>NC_140586.1:141390301-151390301 GCF_964204655.1 Triturus cristatus | reverse complement strand
CCCTCTCCTGCCCATTCTACCTCACACTCTCCTGCCCACTCCCCCTGGCCCTCTCTTGCCCAATCCACCTGACCCTCTCCTGCCCACTCTACATCACCCTCACATGCCCACTCTACCTTACCCTCTCCTGCCCATTCTACCTCACACTCTCCTGCCCACTCCCCCTGACCCTCTCCAGCCGACTCCACCTGACCCTCTCACGCCCACTTCTCCTGGCCCTCTCCTTCCCACTCCACCTGACCCTCTCCTGCCCACTCCACCTGACCCTCTTCTGCCCACTCCACCTGACCCTCTCCTGCCCACTGCAGCTGACCCTCTCCTGTCCACTCCACCTGACCCTCTCCTGCCCACTCCACCTGACCCTCTCCTGCCCACTCCACCTGACCCTCTCCTGCCCACTCCACCTGACCCTCTCCTGCTGTCCACTCTACCTCACCCTCTCCTGCCCACTCTACCTGATCCTCTCCTGCCCACTCCCCCTGGCCCTCTCCTGCCCACTTCACCTGCCCCTCTCCTGCCCACGCTACCTCACCCCACCCTCTCCTGCCCATTCTACCTCACACTCTCCTGCCCACTCCCCCTGGCCCTCTCTTGCCCAATCCACCTGACCCTCTCCTGCCCACTCTACATCACCCTCACATGCCCACTCTACCTTACCCTCTCCTGCCCATTCTACCTCACACTCTCCTGCCCACTCCCCCTGACCCTCTCCAGCCGACTCCACCTGACCCTCTCACGCCCACTTCTCCTGGCCCTCTCCTTCCCACTCCACCTGACCCTCTCCTGCCCACTCCACCTGACCCTCTTCTGCCCACTCCACCTGACCCTCTCCTGCCCACTGCAGCTGACCCTCTCCTGTCCACTCCACCTGACCCTCTCCTGTCCACTCTACCTCACCCTCTCCTGCCCACTCTACCTGATCCTCTCCTGCCCACTCCCCCTGGCCCTCTCCTGCCCACTCCACCTGACCATCTCCTGCCCACTCTACCTTACCCTCTCCTGCCCACTCTACCTCACCCTCCCCTGCCCATTCTACCTCACACTCTCCTGCCCACTCCCCCTAGCCCTCTCCTGCCCACTCCACCTGACTCTCCCCTGCCCACTCCACCTGACCCTCTCCTGCCCACGCTACCTCACCCTCTCCTGCCCATTCTACGTCACACTCTCCTGCCCACTCCCCCTGGCCCTCTCCTGCCCACTCCACCTGACCCTCTCCTGCCCACTCTACATCACCCTCTCCTGCCCACTCCACCTTACCCTCTCCTGCCCATTCTACCTCACACTCTCCTGCCCACTCCCCCTGACCCTCTCCAGCCCACTCCACCTGACCCTCTCACGCCCACTCCACCTGGCCCTCTCCTGCCCACTCCACCTGACCCTCTCCTGCCCACTCCATCTGACCCTCTTCTGCCCACTCCACCTGACCCTCTCCTGCTGTCCACTCTACCTCACCCTCTCCTGCCCACTCTACCTGATCCTCTCCTGCCCACTCCCCCTGGCCCTCTCCTGCCCACTCCACCTGACCATCTCCTGCCCACTCTACCTTATCCTCTCCTGCCCACTCTACCTCACCCTCCCCTGCCCATTCTACGTCACACTCTCCTGCCCACTCCCCCTGGCCCTCTCCTGCCCACTCCACCTGACCCTCTCCTGCCCACTCTACATCACCCTCTCCTGCCCACTCCACCTTACCCTCTCCTGCCCATTCTACCTCACACTCTCCTGCCCACTCCCCCTGACCCTCTCCAGCCCACTCCACCTGACCCTCTCACGCCCACTCCACCTGGCCCTCTCCTGCCCACTCCACCTGACCCTCTCTTGCCCACTCCACCTGACCCTCTTCTGCCCACTCCACCTGACCCTCTCCTGCTGTCCACTCTACCTCACCCTCTCCTGCCCACTCTACCTGATCCTCTCCTGCCCACTCCCCCTGGCCCTCTCCTGCCCACTCCACCTGACCATCTCCTGCCCACTCTACCTTATCCTCTGCTGCCCACTCTACCTCACCCTCCCCTGCCCATTCTACCTCACACTCTCCTGCCCACTCCCCCTAGCCCTCTCCTGCCCACTCCACCTGACTCTCTCCTGCCCACTCTACCTCACCCTCCCCTGCCCATTCTACCTCACACTCTCCTGCCCACTCCCCCTAGCCCTGTCCTGCCCACTCCACCTGACTCTCTCCTGCCCACTCCACCTGACCCTCTCCTGCCCACTCCACCTGACCCTCTCCTGCCCACGCTACCTCACCCTCTCCTGCCCACTCTACATCACCCTCTCCTGCCCACTCTACCTTACCCTCTCCTGCCCATTCTACCTCACACTCTCCTGCCCACTCCCCCTGACCCTCTCCCGCCCACTCCACCTGACCCTCTCACGCCCACTCCACCTCACCCTCTCCTGCCCACTCTACCTCACCCTTTCCTGCCCCCTCTACCTCAACCTCTCCTGCCCACTCTACGTGGCCCTCTCCTGCCCACTGCACCTGGCCCTCTCCTGCCCTCTCTACCTCACCCTCTCCTGCCCACTCTGCCTGGCCCTCTCCTGCCCACTGCACCTGGCCTTCTCCTGCCCTCTCTACCTCACCCTCTCCTGCCCACTCCACCTCACCCTCTCCTGTCCACTCTACCTCACCCTCTCCTGCCCACTACACCTGGTCCTATCCTACCTACTCCATGTGACCCTCTCCTGGCCACTCTACCTCACACTCTCTGCCAACTCCACCTAGCCCTCTCCTGCCCACTCCACCTGACCCTCTCCTGCCCACTCCCCCTGACCCTCTCCTGCCCACTGCACCTGGCCCTCTCTTGCCCACTACACCTGGCCCTCTCCTGCCCATTGCACCTGGCCCTCTCCTGCCCACTGCACCTGGCCCTCTCCTGCCCACTCCACCTGGCCCTCTCCTGGCCACTCCGCCTGACCCTCTCCTGGCCACTCTACCTCACACTCTCCTGCCCACTCCACCTGACCCTCTTCTGCCCACTCCACCTGACCCTCTCCTGCCCACATCACCTGACCCTCTCCTGCCCACTTCACCTGCCCTCTCCTGCCCATTCCACCTGACCCTCTCCTGCCCATTCCACCTGACCCTCTCCTGCCACTCCACCGGACCACTCGTCTCGTCCTCTTTCACATTCCCCATGAAATTCATGGACCTCAGTGCGTAATAATAAAATATAAATAAGTGCAGGTACCCAAACGTTTTTTAGGAGGCCACCACCCACTTCAGCACTGGCGCTATATCACTCATGGCATAGATACTGCCCTAAGTTTGGTTGGAGCAAGCAATTTAAGAGAGCCTGCCTTCCACCAAGGGTCTATGTGATACCTGCGCTACCCATCTTTCCAGGTCACATGTCTGATAGATAACTCACTCCAGAGGCCTTTCAGAGACCTTACTTAGATCTGAATTCACCAAACTAACTGAACTATGACTATCACTCTAGAGTCCTGTTAGTCAGACTAACTCCTGCCTGACATCTGACTGACTACCTCTTGTCCAGCTCTATCAGTCTTTCACTCACTGGCGTGAACAGGGCACTTTTTTAAACCCCCTTTCCCTTTAGGGTGTGACTGTAAATGTTATCAGATTCATTACAGAACCAGGAGCATCATCTGCCTCTCATTCTATCCCCCAAACCACCATCACAAAAAGCTCTGGACTTCAGCAGGGAGGCCAAGCAATGGACGCTCATGCATGGCATCTGAGCTCCCAGGCTGGGCAGCTCGGTAGTCCATCCGTCAGAATCCTGCAGGTCCTTCTGGCTCTTGTTCTACAAACCCGGCACCTTTTACAGCAGCAGAATCCAGATTTGCACTAAGTTGGAATATAGTGCGCCAATCACATGTTGTACGCTGTACGTGGAAACATACTCGCCCGTCCAAGCTCCGCACGAGTCTGGCGTCATTTACGTACAAAGCAATCTGTGGCATGATAGCATACAGATACAGTTACTATATCACAGCAACACGGATGGCGCCTAACTCCGCCTTAGCCATGCCTTCGCGGCATAGCCAATAGGTCTCGCTTTTGGGACCTTATAAGTATTTAGTTATGCAGCACAATATCCTTGGTGCAACGACATCAACTGCTGCATAGATAAACACTTATAAGGTCCCAAAGGCGAGACCTATTGGCTATGCCAATGCTTGTTTTAAAATGGAGATAGATAGGTCATTAAATTCATGGCCTAGTACCATTTTAGACAATGGTGATTTTACATCCTGCTTGATTATGGTACCGTGGGACTCCTACATCAACGACGGGTAATGATTGAAGCATGTGAACCTATTTTCTACTCCAAGAGTTGACTATTTACTAATCCATGCCCTTGAAACCCTGCCCTTTTAATATAACCATTTTTATATAGGATCTTTTTCAATAGTTCAATCTAGGTGGTGGTTCTGCAGTCGACCTGTTTGGCACTCTGGAGTGCTAGCATCCATAGGCTCATATGACTGACTTGTACATTTCCATTTCTTCAAGCAATTCAGTAAAGAAAGCAAAGGTAAAACTGGTCTGAACTGGATAGGATAACTGTTCTCCAAAAACAAAATCTACCATTGTTCCGAAAACACAGAAATCTTTGTCTGCTGTTTGCATTGGATCCTTGTGCAGAAAGTCTTCCCGACTCAACCGGTTTCTAATTAAGAATCAATAGCCCTATTCAGAATATCTGTAAAACTGCTACCTTAACCCCTTCGGCGCTCATGACGGAACGGTTCCGTCATGAGCGTCGGTTGGCCTGTGCTCATGACGGAACCGTTCCGTCATGACCACGCCCGCGCAAGCAGCGCTCAGCACAGCGGGGGAATCCGCCCCGCATGGAAGGGGTTAATCAAGCTGCAAACCTTGGCACTTATTATTCAAAACTGTATTTTATTCTATATTTTGCTATTTGGTAAAAGAAGAAAACAAATAAAATGATCTCTTGCGAAGTAATTTAGTAGAAGAGGCAAGAAAGAGAAGATTGGTACAACACTGCTACATTAAAGGATGGATTTTAGTTTGTTTTGGGGCATGGAAACAGCTCATCCTTAAAAAAATGTATTGTAGCTTGGATCTTTACTAAAGTTATTCATTCATATCTTGAAGCCTCAGAGTTATTGTTAACTGCTTCACACATTCGCAGTTCCTGCATCCTTGATGGACAAAAACTGCTCTTCATATTGTAGTCTATCTTATTGATTTTTGTACTTTCACTTTAATTGTGGTGTCCTATCAGCTCTAAATTGTGTACTTTTTATTTACTTTTTATGGTAAAAGCCAAGGGGCATATTCTCAAGGATCTATCGCCGAGTTATCTGCACTTTAGCGTAGCCAAAGTTGCGCTAAATTTATCGCCCCATTCACAAGCTGGTGCTCACAGCCCATATCACCAGTTTTCCGACGATAGCATCCTCAAAAAACATCGCCACGGATGAGACCGGCAACTATCGCTAATGAGATGCGTAGTAGGCGTTCCCGAGCAAAAAGCAGCGACAACACCACATCCCAACATTCTCGACAACCAGCCAGATCTGCAATAAGAACACAAAACATGCGATAAGGCGCGTTAGCTGCAGGAATTTAACACTTGCTCTGACCTAGTGCAAAGCCGGACGACAGCCTGCAGCATAAAGGGAGCCGAGCCCAGAGCCACACCTAAAGAACAACAGATGCCATGGAGCTACTCATCATGCAGCTCGGAGCCCCAACAGGGCCACAACACCCACCGACACCCCCCCAGGACCTCCATCCCCCCCCCGGACCCCCACCGCCACCCCGGACCACCAGAGAGGCAGCGCAGACAAAGACAGCGGACCTTCAGGAACCGCACCAGCCGCAAAGACTTAACACCAGAGTATGTCATTGCCCACTACAGGCTCAAAAAGACAGCCATTCTCCGCATCCTGAACATCATTTCCCAAAGGGCTGACAGTACCAACACAGCAGACAGCAAACATCCCTCCGCAGACAAAGCTGCTGGCTGTGCTGCACCTGTTGGCCTCGGGGACATTCCAGCCAACAACTGCCAGAGTCGTAGGAGTCTCACAGCCAGCCCTATCCAAGTTCTTCAAACCTGTCGTGGATGCCATCATCAGCTTGGTACCCCAGTACCTATACTTCCCCCACACTGTGCAGGAGCAGCTGGAGACCAAGCAAGGCTTCTACGCCATAGCTGGATTCCCACACGTGTTGGGGGCAATTGACTGCACACATGTCCTACTTGTGCCCCTTGCCAACACTGCACACAATTACCGCAACAGAAAGCACACGCATTCCTTCAATGTGCAGGCAATAGTGGACCACCGGGGGCTCTTCACCAATGTCGCCGCCAACTACCCAGGCAGTGTGCATGACTCATACACATCTTCCGACAGTCCATCATCAACCGGCGCTTCCAGGATGGCACCTACGGAAATGCAGTGCTTGTTGGTAAGTACCAAATGGACACACCACACACCTCAACTCTACAATCATGCAACTCACAACTCTGGCAATACACACATTACAAACCCACATACAACATGCTAAGCAACATGCCCACCCACCAGACACAACATCACAACATACTGCGGCAACCTGGTACATGAGCTACCAACGGCATGGCACATCAGCCACACACCAGCGGAATGTGGAGGTAGGTGGCAACCAGGCATGTGCGAAGGAGGCAAGTGACCCATGAATGAGAATGCAAACATTGCCAAGTGTGGCGTGGATGTGCTGGACAGACTGCAGTATGTAGACCACAGACATTTCCTTGTCGACGTATCATGCTGGTGTTGGTAGAATTGTGGACAGTGGACGCAACCATGTCACACCAGCCAGTGGGGAAGATCACGGAAATGTAGCTTGTTATGTCCCCCCTGTAAGCGCGTGCGGAGTGGGCTCCCCTGGTGTACGCCAGGCTAGTGTAGGGGTGTGAATAAAAAGCACGTAGCCCTGGCCGTGGTCCTCTTCCGGAATGGCCAACGTGTCTGCCAGGGCGGCGCCTCTCACCCTGCCACGAGGCCGATGTCGTGTGCGGCGGTGCCTGCAATCCTGTGCGCCTACCGCAGCCCGGGCCGCTGCTCCCTGAACCAGTCTCGTTCGACCCTGCTCATCCAGGCCTCACTGCTCACCTGCCGACACCGGAGTGTCTCCAAGAGTGCCCACCACGTGCCTGTGTTAGCTCCAAGCCTAAGGCCCGTGAACTTGGCAGCCTCCTCAGACCATCGCGGCCTCCTTGAGCAAGGCCCACAGTACTCCTTTCCCGTTGACAAACTCCACCGGCATACACAGCGGACAAATAGGTTACACATTTGGAACTGAGTCTTGATTACACGATTGCAGAGTACATGTTCATGGCATCGTTAAATCCCTATACTCCCTTTGATGTGGTGCCACCAACTCTGTAAATAGCATATCGACCACACGTGTCTGTGGGCCCTTGCGGACTTCTGCCTTAGGCCTACACACCTGTCCAGCAGGCCTCAGACAAATCCAATCCAGTCCGTCCCAGGCAGGACACGGCATCGTCGCAGGGTGCACACCCGCTCTGCTCTGGTGCTTCCACCTCTGTCAACCAGGAATATTCTCCACATGCCACTCCAACACCATGTGTCAGAGATCCAGAGGAGCTGGCTGCACCGCGGTTGCCCCACGATGACCGCTGCCTCCGGCCCACACTGCGGTCGAGTAGGACACACAATTGGAACTGAGTCTTGATTTGTTCATTGTAGAGTTTATATCATTGTACAGACCTCATCTCAGACTGCAGCCCCTTCCAGCTCTGCTGCCACTGACTCTGTGCCACAGGAGTCATGGGCACTCTCCAGTTGAGCATTGTTGGAATCTGAGTCTATGGCCCGGGGGTTGTCTTCATCATGTAGCTGATATTGACATGGTGGGAAAAAGGAGACTGTAGCATTCATCTCCTCCATGATGCCTGTTTCTGTTTGCTTCTGCCCTCTGCATCATGCCCTAGCTGGGGCACCTTACACTGTCCCCGTAACACTCGGAGACATTCTCCTTGGACATCAACGAGCACCCGCCCATCTCTCGTGGCCCTATCTCAGTGCACCACAAAGTCACCGTCCCTTGCGGGTGTGTCTGTGCCGGCCACAGTGCATCTGATGTGTTCATGGATGGTGGGTGTGTCACCTCTGTGCAGAGAGGCTGTTTGGGGTGTCACGTATTCGAACTGCCAGTCCTGTGTGTCAAAGTTAGTAGGGTATCCCACTCTTCGGCGTTTCACATGTGTCCAAGGTCATTCCATTTTAGTAGCCATTTGTGACCTACAGGTGACAACCGGGCTCCTTTTGGGGTCAGTTATGTACCACCATGGTGCAAGGATGCCCCCTGTGACTCAAGTCCCACAACATGGGCAACATGTACGTAAGCGGGAATCACTGCCCCAACATTCGTCCGCGCTGTCATAATTGATTGATCATAGTCATGACACGTCTTTGTGCAGGAGGGGTGGCTTGTCCTTCTGCGATGTGAAGGGGGGATGCGGTTTCACAGTGTGTTTCATGCATGTTTCAGCAGTGGCGCAGTTTACATGCAGACTGCATGTCACTGTACGTTCTGACTGTGAGGAGATGCCTATGTGATCCGGGACAATGGTAATTTGTTCTATGTCATGGATGTGGGGTTGTGCTCGTACATTGTCATCTCACTGTGTTTGTACTCTGCTTTTATGGTGCATTTCCCCACCTGATGTGTGGTAATTGCAGGCCTGTCGCTGGTTTTTGTATCGCTATTGGCCTAATCGCAGCTTTTTTTGCGTTCGTGTTTCGCATTTTTGCAGCGTCGCGTTGACTTTATCGTGGGCATTTGACGCGTCATCGTGAGACTATGGCATGGTGCCGCCGGCTTGGGAATGCCACATTAACACGGCGTTGTTTTTCCCACGATAGACTGCGATATGCAAAGTTGCGTTAAGATAATTTGGAGGTAGTTATCACACGTTCTTGAGAATATCCCCCCAAGTCTTCTGTAGCATTCCATAAGTTGCAATGCAAGTCAGCTGTCTAGAGCTAGTCCACTGAAGTGCCTCCGTTCCACAGTAGAATCAGAATGTTATCACCAGTGGCAGGTTCCTGCAGGTCCTCTTTACTGATAGACGTGTATCTGATTTCCAATAAATACTCATGTACATTTCACTTTTACTTGAGCATACTGTACAATACCAATCAAACTAAAGGAAACAATGGGATGCAGAAATATGCATGAAATAAAAATAAACCATGAAAACAAAATCACACAGATATTTCAAATGAAAATTTGAAGTGGGATCAGAACAAGAGATTCATCTGGCACTTGATATCCAGAAGTGATGAGATCCAAATCTCTGAAACTCCACTCAGGGTCAAATACTCACCAAAGATCGTTGGTGTGAGGAGATGGGCCACTCTTAGGGTCTGGTTACGAGTTTGGTGCAGTGGAGCCGGCGCAACACACCTCCGCTGCGCCAAACCCACTCAAGACTGCCGAAGGACTGCCGACCGTATTATGAGTTGGAAATGCACAACTCATAATACGGTCAGCAGTTCTTTGCTATTCCCATGGCAGTGCCTGGAAAACAGGCAACACAATGAGAACAGCAATAAGGTTCCAATATTGTATGGACGTGGCTGTCCATGCCATGCTGGAACTTTGTGGGGGTACAGACAGGAGAGCACATGTTGTGCCCCCCTGAATGTATTCCCATGGCGGGGGGCAATGAAGGCCCTACAGGGCCCCCTTTGTTCCTGTACCACCAGCCTTTTCATGGTGCAGCTCCGCCATGAAAAGTCTGGCGGTCCAGGAACTTGTCATATGCTGAGCGGGACTGTGCCAGTCCCCGCTCAGCATATTGCCTTTTGGTGCTCCTGCGCCGCCGCCAGGGAATGGCTATTCCCTCGTGCAGCCAATGGGCCACTGCCTCATCGACTTCAGAACTCATTATGTGGCGGACGATGGACTGCCACTACTGCGCCACCGTGAGTCTGGCATAGGAAGACTCGTACCCAGGCACTTAGAACCAATGTGTCCAGTTAATTGGTACCCTATCCAAGACTGCAGACAGTATGCCTCAAGGCTCTGCAAGGGTTTACAGAATATAGTAGCCAAATTAAAAAGGACATGAACAATGACACACATCAAAGCATTCATGCAGCTGCTTACAGCACTGGTGTGATGTACACCTCTCCTTTTACAGGGACAGCTGATGAGGCTACTGTGAAAGAGGACCTAGAGTTGTGCACTTGAGACAAGAGAAGTCGCAACACACAATAAATTAATAGCAGCTCAAACTCACTCTGACCCAACTTCAACCAGTTCTCAAAACCCATTGTCATCAGTTTCATCTTATAAAATTTCAAACCTTACATAGTTATTCTTTTTGTTAAGAGGTACATATTATTCACACTAGGGAACACCATTGGGAAGTACTGTGGGCCCATGCTGAAAAAAACATGAGGTGTTGCCTCCTCGTGCACAGGAAAAAAACTCCCTGAGTCACAAGGCCATAGATCATTTGATTCTTGGGAAAAAAAGAAGCACATTGCTGCTGAGAGTACTGCCTTGAAATTGGTGAAATTGCTCCACAGCACAAACACAGCACTCTAAATATGATGGGAGCTTTGTTTCTAAAGAGTGTCTTCTCATCTAGACCGTTATGGTGTAACTGGCTCCCAGCAAATGCCACTATTGGATTGGCTCTGAACTGTGGGTATGAGATATGGATGTTCTGAGACTTTCGATTGAGTTTCAATTTGGTGTTCCATAGTAGTTTGAGTGGAAACCTTTTCCTGACTGTGAACAGAACAGATCTCTCTACCTCTCTAACGTTCCCGAGTGTGAAGCATTATGCTAAAAATGCTTTTGTTTCCTCCGATCTTCTACTGAAGTTCACATGATGCTGAGATCTTCCTCTTTTTCTCTTTAGAAATAAATCTCTTTTGCACTTTCATTGCTTAATTTAGCTAGGGCTAGTTTCTTAATGGAACACTCAGTTTGGTTATTTTGCATTCTTTACATATTGATTATTTGCATTCTGTGTTTCATAATACTTAAATTTAGAGCTCGTGAGCACCTTGACATTTTTCCTGTAATTATATACTTTATTGATTATTGCCAACTTTGGTGAGTGTGATGAACCAATAATTCGAAAATAAACTTTTATGGTTGCATACCATCTTCTCTCTTGTTTTTCTGGAACTGTACTGGTTTCATTGAAGTGCAATGAAATGTATTTTGAAAGTTGGCTCTCCCTCAATGCCTCAAGTCGACTACCAAAGGTCCATACGACCAGTGGGGAATTCTGTTTGATGACCATACCAAGGGATTGAGGTTTAAAAAACCCTGATTGATCAAGGTCTTACACCAAACATCGCTGTTGCCTGTAGCAGACACTTTCTCTTTTCAAACAACACCACCTTAACTACCATTTTGGGGCGAAACAAGAGCCACCTTAACTACCATTTTGGGGCGAAACAAGAGCCACCTTAACTACCATTTTGGGGCGAAACAAGAAGTTGCTCTCTTCCCCACTATAGTTCCAAATTGTTATATTCCTGACGGTCAATGCTAGCCACATAATGCCCTCGGGAAACAAACCTTATTCTTATCAAACTTGATAAACCCATCCTAACACAGCAGAATTATGGCACAGTATAGACCCTTGTATATAGACACAGCCCCAGTGTAGAAACACCGTTTTATATGCACAGCGGGGGTCAAAATGGCTGATTCATAGATCTTTTTGAATTTTGCACAAATTGCACAAAGGTTTTTTAATTGTTCTCCTAGTACTGCATTATTCTGCTTTTTTTTGGGGGGGGGGGGAAGTTGGGGGTCCAGTTTCTTCCTAAACAAATCAAAAATGTAAATCAGGTTTGATGCTTTTTATGTAGTGATTTTCGTATTTTGTAACCTACTGAATTGCATTTGGGTTGAAATGGTGACTCGCCTGTAAAAGGCTCGTTCTCTTTTAATCTCCTGGCTGCTGTAGCACTACAATCAGGGATGTGGGATCTTGTGTGTGTGTGGGAGGGATAGACACAGTTTGAAGGCGTGGGTAAATGCCATAATTTCTCCTGATTAGTGGGACGTTTCTGGGCGTCATTTTGGTGGATACACCATTTGTTTTCAGACAAGCCACTTATTGTTTGATGGATAAAAAAAGGACAGGGCTGCGCAGCTGCACAGCAGATGTGCCAAAGGCAAGCCCTTCTACGCCCATCCATGCATCAGTCATGCACAGCGCCAGCCAAGCTACTCATTTTTGTGCAGAGCCTGGTCCCCATTTTGAGGTAAGCTGCTTTGGACAAACTCATTTGGATATCTTAGAGAAATGGCTCTGAGACAAGAAGTTTGAAAGTATAAGTAAGCTAATATATAGCTACAACTCCAGATGTTAAATAGCAGTTAATATGAGGGTAGAGGGATGCTGGAAAAAAGAACTATATGGGTGTAGAGTGTAAGGAAAAATATTTGGGGCACACAGGTGACTCGTCTAGCAGGTCCTGTGGGGAATATGTTCAAATAGTTGGTGCTGATGGACTACAGGGGACTGGTTGTACACTGATTAATGCCCGCTTAGCAGTCTACCACACAGTGAAATTACATGACCTTCTTGCATAAGGGACAGTAGATATAGTGTTTATTACTGATAATGGGATTCTGGATGATCAGATAGACAAGAGGGTGCTTAATGGAACAGATAATACCAATCAGGATTCCTCCCCTAACCGTTGGGCACAGCTTCTTGGTATGAATGTTCTGCTATTACTGCAGTCCTCATGTCCGGCTCCAGAGGTTTTGGGGCATCGTTCTACTGGAGGTATGAAACAGCCCTTTGTCCACTGGACTTGTCCATGATGCTTGGGAAAAGGCAATAATAGTACCTTTGCTAAAAAAAAAACCCAAAAAACTAGTGCTGACCCTGTGATGCTTGCTAATTTTCATGCCATATCCTTTTTGCCCCACAAGGGTCACACTAAGCCTGCCTTTGTTTAACATTTGCATTTGTCCGTTGGTGCAACTGCTCAACTCATTTGGCCTGCTGTGTATAAATTATGCTGACACCCAGCTAATCATTAAAATAGACTAGTCAGGCACTGACCTCATAGAACCTTTCCATCAATGGATGACAACTGTTTCAGACTGGCTTCAACAAATTTACTCAAAGTTAAACTTTGAGAGAACAGATATACTCTTGGAACATCATTCTCGCATTCCTACTCAGCAACCATTAGACTTCTGGTCAGCCTGTTGGTCTGTCCGGCCTACTCTGGCAAAGACAATAACGAATCTGGGGGCCTTATTAGGAATCAGACCTTTCCTTAATTGAATATTGTGGTAATCCACAAGCACACAAACACTGGGTGTGTAGAAAAATAGTGGATTTATTGTACACAGAGCTGCCTGCCACACCACCCCTTAGCTCCAGCAACTGACATAGAACCCTCCAATTGAATCACCAAAGACTCCACATTCATACAGGGACGGTGTGTTACAAGCAGCTATGGCATAACAGATTCAGAACATTACATTTTACTTTTCCCCTTAAAAAACAGCAAAATGTAACAGTCCCCAAAATACTATTCCCATACGAACCCCCAAAACACAAAAAACAGCACAAAAAACCTAACAGATGAATATAACATACAGAACCAAAAGAAAAACCCGACCATGAACCCAAGATACCATCCTGGGAAAAAAGGAACAATAAAAGGGAAAAAAACACTTTTACTCCCTGAACCTCAATGGTAACCGTAAAGGAGGCTACTTCTGCACACTTCCGGTTCTACTACGAACTCCGTCAACTCACTTAAAGGGTGTGCTTGCGTAACCGACGCTTTTGATTCAAATTCTCTGAATTCAAAGTTTGTGATAGTTTGACAACTCTTGCTACATTCCACCAATTGGTACCAGAAACTCTCACAGCACTACCCTAAACCTATCAACCACAAAAGGACCAGCAAACTTCCTCTCACCCTTCCTAACATAAGCCACCTTTTTAATGAGTATGCAATCACCAACACACACGTTGGTCATGTTGGCACGATTGCGACAATCAAAATCATTCTTTTGCCTCACCTTTGCTTCTTCAACATTCCTCCTTGCTTTTCCATCCAAAACACTCACATCCACACCAAATTTGACCCACTTGCTCATCTAACTCGGGCAAACCTTGGTAGCAGGTTTCCTGCCTCTCATCATCCCAAACAGCGACACTTGGGTGGCAGAATGAGGAGTGGTGCGGTAAAACCACAACATAGATCTAACAGCATCAACCATCACACACCTATTCTCAACTGCCCACTGAACGCAATGCACCGAAACTCTGTTCATGCATTCTACCTACCTGTTGGTTTGAGGGTGATATAAAGACATCTTCAAATGCTTGACATCACCCGCGCTGAGAAACCTTTCTAGCTCCTAATTGACAAATTGTACCTTATTGTCCAAAGTCAAAAACTGAGGACAACTTCCCCTGAGAAAAATTTCCTTGGGGAAATCAAAGACAGTGCTGGCTTTAAATTCTGGCACAAACTTAACTACTTGCCACTTCGAATATAAATCAACTGCAACCAATGCAAAACAGTACTGCCCAGGTAATTTATTAAATTGGCCAACCAAATCAACACCAAGTTTCCTTACACACAACCTCTTCTCTGAAGACAGACACACCGCAGACTCGCCTAAAAATGATTCAACCTCTCTGTCCATAGAAAGCCACTACAATGTCTCACTCAATCTTTTTTTAGGGAATGTGGCTCTCATGTGTCCTTCATGGGCGATTTTTATGAACCTCAGTCTCAAACCCACAGGTGGTACCAGCTTATCACCTCTGAGAAGGAGCCCATCACCCACTGAACGTTCATCAGCAGCTTTCCAGAACGGTTGGGACATGAATTAGGAGAGACCTTTCACTTGGCCACCCAATAGCAACGTAAATCAACACAGATTTCATAACTTCATCAGAAGCCATTCCTTCTTGCCATTCACACTCTACAACCACACACATTCCTTCCAAATCCACTGAAGCAATAAAGCTACTCTCTTCCATGCCCTCCATGTTTTCCACACAGTCACCCTAGATGGCAAAATGCGACAAAAACCTGCAAGGACATTCTTACCTCCTTTGATATGTACAATATCAAAATGAAATTGTAGCAATTTGGATGACATTCTTGATATTCCGGGTGTCTTTTCTTTAATTTTCTCCCCATATGGAATGGCAATCAAAGGTTTATGATCTATTGTCACAGTGAATTTGGTACCCCAGACATATGGTTTGAATTTTTGAATCGCCCACCAACAAGCCAGCAATTCTTTTTCAATGGTAGAATAATAGACCTTCCTCAACACACTGGAAGCATAACTTATGGTTTTCTCCACTGGCCCATTCTCCTGAGTCAAAATGGCACCCAACCCAAAATTAGAGGCATCTATAATGATACAATATGCAAGTTTAGGATCAAAGGTTTTCAAGACCTTAGAGCCTACCAATTGTTTTCTAATCCACTCAAATGATTCTTGACATAAACTGTCCCAAATGAACTTAACATCTTTTCTCAAGAGTTTGGTTAATGGTAAAATGTGGGAGGAATAATCAGGAATAAAACGTGAATAAAATTCACTCATTCCCATAAAAGATTTAAGAGCTGTCTTATCATTAGGGGCTTGTACTTCGATGATGGCATCCACCAAACCTGGCCTTGGTTCGATCCCCTTCCCAGACACCATATGACCTAAATATTCGATCCTCTTTTTGAAACATTCACACTTCCCAAACTTTAGAACAATTACTCTTTCCTGGAGTATACCTAAAACCCGATTTAGAATGGCCTCATGTTCTTCTTTAGTCTTGGCAAACATTATAACGTTGTCTTGAAAGGCGACTAACCCCTCCTAATCTTTCAACAACTGATACATGATCTTTTGAAAAACAGATGCCCCTGAGGTTAATCTGAACGTCATCCTGCGATATTGAAACATGCCCATAGGAGAGACAAAAGCAGTGTAGTGTCTGGGTTCAGGTTCTAACACCATCTGGTGGTAACCAGAGGCAAGATCCAATTTACTGAACCACTTTGCACCAGACACTGCAGCCAACAGATCCGAAATTATAGGAAGAGGGTGAGCAACGACTCAAATAGCCCTGTTCAGGTTGCGTTGATCAACACAAACCCTGAGTTCACCAGTCCTCTCACATGCTACCACTAGAGGAGATAACCAGAGTGAAGCCTCTACTGGTTCAATAACTTCACTGTCCATTGTTACAGAGCTTCACTAGCTCCCTTTCCAAATCCTCTCTGACAGAGAACAGAACATTACGAAGCTTGTGTTTGACCAGAACAGCTCCTAGGAAACTTTGGTCAGACCTCATCTGACATGCCGCCACCCACCGTGCTATCTCTATCTATCGTCACAATAGAAACCTGGTCTATTGTTGCCAGGCCTCAAAATCATCTTGAAGAGACCCTGGTGAAACCATCCCAGAATACATAATCCTTTGACTATGACATACACTTTCTCCAAAATCTTCCTTACTCTGAAAATAAACACATCTTAAAAAAACACAGACAATTCAATGCGGCGTCCTTCATAGGATTCAGGAACTCGATTGGGAGGATAAAAAATTCTACCAGGCCACAAACCATCAAATAATTACTGGGTTATCATAGTTATTCTTGCACCCAAATCCACTAACAAATTAACAACCCAATCTCCTATAGAGACTTCTACATACAGATCCACACAGGTGTGAGGATCACCTGCCCCCACCTTGTCATCATAGACCACAAATACCATGTCCTGAAGGTCTTCCTGGAGTTTGTCTAGCTGGTTCTTCGATTATCATCTGCCAGATTAGCCACAGCTGGGTTATTTCTCCCTGCCAGTTTCACCTGAGCCTAACACACTTTGGCAAAATGCCCTAACTTATTGCACATTCCTGCATGTAACACTCCTTGCTCGGCAAGACCTTCCGCTGTTAACATGCAAAAGTTTGCCACATCTGAAGCATACATTAGTTTGTTTAAATAAACTTTAATTTACCCTCGTTTCCCTTGGTTGAGTAAAGTCTTTGGGTAAATTCTTGACTTTCTGTTTAACAACGTTCACAGCTTCAGATTTGCGATCTTCCAATTCTCTAACAGAAACTTGTGACATTTCAATGCTTTTAGCAATGCATAATGTTTCCTCCGGAGTTGGATTAGTCAGCATTTTCTGTTGAATGGCTTTGTTAGAGCAATGACAAATTAATTGGTCACGTACTGATTGATCGGTAAAGAATTCAAATTGACAATCCGCTACCAATCTTCAATGAGCTGAAACATAGATATTGACATTCTCCTCAGGTTGTTGTTTTCTCATGAGAAACTTATGTGTTTAAAAATGTTCAATGCATTCTATATAATTGTCTAATTGTTCCAAATCAGTACCTTGGGTAGATGTTTAAAAAAGTGTACGACCTTCAAACACCAACGAATGAAGTAATAAAGATTTCTTACATTCAGGACAGAATCTCGAAGCTCCTAAAGCCCCTAAATAAGTTTCAAAAGCATCAAACCAGTTTTTCCATGGTACTGGGGGATCTCCAGGCAATTCTAAAAATGAAGGGGGGGATTTCGGACTGCACTGCAACCCTGAAACCAACGAAAAATGCAGAAAATGCAAAATTCACAGTAAACAAACAATATAGTGCCCTAGTAGTAATAAATGCAAAAACAACAGTTTTGCTTTGTTCGCTCTAGTAGCAATAAAAGGCATCAAATAAGAGAAAAGAAAAAAAAGCAGAAATGTTACCAATACTTAAGATTAAGACCGTGCGTATCTGTGTAAAAGAATGATGCGAACACCTGAGAAGAGCTGTGCATATCGGCGGTAATGTAACCAACCACTAATAAACTTCAAACAAGTGTACAAAACCTGACCGGTAATACACAAGCAAAAGAGAACAGCAGTGTATATCAGTGTTAAACAAAACTACTGTTGAATACACGCGAAATGCTGTGCGAATCGGCGTGCGTAACACTTGCTGTATGTCACAGATCAAATGACAGCAGGAGGCCGTAATGCATGCAGACGTTATTGTCTTGAAGCTGTGTGTATTAGCGGTTGAAAGACCGGAACCAAGACTAGCCCTCATAGCATTGCCGTCTTCAAGCAACGTGTTGTTGAGGCCATACTTGAAGACAGGACGTGACACAATGTGACGTCACCTCAGGGCTTCAAATGGCACACAACACTGAAACGCATCTGAAACGCAGATGCATAATGGCCAGGTAGAGTAAAGCGGAACTAGCTGGATGCCGCAATTGAGACAGCATGAAACAAAGTTCTCGCAGTTTTAATTATCCTTCGGTCGGAAGGGAAAACAAATGAAGCCTGGAATATCTAAGGGGAGTTGGCTCTCCGTCCGTCGAGAGCAAAACAGCGACTCCGGTCCTAAGGAAGCTCTGCACTCATAGCCATCAAAAGTGTGGTAATCCACGAGCACACCAACACAGGGTGAGTAGGAAAATAGTAGATTTCTTGTACACAGAGTTGCCTGTCACACCACCCACAGCAGCTATGAATAACAGACTCAGAAACTCTACATATATGTCAAACATTTGGTCTCAACTTGCTTTTTTTGCTTAGGGTGCCTAAGAGAATCTTGTATTTTCTTCCAAAGAAAGTGTATCGAGTAGTGATCCAGACAACCAAAATTACTCTCTTGGATTGTAATTCTCTCTCTGTTTTGGGATTGATAGGGGCAAATGGAAAATCTGCAGAGAATACAAAATGCAGCTGCCAAAATGGGTCCATGACTTCCTCGTTTCTCCGCTTCTCCATATGTGTTCAAAACATTACACTTTGCTCCCAGTGGAAAAAGCGTGGTATTAAAAAACCTCTGCCATGTTTTTAAAGCAGTCTGTGTCATTGGTCCAGCTTACGTGTCGCAAAGATTTAATCATTATATTCCAACACGCTGCTAACTCTCTTCAGATGCTCAGCAGCTGGTCCTACCTAGAATCAAGTGCAGTCTCCCAGGAGGCAAAGTCTTTTCAGTCAAAGTAATCAAACTCTGGAATAAGAAGGTTTGTTTCTACTCTTCCCCGAATGTTTTTCTTCCATGATTAAAGGGAAAATAAACACAAGAAATAGGCAGCAACAACACAAATGAGCGCTTACATGTGTTCATGTCTGCTATACAAAGAACCTTGTGGCACTTCTCACTCCTTTAGTGACCCCTTGCACTCACCAAATGTTGGAGAAAACATAAAAAAATATTTTTGCAATTAAAGATGGTTGCTATGTATGACATGTAAGGAGTTTGAGGTTATGCAGTGAACTTGTTCCTCGCACCAGCACCAACCATAGTCCAGCCTCAGATGTAACTATTAAACAAAAGCAGGTTCTGGTGAGGCACCAGCACCTTCTCCCTCCACTCAACCAAGACAACAAGGCTGCAGAGGGAAGGAACCAGAAACACAGTGTCAAGAGCTGGTCTTCTTGACAACACTTGGAGAGAAGAAGGAATCAGGATGCAGGCCGGAGCCCGCAAAGAAAAGGAGCTGTAGTGGCCATATACAAGTATGACCCTGGGAAAATAAGGAGTTGTGACACCCACGTTGGACCATGGCACACAAAAGTTGAAGAGGACATTCTCACCCTTTGCCTCCTCTTAGAAGCTCCAGGTTTATGGGGAAATCTCAAATAGAATTGTTTGACCAAAAGGGAGGCATGAACCTGTTCTGCTAGCTCCCTTGAACAATCACAGGGAATATATAATTTCGAGTCAATAAGATATTAGAGTTTCCATTTTAAAATACTAGAAATCACATATCTCATGAACCTCATCAGGTTTCAAATGCGAAAACCTAAAAGGAAGGATGAACCCTCCAAAAAGAGGGAAGCTTGAGTCCTACGGAGGCAAGGTTAATGATTTTGGAGAATGCAAAATGGGCGTAAAGTCTTATATCTTCAAACTGAGTGAAGTAAATTGATTAAGGACAACCAAAGCCTTTCTCTTGTTTTGTAAATAGGAGCTGGTTGCCTAGGCTGATTGGCCTGTAATCTTTGTTCAGATAAAGTGATCTGTAAATTTTGCAATAATTTCTCTTGCACTTTTTTTAATCCATAGAATTCTCAACTGAAGTTACCAGAGCATTCGTTTTAAGGGAATCTGGAAATATTCGAGGATGGAATGATGGGAAGGAGGGAGAGAGGCCAGTGGACTTATGGATTGAGCCATTGTGTGAAAATTTGGCTGCGGGTAAGAGAGATTGCCAGTTATCTTGGGCAAATGAAATGTAGCACATTATGAACTCTTAATGAGTTACATTTAGTCTTTCAGTTGGCCCATTAGCTTGCGGATGAAAGCCAGAAATCAGTGTTCTTTGTATGCCAAGTTTATTAAACTGGGATTTCCAAAATTTAGGGGCATACTCAGGGCCATGGCAAGAGATAATTCTCAAGGGTAATCAATGAAGTCTAAATATGCCAGAATAGGAGATCCCAAACATTTCTGACACTGTGAGCAATTTAGGAAGATCTGAGACGTGAGCCATTGTAGTATATGAATCCACAGTTATTATTATTGTGGTGCAATTCTCAGATGGGAGGTAAATCTACAATAACGTCTGTTGAAATGATTTCCCAAGGGTTAGGGGGAATTTCTGGTGTCAGTAACAATCCTGATTTTCTTTGTGTTTCAGATTCATTTCGGCATAGATTTTACAAGATTTCACAAAACTTGTGACATTATGATGAAAAATAAAATGTTTGTTCTGAACAAAAAGCAGGCCATTTGTGTGCTTCAACTGAAATTGAGGAAAGTTTCTATCTAAATATTGGAGTTTTATGCCTTTGGATTCTTGAAGAATATTCTGAAGAAATTGAGAAGTAATCAAGGAGATGATGGCCTGTGGAGAAATGATCCTCTCATCCTTTCTCAAATTCTCTGACAAAGGATATCACCTGGACATAAAATCAGCGACAACATTTTCTAAGCAGGAAATGTAGGTTAGAAAATAAAATCTAATTGTTAAAAAAACAAATGACCAGTCGGCTTGTCTGCTATTCCAACCTTTAGCCTGTTGTAGGACTTGAGGATTTCTAAAGTTAGTGTTGACAGTAACTCTAAATTGAGCTCTGAGAAAAGAAATATCCCTATTTGATAAAGGCTAATTAATAACAAGAAGAGTATTTTTGAAAATAGAAAAGTTTATTTCTGCTGTGGAGGATTTTTGAGAGAAAAAGACGAGGGATTGTTCTTCACCATCTAGATCGATCTGAACCAAGACTGCTCCCATGGATTGGTCTAAGGCATCAGACTAGAGAATGAAGGACTTTGAGAAATTGACTTTTTGTAAGACGGGAGCCCGGAGAAAAACTTCCTTAATGTTTCTAAAGCTGCAGTGGCACTTAGGTTCTGTTGAAAGGTCTTGTTTTTTTTGTAGATCAGTGATAGGAGAGACAAGCATGTAGAAATTTCTAATGGCCTTACAGTAGTAGTTCCCTAGACTAAGAGAGATTTGTGTTTCCTTTATAGAAGATGGAACAGGTCAGCTTTGAATAGCTTGAATTTTCCTGGAGTCCAGCATATTCTCCCACAGATGTGGATGCACTTGTTTTACATGAACTGCATGATCTGCTGGTTCTTTACGAAAGAGTAGAATGTCATTCAAGTAGATGACCGTAGTCTGGAAAAATATATCTGATAAAACTTTGGAAGACATTTGAGGCATTAGATAAAACAGAGGGCCTTACGCGATATACTTAATGCCCAAAAGTTGTTTTAAAAGCTGCCTTCCACTCATCACCTGGCCAAATGGAGATCAAGTGATAGGATTTTCACAGATCTAACTTAGTGACTATATCAGCTCCTTGTACTGCGCCCAGAATATCAGAAATGATGGGGAGGGGAAAAACATCTATAGTAGTTGTTACTTAATTTAAACTCTAAATTTGTACAATGCTAGAGTTCTAAAAAGACTTTCTAATGAACAAAAAACAAAGAAACTCCAAAAGGGGTTTTTAATGGAGTAATTTGACAGTTCTCTAAATTAGTATCAAGTTGCTCTCTTAAAGCTTGTTATTCCAATGGAGATAGAGAAAAAATATGCCCATAGGAAACTACGGTATCAGGAAGGTTTCCGTTTGCACAGTTAAAAGGCTAATGAGGAGGTAACTCCTTAGTAGTCAACTTCATAAATACATCATGGTAGATCTCAGGGACTTCATTTGTGTGGCCTTGATAAAACAAATTCCAAAGTCTTTGGTTGAAGAGAGGTGGTCTAACGTACAATGTGAGATGCTTAATTCTGTTCCCAGGTATATGGTTTTTGCAGACCATTTTAAATACAGATTCCCACTGCTGCGTCAACTGCGGCCCTGCCCCCCTTGCTCGCCCATTCGCTTCCCGCACCTGCCTCTCAGCTGCTCCTCCCTCCCACCTCCCCTTCTTAATGGCGGCGGCTGCGCGGTGAAGAGAGCGACCCTTGACCTTGGTTCCAGGCAGGTCGCTCCCCACGCCGCACAGCTCCATCTGTTTGTGCCCGTGTTCCCGCCCTCACTGCTGCCGTGAGTTTGCACCAGTCATCTGCCTCCCATCTGTCTGTCTGCCTTTTTTTCCGCATCTCACTTCACTATACTTCACTTTTATTTGCTTTTCTGCTTATTTGCTGCTTACTGCTCCTGTCTCTCTTGACTTCCCTGCCTGTGTGCCGGTTTTTTTCCGTAACTCACTTCAGTATACATCACTTTTATTTGCTTTTCTGCTTATTTGCTGCTTATTACTCCTATCTCTCTTGACTTCCTCTTACTGCCACTGTGTACCCTCCGGCCCCGCCCCCCTCGCTTACCCATTCGCTCTCCGCACCCGCCTCCCAGCTGCTCCTCCCTCCCACGTCCCCTTCTTAATGGCGCACCTAAGGCAAGTCTGTCCGAGCCCGTCCGTGCCTGGAACCGTGCCCGGCGCCAGACCCCTTGGCCCCCACGAGTACCATGACACCCGACGCCGCTAAGACACCAACCTCCTCCACCAACTCAATGCCGGACGATCTTCCACCTGCTTCCAGGCCACCCCGAAGCTCACCCACGGACCCTTCACCTGCCGAAGCTGCAGCTTCAACAGCCAACGGTCACAACCATCTCAGATGCATACTTCTCAACACCCGCTCCGTCCACAGGCATGCCATCGAACTCTGGGACATACTCGACTCATCCTCCCCGGACGTTGCCTTTCTGACGGAGACCTGGATGAACCCCTCCTCGGTGCCCGACATTGCCATAGCCATCCCAGACAGCTACAAGATCACCCGCAGGGACCGCACCAACAAACCAGGAGGAGGAATCGCCATCGTCCACAGGAATACCCTCAGAATTTCAACCAGCACCGAAGACACCCTCAGCACTGCCGAACACCTGCACTTCCAGATCCACATCGACCCCAACAGCACCCTCAGAGGAACCCTCGTCTACAGACCCCCCCAGACCCCGACCACAGTTCAGCGACTCCATCACCGACGTCATCAGCACGCACGCCCTTGCTTCCACAGACTACATCCTCCTCGGAGACTTGAACTTCCACCTTGAGAATGCCAACAACAGCAACTCCACCACCCTGCTCGACAACCTCGCCCACCTCGGACTCAAACATATCATCACGACACCCACCCACTCCACCGGACACATGCTCGACCCCATCTTCTCCTCCAGCAACCACATCACCTTCAGCTACACTACCGAACTCCACTGGACCGACCACCGCTGCAGCCACTTCTCCTTCAAGAAACACACCACGCACAACCACCCGCAACAAATCCCCCACCGGAGCTGGAACAAGGTCACTGAAGACCAACTAATCACCACCCTCTCCCGAGACCTACCAACCGACCCCACAGACACCGACACAGCCGCCCCCAACTTCAGGCAATGGATCGACGACTGCGCCAACACTCTCGCCCCGATTAGGAAGCCCTTAAACAGATGCACCGACACGAGAGCCATCTGGTTCACCACTGACCTCCAGGCATCCAAGCAGACTTGCCGAAGACTTGAGAAGAAGTGGCGTCACGAACAGGACAACCATGCAGCCCTCAAGAACACCAGCCGCAAGCACCACCAACTCATCCGAACCACAAAAAGGACCTCCTTCAAGGAACGCATCAACAACAACGCGCACAACAGCAAAGAGCTCTTCAACATCGTGAAACAACTCGCCAACCCCAGCTCCAACGACATCCTGCCGTCGCAAGACCTCTGCGACTCCCTAGCCACCTTCTTCCACCGCAAGATCGCAGACATCCACAACAGCTTCAACACCCAGACCCCCCCGACAGCCGCCCACACTTCAGACTCACTGCTCCCCAACCACACCGGCCTCCTGTTCTCCTGGAACCCCTTCAACGACGACGACACCATCAAAATCATGACCACCATCCACTCCGGCTCATCACCCGACCCCTGCCCTCACCACATCTTCAACAAAGCGAGCTTCATCATTGCACCCCAACTCCGGAAGATCATCAACAGCTTCTTCGAGACCGCCACTTTCCCAGAGAGCTGGAAACACGCCGAGATCAACGCCCTACTCACGAAACCCAAGGCGGGCACAAAGGACCTCAAGAACTTCCGGCCCATCTCTCTGCTCCCGTTCCCGGCGAAAGTGACTGAGAAGACTGTCAACAGGCAACTGACCCGCTTCCTCGAGGAGAACAACATCCTGGACTCATCCCAATCTGGATTCCGCAGCAGCCACAGCACCAAAAACCGCCCTCATTGCCGCCACCGATGACATCAGGGCCCTGCTGGACCATGGCCCTCATCCTCCTGGACCTCTCAGCCACCTTCGACACCGTCTGCCACCACACCCTACGCACATGCCTCCATGATGCAGGGATCCGCGACAAAACCCTGGACTGGATCACCTCTTTTCTCACCGGCAGAACCCAGAGAGTCCACCTCCCCCATTCCGATCCAAAGCCACCAAGATCACCTGCGGCGTACCCCAAGCATCATCCCTCAGACCCTTTTTAACGTCTACATGGCACCGCTCGCCAACATCGTCCGATCGCACAACCTCCACATCATCTCATACGCCGACGACACCCAGCTGATCCTCCCTCTCACCAAGGCCCCCGCCACCGCCAAAACCAACCTCCACGAAGGAATGAAGTCGTCGCCGAATGGATGAAGAACAGTCACCTGAAACTGAACTCAGACAAGATGGAGGTCCTCATCCTCGGCTCCACCCCATCCACCTGGGACGACTCCCGGTGGCCGGCCGCGCTGAGAGCTGCCCCAACTCCCACCGACCACGCACGCAACCTGGGGTTCATCCTGGACTCATCACTATCAATGACCCAGCAAGTCAACGCCGTCTCCTCCTCCTGCTTCAACACCCTCCCCCTGCTTCGCAAGATCTACAGATGGATCCCCACAGGAACCAGAAGGAGGGTCACCCAGGCCCTCCTCAGCAGCAGGCTGGACTACGACAATGCCCTCTAAGCGGGAACCACGGCCAAACTCCAATAAAGACTTCAACGCATCCAGAACGCCTCCGCACGCCTTATCCTCGACATCCCCTGCCACAGCACTGCCCACCTGAGAGACCTGCACTGGCTCCCCGTCAACAAGAGGATCACCTTCAAGCTCCTCACCCATGCCCACAAAGCACTCCAAAACGCCGGACCACCATACCTCAACAAACAACTCAACTTCTACACCCCGAACTGCCAGCTTCTCTCCGCTGACCTTGCCCTCGTCACCGTTCCACGCATTCACCGAATGACCACCGGCGGCAGATCATTCTACCACCTCGCCGCCAAGACTTGGAACGCCCTTCCCATCCACCTGCGACAGACCCAGGACCTGCTGACCTTCAGGAGACTTCTAAAGACCTGGCTGTTCGAGCAGTAGCAGCACATTCCCCCTCCCACCCCCCCCTTAGCGCCTTGAGACCCTCACGGGTGAGTAGTGCGCTCTACAAATGGATTGATTGATTGATGTTGAGCAAGCCCATTGATACTCAAAATAACAGGATAAGGTGGAGAAGAAATGAAATCAAAGGTTGGGTTGCCTCCATCACAAGACCAAAAGCCAATAAGGTACCATTAACAGCTTCTATCTATAACTGGATTGTCCTTCTTTTAATAATAATAATAATAATAATAACAGCATTTGTAAAAGCGCGAACAGCTACCTCAAGCAGAGGTTTCCCGGCGCTAAAGCAAGACTGAAGTGCGAGCAACAAGAACTACTCACGCTAACCTAGTCCTTCGGTTCTAGGCTAAAAAGCCAGGTTTTCAGTGCTTTCCTGTAAAATGGCTCAGATTCTATCTGCCACAAAAAGTTAGGCAAAGCATTCCATAGCTTAGTAGCCGCAACCATGAAGGATCTCCCTTCAAACGCGCTTTCTTAAACCTCGGAACGCATAATAGGTTTAAGCAATTAGATCTCAGGAGCCTATTCTGTTTATAGCTACATAAGCGTCATTTCAAATAGCTCGGACATTTACCATGTAGGGAGCGAAAAGCAAATGTCAGGGCCTTAAATTCAGTTCTCCTGGCCACGGGCAACCAGTGGAGTAACGGAATGTGCGGAGAGATATGATGGCAGTAGGGTACTCGCCTAATCATTCTTGCAGCCGCATTTTGGACCATTTGTAGTCTTTTAATCAAATATGCAGGTAAGCCTACATATAGACTGTTCGCATAGTCCAATCTAGCCGTCACCGTGGCATGTACGACCACTCGGCGACAGTCCTCAGGTAATAAATGGATGAATTTCGTAAGCTTTTCAGTTTACCAAAGTTGGTCGAAGACACCTGCATGATCTGAGCTGAAAGAGAAAGATCCATCTCCCATTTGACCCCCAAATTTTTAGCAGACTTTGCCAGGGTGGGTGGAGGACCCATTTCCTGCGGCCACCATAGGTCCGCAGGCGGCGGGATAGTATTTCCAAAGACTAGTACCGCCCTTTTCTCGGCGTTAAGCTTCAATTTGTTGTTATTCATCCATAAGGAGATATCTGTCAAGCAACCCTTAAAGTTCTTAAAGGCATTGTCCACTTGGGGCCCGATTCACAGAACTAACTTAAGACAAAATCCTAAACTTACTACGATTTTCGTATTCACAGAAGACACTTACTCATTTTGGTATTCACAGAAGACACTTACTCACTTCAGTATTCACAGAAGTTAGGAGTCCTAACTTTAGGACTCCTAAATGCCTTCTGTGAATACCGAAAGTCTTAAAATTAGGATTTTTCTCAGTTTAGGAGTCCTAAAGTTAGGACTCCTAACTTTACTACTACTAAACTGAGAAAAATCCTAATTTTAAGGCTTTTGGTATTCACAGAAGGCATTTAGGAGTCCTAAAGTTAGGAGTCCTAACTTTACTACTACTAAACAGAGAAAAATCCTAATTTTAAGACTTTCAGTATTCACAGAAGGCATTTAGGAGTCCTAAAGTTAGGACTCCTAACTTCTGTGAATACCGAAATGAGTAAGTGCCTTCTGTGAATACCAAAATGAGTAAGTGCCTTCTGTGAATACCAAAATGGTAGTAAGTTTAGGATTTTGTCTTAAGTTAGTTCTGTGAATCGGGCCCTGTATCTTTAAAAGAGAACACCAACTGGGTGTCGTCGGCGTAAGATATAGCCTTCACACCCCAATTGGCTATGAGCAAAAACAGCAGGGCCAGATAGATATTAAAAAGGAGCAGGCTGAGTGCTGATCCCTGAGGGACTCCATACCAGATCTGCTTGCGTTTGGATTTGTGTGTTTGCAGGGCAATCTGTTGTGCCCAGTTGGAGAGAAACGAGTTCAGTCAGCTCAAAACCAGCCCCCCCAAGCCAATATCCTTGAGTCTATGTAGCAATATCGCATGGTCTACCGTGTCGAATGCAGCGGATAAGTTAAGGAGCACCAGCATCGCTGATGCCCCTGCGTCCACTGTCATTCTTATTGATTCTGATACCTCCAAGAGGGCCGTTTCGGTACTAAAGCCCAGTCTGAACCCAGATTGGGTATTATGCAAGATGCCAAATTCCTCAACAAATGAGGATAGCTGTCTTTGTACCCACTTCTCCAGCATTTTTGCGGGGGCTGGGAGAAGAGAGCAAGGGCGATAATTGCTCAAATCGCCAGGCACTCCATTAAGTTTTTTCCGGAGAGGTAGAACAATGGCGTGTTTCCATGACTCAGGGAAGATGCCAGTTGTTAGGGAAGTATTCCAAATGTGGATCGGCATCTTTACTGTAGAATGAGCCACTACCTTCCAGAGTTTCGGGGGGCAGGGGTCCTCTGGTGATCCAGATTTGCAGCTAAGAATCAGAGCCATTCCGTCTTGCAGCGTAATTGGAGAAAATTCGCTGAGCGAGGCTTGTGAATGGTTGCTCTCAGTCGTATCAGTTTTAATCGTTGCAACATAATCTGTGAAGGTGTTGTAGATGATTCAAATTTTATTATCAAAGAAGTCGGCGATGTTCTCACATAGTGAGGAAGAGGATTGGCCTTCAGTTTGAAGTTCTTGAGGCTTAAGGAAGGCATTCACAACCTTGAATAATTCCCTACTTGAGTTCTCTGCTGACTTAATGCTCTTTGCTATGTACTCTCTTCTAGCCATTTTTATACTTTTGTGTAGCTCTTTAAGGGCTTTCTTGTATGCAGCTTTAGCTATCTCGCCATAGTTAGTACGCCACTGGCTTTCTAGGTGCTTACATCTACTTTTGTCCAGTTTGAGGGCTTCAGAAAACCACGGGGCCGAGGGCAGTTGCCTCCGTGATTTAGTGAGTCTGGACGGAGCCACAGTATCTATTGCCGTAGAGATCCAGTTGTGAAATTCCCATTTTGAAGTGGGATATGATGGTCCCTAGCCCACTACAAATCCAGGTAGTCTTTGGAGCTCTGCAGACTACAAGGGCAAGTGCTAAGAGATGCTGTGATTGAAGTAATACATCTCCTTGCAGTAGTACAACATTAGATGAACTGAGAGAAGAAGGCATGGGTGATTGATTAACACTTGCCTCTATTCCCTGCCAAGGGGCAAGCTCTAGAGCTTCCTGATTTCTTTGTTTGATGAACAGGGCATATAGAATGAGATCTCAGAAGATAACCCTTATCTCCATAGTATACACATAGCCCATGTTTACACCACCTCAATCTTTCCTCATCAGTCGGGTTCTCTGGTAAAACCCACTTGCATGAGTACAGCTTCAGGATCCGAGGTCTTGAGTGATGTCTTAAAAGCTGGTTTGGCAAGCGGTTATGTTTACAATGTTTCAGTCATTGTTCTTTAAGACGACTGTCGATCTTACTGGTCAGCTGAATCAGATATTGTAAAGATGCTGGCCTAGCAATTCTAGCAACTTCATCCTACAATTTCATCTATTTTTGAAACAGTGTGAATAAATCTGAGTCAAGCTAGTCAATCTCTTTAACTAACTCTTGAACTTAGAGATGAAAGTATGAAAATCCATGGATCCTTGGCTAAGTTCCACAATCTTATCTTGGAAGGAATACTTTATGGGCCTGATTTAGATCCCAGTGGGCGGGTTACTCTGCCATAACGGTGATGGATATCCTGTCCGATTAAATATAAATCCCATAGGATATAATGGGATTTATATTTCGGCAGACAGGATATCAGTCACTGTTCTGATGGAGTAACCCATCTGCCCAGATCTAAATCAAGCCCTAAGTCTTGACGGTCAAACATCTTCTTGAATTCTGTAAGGAAGGAAGGAAAATTATCAGAAATGCGCCTACATCTGAAGCTAAAGACATAACCCAGGCATTTCAAGTAGTGTTACTGATTATAAAGACAATCTTGGATCTATTTCAGGCTTAAATGTCTGGTTTAGAAGTGAAATGCTTCTTAGATGTGTCCAGAAGGCCTTTAGTTTCTTGGGATTGCTGTCAAATTTACCTGCCGCCAAGCCAGCCATAGGAGTATCAAAGAGCCTCGTTGTAATACAACAAGAGATTGATGCAGCAAGGCATTTTCTTTGGTCAGACTTTGTCATTGAAGAGTCAGGTTGTTAACTGAAGTCAATAGTTCTTGGACATAATATAGCTTTAGATTCCATTGACGTCGCAACCTGTCAAGAACTGGTCTTCTTGACGATGCATTGAGAGTCTTCTTTGTACGTAGGAAGGGCCTACTATCTCTAGAGGAAACACCAGATACCACATTGTGACTGAGAATCTAATGTTGTTCCAGAAAATAATACCTAGCAGGAAGAGAAAAAATGAAAACCAAAAAAACATACAGCTGTTCAGGCCAAGCAGTAAGGAGAGGGTGGAAACAAAAAAGCAAGAACTGGATAAGGTGGGGAATCAACAAAGTCTAGTGAGCAAGTAATCAAGTAGAAAAAATTATGATGCAACTGGACTCAAAATGGGCTCACTCATATTAGGGTAAAATTGGGAGGCGATTACAATCTCATTGGGAAACTCTTCCGATCAAATCGGTTTCAGAATCATTTCCGAACGAATCGGGTTCTGCGAGTCCGACTGACCGATTATAATACTTCCCTACATCGGTCGGTCAGACTCCTATTGAGTTCAATGGGAGCCTGTGTTCTGAATGAGAACATAGGCTCCCATTCAAAAAAGGGGTTGTTGGGGAAAACTACCTACCCTGTGACGGGCACCGTATGGTGCCTGCAACACTGTGCACGGTTGGAAAGGGGGGTCCCTTGGGTACCCCCACGTGACTGATACGGATGCCCCGGGTGAAGGTGGTTCTACTGTGGGCCCCCAAAGTCAGATTCCGACTGCCGATCCTAGTCGGAACAACCGATTAGGAAAGGCTGTCCAAATCTGACAATGTAATTGCTCGGTGGCAAACGCAGTCCATATACCTGTATGAGTCAGTTCCAAACAACTCGGTTCCTCCGAATGCCATCCGGAACCGAGTCAGAAAGTCCGAACGCTTTACAAACATCATAATTGTTCATTAAGAAACCTTTCTGAATCAGCCAGAAAGACGGGTTCCAAATCGAGCTCGAAATACCTGAATCCGATTCAGAGCCTTTCCAAACGTCATTGTAATTGACCACTTATTGTGATGTAATCTGAAGTAATTTGGCCTTCTTGGATTGGGTAAAAGGTATGTACCAAAAAACATAAGTTAACCCAAACATAAATATATTACCCTGTGGTGGTCGCCAGTGGGTAGTTGTAGATAGAACCATGTTTCCGTAGGAAATTGATTTTTTGGTTTGCTAATAACTTTGGTGCCATTAGACAAATCTTCACTAAACTTTCCAACAAAATGTCTTTCAAAGCCTTCGAAATCCACTAAAGAAAACAAAGGTTAAAGGGAAATTATAGTTGGGTGATAATGTTAGTTAAAACATATTGTTTTAAACAATATAACCACTGAAATTCACCCGTTGTAGTTATCTCGAGTAACTGTCACTTGTGCCCTAAAACAACTATAACTTCAACCCTTGCCATGCTTTGCAAATAACCCCAAACATTATATCACTCATGACATGTTCTGTGACATCATTAGTAACAGCACTACAACATATGACATGGCATCATTGACGACAGCACTGTGTATGGGAGGGATGCGAGTTATAGTTACTATAGAGCACAAGGTATAGTTACTTGAGATAACTATACCTATTTTAGTGGTTTTGTTTGTTTAAAGTTGTATGTTTTAAATGACATTTTCACCTAATTCTAACATTCCTTGAACCTTTTTTTGAGTGAATATGCTGTATGGGTCTATTCATAATTGATACCAAATGGCGTCTACACAGCCCTGATAATTAGCACTAATTTTCCTGAACATGACATTTTGATACCAGCAAGCAGGAGAAAGATGTTCCCCGGGGATCGACAAATGAGATGGAAAATTTTTACTTGAGGATAAGGCCATCGAGAAGAAATCAAGATGCTGGTAGGAGCCTGCAGAGACAAGGAGCTAAGGCAGCTGTGTTCAATCGCAGCATTGGGAAAAAAAGAGTTGCAGCATCCATGTTGGAACACGGCGCACAAAGGTTAGGAGGAAATCTTTGAACCCAGACACAGATTCCACATGCCTTAGGACAGCAAGGATCACACTCGTCCTAAGGTAAACTATTGCAAACATCTGGAATTATGGAAGAGTACCCGTTTGTGGGTACATCCTCCAGGAGGGGGTGGATGTTTTAGATTGTATGGTTATTTGCTATGGAAACATTCTGTTGGGGAAGCAGAGGCTATGGACTAGGAAGAAACATGAAGAGGTAATGCATTTATCCCTGTAATCGTGTATCTGCTATTTGAATCTGCACATCCATGGCTCAGACCTACTGAATAGCTCTGCAGAGGCACACAATGAGCTACTTCACTCATTTTAGAATGACATGTTAGTTTCCCAGTTACTTTGGCCACTTAACAAACTTGGGCTGTTCCCAGCGACTCGCACAGTCCAGCAATACCAGTTCAACCTCTGTTCTTCACATACCTGCTTGATTCAATGACATAATATTGAGGCAAAAAAATTATCTGAAAACATTTTGAAGACAAAAATATCAACTTTTCATACTTCCTATGTAAAGTACAAGAATTTTGACTACAAGCATAAAGTGGCTATTACAGAAGTACCTATATATTTTGAAAAGTATTTACCAGTATAAAACGTTTTAAAAAATGATTCACCTTTAAAGAATTACATTGAAAAAATATATATAGTAAAGAAAATGTGAATATAAATCTCATAAATAAACAAAGTAGATTGGTATAATTTATAAATAGAAATATATGAATAGGTAACTTTATATTAAATGTAAAAATGCATTTCTAAAACTGATAGTACTCAAACAATAAAACAAACAAATAAAGAAATTATAAAATAAAATGAATATATCCTCTAAAATTAAAACACAAAAATATATCTACAATACTACTATAAATCCAAAACAATAGCAACATTCAAATTAAAAATAATTGAATGTTCACAAATATTACTATAAGTAAAATACTATAAAACATTATTAAAACGCAAAAAAACTTTAACACAGGGAGAAAATTATTTACCATTCTAACGTTACTCTAATAAACCTTAAAATGATACACATAAAAAACATGAATCCAATTGGAATGTGGAACCTTCGCACTCCTTGATGTATTTGTGTGGTCAAATTTAATCGTGATTCATCGAGATGATGGGTGCAGAGTTGGTAACCCTTCTGAGCACAAGGTAAGTAATACTACAAAGATGTGCGTTATTTCCCTTGGGAGTAACGTCCCAAACTGTGCACTCCTTAAATGTGCTTCAACTGTTTTCAATAAGTTTCAATAAAGTTTCATACAAATTTGTTTGATGGTTTCTTCTTTTAATTTCATATTATTAATTTCTTTTCTCAATTTTGAATAGTTTTATACTATTGCATTCATAGTATAACATTAATTCCGCCCAATGCATTTCGGGCTTTGCCCTTCTTGAGGGGACTTACATTCTGAAAGTACAAGAGAGGTATAATTTGTATGATGTTTACAAGAGTCAATTCACAATTGTTATCTACTCGAAATTTCTAAAAACTTTAAAGAAGTAGGTGAACGGAAGCCCGTTTTAGATTTACAAACCTGGCAGTGAAACATATCTTATACTGTGGTACATTTAATTAAATTAAAAAACGTAATGCTTCAAAACAGTACAAATGAAAAATGAATTATCGTCTGAAACGTGTTTATATTTAATTTAAAAAATGGGGGGGGATAACTGCTCTTTCCAACCGTTTGCTTACGGCGTGGTGCGTGATATTTATAAACATTAGTACAGGTGAGAAAGACACTTGTGCTTTAGCTGGCTGTAGGTAGCATTGATGAAAGTTGGCGCGGGAAAGTGTGAAAGTCTGACCTTCGGACGACGATTACGTGCTGGTACCGAAAGTGATACTTCGTGTGTTTGTGCGTGTCTTGAAAAATAAAGAGTACTGCGACTGCAATGCAGTGTGTAAAAGGACAGACTACTCCGTTTTATGTTTATTTGTTCAAAAATATCAATAAAGATTGCCTGCTCATAAGATTAAAATAGTGAATAGTGAAATGTCAAAGATAAGTGAAAGATATGAATCTTTTGGTTAATGTATAAAAGCATGGGTCGTGTAAACGATCCATATGATCATATGGTTAAGGGGGGGCGGTACAAAGAAACAGATAAAAGAATGTGAATTGTTCTATTCACCCTACTTTATCTGACTGTGTTTCCTCAATACAATAGGATAATTATTAATTTCAGAACTATTAGTTCTGAAATCATGTAGTTCTGAAATTAATAATTATCCTATTGTATTGAGGAAACACAGTCAGATAAATTCAAACCCGTGCTTTCAATTTTTTGGGTGATAATATGAATCGCCAAAATTAAATGCAGCAATCAAAAACACGTATATTATTTATTTATCTCTATTTACGTTCGTATCCGCAGTCTGTTTTCTTCACTTAAGTTGTATGAAATAGGTAGTACTTTTTTGCAGTCGGGCGAGTGCACAGTTGGGGACGTTACTCCCAAGGGAAATAACGCACATCTTTGTAGGACACATAAAAAACAAACATGCTGCTATATCTCAATTCAAATAAAATTTACAAAACTATATATACAGCTAAGAAATCAAATGTACTATTCCCACTACAATCGAAACAACTTAAGGAAGAGCGTTAATCTTTGGTGGGGTTAAATTTATTTCTCACACTCCAAACTAAACAACATTATGGTAAATATTAAAGATGGAGGGGTTGTATTTACTATTCTGGCTCCAAACTAAATGACAGCAGGGCAAGTATTGATCTTTGGAAGGGTCAGATTTACCATTATTCCTCCATATTGAGCAATTGTAATGAATGTATTGGACTTTGTGGGTGAAATTTACTATTCTCTCTCCAAATTTTGCAACAGTAGGGAAAATGTTGGACTTTTGAACAGGTTAGTTTTAGTATTTCCACTTCAAACTGAGCTACTGTAAGGAAACTTTGAAAGGGTCATATTTACAAATCCTGACCCAGTCTAAGAAAGATTAGGGAAAGGTGTTTGACTTTCAAGGGGTGACATTTACTATTCCCAATCCAGCCTAAGCACCTGTAGGAAATGTGTTGGATTTTGGAGGGGTGACTTTTACTACTCTTGCTGTAGCCTAAGCAATAGTAGGCAAAGTGCTAGACTTCAGAGAGGTATGATTCATACTCCAATCTGCCCAGCAAAAGAAATGTCAGTATTAAAAAATCATATTAACTATTCCTAATCCTACATTATATTTTAATGTGTTTTATTGAATTTTCTTCGCATTGCATGGCAGCACTGTGACATTTGGACTTGAGAACAACGCACAGTAGCCATACATAATCTAACAAGAAGGACATCATGTCTGCATATCACTGCATCCATTGTCCTCCTTATACAAGAAGCAAGTAAAACTAATGCTGTTAACAATCTGGTAACATTTGTAACTGTGGAGTCTGCTGCTGATACGAGTGAGTCGTATTGTGTGAGTAGGCTGGTGATAAGCAATCAGTCATGGGTTTGGGGCTATAGAGAGGGTATCCCATGAGTGTGAAGGTTTGTTTTGCAGGGAAGGGAGGGCACCATGGTGACCCAGATTGTTACGAATATGTAAGGTGATTGCTCTCAGGCTCGTCAGAGGGCATGGCGGCATGTGAGTCCCCTCGGTGTGCTGCTCCCATATACCTTCACATGTTCTCATGTCAGTGTAAGTCACAACTGTGTGTGTGAGCAAGGTCACTTGATGGTGATAGCGGGGTGTGTTTCACTGTGGGTACAAGTCATTTTTTGCCACAACATTAATAAGATAGGAATCCTTACATTCTCTGTCGGTTCTCGACCCCCCTTTTGCTCAGAGCATCTTGAGAGTCCCCGTCAGCAGTGTGGCCAGCCAGCGCTGGAAATGTGGGGGAGAAGTCGCCTTCCACGACATCACTATCTGTCTCTTGAACAAGATGAAAGTGAGGTCTATGAACCTATGAAGGTGTTTGTCACCTTGGGCCTTGGTGCGGAGCTCCTGCAGGCAGGATTCTGGTGTGGCCAATAGGGAATGTTCTGCTAGTTCAGTGACTACACCAGTGATCTCGTGCCAGACCAAAGTCAGGCATTCCCATACAAAGTGGTAAAAACTAAGGTTTACTAGTTTGCATAAGGGGCACTCAGGGGTCAGGGTTGCGCTCAGGAGAGAGGTAGGCATGGTGCTGGTAGTTGAACTGGGTAAATTGGAATCTCAGATTGTAGGATATGTATTTCACCTGCTGGAGTGCCCTGGACCAAGTCAGGCTGATAGTGGTTGTGTTTGGGTGCCGTCCAATCGTGTGTGTGCTCCCTCTGCTTACCTTGGTGCTGAATTGTTAAGGGATGTGTATAGTGTGGTGATTGCATGTTACATGCTGTTCTGGGTCAAGAGTACATGTAGGGTGGGGGATAGGGGTGGTTCTGCATCCCTGTGTTCCATGTAGCACGTAATGCATAGTGTATTATGTGGAATGCCAAACAATTATCAGCACCTCTATCATATGTATCCATAATGTCCTGAAATGACATGAGGGTGCCTTTGTGGTAGAGCTCACCTTGTTATTTAACTCCCTCCTCCCGCCAAGGACCCTGGTCGATGTGTTTAGATGCAACAGCTTCCAAATCTCTATGGATGGGGAGTATGGGAAGTGGGGTCCTTTACCGTGTACATATCTGCGCTAGCATGTGCCAAAGGATGCATTGGGATTGCATAGTCAGGGTTAGATGAGTCAGATATGGAACAGAGGGTGATCTTTCCCCCATAATAAAATCTTTGTTGGGGGCCAGATCAGGCTGTGTGATGGCCGCCCCTTAACTGTTCCTTATCTAAATTAATGAGCTGGAATCTCATGTATATAAAATATCTGCCTAAAAGGAAGTCTAGTGATCTACTTGTTTTACTGTATGCTGATGATGCGGATGGTCTGCAACGTCTCCTAGGTGCCTTTTATACTTCTGTGGAGGTTGGACCTTAAAACTAATCTGAGCAATCTTTTGTGATGAGTATTGGCCACAAAAATGTTAAAGCAAATAAGGGTGGGCGTAGATGACGAAGTACCACTACACTGAATTCTGCGGAGTTGAACAAAAACTCTGTGAACTCCTCCACAACTCGGTTCTGTCTCATCTCAATTAATAAAACAGAAACCTCACATACCTTTGATAAAACAACAAGTAACTCAATCTTTACATGCTAAAATGCATATAGTCATCTCACAAAAGTGAAAATGAAAATACAGCAAGCAGTGAGAGACGAGATGATTTTGGGGTCCTCCCTAACCTAGGGAGAGAACCAACCAGATGCCTTGAACACAAAGAGCACATCATGCTCAACGATTTGGTGGTGGTCCCATCCTCCTAGGACAACACCAAGCACAGTTATGAGCAAAAATACAATCCAAACCAAAGGCCCTGCAAAGCATTATCGGACGAGATTCTAGAGTGCAGTGAATATTATAGTATCCAATATCAAAACATTCCTCAAGCGGCAAGAGGCTCTGCCGGCTCAGCTGAGAGCTAGTACTATAATATTCACTGCACTCTAGAATCTCGCCCCATAATGCTTTTCTGGGCCTTTGGTTGGCATTGTATTTTTGCTCATAACTTTGCTTTGGGTGGTCCTAGGAGGATGGGTCCACCACAATCCATCACAATCGTTGAGCATGATATGCTCTTTGTGTTCAAGGCATCTGCTTGGTCCCCCCCCCTAGTTTAGGGGGGACCCCAAAATCATCACCTCTGTCATTGCCTGATATTTATCAAAGCTCACTTTTGTGAATTGGTTATATGCTTTTTAGCATGTAAAAGTAAAATTGTTTTATCAAAGGGTTGTGGGTGCACTAGCTTACTCCAGAGTTGTTGCATGAATTCGGTGGTGTTTTCAATGTAATGCCAATAATCTCCGTCTTGTGAATCTCTCCTCATCTAAACCCAATTAATAAAACAGAAACTCCCCTCATCTTATCCCAATTAATAAAATAGAAATTGCACATACCTTTAGTAAAACAACAAATAATTATCTTTACATGCTAAAATGCATCTTGTAATCTCACAAAGGTGACAATTGAAATATAGCAAGCAGTAATTTTAGTTAAACAACAAACAACTCTATTTTTACATGCTAAAATGCATATAGTAATCTCACAAAAGTGAAAATGAAAATACAGCAAGCAGCGAGAGACGTGATGATTTTGGGGTCTTCCCTAATCTAGGGAGAGAACCAGGCAGATGCTTCGAACACAAAGCGCACATCATGCTGAATGATTCAGTGGTGGTCCTATCCTCCTAGGACCACCCCAAGCACAGTTATGGGCAAAAATACAATCCCAACCAAAGGCCCTGCAAAACATTATGGGACGAGATTCTAGAAGGCAGTGAATAATATAGTATGTAGTATCAAAACATTCCTCAAGGGGCAGGCTCTCCCACTCAGCTGAGAGCTAATACTATAATATTCACTGCACTCTAGAATCTTGCCCCATAATGCTTTGCTGGGCCTTTGGATGGCATTGTATTTGTGTCCATAACTTTGCTTGGGGTGGTCCTAGGAGGATGGGACCACCACTGAATCGCTCAGCATGATATGCTCTTTGTGTTCAAGGCAGCTGCTTGGTCCTCTCCCTAGGTTAGGGGTGACACCTAAATCATGACCTCTCTCATTGCCTAATGTTTTTCAGAGTTCACTTTTGTGCATTGGTTATATGCTTTTTAGCATGTAAAGGTTACATTGTTTTATCATGGGGTTGTGGGTGCAGTAGCTAACTGCTATGTAGCCGAATCGGGAGTTTTGGCATGAATTCTGTTTTTTTAATGCAATGGCTAGTTAACAAACCTCCGCAAGCGGAGGAGGAGTTCATTGTTCACAGTTAAAATCAAGATCTTGTTCCCTAGGTATGACAAAAATGTGTAGGGTTAAGACTTGTACTTATCTTGGCTTTCCCTTGGATCATAATCTCAATTGACACAGCCTTTATATCAATAGGGTGTTTCAATGCCAAAGAGCTGTGGAGTCACCTTTGCGCTCCGGTTGGGGCATAAGCAGGCACAAGAAATGATAAATATTTATAAAAGTAAGTGCATTTCTGTAGCGACTTATGGAGCAGGTGTTTGGGGGAGCCTTCCCCTCCTTCTGCATGGACTCATTCGATAGTCCTGATACCCCCTGATATTCCAGAAAATTAACATTAAGTCCCACCTTGTACCCAGCATCTTAGACGGGAATGGAAACAAAAGATAATTTCCTAAAGATTTTGGGGTACCAATTGAAAGGCATCTTATCAGTTAAGGTGCATGTGTTTTAAGTAATCTAGAAAAGGAACTTCTTAGAAGGATCAAAAAGGCATTATTTCAGTCTAAGCTTCCTACCCATCAAAGGAGAGTAAAATATTGGAAAAACACGTTAATCGTCAAGGATCAGCTTACCCGAAATCCAACCTTCTTTTTCATGGCTTGCAATTTGGCTTTCGTCCAGTACATAGTTGGCCTTATTAGGGGTTACTGAGCACCTCAGAGCAATACTTCATTCTGGAGGGACTGTTGCGCTGATTGTCCTTGATCTCAGTGCTGTGATTGATACCGTGTCCCATGAAGTTCTCCCCCAGCAGCTGGCTGACTGTGGTATTAGGGAGCATGCCCTATTTTGGTTTCACTCCTTTCTGCAGGATCAAAACTTTTCAAGCCATCTTGAGTACCTCCTCTCAAATTCTCAAGCTTCCTTACAAGGTTACTCAGTGCTCTTCCTTGAGCCCTATGCTTTTCAATCTATACGTCCCACCCCTGGCTGATCGTGAAGCGGCTTTTGCATAACCTTGTTTTCCTATGCAGATGATACCCAAATAGTTAGTTATCTCTTTATTCTCTACAGAGGATAAAAGTGGCCTCAAATTAGAACGCTGTCTAGCGGCCGTGGTACCCTGGATGAAAACAACTGCCTTGAATTTAATGGAAATAAAACTGAGGTCCTGGTGCTGGGTAATCAACCTCAGCTTTGGGGCTCATTGGACTGTTCTGAAGCTTTGTTACCCATACCTTCCCCAAAGCAGTGGTGAAGGATTTCGGTTTTTACTTAGATTGCAATCCCAGGATGGACTTTCAAAGTGATAGGGTTGCTGCCACGTGTTTTGGGTTTCCCTAAAGCCTGCTCAAAATTATGGGACTCTTGCCATTCCTTGCTCGAGAACAGTTGTGCAAGCCATAGTTACTTGACATTTGGACTATGTCAACAAACTGTATTTGGGATTCTTGAAGCCCTTTATGAACAGATTGCAGATAGTGTAAAGCACAGCTGCTGGACTACTTTTTCACATCCCTCATCGTTTGCATGAGCTTCACTAGTTACCCATTGAAAAAATGCATTCAGTTTAAAGCTCTGTGTACTATCTACAAAGCAATAGCCAAGAGTGATACTGCCCTCATCAACAAGCCAGTCACCCCTTATGTTCCCAATCGTGACTTACGCTCATGTAACATAAGCCTTGTGGTTATACCTTGGGTGAAGTTTGATAGGCAAGAAGTCTGGTCTTTTAGATAGCTTGGCCCTAAACTGTGGAATATGCTTCCTACTGAAATCAGAAATGCCACCTCCCTCAAGGTTTTCCATAAGAAACTTAAGACTTGGCTCTTTTAACTGCTTTAAGTGCCTCTATCCTCTCTGTTTTAGCCCTTGGAAGCCCTATGGGCAGCCATGCACATTACAAATCCAATAAATAATATACAATAATAATGATAAAATGCCAATCATTGTTGGCGGAAACTTTAATATTGCACTAAATGCACAGCTAGACAGAACTTCAAAATCAAATACATTACAAATGAGATTAAAAGTAAATGGTATGATGGAACAGCTAGGTCTTGTAGATATATGTTCTAAAAAAAATGAAAATCAAAAAGACCTCGAATTCTATCGCAAAACACATAGACAACATTCTCGTATAGATTATTTTTTTGCTGATAAAAATGTTATAGAAATAATATAATCAGTAAGCAATTTCCAGCACTGTTATCAGACCTTTCAGCAGTCAAGCTCATTTTGGAATTCCCAATCATGAGGCCTTAGCAAGTGGACCTTGAATAGGGCCCCCCTTCTAATGAGAAGGTCACTCTTGAACCAAACCTGCTAACCAAAGACTTTTTTCAAAATAGCGTAGGTTCTGCTAGAAGTACCATGATTTGGGATGCATATAATTCATGTATTAGAGGCTCGGTAACTAAAATCAGCACTAAGAACATGGGAATCAAAAGAACAGGAAAATGAATTTGTCAAACATGTTACTGAAAAAAGAAAGCAAAATGCAACTGAAAGCTCAAATTGACCTAGCATGGTTTTCAGATTAAGACTAGAATTAGAAAACTTGCAAAACAAATATAAGGCATTCTTCAATAATAAAATATATAACAAATGGAAAGTAAGCAAAATCCAACATATTGAATACGTGGAAAAAAGTGGAACGCTATTAGTTAGGAAAATAAAAACAGATATATCCAGAAATTATATTGAGGTATGGGAAGAGTGTGAGGCAGGTAGAGAATTGACTACAATGCATCAAATAAAAACTGAAAAGTTAAAATGTTTCAGTGTTGTTTATAAGAAACACTGAACTCCACACCAAATCCAAATAAAAAAATAGTTAAATGGGAAGAATTTGCCTAGTCTTACTGAGACTCAGACACAAGCACTTAAACTTGAGATTACGGAAGATATGATCATAGCCCAAATAAAGAAAATAAAAAATAAGTAAGCTCTGGGTCCAGATGGAATCCTTGGTGAACTGTACAAAATCCTGATGGCCGATCTGGTACCCTTTTGGAATGGTATGCTCAATCAGATATGTCTTAATTAGCAGGAAATCCCCCCAACTGTGTCTAAAGCCACAGTAGTCACAATCTTCAAACCAAATAAAATCTGAAAAAATCATATGGACAAATTGCATGACTAAATCCTGACTTCATCAGAAAAACAATGAGGGAGATAGAGGAAAAAGGAGAGGACTCGTCCTACAAACTATTTGCAAATAACCTAAAAGAGTCACTCCGAGGATAATAGAAATGAATATCAACCTCGTCGTGGGAAGGAAAAAGTTTTCCTTTGAGGCAACCCTCACAGAGCAGGATTACCCCTTGGTGGCATGCTTTATCATAGGGTTCATCCCTAACCTGCTATGGAAAGAGGCATGCTGCGAGCAACGGATACGCAGGAGCGCTAATAATATGTTATTCCGATACACCTACGCTGGTTGTGATGGTATTGGAGTGAGGTTCTTTTTGTATATAAAAGAGGGGTTCAAAATATCTGACTGCTGGGAAAAAGGTTAATTTATTCACTCCCCTAGTCGATATGGTTAAAATATGGGGATGGTGATAAACTCCAAGTTTACATGACCCATCGTTTCTCTGGTTAACTAGTTTCAAGCCCTAGCCCAAGTTATTTTGTCAGGGCCTAAGGCGGATACTCCCTGTTACCACTCCTACAGTCGTCTGATCTCTTAATAAGTGCAAAACTATAAATATAGTGAAAAATACATGAGGATAAAGGTATGCAGCACCTATTTGGTCTGTTCCTATTTTTTCAAAATTTCTCTGCAGAGGTTGGGAAGGAAAAAGAGTTGTTAAAATTATGCACGGCCCATGGGCCTTGTAATAGTGCTATGCATTGTCCATCATGCACTTAAGTAGTGGATAGTAATATATTTCTCAAAACACCTGAGCCATCTGTGAAATGTTATTCTAATGTAGGGATTGCATAGACACACAATACAAAGACACTTACTGTGCTAGTTCCCAAATAGAAAAAGTACTATACATAAAACATTAAAGACATTACATACATGTAAAAAGCCCTAATCAGGCCTCATGAGTCAAAATCAGGGAAGGAGGGACGCCTGTAGACATACCCTGTAGGTTAACCCCTTCGCTGCTAGGCCTCTCCCCCCCCCCCCCCCTCCTGTGCTAAGCCTTTTTTTTGGCTGTTTGGGGTAGTTCGCGCTTAGGGCCCTGTAACTTTTTGACCACATAAGGTATCCACGCCAAATTTTGTGTCCTTGTCTTCCAACATCCTGGGGATTCCACAGGTACCCAGGGTTTGTGGATTCCTCTAGAGGGGACCCAGAAATCAGCCAAAATACAGCTACATTTTGTTTTTTGGGGAAAAATGGGAAAAAGGTGCTGCAAATGAAAGCGTCTGGGTTTTTCCCTCCAAATGGTATCAAAAAAGGGTTTGTGGGGCTGAAATCACCATTTTCCCAGCTTTTCGGGAATGAGAGACTTTTGTCAGAAAATCAACTTTTTTTACACAATTTTGGCATTTTTCTGGGACATAGCCATTTTTTGCTATTTTTTGTGCTTTCAACCTCCTTCCAGTTAATGGTAGACATGGGTATGAAAGCAATAATGGATCCTGGAAAGCTATATATTTTTTTAAAGTAGACAAAATTCTAAATTCAGCAAGGGGTCATTTGTGTAGATCCTTCAAGGTTTCTTTATAGAAACTAACAGTTAAATATAGGAAAAATTGAAAATTAGTTGAAAAAACAGCCTTTTGTGTCAACGTTTTCACCTGTAACTTCTTCTAATTATGACAACTTTTTGAACGCAATATACCGTTACATCTGTTGGACCTTACTGATTGTGGGGATCTATAGGACTTGTAGGTTTACCAAGAACCCGACGAACCCAGAGCCAAAAAACTGAGCAGCGACTTACAATGGTTTTTTATCATGTACCAGGTATATAACAATTATTCTGGGAAAATGTATACATGGAAAAATCAGTATGAAAGACACCTATGTATTTCTGAAATGGGAACAAAATATAGACTTTAGAAAAAGTGTTTTTTTCCAGCTAAATTTGATGTGTGCAGGGGATTCTGGGTAAGAAAACGTTGGGGGATTCACGCAAGCCATACCTCCCTCAAATCCTCCAGGTGTCTAGTTTTCAGAAATGTGTGGGTTTGGTAGGTTTCCCTAGCTGGCCGCCGAGCACGGGGCCAAAAACCCAGGTGTCCCCCCAATGAAAAAACCAGGTCATTTTGTGATAGGCAATTTTGATGTTGCCTCAATATGTTTTGGGCCCTTGTCTGTCGCTGGTACTTGGGCCTCCCACAGGAGTGATGCACCATTTTTATCGGGAGACCTGGGGGAATGCTGTGTAAATGGAAATTTGTGGATCCACGCAGATTCCAGAACTTTCCCACAACAGAAATGTTAGGAAAATGTGTTTTTTTGACATTTTTTAAAGTTTGCAAGGGATTCTGGGTAGCATAACCTGGTGAGAGCCAGACAAGTCACCCCATCCTGGATTCTCCTTGGTGTCTAGTTTAAAAAAATGTACAGGCTTGCTAGGTTTCTCTACGTGCCAGGTGCCCAAAATCCACAGGTAGGATCAGGGGGGCAGAAAGACTGGAATTTCTCCGGGGGTGGGGTGGGGATATTGTCATGCCCATTTTAGGCAGCTCCTACCCCTACACGAATAAAACAAAAAAATCCCTGGTTTCTAGTGGGCTTTCTACCCCCCCGGGGGGCCAGATTGGGGGCTACAGCTCCCATCAGCCTCCCGGGGGGCAGAAAGACTGTCATTTTTGTGGGGGGGGGTGGCATTGACGCGCCCGTTACGGGCAGCCCCAACCCCCAAAAAATCCCTGGCGTTTCGTGGGCTTTCTGCCTCCCGGGGGGGGCCGAAAGGCTGTAATGGTGGGAGGGGCATTGGTGTGCACGTCTCGGGCAGCCCCCACCCTAAAAACAAATGCCCCAGGGGGGCAGAAAGGCTGTAATGGTGGCAGGGGGTGGGGGCATTGACATGCCAGTTTTGGGCAGAAACCACCCTAAAAATAATTGTGCAAAAAAAAAATCCCTTCCGTTTAGTGGGCTTTCTTCCCCCCGGGGGGGCAGATTGGGGGGTGGGGGCATGGGCATGCCTGTGCCCCCACCCTTATTTTTATATCCCAAACAAAAATCCTTGGAGTTTTGCCTCCCTGGGGGGGGGGGGCGGATTGGGGGCTACTGCACACGTAGAAAGGGAAACTGAAATGAGGCTCTTGGCTCATTTCAGTTTCGGTTTCACTGAAATGACGTCAGCGCGACGTGCGCGCCAATCATCATTTCAGGGAAACCAGGGGGGGGCTGCGGAGCTGGGGAAGCTCTTCCCCAGCTCCCGAGGCTCTTAGGGTGTAAAGGGAATCCCTCTGGTGCCCGTACCAGAGGGATTTCCGGGGCCATGTGTCATGACGGCCGGGAGCCATCATGAGCACACGCCCACCTTGGTCTCGTGACGGCTCCCGGCCGTCATGAGCACCTAAGGGGTTAAAAACGGCATTGTCGATATAAATAAGATGCAGCGAAATAAACCTTTTTCGTTAGCAGCAGAGGTTCAATTGAACCGGATTTGTGTGGTATGGAGATGACGGCGGGGCTTGACGAGTTCCGTAATATATGTTGTGGACATGTTGCTGTCTGCATCCTTGTAACGGTTACGGTGCTAGACTGCTAACCTGCTGTGCGAGGAAAATACTAACTTCCTGCCTCGTCGATGTGCGTCCACTGTTCATGGGTTCACGCCTCGGCTGCTGTATTTACAATACTGCTACCGAAAGGTAGATATCCACATTGCGAAAAAATGCAAATTGGGCTCAACAATGGAAAATTAGGAATCATTTATCATAGTCTCCAAATCGAGGAAATGATCACAGACACGGTGGATAAAAACGTCCCGGCAGTGTGTATCAGAAACAGGTGCATAGGGAAACGGACCCTGGACATCCCATTTATGAATTAAAGGGTTGATACTAAAATCATTTAGTGTGCACTAGCTCTCCAACTGGGTTGATGGGGTTGACACCGTTACAGACATTGACAGACGGTGCCCAAAAATAGGATATATGCTCGCCCAGCAGGGCCTACCTAATTTGGTATCTGCCGTATTAAAACACCCTATGGGAAAGGAAACATTTTAGAGATTTTAGGGCGCTGAGGTGGTTTTTGATGGATATTGATATCAACTCATCCCAGGTTACTGAGGATGTCACAATATTACAAGGTTAAAGTTGTTACTGGTTGAACAAGGGTTGAGCATACAAAACTGTGCTCCCGCGTATCTGTTGGTCGCAGCATGCTCCTTTCCGTAGCAGGTTAGGGACAAACTTTATGATGAAGCATGCCACCAAGGGGTAACCCTGGTAGGTGAGGGTTACTTAAAAGGAAAACTTTTTCCTTCCCACGATGAGGCTGATATTCATTTTTATTCTCCTAGGATTGACTCTTTTTAAATACGGACTACCGCATTTTCAAAGAGATTGTGGCACCAAGGATTATGAACATCATCCATTCAGTCATTCGCATTGATCACGGTATTCATGCCTGGCAGGCGTCTGAATGAGCTAACACACCTCCTATAGATATGACAACCACATATGAAATTCGCCTGACTATAGCTACATTAGATGCCTCCATTCATTTAATAGGGTGAATTGGTTACCTATGTGAGGCACTTAAAAGGTTTGGTTTTGCTGAAAACATTATAAATACAACCACACACTCCACATGCCTCCTATCATGAAAATACTGATGAATGGTGAACTATCTCGAACTTTTCAGATAACAAGGGGAACTAGACAGGCGTGCCCACTTTCCCCTCTCCTATTCACACTCAGTATCAAACCTTTTACACAATCGACCAGACTCAAACAATAATCCCAATCAGAGCATCTGATATGCCAGTAAACCTCACACTCTATGCAGGTGACCTAATACTTTACACTTCCAACCGACATTGCTCAATAGACAGATTGATGGATCAAGCTGAAGCGGTCTGTCAACTCTCTGGTACCTATTCAACAAAGATAAAACGAAGGTTATGTCCTGGTCAAAGTGAGAATACACTCAAGATATTAAACAACGAATCAGGTCTCTGGGTATTATAATAACAAGTGACTTAGAGGACCTCCCAACTAATTAATAACTTAATTAAAACTTTCCAGGACATAGATGTCTTGTTATGGAAATGGTAATATTTACCTTTAAATATTTACGAGAGAACCAATCTTATTAAAATACAGAGTCTCCACAAACTCACTTTCTCTTTAATTTCAACCCTTTCGCCTTCTCAAAAAAACGAGTAAAGAAGATCCAAGGTACTATGGGCCATATGTACAAAGGCATTTAACATTTATTAACGGACTGAATTGCAATTTCAGGCTGTTAAGAAATGCTAAATGGGCTTGCCATATGTACCAAACCAGAAATGCAGTTGCGAATTGCGATTTCTAACCCATTGAAATCGCAATTTACAATTAACAAAATAGGATATCGCAAATAGGGACCATCTATTTACGATTTCCTAAGCACATGTACAAAGCATTTCCTAAATGCACAATGTGCATTTAGGAAATGCTATGACCATCGACTCCAAGTGGATGGTAACCATGTGCAATTTTTAAAGATTTACCTAAAATGCAATTTTTCCAGTGCCATCGAGCACCCACTTGCCTGAGACCATTTGAGCACTCTACACGAGCACCATTTTTCCCCCCTTTGATTTGAGGAAGGGCCTTAGGCCCATAGGTAGGAATGGTCTTGCATTCCCAAAATTGTGATTTCCTATAATGAAATCGCAAATTAGGAAATGCAAAACGGATCGTACCTTTGGGCCTTAGACCTACAGAAACAAATGGGTTTGCACCTTCCTACATAGTGATTTTCTAATAGCGAATGTGACTCTGTTGGAATTGCTATTAGGAAATCGCTGTTTTTGTACATTCCAATTCGCATTTCATAAATAGCAATTTCTTATTATTCACTATTTAGGAAATAGAAAAACTGAATTTTTTACAGATGGATCTGAAATGAGTTTTGTTTGGCCATCAAAATCCATCAGTTTTTCTTGGAAAATGCTAAGAAATAATCTAAATCCACGCAGGCTAGCGCTACCAGATTTTCAGCCGTATTCATATGCATTCCAGTTTAAAAACTTTCAGATGTTAATTACACAACCAGATAATTTGCAGTTAGGTCGAATATATACATCGATGATTAAAAACCTCTGTCCTGATACGTTTTTACATAAGTTTAGGGATCTCAAGTTCTTCAAGCAAGTAAAACTTTGATACTTAGAACATCTTTAAAATATGGACAACCTTAAGGAGGACATTTAATCTATGTTACTACTTGAAAATAATACTGATATGGGACTCCTGAGGGACACCAGAATGTCTGAAGGATGAGTTCAGCCAGCCGTTAAAGGCAGCAGGGATCTGTAATTGGTATAATGATATATAGACTGGTAGAAAATTCTGCCCTAGATGGATGTGAAGTAAAAAGAAACCAAAATAACCCATAAACCAGGTTGAGATCTGGGTAAGTAAACGAAAACAAACAACAATGTCTCAACCGGTATCATTGAGGAAGGCAAGTATACATGCATGTACAAGACATTACAAGAAGGAAAAGGGAGACTCGTGGTATGTTTTAGAAAGTGCTCTTGGCATCATATATTTGAAGTAACAAAAAATAGAACAGTAATATCTGCACTGTATGCAACAATTTGGTGCACTAATGTGCTCGTGACACAAAGGTGACGCGCAAGTGACAAGTGAGAGAGCAGCAGAAGGCGCAATGTGACGAAGTGGAAAAGAATATATATACAGAAATATATGGTTCAACAAAGATTATTTACAAAAGTTGGTCGCGATTTGGTTAAACATTTTATGCGAACCATAGTTGAACTTGCGCCGTGGATTGTGCCGAATGGTCGACGGTGTTTCGATCCTGTTTAATCAGGATCATCTTCAGGACCGGGTTGCCAATTGAGGGGTGCTGAAAGAGGTAGAAAGCAGGCGTCAAGGGGCAGGGTGGCTTGCCTGATGCAGAGAAGAACAATCTAGTTTGGTCCCGCTGGTGAGAACTGGGCCCCAAGGGATGCACGCAGTGTGGAGTAGCGTCTATATAGTAGGCAATGCCGATGGAAGCTGAGGTTTCCTAGCAGCCGGGTATAAGGCAAGGCTCTGGATGCCTACGACAGGGTTGGAGCCCCGATCCACTGTGTGAGATTACTGAGGAGCAAACGGTCAGTGAAAAGGGATCTGTGAGGTGTGGCGAGGGGAATGGTGGAGTCAATCCGGAGACAGGAAGTTTGCTGAGATTAGCGCCCAGCCGCCACGTTTGTGTGCGGCCGATCGGTGGAAGTGAGGCTTTCAACATTTAAATACCTACAGTTATCTCCATGATGGTCAGAACAATGCTCTCCCGAGAGTTATACTATGGAAATAGAAGACTTGCTGTTCAGTAATGCCAAGCCAATCCCAAGCCAATGAAAGAAGTTGCTTGTGGTACAGGGAAATAATCAGAGCAGCACTAGAGAGAAACCACTTTCTTACCCTCCATAGAGCATATTGGACACCAAAGAAATTGGCCAACATAATGAAAGAAGAATCATATTGCAGGAAGTGCAGATTGCTGAAGGCTGGTGATAAACATTTGCAGAGTGCCCTAATTTGCAGACATTTTGGCGTAATATGTTTAAGATCCTCAACGAGATCTTCAAGCTAGAAATTAAGGCAAGGCATACTCTAAATTTGTTTGGGAACTAATTTGATATTGGACACTAAAATGAACAAGGCCTAGGCAAAATTATTATTTTATCTCATCATTTTTGCAAGAAGGGAGATTTGTAAAATGTGGATATCTGTAGACTCCCCAAATGTCACAGATTAGGTCAGTATGGTTAATAATATAAGCAATACTGATGTTACATGTACCTCAAACAAAGTAATAGAAACCTAGAAATATTATGAGATATGGTAATCTGAGCAAATGAGTCCAGTTATTACTCCATAGCATTACTGAAGTATGAGTTCACTGGGAATGCCTGCTACAATAGTCATTGATTGATGTATACATTTATTGCTTCAATTATTAAAAATTGCTACAAAGGGCCTTGCATGGTGTGTCCATCCACACGCCTTCTATGGTCATTGATAAAAACAACATTGTGTCATTTCATTTAGTATATATCGAACTGTTACACAGGGTGTAAAAATAAGAGTCTATAAAATTTGATAAATGTTTGCTAATTTGGGCCTGTGGTCTGCCTTTAGACCAAGGCTCGATCTTTGCTTATAAGTTCTTTAAGTTGACGTGCAAATGTTGCTAGTGTAGCCAGTTCCATGGGGATCTCTAAGTTATAAAGACATTTAAGTGTGTCTGCACAGGTACAAAGGTTTTAATAAAGTCCAGCGTCCGCCACTCAATTGAGCGCAGATACAAACTAGGTGAGCCAGAGACTTCTCGTTTAGAAGACACAATCTGCAAGAGGTGACTGCCTCTAGGGATTTCTAGCAAATATTTATATCTTTTATTGGCATGACCATGAGTCTGACTGACAAGATTTGCCTTAGAATTGATTTATTCAGAGCTGATTCAAGATATGGCTGACTCAATTTGTGCTTGTAGGAGTTGCCTAAGAGCCCGATAATGCTACTATTGGACTCTATAAGCCCCAGGTCATCTCGCTGGCATAATAGTCTTACTTGTTTCCTTAAGATCGTTTTTAAAATTCCTAGTTGATTAATAAAATCCCCTCTGTTGGACAAATCACAGTGCTATTCAGTGCAGGCTGTAGATAAGGCGCCAGCCGAAGGATTTTTGCCTTTCGTGAAAATTTCTTTTAGGGTTGCTTTCATTGTGTTTGGGGGGCTGCACATGTCACTTGATAGTAAAGGATGATCAATACCCAGTGTTCGTAGCATTGTTTGCTTAGCCCGAATTCCACCCCTACTAAGGTATTCCGGGCATGGGCAGGTATCTGGAATATCTGTTTAAATGCTTGGCAATTGGCAGACTCCAAGGTGTTAGTTAGTGGCCCAGGAAATACTAGTTGCCCGTAAGAAATTGAGGGAAGTAACTTGGCAATTCTCCATTGATGTTTGAGTTTGTTAGCATATTTTCCAAAGATCACTTCCTTTGTTTTACTGGCGTTTGCGGTTAATTCATTTTTGTCGTTGTAGATGCTTAGTGTGTCCGGTGCTCTTTGCAGGCCCGTCTTCGTGTGGTCCATTAAGACCATATCGTTAGCGTACAGCTTTAAGAACAGTCTGGTCAACCCAATTTTAGTTGCTAACAAGTTGGCTTTTGGTATTGATTTACCAAGGTCTGCAGTATATAGGTTAAAAAGTAAAGATGCCAATACACAGCCTTGATTCAGCCCTCAGTCCGTGTACACCTTCTTTGTTGCTGTCTTCCGGCTTAGTTTGATGCGTCCCCAGTTTCTGGTGTAGAGGGCAATGATGGCGTTCGGCAGCATGGTTGGGGTCCCCTAGTTTTCTAGTTTTTGCCAGTGTAAATTCCTAACGACACAGAGTAGTTTCTGAAGCATGCAAAAAGTTAGTGCTGTTTTTCCTGGGTGGACTGTTCTACCAGGTAAGCTAGAGCTAGAATGTTATCCAATGTTGATGCTCCTGCCCTGAAGACAGATTGGTAAACTGGTAGTATTCCATCCTCATTAGCCCTGTTTTGTAGATCTTGTAAGAGGAGACTTGCGTATGCCTTTGCCTCGAAATCCAGAAGGGCTATCATCCTGTAGTTGGTTGGATCTCCATTGTCGCCTTTTTCATGGATTGTTTGAAGCTGGGAGCCTTCACAGGCTTTGGGGGTTTTTGAATTAATCATGCAGAACAGGTATAACAGGGTGAGTATAGTTGCCAAGAATTCATGGCCCTCTTTCAATAGGTGTCCAGGTTGGCCGTTGGGCCCTAGGGCCCCGGGACTCCGTTTCTTCTGATGTTCTTTAACATTGTTAGCACACAGTTGTGCACAGCAAGAGGTTTGCTTGTTTCTTCCATGATTGTATGGTTTGCCCCAATTTTGTTACTAGTGACATTGTGCAGGCTGGTGATTGTAAACGCTTGTTTGTTGGAAGAAGACTTGCAGTACAGTGCTTTCACGTGGTTGATCCATGTGTGACTTGGAACTCCTTTTCGCTGGTCGTGTCCGTACCGGGACAGCATGTTTTTGTATGGGCAAAATTGAGATTGTCTACTTGGGATTAAAATACTGTAGATGTGAAGCCATTGGGAATCTTCTTGTTGCCTTTTGAAGTTCCATTTATTTCTTCTGTGCAAGTTCCTGGCTGTCAGCCGATTTTGGAGTGCTGTTTCATCTCTCGAAAGTTTGTAGTTGTGATTGGCTTGTCTCATTGTCTTCTTGCTTAGTTGGATTTTTTTACACCTTGGTTGATATTTGCAGCACACCCTTTCTTTGGACTCTGGCCGATGATTTTTATTTTACCTAGCAGAAGGTAGTACATCTCCGGCACCAATTTTAACCATTGCGCTGGTATATTCCCTTCAATGTAGTTGATGTTAAGTATTGCTCAATTGTTTTTCCAGGCTGCCAGGCCGGATGTCTTGATTTTATTCCACTTTAATCGTCTCAGGAACGTGTGTATTTCCTCCCCATTAAACGAGCCCAGGGGAGTTATGTGCTGAAGACCAATCGTTTGCAGAGAAATAGCTGTGAACAGTGGGAGATGATCACTGGTCTGCTGCACTGGTTTTTAGAAATTCTACCACTTGTTTGTGAAGGCAATTGCTCATAAAAATTTGATCAATAGTTGATTTTTTCCTGGGAATCTTTAATTGTAGCATGGTTGGTATCTTGTGTCTCTTGTACGGACCTTAGGCTGTAAGCGTTTAAAAAGGAATTAAGCAGGTTACCAGAAGGGTCCCTAGGTGGTGGGGTGCCTGTTTCTGTTCCCAGGTTGTGAGTATTTAAAGTCACCGACCATTATTATCCCACAATTCGGGTATTTGCTGAACAGTTCTTCAAGTGTGTTGACCAGTTCCCTCATCTTGCTATGTCTCGGGGTATCTTTGCAATTGAAGTAAACATTCAAGAGTAGGATCGTTATTGGGGATACGATCGGTTTCAGGCCTTGCAAGTGTAAGGTTTGGACCATGTCTGTGCCTTTTGGGGATTTCGCTGATATTATGGCAGTGCCAAAGTTTGTGTATATGGATAGGCCCCCTGATGGCCTTCCGAATACATTATGCTTTTTTGCTGGGTGTTGAAATTCATCGAATCCTGGTATAACCAATGGGGCGAGTAGCCAGATTTCCTGGAGACACAGCAGGTCCCTGTCGTATTCCCTATAATATAGGGGGCAAGGGAATACAGGTATTACAGGAACACCAAGGCAAAGAAAAAAAACTCCAGACACACTTAGGTGTCTATCACGTTTTTTTTTATTTCGACTCTTAGCGGTGGGAAACAAAACACAAATGGCGATATGTAGGTAAATTACATTTACCGATTCTTAAATACCGAATTTTACCGATTCGGTATTTATGAATCGGTAAATGTAATGTAGGTAAAATATTACAGATTCGGTAAGTGTCGGTATTTTAGAATCGGTATTTACCGATTCGGTAATGGCAACTGGCTTCCCATTCATTCCTATGGGCCTGGAGACCCATAGGAATGAATGGGAAGCCAGTTGCCATTACCGAATCGGTAAATACCGAATCGGTAATGGGGGAGGCATCATCATGGGTGGCAGGGTGTCACATTGACACCCTGTTGCACCCCTGATTCGTCCATGTGTGCACATGTGGCGCACATACATGCCCTAAGGGCATGTATGTCTGCCACATTGCACACTTCAAAGTGCACAAAAATGCTTTTTTACAGCTATTCGTCATTTACCATCAACTTTTAGTTGGTGGTAAATAACGAATCCCCACACCAACGACACACTCCCCCTACATCTCATTTCAGGATTCGGTATTTACCGAATCGGTAAAATTACCGAATCGGTAATTTTACCGATTCGGTAAATTACCGAATCCTGAAATGTGCCCCCTAGATACCAAAAGCCAAAATACCGGTCGGTAACGGGATATTTACCGAAAATCGGCCGTTACCGACCGGTATTAGGCTTCCTACATATGGCCCCAAGTCTTTTACAGTCCACTCCTCCGTCTCTGTCTGGAGTCTTACTGGACTCGTCCGTCCTCTTCCAAGGAACGAGGTCCCCCCAAAAAAGGAAAGAAAAAAAACAAACCAAAAAGATAGAACATGCCAATCTTCCTATTTCAAAGCTCTTTTGGTAGTTATACTAACCATCACTAGTGGGAAAGAGACAAGAAGTTAAGGAATGTGCCCCTGATCATGCAGTGGTGCCTTTTCCCCCCTTCCATTCAAGCCTCCTTAAGTATCGAAGGGAGGGACCTGCCTGGCGGTATGGCCCTCTGGGACCGCAGCAAGGAGTATCGCGGCATCTGGATATACAGGCGCTTACCTTCCATGGAGCCTCAACTTCTCCGGTCTTCTCTCGGTCCTCCGATCTCCATGTATCCATGACGTTCCTTCCCCACCTTGTATACCTCTCCACTTCTCCATTCATTAGGGGCGGGGCTTGTGATGTCAGGGTAGAGAGTGACTTCTCGTCTCTCTACCACCGACCTCGTTTCCTGACCGTCGAGGGCTGGGATCCATCTTGGAATCCTCGGCCACTGGGGCCGACATATCACAGTCTCCTGACTGTAAAAATTCAAAGGCAGCTCTGTTCTGTAGCATGGTTTTTAGTCCGTACACGTGCCAAGAAATTACTTTAATGGTCTTGTTTATTCTACTCGCAGGCCAGTTGAGTCTCTTTGTACAAGGAGCAGTTTGATTGCTGACCTGACAGGGTTGTTACTGCTCAATCCTGAAATTATGTGTACTGCTGCGCTTTTTCTCTTTTGGTGACTTTACGCCCTGTTGCAGAGAAAGTAGGTGAGAAATGTATTCTTAACTTGGAGAATGGTTTGGTATGAGAATCTTGGGTTGTGCCTCTTAAGATAGACTTTCTCTGTGTCTGTGTTTTTCCGTTGCTGAGTCTGCCTGTTAACATGTGTAAATATTGTTCCTCTTAGGGTTCATGTAAATTGATCCCCCATTTTGTAAATTGGCCTTTTCTGTCATTATCATTTGGGCTATTGTGCTGGTTTTTCATGTTGCTATTTTCTATTCTCTTGTTGTATTATTGCTCAGGGTCTTGGATTTAACTCGTATTATATCTTCTGTTGAGAGATGTGATAACTTTGGAATGTATTGGCAAATTTGTAAAATATTAACCCTATTTAATGTATCTAAACCTCTGCGAGATGTATATTCAGGCGTGAGCACTATGATGTTGTTCTACGATTCCCTTTGAGCGTGGACTCTTGACCTTGTAGTGATGGCATGTGTTTCCAGGCAGCATCTGTTTGTTATATTTGCTCTGGTGTCAGTTTGAGCTGCGTTGATCTCCTGCAGCCCAATACTGTTTGTTTGTGGAAGAAGTGTTCTTGCACTATTCATATTGGCTGGAGGACATCTCGCTCCTGCCTGTTTAGATGCTGTGCTGTGTGGTTGCCCCTCTACTGTTTGTAGAGGGAGTTCGGTCTCCTGTGGGACTTGCTTCCACCCTTCATCACCCGGGCCGTCCCCGCAGCATGATTTTGTAAGTGGTTGTGCTACAAGTGCTGTAGTTGGCTGATCATTCCTGGGGACTGACGGTGGGCCTTGCTTTTTGAAAAATTGGGTTAAATTTCTGTGGCCTGAGTGGTTATGGTTTTTGGTCCACCTTTGGATATGTTTTGCGACCCTGGTTACCGTCTGATGCTTGGTTCCTAAGTCTCTTAGAGGTTGTCCGTTGAGCCTTTGATCCTGAACGCAGCTTTACCCATTGCTGCTGTACAATATTCAGTGATTATATCTACTTAGATTTTTGGGGAGAGACAGAATATCCCAGAGCAAAGTAAGCGCCAAAAAATAAACTGAGGGTGAAAGGAAAAAAAAATATATATATACTAGCTTATAAATAAGTAGAAAAAATATATAGAAACAGGGCAAGGGTTAATACTTACAAACAGAAAATCTAATACTAAATAATAACACATAGTAAAAGGATAAGAATTAAAACAGTAACAAATAAAACAAATATTAAAATAAATGTAAAGGAAATAAATATATATGGACTTACCAGTTCTAGATAAAGGAAATTTTAAATTACTGATCGTAAAACACGTAATTTGAAATTATGGAGCTCAAAAGTGTAACATACATTCTCTTCGCCTACACATTGTCAATACCACCTTTCGAGAATTAAGCTTTGCAGCCAGATGTTAAGTCTGCAAATGCAAGAAACAAGTTACCTCGTTTAATTTTCGAATATTTCCTAATAGGTTCAAATTAATAGCCTGCTCAATTGTCCCTATTCCTGGGTGACATTTATATTGAAGTTCTGAGATAATATTGTTGGAGTCAGCCCAATCCTGTAGTCTACACAAAAGAATACGACCAGCTACTTTAACAAAGGCATCTAGTAAAGAGATGGGTCTATGTTGCGCAGGGCTGTTGAGATCACCTTTCTTGTAAATAGGCACTATGAGGGATTCTGACCAGGTATTTAAATATCAGGCTCTAAAAAGTAGTGTCAAAAGTGGACCCCATAGGTCAATATTAGATTTATAAAGATCGACTGGGATGCTGTCTGGGCCTGGTGCTTTACCCCCTCTACTCACCTTTAAGGACAAAGTAATCTCTTCAAGAGTGAAATTAGGGTAAGTATGTTTATGAGGGAGTGCTATCGTGGAAAGATCGCCCTATGGCACCGGCAGGAAAGATTCGATTTTGAAGGAAAGCACCACACAATCTCCCTGAAATGATTTACGTCCCCTTTGAACTCCTTTTAATTTTCTTGCCATCTTAATATCGGCAAAGAGAGCTCCCCCAATTCCTACTTTGATATTTAACCAGTTTTGAGTCCCAAGTTTCTTGCACTGGCGTGGAAAGGGTAGGAACATTCACCAGAATAAACACGTAGGGTCCACAAAATATATTTTATTCAGTACAGGATTAAAAGCAGGTTCTTTATTAGGGTTTGTGGCTAAAGATAGGAGTGGGGGGATCGCAAATCTTAGGGGTCTTTTCATCAATACACGCATGGATCTGTGAAAACGTTTAGGTTGAATTATCTCCAGAGCTAGTAAGTGAGTTATTAAATGGTGGAACATTAGATGGTCCAGATGTTGAGTGTGGTGGCTGGATCAATAACACTCCCCTAAGCGGGATCTTGTGACATTGATGAGTTGCTGGCGCATTGCAATATATCGCACCCCATCCGTGGGCGTCTGTCAGGTTGAGAATATACCTTCCCCATTAGATCTACACATGTTGAAACATTACTCTCAAGCCGTGAGGGGAAAGGCCAGCGTGTCCAGTTTGCCCAGCAGTGGTGCTCCAGCCCTCCAGCTCTCCAGCTCTCCAGCCGTGAGGGAAACGGCCAGCGCTCGCGCACCGACGCTCGGGGGAACTACAGTACCCAGGTGCCCCGGCGGCGGAAGTGACGCCGCACGAGCGCCAGGAGGCGCCTTAAGGCACGGAGCGCCCTGAGCTCCTCGGGGACTTACTTTCAAGCCGTGAGGGGAACGGCCAGCGTGCCCAGTTTGCCCAGCAGTGGTGCTCCAGCCCTCCAGCTCTCCTGCTCTCCAGCCGTGAGGGAAACGGCCAGCGCTCGCGCACCGACGCTCGGGGGAACTACAGTACCCAGGTGCCCCGGCGGCGGAAGTGACGCCGCACGAGCGCCAGGAGGCGCCTTAAGGCACGGAACGCCCCTCGCACCCGCGAGTCGCACCCGCGGGAGAAGCCCGGGCAAAGGGCGGGCCCTCTGAGGCCCTCAGAGGTCAACAGTGGTCGGGCGGGCCACCCATCTAAGCTGCCTACACAGGGATTATCAGGTGAGAGAAACGAAAAAATGCCAATTAGCGGGAAGTGCCCTGTAAATCAAACCAGCAAATCATTAATAGCACACCCCACCATTCCTTCATCGTTAGAAAGCATGCTGGATAATGCATTTAATATGGTCGCTAATGAAATCGCGAGCACTGAGAGACGGATGTCATTGGGCCTTTTACGTACACACTCGGAGCCCGGGGATTTTAGTACAGAACACACCCTACCCCTATCTCCAACTGTGACAGTTACCAAGCCCAACATGTGTCATCCACCTACTATTACCCCAGAGGAGGAGGGCGACACTATCATCCTTGATTCTCAGCTTGACGTCACTGAATATGTCCCTATTTCCCAGGCACCTTCAAAAACCAAACCCACTGGTGGGACAAGGAAAAAAGGGCCTATTAAACAGTCAACTAATAGAAGGAAACCAACCACATGCAACAAGGATCAGCCCACACCACAGAGCATGTGGACCAGAGGGAAACAAAAAACAACAGAGGGTAGTAATGCCAGGACTGAACTCGTACACTTGGCCGAAGGATTGTTGAATACTACCCCCCCCAGAGACGGTACAAACTGTATTTGCACACAGACTGACCCAGTGAGTGAAAGTTCCACACTCAATAAGCCAAATGCTAATTTTATGGAAACCATTGTGGACACCATTTTTAAACAGCTAGAATCTCAAATGATCAAACAGTTTAATAATGTTTTTAAAAGACTAGATCGTATTGAAACTATGATCAAAAACGAGGATGCAAAAAGGAAGGGGGCTATTAGCCTTGACTTAACAAGGGGTGAGCGCTTCATTAAAGATCTAGAAGCTGCAAATAGGGGCACTCTGACTGAAAAACAAAATGCTCCTAATAAAACGACCACCCCTAGCATCATCATACCCAGAGGTGTTAACAAAGCTATAGAATCAACACCATACACCAGTCAGGCCAGTAATATGACAAATGATGCTCCCACTATGTCATCTTCAGGGAGGAATGTAAAACCAATACGCCACATTAGTCAGGCTAGTAATATGCCAAACGATGCCCCAACCCTGCTATCCACTGGGGGGAAGGCTTCTGCTCCCACTGGATTAGATAAGGGCCATACACTCACTATCAGGCCAACAACGCATTTTGGGCCTGTTCTTCATCTGCCCCCCGACGCCTGCCCCTATGTAATAATTTTGGCAGGCGTACCACAGCTAAGAGAGGGGCAGAGCGAGTCATGGATGCAATTAAATAACAAATGCACAGACTGGCTATGTAAACACAAAGGAGTAGGCCCCAACATTATGAGAGAAATCATAACCACTAGACGGGTGAGTTGGGTCGGGCCATCACCCAAGAATATTGAAGGGGACTGTATTGTCATCAACTTTAGAAATCCTTCTACAGTTAAATATATCCTTGGCTGTACTAACATGCGCTTTCACCCTCCGAGCGACATAACTTCTCTGCAACTGGGCTATTTTTACAGACCGCATCATAGATTACCTAGCCCTTCTTCATTACCTCTTCCCTTACACAATAGATATAGTGCACTGTCTGACTTGGACACTCTGGACTGACCATCAACTATTCCCTTTGACCCACTGGGTAGAAATCAATCTAACATACTTGACCCAGTAGGGGATCTGTCCTTGGACCCAATTAAAATGACTGCTAATGCACCTAAGGCGGCCACGGACAGGTGTTATGTCTCCCCCTCGGTAATATCTATCAATAACTTGACAATCCTGAGCTGGAATATAGCAGGTTTAAGTACTAAAGTAACAAATGGGGATTGGGTGGACTGGGTCTCTAAAACTGATATCCTGATGTTTCAGGAAACCTGGTGTACCACTCCTTTGTTTTTTGATGGATACCACTGTTTTAACCAAACCGCACTAATTCCTGCGTTAGGTAGACCAAGTGGGGGACTATCCATATGGGTTAAACTAGGCGCAGACATTAAAATCGAACCATTGGCAACACACGACAGGAATTTCCAGGCTTTGCTCTACATCAGTAGCATTAGAATATGTTTAATAAATTTTTACAACAACGATTTTAAAACACATCCCAATATGAATTTTATAAGGCTGTTTAATTTTATCGACGATATTTTAGAGGGACATAAATTTGGGAAACTCAACGGGATATGTGTAGGAGGAGATTTTAATGCACACATTCACCGACAAAACCCTCCTTGTAAAAGAGGCATAGAATTATCTAACCATCTGGCCACAAGGGACCTAATTAATGTCATGGAAAAAGCCAACATTATGGAAAATAAACGTCCCGCGGTCACTTACGTCGGGCATGGGAGTGCATCCACAATTGATTATGTATTTGTGACCTCCGCACTTGTGGACCTTTTATTAGAGGCCAAAGTAGTTAGGTCTGTACATAGTGACCATTACCCAATCCTATCCACTTTGAAACTTCCCCTTAAGAGGGTGAACCGGATAGAAATTGGGGCAAAAAACCTAGTTGTATCCACAGACAAACTTAGGGTGGTCTGGAAGGGGATTGACAATAAGGGGGTGTTAGCCCGAGTTATCAAATCTGAACCAAGATTAGTTCTTACTTGTTTATCTTTTGAAGGCCCAGATCATGCGATCATTGAAGCATTCACGGAGCTGTGCAGGACCATAAAAAAGGAGATATCTAAGCCAGCTAAAATCAACTTTGATACTACCCCTAGATGGTTCGATAACTCCTGTTCTAGAGCAAACAGAGATTTGAGAGCTGCCCTAAAAATCGATCCACCCAATCAAATATTGGTGAGGTCCCTGAGGATCAGTTACAAACGTACTTTAAAAAGACGATCTGAAGAGCTACTAAAAACTCACTGGGAATCCCTCGTACGCACCGCAGCAACTAGGGATGCTGCTGGGTTTTGGAAAGAGGTTAAAAACCTGAAAACGTTTGGTTCCAATATCACCCCCACAAATTGTAGCATAACAGGGGACGTATGGGTGAAGCACTTCACTAATATTTACCTGTCATCGACCCCTCCCACCGAAAATCGTCAACCTTTTAAGCTTCCACATATTTTAATAACAGAAGTGGAGGATGCAATTTCTCAGAGCGCAGGAAATAAGGCGCCCGGGCCTGATGGAGTATCCATCGATTTAATAAAATCAGAGCCCGACCTATGGTCCCCATTACTGTGTAATGTTTTTAATAACTTGTCCATTACCTCATTGCCTGATACCTGGTCAAATAGTACAATCGTCCCTATTTTTAAAAAAGGTGACAGACTCGACCCTGGCTGTTATCGCCCAATATCACTGATTGATAATACATTGAAGATTTTGGGCAGGGTCATTTTTAATAAGATCAGCACCTGGGCCGAGGAAAACAAAATTTTACACCCTTGCCAGCTAGGCTTTAGAAATAACGTAGGGACGGTTGAGCAGTGCTTGAACCTAAACCTAGTCTTAGATAAATACATCAGAGCTAAAAAATCCCCACTTTACCTAGGTTTTATGGATTTAAGCTCTGCTTTCGACTTTGTCAACCGATCTCGCCTATGGATTGCCTTGCTGAGCTATGGTCTAGATGAATCTCTGGTCCAATTCTTGGCTTATCTACACAGAGACCTAAAGGCCCGTGTTCGCATCAATAATGATGGTGAGGTTTCGGACGAGATTTTAATTGGTAGGGGTGTCAGACAGGGTTGCGTCCTGGCTCCCCTACTTTTTATCTTATATATAAATGAATTAAGTTCATCAATAAATAAACTAACCACTGATGTTCCGCTCGTCAACGGCAATCCTTTACCTGTACTCCTTTATGCCGACGACGCGGTACTCATAGGCCGTACTCCTAATGCACTTCGCACTTTAATTTCAGGCTTTGTTTCTTTTATGGCCGACCTGGACTTATGCACAAATTTTAAAAAATCCTATATAATGTCCTGCGGGCCAAAGAAACACAAAATCCGACATATAATGGCAGGGAATAATACCCTAGACAGCACTTGCACTTTCCCTTATTTGGGCCTGTTGTTTTCTGACTTTGGATCCTGGCAACCACATGTTGCCAGAGGGAGGAACAAATTGGGTAAAGCTATTAATTCCTTAATCACTTTACGCCAACCAAGGCACGCTGAGGTCACTTTATCTTTACTACAAATCTATAAAACCCAGTGCGTCCCTACAGGAACGTATGGCGCCGAGGTGTGGGGTTACTCGAGCTGCACCAATCTTCAGGTAGAAGAAAATAAGTTCTGTAGGAAGGTACTGGGGGGAGTCTTCTCGGCCCCGTCATACATATGCCACAGAGAATTGAACCTCCCCTATATAGAGGATTTTATAAAATCAAGACCCGCTCTATTCTGGCTAAAAATTTGGCGTAACCAAGCCGCCTCATTGACCCGCGATATAATCTCTGATTGTTTAAAATGTGAGCGGGTAAATTGCATTCCTTGGCTTAAAGCGGTACAGGCGAGCCTAGAAAGCATTGAAATGGGGCATCTTTTTTCAGCACCTGACACAATAAATTCATCACACAAGCTTATAGTGAAAAGGGCCTTATTCGACCTATACCGAATAAATAGGGAAAATATTGAATTTAGAAAGCCAGCCATCCTTGGGTACCTACACATACAAGAACATTGTATTAGGCCATCAATCAAACCCCAAGGTTATTTGTGTAAGGTATTGGGCAGATGGGATAGGAGCCTGTTGTTTAGATTTAGGGATGGGAGCGTGGTAAATCTACTTTGTTTCCCCCTGGGTTATTCCCATAACTTAAAAGACTTACCCTGTCCATGCAACCAAGGTGGCAAGCAAAGTTTGATGCATTTTACATTATTTTGTGGCTTCTATAAAAAATATACTAAACATTTTCTCATCCCTTACTTTAAAACCAATGCACTGACAGATTTTAAAGAGGCCTTTAGAATCTTGCAGACACTAAGCAATGAAGATGTAATTTATAGAGTCAGTCATTTTCTTCGAACTGCTGTCCGCTCCCGTGCCTCAATGAACACAATTTGAATATTGTCTATTATTTTAGATTTCTGTATAACGGCTTGTATATTATTGTATGTTGCATCTCTGCATTTTAGGCGTACGACAATATGTGTTGAACATATATTTTAACTTTTTAAATTATTCATTGGGATGTTCTTTTTATGGATTTTAAAGACGTATTTATTGAGCTTCTGACGTGAACAAACCGAACCTGGCCCGTTAGTCTTAGATGTATCCTTTGCACATTTACATTTTGACTTTGCACTTTGTATAAGAATATATGGAATAATTTTTATGTACTTTTATGGATGTCTCTTATATATCCGAATAAAGATCATTTGATTTTTTTTTTTTGATTACTCTCAATATGTTTTAATCTGTCAGTAAGTGCATTAAAGGAAATCTTTACCATGTCTTCTGAGGTCATTAGGGTTTTATAGTCCTGGATCGGTATGGGTGTTTTTTGGTTGGTGCTCTAATTGTCTTTTTTGTAACTGCAGGGTTCTGTGCAGTTATTTTCCTAATAATCCGTTTACACCCTCCTCATAATTCTAAAGTTGTATTAGAAGGAGCAACAGGAATACTCTGTGTTTTTAAGCGCTTCATTAGGGGTTGTTGGTCCGGAATACACGGTGAGGTGGAGTTAAGAATACTTTTGTTCCTTTCAATTAGACCAAGCTTCTCCCTGCTGGCGATTTACCAATGTCAGGAGTTAATTTAACCGCCTCACCGAGTAATAGAGGCCCAGAGGTCCCCTCAGCACAAGTAGTTAGTGATTCCTCCACGCTCACAATCTGCTTTTCAATTGCCCCCATTGCACCTGTTATATAATTCAAAATAGAAATCGAGTTTTGTTTGGGAATTTAGTCACCGCCGTCCCCCGATGTTTTCTTTTTCCCATATACAATTCCTAGCTATTAATTGGGTAATATTGTACAATCAATGTTACAACCATGTTTATTTAGTATATTTTACAGGTAGGGAAACGGAACAGCGTGTCGGTCAAAATCCAAATGAGTCTATATCATTCCCCTGCAGCTTAAGGTAATCTACTGAGTGGAGCAAGCGCCGAAAGTCAAAAAAGATAGTAATAACAAGTCACTAAAGTTTTTAGTACAACAGACCTCAGGGTGCACATTGTAATCACTCGGCCATAAAACTCCAGAGGATCCACCTCGTCATTCGAAGAGGGGTGGCCCAGCCCTGCCTCTTCCTGTCACTGACGGACAAGGATGGGCCCACCCTTGGCCCAGGCTTTGCCCGGTGTGACCTGTGCAGCGGTACTCTGTAGCCCTTATGTAGGGATGATTCCAGTCAGCTGATGGAGGACCCAGGGTATTATGGGCAAAGTACTCCACCTCACAGCTGCTCACCCCCGCATTGACCAGAGCTCCCATATTGGAAAATTGTCTGGTGGCAAACACTTTGCGGTACTCTCGTGTCAGGACACCGCCGTTAGTGATAGGTAAGATCCTGAAACAGCAAACCCTTTTTACTCTTCAGTATTTGCTGCTATACCTTGAAGGTGCTTGTTGTAGAGTGACACACTTACTTAAAGTAAAAGTAGCTAATTTCTGAAAGACAAAGACCTCAATCAGCGAGGAAGTGAGATGGTTGACCATTTCTAGTTTTTATTGTTCGAAGCTGTAAACTTAATCTTCCTATTCATCAGCAACAAGTGATTGAAATACCCTTTCAGTTCATATTACCCATTGTGCATCTCTTGTTAATTTCCAAAAGGAACTTAAGACACATTAATTTGTTTACTCTTTCATATACTTCAATATATATAAAGTTTGGGTTGCATCATTTCCACTGTTGCTTTTATGTATTCTTCTAATTTCAGTTTTTCAGAGACTGTTTCTATAATTGCTCTGAATATTGCACTACTGTATTGACTCAGTACATATGCTCTATTAAATGACAAAATAGGAAACAGATAAGCAGATAGTCTTAGGTAAGGCAAATAGGGGCAGATTTATGTTCCCTGGCGCATCCCTGCAAATCAGCATGGATGCGCCAGGGAAGATGCGTCACGCAAGTTTGCCCTTGCGCCACCGCAGATGCGCCGCATTTACAATGCGGTGCATCGTGGCGCAAGGACAAGCAGATATGTGATGCATCTGCTGGCGTAAGGTTGGCGCAGTGCTGACGTTGCGTCACAAGCGCGACGCAACTCCAGCACTGTTCCAACCTACCCTATCCTTAACATGGTGCATCAAGCCTTACGCCTGCTTCAAGCAGGCGCAGGGTTTTGACGCATCAGCGTTGGGAAAGTGACTCAGTGAAATCTTATAGATTTCACTAAGTCACTTTTCAGGGGCGTTCCTGCGACGGAATGCCCCCCCTGAGTAGAAACGCCCACATGAAACCTGACGCAGGTTTCATATGGCGCAGGGCTTTACACCGTGACGCATCTCCATAGATGCGTCACGATGTAAATGGGGCGCAACATGGCACAGGGTTTACGCCGCCGCTGCGTCACAAAAGTGACGCAACGCAACGCAACGGCGGTGTAAAAGTGGCACAAGTCTGATATAAATCTGCCCCATAGAGTCTACCAGTTAATCGCAGCTAACAATATAGTGTAGCGACAGTAAGCTTCAATTAAGTTTTTTGGTCCGTGTTAGAAGTGGGAGTCTCTAGTTGGCAATGGTTTGCACCTTTGTCCAAGTAGGGACCCTTCGTTCTGGTCAGGGTAAGGGGGATACACTTCTAAAATAACCTCTGCTCACACCATTGGTAGCTTGACATGAGCAGACAAGCTTATTTCAAAGGTAGTGTGCAAAGCATTTTTGCATGTATACAGTAACACTGTGAAAACACTACAAATGGACACCACACCAGGTTAGAACAATAAGTAAACTTTTATCTACACCTAACAAGACCAAAAACAACATAAATCCACAATACAATACTGTAAAAATAGTTACTTTGCAAGATAACCTTTACATTGCAGAAATAGCTGAAAAACAGAGTTCATCCTAGTCGGTAGCTCCATCCGGGGCTACCGCGATGCTGAAAACAACAGTGTCTAACAATTCCAGCCGACTACATCGGTGCGGGTCAGCTAAAGCGAAGACAGACTCAAAAACAGTACCTTTCTAGTTGCGGCCGACCCGATGGTACGAGCCGGTCGGGGCAACAGTCGCGGTTGCGTTGCAAAAATTGAAGCAGTGGAGGGTGCGGTGCCCTAACGATCCGGTGCAGGCAGCGGCTCGGTGACGGCGTCTGTGAGGACAAGGCTTATGGTGCAGGGTGAGGCGTTGCTCGATGCTGTGCTGGCATGATGCGATGCAGGCGGAGCCAGTCAATGTTCAGGGTCGAGCAGCGTCAGTGTCGGTGACATCTAGGCAGGGTGAAGCAAGGCGGTGCAGAGTGCAGTGCCCACAGGAAGTGGTGCGAACACCAGCTCAGTGACGATCATCAAGACGGCATCGGTGAGACCAAGGCGCTGTGCGAAATGCAGCGGTGCCTTCTGCGGGCCTTCAGGATACAGAATCCCGCGGCGGGCTCGGTGACCCTTTTCTTCTGCAGCGACTGAAAGCAGGGGTTCCAGAGATGATGCCCAGAAGGAAGAGATGTCTTTGCTGTTCCTGAGACCTCTTGAACTGGATTCAAGATAGCCTGGCTGATGAGGGTTATGAGCCCGAAACCGGTCCCAGAATGCTTGTTTCCGGTGCAGGGAAGACATGGCTTGGCAGTTCGGGCTGGACTGTTCCAATGAGGCACAGGGTCAGACTGATTTGCATATGGCCATGTCTGAACTGGGGTGGTGGAGTGAGCTAAAGAATGATGATGGATTAAAGCCAGATCAGTTGACTGGGGGTGAGTGCTTGCAATGTTCAACACTCCGTCCATCATTTCCTTTGGTTTTGCTAACCTCTTGAACAGGGGCAAGCTCCACTTCCTAGCCCTTGGAGATACACACAGTTCCTCTCCTTGGCAGAAACAGCTACTGCAAACCAACCCCAGACAGCACACAGCAAAGGGACAGTACTCCTCATCCAGTTTCTTTCAGCTCTTCTCCTTCGCAGAGGTTCCTCTTGAAGTCCAAAAGTGATTTAAAGTTCAGGGGTCTGGGTCTCACTTTTTATAGCACAAATTCCTTTGTTCTCTGGTGGCAGAGAAGCTCTTTGCCCAGCCAAAACCAGTTCTGTCCTCTCTGGTGCAGCTACATGGCATGAGGTGGAGACAGCATTACCCAGGCAAACCAGGCCCATACAGGTGTGAAAGTAATCTCCTCCCCTACTCAAAAGGCAGCCCATGTCTATTCAGGCCATCCCTGACTCATCTAGGAAAGGCAGGACATACATCATCCCCCTGGTGGCCATCGGCGAGAATGCACATCCCCAGCCCCTGTCAAATAGTTGATCCACAAACAAGCAGAGGCACACAGGATGGCTAAGCAAGAATATACCCACTTTCTAAATGCATCTTTAGATTCTGAGTTCAGGCATACTAAAGTCCATCTTTCTACCTTGTCCCAACGGGAAGTTATATTTATAAGATGTTATAAGTAAACTCCCATTTTATCCTATAGCCTTTCAACAGTGAAAAAAAACTTAAAGGACATGCCACACACCTCAGTACATGTCCTACCTATCACATAAACTGCACCCTGCCAATGGGGCTACCTTTGGCCTACCTTAGGGTAGACTCACATGTAATAAAAGGGACGGTTAGGGCCTGGCAAGTGAGTGCACTTGCAAGGTCGACATGGAAGTACTAGACTGCCCACAGACACTGCAGTAGCAGTTCTGGGTAACATTTACAGGCTGCTCATGTGGGTGGCACAATCAGTGCTGCTGGCCCACTAGCAGAATTGGATTTACAGGCCCTGGGCACACACAGTGCACTGTACTAGGAACTTACCAGTAAATCAAACTTGCCAATCATGGAATAATCAATCCATAAATACAATTTACAGAGAGAGCTTATGCACTTTAGCACTGATCAGAGGTGGTAAAGTGCCCAGAGTCATAAAACCAACAAAAACAGGTCAGAAACAGGACGCCAAAAAGCAAAAAGTCTGGGGATAAACACGCTGAAAAAAGCCAGGTCTAACAGTCTGCTATGAAGAATCTCTGAGCACTGGGCATTGTCTTTTTAGCTATTTTGGTGTGTTTTTGTTTCATATGAAATGTTATAAAGGCTCTTGATTATGAAGCATTTTTGTGGAGGTGAGCTTAATATAACTTCAGTTCCTAAAAATGCCTTTGTTGCTGCTGTTTTCCCAGTCACCATGCCAGCAATTTTGGCAACCATATCTACTGAGGTGGAAAAATTCAAAGAATAACAGTTGTGCACTAATTTCTTTATGTAACTGTTACCCATGTGGTTGAGGAAAAGTCAACTTTCCCAAAAAGTGCCTTACATGAAGTTGACAGACAGAGAATTAAATCAAATTAAGGCCAATCTAGAGATTCTCTCAAAGTCTTCCAGTGCTCAGTTTCAGACTTCGTTTTCATCTATGAGTTTCATGGTAAATGGCCAGGCTAGTTACTTCCTCTATCACAAACTTTCATAGATACGGTAATCTTGCAATTACCTTTCTAAGCGTGGGCAGGGTGGACAGAGTTGGCGGAGTGGCACTAGGCGGAATTCTAGACCACACCAAACCTACCTCTGCCGGAGGTCCTTCCTGACTCCGGGCTGCCTGCCTGCCTCCTCGGTGCAGGAGGATTCTTCTTTTCCTCCAGTGGCCTGTAAAATGGAAAACCCTTCCTGCAGGACTCGCAATGACTACGCATGTGCGCGTATGGAGAGTGGAGATGCATGCGCGTGCATGCACAGTCCTTGCGAGTCCTACAGGAAGAGGTTTTCATTTTACAGCCCAGTGAAGGAGAAGAAGAATCCTCTAGCGCCGAGGAGGCAGACCGGGCACGGACAACACCTCGCGCCGGGATCCAGGTAAGGGGAGGGCTTAGGTAGGGGCTAGGGTATGGGTGGCAGGGGGAAAACTCTGCCTCGTGGCAGAGGCAGAGTTTTTTGCCATCTTGGCACTCCCAGCTGTGTGGGCAAAACTCCGCAAATTCTGTGGTCAGAGTAGAGTTCCCCACCCAGGGTTACACCTTTCCCACTATGGGGCCAATTATGATGTCAGTTGGAAAGCCTCCACCCGACAGTCGGAATCTTCCTGACTGCATCAGAGCCCTTGCAACCGACTCGGTCGGTTTACAGTCCGACCGCTCGAATACAATGTTTGCGGTCGAAGCGTTAACTGGCTGGTCATTCCGACTCGATTCCAACCGACTCGTGGAGTATTCCTGTCAGTGGGTACTGCACTGTAAAGCCCTATAGACAGCCTTTCCGTTCATCAGGAATATGATGTCGGTTTCCAACAGCCTTTCTGCGCTGGCCTTTCTAACACGGAAAGGCTATCGGAAAGTGACTTTGGGGGCCCCTGGCAGAGCTCCCTGGACCCCGCAGCCTATGGTTGGTGGCTGAGGGGTACCTATGAAACCCCTGTAAAGCCTTGCACTGTGTGGCAGGCACCATGGGGTGCCTGCGACAGGGTGCTGGGTTTTACACACATACACCCTATTTCCTCACAGAAGCCTGTGTTATGTCCGGTTCTTGGGCGTAACATGAACTACCATAGGAACAATTGGAATCCGACCGATAAGTGTTCGGTCGCGTCATAATCCAGCGATCGGAATTGCCAACTGCGAGTCGGTGTCTCCCGAATCCTAGAGGGTTTCAGGCAGAGGCTTTCCGCCCGACATCGTAATCAGCCCCTTAATTCTTTCCACTCGAAGCATAAGGGGCTCTTCTGTGATGTGTTTGTTGTAAGGTTTAATTCTTGAGGGTTCCCTGTGAAGTCGGGCTTCTCTGTAAAATAGTTTGCCTAAAATTGTTTTATCTTTTTGTATTTTCATTGCTTGCTTCTTCTCATGTTTCTCACACCTCTCTTCGTTGGAAGATGAGTTTACTCTGTGATTCTAAACTTTGTAAACATTAATGAAGAACCCATGATGGAGATGATAATCTGTGTTCTCTTTGGTGAGTACATTCAATAAATTCATAATCAACCTTTCCTTTTAAAGGGCGAGATTGTCAGGGGTCCTGCCTAAACCGGGACTGGTTAACTAAAAGGGAGTTCTTTCTCTCTTCAGGGACAAGGGAATTCAGAAGGAGGACTTTAGCATAAACACTAGGTTACCTGAAGGCTGGGAAGTGGAGAAGGGCAGAGGCTGAGGACTGGAACAGGTTGGAATGGACTGTGATCAGGAAAGTGGACATGAACTTGGTAAAACCTGCAAAAGACAAAACTAGGAAGGCAATGCTAATACAAACTACAAACAACTGGAAGGTACAAACAAAAAAACAATAGACAAACCATCAGAAAGGAGTTTTTATACCCCTCGGAAAGTAGTCTTTATGTGAGGTAAAAGTTCTTACAATAAGGCAAGGAGCAGTTAATGTCGCAGTCTCTATAGACACCCAGCATTTCTTATGGAAGAAGTGCACTGGGTGTGTCTCTGTGCCAGAGCCACCAAGCATCAGAATCTCACTGGCACCCTTTGGCAGAATCCTGACACAGATGTATGTCATGTCCAAACGTTTTTTTTTTTCAGGATTCACAAGCCCATGTTAGGAGTGTGTTAAAGTTTACTAACTCCTAAAATTGCCTCAGTACATTCAAAAAAGCATTTTAACTGGTGTAATCACCGAATCTTAGTGTTTGCAATGTTAAAATGTTTAGTTCATCTGGCTCACAATTCCTTACTCCTAATTAGCTACAAAATTAACTGAGGCTTACTATCACAGCACTACACTGTGGGACTTTAGGAAGAGCATTTCACAGTATCAAAAATGATCTATGCTTCCGTGAGTGGGACCTAATATGCATTGCAAGGGTGGGTGACCTCTGGTACAAGGAAAAAGTAATCCCATTTGCAGATCTACAACAGCAACACAATATGGCAGCAATGGAAACTTTCCCATACCTACAGATCAGACACGCACTCAAGGCAGTGATTCAGATGGGAGCTACCCTCGCAGAGGACTCCCCGCTTGAGGACAGGCTGCACTCAGAGAGCAATCTCATTAACCTACCAAAAACTAATCAGCAAATTGAAAGACCCAATGCAACTCCTACGTGGGAGATGGCAGGGAGACATCGGGTAACTTGATGACACTGACTGGCAGGAAGCCCTAGAGTCACCGCAGGAAGTGGCAATACCCTGTAAATTGAGATTAATGCAACTTAAAGTGCTCCACAGGACTTTCCTACCCAGAGAAACCCTGGTTAAAATGGGAAGAACTGTCTCCTCAGTCTGTCTGCGTCAGTGTGGGGGGGCAGGTACATTCTAGCATATTATATGGGATTGCCCAAAGATTAGGACCTACTGGGAAACAATCATGCACACAATCACACAGGTATGCAGAGTCCCAGTTCAACCAGAACCCAAAAGATACCTTCTGAACATTTGGGAGGCGACAGACATCAATCGTAAAAATCAGAACTGGGCGGCACTGGGTATGATGATTGCAAAGCGTATCATTGCCAAGCACTGGGGAGCTCAGCTTGCACCATCCCACAGTGAATGACAAGGATTGGGCCATGGTAGCCGAGAAATCAGTCTATATAAACTGGAGATCCCCTAAGAAATTGGAACAGGTGTGGGGATAATGGAATGCCCATAGGGGAGGGATATACACTCCACCATCTCATGGCCCGAAGTTAACAGCGATATAGAACTATCACCTGGAGGACCTGTCAGCCACACTGCAGGAACCAATGCGAAACAACGTTAGGGATGGGAATCATAACCAATGTAGACAATTGCTGAAATGCTTCATATAATCATCTGCAAATGAATCAATAACTGCTGCACAATAAAAAGATTTGGGGAAAAAATGATCCATGCATTCAACATTACCAAATGTGCTCTGATTTCCCACATAAAGGCAGAGATATTTGAGTCTTTATCATTTTGTTATGTGTGGCTCTTATAAAGAATAATTTGCGTGACTAACTAGACTCCAAGGGCCATATGTAGGTAAATTACATTTACCGATTCTTAAATACCGAATTTTACCGATTCGGTATTTATGAATCGGTAAATGTAATTGTTAGACCTGGCATCATTGGCATGAGTCTCTCCTCCATTTTTTTCTGTTTGCCTCCTCTGTTTACGATGTTTTTGCTGGAATATTGCTTTGGGCACTGTGCCACTGCTGATCAGTGCCACAGTGCAAGTGCTCCCTATGTTAAATTGTTACATTGATTGGTATTACCATGATTGGCTTGGTTGACTTACTGTTCAGACCCTAGTCTAGTGCACTGCGTGTGCCAAGGGCGTGTAAGTTGACTGCTGCTGGTGGGCTTGCAGCACTGGTTGTGCCACCCACAGAAGCAGCTTGTAAAATGTGACCCAGGCCTGCCACCGCAGAGCCTGCGTGCAGTCCCTGACTGCCATGTCGACTTGGCAAGGAAACCTACTTGCCAGTCTCTAAACCTTCACTTTGCCACATTTCAGACACCTCTATGGTAGGCCCTAGGGCATGGTGCATTGTTGGTAAAAGGTAGGTCATGCCCTGATGTGTGTGGCATGACCTAATAGTGAATTACAGCCATTTTCGTTTTTCACTATTGAAGGGCTACCTGCCTCCAATAGGCCAGACTGGGCAGACTGATTATTAACTCCATTATAATAATAATAATAATAATAATAATACTGATATTTGTAAAGCGCGAACAGCTACCTCACGAGGAGGTGTCCCGGCGCTATAGACCGCTGGGGAACCCGTCCTGGCTATCCCTGTGAGATGGTCCCTTTCTGGGTATCTCCAAGGTGAAACCAGGCATCCCCAGCGTCTGTGGGGGGCCGTTGTAGAGATGAGGCAAGCTTAATGCCCAGAGTTGCCGAGTGTGTTCCTGGTTAGAGTAGGTACCGAGGCGAGAATTATCAAGTCCGTTTTTGACCCTGGTCCACGACCCTGCCGCGTCGGGAATTGAACCCTGGTCCCTGGCCAATTCTCTGCTTACGGGTCTGCCGCCTCTAACCAGTGAGCCACACCTCTCTACCTAACTGACTCAGGGAGCATGGTAGCAGATCGAGTTTAGTATCCCTGAACTCAGAATTTAATAACACACCCTTTAGGATGGATGGTTTTTAAATTCTGTGTTTGAAAATAGCCCTTTTAGAAAGTGGCTATTTTCTTGTCCAACTATCCACCGGTCTCTGCTGGTTTGGTGTGTGTGTCAGGGGCTGGGTGGCTCCAGAGGTCTGAATGAGTCAGTGTGGGGTGAATGAGGCATTTACACATAGAGTGAGGGAAGAGTAGCCTGCCCTGCCTGACACAATGCTGGCTCCACCTCCTGCTGGGCGACTGATAGCCCTGCTCCTGCCAGTGACAATACTGGCTCCGCCTCCTGCTGGGCGGCTGAGGACTCTGCCCTGCTCAGTGAATAGGCCAGGTGCCTTTGCCTGGCAACACCCACAACGAACCCGAGATGGGGGGAATTTCCCTGCTTGGACAAAGGGAACAAAGGAGAAAAGGGGTATAAGAGAAGGACCCCTGAACCAAGAACTCGGATCACTTCTGACAAGGAAACCTGTACCAAGGAAAAGAAGCCTGCTGATCTAAGGACTTGCCTCCCCTTTCTGCCAGAGTGCTGTTTTGCTGTGTAGGAACCTGGAAGCTGCTTCTTTATTTTTGCCAAGGAACAAGGAGAGAGGAACTTGGTGTGTACTCTCTAAAAGCTTGCTAGAAAATCTCCAAGGGCTGGAAGAGTGCCAGTCTCCTGTTGAAGTCACAGGGCCAAAGGACTTCACCATCTACTGAATTGCTGAATTGCTGGAAAGTGTTGTTTCCAGTACACAAGGGAAAATCTGCTGTCTCGACGCCGCCGACGCCGCCGAATCCAGCTCGACATCGTGAGTGACGGCTCCAGTGTCCCGAGCCTTCGACGCCGGCCGCCGGGCCCGATCGACGCCAGCAGCAACGCCAGTGAGCAGTGGGTATCGGCCCCGGCTCCAAGTGACCCCGTCTCGACGCCGGTATCGACGTCAGTGAGGAGTGAGTATCGGCTCCACCTCCAAGCGACCCCGTCCTGACGCCGCTGCTGATCACATCGACTCGACGCCGATCTCGACGCCGTGAGCGCTGCTCCGGCCCTCGACGCCGCCGGGGATCGACCCGAATCCGAGGCACGATCGACGCCGACCTCGACGCCGACATCTCGACGTCGTGGATCATCGTTTTCTTCATTCCCAAAGGTACTGTGTTTGTGGGGTCTGTTGCAACTCCAGGCTCGACGTAGCGCTCCTCGCGGTCGACGCCGAACCTTGGGAATATAGTAGACTCGACGTCGTGTGACTCCTGTGGGGGTTACATTGTTGCCAAAGAACTGTGTTTCAGAAGAATACTTAATTTTGTTGCTAAAGAACTACTTGCCAAGAATAAACCTTACTGAACTATTATTTTTCCTTCCAAAGAGTATTTATTAAGACTGTGGTATATTTTTGTCGTCATTTGGTCTTGTGCTAAGCCTTATATAAAAATCCTATTTTTATAATAACTTCTGTGTCGTGTCCATCTGTAGTGTATTCACTTTATTACTGTATGTGGTCATAAATGCTTAACACACTGCCTCTGAGATAAGCCTGTCTGCTCTGCCAAGCTACCAAGGGGGTAGCAGGGGTTATCTGAGTGTGTAATCCCCTTGCCCTGACTAGAGTTGGTAGGTCCCTATTTGTCAGAAGTGTATACCTCTGCCAACTAGAGACCGCCGGTTCTCACAGTAATGTAGGTAGAAAAATACCGAATCGGTAAGTGTCGGTATTTTAGAATCGGTATTTACCGATTCGGTAATGGCAACTGGCTTCCTATTCATTCCTATGGGCCTGGAGGCCCATAGGAATGAATGGGAAGCCAGTTGCCATTACCGAATCGGTAAATACCGAATCGGTAATGGGGGAGGCATCATCATGGGTGGCAGGGTGGCACATTGACACCCTGTTGCACCCCTGATTCGTCCATGTGTGCACATGTGGCGCACATATATGCCCTAAGGGCATGTATGTCTGCCACATTGCACACTGCAAAATGCACAAAAATGGTTTTTCACACCTATTCGTCATTTACCACCAACTTTTAGTTGGTGGTAAATAACGAATCCACACAACACCCACACACTCCCCCTACATCTCATTTCATGATTCGGTATTTACCGAATTGGTAAAATTACCGATTCGGTAATTTTACCGATTCGGTAAATTACCGAATCATGAAATGATCCCCCTACATAGCAAAAGCCAAAATACCGGTCGGTAACGGTATATTTACCGAAAATCGTCCGTTACCGACCGGTATTAGGCTTCCTACATATGGCCCCAAATCCAGTAATTCACTGCTGTGAGGTAGCAACAATGGTTAATAAAATTTATACAATTTGTTTTTATAAGAATATTGTCTCCCCACAGGCATGTACAAGATAAATTTATCATGATGTGTAATATGTAGAATGAATACATTCAATAAAAATATCTATTTTTTAAAACAGTGGGTAACAGAACTTAATACCCACGGCTGCCACATCATAAAGGAATTCCAGGGGATCTGCTGAGCTCTCTGAGAATTTGTCAGAGCAGTGTCGGAGAGCAGGAAGGAGAGCTTATTGAGGAGAGGAAAGAAAGGTGGTGATGGGTGACAGGAGGCCAGATTTTGTTTGTACAATTTGGAATGGAAAGAGAGGCCATGTCATGTATTACTTTGCTGCGCTTGGAAAGCAGTTGAAAGCAGAGCAGAAGAGTTTGGCGGAAATGCATAACATAAAATTATAGATGGGTAAAAAGTGAATTATGAAGATGTTTTACAACTCAGGGTTCTAAGTGACATCACTGACAACTCAAGCTGCACTCTTGTTGCCCATTTGATGCCTCTCAGAAATCCTGGCTGAAAAATATCACCATAATTCACTGTTACCCAATTATAATTCTATTCTTTGAGGATACCTTTGAGCATACACCAAGATTATAAAAACATTTTCCTTACATTTTTTCACAGTTTTTTTTTTTTGTATGCTCTGTCGCCCCCACAATACCTGCGGTAATGCTCACATTATAAAAATACCAACATTTAATATATAAAAATGATGTACCCATGGGGGCTTATAAAATGAGCTCATGGAAAAACCTGAAACAATACAGGGTTGTTTATTATTTAAGATGTTGCTTTCCTAAAGGATACTGTCAGAGCCCCGTTCAGAGGGCTGTGGGTCAAGCAGGGGTTACTGGTCCCAACTGTGAAAGTTGAGATCTTTTACTCCTGACTCGGTGGCAGACATACTATGGATCCTGAGCAACTGGGCCAAGTAGCCCTTCTGCACTTGACTCTCAGTGGTAACGTGGTCAAGCAGTCCAAGGCTCCCACTCGGGGTAGAGGGTATTGATACAGGCGGGTGAACACAGGCTCCTCACTCAACATGCAGGGAGCAGCAGCAATAAATGATTTTCTAGTCAAATACTAATTGTTGTGAAAAAAGAAGTATTTTATTTTAATTTTACCAACACAACGGGAAATACGACATTCACAAAAAACTACACAGTCCCCCTGAGGTCATGGCTCTAGTGTTTCTTTAGACAGATCCACTAGTCCCACTTTCTCGTAGCAATAGTGGTTATTCCCCATTCACTATAGTCAACATTCAGGGCAAGCCCCTCTAATAGTCCGAGTCTCAACAGTTCACTCTGACTATATATTAAAGTCAACAATGTTTCACCGCTGCTGCAATACTTAGCAAGCAAGTCCTCCCTGGGCCGACTGGCCCGAAATCAGTCTTATCCGCACCTGCAAGATCGAAACTAATGGAGTTCCTGGCCATGCACTTGCTGCAGGCACTCGGCCGGCAGCATCTGATTCAGGTGAGTTCACTGTACTTGGCCCAGGCAGGCTGCACTCAGTGGTCAAAGAGTTCCTCGCACACAGTTGTGTCACTGCAGCAACCAGGGTTTTTTGCGGGAGGGGGCGAATCCTATATCCCAGTGCAGGGGCGTATGGGTTCCCAAGGCGGCCTCATTCCTACTGAGACGACTCTAATAAGGTCATATGTCTTGCTGATCCCAGTGACCCTCTCTGGCATACGGGGTCACCTTTTCCTCACTGTGCACAGGCTCTAGATTGATCAGCACAGGGACGTCCTCTGCAGCTGACCCTCCAGGCACACTGGGTCATGGCTCACCTCAGCACATGGGCCTGGCCACACAGCAACGGTGGCCTCTCCTGGCTTACGGGGTTTCTCACTATGCGAGGGTCTGGTCCGATCATCACAGCGATGTACACGGCTCACTTCACAGTTGCTCTCCTTTGACATACAAGGTTTGACGACTTTGTCCTACATATGGGCAATAACCTGATCGGTGCAGCAGCCGTCTCCTCACACCTCGCAAAGGGAGTTCACTCAATAGGGCTCCCCACTGGACCTCACTCCCTCCAATGCTCTACTCTTCCCCACAGGGCACACTGGTCTTGGCAGGCAGGTGGGCTTGATTTACCTAGGTGTTTCCCCCCTGCCCAGCAGGAAGACTAACAGGCGTTGGCTTCCAGTCCAAGTAACAAGCAGAAATCTTGCAGAGCTTTCCCTCCTCACACAGCCTGTCCGGTTGCATGGCAGTTGACAACTTTTGGAGTCTCAAGCTTCCCTTCTTATAGTCCATTTCCAGATACCAAATGTGATTCTGAGTCTGAGACTTTGAAGTTTATGTTGGGGGTCTGCTTCCTTTTGAAGTGCCCACTCATTTGCCCTCTCTGATAGCTCCACAACACAATCCTTGGGAGTGACGAGAGTCCTCACCCGGATGTCAAAAGGTCAGCCCTACTCTTTATGATTCCCTTATTAGCCCCATACTGTTCCTGAAATGTGCCAAAAGCCCTTCCTTATGACTTCTCTCTGAATCATAGAGCATCCATTGAAGTGTATGGGAAAATCCTGTCTCTACCCTCTACAATATTTCCCCCATCACTTAGAGGAATGCAGCAATACACAAATCTGCCTGAGGAGGTTCCTCTACCACCTTTTCTCATGTTTGACTATGCAGCAGTGGGTCCCCCAAAATGGAACTCGTAGTCTGCCATGTATTGTGCCATCCACAGAAACACATACATCCAGTACTAAAATGTAATATACATGCACCGGACAACACTGTATCCTTAATGTACTATACCACTCAGATGGATAGAATACACCAAACACATGCATTTAACAGGCACACACTTCATAGCACTATATCCAGTATGTACTGTACTGTACCACTCACAGGCAAAGATACTCCGGGTACATGCATTTAACATGCATGCACTGCACAGCCCTACATCCTTCATGTTCTCCACCACTCACAGGCACATATACACCCAGTACATGCATTCAACATGCCCAGCACTGCATTATCCCTGTATGTTATCCTGCCCAAGCACACATACTTCCGGCACAAATACACCACTCCTGCGCTGCACAGTACTCCACATCAAACCAATGTAGGCCAAGGGATGAACTTCGAAACTAGTAATTCTGTAGGCCTCACTCTAGTGACACTGGATAAAAAAGACCTGTTCACGCCTACTGATCACTACATGGTGTGCTGCCACCACTACACTTGTGCTAAAAAACTCCTGTTGAAAGCAGCAGCTTTCCACCACTATGATGGTAGCACTTTGAGTGCCCCTCCCGGTCCAACAAGACTTCAATCAGTGAGACAGTCCTCTGTCATGGTGCACATGAATGATCCATGTTAGCTTAAGACAACAAATATCAGCTTTAGGGATCGAGACATTAGTACAGTTGGGGTACTCAGGGCATCACTCCTACGGCGATGACTCCAATAATATCACGTCTTACATGTGACATTTTCACCTGACTTCCATAACTGTGGGAAGGACTTTTCCCTCTCGACAGATAAACTGATGTTAGTAAATTAGAAATATTCACATATTTGCATTACACGGTGTATTGATGTAGGAGTCCTAGTATTTGAAAGCTTGTGGGTTTAAATGTTTTCCTTACTATATAAGAACAATCTCTGTGCGTGTGTTATACTTGTACAGCTTTCATATCAGCCCTGTTACATGCCCATACTGCTGGTGTGATGGTTTTTAATGTTTGTATATTCAGTTGTACCTAGCCCAATAGTCACTAAGTAATGATGAAATATGGAACTGCACTTATCGGCACATATATGGCAATGAGCAATCCTTGTTCTCAGCTCTCATGGTAAAGTAGAAGTGCTATGGTAATGTAATCCACATGAAAGCTGAATGAAATATAAATTTCCTAACTTTCATAATGGAGAGTTTCGATTCTATTAGGCGGTACAAAAGGGGGTGGTGATGGACAGAGCATCAGAACCAATCAAACACTCACACCCAGTCAACAGATCTGGGTTTGATCCATCACCGTTCTTTAGCCCACTCTGCCACCCCCATTCAGACATGGCCATATGCAAATCAGTCTGACCCTGTGCCTCATGGGAACAGTCCAGCCCGAACTGCCAAGCCATGCATTCACTGGACCGGACCGGAAACATGCTTCCTAGGACCGGTTTCTGGCATTTCAGCCGTCTTCAACCAGGCTTGCTTGAATCCAGTGGCAATGTGAGCAAGGGACTCACGTCTGAGCATACCCTGCCAACTTATGGCGAACAAAGCGGTACAAAAGGGGGTGGTGATGGACGGAGCATCAGAACCAATCAAACACTCACACCCAGTCAACAGATCTGGGTTTGATCCATCACCGTTCTTTAGCCCACTCTGCCACCCCAGTTCAGACATGGCCATATGCAAATCAGTCTGACCCTGTGCCTCATGGGAACAGTCCAGCCCGAACTGCCAAGCCATGCCTTCCCTGGACCGGAAACAAGCTTCCTAGGACCGGTTTCTGGCATTTCAGCCGTCTTCAACAAGGCTTGCTTGAATCCAGTGGCAAAGTGAGCAAGGGACTCACGTCTGAGCATACCCTGCCAACTTATGGCAAACAAAGCGGTACAAAAGGGGGTGGTGATGGACGGAGCATCAGAACCAATCAAACACTCACACCCAGTCAACAGACCTGGGTTTGATCCATCACCGTTCTTTAGCCCACTCTGCCACCCCAGTTCAGACATGGCCATATGCAAATCAGTCTGACCCTGTGCCTCATGGGAACAGTCCAGCCCGAACTGCCAAGCCATGCCTTCCCTGGACCAGAAACAAGCTTCCTAGGACCGGTTTCTGGCATTTCAGCCGTCTTCAACCAGGCTTGCTTGAATCCAGTGGCAAAGTGAGATCGATTCTATTAAGGACAGGGTGGTGAGGATTATGCTCTTCTTTCTTCACTTTATTTTTTTTTACAGCAGCCATATTAAATCAAACAAAAACCTCCATTTCCCATAAACCATCGGAAAAAAAAAAGAATTTTATTAACCAATCAGGAACAGGAATCCCATTTATATGCTCCTGTCAACTGTCTTCCCTACTCTTTCTTCTTGCGACCAAAGTCGGCATTGAAATATCTCAATCTTGTTTGGAAGACTCCAATCCTGGAAGACTCCAATCGGCGCGCCGGCAGCGCGCCGAAGGCGTGCTAAAGGCAAGCCCGTCTGCGCCCGTCCGCGACCGACCGGGACAAGGGCCAGGACCCGCTGTTCAGCATTTTAAATACTCCCCAAGTGAATTATGCACTTTCCGCTACCCTTGGCCCATTAAGCCACGACTAAAGCAAGAGCTTCTTTCTTGTGGAATCCTGTCCTCCGGCTCCCTCTTACCTCTTCCATTGCCCAGCATAGACCCCTCTGTTCCCCTCCCTACCACCCTTAACCCCCCCCCACCCTAACAAACAGTTGTTGAATTTTTATTACCTAAACACGCGATCCCTCCCAAAACACCAATCAGAAATTTTCTATCTGCTTGACACTCTAAAACCTGACGTACTCCTTCTTTCGAAACATGGCTTACGGATGATTCTCTCCCAGATATCTTGGCAGCCATCCCCACAGGTTACTACATATTGCAGACCAACAGACCTGCCGGGCGCCATGGCGGTGGTGTGGCTGCAATCATCCACCATCAGCTACAGTTTACCACCTTAAATACCACTGCTATTCCTTCCGTTGAGGCACTCATTATTAAACTCGATTCCTCCTCAGTTTCTTTGACCTGTGCCTTATTCTATCGGCCTCCCCTCTCCATGCCCTCTTTTCCTCAGTTAGCTGGAGATCTCATTTCTCACCTCATAATAAATAATCCCAATCTACTGATAATAGGCGACTTTAACTATTGGCCCTCTGACCCTAATGAGACCTCTCTCTCCCGAGAATTCACTGACCTCCTCGGGGGCCTCAACTGTACCCAGCACATCCACACTACTACTCATATCAAAGGACACCGCCTCGACCAATTATGGACAGTCAATATATCCATTTTCTCCCTAGCTATCTCCCCTTGTCCCTGGTCGGACCATTATTCCATCCAATTCTCCTTAGATTTGCCTAGTTTAGCAAAATCTTCCACCCCGGATAAAATTCTAACCAGGAACTGGAGTCGCGCCAACAAAGAGAAGTTCTGTTCCTTACTTTCTACCTCCCTGCCTACGGTGACTGACTGTCTCAAGGACCAAGAAACTGCTATCCACAACTGGCTTTGCGCTGTGGAAATATGGATTTTTCTGGTCAGTTATGTCCCCTATCTTGGACCCCAACGGTTCTATGTACATGTTACAAGTACATGTATGTTCCCTCCAGTTCCAGTTATGAAGACGCAAATACATGTGCGTCCACCGTTAACATGTCCTCTTTCAGATCCGCCATGAATGGGCCGGATATTCCATTCCTAAGTACGAAAGGCCACCGCCTTTATATGATTCACTTATGCCATTTTACAGTCCAGGCAAGTAGGCCCTGATTCTGTCATCAAGCTTTTCTTGCTTTCTGTCTCCGAAGCTCCAGTCCGAGCCTGCATCTGTGACCATGAACTTTGTCTCATTCCCTGCGCGGCTCACGATGCCTGACATCAGCTTGCTGCCTGCCAAGAACTGTATTTTCACCTTCGGAAATTATCTGCTCCGCTCCCTGCCCAATGCATTCCTGTCTAGTAGCTTAAGTAAACATTCTGCCAGCTACCGAGCAAAGGCCCGGCTTCTCTGTCTTTATACAAGTAATTCATAGCCCTGTTACCATGGAAGATTCCTGCCCTCGCATCTAGTGTAGACACTTAGACGCTTGTACACGCACTAACAGTCAGTATAGTCAGTATAGAATAAGATTCTACTCTAAGAGACCTCTCTTCTGGATAACATAGTTCTTTAAACATAGGATGTTAGATATGATTTGGGATTAGGTTGACTTGACCCTCCAGACTTCTGTCGCCACATGTAGAGCTAAATGTCAAGTCCCCTTCACCCCCTAGTTGCACGTCAATCACACGTCATGCTGCTGTGTGCACATCTCTGCAAAGTATTTCTGCTGACATTGCGAAATTATTTCATAGGTCCACCCATATGTGACATCACAACCAATGACGTTTTTTTGTTACTCCCAGTTCCACCTACTTTTTGCTACGTATGTATGTCTTATCTACACTATCAATTGTTACGCCTCTCGCATTTACTTCACTGTAATGCCTATTGTATAAAAGTGAATAATTATCAATAATGTATGTACTTCACTTCCTGAGCCTCCGTGGTGATGGAACTTGGAGTCCACGATTTCGAAATCGTCCATTGGAATAAAGCCCGTTCTTAACCTCTAATACCACGGATTCTGCCTCTTACTTATTGAGCTATTTTTATTATGTTCTGTATCAAATTAAGTCCCGGTAATTAAATTATTTACCACATAAATGGCGCCCGAACAGGGACACTTTCTCATCTCACACGCCGGTGGTGCGTTGCAGGCCCGGTCTCCTGCCACAGCTGGACGGACAACAACGCGTACCAGCAGGATTTCCTGTATCTCCCTCCGGTCAAGCGGGGGCGACTGAGGCTGCGATCAACACCCAGACGAGGCGGTGAGAAGTGCGAAGTATCCCGACCAGAGCCTAGCTGAGAGAGCAAGATCCGAGGTATACAGAGGCCCACTAGTTTCCGAAGTCCCGAGTCGAGTCCAGTTTCCGAAGTGTTCGAGTCGAGTCCAGTCCGGTTCAAGTTCAGTTCAGTTTCCGAGGCCTTCCGTTCCGAGCTACCCGGTGAGTACCATTACTGGGGAGGCGTTCTGGCGTGCACATAAGTTGTGCCGGTCCAGACGGGTTTGGGTACACAAATCCGGTCTGCACTGTTTTAGCAGTGTATCTGTACTGTTTAGCAGTATATCTAGTATATCAAGTATATAAATTCAGAATAATTCAGTTAAATGCCGAGTATTATGTTTAGTGATTAAGTTTTCTTAGATCATCGTCATCATCATCGTTGCTCATGTAAATGTTAAATGTTAAATGTATTGATATGTCCTGCATGTGGTATGAATGACTGTTCATTATTGTGTTTTATTGTATTAAGTTTGTTCAAAACCAAGTATCAGATCAGTTTTCAATATGCCGCTCTTTTCAAGACTAAGACAGATCACAACTAGAAAAGGGGTACTCGAAGAAGCTGTTCCTATTCCTCCTAGGGACACTCCAGGGTACTTCATGTATCATAAACACGGCCTAGACGCTATATTATTTCTTGATCTATGGGTAGACTACACTAAGGAATTACCAGAAAGTCAGAGGTGGCCCGCAGCTGGGACCTGGGATGCAGAGTGCATCGTGAAAGTAGAGGAAGAATTATGGAAAAAGAAAGCTAGACAATCACAGAAGGACGCCATTGAATTATGGCGTAAAGAATCGTATAGACGCACAGAAAAAGCACGTAGACAGGAAGAGAAGAGTAAAGAGAATTCAAATAAAGTTCAAGAAAATCTATTAATTGAAGAAGGTACACGAGTAAAATCAGAACAAGTAGACAGACAAAGACATGCCCTTATGAAGGGTATGTATCCCCTTCTGGCCGAGGGATTACCTAAGGCTACTGCGGGGATACCAAAAGACTTGCCACCCCCATTATTTCCAATAAAGGTACATCCTAAGGGGCATCCTAGAACCGCAGAAGATGTTTTTCTTTCCTCATATTTAGATGACGCAGCTCCCGAGTATGCTAACCCCGCCCCACACAGACCGCCGGCCGGGGAGGTTCAACGCCAAGATCCTGTATCAATACCTTTACAACAACAAAACCTGACACAAGTTCCGGCAAGCACGTCCGTTTCCACATCTGTTCCTACAGCTACTTCTATAGCTGTGTCCACACCTATAGTTGCTGTATCACGTTCTACGAATCCTTTCACGCCCGATACTCCAGACGGGGCTACCGGAGGTGCTACCAATATTTTTTCTACGCCACCCAGAATAAATAAACTTACCTTTCAAGAGTCAGCACATCCACGTACCCCCAAACTCATAAATGCCCGCACGCTTAAGGAACTTCTTATAGATTGTAGATATGACCCTGTGCCCGGCAAAGAGGACGAAATGATCCTGGCATCATTACGTATCAGACGAGCCGCGGTGTATTTAGGGAAGTTACCAGGAATGACGATGCATCTAGATAATATATATCATTTTGTCCAGACAGGGCGAGATTCTGAATGTATTAACAGAGCTATGGAATACCAGAAAGTGGAGATACAAGGGGAACTGTTACGTTTCCTCATAAATTGCGTAATCAGAAATCAAGACCGACCGGGGGTAGACCCGGAAACAATGGAAACTCTTACCAGATGGAGCCAGAATATATCAGAAGGGAGACATGACAGGCAAAAATGTATAATAGCCATGTGCAGAAAGATCCGTAAAGAAATAGAACGTCTACACGAAGAAAGATTAGCGGTAGACCAGTTTGAACAAAATGAGGAGGAGGAAGGATCAGGACTGCCCACAGGACAGTCAGAAACTATAGCCTATGTAGGTAGAGGAAGATCTTGTAATAGTACCAGATGTTTTACTGATCCGATACGTCCGATATGTCCAGATAATAACAGGAATTTCCAAACACCTATAATAAATATAAGGTCCCCCGAGCATTCGTTCCAAGCCGCTGACAAATTACTGCGAGAACGAAGGGGTTATCATTTACTCGATTCTATGGATGAACAAGAATTAGCCAGGTCAGCCGTTCATTGGGTTGACAGTCCCGGAAAATATGGTGATGATACAATAGCACACACATTTTTGAACCTCACCCCAGATGAACAGCGTTTAGCTGGGATTTATATGATTCAACAACTTCTTATACTATATAAAAGCCAACATTCAGATCCTGGTCCCTTACCTGATATATTGACTGAATTACTCACGAATAGGTGGAAAGGTTCAGGTACTAAGTTAATTAAGGAAATACTAGAATCCAGAAGGCAGTACATTCTTTTTGTATGTCCAGAACATGTTTCATTGCCCATCAAGGAAAGACCGATGTATTACATGGACAGACAGAATCCCTTACGAGAAGTACACCCAATAAAGGGCGAGGACAATCAGTTTAAACGTGTATATGTATATACGCCCATATCGAAAATAGAATTGTTAGAAATGAAGAAAGTGGTACCCAGTCATGATAAAGACCCAGCGGGTTTCCACCGAGAAATTAAAGACATGTTACTCATGGGAGAGTATACCTATCCCGACATTATGACAATATTGAAGGTATTAATGCCTGCTGGCATTTATGAAAAACTCAAGGAAAAAGAGTGGGAGGTAGGAGACCAAAAGATAGATTGGACAGCATTAGAAAATGAAGAAAGGGCCCGAGGTCCAGGTTCGGGGCTTGGGGACAAAACTAAAGCATTACCAGGTTTATTAGTACAGGTGCTGCCACGTTTATTAACTACGAAAAAGGAAGACTGGGGTGCAATTTCAGCCTGTAAACAAAAGCAAGATGAAGACACTAGTGATTTCTATGCCCGATTCGAAAAATGTTTTGGTATAAATAGTGGTATAAAAGCAAGTAGCGAGTCATACCCACATCTGTTTGTGACAAAATTAGTTGAAAATTCTTTGCCCCAAGTGAAGAATAGAGTATTAAAATTCGAGAGTACATGGCAAGGTAATACCCCATCACAAATGTTACAAATGTTACAGTACCATTACAATAGAATTAGAGAGGAACAAGAACATGAACAAAGACGCATGAAAGACACGAAAATGAAAATGCTAGTCTCTCAGACAGTTCCAGCTGAAGGACATAAAAAGGGTACGACACATTCCGGTGATTCAGCAGGACCTATAAAAGGGACATGCAACTATTGTAAACAGCCAGGACATTACATACACGATTGCCCAGTCCTGAAGCGTAATATCGCCACAGGTATTACAAAAGAAAGACCACGGCCACTTAGACAGGATCAGAATGAACAAGGAGCACCGCAGCATGCACAAGCCATGCCAGCTCCACAACAGTCTATACAGTTTGTGCCAGCCGCACCAGCGCTGCCGGCTGCTGCCACACAAACCACGACACGACAGCTGTACCAGACCGCACAGTATGACTATCCTGATTATCAACGATATGCATGAACTAGCCTAGAGAGGGAAGTTGACTTACCCCTTATCGAGGTCCCTGTAGACCAAGAAGGACCTTATGTACATAGTGAATTATTAGGCCAAGATAGAAAATTTTTACTTGATACCGGGGCAAGTCGAACAACTATAAAACGTAGTGAAGTTCCAGGGGCACCCCTCTCAGGCTCACAGAATATATCCCTTGGTTTTTCAGGAAAACCTATTGTTAATGAAGTATCACAGCCTCTTCCACTTACGATAGGACCCTTGACCAGAACTACAGATTTATTGCTTACTAAATCATGTCCAGAAAACTTGTTAGGTATAAAAACACTGAAAGCTCTAGGAGCTATAATATGTTGTTCTCCGGAAGGAGTAAGATTGTTTTTACGTGATTTCAAAGGTCATTATGTGTCTCGAGACATGGATTCCCGACTGCAGACTTTACCCACACATTTATGGGCACAAGGCCCTACAGATGTTGGTTGCATGAACATTACACCATATCGAGTCACACTAAAGACAGGAGTGGTACTACCACGAATGCGACAATACAAGTTACCCCCAGATGCTGTAGTGGCTTTACTGCAAATCATTGACGAGCTTATTGGCCAAGGAGTGGTTGTGGAGACCGACTCCAATATATGTAATTCACCGATAATTCCGATTCTTAAACGAACTGATCCAAAGGCTTCCCCAGTATATCGATTGGTTATTGATCTGCGCGAATTAAACAAATGTATTGTACCACAATACCCCGTAGTTCCAGACATCTCTTCATTACTGACAGCTATTGATTCCGAAGCAACATTCTTTACTGTAATTGATCTCAAGAATGCCTTTTTCAGCGTCCCAATAGATCCGGAAAGCCAATATTTGTTCGGATTTAGTTTAAATGGACGTAGCTTTAAATTCACACGCGCACCTCAAGGATTTACAGAAAGCCCCAGCATCTATAGCCAAGCACTGAAACGAGAACTCGACAGTATCCACATGCCAGTTAACACTGCTCTGCTTCAATATGTCGATGATCTGCTGATCACCGCCCGAAGCGAACCTGAATGTGAAAAAGCATCACTGACGGTTTTACAATTTCTAGCCGAAAAGGGGCACAAGGTGTCCCCTTCTAAGCTGCAATTCTGTGTCCAGCGAGTTATTTACCTTGGTCACTCGCTGTCCAAGGAGGGAAGGCAGCTTACACCAGATCGTATCCAGCTAATTGCAAATATGCCAATACCCAAGACACAAAAGGAGGTGCGGGCTTTCATAGGCCTCACTTCATATTGTAGGCAGTGGATCCCTCAGTATGCGTTTCTAGCAAAACCACTCATTCAATTAACAACACAGGAGGCAGCCACATCGACTGTCCTCCCTTGGACTCAGGAACACACACTAGCTTTTGAAAGCTTAAAGAAAGCTCTATGCCAAGCACCGGTTTTAGCAACACCATGTTACAGAAAACATTTTACACTCTTTGTTACAGAACGAGAAGGTACTGCCTTGTCAGTACTCACACAGGAACAAGCAGGATCACACAAACCGTGTGCTTATTTTTCTAGTACATTAGATCCCGTAGCTCAGGCTCTGCCTGCGTGCCTGAAATCAGTGGCAGCGACAGCTTTAGCAATCAGACAAAGCGATGCCATAGTGTTAGGACATCCATTGACAGTTCAAGTACCACACGCAGTAGAGGTTCTTGTGAATCGAACGCAAACACAACACTTGACTATAGCACGACTTACAGGGTATGAACTAACATTGTTTCAGCCACATATAGAAATCAGACGTTGTAACACATTGAATCCTGCCACACTTTTACCTGTAAATGGAACAGACCCACTAGCTCATGACTGTATTGATGTTATTACAATCACGACGAAACCCAGACAAGACTTGACAGATGTCCCATTGTCAGACCCAGATCTGACGTTGTATGTAGATGGCTCATGTATGAGAACAAGTACAGGAGAGTTAGTAGCCGCTTACGCAGTCACAACAGACACTGAAATTATTGAAACAAATTGCATAAATACCTTGTCCGCTCAAGCAGCAGAGCTCGTCGCTCTGACACAAGCCTGTATTCAAGCCACAAATAAAAAAGTCAACATATACACTGATTCACGTTATGCATTCGGAGTTGTACATGACTTCGGCGTGCTGTGGCGAGAGAGAGGTTATTTAACTTCTCACGGTGCCCACATTCAGCACGGACCCCTCATTCATGCCTTATTAGATGCAATACATTTACCCATTGCAATATCGATTATGAAATGCAAAGCACATACGAAAATTACTGATATCATTTCTCAAGGCAATGATCTAGCTGACAGAACAGCTAAACAGACTGCTCAAACTCAAACATCCGACATGACAAAGACAATAGTCCAGACACCAACACATTGCATGATGGTTAAGGATCCCACTCTTGATGTAATTGACATACAGACACATGCTACACCAGACGAAATAAAGAAATGGACTGAATTAGGAGGGATCCAAACAGATCAAGGATGGATGACGAAGGAAAAATCTGTGTGGTTCCTTCCTGATTCAATGGTCCAAGTCATTATTAACACTGTCCATAGTCCAGCGCATCTAGGAGAGAAAGCTATGCTAGACAGCATTCAACATATTTGGTTCAACAAACATTTACGAGCAGCAGCGAAACAAAAAGTTCGTACCTGTATGATCTGTTGTCAGTTCAACCCAGGAAAAAGCATTCCCGTAGAGCAGGGTGGATTTCAGCCTCCTGATCACCCTTTTGAAATCCTCCAGATGGATTATATCCAGATGGAACGATGTCGAGGATTCAAATATGTTCTCGTAGTTGTCTGTGCTCTTTCCCGTTGGACCGAAGCGTACCCAGTATCAGATTACACTGCCCCGACCACTGCCAAGCAGCTAGTTCGAGAATTCTTCCCACGGTACGGTTTACCACGTGCTGTCTACTCAGATAACGGCCAGCCGTTCTCATCCGAACTAATGAAACACGTTTCACTTTTGTTAGGTTATCAGTGGAAATTCCACTGTGTCCGACACCCCGAGGCAGCAGGTCTCGTGGAAAGACATAATCAGACCCTGAAAATTAGATTGTCTAAAATATGCAGGGAGAAAGGTGTCGACTGGGTAGTAGCATTACCAGTTGCACTCTTTTACATGAGAATGGTAGCACACTCTCGAACAGGGCTATCCCCGTATGAGGTGATCTTTGGCAGACCACCAAATATGTGGGGGACGCCTATACCACGTAAAATAACTGATATTGACTGTAATATGCTGACAGATTATTTGGCTTCCTTGATGTCTGCACTACAATCTTGTCGTTCACAGGTAGCTGCAGCTTTTCCTGACAACACTGAAGTGAAACCCCATGACGTAATTCCGGGGGATCTCGTTTTAGTGAGGAACTTTGATCGAAAGACTCAGCTGGATCCTAGGTGGAGGTCGCCACAATTAGTCTTGCTCACCACAAGGACAGCCGTGAAGATCGAAGGCAGAAAAGGTTGGATACATTCAAGTCATATCAAGAAATTTTATGGACTACCATCGGATATAAAAACTACACCTCGTGTGTCTTCACCCATTGACTCAAAACTTCCTTTGGTTGACTCAAGTAGTCACGGACATTATAAACTAAAACTCAGATCTAATCAGTTGGGAAATTTGATTGTTTAAGTCCTCTCCAAGGTGAAGCGGTTGAATTTGTCTCCGACATGTATCCCTTAGATCTGAATAGAGAAAAAACCCGAAAAATGTTGAAACGACATACATATTGTAAATCACTGCGTAGTCATTGCACAGTGACGTTATTAATTTTGTTTTTCTTAAGTTTTTTTATAATTATTTCAAGTATATTGTTGCACATATATTATCCTATTTCTAGACATGTTTATAATATTACTGCTGAACATTCTTTTAGTGAATTACCTCCGCATGAATTGTCATACAGATTTGCGCTGCGCAATAACACGTTTATTAGTATGTTACATCATTCCCATCAGGTTAGCAATGCTACAAATTGTTGGACATGTGGCCGACTCCCTCCCTATCAGAACTATAAAGGAATTCTACCTCTTTTTCCATACCCGTTCACACACAGCGGCTCCTGTGGAGCATGGTTTAGTTTAATTAATTCCTTAGATTCAAATTCTGCAGTTTATCAAGACAACTGGGTATGGGGAAATCTGAACTTAGTTTTACTTAAGGTCTGCCACCCCAACAAGGAGGGACTTCCCAAAAGAACAGGAACTGATCTAGAAAATGAAGTATATGGATTAGGTAATTTTACGCTTAATCTCCTGATCTTGAATGTCGAATCCGAAGCTAATCCAAGTTTGCCCGCCATGTCAGTATTTCCAGTAAAAGGTGAATTATGTGTGAGAAAGAATGGTTCCATACATATGGGCCATAGTAGATGCACCACTGTAATAGAATTCAGTGATCAAGGCAAGTCGACATTTAGAGCTTCCCGCCATTCCTATTTTATATGTGGTCAGACGGCATATGTACGTTTGCCTCTAGATTGGGATGGTACCTGCTACATTGGATTCCTTTTGCCACCTGTTTTTCTAGCTCCTCCTGATTATCACAGACATACTCATTTAGTACACAATAGAGAAAGGAGAGATCTCCCAATAGTCGACTACACTGAAACAGCATGGGAAAAATACACAGATTTCAATAAAGGTCTCTTTCCCTATATAGGTACCGTTACTAATAGTAAGCTGATTCGTAGATTGACTAGAACCCTTGAAGCAGTAGTGAACGAAACTATTTCCGCCTTAGGCAATTTAACAGAAGAGCAGTCTGCTATGCGGATTGTTGTGCTTCAAAATCGTCTTGTCCTTGACGTCATCCTGGCCGATAGGGGCGGAGCTTGTAGGGTCATCGGATCAAGCTGCTGCGTATTCATACCAGAAAATTCGCCATCTGTATATAAAGCTATAACACGCCTTCATAAGATTGTAAGCCAGATACACCAGAATCCAGGCACCTGGACTTGGTCCGGTTGGTTTTGGAGCATGTTATCAGCCTGGGGATGGAGAGTTCTATCCTTCCTAGGTATTGGCCTTCTCATACTATTCAGTTGCTGCTTATGCCTGCAATGTGGACCAGCGATTTGTGGTCTGTGTGCCACATCGTGCATTCCACATCAAGATTTTCATTCAAGATCCCGGAAGAAGAAAGAAGAACAAATGATGCTATATGAACAGATCAATGGATTAATGAAGATTGATATCTCTTGACGGGCAAGTAGGGGACAAGGAGGGAATGTGGAAATATGGATTTTTCTGGTCAGTTATGTCCCCTATCTTGGACCCCAACGGTTCTATGTACATGTTACAAGTACATGTATGTTCCCTCCAGTTCCAGTTATGAAGACGCAAATACATGTGCGTCCACCGTTAACATGTCCTCTTTCAGATCCGCCATGAATGGGCCGGATATTCCATTCCTAAGTACGAAAGGCAACCGCCTTTATATGATTCACTTATGCCATTTTACAGTCCAGGCAAGTAGGCCCTGATTCTGTCATCAAGCTTTTCTTGCTTTCTGTCTCCGAAGCTCCAGTCCGAGCCTGCATCTGTGACCATGAACTTTGTCTCATTCCCTGCGCGGCTCACGATGCCTGACATCAGCTTGCTGCCTGCCAAGAACTGTATTTTCACCTTCGGAAATTATCTGCTCCGCTCCCTGCCCAATGCATTCCTGTCTAGTAGCTTAAGTAAACATTCTGCCAGCTACCGAGCAAAGGCCCGGCTTCTCTGTCTTTATACAAGTAATTCATAGCCCTGTTACCATGGAAGATTCCTGCCCTCGCATCTAGTGTAGACACTTAGACGCTTGTACACGCACTAACAGTCAGTATAGTCAGTATAGAATAAGATTCTACTCTAAGAGACCTCTCTTCTGGATAACATAGTTCTTTAAACATAGGATGTTAGATATGATTTGGGATTAGGTTGACTTGACCCTCCAGACTTCTGTCGCCACATGTAGAGCTAAATGTCAAGTCCCCTTCACCCCCTAGTTGCACGTCAATCACACGTCATGCTGCTGTGTGCGCATCTCTGCAAAGTATTTCTGCTGACATTGCGAAATTATTTCATAGGTCCACCCATATGTGACATCACAACCAATGACGTTTTTTTGTTACTCCCAGTTCCACCTACTTTTTGCTACGTATGTATGTCTTATCTACACTATCAATTGTTACGCCTCTCGCATTTACTTCACTGTAATGCCTATTGTATAAAAGTGAATAATTATCAATAATGTATGTACTTCACTTCCTGAGCCTCCGTGGTGATGGAACTTGGAGTCCACGATTTCGAAATCGTCCATTGGAATAAAGCCCGTTCTTAACCTCTAATACCACGGATTCTGCCTCTTACTTATTGAGCTATTTTTATTATGTTCTGTATCAAATTAAGTCCCGGTAATTAAATTATTTACCACAGCGCTGCCAGCAATATCGTCGCCCCTTGCAAGTTCTCCATAGTTAAGCGTCCTCACGACGCCGAGCGGTGGTTTACAGAAGATCTTAAAACTAAGAAACTTTCTCTCAGACAGGCAGAACGCAGGTGGAGACGTAACTATTCTTCTACCACCAAAGATACTTTCATTAAGCTGCTAGCTGACTATAAAAAAGCCATCTTTGCAGCTAAATCTGCCTACTTCTCATATAAAATCACTAATTCATCAACTAAAACCAAAGACATTTTCTCCATTGTCAATGAACTATCCTTACCTGACAGGGTGACCCTCAAACCAGCACCTACCCAGGCCCTTTGCGATGCCCTCAATAATTTCTTTATTCAGAAAATTATCACTATTAAGCAAAGCATTCCTCTGACCCCCGTTCGTTCGTTCGGCTTTGGGGATCTCACCCAAAAACACTCAGTTTCTCGATCTAATCCCCTCGATCTCCAAGGAAAACTTCTTCTCACTGTTAAAAAAGGTCAGCTCGGGCTCCCCTCTGGACCCCTGCCCCCCTCCATTTCTCCGAGAAGCTTTTCTCTCATGCCCTGACCTTCCGCTTGCATTTCTCAATAATTCTTTAGAAACAGGGGTTGTCCCTGCCTCTTTTAAAGCAGCAGAGGTCTTACCCATTTTGAAGAAGCCTCAGGCAGATCCTACTAACCTAATTAATTATCGCCCCATCTCTCTCCTCCCTTATCTGAGTAAGATTTTGGAGGCTCATGTCACACAATGCCTCAGTTCTTTCATTGAACGCTCATTCTTTCTCGATCCCCATCAGGCCGGATTCAGGCCTGCACACTCAACCGAGCAGGTCATACTTGCCGTGATGAACGAGCTCCGCAGGGGTGCGGACCACAATCTCTCCCAAGCCCTTGTTCTTTTAGATCTATCGGCCGCCTTTGACACGGTCGATCATAACCTTCTGATCGACCGTGTCCGTGATGCTGGCATTCAGGGCACGGCCTTAAAATGGATTTCTTCCTTTTTGGGAGACCGCTCGCAGGCTGTTCGTTTGGCCACCTTTTCTGCCATGAAGACCCCATTAACCTGTGGTGTCCCACAGGGTTCGTCTCTCTCACCCTTACTTTTTAACCTATACATGGTCCCTCTTATCCACTCGCTCCGCAATTTCGAAGTGGTTTGCTTCAACTATGCAGACGACCTTCAACTGGTCTTCAATATTAACTCCTCTACTGCGTCCATTTCCAGCTTTCAGGCTACTCTATGCTTCATCAGGGATTGGATGAATATCAGCCAACTCAAGCTCAACCCTGATAAGACCGAGCTTGTATTGACCGGCCCCTCAAATCCCTGGAACAACAATTTTTGGCACCCCTCGCTAGGAAATCCTCCTTTACCTTCTAAATCGGTCAAAAGCCTTGGAGTGATCATCAGCAGCGATCTGTCCATGAAGCCCCAGATTGGAGCAGTTACATCTTCATGCTTCTTTCACTTACGCAGAATTCGTAAGATTGCCAGATTTCTTACCACTGAGGCCCTTACCGTAGTTCTTTTGGCCCTGGTCATTTCACGGATAGACTATGCCAACTCCCTTTATGTTGGCATCCCCCTCTATCAACTTCACCGACTCCAGCTGGTCCAGAATCAGGCTGCCCGTCTCATCACTCACCAATCACGTACCCAACACGTCCGTCCTCTGTTGAAACTTCTTCATTGGCTCCCGGTTGACAAACGTTGTCTGTTTAAACTGGGCTGCACTATCTTCAAAACCCTTACCTGCAAGGCGCCTGCTTTCATTTCTTCCTTAATCTCTCGCTATTCTCCCACCCGTGCACTCCGATCGTCACACTCCAACTTTCTCACCCCCTCTCGTTTCAATCGAAAAAAACACGGCGGACTATCTTTTTCTTTTCTGGCACCGCAGATGTGGAACTCCCTTCCTTTGGATCTCAGACTTGAAACCTCCCTGCCGCACTTCAGATCTCTTCTCAAAACCTTTCTTTTTATCCAAGCTTACCAGTAACCTCCTGATCTAGTGCACCATTGCCATAGCGCCATGAAACCTTTGGGTGTACGTGCGCTTTAGAAATAATTTTAACATAACATAACATAACAACAACCTTTAATTATTGCAACACCTTATGCAAACTGTCCAATCATCATTAATACAATTTATTGGAAGAGACAGAACATCACCACAGCATTGACTTGCACTCATGACAATATAAACATAACGTAAAAGATAGAGTTCTTACTCTATTTGTGTCTTTTCCATTACCGGATGGGCGACGATCAATGAGTGAGCTAATCCTCGCCTCTGTATCCTTAATAGAACTGAAACTTTCCATTGCTAAAGCTAGGACATTTTTCATCCTATGTCTAGACCGGAGGCAAGGATTATGCTAGTTTAAAGCTTATTGACAACTAGAGCAGCAATGGAGAGGACCGGTTTGAAGTAGACCCTTTTGAAGGTCGATTCTGAGGACCACTCTGCCTCATTTAGAATATCCTCCAGGTGAGCTCCAAGAACGAAGACCTTAGATGCCATAACTCCTCTGGTGGTATGCTTCCCGTATATTTTAATGTCGATGCCAGCTACCTGCATGGTCTATCGTACCCACTGTGCAATTGTCGAAGAAGAGACCGCTATATATGGTTTCCTAAGGGCGATGAGCAATCGCCATGCCCTGTGGGGGCGGATTTCCTCTCTCAAGGCCTCGTATACCTTGATACAGTGAACCACATATTGTTTTGGAGAGCCAGCATAGGCAAGGAATGAGATCAGTTGTGAGTTACATTTCGTATGCCTAGAAATGTGGAAGGTAACCCCATCCGGGGTAAACGTCCTTCCCATAATATCCAGGGCCCAAACATCTAAGACTGATCTGCAAGGCACTAGGAGTAACAGAGTAGCAGGTTTCACTGACAATTCTTTCCTGGAGAGATATTTATTACCAGGCCAGGTGAGGAACAAATTCAAAACCTTTCTAATGCCCCAGAGAATTGAATATCTCGGCTCTGGGGGAAGGGACGATCAAATGCTTCTCACAAGTTTCCTGACTAAGGGATGTCCCCCCACTAGAAGTCCCCCAATGTGGGCATGACCCGAGATGATCGCCGACCGAAAGGGGTTGATCGATCTAAAGGCCATCTCATCCACTGCCAGCAAGGCTAGGAAGTACAAGATGTTGACAACATCCATCTCCACAGGGTCAAGGTTTCTCTGCTTTCACCAACCCAACCTTTGAGACCAGGCCGACCGGTATGGTTGATCGTGTGATCGGCCCAGGCTCAAGAGAGAAGGTATCCAATGCTACTCGAAAGTTCCAGGACTTTCCATCAAGACCAGTAATATTCCTTGCCATGAGCAGGAGGATTTTATCCATCGTCAAGTGGTGGGGATTCCCAAAGGGATCCTTTAGGAGATCTGGAAATGGGGTTAGTAAGATTGGGAAATCCTAAGAATGTTCCATCAGACCTGGAAACCAAACTTGAGACTTCCAAATCGGGGTCACTGCCACCAGACCCACCAACTGCCTGCGAGCTTGTGTAACAAGTCTCATTATCATGGCAAAGGGAGGGAACACATTACCTTTCTCTGCCGACCAATCCTTAAGGAAAGCGTTGGTCGCCACTGCACTGGGGTCCGGTCTCCAACTGAAGTGCCGGGAAATATGTTGGTCCAGTCAAGACCATGAAGGGGCCCCAGCAGTTCAAGAGAGCTTTGAGCAGGAATGGAAGCATATGCCAAAGACTTGCTTCTCTTAGGTGTCGAGATTGCCAATCTGCTACCTGGTTGGCCATGCCCATATGGTGTTCCGTTACCACAGAAATGTGGTTGACGAGGTAGTATTATCAAAAGCTCTTGGCCAGATTCGAGATGGCTCTGGACCTCATGCCCTCAAGTGGTTAATATAGCGGACTGCTACTATGTTAGCCATTTTCAGAAGGACACATCACTGTTCGCTCTCCTTGGCCAGCATTCCACTGCTGAGGAGCCAGCCATCAGTTTGAGGCAATTAATGTGAAAGGACTGTTCTATGGTGGACCATCCACCTCCAGTGGTGAACTCCCCACACCGAGGTGTCTCAACCAGTGCCTCAATCACCTGACTCTATCACCGGAACCGAAAATTGTGTTCTTTTCCAGGCCTCCATATGTGTGAGCCACCACTGTGGTTCGCCCTTGGCCTCATCAGAGAGCGGAACTTGTTGGGAGTACATGAGACCGGGGCCTTGGTGGGACGCCTTCAATCGCTGTAGAGCCTAAACGTGTAGGGGAAGGGAGGTGGATGGTCCAGGCAGGGATCTGCGTATCTCGTGTCATATCTTGGCCATCTTCCTGGATGAAAGACTCAGGGTCGTGCATATCCCATTGGCTCGGAGATGTTCCACCATGGGTCTGAGGATCTTTGTGAAATACCAAGGAACAGAGGATAAGCCAAAAGGGAGGGAGTTGAATTCAAAGGTCTGACCCTGCCACTGGAACTGTAGGAACCAGCGATGTGGCGGGAAGATTGGGATTGTCAGGTAAGCGTCCTCGAGATCCACAAGTAGCAGCCAGTCATTAGGTCTTAGGAGGTCCCGGAGTAGGGGAATGCGCTCCATTTTGAAATGGCGAAAGACCAGCCATTCATTGACTTCCTGGAGGTTTATCACCGGGCTTTGGCCCTTCCCATTTTCCCACCAGGAATAAGTTGCAGAGGAAGCCCAAGGGATGAGGTGTGGACAGGGAGAAGTCTCCTTTGGAAAGGCGTTCCTGGATCTCTAGGGGGATAATGGCGGATTCCATCCCTGAGAAGAGAAGGGGTTAAGGTTAAGGGGTTTGAAAGAGGATCCATAAAACTTTATGTGGAAACCCTAAATTGTCTCAGGACCTAGGCATTAGATGTCAGAGTTGCTAGGGTACGCCCTGGTGGGCGTAGAGACCACTGAATTGGGGGGTGTCCTGCCATTGATCCCCCTTGAAGGTCTGACCTCCAATGGAAGCTTGAGGCTGTAGACGGCCAGCAGAATGCCCCTTGCCATGGCCAGCCCCTGTGAAAACCTGTGAGGTGAAGATGCTCTTGATCGAGGACTGTGCCTTGTCCAGGGAGTCAAATGCAGAGGCAAACTTGCCGAGCTCTTAGATGAAAGCTTTCCCGAAGAGCCAGCTCTGCGGAACCTGACCTGCTTTTGACATCACCAGATCCCCAAACTTTGGATCTATGTTGATCAGGAGCTTTCTGTGCCTCTCGGTAGAGATGGCGAAGTTGGTGTTGCCCAAACAAATGATGGGACGCTGGGCCCAGCCTGAAAGCACCTCCGGGAGATGAGTGCACAGGAGGCCTTGGCGTCCTCAGCCATGTAAAGTATTTTTGTGAGGGGGCTCATCATGTCCAGGAGCTTCTCCTCGCACAAACGCCAGGAGATGTTGATTCCCTTTTTTGGGTCCCTGATGTACTTGGCCAGAAACGTCGCCAGTCTGAGATCTATCTCTGGGGTTAATGCCACTTTGCAATCCATTGACGGGCGGGGGCACGCCTCCTTAAAGTGGTTACATATCTTTCTGTCTAGGGGCTTAGGCTACCTTATCAGTAGGGGTCCAATCGGTGGAACAAGGGTGAATCAATTCCTCAAAGTCTAGCATATTTGACTTCGTGTCACAGGGACTATCAGTTACAAGGACTGTCCATGATGGGAGGGGTTGCTGATGGCCACCATGACCTGTCATGGCCCGAGTCCCTTTCGGACCCTGTGTGGGATTCATCAGAGGCAGGGGGAGGAAAGGGGTGATGGTCCGTTCCTTGCGTATCCCCCTCACCCAGAGTGTCTGGTGTGGGAGAACGGAGGGGCCACGTGGCTCATGAAGGCCATCTTAAGCCTGGTGAAAGCATCCAGCTCAGCTTCCCGGATCTGCGTGTGTTTGCACGGGTTCTCGGGGTGACTGGCATCAGGCTGCCCTGGAGGTTTAAGGACTGAAGGCCCTGGTAAGTTTTCCTTTGGGCCATTTCTAGAAGTTCCTTCTCCACGGGCGTCACTGTTTCCAAGATCCCGAATGCCACAGAAAATATTACACTGTAATAATTCCATAAGGCACAGTAAAGCACAATGATAAGCAATAATAAGGTAACACAGTCGTGGCTAGCATGACTTTTGGGTGAGGGGGTTGCACGGGAAGGGGGTCGCGCAGGTAGGGGAGGATTAATAAAAATTAAAAAAAAGTTTAACTTACCTTCGCCGGCCCACTCAGGTCCTGTGTCGCATCTGCTTCTTTCTCTGCTCCTCACAAGAAGCAGGCAACCTCTCGCCCCTCCCCTAAGCCAATCACAATGCTGCAATGGCAGCGTTGTGATTGGCTGGGACGCCAACCGCACAAGCTTCTATGGCGAGGCCATTTTCTCCATGTAGGCTGCATGCAGCCTATATCGAGAAAAAGGTGAGTGTGTAGAACTGGTTTGGTCGGCCCTGGGGCCAACCAAACAGTCAGTGCCTTGAGAGAGTGGGCAAGCTACCCCTCCCCTGCTATAGAGCAGGACCGCACTAAAGCAGGACAGCCCACCTGCCCGCCCCCAATCAAACCCTTCTGCTTTCTCGCAGTTTGAAAAGTAGAAACATAAAATTATATTTTAAATACCATTTTATGTTTCTGCTTCTCGCACTGAGTTAGAGGCAGTTTTTAAAGACCAGGAAATAGCTGGTCTTAAAAATGGAGATAAAACCGGGGCCTCATTTCAGCAGGTTTTGGTGCTGGACATCGCTGCAAGCAATGTTGCTGCGCTGCCCTGTGACAAAACTACAGGGTAGGAATGCGTACCCGCAACACTTTTCACTACGCCCTTCTTGCGACACCATGGATGCGCTGTATTTACTGGACAGCGCTCCATGACGCAAGTAATGACAGATACATCTGGAATCCTGATGTATCTGTCTGCACCAAAGTAACACATTGCTGCAGTCATGTCACAAGCATGGTACTGACGCAGTGCCGTCCTACAATTGTCTTAGTGAAATCTGAGGGATTTCACTGTGCCACTCATATGAGGCCTTGTCGCGTGGGAATGCATACTCTGTGTACATCATACCTGATGCAGTTATGATGTGTTACAGGGCTTCACAAGGTCACCCATATGCCTATATGCGTCACTTTGCAAATACGGTGCAACGTGGTGCTAGTTTTGCCTGGTCCATTCTTGAGGGGTGCCAGGGTGTTGGCGCAGTTGTAAGTCCATCGGTGGTGGATGCATGCTGCAGGGTGATATCGTCTGTAAGCGTTGGCGGAGTAGTGGTGCTGAGGGAGTTGAAAAGACGTTCTTTGTGGCCGTGATCCAGCTGCTAGTGGGGGCGATGATGGCGGTGGTGTACGGTTGGCATGGTGAAGACGTGATGTATACAATGATGGTCAGTCCAGGAGAGTCCAGCTGTGTGGCTGTAGTTGAAGTTCGCACTGGCGGAGGAGACATGCTCAACCGTGTGTCCTGCTATGTGGCTTGCTGCGGTGACTAGGTGCTTGAGTCTCACGTTGGTGAGCTTCCCCAGGAGGGGGTGGAGTTCTGGTCACTGGTATTGTCCAGGTGGAACTTGAGTTCACGAGTAGGATGTCGTTGGTGGGTGGGAGAGCCTGGGGTGCAATGAGATCTACAATGGTATTGGTGAATGGGGGTCCATGGCCCGGGGGGCCTGCAGCTAAGGGTGCCGCAGAGCATGGGGTTGGTCCGGATCTGGAAGTTAAGGTATTCCATGGTCACTGTTGGGTAATTAGAGTGCATGGTCAGTTGGAGTGTGCTTCTGTAGGTGATGGCAATACCTCCTCCTGGTTTGCTCGGGGTGGTCCTTGCGGGTGATTTAGTAGCCGTCAGTGATGGCGATGGCGATATCTGGTCCGGAGCAGAGGTTGGTCCTGGCAGGCGATGTGGCAACCAGGGTTAATGGCGACGAGGGTGCTGGCGTCATAGGGTCGGAGTGTCCAAGAGGAAGGTTCCTTGGTGCTGAGCGTAGTCCAGGGGCAGACGGATGCAGACGGGCTGGTCTATGGCTTGCCTTTGGCACGGGAGACGTCCATTACAATGCAGGCATTTATGCAACTCCAACAACGCAGGTACCTTTACATCGCATTACATTACAACACATTGTGAGGTCAGTAATGGGGTATTTAGAAATTTTGGGTGGGTATGGGTTTCGGGTGTCAGAGATGAAATTTGGGGTGTATTATGGGTCAAATTTGAAATTTGGGGTGTGTTTTGGGGTCAATTATGAAATTTGGGGAGTGCATTTGGGTCAAATATGATTTTTAGGGTGTGTTTTGGGGGCTCAAAGATGAATTTTAGGGTTCAGGGTTTGCTTTGGGGTTCAAGGGTTAGTTTTAGGGTTGCACTTACAGAAGTGGGACTAGTAATATTTACATCTCCGCTATCCAACTCCTTCCCTACTGTTGCAATAGGCCTAGTATTAGTATGCATTGTATTGGAGTGCGATGTAATGGTATGCGTCGTAACTTCATATATACCTTTGGCACACCAGTGGTACACCCACTGTGCATGGCTGCACAGCAGCCGTCTTTCAGAAGTGCGGCGGGGGACTGGACAGCTGGGAGGTGGGAAACACCGGAAAGGACACTGGATAAGGCGTTGACGCAGGGGGGTGTGTGTGAGCGGTTGTTGTAAATATTTAAATGAGAGAAATCTTACCTTGAGGCCGGGTCCCATGTCTTTGTTGCTCCTGCTCTCCTGAGCCTGCTTTCAGGAGCAGGAAGTAGGCAGCCAGGCTCCCTCCCCATAGCCAATCACATGCTGCAATGCAGCGTAGGGATTGGTCATTTGCGCCGGGACAAGACGTTCAGACAAGGGCTGGAGGGGTAGGCATGTTCTCCATGCTGGCTGTAATGCAGCCTGCATTGCGAATAGAACAGTGTGCATGAGTGCTTTGGGTGGCCTGAGTGGGCTGACCTAACAGTCATTGCACCTTGAGTGGGCATGCCACTCCTCCCCTGCCCTGCTCCGTGAGAGAAGCAGCCCAACCCACCCTCCCGCCCGCAGAGGAAACATAGCACGATTACATCAGGAAGTTATCATCATGTGATGATTTTTCCTCTTCTTGCACTGCTTGAAAGCAGTGGGGCCATGCTCTTCTGCCATAGTGGGTGAGCCGCCACTGGGGGTGCGTCATCTACAGGTGCTAGGCATGGGCGACTCGACCCCCAGGCCTCCTCCGCTACGCGTCCCACCTTCTCCTTACCTGGACATTGACACCATGGTGCAATCTGCTGAACTCTCTCCAAATCTGTGACTCAGCCAGCAGGAGCCTCAGCCAGGTGGAATTTTACAAGCCTGGGTACAGGAGTCGCTGACAAGTCTGCTGGTGAACCTCCCAATGCAGTTGATACAGGAGGGCTCCCTTAGGCGTGAAGTTGCAGCGCTTCCGCCACACAAGTTTGGCCCAGCTCAAGGGCCTCACCCTCCACAGCATCTGGCCAGCGCAACATCATCCGGCCTGTGATGTAGAGAGGCACCGCCCACCGTTCGTAATCCCCTTCGTGCACCCCGGTATAGTGGTGGATCGTAGTATGCGATGCAGACCTCCCTACATTGGTGCGCAGGAGCACCTCTACCATTCGCAGCTCCAAGGGTCTCAAGGCGGTCTTCTCACACAGGTCAGCAACATGTCTCCATGTGACCTACCAGACTTCACCACCAGGTACGGGCAATCCCTGCACCTCAATGTCTACAGCCACGGCTCATCGACTCCACAGCTACTCCACATCCCACTCCAGGCTCCAGACGCAGGTCCAGCAAGGCATCCAGGCTCCAGGCGCAGGTCCAGCGAGGCATCCAGGCGCAGGTCCGGCGAGGCATCCTGGCGCAGGTCCTGCAAGGCATCCAGGCTCTCATCCAGGTCATCCTGGATGTTGGGTGGCTTGAGGGGGTTGTTGATGTGTGCTGCACTTGTCCCTGGCTGCTCCATTCTGCATGGCATTGTTATTTTTGCCTATTTTATATTGGAGGTCAACTGATACGCTATTTTTTTCAATAAAGGCAAAAATATTCACGTTGGGCTGACTAACATGCGTTTTTGTGCCGCTAATGGCCCTTTCATTGATTTTCGCCCGGTAACGCCGGAATTCCTATCACATTCACGCTAATGTTAGCAGCAGCTTTCGCCGCCGATCCCTGAAGCTATCGCGATGTAGCGACAGCTTGTAAATACGTGGCTAACATGGCGATAGTTTTCAGCAGTACAGGGGCGTATGAAAACTGCTACTAACTAACGTTAGCGATAGTTTTTGTACATATGGCCCTCAGTCCCTTCCTGGATGCTGATTGAAAGAGAGACTAGTCAATGCCAGCGTGCATGCCCCAAAGTCTGTGCTGGTGTTGACAGCAACCGGGAACTGCCAGCATGTCCCAGATGCGGCAGTGCTGGTCAGCCGTCTTTCTCGGAAAGTCATAGGAAAAGCCTGCATCTCCATCCAAGTCCTGCAGGCAGGAAGACGCGCAGAGAACCGGCCAGCATTTGTGGCCTGATGAAATGTAGGCCAACATCCCGAACTATACAGCCCCTCCAGCCCAGTAGGAGTCACCTTCTCCTGGTTTTCTTCATTGGTGAGACAGAAAAAAGGACAGGAGGAATGCTCCGTACGTATTGCCTATTTAAGCTATAGCCCAAATGAGAGGAGCAATAGAACTGGCATTGTTCTGTTCTTTTTTATCGTGGCTGATGTGGATTTATCTCACTTGAAATGAAAGGGACAAGGGGGATCTGGGGGTAGTGATCATCACCTCTGTGAAACTGTAAATATTTAGGGGCAGATTTATGTTGCACTTGCGCCACTTTTGCGCTGCCGTTGCATCACTTTTGTGACGCAGCAGCGGCGCAAATCCTGCGCCATGGTGCATTCCAGGGCAGGTGGGGGCGTTCCGGCGCAGGAACGCCTCCTAAAAGTGGCTGAGTGAAATCTACAAGATTTCACTCAGTCACTTTTAGGCCCATGCTGCGTCAAAACCCTGCGCCTGCTTGAAGCAGGCGTAAGGATTGACGCAGCATTGTACAGATAGGGCCCCCCAGAACATTGCTGGAGCTGCGTCGCGCTTGCGACGCAACTCCAGCAATGCGCCACTTTTACGGCACAGATGCGTCACGCATCTGTGCTGTTTTTGCCCCATGGTGCGCCGCATTATAAATGCGGCGCATCCATGGTGGCGCAGCTGTGGCGCATAATAATTGGCACATCCCTGCTGATATGCAGGGATGCGCCAGTTAACATAAATCTGCCCCTTAGTATGAGAGCATATCCCACTGTTTCCTCTGTCAGATTGCATGTGATTGGTAAATAGTGGTGCTGCTATTTATGAGCTATAATACCCCTTGAGGATGTTTCATCATGTCTATTGCCCACGTCTCTTCTTTCATCTGTGGAGTTGATTGCAATATTTGACTTGGTGTTTAATGAGTGCATGGCTAGCTTTTCTCCTAATGTATTGTGAGCAATGTTCTGCTTGTTTTCAATACTCTGAAGTCTTTTAGGACACATTTTTCAAATGTCTATGTTTTTGGATCTTTTTAGGTTTCGCTATAGACAGCTTCAGAAATCTGTTGTTGAAAACTATTCTGAAAAATACTATACATTTGAGCTCGCTGAACTTTTTCTCATTAAGGCTATCTTTCTTGAGTACTGGCCAGAATGTTATACCTATGGGGGGGGGGGGCAGAACTGACTGACAGACTGAGGACGCAGACGGCTTAATATCCTTGCCACCCACGATCCCCCGGCCACTCGACTGCCACACACACACCTGATGACACAGAAGAGGTGTCTATGGGCGTGTAAGGACCCACGGAGCCAAAGGCTGGAGTAGCCGTAGCGGGCACCGGGTGTTTCCCCGGTGGGCTGCCAGGGTGGGGGCTGGTTGTGGGCTCCTGGAGGGCCGTTCTTGTTACCAGGGACCTGCAATAGCAGCCCCTTGTACAAAATCGGCCAAAACTGTCCCTTGCAAATAAGCTCGGCTGCACCCCACTCCCCCTCACCTGGAGGCCGGCTGAACAGCTTGCCAGGGCCGGTTTCAGTTCCCAGGCTGGCCCTGGCGCAGCCTCTGGCTGTGGAGTTAGGGGTGAAGATGAGATAGATGTGGGCACACAGCACCTGAAGTTTGGGGCATTCTGCAGCACGCAAGTTGGCAGCCCAGCTTAGTGTGCGGAGGCCGTGCTATTATCCAGCTGCAGGAGTAGTACTCGGCTCGGCCTCTCTCCCACAGTAATATGGAGAAAGGGGCCACTGTTACATCGGGTTTCTGCACTGGTATGTCACTTGGACCAGTGGCCAAAGCGCTTTGTGCACGGACCCCGTTAGGTACATGATTGCACCCAAGATGGCTGCCCCACTGTGCTTCAGGGGCAGCTCCTCCATTAGGGCGGAGTGTCGCCCCACTGCTTTCTCGCAGTGAGAGAATCAGAAACATAAAATGGTATTTTAAATACCATGCTATGTTTCCGCTTTTTGCACTGCGAGAAAGCAGAAGGGTATGCCTGGTTGTGGGGTGGGTCGGGGAGGAGTTGCTTGCCCAATGCTGTGGGCCCTGACTGTTTGGTCAGCCCTCTGGGGCTGAACAAACCAGTCATGCGTACTCCGACTTTTCTCTATGTAGGCTGCATGCAGCCTATATAGAGAAAATGGCCTCCCAATAGGCGCCCGGCTGGTCGCCACCCCCACCACTTAGGAGAGGGGAGGGAGGCTGCCTGCTTCCTGTTCAGCAGGAGAGCAGGAAAACGGGACCCAGCCAGGAGTTGCGACATTGCGGGACCCGTGAAGGTAAGTTAAAAAATAATTCATTAAACACCCCCCGCATTCTCCTCACGAACCCGCGTGACCCCCCCACCTGCGAGTCATGCCAGCCGCGACTGCTGTGATTGCTGCACCTGCGATAACAATACAGACGTTGGCCAGTGCTTCCTGTCATTGCTCCTTTGGTGGAGCCATATAGCAGACTGTGTCAGCCCTAGAGGGCAGTAACTGTGGCCCCTGTCAGCATCAGGAATGGGCCCCCTTATGGGTACTTTGGTAGTTTGCCCCCCACATTCCACACTACGCTGTGGATGGCCTGTGACTGGGCCATGGCCCAGCTTCTTTTGGCGGCCTCACCTTGATCACAGGGTTTGGTTCTCCACCTTGGATGCCCTCCTTTGTCGTTTAGGGGAGCCTTGCACTGTGGACTGTATTGCTCCTGGAGATGGGGGTGAGTGCCTTTTTGTGACACAGGCTCCGTTTGTATGACCGACAGTGGACCCTTGGACACTGGAGGCATTATTGGCTTCAGGCCTTTTGGGGGGCACCATAACCAGCCATTGAGGCGGGATATGGGAATGGATGCGTGATTCCACCTGCAGCATTTACCCCACAAGGTCGTTGCTGCTGTGTGGGTTCATGGACTGGAGCCCCTGTGACCTCTACTGATGAGGTAGCCATTCACCATTCTGGGGTAGTGCACTGCTGGTCTGAGTGATTGCTTGTACAAACCCCCGTACTTACTATTGGGGAGTCGACTAGTCCGGATTTTTACTGGGTCCCGTACATCTTTGTTGCCCATGCTGTCGCCTTGTGACCTTCCTTGTGATTTTAGACACTTTCTTGGTAGGGGGAGCTCTAGGTCCTTCCTGGGAGACGCCTAACTAGGCCTCTGCATAGTCTGTTGAACATTGTGGTGGAAGTACTTTGTGCTCCCTTCTGCCTTTCTGGGACCATCATGGGGCGCACAGAATGGACCAACTAGAATGCGTCCGCGAGCGCACCCCAGGAGCAGATCAAGCAGGGCGCTATCCCGGGGATGGGGCAGATATGGACAGCAAGTTTGAGGCACTTTTGGCAACCATTGATTCTTCTGGTGAATTCTTGGAGGGTAAAATTGACTCACTGTTAATAGAATTGGGCCTTATACGAGAAGACTTGCGAAAACTGTCGGAGAAGGTCCATTCACTGGGGAACATTGTGCAGTCTGTGATCCCCACCGTCCAGTCTGCGGAACAAAGCATCACAACTTTTGAGGCATAGACCAGAAGGGTGGCCCGGCAAGATCACCAGGAGGGTCGTGCGCACCGAAATAATGGCCATATTTTAGGGCTGCCCAAGATGGTTGAGGGGGATTCCTGGCTGGCTTATTTGGAGGATTGGTTCCAGGAGCAGGTGGCCCCTGAGGGCCTCTCCAAATTCCTTGCCCTAGAACATGCGCATAGAGTGCCAGCACAGCTGCTTCGCCCTGGAGCTCTATCAGATGAAGTGTGCATGCGCGCGCACCTGTGCATGCACATTTCTCACAAGAAATGTGCGGATGCGCGCGCAAGCGCAGTTTTAGCAAGGATTAGAAGAAACAGCGATGAAGAGGAGGAGGGCAGCCCCTGGGATGCCGCAGTACAGGTAAGTGGGTTTTGATTTAATTTTAAGTACTAGAATTCTTTGTTAATATGGGGGGGTTGAGGCGGGGGCTGGCCAACTCTGCTACGCTGCAGAGTGTGTGGAGATTTGCCTTCTCCGTGTTCTCCACGGAACGCGGAGAAGGCAAATATCCGCACACTCCACGGGCGGAGTGGAGGTCTCCGCCCGGGGCTAGTATTGGGTTGGTTGGATGGTGGGGATGTTTTCGGACTCATGAGTGGGACCACGTCCACACAGCACTCTCAAGTGCAGCCTGAGGTAGTACACTGAAGTCACAGAACACAGGGTTTTTATGCAGTTTTTATGCAGTGTAAGCATGTGAACAGAAATAGGAAGGACACGTTTTTGAAGTAGTTTTCAACAAAAAAGGGCAGATGAATAACCACTTGGTCAGCAAAGTGGGAGGGCGAGCAGGGGCGCTTATCGCAGCAGAAATGATTGACAGTTAACAGGTGTACTGGCAGCTACAAACTCAGCACGTACATTGCTTTTAGCTGAGTCAGGAAGTCAACTAAAGTAGATAGAACAGGCAGAGTGAAAAGACGAAAGAATGACAAAGGAAACTTAAATGGACACCACAGCCAAAATGTCTGCAGCTTATGCCAAGTAAAATGTTACACATTTTCCACAGACGGCCCTTTTGGCATGGGCTAAGACATTTTCTTATGCTTCAAAAAAGGGGCATGATAAATATCATGTATATCGATCAGCATCATATCGCTAACTTCTCGGTCTATTTCTAACCGGGCATTTACATTTTGGACATTCGTTTTAGATGGTAGACAAGTAGTACAAGTGAAAATACAGAGGGAACAAAGCATTGGCCCGAATTGGATACATAAACAACAAGAGAAATGAATTGTAATAATTATCAATAAGGCCAAAAGTATTTTTAAGCCCCATACAGAAAATACGCTCCAGAACCATCCAGCCCAAGTCCATGTTCCTGAATCTTGATATATCTCAGTAGTTATTTTGTGTAGTTTGGAGATGACCGCATATACAGAAGGTGAATAGTCCGGTGTGAAGACACAAAATCTGGATCCAATGATGCAGCATGCTCCAGTCTATATGGTTCCCATGTGGTCTCTGTCTGGTCGACTCCAGAGACATCGATTGCACATTTTCCCCTACTACCAGCGTAGTGATTGAACAATTGCAAATCTTGATGGTAGGTTGGGGGAGCTAAAAACACAGGTGGTAGAAGGAAGGCTATGTAACAGGTACCAGACCAGCCTGGAGGTAGGAAGTAGTATGCCTTAGTTCCACAAACAAAAGAAGTGTGATGTGATGCAAGGATCTGCTTCGGCCTCTCGTAGACATCTGCAACACTGCAGTACAGTTACTGTGGCCCGCTGGCACATCACCTGTACTTTGTACACAAAGGGGGCCAGTGATCATGGCAACAGAGATAACAAGGGTTCCATTTACTTTAGCCGACCTAGAATTTGGGTCCACATAGTTTGTTGCTGCACTTCCTTTACTATATTCTTCCATTTCTAAAGCAGTCCCTTTTGCTTATGGGTCCCCATCTTCGTTGGGGAAACAGACTTTGTTCATTAGAAGTTTGAACCAAGCTGGGCATGAGCCATTGTGAGAGAATGGCAGCGGTGACAACGGGATTCCTTTTATGTTTGATGAGGAGGAATCTTGTCACAAACCCAACAGTTGGTAGCATTGCTTAGCTGGTGTGTCTGATGCAACATTTGAAGAAATGAATTGTTTCTCAGATGTTGCCGGTATCCTTGTTCATGTTGCGACAAATCAAAATGATGGTGCTCTTTTTCAGCAAGTAATGTAACAGTAATGTTAGGTAAGGAGGCTCCAGGCATTACTTCCTCCACTACCCACATTACAGTAGCGATGATGGCAGCAGTCAAAGTCAGACCAAGGATGCAGATTGTACAGCCGTTGCACTTTGTTGCAGCGATCTCCTTCTTCTTAGGCGAATTCATTTTCATCGGCAAACAACAAAACAGATGGTGCCCTAAGGTCCAGGGCAGGCGTTGGTTTCTTCACTAACATTGAGACGAGTAGTCAATAATAAGCTACCCCCCTTTGTAGTCAGTCTTTAACCACCCAGGACAGTGGCTCAAACAGTCTCTTTCTGCGCTGAAATGTCTTTCTTCCTGGATCGAAGCAGATATCTAGATGTACCAGGGATCATGTGGTCCGGGAAGACTTCCTCAGGTCCTTCAGGTGACGCAGCTCGTCCTTTCTCGGTGACCAGGATGTCGCAGTTGTCTGTCAACACAGCAGGGCTCACGAAGGAAGAGCTTCCCGCACCTGCTGATAAATAGAAGATAAGATGTCAATTAACTGGGACAAATAGTCACTCATCAACATGTCTGGGGTACCTAATACTGGTGCAGAACAAAGGGCTTGGCGTAACTGTTGGAAGGCGCTCTGGCACTCAGCAGTCCATGGGAGGGGCAAAAAAAGGGCCAAAAAGGTTTAATAATGTGTGAAAAACTGCCTACAAAAAACAAATGAGGCCAATCAGTGCACGAACGTCCTTCTGAGTACGGGGCACAGGAGTATCTAAAATGGTCTGAATGCGATCTGGTGTAAGTGCACGTCCCTCCTTAGACAGGAGGTGACCTAAATAGGTAACCTGCTATCTACAATATTTCAATTTCATTCGCGAGACTTTGTGATGATGGAAGGCAAGAAATCATTACAATAACAGAGTTCCTTTCACACTAGGTAAGGAGGCCAGAGCGGCATCCTCATTGATAAGACAGAATCTCTCAACCATTGGATGATTGTTATTTAAAATAACATGCACACCTTCTAGAGAACAACATATTGTGGCACGAAAATATGTAATCATATTGATACCCACACTGTTGTTCGGCATGTTAGGGGAGAGCAAAAATGGACATGCTGCAGTGAATTTGTCAAGTTCGAATTCAAGTTGCTGTGAAAGTGCCATCGAATCCTATCGATGTTATCATTGTGCCAGACAAAAGAGCCCTAGGAACCAATTTTTTAGACAGAGCACTACGGGTAGCCCCTGTGTCAACTAGAAACCAATCAGTATCAACATAAGGACCCATTAGATCACTGGCACCTCAACTGGTCCCTTACCCCTTCCTAGGCATCCCTATGCATAATCGGAATCTGCAAGAGCATCAGCAGAATAAGCAGACATTTGATATTGATTTCGTCTATCAAAAGTATTAGAGTAATTTGGTCCTTGTTCAACTGCTTCAAACCTGGGACGAGCTCCCATACCTCCCCTGTTTCCTGAATTCCCTGGGCGTTCTCTCATACTGCCCCTTCCCCGCTGATACTGCTGACCTCGCAAAAGAGGGCACTTAGAATGCTAATGCCCAGTCTCTTTACAATAAGCACACCGATCAAGGGACAAATTTGCTCGAAGGAGATGGGGTGCTCCAGTTGTATACATTGCACGTCCGCCTCTTCCACCTCCCCTAAATGGTGGACCATATATTTGAACCAACATAACTTTTATCTTTCAGTCCTTAATCTTCTTATCCTCCCTGCCTTTTGCTTCCTGTTCCTGCCGCTCATAATATTGGGCCATAGTCAAAAGGGAAACTGGGGAAGACGTGGTCCAAGAACTCTCGCTATCCTTTAAGCGACTAGCTATTTCTGGTAACATATTAGCGACAAATTTATCAACAAACAAATGCTTACCCGTATATTCGGCCAATGACTGACCACTAAAATCATTGAATGTTTCCTCAAACCTTGAAAAGAAATCAGAAACGGACTCATCTGTTTTCTGTTTACAGGACGCTAACGTAGTCCAATCTATTTTCTTAGGGGGTATGAGAGTCTTTAACTTAGTCACAATAGCTTTAGGAAGATCTAATATCTTCTTCTGAGGTTTCTGCTCAGGCTCCCTTTCCACATCTATTTGTTCTAAATGTTCCCAGGTATCACCATATGCTATATTGTCATCTATTTTACGTGTTGTTCTCCACATATCTGGAGGCAAAATAAGCCCAATGAACATATCAATATCTTGCAAGGTCATAGTGCAGGAGCTAATGGCTCCTTCCACCTCCTCATAGAAGGCTGCAGGATTTTTCCGGGGGTCGGGTAAAGCAACTTTAAGAGCCATAACATCAGCTCCACTGCAAGGAGTGTAACCCAATTATATGTAAAATATCTCTTTGTATCATTTGAAGATTTATCATCTTTTGTTCCCACACCCTTAGGAGGGACATACAGGGGTGCAGCCTCACATATAGGTTTCATAGCAGACTCACTACTACTAGGTTTCTTTGCATCCACCAAAGCATCTACTTTCTTTGCCTGAGACTGAACTGCTTCTGCAACTTTATTTTTCCTAGCTAATTCTTGCTCCTTTCGTAAACTTAATGTTGCGTCTCGTGTTTTAACCACTCGTCTAATCATATCAGATAGGTTTGAAAAAGGAAACGTCCCCTCTGTTAATCGTTTGTAATCAGTATGTATGGTAAACAGACATAATATCGAATTCAAAATATCGACAGGACAGAATATCGAGGTTTTAATATAGAATGGACAGAATATCGAATTGCCAAAATATAGTGGTGAAGAATATCGAAAATCAGGTAAGAAATAAAATATCAATTTAAATAATATAGAAGTAAGTAATATCGACAGTCATAATATAGTTGTTAAAAATATCGCATTTTTTTATAGTGTTTTAAGTGTTAGTATATGTGTTAAAAGTATGTATAAATTTTGGAATGTATGTTTGAATTTTTTTAAAGTAATGAATTTTATGTTATTTAATTTTTGTGTAATTTAATTCCGTAGCGGGTTGTGGGTTTATAGGGGATTAGAGTGGGAAGTAATTTAATTATAGTACATTAAATAATAATTTTTAGGAATTATTAATTATTTTTAATTTAATTTTGCGTTTTACTTCTGTAGCGGGTTGTGGGTTTATAGGGGAATAGGGTGGGAAGTAATGTAATTGTTATTAGGTAATTATTAATTGGTATTGAAAATTAATTGGTTGTTGATTAATTACTAATTGGTAAATAAGTAGTATTAATTGGTAATTAATTAGTATTAATTGTTTAATTGATAATTATGTTAATTTTATTAATTTATTATTTGTAGCGGGTTGTGGGTTTATAGGGGAATATGGTGGGAATTATTTAATTGTAAATAATTCATTATTGAAATAATATTTGTATATTGCTAATTCATTTTTTCTTAATTAATTATTAATTGGTATTAATGTTATTTATTAATTTTTGGTATTGAAAAAAATTGGTTGTTAATTAATTATTAATAGGTTATTAATAAAAAAAAATGGTATTTATAATAAATTAATGATTAGATATTGTGTGAATGGTAATTAATTTTAATATTTTTATTTGGTATTAATAATTTATTTATTTTTAATAAAATATTAAATTATTATTTCCCCTACTATTGCACTCACTGGAGTGGGAATAGTAATGTTTACCCCTACGCTATCCAACGCTTTCCCTACTATTGCACTCTTTGGAGTGGGAATAGTAATTTTTACCCCTACGCTATCCAACGCTTACCCTACAGTTGCACTCTCTGGAGTGGGAATAGTAATTTTTACCCCTACGCTATCCAACGCTTACCCTACAGTTGCACTCACTGGAGTGGGAATAGTAATTTTTACCCCTATGCTATCCAACGCTTTCCCTACTGTTGCACTCTTTGTAGTGGGAATAATAATTTTTACCCCTACGCTATCCAACGCTTTCCCTACTGTTGCACTCACTGAAGTGGGAATATTAAATTTTGCCCTCCCGCTATCCAACGCTTTCCCTACTGTTGCACTCTCTGAAGTGGGATTAGTAATTTTTACCCCTACGCTATCCAACGCTTTCCCTACTGTTGCGCTCTCTGGAGTGGGAATAGTAATTTTTAGCCCTACTCTATCCAACGCTTTCCCTACTGTTGCACTCTTTGGAGTGGGAATAGTAATTTTTACCCCTACGCTATCCAATGCTTTCCCTACTGTTGAACTCACTGGAGTGGGAATAGTAATTTTTACCCTCCCGCTATCCAACGCTTTTCCTACTGTTGCACTCTCTGGAGTGGGAATAGTAATTTTTACCCCAACGCTATCCAACGCTTACCCTACAGTTGCACTCACTGGAGTGGGAATAATAATTTTTACCCCTACGCTATCCAACGCTTTCCCTACTGTTGCACTCTCTGAAGTGGGAATAGTAATTTTTACCCCTACGCTATCCAACGCTTTCCCTACTGTTGCACTCTCTGGAGTGTGAATATTCATTTTTACCCCTACGCTATCCAATGCTTTCCCTATTATTACACTGTCTGGAGTGGGAATACTAATTTTTACCCTCCCGCTATCCAACGCTCTCCCTACTGTTGCACTCTCTGGAGTGGGAATAGTAATTTTTACCCTACCGCTATCCAACGTTTTCCCTACTATTGCACTTACTGGAGTGGTAATAGTAAATTTTACCAGCCCGCTATCCTATGCAAAATATATAGCATTTTTGTAATAAATATTACGTTAATAAATATGTATTATTATTTTTTTTTAACTTACATTAATTATTTATTAATTTTAAACTAATTTAAGTATTTTTAAGGATGTTTCAGTTAATTATATGTTTCATTTCATTAACTTTACATTAATTTTAAGACATTTAAAAAAATTCGATATTGTGACTAACTATATTTTTTACAACGATATTTAGGATTCTACATTTTTGTACTTACCTGTTTGGAGATAGGGCTTCGATATTTTGGCATTCTATATTTTTCCTTCGATATTTTGGCAATTCGATATTCTTCTTCTCGATATTTCGTCAGTGATCCGTATGTATATCAGCTGGCTCTAGTTCCTGAGAAATTTGTCTATATTCAAATATTACCTCCCAAAAAATGTTTCTACAAAATAAAATTGCACTGCGCTGTTCCACTGTTGAACCATAGTTACAATGAGCGATGCCGCGTGAGACCGACGAGCCTAATCCCTAGCAGCGGTTTTTCATTTATCTTTTTCTGCTCTAGTCAAAGTAGAGCGGGTCTGTTGCCCATCTTGTTTATCTTGTTCTTTGTTGTCTGAAGACAAATGCTCGTCATCAGAAACCTCAACAGGGGCACTTGGAGTGGGAAATTTATACGGGGGTGGGGGGCGTTCTAATAGGATGCAATCATCCTTAGATGTTTCAAGTAGGGAACAGAGAGGTTGCCTAATAGGATACTGGCCATGTATCTCTAATCAACGCTCTCTATCTTCTTTTTCTGTTTTTTCCATCTTTTCTTTATTTTTTAATTTTAACACTTTGTTCTTTTTCAGCTATAGCTTCTGCTCTTTTCGCTCTCTCGCACTTTTTTCTCCCACATACGCATACAATCAAACATATCCTGTATACTTTTTCTTTTAAATAAACACAGCTCTACGTATTGAACCTTTTTAAAATCAAATGACCCATTCACTGGCCATTGTAGATCAGAATCTTTTTTGTATATTTGTTCCACAGTGGACCGTACATTATGGAAGAAATGCCATATTTGACATACATATCTCGATTAGGCGTCCCCTCTGGTGGAGCCTGCTGACTTTTTGCTAAACTCTGTTTGGTACCACCAGAGCAGCGCCACCTACAGAGTGTACTGAGAACAGGCATGCTTCATCAAAAATGTGTAAAATATTACTACTTCAAAATATTTCAAAAGGAGAGAAATCTCCACAATACCTGCCTTCAATTTTTGCAAAAAGTGAATCACAAATTCAAACAAAAAGCCCAGGCTTAACAAATCCACAGTGCTGCTTTAGCGACCTTACCAGACAGAAGTCTCCAACTCCCACCTGCTGATCTCTGGTCAACCTAATGGTCACTACAAAAGCGCGCCAAAGAAAACCCCAGTTGAGACCGGCACCACCTGGAGGGTCAAATCAGGAAAACCGGAGAAGCCACGTCGGCCTGCAAAGACAAAGGTCTCCTCATGCAGTGCGCTTCCTCAGTGAAATTCCAATCCTCCGTCAAAACCACTCCTTCGGGCAGCCGCGTCTCCGATGGGGTCTCACGATGGTCGCCAACTGTGGAAATATACCTTTTTTAGGGGTACACTGGTGCAGGGTCACCCTTTTGTCCATGGGTTCAAAAACCAACAAAGTAGAGATCAGCACTGGAGTAGGAATAAATAACAAGTTTAATAATTACTCATGAGTGGGACCATGTCCTGAGGTAGTACACTGAAGTCACAGAACACAGGGCTTTAATACAGTTTTTCTGCGGTGTAAGCATGTGAACAGAAATAGGAAGGACAAGTTTTTGAAATAGTTTTCAACAAACAAGGTCAGATGAATAACCACTTGGTCAGCAAAGTGGGAGGGGGAGCAGGAGTGCTTATGGCAGCAGAAATGATTGACAGTTCATAGGTGTACTGGCAGCTACAAACTCTCAGCACGTACATTGCTTTTAGCTGAGTCAGGAAGTCAATTAAAATAGATAGCACTGGCAGAGTGAAAAGACTAAAGAATTACGAAGGAAACTTAAATGGACACCACAGCCAAAATGGCTGCAGCTTATGCCAAGTAAAATATTACACGTTTTCCACAGACTGACAGAGAGAGAGAGACTGACTTACAGAGAGAGAGAAACTGACTGACTGACTGACAGAGAGAGACTGACTGACTGACAGAGAGAGATGACTGACATAGAGGGAGAGACTGACAGACAGAGAGGCTGACTGACTGAGAGAGAGAGACTGACTGACTGAGAGAGAGAGAGAGGGAGAGAGAGAGAGAGAAAGAGAGAGAGACTGACTGAGAGAGAGGGAGAGAGAGATTGACTGACAGAGAGAGAAAGAGAGACTGACTGATGGAGAGAGAGACTGACTGACTGACAGAGAGAGAGAGACAGAGAGAGACTGATTGACGGAGAGAGAGACTGACTGACTGAAAGAGAGAGACTGACTGACTGACAGAGAGAGAGAGAAAGATAGAGAGGGGGCTGACTGACTGACAGAGAGAGAAAAAGAGACTGACTGACAGAGACTGACTGACTGACAGAGAGAGAGATACAAATAGAGACTGAGAGACTGACTGACAGAGAGAGAGACTGACAGAGGGAGAGAGACTGACTGACAGAGAGAGACTGACCCAGAGAGAGACTGACTGATTGACAAAGAGAGACTGACTGACCAAGAGAGACTGACGGACTGAGTGAGACTGACTGACAGAGCAAGAGACTGACTGACAGAGTTAGAGACTGACTGACTGACAGAGAGTGAGTCTGACAGAGAGACTGACAGAGAGAGAGACTGACTGACTGAGAGAGAGAGACTGGCAGAGAGAGAGACTGACTGACAGAGAAAGAGACTGACTGACAGAGTGCGAGACTGACTGACTGACAGAGAGAGTCTGACAGAGAGACTGACAGAGAGAGAGAAAGACTGATTGAGAGAGACTGGCTGACCCAGAGAGAGAGAGAGAGAGAGAGAGACTGTGATGGAATTTGAGTCAAAGTGTGTATGAAGCTATGCAATGCCTCTTAAGATTGCTATTGAGAGACTGACTGACTGAGAGACTGACTACTGACAAAGAGAGACTGACTGATTGACAGAGACTGAATGGCTGACAGAGAGAGACTGACTGACAGAGAGAGAGAGAGGGGGACTGACTGAGAGAGAGAGACTGACTGAGAGAGACAAAGAGGCTGACTGACTGAGAGAGAGGGAGACTGACTGAGGGTGAGAGAGACTGGCTGGCAGGCAGAGAGATACTGACTGACAGAGAGAGAGACTGACAGAGAGAGAGAGAGACTGCCTGACTGACAGAGAGAAACTGACTGACAGAGAGAGACTGACTGACTGACAGAGAGAGACTGACTGACTGACATAGAGAGAAAGAGAGACTGACTGACAGAGAGAGAGACAGAGAGAGAGACTGACTGACAGAGAGAGAGAGACTGACAGAGAGAGACTGACACAGAGAGATTGACAGAGAGAGAGAGACTGACTGACAGAGAGACATTGACCGACAGAGAGAGAGACTGACTGATTGACAGAGAGAGACTGACTGACTGACAGAGTGAGAGACTGACAGAGAGAGAGAGACTGACTGACTGAGACAGAGAGACTGACAGTGAGAGAATAAGAGAGAGAGAGAGAGAGAGACTGACTGAGAGAGAGACTGACTGACCCAGAGAGAGTAAAAGAGAGATAGAAAGAGAGAGACTGTGATGGAATTGGAGTCAAAATATGTATCTAGCTATGCAATGCCTCTTAAGATTGCTACTTTCTGCTAATAAAAATGTATCATCAAAATGTGCTCTTTCTACTTCCATCTGCTTTTGAAATACAGCATTGTCGTTTAATGTTTTAAAACTAGCTTGCTATTTTTTATTCTAGCCCCCCTCCCAACTGACCTGCCCACCACTGACCCCACCCCTACCGGTGTGGCCCTCGGCCACAAACCACACTGTAATTTTGGCCCCCGACAGAATGTTTGTGAGTACCAATGAATTAGATCTTACAGAGCTCCACACACATTGGGACATGGATAATGGGTCACCGCTGACTGATCAGGCTTGGAGGAGGTTTCTAGAGTGCACCTCAAAGGTGTACCGAAAGTCTTGCTTCAAACCCATTCAATTCTATTATCTCTATTAGGCCTACCTTACTCCTCGACGCATTCACGCCATGTTCTCTGCAATGATGGTAAAGTGTCCTAGATATGCTGCTGAGGATGCTGGCTTTTTGCATATGGTGTGGTCTTGTCCCTTGTTGTTGTCATACTGGACGTTAGTCCTCCAGGTTGTTTATGGTGCCAGTGATCCGGAATTGGAGCTTATCTCTTAGCTGTGCCTACCAGGCCCTCATGACTGGGCGGCGGCCGAGAAGGCTACGGAAAGGTTTCTGGATCTGGCCCTGATCCTTTCTCAAAGGCAGATAACGATTAGCTGGAAATCGGCTAAGGCCAGATATTTATAGATAGAGGTTGGAGTTAGCGAGATGGGTGGACTGTGAAAGAGAGGCACTTCGCAGGGAAGAGGCCAGGGGAGTGTGGAAGGTACCGATCCTGCCCGCATGGGACGCCATAATAATGGACAGTCCTCGAGTGAGCCGTGAGGGTCAAATTATCTTGGCTGAATCAGTCTCAGAGGTCTCTTTGCCCGCTGCTCTCTCATTGGTCATGGCCAGAAGCGCAACTAGAGCCAAATTTCTGGGGGTGGGGGAGGATGTGCTAAGAAAATCTTTCGAGGGTGGGGCTAATTCTTCCAGCAATAGGCAGAGTGGAGATGCAAGGGCTCTAAGAAGGGGTGAAAAAACAACAAGGCCTTATTAACAAGCAAATGGTCTTTTAAAGACCTGTGAAGTACTCGGGTGTGGCTGTGTGTGTGCCCGGGAAGCTGTCTCAGCCCGGGCTGACACACACGACATGGGGGGCTGATGCCCTTTGAGTCCAATTGGCGTTGCGAGCCTGGTCATAGCATAGGCCTGGGATCATGGATGCCTGCTGCTGAAGGTGTGTGGTTTCTGTGACAGTTGAGGCATGGTGTTTCTGAGTATGCCGTAGTACTGGGAATTAGATGGGCGCCAGGTAGACCGTGGTGGTGGATGGCGTATTGGTTTTGTGGTAGAGTGGAATCTTATACTGGGCTTATATTCTTTCTTTTTGGCGGGGATGGTTCCATAGCTGCTGGTTCTTTCACTTTTTAACAATATTGCCTCCATGTGTATTTCCTGCTGATTTTGTTGTCTTTTAGTTTTCTTTTTATTTTGTATGTTTTTGTTGCAATGGAAAATTAATTAATTTAACTTGATACCCATGACGCGCTGTGTTAGAATATTATTGACAAAAATATTGTCTGACATAAATATTGTGTCCTAAATTTCGTGTACAAAAATATTGTTCAATTAGGTGTAGATTTTCTATTATTGACTCAAACGGGAGGATATTTTGTAAGCAGTATATAGGACACAATATTACAGTCACACAGTATTTACCCCATTCTGTTCTGGTACCATAGCCGGGTGTTAGCATGATGAACCGATCCCTTGAATTCATCTATAAACTGATTGCAATTTTCAGAATAATGTTCTTGAAACGTATTTTCATAACAAAAAACATAAACCCAGACCAGGCAAGGTACCAACAATTCTATCCCCTATAGATATCCCCTAGGTTAAACAAGGAGGATTCACAGTCTACAGAGTGGATTTCCTGTGACCTATAGTAATGGGTTGCCCTTTTATAAAAAAAGAAAAATGATTTACAATACCGAGAGCAGTGTAGGGATGGTAGTATATACTTTGAAATGTGGGCATGGTTTATGATGTTACAGACGTTGGGTACCGGCGTGCCTATTGTGCGTGTCCCTGTGATAATTATACAAATGATGCTACGTCATACTGTTTGGGCGTGGGCAGGGCCGGCTTTAGGACGGTGCGACCGGTGCCACCGCACCGGGTGCTTCCTTCTTGGGGGCGCCGTGTTTGAAAGTTCATTAAGCTTTGGAAGCACCTGCTGCAGCGTTTCTTTCCGCCGGCAATTACCAGGCCTCACATAAATGTCAAGATTACTCGTGTGATTAATTATCTTCCTGGAGAGAGATCAGCATTTTGTATAGTTGAGGTTTTGACTTAGGTGAAGTTAGTGCAGAGGGTTAATATGCCTGCTGCAAAGAACGTGTACCCAGTAGATTTCAGAGTGGGTATGATGAAAACAGATCAGCAGGTTACTGCTTTCAAAAGAGACATCCTTTTGTTACTTTGCAATTTATAATTTAAAAGTCCTAATATAAGAATAGTGAGCTATTAACTTTCATCCCAGAACTGCATACACACTGCAAAGTATACATTATTAGAACATTGATTAATGTTGCAAAAAGGGTTGATTTGGCTAGAAATCGATTCTTATTATTAAAGAAAACTCCCAACTATGCCGTTTCTTTTCAAGCACTCTTAAACTATACTGCCTACCAGTATGGATGACATGTGACTCCTACACTTTTAGTCCTTGGCTTATGTAACATTTCCTATACACTGATTTACACACGGATGATTGATTGTCTCTGTGTAATGTGTGTGTGATGCAAAGTGCTCGGACACCCTACACTGGTATGAGTGGCGCTATATAACTAATTCAATGCATCTGAGAGAGTGTGGTTATAGAGACTTGGTCACTGTTAGGGTGCTAGTGAGAGAATCTGTAGTGCAGGTGGTCATTGGGGGGGCGCCAACAAACATTGTCGCACAAGGCTCCACCAGCACTAAAGCCCGCCCTGAGCGTGGGATCTGATTTCGCTCTCATTTTTTCATGTGTTTGCTTGGTGCAGTAGTTTTACCTCTAATTACAGCATGGCCGCCTTCTCTATCTGTGTTTTTATGCAAATAATGATGGTTGTTATGACGATTCGTTAATTAAAACAACTAAAGAAACAGCTACATCCCTCTAAGTCACTGGTTCGATAAGTTCAGTCACTGTATGCTCAGTGTTTACTTATAGACAAATAGGTAAGGCAAGTATTCCTCTTAAGATAGTTTATTATGGCTTTTCGACGTCGTTTAGCACTTCACTGGTGTCTGCTGAACTCCCCAATGCACCAATATAAAAATCAGCAACGCCTAGCAAAGCCGATAAGCGCATCTGGAGCTGTACCATTAAGGCGTTTGTTCGTAAAGGCAGGGCTTTAAGTGGGCCGGGTCTCACCGGTGCTAGGAACCGGCAGGTTTTTAAAGGGGGCCTCGAAACAGGTCTCTATGGGGCTCTGTTTTGTGCCCTGGCACAGGCGGTCTGTCTTTTTCGGACTGCAGTGACAGCAGGCCCATGGGTGCGCGTGCTCACACTGCTCACTTGGGCCCTACGGGCGGGGGGCAGCACAGACCACAGGCTAGCTTGTTGGTGTGAAAAAGGCCGCTTTATTGGAAACAGGTGCACCTTACATAAAACATCCCTTGGCCTGTGCCGTACAAAACTAATCCTCACTAAATATAGCCTCCCTATCTGGCCCCCCCACCCCCTCCCCTAAAATTGTTTCCCCCCCTGCAACAATCATAACACAACTTACAATTCCTAACTTTCCTACCCTATCTAACTAGGTAACTTCTTATGTCCTACCCCACCGTACCATAACTCAGTATATGTCCTCCATGACCTAGGAAAAACGCCCCCAACTTCTAGCGCAGCACACCAGCACCTGTTCCAGTGACAAATCCCCCACAAAGCATACCTCCCTGATGCACCTGTCCCCAAGAAAACCACCCCGGCTTCCAACCAGAAAGACACCCCCCCAACCCCTAAAAGAGGAGTGGGGGCCCACCAGCTCATAGGGAGTGCGGGCGGGACAAAGCTCGCACCAACCACCCCCAGCCGGCCGTTGTGTCACGATCCACCGAAATGGTGGGTCGCCACACAAAATGGCCGGCTATAAACCCCACCAGCCCAAAAGGAGCCCAACCAGCCCAAAACGCCCAAGGAGCCCAAGGCCCGGAAGCTCGCCCCCGTGCTCCGGCTGCCCCCCCCCGGCCCAAAACCCCCCGGGAGGGCGAGCCTCCCGCTGGTCGGCCACCCCCCCAAAGCCCTATTGGGCCCTACGGGGGGGGGGGCAGCACAGACCACAGGCTAGCTTGTTGGTGTGAAAAAGGCCGCTTTATTGGAAACAGGTGCACCTTACATAAAACATCCCTTGGCCTGTGCCGTACAAAACTAATCCTCACTAAATATAGCCTCCCTATCTGGCCCCCCCACCCCCTCCCCTAAAATTGTTTCCCCCCCTGCAACAATCATAACACAACTTACAATTCCTAACTTTCCTACCCTACCTAACTAGGTAACTTCTTATGTCCTACCCCACCGTACCATAACTCAGTATATGTCCTCCATGACCTAGGAAAAACGCCCCCAACTTCTAGCGCAGCACACCAGCACCTGTTCCAGTGACAAATCCCCCACAAAGCATACCTCCCTGATGCACCTGTCCCCAAGAAAACCACCCCGGCTTCCAACCAGAAAGACACCCCCCCAACCCCTAAAAGAGGAGTGGGGGCCCACCAGCTCATAGGGAGTGCGGGCGGGACAAAGCTCGCACCAACCACCCCCAGCCGGCCGTTGTGTCACGATCCACCGAAATGGTGGGTCGCCACACAAAATGGCCGGCTATAAACCCCACCAGCCCAAAAGGAGCCCAACCAGCCCAAAACGCCCAAGGAGCCCAAGGCCCGGAAGCTCGCCCCCGTGCTCCGGCTGCCCCCCCCCGGCCCAAAACCCCCCGGGAGGGCGAGCCTCCCGCTGGTCGGCCACCCCCCCAAAGCCCTATTGGGCCCTACGGGGGGGGGCAGCACAGACCACAGGCTAGCTTGTTGGTGTGAAAAAGGCCGCTTTATTGGAAACAGGTGCACCTTACATAAAACATCCCTTGGCCTGTGCCGTACAAAACTAATCCTCACTAAATATAGCCTTCCTATCTGGCCCCCCCACCCCCTCTCCTAAAATTGTTTCCCCCCCTGCAACAATCATAACACACCTTACAATTCCTAACTTTCCTACCCTACCTAACTAGGTAACTTCTTATGTCCTACCCCACCGTACCATAACTCAGTATATGTCCCCCATGACCTAGGAAAAATGCCACTCGAAAGTCGGAACTGCCGGCTTTCGACCCCCCTTTTAGGCCTCCTGACGTCTCGGGTACCTGCACACACCCATTGCCCTGTCCAATGCCTCCTTCATCTGAATAATATATAGCTCCATGCCATACCGAGACAAATGCACCCCGTCCTCTCTAAAGAAGTACACTGCCGCATAGCGTAATTCCGGGTGTTCCATCCTGCCTATCCCCTCCCTGTCACAAAAAACCCGCATGTCCCTATTAATCTTCCGGAGCGCCCTATCTATGGCCGCCGGGCGTGCAGCCCCCCTCCAGATTCTCCGCGGAATGAATTCTGACCAAATTACATAGCAACCTGACCACTGTGACCGAATCTCCAGCAGATCCCTTTTCATCTGCTTCAACAACGCCAGGCCCTTGCACTGCACCAAATCATTCTGCCCTAAATGCACTACCAAGACATCAGGACACACTCCCCCTTTACAAACCTGTTCAATACCGGAAACAGTTCATGCCATCTCATACCCCCTTGCCCCTGCCACTGACATTGAAACAACCCAGGATCCAACTCTAAATTCAGGTTCCTGCTCTTGTCCCATTCATATCGCTCCGCTCGCTTGATGAAAGAGTGGCCCAGGATGAGGATGGACAACCCGGCCACGTCCGGCCCCGCCACCGCACCTGGAAAGAGACACATGTCAGCACAAAGGGAGTACCCCGCCTACTCTTCTCCCCCACCCTGCCACCTGCGGCCGAACGTATGTCTGATAACAGTCCGACTTCCACCTCCTCAGACGCATAATGTCCTCCCTCCCCCACCCTTGACGAGCCGCATCGGTTGCCGCCCCGATCCGAAAGGAATGTGTCCCGAACAATTTCGGCTCCACCCCCATGCCGAGCAGGGCGTGCCGTAGGACCCACAGCAGCTGGGCCACCGTCACCCTTTCCCCCGCGACCCGGCGAAAGATTTCCCCCTCCGCCGACCGCAACCTCGATGCCAACCGCCATCCCCACACCGCCGGGCAGATGTCCCGCTCCACCACGGGCCCCAGAAACACCCAGGTCCCCTCACCCCGCTGATCCGTCTTCGAGCGCTGCAAACGAACCGCCACCTCCCCGGCCCGCAGTTCCACAGCCTCCCAGCACACCCCCGACTTCCCTCTGTGCCCCACCAGCTCGGACACCCTGAACGCCCCAAAATACATCCACGACATACGGGTGGAAAAGAAAAGAATCTCCTCCCGATTATGGCAGACAGCAGGCAGGCGCCGAAGCACCCCTCTTAGCATGCTCCCTGTAATAGGCCGACGCTGCCGAGCCGTGGCCCCCCGCTCTCGCACCCACCCCTCCAGTAAGCGTGCGCCCAGCTCCCCCGCCGACGGCGCATAGCCCCACCACAACTTCCCCATGAACGCTATGGCCGACAGCTTTCCCGCAATTGTCGCTTTTGACAAGCCCTTGTCCATCAATGCCAACATGAACTGCACCCCCTGCTCACACCCAACCCCCCGATCCCCCTACCACCCCCCCCCCACTGTCTACAAACTCCCGCCACGCCTGCTCGTATGCCCTCCACATCGACCTGGCCACCGACCCTCTTACCAATTGTACGACCCTTTCTCTCCTACCGACCACATCCCCTCTGGCACTGGCGTCTTGCAGTCGTCCGCCGCCGTGGCTAGCCCATGGAACCTCTGCCACTGTGAACGAGACAAAGCATCCGCAATGTCATTGTCCACCCCCGGCACATGCCATGCCTGAAACAATATATCATGCTCCAAACAACGCAGCACAAACACCCGCAACAACTTGAGCACCTGCGGATCCCTAGCGGACTGCCGATTTACGACATGCACCACTGACATGTTGTCCACCTTGAAAATCACGCGTTTGTGCGCCAGCTCCCGCGCCCACACCGTCACTGCCACCACCAACGGGAACAATTCCAAGAGCGCGATGCTCCTCCCTCCACCCTGCCAATGCGGCGGCCATTCCTCCGCGCACCACCTCCCCTGCCAAAAAAGACCGAAACCACCCACTCCCGCCGCATCCGAAGAGATGGTGACATCCCACTCCCAATCCTCTGGGGGAGCCATCGGGATCCCATTAAAATGTGCCAGTAACGCCCGCCACATACGGAGGTCCTCTTTCGTGCCCGCGGCCATTCGCATATGATAATGCGGCAACGTACCTCCCGCCAGGGCCCGCCCCAACCGCCTACAAAATGTCCAACCTGCCCGCACCACCCGGCAAGCGAAATTCAAATGTCCCAACAGAACCTGCACCTGCCGCACCGTCACCTTCCGCTGCTCCAACATGTCGTCCACCAAACCCAGCAAGCCCAACTTCTTCTCCTCCTGTAACCGGGCCTCCATGGCCACGAGTCTAGTTCAATGCCCAAAAACGACAGCACTGTGCTGGGACCTTGTGTCTTCTCTGGCGCCAGGGGCACACCCAGGTAGCCCATGAGCTCCGTAAAACTGTCCAGCTGCTGCTGGCAGTCCGCCGAACCGGGCAATCCCACCAGGAAAAAGTCATCCAGGTAGTGCGTCATCGTCGCCTTCCCTGTGTGCCATGCAAATGCCCACTGTAAGAAGGTACTGAAGTGCTCAAACAAAGTACACGAAATTGAACACCCCATTGGCAGTGCTTTGTCCACAAAAATGGCGCCGTTGAACTGTATACCCAACAGTTGATAGTCATCCGGGTGGACGGGCAACAACCGAAAAGCCGACTTTATATCGCACTTCGCCATGAGTGCGCCGGAACCCACCGCCATCACCAAACACCGCGCCACGTCCACAGATGCGTACGAAACTGAAGACAATTCCGTTGCAATGTAATCGTTGATTGACGCCCCCTCCGGCCATGACAGATGCTGGATCAGTCGAAACTGTCCCGGCTCCTTCTTTGGCACCACTCCAATGGGTGCGATTATCAGATCCCGGATCGGCGCCCCACCAAACGGCCCCGCCATCCGCCCCTCCCGTACCTCCCTGTCCAATTTCTCCCGGACCACCGACTTCTGTGCCGCGACCGATTTCAAGTTTTCCGCCCACCGGGCGATATGCGGACCCTCGTAGCCCAGCCGAAAACCCTCCCGGAAACCCCGCCGTAACAGCCCCGCGTCCTCGGTCCGTGGATAAGACGCCAGCAGGGGTTCCAACCGAACCAGCCTAACCGATGTACGAGCCCTTTCCCACAGTCCCTTGTCCCCCCCGTCCTCCCCGACCCACCGCCTGCTGTCCCCCCGGAGCGGGCTGCTGGCCCTGGTTGCCTCCCGTCCCCCAGCATTGCACCACCGGGTGACGTTTTCCACATTTCGAGCATTCATGCCGGAACTTGCAATATTGCCGCGTACAAAGACCTTTGTTGAAGTCCCAGCATGCCCCCACCGGGGTCCCGCCGGTACTGTCGCCTTGCCCCACCCCCCCGGGTGGGGCGGCTGGGAAAGGGGCGGGGGGCCAAGGGCAACCCACTCGCTGTATAGATCGTCTTGCCAAACTTGCCCCCCCCATGGTCTGCTGGTACAGATCCGAATCGATCTCCCCCCATTTCGCCTCCGGATCCCAGGCCAACCGCGCCCAAAACTCCTCATCATAATGTGACCATGCGTAACCACCATAGGTAACTTGTGCCCTCCGGACTACATCCATGTACTTAAAAAGGGCAACGGACCGTTCCGGATATTTTTCGCAGTAAACACTGGCGAAAATCAAAAACCCCGCGGACCAGTTCTCTATATTCATGGGCACTCTTGGCCGCTTGGCTAAATCCTGTTCCTCCTCTTTGGACCCTTCCTTCGCCGTCAGCTCCCTATGCAAGAGCTTCAGGATGTCCACGTAGTCCCCTTTCCAAATCTTTTCCTTAGTGGCCAACGACAAATGCGCCCCCAAGGGTTTCGTAATGCCCATATAAGGCAGCTTACGCACCGGCAGCTCATGGCTCTCTTTCCCCTCCTTACCACCCTTCCCCTTCTCCCCCTCCTTGTCCGGAGTCGCGGAGCCCCCCGCCGGAACCGTGCCATCCGTCCCCACCCCCGCGTCGCACACGTACGTGCCCTTGTTCAGACGCACCCCCCCTCCCCCCGCCTCTGTGCCAATCGCGACCGTGCGCCTGTCCCCCCTGGAACCCCTCCCTGCCCGGTTCTCCGCCTTACCTGGCATCAAGGTCGGCGTCCGCACCGGATCCCGCCGCCTCACCAGTGGAACAGGGGGGGCCGTCACTCTCGCCGCTGTACTCCGCCGGGGCGCCTCCTGCAATGTACTAGACAAGGCATTACTCTGCTCCCCTCCCCCCCTCCTCCCGGATTTCCATCTCCTCTTCACTCTCCTCCTCATAATCCAGTGACTCTCTCCCATCCTCGTCATCCACCCCGCGGTCCTGCCACAGGCCGCCCTCAATGGGCTCCAGCCTGCTCAGACCCGCCCGCTCCCTCACGTTTGCAGCAGCTCACTAAGGTCCACACTCTCTCTCCGCCGCTTGGTATGCCGCTCTTCTGGGTCCCGATCTGAACGGACGGACCGCTGCCCCCGGCCCCCAGAGGCCGCATATACCCGTTGGGGTGGGGCTGGCGGGGACCTACCGCCCCGCCTTTCTCGCGCCACCGCTGCCAGGTCCCTCGTTGGAGCACGACCGCCCGCACGAGGCAGAGCCGGCCCATCCCCTCGGCGGATTGGAGCCGTATGCAGCTCTCCCGAGCACCTCGCCAGCCTGTCCTGTGGAAACAAATAAGTGGAGTCCAACATGCCGGGGTTAAAATGGCCCGCCCCCCACCCTCCCGCATCCCCCCACGTTCCCCCGCCCCTCCCGACCCACGATGAATGACCCCCCCACCGCGCCGCGGATGACCGCCATGCCCCCACTTGCCACCCCCCGCTCCCCGTCCCCCATCCCTCACCCTCCTCCTCCCCACTCCACTCCAGTGCCTCCAGTTCCTGCCGTACCGCCCCGCCCCCCGCTCCGCACCCAAGCCCCCATCCTACCCTGCCTCCCCGGTACCCCCCATGCCAGTCCCCCGCGCATCCCCCCAGGTCCCTCCCCCCCGCTGCCCCGCCGGACCCCCCGCACGCCACCTCTGTGACCACCCCCCCTGCCGCACCCCACCCCCCACCCGTTCACCACCTCTACCCACCCCCCCCGGGCCCCCCCTGTCCTGCTCTTCTCCCTCCCCCGAGCTCCGCGTCCTGGCCATCCGCGCACCCCCCTGCTGCCCGCCGGACGCCCCCCCGCAGCCCACCTCCCCCTCCCCCTCCTCTGAGCTTTCTATCAAGGGAGAGGCCCCACCCCCACTCCCCCCAGCTGTCCCACCCCCCTCCCCCTCCATTCGCACGCCTCCCTCCCGGGCACCCTCCCCCTTGTTTGTCCCACCTCCTCAGCCAGTGCCTGCCCCCCACGCACTCCCCCACCCCCAACAAACTGCAGCACGGGCCGCTGTGCCCCCCCGCTGCCCCATCCGCTTCCGACGCACTGGGACCGCTGCCGCCCCCCCGCCGCCACCCGCTGCCGTGTACGCGGCGGGTTGCACGCGATGATCGCCGCGGCGACTCCGCTTGCCGCGCGCCTTTGGGGCCTCACCTTAGCGTCGGGCCGCAACAAATCTGTGCGGCCCGCTTCAGCGAGGAGGCGGAGGGCCTCCACTACCCTCGGATCGTCAATCCGCGCCATCACCGGTATTCACTGCCACCGGAAATATAGAGCACCCGCCGCGAAGGGAATCACACCGTGCCACACAGAGTGCAACGAATGCAAGTAACTTTTGATTTTAGATTTGTTTTGCCACCCCACAAAGCTCGCACCAACCACCCCCAGCCGGCCGTTGTGTCACGATCCACTGAAATGGTGGGTCGCCACACAAAATGGCCGGCTATAAACCCCACCAGCCCAAAAGGAGCCCAACCAGCCCAAAACGCCCAAGGAGCCCAAGGCCCGGAAGTTCGCCCCCCGTGCTCCGGCTGCCCCCCCCCGGCCCAAAACCCCCCGGTTGGGCGAGCCTCCCGCTGGTCGGCCGCCCCCCCAAAGCCCTATTCTCACTAGTGGAGGTTACGGCATGACGTCATGCCAGGTGAGCGCTATAGAGGAAGGGAAATCCTTTAAAGAGAGTCATTCTCTTTCTGGATTTCCCTTCTCTTTTGAAACTCCGGAGCAGCAACATAGTCGTGGTGTCACCACCAGGACTTTAAGTGGAAGCTTTTTCAATATTATATACAAGCCATAGCTGCTGCTTATTTATCTTATGCAACTAACAACCATTGACAAACCCAAAGTCCTGACTTGTTGTAGGTATAGCGATACATGCTGTATCATATGTATGGATGCAATGACAGAAAGAGCAAATTCTGGGGCACACTGCTAAGCACAGATTTTTAACTTAAATGTTTTTAAGCCATGCCCTTAAGTGCATTGGCCACGCCCCTTTGAGAGACCCCGTTTTTTCATCCCACTTAAAGCTCTGCATAAAGGGTACAGTTTTTATGCAATAGCACTTTCTTCAGTGCATAGATTTAACTCGGACCGTCTTTGAGTTAATGCTGCGGACAGCACAGCTGGAAAACAGATAGTCACTCACTTCTCACTCTTAACCGTCTACTCTGCAGCGCACACCCTAATATTGAGAATTTCTGAGTTAAATGTATGCTCTTTAGAAAGTGCATGCAATCACATAAAACCAGGCACACAGCTGTGCCCCTCACAAGCCAGCGCGCAGTGCTGGGTACGGACCCAAAGAGGCCTGCTTTGAAAGGAGGTATGGGGTCACTGAGGAGGAAGTCTGCGTTATCCACTTTGGAGTCACACCGTGGCAGACACTGCGTGTGTGTGTGCCTCTTTCGAGGGGACGCAAGAGGGGCAATTTCTGGCAGTCTGGTGTAGCTCTGGTCAGGGCGCAAGTCCTAAACACAGAAGTGGGGTGCTAGCCAAGTTAGGCAGTATGCAAGTAATATCACGGCGCGTGATATCGCACGTGCTACACCGTGTAACATGCATGTAATGTTGGCAGATGGCGTATTTTTAAGCAGTGCTCCAGCATAACCGTTCACGTGAGGGTTTAGGGTCAAGAAACCGGCCATTGGGTCTGCAGTGACACGCTTGTCCATGCATACATGACTTGCGCATCATCCCATTTTTGGGAGGAAGTTTGATGTGGCCAAGGGACCTCTCAAGACGGTATTATGTGTCAGCAGGTGCCAGGGATCTGTAGCGGACATTGGTCAAACTCCTGCAGTTGGATGGGGACATATAATACACCCTTTAATGTATTCCATACCGTCTTGCGTGCATTGAAGCATCTATTTTTAGGAAAGATTGTGCGATGTCGCTTTACCTTGCCTCACAACCTGCACTTCATGAACCGACGAAGTTAAACTTGTTTTTAATTTCAAGTTGTACTTGGCAGGGAGTAAACATTTAAAGTACGTCAACGAATTAATGACTACGGTTGGTTGCCAGATGCCTTTTAGCCATTCACTGACTGCACTTTGAGCGCATCTCCGGTGCGTATTAACTCTCTCTGGGGCACGAGGACACTGTAGGGAGGGGCAGGGGCGGGCGCCGCGTGAGGGTGGGGGAGGGCTTACGTGACAGTGGAGCCCCAGTGCAGGCTTCACAGTGTCGGCACCGTTCTTGTGTTTTTTAATCGCTGACCTATAGCTCGCCAGGATCGATGCCAGCCTCACCCGGATGTGAGCAGCTCTCATCCGCTCTGTAACAAAGAGCTGTCAAGAAATTGAAAGGATTCCAGTAAGAAAAAAAACAGCCACCTTCTCCACCTGTGCGGCGCACACGTGACGCAGCTGGCCACACTCTTGTGTAAAAACCATGGGGGCCTATTTACAAAGCCCTTTGTGCCACTTTTGCGTCATTTTTAACATGGGAAAAGTGTCGCAAAAGTGGTGCAAGGACTTGTAAATAAGCCCCCTGCTGTCTGAGAGTAGTGCCCTTGTGTAGGCTCAACTGCCCTTGTAGGGACCGCGGCAGGAGCACCGCTGGTGATGGGACTGGAAATGTCTGTCGCTCTCTGGCACCAGAGTGCTCTGTTTGCAGTCTCCGTGATCATCTCAAACCGGACGAAATTCTTGAACGAAGAGGATGCGCCAGACTGTCTGTATCCTTCCACTATACACCTACGTTCGCACAAAACTGTAAACAAGCATTGGCAAAGTTTATAGGTTTGGCCTTTTTCCATCACTGGTACTAATCACAGGTCTCTCTCACACGGTCATATCACGCTCACTCTCTCTGTTACACAAACACACACAAACATACATACACACACACACACACACACACACAGGCACACACGAACACACACGCCACTGTCAAAAACACCGCTCATCAAAACACCAAAGACACAAGAGAATGTCACAGTGGTATTTCCCTCTCCAACCCCGCTCCTTGGGCACTGCAATGTTGATATCATCACAAAAATATATGACCTTCACTGTGTGTCCCAAGAAATTTTGACTTGTTTCAGTGTGATGAAATAACACTGTAACAGAAAGTTTGCTGGGCTTTGTTTCCTGCATTGGAATTTTATTTGAATTCTTTCTTTTTTTGACACCAATTATGTTATAATACTGGGACCACCCCAATATATACTGATGATTTGGTGGGTGTGTTAGTGGTGGTGATGATACTGGATGTGAAGGCAATGGTGGTGGCAGTAGTGATGGTGACATTGGTGGTGATTTGTGATTGTGATGTTGTTGGTAGCGGTGGTGGTAGTAGTAATGGCTGTGGTGGAAATAATGGTGGTTGTGATAAATTATGGTATGGTGGAGGTAACCATGGTGGTGGTTGTGATGGTATTAATGGTGATGGACCCCTGAGTTCAATAGACTGCATTAGCAATGCTGAGCTACGCTCTTAAAGAGGAGTTTGTTGACTAGAAGTCATAAGATGAAGTTAGTATTGTAAGTTGTGAACTTAAAAGGGATTTACCGGAAAATGCTGATAGTAGATATATTGACAGAGGGCTGTAGGTTTTTGATTTAAGAAAGCCTATGTGTGCGCACATCTTTACTTTGTGAACAAGAGAAGGGCGCATCTTCAGCAACTTCTCATCATGGCAGTAAAGTAAAATAAGTGCACATGTAAGGATGACTAGCCCCTTTACGACAGACTAGACATCCATCTGTGTGCGCTAAATAAAAAAACTGTAAAGCCGAAATAATTTTTTTTTGGTTCCTGCAATGATGAGGTACGTGCCATATTGCATCTGCATTTTATTAAAAAGGCTGCTTGACGTCTCATAAGCAAAAACTAATGAGAACACAAATGGGACATTTTACCAAAACGCCCTTCTAACTAATGCTAAACCATGAAAAACGCGTGCTAGGCAATGTCTGAAGAGGGCTGATCCAGAGACCACTCTCTCTGTACTTAGGGGCAGATCTATATTGGAGATGCGCCACTTTTACGCCGCCGTTGCGTCACTTTTGTGACGCAGCGGCGGTGTAAACCCTGCGCCACGTTGCGCCATATTTACATTGTGACGCATCTATGGAGATGCGTTACGATGTAAAGCCCTGCGCCACGTAAAACCTGCGTCAGGTTTCACGTGGGCGTGTCGACAGAGGGGGGGGGCGTTCCGTCGCAGGAACGCCCCTGAAAAGTGACTCAGTCAAATCTATAAGATTTGACTGAGTCACTTTCCCAACGCTGATGCGCCAAAACCCTGCGCCTGCTTGAAGCAGGCGTAAGGCTTGATGCACCATGTCAGGGATAGGGTAGGTTGGAACAGTGCTGGAGTTGCGTCGCGCTTGCGACGCAACTGAAGCACTGCGCCAACCTTACGCCATCGGATGCGTCACGCATCTGTTTATTCCTGCGCCATGATGCGCCGCATTGTAAATGCGGCGCATCATGTGTGGCGCAAGGGTAAACTTGCGTGACGCATCTTTCCTGGCGCATCCTTGCTGATTTGCAGGGATGCGCCAGGAAACATAAATCTGCCCCTTAGTATTGTACTTTTTGGGGGAATTGATGACCTGAGGCCTTATAGACAGACACTTTCATCTTGACGAGAGCCGCGAGCCAGGATTTAGAAGCATTGACAGATCTGTGTGTAATAAACAAATAAAACCTCTGCATTTCACCTTCTTGCCATCAGTTGTTTATTGCAGACATGTAGCAATGTTTTGATGTAGTGCCTGTGACTAATAGCTATGTTTAACTGCAAGAGTATTTAAAAGCAAAACACGTCATCACATCGCATTCCCTGGGGCTCTTACCTGCCATTGTAAAACATTTGCATGTGCACGAGGGCGTTGAACTAAAGCTTAATACCCCACTATTAATTCTTGCACATTCCTTTAGCTTGTAATGATGCTGTTCGCGTCCACTTTCTTCCTCGCAGCCCCATTGGCAGAGGGCGGGTGATGTATCTGGGACTTTTCATTAATAACGAACACGACACCGGTATATAATGAAATATGTTCCGCTCAGATGTTGCTACAAAGCACCTGTGCGTTGTCCTGAATTACCTTCTAGAAAACACAAGCCATGTTCCATAAGCATTTTCAGACTTTTTAAAAACACACACAACGATAAAAAGCAGCACAACATACTTTTAGCAGACAAGAAATGGCAAGGACCCAAAATGTCATCGAATTGTCTAAAAATAATTGGATTTTTTTTTTTTTTTAGAGGAGGGAGGGAAACAATCAATATACCAGCATCGCAAAAATAGAGGAGAGAATTATACACTAACATTTCATGCCTCTCGCATGGCACAGCTGTTATAGTTTCAAATATCTGCTAGATAATGATGAAAGTGTGAAGAAGACACACGGGGACAGTCTCTCGTGTGCATGCACATACAGAGATAGACGCACACACGCAGATCCTTAGACCTCGCCAGCTGGTCACTGGATATACCCGTGCATGCACCCTTCTTGGTGTACTCACAGCAGCAATACCCCAGTTACCAGGCAGGCAGGAGGGCAGAGTACAGGGGATTGAAGAAACATGGAGGGAGAGAAGCAGGGACAGAGGGTGAAACGAGAAATGGGAAGGGCAGGGCTTGTGGGATAGCTGAGGTGTTTGAACAGGAGTGTTCCTTGCATGGGAAACAGACATGGAGCCTGAGTGACCGAAACTGGTATCCTCGCTTTCATTTAGGCTCTGGCATTAGGCTAATCTGGGGTATGAGAGGTGGCCTAGATCGCCCATGTGAATGTGATGTCCAGAACCTGTTCTGGGGCACATCAAGTGTGCCCTCATGGTGGGCATTTGACTGTTGTCCATGCCCTGAGTGTATCAGCGTATCACATGAACTGCTGGTAACAGCATACTGTGCTTTGTGCATCAGTGGTGTGATTAGACCTTTCTCTTTGTGTCATGCCAGGGCCAGCTTTGGGGCTGGTGTCGCCCGGTGCGGCAATCATTTTTGGCGCCCCCACACTCCATGACCGCTTCCTCGGATTCTCTCACTACCACAGGGTAAAAGTTCCCCTCATCTCTCCAATAATAAGTTATTGCTAAACACAGCGTGCCCCCTGAAGTCAGCGCCCCCTCCACTGGCCGCACCAGTCGCACTGCCCTAAAGCCGGCCCTGTGTCAAGCTGAGGCAAAACAAACAGCAATGGTATAAAAGACCCAACTGAGGGCCTCCAGAGTAAAACAAAGAGGAACTTTGTAAGGAAATTGTGATGAATTGGCAAGTAATAGGTCCACAGTTACCCCCTTACTGGGAACCAAGCACCCCATGGTAACACTTGATTCTCTCAGAGTAGCGAAGCAGAGCAGTCCAAGACCTACTCAGTGGAGGTGGTGTGGGCCAGTAATCACCATTCACTGGCACGCAGTAATAACACTCAATAAATAATTGTCCAGTCTGTGCTTTTGTCTTCAGAAAAGGAAAAATATATTTATTACACACACACTACTAGTATTGCACAGTAATTTACAAATGTATATAAGGCTGGTGGACATGCCTGTATATACATTTGAATCTTACAGGGTCATGACCCTAAAAATCACTGTACCCCTCTACCATACCATATATATCATTGACACGTAGGAGGGTGTCACTTTAAAACAAGCAGGCCTTAGGGCATTATCAAGGTTACCACATTTACAGACCAAGTACCACATGTTATAATGCATCGCTCTATCACTGACTTCAGTAACCATAACCCATCTGAAATCATTATAATTAATAACACTTTGCAACTACCTGCAACCATTACATTTAGTAAAGCATTGCAACCTTTCCTGAAAAATCATTACTGACAACAATAACAGCACACATAAATTAAACTTTGTAAACCCAGACTACATGTGTTTGTGTCTTTCTTTAACCAACTTAGTACACAAAACATGCAGCCATGGAGTGAAACAGCCAATAGAGGTCGCTGCACTCCCAAGCAAAAAAGTCAGGGGGTCTAAATTTCTTTGACTCTACTTAAGGTCACTTTTTGAAACTTCTTGGTGGGGGAGACTGCTCCACTCCTGTAACCCCCACACTTTCTTTTTAACGTTGGTGGGGCCCCTGCTGTCCTAGGGCTATCAAATGAGGCAAAACCTTTTGCAAAGTGAAAGTCCCAGCAGAGAATTCTGGGGAGCTCTTTCCCGGGAGCATGCATTTTTTTATTAGCAGCTCCAGCAACAAAGAGAAAGCACTCTTTGTTGCATGCGTGGGGCTTTGCGCCTTGCAACCTCTTTGCTTTGAAGACTTTTTTAAAATTGTTGAGGTGCCCGGTCCCAGCTGGGCACCCCAACTTGCTTTTAGTTTGGGTGCAGCACTGGGAGCCCCACTCCAGCTGCCCCTGCTGGCTTCCTGCCCGGCTTGCATCTATCTCTGCAGGCTTGGGAACCGGCATCTCGCTTCTTCCCTGCCTGCTCCATGCTGGCAAGGGGCGTCTGGTGTGGCGGCTGCCTCGCAGGTCCCCCCAGACACGGGGGTGAGTTCACCACTGTTGGGGAGATGCAATGGTTCTGCCCCAAGGTTATCCTCATTAGGGGCCTGAAGATGGGGTCTCGGGTCCCTTTCTTCTTATGTGGTGGTGGTCGTAGGCATTTCCCTCACTTCATCTTTCATCGGGGGCCCAGAGATGGGGTCTCAGGCCCTTTTTCGCCAGTGGCGGAGTGGTGGCACAACAATGCTTCCTCCTTCCTCTTCTTGGCAAGGGCCCGAAGATGGGTTTCCAGGCCCCCTCTTTGTATGAACCAGCCCTGGGATTGGGGTCCATGGCCTCAAAGAGCTCTAGGGAGGGGGCCCCATGCATGCCCTCTCCCAAACTCAATTCTTATTAATGTAGTGTGCATCGGTCCCCAGTCACTGGCCCACCCCGTGGGTTTCTACTGAAGTTGCAGCAGCGCTCCATGTGCTCTGTTTTCTCTGCTGAGTGGTCAAAGTTCAAATCCTTTTTATGTCCATATCTCAGGCACCCTAGGGCCAATTTTAACAATTGTTGACGCATTTTACTCCTGGTGGTGAGTCCTAGCATTCTGGAGCCTTTTCCTCAGGCCCCTTGACACATTTTGCAGGGAGCTAGTCCACTCGCTCCTCATGCCAGCCTTTCTTCTTTTCCTTGTTCTCTGGTGCTCCTCTCCTCTGACTTGGGAACACAAGTCCAGTTCTTATCTTCCCCCAACTGGTCCTTAGGTGGGTATAAGGCAACAAGCTTCCTTGATCCTGGCGAGATCTTCTGGTCCTGGGGTCAAATGTAGGCAGAGTTCTTAGTGCAATAGGACATCAGGGTCATTGTCCTTTAAGTTGTCCATGGTGTTTCGGCCATCAATCAATCCATCAAACTGTATTCATAAAGCACTGCTTGTCACCCATGAGGGTATTCAGGTGCTGCAGACCTTGCTGGGAGGGAGGATCAGTTGAACAGCCAAGTCTTGAGTCATTTCCTGAATCAGGCAGTGAGATTGATGTCGGTAGGTGAAGGCAAAGTTTGTTCTAGGATTTTGCAGCTAGGTAGAAGAACAACCCCCACTGTTGCTAAGTTGGATATGGGGGTGCAGGCAAGGGAGAGGGAGGTGGAGTACAGGTGTCTGGAAGGTTGGTAGAAGTTCAGACTGACGGGCCTTGTAGGTGTGGGAAACATCCAGTTCCAGTATGCAACAATAACTTTTCTTCCTTGTGCAAGAGTTTTTGAAGGGGATGTGGGAAGTTCTAGATACCAAGTACCACTGGCTAATCAAAGGGTCCACACCACCCCTCCACCTATGTCCCAACCCTCCTGCACAGCATGCAGGGACCGTTCAAGATGGCACTGTCAAGTTTTCTCTGCTCACATCGCTTCTGGGAGCCAAAGGTCTGTCCCTCACTGACATAACTGTCAGGGACTTTCCCACCAAAACTTAAAAGAGGATGCCCCACCTGTGTTGGCTCCGGAGATCTGGGCTTCGTCCTTTGTTCAGTGGACCTGGGCTGTCCCAACCCTGTTGCAGTGTGAGAGTTAATTAACAGATGCAGATTTTCTTTCCTAACCCTATTCCTCAGGAGCTGAGTGAAGCACTGTTTATGGCTTCTTTTGTGTTGAGAGTCCCCTTTGCTGGAAAGCAATGTAATTAACCTGGCCGAGCAGGGCGACAAAAGACCTGGACTCTGATCCTGAACTGAGCCAGAGAAATATGAAAATTCTGAATGACTCATAATGTGTACATATTTCTGCTTGGGACTTGCATAAACTTGGCACATACGTTTCACCCCAGTTTGATTTCTTGCTGGATGTTGTAGGCCAAAGGGAAGCAACATTGCATTCTAAGACAGATTTCTCTCATGTGTATGATAAAGTTTCACTGCAGACAAAACAGTAAATTACACTGTCTTTACCTAATACTGACATTATAAGGCCTACCCTAGGCCAATGCCTGACCTTGCAGATTCCCCTCTGTGCCAGTCTACCTGAGCGCAGTTAATGGGCTGCGCATGGCAATAGTCTCACATGCGATACCCTCACACTGCACACATGTTTATGTGTGAACAGCCAAGTGCCCCTTACCCTTGCTGCGTTGCAAAGGCCTTATCTGAAACAGCCGACACATGGATGTAAAAACGCACAGTCTGTGTGATTACCGTGGGTGAGACACCAGTTGTGAGGCTCACCCACAGTAAAAAGTCTGAAACCAGGTGGTCAAAAGGCAAAAAATCCAGGCCGATTAAATGGGAAGAACGCATTTTACTACAAATGTCAATGGGAATTGCCTTGGCTCTCAGACTGGCCTTTTTGTATGTACACAACTTTGAAACTAAATATATGTACTCAGGTACAAACCCTTACCAGAGTAGAGATTCTCTTCACTGGATTAATATGCAGGACCCCCACCTTAAATTCTCTAGCACCTTAAGGAAACAGCAGCTAGCTTTTCTGGACTTGTTAATCATCCCTGACAAAATACCATTGAGAACAGAAGTATACAATACACCAACAGATAAGAATGCAGATTCGAGGTTCATTAGGCATCATCCCATTTCCCCCAAGAATACTTGTCAGATGGAAAATATCTGAGATTAAGATGTAATTGTACAGAGGTATCCAAGTCTGACAAACTTGCAGAGAATGTTGCTCAGAATCTAATTGAAATGAATGCCCAAGAAATCTAAAAAAGAGAGCAAAGAAAAGAGAATAATAGAGAGGACCTTTTAGCCATATCCTAAATCATCAAGTGATAGAATAACCTCTGTAAACACATTTTGCACTCTGTCAAATAATCTCCAGAAAAGAATAAATAAACACTGGTGGATCTTGAACAGAACTGGCTCACAATACAGAAAACACTGTTTGCCTTTAAAAGATGCCTGATCTTGAGATATCAACTTGTTCATACACAATGTAGGAAAAAAGACAACACAGAGTGACTCAGCTGACACTTCGGCATTTACCTCCTGTAACAGGTTGCTATCCTTGTGAACACTGAAATGTGTAGACCACGGAAACAAATTGACCTAGGCATGAGAACCACACGCAAATCACACAAACACCAGTGATAATAGAGATTCTGTAATCTGTTTTATAAAATGTCCTGGCAACCTCACTTATGTAAAAATCAGAAGCCACAAAGTAAAAATACAAATATGAAACATGCAAAGACGCATATTCTGAATTGATGTGGGTAATTGGGAAGAAACTTTCAAATCCTGCTGATCACACTACAGCCAAAGTGATATTATTTGAGAAAGAACAGAGAGGAGATTTTAGGCTTGTAACTAACACACCCAGCATTAATGATGAAATCCTTTGGACCGATCCATGTTGATCTCCCCCAGCAACATCCAATAGTCGCCACATTACCCACCATCTTTCCTACTCTAAATTATTTCTGATTCCCTTCATCATTTAGATGACCCAGAGCTCCGGTTAGGATATAAAGGTACTATCAGCAGTATATTAGCAGGCCCTCTAATAATGATGAACTCAACGGAAGCATACAGGGGGGTGTCACTGTGGGAATGGGGCTTGTAGGGGAAATAAGGTCTGGCCATTGTTCCTCGCTCGTAAGCTCGAATGAGGCAGGACTAAAAGATATACTGGATGACCTTTATTTACACATTTGATATTGTTGTTCTGCAGGAAACCTGGGCCATTATGTCGATCTCATGAAGGGGCTTTTTTGTTGCTCCTGCCTTGCTATAGCCTCTTCTCATGGGAGAGCTAGGGGCAGACTTTCTATTTGGGTCAAATTAAATCTAAGGGCTTCAGGATCAGTTGTTAACATAGGTAACTGCATTCCAGGTCTGGCTATTAAAGAGCGTTATAGCTCCTTTTGTTTTTATCTGGTAAACTTTTATAATAACGAATTTACCAATTTCTTTTCTTCTTTATTTGAGGAGCTGTCCGACTTTTTATGGGTTTGAAATCAACAGGGTCTGGCACCCCACTCCAACCCCGATTTCTTTTATGTGGCAATTTTAATGCCAAACTTGGGGATCCGCCCGCAGAGTTAGATTTTAGGGGCGCAGTAACAGAAGTAGTACCGATGGATGCTAGAGGGAAGAAGATGAGGAAATGTGTTGCCCTACATGATCTTGCAGACATAATTATTTACTTTAGGGGCAAATGACCTAGTAACTTCACTAATGGTGGGGGCCAAGCGTCTTTTTTTGATTTTATGTTTGCTTCCAAGCAGTTTTTGCAGGGGTGCTCCAAAGGGTCAATCATAGAAACCTCATAGAGGGACCACAATGCCCTGTCTATAAAAGGGGCTTTCCCCTTCAGAAGAGATAAACCATTAAACAGCGTATACTGACATTAACCAACATTCGAGAGATGGGCTTAGACTAGTCTGGCATCTCAAAGATCCTAGCATATCGTTGTGTCTGCTTCTTTAAAGACATTTATCTTTCAGTGTTCTCGGGTGTTTAGCTGAAGAATCTGGGGATGTTTTATTCACCTGCTATCAACACCTTTGCTCCTGTATTAGGAATCATATGATGAAACCACATCTTTCTGACCCAAAGCACCCACACTGGTTTGATGCAAACCGTTCAGCAGCTCACCACCGTTTGAGGAAGGCCTTGACGGAATGACCGAGAGATGTCAGGGAGGTTCGGGAGTCTAGGCGGGATTATAAGGAGTCCCTTGTGGACAAGAAGAACTTCCTGAACACAAGGGACTGGGAAGAGCTGGAGACAGCAGCTGGCCAGAATTGCAGTAAGGCATTCTGGGATATAGTTAATAGGTTTTTTCCAGTGGGATGCACCCTTAAATGAACTCCTCATCTGTAATATCTCTGGCTGGGAGTGGGCCAAGCATTTCACTTCCATTTATCAGCTGCCCACAGATACGGTGTGCAACAAAACGTTACTTGTGCAGTTAGTTAATTCTGCCACCCTTCAGATTTCTGTTGAGGAAGTGGAGGAAGCCATTAGACAGAGTTCTAGCGGTAAAGCCCTGGGGCCAGACGGGATCCCCATGGATCTACTTAAATGTAACTTACAATTTTGGAGGGCCCTGCTAGGGCCTGGTATTTCACAAAATGAATCCCACATCATTTAAACCAATAGACAGACAAATGGCAATACAACAGTTTCTGATCACAGGCTCATTCCAATCCAAGTTGCTGCATCTTGAGGAATGTCACAAACAAATGTCAGTGATGTGCCACAAGCACTTTGGCCTACAATGACGATACACACCAATAGCTACATACAGTTTATACACAATGAGAATTTAGCTAAGGTGAAGGGAGACTAGCATGATATGGACCCACAACAACATTTTGTTGGAGCACATGATGGTACACATATTGCGTTAGGATCCCCACATGACAAGGAACAAGTCCAATGGATTCCTCTTAACTTCCATCCTATCTCTGTGCAAACTGTCTTGGTACAGTTTTTTAACATCCAAAGTCCATGACAGACATTCGCAGGGGAAATCCATGTCCACTTCATGAGTCTAAACAGCATCATATACCTGCTAATGTCACAACTCTGAATTGTTTTAAATGAAGATGTCATGGTGAAGGTACCTAAAACAGACCAAAACAAAGAGATTAGCTATGAAACCATACATATGAAACAATTCACAGTCAACTACTGGAGAACAGTCTATGACATAAAACTAAGCTAAACAAAGCAACACTAACAAAATGAGCATATGTCAAAACCTTCCTCCCCAGACACCTTTCAACACAATTTGCCAGAGTTTTAGCTTCCTAATATTTTCCTTAAACATACTTCTCACATCATCACAACAAGAGTTGCTTTAATAGTCAAAGTCATGACATCTCACAGCATACTTACACTCATGAGTAGTTTTCGATGAGATGTTGACGCAAGTTAACTCCTTCCACTTCACCACTATCATCATCATTTGGCATTTCAGGATCCCCACCCGGTGGCACTTCATGATCTCCTTCCTGTGCAATATAAAGAACCTTCCGTTGCAGGGCACTATTGTGGAGCATGCAGCAGAGCACAGTGATCTGACACACCTTCCAGGGTGAGTAGAGGAGTGCTCCCCAGCCCTGGCCATACATCTGAATCTGGATTTCCGGAGCCCAAAAGCCCACTTCATTGGCTGCCGTGTTCTTCCATGGGTCTCATTGAAGCTTGCTTCCCCTGCCATTGTTGGTTTCCTCAGTGGGGCCAGCAATCATGGACTTTTGGGATACGCTGAGTCTCCTAGATGGAAGACAGACATAGGTGTAGCATTAAGTTATACAGTTTCTGATCATATTACCTGACATTACCCACACAAAGTTAGGACAGATCAAACTTACCAAGAAGCCAGGTCCCCTCTGGGAGTAGCTGTGACATCTGCTAGGGTATGGTGCTGTTCCGCAGTATGAAGGAATCATGGGCTGATCCTAGGAACCTGGTACAGACGTTTGACGTACAAATCCGGTATGCAGACAACTTGCACGTTGATAGATTGGAAGTGCTTCATATTACAGTAAACTTATTCCCTGGCTTGCGGTAGCAGTCAATGTGTCTCATCATTGCTGAAAGCTTGTCTTGTAGTACACCACTGAACATTGGTTGTGACATATCACCAGATATAGCCACAGTGTATCGAAAGGAACCTGTGGCCAGAAAATACAATGCTACCATAAGTCTCACAATAGGTGGGATACATGTGGGATTAGTGTTTTGAGGAAGGAGATCAGGCGGATGACCTAAATCCTGTATTTTTTGCCTATTCAAATGAAACTTCTTAATGGCATCCCTTTGTTCCATGGTCTGAAGTTCTGGAAAAGGGGGGTACACTGTTGGCTAGCGTCGCCTCCCTCTCCCATGTTACCTATGTATGAAGTGAAAACTATTTAGAACATGGGTCACAGTATTCAGAGTAACATATATGAAGAGTAAGCCAAATGTACTACTTCAGAAAGCATTACACATTATCCACAAGATAATTTTCTACTGTCCAACATCTACCAATAATGCCCATTGTGGTCTTCACATGTGTCTGTAACAGAAATGTGCAAATTATACATTCAGAAATGTATTCTTACTACAATAATGTTAATTTTAGGTCAAACCCGTCAACCGAGTTGTACAGTGCACCACACATATTTTGCGTTTATGCACAGTAATGCACTACACCGATTATTCATGTCATGGAAATCTCATGGCAATAGAGTAGTCCATATGTAAATGTTAGCCCTCATTGGTATTGGTAGTGACGCACTTAACAGTTATCAGTACTGTAGTTCCAGCAGATGCCTGACCTCACATTAGGACATTCAGAACCTATAGCCACCAGCAAAAGTCGACTGCATGGTGGGCAGTTACTCCACAGCAGACACAGCCCTAGGCTAATGGTTGTTGTTACGGTTGCTGCCTAATGGCTGTGTTAGTCTACGCTGATGACAGCCTATATGGTGTACATGTACAATCATGCCAAGCAGGTGTGAAGGCCCCTGTCTTGTTTTTTCCAGAGGAGCTGGAGTAACTTGTTGAAGAGGCCCTTCCCCTGTATGGCCAACTTATGGCTCGCAGAGGGACAGGTAACTTTCTCACATACATTTTTTAATCTGTTCAACTCCATCTTTTCCATTCCCCCAGGCTACAATGTGCATCTGGGTTAGTGGCCTATCTACTGAGGGTTGGGAGGGGGGCGGGAAAACAAAAGAAAAAAGAAATGCACCTAACAATCCTGACAACGGTGGCGACATCCTCCTCACTCCAACCTCGTCTGCTGCTGGGACTGCAGTGCAGGCCCCAGCACACTCCCTTGACCAATCCTGGACTGCTCACGTGCTGTTAACCAGCATGTGAGCAGTGCCCTGAATGGTGGGAGCGGCCTCTGTTGCCGCTCCCGAGGGTACTGGATGCCTGTACTTTCTCTCAGCCTAGCTGTCTTAAGACAGCTGGGTTGAGAAGTTTAAAGGGTGCAGGCGTGGCTCGCTGTCTCTAGCCGGCTTGCCAAAGACACAAGTACACTTTAAACAAGTGCAAAAGGCAGCCCTTTGCCCACCACTCCTCCATGTTCACTGAGCAGGTCCCGGCCTGTACTGATGCTCGGTTCAGGACTGGACAATGAAAAATAAAATGGTAATGAATTCCCATTTTATTTTCTATCCCTGGGGATTTGGGGGTCACATAGGTGGGGTGGCACTCCCCCGCTCCAATGGAGGAGCCATCCCTGCTCTAAGTCCCAGAGTGAATTCAGCTTACTGTTGAAATCTTTTTTGGTCCATACATAGGACAATCATTGAATTAATTGGGGAGCACTGTACTTTGTGTACTTAACATCACCATTGTGATGTGTGACAAGCCCTAGATCCTACTTGTGTTGCATGCACATATCTTTGTATTCATGCATATCATGGTACCTCTTATATATTTGCTAATCAGATAACTGTAAATGTATAGTCTTTACAGCATGAGCAGTGTACGTATACCGTAAAAAGTAGGCGCAGGCGGAGACCTCCGCTCCGCCAGCAGAGTGTGCAGAGATTTCCCTACTCTTTTCTCCGCCGAGAACGCGTAGTACGGAAAAAAACTTCAACCAACTCTGCAGCGGATCGGAGTTAGCCATCCACCGCCTGCTAAATTGGCCCCCCCGTCTCCACCCCCTCTAATAAAATAATAGTGATAACTTAATTTAAAAAAAAATAAAGTCACTTATCTGTATTAAGGCGTCCCCGGCTGCCCTCCTCCTCCTCGCCGGACATCTTGCACGAACTGCGCATGCAGGCGTGCGCATTTCTTTGTGAGATGTCCGTCGAGGAGGAGGAGGGCAGCCCGGAGACGCCGCAATACAGATAAGTGACTTTATTTTTTTTAAATTAAGTTGTCACTATTATTTTATTTGGGGGGGTGGAGGCGGGTGGCGGAGTGGAATTCCACTGAGTTTTCCCCCAACTCCGTGGACCTCTGCGTAGTTGCACTATGCCAGCTCCACCCAGGGTTATTAAATAGCAGTTGATGATGATGTTAACTATGTGTACGGTCCCACCTATCAGCCCACATCAGGCCTCACCAAACTGTTGTCTGGGAGCTAGCTATTCCTCACAGACCCCCTCAGAGTGCCACTCAACCTTGAAGTTACTTATTGGATGGCCACAAGATGTACTTTCATGTACTGAAGTGATGGAAACGTGATGTTCATGTGGGATCAGTATGTTCAGCCTGCATAGAGCAAGGCTTGACAATGCGGCTGGGGTAGAGATACTATTGCAATACACCTGATGCACAGAGTGATCTGACTTTAGATCTGCTAATCTTTGGATGTTACCAAAATGTGTTTTCTGAACCAATAGTAGGTCAGATTACTTTTACATGGACCACATTTGGAATGGTGACAGAGGTTACCTGATTCTTATTTCTATTGACCCACATTGTCAATGTGTGACATTTACATATGACAGGCCCCTTACTCCCACATGTCTTTTATCACTTTTCCATAAGTCATGCTTGCATTGTTCAGGCCTATTGCACATGTGACACATTAACCCCTTCGATGCTCATGACGGAGCGGTTCCGTCATGAGCATCGGTTGGGCTGTGCTCATGACGGAACCACTCCGTCATGGCATCCACCCATGGGGCAAGCGCTGGCGCTCCCCCCATGGGCAGCCCAACATGTTGGCACAAAGTGGAATGGCAGCGAAAGAGCTTCCGCTGCCACCCCGACCCCCCCTCGGCGATCCTGTGACGTCAATGCGCACAGCACGCGCCAACATCATCAGGAAGCGCTGGGACGCCTGGAAGCCATTTGCTTCCAGGCGTCCCAAGGAGGAGGGTAAGTGTTGTGTGCTCCGGTGGGGCCAGATTCACACGCATTGAGGTATTTTCTCTCCCCTGATTTCTCAATGCAGGGCATTCCTGCTGCACGGTCGTGCACAGCGTCGCAATCGTGCAGCAGGAAAGCCCCACAAGACACCAGGGATGTCTTTTCAGGAAAAAAGGAAGCGACCCCTTGGGCAAGGGTCGCTTCCTATGGGGGCCAATTAATTTAAAGACTTTTCTGCCCCCCCCCGGTGACAGATCGGCTGTTTTTGTGGCTGTTACTGGCCCCAGGGGGGCAGAAAAGCCCACTAGAGCCAGGGATTATTAGAACATTTAATTGGAAGCGACCCCTTGGCCAAGGGCCGCTTCCAGGGGGCCCATTTTTTTAGTATGGGAATTCTGCCCCCCAGGGGGGGCAGATCGCCCCGTTTATTTGGCCTTTCTGCCCCCAGGGGGGTGGCAGAAACCCCCACTAGACACCAGGGAATTATTTTGAATTGAAATGGAATTGACCCCTTGGGCAAGGGTCATTTCCAGGGGGCCAATTTTTTTGTAATGGGAATTCTGCCCCCCGGGTGCAGATCGGCCCGTTTTTTGGGGCAGAAACCCCCACTAGACACCAGGGTGTTATGTAAAATGTAAATGGAAGCGACCCCTTGGGTAAGGGTCGCTTCCAGGGGGCAATTTTTATTTTTGTGTATATGTGTATTCTGCCACCCCCTAGGGGAGATCGGCGATTTTATTGGGCCTTTCTTGGTGGGGGGCAGAAACCCCACTAGACACCAGAGACTAATTTTAAAATTAAAATAGAGGTGACCCCTTGGGCAAGGGTAAGGGTAGCTTCCAGGGGGCATATTGTTTTTGTATGCATATTCTGACCCCCTGGGGCAGATTGGCCTGGTTGTTTTTGCCTTTCTGCACCGGGGGGCAGAAAACCCCACTAGACACCAGGGACTTCTTTTAAATTAAAATGGAAGCGACCCCTTGGCCAAGGATTGCTTCCAGGGGGCGATATTTTTTATATGTGCATTTTTTTGTTGCCCTTTATGCCCGGGGGGGATGCAGAAAACCCCACTAGGCACCAGGGATTTTATTTTGTGTGTAATGGAAGCGACATGGTTGCTTCCAAGGGGGTAACATTTGGTTAATTTTTTTTCTGCCCCCCCTGGGGACAGATCTGCCCCTTTTTTGGCCTTTCTGTCCTAGGCGGGAGGGGGAAGGCAGAAAACCCTACTAGGCACCAGGGATTTATTACATTTGCAAGGGGGGCACATTTCTGTCTGCTGTTTTCTGCCCCACCTGGGGGACAGATTGGCCTGGCAGACAACTTCACCCGATCCCTTGGGCAAGATCACCCACATTTTTCTCAGGCTATTTGAAGGCCCATCTGGCCGATTGACCATTTGGGTAGTGACATAGAGTGTTATAATGTTAATTGTTTTATTTCTTGTGAATTGCAATTGTAATGCCTTATTTCTCGCTTTTTGTTCTAGTTCAAGGCTTTTTCTCTTTAGACTGTTCAAGGTTGCGGTTTCGTTACTGGTGGTTCTGCTGTTTGTGTAATTGCATGTGTTTGGTAAGAGACTTTTTTTTGTATAATGTAAATGAGTTTCATTTGTCTGCATGAATGTGTTTTTTGCAAATGGTGTAATAATAGCAGTATGTTTGGCTTCTGTTTTTTGAGTGGCAAAAACATTTTGCATTTGTGCTCGATGTGTATTCTCTTGTGTTGTGAGTAATTGTTTTTTTATTTCTAGTGGGATATCGTTGGTTTTTGCTGTGTCTCTGCAGAGTAGGTGCTGGTGAGTGTAGCTGTCTCTTGCAAGTGAATCGTATAGTTTTTGAGTATATAGATCTTTGTGATAAACCCACACATTTTTATACTTACTTATTTTGCACAGTGTTGGTTGTTGTTGACTTGTTTGTGCAGTCTCCTTTCTTAGTAAGGATAATGGATAGCTGCAGGATTACTGCTCAGCAGGTAGTTGGCATGCTTTTTGAGTCTTCCTCTGACCATGGTTCAGAGACTGTCTCTGCATCTGAGGCAGACGAGGGAGGGGAACATTCAGACAGTGAGTTTTCTCTTCATCACCGTATTGAGGCAACATCAAAATTGCCTATCAAAAAATGTTTTGGGCCCTTACCTGTTGCGGGTACTTGGTCCTCCCACACAAGTGAGGCACAATTTTAATCGGGAGACCCGGAGGAATGCTGGGTGGTAGGAAATTTGTGTCAGCCCGGTGATGCCACAACCTTCCCACACAAAAATGTGTGGAAAAAGTGATTTTTTTAGCTAAATTTGAGGTTTGTAGGGGATTCTGGGTAAGGAAACGTTGGGGGATCCACACAAGCCATACCTCCCTGGAATTCCCCAGGTGTCTAGTTTTCAGAAATGTGTGGGTTTGGTTTCCCTAGATGGCTGCCGAGCACGGGACCAAAAACTCAGGTGACACCCCTTGCAAAACCAGGTCGTTTTGAGAGGCAATTTTGATGTCGCCTCAATAAGTTTTGGGCCCTTGTCTGCTGCATGTACTTGGCCCTCCCACATGAGTGAGGCACTATTTTTATCGGGAGACCCGAGGGAAGGCTGGGTGGGATGACATTTGTGTCAGCCCGGTGATGCCACAACTTTCCCACACGAAAATATGTGGAAAAAGTGACTTTTTTTGCTAAATTTGGGGTTTGCAGGGGATTCTGGGTAAGGAAACGTTGGGGGATCCATGCAAGCCATACCTCCCTGGAATCCCCCGGGTGTCTTGTTTTCAGAAATGTATAGCTTTGCTAGGTTTCCCTAGGTGCCGGCAGAGCTAGGGTTAAAAAATTACAGCAAGGTAAAAAAAAAAAAGGGTAATTTTTCACCATGAAATTGTGGTGTGTCCACATTGCGTTTTGCGCCGTTTCCTGTCATGGACACTAGGCCTACCTACACAAGTGAGGTACCATTTTTCTTGGAAGACTTTGGGCAACGCGGGGTGGGTGGAAATTTATGAATCCACGCAGTTTCCAGAACTTTCCACCACAGAAATGTGAGGAAAATGTGGTTTTTTGGACAATTGTTTAGGTTTGCAAGGGATTCTGGGTAACAGAACCTGGTGAGAGCCAGACAGATCACCCCATCATGGATTCCCCTGGGTGTCTAGTTTTCAAAAATGTATAGGTTTGAAAGGTTTCCCTATGTGCCGGCAGAGCTAGGGTTCAAAAACTACAGCTAGGCACTTTGCCAAAAAAGGCTCATTTTTCACTGTGAAATTGTGGTGTGTCCACGTTGTGTTTTGCGCCGTTTCCTGTCACAGGCACTAGGCCTACCCACGCAAGTGAGGTATCATTTTTCACGGAAGACTTTGGGGAACGCGGAGTGAGTAGAAATTTGTGGATCCACGCAGATTACAGAACTTTCCACCACAGAAATGTGGGGAAATGTGGTTTGTTTGACATTTCTTTAGGTTTGCAATGGATTCTGGGTAACAGTACCTGGTAAAATCCAGTCAAGTCACCCCATCTTGGATTTCCCTGGGTGTCTAGTTTTCAAAAATGTATAGGTTTGCTAGGTTTCCCTTGGTGCCGGCAGAGCTAGGGTTCAAAAACTCGAGCTAGGCACTTTGCAAAATAATTTTTCATTGTGAAAATGTGGTGTGTTCACATTGCGTTTTGAGCCGTTTACTGCCGTGGGCACTATGCCTACCTACACAAGTGAGGTATCATTTTTATCGGGAGACTTAGGGTAATTTAAATTTGTAAAGCAACTGTTATTACTTATTGACTTTCTATGCATTTCTGCCTTCCAAATGAATGACAATGTGTAAAAAATAAGTCCTTTTGAAAAATGACCGATCATTCTCATGCTACTATGAATATTCCCAATTTTGGAAATGTGCAAATATCTACTGTTTCTAAACTCTATATTTTGTTCCCATTTCAGAAATACATAGGTGTCTTTCATACCGATTTTTCCATGTATACATTTTCCCAGAATTATTGCTATATACCCGGTACATAATAAAAAAACATTGCAAGTCGCTGCTCAGTTTTTGGCTCTGGGTTCGTCGGGTGATCCTACAAGTCCTATATATCCCCACAACCAGTAAGGCCCCGTGGATGTAACAATATATTTATTTCAAAGAGCTGTCATAATTAGAAGTAGTTACAAGTGAAAACTTTGACACAAAAGGCTGTGTTTTTCAACTACTTTTCAATGTTTCCTATATTTAACTGTTAGTTTCTATAAAGAAACCTTGAAGGATCTACACACCCCTTGCTGAATTCAGAATTTTGTCTACTTTAATAAAATTTATAGATTTCCAGGATCCATTATTGCTTTCATACCCATTTCTACCATTAACTGGAAGGAGGTTGAAAGCACAAAAAATAGCACAAATAGGCTATGTCCCAGAAAAATGCCAAAACTGTGTTAAAAATTTTGGTTTTCTGACAAAGGTCTGTCATTCCCTAAAAGCTGGGAAAATGGTGATGCCAGCCCTACAAACCCTTCTTTGATACCATTTGCAGGGACACACCCAGATGCTTTCATTTGCAGCACGTTTTTCCCATTTTCTCCACAAAAAATGAAATTTAGCTGTATTTTGGCTAATTTCTGGGTCCCCTCTAGGGGAATCCACAGTCATTCCTTCATGGTCTGTCAATATAGCAGAACCCAAACTTTATTGTCCAGGCATCCAAAGTTCAGTGACAAGCAGGTAAGTATCATAAGATGAAACAGCTGATGTGTTTCGTCGTGGACAACTTTCTCAAGAACGCACAGGAACGGACAGGCCGGGCACCAGTATGGGATCCTCTTGTAATATGGTCTCACTACAGCCCACGACAAGACAGCCCGTGCCTTGATGATTTGTGGCTGCTTTACTTACTTAGCGTGACTACTGTTCGTGGTCACGAAAAGCTATGGATTCTACATTTGATTTGTGCGTCTCTTTATTTGGTCCTAACTTTGACTGTACCATCTCTTCATAGATTTTTTGTAATATAGTTCTCCTGGACTTAGGACTGTTTGCATAGTTGGTGTGTCCTGTCCTTGGGGCTCCGAGGACTACAGGAAATGTACTCAATATGTGCCATAAGTTAGATTTATCTTATGATACTTACTTGCTTAGATGCCTCAACAATAAAATTGTGGATCTGCTATATTGACAGACCCATGAAGGAATGGCTGTGTAGTGCTCTGGATTTATTATTGTAAGATTCATCCAGGGCAAGCAAAGGAAAAGGGGCCAACATCATTGGGGACACAGCTGGTTACAGTGGTTCTGGATGTGAGAGTACAGACATGGAGGGATCCAGTGATTAGAGGGTGTGGGGAATGTCATAGAGGATGGGAGCTCAGCTTCTACATTATCAGAGTCATCCTCCAGTGGACAATACCAAGTGGTGGCGGAACCCACAGAATTTGTTCCACCTTCATCCTTGTCCGACACCCCCAGTTCCATCTCCACCCTCCCTGTTGCTCCCCATCCAGTTGGCTGGGCCCGCTCCTCTAAGAGGGGAGTCTGCCCCTTCACCCGAGGCACCTCAGCCCCTGTCCTTGTTACCCCCGCTGCCCTGAGTGAGGCGACTATTGACCTCCTGAGAATCATCTCTGTGGTCAGATGGCACTTCTGGTTGCCTTTCAGGGGTAAGGCAGCCATCTGCAACACAATGCTATGTCTATCACACATACACACACATGCACACACTTTAAAAGCCCCAAGCAGCACATGCAAACAAAAACACCCGAAAAAAAGCAACCACTCACATGACACCACCTCCCACACCACCACCACCTCCAACATACCCCCAGACACCACATCTGTACCTACAGACCCATTCCCAACACCCAGCCTCCCCCTAGACACCACACTCGCACCCACGGACCAATCCATCACCTTCAGCATTATCCCAGACACCACACCTACAGACCCATCTACCACCCCCAGGCAACATAACCACATCCACAGACCCATCCCCAACACCCAGCACATCCATATCACACACACCCAACCAATACAAACGCACACACTCATCCATACAACAGACACATAAAAACATGAACAAGATACATCAGACTCACAGACACATCCGCCAACAACATACCTACCCACACCTGACACTTCCACTCCTCCTATCTCCCAACCCATACTCCCTCCTGAATATTCTGCTGATTTTCCCAGTGCTAATGTGTTATTTGCCCTTGTCCTTAGCCCTGTCAAGCCCCACCACCCCCAAAGCCAAAAGAACCTCTTCTGCACTCCAACCTTTCCCTTCCACATCCCAATCCACCCAAGAGAAACCTGATACCCCCACCACTAAACCCAGGCATGCACCTAAGAAGTCCAAAAACCCTCCCAAAACTAAAGACACCCCTACCAAACTCAGGCTCACCCCGCCCAAAAACAAACCCACTCCTCCCAATACCAACCCCACCCATCTCAAGTAACATCTTCGAGGTGCCTGCCATGCCAAATGGATGTGGGGACGTTCCCTGGCAGTGTCATGAAGGACAGGTTTAGTGGCACAACAGTGTGCTGGAGCACACATTGTGTGCAAGGACTGACCACTGGCCTTTGGATTACTGCAGCTAGTTATTTTGAATGAATACAAATATTTGGTTGGTTTATGACACATTAGTCCTGCCATTACTTTTGTAACTATTTGATGTTATTTGATAATTTGGGATATGTGACTGCAGTTGTGCTTGTCTCACCCTGATCCAGCACACGTTGGAAGGCCCTGTGTTGTTTCTGGGGGGTACTGCTGGGCCCGTGGGTGCCTCCTGCTGGGTGATTTGGGTGGGGTCTCCTCGATGCAGATGGTCAGCCCTTATCCTGGAGGTGAGTCGCGGATGATGTCAATGATGTCTAGGAGGGCTTGTGCGTCGATGCTGGGGTTGTCCTCCTCGTCATTAGTGAAGAGTGGCTGGGACATCTCTGCAGGGGGTGTTGACGATGGCCCTGCAATGTGAAGGGGAGATGGTGTATTGCAATATGTCCATATGTATGTAGCCGCATGGTACATGTTGACATTCAGACAGCATGGCATTGTACATTGTGGCAGTCTATAGATATGGGCGATGACCCAGGGTCATTGAGGGTGTGCACTGTGCTCTGCTTGATTGTGCATGTGTGCCATCGTGGGCATCTCCCACCCATCCCCCCAGTACCTGGTGGTCACTCACCCTGTTGCGGTTGTGTTGTGTCCTGTCGAGCAGTGTCCGGTCCCCCGACTCCGGCCACAGTATCCACACTGATGACTGTCGACACCAGATCCTCCATGTCATCCAGCACGAGCTGTGGCGCTGGGCCCCCACCTCCAGTCTGCATTGCTGCCTTCTGGTTGGCTGCGAGTTTCTCCTTGGTCTTTCTCTTGATGTCATTCCATCGCCCCTTGACCTCGTCCATTGTCCTCTTGTGCTCTCCGACGGTATTCACCTTGTCCACGATGTCCTGCCATATTCCGGTTTTGGTGCCCAATGACACGTTGGAGGTAACAAACAGTTGTTGATGGTGTTCCTTCACCTCTGTGACTATAATCCTGTTCGCCTGCGGACTGAACTTCGTTTTCCTCTTCTTCTTGTCCTTGTCCTTGCCCTTCCCTGTCCCTGAGGTCCTGGGCTGGTCGTCCGGGGTGCTTGTGGGGTTGCGCTCGTCCTCTGCGCCTGCTCCGGCTGCCTCCATGGTGCTTGGGTGTTGGTCAGTTTGTGTTTGGGTGTTTTTTCTACTTTTATGGTGATTTTTTCCACCTGCCAGGTGAGTGTTGCAGGCCTGTCGCTGCTTATCGCTGATTTCCTCATCACGCTTTGGCCCATCGCAGGTTTTTTTGTGTTGTTTTTTTTTTATCTCCATCGAGGTGGTTGTATCGCGGACATTGTCCGCGGTTTAGGCAGACTATCGCACGGTACCGCCTTGTTGTGAATTCCACGTTTGCACGGGGTTATTTTCCCGTGATGGGCTGCGATGTTGAGAGTTGCGTTAAGCTACTCTTGCGGTAGTTATCACACGTTCTTGTGAATATACCCTCAAATTTCGTAGGCAAGTCTGACTCTCAGGTTGAGACTTTGCTGGAGGGATAAAAGACGTTGAAGTGAGTTGCCTTTGACCAGTGAGAGAGACACTATCCACGTTTTGTTGAGAGATTGAAAGCACTTTCTTTATACAGAAAAGAGAAGCACTGGGATGGATATTATGTTATTGTATCTGTTGATTGTTGAGTTCTGAGCCTTTGTCCCCCATGCTACCTCCCTCTGAAGCCTTATACTTCTCACCCTCTGTAGTCTGAGAGTCAAGTGCAGAAAGGGTTGTATTTGGCCCAATTTGCAGAGCCATTATAGGACAGACCCCAGGACATCAATGGCAAATGACCTCTACCACCATGGTTGGGCCCCAGTAGCCCCTGTCTGCTAGGTGGACATCCCGAACAGGGGCCAGACAAGAAGGTGTGGGCATTACTAGTCAAAGAGGAAATAGGAGAATAGGAGTACTTGGATATTGAGAGCAGGGCCATATGTTGGTCTCTGCATCTCTGTAGGTGCAAAGACAGTTTAGCCCTTGTGGGTAATAAGGAGGCACTCAAACCCACTCAGGTCTTTGTATGATTTTGACACCAGCGCCTAGCATATGTGAAGTTTTAGGAGCCCCTCACAGAGGGTGAAGGAGAGCACCATTTTGCATCACATTGATTTTAGGTATACTTGTGGACAGGGTAGCCCAGGAAGTGAAAGAGCGGATACTGGAATCTAGGCATATGGAGAATGCAGTAAACTGTAACAGAGAGAAGGAAGGAAGGACTTAGAGGCCATAGAGGAAACCAAGGAGAGGGGAGCTTAGGGCACCTAGCAACAGGGAATGGCAGAAGAGGGTTAGACATGGTATAAAAGCGGGTGAGTGCAGGAGGGCAACTACAGTGTGGTGTGTGGGGAGAATGGACATGTTAATGTGTATGTAAACTTTTGACGGGGCACAGGCAGTGCTGTGCAACAATGTTATATTTGATGTGTTAAAAGTACTTTTGAAATGTACTATAATGTCCTATAGAAAAATAAATTTAAAATTTGTATGTGTCGGGCGCACAATGGGAGTATGTACATCTAGCAAAGGGTAGGGCAAACAAATTTTACCTTAAAGGAATGTTCCTGTGCAAATGTTGAGTGCTGGACTTGGCCTTTTTGTGGCAGGTTCACCTCTAAATCTTTTGCCTTTCCTGTGACCTGGTATTAGTGGTCCAGTGTAAAGTGCGTGCACGCTCTGAGTGCGTGTGGTGAGATTGGCCTGCCCTCCCATAGGAATGCATGGGGGATATGTGTGTCCATGGTAATTCCTGGTGTGAGAGGAGTGCAGGATCGAGTTTAGTATGTGCGAACTCGTGAGAATAAATGCTGAGCAATGGTGTGCGCAGATTTGACGTAACTGGTGGAGAAGTGACACTTTTAGAAGTTGGCATTTCTGTGTGCTGTGTGTCTGCCTGTCTGATGTGGAGTGCATGTCTGGCTTGTGATTGACGGGTGCTGGATGGTGTGGGGAATTCCAGGGGTCAGGGAAAGTCAGCCCAGTGGTGAATGGAGAGATCTGAATCTAGATGGGAGGCAGGAGTTGCACCTGGGACCTGAATAGGGCTGTGCCTTCCCTCCACAATGCCGGCTCCGCCCCCTGTGGTGCGTCTGATCCCTGAGCCCCCACCTGACAATGGGGAGAGAAGCTGAGCAAAACAAAGTGCTCCAAAGCTTCCCCAAACCAGTTGTATCTGGTTTCCCAAGCCATGTGCTGTGACAAAGGGATTTGTTGATATAAATATAGGGGCTGTGACCCCATGAAAATGTTCTCTGGTGTGCTGTTCTAACTTGAGGGGGTCCTGCTGCTGCTGGGATCCAGTAGCAACCGACACTAGGGACTGCCTTCCTGCTGGAGGGCCCTGTGAGCTGGCCTGCTTGGGCGCCCAGCCCTTGCCCCCTTCCTCCTAAAGGACCTTTCTCTGGACTAAGCGCCTACCTGGATTCTGGCTGAAAAGCGCTACGTCCTTACTGAGGAACACTGTGCTTCGTGGGAGCAGCGTGTTTATTTTGTCCAGCTTGCCCCTCTGACCTTTTGCTGAATTGTGGGCCCTAGCGCTTAGAGGGCGCTTCTATTTGTAATTTGCAGCACGGAGAGGCTGCCTGTGGATTCCCCCGTATTCTATCATCTGGCGGAAGCCCACCCCGCATCTTGGCCATTTGTTTTGAATATATTTAAAACAGCGGGTGCCCACCCGGCTGTTTCCTGCCTCCAAGCGGGAGCCCACCCCGTACTGCCCGCAAGGAAGAATCACTGCCGTAACCCGGGTGCCGTGGATCGCGAAACAGGATGTCAGGCGCCCGGTGTTGGGACGTGGGCGGGGCCGCAAGAAGACAGGAAGCAGACAGGAGCCTACCCTGTGCTCCTGTGCCTGTGAAGCCAGCCATAAGGTAGCGTGTGAGCCAGCAGGGCTCCCGTGCTCATGGAGAGCCCCGCTGGCTGCCGAGCCTGACCCGCTGACGAGGGAAGCCCCACGCATACCAGGCGAAGTCCCGGGTCCCAGGAGGGGGCCCAGGTGAAGCTGTGAAGCAGAGAAGTGCTTCCGACGTCAGCAGGGCTCCTGGCGTGGAAGGGAGCCCCGTAGCCCGCCTCCAGCCAGCAAAAAGAGCAGAGACAACGCGGGAGTCCCAGGTGAGTGGGACTCCACGTGGTTGGTGTTTGTGCCTATTCTGCCTTTTGCTTCACAACGGCGCCACAGTTGCGGGCCGCTGCAACGTTCTGGGGGCATTTCTTCAGTTAGAGTCCCCAAAGGGGGGGGCTCCCCCAAGCCCCGTTGGTGCCCACGCAATTCTTCTACAGCTGCCCCGCCTGACAGTGGGCAGCTGCAACGTTTGGGGCATAGTTGATCTTCAGAGTTCCAGAGTGGGACTCCCGTGCGCACAGTGCCCATGCTCATTTTCACAGCTGCTCTGTGTTGTATCTTTGTACATTTCTTGGTTCCTCCCGCACCCCTATTCCCTTGGTTAGCACTTAGAACGTTGAGAAGATTCTGCTCTGCCCAACCGTCAGATCAACGGTTCCGCTCCTAGGTTATGGATGTCACGTTATACTTGCAATAAATTAATTGGAACTGCACGGCTTGCTTCGTTATTTCATTTGGCGACGACAACTGTCGAGACGGAGGTCGCCGTGTGACATCCCCTCCGTGTTTTACCAGGAGGAAAGTGAAGGTGTGACAGGAAAAGAAGATTTTAAGCCTGAGTGAAGGCGAACGGTGATGTGGATAAAATGAACATGGAAGAATAATAAATGGGCAAGACTCAAACGTAGACAACACGAGCAGGTATTGAGACAGAGTACTTACGATTGAGATGAAGGAAAATGTCTTTGTGACGCATTAGATCGTGAGGAAAATCTTGAGGAAGCCATTGCGTGTTGTTAATCGTGAGGAAGTCTTCCGTAGTGAGCAGTGTTGCGGCGTTGATGCGCAGTGAGACGCATCAGATCGTGAGGAAATCTAGAGGAAGACATCGCGTGTGTTTATTGTGAGGAAGTCTTCCGTAGTGAGCAGTATTGCGCTGTTCATGCGCAGTGAATTTGACGGATTACCGGCTCTTGTGCTGTTCCGGCTGGGGGCAGTGAGCAAGGAAAAGAATCTCTAGAAGGAGGAGGTGGAGCCATCACAGTGTTTCTCATGAAGTAGCGAGCGTATGAAGTGAGAATTTCGTGTGGCATAGTATTGAAGAAGAAGCTTTTCCTGAGAGGAATCAGATTGAAGAAACTGATTTTAGCTACAGGGACAACAAAATAAAACTGAAGTAGGTGGGGGGACAAACGTGAAAGAAAAACTGTGGCCATTAATCTGAGGGGAAGTTTTGCTCGTGAATGTATACAAACGTAAGGTACAAAGGTACTAAGACTTAAGGAAACTTGTAGTGTGATAAAGTCTACTGTAAAGCAACATATATTTTATGGTTGGGAGGTATATGATTTTAAAGATTATTGAAGTATTCTATGGAATGTTATTTATTTGAATTCAGGAAGATAATATTCATTGGTGTTTTGTTGTATTATAATGTATAATAGAGTTTGGTAAGACATCACATCTTAAGTTAAACTTGTGGTATGCAGTGAGTGGAGTGCAACTTAATTAATATTTCAGATTGCTACAGTGAATTGTAGTATATTTAGTTAAGCATGGCAGCAGCTAGCATGATTCAGCCTACACCGTTTTTATCTGAGGCAGGGGAACCAACAGTACCGTGGAAAGATTGGAGAAAAGCTTTTGAATCTTACCTAATTGCTATAGGGGCAAGTGGGTTCTCAGCTATTAGGAGACAGCACATTTTGTTACATAATTTGGGTGCTGAGGGAAGGAAAATTTTTGATAGTCTCCCGGATGTTGAAGATGAAGATATTGGAGAAGAGGGAAGAGACGTGTACGATTACAGTATGAGGAAATTAGAGCTACAATTTGCAGATAAAATAAATGTTGTACTAGAAAGACATACATTTTTTGGAAGGATTCAAGGAAAAAATGAGAAGGTAGGAAATTATATTGCCAGTTTAAGGGGACTTGCTAATACATGTGAATTTAATGATCTTACAGAGTCATTAATTAGAGATCAATTAGTATGTTGTACTAATAACAAAAAAATTCAGGCAAAACTGTTGGTAGGTAATCCAGATTTGAAGAATGCAATGGATATTGCGAAGAGTGTAGAGCATACAGCTGAATGTATGAAAGAAATGAGTAGCAGTGGAGAGAATTGTGTAAATGAAGTATGTGAGGAGATGAAGAGTGTGTGTGCTATTAAAGGTACAAAGAAAAAGGAAATAATAAAGGAATTCAACAGGGAGAAAATGTATGTAGAGAATAGATTAAAGTGTTTCAGATGTGGTAGTAGTGGACATTTGGCAAACAATGTAAATTGTCTAGCAAGAACAGCAATGTGCAGAAATTGCAACCGGAAAGGTCATTTTGCACGGGTTTGCAAGGATATTCCTAATAAAACTGTAAATGTGATAGAGACTTATGAGGATTGTAGAAGTAAATATGTGTTGCAAGTTGATGTTAAAGAAAATGCTAATGTAGTTAAGGTTGAATTACCTAAATGCGAAATTAAATTGGACGGACACAAAATAGAAGTTTATGCGGACACATGTTCACCATTTACATTTATCAACAGTGAGACTTATCATACAAAATTTAAAGATGAGGAAGTGTCTCTTGAAAGTCCAGATGTGGTTCCTGTTGGTTACAATAAGGATCCCATTCCCTTAGAAGGTGTTGCTACTATGAAGATCACATTTAAAGATAGGTGTACAGTAGGAAAGTTTATATAGCAAAAGAGGGGGCAAATTTACTAGGATGGGCTCATCAAAAAGATTTAGGGATGAAACTTGACTCTACAGCGAAAATTCCTGTAATGCTTGTTGAGACAACTGTTTGTGGTATGGAAATTTGTGAAGAATTCCCAGAAGTATTTACAGACAAACTTGGTTGTCTGAAGGAATATCAACACAAGATTAAGTTAAAAGATGGTGCTAATCCTGTGGCACATAAGTGCAGAAACATTCCTTTAATGATGAAAGAACCTCTTAAAAAAGAACTTGACAGGTTACTAGAGCAGAGAGTTATCGAACCAGTAGAGTGTGCGGAATGGGTCGCACCCATTGTGATTACATCTAAGGCCAATACAAACAACATCAGGATGTGTATAGATTTGAGAGAATTAAACAAGAATATATGGATAGATAGGCAACCTTTGCCCAACATAAATGATATGCTTAATCAAATTTGTGGGGCAGAGTTTTTCACAGTGATAGATTTGTCTTCTGCATATCACCAGGTGGAACTTCATCCTTCAAGCAAAGCTCTAACTACTTTTATCACACCTTTTGGAGCTTTTAGATTTTGCAGGATGCCCTTTGGGTTAGCCTCAGCGGCTGCGGTTTTTCAAAGGGCTATGCAAAATATTTTGGAAGGGATGGAACAAGTTTTGTGTTTCCAGGATGATTTATTAATCTATGGAAAGAATGTGAATGAACATAATAATAAACTACGTATGGTATTAGCACGTTTGGGAGAAGCTGGACTTACATTGAGGAAGGAAAAATGTCAAATTGGGGTCCGTTCTGTGACTTATTTAGGACATGTCATTTCGAAAGAAGGGATTAAACCAAAAGTAAATTTAGTGGATGCCATTAAATTAGCTCCAAAACCAAGCAACAAAGAGGAGGTAAAATCCTTTCTAGGGTTGTCAGAATATTACTCCAAGTTTATCAAGAATTTTGCAGACATTACATTTCCCTTAAGGAAGTTACTTAAAAAGGGAATTGTGTTTGAATGGGATGAACAGTGTTCTGATGCATTTGAGAAATTAAAAAATAACGTTGTAAATGCGCCATATTTGGGATGTTTTGATACTAGTAAGCGTACAGTAATCACAACTGATGCCAGTACAAAAGGTATTGGAGCCACTCTTAGTCAAGTATTTGAAGGAGAAGAGAGGATTGTGGCGTTTGCTTCTAGGGCTTTGACAGAAGCTGAGTCGCATTATTCTGTAATCGAGAGCGAGGCACTCACGTGTTATTGGGCGGTTTTGCATTTCCGAACATTTGTGTGGGGCATACCTTTCACGATAAGAACAGACCACAAGCCTTTAGTTAGCATATTCACCTCAAAGAACATTGAAAGATTTACACCTAGAATTTCGAAATGGTTCCTAGGATTGGAAGGGTACAATTTTAAAGTGTTATATACACCAGGAGAATCTAATCAGGCAGCAGATTGTTTATCTAGATTACCTATTGAGAAAAATGAACTAGGAAGCTTCCTTAGTGATGAAATTGTGGTGGCAAGCATTTCAGAAGGGATAAGTAAGCAGGAATGGAGGGAAGCTTTGTCCAGTGATGTTTTATTTTCAAAAGTAAGGCAACTTTTGGTGAATGGCTGGCCTGCAAGGTCATCTGATTTAAAGAATGGTGAGGAAGTATTCTGGGAAGTCAGGAACGAGTTATATTTCTGTGAGCAAAACCTTTATAGAGGGAGTAAGTTGGTACCACCTGAGAGTTTGAGAGACAAAATTGTGAGTTTAGCTCATGAAGGCCATTTGGGTTGCAGCATAGCTAAGAATAAAATTCGGTTACATTACTGGTGGCCATCCATGGACACTATGGTTGAAAGGATAATAAGACAGTGTGTACCGTGTGCAGTAAGTGATAAAAGTAAGGTTGTGAGTAAAGGCAAAATTTCTGCAGTAGAAGTACCATCTGTCCCTTGGAGTAAAGTAGCCATGGACATCATCGGTCCTCTTAATGTAAAGGGACTTAAAGGCAGGTTTATAATCACACTGGTAGACTACCATTCTAAGTGGATAAATCTGAAGATAGCGGATAATGTCACTACTAACACTGTAATCACTTTTCTTCAAGAAGTTTTCCGTAATGAAGGTGTTCCACAAACTTTAGTGACGGACAATGGTGTGCAATTTACATCTACACGAATGAAAGAATTTTTACGGCAGTTCTCGGTAGAACATCAACAGACAGCCTTATATTGTCCAAGGGCAAATGGATTGGTGGAACGCATCAATCGAATGATTAAGGATTGTATCCAACTTAATGTTTCAAGTGAAATTAATGTTGAGAAAGCACTGCATGAGATGATTTGGTCCTATCTTGTCACTCCTCATTCTGTCACTGGGGTTTCACCATTCAAATCTCTCAAGGGAAGGGAACCAGGCACTAAACTTTGTCCTATGTGGCTGGCAGGTGACAGCATGGAAGTGGTTGATAGGAACAAGATCATGGAAAAAATACATGCACATCAAAAGAAATATGTGGAAAATTACAATTGTAAAATCAAAAAACCATTTAAAGCTTTTGAAGTAGGAGATGTGGTGAGAATTAAACTACCGAGATTTGTAGAGTCTGGGTGCTCGAAATTCTCAGTTAGGAAAGTGATAAGTAAAGTTTTCAAAAATGTTGTACAATTAGAGGATGGACAATATTGGAGTGTCGACAGAGTTGTCCAAGACAATTCTGAGGAAATTTCAGACAAGGGTTGTGACTCAAGTGGAAATGTAAATAACAAAACTGTTACTTCAAAAAACAAAGGAAATTTGAGAAATGTTTATTTCAAACCAAGTTGGCATAGAGATTATGTTTTATATTAACTCTTGTAAAATTTACTTTCTGTGAGAAAGGAGATGTGTTGTATCTTTGTACATTTCTTGGTTCCTCCCGCACCCCTATTCCCTTGGTTAGCTCTTAGAACGTTGAGAAGATTCTGCTCTGCCCAACCGTCAGATCAACGGTTCCGCTCCTAGGTTATGGATGTCACGTTATACTTGCAATAAATTAATTGGAACTGCACTCCCGTGCGCACAGTGCCCATACTCATTTTCACAGCTGCTCTGCAATTAGTGGGCAGCTGGCACGTTTAGGCCTGATCTTTGCGCACTTTTACTCCGCTGCATGCGCAGCCAGCCCTGACATTCTGGACATATGGCATTTGAGCCCCTGAGAGAGGTCAGTGGCCTGGGGCCAGTGTCAGTGCGTTGCGCCCCCGATTGGGGCACCCTGGCTTGATGCCCATTGTTTCCTAAAGTGTTTATGCTTGCGAGGCCTAAGGCCTCATATGATTATGGCATAATGTGTGATGTTAATGTAGTTTCATGCGCAAGGTGATTTATGTCTCCTCTGTTTTACATTGCAGGATCTCATGCTAAGTTCCTAACTTAACCAGTAGTTACTGGTTGTGCGCTACATTTACTATTTGTGCTACATTTACAATTGGTGATTTGTGATGGTTTTGACAGTGGCCCCATTGGCCCTGTACGTGTGTAAAGAGTCCCCTGTGAATATTGCCTAGTTCCAGTTGGCACAGTGTATATTATGTGATTATGTTTCTCATGTATTTATGACAATAAAAAGGCTATTTTTATATATAACCGTGTGTGAAGTTGCTTTTGTGGTGTACCTAGTGTGTTGCTGCTGTGTGTGTGTGTTGCGCAAACGCTTTAACATTACCTCCGGGATAGGCCTGACTGCTCGTGCCAAGCTACCAAGGGGGTGAGCAGGGGTTATCTTTGGCGTGTAACTGCCTTGCTCTGACTAGAGTGGTGGTCGCTGCCAGGCTTTGGCGTAAGCCTTAGCCAACCAGAGATCCCATTTCTAACATTGAGTATCAGGATAGTCAATCAGAAAGGGCCCAGGATATATCAGGATATCTGTTTCCTTTGATTCAAGCCTACACTCCCACCAGACATCTTAGGTCTTCTGGGGCAACGTTGACATTGGTTCCTAGAGTGAATAAAATGTGCCTAGGGGGTCGCTCTTTTAGACTCTTAACAGTTAATCTATAGAATGCTATGCCCCGGGACCTGAGATTGGAGCCATCTGAAGCTCGTTAACATAAAACCCTTAAGACCTGGCCATTTAGGAAATAACACAGGACAGATCTGCTTTGTTGCAAAAACCTGACTGACTGGTACTGGGAGTTTAGTGCAGCTTACCTCAGTGCAGAAACACTCCAGCTGGAGTAACCATGAGATTTATAAACCTCCTAACATAACATAATGATTGCATTTAAAAATGGTTACTGATTCCATTGGTATGGTTGTGATTGTTCTAATTTAATGTGGTGTACCTCCTGCCAAAGCCATTACGCTTGCCTTTATATTGATGTGGTGACCCCTTGACAAAGCCAAAAGGCTTTCCTTATATATTGGTGTGGTGATTCCCTGATTCAGTCTGCTTCATTTAAAGTGACACCATCTTATATTGTGATGTTCTATCTGTTGTAGGTGGGTGGGGAAGGTATTTTGAGGTCAGGACCCACTTGGGGTCAAATATGATTTCAAAGAGTCACCAAAGGTATTTCCATCTTCCTGATATATGTATCTGTAAATTAATGCATAGTATTTAGTAGTGTGCTTGCAATAAATGCTCTTTCCATTTTCAAAGAAAAAGCCCTGACTGGAAAGTTATTAATTGAATGTTATTGTTTGCCAGTGAACGGACATTACTAGCCCACCCCATCTCTTCCGAGAATACCATGAACTGCTCTGCTTCGCTACCCTGAGAGAGTCAAGTGCTACAATGGGATGCATGTTTCCCAGTAAGGAGACAGTTGTGGACCTATTACTTGTTCAGGCCTTATATCCTGCGCAACTAATAATCATTTTTCTTGCCGGCATAAAGGCCACATTCATTGATGCAAACACGGGGGAACAATGGTCTGCAGCTGGAAAATATTGTCATTAACGCCATATGTATTTAATGGCAGTCTCAATGCAAACCATTTCAGATTCCAGCAATCATGAATCCATGACCTTGGCAATCCTTCTCAGTTCAAAAACTCGACTTGTGAATTGCATCCCATGGACAAGAATGATCTTTTTTTGACCCAGCCGTAGCTTCTTCCACATCTTGAAGAACAAACTGAGAATTATATGCAAACAGGCCTCTGCAACTGGTTAAGAAAATTACTCTTTAATAAATTAAACAGGTGTTGTATAAAATATTCAGACCCATCAGATCCCTGAAGCTTCTTTTGTGTTTCCCATAATGCATCACATTTTGCTGCTCACGAAAGTTTACTTTCATGCTATAATATTAATATTTCAGAACACGGAAGATACTACAGCATCGAATTGAGAATTCAATGAAGTGTGTTTTGTCCACTGATGTTTCTCTTCAAAAGCTTATAACTTTGCTTCTCTTTGAAACCTGTTTCTACCCTTCTGAAGCTTAGACGAACAGCTACAAAGGAACGACATTCATTGGCATGGAAAGAGGCTTGACACTTTTCGTTTATTTGTTAAATATGGTTTCCATAGGAAGCCTTTATCCTTTAAACCAAATTCTAAATTTAGTAATTCACTGCTATGACTTAGCAACAGTTAATTACAGAACTCGTTATCCACTGTTGCTACGTCATAAATGTCTTCCAGGCCAGGCTGAGTGCTCAATGGGAGCCTGCCAGTGCAGGGCTGCTTGTCTGCTTTGACGTAAAGTTGAAAGCACAGCTGCAGGAGGGGTTTTAAGGAAGGGAAGGTGGTGGGGTTGGTCAAGGATGGCAGGTACGTTTTTTTTTTTTTTTTAAACCTTTGGGACAGCGATACATAACAGAGGCCATGTTATGTATGGCTCCCCCATTACTCCTCTGCCACTGCATAGCTGTTAAAAGCAGGGGCAGATGATTTGGGGGGGGGCATATATAACATAAAATTATAGATGGATAAAAAGTGGATTACGGGGATGCTTTTTCACCTCTGCAGTCTGGGTGACATCATAGACAACTCAAGCTTTGCTTCCGTTGTCTATATGATGTCACTCAGATCCCCTCGGTGAAAAATATTCCCGTAATTCACTGTAACCCTCATATCTTTCTATATGTTAGGTACGGTTTCCATATGAAGCCGTTATCGTTGACACCAGATTCTATATCCTGTAATTCACGTAATTCTGGTAATGACGTAGCAACAACAGGGCCGGACTGACTACTGGGCGTTTTGGAATTCACTGGGTGGGGGCTGATTTCGTTCATGGAGACCTGCGTGTACTTCGAAATAATTAAAGCAAAACGAATTTTGTTCAGTACACGCAGGTCCCCATCAACGAAATCAGCCCCCAGCTCAGCAGCATTCCAAAACGCCCGGTAGTCAGTCCGGCCCTGAGCAACAGATAATAACAGAACTTGGTATACACTGTTGCTACGTCATAAACGCCTTCCAGACCTGGCACTGCTTGCTTGCTTTGACTGCAGTGACAGCCCGTGTAGGGCGTTTTACCGGGGCGGTGACGTGGCGCAGAGGAGGGGCAGGGTGGGGGGGGGGGTTGCAAAATGCGATTTATTAATTTTTTACGGAACGTACCTGAAATCGGCCGTTTGCCGCATTTTGCAACCCCCCACCCTGCCCCTCCACTGCGCCACGTCACTGCCCCGGTAAAACGCCCTATCGGGCCGTCACTGCTTGACTGAGAGAAGAAAGTACAGCTGCAGGAGGGGGGAAAGAGGAGGCAAGGTGGTAGGGGTTGGTTAAGGTAAGGTAATTTTTTCACATTTGGGATAGGGAGGAGAGGCCACTTTATATGTGACTGCCCCATTACTCCTTTGTCTTAGACAGGTAGTTATAAGCTGGGGCAGGTGATTCCGGAGGCCATATATATCATAAAATTATAGATGGGTACAGGGGTAGCTCCTCCACGTGGGCAAAAGAGCGTCGCCCTACTGCTTTCTCGCAGTACGAGAAGCAGAAACATAAAATGGTATAAATACCATTTTATGTTGCTTCTTCTCGCACTGCCAGAAAGCAGAAGAAGGGTTTGGTTGGGGGCGGGCTGGGGAGGAGTGGCAAGCCCAATGTTTTGGGCACTGACTGTTTGGTCGGTCCCAGGGCCGACCAAACCACTCATGCACACTCTGCCGTTTTCTCCATGTTAGTTGCATGCAGCCTGCATGGAGAAAACGGCCTCCCCATAGACGCCTGTGCGGTCAGTGTCCCAGCCAATCACATCGCTGCCATTGCAGCATTGTGATTTGCTTAGGGGAGGAGATGCAGGCTGCTTGCTTCTGCTTCCTGTGAGCAGAGAGAGGAGACGTGATGCGGGACCGACGGCGAAGGTGTTTTTTAATTTTTTTTAAATTAATTTAATGCCAGCCGCGACTAGATGGGTACCTGTGAGTGAGAGAGATGTTTTCACCTTGGAGTTCTCGAGCTTTCTTTGTGTTGTCTAATGGATGTCTTTCAGAACCTTTTCAGTAAAAAACATCCCTGTAACTCACAGTCACTCATCTTATCTTCAATATATTTACCTGCTCATTTGCATAGGGTGAACAATACCTACAGGGCGTTGAATCATAAATACATTCCGTTCCTGTCTGCTGACCGTAAGTTTTTCCCTTCAATTAAACAAGCTGCAGAGCTGGATAGGTGAGATCCGGTCCATGGCTGCGGGTGGCCTATGAATGCCCAGCTAGTCTATGTTGACATTTAACCCCACCAAAACTTCCTTGGGAACAGGCAGCGTAGGACAATCACAGCACTTTCACATTCACACTCTACCAGTGTACCCCAGAACAATCACAATAAGACAAGTTTGTGTATGGTAGCACACATTTACATACTGAAACCTTTTAACACAGCAACCATAATGTTGTGAGCAACACACATATTTCTATGACACTAGTGAACCTAGAGTGTACTGCAGTTTAGAGCGTTCTGCTAATACTGCTGCTCAAGACTGTGCATACAGTACCAAGTGCATCTGCAAAGGATACATCGATGTGTGTAAAAAGTAACATGCTTCTAGGCCGCCTTACACTGTGTGTCCTGTTACCCAATTGTTTCGTCCAGTGAAACACCATTTGTAGAGCATCACGCGTGTAAGCCCAGTATCCTACATCTGTTTACTGTGACCAGTGCATTTCTACCGTGTCACATCTGTAGCACATCTGTTTACTGCACTGGCCATGGGTGCCATTCAAGGGTAGTCAGCGCTTTGCCTTTGCTTCCCCAGAAACTGACCCTGTGACCCCTATCCTCAGTAGCAGCAAAGACAGACCAGAAACAGGCAGGAATGCTTTTGATGACCGTGATAACTTTCTAAACTTCCCACCCCTTTTCCCCATCTATTCTTTTGACCTTTCTATCAAGCTTTTTTTTTTGTATCTTGCCTCATTTTATAAAGTCATTGTTTCCCCTGTTAATGGGTGCCACTTTTTCCGATAAATGTACAATCTTGCTGCTTATTTCAGGACTTCGCAAATACTGATGCTTGAATCCACAGTAATTTCAATAGACCGCAGTCAATGACAGCACTAAGGGGCATATTAACAAGGGCCGCCGATAAATATCGCAAAGCGCACTTAGCGCTTGCATATTTATCGCCGGCTATCTCTGGAATTCATCGCCCGGTTAGCGCTTTATCAACAACGTGCATCTCCGAGGCGATACAATTCCAGAGATAGGTGGGATATCGCCGTTTTCCATGGTGGAAAACGGCGATATCCTAGATAATTGGGCCTGTGGTCTTAGCCACACAATCCACCCCCATGTTAGGTATGCCTTAGTCAGGAATTTAACAGACGTTAAATTCCTGAGTTAAGGCATACTTAACGCGATTTTATTTATAGCTAACCCTCCTTGATAATATCGCGAAGCTTCCTTCACGATATTATCCCATGTTGTTTTTCACAGCCACGCCTCTTTTGCATCTCATTATCGATGCAAGGCAAGGCGTGTGAAAAAGGGGCGATACATCAAGGAATCGCGCGCTAGCGTGTCCTTGATGATAATGCGATAATATTATCGTCGCCCCTTGGTAATATGCCCCTTAGGCACCATACATATTCAACAATGGGGAACATTTGAAGGGAAATTGTCCGATGGGAGGAAAGGGCGTCAGCGTGTTGAGCTGTCACCACTTCTCGGGGATCTTCAGAACTTCAGGAAAGTGAAGATAAAGGGAAGAGGCCTGATTTATGAGTCTGCTGGTATTCACAAATGTACAAATAATCATATTTATTTCATGTAAATGTTTTGTGTTTTACTAGGCTTCCATCCCAATGCAAAATGAAGGCCCCACTGCAGAATGCGAAGAGAGGTCCCGGAGTCTCCCAGATGGCAGGTTGGGGACTCTCTTAAAGAATTGGGGGTCCCCACACTTTGGGAGCACCCGTTATGCCCTTGGATGTAACTGGTTCACTTTAAAAGTAATTACATAGGACGAGAAGGGTTTTTTTTTATCAGTAAAAGAGCCCTTCTCTAAGCGCAAAAAATACTTTGCGCAGCTGTGAGTTCCCTGGGCCATGCTGAGGCACATTAGTGCAGGCCCTCATAGGTACTGAAGCCAAGCCCGATCGATTAAAATGACCAGACTTTTACATCAAAAACTACCACCTACTAGAACCCTTGCATAAACAAAAAGAGCACATTTTGTGTGTTGCAGTGCACATCACACATCCAATGCGTGAAATCCTTCTGAGTTGCCTAGGCATGGGAATTTGCAATGGAAGGCTATGCTTCCAGTCCAAATCCTATGCTAGGCATCTCACACTCACCTTTGCACCATGGTGCGAGGCTGTGCATTGTGCAATATTGCTTTGACTTCCAGTGCATGAAGTGACCACAGAAGCAGGCCAGTCTTAGTAGATATCCCTCTGTGCTGTGTTATTCTTTTTGCGAAGAGCAGCATTTCTGTTTTCTGGGCCGTTTAAAAAACTGCAGAGTCTGTTCTTAGTTACTGCAGGGCATATGTCACACAGAACGGAGTCATGACTAGGTCTGTCAAGGACGGAAAACTGAATTGGGGCAAGCCCTATAGAATTGTACATGTATACTAGCAATTATTACATTTCGTTCGAGTTGGGCCAGGCATGCCTTTAATGCATGGAAATATGTTTTTTTTCTGACAGGCCTCTAATTCTTACTTGCCCTTGCAAGGTCAACTGCAACAACCCTTTATCACTGTGTTACTGTTTTGGGAGAAACAACTGCGTGATTTTAATAAAGCCAATTTATAGAGAGGTTTTGCAAGCCCATTGAGGCTGCATTTGGTGATTTAGAAATCGAAGGAATCCTGCTTGCAAAGGACCCGGGGGCATATTAACAACGCGGCGCTATAAAATCATCGCCGCTTTTGCGGCCGTTTTCGGCCGAAAAGCGGCGATAATTTTATCGCCTTATCAGCAAAGACACGCTATCGCGTGTTTTGCTGACTTAGCGCCCGTTTCCAGCATGCCTAACTTTGGATCGTTAATGAGATGCAAAGTAGGCGTGGCTGTGAAACCAACCAGGGATAATATCGCGAAGGCAGCTTCGCGATATTAACAAGGAAGGGTAGCGATTATTTAAATCGCGTTAAGTATGCCTTAACGCAGGAATTTAACGTCTGTTAAATTCCTGACTAAGGCATACTTAACATGGGGGGTGGATTCTGTGGCTAAGACCACAGGCCCTATCATCTAGGATATCGCCGTTTTCCACCATGGAAAACGGCGATATCCACACTGTCTCTGGAATTTTTATCACCTCGGCTATGCGCGTTGTTGATAATGCGCTAACCGGGCGATAAATTCCAGAGATAGCCGGCAATAAATATGCAAGCGCTAAGCGCGCTTTGCGATATTTATCGCCGGCCCTTGCAATTCTGCCCATGCTTTCTAGTAAGACTCTTTTTTTTAATTTGTTTGGAGGGTTCTAGGAAAAACTTTTTGAGCCTTTTGTAATAACTATTCTCCACCAACTCAATGTTTGCAACTCAAGGGCAAAATGATTTCATTATAGCAGCTTGGACATCAATTCACCGAGATGCTAGGGTAGCTGGCGACACCACACGCCCTTTGACCGCCACTTCAACTCACACACAAATTCACACATATATACCCTCACGCTTAAACACACTCTCACCCACAGGCACGCACACAACATACATTTTAAAGCATGTTTTACTTACCTCAGCAGTCATGGAAGGGCGTATTCCAGCTTATTGTACTCCATTGTTTTATTACACTATTAGTGAATAATATATTTTATTTATTCACTGTTAGTGTAATAAAATATTGAAAGAAAATAGAGTGGAGCTCCAGCTCTCCTGTGTTCCTGGCACTGAATTTGCCACCTCTGTGGCCAGGTGTCGCAAAGGCAGTGCTGGGGATAGCAAAGGACAAGCCAGGGGTTGCAGCTGCAACCCTGGTGACCCCTAAATGACAGCCATGGTGCCAAACTGCCTGACGTGCAACTGACTTTTTTTGTCACACTGGCCCTTCAGAGGCACAGGCCCATTGACATGGCCACTGGAATCATACAATTTCTGCAGCTGTGGCGTTTTCCGCATAATTGTGGAGTTGCCGCATTTGCCACATAATTCAACATCTGCTGCATAATGCGCATATTTTAACAAAGACAACGTTTCTAGCTCAAACAGATCAAAAGTTATTAAAAGCATAGTGACACGTGCTGCCACGCAATGAAAGGTTCTTCGCAAAGGTTGACTTGTCATCTTTAAACTGCTTATTGATGTATTTGGGTTTTAAACTGGTACTCATAGGGTAAAATCATTGCCAGACAGTGTTACTATGTGCAAAAATGTAAAAATTATGACGTTAATACTATCACATATGTGCCTTATTACGCCATTAATTTGTCTTTTCTTGCTGCATAATGTAGTCAACGTAGCAACATAACAGGGTCCTCCCTTGCTATATAATTCCAGTGACTGATGTAGTTGTATTGTGACAGACTCTGCCCCAGTGATCCCGGCCTTTTTTGAGGCAACACCTCTTGCATTGTAAGCCTTATAGCTCGGCCTTTTACCATGAAAAGTCAATTATGCATGAACTAGAACACAAAGAGGAAAAAACCAAGAGTGGGCAAACTGGTCCCACGTGACGTTCGACAACTTCTAGTGTAAAGAACGGCATTTCACCTACTCCCTCTTACTTTCTCAAGTCTCTGTCTTCGTTCTTATGTTCAATGCAGTGCTTTGAAGCAGTTTAGGAGATACACAAGCAGTCAGCATGGCGTAAGACGCATAGATGTGCAGCACAATTTAACTGAAGACAGTGTTACTTAGTTACACCACAGTTTTGTTTTGTATTCGAGTTACTCCTTAGGTTTGCTTGCTCAATGGCCCACAAAATAGCCGTGAGATGCAGAGTACATAGGTGAACATAACAGAAAAGTCTGAAACAATGAAGTGTTGGAGTGTGTGCATGAGAACAACATGTGCTATGACAACAGAAAACCGAGAAAGCAGACACGCTGGTAGCATCACAAGTTAGGAGAGGTGACATATCCTGCATTGGGTATTCATGCACTTGGTAGCTCCTGTGTGCCTCACTCCTACAGAAAACCCTTGGGCTGCTGGCGCTGGACACGGCCCTGCTCCTGCAGCACAAGAAGGAGAGGAAGGCTTGGCGGAGCACTGGGTAAAATACTGGCCGGGTGGCCATACTAGTCTGAGAGTTTAGTAATCTGTCAGTGGCCAGTTTGTGTGTCTGAGTGGCAAGTGTGCACTAATCTTAACGCTGTGGTCCAAAGGTTATAAAGTTACGCGGCATGTTTTCTTGGCTCTCCCTTTCATACCAGGCTGGGGTCAGTCTTAGGTCTTGCCTGCCTGCATGCAGTTCGTGTATTTATTGCCATCCCCTCGATGCCTTATCCTACAGGTGGGCAGCCGCTGCTGAGTCTTAAAGGTGAATGTCAGTCAATTTAAATGAAGGCAATCAGAACTACAGCTCCCAGTATGCAACATTTTGGGAAATAAAAGGAAAGGAACAGCAATGGTTTGCCTGGTTGGGACCTAATCAGTACTGCACGAAAATCTCTTCCAAGTGAAAGATGTGACCCAATTAGGGTCACCCGGGTCACTCGCAACCACCTCTCAGCCTCCCATACAAATGAAGAGTCGGTCAAACAGAAGAGAATACAAACCAATATATTTATTCAGATATACTCGAGCGGAGCCCAGTCTCTTAGGATTTCTGCAGAGGGACTGACATCAGCAAACATGGTATTACACTATGTACGATTCAGAACCAATTAAGGCATGCCCACAATGGAATTTTCCAGGCAGATGCAGCTACACAAAGAAGTACAGAAGGATACGTTTCAATCCTGGGGCCGGGCACACACTATCTACTCCTCAAGGGTGTTCCGTCCTTGCCCACCACTAGACTAGTGGGAGAAGGCCTCTATCTAATGGGAAAGGTATGCGCTAATAAGAACAGTGTATTCATAGAGAAAAAACAGGGCCCAACCTTGGAGAAACTAGTCTTACCAAAAGCTGCTTTTTCAGGAAAGGAAAGATTAGTTTCGATCATGGTTCACAACGGCGGCCAAACATAAAATGGTGCAGCGAATGCTAACCTATATAGAACAATACACAGTCAACGGAGCAACATTTTTTTTACTCTAACAGACTCCCTTTTAGCATGAGCTAACCATGTTATGTTGTCATCAAGGAAAGTATAACATGTCTGAGGACAAGAAACATCACAATAAGGAGTTCATATATTCAGTAAATCTCAAAAATACCCTCATCTATCTGCATCAAGTCATCAATATCCTTTTTGTAGCATATGCACCGCATTAGTATCATGAACTGATATTTTCTGTTTGGGGATGAGAACATTAACGCATTGGGTGCAATAAGCTGGGAGACAGTGTATACAGAGGTAACAGGTAAGGAAAATACCGGCAACCACAGCCAAGAAAGTGAAGATCTTCCAACCCCAAGATATTAACGTGTTTGACAACCACCCCAACAGTGTCCAAGTACCCACTTCTTGGTGTATCTCAGCCGATATCCTATGCAATTTTTGTACAGCTGAATAAACATTGGGAGCGTTATCAGGTATGTAAACACAACAGCTGCTGCCTATGACGCGACAGGCCCCTCTCCGATCTCCAAGGATAACGTCCAGCACCATACTGTTCTGCAAAGTGACTAATCTCGTAGCCTGAAGCTCAGCAGTGACATTCGTCATTATCCCAGCAGTTGTATTAATAACCGCTTCAGCAACTCTAGTTAACTGACGAATTTGAAGGCTATTTGCCATGGGGCCCCAAAAGAGTAGCAGGCCCTTCACAGCATCTCCAAGTTGCTGTGCGGTAGTGTCTGACTGATCTATATCCTTTGTGTCAACAACCCTTCTTACTCTGGCCAGGAATGCACTTCTATGTTGCACCCGATGAGTTTTGTGATAATTAGACAGGGCAACATTTACGGGGGAAAAGGAATGAAAGATAACGTGCCTGACCATCCCCTCGGGACCGAGGCGTGAGCCTGTGACCCACAGATAAAATAGACATTATGGGGTAGGATGGAAGGCGGACTATTAGTCGTATTCAGCTTGTAGGTGAAATTACATTTACTCTTTACCTCACCAGTCCCCTGGACACAAAAATGAGCTGTCTTATTGATCAGTGGCATGGGTATTGGTTTATCTTTGGTAAGATTTCGACCTTGGAAGGATTGGAAGTACTCAGAGGTGTTAAACCATTGGAAATCAGCCATTTCCATTCAAAACCAGGAATTGTCCTTTCTTTATGGTACATTTTCAAACAAGACTTTGAGGACATTGTCCCTGGAGTCCCTTGGCCTGGCGGACCCATGGGGTTAAACCTTTGGTAGAAGCATAAATATTCATTTGCAGTGTGAGAATCAGTGGATGTTTTATCCAAAGTAGAAAGATGAAATTGAAAGTACACCAGTCAAAACAATTCATACCAACCCTTACAGCTGCCAAATGATGGCAATGGCATAGACAAAAAATTGTCGCTGTTATTAGTGACCGAAGGGAGCAACCCACAAACCCAACAATTAGTTGTATTGGACACATTATAAGCATAATGCAACAATTGTATAAATACATTGTCTGTGTAGGACTGCCTGTGTTCTGCTTTGTGTGGGGCTAGAGTAACAAAAATGTGTTCAGGGGAAGTGGGTTTTGTACCCACCAAGGAATGCACAGGAAATTTCTCCTCTAGAAACCAGGATATTCCAAATAATGTCACTATTGCAATCACAATAATTAATATACAAACTATTTTACTCTTTGTCGACCAACCCCGTGCTAAATGCGGTGGTGGAATGGTTGTTCCTCCTCATCAATAGTCCGACCAAAGGGATGCATTATGAAGCAAGGAAAGAAATGCAAAAAAAATAATAATAGCGAAGGTAAGTGTTCCCAGTGTCCGTCAGAGCCTCACTGGTACAGGTTCTTATTGTTCATCAATATGTTGAGGGAGCTTGCTCTGTCCTAACCTCACGATGTTTCCCACACTGATCAAGATAATGTACCCCCTCCAAGGGAGCACATTCAATCTATCCTGTCCGATGTCAAAACAGTGCACCAATCTCACATCACCCTAAACTAACTCCATTAATACTACAGCAAAGTACACCCTAACTTACACAGTCCATCCCTGGCTAATCTGACTTCTCCTTTGGTGCACTATTCCTCAATCGAGGATGCAGATTGTACCTGGTGACTCCAGGCACAGAGGGATCAACAAAAAGGGGCTCCTGAATAGCTCATATCTCCGGTGAGACTGCTGTATTGAGCACTTCATTATTCTCCGCATCCGTTTGCGTCCAGGTCAGTTTAGCTTCACTGAAGGGGACAAACTGAGACACCCTCTCACACTCAGAGTCCGCTACTCTGTCTTTGATCCATTGGTCATATGACAAAGGCAGAGGCCCCCTTTTGCAATGCGTGCCATGCACCCAATTCTTTCAGCCAGTGACCTTGACTGCAGTACGTGTAGCTAGAAGGACCTGTTTGGGTCCCTTTGAGCATGGCTCCAAGCTCTTCTTCCCCTGGAAGTTTCTGATGAGTATAAAATTCCCAGGCCAAATGTCGTGTCCGGGTCTCTCTGGTGTAGCCGGCAGGGACTCACGGACCTGTTGATGAATAGAATGCAAATATTCAGTTAGCTGGCACAGGTAATCGATTAACAAGGGGGTACTCAATATCAGAGAACCGATGAGGTCGCGGGACACCCCAGACATTTGCAGAGCGTCCAAACACAACCTTTTATGACGACAATCCTGTTCTAGAATTTGCTGTTGTTCTTGTCGACAAAAGAGCTAATGGTAAAGCATCTGGCCACTGTAACCCTGTTGTCTCTCCTGAATCTTTACCAATTTCAGTGTGAGAGTACCTTTGTACTTCTCAACCAAACCTGCTGACTGTAGGTGATTTGCAGCATGGAACTTCTGTTTTATATGTAACCCATCACAAATCAGTTGAATCACCTGGGCATTAAAATGACTTCCGTTATCACTCCAAATCAAACATGGCAAGCCAAAACGAGGAAAGAACTCCTTTAAGAGTACCTCTGCAGCTGCCATGGCTGTATTATCTTTAGTGGGATAAGCCTAAACCCACTTACTGAATGCACAAACAACCACCGAAACATACTTCAAATTATTGCACCTATCTAATTCTAAATAGTACATCTGGATGACCTCAAAAGAGAAAGTGGGCGGTGCAAAATCACCGGGTGGTGTAGAAGTTCCCTTCCCAGGATTGTGCATCATGCACACCATGCAGTACTTCACTAAATGTGCAGCTGTTTTAGAAATGTTATCATTCTGCCATACAGGGTCTAACAACTTGCAAATACCCGTAGCACTAATATGGGCTGGGCCATGAGCCATCGTGACTACAGGAAGAACTTATTAATCTGGCAACTTCCATCTCTGCTTCCCTGACTTATCAATCCAACATCCTTTGTCGTTCAACTGTGCTGTACTTTCCTGCCACATTGCTAATTCCTCTATTGTGGCCTCACTTTGTATCTCCTTCACGTTCTCAAGTGTGTCTTCAAACAAAGTACCTCAGGCACTCACCTAGCAGGACCTGCTACAAACATTGTTTTCATTTTGGTCCGAGCTCTTTCCTTAGATGTCTGATCTGCAAAAGCGTTTCCCTTACCTACATCGTCAGTGACTTTCCAGTGGGCGCTACACTTCACTATGGCCAATTTCTTAGGGAGTGTCAAAGCAAGCAAAAGCCTCAATATAATGTGCCCATGTTGTAGCTTGGCACCATGCGAAGTAAGAAACCCTCTCTGTGCCCGGAGTCACCCGAAGTTGTGCACGACTCCCAAGGCGTACTGACTGTCAGTATAAATATTGACAACCAGTCCCTCACTCAATTCGCAAGCTTGTATTAGGGCAATGAGCTCTGCATATTGGGCCGACTGATAGGGAACTCATGATGCCTCAACTCTACTGTACGCAGCGTGGTGATAGCATATGCAGCAGTTGTAGTGACATCTGGTAATTTAAAACAAGAGCCATCGACATATAGTTCCCCACTGAGGGCAGATAAGGGAACATCAGTCAAGTATATCAATCCTTTTGTCTCTTCTTCTGTCCAGAAGATACAATCATGTTTATAAATCTCATCACTCTCAGAAGGAAGGGGCAGTAACGTGGCTGGATTCAGAGTGGCACATCTTTTGATCGTTATTTGTGTGGCAAACAATGTTAATTCATAGCCAGTAAGACGTGCACTGGTGAGGTGCTGTATCTTTGTCTAATCCAAAAGTGTATCCACCGCATGGGGTACCATGACTGTGAGGTCGGTGTCAAGTACGAGACCAGCTGATTGTCTTATTGAGCCAGCCACGTCCGCGACCATTCTTAGACAGCTCGGGAGGGCTCGTGCGACAGGGTCTAGGACAGCAGGCAAATAAGCACAGAACCCTTTCTTATCTCAGAATTTCTGTGTTAAAACAGAAAGCGCTCAACCAGCCATCTCATGAACATATATTACAAAGGATTTGGCGTAGTTAGGGATGCCAAGCACTGGAGCCGAACAAAGCGCAGTTTTTAGTTGCTCAAAAAACTGCCGACATTCAGACATCAACAACAATTCAACTGTACTGTCTCTGCAACCTTGTTCTGTATCTGAAGCGATGAGCAAGTCATCGATATACTGTAGCAATACATTATGTATAGGGAGCTACAAGGAATCCAACTGACCTTTCAATGTCTGACTATAAATACTTGGACTCTCTGTATAGCCTTGAGGAGTGCAACAGAACCTAAAACGTCTACCAGCTAGGGTGAACCCAAACAGATATCTGCTTTCAGGATGGATAGGAAAACTGAAGAATGCATTTTTCAAATCAATGACAGAAAAGAATTTAGCTGAAGAGGGAATCATTGTCAAAAGAGTGGTGATGTCAGGAACTAACGGAAACTGGGGAATCACTAGTTTATTAACTTCACGCAAGTCAATCACAAAACGGTAAACATCTTCATGATCATCAAGAGAATCTGAGGGCATCCACTTAAGAATGGGAAGGATAGGGCTAGTACAAATATTAGCTGTTGTCTATTCAACCACTCCCTTCTTAACCAAATACTGCACAATTTTCAATAAGGCTCGCTCTCCTGCCTGCAGTATTTTATATTGAGGGATATGAGGTAAAATAGCACCTTCCTTAACGCGTATTGAAACAGGCAAAATCTGCAACAACGCCACGTCTGTGTCACCTGTTGCCCACAGAGTGGTTGGCACATCTTTAAATTCAACAGGAAGGGGCGCATTTTTGGACAGACACTGCTTAGCGCACACCACATCTGGACCCATGGTCATATAGACACCTGCTGTGGAACAATAAATCCTAGCATGACGTTTTTTTAACAAATCCAAACCCATCAAGTTCTCACCACAGTTAGATGCCAGAAAAAATCCCGAATCCACAGTGAAAGAACCGATAGTCAATGCAAGGGGTCTTAAAATGGGGCAGATAACCAGTACACCAGAAAAACCTACCGAAACATTATTATGGCCGGACAGATCCACCCCAGGGACCATATTTAGATACACAGCACTTTCCGTAGCACCTGTGTCCACCAAAAATTCCTTAGTTGAACCTTGCAGTTCCGCTGTTACATAAGGACCACGCTGGTCCACAGGTATCGGAACTGGTCCCCCACTCTGTCCCTGGCTGTCCTAGCTGTAAGACATTCCTGTCACTTCATTAACATCATAATCATCGTGGTAGTACTGTCCATCCCATGGGTCATCAAAGTAATTATTATCAGAACGACCCTGTGATGCTGCAGCGTTCTAAGCCCGGCCTGCCCCACCAGCTCAACAACCCCTTCCACGAGAACCTCGTCCTCTAGGGACCGCCACCTTCTGCAAAAGCACAGGACACTCGCTATGCCAGTGTACCTCCCCTTTACAATACGCACACTGATTCGGACCCAAGGACGTAGTGTTTGACGGCCTGTTGGTGTGTGGAAGCTATCGGGCCAAACCACTACGTCCTCTACCATTCCCTCTAAATATCTGATGCAACAACACCTATGTCTTCAAATACTTATGCTTTTTCTCTGTCCTCTCCTTTTCCTCACTATGCCTATGCTCATAGTGCTGTGCCATGTTCAAAATAACAGAAGGGGAAGAGGTTGACCAGGTGCTTTCGGAAGCCTGCAATGGAGTCACAACCTCAGGAAGCAAATTAGAAACACATCTATTAACAAACAACTGAACACCTCCCTCAACAGACAGATCCTGCCCACTGTAATCCAGGAAAATATCTTCAAACCGAGTGAAAAAATAAGACACATGCGCATCTTTCTTTTGTCGACAAGCAATTAACTTGTCCCATTCAACCTTCCTCGGTGGAATAAGAGAACGCATATACGTAATGATAGGGCATGGCTAAAGCCAGTATCTCTGCTCTATGCTTATCACCTGCCTTCCATTCCTGATCCCATTCTTTAATTTGGTCACACGTACCGCCAACTCTGCAATATGGTTTTGAGTATGCACCTGTCTCCAAATATCAACCGGAACAAGAAGACCAAAAAACATTTCAATATCAGCCAGAGTCATCACAGTGGAGGAGACAGCTTTAGTCAATTCTTTATAATATGCAGTTGGATTCTTCCTAGGATCAGGCAAATGAGTCTTAAGAGATAAAACTTCACTCCGTTTCCACTGAGTGTAAACCTGTTGTTCCTGAAAACGAGCCACTTCTCTGGCCCTTATAACATTACTGCGGCCACCTTGCAATCCTGGAAATTCTGGGTGGTATATAGGATGAACCTCCCGCATCGGAAACTGAGTCACCGTCTTGGGACTGTTCTCATGCAATCTTCCCCCATAGGCTATTATTGTTGCGACATTACTGAAAACCTGTTCTGGACTCAAGTCACTAACATACACACGATCTCTAATGTCGTGTAAAATTTGAGGTGCTTCTGATTCAAAACACTGCTGTCAAAGACCAATCAAAGTTGCCGACATATGCTTAAGAGCATGCTGCTGTATAAAAGGCTCAAAATCTCGCATTGTTCCCCAAACATCCTCCACACTGTAAATCGGATTACATGCCCACTGGGCAGCCTGATTAGCTATCACTCTTTTCTCTTCATCTCCCACTTCGGATTGTACTAACGGCCCCCCTTGAATTTCATCCAGTTTCTATCCTCAAATCCATGTACCGGTGTCCCACTACTTAGTAATGTTGGGGATGAAGAAACAGAGTGGGAGTAGCAATGGAAATAACAGGCACTAACGTTGCTACTGACTGCGTCACTGGTGAAAGGGACGCTGAAACAGTAGGTGTGGCAGGAGTACTAACAGTCATGGTTGTCACAGACAGTGAGGACAAAGAAAGGACAGGAGGTGTCGTGGCCAAAGCAGTCTGATCAACAGTAGCAGGAGCAGAAACAGCAGAGACAGGAGGAACGGGTGGCTGGGACTGTGAGGGAATAGTGGGATAAATACTCTGCGGGCATACTGTGGTGGGGGTCGAGTATCTCATAATTCTTCCACAAAGGTATAATTTTCTTCTTGGGACACATAAGTTTTATCAATCTGTAATTGAAACGTTCGATGTTCACATTCAATACCCTTCTCCTGCTTTTCCCTGTCATATACTACGGCCTTCTGAGTTAATGTCTGCATTCTCCCTTTCCGGGCCTCTTTCTCTGCTTTCATTTATTTCTGCTTGGCTGCCTTTTGCCACGTTCTACGGGTATTAAACATAGACTGCCTACTTTTTACTTAAACAACTTTTCTTGCAAATATTCAATCTTTGGTTCATCAATAGTGCCAGTCAACGGCCACTGTAACTCGACGTTGTCCCTCGTATATTTGTGCCATAGCTCACTAAACATAATAGGTAAAGGTTGTTTGAATTTAGGAACAGAAAAAGTTCTTCACAACAATACAAATCAAGGGCTAGGCAATATTACAATCAGAGGGTCCAAAACCCTAGATGACCATACCTGCTTCTACAGCAACAGAGGCAACCACTAGGTACTACCAAATGAGGTATCAAAAAGATAGACCACTCCACTAAAATCCAACCACTTCAGAGAAAAAGATTCCTCAAGCAATATAGAACAGTGAAGTTCGGACCAATTCCCCCCTCCCCACAACAGTTCCCAACTCCTATGGTAGGAGCGGTACAACAATATCTGGAAGAGTAGAAGAACATAAGTACAGAAAGATGGGCACTAAACATCATATAAAGGTTACTCAATTTGCTTTAAAAATGCTCCACTCCATGTTGTACCAAAACTTCTATTGAATCATGATCTGTCCACTGTACAAGACGAAACGCGCCTATTACTACAAAAACTAGCAATGGAAAATGTTCCATCAGACCAACTTAAGATAGGAATATAGTAAAGATATTTTCTGGTCATGAAGAAAAATCAGCCCAAGCATTTCGGACAATTCTAGATCTTCCGTTCATCAACTAGTTTATCATCAAAGAAAGATTCAGGATGTTGGTTCTTCATCACATCTACCGGCAAATAAAGAGAGGTGATTTGCTATGTGCAATACATTTGCATATTTTTACATCATTATTTTCTCATCCTCACAGAAAATATCTCAGATTCTCAGTAGAGAACAAACACTATCAGTATACTGAACTTCCCTTCAGTCTGAAATCAGCTCCTCAAACTTTGTCAAAAAGCATGGCAGCAGTGGCAGCTCACTTGAGAAAGAAAACAATATTTTTCTACCCATATCTTAAAAACTGGCTAATTAAGGCATATTCCCATTTAACAGCAACACAAGACTATAAAACCACAACAAAGCCATTGACCAAGCTTGGCATTCAAATCAACTTCAACAAATCAATAACAACACTAGCACAATGCCTGATTTTGTTAGGTGCAAAATTAGATACTCTAAAAGAAAGTTTGTATCCTTGGGAGGAGAGAGTGTAATCCATCTAAAAGAAGTATGCAGCTATGAAACATTTAGTCAAACCAACTATTCGTCATATCTCATCTCTTCTAGCATCCATGGCATCCTGCATATTGAAAGTCCCAAATACAAGACTTTTCATGAGACCTCTTCAATACTGTCTTGAAGATCAATGATCACGAAAGAACAGAAGACTAGCAAGGCCACATTTACTTTCACAATCTCGGGTTTGGTGGTTCAAACTTCAAAATTTGCTCTTGGAAGTTCCCTTTCAGAAAGAACTACTGACACAAACCATAGTCACAGATGCCTCCCTGTCAGGATGGGGAACACATATGAACCGCTTAACAATTCAGGGCCTCTGGTCACACAAGGAGAAGTTTTATCATATAAATCTTTAAGAATTTAAAGACTGTCTACAGTCTCCCTCCTCCAACGAAATTTTGATTTGAACAGACAATACCATGCAATGTATTACAGCATAAAACAAGTCCTGATGAACTCAAGAAAATCATCAGTACAAGCTCAAACAATGTAGCATTGAGCACTAGCAAGAGGATGCCACTCACAGCATTTCATTTTTCAGGAATTCAAAAAGTAGAAGTAGACTTTATCAGACTTGATTACGAAGAGAACACCGAATGGATTCTCAACGACAAAGTAATACAAGATATTTCTATAGAATGGGGTACTCCAATATTAGATTTATTTGCCACAGCACAAAACGAAAAATACAGAGACTTTGCATCCAGAACTACAGTCAGTGGGCAATGCCCTTTTGATCAGTTGTTCAACCCTATTTTACTATGCCATTCCACCAATGCCATTGATACTTCTAGTGATTCATAAAATACAGAAATTGAACGTGAAGTTAATCATATTTATTCAACAGTTCCAGCATTCAGAAAGAAACTGACATCTCTGACAGCCTGACATTGAAGTTCTACAAGAAATTAACTTGGATTTAGGATGTTCTACAATGTTAATGTCATTAAGGACACAATATTACAAGGTCTTCCGAGGTTACATAACTGTGGGACCATAGCCATATATATATCCAGCCGTGAAAACTGCACCACCCTTGAATTTGAAGAGGGGGCCACACAGACACAGACCTGCCTCAAGTCTGTTTGTGGGGGAACAGACAGGCATAATTACTGAACATTTCTTTTCTCAGAGGTCCACTTGAGGGCTAGGAAAACATAAATTAACTATCCGTGAAAGCACAGAATCCACGAGTAGTAAAATGTTTGAAAGGCACTACAGAATCCACTGGAGGAAAATAGGATCGTACGACACGTCCCAACATGCAACGTCTGTTGTACTCACCTGTGAGGCCCACTGGAGGGCAATTGAAATAAAAGACATGCAGGAAAAGTGCCTTTCTAGCAACACTGCGCATCCTCATGAAATGCCTGTGACCAAGGAGGTGCTGCTCCAAAACGCGTAAGGTTTGCAATTTTTCTGACGAAAAAATGCTGGTTTGCCTTCACTGGAATCCACGGAATTCATCTGTTTTACAGTGCGTTTTCGAATGGAGGATAAATTGTGAACACACACACACACACACACACACACACACATATATATATATATATATATATATATATATATGTTACCTACTGGCGGTCGCCAGTAGGTAGTTATAGTTAGGACCTATTTTCCATAGGAAATCCGCAACATTCTATTCCCAATAACTTTGGCGCCGATTGACGATTGACGAATCTTTGCGAAATTTTCAAAACTTTTGGCCAGCTCCGGTCCACTCCTATCCTGAAAGTCTCGGGACGATTCGTGTAGCAGGGGCCGAGAAAAAAGGAGGGTCCCAAAACGTGTTTTCCCCATGCAATTTCCAATAGGACCTTTAGCCGCAGCTACAGCCCGAACTGCTGAACGGAATTACACCAAATTAGGCATAGAGGTAGTCCTCAGTTCAGACTCGTGCCTTTTGCTTAAATGGTATCCATCTGTTCAGTAGTTCCTGAGAAAATCAAAATCAAAATCACATATATATCTGGACGGAGCCTAACCATACATCTCATCGTAAGATCTGATTGGCTGTCAGCACTTCATCCAAAAAGTGTTGCCAGCCATTTTGGGACCAATATACATGATAGCACCTCATTAAAAAGAATTGCAGTTAATAGAAGGTTTTAAGACTTTAGTGACATTATAAATCATTTGTTGATGGTATCATACTCATTTTAGGAATTCTGGTGTGTTCTAAGGTGATTTTACTATATGAAAAAGCCTTCTGCTGGGATATCATGAATTATGCTTGAGAGAAAACATATTTTCTCATGCTTTTCCCACAGAGGTTTGGAAGGTGATCTATAAGCTAACCTGAGAGCATATTTTCTGTAAATTCACATTATCTTTCTCAGTCATGTGAGAATGAAGTCTGACATTCTCAGTAAAACATGTACATCCAACAAGGGCAGAGACTGTCAGTTGATTCCTTTGTGTTCTATTGCAGCTTCCCAGAGTGTTCTAAAGAACAACTAGAGCGCTAACAGTCCTACTGATGACAAACGTATGGCACACCTGAAGCCATCTTGATTGCAATAAAGTGGTAACTCTTAAAACATTTAATTTAAAAGGAACAAAATTAGGGGGTTCATTTTGCCATAGAAAGTATGATTAGTGCTGCAGAAAGAAAAATTAGGGCACATTTTGAGTGACTTATCAAATCCTCTTCTATTTCATTAAAAAATTCTGACATGCAGACTGACACTTGTACTTTGAATACCAGCAGCAGACTTCCCTGGTGAGCAGTAGCTTTACTACAGTGATCTAATGAGCAACTAGAGTGCCAACACTCTGAATTTATGGCAAATGTGTGACATCTCAATGCCTTCTTGATGGAATCAAAGTAAAATCTGAAAGTATTCCTACTGAGGAAATTAGGAATCTTCATAACAAATAAGTCTCCCAAGATGGCCACCAGAGACAAAAGAGCCCAAATGTAGCACACATATATCACCCAGATGTAGCCCAAGTATAGCCCAATGACAGAATGTCCCAGAGTGTTCTAAAGAACAGCTAGAGTGCTAACAGTCTTACTTATTACTAAAGTATGGCACACCTGAAGCCAACTTGATTGGAATAAAGTGGCAACACTTAAAACATTTAATTTGCAAAGGAACACAATCAGGGGGTTCATTTTGCCATAGAAATTATGATTAGTGCTGCAGAAAGAAAAATTAAGGCACATTTTAACTTCTCAAATCCTCATCTATTTCATTAAAAAATTCTGACATGCAGACTGAAACATGCACTTTGAATACCAGCAGCAGACTTCCCTGGTGAGCAGTAGCTTTACTACAGTCATCTAATGAGCAACTAGAGTGCTAACATTCAGAATTTATGGCAAATGTGTGACACATCTGAATACCTTCTTGATGGAACCAAAGTAAACAAGCATTGAAAATGCAATAGGTCTCGCCCTCGTTTAAGTTAAAGCAATTCTGTTTGTAATTAGGTGGATTTTTAGCTTTGCTTTTTTAGTGTTTTTCAAACTTTCATGTACATAACATGCATATGTATGCATATATGTATATGTATGCATGCATTTATATTTGTATTTATATAGATATTCAGATTATATATGTGTTTATATATGTATGTATATATATGAACATACATATATAAATGCATATGCATATATATGCATATATATATGCATATGTGTGCGTGTAGAGAGAGGTAGAGAGAGGTAGAGAGGTAGAGGTGTAGAGGTAGAGGTGTAGAGGTAGAGAGGTAGAGGTAGAGAGGTAGAGAGTAGTAGAGAGGGAGGTAGAGTGAGGTAGAGAGGTAGAGAGTGGAGAGTGAGTAATAGAGAGTAGAGAGTGAGTAGTAGAGAGTAGTAGGGAGAGTAGCAGAGAGTGAGTAGTAGAGAGTAGTAGGGTGAGTAGTAGAGAGTGAGTAGTAGAGAGTGAGTAGTAAAGAGTAGTAGAGAGTGAGTAGTAGAGTGAGTAGTAGAGAGTGAGTAGCAGAGAGTAGTAGAGAGTGAGTAGTAGAGAGAGAGTAGTAGAGAGTGAGTAGTAGAGTGAGTAGTAGAGAGTAGTAGAGAGAGAGTAGTAGAGAGTGAGTAGTAGAGAGTAGCAGAGAGGGAGTAGTAGAGTGAGTAGTGGATTGAGTAGTAGAGAGGGAGTAGTAGAGATTAGTAGAGAGTAGTAGTAGAGAGAGTAGTAGAGAGTGAGTAGTAGAGAGTAGTAGAGAGTGAGTAGTAGAGAGTGAGTAGTAGAGAGAGAGTAGTAGAGAGTGAGTAGTAGAGAGTAGTAGAGAGTGAGTAGTAGAGAGTGACTAGTAGAGTGAGAGTAGTAGAGCGTAGTAGAGTAGTAGAGAGTGAGTAGTAGAGAGTTGTGGAGTAGTAGAGAGTGAGTAGTAGAGAGTGAGTAGTAGAGTGAGTATTAGAGTGAGTATTAGAGAGTAGTAGAGTGAGTAGTAGAGAGCGAGTAGTAGAGAGCAAGTAGTAGAGAGTGTGTAGTAGATAGTGAGTAGCAAAGAGTAGTAGAGAGTGAGTAGTAGAGAGTAGTAGAGAGTGAGTAGTAAAGAGAGTAGTAGAGAGTGAGAAGTAGAGAGAGTAGTAGAGAGTAGTAGAGTAGTAGAGAGTGAGTAATAGAGTGAGTAGTGGAGAGTGAGAAGTAGAGAGTAGTAGAGAGGGAGTAGTAGAGAGTGAGTAGTAGAGAGTAGTAGAGAGTGAGTAGTAGAGAGTAGAAAAGTGAGTAGTAGAGTGAGTAGTAGAGTAGTAGAGAGTGAGTGGTAAAGAGCAATAGAGAGTAGTAGAGCGAGTAGTAGAGAGTAGTAGAGAGTGAGTAGTAGAGAGAGTAGTAGAGAGTAGTAGAGCAGTAGAGAGTGAGTAGTAGAGAGTAGTAGAGAGTGAGTAGTAGAGAGTAGTAGGGAGCGAGTAGTAGAGAGCAGTAGAGAGTGAGTAGTAGAGAGTGAGTAGTAGAGAGTCGTAAAGTGAGTAGTTGAGAGTGAGTAGTAGAGAGAGAGTAGTAGAGAGTAGTAGAGAGCCAGTAGTAGAGAGTGAGTGGTAGAGAGTGAGTAGTGGAGAGTGAGTAGTAGAGAGTAGTAGAGTGAGTAGTAGAACGTGAGTAGTAGAGAGAGAGTAGTAGAGAGTGAGTAGTAGAGTAGTAGAGAGTGAGTGGTAGAGAGTAATAGAGTGAGTGAGTAATAGAGTGAGTAGTAGAGAGTAATAGTAGAGAGTAACTGCTTCCTCTATCTTGGTTCTGTGTTAGTATCTGTTGTGTTATATCTTGTCACGCGCCAGGACGACCCTTAGCTGGGGCAGCTGTGCGCGTTATAAATACTATTAACATAACATAACATAACATAGTAGTGAGTAGTAGAGAGTAGTAAAGAGTGAGTAGTTGAGAGTAGTAGCGAGTGAGTAGTAGAGAGAGAGTAGTAGAGTAGTAGAGCGTGAGTAGTAGAGAGTAGTAGTGACTGAGCAGTAGAGAGTAGTAGAGAGTGAGTAGTAGAGAGTAGTAGAGTATTAGAGAGTGAGTAGTAGAGAGTGAGTAGTAGAGAGAGAGTAGTAGAGAGTGAGTAGTAGAGTAGTAGAGAGTAGTCAGTCAGTGTCAGGCAGTGTCAGTCAGTCAGTGTCAGTGTCAGTCAGTCAGCGTCAGTCAGTCAGTCGGTGTCAGTCAATCAGTGTCAGTGTCAGTCAGTGTCAGTCAGCCAGTGTCAGTCAATCAGTGTCGGTCAGTGTCAGTCAGTCAGTCAGTCAGTGTCAGTCAGTCAGTGTCAGTCAATCAGTGTCAGTCATTGTCAGTCAGTCAGTGTCAGTCAATCATTGTCAGTCAGTGTCAGTGTCAGTCAGTGCCAGTCAATCAGTGTCAGTCAGTGACAATCTGTCAGTGTCAGTCAGTCAGCAGTGTCAGTCAGTCAGTGTCAGCTAGAGCAGCTATATATATGTTCAAGACAACTCGGCAAGGTCCCCAACAAGAGTATCCATGGCACAGAAGGAGTCCACAACAGTTAACTTAAGGTATTTTTTTAATCCTTTAACACTATGTGCAAAACAAAGAGGACGGTTGACGCGTTTCGGCAGATGCCTTCAACTGGACCATAGAGTCCCACCGTCTAAACTGTCTATTTAAAGTGACTAAGTGCAAAGATCCCTTGTTTAGTTCCATTAAAAAATAGACTAGACCGAAAACCCACATATAAAAGTTGGTAGTTTGACTTATACTGACTACCATTTTATCTTTCTATTTACATTTTTTTCTTTTTTTCAAATTTTTACTTTTTTATGGTAGTGAACATTTTATTGCGACATTATCAGTAAAGTACTAGAATTAGGTGCTAGAGACTCAATTAAGTTTTTGAAACTGCCTGTTTTTCTAATCTACTGTTCAAGGAGAGTAAAGGTGAGAATAAAAAAAGAGAGAAAGAGAGAGAGAGAGTAAGGAAAAGGAGAGAAACCGACACAAGAAAATCTTTTAAAGAAATTATTATTCAGGTAATTAAGTATTTGATAAAACTAAAAGAAAGTTGATGGGTAGCCTCAAGTACATCCTAAGATTGTATTATTATCTGGAGAGTAAAGTGACATGTGCCTAATATAAAGAATATACTTATACATATACTTTTATATAGATAATCAGACCTTCAAGAATTCATGAGGTATTTTTTTGGAGGGGGGGAATCAAGCAAAGAAAGTGACATGTGCATTGTGCAAGTACATTATGCAATTTGAAATTCCTTCTAGCTTGTCTTCAAATGATCGTAATTCTCATGAGATAATATTCATAGAGTGACAAATGCAATGTGCAAATATATTGTGCAAAATCGCAATTCTAAAATGTCTCTCCCCAGAGTGTTATATTGCTCCAAAGTAGCAAAAGAATATTTATATGTAAAAAATATGATGTCAATCACGTTCATTTGGGGCGTTTCTTCAATTACTTAATTAAATCCATATTTCTGACATTTCTTCAAAAAACAGTCTTCTAGTTCTTTTTATTTCCTTTTCCACCTCATGATATATGCTTTTATCCGCTCTTCTCTAAAAAATCTCTTTATTCCTCAGTTCATTATCTGGAAAGTGCTATGAAGGGTGCTTCTACCAATAACTTAATCGGATACCATCACGGAAGCTTCTTTCTTTTTGTTTGCCCCAGCGTTTTATTCATTCATTTCCTCCTGAGCAAATTTATAGATGGAATTGATAGTTCTTATAAATGAACATGCAGTTCAGCATCCAAATTATGGCCATATGGTTTTTCTGTCCCCAGTGCTAAAATTAATTTAGACTCCGTTCTTCTGAGCTCCAGGGTTCTATCACCCCCTCTGTCTTTTTGTTTTATCATTTTAGCACCAAAGTATCTCAGTCCTTGAACATTTCCCTGGTGTTTTTCTGAGAAGTGCTTTGCCATAGGATATGCAAGATCTTTATTTTTTATTGCTCGGAGATGCTGTAAGATCCGTAGTTTCAATTTGTTAATGGTACTCCCAACATAAAGTTTTTTACAAGGACATTCTAAAACATATACCACATATTTAGATTCACACATGATATGTGCAGTGATCCTTTCTTTCTTTCCATTTGACAGTAGATATGATTGTGTATTGCTTCCATATTCACAGGCTTTACATTTGGAACATTTCCAAAATCCGGGAGTAGTTAACCATGTTCCTGTTTCTTTTTTGATTGTTTCCAGGTGACTATGTGTCAATAGGTCGCCCAATGAGACAGTCTTCCTATATGTTATTTTTGGAGTAGATGGTAACTTTTTCTTTAATGATTCGTCAAGCATTAATATACTCCAGTGCTTTTTTATGATCTTCCTTACGCACTTATTTTCCACATTGAAATCTAAGATAATCCGGGTAGTATCGTCATTTTCCAACTCTTCTTGTTCATCTAGTAGTTCTGATCTCAGTTTCTCCATCACTCTACTTTTAGCACCTTCAATGACATCCAATGGGTACTCTCTTGCCAGGAATCTAGTGCTGGTTTCTTCTAAATTTTGCTCGATATCGCTGGCTTCAGAGCAATTCCTCTTGGTGCGGAGCATCTCTCCATACAGGATGCTCCACTTGAGATGTTGTGGATGTCCGCTATTCGCATGCAAAATACTATTCGTGGCAGTCAGTTTCCTATGGATTTTGGTACAGAGATTCTGTTTTTTAATAAACACTTCTACATCCAAATAGATCACTTGTGTCTTACTGTTGGTGGATGTGAACGATAGATTGTAATCATTTTGGTTCAAGCTTTGGATGAATTCTTCAAGGCTCGACAGATCTCTTTCCCATATTACAAATAAGTCGTTGATATATCTCATCCACGATTTGATATTCAACTTGTACCTGCTCTGTAGAATGCCTTCTTCCCAGACTGCCGTAAATAAATTTGCATAGGTTGGAGCGAATGACGTCCCCATTGCCGTATCTTGTCTTTGGCGAAATATCTCCTCATTGAAGAGAAAAACATTGTGTGTTAAACAATGGCTCAACATATCCATTATCATTTCCGAGTGTTCCAAAAAACTCAATGATCTTGTTTTCAAGAAACTGCTGACTGCTGTTATACCGTCTTTGTGGAGAATTGACGTGTACAATGAAGTCACGTCAATCGTGACCATGATCTGATGATTATTCCAATTGATGTCTTGCAGTCTGTTCAGGAAGGCTGTTGTGTCTTTAAGGTATGAGGGAAGTGATATTACATATTCCATGAGGAACACATCAATGTAATGAGAGTTTGTTTCTAGAAGAGAGCCCATGGAGCTGACTATTGGTCTGCCAGGGGGGTTTATGAGTGATTTGTGCACTTTGGGGAGGAAATATATGGTTGATGTTACTGGGTTGTCCACTTTAAGATACATATATTCCTCAAAATTTCTTTCCAAGTTAGCAGTTGTGTGTGGTATTCCATAGTCCATTTTTCCATTGGGTTCCTCTCCAATTTTTGATAGTGTTCCTGGTTCCTCAATTGCCTATATGCCTCAGCGATATATTGTTCTCGATCTTGTATAACAATATTGCCGCCTTTATCGGCAGCTTTTATGATGATTTTTGGATTGTCCCTCAGATCTTTCTGAGCTTTTTGTTCTTTTGGTGTAAGATTCCATGATTGTTTGTTATTTCTCTTTTTCATGGAAAGCTGATTGATTTCTTCTACCACAATTTCATGAAATAAGTCAATTTTATTTCCTGGGGGTAATTGTGGACAGAATTTAGACTGGGATTTCAATCCACTTTCTCCACTTCGATGAGTATTTATACCTTCTCTTTGGCAGATTGCTAAGTCACCTTCAATGCTTGGACTGGAGTTCAAGCTATTGTCTGGAGTATCACTCCCTCGGTTGGACAGAGCTGTGAGGGCTGGCAGGTCATTTTGGTTTAGGGGGGAAATTTCCATAGATTTTGAACATGTTATGCCCCCTACTATTGCCGGCTTTTCCTCGTAATATTTCTTTAGTTTGGCTTTGCGACAGAATTTGTACAGGTTGATGCACAGGTTTGGAATGTCCATGGTTGAATTTGGACAGAAGGTTAGTCCCTTGTTGAGGAGGCTAATATGGTCCGCATTTAAAAGCATACTGTAGATGTTTATAACCAGATCCTTATTTGATGATATCTTTTTTATTTTTGCTTTTTCTTTTCTTCTCCTCTTTTGGGCCTTGCTCCTTCTTTTGCTGGGTCTAGTTGGAGTGGGTTTTGGGGTTGGTTTTGTCCCCTGCCCCTCCCCATGTGGTATCTCTTGCTCGACCGCGCTGTTGCGTCTCCATCTGGGCCAATCGCATTTCCCCACAAAAATCCAATTTGGAGATCTCTGTGTCCTCGTCTGCAGAGCTCAAGTCAGAGCTATCATATGCGCCCTGAGTGTCATAGCTAATGCATTTATCCATTACGGCTCTGTTCCTCAGGGAGTCATATTTCCTCGCGAACGTATAGATTCGGCCGTTGGCATAATCTATACGATCGCGATTGAACTTGCTAGCTTTCCTCTTTTCCACATCAATTTCATGTTTCATTATCTTTTTCTCCATAGCGTCCATCAGCTCTTTTCTCTCATCATTATTCGGTAGTTTATCCAATTCGTCCTCCAAAATTTAAATTTTTTCCAGAATACCTTCTAGTTTCCGCTCAGCATGCAGGATTAATGTTTTCATTAGTCTTACAGAGCATTCATTTGTGTCCATTTGCCACTGTTTTATCAGATCCAGGTCTAGATCGTTTAATGTGGGCATAATTAAAATACGTAGACCCCTGGGCACTCTTTTAAACTCAATATATTTTTCCAGGGTTGTCTTTACCCACCCTTTATTAATTTCCACTATTTTTGCCTGTTGTAGCTCTCTGATAAGGCTCTGTACAGTCTTTCTTCTCCCTTCCGTATGTATGCTGCTGGAGCTAGGGGGATCTTTAGTCACCATATTGTCATCCAGGAGCTCATTGGCTCTCTGCGCCCGGCTTGAGTTTCTTCCCGCCATTTTTTAATGTTTATTTTACTGTTTGTCGTTCTATATTTTCCTTTTTTTTACTCCTTTTATTTCCTTTTTTGTTATATTCTTCTGGGGTTCTGTTCACTGTTTTTTGGGGTTTGTGGGATTAATTTCTGTAGTGTTTCTCACAACGTGTTAATTTCTTTATAGGAGAGATTATCGTATTTATCTCTAATTGTGTGGAAACGTAGTTTTCGAGCATTTACTGATCCACTAAATGCCACAATGAATTTGTTTCCAGAGCGGGGAAACGAGACACTACACGGGAGACAGTTTCATGTTCAAATCCCGTCGAACAGAATCTCCCAAGCGGTTACTCGCTGTAACGGCTTTCTGGCGCGGACAGAGTCGGCTATGCGATACACCTCCCAGCCGCACCCACAGTGTGGTCAGGATCCCGCAGCGCCTCCCCAATCCCCCGTACTCACCGCACAGTTTTTCACCGCCGCATATATATATATATATATTGCTTGACGAATGGACGCCTGAGCCAAACGAGCCAAGGCTTGAACACAGAGTCACCATATATATATTCCAAACAAAAACTCACACTGCCTTCACAATGTGAGAAAGCAAGACCTCCAGTCGGGAGAAAAGTAAAACACAGTTCTTTATTCCAGCAGGTACCAGCTAAAGCATTACGCGTTTCGACTGCATGGACTTAATCATATGCCAAAATGGGGAACAGTTGTTCATTTGTTTAAATACTTGGATGTCAAAAACAGTGAGAAAGGACAAACATGTTCACTCACAGTAGATGCCTTATTCATAACAATACTTTATAAATAGATGTTGAAAAATGTGGGTGATCAGTTATGTTAAATGTCCTATACTTCTATTCAATATATCCCAAATGTTATTGATAGTAAAATATTCGAGTCGGTTACTGATCACATTCTTTCCCACTTCCTGGGACAACCTAGTCCACAGTGCATTGTGTTAGATTCTTAAGCACTGGTTAGTCCTTTCCTTTTTTTGTTTTTCCAATCACATTAGTGATGTCTTAATCACAACAAACAATTGCACTGCAGTACTGTTTCAGCCTTAAAAAGGAATCGATTACATGTGGGGCTTGTAGTAACATTTCAATTGTGTGCTTTCTACCTAACTTGGTGTAATTTTGTTCAGCTGTTTTAGCTGTATTGCTGTTCAATTTTCCTATACAAAATTGCATGGGGAAAACACATTTTGGGACTCCAATTCTTCTCTGACCCCACTTGACGGATCACCCCAAACTTTCTACGAAGAAGCTGAGGTGGATTACTTTTGGAAAGTTTTGCAAAGATTAGTTCATCAAACAACACTAAAGTTATTTGCAAACCAAAAAATCGATTTGCTACGGTGACATTGTCCTAATTATACCTACCCAGTATGGACTGCCACTGGGTAATAGATAGACAGCGCAATCATATTAAGACATGCCAAAATATACATCTAAAGGTATGCAGATGAGGTTGTCATTATACATGTGTCCCTGTACATGAAACAATCTTTCTTTTTATAAGCTGATACATTAATTTAGGGGGAGGAAAAAAACAATAATAAAAGAAAAAAAATTCTTCAACATTTGTCCCATCCCACCTCTCTCTGACTCATCTTAAACTAATCTTGGGTTCCGGAGTAGCGTGCTACTCGCCGCAAAGCATTCAATTGCCTCATTAGGGGTAGTATGCACTATAACACTACAATTTACAATTACAAATACAATTGCTGCCATATCATGGTGGGGGTTCCCAGGGGAACATTTGCTGGTGGTTGTGACTTCAGCATGGAAATTGAGTATTTCAGCGCATGTGTCTCTTCCTTGGGCACACCGAGATGGGTCAGTGTTGCACACAGGGGCTTTGGACTGTGTATGCCTACCCCAAGTAGGTGATGATGAGGAACTACAAGGGTCATTCTAGATTTGGATTAGAATTTGCTAATGTTATTCAGAACTAGTATGAAACTGGCAGTCCTTAAATGTCTAACTCCTAACTACAAATCACAGTGTTTTTCTTTCAGTGTGTTTCAGGTTTCTGCACTTTTTCTGAGCAACATTAATGGACCTATACACCAAAGCGTTTGTGAGCAAGTTCAGTGGCACCTCTGTAGACCTATGTAGCATCTTGTGTTCTTACAAATGCTATTCATTAAAGTACAGGTTCAAACACAGGAATACATTCAAAGAATAACAGGACAGGAAGCTGGGTTGTGGATGATTAATGCATTGTGATGTAGTGTTTTTTTAAAAGGTGAGTCTTTAACTCTTTCCTAAATCATAACAGGGTTGGGGCAGCAAAGAGAGCCAATGGAATTCCATCAAGATGGGCGTGATGTGATCATATTTCTTCAGGCCCTGAATGACAGTGGTGTGCAGGATGTCTCTATGAGGTTCCAGTGTGGAGTGTGAGGAGACATAGATTAGGGCATTACCACCCTCCAGATGCACAGTACAAGGGCTTGAACAGTAGTTCTGAAGTCGCTTTCCAGGAAGAAATGGTTCGACTTTCTTTAGAAGAGAGAGCTGGTAGCCAACTGTCTTCGTTTCTTCAGCAATGGTTTTCTTAAGGCTGAGGTTGGTGTCCAAGGTGATTCCAAGTGACTTGGTACTTAGTGAGAGTTCAGGTAACAGTCCGTCAAGGTACATGCCTTTGAGATGGTTGCTCTTTTCAAATAACAGGATTTGTGTCTTGGCTAGGTTGAGCTTCATGAAAGAGCTGGACATACAGGTCTGGATGATGTGCAAGCATTGTTTGAGGCACTGGATATCTGAAGCAGAGGAGACTTTCAAATAGATAAATATGTTTGGTGTAAATGTGAGAGAGGCAATGGGCTTGGGTGGAAAATGGGGAATATTTACCACAAAACGAAAAACATAAAGGACAAATTAAGGATGAATATAGGGAGGGATATTTAAACACAAAACCACACCTACAAAAGAGTAAGACAGTTGCATTTCACAGAAGATACACCCATGTGTACTCCAGCAGAACTACAGCCTAAAGGGTCTGGAATCTAAACCAGCCAAGCCTTCGAGTAAGTCACATATCACATTAGGCCACTCACTAACACTGCAAGGAAGTCACCTCACAATCACTGCATACAGTAAATATAACTAACAACACATAGGGAAAAAAGAAAAATATAATATCTGTTTCATAAAAAATATATAGAAAAATATTTGGTATATATAATTCTTTAACAAATATTTCTGCCTAATTTGTTTTAAAAAAACCCACACAAGCATGTAACAGTAAACACAGGCAGAACTAGCAGATAGCACATAGCTACAGGGCTACATTCCCATTCAGCACAAATGCTAATGCACAAGGGTATAGGAATCGACTGTCATGACTTCACCACATTCATCGACTGGTGAAATTCACTACACCATCAATCAGTCACAAATAACCTGTCCATATAAAAAGACAGGATAAAAACAAAACTGTTTTTTCACCATGTTGGTGAATATCTTTGTTGCCTGGCCTCTCATGTTGAGGAACAACTACTTTAGGAAGGAGACAGGGAGGATTACAAGGTAGATGATCAACATCATTGGTATGTCTAGGAAAGCCATAGTGGCAAGATACCACTTCTTTCCTTATGGATTCTTTGACATGGTGTCAGACTGAGAACAGTATCTCACTTCACCTACAACCCACTCTAAGATCATCTCTGACCTTGTCAGAATACTGGATGCACTCTGTTATCTTGCCCTTGTATCTTTTTACAGGATTACTGGGGACACTGTGGCCTTCTCACAGGCGCGCAAAAAACGGTGGTTGTGCCAGGTACTGAGATGCATCCCCTAACAAGTGCAAATCAGTACATCGCCATGCCATAGTTACTGTTGGAAAGGCAACAAGGATCAAGATAATTATATCCCATTGACCATTTCCCTCTTGTCTTTAGTGCCAAAGATTTCACCAAAATTACTTTTCAGCCCCCCCCCCTGGAAACACCATAGGCATAGGTACAACTGGCACTCCAAAAACATGCAAACTGTCAGCTGTGTAAGTGACTGCTTCAGTGATGTGTATGCTTCCTTCCCTAGATGCACATATGACAGCTGCATTTTTCACCAGTCAGCTGTTTGCTGGGGTTTTTTTGGTGACAATGTATACTATGTAGGTGTAACTAACTCATACTTGGACTGTATGTGTACCTGAGCAATGGCTTCACTAATAACATCACCCTAACCCAATACACTAAGGAAAGTTTTGTTTATTGCATGCTTGCATGGAATAGCTGCATCATTCTCATGGTAATTGCATTAAAATAGATATCACATGTCTTTGTTGTAGATGATGTGGAGTATGGCTTCTCATCCCATCTGCTCTGTCCCTTCCATCGTCTAACCATTCTGCCTCGAGACAGGTAAAACAAGGTACATAGATGTATGTCAGCCATCATTGAGCGCATTTTTGGCATCCTACGGTCAAGCTTTGGGTGCCTTGATTATAGTGGGGGTTGCTTGAGTACTCCCCAGAAGTAGTGTGCAAGATGACTGTAGTCTGTTGAGTGTAGCACAACATCGCAATGCAACTGGGCTTAAATATACACGTACCCTATAAAAGGCCTATATGTACACCCAGACATATGGCCCTCTTCAGGTTCCCAAGGTAGGCCACAGCCCAGAGGTCAAGGTCTGCATGTACTCTCACATTTCACCTCATCTGCTAGTTTAGTTACTGAATCACAGTGGTTGGACAGTGCCTAGTCAATGTTAAAAGGGGTACTATGACCCCGTCCACACAGACCATCCTGAGACACCACTTTTGCACCATCGTGGTTCCGCAACCAAACTTGCAATTCTGGATTTAGTATGCATCTGCACACATCATTTACTCATTCATCAACACATTCAAACATGCCGCTGTGTTCATCATTCACCCTCATTTCAGAGAACTCCACGTGTGGTGTGCTGACAAAGACACCTACCACAGTAATATAACACCTGTATGCCTTTCTTACATACTTACACATTTTACACTTATATTTGTACACTTATAAGAGTTTTAAATGACATGAAAGTGTTGTGTTGGCCATAGCACAGATGTCAGGATCTGCAGGTGATCTCACATTTCACCCCATCTACTAGCTTGGTTACCGAATCAGAGTGGTTGGACAGTGCCAAGTTACTGATAAAAGATAGACTATGACACCATCCACACAGACCATCCTGAGACACCACTTATCCACCAACATATTCAAACATACAGCTACATACATCATTCACCTTTACTTGTCATGCCCCCTAACATCATTGTACCCCACTTGTATTGTACGGAGAAAAACACATAACACAGTAGTATCACACCTATATGCCTTACCTACAAACCTATGCATTCTGCTCTTATATTTGCACACCTGTAAGTGTTTTATGTGATTGGAAAGTGTTAAGTGGTACACTATGATGGCACAAATAGCCCCAGGCATGTGGGCACATTCAATCTCTTTTTTACCCCTAGTTTCTATGCCTATGTGGCACAGAAAAACTTAGCAACAGTGGATTTATCTGTCCTAATTGGTAGATGGAGAACTAAGTAATGGAAGTTGAGTTTTTTTCTATCAATTGTGGAAAAGAGGATGTCATTTGCAGGAAGAGAGAGTAAGGCCATACCTCCTCCATCCTTGGAATAGAGTACAATCATCCTCCATCCCGCTGCTCTTTTCTTTCCAGAGACCCCTAAAATGGCTGAGAAGAGAATGAAGGGGTCCAAGACATTTCCCTAGAGGAACTGAAAGTCATCGCAGAGGGAGATCCTCCAAATATTTCCTCAGCTGAATGGTGGACCTGACACCCATCTGAGAAATGCAGCGCACATGTATATGCCAGGCCCTGCAGATCAGTGGGAGAACATGCTCATTGAATCAGGGAGTGTTGAAAGTGCCTGGTAGATCTCCAATGCTGGGAATCGGTGAAGGCATTGGATGCCTTGATGTATCTTTCTAGCTTTATACACAGTACCCCACCATCAGTCCTCTACAATGAAGGGTCCTCTGCACAGCTTTGCAGGACCTCCATGCTCAGCTGGGAGCTCATGAGTAGAAGTGCAGCGGTAATTTGTTTGCATAGAGAAAATGTCCTGTGGTTTGCAATATTGTGTATTGTGTCTCCTTGTTAACTGTTTTTTTACAAGTTGTGTCAATGAAGCTAAACGTAAAAGATGGATAGGACATATCCCTTTCATGTGAAGAAAGTGTTACATGGACAGACACTTGTTAGACATGAAAATGGGAGAAATGAGTGGCAGATGGTTCTGGATAGAAGTATATGTATTATACTAACAGTCCTGCCTGACCAATGGATAGCAGAGGGGTGAATTATTGAAGGGAACTGATTGTTGGAATGTGGTCTTGACACCAAGGCCATTGTTTTACTGCACCTATGGAGAGTGAAACTTACTGAGTATTGAAGTACCACAACATAAACAGTATTTATTTATGGAAACATGTTAGTGCTAGGCAGCAACTAATTATCTCAGTCATGTCCAGGATGACAGCTACTGGGAGAGGGGCGTCAGTTAGAGTCAGACATTGATGTGAAATAAGAGAGCAGTAGGTTCTGCGACAAAAGACATATCATTCAATGATTGGCAGCAATGAGGACTTGAGTGAATTAAGTGAGTAATGGAGGCATATACTTACTAATGCAGTAGCACAATTGAAGGATGTATTGTGTGACATAAGGACTTAGACATCACACCTATAATTTCACCCATTGCACCTGTTGGTGAGACATGCTGAACATGGGATCCTTACTGTGTTATCAAATCATATTTTTGTTATTTTCGCATGCAGGCAAAGTTAGCTAGGCATAGACAGCATTTAATTTACGTGAAGTTACACTTACCATGCTCTACCATCTGTCTGTTGTCTGAGGCGAGTCCACATGTTATGTTATATTATGGGGAATTTATAGAGAGCACGTTCACCAATAGGTCTCTTTGCGCTAAGTTAAAAAACCATCACAGAAGTTGTGTCTGGCAATAGGCTTGAGTGAAGAGCCAGGTTTTCAATTTTTTTCTAAAACACATATAATCAGCTGTCTGCCTAATCTCGATCGGCGTGGAGTCTTAAAGTTGGAGACCCAACTTGGAGAAGCGCGAGCCGCCCATTCTTTTGCGCTTAAATCTGGGGACTATCAACAAGTTCATTTGTGCCGATCTGAGATACCATTTTGGGAGGTATGGGTGGATCTTTGTAGAAAGAAATTTAAGGCCTCTGTTGTGGATTGCCTTAAAGATAATACAACCCGTTTCAAAAATGGACTGCTGTATGTTATGTTATGTTTTTGCTACTTATAGAGCGCACTGTTACCCATGGGTGTCCTGGCGCTGTAAAGTCCTTTTTTGGCCTGAGAGGAGAGGATGGTACGCAGATATTCAGGCGGAGAAGAGCCACGTTTTTAAAGCCTTTCTGAAAGAGAGTAGGTTTGTCATGGACCCAAGCTTTGTCATGGACCCAAGCTGCAGTGGCAGGTCATTCCATACCTTCGCTGCACGTGCTACAAAGCTTCTGCCTCCCCAACTGGCCTTACGCACTTTGGGTAATAATATTCGTTTTGCTTCTGATGACCGCAGCACTCTTTTTGGTATATACAATTGAAATTTATTTTTCGAGATCTTTGGCCCAGTTCCCTGTAGGGCTTTCTGAACAAGGCACAGAGCCTTGAACTGTATCCTCTTTCGAATTGGCAGCCAGTGGAGTTTTTTGATCTGGGCTGAGATCGAGGCAAATTTTGATGTACCGGTGAGCAGCCTGGCAGCTGCATTTTGAAGAAGTTGTAGTTTGTGCAGGAGGCCCTCTTGCAGGGACAGATATAGCCCGTTGCAGTAGTCTAGCCTTGACAAGGCTAGTGAAGTAATTACTGTTTGTCTACTGTCTTTGGGTACTACAGGAAGCCAGTAAATCTCCTTCATCAATGGTTTGTATGACAGTGACTGGGTTGTTGAAAAATGATTCTGGCAGCTTGATTTTGGGTCAACTGAAGCTTATAGGTTTGGTTGATAGGTAGACCTAAATAGATGGCATTTGCGTAGTCAATTCTAGACAGAATCATGGCCATCATGATTAACATGCTGGCCTCTCTGGTGAAGAATCTTCTGATTTTTCTGAAATTTCTCAGTTGATAAAAGCAGGATGACGTAACCATACTTATCTGGGATTGCATAGAAAGGTTAGCATCTATTTGAATGCCCGGACTCTTCACAAAACTCTTAGGGGTTGGTGGAATTTCTAATGTTTTAGGCCAGTGTGCTGGAGTCCAATAGTTTAGATTATTGTTGGAAATGACTATCTCTGTTTTATCAGAGTTCAGTTTAAGGTGGTTGTGATTCATCCAGTCTTTAATGAATCACATTGTTTTGGAAGAAAACCTTGGATTCCTGTGTCTCGTCAATTAAGAAAATCAATTCCATGTCGTCCGCGTAATTGTAAATATTAACCTTCATTTGTTGGAGACAGTGAATCAGGGGGCGCATATATAGGTTAAAAATGTGGGGGGACAGGGATGAGCCCTGTGGTACCCCACAGTTTGTGGTGACTGTGGCAGAGCTGTAGGAGGCAAGCCTAACTGATTGAACGATCTTTCAGAAAGGATTTCATCCATTCTAATACAGTACCTCTAAGACCTCCCACTGCCATTCTATCCTCTAGTATTGCATGATCAACTGTATCGAATGCCGCTGACAGGTCAAGTAGGACAAATGCTTGTGTGTGCCCCTATCAGCTCCTTCTTTCAGGTCATCCACAACACTTAAGATGACTGATTCAGTCGAATGAGAGGGACGAAAACCTGCTTGATAGGGATCTAGGAAATTGGTCTCTTCAACAAAGGCACAAGACGTTTGGCTACATGTGCCTCAAGGATTTTTGCAGGGTAGGGAGAAGCGAGATGGGTCTATAATTGTCTAACTGTCGGGGATCTACTCCAATTTTCTTTTGGAGCAGAATTATGACTGCTTATTTAAAAGTGAAAGGGACCACACCTTGCATAAGTGAAAGGTTGAGCAAGGTAAGGGTAATGTCTGAGAAGATGGTAAGGATGTCTTTTTGTATTGCAGGAGGGGCAGGGGTCTTTGGGTGAGCCTGATTTTACTATATTTGTTAATTCTGTGAGAAGTTCTAAATTTAAACCATGAAAGGTAGAAAGCGTGGAGGGATTGCTATCTTGCTGTTGGGATTTCCAGTCCTGTGGACTAGGAGCGATGACGTCTTGCATTTTCTTTATTTTGTTCACAAAGAAACAATTAAGATCTTCACACAGTGCCTGAGATGGTGTAATAGCAGGTGTTATTCGGTCCGGATTTAATTATTCCTTTACTATATTAAACATATCTTTAGCTTTGTTTTCCGTGTTTAATACTTTGACAGAAAAAAAGGCTTTCTTAGCCCCTAGAATGGCTGCTTTGTAGGCTGTCAGGGATTTTATATATATTTTCCTTGTTTCTGGCAGATACGTTTTACGCCATTTCTGTTCTGCCTGACAGGTTCTTAGCTTTGCTAATTTCAGCTCTGGGGAGAACCACTTTGAAGCCTCATGCCGCCGCGAGCGACTGGCTTGATTATGTAAAGGGGCATGTATCTCACTTGCCTTCAGTAGCCAATTTGTAATCGCTGACTGAAACTTGTCAACATTATCTATTCTTGCCGAGCAGTTAGATGCCAGGGTCTTATGAAAAATGGACAGGTTGATGCAATTCCAATGTAGGGTCATTAATTTTGGTCCAGCTAAGGTTTTGGCTAACGAGAGGTCACTTAAGGTAAAGTTTAGTAAATGGTGATCCGACCAGACGCATGGACTGATTGTTAACTTCTGAACTAGAAGATTGATAGACCATATCTGGTCAAGTGCATGTCCTTTGATATGTGTAGACTCAAGTATGTGTCCTTCAAGATTCTGGTATTTTAGCAAATCGGTAAGTTCCTCTGAGCCCTTTTTTCCCTCTTCCTCATTTGTCCAATAGTTCAGATCTCCGATTAAAATAAGTTTTGCGTAATCTATGGTTAGGAGTGCAAGATAATTTGCTAGATCTTTAGAAAATTCCCTCATCGCTATCGGAGGCCTATAGATCAGTACGCACACCAGTGTAGAAGTGGGAGAATCCAAATGTTGATGCAGTTACTGCAGCAGCAGAGGAGTGGTTGGCAGGTTACAGTTAGGCTGGCAAAACAGGACCTGGACAGTAAATATTGGCATGCTATATATAGGAGCCCATATAAAGAGAGTGGGAGCTTCTGCCTTCTTTTTCATATCCCTCCTATCTCAAAGCCCACCTTGTTAAGATTTACTGCTGCAGTTTTCCCTATATATTTGGTTATTTTATCCCCAAATATCTAATTTCAGAAACACCTGTTATCTCCCAATTTTTCAGGTTTCAAGTCGTTATTTCTGTTTTCTCTTCATTGGTCTCATATCCTGCAAACCTACCAAAATCCTTGCTTTTGTATTAAGATGTGACAAAACGGAAATTACATCTGAGGTGTAAACCATTAAATCATCTGCAAAAAAAGAGATATTTCTGGAGTATGCACCAACTTCAAAGGGCTTTTTCCCATCATTCAGTCTTAAACTTTGAGCAAAGGATTCAAAATAAAGGTCAAACAGTATGGGCGAAAGAGGGCAGCCTTGCTTGTCCCCTTTCTATTCTTACTGGTGACGGCAAACTATCATTCAGCAGGATCCTGGCAATAGGGGCGCTATAGATCTTAAAATAAGCTTTTACCTATTCTAAAGTGTACTAGAATATTCATGAGATACCTCCAATTAACATGATCGAATACCTTAGCCGCATCAAATGTCATGAGCGTGAGCGGAGCCCCTTGTGTTGTAGCTAAATCTGTTGATCCTATCAGGGTAAGATTAAGTTCTCTCATGTTTCTTCCAAGTACAAAGCCCTTTTGATCCTGCTGTATCAGATGCCCCACCACCTTATGGGATTCCCCAGGAACTCCAGAGTGTCTGCTTGACAATCTTAGAAAGCCTCTGAAACAGAGTGATGGGAGCAGTTGGTGGACAATGGGCAAAGTTAACTTGGGGCTTCTGGAATAACAAGACAGATGCACCCATTTCCAGGTTTAAAATTTATCAACTAAATGCATGGCTCAAAAGCCAGGGTTGGTCTGGAGCCAAATCTGGGCAAATGGAAATAGATCTTCAGGATCAATGAGTCATGAAGAAGGAAGTGACATGCTGGTACCAGAATTTACTGAAGGCAGACTCGGATAAGATGAAAGTGCCATTTTCTGTGTGGGATGGATACTCGCTAGTTATGCCACGTATCTTTATCTACACTTTACCTGGTGGTCAAACCTGCTGCACTAAGAATAAAATCACTTCTTTACCCTGCATAGAATCTACTGGACCCTGACAAAACGGGCAAAAATTAGGGGAAGTGGGGACTCAAAATGTAAACCGTGTGGCAATGGAGAGGTCAATGACATGCATATGTTTGCCACATACCTGAAACAGGAAGAATTTTGGACAGCGGAGGGTAAGACTAAATTTCACTCCTTGGGAACTAATACGGAGGTAAGCATCACTTTAATCATGTTTGTTTTAGTGAAGCAGGACAATGGCGTGCCCAGTCTTCTTGTGAAATGCAGTTACCTGATCTTTTACTTAATTCTGTTAGCAATAAGGGAAATATGTAAGCTTTGGACCCAAGCTCTGCCCCCTACCTGGTGAGCCTGGAAGAGAACTGTGGTCTTCTTTAAAGAATTGGATTGGAGGCGGAATAATGGGAATGAAGAAGGAGGGTTTTGGGAAATGCTAAAGATATGATGAGTTATCCCCATTCAATGATTACACCCTCTCAATTCAGTAAGCCTGGGAAGGTTGCGATCACTCGAAATAGTCTAGTCAGCTTGATTGAATCTGAGCCTAATATTGAGCACGAGGGAAGTCAGAAATCCGGTTGGTGCTTATTGGTGGTGATATGAGGACAAATAACTGGTATATATGAGCATTTTTGAGAGCTGTTTACTTTTTAAATAAGTATGTAATTAGCTTATTGTCTCATTATATACATACAAGATACATTAGTGGCCGTGTTGAACTGCCGCAATCAGTGATGTACATTGCTCAAGAGTATGATTGTCAGATTAATAGCTGGCTACATGGTATGGATGCATTGAGCTGCTGGACCTGATTGTCGTCCTGCCACAGGAAGGGGCTACTGTTGCTACAGCTGTTACAAGTAATGCACTCGACATGGGAACTGTAGAAAGGAAGGTTGAAAGGAGTCAAGATTAGTATAGTCCGTTTTCACTCTATGGGGGTATGGAAGCTGTGTCTGAGTGACATGTATGAGATGTTTGCCTATCTAGGAAGGGGGACATGATGTGTGCTGTTTAAGAAGGGTGTGACCAGTGGAAGGGACCAGCAGACTCTGGAAATAAGCCTCACAACAACATACTGAGCACTTGGGATGCCAGCAAGAATAGTACAATTGATGCATACACGGTGCCATATAAATGATCCTGGTTACCACTTGTTTAGCACCATAAAGAGCCATGTCCAGGGTTAGTTACTGGGTAGTCTTAATGTGTCAGGAATCTCAAACAACAAGAAATCAGTGTGAGCTGCCTCATGTGTCAATGTGCACAATAATAATGGCAGTGCTCTTCCGAGATTTCAAAATCTCACGATACACACAGCCATATTGTGGTGCAGCAGACTGTAAAGGCAACTGGTTGTTATCTTACTTGCCCATAGGATGCAGAATCACTGCACCTGTTGCATCACTGCAGCAATCTTGTCGACAATCCAAATGCCCAGAATATTCTGTTTTCATTCTGGAGAGAAATCATGACCTGAACCTGAAAGAGAAAAAACGGAGAACATTAATCAAAGCAGTATCTGTAGGCCTGGGTGTAGTTCGCGGAGTTTTGCTCTGTGGAACTCTGCAAAGTTACAAAAAAACTCAGCGAAGTTCTGCAAGTGGTGTAGTGCTGTGCGAACTGCAGTTTGTGCTGGTATTCCTGCCGCTCGGGTAGAAATTCTACCCGAGCGGCAGCTCGCACTCGCGAACTTACCGTTCGTTATCGCGTACTTGCCGTTTGCGATTGTGAGCGGGGAAAAACTCCGCTGCACATCACAAAGCGGCATTTTCTTCACTCCGAGAGGTCCACAGAGTACGTAGTGCAGAAAACTCTGCAAACTCCACGAACGGAGCGAAGTGCACCGTTCAGGCCTAAGTATCTGCTATAAGCTCTCAAAGTAACATGCAAGCAAGAGCTGCACAGTGTGCTGATACTTATAGTAGTGAGTCCTGAATTCAGGAGGGGTTGCCCTCAGGAGTGAAGGAGGGAATCAGTAAAGCCAAAGACACTGTTAAATATTTGCTTCACAAGTGAACTTGAAGCCCAGTGGGCAATGGGCTAGCAAGAAAGTGAGAATAATGAATGTGATAAGTTAACTTCAAGCTTATGTTCTTTCGAATTGTGCAAAGACAAGAGACTAGCTAGCTGCACGTTGTCAAACTATTAGAATGAACCGTTACTGCCAATCTGCTTGAGACCAGAATTGGTTCATGGGTAGCTGGATGGAAGGTTTCAATGTCCAAGCAAGTGAAAGAGCAGGATTGTAATCACTGATTACTTTTCTTCAAGGAGTGCATAAGGCATAGGGTGACCAGACGTCCCGGATTTCACCAGACAGTCCCGGTTTTCAAAGGAGGGTCTTGTTGTCCCAACGCTTTCCTTAATTTTAACCTTATGTCCTGGTTTTGGGGACAAAGGTCAAGTCACCCCGAAAGCTGTGTTCCACTTAAGTAAATTGTTTGTTTCTTTCAGTCACCGCACAAACCAGTCATTTCATTCAATGCACTCCAAAAAACAAAGCAGGCATGGACTCCTGTAAAGTGCGAGTATTCATTTGTTTCTTGCATCCTGCCAACACATAAGTCTGATGCTTTGAACATAACGCGTTTACGGTCTTGATCACATGAGCGTGCTGTGCCATAACTCAACTTCTTAAACTTATTTAACAATTAACACCACGTGTCTTGGCTACCAGTGGGCATGGACAACAGACTCAATAATATTATTGATCCCCCTGTTTCACATTTAAGATTTAATATGATACTATTATTGGATATCCTCTATGGAAACCACCTTTCATTTCACTGAAAAAATAGATGACACATCTAAACACAGTGTTTTCAACGTTGAACATAGTGTTCAGATTCTTAGATCATCATCCATTGAACGATCAAAATATCACTAAAGCCATGTCATCATGATCACATCTGCCTAATCATCAAATGATGTATTGTATACTTTGATCACTATGGTAAAACATTTTAAAAGAATCGTTTCAGGCCACATTCCTTCTGGGTAATATCTGTAAGAACCATGTTACTATTGGTGGTATAAAACATATATAAAACCAATAATGATGACAATAGTTATACATAAGTAGGTCTTCTTAAATTAATTAAAATGTTTTATTCAATAACATAACAGTGCAGATCCGCATGTGTTACAGCAACCTCATATAGTTTTCTTACAGTCACTCATTCAAATCAATTTTATCGCGATACATCTACATTCTCATACCTTTACACGTCTTCGTCCGACCCACTATCCTGTTCTGGGGGTGAACAAATTTCTCCTCTATGTGTGTTCCACTTTCCCCACACCCTAGCCCATTTGCGAGGGCATCTACGATTTACAAAGGTGGCCTTCTCCGCCACCATGACCATATCCATATCTCTATACCACTGCGCTATTGTTGGTAGTGTTCCCACACCCCATTTCTGCGCTATGTTCCTTTTTGCTATCATCATGCCAGTTGTGGCCCACAGGCGTTCAGCATGGTTAAGGTCTGTCGGACCCCAGACGTTAAGCAGACATCACTGGGGCTCGACTGGGACCTGCCTCCCGGTGACCTCTATAATCGTGCCTATCACCTCCTCCCAGTAGGTCTTCAGTTTCGGACATTCCCATAGCGTGTTATAAGTAGGTCTTATTCTTGTTGATATATGTAAACAGGATTCACTCTATGGGGCACATTCTAAAGGACTTATCATTGAGTTATTGGCACTGTAGCGCAGCAAAACTGGCGAAAGAATTATTGCCCTGTTCTCAAGCTGGTGCAAACTGCCGGCATCGCCAGTTTACCAGCGATAGCTTCCGCAAAAACATTGCCACGGATGAGAGCGGCAACTAACGCTAATGAAATGCAGAGTGGGCGTTCCCGTTCAAAAACACATGAAAACACCACTTTGCGATATTCTCAACGACCAGTCAGATCTGCGATGCGATCCAAAAACTGGCGATAAGGTGCGTTAGCAGCAGGGATTTAACACCTGCCTTTTACTGGTGTAAAGCAGGACGACTACCTGCAGTATGAAAGGGAGCCCATCCCAGAGCCACATCTGAAGACCAACACATGTCATGGAGCTACTGATCATGCAGCTCGGAGACCCAAGAGGTCCGCAACACCCACCGCCACCACCCCAATGCCCCCCGGACCACCCCCCGACTACCACCGAGGCAGTGCAGAAAAGGACAGCGGATGTTCCGAAAAAGGCATGGCCCCTCAGCCACACAATAGCAGAATATGGGGAGAGGTGGGAACCAAGTATGTGTGAAGGAGGCAAGTCACCCATGATTAAGAATGCAAACAATGCCAAGTGTGGGGGTGATGTGCTGGACAGACCACAGTATGCAGAGCACAGACATGTCCATGTGGACATATACTGCTGGTGTGTGTAGTGTTGTGGACAGTGGACGCAACTATGTTACCTCAGGCAGTGGGGAAGACCTCAGTCATGTAGCTGTGTCGTCCCTCCCGATAAGCGTAGTGGGATGGTCCTGCGTATGCCAGTCCAGCGTAGGAGTGTGAATAAATAGGCTGGGGCTCTGGGCGTGGTTCACTTCCGGGATGGCCAACGCGTCTGCCAGGTCGGCGCCCCTCACCCTGCCACGAGGCAGCCGCCGTGACCACCGGCCTCCTCAGCCGATCACTGGCATCCGTGACACAGGCACCCAGTGGCACAGCATCGCGGAGTTATGTCTGTGCTCACTACTGCCTTCGTCCTACACTGCGGTCAGCAGGGCTTACAATTCAGATCGAGTCGCGATTGCAGATGACACAGTCCAGTAGGCAACAGACATTGCTACCAGTGCAGCCCGCCCGGATCATCGCAGACTGCGCACCCCCTGAGCGCCTCAGGTGCCACTAACTCTGTGCACCACAAGTCAACGTCACGTGACCTTATTGAGGCAGAATTCAGTAGGCAAAGGTCATTTCTACTAGTGCGGCCCACCCGGACCATGCATCATCGCAGGCTGCGCACCCGCTGAGCACCACAGGTGTGCACCACAACTCATGGACCCTTTATGATTGAGTTACTTGCTGTGGACTGCGGGCGCAACAATGTCACCTCATGGCAATGGCAGTGTGGAAGACCTGGGAAGATGATGATAAAGATGAGGCAGGTGTAACGCACCCCACTGCAGCTGCAGCAGGAATCTCCCGAAGGGACACAATCATTGACAATTTCTTCACATGAGCACACTCAGCTCTGGTGCCCCTACCTCAGTGGACCACAAGTCATGGCCCCTTCTGATTGAATATTGGGTGACCTCTGTACTGCTCCGGCTACCTCCATGATGCATCGCAGTTGTTTGTGTTATGTTGATTTTTTCTGTCTTCGCTTTAACAGTGATCACTGTTCAAGTTGTTGCCAGCACCAACCACACCCTGAGGGCTGGCTCACACTCACCCCACACCCATCAAGCACAGGCATCACTGGATATGTGATCCTGGTAATAAAAAGGGGCCGGGCGCACGTGCCCATAGCCAGTTCCACTATCTATCCAAGTGTGTCCGTGTGGTCATTATGTATGAATGATGGCCCGAGCCCTACCACATTACATTGTGCTGTGGACAGCGGATGGAACCATATCACCTCAGGCAGTGGGTAAGAGCTTGGATATGTAGCTAAGCCCCCCGCCCCTGTAAGTGACATTGTTGCAATGTAGCATGCACCCGGAGGGCAGACTCGCACGGACGGAGTAATAAAGGAGCGCAAGACCGCTCGGGGTCCAGGACCATACATGCCATGTGTTGTGTGTATCTGTATTGTTGCAGCATGAGCAAAATGCCTAGCCACATTAGCAGCGCCAGTTCAGCCAGGCATGTACTCTACATATGTGTCTGCCCTATCCTCACCATAGGCCTACACTCACGTGGCCCACCACCTTCAACGGCCAACATCACAGGGTCGTCGTCAGGCTTGTGGACATGCGCAGACAGGCAGGACAATACTGTGCCCTAGGAGTGCAAGTGATGCAATCGCGCAGCGCACATAAGTAAATGGGTTCACGGGGAGGGAGGAGCAGCTTTGAGGCAACGTAACACACAGTGATGCCGCTCATATGCCACATGCAAGACATGTCAAAAATGAATCCTAAAGTCGCACTCATCCCTGCCCACCCCCAACAAGCCACTTCACATTTCATGAATGCAAACAGATTACAAACTTACATTAGGTATGAAAGCTCTTTTGTCTGAACTATCAGGCGGAAGCACATCTGCACCTCCGACCGCGGAATTGCATGTGCGCGGCAACCCCTGACAGATACTACAGCAGCTGATGCCAACCCCCACACTACGCACAGCCCGACGAGAGCCCAACGTATACACACCCCACACACAGGAGTTCTTGCTCGAAGTTATCTTGCATGGAATGGCCTTCATACGTACTTCCACAACATCCCAGGCATACGACCGGTGCACACTAAAACAACTCATTGATCAGAGATGTGGCATTTCATCCACAGAACTGGCGCAGGTCAGAATAGTGCCGCTTCAACAAGAGCCACTAACGCAATGGCCGAACATCCCAGACAAATGCATAACCCCTGTCACGTAGAACTGTACCATGCACGAATGCTGCATTTACTGGGGGCACTGCCATTGGCAGTGCTGCGGATCAGTTACAGGCTAAGCTTCCACCTTGCCAACGTCACCTGCGTTCAGCCTGTGTTGCATTGTCAAATGTGCATATTCAAGTGGTCCATGGATGTCTACCTATCCAACAGGACGGTAGCTGATCTGGATTTTGACACGTGTGTGCACCCACTGTTGGCCCACGACCAGGAGTGTCACCATGATACTTGTTTATGGGATGCCTTGATACTTGGCATACATGCTGGCAGCTGGACCTGGGAGATTGCACAAATCCTCATGTGCATTGACCACATTGATCCGCTCCCCTATTGGGCTGTAGTGCTAATTAGTGTAAGGGGGTGGACACAGCACATCTGTCCGGACCTGCTAATGGATCGCCTCACCATCATGTGTGATGAAGTTAACAACGACCTCATGTTGGAAATGTTATCCTACGAAGCTGCAATCGCTTTCATGGACGAGTAATTACGTACCTGCAGCCACAACAGATTGGAACACATTGCACATGTCCCGACACCTTGTTGCATCTTGGAGATCTGGTGACATATCCCATGACAACAGTGAACATGGCTGCATTCGCCTGGACTCCGAATCCATGAGTGGACAACAACGCGGCTTAACACATACCTGTGAAAGGTGAGGCACTCCCCCGGAGTGGATAGCAACGCTTGACAACGTTCCTCATTCTGACATACTGCTGCATTGGTCTGCATGTTGTGGCACTCATCTTGCCTGTACTGACACGCATAGGCAAATAAAGTCTACGCAACTTCACTTGTATTTAACTGTGATGAGTGTTGATTTGAATGACAATGGGTGTCTCAATGCCTATCTGGGTCACGGCCATACATGCACATTGATAGCATTACCTAGGGAGTACCTTTTTGTGGAATCACTGTCCCTACATTCATCCATACTTTCATTCTTGATTGATCATGGCCATGACACATCTGTGTGAATTGGAATACTTTCTGCACATCCAGTGGAGTGTTGAAGCTGGACCAGTACAGGGCCATGCACACCCCACTTTACATTGTTGGCCCGTGGAGGGCCAGCCAGAGTCCTTTCGGGATTGACAAGTTCATAGGGAGTGGAAGACTACAGCCCGCAATGTGATTGCTGTGTCATTGGTTGTTGGAAATGGCCCTTTTTGCAGGGTTATCCCTAAACTTTTTGCTTTTTCCTCCTATTTTTTCCAGACCTGTGTATGTTGGTTTTAGGACTCTGGGCTGTCCATGTGGCGGAGATGAATGCTACCACTTCATTATAGCCACAAAGCCAGATTCATCATCTTCGTCCTCTGATGTGTCAGGTGCCTCACATGCAGGTGGTGGAGTTTTGTCTGCGCACTGTGTGGCACTGACACTTCAGCGGGAAGAGATGTGGATGTAGTAGTAATACCAGCATCCATCAACGCCAGGCCTTGTGGTGGCAATGCCATGCAGAGGATCTGTAGGGCATAGAAGATCCCAGCTACATCTCGCTGGTGTGCAGCCGTGGCAAACATTCTTTCCACCTACATCCGCTCCAAGCTCTCCATCATTCTCCTTATGTGTCCCAACTCACGGATGACATTGCTGGGGCCACTCTGACTAGACAGTTGTTCTTGGCTCAGCGATGTCAGCCATGGCTTGTTGTAGGGCGAGGAGCGGACAGTGGGTGTCCGTTAGGGACTGTTAGTGGTCCCTGATGGGACTTAGACACCCACGTATTGCATCCAGTTTGGCTGCCATGAGGTCGAACCCCACCGCAGCTTGTCAGACATCTCCTTCTGGCACCCTAACACACAGCATTGGAAGGCCATGTGTTGGTTGTGTCGGTCCTGGGAGAGAGCCGTGGTGGTGGGTGCTTCCTGCTGTGTGGTCTGTGCAGGGGGTGGGGTCTCATGGATGCAGCTGGGCTGCCCTGCTCCTGGAGGTGTGGTGCCGGAGCTGTCCATGAGCTTTTGGAAGGTGTCGGTGTAGATGTTGGGGAGGTCCTCTTCATCATCAGTGCTGAGTTGTTGGGTCTGCTCTGCAGGAGGTGTTGATTCTCCCTCTGCAATGTGAAGGGGAAATGCAGATTGACATTGTGTTCACATGTATGTTCATGCATTGTACAAGTTTACTGTCAGACTGCTAGGCAATGTACATTGTGACTGTTTATGAGGAGACGCCTATGTGAAGCGGGACACTTGGCATTTCTACACCATCATGGATGTGAAGTTGTACTTGTACATTGTCATCTCACAGTTTCCTGCTATGCCAAATGCAAATGGCCATTTTCTACACACAAGTGGCAGCAGTTGTGTCCTCTGTTCTGTTGTGAAAGTGTTGCAGTTAGTACCACATTGTTGTCAATGTTGGGGTGCTCTGCATCTTATGTGTGTGTGCTGCATTGTAGGTGAGTTGCCCCTTCGGCTCTGATTTGGCTGGCCCTTATCCCTTTCACATCTGTGCTTATACAGTGCTGAGATGTTGCAGACTTGCGTAAATTGTGCTCTTGGTCGGAGTTGTGACTCTTGAGCATGGTTTGTCCACAGATGTGCTATACTTACTTGTGCATGTGTGCCATTGTGCCCATCTCTCCCCGTCCCCCCAGTCCCTGGTCGTTACTCACCCTGTTGCTGTTGGCTCAGGTCATGTTGTGCAGTGTCCGGTCCCCGAACTCCTGCCACGGTCTCCACAATGATGGTCCAAGGCTGGTCCTCCGTGGGGCTTGTGGGGTTCTGGTTGTCCTCTGTACTTGCTCCGGCTACCTCCACGGTGCTTCGCATTTGTGTGGTTCTTGTTTGTGTTTTTGGTTGCCGCTTTTATAGTGATTTTGGCCGCCTGACTTGTGGGACTTGCAGGCTGGCACTGCTTCTCGCTGGATTTTTTTTATCGCAGTTGTGCCCATCGTAAGTTTTTTCACGTCGGGGTTTAGATTTTTATCGCCGTCCAGGGACTTTTACCGCGAACATTTGACGCGTTGTCTGGAAACTATTGCATGTTACCGCCGTGTTCAGAACACTACGTTGACACAGAGTTATTTTCCCGCAAAAGACGGCGACATGAAAGATTGGGTTAACCAATTTTGACGATGATTATCGCACGTTCTTGAGAATATACCCCTCTGTTTCTTAATGTCGTGATGCCTGATAGCCAGTAATGAAGTGCAATGTACTACCAAAGTGCTCATAATGTGCTAAAGTGCTCAATTAAACTCCATTTTTTTATTTGGAAGCCAGATAGCTGCATAATTATTACCATGCTCATCTCATAAAGTTGGTACATATATTGATCGGCTACTTATTAATACCTGTTCATTTTCGAATGGTTTGGCCCATGTGCATTTAAACATTGACTACGGTTGTAGCTCCTCACTCCGAATACATATGAATAGTCCCAACTGTATTCTATGCCAATATTAAGTGCTGATTTATGCATGAAAAAGTATATAAATAAAGTGACTCGTGCTCATTTCTATCAGATAGAATTATAAAAACATTGAAACTGCAAAATTCTTTCTAAACATGATTAACTGTTGCACATATCTCAGATTTATAAAGCTGAGGTCTAAACCATTTACAGCCATGACATGTTCAAAACTTGTCACCTATGATTGGAATCATAAAAAATTAAAAAGATCCTCGCTCGTGTTGAGCCCATTGGTTATCTTTGTTTCCAGCACCAGAACAAATTTTGATTCCAACTGTCTTAATAGTTTTTCCCTGTTGCCCCCTCTCCTTAAACTAGGCACTGCCTCAATTATAAAGTATTTCAGATTGTTCAAGTTGTTGTTAACCAGTTTGAAGTGCCAGGCAACTGGGTACGTTGGATCAGAGTTCACTATCGCCCTGATGTGCTGTAATATTCTAATATGTACCTGTAGCTTTGTGCTTCCAACATATCTCAAACCGCACGGGCATTCAAACACATAAATAGCAAACCCAGTTCTACATGTAAAGTGCCTCCTGATACTAACTTATTTTTCCACAAAAGCACTTTATAGCTTTGCATATTGTTACCAAATTTACAGGCCCAACACGAGCTACATTTATTAAATCCATTTTTCAGGGAAAACCAATTTTGACTAGAATTTACTTCAGGGCTGCTATTAACCAAAAAATTTCTCATAGAGGGTGCTCGTCTGAATGTGAAGGAGGGTTTATCAGGGAGCACTTGGCCCAACGTGCTGTCTGTCAACACAATGGGCCGTTGATTGTTGATTGATATATATTTTGACCTCCGTGCTAATGGAAAAAGGCTGATTGAGCAGCCAAAAAGCGTTCTCAGAGACTATTGCTGTTTGATTAATAAGCAGTGATTTCTCACGTTTGCGAGTGAAGGCCTTTTCTCTTGATGAGGAGGAAGACTGATTCGTACTTTATAGCGCTTGTGATAGCGCTTCAGAGCCTACACAACCAGCGTTCAGGAAGCACGCTAGATATCCGCCTCCTTGTTGTGTAATCACAGCTGGCAATCCCCTGAGCACCCTTTTGGATCTATGGAGGGAAGCAGGGATACAGGCAGAGGAGGGAGTTTGACAATGGTAGCTGTGTACTACCCTTGGCAGTGACTTTCTTTTCTTATGCTAAGAACTTGAATATAGGATATGGAAGTTGCTTGGAGCTGGGCACCATGGTGGCAACTTTGGCAAGTGGTGGGAACATGGGACTGTGATATTTTAAATACGGCCCTTGACTTTTTGGCATCGCTATGCAGCTTAAAAATTTATTTTGAACTCTGTATAATAAATATATATCAAAACATACCCGCTGCCTCTAACCTTGCTGTAACATCATACTGCGGACTCTTAGACGTTTGCAAAAGCATGCTTTTATTTGTGGCACAACAACTCAACCTGTTTCAGAGCTTGCGCTCCTTGTTCACGAGTAACATTTGTTGCAGAAAAAAACATTAAATAACACATCATGTGGCATCACAAATATTGAAGACAGACTTCCACCTTAAAAAAATACAATCACTTTTTTAACAAAATAATCATTTAAACTATCATCTGATAATTTGACAAACGTATAAACAAGTGGGGGCAATGTGAATTGACATAAGACCGCATTAACTAAGATTCTTAATATTTAGCTAATCCTGTGCATGCCAATAACGTTTTCAATCAACTTTATTGACCCAGTATGTACGGGACCGTAAATCAGTACATTGTACCTGGGAGAAATGAAGTATTTACTACGGGAGGGGTTAACCTCTCATCACAGCTAATCTATGGACCATCTGATATCTCCCCCTGTTCTTGCCCCAGTGGGCATTGTCTTTTATGTTGCCATCTGTTGCCACAGTGGGCATAACATTAACTATGCCTCCGCCGGCAACCCTCGGAGATAAGCACTAATAGCGAAGGCGATACACCCTGCAAAATGGTCACTCAAAATAATAAATAATAAACATCAAGTCACCCTAGCGGGCTATCCATTGGAATATATCGTACCAAGTTTCTATTGCTGCTAACTTCTTTAAACAGCCCTTTCTTTATATTCCGCCCCAGTGGGCTAACACCGCTAATTTTGCCCTTCTGGTATTGGAAGATACAAATCTTCAAAGGTCAAGAACTTTGTGCACAGTATATATCCTCTTGATTATTCTTAAGGCTTCCTTTTTCTTGAAGTATAGCGATATTTAACTCCATTGCCTTCCACTTGTTAGCATATTCCCAGGAAATTTATAAAAAACAAATATCATACATTATTAGTCACATCCCAAAACAAAATTACATTTCTACAAACCAAATTGTAATACAACTAATTAGTGAGGTTAAAACCAGACTCAATTTACAGTAACACTGTTCAGTGCATTAAAACCATGTTCATCAGCAGCTTATTCTCGTTCTCATATTAATATTATGTTGATTGGCAGTAACAACTTAGCCTAAATTAACCAATAGTTCTTCATCCCTATTATGACCGGTAGGGATCATTGTGTGATATTGTATAATAGACTTTGATTCAAAGCGTCTTAATTCTAGGACTCTGTCTCCCCCCCGTTTTCGAATAGGGATGGTGTCAAGCACACAGAAGGAAAGGAGATTACTGTTTTGATTATGGTGGCTTTTAAAATTCTGTGCTATAGGATATTGCTTATCAGTATTCCTAATCATTCACAGGTGTTGAAGAATGTGTTTTTTTGCTTTGTGTATCATGCTACCAATATAATATTTGTTGCACGGACGTTTCAAGGTGTATACCGCATGATCAGTGGTGCATGACACATGTTTGATGATTTTAAATGGTTTGTATTCTGATGACAATTCAACCTCTTTACAATTGAGGCTAAACTTGCACACCTTACAACTCCCACAGACGTAAAAGCCCTGGATGCCAGTCCCTTGTGTATCTGGTGTGGTCAGTGTTCGGCAAATTATATCTTTCTGTGATCTTGCTTTCCGGAAGGTGATTTGAGGATAATCCTCTATATGTTTGGCCAAATCTCTATCCACCTTGAGTGCATGCCAACATTTGTTTAGGTCCTTTCTAACCTGCTTGGATTGGCCATGGAATGTAGTGATGAATCTAATCTTCTGTCCTAAGTCTTCAATGTTTGATATTTTAGGTGTCAACAGTTCTAATCTAGTTCTCTTTTCAACCTATGTGACAGCTTTATCAATCAAGGCATGTGTGTATCCTCTTTAAAAAAATCTTTCTTTCATTGTTCTTTTTTCAACCCTGATACCTTCATCTGAACTACAATTCCGTTTTGCTCGTAGTAGTTCACCTAGGGGGATACTTCGTATCAAATTCTCTGGGTGATAGCTACGTGTATGAAGCAGGCTATTGCCCGCTGTTACTTTGCGAAATAAGTAGGTGTCAAGCTTATCTCATTTACAGTTAATTTGAGATCTAAAAATTCAATTTTACTTCTGTCCATTTGGCTAGTGAATTTTAAGTTCAATGTGTTGTTATTCAGAACATTTACAAAGTGATTTGCTTCGTTCATGTCCCCTTTCCAAATGTAGAAAATATTGTCAATATACTATAACTCGTTCATTGAATTCATCCAGTTTGCTGACCACCTGCTCCTCCCACCAGCCGAGGTATAACCCTACAAAACTGGGGGCAAAGCACGTCCCCATTGTGGTACCAAGTGTTTGCCTATAGATTTTTTTATTAAATGTGAAATTTCTTTTAGTTAAACAGGTGTGCATCATATTGATAAGCATCTCTGTATGGAACAGGTAAGAAAGTGATCGATTACACAAAAAATGGCGACAGGCTATCAAACCTAAATCATGTAGAATACTAGTATAGAAGCTGTTCACATCTAAGCACAAGAGAAGATACTCATCATTTCACATCACATTGTGTATATGTCTGAGGAAGTCTCCTGTGTCCTTCACAAAAGAAGGGAGGCTCTGTACAAGCGGTTGTAGAAAGAAATCTAAGTATCTTGACAAAGTTTCTAAATTACCGTCTCTTGAAGAGACAATCAGTCTGCCCTGGGGATTCGGACTGTCTTTATAAATTTTGGGCAACAAATAAAAAGCCATATATATACACAGACACATTTACAAGGCTAGCAAAATCAGGACAGAACAGACATAAAAGTAAGGCTAACGGATTTAGTCCTAGTTTTATGTCTGGCCTGTCTTGGTTTGCCTTTCTCAAAATCTGGTCACTCTAATAAAGCAATACAACTCTAAACCATACATAGGTGTGAAAGAGAGACTTTTGAGGTAAGGACAGTAAAGGTTAATTTGAAGTAGTTAAACGTTGAGTGAGAATCGGCACTAACAGCCTAAGCTCGAGCCACCCATAACTGAAGTGCATTTTTACCTTCTCTTCCCATTCCCACTTTTCCCTGTGTGGCTAATCCTACTTTCAAGTAACTTTAGTGTTGAGGTGGGAATAGTTGGGCAGTGGAGTTGGGAGCCAAAACAACAATTGATGGGCAGAATGCAGAACAATCTCATACATTCACCCCAGTACAGAGATCTGGGCCTAAATCCATCGTTTTTTTGCTCACCATGCCATTCCAGTTTGAAGCCAGCCATATGCAAATCAGTCTTGACCCTGTGCCCCATGGGAACAGTCCAGCCCGCACTGCCAAGCCAGGTCCTCCCAGGACTGGAAACAAGCATCCTAGGACCGGTTTCGGGCTTTCAGCCCTCGTCAGCCAAGATAGCTTGATTCCAGTGGCATGGAGAGCACGGGACTCACGTCTGAGCATACCCTTCCCACTCGGGGTGACAAATGCAAAAACTACAATTGATGGACAGAATGCAGAACAATGTCATACATTCACCCCAGTACAGAGATCTGGGCCTAAATTAATCGTTTTTTTGCTCACCATGCCATTCCAGTTTGAACCCAGCCATATGCAAATCAGTCTTGACCCTGTGTCCCATGGGAACAGTCCAGCCCGAACTGCCAAGCCAGGTCCTCCCTGGACTGGAAACAAGCATCCTAGGACCGGTTTCGGGCTTTTAGCCCTCGTCAGCCAAAATAGCTTGATTCCAGTGGCATGGAGAGCACGGGACTCACGTCTGAGCATACCCTTCCCACACGGGGTGACAAATGCAAAAACAACAATTGATGGACAGAATGCATAACAATGTCATACATTCACCCCAGTACAGAGATCTGGGCCTAAATCCATTGTTTTTTTGCTCACCATGCCATTCCAGTTTGAACCCAGCCATATGCAAATCAGTCTTGACCCTGTGCCCCATGGGAACAGTCCAGCCCGAACTGCCAAGCCAGGTCCTCCCTGGACAGGAAACAAGCATCCTAGGACCGGTTTCGGGCTTTCAGCCCTCGTCAGCCAAGATAGCTTGATTCCAGTGGCATGGAGAGCACGGGACTCACTTCAGAGCATACCCTTCCCACTCGGGGTGACAAATGCAAAAACAACAATTGATGGACAGAATGCAAAACAATGTCATACATTCACCCCAGTACAGAAATCTGGGCCTAAATCCATCGTTTTTTTGCTCACCATGCCATTCCAGTTTGAACCCAGCCATATGCAAATCAGTCTTGACCCTGTGCCCCATGGGAACAGTCCAGCCCGAACTGCCAAGCCAGGTCCTCCCTGGACTGGAAACAAGCATCCTAGGACCGGTTTCGTTCTTTCAGCCCTCGTCAGCCAAGATAGCTTGATTCCAGTGGCATGGAGAACACGGGACTCACGTCTGAGCATACCCTTCCGACTCGGGGTGACAAATGCAAAAACAACAATTGATGGACAAAATGCAGAACAATGTCATACATTCACCCCAGTACAGAGATCTGGGCCTAAATCCATCGTTTTTTTGCTCACCATGCCATTCCAGTTTGAACCCAGCCATATGCAAATCAGTCTTGACCCTGTGCCCCATGGGAACAGTCCAGCCTGAACTGCCAAGCCAGGTCCTTCCTGGACTGGAAACAAGCATCCTAGGACCGGTTTCGGGCTTTCAGCCCTCGTCAGCCAAGATAGCTTGATTCCAGTGGCATGGAGAGCACGGGACTCACGTCTGAGCATACGCTTCCCACTCGGGGTGACAAATGCAAAAACAGCAATTGATGAACAGAATACAGAAGAATGTCATACATTCACCCCAGTACAGAGATCTGGGCCTAAATCCATCGTTTTTTTGCTCACCGTGCCATTCCAGTTTGAACCCAGCCATATGCAAATCAGTCTTGACCCTGTGCCCCATGGGAACAGTCCAGCCCGAACTGCCAAGCCAGGTCCTCCCTGGACTGGAAACAAGCATCCTAGGACCGGTTTCGGGCTTTCAGCCCTCGTCAGCCAAGATAGCTTGATTCCAGTGGCATGGAGAACACGGGACTCCCGTCTGAGCATACCCTTACCACTCGGGGTGACAAATGCAAAAACAGCAATTGATGGACAGAATGCAGAACAATGTCATACATTCACCCCAGTACAGAGACCTGGGCCTAAATCCATCGTTTTTTTGCTCACCATGCCATTCCAGTTTGAACCCAGCCATATGCAAATCAGTCTTGACCCTGTGCCCCATGGGAACAGTCCAGCCCAAACTGCCAAGCCAGGTCCTCCCTGGACTGGAAACAAGCATCCTAGGACCGGTTTCGGGCTTTCAGCCCTCGTCAGCCAAGATAGCTTGATTCCAGTGGCATGGAGAACACGGGACTCCCGTCTGAGCATACCCTTACCACTCGGGGTGACAAATGCAAAAACAGCAATTGATGGACAGAATGCAGAACAATGTCATACATTCACCCCAGTACAGAGACCTGGGCCTAAATCCATCGTTTTTTTGCTCACCATGCCATTCCAGTTTGAACCCAGCCATATGCAAATCAGTCTTGACCCTGTGCCCCATGGGAACAGTCCAGCCCAAACTGCCAAGCCAGGTCCTCCCTGGACTGGAAACAAGCATCCTAGGACCGGTTTCGGGCTTTCAGCCCTCGTCAGCCAAGATAGCTTGATTCCAGTAGCATGGAGAGCACGGGACTCACGTCTGAGCATCCCCTTCCCACTCGGGGTGACAAATGCAAAAACAACAATTGATGGACAGAATGCAGAACAATGTCATACATTCACCCCAGTACAGAGATCTGGGCCTAAATCCATCGTTTTTTTGCTCACCATGCCATTCCAGTTTGAACCCAGCCATATGCAAATCAGTCTTGACCCTGTGCCCCATGGGAACAGTCCAGCCCGAACTGCCAAGCCAGGTCCTCCCTGGACTGGAAACAAGCATCCTAGGACCGGTTTCGGGCTTTTAGCCCTCGTCAGCCAAGATAGCTTGATTCCAGTGGCATGGAGAGCACGGGACTCATGTCTGAGCATACCCTTTCCACTCGGGGTGACAAATGCAAAAACAACAATTGATGGACAGAATGCAGAACAATGTCATACATTCACCCCAGTACAGAGATCTGGGCCTAAATCCATCGTTTTTTTGCTCACCGTGCCATTCCAGTTTGAACCCAGCCATATGCAAATCAGTCTTGACCCTGTGCCCCATGGGAACAGTCCAGCCCGAACTGCCAAGCCAGGTCCTCCCTGGACTGGAAACAAGCATCCTAGGACCGGTTTCGGGCTTTCAGCCCTCGTCAGCCAAGATAGCTTGATTCCAGTAGCATGGAGAGCACGGGACTCCCGTCTGAGCATACCCTTACCACTCGGGGTGACAAATGCAAAAACAGCAATTGATGGACAGAATGCAGAACAATGTCATACATTCACCCCAGTACAGAGATCTGGGCCTAAATCCATCGTTTTTTTGCTCACCATGCCATTCCAGTTTGAACCCAGCCATATGCAAATCAGTCTTGACCCTGTGCCCCATGGGAACAGTCCAGCCCGAACTGCCAAGCCAGGTCCTCCCTGGACTGGAAACAAGCATCCTAGGACCGGTTTCGGGCTTTCAGCCCTCATCAGCCAAGATAGCTTGATTCCAGTGGCATGGAGAGCACGGGACTCACGTCTGAGCATACCCTTACCACTCGGGGTAGCAAATGCAAAAACAACAATTGATGGACAGAATGCAGAACAATGTTATACATTCACCCCAGTACAGAGATCTGGGCCTAAATCCATCGTTTTTTTGCTCACCATGCCATTCCAGTTTGAACCCAGCCATATGCAAATCAGTCTTGACCCTGTGCCCCATGGGAACAGTCCAGCCCGAACTGCCAAGCCAGGTCCTCCCTGGACTGGAAACAAGCATCCTAGGACCGGTTTCGGGCTTTCAGCCCTCGTCAGCCAAGATAGCTTGATTCCAGTGGCATGGATGGCACGGGACTCACGTCTGAGCATACCCTTCCCACTCGGGGTGACAAATGTAAAAACAACAATTGATGGACAGAATGCAGAACAATGTCATGATGGGAGCCAGCATCAGCGATGGCACTTCACTCCTACAGGATTTTCACACAACAGGTTAGTGTGTCCCCAGTGCTTTACAGGGGCTTTATAATTTAATTTAGCTGAAAAATTGAGTCATATTGAGCTCACCTGACCTAATCTTGGGCTCTCCTGGAATGGGCAAGCCATATAGCAGAAAGTGTGCATTTTGCATAGGATACTTTCATTGAGGTTGTAAGAAGTAGGTAGGGTCCAGGTCCACCTCCAGAAAGAGCCTCTGCCACCTGTACCCCAAAGAGGTTTACTTTAGTACTGCTTCTTATCCTGCTATTTTGTCTTTAAATCTTCCACGAAACATAATCTAACCCACAAAGAATTTACCTTGTTGGGATCCTCTTGCAGCATGGCTGCTTTCTCTGGTTCACTAAGTGCGGGTAGTTACTCATGTTCTGTCTCCTCCTCAGTGAATTTACTCTTCATCTGGAGTGGTGTAGGCCGCATCCTGGAGGCTGTAGCTGGTGTATGGCATCCACATGGTCACACAGAACAAGAGGAAAGGGGCTGAACCCAGGTGGTGAGTTGTATTTATGTGCTTTCAGGGTTCATACTTACTAGGTTTGTGACTATCATCAGCTAAATGTTGTTTCCCAAACCCCACACTCTTAGTACTACATAATGTACGCAAGATCTCTGCATATGCTGTGTAGAACTTTTCCTGTAGGTGTACGCCCCAGAAACTCCTTTAATGCTACTGAAAGTAACTTAACTGTCGTAAATTCATTCAGATTTTTTTGCAGTTTTAAATATCGTGAATTCAAACCAATGGTGTTGGATCTCTTTACAATCATGAGCACCAGTTACATTAAACAAGGACGCCATTTTTTTGGGGGGGAGGTGTTTTTTTAAAGCATAGGGATATTGATAAGTGATTTGCTAGGAATCACAGAATGTTAAGCCAAGTCTGAGACTCAAACCTGGTTCCCCAGTCCCAAAGTCGATAGCTCTTGCCGGTATGCCACATTCTCTCCTCACTTTGATATACTGGTATACCTAGTACTGAATGGAAAGATATGCCCAAAATACTCAGCTGCTCTCAGTGGAGATTTCTGCCAAGGCGTAGCTGGAAATCTGTTTGTGCAGAGCTCTCTGCACATATATTTCCCATTTCTCTCTGTGAATTGACCCCTATATTTCTTTCTTTCACACCTTTTTAAGTCTCAGCTAGACAGTGCATACCCTATCTCGAATATTAGTTTTTCCATTTGTCTAAGGCATGCATGTGTTTCCCCCAGGGTATTCAGCATGTACTTGTGTCCATCCCCTTCTCCCATTTTAGGAGCTGCTTTTTTATTTGCATTTTAGTACTCCACACGAGTGCTCATGTTTTCACTTGTTTTGTCCTCCGTCTTGCCATAGCATGATCACCATCCAATGATATTGGAGCACTTTAGGTACTCAACAATTACATTATACAATGACGCATTGATTTTAGTTGCTGATCCTGCTTCAATTGAGGTCTTTGTTTCCCCTTCATTGTTTCTTCCTCCTGCCTGCTCGCGTTGTTGCTTGACCCTCTCCCCTTCCCCTCCTGCTTTCCTGTTTGATCTGCCCCCACTCCCTCCCTCATTGTTGGTGCTATCTTAGTAATCTCCCCTCAGTGTAACCAGCTGAACGAAGCACAGAGTGTTGATTGTGCAAGAAATGTCATCGCCCACTTACTTTAAAATCCGGACCCAAGTGATTACAGCAATGTTCAACATTTGTGAACAGCACATTGTTCTCCCTTGAGTTACAGACAGCTATTACCAGCCTTTACAACATGGTCGGAATCACGCATGGCTTTACCATGCAGGCTTTACAACCCAAGTGTCCTTACCATGCATGCCTTTACCATGCAAAAATTTACAATAAAATTAATAAATATCCGTTTACCACGCATGCTATTACAATGAAAATGTAAGTATTTCGCAGGTAAGTGTATATATATGACACTGATGAAGGCTGAAGCTGAAATGCGTCTCATTTCATTTCTTTGTGCACGAATAAATCCTAATTGGGTTTGAAATCAACACGAGTGCTGGTCCTTGCTGCTTTCACAGGTATCGGAGCGTTATATGTATATATATATATATAAATATATATATAAATAAATATATATATATATATATATGTATATATATTATCTACTGGCGGTCGCCAGTAGATAGTTATAGTTAGGACCGAGTTCCCATAGGAGATCTGAAAATTCTATTTTGAATAACTTTGGCGCCGGTTGACTTATCTTCGTGAAATTTTCAAAACTAATGGGGCGCTCTGCTCAGCTCCTACCCTGAAAGTCTCGGGGTGATTCGTCAAGCGGGGGCTGAGAAAAAAGGGGGGTCCCAAAACGCATTTTCCCATAGGACCTTTAGTCGAAGGTACAGCCCGAACGGCTGAACAGAATTACTTGAAATTTGGCAAAGAGGTAGTCCTCAGGTAAGGCATGTGCCTTTTGCTTAAATGGTGTCAATCTGTTCAGTAGTTCCTGAGAAAATCAAAAGTAAAATCACATATATATCTGGGCGGAGCCTAACCACACATCTCATCGTGAGATCTGATTGGCTGTCAGCACTTCATCCAAGAAGTGTTGGCAGCCATCTTGGGACCAATATACATGATAGCACCTCATTAAAAAGCAATGCAGTTAATAGAAGGTTTTAAGACTTTAGTCACATTATAAATCATTTGTTGATGGTACCATACTCATTTTAGGAATTGTGGTGTGTTCTAAGGTGATTTTACCATGTGAAAAAGCCTTCTGCTGTGATATCATGAATCATGCTTGAGAGAAAACTATTTTCTCATGCTTTTCCCACAGAGGTTTGGAAGGTGATCTATAAGCTAAACTGAGAGCATATTTTCTGTAAATTCACATTATCTTTCTCAGTCTTGTGAGAATGAAGTCTGACATTCCCAGTAAAACATGTACATCCAACAAGGGCAGAGACTGTCAGTTGATTCCTTTGTGTTCTACTGCAGCATCCCAGAGTTTTCTAAAGAACAACTAGAGCGCTAATAGTCCTACTTATGACAAACGTACGGCACACCTGAAGCCATCTTCGTTGGAATAAAGTGGTTACTCTTAAAACATTTAATTTAAAAAGGAACAAAATTAGGGGGTTCATTTTGCAATAGAAAGTATGATTAGTGCTGCAGAAAAAAAAATTAGGGCACATTTTGAGTGACTTCTCAAATCCTCTTCCATTTCATTAAAAAATTCTGACATGCAGACTGAAACTGCACTTTCAATACCAGCAGCAGACTTCCCTGGTGACCAGTAGCTTTACTACAGTGATCTAATAAGCAACTAGAGTGCTAACATTCTGAATTTAGGGCAAATGTGTGACACATCTGAATGCCTTCTTGATGGAATCAGAGTAAAAAACTGAAAGTATTTCCTACTGAGGAGACTGTAGTAAATGAAGAAATTAGGAAACATCATAACAAATAAGTCTCCCAAAATGGCCACCAGTGACAAAAGAGCCCAAATGTAGCCCAAATATCAACCAGATGTAGCCCAAGTATAGCCCAATGACAGAATGTCCCAGAGTGGTCTAACGAACAACTAGAGCGCTAACAGTCTTACTTATGACAACATTATGGCACACCTGAAGCCATCTTGATTGAAATAAAGTGGTAACACTTAAAACATTTAATTTACAAAGGAACAAAATGAGGGGGTTCATTTTGCCATAGAAATTATGATTAGTGCTTCAGAAAGAAAAATTAGGGCACATTTTGACTTCTCAAATCCTCTTCTATTTCATGAAAAAATTCTGAAATGCAGACTGAAACATGCACTTTGAATACCAGCAACAGACTTCCCTGGTGAGCAGTAGCTTTACTACAGTGATCTAATGAGCAACTAGAGTGCTAACATTCAGAATTTATGGCAAATGTGTGACACATCTGAATGCCTTCTTGATGGAACCAAAGTAAATAACTGAAAGTATTTCCTACTGAGGATACTGCAGGAAATTAGGAAACTTCATAACAAATAAATCTCCCCAGATGGCCACAAGAGACAAAAGAGCCCAAATGTAGCCCAAATATCACCCAGATGTAGCCCAAGTATAGCCCAATGACAGAATGTCCCAGAGTGCTCTAACAAACAACTAGAGAACAACTAGAGCGCTAACAGTCTTACTTATAACAAAAGTATGGTACACCTGAAGCCATCTTGATTGGAATAAAGTGGTAACACGTAAAACATTTAATTTACATAGGATCAAAATGAGGGGGTTCATTTTGCCATAGAAATTATGATTAGTTCTGCAGAAAGAAAAATTAGGGCACATTTTGACTTCTCAAATCCTCTTCTATTTCATAAAAAAATTCTGACATGCAGACTGAAACATGCACTTTGAATACCAGCAGCAGACTTCCCTGGTGAGCAGTAGTTTTACTACAGTTATTTAATGAGCAACTAGAGTGCTAACATTCAGAATTCATGGCAAATGTGTGACACATCTGAATGCCTTCTTGATGGAACCAAATTAAAAAACTGAAAGTATTCCCACTGAGGAGAACACAGTAAATGAGGAAATTAGGAAACTTCATAACAAATAAATCTCCCAAGATGGCCACCAGAGACAAAAGAGCCCAAATGTAGCCCAAATATCACCCAGATGTAGCCCAAGTATAGCCCAATGACAGAATGTCCCAGAGTGTTCTTAAGAACAACTAGAGCGCTTACTGTTTAACTTATGACAAAAGTATGGCACACCTGAAGCCATCTTGATTGGAATAAACTGGTAACACTTAAAACATTTAATTTAAAAAGGAACACAGTGAGGGGGTTCATTTTGCCATAGAAATTATGATTAGTGCTGAAGAAAGAAAAATTAAGGCACATTTTGAGTGACTTCTCAAATCCTCTTCTATTTATTTAAAAAATTCTGATATGCAGACTGAAACATGCACTTTTAATACCAGCAGCAGACGACTTCCGTGGTGAGCAGTAGCTTTACTACAGTGATCTAATGAGCAACTAGAGTGCTAACATTCAGAATTTATGGCAAATGTGTGACATATCTGAATACCTTCTTAATGGAATCAAAGTAAAAAACTGAAAGCATTTCCTACTGAGAAGACTGCAGTAAATGTGGAAATTAGGAAACTTCATAACAAATAAATCTCCCAAGATGGCCACCAGAGACAAAAGAGCCCAAATGCAGCACAAATATCACCCAGATGTAGCCCACATGTAGCCCAATGACAGAAGTGTGCAAAACACTTATTTTTTGTGTATTTGCAGTTTTATATAGTGCAGACTTGTCAGGTATTAGAGTGCTTTACATGAGCATTGGTTACATCACACAAGATCAAATTCATTTTGGTTGTAGACATGGGGAGATTAAGTGATTTGACCAGAATCACAGAATGTTGAGCTGAAGCAGAAACTCCAACCTGGTTCCCCAGTTGCAAAGTCTGCAGCTCTGGAAGTAACACCACATCCTCTCCCCTAGGTGCAACATTTAATCAAGTGGTCAACTGGATAAAAAAACATAAAGATTACAAATAATTTAAAAGTTCTTTGTCGCTATTTGAAAACTCAGAAAATATGTCCTCATTTTAGTTTTTTAGAGCACTAACCATAATTTTGATGCAAATAAGACCCTCTCATATATGTAATTTCTAAAGGAAATACTCTAGGTATTACAGTTTTGATTACATCAAGATGACGTCAGGCGTTCCACACTTTTGTAATAAATATAGAATGTTAGCAATCTAGTGGTTCATTGGGATACTGTTGAGAGGCAGAGGCCAGGGGCACGGACTCTGAAAATTGAAGGCAGGTAGGAGAGTGCAGATGCAACAATTTGACCACACTGGGCAGGCAGGAAGGGCAGTGGCGGCACAACAGACTATGGAGGGCAGTGGAAAGGGGGGCAGGGGCAACAAACCAACAATACAGGACTGGCAAGAGAGGTTGTGGCAATATAATAGACCATTGTGGGCAGAAGGAAGAGGCAGTGGTAGTACAACCATACAGACCTGTTTCAGCCAGGAAACGTCCAATGTTTTTAAGCTCAATTGGGCTTTATTTGATCTGTCTCCTGTCTACAATCTCCTCTTTTTTAATGTATCTCAAAGGGGAAAATCAATACCCCAGTTTTTTTTCCAAATCTCCCTCTTACCAAGTTCAAAATGTTCGCTCGTATGGTACATTGGATCATGGTAGGCAGGAGGAATTGGGGTAGGGACATGGACTCGGATAACAGAGGACAGGAGGGACATGGAGAGGTGCACCAAACTGACCCTACAGGTCAGGCATCAGGGTTTGCAGCAGCACAATACACCACACAGCGCATGCGGGACGGGAGTGCAGCACAACAATCCATAGAAAGCAATAGGGAGGGGACAGGACCATGCACATGGACAACAGAGAACAGAGGTGAAAGAGGCAATGGTAGCTAGCTGACCATAATGGACAGACAGGAGAGAAAGCTGCAGCATAACAGACCATAAAGGGCAGGAGGGACGGATCAGGGGCATTACAATGGAACAGACAAGCCAGGAGGGAGGGAATAGGGGTCTGCATATGGAAACAGAGGGCTGGGGGCAAGGGGGCAGGGCAGGAGCAGCAAGATGACCATGGAGGTCAGGCAGGTTGGGCACTAGAAAAAAGACACACCATGGAGAGCAACAATGAGACTATGATGGCATACACACAGACCATGGAGGAAAGGTGGGAGGGGGTCAGGGGCAGCTAGCTGACCACACAGGGAAGGTGGGAAGGGCCATAGCAGCACAGAAGACCATGCATGGCAAGCAGGAGGGTTAGTGGCAGCACAATGGCTATGATGGGGAAGAAGGAAGGTGCAGGGGCATGCACAAAGGACCATGGAGGATAGAAGGGAGGGTCAGGACCTGGGCACAGACAAGAGAGTTCAGGGGAAGGGGCCTCACAACAGACCGCGCGGGGCAGGCAAGAGGAGCAGTTGCAGCACAACAGACCAGGGAGGGCCGAAGGGTGTGGCAGTAATATGGACCATGGAGGATAGGAGGAAGGGGATAGGGGCATGGCATGTGTACAGGCAGGGTGGAGGTGGCAGGGACAGGTTACAGTCATCTGACAATGCTAGGCAGGTGGGAGGGGAGTGGCAGCTCAACAGAACACTCAGAGTAGATAGGAGTGGCAGGTCCATGGAACATGGTGGGCAAAAAGGATGGAGCAGGGGCATGCACAAAGACATCGGAGGGCAGGGGGAAGGAGAATAGGGGCAGCAAGCTAAGCACAGAGGCTAAGCAGTAGGTCAATGATGGGCCATAGAATTGGGCAATGAAGGGCAGGAGGAGTGGACTGGTACATCATGCTAAATGGAGGGCAGTGGCAGCACATCAGACCATGCATGGCAGGAGGGAGGAGGCTAGTCCATGGATTCAGACAACAGAGGATAGGGAGGAGGTGGATGGGGCAGCAAGCTAACTGTTCAGAGAAGGTGGGTATTAGGAACTTTATTGTTTTTAAAATGTGTGTCTGTGCGAACTACTTAAAATATGAACAAGTATGCAGCATAATCTCACTTTTATTCAGGAAGAAGAGGACGTTTGTGACTGTGACTCCGGGCTCACTTGGCAGAAACACCCCCTGACCCTCCACCCCCATCGCAAAATGTAATGCCCGTGAAAAGGGTAGGTGGACGCAGTGTTATATAGAACATAGTCCTGAGAGCACGATTGAAAATGAAAACTAGATATAGTATATGGTATAAACTATGCACCAAAAAGTGTGATATAAGATGAACCAGGGCGTGAAATATAATATGCAATACATTGTGCGCAATGACAGATTCATTGGAGAGCACGAGATAGCACAGGCACTAGCGCGTGCTATGCGATATGCGCCTTGAAGTGAAATATGCACAGGGCAGTGTTGTGTAACCTAACTAGTCTCTAAAGTTGTAATATAAAATATGTGCTGGGTAGTGTAACGTTGCATATGCACTGTGACAAAGATATGGATCCCAGATTGTATTATGTATGGCATAGCGCTGTGCGTTATATCATAGGCATCGAGGAAGGCACGTTAGATGGGGCAATATAACCCGTGCGAAGGCAAGTGTGGCATGACATATTCACGGGGTGGTGTTACAGTGCACATGGGCTAGAGAGTGTCATAGCATACGCACTAGCTGGTGGAATACAACACAGAGGTTTGAGGCACCCGGCGGGCACTGGTGGGTGTAACACAGCATTGGGCTCAGCCAGGAGCACGCTGTGACTCTCAAGTGAGGTTCGTCTCCTTTCCACAGAGTAAAATAAAAAGTATTACACATCCGGCGGTAGATGAATAAAAAAAGCCCATGACCCGGGGGTTGGGGTCCCCGGGGCCGATTAAGGCCTTGGGACGGCCAAATTAATTTTTTTTAACAAAAAAGATTAGGGTGCAGGCCCTGGGGGATGGGGTCCCCAGGGCCAGTAAATTAGAAAAAGAAGGGGGGGCCACAAAGCCCTCCTTCTTAAAAAATTAAAATAACTGAAAGACCGGCATCGCGCCGGAGTCCATGCCCCCTCCTTGCAGCACTCTGCAAACGCGCCCCCTGGCCAGTTGTGAGTTGGGGAATTAATTCCCCTTCAATACTGAGGGTCCCTGATGGCCAACTAGCCCAACAGGTATCTCCAGTATGCACCAGGGAGCTGTGTTGCAGACAGGTGTTCTGAGGCCACGCCCCTTTTCACACCTCTATGCAACGCAGCTCTGTGGCGCTTACTGGAGGTACCTAGTGGGCTAGTTTGACCCTAGGGACCCTTAGGATTCAAGGGGACTTAATCTCTCAACTTAGAACGGCCACAGGGTGCGTTTACACAGTGGTGAAGGGAGGGGACGGGCCTGAGGTGACGTGTGCAAACACGCCCTGTGGCGCGTTTTAAGTTGGGGAAATAATTCCCTTTCAATCCTGAGGGACCCTGGGGGCCAACTAGCCCACCAGGTGCTTCCAGTAAGCGCCACTGCTCTGAGTTGCAGAGAGGTGGTGCAGGCCGTGCCTCTTTTTACACCTGTCTGCAATGGCGCTTACTGGGCGTACCTAGTGGGCTATTTTGCCCCTAGGGATCCTCAGGATTCAAGGGGACTTAATCTCCCAACTTAAAAAACGGCCACAGTGTTTACACAGTGGGGAAGGGAGGGGACGGGGCCTGAGGTGACGTGTGCAAACACGCCCTGTGGCGTGTTTTAAGTTGGGGAAATAATTCCCCTTCAATCCTGAGGGACCCTGGGGGCCAACTAGCCCACCAGGTGCTTCCAGTAAGCACCACTGCGCTGCTTTGCAGAGTGGCGGTCTAGGCCGTGCCCCTTTTTACATCTCTCTGCAACGCAGCTCTGTGGCGCTTACTGGAGGTACCTAGTGGTCTAGTTGGACCCTAGGGACCCTCAGGATTCAAGGGGACTTAATCTCCCAACTAAAAACGGCCACAGGGTGTGTTTACACAGTGGTAAAGGGAGGGGATGGATCCTGAGTTAACGTGTGCAAACAAGCCCTGTGGTGCATTTTAAGTTGGGAAAATAATTCCCCTTCAATCCTGAGGGACCCTGGGGGCCAACTAGCCCACCAGGTGCTTCCAGTAAGCGCCACTGTGCTGCGTTGCAGAGAAGTGGTCTAGGCCATGCCCCTTTTTACATCTCTCTGCAACGCAGCTCTGTGGCGCTTACTGGAGGTATCTAGTGGTCTAGTTGGACCCTAGGGACCCTCAGGATTCAAGGGGACTTAATCTCTCAACTTAAAACGGCCACAGGGCGTGTTTATACAGTGGGGAAGTGAGGGGACGGGGCCTGAGGTGACGTGTGCAAACACGCCCTGTGGCGCGTTTTAAGAGGTAGTTTTAATCCCCTGCCCTATTATATACTAGGGGCTTACAGAGGAGGTCATGCTGATCACAGGGGGACACCAACGCATAGTGTTCCCTAGTGTATGTCGGTGTTTTCACTGTATTCTGAGTGTCTTTTAACATAGCACTGGCTCTAGGGCTGGTTAGTCAGACTCAGTTACCACCAGTATCCGACTGAAAAAGTTGAGGGTACAGGATGATTTTGCAACAAGGCTTCTTTCTGCTCTTCTGTTTGTTCTTTCTGCACGTTATCCTTCTTCCTGTACTTTTCTTCGTCTTTGAGGACTTCTGCTGCTTCTTTCTGCATTTCTTTTTTTTCTTTCTGTGCGTTTTTTCTTCTTTCTTCACATGTCCTATCTCTGTAAGCATAGTTAGAAATTAGCATTTAAAAAACCTTTGAAATTCACTGAAAAAACCATAGGTTTCAGGCACGTTATAGTTAGGAATTAGCATTTAAAAAACCTTAGAAATTCACTGAAAAAAACCATAGGTTTCAGGGGCGTTATAGTTAGCTGGACTTTTCACTCATACAAAACCATTGAAATTCCCCCGTTATAGTTAGTTCAGCTAACTATAACTTGCGCGCCCGCAATGCACTGCTGATGACGTCACATATAACATCACTCATGACATGGTCAGTGACATCACTCATGACATTACTGATGAAATCTCAAATGACATCACTGATGACATCATCCTTGTGATTGAGAGGCAGACCTCCTCTCCCCCTAATATAACCTTTGATACACACATTCAAAAATAGAAACTAAAATTTTCAAAACAATGGACATACCAATATCAGTTACAACAACCTATTCAGTAATTCTAAGATCCACATACATATCCACTCATTCACCAACAGTCCTATACAGTCACTCATACATGTACTCACTCATCATATGTACTCATACACCTATACATCCTGTTACACAATGCTACTCATCCATAGAGTTACTCACACACATAGTCACTCATGCTAATAAAGAATCAAACATCCATTTACTTGCATATACAGTTATACACATACCACCACACTTACTTCTCCAGAAACGTACACATACTTAGTCTTTTCAACAATCACTTATAGAGACATACTTATTCATACAGGAACTCTTTCAATCTCTCACTCTCACATATACTCACTTATATACACCAATAGTCACATATACTAGTTTAAAACATATGTAGTTACTCATAAAGACACTATTGAGACAGTCATTCACTCACTAACACACCCATGCACACACTCACCCACCCATACAGTCCTGCACACATGCTGTCTTTAACACATACAAACAGTGAGTCACTCATTCATGCAACTATGCACTACGTAATACCCCCCACCGAACCATACAGACACCCAGACACTCATACTGATACTCAAAAAACCAACTAATAACCTATATAAACACTCATGTAGCTACTTAACAACCCATGCAGCCACTCATACATAAAGTGAGAGACTTATACAGATATTTACATATTTAAATATTTCTCACTAAGCCATGTATTCACTAAGATACACTTAATCAGTCAGTTATACAATCAATTTTTCAAAAACAAATCATCCATTTAGACACTTATATACCCATTTATTCTTCCATCGACCTTGAGATATACATATATAAAACATATGTAATTTTCAGAAAAACACACATTCACTGGATGATGTCATCAGTGATGTCACTGACCATGTCATGAGGGATGTAATATGTGACGTCATCAGCAGTGCATTGCGGGCGCGCGAGTTATAGTTGAACTAACTATAACGGGGGAATTTCAATGGTTTTGTATGAGTGAAAAGTCCAGCTAACTATAACGCCCCTGAAACCTATGGTTTTTTCAGTGAATTTCTAAGGTTTTTTAAATGCTAATTCCTAACTATAACGTGCCTGAAACCTATGGTTTTTTCAGTGATATATATATATAGATATATCCAAATTCAAACAGGCGCGCTTCCGCTTACTGAAGTGAACAAATGGGCACGAACTCCTCTTAGTTTGCAGTGCAAATTTATTTCCTCCCACATCTCCATGTCATAACACGTTTCGGTCAACAAGTGACCTTGATCACATGATTATATATATTCATATATGAGAAACGTCTATTACAACACAGGTATTACATCGTAATGCCGTTACAACGCAGCCATTACAACTAACGTGCCATTACAATGCATGCTATTACAACCCATGCCATTACAACACGTAAGCCATTACAATGCATGCTAGCACATCGAGAATTAAGGTAAGTGTTTAGTAAGTACTATCAAATATTTTATAGTAGTGTTGTATTTAATAGTAATATTGGTACTGTATTTAATTAGAGGGTTTAATTATTAGTCTTTGACAGGGGAAGCAGGGGAATTTGGGGTTTTGGGTGGGGTAGTGTATTAATATTCAAGTTTTCATTTTAATACCTGGATATTAATATATATTACATTTAATATTACTTTTTAAGTAATTTAACAATAATTAAAAATAATACTTATGAGGGTGTGACACCCTTTCTCTGGCACTGGATGCAAGTAAAATAGAGGATTTTTGGTGAAGGATTGTACTAATACCCTAGTCTTAATATTAATACTTGTATAGCAATTTAATTTTATAATTGTAATAGTTTTAAAATATTTTTAATAATTAAAATAAAATATTATGAGGATTTAACATTTACAATCTCGCATGTTATAATACAGAACCAATGTGTAAAGGAAGCAATATTTTTCTTTTTACTTTTTACTTTTTGGTGCATTGCGTTTTTAAGAAAAAGAATAGTGTCTTTATGGATGTTTAAGCATGTGGAAGTTCGGAGAACACAGATGTCATGAATGGCTGAATGGATGTTTTGGACAATTTGGAATTTCTACTAATGGATTTATACCTAATGCAGGATTTTTCAGAATGTTAAAGTTAGGCTTTTGACTTTTGTCACTCTTTGGACAAAAAATCGATGGAGAGAGTATTGCAACAATGGATTTCTTGTTGTGTTTTTTGCGGAAAACAACCTTTACATTGCGGATTTTACACCGCGATACATTCACAACGCGGTAGTTACAACGACCACGCTGGTAAATGGAGTGCCATTGCAACGCAAGCCGTTAAAACGACATGCGCTAGATGGTGCTCTTGACTAAGGAATAGTGTGATATACTATTCCAACACCTCCCCTACTGTTACACTTACTGGAGTGGGAATAGTAAATCATACTATTCCTAAGTCCAGCTCCATATAGCGCAATTTGTTGTAACATCTTGCGTTGTAATGGCACTGCGTTGTAACAACGTGGTCATTGTAACAAACGCGTTGTGAATGTATTGCGGTGTAAAATCCGCATTGTAAAGTACTATGTTCGTTTTTTGTAAAACTATTTTAATTTTTCAGGATTTTTGGGGGGATGCATTTGATAGTTTACACACTATGGGGCCGATTTAGATTCTTTCATAAACGGCTCCAACTATCGGTTGGAGCTGTTCCAACCGCATCTAAATGGCCTGTTTGGATTCTTTTCCGACTGACCCAATTTTATGAGGATGGTCAGAAGGGAATCCAAACCAGATTTCTGAATGGCCTCTGACTGGCACAGAAAGCCCGACTGCCATTCAAAAATCCTCCATCAATCCCTTGGGCGGCTCTTTCTGGCCGAGGGATTATGATGGAAGATTCCCACAGCCTTTCTGTGCGGGCCTGTCTGACAGAGAAAGTGCCCCCCCTGTTGGTTCATGCACCCTGAGGTGCCTGCCACAGGGGTGCAGGGATGAACTGCACCCCTGCACTTTACAATGAGAGCATGTATTCCATTCAGAATGCATGCTCCCATTGTTATGAATGGGATTACGACCAAACAGGGTTCGGTCACATCCTAATTGCTGGGCTGGCACCGATCACAACAGGTCGTTTGGTTCCAGTTCCCAAACGATGTCAGGTGGACTCCGGGCTATCCAACATCGTAATCAGGCCCTATATTGTGCTGCAGAGTGTTTACTGTACATGCTGGCTATGCCAATCTGTGTCTCTCTTGATAGTTTTGCACAGGCTTTGGATTGGATATTGTATTATGGATTCGATACTTTGGATATTTGGTGAGGTACAGACCCTTGGCGAACTTTGGAATTTTATAAAACAGCAAGAGTCAAAGAAGGAAGACAAGGAAGGTAGAAAGCCCACCTTTTTATGTATTTGAAAAATGTTTATTTAATTGTTTTTAAAAATTGCAAAACAAGCGAGTGAGATAGAATAGGTGTTAGTGATAGAAATGTGCAATATTGTCTAGGTAGTCTGCAGCCACTATCAACAAAAACTGCTGAATTTGTCCCAATAGTCTTTTGGACATTTCTTTTGGAAATATATGGGTTCATACTTCCACTCAATGATTGGCTGTTTTCATTTCTTGGAAACTTTGCTTATTCTTCAAAATTTCCCAAAAATTATAAACGTTTGGGTGAGGTTTTCCGATTGATTTATTGAATAAGTTGACCCATCCCTCTATGGCATCGTTGGTCTTTGCTCCTTCCTCTAAGCAGGTTGTGTGACAATTCCACCACTTCACAGGAAACCTTATATTCCTCCTGCAACCCGACCTGCTAAGATGGCCAATCCATGTGTCCTCAAAGTAATTTAGTAGGGCGTACAATTTGTGTTCATTTGTAGTAAACTAGTCAGATTAAATAATCAATGTGTAATAGTCATCTCCATGGTTAGGAGGAACAAAGCACAAGGCAGTTAGTTCTTTTTTAACTCAAATTGTAGTTTACTGTCTGATATGTAATCCTCAACTAAGGATTTATTTTAATTTTTCACCTATACGCCTGTGAAAAGTGAAAAGAAATCCTTGAATTTGGGTTTCAGGATACATTTTGGTTATGGTGTTAATCATTGCAATTTTAAATCAATTATCGCTTTTCTTGTATTTGTATTTTGTACCTTAGATTAAACACTGTTAAAAATTCAGTGTAAGTTGAGGTTTGCTTATCAGGGAGTAAATTGTACACTAAGGGAACTACAGTTTTATTAATGTAGGCTTGAATTGTGTATATTTGGGTGAATCGGTGGAGTGTGGATTTAAACAGCCCATCCATTACCCAAATTTCACTAGTCTGCAATTTTACAAGGTTACGGGGTTTGCTAAAGATAAGAAATCTTTTCTGAGAGTTTTTGTTGTTGTGCAAAAAAAAGGTTTAATTAGTAAGAGTAACAGTTAGTTCAGGAGGAATTTTAATATCAGAGTATGTTTGGGGTGTTTTACTTTGGGGGTTACTTGCCTGTTTTTTCTCTATATAATTCTGCTTAAGTCTGGGATTGTGGACATAGAACTCGCTACATGTATAGGAATGTGTTGGGATGCCTCCATCAAAACTGTGCCACAGGGTACATTGGAGGTTTATGTTAGTTCTTTCGTTTGGTTATTGCTTTCTCCAACCCTGATCTCCTTTGCAGAAGAATAGTGGTTGTCCTCTGTGGTCCTTTCAACAATGTCACCAAGAGTAACCGCTCTGCCTGTGCAATGGGATAAGTAATACTGCACGCACCTCCAATGACTCCTGGGCTCAGTTGATCTCTCCTTAAAATAAAGGTAGCCACCGTGCTTTAGGAGTCAATTTCCTCTTAGGGATTTCAAATAGGTGGCTTGTCTTCCTGATGCCATTATGCAAATGTCTGTAAAAGAGGGGAGAATAAGAGTTTTTGTGTTATATTTTTTTAAATGAATGTTTTTTCTGCAAAGAAAATGTTGTTAGTTTTACATGGTTGGCTATCTATATTTAAGAATAGAACATTTACAATTGTTTAATGCTATTATGTGCTTTTGTAACTTGAAATAGTTTATTGATTACAACCTGCAAAAAATGGTTAATAGTTGATTGGTTGTTTATTGAGTTTTCAAAGAACATCTTGTTTATTACATTGTTGGGTTAAGAGTTTGACAGCTCTGATTTTGTAATATGGTTTGTTGTTGATTCCTGTTAAAAAATAAAGAAGAATTTCAGATAGTTACGGTAGTATGCCTCACCTTAGTAAGGTTCCTTTGTTGACTTGTTTGTCCTTTGCTGGTGCAGGTCAGTATCTTCAGATTTTTTGCTGGTTTTGTATTTTGAAAACAATATTGAAATGTTTTTGGGGAGTTTTTGTTAACCTTTATATTAAATCTGATTTATTAAAAACGTTCACTTCCTTTTAACAGTAGATGACTATTGTTTTGCTGTTTTGGTCTATCTGTATGTCCAAGATCTGTTAATTTAATATATCAGAACATTTTATTTTATGTTTCCCAAATAATTATTTTAGATGTGAATGTGTTTCGTTTAAAACTTAAACTTGTACATTCTTCAGTCAGCAGATGGCAGGTGTCACATTGAAGCTCTCACAATTTTTCTCCTATTGCAGATGCGTGTGGTTACCTGGGAAGTTAGTGTGCCACTGATCACAAAATGGTTGTCAGCTCAATTTATACGTTTGTTTGCTGCTAAAGGAAATTTAAAAGAAAATATGTTTTGTAATCTATTAAAAATGTGTATATTTTATGTTGTGTGTAAAATGTTGTTTTTAACGTTTCTGTTCAGAATAACAGCCATTTTAGGTTGATGGTGGTTAGGTTAATGTTGTGGAAATGGTGGAAGGACACAATTTTGTTGAGATGATGGCTAGGATGTTGTTGTGGAAATAGTGGAAGGACATCACATTTTTATTCTTTGAATGTATATGCTGGTTTTGCTAATGAATGTACACTGTTGTTACTAAAAATAAAATTGAATGTAAATGTTGAAATATTTAAATAAAAAAAAAAAATTGGGGCGTATTAATGTTTCAATATTTTTTTACTGTTTTTGCACGTAAATTCTGTGCACATTTAACATACTATAATTATTATCCATTGTAATGTTATTCATTGAATTGGTATGTGTTGTAATAGTTGATAGTGAAATGTCACTTTTTACGTATCTCTATTAGCATGAGTTGTAATAGCTTGCGTTGTAAAAATATGCATTTGAATGATAGTCATGTTGTAAAATCTGCATTGTCCATGCAGGACTACACATACCAGCATGTAGTGGCCTGAAGTGTGAGCGTGAGGTGAAGTACACCTTTAAGGCAGAGGAGGAGGCGAGAGATTACCCCACTGGTAGTGGTCACCGCAACATCTTTACATCAAAATGACCCCCAGGTAAAAAAATCTGCCTTTGAAACTGGCACTGAGGAAAGCCACCCGGCTGAAACATGTCTGCAATAGCATTTCATGGACTTAGGAGCCACGCGCTGGGATGTGCTGAATAAATCCACTTGTTTTCAACCCATGAACACCACAGGTTTCAGGGACGTTATAGCTAGTTGGACATTTCACTCGTACAAAACCAGAGAAATTCATCCGTTATAGTTAGTTCAGCTAACTATAACTCGCACCCCCAATGCACTGCTGATGATGTCACATATTATATCATTCATGACATGGTCAGTGACATCACTGATGACATTTCAAATGACATTACTGATGACATCACTGATGACATTATCCAGCAGCTGTCTGTTTCTGTAAATTTTAAATGTTTTCTATCTATCTATCTATCTATCTATCTATCTATCTATCTATCTATCTATCTATCTATCTATCTATCTATCTATCTATCTATCTATCTATCTATCTATCTATCTATCTATCTATCTATCTATCTATCTATCTATCTATCTATCTATCTATCTATCTATCTCTCTATATATATATATATATATATATATATATATATATATATATATATATATATATATATATATATATATAATATATATGCCAAGGTGTATTGAAGAATGAGTGGGTGTATAAGTTTCTGGATGGATGATTTAGTAGGTCAGTTGGAGTGAAGTGGTTGCATGGGTTGGTGAGTAGCTAAATGAGGATCTATATGAGTTATTGATTGGTTGTCTGTGCATCTATATTGGTGCCTGAGTGTCTGTGTGGGTGGGTGGGTGGGTGGATGTGACTCTGTGCATAGATGTGTGAGTGGATGATTCACTGGGTGTAAGGGTTCAAGAGTGCATCTATGAAGGGCTGTATGGGTGGATGAGTGTGTGTATGGGTGTGTTGGTGAGTGAATTGATGCCTCAGTGGTATATGTGTGAGTAACTGCATATGTGAAAAGACAGTATATGTGAGTGTCGGAGTGTATATATGACTATATGTGAGAGTGAGTGATTGTGAGAGTGGCTGTATGGATCAGTGTGTGCTTGTATTAGTTATTATATAAGAGTGTAAGTATGTGTTAGTATATGTTTGAATAAGTGAGGTGGTGTGTGTATAACTGTATAGGTGAGTAAATGGGAGTGTCATTGATTCTTTGCATGACTGACTAGGTGTGTGAGTAACTCTATGGATGAGTGGCGGTGTCTGAGTGTCTGTATAGATATGTGAGTGCATATGATAATGCCGTATTGATGGTTTACTGCATGTATAACTGTATGGGAGAATGAGTGGATGTGTGTGTAGATCTAGGAATTAGTGAGTGGGTATGCACCAACTGGTATTGGTGTGTCTATGGTTTCGAAAATGGTAGTCTGAATTTTAGAGTGGGTGTATCAAAGGTTATATTAGGGTATGAGGATTATCACGATATCAGATTATCACATGGACGATGTCATCAGTGATGTCATTTGAGATGTCATCAGTGATGTCACTGACCATGTCATGAATGATGTAATATGTGACGTCATCAGCAGTGCATTGCGGGGGCACGAGTTATAGTTAGCTGAACTAACTATAACAGACGAATTTCTCTGGTTTTGTACGAGTGAAATGTCCTGCTAACTATAACGTCCCTGAAACCTTTGTTTTTTTCAGTGAATTTCTAAGGTGTTTTAAATGCTAATTTTTAAATATAACGTCTGTGAAACCTATGGATTTTTCAGTGAATTTCAATGGTTTTTTAAAAGCTAATTTCGAACTATGCCTACAAAGGTAGGACATGTGAAGAAAGAGGAAGAAAAGCGCAGATAGAAGCAAGACAAATGCAGAAAGAGACAACAGAGGTCCAGCAAGACGAAGAAAAGTGCAGGAAGAAGCAAGAAGAGATGTGCAGAAAGAACCAACAGAGGAGCAGAAAGTCCTCCTGTGCCCCCAACTTTTTGCTGATGGGTACTAGTGGTAACTGACTGTGACTAACCAGGCCTAGAGCCAGAGCTATGCTAAAAGACACTTAAAATACAGTGAAAACACCTAAATGCACTAGGGAACACTATGCATTGGGGAACCCCTGTGATTAACATGACCTCCTCTGTATTTGACATGAGTTAGTGCCTTGGTCATTGCATGAGCACATGGGTACTGACTGGATGATTAGAGTACTGCAAGGAGAGTGCATGGTGAATTTATAAGGGCTTGGGTTTTGGCGAGTAATTGGATAAGGACATGGTGCTGGCTGGCTGATTGGAGGAGTGCATGAGCAGTAACAAGGTAATGGCTGGACTGCATCAGTAGTGCTCAGGGGTCTGTAGCAGTGCATGTGTTAGTGCCTGGGTCATTGCATTAGTACATGGGTAGTGACTGGATGATTAGAGTACTGCAAGGAGAGTGCTTGGGTTTTGGCGGAGTGATTGGATAAGTACACACATGTCACATCAGGCCCACCCCCTCCCTTCACCACTGTGCAAACGCGCCCCCTGGCGGGATTTATGTTAGGGGATTAATTCCCCTTGAATCCTGAGGGTCCCTGGGGGCCAACTATCCCACCAGGTACCTCCAGTAAGCGCCAGGGAGCTGCATTGCAGAGAGGTGGTCCAGTGCCATGCCCCTCTTTCCACCTCTCTGAAACGCAGCTCTGTGGCACTTACTGGAGATACCTGGTGGTCTAGTTGACCCCCAGGGACCCCCAGGATTCAGGGAAACCTAATCCCCCAACTTAAAACACGCTACATGATGCATTTGCACAGTTGTCATATCAGGCCAAGCCCCCTCCCTGCACTACTATGGAAACATGCCCCCTGGTGCATTGTAAATTGGGGGATTAAGTGCCCTTGAGTCCTGAGGGTCCCTGGGGGCCAACTAGCCCACCAGCTACCTCCAGTAAGTGCCACACAGCTGCATTGCAGAGTGGTGTAAAAGGAGGGCGTGCCTTGGTCCACTTCTCTGCAACCCAGCTGCCTGGCGCTTACTGGAGATACCTGGTGGGCTAGTTGGCCCCTAGGGACTCTCAGTATTCAAGAGGAATTAATTCCCCAACCTACAACATGCCAGGGATTCGCGACCCCAGCGCAAATTCTGCCGAAATAATATTTTTTTAAATGCTTTTTTTCACCCTGTGTGTCCTCGTGGGACCCCCTGAGCAGGCCTGGGGCGTCAAGGTGTTTCTATCCTGCCCCCTTTTCTTGTTTTTCACCTTTGTTTTACTGTTTTCTTGTGACTCGGTTCTGCCTAGTCACAAATGGCTGCCAACACTTCCTGGTTTGGAGTGTTGGCAGCCAATTAGAATGAAGCTTGTGGTCGGGAGGGTTCGCTAACCCACTACGGCCATAGATATCGAAACTTTTATTTTTTTAATATATCAGCAACTACAGAATGGATTTACACTATTTAATAAAAAGGTCGCTTTCTGAATCAAGCACTACCTTTTTGCCAAATTTGGTGTAATTCCGTTCAGCAGTTCGGGCTGTAGCCTTGGCTAAAGTGTCCTATGGAAAATTGATTTTGACACTTTTATTTTTTGAATTTCTCAGCAACTACTGAATGGATTTACACCATTTAACAAAAAGGACTCTTTCTGAATAAAGGGCTACCTTTTTGCCAAATTTTGTGTAATTACATTCAGCAGTTCGGGCTGTAGCTGTGTCTAAAGTTTCCTATGGAAAATAAAATGGGGAAAATGCGTTTTGGGACCCCCTTTTTTTCTCGTCCCCCCCGCTTGGCGAATCACCCCAAAACTTTCAAGACAGGAGCTGACTGGAGTTGATCACTAGTTTTGAAAATTTCGCAAAGATTCATCAACCGGCGCCAAAGTTATTGGGAAAACAAAAAACGCTTTTCCTATGGAAACTAGGTTCTAACTATAACTACCTATTGGTGACCGCCAGTAGGTAATATATATATATATATATATATATATATATATATATATATATATATATATATATATATATATATATACATATATATGTTATGCTCAAGGATTGCCCATCCGGTGAAAAGCACTCTAACAGCAGCGAGAGGTCGCAGACCTTCATTCAGTATATATAGATATTATCTACTGGCGGTTGCCAGTAGATAGTTATAGTTAGGACCGTGTTTCCATAGGAAATCTGAAAATTCTATTTTGAATAACTTTGGCGCCGGTTGACGAATCCTCGCAAAATTTTCAAAACTAATGGGGCGCTCCGCTCAGCTCCTACCCTGAAAGTCTCGGGGTGATTCGTCAAGCAGGGGCTGAGAAAAAAGGGGGGTCCCAAAACGCGTTTTCCCCATGCATTTTTCCATAGGACCTTTAGACACAGCTACAGCCCGAACGGCTGAACAGAATTACTTGAAATTTGGCAGAGAGGTAGCCCTCAGGTCAGGGATGTGCCTTTTGAAGGTCTCGTGTAAATCTGTTCAGTATTTCCTGAGAAAATAGCATTTAAATCAATATAAATATCTATAGGCGCGCTCCGAGCGCGTACCGTAAGCTTACCGTACGCGCACGCCGCTGTGCGCGAGCGCGATTCTGATTGGTTGTTAGATCTTAGTAAACATTCGAATCGGTCGAAACCAGGAAGTGTCGGCCGCCATTTTGTCTCTCGCAGTCTGAGGGGGTGAAAAACAAAGGTGGAGAACGTGAAAAGGGGGCAGGGTGGACAGTTCCTGACCCCCTAGCCTTTGTCAGGGGGTCCCAGAAGGACCCCCAAGGGCAAAAATTAATTGTAATTTTTTTCGAAAAATCGCCGAATGCGCGTAGCGTACGCGCACGGCGTGAACGGAAAAATTCCGCGAACTTCGCGTAACGATTCCGCGACTACGCGTACCGTGCGCGCACGGCAAAAAATTAAAAAAAAATAATAATAAATATACATAACTTAGCATTTAAAAAACCGTACAAATTCACTGAAAAAACCATAGGTTTCACACACGTTATAGTTAGGAATTAGCATTTAAAAAACCTTGCAAATTCACTGAAAAAACCTTAGGTTTCACACATGTTATAGTTAGCAGGACATTTCACTCATGAAAAACCAATGAAATTCCCCCGTTATAGTTAGTGCATCACTGATGACATATGTGTTTTTCTGAAAAAAAATTTTGGGGTAATATATGTATAGCTAAAAATTAATGGAAGAAGACATGGGTAAATAAGTGTCTAAATACAGTGATGTAATATCTGACGTCATCAGCAGAGGATTGCGGTTGCGTGAGTTATAGTTGCCTGCACTAACTATAACGGGGGAATTTCATTGGTTTTTCACGAGTGAAATGTCCTGCTAACTATAACATGTGTGAAACCTATGGTTTTTTCAGACCTTGCCTCCGGTGTCAGCAGCGGTGCAACCTCCCACGGCCGGAGCCGCCGTGCGTCAACATTCCTCAAAAAGCCTCCGAGCTTTAGAGATGCACTCCGCAAAGGTTTGTTCAGCTGAACTTTTATTTAAATGGAAGCGGTTACACAAACCCAATTAATCAAGTCCCTGACGCGTTTCAGTGCCTCCGGCACCTTAATCATAGGGTGGGCAAGTGGGAAACACAGTACTGGACTGCCACATATTTTACCGTTCAGGCACGTGTTCTCCAGTGAGCAGCATGCCGGGAGTAGCAGTCCCAATTCTTCCCCTCTGGTGGGGTCCGTTTTCCCACAACAATTCTTTTGCCAATGTTCAATTGTTTTCATGCCCTCCAGTGGGCCTCAGGTCCGTGCAGCCGCTCCCCAATAGTGAGAACCCTTGCGCTGGAACAGGCCGTAACGAATTTACAGCCACACAGACCTTGCCTCCGGTGTCAGCAGCGGTGCAACCTCCCACGGCCGGAGCCGCCGTGCGTCAACATTCCTCAAAAAGCCTCCGAGCTTTAGAGATGCACTCCGCAAAGGTTTGTTCAGCTGAACTTTTATTTAAATGGAAGCGGTTACACAAACCCAATTAATCAAGTCCCTGACGCGTTTCAGTGCCTCCGGCACCTTAATCATAGGGTGGGCAAGTGGGAAACACAGTACTGGACTGCCACATATTTTACCGTTCAGGCACGTGTTCTCCAGTGAGCAGCATGCCGGGAGTAGCAGTCCCAATTCTTCCCCTCTGGTGGGGTCCGTTTTCCCACAACAATTCTTTTTCCAATGTTCAATTGTTTTCATGCCCTCCAGTGGGCCTCAGGTCCGTGCAGCCGCTCCCCAATAGTGAGAACCCTTGCGCTGGAACAGGCCGTAACGAATTTACAGCCACACAGACCTTGCCTCCGGTGTCAGCAGCAGTGCAACCTCCCACGGCCGGAGCCGCCGTGCGTCAACATTCCTCAAAAAGCCTCCGAGCTTTAGAGATGCACTCCGCAAAGGTTTGTTCAGCTGAACTTTTATTTAAATGGAAGCGGTTACACAAACCCAATTAATCAAGTCCCTGACGCGTTTCAGTGCCTCCGGCACCTTAATCATAGGGTGGGCAAGTGGGAAACACAGTACTGGACTGCCACATATTTTACCGTTCAGGCACGTGTTCTCCAGTGAGCAGCATGCCGGGAGTAGCAGTCCCAATTCTTCCCCTCTGGTGGGGTCCGTTTTCCCACAACAATTCTTTTGCCAATGTTCAATTGTTTTCATGCCCTCCAGTGGGCCTCAGGTCCGTGCAGCCGCTCCCCAATAGTGAGAACCCTTGCGCTGGAACAGGCCGTAACGAATTTACAGCCACACAGACCTTGCCTCCGGTGTCAGCAGCGGTGCAACCTCCCACGGCCGAAGCCGCCGTGCGTCAACATTCCTCAAAAAGCCTCCGAGCTTTAGAGATGCACTCCGCAAAGGTTTGTTCAGCTGAACTTTTATTTAAATGGAAGCGGTTACACAAACCCAATTAATCAAGTCCCTGACGCGTTTCAGTGCCTCCGGCACCTTAATCATAGGGTGGGCAAGTGGGAAACACAGTACTGGACTGCCACATATTTTACCGTTCAGGCACGTGTTCTCCAGTGAGCAGCATGCCGGGAGTAGCAGTCCCAATTCTTCCCCTCTGGTGGGGTCCGTTTTCCCACAACAATTCTTTTGCCAATGTTCAATTGTTTTCATGCCCTCCAGTGGGCCTCAGGTCCGTGCAGCCGCTCCCCAATAGTGAGAACGAAGCAAACAAAGAAAAAGTGAAAAACAATAAAGAAAAAGAAAAAGATGTCTTAACATTGAGTCAAACCACTACCAGCACCTGCAGATCATCGAACAGTCAAGAACAAACAAGCCTAGCTACCAATATATCTGAGAACCTTGTGGCCGGCGATCTTCAAGTTATGAAAACTCTTCATTCTCTGAGCACAAATCATGAAGACCCTGATTTTACAAGTATTGACACTCAAGAACTTTCAGAAATAGAAGGTATCAATATTTCTCTCCCTGGTCAAAGTCCCTTTAAACCAACTTCCACATTTGTTCCCATCATGCCCCGCGATGCGGTTGATATCTTTCACGACCGGGTCACTGAAGAACTCAAAAAAATGTATTTGAGACGGAATAAACAAAGAACGAAGGGAGGTTACTCTAAATATCAACCTCGTGCATATTTTCAATTGATGAAAAAGTTGAGCACAAACCATGAGATCATCATTAATAAAAGTGACAAAGGTGGCAACATCGTCTTGTGGAACAAGAAAGATTATAAAATTGAGGCATATCGTCATTTGAATAATCAGGAATGTTACCGTAGAACCAACATTGCAGAATTCAACAAGATAAACAAGAATTACAAAGATGACCTCACTATGTGGAAAAGAGATACTTTGATCAGTAAAGATGAATTCAATTTTTTGCATAATTCATATCCTGTTCTCCCGACCATTTACTTCATACCCAAGGTTCATAAGGGCACCAATCCAGTACAGGGCAGACCTATCATCTCTGCGAACAACAGTATTTTTGAAAACACTTCCCGTTATATTGATTATTATTTACAGGACTTTGTTACACAACTACCTTCATATCTTCGGGACAGCAAAGATTTCTTGGGCAAACTCAATAATCAAACCTGGTCAACAGAGTATTGTTTCATAACATTGGACATCGCCACACTATACACCAGCATCAGGCACAATGATGGAATCCAAGCCATTGAACATTATCTCAATCAAAGATCTATTGAATTCCATTGCCATAATAAGATGCTGCTGTCCATGATTCGCTGGTGTCTCCTCAACAATGTGTTTACATTTGATGGTCTACTATTTCAACAACTGCAGGGAGTGGCGATGGGGGCATGCTTCTCCCCCAGCTACGCGTGTTTACACGTGGGCTGGTGGGAGGAGCATGTCCTCAAGAGAGAGCATGGTGCAGTGTGGAGTAAACATGTCGTTCAATGGTGGCGTTACATTGACGACATCTTTGTTATCTGGCATGGCACTCACGAGGAAGCTGAAGATTTCGTCAATAGAATCAATACGAACAATATCAACTTACAATTTACTGCAAACATAGACAACTCTACCTGTAACTTTCTTGACATCAAAGTTTACATTGAGAAAGATCGTATTGAGACATGTCTATATCGCAAGCCCTCAGCTGGCAACAGCATTTTGCATGCCAATAGTTTCCACCCTGCCCACACTATCACCAGTCTCCCGTATGGAGAATATCTTCGCATACGCAGGGCTTGCAGCAACCCAATAGTTTTAGATCGCCATCAGGAAGACGCCACTTTGAGGTTCTTAGAAAGAGGATATAATCCCACTAAACTCAAATCAGCCAAAGACAAGGCCAATAGTAAAAATAGACTTCTACTCTTGAGTAACTCTGCACAGTCTTCAAACACACCCACACCATTGCTATCTTCTGATACACAGTGCAATCAAACTGCTTGTAGGCTTATAACCACATACAGCAAACAAGCCAAAGACATCAAGACCATTGTTTATAAACAATGGCCTATTGTCTTGACCGATGCTACTCTTAAGCAGGTCCTTCCCATCAGGCCTACCATCACTTTCCGGAAAGCTCACTCCATGCACAGTGACTTAGTTAGATCTAGTCCTGAACTCACAACCAAAAGCAGTTGGTTATCTCCCAAACAGGGTTTCTATAAATGCAGCTCCTGCCGGGCCTGCAAATTTGGGATAACCACCACCAGCTATACCACTGCTTTTTCAATGGAAAATTACCCCATCAAAGGGCATTACACCTGCCGAACGGAATATGCGGTCTATATGCTACAATGCACCTGTGGTCTCAAATATATCGGCAGCACTAAGCTGCCGGTTCATGCTCGTATATTACAGCACTTACGAGCCATCGTTAACTCTGATCCTGCATACCCAGTGGCCAGACATTTTAAAATGGTACATGACAACAACTTAAACTGCCTCAAATACTGTGTCCTTGATTCTGTACCAATTCAGAAAAGGGGAGGCAATCGCGAAAAGCGATTACGACAACTGGAATCTCGATATATTATCGAGATCGATACCAAATATCCCCAAGGTCTTAATACAGGCGAGGATATGCACCATTTTCTGTAATGATTACCTGGCTTATAGTTAGAGACATAGCAATCTGTCATGTCAATACTAGGATGTTGAGCTATACGATTCTACACTTGGGTGCAGTTCATACTCACAAAGTGTTCTCTGATCAATGTACTACAGGAGCTATCTCACTGTGTGTCTCTGTTTGGTCCAACCCACATTATGGGTTTGTTTTTAAGGGGGATCCCTGCATTTAGTCATCAGCCTTGGGTACTTATACCATGTATGGTGATAAATTTTGTCATAGCCCATTTCTACTCGAGATATTGGGGACTTACAAGGCTGATACCAAGACGACATATTTTATATGTGGGTTTTTCTTACCCACTTCTTTCACATACTCCAGCACTGAGCACTTATTAATGGCATTAGTATCAAGGCACATGATCATAATATAAATCCAGGACTATTCACATATCAGTATATCGTTCCCAGATTCATTTCAGTTGAATAAAATCCAGATGCTTTATTCCCAATACACATAGCACTTTATCCATCAACTAGCCAGTTGAGTCACCACTATGTTCGTTAATAAGGGTATTGGTACCCAGTATCGCGAATTTTCATTTACCTTTATCGTGTTTTGCTAAAGATCTATTGAGAGCTTTTTCCATTTATTTAATTGTTCTCTCATTTTGTCCTTATTGAAATTCTATGAGTTGTTTTTGTAGATAACTTGATACATTGTATATATTTGTTTATTTAAGGACAGATCCAATGTTGCAGCATTACCTAAAGTATGTGATCACGTGACTATCAATTGTACTACTAGTATGGGCATATGCATTTTGACTGACAAATTTTTCTGATTAATTCTGATTATGCATAACTTATTAGATTTAACGATTACGTATTGCAAATAATTATGTCTTTTTTAAAAAATCATGCCTGGAAAATGACAGCTAATGGCCTTTCCTTTGAACCAATACGATACAGTATTTCTTCTGTTTCCTTTAGTAATGCCATTCGATTACTTTCAGGTGGTGGTTGGTGTTTTTTCTATAAATACAATATTATTGCACGTAACGTTGTCATGTGAGCAAGGGCCGAGTGGCTCGAAACGCGTCATGGACTAGGCACGCAATACAAATAAACAAGATTTGAAAGCATCGGCGAGTGAAGTTGTCCGTTCCTGCAGATGTGCGCCATTGCACTTTGGGAAGTTTCTTCGATATATATATATATATATATATATATATATATATATATATATATGAAAAACGAAAGGTTGCCCTCTGAGGAAAGGCACACACCCGGGAAGTAAAATCCTCCTTCGTGAGGACGGCAGCAAAGCCAGCCTCCACCTCCAACCAAGCGCCAAACATGTTTCGGACATTACTCCTTGATCACTGGCAATAGAGGACAGACAACAGCAAGTAGTGGGAGGTGCCTCTTTATTTGATAAAGTCCCGCCCCAGTGGGCGTTGAGGTCTCGCTTGTAGGCGTGTGCAGTGTTGCACCCTGGTTATCGTAGTCCCACTGTTAATATATCCGTGTTGGTGCTCTTGGACGCCCTCCATTAAAACAATATTCACCCCAGTGGGTTTGGTGAGAAGAAAAGGCTGCCTCCTCTGCCAATAACAAAGTCACTCACGTTTGGGTACAACCCGTTCCAGTCAGGTCTCTGGATCAGCAACCCTGGATCCGCTGTATATGCGGCGGGGCCCTTCCGCGACCGAGCAGGCCGCATAACATGAAAAACGAAAGGTTGCCCTCTGAGGAAAGGCACACACCCGGGAAGTAAAATCCTCCTTCGTGAGGACGGCAGCAAAGCCAGCCTCCACCTCCAACCAAGCGCCAAACATGTTTCGGACATTACTCCTTGATCACTGGCAATAGAGGACAGACAACAGCAAGTAGTGGGAGGTGCCTCTTTATTTGATAAAGTCCCGCCCCAGTGGGCGTTGAGGTCTCGCTTGTAGGCGTGTGCAGTGTTGCACCCTGGTTATCGTAGTCCCACTGTTAATATATCCGTGTTGGTGCTCTTGGACGCCCTCCATTAAAACAATATTCACCCCAGTGGGTTTGGTGAGAAGAAAAGGCTGCCTCCTCTGCCAATAACAAAGTCACTCACGTTTGGGTACAACCCGTTCCAGTCAGGTCTCTGGATCAGCAACCCTGGATCCGCTGTATATGCGGCGGGGCCCTTCCGCGACCGAGCAGGCCGCATAACATGAAAAACGTAAGGTTGCCCTCTGAGGAAAGGCACACACCCGGGAAGTAAAATCCTCCTTAGTGGGACTACGATAACCAGGGTGCAACACTGCACACGCCTACAAGCGAGACCTCAACGCCCACTGGGGCGGGACTTTATCAAATAAAGAGGCACCTCCCACTACTTGCTGTTGTCTGTCCTCTATTGCCAGTGATCAAGGAGTAATGTCCGAAACATGTTTGGCGCTTGGTTGGAGGTGGAGGCTGGCTTTGCTGCCGTCCTCACGAAGGAGGATTTTACTTCCCGGGTGTGTGCCTTTCCTCAGAGGGCAACCTTTCGTTTTTCATGTTATGCGGCCTGCTCGGTCGCGGAAGGGCCCCGCCGCATATACAGCGGATCCAGGGTTGCTGATCCAGAGACCTGACTGGAACGGGTTGTACCCAAACGTGAGTTACTTTGTTATTGGCAGAGGAGGCAGCCTTTTCTTCTCACCAAACCCACTGGGGTGAATATTGTTTTAATGGAGGGCGTCCAAGAGCACCAACACGGATATATTAACAGTGGGACTACGATAACCAGGGTGCAACACTGCACACGCCTACAAGCGAGACCTCAACGCCCACTGGGGCGGGACTTTATCAAATAAAGAGGCACCTCCCACTACTTGCTGTTGTCTGTCCTCTATTGCCAGTGATCAAGGAGTAATGTCCGAAACATGTTTGGCGCTTGGTTGGAGGTGGAGGCTGGCTTTGCTGCCGTCCTCACGAAGGAGGATTTTACTTCCCGGGTGTGTGCCTTTCCTCAGAGGGCAACCTTTCGTTTTTCATGTTATGCGGCCTGCTCGGTCGCGGAAGGGCCCCGCCGCATATACAGCGGATCCAGGGTTGCTGATCCAGAGACCTGACTGGAACGGGTTGTACCCAAACGTGAGTGACTTTGTTATTGGCAGAGGAGGCAGCCTTTTCTTCTCACCAAACCCACTGGGGTGAATATTGTTTTAATGGAGGGCGTCCAAGAGCACCAACACGGATATATTAACAGTGGGACTACGATAACCAGGGTGCAACACTGCACACGCCTACAAGCGAGACCTCAACGCCCACTGGGGCGGGACTTTATCAAATAAAGAGGCACCTCCCACTACTTGCTGTTGTCTGTCCTCTATTGCCAGTGATCAAGGAGTAATGTCCGAAACATGTTTGGCGCTTGGTTGGAGGTGGAGGCTGGCTTTGCTGCCGTCCTCACGAAGGAGGATTTTACTTCCCGGGTGTGTGCCTTTCCTCAGAGGGCAACCTTTCGTTTTTCATGTTATGCGGCCTGCTCGGTCGCGGAAGGGCCCCGCCGCATATACAGCGGATCCAGGGTTGCTGATCCAGAGACCTGACTGGAACGGGTTGTACCCAAACGTGAGTGACTTTGTTATTGGCAGAGGAGGCAGCCTTTTCTTCTCACCAAACCCACTGGGGTGAATATTGTTTTAATGGAGGGCGTCCAAGAGCACCAACACGGATATATTAACAGTGGGACTACGATAACCAGGGTGCAACACTGCACACGCCTACAAGCGAGACCTCAACGCCCACTGGGGCGGGACTTTATCAAATAAAGAGGCACCTCCCACTACTTGCTGTTGTCTGTCCTCTATTGCCAGTGATCAAGGAGTAATGTCCGAAACATGTTTGGCGCTTGGTTGGAGGTGGAGGCTGGCTTTGCTGCCGTCCTCACGAAGGAGGATTTTACTTCCCGGGTGTGTGCCTTTCCTCAGAGGGCAACCTTTCGTTTTTCATGTTATGCGGCCTGCTCGGTCGCGGAAGGGCCCCGCCGCATATACAGCGGATCCAGGGTTGCTGATCCAGAGACCTGACTGGAACGGGTTGTACCCAAACGTGAGTGACTTTGTTATTGGCAGAGGAGGCAGCCTTTTCTTCTCACCAAACCCACTGGGGTGAATATTGTTTTAATGGAGGGCGTCCAAGAGCACCAACACGGATATATTAACAGTGGGACTACGATAACCAGGGTGCAACACTGCACACGCCTACAAGCGAGACCTCAACGCCCACTGGGGCGGGACTTTATCAAATAAAGAGGCACCTCCCACTACTTGCTGTTGTCTGTCCTCTATTGCCAGTGATCAAGGAGTAATGTCCGAAACATGTTTGGCGCTTGGTTGGAGGTGGAGGCTGGCTTTGCTGCCGTCCTCACGAAGGAGGATTTTACTTCCCGGGTGTGTGCCTTTCCTCAGAGGGCAACCTTTCGTTTTTCATATATATATATATATATATATATATATATATATATATATATATATATATATATATATATATATATATATATATATATATATATATATATATATATATATATATATATATATATATATATCTCCCACTGGCAATAGCCAGTAGATGGTAATGTTTTTCCCGTAGACAAAGGGCCCAATTACGAGTTTGCCGATTTGGAAAATGGGCCGGCACGCTAACCCCCGTTCCCACACTGCCAAACAGGGCTGCCGGATTACAAGTGAAATTGTGGTCTGGATGGCTGGTGGCGTGGCGGTCTCCTGGTAGTGCAGTAAAAAGGCTCAAATAGAGTGTGGGTTTTTGGGTAGCAAGAGTACAATTTTAAAGTTTAGGTTGTGTATCATTGTTTGGGTACCAAGGATATTTTTAGCTTTTAGGGTGGATGTGGGTTTTTGGGTATGGGTTTTTGGGAGGCAAGGCAATTTTCAGGCTTTAGAGTGGGAGTGGAATGGCGGTTTAGGGGTTAATGAGTTGAGATATATATATATATGTATTTCATATATATATATATATTTATATATTTAAATATATATGTATATATCTACAGACACATATACACACAAATATGTATGTATATATATATTCACTGAAAAAACCATAGGTTTCTGGGACGTTATAGTTAGCTGGACTTTTCACTCGTACAAAACCATTGAAATTCCCCCGTTATAGTTAGTTCAGCTAACTATAACTCGCACGCCCGCAATGCACTGCTGATGACGTCACATATTACATCACTCATGACATGGTCAGTGACATCACTCATGACATCACTGATGACATCTCAAATGACATCACTGATGAAATCATCCAGTGAATGTGTGTTTTTCTGAAAATTACATGTTTTATATATGTATATCCAAGGTCGATGGAAGAATAAATGGGTATATAAGTGTCGAAATGGATGATTTGTTTTTGAAAAATTGATTGTATAACTGACTAAGTGTATCTTAGTGAATACATGGCTTGGTGAGTAATGTTTAAATATGTAAATATATGTATCAGTCTCTCACTTTGTGTATAATTGGCTGCATGGGTTGGTGAGTAGCTACATGAGTGTCTATATAGGTTATTAGTTGGTTTTTTGAGTATCAGTATGAGTGTCTGAGTGTCTGTATGGTTCGGTGGGGGGTATTACGTAGTGCATAGGTGCATGAATGAGTGACACTGTTTGTATGTGTTGAAGACAGCATGTGTGCAGGACTGTATGGGTGGATGAGTGTGTGCATGAGTGTGTTAGTGAGTCAATGACTGTCTCAATAGTGTCTTTATGAGTAACTACATATGTTTTAAACGAGTATATGTGACTATTGGTGTATATAAGTGAGTATATGTGAGAGTGAGAGATTGAAAGAGTTCCTATATGAATAAGTATGTGTTTCTATAAGTGATTGTTTAAAAGACTAAGTATGTGTAAGTTTCTGTAGAAGTAAGTGTGGTGGTGTGTGTATAACTGTATATGCAAGTAAATGGATGTTTGATTCTTTATTAGCATGAGTGACTGTGTGTGAGTAACTCTAGGGATGAGTGGCGTTGTGTAACAGGATGTATAGGTGTATGAGTACATATGATGAGTGAATACATGTATGAGTGACTGTATAGGACTGTTGGTGGATGTGTATGTGGATCTTAGAATTACTGAATAGGTTGTTGTAACTGGTATTGGTATGTCCATTGTTTTGAAAATTTTAGTTTCTATTTTTGAATGTGTGTATCAAAGGTTATATTAGGGGGAAGGAGGTCTGCCACTCTATCACAAGGATGATGTCATCAGTGATGTCATGAGTGATGTCATTTGAGATGTCATCAGTGATGTCATGAGTGATGTCACTGACCACATCATGAGTGATGTCACTGACCATGTCATGAGTGATGTAATATGTGATGTCATCAGCAGTGCATTGCGGGCGCGCGAGTTATAGTTAGCTGAACTAACTATAACGGGGGAATTTCAATGGTTTTGTACGAGTGAAAAGTCCAGCTAACTGTAACGCCCCTGAAACCTATGGTTTTTTCAGTGAATTTTTTAAGGTTTTTTTAAATGCTAATTCCTAACTATAACATACCTGAAACCTATGTTTTTTTCAGTGAATTTCAAAGGTTTTTTAAATGCTAATTTCTAACTATGCGTAGAGAGATAGGACATGCGAAGAAAGAAGAAAAAACTCACATAAAGAAAAAAAAGAAATGCAGAAAGAAGCAACAGAAGTCCTCAAAGACGAAGAAAAGTGCAGGAAGAAGGATAACGTGCAGAAAGAACAAACAGAAGAGCAGAAAGAAGCCTTGTTGCAAAATCATCCTGTACCCTCAATTTTTTCAGACGGATACTGGTGGTAACTGAGTCTGACTAACCAGTCCTAGAGCCAGTGCTATGTTAAAAGACACTCAGAATACAGTGAAAACACCTACATACACTAGGGAACACTATGTATTGGGGTCCCCCTGTGATTAGCATGACCTCCTCTGTAAGCCCCTAGTATATAATAGGGCAGGGGATTAAAACTACCTCTTAAAATGCGCCACAGGGTGTGTTTGCACACGTCACCTCAGGCCCCGTCCCCTCCCTTCCCCACTGTGTAAACACGCCCTGTGGCCGTTTTAAGTTGGGAGATTAAGTCCCCTTGAATCCTGAGGGTCCCTAGGGTCCAACTAACCCACTACATACCTCCAGTAAGCACCACAGAGCTGCGTTGCAGAGAGGTGTAAAAAGTGGCAGGGCCTGGACCACCTCTCTGCAACGCAGCTCAGTGGCGCTTACTGGAAGCACCTGGTGGGCTAGTTAGCCCCCAGGGGCCCTCAGGATTGAAGGGGAATTATTTCCCCAACTTAAAACGCGCCATAGGGCGTGTTTGCACACGTCACCTCAGGCCCCGTCCCCTCCCTTACCCACTGTGTAAACACGCCCTGTGGCCGTTTTTTAAGTTGGGATATTAAGTTCCCTTGAATCCTGAGGGTCCCTAGAGTCAAAATAGCCCACTAGGTACGTCCAGTAAGCGCCATTGCAGAGAGATGTAAAAAGGGACACGGCCTGGACCACCTCTCTGCAACGCAGAGCAGTGGCGCTTACTGGAAGCACCTGGTGGGCTAGTTGGCCCCCAGGGTCCCTCAGGATTGGAAGGGAATTATTTCCCCCAACTTAAAACGCACCACAGGGCGTGTTTGCACACGTCACCTCAGGCCCCGTCCCCTCCCTTCACCACTGTGTAAACGCGCCCTGTGGCCGTTCTAAGTTGAGGGATTAAGTCCCCTTGAATCCTAAGGGTCCCTAGGGTCAAACTAGCCCACTAGGTACCTCCAGTAAGCGCCACAGAGCTGCGTTGCATAGAAGTGTAAAAAGGGGCGTGGCCTCAGAACACCTGTCTGCAACGCAGCTCCCTGGCGCATACTGGAGATACCTGTTGGGCTAGTTGGCCCTCAGGGACCCTCAGTATTGAAGGGGAATTATTCCCCAACTTACAACTGGCCAGGGGGCGCGTTTGCAGAGTGCTGCAAGGAGGGGGCGTGGCCTCCGGCGAGATGCCGGTCTTTTATTTATTTAATTTTTTTAAGAAGGAGGGCTGTGTAGCCCCCCTTATTTTTCTAATTTATTGGCCCTGGGGACCCCATCCCCCAGGGCCTGCATCCTAATTTGTTTTGTTGAAATTTTTTTATTTGGCCCTCCCTAGGCCTTAATCGGCCCCTGGGACCCCAACCCCCGGGTCATGGGCTTTTTAAAAAAAAAAATCTTTAGGAGGGGGGCTGCGTTGCCCCCCTCCTCAGGCCACTTATGGCCACGAGGACCCCATCCCCCAGGCCGGCCATTGTTTTTTTTTTTTTTAAATATGTTTATAGAAACACCTAGGACATGGTGGACAAACCTTATATACCTATCACCATGACGATTTGCGTGATATTCATTAAAAGGCGACTTACAATGAATCCACGTGGAATGTATTTGCACCGCTAGGGAAGCTCTGACGTGTCTGACGCCCTACCGTGCCTAATCCCGGCGCCCCCACCGGTGGGTACTCTCCAAGTAGACACCCTTGTCATTTATTTATACCAACATGGGTAGCTATTGACGGGCACATTTAATACACACGCACCCCAAGCCATTCAAAGGGGATTCAACAAAAATTCGACCAAACTATGCAAGAAACCCCCCTCACGGTTAATAAAGCACACAGCCACCGCCGGATGTGCAATACTTTTTCTTTTACTCTCTGGAAAGGATACGAACCTCACTTGAGAGTCACAGCGTGCTCCTGGCTGAGCCCAATGCTGTGTTACACCCACCAGTGCTCGCCAAGTGCCATACACCTCTGTGTTGTATTCCACCAGCTAGTGCGTATGCTATGACACTCTCTAGCCCATGTGCACTGTAACACCACCCCGTGAATATGTCATGCCACACTTGCCTTCGCACTGGTTCTATTGCCCCATCTAACGTGCCTTCCTCGATGCCTATTTTATAACGCACAGTGCTATGCCATACATATTACAATCTGTGATCCATATCTTTGTCACAGTGCATATGCAACATTACACTCCCCAGCACATATTTTATATTGCAACTTTAGAGACTAGTTAAGTTACACAACACTGCCCTGTGCATATTGCACTCCAAGGCGCATATCGCATAGCACGCGCTAGTGCCTGTGCTATCTCGCGCTCTCCAATGAATCTGTCATTGCGCACAATGTATTGCATATTATATTTCATGCCCCTTTTCATCTTATATCACACTTTTTGGTGCATAGTTTATACCATATACTATATCTAGTTTTCATTTTCAATTGTGCTTTCAGGGCTATGTTCTATATAACACTGCATCCACCTACCCTTTTCACAGGCATTACATTTTGCGATGGGGGGTGGAGGGTCAGGGGGTGTTTCTGCCAAGTGTGCCCGGAGTCACAGTCAGAAACGTCCTCTTCTTCCTGCATAAAAGTGAGATTATGCTGCATACTTGTTCATATTTTAAGTAGTTCGCACAGACACACATTTTAAAAACAATAAAGTTCCTAATACCCACCTTCTCTGAACAGTTAGCTTGCTGCCCCATCCACCTCCTCCCTATCCTCTGTTGCCTGAATCCATGGACTAGCCTCCTCCCTCCTGCCATGCATGGTCTGATGTGCTGCCACTGCCCTCCATTTAGCATGATGTACCAGTCCACTCCTCCTGCCCTCCATTGCCCAATTGTATGGCCCATCATTGACCTCCTGCTTAGCCTCTGTGCTTAGCTTGCTGCCCCTATTCTCCTTCCCCTGCCATCTGATGTCTTTGTGCATGCCCCTGCTCCATCCTTTTTGCCCACCATGTTCCATGGACCTGCCACTCCTATCTACTCTGAGTGTTCTGTTGAGCTGCCACTCCCCTTCCACCTGACTAGCATTATCAGATGACTGTAACCTGTCCCTGTCACCTCCACCCTGCCTGTCCACATGCCATGCCCCTATCCCCTTCCTCCTGTCCTCCATGGTCCATTTTACAGCCACACCCTTCTGCCCTCCCTGGTCTGTTGTGCTGCAACTGCTCCTCTTGCCTGCCCCGCGCGGTCTGTTGTGAGGCCTCTTCCCCTGAACTCTCTTGTCTGTGCCCAGGTCCTGACACTCCCTTCTATCCTCCATGGTCCTTTGTGCATGCCCCTGCACCCTCCTTCTTGCCCATCATAGCCATTGTGCTGCCACTAACCCTCCGCTTGCCATGCATGGTCTTCAGTGCTGCCATGGCCCCTCCCACCTTCCCTGTGTGGTCACCAGCTGCCCCTGACCCCCTCCCACCTTCCCTCCATGGTCTGTGTGTATGCAATCATAGTCTCATTGTTGCTCTCCATGGTGTGTCTTGTTTGTAGTGCCCATCCTGCCTCCCCTCCATGGTCATCTTGCTGCTCCTGCCCTGCCCCCTTGCCCCCAGCCCTCTGTTTCCATGTGCAGACCCCTATTCCCTCCCTCCTGGCTTGTCTGTTCCATTGTAATGCCCCTGATCTGTCCCTCCTGCCCTTGATGGTCTGTTATGCTGCAACTTTCTCTCCTGTCTGTCCATTATGGCCAGCTAGCTACCATTGCCTCTTTCCCCTCTGTTCTCTGTTGTCCATGTGCATGGTCCTGTCCCCTCCCTATTGCTTTCTATAGATTGTTGTGCTGCACTCCCGTCCCGCATGCCCTGTGTGGTGTATTGTGCTGCTGCAAACCCTGATGCCTGCCCTGTAGGGTCAGTTTGGTGCACCTCTCCATGTCCCTCCTGTCCTCTGTTATCCGGGTCCATGTCCCTACCCCAATTCCTCCTGTCTACCATGATCCAATGTACCATACTTGTGAACATTTTGAACTTGGTAAGAGGGAGATTTTGAAAAAAAACTGGGGTATTGATTTTCCCCTTTGAGTTACATTGAAAAAGAGAAGATTGTAGACAGGAGACAGATCAAATAAAGCCCATTTGAGCTTAAAAACATTGGACATTTCCTGGCTGAAATGGGTCTGTTGGCATGTATGGTTGTACTACCACTGCCTCTTCCTTCAGCCCACAATGGTCTATTATATTGCCACAGCCTCTCTTGCCAGTCCTGTATTGTTGGTTTGTTGCCCCTGCCCCCCTTTCCACTGCCCTCCATAGTCTGTTGTGCTGCCACTGCCCTTCCTGCCTGCCCAGTGTGGTCAAATTGTTGCCTTTGCATTCTCCTACCTGCCTTCAATTTTCAGAGTCTGTGCCCCTGGCCTCTGCCTCTCAACAGTATCCCAATGAACAACTAGATTGCTAACATTCTATATTTATTACAAAAGTGTGGAACGCCTGACGTCATCTTGATGTAATCAAAACTGTAATACCTAGAGCATTTCCTTTAGAAATTACATATATGAGAGGGTCTTATTTGCATCAAAATTATGGTTAGTGCTCTAAAAAACTAAAATGAGGACATAGTTTCTGAGTTTTCAAATAGCGACAAAGAACTTTTAAAGTATTTGTAATCTTTATGTGTTTTTTATCCAGTTGACCACTTGATTACATGTTGCACCTAGGGGAGAGGATGTGGTGTTACTTACTTCCAGAGCTGCAGACTTTGCAACTGGGAACCAGGTTGGAGTTTCTGCTTCAGCTCAACATTCTGGGATTCTGGTCAAATCACTTAATCTCCCCATGTCAACAACCAAAATGAATTTGATCTTGTGTGATGTAACCAATGCTCATGTAAAGCACTCCAATACCTGACAAGTCTGCACCATATAAAACTGCAAATACACAAAAAATAAGTGTTTTGCACACTTCTGTCTTTGGGCTACATGTGGGCTACATCTGGGTGATATTTGTGCTGCATTTGGGCTCTTTTGTCTCTGGTGGCCATCTTGGGAGATTTATTTGTTATGAAGTCTCCTAATTTCCTCATTTACTGCAGTCTCCTCAGTAGGAAATGCTTTCAGTTTTTTACTTTGGTTCCATCAAGAAGGTATTCAGATATGTCACACATTTGCCATAAACTCTGAATGGTAGCACTCTACTTGCTCATTAGATCACTGTAGTAAAGCTACTGCTCACCACGGATGTCTGCTGCTGGTATTAAAAGTGCATGTTTCAGTCTGCATATCAGAATTTTTTAATGAAATAGAAGAGGATTTGAGAAGTCACTCAAAATGTGCCCTAATTTTATTTTCTTCAGCACTAATCATAATTTCTATGGCAAAATGAACCCCCTCATTGTGTTCCTTTTTAAATTAAATGTTTTAAGTGTTACCAGTTTATTCCAATCAAGATGGCTCCAGGTGTGCCATACTTTTGTCATAAGTAAGACAGTAAGCACTCTAGTTGTTCTTAAGAACACTCTGGGACATTCTGTCATTGGGCTATACTTGGGCTACATCTGGGTGATATTTGGGTTACATTTGGGCTCTTTTGTCTCTGGTGGCCATCTTGGGAGATTTATTTGTTATGAAGTTTCCTAATTTCCTCATTTACTGCAGTCTCCTCAGTAGGAAATACTTTCAGTTTTTTACTTTGGTTCCATCAAGAAGGCATTCAAATTTGTCACACATTTGCCATATATTCTGAATGTTAGCACTCTAGTTGCTCATTAGATCACTGTAGTAAAGCTACTGCTCACCAGGGAAGTATGCTGTTGGTATTCAAAGTGCATGTTTCAGTCTGCATGTCAGAATTTTTTTTATGAAATAGAAGAGGATTTGAGAAGTCAAAATTTGGCCTCATTTTGCTTTCTGCAGCACTAATCATAATTTCTATGGCAAAATGAACCCCCTCATTTTGTTCCTTTGTAAATTAAATGTTTTAAGTGTTACCACTTTATTCCAATCAAGATGGCTTCAGGTGTGCCATACTTTTGCCATAAGTAAGACTGTTAGCGCTCTAGTTGTTCGTTAGAACACTCTGGGACATTCTGTCATTGGGCTATCCTTGGGCTACATCAAGGTGATATTTGGGCTACATTTGGGCTCTTTTGTCTCTGGTGGCCATTTTGGGAGACTTATTTGTTATGAAGTTTCCTAATTTCCTCATTTACTACAGTCTCCTCAGTAGGAAATACTTTCAGTTTTTTACTTTGATTCCATCAAGAAGGCATTCAGATGTGTCACACATTTGCCATAAATTCAGAATGTTAGCACTCTAGTTGCTTATTAGATCACTGTAGAAAAGCTACTGCTCACCAGGGAAGTCTGTTGCTGGTATTGAAAGTGCATGTTTCAGTCTGCATGTCAGACTTTTTTTATGAAATAGAAGAGGATTTGAGAAGTCAAAATGTGCCCTAATTTTTCTTTCTGCAGCACTAATCATACTTTCTATGGCAAAATGAACCCCCTCATTTTGTTCCTTTTCAAATTAAATGTTTTAAGAGTTACCACTTTATTCCAATCAAGATGGCTTCAGGTGTGCAATACGTTTTTCATAAGTAGGACTGTTAGCACTCTAGCTGTTCTTTAGAACACTCTGGAAAGCTGCAGTAGAACACAAAGGAACCAACTGACAGTCTCTGCCCTTGTTGGATGTACATGTTTTACTGAGAATGTCATACTTCATTCTCACATGACTGAGAAAGATAATGTGAATTTACTGAAAATATGCTCTCAGTTTAGCTTATAGATCACCTTCCAAACCTCTGTGGGAAAAGCATGAGAAAATAGTTTTCTCTCAAACATGATTCATGATATCACAGCAGAAGGCTTTTTCACATGGTAAAATCACCTTAGAACACACCACAATTCCTAAAATGAGTATAGTACCATCAACAAATGATTTATAATGTAACTAAAGTCTTAAAACCTTCTATTAACTGCAATGCTTTTTAATGAGGTGCTATCATGTATATTAGTCCCAAGATGGCTCCCAAGACTTCTTGGATGAAGTACTGACAGCCAATCAGATCTCACGATGAGATGTGGGGTTAGGCTCTGCCCAGATATATCTATCTTTTTAACTCTAATTTTCTCAGGAACTACTGAACGGATTTACACCATTTAAGCAAAAGGCACGAGTCTGAACTGAGGACTACCTCTTTGCCAAAGTTGGTGTAATTCCATTCAGCAGTTCGGGCTGTAGCTGCTTCAACAGGTCCTATGGGAAAATGCATGGGGAAAACGTGTTTTGGGCCCCCCTTTATTCTCGGCCCCCGCTTGATGAATCACCGTGAAATATTCAGGATAGGAGTGGACCGGAGCTGGCCAAAAGTTTGGAAAATTTTGCGAAGATTCGTCAATCGGCGCCAACGTTATTCCAAATAGAATGTTGCGGATTTCCTATGGAAAATAGGTCCTAACTATAACTACCTACTAATATATATATATATATATATATATATATATATATATATATATATATATATATATATATATATATATATATATATATATATATATATATATATATATATGGTTGATACTTACCTCCTGTGAAATGTTTATCATGCATATGCCTTTGCCATGCATCCCTATAGAATCCTACTGTTTTAAAAATGCAATCAAATACATAATTGCCAAACTTTTGATTCTGTTCAGGCAGGCCTTACTAACCTGTAAAAGTATCCACAGTGTGATTATTTATAATGTGGGGGGGGGGCGGGGTTAAGAATATTTGGAGTTCCTTCCCTTTTGACACCTTCCAGCACCCAGAATATAAATAAAAAAAGATGTTAATGATTGCCTATTACAGAGCGGCATGCTGCCGCATATTTTTTTCCACTGAAAACACAGCACAGTTATCAACATAATGCATCCTTTGGTCAGATCCTGGCGCCTCCCTCCTTGGTACCACCTGTGGCCACCCTAGGGGCGATCACCCCCATTTTGAAGACCCTTGCTTTAAATATTTATTTATAGGGTTTATACTTACCTGTAAAATACTTATATTTTCGTTGCAAAGGCATATGCGTGGTAAAAATGATTGTCGTAAAGGCATGCGTGGTAAAGACGTATGTGTTGTAATGACTGAGCTGTAAAGGCATGAGTGGGTATGGCATGCGTGTTTTCATCATAAAACTGGCTGCCCCACATAGACATAAATAGATGTAATGCAGTAGGAAAAAGAAACGCACAATTAAGAAACAAATGGTTTATGAAGTTGCAGTAGTTACCCTGGCTCAACTCATTAGGCCATGATCTTTTGGGGAACCACACCACCCACTGCAAACTTGGCTACTAGGTAAGTAGTAAAATAATTATTTTTCAGTAAATTACATACATTATCATTTACTGACTGAACTAAACACAGAAAAATTCAATGTAAGTTTTCCTTCACAAATGTTCATATTTTCATCATGATAATTGTAGTCTTTTAAATTGTATACACGCTATGGAGAACTAGATAAGCAAGTGTGCACAAGCTCACTCCATGTACGAGTATCAAGGTTGGCCATATTCCTCATCCACAAATGTGTCTGCTCGAAGAATTGTGAAGAGACCAGAGGCCTATTCAGAGATATAAATCTATATATATAGATTTACTACTGATAAAATTATACTTACGCTTTTGAGTACCTTTACTACTACACGAGCCAAGTGCAAAGTTACTAAAAAGTGCAGACTTGCATATCTCTACCACAGAGCCAGATTTACAAGTGCAAAGTTACTGCTGTCATAAAGGAGCAGTAGTAAGCCCAGTGCCACATGTGGCTAACCACTGACACTACAAGAGTCTCCCATAGAAAATTGAGGGTGTGAGGACTTAAAATAGAACCCTATAGGCAATAATGTTAAATTAAATGATAATGACTTTTTTGATAGGTATGTAAAATGATTTTAACGTTAAAAAATTAAAGAGAATTAGTGTTCTCTACTATTTGATCTTTCATAGATTCACGTGCTTGAATCATTCCTGGTTGTCAAAGTACCGGACAACTGTAAAGTGGTATGGTTTACTTCACATAGCCAACAATGGCTATGAAACATTCACTTTAATAACTTATCCACATCATTAAAAATTAATCAAACTTCAGCCAATCAGATAATAGCATCCCCTGGAACACTAACCACAGACACGTATTCCCTCAGAGTTTCTTCCACGCACAATGTGAAGGGAGTCTCTCTGAGCTCTGTTCAATTCTTTAAATATATTAATCATCTGCAGACTTGTTTTGGACATCTAAAGGGCATCTTTATCCTACAACTACCAGATACTGACTATTAACTTGTCTTAGCCATCAAAGAATGGACTTTTTAGACCCTGTGGAACCTGTGGGTAAAAGAGACTTCATTCTGAGGACCCACACAAGGAGTGTATCTACTGCTTAAACCCTGTCCACAAGGTAACAACTGTAAAATCTACTGCACCTATTCCTCCAAAACTCTTAAAGATAGAGAAGGGAGGCTTCTCTTATGGCTGCAGAAATTAAAGTCAAGGAAGTCTGTTCTTTCTGATGAGGAAGATAGTGAGGATTCAACTCACTCTCAAGAAAGGTCACAGAAAAGGGAAATGTTGCATCACTAAGGATCATCAGGGGCATCTAGAATGGCCTTAAAAAGACTCTTCAGGAGTCTATAAGAGACAGTTCTCACAGGTAGAAAAAAGAGAAAATCTCCCCAGAAACTGCAAGGTCAGGCCCTACCATTCCATCCTCCAACTTGGCTGTACTCTTAGAAAAATACTCCTCAGAACAGTCAATGATAAAAGCTAAACTGGCTTTAGGAATGTTAACAATGACATCATCACTGTCAAAAATACCAGCAACGAGGACGGTAAGGTCGACATCCACTATGATATAATCAATGACATTCACAGGAATAACATCATCAATTTTGCCTACAAAGGCATCGTCAACTAGGATTCCATTGACGATGTTCCCGTTGATGGAAGGACCATCCACGAAAACATCATCGTTGATGGTAAAACCAGCAGAAAAGCTTCTGCCTATCGGTGAACACAACCACGGAGTCGACAACAATTTTGTTGACAGTGACTTCTTCGAGGGATATACCATCTCTAGAAAATTTGCTTCCAGAGCATACATCGCCAAGCAAGGTCTCTCCTCTCCTGCCAAGTCACCTTCTTGATAAGGATGAATCAGACAATGAGGGTCTGTTTGGATAGCCCCACAGCTCTTCGGAACGAAATGTCAAGTATCAGGAGGAGTATTGCAAAGATTACGATGTTCCACAACAACAACAATACATGAAAAGGCATAAACAATATGTGAACATTTCCAACACTATGGTCACTCTCCATCCCAAGAAGGCATGATTTAATCTACTCTAGCCTTGGTTTAAGACCTCCAAGGCATGTTACAGAACTAGTATAAAGGAGACCCGGAACCCAACAACACAACATCCCCAATGCAGTCCATGCATCCACCTCCAGTTATTATTATTATTATTATGGAGTTTTATAAAGCGCATGGTTACGCACCTCGGCGTGTCCCCGCGCTGAGAGGAAATAGAGGCGAATCAGGAAGAAGGTCATAGCAGTGCTGAGCGGTAGAGGTGGGTTTTTAGTGCTTTGCGGAATTTATTCTCTGAGGGTTCGAGGCGAAGCTCTGCCGGGAGAAGATTCCAGTTTTTAGCCGCGAGAAATCTAAAAGATCTCCCTCCCATTCGAGCTTTCCGAAATTTGGGGATGACAGCTAGTCCAGTGCCCGAGGAGCGAAGCGACCGCACCGGTCTGTAGGGGGTAATAAGATTGCAGAGGGGAGTAGGCGCCCTGCTCATCATAATACGATGGCATAGACATAGTGCCTTAAAGATGATCCTCTCCCTAACGGGCAGCCAGTGGAGGGTCTTCAGGGTGGCTTTAGATGGCGTACGTCTAGGCAGTCGCAGTACCAATCGAGCTGTAGCGTTTTGAAGAACTTGGAGACGATTAAGGCACTTTGCTGTCACGCCCAAGTATAGAAGATTAGAATAGTCAAGTCTAGATGTGACTAGGGCATGAACAAGAGTCTTCCTGGCGCTGACTGGAAGCAGATCGAGAGTTTTCCTTAGACTTTTAAGCATGCCAAAGCAACTCCGAGAACTCCTCATCCTAAACCTTTACCTCTAACACTTAGGGCCTCATTATGATGTTGGTCAAAAAGCAATTCAACCGACTCCTTGTCGGAATCGTTTACGACCGACTCGGGTTCGGCGAGTCAGACCGGCCGATTACGATGTTTCCGAACACTGTTCGGTCGGACTCCCATTGACTTCAATGGGAGCCTGTGTTCCGACCGACAACACATGCTCCCAACGAAAAAAAGGGTGGTTGCGGAAAACCTTGCACACTGTGTCAGGCACCCAATGGTGCCTGCCACACTGTGCATGGTTGTAAAGAGGAGTTCCATGGGTACTCCCACGGGCCCCAACCGGAGGTCTCCGGGTGAAGGGGAGCCTGCTACGGGCTCCAAAATCAGTTTCCGACAGCTGTTCCGTGTTGGACAGACCGATTTGGAAAGGCTGTCTGAATCCGATATCTTAATACGTCGGTCAGTAATGTGGTCCAAATAGATGTACGATTTTGCTCTGACCGACTCGAAGTCTCCGAATGCCGGTCGGGACCAAATCAGAATGACGAAAGGTTAACTTGTATCATAATCAGTCGGTGGGAAATGTTTCCGAGACGGTCAGAAACATGGATTCTGACACGGGTTAGGAAAACGAATGTTGTTCAAAGCCTTTCCAACCGACATCGTAATGAGGCCCATAGAGTGATTCCAGCATCTAACATTGCAGTGTCTCCTAGGGACTACCAATCCCCCTCGGATGATGACAGAGAGGAAGGGGGAATCCCCGACAATCAATCTACTCCCAAGGAATGGTATAGCTATTTAATTCTGACTCCATCTCCATCTGCACCACAGCCAGAGGGTTGGCCACCTGATGACATTGAACGTTTCCATAATCTCATGGAAAGAGACGCAAAAATATTTCAATTGCTTTTGACGGTTAAACAATTGGACTGCTTCTTGTATGATTTTAAGAACATATCAGGAGATCTATTAGAGTGATCCCAATAGTGGAGTGCATTTGGGAGGAAGGCATAAACATTATGAAAAATCCTGCTACAGTTGCTGCTGTCCTGCCAAGGACTGAAAAGAAATACAAGGTGATGGAGAACTCCCCTGCATGCTTGTTTGGGCACCCAAGACCAGTAATAATCATCAACGGTCCAAGAATCCTTGGACAACCATATCAACTCCGCCATACAGGGAAGGCAGGCGCTCGGATAATATTGGTAAATCATTTTCTACAGTGTCAGCAAATAGTTTGAGATGCCATTTTGTGGTTGAACATCACAGCATATATAGATATTTTGTCGGAAGACAAAAATGGGGAAGCAAAGAAAATTCTTCAGGAGTGCAAAAGAACCTTGTCTGAAGCAATAGACTGTGCTATGGATATAGCATCAACAGGATTCAGAAAATTGGCAAGGATGGCTAAAGGCCACTTTATTAAGGCCCAAGGTTCAGAGCAAAACTTTAGATATGCTGTACGATGGGGAGGCATTATTCATCAAATATGTCTACAATGCCTGATAGACAATTAAGGCGGATAGACACTGCAAGATCTTTGGGAACCTTCCAAATAAGTGAGACACCTTTTCGATGAGCACAAGGAAGAGGTTTGTTTTCGTACAGGGGAGGTTATGGAAAGTGTCAACAATTTCATCCCTTTCAACAGCAATATCGGCCTTCCTACCAACAACAGTCGTTTAGCTCAGCAGCAAATTACAAAACAAAATCACTTAGAAGAAAAAACTCACAAGCAAGAGACACTGGCAGAAAGCAGTGACACTATAGAACCACTGGTTTACCCTTTACAAACCACTAACCCGTGGGAGCAAAAGCAAAAATTTCCAATTTTTTCCATCTTTACAAAATGTCTTGCCCCAGTGGCAGCCTCCCTAAGGCAGAAGGGTTTCCAGGTATTCCCATACCTTGACATTTGGCTGATAAAAGCACCGACTTCCCACCAAGTGTTGATTGCCACAACAGCTTGTCTGGCATTATTCAAAATCTTGGGTCTGACCATCAGTCATCAGAAGTTATTGTTTCATCAATCAATGAGGATAATGTTACTGGGAGCAGTTTTAGATACAATCCAAGACAAAGCCTTCTTATCACAGGAAAGGCAAAAAAGGCTCATAGCATTAGTTCACAGGCTATTGAAAAGAAAGTCAGTTTCAGTACATCTATTAAAATCACTTCTAGGGATGATGTCCTCTGCCATATTACTAGCACCTTTTTCCATCTGATGATGAGGCCTTTACAGGAAGAATGGGACAAACAATGGATTAAAACAGAAGGATCATTTGACGATCTGATCAAGATCATTCCAAGCATGACAGAGTTTCTATCCTGGTGGACTGAAACTGGCAATCTCTCAGCAGGATGAACACTCTTACCCCAGATACCCAACTACATAATTGCCACTGATGCTTTCTTATAAGGTTGGAGTGCCCATTTGCAGGATCTACAAATAAGTGGAAAATGGTGTCTCTGTGTCAGATGAAAATGCATATAAATTGGTTAGAACTCAAAGTAGTTTCATTAAGTCTCCAAGCATTCCTGCCAAGGCGAGTCAGTGTTAATCTGCACAGACAACACCACCAGTATGTACTGTGTGAACGAACAAGGGGGGCACAAGATCTCTGGCCCTATCCAAGGAAGCTCAAAACATCTGAAAATGGGTTGTGACACACCAAAAACATTGCGAGCAGAACATAGTTCAGGTATAAACAACATCTTGTCGGACACATTGGGCAAAACCAAGAACAACTGCCAAAATTGGGAACTCGATCAGTCAACTTTGAACAAGATCTTCCAACAATAGGGCAAACCGACTCTGGATCTCTTTGCAACACAAGGGAACCAGAAATGCTAATTTTATGCAAGCTTGCTCTCACTACAAGGGTCGTGGGGGAATGCATTTTCGATCAGATGGTCAGGGATCTTTGCGTATGCTTTTCCTCCAATACCTCTAATACCCAGGCTTCTCAGCAAATTGAAGAGAGAACCATGTCAAATAATTTTGATTGCCCCGAGATTACAGAGACAGCACTGGTTCACAGTGCTGTTCCTACTATCAGAGACAAATCACATTCAGCTGAAATCTCTCAGGACACTTCTGACAATGAACCACAACCAGGTATACTTGATCTGAGCCCAACTTCACTGTACTTATTTGCCTGGCTCCTGAATACCATGATATCACAGGTATAAACATCCCTCAGGACTGCAGAGACATTCTTGCAAAAGCTAGAGCTGACACCACTAATAAAACATATTAATTGAAGTGGAAGTGTTTCTGTTTATGGTGCCAGAAAATTAATATTTTCCCTATCTTGGCAACACCAGAGCAACTTTTACCTTACCTTTTGCCATTTGCAAAATCAGGCTTAGTTCATGGTTCTATTAAATAACATCTAGCAGCAATCTCAAGGTACAGACGTTCATCTGGTTCACCATCATTATGGTCTAGTAGAGTTATTAAGCAGTTCCTTAGGGGTATTATTAAAGTCTATAACCGTATAAAGACTCCTCCTCCTTGTTAGGGGGGTAGAGCAGTCCAGAACCACGCTTGCCACACCGTTATGGTCACCACCCATAAAGTGTTCATTAGTAGCCATCAAGGCCAGTTGGGTGGTTAATGTTTGGAGAAACCCTAACTGTTCCTGGTTCGGGGCATAAACTCTCCCCAACACAATGTTCTGACCCAGCAATATATCTTGCACTAAAATGTTGCACCCCTCTTAATCTATCACAGCCTGCATATACTCAAAGGGCGTCCCTGCTCTGGCCCATAGAAGTGCACCCCAGGCGAACGCCGAATACGTGGTCGCAAAAATCTGGCCTCGCCACCTCTGTCTCAATCGCTCAACCTCACATCCAGCAAGATGCGTTTCCTGCAGCATGACTATGCAGACTATACGCCTCTTCAAATACCTATTGATATTACTCCATTTAGTGGCAGATCCCATCCCCTACTTTTCCAGGATATAAACGTAATTGTATATTTAGGCACTGCCATTAATGGAGTCCACAGTGAACACCCCCATTCCCACCTCCTCTCCAATCTTCACTCCACAGGAAAGACAAGCATGTTTCCTCCCAAGATATAATAAAACAACCCCCAACTGCAAAGTCCCACGCCCAAGAGCAGTCCAGCAATGTCTGACCTCCGAAACCTGTAAAGAAAAAACATAAATACTAGTATGTCACCTCCAGAATCCCGGCAGGGGCTATACTGTTAGAGGTTGGCTGGGCCCTTGAACACCGAAAGTGCTGCTCCCGCCACTCATCTGTATAAGGAGATGTATATGTAAGCCTGGGTATAGAGAGCAACCACCCAGTTCTTAAACAGCGTAGGTCGCATCTGGGGTTAAGTATCATAGCTAATATAGCAAACGGCCTGTTGTGAATGTAAGCATCCCTGTACATTTCTCTCCCCAATCCAAATACCGGAGTTTCCCATACATGAGTAGTAGCCCAATCTGAAGGTGTGTAGGTAAACATCAGGGATATCCCCAGTTCTATACCCGTTAGATTAATTCCTCTGCAGTTTGTGAGGTGACCTGGGGAATGGCTTCATTGTTGTTAACTAAGGCTTCAGAGTCAGACACCAAAGAGTCATTTCTAGAGAAGTCCCAGGTTCCTCTCGCAGTGCATGCATCGTTACCATTTCTGCCACAGCTACCAAGGCTGCCGCCCATTCCTGCTCAGCCTGAGATGGGGATGACTTTTTCAAAGACCGACCATGAGAGGGACACTTGGAGCCCTTCTTTGCCCTTGGCCCAGACGCCAATGCCCTAGGCCTGGATCCGAGGATGGCCCCCGCTGTGTTTGCCTCCAACCAGGCCCAGGCTGCATCTGGGTCATCACAAAAGTGGGGTTTCCCTTCCAGGATAATTCCAAGCCAGGCAGGGAACATCAGAGTGTCCCACTTACCTTTTTGGGGGATGCATTAGGGGAGCCTTAGGTCCCCTAGCACCCAAGCAATTGCAGACTCATTTTGCGATTACCAATTTGGTAATCACAAATTGTGAATGCATTCCCATTCATTTCTATAGGCCGCTAGGCCCATGGGAATGCATGGCAATGCATTCCCTAATAGCGAATCACAATTTCTGTTCGCTATTAGGGAATGTTAAGCATTCGCAAAAAAAATTACGAGTCCTTCATGCATAGGCATTTGCGATTACCAAATAGCGAATCCTTAAAATGCGCTCTTTGATCATTACAAATGATAACCTTGATGCATGTGCCCCTATGAGTGTTAGGTATACTTGTCTATGCACATACACATTCATCCAGTTATCTTCTTATGTCCCATGGTGAGAAAAGCATTTTTTTATAAAAGTATTGTTAAAAAACTTTAATGTTTTCGTTACAGTGGCATATTTTCTTCTTCTCCTCTTCCTCGAACCTTCATGCCTCCTGCAATGCCAGATATTGATGACACATCTAGGTTTTCGGTAGTTTTTCCTCTCATAGCTGTAGTTCCATTTTAGATTGGGGCCCACTCTGGTAGCCATGCTATTCTTATGATTGGCAAGCTTATCTCACACTTTACTCTTTAAACTATTATATCTTTTCCTTTTCTTCAACTTCATGGGGAAAACATGTGCTGGTATTTCATATTTCATATATTTCATATGACACAGCATTGATTTTCTCAGTGATGTTCCTCCAAATACGCATACTTGCCTTTGGTAGTGTCTTTAGCATTCAATGCCCCAGAGTCGGTCTTAGTCATTTACAACTTCGTCTACAAACACAACCAGTTAAGAATTTCTGAATTTATATTTTCTGATCCTGCTGGGATCATTAATGACTGTTTGGCACAGTGTTTAGCCTGGAATGTAGTTTGGTGCCTTAGAATGCCTTGGATCCTACCAGTGAAAATGTCACATTACATGATTTAAAAAACAAAATTGCCCACCTCGTTCTTTGGTGCTGCCTTGAAAACAATAAATGGTGTGTTATCATTGTTCTATGAATGCTCTAAATATCGGGTATTGGTAAATTCAACCAGCAATATTTATCGCACTCGATATGAACTTGCATTTTTTTTCAAATGTAATCATTTTCCCATATTTAGATTCACTGCATCTGGTAAATTGCGGTTCTACAGGGCTCAGGAAGAACATGTCCTGGCAAGGTTTTTACCCCTGCAGAATTGCTAAATACCACCGGATGCTGTAAATATCACATTTTTACTGCTAAATTCATAATGAGGAACTTAATCATGGCACCGATTGAGTGGGGTCTAACAATATTTTTTCCTGAGTCCTCATCACTGCTTTATTTTAAAATTACACTTATGAAATAATGGGGCGACCCAGTGTCCCTCAGAGCCTGGGTAAGTTTGCAATTGCTACAATAGGTTCTGTTGGGTGGAACAATTACTTTGTATCACAGACAAACTAATCACGATATGTACTTTCAAATTTAAAAATAACTAAATGACATTGATTAATCAAAGACACCCCAAATATATGTTGGTTAATCAAAGACACACCAAACAATACACCAAAATTGAGTTATAAGACCTTATATATCCATTGGTTGCTCAATGGAATATAAGGCTGTTGTAAAGCGATTTGTCAAGGACAACAAAAATATCAATTACAAAATGACATAACATGTGATGTGACAGTGCAACATATATATACAACACGTAAGTACTACAGAAATTAAAGAAAAAAGGGCGATTTTTTTTAGCTACCCGTACAAGTTGTTAAAACAATGTTTCAACTAAACCCTGAGGTTTTATTCACAATAATTAATTGAGGGTGTAGTGATTCCGGACGTGATATTGATAGATGTCGACGTTTCGACCCTGGATTTAAGTGTCAATGATGATACATCATGCGGCTCTTCCTCAGGACTGTGTGGTGTCCTGTCAATAGCAGTCACAGATGCGAATAGTTTAATTCGGCGTAGTCTTGAGATCCTAGAGGACAACGCTGCATGAGTTAGTGTCCCGCAAGTGTTCCAGAGGGTAACACTATTCCGTGTGATGACTTCGTATTATGGTGGCCATCGGATACGTCACCTCCAACCGTCCTGGCCACTACGGTGAAGTATTTGGGTGTTAAACTGGACAGCAATCTTTCCATGTCCGCCCAGGTTCAATCTGTGGTGGGCACCTGTTTTGGACTACTCAGGATGTTGCGTAATTTTTTACCTCTGCTTTCTATGTCCCACAGGAAGGTAGTCGTACAAGCCTTGATACTTTCTCGGCTAGATTTCATAAATGTTCTTTATTTAGGTCTTCCAGAATATTTGTTTAATCGGCTGCAGGTGACCCAGAATGCTGCTGCCCGAGCTATTTTTTTAGCTGATCGCCGTCCGCACACGTCCCCTCTGCTTAGATCACTCCATTGGCTCCCTGTACGTAAAAGGGTAGCTTTTAAAGCATTAGTACTTGCTTTCAAGGCCTTCCATGACATCGGCCCTTCCTATCTAAGTGCTAGATGCTCGCATTATGTCCCCGCCCGTAATCTAAGGTCCTCACCCTCCCGTTTGCTATTGACCCCTAGGTTCTATCGCACTCGGATGGGAGGTCGGTCTTTTCAGGTATGTGTGTCTGCACTCTGGAATAATTTACCCACTGAGTTGCGTGGGGAAAATGATCTTTTGCATTTTCGTCATAAATTAAAAATGCTGTTGTTTTGATGATTGGTGTCTGGGGTGTCTGACTTTTGAGGGTTCTGCTGTTACGGGTTTCCTTGTTAGCGCCGGGACACTCCTGGGAGTAGCCACGCGCTTTATAAATACCAAGTAACATAACATAACATTATCCCGCTTTTGGTTCCTTGAAAGTCAATTTCGATGTTGGCTGAGTTGCCGAGTGACCTTGCCAGAAGACGGCAGCAAATGCAGGAATCCGCAGCTTTATTTTAAAACTATGCATAAAGGCAATGTTTTGAGGTTAATTTCTCTAATTGGGCAAATGAAAAATGTTTTATGTTCCTTTATTTATAAATATATTGTTTTGAGGGCTAGTGGGTGGTACAATATGGGTACATTTTGCATATTTTAAGGCATATTTACTGTCAGTCTGCTAGAACTGGAGCCATATGCAAACCAGATAATATCTTTGAATATGTTGTGGAATTCCAGAGAGACAGTTTTTAAAATTATGCTTAATTTTAAGCTTATACAACTGCATTTATGTATACGTGGTTCTATTTTTGCAGACCAATGCCTCCACACATCTGTGATACTGATGCAGTTCTGATCTAACAGTACAGTTTTCACAGCTCTGAGTTTTCATGTAATGTTTGACATCTTGTTAGATCCAGCAGTTTCGGCTGAATGGGAAACATAAAAGTAAGCAGAAATCCCCAGTCCTAGATAGGATGAGTACAATACACATGTCTGATAACTTGTGCTCACCCTTGGGTAGCTTGGCATAAAGCAGTCAGGCCTATCCTCAGGGTCAATGTGTAAAGCATTGGCACAACACCACCCTCCAACACACTGCGTATGCTACAAAAAGACTCCACACCATATGTATAAAACACTGGTCTTTGTATTACACCGACACATTGAAATCAACACAATAACCATATACTCGGAGGTAACCAACAAACCCAACATTACCAATATCGAACATATATTGCAATGGTCAATAAATCACAGGTCTTGGACTATGCCTTATGACCCAGCCCCTCAGTCACTCAAATACATCAGGCAACAATACAAGTTGCCCCCGCTGGCGCCACGTTGGCTAGACTGACGGACCCACCTAAAATGGAAAGAAACAGTCACTTAGTTTCGTCCTTCCAGATTAGACCTCCAGGTGCATGGTGGCATCTCAATGAGGATGGGTTCACTACCCCCCCGTAGACAAAAGGTTGTGACCCTGGAATCTGGTGCACTTCCAAGACCGGAGAAGTGTTTTCGCTCAAGTTGAGTTGCATGCAGCTGTAGCTTCCGACAGCCAGGTGTAGGTGCCCATAGGACACAACTATACCCCTCGGGCCCTGTCACAATGTTCTCCACAACAAAGTACCTTGTAGCATGGGTCCAGGGAGAGGGCGCTAGAGACCTCGGTTAAAGGCCGCGATGTCAGGCATGGTTGTCTTCCCGAACTGGAGGTCTAATGCCCCTCGGACACCACACGCTCGGAGTGCAAGCTAGCACAGGTCCTCTGATTGCAAGTACGGGTCTCTCAGACTCTGCAAGCTTTCCCCATACTCCTCAAACTCCTCACATCACCTCAGGTGGGCTGATAATCTTTACAAGCACACTTCTTTGCGCAGAGTGATGGTGGTGTTCGTCAGGATGGTCCTTGTCCCAACCGAAAATCACTTCCACCTGTTTCTGCTGCACCCTGCGTGATTGTTATGATCTTCTGGAAACAGGGAGATCCCTTATGTCCCTGGGATATCGTGGACAGAAGTCCAGCTAACCGTCCCTTGAAGAGTACTTAGAAACCCGGTTCATAACAGTTGCCACTAGCTGCAAGCCAGCAACGTCCAAGCAAAATCCACAAAGGGATAGTGCCCTTCCTGGAGCATGACAAGCGGAAGGCCATGACAAGTCTGCGGGTAATCCAGTTGCAGTCCCTCCTTCCCTAATGATTCCTCTTGTCGATATTCCGTCATCGAACCAGCGTAGTATGGTTCCAAATCCAAAAGCTTCTCTAACGTCTGAGTCCAGAGCCCCAGTAGTTATATCCACAATGGCCTTTGAAGATGCAATCATTTCTAAAGGTCACCTTTGAAATGCACTGCCCTCTTTAAATTCTGTCTTGTCTGCCATCCTCCCCCGGGAGGTTTGATCACCCGCGCGGGCGAAGGAGGCATTGCTAGGAAATGAAACGCCATAAACAACAAAGATTTCCTTGACACCCTGGCCAGCACAGTCCCGTCACATGGACCTGACATCAATGCAACTGAAGCGAATCTCTCTGACTGGCTACTTGAGGCCAGCAAAAACCAGAGATGGTTCTCTACCGAGCTTAAAACTCAGAAACTGGCCTTGCGCCAACTAGAGAGGCAGTGGCGACAGAAGTATTTCCTCAACAAGAAACTTCTGTATACCACGGCTCGGAAATAATATATGAAGGCCAACCTTTTAGCCAAAGCTGCCCCCTTCTTCGCACGCATCATTAACTCCAACAAAAGCTCTAAAGAAATATTTGCTATAATGAATGAGTTGTCCAACCCAGATAGAATTCTTCCGAAGGCTACGCCTTCCCAAGCACTGTGTGACTATTTTATTGACAAAATCACCACTATTAAAGCCAGCATTCCTAAACTCTCCCCCAACATGACCTCCTCCGCCATGCACAGCAACAACTGCATGCTTAGTTGCTTCCCACCCATCAGTACCGAGATCTTTCAGGACCTCCTAGCGAAAGCCAAATCAGGAGCTCCCTTGGACTGCTGCCCACCTCAAATATTCAAAGACTGCCTCTCAGTCTTCCCGGGCCCAGCCTCGCCCTTTTGAATGAGTCACTCTCTGCCGGACAAGTCCCTATGGCCTTTAAGAAAGCCATCGTGGTTCCTCTCCTGATAAACCTGGAGCTGACCCCACGCTTCTGCCTTACTATCATCCCATCTCCCTGCTCCCTTTTCTGGCAAAAGTACTAGAGGCCCACGCAGCCAGATGCTTGTCCAACTTTTTGGAAGAATCAAAATACCTCGACCCTCACCAGGCGGGGTTTCGGCCGGCTCACTCCACAGAAACTGTAATATTAGTTGTCCTGGACACTCTCTGTGACAACACCGACAAAAGCTCCCCCCAGGCACTGGTATTACTGGATCTCTCCACTGCCTTTGACACGGTCGACCACACTATTTTGGTAGACCATGTCAGGCATGCTGGCATTCAAGGTGCGGGCGGCCGCTAGCAGACTCACTTCATTCCTGGAGGACCCGTCCCAGGCCGTCCACCAAGGCCACTTCACGGCCCTTCAACGTAAAACTACGTGTGGTGTTCCACAAGGTTCCGCTCTCTCCCCTCACCTGTTCAATCTTTACATTCTTTCCCTGATTCAGTCCCTTAAAGACAGGAAGGTGACTGTCTTCAATTACGCGGATGACCTGAAATTAGTCTTCATGGTTGACAACTCGCACAGCTCAGTCACCGAATTTCAGGCCACCATGCTGCACATTCAACACTGGATGGACCACAACCACCTTAAGCTAAATCCTGGCAAGACAGAGCTTGTTCTCACTGGGGACAGCCATAAGTTCTGGGGCCCACACTACTGGCAATTAGAGCTAGGACCTCAGCCTACTCCCTACCCCTCGGCTAAAACACTAGGAGTCACCCTAAACAGTGATATTTCACTGAAAACTCAGGTTGGTTCGGTCATCTCCAAATGCTTCTTCCAACTGCGGAAGATCAGGAAGATCCACCGCTTACTCACGCAGGAAGCCTTGACCCAAGTCGTGATAGCTCCCATCCTGTCACACCTGGACTATGCCAACTCTGTGTACCTGGGCATGCCAATCTATCTGCTCAAATGGCTTCAGATGGCCCAGAATCATGCAGACAGAATGATCCTTCGCCAACCCAGATGGCAACCAGCAACCCCTCTGCTGAGGAAATTGCATTGGCTCCCCATCCCTCAACGTTGTGTTTTCAAAACAGGCTGCCTGATCTTCAAATCCCTGCATGGAAAAAAAACCAAATTTATAAACAACCTGATACTCAGACACACCCCTTCCCACAACCTATGCTCTGCTCACCTATCGCTCCTCACCACGCCTGCGTTCAAACGGGAACGCCAGGGTGGGCGCAGATTTGCCACTCTTGCCCCCAGACTGTGGAACTCCTTTCCTTTGGAGATCTGGTCTTGCACTGACCTCCTGCAGTTTAGGAAGACCCTTAAAACATGGCTATTTGCACAAGCCTACAACTGATATCTCCATAGGTAACGAACAGAGCCTTTCACAGCGCCATGAAACCACCCAGTGTACGTGCGCTCTTCAAGTCATTTTTAACCTTAACATTAACACTATGTTTAGTGAGGCCAAGACCCTGCCCCTTGGAATGTCTGTGCCAATTCCACCCCCACATAACGGTCCCAGAGAGACCCTTCGGAGTCAAAGGTGTGCAGTTTCCCTTGATTCTCTAGTTTATGGCCTTCTATCAGGAATGCACAGATGAAGCTGTCCCCCCAGCACCCAGATGTGAATTGGAGACAGGCTGACAGGCACACAAAGCACTGAGCATCCAAATTCCCACTTTTCCAAAGTGACATTTCCACACACGTAATGTGGAATCCACTTGCACAACCGGAGAGGACACACCATTATGAACTCATTGATACCAAACACCATACAACTACTACTCTGCACATAGGGAATACTGCTCAGTAGCCTTTCCCTACAACTGCCCCAGTCTAATACAGTGCGAGAAGCAGACACCGTGGTAACGAACACACCATCTGGTGCCATTCATGACAGTTGCATGTAACACACATGTGCACATGCTCAACCTCTTCCCAACACTGCAACGTGTCACCAGGGAGAACTCCGATATAGCCAGAAACATGCAGAACCTTGGCACATAGCTTTTTAAATGCCAAGCCGAGTAAACGGAACCTGGGCACACAGGCCCCACCAGGGCAAATCAGTGGCACAATTGATGATCTACCTCCGTGGATGGCACAACCAGTGCTGCAGGCCCACGGAGGTGCATTCGAGTTACATGCCCTGGGTATATGTCTTACCCCTAGATAAGGGGCTTACATCTAACTTGAATCAGCTAATCATGATTACACCAATCACCAGCATGTATATGACAAGCACAGCACTTTGGTATTGAATGGCAGTGTCCTAAGGCTAGCACCTAGATCAGCGGAAAACTGGGAATAAGAAAAGCAGAAAGTTGAGAGAAAGCAGCCTGGAATGGGCACATTTCCAACACATTTGATGAGTTCATGTTGCGCATTTTTAAAGTAGTGTGTACTAATTTTCTATGCTTGTGTGAATAAAGTGTTCCTTTAGTGGTGCTCTCTGCAGTTTGGTGCTTCTGTAGAATCTCCTGACTGGTTTCCCATAGGCAAAAATGTTGTATTTCTCGAGTAGCAGGTTGCGCCTTCCTCTTAAAAATTGTGTCAGCCAATCTGTCTCGTTCTTAGTCAAGGTGTCATTATTGCATGTGGAGGAAGGGGGGGTTCTGCTGATGTGTATAAGCCAACCTCTAGTACATGAAAATGCTCTGATTGCTTACCGGTAATCTTCATTACTCTCATTCTTTCTTATTCGTCCCAGTACTTTTATGAGTAATGTGACATCATTACCGCCAGCTGCTTACCCGTTCCAAAGATTATTATCTTTCTATTAATGTAAGGAGTGTTCCCATAAAACCTCTCTTCCCCCACATCACTTCCTGTTTTTACCAATCCCTCTGAAGAAGGCTGGTGAGGAAGTAGGGAGGGAGGATTGTATGAACTGGCACTAGTAAGGAAGAATCGGAGAAAGAAAGATTACTGGTTAGTAATCAGAGCATTACCTACTTTTCACCTTATCTGCCTTATTCCTTCTGTGAGCTATGCCCTTGCAAATATCCCCCCATCAGCTGTAAATAATCCATGAAGAAGAGAAACATTTTAATAATTCACCCTCTTCCCATCCTTAAACAATGTGCAGAAAATAAATGAAAGGTTAAAGTCATGTTACTCTCCCAATTTTGAGTTACAGTGATATGACATTCTTAATAACTGAAGTACCAAAAGACAGCTCAGCTTTGTGTTCCACATTCAGTTTATAATGAGTTATGAATGTAGAAGTGGTAACCCAAGTAGATGCTCTACACACATCAGCTATTGAGACTCCAGCCACTCCGCCCAAGAGGTAGCCACCCACCTAGTAGAGTGAGCTGTGGTTGGAGTAGGAATCACCCTACCACTGCCCTGGTTTGCTAAGGAAATCACCATCTTCACCTATCTTGCAGAAATGGAAGAAGATAGTTTCTTTCTTCTCTTGTCTGGGCCAAAATGTATAAAAAGACTATCTTATATCCTATATTCTCACCCCCATCACTACACCTAAAGAGTGAACATGTTGATTTTGAGAACTCGTATTAGAAGGCAGAAAAGGAAGAAACATCTCTTGTTTTTTGTGAAACCAAGGTTTGATTTTTAGAATTAATCTAGGGTCCAATGATAGCATTATTCTGTTGTCAAATATTCTTAGATAAGAGTGGCCATAAACCAAAGCATCGTAATTGCTACTAAAAAACACCCTCATAATATGGACATTTTTAGATATTGAATCTAGTGGTTCAAATGGTAGAAATTATAGGTACAACTACATAAGAGGAAGATCCCAAGCTGAAAAAGGATTCTTAACATTGAGGTGTAACATGCTAAACCATCTAAAGAGCGCGGAAATTAAGAGTTCAGTGGAGGACAAATACTTTCATGGTGTCGTAAAAGATCTAATAGTACCGCCTGTACCCTTAGGCTAGCTAAAGATAGTTCTTTGTTGAACCTGTCTTGCAAGAAATGCAATATTTCAAGAGTCAATGCTGTAGTTGGGGAAATACACCTAGATAAACACAAGAAATGAAAGGAGGCCCAATGGTGATAATGAGCCTTGTTTATAGACTTCCTTCTAGAAGCCTGTAAGGAATTAGCACTGTATCTGAGAGGCCACGACTCTAAAACCCTTCCCTCTTAAGCTCCAAACAGACAGTTTTAAGAGGAAAAGGGTCTGTACTGAAAGCGGAGGGTAAATGAGGGCAGGAGGAGATTGGGGGGAGGAGGCTCCAAACCTACTTCACTTCAAGACAATGGAGCAACGGAAACCAAGGCATCCTTGTTCAGTATGGCAACACGATTATTATCTATTGCTTTGTAAAAATCCTGGGAACTATAGGTATTGGGGGAAATGCATAAAGAAGGCCAAATAGCCATTGACTGGATAGAGAATCCACCCTTGCTGTCTGAGGTTCAAGGAACTTTGAAAGAAATGTCAGAAGTTGGCTACTGAGTTGACTAGCAAAAATATCTACAACACTGCATGAATTTCTTATCGCAATGCATGACTGAGTTCAACGTGGGATCTCTTCAAGAAGTTCTCTTCTTTTTTATCGACTAGATCTGTTAAAGCTACCTCTTCTGAAAGCAATGAAGGCTTTCTGGTAAGACTGGCTAACAGAGGGTCCACTATCAAATTTTGAGGGAGTTCAATTTCTCATTTATCCAAAGGATATAATCTCCCTATAAACCTTGGTACAGGAACCCTATCAGGGCACTTCCACTCCCCTTTAACTCCCTCTTCAACAGGTTCATTATCACAGGTATAATCAGGGCTCTAAGAAGGAAAGGTACATGAAACTGACAGAACCTATCAGTACCGGTACCAAGCTGCTCCTCCTCTGCTGGCAAATGAAGATTGGAGGAGAGTTAAGTAATCATGGGTTTAACAGCCTTCTTCTGAATGTACTTTCCCAAAGGTGTAGGAAATCCTGTTCCTATACCAGCTTCCTCCTCATCATATTCAGCTGATGCCCAGGAGGAAATAAAAGCACTTCCCCTATAATGAGCACTAGAAGCACAAACACACTAGGAAGGTAAATTGGCGCCCTCTGGTATAATGCCTGATTTCTTGAACTAGATAGCCCAGAAATACACTTTATAATCACAATATAATACATGGGACTCTGCAATTCCCGTCTAAAAATCGGTCTCTTCTTTCTTTACAATCAGCGAATTGTGATGCATCCAGTCGCTGAATATAAAGAAATGGCATCAGAACTCAACTGTAATAACTTATTACAGTCGTGTTCTGACATAACAATGCCTGCTGCCAGCCGAGGAAAAAGGCAGGTCAGGTCAGGATGCATGACTAAAGCAGCTGTTTAAAAACAATGTGTTTCTTTCTTCTGCTTTGTTTTTTTAAACGCTATAGTATCAAGCAGAAATTAGGTATTTATGGGAACATGTTTATTTTTAGCATTATTTGGGAAATTATACAAAAGTTAGAAACTTTCTGCATGTTTCTGCTGTTCTTTTTTTTTAAACTGACTTTCTTTCTGTGTTTAAATTTGAACTATTGGTTCTATTGATATTGTTCATGTTTGCAAACATGCTTTCTCTTTTGTATGAAATAGCTACACACCAAGGATTTAAGCAGTTTGTGAGAAAGATGATGGTGTGACCATGTATTATAAGGGATAAAGTACCCCCTGCCATACATGATAAGGATTTTGAAAGTCAACTCTGAGTTCCATAGCTTTATAAAGGATCCCCGTCTTTGGCCCGTTCCTCTACATAGCCATGGAACTCCTCAGTGACCTGCAATATTCTTATAATGCATGGCAGGGGTTCACTGAGACAGGTGTTTCACTCATCCTGAACTCACACAGGACAACTCTCACTCTGCTCCCCTACAAACTGACCATTCCCCCTGCACACACACAAACAGATCAAACTGCACAGACACTCCTGCTCATACAGGCACACCTGCCACCCTACACTCACACAGGTACACTGATCATCCTGAACTTATACAGGGGCACCACTAGCCCTGTACTCATAAAGGCACACCATTACCTTACACTTACTCGCACTTGCACTGGCACAACTCTCAGCCTTCACCCTGCACTCATACAAGCATACCATTCATTTGGCACTCATGGAGACTTAACCCTACCCTTGCGATCACACAGGCACACTGTTCGCCCTACACTCACACGGGCTCACCACTCACTCTGCATTCACAGGGACACAGAACAAAGCATGCAGTTACAAGGCCTCAGTCTATAGTCATATGGGCCCACACACGGGCACACCACTCACCCTTCACTTAGACAGGCACACTGCTCGAACTGCACTCATGCAAGCACAACTCTCATCCCTGAAGTCACAAAGGTACACTGCTCATTCTGCTCTAATAAAGGAATACCATTAGCGATGCACTTACATTGGTATACCTCTCACCCTCCACTCACTTTGGCATACACCTCACCCTGCAATTACAAGAATACATTACCCCCCTGTATTCACACTGGCACACCACTCCCCCTGCACTCACACTGGCAAACCTCTTATCATTCACTCACACCTGCGCAACTCTCACCCTGCCCTCACACAGGCATGCTGCTCACTCTTCTCACCCTTCACTCAGACCGGTATGCTGTTCAGATGAGCACATTGGTCGCCCTACACTCACACAATCACATTTCTAACCTTGCACTCATCCAAACACCCCTCTCACCCTGTGCTTACATCCATGTCAGAATGCTCACTCTTCACCCAGACAGGCACACTGCTCATAAGAGTACACATCTCACCTTGTACTCACACAGGCCATCAACATGCACTGATACAAACACACGCTTCTCCGGTACTCACATAGGCACACCACTCACCATGCACTCACTGTCACACACCTCACACCACACACCCTTATCAGGCACACCAATCGGTTCACTCTTGCAGACACACAACTTACCCTTCATACAGGGACACCACTCACCCTGCACTCACAAAGGCACAACTGTCAGCCTGCATTCATACAAGCACACTTCTCCAGCACTCACACAGGCACACCCCCTCATCCTGTACTCACACAGACATTCCTCTCTCTCTGCACTCAGTCAGACACACTGCTCACCCTGCACTAATAAAGGCGCAATACTATCCCTGCACTCATAAGGAAACACCACTCACTCTGTGTTCATACGGGACACTACTCACACAAGCACACCATTCACCCTGCACTCCCGTGAATACACCTCTTACCTTTCTCTCAGAGAGGCACAACTCTCAGCCTGCACTCAAAAAAACACAGCTTTCCCTCAACAGTCATATAGATGCACACCTCCTTCTGCACACACATGGGCTCACCTCGCATCCTGCACTCGCATTGGCTCAACCAGCACTAATGCGGGCACCTCACTCATCTATTGATTACAAGGGCACACTGCTCACCCTTTTCTCTGGTAGGCACACTGATCACAGAGAAACACTGCTCACCCTGCACTCAGACCCTTCACTTATACAAATGCATTCTTCCCCCTTCACTCACTTACACACACCACTCATAACTCAGACAGACACCCCTCAGCTTGCACTCAGAAAGGCAAATGCCTCACCCTGCACTAAATCAAGTGCACTGCCAGCACAGCATAAATATAGGCAAACCATTCACCCTATATAGTAATTAAATATTACTTTACATAAACAAAACTAGAAATTCACTGAAAAAATCTAAAGGTTGCAGGGTCATTAAAGTTATGAAATAGCATTAAAAACCATAAAAATTCACCAAAAAAACAAATGTTACAGGGACGTTATAGTTAGAAAATAGAACCGTACATTAATCCAACCGCCACCATGCACAGGCGCGATGGTTTGACCTGTGGCCAGGCCCTGCAGCCAATCCTGCTCATGCAGCCAATTCCATGCCATGCATGGCTTTTGGTCAACCCCCCCACATGCAGCATATGTGACAGTGTGAGTGCCTGGGTGTGTCTGTGAGTGGGTGTGTGAGTAGTTCTCTGGGTCTCTGAGTGTAAGTATCAGTGACCTTATGGGTGTGTGTGTGACTGTATGGCTGTGTGACTGGTGTATGGATGTGTGAGTGGGTGTGGGAGTGGGCTTTTCAGGGTGTGAGAGAGTATGTGAGTGTGTGATGGGTGGGTATATGAGTAGGATGTGAGTGGCTGTATGGGTGTGTGAGCGGGTGTGTTAGTGGTTTTGCTGTATAGGTGTGTGAGTGGGTATGTAAGTGGCTGTGTGGGTCTCTGCATGGGTTTGTTGGCTGTATTGGTGTGTATGTGGCTGTGTGAGTGGGTGTGTGAGTTGCTCTCTGGGTCTGTGAGTGGATGTATCAGTGACTGCACAGGTGTGGGAGAGGGTATATGAGTGACTGTATGGGTGTGTGATTGGGTGTCTGATTGGGTGTATAGATATGTGAGTAGGTCTGTGAGTGTTTTTTTTTAATCAGGGTCTGGATCTGTCTCTATTCACATAAGGGGATTGCGCTGAGCACTCAAATGGATCCGCGGGTCCTTGCGTGCGTAATAAAAACCTGTTTTTCGGCAATTTCTTCCTGATGAAGGGTCCCTCACAGACCCCTACATCAGTCCCATTCCCTCCGAGAACTGTGTCCCGATTCACAAAATGTTGGCCTCAACTTTTCTCTCAAGTTGCGGCCGGCCAATGATGGTATCGCTGTTGGCGAGTGGATCCACTGATCCATTGTAGTGGATCCGCATCTCTAGATATACATAATTTTTTTTTTTTATAACTCCAGAACTATTTGCACCAAGTTACAAAAAGCACTCTCTCTGGACCAAGAGATAGCTTTCTGCCAATTTGGTGTAATTCCATTCATTGTTTCGGGATGTAGTCATGTCCAAAATCCCTATTAAACTTTGTATGAGGAAAAATGGTTTAGGGTCCTATCCTTTTTCTCAGCTCCTGCTTCACGGATCACCTCGAAACTTTCTGGACAGCAGTTCAAGTGAGCAGCAAACTATTTAAAAAAATTTAGGGAAGATTTGTCAAACAGCGTCAAAGTTAATAGCAAAAGAAAAAAAGGCTTTTCCTATGGAAACTAGGTCCTAACTATGAGTAGTATATATCACACACACACTTACCTTAAGTATACTTACTTTCATTGTAACTGCATGCATGTTAAAGGCATTGAGTAGTAAGGGCACTGCATGATAAAGGATGCGTGGTAAAGGCATCCTGGTGTAAAGACATCGTTGTAAAGGCTGTCCCCCATTACACTTCAGGCAATCATTAGGCCTCCCATCAAATATTCATAAAGTTTGTAGTCCTATCCTCTTGTTACCAATTCAATGTTCTTCTGTTCAAAATGAATTCTGTCCCATGAGTCCCCTCCAAGGTCTGCCTCCAGGTATAGGTCTTCTCCACATCAGGGTAACTGCCATTCACTACTATCTAGAGAATTGATTGTTTCACTCGCCTTGGAATGACAAAACTGTGGAAGACTGTCAAGTTGTTTGCCTACTTCTGATTTCCCTGGGGTTCCTAATTAATACAAACAAGTTCAGACTGGTACAGCCCATCGGGGCTTGTTTTCAAACTGCTTTGGGGATAGTCTCCTTACCTAAAAATAGGGCTAACAGCATACAAGAGCATGTCTCATAGTTTCTGGTGAGACAGTTGGCCTGTGTCCGGATATGGATGTAGGTTTAGGGTGATCTATGTGAATCTCCTTTTTACCTGGGTTTTGGATGACTATTCATGGCTCTTCAAGGGGAATTTATGCGCATAGTGCACCTTTTCTTTTATATTCCTGAATACTTTCTTCAAGAAGTAACAACTCCAAAATGTAATTTCTCTTGGAGGCTTCTTAGGTGTTGAAATGGTGGCCAATGCTAGCTCACTTGGAGAAATTCCTTCACTCTTCTCATTCCAGATCTAGTAGTCCTACCACAGATGCCTTAGGTTATGGACAGGGTTTGACCTCGTTTTCCCACTGAATCAAGACAAATAGAACTAGGACAATCTAAATCACTTCTCTAGCTGAAAGGAACTAACTACTGTCCTTCTGGTCCTGTAAGCTTTTGCAGAGGAAGTCTAGAACAGGACAGTTCTTCTAAGGCCAGAAAATACCACAAATAAGGCATATTTGAACTGTTTTGGGAATCTGGCTCAGACGGGTCTTTGGGCAGAGAAACGTTTTGGCACCTTGAGCAGTTTACATCAGGTGTGGACAGCATGTAGCAAATGATTCTTCCCCTTCCCCCAGAGCTGTGGCCTCTCTCAAGAGATGTTCCAGGAGATGGTGTCAAGTTTGATAATACAGTAATAGACTTATTGCCAGTGTTCTGCTCTGTGCTCCTCTCAATTGGTACTTGGAGGGTGGACAGATAGTCTGACTTGCCCTTGGCTGAAGGGTTGACTTTTTGTCTTTTCTCCCTTCTGAGTAATTTACCGACTATTGACCCATCTTCTTCAGATGAGACAGAGAATGATCATTGAGGCCTTGAAGACTTTTTTCAATTAGCTGTCACTCCTGGTAGAATTGGGGAGCTGCACACTTGAGCTTGCCAGGCTCCATACCTCCTATTTTTCCAGATCAGAGAATTCTTAGAAGAATCCATGAGTTTCATCCTAAAGCTGACAAGAGCTTTCATATGGATGCAGAGGCAATTCTTCTTGTTTGTCACCCTAATCCGGTCCACCCGGAGAAATCGAGCACTGCAGAGCTGTCTCGATTTATCTAGAATGTACAACTGCTATTTGTCATTGTGAAAATGTGTTAATCACTGTTGGTACTTCTCCACACCAAATAAAAATCATCTTCCAGAACCTTGAATAGATGGATCAATACCACAGTCTTGTTGTCATATTCTTTATCTAACAAAGACCATCATGACTTTCCTTAAGGCATATCTACTAGCGACATGGTAGAATCTTAGTGAGTTATCTCGCTTACTGATATATGTTTGGCAGGCACCTGAGAAATTCTCTCTAACCTTCTTCAGCATTATCGTTTGGATATGGGTTCCTAATCATTGTAATCTTTTTCTACTGGTGTGATATCCGCAGTCTGTGGTTCGAGTGGCGCCAGGGTAGGTTTACGGCCCATCCCGGTAGCAACCTTAAAGACACCAGAATCTTGGTGTCCCAGTGGCGCCACGGACACGGACAGGAGCAGGGATACACACCGCAATAGGTCCCCTTAGACATATGGCGAGATCGTTTCCCATAATACGTGTGGCAGGACACCAGAATCTTGGTGTCCCGGTGGCGCCACGGACACGGACAGGAGCAGGGATACACACCGCAATAGGTCCCCTTAGACATATGGCGAGATCGTTTCCCATAATACGTGTGGCAGGTAACAATTGTACTTTCCACAGTGTGTAGATAGTTGACAGTTCATTAGGTCCTGAAGAATTGCCACGGATCACTAGGACCACCAGGCATGAAACATGTTGACCATCACAGAAGAGCATAGCTAAGCTGAACTATAACGTCAGCCAGCTGCCACTCTGTCTTTGTTTTGTTTTAATCAAGTGGAGAGCCACTCCTAATAAAATCCGATTTTTGGACTTTCCAACTTGTTTTAACCACACACACGCATTCACATCTACACCACTAGACTCCTCTCACACACACTACACCATACGGCCAGGAACAGAAGATCTCCGCTAAAGAGCCCCTTTAAGGGTGCCCGTCGGGCATTGCAGCGCCGGCCCGACGAGGAGCAGGTCCATATGATGAAGCATGACACCTAGCTTGCTGGGTGTGTGAGGACCCTAGTTCCGACTAGAGGAATCCCTCTTCCACACGGTCTCCTCTCCACACTTTCACTCTCCCCTTACTCTAAGGAACTGCATACTCTTTCTCTTGATGTGAACTCTATTATTGCAATGCGTTGGGTGGTTTTGTTTTATGCTCTAGTGTTTGTCCTTTTTGTGGGGGTATAAATTCCAGAGCTTACCTGCAGCCTTAGATATGTCCTCAAATGTAAGGACAGGAGCGAGGAGACAACGTGAGATGGTAGTGACAAGATTACTTTGAGGTAATCGTATTACTTCCTCATCCGTAGACTTTGTTGCCCACCCTCTTTTTGCGTCGCAACTTCAGTTGGCAGTGGACTAAGTTTGGATAGTGATTTTGAGGGTAAATGACGGGTTGAACTCCCTTTCTGGGTAATTAATTCCTCTGGAAGGGGGCTGGGCGTTTTAGATTTTGGGAGTATTTCCTAGTTCCTACGGAAGTGGCGTGTCAGGGAAGTACAGAATCGTCCTACATAAGGTCTGGGACTAGGAAGCTACATTCGGAGAAATGCGATTTCCGGTAAGTAATCTCGTAATTCCGCTCCTTGGAAAAGGTGAATCATATTGCCCAGGAAAAACTACCTGCAAGTAATATCCCCATTCTGTGCCTAGTCTCCAAAATGTGGCAGAACATTTGAATGTGGGTGACCTACATATATCCTTGAACAAAACATCCCAGCTCCACCCTCTTTGGTGATCTGAATTCTAGGAATTTCCTTCACATCTTCAGCGAGCTACTGGGCTAACTTTCAAATGCATCAGTTCCCTTACGGAAAATCTCACCATTTATTCAGATCAATTAACGATCTCTATTTTTAATTGCTTTCCTGGAACCTTGAATTTACAGGTTCCAATTGTAGTAACCGATCCTGTTTGCAACTGGCTCTGGTACATCCAATGCATGTTTGGCAATATATAATTGCTACTGCAGGCTTAGTGTTACTGACTCGCTTAATAATTCCAAATTCTCTATTTATCGTTGCTCTGTTTCCGTTTTCCTGGCCTCACTGAAGTGATTCATATCTGTAACCTAGATCTGCCAAGTCTCATATTTTTCCCATTTTGTTTTCTTTAGCTTCCTACGACGGTCTGATCAGGCAGTTAACCAAAATCCTGTTTCTACTGAATTCCTACCAGTCAAGGGTTCTTCCATCGACAAAGCGTTTCCTTTATTGCTGTGAACGTTGGTATTTTCCACGCACTGATTCCATTGTAACTCTGTGCTCTGGGTGCTGCCAGCATCAATCGGTGGATTACCCCTCGGACAGTCCAACTGCTCGGTGTTGTTTTACGCGCCTACACCGTAGCATAATGTGAGACCCTGTGACTCATTTCGTTTACAGTATTTCTTTCGGATTTAAGAAAATCCATGCAATCTGTACATTACAAAAAATCCCTTCAGTCTATATAATACCATTATATTGAGGAACATCATTGAATACATTAATACGAGTTCAAATGTGTTAAAAATGAATTTATCTCCAGTCGAAACTTCTCGGCTTTCACCCCTGTGATTCAAAATGGACGATTCTTTTGCTGGAATAGGTTGCAGCCCTCTTGTTGTGTCCTGATTGGATGTTAGCTTCTACTGCATTACTGCACACTCTGCCTGCACTCTCTTACATAACCTTACGTGTCATTGAGATACGTCAAAGTCTGCCCACTCTGTACTGTGGTGTAAGGCAAAATGATGGGCACCCCCACCAGATTGCCAAGAGGTGCCCATGCTATGAGTCTCCTATATCTCACAGATAATTATTGGCCTTAGTCTGAATGGGTCCCCAGAAGAGCACAGCAAGAATTGCCCCCCCCCCCCCATGTGCTGCAGGGGTGCAAGGACCTGCCGTTACGCCCATGCCCATGGACAGTCAAATCATGCTCTAGTCATGATCTCCTAAGCCATTTTAACCAAAACGAGCGGGATCCACCATTTTCAAGAAAATAAATTATTGTATTCCTGCCACACCCAGCTCTTTATTCACGCTAGTATCAGCTCAATGTCTATAGATAATTTGCCTTCCTCCTTTATTATCAGTCCCTCCCATCACATCACTCTTCTTCCTCCACTGCACCCAAACACTCTCTAACTTTCTACTGTGAGGGTTTGTTTTGTAGTTCCTCTGGTCAGTCCTTTCTTTCTGGACCAATATCAGACCTGAAAATGGACCAACCTTATGCACATCTTGCTTGGTCCTGCGTCAAATGGGACAATCTATATTGAACTGACAGTCTACATTCCTCCTGAGCATAAAAAAACAGTCTCGTTTGGCCTCATCCATAAGATAAAGGTTGGAGCTTTTGATGGATGCTTCTAACAGCAGATTACTCACATTGAGAATATTCCCCCAATCATCAGACTGGATCCAGAAACTCAAGAGCAGTACTGCTGCGTGCTGATAGGTGGCGTGGTGCAGCTTTGCACCAACGTAGTTCCGCTCCGGAAGTGACAAGCGGGTATGCATATATCTACCGGCCAGTCGCGCCTTTCTCAGTTCCTTTCTTTCCATGCCTTCAGGCAGAAATCCAGAGCTCTAGTCCTCTTGTCTTTGTCACGTCTTTTTCACCAAATTTGTCTTTTTTACCAGTGTGGAAGGGAAATGAGTCTCCTCCCAAATCTCCCAAAACAAATGAGCTTAAACCTTGTTTCGACTGTTGCATTAAATGTCTGTGATGGTCCTCCATGAGGTATGTCCATGCTGCCTGGAGGCAGATCATGGCTGCAGGACCTGCGTCAACTGCGCCAAGATCAACCAAGGGCCATATGGGACTGAAAGGTTGAAACACTGGAACATTGGAAGTCCGGTTAAAGTAGAAAGGAAGGTGCCACTCCTGAAGTCAGTGCTTAATTTGAGCCTGTGGTTCCCGGTGCTTGACACTGGTACTTTATTGTCAACACCAGCTCTTATAAACAGCCTGCCACGTGGTGGTGCTGTTCATCTGATTTTCTGAGGTGCACAACAACAGTTGTTTAATAATTTAACATACATTAAAATCACTAATACCTGCCACTCAAAGCTATAAGAATAGGTTGACAGCATGTGTTAGTCATTTTTAATGTATATTTAAAGTCTGAATTGTCACACTTGTATGAGTGTGATGGTTTGTTGTGATGGTACAGCGCTAGTGAGAGCAATGAGTGGTGCAAGTTGCAGTGGCCTTCTGACAAGGGCTCTGGCACAATTAAGTACTGCCTGAAGTCATTCCTGCAGCTGGTCGTTGTAGGAGGGGAACAACCTTTACAACGCAACTTTTACAACGCACTACTATTACAACGCAAAATCTGTTACAACGCATGCCATTACAACGCAAGTCTTTACATCGACTTGCACTAGATGGCGTGCTAACATTAAAAATAGCGTAGTTTACTATCCAAACACCTTCCCTACTGCAACGTGGACTGGAGTTAGAATAGTAAATTACCCTTTTTTAATGTTAGCACGCCATCTACTGCAAGTCGATGTAAAGACTTGCGTTGTAAAGACTTGCGTTGTAACAGATTTTGCGTTGTGAAAAATGCGTTGTAACGGCATGCGTTGTAAAAGCATGCGTTGTAACGTCATACATCCTTGTAGGAAGCCTGCTCGGTATATAAGATACCAAAGTAAGGTATAGTGTGCACAGTGTCCAGTGGATCCCCAAAGGCTTACAGAGGTAAAAGTAGAGAATACCTCACTCTCTATTTGTGGTAGTGTCAGCGAGCAGTAAGGCTTTATCAGAGGGTAGTGTTAAACATTTATTGAACACACTCAGGCAAGAAATGATAGCACACACTCAAAGACTGAACTCTAACAAATTTGTTTTGTATAAAAATATTATTTAGTTATATTTTATTTCGAGAACCATGCCAGGTAAGTGAAATAATACTTTGCAGGAATAATACAGTTGAATGCAGTTGCATGTAATTGGTTTGGATACGGGTAGGTCAATTAGTCTGAAACTGTTTAATTTACTTTTGATTTACTTTGCAATTACTGTATGATTACTTTTCAGATTACTTTTTCTACTCAGTAGGATATGCCTAGATATCACTCTGGGACATTTCCTGAATAAAAGGTAAGTAAATCAGTTTTTGTAAGCACCCAGTTTCGTAAGTTTACATACAATTTTCCAACTCCACACTTAATTTTTTTTTCACAGAAAAGCAGACAATGCAATCTTATGGGAGAAAATGAAGTCGTCCATTTACAGGTAAGTACTTGGTTTTCTGAGGCTAGAACAAGGGTTTCCGCAGGGTCAGGGATGCACTCCAAGAGCACCCTCAGCGGCACTAGGACACCCAGGTGCAGAGTGCTGAGGCCCAATGTAGTCCAAAGGGGGGATATGGGGCCTCCGGTTGGTGGCTGCAAGGTTGTAGGAGCAAAGCTCCTGGACTTAAGCTCAGGGCAAAGGGGGGTTCAAGTTAGCACACAGAGTGCACCCACAACGGCACAGGGGTGGCCGGTTGCAGGGTGCTGTGTTGGCGCTGGGTGCCCTGTTGTTTCCAAAGGGGATTCTCTGGTTGCAACAAACACTGCAGGCTCGGGGACGAAGATGTTCTGGAGACGACCCCTGGTTGGAAAGATAAGTTGGGATGTTGTGGGATGCTGGGACTCAATCGGTTGGGCCACCCAAGGCTACGGAGCATCAGGTGCAGGGGTGTCTTTTGGTGTTGGGTTTTTCTTACCGGCTCTGGTCAAGGTCGGGGGGATCCTGGGGCTGCATGCGTCGTTGAGAGACTTGAGGCACATCAGGGATCATCAGATCCCAGGTCTTCTCCTAGAAGACCTCCTCTTGGTGATGGGCCACTCAAACTCAGGCCGTGGGTGTCGGGTGAAGAGTGCTGCAGACTCGCAGATTTGGCCAAAGTCTGTTGATGAGCAAATCCAGTGCTCACAGGAGACAAAATCTTGTTGGTGAAGGCAGGGCAGGTCCTCCGGGTTCTGGGGGGCTGCAGGCTGCAGTACACCCCTTGATTTCACTGGAGCAGGTTGAGGTCGGGACAAACCGGTAGGGCTGGGGCCAAGTCGGTTGGTGTCCTTCTCTTCTTCCTTCAGCATGGCTCTTCGGTCCTTCTTCTTCTTGTTTCTTCTTGTCTGGGGAGGCACGTTTGGGTGTTTCCCCTAAATACTAGATTTAGGGGCATTTCAGGTAGGTACAGGTTGGGGCCAATGGGTCCCTTTATTGGGGTGGGTATACCCTCTATTATGCCACCCTCCAGTGGGAGGGGGCATAAGCCTCACGCTGGTTGGCTGAGTCCCCGCATCTTCAAGATGGCAGGGACTAACTGTTGTGCTTCACCTCGCCTCCCCACCGGAGGGGTGAGGTTGGCAGATGTGGGCACACCTCTCCTCCTATCTTGGTTTTCCCGACGATTCTCCCACCCAAAGCGAGGGTCAGAACTGGTGGAGGACAGTTGCTGGTAGCAGCAAATGGCTGGGTCAGCTCACAAAGGTGGCAAGCCTTTGAAGCATTCCATTTGTGGACCCTGCTCCCCTGGGGGAAGAGGCTTTGCACCTCTGCCCAGGATGTGCTTTGTTTCCAGACCCTGAGAGCGGGAGGCGCTCGATCCAGGGGTCCAGAAACATTACTGGGGTTGGCAGCTGGCGAGCAGCCAGTCAGCATTGACACTAGAGTTAGGTAATTTACCAGGGGGTATCTCTAAGATGCCCTCTGAGTGGCATCAGTGTGGGTTTAATGTGTTGAGAAGTTTGATACCAAACTTCCCAGGTTTCAGTAAAGTCATTATGGTGCTGTGGAGTTCGTAATGACAAACTCCCAGACCATATACTCTTTATGACTTTACTGCACTTGCCATGTCTAAGAATAGACTTAGACACTGTAGGGGGACAGGGCTCAGGGACCTGTACCCTCACCAGTGGCATAGTGCACCCAGCTGGTGGGATGGCTGACCTATGCCAGAGGAAGCAGGTTGTAGGCATGGCACACAGGGATGTTTGCCATGTTGACTCTGCTGGTGGCCCAATCAGTGCTGCAGCCCTTTGAGGCCTTCTCTTGTCACAGGCCCTTTGGTACCTAAGGTACCTTTTACAAGGGACTTATATGTGGCAGAGAGGTGCAATATACATATCAATTTACAATATGGGGGTGCACAGTAGAGGCTTAAGGAAGGATCATAGGCCCTGGGTACCGGGTTGGCAGGGGCCCAGGGCACACTCAGTCAAAGAGCATCAGGCAAAAAGTGCAGGGGCAACCATGCAAAAAGGGGAACTTTCCTACAGTCCTCTCGTGGTTACAGTCTTCAGGAAAGTCAAAGAAGAAGTGCAAAAAGTCAAAGCGGGAATCTGCCTCTTCACGCCACTCTCCATCTCCAGAGAGGGCACAAAGGTGTCACCGTGCCTCTCGTTCTTGCTCCCAAACTCCTGACAGGCCTATTACATGTTTGGTCCTGAACAACTCAAATTTTTATGTGCATTGGTGACATCATAGCAAACAGAGGCCTTTCGGAAGCCCATGCTCAACACATTGGGCAAACCTCCTTCTCCATCTAGCGCATTTTCAGGCCCCACGGATCTGCAGAGGACTCCAGTCGGGTTGCCACCAGCGAGAGTGCACTTAGTGCTGTCTGTGGCTCTGGAGCCCTCTTCAGGCTCTGCACCGGCTTCAGTGATGACTTCAGTTCTTGCACCACTCCCTGCACTGGTTCCCTTCACATAGTCTCTAGTGCCAGAAGAGGATCCACGAATCGCAGTGGTTTCTGACTGTGAGCCATCCTGCTCTCGACTACAACTGAAGCTGCGCTCCCATCCCAATGGAGAGCAGTCTATAGCCAACCCTCCTTACTTTGATACATTGCCTTTACACATGCCAGAGCTCATACTTCACATCAGTTTTTTAGCACAGATTCTGACAATAACAACTATAATGAGGGGGTACACATTTGTCCCACAATATAATGAGGACAATTAGTATGCAAGTTAAAGGATGCCAGTGGTCTGGACATCACCCCAGACACTGGGCTTGTCTCTCACCCTGGCTCATGCTAGGGAGGAGAGAGCATGTTCTCTTCTCCTATACTTGCTTTATGGTCAGTCAATGCCAGCTGCCTCCTGGAGTGCAACAGTCATGCTTTGTGGACTGCGTTTATTCAAATCCTACTGGCAGTTCTGAAAGACTTACAGATTGTTTAGCCCAAACCAGACAGGATGGCTGAGATGCGGCAAAGTTTGTCATTAGGGCTGGCCTTGACACAACTGATTGCTTGGGCTGGGCAATGGTAATGAATGTGGGGCTTCAGCATCATGCATGGACGAGGTCTTTGGGCTTCTCTGGAGATGTCCTGGCACCTTTAATGGACATGCCATTTGATGGATCTCAGCTCTTAGATGAGACACCAGACTCTGGAACAAATTGAAGAAAGTTGTGCTATTGCTCGTTCCATGGGACTGTCTTCCCCTTTCAAGCAGTATACTCAACAGTTCCACCCCTTTTGTGGTAACTTCAGGGGTTTGCTATATCACCAACTCCAGACCCCGCTGAGGACACAAAAACTTTCTCAGCCATTTCCTTGTCAGGGCTACAGCTTCCAAAGACAGCGTTCAGGGAATCAGGGACAATGTGCAGCTCAGTACCCCAACCCTCTGGCAACCACAGCAGAAAAGCCATTATAGTCAACACCCACTCTCCCTATAGGAGGCAGCATCAAACAATCCCCCCAAGCCATCACTTTTTTCCCCCCTTCTTCTCACTCCAATTTACACCATGTTAGGTTATGGTCACTTCACTGGGGCTCACTGAATCACATATGAAATATTTATAGTGTAAATACTTCATACTTTAGGAAATACTGTTTGTGGAAATTATTGTGTTATAAAATACACTATGCTCACTTCGGCTGAAGTGAGCACTATTTTGATAAGACTGTCGTGTGGGCTTTTTAGATGTAAGAATTATTGTTCTGACTGAATTCAACTAAGGTCTCATCTGCATAAATGTGTTTCTGTCCTTGATTAATTCAAGAAAGCTATTTTCTCTTGCAGAATTTGTATTATTTTTGGTAAATGAGTTCCTTGTGAACATTGTGTTTTTTGCTTATTAGCAACACCCAGTTCGCAAGGAGATATGGGTCGCTCTTGTTTTTCTGTAGGCTCGGGAGTCCGAAGTTTTCTGGCCTTGGTGTTAGGGGGTAGTTTTGTGCATGGGAGGTGGGTCGGGGTGGCTTTCTGGGCTGGGGGGTGGGTTGGGCTAGTTTTCTGGGCTGGTGGGGTTCGGGGCTAGTTTTCAGGGCTAGGGGGTTGGAGGTAGTTTTCAGGGTTGGGGTGGGTCGAAGTAGTTTTCTGGGCTGAGGGTGGGTCGGAGGTAGTTTTCTGCGCTAGGTGTGTTTGGGGCTTTTTTTCAGAGCTGGGGGTTGGAGGTAGTTTTCAGGGCTGGGGTATTCGGGTTAGTTTTCAGGGCTGGGGTGCCGTAGTTTCAGGACTGAGGGGTTCAGGGAAACTTTTCAGGGCTGGGGTCGGAAAAGTTTTAAGGGCTGGGGGAGGGTCGGTAGTTTCTTATAATATGGCTTAGGGTATAAGGCCTTAGGGCAGGGGGAGGGGAATGGGTAGTCAGGGTAGTTTTTAGGGCTTAGGGAAGGGAGGGGTAGTTTTTAAGGATGGGGTCGGGCGAGTTTTTTAAAAGAGGGGTTTGCCTAAGGCAGTGGGAGGGGTTGGGGTAGTTGTAGGGACAGCGCAAGGGAGTGGGAGAGGGTAGGGGAGGGAGTTTATAGCTTAGGGGGGAGGGAGTCACGACCTTCACCGCACATACCCCTTTACCATTCATGCCTTTCCCACGAAATTATTTGGTAAAGGCATGCGTGGTAAAGAAATGCGTGGTTAAGACGCATTTGTGGTTTAGGGTGTGTGGTAGAGGCATGCGTAGTTTATCCAGTCGTGCCTCTATCATACAACCATTGTAGAGCAGATCTAGAACATACAGGCCTGGCTCCTTCACCAAAAAAATGAATACTTTGCTCGCCTTTTAGCTTTACAAATTATTGAATTGCCCTCATGACACAGCTTAAAAACCTTCTGTTCTTGTCTCATAGGATGTACAATGTTTTCCCACTCTTTATAAAAAACATACTTTTTCCTTCGGTAAAATATTGTGAACTTCCACATTCAACTTGTACATTCTCTTTTCTGACCTTCCAGCGTAACATGTTATCTACTCATTCTGAACCTACTCTAGGAATGCCTTTTCAGGTCTTTGCCACACAGTCAATGCCATTCACTCTTTCTGTGCACCCGTTATGCCCCTTGCTTCATCCTATCTTACTAGTTACACCTTCACATTTAACAAGTCTTTCAGGATCCAGTGGCCAGTGCAATCAGTGTTTTTTTTCTTTATTCCAATTTAAGAGTATTTTTAGTGTGCAGAATTAGCTCTATTGTGGAAGAAGTTATGCCTAACATGTATTATGCAAATACTTGTAATTAATGCATCTCTGGTAGAGCAAGCAGCATCAACATAGGTGTAAGAATCATTTTTATATGCAGTTAATGAATATAAAATGAGGATGCATCTTGGTGATATTGAAGGGTTAGTGTAATCTAGGTACACAATTCAATATATCAAGTTTGACTCCTGGATTTTGTGGAGTTGCTTGTGCAAGTGATCTCGAATAGAAGGCAGTTAAAGGTGAAGACAATGAAATGAGTATTAGCAGTGGTAGGAAAAGATTGTATGTGGTGGTTCATATTAAGCACAGGTATGGCAATCCAAATTGATAGTCTTTTTGTCAGATGTAATGGTATTTTTAAGACGTCATACTCATATTTTGACTACCACTGTATTATGCCACATTTTTTCAGTTTTTCACAATTGACTCTAATTCTCTGAAAGCCATACCCTTGGTTCCTCATAATCCTGCAGAAACTTCCACAGTTGGTGATTCTGGTGCCTGTACTGCAGGCACGGCCGGCACAGGTAAAAGCAGTGGGACGGGGTGGGGTAGGGGGTAAGTCAATAGACGACGGGATAGATCAAATAAAATAAATAAAACCATTTACCTTGAGCTTGCGGCATTGCCAAATGCATGGTAAGTCAATTTGCCCCCCCACCACGCCCTTCCCCACTGCTTTTACCTGTGCCGGCCGCACCTGCTGAACAGTCTTTGAACCTTTTACAATCATACATTCATTTTTATTGTACAGTGGGTGCTTCACGCATCACATCTGCCATTTCATAATTGATGTTGACCCCCAACGCTTTTTGTGACAAATAAATCATAGCTTGATTCTGTAGTCCAGGCTTTTAATCTATCTATTGGATCGATAGACTGCACAAGCGAGGATTAGGGATTGAAATTATTTCAGGGGAAGATTGACCTTCAAAATTTGCCTTCTCATTACTACCGATTGTAAGCCCTCATACTATTGGCCCAATGTACCTGCTCCTTTTCCAGCTAGCTAAAGTAGATAATAATATCACAAACCCACTGCCCTTCCGAGCTATGTACTTAAACATAAGTCGCACATTAACAAATTGCTACTATTTTCTGTAGAGCTTAGCATAGCACTGCGTTACTATTTTAAAAAATCTGTAAATGTAGCAACTTCCCAAATATCTCTTATATTTTGTCTAGCCTATTGCTGATGCTGAAAGATGACTCCTGAGGTAGTTGGAAACACTCAGCTGTGCTTCATGTCTTACAACAAAGTGGAAACATGTAATTTCCCAGCACCTTACATAAGCTGTGAAGTTTGGTATAATGGATAATAATATATTCATATCAGGTTGCATGTCCATGGGTGAAATAGATCATCTCTTGTGAATGGGAGACCACGTTTCAAGTTGTGAAGGTGTCCTATCCATATATGGTTTAGTTAACAGGGTTTTTATTTAATAATACTATACATAGGTTCATACTAAGTAACATAGCAGGATGTTCAGTGAGTTGGATGGTTGCCACAGTAACATCTGGTTTGCAAGTAACGAGTTTGCATCCAAGCCGGGATGATTCAGCCTTCCATTCTTCCGAAGTAGATACATTGAGTACCATTAGATTGGGAAATAGTAACACCATCTACCTCTAAAAAACAGAAGTGTTCTAAAAAGCATGTTGGAAAATGGGTACCCACTCATTTAGCTCAGTGTTGTCTTTTTTTTGTATCTGTTTTCTTAATCTTTGCTGTGAGTCTACCTAACTGAGTCTCACTCACTGTATGCTCTATTGTAAATGTTTTACAGTGCTAACCACTAGGGTCTGCTTTTTAAAATAAGGTCTGCTGCTGGCAGCATGAGTCAAGGGCGCTGGGCTGGTTGCACATCAACATATGTAAATATGTGTGTGTTCCAGCTCCGTTAATACATGCAGCAGCCAAGAGAGCCAGGAACAACAATCGGGATGCACTTCTGGATATCAGGCCTCCCAAACCGCCTACAGAGAGATTACTATGTGTCACCACCTTTCGCAGTTTCTCCAAGTGGATCAAGAAATCAGTATGCCACGATTGGCGTATTCTGAACAAAGACAATAAGTCAACTACATGCCTCCTGTCTACGTTCAAACATAGTTACCACATCAAGGATAAGCTGGTTTACACTAGACCCTTTATGCTAACTTCCAACAGATAGGCGACACTCTGGGACCTACCCCTCCTCCAAGGCCACTTTCCTTGTGGCTCCTGTGGAGTATTTGCCTTGACGGAGCACACTACTCACATAGACATCAGAACCAACACTCTGTAGGGATTGAGACAGCATACGAACTGCAATAGCGAAAATTTCATCCACCTCATTACCTGCCTTTGTGTGTTTCGTTCGGTAGGAAAAGTCAAAACTCACATTACTGAACACAAAAGCACAATAAAATGAAGAGAACAGGCAACTAAACTGACCAACCACTTCATCGAAAAAGGATATACAGCTGATGAAATACCCTGGACAGATTGACAAACCTACACGGCCGACATCAGTCCTAAACATGTTACGATACCTTTTTGTCAAATAACAAAAAATTGATTTTTAGACTACCCAGCCACATTAACGGGCCCAACAATGAAATTCCATGGTCATCAGTCACATTAATATTAGTAATTTACTTACATCTACTTCATCTGATGTAAGTTACTTTCATCTGTTGAGTGCTGTCCTGTGCATTTACTCACAACTAAACTTTATACATTATTGCATATACATCAACAGGTTTTTTCATATATGTTCATGGATGTGCCTAACTCCCCTCCACACATATATAATTTTGATTTGAATATATGTACATGTTGGCCTAGATTTCCACCACTACATACAAACATGACTTTGGTGACAGGTAACAGCACAGAATCTTAACAGAGCACACTAGTGCTTCAACACTCTTTAGCTTTAGGTAGGTAGAAAAATATTTTATTTAGACAATTGTCCATAAAACATTCTAAAAACACAGTTAACAACTAAAATCAATAAAAAGTCCCATCTTACTACACGGCAACACACTCACTTTATAATTCATCACAAAATTCTAGCAATTCCAACTAACACATCTAAATAGCGCATTTCTGATAACATCTCTACAGCTTTCCCCCTATGGAGAGTACCATATTTAAAAAACAGAGGTCTTAAAAACTATTCAATTTGGTGAATAAAAAACACAGTCCATTAATATATGCAGCAAGGAACATTTTATATTCAAGGGGCAGGGACAGAGGCCATTATTATCCTGGACCCAGGCCCTGTTTGGGGTGGTTGAGTAGATTGGATTACATCCCACCCTGGCCCTTAATATTTCATTTAACAACCCTGGATCTGGTAGTTGCAACAAATAAGGAATGACAGTATCCCAGAGTAGGAAGTGAAAAGCTGATAGATTGTTTCTTGCTCAAGTAAAATAGGTTGTTGGATTTGGACACCAAGGCAACAGACTCTTTTAATACCTGCTTGCCTGGGAAGGGGTACCCAAATGTAATTGTACCAATATCTGTATGGAGGTTCCTAAGGGCAACTAATCTGGTTCTTACATCCTTTGCCCACCTTCTTTTGCTACCTTGGATCTCTGCCCAACACAATTTGGAAACTTTGGACACTTTGGTATCGGCAGAGAGTGTGTTAAAGTATCTCAGGGCCCAAGTAAAGGCCATCAGGTTCCAAGAAGCCAACTCACAATCTCTCCTTACGGCTTGTATCATAGTGCCCTGGGGGAGAGATAAAAGCCTTCTAAGAACTGCCCTTTCTAATCTATCCCATTTATATGTCGAATCAAGGGGAAAAACCTCTACCCCATACAGACCCATCTGGGAATCTTCCCTTCGTAAGCCTTTAGTAGTGGAGTATGAGAAAGCCTCCCAAAACTACTATTAAATCTTGATAGGCAACTGGCTTGCAATAGGGCCTTCTACGTAATATCATCCTGATGCAAATTTCAGTTCAGGTTCTTCCTAAACATCAGACCTAGATATTTATATTGGTCAGCTTCTTCCACTTCCCATTTATCTAAGTGACAACTGAATTTCTTTACCTTTTTCCCAAAAATCTAAATTTTGGTTTTTTCCAAGTTGATATAGAGCTGGTTCTGCTTACTGTAATTTGCTAAAGCATCTAATTTCCTCTGCAGACCAATTGGAGAACAGTCCAGTAATACCAAATCATCTGCGTATAGCAAGCAGTCAATATGATGTTTCCCAACTTTGGGGGAAAAAAGGATTGGGAGATAAAGGCAGGAAGGTCAGTTAAAAATAAACATTAAACTATGGGAGCTAAAAGGTATCCTTGCCGGAGGCCATTCCTGATGGAAATTCTTTGATATAACCGGCCTGACTTGTCCAGCTCCACCTGAGCCCAATTACCAGAATGCAAAGATTAAAGCACACTCAAGAGGTTTGACCGAAACTCTCAAGCAGAAAGTTTCCCCCAAAGGATATACCTATCCACAGAATCAAAAGCAGTCCTGAAGTCTACAAAACAACAGCTCAGCCTTTGATTTACCTCCATTGACATCCGGATAATGGCCCATAATGCAAAACAATAATCTAAAGTGGAGTGACCCTCCCGGACCCCACCCTGTTCTATTGATATTCTCTTAGATTCAAGGGCCCAGTCTTCTAGTTTGGATAAAATAATCTTAGAGAAGATCTTAAGTTAAATACCCAGGAGGCTAATAAGTCTATTATGTTTGGGGTCTGTACCACTACCTTTTTTAAAAATAGATTTTACTATGGACCCCTTCCAAGAAGAAGGATAAAAGCCGGACTTGGCAATCCGACTAAACAGGAAGGAATAAACCGTGGCCCACCATACACTATTTGTCTTGATTATTACTGCTGGGGTATTATTGTGTCCAGCTGCACGGGAGAGCTTTACTCTCTTGATGACAACTTTTACCTCCTAAAATGAAAACCAAGTGATGGGGAGTTTTAGCTAGGAAATCTCTGGAATCTATCTGAACCAGAACAACCCCTATACAGGTCTGTCAAATAAATAGCCCACCGTTCTTTTCCGGGATCACACAAACAAGTGTACCCCTACTTGGGGAACTAAACTCGTCAACTTTAGCCCAAAAGCTTTGCTGATCTTTGGAGAGGATAATTCCCTGCATATCCTGCATTTTTTGATGATCTTCTTTATGGATATAGACATTTATAAGAAGGAAGAATCTAAGAATGTTATTCCTCAAGCTCAATTCAACCACTGAGAATTGCATGCCACCTGACACATTTATAACCTCTACTGATCTCTTAATCACCTGGTGGAAACTAGTCTCAGGACATCTGCAAATGCTCTCCCCTTACCCCGGCTCCCACCTTTGCTAATCAGTACCATAAAACCTTCTACTGTCTTGTCCTCTCTCAGCCAGGACTCCTGAAGGAATATCAGATGGTAGGGTTTTAGATGTTCTTCCAGTTCACCACTGTTCCTCAGACACCGGGACACTCCTGGGAGTAGCTGTGCGCTCTATAAATACCCAGTAACATTAACATTAACATTAACATTCAAACCAATGGATATTCCAGCTCAGAATTCTCAGGTTTAGAGAAGAGCCCTCATTCTAGGGTGAAATGGGCCTAATGTTCCAGTCGCAATCCTCCACGACATGCTGTAGGGGAGAGAACCTATTACCATGACCCCATACTAATTGCCCAGGTTGCTTGGGTAGTCTATTATTTACTATGACAACTCTTAGATCATTTGGGGGTTGGCTGCTTAGCCAAAAATGGTTGGGTCTTACAGGCAGATTCTCAGGGATTAACTGCTCCCATTGGGTGGCTGTTAATCCACCATGCATGTTAAAAATGGCTGGGGGAGTACCGTCCAACTGGTGGACAAGTGGGGGAGGGCTCTTTTTTAATGAACAAAAAGCTTGTAGATCTGCTTTATCTAGGTCATCCTTAGCCTTAAGCAATACATTTGCAATAAAAGGCCAGATAAAGGAAACTCTAGAAACTTCTCTACCATGTTGAAACCCAACTGAAGTTAAGTCTAATGAAGATATCCTTGAAAGGGAGGGAATTGTATGGAATACATGGAGTATTTTTATGGTTAACTTTGTTTTATTAGTTTTCAAGCATTTGAATAAAACATTGCGCATTATGGACATTCCAGTTTCTTGTCTGCAGAAGTGCCCTCCCTTCCTCCCGCAAATCAAGCCCCTACAAACATGCATGTGCCCCAGCATGTCAGTCAATGGCCATTCGGGAGGAAAGGATAGGGAGTATTTGTGAGCGGTTCAAAGCTCGAAGTTACTTTGCTTTTTTTCCCTTGGATAGTAATATCCAACAATAGCTCTAAAGGCCCTGGTCGCGAACTAGTAAAAGATTCAAACGCAGAAGGGAGTTCTTTAGAGGCTTTATTCTGAATCTGAAACGTAGGGGCCTTACTACGAGCTAGAGTGGAGCCTTTAATACTTGGGGTGGGACAAGCAGCCGAAGGTGGGAGAATAGAATCTGGGCTAACTTTAAGACGAGATTTTACCATTGGCCTTGCCTTATTGTAGGAGGATGATTCTATAACTCTACCACCGAAGGGCCTCGAGTATTGATCTTGAAAACGGGCTCTGTTGCTGACTTTTCCCTTTATACTCAGCACCTTCTTTTTACCTGCACCTGGGCCATAAGATCCACAATATTTTTTTCAGCTGTACCCTGAGGTAAATTTAAAAGGATGCAAACAGTGATACTTTTTCCTTACAAGCATTGGTCATTTGGAAATATAAACAGATCCTGGCGAATCTGGTTGACCTTCAATTTCCCCTGTAATAATACCATGGCCTTCCCAAAGAAGGGCAAACGTTACTACAGCCGGTGGTTTAGTAATCATAATTTCGCCTATATTATTGTTGAAATGCTGAAGTTCATGTCTGATGTCTTTCAGAACTTTTGTTTGTGCTTCAACACTCTTTAGCTTTAATTTTTGCCATTTTCATATGATGGCTTAAGGCATTTTATCAAAGCTTTCTTCATGCAGCACTTACAGCTCTCTCCATGAGTCGTGTGACGTCTAAACCGCATTTCCCATGATTTCTAGGGTACAGTTTGACAGGTAGCAGAACAGAATTTGAACAGAGCTCACTAGCGCTCCGATACTCTTTAGCTTTAATTTTTGCCATTTTCACATGATGACTCAGGGCATTGTCTCAAAGCTTTCCTAATGTCATATGTATGCTTCTCTCCCTGTGAGACGCGTGGCTTATAAACTAAATTTCCCATATTTACTTTGAAGGCGACTCTCCTATTTACATTTAAGGGAGACACCGTGGCGCTGCCAGCGTCCTTGAGCCTGGGGATGAATGCGGTTTTCCACAGGGCCTCTCCAAAAGCGCTCTCTGTGATTTTGTATCTCCTCTTTTTTTGTTAACATAGCTCACTCCGCTCCTGAGTTATGGCTTCCAGCAGCATTGTTTTTAAACTACTCTGACTCTTTAAAAACGTGATACTTCGCTCTCTACTTCCTCTATGTTTGTGCTCCTGGTCCAGTGAGACTCATAGGTTCCCTTCAAGTGGCATGCTTTAATAGCGATGCAAACCCCTGTTTTGCCCCTGAGACACAGGTGTGGGTAATTTTTTATTTCTTTTTTAATGTTATTTTCTAATGTCCTTTTTAATTCAGTCTCTACAAGTTGCCTTCTTGACTTATGAATACACGTAGGGCATTTAAGCACTAGACAGAACAATACCTGATTTGTGCTGCCACCTCTAATATTATGAGCCACTTAAATTGCTTACAGTTCGATTACTTTTTTCACACGCTCCTAATAGGTCTCCAAGCCTTAAAAAATTGCAGGATCCCTCAACACAATTGCAGGATCCCTCTCTCTCTCTATGTAGGGGCTTATTTACAAGCCCCTTGCACCACCCTTGCGCCACTTTTCCCATGTTAAAAATGACGCAAGAGTGGTGCAAGGGGCTTGTAAATCTGCCCCATATTTACAATGCATGTCGCCTTGACATGTGCTTGGACATGCCGTTCATGCTGCTGCTTGCAAGATAGCTTTTTCTTTTTATTCTTTTTTTAATGTCTCAGCCCCTCAGTGCTTTATCCTTTACTTCCTACTCTCTCCTACATCTTTTATTTAGGAAAGAGAGTACCCTGAACCCAATGCCGGGGTCCCTGAGTTGAGGCATCACGCTCAATGACTGCAGGGAAGCCTTTCTTGGTGTTTTTTGTGTGCACACCCGTTCCTATCAGATTATGCACACACTGCAGTAGGTGTTTATATTTTATCTCAACCTAGGTGAAATATGTAACAATAATGAGTTCATTTTTCTTTATCACATTTGTTTGGGTGACTTAATAGCCATCCCAGGATTGTGACACGCAAGTTTTCATGTCACAGTGAGTTGCACAGCCTTTTGCACATTTGCGAAATATTTACACGTACTCAATAATTTTGTCCTAGTTCATCCAAATTTCATTTGTATAATTCATCCAGCTTTATCCGTTACGTCAAGGAAATGAAGAACAACTTTTTCAAGCATTGTAAATCACACTGGAATTGCCCATCCGGGCCTATTCCCAGGCTTTGTCTTATAAAAATGGTATATATACATCACATATTGTGCCAAGCAGGCAGAGGAGAAATACTTCCATGCTGACACACTGATGCGAGAAGCTGAGGTTCCTGCACGCAGACACGCCAGCTCGCAGTGGTCTGGCATCCCTCGTGGGGTGTCCATCTCGAGACCAAGATGGGGTCCCACAGTCTCTTACACTTCAGGCAATAGGTTTGGCTTTAGCCTAGGGGGATCCATGGCTCTATACGTATATACATGCTTGGTACACTTAGGTACATCTAGTTAGGGTTGCATCGTAGGAGTACACATTATTATTGTCATGTATTTATTTACCTGCTTGTATTCATTGTTCTAGCACTATGGTAGGAATCTACCATCCATTTACTCTGTGGGTGCTTATAATCATTTATATCTGTTTCTGTCATAGGGTTGTTTCAGCACACCTATTTTACACTAGAATAATGTTGTTTGAATAAATGATTATTAAAAACGTCCCCACCATTTATTCTGTGTATCACTCTCTGAGACAAAGTGAGCACGAGTGACTAAGCGAAAAGTACTGTACTGTTTCCACGATCCCTGATGGAACAGGGTTATCCTGTTCGATAGTTTCCAAGAACTATTCTCTCTTTTGTAAGAGGAGTTTACAGTGGCACTGTGAGCTAGCTAGGTATATAGGCGAATATACCCAGTGGGGTGTCTGGAATCAATCTGGACACCAGTCCCACAGTTAATGGTGTCTAGCCGCGCAGATCCTCTATAGATTTAGAGAACTACATGACATGGAGCCAAGAGTGTTGATTTGGTACTTATTTAATGGTCAAATATGAGTAGTTCAGTCATGCTTTTCTCTGAGATCCCTACTCACATTTACCCAGAGACGTCTGGAATGGGAAGGAAAAAATCCGCCACAGATGAGTAGTCATATCCTATGTACTGGCTGTAGGGTTATTCAAGCTTGAAGAACAAATAGTTCCTATTGTGCATAAAACCTTATCTCGGTTTCCTTGAAACGTTTTCAACAATGGCTGATGAGGACCTCGCTGCGCCAACACAACGTGCGAATACAGTGGAGGTAGGAGAACAAGAAGGCGAAATAAACATTTTAGAAAATGTCAGAACTGCCCTTACTTTAAAACTAGCAGACTATGGAGTCCCAGCTAGGGGAGGGACAGTAACATCCATGATAGAGGCACACAAATCATAAAGAACTGAGGTAGTCTATTCATGGGTGAAATTCCCACAAGCAGATGCCCGCACAAATACATTTCATTACTACACTGAAGATGAAACACCAGAGGAATACTGTCCATATGAGGACATTGAAGTTCCGCTCACCTACCAGGTGCACATAAACTGGTTTAATGGCGCCCTCCCACACACAATAGATAAAGTTAGACTCGGTCCGCTCGGCAGAGATAGGGCGACTTGGCCGGTTCTAGCGGCTTACACACCACATTCAGACATTGACACAATGCCGGTAGCAGACTTACATCCCTACACAGAGATATAATAAAACTTTACAGAAACCTGACCCAGTTTGTTATGAGAACACACACTTCAGCCAACCAGGGCTACACAAGCAGGACAAATTCAGGGGTCTGCAACTAAAATAACTCCACACAGGCTACATGCAGTTATGGGTAAAATGCCACCAGACGTGAGCAAATGCCATTCTGGATAGCTCAGAAAATCGCACAGTTAGAGGCAGAGTTTCAACACACAAGCCCTCAAGAAAAACACGGAATGCAAACATTCTAAATGGCAATGGGCATAGCTCCCCAAATAGAGGATTGTACCTCTTGGGGTATAGTTTTCGCTGCCATATATACCAGAAATCATGGTATTCCTTCAATAGTAGTAATACCAGATGTATTAAGACAAATACAGAATAAGTATGGAGCAGAAGCTGCTCTGAACTTAGGGATGAAATTGTTAGGAAATGTTGCCCAGGTATCAACTATTATATTAGCAAACATAAAAGGGGAGGCAGCAGCAGTGGCAATAGGCCAACGCCTGAGGGGTTTCACTCCTTTACAACAGGAGCGTGAATTATCTAAAATTATCGAAGATACCTATGTTGAATTAGGAAGAGATAGTTTGGGAGCTAGAGCAACAAAACCTCAACTCATGGGTGGATCTGAAAAGGATAACACCAAGCAAGCACCTGATTCTTCCAAGAAGAAATGGGATAAATAACAACTAAAGAATAGAGAGAATAGGGGGCATATGTATCAAACGATTTTTTAATCGCAAACGCTGCGATTCGCAAAATAACAGCGTTTGTGATTAAAAAATCGGTAATCGGGATGTATGAGGCAAATCCCATCGCAAAATTAAGGAATTGCTAATTTAGCGATTTCTTAATTTTGCGTAAGCATTTAAGAAATCGCAAATTGCGATTTCTTAAATGATATGTAAAAAGCACCCAAGTTGTGTGAATTATCCTTAAGAAATCGCAAATTACCACCAACTTCCAGTTGGTGGTAATTTGTGATTTCCTTTCAAAAAACACTTTTTTGAATTTGACAAAGTGCCACGTGGCGCTCATACATGCCCTTAGGGCATGTATGTGCGCCATATGCACACACATGCTAATTTCAGGGGTGCATCAGGGTGTCATCATGACACCCTTGCACCTTTGAAATTATTCTCAAATTGCGATTAGCAAATTGCGATTCGCTATTTGAGAATTACTTCCCATTCATTCCTATGGGTCTCCTGGCCCATAGGAATGAATGGGCAGGTATTCCTTAATTGCGATTTCGCAATTTGCTAATCGCAATTAAGGAATTTTAAGAAATAGCAAAAAGTTTGCAATTTTTTAAATACATCCCGTTTTGCAATTCTCAAATAGCGATTCTTTAAAAATCGCTATTTGAGAATCGCAAATGGTGATGTTGATACATATACCCCTTGGTCACAATACAGGGGTGGGTCTCCTCAACAGGAGCCCTCCGAAAGGAGGTACAACCTTAGGAATCGTGATAACATTAAAAACATGACTGGTATCAGAATACTGATACACGTTCCTCTTGTTCCTTTCAGGGTTCATCAAAAAACTCTGAGAGAAGGACGGTCAGAACACATACAAGAATGGACAAAGTCCAGAAAAACACAGTTTACTTCGGACTATAATATAAAAAAATAAGATAAACCAAAATCAAAACCTCAATTTAAAAAGAAGAAGGTAGCAGGTCTTAAAGTTAGACATGCCCAGAATTCTGAGGACTCAACTTATGAACGGGCAATGGGCTCTTGCAATGCTAACAGGCAGGAACAATAGCTCGCAAGAACCTGATGGATTTTCTGGTGACAGCGGAGTTAAATGAACACATCACGGTGGAAACACCTGATACAAGGGTAAGGGTCCCACATCGGTTACATGTGATAACACTCCAAATTGAGGGGGAAAAACCAAGGATAATGTAAGGTCTCTTTTGGGAGAACCAGACTTTTGGCTATGACATCCTTTTGGCCGAAAAAGATTGTCCGCCTGCGATTGTTATGGAGTGCACAAAGGGAGAAACTATAATTTTACTGGCTTTTTCCGACCTCATTTAAATATACTTAAAACATGCATACAAGCAGGAGTGGGTGGTAGCACTTGCTCCAGCATTATATTGCACCCATGTAGGGTGGGATGCTGAAACACCTCACCATGTAATCCCAGTAAAAACTCGTCCAACTCCACAGAGACAATACCCTATCAAACAAGAAGCAAAAAAACAAGTCAGAGAGATCTTAGATCAACTTGAACACCAAGGTGTAATAGAAACTTTCACCTCTTCAATGAATAATACTTTGTTTCCTGTAATAAAACCGGATATTTCATATTGTCAAGTTTTAGACTACAGACATCTGAACACATGCACAAAGACATTTGCAGTACAGAATGTACACAGTGCCGCATTAATGAATAACATTGTGTGGAAAAAAATACAAAATGACACTAGATATTTCAAATGGATTTTTCTGCCAAAATATAGTGCATGAGAGCAGATATTTGACAGCATTCTCGGCGCTCTGTTCTCAGCGTCAATTCTGTTGACTCTCCCAAGGGTATTAGAATAGGCCTGGGTTGTTCTCAGCTAGGTTAACTGAGTTACTTCAAAATTTGGATGACGAGGCATTGTCCTACGTGGATGATATTTATCTAACTGATGATGATTTAAAGGATTATTTGACCAGCATGAGCAACATAATTTTGAGGTTTGCCTGTGAGGGCTACAAATTCAACTTTAAAAAATCACAAATAGCCCACCTCAATATCCTGTTTTTGGGATATGAGCGTTCAAGTGAAAGAAAAAGCCTAGCAGCTAACTTTTTAGAAAATAGCATGCTGCTCCAACCTCCAAAGACTCTGAAAAGTTTACAATCCATATTGGGATTCCTAAATTTTGGCAGAACATACATTTTGGATTACGCAGAAAAAGTAAAACCTTTCTACAATTTAATCAGACCTGAATGAAGGGGAAACAGTACCGATAACATACAAATCACACTTGTACACAAACGCTGAAATGCGTATTGCTTCTACAGAAAAAATTCTGACAGTAGTACAGACTGCTGTAGTGAGAGGAAGAGCACTGGCTAAGGGGAAACAAATAAATATCGTAACTCCAGTACCGGCCATAGAGGTAATTACAAATGCAAGCTTTCCAAATGCTAAAGCTTTACATCTGAGATGGATACAATGGGCTAATTCTCTCACTGCAACAGATGTAGACTACAAATTTGATTCTACGAACAATAATATAATCTCCCGAATGAAATGATGCCTCTAGATCAGTATGAATACATTATTTACACTGACGGTTCTGCTCAGCCTGCCATAGAAAGTAAACAGCAATACAGCGCAGCATGTGCGATTGTAAAGGGACGTATGCAGGATGGCAAGTTCCATCCTAGCAGTACAAAGACGCAGTCTCTAGGAGACTGCACTGCATAGCTGGCAGAATTAAAGGCCTTATTGCTGGCACTAATACAAACTGATCGGGAAGTCCCCACACTTATAGTGTGCGATTCGTTTTACTGTGTCCAGTCATACAATGAATACCTTCACTATTGGGTTTAAAACAAGTGGCAGAGTTGAAAAAAGACTTGCTGAGAGCTCATGTGATACACACGCTGAGTCATCAACGTGATGGTGCTCATTGGCTGACAAAGCCGCAAAAGGGGCAGTACGAACTGCTCCCATAGCTGCAATCACTCGTTCTTGCACGAGAATAGACAGACAGATAATGGTAGCTGTCATTGCTTCATGCAAAACCAACAAAGCATTGCCAAAATGTTTTCCACTCCTACAAGTTAGATGCAAAGAACATTCCGTATGCTCAAATTCCAAGAGTGGAGGATAGAGTTATACCAAACATGGATCGCAGATTGGGTTTAATTCTAGTTACACATGAGGGTCTGGGTTCTGCACACGCGGGGATTATCGTGCCAGTTTCTCTACTGACACAACGCTATTGGTGAACAGGGTTAACAAAACAAACAAAAGCATTTGTTCGGAAGTACGACATCTGCCAGCACATGAAGTACGTCCGGCTCAAACGCCATTACTAATATCAGACCTCTTGCCTTAGTCTATTTGGACTACTGCGGCCCCTTACAGTCTGAAGAGGCTTACAAGTACATCTTGGTGGCAGTAGATTCATGTTCTAGATTCCGGTGGGTTTGGCCTCAGCGCTCGGCTGCTGCCCGAACTGTTAAAAAAGATTTGCGATTCTTCATAGGGACATACACAGTTAGCATATTACACTCTGACCGTGGCCCCGTGTTTAGCACTAGGGCTTACAAGGAAGACATGGGAAGTCTGGGTGTTGCATTGAGGTACTCCTATCTGTACCATCCCGAGGGAAATTTGGTCGTGGAGAGGAAAAACCGGCACTGAAAGCAATCTTTAAAAGCAAGGGTATTAGGTTTGAGTGTTAGTTGGGTCAATCACCTATGCGGGGTCCAGAGGGCACTGAATAATATGCCAAGAAGTTCCATAGGAGGTGTCATCCCTTACGAAGTGCTATTTGGAACGAGAATGTTGGTACCTGATCTTGATTATGAAAGCACCGTGGCGGATGAAAAATCTTTTGAGATTAATAAACGTTTGGCTGTTTTACAGAATTCTAATGAATTCCAGGCACTACAAAGCAATGTATAAGTAAAACACACCAGCACTGGGTAAGTGAAATCAGTAACGGGAAGACCTTCCTTGGTTCCAAAAGTCAGGGATAGGGTCAGAGAAAAAATTGTGGACAAGAAAGAATTTGTGCCATCATACAGAAAGCCTGTACCTGTCCTGGGTATCGAAGGAACAAAAACAGTATTTCTTCTGTCTCTTGCTGGCAAAAAAAGAGAAGAGATCCGTCTCAATTGATCTGATCAAACCACACTATATGGCCGATCCTGAATAGCAGGCCACGTGGGCTCCTGGGTAGCCGCTGCTCTCCTCTCTCTACCATACAGGAAGTTTAGACAGAAAGACTTCTAACGTTCGAAGAGTCTACAATTTGAAGTAATGGAGTCTCCAACAATGAAATGGAACTCGTTCAATTTCAATAGCTAGCTAGGTATGAAGGCGAACATACCCGGTTGGGGTGTCTGGAATCAGACTGGACACCAGTCCCACAGTTTATGTTGTCTAAACACACATATTCTATATAGATTTATAGGAACTACACGACAGTTGTAGAGGGAGGACTTCTAATGTAAATTGGGATTCAGAGTGTAAATCCATAGTGATTTACTGACAAGTATGTGTACTTTACTGTTTTGTACATTATGGGGGGGAATCTGCATCAAAGGACAGTCTTGCATAGTTAGACCGAGATACTAGGTTGCCACAGGCATTCTATGGTAAACAAACTTCACAGATACAAATATGACATGAATTTAATTATGTCTGCACTCCTTCTGGAACTTCAGAGATTTCCATAATTTTCTGAGCTAACTCAGTGATTAGATTGCTGGTTTTGGATCACCATGTTGGGCCGCGCTAATTACTCAGCTGGCCAGCTATTAGATAAATGCCATTCTCACTCAAGAGGGCCATTAGCCAGTAATTAGGCCTGCTATTGGCAGAGGAAGGGTTAGGAGAGAATATGCATGTGCTGATGACTTTTTCCCACTTCACCAGGCCTGAGAAGGTTCATCCCAAGGAGAACAAAGGAGGGCAGTCTGAACTCTTCAGCCAATCACCGGAAGGTCTGTCTTTGAACTTTTGGAAGGAAGTGACAAGGCAGCTGTGGCACTTAGGAGTATGGATTAGACTCTCAGAGAAGGTCTTTCCACCTGAAGGGTCCATGTTGGAATGCCCCAAAATGTTGTGCAGGGTGGAGTGATTATATGCCACCCTAGGATTGTATGGAGGTACCTACCTATCTGGATCTTTCTATTCCCACTTCTGTACAGGGTAGAGGGAGAGTAAATGGATTTTGCAAGACCCTGGAAAAAAACAAAATTCTGTCTGGGGTGCTGTGACACCCTGGACCTGGTCAGAATGGGGCTTTGTGGATTCCCCTTTTCGAGGACCAGTGGCACTGGACCCTTCATCCTCTGGGGACAGTAGAGGAATGGACCTGCTGGGTTACGCTGGGGGAGATGGGTTCCCCTGAAACTTATAAGAACTGGGCCTACAGGTAAGTAACACTCATCAGAGAAAGGCCTCTGTCTCCTGCTGACAGATAGGTGAACTGCAAATGTCCAAAGGAGTTTGTGGGATCTGGGGAGTGTAGGCTGGGAGAGTACTCTGCTTTGAGGGCTGCTGGTGTACTGCTAAAGGGGACCCCTGGCTGAGGAGAGCAACAGCTGCTAGATAGAGGACATGCACTGAGTGAGGAGCTCAAGGTCAGGTCCTGAGCTATCCATCGACAGAGGGAGAGCAGTTACAAAATAAAGCTCCAACGGGTTAAAAGTAGCCTAGCTGGACAATAGAATTCGCCTGTAGCCCTACCCGCTCAAGTACAGGCTGCCCAGGTGGCCCACAGTAAGAAGGTGGCACACCACACATCGCCCCCTTATAAACTGTCAACAATCCCCGGGGATTGCCTAGCCCCCGGGGACCCTTGCTGAGGTGAAGGAACAACATGGAACACTGCTGCGCTCAAAGTTACAAGTCTCCCGAAAAGGGTAAGAGCCCTGAGAGCATTTTCCCCCCACTCCTAGGGAGCTTTGCATTCTCCAGCATCAAAGCATGAGACACAGCGTAGCATTAGGGTGCCTCTTCATACAAAAATAAACTGGTTAAACAGAACACTTTGTGATCATTATAACTGATATTAGGCGGGTATTATTTACTCCTAGGTATGGCTATGCTGAATTATCTAGGCATGCCTACCTCTAAGTGTTCCTCATTTAAAACCACCAACCATCCACAGCTAATCTCACACCCACCGAAGAAAAAATGAGAGAGAAGTCAGAAAGTGCCTCACGTAAGCACCATCCAAGGAGCTACTGGTTGGTGTTCACCAGTTTGTACGGTCTGTCATCATCGGCAACTTTCTTGACAGAAAAGAAAGACGTGTGTCCTAACTCTTAGGTTCCTGTGAAGTGGTGAGAAAATAATAACGTGTAAATGATGGTGTCATCTATCAAACGTCTAAGCCCCGTAATGTGAAAAAAAGGTGAATAAATCTCCTAATTAAAAGTGAGATGTGAACAACGATTACACACATTCTTTATTTTAATAGTGTCCACACTCAGTTAAAGGAAATGGCATGTTTAGACCATTTTAACTTGAACGGCCAACATGTTTCATTGCCCCCACAATTTTTGGCAATTTCATCACGGCACGGGGGACGCATCTCCACCTCACTGATGCTTTGGATCGGGTGGTTGCCAGGTGGACTCCTACCAGCAACTCACCGAGGGGGCTAAAAGTTAGCATCCCCCACAGGATACAGTGCAGCAAAAACAATGTACCGCTACTCTGGCAGTCCGCGCTCCAATGCTCCACCTTTGGGTGCCCCCAATGCAGCAAGATCTGACAGTGACTTGGCTGATAAGAAAATAAGCAAAAGGGAATACAATGGTTGCCAAAGATTATAATCTCGGGGCTAAGCAGCACCCTAAAATGTTCTGGGTTGCATATAATAATTTTCATATTTGGTTTCAGGGTGCTTCAGAGAGGACAGGGGCACCACATGTTTTGTGGGCTGCCAGATGTGCAGTAGCCACCCTGGGACCTTGAGTTAAAAATGTTATTGGCATTCCATGCTTCCCCTGGGATTATATTTATGGCCACAGAGTTTTACTTTCCATATCTAAGGGTCTGATTATGTGTTTGGGCCACCATGCCACCGCCCCACTCCCACACTGCCAAACAGGACCGCCTGCCAGATTACGAGTAATTTAGTGGTCTATCGGGTGGGCGGTGTGGTGTTCCCGGCAATGGATCTGTGGATCTGGCATGGATCTGTAGATCTGGCATGGATCTGTGGATCTGGCATGCTTTATTTATAAACATTGTGTTCATTATATAGGAGGTTATAAGACTGGATATAGAATCAAGAGGTGTAATATTAGGCACACCAAACTACAATATCATGTGTCTACTAGTGGTTTTATCTGTGTTTTTCTAACTTTTTCCAGATCCACAGACCCTCAATATGGCACTGTGAATTTTCAAAACATTTGAGAACACACCCACAGAACATTTCTGATTGGTTCAAAGGCATGCCCACCTTCTTTTGCCGGAATTCCCATACTACATGACTTATTTGGGTGTGCTATTAAGCTGAGTCCCCTTGTCTGCTTAGGCCTCGCACATTTTAGGCGATTTTCTTAACCGCATTTAAACATCTCTTTGCAGTGGCTTCAGGAGAAGAGAGAGAACCCCAGGAGGAGGAACAGGTGGAGAAAACACCCACAAAGAAGCAGTCCATTGTTTGGATTTTTTTTGATTCTGTGATCTGAAGAAAAAAAGATGGTGAGTACAATAGTGAATTGCCAAAAGTCCTGAGGCACAGAGAAAAAAATATTTGCACGGAACACGAAGCATGACGAAACACCTGCACATGATTCACCCAAGGCAGCTTGCAAAGGCTGTAATCCAGCAGGTTGCTACACAGGCGTCTACACAGTTGGCTGCACCACATCTGGTCCCAAAATACTCTGTGCAGAGCCAAATCAGTGCAAACTTACCATCAACCTTTACAACCCTCCAGAAAATGGTGACCTACAGCACAGTGGGTGAAATCATTTTGACCATTGGAGATCAGTTTATGCCTACATTTATGGTATTTGCTCATTTTCTAGAATGCCTAAAACTAGGATAAAAAATTCTTTAGAGTCTTTTTGAGCATTAAGAGTAAATTGTGTGCCAAAAGTACATACATCAACACAATCAAGTATACCTGTCACAGAGTGACAAGTATTCTTCTGGCCTCACACAGTTCTCAGGAGAGTTGATAGTGCTCTACATATTGGTTTATTGTAGTTTTCTTCAATTATCTGAGTCACTGGAGTTAACACATAGATGACATTGAGAACTGCATTGTAGTAACAGTTACCTTCAGATACACTGGAGAATTTACATCCAACCATTTTTGCTACATGTTCCACTTTCATCTTTTTCGATATATTGTATTTTATGTTCTCTTCTTTTCGGCCTTCCCTTTCTTCACACACTTTACTAAGCTTGTGTTGGAGACAGATGGCACACTTTTAATAGATTGGGTATTGACCCATATGAGGAGCATACAGACCTCTAAATCAATTATACTCTCTTAGACACTGCCACGTGGCACATGGGGACATTGTCGTCTTCCCTAGGTTAGCATGAGCATGCTGCAGACTGTCTGCTGCTTTACACATGTACCTACATGAGTTTATTATGAAAAATGCCACTTTTGATATTTTCTCATGAGAACATACTGCAGTGTTCAAGCATTGCAGGTTCCTGGGATTGAGTCTGAACATGGTGAACAAGGTCCAACAACAATGTCCCTTGTTATTCTGTTCTGGTCAGGCCCTAGCACCTAGACAAAACATACAGATGCAGCTGTTGTTTGGGAATACGTACTTTGGTCTTATTGGAATAAATGGATGGGTAGCATGAACTTGGAGAGGGAGCTTTCCAGGAAGAAGAGCATGACACCACCTATGATGTAGATCTACCATCTATAGACTGAGGTACAGGGTCTGCAGACAGCTGCGGTCGGTAGTAGGAGTTCCTGCAGGGCAGTGATGTCGGGAGGGGGAGGGGCAGGGTGGGAGGTAGTAAACTATGGATTATGGAGGTTTACATGTAAGTAAACATATAAATTAATAAAACAAATTTCGTTGCGTGCACTGCATCGCATTTGGGGATGCAGTGCACGCAACGAAATTCGTTTTATTAATTAATATGTTTACTTACCTGTAAACCTCCATAATCCATAGTTTACTACCCCCCACCCTGCCCCTCCCCCTCCCGACGTCACCGCCCTGCAGGAACTCCTACTACCGACCGCGGCTGTCTGCAGATAACACCCAGAGATCTTCTGAAATATAATCATCCTGCTTTTATACAAGGGGAGGGTGGTTAGGCTATGCTGTCTCTCACTATGGCAGCTTCTTTTATGATTTAAGGACTACTGGTTATACTGACCGTGTTTGTGTTATGCATTTTTCTGTATACTGAATATTAAAGCACGTAAGTTAAAATAAATATTTTAAACTTGTTCATGTCTCTGTTAGATCTTATTGTGGACAAGTAAAAGAGAGTGAGCGAAAGGTTGTGTCTTGCAACCGCAATTCCTGAGAAAGTCGGGAGTTTTGTGTTCTGGGGTGTCTAATCACTTGTTTCTCTGTGAGTGAGTAGGAGGGCAAGTGAGGCACTATAGCTAGTTGTCCTGGGCTCATGGGTACTAAGGTGGTAGGATGACTCAGTCCCTATTTATTCCTAGGTCCCATAATCATACGCATAGTTCTATGTTTGCGTAGAATCCCTGCAACAACACAAGCTATCTGCATTTACTTTGCGTTCATCAAAATCTTCAAGGTACAGTCCTGAAAGTGACCTAACACGTGACAGCACAACATAAGATATCCCTTCTATGAAAACATATTGGGTCTATATTTATAAGTGCTGCATCCAGGCTTAAGCGTTGAGATTTATGGATGGTGACAGCATAGGCCAAACATAGAGGAAACTGTTCTCTACAGACGTACAAATCTTTGACTAACAGGAACCTACCACTGAACCTATCTATTTGTTATTGCTCCTCTATATCTTCAAATCTTATCAAAATTTACTCTAACATACTTTTAGTTAGGCCCGGGCGGAGCTGGCGTAGTGCCGCTACGCGGAGATCACGGAGTTGGTAAAAAACTCAATGGAACTCCGCTCCGCTCCACCCTCCCTAATATCATTTTTTTTTTAAATACACCTACCCGCTGGGGAATCTCCGGGCTGCCACCTCCTTGCCATGGTCTCTCTCTCCTCCTCATCCTCAGAGTCCTCGTTCACAGAAACCCCTACGTTGTATGTCTTGCGCGCAACACACACCTTTTGAAATTGCAACAGGCATCCGCCAATCAGGATATTATGATCATGACCCAACCCACACTATGGAACAAGCAGCATTACACTGTCCTGTCATTCCCGCGCCGTTCATCCCACAGAGCTGTTCGCCTGCGTATTTTCCCAGAGACAATTGTATACCTTAAACGCCAAGCAACCCAAACTGACTTTGCCGTCCGAGCCAGGGAAGTGTTTTTGTGTTCAACTTCAAGTAGTTTTTATTACTTTTTTATTTTTTTTTATTTTTAGTTGGTGGTCCAGTACATATCAGAGAGAAATTACACAACATAGACAAAGGTTACAATGATACAGCATAATACTTCCTTATGCAGTAGCTAAGACACTTTCGCATTTATGCGTTTCCTGAGCCAGTGAGAACTTACATCTGTTTATAATATCATACCCATTCTGTACATATAACATAAGCAGTTTGAGGTGTGGCGCCGCGGCCAAGGCGACTGACTCCGGAATCTGGGGATCACAGTTCGATCCCCGGCGCCGGTGGCAGATTAGCCCAGCACCATGTGACTCTGGGCATTAGCTTGCTTAATCTTCCCGACGGCCCCCAGCGCCTAGAGACCCTTACGGGTGATTGTTCGCGCTTTACAAATGTGGATTATTATTATTATTTCTTTGGCTTTCATATCCTTTGTCTATTGTTCCCCAGGGTCAGATCTTAAATACTGTACAAATGGTTCCCAGAAACCCGCGTGGTCGAGAGGGTCCAGGCAGCTCTTCTGCATAAATTGCGAGCTTCTCCTGGCAATATATATTGTCTGCTACCCAGTGTTTCTTAAGTGGCGTGTGTCTGCTTCCCCATCAAATAGCGACATGTCTCTTAGACAGCAACAAGGCTATGGCCAATAGTTTGCGTCTGGGGGGCTGTTTCACCTTATAAAAACCTAGGAGACATACTCGTGGGGTATTAGGAATTGACTCAGCCAGCATTACTCCTATAGCAGTAGTTACTTCCTGCCAGTATCCATGTTCCTGTGGACATGCCCATGCTACATGCAAGAAATCTGCTTGTGTGGCATTGCAGCGTATGCGTCTGTGAGTATCGCGAAGGCCTTATTTATGTAGCTGTACTGGTGTAATATGCCTGTTGCAGGAACCTAAAGTGGATAATTCTAAGATTACAATTGGGTATGAGTACTTGCAGAAGTGCACAGCAATATTCCCAGTTTTCTTTATTCAGTGCTGCATTTAATGTATTGTTTCACTTCTACATTGGCCGCTCATTTTGCCTGTGTTGTTCCCTCTGAGCTGCGTTGTAAAGTTTGGTGATAAGGCGTTGTCGTGTAGGTGATACAAGTAGCGTCTGTTGTGTGTTATGTGCAGGGAGCTCCTGGAGAAATGTGGGGTAGATATCCTTTATGGCAGCCCGCAATCTAAAATATGCAAATACCATTAGCGGCGTACAAATCGTAGTTAGCAGTGCTGCTGCTCGAGTTATAAATTGACCATTAGGAAAGGCGTCGCTCATGACACGTATGCCCAGTTCTCCCAGTAGTGCGCGTGTTTTTTGTTCTCGGATCACCGTTCTTTGAGAGTGGTGTCTCAGTGACAATGCTGGGGCATATGTCAGGGACTTGTTAGCTCGTCGCATCAATGTATGCCATGCCGTCATTGTAGTGGCTACTGGGTTTATCACGGCACGTGGCAACCATCTCTTTGGCTGTGTCACTAGTGTGACCAATGGTGTTGGGTGGGCTATGTCCGTTTCCACAGCAACATGTGGGATGTAATTGTGCGGATGTAGCCAGTAGTGCGTATATTGTGCTTGGGCACACAATTAATAAAGCTGTAGGTCCGGGGCCCCAAAATTACCCCGCGTATATGGCCGAGTAAGTTCCTCCCATCCTACTCTAGGCTGTTTGCCAGCCCATGTGAGTGTGGTCAGGCAGGAACACAGCTTCATAAAGAACTGTTGTGTGAGGACAATGGGTATGTTCCCAAAGAGATAAAGGAATCATGGCAATACCACCATTTTTTTCATTGCAATTCTGTCAGCTAGTGACAGTGGCATCCGGATCCATCTAGCCACTTTGCTTTCTACTTTTGTGAGGGCTTTACCGTAATTTTCCCGTACCACCAGCTCAGGATCCCTATATACCCAGATACCTAAGTATTTTACTGGCTCCGTTTGCCATTGCAGAGGGAAACCCAATGGGATTTGCGTCGTGACTGGTGTGAGCCGAATTATCACCCCCTTGGTCCAGTTTATACATAGCTCAGAGTGGTATTCAAATCTGGTGTATTCTTGTACGAGCTTGTTTAAGTTGTCTTCAGGATATCGGGTATATAATACCATATCATCGGCATATAGCGATATGCTGCTAGGGCGCATTTGAAATTGTAAAGCTGCATGTGCATGCTTTTGCCTAATCTTACACGCTAGCGGTTCAAGCGCCAGAGTGAACAGTAAGGGTGACAGTGGTCATCCCTGCCTTGTTCCTCTGGGGGGGCCTTAGTAACATTTATCCGTAGTCTTGCACATGGTTTGGTATATAGCAGGGGTTGTGGAAATCCCATTCTGCGCCGGACTTTAAGCATAAATGACCATTCTATAGAGTCAAATGCCTTGGCTGCATCTAGAAAGGCAAAAACAACAATTGATGGACAGAATGCAGAACAATGTCATACATTCACCCCAGTACAGAGATCTGGGACTAAATCCATCGTTTTTTAGCTCACCCATGCCATTCCAGTTTGAACCCAGCCATATGCAAATCAGTCTTGACCCTGTGCCCCATGGGAACAGTCCAGCCCGAACTGCCAAGCCAGGTCCTCCCTGGACTGGAAACAAGAATCCTAGGACCGGTTTCGGGCTTTCAGCCCTCGTCAGCCAGGATAGCTTGATTCCAGTGGCATGGAGAGCAAGGGACTCACGTCTGAGCATACCCTTCCCACTCGGGGTGACAAATGCAAAAACAACAATTGATGGACAGAATGCAGAACAATGTCATACATTCACCCCAGTACAGAGATCTGGGCCTAAATCCATCGTTTTTTTGCTCACCATGCCATTCCAGTTTGAACCCAGCCATATGCAAATCAGTCTTGACCCTGTGCCCCATGGGAACAGTCCAGCCCGAACTGCCAAGCCAGGTCCTCCCTGGACTGGAAACAAGCATCCTAGGACCGGCATCTAGAAAGGCTGCAGCCGCATGCAGTTCCGGGTTAAGTTGGTGAAACATGGCAAAAAAAGTGCGCAGATTTTGTGTCGTTGTTCGCGTTGAAATGAATCCTGATTGGTCCGGCACTACTAGTTTTTGGATTAATGGTTGTAATCTGGTTGCTATTATTTTAGCTATGATTTTGACATCCGTATGTATAAGAGATAGGGGCCGATATGCGTCACATTGAGGTGCCGATCACGATCCGGTAAAAAATGTCTCCGTACGACTCGTATCGGGTCTTTTTACAGTACGAATCGTACAAGTGCCGTACGAACTGGCAATCACGATTCGCATGGTAAAAAGTCCATACGAACCGCACTGGGAATCATTCCCCACACGTCCTCGGGTCGGAAAATGTGTCCGACACGTCCTCGGACGATTTACCTTACAAACGTGAAAAGCCAAGTCCGACCGAGGAATCACGATCCATCCCGTGCGTCCGAGCTTACAACCGTATGGAAAAAACACCGTCCGCACCGAACTCCTATAGCAACCATGGAGACATGTGCCCGCATACGCGCCCAACACTCCCCCCAGCCCCCGTACGTCCGACACGTACCCCCCGTGTATGTATACCCCCACCCGTCTAGGTACACCCCAGTACGTTCCAGTCGTACCCACACCCCAGTACGTGTCATACCCCCGTGTACCTACACCCCAGTATGTTCCAGTCGTACCCCCACCCCAGTACGTGTCGTACCACCGTCTATGTACACCCCAGTACGTTCGAGCCCCACCCCCACCCCAGTACGTGTCATACCCCCCGTGTACCTACACCCCAGTACGTTCCAGTCGTACCCCCACCCCAGTACGTGTCGTACCACCGTCTATGTACACCCCAGTACGTTCGAGCCCCACCCCCACCCCAGTACGTGTCATACCCCCGTGTACCTACACCCCAGTACGTTCCAGTCGTACCCCCACCCCAGTACGTGTCGTACCACCGTGTACCTACACCCCAGTACGTTCCAGTCGTACCCCCACCCCAGTACGTGTCGTACCACCGTCTATGTACACCCCAGTACGTTCGAGCCCCACCCCCACCCCAGTACGTGTCATACTCCCCGTGTACCTACACCCCAGTACGTTCCAGTCGTACCCCCACCCCAGTACGTGTCATACCCCCGTGTACCTACACCCCAGTACGTTCCAGTCGTACCCCCACCCCAGTACGTGTCGTACCACCGTCTATGTACACCCCAGTACGTTCGAGCCCCACCCCCACCCCAGTACGTGTCATACCCCCCGTGTACCTACACCCCAGTACGTTCCAGTCGTACCCCCACCCCAGTACGTGTCATACCCCCCGTGTACCTACACCCCAGTACGTTCCAGTCGTACCCCCACCCCAGTACGTGTCGTACCACCGTCTATGTACACCCCAGTACGTTCGAGCCCCACCCCCACCCCAGTACGTGTCATACCCCCCGTGTACCTACACCCCAGTACGTTCCAGTCGTACCCCCACCCCAGTACGTGTCATACCCCCGTGTACCTACACCCCAGTACGTTCCAGTCGTACCCCCACCCCAGTACGTGTCGTACCACCGTCTATGTACACCCCAGTACGTTCGAGCCCCACCCCCACCCCAGTACGTGTCATACCCCCCGTGTACCTACACCCCAGTACGTTCCAGTCGTACCCCCACCCCAGTACGTGTCGTACCACCGTCTATGTACACCCCAGTACGTTCGAGCCCCACCCCCACCCCAGTACGTGTCATACCCCCCGTGTACCTACACCCCAGTACGTTCCAGTCGTACCCCCACCCCAGTACCTGTCGTACCACCGTGTACCTACACCCCAGTACGTTCTAGTCGTACCCCCACCCCAGTACGTGTCGTACCACCGTCTATGTACACCCCAGTACGTTCGAGCCCCACCCCCACCCCAGTACGTGTCATACCCCCCGTGTACCTACACCCCAGTACGTTCCAGTCGTACCACCACCCCAGTACGTGTCGTACCACCGTCTATGTACACCCCAGTACGTTCGAGCCCCACCCCCACCCCAGTACGTGTCATACCCCCTGTTAGAAAAGGTAGACGGACCGGGAGGGTCGGCCGGGGTCAGGAGGAGAGGTCTCCGGGGAGAGCCGTCTCCAGCGATCGTACAGACAAGTAACTTCCCCCCCACAGACAGATATCACACACGGATAAGGTTCAGTGTTCTTTATAAGCACTTATTTAAGGTACGGTTAAATGGTACAAGGAGGTCTGGACTCAGGGGTCCCCTCGATTAGAGTCTCGCAAGGTAGGGAAGGGGGTAGCGGGACAGTCTATTTACCAATCAGGTAGTTCGGATGAGATGATGATGAGCTCACAATCCTCGAGCTTGGTGGTTAGGTGGTATGGGCCGCGGCAGCGCCAGCAGGTCCTGGTGTGGATGGTCGATACAACGGGCCGCGGCAGCGCCAGCAGGTCCCCGGAAGATATACGGTCCGCGGCAGCGCCAGCAGGTCCCGGTGAGGATGGTCGTTACAACGGGCCGCGGCAGCGCCAGCAGGTCCCAGGAAGATGTACGGTCCGCGGCAGCGCCAGCAGGTCCCGGTGAGGATGGTCGTTACAACGGGCCGCGGCAGCGCCAGCAGGTCCCAGGAAGATGACTGTTGCAGAAGGCCGCGGCAGCGCCAGCAGGTCCCGGTGAGGATGGTCGTTACAACGGGCCGCGGCAGCGCCAGCAGGTCCCAGGAAGATGAATGTTGCAGAAGGCCGCGGCAGCGCCAGCAGGCAGGACGATGGTTCGCAAGAGCGGGCTACGGCAGCGCCAGTAGACCGTCAGGGTTGAGTTCACTCGGTGTCTCTCGACTCCAGGATACAACTGCCTTCCTGCTCCGGAGCTGCCTCAGTTATAGGGCTGGTGCCCTTTGATGTCCGGACCCTCGCATTGGGAGGTCGGAGGGTCCGGGATGAAGGTGTCCAGACACCCAGCAGGGGGTGGAGCCAGTGCCTGTGGGAGCTGGGGGCGATCGGCACCTGGCGGGGGAGAGCCCTTGACACTTCGGTCTCCCATTGACCTGCCAAGTGGTCCGCTCACCTCCTGGGTGGATGGTGGTGCCGGGATGTCGGGGCCGGCCAGGCCCGGGGTTAGGGTCGAGGGGAGGCCATGCGGCCGCGTGGTGCAGGGCCCAAGATGGCGGCTCGACCCGGCCGGGAGAGCCGGTGGGGTTGGACCCCGGGATGAGTAGGGGTCCGAGGGCAGAGGGTCCGTCGGGAGACGGAGTACAGGTGCTTGTCGCGGGGAAATGCCAGGTGGGCCGGAGTTCGGGCCCTGTCGAGCGGGGAGGGAGCGAGCCGTCTGTGAGGCCTTTCCAACATGCGTCCCCCCCAGCTGAAGGCGGGGAGAGTCACCCATCTCCTTGGGGACTCTCTTCGTCGAGGCGGAAAAAGCGGGACAGGCCATCCGCGTTGGCGTGGTCTTGGCCTGGTCGGTGCTCCACAGTGAAGTCCATTCCCTGCAGGGAAATGGACCAGCGCAAGAGTTTTGGGTTCTCCCCCCGCATCTGCATCAGCCATTGCAGGGGTCGATGGTCGGTTTGTACCCGGAAGTGGGTACCGAAGAGATAGGGTCGGAGCTTTTTGAGGGCCCACACTACTGCAAATGCCTCCCTCTCGATGGTGCTCCAACGCTGTTCTCGGGCCAGGAGACGTCGACTGATGAAGGCCACCGGCTGGTCATGACCTTCGGGGTTCAACTGAGAGAGGACGGCTCCGATGCCGTGGTCGGAGGCGTCGGTCTGCACCACAAATTCCCGACTGTAATCGGGGGCCTGGAGCACCGGGGCGGTGCACAGGGCGGCCTTCAGCTCCTCGAAGGCAGCTTGACAATCAGGAGTCCAGTTGACCCGCTTCGGCTGGTTCTTGGATGTGAGACCCGTGAGGGGCCCCACGATGCTGCCGTAGTCCTTCACGAACCGCCGGTAGTAGCCGGTGAGCCCCAAGAAGGCTCGGACCTCGGTCTGGGTGACGGGGGGCTGCCAGGACTGGATGGCAGCAATCTTAAGTTGTAGTGGGGCCACCAGCCCGCTCCCCACTTGGTGCCCAAGGTAGGTCACAGACCCTTGGCCAATCTGGCACTTGCCGGCCTTAATGGTGAGGCCGGCCCGCTGGAGGGCTTGTAGGACCTCTTGGAGGTGACGGAGGTGGTCGGACCAGTGGTGGCTGTATACAGCGATATCGTCCAGGTAGGCAGCGCTGAATTCCTCAAGCCCCGCCAAGACCTGGTTCACAAGGCGTTGGAACGTGGCGGGGGCATTCTTCATGCCAAAGGGCATGACCTTAAATTGATAGTGGCCATCGGGGGTAGAGAAGGCTGACCGTTCCTGAGCCCTGGGTGTGAGACCGATCTGCCAGTAGCCCGCCGTTAGGTCGAAGATACTAAGGTAGCGGGCGGCCCCCAGCCGGTCGATCAGCTCGTCTGCTCGGGGGATGGGATGAGCGTCGGTCCGGGTGACAGCGTTCAAGCCCCGGTAGTCGACGCAGAATCTCAGTTCAGGGGCGGAGCCGGGGGCAGCGGCCTTGGGAACTAATACGACCGGACTGGCCCAGGGACTGTCCGAGGGCTCGATGACCCCGATCGTGAGCATCTTGGCCACTTCCTCCTGTATGCAGGCCCGTACCCGATCTGGTACGCGGTAGGCCCGGTGCCGGACAGGGGGACTGTCCCCGGTGTCTACGTCGTGCAAACACCAGGGGGTGACCCCGGGGGTGAGGGAGAACAGGGCAGCGAACTGCAGCAGGAGGTCCCGGCAGTCCTGGCGTTGCTCCGAAGTGAGGGCGTCAGAGAGCCGGACCCCGTCCACGGAGCCGTCCTTCTCCTGAGTCTTCAGGAGATCCGGGAGGGGCTCGGAGTCTTCTTCTGTGCCACTGTCCGTAGCCATCAAGAGGCTTAGTTCGGAGCGCACAAAGTGCGGTTTGAGCCGGTTGGTGTGGAGGACCCGAAGGGGGTTCCGGGAGGACCCCATGTCGATGAGGTAAGTGACAGGGCTTTTGCGCTCGACCACTTTGAAGGGCCCCGTCCACTTATCTTGCAGGGCACATGGTTCGGTGGGGGACATCACCCATACTTGCTGCCCAGGTTCGAATTCAACGGAGGAGGCATTGTGATCATACCACCTCTTCATGTCCTCCTGGCTGGCCTCGAGGTTCGCCTTGGCCATCTCCCTGAAGCGCCGGGTCTGGTTTCGTAAGGCCAGGATGTATTTGAAGACGTCTGGAGGGGTCGTTAGGGGGGCCATCTCCCAACCTTCCTTGACTAGGCTGAGGGGCCCTCGCACAGGGTGTCCGTATAGGAGTTCAAAGGGGCTAAAACCGAGGGACTTCTGGGGAACTTCCCGGTAGGCGAAGAGAAGGCACGGGAGCAGTACATCCCACTGGCGACGGAGAGGCTCTTCCAATCCCCCAATCATCCCTTTGAGAGTGCGGTTAAAACGCTCCACCAGTCCGTTCCCTTGGGGGTGATAGGGGGTCGTGAATCTGTAGGTGACCCCGCATTGTTGCCAGAGGGACTTCATGTATTTTGATATGAAATTCGTACCTCGGTCGCTGACGACTTCTCGGGGGAAGCCTACTCGGGAGAAGATCCCCATCAGGGCCCGGCCAACCACTGGAGCGGTCACTGTCCGTAGGGGCACCGCCTCGGGGTAGCGGGTGGCATGGTCCACTAGTACCAAGATGAACCTGTGTCCTTGTGCCGTGCGGGGGTCCAGAGGTCCCACAATGTCTATCCCCACCCTCTCGAACGGGGTGGTGACCACCGGGAAGGGTTGTAGAGGGGCCTTCAGCTTCCGGCCACTCTTCCCGCTGGCTTGGCATGTGGGGCACGATCGGCAGTGGTTCAGGACGTCATTCCTCATTTTCGGCCAGAAAAAGTGGGTCACCAGGCGACTGTACGTTTTATCCTGGCCCAGGTGTCCAGCCAGGGGGACATCGTGGGCTAGGTTGAGCAGAAAGTCTCGGAAGCGGAGCGGTACCACCAGAACTCGACCGGCCCCTAGCTCGGCGATTCTTTGCTCGCTGTAGAGCAGGTCGTTATCCCAGTAGACCCAGTGGGTTCCGGTGGTGTCCCCGGCGTTTTGGGTGCTGGCTTGCTGGCGGAGTCCCTCGAGGGAGGGACAGGTCTTTTGTTCCTGGCGGAACTGTTCTTGGGTGGGCCCCCCTTCTTGCCGCCACTGAGCCAGATCCGGAAGGTCCTGGGGTTGCGCGTCTTCTTCGGTAGTCGGGTCCGGGAGGTCGGACTCGCCGTCATCCTCTACGGGGGCAACCGGGGGCGGAGGTGCTGGCCATTCGGTTTCTTCTGATCGGGGGGCGGCACGGGCGGCCATGGATCGGGTGGTTATGCAAGCCCAGTCCGGGAGGCCCAGCATCCCCAGGTGCTCTCTTCTCTCGACGGTGGCCCACGGGGAACTCTCGAGGTCATTCCCCAGGAGGCAGTCCACGGGGGCATCGTCCCGGACCGTCACCTTCAGTAGGCCGGAGACCCCTCCCCATTCAAACGGGACGCAGGCCATCTTACACATGCTTTCAGAGTTGTCTGCCGAGCGGACGGGGCAGAGAATGTTCGGCAGGATCTGCTCGGGCTTCACCAGGTGACAGCGGACGGCCGTCACGCTGGCGCCGGTGTCACGCAAGGCCTCGGCTCTCTGTCCATTAATGGTCACCCACTGACCGTATTTTCTGGTGTTGGCGGGTAGGGGAGCCCGCGGAACCATGTCTCTTCCCCCTAAGCATGCCAGGACCATGGCGGCCGGTTCCCACCCTTGCTGGTCCGGCTCATACTCCTCGGGTCCCTCCGATGACTGCTCTTCCCCCAGGGCAGCGGCAGCTACCTGGCGGGGCTTGGGTGTTTGGTTTAGCGGGCAGTTCGGATCGTTGGCGTAGTGGCCTAGTCGCTGGCACCGGTGGCACGTGACGTTGGCTCGGTACCCAGGTCGCAACGGGGGGTTGCCCCGGCCGGCCGGAGGCGGGGTGCTGGCCACGGGTGTTGCTGGTAAGGCGTCTCTCCCTCGCCCCTGGCCCCCTCCTCCTCCCCGAGGACGGTGCTGGCCTTGGTTGCTTCTGTTCTGGTCGTGTGGCCCCTTCCGGCCCACTCGGGTGCTTTCCCACCGGTCAGCTTCGGCGGCGAGCTGCCGGGGGTCAGTCAGCTTACTGTCGAGTAGGTGCTGCCTGAGCTCGACGAAACAGTTGTTTGACAGGTGCTCCCATACCATAAGGTTGAAGAGTTGTTCGTAGGTGGTGACCTGACTTCCCTTGATCCAACCCTCGAAGGCCCGGCTGAAATAGTTCACGTATTCCACCCAAGTTGTACCTGGGATCCGGGTGCAATCTCTGAACCTCTGGCGGTACATCTCGGGCGTGAGGCCGTAGCGGGTGAGGAGGGCAGCCTTCATGTGGTCGTAGGACGACATTTGGTGATCGGGGAGCTGCAGCAGGGCATCGCGACCCTCGTTGATAAATCTCCCCCAAAGTCCGGCCCCCCAATCACTCCGGTCGATCCGGTGGGAGGTCATTGCGATCTCATAGGCTTTAAACCACTGTTGTATGTCGTCTTCTCGGACATACTCGCGGACCACATCCTTGGGGATGTGAACTTTTTTCTCAATTGGCCCCGGGGTGCGTGGTCGCTCAGGCACCCCCAGTTCCTTATTCTGTTTGCGCAGTTCTATTTCCGCCAGTTGGCGCTCGTGCTCGAGCGTTATTTTTTTCTCTTCCAGCTCTCTCTGTCTCTGCTTTTCTTCTCGTTCCTCTCGAAGCCGCATATGCTCGAGGTTGAGTTTCTGTTCAGCTAACTTGAGCTCCCCATCCATCTTGAGTCGTGCCATCTCTAATTCGTGTAGTCTGACTCTGTCTCTTTCTCGTATCTCCTCCTGTGAGAGGCCCGTTCCCCGCTCCTCGGGAGCCGTGGCGTTCCCCTCTGATGTGATGCTGTTTTGGTCTGGTGTGACGCTGCTTGGGTCGGAGGGTCCTGCGACCCCAGTTTCTGTCCACGACTCAAGAGCGCGCTTCAGATCATCCTTGGTGCTCAGGCCGGTGGTAGCAATGCCAAGTTCTATGCAAAATTGTCTCAGTTCGCGGTGGTTGTATTCTTCTAATTTTTCCATTTGGAACTTCTCGGTGGAGCTGCTATCTTTGGTCGACATCGTGCTTTGTCGTGGGGTGAGCTACTCTCTGTACGATTACGCGTTGATTCGGATCCCATCGCTGCCACCAATGTTAGAAAAGGTAGACGGACCGGGAGGGTCGGCCGGGGTCAGGAGGAGAGGTCTCCGGGGAGAGCCGTCTCCAGCGATCGTACAGACAAGTAACTTCCCCCCCACAGACAGATATCACACACGGATAAGGTTCAGTGTTCTTTATAAGCACTTATTTAAGGTACGGTTAAATGGTACAAGGAGCTCTGGACTCAGGGGTCCCCTCGATTAGAGTCTCGCAAGGTAGGGAAGGGGGTAGCGGGACAGTCTATTTACCAATCAGGTAGTTCGGATGAGATGATGATGAGCTCACAATCCTCGAGCTTGGTGGTTAGGTGGTATGGGCCGCGGCAGCGCCAGCAGGTCCCGGTGTGGATGGTCGATACAACGGGCCGCGGCAGCGCCAGCAGGTCCCCGGAAGATATACGGTCCGCGGCAGCGCCAGCAGGTCCCGGTGAGGATGGTCGTTACAACGGGCCGCGGCAGCGCCAGCAGGTCCCAGGAAGATGTACGGTCCGCGGCAGCGCCAGCAGGTCCCGGTGAGGATGGTCGTTACAACGGGCCGCGGCAGCGCCAGCAGGTCCCAGGAAGATGACTGTTGCAGAAGGCCGCGGCAGCGCCAGCAGGTCCCGGTGAGGATGGTCGTTACAACGGGCCGCGGCAGCGCCAGCAGGTCTGTCAGAACCAGCTCTTCTCTCGCTGGTGGTTGACACAGGAGCAGGATGACGCAAGCTCCCAATTCCTCCTCTGAACTCCCCGGCCTCCACAATTTCTAAATGCGTAGCCAGAAGAGCCCCAAGGGGGAAAGGGGAATTGGACAGAGAAGAGAATGCACACACTGGTGGTCTTCTTTTCTGCTTCTTCTTATGTAGTCTATCTTTTCTCAGGCTCTTGCTGTTGTTCGTGAGCTGTAATAAACAATTACATGTAAATCACTTTCTACTTCCCTTTTCTTCCTTCCTGTGTCTTTCCTTATTCTCTATTGTACCCACCCTGATTGCTGTGTGCCTTTGCTTCTCTTCTATGCTACTCGTTCTTCTGTTCTTATGTTTTTTCGCTGTAAGATAAAAGTCTGGTGTTATTATATTTCCTTCTCCCTTCCTGATCTCTCTCTAGCCCCTTTTTCTCTAAACTCACTTACTGGACAGAGAACGGAAGCCTTGGTTTATTTTCTTATTCTTCTTCACCTCTTATTGGTTGTTCTAACTACTGTTGCTTCTCTGTAGTTTTGTTCTTACTTTTCTGTGTCATTTGTATTCTGCCCTCAAGAGTATCCACTCCCTATGTTTTCTTATTGACAGGAATCGGAACTACTCAGTGTACCTGAAAACCTGTTATATTCTTTGACTTGAGCTAACTCAACTCGAACCCAAAAAACTATGCTACGTCAGAACTTGTGTTGTCTTTTGAACGCTGTAATTTCATTCACATGAACCGGTGCTTCAGTTAAACTTCCGCTGCTGCGAAGTTCGGAACGTTTTCTGTGGTAGAAAATATGGAACAGTCTTACTTGGGGTTGTTGGCTGCTTCCAATCTCTAATTCTCCTCAGAATTCTCGCGACGCGTATCTTCTTTTCCCTGACTAAACGCGACGCATTGAAGGTACCTCCTACTCCTCTCACGGTTCAGGTGAAGTGCGCAGCTCTCCGCGCGCCTCACCGGTATCACGCAATTCTGCCCGATCAACTAGAGCGCTAACCCGTTTCGGATTATGGAACGCTCTGCCGCCATGTTGCATTCGACCTCGCACCAAATGCTGTTTGCACAGTCTTGACAACACAGCCACCATCATTCCTTTCTTGACATGTGACCTCTTGGTTGGGGTCCTGACAGTACCCTCCCTCAAAGATCTTCCTTCCTTCCGGACCTTGCTTGGAAATCTTCTGTGGAATTCTGCTACTAGTCGTGGAGCATTCACTTCAGACTCTGGCTCCCAGGATCTTTCCTCCGGACCGTAACCCTTCCAATCTAATAAGTAATACAACTTTCCATTCTGTAGTTTGGAATCTAAAATTTGTTGAACTTCAAACTCGCTTCCTTTCTCAGTCTGAATTGGCTTTGGGGTCTTACTCAATCTAACTTCTGGTTCTGCCTTCTTTAATAAAGAAACATGAAAAACTGGGTGTATCCGCAACCTCTTAGGTAATTTTAGCTGATAATTTAAGGTGCTAAGCTTTTTTGCAATTGGATAAGGTCCAATGTATCGTGGTTGGAACTTCCTAACCCCTTTTAATCTAATATTTTTTGTACTTAACCAAACCTTGTCTCCTACCAACAATTCTGGTTCTTTTCTTCTCTTTTTGTCTGCGTAGTGTTTATATTTTGCCTTCGCTACTGTCAGATTCTTGATAGCTCTACTATGGGCTTGTGTCAGTTGTTCTACCCAATTGGATACTGCTGGAACACCCACTTCTTGGAAGTTTAAGGAATGTTGTGGATGTCTACCTGTATTCAGAAAGAATGGAGTGTATCCAGTTGATGCATTTGTAGTGTTATTATGTGCAAATTCTGCTGCCCATAAATAATCAGGCCAATCTCCCTCCTGTTCTAAAAGACACAATCTCAGATATTGCTCCAGTTCCTGATTTGTGCGTTCTGTTTGCCCATCTGACTCTGGGTGGAAGCTAGTGGAGTATCGATTCTCTATGTTTAAACGCTTGGTGAATGCCTTCCAAAAATGTGACAGAAACTGAGAGCCCCTATCTGACACCAAAACCTTAGGTATACCATGTGCACGAACTACATGCTGACTGAAAGCATCTGCTAACTCCTGGGCAGAAGGTACCCCCTTCAAGGGCACAAAATGCGCCATCTTTGTAAAGGCGTCCACACACACTAGAATGGAATCATAACCATGACTAGAGGGTAAATCTACTATGAGATCTAAGGTCACAGTGTGCCAGGGAAACGGAGGGGTGGGCAAGGGCTGTAACAGGCCTTGTGGACGTTTCCTTTCTGATTTTCCTCTTGCACAAGTCTCACAAGTCGCCACATACTGATGTATATCCTTGATCATGTTTGGCCACCAGAATCGTCTGCGTACCAATTCTTTAGTCTTGTTAATTCCCTTGTGTCCTGATAAGATGCTATCATGACATTCTTTTAAGGCCTTTAACTGCATCTCTGGAGTGGGCAAGTATAATGCTCCATGGTGATAGGGTAGTCCTTCTCGAATTTCTCTTTTGGAATCTTCTTTTAACCAACTCCTCATCTCTTCGCAACTCAAAGGATCTTCTTTCTCTTGATTTTCTACGGTTTCTTGCAAGACGGCATTGATCACCTTTTCCGCTGGAATTATTGCCTGATCCAGAACCTTTTCCGTGACTCCTTCCGTCTCTAATCTAGATAGGGCATCCGCTTTTCCATTCTGGGCTCCAGGTCGAAAGGTGATTACAAAATCATATTCAGAGAAATACAAGGACCAGCGTAGCTGTCTGGGAGTTAAAGTTCGGGCTGATTTTAGGAACTTCAAATTTCGATGATCAGTATACACTGTTACTACATGTCGAGCTCCCATCAAATAATGCCTCCACTCCTTGAAAGCATCCTTTATGGCCAGTAATTCTTTTTCAGTGATTGTATAATTAATTTCTGGAGGTGTTAATTTTCGAGAGCGGAAGGCCACTGGATGGAGCTGACCTGTAGTTTTGTGTCTCTGCGATAACACTCCTCCCAAGGCCAGATTTGACGCATCCGTTTCAACAAAGAATGGTTCTGCAGGATCTGGATGCAACAAAATAGGCGCTGTGGTGAAATCCTTCTTTAATTGCTCAAATGCTGCCTCTGCTTCCGCATCCCACTGGAAAGGAACTCCTTTCTTCAATAAACGTGTGATTGGGATTAACTTTTTTGAGAAAGACTGAATAAACCTTCTATAGAAGTTGGCAAATCCTATGAAACTTTGGATTTCTTTAACTGAGGTAGGGGATTTCCACTCAGTCACAGCCTTTATCTTATGTTCATCCATGGTGATTCCTCCTGGAGCAAGTACAAATCCCAAGAACTCGACTGTGGTTACATCAAATGCACATTTGTCCAATTTGACAAATAATCCATTCTCACGAAGTCTTTGTAGTACCTTCTTGACATGTTCTTCATGTGTCTCTACTTCTGTCGAGTAAATCAATATGTCGTCAATATACACAATTGCTATTTGGTCTATGCAATCCTTCAATACATCATTGATAAAATGTTGAAATGCAGCTGGCGCGTTGCATAGCCCATATGGCATCACCTGGTATTCGAATAGACCTTGCTTCGTTCTAAACGCCGTCTTCCACTCATCGCCTTCTCTGATTCGAACCAGGTGATAAGCCCCTCGCAGATCAAGCTTGGTATAGATTTTAGCTTCTTTCACCTGGTCCAGAAGAGTGGAAATCAGAGGTAAAGGGTAACGATTCTTGATTGTTATTCGATTTATTGCCCTGTAGTCTATGCACGTGCGTAATTCTCCATTTTTCTTTGGAATGAAAAACAAAGGGGAGGATACTGGAGACTGCGAAGGTCGGATGAACCCATTCTCTAAGTATTCCGCCAGATACTTCTTTAAATGTTTATCCTCTTGTTCGGTCAAAGCATAGATTCTACTGCAGGGTAAGTTCACTCCTGGTTCCAAGTCTATTTTACAATCATACTCCCTGTGAGGAGGTAATTTCTTTGCTTCAGCTTCATTAAAGACATCCTGATATTCTCCATATTTCTTTGGCAAGGTTACCGTGTCTATCAAACAAACTGAATTTTCGTTTACACTTAAATGATAAGCAGGTGATTCTTTTATTTCAATTTTGCAGTCTTTGAAACAATTTTCCTTGCAGTAATCCGAGTTCAAGGTCATTGTTCTTGCGGCCCAATCTATGGTGGGGTTATGCTCCGTGAGCCATGGTAACCCTAAGATCAATTGAAATTGCGGAGCGTCTATTAGATTGAATTGTAATATTTCATGATGACCTTCTGTGGTTTCTAGATGCACTGGCTCTGTGTGACTCACAATGGGGCCTGATGACAGATTAGTACCGTCCACTGCTCTGACGGGCTCACTCTTCTCCTTTCGGATTGCTAGTAATCCAATTCTCCTTGCGAATTGTAAATCGCAGAAATTACCTGTCGCTCCCGAGTCTATCATCACAGCTATTTGATTTCTCTTTTGTTCTCGATAGCTCAGAGTGACAGATATCACCAAATGAGGAGTGTCTGCTTGTAACGTATTTGCCAAAGCATGATTCATTGGAGCTGACTTTGTTTCTGCAACCACCAGTCCAACTCCAGCTACTGGTGGCGCGTGGCGTTTTCCGCCGACTGCGTCTTGGGCTTCTTGGGGCAATCTCGAACAAAATGCCCACTTCCTCCACAATAGAGACACAACTTATTATTCCGCCTCTTCTCCTTCTCCTCCTTTGTAAGAGGTCCACGGATAGTTCCTATTTGCATAGGCTCGGTTCCGCGATTGGTATCTAGCTCCTTGTGAGGTTCATATCTGGCTCTATCAAAACGCGGTACACTGGGTCGATAATCTCGTTTCTTCTCGCCTCTTCTCTCGCTCTGGCGAAAATCGATCTCCAACACTAGATCCACCAAAGCAGAGATGTCTGTGGGACGATTGGGAACTTGTGCTAAGGCATCCTTTAACTCATCCTTTAGCCCCCGATAAAATACTGCGGCTCGTTTGTTCTCTGGCCATTCCGTTTCTAACACCAACTTGTTGAATTGGGCCAAGTATGCAACTAACTCTCTGTTTCCTTGTCGGATCTCTAAAAGTTCATTGTCGGTAGCTTGAGACACCTTCCGACGGTCAAAAATTCGCATGAACTCTTTCTTGAAGTCTTCTAAATTGAATAGCACAGGGTCGTTTCTGGTGACCAAAGGCATTGACCAAGCTGCGGCATCCCCACTTAAGTAGGAAAGGATAAATGCCACTCGAGACTGAGCATCAGGAAACAAGGCTGGTCTGCACATAAAGTGCAAGGAACATTGAGTTAAAAAGACTTGGGCCTTCTGGGGGTCTCCACTAAAGCGTTCTGGAGGTGCTAAGGGAATCACCGGGGATAAAGAATGTATTACTTGTGTGTTACCCCTTGACTGGGACGGAGTTGCTTCCTCAAATGAACCCAAAACTGGGGAAGATATCTTATACTCATCTCCCGCAACCAAACTCCCTATTCTTTGCGCCAATTCTGTGGTGTCCTTTTTGAGTTCCCTGTTTTCTTTTCTAACGGTAATTAGTTCTCTTTGTATCTCATCCAAAATGTTTCCTAGCTTCTTCAAATCCAAACCTTCCGCCATTCTGCTCAGGTGCCAATACCTCGTGGGCACTTCACTCTGTCAGAACCAGCTCTTCTCTCGCTGGTGGTTGACACAGGAGCAGGATGACGCAAGCTCCCAATTCCTCCTCTGAACTCCCCGGCCTCCACAATTTCTAAATGCGTAGCCAGAAGAGCCCCAAGGGGGAAAGGGGAATTGGACAGAGAAGAGAATGCACACACTGGTGGTCTTCTTTTCTGCTTCTTCTTATGTAGTCTATCTTTTCTCAGGCTCTTGCTGTTGTTCGTGAGCTGTAATAAACAATTACATGTAAATCACTTTCTACTTCCCTTTTCTTCCTTCCTGTGTCTTTCCTTATTCTCTATTGTACCCACCCTGATTGCTGTGTGCCTTTGCTTCTCTTCTATGCTACTCGTTCTTCTGTTCTTATGTTTTTTCGCTGTAAGATAAAAGTCTGGTGTTATTATATTTCCTTCTCCCTTCCTGATCTCTCTCTAGCCCCTTTTTCTCTAAACTCACTTACTGGACAGAGAACGGAAGCCTTGGTTTATTTTCTTATTCTTCTTCACCTCTTATTGGTTGTTCTAACTACTGTTGCTTCTCTGTAGTTTTGTTCTTACTTTTCTGTGTCATTTGTATTCTGCCCTCAAGAGTATCCACTCCCTATGTTTTCTTATTGACAGGAATCGGAACTACTCAGTGTACCTGAAAACCTGTTATATTCTTTGACTTGAGCTAACTCAACTCGAACCCAAAAAACTATGCTACGTCAGAACTTGTGTTGTCTTTTGAACGCTGTAATTTCATTCACATGAACCGGTGCTTCAGTTAAACTTCCGCTGCTGCGAAGTTCGGAACGTTTTCTGTGGTAGAAAATATGGAACAGTCTTACTTGGGGTTGTTGGCTGCTTCCAATCTCTAATTCTCCTCAGAATTCTCGCGACGCGTATCTTCTTTTCCCTGACTAAACGCGACGCGTTGAAGGTACCTCCTACTCCTCTCACGGTTCAGGTGAAGTGCGCAGCTCTCCGCGCGCCTCACCGGTATCACGCAATTCTGCCCGATCAACTAGAGCGCTAACCCGTTTCGGATTATGGAACGCTCTGCCGCCATGTTGCATTCGACCTCGCACCAAATGCTGTTTGCACAGTCTTGACAACACAGCCACCATCATTCCTTTCTTGACATGTGACCTCTTGGTTGGGGTCCTGACAAGGTCCCAGGAAGATGAATGTTGCAGAAGGCCGCGGCAGCGCCAGCAGGCAGGACGATGGTTCGCAAGAGCGGGCTACGGCAGCGCCAGTAGACCGTCAGGGTTGAGTTCACTCGGTGTCTCTCGACTCCAGGATACAACTGCCTTCCTGCTCCGGAGCTGCCTCAGTTATAGGGCTGGTGCCCTTTGATGTCCGGACCCTCGCATTGGGAGGTCGGAGGGTCCGGGATGAAGGTGTCCAGACACCCAGCAGGGGGTGGAGCCAGTGCCTGTGGGAGCTGGGGGCGATCGGCACCTGGCGGGGGAGAGCCCTTGACACTTCGGTCTCCCATTGACCTGCCAAGTGGTCCGCTCACCTCCTGGGTGGATGGTGGTGCCGGGATGTCGGGGCCGGCCAGGCCCGGGGTTAGGGTCGAGGGGAGGCCATGCGGCCGCGTGGTGCAGGGCCCAAGATGGCGGCTCGACCCGGCCGGGAGAGCCGGTGGGGTTGGACCCCGGGATGAGTAGGGGTCCGAGGGCAGAGGGTCCGTCGGGAGACGGAGTACAGGTGCTTGTCGCGGGGAAATGCCAGGTGGGCCGGAGTTCGGGCCCTGTCGAGCGGGGAGGGAGCGAGCCGTCTGTGAGGCCTGTCCAACACCCCCCGTGTACCTACACCCCAGTACGTTCCAGTCGTACCCCCACCCCAGTACGTGTCATACCCCCCGTGTACCTACACCCCAGTACGTTCCAGTCGTACCCCCACCCCAGTACGTGTCGTACCACCGTCTATGTACACCCCAGTATGTTCGAGCCCCACCCCCACCCCAGTACGTGTCATACCCCCCGTGTACCTACACCCCAGTACGTTCGAGCCCCACCCCCACCCCAGTACGTGTCATACCCCCCGTGTACCTACACCCCAGTACGTTCCAGTCGTACCCCCACCCCAGTACGTGTCGTACCACCGTCTATGTACACCCCAGTACGTTCGAGCCCCACCCCCACCCCAGTACGTGTCATACCCCCCGTGTACCTACACCCCAGTACGTTCCAGTCGTACCCCCACCCCAGTACGTGTCGTACCACCGTCTATGTACACCACAGTACGTTCCGGTCCTACCCCCAACACAACCTCCTAAGTACGGAGCGCACCCCAGGGCCCAACAGCACAACCGCATGTACGAGTCATACCAACCCACACACAAGGACAGCACGGTACAACCAAATGGCCCATCTACACACCGTAGACACGCTCAAAACGCACGTACACAACCAGGACAAAACAAAACAACACAAGAAGACACTATTCGAATGGCACAAAGCCACTAAACATGGCCAACAAACACTACAAATACACCTTCACTGACCTGCAACTGCCAAAGACAAACAGAGGGCCAAAACACCACCACTACTTATAACACACCCACCCAATTTTCAAACACTGCCACACCCACCCATGGACCAATAAAAAGGGCCCACACACACAAACCATGAGCCTTTGCAACAGACTCACTGCTGCCAGACACCACAGAACCATACAACAAGCTACACCACACCTTACACTTGCACACCTTCACACAACCACCCTCACAAACACCCCCTCATCACATTCACACACACACACACACAAGCATCCACCCCCCCCCCCCAACATCCACACCCCCCCCCACCATCCCCACCCACACCCCTCACCATGCCCACTACCAAGAATCCAAAGTTCAGTAACCGAGAGTTGGAGGTCCTTGTTGATCAAATCCTCAGAGTCGAGCCACAGATCTTTGGAACATTGGTCAGAAACACCAGCCAGGCAGCAAAAACAGCCATGTGGCAGACCATCGTCGATGCTGTGAATGCTGTTGCGGACACCAGGAGGACCAGGCAGGAATGCCAGAACAGGTGGTACGATCTGCGGAGGAGGGTCAGAGCCAAGAGGCAGGAGGAACACGACCAGGCCAACGCCACCGGAGGAGGGCCCTCCCGCAGACCCGTACAGTACCATCCCTGGGAGGAGAGGGTGATGGCCATACTGCCGGTGGAGGCAGTCGAAGGATTAGAAGGACTCCGAGACCCGGGTGAGTACACAAACAACGCACCTCACATGGGGGGAACGGCATCCACAACCAAAATCACTAACAGGCACGCAACCACCACAAGCCATCGCATTACTCAACCACACTCCATGAGCACGCACATGCCACTGCTGCCACCATGCCCCATGCACCCAGCTGGACAATGGCAAGTCACAGAAGACAACAACACATGACACGGTAACCCGGATGGCGGGAGGCTGGACCCCAAAAATCACATAGTGCGACTCCGAAGCAGACAACTATGCACTCTGCCCATATGGCCTAGGTCACAGCCAGACAAACAGTGTGTCCCAACACAGGAATGACTTGCCAGCAAATGGCGGACGCCTTGCATCAACACATGGGGGTGAAGGCACTGTTTTGCACATGACAGCAGCTAATGAACAGCCAACATTGTGAAAGAGTGGCAGCACACACCACCACAGCAGCAGCGCACAGACACACATCACACCCAATGGGTGCCTGGAGATCAGAAACAAACTCACATCAACAAGCCAAGGGCCACTCAAAGATCTGCTAACAGTGTGTGCCCAGGAAGCTGGGCTGAGGTGACAGAGGGTGACACACAGAGGGAGGGAGAGGGGGATAGAGAGGGAGGGAGAGGGGGACAGAGAGGGAGGGAGAGGGGGACAGAGAGGGAGGGAGACACAGGGAGACGGACAGAGGGAGGAGGCTGACACACAGAGGGAGGGAGAGGGTGACAGGGAGGGAGGGAGAGGGGGACAGAGAGGGAGGGAGAGGGGGACAGAGAGGGAGCGAGACACAGGGAGAGCAAATCAGCCGTGTGGTGTGTGGGAATGTCTGCTCGTCAGCAGGTAGACTGCGTGCATGTAGCCAAGGGTGGCCCGTGCCAGAACCCCCCCTCTTCACCATGGCAAAACACAGGGCCATGTCACAACCTGTGCACGAGCACAATGACAGCTACCTGCATCACATAAGTGTGTGGAACAAATCCATGTGCACATGTACAGTGCTACACGGAAGGCGCCAATGCATGGCTCGCAACACCGGCCCACTCCACTGCTGACTGCAGTCACACTTGACGCAGCAAGTAAGACTGTGCCACACTTAGTTAAAGGTGCCAAAGTGGTGCCCAAGGGACACACCCATGCACAAGTGCACTGTGAGTGGAATGCAAGACAGATCCTAATTCCAAGAGGAAATGTGCCAACTTATGAAATGATGAAACATGGATGTTGCATGGACCAAAATTAACATTGTCTCTCTTACACACAGGTCAACGTCGTGGTGCACCCCCCAACACTGGGGGGGAACACTCACAGGACCCGGATCTGCAGGAGCCCGATCCCACCGGCAGCGACCATTCTCACCACTCTGTGGACGACCCCGACCAACCTGGCCCCTCTGGTGTCCAACCTCCTGCAGCACCTGCGTCAGGTACAACTGTGCCAACCACCACCCCCACTCCTGCCACATCCCAGGAGACACCCAGGATCCCTGCCCCAACACCACAATGCAGCCAGGCTGGCCAGGAGGGACACGGTGTCCCGGGCACCCAGGAGGAGGCAGGCGACAACACCAATGCCACCCCTCAGGGGTCCCGGAGACCCGATGTGCCCGCAAGGGCAGGCCAGGCGCAAGTGGGCAGGGGTGGTGGGAGTGGAGGACGGCGGAGGCACGAGCCTGACCAGTTGGCTGGGGATCCGGTATTTTCCCATGTCCGTAACATCCTGGAGTCATACCGGCAGGACACCACGGGCATGGCCCAGGTTGTGTCCACCCTCAATGAGATCAAGGGGAGCCTCGATGAGATAAAGACCCAGCAGGCCCAGCAACATGCGGAGCTACATGCCTGTCTACTGGTACACCAACGGAGGATGGAGGACAGACAGGCTGAGCAAGTGACGGCATTCCAGGGGATTCACGCTACACTCCGTCGGATGGCCGTCAACATGGCCGACCCTCCCTGTGCCAGAAGGCGGAGAACATCACCACCCACAGGGAGGGATCAGGAGGAGGAGGAGGAAACATCCGACGGAGCATCCCAGATGTCGTCACGGCCTGCTGGTGAGGTTCCCCGCAGGAGGCCGGGTCGTCCACGGAAAGGACCGTGAGGGTCGGCGCTACATCACCATCTCCCAGGACACCTGGCCTGGCACCTGGCCCACTGGAGCAACAGCATCACAGCATCAAGAGACATTCTCTGCCACATGGCCCTGCTGGTCACTGGCTGACCAATGTTGACAAAGACTGTGGCATGGACTCTGAGGACATCCAATGGCAAGGACACCAACTCCCCTACTGAACTTTGGATTCAAACTACCCGGAAAGACACTCACTTTGTTCCCCCCCCCCCCCAATAATAAATCACACTATGAAGAGTAGATGGCTGCTGGTAGCATTATTACCTAACATGTGTCATGTAAAGTCAAAACATGCCTGAGTCATCTTTTGTCTTCAACCACCCACACCCTGGGGCCTGAGTCTGGCACAGGACACATGGGTCACAGTGTATTAGGCAAGACAGACATGGAGCACCATACACACCCGTGATGGGCCCAACCAGCTGAGGGGGTTACCGAACAACCGTGCTGACAGACACATTGAGTACAGCAACAGTCATGCGCAGAGGTCAGGGATCCAGTCCAGTGTCCTGGGGGGCACCCAGGTATGTGTAGACAGGTGGCAGAAACATGTCCTGCAAGCTTGAGTCCGGTGGATGCAGAGAATGGGGGCCTGGCCAACGTTGGATGCATGGGGATGGCACATGTCACAATTCCCACACAGTCATGGACATCATGCCCAATACACAGTCTCAGCCCACACACACAGCTTGCATCTTGCCACTCGACACATTGACACATAGCCACAATCAGGGAATACCATGCCAGACAAGCAGGATGCACCATGGCAACACACCAGCATTGACTGAGAAGAGGCACCTTGGAGGCATAGGGACACCTTTATTAGTCATGTATTCGGGATTGCAGAGGCAACTCGAAGTACACATGAACACATCATGTGGAGTAACATGTGGGTCCAACACTGGCACCCCCCTTCAGCAGCACACATGCGTGTTCGCCATGGAACTGGCACACAAGCGTCGGCTAACAGCTAAATACCCACAGCTGCACACGGAGAGCCTGCCATACACCATAGATCCGCGGATGTCGAAGTCCCACACCATGTCAAGCCAATGCTAACCGAATGTGTCCGAGGGCAGTGTCACACACATTGATGCCATCATCACAATCCCCTATCCCATCACTGATGACTGTCAACCAGGCAGACCATCTATTCAGGTGTACACAGCTGCATGTCGTGTCCCATGGGGATGCGACATGGCTGCAGAGGAACCAAACACGACAGGGGCAGTGTGCACACATCGTGAACAACTGCCACACCCAATACACCCCAGATGCATCCCTTACCCCATGGAGACTTCCAAACGTGTCCGTGCCTGTAACGCTGAGTCAACCCACGATGTCATGTCCATGAGGAATAGCAGTGCCACAACAATGCAACCAGCAGACGGCATGCGCAGGTACCTGGGGAAGAGAAACACACAAGAAGTCAGCCACAAAAAGCACAGCCACTTGCATTGGCATTTACTCGACACATGTATGGATGACAACATGCTAGGTCACAATTATGACTGCGGAAGTACAACCATCACTGGCACCATCACTCCAGTGACACACCCACACACACCTCAGACTCACGTGCCATACATGCAGGTGGAGACACACATCACAACGCATGCCACACGGGGACCAATGCGTGCACACTCAGACACTGGTACTCACCACTATGCAAAGAAGTCGCGTATGAGCCGAGTCTGGATGTCCTCTTGCGGCTCCACATCCTCAACATCACTAGCCCCATTGCCAAGCCCTTCGTCCTCCACGGGTGGATGGTCCTCGTCATGTTGATTCAGGATGAGTGGCACAGCTCTTTCAACTGCCATGTTGTGCAGCATGCAGCAGACCATGAAGATCTTGCAGACCTTTGCCGGGGCATATGGGAGTGCGCCGCCAGTCTTGTGGAGGCACCTGAATCGGCTCTTCAGCATGCCAAACGTCCTCTCCATCACTCGCCTTGTCCGGCCATGGGCGGTGTTGTAGCGGAGCTGGGCCGGCGTGATGGGGTTGCGAAGAGGTGTGAGCAGCCAAGGCATGTTGGGATAGCCAGCGTCCCCTACATGGAAAGCACATGGTCATCGTTAGAAGTGGTGAAGCGGTTGTGCTGGTAGTCTATACTGAATACAGGACAGACAGACTGTACCCACCAACAACACATGCCCGTTCGTTGCGCAGCTGCATCATCATATCAGGCATCCCGCTACGCCTCATGATGTAGGCATCGTGTGCTGATCCTGGAAAACGAGCACAGACATGTGAAATCACCATGTTGGACAGACACACCACAAGGGCATTGATGGAGTGGTAGTGCTTCCGATTGCGGTACGCCACCTCCCGTGCGTGTGGTGGTACCAAACCTACATGTGTCCCATCAATGGACCCAATGACATGGGGCATCCCTCCCAGGGCATAGAATCCACGCTTGACCTCAGTCATCTGTTCAGGGGTTGGGAACTTGATGAAGTCATCCAGGTGAATCAACATGGCCTCTAAGAAATCATGCAGCACACCACTGAACGTGCTCTGGGACATGCCACCAACATGAGCTATGGTATTTTGAAAGGTACCCGTGGCAAGAAAATGTAGGGCAGCCATTACCTTCAGCTGGGGTGTCAGTGCCGTGGGATACCTGTGCTGCGGTTGCAGGTGTGGTGCCAGTCTCGCCGTCAACTCCAGAATCAATGGTTGGGTGAAGCGGTAGAGCCGGATGCTGTCATTATCCTGCATGGCAGCCAAGTCTGGAATTCTTCGGGCAAGAGGCGGGGCTCTGCAGTAATTTGGAAGTGACAAGGAAGAGTGAGTGCACTACGACAACAACTCATGTGTACTGAGCACATGTTAATCTGGCAATACACACATGCTACATAGGGAGTCAGGTATGTGCTACATGGCCAGGACACGTATGGATGCAAGGTGACACTCCTTCAAAGACCCAGCTACACACGGAGAATGAGAACCTCCCCATGCCACGCCATGGGAATAGCTGTGTCCCAGTGCAAGTGAACAGCCAGACGCAACACAGGAGTGACATACGCCCACACATCAGCAGCAGTAGGATGCCGATTGCAGAGATTGGTAGCGGAACACTGGAGCCACAGGTCACATGACATTACACTAGGCCAGCCCACACACCTTGCCATGAAGGTGCACATGTCATGACTCACCACACATACCTTGTGAGGATGCTGACATGTCCTTGTCACGCTACTCCGTGTCCCATGCATACATGTGCACCTCACATCCGATACCACATGTGGCATGGGGTGCGGAACAGTGTGCAATGACAATCTACACACAGACACATGTTTGTTGCTGCAACGGCTGCAGCTTTTGAGGGTGCTCCCACATCAACCTGATGTGAAGCCCCCACACATACATGACATAGTCACATTGTGCACCGTGGGTAGTGACAAGTCAGGTGTCATAACCCCTGTACCGGGCATCAGGGGACACTTCCGTGTGTTGGTGTCCGTGCCATGCCAGTGACGCTCACCCCAAGTGCGCAGTACGACATGCACACATGTCAAAGGAGTCAAGGGCATGCCTGGCACACATCGCACCATCACACAGTACATCTGTACACATCTCATCCTACATCTGGTGCCTTCTCGACTCAGGAGTAATGTTCCACATCACAGGCCTTTCACACCTGTGCCCCACACATGTAGTGATGCACAGACGATGCCTCAATGTCAATTAATGGACAAGTATGTCCATCCATGGACAAGTATGTCCGCCCTATCCCTACCTGTGTGCCGCCTGTCACCACTGTGATGTGTGAATCCCGCTGTACTGCTGCAAAGAGGGCCTGTGTACGTTCCCATATCACTATGGGAGTGCAGCCGTATGTGTACCCATCGTGATGGCGAGCGTACAGGCATGTGTACTGCCCGTACCACTACGAGTACGCATACGCGAACCACACATACTGATAGGGAGCGTACAGGCGTGTGTACGCTCCCTATCAGTAAGTGTGGCCTCGCGTATGCGTACTCGTAGTGGTACGGGCCGTACACACGCCTGTACGCTCCCCATCAGTATGTGTGGCCTCGCGTATGCGTACTCGTAGTGATAGGGAGCGTACAGGCGTGTGTACGGCCCGTACCACTACGAGTACGCATACGCGAACCACACATACTGATAGGGAGCGTACAGGCGTGTGTACGCTCCCTATCAGTATGTGTGGCCTCGCGTATGCGTACTCGTAGTGGTACGGGCCGTACACACGCCTGTACGCTCCCCATCAGTATGTGTGGCCTCGCGTATGCGTACTCGTAGTGATAGGGAGCGTACAGGCGTGTGTACGGCCCGTACCACTACGAGTACGCATACGCGAACCACACATACTGATAGGGAGCGTACAGGCGTGTGTACGCTCCCTATCAGTATGTGTGGCCTCGCGTATGCGTACTCGTAGTGGTACGGGCCGTACACACGCCTGTACGCTCCCCATCAGTATGTGTGGCCTCGCGTATGCGTACTCGTAGTGATAGGGAGCGTACAGGCGTGTGTACGGCCCGTACCACTACGAGTACGCATACGCGAGGACACACATACTGATAGGGAGCGTACACAGGCGTGTGTACGCTCCCTATCAGTATGTGTGGCCTCGCGTATACGTACTCGTAGTGGTACGGGCCGTACACACGCCTGTACGCTCCCCATCAGTATGTGTGGCCTCGCGTATGCGTACTCGTAGTGGTACGGGCCGTACACACGCCTGTACGCTCCCCATCAGTATGTGTGGCCTCGCGTATGCGTACTCGTAGTGATAGGGAGCGTTCAGGCGTGTGTACGGCCCGTACCACTACGAGTACGCATACGCGAGGCCACACATACTGATAGTGAACGTAGTCACGCGTGTACGGGCCGTTGCAATGCATTTGGGGTGCCCTAGGGCCCTGGAACGCACCGTACCTGTGTGTGGAGCTCAGAATTACATAGGGGACACATGAGGGACAAGTATTAAGGCCTACATGCATGCTGGTTGTCATGGAGACCAAGTTCAAAATTCGAATTTCTTCTGGAAGGTGAACAGCAGAAGTCAGTTGGAATAAAAATACTTTGTTGCAATGTGTTTGTGGAGCTGACATCATGCAGGAGAATGAAACCGATGGAGTACACACAGACTGCTAGGTTTGAAGGGATTGGTGGAAACATAGGATGCAAATGTGAGTGACCAATCACTCTGTACTCCTGTGCATGAGACAGGGCAGAAAGGCACATATAAGGCAGCCAGGTCCCATGAGGGAGTACTTGCCTGCACATCTTTGAATTCGTCGACCCAGCTGCTGCTACTGATTCCCTGGAATCATGTCAAGGGCTGTGGAGAGGTCACAGCCATTCACCCTGGAGGAGAACATGGCATTGCTGGATGTGATCCTCCCACAGTACCCCATGCTGTATGGGCGACCAGGGTATCAGGTGAGTGCATAGGCCAGTGGCACAGACTGTCCCTATGTTGTGACTGTGACTTCTGCCATTGTGTCCTGGTGTGACACACATGCCATGTACTGTTGGGGGGGTCCCGGGGGGGGGATGCCTGATGTCTCCCAGCAGTGCCCTGAGACAGGAGGGGTGTGTGCCTATCACTAACAGCAGTGCCCTGAGACAGGAGGGGTGTGTGCCTATCACTAACAGCAGTGCCCTGAGACAGGAGGGGTGTGTGCCTATCACTAACAGCAGTGCCCTGAGACAGGAGGGGTGGGTACAGAGTGCTCCCAGCAGTGCCCTGAGACAGGAGGGGTGGGTACAGAGTGCTCCCAGCAGTGCCCTGAGACAGGAGGGGTGGGTACAGAGTGCTCCCAGCAGTGCCCTGAGACAGGAGGGGTGTGTGCCTATCACTAACAGCAGTGCCCTGAGACAGGAGGGGTGTGTGCCTATCACTAACAGCAGTGCCCTGAGACAGGAGGGGTGGGTACAGAGTGCTCCCAGCAGTGCCCTGAGGCAGGAGGGGTGGGTACAGAGTGCTCCCAGCAGTGCCCTGAGACAGGAGGGGTGAGTACAGAGTGCTCCCAGCAGTGCCCTGAGACAGGAGGGGTGTGTGCCTATCACTAACAGCAGTGCCCTGAGACAGGAGGGGTGGGTACAGAGTGCTCCCAGCAGTGCCCTGAGACAGGAGGGGTGGGTACAGAGTGCTCCCAGCAGTGCCCTGAGACAGGAGGGGTGGGTACAGAGTGCTCCCAGCAGTGCCCTGAGACAGGAGGGGTGTGTGCCTATCACTAACAGCAGTGCCCTGAGACAGGAGGGGTGGGTACAGAGTGCTCCCAGCAGTGCCCTGAGACAGGAGGGGTGGGTACAGAGTGCTCCCAGCAGTGCCCTGAGACAGGAGGGGTGGGTGTGATGCACAGTGTGAGCCTTGATCATTGATTGTGACATTGCCATCATTCCACCTGTGTACCCACTATGGCACGTACTGCTTTTTCCCTCACCAGAGGATCATGTCCCTATGACAAAGGTGCAATGCGTTGGCTGCATGACATGCCTTGTTGTTACCAGCTAATTTGTTATCAAATGTCTCTCTGTGACATGTGGCTGGTGTATTGATGTGGTGTCACTTGTACTTCCTCACAGGTAGGCGCCACTGCCAAGGAGCAGATCTGGCTGACCGCCGTCAGTGCCGTGAGGGGTGTGGATGGTCGGAGGCGGAGCATGTCCCAGGTGAGGAAACGCTGGCAGGATATCCGGTGCTGGACGCGGAGGATTGCACGGGTCCTGCTGGGGGACTCACCTGAGAGCCACAAGAACCGCGGGCGCCGCCGTCTGAGCCACCTCCACAGGCGTGTGCTGCCGGTGGTCTTTCCAGACTTGGATCGGCGCTTACAGGCGAAGCAGCAGCCGGAAGGGGGTAGGTACATGTGTGTGTTGTGTGTCACCGGCATTTGTAAGGGCACAGTAGCATGAATTCACTGCCAGGCTTTAAAGGTGCTGTGCAGATCCATTTTGCCCCAGTATAGCGCTGCGCCCCTGCCACCCTTCCCCTCCTTGCAATGTGTTCCCTGGTCTGTGTGTAGCCACTCCTTCACAAGGTAATGTAGGCTGGCGCTTTGTCCACGAGAACTATGCCTGTAGCATCATGTGTGGGGGTGGTGGGTAACAGGTTTTGGGACCTTGGCTGTGCCCTGTCAAGTTCACTGCATGTGGGTTCCATGTCAGTTGGCACTGATGCTGACTCCAGGCATGGGAGTTGGTCTCTCATGTGTCATGCCTTACAGCGCGCATGTCCTATGTAGTGGCCTGTGACATGATGTGCATGAGTGTGCGATACACATAGTGCAGGGATGGTGGCGTGTGTTGCAGTCATTACCATTCAGGAGCATGGAGTTGCGTGGCCACTACTGTCCCCTGGGGCACCTTTTCATCGGTGTTGTATGTGTCATCATAAACGTGGACACTCTCAGTGTCTACAGCGTAGGTTGTGCTCTGTGCCATTGTCCCCTGGCACCATGTATATAGACGTGCTATTTTGTACAGGTGTCCACTGTGCAGCCTGACCTGAATGTCCTTCTTCATACTCACAGTTGCTAGTGCCTGTGTGTCTTGTTATACTCATCTGAGGATGGGCACTGGTGCCTCATTATTTGTACAGGCGCACCTTGGCTGTTTGGCGTCCAATCTTGCATTTTGCCTGCCCCTGTGTTTATCACCCAGACTATGAGATGTTGGTGCCACCTGTGTCTCAACTATTTGCCTCGTGTAGGGGGTGGTTGGGGCGGGCAAAGCCTATATGTCAAATCCAGATTTCTACTTGCTGGGTCTGGGCAGTGTGTGATGTTTGTCTGGACACACACGCAAGGTGCAGTGACCGAGTCATGTTGTGCATGTTTTCTGCATTACCTATGCAGCATGTGTCTCAAGTTCATGGATATGGTCCCTGGTCATCGGTATTTTCGCCAACGCTGTGTGGTGCAGATGCAGTGCTGGATTGTCCCCAGGGCCTGGGTGCTATGTCAGACTCCGTTTCCTGTCTTTAGCTATTGTCTCATGCTCTCCATGGTATTTCAGTGGCATGGTGGCTCAACCAACTGTGTGTTTCATGCCCTACATCGGTACCTTGTTTAGTAGATGTTAGGGATCTTCCTTTTCAGGCTATGCAATGTTACCTATGTAGATTGGACTCGTGACAGATGTGTACAGGTGTCTGATTAATTTCTGTCTCTCCACCCTGCCCACAGCATCGTCGGGGGACACAGAGGGAGACATGGACACGGACCAGGCGGAGGGACCGAGCACCAGTGCCAGCCGTGACATCGGGGCTGGCACATCGAGTGGGACAGAGGCGGAGGAGAGTGTGGCCGAGGACCTGTCGACTGGCACATCAGAATACGAAGCTGACAGGTCCGAGGAGGATGTCTCCGAGTGGGCGGAGGCTGCACCAGCAGCTGACAGCGGAACAACACCTCGCACCGCCCCCTCAGTTCCCATCAGCCGCCTCCCACTTGCTCGTGTCCCTTCCCAGCGTGCCCGGTCACCGCATGTCTCCTTCATGCCAGGCACCGCACCCCCTGCCCCTGTCTCCACTGCTGCCGCCAATGCTGAGTCTGTGGACATCCAGCGGCAACTGCAGGTTGGTCAGGCTGCGATCCTTAATGTCCTCCATGCCCACGGGCAGACACTCAACAACATCGAGGCATACTTGGAGGGCATTCATTCATCGCAGGCTGACCAACGCAACTTGCTGAGGTCCATAGACTCCACACTGACTGCAGCAGTGGGTCTCCTGCAGCGCGACCTCCCCCCACCTACCCCTGCCCCATCCACACTTCCCACTCCCATGCCTGTCCCACGTACACCCAGACGTCGGCATGCACCCACATCAACAGACACAGGCACCACACCAGCAGGGAAGGTCCACCGCACTCCTCCTGACACACACACACAGGGTGAGGTAGGCACACCCACTGGGTCGGGGGGCAAACGTGTGACACACAGCCATAGTGGGAGTCCGCATTCCATCCAGTCCACTCCCTCCAAATCCCCTCCCCTCAGCTCTCCTGGCCACATCTTCCCCAAGGACTCCTTCATGGCCGCTCTGTCCCTGAGCCCCACAGTGACACCACCCCGCAAGCGGTCAAGGAAGTCCTCGGTCACGGTGGTTGATTCTCCCCCCCTGTCTACACCCTCCCCCGGTGGCGCTGCGACCCATCCCTCTGACCCCCCCCCCTCCTTGGGGCCGGTGGATCCTTCGGGTGCAGGGGACTCCCTGGAGGACCTTGCAAAGGTGTGTAGTGCCATCCTGGCCTCCGCCTTTGGCCCTGCCCCACCCCCTGTGGTGGAGTCCTCCATCCCTGCACCCACAACGCCTCCCCTTTGCCCTGATGTCCCTGCGGTGCCTGGTGCTTCCCCCCCCCCTGATGGCCTCACCCCTGTGGAAGACGATGGCATGTAACTGTGCAGGCAAGCTAGGGGACACGCATCCCACTGTGTCCCCCATCCAGCTGAGACTTATTGACTGCCCTATGGGCTTTGTGAATATTGAACTTCCTGCGCTCCACGGACACTGTGATCATGCTGAATAAAGCTTTATTTTTTTTCCATTCTGACACTACTGCTATGCTGGTATTGGTGTTGGTGGGGCTGCTACATGGTTTTGGGTGGTGTTTATGTGTGGGAAATGTAGTAGTGGGCTGCTCATTGGGGGGACCCTGGGATCTGTGTGCCATCACAAGGTGTTAGCTAACTTTCTTTGTTCATGTCAGCAGTTACTGCATGGTGCAATTGTCCCAGGGTGTATTCCTCCCTCTGTGTACCCTGATATCTTCCCTGCAGGGTGTTCCCAATGTTTAGCGCAGAGCTGTGTCTACATGAGCTGTGTGTGTGACGGAGCCCTTCTACTTTGGCCATGCATGCAGGGCCATGTCTCCACCTGCAACATTCGTGGCATCCTTGGTGATCACTGTACTTGTGTGTGGAGTCTGTTGACATGAGTTCATGGGGACATGTTCCCTTGTAGGCAGTATGCATGTGGGTACTTCCAGCCTCACACACATGTGTTGCACACCTCCTGTCTCAGGGCACTGCTGGGAGGACTCAGCACCCACCCCTCCTGTCTCAGGGCACTGCTGGGAGTGTTGGGCACCCACCCCTCCTGTCTCAGGGCACTGCTGGGAGTGTTAGGCACCCACCCCTCCTGTCTCAGGGCACTGCTGGGAGGACTCTGCACCCACCCCTCCTGTCTCAGGGCACTGCTGGGAGGACTCTGCACCCAGCCCTCCTGTCTCAGGGCACTGCTGGGAGTGTTAGGCACCCACCCCTCCTGTCTCAGGGCACTGCTGGGAGTGTTAGGCACCCACCCCTCCTGTCTCAGGGCACTGCTGGGAGTGTTAGGCACACACCCCTCCTGTCTCAGGGCACTGCTGGGAGTGTTAGGCACCCACCCCTCCTGTCTCAGGGCACTGCTGGGAGGACTCTGCACCCACCCCTCTTGTCTCAGGGCACTGCTGGGAGTGTTATGCACCCACCCCTCCTGTCTCAGGGCACTGCTGGGAGTGTTAGGCACCCACCCCTCCTGTCTCAGGGCACTGCTGGGAGGACTCTGCACCCACCCCTCCTGTCTCAGGGCACTGCTGGGAGTGTTAGGCACACACCCCTCCTGTCTCAGGGCACTGCTGGGAGTGTTAGGCACCCACCCCTCCTGTCTCAGGGCACTGCTGGGAGGACTCTGCACCCACCCCTCCTGTCTCAGGGCACTGCTGGGAGGACTCTGCACCCACCCCTCCTGTCTCAGGGCACTGCTGGGAGTGTTGGGCACCCACCCCTCCTGTCTCAGGGCACTGCTGGGAGGACTCAGCACCCACCCCTCCTGTCTCAGGGCACTGCTGGGAGTGTTGGGCACCCACCCCTCCTGTCTCAGGGCACTGCTGGGAGTGTTAGGCACCCACCCCTCCTGTCTCAGGGCACTGCTGGGAGGACTCTGCACCCACCCCTCCTGTCTCAGGGCACTGCTGGGAGGACTATGCACCCACCCCTCCTGTCTCAGGGCACTGCTGGGAGTGTTAGGCACCCACCCCTCCTGTCTCAGGGCACTGCTGGGAGTGTTAGGCACCCACCCCTCCTGTCTCAGGGCACTGCTGGGAGGACTCTGCACCCACCCCTCCTGTCTCAGGGCACTGCTGGGAGTGTTAGGCACACACCCCTCCTGTCTCAGGGCACTGCTGGGAGTGTTAGGCACCCACCCCTCCTGTCTCAGGGCACTGCTGGGAGTGTTAGGCACCCACCCCTCCTGTCTCAGGGCACTGCTGGGAGGACTCTGCACCCACCCCTCCTGTCTCAGGGCACTGCTTGGAGGACTCTGCACACACACCTCCTATTTCTGGATATGTACGCTTGGAACATACACGGTGGGGGTACGCTCCATGCATACGCGGGTGAGGGTACGGGTCGTACTTACACTGTTGGGGTGGGGGTACGTTCCATGCATACGCGGGTGAGGGTACGGGTCGTACTTACACTGTTGGGGTGGGGGTACGTTCTATGCATACGCGGGTGAGGGTACGGGTCGTACTTACACTGTTGGGGTGGGGGTACGTTCCATGCATACGCGGGTGAGGGTACGGGTCGTACTTACACTGTTGGGGTGGGGGTACGCTCCATGCATACGAGGGTGAGGGTACGGGTCGTACTTACACTGTTGGGGTGGGGGTACGCTCCATGCATACGAGGGTGAGGGTACGGTACGTACATACGCGGTTGGGGTGGGGGTACGCTCCATGCATACGCGGGTGAGGGTACGGGTCGTACTTACACTGTTGGGGTGGGGGTACGGTACGTACATACGCGGTTGGGGTGGGGGTACGCTCCATGCATACGCGGGTGAGGGTACGGGTCGTACTTACACTGTTGGGGTGGGGGTACGGTACGTACATACGCGGTTGGGGTGGGGGTACGCTCCATGCATACGCGGGTGAGGGTACGGGTCGTACTTACACTGTTGGGGTGGGGGTACGGTACGTACATACGCGGTTGGGGTGGGGGTACGCTCCATGCATACGCGGGTGAGGGTACGGGTCGTACTTACACTGTTGGGGTGGGGGTACGGTACGTACATACGCGGTTGGGGTGGGGGTACGCTCCATGCATACGCGGGTGAGGGTACGGGTCATACTTACACTGTTGGGGTGGGGGTACGCTCCATGCATACGAGGGTGAGGGTACGGGTCGTACTTACACTGTTGGGGTGGGGGTACGGTACGTACATACGCGGTTGGGGTGGGGGTACGCTCCATGCATACGCGGGTGAGGGTACGGGTCGTACTTACACTGTTGGGGTGGGGGTACACTCCATGCATACGAGGGTGAGGGTACGGGTCGTACTTACACTGTTGGGGTGGGGGTACGGTACGTACATACGCGGTTGGGGTGGGGGTATGCTCCATGCATACGCGGGTGAGGGTACGGGTCGTATTTACACTGTTGGGGTGGGGGTACGGTACGTACATACGCGGTTGGGGTGGGGGTACGCTCCATGCATACGCGGGTGAGGGTACGGGCCGTACTTACACTGTTGGGGTGGGGGTACGTTCCATGCATAGGGGGGGTGGGGGTAGGGTCCGTACATCTCTATCCCCACGCTATGTGATGCTTGTGCGGGCCGTACCCAGGCCTTTGCCAGGTGGGTACGATCCGTCCCGCCATTGTTGGGGTGACGTGGGTGTGGGCGTGGTACGTCTCGTACCCACGCTCTTGAGGCGTGGGTACGGGACGTACCGGCCTGGTTGTGTTGCCGGTTCGCGTGGTGACGGACTTCCGTTGTGGCGGTCGCTGGCTTAGCTGAACACGCCCCCACCCCCTCGTAGTGACCAGGGCATGGGTGTCAGGTATGTCCTGGGCATGTGTGGTGTGTGACTTTGGTGGGGGTTTTGTGGCCTGCCCTGGTCCTGCCACCCCCACCCCCCCCGTTCCCCCCTGCCTTAGTTGTTCTGACCTTCTTCGGCGTCTGCGTCGTAACCTGTAGAGGAGGTGGACTGCTATGAGGGCCGGGATGACCCGTAGGTTCGGGTCCATGTCTGTCCGTCGCGTACGGGTCCTCCTTGTTCGCGTCGTCCTGTCGCGTACTGGTCCTCCTTGTTCGCGTCGTGCTATCTGTCCGTCGCGTACTGGTACTCCTTGTTCACGTCGTCCTGTCGCGTACTGGTCCTCCTTGTTCGCGTCGTCCTGTGTGTCCGTCGCGTACTGGTGGTCCTTGTTCGCGTCGTCCTGATTTCCCGGCAGTTTTTGGCAGCCGGAAAATATTCACCGTGCGGGATGACGTCGGTGCGAATCGTGATTCCTGGTTCGTGAATGGCAGGCTGCGAGCGTCCCGGCGTCAGGTCGGCCCTTTCCCGGATCGCATTGGTAGGTTTATTTTGTTCGGTCGGGCTTTTTTACGAATCGTACGGAAATGGTGTTCCGTGCGAATCGTAATTCCTTGTTTGTACATTTTGACGACCGGGTACGCGTCGGACGGAGAATATGCTCCGTCCGACGGTTCGTACCCGGTTTTTACCGGATCGTGATCGGCACCTGAGTGTGGTTTTTCTCCTGTTTAAGTAATGTAATTAATAGTGCTTCCCTAAGCGTAGGGGGAAGGATTCCGCTGTCGTATGCCTCCATATACATAGCCAAGAGGTGGGGGCTATTAGGTCTGTGTATTCTTTATATATTTTGCAGGGTAGTCCATCCATTACCAGAGCTTTACTATTGGGAAGGGATCCGATCACCTCTTTTATCTCATCTTCGGTTATCGGCTGTATAAAATACTCCCGGTGTGTATCCGGGAGCCAGGCCAGGGCTATGTCGTCAAGATATTTGCTTATTTCATCATCAGGAATGGTGGAGTGTGTGGAGTATAACTGCATATAATATTCTGAGAATCTTTCTATTATGGAGGGCGTATCGTACAGTGGCATGCCACTCATATCCATAATCTGTATGATATGTGGTGTGGCACGTATGTTTTGTATTCTGCTGGCTAGTCCACGACCTGGTCGCCCTCCCACCCCATAGTGTCATGCCACATGTCTTCAGAAAGGTATTTCACCTCACTATCGGCAAACTCCTGGTATGTAGTCATTTTGGCACTAATTTCCACCAGTATTGTAGAGCTCAGAGTTCGAGTATATTCTAGTTCTAATGAGTGTATTTCTTTTCCTACTTTGGCTAGTTGCTGTCTTATGTTAGTAGAACTCCGGTGCGTCTGCCTATGCAAAAACCTCGGATGGTCACTTTGAATGCTTCTCATAATATTTGGGCACTAGTAACTGACTCTATGTTATGTTCAAAATATTCTATTGAATACTTGAACCAGTAGCACAGCTGTCGGGAAGTGCCATGTAAACTGTCTGGGGGTGTGCGTCGGAGGTGTCAGCACCAGCCGAACAGGTGCGTGGTCAGATAATGTCTTGGGCAAATGATCAATTGAGCTCGTCCAAGTGCTGACCCCACGTATCACTATCCAGTAGTCCATTCGAGACCATGTATTGTGCGTAGTGGAGGTGCAGGTACCTTCCCTACGTCCCGGGTTCAGTAGCCACCAGAGATCTATCATTCCTCAATCCTCCAGTCCATCTTTAAGTACCTTAGCTGATTGCTTGCTGTATTTACCATTACTAGTCGACCTATCAACTGCCGGGTCCAGGCATGTATTAAAGTCCCCTCCCCACACTATCTCTGTTGGTTCTAGAGTTTGCAGTTTCGCTGATATTTGTGTGAAGAAAGCCAGCTCATCAACATTCGGGCCTAGGTGTTAACGTGCCTCCAAAATTCCCCCGTATGAAAATGTATTGGCCTTGAGAGTCTGTCTGTGTATGTAGCACGGTTAATGACACGCCTCGCCTTGTGCATAATTGGAATACGAGGACGCCACTCTAAATGACGCCCACTCTTAATTCAGATGTGCTGGAGAGGTGTGTTTTCTGGAGGCAGGCAACTTCCACACCATGTCAGTCAAGGTATGCCGACACCCGTTGTGTCTTCAGCGGATTATTTAGGCCTCTAATATTCTAAGTAAGCAAAGTGAGCGATCTAACGGTATGAGTCATAACCGGTCTAAAAGATTCTGGATGTGTCTATATTTAAATCATGTTGTCTTCAGCGCATCAGTAACTGTGTTGTCTGAGCATGTACCATTGACCACATTTTCTCCCTTCTCCTCTACTCCTCCCCCTCATACTCTAGTACCCGAATTGTATCGGAGACATTTTTGCAATTCTGCTTTCCACCCCCTCCCTTCAATAACATTCCCAAATCAATGAACTTTACTTGTGCAGTGCACACATGGGGGTAGGAGGAGCCGTCCGGGTTCACCCGTGGCTAGATGCACGGGGGGCACGTGTTTCTACTGTATGCATGTGTCTACATTATATTGTTCATTAATCTACGCCATTCTATCTCAAATTTCATCTACATTTAAGCCCTGAGTCTGCCCTCCCGTGAAGGGGGGACTCTGGGTAATATTGTTCTTATAGGTAACCAACTAAGATAAAATCCATGTGATACAAAATGGACATGAGAATACAGTTGATTACACAGAACAAATTGGTACGGCAGAGTCACTGAAGTGGAACAGATGGGAAAGGACACAGCAGAGAAATTAGTCCACAATATAAAAATGTGAACAAGAGCACGAAAGTAGCCGTATAACCAGTGAAAACTAATTATAATGTAAAGCAGTACCATGAGAATTAAAAGTATGTGTATCGCCTATGATACAGATTGAGCCTGGGGAAAAAAAAGAAAGGAAGGAGGTCAAGGAATAGGTTGGGATGTCTGTCACATGACTCCAGCATGATCCCTAGGAATCAATAGTGGGAAGGGTCAGTGGACCCTGAGAGCCTAGTTCCATGTAATTATCAAGGGACCGCCAAACCCTACTACAGATTTGTGGTAGGGCATGCTTAACTAAGAGTGACGTATGAGCCCCACAGAGATAAGAAACCCAAGTCCACCAGGTGTGGAACAATATATTGTGAAAGGACTTCCATTCTGTAAGTATGACTTTAACTGCAATGGTTAAGAGCAAGTCTAACAAGGCCATATCTGTAGAGTCTAAAGCCAGAGCAGTCAGGGAAGCTCAAGGGCCTAGCATTACCAATGCGAAGGTCAGAGAAATGGGAGTGTTGAAAATAGCTGATACCTGCGTTTGTATTGCTGTCCAGTATGAGCTTAATAGTTGGCATCTAAATAGTTGGCATCCAAAAAACGTGTTGATGTGTGCGAGCCTTAAGTTTGCAGTTCCAGCACTTGTCATTATCTCTTAGTTTCAGTTTGTATAACCGATCAGAAGTCCAGTGTAAAAGATGAATTGTGAAAAAATGTTACTGAATAAGAGATGGAGCAATTTTGTTATGCAGTGAAAGTTTACCAATAGTGTGCCGTGAATTGTTGTAATATGCTCAAAAACCCCTTTATCAAAATGTTTGGCCCACTTTGTGCAAGTAAGTTACTCTTCTGGTAAAGGGGGATCAGACAGAAATTTGGAAACTTTAGAAGCGATATGCCCTGAGCTTTGCCAGAAGTTAAGCATCGTAACCAGGGCCGACCTATTAAACAACTCAAGTTTAGATAATTTGACTTTATTTCGAAGAAAACTGTAAAATCAAGGCTTGTGAGATTATCTTTCGTAGCTAGTGTTGAAAAGGGAAGCGGGTCATGGTTTGTATCATGTAGGTCTTTTATTAATCTGATTCCCTTAGAGGCCCACATATGCCCTGTCTTATGGTCAATACTAGTATTGAGTATAGGGTTGAGCCACAGGGAACCCAATCTGGAGGTATTAATGGGTACTTGGAGTCATTTGTCTAGTACTCGTAAAGCATATGCCGTACCAGCACGAATGCGATGAGAGTGGGGTATGACAAATTTCAACACCGTGAGAAAAAAGGATACGTCAAAGGAGGAGTAGAGATCACGTTCAATGTGTAGCCATGGAGGAGTGTTATGCAAGTCTGAGAGAAACCAGGCAGACCCTTGAGTTGCAAGAAAGGCCGTTTGATAAAGGTTCCAGTTTGGAAACGTACACGCCCCTAATGGTGCAGACCTCCGCAGAGATTTGTAGGAGATCCTAGCTCTCCTATCATTCCAAAGGAACGTTGAGGCGACATTATCCAATTCATGGAAGAAGGAGGGACAACGCTTCACAGGAAGCATGGAAGATAGGAAATTAACTATCAGAGTGATCATCATTTTAAGTGTTTGGAGTCTGCCCCACCAGGTGCTAAAATTGGGTGACCAGGCATTTAAGAGGTCCCTGACCTTGGTTATGGTGTGAGGGTCGTTAAAAAGTATTGTATCCGTGAGGTCTCTACAAAACCATATCCCCAGGTATTTGATATGGGTAGATTGCCACTTGAGACCAGAGACTCCTAGGTGGGAAGGAGACAGAAAGGATTCAAGGGAAATACTTCAATTTTATCCTAATTTAAAGAGTAGCCAGACACTTTTGAGAAAGCATGAATAATAACAATTACAGCGGGAACAGCTGACTCAGTATCTTTGGAAAAGATAAGAATATCGTCTGCAGATGCAGCTGTTTCAAAAATGTGTTGTCCAAACTGAAGGTCTTTGACATTTGGATCCGCTTTAAGTAACCTAAGTAAAGGGTCAAAAAGAGTAAGGGTGAGAGGAGACACCCCTGTCTCATTATTTGGTGAAGGTGGAAATAGGAGGAGGTAGAGCCATTGACCCTAATGTTTGCTTTGGGATCTGCATATAGAGCCACGGGAGTGTTTTTGATCTAGTCTCTTCATTGTACAGAACTGCGAAGCAGGCGGGGATTCACCAAAGGTGGTCTTTTTGCAGACCTCTAGTGGCAACAATTTTGAGGTCCAGTTACAAGTTTCGATTGGAAACTTGTTTCCAACATTGGCCCGTGCCACATAACGTGTTCTCCTTGTACCCATCTCCAGATAAGGCCCGAATGAAAGGGCCGAAACACGTCGCTCCCACAGAATAAAGGAGTCCAACGGAACAATGACATCAATAAAGAAAGTAGATACATATACCTTGAACTGATTGTGAGGGTTGATCTTTCCCCTTATGTGTCTATTGGACTACCTCATTTTGGATTGCTTATAGATATGTAGCAACCTTTTGTTTCAAAGTATGGATAGGAAGGATTGAGAAGTTAAGTGTGCAGATTTGTTTGTCTCTTGATATCTATATAAATGGAAATGGTCTAAATCCCTTTTTGTGTTTGATGTATTTTATATGTTGTGATAAAGGATAATAATTTAACCCTTTGCATGCTCATGACGGAGCGGTTCCGTCATGAGCCACGGTCGGCGTATGCTCATTAAGCGTGCACCGATGTCATCAGGAAGCACTGGAAGCCTGGAACCATTTGTTTCCAGGCGTCCAGGAGAGGAGCAGGTAAGTTTTGTGCTCCAGTGGGGCGGGGGGGGGGGGGGGGGGGGGACGACATCGGTTCACATTGAGGCATCGCGGGAGAGGAAAGAGTGTTTTCTCTCCCCTGATGTCTCAGTGCAGAGCATTTCTGCTGCACGATTGCGCACAGCGTCGCAATCGTGCAACAGGAATTACCCCACTAGATACCTGGGATGTTTTTTTGTGTAAAGGAAGCGACCCCTTGGGCAAGGGTCTCTTCCTTAGGGGGCAATATTATTTTAAGACTTTTCTGGCCCCCCCCCGGGGACAGATCGCCTGAATGTTTGGGTGTTTCTGGCCCCAGGGGGGGACAGAAAAGCACACTAGAGTCAGGGATATATAAAAAATAAAATGGAAGCGACCCCTTGGGCAAGGGTCGCTTCCAGAGGCCATATTTTTTTTAATGTGTATTCTGCCCCCCTGGGGTCAGATTACCTTGTTTATTTGGCAATTCCCCACTAGACACCAGGGAGTTCTTTATTTATTTAAAGGAAGCGACCCCTTGGGCAAGACTCGCTTCCTTAGGGGGCATATTATTTTTAAGACTTTTCTGACCCTCCCTGGGGACAGATCGCCTGCGTTTGTTTGCGTTTCTGGCCCCATGGGGGGCAGAAATCCCACTAGAGCCAGGGATATTTAAAAAAATAAAATGGAAGCGACCCCTTGGGCAAGGGTCACTTCCAGGGGGCAGGGGGGGCAGAAAACCCCACTAGGCACCAGGGCTTTTGTTTTGTGTGTAATTGAGGTTGCTCCCAAGGGTGTAACATTTGCTTAATGTTTTTTCTGCCCCTCCTGGGGACAGATCTGCCCCTTTTTTTGCCTTTCTGCCCCAGGCGGGAGGGGAAGGCAGAAATCCCTACTAGGCGCCAGGGATTTATTTATTTTGGAAGGGTTGGCACATTTCTGTCTGTTGGTGTCTGCCCCACCTGGGGGACAGATCGGACTGGCAGAAAACCTCACGATCCCTTGGGCAAGAGCACCCCCCATTTTTCTCAGCCCTCTTTTAAGGCCCATCTGGCAGATTGACTATTTGGGTAGTGACATAGCGTGTTATAATGTTAATTGGTTTTTTTTGTGAATTGCAATTGTAATGCTTTATTTCTCCCTTTTTGTTCTAGGTCAAGGCTTTTGCTCTTTGACTGTTCCAGGTTGCGGTTTTGTTGCTGTTTGTGTAGTTGCATGTGTTTGGTGAGAGACTTTTTTTGTACAATGTAAATGAGTTTCATTTCTCTGCATGAATGTGTTTTTTGCAAATGGCATAATAATAGCAGTATGTTTGGCTTCTGTTTGAGTGTCAGAAACATTTTGCATTCATGCTTGATGTTTATTTTGTTGTCTTGTGAGTAATTGGTTTTGTTTTTTTCTTTCTAGTGCGATATCGTTGTTTCTGCAGTGTAGGTGCTGGTGAGGGTAGCTGTCTCTTGCAAGTGAATTGTATAGTTTTTGAGTATATAGATCTTTGTTATAAAGGTACACATTTCTTTTACTTGCCTATTTTGCAGTGATGGTTGTTGTTGACTTGTTTGTGCAGTCTCCTTTCTTAGTAAGGATAATGGCTAGCCGCAGGATTACTGCACAGCAGATTGTTGGTATGCTTTTTGAGTCTTCCTCTGACCATGGTTCAGAGACTGACTCTGTGTAATGACAAACTTTAGATCTCCCCTGGACCAAGGAATGTACCGTCACTTTCCCAGGGAGAGAATATCAGTTCCAAACTTATGGAATATAACATATACACAGCACTTCCTAAGGTGGGCAAACTTTGAACACTCCCCCAAAGGCAAGGCAAGCAACTTCCTATAACACAATTACCTGCTAGAAGGGAATTCACCCATCCTTCTACAACAGAATACTTGGCCAAGAAGAGTCCACACCTCCTGCTACAAGGAAAAGACGAATTGGTATATCTGGGATGTATTTATTTGCAAATAGCACCACACAGTAAGCCAAATGCACCTATCATAGCAGACTCTAACATATCAATAGTATGATTGAAACCCAATCAAGGCAAATATATATGTAGAAATATATACATGTATGGATATAAGAATCAGAAAATAAGGAGAGAATCAGTAAAGAATCAAGAGACAGTTAGTAGCTGAGACACCTCACCTAATGCTCCATCATGTCACCTTGCTTTGCTCAAGGGGAGTCCATTGCTTGAACCGGGTGAAAGCTCAGAGGTGACACCACTTTTTCCATGACAGCACGTCTGCTCCACGGATGAACTTCCACCAGGCCAGTGTAGACTCCCCTTTTTAATACACATTTAAACACAGCGAAGCTTCTAGCAAACTCCGCCCCCTAGTTCTCATGAGAGCCCGTACCAGCCTGCCTCAAGGTCAGAGCAACGGTTGATCAGGCCCTTGCCATGACTACAAGTCAAACCATGTACATTCCTCTGATAAGAACCAGTTCTCTCTAGTCAGTAAAATGTGAAAAACAGGGAAAAAAAGCAGACCATGCCCTCCCCACTTTGCAGCTTCGTGCAGGCACAGAAAATGGCTTCAGAGTTAGTTAAGCCATGCACACAAAGGCCCAAAGCAGGATGGAATTGAAAAGCAAGATGACATGAGACCATGTCAAAGGAGCACCTATAATTCTCATCCACACAACTTACGAGCACCACTGTGCACACAGAAAAGTTTGAAGCAAGGTAAAGAAGGCAGAATGACATTAGACCACGTCAAAGCCAATAGGTCAAAGTCATAATTCACCTAATCCAAATAACATTATACACTTAATCCCTCAGTATACAACATTGAGCACATGTGTGCACCACCACCCACAACACTGCACCTCAACATCCCATACCTTCTATTCTTGGAAAGACTATTCCACTAAAAGGCAGAAGAAAAGCAGGCATATGCAAACCCATCCTACATTAAGGCTAAGGTAACATAACACACTTAAGTCAGTACAGAATGGTGGTGATTGAGGGTCATCATAGGGTGTCAGACCACAAAAGTGGCTGATTCACTACACTCTGCATCTGAGGCAGAAGAGGGAGGGGAAGATTCAGGCAGTGAGTTTTCTCTCCACATGGAATCATCGGATGATGAAGCCACTCTCAGTGCGGATGAAGCTACTCTTAGTGTGGATGAGGTGCCTGTTTTAGAGGAGGACATTGATGTGCTGATAGTGCAGCAAGAGGCATCTGGGCTGTAGCCTGGGGCTGCAAGGCTCCCAGTTGGAAATGATGACCTCTGGGTTGCCCCAGGCATGGTGCAGCTGGCATTGCCAGACTTTACTGGTGCTCCAGGATGTAGAGGGAATACAGAAAAGTTTTTGCCGATACATTTTTTTCAGTTGTTTATGGACGATGTATTTTTGTCAGAGATTGTTGAGCAGACTAATTTGTATGCCGAACAGTTTTTGAGGGACAAAAGTGCCAGCCTTACGCCCCACTCTAGAGCTACCCGTTGGACTCCCACAAATCTGGAAGAGATGAAGAAGTTCTTGGGTTTAACTTTTTTGATGGGCTTGCTAAGGAAGCCATCAATGTCTTCATATTGGTCTACTAGTCCCTTGATGGCAACAGCTATATTTCCGGCAGTCATGAGTCATGATAGGTATTTGCTTCTGCTTCGGATGCTGCATTTTGTTGATAATGGTTTAGTGTTGCCACGAGATCACCCTGAGTGTGACTGTCTTTTTAAGACTCGGCCTGTCACTGATCACTTTGTAGATCAATTTTCTGAGATCAATGCTCCAGGGAAATAGCCGTGGATGAGTCTTTGGTCTTGTTCAAGGGCTGCTTGGTTTTTAGGCAATACATTCATAGTAAGAGGGCACGCTATGGAATTAAGCTGTATATGCTGTGTGACAGTAGGGCTGGATATGTCTCTTATTGCAGGGTGTACACCGGTAAGGAATCCAGGATTAACCCCCCTGGTTGTCCGTCCACTTTTGGAGTGACTGAGAAAATTGTGTGGCAACTTGGTAGAGGACCTTTTAATAAAGATCACCATTTATATGGAGATAACTTCTACACTGGTGTGCGTTGTTCAGGGGATTAGCCAAAGTGGACACTGTTGCTTGTGGCACAATCCGCTATAACCGTAAAGGTTTCCCAAAATAACTAGTTTGTCAAAAGCTTGTGCGGGGAAAGTGCAGTGCGTTGCGTTGTGAGGAACTTCTAGCTGTGAAGTTTTCAGACAGGAGAGATATCTACATGCTGACTACCATCCATGAAAAAAGCACTTCACCTGTGACTGTTTGGGGTCAGGTTGCTGAAGCGCGCAAACTTGTGTTCATTTTAGACTATAATAGGCACATGAGTGGTGTTGATAGAGTAGATCAGAGGTTGGAACCTTACACTGCTCTTTGTAAGGCTTACATTTGGTATAAGAAGTTGGCTATCCATCTTTTCCACTTGGCAACCTTTAATGGTTTTGTTGTATTCAAGGATTCCTGTCCTGAGTCAAAGATGACGTTTGCTAAGTTTCAGGAGTCTGTAATAGGCAGCCTTGTTGTAGTGGAACAGGCAAGCGTTCCTAGAGTTGGAGTGGTGGAGGATGTGGCTAGATTGAAAGATTGCCACTTTCCTGATCACATTCCTCCCACACCCTCAGAAGACTTTCCCAGTAGGAGATGTAGAGTCTGTTGGCGAGGAGGTACGCAGAAGGAGACTCGTATGTACTGCCCAGTGTGTCCTTCTAACCCTGGGATGTGTGTGCCTGCTTGTTTTAGAGTGTACCACACGCAAAATAATTTTTGGGAGCATCCATGAGTGGTAAAGTGAACTGCCTGGTCTTTATTGTTTTATATATTTTGTTCAGTGTCAAGGTTGGCATTTGTGCAATGTATTTAGTTTCAGATTTTGTGTTAGTAGCTTTGTATCTATTTGCAATTAGTTTATGTTTTCTTTTTTGTATAAAAAAATACTAAATGTGATGGCGGTGTGTGTAGGCTGGCACTTGGCTAGTGGTGTGCGTGGACTGGGGCTTGGCTGACGGTGTGTGAGTAGTGACTTGCTGCTGGTCACTACACACACTGCTAGCCAAACGCCTCTCCACGCAATCCATGAGCTGGTGTGGTTGATGTGTCAGGAATGTGGCATGTGAAAGTGATGGGCCCTTGAATGGCGCTGTCTGCTGGTGTGAATGTTGTAATGTGCTGGGCCCACGGTGTGAATGTTTTTGTATGAGTCACGTATGAAAGGTGTATGAATGGCCTGTAAAGAGGTTGGTGCCTTGTCTTGGCTTTACAACTCACGAGCGGTGACTCAATGGTTCAGTTTCTCGTCCTTTTAATTATCAACAGTGCATTTCATTTTGTGAAATCTCTGGTTAATACAACTGTATATACTGACCCATCACTCACCCTCGTGCCAAATCCAACCCGTATGTCTGTGTGCTTGAGGAATAGGTGGTTGTGCAGAAATATGTGTCTTTTCTGTCTTTCTCAAGCCAGGTGTGCCTTGTCTCTTTTTGTGAATGTTGTAATGTGTTGGTTTCGTGCCTGGTGGTGTGAATGATCTTGTGTGTATCACGTATGAAAGGTGTGTGAATGGCCTGTAAAGCGGTTGGGGCTTTATAGCTCATGAGCTGCGAGTCACTGGTTCAGTTTTTTGTCCTTTCAATTATTGATAGTGTGTTTCATTTTTGTGAAATCTCTTGTTAATAACATTTAATATACTGAACCATCATCGCCCTTGTGCCAAATCCAACCAGTATGTGTGTGTGCTTGAGGAACAGATGGATGTACAGTAATCTTTGTCTTTTTTGCCTCACTGCCAAGGTGTACATTCCATTAAAGATTAACCTACCAACTGTAGGTATTGTTTTGATATTAAGTTATCTTACCCACAATGTCCTGCAAACCTCAAATTGTGTCTGTCACATTTTCTTTGGGGAACGCTGGTTGGTAGGAAATTTTTGTCAGCCCGGTGATGCCACAACTTTTCCACACAAAGATGTGTGGAAAAAGTGATTTTTTCAGCTAAATTTGAAGTTTGGAGGGGATTCTGGGTAAGAAAACGTTGGGGGATCGATGCAAGTCATACCTCCCTGGAATCTCCCGGGTGTCTAGTTTTCAGAAATGTGTGGGTTTGGTAGGTGTCCCTAGATGGCCGCCAAGCACGGGGCCAAAAACCCAGGTGACCCCCCTTGCAAAACCAGGTTGTTTTGTGATATGCAATTTTGATGTTGCCTCAATACGTTTTGGGCCCTTGCCTGTCGCGGGTACTTGGGCCTCCCACACGAGTGAGGCACCATTTTTATCGGGAGACCCGGGGGAGCACTGGGTAGTAGGAACTTTGTGTCAGCCCGGTGATGCCACAACTTTCCCACACAAAAATGTGTGAAAAAAGTTATTTTTTCAGCTAAATTTGAGGTTTACAGGGGATTCTGGATAAGAAAACGTTGGGGGTTCCATACAAGCTATACCTCTCTAGCATGCCCCGGGTCTCTAGTTTTCAAAAATGTATAGGTTTGCTAGGTTTCCCTAGGTGCCGGCAGAGCTACGGTTCACAAACTACAGCTAGGCACTTTGCAAAAAAGGGGTCATTTTTCACTGTGAAAATGTGGTGTGTCCACCTTGAATTTTGGGCCGTTTCCTGTTGCGGGCACTAGGCCTACCCACACAAGTGAGGTACCATTTTACTCGGAAGACTTTGGGGAACGCAGGGTGGGAGGAATTTTGTGGATCCACGCAGATTCCAGAACTTTCCACCACAGAAATGAGAGGAAAAATTGTTTTTTGGACAATGTTTTAGGTTTGCAAGGGATTCTGGGTAACAGAACCTGGTGACAGCCAGTCAAGTCACCCCATCCTGGATTTCCCTGGGTGTCTAGTGTTCAAAAATGTATAGGCTTGCTAGGTTTCCCTAGGTGCCGGCAGAGCTAGGGTTCAAAAACTACAGCTAGGCCCTTTGCAAAAAAAACGGGTAATTTTTCACTGTGAAAATATGGTGTGTCCACCTTGCATTTTGGGCCATTTCCTGTCGCGAGCACTAGGCCTACCCACACAAGTGAGGTACCATTTTTCTTGAAAGACTTTGGGAAACGTGAGGTGGGTGGAATTTTGTGGATCCATGCAGATTCCAGAACTTTCCACCACAGAAATGTGAGGAAAATATGTTTTTTTGACAATTTTTTAAGTTTGCAAGGGATTCTGGGTAACAGAACCTGGTGAGAGCCAGTCAAGTCACCACATCCTTGATTCCCCTGGGTGCCTAGTTTTCAAAAATGTATAGGTTTGCTAGGTTTCCCTAGGTGCCGGCAGAGCTAGGGTTAAAAAACTACAGCAAGCAACTGTGCAAAAAAAGGGTCACTGTGAAAATGTGGTGTGTCCACCTTGCGTTTTGGGCCGTTTCCCGTCGCGGGCACTAGTCCTACCCACACAAGTGAGGTACCATTTCTCTCGGAAGACTTTGAGGAACGCGGGGTGGATGGAGTTTTGTGGATCCACACAGATTCCAGAACTTTCCACCACAGAAATGTGATGAAAATGTGTTTTATTTGGCAATTGTTTAGGTTTGCAAGGGATTCTGGGTAACGTAACATGGTGAGAGCCAGTCAAGTCACCCCATCCTGGATTCCCCTGGTCGTCTAGTTTTCAAAAATGCATAGATGTGCTAGGTTTCCCTAGTTGCCGACAGAGATAGGGTTAAAAAACTACAGATAGGCAGCTTGCAAAAAAAGGCTCATTTTTCACTGTGAAAATATGGTACGTCCACTTTGCGTTTTGGGCCGTTTCCTGTCGTGGGAACTAGGCCTACCCACACAAGTGAGGTACCATTTTTCTCTGAAGACTTTGGGAAATGCGGGGTGGGTGGAAATTTGTGGATCCACGTAGATTCCAGAACTTTCCACCTCAGAAATTTGAGAAAATGTGTTCTTTTTAGAATTTTTTAGGTTTGCAAGGGATTCTGGGTAACAGAACCTGGTGAGAGCCAGTTAGGTCACCCCATCCTGGATTTCCCTGGGCGTCATGTTTTCAAAAATGTATAGGTTTGCTAGGTTTCCCTAGGTGCCGGCAGAGCTAGGGTTAAAAAACTACAGCTAGGCACTTTGCAAAAAAAGGGTAATTTTTCACTGTGAAAATGTGGTTTGTCCACCTTGAATTTTGGGCCGTTTCCTGTCGCGGGCACCAGGCCTACCCACACAAGTGAGGTACCATTTTTCTCGAAAGACTTTGGGAAACGCGGGGTGGGTGGAATTTTGTGGATCCACGCAGATTCCAGAACTTTCCACCACAGAAATATGAGGAAAATGTGTTTCTTTGGACAAAATGTATTTAGGTTTGCAAGGGATTCTGGGTAACAGAACCTGGTGAGAGCCAGTCAGGTCACCCCATCCTGGATTCCCCTGGGTGTCTAGTTTTAAAAAATGTATTGGTTTGCTAGGTGCCGGCAGAGCTAGGTTAAAAAACTACAGCTAGGCACTTTGCCAAAAAAGGGTCATTTTTCACTGTGAAAATGTGGTGTGTCCACCTTGCGTTTTGGGCCGTTTCCTGTCGTGGGCACTAGGCTTACCCACACAAGTGAGGTACCATTTTTCTCGGAAGACTTTGGGAAAAGCGAGGTGGGTGGAATTTTGTGGATCCACGCAGATTTCAGAACTTTCCACCACAGAAATGTGAGGAAAATATGTTTTTTTGACCATTTTTTAAGTTTGCAAGGGATTCTGGGTAACAGAACCTGGTGAGAGATAGTCAAGTCACCCCATCCTGGATTCTCCTGGGTGCCTAGTTTTCACAAATGTATAGGTTTGGTAGCTTTCCCTGGTGCTGGCAGAGCTAGGGTTAAAAAACTACAACTAGGCACTTTGCAAAAAAAGGGTCATTTTTCACTGTGAAAATGTGGTACGTGCACCTTGCGTTTTGGGCCGTTTCCTGTCGCGGGAACTAGGCCTACCCATACAAGTGAGGTAACATTTTTCTCAGAAGACGTTGGGGAACGCGGGGTGGGTGGAATTTTGTGGATTCACGCAGATTCCAGAACTTTCCACCACTGAAATGTGAGGAAAATGTGTTTTCTTTTACCATTCTTTAGGTTTGCAAGGGATTCTGGCTAACGGAACCTGGTGAGAGCCAGTCAAGTCACCCCCTCCTGGATTCCCCTGGGTGTCTAGTTTTCAAAAATATATAGGTTTGCTAGGTTTCCCTAGTTGCCGACAGAGATAGGGTTAAAAAACTACAGATAGACAGTTTGCAAAAAAAGGGTCATTTTTCACTCTGAAAATGTGGTGCGTCCACCTTGCGTTTTGGGCCGTTTCCTGTCGTGGGCACTAGGCCTACCCACACAAGTGAGGTACCATTTTTCTCTGAAGACTTTGGGAAATTTGGGGTGGGTGAAATTTTGTGGATCCACGTAGATTCCAGAACTTTCCACCTCAGAAATGTGAGGAAAATGTGTTTTTTTTTTAGAATAGTTTAGGTTTGCAAGGGATTCTGGGTAACAGAACCTGGTGAAAGCCAGTTAAGTCACCCCATACTGGATTTCCCTGGGCATCTTGTCTTTAAAAAAAGAATAGGTTTGCTAGGTTTCCCTAGGTGCCGGCAGAGCTAGGGTTAATAAACTACAGCTAGGCACTTTGCAAAAAAAGGGTCATTTTTCACTGTGAAAATGTGGTGTGTCCACCTTGCGTTTTGGGCCGTTTCTTGTCGTGGGCACTAGGCTTACCCACACAAGTGAGGTACCATTTTTCTCGGAAGACTTTGGGAAAAGCGAGGTGGGTGGAATTTTGTGGATCCACGCAGATTTCAGAACTTTCCACCACAGAAATGTGAGGAAAATATGTTTTTTTGACCATTTTTTAAGTTTGCAAGGGATTCTGGGTAACAGAACCTGGTGAGAGCTAGTCAAGTCACCCCATCCTAGATTCTCCTGGGTGCCTAGTTTTCACAAATGTATAGGTTTGGTAGCTTTCCCTGGTGCTGGCAGAGCTAGGGTTAAAAAACTACAACTAGGCACTTTGCAAAAAAAGGGTCATTTTTCACTGTGAAAATGTGGTACGTGCACCTTGCGTTTTGGGCCGTTTCCTGTCGCGGGAACTAGGCCTACCCATACAAGTGAGGTAACATTTTTCTCAGAAGACTTTGGGGAACGCGGGGTGGGTGGAATTTTGTGGATTCACGCAGATTCCAGAACTTTCCACCACTGAAATGTGAGGAAAATGTGTTTTCTTTTACCATTCTTTAGGTTTGCAAGGGATTCTGGCTAACGGAACCTGGTGAGAGCCAGTCAAGTCACCCCCTCCTGGATTCCCCTGGGTGTCTAGTTTTCAAAAATATATAGGTTTGCTAGGTTTCCCTAGTTGCTGACAGAGATAGGGTTAAAAAACTACAGATAGACAGTTTGCAAAAAAAGGGTCATTTTTCACTCTGAAAATGTGGTGCGTCCACCTTGCGTTTTGGGCCGTTTCCTGTCGTGGGCACTAGGCCTACCCACACAAGTGAGGTACCATTTTTCTCTGAAGACTTTGGGAAATTTGGGGTGGGTGAAATTTTGTGGATCCACGTAGATTCCAGAACTTTCCACCTCAGAAATGTGAGGAAAATGTGTTTTTTTTTTAGAATAGTTTAGGTTTGCAAGGGATTCTGGGTAACAGAACCTGGTGAAAGTCAGTTAAGTCACCCCATTCTGGATTTCCCTGGGCATCTTGTCTTTAAAAAAAGAATAGGTTTGCTAGGTTTCCCTAGGTGCCGGCAGAGCTAGGGTTAATAAACTACAGCTAGGCACTTTGCAAAAAAAGGGTCATTTTTCACTGTGAAAATGTGGTGTGTCCACCTTGCGTTTTGGGCCGTTTCCTGTCGTGGGCACTAAGCCTACCTACACAATTGAGGTACTATTTTTCTTGGAAGACTAGGGAGAACGCGGGGTGGGTAGAATTTTGTGGACCCACACAGATTCCAGAACTTCCACCACAGACATGTGAGGAAAATTTGTTTTTTTGGACAATTATTTAGGTTTGCAAGGGATTCTGGGTAACAGAACCTGGTGAAAGCCAGTCAAGTCCCCCCGTCCTGGATTCCCCTAGGTGTCTAGTTTTCAAAAATGTATAGGTTTGCTAAGTTTCCCTAGGTGCCGGCAGTGCTAGGGTTCAAAAACTACAGCTAGGCACTATGCAAAAAAAGGGTCATTTTTCACTGTGAAAATGTGGTGTGTCCACCTTGCATTTTGAGCCGTTTCCTGTCGTGGGCACAAGGCCTACCCACACAAGTGAGGTACCATTTTTATTGTGAGACTTAGGGTAACACAGAATTGTTGAGCAACTGTTATTACCTATTGACTTTTGATGCATTTCTGCCTTCCAAATGAAAGACAATGTGTAAAAAATAAGTCATTTTGAAAAATGACCTATAATTCTCATGCTAGTATGGGTACTCCCAATTTTGGAAATGTGCAAATATCTACTGTTTCTAAACTCTATATTTTGTTCCCATTTCAGAAATACATAGGTGTCTTTCATACCGATTTTTCCATGTATACATTTTCCCAAAATAATTGCTATATACCTGGTACATAATAAAAAACCATTGCAAGATGCTGCTCAGTTATTTCCTCTGGGTTCGTCGGGTTCTTGGTGAACCTACAAGTTCTATATATCCCCACAACCAGAAAGTTCCAGCAAATTTAACAGTATATTGCTTTCAAACATCTGTCATAATTAAAAGAAGTTACCGGTGAAAACGTTGACAGAAATGGCTGTTTGTTTCATCTAAGTTTCAATTTTTCCTATATTTAACTGTTAGTTTCTATAAAGAAACCTTGAAGGATCTACACAAATAACCCCTTGCTAAATTCAGAAGTGTGTCTACATTTCTAAAATGTATAGCTGTCCATGATACATTATTGCTTTTATACCCATTTCTACCATTAACTGTAAGCAGGTTGAAAGCACAAAAAATCTCAAAAATAGGCTATGTCCCATTAAAATCCCCAAACTGTGTAAAAAAATGTTGTTTTTTGACAAAAGTCTGCTTGTCCCTGAAAGCTGGGAAGATGGAGATTTCAGCACCACAACCCCTTGTTTGATACCATTTGCAGAGAAAAACAGACGCTTTCATCTGGAGCCCTTTTTTCCCATTTTTCAAAAAATGTAGCTGTATTTTAGCTACTTTCTGGGTCCCCTCCAAGGGAAACCACAAACCCTGGGTACCTTTAGAATCCCCATGATCTTGGAAAAAAAGGACGGTGAATTTGGCATGGATACCATATGTGGTCAAAAAGTTACAGGGTCTAAGGGCGTACTACCCCAAATAGCCAAATAAAGGCTTAGCACAGGGGGGAAAAGGCCCAGCAGCGAAGGGGTTAAGAACTTACTGTTTGAATTGGATTTGGAGGTGATATGTGACTAGAGAAGTTAATTCAAATAAATATGAAGGGACTGTCTAGCTATAAATAGGAATCAATTAATGTTTTACCTATGATAAATTGTACGGTATCTATTCCTCCACATCATCCTGTTTTTGTCCATGTTTATTACCCAAATGAGGGAGGGTGATTAGGGCACTGCCCATGGTTGTTTAAATGCCATTAACAATGGCGGGTGAATGCGTGGCAGTCGGAATGACTGACTGCCACGGGTCCGACTGTTGTAATGTTCCCGATTGCCTGTCGAACCGCCAGCTATCTCTAGAATGGCGGCGGTGCCTGCCTTGTACCGCTATAGGGATTATGATATCCCTTTATGCCTCTCTGTCAGCGGCGGTTGACCTTTGGGCCTCCCAGGCCCTGAGATGTGGTTTTGGGGGGTACCTACGGTGCCCCCCTACATATCCCTGCATCATGTGGCAGGCACCGCATGGTGGCTTATATGTAGTGCAGGGTTATGTCCAGTGTTCCCTTTTTGTTTTGTGGCGTGAAGCCAGCAGCACACGCCACAATGCAAAATATAGGCATTGTGACCGTCATGGTGGTGGTCGCATCGTAATGCCTATGTCAAGACCGCCGACATCCTGTCGGGTGGTCCCGTTTCCATAATTCCATTAGGGTGGCATGCAGACTTTCCTAATCAGGTCCATAATTATTATACAAAGGGACAGAGAAGGACGTCTTCCTATATGGCAGAAGAAGTCAAAAGCTCAGACATCCAACACTTCTGGTGAAGACAGCGACTCTTCTCCTACCACCCTTAAAAGTTCAAGATCCTTTGACCAGGTTGTAGGAAGGCCTTAAAGAAAGATCCTCCCAGAAAGGAGAATTTACAACTTGTGTCCCAAGGGGCGCCCTATTCCCATCCCTCTACTCCTTCTGACAAGAAAATGGAAAGACTGAGGTCTTAATGGAGAGAGCAGCGGCAAGATTCAATCTTCCCACGTACATGAAGCAATCTGATTGCTTCCTTCATGATATTGAGAACCAGGTTATAAAGTCAGTTTGAGCGATTCCGATCATTGATTACATTTTTGAGGAAGGTATGAAAGTAATGAGGAATCCAGCAACTGTTGCCCCTCCACCACATCGCCTTGATAAAAAACAGAAGGCCACAGATGATTCTCCAGCCTGCCTTGTTAGCCATTCCAAGCCAGATTCCATTATCTTGCAGGCTGTGCAAAGGCGTTCTAAATATCCATCCACTCCTATTTTGACTCCTCTGGATGAAGAAGGGAGAGAGAGAGGTTCTCCTTTATGTTCGCAATTACAGCTTTCGCAGCAAATTCCCTAGCTATATTAGCGCCTTATGACTCACAGATTTGGTCAGATATTAATAGCCTTCTTGACCTCATTCCTGCAGCAAAGAAAGCGGAGGCCCAAAAGATCATATATGAGGATGAGCGTACTTCTTCAGAGATTATTGATTGTGCTCTAGACATCGCCTCAGCTTGGTTTAGACAGCTAGCAGGGCAGCTGTTCTAAGACGCCATGGCTGGCTCAAAGCTACAAAGTTTAGACCAGAGGTTCAAATGAAAATACTTGATATGGCTGACGCTGGTGAGTCCCTTATCTCGATGAAGCACTGTTGGTGATAAAGAAGGTGTAGAGACAGAATATCGAGTTGAAAATATCAAGTGACATGAATATCGAGTCAAAAATATCATGGCAGCTATATAACAAGGTAAGTAATATCGATGTAAAAAATATTGAAAATTGGTTAAGTATTAAATATCGATGTTAAAAATATAGTGTATATAATATTGATTTTTTGGGTTATTGTTCTTTTAGGTGTTATTTTTTTTGTGTTTAGGTTATTTGTAATGTTTTTGCTTATTTGTATTTGTTTATTTTATTTAAAAAATCTCTATTTTTTTATTGTAACATATTTTTTAATAGCGGGATGTTGGGTTTTTAGAGGAAAAGGATGGGGAGCAGCCGCGGCCCGTGGAGGGAGTTCCGTGGGGCGGTAAGGCGGGGCGGGGAGGGGCAGGGTGGGGGGTTCTAAAAACCGGAATATGGATAATTGCAGGTAAGTAAACAATTAAATAAATAAAACAAATGTCGTAGTGCGCGCTGCATCGCATTTTGCGATGCAGCGCCACCACCATTGCAGATACTACTGCTTCTCCGACGGGCTCCTTGACCCCGTCGGATCCATGGTGGTCGGCCTCTCCGACCGCCACCCATCCGCCCACCATCATTATGAGGCAGGTAGAAATCCTCATTCCTATGGCGGTGGGACCCCACCAACGGGCTGTCGGTGGCAGTCCCACCGTCATCTTAATCAGGCCCTTAGTTTGGAGTAGGAATGGTATTTTTTTGAGTGTTTGGTGTCTTGCACTTTTCCTGAATTTAGTTAGTTTGGAGGAGGAATAGCATTTTTTGGGGAGGTTTGTGTCCAGCACTTTATCTGAAATTAGTTAGGTTGGAGTTGGTATAGTATTTTTTTCTGGTATGATGTCCTGCAATTTCCCTGAATTTAGTTTGGAGTTGGAGTAATAATTTTTTATGGTTGAGTCTCCAGCATTTTCCATGCGTTTAGCTAAATTGGAGTGGGAGTAGGAGTAGTACATTTTTGTGGTTTAGGGCCTCATTACGATGTAGGACGGACCATCTCGGTGCTGGGCTCGACCGAACTATGGTTGAAAGCCTAATTAGGATGCGACTGAACACTGTTCGGCAGTTTGGTCGCATTCCAATATTTCCCAATAGGAGCATGCATTACGGTCGTAAGCCGGCAGTAGCACATGCTACCATAGGGAAATGGGAGGGGTTGTTCCTCCTTGCACCCCGTGGCAGGCACCTCAAGGTGACTGCCACCAGGTGCAGTGACCAACAAGAGCCCCCAACCGGAGGCCACACACACAAGGGGGCCCTGCTTGGGCCCCCAAACATGCTTTTTGACATGGTTTCCATGTCGGTCAGGCCGGCATGGAAACAATGCTGGAAACCGTGCATCGTAATCCCAAGGGCGAAAAGACTCACCCTTTGGAATTACGAGTCAGTTCCGACTGGCCAATGGGTTTCTCAAACCTGTTGGAAGCAAGCGGAATGACTGGCTGGCTTAGTTTCTGACCACCAGCATTGTAATGCAGAAGTTGGAACGTAAACCGAAGGGCCAAATACGATGTTGCCCCTTAGGGGTCTATTAGAATGTCGGGCGGATCGCCACCGCCCGCATGGCGGTGGCGGTCCGCCAGACATACACCTCCGCCCGAATGCCATTTACCCCGCCATATTAGTATGGCGGGGGGACCCCGGCAGACGAAAAAAGACTGTACACCGGTTTTCCGCCGGTCACACAGGTGACCAGGCGGAAAAGGGGCCTGATATGGTGACATCGCGTATGTACGGTGCGTACATACGCGATGTTGGGGTACGTGATGTTGGGGTACGCGATGTTGGATGTATGCACCATACATACGCGATGTTGGGGGAATGCAATGTTGGGGGTATGCGATGTTGGGGTATGCAATGTTGGGGTATGTGATGTTGGGGGTACGCAATGTTGGGGTATGCAATGTTGGGGTACGCGATGTTGGGGGTACGCACAGTACATTCGCACTGGGGGTACGCACCGTACATACACAACGCACGGGGGTGTATGCCTGTATGACTCATACCCCTGGGGACTCTGCTTTTACGGTGTTTTTGGCTCCCGTAAGAAAAGAGCCGTACGGAGTGCCGTAGGGACGAATCGCACTTGCTGGCCCGGAAACCGCTGCTTAAATACGTACGGACGTCGCGGACAAGCTGTTCCAGATCAGAAACGTTGGTTTATTTTAGCCGTATGGTCTTTTGTACGATTCGTACGGAAAAAGGCTTTCTGTACGAATCGTACTTCCTAGGTTGTAAGAAAAGTTTACCGGGTACGAGTCGTAAGGGAAAAACGCTCCGTACAATGATTTGTACAGCCTTTTTCCAGGATTGGAATCAGCCCCAAGGTGTCTAATTTGAAGGTTGGTCGGAAAGCCTCCGACTGCAGGTCGGTGGCTTTCCGACAGACATCTAAAGTTTCAAATCCGACCGCAGTATTTCACTGACGGTGGCCAGATTTGAAACTAGATGGTCAACACAACTGGCTTCCTATGGGCTCAAGGAGCCCATCGTCCAGTGGGAACCACTACATAATCCCGTACAAACTGTGTTTCTGCCATCAGGATTATGATTTTGGTTTCTGACAGGCTTTCCATGTTGGGTTTTCCGACATAGGAAGTCTTTCGGAGAGCATCTTTGGGTTGCCTGCCACGCGGTGCAGGGATTTACACAAACTCCCATTTCTCTACAGAAGCTTGTGCTGCAGGCGGTTTCTGCCTGCACTACTAGATCCCATAGGAAAATGGGAGTTTGCGACCGCTCATGTGTGGTCACATCGTACTTGCAGTTTCCTTCCACCGACCCAAGGTTAGCCGGTTCTGAAACCACAGTCATGTCGGTCAGAGGCAACAATTGATATCATAATTGGCCCCTTAATGTGTACATTTTTATTATTGGTAGTCTTATTTACATTTCATTATACTTTTTTAAGAAAAAAATATGTGTTCAAGTTTTACTACAAATAAGGGCCCTATTACGATGTCTGTTGGTAAGCGTCTGATTGCTTGTCATTATATTTATAATGTCAGCAGTCAGAGTGTAAACCAGCCGGTAAAACCAACTGGATTCTGACAGCCTCAAGGAGCCCATTGGCCAGTCAGTAGCCACACATAATCCTTAACCGACGGTGTTTCGGCTTTCAAGATTATTATGTTGGTTTCCGACAGCCTTCCCATGTCAGACTTTCCGACATGGAAAGGCTGTTGGGGAGCGACTTTCTTCCCGCTGGCCTTCCAGTTGAAGCCTTGGGGGCCCTATGGTTCGCCTATTAACATCCCTGTTGGTGCCTGCCACACAGTGCAGGAATGTGCAAAAAGTTCCATTTCACAAGTGAAGTTTGTGTGCGGGAGGTTTCGGACTGCTGCACAAGCCCCCATTGTAAAATGGAAGTTTGCGACCGCATATCGGTCGCATTTTAAATGCTGTTTCGGGACCGCCAAACGGATGTCGGTCGGTTTCGCATCTGCAACATTGTTAGTCAGAAGGAACTCCGACCCACATTGTAATGAGCCCCTTATAGTGGTATAAAAAAAACATACATTTGTACATGTTTATTTTTATGTAAAATATTTTATGTTTCTTTTGATTTTTTAACACAGTTATATTTTTCTAATATATGTATTATTTTGAAATTTTGTTAATATTTTAATGGATATACAATCATATTTCTTTTGTAATTTTTACAAGTAAATATAATTTTACATTTTTTTAGTTACATACATTTTTAAATAAAATATAAACTTTTGTAATACATATGATTTTTAAAGCTGTAATGTTTTTTAATTACATGTTAAATAATTTTATTGAAATTATAAAATTATTTAAAATGTATTTTATAATGTAATATATTTTTAAACCGTAGTTAGTTTTCATTTTTTGAGTCTATTAAATAATGTTATTTTTTTATGAAATAATAATTTTTAAATTGTGTTGAAAAAATTACAACTTTTTTACAATCAACATTTTTGTGTAATGTTTCATTGGTATACATTTGCACATCATGTATAATTTCATAATGTTATAATTTTTTTATATCTAAAATGTTATTTTTGCAATGGTAACATTATAAATTTTTTATAACATTTTTCTATTTTCTGCAAAACAAAATATACTGTTTTTTACTATTTACTATTTCTTGCTATTGTTTTCTATGGGGAAATAGTCTTTTTTCCAGTTTAATTGTGCAGCCATATGTTTTTCACTTTCTTTGTTTTGTAGTCTATCTATTTCGTTGTGTGGTTACTTTTGCAGAGGGAAGCTCAAAGTTGGGAGCTGCGTTGATTCAGTTAAGGTAAGTTTGTTTTAAATTATTTTTAGGCTAATTTTAGGGTAGGGGGAGTTAGCTGATGTGTAGGTATAGTAAGTAGTGTGTTAAATATAGTTTTGTTTTGTGGTATGATGTAAGTTTGTTAGTGTAGTGTTAGGCATTTTTGTTGTGTTTTAGAAGTGCAGGATATTATATTAGATTGTTAGATGTTTTTGGTAATGTGTTGTGTTTATTTTTTTTGTATTCTATGTATGTGTGGTTATATGTATTTTTTGTGGGAGGGTGCAGTGTATTTTTGCAGGTTTACGTTACTGAGTTACGGTGGTGGTGAGGAGGTATTTTCATTTTTTAAGGAAATGTTATGTAGTTATATTGAAACTATTGATTGTACATAAATTTCCTTTCATATTTCAGTTTTCTTGGAGCATTTCTTTTTTTTAAAAACTATTTTCAGGTTTTGATTATGGAGAGGATTGCGTCGTTGGATCCTATTTTTACAGCTATATTTTCTAATTCTTTGTGGGATTTATTTTTTATATAAAATTGAATTTGGATCGGCTTTGTTTGGGAAATCTACTTGTTTGAGGACAATCTGCTGCAACAAAACTGTAAGTTATTTTTGATTATTTTAATATGGGTGGTAATTTATTTTTGTGATTTATTTTGCTATTTTATTTTAATAATTTTATTATGTCATATGTTTTTTTCGATATTTTCGAAAATATGACAATAATATTTACTGAATGTAATACGAAGTAAACGTTTTTCGTGGTGTATTTGGATTATTGTAGAAGGTGGTGTTTGGATAGCTATTATTTTAAAGTAAAGATTTTTCAATTGTATCTATTAGTCTAGTCCTTGGGTGTTTGGATATAATCTAGTTTTGTATTGTAGGTGCTCGTACGTTGTTTTGGTTTGTTTACTTAGTTTAGGACCTATTTTAGTTACAGATTGGTCTAGTCCTAGGGCCTGATTATGAGTTTGGCGCAGCACCAGCTCCGCTGAGCCAAGCCCGCGCATTGACCGCTGGTCGTATTATGAGTTGAACTTATGTTACACAAGTTCAACTCATAATACGGTGAGTGGTCCTTTGCCCTTCCGAAGGTGGTGCCTGGAAAACAGACACAGCAATGGGAATGGTAAAAAAGTTCTAGCACAGCAAGTATTATGACATTCCTACCGTGCTGAAACTTTGCGGGGATACAGACAGGGGGCACATATTGTGCCCCTCTCTGAATGTATCCCCATGGTGGGGGGCACATGGGGGCCCTCTATGGGGGCCCCCATGTGCCCTGCAACGAAAACCTTTTTATGGCAGGGCAGCACCATGAAATGGCTAAAGCCCAGAAACTCAAAATCTGCTGAGCGGGACTGTGCCTGTCCCAGCTCAGCATAATGTGTTGTGGCACTCATGCACCACTGCCAGGAAACTACTGTTTCCTGGTGCAGCCTGCAGTCCACTGCAGATACGACTTTCAAAGTCGTTATCGGCAAAATGGTGGACCGCCACTCCATCCCCACTGCAACTCATAATCAGCCCCTTAATTTTGGTAGCTTCATTCTTTTTCAGAGATTCTAGTAGCTCGTGTAGACCTGGTTGTGTTCTTCCTAATGTGGTTTGGAAGGCATTATGCCATCCTTCCACTGCATTTTTGTTTTTAGCTTTTTGGGCTAGAGTACTGTAGTACACATTCCACTGGGGAATGTGGAATTTGGGTTGCCTTCTATGTCCTGATCTGTGTAGTCTCACTACCCATGTGTCTTCGAAATCGTCTTGTAAGGGAGTTAGTTTTATTTCATTTGATTGGTAGAAGGGACTATAGGTAGGTTATAGTAGTTTGCCACTTCAGTTATGGGGACTTATGCTAAGGCTATTAATTTTTTTATTTGATATTCAAAGTTACTGTTTGTTGCATATTCTCCACTTAGGGTAGATTTTTGTAGATGCCGCCATATACTCTGAAGTAGTAATAACATCCTTGTATTGCTGTATAGAGGCAAGTTTTTTAAATCGCTTGTTTAAAGTCAATAATTATTTTTGGGGGGAAGTAATTTTCTGTTTGTTGTTTTATGTTAGGAGTTCCATGTAGTTTGTAGAAGGTTTATTGCGTAGTAGTGCATATATGAGAGGGGGTTTGTTTCTTGGTATTCTCCATGGATAGTGTATAATGGGTAAAATGGCTTGGGACGTATTTTGAATGTCCCATCCATCATCCAGGTTTCACATTGTTTTAGTTTTTGGATATTAGTAGGAGTGGCAAAGATGATAATTCTTTTTTCAGGACTTTTATTGTCATGAAGAAGGAATTGTTCATCTTTGTGTGTTATTGTGTATTCAGGTAGTATTTCTACTTTTAAGAATGTTTTTGGGACTTAGTGTTTGGGTGATAGATTTTTTGGTTCTAACTATTAGGCATTTTATTGATGGGATGGCAGGTTACATGACCTGGGACATGGATTAGGATATCTCCTAATATTTGAGTACTTGGGGGTCTATTAGGATGGCGAGCGGATGGCCGCTGCCGGTCCGGCAGTGGCAACCGCCAGACCGGCGGCAGCCACCCCCTCGCGATCGAAACCCGGAAAACCGTCGGTCTGATTAGCATAGCGGTCGTGATTTTCTGCCTGCCACTTTTTTGCCGGTTGCAGTCCACCCGCCTGCCTGGTGGGCGGAGCTGGACCACTAAAATTGTGGCGGATCAGGGCCAAGCACCGCCAGCATGATTATGATGCCAGCGGTAGCCAGCCTTTCCGATGCGGTGGAACCGCCATGGAAAGGGTGGCAGAGACATGTTCCGGGGGCCCATTGCGGGCCCCAATGTGTTGGGGGGGTGTGGGTGCCCCTACATTTCCCTGTGCCAGGTGCAGGGAGATGCAGGACATGCTCCTTTTAACATCGCGGCGGTGCTGCTGGCAGCAGCGACCACCGCAATGTTAATCACTAGAATCCGACCGCCGCGGTCAGATTTCGACTGCGGAGCATCCTAATTGGACCGGCGGTTATGCCGCGGTCCTTGCGGGTGGTCTTTTCCCGCTACCATGGCGGTCAGGGAGATTTTCCAACCGCCATCCTAATAGACCCCTTGGTTTTTGGGAGCTAGTGCTTGCCTCTTTGATGTTTTCTAAAACATCTCTTATATCAATTTCAGTTACATGCAGGGGAGTGGGTAACATATATACAACTGTAGTTTCTCTGGTTGTTGCTTTCCCATAGCAGGAATTAGATTAGTATTTGGTGCATATACAATGCAGGTGTTTAGTTGATTTTATTTCTTGGGTATAAGTGTAGCCCATGGAAAAGAGCAAGAGTTACTTTTTTGGAAGGAAATTAATTTAACCCCTCTGTCATTTTCAATGTGTTAATTAAAACAATATATATACACACACATACACACACATAAATATTTATTAAATGCAATGTAAAATGTTTTGCTGTTATATTACTTTTTTATTCATACTTACATATATGTTACTTTTGTGGTTATTGATTTTTTTTTAAGTTCTTTGTTGCTTTCTTCTACCTTAATGTTGTTTTTTGTTATCTGTTGGTTCAAAAAATATATAATACTTATTTTTTAATTGTATTTTTTGTTAATATTATAAGCCAATACAAAGACATTTTTCACAATGCATCATAGGAAGAACAAGATAAGCCATATCAGAAAATTAATTAAAGTGAAGGGTTCATTCAAAACTGGCAATTACACCACAAACAGAGAGAAAGGGAGATGTAACATTACCTTAAAATTAAATTAATTACAGAATTTCAAGAATTCATTAATACATCCTTAAATAAATGTTATACATGTTATGAGAATAAATAATACACATCTCATGAATCGTACCTAGAAGCACTATTACTGCGCCAACTAGTGTCTTAATGAAAGCTATCTTACAGACTTAAAGTGCAGCATGCAAAATTGAAACACTTAAGAGAGACCCCTTCCTCCCCAATCCTAATATTGTAATTAATAGTTCTTATTTTATATTTTGAGGATATAAATCCAATTCGGAGCCAAACATTCAAGAGTTCATCCAAACTGACATCTTATCCCTGATTCTTTCTTCTAATGGTAGTTTCCTAGGACACTTACGGGCATACAAACTAGATTCCAAATTATAAATTGCCCACAAAAAATCTCCACATTTCATAGGTCGAGGGCTCTATTCTCAACCAGCCCGAGGAAATACACAACCAAGCAACTGCAGTGCTACAAGAATCAAATACCCTCCTTTCCTCAAAGTCTGATTGATTTGTGTTGCATCAATCAGTCCCAAAAACATCATTATGGCAACTGATTTGCTGAGAATATTGTTCAGAAGTTCCTCCATCTTATTTACCTACTTAATTAAGGACATAGAAAAAACATTTGGAGTATTTCCGCCTGTTCTGCCCAACATCGGGTACAATTAACATCAGCTGCCCCTCCCGATTTATATATTTTAGTTGGGGTATAATATAGATCAAACATCGTATTATAGTGTTGCAACTTCAAATTGGATGACAGTAATATCTTCCTTCCTATTTTGATAGATTCCTATAATAATACGCCTTCCTGCTTAAGTCTTAAGCTCCATTTGTAATTCTGGGACTCCAAATCGTCCGCTAGCGTTTGTAAGAGCCAATCATATAAAAGGCCAATTATGTTTCTCCGTCTAATTGCCTCAATTAGGGATTTCTTAGTCATAATACTAAGGGCATTTTTCTTTTTACGCATAAATCCTGAATCTATGAAAACTTTTACAAATGTGTCCTTCGCAATAAATAATTTTATTGTAATTTTGAAATGGAGCTAATCTAGGAATCAGCATAGAAATCTCCTAGCACATGTATTCCCTTTTGTATCAATCTTTCCATCACTCTGTCCCAAAAATAGAGGGTGGTAATAATGAAGCAGACGTAGGTGTATAAAAGCATATCCTGCCTGGCTGAAGACGTCGTCTACCCTACTTCCAGACTTTGTTAGCAGGTACCAGAATTTTAAATTAGTTTTTTTTTTACAATAGCTAGGTTCCAGATTCTTCAGCAAGCACCTCATTGCTTCTGTTCCCATCAACATTTGTGGGCCGATTCCAATCCTGGGAAAAGGCTGTACGAATCGTTGTACGGAGCGTTTTCTCCGTATGACTCGTACCCGTTAAACTGTCCGTACAACCTAGGAAGTACGATTCGTACAAAAAGCCTATTTCGTACGTTTCGTACAAAACACCGTACGGGTAAAAAAAACAATGATTCTGATCCGGAACAGCTTGTACGCGATGTCCGAATGCATTCAAGCAGCGGTTTCCGGCCCAGTAAGTACGATTCGTCCCTACGTCACTCCGTACGGCTCTTTTTTTAAGGGAGCCAAACACAGCCGGAAAAGCAGAGTCCGACGTGAACCGCTTCGCAACGGAGCCCCGGTACGCGACGTACACGCCATGAACCCCATCGTACGTGTCATCCCGGTCCTCCTAGCCTACGACCTGGTGCACCGGACCCGACGCACACGCCACAGAAGGTGAGAACAATACCCAGGGGCCAGGGGGGGTGAGGGACAGGAAACATACCCCATACCCAAAGCAAAACCTATAATATGGAGTCCATACATTACCACCAGGGTCTGGTCACTTGGGGGGGCGTGGCCAGCAACACCTGCGTACCGCAACAACGGAAGTGGATGTGTACAGTTCATTGCACACGTACCGCTAGCACCAGTAGAACAGTCATACGGACCGTACACACGCAATGAATGTGTGAGTACGGTGCGTTCCACACGTACCCCTACGGCACCAGTAGAACAGTCAAACGGACCGTACACACGCAATGAATGCGTGGGTACGGTGTGTTCCACACGTACCCCTACGGCACCAGTAGAACAGTGATACGGACCGTACACACGCAATGAATGCATGGGTACGGTGCGTTCCACATGTACCCCTACGGCACCAGTAGAACAGTGATACGGACCGTACACACGCAATGAATGCGTGGGTACGGTGCATTTCACACGTACCCCTACGGCACCAGTACATTTGGGATACGAGGCGTACACACGCCACAAATGTGGGCTTTCGGACTGGCCCTGCATGTTACCTTCATATTGGTGTGTGTGTAGGTCCAGGCCAGCAGTGTACTGCTCCAAGGGGGTGGGTGGGTGGGTGGGTGGGTGCAGAGGATTCCCAGCAGTGGCCACACATATAGGGGTGGGTGCAGATAAATACCAGCAGTGTCCAGACATATGGGGGTGGGTGCACAGGACTCCCAGCAGTGGCCTGCAATATGAGGGGTGTGTGCAGATGAATACCAGCAGTGTCCAGACATATGGGGGTGGGTGCACAGGACTCCCAGCAGTGGCCTGCAATATGAGGGGTGTGTGCAGATGAATGCCAGCAGTGTCCAGACATATGGGGGTGGGTGCACAGGACTCCCAGCAGTGGCCTGCAATATGAGGGGTGTGTGCAAATGAATACCAGCAGTGTCAAGACATATGGGAGTGGGTGCACAGGACCCCCAGCAGTGGCCTACAATATGAGGGGTGTGTGCAGGTGAATACCAGCAGTGTCCAGACATATGGGAGTGGGTGCACAGGACTCCCAGCAGTGGCCTGCGATATGAGGGGTGTGTGCAGATGAATACCAGCAGTGTCCAGACATATGGGGGTCGGTGCACAGGACTCCCAGCAGTGGCCTGCAATATGAGGGGTGTGTGCAGATGAATACCAGCAGTGTCCAGACATATGGGGGTGGGTGCACAGGACTCCCAGCAGTGGCCTGGAATATGAGGGGTGTGTGCAGATGAATACCAGCAATGTCCAGACATATGAGGGTGGGTGCACAGGATTCCCAGCAGTGGCCTGCAATATGAGGGGTGTGTGCAGATGAATACCGGCAGTGTCCAGACATATGGGGGTGGGTGCACAGAACTCCCAGCAGTGGCCTGCAATATGAGGGGTGTGTGCAGATGAATACCAGCAGTGTCCAGACATATGGGTTTGGGTGCACAGGACTCCCAGCAGTGGCCTGCAATATGAGGGGTGTGTGCAGATGTATACCAGCAGTGTCCAGACATATGGGGGTGGGTGCACAGGACTCCCAGCAGTGGTAAGAGACATGGGGGTGGGTGCAGACGACTCACAGCAGTGAACAGAGATATGGGGGGGTGTGCATCATTATCAGATGAGCACACCTACATGGTGGTAGGGGCGCATCCCTAACTTTGGACTATGATGATAGTGCTATAACAACACATCACTGACAGCAGTGTCCCACTCCCAGGAGGATGGATGTATTTCACACACTGCATGACACACCACATGTGGGTGTGATGACATATAACACATGCATACCCACCCATGGCGGATGCAGCACAATACACACCCTGATATCATGCCACAAGACTGTATAGTAATGTAACTGCCTACAAAACTAAGATAGCCAAAGGGAACACACACTGTCACGCACATCCCAGGACTGATAGGAATGTCCAGGTGCTGGTCCAGCCACCAAGATGTTGTCTCTCATGGAAGGAATAGGGTGGAAGTCCCCTAGATACAATGCCCACAATTGTCAGTCAGGTGCCCAAATACCCTGCATAACAAGTACCATTTGTGTGGTAGGCCGTGATTACACACATGCATAGTGCTGAAAAGGGGGAATTTGTCCATGAAGGCATTTTGACATACTCAAAACACAAGTACAGTGACTAGCAAGGATGGCACAGACTATTCAGCAGGAGATATCGGTGAGCAGGCAAGGCCATTGTGGAAGGAATGCGTCACCAACAAAGGAAATGTTGACACAGGTCAGCACAACAATTGTGCAACTGTTTGCAGGGAAGATGTCAGGTGCCACAGAGGAAAGAACACTCCTTGGGACAATGTCTCTAAACAAAATTAACACACACTACCAATGATTCTTTGCAGAGACATTGTGATGGCACACAGATACGATGGTACACCTCATGACCATCATACAAAAACATTTCTCAGAACCCTAACACATTACCAGAACACCAACTCCAGGAGCCTCAGCACCAACATCAAGTACCTGAAATGCAATAGTGTTGAAAGTAAAAATAAAGGCTTTATTCAGCACAAAAAAATATTTGCAAAATAAGACTATATACAGAGGCCAATGGCCAGTCCATAATTCAAGTCCAAGGGGGGACATAGGGGACCGCGTTTTCCGCTAGCTTGCCTGCACAAAGGAACCTCAAGGTTTGTCGGGAGGGGGCATCATCTGTGGCAGGACCAGGAACCGCAGGGACAAGTGGGGGAAGGGTAGGTGTTGCGGGTGCAGGGGGGGATGTCTCCACCACAGGGGGTGGAGGCGAGCCCGGCGCTGCACACCGCTGCCAGTGCCTCCATCCGAACCCCTGCACCTGAGGATTCCCCAGGGTCAACAGAGGGAGTGGTGGGTGAGGGATGGGGTGCAGCGCTCTTGGGGGAGGGGGTCAACATGGTAGGGGACTCAACTCCCGTGCCCGGGGACTTCCTCACCCGCTTGTGGGGTGGTCGCTCAGTGGGTGCGAGGTCCAGCTCACCCATAAAGATCTCCTTGGGTGAGAGTTTGGCAGGGGAGCCAAGGGGAGTGGTTTTGGAGGAACAGGGTTGTGAGGACTGCGGACTGCGACTGTGGCTGCGTGTATGTCATCTGTCCCCAGACCCTGTGGATGTGCCTACATCTCCCTGAGTGTGCATGCCAGGAGGTGTGCGCTTTGCCTTACTTGGGGGTGTGCTGGCTGTGTCTGGTGGGGTGCGTGCCCATGACTGTCTGGGTGTGCGTTGGACAGGCATGGGAGAGGGAAGTGTGGATGGGTCTGGGGTGGGGGGGGGACGGAGCGCTGCAGGAGACTAACTGCTGCCGTCAGGGAAGAGTCCATGGACCGCAGAATCCTGCGTTGGTCAGACATCGTTGCTGACACCATCTGTGTGAGCAGTTGAATGTGTCCATGGAGGACATTCAGCACCGATGCCTGCCCAACCTGCAACTGCCGCAGTATGTCCACAGACTCTTCACTGAGGACAGCAGGGGTGACAGGGGCAGGGGGTGCAGTGCCTGGGCCGAAGGAGACATGGTGGGCCTCTGCACGGACAGAAGGGACGGGAGCAACTGGGAGGGTGGAGATGGTAACGGAGGAGGCGGGGACAGATGTGAGGATGCTGCCAGGTGGTGTTGCAGCCTCCGCCTCCCCCAGGAGGTCAGCGTCGGACCCGTTGGCGTCATAGCTGGTATCGTGTCCAGATAGGTCCTCTGACTGACTCCCCTCGCCCTCCGTGCCACTGTCTCCTCCTGACTCCACAGCACTGGTGGCACTGTCGCTGGGTCCCTCCTCCAGGTCTGTGCAGGTGTCTCCCTCCATTGCGGATGATGATGCTGTGGGCAAGGAGAAGAAACCGAAATGCATCAGTCACCTATATACATCTGACACATGAGCACAAAAAGCAATTGGTCACAGTGCATATCAGGCAATGCATCATGAGTAACAGCTAGATTACTCCGCACATATGTAAGCCCGGTACTTCCTAGTTGGTAGACCCACTATGCCACTTAGACACAAGGAAAAAAAGAACACACCAGGCCACTACTTGTATGAGAAATACACTGGGAAGCTAGTGTCTGTGAACCGGTGAGCACAGCAATACAATGAAGCCATGCCACCTCTTGTTTACCCTGAAAGAAACAGTAGTGGTGCACCCAACGTAAACTGACACACCTCAATACTCAAGGTGTCACCACACTCAGAGACCTGTAAGTACTTTTGAACACAAAATGAAAAAATGTTGGTGCCTTGGGACTCACAATACTTTACACAATCGACATGTTTGGAATGTGCCAATTCGCCATTTCGCAAAAAGAACACTCATGTGCCTGCATGAAATATGTCTCACTAGGCAGTGCACACAAAACTACATTTACACTGTCATTAAAGAAGCTGGCACCTTTTCTAAGAAGCCACTGTTAGAAATGAATGGTGTTGCAGAAAGTACATATACATGGGCCCACGGAGGTCTGGATGTCTTGAGACTTGTTAGTTTGTATCACCAACAACAAAGGAGTCTCACAAAATCCATACCACTGTGGTAACATGTATATGGAGTATCTGCTACACCATTTAATTCTAACAGTGGCTACTTAGCAAAGGTGCCAGCGTGTTCCATGAAAGTGGAAATGTCGTTTGGTGTGCACTTCCTTGGGAGACATCTTTCATGCAGGCACATCAGTGTTCTCAACACAAATCATCAAATTACCACATTTAAAACATGAAGAACTGTTGACAAGTGCTGTGAGTGCCAAGGTACAATTTTTTTTGAGTAACAACTTGAATTATGTCAGTTGTCACATGGCCATCTGTCACCTGATTACACAGTTGGCTACACATATGAACTACTGCCTGTCATCTGGAGTGGCACCAATGTCCACATCCAGGACAATGCATAAGCTACTGGGTCTGCAATTCGGTTGTTAAAAAGCATAGCTGTCCTGCGGAGACACCCTCATGGCAAGCCAGAATGTCCACACAAATGTCAGCACACAAAGTCCAAACTGGATTGCATCTGAACCACGCACAGGTACCAAAAATGTATGAGCAGGAATCATGTTTTAGGAAAAATGACACAGGCTGCAAAGCACGAACATTAAGCACTGGCCAGCATCACAGGAGCACTGCACTGTGATCCTGTGTACAGCCAATTCTCACTCACAGGTCAGACCTGGCAAGGAAAAATCAGGGCTGCCCATGTAGGCCTCTCCCGCACAACCACCCATACCTGAGTCAATGTGATTGATACAGATCAAGAAGTGACACCTCTTATTCAGGGTAACAAAAACTGTGCAGCAAAAATTGCTAGATTTACACAATATCACCTCCTAGGGCTGGCAACACATATTTGTGACAAACAACCAGCAACAGATTTTTGTGAATAGCCACACAGGCACTGCCCAGTGTGAGTATGCACAAGAAAAATGGTGTATCCCTGTCCAGTGGACACATGTAGCACACATTAGAAAAATAGAAACTAGGCCAGGGACCAATGCCACAGAGGCAGACCTATGCTGAACCCACAGAGAATACGCACAGTGTTGGATGACACACATGATTCGGAGGCCAGGGTGTCTCAGGGGACTGTAGTGGGCACACTGCTACGTGTTCCTGGAATGAGCTGACTGTACCATGAGCAACCGTCATGGCACTATGCATATCTCACACTCATGCACATCATGTCTGAGGCCACCACATTGGTCATGCATGCTGCAAGGGTGTTCATTTGAAACCTCACACTCCTATGTTGAGAATCATCATCAGTGCCAACAAAAATGGACCCCCAACATAGTGAACAGGTCATGGCACAGGCAAGGTACCAACACAAGTCACAGACCACCCTCCCACATGATGCAGAAAGCAATGTGCACTTAGATTTACTGGAACCTTAGATGACCATGTGCAAATGTGATTACACACAGACCAGGGGACACATGTCAAGGAGGGGAAGGGATGAAAAAGAGCACCAGGTGACATTGGGGAACAGAAAATGCACTGCACATATACACTCTGGGAGTGTATCCAGGCTACAGAGCACTTCAAAAAGCTGGTGACACATAACACAACAAACAGCCATGTACCTACCCCCTTGTTGCTGCAGTCTATCCTGTAACTGCCTATCGAGGTCAGGGAATACCACCGCCAGGACACGGCTCATGTGGGGGGTCAGGCATCGGTGCCCGCCGTGGGGGCGAGGAGAGTCGATCCCCAGCTGGACCCGGGCGATCCGCCGGGTCCAGCACCGGATGTCCTGCCACCTTTTGCGGACCTGGGGCAGGCTCCGACTACGCTCCCCCGCAGATCTCACAGCCCTAACGATGTCCCTCCAGATCACCCCCTTCTCGTAGGCAGTTACCTGTCAGGATGACAAAGTGACACAAAATCAATACACCTGCTCCATGTCCCAAAGACACACATTTGAACATCTTTAAAATGTTGAACAGGGCATAGGATGCTGACAGGAATTGCATCATTCACAATAAGAAATTGGCCTGTGTGCAAGCCCCAATGCACTACATGGCATTAAAGTCCACAGGTGGCATGAGGGGTGCGACATACTCACTGATCATGGCACACACTGTGCAGCACATGCAACAGCAGGCTGATGGCCAGCACGTGTCAAGCAGTCACATGTCCCACTCCACTGACGCACCCTCAACAGACTAGACAGACACACCCAGGCACAGATCACTCGCCTGTCTGTCACAACAGCGGATACAACCCTCACTCTGCACATGTGCCACTTGCCAGTGGGGTGTCAATGGCGTCGTGCCAGCTCTGCAAGTCAGACACACAGCACGGCTTACTTGTCACATCAGATGGGTAGATCTGTTGCCTCCTCCATACAGCTGTGGTGCAACACTTCACATAGACACTCACCCACATGACAAGGAACATTCACACACATCAATTGTCCATGAGGTCGTACACATCATTTGGACACTCTCACCACAGGTCCACTCAACTCATACACATCTGAGGGTACAGTCACCTGTCACACCAGAGGGACCACTGAATCACCTCAGGACAATAGGAAAAAAAGCCACCAAGGATTTGCCAGGCTGAATCTGTCATCCACTATGCAGTGAATGTCACAGTAAGCACAATGCAAGTGAGGAGTGCACACAGGAACTACCTTGTTAGACCTGGCACCTTGGCGTGAGTTTCCCTTCCACTTTTTGCTGATGTGCCTCATGTGTTTTGTTGGTGTTAGCTGCTCAGGGCACTGTGCCACTGCTAATCAGTGCCACAGTGCAAGTGCTCCCTTTTGTAAAATGTATACATTGATTGGTGTCCATGTTTGGCTTATTTGGTTTACTATCAGCCCCTAGTAAAGTGCACCAGGAGTGCCAGGGCTTGTAAATACAAATGCTGCTGGTGGGCTTGCAGCACTGGTTGTGCCACCCACAGAAGCGGCCTAGCAAAATGTGTCTAAGGTCTGCCACTGCAGAACCTGCATGCAGTCTGGTACTGTCGCGCTGATTGCGCAAGTGCACCTACTTGCCGGTCCCCAAACCTTCACTTAACTACATATTAGTCACCCCTCTGGTAGGCCCAAGGGCAGGGTGCATTGTTGGTATAAGGTAGGACATGCCCTGATGTGTGTGGCATGTCCTAATAGTGAATTACAGCCATTTTTGTTTTTCACTATTGAAGGCTACCTGCTCTCCATAGGCCAGAATGGGCTGCTGGAATTACTACACGCTGTAATCCCAGTGGACTCGGAGAGCATGGTAGAAAGTCAAGTTTAGTATGCCTGAACTCAGAATAATAAAATACTTCTTTTAGTAAAGTTTATTTTAATATCCTGTGTTTGTAAATACTACTTTTAGAAAGTTAGTATTTACTGACCTGGCCATTTCAGTCCGCCTCTGCTTTGTGTGTGTGTGTGCTGCCTAGTTTCAGTGGGGAGCAGGGCTGGGGAATTCCGGGAGACAGGCTGGCTGCCAGGTGGTGGGTAGAGAGATTACACCAGGATGGGTGGGAGGAGTACACCTTGACTCTGAATAGACCTGTGCTCTGCCACCACAATGCCGGCTCCGCCCCCTGTGGAGCGGCTGATGTCTCTGCCCTGCTGCTGAAAGGAAAGAGCAGAGTCACCACAACAAAGTGCTCCAAAACCGGACTGAGCCAGGCCCAGGCTCCCTGGCGACAAAGAACAAAAGAATTGCTGTATAAAAGAAGGAGCCCTGCTCCTAAGAAATCAGATCCTGTTTGCGCCAAGAAGAAACTCTGACTGAAGAGAAGGACCTGGAAAAGCTGCATGGAGGAGTACTGTCTCTAAGCCTGAGAGACTGGCCTGTCGTGGGTGCCTTGCTGCTGGAAGGAGAGGAAGAAAAGACTAAGAAAGACTTTTTATTTCAACTTGTGCTTTTAAAACTATCTCCAAGGGCTTGCTTGTGAACTTGCCCCCTGAACTGCGCCCCAGGAACAGTGGGTGCTACCTTTCCCCTGAAGAAGAGGAAGCTGCTGTGGGTGACTTTGCTGATGCTGACCCCAGAGAACCTGTGTGCCCCTATCTTGCTGAGCAATGCGACTTCTGCCCGCCTGTGCTGCTGTGAGCACGGTGAAGGCCTGCCCTGCCTGGCCTAAACAAAGTAAGCAGCTACCCCCTCGAGCCGTAGCTCGCAACGTGAAGTGAGACTGTCCAGGCTCCAAGTGCCGAGCCTCTGCGACCCCAGGCCGTGGAGATCACAGTGAGGACCGACGACGCCCTGGTTCGCCGTCTGGACGAAGCCGACAGCGCTGCCGAAGAAATCACCCCCAAGCTGCCCCTCCTGCTTCCGACCTCCGTTGTGTGCCTGGAAGCCCTGAAGCGCCCCACGAAGTATCGCAGTCCACTGACCAAGAGGGACTGCAATGTGACGTGGCACACCCCTCAACGGACTTCCGAGGCCGCCACGAACATTGCCGCCAAAGAACAAGGTACTGTAAGCTTGAAGCGCCCCTGTGCGACGCACCCTTCGCTGTGTTTGGCACCGTCGTCCTGCTACGCGACTCACATGTGAAGCATGAGCCTTGGTACGGCTCGCTCCAGCTGTACGAAGCATCCCGACGAAGGTACGGTCCGTACCATTGAGAATATATAGATGTTGCTCATGCGGGAAGCGTGAGGTTTGGCAAGAGGCGTACCGGACTTGTACGACGCGTACCTACGAGGGTACGGTCCGTACGGCTTAAGTCCTAGTACGCCTGCTCACGCGAGAAGCGTGAGAAACGGCATGACACGTCCAAATAGCGGTACGAAGCATACGAAAGGCCCCACGAAGCGCACAGACCCCAAAGAAGCGTACTTTACACCAAAAATTGCCATTTAAAGAACTGTGGACTCCCTAAAAGTGATTACAAGTAACTGGAACCGCCTTTTAAGTGAAGAACTGTATTTTTAAAGCCTGCTTGAGAGTTTTACATAAAGAACTTCATTTTTATAAATACAGCCTTGTGTCTCTGTGTGGTGGGTTGGTGGTTATTGTGGGACGCCTTGAATGCTTAACCTAATGCCCTCTGAAATCTAGCCTGACTGCCCGCGCCACGTTACCTAGAGGGTGGGCACAGTCACACAACAGGTGCATAGGGAAAGGTAGTGGAGTCAGCACTCACCTGCTCCCCTGGTCTCCCATACAGCTTGGGTACTGTGGGAGGAGGACGTCCAGCAAGGCCCCATTCTCCTCCAGGGTGAATGACTGGGCCCTCTCCACAGTACGTGACATGGTCCAGAGGAAACAGAGACAGCAGCAGTGTGGTCGACTGGAAAGTTGTGCAGGCAAGTGCCCTCTCATGGGTTCTGGCTGCCTTATATCAATCTTGCTGAGGGGCATTCATTGTGAGGAGTACATAGTGATTGGTCAGACACATTTGCATCGTACGTTTACTCCAATCCCTTTAAGCATACACCTATGACACGCATTTGCATCGTTCAAATTTTGAGCATCATGTCAAGTCAACAACCACTTTGCAACATTGTATTTTTGGGCCAACTGACCGTTCCAGGACACCTGATGGACATATTTCAACTGAAAACTCAGTATCCATGACAAACAGCATGCATTTAGGGCCTAATACTTGTCCCTTATGTGTCCCCTATGTATTTTTTAAATCCACACACAGGTACGGTGCGTTTCACACGTACCCATACGGCACAAGTACAATGGTGAAACGAAGCGTACACACGCGATGATAGCGGGTGTACTGTGCGTTTCACACCTACCCCTACGGCACAAGTACAATGGTGAAACGAAGCGTACACACGTGATGATAGCGGGTGTATGGTGCGTTTCACGCGTACCCCTACGGCACAAGTACAATGGTGAAACAAAGCGTACACACGCGATGATAGCGGGTGTACAGTGCATTTCACACGTACCCCTAAGGCACGAGTACAATGGTGAAATGAAGCGTACACATGCGATGATAGCGGGTGTATGGTGCATTTCACACGTACCCCTACGGCACAAGTACAATGGTGAAACGAAGCGTACACACGCGATGATAGCGGGAGTACGGTGCGTTTCACACATACCCCTATGGCACAAGTACAATGGTGAAACGAAGCTTACACACGCGATGATAGCGTTTGTACGGTGCGTTTCACACGTACCCCTAAGGCACAAGTACAATGGTAAAACGAAGCGTACACACGCGATGATAGCGGGTGTATGGTGCGTTTCACATGTACCCCTACGGCACAAGTACAATGGTGAAACGAAGCATACACACGAGATGATAGCGGGTGTACGGTGCGTTTCACACGTACCCCTACGGCACAAGTACATTGGTGAAACAAAGCATACACACGCGATGATTGCGGGTGTACGGTGCATTTCACACGTACCCCTACGGCACAAGTACAATGGTGAAACCAAGCATACACACGCGATGATAGCGGGTGTACGGTACGTTTCACACGTACCCCTACGGCACAAGTACAATGGTGAAACAAAGCGTAAACACGCGATGATAGCGGGTGTACGGTGCGTTTCACACGTACCCCTACGGCACAAGTACAATGGTGAAACGAAGCGTACACACGCGATGATAGCGGGTGTACGGTGCGTTTGACACGTACCCCTACGGCACAAGTACAATGGTGAAACGAAGCATACACACGCGTTGATAGCGGGTGTACGGTGCGTTTCACATGTACCCCTACGGCACAAATACAATGGTGAAACGAAGCGCACACACGCGATGATTGCGGGTGTATGGTGCGTTTCACACGCTTACAATGGTAATACAGGCGTACACATGCCAGGAATGGAGGGCTACGAGTCGCACAAGGATGTCCATCAAGTACTTGTCATTACATACTTTCATGTGCAGGCCCTAGGTGTGTCAGCCAGTGATATTGCACATGTCATCTCATCTAGTTGCACAATTGATGTGTGATGACCTGTGTACACATGTCATGTGTGATGGGGCACTATGTGGCATACATCACCTTGCCACTTGCCACATGTGTGTCTGTAGTCCAACTGTGTCATGCACAGCCGCAGTGGGCTGGCACAGTCATCACCACCCACACCTGTCTCCAGATGCCAGGAACAGGGACACTCTCTCAACTGACATGTCACGATCAGAGTGCCCCTTTGTGACTATGTCAGGTGTGTGTCATGTGTTCCCATGAGCTTGCTGTTAGTGTTCCGTCAACTGCATCTGCTGTTGGTGCATCCAACATGGGTCTGTGTGGAGATGGGCATGGCACACATCTACGCACACCATGCCACATGTGGATTCCCACGGCTGTAGGGTCTGTGTGCATCGGACATCATATTTTCTCAGGCATACATGTGTGCATCGTCTCAATGGCTGTGTTTAATTGTTGTCACGTGTACCCCTTCATCGCAATGTGTGTCATTTGTTCATTTGACATTCCATGTGACCTGTGCGTGTGCCTTGCAGTCAACTGTCTGGATGAGATGACATCCTTCCAATACAGCTATGTGGATGTGTGTCACTCCGGTGATATCTCTGGCTGTTCACTCAGACTTGCCCCCAGCTCATTTCAGGGCCTGTCATGTATACTTGACAATCAACAGGTGTATCTGGCTTTTCATAGGAGTGCCAGCAAGGTGGCATATGTGTCCTGGATGTATTGCACACACCAGGCTCCATAGTTACCTGATGTGTAGTAGCAGTTTAGCATGTGCTATGTCCATTGACATTGATGTTGGCAGACTCTCAATCTTCATGATTCCTAACAATGTCTTGCAGGGCACCGCCTGTCCCAAGACCAATGCCAGACTTGGCTGCCATGAGGGAAAGTGCCTGCATCCGACGTTACAGATTCACTCAACAGTTGATTGAGGACTTGACCGACAGACTGGCACCACACCTCCAACCGCTACACAGGTATCCTACTGCGCTGACCCCAAAGATGAAGGTGATGGCAGCTCTACATTTTTTTGCCACAGGTACGTTTCAATTGACCATAGCTGATGTTGGTGGGATGTCACAGACAATGTTCAGCCGTGTCCTGCGTGATGTTTTGGCAGCCATGTTGGAGCACCTTGATGAATTCATCCAATTTCCTACTCCTGGGGAGTTGACAGATGTCAAGGGTGATTTCTATGCCCTGGGAGGGATGCCCCATGTCATTGGGTCCATTGATGGGACACATGTGGCTTTGGTACCATCACAGGCACAGGAGCAAGCCTATCGCAACCGTAAACATTACCACTCAATAAATGCCCTTGTGGTGTGTCTTGCTAACATGCTGATTTCCCATGTCTGTGCACGTTTTCGAGGATCAGCACACAATGCCTACATCATGAGGCGTAGCAGGGTGCCACAAATGATGCTGCAGCTGCACAACGAACGAGCATGTCTTGTTGGTGGGTATACTCTGTTGGTCCTGTGTGTTGCGGTATCTTTGGCTCTTACGGCATCTCCTGACCCACTTATTTACATGATGTTTCCATGTAGGGGACTCTGGATATCCCAACATGCCATGGCTAATGACATCTCTCCGCAACCCAAGAACAGTTGCAGATCACAGGTACAACAATGCACAAGGGCAGACCAGGCGAGTGATTGAGAGGACGTTCGTCCTCCTGAAGAGCCGATTCCAGTGCCTTGACAAGACAGGCGGGTCCCTCCCATATGCACCAGAGAAGGTGTGCAAAATCTTCATTGTGTGCTGCATGCTGCACAACATGGCCGTTGAGAAGGCAGTGCCACTCATCCTTGATCCTAATGAGGAGCAACACCCACCCGTGGAGGATCCAGGGCTTGGTCACGAGGCAAGTGATGAGGAGGAGGAGGATGATATCCGGAGTCAGCTCATACGCAACTTCTTCTCATAATGGTGAGTCACTGGGTATGAGTGTGCAAGCTTGTAGCATTGAGTGGCATGTGTTGCAATGTTTGTGTCTAGCTGACTGAATGTAAAGTGACTTTGATGTGTCACTCGAGTGATGATGTCATGCCACACAGTTTTGCGGAGAGAATTTCTTTGAAATTTGCATGTGTCCAACATTGTTCATGTTTCGTAACTGACCATGTGTGTGGCGAGATTTGTTTTATGAGACTTCTTGTGTGTCTGCCATTCCCAGGTTTTTGCGCCTGTTGTCTGCTCGTGTCATCTTTGTCCTCCTGCTAGTTCTCATGAGGATTGCAACGTGTGCTGAATCAGCATTCCATGCACGGACATGTGGAAATGTCAGTTTGGGTAAGGATTGCAGCAAGGCTTTTTGGTGGTGGTACGGGTTGGGAATGTGTGGGGACTGCTTCTGTGCATGTTGTGGTACCATGCATACATGTCTTCTCACCATGGAGCATATAACATGTAGCATCACTCCTATGACATGATAGTAACCCTTCTTGAAAGTCATCTGTAGTGGACTGTGGAGTCTGATGAAGGCATCAATGTGCGTAAACCTTGCCTCTGAAACATTGCTGATGCTACGGGTGGACATAGTGTGGAACATCACAACAACTGGCTCTATGGTGATTTGCAGCACCTCCGTGTGCAGCAGGATATGTTTGGCTCATCCCCTTGACTTGTGTGCCAGTTCATTGGGATTTCCAACATCCGTGTTGTGAAGAGGGGGTCCAGCGTATGTCCCACATGTTCTGTAAACTGACCTGTGAGTCTGTTCATATGGATGCATTTCCCTTTGTGTGAGTTTGTGCAATAAAGGTGTTCTGCACAATCCAAAGTGCCTCATCTCTGTCACTGCATATCTCTTGCCAGTTTGCATGCGTCATCTATGGCATAATTGTCAAAGATTGAGCATATGAGTGTATGTGTACTTCGGCAACATGCATGCATTTCTTCATGGCTAATAATCTCTATTGTGCATGAAGTACCTGGTTGTGTATGTATTTGTGCAGGTTGCTCCCCACGACGGGACGTCAACGCCTGCTGACGGTGTGTCTCCTGTGCGCAGCTCCGCATTTTGTTGCCTGATCCTGTGGCCGTCATTATTGTTGATTCTTCATACATTTTCTCGAAGTGACCCATGTGTAACCTGACACTCCTTCCTTTACATACACCTGTTGCACTGTGCCTTTCTGACCTCCTTGTCTTTGTGTGCTACTTTTTGCTTAGTTTCTCACCCCTTCTGCCTGATGCTGCCTCACCTGCGGCACCGCCCCACCGAGTGCCCTGATTCAGCGACCCACACGCCTACAAAATGCTCCTCCCTTTCCCCTCCACCCATTCTAAATGCAGCCAGCAGCTTGTCTGTGCCACTGTTGCACCAACGCCGTGCCAAAGGCAGGACCATCTGCGCCTGCAACGTGCACAGTGCACGACCCTCTGGTCCTTGCATGACCCTCGTCACGCAACAGGCTCATGCTGCAGCCACCCTCCAAGCAATGTCCTCCAGACAATCAACCGCCTGCTATCAGGCGGCCCCTAAGCGCACACACAATACCTTTGCATGCTGAGTGTGCAACTCCAACTGCCTACACAGCGCTGCCCTGCCTACCAGACCCTGTCAGAACAACCAGGTCATGTGCCTCCGACTCCACACCCGCTACGTCCACAAGCACGCCATTGGACTCTGTTACCTCCTCAACACAATGGCCCCACACATCACCTTCATGACAGTAACCTGGTCAAAAGCATCCTCAGCACACAACTTCTTCATTGCCATCTCAGACGGATACAAGATCACCCACAGGGACGGCAACAACAATCCCGGAGGATGAATTGCAATTTATTCCCAAGTACACCCTCTGAGTCACAAATCTGGTTTCGCTCCAACCACCTGGCAACCCTCAGAGTAACACTCATCTACAGATCTCGAGGCCTACATCCACAATTACGCAAAGCCATCAACACGTACATCTGCACGGACGCCCTCACCTCCGCAGGCTACATGTGGCTGGGGGCCAGTAACTTCTTGCTGGAGGAGAACCACACCACCATCCAACATTGGTTCATCAACATTTGCATCCACGTCTCCGACAAGTAACTCACTGGCCCACACCCCGCTACCGATCCCCCAAAGATGCTTGATGTAAGTCCCTACAGACAAGCTGTGTGTGACACTCGAACCAACACCACCGCCACACCCTGCAACCTCACACACTGGATCAGCTACTGATCCAACAATCTTGCCACATTGACGGACTTTCCTGTGAAGCACAACAACAATTAAGCCACCTGGGACAAGCGAGACCTACTGGACTCATACAGATCGAGCCGGACTCTTGTGCAAACCTTGCAACACAAAGTACCTTCATTTACCTTACAGCCCTGGAAAACGCCACACACAGCCATCACCATATCATCAGCAAGGTCAAGTGGAGATCCTTCAGATAGGGCCGAGGTACCAAAACACACGACATCAAGGAGCTCATCAGCATTGTGAGTGAACTGACAGCAGATCTCCATCCAAAAGACACCCCACCCTTGCAAGGCAGATCACATCCCTTGCAACTTTCTACCACTGCAAGCTCATGGCCATACATGACAGCCTTGGCACACAGAGGCAGACAGCACTATTATCCGCATGAAAACCCCCCTCAGGTTCTGGACTCCAGTCAGCAACAAATACACCACCTGGCTCATGTGCACCATCCACTCTGGCTCTCCATCCGGCCCCTTCCCCCACAACATCTCAACCACATCATTCCCCATCCTTGAAGCCCACGTCCAGGGCGTCCTGAATGTCTCATTTGAGTTTGCCACCTTCCATGGGAGCTGAAGGCATTCCGAGACCCAGGCCCTTCTTCAACAACGGATGGCAGTACCGCAGGATCTCCTGGAACATCACCCTGCTTCCCTACCCAGTAAATGTCATCAGGAAGACACTCAACGAGCGACTGACAAGCTTCCTCCCTGCAAACAGCTCCAGGCAACCGGCAGCAGAACATCTTCCACAGTAATCACACCACTGCAACCGTCATCATTGCCACCACCAACGACAACTTAGCCCTACTCACCAATGGTGAGACCACCCCCTTGACCTCTCAAGGGCATTGTACACCATATGCTACCACACTGTCAGCTCACACATCTCCAACACTGGTATCCAGAGGAGGGCCCAGGATTAAATCACCAAGTAGCTCACCAGCAAGGCCCAGGGAGTCCGCCTCCACCCTGCAGCATGTAGTACACTGGGGTCATGTGGCCCATGCCCCAGGGCTAATCTCTCAGCGTGACGATCTTCAATGTCTCCATGACCCCCCTCTCCACCATCACATGCGCACGCGACCTCATCATCATCTCGTATGCCATTGACACCCAGCTGCTCCTCAACCTCACCAAAGACCCAGCCATTGCCGGATCCAACCTTCAAGAACGCATGAGATCCATTGACAAATGGCTGACCATCAGCCACCTGAGGCTGGACTTGGAAAGGACTGAGGTCATCATCTGAGGATTGTCCCCTTACAGCTGGGTCAACTTCTTGTGTCCCACCGGCCTGGGCACCGCACCAGCACCCAGTGGCCACGCACGCAAGCTGGTGTTCATCATGGACTCATCGCTCACACTTACCATGCAACTGAACACCATCTGTACCTCATGCTGCAACACCCTTCGCATGCTGCAAATGATCCACAGATAGATCCCCTCAAGGCAAGACAGACCGTCCCCCAGGTCCATGACACCAGCCGGGTCAACTACAGCAACGCCCTCTACGGAGGAACAACAGCAAAACTGCAGGAGAAGTTGTCCACATCCAGGGTGCATCCGCACACCTCATCTTCAACATCCCCCGCCCCAGCCACATCACCGTCCACCTGAGATAGCTAGAATGGCTCACTGTCTGCTGCAGGATCACCTTCAGACTCCTGAACCACACTCAGGAGGCAGTCCACAACCCCAGACCCAAAACCGACCTTGAACGTCTGTCTTCCAACACCCCGTTGGCCCAACTTCATGCAGCCCACCTTGCCCTGGCCACCATTCATCACATCCACAGAACAACTGCATGCAAGAGATAGTTCTCCCACCTCGCAAAACAGACCTTGGACTCCCTCCCCGGCCACCTCAACATGACCCATGACCTCTACACCTTCATGATACTCTGGCAAATTGGTCTGTCTCAGCAGCTTGAGGCCATCACGGGTGAGTATTGGGCTCCATGTCTGTATTTGGTGATACATTGTGACCCATGTGTGTCCTCGACCGGACTCAGATCCAAGTGTATGGATGGCTGGAGTTAGTTCCACACTCAGGCATACTTCGACATATCCCCACACGTATGTTGTGGACTCATGCTAAATGACTGCAACATAAAATTACAATTATAAATGTATTTATTATAGGTCTGGGGCGTGATTTGTGCACAGAAAAAGGTGCAATACAGGGACCATAGAATCCAAAGTTCACAGGGGGAGATGGGATCCTTGGCATTTGGAGTCATCAGTGTCCAGGCCACAGTTTTTGGCATAATTGGTCAGACTGTGACCAGCAAGTCCATGTGGCAGATGATGTCAGTCAATGAGGTGATGCTGTCGCACATGGAGGCCAGGTGCCATGCCAGGTGATCTGGGAAATGTGGATGGTCCGCTGCCTCTCATGGTCTTTTCCGTGGACGACCCACCTTCCTCCGGGGACCCTCAGATGCAGGCCTTGACGATGCTTGGGATGCTCTTTCGGATGAATCCTCCTCCTCCTCCCTCCCTGTGGCTAGTGGTGGTCTTCGCCTGGTGGCACAGGGAGGGTTGCCCATGTTGTCGGCGATCCGACGGAGTGAATGGCTTATGTCCCTTTGCGCCGCCAGGAGCTCAGCCAGTCTTGCCTCCATCCGTCCTTGGTGTTCTTGTTGACTGGCGTGTTGCTTGGCCTGCTGGTTCTTAATCTCTGTGAGGGTCACTACTACCTGGCTGAACTCCCTGGTGTCACGCCGGTATGCGTCCATGATGTTGGCTATGTGTGACATACCGGTCCCTTCAGCTGGCTGATCAGTTTCTCACCTCCGCCTGCCTCCACTCCCACCACCCCTGCCCACATGAGCCTGGGCTGCCGTTGTGGGCACATCGGGTCTACAGGACCCCTGAGGGATGGCAGTGGCAGTGTTGTCTGCCTCCTCCTGGGTGCCCGGCGCAGCTTGTCCCTCCTGGTCAGACTGGCTCAGGTGTTCACTGCGGGCAGGGCTCCTCTGTGTCTCCTGGGATGTGGCAGGAATGGGGGTGGTGGTTGGCACAGATGTTCCTGAACCAGGTGCTGCAGGGGCTTGGACACCAGAGGGTCCAGGTCGGTCAGGTCATCCGCGGAGTGTTGAGAGGCATTGCTGCCGGTGGGATCAGGTTCCTCCCGAGCCTGGGACTGTGATACTTGACCCCCATTGTTGGGGGGAGAATCATCACGTTGCCCTGTGTGTGTGAGACAGACAATGTTAATGCTGTTTGATGCAACATCCATGTTTCATAAACATTCAAGTTGGCACTGTTCCTCCAGGTAGTTGTATGTGCCTAGCATTCTCCTCAATGTTCACTTGTGGATGGGTATGTTGCGGGGGACAGATTGATATGTTCTCCTGAGTCTTTGACATGTAGATTTTGGCTTGGATGCTTCTTCGGCTATGTATTGGTGTTGTTGTGTTACATGTCCATTGTGACAGTGGGTAAATCCATTGCGTGTCCCGGGGGTGTCTGCTTGTGTAAGGGGTGTGTGTGACAGGGCCTGCTGGTGGGTGTAGTGTGATTTGGCAGTGGGGCTCCCAGGTGATGTAGCTGTCCCCCATGGAGCATGCTGCCATGACAGTGAGTGTGAGTTCCTGTCCTAGATATCTGACCTTGTTGTCTTGGTGTTTGTGTTTGCACTGGTCACAGGAGGGCCTTGTGCTGCCTACACCCGGGGCAAGTGTCAGCTATCTTGTCAGTACTTTCCCAATCCCTGTGCATTGCGCATGGTGCATGGGTATGTACCTGGGCCATATGGGATGAGGGCAATTGTGTCTGATTTGGAGTTCAACAATTCGTTTAGTGACACCCACCCTCCCAGCATACGGGACATCCATTCTTGGGTTGGTGCGTCGTGTAGCATGGGACTTAGCATGGCCTTGCTTTCTCAATGCGGCATACACATGTTATTGGCATTAGAGTTGTTTTTGTTGTGGCCGGTGAGGGCTTGGGGGTAGTTGCGTGCATTTTGTGTAGTTGGGGTGTGGATGCCATTACCCCCATGTTACCTAAGTTGTTTGTGTACTCACCAGGCTCTGGAAGTCCTTGAAGTCCATGTACTCCCACCGGCGGAAGCAGGGCCATCACCTTCTTCTCCCAGGGATGGAAATGTACTGGTCTGCGGGGCCCACCCCCTCCAGTGATGTTGCTCTGGGCGTAGTCGTCGTTCTTTTTTCGCTAGACCGCCCTCCGCAGATCGTACCACCTGGCTTGGCATTCATTCCTGGTCCTTCTGATGGGTGGAACAGCATTCACCCTATCGACGATCCTCTGCCACAGGCGTGATTTTTCGGCTATGCTGGTCTGTCTGACCAATGTTCCAAACAGCTGTGGCTTGACTCTGATGACTTCATTGACAAGGATCTCCAGCTCCTCCCTTGTGAACTTTGGATTCTTGTCTGTGGGCATGGTGTGGGGTGAGGGTGTGGATGGTTGTGGGTGTGTGGGTGTGAATGTGAAGTTGTGGCTCTGATGTGAAGAGGGGGTATGTGTGAAGGAGGTTGTGTGAAGGTGTATATGTTAAGGTGGATGGGCGCAGCTGTTGGTGTGTGCTCTCTTGCTGCAGTGAGTCTGTTGCAAAGGCTCATGGTTTGTGTGTGTGGGCCCTTTTTATTGGTCCATTTATGGATGGGCCTCAGTTAGAATTTTTGGTGGGTGTGTTATAAGGGGTGGTTGTGAGTTTGCCCCTCTGTTTGCCTGTTTGGATGTGGCCAGGTCAGTCATTTCCATGTTTTGTGCACTGTAGACGTGTTTTGTGGTGTTGTGCTAGTCGAATAGACCCTCCTTGTGCTGTTTTACATTGCCTATGTACGGTGCGCACATACGCGATGATGTTGTTGTGAGGTGCGTACATATGTGAGGATGTTGTTTTGGGGTGCGTACATACGCGACGATTGGGTACGCACTGTACATACGCGACGATCTTGTGAGGTGCGTACATACTTGAGGATATTGTTGTCGGGTGCGTACATACGCGATGTTGGGGTACGCACCGTACATACGCAATGATGTTGTTGTGAGGTGCGTACATACGTGAGGATGTTGTTGTGGGATGCGTACATGCGCGATGTTGGGGTACGCACCATACATATGCGATGATGTTGTTGTGAGGTGCGTACATGCGTGAGGATGTTGTTGTGGGGTGCGTACATGCGCGATGTTGGGGTACGCACCATACATACGCGATGACGTTTTCCGTAGGAATCCTAAATCGGAAAGCCGGTCGGACTGTAATTTTAGGCTTCGTACGGAAAAGTGTCCGGGTCCGTCTTGTACAACTTTTCCCGATCAAATTCGTACAGATCGGGCCGATCCGTATGTATTTTTCCCGTAAGAATCGTACTTCACGGGTGGGACAGGACTTGTACGATTCGTACGGGGAAAATTATACATGCGAGTCGAACGGGAAAAAAAATACAGGATCGGAATCGGATTGATATATAGATGGGACTTCTGCAGCATCTATAATATCCTCCCCTGTTAACAAGATTCTCATACTGTGTAGGAGACAGGCCTAGAAATAGAATGTAAAATACAGTATTGCCAACTCCCCCAATTCTAGGAAGAGTCCTAAATGTAATTGCCCTTTGTGGTTTTCACTGACTCCATATGAAGCTTGTACAAAGCGACAGTAATTTTTGCAGCTGGATTTTAGAAAGCTCCAAGGGTGCGGTCCGAAAGAAATATAAAAGGCAAAATACTCAATTTTAATACATTGCATCTTCCAACTTGTGAAAGATGCAGGCATTCAATTCTATCAAGTTCACTTTTGATATTCTAGAGGAGCGGACACAAATTTGCCACCACCAATGGATCCAAAAAGGCTCTGATTTTGATCACGATGTACACCACCCCCTCAACAATCCTTGGATTGTTAAAAAAGGCCTGCTTAGTACAGACAATCTAAGTTTTAGCTGCATTTAGTTTAAAGCCTGAAAATAATCCAAACTGTTTAGCCACGTCTCAATTTCCAACACTGCCAGTGTCGGATCTGCAGTGACTATGGCTACTTCATCTGCATATGCAAACACCCTGTATTCTTCCTGTCTCTCAAAAATAGATTTCATAACAGCATTTCGTTCCAGCATAGCTAAAAATGGATCTATAGATAAACCAAATAATAAGGGTGTGCAAGGACAACCCTGTCTCATGCCTCTACAAATAGATGATGTGTCTGATTCCAGGTCCACTGCACATATTTTTGCAGTAGGGGTTCTATACTGCTGCTATAAAACCTAAGCCAAATCTTTTCCACTGCATAACTGTCCATAGAAAATCCCAAGAGACACAGCCAAATGCTTTTTCAGCATCTAATAAAATCAATCCAAACTAAACTTGTTGTACATTAGCAAGATCGAATAATGTAATAACCCTCCATATATGATTGACCGTGCCTCTTCCAGGAATGAAACCATGTTGCCTATGTGAGACTAAAGGAATGATAACCATATCCAGCCTGCTTGCTAAAATCTTTGCATAAACTTTACAGTCACAATTCAGTCTACATGATCCTGGTAGTGTGATGGTGTATCCCTTTTCTTAAAGATGACAATATAAGCTGATTCCCAAGAAGGGGGAATCTGGCCCTGCTGTGCACTTTGCAATACTGTTAGCATAACCTTAAATATTTTCGAAAAAAATGTTTTATAGACCTCCAATGGAAGCTTATCAGGACCAGCGGCCTTACCTATAGATAGCGAGCTTATGGCATCCAATAGCTCCTCCGAGCTGATAGGGGCATCAAGAAGAGTTTGATCTTCTTTACTTAGCTTACTTCTATCCAGATCTTGTAACAATCCCTCACACCCCCCATTTGGGAGTTAGTGGCCCCTCTGTATATAATTCTTTATAAAACTTCTTGAACACTTATAAAAACTCTCTACTAATGTACCAGTATGATCCTTGATAGCACTTATAACCAGTTTGACCTCTTTTTGCCGAATTTGTCTCGCTAGGAGTTTACCTGTAACCTCACCATACTTGTAGCATTCCCTTTTATACAAATAATATTTCCTTGCAACCTCCTTGCTCAAGTACTGGTATATTTTAGACTTACAGACAGCAACCTTCTTCTGTAGCTGGATCTCTGACAGAATATCGAAGTACAGAAATTTCGACACAAGAATGTCGATGTCCAGAATATCGAATTCCTATCTACATTATAGTAAGTACAAAAATATTGAGAAAAAAAATGTCAATGTCAAAAATATCGTTGTAAAAAATATCGTTTTTTTAAATGTTAAAAAACATAATGTAAACTAAAGTAAATAATACATATAATTAAAGGAAACATAGTTAAAAATATTTTAAAATGTTTGAAAATTATAACTCATACATATAATGTAAAAATAAAACTATAACTTATAAGTTGTAAAAAAAAATTGATACATTATAAATACATATATACACATACAACAATAATATAAATAAACATTTTTATAACAAATTAAAAATTACAATATTTTTAATCTTTTTAAAATAAATTATACACTACACTAACAAAAACAGTAGAGAAAATATTGGATAGCAAAGGGAATAAAATTACTATTCCCACTCCAGAGAGTGCAACAGTAGGAAAAGTGTTGGATAACGTAGGGGTAAAAATTATTATTCCCACTCCAGTGAGTGCAACAGTAGGGAAAGTGTTGGATAGTGTAGGGGTTAAAATTACTATTCCCACTCCAGAGAGTGCAACAGTAGGGAAAGTGTTGGATAGCGTAGGGGTAAAAATTACTAGTCCCACTCCAGTGAGTGCAACAGTAGGGAAAGTGTTGGATATCAGAGGGTTAAAATTAACATGATTATCAATTAAATATTATTTTTTACTGAATAACCACTTAATAATTATTTAACAATAAATTAATTATGAATACCAATAAATAAAAATTAATATTTACTTTAATACAATTAAATTACTTCCAACCCTATTCCCCTATAAACCCACAACCGCTCCTAAACTAAATGAACACAAGTAATATAATTATCAATTAAGCAATTAATAAAAATTAATCACCAATTAATTATTAATTAACAATTAATTAATTATCAATACTAAGAAATAAAATTTAATATTTACTTTATCATAATTAAATTGCTTCCCACCCTATTCACCTATAAACCCACAACCCTTTACGGTACTGAAACACAAAATTTACTTTAAAAAGAAATACTACCTTCTAAAAATGTAATACATATATTTAAAAAAAATACAATACATAACAAAAAATATAAAACACATCTAAAATACATAACACTATTATAAACATCGATATTATTAACAACAATATTTTTGAAAACGACATTACTGACTTCGACATTAACAAAAACTATATTTCTTACCTTCAGGTCGATATTCTGGTCACCGATATTCTTGATGTCTATATTCTGTCCCTTCGATATTCACAACTCGATATTTCTGTACTTTGAAATTAAAAAGTCTAGATTACGTCTGTACACCTCTGTAGCTCACTTGTATCCTGATTGCTTTGTAATTTCTGTCTGTAACAATTTCCCCTCAGCTTTACTAAGCTCTTCATATAGTCCCCGGTTCTCGTACTTTTTCAGTTTCTGCAAGAATAATATGAAACCAAGAACCTTCCCACTAATTTCTGCTCATAAATCATCCCATACCATCTCAATAGTGGCTGAGTTCTTGTTAATCCGCAAGAACTGTTCTTGCCAGTATCTAATATGAATAACAAATGCTGGATCTAACAACAGCTTTCTATCAAAACTAAAGGCACCATGAGCTCTAGTGAATCCCATCAGTGGATTAAGGTCAGAACATACTCTAGGAAATTTCTCTATCCTAGCCTCAGCCATGTGGGTCAGACATATAAATAAAATCTAATCTAACCACCTTATTGTAAGGGAAAGAGTAAAAAGTAATGCCGGGATCTGGATACATACATTTATCCCATACATCTATAAGCTTGTCGCAAAGCCCTAAAGACCTTGGGTTTCCTTTCTATATAGTTACCCCCCTCATCTGGTTATATGACACCTCTAAATGAATAATATATTCCCCACATAAGACCAGAGGCATCGGCAAAGATGGAAGATCAACATTAAGAAAATCCAACATTTGCGCCTCGTCCATATTTGAACCATATACAGAGCATAATGTGAGTTTGGTTGAAACAATGCACCATTCAATGACCACCCAACAACCATACTTGTCTACCAGGATCTTTTCTGCAGTGCACATAGTATGCTTTGTGAGAATGGTAACTCCTCTCTTGTGGTTTGTTGTGACAAGCTAGCAATGGGTACCCTAATTCAGGTAATACTCTACGCTTCCCCCATAGGATATGAGTTTCCTGAATACAAAATAAAGCAGGCTGACTCATCCTTAACTGAAGAGTTACTCTATGCCTTTTATACCGATCATTAAGTCCACATATATTAATAGAACATATGTGAAGTCTTTGCTAGATCATCACATTTCCCCCTTGTCATTGAAAAAACAGCCCCTGCCTTCTATCACTAGCGTTAAGGTGGGGAATTAAAAACAGTTAAACCACCTAAAATAAATTGGCCCCTGCTTATTTTCAATTTTTGGTTAATAAAGTAATGTAATGTTGTCTTGCTTACTCCTTTTAACGAAATGATTAGTTTCCTCCCCTTCCTTCCCCCAACACTCAGTGACCCCTCCACCCACGTTAACCAACCCCTGACTCCATCCCTTCCCCTCTCAACCCAAAAGCCCCCACCCGCACCCATCCCTTGAGGCTTTGGACCTGTGAGGTCAATTATGATGGATTGCACTTTTTCCTATTACCACCACTGTTTGTCCGAAGAAAGAAACTGAAAAAAAGAAGAAGGAGAAAGTTAAAATAGGAGTTTCTACCCACACCGTTTAACAGGCATATCTGTACCCTTACCCTGAATATCTACACATCTAGAGGTGTCAGAAATTATTTTGCTTGTATTTCAGAAGCAAAAAAATTAGCTTGCTCTTTATATATGACTTTCAGTTTCGTGGGATTAAGTAAAAATACCTGAGACCCTTATTCTGAAACAGTGGAATTAGCTGTCTAAGTTGCCACCTCTTCTCTTCCGTCATTTGGCAATAATCTGGCCTGACAAATAACTCAAATCCCTTCCCTGGACTTTTCCTGTCTGGGTATGCCAAATCATACAGGGCTTGACGTAACAGAACAATATTCAGATAGATTAGCACTGCCTTAGGTCTTATGCCCTCTTGGCCTGCTCAAGCGTATGGTTTGAATACGAAATGGTGGACACTCTGCACTTCACGCTCCAGCACCATTATGCTAGCTCAGGGAAGGCTTCTGTAAAAAGTTCCATGACAAATTTATGAACATCTGACCCTTCAACTCCCTCTGGAATTCTAAGTATCCTAAGATTTTTCCGTTGAAAACAATTCTCCAACTTGGCCAATTTCTATTGAGTATCATCTATAAGTTCTGCTGCCTTCTGTACTGTTAGTTCATCTTCCAATGATGAGATTCTGTTCCCTGCCTACTTAGATTCTGTGCATGATTGAGCCACAAGATGAATAGCATTCAGCATTTTTACACAGGCTGTTTGTGTTCTTTGACTCTCAGTCCTAATCTCATTGCTATGCTCCTTTATGCTTTGATAGATGGCTCTAAGTGATATCTCTTCCAACTTGTCTTGAACTCCTGAACCCATCCGGGGTGTCTCTTGGGAATTCTCCCAGGTATCACCAAGTGCTGGTGAAATCAAGTAATCCTACAAAAGACCGCCTGTGCCTTCATTTAATTCCCATTTGCCAAGAGCCCCCTTCTTCCTAATGAACCAGAAACTATGCCTCCAGCTAGGGTCTTCAGGGATAAACTGCTTGACTCACTCCATCCATTCCCCAATGACTCTTTTCCAGAGCTCCGCTTGCACACATAAGACTCCTCTTCACTGGACGAGTTGGAGGGGTCCGATAAAGAGAAAAACTTCTTTGGAGTCTGCCTCGTTCCCTCCTCCCAAGCCATCAACTTGTCTGTCCCGGCTCTGGCCCCGGGAGCCCCCATCCTGTGGAATCTTCAGCAGCTTAATTACTGCACTCTTCAAACCCGAAACCTCTATTTTATCTGAATCAGAGTTACCCCCCTCGGTGGTCACCTGTATTTCTACAACTGTTCGAGGGTCGGATAGTATATCACTCCCTCTGATTATGTTATTCGTGTTGACTTTTCCACCCCTGAAGGCTCTATAGACTTATTTACATTAGTCCCAAAGGATTTGCTCACCTCCAATGTGATTTCGGTCACTGTTCTCTCATCAGGGAGAGGCTGCATCAGAGTTCCTCCAGCGTCAAAAAGTGCAGTTTCTTGGTGGAGAATTTTGAAAAGAAGAGGGCCATCGGGGTGCACTCTTTACCCCAGACCTCTGAGGTAAGCTCTTGGCTTTCGCCATGCATGGAGAATCCACGGAACTGCAATCCTTCGAGTCTTTTGCGATCTTAGATGGCAACGTGGCATACAAAGAAGAAGTATGGTAGCCAGCTCAGCACCCGCCACAATGTTCAAAGGGCTTGTTGTGCATTTGCATGCACAACGTGACAGGCACCGCGTGGTGCCTGCCACCTTGCGCATTCAAATGTCGGGGGGTACCATGGGTACCCCCCAAGTGCAGCCACCCAACCCCCTGGGAGCCCGCAACAGGCCCTCAAAGTCATTCTCCGCATGCCTTTCCATGGTGAAGTCTCCGCCATGGAAAGGCATGAGACCGCCATCATCATAATATGGATGGCGGTGCCTGGAAGGTACCGCCACCATATTGCAGGTCTTTTCTGCCTGGTAGGAAATCGGGCGGATTGCCTACCGGTGGAAAACTGGTGGACGGTCTTTCCACCCGCCTGGGTCCCCACCGCCATCGTAATATGGCGGGGGGAAATGTTAAGCGGGCGGACGGAAATGGCGGGCGGATTGCCACCGCCATACGGGCAATGGCGATCCGCCTGCCATCCTAATAGACCCCTTAGTATTTTTAGTAGCTTTAGTTGGTTTCTTTAATGTAGTTTTTTTTAATGGAATTGTTGCAGTCTGTAGTAAAAAAAAAAGGTGGAAATGTTTATTAGTTTTATTTTGTTAGTTTTTCTTATCAGTTGATTTAGAGAAGGTTTAAGAAATATAATGGCTATACCTACTTTGTTGTATATGTTTGATGAATTTTCTTTTATTCTTAATATTTTATTGGTAGAAAACTGCACAGTTTTCTTTGTTTGCAGTGTTTATATTTGGTAAGGTTTATAATCGGTTCGTTTGGTCTGTAAAATAGGAGAAAAATATGAAATGCATTTATTTATTCATTTTACATACTTTAATTATTTTAAGTTTAGTCAGAGGAATATGTATATTTTTTTAGATATCGTACTTACTTTGAATTTAAGTTGTTTGATGTGGCTGTTTTGAAGGTGCTTTGTTGGTGCTGCATCTGGCAGAGTTTCGTCCTTCTCCAATCTTTCCAGCTTGTGAGGTAATTTTTGGTTAATTAATTGGCTTTGTTTATAGTGTTGTTTCCATTAGTTGAAGCTTTCTATTGCTTTTTGTTCTTTATGCTTTTATTTTATTAGTTATAAAGTCTGTTTAATTATTATGGCAGTTATATGGTAATTAGGTAAATGTATATAAATTATTTAAGGGTATATTCTGTTTAATATATTTATTTAACATATTTGTTTTGATATGTTTTAGTGTAATTACATATATTTTAATACATGTTTGGGTATTTTTTTATAGTGATAAATGCTTTTTGCTATATTTCTTTTAGATTATTTATTTAAATATTAGTGTTGTTTGGTTATTTTTGAATTATATATATTTTATAATTGTTAATATATTTATATATAAAGTTTTTCTTTGAAATGTCTTATTTTAATTGTGGTTTTTATTAATATGTTTCCATATATTTTTAAATGTGTGTATTTAAAGTTTTGGTTAAAAATAAATTATATTTAACTGATGGTTATGTTGTCGATATTGTGGATGTCAATATTTTTGTTAATTTATATGTTTATTTAAGTTAAACGATATTTATGTTTACACTATTTTTGTCCTCAATATGTTTGGTATCGATTTTTGTTTATATGACATAAGTATAGATAGTCAATATTTTTGGATGCAGTATTAGTGTCTCAATATTTGTGTAGGTCCATGTTATAGGGGTTGATATTGTGTCCGTGAACCGATAAAGACAGATACTGACACCGCCAGCTCCCTTGGCACTTTGTAATATCGCATGTTTCCCTTTCGTGATGCCAGGGGAAAAGGTTTCCCTACCTATAGAGGAGGATACCAACGACAACAGCAGTATCAGCCACGGTTCCAGTATAGGACATGCTATCAACAACCCTAACGCCTGCCACCTTCTGCGGCCTACAACAAGCAATCCACAATCCATAAACTGGCTTCTCATCGTGTAGACACCAGTCGCAAGCAGTGACCACGATCAGGTACCAGCTGCACCTCCTTCCAATCAGGTGGGTGGAAACATCACCAACTTCCTCCCACAATGGCATGAGATACCATTGGACAGATGGGTGTTCGATTTGGTAGCATACAGACACACCTTAGAATTAGTGCAGAGACCTCCGCCCAAGTCTCCAAAAGGAATGCATTCACTTTGCCTTCAATTATAATGGAGAGAGGCTCTGATTATGTTTCAAAAGGAGCATTAGATTGAGTCCTTGCTCCACAGAAGAACAAACGTTTCTACTCCTGTTTCTTCCTTATTCGAAAGAAGTCAGGGGCAGTGGAGATCCATCTTAAACCTCTGAGCATTTAACAAGTCACTGTGCAAATTTCCCTTTCTGGCTTTCTTCATCTCTTGAACAGCAGAGAATTCATGACTTCCCTGGATTTACAGGAGGCTTATTTTCATATCCCCATACATCTGAAGCATCGCAAGTATCTAAGTTTCACCATGGCAGGTGCCCATTTTCAGTTCAGAGTCATCCTTTCCGGATCAAATCTGTCCTGAGAATCTTAAAAAAATGTCTTGCTCCAGTGGCAGTTACACTTCACAAGCAAGGTTATCAGATATTTCCCTGCCTCGATGACTGGCTGCTGAAAGCTTCCACACAACAACATGCTTCCAAGACTAAAGAGGCATTCCTCGTGTTATTTCAGAAGTTGGGTCTCACTGTCAACTATCAGAAGTCCTTCCTCATCCCGGGCCAAGAAAGAATTTTCTTAGAAGCCATCCTCAGTACCATCAACAAGGCTTATCTGTCTCTCAACAGACAACAACGGTTTTAAAGCCTGGCATTACCAATCTCACAAAGAAAGTCCATTTGAGTGAGGATGTTCAAATCAATCCTTGGCATGATGTCCTCTGCCAGAAATCTAGTCCCACTGGCCCAACTAAAGAGGAGACCTCTGCAGGAGGAACTTCAGTTACAATGGGTCCAATCGACTGGCTCATTCGACAACTTCATATATGTCACCATTGGAATGCAAGAAACACTGACTTGGTGGTCCCAACTAGTTCATTTATCACCAGGTCTCACATTTCTAACTACAACACCAGATTACATCACCACCGACGCCTCTTTAGAGGACTGGGGAGGCCATTTACAGCACCTCAAGATTCAAGGGAGGTTGTCGCAATACCAGAATTACTCCACATCAACCTATTGGAGTTAAAGGTGATTTTTATCCCTCTCCAAGCATTCCTTCTACGTATTGTAGGAGTGTTCATGCTGGTTCGGACTGACAGCACGACCAGCATGTTCTATATCAAAAAACAAAGCAGCACGAGATCTCTCACTCTTTCTCAAGAAGCTCAATCTCTCTGGAGACACACCAAATCACACCTGAAAGCAATGCATGTTCCAGGGATCAATAACGCGCTAGCAGACATGCTCAGCAGAACCATGGACAGTTGGCAAGAAATGGGAACTAGATCAACAAGTGCCAGAGGGAATTTTTGCACTTTGTGGCAAACCAGACAACAAGAACACAAAATGCCAACTCTATGCTAGTCAAAACCCACTCCCAGGGTCATAAAGAAATGCCCTTTCAATGAGATAGTCAGGGATTTATGCCTACAGTTTTCCCCCTTCCATTTCATTCCGAGGGTTCTCACCAAATTGAAGATGGGACAATTTCGCCTCATCCTCATTGCTCCTTGGTGGCTAAGACAACACTGGGTCACCAAGCTTCTCCTATTCTCTGAAGCCCAACCAATCCAGCTTCCCAAGAAACACAACCTTCTCATGAAGAACAAAGGATCAAATTCTCCATCCAAAATATAGCATCTCTTCAATTGCATGTGATCCAGTGCGGGACCGGAGAAAAAGGAGGAAATCATGTATACACAACTATCCTCCTTGCGTCGCAGACCCAACTTCACACTAGCTCATTCACACATGCAGTCATTGGTGGGGCCCATAACACCAACACTCACTCACACGTCTCTGACTCACGAGTCTGCACACAGGAGGGATGATGATATCGCGCTGGACATGTGGGGGGTACCTTATAACTTATAGGGAGGGAAAAGTTATTTTACAAAATATACATTATCATTCGCCACCTATAGATTCCTAATCCCAAACATCAAGGCACTCCACCCACTTGGTCGACGGACCAATTAGTTGGATTGGTTGATGGTGATTTAGTACCAACTAAAACACATTTTAAGACTCAGAATCCTATTTTCTCTTTATCGAAAAACCACAAACTCATAATTTCTGTTAATCAATTATTTGTTTATCTAAATTCTCATTGCAATTATTATTAGCATTTGTTTCATCAAAAGTTCAGAATTTCTAAATCAATCAATTCATATCACAGAACATTATATTTACCTATTCTGGCTATCTGGATCTTCTCTATTTCTTTTGGCTCTGCATAATTGAATTAGTCGTTAAATTGTGCAGGCCAAAGCTCAAAGTCCGAAAGTTCTTTGCTCAGCACGTTACAGTCCCAAAGATTGCCAAAGGACCAGAAATCGTGCAAGCATCAGTCATCGCCCGTGGGGTCAAAGAGGGTGTGCAGTCATAGTAACTGCCGAATGCCTCTCGAAAATTCCTCTTTTCCTCCCTATTCTACTACTCTTTTTATAATAATTTTCGGGATAACATGAAACATTTTTAGGCGGAGAAAGTCTGTGATTGGCTGATCGAAAACGTCCGATTTTTGTTCATTATGGTTTCTCATGGATTTTGCTGATTCACTCCCGGAGATGACATAGTCCTTATGTTACAAAGTCCTGGATTTACTTGTATGATTTGATTGTTCATTTTAAACTGGTTTTTACTGTCCATGTTTTTGGCAGTCCACCAAGATCCTATCCTTGACCGAGGACATGGTGTACAGGGTTTGTCAGGAAGTTCACGGAGCAATCCGAGTCTGCGCAGTAGGTATCGCGCTCACGAGACGATGGCCACTTCTGAACTCGATTTTCGACTCCATTTTGTGGTAGGCCCAAATGGTAACTTAAGCGAAACAAACACAAAAGAATAATTAATACAAAGAAATAATGATTCTAATGTTATACCCTCACTAATCCCTTTTTGTATTAGCATTTTCCTAGCATATAGCGACATTTAAAGCGATAATATTCACCTTTTGGATCCAATCAGGAATGCAGACATCACATAAGCAACATAAATCATGCGATATCTATTACTAAATGTACTACTATTAATATGCATACATATTTTAATCATTCGAGTTATTTTGCCATGCAAATAGCAATTCGAACGTGTAATTTGTGTATGCAAAGGTTGGGTTAGAATAACACATCACACTGTTAGTAGAATTATAATCAGTAAGTTATATGGTTAGTCTTTCATGCAAAAATAGAGGAGGTATACAAAATTTCGTTCTACCTGCTCCATCACATGCATGGCTCCTGAATACATAGGGGCCTATTAGAATGGCAGGCGGACATTTGTTCACCCGCCAACCTAGCGGTGCTGGGACCGGCTGCCAGTGGTGAGGCGGTCCTGCACTGGCAATTAGGATGCCACCGCCACGGTGGCATCCTCTATTCCCAGCATTGGCATGCAGAAGGTGACAGGCACTGCGCGGTGCCTGCCACTTTGTCCAAGACAATGCAGGGGGGTACCACAGGTACACCCATGTGCCCCCCCACCCCTCCCAACATCCTGGGGGCCCGCAACGGGCCCCAAACTACAAAATCCGCATGCCTTTCCGCCACGGAAAGGCTGCTTCCCACACCCTTTGTAATATGGATGGCGGTGTCTAGCAGACACCGCCACCATATTCAACCCTTTTCCGCCTGGTCGACTCGTCGACCGGGCAGAAAAGCAGCAGACGGTCTTTCCGTCCGCCGCGGTACCCCCACCATCATAATACGGCAGGGGAAAATGGGAGGTGGGCGAGGGATGATGTCGGGTGGATCGCCACCGCCAAGCGGGCTGTGGCGATCCGCCCGACATCATAATAGACCCCCATGTATTCTGCAATCTAGATATTTCTCAAGACTGTAGAGACATTCTGGCCAAAGCCAGAGCCGACTCCAGAAACGACATTCAAGCTGAGGTGGAAGAGGTTCTGCTTGTGGTGCGAAGTCTCCAATATTCATCCTTTGGCATCATCACCGGAACAGGTTCTTTCCTACTTACAATCTGTAGCCCGTTCAGGTTTGGTATATTCTTCAATTAAGGTTCATCTAGCAGCAGTATCTTGATTCAGGTATTCCTCAAATTCAATTTCTCTTTGTTTATCCAGAATCATCAAACAATTCATGAAAGGGATAATTAGAACCTACCCTCTTGTTAAAGCTCCTCCACCAGAATGTGGTTCTCTCCCAACTCATGAAATCGCCATTTGATCCGATCCACAGTGCAGATCACAAGTTCTTGACTTGGAAAGTTGCTATCTTACTGGCCCTCATATCAACCAGAAGGGTTAGTGAACTTCAGGCCTTTACTACCCAGGAGCGTTTCCTCCATATTACAGATTAGTATGTTATGCTATGTACAAATCCTTAATGTAAACCCAAGGTGCCATCACAGTTTCACCTAAATGAACCTATCATTTTTCATACCATTTTTCCACATCCAAAATTGCCAGCTGAACAGTCTCTTCACACCTTGGACATCAAGAGGTGTCTTAAATTCTATTTACAAAAAACTATGCAATTTAGAAAATCTGATCAGCTGTTTATCTCTTACGGTCTGCATAATAAGGGGTCCACTGACACCAAAGCTACCATTGCCAGACGGATAGCTGCTACGATTCAATTCTGTCACTTTAAGGCTGGGGAACCCCTCATAGCCAAACCAAAAGCACACTCTACAAGGACAGTTTCTACTTCTGTGGCCCTATTTGCTGGTGTTCCACTGGATAAAATTTGCAGAACAGCAACATGGAATTGCGCTCATACATTTACTTAATGCTACTGCTTGGAATCGGCCCACAAAAGTGATGCTGCAGTGGGGCAAGCAGTTTAATGCCATGTATTCAGCTGAGGTGAGCCTTCAAAACTGTAGGTGATTTGGCTCTATTTAAAATATTTGATATTTTACATTGTTGTCTTCACATTTCACAAATTGATGTATAGCATGTTACATTTATACCCACCGTCCACAAGGGTACATTTATGTGAATAATGATGTATATCTATACATTTATGGACTGTTTGCTTTTCTGATTCAAGCATGTGAATCTATGAAAGATACCCAAATATTGGATAAGAAAAAAAGGTATTTACCTGCAACTACAGTTATCCAGTATTGGAATCTTTTATAGACACACAAGTGACCCACCCTCCTGCCCATAGAGGCTGTTTTATTCCCACTTGTCCTTGAAAATCTGAGGGATTCAGCCTCTGCCTGGAGTGTTCTAGAGAGAGAGTGCTGTCTCCTGATTGGCTATATGTCAAGTTTGGTTCCTTTTTAAACAAAGGACCTAGATGGGCTATAAAAGGGTCTTCTATTGGTATTATGGCCTACAGTACAAATCTTACTGCTTACTTGGGTACAGTGGGACTCCCACTTCGACGACGGGGAATGATTCATGTGAATCTATGAAAGGTTTATCACACCAGAAGTTGCCACCTTCGAACAGGCAGTCATTCATAATTTTGAGAATCTGTAGAGGCAGGAGACATGACGCTTCATGAATCTGAGTAACATGGAAAAAGACGCATTGAGACAACTGAAGGAAAATGACTAAATCATCATCAAACCAGCTGACAAAGGCGGAGCCATCGTCATTTTGGACAAGACTACATACACTGATGAATGCAGGCGTCTTCTTTCAGATGAAAGAAACTACAGGATCCTAGGTAAGGACCCCACGGTTGATATCGCCATTGAAATTGCGACCCCTGTGGAGGAGAGCGTAGTCAACAACTGGATCTCCAAACACGAGGCGGATTATCTGATTAGAGACCAACCAACAACACCGTATTTTTACATACTGCCCAAGATACACAAACCCACAAGGCCTCCCCCTAGGAGGTCGATAGTGTCAGGGATCGGTTCCATATTGGAACCCCTCTCACAGTTTTGTGATTACTACCTAAAACCACTCGTAGAGAAATTACTAGCTTATCTGCAGGACACACGGGATGATCTAAACTTGATAAAGAGATTGAGTTTGACCCCAAAGGTGAGTTCCTACTGGGCCTGGACTTGAGGCACTGTATACGAATATACCGCAAAGCGAAACCCTTCGGGTACTTGAAGACATCCTGTTTGAAGCGGAATGGCCATATCAGGCCCCCAGAGCCATAAATCCTCAACCTGGCGGAGATTGCATATAAGGGGAATTTCTTCGAGTTTGAAGGGATGCTGTACATGAAAACCCACGGGAACTCCATGGGGAGTACTTTTGCCCTGAGTTTGGCAGGGTACGTTGATTCTTTTGAGAAAACGATGGTCTTCAATGAAGGAAATCCATGGGCATACAACATTAGACTATAGCTGAGGTTCATAGATGATGTCCTGGTAATATGGAGGGGGGACGAACATTCAGTTACCTCATTCCTGGAATGGCTTAACAAAAGGAACCCCCTGTTACATTTCACCTCCACGATTACCACAACAGAGTTACCATTTCTGGATCTGGTCATAGAACCCAGAAACGAGAAGCTCTCAACCAGGGTCTACCATAAACGAACGGATAAAAAGTCACTGCTGGCCTATGATAGCTTCCATCTGAAAGCCCTCAGGCAAAACCTCCCCCATTAGGGCAGTTCCTCAGACTCAGACGCAACTGCACATACAGGATGTTCTTCAACGAAGAGGCGGGCCTTTTAACAAAGAAACGACACCAGGGAGGATACCCAAAATGGGCAATTGGGACGGCCAAGAAAAGAGCAGCCAATACCAACAGGGATAATCTCCTTGAAAAGGTGGAAAAACCTACAACGAACAAGCCAGTATGTGTCACCACCTTTAATACTCTCTCGCACCACATCAAACAACTCATATTAAAAAATTGGCGCACACTTAATTCGAATGGACTGGATGTTGAGAAGCCCTTATTCTCCTTCAGAAAAGTGAGCATCTGAGAGACATTCTGGTTCATACCAGAACAAGGACCCACAAGCACAGAGCCTCGGTTTCATCAAGAACCTTACCCCAAATCCAGGGACATTCGAGATGTGGTTTGTGCATTGTATGTCATCTTACAAAGAAAACATAAACGATTGATGTGGGTTTAGCCTACCCATGGGAGCAAAGAACTCACACTATTTGCAACTCTGAATGTGTGTGTCATTTCCCTGATCACGTGCCCATGCAACAAGCAATATATAGGCATGACTACCAGAAAAATCAAGACATGTATAATGGAACATAGGAGCACCATTAGGTGCCAGAAATCGAAAAAAAGATTGACAGCACATTACTTGGAGCAACATCACACAGCAGACGATATAGCTTGGATTGTGATTGAAAAACCAAGACTTGATTCAAACACAGGTGATAAAAGGAGGTCACTGTTGCTCTAGCCCTCCGGGGTAGGTGCCTCGCCCACCGGGGTAGGACGCAACCACCTCAGATGCATACTACTCAACACCCGCTCCGCCCACAAGCACGCCATCGAATTCTGGGACCTACTCGACTCATCCTCCCCGGATGTCGCCTTCCTGACGGAGACCTGGATGAACCCCTCCTCGGCGCCCGACATTGCCATAGCCATCCCGAACGGCTACAAAATCACCCGCAGGGACCGCATCAACGGAGCAGGAGGAGGAATCGCCATCGTTCACAGGAACACCCTCAGAATCTCGACCAGCATCAACGAAACCCTCAGCGCTGCCAAACACCTACAGTCACAGTTCAGTGACTCTATCCCCGACTTCGTCAGCACGCACGCCCTTGCATCCATGGACTACATCCTCCTCGGAGACCTGAACTTCCACCTTGAGAACGCCAACGACAGTAACTCTACCATCCTGCTCGCCAAACTCGCCAACCACGGACTCAAACAGCTCATCATGATACCCACCCACTCCGCCAGCGACCACATCACCTTCAGCCACACCACCAAACTCCACTGGACCGACCATGGCTGCATCCACTTCACCTTCGAGAAACCCACCACGCACCACCACCCAAAACGGACCCCCCACCGCAGCTGAAACAAGGTCACCGAAGACCAGCTAATCTCACCCTCGCCCGAAGCCCACCAACAGACACCGCCGACCCGACACTGCCGCCCGCAACATCAGGCAATAGATCAACGACTGCGCCAACACCCTCGCCCCGATCAAGAAACCCTCAAACAGACGCACCAACAGAAAAGCCATCTGGTTCACTGCCGAACTCCAGGCATTTAAGGAGACCTGCAGAAGACTTGAGAAGAAGTGGCACCACGAACAGACACCGGAAAACAATGCAGCCCACAAGAACGCCATCCGCAGGCACCACCAACTCATATGAACCGCCAAAATAACCTCCTTCAAGGAAGGCATTGACAACAACACACACAACAGCGAAGAGCTGTTCAACATCGTCAAGGAACTCTCCAACCCCAGCTCCAACTTGAACGACATCCTGCCATCGCAAGACCTCTGCGACTCCCTAGCCACCTTCTTCCACCGCGAAATCGCAGACATCCACGACAGCTTCAACAACCAGGCTCCCCCAACAGGAGCCGACACCTCAGACTCACCGTCCCCCAACCACACCAACCTCCTGCTCTCCTGGACCCATGTCACTGATGACGACACCAGAAAAATCATGAACACCATCCACTACAGCTCACCATCCGACCCCTGCCCACACCACATCTTCAACACAGCATGCTCCATCATCGCACCCCATCTCTGGAAAATCGCCAACAACTCCTTCGAGACCGCCACCTTCCCAGAGAGCTGGAAGCACGCCAAGATCAACGCCTTACTCAAGAAGCCCAAGGCGGACCCTAAGGACCTCAAGAACTTCCGGCCCATCTCCCTGCTTCCGTTCCCAGCGAAAGTCATCGAGAAGACTGTCAACAGGCAACTGACACGCTTCCTCGAGGAGATCAACGCTCTGGACTCATCACAATCTGGATTCCGCAGCAACCACAGCACCAAAACTGCCCTCATCGCCGCCACCGACGACATCAGGACCCTGCTGGACAACGGCAAAACCGCAGCCCTCATCCTCCTGGACCTTTCAGCCGCTTTCGATACCGTCTGCCACCACACCCTACGCACACGCCTCCACAACGCAGAGATCAGCGACAAAGCCCTGGACTGGACCACCTCCTTCCTCACCGGCAGAACCCAGAGTGTCCACCTCGCTCCATTCTGATCTGAAGCCACCAAGATCATCTGCGGCGTACCCCAAGGATCATCCCTCAGCCCGACACTGTTCAACGTGTACATGGCACCGCTCGCCAACATCGTCCGAACACATGACCTCAACATCATCTCATACGCCGACGACACCCAGCTAATCCTCTCCTTCACCAAGGCCCCCACCACCGCCAAAACCAACTTCCATGAACGAATGAAGGCTGTCACCGAATGGATGAAGAACAGCCGCCTGAAACTGAACTCGGACAAGACGGAGGTCCTCATCCTCGGTTCCACCCCCTCCACCTGGGACGACTCCTTGTGGCTGACCACACTGGGTGCCACACCGACATCCACCGACCATGCACGCAACCTGGGGTTCATTCTAGACTCATCACTATCAATGACCCAGCAAGTCAACGCCGTCTCCTTCTCCTGCTTCAACACCACCCGCATGCTCCGCAAGATCTACAGATGGATCTCCACAGGAACCAGAAGAACAGTCACCCAGGCCCTCGTCAGCAGCAGACTGGACTACGGCAAAGTCCTCTACGTAGGAGCCACTGCCAAACTCAAGTAACGACTTCAACACATACAGAAAGCCTCTGCACGCCTCATCCTCGACATCCCCTGCACAGCCACATCACAGCCCACCTGAGAGACCTGCACTGGCTCCCCGTCAACAATAGGATCACCTTCAAGTGCCTCACCCACGCTCACAAGGCAGTCCACAACACCGGACCAGCATACCTCAACAAACGACTCACCTTCTACACTCCGAACCGCCAGCTTCGCTCCACCGACCTCGCCCTCGCCACCGTTCCATGCACCCACAGAATGCCCGCCAGCGGCAGATCATTCTCCCACCAAGACATTGAACACCCTCCCCACCCACCTGCGGCAGACCCAGGACCTGCTGACCTTCAGGAGACTTCTCAAGACCTGGCTGTTCGAGCAGTAGCAGCACCCCCCCCAAGCGCCTTGAGACCCTCACGGGTGAGTAGTGCTCTTTACAAATGTGATTGATTGCTTGTTGCTAAGGGAGCAGAAGTGGTTCTATAGACTCAAAAGCCACATGGTGGGGCTGAATAATGATATAACCTGGAACGCCATAAATAGCTGAAATTCTTACTATTATGATTCCAACCCAGGGGGGCATATGTTGGGTACCTTACAGATGAAGTAAGGCTTTTTATTCACACACCATTGCCTACACTTCTGGGAGCTCTCCATCCATTTTACATACTTATTAGCTTAGTGGCTTAAGGGTCACTATCTACATATATATTTATGCTAATAGACTGTTGCACATGTATGTATCCACACTTATGAGGGTAGCGTAGTCCCTATAAACAATAACAGAATATGAGCGTCCAGTGGTCTATGACAGTACCCACAATCAATAACCACAAAGTGTTTCTAGCATCACTCGCAATATAACGATGGATACGCATGGACACTTACGCCCCCATGCGCGTAGACTACACAACAAGCCACGTCCCCACACGTGACGGGAAGTGCAGGCGAGAAAAAGGACCGCGATCACCTGTAATCTACATGGCAGAATCTGGGAATCCTTGGGCAGAGCACCCACCTTGAAGAAGTAAGGAGCAGGGGAGAGGGGACCAGGAACATCGACGGACGCCTGGGTCACATGCAGCCAACCACTGCTAAAGCGCTGATGATACCGAACATCATTGCATGTTAGCGTGCTCGACCGGGGGTGAAACAAACAACCACAGGTTCCTTAGAAGCATGATAAGCGACGGGATACTGCCTACCTTTTTTTAGGATGACATGATGTAATGTGACTATAGACATCAAGGTCACTTTCCTTATGTTTTCCGATCTATGTATTTACTTAATGGGGGTCCCATTAGCGATCTGATCTACACCAATCAATCGGGTCCAATTCAAGAGTGCAATTTCATGAACTACTTTTTAACCATTGGATTTCTTGTTTTTTTACCTGTCTCCTCAAGTGTGTGACTACAGGGGGGGGGTCTCCTTCGTTCTTGCCAGTTTTGGCTTATTGGCTCGATGGTTGAAAGTTCTACTTTAGAGTGTGGAAGGATGGAGCTGATATGATAAGGACACAAGTCCAGCAGCGTATAACTACCTGCGTTTTTTGTATTTATAAGGTAGACTTGATATGTATGACTGACTTGCCTGAGTATGGACAAGCACAGAGTGTATAGGACAAACTATGGCCATACTTATTTCACTCGGTGGCACAAGTGAGCGAATACTAGCACTGTGGAATTAATGGTTGTATTCCATGTGTGAGTTAATTAGTCTCTTGCTTGTTCTATTTCCTTATAGTACATTGAGAGCTAGTTACGTAGGGGTACCCTCGCTTTGGGAATGACTGGTTCCTAAAAATACCATATCTTGGTATCGAGGGCTACATTACTCCAGTGGGATAAAGAAAGGTCCTGACAAATGCCAGTGTGACCTATAACTGTGTGCACTAACACGGCAGAAACATGTTGATGAATTGGCAGTGAGGAGGGGTGTAGGAATTTCTTACTCTTTCCTGTTACCACCATCCCTCACATTTTTAATCCTGGCCGGAAGGTCCAGGAATAAATATTTGAGTAGTGACACTTCCGAGCTAGTTTTAACTTCCACTGCACTTTACTTTCGCTGATCCCATTATAATTTGGCATTAAGTACTTGTATATCTTATATGTTTGTATTGTCTTCCCTTCCCTTTTGCTCCATCCCAGGCATTGGTCTGCACGGGGGTGTTTTGTAGCAAAGCCCGATGATGAAGCATGTCACAACTTTATGAGTGAGGGCAGTATTTTCACACTGTGCACATGCCACCTCTGAGACCTTTTCCTTTTTACACTCTCTACTCCTCTTTGTGTGTTTAATCTATGAAAGATACCAATACTGGAGAACTATAGTTACAGGTAAGTAACTTACTTTCATTCAAGTCAGAGTGAAATATTCGACTTGTCCTGCGTGTAACTCCTGTAAGGAATCTATAGCCCATGTTTTTTGTTTCTCCCTTCTGCTTTTAGTGTTGTGTTTATGGTATTTTTAAAAGGTTTTTTTATGAATTGATGAAATGTGCTTTAACCTTTTATATTACTGAATGTGTTTTATGTATTTATATTTGATTTATTCTGTGTTTTGCATATACTTTTATGATAGCAGAAATAAAGTTACTCTGAACTTTGAGTAGTGACAAATCCGTATCCTATCCAGATTTTGGATCATATTTTACCTACAGCAATGTGAATATGTGCAGCACCTCTAGCTTGATATTGTTTCCCTCAAAAGTGGTCAATGACTTCACCAAAAGGAAGATTTCATTTGTTGCATATAAAGTGAAGTACAACTGGAAATCTCTGATTAAGTTATCTAGAAACATTTGCTGGATTAATCAAGCCCAATTCACCCGGTGTTGATGCCAGCAATGTGTTCCTCTCTGAGGAAGTCATGCAAAGCATTCCAAGCATACACCGCACAGCAATGAGTTACAAACCAGGTAGGCGCACCTAAATTGTTATATGGGAATACCTCTTTTCACATGATCACATGCAAGTTTGTGCACTGATGCTGCTGGTTTTGGACTCTGAAGGTGTGCACTGAGGCCCGCTAACTAGACCTCAGTGCTACTGCTGTTACCCTCGAAAAAGTGTATGTCTAATTGGTTCAACCACAATTGGCATAGGTTTAACTTACTTATAAGTCCCTAGAATATGGTCCCTGGGGTATGTATATTTAAGTGTCTGTCATGGAGTCCGACACTTATTATGCAACCAAGAGTGGAACAAAGCAAAGTATGACTCCCAGCTCGCTATTGATGGCTGACAGAGCAGTTTTTGACCATTTAAAGTAATGGCAAAGCCCGAACTTTCCTTTATAATATCTATAAGTCACTCCGAAGGCAGGTATCTGATCCCTAAAGGCAGGTTACATTATATTGAAAAGCTGAACATTCTTTTTCTTAGCTTTACATGTCCTGACAGTAAAAACCCTGTGTTTGCGTTACTGTAGAAAGGCTAGTATCTCCATTGGTGATGACAGAGTTACATGCTGACAATTCAGCAGCACTAATGTCTGAATGAAACTACTAAATTTGAAACTTCAAAGTATCAAAAGAACTGTTACATTAAAAACAACTTGATGGTCAAGTCAAATAATTTGATGTAGCTTAAGCCCATATGGCAGGTTTAGTAAGTAGGATCTTTGTTGCCCAGTTTTCCAGTGACTGTTTATGATTACTGGCCACAAGTCAGACTTCTGTCCTACTACAGGTATAAACAACTCTCAGGAAGGAACACAAATATCCTGCCATTGCAGTAGATGTGGCCTCTCCCTGCGAGGAAGGCCAAACAGGGTGCGAGCCCAAAAGCAATCTGCAAAGTGGAAGCCACCTTTGAAGGGGAAATAGTGGACACATACAAGAGATGCTGCTCTTTTGTTCTTCCAGACAGGTTGGCATCACGGACAGAGTGAGCAGAATAGTGCATTCTGGGTTAGCTAGATGCCACACTTCACAGGAAGTTATCACTAGACTTGAGAGGACATGGTAGCCCGTTGGCTAGTAGTTATCATATTGCCTGAGGGCACAACCTGTGAAAAAAGTGGCACATCTGTCACCCAGATCTCAGATCTCATCTATGCTGAAGACCGGGCTGAAGCAGGGCTACCCTGCTGGTCCCTAGATCCAACAGAAAGAGGCTGCACTAAGACTGGACTGCACCTGCTGCTCATTAGGCTAGCAGAGAGAGGACTGTGCCTATGGTGCCTTACTCAAGGAAAAGTCATTATTGAGCCTCAGACTGACTAAAAATGACTGCATGGGCCAGTTGACTGACTTCCTGTTATAACTACAGGGCTACAAAAGCTGAAGAAGCCTGCCCAGGTGGGTTTCTAGACAAGATTGCCTGACCGCCAAAGTACAGCCTGGGAAATTCAGTTCCAACCTTCAAAGGCTGCACCCAAGTCTGCTAGACCCGGGAAAGTCATTGGAGTGCAGTTTGGTCACTCAGGACGGAAGGTTAACCCCAGGATAAAGGGAACCACTGGTTTCGTTGTAAATGGAGACCAGTGATAACAGTTTTTTGGCTGGACTTCAGATTTCAAGGGACATCAATCCCTGTAGCCAAAGTCACCTCACTGTGACTGTGGATGGAGGAGTAGCCACAGAAAGGCCACTGTTACCGGATTAGTATCCGCAGCATCCTTAAGCATTTTCAACATCCTATATCCCTTGCACCACGATCACTTTGTGGAAGTCTATAGCTGTTTGCCCATCGAACGGGCCTGGAAACTGCAGACTGTGAGTTAACTTTTCAGCCAAGCCTCATTTCCCCTGTGACTAGCTCCCTGCCAGAGTAGACCTCCTAAACTAGGCTGGAGTGGTAGTTTACAATTCATAAAAGTTTCCAAAGTTTTTAAAGTGCACAACTAACTGAGGTAGTTGCCAATGCCTGTTTACCTTTCAAGTAAAAAGCAGTGATTTTATATTCAGTTGAGATTTTATACCTCCAGAATCTTCCAGTGGATTTGGCTCATTTTGGTGTTTATAATTCTACGATAATAAGATCTATTTTTAAAAATTGGTGTTGAATGCTCTATTTCGTCTTTCTTTCTTATTCAGCTGTTTATGTACTTCTCAATGCTTTACACTTGTTCCTTTGATAGAGCCTGACTTTTCAGAGCCACAGCCATGACAGGTAGGGATTCTAGTACACAGTGAGGTCTTGCAACCATACCATATAATAAACTGCGTTCCTCACAGTTGTGCAACATGCACTTGAGCTCACCATACCTACGGAACCAGTTCTCATTTGTTCCACGTTGGCACGCAATGTGATTCATCAGGTTGCACTCAGAATTCTTACCTTTCCCTTGAACTTTCTCAACAAACTCACTTGCACTCATATTTTGAAATCATACTTCTGTTTTCACAATATGTGCAACAGCACAAGATAAAAGGAAGTTCACTTTTAAAGATAAGCTGAAAAAGAAAAGGAATTTTTTGCCTGAATAGCAGATCTTCAGAATACAGTCTAGTTGGTCTGTACTCTGAATCAGGCATCTCCACTGGACGATCAACATAACGACCCCCTTTTCTTGTTGAAAACAGATGTGAAAAGCAGCAAGCTTCTAAACTGTTTTCCTGCACACTAATGAATTCACCTTTGGCTTGTTTCATCTAAAATAATTCTAATGTATCACGCACTACCCCCATAGATTACAGAGGGTGAATACTGTAGTATTCATATATCTTTTAGGTTTTTGCTGAATGTATTTTTCAAACTTCTCACTATCACTAGAGTTTGATGTGGGTGTGCCCTCTTAAGATACATGTTAATCTATATATGTATTGACCATGTTATCTCTTTTAAGGTATTCTATGAGTTTCTTTATGTTCTTTGTACTGTCCAAATCCTGCCAAGACTTTGTATTGTTTGTTAGGACACCATTTACTAGAACAACCAATGGTTTCTCTACTTCTTAATTTACAGCAATTTTCAGTTTCTGTTTAAAATCTTTTCCTTTAAGGCCTTTCACTAATTAACGTGGAGGCAATGCTGCAGGTTTTGTCTACCTTCTCATCATTGCTTGAAAAGGATGTACTGTTTGGATTAGAATGATCTCATATGCATTCAGCTCTTGTCGTGCAGGAGGTATTGGAAACATTTCTAACTTACTGTCAATAACTTTAACTGGCTATTTGTTATCAGCAAGTTTGCTTATGGAATACTTGTACACTATTTGATTGATACATAAATTGCTTAAGCACGCCTCTTCTACATGCCATTTTCACTCTGAAATGGCCAATTTAAAGAGAGGCTAATCTCTCAGCAGACACATCACTTATTAGTTATCCAAGCTTCATCTACATGTAGCTGTCATTTGGGACAGAACTAATGATGGACAGCGGAGTCCCCATTCACACACATCACCTATTATTAGGAAATGTGTCTTCTGTATACAGTTTTCATCCTGAACAAACATCTTTATAGAGACAGCATTCCCCCTCCAACCACATCACATAATAGTTGGTCAGGTCTGTTCTACATAAAGGTGCCAATTACGATCCGGTAAAAAACATTCCCGTACGACTCGTATCCGGTCTTTTTACTGTACGAATCGTACAAGTGCCGTACAAACTGGCAATCACGATTCGCATGGTAAAAAGCCCATACGAGTCGCATTGGGAATAATTCCCCACACGTCCTCGGGTCGGAAAAAGTGTCCGACACGTCCTCGGACGATTTACCGTACAAACGTGAAAAGCGAAGTCCGACCGGGGAATCACGATCCGTCCCGGGCGTCCGAATGTACAACCGTATGGTTAAAAGACTGTCCGCATCGAACTCCTATAGCAACCATGGAGACGTCCAAACAGGTGCCCGGTACGCGCCGTACCCCCCCCAGCCCCCGCATGTATGCGCCGTACCCCCCCCAGCCCCCGCATGTACGTGCCGTACCCCCCCAGCCCCCGCATGTACGCGCCGTACCCCCCCCAGCCCCCGCATGTACGCGCCGTACCCCCCCCAGCCCCCGCATGTACGCGCCGTACCCCCCCAGCCCCCGCATGTACGCGCCATACCCCCCAGCCCCCGCATGTACGCGCCGTACCCCCCCCTGCCCCCACATGTACGCGCCGTACCCCCCCAGCCCCCGCATGTACGCGCCGTACCCCCCCAGCCCCCGCATGTACTCGCCGTACCCCCGTGTATGTACACCCGAGTACGTGTCAAACTGTACGTGTCGAACCCCCCGTGTATGTACACCCGAGTACGTGTCGAACTGTACGTGTCGAACCCCCCCGTGTATGTACACCCGAGTACGTGTCAAACTGTACGTGTCGAACCCCCCGTGTATGTACACCCGAGTACGTGTCGAACTGTACGTGTCGAACCCCCCCGTGTATGTACACCCGAGTACGTGTCGAACTGTACGTGTCGAACCCCCCCGTGTATGTACACCCGAGTACGTGTCAAACTGTACGTGTCGAACCCCCCGTGTATGTACACCCGAGTACGTGTCGAACTGTACGCGTCGAACCCCCCGTGTATGTACACCCGAGTACGTGTCGAACTGTACGTGTCGAACCCCCTTGTATGTACACCCGAGTATGTTCGAGTCGTACCTCCACCCGTGTATGTACGGTGCGTACCCCCAGCGCGTACGCACCGTACATACACGGGTGGGGGTATGACTCGAACGTACACAGGTGTACATACACGGGGGTTCGACACATACAGTTCGACATGTACTCGGGTGTACATACACGGGGGGTTCGACACGTACTCGGGTGTACATACACGGGGGTACGGCGCGTACATGCGGGGGCTGGGGGGGGTACGGCGCGTACATGCGGGGGCTGGGGGGGGTACGGCGCATACATGTGGGGGCTGGGGGGGGTACGGCGCGTATATGCGGGGGCTGGGGGGGGGGTACGGCGCTTACCGGGCCACCTACTCTGGTCGTTTCGCGCCGTACTTTGCATTACCGGCACTTTTTGGGTGCCGTAAAAATATTGCCGTCCGGACTGCTGTCGGTATGAATCGTACTTCCTGGGTCGTGAAACGCTGCCTGGAAGCGTCCCGACGTCACGTCGCAGCATTCCCGGATCACAGTCGTATGCATATTTTCGTCGGTCGGTGTTTTTTACGATTCGTACGGAAATGGTGTTTCCGTGCGAATCGTAATTCCATGTTTGTAATGTTTTACAACCGGGTACGAGTCGGACGGAGAATACGCTCCGACCGACGGTTCGTACCTGGTTTTTACCGGATCGTAATCGGCACCAAAGTGTTGGCCCTGACCTGATCTCTTCACAGAGAATGTATAATTTTCTCATCAGTACCTATGATGTTGCAACTACATAGGACCTTCTTTAAAAAAAATCCTTATCTTCATCATACAGACATTCAATTTACATGAGTATAAACTTGTTTGATGTTCTGCATTTCTCTTTAGTCAACATTATCACCTACTATAAACTCAATTTCCTAAGCATATGTTAGCACACACCTGTTTATCTAAAGTGCTACAGATTTTCCCCAATATGTAAATACCTATATATAAAAACTGGAAATATATTTACATAGTCACAAAATGTATTCTCCTCTATTTCTCAAATTCATAAAAATGTTCAATCCATACTCCACATAGTTCGCACTGTACTAAATTTATACACAGATTTTCAAAAGTCTAAAGAATATATAGTCAGTAGAATTACCTAAAAAGAAGCTCTTGATTTAGTGTAGAAGACTGAAACATTTGTAGCACACTCAAATCAGCATACTTCTGAAAACCAGAAGAAAGGAAGAGTTCACTTCCTGCTCCTCCTCAACAACCAGAGATAAACTCAAAAGCTAAAAGCCTTGCACATGCAAGGGGTATATGTATGTTTAGGCTTGAACTCCTCAGCCAATATCATTGCAGCATTTAGTTTTTTAATTACTGGGAACAGTTGTTATTGCTTGGACATAGTGAAACCCTTCTTTACATGTTGTGCTGGATTTGTAGATCCACAGTGAATTCCCAACCTTTAAGGGTCACCCAGTTAAGCTTATATATTGGGATCCCTGGATCTATTGTGGTGCTCAGCTCAGCCCCTTTGTGTAGCTCTGCAATGGATCTGTGGCTCGACAAAATTCCTATAAAAAAGTAGAAGACTATGGGAAAGAGAGACATTGGTAATTTATATCTATTCCTATACTCTCACTTTCACTTGAAAAAATGATCAGCATAGTATGTTAGGCTATTTACTTGCTTCAGTTGCAATATAACTGTGTATACTCTATTACAGTTCTCCCCCATTGACATTTTCACAATCGCAGTTTCCATGGCAACTGATTTGAAAATTCTTGCAAGAAAGTTCATAAAGCTTTGTCAGCTCTGAAGGTCTGGTTAAGACTCTCATTGGAAGTCACCAACTGTAAATAAATATAAGCTTATTACAAGCAACATAACATTAATTATATTTTTCTCCCATTCACAATACACAATTCACGGCTTACCCTACTCCAATATCAGCCAACCACAACCTTTGCACTGCCTTTTTTTAGAATCCTCCTCAAACTCCATGTTGTTTATGAAAGTTCCCCCTCCGGTTTTCCGCTCCTGCATGCCAGCATCATAGTTAGAGTGTGGATTATGGACCACAGCTTTGTCTGTTGGGGAAGAGAGCATTCCAGAAATTGTGACATAGACAGGAATATGGACATTACTAGGATTGGCCACAAAGGAATGAAATGTCGTCAACTGTTGCCTATGATTGATAAAATTTCAGATTGCGAGCACCCACACTTCATGATTTTGCGCTGTGGCGGCAACAATCTGAGCACATTCACAGGAGTTGCTCAAAATACAAATGAAGGAGAAATTGGCAAATTGATAGCTTTTTCCTCACGCTACCTTTGTATATTTCAACATATGTCAAAGGCAAAAGTGGTAATGGCCATTGCAGTTTTGTCCAAAGATTATGAATCCTCTCAGACATGTCAATAAAGCAGTTTCGGAATTTCTCTGTGACCATAGGATGTGATCCATTTACAACAATAATATCTGCTTCGACATGCCAGGAGTGTACAGAAATTAAGGAATACATTTCACAGCAGAAGGGAACTGAATCTTCCTTCCAAACCTCAAGGAATGTTTCCAGTTATAAGTGTGTACAATGAATATAGCATGCTACAACGCATGCTTTTACATCGAGTTCTGTAACAGCGCGGTCATTACAATGACCCATTGTTACAGCGCAATGCCATTACATCGCAAATAATTAGATGTACTTGCACTAGATGGCTCTCCAACGTTAGGAATGGTATAATTTACTATTCCAACTCCACCCTGAGCAACAGTAGGGAAGCTGTTTGATCACCATTTAGTGCAAGTCAATCTATTGTGATGGCTTCGTATTGTAACAACAGGTCGTTGTAACGACCGTGTTGTTACGGAACACGATGTGACAACCGCATTATTAAGGTTGTTTCCCGTGCACAACACACTATTAACATAAAGGCTCGTTTCAGAACCACCCAGTCAATGAATGACACTATTTTCTGGGGAATTTTTTTAATGGTCTGAGCAAATCCAAAGATCCTCCGGGAGGTTGTAACGGTCAAATAAGCATCTTTTCAGCTGTTAAGGCACTGCAAACTTAAAAAAAAATATTAAAATTGTATCTCAAGCTTGCAGTCAAGTCATAATTACCTACATGTCTACAAATGTTTATATATATGCTAGCAATTCTGAATATTTGTATGCATTTATGTCTGTAGTGGTGTATGAGAAGTTGTGTGTGACTGAGTGTGTGGTTGTGAGTGTCACTATAATTGTATGTGTGCATGTCTGTGTGCTAGGGAATGCATGGAGGAGGATGTTGATGTTTGTATTAATGTGTGGGATTGTGTGTATATGTGTGTGTCTGCATGAGGGAAATACTGTGTGTAAAAGTGTGTGTAGATGTGTGTGTGTAAATGCGCATCTGGAAGTGTGTATGTGTGTATGAGTCAGCCCTGGGCGTAGTGGGCGTAGTGAGGCTACGTGAAGCAATACAGAGTGGGGGCAAATCTACGCCCACCTGCACACTTCACGTAGCCCCACTACGCACCACCCACCTCCCTCCCGCCCTCATTTTACAATTATTACAAACATTAGATAAAGAAAAATTACTTACCTGAGCTGCCGCGTCCCGGGGCTCCATCTTGCTGTTTCCTGGATATTTTCTTCCTCACGAATGCGCATGCGCGGGCGCCCGCGCATGTGCATTCGTGAGGGAGAAGCTATCCAGGAAGCAGCAAGATGGAGCCCCGGGATGCGGCAGCTCAGGTAAGTAATTTTTCTTTATCTAATGCTTGTAATAATTGTAAAATGAGGGCGGGAGGGAGGCAGGTGGCGGGCAACTCTGCTTCACCACGGGGTGTGCGTAATCTGCCCCTGCTACGCCTATTTTGCGCAGCACGAAGTGGGCAGTACTACGCACACTCCATGGAAGGAGCGGAGCACTGTGCCCACCTTTAGTATGAGGGATGGAATGAGGGTGAAAGTGTGTGCAGGTGAGTGTTGGGTTTTTGGTGTGTGTGTTATGTTATGTTATGTTAAATTAAATTTATTAAGCGCACGTACGCCCGTAGGCTTCATGGCGCTGTGGAAGACTAGCAAAACATAACATGTGACAGAAAAAAAGAAAATTTAACTAAGGATAAGCTTGCTTAAAGAGCCAAGTCTTAAAAGCCTGTCTAAAGGCTAACAGATCTTCGTGGAGTCTTAGTGGCAGTGGCAAGGAGTTCCACAGGGAGGAAGCTAGGAAGTGGAAAGATCCTCCTCCCTGACGTTGTTTCCTGATCCGGGGCACGACTAACAAATTCTTTTGGCCAGAACGGAGAGCACGGGAGGGAGTGTAACTGACCAGCAGGCAGCTAATGAATCCAGGGCCCTTACCTTGTAGAGCCCTGAAGATAATGCATCCCGCTTTAAATGCTGCTCTCTGCGCTACAGGCAGCCAGTGGAGACTGGCCAGTCCAGGTCTAATAGACTGCCACTTAGGAATTTTACAGATCAACCTGGCCGCTTGGTTCTGAACCAGTTGGAGTCTCTTGAGCTGCCCCGCCGGTAGGCCCAGATATAAACTATTGGAATAATCCAAACGGGACAGCACAAGAGCAATGATGACCTGAATCAGAGCAGGGTGGGTTAAAAGGTGGGCGATCTTCTTAATCTTGCAAAGTTGGAAGAAACTTGCAGATACCACAGTCCCTACCTGGCTTTTGAGCGAAAGATCTTCATTAAAAGTGATACCTAAGCTCTTAACTGTTTGGGATTTAGCTGGAGGATCTCCCATTTCTGGAGGCCAGAAGTGTGGTCCCCAATGCAGTTCACTCTTCCCAGGCAAAATCAGTTCAGTTTTGCCTGGGTTGAGTTTCAGATGATTTAGGCCCATCCATCTCTGAATGTGAACCATGACCTCCCGAAATTCGGTGGCAGCGCCAGGGGAGTCCAGACAGAAGATCAGTTGCAGATCATCTGCATAGTTAAAAATTAAGGCGCTAAACTTTTTTAATGAAAATAACAAGGGTCGTAAGTACAAATTAAACAAAAGTGGGGACAGGGACGAGCCTTGGGGGACTCCACATTCATTTTTGATTTTGGGCGCTGTAAAAGTTCCCAATCTCACTGCCTGGGTACGCTCCGAGATAAATGACTTCAGCCATCTAAGTGCCGAGCCTCTCAGGCCAGCCTGTTCGACACGGTCGACCAAGATGGTGTGGTCGACCGTGTCGAATGCGGCCGATAGGTCGAGAAGTACCAATGCTTGGTGAATGTCCCTATCTGCATTGCTTCTTAGTACATTCTGGACCGCCAGTGTCACCATCTCGGTTGAATGCCCTGGTCGAAACCCAGCTTGGTTATGCTCCAGATATCCAGTGGTTTCAACGAAGCTAGAAAGACAGCTAGCAACGTGTGCCTCCAGGATTTTTGATAGGAATGGCAGCAGGGATATCGGGCGGTAATTAGATGGATCGTGAGGATCAAGACTGGGTTTTTTGATCAGGGGAATCAATAGAGCATGCTTAAATCCTGCCGGTACCTTTCCCTGGTTAAGTGAGTCGTTAAGCAGAGAGAGGATCCCGTGAGGGATAGAGTGCCCAATCTCTGTAAAAATGTGGGGTGGGCAGATGTCATCGGGTGATCCAGACTTAACCCGTACCAGGAGAGTTGAAAAAGTTTTAGCATCTATAGCAGGAAGGGTGTCTAATGTAGTGGGGTTATTAAAAATATCATCTAAAGGAGACGATTTAGGAGAGCTAGCAATGTTGCGTTTTATATTTACAATTTTCTCTCTGAAAAAATCATTCAGAGAGTCACACAACTTCTGGGTAGGGGCTATTGATGGGGCTGTCCTATCATCGTCACAGAGCTCGTTGACTATGTTAAAAATATCTTTAGTTTTATTTGAGGAGTTTAAAATTTTTTGAGAAAAATAGTCAGATTTATGTTGGAGCAAGATTTTTTGGAACTCCTTTCTTGCGGTACAGTACACTGTCCTGGCTTGAGGGGAGTAGCTTTGTCTCCATTTCCGTTCCTTCTGTCGAACTCCCAGTTTAAGATCTTTCAGTTCTTGGGAGAACCATTTGTGTGCTTCATTTCCTCTAACATTAGGAACCCGTACTAAGGGGGCTGAGAGGTCAGCTGCGTTAAGTAACCAGTTAGACAGCGCTCTCTCGCTAGTGTCCAGATCATCGTACGGTGGTGGTACGGTTTTGTTTAAAATGTCAATAAATCCCAGAAGGTCCATAGATTTCCATTTGCGGAATTCTTTGCTCTTGCATGGCTTGGGTTTGACATTTCCGCCTACTTCTAGTGTGAAATAGATGATGAAATGATCCGACCAGATACATGAGCTGATGACTGGATTGGATAAAGATAGATTATGCGTCCATATCTGGTCCAAGCTATGACCTTTCTGGTGAGTGGGTACATGGATGTGCTGATTTAGATTCAGGTCTGTTAGCAAATCTATCAATTCAGCAGCTTGAGTATCTGTGCCTATGCTATCAAGCCAGTAATTTAGGTCCCCAATAAGGATGATTTTAGAGTAGCTGACTACATATGAAGCCAGCTGCTCTGCCAGAATGGATGGATATTTGGCCATGTATTGGGGGGGTCGGTAAATCAGGACCAGAATGAGGGACCCACTTTCAGTGTCGAGATTAATCACCAAGTTCTCAGTGTCCGGAAGGATCAAAGAAGGCAGTTGCCTGACCTGAAGGGATTTCAAGATTATAGCTGCTACTCCACCTCCGGCCTTCCCAGGTGTACGGTTGGCCGTCAGAATATAGTATTCTGCAGGAAGAGCCACGAGTACGTCGGGGAGGGAGTGAGGGGTTAGCCAAGTTTCAGCTAATAAGAAGATGTCAGGTTTTACCTCCTTCAGGAAAAGAAAAATGTCTATCTGGTTTTTGACCAGGGACCGAGTATTGAGGTAGTAGCAGCGCAAGCTGTGTTTTACAGAGGGTGCAGTTTGAGGCTCAGGAAAAGGTTGTTTTAAAGGCTGAGCATGAGGCACAGCATTGATGGAAGAGGAAAGCCCTAGGCTTTGAATGCAAGTCAATGTGCGTGGGGCTAGGGAGTGCTTACAGGGACCATCAGGATTGTGAGGGCGTAAAAGCAGGAGTTCCTGAGATGAGTATTTATAAAAATGGCCAGGAGGAGTGGGCTCGGGTCCCGGTCGGCCGCGGACGGGCGCAGACGGGCTTAACTCAGGCGCAACTCCGGCGCGCCTCCGTCGTGTGTGTGTGTCTGTGGGTGTATTGGTATGTCTCTCTCAAATGTATGTGTGGATGTGTCTGTGGCTGAACATGCCAGGCTGTATGTGTGAGTGTAGTTGTGTGTGTGTGAGGGAATTAGTGCAATGGTGCATGTTGGTGTGTTTGTGGGTTTCTGTAAGTGTGGGTGTGTGTGTGACTGTATGTGGGGCTGTGTGTGTGGTTGTATGTGATTGTATCTGCTTTTTCAAAAATGTGTTTCAAAATCTGTGGTAAGTGAACATGTGAGGTGTGTGTGGATGAGGGAGTGTAGCTATGTGTTTATCTCTGTGTGAGTGTAGTTGTGTGCGTGTGTGACTGAGTGCGCGGGATGTGTGTGTGTAGTTGTATGTTTGTGTGTGCACAAGGGAAAGTGTGTGGAATTATGAGTTGTGTGTATGTGGGGGTGTGAGTGACTGTGGGCTGTGTGTGTATGTGCAAGGTACAGCTTGTGTATAGGTGTGTGTAGTGTACCTATGGCTTTGTCTGTGTGTGTGTGTCTGCTTTTTTTATTTAAAAGTTTTTTTAGATCTATGGATACATCACACAGCTACAGAGGGCTGTGGGGAGCACAGTGATGGATCTGCAAACTTCACTAACTGGCCCAAAAAATGTTTTTAGCAGCGTCTACCTCCAATGCCATCCAGGTGATCATGGTACCTTTACCCTCCCCCTTGATATAATTTATGTAACTGAGTGCGTATGTGTGTCTGTGAGCAAGGTAATGTGGGTAGATCTCTGTGTGTGTGTTAAAGTGTGTCACACAGTGTGTGTGTGATTTATTTTATTTAAACAGTGTATCAGAAATATAGATTTATGAAGGAGCTACAGGGGGCTGCACTGAGTGTCTCATTGGGTCCTTGATCTGCCAAACGCTCAAACAAAACCCATTAAGGTGTTTCCACCTCAGGGGTGGTTTCCACTATGATCCTCCATTCCCTCCAGGGAGTCAGGGTAGTTATACCCTGCCCCTTTATACTGTTTTTCATCAATTTCTGCTGAGTACGGGGAACGAGTCCCTGAATTCCACATTAGCCGCTGCAACTTGTTTTTCATATTATGGCCAGCCAATCACAATGCAAGGTTTGCAAGATGCAAGAAATGCGCTTTATAGCGCCAGTGATTACTGGGGTCTTCTCCTTCCACCACCTCCTTAACGCCAGGAATCCTGGGACAGGTAATCACTTTTGAAGTAGTGTGTCCTGGGCAGTGGATGTAAGTAATACACTTTATAACACTGATGATTATTAGGGCTTCCTTCTCCCATCCCCTCCGTACTGCCAGGAATCCTGGTACAGGCAGTGCCTTTAGAAGTAGTGTGCCGCGTATATTCTCTGCACCTTCTTAATCATCTCGTTAAAAGCAGAAAGGGTAATGTGATATATAATATCATCTGTAAGATCATTTATAATATTTGTAGCTGTATCTGTCATTTTAGGGGTGAGGTCATGAGCATTACATTTGGTGTGCGAGTTATGGTTTGTATGGCTGTTTTGAAAGTTATAGATTGTAGTCCTAACCATTTCTCGAGAATTTCAGCAAGTCTGTTAGCACTCTGGAATCAAGAAGTTAATTATCTAAGTTTTGCAAGCACAAGAACAACCACACCTGGTTACCCAACACACTTAAGGTTTCAAGCCAGTTTTATTGTAACGGCGAGTAAACGCATTCCTTACTTATTACATTACAACTTTGCAACACAACACTTCTTTAGTGTGCAGCAGATTTTGTTATGAGGAAAGGTTAATCATATTCAAATCAGTCTGACCTCACTCCAAAAGAAGTAATTATGCCCAAACTACGTCACATACTCTTCATGGGAACGAAACTCCCAAGTACATTTCCACATCACTGGAGTTCATCAGTTCAGCTTAGTTCCTACACATAAGGCACGTTCACAAAGGTAAGGTTAAACCAAAAGTCTATATTAGACCAAAGGTCTAACTTTACTGCTTTTTGGTATTCACAAAGGTAAGTTACGGCTAGTAAATTTACTACTATTAAAGTTATTCCTAGCAAAATTACTAGTAGCAAAGTTACTAGCAGTAACTTACCTTTGTGAATACTGAAATGTAGTTAAATTAGACTTTTGGATTAAGTTAGACTTTTGGTCTAACTTTATCATTGTGAGTAACAAAAAGTAGTAAGAAATGTTAGGCTTTTGGTCTAAGTTAGACTTTTGGTCGAACTTCACCTTTGTGAATCGGGCCCATAATGAGCACTGCACCAGTATTGTCTGAGTCCAGTCCATTTAGCTCTTTCAGCCAGTTTTTCATTGAATGTGAAAGTAAAAGTCTATCTACTTTTATCCATTTCAGTTATAGAATAAATTACGAATTTAGTTGCTGGCAAGTGCATTTCCGAGGGAGGGCTAGTCATCAGTATGACCCCCTCCAAGAAGACTAATTAAGCAACAACTACATTAAGATGCATTTTCCTGTCACAGAACAGAGACAACCCTGTATGAGGTCCTTTCTCTTTGGCATTCATCATTGAAGCACAGCTTAAGTTATTAGACACTGAGGGGCAGATTTAATAAAAACTCACACTTCAAGTCACCTTGCTGTGCTGATGATAGGGCAAGGGCAGGAATTTGCTGTATCTAACAATATACAGCAAATTCCTGTCTTATCCATTGGCAGGCATCCTGGCATCATGGTGTAACGGTGCCTGCATTGTAAGCAGGATTTTTTTTGTGCAGGAAGGGACACCTTCCCACAAAAAAACAATCCTGAGTGGCATTTTCCTCTTTCTATGTGTGTTGCAGAATGCAGCACACATAGACAGACAAAGTAAATAAAGATATTTCTCCTCATTATGCCTCACCTGGGGAGGCGTAGCATTATGACGCACTCCTAGGTCAACCAATAATGGTAAATCTGGAAATGCACCAAAATTCATGGGTAAATGCGCAGGAACACCCACGCCCCTCCCATGGAACGCCTCACTGGGGAGAGTAACGCAACACAGCAATTTGCACTGTATTGTATTACTCTAGATTTATCAGGCCACAGAAGGTGGCCTTTGTGTGGCTTGATAAATCTAGCTTAAGAGTTGCGTCACTCCATAACCCCATTGTGTGGCACAAGGATGGCACAAGTCTTTGATAAATTTGGTCCTTAGTATCTAGCAATTCGCATGCAACACTTGCTTGATCTCACTGAAATTGATGCCAGCGCTAGTAGCTGTCTTGGCTGAGAGTAATGGCCAACCATCTTCAGCCACAAGATACATGAGCCACGTTGTTCTAAGCTAAGAGTTCCACGCAGCATAGATAGAAACGTGATGGAAAGGCCTATGGGTAAAGTATCTTCTGGTCGTCACCGCAAAGTGAATGGAGGGAAAGAGTTTTCATCCACTCTCTAGGCATTCAAGTGCCTTAGATTTGTCATTTAGGAGCACTAGTAGAAAAACTGTCCAATCAAGAATGCAGTAAAGGCTGCTACCATGAGAGCCAGTGTGATATCTTTTGGGCAATACACAAGGGAGGGTCCTGTGGAATAGATCGTGGTGGCTAACAGGATCTGTGAGGGAAATTCATACGCCCTCAACAAATGACTAAATGTGATAGTTTATTTTTACAAGAGTTCACCAATGGCCAGATAATCTTTGCCAGGCGAGATACAGCTTCCTATCAGACCATAGAGTTGTGGATTTATCTCGAACTTGAAGATATCATCCATAACTCCAAGGACTACAGTTGCATTGCCTATGGAAACGAAAGCACTTATCTTTCTCTCAGTGCCGCTGTGGTTGTATGAGTGTATGAAAATTGAGCTTTTGCATTTCTCCTGATCAAAGATTTAACAAAACCTGGGTTGGTACCAGTCTCTAAAGCCTAAATGCAATGGACAACGTCAGCTGTGCCGAGTAGGGCACAAGCTGCTAGTCAGCCTCTCAGTACTTCATGCCCCTCAGAGGAAGAGCGATTAAATGAAGACAGGCCTAGGCAGAAGGCTAGGCCAGACTCTGAGAAGGTACTGGTCCAAGAGCTAGTGACCTCCATTTCAGCCAGAGAGGCAATGTTATTGTATACTTGTTTACACACTTCTGGGAAATGTTTGTCTGATCTACATCTGTTTTTTTTTTTTTTTTTTTTTTTTTTGAAAACCTTTATTGACAGTTCTATCAAGAACAAGTATGGGCCTACAACCCCCCGGGGCCGGCCGCTAAGTAATCAGAGCAAAAACAGGCGAGTGTAAACACAGGCAGCACTTCGGGAAGCAGAATCGTGATGCTACTACTGTGAACAAAGTAGGTAGGGCACCAGGAGAAAAAGGTTTTCATTTTATAATGAAACAAGGCAGAAGGATCAGGTGCCAAACAATTTTCAAACAGCAATTACAGATATGCAGAGTAATAAACGTAAGCGATTTACAGCAATCCATTAGGTCAATGGCGCAAACACAAGAACATCAGGATGGGGAAAAATATCATAAGCAGTTGCGCCTGCAGTCCTACGCCAGAACTCCCGGAGAACGCCCCGGAAATTGCGGTACACACGGAGCGGCAACGAGTCATAGCAAAGGAGGTGTATCACGCTGATCCCAGAAAAGAAAAACAAAAAAAAAATCAGAGAAGAAAAAGGAGGCCATGGAAAAAGAGATAAAAGACTAAAGAATCCCCTCCCCCAACCCCCCACCCTGCACCTCTGCAGATGAGTACGGCCCCCCCCCCAGCAGTGTGCCTGTCGCCCTGGAACCAGACCCGAAATATAGGAGAATAGGGAAAAAGAAGTAGGAAAAGAACCCCACCAGACGGGGGGGGTAGAGAAAGTATTAATAAACTGGAGGAGGGCCTTCAAAACATACCCCCGGCTTCTCCCTCCCGCACGGTAAGTTTCCCCCAAGGTGAACAATAAACGGCACAAAATCTATCTTCTCAAAGAAAAAAGGGGAGCATTATGCACCTATTATGCTGTTAGCTATGCCAGGAGAGCACGCAACCCCTGAGCCCGCCCGTCCACTAGGTGACCACCCCTGAAGGAGCAGCCTCATCCCTGACCACTCTTTGGGAGTCTGCCCATGTCTACCCCTCGACCCAGCACCATATCCGATGTTCCAAGGTAGAGGATTGTCCAAAAACGTCCGAGAAGCGACGCACACAGGTGGGGTGGAAGTCTCTGAGCATCAACACAGTCCGCAGCGTGGAGAAACAGGCTTCCCAGTGCTGCACAAGGATATGCACTGCACTCCAGGTCCAGGAAGGCAGAAGCAGCCAAAGCAGACAATAGTTGCTGGAGTTGTCTCTGGATCGCAGGAGGGCACGTACAGGACGAGGCTACCACATCCCACTCAGGTCTAGTGCCTCCGGGGCAGATCAGGTCCTCAGCTGGACGAACACACTGTAGCATACTGGCCAAAGTGTCCAACTGTGCACTAACCTCAGGGGTGGCCGCCAAAGTGTCCTCCTGTGCGCAGTGTGGGTAGTCCCTGTGTACGTGCGGACAGGCGGGCCGCCACTGCCCCAACGCCAACGCCACACCGTCGAGCTTACTCCCCAAGACCCCGACACCATGAATCAAGGAGGAGTGAAGAGCACCAAGGGCCTCGAGGAGGTCGCCGTACCCCAGCACAGCTCTCTGCGATCGCGCCGCCACACTCCCGAAAGTCGCACTCTCACAATCCCGCTGCGGCCCAGCGGACAGGATGGTAGGCTTCATTGCAACAAGATGGCCGCCAAGTATGCCCGACCCTCACCGGGGCCGGGACCCTGGGACAAGCGTCTCGATGTCCACGCCGCCGGTGACCGGGTTCCGGGGGCAGGCGAAAAGTTGTCCGTTGCGTGGTCACGGGCAACAGTCGTCCCCACTACGGACCAGCTCCCGTAAAAATTCGGGGGCGGCCCGCAATGATCAGGGCAGGATACGGGCGGCGGCCGGGCAGCTCACCATCAAAGGCAGGGGCAGCCACCGGAGGGTCTGAGAATTGCACCCCCGAACATGCACTCGGTCCGCTACGCAGGACAGTAGAGACGACCACGACGAAATGTAGGCCGAGTTTGGCACCGCTCCGGTGGACCGACTCCACCCAGTCACAACAGGCCGCTGTTGTTGAACTGCCACCCGGCCACGGCGTCCACTCGAGGTCCCGGCTCCAGGGCCGCACAGGCCGCAAAGTTCAAATGCACATTTCTCCGGCGATACCGCAGCCAGAAACCTCGGAGTCACACAGTCGGGTGCCTCTCTCCTTCAGAAACACGACCGCGTAGCACAGGTTAAGGATCTCGTGCAGGATATCCGTGCGGGATGCGGAGGTTCACGGAGCCGGGAGTCTACGCTGCCGTCCCGGTCGCCATCTTGGCTCCTCCTCCTGATCTACATCTGTTGATTGATTTAAAGTTAGCAGGAACTGTGAGGCAATTTGGTTTGCCAAATATGCAATGCTGAAAACAAAATACATATTTGAATGTGAACTCGTTGCTGCCAGACTGTGTGTTCTGTATTGTGTCTAGTCCCATTTTTACATCCATTATGTAATATTGGCAATTGCTGTGTTATATGTATGTAATCTGCCTTACATATCCCTCCTCATTCTTGTTTGAACCTCATGAGTTCCAAGTAACTTCATTTAAACTGAGCTCTCAAGTTATGAAAATTCTCAAGCATGAGAACTAATTAGCATAGTTGATCACTCCTTGGAAACTGATTTTACACAACCACTGAAATTAATGACAATACAAAAATGGATATCACTTAAAGCATAAGAAAATCTAAATTAATGTAAAACCAATAGAATAACACATAGACCTCATTAAAGTAGGCTTATGGGTTAGAACATAGTGATTCAGTACTCAGAAGTTCTCGAGGTGGCTCCTTCCATTAAATGAAGGGGCCTGTAGGAGGACTCCCCTGAGGGAGCATCACTTTCTGAAGCCTCTGTGGTGCACACAAGCTGCCATACAAATGAAATATATCTGATAACAGCTGCATGATGATTAAAAGATCTTCCCACCAGGTGTGAGATTAAGTGTGGTTTGAGTGAGAACACCACCTGACCACCAATTGTATGATTCTCACGCTCAATGAGTAAAACTTGAGATCATCATTCTACAACACATCACTAACCCTGGGCGTAGTTCGTGTAGTCACGCTACGTGAAGCTACGCGAAGTTGTTACCGCGCTATATGCGCTACGCGTAGCTATGCGCGCTACGCGTAGCTACGCGAGCATGCATAGTTGCTTGTCGCATCCGTTCGCGATGAGTTTTTCTTGTTCGGGAACGCGTTGTGCGTGTTCGGGACACTGTTTGCGTGCTCGGGATATAGTACCTCACGAACTTGCCCATGCGGTCGCCTATGGACGCGGCCATCTTGTTTTTCAATTGTCCCGACGATTCGCGATGCCTTATTTAGTGTTCTGGGTCGCGTATAGCGTGTTCGCGATGCGCATTTCATGTTCGGGAACGTGTTTTACTTGTTTGCGATCCTTTTTGCGTGCTTGGGGGAATATATCACGTGAACTTACCCATGCGGTCGCGATGGGCGTGGCTATCTTGTTTTTCACTCTATGCTATGGTTCTGGGCCTGCTTTTCTATCCTCCCTCAATCTTTGCAATCATTAGTTTTTTACACTGTTTTTCTGATTTTTTCTATTTATTATCTATCTCTCTCTGTCCCTAAGTCTATATTTGCATTTTATTTCTACTTTTACTGTGTATTTTTTACTCTTCTAATGTTTTATATTACTTCTTTCTTTAAGCTCCTACTTCTTCCCCTAACTTTAGTTTTTTCCTTCTAACTTTCCTTTTCTGCCTCCCACACACCCCAGAACCCTGGCGAAGGGTAGCAGCAGCATTACCGGCTCTAAGGGCAAGGCGCCTGCGACCAAGCGCCGCCTGCCTTGCAGCAGACTGCGCCCTGCAGGGGTGCAGGCCTGGCAGCTTTTTTGTGAGGCGGAGGTGGCCACCCTTGTTTTTTATGTGCAGCGCCACCTCCCCTTGACCTTGGCAGCAGGCGGCAGGCCAAGTCCTGGGTACCCTACCCAGGAGCTTCACTGCCGGTGGGCAAAGGTGTGCCGGGCAGTTTTTCGCTGCTCAGGGGTAGGGGTGGGCGGAATTTGCGAAATTAACTTTCGCAAATTATCGCGAAAATGCTAAAAATCTCCGCAAACACGCCGGAAATATCGCGAAGACGCTGAAGTTTTTTTCCCGCCTGTTCGCGGCATTTTTTGCATGATCGTGGGTCGCCAACTTACCCATGCGGTTGCTCACGGGCACGGCCATCTTGTTTTCACTTGTCCCGCCCTCTCGCGATGCTTACTTCCTGTTCCGGGTCGCGCAATACATATTCGCGCCCGTTCGCAGTAGATATTTCCTGTTCGCGACCGCTTTTACTTGATCGCGTTGCTTTTTGCTTGCTCGGGGAGGAAATATCGCGCGAACTTGCGCACGTGGTCGCAATGGGCACGGCCATCTTGTATTTCACTCTATTGCATGGTTCTGGGGCCTGATTTTCAATCCTCTCCAAATCTTTTCAATCCTTTGTTTCAACCCACTTTTTTTTTATCTTTCTTACTTATTATTTCTCTTACTATTTTCCAGCTTCTATATTTTTGGTTTTTGTCTCCTTTGTTTTTTAGCTACTTTTTCTCTTTCTATTGCCTGCTGTTATTTATTTCCTTTACTTCTTTAATTTTATTACCTTTTCTTACCCCAGAACCATGTCTAAGGGTAGGGCTGGTCGCCGTCGCCCGGCGCCCACAAGGGGTGCAGGCACGGGCCTTATTTGGGGAGGTGGAGTTGGCTGCACTAATTTTCTTTGTGCAGCGCCACCTCCCCTCAACCCTGGCAGCAGGTGGCAGGCCTGGGTCCGGGTACGGCCTCCGGGAGCATCGGCAGCGGTGGGGGAAGGTGCGCCGGGCAGTGTCGCGCTTCTCTGGGGTCCGGCGCACCCAGGCGCAGCTGATGCACCGGTGGTACGACATCCTGGACCGTGAGCAGGACCTGCTGGACCTGCTAGCAGTGGAGGTCCCGGAGCTTGGTGAGTACCTATTTAATTATTACTACTTTGTGTCTGTTCTTCTGCTCTGTGTTATATTTTGCGAATATCTTTTTTTTCTTCCAACCAGCTAGAATGCTGCTGCTTACATTCCAGGTTAATTACGTTTAAAAGTCTTCTGTGATTTTTTATGACACAGGTGCTCTTCTGCGCTACTACTAATCTTACTTGTTTGCAATTTTGCGTTTGCGCTCGCTTAGCGTGATTCTGTACGAGTTTATTTTAGAGAAATTAAGTTACGTAATGCTACAGTGACTCTAGTCCACTCCTTACTTTGTCCTGTCACTTATAGATAGGGGCGGATTGATACTTAGGTTTAGGTACTTTGTAAGTATGAGTTTCTAATTTGTTAGTGGTATGCGTGATGCCCCCTCAGTTACGTGACGTGCTGCTAGTACGGCAGTCTTTATTAGAACCTTTTCTAGTTTGTTCAATGAGTGGTAGTAATTGGCTTAGCACTAGCAGAACATCAGCATCAATCAATCAACCCAAAATTTGGTGTATACAAAAAATGTAGTCATGTGTCCCCCATTTGACCATATGCATTGATGAGGAATAAAAGAAGTGGAAATGCATACTTAATGTACAATTGGCATGCCTGGAATAGGTGGGCTAGGTTGGGTGGTACGTCGTACTTAGGCTTAGTTGTAACTTAGTATTCTGGAATCAGAATGGAAGACTGGATTACTGTTGATAAATAGTAACTTAAGTAGTCGATCCGCGAATCCCCCAATACTACTTGTTGACCAGATGAGATCGGCCAATTTAGTTATTGCAATTGTTGTTTACATAAGTGTTTTTTGACCGTTGTTGAAAAATATTGTATTTGTTTGACACCATCCATCAATGTTTGTCTCTTTCTTATATCTTTCCTGTTCATCAGCACCCAGGGGCAGACAGACAGGGAGTGGGGTTTCGGCGGGACAACAGTCCGAACAGCACCAGGAGGACACCAATGAGGGCTCCTCTGCTGGCCCCAGTAAGTTTTCTTGTTTTTAATAATATTTCTTATTCCTTATCTCTTACTGCACCATATTTTTCACGAACTATTGTTTCAGTTTCCAAATGCTATTTTTTTACCATCAATTATCCTTCGATCTGTACGGCTTCAAAAATCTTATCCCTGCCTCTGCTATGATGACTCTCAGTACTACTACTACTAATACTATCAGTCTGTCTGTATTGTAGTAGCTAGTCTTGCCTAGTTGGCCAGTGCCACTCTTTATGTGAAAGGTTGTAATATAAAACTCATTTTCACAAGTAGCTCTAGCCATTGAGTCCAATCCTTTGGGTCGTCGTCTTGTACTACTTCTAGTCTTATTGATCTTGAGTCTTTGTTAATCTTGAGGCTTTGAAAATTCACAGCAACAAAAGCCCAACCAGATTTATTACTATTTTGATGTTAGCCTATAGGACATACTACTACTTTTGTAGGGATCTTGCACATACACAGACCTTTGCACAAGCAAATAGGATGTTGGTAATGGTAGGTTAGACCTTCCTCACACACCTCAATCAGAAATTCAGCACCCACCACAATTCCACTGCTCGACTATAGTACTGTCTTGTCATAACTATTAGGTCTCCGAACCCTCCCCCCAAGATACCCAACAAGTAGACAACCCAGAACATAACACACCCAACCTCTCAGTCGTGGAAGCAATGCACATGCACACCCTTACTTTAATTTGCTCATTCGTGTAAGTTAGTCCACACCAAATACCACCAAGTCTATGTAAGTTCAAAATGTTTATTTTGAATTGAGAAGCTCTGCACATTGTTTTATTATAAAATGCAGCACCAACCGGAAAATCAATAACATTAAAACAATAAACATTGTTAAACTTATACAGTTGGAAATTAAATCATGATAATTGAACAGTGGTGGAAGGCAGCACCACCATCCCCTAGGAATTTAGTTTATATAAATTTATAAATGAAGATGTGAGTGAAGGGACCACTTACCTTAGGAGAACCTAGTACTGGTAGTTGTTGCATCATTCAGAAGCTCTGCAAAGCTCTGGTTCGTAGAAGGGAATCTTCCGTCTGTAATGCGAAAAATTAAATGGTGTGCGTTTAGTATATTGCAACTTGCAAGCATTTCTCAGCCGTGCCAAAAAGTGTAGCATTTATGGATAAGCAATATGGACTAACAGTACACCAGTACTTCCTAAAAAAGTGGCTTGTTAATGTTTTTGTTGACCGCTTGTACGCAGCGCGTAGACTAGACCGTAGCAGTATTAGGCAGGTCATGTGGGCTCAAAGGTGTCTTATACAAAAAGCTGCAAGGTAACGTCACATGTGCAAAAATAAAAGACACAAAGGTAAAATGGTAGCATGGCTCGGGCTAATTAAGCAAAGGCTACAATGACCATATATAACTATTAGTGTCTACTCTACTACTACCTGATTTGTACTAGTGATGTATGTTAGTATTAACTCATTTTTCAACCTTGCTACTGATCAATAGGGGGAGGTGTATATAACACCTAATAAATGTGTAATGATTTCTAGGCGCATTACCGACCACTATTGCCGGGGCCAGCGAAGGCGACGTGGAGGGCGAGGATGCGGCAGTTGCTGCAGATAGCAACGGAGCGGTAGGGGGAGTGGCAGCACCAGTGGCAGGCGGTGGTAAGTTAGATTCATAATCCTTAACTATTGTTGAACTTGACAGTACACTCACTGCAAGGGTGTACTGTATGTATATGTATACTGTACTGTTGATACTTAGGGCCCCATTAGGATGGTGGGCGTATTGCCCCCGCCGGGCCGGCGGTATTCACCGCTGACACCACAGGGGCAAACCTCCCGCCATCCCTGTAGAAAAGAGTCAGACCCCCCATATGTCGACCAGGCAGAAAAGGGTTCAATATGGCGGTGGTGTCTCTCTGAACACACAGCCAGCCATATAATCTGCATTTTGGAATGCCTTTGCGTGGCGGCATTGCCGTCCGCCACGGAAAGGCATGCAGACATTGCAGAGTATGCTTGGGGGCCCCCATGGAGGGTACCTACCTATGCTATGGTACCCCCCCTGCCTTTCAAAGCTAAACGTGACAGGCTCCGTGCGGGGCCCATCATGTTGTGCTCGGAAAAGCAGCACAACATGTATTTTTAGCATTGATTCCGGCACCGCCAACCAGAATGTAAAAAAAACAGGATGCGCCCACCACTGTGCCGGGCGCATCATCCTAATTGATTGTCCCCACGGGACCCCACCCTTTTTAGCATGTCGTATGTAAATATGAGTTGGGGACTTGGAAGAGTGAACTAGAAGACTAGAATCCCTTTAATTTGCATACGAGCTGGAGTATTGAGTAACCAATGGCCACATCTATCTGATTTCAACTCCGCTTTGAAAGTTTTATGGAGAAGAGCACCTGGTGCACTGTTCAATTAAAAAGTGAAAGACGGGTGGAAGTAAGAAGGACGGGCGAGATTTAAAATGTTATGTACTACTGTGCTTTATAGTGCTACTCTACCATGCCACTATGTGTATAAATAATTAACTTGTCTTACTGTTTTTCTAAGAGTATATTTTACAATTGTCTTGTTTTTTTCTTTTTGATACACAGCTACTCCTCAACTAACCTGCAAGGAGTTGGCCGCCAAGGCATGGCGCCGGAAGCTGGAGGCAATCCAGCGGGAATACCGGCGGCTGGTGGTCTTAGCCAAGGAGGAGGAGGAGACTGCGGCAGCAATTCAAGCCTCCTCCAGTGCCCCGGGCCCCAGCCACCGCCCTCCAGCGGTACGGCACCACCGTCTGGTGGCTGCCCACCGCCACCGTAGTGCCATCTCCGGTACCCCCCCACTGTGGCTGCAACTGCCGCGCCCTCAGACGCCGCGTCGCCCGTCTAGAGCACCAGATGCAAGTCCTCCTTGAGTCCCACCCCACACCTTAGTCCCTGTCATTAAGTTCACCCCCTTTTTTAATTCTTATTTGGGTGGGTGGGAACTTGTTTGGGCGTTGGGTTTGGTATTTTATCTTTACGGACTTTTTCTCCTATGGACAATTGGACATTGGTTGGGGTTAGGGAGGGGGTGGGTCAGCTTTTGTGGGTTTAGTTTATTTTTGTTAGGGTAAATTAAATATATTTTTCTATGTTACATGCAATGTTAATGTTCTGTAGGTGGGGATACTGTTTTACATCACACTGTTTCCTTGCTGGTGCATGGCCGCCCATAGCCTGTGTTTAATTTAAATAATTGGCTGACTGTGTAAGACACAAACAGATAGATGAGACACACCTCACTGATTGACTTGTCCTTCTTGTACTTTCAGTCTGTCCTCTAGTCTATGCATTCTTTATCTGGACTGGTGTGTGAAAATGAAATCATTGACAACATGTCCATTATTAATTCTGCCTCCCCCAAACTTCTCTCTTACCTGTGCTTGATGTTTATGTCCAACTGTGGCACAGCAATGGCTGCATGGTGAAGATGGTTTCCTTTTTCTAACATGCCATGATTGGGGTGGTGGTGGTGGTAGTATAGTAGTAGTAGTAGACACTGGCAGGGCGGCAACATTTGCAAAAAAAGAAAAGGAGACAGTCAATCGCCTTTGAGAGACTGTTAGAGGAGTAGTAGAATGAAGTACAGTACAGAACTTACAGAGCAACAATAATATGCTCAAATATTAGACAACAAAACATAATAGTGGTTGGGATAGCCTACTAGACAGAGTTACAAACTATAGTTGTGTCGAGTCACTTGACTAGGCCTACAGCCTAACAGTTAGTGCTGTATATGAGGAATGACAACAAACAAATCCAATCAATGTCGGCAATTCATGCTGAGGTATATGTTCCTTTGTTAAATAAAATAACCTAAAATATCCTACTCATGGGTGGGCAAGAAGAAGAAGATCATCGCTCTGCCTTGAAATTGAAGTACTGTTGCTTTCGCCACATCCGCCCCAGCAAGTGTGTGATTAAGTATTGGTGTACATTTAATTTAGTCACACCTCGACAATAAGTCACACAGCCCTGGGGAAGAGGGTTAGGGTTTGTTGAATGGATGGGAAGGGGGTTTATGGGAAAGGTTTGACATAGAAAAACAGTATGCCCGGCCTGTAATTGTAGATGGAAAACCAAAGGGGATATTGAGAAACAAAGTTGAAACAAATGCACAAGTTATGGTGTAGTGCAACAAGAACACTTTCCGAGGTGGCATGTATGCATCATCTCTACTCTAGTCTGTTTCCAGCATTGACCTTCAACAATAACAGGAGAGAGCAGGCCCAGAGTGCTTAGCAGTAGCACATCCTACGTTAAGACTTTAGAGTACTTTTTTTTTTTAAAGAGTTGGACAAAGGCAAAGCACATTATCCATTCCAAACATAGCATTTTACAGTTTAAGTTAGTAAATCAATGCACCGCAGTAATCCCACCTCTACACTCTATTCCACTTCTACAGACATTTGGGTCTACTGTGGTTGTTGTTGACGTGTTTACCTTTAGGCTTTTAAGTTTATGCCACTCATGAAACGTCCTCCTGACTTCATCATCATCTCCGATACTTTTACTGACTGACTGTGAAGATCGGCCTGCAGTAGAAGTAAAATTGTTATTACACAACAAGAGTAGAAATATTATTGACTTGAGTCAGTCTTTAGTGTGTACAGAAAGATAGATTACTAGTACACTTTGACTTCACTTTGTGCACAACAAACAAACGACGAAAACACGAAGACCAATCGCTCAGAGTCAGGTGTCCAATGCATGCCATTAATTGTCATTACCTGTTCCTTCTCATCATAAGTTAACGGGCAGTCTATTTCGCCATCATCATGATGGGCGGTGCTGTTGTGTCATCATACTCATTGCGCAGATATAGTGAGTCCCCTTCCTGTATTGAATTAAAAGCAATTTCTTATTTGCAAGAAGGGGAAAATTGAATTCACCTTGAGATAAGTTTAGTGTGTTCTGTAGAAAGTTGATTAGTAGCAGTGCACAATTACATAAATTCATGCACAACAAACACAACAAAATCATTCAGTCTGCGACTCTGTGTCCAATGCATGGCATCAATCATTACCTGTTCCATCTTATTTTCAGTTAATGGCCAGTCTCTCTCGGCTCTTAAAAGGAGGATAGCTATAGTAGTCATCTGATTCATGCTCCACTTCTTTTGGCAGGACTAGGAAAGTTTGATTTTTTTCTTATCATCATTCCTGAGGGCAATGGATTTGGGTGGGAGATTCAGTATGATGGAGCGGAGGAGCTGGATTTGGAGGACTGTACTGTCAAATTGTAGACACCTGAAAATTGTATATTAAATAAGAAGAGTAGAAGACGGTGGTAATGGATTTGTTGTGATTCACAAGTTTGTAACCGGAACGACTGACACACAAATAACAGTGGGAAAAAAGGGAGGAAGACAGTAAGTGTAAGCCTAATTGTCACAGTATAGCTCGTCCTTAAACTCTGGGGGGTCAGCCAGTAGTAGGTAATCATCATGTGACACACTACTTCAGTCACCTGAGCCGCTGTCCTCATCTTCCTCCATTGCTTCATGTATTGTGTAATTCGATGGTATGAAGTGCTGATTCATTTTGATCATTGTTAACCTCTCCACGTTTTTGGGCGAGAGACTGGTCCTTCTCAATGTTACAATGGAACCAGCAGCACTGAAAATACATTCGGAAGAGACACTTGCTACAGGGCAAGCCAGATAGCTTATCGCCAGCCTGCTGAGCTGTGGACATTCAGACCTTTTCCTATACCAATACTGCAATGGGTTTTGATCAATGTACACCTCTGTTGGGTCGTCCAGATAGGCCTGGACCATCCGCTCAATGTTCAGGGTTGCTGCTGGTAAGCTTTTGTGCTGTTTTTTCTGTGCATCAGCACTGTGCTTATTAATGGCTATCTTTACATACCAATCGTGTAATGATTGTACTCGGCCTAATGATCCAGTTATTGTTTCTGTGGTCGATAGTGATGGTGAGTGTTGTGATCCAAATGCACTGCCCTCAGCCGACAAAGTTGCACTTGATCCTGCATGGCCTGCTTCAGTACTTCTTGTGGGTTGATCTTGCGGGCTTTTAATTAGCAGCCGTTCGTTTTCCAACTTACTGGCTGCTTCATCTATACAACTTTTGTAGCGGGCAACATCAATCTCGGAAAAAGCAAAGAATGTCTTCAGTCCAAATTTTGCATGTGGATCCAGAATTGTGGCACAAATGTAATGTTCTTGTGACAAAATTTTATTTTGTATCCTTACATTTTCAGCTAAGCGCCGGTATAGGCTCTCCACCAAGTCATGGGATTGCCTTTTGTCCTCTACACCTTTGTATGATTCAGACACATTATTCAGCTGATGCTCTAGCATTTGCAATAATGGTATAGCTTGGCCCATTGTACAGTCCTCCTTGCTGACTTCACGTGTGAAGACCGCAAAAGGACACAGCATCTCAGTCAGGCATTTAATTAGGCTCCATTGCTCCATCTCAAGGTTCATGCCTTTAATAGTAGCATCCCCTCTTCTGTTCCAGACATATTCATGGAGTGACCTGTACTGCTCATACAGACGATCAAGCATGTAATACATTGAGTTCCAACGTGTTGCCACCTCCTGGATGAGTGCCTTGACTGGCATCCTATGTTCACGTTGGATGATCCTCAGCTGCTTCCGAGCTTTAAAAGAATGGCTGAAATTAGTGCATATTCTTCGGCAGATGGCCAGTAAATTGCTGACTATGGGTTCTTTTTTCAGAAAATCTTGAACTATAATGTTTATGCAGTGCGCCAAACACGGAACACTGAAATAGGAACCAAGTTCCATGGCCTTAAGTACATTACTGCTATTGTCTGTGGCAACAAAACCAATACCAAGCCCTCTTGGCCGCAGCCATTCCAAAACCTTGCTGCGAAACTCGTGTAAAATGTTTTCAACCGTATGAGATTTCTCCATGGCGAACATGGCTACAGTTGCATGTTTCCGATTACCTTCAAAAATCGCAGCTGTGTCAACAGCACCTCGTGCAGATAGCTTATCTCTAACCCCCACAAAAGAGATCCAGAGTGCAGTGATGCACATGTAATCTGTGGCTTGGCAACTGGTCCACATGTCTGTTGTCAGGTGGATATTGTGCACAGCACTCTGCTGCAAAGCTAGTCCAACCAATTCCAGCACATCATGATGTAGTGCCTGAACAGCAATTCTTGCAAAATAGGACCGGCTGGGAACCTTCCATTTAGGGCAGATGGCAGACACAAATTCAAGGAAACCCACCCCTTCCACAAATGAAAAAGGAAGAAGGTCCAGCGCTAACATTTTAGCCAGCTTCGCATTGTACAATCGTGCCGTTGGGTGGTTGCGTTGGAACTGCCCCTCCAACCTAAACATGCTCTCAATGGTAGGCTGGATTACTTTCCTTTGTGGTACTCTTTTCATTAACCCACTAAGGCTCAACGACACAGATTGTCTCATTGCGGTACTCGGTTGCCTTGGTGTCTCACTCTCAGCCTGACTCAGAGTATGGCTCTTACTGCGGTGCCACTCTGATGTTACTGACGAGGATGTGGGTGTTACCACTGCACTACTGGGGACAGGGCTAGAAATGCCTCCCTCTTCTTCACCTGCCACTGCAATAATATGGCTCCCTGATTCATCCTGACCAACTTCAATGGGTTGAGTTTTTTACTTTTTTTAAACTTAAGTAGGTGATCCTCACACACGATAGTGTGGTGTATTCTGAGATGACTTGCTTGTCCTCCGGTACCATAGTTTGTACCAAGCTTACCACGCCGAAAACCTTGCTGACAATTGAGCATATAGCAACGTTCTCCTCCTTGGCGCTAACAGAAAAGAAGTCCCAAACTGGGGAGGAGAACTTTCTGGCACTGCTGGATGTGCTACTTTCAATACCAGATGAACTGGAGAGTATGCTTGAAATGTGACCCTGTGCACCTAGACTGTGACTTTTACTACCACTACCTACTGAGATGGTTGAGCTGGATGTAGGTCCCTGCCGGGCCTTGGAAAATATGGCAGCTGGAGGTAGTGGTGGTATAACCTGTGTTGGTGATATCCGTGCTACATCCTGCTCAGTAGCAGCCTTTCTGGATAGGGTGAGAATGTTGGTCTCCAATCCCTTTGGGGCGGGAGTAATGTGCGTGATGACTGGCTCGTCTTCATCAACATCATCACCCCCCTCTTCTACATCTACCTCCATAACTCTAAGTTTTTCTGGGACCTTCCTTTTCAGAAGCATTGTCTTGTGGCGTATATCACTCTCAGACTGAGCTGGTGGGAGCCAAGTGTCATCACGATCATCAGAAGCGGGGCTTGAAGAAGAAGATGATGGACTAAGCCTCCTTTTCCTTGCTGGTGGTCTGGAAGACGATAGATCTTCTGAAACAGTGGTTTGACTTTGCTCCACTTTGTCTGCAGGAAGCTCGATTTCCTGAAATGCCACTATGTCAGGAGCAACAACTACTATGGTGGGCTGTTGCGGCCGCTGCTGTTCTTGTTGCGGCTGCTGCTGTTCTTGTTGCGGCTGCTGCTGTTCTTGTTGCGGCTGCTGCTGTTCTTGTTGCGGCTGCACACTGATCTGCTGAGTTTGCGCCTGCGTTGAACTTGATTGTGTACTACTTTGCGGTAATGACATTTCTTCAACATCGCTGCTCGTTAGTAGACTGGCTACCTCTGCGACACTAAAGCCCTTGGGCCTAGGTCGGTGGGGTTGGACCGCTGTGCTGCTCCCAGCTTGGCTCCCGGACAACGCTGCTGCAGGCTTAACTTTTTTGGTGCCAAAAAAACATTGGCCGGCACACCACCAGTCATGGTTAATGGCACTTCCTTTTTCTGTTCCTTCTTCTCACTGGCAACTTTCTTGGTACTGGACCTGGTATCTTTCTTTGGGGCCATCTTCTTCAGATGTCAGGCAGGATGCAGATGCACAACAAGTTCTGGTCACACGTGGACGTGATGTGTAGCAGGACTTCTGTCTGGTTGGCAGTACAACGGGTAGCCGGGTGATGCTGATGACACCTCCTCCTCTGTCTTTTGTGCACCTAAAAGCAAATAAGCCAGGAGAAGAACATCAGTGAAATGTTGCATTTGTTGTTGTGGTTCAGTTACTTAGTACTGTACTAGTGCAAACAAAAGATAGTCTAGCCATTTATGACTTTTTTTTAACAAGGGCTATGTTATACTACTGTGTACAGTCACACACTACACTCTCAGGAAGGATAGGAAAGTTAATAATAACCACCAAAATAAAAATGTAATGGAAGTGGGGTGGACCCTATTTGCCATTAAATTATTTGAGCATCTCAGCATCCACGGAGCTGCTGCTGGCAAAGGGGGTGGATGGATGGAAGCAGTAAGCCAAATTGCCAATAGGAAAACCATGCAGGCCTATGGCAAAAGCAGGACACTAATAACTCCCAGTCCAAACACAAAAAAAGGCCACCACCCACATGGACACTCACAAATCACAAACAAGCCGGGGGCCTGGGAAACACCAGGAGCTGACAAAAGGCCTATAAAAGCCAGGTAAAGGATGCATGCTAAAGCACACTGCTCTGCCTTTTTAATGCAACAAAATGGAAATACGAACATTTACAGGCCCCATAAAGGTCTGCAGGGTGCATGCATTGCACACCAACACACCAGACACATACAACAAAAGCATGTCTTTAAGACAACCAACATCAGAAAGGCCACCCCAAAAAAACACACTTCCCCAACTCAATCCAATGCCATCCATGCCCTAAATGATGTCTAAAAATTCAACAGACCACACAGAAAACACTTGATTAATAAAGCTGTGGCTACCTGCTCTGATCCTAGTGGATGAAAAAGCAGGCCTGTTGGCAGACAAGGCCATGCAAGCTTGCAGGCATAGGCTTCAAAATGGCCACCAGCCACATGGCCAGGCCCAACAACATCAGAAAGGCCACCCCAAAAAAACACACTTCCCCAACTCAATCCAATGCCATCCATGCCCTAAATGATGTCTAAATTCAACAGACCACACAGAAAACACTTGATTATTAAAGCTGTGGCTACCTGCTCTGATCCTAGTGGATGAAAAAGCAGGCCTGTTGGCAGACAAGGCCAGGCAAGCTTGCAGGCCTAGGCTTCAAAACGGCCACCAGCCACATGGCCAGGCCCAACAACATCAGAAAGGCCACCCCAAAAAAACACACTTCCCCAACTCAATCCAATGCATTCCATGCCCTAAATGATGTCTAAATTCAACAGACCACACAGAAAACACATGATTAATAAAGCTGTGGCTACCTGCTCTGATCCTAGTGGATGGAAGCAGGCCTGTTGGCAGACAAGGCCAGGCAAGCTTGCAGGCCTAGGCTTCAAAACGGCCACCAGCCACATGGCCAGGACCAACAACATCAGAATTCCCACCCCAAAAAAAACACACTTCCCCAACTCAATCCAATGCCATCCATGCCCTAAATGATGTCTAAATTCAACAGACCACACAGAAAACACTTGATTAATAAAGCCGTGGCTACCTGCTCTGATCCTAGTGGATGAAAAAGCAGGCCTGTTGGCAGACAAGGCCAGGCAAGCTTGCAGGCCTAGGCTTCAAAATGGCCACCAGCCACATGGCCAGGCCCAACAACATCAGAAAGGCCACCCCAAAAAAACACACTTCCCCGATTCAATCCAATGCCATCCATGCCCTAAATGATGCTTGGAGATGAAATGCATTCTAAAAACACCAAAGGAACAGTTGCTTCATCATGCACACACACATGAGGCCATGCCCATGACTAGCTCGGGCCTACTACTGACTACTACTACCCACAACATTTTTTAAAAAAAGGAATGATGATAGTTACCAAAAATAAATTGTAGTTACAACAACAACTGCAATGCCCACAATCAAACAGACACAACAACCACTTACTTGTAAAATATCCTATTCAAAAAATCCTCAAATCCAATTGCAATGATGCAGGAGACAAAAAGAGTGATCTTTCCAGCTCAAAATCCAAAGGCAGAATGAGTAGGAGATGGGTAAAGCACTGGGAGGAGCCTGCTGGACAGGAACAGGAAGTTGGAGATTCTGCGTCACTTCCTCCCTCTCCTCACCTTTTTAAAAAAGGACTCCTTGCAAAAAAAAGGACAGCAAAATGTCAATCTGAGGAGTTGTTTTCATCCAAAATCATCATTTGCAGAAGGTTTCATGCTGCTAGAGCTGATATTCTTCTCCAAATTGAAAATTTTACATGTTCGAGTTCTCGAGCTTCACATTACTTCCGCCGGATGTCGATGGCGTGTCGAAAATGACATGATCGCGTTCTCTCGCTCCCTGTCGCGTTGGATATGACGTGTTCGGGTTCTCTTTCTCCTTTTAGCTATCGATTTGACATGCCCGCGTCCTCACGCTCTCGCTCGCGGTGTAGAATGGCATGTTCGAGATCTCAATCTTCTCATATTCACGCGGTGCATGATCACGAGAAGAATGACGTGATCGCGTGACAAATGACGTGATCGCGCGACAATGCGAGCGCGAACTGTTGCGAGACAGCGCAAAATGGCTACCAACGCGTGGAGAACACGACCGGGTCGGCAAAACTTGTCAGCTAACGCAGGGATTCAGGTAAGGCGATCGCGCGCACGCGAGAATGTATTTTTTTACAGCGCGAGCAAGAAACAAATTATTGCTAAGGTGCGGAATGCGGAAATTTTGACATTTTCGCGCTTTCCGCGGAACGCGAAAATGCCAAATTATGGCAATTTTTGCGAACGGAACGGAATTTTGGCCCAGGCCTACTCAGGGGTCCAGCGCACCCATAACCAGCTGGCCCACCGGTGGTCAGACATCCTGGACCGGGAGCAGGACCTGTTGTACCTGCTAGGTGTCGTGGTCGTGGGGCTTGGTGAGTAGCTAATATATAGTAGTATAAGTATTGTGTATAATTTTTTTACGAATAACAAGAATACTGCTGCTTACATTGCAGGTAAATTAAGTTTCAAAATCTTCTGTGATTGTAGGACACAGGTGCTCGGCGCTACTCTTACTTGTTTGCAACTTTGCGCTTGCTTGGGCTGATTATTATGTAAGAGTTTACTTTAGAGAACTTAAGGTAGATAATGCTATTGCTAGAGAGACTCTCTAGTCCTTCCTTTGTCCTCCTGTCAAATAGTGGTGGATGTATTGATACTAGGTTTAGTTAGTATTAGTTGATAATTCTTTAGCTTGCGGTCTGCGTGACGCATCCTCTGTCGCTGAGTGCTGCTTACCCCAGTCCTTAGTAGAACCTTTTGTAGTTTGTTTAGTGAGTGGTAGGCTTAGCAGTGTCAGTTAGTAGCAGAACATCAGACGCAACCAACCAACGATTTGGTGTATGCACAAATGTATGCATGTGCATGTGTCCTCCATCTCATGTATGCATTTTTGAGGGCTAAAAAAAATGGAAATGCAGACTTAGTGAACAATTGGCCCGTCTGGAATAGGTGGGCTAGGTCAGGTGTTACTTAGGCTTAGTTAGTATTCTGGAATAAGAATGGAACACTGGATGAGTGTTCATAAATAAGTAGACGGTCTGTGAATCCCGCAAACCAGTAGTCGATCTGATTAGATAGGTCAATTTTATTGCAATTGTTGTTTCCTTAGATATTTTTGAGCGTTTTTTAAAATAATTTATTTGTTTCACAATCACAGCAATCATTAATGTTTGTCTCTTTCTTTATTCTATCTTACATGAGCAGTACCCAGGGGCAAGAAGACAGGGTCCGAGTCAGCGGGACAACCAGAGTACCGCTCCTCTACCGAGGGCCCTGCTGCTGTCCCCAGTAAGTCCTCTAGTGGTTAATATTAACAATTATATTTCCCTAACTTTTACTGCATCTTATTTTTTCCGAACTATTAATTCTGGTTCCACTTCCTAATTCTATTTTTTTTAAAAGCTTCTTTGATGTTCTTGACTATCTGTTTGTAAATTCTGGTTATCCCTGCCTCTCTAAATTGTAAGTGCCTCTGCTATGACTCTATGTACTACTACTATTAGTCTGTCTGTAGCTAAGCTTGCCCAGTTGGCCGCTCTTTATTTAAGGTTTTGAATAAAACTCAGATTGACCAATAGCTCTAGCCACTGTGTCCTGTCCTTTGGGTTGTCCTCTTCTAGTCTTCTTAATCTTGAGGCTTTGACATTTCTCACCAACAAAATGCCCAACCAGATATTTGACTATTTTTGATAGGATATAGTACATACTACTACTGTTGTGGGGATTCTGCACAGCCACTGCCAGACACAGAACTATGCACAAGAAAATAGGATGTTGGTGATGGGAGGTTGAACCTTCCTCACACCTCAGTCAGAACCCACAATCCCCTGACCGACTAGCTATAGTTTCTCATTAGGTCCCCGAACCCCCACCCGAAGTTACCCAATGATTACACAACCCAGAACATAACACCCTTTTGCTCACTCACTTGTGTAAGTCCACCACCACACCAAATACCACAGAGTCTATGTGTAAGTTCAAAAGGTTTATTTTCAAATAACAAGCTCTGTACGTTGTTTTATAAAATTCAGTGTAGTACAGCCAGCTCCAACAGCAAAATGCATAAGATAGATTAAACGTAGAAGTACTGGTTACATGCATCATAAGCTCTGCAAATCTCTGGTTCGTAGAAGGGAATCTTCCGCCTGTTATGAGAAAAATGGTGCACGTTAGATAGTATAATGGAAGCATTTCTCTGTCATGCCAAAAAGTGTAACATGTACATGTTATGGCTAAGCAATACGGACTAACCGAACTCCATAACAAAGTGGCTTGTTTTTCGACCTCTTGTAACGCAATGCTCAGACTGTAGCTGTATGAGCTCATGTCATGTGGGCTTAAAGGCGTCTAATGCACAACAAGTTGCGAGGTAACATGCGCAAAAGACATGAAGCTAAAATGGTTGCATGTCTCAGGCTAACTATGCAAAGAGTAGAGTAGTCTATAATGACCCTAGGGACCATAACACTACTAGTCTCTACTGACTCTACTCTAGTTCCCGATTTGGACTAGTGATGTATGTTGTATATGTATGTATTAACTTTTTTTTCAATCTTGCTAGTGAAAATGAATAAATATGGGGAGGTGTACAGGCATCTAAAAATGTGTAATGTTTTTTCTAGGCGTACTACCGACCACCAGTGCCGGCGGGGCCAGCGGCGATGGCGATGCGGCCATTCCGGAGGGGGCAGGAGATGCGGCAGCAGAACCTGCAGGAGCTACTACAGGGGGTGAGCCAGCAGCGGTGGCGGGCGGTGGTAAGTTATATTCCTTACTTATTGACATTACACTAGCGGGAAGGGTGTAATGCACACTTGCTGTACTGTTGAGACTTAGTAAGTATGAAGTTGTAGTGAACATTAGACAACGGATGAAGAAGACACCCTTTACTTAGCAATGGCAATAGCAATAGCATTAGCAGCGTGAATTGAGTAACCAATGGCCTCTCCTATCTGACTCCAACTCAGCTGTGAAAGTTTTATGGAGAAGACTAAAAGGCAGATCAGATGACCTTGATGGATGTGTTGAACAAAAAGGGAAAGAATGGTGGAAATAGGAAGGGCGGGCGAGATGCAATATGACTGGCAGAGAAGGATATACGTTGGAAGCAGCATGCATAGGTGGCTGATAGGAATCAGATGCATGGGTTGTTGAAGGTGAAAGAAGACGCCTGCCTGGGTGGGCGACACAGTATGGGTGGATACTGGATAGCGAGAATCATCAGCGGTGTTTGGGTCAAACTCAAAGCCAAGGCAAGCCAAGGCAAGCAAGGAAGGAGTGGACGGACGAGTGGTTGTTGTTGAAACAAACTAGGGTTTGTTGAGAAATTAGGAAGAATGATAGACATTTACTTTGAATAGATGGATGCCTGGATGTATTCATCATAGACAGCATAGGTGGAGACTGTCACTGGATGCAGAGTCTTAGTTTGAAGAGAATGTATAAGAAACCGCGCCAGAGTAGCAAAGCTGAGGTGAATATAATAACTTGTATTTTCAGAATACAGTTGACTCACAGTAGTTTGCAAGCACATTATATATATTGTGTATAGTTTAGTTATCAAGCGCCTTTCTCCGACTCCGAGTACCACTCCCTACCTATGTTATTTTTTTTTCCGACTGTGTCAGCCAGCCTGCAAAGGGTGGCCTATCTGTTGGTTACACAATCAATCAAAACAAAGTACCATATGCAGTAGCGGTCGGTGTTGGGAGTGCTGCCAGGCGGTGATGTGGGGAGGGAGAGGGGCAGGTGGGGGGTAGTAAACTATGGATTATGGCCAAATACAGGTAAGTAAACATAAATATAAATAAAACGAATTTCCTTGATAGCTGTGTTATTAAACATGTAGGAATGTGGGGTGCGATGAAGGGAGGGAGGGTTCTGTATATTGCCACAATTTACATCACAAAGCGCTGTTTAATACGCTGTATTGTGCAATATCTCAATAAAGGTTTTTGCAAACTTAAAAAAAAAAAAAAAAGATCACGAATATGTTTCAAAGTAAAAAAAAAAAAATGAATTTCATTGTGCGATGCAGTACGCGCAACAAAATTAGTTTTATTTGTTTATATGTTTACTTACCTCTAATCTGCCATAATCCATAGTTTACTACCCCCCACCCTGCCCCACCCCCTCCCCACGTCACCGCCCGGCAGCACTCCCACTGCCGACCGCTACTGACCTTATGTCGTCACATATATAAGCAATGATCATTGGATCAGATATATAATCTGCCTTTTTGTAGTACCCAGGGCAGGGCAATTGCCCTCATGTAACAGAGAGAGTATGGCCAGTGCCACCCATAATAGAAAAATACGAGCTTCCCCACCTGCAGACAGTAGTAGTAAATAAAACTAAAGTGAGTCTGCATCATGACTTGTATCATGTTTGTCTTGGCTGCAAGCTTAGCTGACTGTGCTGGCATGCCGGCTACAACAAGGTTATGTAATTTTGCTACACTAGAGATAAGAAGAAGACGACTGGTGTGTACTGGAGTCCATAGTGCTAGTATAATGCCTGAAACTTCCACAAATGTTAGAGGCCGGGGAAGTGGGAGGATAGATATTTACCACAAATGTTATGTACTGTGCTTGCTAGTGCTACTATGCCACAATGTGTTGAATGAATTTTGTGTTACTGTTTTGCTAAGAGTATTGGTTACAATATTCTTTTTCTTTCTTGATATAGATCCTCCTTCCCAAGAAAGACCAAAACGGAAGGAGTTGGCAGCCAGGGCCTGGCACCGGAAACTGGAGGCCATCTGCGAAGAGTACCAGCGGCTGGTGGCTCAGGCGGAGGAGGAGGTGGCTGCAACCTCCTCCAAAGTCCCGGGCCCCAGCCAGGCTCCACCGCCAGTGGTACGGTGCCGCGGTCAGGCAGCCGCCCACCACCGCGCTTCTATAACATCTAGCACTGCTGCCCCCCACCCTGTATGCAACTGCAGGGCATTTCGCCACTAGATGCTCCTCCGGATGGCACGCTTAGAGGAGCACCTAGAGGAGCGGGTCAAGATCCTCGTGGATAAATACCTCAAAGCCCGCTAAATTTAGGACCACGTTGGATTGCCCCTTTTTAATTCCTTTTGTTGGTGGGTGGGAATTGGGCAATGGGGTTTATGGACATTGTTTGGACTTTTTTGTTTTGGACATTGGTTGGGGTTAGGGAGAGGGGTTGGTCAGGTCACAGTGGGATAGTTTATTTTTGTTAGGGTAATAAATTATATTCATAGTTAAACATACAATGTTAATGTTTTGTGGGGGGGCCACTGTTTTACAAATTTACGTCACATGGTTTCCTTGCTGCTGCAGGCCCACAGCCAGTGTTTGATTTAAAATATCTGACGATTTTGTAACACACAAACAGATAGATGCGGTACCCCTCACTGAATTATTTGTCCTACTAGTACTGTCAGTCTCTCCTCCTAGTCCATTATACCTCCCACCAAACTTATCTTACCTGCGATTGATGATGATTAAGTTTGGCAAAGCGATGGCTGCATGGTTTCTCAAGAGAATGGAGAAGATGCCATGGTTGTGGTGGTAATAGTAGACACTGGCAGTAGCATATTCAAAAAACAAAAGAGACAGTCACTTGCCTGAGAGAGACTGTGGGAGGAGTAGTAGAAGAAAGTAAAGTACAGTACAGAATAAGACTGCCAAACAAACAATATTGCAGCTTCTAAAGTAGAATAAGACATAATGGTGGCGGGGACAGACTAGTACAAGAAGTTACAAACTGTAGTTGTGTCGAGTAAGTCACTTAACACAATCGTAATTCGTAACCTTTACTGCTGTGAGGTAGGATGTTGATGATGAATCCAATCAATGCCAGCAATTAATTATGATGTATTAGGTGGGTCCCTTTGGAAAATACATTGGCTTGCACATAGACTGAGCATGGGTGGGCAGGCAGAAGAAGATCCTCGCACTGCCTTGAAATTGAATTAGTGTGGCTTTCACCACATCTGCCCCAGCAATCTTGTGATCAATTGTTGGTGTACATTTAATGTAGTCACATCACACCTCAATATAAATCATACAGTCCGGGGGAAGAGGGTTAGGGTTTGATGAATGGATGGGAAGGGGGGTTTGAGGAAAGGTTTGACAAAGAAAACCAGTACGCATGGACACAACAAAAGCAAAACACAGTCTTGGAAGACGACCATGATCTTATCCAATAAATCTATAAAGGGAGAAAAAGGAAATGCATGCATGATGATGAAGATAACTTGATGGTTAATGATGAGTAGTACTTACTAACTACTACTACACAATTAGACAGTACAGGGCAGCAGTATATTAATATGCAATTTACTTTACCTGTATGCCCTCAGAGAGACCCAAATTACATGTTGTACCGGGCTTACTTTTAAAGCTAGCAAAGAAAATTAAAAAATAAATGTAGGGATCAAATAGCCTACAAACAACAACACAACACACAGTCGTAATGATTGAAGAGAAAAAAGGAATCAAATTAATTAAAAGACGAATGATGAATGATACTAAAGTTACTGTATTATCCTGGTCCAATTGTGGAGTTGCATCTCGTCATTCCTCTTGGTCCTCCCTTCCATGGACGCTCCGCACATCAATCTTGGGCGCCACTGCCTGCCTGATGCGGATTGGTAAGGTAAGTGTGAGTTGTTTCTCCCAGTATAGAACAGGGTAAAGGCCGGCCTGTAAGTGTAGATGGAAAAACAAAAGGGGTATTGAAAAATAACTGAATAAAAAAAAAGCATCAATTACGGTGGAGAGCAAGAAGACAAGAGAGAACACTTTCAGACTGAGGCGGCTAGGAGACATCGTGTCTACTCTGTTTACAGCATTAAGCTACAACAACAACAGGACAGGAGTCAGGACAGAACGGGCACACGGCACCGGGCCGTGACCCAACCTCCATTTACCTTAAATTTAGACAGAGCCAGATAAAAGGCATATACAGCAACCTACCATTTTCCAAATCAAGTGACTAAATCAATGCGCCGCTGTCAGTCATACCACTACACTCGACTCCACCACTACACGGACATGTAGCCTAGGTCTGCTGCGGTTCTTGTTGAATTGTTGTGTTTACCTTTTATGCTATTCATGAAACACAGTTATTCCATCAATCATCTCCAATCCAACTGACTGACTGCGTGAAAAGATAGTATGGTCATCATCATGGTGTGGTACGTGTTGAGTTGTCCAACTCCAACTCAGTCTTTAGTGACTCGGATTAGGTCCATATTCCATATTAAAAAATTGCAACGGATATATTCCTGCACCTGCAGTAGTAGTAGGAGTACAATTTGGTTATCAAACAACAAGAAGGGAAACATTGACTGTCAATTTAGTCACTTTTACTTTGTAGATTAACTAGTAGAGTTCGACTTCATGCACAACATCAACACAACAAAACAACAGCAATCGCTCAGAGTCAGCAAGCATCCAAAGATTACCTATCTTGCTCTTCTCTTTGGCTGTCAGATCAGATGCCTAGTTCTGACAGGTGTGTGTGTGTTTTTTTAACGAGGCAGTCGCCTCATTACTCCATATTTATTTTGAGTGTTGTTAGTCGCTGTTTTGGTTTTCTTCTTATTCATCTGTGGCACTTTGTCGCAGTTGAAGTTGGTTCACATGGTCAGCGCTGTGATGGGCCGCGGCCTGGGTAGCGGTCATTGGTCAATTGAGTTTGCAGAAATGTCAGCAAGTTTCTTCGAAGAGTCTGGTCTTTCTCTGCCATGTACCTTCTATCCTGACAGTGATGAGCTTTGGATGCCTGCAGAGGCTGTAGCCTTCTGACAGTGATGAGTTTACTTTTGGATGCCTGCCCAAGTTCTGACAGTGAAAAGTTGTGGATGCCTGCAGAGGCGGTAGCCTTCGGACAGTGATGACTTTCGGCTCCGAAACAAAATGGAGGATAGCTATAGTCACGTTTCACTTCTTATGGAGGGACTGTTAGAAGCAACATTTCTTGTACTATTCTCCAGCCAATGTCTGGCTAGATGGAAATGTATTTAGGGTGAGTCAGGAAGATGGAGCAGGATTCTGAAGAGTGGACAGTTACGCCGCTTGATGTCCTAAATAGATATGAAGCCCTTTCTGGCCTCGACGGTTGTGATTGACAGATGTGGCCATTGACCAATTCATCCCTCGCTATTACTCAATCTGACCCAACCAATAATCTCGGATCACTGTATATTGGTAAATCTGACCTAATTGAACGACCTAGACCACTGGAGGGGATCTTGATATCAGAATTATCTGCTGAGTGCCCATCTACTCTTCCCTCTATCTCTCGTTCCCTTCCAAATTGCGTACCCAAGCAGGGGGCGGGTGCCGGGTCCTCCATCTTGAGCGATTCCACTGGTTCTTTGGATTTTCCAACACCTAAGCATACCACTGATGTTGAATGTGTTAAAATTGTCTCGTGGAATGTGGCGGGTCTTAAGAACAAATTGCCCATTCCTGAGTGGGGTGCGTTTATTGTCTCATTTGACATCTGCATGCTGCAAGAAACCTGGATGCTCAAAGAGAGTGTGGCTCCGGGCTTTGCAACGTATGATATTTTGACAAGTATGAGCAGTAGGGGCAGGCCCTCGGGCGGGCTGTCCATATGGGTTGGCACTCATTTAGGAGTGAAGGTATTAGAAATTCCAACTAACTCTCGGGATGTACAACTTGTTCTACTGGATCCAGTGAATGGCCCAAATATCGCTTTGATAAATGTTTATTCAAGGCCAATCAAGCGGGGCCTTGAATCCGAGGCTATTACTGTACTGTCTAACCTTATACAGTCACTCGACTCCTCCACTGTGTTAATCTTGGGTGGGGACTTTAACTGCCATTTTGAGCCCCTTTGGGACTCAAATGTAGGAGACCCAGATGAAGTGGATTTACTATGGAACATTCCAGACCCGCTGACCTCTTTGGTCAAGGTCTGGACTCCCCTTGTCTTGCAACTGCAGTCGCTCTTCATAGCTACATCGTTACGAGCATGCAATGGAAGGGTGAAGCCAGATAGACCTGGGAAAGGAACGTTTAATAGATTAAATCATACTTCGATAATCAACTATATTTTTATTGAAGCAAGGCATTGGGATAGGCTTTATGAGTTTGTGGTCATTGAGAGGCTTGACAGTGACCATAATGCTTTAGCCTTGACTCTCAAACCGGGGAGTTTTGGACTTAAAAAACCTGCCCCGGATGAGAATCAAGTCGCTGACCCATTGATGATCACAAACTGCAGAAGGAGGGTCAAGTGGCCAGAATTTCAAATGTCCAACAGTAAACTTGCGGAACTCTATGAAATCATTATACCATTTATTGAAGAGATGGGGAGAGTTGGCCCTTTGGGCAGCCCAACTGATATTCATGGCCAATCGATTGTTGCTCTAAAAGACATCTTGTACCCAGTAAAGAGGGTAACTCAGTTTCGGACTGTAACAGCTCGCTGGTTTAACACGACTTGTCGTATGGCCAAAAAGGCTCTGTTGCTGGTATTAAAAACCAACGACAGAGAAGCCATCAGGGTAAATCGCTCCCTGTATAAAAAGGCAATTAGTGATGTGAAGAAGGAAGGGGAGGCCGCAGTGTGGGAGGAGTTGGGTTTTGCGCTTAGCTGCAATGATGCTAAATCATTTTGGTCTATCGTAGCAACTGGAGTTAGTGGGCAATTCCACGCTCCTGCCCCTAATATTGCCGCCTCAATTTGGGAAAATCACTTCGGTGATCTATATGGCACACGTAATTATGATGGTCCGTCTGTCGGTACCCCTGAACCTCCACCACTTCCTGTATGCTGTGCTCCATCTGAACTTTTTACCCTGGCTGAGGTAGAAACAGCGATAGGAAAAATGCTCCCTAATAAGGCTCCCGGCCTTGATAAACTGCCCGGGGACCTGTTTAGGGCACAACCAAAGATATGGGCCCCCTATTTTGTTGTCCTATTCAATTATATTTTGCAGGGGGATGATGTACCCCCTACCTGGTTAGGAGCAGAAATTGTGCCCATTCTTAAAAAGGGCTGTCCGTTAACTCCCTCTAATTATAGGCCCATCAGCCTTATTGATACCTCGCAAAAACTAATGGGGAGGGTTCTCCTGGACAGGGTCCTGGGGTGGATTGAGGAGAATGGGATTCTGTCTACACTCCAGGCAGGTTTTAGGGCTGGTATCTCCACTCTAGATCAGATTTTTCGCCCGCAGGTCTTGTACTGGAAAACAGCTATGGTGGAGGGTGGCAGCCTCTACCTAGTGTTTGTGGACCTGCGGGCAGCTTTTGATCTAGTTCCACAAGTTAAATTGTGGCAAGTCCTAGCAGATTTGGGTCTTCCGACATATTTATTGGCCGTCTCATCTAGGCTTCATGAAAACAATTTTGCCCAGGTAAGGTGTGGTAAATATGGTGACTTTACAGACCGATTTCCATTCCAAAAAGGTGTTCGCCAAGGGTGTGTGTTGGCTCCCACACTATTCAGCCTTTTTATTAATGGTCTTGTGGACCATCTGAGTTGTGTGGTAAACAATGATGCCCCTAAATTGGTTACAGGTCGAGTGCCCGCTCTGATGTTTGCAGGCGACACTCTGTTACTGTCTAGAACATCATCAGGCATTCAAAATATACTGAATGGTTTTGTGAAGTTTTGCGAGCTAAGGGGATTGGAAATCAATTTGTGTAAAACAAAATTTATGATTTTCAACCCCCCGAAGCGGTTGTGCCCAAACCCAGTTTTATTTGATATTCCCCTTTGAAAGGATTAAAACCTTTGTTTATTTGGGCGTTACTTTAACCGAGAATTTTAGCTGGAATGCGCAGATTGCTAAGTCGACACTCAAGCTTGCCCAGCTGGTGGGGGGTTTAAACAAAGCTTTTAGAAAATCAACCTATAAACCAGTGTCCCCTGCTTTGGAGATCTACTGTCGGCAGGCAAGAGTGGCTGCAATTTATGGGGCTGAACTTTGGGGACATAAGCAGATAGGGACCCTCATAAAAGCTGAGCAGTCCTTTTTAAGAACTCTTGTAGGGCTCCCTTCTAGCACGCCTTTGATCCCCCTTAGATTTGACCTTGGTTTAGTCGCAATAGAAGAGATCAAAAGTGCCAGACCAATTTTGTATTGGAAGAGGTTATGGTCAGTCCCTGAACTGGCCTCATATAGAGCAGAATTTGCTGAGATTTGGCCTGCCCTTAAATATAAAAAGATCCCTTGGCTCCTGCATATCAATGCAGCTAGTATTCGTTTAGGACTGCCGGAATTGTGGGCAACCCCGGAAACTTATTGTCCCGGGTTATCAAAGAAAGAACTTCTCTCTCTGATATGTACACAGAATTCTTTATTACTTTCCAGTTCCACAGCGGTGGGTAGGTTGACTTCAGAGTTCCTCATAGTTAAACCAGATCCAAAACTGGAGGAATTTATGGACAAAATTGAACCTCCACTTGCCCGAAAATTATACATTCAGTTAAGACATGGAACCCTACCGGTTAGGTCCTTCTCATCTAAGTGGCAGACGCAGAACCAGGAAATTTGTCCTGCATGCAATTATAAAATAGAGACTGTTGTACATGTGTTGTTCTTCTGTCCTGCCTATTATGTAATCAGAAAACATTGATTGATTCCCATTTGCAGGAACCTGGGATTTCCTTATTTTATGCAGGTTTGTAGGTCTCTAATTTATGACACCCATCCCCCTATTGTCTTCGCAGTATCTCGTTATTTACATAGCATGTGGCGTAGGAGACAAACTTTTTTAAATTAATTTTTGTACTTATTTCCTTCTCACTGATAACTTGTAGTTTAATTTGTTTTTAAATTTTTTTTTTTATCTTTTATGCCTATTTATTGTCTTATTGTAATTGTTGATGTACTTATGTGTACTTTTATGGTCTTATGACCGAAATAAAGTTATCACTGACTGACACTACAATTTGAAAGCCTAGTTGTCAGGGAAGAGGAGCTTGTCCTCAAACTCTGGTGGGTCGGACAGAAGTAGGTCATGTAACCCACTACTTAAGTCATCGAAGTCGCTCTCCTCTTCCTGCAGTGATTCACGTATTTTGTACTCCGGTGGTATAAAGTGCTGAGGGAAAGCCAGATACTTTATCACCAGCCTGCTGAGCACTGTCCATTGGCTTCTTTTCCCATACCAATACACCAATGGGTTTTGATCCATGAAGACCTCTGTTGGGTCATCTAGATAGGCCTGGATTGTCCACTCAATGCTCAGGGGTGCTCCGATGTGCTCGGCCTCTTTTGGCTTTGCATCAGCACTGGACTTACCATGCCCCTGCCGTAGAAACCAATCAGTTGCCGATTGTAGTGGGGATGATCCTGTTCTTGCTGTTGTTGATGTTATTGGTAATGTTGGTGTCGGTGACTGCTGAGAGGCAAACGCACTGCCCTCAGGCTCTGAAGTAGAACTTGACTTTGGAATCTGCCCTGTAGTACTTGTTCTGGCCTGGGGGCCTCTAATTACCAGCCGTTCGTTTTCAAAGTCAATGGCTTGCTCAGCTATCAAAGTTTTGTACTTGGCAACATCCACTTCTGAAAAAGGAATTTCTGCCTTACTGTTCAGAAATACTTTGTACCGTGGATCCAAAATTGTGGCAGTAATGTAATGTGGATGTGACACAATGTTATTTTGAATCCTTGTATTTTCAGATAAGCGAACGGATAAGGAGTCTGCCAAATAATGTTTGTCTTGTTTGTCATCCACACCTGCGTACGTTTCAGACACATCCTTCAGCTGTTGCTCTAGCATGTGCAACAATGGGATAGCTTGGCCCATAGTACAGTCCTCCCTGCTGACTTCACGCGTGAAGACCTCAAAAGGAAGTAGCATCTCTGTCAGGCATTTAACGAGGTCCCATTGGCCCATCTCAATGGTCATGCCTCTCACAGTAGGATCCCCTAATCTTTGCATGACATAAGCATTGAGTGGTATAAACTGCTCAAACAGACGATCAAGCATGTAGTTGAGTTCCAGCGTGTTGGCACCTCCTGGATGATTGCTTTGACTGGCATTTTATGCTCACGTTGAATGACCTTCAGCTGTTTCTGGGTTTTAAAAGAATGGCTGAAATGTGTGCATATTCTTCTGCAGGAGGCCAGTAAGTTGCTGACTTTGTATTAATTTTTCAGAAAGTCTTTAACAACAATGTTAATGCAGTGTGCCAAACACGGGACCCTGAAATTGCCACCATCTTTCATGGCCCTAACTACATTACTGTCATTGTCCGTGGCAACAAAACCAATGTTAAGCCCTCTTGGGCGCAGCCACTCAAAGACCTTGCTGTTAAACTCATCCAAAATGTTTGCAGCAGTATGTGATTTCTTCATGGCAAACATGGCTACAGTTGCATGTTTGCGAGTGGCATGAAAAATCTCAGCAGCGTCAACCTCAGCAGATATCTGTTCTCTATCCCCCACAAAAGAGATCAAGTGTGCAGTGATGCACATGTAATCAGTGGCTTGGCAACTGGTCCACATGTCTGTTGTCATGTGGATAATGTGACCAGCACTCTGCTTCAAGGCTTTTCCAAGCAATTCCAGCACGTTGTGATGTAGTGCTGGAACAGCAACTCTGGCAAAATAGTAGCGGCTGGGAACCTGCCATTTTGGGCAGATGGCTGTCACAAATTCCAGAAAACCCACCCCTCCCCCTAAACATGCTGATAATGGTAGGCTGCATGGTTTTCCTTTCTCTTAGGCACAACGACGCACTATTTTTCATTGCGTTACTCCTTGCTGTCTCAGGCTGACTCTTACTCTTGTGCCACTGAGATGTTGCTGAAGATGTGGGAGACGATAACACTGCACTGCTGGGGACAGGGCTACTTTGTGTACCACTACCAGAGAGAATGTCTCCCTGTCCTTCCTCTCCCACCGTGATTGGATCTTTTTCTTCTACTCGTTTATCCCCACCAACACCAATGGTTGCAGTTTTCATGCCGCGAAGGTGGTCCTTCCAGTTGATCAAGTGGTGTTTTTTCTGATGGGTTATTTGGTCTCCGGTACCATAGTTTGTACCAAGCTTACCCCGACTAGCAGAAGTATTACAAATGGAGCATATAGAAATGTTCTCCTCCTTTTCACTAACCGTAAAGAAGTCCCAAACTGGGGAGCATAACTTTTGCCTCCTGTTGGAGGTGCCTATTCCAATGCCGGATGAACTGGAGGGTGTGCGTTGAATTTGACTCTGTGCTGTACCACTACCTACTTCTACTGAGGTGGTGATTGTGCTGGATGTAGGTGACTGCCGGGCCTTTGATAATTCAAATATGGAAGCTGTAGGTTGTGTTGGTGTTACCTGTGTTGGAGGTATGCGTGCTACATCCCTCGCAGCGATTTTGGATAGGGTAATAATGTTGGTCTCCATCTCCTCGGGGCCGGGAGTGATGTTCGTGATGACTGGCTCATCATCATCATCCTGCTGTTCTGCATCAACCTCCATAAGTGTAAGGCTTTCTGGAACCTTCCTTTTCCCTAGCCTGGTCTTGGGATGTGTCTCCCTCTCAGACTCAGTTTGTGGCTTCCAAGTGGCATCTAGATCATCAGAAGGGGGGCTTGATGAAGAACATGATGGACTAACCCTCCTTTTCCTTGCTGGGGATTTGGAACACAATGGATCTTCTGAATGAGTGGCTTCCTCTTCTTCTTCCTCTGCATGAGGCTCAATTTCTTGAACTGCCCCTACTTCGGGAGGAACAACAACTACTATTGCGGGCGGTGGTTGCGGCTGTTGTTGTTGACCACTTATCTGCTGTGTTTCCTCCTGTGTTGATTGGGTACTACTACTGAGATAGCGATAAGTTTAGCTCAGGCTCAGCAGCACTGGTTTCCACCATTAGGCTGGCTACCTCTTCCACACTCATGTGCTTGGACCTGGGTTGGTGTGTTAGGCCAACTGATGCGGAGGTACTGCCCCCAGCTTGCCCCTCGGACACCGCTGCTGCAGGCGTCATTTTTTGGGCTTCCCAAAAAAGGTTTTGGGCGGCACACCAGACTTAAGTGTCACTTTCTTCTTCTGTTCCTTCTTCTCAACAGCAACTTTCTTGGTACTGGAGGACCTGGAACCTGCTTTCTTTGGGACCATCTTCTTCAGATGTCAGCAGCACTCAGTTGCACAAGTTGCAGAGATGTCTGGTCAGGTCACTTACATGTCACGTCGTGTACAGCAGCAGGACGTCTGTCTGGCAGCACAACGGGCAATGATGACACACCTCCTCCTCAGTCTTTTGTGCACCTAAAAGCAAAAAAGCCAGAAGAACAAAAGATAGTACAATCAAACTGATATGATATATAACTTCTTAGTGTGTGGTGGTCACAATTATTACATTTTAGTAACTCAGTGAACAACAACAGTGTAGCCATTTATGAGACTTTGACAACAAGGCCAGGGCTTTCCTGGTGTACTGTGAACAAAAACAAAAATGTAGTGGAGCCTGTTTGGCCTAAATTTGTACATCACGTGAGATGGATGCAGCATCAGGGAGCTGCAGCTGGCAATCGGGATGGATTTGGAAGCAATAAGACAAGAGGAACAATGGAAAGACACGCAGGCCTATGTGGCAAAAACAGCACACTACTAACTCCCACCACAAAATGGCCCCCAGCCACAAGGTCACTCACAGGCAAAAGGCACGGCAAACAATGAACTCAAGAAGGCCTATATGGCCAGACAAAGGATGCCTAATAAACAACACAACTTTAATGCAAAAACGAAAATCCACATGGCTAAAAACAGGTTGGAAAGTTACACAACAACCACAACAACAACACATACACATGCAAAAAAGGCATTTATTTAACACACCCAAACAGTGAAATATACCCCAGAAAAAAACCCACATTTTGCAATTCAATCCAATGCCATCCATGCCCTAAATGAAATTCAACAGACACCACAGAAACAGTTGTTTCATGCACCCATGAGTACCTCTGGGTCTACTGGCTGAAAAAGCCTAACAAACACCCAAAAAGTGAACCCCCCCAAAAAAACACATTTTACAATTCAATCCAATGTCATCCATGCCCTAAATAATGTTTAAATTCAACAGACAACACAAAAACAGTTGTTTCATGCACCCATTTTTTTTTAAAATATTTTTTTTTATTGAGCAGAGCAGAGCAACGTCATAGCATCCATATACAGAATACAATTTATGATGACAAGATGTGATAAATACAAAAATACAATAATTGAAACCTCTAAAAAGTGTTATATAGCCTTCCCAACTAAGTTCCTTCCTTTATGTTACTAAAAGTAATAATCAGAGATCTCATCCATATTAAGGAAGTGCCATAATATACTAAACAGCAAACAATAAAGTGCTATAGGGAGAGATATAAAATCCGTAATTTGTGAGCAGCAATTGTATATAGAAAAGTGCTAGTGCTTCTCAAGTATAGTCATTTGGAGACAAAAAAGTGCGAGTGCGTCCATTTATGAAATATAGGATAGCCTTCCCAAGCAAGTTCCTTCATTCCTTCCCTTATATTACTAAAAAATAATGATCAAAAATCTCGACCATGTTTGGGAGGGAACTCACTATACCAAACAACAGCAGTAAAGTGATATAGGAAAAGACGTGATATCTATCATTGTAGCAGCAATTGCATAAAGGAAAGTGCTAGTGCTTTTCAAGTATAGATTGTTAAAGAGGTGCTAGTGCAGCAATCTACAGGGACTGCTATACTTTATAACAAAATAAAATTCAATTTCCTAAGCTTTGCCCCTAAAAAAACCACACAAAAAAAACACAGAAATATTAATAGATTCGATTGAGGAAGTGCAAAAATCGCAAAGAAAAACATTTGATTGTAGAAACTGCTACAATTATTACCAACATGACCCAGACATTATTCAGTTTCCTTTATCTTTTTCCAGATCACTAAAATACTTCCAGTTTTTCTCAAATTTCTTAATGGCACCCACCCGGCTTGCATATGCTCTTTCAAAATTACAGGTTCTTCTCATTTTCATCCACCATTTCAAGTGAGATGGAGCATCGGTGGACTTCCAATTCTGTAGAATTAAGGAACGGGCAACCATGCAAGAAATAAATATAAAGGTCTCCTCAGCCCTACTAGTTATCGTTCTATTTTTAACGATGCCGAACAAAGCCAATTCGGCCTCTGGCTGAATACTTATCCCGATTACCCTTCCAAGATCCACAAAAATTGCATTCAAAAATACTTCTAATTTCAGGCAAGAGAAGAAAATATGGTGCCAGCCACCCTGACCATTAGCAAGACATCTAAAACACTTATTTTCGACTTCCGGGTATCTTTTCCCCAAGGCCTCCGGTGTCAAATAGGCTAACCAACGTGATAGAAAGGCCATCCTTTTAAAGTTAGCCGCTCTTAATGCTTTATTGCCTAAACGACAGATCGTCTCCCAGTCCTTACATTGAAGACTGCATTGTGTCATGTGGTCTATTTTTCTTAGGTGGCTTTCAACTAGTGGCGTTTGATTCTGTTGAAGTAGCAGCCTATACCAATTCCCTATACCCATTATTTTGGCCCCGTATAGGGCTACCGCTAGTTCGGATGGAGAATTAATAATGCCATGTATTTTCCTTATAAAATATACAATCTGTATATATTCGAAAAAAATAGGTCTATTCGGGCTGTTAGCTCTAGACATCACCTCTTGCCACGAAATCATTCGATTGAGGATGAAAAAGTGTCTTAATTCTTTTAGCCCACACTTTTCCCATTTAATTAAATGATTTTTATTCAATTGGAGCCCGAGATCTAAACCTTCCCTCAGACTCAAGAATTGCATGCCGGAGGAGTCTAAAATAATATTCCCTTAAGGTATTTTATTGGTTTTTTTTGGGATATTTGGAAGTTTTTAGGAACACTTGTAAGTTGGAGCTATTTTCCTGTTGCATTTTATCCAAAAAGAAGCTATCTCGCTTGGATGTCAATCCCATCAGTCCCGCCACTATATCTAAAAAGGCGGCCTCATAATATGTTTTCACAACTGGTAGGGCTAGACCGCCCTGTGAGGTAGATAATTGTACTACTGGCAATTTGACCCTAGAAATTTTTTTCCCCCATACGAAACTTCTGAACATTGTCTCTATTTCTTTAAAAAAGGAGAACTTGATTTTTATAGGGATATTGCTAAATAAAAATATAAGCAACGGAAGTATTGACATTTTGATAAGAGATACCCTACCCACAATTGAGAGTGGTAATAAAAGCCACTGGTCAAAAAGCTTCTTGATTTTATCTTTCATCCTGATGTAATTTAATTCATAGAGCTGGTGGTAATAAGAGTTAATATAAATTCCTAAATACCTAATCGGAGCTGCTTGTGTTCTTAAGTCCGATGGAAGATAATTAAGATCAGTATTTAAAGCTAGTATTTCCGTTTTATTGGAATTTATTTTATAACCACCAATTAGTTCAAATTCTCTAAATTCTGTTAACACACTCTCAATATTTTCTTTATCGGGCCTCAGATATAAAATAATGTCGTCGGCAAATAATTTGATTTTGGGCATTCGGAAAACCGGAGATCGAATAGCCGTATTATTTCTAATCTTAATTGCTAAGGGTTCAATGAAAAAGATATATAGCAACGGTGAAAGAGGGCATCCCTGCCTGGTCCCTCTATTAATTTTTATCGAGCCGGCTGTTTTCATGTTGATAAAAATCTGGGCCGAGGCGTCTTCATAAATGTTACGTAACATATTAACAATCTGGGCTGGAAATCCAAATTGTCTTAGGGTAAAAAACAGGGTGCTCCAATTGACTAAGTCGAAAGCTTTTTACGCGTCGACCATGACGATACATGCCTGAGTCAAGTTGGTATTAAAATAGTCTAAAGCTTGAATTAAGAATTCGGTGTTGGCTGCCATGGATCTACCGGCTATAAATCCGGTCTGGTCACTACTAATCACCTCTTGAGCCGCAAATGTAAAACGTTTGGTCCATATTTTCATTAAAATTTTATAGTCCGAATTTAAAAGACTTATGGGCCGGTAGGAATTAATATTTTCGGGATTTTTGTCTTTCTTCACGAATGACACAATTGTCGCCTCCTTAAAAGTTGCCGGTATGCGACCTCCCTCTTTAATGTTACTAAATAGTTGTTTCAGAGGGGTCAGCAATTCTTTTAAGAATAGTTTATAAAATTCGATGGGAAATCCATCTGGCCCACATGCTTTTCCTCCGGCGGTTTCTTTTACAGAGGTGGATATTTCTGCTGTTTCGATCTCTGATTCTAGTTGGGAAACCCGACTCTCAGAAAGTTTAGGAATTGCGACTTTGGAAAAATAATTAAAAATCATATTGTCGCCTGTTGAATATTCCGTTGAGTAAATACTATGGTAGTGTTTAACAAAGATCTGTGAGATCCTTTCCCTGTCGACTTCATCTCCCCCGGTCTGAGGGTCTTGTATCTTTAAAATGAATGCTGACTCCTGTTTTTTCCTTGTTGCATTTGCTAGCAATTTACCTATTAACTGATTTTCTTCATAGACCTTTTGCTGGTATATTTTGGAACTACAGATCTCTTCTAAAATGAAAAAATCCCGCAAGATGGTTTTTGCCTGTTCGAATTCGTTGGGACATTTCCGATCCCGAAGAATATGTTCTTTCTCGACTGTAGCCTGAAGTTGAGCTATTTTGAGGATCTTGCTTTGGCCTGGGCTGCCGTAAAGGCAATAATCTGACCGCGGGCAGCAGCTTTAAACCCACCCCAGACCGAAAACACATTAGCGGTGTTGGAATTTAAGTTAAAAAATTCCAAAATCCATTCCCTGAAATCCTTTACCCAGTCCTGGTTTTGGAGGAGAGTACGGTCGAGCTGCCACCTCGGCCGCTCCCCTTTCCCACCATCTATTACAATCGTAAGTTCGATTCTGGCGTGGTCAGAAAAAGGATTGCACCCGCTATCGATTTTTTAAATTGGAAGAGATCTTGATATAAGATAAAAATCGATTCGAGATGCAGTGGCAAAGCGGTATGAATAACAAGTGAATTTTGTGTCTTCCGGATTCCTAATTCGCCAAGGATCTACCAGTTGATATTCTTTTTTGAGGGCCTCCACCACTCTTAAAGTATTTGGTTTTAATTGTTTTTTATTTTTATTTGATGTATCTTTCCTCAAGTTTTGTATAAAATTAAAATCACCTCCTAGTATGTTCTGTCCTGGGATTCCCCTCAAAGACTCATGGATTTTGATCAGACTTTCAGTCTCGTCAGTAACAGGACCGTAGTAATTAACAAGATTGAAAAATTTTCCCTGTAATTTAACCATTACCCATATCCATCTCCCCTGTGTGTCTCTCTGAACTTGTAGAATTTCCCAGGGTATTTTTCTAGAAAGATAAATTGCAACTCCCATCTGAGCCAAACCAGCTGATGCGAAGAAAGCGTGGGAGAAAAATCTGGGTAAAAAAAGTTTTGGAGAATTGGATTTTAGGTGAGTCTTTTGAAAATATACTATTGGGGGTCAAATGAAATTAACATTTTTATGAGAGCGCCGTATTTTTGCTTATTTAACATTCCATTGGCGTTGACTGATAAGATTTTGCAATTGCTAAAATTCATTTAGATTTCTCGTTACAGATAAACTTAAATTTCTAATTATATAATTCCTATGTCGTTTACTCCTGCTCCTGCTCCTTTTCTTTTTTGCTATGATTCCCCCCTCCCTTCCTCCCCTTAGAATGTGGATACCCCAACCACGCCAACCACATTTCACCCTTCCCTCCTTTGTTCATGGGTGTCATGGTATTACACCCGGGTGACCCTTCTACCCCTGTGAGGCCCCCCACCAGAACCTCAAAACCAAAAAAAAAAAAAAGAAAAAAAGGAGAACAAAGAAAGAAAACAGAATTAAGCAGAGCCATCATGCCGCTCTTTTAACCCTCTCTTCTTGGCACCCCCTGCCTATTTCAACCTCTTCCCTTCTTTCCTTTATAGCGAAATGTGCTTCTTCAAATTATTAACCCTGCGAGATCTCCTTCAATAACGCCTGCGCCTCCTCCAGATCTGAAAAAATAAAAAATGTGCCCTTTACTAGCACTCTAAGTTTGGATTGCTGAGCTATTGAGGCTTGGGCTCCATGAGATTTAAATAACTGGAGGAGTTTTACAAATTCCTTCCTTCTTCGTGCTGCTAAAGCAGTCATGTCTGCAAATATACGACATTTTGAGGTTGCGTTAATAGAAAACTGTCTCTGCTGAATAGCTTTCATCAAATTTTCTCCTTGATTCGATAATCAGCAAAATTTAGCAGGATTGTTCGCGGCATAGTAGAGTTTGGAAAAGGATGTGCAGGGACCCGATGAGCCCTGGTGATTGTGAGGTCCCCTTCAAATTCAGGAAGCACAGTCTGCTTAATGAATGTATTGACCCATTGTAGCGTCTGTGCATTTTCAATGCCTTCCGGAACCCCCACTATTCTTAGGTTTGATCTTCGTGAATGGCTCTCAATGTCCTCCAGTCTATTTTCCAAGTGTTTCCTCTTTTTTGTCGCTTCCTTCACCTCACACAAGACCGTACTGACTTGGTCCTCCAGCACTGAGATCCGAGCCTCAGCCTCCTGGAGTTTGACAGGGAATCCAGACATTACCTCCTCGATCTTCCCCAGACGTGCATGTAAAGCCGCAATTTCCAGTTTCTGGGTTCTTTTAATTTCGCGAACTTCGTCTAATATTAAATTTAGCATGTCCCTGACATCCAATTGATGGGTACTAGTTGTATCGATAGACTGATCCGTCTGATCGGGATAGCTCTGCCTTTCAGCTGTGGTAATGGTTGTCCCCCCGGTTATAGCTTCTTGCGGGGAGTTAGGCAGGGTTGCATTCTGTAATACTGACTCCTGCTCTAGAAGATCAGCTACTGCCGGTAAGACATTAGATTCATGATTTTGATAGCTAGCCTGGCTATGATCTTCATCCTTTGCGCCTTCTGGGATAACTCAATGGACAGTATCCTTATTGTTTCATGCACCCATGATGATTGATGAGTACCTCTGGGCCTGCTGGCAGACTAGGCCACAAACTTGGAGGCCTATGGCAAAAGCACAGTGGCCGGTCCCACAAAATGGCCGCCACCACATGGCCAGGCCATCCACAACAACAAGAAAAGGAAGACAAGACAGACAATGCAGGCCTATAGCAAAAGCACAATGCCTTGCTTCACAAAATGGCCACCACCCACATGGTCAGGCCAGCTACAATAACAAGAAAGTGCAGATAAAGGATAGGACCAGAAAGTTGGAGACTCTGGGGAACTTCCTTCCTCTTTTAAAAAATTGTAAAAAAAGAGAAATGACTCCTTGCTCAAAACCTACAGCCAAATGACAACCTGAGGAGTTTTTTTTTAGCAAAATGAACAAAATCATAATTTTCGAGAAGGTTTTATGCTGCTCGAGAGAAATTCTTCGCCAGATTGCAAATTCTGCGTGTTCGGCATCGCTATCTTTACAAAAAATCATTATCGCGTGTGCGAACACGCATGTTGAGCTCGCAAAGAAGACAAAAAGTGTAAGTCTGCGTTGTCGCACAGTTCGGAGTTGCCAAAACTGCGCGAGCTGAACGCCTAGGGTTACCTACTGGCTGAAAAGGCCTATTTATTTAACACACACCAAAAAACTGAAATTCCACCCCAAAAACCACATTTTGCAATTCAATCCAAATGCCATCCATGCCATAAATGATGTTAAAATTCAATAGACAAGAAACAGTTTTTATGCACCCATGATGACTACCTCTGGGCCTACTGGCAGACTAGGCTACAAGCTTGGGACTGAAGCCTATGGCAAAAACAAGCATGATGTTTAAAATACAATTTAACAGACACCACAGAAACATGCACCCATGGGTTCCTCTGGGCCTACCGGCTGAAATTTCAAAGAAAAACCACTAGGCCCCTACTGAAACTACAGGCCACCCACAACAATACATTTTAAAAGCAATGAAAATCCCCAAAAAATGTAGGTACAAACAAGCCCCAGTCAAACAAACAAGTACACCAATTCTCCAACTTACTTGTAAAATCTCAAATCCAATCCAATGATATGAAACACAAAAAGTGATCCTTCCAGCTCCAAATCCAAGTGAAAATGAACAGCACATGGACAAAGCACTGGGAGGAGCCTGCTGGACAGGAACAGGAAGTTGGAGACTCAGGGGCACTTCCTTCCTCTTGAAAAAAAAAGTAAAAAGAGAAAAAGGACTCCTTGCACAAAAAACTACAGGCAAATCACAATTTGAGGAGTTTTTTTGAGCAAAATGATCATTTTCGAGAAGGTTTTATGATGCTCGAGAGATATTCTTCACCAGATTGTAGTTTCTGCATGTTTGGGATCTGAATGACGAGTTAGCGTTCGCACACTCTCGCGGGATCGTGCGGCCGGATTCCAAATCTCGTGGCGCACGTGAACGGATAGAAAATCGAGTCGGCGAATGCAGAATCACAGTAAGTCGTTACCGCTCGCGCAAGAACGCATATTGAGCGCGCGAAGAAGAAAAACAGCTACGCTACGTTGCAGATTGCGTAGTATTCTGTAACTACGCGCTCTACTCGAACCACAAAGTTACCAAAACTATGCAAACTCCGCGAGCGGAGCGTAGTTTACCGCCCAGGGGGTTACACATCACCAGAATTTGACAAAGATGGAGAAAAAATTAAATAGCCTAAGAAGAGACGAATAATGAGGTGTATAGTGCAAGTTGGCAGTGACTGTTTTTATATTGCAATTTCTATATAAATATATATATCATTACAAATTGTAAAAAGAAAATCACCAAAATACTGGTTCTAATCTCCTTTGAAGTATTGGTGACCACAACATATTAGCATATTAGTTTCTACAAAGTTTTTACATACGTTACTATGGGTATATTTCCTTTATCAGGTACACCAATTGAATCACCACGGTTTCCGTATTTGATAACAAAGTCTTATGATTTTGTCTTACTGCACCATTATTATTATTCTTCTACACAATCAATCTGAAGTTCTTTACAAACAGAAAAGAACATGTTTTTCCTATCAGATCCAAATATTGTGCAAAATACAAGTAAATGAGTAAGTGCCTTATTATGAGTCTGGCGGTCCACAGAACGCCAGACTCACGGGTTGGTCGGTCGCCCTGGGACCACCGCCAGTGATCCTGCGGGTGCAGTTTGCTTGATGTGGCCGCTGTGGCCCTGGCAAGCATAATACAAGTTTCCTCACAGCCGCACTTTTCCTGGCGGTGCGACCTTCAAGAACGTGTGGCGGTGAGGAAAAAAGGGGTCCCTACAGAGCCCCCTTCTTCCTCTGCTCCATGGGGTGCATGCAGAGGGGGCACATGTTGTACCCCCCTGTGTGCATGTGGTGCAGATCAGAGCTTCCGAATCCCCTCTACTTCCACGGACGGAATGATTTCACAGTCACACACGCATACACACATCACACGCTGGTGGGGCCCATTACACCAACATTCACCCTAAATCACCCTATCTGTGACCTGTAAAGGAGAAAACACCTTTCACATATGCTCTATCTAATCTGCCTGTACTATGAGGTCAATGCGACCAGCTGATTGCTGTAGTTCTAGCAAAATACATTTCAAAGAATACACAATAAAATCAATAATCATGACCAGAAATAATCACCCGAGACAGTAATTCAAACAGATTGTTCATTTATCTAAATTTTCAAGAAAAGCCAATTAAATGCAAATTTCATTTTCTCTCATATTTACCTATTCTGTCTAAATGTCAGATCCTATGTCAGAACCGGTCCTCTGTAGAAGTTTTAGAGTCTTCTGCCGTCATGTAGAGTCACCGTCCTCTCCGTCAGCATAGGGACCTCGCATCATCAGCTCGGGAAGAAGTGGCGCTAGACCTCTCTAGTCTACTATTACTTATAGTGAAATTTACATTCTAAAAAGTAAAATTTCTTTATTCAGAACGGATGAATAGCGGAAATAATGTAATCTCGGTACTTTTTGATATTGTACGGGTTATTCTCACGCATAGATTGTCCCAAATAATGAATAGCAGAATTGAATGTTCATGACTAATTCGCAACATCCACGGATGTCTCTGTTAGGTGAATTTGTTGCAAAAATGGGATCACACTAAGTTCGTATCAACTTTTCCGTCTTTCAGGGGCTTTTGGCAGATATCCCAGACTTGTCATCATGCTTATGGCTTTTCAGTTCATCAGAGGTGCAAGGTCACAGGCAGAGCGAAGCCTTTCTGTAAATTTCCAGCAACTCCAATGCAGGCTGCGGGTGGCGGTCATTTTGTGACAGGCCACAATGGACAACTTAAAGCAAAATAGACATAAAACAGAATTACTGCATAGAAATGACTGAACAGTGTTATTCCCCTGCTAATACCCTTATGTGTGTGTATTTATCTAGCCATTTGCGACATCAGAAGCCATTAATGCATATTAATTATAAGCGCAAAACACCATAACATCACATAAGCAACATCGTTTTCTGTCAGTTTGCTCACCAACTTAGTTCACTCGTTATTTAGCCATGCAATAGCATTCCCACGTGTAATTCTCTTGTTAATAAGGTTGATTAGTCAACATCCGACAAACTTTTAATACTTAATAATTAATCAGTAGTACTTTTAGGTATAACATGCGAAAATGAAACAGGTATTCGGTTTTAAAGTAAAAACCCTGCTCCATCACATGCACCCCACTACTTTTATTCTTCATGGCTGTAAACATTATTTCTCTTTTACATGAAAGAGCAACACACCAAGGGTGTAAGCAGTTTGTTGGAAGGGTAATGGTATGATCATCTATTATAAGTATCTCTGCTATACAATACAGAAATGGAGTTCCAAGACCTCTTAAAGGAACTCAGCTTTGGCTTTGATCCTCTATATGGTCACAGAACTTCTCAGTGTCTTCCAATATCCTTATAATGAACGGCGGTAGGGAAAATATATATATCTTACACTGGCGGTATGGATGGTTAGGACATTATTTCTATTGATAAGCATGTTTTATTTTATTAACTTTTGTGTCGTATGGAAAATTGCAAGAAATCTTCCAAAAGAAAGTTCTTCTGATTTGTGTTCAGCATAACAAGTTTTGTGCGGATCTTTTTTTAAATATCTCTAGTTTGTTTCGCAGAAAAAAAACCCAGTATAACATACCCCCCTAACCATCGAGTACATTTGAGCGAAACATACAGCAATTTTTATATAGATTTTCCAGAGGCCTGGTCCAGAACATGACACCAACGCAGCAATCAGAGTCTTTTCCATTTCATTGGGTAAAGCATCATCAAAAACCCAACAATTTAACTTATGGCTCAAGCCCTCACCACTCTCCTTTAGCTATGTTCCTCCCTTTTTTCCTCACTCTTTCTCTTATTTCACTTCTCTCCCTTCTCTCCATGGACCCCAGATCTTTTCGAATATACGCGGGCAATTAAACAGATGTGGCCAAGGCCGCTACCTGCTTTGCAACGGGGCTCAGGGGTTAAATTGGTGACTGCCTATCCTGTGCCAAGTGAGGGGTCAGCGGCGCACACAAGAGCATTACTAGCAGCCACTGGAGACACTAAGTAGGCACTGGAGGGTACGATTGGTGCAGTAGCCTTAGAATTTGGCCTTCAGCAAGCAGATCACAGTAAATTGGTGAAAAGGGTGGGGAAAAACGAGACTACAGTGCACCAGCTACAGCCCATGACCGTAGACCACAGCACCATCCTTTGCACGGGTCCGGTATCAAGCATTCGCAGGTTCACTGTTTCCACTGGAAAGGGGACCGCCTGAGGCTAGAGTCTACTATCAGCCCCAAGAGAGGCCAGACATGCACAACCCTGACCCCTCCCACCTCTATCCAAGCCAACTCCCCTTCCCCCCAGGGGCGACGGGTAGGGGCCGCAGCACAAACCAACCCCCCCAGGGCCAGCCACCACCCCAGTTCACACAAGCACTCCCGGCTCACCTCAGTCCTTTTCTTTGCCAGGGATCAAACACCTGTGCTGGATAGTTTATCGCTTTCCAGGGTCAAGTCCTACTTGTCAGTGCTCCACAGTGCTGTCCCTTTCCTGTGTGGGACCTGCTAGGCTTGTTAGCTTCATGTGTGGCCAGACTGGCATCAAGCAGACCTTTAGGAATTTGGGGAGAGGGCAAGTTTCCCCGGCATCTGTTATTCAGTACCTGACCACCGGAGTCCGCACGCCGTCCCTCAGGCCCCTAATAGCATGGCCAGGTGAGCCGCGTGTCTCTCTCTGTGGGCGGGCTGGCGAACAAATATATTTATAATGAGATCTTTAAGTCTGGCTGTGGTGCTTCACTTGCCTACTTGTGGCTCTCAGTTTTCTTGGGCAGCAGCACAGCCTGGATATTATGTAGAATTCCTCCCTGAGCGTTGGTGACTCTGCCCAACAGGTTGTTGAGCGCCTTATCATCAAGAATAGCGAGCTGTAGGTACCTAGGGATAAAGCCGGACTTCTTCCTGTCCTGGCCATGTTGCCAGCCAGCTCGAGGATACCAGTGGTCAGCAGGGAGGGGGAGGGGTCACCCAGACTACGGATCTTGTTTTTTGGCCCCTTTCTCAGAGACTGATGCCGCGTCCAAGTCTCCCCTTCACTTGGGGGCCTGGTCTTGTACTGCCACCATTTTGTCAGGGCTCAGCAGGTGAGCCCGTATTCTAACGAGGAGAGCTCTATTGGTAGTCTTGTGCCCAGCACCCCCTGTGCAGCCACTCACCAGTCTGCCAGTTTGCCGCAGGCCTGTTGGGCAAGTCTTGTGCTGCCGGGCACAGAGGCCAGTCTGAGAGCCACTGCCCACCTGCGTTGGGGCTCTGTTCCTTGGCTGAGTGCTTCAGTGGTTTCAAATGCAATTCGCCACAGCCATTCAGTCCTAATTGCCACCTCAGGGGTCGGTCTGCACCTTCACCTTCACGGTCCCTGGAGGCCAGAATTCATGCTGCCAGTTGGGCCAATAGCAAGGAACTTAACAGGCTTGCGTCCAGCACCATATCCCGCAGGCCATGCCCCTCTACGCAGTGTCTAATGCAGATCTTTTCATGTTGGTTGGAATAAATGGGGGTCAAACAAGTTGCATTCCCCATTTCAACTCCCATAGGATTTTTTCTCTCCTTTTCAGAAGAAACTACTTAAAGAAATGATGCCAAACTTATCTGGGAATTAGCACTCTACTCATGGAAGTAACTTTGGTTGGTTTGTTGTAAATGTGTTTAGAAGTATTTGGGAAATTAGCATTTAAACTTTTTTGGGGTGGGCTTGACTCAATTAACTTAAAAAGATATCTGGACCCTTAAGCTGGGGATCGTCTGCAAATTGATTAATTCACAAAGAATTCATGAATCCTTTAAAACAATTGCACACCATTGGACTACAGAGCATTTTTTCCTGTCATCCATAGTGGATTTGTGAATCCACCAGCAGAATGCTAAATACCCCTTCCTCTGATTGGCTGATTGCCACAGAAATATTTCTTTTGCAGCCGCTGTTACCCATCATGGTGCACTGAGCATCATGTTGGGAAAAATAAAAACCAACAAAGGCAAAAGGGGCAAGGGTGAGTCTACCTTGCTTCCCTAACGCAGGCACATGCTGAGGACTTCTGAGATTTTGTGATCCCTCCTTCCCATATCAATTAAGAGGCCTTCGAAACAGGTGAGAGTTGCATGGGTAACTCCACCCATTCTTTTTACGCACATTAGGCTTGTTACCACACTGACATACTGTTTTCTTTATCATACAGGGTGTTCTGAAATATATCCACAGTCCTGAAGAAGACCCTGGGTGATGTTCTGTGAACACACTCTTCATTGAGGATCGAAAGGTCGATGTAAAGAATATGTGGCATATTATCAAGACAGGCGATAAAATTATCCCCGCTTTAGCGGCAGAAAACTGCCGCTAAAATGGCGATAATGGGCTTGATAATATGCTCTATGGAATTCCAATTGAAGCCCATGTTAGACTATGTTCTATATAACACTGCGTCCACCTACCCTTTTCACGGACATTACATTTTGCGATGGGGGGTGGAGGGTCAGGGGTTGTTTCTGTCAAGTGAGCCCGGAGTCACAGTCACAAACGTCCTCTTCTTCCTGAATAAAAGTGAGATTATGCTGCATACTTGTTCATATTTTAAGTAGTTCGCACAGACACACATTTTAAAAACAATAAAGTTCCTAATACCCACCTTCTCTGAACAGTTAGCTTGCTGCCCCATCCACCTCCTCCCTATCCTCTGTTGTCTGAATCCATGGACTAGCCTCCTCCCTCCTGCCATGCATGGTCTGATGTGCTGCCACTGCCCTCCATTTAGCATAATGTACCAGTCCACTCCACCTGCCCTCCCTTGCCCAATTCTATGGCCCATCATTGACCTCCTGCTTAGCCTCTATGCTTAGCTTGCCGCCCCTATTCTCCTTCCCCCTGCCCTCCAATGTCTTTATGCATGCCCCTACTCCATCCTTTTTGCCCACCATGTACCATGGACCTGCCACTCCTATCTACTCCGAGTGTTCTGTTGAGCTGCCACTCCCCTCCCACCTGCCTAGCATTTTCAGATTACTGTAACTTGTCCCTGCCACCTCCACCCTGCCTGCCCACATGCCATGCCCCTATCCCCTTCCTCCTGTCCTCCAAGGTCAATTTTACTGCCACACCCTTCTGCCCTCCCTGGTCTGTTGTGCTGCAACTGCTCCTCCTGCCTGCCCCACGTGGTCTGTTGAGAAGCCCCTTCCCCTGAACTCTCTTGTCTGTGCCAGGTCCTGACCCTCCCTACTATCCTCCATGGTCCTTTGTGCATGCCCCTGCACCCTCCTTCCTGCCCATCATAGCCATTGTGCTGCCACTAACCCTCCCGCTTGCCATGCATGGTCTTCTGTGCTGCCATGGCCCCTCCCACCTTCCCTGTGTGGTCAGCTAGCTGCCCCTGACCCCCTCCCACCTTCCCTCCATGGTCTGTGTGTATGCCATCATAGTCTCATTGTTGCTCTCCATGGTGTGTCTGGTTTCTAGTGCCCATCCTGCCTGACCTTCATGGTCATCTTGCTGCTCCTGCCCTGCCCCCTTGCCCCCAGCCCTCTGTTTCCATGTGCAGACCCCTATTCCCTCCCTCCTGGCTTGTCTGTTCCATTGTAATGCCCCTGATCCGTCCTTCCGCCATTCATGTTCTGTTATGCTGCAGCTTTCTCTCCTGTCTGTCCATTATGGTCAGCTAGCTACCATTGCCTCTTTCCCCTCTGTTCTCTGTTGTCCATGTGCATGGTCCTGTCCCCTCCCTATTGCTTTCTATGGATTGTTGTGCTGCACCCTTGTCCCGCATGCGCTGTGTGGTGTATTGTGCTGCTGCAAACCCTGATGCCTGCCCTGCAGGGTCAGTTTGGTGCACCTCTCCATGTCCCTCCTGTCCTCTGTTATCCGAGTCCATGTCCCTACCCCAACTCCTCCTGCCTACCATGATCCAATGTACCATACTTGCGAACATTTTGAACTTGGTAAGAGGGAGATTTTGAAAAAAACTGGGGTATTGATTTTCCCCTTTGAGTTACATTGAAAAAGAGGAGATTGTAGACAGGAGACAGATCAAATAAAGACCATTTGAGCTTAAAAACATTGGACGTTTCCTGGCTGAAACGGGTCTGTTGGCATGTATGGTTGTACTACCACTGCCTCTTCCTTCTGCCCACAATGGTCTATTATATTGCCACAGCCTCTCTTGCCAGTCCTGTATTGTTGGTTTGTTGCCCCTGCCCCCCTTTCCACTGCCCTCCATAGTCTGTTGTGCTGCCACTGCCCTTCCTGCCTGCCCAGTGTGGTAAAATTGTTGCCTCTGCACTCTCCTACCTGCCTTCAATTTTCAGAGTCCGTGCCCCTGGCCTCTGCCTCTCAACAGTATCCCAATGAACAACTAGATTGCTAACATTCTATATTTATTACAAAAGTGTGGAACGCCTGACGTCATCTTGATGTAATCAAAACTGTAATACCTAGAGTATTTCCTTTAGAAATTACATATATGAGAGGGTCGTATTTGTATCAAAATTATGGTTAGTGCTCTAAAAAACTAAAATGAGGACATATTTTCTGAATTTTCAAATAGCGACAAAGAACTTTTAAATTATTTGTAATCTTTATGTTTTTTTATCCAGTTGACCACTTGATTAAATGTTGCACCTAGGGGAGAGGATGTGGTGTTACTTCCAGAGATGCAGACTTTGCAACTGGGGAACCAGGTTGGTGTTTCTGCTTCAGCTCAACATTCTGTGATTCTGGTCAAATCACCTGATCTCCCCATGTCTATAACCAAAATGAATTTGATCTTGTGTGATGTAACCAATGCTCATGTAAAGCACTCCAATACCTGACAAGTCTGCACTATATAAAACTGCAAATAAGTGTTTTGCACACTCCTGTCATTGGGCTACATGTGGGCTACAGCTGGGTGATATTTGTGCTGCATTTGGGCTCTTTTGTCTCTGGTGGCCATCTTGGGAGATTTATTTGTTATGAAGTTTTAAGTGTTACCAGTTTATTCCAATCAAGATGGCTTCAGGTGCGCCATACTTTTGTCATAAGTAAGACAGTAAGTGCTCTAGTGGTTCTTAAGAACACTATGGGACATTCTGTCATCGGGCTATACTTGGGCTACATCTGGGTGATATTTGGGCTACATTTGGGCTCTTTTGTCTCTGGTGGCCATCTTGGGAGATTTATTTGTTATGAAGTTTCCTAATTTCCTCATTTACTGCAGTCTCCTCAGTGGGAATTCTTTCAGTTTTTTATTTTGGTTCCATCAAGAAGGCATTCAGATGTGTCACACATTTGCCATAAATTCTGAATGTTAGCACTCTAGTTGCTCATTAGATCACTGTAGTAAAACTACTGCTCACCAGGGAAGTCTGCTGCTGGTATTCAAAGTGCATGTGTCAGTCTGCATGTCAGAATTTGTTTATGAAATAGAAGAGGATTTGAGAAGTCAAAATGTGGCCAAATTTTTTTTTCTGCAGAACTAATCATAATTTCTATGGCAAAATGAACCCCCTCATTTTGTTCCTTTGTAAATTAAATGTTTTAAGTGTTACCACTTTATTCCAATCAAGATGGCTTCAGGTGTGCCATACTTTTGTCATAAGTAAGACTGTTAGCGCTCTAGTTGTTGGTTAGAACACTCTGGGATATTCTGTCATTGGGCTATACTTGGGCTACATCTTGGTGATATTTGGGCTACTTTTGGGCTCTTTTGTCTCTGTTGGCCATTTTGGGAGACTTATTTTTTTTATGATGTTTCCTAATTTCCTCATTTACTACAGTCTCCTCAGTAGGAAAAACTTTCAGTTTTTTACTTTGATTCCATTAAGAAGGCATTCAGATGTGTCACACATTTGCCATAAATTCAGAATGTTAGCACACTAGTTGCTTATTAGATCACTGTAGTAAAGCTACTGCTCACCTGGGAAGTCTGCTGCTGGTATTGAAAGTGCATATTTCAGTCTGCATGTCAGAATGTTTTAATGAAATAGAAGAGGGTTTGAGAAGTCACTCAAAATGTGCCCTAATTTTTCTTTCTGCAGCAGTAATCATACTTTCTATGGCAAAATGAACCCCCTCATTTTGTTCCTTTTTAAATTAAATGTTTTAAGAGTTACCACTTTATTCCAACCAAGATGGCTTCAGGTGTGCCATACGTTTGTCATAAGTAGGACTGTTAGCGCTCTAGTTGTTCTTTAGAACACTCCGGGAAGCTGCAGTAGAACACAAAGGAATCAACTGACAGTCTCTGCCCTTGTTGGATGTACATGTTTTATTGAGAATGTCAGACTTCATTCTCACGTGACTGAGAAAGATAATGTGAATTTGCAGAAAATATGCTCTCAGTTTAGCTTATAGATCACCTTCCAAACCTCTGTGGGAAAAGCATGAGAAGACAGTTTTCTCTCAAACATGATTCATGATATCACAGCAGCAGGCTTTTTCACATGGTAAAATCACCTTAGAACACACCACAATACCTAAAATGAGTATGGTACCATCAACAAATGATTTATAATGTAACTAAAGTCTTAAAACCTTCTATTAACTGCAATGCTTTTTAATGAGGTGCTATCATGTATATTGGTCCCAAGATGGCTGCCAACACTTCTTGCATGAAGTGCTGACAGCCAATCAGATCTCACGATGAGATGTGTAGTTAGGCTCCGCCCAGATATATATGTGATTTTACTTTTGATTTTCTCAGGAACTACTGAACAGATTGACACCATATATGCAAAAGGCACATGCCTGACCTGAGGACTACCTCTTTGCCAAATTTCAAGTAATTCTGTTCAGCCGTTCGGGCTGTACCTTCGACTAAAGGTCCTATGGGAAAATGCATGGGGAAAACGCGTTTTGGGACCCCCCTTTTTTCTCAGCCCCCGCTTGATGAATCACCCCGAGACTTTCAGGGCAGGAGCTGAGCGGAGCGCCCCATTAGTTTTGAAAATTTCACGAATATAAGTCCACCGGTTCCAAAGTTATTCAATATAGAATTTTCAGATTTCCTATGGGAACTCGGTCCTAACTATAACTATCTACTGGCGACCGCCAGTAGATAATATATATATATTGCCACATTGTAGCCCAGGTTTGACGCTGGCGCTCTTCCCCAAGGTGGTGCGTTTCTTCTGGCAGGGCCACACCGGTTTCAATGAAAAATATCAAATCTCCTGCCTCGCGACAGACTGATTTCTTTTAGAAAGACACACTCACTCGTGTTATCAGAAGTTTAAGGCGGCTTTATTTCAAACAATTGCCATGCCCTGCATCTGCGTAACTTTGTTTCCCAAAGGGCATCAGTATTAGCAATCATAAACAGATTTCATTTCATCGACAATCCCATATGTATACAGATATGCATCATTTTATATGTACAAATACCCACTGTTTCAAATGAAAACGGTTATTAAAAAGCCACATTGTAGTCATTTCAATTTCTAGAAGAAAGAACCTGACTAAAAAGCAATGGGAAGCAGTTGAGGAACTAAAAGGAGATGAAACAATCATTATTAAGCCCTCAGATAAAGGGGGCAACGTAGTAATCCTCAAGCAGACACAATATGAGGACGAAGCACTCTCCCAACTTAATAAGATGGAACATTACACTACCATAAATAAACAACAATATGACAAGAGCATATTGGATTTCCATGAACTTATCACCAAATGGAGAGATGAGGGGACTTTAGATCAGGATGATTGGAATTTCCTAAAATGTGAACATCCTGAATTGGCAACTTTTTATCACTTGCCTAAAGTACATAAAAGTACAGTATGGCCTCCAGGACGGCCGATCGTATCGTCAAAGAACAGTTTATTGGAGAACACTTCAATATATATTGACCATTTCATTTCTCCTATGGTGAAAGACTTGACCTTGTATCTACGTGATACGAAAGATTTTTTACGTATTATAGAGGGTATAACATGGGAACCTAACATGTTATTGATAACATTGGATATTGCCAGTTTGTACACCTCTATAAATCATGTGAAAGGCTTAGAAGCAATTAGCTTCTTCTTGGGTAAGAGACCATTGAAATATCGGAAGCACAATGAGATACTGATGGAACTGACTGAATTTTGTCTAACGCATAACATCTTTGTATTTTCTGGACAAATTTATTTGCAAAAGCAAGGTACGGCGGTGGGAACGTGCTTTGCCCCCAGTTAAGCGAACTTGTTCGTGGGCTGGTGGGAGAAGCACGTGGCCTGGACCGGCACCAATGAGAAATGGATGGACAACATCGCTCTGTGGACGCGGTACATAGATGACTTGTTCATCTTGTGGCGTGGTCCGCAGAGCGATGCAGAAGAGTTTATTGAAGCTCTGAATATCAACAACCAGAATTTGCAATTTACAAGCTGCATTAGCAAGGAGGAGGTAGTTTATCTAGACTTGAGGGTGTATATAGAAGGGAATAACATAGAAACAGCACTCTATCGAAAACCAACGGCAGGGAATACCATCCTGCATGCAGGGAGCTGTCACCCGAGAAGTGTAGTTAATAATATACCCCTAGGAGAGTTTCTTAGAATGAAACGTAATTGCTCTACCATCCCAGAATACAACAAAGAGGTCAGTCAGGCCAAATCAAGATTTAAGAAAAGAGGCTACTGCAAAGGCATTCTAGACAGAGCTGAATTTCAATGTAATTCCATAGAGAGACAACACTTACTCGTGGATAAGGAGAAATGCAAGGATGAAAAAATCAGGATTATCACCAATTTCACTGAGAAATCTTCACAAGTGTTTCAAATTCTCAGAAGGAATTGGAGGATATTAAAATCTGATCATGTAGTGAAAAACAAATTAACTGACAATCCCCTAGTAACATATAGAAGAGGAAATTCCCTAAAAGACAATTTGGTGAAAAGCCATTACTTACCCAAAAAGAAGAAACCAATATCCATCAAGGGTTTCTTCCCTTGCATGAAATGCAAAGCATGCAGAAAAAGCCACAAAGTAAAAGATTACCAGATACCAGGAAAAAAAGGAAGAACCCCGATTTCAAAGCTTTTAAATTGCAATTCAGAGTATACAGATTATTGTTTGGTGTGCCCATGTGGTAAGCAATATGTGGGGAGTACGATCCACCCCACGAAGAAAAGAATCTTATAACATCTGAGGGCGATAAATAATAGGGATCATAATTATCCCGTTGCATGCCACTTTGAGATGGAACACAGCAGCAATAGCAATCTTCTCACGTTCTTCTACCTAGATCAGATTGCGAAATCTGAGAGGGGAGGAGATCGTGTAAAGAAATTGCGTATACTGGAATCTAAATACATCATTAAAATGCAAACCAAAACACCTAAGGGACTCAATAATGAAGAAGAAATGTGGGTCCATATAGGCTAAGATGGGGTTCCACCAAGTCAAAGCAACAGGGTGATCTTCTAAATTGAAATCACTACAATGTGGCTTTTTAATAACCATTTTCATTTGAAACAGTGGGTATTTGTACATATAAAATGATGCATATATGTATACATATGGGATTGTCGATGAAATGAAATCTGTTTATGATTGCTAATACTGATGCCCTTTGGGAAACAAAGTTACGCAGATGAATCTGAATAATAGCTGCCCATACAGGGCGTAATAGAACTAAGCAAGTCGGCCAACAATGCTAACACTTATAATATAAAAGTGTGGAAGTAATTGTCATGTTCTGTACTTTAAAATGATGAATTATCATATATACAAGGAAAATGATGCTTCAATGTATGACAACATTGGCAGTTTTGATAGGATAACATTGATTGGTTTGCCTTATCAATTAAAAACCAAATCAGAATGACTATTGTAAGATGGCCGCCGCAGTAACGACAGTTTCGTTTGTACCTTCTTTTATTTTCATTATCATTTGAAATCACGAGGCACTTTCTATTTTTATGAATTGTTTGGCACAACTTTATTTAAAAACTCACATTTTGTAGTTGTTAAGTAGACACTAACGAAGGCGGTCACTCCGAAACGCGTTTGTCGACTTATGCAGTAAAGGACGCTAATAAATTGAAAAATTGCTTGCAAAACGCAGATGGCTCCTGAGTGCGCTCTATTGGAAAGGCTCTTTAGACGAGAGAACCTATGGTATGGGATATATATATATATATATATATATATATATATATATATATATATATATATATATATATATATATATATATATATATATATATATATATAAATATTCACTTAAAAAACCATAGGTTTCACACACGTTATAGTTAGGAATTGCCAATTAAAAAACCTTGCAAATTCACTTAAAAAACCATAGGTTTCACACATGTTATAGTTAGCTGTACATTTCACTCGTAAAAAACCAATGAAATTCCACGTTATAGTTAGATCAGGTAACTATAACTTGCGCGACCGCAATCCACAATGTGTAATTTCAGATGTCATCATTGATGTCATGAGTGATGTCACTGACCATGTCATGAGTGATGTAATATGTGACGTCATCAGCAGTGGATTGCGGTCGCGCAAGTTATAGTTACCTGATCTAACTATAACGTGGAATTTCATTGGTTTTTTACGAGGGAAATGTACAGCTAACTATAACATGTGTAAAACCTATGGTTTTTTAAGTGAATATATATATATGTATGTATATATTTATATAGATAGATAGATAGATAGATAGATAGATAGATAGATAGATAGATAGATAGATAGATAGATAGATAGATAGATAGATAGATAGATAGATAGATAGATAGATAGATAGATAGATAGATAGATAGATAGATATCTCAACACTTTTAAAAACAAACTCACAAATTCACTTCAAAACACAATAGGTACACAAGTGCGCTACAGTTTACATCCACCACAATGCCCAAAGATCAACTTAAGCACATGCGTTTCACTTTGTGGCAAGTAACATTACTATCCGTTTTGTTACCAATGTTGGATATGGCACAGGCTTACAATAATGGACTGATACCCTCATAGTCCGTATTTAATTAAATGCAGTAATTGTTTTGAATGTTTAAGCAGAATGTTGATAATATTACACATTCTACACTGTGTCAAATGTGGTAAAGGTGGTTAATGTATTGCTTATCAAGGCATTATGAGTTATAATACGTATTTTTTCTTAGGATTTTTTCTATGTCTATCACGGGTTACTTTGGTTGCGAAGCGACCTTTTGGTTTGTGTCACGAGTATTAGAATGCTTAAATTAACTTACCTGAGTGATGCCAAACACAGTGAGCAAGGCGGACCTGTCCGCCGAAACGCGTCTGGGCCATGTTGCATGGAATAAATCATTTTCTTTGAACAGCATCCCACGGAGTAAGTGCCTGTTTTGTATTGGAGAAACCAGGATTGGAAGCAATATTAGAGACGTTCCGGAGTCTCTTACGCTGACCCTCCTCGATTTGGTGCACTCCGCTGCCGGAATTCGTAGTGGACTGTCTTTGAAAACAAGGAAAACGGAGAGCGCCCCGCAGCCGACATCTCGGGACGTCAAGCGCAGACTGGATTGCATAGACGTGAGTATCCTGATTCTCGTGAATGCCGGAGGGCAAGCCGGGATCCAGGTAAGCTCACTGTGTGGTCTATCTGTGGTTTGCTAATCCCCCCAGGTGGCTGATGGGAGAGGTAGTCCTGTAGGTTTTCGAAATCTACGGGCAGTGGGTGTCAAGGACAAGAATTATTCCATTAAAAATGGCCGAGGATTGGGTCAAGGATCGTGAAGAGGCAGCACTTGATATCTTTAGCGACAAAGACGATTACGATAGAACGGCAAAACAAGTGGCAATGTACAACCGTCGGCGGCAGGCAGTAATTTGAAACAATTACTCTACACAGAGCAAGGAATTATGTAACAGGACGCGGATGCTGCTTTTCAGACGCTTGAACGGCACTTATCAAGGCAGTCGATTTTGCGTGTTGGAATTTGAAATAAAATCTCCATAAATAACTTTAAAAACAGATTAGTGGAGAATATTTTGGCCTAATAAGACCCAATTTTCATGACTACTCGAGAGGATACAAATTAGTTATAAAATAGTTTGTTTTTTGGATAGCCTTGACAAAGTCTAAGGGGAGACGAAACACGTGTTGGCTGGCAGTTCTGTTTTGGATGTACCACCAATGAGAAAAATAAAGAGGAATATACTTGTGAAAACAAGCCAAAAAATGTGGAGTCTGCTTTTTGAGTAGTATTGTATACTAACATATGGGAGATCATAGGCGTGGTAAAAAATAAGCCATTTTTTATTGTGTTATACTTTGATTGTGACTGATCTAATTAAATGTAAGGGAGTGCTACATATTTCTTTCAATTACTATAAAAAAATGCTTCAGGAATGGGCTGGCAACAGCGCCCAATCGTCACGAAACATGCTGCAGATACTGATAAAGTTCGCAACAACGGATAGAGAGAAAATATTGGTCAGAATAAATGAAATATACAGTGAGCTTGAAAAAACATCTAATCAAGATGAAGTAAAGAAGGGTTTAACAGACATTAAAAATCGTGTATTAAAATACGAGCAAACGATCAAAGAAAGAAAAGCCAGCAAATTCCAACGTGATAGGAATGATTACTTGCACGGTAGAATTTATACTTTTTCAAGAAAAATTCGAAAATATCCGTCGTCAACAGCTATCAATGACAAGCAGCGGCCACTCAGGACATCATGAACCCAGTGAATCCGAACTGAGTTCAGAAATAGAGTCTGATCCTGAAGCAAGTGGCAGTAGAGATCAGGCACGTAATGCACCGACACCAATTCAGGAACTCGGTTTTTTACTCGTGGAGCGTTTGATGAGTCTACGCCCAAGACCTCCGCGACAGGAGCGTGCATCGAAGCCGGCTCAAAGTCAAGGAGCAGAAGGAGGAAAAACCGGCGATGGGGCAAGCATAACACAAAAATCAACATACAGACGGAACATAAGGAGACAAAAGGGACAGAGAACACAGTAATAAATCTAACGACCATGGCTTTGATACAGGAGGAAGAACAAATCCTTGCTCTAGAGTTATCATTTTGCAAGGAAGCAAACTTTGATTATACACAGACTAGAATAGACCTGTATCATTTCATACGTAGATTGAAATTACGTAAACATTTCTTTAACACCAAAGAAAGGATTGATGCAAGTGAACATGGAGGCACAGTGTCCCCAGAATCAAATACTCTAAATGTAGCGGATATGACCTTTCTGAGAGACATGACGGAGCTGGAAGTTGATGTAGTAACTAGTGGTCAAGCAGCAATTAGATCAGACCTAACATATATGCAGCTGTGGTTACACCGTTCAGACCAAAATCTTTCTTCAACCCACTAATGCCTAGGGACAACATTGACATTTTTGCAGATAAAGTGATCAAAGATCTTAAGCAATTGGCAATTGAAAGTAGCAATATTTTTAACAAAACCAGGCATAATGAACTAACAAAATATTCCAGAGTCATGCAAAGAATAAAAGAACGCCCCAACATTGTTGTATGATGGTCAGATAAAGGAGGTAATGTTGTACTTTGGCCTCTTGAAATGTACAACAAAGAGGCAATGACACACTTATCGGACAAGGATTGTTACACACGGATCAGTGCCACCAACATCATCAGCATCAAAGAGAAATACCACAGATGTTTATACAAATGGAGAGGGAACAGGTTGATTACAAGGAATGAATTGGATTTCATGAAAAATGACTACCCTGTGACACCACAACTCTATCTGCTCCCGAAAGTCCATAAAAATGCAGAGTGTCCACCGGGCAGGCCAATCATATCTGCCATTGGGAGCCTGTTTGAAAATACAAGCAAATTTATTGACTTTTTCCTTCAACCATTCGTTCAAGCTTTACCTGCATATGCTAAAGACACTGGGGATTTCCTAACTAAAATCTTTGATTGTAACTGGCATGAAGAGTATGTATTTGTCACGTTGGATGTACAACGTCTGTATACAAGCATCAGGCATCACGATGGCCTGAATGCAGCAAAATACTATCTGAGTGCAAGGGATATAGGTTTTTACCAACATACACTTATGTTATTACATATGATGGACTGGTGCCTGGAGAACAATATCTTCATGTTTGATAGATTGCTTTACAAACAGACACAGGGCACAGCCATGGGTACTTGCTTCGCCCCCAGCTATGCGAATTTGCATATGGGCTGGTGGGAGGAGCAAGTACTCATGGGGACATACAACACACAGATGTCTGAAAATGTAGTACTGTACCAACGCTACATAGATGATATTTTTATTTTGTGGAAGGGCACTGAACAAGGTGCCATTGATTTAGCTGATGAAATCAACAACAATGACCTAAATCTTAAATTTACATGTACCACAAGTAAGAAATCTATTGTATATCTTGACTTAGAATTGTATATCAGCAATAACAAAGTACATTCACGCACATTCAGGAAACCGACATCAGGGAATGCTATTCTGCATGCCCAAAGTTTTCATCCCGTTAAACTTATTGGAAGTATCCCCTATGCTGAGTGTTTGCGAATGAAATGGATTTGCAGTACTGCAGATAGTTTGAAAGATTCCACAGAAAACTTGTTCAAGAGACTTAGCAACAGAGGCTATAAGTCAAAAACTTTAGAAACAGCAAAACAGAAGTGTATAGCCATCACCAGGGAAGACCTTATATTCAAAAACAGGGAAAGCAAGACAGTCTCAAGGGAATCTGTAAAACAGACGCCGAGATTAATTACAGGGTATAATACATACCATTCCAATCTACGAAAAATTCTGTATAGACACTGGCCAATAGTGCGTTGTGATCCCACCACAGGCCCTTCTTGCACTAAGCTTCCTCAGTTAACCTTCAGGAGAGCCAAATCCATGAAACAAGAACTTGTGTCCAATGCTCCTGCACAGGACAAAGGTGTTAGTTGGCTCAAATCCCAAAAAGGTTTTTTCAAATGCACTAAATGCTAGGGGTGGGCGGAATTTGCGAAATCCACTTTCGCAAATTATCGTGAAAATCTTAAAAATTATTGCAAACACGCGGAAATATCGCGAAGATGCAGAAGTTTTTTTCCCGCATGTTCGCGAGATTTTCTGCATGGTTGCGGCTCGCCAACTTACCCACGTGGTTGCTCGCGGGCGTGGCCATCTTGTTTTCAGTTGTCTCGCGGTGCATGATCGTGAGAAGAAAGACGTGATCGCGCGACGCATGACGTCGCTGCGGGCGCGAACTGTTGCGAGAAAGCGCAAATGGCTAAAAACAATACAACATCTCATGGAGAACGCGACTGGATCAAGAAAACTTGTTGGCGAACGCAGGGATTCAGGTAAGGCGATCGCGCGCGCGCGAGAATGTATTATTTTAAAACAGAATGAAAGAAACAAATTATCGCCAAGCTGCGGAATGCGGAAATTTTGACATTTTCGCGCTCTCCGCGGAATGCGAAAATGTCAAATTATCGCAATTTCCGCGAACGGAACGAAATTTTCACCCAGGCCTACTAAATGCAAAGCCTGCAAACATGGAATTAACACCAGACTAGTCTCCACTCCTCTAAGAAAAACTCCACTTGAGATCAGGGAGAATTATACCTGCAAAACAAATTTCGCGGTATATGTGTTACGTTGCACTTGCAACAAAATGTATGTGGGCAGCACCATTCAGCCCGTACATATTAGGATACTACAACATCTAAGGGTCATCAATAATAATGACCCTACGTATCCAGTGGCCCGCCATATTAATGCGTTACATGGCGGCAAAGCGGAGGATCTCACTTACTTTGTTATTGACAGTGTAAAGAAGAACATCAGAGGTGGCAATAGACAACTAGCACTTCGGAGACTAGAATCGAGATATATAATCCAGTTGGATTGTAAAATTCCGAATGGCATGAATGCTGACGAAGCAATGAGTGTACATCTTTAATCATCTATCTCTGCCAAAATTAAGATAGCGGTAACTGCCTACTCTAAATCTTTGAACCAGTTCTCCATGAGATCTGACTCACTTTTCCTTTTTTCTTCTTCTTTTTTTACATTATGTTTTCACTTATCACAAACCAATCATCATAAATCTTGTTTAATTATTACATTATTTAGATCTCTCAATATAGCGATAACTATTCAAAGTGCTCCACCAATTACCGATCTAATAGAATCGAGAAAGTTTATGATCCGATGCCAGTAACACTACTGCCCACTTGGGCACAATGGGTACACAAGTGTGCTACAGTTTACATCCACCACAATGCCCAAAGATCAACTTAAGCACATGCGTTTCACTTTGTGGCAAGTAATATTACTATCTGTTTTATTACCAATGTTGGATATGGCAGAGGCTTACAATAATGGACTGATACCCTCATAGTCCGTATTTAATTAAATGCAGTAATTGTTTTGAATGTTTAAGCAGAATATTGATAATATTACACATTCTACACTGTGTCAAATGTGGTAAAGGTGGTTAATGTATTGCTTATCAAGGCATTCTGGTGCTGATTCCGATCCGTTAAAAAAAATTACCGTACGACTCGTATCCGTATTTTTTTACGTACGAATCGTACAAGTACCGTACAAACGGCCAAGTACGATTCGGACGTGAAAAATACCTACGAATAGCATCGGGAAATGTCTACGAGAATCAGAATTTTTTACGTCCGAATGGCCTCGTGAAAAGTGTACGAGAGGAAGCTGGACATTTTTATGTGCAAATCGTAAAACAAAAGTCCGAACGCGCAAGTACAATTTGTACCGCCCGTCCGAATACACAACCGCATGTAAAAGGCCCCGTACGGAGCCAACGCAGTAGCACACATGTACACAGGTAAACTTGTGCCTGTGTACGAGCCATACAGCCCCCTCACCCCCCAATATGTCAGCACCGTACACCCCTGTCCACACTGTACCCCAGGCCCGCACGCGTACGTGCCGTACCCCCCTCAGTTTGCGCCGTACCCCCCCAGTATGCGCCATACCCCCACATGTACGTGCCGTACCCCCGCATGTATGCGCTGTACCCCCCCACGTACGCGGGTACTCCAGGCCTGCACCTGTACACGCCATACCCCCGCATGTATGCGCCGTACCCCCCCATGTACGCGGGTACGCCAGGCCCACACCTGTACGCACCGTACCCCCGCATGTATGCGCCGTACCCCTACCGCCCCAGGCCCGCACCTGTACACACCGTACCCCCACCGCCCCAGGCCCGCACCTGTACGTGCCATACCCCCACCGCTTGTACGTGCAGCACCCCAACCCCGTACCCCAGCACCCTCACCCAGCATCGCGTATGTACGGACCGTACCTATGCGAAAAATAATCGCACAGAACCAGGACACTGTAAAACAGTACAAGGAGGGTCAATTCGACTCGCACAACACCACAAAACACATCTACATGACAAAATACATCTCAAAGACTGACCTGGCACATCCAAACAGGCAAACAGAGGCCCAAACTCACAACCACCTCTTATAACACACCCACCAAAATTCAAACACAGCCACACCCACAAATGGACCAATAAAAAGGGCCCACACACACAACCCATGAGCCTTTGCAACAGACCCACTGCTGCCAGACCCCACACACAAACAACTGCACCTTACTGAGCCCTTAACTACACCTTAACTCACACACCTTCACACAATCTCCTTCACAAACACCCCCACTCACATTCACACACACACCATCACATTCACACCCACACACCCACAACCATCCACACCCACACCCCACACCATGCCCACAGGCAGAAATCCAAAGTTCACAACGGCGGAGCTGGAGCTCCTTGTCAACGAAGTCATCAGAGTCGAGCCACAGTTGTTTGGAACATTGGTCAGACAGACCAGCATATCCCAAAAAACCAGCCTGTGGCAGAGGATCGTCAATAAGGTGAATGCTGTTGCGCCCATCCGAAGGACCAGGCATGAATGCCAAGCCAGGCGGTACGATCTGCGCAGGGCAGTCAAGAGGAAGATGAATGAGGAATACGCCCAGAGTCACATCACAGGAGGCGGGCTGCCCCGCAGACCCGTACACTACCATCCCTGGGAGGAGAAGGTGATGGCCACGCTTCCGCCGGTGGGAGTACACGGAGTCCAAGGAGTCGCAGAGCCTGGTGAGTACACAAACAACTCACGTAACATGGGGGGAATGCCATCCACACCGCAAATACACTAAATGCACGCAACTTCCCCCAAGCCCTCCCCGCACACAACCACACTCAAAAACCACGCTCATGCCACCAACGTCTCCATGCACCATTCACAAATCAAGCCAATGCCATGTCCCAGACTACACCAACCACAAACCCAAGACTGGATGTCCGGGAGGCTGGGAGGGTGGGCCTCTCACAACACATTGTGAAAATGAGAGGCAGACACCAATGCCCTCAGCCCATATGGCATAGGTACATACCCATGCACAAAGCACAGGGACTGGCAAAGTACTGACAAGGTAGCTGACACTTGGCCCTGCTGTATGCAGCACAAGGGCTTCCTGGGACCACTGTACACTCAAACACCAACTCCACAAGCACAGGTAACTAGCACAGGAACTCACACTCACTGTCATGCCAGCATTCACCATGAGGGGACAGACACATCACCTGGGAGACCCAATGACAAATCACACTACACCCAACAGCAGGCCCGGTCACACACACCCCCCTTACACAAGCACACACCCCCGGGGCAGGCAACGGATTTACACACTCTCACTATGGACATGTGACACTCAGGAGAACATCTCAATCTGTCCCCCGCAACATACCCATCCCCAAGTGGACATTGAGAGGAATGCTAGGCACATCCAACTACCTGGAGGAACTGTGACAACATGAATATGTATGAAACATGGTTGTCGCATGAAACAGCATTAACATTGTCTCTCTCTCACACACACGGCAACGTCGCGGATCTCCCCCCAACACTGGGGGGGGAACAATCACAGTCCCCGGCTCGGCTTGAAGATGACCCCACCGGCAGCGACGACTCTCACCACTCCGTGGATGACCCCGACCAACCTGGCCCCTCTGGTGCCCAAGCCCCTTCAGCACCTGCGTCAGGTACATCTGTGCCAACCACCACCCCCATTCCTGCCACATCCCAGGAGACACCCAGGAGCCCTGCTCGCACTGAACAACAGAGCCAGTCTGACCAGGAGGGACAAGGTTCTCCGGGCACCCAGGAGGAGGCAGGTAACCCTGCAAATGCCATCCCTCAGGGGTCCCGTAGACCTGATGTGCCCACAACGGCAGGCCAGGCTCAAGTGGGCAGGGGTGGTGGGAGTGGAGGCAGGCGGAGGCGCAAACCTGACTAGCCAGCTGAGGTAACCGGTATGTCCCACATACGCCACATCCTGGACACATACCGGCGTGACACCAGGGGCAGGGGCAGGGGCATCAGCCAGGTAGTGTCAAGACTCACAGAGATGCAGGGGACCCTCAACGAGATCAAGAACATGCAGGCAGAGCAACATGCCAGTCAACAACAACACCAAGGACGGATGGAGGCAAGACAGGCTGAGCTCCTGGTGGTGCAAAGGGACATAAGCCATTCACTCAGTCGGATTGCTGACAACATGGGCAACCCTCCCTGTGACAGCAGGCGCAGACCAGCACCAGCCACAGGGAGGAAGGAGGAGGAGGATTCATCCGACGGAGCGTCCCAAACATCGTCAAGGCCTGCATCTGAGGGTCCCCGGAGGAAGGTGGGTCGTCCACGGAAAAGACCGTGAGAGTCAGCGGACCATCCACATCTCCCAGGTTACCTGGCCTGGCACCTGGCCCTCTGGCGCAACAGCAGCACCTCATCCAATGACATTCTCTGCCACATGGACTTGCTGGTCACAGTCTGACCAATGATGACCAACACTGTGCTCTGGACTCTGATGACTTCCAATGCCAAGGATACCATCTCCCCCTGTGAACTTTGGATTCTATTCCCCCGGTAGAGCACCTAATTTCACCTACCAAAACATGTACCCCACCGCAAATACAAATAATATTTGGTTCATGAGACGTTGCTGTCATGTAGCTTAATTCCACAACATATGTGTGTGTAAATGTCAAACTATGCCTGAGTGTTGAACTAACTCCAGCCAGCCATACCCTGGGATCTGAGTCTGGTACAGGACACACATGGGTCACAAGGTATCATTCAAAGCAGGCATGGAGCTGAACCCTCACCTGTGATGGCCACAAGCTGCTGAGGGGGGGGCTTGCAATACTGGGCGGACAGACCTATTTGGAAGATTATCATTAAGGCGTAGAGGTCATGGCTCATGTGGAGGTTCCCGGGGAGGGAGTCCCAGGTATGTGTGGGCAGGTGGGAGAACTATATCCTGCGTTCTGGAGTACGGTGGATGTGAAGAATGGTGGCCAGGGCAAGGTCGGATGCACGGAGATGGCCCAACGGGGTCTCGTATGACAAGACGTACAAGGTTGGTTTTGTGTCGGGGTTGTGGACTGCCTCCTGAGTGTGGGTGGGGAGTGTTGAGGTCATCCTGCAGCAGACAGTGATCCATTGCAGCTATCTATGGTGGACGGTGATGTGGCTGGGGCGCAGGATGTTGAAGCTGAGGTGTGCGGATGCACCCTGGATGTGGACAAGTTTCCCGGGAGTTTGCATGTACGTGCTCCATAGAGGGCAGGCCAGTATTTGACACAGATGTTGTCATGGACATGGGGGATGGTCTGTCTTTCCTTGGAGTGGATCTATCTGTGGATCATGTGCATAATGCAGAGGGCATTGCAGCATGAGGTACAGATGCTGTGGACTGACATGGCAAATGTGTGTGAGCAATACATCATGCACACCATCTTGTGTGTGTGGCCACTCGGTGCTTGTGCAGGGCTCTTGCGGGTGGGACTCTAGCACTTGACCCAGCTGTAAGGGGACAATCCTCAGATGATCAGCTCAGTCCTGTACAAGTCCAGCCTCAGGTGGCTCATGTACAGCCATTCATCAATGGATCTCATGCATTCAGGAATAATGGTACTGGCAATGTCTGCGTCTTTGGTGAGGGTGAGGAGCACCTGGCTGTCAATGGCATTTGAGCTGATGAGGTGCTGTGTGCATGTAATGGTGGAGAGGGGGGTCCTGAACACATTGTAGATTGTCACGCTGAGAGATGATACCTGTGCCATGTGCCAGACGACGACACCATACTACATGCAGCAGCCTTGAGTCCCACTCCCATGGCCTTGCTGGGGTACAGAGCCGGTGGGGAGTAGGAGGGACATGACCTGGTTGGTGTGACAGGGCCTGGAAGGCATGGCAGCGCTGTGTAGGCAGTTGGAGTTGCACACTCATCATGCAAACCTGTCGTGTGTGCGCTTAGGGTATGTCTGACAGCAGGCGGTAGATTTGCGGATGGACATTGCTTGGAATGTGGCTGCTACATCAGACTGTAGTGTGATGTGGGTTATGCAAGGACATGAAGGTCGTGCAATGTGCACGTTGCATGTGCTGATGGTCCAGCCTTTGCCACCACATGGCGCCAACTGTGGCATAGACAAGCTGAGGACAGCCAAATGAATGGGTGGAGGGAGGAAGTGAGGAGCATCTTTGAGGCGTGTGTGTTGCCAAATCAGGATACTCTGTGGGCCCTTGCTGCAGGGTCCGCAGCAGCAGGCGGCATGTCCTTGAAAATATTCCACAATTTGCACACAAAGACTAGGATGTCAGAAGGACAACTGCAACAGGCGTGTGTAAAGGAAGGAGTGTCCGGGTTTACATGGCACACCCAGAGACAATGCATGCACAAACACCAAAGATGAATGACACCGGATCAGGGAACTGAAGGCCGAGCTGCACACAGGAGACACACCCTCAGCAGGTGTTGATGGCCCATTGTGTGGACCAACATGCCAAAATGCATACACAACCATGGACTTCATGCACAATAGGGATCATTATCCATGAGGAACTGCATGCATGTTGTTAAACTACACATGGACTTCTATGCACAATCTTTCACAACTATGCCAGAGATGCCGCATGCAAAGTGGCAAGAGACCAGCATTGACAGAGATGAGGCACCTTGGAGTGTGAGGAACACCTTTATTACTCAGGCTCACACTAAGGGAAATGCATCCTTTTGAACAGACTCACAGGTCAGTCCTCTGACCATGTGGGACCTACACTGGACACCCCCTGCAACACACAGATGTGTAAAATCCTACTGGGCTGGCACACAAGTGAAGTGGGTGAGCCAAACACCCCTTGCTCCACACGGAGAGTCTGCAATTCACCATTGAGCCTCTTATGGGGATGTCCCACACTATGTCCACCATCAGCATCCCGTATGTTCCTGAGGGACGTTCTACACACATTGATGCCTTCATCACATTCCACAAAACATTACAGATGACTGTCAGGAAGGGTGAATATCAAGTCATGGGAGCCATGCCACATGTCATGGGCCCCATGGTGAGTCGACAGGTATGCATGGTAACACAACATGCACAGGAGCAGTCCCAACATAAACCAAACACGTACCAGACACAAAATGCCTTGCTGCACTCCTTACCCAAAATTACTTTTCACCATGTCCTTGCATGGAACGCTGATTCAGCACACATTGCAATACTCATGAGGAATAGCTGGAGGCCAACGAAGACACGAGCAGACGACATGCGCAAGAAACTGTGGATGACAGACACACCACAAGTCAGCAAAGAGCTAGTTATCGGCAGACATGGACATGTACTCGACAGGAATGATGTTGTCACAATGCTAATTTAACAAATTAGTGTCCATGCTAAAATGTGTGGAATGACATCATCACTTGAATGATACATCAGAACACACCTCCAAGTCACTTAGCACACAGTCAGCTGGACACACACATTGAAACACATGCCACACAGGGCTCAAAGCGTGCACACTCAGACACAGGGACTCACCATTATGAGAAGAAGTTGCGGATGAGCTGACTCCGGATGTCCTCCTCCTCCTCCTCCTCCTCCTCACTTTCCTCGTGCCCAAACCCTTCATCCTCCACGGGTGGATGTTCCTGCTCATCGGCATCCAGGATGAATGGCACTGCCTTCTCCACTGCCATGTTGTGCAGCATGCAGCACACAAGGAAGATTTTGCAGACCTTCACCGGGGCATATGGGAGGGACCCGCCGGTCTTGTGGAGGCACCGGAATCGGCTCTTCAGGAGTCCAAACGTCCTCTCAATCACGCGCCTGGTCTGCCCATGGGCGTCGTTGTAATGGTGTTCTGCGGCTGTTCTGGGATTGCGGAGAGGCGTCATCAGCCATGGCATGTTGGGATAGCCAGAGTCTCCTACATGGAAACATCATGTGAAGAAGTGGGTCAGGAGATGCCGTAAGATACAAAGATACCGAGGACAAACAGAGTATACCCACCAACAAGACATGCTCGTTCGTCGTGTAGCCGCAGCATCATTTCTGGCACCCTGCTACGCCTCATGATGTAGGCATCGTGTGCTGACCCTGGAAAACGGGCACAGACAAGGGAAATCCACATGTTAGGTAGACACACCACAAGGGCATTAATATAGTGATAATGTTTGCGGTTCCGAAAGGCTACCTCCTGTGCCTGTGGTGGTACCAAAGCCACATGTGTCCCATCAATGGCCCCAATTACATGAGGCATCCCTCCCAGGGCATAGAATTCACCCTTGACACCTGTCAACTGGTCACAAGTGGGAAAATGGATGAATTCATCCAGGTGCTCCAACATGGCTTCTAAAACATCATGGAGGACACGGCTGAACATTGTCTGGGATATCAGCTATGGTGAATTGAAAGGTACCGGTGGCAAAAAAATGTAGGGCTACCATCACCTTCATCTTGGGTGTCAGAGCAGAGGATACCTGTGTCGCGGTTGGAGGTGTGGTTCCAGCTGGGTGGTCAAGCGCTCAATCAACTCTTGCGAGAAGCGGTATCTTCGGATGCAGTCATGTTCACGCATGGCACCCAGGTCTGGCATTGGTTGCGGGAGAGGCGGTGCCCCGCAGAGATTTGGAAGGAATAACGATGAGCGAGTACATCACAACAACAATGTCAATGAAAGGAGCACATGTTCAACAGCTAATACACATCTGCTAAATCCAGAGTCTGGTCTGTGCAATACATCCAGCAAGGTGATACTCCTACGAAGAGCCAGCTACAATAGTTTATTTGCAAGGTCGACGTGACATGCCATGAAACGAGCTATGTGCCAGTGTAAGTGAACAGCCAGACACATTACAGGAGTGACAGACATCCACATATCTGCATTTGAAGGATGTAATCTCATACAGACAGCAGGCAGGAAGCTAGACGCACAGGTCAGATGTCATTTAAAAAGGGCAGATCACACACCTTTCCATGAAGGGGTACATGCCAAATGCTGATAACTCAGACATTGAGACAACGCAGATATGTCCTCAGGTCGCTATACCATGTTCGATGCATGCAGACACATGTCACGTGGTATTGCACATGTGGCATGGTGTGCGTAATTGTGTGCCATGCACATATGCACACAGACACATGTTGGATGCTGCAACAGCAGATGGAGTTGACGGAACACCAACTGCAAGCTCATGGGAACACATGACACACACATGACATAGTCACATCGTGGCACGCTGGTAGTCACATGTCAGGTGAAATTATCCGTATACCTGCCATCAGGGGACAGTTGCGGGTGTTGGTGACTGTGGCATACCAGTGGTCCAGTGCTTGACACGTTTGTACTACATGCACACATGTGCCAAGTGTGAAGGGGAAGTGTGCCACGTAGTGCCCCATCACACATGTCATGTGTAAACAGCTCATCACACATCTATTGTGCCACAACATGAGGAGACATGTGCCACATCACTGCCTGACACACCTAGGCCCTGCACATGAATGCCTGCACTGACAATGACTTGATGTACAGCCTTGTGCGAGTCTGACACCTCCATTCCTTTCGTGTGCGCCTCCTATCACCAGTGTAAGCTGTGAAACGCAGTACACACACTCTGAGGCCGTGTGTACGGCCCGTACACGCGTGAGTACGGGCCGTACTCACGCGTGTACAGGCCGTACATGCATGAGTACGGCCCCTATCACTATAGTTGTGTTACCGTAGGCCATAGTGATAGGGGCCGTACTCACACATGTAAGGGCCGTACACGCGTGAGTACGGCCCCTATCACTATAGTTATGTTACTGTAGGCCATAGTGATAGGGGCCGTACTCACGTGTGTACGGCACGCACATGCGTGAGTGCGGGCCGTATCACTGTAGTGATGGTGCCCTAGGGGTACGTGTGAAACGCGCCGTACCTGTGTGGGGACACATGAGGGACAAGTATTAGGGCATAAATACATGCTGGTTGTCATGGATACCGAGTTTCAAGTTCAAAACTTTACATCATGTGGTCTGGAAAAAGCAGTTGGCCACATTATACATTGTTGCAAAGTGGTTGTTGACTTGACATGATGCTGCAAATTCGAAAGATGCTAAGGCTGTCACTGGTGTATTTTTAAAGGGATTGGGGGAAAGGTAGGATGCAAATGAGTCTGACCAATCACTCTGTACTCCTGTAAATGAAATAGGCCAGCAATGCAGATATAAGGCAGGCAGAACCCATGAGAGGGCACTTGCCTGCACAACATGTCAGTCGATACCACTGCTGCTGTATTGTCTCCCTCTGGCACCATGTCAAGGACTGTGGAGAGGGCCCAGCCGTTCACCCAGGAGGAGAATCATGCAGGGTTTGATGTAGTTCATGTGGGCACTCCTCACTTGCATTGTGCTTACTGTGACATTCACTGCATAGTGCATGGCACATTCAGCCTGGCTAATCCTCTTGGGCATTCTTGTTCTATTGTCCTGCGGTGATTCAGTGGTCACCCCGGTGTGACAGGTGACTGCACCCAGAGATGTGTGTGAGTTGAGTGGAGCTGTGGTGAGAGTGTCCAAATGATGTGTACGCCCCCTGGACATTGATGTGTGTGAATGTTCCTTGTCATGTGGGTGAGTGTCTATGTGGAGTGTTGCACCACAGCTGCTTGGAGGAGGCAACTGCTCGACCCATCTGATGTGAGAAGGAAGCCGTGCTGTCTGTCTGACTTGCTGAGCTAGCCCCACACCTGTGACACCCCCCTGGCACGTGGCACATGTGCAGAGTGAGCTTTGTATCCGCTGTTGACAATGGCAGGTGATTGATCTGTGCCTGTGTGTGTCTGTGTACTCTGCTGCGGTTTCGTCAGTGGCCTGGGGCATGTGACTGCTTCGCGGTGCTGGCCATCAGCCTTGTGTTGCTTGGGATGCACAGTGTGTGCAATGATCAGGAATTGGTTCGCACCCCTCATGCCACCTGTGTACTTACTATGCCATGTAGTGCATTGGTGCGTCCACAGTGGCAAATGTCCCTATGACTAAGGTGCTATTACTTGCCAGCATACTATCCCCTGTTCAACAAATCAAAGATGTTAAAGTGTGTGTCTCTGTGACATGGTGCAGGTGTAGTGATGTCGTCCCACTTTGTCATCCTCACAGGTAACCGCCTACCATAAGGGGAAGATCTGGAGGGAGGCCGTCAAGGCCGTTCAATCGGTGGAGGGTCGCAGTCGGCGCCTGCCACAAGTGAGGAAGAGATGGCAGGACATCCGGTGCTGGACCCGGAGGATCGCCCGGGTCATGCTGAAGGAGGAGGCTCCCCGCAAGCATGGCAGGCACCGCCGCCTGACCCACCAAATGAAGCGTGTCCTGGCGGTGGTCTTCCCTGACCTGGATAGACGGATACAGGAGTTACAGCAGCAGGAAGGGGGTAGGTACATGTGTGTTTGTTGTGTGTGGCCAGCTTTTGTTGCTGCTCAGTCACCTGGAGACACTGCCAGGGTATATATGTGCAGTGCATATCCTGTTCCCCCAAGTCAACCTGTGCTGTTCTTCCTCCCTTCCCCTCCTTGACATGTGTTACCTGGTCTGTGTGTTATCACTATTGCACATGGTCATCTAGGCTGCCAGTTAATCAAGGTGCACACTGCTTTCAGCATCATGTGTGCGGGTGGTCTGCCTGTGCCCTGTCCTGTTCAGTCATTTGGGGGTGCATAATTGTTGGCACTGATGCTGAGTCTCAACATAGGAGTATGAGGTTTCAAAAGAACAGACTTGCAGCATGCATTACCAATGTTGTGGCCTCAGACATGATGTGCTTGAGTGGGAGATATGCATAGTGCCGGGACCGTTGCTCCTGTTACAGTCAGCTCATTCCAGGACCATGGAGCAGTGTGCCCACTACAGTACCCTGACACAGCCTGCCCTCCTAATCATGTGTGTCATCCAACACTGTGCACATTCACTGTGGGTTCAGCATGGCCCTTCCTCTGTGGCATTGTTCCCTGGCCCAGGTTGTATTTTTCACATGTGTGCTACATGTGTCCACTGGACAGGGATACACCAGTTTGCTTGTGCATACTCACACTGGGCAGTGCCTGTGTGGCTATTCACAACAATCTGTTGATGGTTTTTTGTGACAAATATGTTTTGCCAGCCCTACAAGGTGATGTTGTGTTAATGAAGCGAGTTTTCAAGCACAGTTATTGTAACCATGAATAAGAGGTGTCACTTCTTGATCGGTATCAGTCACATTGACTCAGGCATGGGTGGGTGTGTGCGGGAGGGGCGTACATGTTCAACCCTGATTTTTCATTGCCAGTTCTGACTTGTGTGTGATAATTCGCAGTACAGAAAGTCACCGTGCAGTGCCCCCGTGATGTTGGCCAGTGCTTAATGTTTGTGCTTCGAAGCCTGTGTCAGTTTTTGTCCATCATGTATCCTGCTTCTACATTTTTTGCACCTGTGTGTGGTTCAGATGCTACACAGTTGTGACTTTGTGTGCTGACATCTGTGGGTACATTCTGGCTTGCCATGAGGGTGTCCCCACAGTACAGCTAGGCTTTTTTACAAGACAATTGCAGGCCCATTAGCTTATTCATTGTCCTGGGTGTGGACATGTGTGCCACTCCAGATGACAGTTAGTAGGTCATATGTGTAGCCAACTGTGTAATCAGGTGACGGATAGCCATGTGACAAATGACATTATTCAAGTTGTTACTCAGAGAAATTGTCCCTTGGCAATCACTACACCTGTCAACATGTCTCAATGTTTCATATGCTTGACCTTGTTGTTTTGTTGTGAAGGACAATAATGTGCCTGCATGACAGATGTCTCCCAAGGAAGTGCACAAGATACCACCTTTACACTTTCCTGGTACCCGCTGGCACATTTTAAAATATGGCACAGTTTGAACAAAACTTGTTTAGAGTTCATACATATACATGTTCCCACAGTGTGGTTGCATTTGGGTTAGTCCTTGGTTGTTGCCGATACCAACTTACGAGTGTCAAGTCATCCAGACCACCGTGGTGCCATGTATATGTACTTACTGATACCCCATTTCTGCCTAACAGTGGCTTATTTGAATGAGTCTGGCAGCTCAGACAATGACTGTGTACATGTAGTTTGGTGTGCACCTCCTTGTGTGACATCTGTTATACAGACACATGTGTGTTCTGTTCACAAAGTGGCACATTCACACATTCTAGACATGTCCATTGTGTAAAGGGTTGTGATTCTCCAGGAATCACAATGTATTTCTTTGGGGTTTCCTAAGTACTCACAGGTCTCTGAGTGTGGGGACACCTTCTTCATTGGCATGTGGTATTTGGCCTTGGGTTCGACATTACTGTTGGGTTCACAGTGAAGAAGAGGTGGCATGCCTTCATAGTCTTGCTGTGCTCAACTGATCCCAGACACTAGCTTCTCAGGATCTTGGGATTTCAAGTTATTTGCTGTTGTGTCCTAATTTTCATTTTTTCCAAGTGGCATGGTGGGTCAACCAACTGGGGAGTGCAGGGCTTACAGATGTGGGGAGTATTCTAAATGTTCCTCATGATGCCTTTCCTGTTATGCACTGTTGCCTATTTTGTTTGGACTCATGTGTCAGATGTATACAGGTGACTGATTTTTTCCTGTCTCTTCACCTTGCCCACCGCATCATCGGAGGACACCGAGGGAGACACCGGCACGGACGTGGAGGAGGGATCGAGCACTGGTGCCCCCACTGCTGAGGAGTCGGCAGAATGTAGTGGCACGGAGGGCGAGGGGAGTGAGGCGGAGGACCTGCCCAGTACCAACAATGACTACGAGGCTGACGGGTCTGAGTCTGAACTCCCTGAGGGGGCGGAGGCTGCTCCAACAGCTGGCAGCACCACTCCATCCGTCACCGCCCCCTCCATTCCCATCACCGCCCTCCCACTTGCTCGGTCCCTTCTGTCCGTGCTAGGTGACCACATGTCTCCTTCGTGCCAGGCACCGCACACCCTGCCCTTGTTCCCCCTGCTGCCCTCACTGCCGAGTCTGTGGACATTCAGCGGCAGTTGCAGGTTGGGCAGACATCGATCCTGACTGCCCTCCATGGCCACACTAGACTGCTGACCCAGATGGTGTCGTACATGGAGGGCATGTCATCAGCGATGTCTGACCAATGCATGTTGCTGAGGTCCCTGGACTCGTCACTGACGGCAGTAGTGAGTCACCTGCTGCGCTGCGTCCCCCCCTACCCCTGCACCATCCACAAGTCCCACACCCATGCCTGTCCCAAGCACACCAAGAAATCCACACACACGCACCCCACCAGACACAAGCAGCACACCACCACGTAAGGGCAAGCGCACACCTCCTGACACGCACACTCAGGGGGAAGCAGGCACACCCACTGGGTCTGGAGCACACAGGCAGGCACGCAGCCACAGTCCTCGTCCACATGACTCACTCCCCAGTCCCTCCGATGTCACTCCCCTTGGCTCCCCTGCCCCAGAATCGGAGAAGGAGGCCTACTTCGCTGGGCTGGCCCTCAGCCCCACTAGTTCACCTGGCCGCAAACGGTCAAGGCACTCCACGGGTAGGGGAGTTAAGTCCCCCAGCCTGTCCACCACCTCCCCCAGTAGTGCTGCAGGCCATCCCTCCGACCCCCCCCCCCTCCTTGGGCCCTGTTGTTTCTCCGGGTGCAGGGGAGACGCTTGAAGATCTGGCAGAAGTGTACAGCGCCGAGCTCGCCTCCACCTTTGGCGCTGCACCACCCCCTGGTGTGGAGTCGTCCGTCCCTGCACCCACCACACCTACCCTTCCCCCTCCTGTCCCTGCAGTGCCTGGTCCTTCCCCACATATAATGCCCCCCCTCCAGTCGCTGAATCAGAGGTTTAGTATGTGCAGGCAAGCTATGGGAGACGCGTGGCCATGTGTCCCCCCCAAGGACTTCATATCTGGACTGGCCATTGGCCTTTGTACATAGTGTTCTTTACTACATCTTATTTTTTCATGCTGAATAAAGCATTTTCTTTTCCGTTTTTGAAAAGTCTTGCTTTTCATGTATTGATGTTGATGCTGAGGCTCCAGGAGTTGAGGTTGTGGGAATGTGTTATGTTTCATGGAAATGTTGTAGTCTGCATCTCATGGGGTGGAATCTGGTATCTGCGTGCCCTCACAAGGTCTCTGCAAAGAATCTTTGGTCGTGTCTGCTCTTTGTGTTTGGAGACATTATCCCAAGGAGTGTTCCTTCCTCTGTGGCACCTGACATCTCCCCTGCAGAGGGTTGCACAATTGTTGTGTTGCCCTGTGTCTACATTTCCTTTGTTGGTGATGGATACCTTCAACTCTGGCCATGCCTGCTCAGCAATGTCTCCGGCTGCATCGTCTGTGCCATCCTTGGCACTCACTGTACTTGTGTATAGAGTATTTTGCCATGCCTTCATGGAGAAATTCTCCCTTTTCCGCACAATGCATGTGTGTAATCCCAGCCTGGCACACATTTGGTACTTGTTCTGTTGGGTATTTGAACACCTGACTCACAATTGTGGGCATTGTATCTGTGGGAACTCCACCCTATTCCTTCCATGACAGACAACATCTTGGTGGCTGTCCCAGCACCTGTACATTCCTATCAGTCCTGGGATGTGCGTGACAGTGTGTGTTCCCTTTGACTCTCTTAGTTTAGTAGGCATCGACATGACCATACGGTCTTGTGGCATGATCTCTGTGTGTGTATTGTGCTGCATCCGCCAGGGGTGGGTCTGCATGTGTGATTTGTCCTCACACCCACATGTGGTGTGTCATGCAGTGGGGGAAAGACATCCATCCTCATGGGAGTGGGACACTGCTGTCAGTGATGTGTTGTTATGGCACTCTCAACATAGTCCAAATATCGGGATGCGTACATACACCCATGGAATTGGGATCATCTGATAAGGATGTACACAACCCCATGTCTGTGTCCACTGCTGGTATTCCTCTGCACCCACCCCCATGTCTGTGTCCACTGCTGGGAGTGATAGGCACCCACCCCCATGTCTGTGCCCACTGCTGGGAGTGATAGGCACCCACCCCCATGTCTGTGCCCACTGCTGGGAGTGATAGTCACCCACCCCCATGTTTCTGTCCACTGCTGGGAGTGATAGGCACCCACCCCCATGTCTGTGTCCACTGCTGGGAGTGATAGGCACCCACCCCCATGTCTCTGTCCACTGCTGGGAGTGATAGGCACCCACCCCCATGTCTGTGTCCACTGCTGGGAGTGATAGGCACCCACCCCTCACATGTCTCTGTCCACTGCTGGGAGTGATAGGCACCCACCCCCATGTCTGTGTCCACTGCTGGGAGTTATAGGCACCCACCCCTCACATGTCTCTGTCCACTACTGGGAGTGATAGGCACCCACCCCCATGTCTGTGTCCACTACTGGTATTCCTCTGCACCCACCCCCATGTCTGTGTCCACTGCTGGGAGTGATAGGCACCAACCCCCATGTCTGAGTCCACTGCTGGGAGTGATAGGCACCCACCCCCATGTCTCTGTCCACTGCTGGGAGTGATAGGCACCCACCCCCATGTCTGTGTCCACTGCTGGGAGTGATAGGCACCCACCCCCATGTCTCTGTCCACTGCTGGGAGTGATAGGCACCCACCCCCATGACTGTGTCCACTGCTGGGAGTGATAGGCACCCACCCCTCACATGTCTCTGTCCACTGCTGGGAGTGATAGGCACCCACCCCCATGTCTGTGTCCACTGCTGGGAGTGATATGCACCCACCCATCACATGTCTCTGTCCACTGCTGGGAGTGATAGGCACCCACCCCCATGTCTGTGTCCACTGCTGGGAGTGATAGGCACCCACCCCTCACATGTCTCTGTCCACTGCTGGTATTCCTCTGCACCCACCCCTCACATGTCTCTGTCCACTGCTGGGAGTGATAGGCACCCACTCCCATGTCTGTGTCCACTGCTGGGAGTAATAGGCACCCACCCCCATGTCTCTGTCCACTGCTGGGAGTGATAGGCACCCACCCCCATGTCTGTGTCCACTGCTGGGAGTGATAGGCACCCACCCCTCACATGTCTCTGTCCACTGCTGGTATTCCTCTGCACCCACCCCTCACATGTCTCTGTCCACTGCTGGGAGTGATAGGCACCCACCCCCATGTCTGTGTCCACTGCTGGTATTCCTCTGCACCCACCCCTCACATGTCTGTGTCCACTGCTGGTATTCCTCTGCACCCACCCACCCACCCACTTGCCCCTTTGCTGTGGTACACTGCTGTCCTGGGCATACACCACCCCAAATTTACAGCTGATGTGCTGCACCAAGCGGTAGACCAACATTCATGGCATGTGTACGCCTTGTATCCATCATGTAATGGGGCCGTAGGGGTACAGGTGGTACGGCCCGTACCCCTGCATTCATAGGGTGTGTACGGGTCGTACCACGCGTACCCTTACGTCACCTCTACAATGGGGGTACGGCCCGTACCCACGCTCTGAGGTGCGTGGGTATGTCCCGTACCACCACTGTAGTGGTGGTGTAGGGGTACGCATGTACGGACCATACCCATGCTCTGGGGGTGTGGGTACGGTTCGTACACGCGTACACCTACATCACCACTGCAATGGTGGTACGGACCGTACCCACGCTCTGGGGGGCGTAGGTACGGTCCGTACATGCGTACCCCTACATCACCACTGCAATGGTGGTACGGACCGTACCCACGCTCTGGGGGGTGTGGGTACGGTCCATACATGCGTACCCCTTCATCACCACGGCAATGGTGGTACGGACCATACCCACGCTCTGGGGGGCGTGGGTACGGTCCGTACCACCATTGTAGTGGTGATGTAAGGGTACGCATGTACGGACCGTACCCACGTTCTGGGGGGCGTGTGTACGTTCCGTACACGCGTACCCCTACATCACTACTGCAATGGTGGTACGGACCGTACCCACGCTCTGAGGGGCGTGGGTACGTCCCGTACCACCATTGTGGTGGTGACGGGTATGCGTCCACGTCCACTTCCGTTGTGGCGGGACGTGGGATTGGTGGACACGCCCCCCGAAGTGACCAGACCATGGAGGTAATTAATGTGCAGGATATATTTGTTTTTTGTGGGGTGTGGGTTATATTTCCTGCCCCTTGCCCCCCCCTTTGCCCCTGGGGGTTGTTCTGACCTTCTGCAGCGTCTGCGGCGGTTTCTGTACACAAGGTCGTAGGCTATGAGGGCCGGGATGACATGTAGGATGGGGTCCATGGCTGTCCATCGCGTACCGGTGCTCCTTGTTCGCGTCGTCCTCAATTTCCCGGGAGTTTTGGGCTGCCGTAAAATATTATCCGTGCGGAGTGACGTAGGCACGGATCGTACTTGCTGGTTCGTGAAACGCTGCCTGACTCCGTCCGGACGTCACGTACGCGGTGTCCCGGATCGGAATTGTGGGTATTTTTTTGTCGGCCGGTCTTTTGTACGACTCGTACGGAAATTGTATTTCTGTACGAATCGTACTTGCGGGTTTGTAAGGTGTTTTACCCGGGGACGAGTTGGACGGAGAATACGCTCCGTACGACCATTCGTACCCGGCTTTTACAGGATCGGAATTGGCACCTATGTGTTATAATACGTATTTTTTCTTAGGATTTTTTCTATGTCTATCACTAGTTACTTTGGTTGCTAAGCGACCTTTTGGTTTGTGTCACGAGTATTAGAATGCTTAAATTAACTTACCTGAATGATGCCAGACACAGTGAGCAAGGCGGACCTGTCCGCCGAAACACGTCTGGGCCATATTGCATGGAATAAATAATTCTCTTTGAACAGCATCCCACGGAGTCAGTGCCTGTTTTGTATTGGAGAAACCAGGATTGGAAGCAATATATATATATATATATGTATATATATGTACTTACAGCTTTTTGAACTCTGCACTACCGTCCAAATGGATTGTGGGCCTTGTAGTCTGGTTGGGAGAAATAACAATCACCCGGTGGCTGACATTAGCGTCGGACACAAACACACCTTGTGTAAATAAAGCCCCGCAGTGCTGCCACTAATCTCATGAATTAGAATGTGTTTCTCAGTGCACTCAAACATGCATTTGCAAGTGACAATTCAAATTATGTTCGATATTGTTACCAGAACAGTTTTTCTAGCACACATATGGAGCATTTCGAATTCTGGCACTGGTCATGTATTTACAGCTTTTGAACTCTGCACTGCCGTCCAAATGGACTGTGTGCCTTGTAGTCTGGTTGGGAGAAATAACGACCACCCGGCGGCTGACATTAGCGTCGGACAGAAACACACTTTGTGTAAATAAAGCCCCGCAGTATTGCCACTAATCTCATGAATTTGAAGATGTTTCTCAGTGCACTTAAACACGCATTTGCAAATGACAATCTAAATCATGTTTGATACTGTTACCAAAATGGTTTTTTCATTTGAAATTTGAGATGTCTTAACACAGAATCGTTAATAATTTATGCAGCATGACCTCATTCAATTCAAGCGTATTTTAATTCATTTTTTGATCTAATGCAAAAAGAAAGGGCATTTTATTGTATACCAAGGAAGATGCTCAAACAAGATGTAAATGTTTGAATGGTTTAATCCATGAAGAAAGATCCTATCCACCAGTAAGCAGGACAACAGCACAACTCCAACTGACTTATCCAAGAACTTTTCCTTCCCCAACCTTCCACCCAATAGATTGTACATGTCATACATGGCAACATTAGAATAACTAACTATGTCATACCTAGCAACCAGCTAGAGAAGGAAGATACCACACATCTCCCTTCTGCATAACAAAACAACTAACTAAAAAAAACATTGGCACAAAACCCCAAAATAAAAACAAAACATATACAAAATTAAACATAATCTTCCAGTTAAACAGAATACATATCAATAAAGAAATAAATGTACACAATCAAACATAGTCTTTCAAATAACCAGGATATGTAACAACTCTCGACGAGCGTCGGAGCACCTCCGCAGAAGTGCGTGGATTCAAACTTGAAGAATTCTCCCCATTTCTTCCCACAGACCCATTCAACTTACGATGAGCCCCCTTGAAAGTAACAACTCTGTTCAGATTCCATACACGGTGGTCTTGCGTCTTGACAGCATTCCTAAAAACCTTAATAACGGTCATAGGATCAAAATACTTTAGATTTGAATTACCAGTTTGACCAGGTTTCTTTACAGCAACTAAATCACCAACCTTCACATTCAACGCTTTGACACCTTCCCTAGAATCAAACATAACTTTCCTCTCACGAGCTTTACAATCCTCTCTTGCCTTGAGTTTACCTTCATCACACACATACTCTTTACCTCTGTTCACACCATACTCATTAACCCAACTGGGATCCAAAAAAGTGTTGGGGATTCTTCTACGAAATAAAAAGAATGGAGTTTTCCCTGTAGTGGAATGAGGAGTTCTTCTATATTCCTCAACTTTCTTTAAAACCTCACTCCTCCAATCCAAAGAAAGAGACTTTGCCAGAGTAATTGTTTCCTTTAACACTCTATTGAATCTCTCCACCATCCCATTAGCCTCAGGATGGTAGAGAGAACATCTCTTATGCACAATCCCACAAGAGCTCAAAAATTCTTTCATTTCTTTCGAAACAAACTGTACCCCATTATCAGACAACATAGATTTGGGGAAACCTTCTCTACCAAACAAACTCTTCAAACATTTAATGATGTTCATTGAATCAATATGAACCAAAAAAAACACCTCTGGCCAGCGAGAGTACAAATCCATCACAACCAAAAGATAAACCTGGGAACCACTAATATTAATAGGGCCCAAAATATCCAGTGAAATCTCATCCCAAGGAGCCTTAGGACGGGACCTCACAACCATTGGCTGAACCCTAGGAATCTTAGATTTATCACTCAGATTACACAAAACACATTCACGAATCTCTCGCTCAATAAACTTGTCCATACCTGGCCACCAATAAGATGACCGCAACCTCTCCTTGGTTTTAGTAATCCCTGGATGACTATCATGACCAAGGTCCACTAATTCCTTCCTTAATTTCACCGGAGGAATAAGTTTAGAACCCCTAAATAGAATACCTCCATCAACCGCCAATTAATTCTTCACGTACCAAAAAGGTCTCGTCATATCAGACCCACACTTCGCACTCAACCAATTGCCACGCATTAACATCATTACCTCACAAAGAGTACCATCCAGAGCTACTTCCTCAGACCATTTTTCTTCTGAAATATGATGCGGTTCAACCATACAAACACATTCATCACCTTCGTCGACCTCATCACCATCAACACAATTCTGAGGGACCAACCTTGAAAGCACATCCGCAACCATATTATCCACACCAGGAATATATCTGACAGAAAAAGAATACTCCTGAAGTCCGATCACCCATTTGGTAATCCTACTAGATATCAAATCCAAACCCTTCTCCTCAAATATTTCCACCAAAGGCTTATGGTCTGTTCTCACTTCAAAGTCAATTCCCCACAAAAACTTCTTTAGCTTTTTCACAGCCCAAAAAATTGCAAGGGACTCCCGCTCAACCACCGAATACCGTGACTCCGGTTCCTTCAAAGCACGAGAAAGAAACATGACAGTTCTCACACCTTCTGAACCCACCTGCTGCAACACAGCACCAAGACCCTTCAAACTGGCATCAGTAGTCAAGATAGTTCTCAATCTAGTGTCATAACTTTGCAAAAATGGAGCAGATGCCAATTTTTCCTTAATACTCAAAAATTCCCTTTGACACTCACTTGACCACACAAAGGTAACACCCTTCTTAAGTAAGGATCTCATTTCTGACGTGTGTTCAGAGAACCCTTTAACAAACTTCGCATAATATTCAATCATGCCAAGAAAACTCATAAGCTCATCCTTAGAAGTAGGTGGAGATAACTTGTGAATCGAACTAAGCAAATCTTCTTTTGGTCTAACACCCTTCCCAGAGATGTTATGACCTAGGTAATTCAAAGAATCAGACCTAAATTTACATTTCTCAATTTTCACAGATAAATTACCACTAGCCAACTTTGACAACACAGCTTCCAGACGAGCATCATGTTGCTCCGCATCATTACCGAACACCAGAATGTCGTCTTGATAAACACATACGCCCTTCACACCTCTAAGCAAACTGTCCATAACCCTCTGGAAAACCGAGGAAGCAGAAACAAGACCAAAAGGCATCCTAATGAAACGGAAAGTTCCAAATGGAGTAATAAATGCCGTAAGATCACGACATGATGGTTCCAATTCAATTTGGTGGTATGCCGACGTAAGATCGATTGTACTAAAAACCTTAGCACCACCCAGCAAAACTAACAACTCATTTATGTTAGGCAAAGGATACCTATCCACAATCACACATTTGTTCAGTTGGCGCAAGTCTACACATAGACGCAAATCGCCATTGGCCTTCCTAGCTGCGACCACCGGAGAAAGCCACTCAGTACCTTCAACCTCTTCAATTATTCCATTTTTTTTTAACTTTTCCAGTTCTTTCTCTACCTCATCCCTAACAGACAAAGGTACGCCCCTAACCTTTGATGTAAAAGGAATCGAATTGTTCTTAAGCTTAATCCTATGCTGATACCCTTTCAAACAACCCAAAGTATCATTGAATACACTGGGAAATCGCACCTTCAATTTTCTAGTAAATTCACACTCATCACCAATACCAACTGCACACACAGGATCCCTCAGCAATATCTGCGGATCCGAATTGGGATCCAAGTACACACCAAGGTCACCCTGATGTAACCAACTTACCAAACTATCACCCTTTTTCGATACATACACCTTTCCAGAAGTCATCCTTCCTTGATACTCAATCATGCCCACAAAATACCCATGTAATTTTATTGGTTCGCCCCCATAAGCAACTGGCGTTATATCAGGTTTAAACAATTTCACTTTGTTTCTCAAATGCTTCACATAAAAATCATTGGACACAATTGTTATCTTAGCACCAGAATCAAATAAGACACGAGTCGAATTCCCATCCACAAGGATATCATCAAAAGGGCATGATTTCTTATTGCCATTACAACTCACCTCCGAAACAATCTGCCCACACTCATACTCATCAGCACTCGTAGATTCAATAACATCCTCACATACATCCACTCTCTTAACCCTTGTAGTGGGTTTGGTTCTACAAACAGAAGGATAATGCCCCTTCCTCTTACACTTAATACACGTATTATTAAGAGCAGGACAATTTCGATCATTTGCAAGATGACCAGACTTATCACATCTAAAGCACCTAAAAGAGGAAGGCATGCTATTCATATGCTTTTCTTTAGTATCCTGCACCCTAGGAAACACCTTCTTCTCAATCATAGGTCGCACCTTTTTCTCTCCTACAGCTTGCACTTTTGTGCCATCAGACTTATCCTTACTAATTATCGCCACACACTTCAAAGAATGCTCGATTCTTTTGGCCACCGCAATGACCTCATCCAACGTTGGTTCATCCCTTGCCCACAGTTCCTCTCTAACCTTATCCATATTGCAACCCAACATGAACTGATCACGTAAGTGCTCATCCAACAAAGCATCAAACTTGCATGAAGATGCTAACTTCCTCAAGTCTGTTAAATAACTTTCAACCGTTTCCTCCTCCCGTTGCATCCTCTTGCCAAAATGATACCTATCCAAAATTGTGCTTACTTTGGGAAGGTAATGTTTATCCAATTTAGATATGCAGATTTCATAATCATTCAAACCATCAGCTTCATTAAAAGGCAAATCTGGTAGATGATCAAAAACATCTTGCCCTTCTGATCCTAGACAGTGAAGTAACAAAGCTGTTTTCCTTTCAGCACTTAATGATGCACCACATACCCTCGCATATCTCTCAAAAACTTTTTTCCATTTTTTCCACTTAATGGTAGGCTCACCTGGAGAACTCAAAAAAAATGGAGCCGCAGTAACATTTTGCATTGCTCCAAACATCTAATGTTCCCCTTTTTAAAATAAAACTATATTATGTAAAACTCCTTAATTTCAATTGCACATTAGAGAAAAATTAAAAAAACATAATGCGCAAATACAGAGTATAGCAGTGTACCTATAGCAAAACAAGCACAAGAGAAGTGTGCGTGTCACTGTCAAAATCTAAAAAAAAATATATGAAAAGTACCAAACAAGCGTGCACCTCGCAGCAAAAGCACGTGAATATTTTCAGCAAAACAGTCACCAGAAAAGCGTGCTTATCGCTGACGAAATGTCTACACGACGATAAGAGTCTTCAATAAATACCTGAATTAAATACTCATGTCTGAAGAGCAGCAGAGAGATATAAGCCAGGTGAGGCTGACCTTAGCTTCAGCGATTCAAAACCAACACGAACTTAGAAACAGTGTGACTGACTTGACATGTCGCTGAAACTGACACTGGACCCGATGGATACAATGCAGGTCCAAGGTACACACACGCCTTGACAAGCTGCCGCCTGACGGAGACACGAACACTGCACTCTAGACGTCGCTGAAACTGACACTGGACCCGATGACGTTGACACGGCAGAAGGGACGCACGGCAGAAGGGACGCTCACGCTTCACCAATCAGGGACGCTCACGCTTCACCAATCCCTTGACAAGCTGCCTGACGTAGACACGAACTCAGCACACCAGACGTCGCTGAAACTGACACTGGACTCGATGACGTTGACACGGCAGAAAGGACGCTCACGCTTCACCAATCAGGGACGCTCACGCTTCACCAATCCCCTTTGAACATTCCACTGCGTCATCAAAGCAGAAAGAGCCTCAGGAAGAACGGAGCTCCGATTTCCAACGGTCACCTCACGGCGCTTCGAGAGAAACCTGATCCAGAGGAACACAGGACGCTGAATCGCCGCCTACAGCACCGCAGGCAACCACAGACAGCAAGCTCCTCCAATTCCAGCACCTCGGAATGCAGAGCACAGCAAGTAGATCATTGTCTCCCTCCTTTTTAAACTGTTGTTCTTTCGCCAGTGACCAGTGTATCGGAGATAGTCCAAAGCATAGGCCAGAGTAAAGATTTCCTGTTGTAAACTGACCAAGTATGTCCCTCGTAGCAGTAAAATACGATCCTCTTCTTTTGATCTTCAAACTATTAAAAACAAAGTCTTATCATCCAGCAACAGCGTTGATCTTTAAGTCCTGTGTTAGGATCTTCCATGGATGTGATCAGCTGCCGACTACGCCAGTATTGTATACCAAGGAAGATGCTCAAACAAGATGTAAATGTTTGAATGGTTTAATCCATGAAGAAAGATCCTATCCACCAGTAAGCAGGACAACAGCACAACTCCAACTGACTTATCCAAGAACTTTTCCTTCCCCAACCTTCCACCCAATAGATTGTACATGTCATACATGGCAACATTAGAATAACTAACTATGTCATACCTAGCAACCAGCTAGAGAAGGAAGATACCACAACTTTGTGTAAATAAAGCCCCGCAGTATTGCCACTAATCTCATGAATTTGAAGATGTTTCTCAGTGCACTTAAACACGCATTTGCAAATGACAATCTAAATCATGTTTGATACTGTTACCAAAATGGTTTTTTCATTTGAAATTTGAGATGTCTTAACACAGAATCGTTAATAATTTATGCAGCATGACCTCATTCAATTCAAGCGTATTTTAATTCATTTTTTGATCTAATGCAAAAAGAAAGGGCATTTTATGTTTTTACAGAGAGTTGGCGCTACTATGTTAAATACCCTGGCTAGTCATTATGACAAGCTTCCATCAAGAGCAGGAGAGATATCATAATATCTTCTCAGGGCATATATCAGCAGGCGCACTATGTTTAAATGCTTGTTGTAACTATGTGGAATAATGCACTATGCTTTTATTCATGTGTATAATTTTGTTGCATTCAGCATTTTAGTTATTAGGCAATTAGAATGTTTTGCCAGTGACATATCTTGTTTACGTGTAACAGTCAATATAGCAGTTATCAGCATTTGATTATAACTACATAGTCTGTCTTCTGTGCCTATCCATTTTCAAATGGGGGGAAGGGGTATTTAACTAGGATTGTTGATGTCGCCAATTAGAAACGCGTATCTCATCTAATGCGGGGTCGAGGGAGACCTGAAATACAATAAATTAGCCTTATTCCTGCCTACCTCGAGTGCATGCCTCTTCTTCATTAGAGTTGGATGTTTATTTTGATATGTATATATGTATATAGATAGATAGATATCTCAACACGTTTAAAAACAAACTCACAAATTCACTTCAAAACACTATTAAAATGAAAATATGTTTAAGAATTAAAAACAAAAAAGTCACTGAAACTCACAAGTTATGATTATCAAAATCCATAACTCACACAACAGCCATTTAAATGGCAACTCACACACCAAATTCAACGTCTATGACCTCACAATATTTAAACCAATAAACACATACTCAAACCTATAAATACTAGTATATTTTTAGTTATTTTCATCCACGTGGAAAGGGTAATATGACATGTAATCTCATCTGTAAGATTATTTACAATATTTGTAATTGTATTTGCCATTTTTGGATGAAGTCATTAACAATACATTTGGTGTGTGAGTTATGGTTTGTATGGCTGTATTATCAACTATAGGTTGTGGTCCTAACAATTTCTTGTGAACTCCAGCAAGTACGTGCAGGCACTCAGGAGTCAAGTAGCTAATTACCCATGTATTGTTAGCACAGGAACTAACATACCTGGTTACCCAACACACTTAAAGAATAAACGCATTCCTTATTTATTACATAACAAATTTGCAACACATCTCTTCTTTAGTGTGTCGCAGATTGGGATATGAAGAAAGATGATACATATGCAACTCAGTCTGACCTCATTCCAAAAGGCTCAAACTATATCACATGTTCTTCATGGGAAAGAAACTCCCAAATACATTTTCACATCATTGAAGTTCATAGGTGCAGCCTAGCTTCCCACACTGCACCAGTAATGTCTGTGTGTCCGAACCACTTAGTGCTTTTAGCCAGTTTTTCATTGACTGTGAAAGTAAAGGTCTCGCTACATTTATCCATCACATTGGTGCGCTAGCAGCCCAGATCCACCTAATGCTTTACTCATGACCTTGGAGAACTGAAATCTACTCAGGAACAAACCGTCGTAATGAACAAATAACAGTAGGCCACCTGTTGGCCAGAATTCCATGTAAGTCTTAGTAGGCAAATTGGAAAATGGTCCCTGCTAGGGATGCAGTCTATGCGTGATATCTTTCCCATCTCCTCTTAGTCAGTCTTCCACCTACTCAGCCTCAGTACCATCTATCTCTGCCACAAGTCCAGCTACCACAACCTTAAGCAACAGTGACCAGCCTCATTTTTTGGTGATACCACCACTTCACTGTTCTGAAAGGCCCCACGAAAGTCGTGGTTGACATAAAGAGTGTTGCCTCGAATGCGTTACTACACACCGTGTGATAAGCCCCAGTAACACCCCCAACCTCTCAAAGTTTATGGGCAATCTTGCATCCTTGAGCACTGCCTGCAGGCACCCTCACTCATTCCTGACGGCCCTGTAATAATGGTTCCCTGTCCGCAACCTTGCAAAGTATGCCACTGTGGACAAGTGGGCTTGCACCCATGTCTTTCTATACTCATTGTTATAAGCCCAGATTATGGTCCTCTCTACCACCTTCGTTGCTTAGGTACCCCTCAGCTTGATTGGGCTCATCATCTGCTGGACATTTACAGTCAGCTGACATTTCAACAGATGACACAGCAAACCCAGCACCCTAGGGCAACCCGCTGTACCGTTGTTTACTAGCTGCACCCCAGCATGATTATCAAACCACAGTGTAATATGATTGTTCACCAGGCACCCTTCAATATCTGAAAAGCAACCACCATCAGGAAAAGCTTGAGTAACTTTATGTTTTTTGTAAAGCCAGTCTCTGTCCAGTGCACTTGATACCTTGCTACACACTAAGCCATGTGAAACACTGCACCAAAGCCCTCGCTACCTGCTGCACCTGTGAGCAGTTCTAGCTTATCTGCTGTCACAATGGTTCCCTCTAGATCAGGGTGTCATTAAACTCAGATAAAAAAACTAACCTCATTCTCAAGTCTTGCTTGACTCCTGCCGTCAGCCTCATTGGATGATACTTTTTGCTGAGTTCCCTTGTGAGCCTGCCAGGCCTTCTTGCAAAGACTCCACCTGCTGGGATTGCTCTACCGGCAAAACTGAGTGTACCTGGGATTTGCTGTATTCCACCTCATGTAGTTTTTTGCTTTACCCACCCTCACTTCAATGCCTGTCTCAGCTCAGTGACCTTATCTGGCAGTAGCCTGCACACCCCTTGAGCAGAATACAAGTCAATCACCAAGAACGTTAGCGTTGTCAATGCTAACTGTTAGAATATATGAAGTAGGGTCTGGCACTGACCTAAGTGAGCTCACCTTACAAACAGGAAATCATCCAGAAAAACAGCTCTCCTCCCTCCAGGGGTCTCTCACTCATTGCTCATTCCAAGAAACTGAAACTGTCAAGAACTGGTCTTCTTAGCGAAGCTGAAGATGACTTCCTTGTATGCAGGTTAGGCTGTTTCTCTCTGGAGGCAGAAGCGGACGCAAGATTCTAACGGTATTGTGTGTCTTTTTCTTTCTCGCCCCAAGTGCGCCAGGTATGCCCGGACGTGGGTCCTGGGCTCACTGTGCCACTGGAATCAAGCTATCCTGACTGAAGTGGGGTGAAACCCCGAAACCTGTCCTAGGATGCTTGTTTCCGGTCCAGGGAGGACCTGGCTTGGCAGTTGGGCTGGACTATTCCCATGAGGCACAGGGTCAAAACTGATTTGCATATGGCCAGGTCTAAACTGGGGTGTCATGGTGATCAAAAGAATGATGGATTTAACCCAGATCTCTTCACTTGGGGAGAATGCTTTGATTTGTTCTGCATTCCGTCCATCAATTGTGTGTCTTTTGCTTTCTCGTCCCAAGTGCGCCAGGTATGCCCAGACGTGGGTCCTGAGCTCACTGTGCCACTACAATCAAGCTATCCTGGCTGAAGAGGGGTGAAACCCCGAAACCGGTCCTACGATGCTTGTTTCCGGTCCAGGGAGGACAAGGCTTGGCAGTTCGGGCTGGACTGTTCCCATGAGACACAGGGTCAAAACTGATTTGCATATGGCCAGGTCTAAATTGGGGTGGCATGGTGAGCAAAAGAATGATGGATGTAACCCAGATCTCTTGACTGGGGTGAATGCTCTGATTTGTTCTGCATTCCATCCATCAATTGTTGGTCTTTTGCTTTCTCATCCCAAGTTCGCCAGGTATGCCCAGACGTGGGTCCTGGGCTCACTATACCACTGGAATCAAGCTATCCTGGCTGAAGAGGGGTGAAACCCCGAAACCGGTCCTAGGATGCTTGTTTCTGGTCCAGGGAGGACCTGGCTTGGCAGTTCGGGCTGGATGGTTCCCATGAGGCACAGGGTCAAAACTGATTTGCATATGGCCAGGTCTAAACTGGGGTGGCATGGTGAGCAAAAGAATGATGGATTTAACCCAGATACCTTGACTGGGGGTGAATGCTTTGATTTGTTCAGCATTCCATCCATCAATTGTTGGTCTTTTGCTTTCTCGCCCCAAGTTCGCCAGGTATGCCCAGACGTGGGTCCTGGGCTCACTATACCACTGGAATCAAGCTAACCTGGCTGAAGAAGGGTGAAACCCCGAAACCGGTCCTAGGATGCTTGTTTCTGGTCCAGGGAGGACCTGGCTTGGCAGTTCGGGCTGGACTGTTCCCATGAGGCCCAGGGTCAAAACTGATTTGCATATGGCCAGGTCTAAACTGGGGTGGCATTATGAGCAAAAGAATGATGGATTTAACTCAGATCTCTTGACTGGGGGTGAATGCTTTGATTTGTTCTGCATTCCGTCCATCAATTGTGTGTCTTCTGCTTTCTCGCCCCAAGTGCACCAAGTATGCCCAGACGTGGGTCCTGGGCTCACTGTGCCACTGGAATCAAGCTATCCTGGCTGAAGAGGGGTGAAACCCCGAAACCGGTCCTAGGATGCTTGTTTCCGGCCCAGGGAGGACCTGGCTTGGCAGTTCGGGCTGGACTGTTCCCATGAGGCACAGGGTCAAAACTGATTTGCATATGGCCAGGTCTAAACTGGGGTGGCATGGTGAGCAAAAGAATGATGGATTTAACCCAGATCTCTTGACTGGGGTGAATGCTTTGATTTGTTCTGCATTCCGTCCATCAATTGTGTGTCTTGCTTTCTCGCCCCAAGTGCGCCAGGTATGCCCAGACGTGGGTCCTGTGCTCACTGTGCCACTGGAATCAAACTATCCTGGCCGAAGAGGGGTGAAACCCCGAAACTGGTCCTAGGATGCTTGTTTCCGGTCCAGGGAAGACCTAGCTTGGCAGTTCGGGCTGGAATTTTCCCATGAGGCACAGGGACAAAACTGATTTGCATACAGCCAGGTCTAAACTGGGGTGGCATGGTGAGCAAAAGAATGATGGATTTAACCCAGATCTCTTGACTGGGGGTGAATGCTTTGATTTGTTCTGCATTCCGTCCATCAATTGTGTGTCTTTTGCTTTCTCGCCCCAAGTGTGCCAGGTATGCCCCGACGTGGGTCCTGGGCTCACTGTGCCACTGGAATCAAGCTATCCTGGCTGAAGAGGGGTGAAACCCCGAAACCGGTCCTAGGATGCTTGTTTCCAGTCCAGGGAGGACCTGGCTTGGCAGTTCAGGCTGGACTGTTCCCATGAGTCACAGGGTCAAAACTGATTTGCATATGGCCAGGTCTAAACTGGGGTGGCATGGTGAGCAAAAGAATGATGGATTTAACCCAGATACCTTGACTGGGGGTGAATGCTTTGATTTGTTCTGCATTCCGTCCATCAATTGTGTGTCTTCTGCTTTCTCGCCCCAAGTGCGCCAAGTATGCCCAGACGTGGGTCCTGGGCTCACTGTGCCACTGGAATCAAGCTATCATGGCCGAAGAGGGGTGAAACCCCGAAACCGGTCCTAGGATGCTTGTTTCCGGTCCAGGGAGGACCTGGCTTGGCAGTTCGGGCTGGACTGTTCCCATGAGGGACAGGGTAAAAACTGATTTGCATATGGCCAGGTCTAAACTGGGGTGGCATGGTGAGCAAAAGAATGATGGATTAACCTAGATCTCTTGACTGGGGTGAATGCTTTGATTTGTTCCGCATTCCGTCCATCAATTGTGTGTCTTGCTTTCTCACCCCAAGTGCGCCAGGTATGCCCAGACGTGGGTCCTGTGCTCACTGTGCCACTGGAATCAAGCTATCCTGGCTGAAGAGGGGTGGAACCCCGAAACTGGTCCTAGGATGCTTGTTTACGGTCCAGGGAAGACCTGGCTTGGCAGTTCGGGCGGGACTTTTCCCATGAGGCACAGGGACAAAACTGATTTGCATACAGCCAGGTCTAAACTGGGGTGGCATGGTGAGCAAAAGAATGATGGATTTAACCCAGATCTCTTGACTGGGGGTGAATGCTTTGATTTGTTCTGCATTCCGTCCATCAATTGTGTGTCTTTTGCTTTCTCGCCCCAAGTGTGTCAGGTATGCCCCGACCTGGGTCCTGGGCTCACTGTGCCACTGGAATCAAGCTATCATGGCTGAAGAGGAGTGAAACCTCGAAACTGGTCCTAGGATGCTTGTTTCCAGTCCAGGGAGGACCTGGCTTGGCAGTTCAGGCTGGACTGTTCCCATGAGTCACAGGGTCAAAACTGATTTGCATATGGCCAGGTCTAAACTGGGGTGGCATGGTGAGCAAAAGAATGATGGATTTAACCCAGATACCTTGACTGGGGGTGAATGCTTTGATTTGTTCTGCATTCCGTCCATCAATTGTGTGTCTTTTGCTTCTTGCCCCAAGTGCACCAAGTATGCCCAGATGTGGGTCCTGGGCTCACTGTGCCACTGGAATCAAGCTATCGTGGCTGAAGAGGGGTGAAACCCCGAAACCGGTCCTAGAATGCTTGTTTCCGGTCCAGGGAGAACCTGGCTTGGCATTTCGGACTGGACTGTTCCCATGAGGCACAGGGTCAAAACTGATTTGCATATGGCCAGGTCTAAACTGGGGTGGCATGGTGAGCAAAAGAATTATGGATTTAACACAGATCTCTTGACAGGTGGGGAATGCTTTGATTTGTTCTGCATTCTGTCCATCAATTGTGTGTCTTTTGCTTTCTCGCCCCAAGTGCGCCAGGTATGTGGGTCCTGGGCTCACTGTGCCACTGGAATCAAGCTATCCTGGCTGAAGAGGGGTGAAACCCCGAAACCGGTCCTAGGATGCTTGTTTCCGGTCCAGGGAGGACCTGGCTTGGCAGATCGGGCTGGACTGTTCCCATGAGGCACAGGGTCAAAACTTGTTTGCATATGGCCAGGTCTAAACTGGGGTAGCATGGTGAGCAAAAGAATGATGGATTTAACCCAGATACCTTGACTGGGGGTGAAAGCTTCCTCTCATCTGGCGATGAATCAGTTAGTTAGTTTTGTAATTTGGTAATTCAATTCTTTTATTTTATGCTCTTCTCTTAATCTAATTTCTTCAAATAATCAACACAACACATTTGTCTATTAATCAAAGCATTGTTTATCTAATTAAATTGCAAATTTTAGAAAATCATCGTCCAAACCACAGAACATCATATTTACCTAATCTGGCTATTAGTCATCCTCTAAGTCAGTCAAGTCGTGGAAAAATCTTTAAATTCATCAAAGTCAGGCCGCAAATCAGTCTCTCAAAGATTCAGGATAACAGCTGTCCAGCAGTGTCACCGTCCTCTCCGTCAGCATAACGTCAGGAAATGCACAGCAAGACAAATCAAACAATAGGCTTTTTTAACTCCCTATTCTACCGTCTTTTATAATGATTTTAATGTCAAAATGTATCAAGAATAAGTTTTAGACAGTCCTGATTGGTGGATTTGGGGTCACTCGGTGAAGTTCTCACATAGTGCATTAGATTAAGTCATCGCACTTGCTGGTTACGGTTTTAACCCCTTGTGTGCCACGCCCTTTCCCCGCCTTGTGCCGACCGTTGCATTAGCGGGCGGGGTTCATGATGAGCTGGACTCGTCATGGGCACAGCGCAACCGCGGCCCATGACGAGTCCAGCTCGGCATGGGCACACAAGGGGTTAAAGACAGTTCTTGGTCTTGAGGTCCTGTCAACTCTCCCAGTATAACCTTGGTGGGAACATCTTTCCTGGGGTCAGGACGAGGCCATTGTTGCTGGCGGTGGCGCAGGCACACTTCACCCAAAACCTCGTGGGACTGTAGCAGTCACGTCGTGCGTCTCAGTCGGTCATCTTTACGAAGGCCCAAATGGTAAACTTAAGCAAAACAAACACAAAAACTTAATTAAAACATTGAAATGGCTAATAAAATGTTAAACCCTCCCTAATTCCCCTATGTGTAAGTAATTATCTAGCATAATAGCAACATTCAAAGCGTTTATATTCACCCAGTGATGTCGTCTGGTGCAACTTACAATTACGTCACAAAAGCAACATATATCATGCAAAATTCGAATTTTCTACCATTAGTATGTGTACATATATTAGTATACAATTAGTTTAGCCATGCAAAATGCAAAACCCACGTGTAATTCTTTTGTTAATATAATTGGTGAGTTATCACTTCAAACGGATTAATAATATTACCATTAATTGATTATTCGGATTAATATAAACATGCAGAATGGGGGGTATACAAAATGTTGTACTACCCGCTCCAGCAATCCCCCCTTTGGTGACTATATCACCACACCAACACATTTTTTTATCCCTTTTACGGAATTTCAAAGTGATTTCTTGTTTTTATTCATATTTCGGTTTCCCCTGTTTCTTCTCTTTTTGCTGATTTATACATACTCTCCTTGATTTCCTCCAATTCTATTTCTTCAAATTCTCTTCCTTGTTTCTTATCTCTTCTCCTTAAATTTTCTCTTATTAACCTTTTCTGATTTTTATCCTTTTTATGACATATACACCCTAATCTAATTATTAATACTATGAAAATCACACATGTTAATGGAAATAATATCTTACCTAAAAACGTACTACCTAGATTTACTACAAAATCTTTAATAGCTGATAATTTCTTTCCAATCTTTTCCCAAACATCTTCAACCTCCAGTGGTGCAATTTCGTCATGCAATTCTGTAATATTTTTAATATAAATTTTCAAATCTTTACTTTCGTCAGGAATGTAAGTACAACAGTGTTGAACTTTCAGCATTCCACAGACTCCACCATCTTTTGCCAATAATATATCAAGGGCAAGTCGATTTTGCATTACCATAGCACGCATGGCGACCATTTCAGTGTTTACCAATAAAAATCCTCCAGCGGTGCTTGTTGACAAGCGATCCACTACTGTTGAAAGTCTTCTAATTTTGTTTGCATTCATAGATATTCCCACTGCTGGTATCAATGCTCCAAAAATGTCACCCACAATTTCTGTCCAAGATTCTCTCTTTCTACATGCTAAATAACTACCTAAACTATGTACACCATCTTCTCCTCTATCCATATGAAAAATCTTTGGGAAAACCAGGCCTACATAACATGTGCCATACCAATGGTCTGGCAAACGATAATATGCCCTGTTCCCACAAATGAAATATAATCCAGGAAAAACTGGATCTTTTCCACCTTTAAATCCCCATCCACCCATGATTCGGTATGTATCATGGCACTCACTATTTCCTACAAAATAATTATCATATGCAGTTTGATTCCTCCTAATACATAATTTCCCTTTCTGAGGCCAATCTAAAGCCATAGTTGAAACTCGTTTCCCCTTTCAAGTGTTTTTCCATCTCTACGTCCCATATTGTTTTCTCCACCTTTCCTTCTGAAGCATTTCTTTGCATTTTCAGTCTCCTTTCTTCAACCATATCTAAAAATGTATTTTCCTCTTTCTTTAAACTGCAAGTCAAATTATTTCTAAATATGTATTCTAATGTTAGTTCTTTAGTCTCTAAGAAAAATTCACCTAATACGTTTGCAGGTTTTACCTTGTTTAGTTTGTTAATTGACGGTACTTGTGAAAATATAGTATCTACATCTGAAAAATAATACTCTAATTTAACTGTTTGATAAAATAAACTAGCTATTACACTACATGTTATTCCATAAATTACTGGAAGGTGGTGATAAGTCACTCCCTCCGATACCGTCACTCCCTCCGATACCGAGGCAGGTAACTGCATGCAGACATAGCAGTCCCTTACGTCCATTGTCTTTACATATTCAAAAAACAATTTTGAAAACACATTATTAGAAAAATCAGTTATAGACCTGTCTTTATGTAAATCATTTTTATCTATTCTAGTCGGAACTACCTTTTGAATCTTCCCTATATTAGTTATGTTTTCACTATGTCCTTCTAATGTATCTATAGTCTACCTCTGCTACTATCTATGTTTGACATCTTTGCTAAAATGGACCGTGTCTTTTGACTTAGCTTCTTCTACTTCACAACTAGTTTTTCTAACCCAAGGCTCTAAGCACCTACTTGGTTCTACCAGTTTTTGGGGCATATCAACAAGGACTTTATCTCTGCTTTTTTGGCTTTAAAAGCCAAAAAAGCAGAGATAAAACTAGCGCCCTATCAACAACAGGGTGCTAACACGCAAATTTGCATGTTAGCACCCTTTTACTCTACGCTTCCCCTTGCATCTCTAATGAGATGCAAAGGAGGCGTTCCAGAGTAAAATAATAGGAGAAATGTCGCTAAGCGACATTTCTCCTATTATCAAGAATGTCGCTAACCCTGTTAGAGACAAAAAAAGCAGCGCTAACCGCGGTTAACGCTGCTTTTTTACGTCTGCTAATTTTCAGACTTAGCCATGATATCCTATGGAAGGAGGATATCATGGCTAAGTTTGCCTGTCCCTATCAACAAGGTAACGTGTGATTATCGCTGGGTTTCCAGCGATAATCTCACGTTAGCCTGTTAGCTTGTAGATTTTTATCGCTATTGAGATAAGCGTTGCTAATAGCACGCTATCTCAGCGATAAAAATTCACGCTAGCCGGCGATAATTATCCTCACGCTAAGAGCGCTGAGCGATAATTATCGCCGGTTGTTGTTGATATGCCCCTAAGTCTTTTTCCATATTTTAATTGTCTTTCTCTCAGTTGGGTTCTTGTCTCATTTCAGTTTGGCATTTCATAATTTTTCACTTTTCCTTCGTTTTCGGTATACAGAATGTCCTGAACATCCGCTTCTTCTCCAATATCGGACAAGATAACTCTCAGGATTTCCGATTCTTTGTCTTCCTCAACCACTTCCGGTACAACCACCTCTGGATTTCCTTGACTATCCGCCTCTTCTTTTACTTCAGGCAGGGCCACATACGTCCATTCTGGCGATTTATACTTCTGGTTAGGTTTCCTTGTTCTTTTGCTTTCTTTAACTACAATTGTTTCTTCTTCTTTTGATTTCTCCTGGCTCGTCACTTCATTCATCTGTTCAGCCCTTGGTGAATTTACTCGTGTCAGTCGATATCTCAATCTTTTTATCTTATTCGGCCAAACGTCGTCTTTTGCAGTTCTTTTCAATTTACTCCCTTTGTCGTTCTTTTCAGTTCTCCAAGCTCTCTTTCTTAGAACTCGACCTTCAGGTATTTCATCTCCGCTTTCCTCTGACTCTGTTTCAACTTGCTTTTTACTCTCAACAGTTTCTTTTTCCACCACTTCTTTTGTTTTCCTTACTTCTGTCCCTCCTCGAATCTCCGACATGCAATCTTCCTGCTGACTACTTGTCCCTGCTTCTAACTGAATGTTGGAGTTCCCTACACCTCCTTGGCGGTCTTCCACAATAATCTTTCCCTCTCTCTGTATCTGGCACCTGTCCATCTAAATGTGTTGTTTCAGGTGGAATTTCTCTCAATCTTTCATCTGGCACTTCCTTCTCATGAATCTCTTTTATTGTCTCTTCACTGTCTTTTTCTTTGTTCTTTCCTGCAAGATTGTGCTCTGTGTTCTGTCTCTGAGTCTGAACTGGTATCAGAAATATGTAACCTTCTCCACAGGAAACTACTTCTGGGGACAAAAGTTAAACGCAGTCCTGTTTCCCCCTTTCAGGGTTTTCTTTGTCTTTTGGCTCTCCGTCATCTGACTCAGTACTGGATTCTGATTCATTAAAATACTCCTTTTCTGTGCTGTCTACTGGATTTGGAATTCTCAAAGTATGGCTTGCATGGATCCAGTTCTTCAATCCAGCACACTTCACAGCTGTTGTTGTGGTCAAGATGACTTGTCTTGGTTTTCCCCACCTGGGAACCAAACAGTTTCTTCTTCTGTGGACTTTTATCCTTACCCAGTCCCCTGGGCTTAGATCATGGGCTGGCTTCTTTTCAAGGGTGGTGGCATCCGCTCCAACCTGATGAAACACAGAATGAACTGTGTCAGCCAGGCTTTTACAGTATTCCAACACCATGTCATCAGTTATAGTCATCAGATTGTTGACTGGTATAAACACGTGGCGCATGGCTCGTCCCATGATGATTTCAGGGGGGCTTAACCCTGTAGTTCTGTCTGGAATTGATCTAATAGTCATGAGTACCAGAGGCAAGACATCAGGCCATTTCATACCTGTGGCTAAACACATTTTCTCTATCCTGTTTTTGATAGTACCATTCATCTGTTCCACCACACCAGAAGCCTTTGGTCGGTAGGCACAATGTAGTTTTTGTCGTACATTCAATGCTTCACAAATCAGTTTTATGATCTCATTATGAAAGTGTCCTCCTTGGTCTGATTCAATTGTCACTGGGAACCCAAATCTAGGGATAAATTCCCTCAAAAGTAATTTTGCTACAGTCATCCCATCATTTCTTCTTGTTGGAAATGCCTCTACCCATCTGGAAAATAGAAAGACCATAACCAAGAGACATACCTCAACCTGTTACAGGGAGGCATTTCAATGAAATCCACTTGCATTCTGGTAAAAGGCCCTCCTTCTCGACTTATTGTTCCTAGACTCACTTCTGTCTTTCTTCCTGGATTGTATTCCTGACATATTAGGCATCTCTGACAAAGACTTTCTGCTACAAGTCTGAACTTTGCATTATACCAGGTTTGTTTAAAGGACCTGATCATAGCGTCTCTCCCTATGTGTCCCTGTCCATGACACATCCGTGCCATGGCAGACATCATGCTATCAGGCATGACTGGTCTTCCATCTCGATAGACCCACACATGATCTTTCTCTCTTGGTGCACATCCTGCTTTTACCCACTGCTTTATTTCCTCCTCTCCTCCTTCTTCCTGCAATTGTCTTACTTCTTCCCATGTTCCCACAGTGTTAGTAAACATCAAAGAGCAAGAAATCACCTCTTTTTCCTTAGCCCGATTAATTGAATTCTGACTTTGTGCACAGTATTGCGCCATGTCATTCGCAAATTTATTTCCAGTAGCGATATAATCACCACTGCGACTATGGGCAGCACACTTTACAACAGCCAATTGCCTAGGCAGCTGTATCGCCTCAGGCAACATTCCAACCACTTCAGCATTCTTACTGGGAGTTCCACTTGAGGTTAAAAATCCTCTCTGCAGCCATATCTGGCCGAAGTCATGGACAACTCCATAGCCATACTGGCTATCAGTTATCACAGTCACTCTCACACTTTTCCCAATCTTGCATGCTCTCGTCAAAGCAACAAGTTCAACTACTTGGGCCGATTTTACTCCTTTCAAATAGGATGCTTCCATTACTGCTGCAACTGTGCATACTGCATATGCTGCACTTAACACTCCATCATCTGTTCTCAAACAAGACCCATCAACAAACATAACAAAATCACTTTCTGGTAAGGGTTCATCTTTTATATCAGGTCGTGGTTTTGTACAGAAATCAAGTACATCCAGACAGTCATGATCTGCTTCATCTCTTACTTCCACATTCTCTGCATCAGGCAACAATGTTGAAGGATTCACATTCAAGCATCTCACAAGACTTACATTTGTTGCACCTAATATGACCTTTTCATACTTAGTCAGCCGACTATGTGTCATATACTGAGTACGACTCCTTGTTAAAAGGATCGCCACATCATGAGGTACAAAAACTTTCACAGGATATCCCCATCACAATTCCCTCACTCTGTTCCAAACTCCGACATGTAGCAGCTACTGCTTTCAAACACCCAGGTAGGGCCACAGCTACTGGGTCCAACATTGATGAAAAATATGCAATTGGTCTCCTCAGTTTTCCATGCTTCTGTACTAGAACAGAGAGTGCACATCCATTTTTCTCACTGCAATACGCCTCAAATTCTTTTTCATAGTCAGGTATACCTAATGCAGGTGCTTCACACAACCCATATCTCAATCTTTTGAATGCTGCCAATTCCTCTTTGTTCAATCAATGGGATCTTTCACATCACTTCTTGTCAGTCGTACCAAAGGTTTTGCGATCAACGAAAAATTGCTGATCCATTGACGACAATATCCAACCATTCCCAGAAACATTCTCACTTCTCTTTGGGTCATAGGTGGACTCATTCTTTTTATGATCCTGATTCTGTCTATTGTTATTCTTCTCAGACCTTTTTCAATGTTATGTCCTAAATATTGTACTTCCTTTTTACAAAATTGCAATTTCGATGGTGACACTTTTAGTCCTCCATCTGCCAAATGATTCAGCAAGGCTATCGTGTCTACCTCTCAAGCTTCACGGGTTTTCGATGCCACAAGTAGGTCATCGATGTATTGAACAAACACTGAATTTTCTGGCATTTCTAGATTTTCCAAGGACTTCTTCAATAGCTGATTAAATATTGAGGGGCTTTCTGTATACCACTGTGCAATTCAGCACCAAGCCAAAATACGCTCACCGAAACGAAATGCAAAAATTCGCTGACTGTCATGGTGCAAATGGATGGAAAGAAAAGCATGGCATAGATCAATCACTGTATACCATTCTGCGTTATGAGGAATCTGATATAAAATCACAGATGGATTCGGTACAATGGGACAGCATGACACAACAATTTTGTTTATCTTTCTCAGATCTTGTACTATCCTGAACTTTCCACTAGGCTTTTATAGTCCCATTCTTGGTGAATTACATGGACTACTAATTATTTCTCTCAACATACCTTGTTTTATCATTTTTTCAATCACAGTAGTTACTCCTCCAATTATTTCAGGTGTCAATTTATATTTAGGGACATTTGGATAACCTACTCCTTCTTTTACTGTTATTTTTACTGGATCTATATTTCTCATTAATCCTACGTCTTCTCCTGCGAAATCCCAAACTTCTGCCTTAACAGATTGTTTTAATTCTTTAGGTAATTCGTCAGGGTTTCAGTAACCTCCTTCTCCCTATTTGCTATTGTCATTTTGTACAGCACATCATCATCTGGTGTTTCAAATGCTATTCCATCTGGGGTACAAAATATAGTGCAGTTCATCTTACACAACAAATCTCTACCAAACAAATTCACAGGACTGGTGTCGCACACGTCAAAGCTGTGCATTTCAGAAAATTTCCCTATGCTAACTTTCACTGGATCTGTAAGGTAAGTTTTAATCTGCCTGTTGGATACATCAACTACTTGGATCGTTTCATCCGAGAGAGGAAGATTCTTAACATCAGCTGATCTAACAGTTGATCGAGTAGCACCAGTATCAACTAGGAAAGTCATATTTTCATTATTAACTTTTCCATCTACAAATGGGCCTGTCTGGTCTACTTCTAGAGTTGCGCCAAGTACGCACTCTTCTTCCTCCCTTCGGCACCGTCAATAACCTTCTTTTGAATCACTATCATCGCGTTGCAGCCAATACTGTGAAGCAGCGCTAGCGCGCGGCGGCTTATTTACCTGTTCTGCGTTGTAGAATCCCGTTTCACTACTATACTTCTGGGAATTTTTGCTTTGTGGAAAAGGTGGTTTTGGCACCTGATTCTGTTGTGTTACAACCTTCTGCTGTCACTGCGGTTGACCACTCACCTCATTCTGCACCTGTGGATTCAATGATGCATTTTCGTCGTTAGTACTCGGGGGAAATTTACAGTCGGATTTCCAATGCCCTATCCTACCGCAATTATGACATGGAAATTTCTTCTTAGCTTCCTCTATATTTCCTTTACCTTTCCCAGGATTACATTTTTGTCGTGATCCAGTATTAGTCGCTTGTTCTGCTAATTGAGCTTCCTGTCTCTCCGCTACCTTTACTTGTGCCCACATAGCCTTTTCTTTCAATTTTCGCTGTTTTGCTTCAATCTCATCACTGAAATATTTAGCATGTTTCAGTACTTTGTCTATTTTCTTATTTTGCCAGTCTACAGTATGCTGTTTTATCATCTCACTAATTTCTGGACGAAGATCATATACAAACCTGTATACAAAATGACTTAGTTCCTTTTCACTCAGATTTCCGTCTCCACCAAATTGTTTAAAGGCCAATATTAACCTTTCATAATATGCATGTACTGACTCCTTGCTTTCCTCATGAGTTCTGTCAATTTTTACCCAATCTGTCTCTTTAGGAGGTACTTTGTTTTTCAGAAACGCAATAACCTGTTCGTATTTCTTCATTACCTCGGGGTCTGGAGCCCTGTTTTTGGATCCCTCGGGTATTCTTGCGTTGGCCAATCTATCATGATTTTGCACTCTGTCCATAGATCTGCTGGTACTATTATGTCAAACAGGCTGTTTAGATCAATCCACAATACTTTGGACAATTTTACAAATCTGTCCACCTGTCTATACCACTCGACGGGTTTTTCACGTAGTCAAGGGAAGTCATTTCTAAATGACAAAATATCTTGCCTAGTCCATGGGACATGTACATATCCTCCTCCTGGAATTTCTCTCATAAGGCATTCTGTCACAACCTTCTCTTTTTCTCTAACAGGGAAAGCTGAACAGGTTTTATCTGAAATATCATCTCGTTTTTGATACCATCTACTTTTCCATTTGTCCACATCTCCCCATTTTCTCAACAAAATAATTATTTCCTTAATCTGACTTATTCGTCCTGTGGTATTCATATTTTCGATGTCCTTTTCAGTGAAATCTACTCGATATGGTTTCTGTAAGGCTTTTACCCTTTCAATATCTATACTCATTTCATTTGCTACTTCTTCTAATCTTTCATGGAGACTTTTTGCTCTCCACGTTATGCTTTTACACAGAAATAACAACTCCTCATCTTGGTAGGTTTTTATCTTCTCCGTAGGGATAGTTCCTACTATTAACTCTTCCAGTACCATTCGTAGTTTAGCCACATCTATTGACTGAGATTCTTTGTCTTTCTTCTGCAAACTTCTCAACCATTCACTTAATTCCTCTGTTGATGGTCCTACTGACTTCTCTACATTTCCTTGTCCAAAATCCTTTTGTGTTTCTAATATTGACTCCACTGTTGTTATATTTCTTTCTGCACAATTCTGGCATACAAACGGATTATTTGAAACATTTGGTTCAATCATACTTATTGTCTGTCTCCATGGGTTATCATTTTGACTCATTTTTGGTTGTTCAACCTGTTTATTGCTTTTATAAGGGACCGTCACACAATGTTCGCTATCTTTCTGTTTATCAAAAATAGGCATTACTGGACCTATCGTTACTGGAACCGTTACAGCTTCCAGATTTTTGGTCAATTCTCCTATTTTCTCTGTTAATTCTAGGGTTGTCTTTGCTAGCTCTGCTGAATTTTCATCGTTTATTTTACCTCCGGACTTCTTTTCTACCTCTCTAATGGAATAGTTTTTTCCCAAATCTTGGAACTCTGGTTCCGATTTTATGATTCGTACTGTTTCTTTCATTGGTGCACTTGGGGTTAATATTTCTGGTTCTGGCCGATATGGGGTTGGATTTTTATAGAACATGTCATCAAGAACATCATCCTCTGATTCATTCACTCCATACCCTCTTGACTCCACATTATGTCTCTTTTCTACGCATTTTCTTCCTTCATTCACTCCTGCAGCTCTTACGGGAAACAAACCCTCAGTCATACTCGCATTCCGCCACCTTCTCATTCGATCATCATGATTCTCATGTCCGTACGATCTACCAAACATGTACCTATACCTTCCGCCACTTCTCTGTCTTTCTCGGTCGTGCATCTCATCTCCCATTCTGTCAATGCTTCAAATTGTGTCGGTCTATGTCTTGGTTCTAAATTCATCATTTTCTCTCTTAAATTTCTCAAAACTACCAAATTAAATGAACCATGTTCTGGAAAAGCCAACACTCCGTCTTTTTCAGTATACTTGACCCAATTGTCTATCCAAATACAGGTGTGATATCTATATTTCACAATCATAAAGGATGCAGGGGTTTTCGGTGGAGGAAGTAACTGTCCTTCCCTAGTTTCAATCTAGGTGTGGCGCAGCTGCCAGGGCGTCTGACGTTGGACGCTGGGGATCATGGTTTGATCCCTGGCACCAGCGGCAGGTCAGCCCAGCACCATGTGACTCTGGGCAATTGCTCGCTTAATCTTCCCGAGGGCCCCCAGCGCCGGGATGCCTACGGGTAGCTGTGCGCTTTACAAATACTGGATTTACATTTACAATCGGTTTGTCCTTTTTAAACCACTTTGTAATTCTACCAAACCAGGACTTTTTCTCCTTTTCTGGTGGATCGTACTACATTTTCCCATCTTCTGTGTATCGCTATTCTCTCCTTACAACCGTACCGCTATTCTGTCCAATCGTAGCGTGACTCACACTAATGCACCAATCCGGAGCGTTTACATCACCCTGTGCTTCTCCACTCCTAGCGTGGCGTAGACTAACGCACCAATCCGGAGCGCTCTACGTTTCCCACTGACTGGCCAATCCCAGCGCGGTCGTTCTGACGTCAACAGCCGCTGCCGCAGCTCCTGCTCCTGTCTACCCCTCCTTTACAATATCCACTCGGTAAGTTTTGTTTCAGATTTACAATTCTGTTAGTAACAACACAAAAACACCACCATTGTCCGCTTCGCTAACCAAGGAATAGCAATAGATCTTTCTCAGGAGAATTCCGTCTTTCCCAAGAGCAGCCCCTACCTCTGCCCTACTACAGAATCGTTACTTCCATTGATAAAGTAGCACAACCCTCTACCTTACCCTTCTAACAAGCAATAGCTAACCGTTTCTCCAGAATTAAGACACATAGTTGGAGACCCAAAGCTCCTGAGAAATAAAACTAGAGTTTCACAATTAACCCGAATGCCTTCACATTCATGCACTTTCATACGAGAAAAATGTAGTACATTCACACAGAATCCTGTCTTTCCCGAGAACAGCGAACAGTCTGTCCTACTACAGAATTATGACATACGTTAAGAAGTAGCACTTCCCTCTACTTTATCCTTCTAGCCAGCTCAGAGAACACCTGTTACCTTTCCAGTGATAAGCGTTATCGGAATGCTATTTGGACTCCTGGTACCTAAGACCAAACTTTTCACAGGTGACCTTCGCTATCATACACACTTCTCTCACACAGAAAATGTCTCTAATGGCAACACACGATGATGTCACCGAAACAAACCCAGACAATGCGTCGTGCAACTTCAATCGTTACACGTTTCTCCCTGTGTACCTACAGGACAACAACAATTCCGTTGTTCCCGAGAACAGCGCTTACCTCTGCTCTACTACGGAACCGTTACAAACTTCCGACTTCCTACATCCCAGAAGCTGTGCAAACAACATAGAACTCGACGCAACTCAACATAGAGTGTTAATACATAAACCAATATCAATCAATAACCAATAAGCAATAAGCAATTTACAAGCAATAATCACCAAACCAAAACAATAACAACCATCATTCTGCTACCAGAAAAACTGTTGCAGCGTGGAATGTCAAATCCTCCCTTCGTCACAGACCAAATATCGCAATAACACATTAACTCAAATACATTCATTGGTGGGGCCCATAACACCAACACTCACACTTCATTGATCTGCTTTTCCGGGAGAGATAAGTTTCCATACGCTGACATGAAAGGAATATCTTTTCACCTAAACCCTAATATGTATTATATACCTTTATTAGCTTCAAACCTCGTGATATTCCTCTCATCTGGCGATGAATCAGTTAGTTGGTTTTGTAATTTGGTAATTCAATTCTTTTATTTTATGCTCTTCTCTTAATCTAATTTCTTCAAATAATCAACACAACACATTTGTCTATTAATCAAAGCATCGTTTATCTAATTAAATTGCAAATTTTAGAAAATCATCGTCCAAACCGCAGAACATCATATTTAACTAATCTGGCTATTAGTCGTCCTCTAAGTCAGTCAAGTCGTAGAAAAATCTTTAAATTCATCAAAGTCAGGCCGCAATTCAGTCTCTCAAAGATTCAGGATAACAGTTGTCCAGCAGTGTCACCGTCCTCTCCGTCAGCATAACGTCAGGAAATTTGCAGCAAGACAAATCGAACGACAGGCTTTTTAAACTATTCTACCGTCTTTTATAATGATTTTAATGTCAACATGTATCAAGCATGAGTTTTAGACAGTCCTGATTGGTGGATTTGGGGTCACTCGGTGAAGTTCTCACATAGTCCATTAGATTAAGTCATCGCACTTGCTGGTTCCGGTTTTAAGACAGTTCTTTGTCTTGAGGTCCTGGCAACTCTCCCAGTATGACCTTGGTGGGTACATCTTTCCTGGGGTCAGGACGAGGCCATTGTTGCTGGCGGTGGCGCAGGCGCACTTCACCCAAAACCTCGTGGGACTGTAGCAGTCACGTCGTGCGTCTCAGTCGGCCATCTTTACGAAGGCCCAAATGGTCAACTTAAGCAAAACAAACACAAAAACGTAATTAAAACATTCAAATGGCTAATAAAATGTTAAACTCTCCCTAATTTCCCTATGTGTAAGTAATTATCTAGCATAATAGCAACATTCAAAGCGTTTATATTCACCCAGTGATGTCATCTGGTGCAACTTACAATTACGTCACAAAAGCAACATATATCATGCAATATTCTAATTTTCTACCATTAGTATGTGTACATATATTAGTATACAATTAGTTTAGCCATGCGAAATGCAAAACCCACGTGTAATTCTTTTGTTAATATAATTGGTGAGTTATCACTACAAACGGATTAATAATATTACCATTAATTGATTATGCCGATTAATATAAACATGCAGAATGGGGGGGGGGTATACAAAATGTTGTACTACCCGCTCCAGCACTAGATGCCTGTACATTGTGTTTAGGTGACTGCATTTGTGTAGTGTCCTCGTTACCCTGGGTTGCTGTTACTGTTGCTTCTGTTAACATTTGTCCCCAATCTATTTTGGTTGGGATTAATTCATAATCTTAATTTGAAATAACATAAACATAACATAAAAAAACAAATAGTCAATTTACTGTATTTAAAGTGCACAAGTTAAAGAATATACTCTTCTACACTTATAATTAGATTTTTAATTTCTGTTTACAGCGTATACCAGAAGCTGGCATGCAGGAAGTTGCCTCATAGATCCCTTCAAGCATGAAAAGTGCTAGGAGGAAATGTTCTGGGCCAGGATGCTGCTGCAGTCCCCATCTAGAAGAAAACACACTATGATGCTGCCATGTTCTCCATGCTAGGCAAGAAGATAAGGAAGCACTTTTTACACACTGCTTCCCCATAGGAACTCCTATGAACATATTCAGCAGATTCCCAAGATAAATCGCAAAATACTGTATTTGCCTTTCATTGTATTTTTTTTTTTTTTTTTTTTTGAAAAAACCTTTATTATGTGCAGTTGCTTCATCTTACAAAGTACGGTCACCGTCCAGGCGGCGATTCAGTGAAACAAAGCGCACGTTTCCTGATGGTGAAACACAGCCATTCAGCCGGCAACCCGGGGGTCCGGCGGCGTTGTGCAGGTTAACGTGTATACAGGAACGAGACGCGTACATTGTCAAAACATCTGGTACATGGGGTTCTTTCCTTTTTCGGGTGTAGTTTTGTGGTGTCCCTGATGTGTGTTGTTAACAATAGAGGATGGCGCTGTGGTTCAGCCCACTCCGCGGCTGTGCCGGTGGCTGCCTAGGCCTTGATCTGGATTCTCACAGGACATCCCTAGTATCCCAAGTGGAAAGGCCTCCGGGCAGCTTAGCGTCAGCGTCGTGCTCATAGTGCAGGCTGAAGCGCGACAAAGATGCTGCGGTATAGCTCACGTCGGCATATCTGACGGTGTGTAGGCCCGGCGAGTCTAGTGTGCAGTTTCGTAGCTCATGGTTATGAGTGTGCTACGCGGTGCGCACCCGTCCCACCAGCACCGCGCCTCCCCAGCCGCCAAGTGTCGGCGCAAATCCGGCATGGCACAGAGTGCGCCTAGGTCAAGCGTTTGCCGTGTTCTCCGGGCGCATCCGCCCCAGGCGGGGAGCTCGTGTCTACAACACCTTGTCTTTTGTAAGGGGGGGCTCGCTAGGGAGGGCAGCCCCCCGGGGGCGCCGCGCGCCGCAGCCATCGTTAGGTATCCGTGGTGAAATGAGGATTCGATCTGGGAACTTGACCCATATGTAAACTACTCCCCATGTATGTGCAGCAATAAAGGGGTGTCAAGGTTAGGGTCGTAAACTCAGGTAGGGGCAAGGGGAAGGGGGGGAGGAGGGAGGAGGAGATCATTCTGCGATCGAGCAGGGGGGCCATCTTCCGCCAAGCGGAGCCCAGTGGGACCGCGCAGCGCGCGCGGGGAGCCGCAGGCCAGAGGGGGGGGGGAAGAGGGCCGGTGAGAGGGCAGTAGGTCTAGGGCTGCCGCTCCTCCATTAGTAGGGGAGTGGCAAGCCCCAGAGATTCAAGTTATCCCTCGGTCCTGGCAGGCCCTCTGGAACGCTGCAAGAAGGTTGTCCCAAAGCTGGGCGATGGGGAACTTCCGGAGCCCTGCAGTCTCTTCACGAAGAAGCACCGCGCTTTCTGCCTGCGCCCAGTTGGTAAAGGAGGCCCTCCAATGTCGGATGTGTGGGGGGGCGGTTGCCTTCCAATGCTTGGTGAGCAAGCGCTTGGCCGTTATAAGGCCCATGTCCCAAAAGCGTGCCTGTACTTTGTTGTCTTTCGTTCGCCTATAGAGCCCTAGTATGCTTGCTTCCCATGTGCGCGGGAGTTGTCCGTCGGCGCCACGTGCGAGCAGTGTTAGTACGTCGTCCCAGTACGGCTGTAGAGTAGGGCAGTGCCAAAGCATGTGTAAGAGGTCCGCTCCCGGCAGCAAGCATTGCTGGCAGGTCGCATCTGTCCGCGCAAAGTATCTGTTGATTTTGTCGGGCGTGAGGTATGCGCGCTGCAATATGTAGTATTGTATAATTTTGAATCTGGGATTGCGCGGGACTGTGGTCGGGCCGGCCAATATCAGCGCCCATTCCTTATCTGTCCAGTCTCTTCCCCTATCTGCCGTCCAGCGTTCTCTTAGCATTGATGTGGATGGTTGCGAGTGCGCCTGCAGCGCCTGCGCCAGCCAGTGCATGATGTGTGCGCCATTCCCCATTACATTTAGGTATTGTATAAAGGTATGCACCGGAGGCTCTGCTGCCAAGTCTCCCCAGGAAGTAGTGAGTGTGTGCAAGAGGGAGGCGTGTAGGAGGAACTGGCCCGCCGGGAGAGTCGTGTCATCAGCCAGGTTTGCGAACGTGAGCAGATCGCCATCTGCATACAGATCGCTCAGCGTGTCTACCCCCGCCTGTTCCCAGCTAGCCAAGTGGGCCTCTGTGAGCGGCCCTGTCGGGCCAGGCATACCCAAGAGCGGTAAGCTCGGGGCGTAGGGCGATGTTGCGCGTGTGAGACGTAGGCACCTCAGGAAACATCTGCGCGCCACTGCTAAGTAGATCTGGGAAGGGCAGACCGTGCGGGTTATCGGGTGAAACAGCGTATTAATTTGTGTGCGTGACCAGGCAGCGGTGTGTGAGGCAGTGTCCTCAAGCTGTCTGCCGCTCAGCCATCCCGCCACCCACTGCATTTGTGCCGCAAGATAATACAATTCCAGATTGGGGACTGCCAGCCCTCCGGAATCCGTGGGCATGTATAGTTTAGCCAGCGCCACTCGCGGTCGCCCCTTATTCCAGATGAGGCTGCGCAGCAGCACCTCTAATTCTCGGAAGAGCTTGGTGGGGATATACAGAGGCATGTTCGCGAAATAGTAGAGTAGGCGAGGCAGTACAATCATTTTGGACAGGGCCACGCGGCTAGGCACGTTAAGGGGCAAAGTGTTCCAGAAGCCGATTTGTGCTCGGACAGAAGCAATCGCTCGACAGAGGTTTCCCTCCAGAATATCAGCCGGGGTTCTGTAGATCCGTATCCCTAGGTAGCGGAAAGTGGTGGGATGCCATTGCAGTCTGTCCCCTCCCAGCCGGATGTCGCATTCAGGCGTGTCCGGGCCGAAGGGATATGCCCCTGATTTGGCCCAATTAACTCTCAGGCCCGACATTCTCTCGAAGGTGTGGAATATGTCAGTGAGGGAGGCGGGGATGGCAGTTATGTCCCTGACGTAGAGTAGCAGATCATCTGCATACAGCGACACCACATGTATACCATCCGCCAACGGGATTCCCCACTCCAGCCCGTGTGTCCTGAGAATCGCAGCCAGCGGCTCCATGGCCAGCGAAAACAGTAATGGGGACAGTGGGCAGCCCTGACGGGTGCCCCTGCGGACTCGGATGGCAGCTGAGAGGAGGCGGCCCGTGCGGACTCGGACTGTCGGCTTGGCGTAAAGCAGGTCTATCATGGCGCGGTATCCACCCCCCAGTTGATACTTCTCTGTAACTGCCCGCAGGTACGGCCACTCAACTGAATCGAAAGCTTTCTCCAGATCCAGTATCAGGCATCCCGCTCTCGGCCACTGTTGTGTAGCGTATTCCTGTACTCTGAAAAGGCGGCGTATGTTGTGGGAAGTGTGGCGGGTGGGGACAAATCCATTTTGGTCTCGGTGCACCAGGGTGGGTACATGAGGGGCCAATCGCCTAGCTAATGCAGAAGCCAGGATTTTATAATCCGTGTTCAGTAGCGCCAGTGGGCGGTAAGAGCCCACTCGCGTGCTATCCTTGCCCGGTTTTAGTATAGAGACTAGCGTGGCCTCATTTAACGTAGGGGGCAGAGCGGCATCCTCCGCTGCCGCGTTGTACATTCTCAGCAGTTCTGGGACGAGAATGTCCGAGCCGGCCTTGTACAGCTCCGCCGGCAGCCCATCCGGGCCCGGCGTTTTGCCGTTAGATAGATTAAAGATGGCTTCCCGGAGCTCGTCTGGCTCCAGTGGGGCGCCCAGCGCGTCCTGTTGCGCAATAGTCAGTTGCGGCAGTAGCAGAGGGGAGAGGTAGTCGGCTATATCCGGGTAGGGGACTGCTAAGCGGGAGCGATACAGTTCGGCGTAGTGGGCAGCGAAGACATCGTGTATTCCAAGTTGTGTGTACGTCAGCTCCCCGCCCGCACAGCCGCCACCGGGGTCGAGCGGGTTTCTTGAGAGATCAGCCACGCTAAGAGTTTGCCAGGTCTGTCGCCAAGGTGATGCGACTGTATTTTGCCTTTCATGTGACTAGAATCACAAATTTTCTGGACCTCATGTTCAGGTTGACCACTAATAAATATAGGAGGTGGCTTTCCTTTAAAAGGATGACCTTTATGAGTGAAATTGGGCTTTAGATGAGATATGTGAAAGGACGGTGAGCCTTCCAAGGTGGATAAAAGTGTTAGGTGGACTGTGAATGGATTGATTTTTTTAGATATTTCAAAAGAGCCATCATTTCCAGGAGAAAATAGAGACCAGAAAAGAATACAGATGATAGCCAGACTTAATCTCTTACCTTGTATACTGAAGCTAGTGGGTTAGCCTGCTCCTTTGTATCTCCGTAGCTCTTTTTAAATTAAGGATACATTTCTTTCTTTTTTTTAAGGTTCTAATGAGTGCTGGACTGCAGTAACAGTATCTTCAGCTTTAAAAGTTTTAGGAAATGTTCAGGGATGGAAGCCTGTTAAGGCAAAGAAAAGTGAAAGCCCTAAGGAAGTATGGATGGAATTGTTATAATCAAATTTAGTTGCAGTTAAGAGGGATGTCCAATTATCTTGCGTGGTGGCCAAGGGTTTTATTTAGTCTTTCAGTATGATCATTGGACTGCATGGTAACTGAAAGTCAAGTCTCTTTGAATACCTTCCAAAATTTTTAAACATACCGAGCTCCTCAATCAGAAATTATTTTTAAGGTTAGGCCATGGAGCCTAAATATATCTGAACATAAGGTTTTAAGCATTTCCAAGGCTGTTGGTAATTTACGGAGAGCAGAAAACGGGCCATTTTAGTAAATTAATCAATGGTGATCATGATTGCTGTACCACCCTCAGAGACAGGTAAGTCAACAATAAAGTCAGTAGAAATGTTTTCCCAAGGTTTGGGTGGGATTTCAGGAGACAATAATAACCCGGTTTTCTTTTGTGTTTGAAACTTGTTTTCGCCGTAAGTTTTGCAAGTCTTAACAAGCTTGTAGACATCTTGATGAAGAACGGTCCACCAAACGTTTCTTTTTCTGAGATCCTCAGTTACTTGTTTACCCAATGTCCAGACATTATTGCATCATGACATAACTGCAGAACATATTTCTTTGAGTGTTTTGTTGTAATAAAAAGTCTACCCTGCAAAAAAAATAGTTGACATTTTTTGCAATTGAACATTTGTATTCAGTTGGCTACGTTTCTGTAGATTGAGAAGGCTGGTTTCTAGACTGATCATGTCATGGAATGTGGAAGTTATAGCTGTGATAAATACTTGAGGTTTGATGATCTTCTCCATGCTCCTAATCGCATTTGATTCTGTAACATTTGGACAAAGAGTCTGCTACTAGATATGCAGCGATACTAATGGGGATGATGGACATAGCGTTTGAGCAAATCAAACACTCACCCCCAGTCAACTGATCTGGGTTTAATCCATCATCATTCTTTAGCTCACTCCACCACCCCAGTTCAGACATGGCCATATGCAAATCAGTCTGACCCTGTGCCTCATGGGAACAGTCCAGCCCGAACTGCCAAGCCATGTCTTCCCTGGACCGGAAACAAACATCCCGGGACCGATTTCGGGTTCATAACCCTCATCAGCCAGGCTATCTTGAATCCAGTGGCATTGCTTGAACCTTGCGATTGTCCATGGCAATGCTATTTGAGGGTAAAACATAGCCGAAGTACTCTGCTGAGTCCTTATGAAATATACACTTATCAAGCTTGGCCAACAACTTGATTTCTTGTAACCTTTGCTGCACCTGTTTTACATGACTAATGTTTTCAGTTGGATTCTTGGAGAAAACTAAAATGTCATCAGTATAGACAAGCATAGACTTGAGTATTGAGTCTGAGAAAACTGTGCTCAAGAAACTTCGGAAAAAAGCAATTGCATTACCTAACTCAAAGGACATCACCCCATACACAATATTTCCAAATGGTATTCTGAATGCTGTTTTCTACTCATCACATGGTCAAATTAGAATCAGGTGATAAGTTCCCCTTAAGCCCAACTTGTTACAGTGTTTAACTCATTGCACAGCTTCTAATATGTTGGGTATTATAGGTAAGGGATAGCGATTGTTCACGTTCACCTGGGTTAGCCCTCTATAATCAATACACGGGCAACGTTTAGATGTTCCCTTCTTTGGTACAAAGAACAAAGAAGCTTCAGCTAGTGATTTTGAGGGAACAAATGTAGTCAATTTGTCAGACTGGAATCAATATATTAAGACTTACCTTTCCAAGGGGGACAAGGAGAAGAACAAGATCATGAGGTAAGATGTCAAAGGCTTAATCAAAAGGTTGATGAGGTTATTGATGTTAGTTTCTTGAAAAGCATCCAAGAATGCATGATACATGTCAGGAATGTCAGCAAGATGAGCAATAGAAGGCACATGAGATTCAGAACGGATTTACAATATTCCTGAAAAGCATTGGGCAAAGTACAGTGAGACAGAAAATATGAAACTCAAAAAGAGTATCTGGGCAGTCCAATTATTATAGGGATTGTCCCTTCCTAGCCAATCAACTCATAAAATGATTGGATAACGTGGGGAAGCAATCAAGTTGAAGGTGACAACTTCATGATGAGAGGCCATCGTTAAGGGTAATGGTTGGGTTTCTTCAATTACTATTCTAGAAGCCACTGAAGTTCCATCAACATCTTCCACTGCCACTGGAACTTTCTTCTTAATGATCAGAATCGGATGGTGTGAAGCCCACGGAATGTTCATGTATACATTTGAGGCTCTGTACTCTGAGAGAACAGGAACTTTAGGATAATTAGGCTGAATTAAAACTTTGCCCTGAAAAGAACTAAACTGGAAGGAGCTTTTTGACAAGCGCATTACGCAACTTTTGCGTCATTTTTAACATGGGAAAAGTGACGTATGGTTGGCGCAAGGGGCTTGTAAATAAGCACTTAAGTGTTTAGTGTTTGGAGCAGGCTTGGATATAATTCACTTGTCTCTTTTCCCTGCACAAGAGGTAAGCTCTTTAGTTTCCTGGCTTTTGTGAGGAATGGGCAGGCCTAACAGGACAGGAATTCAAACGGTGTCCTTCTTGGCCACAATACATAAAAAGGACAAGTTTTTCCTTCTTGCCCTCTCTTCCTCGGTTAAGGGGGTCTTACCAACTCCCACTTGCATGGGCTCAATGTCAGATTCCTTAACTTTAGGCATTGGCTTGAAGGAAGTTCAGAAGGAAATATTCAAGGATCACTCTTTCCTTTTTTCTAGACTTCTTTCCTGAAGACAGCTTTCAATATGTACGGCTAGTTGGATGAGGTCCTGAAGACTACGTGGTCTGGTGAATCTCGCTAATTCGTCTTTTATCTCATCTCTTAGACCCTTTTGAAAGAGCGTAAATGGGATTGAATCAGTCAAATCAATTTTCCTGGCCACTCCCTTTGATCTTGACATGTATGTGTGCTGGTCCATCGAACTTGGGAGAGTTCAAGAATCACTTCTTCAGCGGTGAACTTATGGTTTTGATTGTCAAACATCAGCCTAAACTCATTTAGAAAGGCAGAGAAAATATTTAAAAGGGTACTTGACACAGTGACTAAAGGCATAGCCCAGGACAGGGCATTCACAAAGTTGTTGCTAACAATGAAACCCATCCCAGACCAGTCAGAGGCATAGCAGTGTGGTTTAAAGGTAAAATTAACTTGACAAGTATCCAGTAAGTTCTTCAGTGTTACAGGATTTTCATCATCCCTCAAGTATTTATCAAGTGGGGCTCAAGTGTGCCTCTGTGAAAACAGCCTATGACTGACAAAGAGATGCATTCTCAGACGTCAGATTCTGAACTTGCAGCATTAGATTACTGACCACAGCAAATACGTCTTGGATTTGAGGTGCTTCATGAGCTTGATCCATTTGTAAGGTACGGTGGCATCACAACCTGTCCTGTCAAGAGCTGTTGATGATTTCCTCATCTGAATGTATGACCATTTATCTCCAGGTGGAGGAGTGGATGCCAGTTTGAAACAGGAGTCGAGGGCTGCTCTGGGAAATAACCCAGCAAAAAGGAAATACTGGGATCCAAAGTAAAGACCATTCGGCTGGTCAGTCTGCAAAACAGGATATGGAAGTGAAAGCTGGAGTCTGCAATAAAGCATGTAAACCAAAAGCAAGCAATAGGTAGAAAACAATTGTGACGCAACTGAACTTCACGATGGAGCTCCTTCTATAGTGGAGGAACATGAAGTGATCTAATTCAAAAAGAATCAGCCATCATGTATTGGGTTGATTTCATAATCTTAATTTGAAAAAACATAAATGTAACACAAAGAACCAAATAGTAAATTTTCTAAAGTTAAGTTGCACATGTTAAACAATATATGCTAATTTCTAATTTAGTATTAATTCCTGCATGCAATGTATACTAGAAGCCGACATGCAGGAATTTACCCCATAATACCCTGCACATGTGAAGTGCACTGAGAAGAAATATGGCGCCGGGCCAGGTCACATTGTGCCTCAGGCAGAAATGAAACCACACCAGGATGATGCTGCAGTCTCCGTGCGAGGCCAGAAAGTTTCAAAGTGTGAACATGATATGGAACAGCCCATGGCAAGCACTTGTCAAAATAGTATTGGCAGTGTACTTGGAATCCAATAGCTGAAACCTTGGGGATGAACAGATAGCACCTGGAATGCTGACTGAATATTTACTTTAGCCATCAGTGCTGCCTTGTCTGCACCACTGACTAAATAAGTGAGTCTAAACTGTCCTGGCTCCTTCTTTGGGACAATCCCCAGAGGTGATACTATGAAACATGGAAACAGAGGGTTCTTGAATGGGCTCTCCAAGCACCCCAGCTGCATCTCCTTCTTCACTTTTTGCCTAGCCATCTCCAACTGTTCCTCTGCAACCTTAAGTTCCTGCAAACGCGTAATTTGTGGGCCTTTATACGGAACCTGAACCCTTCTTCAAGCCCTTTTAGCAACCACTGTGCGTCCTCTCTCCTATGATATCTATTGAGTAAAGGTCATTAGGCTTAACTGGTGTAGGAGCCCTCTGTATGTTCCCCAAAACCCCCTGCTACCTCCCGGCACCAAGTATCACTCTGTCTGGTTCCCTCCAGACTGGTGCTCACCCTGACTCCCTACATTCACTCTACTTCTTTGCGGGGTCTTTTTCCCTAACAACTCCCTTGCCTCTGTTACACTCGCTGGCTAGATGGCCTTTGCAGAACGTGCTGCAAACAGGCCTGAACTTGCATGCAGCTCTGCGCTTGCACTCGCCCTTCTGAAATTTTTAGCAGACTGCTTCAGACCCTTTGCATACCTTGTTCCCATGAAAGACCTGAATTCCCCCATCCTCAGTTGAAATATCCCAGTTTTTGCCTTGCTTGGGGTGCAACAAAATTGGTATTCTCTTCTATTTGTGTCTTCCGTAGCTGTCACCAGAGCCTGCTACATCCTCGTGGATCCACTCAGTGGAGGTTCAGGTTTGCATTTTTAGACTGAAGCCCTGTATCATACTTTAGCCATGCATCACCCTGGAACATTCACTGCGCTTCAAGACTTTTATGCTCATACAACCACAACGCAGCTGTGATCTGGAGGAATTTCTCAACTATCAGACGTGCAATCACTGGGAAAGTAAGCAAACAATTGTCTATGGACCTCTCCTTCCTAAACTTGTGCCCCACATTCTTGTCCTTATCGTTCTTGTCATATGTCAACAGGTCTAGCTCTGCCTGCTGGATCTTGAGGAGCAAAAAGATATCAATTAATACCTTTCTCCAAACCCTTTCCTTGAACAATAGCAGGATGAAGTTTGCTAAACCAGTCTCTCTAGCTGCCTATGAGTTTCTCAGTGAAGCCCTGAAAGCTCTCAACAATGCCATCCTGAGATTCACCCTACCCAGGTGGGCACCACTGTGCTGCTGACCCCCCACCTGCGTGATACCTACTACTACCTGCGCTCCTGTGGCTATTGAGCAAGATTCTGAGCCCCTGCCCTTTCATTTTCTTACCAAAGGGGCCAATGCTCGCTCTGTTATGCACCACTGTGGTGGAGTATTGAGACAGCCCCCTGCCTCTTGTGCGCAAAATGCCGGCCACTGGGATACATTGCCCTCCTCTGCCAATGAGCAACTACCATGTTCTGGTATAGTTCCAGCTGCACCCCTGTTGGACCTGAGAAGTAGCCTGCTCTCATCTTCAGGAGGTGTCCCGTGGCCAGGACATGCATACCTGCCAGGACCCCATGACTATACCGGCTGCATCACCTGTTGGGTCCAAGATGCTATGTGTGAATGTCTGTGCCTCTTTCCTGCACCCAATGCTTCCACATTCCCCCGGGGCTTGTGGAGTAGTCTGCTGCTGGTTGCTGTCCCAAGTCACATGTGCATTACTATGGCCTGGCTGTGGAGGCATTTCTGCAAATGCATAGCTGATACCTAGCCTGGCTGGACTCTTGTTGCACTATTTAGCATCCATCACCTGCATGCCATATTTATTTATGCCCGGTGAATGCCCCCAGTTCAGTTCTCCCCAGCCTCCTGTTGCACAGCCTGCAAAGACACTGGTTGTGTTGCCCCATGCTTATTTGCTAATCATTTAGCAGTTGTCGCTGACTGGTTGTTGCACCATGCTCCCCAGTCACTGCCATTTAGTGTCCAGATGCGGGAAGATTATTGGTTGTTTGCACCTGAGGGCTTGTCCTAGTTACGCTCTTCACCATCTGCCTCTTTTGTCCCCTGTACATCAATCGCACCTCCATGTTGGCTGCATACATGTGCTCAGTGGCTCTCCTCTCTTCCACGCAACCTTCTTTGCTCAAGCACCCCTTGAGAGATTCTGTGGGTTTGCTTGCTAACTGTGTGCTCCTCAAATACTTAGCCAAAGAACCTCTCCTTGGCCGTGCATGCCCACTGCCCCTCACATCATAGCGATGATTAGGTTCATCTCATCTGCATAGTCTGGTGCCACTCTCAGCAGCTGATTAACTTCAGTATTTCTCCCTGGTCCTGATGTGCAAGGATTCACCTTCCTTGTCTTGCTGATAACCGATTTCCTGTGACTGTTGCTGTGAGCTGGTTTCTTTCCTACTGGTTCTTCCAGAACCCTGTAAGTGGGAGGTGAGTGCATATTGTGCCCCCACGCCAATACTGAGCCTCCCGCCAGTCCGCTGGTCTGGATGCGGGGTAATGTTCACAACTCATTGAATGGTCAACCGTAGAGCCTGATGTTGCGAAGCTCACCTGGTGAGACTCATGCTGTTCAACCCTTTGACCCAGATGCTCCTGTCACCAGCTACTCCGGTAATGTCGCTCTGTCCCCATTGCAACTTTGCACTTTTTTGGTGCTCCAGAAAACCTCACAAAAGCATTTATGAGAATTGGAAGTAGTACTACAGGAGTACTCTTTTACTTACTATTACATATCTTTGCAAATTGGCCGGAAATGTCCAACTCGCGAGGCTCCCGCCCTGCCATAGCAAACTACAGTATCCAGGGGATGGGCACCCTGGGACACCGCAGGAGCCGGCCCTGGGGGGGTGGCGGTCCCCAGGGCCATGGCAAGTCTCCAGGAGGGGGGCTGCGCGGCCCTGCTCCCACAATTTACAAAGCCCCAGGGGTGGTGGTCCCTGGGGCTGGGGGGTCCATCACGGACCCCCCAATTTTAATATTTAGAGCCCCGGGGAGGTGACAGTCCATGGGGCGTGGGGGAAGGCTTGAGACCCCACAGGTTATTTTTTTTAAAAAGCCACGGGGGTGGCAGTCCCCGGGGCTGTGGGGGGGCAGTGTGCCCCCCCTGCAATCACAATTAAGCAGAGCCCCGGGGGTGGCGGTCCCCTAAATAGTATCGAAGCACGGGAGTCCGCGCTTTGTTTTTTTTTCCCGTGGCTGGACCCGCGGATCGTCCGTGGATTTTCCAGTTTAAAAAAAATAATAATGTTTGGGCCCCGGGGGTCCTGTGGGACCCCCTAAGCAGGCCTAGGGGGTCAGGGTGTTTCTGCCCTGCCCCCTTTTTGCGTTTTGCGCACTTGTATGACTGATTTCTTGTGCCTCAGTTCTACTGAGGCACAAGATGGCTACCAACACTTCCTGGTTTGGAGTGTTGACAGCCAATTAGCATACAGCTCGTGATCGGGAGGCTGCGCAGATCCTCCGCGGCCATAGATATATATGTGTTTTTACTTTTGATTTTCTCAGCAACTACTGAACGGATTTACACCATTTAACAAAAAGGGTTCTTTCTAAACCAAGAACTACCTCTTTGCCAAATTTGGTGTAATTTCGTTCAGCAGTTCGGGCTGTAGCCGTGTCTAACCTATGGAAAATTGCATGGGGAAAACACGTTTTGGGACCCCACTTTTTTCTCAGCCCCCGCTTGCCGAATCACCCCAAAACTTTAAGGATAGGAGCGGACCGGAGCGCCTCACGAGTTTTGAAAATTTCGCGAAGATTCATCAACCGGCGCCAAAGTTATTGGAAATAGAATGTTGTGAATTTCCTATGGAAAATAGGTCCTAACTATAACTTTCTACTGGTGACCGCCAGTAGATAATATATATATACACACACACACACATATATCTATATATATATATATATATATATACATATATATATATATATTTAATAATATCCCAAGCATGGCAAGCAGGTTTACACCTGCTTGCCATGCTTGGGATATTATTGGGATATTATTAAATTGATTTGGAACTGCACCATACCAGGGAGTGCGTGTGGATTTTTTCCTGAAAACCCAGGAGCTTTGATTGAATCTTACAACGGCTGACTCTGCCGTCTCCACAATTCCCGCACCGCCAAGAGCGCCAAATGCCGCCAACAACGAGTCCTCGCTGTGAAAAAATATATATATATATATATATATATATATATATATATATATATATATTATCTACTGGCGGTCGCCAGTAGATAGTTATAGTTAGGACCGTGTTTCCATAGGAAATCTGAAAATTCTATTTTGAATAACTTTGGCGCCGGTTGACGGATCCTCGCGAAATTTTCAAAAATAATGGGGCGCTCCGCTCAGCTCCTACCCTGGAAGTCTCGGGGTGATTCGTGAAGCGGGGGTTGAGAAAAAAGGGGGGTCCCAAAACGCGTTTTCCCAATGCATTTTCCCATAGGACCTTTAGTCGAAGGTACAGCCCGAACGGCTGAACAGAATTACTTGAAATTTGGCAAAGAGGTAGTCCTCAGGTCAGGAATGTGCCTTTTGCATATATGGTGTCAATCTGTTCAGTAGTTCCTGAGAAAATTGCAGTTAAATGTACATAAATATCTATAGGATCGCACCATGCCATGCACGAGCGTAATTCTGATTGGTGGTTACATGTCAGTCAACATTCGAATCGGTCGAAATCAGGAAGTGTTGTCCGCCATTTTGTGTGTGACAGTGAAAAAGAAAAGTGGAGAACGTGAAAAGGGGGCAGGGTACAGAGTTCCTGACCCCCTAGCTTTTGTCAGGGGGTCCCTGAAGGACCATGAAGGGTGAAAAAAACATTTTTGCCTTCACATTCATGCACATTCATACGAGAAAAATGTAGTACATTCACACAGAATCCTGTCTTTCCCGAGAACAGCGAACAGTCTGTCCTACTACAGAATTATGACATACGTTAAGAAGTAGCACTTCCCTCTACTTTATCCTTCTAGCCAGCTCAGAGAACACCTGTTACCTTTCCAGTGATAAGCGTTATCGGAATGCTATTTGGACTCCTGGTACCTAAGACCAAACTTTTCACAGGTGACCTTCGCTATCATACACACTTCTCTCACACAGAAAATGTCTCTAATGGCAACACACGACGATGTCACCGAAACAAACCCAGACAATGCGTCGTGCAACTTCAATCGTTACACGTTTCTCCCTGTGTACCTACAGGACAACAACAATTCCGTTGTTCCCGAGAACAGCGCTTACCTCTGCTCTACTACGGAACCGTTACAAGCTTCCGACTTCCTACATGCCAGAAGCTGTGCAAACAACATAGAACTCGACGCAACTCAACATAGAGTGTTAATACATAAACCAATATCAATCAATAACCAATAAGCAATAAGCAATTTACAAGCAATAATCACCAAACCAAAACAATAACAACCATCATTCTGCTACCAGAAAAACTGTTGCAGCGTGGAATGTCAAATCCTCCCTTCGTCACAGACCAAATATCGCAATAACACATTAACTCAAATACATTCATTGGTGGGGCCCATAACACCAACACTCACACTTCATTGATCTGCTTTTCCGGGAGAGATAAGTTTCCATACGCTGACATGAAAGGAATATCTTTTCACCTAAACCCTAATATGTATTAAATACCTTTATTAGCTTCAAACCTCGTGATATTCCTCTCATCTGGCGATGAATCAGTTAGTTGGTTTTGTAATTTGGTAATTCAATTCTTTTATTTTATGCTCTTCTCTTAATCTAATTTCTTCAAATAATCAACACAACACATTTGTCTATTAATCAAAGCATCGTTTATCTAATTAAATTGCAAATTTTAGAAAATCATCGTCCAAACTGCAGAACATCATATTTAACTAATCTGGCTATTAATCGTCCTCTAAGTCAGTCAAGTCGTAGAAAAATCTTTAAATTCATCAAAGTCAGGCCGCAATTCAGTCTCTCAAAGATTCAGGATAACAGCTGTCCAGCAGTGTCACCGTCCTCTCCGTCAGCATAACGTCAGGAAATTTGCAGCAAGACAAATCGAACGACAGGCTTTTTAAACTATTCTACCGTCTTTTATAATGATTTTAATGTCAACATGTATCAAGCATGAGTTTTAGACAGTCCTGATTGGTGGATTTGGGGTCACTCGGTGAAGTTCTCACATAGTCCGTTAGATTAAGTCATCGCACTTGCTGGTTCCGGTTTTAAGACAGTTCTTTGTCTTGAGGTCCTGGCAACTCTCCCAGTATGACCTTGGTGGGTACATCTTTCCTGGGGTCAGGACGAGGCCATTGTTGCTGGCGGTGGCGCAGGCGCACTTCACCCAAAACCTCGTGGGACTGTAGCAGTCACGTCGTGCGTCTCAGTCGGCCATCTTTACGAAGGTCCAAATGGTCAACTTAAGCAAAACAAACACAAAAACGTAATTAAAACATTCAAATGGCTAATAAAAAGTTAAACTCTCCCTAATTTCCCTATGTGTAAGTAATTATCTAGCATAATAGCAACATTCAAAGCGTTTATATTCACCCAGTGATGTCATCTGGTGCAACTTACAATTACGTCACAAAAGCAACATATATCATGCAATATTCTAATTTTCTACCATTAGTATGTGTACATATATTAGTATACAATTAGTTTAGCCATGCGAAATGCAAAACCCACGTGTAATTCTTTTGTTAATATAATTGGTGAGTTATCACTACAAACGGATTAATAATATTACCATTAATTGATTATTCCGATTAATATAAACATGCAGAATGGGGGGGGTATACAAAATGTTGTACTACCCGCTCCAGCACTGGATGCCTGTACATTGTGTTTAGGTGACTGCATTTGTGTAGTGTCCTCGTTACCCTGGGTTGCTGTTACTGTTGCTTCTGTTAACATTTGTCCCCAATCTATTTTGGTTGGGATTAATTCATAATCTTAATTTGAAATAACATAAACATAACACAAAAAAACAAATAGTCAATTTACTGTATTTAAAGTGGACAAGTTAAAGAATATACTCTTCTACACTTATCATTTGATTTTTTATTTCTGTTTACAGCGTATACCAGAAGCTGGCATGCAGGAAGTTGCCTCATAGATCCCTTCAAGCATGAAAAGTGCTAGGAGGAAATGTTCTGGGCCAGGATGCTGCTGCAGTCCCCATCTAGAAGAAAACACACTATGATGCTGCCATGTTCTCCATGCTAGGCAAGAAGATAAGGAAGCACTTTTACACACTGCTTCCCCATAGGAACTCCTATGAACATATTCAGCAGATTCCCAAGATAAATTGCAAAATACTGTATTTTGCCTTTCATGTGACTAGAATCACAAATTTTCTGGACCTCGTGTTCAGGTTGACCACTAATAAATATAGAAGGTGGCTTTCCTTTAAAAGGATGACCTTTATGAGTGAAATTGGGCTTTAGATGAGATATGTGAAAGGACGGTGAGCCTTCCAAGGTGGATAAAAGTGTTAGGTGGACTGTGAATGGATTGATTTTTTTAGATATTTCAAAAGAGCCATCATTTCCAGGAGAAAATAGAGACCAGAAAAGAAAACAGATGATAGCCAGACTTAATCTCTTACCTTGTATACTGAAGCTAGTGGGTTAGCCTGCTCCTTTGTATCTCTGTAGCTCTTTTTAAATTAAGGATACATTTCTTTCTTTTTTTTAAGGTTCTAATGAGTGCTGGACTGCAGTAACAGTATCTTCAGCTTTAAAAGTTTTAGGAAATGTTCAGGGATGGAAGCCTGTTAAGGCAAAGAAAAGTGAAAGCCCTAAGGAAGTATGGATGGAATTGTTATAATCAAATTTAGTTGCAGTTAAGAGGGATGTCCAATTATCTTGCGTGGTGGCCAAGGGTTTTATTTAGTCTTTCAGTATGATCATTGGACTGCATGGTAACTGAAAGTCAAGGCTCTTTGAATACCTTCCAAAATTTTTAAACATACCGAGCTCCTCAATCAGAAATTATTTTTAAGGTTAGGCCATGGAGCCTAAATATATCTGAACATAAGGTTTTAAGCATTTCCAAGGCTGTTGGTAATTTACGGAGAGCAGAAAACGGGCCATTTTAGTAAATTAATCAATGATGATCATGATTGCTGTACCACCCTCAGAGACAGGTAAGTCAACAATAAAGTCAGTAGAAATGTTTTCCCAAGGTTTGGGTGGGATTTCAGGAGACAATAATAACCCGGTTTTCTTTTGTGTTTGAAACTTGTTTTCGCCGTAAGTTTTGCAAGTCTTGATGAAGAACGGTCCACCAAACGTTTCTTTTTCTGAGATCCTCAGTTACTTGTTTACCCAATGTCCAGACATTATTGCATCATGACATAACTGCAGAACATATTTCTTTGAGTGTTTTGTTGTAATAAAAAGTCTACCCTGCAAAAAAATAGTTGACATTTTTTGCAATTGAACATTTGTATTCAGTTGGCTACGTTTCTGTAGATTGAGAAGGCTGGTTTCTAGACTGATCATGTCATGGAATGTGGAAGTTATAGCTGTGATAAATACTTGAGGGTTGATGATCTTCTCCATGCTCCTAATCGCATTTGATTCTGTAACATTTGGACAAAGAGTCTGCTACTAGATATGCAGCGATACTAAAGGGGATGATGGACATAGCGTTTGAGCAAATCAAACACTCACCCCCAGTCAACTGATCTGGGTTTAATCCATCATCATTCTTTAGCTCACTCCACCACCCCAGTTCAGACATGGCCATATGCAAATCAGTCTGACCCTGTGCCTCATGGGAACAGTCCAGCCCGAACTGCCAAGCCATGTCTTCCCTGGACCGCAAACAAGCATCCTGGGACCGATTTCGGGTTCATAACCCTCATCAGCCAGGCTATCTTGAATCCAGTGGCAAAGTGGGCAAGGGACCCACTTTTCATCCCCTTTGGTATCACTAGATATGAAGAGCAGGAAATATATGTAAGAAGGAAATTAAATTGCTGAATAAAGAATGCCAGTGGCTTGACGACTATTTTGACACTCAGCTTGGCGGAGTGCTTGACGATTTTGGTGATCAGTATGGACAATTACTCAGTGTTGAGCTCCAAGCAAAAAATGTCTCCATTCCAGGAATGCTTCTTCAATTGTGACAAGTTCTCCATCTAACACACAGTAGCTTCTCTCTGCTGGGGAGAGTTTTTTTGAGAAAAGGCCTTGGGGTGGTATTTACCATCATGACTGGGTTCAGTTTAAGCTTCCCCCATAGACTGATCAACGGAATCAGCTTCATCAAAAAATGGTTTGGTGATGTCAGGTTTTTGTAGAACAGGGCCTTAATAAACTCAGACTTTCATTTTTTAAAAGATTTAGAAGCATCCCCAGTCCACTGAAAAGATGTATTGTTTCTTAAAAGGTCAGAAATGGATAATACAAGTTTAAAGAAGTTTTTAAGAAATGTATGATAATAATTTGCTAGGCCAAAATAACTTTAATTTTCCTTCAGCAAGAAAGAACAGGCAATTTGAGAATTGCTTGAACCTTGCGATTGTCCATGGCAATGCTATTTGAGGGTAAAACATAGCCGAAGTACTCTGCTGAGTCCTTATGAAATATACACTTATCAAGCTTGGCCAACAACTTGATTTCTTGTAACCTTTGCTGCACCTGTTTTACATGACTAACGTTTTCAGTTGGATTCTTGGAGAAAACTAAAATGTCATCAGTATAGACAAGCATAGACTTGAGTATTGAGTCTGAGAAAACTGTGTTCAAGAAACTTCGGAAAAAAGCAATTGCATTACATAACTCAAAGGACATCACCCCATACACAATATTTCCAAATGGTATTCTGAATGCTGTTTTCTACTCATCACATGGTCAAATTAGAATCAGGTGATAAGTTCCCCTTAAGCCCAACTTGTTACAGAGTTTAACTCATTGCACAGCTTCTAATATGTTGGGTATTATAGGTAAGGGATAGCGATTGTTCACGGTCACCTGGGTTAGCCCTCTATAATCAATACACGGGCAACGTTTAGATGTTCCCTTCTTTGGTACAAAGAACAAAGAAGCTTCAGCTAGTGATTTTGAGGGAACAAATGTAGTCAATTTGTCAGACTGGAATCAATATATTAAGACTTACCTTTCCAAGGGGGACAAGGAGAAGAACAAGATCATCAGGTAAGATGTCAAAGGCTTAATCAAAAGGTTGATGAGGTGACAACTTATTGATGTTAGTTTCTTGAAAAGCATCCAAGAATGCATGATACATGTCAGGAATGTCAGCAAGATGAGCAATAGAAGGCACATGAGATTCAGAACGGATTTACAATATTCCTGAAAAGCATTGGGCAAAGTACAGTGAGACAGAAAATATGAAACTCAAAAAGAGTGTCTGGGCTGTCCAATTATTATAGGGATTGTCCCTTCCTAGCCAATCAACTCATAAAATGATTGGATAACGTGGGGAAGCAATCAAGTTGAAGGTGACAACTTCATGATGAGAGGCCATCGTTAAGGGTAATGGTTGGGTTTCTTCAATTACTATTCTAGAAGCCACTGAAGTTCCATCAACATCTTCCACTGCCACTGGAACTTTCTTCTTAATGATCAGAATCGGATGGTGTGAAGCCCACGGAATGTTCATGTATACATTTGAGTCTCTGTACTCTGAGAGAACAGGAACTTTAGGATGATTAGGCTGAATTAAAACTTTGCCCTGAAAAGAACTAAACTGGAAGGAGCTTTTTGACAAGCGCATTACGCAACTTTTGCGTCATTTTTAACATGGGAAAAGTGACGTATGGTTGGCGCAAGGGGCTTGTAAATAAGCACTTAAGTGTTTAGTGTTTGGAGCAGGCTTGGATATAATTCACTTGTCTCTTTTCCCTGCACAAGAGGTAAGCTCTTTAGTTTCCTGGCTTTTGTGAGGAATGGGCAGGCCTAACAGGACAGGAATTCAAACGGTGTCCTTCTTGGCCACAATACATAAAAAGGACAAGTTTTTCCTTCTTGCCCTCTCTTCCTCGGTTAAGGGGGTCTTACCAACTCCCACTTGCATGTGCTCAATGTCAGATTCCTTAACTTTAGGCATTGGCTTGAAGGAAGTTCAGAAGGAAATATTCAAGGATCACTCTTTCCTTTTTTCTAGACTTCTTTCCTGAAGACAGCTTTCAATATGTACGGCTAGTTGGATGAGGTCCTGAAGACTACGTGGTCTGGTGAATCTCGCTAATTCGTCTTTTATCTCATCTCTTAGACCCTTTTGAAAGTGCGTAAATGGGGTTGAATCAGTCAAATCAATTTTCCTGGCCACTCCCTTTGATCTTGACATGTATGTGTGCTGGTCCATCGAACTTGGGAGAGTTCAAGAATCACTTCTTCAGCGGTGAACTTATGGTTTTGATTGTCAAACATCAGCCTAAACTCATTTAGAAAGGCAGAGAAAATATTTAAAAGGGTTCTTGACACAGTGACTAAAGGCATAGCCCAGGACAGGGCATTCACAAAGTTGTTGCTAACAATGAAACCCATTCCAGACCTGTCAGAGGCATAGCAGTGTGGTTTAAAGGTAAAATTAACTTGACAAGTATCCAGTAAGTTCTTCAGTGTTACAGGATTTTCATCATCCCTCAAGTATTTATCAAGTGGGGCTCAAGTGTGCCTCAGTGAAAACAGCCTATGACTGACAAAGAGATGCATTCTCAGACGTCAGATTCTGAACTTGCAGCATTAGATTACTGACCACAGCAAATACGTCTTGGATTTGAGGTGATTCATGAGCTTGATCCATTTGTAAGGTACGGTGGCATTACAACCTGTCCTGTCAAGAGCTGTTGAGGATTTCCTCATATGAATGTATGACCATTTATCTCCAGGTGGAGGAGTGGATGCCAGTTTGAAACAGGAGTCGAGGGCTGCTCTGGGAAATAACCCAGCAAAAAGGAAATACTGGGATCCAAAGTAAAGACCATTCGGCTGGTCAGTCTGCAAAACAGGATATGGAAGTGAAAGCTGGAGTCTGCAAAAAAGCATGTAAACCAAAAGCAAGCAATAGGTAGAAAACAATTGTGACGCAACTGAACTTCACGATGGAGCTCCTTCTATAGTGGAGAACCATGAAGTGATCTAATTCAAAAAGAATCAGCCATCATGTATTGGGTTTATTTCAGAATCTTAATTTGAAAAAACATAAATGTAACACAAAGAACCAAATAGTAAATTTTCTAAAGTTAAGTTGCACATGTTAAACAATATATGCTAATTTCTAATTTAGTATTAATTCCTGCATGCAATGTATACTAGAAGCCGACATGCAGGAATTTACCCCATAATACCCTGCACATGTGAAGTGCACTGAGAAGAAATATGGCGCCGGGCCAGGTCGCATTGTGCCTCAGGCAGAAATGAAACCACACCAGGATGATGCTGCAGACTCCGTGCGAGGACAGGAGATAAGGAGGCACTCTTTACAGAAAGTGTCAAAGTGTGAACATGATATGGAACAGCCCATGGCAAGCACTTGTCAAAATAGTATTGGCAGTGTACTTGGAATCCAATAGCTGAAACCTTGGGGATGAACAGATAGCACTTGGAATGCTGACTGAATATTTACTTTAGCCATCAGTGCTGCCTTGTCTGCACCACTGACTAAATAAGTGAGTCTAAACTGTCCTGGCTCCTTCATTTGGACAATCCCCAGAGGTGATACTATGAAACATGGAAACAGAGGGTTCTTGAATGGGCTCTCCAAGCACCCCAGCTGCATCTCCTTCTTCACTTTTTGTCTAGCCATCTCCAACTGTTCCTCTGCAACCTCAAGTTCCTGCAAACGCGTAATTTGTGGGCCTTTATACGGAACCTGAACCCTTCTTCAAGCCCTTTTAGCAACCACTGTGCGTCCTCTCTCCTATGATATCTATTGAGTACAGGTCATTAGGCTTAACTGGTGTAGGAGCCCTCTGTATGTTCCCCAAAACCTCCTGCTACCTCCCGGCACCAAGTATCACTCTGTCTGGTTCCCTCCAGACTGGTGCTCACCCTGACTCCCTACATTCACTCTACTTCTTTGCGGGGTCTTTTTCCCTAACAACTCCCTTGCCTCTGTTACACTCGCTGGCTAGATGGCCTTTGCAGAACGTGCTGCAAACAGGCCTGAACTTGCATGCAGCTCTGCGCTTGCACTCGCCTTTCTGAAATTTTTAGCAGACTGCTTCAGACCCTTTGCATACCTTGTTCCCATGAAAGACCTGAATTCCCCCATCCTCAGTTGAAATATCCCAGTTTTTGCCTTGCTTGGGGTGCAACAAAATTGGTATTCTCTTCTATTTGTGTCTTCCGTAGCTGTCACCAGAGCCTGCTACATCCTCGTGGATCCGCTCAGTGGAGGTTCAGGTTTGCATTTTTAGACTGAAGCCCTGTATCATACTTTAGCCATGCATCACCCTGGAACATTCTCTGCGCTTCAAGACTTTTATGCTCATACAACCACAACGCAGCTGTGATCTAGAGGAATTTCTCAACTATCAGACGTGCAATCACTGGGAAAGTAAGCAAACAATTGTCTATGGACCTCTCCTTCCTAAACTTGTGCCCCACATTCTTGTCCTTATCGTTCTTGTCATATGTCAACAGGTCTAGCTCTGCCTGCTGGATCTTGAGGAGCAAAAAGATATCAATAAATACCTTTCTCCAAACCCTTTCCTTGAACAATAGCAGGATGAAGTTTGCTAAACCAGTCTCTCTAGCTGCCTATGAGTTTCTCAGTGAAGCCCTGAAAGCTCTCAACAATGCCATCCTGAGATTCACCCCACCCAGGTGGGCACCACTGTGCTGCTGACCCCCCACCTGCGTGATACCTACTACTACCTGCGCTCCTGTGGCTATTGAGCAAGATTCTGAGCCCCTGCCCTTTCATTTTCTTACCAAAGGGGCCAATGCTCGCTCTGTTATGCACCACTGTGGTGGAGTATTGAGACAGCCCCCTGCCTCTTGTGCGCAAAATGCCGGCCACTGGGATACATTGCCCTCCTCTGCCAATGAGCAACTACCATGCTCTGGTATTGTTCCAGCTGCACCCCTGTTGGACCTGAGAAGTAGCCTGCTCTCATCTTCAGGAGGTGTCCCGTGGCCAGGACATGCATACCTGCCAGGACCCCATGACTATACCGGCTGCATCACCTGTTGGGTCCAAGATGCTATGTGTGAATGCCTGTGCCTCTTTCCTGCACCTAATGCTTCCACATTCCCCCGGGGCTTGTGGAGTAGTCTGCTGCTGGTTGCTGTCCCAAGTCACATGTGCATTACTATGGCCTGGCTGTGGAGGCATTTCTGCAAATGCATAGCCGATACCTAGCCTGGCTGGACTCTTGTTGCACTATTTAGCATCCATCACCTGCATGCCATATTTATTTATGCCCGGTGAATGCCCCCAGTTCAGTTCTCCCCAGCCTCCTGTTGCACAGCCTGCAAAGACACTGGTTGTGTTGCCCCATGCTTATTTGCTAATCATTTAGCAGTTGTTGCTGACTGGTTGTTGCACCATGCTCCCCAGTCACTGCCATTTAGTCTCCAGATGCGGGAAGATTATTGGTTGTTTGCACCTGAGGGCTTGTCCTAGTTACGCTCTTCACCATCTGCCTCTTTTGTCCCCTGTACATCAATCGCACCTCCATGTTGGCTGCATACATGTGCTCAGTGGCTCTCCTCTCTTCCACGCAACCTTCTTTGCTCAAGCACCCCTTGAGAGATTCTGTGGGTTTGCTTGCTAACTGTGTGCTCCTCAAATACTTAGCCAAAGAACCTCTCCTTGGCCGTGCATGCCCACTGCCCCTCACATCATAGCGATGATTAGGTTCATCTCATCTGCATAGTCTGGTGCCACTCTCAGCAGCTGATTAACTTCAGTATTTCTCCCTGGTCCTGATGTGCAAGGATTCACCTTCCTTGTCTTGCTGATAACCGATTTCCTGTGACTGTTGCTGTGAGCTGGTTTCTTTCCTACTGGTTCTTCCAGAACCCTGTAAGTGGGAGGTGAGTGCATATTGTGCCCCCACCCCAATACTGAGCCTCCCGCCAGTCCGCTGGTCTGGATGCGGGGTAATGTTCACAACTCATTGAATGGTCAACCGTAGAGCCTGATGTTGCGAAGCTCACCTGGTGAGACTCATGCTGTTCAACCCTTTGACCCAGATGCTCCTGTCACCAGCTACTCCGGTAATGTCGCTCTGTCCCCATTGCAACTTTGCACTTTTTTGGTGCTCCAGAAAACCTCACAAAAGCATTTATGAGAATTGGAAGTAGTACTACAGGAGTACTCTTTTACTTACTATTACATATCTTTGCAAATTGGCCGGAAATGTCCAACTCGCGAGGCTCCCGCCCTGCCATAGCAAACTACAGTATCCAGGGGATGGGCACCCCGGGACACTGCAGGAGCCGGCCCTGGGGGGGTGGCGGTTCCCAGGGCCATGGCAAGTCTCCAGGAGGGGGGCTGCGCGGCCCTGCTCCCACAATTTACAAAGCCCCAGGGGTGGTGGTCCCTGGGGCTGGGGGGTCCATCACGGACCCCCCAATTTTAATATTTAGAGCCCCGGGGAGGTGACAGTCCATGGGGCGTGGGGGAAGGCTTGAGACCCCACAGGTTATTTTTTTTAAAAAGCCACGGGGGTGGCAGTCCCAGGGGCTGTGGGGGGGCAGTGTGCCCCCCCTGCAATCACAATTAAGCAGAGCCCCGGGGGTGGCGGTCCCCTAAATAGTATCGAAGCGCGGGAGTCCGCGCTTCGTTTTTTTTTCCCGTGGCTGGACCCGCGGATCGTCCGTGGATTTTCTAGTTTAAAAAAAATAATAATGTTTGGGCCCCGGGGGTCCTTGTGGGACCCCCTAAGCAGGCCTAGGGGGTCAGGGTGTTTCTGCCCTGCCCCCTTTTTGCGTTTTGCGCACTTGTATGACTGATTTCTTGTGCCTCAGTTCTACTGAGGCACAAGATGGCTACCAACACTTCCTGGTTTGGAGTGTTGACAGCCAATTAGCATACAGCTCGTGATCGGGAGGCTGCACAGATCCTCCGCGGCCATAGATATATATGTGTTTTTACTTTTGATTTTCTCAGCAACTACTGAACGGATTTACACCATTTAACAAAAAGGGTTCTTTCTAAACCAAGAACTACCTCTTTGCCAAATTTGGTGTAATTTCGTTCAGCAGTTCGGGCTGTAGCCGTGTCTAACCTATGGAAAATTGCATGGGGAAAACACGTTTTGGGACCCCACTTGTTTCAGTTTAATGGTGAGTTGTTTCAACAGTTGAGAGGCGTGGCGATGGGGGCATGCTTCTCTCCCAGCTATGCATGTTTACATGTAGGCTGGTGGGAGAAGCATGTCCTCAGGGCCCGCTTTGTGAAACAGTGGTCGAACAACATCTTGGCATGGTGGCGTTACATAGACGACGTGTTTGTCATTTGGAAGGGTACGGAAAATGAAGCATTTGAATTTGCCAAAAACATCAATGATAATGACCTGAATCTGGAATTCACAGTAGATGTGAGCACCAGTGTTGTTAACTTTCTTGATGTAACAGTACATGTTAAGGACGGGGTATTAGAGACCAGTTTGTTTCGTAAAAAGACATCAGGGAATACGGTACTGCACGCAGAGAGTTTCCACCCACAACACACCATAAAGAGTATTCCATATGGGGAATTCCTGCGTATCCACAGAGCGTGTAGCACTATGGCAGCGCGCGACCAACATCAGTTGGATGCTAAGAACAGACTGTTAGCACGTGGATATGAGGAACTTAGTCTTAACAAAGCAATGATCAAAGCTAATCTCAGAAATAGGGACGATCTTTTGGTAGCTAAAAATACCATGAATCAGGAAACTCCAGCAGTTGCTAGTACTGCTCCTGATAACGATGCGAGCAAAAGTGAAATGAGACTGATTACAACCTACAGCAGACAGGCCAAGAAAATCAAAAATATAATCTGTAAGGAGTGGCCCATTGTGCTGACTGATCCCACCTTGAAGACAGTACTTCCCAACACTCCCACCGTCACATATAGACGTGCGTTCTCTATGAGGGACGAACTGGTTTCCAGTAGTCCGGAAGTATCAGTAGGAGGCACCTGGCTCACTCCCACAAAAGGATTTTTTAAATGCTCCTCCTGTAGAGCTTGTAAGTTTGGAACCAACACCTACCACTATATGACACCTTTTAGCGATAAGCCTAAATATTTGAAGGGACATTATACCTGTCGCACCGATCATGTGGTTTATATATTGCAATGCACATGCAAACTTCAATATGTTGGCAGTACAAAGCTACAAGCTTACAATAGAATTCTGCAGCACTTACGTGCTATAGTCAACTCCAATCCTACGTACCCAGTAGCCAGACATTTTAAAGCTTGCCATAATAACAACCTGAGCTGTCTGAGCTACTTCATCATAGATTCGGTACCAAAGCAAAAGAGAGGGGGCAATCGTGAAAAAACCCTTAGGCAATTGGAGTGCAAGTATATACTAGAGCTAGACACACGTATACCAGGAGGATTGAACAATGGGGAGGATTTGCACCATTTTTTATGAGATTTAATGATTGGTAAATTGTATTGCAATCTGTTGGGTTCATCGGTTTCATTTGTTCATATGGGTCTCCTCCCTGTTTTCCTTTTCCTTTTTGGTCTGCAAATATTTGGATGCATAGCTACATCACTACGAGTATCCTAATGTCATGATGATTTGAGAGGAGTTACTATGACATTTCATATTTCTTCCAGTACACCTTAGTTCAGGTTTGTGAGTAGATATTAGGAGTATTTAAGTATATAAGCTTCCTCGTAGCCTACACATATACACACATAGTGTGTTTTTAGTTGTGCTTTTATATGCCTTCGTTTTTTGACTTTACCAGACATCAAGTAAATGAGTATATAGGTTTTTTCCAGTCTTCCAGACTTATTTCAGATATGTACCTTGAATGATGCATTAGGTATTTATTTTGGTTTATAATATATGCTTTGCATATTTTGCACATCATATTGGGGATATGCACATTGAGCCGTATTTGCACATTCAAATGTATAGATTGCCAGATTTGCACATTTTCTTCGCAGATTTACACATCTTGCTTTATTTGTACATATATTTCCATCAAGCTTATTTTTGCACATGTATTGCGTATTTTGCACATTATTGGTAAATGGAGTTTTTCCTATGTACATTTCCCCATTCAGTTTTAACATACCAACTAGTATTGTGCATTTGAGCAAACTACCTTGTTTTTACCTTTTTTTGCATCATATATGGATACATTCATTGTAATAGTCCATTTCTGGAAATTGTCGTACATAATAGCATACAGGATTGATCCTGGTATAAAGCTATGAGAGAGAATCTCAACAAAGCGACAGTATTTTTTCTATGCCTATACGTAAAGTATTTCTTTTATGTCTGTGTGGAGGGTGTCACACATTTTGTTTAAAAGCATCACGTTCTGCTCGTGTCAATCATGTGATCAAGACCGCTGCGTCGGTCGAAACGCGTCAGAACCGGAATGAAGTTTGAGTGAAAATAAACCGAGCAATCTCTTTGTACCAGCATACCTGTGTCCGTGTCTTGCACCGGCTGGTGTTGCGAAAGGAGGAATTTATATATATATATATATATATATATATATATATATATATATATATATATATATATATATATTATCTACTGGCGGTCGCCAGTAGATAGTTATAGTTAGGACCGTGTTTCCATAGGAAATCTGAAAATTCTATTTTGAATAACTTTGGCGCCGGTTGACGTATCCTCGCGAAATTTTCAAAAATAATGGTGCGCTCCGCTCAGCTCCTACCCTGGAAGTCTCGGGGTGATTCGTCAAGCGGGGGTTGAGAAAAAAAGGGGGTCCCAAAACGCGTTTTCCCAATGCATTTTCCCATAGGACCTTTAGTCGAAGGTACAGCCCGAACGGCTGAACAGAATTACTTGAAATTTGGCAAAGAGGTAGTCCTCAGGTCAGGAATGTGCCTTTTGCATATATGGTGTCAATCTGTTCAGTAGTTCCTGAGAAAATTGCAGTTAAAAGTACATAAATATCTATAGGATCGCACCGTGCCATGCGCGAGCGTAATTCTGATTGGTGGTTACATGTCAGTCAACATTCGAATCAGTCGAAATCAGGAAGTGTTGTCCGCCATTTTGTGTGTGACAGTGAAAAAGAAAAGTGGAGAACGTGAAAAGGGGGCAGGGTACAGAGTTCCTGCCCCCTAGCTTTTGTCAGGGGGTCCCTGAAGGACCATGAAGGGTGAAAAAAAATTTATTTATTTTTTTAAATCACGGGGTGCGCGCACGGTATGCGCACCGTGCGCGCACCGTCACGAGGTGCGCGCACAGTGCGTGCACGGCAGAAAAAAATCATTAAAAAATAGAATTAAAAATCAAATTTAAGTGTTTAGTTGTTAGGTGGGTCTAAAAAGAGCCGTTGTGTTAATTGAGAAACAGAGGAACAAAAAAATGACAAAAATTATAGGGTGCCGCATGTGTGCTGCTGTATCTTGCTCTCTATTAGGGGAATGCTGGTGTCCCCATAAGAGAGAAGAGCATTGCACGCATTGCACCATATATGCACCCTCTTAAACAGAGGGTGTATATCCAGAGGAACAGAAGCAGGTGAAGCTGCCGCCGCAGATGAAGTGCTCGGCTGAGCTGCCGATGATGTGCTTGGCTGAGCTGCTGCGGATGTGCTCGGCTGAGCTGCAGGAGGGTTTTCTCTAGCAGCTCGAGCATAAGCCACAGGATGTACATCTCTAACGTGCCTGATCATAGTGAAGATAATAAAAGAGTATTTCTTTTTAGGATCTCCGCTTGATAAGACACCACCACAAATAGTGCAGGTGACTTTTGGAGCATTCACCTTCTTCTGCTCCTCTGGAAAAGTGAAAAATTGCCATATAAAAGAGTTTTTCTGTTTCCTCTGTATCTGTGGCACAAGGGTCTCCTGCTCACTCCCAGAAGATGACTGCTGCTCTGCCATTCTCAAGTACTGGAGTACTGGAAAAGCTGCTCAGCTCCTTCTCCCAGGGAATCAGAAGTAATAATGAGGGGAGTGGGTGTGGTGTTGGAAGTTACTGAAACTGAAACTACCAGAAACCAATGAAAAGTGTTGTTTCTTAATCACATGACCTGAAACTACTATAAAGCAATGAAAAGTGTTGTTTCTAAATCACATGACTTGCCGTGCGCACACGGTGCGCGCACAGTGCGCGTACAGAGCACGCGCATGCGCACCTTGCAAATTCACTAAAAAAACCATAGGTTTCACACATGTTATAGTCAGCTGGACATTTCACTCGTAAAAAACCAATGAAATTCCCCCATTATAGTTAGTGCAGGCAACTATAACTCACGCGACCACAATCCTCTGCTGATGACGTCAGATATTACATCACTGTATTTAGACACTTATTTACCCATTTCTTCTTCCATTAATCTTTAGCTATACATATATTACAAATATTTATTTTTCAGAAAGACACATATGTCATCAGTGATGTAATATCTGACGTCATCAGCAGAGGATTGCGGTCGCGTGAGTTATAGTTGCCTGCATTAACTATAACGGGGGAATTTCATAGGTTTTTTACGAGTGAAATGTCCATCTAACTATAACATGTGTGAAACCTATGGATTTTTAAGTGAATTTGCAAGGTTTTTTAAATGCTAATTCGTAACTATAACGTGTGTGAAACCTATGGTTTTTTCAGTGAATTTGTACGTTTTTTTAAATGCTAAGTTATGTATGTATTATTATATTTTTTATATATTTATTTTACAATAAAGTACCTATGTATATAGTTACGTATATTGGTGTGAAACCTATGGTTTTTTCAGTGAATTTCAAAGGTTTTTTAAATGCTAATTTATGTATGTATTTTTAATTTTTTTATGGGATTTTTAGCGTGCGCGCACGGTGCGCGAACCTCGCTTAATTTTCCGTTAAAAAGAATTTTAAATTTTTTTACGTGTGTTCTTTCAGCGTGCGCGCACAGTGCGCGCACTCCGCGATTTTTCGAAAAAAAAAGACAATCTTTTTTTGCCCTTGGGGGTCCTTCTGGGACCCCCTGACGAAGGCTAGGGGGTCAGGAACTGTCCACCCTGCCCCCTTTTCACGTTCTCCACCTTTGTTTTTCACCCCCTCAGACTGCGAGAGACAAAATGGCAGCCGACACTTCCTGTTTCGACTGATTCGAATGTTTACCGACATCTAACAACCAATCAGAATTGCGCTCGCGCACGGCAGGGTGCGCGCATTGTGCGCGCACGGTGCACGCGTATAGATATTTATATGCTTTTAAATGCTATTTTCTCAGGAAATACTGAACAGATTTACACCAGACCTGCAAAAGGCACATCCCTGACCTGAGGACTACCTCTCTGCCAAATTTCAAGTAATTCTGTTCCGCCGTTCGGGCTGCAGCTTGGACTAAAGGTCCTATGGAAAAATGCATGGGGAAAACGTGTTTTGGGGCCCCCCCTTTTTCTCAGCCCCCGCTTGACGAATCCCCCTGAGACTTTAAGGGAAGGAGCGGAGCGCCCCACCTATTTTGAAAATTTCGCGAGGATTCGTCAATCGGCGCCAAAGTTATTCAAAATAGAATGTTGCGGATTTCCTATGGAAACACGGTCCTAACTATAACTATCTACTGGCGACCGCCAGTAGATAATATATATGTATATATATATGAATTCCACTCCAAACACTGCTACAGCTTCTGGCGTTGAACACCAATGGAGGACGGACCACAGATAAGTGCAAATTCTTTTATTGTGCCGTTCCCTTGCACCCTCTCACTCGCCTGACGCATTTCGATCCACTAGGGATCTTGATCACATGACGCGTTATTCAGTGCTTGATAGGTTTAAATACTGTTTGTTTCATTTTTTTGTTTTTAAAGTGACACGTGCAATTTCAACACGTAGTGTTGCAAACCATAGACATAGAAAACATGTTCGTCTCAATGTACAACAAGAAACTTTAGGTTAAAATAACATATGTTTAAATACATTGTTAAAACTTTAAAATAGTTTCCCCTTGGTTTCTAAAATACAGTACATAGGACTTAGGGTAATGGTGACAACCCTGAACCATGTTAAGTAGCTGCCGCTGTTTTGTGCAAATGTACAATTGGCAAAAGACATATACTATTTTATAAAGTCCAGGTTTAAATACCTTGGCGTGTATCATAGCTATACAGTTTGCATGGTATCAGTTATAACTATTGGTATATGTCAATTTGGAACATGTTATCCTCTGGTTAGATAAAGTGCAAATTACCGCTTAGTGCAAAGTGCAAAGTGCTAGTGTTAAAAACAAAACCTACATAAAAAGTTCTAAAAAAGTCTATACTAAAACACCGTGTAAAATTTTTAAATGGGATTGCTGAGACTGCAACACCCTAATCTAATGACGTGTATAAAACAGGATGATTTGTATTTTTCATGATTTTGGTTCACTTTGTTATATCAATTGGACAAATTTATCTGTTGGTGTTAATGCTGAATCAAGACCTCATCATATCATATCAGATGCTATAAGTATGTGTACAGATCTTCAGTTTGGTTGAGTCCCCCTGGATGCTTTGTGTCGAGATTTGAGATATATCTAGTCTCAAGTTGGCGCAAAGCCCATACACGATCTCCACCTCTCTTATTGTTCTGTACACAGTCAATCAGAAAATATCTTAAAAGAGTGGAGTCTGATTTGTGGTGTTCGGCAAAATGTCGCGCCGCCGGGTAAGACTGATCCTGATTTTTAATTGCTCTAATGTGCTGGAGTACCCGTTTGTGGCCCTGTAGTATGGTGCTACCTACATATTGAAGACCACATGGGCACTCCAGCACATAGACCACATGAGTCATTTTGCATGTTAGAGCTTTTTTGATAGGATTCTCAACTGAGTTAAAAGGGGTTTTATAGACAGTGGTATTGACACCATGTTGGCACGCTTTACATGTTTTACATTTGAAAAACCCGTAGCGTTGGCTCAACCATGTGCCTTTCCCTACACTTTCCAAGTCATTATGCACCAAAGTGTCTTTCATAGAAGGTGCTCTGCTATAGGTAATGGTGGCATTTTTGGGTAGTCTATTTCCAATCACAGGATCTCCCAATAGAATGGGCAAATTTCTGTTTATGATTTTTTTAATGATTTTATTTTGTTTATTGTACCCAAATATAAACCTAAACGACTCTTCTGTTTCTTCTTTTTAGTCGCTGATTTACTTTGATCTTTCAATAGTGTGTCCCGACTTGTCTGATTACTTTTCTGTATAGCATCCGTTATACATTTAAGTGAATATCCTCGAGCCAAAAACCTAGCTTTGCTGGATGCCTGCGCTATCTCCAAATCACTTTTGTTACTGCAAATTCTTTTTAGTCGTATCATCTCTCCATATGGAATACTCTGAATGAGATAATCCGGGTGGGCACTGCTTGCATGTAGCCCCGAGTTTCCCGCAGTAGGTTTTCTATGCAATTTGGTGTGTATTTGATCATTGCTAATGTACACCTCTACATCCCAGAAATTAACAGATGTAGTGCTAATAGATGCAGTAAAATGGAGATTCAAGTTGTATTCACATTCTGCACAAATGTCTCTGCTTCGCTAATCGAACCTTGTCAAATCACAAAGAGATCACCTATATATCTCAGCCATTTTTTAACATTCATGTTTACATTGTTTGGGAATTCTTTGATGAGGACAAGCTCCTCCCACCATCCCATATGTAGGCAGGCATAGCTCAGTGAGAAACTGGCCCCCATCGCTACTCCACGTTGTTGTTGGTACAGAATATTCTCAAACATGAACAAATTATTGTACAGGCATATTGACCAACATGGTGTTATGCTGGTCAAATACTGGGCCTCTGCGTGAAAGATAGTAATCTAATGCTTTGAGCCCATCCTGGTGCTTGATAGACGTATATAGGGAGGTAACATCTAATGTAATTAGAAGGTAATCTTTTTGCCATATCACATCCTTAATCTTAGCAAGAAAGTCTCCTGTGTCTCTCACATATGAGGGCAATTCTTTCACGTGACTCTGAAGAAAATAGTCTACATATATATATATATAAATATACACACACACATAGATATATCTATATATTATCTACTGGCGGTCGCCAGTAGGTAGTTATAGTTAGGACCGATTATCCATAGGAAATCCGCAACATTCTATTTGGAATAACTTTGGCGCCGGTTGACGAATCTTCGCGAAATTTCCAAAACTGGTGGGACGCTCCGATCCGCTCCTATCCTGAACATCTCGGGGTGTTTCTTCAAGCGGGGGCCGAGAAAAAAGGGGGGCCCCAAAACGTGTTTTCCCCATGCAATTTTCCATAGGAACCTTTAATCGCAGCTACAGCCCGAACTGCTGAACGGAATTACACCAAATTTGGCAAAAAGGTAGCCCTTGGTTCAGAGTTGTGCCTTTTGGTTAAATGGTGTAAACCCATTCAGTAGTTCCTGAGAAAATCAAAAGTAAAATCACATATATATCTGGGCGGAGCCTAACCACACATCTCATCGTGAGATCTGATTGGCTGTTAGCACTTCATCCAAGAAGTGTTGGCAGCTATCTTGGGACCACTATACATGATAGCGCCTCATTAAACAGCATTGCAATTAATAGAAGGTTTTAAGACTTTAGCTACATTATAAATCATTTGTTGATGGTACCATACTCATTTTAGGAATTGTGGTGTGTTCTAAGGTGATTTTACCATGTGAAAAAGCCTTCTGCTGCGATATCATGAATCATGTTTGTGGGAAAACTATTTTCTCATGCTTTTCCCACAGTGGTTTGGAAGGTGATCTATAAGCTAAACTGAGACCATATTTTCTGTAAATTCACATTATCTTTCTCAGTCATGTGAGAATGAAGTCTGACATTCTCAGTAAAACATGTACATCCAACAAGGGCAGAGACTGTCAGTTGATTTCTTTGTGTTCTACTGCAGCTTCCCAGAGTGTTCTAAAGAACAACTAGAGCGCTAACAGTCCTACTTATGACAAACATATTGCCCACCTGAAGCCATCTTGATTGGAATAAAGTGGTAACTCTTAAAACATTTAATTTAAAAAGGAACAAAATGAGGGGGTTAATTTTGCCATAGAAAGTATGATTAGTGCTGCAGAAAGAAAAATTAGGGCACATTTTGAGTGACTTCTCAAATCCTCTTCTATTTCATAAAAAAATTCTGACATGCAGACTGAAACATGCACTTTCAATGCCAGCAGCAGACTTCCGTGGTGAGCAGTAGCTTTACTACAGTGATCTCATGAGCAACTAGAGTGCTAACATTCAGAATTTATGGCAAATGTGTGACACATCTAAATGCCTTCTTGATGGAACCAAGTAAAAAACTGAAAGTATTTCCTACTGAGGAGACTGCAGTAAATGAGGAAATTAGGAAACTTCATAACAAATAAGTCTCCCAAGATGGCCACCAGAGACAAAAGAGCCCAAATGTAGCACAAATATCACCCAGATATAGCCCAAGTATAGCCCAATGACAGAATGTCCCAGAGTGTTCTAAAGAACGACTAGAGAGCTAACAGTCATTCTTATGACAAAAGTATGGCACACCTGAAGTCATCTTGATTGGAATAAAGTGGTAACACTTAAAACATTTAATTTGCAAAGGAACAAAATAAGGGGGTTCATTTTGCCATAGAAATTATGATTAGTGCTGCAGAAAGAAACATTAGGGCACATTTTGACTTCTCAAATCCTCTTCTATTTCATTAAAAAATTCTGACATGCAGACTGAAACATGCACTTTGAATACCAGCAGCAGACTTCCATGGTGAGCAGTAGCTTTACTACAGTGATCTAATGAGCAACTAGAGTGCTAATATTCAGAATTTATTGGCAAATGTGTGACATATCTGAATACCTTCTTGATGGAATCAAATTAAAAAACTGAAAGCCTTTCCTACTGAGGAGACTGCAGTAAATGAGGAAATTAGGAAACTTCATAACAAATAAATCTCCCAAGATGGCCACCAGAGGCAAAAGAGCCTAAATGCAGCACAAATATAACCCAGATGGAGCCCACATGTAGCCCAATGACAGAAGTGGGCAAAACACTTTTTATTTTTTGTGTTTTTGCAGTTTTATATAGTGCAGACTTGTCAGGTATTAGAGTGGTTTACATGAGCATTGGTTACATCACACAAGAACAAATTCCTTTTGGTTTTAGACATGGGGAGATTAAGTGATTTGACCAGAACCAAAGAATGTCGAGCTGAAGCAGAAATTCCAACCTGGTTCCCCAGTTGCAAAGTCTGCAGCTCTGGAAGTAACACCACATCCTCTCCCCTAAGTGCAACATTTAATCAAGTGGTCAACTGGTTAAAAAAACATAAAGATAAATAATTCAAAAGTGCTTTGTCGCTATTTGAAAACTCAGAAAAAATGTCCTCATTTTAGTTTTTTAGAGCACTAACCATAATTTTGATGCAAATAAGACCCTCTCATATATGTAATTTCTAAAAGAAATGCTCTAGGTATTACAGTTTTGATTACATCAAGATGACGTCAGGCGTTCCACACTTTTGTAATAAATATAGAATGTTGGCAATCTAATTGTTCATTAGGATACTGTTGAGCGGCAGAGGCCAGGGGCACGGACTCTGAAAATAGAAGGCAGGTAGGAGGGTGCAGAGGCAACAATTTGACCACACTGGGCAGGCAGGAAGGGCAGTGGCAGCACAACAGACTATGGAGGGCAGTGGAAAGGGGGGCGGGGTCAACAAACCAACAATACAGGAGTGGCAAGAGGGGCTGTGGCAATATAATAGACCATTGTGGCCAGAAGGAAGAGGCAATGGTAGTAGAACCATACATGACAACAGACCCGATTCAGCCAGGAAACGTCCAATGTTTTTAAGTTCAAATGGGCTTTATTTGATCTGTCTCATGTCTACAATCTCCTCTTTTTCAAAGTAACTCAAAGTTGAAAATCAATACCCCAGTTATTTTTCAAAATCTCCCTCTTACCAAGTTCAAAATGTTCGCAAGTATGGTACATTGGATCATGGAAGGCAGGAGGAATTGGGGTAGGGACATGTACTCGGATAACAGAGGACAGGAGGGACATGGAGAGGTGCAGCAAACTGACCCTGCAGGGCAGGCATCAGGGTTTGCAGCAGCACAATACACCACACAGGGTATGCGGGTGGGAGCGTAGCACAACAACCCATAGAAAGCAATAGGGAGGGGACAGGACCATGCACATGGACAACAGAGAACAGTGGGGAAAGAGGCAATGGTAGCTAGCTGACCATAATGGACAGACAGGAGAGAAAGCTGCAGCATAACAGACCATAAAGGGCAGGAGGGACGGATCAGGGGCATTACAATGGAACAGACAAGCCAGGAGGGAGGAAATAGGGGTCTGCGCATGGAAACAGAGGGCTGGGGGCAAGGGGGCAGGGCAGGAGCATCAAGATGACCATGGAGGTCAGGCAGGATGGGCACTAGAAGCAAGACACACCATGGAGAGCAACAGTGAGACTATGATGGTACACACACAGACCATGGAGTGAAGGTGGGAGGGGTTCAGGGTCAGCTAGCTGACCACACAGGGAAAGTGGAAGGGACCGTGGCAGCACAGAAGACCATGCATGGCAAGCGGGAGGGTTAGAGGCAGCACAATGGCTATGATGGGCAAGAAGGAGGGTGCAGGGGTATGCACAAAGAACCATGGAGGATAGAAGGGAGGGTCAGGACCTGGGCACAGACAAGAGAGTTCAGGGGAAGGGACCTCACAACAGGAGGAGCAGTTGCAGCACAACAGACCAGGGAGGGCAGAAGGGTGTGACAGTAAAATGGACCATGGAGGACAGGAGGAAGGGGACAGGGGCATGGAATGTGGACAGGCATGGTGGAGATGGCAGGGACAGGTTACAGTCATTTGACAATGCTAGGCAGGTGGAAGGGGAGTGGCAGCTCAACAGAACACTCAGAGTAGATAGAAGTGGCAGGTCCATGGAGCATGGTGGGCAAAAAGGATGGAGCAGGGGCATGCACAAAGACATCGGAGGGCAGGGGGAAGGAGAATAGGGGCAGCAAGCTAAGCACAGAGGCTAAGCAGGAGGTCAATGATGGGGCATGGAATTGGGCAATGGAGGGCAGGAGGAGTGGACTGGTAAATCATGCTAAATGGAGGGCAGTGGCAGCACATCAGACCATGCATGGCAGGAGGGAGGAGGGTAGTCCATGGATTCAGACAACAGAGGATTGGGAAGAGGTGGATGGGGCAGCAAGCTAACTGTTCAGAGAAGGCGGGTATTAGGAACTTTATTGTTTTTAAAATGTGTGTCTGTGCGAACTACTTAAAATATGAACATGTATGCAGCATAATCTCACTTTTATTCAGGGAGAAGAGGACGTTTGTGACTGTGACTCCGGGCCCACTTGGCATAAACACCCCTTGACCCGCCACCCCCCATCGCAAAATGTAATGTCCGTGAAAAGGGTAGGTGAACGCAGTGTTATATAGAATATAGTCCTGAGAGCACGATTGAAAATGAAAACTAGATATAGTGCATGGTATAAACTATGCACCAAAAAGTGTGATATGAGATGAACCGGGCGTGAAATATAATATGCAGTACATTGTGTGCAATGACAGATTCATTGGAGAGCGCGAGATAGCACATGCACTAGCGCGTGCTATGCGATATGCACCTTGGAGTGTAATATGCACAGGTCAGTGTTGTGTAACGTAACTAGTCTCTAAAGTTGTAATATAAAATATGTTCTGGGGAGTGTAACGTTGCATATGCACTGTGACAAAGATATGGATCCCGCTGTGCGTTATAACATAGGCATCGAGAAAGGCAGGTTAGATGCGGCAATATAACCCGTGCGAAGGCAAGTGTGGCATGACATATCCACGGGGTGGTGTTACAGTGCACATGGTCTAGAGCATGGGTACTCACAAACTTTCTCTCGGGGGCCAAATTTACAGTGTGGTTTGTGGCCGAGTGCCACACTGGTGGGGGCAGGGTCAGAGGGGGAGGGGTTGGGCTAAAGCAAAAAGAATTGTGACCATGAGGTTGAACACAGGTCCCTGCAGCAGACGCCTTCGTCCACTGAGCCACCAGACCCAGGAAACACAGATCTCTCTCTCTCTCTCTCCCTCCCTCTCCCTCCCTCTCCCTCCCTCTTACTCCCTCTCCCTCCCTCCCCCTCCCTCCCCCTGTCTCTCTCCCCCTGTCTCTCCCCCTGTCTCTCTCCCTGTCTCTCCCCCTGTCTCTCCCCTGTCTCTCTCCCTCCATCTCCCTCCCTCTGTCTCCCTCCCTGTCTCTCTCCCTGTCTCTCTCCCTCCCTGTCTCCCTCTGTCTCCCTCCCTCCATCTCCCTCCCTGTCTCCCTCCGTCTCCCTCCCTCCCTCCCTGTCTCCCTCCGTCTCCCTCCCTCTCCCTCTGTCTCCCTTTGTCTCCCTTTGTCTCCCTTTGTCTCCCTCCGTCTCCCTCTGTCTCCCTCCCTCCCTGTCTCCCTCCGTCTCCCTCCCTCCTTCCCTCTCCCTCCCTCCCTCTCCCTCCCTCCCTCTCCCTCCTTCCGTCCCCCTCCATCTCCCTCCCTCCGTCTCCCTCCCTCCGTCTCCCTCCCTCCCACTCCCTCCCTCCCTCCGTCTCCCTCTGTCTCCCTCCATCTCCCTCCCTCTCCCTCCCTCTGTCTCCCTCTCTCTCCCTGTCTCTCTCCCTCTGTCTGTCTCCCTCCTCCTCCCTCCATCTCTCTCCCTCCGTCTCCCTCCGTCCCTCCGTCTCCCTCCCTCCCTCCCTCTCCCTCCATCCCTCTCCCTCCCTCCATCTCCCTCCCTCCGTCTCCCTCTGTCTCTCTCCCTCCCTCTGTCTCCCTCCCTCTGTCTCTCTCCCTCTGTCTCCCTCCCTCTCCCTCTGTCTCTCTCCCTCTGTCTCCCTCTCCCTCCCCCTCCCTCCGCATGTCTCCCTGCCTCCGTCTCCCTCCCTCCGTCTCCCTCCCTCCCTGTCTCTCTCCCTCCCTGTCTCCCTCTGTCTCCCTCCCTCCATCTCCCTCCGTCTGTCTCCCTCCGTCTCCCTCCCTCCCTCCCTGTCTACCTCTGTCTCCCTCTCCCTCTATCTCCCTTTGTCTCCCTCCGTCTTCCTCCCTCTCTGTCTCCCTCCCTCCCTCTCTCACCCTCCCTCTCCCTCCCTCCCTCTCCCTCCTTCCGTCCCCCTCCATCTCCCTCCCTCCGTTTCCCTCCCTCTGTCTCCCTCCCTCCGTCTCTCTCTCTCTCTGTCTCCCTCCCTCTATCTCTCCCTGTCTCTCTCCCTCCCTCTGTCTCCCTCCCTCTCCCTCTGTCTCCCTGTCCTTCTCTCCGTCACCTTCTGTCATCTCACCCGTGTGTGTGTCAGCCCTCAGCCTGGGCTGAGACAGCTTCCCAGCGCGCACACACAGCCCCCCTGAGACAGCTTCCCAGCACTCACACACAGCCGCACCGCACCCGAGTACTTCACAGGTCTTTAAAAGACCATTTACATGTTAATAAAGCTTTGTTGTATTTCACCTCTTAGGCCCCTGCATCTCCACTTTGACAATCACTGGAATCCCCTGGCCCCCACAGGGCAGAGTCTCAGAGTCGGGGCTGCTGCAACCGGCAGTGTTTACACTATTTAATTTTTTTTAAAAACACATGTAGGATGTCTGCAAGGTCTGCGGGCCGCCGAGGAAGGCTTGCCGGGCCGCTGGCGGCCCGCGGGCCGTACTATGAGTAACCCTGGTCTAGAGAGTGTCATAGCATACGCACTAGCTGGTGGAACACAACACAGAGGTGTGTGGCACTCGGCGGGCACTGGTGGGTGTAACACAGCATTGGGCTCAGCCAGGAGCGCGCTGTGACTCTCAAGTGAGGTTCGTCTCCTTTCCAGGGAGTAAAATAAAAAGTATTACACATCCGGCGGTGGATGTGTGTTTTATTAACCGTGAGGGGGGTTTCTTGCATAGTTTTGGTTGAATTTTTGTCGAATTCCCTTTGAATGGCTTGGTGTGCGTGTGTATTAAATGTGCCCGTCAATAGCTACTCATGTTTGTATAAATAAACGACAAGGGTGTCTACTTGGAGAGTACCCACCGGCGGGGGCGCCGGGATTAGGCACGGTAGGGTGTCAGACACGTCAGAGCTTCACTAGAGGTGTAAATACATTCGACGTGGATTCATTGTATGCATAGTCGCCCTTTAATGAATATCACGCAAATCATCATGGTGATAGGTACGTACGGTTTGTCCAGCATGTCCTAGGTGTTTCTATAAATATCCCCGGGGCCGATTAAGGCATCAGGAGGGGGCCACGTGGCCCCCTTCCAAATTTTTCTGTTTCTAAAAAAAATAATTAGGGGGCAGGGGTCCCCAGGACTATAAATTAGAAAAAGAAGGGGGGCCACACAGCCATCCCTTCTTAAAAAGATAAAATAAATAAAAGACCGGCATCGCGCCGGAGGCCACGCCCCCTCCTTGCAGCACTCTGCAAACGCGCCCCCTTCTACTGAGTTGTAAGTTGGAAAATTAATTCCCCTTCAATACTGAGGGTCCCTGAGGGCCAACTAGCCCAACAGGTATCTCCAGTATGCGCCAGGGAGCTGCGTTGCAGACAGGTGTTTTGAGGCCACACCCCTTTTTACACCTCTCTGCAACGCAGCTCTGTGGCGCTTACTGGAGGTACCTAGTGGGCTAGTTTGACTCTAGGGACCCTTAGGATTCAAGGGGATCTAATCTCTAAACTTAGAACGGCCACAGGGCGCATTTAAACAGTGGTGAAGGGAAGGGCCTGGGCCTGTGGTGACGTGTGCAAACACACCCTGTGGCGTGTTTTAAGTTGGAGAAATAATTCCTCTTCAATCCTGAGGGACCCTGGGGGCCAACTTGCCCACCAGGTGCTTCCAGTAAACACCACTGAGCTGCGTTGCAGAGAGGTGGTGCAGGCCGTGCCCTTTTTTATGCCTCTCTGCAATGGCACTTACTGGACATACCTAGTGGGCTAGTTTGACCCTAGGGACCCTTAGGATTCAAGGGGACTTAATCTCTCACCTTAGAACGGCCACAGGGCTTGTTTACACAGTGGGGAAGGGAGGGGACGGGGCCTGAGGTGACATGTACAAACACGCCCTATGGCACGTGTTAAGTTGGGGAAATAATTCCCCTTGAATACTGGGGGTCCCTGGGGGCCAACTAGCCCACCAGGTGCTTCTAGTAAGCGCCACTGCACTGCGTTGCAGAGAGGTGGTCCAGGCTGTGCCACTTTTTACACCTCTCTGCAACACAGCTCTGTGGCGCTTACTGGAGGTACCTAGTGGGCTAGTTGAACCCTAGGGACCATCAGGATTCAAATGAACTTAATCTCCCAACTAAATACGGCCACAGGGCGTGTTTACACAGTGGTGAAGGGAGGGGACGGGGCCTGAGGTGACATGTGCAAACACACCCTGTGGCGCGTTTTAAGTTGGGGAAATATTTCACCTTCAATCCTGAGGGACCCTGGGTGCCAACTAGCCGACCAGGTGCTTCCAGTATCGCCACTACGCTGCGTTGCAGAGAGGTGGTCTAGGCTGTGTCCCTTTTTACATCTCTCTGCAACACAGCTCTATGGCGCTTACTGGAGGTACCTAGTGGGCTAGTTGGACCCTAGGGACCCTTAGGATTGAAGGGGAATTAATCTCCCAACTTAAAACGGCCACAGGGCGTGTTTACACAGTGGGGAAGGGATGGGACGGGGCCTGAGGTGACGTGTGCAAACACGCCCTGTGGCGCGTTTTAAGAGGTAGTTTTAATCTCCCTGCCCTATTATATACTAGGGGCTTACAGAGGAGGTCATGCTAATCACAGGGGGACCCCAACTCATAGTGTTCCCTAGTGTATGTAGGTGTTTTCACTGTATTTTAAGTGTCTTTTAACATATCACTGGCTCTAGGACTGGTTAGTCAGACTCAGTTACCATCAGTATCCGTCTGAAAAAGTTGAGGGTACAGGATGATTTTGCAACAAGGCTTCTTTCTGCTCTTCTGTTTGTTCTTTCTGCATGTTATCCTTCTTCCTGCACTTTTCTTCGTCTTTGAAGACTTCTGTTGCTTCTTTCTGCATTTCTTTTTTTTCTTTCTGTGCGTTTTTTCTTCTTTCTTCACATGTCCTATCTCTGTAGGCATAGTTAGAAATTATCATTTAAAAAACCTTTGAAATTTACTGAAAAAACCATGAGTTTCAGGCACGTTATAGTTAGGAATTAGCATTGAAAAAACCTTAGAAATTCACTGAAAAAACCATAGGTTTCAGGGGTATTATAGTTAGCTGGACTTTTCACTCGTACAAAACCATTGAAATGCCCCCGTTATAGTTAGTTCAGCTAACTATAACTTGCGCACCCGCAATGCACTGCTGATGACGTCACATATTACATCACTCATGACATGGTCAGTGACATCACTCATGACATCACTGATGACATCTCAAATGGCCTAGGGGGTCAGGGTGTTTCTATCCTGCCCACCTTTTGCTTTTTGCGCACTTGTATGACTGACTTCTTGTGCCTCGGTTCTACAATTAGCAGACAGCTCGTGATCGGGAGGGTGCGCGGATCCTCCGTGGCCATAGATGTATATATGTGTTTTTACTTTTGATTTTCTCAGCAACTATTGAACGGATTTACACCATTTAACTTCTTTCTGAACCAAGATCTACCTGTTTGCAAAATTTGGTGTAATTCCGTTCAGCAGTTCGGGCTGTAGCCGTGTCTAAAGTTTCCTATGGAAAATTGCATGGGGAAAACATGTTTTGGGACCCTACTTTTTTCTCAGCCCCCACTTGCCGAATCACCCCGAAACTTTAAGGATAGGAGCGGACCGGAGCGCCCGACGAGTTTTGAAAATTTCACGAAGATTCATCAACCGGCGCTAAAGTTATTGGAAATAGAATGTTGTGAATTTCCTATGGAAAATAGGTCCTAACTATAACTTTCTACAGGTGACCGCCAGTAGATAATATATATGTATTCATACACATATATATATAACCGTATGTATATATATATATATATATATATATATATATATATATATATATATATATATATATATCCAATCGAAACGCTCCAAATTGGAAGTGCCACTCGCGACGTGATTTTATCCTTTTTATTGGCAAGACTGTAAGGCTTCAACACAGTAAGTACCAGCACACCAATATGCCAAAATAGCCATACGCGTTTCTGGAATCTCTCTTCCCTTGTTCACTGGCTTGGCTGATGGAGGGCAAGGCAACAATGACGCCGCACTCGCAGCGTATTAATAAGTCCTGCCCTAATGGGCGTGGTCTCGCTTTGCATTATGGTCTCAATAGTTCTGTAGTAATTGCCTCAGTGTCCTCTCCTATCACAGTTTTACACCACAGTGGGTTTGCAGGCAACATACCAGGTTGGTGCTTCACATTCTAAGTCTCGCCAACTGGCCAACTTAGAATGTGAAAATATATATATATATATATATATATATATATACAGTTATCATACCTACTGATCGTCACCAGTAAGTAGTGTTATATTTAGGACCTAGTTTCCATTTGAAAAGTGTTTTTTGAATTGCCTGTATCTTTGGTGCTGGTTGATGAATCTTCATGAGATTTCCCAAAAACAATGTGCTGTTAGGTCTCATTGTGCATGGGAAGGTTCAGAGTGATCTGACAATGGGTGCCGAGAAAAAGGGTGGGGTTAAAAACAAGTATGTTTGCCTTATTAATTTCCGTAGCAGTATTGTTATGTGGTGTAAATCTGTTCTGTAGTTTTCAAGATATTGAAAGAAATCCAAATTTGTATGTCTAGGGTCGTGAAGTCTTCGTAAATATTGTCGATCATGTGCAGAAATCTGATTGGCTGCCAGCACTCCAACCAGGAAGTGTTGGCAGCCATTTTGGGACTCTGCCTCAGCGAGTCAGAAAACAAGTAAAACAATTAAGAAAAGGGGCATGGTAGGAATACCCTGACCCCCTAGCTCTGGCACTGGCATCCCCCAGGGACCCCGCTATAAAAAAAATTGTTTGCTGCAAAATCTTGAGTATTCACAAATTCACAGCAAAAATAAAGCAAAAAAAATATGTGACATCTCCTGTGCTTGTTCCTTTTTCAGCCCCCGGTGGGCCAGGTCCTGGGTGCATGGCTAAATTATTAAAGGAAAGAGGAGGAGGCGCATGCGATCCCCTGGGTAGTTTTACTGCTGGGGATCACCACCCCCTCCTGAGGCCTTTAAAGGCTCTGGGGACCACCACCTCCCCGGCAGTTATGCATTAAAAAAGTAGTAGGCTGCATGGACCCGCCTCCTACTTCCTAATTGCCCCCTGGGACCGCCACCTCTGCAGGGCATGGATAAATGAAAAGTGGGCCCAGGAGGCCCTCCCTCCTGGGTCCTTTAGGGACCACCATCTCCCAGGGATGGCTCCTGCTATCTCCTGAGAGGCCCACCCCTAGGAGATAGCAGTTTGCTTTCACTTGGCAGGAGCAGTGACAGCTCCCGCCAAGCAAGAACAAACAGTAACTCTGCCTCAAGCTAGCAGGAGCAGGAGCAGGAAAACTGTTCCCTCTCACTAAGAACAGAGTTTTCCTCTGTTTCCCTTCCCCTGTCAGGCGAGCAAGAAAACAGATGACAGAGTTGCTCCCACACACAGGGAGGAGCATTTTTTGCTGCTCCCTAAGTGTGGGAACATTGCCGGCTCCTGCTGGAGACCGGCAAAGATTGCGGGGGCATTGAGGCTCCCCCCACGGTCCCCAACATAGTACACTGGGTGCCTTAGATGGGTCCCAGGTGATGGGGTCTCTGGGCATGAAATAGAGAGGGAGGGAGGGCCGTGTGTCCAGCCACCCCCATTAAGTTTTGGCCTAGTAGTTCTGGCCCTGATGCTGATTTTACAGAAATTAAACTTCAACAGGAAGCACTTACAAATATAAACATTGCAGGTCCCACAGTTGAAGCTTCAATTCTGTAAAGGAGAAATGATCCTAACTTTCTGGCCTTTACAAAGGCAAAGCAAGTGTGTTTTCTTGGCAGTTACATATTGTAAACTATCAGAAATCTTTAGTTAAGGTGAATGCATCGTTGATCTATCAGAGTGCAAGCTGTAGTGACTGTGACGAGCTTGTTCTTTCTTGGTCTCTCCTGGTGAGAGCAGAGTCCATGGTTCTCTCTTTAAATGACTACCAATATTTAAATGTGCAAAATCACCTGATGCCCTGATCATTTGGCCCCACCCCATGCACCTTAGTAGTATGCAAAGCTCTTCCCACCTTTTGCCCGGATGATTAATACCTTAGCATAAGGCCCCATAGTGGGATTCCTGCTGATTTGGGTGATGCCTTCTTGAAGCCAAAGAATATGAGGACACCTCCGCCAAATAAAGAAGCACTTGCTTCATATAGCTAAGAGGAAGCACATTATAGTAGTGAAGGGAAATCCAGGCGTCTAGAAGAACAACGCAGCATGTAAATACATACCACTTGGTGATGTGTATCCGGTATCCACGGCCCACTATGGAGAGGTACAATCTATTCCAATACGTATTTACATGGCGTGTTGTTCTTCTAGACGCTTGGATTTCCCTTCACTACTATATTGTCATCCATAGCACCCTTACGCATCAGCACACTTTGCACCATTCCACTTGGTATTCTATGCTCTTGCGACGTCATATGCTTCAGCATTCACACAAAGTGGACTTCCTCATTCGTGTGCATACGTACCCTTAGGCATTGTGTCTACTACATGCATAGCCACATGGTCACCCCTTACCACTTTGGTGACTTGTAACTCTCTCGTGCCAGTAAATCTGGGTGACTTACCACTCGGTGCCCAGTGCGTATTAGTAAGTACACTGATCTGATTCTCACTTGAGTATTTGTATTTACCCACACAAACTCCAACTTGCACACACCAAACCACATTGCCCTAGTGTACAATTCAGGTGACGTGTATTTCCCTGCGCCAGAAACCCATGCACTAAACCCTTTTGGCAATTCTAACTTCAACATTGTACTGTTAATGGGCACTACTTGCCTGATCATTTACGCTCTTTTACACTATATTTACAGCAACAGACGCATGGCAAGTCTGTTTTGTGCTCTATTTACATTTCAGGGCTTATTTTGACGATTCAAATGTTATCTGTTTATTTGCATCGAGGAACCTCAGTGTCAGTGCATTTGCATTTCTATTATTTATTGTGGCACATCATAGTGGTGCTATTTACTGCCATGTATTATTCGGATCAACTGTGACTCTAGCTTTAATTATTTACCATTCTAATAATGCCACCACCAGACTGACTGTGACTCCATAATAAGCATATGTATTAGTCCTTTTTTCATTTTTACCTAAGGCTATGTAAAGGAACTTTTCTGTTTACTCACTGTGCGATCAAGACAGCGAGTCTGTCGAAATGCGTAACCTGCATGCAATAAATTCTGCAACCAGCATTTCCTGAGCGTGCGTAACATTCTGGACTTTTTGTGGTGTATATATATATATTTATTTATTTAGAAAGTTTTGTATAGCGCGAACATGACCCTAGAAGGTATCAGAGCGCTTTACAGAGGGATGCTACACATATGAGGGGGGCAATCGTGGCAGAATCAAAGCAATGGACAAAAATAACAATAGTTACGTGACAACATGAGAGACTAAAAAATAGCAATAGTTACATAATGACATAATAGTGGGCAAAATAATTAGCGAGTAGGATAAGGCGAGAAAGTCATCATTGTGATAGTAGATGGGGTGACACAGGACCCCCACTGGACTTCAGGACAGGCAAGTATTCATCAGTAGCGCTTTCATTTCCTTTTTGAAGGACACTGTTGATGGAATCAGTCTCATTTCCGTTGGAAGGGAGTTCCAGATTCTTGAGGCGATTCCTGAGAAGGAACGGTTGTAGGTTTTTTATTTTTTTTATTTCTTTGGTTTAAGTAGGCGAGTGCTGGAGCTCCTGGAGGTAGCACCACCCGACAGCTCAAGTTGTTTTGCAAGGTAGAGAGGTGTGTTGAAGTGAAGGGTTTTGTGGGTCATGCAGTTAAGTTTTAGGTGTATCCTTGCTTTGAAAGGTAGCCACTTGAGAGTTTTCAGGCCCGGGAAAATGTGATTGTACTTCTTGATGCCTGTGACGAGTCTGGCGGCCGCATTCAATGTAGCTCTGATGGGGGCCAGTCTGTTCTTAGGCAGACCGCAGAGTGTTGCACAGCCATATTCCAAACGTGAGATGACTAATGATTATACTGTAGACTTGAGGTCATCAGGGGGAAGGAGAGGTTTTAGTTTCCTTAGGATGATCAGTTTGAAGTTTGCTCCTTTGGTAGAAGCAATAATGTTATCCTGCATGCTCAAGTTCCTTTCCAACACTATACCCAGGGATTTCGTAGAGTCTATGATATGTGGTGTGCAGTTCAGAGCAGACTGATTTTTCATGTATTCCCAAATGATGGATGCTTGCTTGGACGGGGAATTAAGGAGGAATTCAGTTTTGAGGGCGTTTAGTTTGAGATGGTTTAAGGTAAGCCAGTTAAGGGTTTTGTGTACGGTTCCGTTGAATGACTTGATATCGTCAGGCGAGGAGATTTTCATGTACAGTTGGGTGTCATCTGCATACATGTGGTATTGGATGTAAGATGCTTTGAGGATTTCGGTGAGGGGTTCAGTGAATAGGTTAAAAAGCGTGGGTGAAAGCGAGGAGCCTTGGGCCACTCCCAGGGTGCAGAGACTGGGAAGGGAGAGGGAGTGGTTTGATTTAATTCTCTGTGTTCTATTATGGAGAAAGGAGGCAAACCATTTTAGTACTGCGTCAGAGAGCCCCATCCTATGTTTCAGAAGGCTCAGAAGGTTGTCATGTTTGACTGTATTGGAGGCTGATGAGAGGTCGAGTAGGATTAATAGGCAGGATTCGTTCCGGTCAAGTATGGTAAGCGTGTCATCAACTATGTGAGTGATGGCTGTTTCGGTGCTGTGGCCTTGACGGAAGCCCAATTGAAATTGGTCTAGTAGCTGGAATTCCTCAATGTGGTTACATAGTTGTACCTGTACACATTTCTCAATGAGCTTTGCCAGAGTAGGGGTGTTAGTGATTGGTCGGAAAGTATTCAGATCCGCAGGGTCCGCTGTAGGTTTTTTGAGAATGGGGAGAACTAGCCTGAACTTTAGGCAGTCAGGGATCTCACCCTGAAGTAGGGAGGCATTAACGATCTTGGTCCAGAGTGGAACTAGAGGCCTTATCATTTCTTTAAAGAAATATGAGGGAAGGGGATCGTTGAAGTGATTCAAGGGTTTCAGGGTAGAGAGAATGTTTAGAATGGAAGTGTCATTTAAGGTTGAAAATTGATTCCAATGCGCATTGCTTTTAGTGGAGTGGTAAGTAGGAAGAGGGGACTGGGGAGTGAGGTGGGAGTCTGGTTAGGATGATAATTCGAGCAAGGCAGACCTTAGATCAGATTCAATTTTGTTGGATTTTTCGAGGAAGAAGGCAGCAAAGTCCTCGCAATTAGGTTGGGGACTAGCGGTGATTGTCGATTGAATGGGTGTGTTGTTGGATTGCCGTTTGATCAGTTCAAACTGCATTTTGAGGCGATTTCTGTCTTTGTCTAGTTGACTTCTGAAGAAGGTCACTTTTGCAGTTCTGATGTGTTTGTTGTACGGACTCCTTACTCTCAAACATTTGAGGAGTTTGGTAGATGGAGAGGATCTCCAAGCTCGTTCCGCTAGTCTTAAGTTGCGCCTGTCTGAGTTTAGGCGGTCATTGAACCAAGGATTGGAGTCTTTGTTGGATTTTCTTTTTAGTTGAAGTGTGGCAATAGCATCCAGAATGTTTGGCATGGAGTTGTTGTAGTGATCGGTGAGTTCAAGGACATCTGCCATGAGCATGGGTAGAGGCAGGGACAGATTGCTGCTTGATATGAGGTCGTCCATATTTGCGTTTTGCATCGATCTTTTCCAGTGTTTCAATGTCTTGAGTTGAAGTCTTTGGGTGTTCCATCGTTCAAGTATGAAAAAGGCGATAAAGTGGTGATCTGACCATTCACATGAGGCTATCGATTCAATCCGAATGGTGTCGGGGTTGGAGATGATTGGATCGAGCCCAAGTTGTGTGTTGGGCTGTTGCAGAACTGAGTCAGGATGAGGTCAAGTAGGAATTTTTAAGACTGTTCATTCAGGTCATTCCAATGTAGGTTGAAGTCTGCCAGGAAGATCTGGGGGCAATGGATGAAATAGATTGGATGAGATGGTTTCCATGGTTTGTTCAATCAGAAGGAGGTTATCTCCTGGTGGATGGTAGAAGATGTGTAGGTTGCATAGGTGTCTTTGTTTGCTGAAGATGTTGATGCTTAGGTGTTCAGAAGATGTGAGAAAAGTGGATAGAGATTGTTTCGCTGAGAGACTGTTATGGTAAATACAGGCGACACCTCCCCCCGTACTCTTAGCTCTGTCAAGTTTGATAATGTAATGTTCACCTTCCGGAAACCCACCACACACCACCACACCCAGCAGATGCCTCGCCGCAGCTGGGGCAAGATCACCAAGGACTAGCTAACCGCCGCCCTCGCCCAGAGCCCACCCACAGACCCAACCGACCCCGACACCGCAGCCCGCAACCTCAAACAATGGATCAACGACTGCGCCAACACCCTCGCCCTGCTCAAGAAACCCCCAACACCTGCACCAGCAAGAGAGCCAGCTGGTTCACCGAAGACCTTCAGGCCTCCAAGCGAACCTGCCGAAAGCTAGAAAAAAACTGGACCCGCGAAAGAACACCGGAAAGCTACACAGCCCACAGGAACGCCACCCGCTGACATCACCAACTCATCAGATCCGCCAAAAGGTCCGCTTTCAGAGACCGCCTTGACAACAATGCACACAACAGCAAAGAGCTCTTCAGCATTGTGAATGAACTCTCCAACCCCAGCTCCAACACCAACGACATCCCACCGTCACAAGAACTGTGCAACTCGCTGGCCACCTTCTTCCACTGCAAGAACACAGACATCCACGATAGCTTTGACGCCGTCACCACCCCAACAACAGCTGACACCCCCGCTCCCACGACCACCACCCGCACCAACCGCCTGCTCGCCTGGACCAATACCAACGATGACAGCACCATCAAGATCATGAACACCGTCCACTCCGGATCCCCGGAAGACCCCTGCCCACACCACATCTTCAACAAAGCCAGTAGGACCATTGCACCCCACCTTCGGAAAACCATAAACATCTCCTTCGAGACAGCGACCTACCCGGAGAGCTGGAAGCACACAGAGATCAAAGCCTTTCTAAAGAAACCCAAGGCGGACCCCAAGGACCTCAAGAACTTCCGACCCATCTCCCTGCTCCCATTCCCGGTGAAGGTCATCGAAAAGGCCGTCAACAAACAACTGACCAGCTTCATCGAAGAGAAAACATCCTAGACCCATCCCAGTCAGGGTTCCGCAGCAACCACAGCACCGAAACTGCCCTCATCGCCACCACCGACGACATCAGGATCATGCTCGACAACGGAGACACCGCGGCCCTGATCCTCCTGGACCTGTCAGCCGCCTTCGACACAGTCTGCCACCGGACACTAAGAGCATGCCTCCACGATGCCGGAATCGAAGAGAAGGCCCTGGACTGGACCACCTCCTTCTTCTCCGGAAGAACCCAGAGCGTCCGCCTACCCCCCTTCCGCTCCAAAGCCACCGAGATCATCTGCGGCGTACCCCAAGGCTCATCTCTCAGCCCAACGTTATTTAACATCTACATGGCACCACTCGCCCATGTCACCTGATTACACGACCTAAACATCATCTCCTACGCCGACGACACCCAGCTGATCCTCTCGCTCACCAAGGACCACCACACCGCCAAAACCAACCTCCACGAAGGAATGAAGGTCGTCGCCGACTGGATGAGGAACAGCCGACTGAAGCTGAACTCGGACAAGACGGAGGTCCTCATCCTCGGCTCCAACCCCTCGGCCTGGGATGACTCCTGGTGGCCGACGGCACTAGGAGCACCTCCTACACCCAACAACCACGCACAAAACCTAGGGGTCATCCTCGACTCCACACTCTCCATGACAAAGCAAGTCAACGCCGTCTCCTCCTCCTGCTTCAACACCCTCTGCATGCTTCGCAGGATCTTCACGTGGATCCCCACCAAAACTAGAAGGACGGTCACCCAGGCCCTCGTCAGCAGCAGACTGGACTACGTCAACGCACTCTACGCAGGTGCCCCGGCCAAACTCCTGAAACGACTCCAACGCATCCAGAACGCCTCCGCTCGCCTGATCCTGGACATCCCCCACCGCAGCCACATCACACCCCACCTGAAAGACCTGCTCTGGCTCCCCATCAACAAGAGGATAACCTTCAAGCTCCTCACCCATGCACACAAGGCACTCCACGACACCGGACCAGTGTACCTCAATAGACGACTCAGCCTCTACACCCCACCCACCAGCTCTGCTTCGCAGACCATGCCATCACCACCATCCCCCGCATCCGAAGAGTGACCGCCGGCGGCAGATCATTCTCCCACCTCGCTGCCAAGACGTGGAACACCCTCCCCATCCACCTATGGCAGACCGAAGACCTTCTATCCTTCAGGAGACTCCTCAAGACCTGGCTCTTAGAACAGTAGCAGCATCCCCCCCAGCGCCTTGAGACCCTCACGGGTATGTAGTGCGCTTTACAAATGCTATGATTGATTGATTGAGTAGGAGGAACTCGGATGTCCAGGACAGGACCCGAGGAGACATTGAGCCAAGTTTCAGTGAGAATTAGGAGGTCAAGTTCCTGATCAAGGATGAGGTTAGCAATATCCGGAGCATGTTTCACTGCGGATCTGCAGTTGAGAAGGATGCATTTCAGGTGAGTTTTGGAGTCAGTGGGAGTAGAATGTGCAATATGAACTTGCATGAGGTTCGTGGTATTTAGTGTACTGGAGTTATATGCGGGTGTTCTATGCTGGTTTAGTGTAATGGTTTAAATGGCCTCCGGAGTGACTGTCAGATTACTGGGATCTTTAAAAGGGGCTAGCGGCATTGCTTGAGTAGGTCTGTATATGTCAAAAAAGAAGCAGAGAACTCTGGGTGGTTCTCCAGTTTAGGTGGAAAGCAGCTCCAGTATAGAGCACTCTCAACAGCAGCGTCACTCTAAATTTGCTCACCTCAAATGTCTGTTTTTCTATCAAAGTCTTGAAGCGTAGGAATAGCACAGTGCCATCCACACCGAGATAGAAAGGGACAAAGTCTTTTACCATTTTCACAGCAAAGTCTTTAAGCATAGGATTAGCACAGTGCTATCTAAGCCGAACTGTAAAATGGCCAAAGTCTTTTACCACTCCAGGCACAGTATTAAAGCTTTGGATTGGTAAAATACCATCCAAGCCAACCTGAAATGAATAAAAGCAACCCCTGACATGTGTTTCGCTCTCATTTGAGCTCTTCAGAGAGGTATAGCTTTGTCCAGACACAAGGGAGCACCCAGTATAAATCAAAAGAATTCCCCTTCAGGCATAGAGTGATGCATAAATATGCTAAAAAAGAAGCAGAGAGCTCTGGGTAGTTCCCCAGTTTAGGTGGAAAGCAGCTCCAGTAAAGAGCACTCTCAACACCAGCGACACTCTAAAGTTGTTTACCTCAAATGTCTGTTTTTCTATCCAAGTCTTTACGAGGCCCATTGTGGGCGGAACTTCTTTAAGAATTTAAATGAGTGATTACAACTCCGGCTGTTGACTCTTTGCTGAGCCTGTGACCAAGTTCGTGTAAGCCTGAAACGGGTCAGGCTGTATTTTAAAGGTTTCCTGTTTTATGCTCTGCTCGCTGCACCCCCATTAATGAAGCATGACCCACCTGTGAGGCTTTTCCTATGAGGGTAACCTTTTTGTTGGATAGTTTACGGCTGGCCGGGCCGTGGAACTGCCCCCGCGACAATGCGGATCTGATTGCAACGAGCGTGCATCATCCTGGACTGGTGGTTTCTTGATGAAGGCGATGGGATTGGCAAGGAGCAGGCTGATACATGGATGCCAACCCACTGTGGCATAATATTGGCTTAAATTTGGGAGGAACACGGAGACCCACTGGGGGAATACAAAGTAACACTACAAATACCATGATGCTCATAGGCCCATTGTGAGCGGGACATCTTTAAGAATTTAAATGAGTGATTACAACTCCGGCTGTTGACTCTTTGGTGAGCCTGTGACCAAGGGCGTGTAAGTTCGAAACGTGTCAGACTGTCTTTTAAAGTTTTCCTGTTTCATGCTCTGCTTGCTGCATCTCCATTAAAGAAACATGACCCACCTGTGAGGCTTTCCCTACGAGGTCAACCTTTTTGTTGGATGGATTACGTCTAATCCGGCCCTGGAACGGCTTGCCGCGAAAATGCGGATCTGATTGCAACGAGCGTGCATCATCCTGGACTGGTGGTTTCTTGATGAAGGCGATGGTATTGGCAAGGAGAAGACTGATACACGGATGCCAATCCACTGTGGCATATTATTTGGCATAAATTTGGGAGCAACACGGAGACCCAGTGGGGGAATACAGTGTAACACTACAAATACCATGATGCTCAGAGGCCCATTGTGGGTGAGACATCTTTAAGAATTTAAATGATTGATTACAACTCCAGCTGTTGACTCTTTGCTGAGCCTGTGACCAAGGGAGTGTAAGCCCGAAACGCATCAGGCTGTATTTGAAAGGTTTCCTGTTTTATGCTCTGCTCGCCGCACCGCCATTAAAGAAGTGTGACCCACCTGTGAGGCTTTTCCTATGAGGGCAACCTTTTTGTTGGATGGATTACGGCCGGTCCGGCCATGGAACTGCCCGCCGCGAAAATGCAGATCTGATGAAAATGAGTGTGCGTCATCCTGGACTGGTGGTTTCTTGATGAAGGCGATGGTATTGGCAAGGAGCAGGCTGATACACGGATGCCAACCCACTGTGGCATAAAATTTGGCGTAAATTTGGGAGCAACACGGAGACCCGCTGGGGGAATACAGTGTTACACTAAAAATACCATGATGCTCAGAGGCCCAATGTGGGTGGGACATCTCTAAGAATTTAAATGAGTAATTACAACTTCGGCTGTTGACTCTTTGCTGAGCCTGTAACCAAAGGCGTGTAAGCCCGAAACGCGTCAGGCTGTGCTTTAAAGGTTTCCTGTTTTATGCTCTGCTCGCTGCACCTCCATTAAAGAAGCATTATCCACATGTGAGGATTTTCCTATGAGGGCAACTTTTTTCTTGGATGGATAACGGCTGGTCCGGCCGTGGAACTGCCCGCCGCGAAAATGCAGATCTGATGACAACGAGCGTGCATTATCATGGACCGGTGGTTTCTTGATGAAGGCGATGGTATTGTCAAGGAACAGGCTGGTACACGGATGCCAACCCACTGTGGCATAATATTTGGCGTAAATTTGGGGCAACACAGAGACCTACTGGGGGAATACAAAGTAGCACTACAAATACCACGATGCTCAGAGGCCCATTGTGAGCAGGACATCTTTAAGAATTTAAATGAGTGATTACAACTCCGGCTGTTGACTCTTTGCTGAGCTTGTGACCAACAGCGAGTAAGCCTGAAACGTGTCAGGCTGTATTTTAAAGGTTTCCTGTTTATGCTCTGCTCGCTGCACCTCCATAGAAGAAGAATGACCCACATTTGATGCTTTTCCTATGAGGGCAACCTTTTTGTTAGATGGATTATGGCTAGTCCGGCCGAGGAACTTCCCGCCGCGAAAATGCGGATCTGATTACAACGAGAGTGCATCATGCTGGACTGGTGATTTCTTGATGAAGGCTATGGCATTGGCAAGGAGCAGGCTGAGACACGGATGCCAACCCACTGTGGCATAAAATTTGGCCTAAATTTGGGAGCAACACGGAGACCCACTGGGGGAATACAGTGTTACACTAAAAATACCATGATGCTCAGAGGCCCAATGTGGGTGGGACATCTTTAAGAATTTAAATGAGTAATTACAACTTCGGATGTTGACTCTTTGCAGAGCCTGTTACCAAGGGCGTGTAAGCCCGAAACGCGTCAGGCTGTGTTTTAAAGGTTTCCTGCTTTATGCTCTGCTCGCTGCACCTCCATTAAAGAAGCATTATCCACATGTGAGGCTTTTCCTATGAGGGCAACTTTTTTCTTGGATGGATTACGGCTGGTCCGGCCATGGAACTGCCTGCCGCGAAAATGCAGATCTGATGACAACAAGCGTGTGTTATCCTGGACCGGTGGTTTCTTGATGAAGGCGATGGTATTGTCAAGGAACAGGCTGGTACACAGATGCCAACCCACTGTGGCATAATATTTGGTGTAAATTTGGGGCAACAGGGAGACCTACTGGGGGAATACAAAGTAACACTACAAATACCACAATGCTCAGAGGCCCATTGTGAGCGGGACATCTTTAATAATTTAAATGAGTGATTACAACTCCGGCTGTTGACTCTTTGCTGAGCCTGTGACCAACGGCGTGTAAGCCTGAAACGCGTCAGGCTGTATTTTAAAGGTTTCCTGTTTATGCTCTGCTCGCTGCACCTCCATTGAAGAAGAATGACCCACATTTGAGGCTTTTCCTATGAGGGCAACCATTTTGTTAGATGGATTACGGCTAGTCCAGCCGTGGTACTGCTCGCCACAAAAATGCGGATCTGATTACGAGAGTGCATCATCCTGGACTGGTGATTTCTTGATAAAGGCTATGGTATTGACAAGGAGAAGGCTGATACACGGATGCCAACCCACTGTAGCATAATATTTGGTGTAAATTTAGGAGCAACATAGAGACCCACTGGGGAATACAGTGTAACAATACAAAAAACATGATGCTCAGAAGCCCGTTGTGGGTGGGACTTCATTAAGAATTTAAATGAGTGATTACCACTCCGGCTGTTGACTCTTTGCTGAGCGTGTGACCAAGGGCATGTCAGCCCGAAACGCGTCAGGCTGTATTTTAAAGGTTTCCTGTTTTATGCTCTGCTCACTGCACCTCCATTAAAGAAGCATGACCCACCTGTGAGGCTTCTCCTATGAGCGAAACCTTTTTGTTTTATATATTTTTATATATATATATATATATATATATATATATATATATATATATATATATATATATATATATATATATATATATATATATATATATATATATATATATATATATATATATATATATATATATATATATATATCAAACCCAAACTTGCCCTGCATATAAGCTCGCACTCCAAAGACAGGTAAGTTGCAGCAACAACTTTATTTAAATATGAAGCAGGCGTTTCAGTCCGTGTTCTCTTTTAAAGTTTGCCTGACGCGTTTCAAAGATCACCATCCTCTTTTTCAAAGGCAATGTTAAAGTTCCAAAAGCTTTTCCTGCTGCATATCCGCTTTCAATGTGAGAAGTTTTCAAAAACGCTCCTGCGTGGCTTTCACTACAATAGCTCATTAAGCTCAGGTGTGTCTTTGCAGAGCATTGCGGTATTTGTAGTCTTACGGCATTTTATCAGAGAAAAGCCCTCCAGTGGGCAATGACTGAAAATCCTGCTTCCATAACATTTCAATACCTGTATTGCCCGTTCGACCTGGCATAATTCCAAATCGGGGACCCATCATTTTTCGGGCGGTGCGGTAGCTCCACGGCTGGACCTGCCGTGCTATTATGTCAAACCCAAACTTGCCCTGCATATAAGCTCGCACTCCAAAGACAGGTAAGTTGCAGCAACAACTTTATTTAAACTTGAAGCAGGCGTTTCAGTCCGTGTTCTCTTTTAAAGTTTGCCTGACGCGTTTCAAAGATCACCATCCTCTTTTTCAAAGGCAATGTTAAAGTTGCAAAAGCTTTTCCTGCTGCAAATCCGCTTTCAATGTGAAAAGTTTTCAAAAACGCTCCTGCGTGGCTTTCACTACAATAGGTGCGCACAATTATACTTGGACCTGTTGAGGTCTTGTTTACATTTGATCTGTTCAATAAAGAATTCCATCCAATTCAATCCAACTTTGCATTCATATCTTTTATTTCATTTCTGTTTTTCATGTTGTGATATTTTCACATCTCTTTAGTGAAGAAACATATTCGTTTTGCATATTCACACAACCCAATGCATTTCGGGTCAACAAAAAAAGACCCTTCTTCAGGGGTCTGAAACGGAAAAATAAAGAAAATATAATGAGCTATTCAGTGATATACTCTTATTATTTACATATTAAACTCTGTCCAATGTATTGATAAATTAATATATTCAATGAACCTTAATGCAATCTGTCCCCCAAGTCTCATATGTTTTAATTTTCATTATTCTTTGATGTTTAAACTGGTGAGGTTTGAAAGTTGACTCCTATCTGTATCATGGCGAAAAGAAAAGAAAAGACTGGTTGCTGCGCTACCCTATAACTTGTAAACGTAAATGTGAAAAAATAGTCTAAATCAAGTTAAACGTGTTGTACTCGTGTTTGTTCCATTTTAGTAACGGCTTGCTATTATATACTTTAGGTGACTGAATATTCAATCTATAAAACGAAGAATGTGAAATAGCGTGGCAATACTTAATAAAACCTTTAGGTTACTTACTTCCGTGTGTGGCAAAACTCCTGCCTCTCCCTCTGTCAATCCGGGTTCTGTTTACGATTGAACGTATGCCTCCGGTATTTATGTGTGACTTAATTGGTTGAGAGCGCGCTGACGAGTCGCGCTAACAACCAATAGCATGCAGTAATACACGGAACCTATCGGTTACCAACTTCCGTGTTTACAATAATCCCGCTTCTATCTCTACCAATCAGGGTTCTGTTAGTAATATGACGTGTGTCCACCTTATATTATGTGTTACTTAATTGGTTAGAAGTGTGCTAACAAGTCGTACCTATAACCAATAGTTAAAGCGATATATGCCGCACTTGTGATGCTTCTACAGAAGAACCTAATAGGAAATCTACGATGTTATGAAAAAATCTAATGTGTTTTTAAATTAATTTCGTGATTACCAATGAATCAAAAATAAAAATAAAAAATTAAGATTAAGTGCACTAAGCGATACAGATTAGTGATACCATCAGCAAATATCCTATTAATTCAATCATGTTAAAATTGTACTGTCCATGCAGGAAATCAAACAATTATTCCTCAATGGTTTATAAAAAACAGGATAGTTCAATTCTGTCATTAATTCCTGCCGGTTGCATGCTGCCCATTTTCCTAATCCAGAAGTATTCTGCTCTCAGTCTCTGTTTGTGGATGTCCATCGATGAATTTGGTTTGATCACTTCTAGTATGGTAAATTGTAGTTGCGCAATATTATGACCAGCTTCTATCCAGTGCATAGCCAATGTGGACTTTCGATTTTTATTTCTAATATTGCTTTTATGTTCTGGCATACGTTCAATCGTAAACAGAACCCGGATTGACAGAGGGAGAGGCGGGAGTTTTGCCACACACGGAAGTAAGTAACCTAAAGGTTTTATTAAGTATTGCCACGCTATTTCACATTCTTCGTTTTATAGATTGAATATTCAGTCACCTAAAGTATATAATAGCAAGCCGTTACTAAAATGGAACAAACACGAGTACAACACGTTTAACTTGATTTAGACTATTTTTTCACATTTACGTTTACAAGTTATAGGGTAGCGCAGCAACCAGTCTTTTCTTTTCTTTTTGCCATGATACAGATAGGAGTCAACTTTCAAACCTCACCAGTTTAAACATCAAAGAATAATGAAAATTAAAACATATGAGACTTGGGGGACAGATTGCATTAAGGTTCATTGAATATATTAATTTATCAATACATTGGACAGAGTTTAATATGTAAATAATAAGAGTATATCACTGAATAGCTCATTATATTTTCTTTATTTTTCCGTTTCAGACCCCTGAAGAAGGGTCTCTTTTTTTGTTGACCCGAAATGCATTGGGTTGTGTGAATATGCAAAACGAATATGTTTCTTCACTAAAGAGATGTGAAAATATCACAACATGAAAAACAGAAATGAAATAAAAGATATGAATGCAAAGTTGGATTGAATTGGATGGAATTCTTTATTGAACAGATCAAATGTAAACAAGACCTCAACAGGTCCAAGTATAATTGTGCGCACCTCCAACTTGGAAGTGAGAGGCATCACTTTCTCCCGAACTCATTGTTTAAATAGAGAGTGTTCCTAGACAAAACACTAGGAGGGAGCAGCACACCGAAAAAAGAAAGAAATCACACATTAAATGGTTCAAAAGAGTGCCAGATGGACAATTAAATGAATTATTTCACTACAATAGCTCATTAAGCTCAGGTGTGTCTTTACAGGAGCGTTTTTGAAAACTTCTCACATTGAAAGCGGATTTGCAGCAGGAAAAGCTTTTGGAACTTTAACATTGCCTTTGAAAAAGAGGATGGTGATCTTTGAAACGCGTCAGGCAAACTTTAAAAGAGAACACGGACTGAAACGCCTGCTTCATGTTTAAATAAAGTTGTTGCTGCAACTTACCTGCCTTTGGAGTGCGAGCTTATATGCAGGGCAAGTTTGGGTTTGATATATATATATATATATATATATATATATATTGTGATCAAGGCCGTTTTCCGGCTGAAACGCGTCATGGCAGATAGAAGGGAGTCACCAATACAATAAAATTAATATGTATTGACCGACGAAGAGGAGTTCGTGCATTCTTTTTCAAGTGAAAGTTGCCAGTAGGTAGTTATAGTTAGGACCTATGATCCATAGGAAATCCGCAACATTCTATTTGGAATAACTTTGGCGCCGGTTGATGATTCTTCGTGAAAATTTCAAAACTGGTGGGGCGCTCCGGTCTGCTCCTATCCTGAAAGTCTCGGGGTGATTCGTCAAGCAGGGGCAGAGGAAAAAGGGAGGTCCCAAAACATGTTTTCCCCATGCAATTTTCCATAGGAACCTTTAATCGCAGCTACAGCCCGAACTGCTGAACGGAATTACACCAAATTTGGCAAAGAGGTAGCCCTTGGTTCACACTCGTGCCTTTTGGTTAAATGGTGTAAATCCGTTCAGTAGTTCCTGAGAAAATCAAAAGTAAAATCGCATATATATCTGGGAGGAGCCTAACCACACATCTCATCGTGAGATCTGATTGGCTGTCAGCACTTCATCCAAGAAGTGTTGGCAGCCATCTTGGGGGCAAATAAACATGATAACACCTCATTAAAAAGCATTGCAGTTAATAGACGGTTTTAAGACTTTAGTTACATTATAAATCATTTGTTGATGGTACCATACTCATTTTAGGAATTGTGGTGTGTTCTAAGGTGATTTTACCATGGGAAAAAGCCTACTGCTGGGATATCATGAATCATGTTTGAGAGAAAATTATTTTCTCATGCTTTTCCCACAGAGGTTTGGAAGGTGATCTATAAGCTAAACTGAGAGCATATTTTCTGTAAATTGTCATTATCTTTCTCAGTCATGTGAGAATGAAGTCTGACATTCTCAGTAAAACATATCCATCCAACAAGGGCAGAGACTGTCAGTTGATTCCTTTGTGTTCTACTGCAGCTTTCCAGAGTGTTCTATAGAACAACTAGAGCGCTAACAGTCCTACTTATGACAAATGTATTGCACACCTGAAGCCATCTTGATTGGAATAAAGTGGTAACTCTTAAAACATTTAATTTCAAAAAGGAACAACATGAGGGGGTTCATTTTGCCATAGAAAGTATGATTAGTGCTGCCGAAAGAAAAATTAGGCCACATTTTGAGTGACTTCTCAAATCCTCTTCTATTTCATTAAAAAATTCTGACATGCAGACTGAAACATGCACTTTCAATACCAGCAGCAGACTTCCCTGGTGAGCAGTAGCTTTACTTCAGTGATCTAATGAGCAACTAGAGTGCTAACATTCTGAATTTATGGCAAATGTGTGACACTTCTGATTGCCTTCTTGATGGAATCAAAGTAAAAAACTGAAAGTATTTCCTACTGAGGAGACTGTAGTAAATGAGGAAATTAGGAAACTTCATAACAAATAAGTCTCCCAAGATGGCCACCAGAGACAAAAGAGCCCAAATGTAGCACAAATATCACCCAGATGTAGCCCATGTGTAGCCCAAGGACAGATTGTCCCAGAGTATTCTAAAGAACAACTAGAGCGCTAACAGTCCTACTTATGACAAAAGTATGGCACACCTGAAGCCATCTTGATTGGAATAAAGTGGTAACACTTAAAACATTTAATTTGCAAAGGAACAAAATGAGGGGGTTCATTTTGCCATAGAAATTATGATTAGTGCTGCAGAAAGAAATATTAGGGCACATTTTGACTTCTCAAATCCTCTTCTATTTCATTAAAAAATTCTGACATGCAGACTGAAACATGCACTTTTAATACCAGCAGCAGACTTCCGTGGTGAGCAGTAGCTTTACTACAGTGATCTAATGAGCAACTAGAGTGCTAGCATTCAGAATTTATGGCAAATGTGTGACATATCTGATTCTGAATACCTTCTTGATGGAATCAAAGTAAAAAACTGAAAGCATTTCCTACTGAGGAGACTGCAGTAAATGAGGAAATTAGGAAACTTCATAACAAATAAATCTCCCAAGATGGCCACCAGAGACAAAAGAGCCCAAATGCAGCACAAATATCATACAGATGTAGCCCACATGTAGCCCAATGACAGAAGTGTGCAAAACGGTCCCCAATGTTGTATATATGCCCAGGGGAATGGGGTCCCCGGGGAGAATAGAAATTAGTGATAGGTGCTAATTTTTTTTTTATGGGCAAATTAGGAGTTGCGCACCCGGCGCGGAGCTCAGCACGGCCCCCTGGTGTGCACGCACTGGATGCGTGACTCCTAACGCGTCGGACACGTATATGAGGTGAAGCGCGCAAGCGTCGCGTAAAGTAATACGTTTGTGTCTCGTATGCGCCTGGAGTCGCGTACCGGTTGCATAGCAATTGTGCAGGAAAATACGCATCCATCGCACATCCTACACGGATCCTACACAACAATCCTAAAATGGTGGCTAGGTTCCGTGCAGCGATCGAGAAAGGTACGCTTTGGGTGCGCGACTCCCCCCAAAAAATTGGAAAAAAAGAAAATAATATAAATAGATTTTTAAAAAATTAAAGAAACAAAAAAAATAGAGTTTCAATATTTGAAAAAAATTTTTTTTTCCATTTATATTAACAATATATAATGTAATTTTAAAAAAATATGTAAAATAAATAGTTAAAAAAATGTAGAAAATCAGTATCAAAAAAATAAATATAACTATTATTACATTTAAAAATTGTCATTTAAGAAATCATTGAAATTCACTGAAAACAACATAGGTTTCAAACATGTTATACTTAGCAATTGGCATTTAAAAAACCTTTGAAATTCACTGAAAAAAACATAGGTTTCAGACATGTTATAGTTAGGAATTAGCATTTAAAAAACCTTTGAAATTCACTGAAAAAACCATAGGTTTCAGACATGTTATAGTTAGGAATTAGCATTTAAAAAACCTTAGAAATTCACTGAAAAAACCATAGGTTTCAGGGGTGGTATAGTTAGCTGGACGTTTCACTTGTACAATACTATTGAAATTCCTCTGTTATAGTTAGTTCTACTAACTATAACTCGTGCGCCCGCAATCTACTGCTAATGATGTCACATATTAAATCATTCATGACATGGTCAGTGACATCACTGATGACATCACTGGTGACATCTCAAATGACACCACTGATGACATCACTGATGACATCATCTAGTAGATGTAATATGTGACGTCATCAACAGTGGATTGCGGGCGCGCAAGTTATAGTTAGTAGAACTAACTATAACGGAGGAATTTCAATGGTGAATATATATATCAGCATAAAGCACGTACGTTCCAAGGGCATTGTACCAGATCATATGAGCATGCCATCATCACCCCCGCTTAAAGAAACAAGTGGAAAACCCACAATACCTGGCTTTCTATTTCCCAATGTCAAAAGCTGCCTTATTCTAGAAACAAATATTGAGAAAAAGATGACAAGCAGGCATTGCAAGAATATGTGGACCAAACCCATCTCCTACCAAACCCCGTATGGGGTGTCAGGACCATTCAAGAAATAGTGAAATCATCTGACCTCCCTAGAAAAAGGCATGAAAGCTACCCTGATAGTTTATGATAGCAAGTGTGCATCAGATCTGAAGAATCATTGACACAAATGGTTGCATATGGGTTAGCTCACGAAGGTCTTTCTTCGGACACTTATTGACCAACATTTACAGGATCCCATTGGCGTTTCTTATATGTTTCACCTTCTCCATAATTTATACCTTCTTCTTTAGAGTTACCATTCATTCCGGATGACTTGGAACAGCTAAGATGTCAAGTGAGTTCATCGTCTTCAGCAATGCTAGCTCATTTGGTTCTAGTACTTGTGGTGACTACCTTTGCTTCAGCCTCTCTTCCTGTTTCTTAACCAAACTTGATATGGACAAGTCAAAGAAGAAAAGGCAATGTCATTGCAAAGATTATCAACCTGTGAGGAAAAAGAAGAATTGAAAAACAGTTGCACTGGTCCCAAGATCCAGATGACATACTCCTCCTACAAAATAATCTTTCTCCTGATTAGTTATGAGTGTCTTTTTCCTCCAGATACACATGATTATTATAATAACTGTTTTATTTACAAGTGCTTCACTATTGAAATATTGAGAAAAATATAAAAATAAAATAAAATCTTTAAAAAAATTGTTAGAAAAAACACAAATGAATTAGCTTCAACTACAGCTGCAATTGAAAGTCTGAGTTTGAATAATACAACTTAAAATCTCAATATACTATTTTCCTTATACAAGTATACCCTTTATATGTTTCCTGTTTCCACCGTCACAACTCTGCACACTGGTATTTGGTACACTTCTTAGTGATATTCATGGATAAGTCAAGATGGATTTGAGATTTAGGTTGACTTTGAATGTCCTTCCTTCTCGTGTGGTTTGAGAACAGCACTGTGCATGTAGTTAATCAATACCACTAATGGGGAAATTTTAAGTATTAGACACGAATTTTCGGTTGTTTGTTTCCTTTTTCTTTTGGAGGTATTCACACTCTTTATGAATGCGTGTTGTATTGGTTGAACACTGAGCTACCACAGCATCACGCAGCGGATGTGTTTTGATTTTACTGATATCTCAACATGAACACGTTTTAGACCTTTTGTAATTATCAATTCCTAATTCATTGGCCCTATGGCTGTTATCGTTATTGCACTTGCAAATGATTAACCAAGGGTTGCTTTATGACCTCCTAAGATGGGGAGTATGCCGGCATGTCAACCCAGACGAACCTTTATCGACATACCATATTGGAGGTAAACTGCCCACATAGCAGATGAGCTCATTTGCAGTTTTGTTGATCTTGCCTATTTTAGCAATTCTAACTGTTATGTAATGAACATCATGGTGACCATACTCGAGAGCGAGTCGAGACATTCACTGATGTAGATACTTGTGACTATTACGTTTTTTCAGTGTGTGTCTGCTATTTGTTTAACTCCTTACTGTGCAATTAATGACAATGGGTTACAATTTGTGTATATTACTGATGTACGCTTTACCACTCCAATATGGCGACCGCACTTGTCAATGTTCAGTCTTTCCTTGATTTCCATGATACCGCTTTTCACTCGCAAACTTTATTTAATCCCAAGTGGTGGCATCTTTTGTTACACGTGATCAAGGCTTCTGCCGAAACGCGTTGTGTAATAAACACTCTGACCTGAACTACGTTGTTGCTGTGCCTTTACTACTGAGAGCATACGAACATTGTTTGCAGTTTGCAGTTTCTTGTGGAATATTGGAATCACCGGTGCGCTTCGCCGGCATGTATGCCACCCTCCATGGGTCCCTACACCCCAGAAGAAGCAGAGTCTAATTTTGGTATTTCAAGTGAGGGGTGCGATTTGGACCGGCCGTCGAGGAGTAACCAAACCGTTGGAATTATTTGCTGAACGCGATGGATGCGAAGACACTGTGATCCGTGGAAGGTAAGCCTGAGCTTTTTCTTCCTGTTCGTCCCTAAGGGGGAGCGGCAAGCTCTCTTGTTTGTTGTAAGACTTGATAACTACGCTCTCCCGGGGTTAATGACAAGGGTAGCCGGGTTTTGCCGAGCGGTTCACTGGTCGTAACTCGCATGATCCCTGAGTCTAAGTCTTGCCCTGAACAGACTCCGGGTGCATTATCTGTGCATCTTGTGGAGTATCAATCTGTTGGTATTCATTGGCTCATTGAGTAATTCACGCCTCGCGTATTCCTGATACTTATCCTTTCAAGCATAAGTAGATTAGATCCTTTTGAGTTACTGACGGCAGAGGGAACTTCTGATCACAGAAGGGTAGCATCGGTAATTCAACAACATTGACATTGGTCAGAGCATCAGCCCGTATGGAGGAAGAAGCTGAAAGAAGAGCGGCGGCTCTTAGCCTTTTCAGTAGGAAACCGACAACCAGTTCACAAATTGGACAATCGACAAACCCCACTAATCAATCTCTGGATGAGAAAATTAAGAAATTAGAGAAACTCAAAAGAAGTGAGATCTCAAAGTGGTGGGAAGCCACTTCTCTGCAAAGCTATGTCGATCAAGCTATGGCTCCGAGAGGTCTTCGCATCTTTATTACCCCCACTTACGAAGCTCCGAATCCAAAGATGCTGGAAGACTGGTCACAACATTCAGCCTCCAGCTCCAGAGGAATGATGGAGATCCTGATTAAGTATGCTTGGCAGGATAGGGAGGATCTTCTAAAACAGATCTCCGTGAGCATGGCCGAATTACAGCAACTGCTGGACGCAGCATCTTTGAAAAAGGTATTGGAAACCATGAAAGAAAAACTTTCCAAACATGAAGAAGAAATAAAAGCACGCAAACAAAGAAAAATGAACAGAGACCATTGTGACTATGAAAGTGGAAGAATATTAACTTTCAGTAAGAAATATGACCATCTTTATAAAATCCAAGAGTCGGATAAAACAACAACTCTGGTGAACTGCAATCCGATTGTTACTGACAACTCCATCATAAGTGACACCGAGTCTGATGTCTCTGGCGGTAATACATCTGGCGAAGAAAGAAACATAAGGCCGATTAATTTTTTAGAGGAATTTCGGGTCCTCCAGAAGGACCGACAAACCACGAAAGACAACAAGGCACCATCATCACGGGGTCGCGGACGGGGAAGAGGCAGGGGAAACGTCGGAACAGAAGGAAGAGAATCCAACAACGTTGGGAACACAGGCAGAGGACGGGGCGCAGTGGGAAATCGTCGTACGCGCTCAAACAAAAACTATTAATGGATACCGAAACGGTAAATAGAACAGTGGTGAATTTGTCTAAAAGATCTATGACCGATACAGAAAAACGAACTTTGTGCCTAGGACTTTCTTTTTGCCCCTCTTCCCCCTTTAAATACACAGATACGAGAATTGATCTTTTCAAGTATGTCAGAAAACTTAAACTTAAGAAGTGGCATGCTTTAAAAAGACTGGGTTACCAACAACCCTCCAAAAAGACCAATACTACACCTGACACGAATTTAATGATCAGTGATGTAGACACATTGATTACTCTAGCTGAACTAGCCCAAGAAAATAATGACGTTGAGACCACTCAGACGCTCGAAGATATGGAAGTGACACATGCAGCAGCAGCTATGACCCCCTTTAGGGCCCAATCTACCTTCTTACCCATTTTGCCACACGATAACATTGACTCTTTTCAGGACTGTACCATCAAATCTCTTATAGAGCTGAGACTCAATACTTCTAAACGTACTTTTGACACTAAAAACAAAAATAATCTATCTTTCTCCCAGAGACAAGCACTTAAAAAATTGGCTGACGATACTAGCATTGTGATCCGCCCGGCAGACAAAGGGGGGAACGTGGTGATACTGGACAGGGAGGATTATGTCAACGAAGCAATGAGGCAATTAAGTGATAATGCTTTCTATATACCGATTACCATCAATGTATATAATCAAAGCATCACTGACATTTGGGACAAACTCAGTGTATGGCGAGACAAAGGTCTCATTGAATGGGAAGAATTTTGTTATTTAAAAAAAGACCATCCAAAGTTGCCTATTCTATACCTCTTACCTAAATTGCATAAATGTAAGACCAAACCCCCAGGACGCCCCATTGTGTCTTCTATCGGATGTGTCACGGAACACATCTCCAAGTACATTGACCACTTTCTGAGAGAATTTGTCATCCTTCTCCCAAGTTACCTTAGAGATACTAAAGATTTTCTGGCCAAGATAGAAAATCTAGAATGGAAATCTGATTATCTGTTCATGGTACTTGATGTAAAATCTCTGTACACGATCATTGACCATACCCAAGGGCTCGAGGCATGTGAACATTTTCTGAAATCTAGACCTCTTAAATATCGCGAGCATAGCCGGATGGTAATGGAAATGACAGACTTCTGCCTCAAGAACAACATTTTTTCTTTTAATGGCGCCCTCTACAGGCAGACAAAGGGTACTGCGATGGGTTCTTGCTTTGCTCCCAGTTTCGCCAATTTGTTTATGGGATACTGGGAGCAAGAGATCTCTGCTAGTACCACTCTGCAGAAAGACTTCCAACAAGTCATCTTATGGCTACGCTATATAGATGATTTGTTTATCATCTGGAGCGGAAGCCAGGAAGAAGCAGAATCCTTTTTGACGAAACTTAACATCAACCAGTATAACATCTCCCTATCAGGTACCATACATGCCAACTATGCAGAATACCTTGATGTTCGCTTGGAAATCAAGGGGGACAAATTATGTACCTCTTTGTTCCGCAAGGAAACAGCAGGTAACAGCATCCTGCATGCCCTCAGCAGCCACCCAGAGGCTCTCAAATGGAGCATCCCCTTTGGGGAGCTGCTGAGGGCAAAAAGGAATTGTAACAACCTTGAATCCTACACTGTAGAAGAGGACAATATTGTTAAAAGATTTTTGAGCAGGGGTTATCCGAGCTGGGTTCTCAAAAAAGCTCGTGAACGAGTTAACACAGTACAGCGCATTGACACCCTCAAAGATAAACCCTCTATTGAGGAGAGCAATGATACGTCAGGTACACGGATGATTTTAACCTACAATTCTGAGGTACAAAAAATCAGACACATACTGACGAAACATTGGAGTATTCTGAAGTCTGACAACATTCTGGGTAGTACTTTACCTGACCGCCCTAACATCACTTACAGAAGAGACAAAAACATCCGTGATATGGTAGTCAGACACGACATAACCCAGTACCCTACCAATGAAGGACATGGTTTGTTAGGTTTTTACCCGTGTGGGCATTGCAAGGCGTGCCGACACAGTAAATTCATGAGTACTGTAGAGTACAATGGGATCAGTAAAAAACTAACCCAATTTCTAACATGCAGTTCCAATTTTGTAGTATATGTAATTGTGTGTACGTGCAAATTATGGTATATAGGGAGCACCATTTGTCCAGCTAAGAAGAGGATACTAGAACATATCAGAGCTATCACCCACAATGATCCTAAATACCCGGTTGCACGCCATTTCAATGAACGTCATTTTGCTAATGTTGCAGATTTAAGCTACATGATTTTGGAACAAATCCCCAGGCATCCTCGAGGGGGTGACAGGGTATTGACTCTGAGGCAACGGGAATCAAGATATATTATCGAATTCCTGACCAAGAGTCCGAGGGGATTGAACTTGGATGAGGAACTGTCAATACATCTAAAGACATGATTCAATTCCCTTGCTCTACTACTGACTTGTGCTCCACTAGTACTCATAACTACAGATTCTAGTGTTTAATGTAACTGAATTTATTTGAAGCTGCCCTATCATACTCTAACTTTGATACTTGTTTTTCCTCCCTTTAGGCTGATGTTTATCATACACATCAAATTCTAATGTGAATTTTTTGTATTGTTTTTATACAGGAGTGAAGGAAGGAGCCCCTTCTTTGGCACACACCGACACGGGCATCCTACCCTTTCCTCCGTTCCTGTTTCCACCGTCACAACTCTGCACACTGGTATTTGGTACACTTCTTAGTGATATTCATGGATAAGTCAAGATGGATTTGAGATTTAGGTTGACTTTGAATGTCCTTCCTTCTCGTGTGGTTTGAGAACAGCACTGTGCATGTAGTTAATCAATACCACTAATGGGGAAATTTTAAGTATTAGACACGAATTTTCGGTTGTTTGTTTCCTTTTTCTTTTGGAGGTATTCACACTCTTTATGAATGCGTGTTGTATTGGTTGAACACTGAGCTACCACAGCATCACGCAGCGGATGTGTTTTGATTTTACTGATATCTCAACATGAACACGTTTTAGACCTTTTGTAATTATCAATTCCTAATTCATTGGCCCTATGGCTGTTATCGTTATTGCACTTGCAAATGATTAACCAAGGGTTGCTTTATGACCTCCTAAGATGGGGAGTATGCCGGCATGTCAACCCAGACGAACCTTTATCGACATACCATATTGGAGGTAAACTGCCCACATAGCAGATGAGCTCATTTGCAGTTTTGTTGATCTTGCCTATTTTAGCAATTCTAACTGTTATGTAATGAACATCATGGTGACCATACTCGAGAGCGAGTCGAGACATTCACTGATGTAGATACTTGTGACTATTACGTTTTTTCAGTGTGTGTCTGCTATTTGTTTAACTCCTTACTGTGCAATTAATGACAATGGGTTACAATTTGTGTATATTACTGATGTACGCTTTACCACTCCAATATGGCGACCGCACTTGTCAATGTTCAGTCTTTCCTTGATTTCCATGATACCGCTTTTCACTCGCAAACTTTATTTAATCCCAAGTGGTGGCATCTTTTGTTACACGTGATCAAGGCTTCTGCCGAAACGCGTTGTGTAATAAACACTCTGACCTGAACTACGTTGTTGCTGTGCCTTTACTACTGAGAGCATACGAACATTGTTTGCAGTTTGCAGTTTCTTGTGGAACCTTTATATGTAGTTAAATGCCTAGATATTTATTACTTTGCTCCTACTGTAGAAGAAAAAAAACCTTTTACTCTCTCCAATGCACTGCTCTTTGTCTCACCCTATACATCTCTCAATATATCCTCTACCTCCACTCGCTGATGCATATAAATACTCATTCTACTACTATGATCTCTAAAGCAATCATTTCTAGACTCTTTTCTCCTTTCTCACTCCTTGGCGCATCCAATCCTCATTTTGCTACTATGATCCCTCAAAAAATCCTTTCTAAATTCTTCCCTCATGTATCCCTCCTTGGACTCATTCCAAACATCATGGTATTACTATGATCTCCCTAATCCCTTTCTAGAGACTCTTTCCTCCTCATTCTCTCCATTTACTCATCCCAATACTCTGTTCTCTGAAGTGACAGTTTCTAGACTCTTCCCTCTTCTATCCCTCCATCATCCTATTCAATCCAACTAACAGACTTGCATGCCCACCGCTCAAATTCACTCATATTTCCCTAAACTAATTCACCAATAATCCATTTAGACTTCCGGTGTACATGCGACTCGCTGAAGAGCGGTTAGACGTCTCATCATGGGTAGTAAGCGCTATTTATACAGAATTTATAGAGCGCGAACAGTTACCTCTCGAGGAGGTGTCCCGGCGCTAGAAGCAGAGCAGAGAAGCAGATACCGCCATGCAAGTCAGCCCGATTAAACCGGTTGGTTGAAGAGCCAGGTTTTCAACATTTTTTTAAAGCAGGGTTCAGAGGGAGCCTGTTGGAGCTCAGGGGGGAGAGAGTTCCAAAGCCTTGCTACATTGGCCGAGAACGTTCTCCCACCCAGCCGAGCCCTTTTCACTCGAGGGACTATTAGCTGGATCCGGTGGTTAGAGCGGAGAGCGCGGGACTGCGAGTATCTTGGCAGCCGACCCCTCAAATAGGTTGGGCATAAGCCAAACAAGGATCTGAAAGCTAGCGTGAGGGACTTAAATTTGATTCTATTGGCTACAGGCAGCCAGTGGAGTGTTCGAAGATGCGGAGAGACCGAATGTTTAAACGTAATATGCATTAGCAGTCTCGCAGCCGCATTCTGAACCATTTGCATAAATACAATTACAATATTCGGCTCCTCTTAGAGCTTCTTCAGTTGAAAATGTGGTCTTGTTTAATTGCATCACTATTAGAACGGTAAGAAAAAGTAACATTGAGACATCACCTTCTGTTTTATGATTTTTAGAAACACCAACATCACATGCCAGGCTTTTGGTAGTTCCGGATCCAGGGTTGTAAGAGCCTGTCATGTATACTTTTCTGACTCCAGCTTCTATTAAACCTGGTGATAGACAATAGGAGAAGTATATATCTTTTGTCTGTGATCCTTTCTTCTTGAGGGATAATCCACCCCCTCACTCTCCGGTACTGTCTGCAGCTAAGAAGCGTTACAATGCTTCTAGCTCTCCCTTCGATGCTCCACCTGAGAAAAAAAGCAAAAGGATGGACCCAGTCAGTAATAAATTTCTGGAACAGCTTAATAGTCACAAGATCCACAGCTTTAGCAGAGCTATAACCAAGAGCTTTAGAATTCCCAGGAGCATAACTTTGAACTGGCACTGAGGAACAATAAAAAAGTATTTACCGGGACTCTGAAAGAAGTGATGTTGACATCTGACCAGATGGTCAATGCAGGCACAGATTCATTTGATTTGGCCGCGCCTCGAATATGCCACAGCCTTTTGATGAGACCGTCTTCCTGGTTAAGATTTTGGACTTGATGAACAAACTTATTTTGGGGTCTCAAACACTGTGATTCACGTAACAGGTTTGTTTGACCACAATATAGGTTTTTACCATGTATTAATTCTATTGTAGGAGTCAGTAACCTTTTACAAATTTTCTAAAATGTGATTTATTGCAATTGATACCAATTTCAAATTTGCAAGGGGTGTATTATTGACGACCCTTCCAAAGGGCAAATCAGTATGTAATATATCAATGGTTTGCAACCATAATGCAGTCTTCCTATGGGACCCCTTGCCCTTTGTGAACTTAAAAAAAAAAGTTTGCTGGGGAGAAGGCAGTGGTTCAGGGGATGTTGCCAACTCTCAAACAAACATTTGAACAAATTGAAACTTTTTTGAAGGCAGTCTGCTTCCTATAAGAAAATCATGCTCCGTTTGAAGAAAGGTTTACTTTAATGAAATGTGATCAAAGACATGGTAGTCTGCTGACCCCAGCAAGTCACCATGCCTGTGGTGACATCCAATCAGAGTAAGCCACAATTAGCTACATACCTCATTAATATTCATGAGGTAGGTCAGACTGCAAATCACTGTGAGTGAAAATGTTACAAACTGACCTATCTGTACATAGGTTGGTTTGCAAAATTCAACACAGGTAGCAAACATACTGGTCATAATTAGTGACCAGCATTATGCGAACAGTGGGTTTCATGAACAAGGATACCAAATAAGAAATTATAAATTGTGACCAATAAAGATTTGTAATTTGTAGTTTCTTTTTTGGAATGTACTAGTATCAATTTAGAAAAAGTAGTTAAACATTGCGCACCAAGTTCTACCAAGTTCTACCACGTGCATTGGTATTTTACGAACCGACTTATAAACGAATAGATGGTTCACAAAATACAGAATTGTAGTGGGTCACAGTTCGACCTATCTCATCAATATTCATGAGGTAGATCGCAAATTGTTACCTACTACAATCCACCATGTATGTGATTGCTTTTAAATCAATCTTTTTTTTAATGCAGCACATTTTCCTTAAGGGAAAGAGAGATGCGTTTAAAACAACAATGAAGAGTTACATAGACCTTTTATAGAAGTAGGCAGTGGTCCCAGTAAAAGTTGTCTTTTACCAGATGACTGTAAATGATACATGAATTAGCATTGGGAATGAGATGCCTACCAGTCCTTTCAGTAAAAAGAATTCATACAAGAAATCATGAAAGCACATAATGCTTGCTAGGCTGACCTCAAATCACCATGATCTATTTTACTACTTTGATTTCAACATTTCAAAGGTATAATGTGCGGCATAAAATCATAATGTAAAGGAGACAGTGCACGTTCTGTGTGTGCTAATGTTGTGCAACTGTGTGGGCTGGCAAGCACTTATACAGCCATTGCCAGCGAATGCGTTTATATTAAATTTGGCAGCATTATATCAATTGAGAAGGAGGAAACGGATACTGGCATTTCAAACCAGTTGAGCAAGAAAGACTTTTAGACAAACACGTGCACTTGTGAGTGTTTTCAGACCCTTTATTTACTGAATATTTAATTACAAGATACAATGAAAGGAGGCTTCTCGAAAGAAAAACAAAATGCATTTTCCAGCATAACTAACTCTCCTGTAATGTAACTTAATTTCAAAACATTCCTCTGAACATAAAATCAACAGGGATGGGACAGGCTCTGCATTAATGAACCCACACCCTTTTCCAGATGGAGCAGGGTCTGGCTATCATCAGCGTGTACAGTAGCAAAGAAAGTGACCAAAGTTCAAGGCTGAAAAGTATGGATGATAGTGAAGAACATTAGGGCATCACACCCTTTCAGGTCTTCTGCCACTTCCCTTTTACAGGGCAAATCCATTCCACTCCCAAAGAGGTGTCAAAGTCTGAGTATTGCCTTCATTCATTTTGTTGATATGCTTCCTTAGTCCATTGCAGTTGATGGCCTCATTGGCTCCTTGGTACTTATATGGAGTTGCCTTGCATAGGAACCTTCCTGGCCTTTGTTAAGAGACTTGCATGGTTAGGACCCCAAACTACTCTTTTGATTTTGGTCAAATAAACTTCTCTCTGAGGATAGAAAGTTGGCATGGCCACTTAACTTAAGTGCTAGGTTGTCTCTAAGGAAAAGACTCAGAAACAAGCATTACATTGAATGGCAAAGTATATGCTTCTCTGTGTATATTGGAAAAACCTTTACTAATGCATCCTCACAGTGGGACCTCAGTGAGATGCAGATCTTCTCAACTGTGAGTCATAGTTTACCGTCAACAAAAATAATCAAGGCACTGATTTTTGAGTCGCCAAGGTGGACCTTCGGTACTTTATCGTTCTTCTCTTCTACCTTCCCAACCGGTTGGGAATCACGGAAAAAATTTCATACAAAGGAAAGCTATCACTTAAAATGTGTCAGTTGAGCCCAGATGCAAACGACTTCTCTATCTTATGTCTTACTCTTACGCTGGCAATAGCAACTGTTCTTGCACAATTCTTATTTTTCCGTCCATTGGAATGAGTCAGCTACAACTGACCTACCATTTTTTGGTGGTGCTTTGTTCTCTTACTGTCTCTTCTTCATGGATGGGGCGCTATTTTCAATATCTTTTCATATCTGTTAACTAAAAATAAAAAAAAGTACAATGCTCCCTCTGTGACCATTAGACTGTTAATGAGACACATACTCAGGGGTGTGTATGCGGTGGATAGCTCTCCTTGGCTGATTCAAAACAAGGGTGTTTATTTGCTTGGGAAACTTGTTAGCTGAATTCCTGCTTTTTTCTGTACTGGGATTTGGTAGATTGCTGGTAGTGTCTCAATGACATATGGCAATCTCTGTTACACTCTTTCTTCTCTTCCTTGTATATTTGTGTGTGTACTTTGGAGAGAGAGAGAGAGATCAGGAGCTGAACCATCCAAACTGTTGAAGGAACTTTGGGGAAGCTGAAACTGAAGGCCTGGCAGGAGGCAGAATGCCTTAAATATACATGAATGGTTGGAGGATGAGATGAAGGAAAGGTAACTCACATCACACCACACCTCTGGGAAATCCACTGGCTCCAAATACACAAACACACTCATTCCAAACTCCTCACACCCACATTCAAGGCACTACACAATTCAAGCCCCACCTACATGAATGGTTGCATTTCCTTCAATTAACCACGCAAATGCCTGTGCTCCACAGTACTTCTATTCGCACACATCCCACACATATACAGAACCAGATCAGGTGGATGGATGTTCACCTACATTGCTCCTAAAGCGTGGAACGACCTCCCACTCCACATCAGAGCCTCCTCCCTTCTTGAATGCTGCAAAACGCTGAAGGCCTGGCCTTCAATTAACCAAGCTATCATAGGCAGGGCTAGCCACATATCTGTCTCCTTCGGACTTTAGACCCATGCACAGTACCGGGACAACACTAATTTTGGTTACTGACCAAATAAGACGCTCTCTTGACATGAATATTCCATCACTGAGTGTGCTGTTGGACCGCAGCATTCAACACTGTATCCCATTCCAGAATGTTGCAAAGGTTGTAGGAGATAGGAATCCATGGCATGGCACTAAAATGGTTCAAGGATTTTCGAACCTAGACTATTAATATTGGTTCTTGTAAATCGCGAACCTTACAACTAGATAAGCGAGTGTCACAGGGATTTAGTCTTAGCCCTGCACTCTTTAACATGTATGTGGACCCCTTGCTAAAATTGTCAGAACTTTTTGTTTTGAACCACTGTTGTACGCAGACGATACACAGTTAATCATTACACTCGGTAGAGATCTGAACAATGCAAAAACACACATTAACGTAGGTATGACAGCCATTGCAACCTGGATGACAGAAAATGGTCTCCAGTTGAACACCAATAAAAACAAGATTATACTCTTTGGCAAGACCCAACAGATTTGGACACCTGACAGGTGGCCCTCTGAATTGGGCGCTGCACCTACTCAAACATTTGTTGTATAAAATGTTGGTGTTCACCTAGATCAAACACTCACTATGAAAGAGCAGGTTGGAATCACCACAGGAATCTGTTTTCACATGCTGCACTTGTTACGGAGAGTTTTTCTTCTTTTCCCAAATTCTACGAGGAAAACCTTGGTCCAAGCATTAGTTATCAGCCGCCTGGATTATTATAATGCCTTATTGGCTTCCATCAAGGAGACAGTGCTGAAAAAACTGCAAGGATTCCAAAATATTGCAGCACGTCTTATCACCAATCATCCACCCATGACGGCTTCTTGGCCCCTTTTGTGCTCTCTCCATTGGATGCCGATTCGCAAAAGAATAATTTTTAAAATATGCTAACTGACACATAAATCCTTATTCGGCAAAGCCCGAGCTATTTGTCTTCAAAGCTCTGTTATTATCGGCCAGATGGATAGCTAAGATCTTGTGACAAAGTCCTGTTAACAGTTACTCAGATAAGAAAGTCTCACACAGGAGCCCCGCCCCGTTGTTTTGGAATGAGCTTCCACTCTATCTACATCAATGTATTGATCATTTTAAATTCACAAAACTTCTTAAGACAGAGCTGTTTGTTGGTTAGTTAGCTCTGATTGCCTGTCTATGATCTGGGTTGTGCCCAGATAACCCCTCATGGGTCACTTGTTTGCATTATAAATTAAACTAACATGAAATAACATACAGCTGCTCTGCACCAGGATAACCTTTCAGATGATAGTGCGCTTTACAAATACACATAACATAACAATGATAATTATCATGTGTATTGAAAGAAGTCTGAATTGGTTTTTAGGGGAGTTTACATAGCCGAAGAAAGAAGTGTAACAGTCTATTATGCCTTTTGTCTGGTTTCTAGGTCAATCAGCAAATACTGTGCTCTCCCCTACCCATGAGAGGGAGGAAGGTTCTGGCTTTTAACACTATTGTTCCAGGGCCTCTTATACTCCAATGTGATCAACCAAATGAACACATATATGAAAGCTGAGGGACCAGTGTATCTTGTATTAATACTCAGAGTGGGGGTTGTGGATCCTCCTTAATTGAGCCCTACTACCGCCAACTCGCCAGGCTGTAGCAGGCTGACAATGGTGGCGGATATGTGTTAATAGGTGGGACTTGCTTTTTACCTTTAACCTGCACAGAGAGAGTTGTTTGCTGCCCTCTCCATTCTAAATTGGTCTGCTAGTCCCTTGCAACAAGATCATTACCTACATCCTGTTGTGTGTGGAAATTGCATCAAGAATATAAATGTGTAGCAAAAGGGCTTAGGAGTGTGTGTGTCTTTATGAACTGTTGACACAGCAGACTCCATTTTCATTTCCTCTGTGTAGCTGGAGTACAAAAAGAAGGATTAAGGAAACCTGCCATTCAATAAATGTATATTTTGCCGGGCTCCTTCAATGCATAGCTGTTCGTCTTGAGGTGTTACCCCATCGTGTTGATAGGTGGAGTGCGTAACCCCTTTACCTCTTTTGTGCCCATGTTTTCGGCTTCTCTGGGCAAGATATACCCACCCCTTCGTCTTCTGACACTTGAAGACAATGGCTGTATTTCGCCTTCACGGATGGAAATAGCAAAAGGAGCAGACCTGCCTGAAATCAGTTCCATAACTGTTGCTATTGAAACCATAAGCTCTTTCTGGAAACATAGTTTAAGAATGTAGTTGAAACCCGAGCTAGTGTTTCATGTAATCTCACTGTCTGGCACTGAGGCAGGGCCAAACTGGGAACTCAAAGCAGGCCTGGCAATTTTGTCAGACCAACTTCCTGGGTGGGGGGTGTGAGGAGGCACAAGTGTGAAAAACCAATGCTTTTGTTACTGGGGGTCGATGTAGCAGCACCATTGCAAAACAGGTCCCAAGTAACAAAACCGTCCCCCACCACTGCAAAACTGGCCCCCACCCTTCCGGCCTCCCGGTGGAAAGCCCAATGCCCGGTATGGTCAGTCCGGCCCTGCACCGAGGCAACACCCTTGCAGGCTTTTGAAGTAACCTCTGTGATACAGGGCTGGTGTCCCTGGCAGGGAGCTGCCAGCCTTGTCAGGGTGGTCGATTCGGTCCATGCAAGTGCTGAGACAGTGAACAGAGAAGAGGAGTCTGCTTTGCTGCTGAAAGGGAAGCGCTGGAGGTGTTTCTGGATGAGTAGCAGCTGGCAAGAGGTAGACACAAGTGGCACCTGCACTGCAAAGCCCAGGGAAGATCAGCACTGCCGAGGCTTACAGTGAGCTCCTGCACCACTGCTCGCTGGATGTGTGCTCCCAGCTGCCTCCAGCTGGGCCTTGAGATTGTCCTGAACCTCTCCCTGGCCTGCAAACATTTGGTGGTGTAAACTGAAGCTGCATGTACCCAGCTCGGTGATACCTGCGGCTGTGGGACCAGCACATAACTCAAGGGGTCCCATACAGCTCCCCGAAGCACAGAGTGCTGAAAAGACTGATTGCGCAACCAGGGGGTCTTGCTTTAATGTTGCTTAATTTATGTCACATTTCTCTACAGCACAGCTCTACCAGAGGGTGTCAGTTTGCTTTAGAATGTAGGAAACAAAGAGCGCAATGAATTTGATTGCATAAAAACATTTGAAATGATAAGCAGATGGTGGCAAATGAAAAGGTGACAGGGAAGGGGTTGGAGTAGAGAGGAGGAACAGTTTTGGAACAAAGGGAGTGGGAATAGGTAGACGAAAAGTGGAGTGGGATAGAGTTGGGGTGAAGGATATATGGGAGCAGAAGAAGGGGGAAATGAAAAGATAGGTCAACAAGGGTTAAGATTGAAAAGAGGAATGAGGAAAAGGGGATAAGGAAAGGCGCAAGAAAGGAGTATTGAGGATTTGTGTTGAAAGGTGAGGTGGGAGGGGCAAGAGAGTTAGCAAGGATTGCAGGAGGATCAATGAAAGTACCATGGAAGGGAAAAGAGGAGGATGGGATGGGAGAGAGGGGCAAGAATTGAAGTGGGAAACCGGAGGGATGTGGGGAGAGTTCGGGAATTCTCGCTAGAGTAAGGTGGGTGGGGGAAGAGGAAATGGGTGAGGAAGAGATTGACGAGGAGGATGAGGTGGAAGTAAATAGGATGATGGGTGAGAATAGCGAAAGCAAAGGATTGGGATAAGCAAGAGAGGAAAACCGAGGGTGAATAATGAAAATAGCAGGATGGAATGAGGTAAAGAGGAGGAAGGGGGGACAAAAGGGCCGATAATGGTGGCAAGGAGTATAGAAGGAAGGAAGGTGAAAAGGGAAGAGAAGGACAGAAGGTGAAGGTGAGAGAACCGGAGGGTCGAGAGGAGGAAGAAGCTGGAAAGGGGGAAGAAGAAGCTGAAGACGGTTAAATTGGTAGCAGAGATATCTAAGAAGGAAGATAAAGAGGGGAATGGCTAATGTAGTGAAGGAGTTAAGAAGGCAGGAGGGAGGTAGTGAGAAGGAAGATAAGATTGTAGGGTAAAGAGAGGTGAAGGAGTGTTATGGAAAAGGTCAACATCCTTTGCTGGGCAATGAGCAACATTTGTGTGTAAGAATAAATGATGAGCCACACTGGAAACACAAAAAACCATATATTGACTTGGTAAAATGATCAAACCGTGAATTAAAAATAAAAGGAACATAATAAATATACTATACTATGCAGTATAGATAAACAGACAGACAGACAGACCGACCGACCTTGAAAGCACATATGGCCTGTAAATTTGGGGTTCTTCTCTAAATGAATATTGGGAAACGATAGTGTCAAACGTTGTGCTTTAAAGCACTTTAGAACAGTAACTCAAAAAGAATTTGAAGAATAAAAATACCACCTTACAAAGGGCAATGTGGGTTGTCTTCAAAATGATTTGGGGATTTACTCTTATACCAGGAAGGTTTGGGAATTTCCTCCATTAAAAGTTTGAAAACAAACCACTTTAAACACTGTGAAGCATTACCAGTCTATTTCCTGTAGTTGTTAGCATGGTGTCAGTATCATAGAATGTTTATTTGCATGATATTCTGTTGTGAACAGAATAAAGTACCCTTTTCCCATTCAATAATAAGCTCAGGGAGGGAAATAGAATGATTAAGAGTTTGATGGATGGAGGTCAGTCCATCAAAGTTGCAGAGGACATTAGATCTATCACCCTGATGGACTATTGTCCTTCAAACTTAGACATCATCACTATCCTAATGGTGATCTCTGTACTTGATAGGAACTGCAATCATGGTGGTTCATGCTAAGGTACCAAATGTTTGATGGATACCTGTGTTCAGTTATTAGTTTTTTCTGTACCACATCATCAGGATTTACCTAGCACTGTTGGACACAAAAAAGGAAATCACACTGTCTACCCTAAAGAGGGTGGGCAGGGTATTTCCCTACCTCTGATGGCCCCTGCTCTGCCAGGCCATTGTACCCTGTCTGCCAAATCTGGCCCTTAATTCTAAGTCTCAAATCCCGCACCATCTCCCTGAGTAAGTCCTGCTCGCCTCACTAAACTGACAGTATAGTGCTAAAGAGGTGTACTTGGTCCTTGGGAAATAGTCTAGTTGGTCAGCCTTCTGGCACCTACTCATGGCATTATATGAAACCCAAATTTGAGTCTAGAAAATTAGAGTGTGAGAGGCGAAAATCTTTATGGTGAAACAGTTATGACAAACATACTGATATTGAACAGAAATAATTCATTGTTTACATGATTGTCCTCAGATGACTCTGTAGCCCGTTCAGATTACTGCAAGGGTATATCACTGCCACTTGAGTCAGGTTATAAATATGATATACTTTGAACGGTATAATGTTATAGAGAAAAGGGCCTCAATCTTTTCTCTATAACAAGAACTACTTCTGATGGGGGCGTGGCTAGGCGCCCGTGGGGGATGGCGGTGTTCGGGTAGAATCTCCGTCCACGCCAGAGTTTATCGGCGGTTCGCACACCTATTTTCAACAACGGAGGGAAGCCCTTCGTGTCGGAACATGCCAGGCTCACTCTTATTCCTTTTCCGGCGCTGAGGCACAGCTATTTTAGGTTTTACAGCCCATTTTACCTCCGGTCGCGGCTTGTCATCGGCCACGACCGCCATTTTGTTTATTTTTGCCCGCGAACGCCTTAGCAGCGCGTTTTATCACGCATGGGATCCCTGGATGCCTCGTTTGCACTGAAGTGACCCTAGCACCCCCCCGAGGCACAGATGTGGCCGACCAGCACTCTAAGGTGACTTTTTTTTTTTTCTTTTTCTTCTTAAATGGTGATTTTTTTTTGTCTTCTCTTTTTTCATGGATTTGACTGGAATTTTTGGCTCTCCTCATACACGGCGGCCATTTTATGACTTCAGTTTCTGATACTTATGACTCCAGTTTTTTACTGGCACACCTCTAAGTTAATTTGGTTTTTGGAGTTTTTTTTTTTTAGTCGGGCACTGAGATATTAATCACCTTATGCTCCACAGGCGTGCTGATGGCGGATTGCTCCAGTAAAGTTCAGAAACGTAATTATATAAAAAATTCCAAGTTATTCACGGCATTGGCACATTTAGAAGCTTCTCAATCTTTCCCTTCAACTGACATGACGTCGAATATGGAAGCCTCCTCACAATCTTCGGTAAAAGCGAATTCTAAGACGTTAAAAAAAGACCCACCTTCACCTCCTAAGTCCTCTTTGGTCATTTCTATGGAACTACTCCTTGAATAGATTCGGGCCCTGCGCCCTTACATGGAAGAGACTAATGCTAAACTACAGATCCTCACTGACAATTGGGCTTTGATGGATGAAAGAGTGTCGTCGGTGGAGCGAGATGTCTCCTCTCTTCAGGATTCTGCAACCAAAGTCTCTCATATGCATGCGCAGATTTCTTCTCTCCAGAAGCAGGTGGAGGACATTGAAAATCGTAACAGACGCAATAATCTTCGTCTTTACGGCCTGGTGGAAGGTTGTGAGGGGAGTGACCCCATTAATTTCTTCAAGTCCTTTCTTCCTAAGCTTCTGCACCTGCCTGATGATACCTCACTCAATATCCAGCGTGCTCACAGGCTTGGTCGAGCGTCCTCCTCTCTTTCCGTGCCAACGAAGCCTAGAGGTGTAATAATGTATTTTCTAGAATACACAGACTTGTTGAAAGTTCTCTCAGCTGCCAGAGCCTCTCCTCGTCTTACATGGTCGGGCTCCACTTTGTTCTTTTCACAGGATTATGCCAGGACCACTGCAAACCGTCGCAAGGCCTTCTTGGAAATGAGACCTGACCTTCGCTCCATTGGTGCCAGATATGGTCTTTTTCATTCCTGCCTATTTAAAGTCACTCACAATAACAAGACTACAACATATGAGGACCCCGCGTGACTTCGAAGTTTCCTGAATTCCTGTGGTCAAGCTGACACGGAGCTGTCTGGTCCTTCCTCTTCTCTCCCACCATGACTTTTTCTGTAGTTGCATTCTGATTCCCCAGTTTGTTATGCTTTGCTGCTTTCCATTTTCACAGGTTCCTCAGATTGCATGTTCTCTTGTCAAGCTTATGTTTTCTATTTTAGCCTCCGATATTGCAGCTTTGGTTCCTCAGTTGGTCATATGCTTGTTTTATGCCTTTGTCGTTTGTGGTTGCCTAACCTTGTTATTTTTCTCCCTCCACAGATCATTGTTCTGCGTTCCGTCTTGTTTCTCTGGTTGGATGTCTCACTCACCCCGAGTGCCCTGCCTCTCCCAGTTGGCCCTACCTCCCTCCCCTCGTCTCTACGTACGCTTTCGCTTGTCCTAGTTCCTGATTGTATTTTTCCCATGCTACCCCCCGTAAGTACCCTTCATCCCTTTTTTACCATGTTTCTCTTTGTTCTATATTTTCTTATTTTGCCTTTTCCCTTAATGCTTTCAGGTTTATTGGTGTCATTACCTTGTTCACTGCTCTTCTCCTCTTCTCTTTCCTTCTTCTTTCTTCTCCTCATCGTATATTGGCTCTCTTGGTTGTGCTTATTTCTCCTTACATATCTTATTCCCCCTTGGCCCTTACTTACCATTATCTTTGAGCTCTGCCGTATCTTCTTATCATTCTTAGTATTTTCTTGGCTTTTTCCTACTGACATGGCTTCTCTGGTTCTTCTTTCACTTCTTTTTCTTTTGCTCGCGCTACATCATCTTTATTCTTACTTCATTCTCTCTTTTTCTTGTGTCCTTACTTGGTGTGAGGCTCTTTCTTGCTGTCCTATTCTCTATCTGGTTCATTCTTTTATTTACCCTTAATGTCAGTCCGAATTGCTTCTTGGAATGTTAAAGGTCTTCATTCTCCTATCAAGAGACAAAAAATGATCTCTCACTTAGCCAAATTAAATGTAGACATTGCCTTCTTGCAAGAAACCCATTTGTCTGATATTGAAGCTGCTAAGCTCAAAAGAGGATGGGTAGGCGCTGTGTTTTTGTCTCCTGGTGATGGTAAGAGGAACGGCGTGGCTGTATTAGTTCGCAAGTGTCTCGCTCATTTGCTCTTGGTTTCTGAGTCAGATCCTGAAGGTAGATGGTTGTATGTCAAACTTTCCTCGAAGGGCGTCCCCATTTCCCTTCTTAATATTTACGCCCCTACCGGTGGCGATCCTGTCTTTTGGCGCACAATGGCCTCTCGTATTACTGAATACATTGATGATAATTTTATCTTGGCAGGTGATTGCAACTTACCCTTTGATCCATTTTTAGACAGACACTCCAAAGCATCTTTTGTCCCTAATAAGTCTCATAAGCTTTTTGCTCAAGCGATATCCCAACACAAACTCATTGATGCTTGGCGTCTCTGTAACCCTACTTCTAAAGAGTTTACCTTCTATTCCCCGACTCATCACTCGCAATCACGTATCGATTACATTTTTCTTTCTCATCATATGTCTCAATCCCTCACCCATGCTGACATTGGCCCCATCTTATTTTCTGATCATGCCCCCGTTTTGATTAACATTGACATCCTACCTAAATCCACTGGGCCAAAAAGATGGCGCTTTAATAATGCTTTACTTCTTGATCTCAAATTCACCGCCTCCTTTGTTGAATTCACCACAGAATTTTTTGCCATTAATGATTCACCCACCATGCCCAAACACGTTATCTGGGACGCCTATAAGGCGACAGCCAGGGGCTTCATCATTAGCTTTGTGGCTAGTAAACGCAAGAATGCTCGTAAACGCACTAGCGACCTCCTTTTTACGATTAAAAAATTAGAGCATTCTTTCTACACTTCCCATTCGCAGGAAAGTTTGACTGCTCTCATTGAAGCCAAGATGCAATTCAATAAACAATCCACCGAAGATGCTTCATTGTATTTGTTGAAATCCAGTTCAAAATTTTATGGGGGTAAGAATAAAGCGGGGAAGGTTTTAGCCAATTACTTAAAAGTCAAGCAAAACAAATTGAATATTGAGTCTGTTTACGATGTTAATTCTGTTTTACAGCATACGGATGTTGACATTTTAGAGCAATTTTCTCAGTTCTATTCCACACTCTACTCTTCTGAAACGCACCCCACTGCTCATTCTCTTGCTACTTTTTTTTCCAGCATTCAGGCACCTTCCAATTTCCCTGTTGATCTGTCTGCCCTTGAATCACCCATTTCTAGCTGTGAATTGCTCGCCGCACTTCAGTCACTCAAGAAGGACAAAGCCCCTGGCCCAGACGGATTCACAGTTGAATTTTATTTGCACTTTTCTAAACTGCTATTACCCAGGCTGCATTCCCTTATTGACTCTTTCATAATTAGTGGCTCTTCCTCTGGTACATTTTCAGACGCTCACATCTGTGTTATACCCAAAGAAAGAAGGGAAAGATACCCAGTACTGTAAGAATTATAGACCAATTTCTTTGGTCAACATTGATTACAAATTATATGCCAAATCTCTCACCTTAAGACTGGACCCCTTTCTTCCTGAATTGTTAGGCCCTCAACAGTCTGGTTTCGTTAAGGGTCGATTCATCACAGATAACACCAGACTTTTGTTTAATGTCCTCTCCAAATCCCCACAGTTCCAAGACTCACTAGCAGCAATTGCCCTAGACGCGGAAAAAGCGTTTGATAGAGTAGAGTGGACTTTCCTTTTTTACGCCCTCAAATGGTTTGGGTTCGGTCCGAATTTCATCTCCTTTATCTCCTTCCTTTACTCCAGTCCCAGAGCGGCGGTTTGCGCCAACGGTCTAGTCTCCTCTTTTTTCAATTTAGGTAGACGTGTTCTTCAGGGTTGCCCTCTCTCCCCCTTCCTTTTTAATCTGGCCTCGGAACCCTTTCTTTCAAAACTTCGTCAGAACCCTAACTTGCATGGCTTCCAAATTTCCCAAACAAATATTAAACTTGCTGCTTATGCAGATGATATTCTACTCTTCATGTCAAATCCCGCCACATCTTTTCCCGCATTCCTGGATGAAGTCCATGATTACTCCCAGATTTTCTGGTTATAAGCTGAACAATGACAAATGTGAAATTTTACCCATAACTAAATTCACTTTTAAACCGGATTTTGCGGCGTCCAATTTTACTTAGAGCCCCTCACACATCAAATACCTTGGTTTCCACATTACCCCCTCCCTTCCCGACACTGTTTCGTTATGCCTCAATAAATGTATCCAGAAATTATCTGACCTCACTTCTAGATGGCACCCGTTATACCTTTCCTGGTGGGGTCGTCTTCAAAAAAGCACGTATGTCCTTGCTCAAATTGCAACTCCCCAAATCAGAGGGTGGGGTTAATTTTCCGGATTTTCCCGCTTACCACAAGGCATTCCTTTTGCGACAAGCCTCCCTTTGGTTGCAAGACCCTGGTGAGCCATCCCCCTTATGGGCTGTCATTGAACGTCTTTCTTTATCCCCTTTTACTTTCGCTGAATACCTTTCATTTTCTCGTAAGCCCCAGTTTACCTCCATATCTATCCACAAGTTTACTACAAAATTGCTTCTTTCCACTTCTCCAGGTCCCCCCTCCTCTGTAGCCGAATTTCTCAATTCCACTATTTGGTATAATGACAGTATCTCCATCAACCGCAAGCCCTTTTATTGGAAAACCTGGAGACAAAGGGGTTTGATCTGGGTATCTCAACTCTTTTCTAAGTCTGATTTCTTATCCTTCTCTGTTCTTAGCCAAAACTTCCATCTCCCTCGTTCTTTTGCTTGTAAATATCTTACGCTTAAGAATGCAGTTATGTCCACTTATGCCCTTCTTTCTAATTCCCCCATCCATCCTCACCCTCCCAATCCTACCTTGCAGCTTAGTACCCATCCTACAGCCTCCTCAATATACCACTCATTTCACACGATCCTCACTCCTAGGCCAAAATCCAAGGTTGAGGAACAATGGGAATCTGATTTTGCCATCTCTTGGCCCGCCTCTCTTTGGGATAAACTATGGACCAAACTTCGCAAGACATCTAGGGCTGCTTCTCTCACACAAACCCTTTTCTTTATTTACAACAGACTTCTCTTTTCACCCCAGGTGTTGAATAAGAGGTTTTCTTCTATCCCGGATCTCTGTTGGTCCTGTTCGACACCTAAGGCCACTCTTTTTTACATGCTTTTTTCTTGCACTCTTACGCACAACTTTTGGAAACAAGTTTGGGCCCAAATCAACGCCATATTCCACACTGCATCCCCCTTCTCCTATGTCAATATTTTTTTAGGGAGCCTCTCTCCTTGCTGGGATGACACTGATCTTAATACGCAGATTGTTGATTTGTTGTTAGCTGTTGCATTCCAGCAAATCACTGCTAATTGGAAAAACTTTACTAACATTTCTTTCAGAGCATGGTGGTACAATGTTTGCCACAATCACAGGCTAGATACTGTTTTCGTGTACCCCCTTAGTTTAGCTGCTAAACGACATGATCTATGGTTTCCTGTAACCCTGTACCTAGATATCTGTGCTAAACGTTCCTCTCATGTGTCTCCTATTCAGCAAGAGGTCTCTAAGCCTCCTTGATTGACCTTGTTGTTCATTTGCATTTCCTTTTTTTATATAATCTATTTTACTGCTCATTATTTTCAGCGCTGTTTTTTGTTATATAGCCTCAAATCTTTGTTATCCTCTGATTAATTGTATATTTTCATCACCATGTTTTACTTTTTCTCTCATACTGAAGTTATGTTTTTATTTTTTCTTATGTACGGACACCTTTACTTATCCAATAAAAATCTTTTGAACTTAAAAGAACTACTTCTGATCAATAAAAATAGTCCTATGTTACTAATGGTTTTTACCATTGTTATAGGAGAAACCACATCAAATACAATATCATGTCTAGAATATTGACCAATACAGTGTAATGAAATATATATAACTGCACATAGATTACAATTTTTATCCTCAAGATAACTATATGTGGGGTTAAGCCTCCAAATAAAATTGAACTTAACTACAAAATACGTATCTTAATGATATTGTGGTTATTTTGGTAGCTGATGTTCTACAGTGTTTTGGGTGAATGATGTTCAACACTTGATATTGTGATAGAGCATCAACCATCACAACACATAAAACAGGATTACTAACAGCAATGTCAGGAAAAGCTTAAGTAATGTAAAATGCCTCCGCATGACTAAAAAAATAATAGCCACAGCAGAAAGTGGCACAAAGGAAATTCTAACAGCTATAAGTCTCCTTAACATAGTTTGAGCTATCATTCACAGAGCTACTTTAAATATGTTTGCGATTTGTATTCTTTTTGTTTCCAAAAACGTCAGCATATCACTTACAATATGTGTTTATGTGTAAGCTTCTGAAATTGCCATTGATTTGGCTGGTGAAAATTCCAAGGATGTGTAGTCCTGCCATCTTTGAATTGGCTAGATCCTTTGAATTACATGTTGGGCTGCACTTAAAAGATCTACTTCCAAGGTACTGGTGATGATGCTATCTTATCAAATAATCTAAAGATAAAGCTCATGTGCAGAATCGGGGGTGGTGTACTCAAGAATATATGAGGAAATGTGCTCCTTAATACACTAGGATTAAATTAAATGGCATAATCAGGTAAATTAGCCTACTTCACAAGATGAAAGTTAAAAAGCATGAAAGTACCGATGTTCTGGACCAGCAGGGACGGGAACACAATACTGATCACGAGATTGCAGATACATTTCGGCAGTTCTATGCGACTCTGTATACGGCCCAGACTTTGCCCAAGGAAAGCCCAACCCAATACCTACAAGGGGTTTCCATGGCCAAACTAGTGCCGAGTCAGGGGGAGGAGCTTGAAGCTCCCTTTAGGCTAGAGGAGGTCATCTCAGCGATTTCTCACTTAAAACCTCACAAATCACCTGGCCCGGATGGATTCTCCTCTGCTTTTTATAAAAAGTTCTGCAATATCTTGGCCCCGTTGCTGGTGCGGGTCCACAACTCGATTTACGGCCTCTGTTCCTCTCCTGCCCTCCATGCTTGAAGCACTGATCACGGTGAGCCCCAAACCAGGCAAGGAGAGACGCATGTGGGCATCTTTTCGCCCTATATAACTCCTTAATGTGGATCTAAAAATCTTCACTGGGATCCTGGCGCAAAGACTCTCCTCATCTGCCTGGGTTAATAGATCCGGATCAATCTGAGTTTGTCCCCGGACGCCAGTGCTCTGACAACACCAAGCGGCTCTTACACCAAGTGGATAGATCTGAGCGCTTTCCGGCGGAACGATTGATATTCTCTGTCGACGCTGAGAAAGCATTTGACAGGGTCCACTGGCCGCATCTTAAGGCGACGCTGTCTCACTTTGGCCTGCCACACCGCTTCATTTATTGGATACTTAGCAGTTACGCATATCCCACTGCCTCGTGACCAGAGGGCCCGACTACGTAAGGAGTTCACCTACAGAGACCCCGTTGAGGGGGGCCGGGGAGTTCCCAACCTACAATCTTCCTGGCGGGCGGTCCAAATGAGGGCACTGGTTGAATGGTCTCGTCCAGAGTCAGAGAAACATTGGCTGTTCATGGACAGGTCTCTCGCCGGTCAGCATTTGTGAGGGGGTTCCCTTCCTTGTGCGAACGGTGAGACCTTGGAATTTTTACCTCTCCAAAATAACCCACCCTACCCTTTTGGTTTGGGACAAGGTCGCTGTCTCTAGAGGGCTGTCGACCTTTCCGTCCCCAATCACACCCATAGTCCACAACCCTGACTTTACACCGGGGCTGGACTCGGTGGGGTTCCGACATTGGACTAAAGAGGGATGCCGATCTATAGGACACCTCTTCAACCTCACATGGCCTCGATCCTTCACCGATACCCGCAGGGACCAGGACATACCCGAAACAGAGCGTTATCGCTACCTGCAGGTTCGACATTGGGTTCTCCATAATGAAGTGCGGGAGGGTGCGGAGAGACATCTTACACCATTCGAGAAGTGGCTACTCATGCGATACAATGACTCTCATCTGACCTCAGACTTCCACAAGTTTACCAAACACACCCTTATCACTGGGAAAACTCTGGGTCAGTTACGTTGGGAGGGATACTTGGGCCGAGCAAAGACGCAGAAAGAGTGGACCGATATTTACAATAGGGCCCGTAACGTAGCCTCCATCGAGACTGCTACTAAAGTAGCTACCTACTGGTACTTGACCCCCGCCTGACCCCATAGAGGCAACCCCTCTCGTAGCCCCCACTGTTGGAGAGCCTGTGGCTCGCTGGGCACTCTCGCTCATCTGCTGTGGGACTGTCCTTCCCTGCAGGACTATTGGAAGCAGATTCTGGATGATGTTGACTCCCACTTTAATACTCAAATTCCCCGCCTCCGGATGTATGTCCTCTTGGGCCTTCCAAACGCAATCACCTTCCCACTTAAATCTCGGAGGGGCAAACTAATGGCACTTGCCCTGGGGGCAGCAGTACAAAATATACTTTCCCACTGGGGCACTAAGACAGTCACAATCTGATTAGGATGGTTCCATAGACTGTGGGGAATATTGGGGATGGAGAGGATCTCGCTCTCTCTGGCGCACCCGGAGGCCACCTTCCATGACCTATGGGAATCTTTTCTTACTCTTTTTTTTTTTTTTTCACATGTCGCCCACCTTTTCTTACTCTTTTGACTTCCGAGTTCACGGAACTCACCTGCCCCAAATATCTGAGACTTCTGTGACTTGCGGACCCACCCAAGCAACCAGACCCGAGCACCTCTACCTCTTTGTAGGTTTATCCCCACAGGGTCCATCTCTACTCGATCTTGACACTTACCGCTCTAGAATGTTTAACCACCTTATGGGAGGGAGGGGGAGGGGAAGTGGGAGAGGGGATTTCCTTTTTATTGTTGTTGTACGATTTGCCAAAAACAATAACTTTACTCCCGGATTGTATTCCGATGACCAAGGAGCATGTTGGTTTATTTTTGGACTCTTTTGTCTTGAAAACCAATAAAAGAAATCTAAACCTAAAATCCATGAAAGTTTTCTAAATAAATACTGTTCATTACTGAAGGCAAAATATGATTAAGCAGTCAGTAATAATCTTATTTATAGGGAATTAGCATAAAGGTCAGTCAAATACAGCATGAAGTATTTGTCAAGGTCAGGCTTAAGATATATATGAATCTCTAAAAACCAGGGCACAGAATCTAGAGACCAGGGACTGGCTCACCTACAAACTGATCCCTCTTTTATAGCCAAATGCACAGTAAAATATAAAGTCAGCATGAGGTGAGAAATATGACACATAGGCTCAGCAAATTGAGGTACACAATAAAATCGAACAATATCCAATACAAATCCCTAAATGAATAATAATCAGTCCCCATTTGTACTAATGTTATTGGATGTCACAGTACAATTCTTGTTACACTTAAAACAATGACAGACTTATGAAATGAATGGGATCATTGAGTTTTCGGCAGGAAGAACCTTGAACAGCAACATTTGAGAGGAAAAGTTCCTCTTGAGCTACCAAGAACATCTCTTTATGAAACAAAATGAATGACAGATCTCAGTTGCATTTAATAATGATTCAGTGCACCTTTTGCTACCTGTGGAGATGGTAAGAATAGAAAAATTGTCACATTTTAAATTTCAGAAATGGAATTAGAGACTAGATTTGCCAACATAATGAAACAAAGTCCAGTAAAATGCAGAAAACCGTTTTCAAGTGCAAAGCCTTCATTAATTATTTTATTAATTAAGAATTTGTTTTTTCAAATCCCTCCTCTGATGATGAACAAACCATCACAATTCACACTGATCTAACTAAATCTCTTCACAAAACAGTTTAAAAAAAAAATATTTGTCTTGTTTTTTAAGCCAAAACATTATCATCAACGGTGCACAAACAAGCACCAACCAACATTAACATTGTCGAGTTCACAAATTTTGGTACACCATCAGCAGAGATCATGCTAATGAACATATGGAACATATATAGAAACATGCAATGGACACTTATTAGGTTACTGCTGGCATAAAGTGTGCATTATTGGGACTGGCTTGCATGGTCACTGTGACTGGGCTCCCTACACTTGAGCTGATAGTAGTTAATCCAACTTCCCCAGATCTTATTGAATTTACGTGGACAGCTTCTACTGTTATAGGTCACCTTCTCAACCGCAATGTATATATCCATACCAGTCTTCCATTCCTGCAACGAGAGTGGCTGTAGCGCCCCCCAAAGTCTTGCAACATCTCTCTTGGCCACTATCAGACCCAGGTTACTAAGCAAAAGCTTGGCACGGGGACATCAACCTCCATGGGTACACCTAGGAGAACGTTTTTAGGTCATGTGGGTGGCTATCCCCAAGTATCTTCCCCAGTTCTGATTATCCTTTCCCAATAAAGCTGTATATTTGGGCAGGCCCAAAGGGTGTGTAGGAAGGTTCCTGTACCCCCCCACAGTGCAAGCAGGCTACCATGGCGGTCGGGGTGAGTTTTCCGAAGAAACACTTGGATCAGTAACATTAGATTCCAGGAACTCTTGACCACAGAGAAATATTAGATGGTGAGGAATAGATTAAAGGAAACTGTAAATATGTTACTTCACCTGAGAAAAAAACAGGAAGAAATGTGCACACATAAACAGTTGTGTATTTTCATTATCTCAGCAAATTCTGCTAACAAATTAGAATATACATTCTCCTTAAAATTAGCTGTAGACATCTTCATATATTAATAATATCATCCCTACTATGCTATTAGGTATAGTGGTTAACTTAACACTTTCAATTCAAGGTGAGACATAGACAACTGACAAAATCAAGCTTATCAGCAACCTAACTGAATATATGAAAAACAAAATTCTTTAAGTTATTTATAGAACTGAGCAGGATATTTGCTTGCTAACTGCCATAATTCTTCTAAGAAAGAAAATTCTAAAAGCAAAACAAAAATCTAACAACTGAACTTTAAGGTACAAATCAAAAATCAAGCTTTAGTTACTTTGAATGTTCAGTTCATAGATTCAGTTCATGTATTCAATGAAAATTCAAGGAAACCCTACATTCTTCGACTGGATACTTAAGGTACAGACAAAAAGACTCTAAATATTACTACTGTGCAAGCTTAAAAGAAAAACAAATCATAATCTGAAATCCACTTTCAACAATAAAGATTAATAATTCATCAAGAACCTATTCAGTTCTGACCTTCTCCAATTTACTCATAATAAGTCAAATTCATTGAAGTTCTTAAAAAAACTGTCAATCTCTTAATTCGATGTCAGCTACCTAAGACTATTCAGGAGCTACATACCTTTTGTTTGGTACTCTTACTTTATGCTGATTTTTGGCTGCTGGGTGTTCGCTTTCACTGTCATTAAAACATTGTTCTGTTTACCCTGACTCTTTATCAATTTATTCTGGTCTTTGAACTTTCTTGAACACATTTTTTCTCCCTCGGACACTGCCAAGCCATGTTTAGATTTTATTCTTCAGATCTACTTATGACTACTGCTGGATTTGTATGTTCACTGGCATATGACCAGTGCTGCTTTCACCTGGAACAACTAGTTTTTCTTGGAGACTTTTGAAATTCAAACTTTCAACTTTAGTCACTGATTCTGAAGATCTTGTTCTTGATTTTAGTTTTCACTCTCTTTTTGTTGTACATGATTTTGAGCTTGATGTTTACCCTCACTGGATCTATACAGTGAATTCGATCACTTTAATGAGCACTTTATTTTTTAAACCCAAAGATTATTTATTGCATTTGCACTTTATTTCTAGCTGGGCTAGAATCATACCTTGCGGTATTCAATAATTAGATCAATCAGTCATTTAGTTATGATATCTAGATTTAGAGTATTTATGGTTAATGTATTTACTATTTGTCTATGTGCATTTTATCTTTTCTTTCAATAAGGTCTTACATTTATACTTTTTTATGTGGATTTGTTCAATTAATTATTTAAGGTTTTGTTTGTAATCATTTTAATCAATCAAACAAATAAACAAATAAAAGGGCGGGTTATGGCAAATGGTAGATGTAGGAGCAAGTGAGGGTTTAGAGATATGAGAGGAAGCAGGAATGATAGTAGGTTTTAGGGTGGGTTCAGGGTTAAGGCAGCTTTTGTAACAAAGGAGGGTTTAGGGGTATGGTAGATAGAAAGATGGGTGGTGGGATTAGGGGTAAGGGTAGGTTTAAAATCAAGGGAGGGGGCTGGTAATAGGAAGGATATTGTGTCATGTGTGCTTGTTAGTTCTGTTGTTGTTTTGGGTGAATGTGCATAAGTATGAGCTTTATTTTTGTTTGTGTTAATGTGCATGTAGTTTGTGTTTTCTTTTAGGTGTTGAATGTGTGTGTTTTGTACTTGGTATAACGTCAGTTGTTTATTGTGTGTTTAAAAGTGTGAAGGTGTGAGGAATGGGGTAATGGTTTTGAAAATGGGTAGAAATGGGAATGGGCATAGGTGAAGTGTTAAGGTTGGGATCAGGAATGAAAGGAGGTGTGGGAGTTACAGTGGTGTCAGAGGACACTTGACAGAATCCTTCTATAGAGCAGACATGCAGAGTGAATGGCATCCATCATGGTGATTACTTTCGTAAGTTCTTCACAACACCCTGGGTGGCATTCAACAGTGCTGTATGCCGAAAAAAAAACCTTCTTTCCAGATTCCAAATGCCTCTTTTGACACCAGTGCTGCTACCATGGGTGGATGGGAAAAGGTGCCTAAAATAAAGGAGATCTCAGGCCTTTTACGGCCTCTGTGTGGCATAGGCACTGGGGATAAGGGTCTGATGGTTGAGATGGTAGTGGTGATGTTGTCAGAGAGTGGAATACATAATTGTCCATTATTATCCTGCTCTGCCACCACAAGAGGCTGGCTGATGTTGGAGACTGTTGTATTGCTGGCCTCCTTGTTAACCCCTCACCCCTCTGTGCTGCTGGGATCCTTCTGTATCCGTAATGCTATGTTTAGATTTCCAGCAACTGTCCTTATGCTCCCCAGATGGTTGGCCACCATCTCCTTCACATGCTTCTGAAGATACTAAAAGACAACATATTTATGTATTTATTTATTTTTAATTTGTTTATATATTTATTTATTTATATTGTTAACTTTCTATGCCACATAAGTCAGAATCCCATTGTAATTTGAATGTTGGGTTAGTCCTCATGTTACAGCAGGACTATCGTATTCTGCAAAGTCTAAATATTGTCCAGAATTGTGAACAAATAACACTGTACAACACACACATTTATTCAAACCTAAGCTGATAATTGTTTGTCATTGATCCAAGTTACTTGAGAAAATCTTATTTCAATGTCACACATTACATGTTGTTATGTTTCCAAATAAATTTCTCATTTCTACCCAAATCATACACAGAGTATTACAAATAAAATCATATACCATGCAATTTAACATGAGAGGCATAACAAATCAAAAGCAGTATGCAATTGTAGCACTTTCACATGCAAAAACAAAAAACTAATCAAATTTCAAAAATATTACTTTTTTACATGACAGCTGTTTTAGTTCACTTGCTAAGATCTTTGCATACATCCCTGAGGCAGTATTTGGCCTCTTGTGCTTCTGATGATCTGTATTTCAAATACAGAATGTACTTTGTCCTTGAATCCTGAAAATTATTTCATGTGTATAGCCCTGTCAGAAAACATTAAAACAAAAATCTTGGGTCCGATTCACAGAACTAACTTAAGACAAAATCCTGAACTTACTACCATTTTGGTATTCACAGAAGGCATTTACTCATTTTGGTATTCACAGAAGGCACTTACTCATTGATGAGTAAGTGCCTTCTGTGAATACCAAAATGAGTAAGTGCACTTACTCATTTTGGTATTCACAGAAGAAATTTACTCATCAATGAGTAAGTGCCTTCTGTGAATACCAAAATCAGTAACTGCCTTCTGTGAATACCAAAAGGAGTAAATGGTAGTAATTTTAATATTTTGTCTTAAGTTAGTTCTGTGAATCGGGCCCATTGTGCCTATGCCATGCCATGCAGCCATTCTTACCTCACACCGTGAACATTTAGAAATTGTACTGTGATATAATTCAGAATATTGTGAAAATATTGTGAAGTAGTCAAATGTGATTATATCATTTTCCAAGGCACACACGTTTTACCATTATGGGAAAGCATTTTTTACAAATCTGTGATTTTGTTTGAGATGATTGTAGGGACTACTCGGGCACAGAATTTACAAAGATCTTCTTACTCATATTAATATTTTTACTGCGTAAAACAGTTTTTAATGTGAGATATGGGATAGCCACCAGGTTTATCTTTGACTATAGCATTAACATAACTATAATTCAGATCCAAAATATTTTTCTGATAAATTAAACTTTTTTGGTGATACATGTTCCAATACTTACCTAATTTTTACTAGATAAATTGAAAGGACATCAATGGTAGATTTCATAAAAGTAGCACACAAAAATCATTTTTTTCTCATAAAGTTCAATAGAAAAGGTCAAAGTCAAGGTCAAGTAATCTTTGTTAGACTATAAAACATAATCATAAAAGTTCAAAACATATGAAACCGTACTGTATAAAAAACATTACACTTATTACATTTAGGAATTCATAATAATGTTCCAATACAAGGCACCTTTTATTAAAGAAGAGACAGCCATCATTACAATTTGATCTGGTAGCAAATGTAAATAAAGCGATACCAAAGGGGATGATGGATGGAGCGCTTGAGCAAATCAAACACTCACCCCCAGTCAACTGATCTGGGTTTAATCCATCATCATTCTTTAGCTCACTCCACCACCCCAGTTCAGACATGGCCATATGCAAATCAGTCTGACCCTGTGCCTCATGGGAACAGTCCAGCCCGAACTGCCAAGCCATGTCTTCCCTGGACCGGAAACAAGCATTTTTGTTCCCTTTTTTAAAGACAGGCACTATAACTGCAGCTTTCCATCAGGGGGATGCTACCCTGTACAGCTGCATTAAGCACACTAGCTAGAATTGTGGACCAAAAAAGGGCCTCTGACTTCTAAAGGTCCATTTGTATCCTGTTGGGTCCAGGACTTTATTGAAGGGACTAGCCAAGATTGCTGTGCGTACCTATTCATGGTCAAACTTGACCTCCAATGTGAACAAACTGCTTTCCTCCTCCATATCAGGGGCACACCCTCCTCAAGTGCATATACCCTTTGAAAATGGGACATCCAGTGAACAAGGGGTAATAGAGGAACCTATGTTATTGGGTGCATCCACACAAGAATACTTTCTGTTTATAATAGCCCAAAAGCTCCTGGAGTCCCCGGCTGCACACATGGTCACCAGCCTCTCCCATAAAGCCTCTTTAATTTCTGTTCACGGATGGTATGTTTATAAGCAATTCTGGCCACCCTAATATCATGCTGGTCTCTGGGCTTAGTTTTGAGGGCCGCATGTAGTTGTTTATTGACCACCCTATAAGCTTTATTAAACCATCCAGTTTAGACGACTCTACGGTGCCCTGAATTTCCCTCATGATCAGGACCAAATATGGGGGAGGAGTCTCAGGATAATAAAGGCTCCATAAAAAGAACTAAGTTGATCCTGACTAAAGTTGTAAACAATGAAGGGATTGGAAGACTATGCCACTTAACGCTTTGCCCCTTGTTTTTAGTGGATAGGCTAAGCAGGCCAGGGCAGGGTTTCTGGGCCTCTACCAGCATTGACTTCTACCCTGATTTCTATGGGGTTGTGATCGCTGAAGCAAGTTTCATGCACCACCCCTGGACTAACACAGTCTGCCAAGAACCTTCAAACAAATATATAATCCTTAATGGACCCTTTCCCCGTCCAACATAAGTAGGTTGTTCAGTCAATGAACCTACCCTTCTGGTCATCACGTTGCATAAATCCACATGCCTAAGGGAATTGTGTAACCTCCGTCCCCTTTGGTCTGCTGTAAATGCACTAAAGAAAGGGTCTTTGACCAAGAAGGAATTATTATCAGTTTGATTTACACCTAACTTAGCGTTGAAATCTCCACCCAATATTATAGTAAAGGACTTAAGATTTACAAGCGATCTAGCCTCGCGTGTTGATATTGCTTGGAAAGGGGCCTCAATATAGCACCTAGGATCTCTAACTGATTTATAAAAATTGACCAAAAAGAAATGAAACTCTCAGGGAAAAAACACCTAAAATCTGTATCCCAGTATGTCTAAGGGGGATTAATACATACCTCAACGGATTAGAGATGAGTTTCAGGATGTTTAAACCCCCACATGCTTGTGTGGCCAGAAGAGGAGGTTGCTGCAACAGTATGGCTTTCAAAGCCATCCCAGAAAACAAACTTGTGAGCCCAGGCTCCCTACAAAATGACCTCATCTAACTGAGTTGCAGAATTGCACCAAAACTGTGGATCAGATGCATGGCTAGGGTAGATGACCTACAGTGGATTACTATGCAGTGCCCTATTAACATTTTGGCCTTAGGACCCACCCACCCCACCCTATTAACAAATAAGATGTATTTATATTCAGTGACAAACTTTATTTTTCAATTGAGAGGTGCACTCCCTGGTATATGGGTTGATATTTGGAACTACGACAACTAACAGAAGGTGCTAAGTCCGTTCATAAAGAACAGCAAGCCACTACGCGCTGTGAAAGAGTGCAAGAGACTCCTCAGATAGTTAGTACATCACCTGGCGGGAGTTAAGAGTCCATCAGCCCACCCTTACTGGCGGAACTTCGTCATCTGAGACTCTAGGGAATCACGGTCTGGGCCCGCAATATCGAGCTAACAGGCTCTGCTGGGTGCACAGCCTAATGCTTCCCGAAAAGCAAGAACTCCTGCCAAGGTGTATGTTCAAACCCTGAGGACTCCAGTGATGTGCAGTACTCTAGTGTAAATGTGAATTAAAAATGAATACCTGGGCAAAAAATATGTTTATTGGGAATTGTCCAGGTGTCATATTTTAAAAAACCTATAGTCTTGAAAAAATAGACTATTTCCTGGCTCAGTTTTATAAGGTCGACAAATTTCAGCCGGTATGGTCAGCTGACCCGGCTTTCTTCAGGACCTAAATACGGTGGAAAAATAAAAGCTACTGCAGGGTAAACACATTAATTGTGAATCGTGAACAGCAATATTTAGACAGTGAAGGTGCAATCGTCAGATAAATCTGTGGCGATAGCCACCCTACCGGACAAGCAATCTCGTGCTTGGACGTAAGAACTATGTCTTCTTTCCTAGAAAGAATCCGGAGAATCAACCGTCAGAAAAGACATCTTACACATAAATCACAGCATTCATGGCCGCTATTCAGCAATGCCCATTATGCACTGCCGTCTTTACAAAAACCAAAATGATGGTTGCATACAAACAAAATTGCAGAAAAACTGTTTTGAACTCACCCAGCCTTTTGTGGGAAAAACGCCTCACCTCACCCGGCTGACTGCTCAGAGATGGAGGTACCGCTCTGTTTAAATGTGAGGGCAAACAGACAAGTTGCATACTGATACTCATCTGTCCAGACTCTTCACACATACCTTTAAACAATCTAATAAACCTAAAAAAACTAAAACGTCAGAGACTTAAAGAAACCCCCATGGACATACTAATGCAGGTAAGTCAAAAGATGTTCCTTAAAACTACGTCATTTTCAAGTATAACAGGGTTCAAGGGAAGACATATATCTTATATCTTATGCAAGGTTTGGAGTAAGTAGTTATGAACTATGTTTCTGTTGACACCAAACACAAAAACCATTTGTCTAGATAAAGATGAACCTGGAGTTTAAAGCAGAGTTCAGCACGAGGGGTGTAACCAGCTTACTCTTAACCTCAAACAGAACACTCTTTGTAAAACAATAATGGACCATTAACCAACGCACGAAAGCCCCTTTCCTTACCTGTCCGTCGGTACTTCAGACCAGCCTTCGAGCTGTCTGGGAGGTGGCGGCAGGAAGGAAAGGGCTCCTTAAATATCCGCCTTAATTAAGTTGAAAGATTCAATTAGGATCAGGTGCGGGTGCGTTTTTAGTACCCGCGCGACCATCAGACACATGGAGCATGCGCCGGATTCGGGACACACGCCTCCGAGCAAGCGTGTTGTACGGACCAGCCAGATCGAGTCTATGCGGCTGGTATCTCCACAGAGCGCATGCGTGTTAGAGAGCCTAAGGCGACGCTAGCACCACAAGAATCACTATGTTGCATGAGTGTTTGACAATCGAGTGTTGCGGCTAGTTTGTCCTCAATGGCAAGAGCGCATGCGCGTCAGAAACCTTATAGACGGCGCAAGGCCCAAGACACTGACTCTGGTGTATGCATATCACAAAGTTAGATTGTGCCGCTGGAGTGTCCCTAACCGCAAAACGCATGCACGTTCGGGGACCTAAAGCAGGCACAAAGATACTCGCTACGGTTCATGCGTGTTTATAAAAACGGTGGAAGCCTTGTCTCGAGTGCCCCAATTCGTTTATATTCATACGTGGTAAATGAAACCCTCAAGAACTTCATGGCTTCATACCCGCGCATGCGTGCTAGTGTAGAGGCTAACTGGTTGTTTACAGTGGCAGAGTCAGCACTAGCCGTAAACGACCCAAAGCACAAACAAAACCGAACCACTCTATTGCTTGTTTTTACAACCTACAAGGTTAGCTCTTATGACGGTGGACCTTATATAACGGTAACTGTCTATACTTTTCAGGATATACAGCAGCTACCAATTCTAGGCTATTTATCTAGTATGGTGTATGTACAGAAAGGGTGGGACCAAGGGACTTGACCACCAACGGACTTGACCACCAACACACGGGCTCTAAATACTAGATAGGATATTACACATGTAGCCAACAGCGAAAACCAGCAACTGTTGCCAAAACCATGTTTACAAACATTGTCCAAGGATGTCATGACAAATCATAGTGACAGACAGTACGTAAAGGGGACAGATGCCTTGATGTAAAAGTGTCTCCGTGGAATGAAGTCAGAGTACTCCTATACACAACAGGGCAGATATCCTATAGGATCAGCTATTCTATCAGTGGTTAGGGATATCGTATGTGATGAAGTCTCTGATAGAGTATCTATATAACAGTAGGTTTTCAGACTGATGATTTTCAAACCAGATTTCAGATAGAGGCCCATGGTATACTATCATTAAGGCCGTGTGTGTCTGTTTTCAATCTGAAAATCCACCTCTGCTCTTTGGAGAATAGAAACCTTGAAATATCTGTTACGTGCTGGGGAATGAAAGGACGTTCCAGCACAAGCCACCTCAGATCATCGGCCTTATGTTTTTTGGCCAGAAAATGATCTGTCAAACAGGTGGACTGTTTCATGCATCGGATGGTGCTCTTGTGCTCACTTATGCGGAGCTTCACTTTGCGTGTGGTATACCCGATGTAGTGCAGAGTACAAGGGCATGTGATCATATAGATCACACACTCCGAATTACAGTTTGTGTGGTTGTGTAGTATCCAAGGACAGCTCGTCCCTATGTCCACCGATGTAGTCTTGGTGGTCTGAGGACAGACACTGCACGAGCCGCATGGATAATGGCCTCGTACCGGGGGTAGTGACCACAGAGTATTAACATCACGTGTAGGCTGTGACAATGGTCGTGTGTGGACCAGGCTATTCCGTAAACTCGGACCCTTCTTAAACGCAAAAAGGGGGGGCGGGATGTTTTCAGATGCCACATTGAGTATATGCCAATGTTTACGTACCGTTTTCTGTAATCGGTTGGACAGGGTACAGAAGGTAGTTACAAAGGTAAGCCTGTCACTGGGAGTCCTGGGAGTGCTATTATCCAGCAAAGCATCTCGATTATTGTTCGACGCTCTCTTCCATGCTTGCCGCACCAGGCGCCTAGGGTACTGACGTGACCGGAGTTGAATCGCTAATTCTTTAGCATGTTTATCAAAAAGATCCCTAGTGGAACACACGTAGGAACTGACCCACGGTCAGTTCCACTAGGGATCTTTTTTTTCGGGAAAAACCCTTGCTCACGATCAACCAGGAAGTGTTTTTTAACTAATCATGTGATTACAAAAGGGTAAACAGTGAAGACATACTCCGCGGTTTCGTTACTTCATGAAACCGCTATGTTTTTTCAATCCAACTTTACACTTCACAACTGATTTTCAAGACATTAAGTTTGTCAAGGCTGGTAGCAGAACTCAAATTTAACAGGTTGTGTAAATTACTGCCATGATAATAAGACATTTAACATGTGTGATATTTAGATATCACCCAAGTGGGCATGAGGTCCGAATACATTCAAGTTCATAAATGATGACCAATTTCGGGTTTACAATAACCATTCGCTCTGAAACGTGGCTTCAATGAAATCCCACCTTCAGCAATTAAATAACCCCCAAGTGGGCATAATGTCCGAATACAACTCGAATGTTAGTATAACAGCAGCAACAGATATTCCGCCCCAGTGGGCTAAAAAGATACTTTAGTTCTTCTGCATTCCTTCATAATTCACCAATATTTTATGTCTAGAAAAAGAAAAAACAAAATACAGTTACACATTGACCCATAACACCTCTTGATTAGAACACTTCTTGATCTTCAACACTGAAAATTACATTAATTAAAACCATTTTTTTACATCAGTAATAAACATACAGTGGCTGCTGACTTTCAATTCAACAATGCGGAAACACCTGATGACAGTTAAGTGATGAATGTGCCTATGTTATTACCCCAAATGTACTGCCAATTCTTCATCGCAATTGTGGCCTATAGGGGCCAGAGTTCTATACTGGATTATAAGTTTAGATTCTAGACGTCTAAGATCCTGGACCCTATTGCCTCCTCTTTCATAAATTTTTACTGAGTCAAGAACACAAAAGCTAAGTAAATCACTGTTCTGACTGTGGTGACTCGCAAAGTGGCGTGCTATAGGGTAATGTTTGTGTCCTTAAGGTAGGATGGAAGTTTTATAACGAAAGTTTGCAGAAAAAAATCCACATATTTAGAAGTATTCTCCATGCAGCTACCCCTTGAAGACACAATAGGTCTTCCAGGGGGAGCTGCTGGATTTTTATGGATCTTTGGGAGCAGGTATAAGGCTGGTAGTCTCGGATGTTTACATACTAGAAAATCATATTCATTTTTTTCTAATACGCCTTCTGTTCTCCATTTTAATAGGCTTGCTTGGAACATTCTTGTTGAATGTTCGTATTCCATCCTATTACTTCTTTGGTACTTTTCTGTATCAGAAAGTTGTTGCATGCCTTCCTTGATATAATTCTGCCTTGATTGAACAACAACATTGCCCCCTTTGTCCGATTTTTTAATTACTATGGAATTGTCGTTTTTCAAGTTGTTTATCGCCTCCCTTTGTGCTAGAGTGACATTGTTCCACCCATACCATTTTTTCTTTGAAAGCTTGATTAACTATTGTGTGACTCCTTTCTCAAAAAGCTCAATTACATCATTTTTATTTTGTGGTAAGAAAATGGACTTAGGTTTGAAAGGGTTTTTGACATTTAAATTGAGGGTGACATTCTCATTTATAACATCAGAAAATGGATTGTCTTCATCAGTCACCACACCTGCCAAAACATTGGCAGTGTGGAGCAGCTCAACATCATTAATACTCACAGTGCTTGGGCTATCTCTGTTGACTTCTACTCCTGTTGCCACCTTAGTCGCGTACCATTTTTTTATGCGTAGTTTTCTTGTGAAATAAAAAAGATCAATTCGACTCTGTGTATAATTAAAGTCATTGGATGGGCAGAAAGTGAGTCCAAGAGAAAGCAGTTCTAACTCAAAGCCACTCAGCACTCGATCTGATAAATTGATGACCGTCTTTTTATCCATTATTTCGTCTTGCTTTGGCCCCTTGTACGGCTTCCCACTGGCTCACAGATTCTCTTTGTGTTGATTTGTTTCCTCTTCTTGCGCCTTTGTTTCCTCTTCCACGACCTCGTATGTTTCCTTGTTTGTTGCTGGTTTGTCTCCCTTTGGCCATGAGACTGAACTCTGTTAAAATGCTGGTTTTTACCCCATCAAACTCAGAAATATTTGAGATTTCACTGCTATTCGTGATGCTTCCATCCGTTTGGGGTTCAGTGTCTACTTGTTCTTCTTGGTTCCCAGTTGCTTTGTTGGTGTTCTCGGCCATAGGGACAACCGTGGGGGAATTTTTACGAAGTTGATCGTATTTTTTTGCAAAAGTTAGAATCTGTCCTTTTTGGTAATCAACCAGGTCCCTTTGAAATTTTCTCTGTTTTTTAAGTTTGATGTCATCTTCATTTTTTTCTAGATTTCTTTCCATTTTGTCCATTTCTTTTTTGAATTCTTCCTGTCCGCAAAGAGCTTTAATTTGCTCTGTCAAACTATCAATTGTGTCTGCCAATCTTTCGCAATCCTTTTTGGCATGTTTAACTAGCAACAATAACATATTGGTCGAACAGTTCTGGTTGTTGCTAGCCCAGTCATAGACTAATTCGGGATCGGGGTCATTAAAAGTGGGTGTGATGAAGATGCGTAGACCCCTTGGAATTCTCCCCACATCAATATATTTTTGCAAAGTGGTAGCTTCCCACCATTTGTTTTGCTCAGTCTGAAGTGCCTTCCATAATTGGTCCCACAATTGTCGTTTACCAGGTATTTGTGTGCTATTGCTTGTTGATGGCACATTCTCGACCGTCGCAATGGTCTCTACATTATCAAACATTTTGCCAGCTGCCTCTGCACGTTTCACATTCCTGGTCGTTGCCATTTTCTGCTCCTGAATTTTAACGCAATTCAGCGTGACTGTGTATCGCTTCAGTGTTCAGATTGGTTTTCACCAAGAACTTGTCACCCATCTGCGCAATTGTGGAAACACTAATCCGGTATCCTCGAGACTGAACCCAGACCGAAGACAGACCGAAATTTCGTTTAAATAGGTTTCGATCTTATGTGTCTTCAAGAATACCTTAGTGGAAAATGGCGCGGGTAAGGGGATAATAATAACAAAACTGCAAGAACAGCGAAAACGCTGTGTTAAGCCTTCCCCTCACTCACTTATGATGGTGGTCCGCAGCGAGGTGGCAATCCTCTATTTCTGACAACAACGCTGTAATTCTCCTCTTACTCGAACCAACAGCAGCCACGGACACCTTTTAGCTTCCAAACAGTCTTTATTGGAGCAGCGAACAAACAACCAACTCCATGATAATAAGACATTTAACATGTGTGATATTTAGCGTGGCTTCAATGAAATCCCACCTCCAGCAATTAAATAACCCCCAAGTGGGCATAATGTCCGAATACAACTCAAATGTTAGTATAACAGCAGCAACAGAAATTATACTAACATTTGAGTTGTATTCGGACATTATGCCCACTTGGGGGTTATTTAATTGCTGAAGGTGGGATTTCATTGAAGCCACGTTTCAGAGCGAATGGTTATTGTAAACCCGAAATTGGTCATCATTTATGAACTTGAATGTATTCGGACCTCATGCCCACTTGGGTGATATAAATATCACACATGTTAAATGTCTTATTATCATGGCAGTAATTTACACAACCTGTTAAATTTGAGTTCTGCTACCAGCCTTGACAAACTTAATGTCTTGAAAATCATTGGTGAAGTGTAAAGTTGGATTGAAAAAACATAGCGGTTTCTTGAAGTAACGAAAACCGCGGAGTATGTCTTCACTGTTTACCCTTTTGTAATCACATGATTAGTTAAAAAACACTTCCTTTTTGATCAACGCTATACTCGTGAGCAAGGGTTTTTCCCGAAACGCGTTGAGTTGGTCGTTTGTTCGCTGCTCCAATAAAGACTGTTTGGAAGCTAAAAGGTGTCCGTGGCTGCTGTTGGTTCGAGTAAGAGGAGAATTACAGCGTTGTTGTCAGAAATAGAGGATTGCCGCCTCGCTGCGGACCAGCATCATAAGTGAGTGAGGAGAAGGCTTAACACAGCGTTTTCGCTGTTCTTGCGGTTTTGTTATTATTATCCCCTTACCCGCGCAATTTCCCACTAAGGTATTCTTGAAGACACATAAGATCGAAACCTATTAAATTGCGCAGATTGGTGACAAGTTCTTGGTGAAAACCAATCTGAACACTGAAGCGATACACAGTCACGCTGAATTGAGTTAAAATTCAGGAGCAGAAAATGGCAACGACCAGGAATGTGAAACGTGCAGAGGCAGCTGGCAAAATGTTTGATAATGTAGAGACCATTGCGACGGTCGAGAATGTGCTATCAACAAGCAATAGCACACAAATACCTGGTAAACGACAATTGTGGGACCAATTATGGAAGGCACTTAAGACTGAGCAAAACAAATGGTGGGAAGCTACCACTTTGCAAAAATATATTGATCTGGGGAGAATTCCAAGGGGTCTACGCATCTTCATCACACCCACGTTTAATGACCCCGATCCCGAATTAGTCAATGACTGGGCTAGCAACAACCATAACTGTTCAACCAATATGTTATTGTTGCTAGTTAAACATGCCAAAAAGGATTGCGAAAGATTGGCAGACACAATTGATAGTTTGACAGAGCAAATTAAAGTTCTTTGCGGACAGGAAGAATTCAAAAAAGAAATGGACAAAATGGAAAGAAATCTTGATAAAATTGAAGATGACATCAAACTTAAAAAACAGAGAAAATTTCAAAGGGACCTGGTTGATTAGCAAAAAGGACAGATTCTAAGTTTAGCAAAAAAATACAATCAACTTCGTAAAAATTCCCCCACGGTTGTCCCTATGGCCGAGAACACCAACAAAGCAACTGGGAACCAAGAAGAACAAGTAGACACTGAACCCCAAATGGATGGAAGCATCACGAATAGCAGTGAAATCTCAAATATTTCTGAGTTTGATGGGGTAAAAATCAGCATTTTAACAGAGTTCAGTCTCATGGCCAAAGGGAGACAAACCAGCAACAAACAAGGAAATATACGAGGTTGTGGAAGAGGAAACAAAGGCGCAAGAAGAGGAAACAAATCAACACAAAGAGAATCTGTGAGCCCAGTGGGAAGCCGTACAAGGGGCCAAAGCAAGACGAAATAATGGATAAAAAGACGGTCATCAATTTATCAGATCGAGTGCTGAGTGACTTTGAGTTAGAACTGCTTTCCCTTGGACTCACTTTCTGCCCATCCAATGACTTTAATTATACACAGAGTCAAATTGATCTTTTTTATTTCACAAGAAAACTGTGCATAAAAAAATGGTATGCGACTAAGGTGGGAACAGGAGTAGAAGTCAACAGAGATAGCCCAAGCACTGTAAGTATTAATGATGTTGAGCTGCTCCACACTGCCAATGTTTTGGCAGGTGTGGTGACTGATGAAGACAATCCATTTTCTGATGTTATAAATGAGAATGTCACCCTCAATTTAAATGTCAAAAACCCTTTCAAACCTAAGTCCATTTTCTTACCACAAATTAAAAATGATGTAATTGAGGTTTTTGAGAAAGGAGTCACACAAGAGTTAATCAAGCTTTCAAAGAAAAAATGGTATGGGTGGAACAATGTCACTCTAGCACAAAGAGAGGCGATAAACAACTTGAAAAACGAAAATTCCATAGTAATTAAAAAATCGGACAAAGGGGGCAATGTTGTTGTTCAATCAAGGCAGAATTATATCAAGGAAGGCATGCAACAACTTTCTGATACAGAAAAGTACCAAAGAAGTAATAGGATGGAATACGAACATTCAATAAGAATGTTCCAAGCAAGCCTATTAAAATGGAGAACAGAAGGCATATTAGAAAAAAATGAATATGATTTTCTAGTATGTAAACATCCGAGACTACCAGCCTTATACCTGCTCCCAAAGATCCACAAAAACACAGCAGCTCTCCCTGGAAGACCTATTGTGTCTTCAAGGGGTAGCTGCATGGAGAATACTTCTAAATATGTGGATTTTTTTTTGCAAACTTTCGTTACAAAACTTCCATCCTACATTAAGGACACAGGTCACTTTCTAAGAGAACTTGAAAACATTGAATGGAAAGATGAATTTTCCCTTTTATCACTAGACGTCACAAGTCTTTACACGTGCATACCGCACGACTTAGGACTTGCAGCGTGTAAATACTATCTCAATGAAAGATCTATCTCATATCTCTACCATACAGAAATGTTGGTAGAAATGATGTCTTCCTGTCTGAAACAGAATTTTTTCATCTTTGATGGCAAAATCTTCAAACAATCTCTCGGTACTTCGATGGGGACTTGCTTTTCTCCTTACTTTGCGGGTCTCTATCTGGGGTACTGGGAGGAAAAAGTGGTCAGAGAGAATGAGGTTTTCAAAGACAAGGTAATAAAATGGGTAAGATACATAGACGATATCTTTTGCATATGGAATGGAAATGAGACCGAAGCAAATGAGTTTGTTAAAAGCCTTAATGTCAATAACTTTAATCTCCAATTCACAAGTCAGTGGTCACAAACTAGCATTGAGTTTTTAGATCTCTCTCTCACTATTCAGAACAATGGCTTAAAAAGCTCTCTTTTTAGAAAAAAAACAGCAGGAAATAGCCTTCTCCACGCACGCAGTTGCCACCCAAAGTCTTTGCTTGATAGCATCCCTTTGGGAGAACTGTTACGAGCGAAACGTAACTGTAGTTCACTGGAGAGTTTTGAAAGAGAAGAACGGGTGATGACTAAAAGATTTTTAGAAAGAGGGTACCCTGAATCTGTCATTAACAAGGCAAAAGCAGAAGTGGCCAAAAGACCTAGAGAATCATTGTTGTTTGATAAAATCAACGAAAACATTGAAGAAATTGAAAAAGTCAGGTTCTTCACTAGCTACAACAATCAAGCTCGTGAGGTACGAAAAAGCCTCAATAAATTTTGGCCGGTACTACACACAGACAAAGATCGATCAATGAATGTTGAAACTTTTCCGCAGATTACATACAGAAAAGCAAGATCACTGAAAGATACGCTGTGCAGAGCTATAGAACCCACACATGTTAACACCCTGGGAGTACAAGGCTTTTACACATGCAGAAAGTGCAAAGCATGCAAACACAGTAAAAATTGCAAGGAATGTATACTTTCCCCAGAGAACAAGCCTTACAGAAATCTAAAACACACCACATGCAATACGGATTTTGCAGTTTATGCTTTATTTTGCCCATGTAAAAAAGCATATATAGGAAGTACCGTTCATAAAGCTAAGATCAGGATTTTAGAACATTTGCGCGCCATTAAACATGGCGACAAACAGTACCCTATAGAACGCCAATTCACAAGTCAGTGGTCACAAACTAGCATTGAGTTTTTAGATCTCTCTCTCACTATTCAGAACGATGGCTTAAAAAGCTCTCTTTTTAGAAAAAAAACTGCAGGAAATAGCCTTCTCCACGCACGCAGTTGCCACCCAAAGTCTTTGCTTGATAGCATCCCTTTGGGAGAACTGTTACGAGCGAAACGTAACTGTAGTTCACTGGAGTGTTTTGAAAGAGAAGAAAGTTTATGCTTTATTTTGCCCATGTAAAAAAGCATACATAGGAAGTACCGTTCATAAAGCTAAGATCAGGATTTTAGAAAATTTGCGCGCCATTAAACATGGCGACAAACAGTACCCTATAGAACGCCAATTCACAAGTCAGTGGTCACAAACTAGCATTGAGTTTTTAGCTCTCTCTCTCACCCGTTCCTAAAGCTAAGATCAGGATTTTAGAACATTTGCGCGCCATTAAACATGGCGACAAACAGTACCCTATAGAACGCCAATTCACAAGTCAGTGGTCACAAACTAGCATTGAGTTTTTAGATCTCTCTCTCACTATTCAGAACGATGGCTTAAAAAGCTCTCTTTTTAGAAAAAAAACAGCAGGAAATAGCCTTCTCCACGCACGCAGTTGCCACCCAAAGTCTTTGCTTGATAGCATCCCTTTGGGAGAACTGTTACGAGCGAAACATAACTGTAGTTCACTGGAGAGTTTTGAAAGAGAAGAAAGGGTGATGACTAAAAGATTTTTAGAAAGAGGGTACCCTGAATCTGTCATTAACAAGGCAAAAGCAGAAGTGGCCAAAAGACCTAGAGAATCATTGTTGTTTGATAAAATCAACGAAAACATTGAAGAAATTGAAAAAGTCAGGTTCATCACTAGCTACAACAATCAAGCTCGTGAGGTACGAAAAAGCCTCAATAAATTTTGGCCGGTACTACACACAGACAAAGATCGATCAATGAATGTTGAAACTTTTCCGCAGATTACATACAGAAAAGCAAGATCACTGAAAGATACGCTGTGCAGAGCTATAGAACCCACACATGTTAACACCCTGGGAGTACAAGGCTTTTACACATGCAGAAAGTGCAAAGCATGCCAACACAGTAAAAATTGCAAGGAATGTATACTTTCCCCAGAGAACAAGCCTTACAGAAATCTAAAACACACCACATGCAATACGGATTTTGCAGTTTATGCTTTATTTTGCCCATGTAAAAAAGCATACATAGGAAGTACCGTTCATAAAGCTAAGATCAGGATTTTAGAACATTTGTGCGCCATTAAACATGGCGACAAACAGTACCCTATAGAACGCCACTTTGCGAGTCACCACAGTCAGAACAGTGATTTACTTAGCTTTCGTGTTCTTGACTCAGTAAAAATTAATGAAAGAGGAGGCAATAGGGTCCAGGATCTTAGACGTCTAGAATCTAAACTTATGATCCGGAATAGAACTCTGGCCCCTATAGGCCACAATTGCGATGAAGAAGTGGCAGTAAATTTGGGGTAATAACATAGGCACATTCATCACTTAACTGTCATCAGGTGTTTCCGCATTGTTGAATTGAAAGTCAGCAGCCACTGTATGTTTATAACTGATGTAAAAAAATGGTTTTAATTAATGTAATTTTCAGTGTTGAAGATCAAGAAGTGTTCTAATCAAGAGGTGTTATGGGTCAATGTGTAACTGTATTTTGTTTTTTCTTTTTCTAGACATAAAATATTGGGGAATTATGAAGGAATGCAGAAGAACTAAAGTATCTTTTTAGCCCACTGGGGCGGAAAATCTGTTGCTGCTGTTATACTAACATTTGAGTTGTATTCAAACATTATGCCCACTTGGGGGTTATTTAATTGCTGAAGGTTGGATTTCATTGAAGCCACGTTTCAGAGTGAATGATTATTGTAAACCCGAAATTGGTCATCATTTATTAACTTGAATGTATTCGGACCTCATGCCCACTTGGGTGATATCTAAATATGTGAAAACAGAAGGTATGCAGTTCCTAACGTTAAAGCAAGGTGTGACAGAATAACAAGAGGGTAACACAGTGATGACAGGGAACTGTGGTGAGAAGCAGGAGTAAAGGTTACTCCTTATTTGGAAAAGAAGACCCTCACACACCCAACAAGCGGGTGTCTTGCTTCATCACCGGGTCTTTGCTCCTTATCGGGCCGGCGGGTGCAATGCCCGATCAGGCACCTAATAGGGCCTTCCTAGCGGAGATCTTTTATTCCAACGCCGGTGAGTGATGTGTGTGTGGGGTTGAAAAGACAATATTAAGACATAGGTGAGTGTAGGTGCAAATGGGGTTGAAGGGAACCGATTAAAACAGGGGTAGGTGATCCACTAAATAATTTTAATACAGTGTGGTCACCATCCTGGTTAAAAAATATACAGTCTGCACATGTGACACCAATAGTTAAGTGAGTGTATGTGCTGACGTGATCAATAGGTCAACATGTTTCTTGCCTTTGTATATAATAAATGGCAATTCATCAGGACCAGGGAATTATTGCGGCTACCTACACCTCTTTGGTGGTGCCCAATGTCTATAAGAGACTAAGTAGTGAGCACGCATACAGCACCCTAAAAAAGTGTGGTACCGTAGTTAAAAAGCACACCTGCAGAGAAGGAAAATAACAACAAATAAAAAGCATAAACAACAAATAAAATTAAAACAACGTAAGCATTGCAACAGCAGTTACTTAGGACAAATAGTGGTGTCAAGCCAACCGTGGCATGCAAAGCTATTGAGCAATGTATGGAGGACTTGTAAAAGAACCAAACGCAAACATAAAGAGGAGGCACAATATCCAATAACTGATACCAGAACCCATCAAATTATGATAGATAAATCATCCAAAAGAACTCACCCTCCTGGGTTGTGCTGCATACAGGGCCGGGGGGAGTACACACTAAATTCTAGTGTCCTGGGATGAGGGAAACAAAGAGGATATAGAACAATCACAAGTTGTTGAACAAATGCATCCAACATTATTGGGAGCAGTCCGTGAAGCGGAATTACCAGTATCACTCCTGTCTTGCTACTCGCACAACACGCGGCAACTAACTCCGTGTCGACCGCCTCGACACCATGAAGGGGAAGCTATGGTAATGAGGCTTCCAAATTGCCGTGTGCTACGCGGGGAGGAATAATCAATTCAATAATTAATTAAGGATGTTACCAACAATGTGCGAGCTATAATGGACAAACTCGCAAGTAATCAGGGGTACAAGAGAAAGTTGGTCTGGCCATTGAATGTCGCGCGGACCAACAACACATTCGTGGGACCAGCGTGGTGCGCTAATTGCAAACTATATATGCACGCAAAAACCATACATGAAAGGAAAAACGGAAGCGTTACCGTCAAAGAAGACGCTCTCAGAGTCCTATATCTGTACTCACGGTTCCGTTACTCCACAGACGCCGTCCACCTAGTGACGCGCCAGCCGCTGCAGACTGGTGGCGTCTGAACGAGCCTTGCCTGTATAACGCCCCCCACCGGCAAGCTCACGCGAGAGGCAGGTGGAACCGGAAGGGAGCGTGCTGACGCCGAGTATGCTGGAGCGCTAACAGCCCAAAAACGTACGAGGCTGCGCGTCCTGCTCGTTGTCATGGAAATGTGAAACAGCGCGAAGGCAATCCACAGTCAATAATAGACGACACACGCCAGATCCGGGTAACGTGGCAATGTGCAGGGGGCACTAGGGTTTCATAAAGGACTCCATAGGGGTCAAAGTGGCCCGCTAGGAACTGTGAAGTTTTATAAAGCAACTGAGGAGTTCATATTAAAAGTGCCACAACACACAACAAGATACTCATATTTACTGACAGGAATAAAAGTATTATTTTATGAGGGTAACAGTCAAAAGGATGCAGCAACTCAAGGAGTATAAGGGTATGGAGAGAAAACTGGTGAAATCAGGTCAACATGCTCCACGGAATGTCCTCATTGAGGCCCGTAGTGTCCGCAGCCAATCTCAGGACCCAACGTTGTTCAAGTCTAAAGAGGCTTCTCTGTGACATTTGAGGGTGTGATTCAAGGACAATCCATTGGAAAGAGTTTGGAGCATGGCGTTCAAGGTGATAATGCGTAGTCATTTTAGTATTGGTTTTCGCGCATCGAAAGCTACTCTTGTGTTCTAACATACGAGTCTTCACTGGGCGCGTCGTCATGCCTATATAGGGAAGACCATACGGGCATTTCATCATGTAAACACAGTTCGAAGAGTTACAGTTTGTGTGTTTGGAAATGTTCTAAATATCACACATGTTAAATGTCTTATTATCATGGCAGTAATTTACACAACCTGTTAAATTTGAGTTCTGCTACCAGCCTTGACAAACTTAATGTCTTGAAAATCAGTTGTGAAGTGTAAAGTTGGATTGAAAAAACATAGCGGTTTCGTGAAGTAACGAAAACCGCGGAGTATGTCTTCACTGTTTACCCTTTTGTAATCACATGAATAGTTAAAAAACACTTCCTGGTTGATCAACGCTATACTCGTGAGCAAGGGTTTTTCCCGAAACGCGTTGAGTTGGTCGTTTTTTCGCTGCTCCAATAAAGACTGTTTGGAAGCTAAAAGGTGTCCGTGGCTGCTGTTGGTTCGAGTAAGAGGAGAATTACAGCGTTGTTGTCAGAAATAGAGGATTGTCACCTCACTGCGGACCACCATCATAAGTGAGTGAGGGGAAGGCTTAACACAGTGTTTTCGCTGTTCTTGCGGTTTTGTTATATATATTTTTTTATAAACATTTTTATTGAGGAAAGAAAAAGAAAAACATAATGCAGCAATAAGACAGTGTATAAGTCCACAACATATGTGTACAATTTTCAATAAATTTAATACCAGGGAGACACAGTAGAGACCCTTCCATTCCGTCAGGCCAATACGTACTAGCATATACAATAGGTAATTCACATTTAACGCAATAAACTAGCCAAACCGAGATGTACAACCCCCGACACCCAGCATGCAGGTGACTGCCTTATTCAGTACTGGGAGGGGGCAGACCATCCACCTCAGAGACATCCTGCAGTCTATCCCATTCACGTTGCAGTTCTACAGTGGGGGACAAGCAGATGGTACCCCTGTATCTGTTCCATCCCCCCTCATTTGTAGTCCCATTTCTGGGGGCAGACCCTATATTTGAAGACATCTTTTTCGGCAAGCATTGCCCTGTCCATGTTGACAGCCCAATCGTGTAGGGTCAGAACCGTCCCCACACCCCATTTCTGGGCAATGTTACGCTTTGCAATGGCCCACCCAAGCAAGGCCCATGTTTGCTCTATTTGTGTTAAGTCAGTAGCTTCCCAGATATTTAGAAGGCATAATTGGGGGGAGGCCTTAAGGGATTTACCACCCGCCCTCTACATTTGTTGAGTGACCCTGCTCCAGTACTGTTGCACTATAGAACAGTCCCAGAGAACATGAAAGAAGGTACCTGGTTGGTGACATTGCCGGAGGCATAGGGGATCAGTCCACCTTTCTATCTTGACCAAAATCCCAACGTCTAGATATGCACAATGCAGGACCTTCAGTTGGACCAGACGCAATCTCATAGGGATAGCCACTTCCTTAGGAGAGGCTAGAGCATCGCACCAGTCCTCATCTTCTAAGTCTCCCAGATCTGCCTCCCAAAGTTGTTGCAGATGCCTTAAGGGGTCTGGGCGATTGTTGGTTACCTTTTTGTATGTGTGAGATGTGAGAGATATGGCCGTTTTGTGCATGGGGTCAAGTATCAGTCGGTCCTCCAGTGTAGAGGCCTCAGGGAGAGGGGCGTCTTTGGGCAAAACTGCTTTGACTGCATGATTGATTTGCAGGTAGCAATAGGCCTCCGTCTGTGCTAGTTGGTATTTGTTCTGTAGATCTGCAAATGTGGCTAATCTACCCCCGATCCACATGTCCCCCACTGTCGAGATACCTATCATATCCCACTTGTCAAAACCAGGGCATTTACTAAGCTGCCCCAACAGGTCTGGTCCCCAAAGCGGTGTGGCCTTTGTGAGCATGTTATGCCACCCCCATTTTCTATTCACGCTGTGCCAGACCTCCACTGTGCGTGCCGTGGGCCCCGTCATGTTGTGCTTGCGCGGGTTTGTGTAGAGTGCTTTAGCGTAGACCCCCGACCCAGAAGCCATCGATCAGTACGAAAATTCGGGTCGTCATATTCCCCATGTACCAATTTGCTGATTGGAACCAGCTGCGAGGCCTGATAATAAAGCCTCATGTCGGGTAAAGTAATACCCCCATCATACCACCCCATCGTCAACTTAGTCATAGCTATTCTTGGGGCCTGTCCGTCCTACAGTAGCCCATGTACAACACCTTCGATACCGACGAAATAGTTGTCAGGAACCTTGTTAGGAGTGTTTTGCAACACATAGACAAACCACAGCAGTGCTAGCATCTTGAAGAGGGCCGCACGAACCAGAAGAGTAAGAGGAAGGGGTCACCAATATTTAGCATCGGACCGAAGGCGAGTCAGGGGTGCAAGGAGGTTGGACTCATAGAACAAATTCGGATCCGGTTTAATATAGATACCAAGATACTTGAAGCCCTTAGTTGCCACTGGTATGTCATACCCCTGGGGGCAGCACGGCGGCGTACCCCACAGCACATATAGCTGGGACTTAGTCCAATTGATAGTATAGCTCGAGTGGGAGCCAAAGATATGGAACATGTGGAGAACCCGGTGGAGAGACCGTGAGGGCGAGGCCAAATCAAAGAATACATCATCCGCGTACAGGGAGATGCGATCTTTGTGGTCCCCAGTCCACTTCAGCCCCCTAATCTCTGGGTCTCCCCTGATCCAGACCGCAACGGTTCCAACACAAGGGCAAATAACAAGGGTGAGAGAGGGCACCCCTGTCTATTGCCCCTCTCCAGTGGGAATTGTCTCGAGACGTGGTTGTTGACTGTCACATGTGCGGTTGGGTGGGCATAGAGCAATTGGATCCACTTTATGAAGTTTTGGCCAAAACCCATCCTATCTAAGACTGTGAAGAGAAACTCCCACTCGATAGTATCAAATGCCATGGATTCATCTAACGATAGTAAAGCTACATCCTCCCTAATCTGATCGTGTCTACCCAGGACCCCGTGGAATCACCTCAAATTCAAAGCTGTATTTCTCCCTGGCATAAACCCAGATTGGTCAGGGTGCATGAGCTCCGTAATGCAGGGGATAAGCCTGTTGGCCAACAGCTTAGCTAAAATGTTCACCTCAACTGTCAGGAGTGAGATTGGACGATAAGCCCTACAGTCATCTAATGGTTTGCCCTGCTTGTGGATGACCACAATAGAGGCCGTTCGAACATCAGCAGGTAGCGCCCCTTCGGCTAAACTTTCAGTGTACATTTAGAACAAATAGGGGGAAAGTTTGGAAGCCAGTGGCTTCAGGAATTCGATTGGGAGCCCATTGGGTCTCATAGCTTTACCCGAGTGGACGTCTTGTATCGCTTCTTGGATTTCAGCATCCGTGATCGCACCCTCCAGGGAATCACAGTCCTGTGGGGAACATTTATATATTTAACAAATAATTGATGCTATAGGTTTAATATTGGTTTGGTATAATATTCAGTAACCCAGAGTGTTCCAATATTAATGGTTATTGTTCACAAAATATTATTAAAATATTTAACTCACAACAGGTGAATGTTGTCTTCTAGAATTTAGTAGCCTGTTTCATCTAAGTGTAAAACAAATTACAACACTTAATTACTATATTTACTTCAATTAAATAGGATGTGCGAGTGATTTTTTCTACATCTTTGGTTTCTTATTTTTTAATTTGTGACTTTCCTTTATTTTTGATTTTTGATGTGACACCAAAATTCATGTTTCAATGTCAAAATATAATTGATATTTTTTTTAAGGTCGCAAATCGATGAGGCTGTTACTGTTTATGTATATTCATCAACATATATTATAAGCTGTTTTCATTTTTAGTGGTTTTACCCAAAACATCTGTTATTTATTTAAAAAACACATTTATACTGAATATGCTATATCCTATTAATTGATGTAAGCGAATACGTGATAATAGACAGAAATTTCTAAAAATGCAATAAACAGATGCAAGCATGCAATAAACACATACACTTATGCAATAAAGTCAGACATTATGACACAAACACAATTTGTGAAAATGTAAAGAAAGATAAAACTACTATGGCCAAGAAAAATCATAACAGTTCTAAAACAAATTGTATTAATGATTTTTGACTATGTGTAATGTGTAATTCAATTCAGTTCACTCTTCATTCGATCTCATAAAAAATAGATCATATAACATGCATCATATAAAGAACAGTTCATAAATTGTAAAAGCAAGTGTAACCAATTCATGATTAAATAAATAATCACAATTAAAAGAAAAGGGAGCCGCTAGCACCATGAGTAAGTAAAAACAATAAAAACAGCATCTTTAAAACATGATTGACTTGCGCAAATGGAGTGAACATTTTAGAAAGGAACCTACTGCATCACATGTAACATGGGCATCTAATTGCTGTAAAAAAATTAATGCCACTCGACACTTGCTAATCTTAAAGTTTTAAAAGTAGAGGTAATAAAAACTGTTTGGTAAGTGTAAGGAAATACTTGCAAAAAAAGACAAAAGGCAGGAGGTCCTGAGGGGATGACTCATGAGACAGATATACATATATCAGAGGGAGCAGACTGGCCTTGCGAAATACATAGGAGCCACCTAAGAGAGCCTGAATCGGGACAGCAACATCCGTTCCCAAGCATCAGCAACCAGGTTCAAGTAAGTACCTCCTGGGTAGTTTCTAAAAGGCAGTAATCTCTAGCAGCAGGTTTCATTACTTCCCTGCCCTTCCTCTGAGCCCTTCTATGAGATAAAAAGCAATCCATGACCCATCCTTTTTGGTAATACACTCTGGCTTCTCATATATGTAGGAACTTCCTAAGGCAAAAGTTGTGTCCCTGATGAATTTAAGCAAAGGGATTTTAGTTCCATGTGAACAGGAGAGACAATCTAGGATAATTGCACGATTTAGACCAGCCTCCTTGTTCGACCAGATTGAGCACCATAGCAACAAATGGGCAAGTTTGAATAGAACTTCCACATATTCCAAGCCTAGCTCCTGGTGCATTGCAAAGTGTGAGGTAGATGGAGGGACCCCCAACATGCCTTCAGACGCTATTTTCCTCGATCTGTATATTTACCACATTCCTATAGCCCCGTACTCCCGAGCCTAAGTCAAAATGGGAAGGCACTTTCTCCTGTAAATCTCTAGGATAGGGGATATGGGTTTTTTGCTTATCGAGGCAGCTAAAGAGAAAATAGAGCCAACCACGTTCAAAATATGATTTACCCTATTCCCCACACACGAGGCCCAAATACAAGCATTATCAAACATCAACCCAAGGTACGGGAACTGGCTCTCTTTCTCCATTGAGCTTTCCCCAATACATGGAGGAAGTGTTTTGGCATTTTTTAGTTGACATACCATACCAAAGGGTTTTGAGAAATTGGTTTGCAAATTAAGATTTTTCATAAACACAACAACAACTGCGGAGATTAATAACTTTAAGCCGTTGGCCATCCTAGCAAGTAACACATCATTATCTGTGTATAGAAGGGCTAGTATAGACTTTTTGTTGACCAGCAAAACATCGGCCCCCACATTCACCAGTTCAACTTCTAAGTCATTTATGTACAATAAGAAATAAGAATAGGTACTAGTACACATCCCTGGTGTACCCTGGATTAACTGAAAAGGGAGATGAACACTCTCCACTGTTCCCATACCTCACTGAAGCAGATAAGACCCAATAGAGATGTCTTAAAAGGGCCACCGCCTCGAGGCCCAGGGAGGTTTGAATATACCATAACTTGGATCTGTTTACACAGTCAATTACACTTGTTAGATCCAAGAAAGTCAGCCGAAGGGAGCTGCTCTTAGCAAACTTGTGTTTAAATACAAGAAGAGGAAGATTTAAACACTGTTCTATAGTGCCAAGACCTTTTCTAAATTTACATTGGACTGGTGAGAAAATATTCTTCTCAGTAGTCCAAAGAAGCAAATGGTCCAGGATGATTCTCCCAATTATTTTGGTGACTGAATCAAGAAGTGGGAGGTGTACAGATCCTTTTTTTAAAGCTGGCACGATAATTGACTGCAAAGAACCACAGTTACACCCAGGGTCTGGCCCGGGGAGGGAACTAGAGGCGTTAGGGCACTAGAGAACGGTCAGCCTCCAACCAAAGCTATGAACCATTTTGAGTATTTTATGTTTGTCTCACCCCCTCTCTCTTACAGGTTTCTCTAAACAGGTGGCAGCTGGCTATAGGCCTACGCCCCCAGTGGTAAGATTGGAGCCCAATATTTAAGGTCCTGACGAATGCCACGTACCCAAGTGGACAATACAGGCAGAAACATGTTGACCCCCTATTAACAATCACTGATTCACAGCGGCGACGGGATGATAAGGTCCCCACTCACCGCACTTATATATTTTAATCCCACATAGTAACCCCATAGAATAAAAATTGTTCAGGTATACTATGATGGTTTTTAAATTCACTCACTCCTTTTTTTGTTTGGGCCCCCACTTAGTCTAGAAGTGCATCCCTGTCTTCAGGTGTATGCCCGCCCTCTATCAAACGCGGTTTTTAGAGGGCGAGGACTGGCAGATGATGAAGCATGACACCTGGTGGTGTGTGATGCCAGTCCGTCAATTTTTGTGATTTGCCTCCACTAAATTGGGCATCTCTTAAGACACAACTAGGGACGGTCCTTTCTGTGGTTCATCACGATTATTGACTGCGCCAGGAGGAAGGAGTCCCAACCTTGAATGCTGAATTTATAACATTAGTAAGAGAGGAGGACCAAAACCCCGGGTTTTCCTTATATATATGTCCATGGGGATCCTGTCCGGCCAGGAGTATTTTTAGAGGGGCTGTTGAAGATGGCCTTGAGAACCTCCTCAGCAAAGAATTGAATATTCAAGGGCAGAGGACAATCAGCTATTACCTCCTTAAATTTGGAACATTAGAACTATAGATTCCAATAAAATGGTCTATCCAGCTTGCAGGGCAATATGGGTGCTCACTTTATCTTGTGGTACACCTGGGATAAGAGCAACAATCACGGTCTTCCAGAAGGCCTGGGGGTCCTTGGTCTGACAAGCAGATACCAGGGTTTCCTATTTCTCATGCTTCAGGTTCGCCTTTCTCTTCTTTAGGTCCAAGATATAAGCCTTTCTACATGCGCCAATTGATCCCTAGGCGTTTACTTCAGCTCCCTTCGCAACCTAGTATTAGCAGTTCTGTAGGCCTTACCAAACCGTTACTTATTGTGACTATGTTTTTATACTTCTTATGGACCTAGAGCACATGTCTCATACATAAGAGGTTAATTCTACAAAACGTCTCAATTTTACAGTGGGCCCAAGTTCCTCTGATGAGCAAGGGTTGATAAGCTCTCACTCCCAATGGTAGTCTGGCACATCGTTGTCCTCATATTTGCAAAATGCCAAACAAGTCACGCCTGCCATCTTTCGTAGAAAGTCTCTGCTCACCCCCACCATTACACTTCAAACCTTTTACAGGGACTTTTATGGACAAAATTGGAGTGTTATGATCACTGTACATAGTTGGCAGGACATCCCATTCCAGGGTGAGAGGGTGCCTGCTCCATGAAACAAAGACATAATAAATTACTGAGCCTCGCCCCCTTCCAATATATGTCGGGATGGTAGATGTTGCCAAATTGGTAACAACACTCAGTAAGTCATGAGGTGCCAAATAGGTATATAACAGTTGTCACTAGAATCCATATTTTCTTCCCAATTTGATAGAGCTGGGGCAAAAGTTGATGGTGACAAAATAGGCGCATTGCCCACTTTCGCATTGAATTCACCAGCCAGAATTAGATTAAGTGACCCACCAAGGTATGCACTCTTATTGGCTAATTTTTCTACCAGGGCAAATAGCCCATGGAAATTCTCATTTTCTCTTACAGAAAAATCGTTGTTATAAAAATTAATCATAACTATCACAAAGTTGGGGCTCACCTTAGATCAAAAGCCTACATAGTTTCCCCCTCCTCCGAGGTCGACCTAATGGGTAGGGAGTTGCAGGGAGATTGTAACATGTATTTCCATCATAAAGACATCATCCGGCACCCGCATTTCCTACAGAACAAACAATATCTTAGCTATTAATCAGGGTACGCCAATCTTCAATGGTAGAATGTTAATTGTCCTAAAGTTTACTGCACCTTCCCTAGCTTGTGTCAAGATTTCTGCAGCAACCATAGGCCTGCGAAAGTTTACAATTATACAGTCTCTGTGACAGTTCCTGGGCAAAGGCCCCACTCATCCAACTCTAGGCACCAAAAAATCTCCTCATAGAGATTTCAGTTACATCTCACATTTGTGTGTAGCCAATATGTCACCATGTTTTTTTGTTCCAACTTCGACTCTGCCACTGCCGGAGCCAAGCTTGGAGCGTTAGCCAATATAATTACATGGGATCCCTGGGTCTAGCGTCAAACTGCTCAGAAACATTTATAATGACGTGTAACCTAGGACAAACTAAGATGCTGGTTATCAAGTTACAAGGCCAACATGTGGCTCTCCCCCCTGAATTCTCCCATATAGGAGTGGTTTTGGACTCGAAGGGGAACTGGGGACTTTGTACCTCGCCAGCAAGGTGAAAATATACTGGTTCTATTGAGTTTGTTTTTAGATTGGCTCAAAGTATTGGGAAAAAGACTGTGATCCCCATGTTGGAGCTCTACAGGATCCCTATTTTCATGTACAGCACTGGCATATGTGGCTACATAACCCCTAAGTCCCTTCAAGGTGTGCAAAACAGAGCTATACAGAGATGTCTGGGGGTTCCACCGACCTCCTGCACCTTTCTATCTCACCAGGAGTTAGGTATGGAATATGTGGAGGACACTATCAATCCAGCCCCTCTGTTGCTCCATATGGACACATCTACATGCCTCTTTTAACAGAGAAATTATGCAGGATTGTCTGAAATTTGATAGGGCTTTGATCATCCCCTGGCTCCAATATGTGAAGTATGGATTGTGTGACCTGGGACAGTTGCAAGTTTTTTATCAGCCTGAAAGTTTGGTAAAGTAAGACATGGCCCAAATAAAGTCTTTGTTCAAGAAAATAGTCAATCCGCTAGAGAAATTATTTGAGTCCTCAAAGGCCACGGTCAGACAGCAAGCTAATGGCACCATATCTGGGTTGGTTTGACTTCTTATGGGAGAGAATGGTGCACTGCTCACATGATTCTGATTAGGGTTTGTGAGATGGCACTTGAGCGTCCCAAAGTATAAGGTGGCCAGTATCGCGACATGCCCATGTGATGAAGTATCATCTCAAAGTCTGTTATATTTTGTCTGTTTTTGTAAATTTTACCAGGAATTTAGCAAGATGTATCTGCTTCCAATTGTTAGGGACCGGGACATTCAAACTCCTCTGGCATATCTGCAAACCATGGAGTCCCATTTGAACTGTTAATGTTTGCTCCTTCCTAAAATGTGCCATAAAAATGAGGAATATAAAGCAAGAATAGTTCCTAGCTAACCATTTAAATATGCTGTCAACAGTTCAACAGACTTAGACCAAAATCCTTAATAAGATGATCCAATCATTTAATCATTATGTTTTTTCTTTCATTAATTTACTTCATAGACATTTAGCACAAAAGAAAGAAAGACAACACTTCACAATTTAGAACAAATTCACATTACACACAGAAAAGTGAAAACAACAAATGTGATTACAACATAATTCACACAGAAGAACTATTTGATGAATTGAAAACAACCAGACTTAAGCACATGTAAATTAATTCAAGTAGCTGCCAGTCAACAGCAAAACATTGCTAAGGTAACCCTATGGAACAAACTCGGTACCATCCAACAGGTGTATTTTTAATTCAAGCAATAGAAGACCAACAGAATTGAAACAAATGTCTTCAATTGTTATTTAATTTATAAAGTTAATCCCCTGTTGTTCAAATTGGTGCCAACGCGTTTCGAAACCCTATCAATTAAAGGGCTTCTCTTCAAGGCTGTGACTGGGTTCTGTGGAACCAAAAATAAAAACTTTGTTTAGAGGGATATTTAACAACCTAATTAACCAAAGCACCTCTTTTTCGGTGTGGTTACCACTTATGCATTCCATTCAATAACTTTATTTCGGTCTCGAAGACCATAAAAGTACAGTTCAAAACAGCATAAAAAGACAGTATATACATTTAGATCATGGGTAATACACTATCATAAAACTACAGCGTGAAGAGGAATAGCACATTCAAACATAAATAAACATAGTTTAAAATTAATGCAAAAAAGAAGTCCATTAGACAGTTAGAAAGAGATAAAAGTGGGATACTGTCCCAAGATAAAACAATAAAAATATGTATATACAGAATAATAACAACATGCTTGCTAATTTAAAAAGTTCTGCCGGGCATGCCACATAGAATTTAGGAAGCGGGAAACAACGAAGACAATGGGGGCGTGAGTATCATATTTTAGAATTCTGTATGCCACAGTACATTGGGTGAAACCTAGGTTCTTACATAATTGGATGAGCCAGCGCTCACGTATTCTTCCATTGGCAGGGCAGAAGAAAAGCACATATACATCTGTCTCCTCTTTTACAGTCTTTTCGGAGCACACAACTTATACAGTGCATTTAGCATTTGAAGTAAAACAAATTCAAACACAGTTCAATTGAGCTCTAATGATCGTCTTATTTAATATCGTTAGTTCCAATCCCTTCTGCCAACGCGTTTCGCCGTGGTCGGGATAACCTACGGCTTCCTCAGGGCTGGAAATAATACAAAATGCATACTTGTAATCACATGATATGGCGATTAATACTTGTGCCATAAAACCCAACTTATGACAACCATGTGCAGAGGACTATTCAAATCTATGTTTCGTGCAGGGCAAACTAAATATACATTCATATTTACAACACTTTTCAAACATAAATGGTTCAAATTGCATGAAAATAAGCATGTTTAAATTTGTCTTATTCGAGGACTATATTAACCTCATCTTTATATCCAGTAATGTTCGTAATGTTGTGATCCTAATATTCTAGATATTTTGCCTAAACCCAAGTGCTTATTATGCTTATGTAACCCATGTGAAGGCAAGAAGTAAATTCATTTGCGTCATGTTGGCTCCAATACCTTTAGTTTCTCAAGCGTGTTTCTGTATACCAAAAATACAAACAAGAAATTATATAAATAAATTATTCTGACATTGAGGGATACATGAGGCAGGAGTATGCTAGCTGACATACATACATATTAGCCACTACAGCCATCATCAAGGATCCTACCTCCAGAAGTATCCATCCATGTAGAATCCACCAGATAAAATCCTTTCAGGGTCAAAAGTGCTTCAGCTCTAAGCAAACCAATAATCATCCATTTAGTATCACTAAGCCATCAGATCGTCAAACTCGTAGTTAATATGAATACTTCTTCTCTTACCTTTACACAAAATTAACCAAGGCTTATCGATTCCAAATCCACTATATATTTGTCATATTATCCCGATTCCCAAGTTCTCAGGCTGCAACTTTATATGTCATTAACACTCTAAAACTAAAAATATTACAAACACCATAACTATTTGACATCCTTCCTATTGATAACACGTTAGTCATATCACAAATTGCAATTAAGGCGTCCCTACCGTAACATTCCAACACTTCCTGTAACCCGAATAAGATGACAGGACGCCGTCAATCCCTGTTAAATAGACAAAATGATGTTGCCCATTACTCTTAAGCCTCTAATTCCTTTGTTAAAAAACCTCTATCTGAGGAACTATCCCCATCTTACCTCTCCGTGACAACGCGTTACTGCACCCGAGTACAGGCGAGGAACACCGTCTTCCGGGTTCACGACCTTAATATCATCCTGAAAATCAAGAAGGGACTATCCCATTCCGTTTCGAGCGCCATCTTAGCCTAGTGTTACTATAATCCAAGGTTCATACTCGTCATCTCCTATTAATCAAACTATAAGCGGTAATTCCCGGTGCTCTGGTGAATATCTCCATTTGAGGAACCACCTTCCTCTTACCTCTCTGTCTAAACTCATTTATTCACTCGAGTACAAGCGAGGAACACCGTCTGCCGGGCTCCCAAAGCTATTATCTTCATAATGATCGAGAAGGGACTAAACCATTTCATTCTCGAGCGCCATCTTAGCCTAGTGTTCGTGTGATTATCTCAAGTCATACCAATTTCAATAATGCATCGTATTTGTTTACCAACTACTCCTCCACCCGGGTATAGACAAAAACAATACCTGGCAAGTTGACACTGCTAGTATCTACATGCACTATTAAGGAAGGGAAATGTTTATTCCCCAGTTGCGCTTACCATCTTTACCTAGTAAGGAAGCAACCCATTAATTGGCTTTTGTATTGGCCAATTAATTTCTATGAACAACATCTCCAAAAGTGCATGAATTTTACATGAATCAATCTTATCATCCATTATATGCAAACACCAGATTGTCATATTAAGAAGTATCGAAAGCTATTCAGAAACCAAATTATCAGATTCCTGAATACACTACACTTCACAAAATAAAGAAATAATTGTCATCAAAACACTAATCATGATAAGCTTATCTTTAATACCCATGAAGTGGCTTGCCAATCAGTACACCTACAAAAACCGCTAATTGAAGGATGAGACTTCACTCTGTTTGATACACAGTCAATGCATTTTTAAATAAACTAATGCATATTATATCAATCACCCAAAAAATACTGTAATTCCCGATCAAAATTTAAACCATCCTCTACTGCTCGTAAGCGCATAATCCACCTTGCCTCGTGTCTCCACAACATCAGTTCTCTATCCCCACCCCTGGGTCCATTTTGATATGCTCAATCCCAAAAAATCTAAAACCCTTATTTCTGTCTTGAGCAATACATTTGTGTACATGTTCTGCTATGGGGTACCGTATATCATTCTGTTTGATTGCTCGCAAGTGTTCACTCATTCGTTCTTTTAGCATTCTTATAGTGCTACCTACATATATCTTTGCACATTTGCATTCAATTATAGATAACATATTTGGTAGTGCATGTTATATGGGTTAGCACATCATACACTTTCCCATCATTGATCTGAAATTGCTTTGTCCTGTCCTTAGCACATTTGCACATCCCACAGTGACCACATTTAAAAAAACCTTTGGAATGCTGATCCAGCCACGTTTCCGATTGTTTCTTGTATGGATAGCTCGGGCTTAACATTGAACCCAAAGTTTTACTTCTACGGAATGTAATTTGAGGTTGCACACCAATATGACCTTCCAAAGCCTTATCCAGTTTCAGTATGTGCCAATGCTTGTTCATACTTTTCAATAGAGTATTCCCAATCGGTGTAAAATCAGTAATCATCCTAATACATTGTGCAGTACCAGTATTCTTTTTTGAAGGTTTCAAGGTGGACATGCGAGTTGTTTTTAGTATCCTCTCTTTAGCCATTAGTACATCTTTTTTCAATAACTTCTTTGTAAAAACCTCTTTTCTATGTCCTTGATACACTCCTCGAACTGCAGGTTTTCGCTACAGTTCCTCCTTGCCCTTGTACTCGAGTGAATAAATGAGTTTAGACAGGGGGGTAAGAGGAAGGTGGTTCCTCAAATGGAGATATTCACCAGAGCACCGGGAATTACCGCTTATAGTTTGATTAATAGGAGATGACGAGTATGAACCTTGGATTATAGTAACACTAGGCTAAGTTAGCGCTCGAAACGGAATGGGATAGTCCCTTCTTGATTTTCAGGATGATATTAACGTCATGAACCCGGAAGACGGTGTTCCTCGCCTGTACTCGGGTGCAGTAACGCGTTGTCACGGAGAGGTAAGATGGGGATAGTTCCTCGCTAAATGGAGACTTGAAACTTTGTAACTATTTAAAGATTCACTTTTATGATCAGCGTGGTTGCTCAAAATTCAGCTCCGCTCGCGTCTGCTGCACCGAGGTGGCTGTACACGATTGAATTAAACACAAGGAGATCGGATTTCCTGTTCCCTACCTCCCGAGTGCAGGAGAGCTGGGCCTTGTAGTTAGAAATCAAAGGCTTTTAAATGTTTTGCTTGCAAAAGTTAAAGGGCACCTTATTATATCTGCTACACGAACAGTATCATCTTTATAGGTTTAAAATCAATACTAAAAGTGTAGCAATGTACCAACGTGTACCACTAATACAAATTAATACAAATTAATGCCATTTGCCAAAGGCGTCCATTCCATTAAGCTCAGGATATTTCAAACATTTCATTTGATCCTGATGTAGCGCAATTAAATTTAAGGATGCGGTAAGCCTCTTTTGGCATTTGCTCCAAAATCTGGAATGTCCATTTGAAAGGCTGCTCTTTGCTATGAAGAAGGAATAGAGTTTAGGGCAACAATTGGTGAGAGCCGATTTTACCGTATCAACAAGAGCTCCGCTCTCAATGGAACCTAAAACCAATTGAGGGACATCACAAATGTGGCAATTGTGTGTCCTGTGAGACAACGAGCGCAGGAACTATCTTTGAGCACAATACCATTAACTGGACTCACGAGGCCTTTTCAAATTGTAAATCTAAAAATGTGGTTTACGGCATCACGTACCCGTGTGGCAAACTGTATATTGATAAAATCAATCAAGAGATTCGATCGCGAATAGTGCAACACAGGTCTAGAATTCGCACAAAAGTGATGACTGCACCACTTGTAAGTCATTTTGTACATGCTAATCATTGCGACAGAGACATGAGATGGACGTTCCTATGTGTTATCAAACAAACTCCAAAGGGTGGAGACCTTGAAAGAATCCTTCTGCAAAAGCGGCTGATGGAGCAAGGTTTCGTTTAAAAAGAAACTTGCTCGTATGCAATCCTCTCGAATAACCTGTAACAGTTTAACCAACCTGTCCGTGAATAATGAATAACCTGAGTGTCCTAAAATGGCCACCAAAAACGCGGGAACTCTTCTGCGCATACGTCTAGCACATCTACATGGTATGGCGCTTTCTGTCGCTTGGGGGGAAATCTTTGCAGCTGCGCAATAGCTTTTAATATGGCTGCTTGAAACTATTGCACTAATGCACATGCTGTGCTGAAACTAACCTATGCAAGTTTTACTAAGCTATTAATGCAAAAGAAATATTACGTAAATTGGGTTAGAGTAGAAGTAAGTGGTATACAGTCAATTCATTTAATGTTGTATTCTAGCATGTTCTTTTCTGACTTTATTAATAGCTTGTATTTGGGCCTTGGAGGGTGACCGATGTCCCTATCCTTTGCGACCACTACGCATGTGCGCAACCTCCTTGTTCTGAAACTAATGAAGTCATTGGGTGACTGCCAATCCATGTGCCCAGCAAGGACATGGGAAGAACAACTCTTGACCCTACGAGAGGAAGAAGAGGCAACATTGTATTACAGATTTATCGATCCACATATGAAATGCTTGTGGGAATAAAGCTTGTGGGTATTAAAATTAAGGGACGGGGAGCTAGACATTAGAAGTAAAGAAAATATATTGCACTTAGTATGGTGTGATGTCCTCACCCCACTGCCTGGCCCAATCAAATTGTGGGTGTACATGGAATTGAAACATTTGGGGGTGAATCGTACATTTGAATTGGTGTAACAGAGGTAAGTTCTAGATAGTTAGACACACTTGACCCACGAGATGCTGATGCTATGCTGAGATGCCGCCCGATTTTGCTGCAATCTGACTTAAGAATCCAACACTAGGGAAATTCGCGGAACAACCAAGGAGGCATATCTGGGAAGGGGTCCAGATGAGCCAGAGAGAGTAGCAACAGAGAGGGGTGTAAAGCTGGTGTTACACTAGAAGAGGTCTCCTTCCCTGTCCTGAACCTGTCCTGAATCCTTGACACTCTGATGTCGGGGTCCTCACAATATTCTAGATAAATATTACTGTAGGGGTAATGTTCTGTGCCTGCTCTCTATTCTTTCTCTCCTCAATTACTGTCATTACAAGAAATTTGATGAAAATTGATTTTGAACTAACTGTACTATTTTCCCTGATGGAGAATCCTGGTATATCTATGTGTATTTTGATTTGACTCACAAAATTATTAATTCAGATAATATTTTAAAACTCCTTCTGAGTCTGTGGTTCTTTGATTAAAAGATATTATTTCCTCCCTATTCTAATCTACTACAAGATCTTTCGAAGGTGCATTTTCTCAGGAGGAATGGTAAGAATACTGGTGTAAAGGTTTCCTAGGGTAAAATACAAATGATGACCAGCAGATATTTGCTAGCTCATTGAGCGTATGAATGTAAATGGGCCCACATGAGTGTTGTGTGTATGTATGTGTAGAGCTGGTAAACTCCACTGCATCAGTTTTTCTTGGTAGCAGAGGCATGGTTAGTATAGTTAGTTTGGTGGGGATTGTATTTGAAACTTTGAATTATTGATTTATGTTTAACCAAAACCCGTTATGTATTGTTTTATGTTGTCTGGAAATTCCCGGGAATATTGAATAGCGGGTGGTGAATGGAAGCCACGCTGCAGTGAGGTTATTAGATTGGATCGAGAAAGTGCTGAAAGTTACGCAGGACTGGAAGCACTAAGTTAGGGAATAATTTCTTGTATGTTAGAGAGAATAATTGGTAGCGAGGAGTTTGCTGGTGAAAGTTTGGTATTATATCACCTAGAAAGGGTAATACTGAAGGAGTAGCAGGTTCTCTGATGCTTGTGTGAAGAGTAAGCGGAAAGGTTTTACTCGTAGTGTATGAAGAGTAAGCGGAAGGGTTTTACTCGCAGTAAAAGAAGTTCTACTATTCTTTGTATTAGTGGGTCAGACACAATAGCGAATGTTTATACGTTGTTAATTAATGAAATTGTGTGAGATTTGTGAGAAAAGAAGTTTTCGTATTACCTTGTAAAGGATGGATCAGTTGAGGGTGCTGCACTGACGTCACTGAGAGCCGCGCTGGGATTGGTTGAAACAGCGGGCGTGTAGTTGATGCGAAATTTTAAAGGAGGGGTCAGTAGTAAGGAGTGATACTGACGTCACAGAAAAAGCCGCGCAAGCATTGGCTGAGCGAGCGAGCAGAGTAGAAATTGATTGGTCTTCAGAATAGAAAACGCGCAGGTATTGAAGAAATATTAAGATTAAAGCAAGCGTCTGATTGGTTGACAAAATAGAAATCTCAAGAATAATAATAGATAGTGGAGATTGCATGTACGATCCAACATTAACAGGGACTAGACAAGATAGAAGGTTTATAGGGTTTGCTTACGAGCAGTACCTTAACAAGCACAAGTACCCCATGTACGGAGAAAAGAGAAAAATTAAATTTATGCAAAAGGTTAAGAATTATTTCAAAAAGGACAAACCCATTAAGAGTAGAGAGGGGATTCTCATTCCTCCTCCAAATACTCCTGCATCAGACATGATGGTGGAGAGAGGCTATCATACTTGTGTATGATTAGAAAATTGGGTAGAATACACAAAAGATGATGGAATATTAGTATTTTCTGAATACGGAAGCTTTAATGGAAGAATATTGTACAACTTAAGAACACGAATAAATGAATTAGAACCCAGACCTAGATTGACTCAATATGAGGCTTTAGAAGAATGGGAAATGGAAGCCTTTGAACGTGACAGACCCCAAAGTAACAGGACCTTAAGCAAATATTACCCGAAATTTCCCCGAGAAACTAGAGATAGTCAAATGAAACAATGGAGACAGGCCATGGTGGCAGAAGGTTTCTATCCTATGTCAACATCAGAGGAACAGAAAGGAGGTAAATGTACAGAGAAAACCAAGCACTTAACCATGTTAGGTAGCGGAGAAACAGAAGAGGATTGCCTAGAAGACATATTGATGAAAAGTCCTCCACCTTATAATGATGGATTCAATAGAATGACCCCTAAATGTCCTAAAGTTCCTGTAATGCCTACCCAAGCATAGAAGCTAGAAAAGTAAAGATAATAATAGATGATCAAGCAAGTGAATGTGAATCAGTAATATCATTGATGGATTTGTCCATAAGAGAGCCGATGATGGAAACCCGAAGATAAATTTGCCCAGTTGTTCAAAGGAAGTTAGACTAGAAACCTCATCAGGAACTAGAAGTGCCACAATAGTAACCCCAGGAGATATAGAGAGATGGACTCAAGAAATAGAGAAGCCAAAGTCCCAGCCAAAAATATTAGACATTTTCAATTTGAAAGTAGAATTGGAAGAAATTGTTGCTGGAAATGTGGGTCTAGACAGATTAAACACATAAAGTAAGGAAGAATTACTGTTTATTTGTAGAAGCATTACACGAAACACAAAGGTATTCCATGAAAAACTGGCGAATTTGGCATCAGAAATGGGAATTGACATAGGGAAATCAAAGGTGTTGCAGAAACCATATAGAGCAGAATTTTCTGAAAAGGATTTGGAAACCATGAATGTGTCTGGAAGAAAGTTGCAGATGAGGGAATTGTTATTTCTGTTGCAAAAGTGGGGAGATCTTGAAAGATGGAAAGTTAGATGGGGGAAAAAAAAGGAAGAAGCACAGGGAAATCAAACGACATCTGAATATGCCATGAGAGAAACAGAAAAAGCTGAGCGGTTGTATCCAATGAGAGAAGTACCCGGAGGGGGGTACGTACATGAGCCATGGAATAGACAGGATATTTTGTCATTTACGAATGATTTCCCAAAATTGAGGGAGAAACCAGTGGAGTGGTACAGACAAGTTGAGAGGTTTGTGAAAGTTTCAAAGGTTTTATTAAAGGATCTGGATGGTCATAGTGGTACCCGCAGATTTGTGGACAGAGTGCAAAATTACTATAGATTGACCTAGTGAAGAATATCCAAGAGATGCAAAAACTGGAGCCCTGTCAGAAGATGTAATGAAAAACTATCATCAAGTAATCACCTTCCTAAAGAGTAAAATTCCCCCGAAGGAAACTAATTGGGTAAAAATAGATAGAACAACCCAAGAAAAGAATGAGTCTGTACATGCCTACTACGAACGTCTTTTACAGGTGTTCAAACAGTATAGTGGGTTTGAAAGTTTAGAAAATAAGGACATGACTCATTTTGTGTATCGATTTGTAACTGGGCTGAGATTGGATATATCTCAAATGATTAAGCAGCACATGCTGTGTTGGCAATCAAAGCCCATTGATGAGATTTTAAAATATGCTAAATACTGTGGGGATGAAATTGATAACAAATGAAAATCAAGGAAGAGCACAAGGTCAAGGTGACAATAATGGGGGAAAACCTCGGGAAAGGTTGAATCGGGAAGAGGCAAAGAAAAAGTTTCCCTGTCACGGGTGCGGGAAGTTGGGGCATTGTAAAAACGAGTGTAAAGCTATACAAGTTAACAATACCCCAAATCAAAAATTCAATCCAAAGACGCAGAATGAGGTGTTAATGAGTCATCAGCAACAGGGTATAGATCTACAGAGTCAATTGCCACCTGCCCCTAAATCAAATTTTGTGAGTCAAGCCAAGTACAGTGTGGACGCCGGATTTCCAGAAGGAAGTGGTAAAAAGTTTTTTGTAACATCACAGTTTCTTTTGCCGGACCCACTAATTGATTATGATCAGGAATGACGGTGCCTGAGGGGGGGGGGCGGGGGGGGAGGGGAGTGCGTGCTTGGAGCATCCCTACCGGTAGATCAGTCAGGTCCAGACGTAGAAGGTAAAGTGGAAGGAAATGATATTACTTTCTTGTTGGATACTGGTGCTACCAGGTCTACTGTGAGGACATCAGACATTCCTAACCTGCCCCTCTCGGGTGAAGACATCCAAGTTGTAGGTGTATCAAACAAACGGATTAGAACCCCAATCACAGAACCAATGGAGGTGCGAATTGGAAATTTTAACGAAATGCATACGTTTGTGGTGTGTGACTCAAGTCCTGTAAATTTGCTTGGAAGGGACTTGTTGTGCAAAATGAATTGCACTATATTTTGCACACCGGATGGCGTTGCAATACAAACCCCAGATGAAGATGGAGTTTACAAGTTCATGTTAGCTAAACAGGGAACAGAAGTAAATGAATTATATTCGATGATGACACAAAATGAATTACCTGCCAAAGTCAAACTGACTGTAAATGCAGAGATATGGGATTTTACTGGAAAAGAAATAGGATTAATGGCAAATGTAGATCCCGTAAAAGTGACAGTGAAATAAGGTGCTGTTTATCCAAATACCTGACAGTATAAAAATGAGTCCAGAAGTAAAAGCAGGTGTAGCAGCAGAGATTGAGTGATTGGTCGAACAAGGCATCTTGAAAGAAATAATGAGTAGCCCTTGTAACTCACCTATAATTGGCATTAAGAAACCTAACGGAAAATATAGGGTGGTTCAAGATCTTAGGAAAATTAATAAGATTGTTGTACCATGCTGCCCAGTAGTGCCTATTCCAGCTGTGATTCTTTATCAGATACCATGGAAAGCAGGATGGTTCACAGTAATCGATTTATGTCATACGTTCGTTTCTATTCCACTGCATCCGGATAGCAAGTTTTTATTTTCATTCAAATTTGAAGAGCATGTTTACGTGTGGAATCGTGTGCCTCAAGGGTACACATAAAGTCCTTCAATCTTTAATCAGATTCTCAATAGAAGCCTTGAATCTCTTGTGTTACCAAGAGAGTCAGTCTTGGTGCAGTATATTGATGACCTGTTGGTGGCGTCAAACACACGAGATGACTGTGTTACTGATTCAATTGCACTGCTAAATCATTTGGCAAAGGGTGGAAATAAGGTGTGCCCTGAGAAACTACAATTTTGCAAGAACTCAGTCAAATACTTAGGACATCAAATAGAAAGAGGAATTAGAAGAGTGACCTCTGAAAGAATCAGAATAATAAGCCAAATGCAGTTGCCACAAACCCAAAAAAGAAATAAGAATGTTCCTTGGAGTTTTGATTTATTGTAGGCAATAGATTGTAGGATTTGCTTTACTAGCTAAACCCCTGATACAGATGACCAGGAAGAGAGCAAAAGATTTTATAGAATGGGATAATGAAGGCATGGGATCATTTAGAAAGTTGCGAATTTGTTTGTGTGAAGCACCTGCTTTAGGAATGCTAGACTATTCAAAAAAATTTGCATTATTCTGCTATGAGCGGGGTAATTGTGCACTTTCAGTTCTGACACAGAGACATAGATTGATGAGAAGGCCATTAGCACACTTTACCCTAGATCAGAGGTCTTCAAACTTTTGTAGGTTGAGCCCCCCCAGCTGAATCTTTTTAGATTTTGGGCCCCCCCACCACCTGTCCGAAATTTCTGGAATCTGGTACACTACATAATCGACCGCCACGCGCATATCACAGGCCATATCCGGCAAATAATGTTCAACACAATAAGAGTGTTTAGTAAGCTGCAGGTGTGTGAGCGGGTGTGGTGAAATGACAGAAGCTTATTACACAGTTCAAAACACAATTTTCCAAGATAAAATGTGCGCAAATTGTATTTACTAGGATGCTTTGTTTTACACATTATATAGATTAAGAATAACACCACCAACATAAATGTGACGGGTGTTCCGGTGTTTAGCCACATTGACTGTCAATCTGTGGATGGATTTTTGCTCCTGCCATCCTCAGGTTGTGCTCTACATCCAGTCTTGAACGGTACTTAGCCTTTAATATCGCAAGTACTGAGAATCCAATCTCACATAAATAGGACAAGTTGAAAGGCAAGAGAGTTTTGATAGCAGTTTCTCTCAAAGCTGAATATTCTGCAGACATTTTCAGCCAAAACAGTGACTGTAAGGGAGACAGTGTTATCAGATTTTTCGAGCACTCCATAGCTCAGAGTTGGTACACGAGAAACAATTCTTCTCTAGAAACCATTAACAAATGTTTTAGGCAGCATTATAAGGGGACAATTGCCCACCAACCAGTTATGGATCCGAAGAGACAGGTGAAAGTCCACAGAGGGTGCTGAACGAACACCTAATTGAGAATTCCTTAGTGGTACGATAAGTTGCTTGCCTGAAGCAGTGGGGGTTTAGGACACGTCGGGCTTATGTTTAAAAAAATAGAACTGATAATATATTAATAATGTTGCCTATTTTACTTCAAAGCAATGTTGTCTGACAGACTTTGTGGTGGCAGGGACATGTTAAGGATTTTGGGTGCCCTGGGCCAATACTATTATGAGGCCCCTGTTCAGAACAGCTTTGAGATTAAATGATTCACTTTCAGCTCTGCCATACCCTCTTTAGCCAGGCTACTAAGGGTGCACAGGCGCTATGGTCGAAATTCTAAAAGTGTTTATATCTAATATTCAGAGATAGTGATGTGTGTTTTCACTGTTGTAACAAAGCAGCAGCCCACTAATTTTACAGCGAATAATATCTGGGAAATCCTCCAATTTCACATATGTGAGGACCCTTTTTGATCTAAAATAAACTTTTTTATGGTTGTTGCATGAAACCAAAACATTTCTCTGCAAATAGTAATAGACTCTCTCACATCAATCACATTAAAAAGAAATGAAACAAAACAGTATTTACAAGAATCTGTTTAGGAATTATTCCAGGCCATCAGGGCAAAAACAGAGCTGCCTCTATCAAGGACCCCCCTGAAAGGCTGGATTGCAGTGCATGTAAATATGTCCTTTTGTAATTTAGGACGAAAACCTTGATGGGGCATGACATGCCCATACTTGTGTACAAGGGCGCAACTAGACCCAAAGTTTGGGTGGGGGCTAACACTCCCATCCAGGGCTGGCCCTAGCACTGGTCGCACACAGTGCAACGCTCTGTTTTGGCGCCCCCTTCCCCATCTACATGACTTTCCTCACTACCACTCACCAACAATGCACCCCATCTCTCTATAGCACCTTTCTGGCAAACATTTAATTTTTTATAGCGCTACTCATAGTTTACCCACACTCAGTTCTTTGATCTGTATAGTACATGTTCTTTGTAGTAGGCACAATAAACCTCTGCGCTGTGTGGGTGGCAGGAGTACCCATGTGAGTGCAGGGTGAGCCATGCAACAGTGTGAGAGTAGGGCAAGAGGAATGACTGCAGGGTGAGTGAGGTGAACATATGGTGTGGATGTAAGTGCAGAGTGGGACGAATGAATGTATAGTTCGTGATGGTCTTATTTGAGTGAGATTGCAGATTGAGCAGTAAGGGGGACATATGAGTGAAGTGTCGCATGAGTGCAGGGTGAGTAGTGTGCTCATGTGACTGCAGGGTGAGGTACAGGGTGATCAGCACAAGTGCATTGTGAGTGCAGAGTGATCACTGTGAGTTCAGGGTTAGCAGGTGATTGGTGTGAGCGCATGGTGATGTGTGTGAGGGCATTGTGATCGCTGTGAGTGCAGGGTGGACATGAAAATGAAGGGCAAGATTGAGGAGCGAGTTATCTGAATGCATGGTGCATTCTTAGACACTTGAAGTAACTCAGCAGGTTATTGACAGCAGCGTAGGGTTTCAGATATGTTAAACTATTGCTATTATGACATTAAGCAGGGATCAGGGCGGAATAAATAAATGTGCTGATCTTGCAACAAACTTCCAGTCTTATGATTAGGGTTGCCAGCTCATTATTTTGATGTCCCAGGCAGTACAAAAATAAACAGTCACCTAAAGCATATTTTCAGCAGTTATCTGTGCATACTTTGAACAGCAAATATAAATAGTAGCACTTTTAATTGTGTTCTAGGGCTGCCTGAATGATCCATGACTGATAATAAAATGGAACAAAGACAGAAAATTCACGTTACAAGTGTATACATACTTCTTTATTTATAAGCATATTTAGTGTCAAGACAAGCAATTTGCAGGCTGTTTGGAAAACACATGGCTGGCTGGCATTTCTCTTTTGGTAACTTGAAGCCCTGTGTGTGTTGCGGCACTACCTGTGTAAATATAAAATAAACTTTGTCTCCTCTCTGCTAAGAGCTAACCCTCCCAGGACGGGGTTAAACTCTTAGAGCTGAAATGCTTCAGCTGCAGTGGAAGGCAGGATGTCTCCTCTGCTTAAACTGAAAGCAAAGGAACAGGCAGTCATTTCAGCTGCAGTGGGAGACAAGGAGTCTCCTCTGCTATGAAATCGAACGCAAAGGAACAGGACTGTCTGTTCATTCGTTTTCTTTCGGTTTTAGCAGAGGAGACACTGCCTCCCACTGCAGCTGAATCATTTGAGCTCTACTAATTAACCCCCTCCTGGGAAGGTTAACTGTTAGATCTTTACGTGACAAAAGCGCACTGTGTGCCTTATCTATTTCCCCTCCCTCCCCCTCCAACCCTCTGCTACGGAGTTCTCCAATAAAAGAATTCCCATTTGAAATGGGTGAAGACTTGCGACGCCGCGGGACAGCAAAGGGCCAACAAAGGTAAGAGTTTACTGTGGAGTGCGTGCCCCCCCCTGAGATGGTGTTGCGCCCCACTGGAGGATCGCGCTCCACAGATTGAAGAACTCTGCCCTAGATCCTGTGGCCTGTGCATTACCAGGTTGCCTGAAAGCTGTAGCTGCAACTTGTGTAAGCATAGAAAAAAGTGAGTCAACTGTGATGGGACACCCTGTCAAGGTGTACGTCCATCATGCAGTGGTGATTCTACTGACCAGAACCCAAACACAGTACCTTACTCCCAGTAGGCTGACAAAATATGGAAGAATAATACTGGGGGCTGAAAACGTGACTATAGTGAGGTGTACTGTTCTCAATCCAGCCACTTTACTACCTGATCCTTACGAACAAGAAGTGAAAGATGAGGTGGAGCATGAATGTCTTGACTTGACAGAACTTAGCACCAAACCACGCCCTGACATACAAGAGGAACCCTTGAAAAATGCTGATCATGAGCTATTTGTAGATGGCTCATGCATGCAACATGAGGAGGGAGGGTTAAGTGCTGCTTACGCTGTATGTACATTAACTGGAATAGTCGAAGCATCTTATTTACCAGAGGTCAGATCTGCACAAGTAGCTGAATTAATCGCTTTAATTAAAGCATGCAAAATTGGGAAAAATTGAAGAGTAACCATATTACCTGACAGTCAATATGGTTATGGGGTTGTGCATGATTTTGGCCAACTGTGGATGCAAAGGGATTTCCTGACTTCCTCAGGAACTCCTATTAAAAATTGAATTTTCGTAAAAGAATTGATTGAGGCAATTCAATAACCGAAAGAGGTGGCCGTGGTTAAGTGTGCTGCTCACTAATCAGGAGATGACTATGTGACAGCCGGTAACCGATATGCTGACCAGGTTGCCCAACACTGTGCGTGGTCTGAAATTGCCCTAAACAAGCAAATCGAAACATGTGGAATCAGCTGGCAACTTATGCTACTTGCAGGAGTGGGAACCTTGGAGGAGGTAAAAGATCTGCAGGAAACTGACATGAGAGAAAAGGAAGAGTGGGTAAAAATAGGATGTCGGAGAAGGGCAGAAGATGGAGTGTGGGTGTGTTATGATGGCACACCAGTCATGCCAGACAGTATGCTTGCACCAATGGCTAGAATGTATCATGAAGACACACATGTGGGCAGAGATGCAATGCTTCGACTTTTCAGACAACATTGGTTTAACTCGAAGTTCGGGAATATAGCAGAGAGCCTTTGCCAAAGATGCTTAATATGTCGACAAATGAACCCTGGTAGGAAAACTGTGGTCTGTATGGGAAAGATTGGAAAGGCAGAGGGTTCTTTTCTAAGACTTCAATTAGATTTCATTCAACTGCCTGCTTGTCGAGGGCTGAAATATGTACTTGTCATAGTTAGTTTATTTTCTAAGTGGGTGAAAGCATACCTGACCCGAAGAAATGACAGTTTGACAGTGGCCAAACTTTTATTAAGAGAACTCATCCCGAGGTTTGGTTTTCCAGGAACGATTGAATCAGATAGAGCGTCTCATTTTAATAATGAAATAATTTGTCTAATTTGTGAAGCATTCAAAGTCGAACAAAAATTGCACTGCGCTTACCGTCCAGAGGCTTCTGGAGTGGTAGTACAATTGAATGGCACAATAAAGTCAAGACTCGGAATGGTGTGTGCATCCACCCCACTGGAATGGCCTGATGCTTTACCTCTTGTTCTAATGGGCCTCAGAAGTATTCCAGACAAAAATACTGGATTGAGTCCCCATGAAATACTCATGGGAAGAGCAATGAGACAAGCATGTGTACCAGGACACAAGCTGTTAAATATACCTGATGACTTGGTTTTGGAGTATTGCAAAGAGTTGGCTGACAGAGTGCGTTCTATCTCTCATCAGGTTGGGGAAGACGCTTTCAACAGACAGCTGAGCCAATCACATGATCTGAATCCTGGTGACTGGGTAGTAGTGAAGAATCACACTTGAGAATCGTGCCTAGCACCAAGGTGGGACAAACCACATCAAGTTATATTGCCTAATTGGATCCATGCATGTCATACCAAAAGGGTACCAGCTCCTGAAGAAGAAGAGTTTCAATTGAAACAAAAAATTGATGGTGCTGAAGGTTGTGCAGCTGAAGAACTTCCTATAGAAGAACCTGAGGTGGCTGCCCAAGAACAACCGAGCACTCATCAGGATGACTGGATCCCAGTGGTGGACATACCTGAAGTATTTATAAGAACTAGGAGTCAAACACAGTTAGATAGACAGGAAAAGAGTGAGGAACAGACAGGTATAGAAGAACTCGCTCAGAAAAGTAGGGAAACGATTGTTAGGGAGCCTGAGCAGGAACAGCTAAGGAGAGAACAATATACTCAGACAGAAGAAACCCAAAGCCCCATTCCTGAGTCTGAGGAGGGACAGCTAGGTTTTAGAGGAAACATTCAGGCAGAAGAAGGTAAAAAGACCTGAACAGGACCAGATAGGTATAGAAACGCAAGTTCAGGATACAGAAGAAAAACCCAACTTCACTAATCGTGAACAGGGTCCGATTGAGGTAGATGAACCCATCCAGGCGGAACAGGCCAGAACAATAAGCCCTGGACAAGGTTAGATAGAGAGAAAATCTGAAGACTAAGCTGATCAAGTTGTACCGAAATCTAAAGAAAATAAAAGGAGTCTTGAAGAACCTGGCAGTGCAGTGAAATTTAAGAACAGTCGAAAAGGTGATAATTGGCCAAGAATTATCAAGAGACTGAGATACCGTCTTAAGACGATTAGTGAAGAACCTGATCAAGTAAATGAAGTAACTAGTCAATCTAGACCTTCCAAAGTAACACCAAAGCGAAGGAGTCAAAGGTTAAAGACATTGAATAACAAGTTCAAGGGTCCTGAGTGGACATATGTTATTCTTGAAGACTTTGAAAATCTCGACTTAAATGAAGAAAGTGATGAAGAGCTGAATGTTGAATGAGTTGAAGAAGAAGTGAGACTGACCTGAAAGAGAAAAGACGCTTAAGGTGTTATCTCATACCAGGTTCTGAATTTAAGAAGAGATAATCTTCTTGTCCAAAATGTCTTATAATAATGTTGCTGGAAAACCAAAACAAAGCTGTATAAAGAAGTGTTGTAGGATCTGTATATGTAGTTTAACATTAGTCCTCATAATATGGGTGCTATTAGCAATAGATATTCCTTATCTGATGGTTACTGACAAACAAAATAGTACTAACACACATACAGAAGTTGCAAACATTAAAGGAGATAGAGTAGACTTAGAAACACCAGATGAGTTAGATTTACAACACACTGTAGATAAAAACAAAATTGATTTAAATGTATTTGCAAATCTTTTAGTACATTATGTAGAAACTATGGAAGTTAGTGATTGTTATGTTTGCATGAAATTGCCAAGCTCAGTAGCTGAAAGGGTAACTAATCATCATTTACCCTTGACATATGGTATTTCATGTAGTGTATTAGCTAGTTTATTCTATAGAACTGGAAAATTGCAGTATTATTATTACAATGTGAATGTGATTTTTTCAGAAGTTCCCAAGCGAAAGATCATGAACCCTGTCCTTAGTACTAGAGATTCACAATTCATGGGTGAATATTTCCTAACAATGAAGACAATAGATATAGCTGATGCACATAAACGCAACTTAACCAGTAAATTGCATGAAGAAGAAAATATATTTTTAATTTTAGTAGAAAATAGGAGACAGGATTTCCAAAAAAGAGCCTCTGAACCGAAACCTCATATACCTAAATGGGCTCAAAGGGAAGACCTTTTGGTAACTGGCAAGACTCATGCTGCTATGTCTCTGGATTTTGAAAAAAGAAAGGGAAAATCTGTCTCCATCGGCTTAAAACAGAATATACCAATGAATGTATTGGTTCCAGTGAATGTGAACATAACTTCTTAGTAATTGGGGGTTGGGGACTAAAAGGAGGAACTGATCCAGTATTTCCTGGGATTTATTATATTTGTGGAAACAAAGCTTATTTTAGGTTACCTGATCACTGGTATGGGAGTTGCTATTTCGGAATAGTATTCCCTAAAGTCTATCATGTTAACCCCTTCGATGCTCATGACGGAACGGTTCCGTCATGAGCATCGGTTGGGCTGTGCTCATGACGGAACCGTTCCGTCATGAGGACAGCCCCCGGGGGAAGCGCTGGCGCTCCCCCCCTTGTGCAGCGATCTTCACCCCCTTTACGGGGGTGGCAGCGGAAGAGCTTCCGCTGCCACCCCCGAGCCCCCCCGAGCCCCCCCACGCTTTCTGATGACGTCAGCGCGCACAGCGCGCGCCGGCGTCATCAGGAAGCGTTGGACGCGCTGGAATCCATTTCTTCCAGCGCGTCCAAGGGAGCAGAGGTAGGTTTTGTAGTCCGGTGGGGGCCGCGGCGGTGAAATTTGTAGTATTGAGGCATCGGGGGAGAGGAAAGAGTATTTCCTCTCCCCCGATGTCTCAATACAGGGCATTCCTGCTCCACGATCGCGCACAGCGTCGCGATCGTGGAGCAGGGATGCCCCACTAGACACCAGGGATGTGTTTTATTTTATTTTGGAAGCGACCCCTTGGGTAAGGGTCGCTTCCTGGGGGCCATATATTATTATAAGACTTTTCTGCCCCCTCTGGGGGCAGATCGGTGGTTTTTTTTCGCCGTTTCTGCTCCCAGGGGGGGCAGAAAAGCCCACTAGACACCAGGGATATCATTATTTATGTAGGAAGCGACCCCTTGAGCAAGGGTCGCTTCCTTGGGGCCCTAAATTGTTTGAAGACTTTTCTGCCCCCTCTGGGTGCAGATCGGTGTCGTTTGTTTTGCCGTTTCTGCTCCCAGGGGGGGCAGAAAAGCCCACTAGACACCAGGGATCTTATTATTATTGTAGGAAGCGACCCCTTGGGCAAGGGTCGCTTCCTTGGGCCCACAAATTTTTGAAAGACTTTTCTGCCCCCTCTGGGGGCAGATCGGTGTCATTATTTTGCCGTTTCTGCTCCTAGGGGGGGGCAGAAAAGCCCACTAGACACCAGGGATCTTATTATTATTGTAGGAAGCGACCCCTTGGGCAAGGGTCGCTTCCTTGGCCCCCTAAATTTTTTGAAGACTTTTCTGCCCCCTCTGGGGGCAGATCGGTGTTATTTTTTTGCCGTTTCTGCTCCCAGGGGGGGGGGGCAGAAAAGCCCACTAGACACCAGGGATCTAATTTTTGTTGTAGGAAGCGACCCCTTGGGCAAGGGTCGCTTCCTTGGCCCCCTAAATTTTTTGAAGACTTTTCTGCCCCCTCTGGGGGCAGATCGGTTTTATTTTTTCGCCGTGTCTGCTCCCAGGGGGGGGCAGAAAAGGCCACTAGACACCAGGGAATTAGTTCAAATAAAAATAGAAGTGACCCCTCGCTTCCAGGGTGTAATTTGTTTTCTGGCACACAACCCGATTGACCATTTGGGTAGTGACATAGCATGTTATAATGTTTATTGTTATATTTTTTGTGAATTCCAATTGTAATGTTTTTTTTTTGTTTACTTTTTTGTTCTAGGTGAAGGCTTTTCTTCATTTCACGTTGCAGTGTTGTGACTGGTGGTTCTGCTGTTTGTGTAGTTTGGTAAAAGACTTATTTTTGTACAATGTAAATGTGTTTGATTTCTCTGCCTGTTTTGCAAATGGTGTAATAATAGCAGTATGTTTGGTTTTTGAGTGTCAAAAACTTTTTGCATTGGTGCTCGATGTGTATTTTGTTGTCTTGTGAGTAATTTGTTTTTTTTTCTTCTTTCTAGTTTGATATCGTTGGTTTTTGCTGTGTCACTGCAGAGTTGGTTTCTGGTGAGTGCAGCTGTCTCTTGTAATTGGATTGTATAGTTTTTGAGTACATTGATCTTTGTGATAAAGGTACACATTTCTTTACTTACTTTGTTTGCACATTGTTGGTTGTTGTTGACTTGTTTGTGCAGTCTTCTATCTTAGTAAGTATAATGGCTAGCCGCAGGATGACTGCTCAGCAGGTTGTTGGTTTGCTGTTTGAGTCTTCCTCTGATATTGGTTCAGAGACTGACTCTGCATCTGAGGGAGAGGAGGCAGGGGACGATTCTGGCAGTGAGTTGTCTCTCCGTATGGAGTCATCGGATGATGAAGATACTCTTAGTGCGGATGAAGTGCCTGTGTTAGAGGAGGAGATTGATGTGCCGATAGTGCGGCAAGAGGCATCTGGGCTGCAGCCTGGGGCTGCAAGACTTCCCGTTGGTGTAGTGCGGCAAGAGGCATCTGGGCTGCAGGCTGGGGCTGCAAGTCTTCCCGTTGAAAGTGATGACCTCTGGGTTGCCCCTGGCATGGTGCAGCCGGAATTTCCAGAGTTTACTGGTGTTCCAGGGTCTAGAGTGAATACTGAGAACTTTTTGCCTGTAAATTTTTTTCAGTTGTTTATGGACGATGTGTTTTTGGCAGAGATTGTTGAGCAGACTAATTTGTATGCCGAACAGTTTTTGAGGGACAACAGTGCCAGTCTTAAGCCACACTCTAGAGCTACCCGGTGGACTCCCACAAATGTTGAAGAGATGAAGAAGTTCTTGGGTTTAACTTTTTTGATGGGCTTGCTAAGGAAGCCATCATTGGCTTCATATTGGTCTAGCAGTCCCTTGATGGCAACGTCTATTTTTCCGGCAGTCATGACTCGTGACAGGTATTTGCTTCTGCTTCGGATGATGCACTTTGTTGATAATGGTTTAGCGTTGCCACGAGATCACCCTGATTGTGACCGTCTTTTTAAGATTAGGCCTGTCCTTGATCACTTTGTTGATCGATTTTCTGAGATTTATGCCCCTGGTAGAGAAATTGCAGTGGATGAGTCTTTGGTGTTGTTCAAGGGCCGCTTGGTTTTTAGGCAATACATTCCTAGTAAGAGGGCACGCTATGGAATAAAGCTGTATATGCTGTGTGACAGTAGGACTGGATATGTCTCTAATTTCAGGGTGTACACCGGTAAGGAATCTAGGTTTAACCTCCCTGGTTGTCCGTCCACTTTTGGAGTGACTGAGAAAATTGTTTGGGAACTTGGTAGAGGATTTTTTAACAAAGGCCACCATTTATATGTAGATAACTTCTACACTGGTGTGCGGTTGTTCAGGGAATTGGCCAAAGTGGACACTTTTGCTTGTGGCACAATCCGCTGTAACCGTAAAGGTTTTCCGAAAGAACTTGTTTGTCAAAAGCTTGTGCGGGGACAGTGCAGTGCGTTGCGTTGCCAGGAGCTTCTTGCTGTGAAGTTTACAGACAGGAGAGATGTATACATGCTGACTTCCATCCATGATGAAAGCACTGCACCTGTGACTGTTTGGGGTCAGGTCGCTGAAGCACGCAAACCTGTGTGCATTTTAGACTATAATAGGCACATGGGTGGTGTTGACAGAGTAGATCAGAGGTTGGAACCTTACACTGCTCTTCGTAAGGCTTACATTTGGTACAAGAAGTTGGCTATCCATCTTTTCCACATGGCAATGTTTAATGCTTTTGTTGTGTTCCAGGATTCTTGCCCTGAGTCAAAGATGACTTTTGCTAAGTTTCAGGAGTCTGTAATAGGCAGCCTTGTTGTAGTGGAACAGGCAAGTGTTCCTAGAGTTGGACCGGTGGAGGATGTTGCTAGATTGAAAGAACGCCACTTTCCAGATCACATTCCTCCCACACCCGCAAAAGATTTTCCCAGTAGGAGATGTAGAGTCTGTTGGCGAAGAGGTTTGCGGAAGGAGAGTCGTATGTACTGCCCCGATTGTCCCTCTCATCCTGCACTGTGTCTCTCTGCTTGTTTCAGAGCGTACCACACGCGTAAAAATTTCTGGGAACATTCATGAGTGGTAAAGTGAACTGCCTGGTCTGTATTCTTTGGAAAATATGATTCTGTTTCAAGGTTGGTGTTAGTGCAATGTATTTAGTTGCTGATTTTCTGTTAGAAGATTTGTATCTATTTGCAATTTGTTTGTGTTTTTATTTTTTTCTAAAAAAATCCAAAATGTGATGGCGGTGTGTGTAGGCTTGCGCTTGGCTGTTGGTGTGTGTGGACTGGCACTTGGTTGGTGGTGTGCGTGGAATGGTGCTTGGCTGACGGTGTGCGTGGACTGGCGGTGTGCATGGACTGGCGGTGTGCGTGGACTGGTGCGTGGCTGGTGGTGTGCGTGGAATGGTGCTTGGCTGGCGGTGTGCGTGGAATGGTGCTTGGCTGGCGGTGTGCGTGGAATGGTGCTTAGCTGGCGGTGTGCGTGGACTGTTACTTGGCTGGCGGTGTGTGTGGACTGGTGGTGTGTGCGGACTGGTGTTTGGCTGGTGGTGTCCGTGGACTGGAGCTTGGCTGGTGGTGTCCGTGGACTGGAGCTTGGCTGGTGGTGTGCGTGGACTGGAGCTTGGCTGGCGGTGTGCGTGGAATGGTGCTTGGCTGGCGGTGTGCGTGGACTGGTACTTGGCTGGCGGTGTGCGTGGACTGGTGGTGTGTGCGGACTGGTGCTTGGCTGGTGGTGTCCGTGGACTGGAGCTTGGCTGGCGGTGTAGGTGGATTGGCGATTGGCTGCCGGTGTGCCTGGACTGGCGATTGGATGGCGGTGTGCCTGGACTGGCGCTTGGCTAGCGGTGTGCGTGGACTGGCGTTTGGCTAGCGGTGTGTGTCGACTGGTGCTTGGCTGGCTGTGTGTGAGTAGTGACTTTCTGCTGGTCACTACACACACTGCTAGCTGAGTGCCACTCCACGCAATCCTTCAGCCTGTGTAGTTGCTGTGTCTGGATTGTGGGCGTGTGAAAGTGATGGGCCCTTGAATGGCGCTGTGTGCTGGTGTGAGTTTTGTTATGTGATGGGCCCGCGGCTGGCGGTGTGAATGGTTTTGTATGTCTCACACGTATGAAAGGTGTATGAATGGCCTGTAAAGAGGTTGGTGCCTTGTCGTGGCTTTACAGCTCACGAGCTGTGAGTCAATGGTTCAGTTTCTTGCCCTTTCAATTATTACCAGTGCATTTCATGTTTTGTGAAATCACTTGGTAATACAATTTTATCTACTGAACCATCACTCACCCTCGTGCCAAATCCAACCAGTATGTGTGTGTGCTTGCGGGTTAGATGACTGTGCAGTAATATTTGTCTTTCTGAAGCAGGGTGTACCTTGTCCCTTTTTGGTGATTTTTGTACTGTGTTGCTTTTGTACCTGGTGGTGCGAATGGTCTTGTTTGTATCACGTATGAAAGGTGTGTGAATGGCCTGTAAAGTGGTTGGTGCCTTGACGTGGCTTTACAGCTCACGAGCTGCAAGTCATTGGTTTGGTTTTTTGTGAATTTAATTATTGACAGTGCATTTCATTTTTGTGAAATCTCTTGTTAATAAAATTTAATACACTGAACCATGACTTGCCCTCGTGCCAAATCCAACCAGTATGTGTGTGTGTTTGAGGAATAGATGGTTGTGCAGGAATCTTTGTCTTTAGTTTCTCTGCCAAGGTACACTTTCCATGTAAGAATAACCCACCAACTGTAGATATTGTCGAAAACCCTTGGGAGTTCATGGTGATGTCTCTCTAGTAATTTGAAAAATATTTTTTATCCCCATTGTCCTGTAAACCTCAAATTGTCTGCCACATTTTCTTTGCAGTATTATTCCTAAATTCTCACGCTGTAGTAACAATAGGTAATCTGGTTTTGCAAGGGGGGTTACTTTGGTTTTTTGCCCAGGGCTCGGCGGCCATCTAGGGAAACCTTTCAAACCCACGCATTTCTGAAAACTAGACACCCGGCGGCTTCCAGGGAGGTATGGCTTGCGTGGATCCCCCAACGTTTCCTTACCCAGAATCCCCTGCAAACCTAAATTTTTGCCCAAAAAATCACTTTTTTCACACATTTTGGGGTGGGAAAGTAGTGGCATCACCGGGCTCACACAAATTTACCACCACCCAGCGTTCCCCCAGGTCTCCCGGTAAAAATGGTGCCTCACTTGTGTGGGAGGCCCAAGGACCCGCGGCAGGCAAGGGCCCCAAACGTAGTGAGGCGACATCAAGATGGCCTATCGCCAAACCACCTGGTTTTTCAAGGGGGGTCACTTTGGTTTTTGGCCCGGTGCGCGGCGGCCATCTAGGGAAACCTACCAAACCCAGGCATTTTTGAAACCTAGACACCCGGCGGCTTCCAGGGAGGTATGGCTTGCGTGGATCCCCCAACGTTTCCTTACCCAGAATCCCCTGCAAACCACATTTTTTGCTCAAAAAATCACTTTTTTCACACATTTTGGGGTGGGAAAGTAGTGGCATCACCGGGCTCACACAAATTTACCACCACCCAGCGTTCCCCCAGGTCTCCCGGTACAAATGGTGCCTCACTTGTGTGGGAGGCCCAAGTACCCGCGGCAGGCAAGGGCCCCAAACGTAGTGAGGCGACATCAAAATGGCCTATCGCCAAACCACCTGGTTTTGCAAGGGGGGTCACTTTGGTTTTTGGCCCGATGCGCGGCGGCCATCTAGGGAAACCTACCAAACCCAGGCATTTTTGAAAACTAGACACCCGGCGGCTTCCAGGGAGGTATGGCTTGCGTGGATCCCCCAACGTTTCCTTACCCAGAATCCCCTGCAAACCACATTTTTTGCTCAAAAAATCACTTTTTTCACACATTTTGGGGTGGGAAAGTAGTGGCATCACCGGGCTCACACAAATTTACCACCACCCAGCGTTCCCCCAGGTCTCCCGGTAAAAATGGTGCCTCACTTGTGTGGGAGGCCCAAGTACCCGCGGCAGGCAAGGGCCCCAAACGTAGTGAGGCGACATCAAAATGGCCTATCGCCAAACCACCTGGTTTTGCAAGGGGGGTCACTGTGGTTTTTGGCCCGGTGCGCGGCGGCCATCTAGGGAAACCTACCAAACCCAGGCATTTTTGAAAACTAGACACCCGGCGGCTTCCAGGGAGGTATGGCTTGCGTGGATCCCCCAACGTTTCCTTACCCAGAATCCCCTGCAAACCTCATTTTTTGCTCAAAAAATCTCTTTTTTCACACATTTTGGGGTGGGAAAGTAGTGGCATCACCGGGCTCACACAAATTTACCACCACCCAGCGTTCCCCCAGGTCTCCCGGGTAAAAATGTAAAAATGGTCTCCCGGGTAAAAATGGTGCCTCACTTGTGTGGGAGGCCCAAGTACCCGCGGCAGGCAAGGGCCCCAAACGTAGTGAGGCGACATCAAAATGGCCTATCGCCAAACCACCTGGTTTTGCAAGGGGGGTCACTTTGGTTTTTGGCCCGGTGCGCGGCGGCCATCTAGGGAAACCTACCAAACCCAGGCATTTTTGAAAACTAGACACCTGGCGGCTTCCAGGGAGGTATGGCTTGCGTGGATCCCCCAACGTTTCCTTACCCAGAATCCCCTGCAAACCTCATTTTTTGCTCAAAAAATCACTTTTTTCACACATTTTGGGGTGGGAAAGTAGTGGCATCACCGGGCTCACACAAATTTAACACCACCCAGCGTTCCCCCATTTGGGATAGGCGACATCAACATTGCCTATCCCAAATGTCGCCTCACTACGTTTGTTGTCCTTGCCTGCCGCGGGTACTTGGGCCTTCCACACAAGTGAGGCACCATTTTTACCGGGAGACCTGGGGGAACGCTGGGTGGTGGTAAATTTGTGTGAGCCCGGTGATGCCACTTCTTTCCCACCCCAAAATGTGTGAAAAAAGAGATTTTTTGAGCAAAAAATGAGGTTTGCAGGGGATTCTGGGTAAGGAAACGTTGGGGGATCCACGCAAGCCATACCTCCCTGGAAGCCGCCGCGTGTCTAGTTTTCAAAAATGCCTGGGTTTGGTAGGTTTCCCTAGATGGCCGCCGCGCACCGGGCCAAAAACCAAAGTGACCCCCCTTGCAAAACCAGGTGGTTTGGCGATAGGCCATTTTGATGTCGCCTCACTACGTTTGGGGCCCTTGCCTGCCGCGGGTACTTGGGCCTCCCACACAAGTGAGGCACCATTTTTACCGGGAGACCTGGGGGAACGCTGGGTGGTGGTAAATTTGTGTGAGCCCGGTGATGCCACTACTTTCCCACCCCAAAATGTGTGAAAAAAGAGATTTTTTGAGCAAAAAATTAGGTTTGCAGGGGATTCTGGGTAAGGAAACGTTGGGGGATCCACGCAAGCCATACCTCCCTGGAAGCCGCCGGGTGTCTAGTTTTCAAAAATGCCTGGGTTTGGTAGGTTTCCCTAGATGGCCGCCGTGCACCGGGCCAAAAACCAAAGTGACCCCCCTTGCAAAACCAGGTGGTTTGGCGATAGGCCATTTTGATGTCGCCTCACTACGTTTGGGGCCCTTGCCTGCCGCGGGTACTTGGGCCTCCCACACAAGTGAGGCACCATTTTTACCGGGAGACCTGGGGGAACGCTGGGTGGTGGTAAATTTGTGTGAGCCCGGTGATGCCACTACTTTCCCACCCCAAAATGTGTGAAAATAGTGATTTTTTGAGCAAAAAATGTGGTTTGCAGGGGATTCTGGGTAAGGAAACGTTGGGGGATCCACGCAAGCCATACCTCCCTGGAAGCCGCCGGGTGTCTAGGTTTCAAAAATGCCTGGGTTTGGTAGGTTTCCCTAGATGGCCGCCGCGCACCGGGCCAAAAACCAAAGTGACCCCCCTTGCCAAACCAGGTGGTTTGGCGATAGGCCATTTTGATGTCGCCTCACTACGTTTGGGGCCCTTGCCTGCCGCGGGTACTTGGGCCTCCCACACAAGTGAGGCACAATTTTTACCGGGAGACCTGGGGGAACGCTGGGTGGTGGTAAATTTGTGTGAGCCCCGTGATGCCACTACTTTCCCACCCCAAAATGTGTGAAAAAAGTGATTTTTTGAGCAAAAAATGAGGTTTGCAGGGGATTCTGGGTAAGGAAACGTTGGGGGATCCACGCAAGCCATACCTCCCTGGAAGCCGCCGGGTGTCTAGTTTTCAAAAATGCCTGGGTTTGGTAGGTTTCCCTAGATGGCCGCCGCGCACCGGGCCAAAAACCAAAGTGACCCCCCTTGCAAAACCAGGTGGTTTGGCGATAGGCCATTTTGATGTCGCCTCACTACGTTTGGGGCCCTTGCCTGCCGCGGGTACTTGGGCCTCCCACACAAGTGAGGCACCATTTTTACCGGGAGACCTGGGGGAACGCTGGGTGGTGGTAAATTTGTGTGAGCCCGGTGATGCCACTACTTTCCCACCCCAAAATGTGTGAAAAAAGTGATTTTTTGAGCAAAAAATGTGGTTTGCAGGGGATTCTGGGTAAGGAAACGTTGGGGGATCCACGCAAGCCATACCTCCCTGGAAGCCGCCGGGTGTCTAGTTTTCAAAAATGCCTGGGTTTGGTAGGTTTCCCTAGATGGCCGCCGCGCATCGGGCCAAAAACCAAAGTGACCCCCCTTGCAAAACCAGGTGGTTTGGGGATAGGCCATTTTGATGTCGCCTCACTACGTTTGGGGCCCTTGCCTGCCGCGGGTACTTAGGCCTCCCACACAAGTGAGGCACCATTTTTACCGGGAGATCTGGGGGAACGCTGGGTTGTGGTAAATTTGTGTGAGCCCGGTGATGCCACTACTTTCCCACCCCAAAATGTGTGAAAAAAGTGATTTTTTGAGCAAAAAATGAGGTTTGCAGGGGATTCTGGGTAAGGAAACGTTGGGGGATCCACGCAAGCCATACCTCCCTGGAAGCCGCCGGGTGTCTAGTTTTCAAAAATGCCTGGGTTTGGTAGGTTTCCCTAGATGGCCGCCGCGCACCGGGCCAAAAACCAAAGTGACCCCCCTTGCCAAACCAGGTGGTTTGGCGATAGGCCATTTTGATGTCGCCTCACTACGTTTGGGGCCCTTGCCTGCCGCGGGTACTTGGGCCTCCCACACAAGTGAGGCACCATTTTTACCGGGAGACCTGGGGGAACGCTGGGTGTTGGTAAATTTGTGTGAGCCCGGTGATGCCACTACTTTCCCACCCCAAAATGTGTGAAAAAAGTGATTTTTTGAGCAAAAAATGAGGTTTGCAGGGGATTCTGGGTAAGGAAACGTTGGGGGATCCACGCAAGCCATACCTCCCTGGAAGCCGCCGGGTGTCTAGTTTTCAAAAATGCCTGGGTTTGGTAGGTTTCCCTAGATGGCCGCCGCGCACCGGGCCAAAAACCAAAGTGACCCCCCTTGCAAAACCAGGTGGTTTGGCGATAGGCCATCTTGATGTCGCCTCACTACGTTTGGGGCCCTTGCCTGCCGCGGGTACTTGGGCCTCCCACACAAGTGAGGCACCATTTTTACCGGGAGACCTGGGGGAACGCTGGGTGGTGGTAAATTTGTGTGAGCCCGGTGATGCCACTACTTTCCCACCCCAAAATGTGTGAAAAAAGAGATTTTTTGAGCAAAAAATGAGGTTTGCAGGGGATTCTGGGTAAGGAAACGTTGGGGGATCCACGCAAGCCATACCTCCCTGGAAGCCGCCGGGTGTCTAGTTTTCAAAAATGCCTGGGTTTGGTAGGTTTCCCTAGATGGCCGCCGCGCACCGGGCCAAAAACCACAGTGACCCCCCTTGCAAAACCAGGTGGTTTGGCGATAGGCCATTTTGATGTCGCCTCACTACGTTTGGGGCCCTTGCCTGCCGCGGGTACTTGGGCCTCCCACACAAGTGAGGCACCATTTTTACCGGGAGACCTGGGGGAACGCTGGGTGGTGGTAAATTTGTGTGAGCCCGGTGATGCCACTACTTTCCCACCCCAAAATGTGTGAAAAAAGTGATTTTTTGAGCAAAAAATGTGGTTTGCAGGGGATTCTGGGTAAGGAAACGTTGGGGGATCCACGCAAGCCATACCTCCCTGGAAGCCGCCGGGTGTCTAGTTTTCAAAAATGCCTGGGTTTGGTAGGTTTCCCTAGATGGCCGCCGCGCATCGGGCCAAAAACCAAAGTGACCCCCCTTGCAAAACCAGGTGGTTTGGCGATAGGCCATTTTGATGTCGCCTCACTACGTTTGGGGCCCTTGCCTGCCGCGGGTACTTGGGCCTCCCACACAAGTGAGGCACCATTTGTACCGGGAGACCTGGGGGAACGCTGGGTGGTGGTAAATTTGTGTGAGCCCGGTGATGCCACTACTTTCCCACCCCAAAATGTGTGAAAAAAGTGATTTTTTGAGCAAAAAATGTGGTTTGCAGGGGATTCTGGGTAAGGAAACGTTGGGGGATCCACGCAAGCCATACCTCCCTGGAAGCCGCCGGGTGTCTAGGTTTCAAAAATGCCTGGGTTTGGTAGGTTTCCCTAGATGGCCGCCGCGCACCGGGCCAAAAACCAAAGTGACCCCCCTTGCCAAACCAGGTGGTTTGGCGATAGGCCATTTTGATGTCGCCTCACTACGTTTGGGGCCCTTGCCTGCCGCGGGTACTTGGGCCTCCCACACAAGTGAGGCACAATTTTTACCGGGAGACCTGGGGGAACGCTGGGTGGTGGTAAATTTGTGTGAGCCCCGTGATGCCACTACTTTCCCACCCCAAAATGTGTGAAAAAAGTGATTTTTTGAGCAAAAAATGAGGTTTGCAGGGGATTCTGGGTAAGGAAACGTTGGGGGATCCACGCAAGCCATACCTCCCTGGAAGCCGCCGGGTGTCTAGTTTTCAAAAATGCCTGGGTTTGGTAGGTTTCCCTAGATGGCCGCCGCGCACCGGGCCAAAAACCAAAGTGACCCCCCTTGCAAAACCAGGTGGTTTGGCGATAGGCCATTTTGATGTCGCCTCACTACGTTTGGGGCCCTTGCCTGCCGCGGGTACTTGGGCCTCCCACACAAGTGAGGCACCATTTTTACCGGGAGATCTGGGGGAACGCTGGGTTGTGGTAAATTTGTGTGAGCCCGGTGATGCCACTACTTTCCCACCCCAAAATGTGTGAAAAAAGTGATTTTTTGAGCAAAAAATGAGGTTTGCAGGGGATTCTGGGTAAGGAAACGTTGGGGGATCCACGCAAGCCATACCTCCCTGGAAGCCGCCGGGTGTCTAGTTTTCAAAAATGCCTGGGTTTGGTAGGTTTCCCTAGATGGCCGCCGCGCACCGGGCCAAAAACCAAAGTGACCCCCCTTGCCAAACCAGGTGGTTTGGCGATAGGCCATTTTGATGTCGCCTCACTACGTTTGGGGCCCTTGCCTGCCGCGGGTACTTGGGCCTCCCACACAAGTGAGGCACCATTTTTACCGGGAGACCTGGGGGAACGCTGGGTGTTGGTAAATTTGTGTGAGCCCGGTGATGCCACTACTTTCCCACCCCAAAATGTGTGAAAAAAGTGATTTTTTGAGCAAAAAATGAGGTTTGCAGGGGATTCTGGGTAAGGAAACGTTGGGGGATCCACGCAAGCCATACCTCCCTGGAAGCCGCCGGGTGTCTAGTTTTCAGAAATGCGTGGGTTTGCTAGGTTTCCCTAGGTGCCGGCAGGGCTAGGGTACAAAATCTACAGCTAGTCACTTTGCCAAAAAAAGGGTCATTTTTCGCTGCAAAACCACGTTGCGTTTTGCGCCGTTTCCTGTCGCGGGCACTAGGCCGACCCGCACAAGTGAGGTACCATTTTTCTCGTAGGACTTTGGGGAACGCGGGGTGGGTGGAAATTTGTGGATCCACGCAGATTCCAGAACTTTCCATCACAGAAATGTGGGGAAAATGTGTTTTTTTGTCAATTTTTTACGTTTGCAAGGGATTCTGGGTAACAGACCATGGTGGGAGGCAGTCAAGTCACCCCATCCTGGATTCCCCTGGGTGTCTAGTTTTCAGAAATGTATAGGTTTGCTAGGTTTCCCTAGGTGCCGGCAGGGCTAGGGTACAAAATCTACAGCTAGTCACTTTGCCAAAAAAAGGGTCATTTTTCACTGCAAAACCACGTTGCGTTTTGCGCCGTTTCCTGTTGCGGGCACTAGGCCGACCCGCACAAGTGAGGTACCATTTTTCTCGTAGGACTTTGGGGAACGCGGGGTGGGTGGAAATTTGTGGATCCACGCAGATTCCAGAACTTTCCATCACAGAAATGTGGGGAAAATGTGTTTTTTTTGTCAATTTTTTACGTTTGCAAGGGATTCTGGGTAACAGACCATGGTGGGAGGCAGTCAAGTCACCCCATCCTGGATTCCCCTGGGTGTCTAGTTTTCAGAAATGTATAGGTTTGCTAGGTTTCCCTAGGTGCCGGCAGGGCTAGGGTACAAAATCTACAGCTAGTCACTTTGCCAAAAAAAGGGTCATTTTTCACTGCAAAACCACGTTGCGTTTTGCGCCGTTTCCTGTCGCGGGCACTAGGCCGACCCGCACAAGTGAGGTACCATTTTTCTCGTAGGACTTTGGGGAACGCGGGGTGGGTGGAAATTTGTGGATCCACGCAGATTCCAGAACTTTCCATCACAGAAATGTGGGGAAAATGTGTTTTTTTTGTCAATTTTTTACATATGCAAGGGATTCTGGGTAACAGACCATGGTGGGAGGCAGTCAAGTCACCCCATCCTGGATTCCCCTGGGTGTCTAGTTTTCAAAAATGTATAGGTTTGCTAGGTTTCCCTAGGTGCCGGCAGGGCTAGGGTACAAAATCTACAGCTAGTCACTTTGCCAAAAAAAGGGTCATTTTTCACTGCAAAACCACGTTGCGTTTTGCGCCGTTTCCTGTCGCGGGCACTAGGCCGACCCGCACAAGTGAGGTACCATTTTTCTCGTAGGACTTTGGGGAACGCGGGGTGGGTGGAAATTTGTGGATCCACGCAGGTTCCAGAACTTTCCATCACAGAAATGTGGGGAAAATTTGTTTTTTTTGTCAATTTTTTACGTTTGCAAGGGATTCTGGGTAACAGACCATGGTGGGAGGCAGTCAAGTCACCCCATCCTGGATTCCCCTGGGTGTCTAGTTTTCAAAAATGTATAGGTTTGCTAGGTTTCCCTAGGTGCCGGCAGGGCTAGGGTACAAAATCTACAGCTAGTCACTTTGCCAAAAAAAGGGACATTTTTCGCTGCAAAACCACGTTGCGTTTTGCGCCGTTTCCTGTCGCGGGCACTAGGCCGACCCGCACAAGTGAGGTACCATTTTTCTCGTAGGACTTTGGGGAACGCGGGGTGGGTGGAAATTTGTGGATCCACGCAGATTCCAGAACTTTCCATCACAGAAAAGTGGGGAAAATGTGTTTTTTTTGTCAATTTTTTACGTTTGCAAGGGATTCTGGGTAACAGACCATGGTGGGAGGCAGTCAAGTCACCCCATCCTGGATTTCCCTGGGTGTCTAGTTTTCAAAAATGTATAGGTTTGCTAAGTTTCCCTAGGTGCCGGCAGGGCTAGGGTACAAAATCTACAGCTAGTCACTTTGCCAAAAAAAGGGTCATTTTTCACTCCAAAACCACGTTGCGTTTTGCGCCGTTTCCTGTCGCGGGCACTAGGCCGACCCGCACAAGTGAGGTACCATTTTTCTCGTAGGACTTTGGGGAACGCGGGGTGGGTGGAAATTTGTGGATCCACGCAGATTCCAGAACTTTCCATCACAGAAATGTGGGGAAAATGTGTTTTTTTTGTCAATTTTTTACGTTTGCAAGGGATTCTGGGTAACAGACCATGGTGGGAGGCAGTCAAGTCACCCCATCCTGGATTACCCTGGGTGTCTAGTTTTCAAAAATGTATAGGTTTGCTGGGTTTCCCTAGGTGCCGGCAGGGCTAGGGTACAAAATCTACAGCTAGTCACTTTGCCAAAAAAAGGGTCATTTTTCACTCCAAAACCACGTTGCGTTTTGCGCCGTTTCCTGTCGCGGGCACTAGGCCGACCCGCACAAGTGAGGTACCATTTTTCTCGTAGGACTTTGGGAAACACGGGGTGGGTGGAAATTTGTGGATCCACGCAGATTCCAGAACTTTCCATCACAGAAATGTGGGGAAAATGTGTTTTTTTTGTCAATTTTTTACGTTTGCAAGGGATTCTGGGTAACAGACCATGGTGGGAGGCAGTCAAGTCACCCCATCCTGGATTCCGCTGGGTGTCTAGTTTTCAGAAATGTATAGGTTTGCTAGGTTTCCCTAGGTGCCGGCAGGGCTAGGGTACAAAATCTACAGCTAGTCACTTTGCCAAAAAAAGGGTCATTTTTCACTGCAAAACCACGTTGCGTTTTGCGCCGTTTCCTGTCGCGGGCACTAGGCCGACCCGCACAAGTGAGGTACCATTTTTCTCGTAGGACTTTGGGGAACGCGGGGTGGGTGGAAATTTGTGGATCCACGCAGATTCCAGAACTTTCCATCACAGAAATGTGGGGAAAATGTGTTTTTTTTGTCAATTTTTTACGTTTGCAAGGGATTCTGGGTAACAGACCATGGTGGGAGGCAGTCAAGTCACCCCATCCTGGATTCCCCTGGGTGTCTAGTTTTCAAAAATGTATAGGTTTGCTAGGTTTCCCTAGGTGCCGGCAGGGCTAGGGTACAAAATCTACAGCTAGTCACTTTGCCAAAAAAAGGGTCATTTTTCACTGCAAAACCACGTTGCGTTTTGCGCCGTTTCCTGTCGCGGGCACTAGGCCGACCCGCACAAGTGAGGTACCATTTTTCTCGTAGGACTTTGGGGAACGCGGGGTGGGTGGAAATTTGTGGATCCACGCAGATTCCAGAACTTTCCATCACAGAAATGTGGGGAAAATGTGTTTTTTTTTGTCAATTTTTTACGTTTGCAAGGGATTCTGGGTAACAGACCATGGTGGGAGGCAGTCAAGTCACCCCATCCTGGATTCCCCTGGGTGTCTAGTTTTCAAAAATGTATAGGTTTGCTAGGTTTCCCTAGGTGCCGGCAGGGCTAGGGTACAAAATCTACAGCTAGTCACTTTGCCAAAAAAAGGGTCATTTTTCACTGCAAAACCACGTTGCGTTTTGCGCCGTTTCCTGTCGCGGGCACTAGGCCGACCCGCACAAGTGAGGTACCATTTTTCTCGTAGGACTTTGGGGAACGCGGGGTGGGTGGAAATTTGTGGATCCACGCAGGTTCCAGAACTTTCCATCACAGAAATGTGGGGAAAATGTGTTTTTTTGTCAATTTTTTACGTTTGTAAGGGATTCTGGGTAACAGACCATGGTGGGAGGCAGTCAAGTCACCCCATCCTGGATTTCCCTGGGTGTCTAGTTTTCAAAAATGTATAGGTTTGCTAGGTTTCCCTAGGTGCCGGCAGGGCTAGGGTACAAAATCTACAGCTAGTCACTTTGCCAAAAAAAGGGTCATTTTTCGCTGCAAAACCATGTTGCGTTTTGCGCCGTTTCCTGTCGCGGGCACTAGGCCGACCCGCACAAGTGAGGTACCATTTTTCTCGTAGGACTTTGGGGAACGCGGGGTGGGTGGAAATTTGTGGATCCACGCAGATTCCAGAACTTTCCATCACAGAAATGTGGGGAAAATGTGTTTTTTTTGTCAATTGTTTACGTTTGCAAGGGATTCTGGGTAACAGACCATGGTGGGAGGCAGTCAAGTCACCCCATCCTGGATTCCCCTGGGTGTCTAGTTTTCAGAAATGTATAGGTTTGCTAGGTTTCCCTAGGTGCCGGCAGGGCTAGGGTACAAAATCTACAGCTAGTCACTTTGCCAAAAAAAGGGTCATTTTTCACTGCAAAACCACGTTGCGTTTTGCGCCGTTTCCTGTCGCGGGCACTAGGCCGACCCGCACAAGTGAGGTACCATTTTTCTCGTAGGACTTTGGGGAACGCGGGGTGGGTGGAAATTTGTGGATCCACGCAGATTCCAGAACTTTCCATCACAGAAATGTGGGGAAAATGTGTTTTTTTGTCAATTTTTTACGTTTGCAAGGGATTCTGGGTAACAGACCATGGTGGGAGGCAGTCAAGTCACCCCATCCTGGATTCCCCTGGGTGTCTAGTTTTCAAAAATGTATAGGTTTGCTAGGTTTCCCTAGGTGCCGGCAGGGCTAGGGTACAAAATCTACAGCTAGTCACTTTGCCAAAAAAAGGGTCATTTTTCACTGCAAAACCACGTTGCGTTTTGCGCCGTTTCCTGTCGCGGGCACTAGGCCGACCCGCACAAGTGAGGTACCATTTTTCTCGTAGGACTTTGGGGAACGCGGGGTGGGTGGAAATTTGTGGATCCACGCAGATTCCAGAACTTTCCATCACAGAAATGTGGGGAAAATGTGTTTTTTTTGTCAATTTTTTACGTTTGCAAGGGATTCTGGGTAACAGACCATGGTGGGAGGCAGTCAAGTCACCCCATCCTGGATTCCCCTGGGTGTCTAGTTTTCAAAAATGTATAGGTTTGCTAGGTTTCCCTAGGTGCCGGCAGGGCTAGGGTACAAAATCTACAGCTAGTCACTTTGCCAAAAAAAGGGTCATTTTTCACTGCAAAACCACGTTGCGTTTTGCGCCGTTTCCTGTCGCGGGCACTAGGCCGACCCGCACAAGTGAGGTACCATTTTTCTCGTAGGACTTTGGGGAACGCGGGGTGGGTGGAAATTTGTGGATCCACGCAGGTTCCAGAACTTTCCATCACAGAAATGTGGGGAAAATGTGTTTTTTTGTCAATTTTTTACGTTTGTAAGGGATTCTGGGTAACAGACCATGGTGGGAGGCAGTCAAGTCACCCCATCCTGGATTTCCCTGGGTGTCTAGTTTTCAAAAATGTATAGGTTTGCTAGGTTTCCCTAGGTGCCGGCAGGGCTAGGGTACAAAATCTACAGCTAGTCACTTTGCCAAAAAAAGGGTCATTTTTCGCTGCAAAACCATGTTGCGTTTTGCGCCGTTTCCTGTCGCGGGCACTAGGCCGACCCGCACAAGTGAGGTACCATTTTTCTCGTAGGACTTTGGGGAACGCGGGGTGGGTGGAAATTTGTGGATCCACGCAGATTCCAGAACTTTCCATCACAGAAATGTGGGGAAAATGTGTTTTTTTTGTCAATTGTTTACGTTTGCAAGGGATTCTGGGTAAGAGACCATGGTGGGAGGCAGTCAAGTCACCCCATCCTGGATTCCCCTGGGTGTCTAGTTTTCAAAAATGTATAGGTTTGCTAGGTTTCCCTAGGTGCCGGCAGGGCTAGGGTTCAAAAACTACAGCTAGACTCTTTGCAAAAAAAGTGTAAATTTTCAGTGTGAAAATGTGGTGTGTTCACCTTAGGTTTTGAGCCACTTCCTGTCGTGGGCACTATGCCTACCCACACAAGTGAGGTACCATTTTTCTCGGGAGACTTAGGGTAGTTTAAATTTGTAAAGCAACTGTTATTACCTATTGATTTTTGATGCATTTCTCCCTTCCAAATGAAAGACATTGTGTAAAAAAAAAGTCATTTTGAAAAATGACCAATAATTGTCATGCAAATATGAGTATTCCCAATTTCGAAAATGTGCAAATATGCACTGTTTCTGAACTCTGTAATTTGTTCCCATTTCAGAAATACATAGGTGACTTTCATACCGATTTTTCCATGTATACATTTTCCCACAATAATTGCTATATACCCGGACCAAAAAAAAAAAACATTACAAAATGCTGCTCATTTTTCTACTCTGGGTTCGTTGGGCTCTTGGTGAACCTACAAGTCCTATATGTCCCCACAACCAGGAAGGTCTACCGGATGTAACGGTACATTGCTTTCAAAGAGATGTCATAATTCGAAGAAGTTACAGGTAAAAACGTTGACTCAAAAGGCTGCTTTTTTCAACAAATTTTTAATTTTTCCTATATTTGCCTGTAAAATTCTATAAAGAAACCTTGATGGATCTACACAAATGACCCCTTGCTGAATTCAGAATTTTGTCTACTTTTCAAAAATGTATAGCTTTCCAGGATCCATTATTGTTTTTGTACCCATTTCTACCGTTAACTGGAAGGAGGTTGAAAGCACAAAAAATAGCAAAAATAGGGTATGTCCCAGAAAAATGCCAAAACTGTGTAAAAAATGTTGGTTTTCTAACAAAATTCTGTCATTCCCTAAAAGCTGGAGAAATTGTGATTTCAGCCCCACAAACCCTTTTTTGATACCATTTGCAGAGAAAAACCCAGAAGCTTTCATTTGCAGCCCTTTTTCACATTTTTCACAAAAAGAAAAAAAATTGCTGTATTTTGACTAATTTCTGGGAACCCTCTAGGAGAATCCACAAACCCTGGGTACCTTTAGAATCCCCAAGATGTTGGAAGAAAAGGACGCCAATTTGGCGTGGATACCTAATGTGGTCAAAAAGTTACAGGGGCCTAAGCGCGCACTACCTCAAATAGCCCAAAAAGGGCTTAGCACAGGAGGGGAAAAGGCCTAGCAGCGAAGGGGTTAAAAGAATCACTGGAAGCAATAATGACAATAGTGGACTAACCAGACATAAAAAAGCTAGTTTTTCCGAAATAGTAGGTGATATATTTGTTACTTTGATACCTTCAGTGGGGGTTCTGCTGAATTCTCGAAAAATCTGTCAATTGTCAACAGTAGTTGATCGGTTATCTACTGACACTCAGGGGCGGCTGGTGACATTTGAAAGTGGTGAGGCGTAAAATGATTGGCATACTGCACCATTGCGAGCGAGCGTAGTGAGCGAGCGAGCCCTAACCACCATACGGGGGTTCGTCTGGGTTCTCCCCCTGTGAAAATTTTGAAAAAAGAGAAGAAAAATGGTGCATTTTCAAGCAAATTTGAGAAAGCAGGAAGGTTAATAAAGCAATTGTGAAAGTGCAGTTATTACATTAATAAAGAGATGTCATATAACATAGGTAGCTGCTTATTCAGTATAACCACAGAACTTCATAACAGACTTCGAGATACAATGCATTTCTGAGTACCTCACTCACAGATGTTTTTTATTTAACAAACAACTAAACTGGTCGCAAAGTAGCAGCATTCAACATTGTTTACTTTTTTTAAATGAAATCAGCACATCTCTCTTTAAGAGCAGCAAACTTCTCAATAACTTTAAGGTTAAAGTATGGGATTTTTTGAACTAGCTTGCTCTCTACAGAAAGCATTGCCAAAGCATTGAGTCTTTCCTCAAGCATGGTGTTCCTCAGGAATGTCTTAATCCTCTTTAAGGCTGAAAAACATCGTTCAGACTCGGATGTTGTCATAGGAGTGGTAATGACAATTTTTAGTAAAGTCACTGTCTCTGTAAGTGACTTTTCCATATGAAGTTTATGTATTAAAGCCAGCAAAGTCAAAGCACTTGTGGCCTTCCGGTACACAGGCATTGCGTACAGTACAGTCAACTCAGTTCTCAGCTCCTCTTTTTTGAGCATAGCAGAAGCTCCACAGCCTCATTCAGAGCATGCTCCGGGAAGGATTCATCATATTTTGCAAACTCATCACTTTGCAATAATGTGGCACTCACCAAATGTTTTGTAAAAGAAAAACGTTCTTGTGCCTGCACAATTACAATGTCACATATCTCCTTTGCAATTCGGACCAGAGTGGTGATGTTTTTGCTGCGGTTTGAAAAAGTAGAATGCTCTGGCAGTTTGCTGTCTAAATTGTTAACCCCATCTCTCACTTTGCTTATGCTTTGTACAAACATAGTGGTACATACTTGTACTTTGACAGTATCTATCTCTCGTGCTTGTAATTGAAGGTATAACAGGTCGACAGCAAACATTATATCATGAAATAAAAACAGTAAGAACTGAAACAATCTGTCTTGTAGTGTTCTAGCAAAGCCACAGGCTTCAGTCTGACTTTCGTAATCAAACTCATCATTGTCTTCTATGGCGGTAAAACATTTCTCAAGGTCCTCCCTATGTTCAGAGATTAGGTTGACTGTACGAATGTTAAAGTTCCAACGAGTTGAGGATCCCCTTGGAACGCTTTTGTCCACAATCTCATGAATGCTTCCGTTCTTTTGGGGGAACGTGAGAAGAATGCTGCCATGCTTCCAACATCCTGAAAGAAAATTTGTGTCTCGGTGATCTTTGATACTGCCTGTTGCATAATAATATTAAGTTGGTGGGCGTAACAGTGCACATAATGAGCATTAGGGTACACATCTCAAATTCTTTTCTGTACTCCACTAAGGCTTCCACTCATTACGGATGCACCATCATAGCTTTGTGCGATAAGTTTTTGTTTTTGAGGCAGCTCTGGAACAATTAAGTTCAGTTGACACAGTACAGCTGCAGTAATGGTTTCTGCACTAGAGTCTCTTAAATGTGTGAAATCATAGAACCTCTCCACAACTTGTCATTGTCAAGGTACCGAAACACTAATACAGACTGTGTTTTAGTGGCCACATCAGTGGTGTCATCAGCCTGAATAGCCACAAAGTCCCTGTTTTGCAACTCTTGCACAATATGGCTTCTCATAATTTTGAGCATACACTCAAGGAGTTCATTTTGTATCGTTTTAGAGGTGCCCTTAAAGACTGTAGCACTTGCTAAATGTGCTTCCATTTCCTTGTCTATGCTTGCTATTAAATCCACTAAGCCTCTGAATATCCCAGGTTTTGAGGAACTTTCTGATTCATCATGGCCTCGCAATGCTAGTTCGAAAGCACCACAGAAACAAATGCAATCAATTATTTTGATAGAATCTGTCTGTTCCTATCAACAGCTTCATTGTGTTTCTGTATTGTTTTGCGGTATGCATTGTTTATCTGCTGCTCAATCGGTGCGTCTTCCCCCAACATTCCCAGTCTCGTCAGGTTTTCCATATGCTTTCTTGTGTGAGCATGCTTCTTTATTTTTTCCGACAAATGCTTCAAGTCTGTTACTCCTTGATTTGTCCAAGAAAACTCACCACCAAACAGCAAGCAGGGGAAGCAGAACAGAGAATTTCTTAAAGGGCACCCTGTAAGCCAATCAGCTTTTGTGTACCAGGCGTTTGAGAATGTACGTTTGGACATTTTTCCTCTGTCCTGGGAAGTTTTCTGTAGGTTTATGTCAGGCTGATGAGGTCCTAATTGCTTTAAATGTAGTTTCTCTTCAAGTGGCCGTGCCTGAAATGACCTTGTAATCAGCTCTTGTACTGTATTCATGATGCCGATGCTGGCCTTACCAATATATATTAAAGAAACCTGTCAATAATCAAAGTACAACGCATAAGGTGTGGTGCAATAATATCAAATTTCAGTATAAATACATATATCTTGTGCAGTATCGCAAGAAATCTCCAACAGCTCCCCTTTGCACAACATGACTGCTAAAAATACAGCCTTACTGCCTGCTGCCTCTCTGTGCCATAGTGGTTGCTGGAGGCACTGAAACAAACACTGCTTGAGGGCCTTGAACAAGGCAAGGGATAGATAGTGCCTTTAACAACCGTTATTGCCCAAAGCACAGGGCTATGGCTATTAGTACATTTCATCCACTGAGAGGGTACAACGTTCAGAATGTGCACCCACCCCAACCACCATGTAGAGTGACCACATACATAGTTCTAACTCCTATGTAAAAAGATATAGCATCAGTTTCCTTACCTTTAACACTGGTGTTTGCTGGGTCGTAGCCGGGGTGAAATAGCCACAAAGGAGGTTGGGGCCTCTTGTTCTTCACCCAAAAATTGCCCCAAAATTTGGTAATGTTTCAGGTTGTCAGGCTTTACCAGGTGCTGAAAATAAAAAGATAACAATTTATTTTTGAAACACTAGGGTAATCAAACAAATACTGGGGGAAAAAACATAACGCTCCAATTTTTGCCTTGCAGTTTGCATGCAGCTCTTAGATGACAGTTAATAGCTCACTGTTGTATGTTAGGATTTTAACTTACAAACTGCAAGTAACAAAAGGATCTCTCTGACAAAAGCAGTGACTCACTGACCTATTTACATCATGTGCATTTTGTGATCTGCATCAGGTACATGTTCTTTGCAGCAGGCACATTAACCTTCTGCGCTACCTTTCCATGAGTCGAAACTTCCACTAGACAAAACTCTGATCTCTCTCTAGGAAGAACATTAACCATCAGCGTTATCATAACATTTTTATTGTCGCTCGTCAGGAGGCCGCTTGCTAAAGCGCTTTGAGAAAAAGTGCCGAATAAGGGCCATCATAACTTAATGGAACACTTGAGTGTGCTAGGATGACAATCTGAGTGGACATTACTTAATGCCTTGAGTTACCCCAGGTTGTTTCCGGCCAATAACTTAAGTTGAGGAACTGCTTCGGAACTTCCCTGTGCTTACATAGCAGGTTGTAACTTGCACACCATTTTTTGTGAGTACTGGTGACAGGGCAGTGAGGGCACGGAACAGAGCTGCATGTATTTGAAATGTTATGATTATGCTGAGCTCTTCCGTTAATTGGCCTATGTCATTTGAGTTTTAACTTTTTTGCTGCTCATCTGCTCATTACCCTGGTGGTGCCTACAATAGAAAACAAGGGAGTAGCCAGATAGAATGCCCCCACTTTGAACCAGGTCGTAATCAAAGTTGCAATATTTCCCTTTGTGGAATGTGAAAAAAGTTATGCCAAATTGCACTTTATTAAGAGAAATTACAATGTAAGCATTTTGTACTAGTTTTTAAAACAAAATGTGCATTCATGTTCAATGCGTTCCCTTTCTTCTTGTGCTCCCCTAATAATATTTGTACCCTGAAAAGGTGTAATCACAGGCATTTTGTATAGCAGTGGTAATGCGGAATATCGGAAATTACACAAGATTATGCCACTGTAAATAACATTTCAAATAGGTCTAATTATTTGGTCCCTGTTAATAATCTTATCAGTGTCAAACAATACACCAATTTTATTTTTATATCAAAAATCAAAATGGAGTAGGAGGGAGGTGTGGCCTAGTGGCCAGATATAGGAACTTTGGATCTGTGAAAAAAGGCCCAAGCCCCGGACTTGGTTCACCATCCTGTGATTCTGGGCAATTCACTTAATCTCCCCACCAGGTGTCAAAATGGGTATCATATCTCTCTTTGATGTAAAGCGCTGTTGTTTACCTTTCTACTAAATACCTTCAACTCCCACCAAACTAAATCTTGTCCTTTTCAAGAAAAACAAATGTTTTGACCAGAAATATCTTCTTTCATTTTCAATACATATCTCTGGTTTACAAGCATTAGCTTGCCATTTTTATCAAGCACTCACACATGTTTCTGAAATACATTTTTTAGCTCAGATCTAGGTACTTGGTAAAACACTGCTAATGCCAAACGACCAAGTGAATTATGCAAAAAACATTCTGGACTAAGAATATGTACATTGATAAATTATTATCCATTCCACGTGCCAAAAAAGCGGTCCTTCATATGGTTAGCTCTTGCTCGGGCTTCTCAGAACAGTGTGGACAGTCCTGACATGAGGCAAGAACTGAGTACAGGAGAAAATCCCAGAGTTTATTTCACTGTTTGTGAGTTGTTTGATATGAGAATAGAAATCCTCCAGTATTACCACAAAAAGTGCATCTATTAGTTAAACATGCCACTATACAGCAATGCGTGCAATTGAAAATGATAGCACAGTGATAAGTGCCATAAATATGATACTCAACACCTATGAACCTACGCAGAGATCCAACACTAACTTGTAAGTAGCGGCACATGGGTAAAATCATGATCTGGTCACTCTTCACTTCCGCTGCTTATGGGTCATCATCTTTCACCGCTGCCTTTTTGCTTGCTATGGTTGCAATACAAATATCCACTCTTTTTATATAGCACTTCTGCTGCTTCTAAGTGCTGTTAACAACAGGTGCAACTGTGATGCAACTTCCTACATCTGAACTGTGCATCCTGTGTTTGTCTTGCTGGTATTGGAACATGTGATGTCCATATTACTGCACATCAAAGTACAGCGTTTAGGCCACAGAGCCATCCTGTCAGCACAGTTGAAGATTCTTAAAGGGATTCCTCTAGTAAGACCATTTGTGACCCACTAAGTCCTTGTGGTTTTCAGGGGGATAGTAATTTGCTAAAATAAAGACATCCACTTTTCTGTGCTAAGCAGCAAAATAATTGGTCAGTCCTGGCAAAATGTGGTTGACCTGGCTAGATCCTTAAAAGAGTTGGTCAAACAAGGATATACTTGTTGATACTAATGCAAAGTACTGCACAGTTTACAGATGGTTGATTTTTTAAATACAGCCACAAGCCATGCCAGATCTCCCAGGAAGGACCCCTGGCCCACTGTGAGAGGATTGCTTCCAAACCTCTCTCTATATAACGATCCCACACTGTTGCTGAGGCTGAAAAAATGCCTTTTATGGGCATATAAGGATATAACATAAAACAACAATCAATCCTTTTATGGGTAATTATAGGATGTGCGACTTCAGGTTATGATCTTTTGGCATTGTGTCTGCTGTGCAGAAGGTTAGTATCGTTACACAATATCTGCCCTTTGATGCAGCCCCAGTTTGTCAGCATCATTATGCAACAGGACTCTCCACTGCTTATGAAACCCCAAAACAATTTAACATTGTGAAACATCCCAAAGACCTCCAGGAAGCGGTGGTCTGTTGAACGGGGCACATAAACTACAATGCAACAATTTGACATTGGGCCGACCAGGGCTCGTCTAGACCTGTGTGTAGAAAGAACAAAACACGGCTGTATGACCCACTTTCCCCGCTAAAGGGATAATATTATGACTCAGTCACGCTCATCTCTTTATGCATTTACAAAATTGTCAGGATGCTTAATAAAGTAAGAATGTGATAGATTTGTCATCGAAGATTGAACTGGATTTGCTTTGCAATGCGAAAGTCGCTCTGCAATGACTTAATCCAATGGGACTCGGCAATGAATTGTAAAAGCAACGCGTTGGCTGCCTGAGACCGAAACTGACTCAGCCCTTCCCAGTGGGAATTTATTCAGACTAATAGGTTGCGAGCTCCAATGCAGGCGCATAAACTCTTCACCTAAAACTGCCAGCCCAGCAAAAGCAATGTCTGGGCATCTCGTGAGACTGTGAGGGTGCCGTGCGAAGTGTTGCGTCATCTTGAAAGCGAGTTGCCAAAGTAAGTGTGAACTCCATACCCGCAGACAGGAAGCTTGAGGTGGCAAATGGTATGAACCCAATAGAGACATGGTGAGGATGACTGGCTGAAAGGTGCCCTGGGGGCACCTGCGTCGCGTTCAATCTGAGCACCAGGCACTTGAACTCCTGACCCGCAGGCTGGCAGGCCCCGGCTGGCACAGGATGAGTCTACGCGGCTGCCCAGTTGCCACACGTGACGTCATGCAGCTGCCTGCACCTCTGCCGTCCAGCACCAAAAAATTCTTGTCGCACGAATGCCCTGTGTCCCTGGGAGGTGGAGCGCTAAGCGATAAGCTTCCGTGCAGTGTATGCCTTTAAAATCCCCCCAGCAGATCCCCAGTGCCTGACCTCAGAGTCAGAGCTCACGGGACCTACAGCCACTCCTCGGTTTTCACGCCTGCACCGTCACGGTCACGACCCCTCTCTTCTCGGCCCCACGAGGCCGTGTCTCTCCCTAGAGTCGTCCCTGGACCCTGCCTTGCTGATCAGAGCCCCTCTGGCGCTTGGGATGCTGCAGTGGGCCTTCGGGAGCATGTCGACGATCGGACGATGGGACGGTCACGGTCACTGCAGTGCCACTGCCTGGACGTCAGCAGCAGTGACCCTGAGGGCTGCTGCTGCAGATCTCGCGACTCAGGGTCTCACTGGGCCTTGCTTATTGGAGGGTAGGCCTGAATGGGTGCTGCCAGCCAGTCGGCACAGCCAGGCAAGTGCCTCGAGGACCGGTACACGGATGACTGGCACTGTGCCAGGTCTGGACTACCTAGGGTGACCAACTGGCATTGGTGCAAATTCAGGACGGTGAGTGCAAAAATTCAGGACAAAGGGTCAAAATTCAGGACACAAATTCAGGACAGGAAGTCAAAATTCAGGACAAAACTTCAGGACAATAGGTAAGTTTTACAGACACATCAGAGGAGGTCGCGCAATAGTATATAAGTAAGCCCAGCCATACAGTGCTTAATTTGTAAAATATGAAGTCCAGGTGCTCAAATGTTTGTAGGAGGCCACATCCACTTTCCCTGGCTCCACTCACTTCCTTCACTGACTCCACCCACTTACTCTAGGAGCATTATCAACTCTGTGGGGTCCTCGCTGCTGGATGGCCACCTGCCAGCCGGGCAGTAAGTTAGCCACAGAAACCAACTGGCTCACCTCGCCGAGCTGTGATCCAATCACCTGGACGCGGGTGGCATGAAACCAGTACATGAAACCAATGGGCCTCAAGTGTTTACGTTTATGAAAGTGCCCTCAATTCAGCCCTCTAGTGCTGGTCACGCACATAAGTCCCTAGCCCGAACCATCCACTGGTCACGCACATACAGTCCCTTGCCCGAACCAGCTACTGATGGACACGCACATACAGTCCCTTGCCCGAACCATCTACTGATGGTCACGCACACAGTCCCTCGCCCGAACTGTCCACGGATGGTCACGCACATACAGTCCCTAGCCCAAACCATCCAGTGCTGGTCACGCACATACAGTCCCTAGACCGAACCATCCACTGATGTTCACGCACATAGAGTCCCTCACCCGAACCATCCAGTGCTGGTTATGCACATACAGTCCCTCACCTATATATTCAGTGATGGTCATACATGGCAGTCCCTCATCCGAGCCTTCCAGTGTTGGTCACACGTGGCAGTCTCTCACCTGATCCATCAAGTGATGGTTACTCATGTGCTGGTCACTCATGGCAGTCCCTCACTTCAAGCATCAAGTGATGGCCATTCATGTGATGGTCACTCATGGCAGTCTCTCCCCCGAGGCACCAAGTAATGGTCCCCTATGGCATTCCCTGAGACATCAAGTGATGGTCATTCATGGCGGTCCCTCACCTGAGACATCAAGTGATGGTCATTCATGGAAGTCCCTCGCCTGAGGCATCAAGTAATGGGCACTCATGGCAGTCCCTCACTTGAGACATCAAGTGATGGTCATTCATGGCAGTCCCTCGCCTGAGGCATCAATTGATGGTCACTCATGGCAGTTTCTCACCTGAGACATCAAGTGATGGTCATTCATGGTAGTCCCTGAGGCATCGAGTGATGATCACTCATGGCAGTCCCTTTCCCTGAGGCACTGAGTGACAGTCACATGCACAACAGTCTCTAGTCCGAACCTATATTAACAACGTGGCCAAACTGCAGCAGTATATATGTAGCATTGATGCAGATGCGCCGAGTGTATTATGCTATTTATTTCCACTGTGAAATGTGGAGAGGGGCCATCAATAAAGAAGGGCAAAGCCTCAAGTGACTCCTGATGTCCTTCTCCACTCTCAGCAAAGATGCCACCAAGTACCATTGATAACTGGAATAATACTTGTTAGTTACAGCGCTTAGAAGCATGAGACGTTCTTTAAGGAGCATATTTACTTCATATGATAAGAAGTTAGAGGGCACAGTACTCTTCGTGGTTCAACGCATATATTGCAAGTCATGCTGTTTTATTATTAATAAAGTTATGTTTACAGCTCCATACCACCCTTCTGCCCCTTTCTACGATCTGTACACAACAGGTGTTAATATTTACCAGGTCAAAGGGTCTCAATTACTCACCATGGAGGATGAAAGGCTGAGTGGCCCTGCCGGGATTCAAATTTGTGACTTAAACAAAAGCCCACAACCCCATTCCTCTTAACAGGAGGATGCCATACGAAAACACAATTTATACACAAGACAAATAGACCAGTTCTACAACTCAAGAAAAAGAAAATACATTATGCAGCCAATGACCAAAATAGTAATTTCACAACACTAGAAGGAAAAACACCCGGTGAAACTAAATTCCCAGTTCGCTCACTGAAAACGGAAGCCCCAAAAAGCTGTGAAATACTATTTCCGATAAAGGAATTATTTTCCAGCTGTAGTATAGTCGGCCCACAGAACCCCAGTAAACTGTGTAATCACCCATGCCTCAAGGTGCAACTCGGCACCCTTCAAGAACAACCAACATCCACCCCCTTAGAATGTGCTAGCATAGTAAGGCGGCGTCCTATCAGGAGGCAACCGCAAGGCCTTGTAAAACTCCACATAATGTACCGTAAATAGGCATGACCCCACGTCACATGTGAAGTGTACATAACACAGTGAGCATCTCATGGCTCCTTACTCAACCACACCCCCTCCCCCTACAACATAACGCTATCAGGCACCACTGACCAGACGTCTCAACCGCCACAAGAGCACAGCTGAATCACATCCATCCTTACAAAAACCTCCACAAGAGCGCAGCAGGGTATCCCCTTTGTTCATGTTTTTTTTTTTATTACGTTCACCACCACTGCCTCCTGAAAATATTTTATAGCCCCGGCCCTGAAAATTAAGTGCCGGTGCTGAGCACCGGAAAGCAGCGGCACAAATTAAGCACTGCAGCCATATCCAAACATATTCAACCATTTGCAAACCTATCCATCATGTATCATTCCATCTATCATTTCACTCATCCATCCCTTCATCCATCCTTTCACTCATCCATCCATTATCCATCCATCCACCCTTCCACCCTATCCATCTGTACACTCATCCATCCACTCTTCCACCCATCCATCCATTCACTCATCTATCCAGCCATTTACCCTTTCACCCATCCAGCCATCCTTTCACTTACTCATCCATCCACCCAGTCACTCCTCCTTCCACCCTTTCAGTCATCCATCCTTCCTTTCTCTCTCCATCGACCCTTTCACTTAGCCATCCTTCCTTTCATCCACCCACCCATCCATCTACTCATCCACTCATGAATCCATCCCTATCACTCATCCATCCTTTCTCTCATCCATCTATCCTTTCACTCCTTCACTCACCTATTTATCCTTTTGTCCATCTACCCCCCTTTCACTCACTCATCCATCCTTATATCCACCCTTTTACTCATCTGTCCATCCATTCCCCCTTGCACTTATCAATTCATCAGTCCATCCATCATTTCACTCATCCATCCACCCACTCACTCACCATCCACCTTTTCACTCATCCATTCACCCTTGTACCCATCCAGCTACCTTTCCACCCATACATCCAGCTATTTCTCTCATCCATCCTTCCACTCACTCATCAATCCATCCATCCATCCTCTCTCATTATCCATCTATTCAATTGTTCATTCATCCATTCACCATTTCACTAATTCATCCAGCCATCCACCCATCCCTTCACTTACTCACTCACCCAACTTTTCATATTAATTTTGAGCTGATCCTTCTTCGAGAAGAGGCCCATCAAGAACTTCACCCTCGCTGCAGGAGCTATTCCAGGGCTGGGACAGAAGCCACCCAGGATGGAGACAGGATCCACCACAGGGGGGGTGGGGGGGCAGGAGCTATCACAGGTGGGGGGGGCAGAAGCCACCACATGGGGGGACAGGAGCCATCGCTGGGGGGGGCATCAGCCATCACAGGAGGGGGGACAGGATCCACCAGGGTGGGCACAGGGGTGGGCATGCAGTATTCTAGTATCATCTTGGTCTCTTCCAGGGAGGGGTAGGGCTCCTCACCCCCTCCTGGACAAGACAACGAGAAGACAGGCTCTCTTTCCAAAATGTTAGTTTTGCCATCCCTCACTGTGATGTACAGTACTTAAAGGAGATACTCCAATAGAACTGATTTAACTGATTGTCCTCCATACTTTGTTAATCAGAGTGGGTGCGATTGTGCCATTTCTTTATTTTATTACATTATAGACTGCATGTTTGAAGAACCGAGGTTTGCTTACAATTTAGTGACAGTAATTAAGCTCTGTGAAGAGAACCACGTGCTGCCTGGTGTAATCAGGGCCGGTTCTAGGGTGTTTGGGGCCCTGGGCAGAAAGGGAATGTGTGAGGCCCCTCTAAATTGCAGAGACATGAGGCATTCAGGGCTGTTTGCATCTGAATAGATGCCCCTGCGCCTGAAGCTGCAGCCCCTCCCTCTCAGTCACCTTCAAGCGCCTCTTAACAGCTCATCGAGAGCTGAAGGTGTGAGGGTCGCCGTCCTGCTGTGCCTCTCCAATGCTGCCGGGTATCTGAGCTTTGGTACTGCATCTGAGTCAAGAAGGGAGGTGGGTGGAAGCTGTGCCGGCTTTAGGGTGGTGCGACCGGTGCCCGGTTAAAATTACGGACAAATAGCGTCCGTTAAAGAATCCTTCACGGACAACGGACAGACGGCCGAAATTACGGACTGTCCGTGAAATTTACGGACGGTTGGTCACCCTAGGACTACCCCTCCGACCTCCCGGTGTAGGAGCGCTCTCACTCTCCATTCTTGGGGCAGCGGGGGTGGCTGGTGGGGTGGTTCCCACAGGGTTCTCCAGGACACGTGTAAGGCACTGACTAAACAAGATAGAGGGGGGGTACCCGGCCGGCAGACTTGTGCCTGCCTCTTTGTCACGTCTTTTTACCCAGGCGCACGCCCTTGATCTCTCTGCATGCTTCACAGAGGAGACCTCTGCTGCAAGTCTGCATAAAATAACTCACTCTAACACAACACAACACAAATAAATTAGGAGAAAATGTGGCCGCCCGCCCGACTCTTACTTTTCTCAGGATGTGCCGATCTGGTGAGTGAGTTAATAGTCCAGAAGACGTGTGGGACAGTAGTACGTGTACGACACAAGGTGAGCCACCAGTACAGTACACCAGCCAGCACGAGGTCTAGTGTGTGCAGTGACGTGAGGGAGAGCCTGCGACATCACCATGACAGCCAGAGCCAGTGTCCCGAAATGGCCAATCACTATGCATGGCTTCACATGAAGCCACAGTGATTGGCCGTACAAAGAGCGGCTGCGGCAGAGCCACCACCCATGCGCGGCACCCAATAATGGATTGCCTGCCCTTCTGCACGGTGTCTCAGCCAATCCTGGCGCTGCATGCAGCACCAGGATTGGCTAAGGGCACAGTTATGCTCCGCCCATTATGAAGCAGCTCCCTTGGGTCCCGTGCCAGTCGCTCACTAAGGGGAAGGTAGTGTGCGTGCATGTTTGGGCTGGTCATAAAAATGACCAGCCCAAAAATGCACATGCGCGCAGCGCACTACTGCTGCAGCTGAGTCTGTGTCACTCAAGCTGCTGCAGCCCAGCCTCACCCCCTTCAGCGCAGTCCGATTTGGGCGTGCCCCGGTAGCGGGCGGGTATTATTCAGCGAGACGTGCGTAACGTTTGCATTTGCAACTTCAAGGCAATGGCAATTACATGTATTTAGCGTGACGGATGGTCGGCTTAGTGGGTCAATGCCCCAACGCCTCAATGGACGCACCATACCTGCTGACACTGCTGGAGGATTTTTGCTGATCAATACAGAGTTAGTTGCTGTTAGATCTATGGTTTTGCAAAATCGACTTGCCCTTGATATCTTATTGGCAAAAGAGGGTGGAGTCTGTAAAATGCTGAAAGCGCAACATTGTTGCATGTATATACCTGACAAAAGTGTAGAGACTGGAAGATATATTAAAAATATTACACTCTTGACAGTGTATGGAAGAAAATAACAAATAGTTTCTCCACTATCAGTAGTTGGTTTTCTAAAATAGGTAAGAGTATCTTAGGTCAAATATTAATGCCAATCATGGGCATAATTTTAACAGTTTTGATGATAAGGTGTTGCCACAAATGCAGTGGGAAAAGTAAGAGTTATGAAGTGAATGAGAAGGGTAAGAAAAGAAAATTAGAAGAAATACAACTTGAAGAATTGAAGGGGAAAATCTACAAAAGAATGAAAGGGTCACAAATGAAGAAAGATAAAGGAAGGAATAAAAGATTTGAAGACATCGAAATGGTAGAATGCTAAAGTTGGCATCTGATTTAATTGAATCTAGCGATGGCATAAAATGCCATCAGAGAGGGGATTGATGGAGCAAGGTTTAGTATAAAAAGAAACTTGCTCATATGCAATCCTCTCGAATAACCTGTAACATTTTAACCAACCTGTCCGTGAATACTACTTTTGCACCACAGTTTACATATTGTATCTAGGGGAAGCTTTTCTAAGTGCTTCACTAATGAATAACCCAAGTGTCCTAAAATGGCCGCCAAAAACGTGGGAACTCTGCTGCGCATGCGTCTACTACATCTACATGTTATGACATTTTCTGTCGCTTGGGGGGAAATCTTTGCAGCTGTGTAATAGCTTTTAATATGGCTGCTTGAAACTATCGCACTAATGCACATGCTGTACTGAACCTAACCTATGCAAGTTTTACTAAGCTATTAATGCTAAAGAAATATTAAGTAAATGGGGTTAGAGTAGAAGCAAGTGGTGTACAGTGAATTCATTTAATTTTGTATTCTAACATGTTTTTTTCTGACTTTATTAATAGCTCGTATTTGGGCCTAGGAGGGTGACCGATGGCCCTATCCTTTGCGACCACTACGCATGTGCGCAACCTCCTTGTTCTGAAACTAATGAAGTCATTGGGTGACTGCCAATCCATGTGCCCAGCAAGGACATGGGAAGAACAACTCTTGACCCTACGAGAGGAAGAAGAGGCAACATTGTATTACAGATTTATCAATCCACATATGAAATGCTTGTGGGAATAAAGCTTGTGGGTATTAAAATTAAGTGTCGGGGAGATAGACAATAGAAGTAAAGAAAAATTATTGCACTTAGTATGGTGTGATGGCCTCAGCCCACTGCCTGGCCCAATCAAATTGCGGGTGTACATGGAATTGAAACATTTAGGGGTGGATCATACATTTGAATTGGTATAACAGAGGTAAGTTCTAGATAGTTAGACACACTTGACCTACGAGAAGCTGATGCTATGCTGAGATGCTGGCCGATTTTGCTGCAATCTGACTGAAGAATCCAACACTAGGGAAATTCGCGGAACAACCGAGGAGGCACATCTGGGAAGAGGTCCGAACAAGCCAGAGCCGGAGAGAGTAGCACCAGAGAGGGGTGTAAAGATGGCGTTACACTAGAAGAGGTCACCTTCCCTGTCCTGAACCTGTCCTGAATCCTTGACACTCTGATGTCGGGGTCCTCACACCATTCTAGGTAAATGTAACTGTAGGGTTAATGTTCTGTGCCTGCTCTCTATTCTTTCTCTCCTCAGGTACTGTCATTACAAGAAATTTGATGAAAATTGATTTTGAACTAACTGTACTATTTTCCCTGATGGAGAATTCTGGTATATCTAAGTGTATTTTGATTTGACTCACAAAATTATTAATTCAGATAACATTTTAAAACTCCTTCTGAGTCTGTGGTTCTTTGATTATAAGATAAATGTATCATATTATTTCCTCCCTATTCTAATCTACTACTAGATCTTTCGAAGGTGCATTTACTCAGGAGACAGGAATGGTAAGAATACTGGTGTAAAGGTTTCCTAGGGTAAAATACAATTGATGACCAGCGGATATTTGCTACCTCATTGAGTGTATGAATGTATATGGGCCCAAATGAGTGTTGTGTGTATGCATGTGTAGAGCTGGTAAACTCCGCCGCATCAAGGCTTACCTCATCCTTAAATTTAATAGCACTACAGCAGGATGAAATGAAATGTCTGAAATATTCTGAGCTTAATGTAATGGACGCCTTTGGTAAACTGCATTCATTTGCATTAGTGGTACACGTTGGTACATTGCTACACTTTTTGTACTGATTTTAAACCTATAAATATTATAGGGTTCGTGTAACAGATTTAATAAGGTGCCCTTTAACTTTTGCAAGCAAAACATTTAGATGCCTTTGATTTCTAACTACAAGGCCCAGCAGCCCCATTTTGACTCTCCTGCACTCGGGAGGTAGGGAACAGGAAGTCCTAATTCAATCGTGTACAGCCACCTCAGTGCAGCAGACGCGAGCGTAGCTGAATTTTGAGCAAGCACGCTGATCATAAAAGTGAGTCTTTAAATAGTTACAAAGTTTCAAGTCTCCGTTTAGCGGGGAACAAAATAACTCATATTGAAATTTGTTAACAGATTTTTTCTGAATGCGCGCGCTTCAAGAATTATTCATCTTGGCGTCTCAAGTTAATTTCACCTTCAAAACAGGTCGCCATAGTGAAGTTGAATTCATAGCCACCAAGCACTGCATAATTGTGAGTTTTTAAATTGTTACAAACTTTTCAAGGCTCCAGTAGGCGGTGAATAAAATGATTCAAATTTTACTTTGTTGACAGATCATTTTTGAACGCGCATTCCGTGCCCAAAGAATTTTCACCTTGGCGCATTAAGTTATTTCCACCTCTTGAGGCATGGTGCAAAATGGGCACATTCGGCTATTAAGTAAGTCTTGCGTTATATCCTTAAATACGTGGTTTTAATAGTTTGAAGCTGAACAACATAAATAGTTACTGTTTTTAGTTCTTTACAGACAGCAACCTCTGCCAAATTTAATTGCGCCCAGAACGTTCCCACCAATATCAGGAATAAGTCCATAATGTGAATTAATTGGGCCTCCAACAAAGTTGATGGGCCTTTCTTGAAATCAATCACAGGTAAAAGATAAGTGGTAAACACTAAAAAAAAAAAAAGAGGCTTTGGTTAATTAAGTTGGTAGATATCCCTCTAAACAAAGGGGAAAATTTACAAGCCCCTTGCGCCACTTTTGTGTCACATTTACCATGTTAAAAGTGATGCAAACGTGGTGCACAGGGCTTGTAAATCTGCCCCAAAGTTTTTATTCTTGGTTCCACAGAACCCAATCACAGCCCTGAAGAGAAGCCCTTTATTTGCTAAGGGTTTAGAAACGCGTTGGCATCAATTTGACCAACAGGGGATTAACTTTATTTAAATTATATAGCAATTGAAGGCATTTGTTTCAATTCTGTTTATTTTCTATTGCTTGAATAAAAAATACCCCCGTTGAAGGGGCGTGGTTTTGGCGCCGGCCTAGATGGCCGCTTGTCTGAGGAGCTCCGCTATGCCGGTACTTACCGCGATCTCTCGGATGCGTTTTCTTGCATCTTTTGCCAACGGACAACAGCCCTACTAATGGCAGAACACCCCGTGACCATGGTGAACCGTTCGTAGTTTTGAAGCGCTATGCGCTTCCCTTCAAATGTCACTCCGTTTAGCGCGCCTCAGAGCATCCGCCATTTTGTTTCATGATGTCTCGCAAATCTTTCTCCTGATAATGACAACAGAGAAGACCTTTTGCAGCTGTCCACTAGATTTTAGCAGTATCTTGGCATTTTGAAGGGCATTCCATGATGTTCCTGTGTGATTTCATGCTCTCCAGTGCCCTTTATCACCATTTTAACTGAGTTTACTTTCCTGGTATATTTTCTATGGACTATTTTTTCTTGGAGGTTACTTCCTTATGACATGGCACCTTTCTCATCACTTGCCTGCTAGAGCTTGCCCAATTCATGAACTGTATGATATCTTTCTTGCCACCATATTTTGCATTCCTGAAGAATTTTTTACTACCACAGTTGCCCTCGCTTTTCCAATACAACGTGCATTGTTTTACTGGGTTGACACCCATATATGGGTAGATTACGCAAGTCACAACTTGTCTTTGTTCCTAAAGGTTATACCACAACTACGCCTAAACCTCCTTTATCAACTCCAACTTCTACTTCCCCCCCTACTGCAGACATGGCTGAGTGGCTTCTGCTCGCACTCCGTCGTCGCAATCTACACCGCGTAATTCTTCTCTGCCTACTTCAACTTCTAAACGACTGAAGCAAGATTCTCCCTCTCCCGTTAAGGCATCATCTTCCATCTCCTTGGAACTGCTGTTGGAGGAAATCCCTGCCTTGCGTCCGTTTGTGGAAGAACCAAACAGTAAAATGCAACATCTGGAGGAAAAGTGGTCTTCAATGGAGAATAGGGTTTCTACAATGGAACAACAACTTTCGGTTGTCCAAGGCGACTCTCAAAGGCTTTCTTCTCCAGAGAAGGAGGTCCGTAAACTTCAACAACATACTGAAGATTTGGAAAACCGCAACAGGAGGAATAACTTACGTATTTATGGACTACCTGAAGCTTTGGAAGGTGAAGATCATGTCACCTTTTTCTCTTCCTTCCTGCCTAAACTATTAGATATGCCTAACTCAACGTCACTCAATATCCAGAGAGCTCACAGGCTTGGGCCTCGTCCTTTGCTTTCTTCACCCACGGTCATCATCCTTTTTCTGAAATTTACTGACTTGCTCTCAGTTCTTTCTGCAGCCAGAGCCAAATGACACATTTCTTTGCTTGGGCAGAGAGTTTTTCTTTCTCTAGATGTCTCCAATGTTACAGCAGCCAGGCGAAAAGAGTTTCTTAATCTTCGACCACCACTTCGCACTCTTGGAGCTCGCTATGGCCTTTTTCGCCCCTGTATCTTTAAGGTGACTAGGCCTGGGCGGCAAATTCCGTTCGTTCGCGGAATTTGGGTAATTTCGTGTTCCGCGGAGAACGCGAAATTGCCCAAAAATCTTCGTTCCGCGACTTCGCGAAATTTTTTGCTTGTTCGCGTTCTCAATATGCGTGTTCGCGAGATATTTCACCCCGAGCACGCAAACAGCGATCGCGAACAGGAAAAAAGTATCGCGAACAAGCAATTCCGCGTGTTCGCGGAATTTCTGCGTGTTTGCGGAGATTTTTTACCGTTTCGCAGAGATTTGCGTAACGCGATTCCGCGAATTCCGCCCACCCCTAAAGGTGACTTTCCAAATTCGAACTCTGTCCTTCAAAGATCCTGCGGAACTTAGAAAATGTATCCATTCTCACACTACAACCAACATGGATACTGCTGGTCCTTCTAATGGTTGACAAGTTATACTAATTGTTGCATTATTCTCGTTGTTTCCATGCTGTTAACATATGATTCAAATATCTTTATATCTGCTCCTCTTTTTACCTTTCCTATTTTTTACATTTATCAGTATAGTTACTAGTTTGAATTTTTTCTCAATCACAATATAGTTGTTACCAGTATTTTTAATGGTTAATTAGCTATGCACCTCCTCTTATTTATCTACAATTTTGTTATTTCTTTTACATTTTCATTAATGATTTATAAGCCATTCCTACAGTCCATATTTGTTTTTTCTGTCTCTTAGCTTTGTCAAATGTGTATTCTAATTATCTTTTAACATTTTTGATGTTTCCTTAACTCCTTTTTATATTCTCACAGGTTTCGTCTATTATTTTTAAACTTGTTTGGTCCGTCTACATATCCCTATTTGTTCTGGTGTGGTCCGGACTTCATGGTTCGGGCATCTCATCTTCCGTACGTCGTCATTGCCTCAGTGTTATCTTGTTTTTGTCCCCTTCAGGTATGTTTCTTCAGTCGTCCTTTTTGGATATGTACTGTCTCTCCTTGTATTTTTCCTCTTCTATCTGACTTTCCCTTTTCCATCCCTAGTTTTCTTTTTCTTTTTTCCACTTGTTTCTCCTTTCACTCTCTTATTACTGCATATTTTGTTCTGTATAAATCTTTAATGTTTTTGAATTCAGAGTTATCTCCTGGAATGTGAAAGGTTTTATTAGTCCAATTAACCCCTTCAGCGCGGCGCGGATTTCCGCGCGGTGCTGAAGGTTCTGAGCGCGGGCGGGGCCATGACGGAGCGGTTCCGTCATGCGCACAGCGCAACCGACGCTCATGACGGAACCGCTCCGTCATGAGCGTCGAAGGGGTTAAGAGACAGAGAATTCTTTCCCATCTTGCCTCTTATAACCCTGATTTAGTTCGCCTACAAGAGACCCATCTCACAGAACTTGAGGTGTTAAAATTAAAAAGAGGTTGGGTAGGTAGAGTTGTATTCTCTCCTTCTGCTAATAAAAATAATGGTGTTATAATTTTATGTCACAAGAAATTGAACTGTAAAGTTATTTTGCAAGAAACTGACACAGAAGGTAGATGGTTGTTAGCTAAGTTGTTAATTAATAATGTTTCTTCAACTGTTTTTAATATTTAAGGCCTACCCATCCTGATTGTTCCTTCTGGCCTCTGATTACGCAAAAATGTATCCAATTTCAAGATGATCTCTTTATATTAGGAGGCAATTGCAATCAAGTTGTAGATCCATTTCTTGATCGTCAATCTCATGTTCGCTTTGTTCCCCATAAGACTCATAAACACTTTCTCAACACTATTTCTCAAACAAATCTTGTAGACTCTTGGAGACTTTCCCACCCGACACTCTGGATTTCTCCTTTTTCTCCCCTCCTCACGCCTCCCTTTCTCGCCTAGACTATATTTTTCTCTCTCAATCCTTATCTCAAAATCTACCATACTCCTCTATTGAACCTATAGTTATTTCTGATCATGCCCCAATTGTAACAGATCTTGATATGCTCCCTCCGCATCCCAGATCCTCTCATTGGCGCTTTAACAATTCCCTCCTCTTAGACCCTCTTTTTTCTTCATCTTTTCACACCTTTGCAAATGAATTTTTTGACCTTAACAGTGACCCCAATTCCTCCACCCATATCATATGGGATCCTTTTAAGGCTACTGCGAGAGGCTTTATTATAGACTTTGTCTAAAAAAAAAAAGAAGCGTTTTCTTCAACAACGAAAGGCTACTTTGACGCATATTAAGCTCTTAGAACATAAATGTTATACGTCCTCGATAGATTCAATCTTTTTTTTTGTCCTCATTTAGCCTAAATAAGTGAGCAATCTTTAAGCAAACCAAAGGTTTATTTAAGGATCTTCGTACAGTATTGCATTTAAGTCTTTTGGCCCCCCGTAGATCCTACGAAACCAGTTGCCAAGATTCTGGAGATGATTCGTGGTGCATGTGGCGGGAGGGAATCTGTCGTCCCCACAAGAAATTAACACTATCTCCTCTCTCACTTATTTAATAATCATTGGACTTTTATATGTGACATGACAAATAGCAAAACCCTTTATTCGACCTTATTCTCCCAGACAAACCATTTCTTCCATATTTTACCTTTTTTCTTTGAGGGAGTAGCCATATCTAATTTATATATATGCCTAACCGAGACCAGCCAATCTAATACTATTGGTGATTGTGGTACAATCCATTTTAAGCAGATTTCCCGCCTAGCTATAAAGACCAACAAAAATAATAAGGAAGCCTGTGAATTAGACAAATTATAACTAATACTCTCCTCTTGTTGAAATACCCCAAAGATAACCAAACTGAAGCTTACCTTAATTTCTTGCCCCAAAATCTCCGAGACAGTCTTACCTATATGTTGCCAGAAGTCCTGGATAAAAAGACACTGCCAAAACATATGCTGATCATCTGCTTCATCAGCCTCACACTTCGGGCAGACCTTTTGTTGGGCGCCTCCTAGTTTAGCCAATTTCTTTGGAGACCAGTATGCCCTATGAAGCGTGAACAAATGGTTTCTCTTGAGATAGGCAGCTTTAACCACATTCCAAAGAGAGCGCATTGATACTTGCCATAGGTATGTTATGTTAGTCGATGGCAGGTCTCTTCACCAGAACTCCTCCATAGGTGCCAAAGGGCGTTCACTCTTAATTAGAAGCCAATACCGTTTAGAGACATCCTTTTGCTGATGTAGACGTCCACGGAGTAAAAGTTCAAACTCTACACTATTTCCTTCTTCTTTTTTCAGTTGTGTGGCCCAACTAGATAGTTGATAAAACTTAAATCTAGCAAGTCTTTGGTTTGTATGGTTATACAACAAGTTCCATGGAAGAAGTTTGTTCCCTTGAAGCAGTTGGCCCCAACTCATAATACCTTCCTCTTGTAATACAGTGGAAATAGAGTCTTTTAAGCAGACTTGCATTCCTGGAGAATCCCAGATGGGGGCCCCTGCACTATAATAAGAAATCTTCAGAGTCTTCCTAAGGTGAAACCAAGTTTCACAGGCCAAACTTAAAAGCTTTAGTCTAATTTTTGTGAAAGATTTTGGGTGGCCAAACTTCAAAAGAAATCCGTCGCCCCCCTTGGGGGGTATTTTTAGACATGGCTTGAAACATTGGAGAGAAACAAGAAAGATTGAAAAGGAGAGGTCTTATATTTTTTTATTGAAAGGCCAGACAATAAAATTGGGAGATCCAGGCTTGCAATGCCTCCCTCTACTTTTGAACATCTCAGCTTCCAATCCTTACCCCCTTATTAGCCCAGAGAAAAGAGTTTATTAGACCTTGTAGTTTTTTTAACGCAGCCTGATCAAAAATTAGGGGGATCATGTTGAAAGTAAAGGTGAACTTAGGCAGAATTGATATCTTGATTAAGTTAGAATGGCCCAAAAAAGAGAGGCGGCTATTGCAAGAATTTAAAAGCCACACCATTTCTTTCTTCTTAAGATATAAATTTACTAGTGTCATCTTAGTAATATCCTGAGTAATTTGGATGCCAAGATAGCGCATTTGCTGCTTAGTTATAACCGGACTTGCAGGTGTGTTCGAAGTCATAACCTCTGTTTTTCTAGGGTTAATTAGGTACCCTAAAACCCTTCCAAAGTCCATCAATAATTCCTTCAGGTTAGGTAAAACAGCAGGTGAATCACTGGAGAAGATCATCAAATCGTCTGCTTATAACGTGTCTTTTTACTTCCAGCCCTCCCAACTGAAGGCTGTAAAACAGCTACAAGCCCTGATACAACAGGCTAAGGCTTCTATGTATAAATTAAATAGCAAAGGAGATAACGGACACCCCTGCCTCGTCCCTCGTTCTAGTCTGATTGATTTAGAGAGATTACCGTTGATTATAAGTCTTGCGGTGTGTGAGTTATAAATGTTTTTGATAGCTCTAATTACACAGTTGCCCAACCCAAGCCGGCCAGTCATATATATTAAAAAAGGCCAATTCACTCGGTCGAAAACCTTTGCCGTATCGAATGCGAAAACCGAGAGAGGACATTTATGGATAGTGGCTATATCGATCGCCTCGATTAGATCGTGTGTTAACTCATGAAGTTGCCGACCCCTAATGAATCCCTTTTGGTCCAAATGTACCAAAGAGCTCATTACCAAGTTCAACCTCCCTGCCAAAATTTGTGCAAAGATTTTAAAATCACAATTTAGCAGGGAGATAGGACGATATGACTCGCAGTTCCCCGGATTCTTTTTGGTTTAAGAATTAAAGAAACTGCGACCTCATCCCATGATTTAGGAATGGGATTATTTTTCGTAAAAAATTCTATCAAACATAGTCACCAGAAACGGAGCAATCTCTTCAGTCAATGCCATATAGAATTCATTGGGTATAGCATCCGTTCCTGCAGCACTACCCATTTTTTAAATGTTTCAGCACTGTTTTCAAATCTGCCAAATCTATCCTCCGATTCAGTATTCTGGTTTCACTTTCTGTTAGTCGCGGGAGAGGTAAGTTGTCTATGTAGTTCTTGATTTGCTGCTCTGAGACCACTAGATCTTCAGTATAAAGCTCCTGGAAAAACTCCTCAAAAGCCTTTTCTATTTTTAAATTATCTGAGGTGGTTTCTCCTGAATCTAGTGTTATCTCTTTAATTAGGCTCTTAGTTTGACTGAACCTGGCCTTCCAAGCAAGAAGCTTTCCACATCCCTCCCCACACTCATAGTTAGTTAATTTACTAACCTCCCATTTTTTCCTTATTATACCATCCAGATGGTCTTTAAATAACTGCTTCTTAGCCGTTAAATGCCTACTTTGCTCTTCAACAAGATGTTCATCGTGACAGGATTCACTCTCAGATTTTGCTCTGAGTATATCTTCCTCCAATTTCTGGATAACCTTCCTTGTCCCCTTCTGTTTCCTAGCTGCCAAATGTATCACCACCCCTCTAATAAAAGCTTTGTATGCATCCCAAATAATTTCTGTGGAGGCAGAGTTTAAATTAAGGTCAAAGAAGGTTTGTGTTTCAACCTTCAACTGTGCTATTATTGAAGCATCAAGGAGTAGTGTTCTACCAAATGTCCATCTCCTTGTAGCTTCACCTTTACGCAGTTGGAGAACTAGAGCGACCGCTGAATGATCCGAAAGATGTTCCGGAACATGTCTTATTGACAATCTATGTTTCAGCAATCTTAGATCAATCAGAAAAAAGTCAATTCGGGAAGAGTGTCCATACTTTTTGTTATGCAATGTGTAGTCTGTTGGTATGCCTGGGCCATTATGTTTTTCTCCCCAAATATCCATCAGACCAAGGTCCCCCATCAGTATTTTTATGAATATTCTCATTTTTGAGGCGACTGATTTGTCCCCACTAGCACTGGATTTAAAAGTATATTAAAATCACCCCCATTATTATTGGTTGATTAGATTGAATCAAGTGTTTATAAATTGTATTTAGGGGGGTTTCATCGTCTATATTAGGCCCGTTTTAACCAACTATAGTATACCACTCCTTTTGGATTTTAACCTCACAGATAACCCAGCGACCTTTATGGTCCACCTTAACTTCACCTATCAGTACTCTAGCTGTCTGTTTAGCAATAAGTGCTACACCTTTAGTACAACAGGATGTGTAGTATGACACGAAAATTCAATCCATTTCTGTTTATAGCAAATGGCTTTCCATTCCTCACAAGTTAGGTGGGTTTCTTGTAGTGAATTCTGATTGACACAAATATTGGAAGATTCTCCTCTGCCTAGTTACTACTCTTAACCCATAGATTTAATCTTGCCAGAATTGATACGTGCTAAACTAGCTTTTAATAAAACTACCACTGATAATGCGTCCTCTGTACTCCTTCGTAGTAGCGCTCGCTACTATGGTGGTCATAATAAAGCAGGGAAGCTCTTGGTAAATTATTTCAAAACACGTAAAGATCGCACCCTTATAGATTCTATTTATTCCCCAAATGGGCCCCTCTTGCATAAAGATCAAGAAATACTTAATGAATTTAAACTTTTTTACCAAAATCTTTATACTCCAGAATCTCCTCCTTCCCCTTCCCTCATTCAAGCATACCTTGATAAACTTCTTCCTCCCTCTAACTCTCATCTTAACCTTTCTGATCTTGAAACAGATCTATCCCTTAATGAATTATCCATTGCCCTAAATACCCTTACTGAAGGGAAGACTCCCGGCCCAGATGACTTTTCTGTTGAATTTTATTTGCACTTTTCTAATTTACTACTCCCGGAACTCTTAACACTTTTCCACTCATTTTTTTTAACTGGTAAAACAGAAGCCACAATTTGCCTCATACATAAAGAAGGTCTAGATCCTAAGTTTTGTAAGAATTATCGTCCGATCTCCCTGGTTAATGTTGATTATAAATTATTTGCTAAAATGCTTGCTTTATGCTTAGACCCCCTTATGCCTCATCTTATTGGTAAGGAGCAATGTGGTTTTGTCAATGGAAGGCTTACTTTTGATAATTCTCGTCTTTTCCTCAATGTTTTAAATAAAATTCCCTTCCTTTTCACATCTTTAGCGGCCATTTCTGTCGATGCTGAAAAAGCTTTTGACAGAGTGGATTGGTCTATCTTATTTGCCTCATTGCAAAACCTCTATCCCCACTTTATTACATGAGTTTGACTTTTTCACTTATTTCTGGTTATAAAATAAACTCAGACAAAACAGAAATTCTCCCCCTCTTAAAACTGTTGTCTTCCCCACTCCTTTTCCTCCACCGGCTTTGCCTGGAATAGTTCAATAATTAAATAGGTATATGGTTTTCCAATTCCATTGCTTCTTCAATTAAATTAAATATGTTTGAAGTTTTATCCTGAATTGATAAATTACTCTCCTCTTGGAACCCCCTTTTTCTTTCTTGGTGGGGCCGGTTAGATTCAATTAAAATGATGATTACCCCTATTTTAATTTATACATTCTCCATGCTCCCCATTCATATTCCTGCCTTTTACTTTGAACGTATTGATTCTTGTCTCTCTAAATTTCTCTGGAAAAATAAGAAAGCTAGAATCGCCTTATCTTTTCTTCGCAAGACAAAGTCTAATGGTGGTGTGAACTTTGCTGATTTTTGTCTCTATCACAAATCATTTTCCCTTCAACAGGCCTCGAAATGGCTCTTATCCGATCTCTCCCCTTTTACTCCCCTCTGGCTCTCCATTGAACAAACTTTATTTGTACCCTTTTCTTTCAAGGAAATTATGTTTTTTTCTGTCAAAACTCCACACACCTCCCTCCCCTTATTTAAACACACTTGTTCCCTTTTGAAACCTTTGGTACAACCCAATCCCACCTCTAGGGAATCCTTCTTAGACTCTCCATTTTGGCATAATTCTCTTATTCTCCTTAATAACAGACCCATCTTTTGGAAAGCGTGGAGGTTAAAAGGCATTATTTGGGTCAAACATCTTTTCAACTGACTTTTACCATGTTCTTTTCCCCAAGTTCAAGCCTTATTCCATTGTCCCCGTTCCTTTTTACAGAAATTTGCTACTCTCTAATGGCGGTTATACTTGATGTTTACTATTCTCTTCCCCCTTCACCTCTCATTGATGTCCAAAATGCTCTTCTTAAGATACTCCTCTCTCTATCCAAAGCCTCCCTCATCTACAAATATTTCTTAGCCCCCAATCCAGACCGTGCTAAATCTAAATTGGAACTCTCTTGGAAATCTGACCTGGGATACGAATGGACTATCATCTTCTGGGATAAACTTTGGTCCAGATCTCTAAAAATCTCTCACTCTGCTTCTCTCAGCCAATCTATGTTTTTTCTGTATCATAGACTTTATCTTAACCCTTCTTCTATAGCTCGCTTTTCTTCTTCTACTGATTCTAACTGCTGGACCTGTCGTTCTTCTAATGCTAATCTTATACATCTTCTCTTCCTCTGTCCTTCAGTTTCCAACTTTTGGGGGAAAGTCTGGTCCTATATCTCTCGCCTGTTTAAGATTTCCATCTCTTATTCTATACCCCTCCTCTTCTCTGGCAGCCTCTCTGATTCCTTAGATCTACCCTCACATAGCCTTGGTCTCTTCGATCTCATGCTTGCCTTAGCCTTCTAACATATTTCTCTCAATTGGAAAACTCTTACAAAACTCTCTGTACAACACTGGTGGAATAATCGTTGCCATTTTCATAGACTTGACATGGCTTTCGCCTCCTCCTGTAAACCAATGGTTAATAGAGATCTCTTTTTGGTTACCCCTTACTAATTATTTAGATCAGATTGTTTTAAAAAATAATTCTCGTCTAAATTCGGAACATTTTAAACCCCCTTGAATGCTTGTTCTCTCTGTTCTCTATTTTTTCACCCATGTTGGCTTTATATATGGAATTAATTAATCAACAGTTCACTCACATTCCTATGTAATATGCAATGTAATATGCAATCTTCTTTTATGCTAATGTGTCAGAATTTTCCCTTTCCCCTCCCCTTCTCTGCCTCCCTTCCCATCTTCCTTCCTTATTCCATATAACATTTTAAAAATATCTTTTATTATTTTCCTCAATGTACTAGCCAACTCTTCTGTTAAAATACTGCTTTGATATTTTAATTCTGTATTGCTGGTCTTTTATATATTTATCGACTGTCAAATAAAGCTTTTCAAACTCAAAAACAAAAATACCCCCGTTGGATGGTACCCTGAGTTTGTTCCATAGGGTTACCTTAGCAATGTTTTGTAGTTGACTGGCAGCTACTTGAATTCATTTACATGTGCTTAAGTCTGGTTGTTTTCAATTCATCAAATTGTTCTTCTGTGTGAATTTTGTTTTAATCACATTTGTTGTTTTCACTTTTCTGTGTTTAATGTGAATTTGTGTAAATTGTGAAGTGTTGTCTTTCTTTTGTGCTAAATGTCAATGAAGTTAATTAATGAAAGAAAAAACATGGAGGCATATCAACAACAACAGGCGATAATTATCGCTGAGCGCACTTAGCGCTCGGATAATTATCGACGGCTAGCGCCGATTTTTATCGCTGAGATAGCGTGCTATTAGCAACGCTTATCTCATCAGCGATAAAAATCCTAGTGCCAATGGGCTAACGTGAGATTATCGCTGGAAACTCAGCGATAATCTCACGTTAGCTAGTTGATAGGGACTCACAAACTTAGCCATGATATCCACCTTCCATAGGATATCATGGCTAAGTCAGTCCTGAAGCAGGCGTAAGGAAAGTAGCGATAACAGGGGTTATTGCTACTTTTCCTGACGCTATGCTTCATAGCGTGGGGCTTGATGATAGGAGAAATGTCGCTTAGCGACATTTCTCCTGTCATGTTAGGTCAGGAACACCCACTTTGTATCTCATTAGAGATGCAAAGCTGGGCGTAAAGAATCTCCACGCTAAAGCAAGGTTTCACACGATAGCGTGACCTTGCTGATTAGGCGATGAAATTATCGCCGCTTTTCGGCCGAAAACGGTCGCAAAAACGGCGATAATTTTTTATCGCCTGCTTGTTGATATGCCCCATAATGATTACATAACTGGATCATCTTATTAAAGATTTTGGTCTGAGTCTGTTGAACTGTTGACAGCATATTTAAATGGTCAGCTAGGAACTTTTCTTGCCCAGCCTAGCTGTGTGATATAGGGCCCACCCCCTTTGCTTGCATATACAAATAAAAATGGGGAAGTCACTGTTGTTTTAGCTGGTGTTTATGTCTGAGTCATTTTTAAGCACTGATAGCAGCCCCATGGCCTTGTCTATCTATTTTAATGGATTTTTTTTTTACCTGGTTAATCAGCGATAGGGGCTACAAGATATATGCACTTTAATGCTAGTAAGGTCACTGATTGTTTTCTTTTTTATGATTTTTTTAAATCTAATTTGTAATGTATTTTCAACTAGATATGTAGTGCCTTTCTATCTGTTGTACTTTTATGGTCATATTCCTGGCCGAAATAAAGAATACATGAAATGAATGAAATATAATCACATACGGAAAAGAGGATGATGGCAAGTTAATCACAGGAAGGGGTGATCGACAAACTTGATCCTTGGCTGAGACTGTATGTCAACTATCACAAGGCAGGAGCATAGTGCGGCTGCCCCTTTGGCTTTTAGGGCTGGGAGCTGTTCCAGAGGGTACAGTAGGTCTCCACTCATTTACAACTTCACTTCCATGTACTTCTTTTCCATTAATCTGGGCGGCCTTACGTGTTTCTATTGAACTTACATCCAGGTGTCACCATATATGGTCCTGGTGTACATCCCTTGCAGTTTTTTTCACAAATTTCTGACTTTCCTCAATAGCAAAAAGACGTCATGCATGGGATGTAATTTTAAATCAAGCAGATCATTAAATCTTCCACTTATTCTATCCCACAGTGCAGTATCCAAGTGTGGCAAACTAGGTAACATTCTGGACATGTTGGAAATCAATGTTTTTTTGGGATTCCCCCTCTTAAGCTTCAGGGATCGTTTCCTTAGTTTGGCCGCAGGGCCAGAACCAGGAGAACTCGGATCAGGCTCAGAACTGTTAGTGCCTTCCCCTCCATTTACACCACCTACAGTAACATGATTTACACTGGCCGGAGCGTGGGCACCAGCATGTTCACTTTTCAGAGTATTCCTAGGAGAAACAACAAGAGGATAAGGAGCTGGTAGCATGGGTAGAACAATTTCATCTGGAAATAACATCTATGGGCCGGACTAGGAAACTATCAATGGTTGTGTGACTGTGTACTTGTCGAGCCCCATGTGCCACCGAGTGAATTTTTAGTTTTTCCATTATACTCGGTAGGTATTAAGTGCAGTTGTGGAAAAACTGACAACACGAACTACAGACACTGTTTTTCTCCTCAATGAAGAACAGCTTCAGTGAAAAATCCCAGGGATGCAATGCCCTCCTATTGTAATGTCCCCAACCTACAAGATGTTGGAAAAAATAAACAAGGGGTGGGGAAAGCAAGTCCCTCAGTGGCCAGACAAACACTGAGTACCAGAGTATCTTTTGGGTCGTCAAGGTCTCGAAAGTAGCAACTACGGCGGTAAGAAAAAAGAACCAAGGGGGGGTTGCCCAGCCTCTTCCTGGCGGGAAATGTCAGGTGCTTTCCAGCACTTGTCAAAGGTTCTGGCCAAGGAAGCTGGGGGACAAAGTCCAACCCAGCCAGTGCCTGAGTAGAAGTGCGGGCAGGTGACACCACCAAGAATTGCATCACGCACCACAGAAAATGACTGGCGCCTTTCAGCACTTGTCAAAGGCTCTGGCCCCTCCTTTGCCACAGGGATTGCTGGGGGACAAAGTCCCACCCCAGCCAGGGCCTCAGACGAAGGGCGGGCAGGTGAAACTGCCAAGAATTGCGTCATTGGCTATTACAATTTGGACCATTTGGCAGTATGCTTTTAAATAAGCCCACATTTTAATTTATTTAAAAAATAATTGAATAATAATAATAATAGTAGATGAGTGGCTTACTACATATCTAACCATTTTGTACATGTCGGTGGTAATGATCTCGTGAAATAGATTTAGAAGAACTTGTAATATTTTTAACTGGTATGAAATTTTGAATAATCTTTAGATAATTTCAAGTCAGCTTAGTGTAAGTAATAGAGAACAAAACGACATGCAGAACGCTATGTTGAATAATATGAATTGCTTTAAATTAAAAATCGCAAATAATATACCAAATTCACATATTTCCATTTATCAGTTACTTTACTTTCAAATGGACCACATAACTGGCTGTAGTGCTTCTGGCCCCCGTCAGCCACAATGTGAAGTTCTTCCTCAGTGAAGTTGGGGATCTCGTTCCCAGTTGACTCAAACATTTTGGGATCTAGTTGCATAAAAAAAGGAGGAACGATTGAGGAGGTGTGGTTGCATTGAAGTCTAACAGGCAAGTGATAAAATGGCTGTAAGTAGGTGTGTATGTCTATGAGATGGATAGATACATCAAAGGCGCATTGCCTCTACGTCCCTCATCCTCGACCCAGTCATAACTAATGAGGAATATTCCACTGACAGTAAACAAAATAGGAAATGATTTTAGGCTCCACACACCCTCCTGCCAGGACTATAATTACATAGCCAGCAGAAACCACTTCCCGTTATGTTTCATGTCATGTGGACATGACGGGGAATGCTGGGGTAGGTGCTGGGCACTTACCAGCTACTTGCTTGTCCTGTTGTTTCCTCATTTGCTGGGCTCTGGGGGTACTTCTAGACCTTCGTGGGAGCTGCTGGAGTCTGGACGCCTGGCTTCCTGGTTTCCGTCCGGTTCTCCATATTCCCTGCTGCTGGGTGGCACTGGTCTCCCAGAGTTCGTGGTGAGTCTTCTGCCCCAGTTTGTTCACTCGATGTTCAAGCTACTCTCTGCCTGTTTTTCTGCTTCTGGGTGCACCGGCTCTTCATTGCGGTCTCCTGGGGCTGTTGTTGCTCCGACGGTGTGGGAGCCCTCTCCCTGGGGCCCCTAGGGTAATGGGTGCCGGGGCTGGGCGTGGTGTGGAGCGCAGAAAAAAAAGTCTTCTCCTTCGTCCGCGTTCTGGTGAGTGTCCGGGGTTTGTGCCACGTCTCTTTGCCCGCTCCGGACTCAGTGAGCACCCGGGTTGGGCTACGGGTGCTCCACTCTTCAGGGGCGTGGGCTGTTGAAAAGACAGAATTTTTTAATTCAATAAACTTTCCGCTTTGGCAGTGAGCATCCGAGTTGGGCTCCGGGTGCTCCGCTGTTTCCTCACGTCGGGGACCTCGTCCCATCTTCCGCTTCGGCGGCAGTTATTTGAGCAACCAGGTTGGACTCCGGGTGCTCCGCTATTTCCTCATGTTGGGGACCTCGTCATGTGTTCCGCTTCGGCGGCCGGCCTTGGTCAGTAAGCGCCCAGGTTGGGCTCCGGGTGCTATGCTAACATCTCATGATGGGGTCCTCATCCCGCTCAGTCAGTGGGCATCCGGGTTGGGCTCTGGGTGCTCCACTCTACAATCACGTTGGGGACCCCGTCCCGATTTCCTGAGTTGGGCCTTCGGCAGCCATGATTGGCTGAAATTTGTGACTCCGGTTGGCCACACCCCCCTCTTAGTTCTTCATTGATTTCAGCTATTCTGCCTGCCGGTTACCTTACGAGGGGCAGTTTCCGTTTTTTTGGGGGGGCTTTGAAAAGGGTTTTGGTGAGTCACGGCTCTTTCTGTTGGTCCTACGCCTGTGCCTGCTGTGTGGTTTGGTTCCTCATTGTCGTAATTATTATGGGCAAACATCTGAGAAAACACCAACATGTGTCTCCTGTGTCCTCTTCCACTTCCCAAGTGGACAGTGGGGATTTTGCCCCTCCTGTGAAGCAGACCCGGTTGGATGACAGCCGCCTGAAGCGTCTGATTTTGGAGACTTTGTCCGATTTGAAGTCCTCCAAAAAGTCTGTTGATGGTCGTTCTGGTGAGGGTCTTGACCTCTATTCGGACATTTCTAGTTCGGACTCTTCTGATGGTTCCTTCTTGGGTGCGGTGGACTTGAAAGGCAAATATATCTCCAAGGAATTGTTGCTGGACATCCTCTCTAATGTCAGGGGGAACGTGGGTTTTCCAGATGAGGTTGTGGCCAGCACTTCGCAGGATGCGGTCTTGCCACAATTTCGGAAACCTGCTATTCCGTTTCTTCCTATCCATCCCTTTGTGATGGATGTCCTGTTGAAGGAGTGGAAGGACCTGGATCTCATCATGATGCCTCGCTTTATGTCCAAGCTCAATCCTTTGCAGGACATAGAGGATACGATTCCTGAGTCTGTGCATGGGGATTTTATTGTGGCCAGTTTGGTGGGTCGTCCTTCTATGGCTGAAGATAATATCCTTTGTGATGGGGTGGATAAGAAAATTGACTCTGCCCTGAAGAAGTCGTATGCGGGGTCCCACCTTGCAATCCGTTCAGGTGTTTATGGGGCTTATGTCACTCAGTCCTTGTTGGCCGACTTTAAGACTTTGTTTTCCACGATGCAGGAGGGTGGCAGGTGTCTGGACCTGCTGGAATCCATAGAGCGTCAGGCCGAATTCTTCTCAGATATTGCCTTTGATTCTGTGCGTGCTTCTGTCTTGTCTTGTGGTTCATCTGTTGCTGAAGGGATGAATACGGATGCCACACAAAGATCCATGGCTTTGCGGTTGCCATTTACTGGCCCTCGTCTATTTGGGGATGCCCTTGAAGATAAACTTCACAAGGTGTTCAAGGAACGTAAGCATTCCTTGTCCTTCCGGCATCACCTGCGTCATAAGGAATCTTCCTTCTCTAATGCCAAGTCCTTCCGCCAACCTACGCGGTTTCAGAAGTCTTCCTTTCAAAGCCAGAAAGGAGCTGGTAAAGGTTTCCACTGTCGATTCCAGAAGAAACCCCCTCAGGATGCTGGACAGGGTCCTCAGCATTCCTGACTATTCCGCCCCCCGGGAAGGTGCCGCTGGTGGTCTTCCAGTGGTTGGTGGGAGACTGCGGTTGTTCCTGCCTGCTTGGCGTCTGACAACGTCTGACCAGTGGGTTCTGGATGTCCTCTGCCCGGGGTATCGGATCGAGTGTCTCTCCCCTGCACCACCATCCAGCATGGTGCGGACTCCGACTCCCTTGGGCCTGGCTCATCGTCGGTCTCTGTTGGACGGCATTCAGTCCCTGTTCCTGAAGAAAGTGATTGTGCCTGTTCCCCGGTTGGAATGGGGTCTGGGGATCTATTCGATCATCTTTCTAGTTCTGAAAGTCCCTGGGGGGTTTCGGATTGTGATCAATCTCCAGCCTTTGAACCAGTTGTCCGGAAGATCCTTTTCAAGATGGAGACCCTGCAACCTGTGATTCCTTTGATTCAGGAGGGTTGGGTGATGTCTACGCTAGAACTCCAGGACACATATCTTCATGTGCCAGTTGCTCTGGAGGATCAGAAATTTCTGCGGTTTTGCCTGGGAGATCATCATTGGCATTTCTGTGTCCTTCCGTTTGGTCTCAGGTCTGCTCCGAGGGTGTTCACCAAGGTGGTGGCTCCTCTGGTGGCCGATCTTCACCTCCTAAAAGTGTCTGTGTTTCCTTATCTTGACGATTGGCTTCTCCAGGCCCCTTCACCCATGGTCATGTCTCAACACCTGTCTTTGACCATTCATACGCTACAGCGCCATGGATTTCTCCTGAACTTTCCGAAGTGCCACCTACTTCCTGCCACCCGGAGGTCCTTCATTGGGCAGACTCAATTCTGTTCTGGGCAAGATGTTCTTCCCTGTTTCCTAGCTTCTGCACCTTCAGTCTCTGTTGAAGGTATTGTTGCCTCAGGCTTCGGCTCCCCTGCTTCAGTGACTCGAAGTGCAGGGTCATATGGCCGCTGCTGTCTTCACGGTTCCGTGGGCCCGGTTCCATCTTCGGCCTTTGCTGTGGCAATTCACCATTGGGTGCCTTTCCCGGTTCAGGACTTTGCAGTGTCGGTGCCGGTGTCTCTGGAGATTCTGTCCGCTTGTTAGTAGTGGCTGGATTTTTCAAATCTCTCCAAGGAGATGTGGCTTCACCCGCCGCTTCCGGTGGTGTTGACAACGGATGCCAGTGTGTCCGGTTGGGGGGGCTACTCTAGGTCCGTGGACTGTCCAGGCTTGTTGGCTGTGCTCGGAGTCCCACTGGTCCTACAACTGGAAGGAACTGTCTGCTGTGGAACATGCTCTTCGTTTCTTCCAGGATCGTCTGCTGGGGTGCAATGTTCTGGTGCGGACCGACAACACGGTTACTGTGGCTTACATCAATCACCAGGGAAGTACTCGCAGTCCTTCCTTGAATCTGGTGGCCTGTGGGATTGCAGGTTGGGCAGAGCTTCATCTTCTGGCCATCTCTGCTCAATATATCAGGGATGTGGACAATGTTGTGGTGGATGCCTTGAGTTGCAGGTTTCCATCTTCTCTGACCCTGTGCCTCTCCCCCAAAATTTTCCGGTTGCTCTGCCAGAGGTTCGGGACTCCCGAGCTGGACTTATTTGCCTTCAGGACCAATGCTCTGCTTCCCCTCTTTTGTTCTCAGACATCGGAGTTGGGGGCCTGGGGGTCGGAGGCCTTGTCTCTCCTGTAGCCCCCTTGGTTGCTGTACACCTTCCCTCCTTTCCTCTGATTCTGGCCTTCTTGCTAAAGGTGCAGCGAGTGGGGGCCTAGGTGGTGGCTGTCTTACCCCCCTGGCCTCGGAGGTCCTGGTTCCCGTTGTTGCTGAGTCTGGCGGTGGGTCCTCCTTGGTTTCTGCCTCACTGCCTGTCTCCCTTGAGGTCAACCTCTCCCTCCCTCGTGGTACCTCTCACCTTGGCGGTCTGGAGGTTGAACGGCTGTCTCTTGGGATTCGGGATTTGCCTGACCAACTCATCACAGTGATGCAGGCCTCCCGTAGGAAGTCCACTTTGTCCTTCTACTCTAAGCATTGGGCTTCCTTTTCCTCCTGGTGTTCTGGGCTTGGTCTGTCTCCTACCTCTTGCTCTAGCGCTTCTATCGTTCAGTTTTTTTCTGGATGGGTTTTGGAAGAACTATGCTTTGTCTACTCTGAAAGGCCAGTGGCTGCTATTTGTGCTCTCCAGGATCCAATTTCACTCCCGTCTTCGGATAGGTTGTTGATTTCTCGGTTGTTCCAGAGCTTCTCTCTCTCCTCTCCTTCTGCTCATTCTCTGGTTCCTCATTGGGATCTTTCTTTGGACCTGAGTGCTCTCCCTCTGAGCCTTTGGAGTTGGTCGCCCTTAAATTCCTCTCTTTTAAGGTGGCCTTTCTGGTTGCTGTTACTTCTGCTCGGAGGTTGGGGGAGCTCACTGCCTTGCATTGTTCTCCTCCCCTTTTGCGTTTCTTGGATTATGCAGTGGTCTTCTCTTTGAATCCTGGGTTTGTTCCTAAGATTCATTCTAGGTTTCATTCTTCTCAGGAGTTGATCCTCCCTTCTTTCTGCCCTTCTCCTTCCTCTCCTGCTGAGCTGTTGCTGCACATTCTTGATGTGAAGCGTGCCTTATCGGTCTATGTTGAACACTCTGCGGTCTTTCGTTCTTCCGACTCTCTCTTTTTAACCTTTGGTCTGGCTAGTCAGGGGAAGGCTGCTTACCATTTTACGCTGGGTCGCTGGATCAAATCTGTTATTTCTCTGGCTTATCAGGGCTTTGATTTGCCTTGCTATTCTGAGGCTCAGGCCCGTTCCACTAGGGGCGTCTCTGCTTCCTAGGCTGATTTTCATGGGGTTTCCCATGATGAGATCTGTCTGGCTCGGACTTGGGCTTCTGATTCTATTTTTGTGAAGCCTTATCTTTTGAATTGTGCTCTGTCTGACTGGATGAATTTTGGTTGTGGTGTGTTGAGTGCTGTGGGGCATAATCCCCCCACCTGATTCTGTGTATTTTTTGAAGAATTTTCACTTGCTGCACTCCACTTTTGTGTTCGGTCTGTGTTCTGTGTGTGGTGTGCCAAAGACCTTCCTGTGTGGTTGCTTTAGTATGCCTCATTAGTAATGACTGGGTCGAGGACGAGGGTCATAGAGGTAATGCTATGATTACTTACTGGCAATCCCCATTACTCTTAGTCCTACTCGTCCTCGACCCAATCATGCTTTAGTTCAAGCCTTTGTTGCTTGGTATCCCAGGAAGTGCTTTCTATTGGCTATGTAATTATAGCCCCTGGCAGGAGGGTGGGTGGAGCCTAAAAGCAGTTCCTGTTTTGTTTCCTATCAGTGGAATATACCTCATTAGTAATGACTGGGTCAAGGACGAGTAGAACTAAGAGTAATGGGGATTACCAGTAAGTAATCATAGCAGTGTAAAGTCTAAATCACTATAGTTGTATAGCAACATGCAATTAATGACAGACTGGCCATTGAGGCTATGCCAGCTCTTCTTTAATGACAGACACTTCAGGCATCCTCGACAGGGCCGGACTGGGAACAACCACCAGCCCTGGCAGATTGGGGGTGTGCTAGCAAGAAGTAGCGCTCCCGCTTTTGTTACAGGGGGCCGAAATTGCAGCACTGCTGCAAAACCGGCTCCCAGTGACAAAACCGGCCTCCACGGGCACAAAACCCGCCCCCAACCCTCCGGTCCACCTGTGAAATGCCTGGTGTCCGCTATGGCCATTCTGGCCCTGATTCTCGATGTAGCTAACAGCATTATATTTTCCTCAGTTCTTTGCCTGACATTATGACAGACACAATTGATGCAATACAAATCATCATTTAGGTGGTTCTTTTATACAAAGACTATACTGCTACACCTGCACAAAGTGTAGTGTAAGAGTCCACCATTTCAAACATTGGGAATTAATAAATAAAACAATTTGACTTGATTTTCATAGAAAAGTACACAAATGTTGATATAGATAATAACATGTCATCTAATATTTTAAATACATTGTTTAAAATCATAAAATCTGTATTACTACTAGGTAGATGTTAAGCTCATGTTATACTACTGCAGTGACCTAGAGGCATATTTAATTTTTTTAATTTTTTAATGAATGTGCTAATATATAAAAAAGTTTGCACACATTTAAAACATTATCTCTATTGATTTAGATTATCTGTTTTTATATTAATTTAAAATTAGGATTTCCTAATTCTAACGAAATTATTGTTTAATCATAATTTCATATATACCCTTAGAGCACTGGGGAAGAGACAAAGAGAAAGGAGGCAAAGAGTGCACAAAGCTCTTCCTGATCTGGAGTCCATGCAAGAGAGGCATGTTTTCAAGAGGTTTCGCTTAAATAGAGCTATTACAGCATGAGCCCGACAATTGGAAGCAGATTTTCTTGACCGGCTCAAGAATCCAACAGCTATTCCCTAGTCTTACATGTTTGTGCTACTGGATCATTCCAGTCTACTGTTAGTGACTGCACCTTCCTTATCACCACCGCCGCGAGTCCCACAACAGTTGAGGCAGCGTGCGTCAGCTGCGGGTGCTCCGCAGCCTTTCCCCTGGCTGGCTGGCTTTGTGTACCCCTTAATTTTTATCGATACCGATACCGAGAGCACATTTGGAGGAGCGGTATCAGCAGGAGGGATTTTGGAGCTCCAGGTGCTGATGCCTGGTGATTTGACGGTATCGCTCCCGGCTGCACATCGTTTATTCATCAGCAGCAGCTTGATTCTCAGTGTGATTTCTTCGAGACCTTGGCGGGTCGGTTGTGTTGTAAGGAAGGTGCCTCTCTTCTGACCTACCTTTTCTGACCTACCTTTTTTTTTCTTTCCGTTCTTTGCTGATTTCTAACACGTACAAATTAGTAACCATCTCTATAAGGGATTCTCCTGAGGCTGCATCTTTTCGGCAAATCTCGACTATTGTTGGAAATCCCGACCAAGGAGTGATGACATGGCCCCCGCCCACGAGGGCCGACTCTGATTGAACTGTCGCTGCTTCTGAACTTTAGCGCTTGTGCGCGACTGCTGGGCTACTTGTCCTCTGCAGTTCGGTGTTCTCCGGTGCCCGGCAGCTCTTCGTGACAGCTTTTACATTGGCCTCGGCCCAGCCTGGCTCTGCTGTGAGGACGCCGGTGGTGAGGAGGTCGGTAGCAGGAGGAGTTGTGGTGTAGCGGTAAGGCGCTGTGCTGTGCTCTGGGGGCTCTGTGTTATGCTGACGTCTGGGCCCCGGTAACTGACATTGTGGAAGGCACTGAGGGAAATGCTACGGTAAGCGTCAGGGGGAGACGCAGTGACATTAAGCATTAAGCATTAAGCATTAAGCATTAAGCAGGAACTTGTGTACTTGTGTACAAGAAGGAGTTGGACCCTGGGGGCAGAAAAGGGCGCCTCTGTACTGCTAAAGTGACTGTTTGGTGGTGTGCGGGTGGGGGGGGTACGTTGCAATTGTTGTACATCGTTGAGCAGATTTGAGCAGATTTGCAGCGGGGGTTGGCGCTGTTTGATTGTCCTGTTGAATCTGCACGTGGCCCTCCCTCGAAGGAGACCGTGTGGAAGCACCAGTGACTTGCAGGCTCTGCTCTGAGGGGTGTGCGACCGGGACACCCAAGTGATGTAGGTGGGTGGGCTTTTGACTAGCCGCTGTGTATCGGAGCGGTGATTTATTGATTTTGCACCCTCTTGATCAGTCGACTGGTGCGCAAGTATATGTGTTGTATATGTGTTGCGATCTGTTCGATCTGATTCGCTGGTGTGGCACTGCGCTCTTGCTGTCTCCTTGCTGTCTTCTTGCTGCTGTTTCCTCGCCACCATTCTTGCCGCTGGTCCCAGGAGGAGGGCCATAGATTCACATTGTCCAGCAACCTTCGGTGCCCACCAACAGCGGCAGCAATAGCGCCTGGAGGTGCTTTGAAAACGGTCGCGGGCTCCAGCAGCACGGATCCCGCTCCTGTTGTTTCCTTGCCGCCATTCTTGCCCTGGCCCCAGGTTCTATAGTACTATAGCTTGAAAGGCCTGGTCACTATGAGTAGGCTTAGGCCGGGCAATGGTCAGGGGTTTGTGGGGACTTTGGACGCATTTTTATTAAGGGCCGAGTCGGTATTGATGCATCAAATTGAATTAACCGAGCGGAGACTCTCCCTTGAACCTGTAACAAACATTGCCAATAGATCGGACACCACGGGCCAAGCTTCTATTGTCTCTATTGCCCCCAGTTCATGCCCTAGTTCATGCTTAACCCTGGAGGCACCTGCAACTCAAGGCAGTAGTTTAGTCATAATAGATCAAGACACAGAGATCACAGAAGCCCATAAAACACGGATTAATGTTGATATTCCTAGTTGTCCATCTAAATCTAATGTAGTTACTCGGGGTCAAAAAGCTAAATCTAAAACCAACCATGTGAATAGCTCTGCGCCACCTGCAAAGAAGAGAAAAGGTCAAGGCGTGGGTAATCAACCTCTACCCCTATCTAAACTTCGGAAAAATTAAATTACTGATAAGGAGCCTACTCATGAGATAAATATGGCCAACACCGAGGTTTTTTCAGGGGCATCAATTCCCACAGAGGTTGACTACTGGAATAAGTTTGAAACTAAGATAACGGCACTTCTAGACCTGTTGATCCAAAGCTTGTCGACTATTGAAAATAGACTGTCGGACTTTGAAAGAACTATGGTAAATAGTAACATGAAGATGACTACCTGTAATCGAGGGGAGATTAATGTTACTAATAAACACAAGGACAAAATTACAACTGCCTTTACTGTTAACAACCAAAACAGTACGCCATGTATAGGGGGGAGGGGTGGTTACAGCCTAGAGTGGAGGTCACCTCACAGGAAAGGAACTTAGCCCTCACTCATGCTCGAGCAATAAACGTCCCAAGTGGTAGTCAGTTAGGGAGTGAACAACATCATATCCCAAGACTAATAGGAGGGAAGCAAAAATCTCTTGAGGGTGAATTCACAAACCTCCATTTACCTCCTGAAGCCACGCCCTATATGGTAATATTAGCTAATGTTCCTCCATTGTTACCAGGTGTTACTGAACACTGGTCTTCATTGAGGAACAAATCACTCCCCTTTTTGAGGGATAAGACGGGGCTGGACAACACATTGTTTACAGAATTTAAAATGGTACGCAGAATTGGGTGGGTTGGGGAATCTTTTAAGAAACTCCAAGGAGACTGTGTTGTTATATCCTTTAGATCTCCAGGATTAGTGAAATCTATATTGGAAAGGTCTAATACCTGTTCCTTGTCCCAAAGGGGAGTTTCTATTTTACCATTGGGCTTCTTTTATCAGCCATCGAGAGACCTGGGGACTGTTTCAGAAAGGGCGAGATCTAGACAAATTAACCAACATCCTATGCATCCCCCATGGCATCACACAAATCGATACGAGCCACTGAGTGATCTTGGAGATATAGATTGACTGGTCTCAAGTATTACTGGCCCGCAGATATTGGAAAATTCAAATAGCAACTCAGGGGTAGCTTCCGATCCCCTGAATTGCTTGGTGGATTGCCCACAGGTAATTGACCAGGTAGATAGTCCTGACCATCCCCTACCTGAAGCTTGCGTGAAGCATAAAGGGAAAATAAGTAATGTATTATTAAATCATTTTGACGTTGATCCTTGTGGGGGAGTGGTAGTTATACCTACTCAAAATGCACACGTTCTAAGAGTAGCCTCATGGAACATCGCGGGCATTAGAACAAGAATTTTAGATGAGGCTTGGCTATCATATGTCAAGAAGTTTGACATTATTTGTCGCCAAGAAACTTGGAGCATGGATGAGTTGGTTATTGATGGTTTCTGTTCATCTAATACCCAGGCAATTCCATCAGCTGCAGGGAGTGCAATGGGTGGTCTAGTGACCTTAATCTCTGTAGAATATGGGATGATCAAGATCGAGAATATTATGGACTCCCCTTGGTTTCAGATTATCTTGATCTCAAACCTAATTGATGTCCCAATTTTGCTAATTACTTGGTATTATAATATCTTCGCCCCTAATGAATGTGGTGCCATTACTAATTTAAAAGAGGAGCTAAATAAGGCCGTAGCCAAATGTTTTCCTGTTTGTTTAATTTGGTTGGGGGATTTTAATTATACCTTATGTCAGTATAGCTCGCACTTGGTTTGCGGGGTGTTAGATACTGAAAACCAACCTCTCCCACATTTTAAACACTCTACTCAGGGTGAAGTTTTAAATGACATAATCGTGACTAATGATTAATGGTTTGTACTCCACTGAAACAGTATCCAACATACCAGGGAGGGGGTAGGGCAAGTACTATAGATTTTATATTGATTTCTAGGAAATTTTCCCACCTGGTGAACAACTTTGTGGTGGAACCCAACCCCGCTAGTGACCATAACCCCCTGGTTCAGAGTTTGCAAATAAAGGTATCAAAGGGTAAGACTGATTAACTCCACTTAAATTATAACTCTAAGCAGGGGGTGAGATTAAAATGGAGTAAAATAAATCTTGTTGAATTTGAAGAGAATATCATACGATCTAATCTTGATAAGGTCATGATATGTGTGTCCGACGTTTCCAGGCCGGAAGAGGTCATACAAAGCTTTGAAGATATTTGCAAAGATGTGGCTAGTAATCTGACCAGGACTATGAAGAAAAGAGAACAACATGATGTAAAATGGTTTAATGCTGCGTTTAAATCCCTCCATATGGTCCCCCGTTCAGGGGGTTTAATTAAGAAAGCAAGACAATCATATAAATTAGCAATTGGGAAGAGAAAAGATGAGTTAAGAAGCCTTGCATGGGATGACCTGGAGAGAGCTAGTGCCCTTAAGAACTCTAGAGACTTCTGGGAAGTCATAAATCGCCCCCTTTTCACAAATGAGGTTAGGAACATGGAATCATTATTAACTGAAGATGTACGAAAATATTTATTCCTAAGGGTGTATTATTGCAAGACCAAAAAGAAGATATAGCCGTTAATCTCGCAACTGCGAACCAACTGAGTCTGTCCATTACGATTGGTGAGGTCGAAGATGCATTGCTGAAGGGTATTTCCGCAAAAAGCCCCAGGGCCCGATGGTGTCCCATTAGACATGTTTAAAAATAATCCCCCAATATGAGCACCATTGTTGGTGAATGTTTTTAAATCTGTAATAGTGGGCCGCATACCTGATTCATGGAAAGAAGCCGTGGTGGTCCCAATATACAAGAAGGGCAATAGGAATGATCCAATCTGCTATAGGCCTATCTCCCTAATTGACGCAACATGCAAAGTAATGGGGAGGGTGATTCTTGCCCGTCTTGAGTTCTGGGCTAATGAGTCTGGCCTGATATCTAACTCACAATACGGCTTTAGAAAGGGTATGGGTACGAACGAACAATGCCTCAATCTGTCCTTAGTTATGGGTAAGTACATGAAGGCCAAGAAAGGATCGATCTACCTGGCCTTCATGGACTTATCCAGTGCATTTGACACAGTTAATAGGGGGAAGCTGTGGCTACTTATGGAAAAGATGGGCTTTGAGGAGTCACTCATTACCCTTTTACTTAGGATGCATTCATCTACCTCCGTTTCTATAAGTTATGGATCGGGAGGAGAAAAATCTAGATCCATTGCATCCACAGAGCGCGTACGACAGGGATGCATTTTGTCCCCCTTTTTATTTCTTTTATATACAAACGGGGTGGAGAAATTCCTAATAGAGCAGCACTTGGATTATCTGACTGTAGGAGGTAATGCGGTACCTTTGTTATCATACGCGGATGACACCGTACTGCTGACTTTAACGGCTAACAGCCTTCAAAAAGCCTTGATGGCTTTTACTGATTTTATGACGGATTTGGATCTTAAGGTTAATTTTAATAAGTCTTTTATTCTGGTCTGTGGTCCTAAAAATACAAAAACAAGAACATTTGTGGTAAATGGTAGAACAATTGAAAAGGTCCCTTCTTTTACATATTTAGGGAATGTTTTTAATAATAAATTAAAATGGGACAACACGATTGTGACTAGGGCCCAACAGATCAGTAGAACAATAGAGGGCCTGTTTCGTTTTGCGTGCAAATTAGGACATAAGCCAGTGGCAGAAATACTTGTTTTATATCAATCAAAATGCCGGTCAGTCACAACTTATGGGGCGGGAATATGGGGAAGTCAAAAAACCAGCCAATTGCTAATTTTGGAAAACAAATTTATAAAAAGATTGTTAATGGTTCCCATTAGCTCTCCTACCAAATTCTGTCACTCTGAGCTGGGACTGGATTATGTTGAAGACAGAATTAAAATTGCGCCCATGATTCTGTGGGGGAAAGTGTGGTCATCGAAAGAACTATCATTTACTAGAGCAATTATAAGGGACTGTTTAAGTTTAGAAAATGCATCGTCTATTCCCTGGCTCTGTTATGTCAAAAATGCCTTAAGTAAGATTGGCTTAGGCAATTATTTTGAAAACCCCGATGGCATACCAACCAACATTAAAACAATGATTAAAAATGCTTATTATAATGAGCTAGTGGCACCTAACCTGGACGATGAGACTCCATTCCATGGGTCGCCAAATCTTCATCAATTTTATTTATCTTTTAGTACTCACACACATTCCCGCTTCATTTTGACGAGGTTTCGTCTCTGCACATTGCACTTTCTTGTGGCTTTTCCCAATCAGGGGAGTTGGTGTGAGAGACTGACTCCCTGTCCTTGTGATAATCTAGCCGAACAGAGCACAATGCACCTTATGCTGTTTTGCACTATGTATAAAGATATAAGGGCTCGTTTTATTAGGCCCATCCTGAGAGAAATTGCCCCTTGTTCACATCAGGATGGTTTTAATTATTTACGTTCTTTGTCCAATGCTGTCACATGTTGTGCTGTGTTAAATTTTATTAGAACTGTCTTGCGAATCAGAAAAAGATATGAAATGTGATAGGGAAATTGGGAAATAGGGCCTTATGCAATTTTTGATTACTTATTTATTTTTACACCCTTGGATTGATATAAAGAAAATGGTAGCTTATAGAAAACCCTGCTATGAAATTTTCTATGTTGTTTTGGTTAAATTTAGTATGTGCAAAATGTAACATGGAAGATTTTAAGCAATGTTTTACTACTGTAACTTTGTACTTTTATGATTCACAAGAATCGAATAAAGTTTTTCAAACGAAACGACTGCAATGAGATACCCAACCAACCTTTTCTTGTGTTCTCAGCCAAGTTTTGGATGTCATGCTTCAGAGTATTAAAGACTACATCCAATTTCCAACAAATAATGCAACATTGAACAATATCAAGGTAGACTACTATGCTTTGAGAGGCATCCCAGATGTAGTTGGTACCTTTGATGGAACTCACATAGCATTGGTTCCACCTAATGAGCAAGAACATGTTTATAGGAGAAGTAAATATTTTAACTCCATCAATGTTCAAGTTGTTTGCTTATCCAATATCTGCATTTTAAGTGTGTGTGTCAGGTGTCCATGATTTACCTATGACTTGCTAGTGCTACGTAACAGCATCATAGCACAGCAGATGGCAGACCTGGCAGTCCTGAGGAGCTGGCTTATTGGTGAGTTTACCGCAACATTTAATTGAAAATATAATAATATTGTAATTGAAAGCTTATATTGTTTAAAAAAATGAGGTATTGCATTCTTGAATAAATCTTTTACGGCCATTCTTCATACCGTCCTCATAAATGGCTTCTAGCATCTTTGAAACTCATCAACGCCAGGGAAAGTCTGCTTCAATGAGGCACACATCAGAAATAATTAGGGGACATGTTGCATGGACTATTTGGCTCCGGAAGGCATGGTTCTGTTATCTTGATAAGTCTGGTGGACCCTTTTCTGGTTTCTGGTGTGCAGAAATTGCTGTATTGTGTTGTATGTTGCACAACATTGCCCTGCGTGGAAAAAGTTAATTTATACCTGATGATGACTGTCACGCACAACGGCAGTATGAGGTGGAAATGCATTAGCAGAATGACAGTGATGATGATGGCTCTGCACTCTGGCAAGAACTAATTGATAATATCTTTGCATAGTGGTAGGTAAGCAAGATACAGCTATTGGCATTTTTCAACATATATTTCACTCTTGTAAGCATGAAATCTCAGCTAGCTTGTACACCAACTACTGAAAATTCTAAGCTTTATGAATGGGATGCTGATGAAGAAGAAATTAATTTTAATGCAGATAACATTATATTTATGGTGTATAATTAGACATAAAATGTATTAGTTAAACAAAACATTTTCATCATCAATATGACTATGTTTAACCAAATATGTTTTTTAATTGTTTTTAATGCAACTGTAAGAAATTGGTGCGTTACTTGAGTGGATTAAGTAAACACCTCAAGTATTAACCACAATCCTTATCAGGCTGAGCCTCTTAAGTAACTACCTGGACCTGAGCACTGACACTCAACAGAATGGCTTCACGTAGATTCAATGAGTAAATATTAGCAATTGGAGGAAAGGACTCTTGTATCTTGTAGTATCTCTGTAGCTTGGAACAAGAGATCAGCCAAGGAGAGGTGAGCAGGTCAAGTCCTTTTGTGGCTCTTCAGAGGTCACAGGCTGCTGCTTGAGTCTTCTTCAAATTGTTCCACCGGTTGAGGATTATTGTAGATTGTTTTCCTGGACATGACACACTTCTGGCTGGCACAAGCAAGTGTTTTAGAATGATATTTGGGCACACCCTAACCAATGTGGGTTACATTTCCAGCTCTAACCCTACACACTTTCTCCATTTTCTAATTGATACAAGTCTTCATAAACCCTAAGCTTTGTCTCTGGGCTGGGTATGTGAGTGTGGGTAGTGAAGTATGTATAGCCTACACAATGTATAGCAAAAATTAATCTTGAGGGAGGTCATGTACCCACAATAAGCTCTGAGACAGAAGTGTGGCAGAAGTAAAACTGAGTTTTGGGGCAAGGAGTCAGTGGGTACACAAGACGTGTTGTGACATACTGCTCTCACCATTTGAATACGGCACCAACGGTAACATGTAAAACACTAGCAGACTTGGGAAGCAGGTTTAGTGACTGCAGCTGAATTCTGCACTGTGATGTTAACAACAGGCCCACTGTGATTGGTGTCTGTTGGGCTGGGGAAACCAAAGTAGGCTGACAGCTTGGGTGTTAGCTACATCTGCTTGTAACACGTTGGGCCTCTTTGAAGGTAATGAATTCCCTGAACACAGTCCAAAGTCATTCTTCTCATGGGCACAAGACTACCTCCACACTCCCAAGGCCTTTTGTCTCTTACCTACAAGCACATTTTTCACTTGTTCCCACCTAATGAAAAAGAAATGGTAGATCAAAATTCAGATTAATGTCCAGGGACTTCAGGCAGGCAAAAGTAATTTACCCCCAAAGAACAGAGCATATAACTCAATAAATAATAGACAATACAGTTAACTTTTTTTCATTAAATAAATGTAAGAGTATGTTTTTTTGTAAAGCTTCTTCAAAATATAAAATAATATAGTTGAATTGAATTTTGAAATCTACCATACATAATTGATAAATTGTAAATATCATGTGGCCCTTTCAAACTGTGATGACGTGGAATATTTAACTTTATCATGTCCTACTTTTAAATGGCATGCACCCTACATTATAGACAATAAGGTATACTTAAGGAGGACTTTAATGAAAATAAATGTACATTTTAAAACGTGAAGAAGACATTAGCTTTGCATGTTGAATTGGGAGCTAAGAAATGCAGATCCAGGATACAATGCTAGCCATGTAGACAGGCTTGATGGGTTGCAGCAGTTGGTGGCATTTTGTGTGTTATTGGCTGTTCAAAAATGCCATTTTTGTATGGTTACCCATACATTTTACTATTGTATTCTGCTGGTTTATTGCTATTTTTTCCTGCTGTTTTTTGTACTGCTGTCTAGTGCCGAGTGTATGTGTTTTGACACCTAAAAACATTTTGAATTTATGTACCTCTAATGACATATTTAACTTACCACTAAGTTCCTAGTATGTGGTACAAAGTGCAATGAGGGCCTGAGAGTTAAAGGTCACTAGCTGACTACAGCATCCATCGTGCCACCACTAAAGTGACAAAGCAAAGCATATCTTCAGACCTGGCCCTGCAGAGAGGGTGTGCAGTTTTAAAACTGCCAATTTGATCTGAAAATAAAATGAAATGAAATAAAAAACAAATGTATAAAGGACACCAAACTTTAAGGTGTCAAAGCGCTGAGCCAAAAACAGGGAACTACACTAACAAACAGGGAAAGCTCTTAAGGAAAACATTTACAAAGAAAAGAGCCGGGTTTTAAGTTGTTTTCAAAACAAAGAAAAGGATTCCACTTCTAAGAGATGAGCTGGAATTGTGTTACAAAATTTTGCTGCCACGACTAGGAAGGAATGTCCTCCCCATCTAGCTTTGCGAAATCTGGGAACTATCACCTTCCTGCAGACCTGGTAAAATAAATCTTTCACCTTGCTAAAACCTTCCTTTTTAATACTTAATAGTTGCCCCCAACGTAGGCCTTACAAGCCCATAGAGTGGGGTGCATGGGCTTTAAAAGTAGGACATGTGTTTTTTATGTTTCACATCTCCTGACTGTGAAAAAATTCCAAAATCATTGTTTCACTGACGCTAGACATGCTCTCCCACAGGGAAGCACGGAGTTACATCATAGCATCATATAATACTTAACCTCAGCTTAAAAGTAGCTAGAACAATTATTCAAGGACTATTTTTAATGGTAATTTGAAATCCAACTTAGTGGTCATGCCATATTTTATATTACTATTTTGAAAATGCCATTTGTAGAAAGTTGTAATTTTCCTGCCTGATCCAAATGTGCCTTTCTGAGTGTTCACTGTCACCCAGGAGTTGAATGGCTCCCTCATTAGGTGTGAAGTGGCTCCCAGAGCTGAAACAAAGGAAGAGGAGTTGACCTTTCTCTAACAGAGTGGCCATCTGATCTGTGTCAAGGAACTTAATTCACTTCAAAGAATACTTACCCTGTCAAAGGCAGATGTAGCTCAATCTGGTTCTGCCCCTCTATTTTCCTGCTAGCCAGCCAAGCATCTTTCCCAGTGGGAGAGGAGCTTGCATCAGTACAGGTTTTGAGTGATCAGAGGGGAGGGTTTGCTCGTTTTCTTCTCTAGGGTGGGCACAGGAGCTCTACACAGTGAAGGAAAAGTTCTGCCATTTTGACTTTAGGTAGAGAAGGACACTGTGAGATAGTTTTGACCCAAATTGTTACGGAATGTCCAGGGTTTTTCCCCACCTGCATGCTGGCACCGGGCATAAATGTGGCACTGCTAGTATCCTCTTTGGAACACTGCTGGACCAGTGGAAGACAGAAGAAGGAGTGCACCAGTTTTTGTGACCTGTGAGAAGTACCCTAAAGGCTGGACCGGCTCCTACTTGTACCCAGGACCAAGAAGTGAACTTCAATACTCAGTTGGCTGACCTCCTGTAAACTACAAGAATCCCACTTTTTGAAGAGCCCCGCTGACTAGATCCAATTGGACCTGCTATGAACACTGCTGGTGGCTTCTGTTGAAGTGTTCTGACCCCCAAGTGCTATTCCTGAGGTCCTGGATCCTTTGGCTGGCAGTAGAGTGTACTCTTCTTGCCCATAATGCAAAAGCTGGAACGTAGAAACTTTTTGCCAAATTTTTTGTCAGGAAATCCAATGGGAGACTGTTGTTGAGCCGAAGCCTTTGACGTCAAATCTCCAGTCGGATCCATTTTGTTGGTTTGTCCCGCTGACAGAGATCGGACTTCCAGAAGCGTTTCTAAGTCCAAATGTAAAGTTCTTCACCAAGCTTCTTGCTGAGCTGAAGTTGATCACATTGAGGCCTTCCTGGGCATGGATCCTGGACTTTACCCACATAGAACTTTCCCTTCTTCATCGATGACTGCACCGGGACTCTGCTCTTCAGCAACTCACTGCCGTTGAAATCTGACTTGTATCAATCTTGCAGCTCGCCCGGCGATGTCTCTTCAACGACCGTGTGCTCTCCAGAAAAAAAATCCAAGTCCAGAGGTAACTGTTTGACCAGGATCTACCTAGTCCTTGTATCTGAACAACGCTAGTGCGATCAGTTGCCCCAGGTTGGCAGTTTGTGCTTTTTAGCACTAAAATGTTATTGAAATATTAAAAATCCATATCTCTGGTTTCCCTCTTTGTATTTGTGTCATTTTGGTGTCGATTTGGTGTCATTTTATTAATTTACACTTTCTCTATTCAAATAAATTGGAGCGGAATTGGAGTGGAATTGGTTTTAACTGTTTAGATACATCTAAATGCTTTACACATTTTCTTAAGTTAAGTCTGAAGGAGGGAGTGGCAGTGTGATATTGGGGATTGGAAAAGGCAGTCTTGCAATTAAACTTTACAGTTTTCGAAATATAAAAAGTAACAGTATTTCTTTGTTTACCAAAAATGTGTTTTTAAGACAAGGAATATGATGTAAATAACCAAGGAATTGTAGATGAACATGTACAACATTGTATAATAAATTGTATAAACAGTTTATAAATAAAATGACAGCAAAAATAAAGAACTAAGTCAAAGCAATAAGTGTACTTTTGGCTTACATTGAATTGCCTCTGGTCAGCCCATTTAGCTGTTTTGAGCCATTTGTGAAGAAATACAGATCGAGTGGGTATTTGTATTTACTTTTTGTTGATTGTTTCCCCCTTATCCCAGACCTAAAATTGTTTGTGGCAGGGCTACCTTCATTCTTTCTGTGATGCTCTATGTACAGTAGCCAGATTGATAAGTGTACGTAGGTTTCTTTGCTCTGCTTGTCTCCCTTGCTTTATGTGTTCCTTCAATGAAAGATATGCTATTATCGCTTTACAATGGCATTCAGTAATTTTATTAAATAAAATTAATGCAGTCAATTGCAGGTCCTTCTTACCTTTTGTGAATTTTGTTATTGTCGCTAGAATTCAAACCATCCCTTCTAATAGATTCTATGAGTATTTGAAAAAAGGTTAGTACAAACAAATAGCCATGAGTCCATAAGCAAATATGAGACAGACTATGGAGAAAGAGAAATTATTCCTACTCAGAGGAAACATATATTTGTTCACTCTTTTGGTGGTGGTTGTTTTTGTACTGCCCTCAACTTGGCCAGAAGATTGACCCTCCTATGTTCAACTAGAGCAGCCTGAGTTGCTGCCGGGGAGGTGGTGGCAGGTGACTCCATGGGCAACTGTGCTCCCTTTTCCGTGGAGGAGGCTGCTGGATAAGTTGGTGTAAGGTACGCATACTCTTATTCTGCTCCAGTAAGTCATTTTAAGGCCGATTGATTTCAATTTGGGCCTGCAACAGTTTATTCTGGGAACTTCATAGGGCTACTCTCTAGCCCAATTGGTCTTCTTGCTGGAAAGCCGTCCCCATCAGATTTTACCTCATTGTATGAAACAAAGGGGGTGATTAGGATGTCTGCCCGCCATCTTCGCGGTGGGACCGGCCGCCAGATGTGCGCGGTCCCGCACCGCTAATTAGGATGTGACCGCCACCCTGGGGGTCGCATTCTGCATTGTTGACATTGCGGCGGGTGTTGCTGTAAGCTGCACCAGCCGCAATGCCAAAGTGTCATGTTGTGCATTCCCATGCCACCTATGCCACCTTGTGCATGGGAATGGAGGGGAGTGCCATGGGTACCCCCCAAGTGCACCCCCCACCCCAGCAAATCCCTGCCAGCCTTTACATGGCAGCAAAGCCGCCATGGAAAGGCCTTTGAGACCCAGCATCCTAATATGGATGGGGGTGCCTGCTAGGCACCGCCACCATATTGAGGCCCAAGTCCGCCCGGCCGGGAATCGGAACGATTGCCGACCGGCGGAAAAGCGGCGGATGTACTTTGCGTCTGCTGCGATACCCCCGCTATTATAATATGACGGGGGTAAATCAGGTTGGGAAGATAGGCGGATCCTAATGACCACCAAAGTTGGTACTCCCTCAGTCACTTTCCTATAGCTGAACCAGCCCTAATGGTTTTACCTTGGACGTGTGCCCTTTTGTGTGTGGCTACAGATTTTATCTGCCCTGGCTGAACAGCAGTTGAGGATGGTATAGTACAAACTGGGACCAGGACAGGGGTAGCCACAGTTAGTGTGGAGTGGCAACACGGAGTAAGATGGTTATCACTGCAGTGCCCATTCGGGACTCAACCTGGGGTTCTGATTCATGAGTTATTCCAGTGTTGGGAAGGGTTGTGAAAGGTTGGTGTCTCAATGACCCCAATGGGCCTGTCTGATCTTCATGAGTTGGGTATTTCAGCAGAGTGGAGACCTGAGAAGTTAATGTTTAATTTCTCGGTTATGCACCTAATAAAGAAAAAACATTAATATTTTAAAAACGCAAATTATGCACTGTGCACAGTTAAAAGTAAACATTTGAAAACATCAGGTGGTTTAGTTACATCCAAGGTAGAGGGGATGCTAGCCTGAGTTAATCCAAAACAGCTCAGACATAATGTACCTATTTAGCACAATGAAAGTCAACATTATTTACTATACCTTTCATCAATTCCAAGCAACCCTAACTTTTGTGCCCTTTACACTTTTTTAAACTTTGGTAAAGTGCATGTGGACAATCTATAAATGGTAAATAAATGAGTTTATCAGGAGTGACATATTGTAATTATCTATGTATCCATAGTAACAGTTCAACATTCTACACATGGTTGAAATTAGGTAATTGAGTGCAGCAACCATTCTGACACTCAATGCAGTGGCAGTGGAAGTCCAACTGCAGACCTTCAATATGTAGGATTCCTGTTGCAATTGGACAGTACATAGTATTTAATTAAAACTTTACATTGAAGGTGGTGTTATAGTCTGTGTACAGAAGAATATTTATAAACATAAGTACCACTCTTCTTTTTTTACACATATAAGTGTGGAAATTAAAAAAATATTAAACACAATCCTTTTTTCCTGGTTTACCTGTCCGTACAGTCAAGAAGGCCTGAATGCTTTTTATTAAGTTCCAAGGCTGACTAGTACATAGGCAAATACTGTATATGGTAATTTCATTTATTAATGTTGCGTTGAGTTTGAAAGCTGCTACAAATACATTGCAATTAGCCTTTCATAGAGTATTCCAAAACAAAACGATTAGGGACTGAGTTATTTTACAAAAACCATAAGGGAAAAAACATTTATCATATATATATTTTTTAAACTGTGTTTATTGCTTATTTTTGAACAGCAAACAACTACCCACCATCAATTGGACACTTATACTGCACGATACACTGCACATGAAGGAAAATATGTTTTTTTTATTTTCTTTTAAACTGTTTATTGCTTTACTTTAGAACAACAAACAACTGTCCACCATCAATTGTGCACTTATACTCCAAGATACACAACACATAAACGAAAATAAATGCAATTCTTGTATCTTCTTTTAAACTGTGTTTATTGCTTTATTTTTGAGCAACACACAACTGTCCATCATCAATTGCATAATCATACTGCAAGCTACACAATACATTTCCTGCTGTGGGCCATGGTAAACAAATAACACATACACATTGTCCAACAATGTCCAGCTAGGGCGACTGACTCACTCACCGCAAAACCTTTTTTAAAAATGTTAGATGAGTGTAGCCTCCTGAGCGTCATTTGCTGCAATTAAAAACAACAACTGACATTTGAATGTACCTCTTTGTAAATACATGATTTGCTCAAAGAACAAGCCCAAAAGTCACTTGGTGGTTGTATGGTGTAGTTCTTCCTGTGGCAGAAGGGTCTGCGGACTGTGGCACTGCCATTGATAAAGTACAAAGAGATGTACACTGTAAGAGACACATGTACTTTACACCTGGACCTGCCACTTTATTTTAACTCCCCAAACAGGCTGTAACCAATCCAATCAGCACAGAGCTGGCTCGGCTAATTTCCATGCACATACCTCTGGTTGGCAGAAAAGCTGTGAATAGGGAGAATATGATTTGGGCATGTTAGACTTAGGGAGAGAAGGGAACAGTTCAATTATTTCTAGTTCTGCACACAGACAATAATGCAAAAGTTCTTTTTTTTACATTATGTTTAGATAATTTAACATGGACAGACATAAATTATGGCTGAGTAGTTGGTGTCACTCATTACAAGGCATTGATATTAACGTGAATGATTACACAAATTACTCTGAGAAAGAGAGCATTGCTTCTGTGTGCTGATTAAGGATTTAAATTTTAAGCTAAGACATTGAATTATGTGAAAGGAAATTAAAAAAATTAGCAGAAACACTATGCTACATGCTTTGTATTATCTGTACATTTTTTAAGTGTGAGTCTAATATTGCAAATAATTAATGAGATGCCTTAATGTTATGTTTAGCATAATAGCTAATTTATTAGGATATCATATAAATTGGTAAGATTAAAATGGCAATTGAATAAACACTCCACACATCTATAATATCTCTATCAATTTATTTTACTGATTAGTACATTTTTAATGCAACTCACTAATCTCTGATGCCTTCAGAGATTGAAGGCATGGTGTGGTGTATGGCTAGTACATTTTTCTCCAAGAGCATGGCATCAAGGGTCCAAGGGGAAACATCATTACCTGCCACGGCTTTTCTATGAGCCCTGGAAGCAAGGGAACATACCCTCCTCTGCAGGTTATTACAGTGCTTATTAATGTCCTAACAAAAGAATGGTATAATGCAAAGAGATCCTGCTGCTTCACCTAACTCAACGTATGAGTAGAAAGCAGAAGGAAATCTGGGTAGAAGCTTTCATTATTGCGAGGAGCAGTTGATTATTTTACGTTATTTTACGTTGGTGAGAGTCAGGTTTGTATGTTGAAGGACGTAGGCATATGTCATATTTGTATTCGCACAGGGAAGCATGACGGACACGTCTGCCATTGTGACAGAAGCTTATGCCAAATTTACTGTCATTGGACCTTAACGTACTCCAATGTGCGGCCTGATGTGTCAGTCTCATACAAACTGACGACAGAGGTATTGGGATTGCCTGACGGAAACAACTCCGTCTTAAATGTCAACAGGCATTAATGTCAAACTCTAAATGTGACGGCTGTCATACTGTAAGCCTGGTGGACAGATTAAGTACTCTGTGTCAGAGGAATGGCTGGCTGTACTCCAAACTCTAAATCAGGCCCTTAATTTCTGATATGTGCTTGCAGAGTCAATAGACCCATTCCCTTCACCTTATCTTCACTCATTTCCATTCTGTAATACTTGTGCATGTTTTTCTTTTTGTGCAAATCAATGTTAGATTCTTCAGCCATGTCCTCAGCCTTTGCATAGGCTTCGCATACACATCTAGATGCTTCTCATCTCAGATATATTAATTCATCCTCATGGTTTGTAGTTAATCTGTGTATGCAAATTCTGCCTTGCAAAATTTCTACATATTCAGATATTAATTGAAAAAAAAACCTAATTTCATTCTTCAATAGTGCATTAAATTGTATTGCAGTAAAAGTAGTTAGAGTACCAATACTAGGGATAGCTGTGCCAACAGTAGGTGTAATGGTATTAGTAGGAATAAACCTGCTAGGACCTGCTTCATTCCCTAGTGCTCTTGGCACTCCAGGTGTATGTGCACCCATACTTCAATACTACTGCCCCCTATATCTTGATCAGGCGGTCTAGGTGTTTGTGGAACAACATTATTTGTAGGAGGTCGTCACAGTAATAAATCATCTAAAAATCTATCCTCCTCTTCCAAATCTTTCTTCATATTTTTGTTTACTTTTCTTTCTAATCTTTAATGTCATCATTTCCATCACCTGTTTTATTTTTATCTGCCCTATTAACAACAGCAGGAAACTCACCCAACCACAACATTGTTTCCTCTTTCCATTCTCTGCTCTGCATTCTCCATGTTAGTCAAACCAATGCCTCACTTCATTTATAACCTTACTCTTCATTTTCAGTTTTGTTCCTTTTCAACAGTCATATGATTTCCACTCACTCAGTGCTTCACACTGTACAGGTGTGCTGTGGTTTTCTCTCATTCACCACATGCCTCGAATTTTCAAGCTTTCTCACATTAAAGATACCCTCCAAAGGAATTGCATGTTCTCGACACCAGATGGGATCTTATTCCATTCTTTTAACCACAAGTGCATACAAAGATCTGAATTTAGCATCATTTCATAGACAAGAGAATCTTCTTGAGGTATTTTCCCTCCCTCAAATATAAGACTTTTTCAATGCAGTCCTGTTTTCACTCTATCAAACTCTTAACAACCCATTTGATATATCTAACAATAATCAACCAATCACAGCGTGACTTGCAGCTATAATCAACCAGTTACAGTGTGGCTCAATATGACAATGTGCCAATCACAGTTCAGCTCACTGTGACATAATACTTTCAAAACTACACACAAAACGGACAAAATAACCCCAATTTTAACAACATTTCTTGTTTGTCTTACCTAGAATGAAGAAAACGAAAGTTAATCTCAGATCTCACCATAGGAAAAGAATAGCACCTTTAGAGCACTACAATCACACTAGAGCAGGTTCTCAGCCAGTGGCAATCCACCCTTGATTGGCGCATTTACTCCAGTGCACCAAAGAATAAATAATAATTAATCTAGATCAGAATGCATTTGTAACCAGACCATTAGTAACTCAGAAAAATATCCTATTGTGGTGGAAATGAGGCACCTAAAAATGCACACCTCTACTTGCCAGATAATCTCAACATTTTAAATATAACACTAGATATTGGATTTCAACTAATACATTTACCAAAACCAAAACCTCCACAATAACAGCAATAATCACAGTAATTAATTCAATATTTTCAACACATTTAATCCCTAAAAGTCCAGCAGATGTCCAAATAGACACAATAGTGGGTACCATCAATTTAAATCAAAGACATGATAAAATCATCAAAATCACAATACTTAAAACTCCTAGAACACATAAATCAAAACTGCATAACCAAAAAGCAGACATACTCTATAATTCATGACACCTCAACAAAATAATAAACATCCTCAAACTACAAATGCTGCAATACACTTGGTCAATGCCACAATCTGTTGCAAAGCATTTGCCTTACTAAGACCCAAACTCCTTCGTTCGAGAACAGCTTCATGAACACCGGTACACTGCTGATAATCCAGTTTGTCCGGACTAAAGGAACCACAGTTATGATGTGTTATGCAGATTTGTAGTGCGGGAGGGCATCCTAGTGCTGAGCAGGTGTGGGTCTAGCTAAGCCAATGGTCTAGTGTGAATTCTTCAGATTTATAGTTGTCAACTTATTGCAGAATTCAAGAAATGAGGAGGAGGCTCTTATGTGTTTGTTCCATGCTTTTTGTAGCACAAGAATTCTTGACCGTCTGATCTGGGTTTCTGTATGTGTGGAATGTCTGCAAGTAGGAGTGCAGACAAGCTGATGTCTCTGGAAACTTTGCTAAAGCAGATGCGATTGTTGAGGTATGCTGGGCCACTTTTAAGTAGTGCCTTGAAAGTGTGGGTGAGGAGTTTGAATTGTGCTCATTTGTTTATGGGGAGCCAGTGGAGCTCCTTCCCATGTGTCTGTGGTATAGGGGGTTGAGAGGGATTCTCGCTGCTGATTTCAATATGGTCTGCAGCTTTTGGATATGTTTTTTGCTGCTCTGGTATAGAGGGTGTTCCTGTAGTCCAGCTTGCTTGTGACAAGGGCGTGCATGGCGGTTTTCCAGGTGCTGATTGGGAGCCATTTAGAAATCTTCCTCATCATCTTCAGTGTATGGAAGCATGAGGTGGTGATGGCGTTGACTTGTGCGGTCATGTCAATTTTGTTGTAGATGATGATCCCCAGCTTCTTAGTACTGTTAGTACTAGCTTCCAGGAGAAGTCTGACCATGAAGTACTCTTCCTGAAAAACACAATTTTGGCCTTACCATTCGACATTTGGTCTTCATCTGGTAGACATTTTCAGTTATGCAGGCAGTGAACCTGATACAGGTACTAGAGGACTTGTCCAAGAGGGAGGGAGTGAGCTGTGTGTCATTGGCATAAAAGAGGACATGGACATTATGAGAGTGGATGATGCTGGTTAGAGGGATCATGTATTCGATCATTCTTGCAAACTTCTGCAGATGAGGTCTTGGGCGTCTGAGGTGTATCGTGCCAGGCTAACTGGGTCCTTCCAGTCAGGAAGCAGCAGCTCCAGCAGAGTGTGTGTCCTTGGATTCTGATGTTGTGTAGGTGTTGGATGAGGTGGGAGACAATGTCAAATAGTTCAGAGAGGTCCAGGAGGATGAGGGCCACGTGTGTCTCCTCTGCCCAGAGTCATGTGGATGTTATCTGTGGCACCAATGGGGGCAGTTTCTGTGCTGTGGATGGATCTGAAAACAGGGTGTGCCAAGGAATCTGTGGTCACTGAGATATTCAGTGAGGCATCTATTGATAATTTTCTCTAAGACATTGGCCGAAATGGTGGCAGGGAGATCGTTCTGTAGTTGGCCAGTGTTGAAGGGTCCCCTGAGGACTTTTTCAGCTATCGAAGGATAAAAGATCCATGGAGAGGGAAACATTTTATGTCCAGATTTTATTTATACTGTTAATCTATTGTGTTTCATGAATTATGTACCAAAACTGATGACACTATTTTATCATATAATCTAAAAATAAAGTGCCAATGCAGAATCAGGGTTTGGAATTGTACTCAAATGTGCCACTGAACAGATTAGGATTAAATCAAATGGCATAATTATTAAAATAAGCCTTTTTGACAAGATGACAGAAACCCTGCAGGTTTATTAAATAAATGAAGTTGATTACAGAAAGCAAAATATGATTGCTCAGTCATTAATAATCTCATATATAAGGTATAAGTATAACACTAAGGGGTATATTCACAAGAACGTGTGCTAAACATCACCCAAAAAAATGCTAATAACTTTAAGCATCGCAGCCCATCGCGGGAAAATAACCCAGTGTTAACGTGGAATTTCACAACATGGCGGTACCATGCGATAGTCCTCCAATGTCTGCAATACAACCACCCTGACGGAGATAAAAACACAAACCACAACACCAGAAAACTTGCTATGAGCCCATCCGCGATGAGGAAAGCAGGGATAAGCACCACCAGGACCGCGAAGCACACGGCAGGCGGGAATAAGCACAACAAAAGCCTGAAAAAGTAAGACAGACCAAACAGAAAACAACAGCCAACCACAATGGAGGCAACCCGAGCCAACAGACAACCCCTCCAAACCCATTGGCAACAAAACTTTGTACATGGCAGGCCAACTTGGACAAGATGAATGCAGCCTGAGAGCGGAGGAGGACAATGGCAGAAAACCAGAACTCCAGCAATGATGCGAAAGGCACAAACAAGCAGAAACACGCCAACAACAAGAAGGCAGCAATGCACACCGGAGGTGGGAGTTCAACACCTCACACCTGGGGCTGGATGACATGGAGGAAATGGTCTCCACCACATCAGTCTGGAGATGGTGGCAGGACTCGGGGACCGGAAACTGCACCAAACAACAGACACAACAGCAACAGGGAGAGGAACCAGCAGGGACTGGGGGACGGGGGAGATGGGCACAATGGCACACATGCACAACTAAGCACAGCATAACTGCAGACAAACCATGCCCAAGAGTAACAACACCAACCAGGTGCACAAGTCACACAACCCAGCAATGTCATACCACTGAACAGGCACAGAAGTGAACACAACACCGCCTGAAAGGGAGAAGGGTGAGCCAAATAAGATCTGAAGGGACATCTCACACACAATGCAGCACAAACACGTAGGAAGCAGAGCACCCCAACATCCAACAAACACCACCATGGGCTCTGACGTCACCAGGGTCCAACCAGATGGTGCCCATGACTCATTGTGCACAGAGTTAGTCGCACCAGTGCAGTTAGGGGATGCCGCCTGCGATGAGGTGTGTCCAATTTGTGTGGATTCCTCCACATTTTACCCAAAACACAGTTCCACATGTGTGACCTAATGGACCGCAGTGTAGGCCTGAGGCAGCGGTCAGCACGTGCCATTCGCCGAGTGTCACCGGCATAGGTTGGATGGCCCCACGGGCCTGCGTAGTTCAGGTTCAGTTGCACCACAGGACTCAGACTTGCGATGAACAGGGTTGATGGCACCAGGTCGGTTATTGATAGTGTTTGGTCACCTCCTTGACTGTGTCCGTACTGAGCCCCATCTTCCTCTTACTCCTCTCCGTGCGACCACTAGTGTGGACTCTGCCATTCGTGATTCGCAACTAGGTGCTGGATGTGGGATCTACTGGTCCGCAGGGTAATCCAGGTCCCTCATCCATGTATCGCCAGCTGGCGTTGAACAGGGTTAGTGGCACCGCGTGTCACCGGCTGGCGTGGAACAGGGTTAGTGGCACCACGTGTTGCCGGCTGGTGTTGAACAGGGTTAGTTGCACCACGTGTCGCCGGCTGGCGTTGAACAGGGTTAGTGGCACCACGTGTCGCAAGATGCCCATATGGAACTATGCCTCACTGATCAGGGAGGGTCTGGTGCTGTAGCCGCTGCTCCAGCTTTAGGGTCACTGCCATTCAGGACTCAGGACACAGTTTCACATATGGAACCTACTGGGCCAAAGAGGACGCCGGTGTAGTATGTGAATGTGGAAGGAGTAATGTGGGCCAGCGTCGGGAGGCCAGCGATGGTCTGCGGAGGCTGCACAGGTCACGGAACTGGTGCTTGAAGCTTGCCCGGGCACGTGGTGGACCCTCCTTGACACACGCCGGTGTTGGCAGGTGATCAGTGTGGCCTGACTGCACAGGGGCGGGCCTGGCGGGTTCTGGGTCCAGCGGGCCGGGGTACGGCAGGAGCACAGGATCGCAGGCAACTCCACTCATGAGGACGGTGTTGGCCTTGTGGCGTGGTGAGAGGCACCACCCTGGCAGAGACATTGGGCTTTCCGGAAGAGGACCACGCCCAGGGCTACGTGCTTTTTATTCACACCCCTATGCTGGCCTGGCGTATGCCGGGCCATCCCACTCCGCTCACGCTTACGGTGGGGACGTAACAGGCAACATTTGTGCGAACTCCCGCAGTGGCCGGGCTGACATGGTTGCGTCCACTGTCCACTACACTCCATAGACCAGAGGTGTATGTCGCCATGGATATGGGTGTGTTCTGCATACTGCGTTCTGTCCAGCACATCTCCACCACTCTTGACATTGTGTGCTTTCCCAGTCATGCTTCTCCTGCCTCCTTCACACATGCCTGGTTGCCGCCTCTCCCCACTTTGGACTAGTGTGTGGCTGAGGTGCCATGCCGTTGATGGCTCATGTTCACGGCTTGTCCAGGTTACCATTGTGAGTTGTTCTGTCGTGTCTGGTGGGTGGGCATGTTGTTTGGCATGTTGGTTTTGATTTTGTGACATGTTCATTGCCAGAGTTGTGAGTTTCAGGGTTGTAGAGTTGAGGTGAGTGGGGTGTTTATTTGGAACTTGCCAAGGGGCTGTGAATTACCCTTGGTGCCATCCTGGGGACGTCGGTTGATGATGGACTGTCGGAGGATGGAGGAATCGTGCACAGTGGCTGGGTATTTGGAGGCGAGATTGGTGGAGGTGCCTCTGTGTTCGGTTGTTGCCTGCACATTGATGTGAGACGTGTGCTTTCTGTTGCAGTGATTGTGTGCTGAGTCAGCAGGGGGCACAGGTATGACGTGTGCTGTGGATTGCCCCGACACATGCCTGCATCCAGCTATGACGTATGGTCCTTGCTTGGTGTCCAGCGGATCCTGCGCATTGTGTTGGACGTATAGGGACTGGGGTGACAGGCTGATGGTGTTGTCCAGGTCAGGTGTGAGGGACTTGGATGTGGCTGGCTGTGTGACTCCTCCAACTGTGGTGGGTGTTGGTTGGGGGGTACCAGGAGCCAACAGGTGCAGCATAGCCAGCAGCTTTGTGTGGGGTGTTGGTTGTCCGCTGTGTTAGTGCCGTCTGTCAGGTTCTACAGAGCTCCTCGGAATCCGGGTGGCGAAGAATAGAGTTCCACCTCCAGATCGCCTCGAGCTCCAACCAGTAGGTTACAGAGCCCAGAGGGGATCAGGCGAGGGACAGGGAAAGGGGAAGGGTCAGCAGGGAATAGGTCCTGAAACGAGAAAACAATATAACAACCAAACAATATATAAACCAACAGTCTACTCTCCGTTTGTCTCGCTAATGCCAGTGCTACCAACCATGTACTTCACAGCTCTCTCTCTGTGAGCATCGACATAAAATAAGCACCAACATACAAGTAAATCATACAGTCTACTCTCTGTGAGTCTCGCTGAATCGCAATGAACTCTGCTGCCTGAACTCGAATCCCTACATAAGGTCTCTCTCCTCTTCCCTCGATGGGTTATGTCCTGGGTGCCTTCCCGGGGTGAATCGGCTTCCGCGGTGAAAACACCGTCGCCTGGGATTCCTACGTTGTAGCGCTCCTTCCCCGGGGATATCAACGCGCTAATGCTCACTCCTAATGTGCCTGTTTCCCTGTCTAAGTTCAGGCCAAGTCTCGAGCTAGTTTCCTAATCCTGCTATCATTCGCACACTTGTGCGTGTTAATCAAACGTGGTTGCCTAATTCCACACCGCCCTGCTGGGATAGATTACCATACGCAGCAGTGATTTTACTATGGGTTCTAGGAAAAAGACGAGTCAATGAGATCCGTCCTGAGGGCCGTCCGCGGTATCTCCGCCGAGATACGGGTCTCTCACCTTCCTCCCTTCTTCCCGCTGTAGGCCTGTAAATACTCTCCCCGCCTGGTCGCCAAGCTCCGAGGGACGGGGAAGAGTACTCCGCTGTTCCTCCTTCGGATGCGCTGTTCCGTACCTGCTTCGCCGTGGACGCCGAGCTCCAACCAACGAACAGGGTGATTACTGGAATTCAAAATAACGCACGCCTCCGTACGTGCGTGCCGGCCTTATGTAGCCGCCCACTTCCTGGTTCTAGGGTGGTTGGGACTTGTAGTCCCGAGACGCTAGGTAGGCGCCTCGGAACCTGAAACCTCACACCGTCGGCCTCTTGGGTGTTGTTGGTCAGGATGCGTACTGTTGGTTGTCCTTTTGAGCCTGTGGTGGGCAATGACATTGTCAGGTGTTGGGTCAGCGTGGCTGGTGCGTTTCCTGGGAGTCCACTGTCTTGGTCTGTGCTGCCTCTGTGGTGGTCCGGGGGATTGTTCTGGGTGGGTGTTGGGGTCCTTGGGAGGTGGCGGTGGGTGTTGTGGCCCACCTGGGTGTCCGGCCTGCATCCATCTGTTGCTCTTCTGATGTGGCTGTGGGCTGGTCTCCCTTTCGTGGTGCAGGCTGTGGTTCGACTTTGCACCAGGTCAGAGCAGGTGTTATTTTCCTGCTGCCAACACGCCTTATCGCCTGTTTTGTGTTCTTATCGCAGTTCTGGCTGGTCATTGTGAATGTTGTGGAGTGATGTTGTCACGGCTTTGGGCATGGGAACACCTACTCTGCATCTCATTAGCGATAGTTGCGGGGGTCTTCTGTGGCGATGTTTTTTTGCGGCCGCTATCGCGGGTAAACTGGTGCTGTGGGCTGTTAACACCAGCTTGTGAATAGGGAGATCGATTTATCGCAACTTTGGCTGCGATAAAGTGCCGGTAACTCAGCGATAGCTCCTTGTGAATATCCCCTAAGTCAAATGTAGCATGAAGTCTGGCTTAATTCAGGTTTAGGATAGATATGAGTCTGCTTTCTAAAAATCAAGAAAAGCAACTCTAGAGACCAGACACTGTCTCACCTCCAAAATGAGCCCTCTTTTTCACAGTAAAAAATTATACAGCAAGAATGAGTGAGCAGAATGATACATGGGCTCAACAAATCACAATACAGAATGAATACAACACTATTTGATATTATCCCTTAAAAAATAATAATAAGTCCCCATTTTCCCTAATGTCATTGAAAGTGACAGTACAAATCTTGTTACATGTAAAACAATGACTGACATAAAATGAAAGCGCCCACTGAGCTTCAGGCAGGAAGAACCTTGAACAATAACATTTGAGAGGAAAAGCTTCTTCCAGAGCTTACCAAGAACAGCATCGCTTTGTGAAAGGTAATGACAGAATCACATTTGAAGTTAATAAATGCACATTTTGCTGCATATGAAGGCTCTAAGAATAAAAAACACAAGGTCATCAGAGGAGGAAGAATCAGAGTACCCTGGCCAGTTTTTCTGACAGTCCTTTGTAGGGCATCATGCCTTCTTTGGGACCCAGTACAGTACTTTTTGTTAGTGCAGTAGTTTATCTTGTCCATTTGTGGTTCAAAATAAAATGGTACACTTACTAATGGCAATTTGTTCATCCTTACTGATCAGAATAATCACATGTAAATGTAAACTCACATGTGTAAACGAATTAATTGCTTAGGCACAATACATCATTTTGGGATGCATGTTGATTGTGATAACAAATCAATTGCTCACATGTCATAATGTGACTTTTTAAGCATGTGGAATAAAAAAATGTAGAAAACATTATGAGTTTTGTATGGTTGTTTCTTAAATACCTACATAATAATTTGTAATTCTAAAACCCTAAACCACTTTTTTGAAGCTGGTTAGCTAAAGTCAATTATATATGCTGTCTTTTGTATGTGCACCCACAACAATTACATCCATTGCAATGGTATGATGAACAACGTTTAGTTTACCAATGTAAAATCAAAGTGTATCAACAAGCTGCATTTTCTTGATAGGCACACAGTGAGATTATTTTACAAAGTATACAAACAAATATTTATCACCTATAAATAGGATGTGTGAAGCACTGTTCCACTCATCCACATATATGCTGCATAGTAAATATGACATCTTTACCTAATATGAACACCTCACTGCTCACACAAAACATAACCCACGGTAAATAAATCTGTATATTTGTACCAATACTAGGCAGATACGTATGGCCATATCCCTCTTGGATTTGCATTGTACTTGTGACCCACAAGGATGCAGAAGGGCAACCCAATACCTTGAATGACAATAACCAAGACATACAAGGGCACCTGTCGGGCCCTGTGTATACTGATACATTTTGAGTAATGCAACCCTGCCAAAAATTGCCAGCTTATGTTACTCTGCCCCAGAGAGGACTTAAATGTGTTGAGTATGAGTGCATCCACACATTACATCATTTGTACATCCAATTTTGCATACCAGGAAAGCTGTAACAATGCTACACCATCCAAGTGATGGGAAAATGGGAGATATATGCACAAAAATCCTTGTCTTAAGTTTTTTCTAAGTGAGCTGCGAGATGGGCCAAACTTAACATAGCAAGTAGTAAATGTGAATGATGATGGATGTTGTCTAGGCAAGTATGACATCCTGCACATTTATAAACCAGCCTACAACACAGCCCCCTCCTTGCACAATGGTGCAAAGGTGCCTGTGTTAGTACTAGGCAGCAGTTTGTGTGCCAGTGAAGCCAGGGAGCAGCAATCTATAGTAAATTGTAAAATCCTACACTTATCTGCCCTCCTCCTTTTTACACAGGGCCTACAGTAAGGAGACTACATGTGTTGTTCTGTGTGTAAAATCAAATACTGAGCCCCACTTATAGTGTTTAAAGTATGGAAATAGTCCCATACATAACTCGAATACGAGGAAGCCCTGCAGTTTTCAATAGCACGCTGACAATGCAACATATTCCTATGATATTTTCATGACAAGCTGAACATCATGTTCACACCTAACACAATAGTACCAACTCATGACAAATAAGTATTATCCAAGTAGAGAACTGTGGAAATATGGATTTTTCTGGTCAGTTATGTCCCCTATCTTGGACCCCAACGGTTCTATGTGCATGTCACAAGTACATGTATGTTCCCTCCAGTTCCAGTTATGAAGACGCAAATACATGTGCGTCCACCGTCAACATGTCCTCTGTCAGATCCGCCATGAATAGGCCGGATATTCCATTCCTAAATATGAAAGGCCACCGGCTTTGTATGGTTCACTTATGCCATTTTACAGTCCAGGCAAGTAGGCCCTGATTCTGTCATCAAACTCCTCTTGCCTTCTGCCTCTGAAAGCTCCAGTCTGAGCCTGCATCTGTGACCATGAACTTTGTCTCATTCTCTGCGCGGCTCACGAAGCCTGACATCAGCCTATTCTCTGCCAAGAACTGTATTTCACCTTCGAATTATCTGCTTCACTCCTTAGCCGATGCATTCCTGTCTAGCAGCTTAAGTAAACATTCTTCCAGCTACTGAGCAAAGGCTCGGCTTCTCTGTCCTTATGCAAGTAATTCATAGCCCTGTTACCAGGGAATATTCCTACCCCCTCGCATTCAGTGTAGACACTTAGACGCTTGTACACGCACGCACAGTCAGTATAGAATAGATTCTGTCCAAGAGTCCTTCTTTTGTGGATAACATAGTTCTTTAAACATAGGATGTTAGATATGATTTGGGATTAGGTTGACTTGACCCCCCAGACTTTTTGTCTCCACATGTAGAGCTAAATGTCAAGTCCCCTTCACCCCCTAGTTACACGTCATGCTGCTGCGCGCACATCTATGCCAAGTTTTATCTTATAGATCCACCTATGTGTGACATCATAACCAATTATGTTCCTTTTTACTCCTTATTACACCCATTTTCGGTTACGCAGGTAAATCGTCAATTTCCTTATCAATTGTTACGCCTACTGCATTCGCTTCATTGTAATGTATGTACTATAAAAGTTACTTCTTGTCAATAAAGTATGTACTTCACTTCCTGAACCCCCGTGGTGATGGAACTTGGAGCAACCGATTATAATCGATCATTGGAATAAAGCCCATTCCGAACCTCTAATATCACGGATTCTGCCTCTCATTTTACTGAGCTATTTTATTATGTTTCTGTATCAAATTAAGTCCCGGTAAAGGAATTTTATTTACCACATGATGGCGCCCGAACAGGGACACTTTCTCATCTCACGCGCCGGCGGTGAGTTGCAGGCCCGGTCTCCTGCCACAGCTGGACGGACAATAACGCGTACCAGCAGGATTTCCTGTATCTCCCTCCGGTCAAGCGGGGGCGACTGAGACTGCGATCAACACCCAGACGAGGCGGTGAGAAGTGCGAAGTATCCCGACCAGAGCCTAGCTGAGAGAGCAAGATCCGAGGTATACAGAGACCCACCAGTTCGAAGTCAAGCCCAGTTTCCGACGAGTCGAGTCGAGTCCAGTCCGGTTCAAGTTCAAGTTACCGAGGCCTTCCGTTTCCGAAGCTACCCGGTGAGTACCATTACTGGGGAGGCATTTCTGACGTGCACATAGGTTGTGCCGGTCAAGACGGGTTTGGGTACACAAATCCGGTCTGCACTGTTTTAGCAGTGTATCTGTACTGTTTAGCAGTATATCAAGTATTCCGAAGTATCTAGTTATTGTCAAGAATTATGCTTGGTGATCAGTTATGCAGACGATCATCATTGTTGTTTATTTTAAAGGTTAAAAAATGTTTAATGTTTAATGTTTAATGTGTTAAACGTCCTGCATATTGTGGTATGAATGGTTGTTCATTATTGTGCTTTTGTATTAAGTGTGTTCAAGATTAAGTATCGGATCAGTTGTCAATATGCCGCTCTTTTCGAAATTAAGACAGATCACTACTAGAAAAGGGGTACTCGAAGAAGCCGTCCCTATTCCTCCTAGGGATACTCCAGGGCACTTCATGTATCACAAACATGGCTTAGACGCTATATTATTTCTTGATTTATGGGTAGACTACACCAAGGGATTACCAGAAAGTCAGAGGTGGCCCGCAGCGGGGACCTGGGATGCAGAGTGCATCATGAAAGTCGAGGAAGAGTTATGGAAAAGGAAAGTCAGACAGTCACAGAAAGACGCCGTTGAGTTATGGCGTAAAGAATCTCATAGACGCACAGAAAAGGCACTCCGACAGGAAGAAAAGAATAAAGAAAGTTCAAATAAAGTTCGAGAAAATCTATTAATTGAGGAAGGTATCCGAGTGAAAACAGAACAAGTAGATAGATAAAGAAATGCCCTTATGAATGGTATGTATCCCCTTCTAACCGAAGGATTACCTAAGGCTACTCCAGAGATACCGAAAGACTTGCCACCCCCATTATTCCCAATTAAGGTACACCCTAAGGGGCATCCTAGAACCGCAGAAGATGTTTTTCTTTCCTCATATTTAGATGACGCAGCTCCCGAGTATGCTAATTCCGCCCCACATAGACCGCATACCAGGGAGGTCCCACGCCAAGATCCAGCACCCGTATCCCTACAGCAACAAATAGAGTCACAAGTTCCGGCAAGCACATCTGTTTCTGCATCTGTTCCTACAGCTACTTCTATAGCTGTGTCCACACCTGTAGTTGCTGTGTCACGTTCAACGAATCCTTTTACACCCGACACCCCAGATGGGGCCACGGGAGGTGCTACCAATATTTTTTCTACGCCACCCAGAATAAATAAACTTACTTTTCAAGAGTCAGCACATTCACGTACACCCAAACTCATAAGTGCCCGTATGCTTAAGGAACTTCTTATAGATTGTAGATATGACCCGGTGCCCGGTAAAGAGGACGAAATGACCCTGGCATCATTGCGTATCAGACGAGCCGCAGTGTATTTAGGGAAGTTACCAGGAATGACTGCGCATCTAGATAAAATATATCATTTTGTCCAAACAGGGCGAGATCCAGAATGTATTAACAGAGCTATGGAATACCAGAAAGTAGAGATACAGGGGGAACTGTTACGTTTCCTCATAAACTGTGTGATCAGAAATCAAGACCGACCGGGGGTAGACCCGGAAGCAATGCAAATTCTTACAAGATGGAGCCAGAATATATCAGAAGGGAGACATGATAAGCAAAATTGTATAGTAGCCATGTGCCGAAAGATCCGTAAGGAGATAGAACGCCTACACGAAGAAAGATTAGAGGTAGACGAGTTCGAACAAAGCAAGGAAGAAGGGTCAGGACTGCCCGCGGGACAGTCGGACACCATAGCCTATGTAGGTAGAGGAAGATCTTGTAATAGAAATCAGACTAGATGTCATACTGACTCAATACGTCCGATATGTCCAGATAATAACAAGAATTTCCAAATACCTATAATTAATATAAGGTCTAACGAGCATTCGTTCCAAACCGCCGACAAACTACTCCGAGAACGAAGGGGTTATCATTTTCTCGATTCTATGGATGAACAAGATTTAGCCAGGGCAGCTGTCCATTGGGTGGACAGTCTCGGAAAATATAGTGATGATACAGTAGTACGCACATTTTTGAATCTCACCCCAGATGAACAGAGGTTAGCTGGGATTTATATGATTCAACAACTCATTATACTATATCGGAGTCAGCATTCGGACCCTGGTCCCTTACCTGACATATTGACTGAATTGCTTATGAATAAATGGAGAGGTGCAGGTACTAAATTAATTAAAGAAATTCTAGAATCAAGAAAGCAGTATATTCTTTTTGTATGCTCAGAGCATGTCTCATTGCCCGTCAAGGAAAGAACCACGTATCACATGGATAGACAGAATCCCTTACGAGAAGTGCACCCAATAAAAGGCGAGGACAACGAGTTTAAGCGCGTATTTGTATATACGCCCATATCGAAAATAGAATTGTTACAAATGAAGAAAGTGGTACCCAGTCATGACAAAGATCCAGCGGGTTTTCACCGAGAAATTAAAGACATGTTACTCATGGGAGAGTATACCTATCCCGACATTATGACAATATTAAAGGTATTGATGCCTGCTGGTATTTATGAGAAACTCAAGGAAAAAGAGTGGGAGGTAGGAGACCAAAAGATAGAATGGTCAGTGTTAGAAGCGGAAGAAAAGGCCCGAACTGCAGGAGCAGGACTTGGGGATAAAACTAAAGCATTACCAGGTTTATTAGTACAGGTACTGCCACGTTTATTAACTACGAAAAAGGAAGATTGGGGTACAATTTCAGCCTGTAAACAGAAGCAAGATGAAGACACTAGTGATTACTATGCCCGATTCGAAAAATGTTTTGGTATAAATAGTGGCATAAAAGCAAGTAGCGAATCATACCCGCATCTGTTTGTAACAAAATTAGTAGAAAATGCCCTGCCCCCAGTAAAAAATAGAGTATTAAAATTCGAGAGTACCTGGCAAGGTAACACTCCATCACAAATGTTACAAATGTTACAGTATCATCACAATATTTATTTTATTTCTGAATTTGTAAAGCGCATGGTTACACTTACAGTGTGTCCCCGCGCTGTCAGAAGATCCATCTACTCCGTCAGTCAGACAAGACGGGTTAGTCTTTAGGGAAGAGGAATGTTTTGAGCTTTCTCCGGAAGATGAGCTCCGAAGTTTCCACTCTTAAGCTCAGGGGGAGAGAGTTCCATTTATGTGCCGCCAAAATACGAAAGGATTTTCCTCCCATTCTGGCTTTCTTGTGTCTGGGGACAGCGAGGAGGCCTGCTCCTAACGAACGGAGTTGTCGAGTGGGCGTATAGGGGCAAAGAAGGTTCCGAAGGAAGGCCGGGCCCTTGCCATGTACGATCCTGTGACCAATGCAAAGGACTTTGAAATCAATTCTCTCATTGATCGGCAGCCAATGCAGAGTTCGTAGGGATTTTTTTGAAGGGGCTTTTTTTTGAAGGAATTCTTTGAATAGAATTAGAGAGGAACAAGAACATGAACACAGACGCATGAAAGACACGAAAATGAAAATGCTAGTTTCCCAGACAGTTCCAGCTGAAGGACATAAAAAGGGTATGACACATTCCGATTCAGCAGGACCTGTAAAAGGGACATGCAATTATTGTAAAAAGCCAGGTCATTACGTACACGATTGTCCAGTTTTAAAACATAATATCGCCATAGGTAAAACACAAGAAAGATCACGGCCACTCAGACAAGATCAGAATGAACAAGGAGCTCTGCAGCATGCACAGGCCATGCCAGCCGCACAACAGCCAATACAGTTTGTGCCAGCTGCACCACCGTTGCCTGTTGCTGCCACACAGACAACAACACGACAAATGTATCAGACCGCACAGTATGAATATCCTGAGTATCAGCGTTACGCATGAACTAGCCTAGAGAGGGAAGTTGACTTACCCCTTATCGAGATTCCTGTAGATCAAGAAGGACCTTATGTACATAGTGAATTATTAGGTCAAGATAGAACATTTTTACTCGATACAGGGGCAAGTCGAACAACTATAAAACGTAGTGAAGTTCCAGGGGCACCCCTCTCAGGCTCTCAGAATATTTCCCTTGGTTTTTCAGGAAAACCTATTGTTAATGAAGTATCACAGCCTCTTCCACTTACGATAGGACCTCTGACCCGAACTACAGATTTATTGCTTACTAAATCATGTCCAGAAAACTTGTTAGGAATAAAAACGCTGAAAGCCCTAGGAGCCATAATATGTTGTTCTCCGGAAGGAGTAAGGTTGTTTTTACGTGATTTTAAAGGTCACTATGTGTCTAGAGACATGGATCCCCGACTGCAGACTTTACCTACACATCTATGGGCACAAGGCCCTACTGATGTTGGTTGCATGAATATTACACCATATCGAGTCACATTAAAGGCAGGAGTGGTGCTACCACGAATGCGACAATACAAGTTACCACCAGATGCTGTAGTGGCTTTACTACAAATCATTGACGAGCTTATTGCCCAAGGAGTAGTTGTGGAAACAGACTCCAATGTATGTAATTCACCGATAATTCCGATTCTTAAACGAACAGATCCTACGGCCCCGCCAGTATATCGATTGGTTATTGATCTGCGCGAGTTAAACAAATGCATTGTGCCACAATTTCCTGTGGTCCCAGATATCTCGTCATTACTGACAGCTATTGATTCCGAAGCAACATTCTTTACTGTAATTGATCTCAAGAATGCCTTTTTCAGCGTCCCAATAGATCCGGAAAGCCAATATTTGTTCGGATTTAGTTTAAATGGGCGTAGCTTTAAATTCTCACGCGCACCTCAAGGATTTACAGAAAGCCCCAGCATCTATAGCCAAGCACTGAAACGAGAACTTGACAGTATCCACATGCCAGTTAACACTGCCCTGCTTCAATATGTCGATGATCTGCTGATCACCGCCCGAAGCGAACCGGAATGTGAAAAAGCATCACTGACAGTTTTACAATTTCTAGCCGAAAAGGGGCACAAGGTGTCCCCTTCTAAGCTGCAATTCTGTGTCCAGCGAGTTATTTATCTTGGTCACTCGCTGTCCAAGGAGGGAAGGCAGCTTACACCCGACCGCATTCAGTTAATAGCTAACATGCCAATACCCAAGACACAAAAGGAAGTACGAGCTTTCATAGGCCTCACTTCATATTGTAGGCAGTGGATCCCTCAGTATGCATTTCTAGCAAAACCACTCATTCAATTGACAACACAGGAGGCAGCCACATCGACTGTTCTCCCTTGGACTCAGGAACATACACAAGCTTTTGAAAGCCTAAAGAAAGCTTTATGTCAAGCACCTGTTTTAGCAACGCCATGTTACAGAAAACAGTTTACACTCTTTGTTACAGAACGCGAAGGTACTGCCTTGTCAGTACTCACACAGGAACAAGCAGGAGCACACAAACCATGTGCTTATTTTTCTAGTACATTAGATCCCGTAGCTCAGGCTTTGCCTGCATGCCTAAAATCAGTAGCAGCGACAGCTTTAGCAATCAGACAAAGCGATGCCATAGTGTTAGGACATCCATTGACAGTTCAAGTACCACACGCAGTAGAGGTTCTTGTAAATAGAACGCAAACACAACACTTGACTATAGCGCGACTTACAGGATACGAACTTACATTGTTTCAGCCACATATAGAAATCAGACGCTGTAACACATTGAATCCTGCCACACTTTTGCCAGTAACCGGAACAGATCCACTAGCTCATGACTGTATTGAAGTTATTACGATAACGACAAAACCCAGACAAGACTTAACCGATGTCCCATTGTCAGATCCAGACCTGACATTGTATGTAGATGGTTCATGTATGAGAACAAGTACAGGAGAGTTAGTGGCCGCTTACGCAGTCACAACAGATACTGAAGTCATTGAAACTAATCGTATAAATACTTTGTCAGCTCAAGCCGCAGAACTCATCGCTCTGACACAAGCCTGTATTCAAGCCACGAATAAAAAAGTCAACATATACACTGATTCACGTTATGCATTCGGAGTTGTACATGACTTCGGCGTGCTGTGGCGAGAGAGAGGTTATTTAACTTCCCACGGTGCCCACATTCAGCACGGACCCCTCATTCATGCCTTATTAGATGCAATACATCTACCCACTGCAATATCAATTATGAAATGTAAGGCTCATACGAAGGTTACTGATATCATTTCCCAAGGCAATGATCTAGCCGACAGAACAGCTAAACAGACTGCTCAAACTCAAACCCCCGACATGACAAAGACAATAGTCCCGACACCGACACATTGTATGACAGTTAAAGACCCTACTCTTGACGTAATTGACATACAGTCACATGCTACACCAGACGAAATAAAGAAATGGACTGAATTAGGAGGGATCCAAACGGACCAAGGATGGATGATGAAGGAAAAGTCTGTATGGTTCCTTCCTGATTCAATGGTCCAAGTTATAATTAACACTATACATAGTCCAGCACATCTAGGAGAAAAAGCTATGCTAGACAGCATTCAACACATTTGGTTCAATAAACATTTACGAGCAGCAGCCAAACAAAAGGTCCGTACCTGTATGATCTGTTGTCAGTTTAACCCAGGAAAAAGCGTTCCCGTAGAACAGGGTGGATTTCATCCTCCTAATCACCCTTTTGAAGTACTCCAGATGGACTATATCCAGATGGAACGATGTCGAGGATTCAAATATGTTCTCGTAGTTGTCTGCGCTCTGTCCCGTTGGACAGAGGCATACCCGGTTTCAGATTACACTGCCCCGACTACTGCCAAACAGTTGGTTCGAGAATTCTTCCCACGATACGGTTTACCACGTGTTGTTCACTCAGATAACGGCCAGCCGTTCTCATCCGAATTAATGAAACACGTTTCACTTCTGTTAGGTTATCAGTGGAAATTCCACTGTGTCCGACACCCCGAGGCAGCAGGTCTCGTAGAAAGACATAACCAGATACTGAAAATCAGATTGTCCAAAATATGCAGAGAGAAAGGTGTCGACTGGGTAGTAGCGTTACCCGTTGCACTCTTTTACATGAGAATGGTAGCACACTCTCGAACAGGGCTATCCCCGTATGAGGTGATCTTCGGCAGACCACCAAATATGTGGGGGACGCCTATACCACGCAAAATAACTGATATTGACTGTAATATGCTGACAGATTACCTGGCTTCCTTGATGTCTGCACTACAATCTTGTCGTTCACAGGTAGCTGCAGCCTTTCCCGACAACACTGAGGTGAAACCCCATGACGTAGTTCCGGGGGATATCGTACTTGTGAGGAATTTCGACCGAAAGACTCAGCTGGAGCCCAGGTGGAAGTCGCCCAAGTTGGTCCTGCTGACCACAAGAACAGCCGTGAAGATCGAGGGCAGGAAAGGCTGGATTCATTCAAGTCATATCAAAAAATTTCATGGACTTCCTGCAGATGTAAACAGCCCACCTCGTGTGTCTTCACCCATTGACTCAAAACTTCCTTTTGTTGAACAGAATAACTCTGAACATTATAAACTAAAGCTTAGGCCCAACAAGTCGAGCAATTTGATTGTTTAAGTCCTCTCCAAGGTGAAGCGGTTGAATTGTCTCTGACATGTATCCCTTGGACCTGAGTAGAGAAAATACCCGGAAAATGTTGAAACGACAGGCGTATTGTAAATCACTGCGTAGCCACTGCATAGTGACATTATTAATTTTGTTTTTCTTGAGTCTTTTAATAATTACTGCAAGTATATTGTTGCACATATATTACCCTATTTCTAGACATGTTTATAATGTTACTGCTGAACATTCTTTTAGTGACTTACCTCCGCATGAATTGTCTTATAGACTTGCGCTGCGCAATAACACTTTCATTAGTATGTTACATCATTCCCATCAGACTAGTAATGCCACCAATTGTTGGGTGTGTGGCCGGCTCCCTCCCTATCAGAATTATGAAGGAGTCCTGCCTTTCTTTCCACATCCATTTACACATAATGGCTCCTGTGGAGCATGGTTTAGTTTAATCAATTCCATAGACTCAGACACAGCAGTTTACCAAGATCATTGGGTATGGGGAAACCTGAACCTAGTTTTACTCAAGGTCTGCTACCCTGACAAGGAGGGTCGCCCCAAAAGAACAGGAACTGATCTAGAAAATGAAGTATATGGATTAGGTAATTTTACACCTAATCTCATGATTCTAAATGTCGTATCCGAAGTTGAACTAGTCTTACCCACCATGTCAGTATTCCCAGCGAAGGGTGAATTGTGTGTAAGAAAGGTTGGTTCCATACATATGGGCCATAGTAAATGCACTACTATAGTAGAATTCAGTGATCAAGGCAAATCTTCATTTAGAGCTTATCGCCACTCCTACTTTATATGTGGTCAGACTGCATATATGCGTCTACCTCCAGATTGGGATGGTACCTGCTACATTGCATTCCTTTTGCCACCTGTTTTCCTAGCTCCTCCTGATTATTACAGAAATATTCATTTAGTACACAACAGAGAGCGGAGAGATCTCCCCATTGTCGATTACACTGAGACGGCATGGGACAAGTATGTAGATTTTAATAAAGGCATCTTTCCCTATATAGGTACTGTTACTAATAGCAAGCTGATACGTAGATTAACTAGAACACTTGAAGCAGTAGTGAATGAGACTATTTCCGCCTTAGGCAATTTAACAGAAGAGCAGTCTGCTATGCAGATTGTTGTGCTTCAAAATCGTCTTGTCCTTGACGTCATCCTGGCTGATAGGGGCGGGGCTTGTAGGGTCATCGGATCAAGCTGCTGCGTATTCATACCAGAAAATTCGCCATCTGTATATAAAGCCATCACTCGCCTTCATAAGATTGTAAACCAGATACACCAGAACCCAGGCACTTGGACTTGGTCCAGTTGGTTTTGGAGTGTGATATCAGCCTGGGGATGGAGAGTTTTATCCTTCCTAGGTATTGGCCTTCTCATACTATTCAGTTGCTGTCTATGTCTACAATGTGGACCAGCGATCTGTGGTCTGTGTACCACATCGTGTATTCCACCATCAAGATTTCATTCGTCACGGAAGAAGAAAGAAGAACAAATGATGCTATATGAACAGATCAATGGATTGATGAAGATTGATATCTCTTAATGGGCAAGTAGGGGACAAGGAGGGAATGTGGAAATATGGATTTTTCTGGTCAGTTATGTCCCCTATCTTGGACCCCAACGGTTCTATGTGCATGTCACAAGTACATGTATGTTCCCTCCAGTTCCAGTTATGAAGACGCAAATACATGTGCGTCCACCGTCAACATGTCCTCTGTCAGATCCGCCATGAATAGGCCGGATATTCCATTCCTAAATATGAAAGGCCACCGGCTTTGTATGGTTCACTTATGCCATTTTACAGTCCAGGCAAGTAGGCCCTGATTCTGTCATCAAACTCCTCTTGCCTTCTGCCTCTGAAAGCTCCAGTCTGAGCCTGCATCTGTGACCATGAACTTTGTCTCATTCTCTGCGCGGCTCACGAAGCCTGACATCAGCCTATTCTCTGCCAAGAACTGTATTTCACCTTCGAATTATCTGCTTCACTCCTTAGCCGATGCATTCCTGTCTAGCAGCTTAAGTAAACATTCTTCCAGCTACTGAGCAAAGGCTCGGCTTCTCTGTCCTTATGCAAGTAATTCATAGCCCTGTTACCAGGGAATATTCCTACCCCCTCGCATTCAGTGTAGACACTTAGACGCTTGTACACGCACGCACAGTCAGTATAGAATAGATTCTGTCCAAGAGTCCTTCTTTTGTGGATAACATAGTTCTTTAAACATAGGATGTTAGATATGATTTGGGATTAGGTTGACTTGACCCCCCAGACTTTTTGTCTCCACATGTAGAGCTAAATGTCAAGTCCCCTTCACCCCCTAGTTACACGTCATGCTGCTGCGCGCGCATCTATGCCAAGTATTATCTTATAGATCCACCTATGTGTGACATCATAACCAATTATGTTCCTTTTTACTCCTTATTACACCCATTTTCGGTTACGCAGGTAAATCGTCAATTTCCTTATCAATTGTTACGCCTACTGCATTCGCTTCATTGTAATGTATGTACTATAAAAGTTACTTCTTGTCAATAAAGTATGTACTTCACTTCCTGAACCCCCGTGGTGATGGAACTTGGAGCAACCGATTATAATCGATCATTGGAATAAAGCCCATTCCGAACCTCTAATATCACGGATTCTGCCTCTCATTTTACTGAGCTATTTTATTATGTTTCTGTATCAAATTAAGTCCCGGTAAAGGAATTTTATTTACCACAGAACAATAATGATTGTATTTATATACACAACCAAAAATCTAAAAACACTAACTAACCCTAACTAATCTACACTATCATTAAAACTAGCCTATCCTACCTGATCTAAAACGTAGCCTATCTTAATTACTATTGACACATGACAAGTTCAACATCAACCTCCCACCCACCCACCCTTTTAATACACATAGCTCAGTACATATATAAACTACACCGTAAACATATACTAACTACACATAGAAGCCTAAGCAAATATATATTTGAAGGCATTTTTAATATTTTTTTTATTTTTTGGGTGGTTTGAATTTTTTTTCACAAAACATCAAACCCCCACCCACTTAAAGACCTACAATAATAAAAACTTACTAAAGAACTTCTACAAAAAAAACTTCTGACGTATTCAAAACTAACCCTGGGCTGAGCTTGCAGAGTAGTACTCTGAGGAATTTCAGGGAGTTAGTGGAAAACTCAGTGAAATTCCGCGGAGCTCCATCGCCTAGCGGAGATACATCTGCACCCCAACTCCGCACACCCCACATCCTGCCCCCTGCACCCACCGCATCTCTGCATGTAGTAAGGCCTGACATTACCTGTCCTGGGCCTTCTCCTGTCCTTGGTGGGTGGGTATGGAGGTGCCGGCTTCCTTCCTGGTTCCTCACTTTCTTCTCCCCTGCTGCTGGCTGCACTCGTCTTCTGCTGCTACTGGTGGCTCCTAGAATTCAATTCACAGGAAGAACTATAACTATAATAGGGTCAGGCATGCCTTCAGGCATGCGCACTGCAGTTCTTCCTGTTAATTGAATTCTAGGAGCCAGACAGAGCAGCGGACGACAAATGCAGCCAGCAGCAGGAGTAGGTCAGTCCTACACTCCCGTCCTCCTGGCACAGGTAAACTCCGCTCCGCTGTGAGTGCAGAGTTCAAAAACATTGCAAACTCTGCTGGGGGAGCAGAGTAAGCTGCTCAGGCTTATCCAAAACTAACCTAAAGCTACACTAAACACCATAACTACTCAAAATAATTATGTAAAATGCATAAAAATCAAGTAAGGGGGTGTCCATAGAAGAGGGCAAATCTGTGCAGCAATCTGCTCCAGTGTCTAATGCACTTCTCCAAAAGCTCACCCTGCCACTTCTGCTCCTTCTCCAAGTCACAATCCTCTTCTCCATTTTCCCCATCCTCCTGACTAGCAAGAAGTTAAATCTGTTCCATGCAGAAGCTCTAATTTTGCCTCGACCAGTAGCTTGCTGCTACTGTGCTCCTGAGGGTCCAGGGGTAGGGTGGGATGTCCCTGGCTGCTAAGTACCACAATGTGCACCTCTAGCAGAGGTGGTCATTGGTGTCTGGGTCGATGAAGGTGTGACACAAATTCCAGCAGACTTGGCCTTGTAATCAGTGCGGCGCAAACTGCGGAAGGCATATGCAATCTTCTTTACGTGAGCATACTGTGCCCATTTAGAGGCAAAGGTTCTTGCAGTTTCAGGTGTCATGTGTGAGCTAGAAAGAAAATTGTTTCTCTTATTTGGGAAAGGATAATATGTACATCATGTATCACAAAATATAGCTGACATTATAGTGCAATCATAACTGCCTCTCCATTCCTACAACTGATCTTGGTAAAGTGAAACGTCCAATATAGCATCATTGTCCAAATATAATATGTCAAAATAACCCAAGTGAGTTCAGTGTAGGTGTGGAAAACATCTATTTAGGAACAATATAGGACCATGCATTTCACTCATGCCAGTGTTCCCCACTCATTCAGATGAGTCAATGGTAAATAATACCCATAGGCCGGATATGTACAGTTGTGCTGTATGTCTGCAACATTGCCGGCTTGCCTTATTCTACGCCAAGGTGCCATTCCGTAGATGGAGGCTGGGTGTCTTAATGCATCAATAAACTTATTTTGCTGAATTCACAGATTTTGCATCAGTTCTAACCCTGGAAATGTGTCATAATGCATCAAGTCTACAGATAAACCTAAACCGGGAGAAACAATCAGATTTCAAGTTTCTGAAACCTCGTTCTCACTGTGCTGCAGCTGTTCTTACCTCCCAATAACGATTTTGTCTACAATACAAGCTCACTTGCACAATGATACAATGGTGCCTGTGACAGGCCAAAGTATACCACCAGTGGGAAAAGATGGGAATGCACTGTATGATGGAATCACTGTGCATTCATGCCCTTACCCTTTCAGGTAGTGCAGCAAAGTAGCTTACCACAATGCACTGCATGGCAGCTTCACATGAATGCCACATAGGTTAGATACTTTCCATGAAGCTGGAATTGATCTGCCAATATATGTTACATCTAGAGCATATGTCCTACTGCCCAAACTTAGGCCAATGACTATGTATACATACAGTGAGACCCATTGGGGCTGCATTGGGTTTACAACAATGATATTGACACTCTGTGATCAACAGATACATAAATTACTGAGATATGCTGGGTGCCATACACGATACAACTGCTAGGCTATAGCACAAGTTCCATGCCATTTGTGCATCTATCCTGTAGATGTCATACAAATGACTCACACCCCTGCAGCAACACATGTTGAAATGTCAATTGCACCTTTTCATGGGTTGTTCGAGGATAAAATCAAAGTTGGGATGTTCCTGGCACATTTCCTACATCTATCTGTTGTGCAATGATTGCAATGTGATGGCTAACCTGGTAACACTGTCTTGAATGTTTTTGTAAAGTGTAGTTAGGTATGACACACAGGTACTGTCATATGTATACCATTGCCATATTTCATGTGGGGTACTGCACAACACACTTACCCAGACCTATGCTGACACTACATTCACATGACCATGCTTCCTTGTATTTTTTTACAATCTGTTGACACGTGATGTTGTGTTTGCTCAGTAATTTTGAGTAATTTGCTGGCAGGTGATGTATACCTCCCCATACACATCACACTGATACAACTATCGTGGATCACACACACACACATCACAGAGCTACACCATTTACTCCTGACATGAACTTTGTGCATCAGTATCCCTGAAGCTCTCAACTTCACCTCTGGTGAATGGGAAATGTCCACCTGAAAAACAAATATAGAGATATTGCATTAAATATAGAGCAACTGCACACACTTCCAAATCTTAACTAAGCACTATGACATTCCCGTGCCATGGCACATTTACACACTCTTACACACATATGTATACAATTTCAGACCTTGTAATGCAGCTAGTCACCTTGCAGGGCTGATCTGACTGAAGGTCAAAGGTCGGAAATGTCTTGCATCATATGTCAAAATCAGGACTCATACATTTGATGTTTTAAGAACTGCTGGCAAGCTTCATCACAGGCCCTCTTGCTCCATGACCAAAGGACAGGAATGCACCCTAAATTGTTACACATGACTCATTCCTGCCTTTTTGCTTTCACACAGTGCAGCAAGATTACTTGCTGTGGATCGTGAAGATTTGCTAGATGTGTCTCCTGGTACATACATACTAGACTTGCCACACAGACATACCTCCTACCTTGTGCAGTGTTGAAAATGATCTGCATTGAGAATCTTTCCGCATTGGTGATATAGCCACATATTGCACAGCATTTGCATCAAATGAGATGGGGTGGGCAGCATTGGTGGAGTTTTGCTCCTAGGAAGTCTGCAGTGACCTAAAAATTCAGCAAGTTGTGGTATTCCAGTCCGTTGCGCTGGTCGCGCTGATTACTAGCACAGAAGCTTGTCCCACGCTGTAAAATCATAGCAAACTGCGGCACACCAGAGGGTGCTGCTTCTTTCTGCCAGCTCAAGTAGATTTTCAACTTGAGCGGTAGCTTTCTCAACACGAGTGGAAGCACCTGCCATGAAAGCACTTGTTGAGAAATCTCAGCGGGCGCAGTCGAACACTAGTTTTCTCTCACTCACGCTTGCCATCTTAATGTTGGCAAGCTGCGCATGAAAAAAACTTCACCACATAGCGGTTGGTGGATTTTTTGCCAAACTCCACGCTCTGCTTGGAGCGCAAAGTGGGTAAAACTCAGTGAACTCTGCTGGCAGAGCAGAGTTTACTCCCACCCCTGCACATGAGCGGGCGAAAACAGCAAACAATGATGAATTCATAGACGTTTACAAGCCCAAAACTCCATTCAGTGCTGAATATTGCTAAATGGTAACCCTTATTTGGACAAAGGGCTGCTTAGCATTACTTAGCTTCAAGAGTGCTAGCTCCCTGTAACACAACACTGCATTTATGCCAGGTGGGCTGCTTTGTTTGACAATTTGATACATCTGCCATCTGTTTTACCTTGTGTGTCGCAAGGCATCTACACATTACAAATTGATTTTGATAATGATAAGTGCCTTAACAAAGTTACCTACATAATCACATGCAGATGGTGCGCACCAACGGGGCTTCTGATCTCCAATTCCAGATGATCCACAACATCTGCTTCCCAGATTGTGACATCTGTGCAACGATGTTTGAGTTGGAAGATGGAGTGCTCCTCATAGGCCACTTGCTCAGGTACCAACACACCTGATCCCCTGGCTGACCCTTCTTCCTGCAGCCAGCATCTGTGGCAGGAAGTGCATCACCTGCCAGATGAGACAGCCAACCACACCGAAGTTCTTACCTTTCATCTTCCCCTGACATGGACACAATGGCCCTACCTAACCGTACCCCATTAAACAAACCAAATAATCCCTTAAACCATGAACTATACCTAATTAACTATTACCCTAAATTGCACAAACATACAACCAAACAAATACTATTACAAAGACAAAGAACAACACTTAGGCACTCAAATGATTCAAAATATATTAGACAGGGACAGACCAGACACAATCTACTCAATAAATAGCAAAAAACTCCTCCAACGTTTTCAAGCACTCCAAAAACCACCAGTATCAACCACCAAACACCAACACAAAGTGAAAGCAACATTTACACTTCCTGGTATGCAGCCAGCCACACCCATTGCATCATTTCCTGGGTGTAACCAACATGTTCTCGACATTTGCGTAGATTTTTGTGATGCATAGTTTCAGTTTCACTCCTGCCGCAAAGCAAAGACCCGCGTAACAGAGGTGATGCACCGGTTCCAACCTGCGCAACAGAGGCGATGTGCCGGTTCTAACCCGTGCAACAAAGGCAATGTGCTCAGTTTCAAGGGTCCAGGACTGGGCTTCCCCAGTTGCCAGGGCAGACTGACAGAGGGCAGATTCCAGGTGCCGAAGCAGGGTGGTTGGAAGTGTTTTATGTCCCTGAGACTTCATAGCAGAAGGCCAGCTAGATTGCCCTTGGAGTCACTCTGGGTTCAAGGGATGCATGTGCAGTCCTTATCACCCAGCCAGGAGAACAGCAGGCAGCAGGGCAGCACAGCAAGGCAGAACTCTAAAGCTGATTGCTCCCACATCAAAATTCATATGAGTTACCAGGGTACACACTTGGATTTCAGCCACAGTCATATGCCCAATCTCTCTCTTCCTGAGATGTGTTGAGGCCTATTCCATGTGATCTATCACTGATTCATCAAGCACTTAGGGAAGCACAGAGACAGCCTGGCTCTCCTATACTCCAGTTTATGTCCAACCCCGTTTGCAGTTTTGCTGGAATATAAAACTTGGTCTGTTGGAATTCCTCTACTCTTCATATTTTCACCATCCAGCAATGACAAAGGTCCTCCATGATATGTAGCAGTGCAAGCACTTCTGCAGTCAGTGTACAGTCACAGCACTTTCAGTGTACAGCAATGAAATTCACATGTATTATGCTACCACCTGCATTCTAACACACAGCACACACACTCGATCTGTGCACACTGTTCAGTACTACAGTCCCTTTGTACTGTACTAGTGTGTCACTTGAACCCACTCAACAAACACACACACATTAATCATGTGCACACTATTCCACATTTAACCCTATGTTTAGTGTATGACTTGCACGGACACATGTATTCTGTACATGATTTTATCACGCACACACTTCCAAATCAACCTGATGTTGGGCAAGGGTGAGTTGAATACACAGTAGCAGCACTTTAGAAAAGTTGTGATAGTCAGTATGCCTCACTCCAGTGGCCCAGAATTAAATGGTCATATTCACTGCTACTGATCACTACACTATATCCTGCCACCCCCACACTTGTGCTGTTTTGCACCTGGAGAAAGCAGTAGTGTGCCATAACTATCAGGGCAGGTCTTTGGGTGACCCTCCTGGTCCACCAAGACTGTAATCCATAACACAGTATTATGTCATGGCCTATGTCATGGCACACATATATCTTTCATGTTCCCCTATGGGATTATACCAGCATTATTGATCAAGAAAACAATATAGCTTGGCACCCAACACCATTGCACCATATTTAAAATAATTGTGTATGTCCACGACCATATGTGCTTGTATTATGACATACATGCTTCATACATTACATAACTCTGTATTCCTGAAGTGATATGATGGTTGGCAAACATCTCCCTTGTCTTACTTTTCAGATAAATGCCACACATTGCTTGTTCAGTAGTTTAGCATGTTTTGCTACATGCCGTTGAGCCTCCTTGCATTGCTCTTTGAAGAAGAATGGTAAATGTGTCCTGTATCAAGTTTGGGGAAATATAGACCTCACATCAAGCAGCCCTGGAAAGGTTTTACATGTGTGCTGTTTTGTGGATCCACACATTTGCATGAATGCAATCTTCACAAATGACATTTTGACATCTACAGATGAGGCTCTGCCGTTGGCCATGACAGATGCCTCCCATGACCTGTGAAGTTATCTGCTGCAACATTTGTTCCTGCAAAGTGCTGCCACTCTGCATGCTACTCCATATGTGAAGATCAATTTGAAGACAGACTCAGACACTAAATCATTGGAAAAATTGTGATCCATCATACTGTGAGTGCTACATTTAACACTCTTTGATGCCGCAGAACACAGCAAAAGAGCGTGCTGTGCTGCCTTGCACTGCTTAAGAGAGGGTGGGCAGGAATGCCCCATATGTATCTAGATATGGGGCTATCCTGCCCTCTCCCTTTCATACAGTGCACCGCATCACATTGGCTTCCTGCACTGATTTGTTCTTAGTTGGAGAAATGCTCCCATGTTTATCAACATCTCAGAAATAAAACATTATACATGTTGAGGCCTACATCTATTTGAGAGGATGTGAGTGACTATATATGTACCTTGACATTGACGGAAACACCGCACAATGGATGAGGTTTAAAACAAATATTTATTGTATGATAGATTGACATGCTTCCTGTCATTGTTAAAAAAAAATCCTTTTATTAAGAAAGAAAATGTGCAACTATTTGGTCCTGTCTCACACGACCTGCCAGTGTGGGCTCTATGTCTGAATCACATGCATCTTCCTTTGCCAGGTCATATGGGATTTATGTATCATTGTCCCATGGCACATTGGTTTTTAGACAGATGTTGTGTAATATTGCGCACACACTAATATGACCCTGCAGTCCATAGGAGGTGAGTAGAGGAGTCTTAAGCTAGATTTGTCCAGTCCGAGGAAACTGGACTTTAGGACCCCAAACATTCTCTACACCACATTTCTAGTTTACTCAGAGTGGAGTTGTACTTTTTTAGGTCGAGCCTAGAGCAGCGCATGCGCTGCTTGCTCGACTTTTAGTAAGGGGGTTTTCAAAGTGCTACCAGAGGCTTTTGCTGGCCTCAAGCTTGCGTGCATGTGCACGTGAACACGCGCAGCCGCCATCTGTCTTTTCTCCATCACGGGTAATTAAGTGCATCGCGATCACTTTAACTTTTGGGCGCCCGTGCGGCCAATGCCAATAGCCGTGAATTCCCTTTGTACCAAATTATTACTACGCCTTGTACATTGCTTTGCTTCTTCAAACTATAAATAAAGCTCACCCTATACAGAAATGTTCCACATATCTCTGCTGACTCCTTCCTCAAACTGAGACCGTAAATTATTTTCATTGTTTTTTTTACGTTTGCTTCAAATGCTGGTTGAAACCATGACGACAAATGAAATATCGTATTTCACAGATGTAGTCAATCCTAGAATTTGTACCTGATTAACCAACATGTGTGTGTGCTTGTATCTGCGGCCTACATCCTGTCACCCTCATGTTGTACTGTAATTCTAGTGCTTAGATATTCCCGTCAAGCAAACCAATGTTCACCTTCTTGAGGCGCGCGCAGGATATGATGCAAACAGAAGCAAAAGTGACCGTGAAGTATGTTGCAATAAAACTCTGATTACACATTCAGTAATGCAATCGGAAGTTCGGTACTAAAGTGTATTCACGTCATTTTCAGTGGTATCCTGCACAACAATGCGATTGTATCTGCTGGAAAGGCCACACTTCCCTCCCTCCTCTGGGGAACACTGTAACAACAAATAAATTGTTTTGCACCTTTGAAGCCTGCGGCGAATGTTGAAGCAGCCACTTTATCAAATACTAATTTGCTATTGTAGGCTGGGAGCTGAAATTGTTACAAACTGTCTGGTAAACTATAAAGCCACAGCATTAAATGTCATTCTTGAAAGAGACGGGTTTGGCTGTGTACACATGTCCCTCCACCTTCTGTTCTTGCTTTATAAAATTGTTTGCTGGGGGAGAAAACAATACAGGAGTTATAAACAACTGTTATGTAAGTTAAAACCATCAATAACGCCTCTTTTTGTGTTAAGCCAAGACAACGATGCCGACTGAAGAGGACCTGACATCTAATTTCCTGCAAAGAATGTACCTCTTACGCTGATTCAAAGGTAAGTGAAAAGCTGACGCCTTTGGCTGGAAGATTAGCAGTTCACAGGGCGCGAGTGGGGCTTCGAGGCCGCCAGGACCAGTTAGGGAAGACCCCTGGCCATCACAGACAGCTGCATTAAGAATGGATTGATACAGGCTACTTTTATAGCGCACACTACAAACTGATGTTGTCTCATGACGCGTAAATGTCAAATCTGCAACTGGCGGCAAGCACTCCTATGTAAGCATTTTATTTATTTATGTTACTTTTTTTATGGCATTTAAAAATATGTATATACAGGAAGTGCCGGAATAGGATGACTCGGGAGTAATGGGTACGTGGTCCAATTTTATTCTTACAAAAGTTTGACTTGAAAAATATAGACAATGTACATCCATTTTTTGACCAAATTGATGTTTTTAAAAAAGGCGTATTTTGAAAGAGGAAGCAATAAAAAACAAGCATTGGCATAGCCAATAGGTCTCGCCTTTGGGACCTTATAAGTTGTTTTGTTATCCAGCACAATATCCTTGGTGCAACAACATCAAGTGTTGCATGACTAAACACTTATAAGGTCCCAAAGGCGAGACCTATTGGCTATGCCAATGCTTGTTTGGTTTGGCTCTCTGTCCATGAATTTTGGAATGCCGTAATAATCCATGGGTGCCAACCACATACTTGGTCACCTGAAAAGTGGAAAATACCAACAGTCAATTGTTTTATACATTTTTACTCAGGCATAACCATGTATGTTATGTATGCAGGCAAACTCATACACATAATTTCAAATTTTAACAGATATGTTGTTGGTACTGTTGACCATTGCTTTACACATGTATGTTAAACTTATATTTGTCATTGCACATATTGTCCATGTTATAAAACATACAACACCTCAACAAGCTAACTTTTGTATTTAGCCAGGAGATTACTATGATAAGTACTTTAAAATGATGTTATAAGCTATATGAGATTTGCATTCAATATGTATGCGAAACATCAAACTTATGTTCAGATTATCTTGCATACATTTAGTCCGATATAGGTGGTGACAGTGCTAACATGTTTGAGACTCACGCATACATTTGTCCTTTCATCACCTATGATGTACTTACTCGCCTACATAACAGTTGCACAGCCTTAGATTAGTGCACATATATTAGCATGGCTATTTGCTTAGTAAATCTTACCAATTTTCAACATGTGACATGGATATTTTATTTGGCTGTATTAATACATCCGCTAATGCTTTTGTACAGCAAGTGCTAATGCTGATCTTAGATTGACATATAAGTAGGCAATGTAGCTCTTTTTCGTATGAAACAGCATGATGTCAATATTAGTGTCTTTAGACTACAGACCAGTACACAACACTTTCTGTATTCACATGTATGTATTTGCTTTTGCCTTATAGGTGATTCAGTACATATATGTCTTGGTTCTGACATCATTTATTTAGCATGAGGGTTTTAATTTGGATTATAAGTAGACTGTGATACCTTACCTTGTTTGCATTTTACCTAGGTTATTTCCTAGTGTATGGCATCTCTCACAGCCTATTTGTTGATTGTGTCAGTTTTGCACAGCCATGGGCGAACTTTGCGGAGTTCCGCTATTTGCAACTCTGCAAAGTGACCAAAAAAGTTCCGCAAGCAACGAACTGCGTTAGGTCATGCAGTTAATTATGATTTTTAGCACTTAGTGTTTGTCCTACGCTGGAAAACCATTGCAAACGGTACCATGCGCAGTCCATGAGGACGCTGCTTCTTTCTGCCACTTGACTAGATGTTCTACTTGCAGATTCCTCAACGGGAACTTAAGGTTTCTCCACACGAGCGGTAGTGGTCACCCGCCAGCATTGAGAAATCTCACCGAGAGGGGGTCTGGAGTAAGATTATCCACGCTCACGCTCACCAACTTAACGTTGGCGATCACGAGGGAGGAAAAATCTCTGCTACTACGAGCAGAGCTTTTCGGCACTCTGCGTGCTACGCAGAGCACGGAGTGGGAAAAAATCTGCAAACTCCACAAGCGGAGTGGAAGTTCACGCCCAGGCCTACACACAAGTAGGATTTGAGAGTGTGTTCCTGTACATTGTCACTTATCTGGACATAGGGGAAATCTATCAGATGTGGTGGGAACATACTTTATGTGAGGTTGTGTACAGGGACACACAAGATATGTTTGGACCGGGGATACATCGACCCTAACCTTGTCCATGGTGTTGTGACATATATTCCTCCTTGTGGCATAGCAGAACATCATGTTATTTGATACTACAACTTACTTTGCAACTCCAGATGACAAGGACTGTAGATTTTGACAATGGTTGGTATTTGAATTATTAATTGCTGGACCTACTCTGACTTACTTGCATGATATTATGGTGATGCTTCTATTCTGACTAGCCGACTCTCGGTATATGCTATATGCTATTATGAGTGTGGTTGCTGTTCCATCTGGGGGCAGTGGAAAGTGATATTCACACGTGGGCTCATATGGATTGTCCACTGGGTACATTATGAGCATCAGCTTTAGCGAACTGCCGGTACTAACTGCGGACGTACCCCAGAACACTTAAAAGCCTGCAACACTTCTCACACTACTCGCTCTTCCAGGGTCCCTTCAGGCCCCCAAGGCCTTTTGGTGGGTTGAGACTAACTGGGGGGTCTCTGAAAGGGGCGTGCCTTATGTGATTGTGGCCGTGTCTTGTGACCTAGAAACTACAATTCTGCGCTTATCCTTGTGTGCCACAAATTAGTATTTTGCTGCTTCTGTCACTGCATCCAGATATGTGATACAAGTAAACTTACACCTAGGACAAGTTGGGATTAGTTATAGGTTTTGAGTTGCATAAGATCAATATGCAAGAACTATGGCTTTGTTGTGTTGCATTTTGGAACAGCTGATGTTCTGACATGAAGAGAATGTGAAGGAACTATGAAGAGTCTCTTAGAAGTGACAACAAAGCAATAAAGGGTGGTACTGCTGCAGAGTTCAGATGTTATTTGTTGGTCCTGAGGGTGATGGCTAGAATGGAGAGCCCGATGGGGACCCGCCTCACCACATGCTTTTTCGAACTCTTGGTGCTGAGCACTGGCAGCACCGGCAGGACCCTGCCCACTCTAAGGCCTAAGGCCCCCCTCATGTCCAGCTTCACTTCACATGTGTATTGGCAAGTTGTCCTAGCATGATGACTAGGACACATATTGCTCAAACACCCAAAAACATGCAGACAAAGTGACACACCTGATTTTTAAATGCAGACCATCGATTTGCTATGGGATCTATGTAGAGTGATTCATAGAGGGATAAATGTGTCACTTGCTGGCAGTTGCATCCTTCTCTTTTTTTATTTTCTTCATCTTTGAGCAGGTACAGCAGCTGCAGGATGTGTAAGGCAGGCTCCATGTCGTCACAGGATGTGTGAAGCTGTATGAAGGCGGTTGCCGGCATTATGTGCCTCCCTTTCTACTAGCTCTGAAGAGGTGGTTGGACCGCCAAGGTCACCTTGTCAGGAACGTGCATCATAGTAGGGCAGGTGGTTCGCCCACCGTTCCACTCTCCGATTGACTCCATTAGTCCTTTCCAAAACACACGTGGTTATAATTTCCTGTTGGAAGGATACTGCGGTCGGTTTTCTGTCTAATCGCATGCATTTTAATCTGGCGGTTGGTGTGACCGCTTCCAACGAGACCGTGGCTGTCCGACTGCCTCCCACAGGACAGTGGTAGCAGGTCCGATCAGCATCATAATAAGGCCCTAATTTATTTATTTACTGTTCTTGGTATATAGCGTGACTCAATAATGAAGGAGCATCTCCACGCTTGCGGTACAGGCAAGGGCGCTGCATTAAAAAAATCCTGGGGCAGATTTACAAGCCCCTTGCGCCACTTTTGCGTCACTTTTAACATGGGAAAAGTGACGCAAAAGTGGCGCAATGGGCTTGTAAATAAGCCCCCCTGTTTTTAACATCTTCTCAAAGGTCCGGAAATCAGGGAAGGTACAAATGTGAAGCAGCAGTTTGTTCCAGTGAGAAGGGGCCAAGTATGGGAAGGACCTGCCACCGAATCTGGCCGTACAGATGTGAGGAGTCTGCGGAAAACCTACATTCAAAGGGGGAGATTTATGAGCCCCTTGCGCCACTTTTGCGTCACTTTTAACATGGGAAAAGTGACGCAAGGGGCTCATAAATCTGCCCCAAAGACCTTAGCTGTCTAGGAGGCTGGTAATGCCTGAGTCTTGAATGAAGAAGGACAGGTAGTGATTGGTACAATGCCTTGTCTGTCAGACAGCCCAGCTTGAAGATTACCGGCTTTCTGATAGTCAGCCAGTGCACTTTTTTCAATATGCCGGCAGAAGGAGACCATGCTGGAAGGTTGCAGATTAACAGTGCAGCTGTATTCTGCACAATTTGCAGTTTGATCAGCAAAGGGTTGTTTGCAACTACCAGTAAAGCATTACCATAGTCCAAGCGGCTGACTATAGGAGCCTGGACGAGGGTTTTCCTTTTGGTGGAAGGGAGCCATGGAAAAGCTTTCTTTAGAGCCTCATTATGGCAAAACAAATGCTGCATGTAGAGTTTACTTGTTCTCTAATGGACAATGTGCAATCGGTTTCTACTCCACATTTTTTAACAGTTGCCTAGGGAAGGGGGCTGGGCTAAGATCGGAGGGCCACCATCCTGCTTCCAAATAAAGTTCATCGACCTCAGCTCCTTCCGGGAAAGCTTCAGGGTGATTTGTTAAGCAGGGGCTGCGTAAAAAAAGAGTCCCGAAACATGTTTTCCCCATGAATTCTTTTCCAATGCAATATTCCCTAGAAAATTAAAACAGTGATACCGCAAAAATGGCTGAATCGAATCACACTAAATGTTGCGGAAAAATAGATATTGGTCCAGAAAGCGTGCTTTTTGTGACTTGGTGTAAATCAGTTCAATAGTTTTTGTGAAATTGGGTTAAACATGTATGTATACAGTGCTGTCCTTTCTAAAATGATGACCCTCCCCCGCATATTGTACGGGGGCCAGAACACCCCATATCGGATTCATGAGACATTTATTAAAGCAGTCGAATCCGAATAGCGTAAGTTACTATGGGGGGGTGGCAGCCCTAAGTTCGCGCTTAGAAAGCCCCAGAGAGGAGTGTACGAGGGAGGACTGGCAGTCCCAGATATTAGGAAATACTACCGGGCCTCTCAATTTATTAATATTAACGGATGGGTATTTTCTCCATGAGAGGAACCTGCATATAGGGTGGACCGTTTGGCGTTTAACGACTGTAGCTATCTGGCGGAAGTATATTGTAAGGGTCGGCGCAGTGCACACCTCCTGATGCACAGAAAGACTAGTTCTTGACATTTGGCAAAAGGCACCTAAAATGACAGGCTGAGAGGCTAAATTCACAGAACAGACACCTCTGTGGGAGGGAGATTTTCTGAAAGAATTTAAATGACTTCAGGGCTTCTGGAAATGGAGTCTCATATGAATTGATTTACTGGGAGATGTCTGGAAGGGAGGTAAAATGATTGCATTCTACACTCCAAGGGAGGACTTTCAAATGGGAGGGGAATTCCTCAGATACCGGCACCTGCGACATGTGCTCCATTATCATCTGAAAGAGGGGACTGTGATATCGGAATATTCTCCTCTGAGGATAGGCTTCTCCTAGAACCCATGATCGACAAAGCGGTGTCCCTCACATATAAGAAACTTGTGAATAACTCCAGAGATTGCATGGGTCCATTGAGGGAGGCCTGGGAATCTGATGTGGGGCTATTAGAGGATGACAATTGGGTGGAGGTCTTACAGTGCCCAAGGGAAATATCTATCAGAGCGCACTTCTGGCTTGTTCAACTCCGCATACTCCACAGATCGCATGCCTCTCGAATGGTACAATTCCGTATTGGCGGTTGTGTGTCTGAACTTTGTGTGTGAGAGTGTGGTGAGAGGGGGTCCTTTTTTCACATACTGTGGTCCTGCCTCAAGATTCAAAGGTATTGGATGGGCCAGACCCGCATTACGGATGCAGTGGTGGGAGAGAGGGTCCCGCTGGAGGCATGATGGCACATTTTGGGAGTCCCTGGAGAGATCACTTGGCCACAGTGGGCCAAGACCTGGCGGCTTTGGCAGGGGGTCGCCAAGAGGAATATTGCCCGGGCATGGGGGGCAGCAGAAGCCCCAACACTTGATGCCTGGAAAAGTGTTATGGACTGGTGCCATAGGGCTGAACAAGTGATCTACCAAAGCCGGGGCTGCCCCCACAAATGGGAAATGATATGGGGGGCTTGGAAAGTGCATAGAGGTCAGTGGACGGGGTCCTGAGGTGCATCTAAAGGTTTTCTCAGAAAGACTGGCAGATTTCGCTGGCTGGTATTGTACTGGTGTTGGTAACATGTCTCGGAGATGGAAACCTGCAGCGTTATGAGATATCTGTGCTATTCGACTACCCACAACATATGTGTCCATGTATGCTATGTCTCTGAAGCTTGTTTTTTTTTGTTTGTTTCTTCTCTTGTTCAATAAAGAGGATTACAAAAAAAATTATGGAAATATCATGCTGCAAGTTGCCATCACATCAATAAAGATGTGGCAGTAGCAGTTTTAGTACTTAGGACCTAATCCCCTGTCCAGCAAAAAAGGTTACAAAAAAGAGATAAGTGGGCAGGGTGGGACACACTCCTCCACCTCCCCAATCCTGGTAGTGGTGTCCCAAAGGGTCTCGCCTATCCACCGCCCAAGCCAAAAATATTTTTTATATGATTTCTGTGGAGTTGTAAAGCTGCAAACTCGCAGTTTTTTGTATTTTTTTTAATGCATGGACCGTTAAAAAAAATATAACCTCTGGGGGTTGGTTAGTTGATATTTTTGGGGAGGGTCTATTTCTAGCTCCTGGGATCGAAACTCCCAAGGCATTTACTTAAAGAGGAAGGGGGAGCCCGCCATCCCATCCTGGCCTTTATCAGGTGGAGGTGGGTGTGTGCTGCACCCTTTACCAGCCTTTATCAAGCCGGGGAGAACCCATCACCAAGGCCTACATTTAATTTGAAGGGAGGTGCATCTCCCTTCCTCAAGCCTCAAAAGAACCCGGGGCCACATCCCCAAAGTCAGGCACAATGGCTGTGCTGGAGCAGAGTTTTCTGTTGAGAATTTATCGAGTTTTAAGCTCCAGTTTTGTCTATATGTTATGATTAAAATTACTAATTTGAAATCATTAATTAATAGTTTGTTTTGTTAAAAGTTTTGACTAACCAACATTACTAATGAGAAGAAACAACTACACGTGGGATGCATATATGTTGCTTAATAATAATGTGCAATTTTATTAAATGAGTGTCGTAAAAGTGCTATTTGTTTCGTGTTTATATTTTTAAAATAACGTGTGCTAATGCTTTATTGCGTTGCAGAAGGCTAGATAATTACATACACATAAGGGTATTAGTGGGGATTAACACTGTTTAATTATAATGCTGTGGTAACGTTGTTTTGTGTTTCTTTTAATTAAGATGGTCCGTTTAGGCCTAAACAAGATGGCTGCCATTTACAGCCTGCACTCGAGTGATTGAATTTTGATGAGAGGCCTTGCTGAACATGGTTGAAAGTCACCTGACCACAGCCTCTGCCTGAATTTAAAAATTTCCGTGAGGACAGCAGCTCTGGGAATGAATCCAATTGTCCTTGGAGAGGGATAAAGCCACAATGAACAATGATTAGTCTGCGGTGGCTCTGCTATGATACCAAGGAAGAGCATTCATGAAAGTAACACTTGCAAACTCGAGTTTCCTTCTTCCGTGTTTTTATTTTTGTGATTTTTCCTGAGCGGAGGTTTTCTAAATGTAACCAAGTGACATCCTTTCCTGCTCGCTCTGCTCAGTGGCTCAACGGATATTCAACGTTTGTTTGTAACTTTTACTTTGTTATTTTTATTATAAATATGCTAGACTAGAGAGGGTCCGTGTTCATTGCGTTCATTGCGTGCATCGTGTTCGTTGCGCTCATTCCTTGTGGTCATCGCATTTGGACTTCTTCTTGAACCTATGCTGAGGACGGCATTTCGAGAGACTTTACCGAGAGACCTGTCCTGACCCTTTTAGCTAGAATAGGTAACTATGAGAATAATGATTTTGCTATTGATTGACTTTCATTTAAACTAATTTAGATAAATAAGCATTTGTTTGAATTCCAGTGTCGGGTGGTTATTTCTTTGTCATTTATTGAGTTTTCAAATGTATTTCCTATGTTGAAAATCATGACTCAGGACAATGTCATTATGGTCTCATTGACCTCATTGTAGATGCAGATTGGTTTAGGTTATCTCTCTCATATTCAGTGTGGATAGAGTAATAGTGTGAATTTCAGTGTGATGGGCCCTAGCGTATGATGAGTGTATGTGCGTGCGACTGTAGGTTTACTCTGTCCGTGGAAGTAGGGGGAATTTATATGCGCCGATCTGCAGCAGTTTCCTGGTAGCAGTATGATGGTTTGATTATTGTCTTGATCTGATTAGATTGCTTGTACATAGGCTTTTGATTCATTGATTTATTGATTGATGTTGGTATATGTACTAATACTATATGTTGAAGTCGTTGTGTTGAGTTTTATGTAGTGCTTCTGGAACTTGGGAGCTGGTGACGGTTCCGTAGTAGGGCAGAGGGAAGTGTGTGCTGCTCTCGGGAAAGACGGGATTGTTGGAATTACCTGTATGTATGCAGGAAAAACGTGTGACAATTGAAGTTGCGCGTCACATTGTCTGGGTTCGGAATCAGTGACATCGTCGTGTGTTACTATTAGGGACATATTTTCGGTATAAGAGGAGTGTGTATGGTAGCGAAAGGTTATCTGTGAAACTCTGGTCTTAAGTCCCAGGGATCCGTAAGGTTCGCCGTTAAAGCTTATCGCGGGAGGAGTAATAGGTATTCTCTGAGCTTGTCTGAAGGACTGGGCAGAGGTAAGCGCTGCTTGGTTAATGTGTGTTATAATTCTGTAGTGGGACAGACTGTTCGCTGTTCTCGGGAAAGGCAGGATTCTGTGTGCATGTGCTACATTTTTCTGGTGTGATAGTGCGTGAATGTATGAGCATTTAATTGATTGTAAGACTCTTTGGAGCAGTCCTAGAGGAAACAGTTAATGGATGCATGTTAGAAGGGCAGAGTAGAGGGATGTGCTACTGTGTCAACGAAAGAAATAATTCCGTGGTAGAGCAGAGGTAAGCGCTGTTCTAGAGAGAAGCGGGATTCTTGTGAGAATTTTCTTTACTATTCTGTGGTTAGCGAAGCAGACAATGGAGATGTGTATATGTTGTAACTAATAGATTTTGTAGAATCTGAAATGAAGTCTACTGAGAAAGTTTTGTAAAGGAGGGGTAGACGAGTGACAGGAGACAGGAGCAGAAGCGACTGCAGCGACTGCTGACGTCATACAGACCGCGCTCTGATTGGGTAGTGGATCAAAACAGTGCTCGCGCTAGGATTGGTGCGTTAGTGTGAGCCGCGCAGGGATTGGAAGGAGTACAGGGTGACGTAGACGCTCCAGGATTGGTGCGTTGGTGTGAGTCGCGCTGTTATTGGACAAAAGATCGTACAGATGCGGAAGGGTCTAGAGAATATTGGTAAACGTTAAAATGTATTACCAACCGGAGGAAAAGAAAAAGAAATCCTTGTTCGGTAAAATTAAAAGGTGGTTTGACAAGGATAAGAACATAATAACTAGAGAAGGTGAATTGTTACCTCCAACGAGAACTCCTGCATCCTTCATGGTTGCGAAGTATGGGTATCATACCTGTATTTGGTTAGATAACTGGGCTAAGTACACTAAGGAAGATGGTGTTTTAGCGTTCCTGGAACATGGTTCATTTAATCTGGCCGTGTTGAGAAATTTACGAGAAAAGATGATGTGTCTAGAGCCTAGACCAAAGCCGACACAGTTTGAGGCGTTGGTGGAATGGGAAGATGAGGTGCATGAGCGAGAAAAGCAGAGGAGTGGAGGCAATTATAGGTACTTTTTTGGGAGTAAATATCGTGAAACTCATCATGATCGAATGAGAAGATGGCGAGATGCTAGTATGTCAGAGGGATTATATCCTATGAGAACAGTTGAGGAAGCAGAAGGGAGGAAGGGTACAGAAAAGGTGCCTGACACAGAAGTGAGAAGGTATGGGGCTAATGATTATGAGGATGAGGTCTTGGATGACATGATTTACAAGAGACCACCTCCATATAGACCAGAACCAGAAGAGAGCACGCCAGTTGCTACTCCGATAAGAGATACTTTACGAATTGTTAAAACTGAGATTGTGACACCTGATCTGAAAAGTGGTAGCTCTTTCATGGAAAGGGAGAGAGAGAGAGAGCGAGAGAGAGAGAATCGAGTCAGTGATGAGAAAACGAGAGAATTAGCCAGAACAACATCTGAGCTGACTGAGAAAATAAGGGAGCTGACGAAAAATCTTGAAGCAGTTACAGTGCCTGTAACCATAGGTCCGGTTGTGCCTATTTTTGATAAGCAAAGAATGGGTGAAAATGGTTTGACAGTTCCCTATGTTGGAAATGGTTTGGTTGGTACTTGTACTTTGGAGGAATCAGGAATGAGAACAGGAGGAAATAATTTGAGACAGCTGAGACATGACACATGTAGTGGAGGATTAGATGTACAGCCTAATTCAGGATTGAATACTGGTTGTTTGGGAGGAACGATTTTGGAACCACAGAGAATGACAGAACAAGTGGGTGCAGTGAAAAAGTCTACAGAAATAACAGCTGAGGATTTGAATGATTGGTTGAAAGTTCTTCAAAAGAAGGATAAAGATTCACAGGCAATTGATGAAGCCAGGTTGCGCATAGAATTGGAGGAGCTTATTGCAGGAACAATTCCTACAGATATACTGAAAAACCATCATGATGGAGAATTGTTATTTATGTGCAAGAGTATCACCTGGAGGGCTAAAAGTACACATGACAGGTTAAGAGCAATAGCGAGTGAACAAGGGGTTGACATGGATAAGGTGAAAACTTTGCAGAAGTCTTACAGGGTGGATTTCTCCGACAAAGATATTGAGAATTTAAATGGTGCTGGCAGAACAGGACAGATTAAAGAAATGATTGCCTTATTGCGAAAATGGGGTGATGTGGAAAAATGGAAGGATAGGTGGTACAAGAAAAGGGAAGATTCAGTGGATAGGACTTACTCAGCTTTTCCTATGAGAGAAAAAGAGAAAACAGTGGATGCTTATCCTATGAGAGAGATTCCTGGAGGAGGATATGTACATGTCCCATGGACTAGACAGGTTATTTTATCATTTACAAATGATTTCCCTCGACTGAGAGAAAAGCCCGTCGAGTGGTATAGGCAGGTAGACAGGTTTGTGAAATTGTCGAAAGTGCTGTGGATTGACCTGAATAGTCTGTTTGATATAATTGTTCCAGCGGATTTGTGGGCAGAGTGTAAAATAGTTGTAGATTGGCCTGCTAAGGAGTATCCAAGAGATTCGAAAACAGGAGAACCAGATCCAGAGGTTATGAAGAAATATGATCAGGTTATTGTGTTCCTGAAGAATAAAGTACCCCCGAAAGAGACAGACTGGGTTAAGATAGATCGAACACATCAGGAAGCGAAAGAATCAGTTCATGCTTTTTATGAAAGGCTAATACTGGCTTTTAAACAGTTCAGTGGAGATGAACACCTGGGTGACAAGGATTTGAGTCATTTTGTATACAGATTTGTATATGGTCTGAGACCTGAAATCAGTGAAAGAATTCGTGAGCATACAGTTGATTGGCAGAGTAAAAAGATTGATGAAATCTTGAGACATGCAAAATACTTCAGTGATGAGATTGAAGCAAAACAGAGAAAACTGAAAGAAAAGGCAATGTGGGCACAGGTGAAAGTTGCTGAGAGACAAGAAGCACAGTTGATGGAACAGGCAAATAATCCAGGAAATAGGCCCAGATATGCGGGAAAAGGAAAGGGTAATTTAAAGGAGGCAAAGAAAAAGTTCCCTTGTCACAACTGTGGACAATTGGGGCATTGGAGATCCGAGTGTACCAATCCACCATTAGTGAGTAATGAAAATAAACCCTTAAATCAACAGGTGCAGAACGAGGGGTGTAATCATCAGCAGCAACAGCAGAAGGTTGTCAGACAGCAGAGTCAAGAGCCAAAACCGCCCTTGCCGCAGAATAGAGGGTCTCAAAAGTATAACCAGGACTCAGGATTCTACAATGATGAGCAGGTAAACAAACCGAGACGTTGAAACCCGGTACAGCAGTACTGGTTAAAGAATGAGGGGATTGAGTCTGAAGGGGACTATTGACGGTGCCGAAGAGAGGAGGAAGAGTGCATACTTGGTGCAACTCTAGAAATAGACCAGGCAGGACCATTTGTAGATGGGGAAAGTGTTTCTTTTTTCGTAGACACAGGAGCGACGAGATCAACTGTCAGGTCAGCAGATATTAGAAATCTTCCTCTCTCGGACGAAGCAATCCAAGTGGTTGGTGTAGCCAATACACAGATTAAGACTCGTCTTACTGAACCAGTAAGGGTAAGAATAGGGAAATTTTCGGGCATGCACAGATTTGTAGTCTGTGACACTAGTCCAGTGAACTTGTTAGGTAGGAACCTATTGTGCAAAATGAACTGTACAATTTTTTGTACTCCGGATGGAATAGCTTTTGAGACACCAGATGAAGATGTTTTGTACCGGATGACTCTAGATAATAGAGAGAGTGAGATTGTTGGTACATATGCAGTATTTAACCCAGATGATTTGCCTCAGGAGTTGAGACACACAGTGAAAACAGCAGTTTGGGATTTTACTGGAGAAGATGTGGGATTGATGAATAATGTTGATCCAGTGAAGATTTCGGTGAAAGAGGGGATTGTTTATCCTAATATTCCTCAGTACAGATTGACACCGGAAATAATTGAGGGAATAACTCCTATAATCGACAAGATGATTCAACAGGGTGTTTTGAGAGAGATACTGAGTAGCCCGTGTAATTCACCGATAATGGGGCTGAAGAAACCTAATGGAAAGTTCAGGATTGTACAAAATTTGAGAAAAGTTAACAAAATTGTGGTGGCATGTTGTCCCATTGTGCCAAATCCTTCAGTGATTTTGTATCAGATTCCTCATGATGCTGAGTGGTACACAGTGATTGATTTGTGTCATGCTTTCTTTTCAATTCCATTGCATCATGACAGCCAGCCGATTTTTGCATTTCGGTTTGGCCAGCGTATTTTAGCATGGTGTCGTATCCCACAGGGGTATACAGAGAGTCCTTCGATATTCAATCAGTTATTGAAGAAATCATTGGAGAGTTTGATCATGCCTGAAAGCTCAGTACTAGTGCAGTACATCGATGACTTACTTGTGGCATCGAAGACACGTGAAGCTTGTGAAGTAGATACCATAGCTTTACTGAATCATCTGGCAGATGGAGGGTTAAAGGTATCTCCAGCCAAATTACAATTTTGCAAGAAAGAGGTGCATTATCTTGGACACAATATTGAAAAGGGTCTGAGAAAGGTGACCGATGACAGGATCAAAATTATCAGAGGAATGAGAGCCCCGATGACCCAGAGAGAAGTGAGGATGTTTCTGGGGATGGTGGGTTATTGTCGTCAGTGGATAAGTAATTTTTTGCTGATAGCAAAGCCACTGATTAAGTTGACAAAAAGTGAGGTGAGAGACCCATTGGAACTGGATGGAGAACAAATTGCAGCATTTGAGGAGTTAAAAAGCAGAATGTGTGAAGCCCCTGCTTTGGGGATGCCAGACTATGAGAAAGAGTTTGAGTTGTATTGCAGTGAGAGAAATGGATGTGCACTTTCAGTGTTAATTCAGAAGCATGGACAACTGAGAAGGCCGGTTCCATACTTCTCATCGACACTTGATCCCGTAGCTGTGGGTTTGCCAGGTTGTCTGAAAGCAGTAGCTGCTACATGCAGAAGCTTGGAACAGAGTGAGGGTATATTAATGGGATATCCTGTAAGGGTATTTGTACCTCATGATGTGGCAATTCTTTTGACAAGAAGCAGAACTCAGTACATGTCACATAGTCGGTTGACTAAATATGAGAAAATCATTCTGGGAGCATCAAATGTGACTCTTGAGAGATGTGTGAATGTGAATCCAGCAACGTTGTTACCAGATGCTGACAATGTGAATGTGGGAGATGATGTTGATCATGATTGTTTGGATGTACTTGATTATTGCACAAAACCAAGACCAGACATAAGAGATTTGCCATTGCCAGAGAGTGATCATGTGCTGTTTGTGGATGGATCATGTTTAAGGACTGATGATGGTGTGCTAAGTGCAGCATATGCAGTGTGCAAAGTTTCAGAAGTTATGGAAGCTTCGCCTTTGAAAGGTGTAAGATCTGCTCAAGTGGCTGAATTGGTGGCATTGACGAAAGCTTGCAAAATTGGAATTTGAGAGTGACTGTGATGACTGATAGTAAGTATGGATTTGGAGTCGTTCATGACTTTGGCCAGCTTTGGCTACAGAGAGGTTTCTTGACGTCGAGTGGGACTCCAATAAAGAATGCTGAAGTGATTGGGAAGTTGCTTGAGGCGATACAGCTGCCTAAAGAATTAGCAGTTGTGAAGTGTGCTGGTCATGGACAAGGAGATGATTTTGTTACTCTTGGTAATCGTTTTGCCAATGACATAGCACAGTATTGTGCGAAGAACAATCATTCAATTAATAGGGCACGAGAAAGGGAGATGTCTTTTTGTTCTGTGATGTTTACTAATGTCCTAGAAACGTGGGATGAAGTGAAACAGTTGCAGGATGAGGCAGGAGATGAGGAAATGAGAGATTGGATCAAGGCAGGTTGTGCCCCAAGAGAGACGGATCATGTTTGGATCTATAGAGATGGTAGACCAGTCATGCCCAACTCCATGCTGTCGACAATGGCAAGAATGTATCATGGCCAGGGACATCTGGGGAGGGACGCAATGATTAGGTCATTCAAGCAAACCTGGTACAATGCAAAGTTCAGGTTGATTGCAGAGAGCATCTGTCAGAGATGTTTGATTTGTCAACAGTTCAATACTGGAAAGAAGACAGTGGTGAGTCTAGGAACAATAGGCAGAGAAGGAGGTCCTTTTACCAGAATGCAAATAGATTTCATTGAAATGCCCCAAGTGAACAGATTGAGGTATGTTCTAGTGGTAGTCTGTTTGTTCTCAAGATGGGTGGAGGCCTATCCAACTAGGAGAAATGATGGAATAACAGTTGCAAAGTTACTGTTAAGATAGTTGATTCCTAGGTACGGGTTCCCAGTGACAATTGAGTCAGACAGAGGTGGACACTTCTACAATGAGCTCATGGGTTTAATTTGTGAAGCATTGAACATACAGCAGAAGCTACATTGTGCATACAGACCAGAGGCTTCTGGCGTCGTTAAACAGATGAATGGCACAATAAAAAACCGAATTGGTAAGATGTGTTTAGCCACTGGAATGAAATGGCCTGATGTCTTGCCTCTAGTGCTGATGACTATTAGGTCTACTCCAGATAGAACCACAGGTTTGAGTCCGCACGAAATCTTAATGGGACGTGCGATGAGACATGCTTTCGTGCCTGTCAACAAATTGATGACAATAACTGATGACATGATTTTGGATTACTGTAAAGGCCTGGCTGACGCAGTTCATTCTGTGTTTCACCAGGTTGGAGAAGACGCTACCACACTTGAGAAGAAGCAAGCCCATGATCTGAGTCCAGGGGACTGGGTGAGGATTAAGGTACACAGAAGAAGAAATTGCTTGGTTCCAAGGTGTAAGGCCAAGACAAGTCATTCTAACTACGACAACTGCAGTAAAGTGTGCCGGTGTGAAAAACTGGGTGCATGCGAGTCATACTCTGAGAGTTCCAAATCCAAAGGATGGGACTGGTAAGGAGTATTTTGAAGAGTCAGATTCGAGTGATGAGGAAGAAACTGAGCCAGTGAGAAGGAGAAAGAATCCTGAAAGAGGTGAAGGAGAAAGAGAGTCAGGTGATTCTTTCTTTCCAAGAGAGGTTTCAAGAGAAACATTGAGAGTCTCAGAGGAGAGATCGGATTCTGTAAGAGTGCCTGAAGTTCCAACGACGAGCAGTGGTGAAGAAAGAAGAGAAGAGAGCAATTCCACAGAGATTACTCCTGAATCAGATGAGGAGGTTGAAAATCCACTTGAGATTACGCCTGAAGAAGCAGGGTCAGAAGAAGATAGAGAGGGACAGATTGCGGAAGACCCCCGAGGAGGTGTAGGGAACATTCCTGATAAGCCAGGTGAAGGGACAAGTAGACAGCAAGAAGATTGCGTGTCGGAGACCCGAGGAGGGACAGAATTAGGGAAATCTCAATCGGTGGTGGAAAAGACTGTGGAGCAAAGGAAAACTGCTGAAGGACAAGAGGCAAATGAAACAGAATCAGATGAGAGTGAAAATGAGAAATCAGAGGGTCGAGTTCTGAGAAAGAGAACTTGGATTGGAGAAAGAAATAATAAAGAAGTGAGACCAAAGAGGGTTGTAAGAGGAGATCTTTGGCCTAACAGGATAAAGAGATTGAGATACAGACTGACACGAGTAAATTCATCAAAGGCTGAACAGGTGAACGAGGTGTCGAGTCAGAATCAAGCAAAAGGTGAAAAACAAAAGGTCTCAAAAGAACCCGAGGAGATCAAGAGAATCAGAAAACCTAACCAGAAGTATAGGTCACCGGAATGGACGTACGTGGCACTGTCTGAAGGTGAAGAGGCAGAGAGTCAAGGAAATCCAAAGGGGACCGTACGAGAAGTGGTTGAAGAGAAAACTGTTGGAATCCTGAAAGTTATCTTGACTGACATTGGAGAAGAGTCAGATGCACAGGATGTTGTTGATGATCTAATACAATTTGATGTTGCTGAAGAAGAAGTGAAAAGTGATGAAAATCCAAATTGAGTGAACTAAAGGAGTCACTTGGAGAAAAGTGAAAAGAGAAAATCTGAAATTAGCTGTTTGAAATAATCTAGTGTTCTAGTGGTTTAGTAGTGGAGTAGAAGAGGGTAAGTCAAAAGACACTGCCAAAGTAGTAAAATGGCTAACACAGAGAATAATCAAAGTAGATGTGCCTTCTTGAAAAGATGGTGTAGAATGTGCTGCTGCTGTACTGGATTATTAATGCTATTATGGGGTGTACTAGCTTTACTAGTTACTTTTAGAGTTACAATAGACACTTTTAGAATACATACTGAGAATGTGACTAATGTAGAGAAAAGTTCACAAAAAGTAGTTCCAACTAGAATTAGTAACATTTACATACATAAAGATAGGTCAATTAATGATTTTTCTAGCAATGTTTTTTCAAAGTTGTTGTATGAATACGTAAAGACAATGGAAGTTAGGAATTGCTACGTCTGTATGCAATTACCTGCATCCGTTTCAGAAGGTGTTACTTATCACCATTTACCAGCTACGTATGGAATTTCCTGTAGTGTGTTAAGTAGTGTTTTTTATTTGTTAGGGAAAATAGATTATGAGATGTCTAACAAAGATAATATTTTTGGGCAATTGCCTATGAATAAAAAGCTGAATCCAGCTAGAGAAGCTAACATTTTTGGTGGGATTTTTATTGAGAAAGAAGAATTAACATTAGATTACATTTTAAGAAACAATTTAACTTGCAGTTTGAAAGAAGAGGAGAAGGCTTTCCTAGACATGGTAGAGGAAAGGAGAATGAACATGCATGAAAAGGCAGGGAAATATAAAGTGAGTGAGACAATTTGGGACATTGAGATGGGAAAGGAATTGAAGAATGGAGCTAGTCCAACTTTAGCTTTAGATGCACCACAGAAGGGTAAACTATGCATTACCAGGAAGAAATCCCAATATGATAGATATTTTGTTGAGACTAGTGAGTGTCATGATACATACTTCAGTGCAACAGGATGGGGTTTTAAAGGTGGAGAAGATCCAGTTTTCCCAGGAGTGTATTATGTTTGTGGGAACAAGGCTTATTACAAGTTGCCTGACCATTGGTATGGCACGTGTTATGTGGGCCTGGTCTTTCCAAAGATTTTTCATATAGATAGGATAGAAGATGTAGAACACATTAATTTACTAACACGTTTTAAGAGAGAATCTTGGTCAGAGATCGTAGGTGATATATTTGGAGCTTTAATTCCAGCAGTGGGAATTTCTTTAAATGCATATGGAATTCGGAAACTGTCAACAGTGGTGGATCGCTTATCGACAAGTACCGCTGGAGGGTTTCTTTTGGTAAATACGGAGATGATTGCCGTACGTGCCATGTCTATGCAAAATCGACTTGCCCTTGATATTCTATTGGCCAAGGAGGGTGGAGTTTGCAGAATGCTGAAAGTTCAACATTGTTGCACTTACATTCCTGACGAAAGCAAAGACCTAAAGGTCTATATCAAAAATATTACTGATTTGCATGAAGAATTAGTACCACTGGAAGCTGAAAGTATCTGGACTAAAATAGCTAATAAGATAGTTGCTGTTAAGAATTTTATTGCTAAGATAGGTAGTACCTTTATTGGTAAAATATTATTTCCTTTGACATGTGTAATTGTTGCTTTATTGATACTAAGATTGGGGTGTTTGTGTTGTAAAAACAGGGGAGGGAAGAAGAGAATAATTAGAAGAAATACTGACAAGAAACAAAAGAGGTCAAAGAGAGATCCGCAAGAAATAGAATTAGAAGAATTGAGGGAGAGTGTTTATTTGGAGTCAAAGAGGGATGATGTGAGGGAGTCTGGTGTTTAATGTTGTGTTATAAAAGACATTTTCAATTTCTCCTAAAATTGGGACTAAATTTTTTTTTTTTTTTTTTTTTAGGTTGGTTTTTGTGGTGATAATATATCACCAAAGGGGGGATTGCTGGAGCAGAGTTTTCTGTTGAAAATTTATCGAGTTTTAAGCTCCAGTTTTGTCTATATGTTATGATTAAAATTACTAATTTGAAATCATTAATTAATAGTTTGTTTTGTTAAAAGTTTTGACCAACCAACATTACTAATGAGAAGAAACAACTACACGTGGGATGCATATATGTTGCTTAATAATAATGTGCAACTTTATTAAATGAGTGTCGTAAAAGTGCTATTTGTTTCGTGTTTATGTTTTTAAAATAACGTGTGCTAATGCTTTATTGCGTTGCAGAAGGCTAGATAATTACATACACATAAGGGTATTAGTGGGGATTAACACTGTTTAATTATTATGCTGTGGTAACGTTGTTTTGTGTTTCTTTTAATTAAGATGGTCCGTTTTGGCCTAAACAAGATGGCTGCCATTTACAGCCTGCACTCGAGTGATTGAATTTTGATGAGAGGCCTTGCTGAACATGGTTGAAAGTCACCTGACCACAGCCTCTGCCTGAATTTAAAAATTTCCGTGAGGACAGCAGCTCTGGGAATTAATCCAATTGTCCTTGGAGAGGGATAAAGCCACAATGAACAATGATTAGTCTGCGGTGGCTCTGCTATGATACCAAGGAAGAGCATTCATGAAAGTAACACTTGCAAACTCGAGTTTCCTTCTTCCGTGTTTTTATTTTTGTGATTTTTCCTGAGCGGAGGTTTTCTAAATGTAACCAAGTGACATCCTTTCCTGCTCGCTCTGCTCAGTGGCTCAACGGATATTCAACGCTTGTTTGTAACTTTTACTTTGTTATTTTTATTATAAATATGCTAGACTAGAGAGGGTCCGTGTTCATTGCGTTCATTGCGTGCATCGTGTTCGTTGCACTCATTCCTTGTGGTCATCGCGTTTGGACTTCTTCTTGAACCTATGCTGAGGACGGCATTTCGAGAGACTTTACCGAGAGACCTGTCCTGACCCTTTTAGCTAGAATAGGTAACTATGAGAATAATGATCTTGCTATTGATTGACTTTCATTTAAACTAATTTAGATAAATAAGCATTTGTTTGAATTCCAGTGTCGGGTGGTTATTTCTTTGTCATTTATTGAGTTTTCAAATGTATTTCCTATGTTTAAAATCATGACTCAGGACAATGTCATTATGGTCTCATTGACCTCATTGTAGATGCAGATTGGTTTAGGTTATCTCTCTCATATTCAGTGTGGATAGAGTAATAGTGTGAATTTCAGTGTGATGGGCCCTAGCGTATGATGAGTGTATGTGTGTGCGACTGTAGGTTTACTCTGTCCGTGGAAGTAGGGGGAATTTATATGCGCCGATCTGCAGCAGCTGTATCCCAGAGAGCCCACCCTCAGGACACTTTTTCCCTGGCTGTGAGATCACGGGTAGAGAAGACTTGTATGCTCCCACTCAGCTGGAAATGCTACCGCTGTGTGGGAGCACAACTTTTCTTTACTGCCCACACTCTTGCGGGTAGAGAAACATAGGGGCATATTAACAAGCCAGGCGATAAAATTATCACCGCTTTAGCGGCAGAAAACTGCCGCTAAAACGGCGATAGTGGGCTTGATAATATGCTCTGTGGAATTCCAATTGAAGCCCGTGTTAAATGTGAAGGACGTCTAACATGGGCTTCAATTGGAATTCCACAGAGCATATTATCAAGCCCATTTATCGCCTGGCTTGTTAATATTCCCCTGTGATTGCTGCCGCTCGGTGTGAGAACAGAAAAAAAACATGCTCCTGCCGTGTGGGAGCATAGCCAGCTCAAGTTGCACCCAGGATGGGAACATGCAGGAGAGCCAATGAGGCAGCCGGGGTCATGGGCCTCCCACCATAGTCCCCAAGGTTGTATAACTTGTTAGTGGCCTAAGGTTGGACCAAGACACCCCCCTCAGGCTTGGGGATGGGGTCTTCAAGGCCAGTATTGGTTTGCGCAGGGTGGCCATTTCTATCCTCCCCTATAAATGAATGTCGGCACCAGAGTATGTAGTCTCCGGGCCCTTTCAAGTCTCAGGAAGGTTGACCCACACACCCCCATCCCCATAAAAAGAAATACTCTTTACCCAGGGGGTGGGATTCCCAGCGCCAGAAATGGCTTGGGGAGGTAGGGGGCGCAAACTCACCTCATAAAAATATATTTTAAAAAATCCCAAATAATTATCAGCTTCTGCCCTGCATCTAGGATGGATGCTGACAAGGTAGCTGGCAGGGGAGCCAGCAGGACCTCAGAGGCCTCCGTCAGCAGCCTCCATTGAAAACAAAAAACAATGGCTGACCTGGGTCGGCTCGGAACACCCCCAATAATAATAAAAAATAATAAAATCTGTGGCAAAATTAATGATAAATTAGCGACACAAGCCCCTCATTTATTATGCACTGTTCCTGCCTAATAATGCTGTCAGGGGCTAATTTGCATATATTTTGCTACATGGTGGTGCCTTTGTCTGGACAGGGGCACCACCAGTGTACTTTTTTATTGTTTTGTTGGGATGCAGGGATTGCACAGCCCCCCAGAAATACTTAAAATGTTAACTCTATGTTTCCTGGGGTTTTTAGAACATGACCCCAGGAAATGCTTATGATGTTTAAAGTACTCATAGAGCTGGAGATTTTGGTCTATAGCTTGGGAGTGCAGTCACTGCCGGTGGTTGGTCTGCTGACTGCATTATGTGAGCCAAGAAGTGAAAAATATAATCAAACTTGTTTAATGTTATTGTGAAAAAAAATCCTTCATTCAGATATTTATTTGTGCTTGATAATCAATTTTGCTATCTATGGTGTATAAATGAGCAGCTATTTATATTCCATTTTTAGGTCTCGCCTTGCTATCGCGTAAGCGATTGCAAGGCGAGACTATAGAATACGGGTTTGAAAAGTGCTCCCAAAAAGCGTATTGCATGGCTAGCACGCGCACAATCACGCGCATCGCGCCGCCATGCAATCCGCTTTTTGGGAGCACTTCAAAGGGTCCGCTCCCCCGCCCCCATGCGCGCGCGCGCCACGCTCCGCCTGGCTGGTTTCCTCTGCTCCAGGGCCTCTAATTAGCAGGTAACCCAGACCAACGAATAGAAATCGTTAAGCCCCGCCCACCGCTCTTTTAAACGCCGGCGTCTCGCACCACTGTTCTTTTTTTAACTTTAAGCGCGAGGCGCGCGTGCGGCCAATGCTTGTTCCCTCCAGTTCCTGCGCTGTTTTTTCCCAAAAGCAATCCCCGTTCCATCTGTAGATCCCTAGTCTGTTTTTTTCCCCTTTCCTTTAGCGGTCCTCCCCTTTCCTCGTCGGTTGTTACTGCCTGTCTTAATCCTTTAGCAGATCCCGACACCCTCTTCTACCGAAAGCAGAGCATTTTATCTCCCACCCTCTTTCCCCGTTTTTGCGTACTATTTTACCCTAAACGCTTCTTGCGGTTAAGTATTGCTACACCGTATCGCTCGCCCGAGGTAGGCCCAATCCCCGTCCTCGCGTAGTGGGTCAGCCCGGCTGAATAAGCAGCTCCCTCTTGAGGTTGGTAGTGGAATACCTCTCTCGTCCCCTCACCCCCTTCACTAACTCACCTGCAGGTGCTTCTTGAGGTTGCTGGTGGAGGTGCAAGCTGTGGAGAGGAGTTTGACCTTGGGTTGGCACAGTCCGCACTGCACCGTAATGTTTTTGCCTTACTCCTCCCAGAAGGTGAAGGCACCGCGGTACTTCCAGCGTTGGAAGGCGGAACCCGAACCGGGAGAGCTGGTGCTGGCGACTCCGGGAGAAGGAGCAGAAGAAGGGGGCCCGGAGGGCGCCTCTGTGGTAGGCGGCTGAGTTACGGGGCTAGTAGCCTGCGGGCTCGGGCTCCCCCCGGCCTCCATCATCGACGCCCCACTCGGTCCCACTCCGGCGATGTGTCTACTTACTCCCCCGTTCCTCACCGCTTTCAGTGCCGGGCCTTTCGCAGTCTTACTTCCGTTCTAGGCAGGGTGTAGATCTCTCTGGCTGTTTTCTACCCGATTCTCGGTCGTTCAGCCGCCACGCTCAGCAGGAAAAGCTGTGGTTTCTCATCTACCTTCTCTGAAAAGGGCCCGGACCCACCCCCAGCACCGGTCTATTTCTTTGGGATCCCCAGCTCGTCTCCGTGCTTTTTCGGGCAGGACTCCGACTCCGCTGGCTCTCACCGGGCTTGTTATAGGTATCTGGCTTGCAGACGGATTTAGGTTTTGAGGTTAGAGCTTGCCCCAGAGTTTGTGATAACTTTGCAAAATATTAACATTGACACAGTGCCTTTTCCTGGTGTGGAACTCTCTTGCCTCGTGTTATCACTTGACGTTCGCTTCTTTTACAGGTCAGCTGGCAGTTTCACTACTTGTTCAATATTATATACAAGCCATAGTTGCGGCTTATTTATCTTATGCAACTAACAACTATTGTCAAAGCCAATAATCCGGACGTGTTGTAGGTATGATGTTACTTGTTGTATCATATATCTAGAAATTTTAGATGCAATAAAAGAAAAAGAAAAAGTCGGGCGGCTCACTATGCTAAACACAGATTTTTAGGTTAGGTGTTTTAAGCCACGCCCTTAGTTACAGTGGCAACGCCCCTTTGAGCCGCACATCCCCCCCCCGTTTTTTCGCCCCTCTTAAACCCTGATTAACACACAGTGACACGCACAGAACTAAGGGGCATATCAACAAGGGCTTTATCTCTGCTTTTTTGGCTTTAAAAGCCAAAAAAGCAGAGATAAAACTAGCACCCTATCAACAACAGGGTGCTAACACGCAAATTTGCATGTTAGCACCCTTTTACTCTACGCTTCCCCTTGCATCTCTAATGAGATGCAAAGGGGGCGTTCCAGAGTAAAATAATAGGAGAAATGTCGCTTAGCGACATTTCTCCTATTATCAAGAATGTCGCTAACCCTGTTAGAGACAAAAAAAGCAGCGCTAACCGCGGTTAACGCTGCTTTTTTACGTCTGCTAATTTTCAGACTTAGCCATGATATCCTATGGAAGGAAGATATCATGGCTAAGTTTGCCTGTCCCTATCAACAAGGTAACGTGTGATTATCGCTGGGTTTCCAGCGATAATCTCACGTTAGCCTGTTAGCGTGTAGATTTTTATCGCTATTGAGATAAGCGTTGCTAATAGCACGCTATCTCAGCGATAAAAATTCACGCTAGCCGGCGATAATTATCCTCACGCTAAGAGCGCTGAGCGATAATTATCGCCGGTTGTTGTTGATATGCCCCTAGGTCTAATGTCACAAGATAAGAAGCCTGAAAGACAAAACCTCAGCTGTACTTGTAACTTGCAGTGCATCGGTATTCGAACAAGGCTCGTCCCTGGGAAGAAATTCAATCATCTCATTGTATGCGAACACATACCCAATGTGGAGAAAAAAAGTGCAGAATACATGAAGACACTGGTAACACAACAGACAAAAAGGCATAAACAGGAAAAGACATAGCACAAATGGAAATAAGGCACGAAAGTATTATCCAACCACAGTTATGGTCAGACAAAACATAAAAACACTGCTTGAAGCCCAGGCACAGGTTGCGGCGCTGGCTCAACATTCTCGAACTTTGTACAGATATTTTTTGAATGCACTTTCGGTGCCGAACTTCCCACTTGACTTCAAAACAGCACACTGTACCTGGGGTTTCAGCACCACTGGCCATAATCAAAACTAGCTGCTTACTTCAAAAGATATTATGTATTTCTCATAGTTTTAACAAAAACAGATGCCGTGCGCGGAAAGGACTCGGCACTACCTCCTACGAAAAAACGCCAAGCATTGCTCCGCCTACTTAGTGTAAGTCACGTGAATGAAACAACCTAGGATCAACCTGGACGGCAACCGCTCTTAGGAGCCACCCTACCGTGTTAGCACTCAACGAGAGTAGTATTACGTAGATACATACTCAGACTACGGTACACGCTGGGCGATTTGTATACTTATTGCACAGAATTGATGCTTTCAATGGAGAATCTACCTGGCCCTAAATCCGTAAAGGAGAGCACTTGGCGGGTCTTTCGGGGCAGCATCTGCGACCTAGAGATGGGCGGAGCAGGAAATTAAGGGGGCGGGGCCGAGCTACAACCTAGGCATTTATATCATGCGCCAAACCTAACAGCATTTGCAATGCAATAGATCTCGCAATTGCGAGATTTTGAGCGAATGGCATTGTAAAAGGCAAAGCCTTTTCTTTATGTGCTTAAAAAACGTGCAATAATAAAAGGCATTGTCATTTACAATACCATTAGGTCAAAGTTTCGAAAATGCGAGACCTATTGCATTGCAAATGCTTGTTATGAAATGTTTTCTCCTATATGTTATCACTTTATCAAACTCCTCAATAAAAAACATTTATAAAATGTTTATTTATGAACATTATAATGTACTTTGTTGATTATGTCTATCTAAAAAAAAATGAAACCTAATCGATATAATTATTATTCTTAATATGTTAAAGTTATAATATTTAAGTGGTAACTTTTTGATAAAGCTAATAGGTTTGTTTTGTAGATTGATGTAGTCACCCCTTAATAAAGCCAACATGCCTGCCTTTTATATATTGATAGTGATTGATAGTGATTTATATTTTTGAAAAAAAAACAAGAATTTCACTGAAAACATGAAGGTTAAAGTGACGTTATAGTTAGGTGTATATACCAGTTACATAATTTTAAAGTCAGAAAAACAGTCAAATTCATCAATTATAGTTATTTCATGTATCCTAAACTAACCATAACTCACACCCTCGCCATGCACTGCTTATACCCTCACATATAATTTCACTTGTGATTTGTTCAATGAAAGCATTGATAACATCCCAACATTTAAATTTACATATTTTATGACAACACTGTGCACTGCAAAGGTGCAAGTTATAGTTGCTCTACAGTACGATTTGTAGTTACTTGACACAACTATAAATGGTGAATTAGATCTAAATGGAATTTTCTAAGTGACATATTCATCTAACTATCAAGTCATTTTAACCTTAGTTTTTTTCAGTAATTTCCTGATTCCATTATTCTCTATGGGAATACTTTGCAGTACTAGTGGTTGGCCATGTGTGGTGCTTGACTCACTCCAAGGCTGGGCTGGAGTATATGTAAGCCAGTTTGACACTATTAGCGCTATAGTAAATTTAGAATTGTATTTTGTGATTAGTATTTGGTTTAGTATTTTCAGGGTGTTTGTTTTGTAACAACATGACTCTTCTTAACCCCCTCCTTAAATTTCCCTTAGCCCCAACCATTTTGTAGTAATTATGCCCTATTTTTACACCATTCCCTCTGGTCACAGCCAGAATTACGACAAAAAAACTTTACTTATGTATGTGAAGATATCCCCCACCATGGCAGACATCTCTGTACATAAAAGATAGGAGAGGTGGCAGTTCCCCCCAACCCTCCTCCGTAGGTCTGTGAGTTGCATTTTGTAATTAGTAAATATAAATAAAGTAGGACTACTTTAGATACTTAAAAATGCAGTCTATGAATTGGGCCGATCATTTTCACTATGGAGTTTTTGAGCTGTTTTAGCGCAGATGTCTGGAAGCAAACATGAAGTATTTCATTAAGTGTGTATGGGCTGCCATCTAGTGGCTAGAAAGAGAGTTTTCAATTTTCATAGTGTATAAAAAATAATTTGTGTTTTATTGAGTGAGTGTACAGAAAGCTACTTTCAGGATCATATCATAAGGACGTTGTATGGATTTCACTTTCATAGCAACATGCATTGGTTAGGTAGCCCCTTTCCTCAAATTCTGCTAGCCAACCAAATGTCCACTAGAAACATAGGAGCTTAATTACAAGCTCTTTGCACCGTCGGTGCGTCACTTTTAATATGGGAAAAAGTGACGTAACTGCGGTGCAAGGGGCTTGTAAATTAGCCCATTAGGGACGGATTTCCCAAAAATACAGGCCACCCAGCGCAGTGCAGCACCCAAAGAGGCTGCGCTGTGTGACAGGGGGGGGGCAGGAAAGCACCATATCTACAGAGATATGGCTCTCTCCTCTCCCTAGGGCTGTGTTCAGCTGCCAAGCGACACGCACACACTTTAGCACTAGTGTGTGGGTGCGTGAGTCTAGCATAGGTTTTGTACAGGAAGGGTAACCGTACTGTACAAAATACCATGCCTACAAGTTTAAAAGCTTTTCCCACTTTCTATGTGTGCTGCACAGTGCAGTGCACATGAAAAATTGGAAAAGAAAGGAGAAATAAAAACATTTCTCCTGTTAGCACCTCCTTTGAAGTAGCGTTAACTTTTGGCGCTAAACCATGTTGTAAATAGGGTTTTGAGTCAAAAGGGATGGGTGGTTGCATGGGAACACCCACGTACCACCCATGCAACACCCACTTGGCGCTAAGTCACGCAAAGCAGTGCTTTGCATGACTTTTAGGGTACTTTCCAGTGCTAAACAAGTTTTGCTCTAGAAAGTAAATTCCCAATAAAGCCTTTTATGCTAACCTAGACCAAAATGTTTGAAATCTACCCCATAGTTTGCTTGTAAAGCAATTGCTCTGATCTCTAAATTGTTTGTGTGATAACACAATAATCACGGATCCAGACCATAAACAAGCACTGAAAAATCGAATAGGTCTGTTTTTATGTATTAACACAGCCAAACAGCCTTTTCATATGCCTGTATTTTAATGGGAAATATGCACTTCGCTATAGATCATTCAAAATTCGGGGGCAGATTTACAAGCCCCTTGCGCCACTTTTGCGTCACATTTACCATGGGAAAAGTGATGCAAAAGTGGCGCAAGGGGCTTGTAAATATGCCCCTTAGGCTGTAATGAAGATCTGCTTCATTCATTTAAGCTAAACGGCGATAATGGGCTTAATAATATGCTCTATGGAATTCCAATTGAAGCTCAGGTTAGATGTCCTTCACATCTAACATGGGCTTCAATTGGAATTCCATAGAGCATATTATCTAGCCCATTATCGCCGTTTTAGCGGCAGTTTTCTGCCGCTAAAGCGATGATAATTTTATCGCCTGGCTTGATAATATGCCCCCTAGAGTGGTAAATACTCCTAGTGGTGATTAACACTGGTGTTAAAAGTACATCTGGTGGAAAACGTATGATCTGATTGAGGGGCATATTATCAAAGCCCGGCGAAACAATTATTCGCCGCTTTAGAGTCCTGTCAGTAAGGGACAGTAAATGCATTTAAATGAACCCCACACCAATGAAGAAAATGTCCATGATGTGAGAGTAATTAGGGGCATATTATCAAGCCAGGCGATAAAATTATCGCCGCTTTAGCGGCAGAAAACTGGCGCTAAAACGGCAATAATGGGCTTGATAATATGCTCTATGGAATTCCAATTGAAGCCCATGTTAGATGTGAGGGACGTCTAACATGGGCTTCAATTGGAATTCCATAGAGCATATTATCAAGCCCATTATCGCCGATAATTTTATCGCTTGATAATATGCCCCCTGGTTCTTGTTCATTTAAAAACAAACTCCTGCTTTGGGATTTTGCTGTTAAAAAACACAAAATTGTTTTGAATTAAAAACTGTTACAAGTTTGCTGGGCGGTACCTTCATTTTGACAGTGCCATCCGTCAAACTTTTAAGTCATTGGCGGTGCTTCCAGTCAATTACTGGAGATGTCTGTTGGCCTTGGGCTGGCAAACAACACTAAATTAGAGTACGGGTGCTCCATCAGCAGGGGAACAGAGTATTTCACTTTGTCACACTGACAGAGTACAATCCGTACTCTGAACTCTACATCACACACTTTTGTTTTGCTTTTTTTCGGCTCTAGTGGTGATTTTGCTTTTTATTGCTGATGATATATTTTTACTCCAGAAGTAAAAAATACCACTTTCCTAAAATAAATATCTGCTAGAACAGACAGTGACTGGAACCCTCTCACTGGAACCATTGTTCTGTTAATAGCATGCGTGTATATTATAATCTGCATTTTTTTAATACATACTTTTTGATACATGCTTCTCATGTCAGACCACACTTTATTGCACACCTATTTTGTTACAAGTCCTATTTATATTGTACAGGTACTATGTATGTTTCAATCATTTTACTGATGTCTTTACAAATCAATCAGTGACATGAGTGCTACACATTCATCAGTGACATGCATGGTATTTCGTTATGTGCTCAATGCTATACAAATCATTATGATAAAACCAAGGTTAAGGGGTACAGGTAAACTTTTTAACAAGTAGAAGCGGACATTCAGATGCTTTTAACTTAGTAATGGTATTTTTGTCTTTCAGTAATGTAGACTATAGTAAACTAACAGTTTGTGTTTCTTTTTCAGTTTGTATTTAATATAATTCTCTGGTGTACATATTTCGTGATTCAGTTAGTTCTTTTTGGCACTATCAGAAGAGTCTAGGCTTACTTTGTTCTGTAGTTTACTTTCCTTTTTTCTATGGCTTTTTGTGTGCTACGCTTGAGTCAAAATGCTCTATGGATCTAGGAGTGCCTCCGAGCCCACACTTTTAAGATAAAACTTGAGGCTTATACTTTTTGTTGAGTTGTGGAGTGTCTGATTCTGTTCTGGGTCTGTTGTGTGTTTTCCATTTTTAGATTGGCAATTCCATCAGGACCTGCACATGTCCTGATCAGTAAACCTAAACAAGGTGTGACGTTCTGGGAGATAAGCTTATAGAGGTTTAGATGCCCCTATATCCCTTTCAACTAGGCACGGCTGGTACGGGTAAGAGCAGTGGGCGGGGCAGGGTGGGGTGGAGAAGTCTACAGATGATGGAATATGTAAAATAAAATAAATAAATAAAACCACTTACCTTGCGCTTGCCGCATTGCCGAGTCGGCGAAGCGGCTAGTGCAAGGTAAGTGTTTATTTCTTTTTCTTTTATGTTTCCTATTCTGTCATCTGTTGACTCCCACCCCTCAGCCCCGCACCGCCCCACCGCTCTTACTTGTACCGGTCACACCTGCTTTCAAGATGCACTGACCTGCACCCAACATCGAGTCGTATTCCACATTTGGGGGTGTGCAATACCTAGCAGACTTCATGAGGAACTGCTTCTTGTAGATTTTTTTACATGCAGTGCTAAGAGGACCAATGCTTTTAGACCCCTTGACAAAAACGTTTGGAGTGTGACTTTAGATTGGTTGAAAGGTAAGTGTATTTTAAGTTACCAAAGAATAAACCCTATAGTAACATCAGTGTATGGTGTGAGATGAACAATTTCGATAAAGTCACAATTGAAGTATTCGGGCACCATATTGAAGTGTGGACTAGCATAGTTGTGACCCTTGTATGTTCAAACAAGGAAGCATTGACGAGACATATAAGTATGAATTCTGCCGTAGTATGATGGTTATTTTTATAGATATACTGGGATCATTCTTGTCGATTTAACTTGCCCTAAGGTGAATGGATACGATTATGATAGAGTCCGGCATGAAGCTGAATTGGTGTGACTATGAATGTTATAGATGTCATTATCTGAAATGGGGATATAAAAACTGGCATAAATGCTGAAGGAACGACCTTTTCTCATTTGTAATTTGTAATCGGCACAATGGACCCATTACTTCCATGAATCAGAATTGTAATGTTGTACGATATTGTGTGTAGTGTGTGTTATATATATATATATATATATATTCACTGAAAAAACCATAGGTTTCACACATGTTATAGTTAGCGGAAATTTTACTGATAAAAAACCAATGAAATTCCCCCGTCATAGTTAGTGCAGGCAACTATAACTCACGCGACCGCAATCCTCTGCTGATGCTAATAATGTATTTAGACACTTATTTGCCCATGTCTTCTTCCATAAATTTTTAGCTATACATATATTACAAATATTTTTTTTTCATAAAGACACATATGTCATCAGCAGAAGATTGCGGTCGCGTGAGTTATAGTTGCCTGCACTAACTATAACGGGGGAATTTCATTGGTTTTTAATCAGTAAAATTTCCGCTAACTATAACATGTGTGAAACCTATGGATTTTTCAGTGAATTTGCAAGGTTTTTTAAATGCTAATTCCTAACTATAACGTGTGTGAAACCTATGTTTTTTTCAGTGAATTTGTACGTTTTTTTAAATGCTAAGTTACTTTACGCCATTCGTGGCGTGCGCGCCCACTTAACGCAGTTCGTTCCGTGCGCGCACGGTGTGCTTTGCGCACCGCGCGCCCACCGCGCGCCCACTTTACGCAGTTAGTGCCGTGCACAACAAAAGAAGACCTACTGGCGACCGCCAGTAGGTAATATATATATATATCCAAACATAGATCTCCATTTTACCGGGGGCCCCCAACCCTGCAGGGCGGCCTCTGCTCTCAGGAACGGAGAATCCTGTTACTGCATGTCCATACGAAAAAAAATTGCAGAAGCCCAACTCCGACTTACAATCATGTTGACCTTTATTCATCAAATGTGGCAGCCAAAAGAACACTCTTAATCCTTACGCGTTTCAGCGAAATTGCCTTGGTCACAGGTTAGTGCATTTAATTCCTTGTGGTCACATGGCCTGCTACAACTTCCAAAAGCCAAAAGATTCCCTACGCGTTTCTGGCGTGTTATCCCCCCTTGATCCCGGGAATGGCATCATGGAGAGATGGCGTTTCAGGTGTGTTTAAATCGATGTAGCAAAGTCCCGCCCACAAGGCGTGTCTGCATAGTGCAACATGGTATTCGTAGTTTTAGTCCAACATAATCCTTTAGTAGGTCATGCCTCCATTCTCCTAATAAAGTTTTAAATACCCAGTGGGTTTCTTTAACGCATTTCCATTGCTGCCATGCTCATTTCCTCACCCTGGGGGAACTGTACGCTGTTTCAAGTGTGTCGGAAAAGTGCCGGGGCTGAACCTGTTCTTCCACAGGGGGGGGCACTCCGCGACCCGGGTACGGCCGCTAATTATTCCAAAAGACGAGACACCCACAGTTGGAGGCCCACGCACAGCGTACATAATTCTTTTATTCCGCCAGGCAGCACAGAATACAACTTCATGGGACAAGAAAAGTTCAGCCAAAAGATTCCCTACGCGTTTCTGGCGTGTTATCCGCCCTTGATCACGGGAATGGCATCATGGAGAGATGGCGTTTCAGGTGTGTTTAAATCGATGTAGCAAAGTCCCGCCCACAAGGCGTGTCTGCATAGTGCAACATGGTATTCGTAGTTTTAGTCCAACATAATCCTTTAGTAGGTCATGCCTCCATTCTCCTAATAAAGTTTTAAATACCCAGTGGGTTTCTTTATCGCATTTCCATTGCTGCCATGCTCATTTCCTCACCCTGGGGGAACTGTACGCTGTTTCAAGTGTGTCGGAAAAGTGCCGGCGCTGAACCTGTTCTTCCACAGGGGGGGCACTCCGTGACCCGGGTACGGCCGCTAATTATTCCAAAAGACGAGACACCCACAGTTGGAGGCCCACGCACAGCGTACATAATTCTTTTATTCCGCCAGGCAGCACAGAATACAACTTCATGGGACAAGAAAAGTTCAGCCAAAAGATTCCCTACGCGTTTCTGGCGTGTTATCCGCCCTTGATCACGGGAATGGCATCATGGAGAGACGGCGTTTCAGGTGTGTTTAAATCGATGTAGCAAAGTCCCGCCCACAAGGCGTGTCTGCATAGTGCAACATGGTATTCGTAGTTTTAGTCCAACATAATCCTTTAGTAAGTCATGCCTCCATTCTCCTAATAAAGTTTTAAATACCCAGTGGGTTTCTTTATCGCATTTCCATTGCTGCCATGCTCATTTCCTCACCCTAGATAAAACCAGACTAAAACCCGGCCATAGAGAAGGAATAAAAACCTATTTAAAAGCAGTCCCGAGATCCATCATTAATTGCTGTTGCCCCCAACTGTTAAATATAGAAAATTGTGCAGATCATCACCATTATTGAGGCTATTCGGCATTTTGGTATCGAGTAGCATAATGAATTCAGATTCTACTTCTCTCATTCGTTTTTCTCTATTGCTCCCTCTGATGTTCTTGGGCACTGAACTGATAACATAATATTTGAGATTATTAAGGTTATTATTATGTACAAGTTTTAGATGCCGTGCCACAGGATAATTGGGATCAGAATTAACCACCGCTCTGAGGTGTTGTAATATCCGGTTAAAAACTTGCAGTTTAGTACTACCTACATACAGTAGATGGCAAGTGCATTCTAAGATGTATTTGGCATAATCCGTTCTGCAAGCATAATGTCCTTGTATTTTAACTGGTTCTGGACTGAAGGCAGTGACATATTCTGAAGTGTTTTTGCCACATTTACATGCACGGCATGAACTACATTTGAAGAACCCTGATCTTGTTGATAGCCAGGTGTTAGAGACTATAACTTCAGGGCTGTTTCTTACAAGTGTATCCCTCATTGAGGGGGCCCTTATAAATGTTAAACTAGGAAGCTCTGGCAAGATTCGTGACATTGTCATGTCTGACTGAATAATTGGCCAATTTTTGTATAGAATCTTGCGGACCTGTCTCTCCTGTCTACAAAAGTTAGTTATCAGTCTTATGTTGTTAACTGATTCAACAGTAGTCGTGTCATCTTCAATCTGCATAGATGATATTGGGATCTCAGAAATTCCAGGTAAATAACCATTGTCACTAGCACTGTTTGCTTTATCTCGCGCTTTTGTTAGCTCAATAGCTTTGTATCCTCTATTTAAAAATCTTTCAAAGGCTTCAGTCTGGCATTTTTTTAGATCAACATCATGACTACAAATGCGTTTAATTATTAAGAATTCGCCACATGGAATACTTCGTATAAGGTGTTGGGAATGTGCACTTTTAGCATGGAGCACGGAGTTTCCAGCCGTTAACTTCCTCTGCAGCTTGGTATGAATCTTGTTTTCTCTTATATAGATTTCCACATCCAAAATTGTACCTTTTCCTTGCTTATGTCTGATGTGAACTTGAGATTCAGTGCATTAACATTTAAATCATTCCCAAAACTCATCGCTGTCTCAGGGGAACCCTTCCAAATCAGGCAAACGTCGTCAATGAATCTCCACCAGTGGAGAACATGCCGGTCAAAAAAAAAAATATATATATATAGGCACTAGCCCCACTCCGACCTTCCCAACTGTTTAGGTCTCTATAGTATGAGCACCACATATCAGCAACCCTAATAGGGATGCTGGGGATTTTTCTATGTAGATAATCTCCAGTTTATCGTACCTGTCCGCCCATATAATTTTGCTGTATAGATGTATACACACACATATTTTCTCTTTATCACTCTAATGCTGTTCACTGTGTCACTTGGGTCACATCTCTGCTATCAGTCCACATACACTTGCCCAGATGCCTAGGACATGCTCATTTGAGTCGTATGGTTAACATAGGAATATATTATTACGTTTATTCATGTATGCTATGGTGCTGTATAAATGCAATGCATAGCTGTTGAGAATTGATGATTTGCTAAGGGCAATTGATGAAGTTATATTAGTTCCCGTTTTCAGGTCTCGCCTGAGCCAGCGCATGAGTTGCTCTGTGAGACATTTAGTATATGGGTTTTTTCAAAGTGCTACCAGACCTCGCTGGCCTAACGCTTGCGTTCACGCAAGCGTGCACGTGCGCAGCCACCATCTGCCTCCCTTCTGGCGTGATCACTGCTGTGCACGCACCACTCGCATGCTTACCACAGAGCACATCCTCGCGATCAATTTTGCTTTTAACACAATCGCGATCACTTTTGCTTTCACGGCCGCGCGGCCGTTACTTTTACGTGCGCGCGGCCAATGCTTGTTTTTAATCCGAAGGCTCCCTTCCTACTTCAACCAGTCTCCTGCCTCTCCCCCTTATCTTTGGGACCAATATACACGTTGCATCAGGACTCTCCGTAGAATTAGAGCCACCCTCATCTTCTCCACGACCCGCCCCTTGCATTCCATTGGACACTCTGACTTTGCCCACGCCTACTGGCCAATATGGTTGTCTGTAGTTCCACTGAATGTCCCATACTGCACCGTTCAGCTTCTTGCTTTCCCTGCGGAGAAGCTGCCGTCTTCAAAGGAAGGGTTACACCGTAAGTGGACCGCCTTTCGTAAGATAACCACCTGTCAAGTTCTTACACAAGTCGTCCGTGAATTAACCCTAATGTCTCTCTTTGAACTATTATGTCATTTAGCTTCAATATGAGCACTTCCGGTTCAAATAACTATTTTTGTGCCGGTGCCTATTCTGTGAGTCATCTGAGAGTGGGAGGTACTGCCAATGTGTAAGATGACTGAGGATTGGAGCAATTGCTAATTGGATGTGGAGTACTTCCTGCCTGCTTCTGAGATATATCCCCATCCTCCGAAAGTCGGCGCATGTGGCGGGCTGTAATGTTTGAAGTTGGCTGAGCTTGGTTAGAACTTGAGTCAATTTAAATAGATTTAGACCTGGTGGTGACAGCCTGTCACCTGATGTTGTAGAAGGGAGGGGTAAGAGGGTGAGGAAGAAAGGACCGGGGCACTGGTGAGTATGGCCCCCGTGTGGTTAAAGTGAGTGGTGTTTGAACACACTCTGTGCATGACTGGCATCAGGCAAACCTTTCTGGCCATTGCACGTTCCTAGGGCTCAGCTTGGGAATGACTGCCATAATCGTGCGCCTATAGCCCTGGAGGATGCAGGGCGCCCCTTCTCTAACTAAAAACCAAGGCTGCAATTTAAAACAGAGTTCTGATAACAGAACTAGAAGGCTTCCATTTTATAAGTATAACACAGCAAAAGTGGATCATCCATAAAAGCCATGTCGGTAAATGGCATTTTCAACATGTGAAATGCATTAGGCTAAAAAATTTTAGCGATTGATACTTAACGTTTCATTTCTATTAACTACACGCAGGCAAGGAATCTACATCAACCTTCAGCGCTTTGATACTAGAGGATCGGTGTATTTCCCTGGTCCTGCCATGTATACATCAGGTACTGCCAATATGCAAAAGTGTGCAGTAGAGGGTGTGTCAACTGTATGTCCCTGGCCCATCGAGTGTGCACGGCAGCAGGGCAAGTGTTGAAGGTTTTGTTATTTGGACCAGTTTAAATACCGGCAATCCACTTCTGTGCGGTGTGGTCTAGGCGACGTTAATAAACCCAGTCGTCGTAACGGTCAGTGTAGCTTTAGCTGCCAACAGCGACATCCCAAGTCCTGCCACACGAGGGCACCAATGATGTTCTCATAAATGCCAAAGGCAAACTGCAAGAGAAATACTGATAGGGTGCAACGACAATTTAAAACTAAGATAACCACTTACCATGACAATCGTTTTGGATTCCGTGTTCTCTTTTTTTACCAAACATTATTAACACTCAGCACGTGCACAGCGTGCGCAGCGTCATTGCAAGCTTCTCCAGCACAAAGACCCAGTCCTACGCAGGTAAAGAGAGGGGGGGGCAACAATCTCACAGAAAGCAACAGGTGCCGTATGCGGAACAGAAGCACAAGCTTCAGTCGCACACATACAAGGCTTACAAGCTTATACAGACACACGCCATGTGCAGCAGAAGTGCGAGTTCCCCCTCATAGAGTTGTAACAGGCGGAGCGGCAGTCGCATAGCACAACACTACATACACTCAGAATAAATGCAGCAGCATTGAAAGCTCGTGGTCATCAAGGACATCTAAGAGCTGAGGACCAGCAAAAAAAGAAATATGAAATACTTCTTAGTACTCTGAACCATCACACAGTTATCTCATAGGCATGGAATGCACATTTTACCTAGGGATCATAAATCATAATCACCACTCCTTTCAAAGAAGGGAACTGAAGAGCCTTATGGAGTACTGCAAGCAAGAGAAACAAGCATTGGCATAGCCAATAGGTCTTGCCTTTGGGACCTTATAAGTGTTTAGCCATGCAACAGTTGATGTTGTTGCACCAATGATATTGTGCTACATAACTAAATACTTATAAGGTCCCACAAGTCTGACCTATTGGCAATGCCAATTCTTGTTTCATTGTACTTTACGTTTCCTGTTTAAAGCGCTTTTAATCAATTGTCAGTAATGCAGTGCCTACACATTATGAACTATTGCTAACAGTTCATCATTTTACATGCTGCCATTTATCATTGCCTCCATTTGGATATACTTTAAGTTTCATGTTTAACGTGTATTTTCATGTTTAATGTACATTCTTGCTCTTAATCCATTGCCAGTAATGCGGTGCCTACACATCACAAACTATTGCCTGACAGTTCTTCAGCTCATAAGCGGCCATTTATTATTGCCTCCATTTGGATGTACCAGCGTGAACTACTGACATCTATTTTTTATGTCTATGATAAGGTCCAAGGTCGCGGGAATGTCAACAATGTTAATAGTTTGGCATGAAAAGTAACGTCAGCTTACGCATGTGCTAGCCATGACATACAGTTATCCATTAATTTTTGTAATAATTGATATGTGGCTTTTATTTATTATGACATATTTTTGGAGATGATTATTGCCAATACTGCGTAAAATATTATGTTACTTTTCGTAATTGGAATTTTGTTTTATTTTTACATTTATCATGATGCAGTCAATGAAATTCCCTTTATACATTCTACCTTACATCTGAGGTTTAGTGTGTGGTGGTAGTGCCTAATCCTCACATGGATAAGAGCCTACTATCAACGTCTTTCTATGATGTCTATGAAAGGTCTCTGCTATGTCAATAGCGTTGACGCACACCGCCGTAGGATTATTATCCTCAATGTATGTCTTTGTCAGTTTCGGCCCACAGTTATTTACTAAATCTCTATAACAACCGCTATACGGTTTATACACATGTATTTATATATGTTTTGTGAATATTTTCGCTCACAGCATACTGTAGTGTGTTTTCCATTTTCATTGAATTTTTCACGCATGACGTACTTAATGACATCTTAGACGAATGTATGGTAACTTGACAAAGGCCGTTGCAGCCGAAAAACGTTGTTCTTGCTTAAATAAACTACCTGTGGTTGAATTCTATGTCAGGACCGGAGGCTCCGATTATGCTTCTCATTTTTTTACTGAAGAAATCTCAGCAGCCAATCAGATAACAGTAAAAGAAAATAAACACTACAATACCCATGAACACACACTGGGTATCACATGACAACCATAGAGAATCCCCTATAAAAGGTCCATAAGAGAATGCCATATCCTCTTTCTTTGCTGCTCCGCAGCCAGTTAAGTGCTTTACCTTTGTACTTACCTTGCTTCATGCTTTGCTTACAGCGCGTTTGCTCTTGCATTATTGTTTGCTCTGTTTGTTATTTGCCTCTTTGTTCACCGTGTGGCACTCACAGCGCATTGCGCTTGTTCTGTTTTCGGGGTTCCGGTTCCCCGATTTGTTTTCTTCTTCTGGGAGCATTTTGACACCTCCCCGGTTCGGGCGCCTTGCGCCTGCACTTCTTTCTTTATTGTGGAGCGGGAGTGCGGTGCTAGAGGACGTGCGTATTGACACTGCGTAGTCCTCTTTCTGGTGCGATCAGGCGGTCGTTACCGCTCATGCGCGGTGGCCATTTTCATTGCATTTCTGGCATTTTTACCGGCTTTACACATTTCAATTAGCGCGGTAGCAGCGCTGTTTATGCTTTTTGCCCACTGACTTGTTGCAGCCCCAAATTTACATCCAAATTCCACACTTTACGAGTTTGGGTGGATAATTGTGCATAGGCATTGCCTAGAGTGGTTTCTTGGCAAGCCCTCGCTCCACGCTTAATTTGTATTGTTCACAGTTACTTTGTATCTGTGTTGTTGGCTTGCCTGGGGTATTGCCACTCCCCCTTATTTTGCCTTCTGGCAATACACTTGGTTACAGTGTTTCAACTTCCTCCTAAGGGCATTATTGACATTTTTTGTGTTGTTATGGCTGAATATTTTGATGAGGAAGGTTATTACTATGATGAAGGGGCCTCTGGGTCCAGGGAGCAAGAATTGGTTGAAGCTCTTGATGTGGGTCTCCAGAACTCTGTAAATAAAGCACTGGTTTGCGCTATTGAGCCCTTAAAACGTCATCTGTGTTCGTATACTGTACAACAGGGCTGGCTGCCTGCTTCTTTGGTCGTTCTTCCTCGAACGCTGCAAAGGTTGCAAATCCTCATAAATCTGACTTTGCTAAGTTAGCCAAGGCTCTCTCTAAGGACCATTCCTATGGTCAATCTTCCAAAGATGTTCCAGTTTCACATTCTCGTCAGACGGACGATAGGGACACTTCCTCTGGCACGTCTTTGGACCAGGAAGCTTCTCCTCCTCTTGCTAAGAAGTCTTGTAAAGAGCATTTTGTTGATGCACCTGCGCATCCTCAACTCCTTACCTTTGATCCTACCGAAATTGTGAACCCAAATTCGTCTTCCTGGCTCTCTTCCACGGAGGTAGCGGATTATGTACAGTCCCTTATTCGTCAACCTTTTGACAAAGATGTGAGAACGCGCCTGCATTCTGAATGTTCTCGGCCAGATTTGGCTGATAAGTTGGTGGAAACGCCCGATGTAGATCCTTCCATGATGACTTATCTCAAGAAGTACGCTAAAGACCCCAAAAAGGGGATTGATAGAGCATGGCGTTCTTGTCAGGACAAGTTGTTAGACTAGCTTGGTCCCCTCACCAAAATTTTGGACCTGGGTTTTCGGATTAAAGTATCCGACTCCGCCATTGACCCAGATGATTTGATTGGGTGGGCTCAGAGAGCCATTTGTCAATTGGGTAACGCCAATTGTGCCATGTCTTGTGAACGCAGGAGATCTATTCTCTTGAAGTTGGACCTGAAGTTAGCGGAATTGTCTTCTTCTGAATCTGGGCCGTTGGCTCAGGGTTTGCTGATTGGTTAACCTTTTCTTAAAGAACTGACCAAATTTGTTGCCACTTTCAGTGGTCTTGATGAAGCTCAGTCCTCCCTTAGAAGGGCTTTTCACCCGGTTTTTGGACGGGCCGGACGATATAGGGGACGATCGTTCGGCCGCAGTTTTAACCAGTGCACCCAGAGTGGTTCTCAGTCCCATTGTGGAGGTTCTCAGGACTCCGGTTATAACAACACATTCTCCTTCTATCCCACTCGAAGGCCACGCAACAGGTTCAGGAAAGGACGTTGTGGTGGAAATCAAGGAGGACAACAAGATTCCTCAGCCTCAGGTGCGCTTGATCGCAGTTTCAGACATTTTGTTGGGGGGGCAGAATCCAATTTTTTCTCCCCAGTTGGCAACTGAGCTCGAGCTATACATCGGTGTTAGACACTGTGAAGGGTTACAAGATAGAGTTCTTCAGTTCCCCCAATCAGACTCTACCTCCATTGCCCCTAGTTTTTTCCCTTCAGGATCAGTCTGTCATTTCCACAGAAATAGATTCTCTTCTGCAAAAAGGGGCCATAATTCGGACCACCCGTCATCCTCAGGGCTTCACCAGCAACATCGTTCTGGTTCAAAAGAAAGGGAGTGCGTCCAGACTAGTTCTCAACCTCAACGACTTCAATGGTTGGGTCGTTTATCGGCACTTCAAGATGGAGGGCCTCCATCTTCTTCGAGATCTTCTTCAGGAAGGGGACTGGATGGTCCGTCTAGATCTGAAGGATGCATATCTGTCAGTTCCCATCTGCGGTCCTCATTGTCGGTTTCTGCAATTCCAATGGCAGGGAGTCTGGTTCGAGTACAAGGTTCTCCCTTTCGGCCTCTCGTCGGCACCTTGGTGCTTCACGAAACTTCTGAGGCCTGTCGTGGAGTCTCTGAGAGCCCGGGGTGTTCGTCTAATAATTTATTTGGACGACATTCTCATCATAGCTCGTTGCCCTCGTCTGTTAATGACTCATTTGGAGTGGTCAGTAGATCTTTTACAGTCTCTCGGATTTCTAGTGAATCCACAGAAGTCAGTTTTCATCCCGTCTCAATCAATAGAGTTCCTGGGTTTTCTGATCAATTCCCTCAATTGTCAGCTCCTCTTACCCAATCAGAAGTTCAGATCTATCAAGAGGGAATTGAGATTGATTTTGCACAAACAGATTGTATCATTGAGATCTGTAGCCCGGATAGTCGGCCTGCTGGCTTCCTCGATCCAAGCGATATTCCCGGGTCCCCTCCACTACCGAGCACTTCAGCGACTCAAAATCCGCCATCTCCAGAAAGGCCTCAAATATTCAGATCAGATTCCTCTTTCGGAGGAGGCGAGGTGGGAGATGTTGTGGTGGTTAGAGCACATGGAGTCTTGCAATGGTCGAGCCATGTTCGGAGTGTCTCCGGAAGTGGTGATAGAGTCCAACGCCAGTCGGTGGGGATGAGGAGCCCGGTGCGGTCAGGTAACTACAGGGGGCCGGTGGTCTCTGGACGAATTGTCTCTCCATATCAATTGCCTGGAACTCCTGGCAGGGTCCTTTGCGATTCGTTGTCTTTCACCACGCAAGACGAATTGTTGCATTCCTCTCCGCATGGACAATGTGTCAGTGGTACGGTATGTGAACAAATTAGGGAGGACGAAGTCCAAGATTTTAGCAGAAATCGCCAAAGATTTCTGGCACTTTTGCCTTCAGAGGAAAATCACAGTGATTGCAGAGTATCTTCTGGGGTGCAGCAATCTGATTGCTGATTGGAATTCTCGTCATCTCAGAGATTTCAGCGGTTGGAGGCTTCATCCTCATGTATTCAGGTCTCTAATTCGGCTTTAGGGTCCGTGTCAGATCGATCTCTTTGCCTCTCGACTCAGCAGGCAACTTCCAATGTTTTTCAGTTGGTGTCCGGATCTGGAAGCTCTGGCCACGGACGCATTTCTGCAGGACTGGCCATCACATCTGTGTTATACCTTTCTCCCGTTTGAGATAATTCCCAGGGTCCTGGTGCGCAAAAAGCATTATCAGTCAGAATTGATTCTGATCACTCCTCTTTGGAGGGCTTAGTCTTGGTTACCGGTTCTTCTAGAGATGCTTAGTGCAGTGCCGCACCTTCTTCCCCAGCACTGGAATCTGTTGCTGGACCCTCTCCACAAACCGCATCCATTGATAGAATCGGGTCAACTCCTTCTAGTTGCCTGGTGGGTTTCGGGGATCGCTGGAAAATCCCAGGCCTTTCGCGAGATGCTATCAGATTTATCAGCGAAGCTTGGTCTCCCAACACACACAAACGTTATTCCACAGCCTGGAAACGATGGTGTAATTGGTGCGCTCAACGGGAGGTGGATCCCGTTACAGCGGATGTCTCTTTGATTGTGAATCTTCTTGCATCCTTTGCTTCTTCCGGTCTTGCCTATAGAACGGTTAATAACTTTCGATTTGCCATTTTTGCAGGCCATATAACGGTCAATGACAAACCTGCTGGTGAGCATCCCTTAGTCTGCAAGCTCCTCAGGGGTATCAGGTTGGTAAAACCTCCATGCCCTAAATAGTTTGAATTATTGGATGTATCCACTGTTTTATGATTCTTGGAGACTTGGCCCTCCAATAAATATCTGTCACGCAAACAACTTTCTGCTTATCTGATTGGCTGCTGAGATTTCTTCAGTAAAGAAAAGAGAATCATAATCCTCGCCTCCGTGTCCTTAATAGAATTGAAAATTCCTGTCACGTATGTTCGCAAATTTTGAATTGGAGTGCCGCCTCCTTTTCGATTGGGATTTGGACTTTATTGATACTTTGTGGCATCTGCCACGACATCTGGCACCACAGATTCATAGGCAGGTGTATGGTATAACAGACAGACCCTTGGAGTTATGTATATGTATATGTAATAAAGGCTTGTAACCTTTGCTCTGATTTTGTTTGCGGCTTATTGGGCTACCTGTATCGGAATCTATGTGGCGGACGCACATCCACCAAGCCAGCACCACCCCATGATCCCCAGGGGGCCACGGAAGCGGATACACCACTTTCAATGTGGAACAGAGAGGTTGAATTGAGGAAGGATGCTAAGGTCGGGGCCCACGCTGGGGCCGGATTTGCGGCAGGAATAAGCGCACCACTATAGAGGTTGGAAAATACTGTGGCACTACAACTCCCATAAGAACATGCAACGTGAATGAGAGGCGGGAGAGTTTAAAAGGAGTAACTGCCTGCTGAACGCGAACCTTTCCTTAATTGCCTCTGATGAAGAGATGGACTCGAAATGCGTAAGGCGCTGGAGAGGCTGCTGATTGCACTGACTGATGTTTCTTTCCATACCATTCATTAAAGGCTGGTAACCTTCTCTCTGATTTCGTGTGCGGCTTATTGGGCTACCTGTATCGGAATCTATGAGGCAGACACCCATCTGCCAAGCCAGCACCACCCCATGATCAGCAGGGGGCCACAAAAGCAGATACACCACTTTCAATGTGGAACAGAGAGGTTGGATTGAGGAAGGATACTAAGGTCGGGGCCCACGCTAGGGCCGGATTTGCGGCAGGAATAAGCGCACCGCTATTGAGGTTGGAAAATACTGTGGCACTACAACTCCCATAAGAACATGCGACATGAATGAGAGCTGTGAGAATTTAAAAGGAGTAACTGCCTGCCGAGCGCGAACCTTCCCTTAATTGCCTCTGACGAAGAGATGGACTCGAAACATGTAAGGCGCAGGAGAGGCTGCTGATTGCACTGACTGATGTTTCTTTCCATACCATTCATTAAAGGCTGGTAACCTTCTCTCTGATTTCGTGTGCGGCTTATTGGGCTACCTGTATCGGAATTTATATATATATATATATGTGTATATATATATATATATATATATATATATATATTACCTACTGGCGGTCGCCAGTAGGTAGTTATAGTTAGGACCCTGTTTCCATAGGAAATCCGCAACATTCTATTTGGAATAACTTTGGCGCCGGTCGACGAATCCTCGCGAAATTTTCAAAATAGGTGGGGCGCTACGCTCCGCTCCTACCCTGAAAGTCTCGGGGGGATTCGTCAAGCAGGGGCCGAGAAAAAAGGGGGGTCCCAAAACGCGTTTTCCCCATGCATTTTTCCATAGGACCTTTAGACACAGCTACAGCCCGAACGGCTGAACAGAATTACTTGAAATTTGGCAGAGAGGTAGCCATAAGGTCAAGGAAGTGCCTTTTGCAGGTCTGGTGTAAATCTGTTCAGTATTTCCTGAGAAAATAGCATTTAAAAGCATATATATATGTGGGCGGAGCCTAACCACACATCTCATCCTGAGATCTGATTGGCTGTCAGCACTTCATCCAAGAAGTGTTGGCAGCCATCTTGGGACCAATATACATGATAGCACCTCATTAAAAAGCATTGCAGTTAATAGAAGGTTTTAAGACTTTAGTTACATTATAAATCATTTGTTGATGGTACCATACTCATTTTAGGAATTGTGGTATGTTCTAAGGTGATTTCACCATGTGAAAAAGCCTTCTGCTGGGATATCATGATTGAGAGAAAAATATTTTCTCATGCTTTTACCACAGAGGTTTGGAAGGTGATCTATAGGCTAAACTGAGAGCTTATTTTCTGTAAATTCACATTATCTTTCTCAGTCATGTGAGAATGAAGTCTGACATTCTCAGTAAAACATGTACATCCAACAAGGGCAGAGACTGTCAGTTGATTCCTTTGTGTTCTACTGCAGCTTCCCAGAGTGTTCCAAAGAACTACTAGAGCGCTAACAGTCCTACTTATGATAAACGTATGGCACACCTGAAGCCATCTTGCTTGGATTAAAGTGGTAACTCTTAAAACATTTAATTTAAAAAGGAACAAAATGAGGGGGTTCATTTTTCCATAAAAAGTATGATTAGTGCTGCAGAAAGAAAAATTAGGGCACATTTTGAGTGACTTCTCAAATCCTCTTCTATTTCATTAAAACATTCTGACATGCAGACTGAAACATGCACTTTCAATACCAGCAGCAGTTTTCCCTGGTGACCACTAGCTTTACTACAGTGATCTAATGAGCAAAAAGAGTGCTAACATTCTGAATTTATGGCAAATGTGTGACACATCTGAATACCTTCATGATGGAATCAAAGTAAAAAACTGAAAGCATTTCCTACTGAGGAGACTGCAGTACATGAGGAAATTAGGAAACTTCATAACAAATAAATCTACCAAGATGGCCACCGGAGACAAAAGAGCCCAAATGTAGCCCAAAATCACCCAGATGTAGCCCAAATATAGCCCAATGACAGAAGTGTGCAAAACACTTATTATTTTGTGTTTTTGCAGTGTTATATAGTGCAGACTTGTCAGGTATTGGAGTGCTTTACATGAGCATTGGTTACATCACACAAGAACAAATTCATTTTGGTTGTAGACATGGGGAGACTAAGTGATTTGACCAGAATCACAGAATGTCGAGCTGAAGCAGAAACTTCAACCTGGTTCCCCAGTTGCAAAGTCTGCAGTTCTGGAAGTAACACCACATCCTCTCCCCTAAGTGCAACATTTAATCAAGTGGTCAACTGGATAAAAAAACATAAAGATAACAAATAATTTAAAAGTGCTTTGTCGCTATTTGAAAACTCAGAAAATATGTCCTTATTTTAGTCTTTTAGAGCACTAACCATAATTTTGATGCCAATAAGACCCTCTCATATATGTAATTTCTAAAGGAAATGCTCTAGGTATTACAGTTTTGATTACATCAAGATGATGTCAGGCGTTCCACACTTTTGTAATAAATATAGAATGTTAGCAATCTAGTTGTTCATTAGGATACTGTTGAGAGGCAGAGGCCAGGGGCACGGACTCTGAAAATTGAAGGCAGGTAGGAGGGTGCAAAGGCAACAATTTAACCACACTGAGCAGGCAGGAAGGGCCGTGGAAGCACAACAGACTATGGAGGGCAGTGGAAAGGGGGGCAGGGGCAACAAACCAACAATACAGGACTTGCAAGAGAGGCTGTTGGAGGGAAGATCTATTACGGGTCAAGGAAGCTAGGGGCGGTCCCCAGATCCCCGGGAGCCACCACAGAACTGAGCAGGAGAGTGAGTCAGGGACAAAAGGGGCACCTTAATTTGAGCCGGGGTGCCTAGGAACGCTTGCTCCAAAAATGAAGAAAACAGACATATGAGACATGGAATTGGAGGCAGAATACAATGGCAGTTTAATGAGAAGATGCAACTTCAAAGAAACCGCAGAATAGAGACATAAAGTACAAAATCCAGATAATCATACAGCTGTCATAATATTCTCTGTATCTCAATTGATGTACTGACAGAGAGAGAGAGAAAACACATCTATAAATGCATCATGAGAAACAAGTTACACCAAGGAAAATGTTACCTAGGAACACTCACGTTTACTCTTAGAGCAAGCATTCCTGCAATTACAATACAAAATCTTTTAAATGCAAAAGTAAAGAGAACAATGGTTAAACATAACATGACATTTCATATAGGTAAGATAAAATAAGATACTTCAAGCAAAGCAGAGCAAGACATTTTAAGCAAAGGAAGACAAGAGCTCCCAGCTCTTGGGGAAAACCTGCACTGCCTGTTAACCTACATACAGACGGCGAGGTAGTCCGTCGATATCTGTGGGTGCTCCCTTTTTATATCATTTTGTGGGCTCCTTTGCACGCTACATCTACCTACGTATGCTACCCAAAAGCTTCGTCTGCAGATTTTACCAGACATTTCTTCATTTACCCACTTAATGCTGACAATGGACTGGGTGAAAAGGTCAGTCTCTCAGGCCAATCGCTTATCGTAAGTTCCATAGAGCAAGCAGAAAATAATGGGTATTGTACGGGAATTCAATATATTCATGTATAAAATCTCCTCAGTTCTCCTAACTTGACGCTCCGCGGTTGCCACTTCCTTAAAAGCGGGAAACCTGCCCAGGAAGCAAGTACCAGTCCAGGATGCAGCCTACTGTATGTCGACAGCTTCAGGGGGATGTTGAACTTTGATACCGAGCACGGAGCACTCGGGTAGGGTGGGGGCTACTAGTTTGGATCAGAAGGCCTCGTAGACCTGCCTTCAGACTGCTATACACTAAAATTGCAGAGCTATGGTCAATTTAACAAAGAGGCCTACATATTGAACAGAAGGGCCTACACAGGGGTTTTATGCTGGCTGAGTGGTAAGGATGTCTCAGGATAATTATATAGCAACACAGGACCCGCTGGTCAATTTAATACGGCCTACAAATGCAGCTGGCAGGGCAAGGACAAGGGTCTCATACTTCAGGTGTGGACAGAACGGGCCAGGGGCCCCCTGTGATACAAAATCTACCCTCCTTCAAGGCTGTGGCAATGTAATAGACCATTGTGGGCAGAAGGAAGAGGCAATGGTAGTACAACCATACATGCCAACAGACCCGATTCAGCCAGGAAACGTCCAATGTTTTTAAGCTCAAATAGGCTTTATTTGATCTGTCTCCTGTCTACAATATCCTCTTTTTCAATGTAACTCAAAGGGGAAAATCAATACCCCAGTTTTTTTTCAAAATCTCCCTCTTACCAAGTTCAAAATGTTCGCAAGTATGGTACATTGGATCATGGAAGGAAATGGGATAGGGACATGGACTTGGATAACAGAGGACAGGAGGGACATGGAGAGGTGCACCAAACTGACCCTGCAGGGCAGGCATCAGGGTTTGCAGCAGCACAATACACCACACAGGGCATGCAGGACGGGAGTGCAGCACAACAATCCATAGAAAGCAAGAGGGAGGGGACAGGACCATGCACATGGACAACAGAGAACAGAGGGGCAAGAGGCAATGGTAGCTAGCTGACCATAATGGACAGACAGGAGAGAAAGCTGCAGTATAACAGACCATAAAGGGCAGGAGGGACGGATCAGGGGCATTACAATGGAACAGACAAGCCAGGAGGGAGGGAGTAGGGCTGGGGGCAAGGGGGCAGGGCAGGAGCAGCAAGATAGCCATGGAGGTCAGGCAGGATGGGCACTAGAAGCAAGACACACCATGAAGAGCAACAGTGAGACTGTGATGGCATACACACAGACCATGGAGGGAAGGTGGGAGGGGGTCAGGGGCAGCTAACTGACCACACAGGGAAGGTGGGAGGGGCCATGGCAGCACAGAAGACCATGCATGGCAAGTGGGAGGGTTAGTGGCAGCACAATGGCTATGATGGGCAAGAAGGAGGGTGGAGGGGCATGCACAAAGGACGATGGAGGATAGAAGGAAGGGTCAGGACCTGTGCACAGACAAGAAAGTTCAGGGGAAGGGACCTCACAACAGACCACACGGGGCAGGCAGGAGGAGCAGTTGCAGCACAACAGACCAGGGAGGGCAGAAGGGTGTGGCAGTACAATGGACCATGTAGGACAGGAGGAAGAGGATAGGGGCATGGCATGTGGACAGGCAGGGTGGAGGTGGCAGGGACAGGTTACAGTCATCTGACAATGCTAGGCAGGTGGGAGGGGAGTGGCAGCTCAACAGAACACTCAGAGTAGATAGGAGTGGCAGGTCCATGGGACATGGTGGGCAAAAAGGATGGAGCAGGGGCATGCACAAAGACTTCGGAGGGCAGGGGGAAGGAGAATAGGGGCAGCAAGCTAAGCGCAGAGTTTAAGCAGGAGGTCAATGATGGGGCATAGAATTGGGCAATGGAGGGCAGGAGGAGTGGACTGGTACATCATACTAAATTGAGGGCAGTGGCAGCACATCAGACCATGCATGGCAGGAGGGAGGAGGCTAGTCCATGGATTCACACAACAGAGGATAGGGAGGAAGGGGATGGGGCAGCAAGCTAACTGTTCAGAGAAGGCGGGTATTAGGAACTTTATTGTTTTTAAAACATTGTGTCTGTGCGAACTACTTAAAATATGAACAAGTATTCAGCATAATCTCACTTTTATTCAGGAAGAAGAGGACGTTTGTGACTGTGACTCCGGGCTCACTTGGCAGAAACACCCCCTGACCCTCCACCCCCTATCGCAAAATGTAATGCCCGTGAAAAGGGTAGGTGAACACAGTGTTATATAGAACATAGTCCTGAGAGCACGATTGAAAATGAAAACTAGATATAGTGTATGGTATAAACTATGCACCAAAAAGTGTGATATAAGATGAACCGGGCGTGAAATATAATATGCAATACATTGTGCGCAATGACAGATTCATTGGAGAGCGCGAGATAGCACAGGCACTAGCGCGTGCTATGCGATATGCGCCTTGGAGTGTAATATGCACAGGGCAGTGTTGTGTAACCTAACTAGTCTCTAAAGTTGTAATATAAAATATGTGCTGGGGAGTGTAACGTTGCATATGCACTGTGACAAAGATATGGATCCCAGATTGTAATATGTATGGCATAGCACTGTGCGTTATAACATAGGCATCGAGAAAGGCACGTTAGATGGGGCAATATAACCCGTGCGAAGACAAGTGTGGCATGACATATTCACGGGGTGGTGTTACAGTGCACATGGGCTAGAGAGTGTCATAGCATATGCACTAGCTAGTGGAATACAACACAGAGGTGTGTGGCACTCGGCAGGCAATGGTGGGTGTAACACAGATTGGGCTCTGTCAGGAGCACGCTGTGACTCTCAAGTGATGTTCGTCCCCTTTCCAGAGAGTAAAATAAAAAGTATTACACATCCGGCAGTGGATGTGTGTTTTATTAACCGTGAGGGGGGTTTCTTGCATAGTTTTGGTCGAATTTTTGTCGAATCCCCTTTGAATGGCTTGGTGTGCATGTGTATTAAATGTGCCCGTCAATAGCTACCCATGTTTGTATAAATAAACGACAAGGGTGTCTACCAGGATTAGGCACGGTAGGGCATCAGACATGTCAGAGCTTCACTAGTGGTGTAAATACATTCCACGTGGATTCATTGCATGCATAGTCGCCTTTTAATGAATATCACGCAAATCGTCATGGTGATAGGTACGTACGGTTTGTCCAGCATGTCCTAGGTGTGTCTATAAATATATATTTTTTTAAAATAATAAAAAACAGTGGCCGGCCCTGGGGATTGGGGTCAAAAAAATATAATTAGGAGACTGGCCCTGGGGGATGGGGTCATCAGGGCCAATAAATTAGAATAAGAAGGGGAACCAAACAGCCCCCCTTCTTAAAAAACTAAAATAAATAAAAGACTGGCATCATGCCGGAGGCCATGCCCCCTCCGTGCAGCACTCTGCAAACGCGCCCCCAACAGGCATCTCCAGTATGCGCCAGGGAGCTGCGCTGCAGCCAGGTGTTCTGAGGCCAAGCCCCTTTTTACACCTCTCTGCAACGCAGCTCTGTGGCGCTTACTGGAGGTACCTAGTGGTCTAGTTTGACCCTAGGGACCCTTAGGATTCAGGGGGACTTAATCTCTCAACTTAGAACAGCCACAGGGCGCGTTTACACAGTGGTGAAGGGAGGGGACGGGGCCTGAGGTGACGTGTGCAAACACGCACTATGGCACGTTTTAAATTGGGGATATAATTTCCCTTCAATACTGAGGGCCCCTGGGGGCTAACTAGCCCACCAAGTGCTTCCAGTAAGCGCCACTGAGCTGCATTGCAGAGAGGTGGTCCAGGCCGTGCCACTTTTTACACCTCTCTGCAACGCAGCTCTGTGGCACTTACTGGAGGTACCTAGTGGGCTAGTTGGACCCTAGGGACCCTCAGGATTCAAATGAACTTAATCTCCCAACTAAAAATGGACACAGGGCGTGTTTACACAGTGGTGAAGGGAGGGGACGGGGCCTGAGTTAACGTGTGCAAAAACGCCCTGTGGCCTGTTTTAAGAGGTAGTTTTAATCCCCATGCCCTATTATACACTAGGGGCTTACAGAGGAGGTCATGCTAATCACAGGGGGACCCCAACGCATAATGTTCCCTAGTGTATGTAGGTGTTTTCACTGTATTCTAAGTGTCTTTTAACATAGCACTGGCTCTAGGACTGGTTAGTCAGACTCAGTTACCACCAGTATCCGTCGGAAAAAGTTGAGGGTACAGGATGATTTTGCAACAAGGCTTCTTTCTGCTCTTCTTTTTGTTCTTTCTGCACGTTATCCTTCTTCCTGCACTTATCTTCGTATTTGAGGACTTCTGTTGCTTCTTTCTGCACTTCTTTTGTTTCTTTCTGTGCATTTTTTCTTCTTTCTTCACATGTCCTATCTCTGTAGGCATAGTTAGAAATTAGCATTTAAAAAACCTTTGAAATTCACAGAAAAAACCATAGGTTTCAGGCACGTTATAGTTAGGAATTAGCATTTAAAAAACCTCAGAAATTCACTGAAAAAACCATAGGTTTCAGGGGTGTTATAGTTAGCTGGACTTTTCACTTGTACAAAACCATTGAAATTCCCCCGTTATAGTTAGTTCAGCTAACTATAACTCGCGCGCCCGCAATGCACTGCTGATGACGTCACATATTACATCACTCATGACATGGTCAGTGACATCACTCATGACATCACTGATGACATCTCAAATGACATCACTGATGACATCACTGATGACATCATCCTTGTGATAGAGTGGCAGACCTCCTCTCACCCTAATATAACCTTTGATACACACATTCAAAAATAGAGACTAAAATTTTCAAAACAATGGACATACCAATACCAGTTACAACAACCTCTTCAGTAATTCTAAGATCCACATACACATCCACTCATTCACCAACAGTCCTATACAGTCACTCATACATGTACTCACTCATCATATGTACTCATACACCTATACATCCTGTTACACAATGCCACTCATCCATAGAGTTACTCACACACATAGTCACTCATGCTAATAAAGAATCAAACATACATTTACTTGCATATACAGTTATACACACACCACCATACTTACTTCTACGGAAACTTACACATACTTAGTCTTTTAAACAATCACTTATAGAAACACATACTTATTCATACAGGAACTCTTTCAATCTCTCACTCTCACATATACTCACATATATACACCAATAGTCACATATACTAGTTTAAAACATATGTAGTTACTCATAAAGACACTATTGAGACAGTCATTCACTCACTAACACACCCATACACACACTCATCCACCCATACAGTCCTGCACACATGCTGTGTTCAACACATACAAACAGTGAGTCACTCATTCATGCACCTATGCACTACGTAATACCCCCCACCAAACCATGCAGACACTCAGACTGATACTCAAAAAACCAACTAATAACCTATAGAGACACCCATGTAGCTACTCACCAACCCATGCAGCCACTTATACACAAAGTGAGAGACTGATACAGATATTTACATATTTCAACATTACTCACTAAGCCATGTATTCACTATGATACACTTAATCAGTCAGTTACACAATCAATTTTTCAAAAACAAATCATCCATTTAGACACTTATATACCCATTTATTCTTCCATCGACCTTGAGATATACATATATAAAACATATTTAATTTTCAGAAAAACACACATTCACTGGATGATGTCATCAGTGATGTCATTTGAGATGTCATCAGTGATGTCATGAGTGATGTCACTGACCATGTCATGAGTGATGTAATATGTGACGTCATCAGCAGTGCATTGCGGGCGCGCGAGTTATAGTTAGCTGAACTAACTATAACGGGGGAATTTCAATGGTTTTGTACAAGTGAAAAGTCCAGCTAACTATAACACCCCTGAAACCTATGGTTTTTTCAGTGAATTTCTGAGGTTTTTTAAATGCTATTTCCTAACTATAACGTGCCTGAAACCTATGGTTTTTTCTGTGAATATATATATATATATATATTACCTACTGGCGGTCGCCAGTAGGTAGTTATAGTTAGGACCACGTTTCCATAGGAAATCCGCAACATTCTATTTTGAATAACTTTGGCGCCGGTTGACGAATCCTCGCGAATTTTTCAAAATAGGTGGGGCGCTACGCTCCGCTCCTACCCTGAAAGTCTCGGGGGGATTCGTCAAGCGGGGGCTGAGATAAAAGGGGGTCCCAAAACGCGTTTTTCCCATGCATTTTTCCATAGGACCTTTAGACACAGCTACAGCCCGAACGGCTGAACAGAATTACTTGAAATTTGGCAGAGAGGTAATCCTCAGGTCAAGGTAGTGCCTTTTGTAGGTTTGGTGTAAATCTGTTCAGTAGATTCTGAGAAAATAGCCTTTAAAATTAAATCAATATATATATCTGAGCCAGCATACGGTGCGCTTACGGTGCGCTTACCGTACGCGTACGGTGGCGTGCGCGAGCGCGATTCTGATTGGTTGTTAGATCTTAGTAAACATTCGAATCGGTCGAAACCAGGAAGCGGCGGCCGCCATTTCGTGTGTTTCACTCAGAAAAAAAAGAGTGATATCTTGAAAAGGGGGCAAGGGAGAGAGTTACAGACCCCCTAACATTTGTAAGGGGGTCAAAGAAGGATAGAAAAGTACAAAGAAAACATTTATTGATTTAAAAAAAAATCGCGGGGTACGCGTACGGTAAGCTCAACGTACGCGTACGGTAGAAAAAAAAGAAAAGAAAAGAAATGAAATGCAGATTTAAGAGTTTAGATATTAGGGGGCTCTAAAAAGAGCCGTTGTGTTTATGAAGTGATTTTTTAGTGGTACCTACAAGTAAGTACCGATGCAGAGTCTAAGGTTCAAGAGGAAGACTCTGTTCCCTTCATCAGTGAAGTGCACACCATCTCCTCTATAAATGTCTTGCATGTCGTAACGCAAGTTGTTGTGGTAAATGGAACCCATACCATAGTCACGGAGGAAAGCAGAAACAGATTTGTTGACGTGCTTTCTTGCTTTGTCAATCTGCGGACAGAAATGATTGGACCAGTTCCATTTTTGCCTTTGGCATATGTTAGAAAACACAAAGGCAGTTTTAGGGAAAAGTGAAAACAGTTGTGCAAAGGTGTCCTTCATAAGCATTTCCAGACCTACCCCAGTCAAAGTGCCTAGGTCATTGCCACCACAGTGCACTATTATGAGGTCAGGGTGTTGGATTTGCATGAAGGATTTCACCAATGGCATCAATTGGTGCCACTTTAACCCTCTCTGACCAATCCATTTAATGTCTACATTTGGCAAAGCAAGGTCTCTCACCATATCTGTTTTCTCTGCATACTTTTCACTCCAGAAGACATAGCTGTGCCCTACAATCCACACTGTGAACATCTTCAAAGGAGAACTGGATGCACTCAGGAGGTGTAATTCAGTAGAATGGTAAAAAGAAATGAAAGACAGTTTGGAAATGTGGGCATACATATTTTTTTTATAAAAAAAAGAACTGATTGGCTGTTTCATACCATTCTACAATAAAAACTAGGCTGTATGTGTAAATTAATAGAAGCATGTTTTGTATTGGTACAGAAAAATGTGTTACCAAAGAACAGTACTATGGATTTGCTGTTAGGTTTGAAAAGTCAAGCACTCTTGCTCTTTGGAAATGAAACATTGTGTGGTGAACTTCTGACCTAACTCAACAAAGCAGTGTTCCATGAGCTGTTGCTATGGTAGCAGGCAGAAGTCAAGTTGGGGGAAGGGTACTAGGCAGAAGTCAAGTTGGGGGAAGGGTACTTTTGGAAAAGGGTTGGTTTTCAACCAATAGAAATGTGTGATTACATTTGAAAAAAAGGGGGAAGCACTGAGATTTGAAATTAACATGTATATGTGTGGAAAAAGAGAGGGAAAGTTTGCCATTATCTGGTTCTGCTGAGAGGAGAGAGGTGTAAAGAACAGAGATCCTGGCTCTGATAATCTGCTGTTTGAGTGCCACATTTCTTTCACAACTAACTAATTTTAAAGGTGAGTTTAGAGTTTGAGAGGGGATGTATATGGTAAATTAAGAAATTAATAATAGAAATGGAATTTGTTTTGTTGAAGTTGTGTTTATCATTTTCTGTTTTGGGAGAAATTTAAATGTGAGGAACATGTAAAATAATATGGACTATGTTTTCACGATAAATTAAGGTGTACTGGTATAAATAAGGAATACTTTTAGGGTTTGAGGTTGCACTCAGTAATGCAAATACATTCAGCATTACTAAGGCTGGTTGCCCTTGCTGGAGTGTAGTCAGTCACCCAGGTTACACATGTTGCTGGTCTCAGAAAACTGTTTGGTATTGCTCTGGTGATTTTACATTTGCATTAGATGGAAAGGGGGAGGTATTTTTTTATGCAGAAGCAGACTCTTAGCACACACCCAGCTGCTTACCCTGTGGAATCATGCACAGTATTCACAAGTGAGTGGGGTTTGAGGTTTCAGTCAGTAATGCAAATACATTCAGCATCACTAAGGCTGGTTGCCCTTGCTGGAGTGTAGTCAGTCACCCAGGTTACACATGGTGCTGGTCTGAAAAAGCAGTTTGGACATGTGCTTTTTTAAGAATCTGAAAAGTGGATTCAAAATGTGTCAGTCTGTAAAAGTGTTTATCACTTGCCCAAAAAAAAGAGTAGTAAGTGTGCTTTCAAATTGGCAAAGAAATTTCGTTTTGTGACTAATATGAAAACATGACTCTGTGTGCAAAAAGGAATTACAGGCAGAGATTTATTGCGTATTGCTCTGGTGATTTCACAGTTGCATTAGATGGAAAGGGGGAGCCATTTTTTGGTGCAGAAGCAGACTCTTAGCACACACCCAGCTGCTTACCCTGTGGAATCATGCACAGTATTCACAAGCGAGTGGGGTTTGAGGTTTCAGTCAGTAATGCAAATACATTCAGCATCACTAAGGCTGGTTGCCCTTGCTGGAGTGTAGTCAGTCACCCAGGTTACACATGGTGCTGGTCTGAAAAAGCAGTTTGGACATGTGCTTTTTTAAGAATCTAAAAAGTGGATTCAAAATGTGTCAGTCTGTAAAAGTGTTTATCACTTGCCAAAAAAAAGAGTAGTAAGTGTGCTTTCAAATTGGCAAAGAAATTTCGTTTTGTGACTAATATGAAAACATGACTCTGTGTGCAAAAAGGAATTACAGGCAGAGATTTATTGCGTATTGCTCTGGTGATTTCACAGTTGCATTAGATGGAAAGGGGGAGCCATTTTTTGGTGCAGAAGCAGACTCTTAGCACACACCCAGCTGCTTACCCTGTGGAATCATGCACAGTATTCACAAGCGAGTGGGGTTTGAGGTTTCAGTCAGTAATGCAAATACATTCAGCATCACTAAGGCTGGTTGCCCTTGCTGGAGTGTAGTCAGTCACCCAGGTTACACATGGTGCTGGTCTGAAAAAGCAGTTTGGACATGTGCTTTTTTAAGAATCTAAAAAGTGGATTCAAAATGTGTCAGTCTGTAAAAGTGTTTATCACTTGCCAAAAAAAAGAGTAGTAAGTGTGCTTTCAAATTGGCAAAGAAATTTCGTTTTGTGACTAATATGAAAACATGACTCTGTGTGCAAAAAGGAATTACAGGCAGAGATTTATTGCGTATTGCTCTGGTGATTTCACAGTTGCATTAGATGGAAAGGGGGAGCCATTTTTTGGTGCAGAAGCAGACTCTTAGCACACACCCAGCTGCTTACCCTGTGGAATCATGCACAGTATTCACAAGCGAGTGGGGTTTGAGGTTTCAGTCAGTAATGCAAAAACATTCAGCATCACTAAGGCTGGTTGCCCTTGCTGGAGTGTAGTCAGTCACCCAGGTTACACATGGTGCTGGTCTGAAAAAGCAGTTTGGACATGTGCTTTTTTAAGAATCTGAAAAGTGGATTCATAATGTGTCAGTCTGTAAAAGTACTTTTCACTTGCCTAAAAAGTAGTAGAAAGTATGCTTTGCAATTGGCAAAGAAATTTCGTTTTCTGTCTAATTTCAAAGCATGACTTTGTGTGCACACAGGAATTATTTTTAGATATTTAATTTGTGAAGGTGTTATTGTGATTTTCATTTATAGGAAAGGGGTTTATAGTATTTTAAGATTTCTAAAGAACATAAAAAATGTAGTAATATATTTAAATAAAATAAAGGATTTTTCTTTTAGTTTTTTTCAGGTATTGCTGAAGAGCAGTGAACAAAATTTAAGATGCCTACAAAATCCAGAGTAAAGAAAGACCACAAAAAAAACCTATATTTGAAGACAACTGGAGGACCTAAGTTAGTTGGAGATGCTCATGTTGGGAAAAAGAAAAAATCTTCTGGTAAGCAAACAAAAGATTTTTTAAAGAACATATTCAAAAAAAGGAAAAATGTACAAAATGTCTTTACTGGAAAGAATGTTTTCAATAGAAAAGGAGAGGAAAAAATTGAGAATTTAGTTAATGCAAATATACCTTCTGCAACTAAAAAGATTAACTTAAACAGAAAAACAGCGTTTAAAGAGATACGTAGAAAAATGTTTCAGAGAAGAGTTATGTCCAATTTGATAAAGGATGTGAAGAAATATAAGCAAAAGGCTAAATTTTACAAGAGAAAAAAAGAAATTGAAGCCATTGCAGCAAAGGCATTAGAATTAAAAAGGAAACTATTCATTTTAATTTTGAATAGGATGCGTACATTAGATAAAATGGTTAATGTACTGAAATCACAAAGCAAAAGGAAAAGAGTAGTGAACAGAACAAACTTTTGTAAAGTGTTTTTAGGAAAATGGATGCATAGTTCAAGTAGTGAACCTTTTTTTAATGAAGAGAGCTATTTTCAAAGTAATAGTTTGCTGCATGCAGTTGACACCAGAGGTCGTGCTTACGAAGTGAAAAATGGTTGCATAATGGAGAAGGAGATAATGGTTCCAAGAGATGAGGTACAAGTGATGGCGGATGAGGCTATGGGGAGACGTCCTAAAGCCCCAGTGTACACTTGGAATTGTAGTAGTATTTGCACTGTGCGTCAGGAATCTATTGATAAATTTCGTGAGTTTCTAAGAGAATATAGTAAAAAAAGTGTAAAACAGAAGATTAAGGTGCTTCAAAGTCTAGATCCATGCAGAGTGAGAGAGAATACTGGATTGCAGGGTCATTCTCTGGCTTGTCTATCTAGAAAAGTGTGTATTAGTGTTTTCCATCATTTTAGAATGCTGGCTGTTCATCATACTGAAATGAGAAAGTTTGTGAGACGGTTGTATTTTGCTAAAAGTCCAGCAATAAAGTTAGATGAATTGAATAGGGCTCTGTTCCGTGGGTCAGTATCAGATGTAGAGAAGGTTGTTGATGAAATTCAGTTTTGTTACTTTGGTCCTGAACAAAACAGTGCAGAAAAGGACACAGTAAATGAGGAAGAAGTGGAAGAGAATGTACAACCATTTGTAAGTAAGACATTTAATGATCACATAACAAAATTTGAAAAAATCTCTAATGAAAGACCAAATATTACTTGTATTTGTTGCCGCAGAACTCATTATAGAACACAAACCAGGTATGTTGATCTCTATAGAAAAAGTGAAAATGAAGATAATTATAAGTGGAAGGATTTTGCCACATATATATTTCTTGAAAATTGTTTTGAATTGGGTGAAGTTCAGCGTATTTGTAAATACTGTTACAACAAATTAGAAGAAAATAGAATGCCGACCAGAGCTGTACATAATAATTTAGAATTGGATGTTATTCCTGCCGAACTTTCTGAATTAAATACTTATGAGTCTATACTTATTCAATGTGTTCATCCGTTCCAGACCATAGTACGTATGGAGCCCAAAACTGGTAAATTACCTCCTTCAGATTTACTGAGAGGTTTAAAAGGTAGAGTGGTATATTTGCCCTTGGATTTGAAAAAAAATATGGAAACTATTGATGCAGATACTTTGGAAACTGAACCATTAGTTATTCTGGTTAATGGTGTACCTACAAAGAATAAGAAGATTTGGCAGGAGCTGGTAGATGTACGGAAAGTACAAAGAGCAAATTTGTATTTGAAAAGGAATAACAAATGGTATGAATCAATTTATATAGAAGAAGAAGAAGAAGAAGATTTACAAGAAGACACAGAAACACCAACTGGACAAATTGAAAAAGTGGACAAGTCAAAGGAAGAAGAAATTTATGAACATTTTAGCATACATCCTCTTCATTCAAAAGAAGTTATGGGAGACAATATTGATCTGTTTCAGATGAAGAAAGCAAAAGGAACTCCCGTGAGTGTATGGGAGGAGAGCTTGGAAGCTCGATGTTTTCCCCAGCTGTTTCCTAAAGGAAAAGGAGGACGATACGATGAACGTCCAGAACAGATTCCAGCTTCTGAGTATCGGACTACAAGACTATATGCAGAAGATCCAAGATTTCGACAAAGTATTCCTTATTTGTTCCATCTTTTATTTGAAAGCGACTTGTCTGCATTATCATATGCAGTAAATCACATTTTAAAAAGTGGAGTACATTTACAAAATGTGTCTGCTAAGGATTTTATGGAGAAAGTTCAGCACCGAGATGATCATTTGGAAACACAACTGATCAATCTGATGGCTTGTCAGCGTGGGACTAATGAATATTGGAACCGACGCCATGGTGAATTAAAATGCATGTTACGGAATTTAGGAACACCAACATGGTTCGTTACCCTAAGCTGTGCTGAGTACGCTTGGGATGATTTACTGGATTTTCTACGAGAGGCAAATTCAAACATTAAAAACATCGAATACAAGACAGCAGGAGAACTGTGCTCATTAGATCCGGTTAATGTTTGCAGATATTTCAATCATAGATTTGAGGCTATGATGTCCTTCATCTGCAATAAAAAAAATCCACCTCTAGGAGAAGTAGTGGATTTCTTTTGGAGAAAAGAGTACCAGGCAAGAGGTGCTCCTCATATTCATATGCTGTTGTGGATCAAGGATGCCCCAAAGTTTGGAACAGATGCTGATGAAGCAGTGTTATCTTACATTGAAGAATATGCAACATGTGCTATACCAAAAAGCACAGAAGAAAAAAAGTTAAAGGAGCAAGTTTTACGTTTCCAAAGTCATCGGTGTGGAAAATACTGTCGACGGAAATACAAGAGCAAAGATAAATACTACACTAAATGTCGATTTGGATTTCCTAGACCTGTTCTTTCAAATGGAAGAGTAAACAGTTTTATGTCATCTGTGAGACATACTATCACAAGAAAATCACCTAAGAATACCTACAACCTTAAAAGAAAAGAAGAATCAAAAAATATAAATGACTACAACCCAGTCATTTTATCCATGTGGAATGCTAACATGGATATACAGTATGTAGCTGACAATTCCATTGCTGTTGCTCGATATGTAACGTCTTACATTACGAAATCAGAAAAAACAGAATTGAAGGAAATGTGGGAAGAGATTTCTCACGAGAAGACTGTCAGTAAGAAGCTGTACAGTTTCAGTTTAAAGATGTTATCGCATCGAGAAATTGGATCCTACGAATGTTCAGATAGGTTATCTTCTGCAAGTCTCTACTCGAAATCAAGAAGAATAATTTGGGCAAGTTTAGGCCTTGCAGCAATGAGAAATCGGGTACTGAAATCTGTTGGAGAAATTGAATATTTGGCCGAGAATGACCCAGAAAGTACAGATATTTTGAAATCAAACATGTTGGACACATATTACCCAAAGAGAAGTCATCATCTGGAGAACATGTGTCTTTATGAAGTGCTGCAGAACTACATTTATTCACGGAAAGCCGCAGAAGACATCAACAATGGAAAATATAAAGTGAGGAAGGATGTTTGGTGAAGCAAACAAAAGGAAGTTTGATAAATCACAGGAAGCTGAGTTGCGACAGTACTGACAAAAAGGAATTTTACTACTTGGCTCTTTTACAGCTGTTTAAACCATGGCGTACAGAGGATGAACTACTGGGAGAATTTCAAAGCTATGAAGATTCTTTTAATGCTTGCAAAGACAGCATACAATGCAGTACATTCTCAACTTATCTGCAAATGTTAAATGAAGAAATTGGAAAGGAAACTACAATTGCAGCATAAGTAGCTAGAGACAGTTCTCAGGACAGCCAAAGTTCAGGAACACTCAGTCAAGATCCCCTAAGACAACCAATCGTTGAAAATGAAGCATCAATAGCCATGAATGAAGTGGAAACGGCTATGAATCAAGCTCAAGAAGAATTTATAGACTTACAAAATTTGGAAAGACAACTGAACGAAGAGCAGCAACAAATTTATGAAGAGATCAGAAACAAAATTGATCACGGATTTCTACATGAAAAAAAAGAGTGCTCATGCACATCATTTCATCCAATCAGGATGTATGTAAGTGGACAAGCTGGAACTGGAAAAAGTTTCTTAATAAAAGTCATCAGAAGCTACCTACAGCAAAAAACGGATTCTACTTTGTCTTGTGTGGTTACTGCTCCAACTGGGTTAGCAGCATATAACATAAAAGGAATCACCTTACATCGTTTGCTAATGTTACCAGTGGAGCATGAGAACAAAATACAATACAACAAGCTAACTGGAGAAGCATGCTTGGAAGTTTCAAGAGTATTGAAAAAGATGCAAGTTCTCATTATTGATGAGGTGAGCATGGTATCAAACTTAATGCTTGCCTTTGTGCATTTAAGAATGCAGCAAATTCTAAGGACAGACTATGACGTGTTATTTGGTGGAAAACATGTCATAGTTTTTGGGGATCTTCTACAGCTTACTCCAGTTAAAGGACAACCAGTGTTTAATACTGTGACACATGAAGACACAAAGAAGTCATTGGGAAGCATCGGTAATGCAAATATTTGGTCCTTCTTTGAGTACAAGGAACTCACTACCAATATGAGACAAGCAAACGATGAAGAATATGGAAGTATTCTGAAAGATATCAGAATTGGACTACTCACTGAAGCTGGCACAAAAGCATTACAGAGTCGGTTGCTACATAAATTATTTCCAAAGGAAGAAATAGTTGCAGAGAAGATATACAAGAACATTGCAGAAAAGAAAAGTGTCATCTGCTTAATGCCAACTCTACGTGAATGCTCAATATTCAATGAGGAGCTTTTGAAATTGGAAAAGGAGGATATCAGGAAATTGGAAGCAGTGGACAAAATTGAGGATGGAAGAATTACTATCACATTAACAAGCACACTGAAAAATAAATTGGATTCACTAGAGAAGAACATTTCCAAAACGGCTGGATTAGAAAAAAATCTATATGTTTGCATGAACTGTAGAGTATTTTTAAGGAGACATTTGGATGTTGAAAAAGGTTTAGTTAATGGAGCTATGGGAAGAGTTGTGGGTTTTATTAATTATCAGCAAAAAGATGGAATTGAATGTTTAAAAATAAAATTTGATCAGATAGAAGAAGTTAAAGATATTTGTCGTTGTTCAGTTCGTTTCATGCTTGTGAAAGACTTATATGTACGTAGGAAGCAGTTTCCGTTTTCTCTAGCATATGCTGTAACTATTCACAAGTCTCAAGGATTGACTGTAGATTGTGCATTTGTGAACATTGGTTCAACTGTGTTCAAAGAAGGTATGGCATATGTTGCTTTGTCACGAGTGAAAACATTATCAGGTTTATTCATGATAGACTTTGATGACTCAAAAGTTAGTGCTGATACAAATTGTGTAAAGGAGTATAATAGATTAAGAAGAAGCTATGCTCCTCATTTAGGTCAGTATCCTGTGTTGGAGAAACGTGTAGTTTCTCGTAAAAGGAGAAATGAGAATATCTGTAATGAAGATGTAGAGAGGAGGAAAAAAAAGAGGAGTGATGTAATTGCAAGCAAAAAGAAAAAGGAAAATGAAGAACAGGTTGTAGGATGTCATTTTGAAAATAGCTCTGGTGTCAACTGCTACGCTAATGTAGTGCTGAATGTTGCATTTTATCTGGAAAGTGTGCAAGAGCAGATAATAGTAAATCAGGGAAAAAGATTCTGTTCTGAGTTGAGTCTCCTTTTTCAAAAGCTGAGTAATGATAAAACTCAAATAGAAAGTGCTACTGAAATTAGAAAACTTTTAGATGTATGTTCAGGACGAACACAGTTTTCTCAAAATGTACAGCAAGACGCACAGGAATTCTTGATGTTTTTTCTTCAGGTACTGGAAGAAAAAGGGGTTCCCATTGAAAATGTATTTGGTCTCTCTTATAAATGGGAACATAGTTGTGAAAACTGTTATAATATATGTGGCTCTAATGTTGATTCTGAAAGGTTTATTTATTTAACATTGCCAGAAAGTAAAACAGTCACTTTTGCTAAATTAGTTAAAGATGCTAATCATAGCATGGAATGCAGTGAGTGTCAATCTGACATGTTTTCAACGTTAATTTTAAAAGAATACGGACAGTATGTAATTTTAATGATGCAACGCTGTAAAGCTGATGGTTCAAAATTAGATACTTTAATAAAGAAGTTTACAGGACAGCAATTATCAATTTCAGGAAAAACTTTTGTAACAGTTGCAATAATTTTCCATGAAGGACCTACTGTTACTTCTGGACATTACACAGTTTATCTTAAATGTGAAAAAGGCTGGACACTGTGTAATGATTCCCAATTGATTTTCAAGCAACGTTTGCCTTTTGATTTAGCAAATTCCTATCTAATCTTCCTGAAACCAAAATTTTAGAGAGACTTGGCAAGATCTGTACAAAACAATTTTACCATTTTATTGGATTACCATTGGAATTTAAAAAAAAAATGATTTTACAAATTATCATTTGGCCTAATGGAAAGGTAACCAATTGTAATGTGGACTTTTTCAATTTTTAATGAAACTTTGGAAAAACAAAAATTTAGAAAAAATCGGTCACATCTGCACAATTTAAATTTTGGAATGTTATTGGATTGCCATTGGAAATTTATTCCAAAAAGATTTTTTAAAATTACTATTTGGCCATGCGGAAAGGTAAACAATTCTATTGTGGACTTATTTAATTATTAATTAATCTTTCGGAAACCAAAATGTTACAGACAATCGGTGAGATCTGTACAATTTAAACTTTAGATTTTTATTGGATTACCATTGGAAATTTAATCAAAAAAGAATTTTAAAATTACTATTTGGCCTAAAGGAAATGGAATCAGATGTATTGTGGAGTTATTTGAGATATATTTTTGTGATTATACTTCTGAAACAAAAATGTCAGACGGTATTTTAAAGAAATAAGTATTGATATTTGATGATATTTTTTAAGAATATTATGTATTTCTATAAAGTTATGTTTATGCAAAAAGAGATTGTGGGCTTTTTTAAAACAATCTTTGAGATTGTAAATTTTTTTTTTGCCCGCTGTTAAATGATGAATGCAATTGCTTTCACAATTTATAGTGAAATGCAATATATTCTGAAAACAGCAAAAAAAAGGCAAACTTTTTTTTGAAAAATATGTAAATATGTGTACTGTATTATAAAATGTTTTATTAAATATTAATACTTTTTTCTTTTTTTCAGATTGAGATAGAAAATTTTCGAAAACTAGAACCATTTTTAAAGCAATTAAAATTAAATTTAAATTAATAAATATTTTTTTGAGTGGGTATGGTAAGTCAAAAATTTCATGGTCCCTTTTTTCCACTTCTCCACAATCACATTTTTAGTTTTTCATTGTAGTCTCTCAAGGACCTTGTAATGTGATAATTGATTTTTAGTGTTTTTTAAAAAAAAAATAATAATAATTACGCGTACGGTACGCGTACGGTAAAAAAAAAATCAAAAAAAAGTTTTAAAAACATATATAAAAAATAGATGAAAGGTAAGGTTGGCTCTTACAAGAGCCGTTGTGTTCATGCAGGGACAGAGGAAAGAAAGAATGGGAATATTAGTCGGTACGACAAATGTGCTGATCTATTTTATTGTTCACAAGGGAAACACTGGTCTCCCTATGACAAATTAGATCATGACAAGTGGCTGACTGTATTTCAACCCTCAAAAAACGATGGTTTGTTTCCAGAGGAGAAGAAAAAGGAGATGCTCCCACCACATATGAAGGGCTCACCTGACCTGCAGAAGAAGGACTCGGCCCTGCAGATGATGGACCAGGCTGAGCTGCTGTGGATGTGCTTGGTTGACTTACTGAAGGGTTACCTTCAGTATGTCGAGCATGTGTCCTTCTGTGTACATCTTTAAGGTGTCTCAACATGGTGTGATTCCCGAAGGAATACTTCTTGTTGGGATTCCCTCTTGAAAGTACACGGCCACACAGCTTACAAGTCACTAAGGGTGCATTTACCTTTTTCTTGCCCTCTGGAAAAGTAAAATACTCCCATATGAAAGAGGTCTTTTCTTTCCTCCTTCTCTGCCTCAAGGTAGTGCTGCTAGCCTCACTCTCAGAAGAGCTCTGCTGTTCTGCCATCGTATCACAAAGACAACCCAGCTCCTTCTCCTAAGGGATCACAAGCAGAAATGAGGGGAATGGGTGTGGTGTAGGAGAGTTCTAGAACTGAAAGTAGTTTCAACCAATCAAAAGTTGTGTTTCATGATCACATGACCCACCGTGCGCGTACGTTACGCTTACGGTGCGCTTACGGTGCGCTTACGGCAAAAGTACGCATGCGCGTAAAAAAGACACGCGCTCGCGCGCATGCGCATAACAGTCACTCCCCAACACTTCCGCGTAACGTGCGCGCGTAGCGTACACGCGTACGCGCCCCACGCACAGTACGCGCGGCTACGCAAATTGCGTAACTATACGCAAACAGCGTAGATAAATTACGGACATTGCGTAAACCGTACGCTTACCGTAAGCTTACCGTACGCGCACTAAAAAAAAAACTTAAAAAAAAAAAGAAATATTTTCAAAGTTATACTAATATATCTTACCTGTTTTTTTAAAAAAAACACATTTAATATAAGAATTTATAAAAAAAAAATCATAAAAAATCAATAAAAAAAAATATGGGAATCACATATGTTATAGCTAAGAATTAGCATTTAAAAAACCATACAAATTCACTGAAAAAACCATGGGTTTCACACACGTTATAGTTAGAAATTAGCATTTAAAAAACCTTGCAAATTCACTGAAAAAACCATAGGTTTCACACATGTTATAGTTAGGAATTAGCATTTAAAAAACCTTGCAAATTCAGTGAAAAAACCATAGGTTTCACACACGTTATAGTTAGGAATTAGCATTTAAAAAACCTTGCAAATTCAGTGAAAAAACCATAGGTTTCACACACGTTATAGTTAGCTGGACATTTCACTCGTAAAAAACCAATGAAATTTCCCCGTTATAGTTAGTTAAGCTAACTATAACTCGCGCGCCCGCAATGCACTGCTGATGACGTCACATATTACATCACTCATGACATGGTCAGTGACATCACTCATGACATCACTCATGACATCTCAGGTGTACTTACCTAGTGTGCTCTAATCTCCACCACACGCACCTGGTCGCTGAGCCTATCAGAGCAAAGCAGGCACCTTTTTGCTTTGGATTCCGGCGGCACTTTTCAGTCGGGAAAAGGCATCTGACGAAGGAATATCTCCGAAATGCATCATGCCATTTCCAATAAATCTGCTGGTTTGAAAACGATCCTGTGTGTGTGCCCGGTTCTTCATGTTGCGTGAGGGGCCTTTGGACTGGATATTTAGGTGTGTGGCCACTGTGCACCTGGGCGCCCCACCCTACAAGCAGCGAGGCAGCGAAAGTGGCAAGTGTTTTGGATTTTTTTCATTGAACTGGAAACGCTGCTTCGCCGCCGCTTTTTTACTGGACTCCGTTACGGGACTTCCCCAGGAGCTTGGAAGCGGCAGGGTGATGGATTGTGGGGCCGGCAGAGAGTTGCCTGAGACACAGGTGCAGGAGGTGGGAAGGAGAGCGCCACCCACATGGGGGAGTGTACTTACCTAGTGTGCTCTAATCTCCACCACACGCACCTGGTCGCTGAGCCTATCAGAGCAAAGCAGGCACCTTTTTGCATTGGATTCCGGCGGCACTTTTCAGTCGGGAAAAGGCATCTGACGAAGGAATAACTCCGAAATGCATCATGCCATTTCCAATAAATCTGCTGGTTTGAAAACGATCCTGTGTGTGTGCCCGGTTCTTCATGTTGCGTGAGGGGCCTTTGGACTGGATATTTAGGTGTGTGGCCACTGTGCACCTGGGCGCCCCACCCTACAAGCAGCGAGGCAGCGAAAGTGGCAAGTGTTTTGGATTTTTTTCATTGAACTGGAAACGCTGCTTCGCCGCCGCTTTTTTACTGGACTCCGTTACGGGACTTCCCCAGGAGCTTGGAAGCGGCAGGTTGATGGATTGTGGGGCCGGCAGAGAGTTGCCTGAGACACAGGTGCAGGAGGTGGGAAGGAGAGCGCCACCCACATGGGGGAGTGTACTTACCTAGTGTGCTCTAATCTCCACCACACGCACCTGGTCGCTGAGCCTATCAGAGTAAAGCAGGCACCTTTTTGCATTGGATTCCGGCGGCACTTTTCAGTCGGGAAAAGGCATCTGACGAAGGAATAACTCCGAAATGCATCATGCCATTTCCAATAAATCTGCTGGTTTGAAAACGATCCTGTGTGTGTGCCCGGTTCTTCATGTTGCGTGAGGGGCCTTTGGACTGGATATTTAGGTGTGTGGCCACTGTGCACCTGGGCGCCCCACCCTACAAGCAGCGAGGCAGCGAAAGTGGCAAGTGTTTTGGATTTTTTTCATTGAACTGGAAACGCTGCTTCGCCGCTGCTTTTTTACTGGACTCCGTTACGGGACTTCCCCAGGAGCTTGGAAGCGGCAGGGTGATGGATTGTAGGGCCGGCAGAGAGTTGCCTGAGACACAGGTGCAGGAGGTGGGAAGGAGAGCGCCACCCACATGGGGGAGTGTACTTACCTAGTGTGCTCTAATCTCCACCACACGCGCCTGGTCGCTGAGCCTATCAGAGCAAAGCAGGCACCTTTTTGCATTGGATTCCGGCGGCACTTTTCAGTCGGGAAAAGGCATCTGACGAAGGAATAACTCCGAAATGCATCATGCCATTTCCAATAAATCTGCTGGTTTGAAAACGATCCTGTGTGTGTGCCCGGTTCTTCATGTTGCGTGAGGGGCCTTTGGACTGGATATATATATATATATATATATCGATATATATGAAATCCGCAACATTCTATTTGGAATAACTTTGGCGCCCGTTGACGAATCTTCGCAAAATTTTCAAAACTTTTGGCCGGCTCCGGTCCGCTCCTATCCTGAAAATCTCGGGATGATTCGTATAGCGGGGGCTAAGAAAAAAGGGGGGTCCCCAAGCAATTTCCCATAGGACCTTTAACCGCAGCTACAGCCCGAACTGCTGAACGGAATTACACTAAATTTAGCAGAAAAGTAGACCTTGGTTCAGAGTCGTGCCTTTTGCTTAAATGGTGTAAATCCGTTGAGTAGTTCCTGAGAAAATCAAAAGTAAAATCACATATATATCTGGGCGTACCCTAACCACACATCTCATCGTGAGATCTGATTGGCTGTCAGCACTTCATCCAAGAAGTGTTGGCAGCCATCTTGGGACCAATATACATGATAGCACCTCATTAAAAAGCATTACAGTTAATAGAAGGTTTTAAGACTTTAGTTACATTATAAATCATTTGTTGATGGTACCATACTCATTTTAGGAATTGTGGTATGTTCTAAGGTGATTTTACCATGTGAAAAAACCTTCTGCTGGATATCATGAATCATGTTTGAGAGAAAACTATTTTCTCATGCTTTTCCCACAGAGGTTTGGAAGGTGATCTATAAGCTAAACTGAGAGCATATTTTCTGTAAATTCACATTATCTTTCTCAGTCATGTGAGAATGAAGTCTGACATTCTCAGTAAAACATGTACATCCAACAAGGGCAGAGACTGTCAGTTGATTCCTTTGTGTTCTACTGCAGCTGCCCATAGTGTTCCAAAGAACAACTAGAGCGCTAACAGTCCTACCTATGATAAACGTATGGCACACCTGAAGCCATTTTGATTGGAATAAAGTGGTAACTCTTAAAACATTTAATTTAAAAAGGAACACAATGAGGGGGTTCATTTTGCCATAGAAAGTATGATTAGTGCTGCAGAAAGAAATCCTCTTCTATTTCATTAAAAAATTCTGACATGCAGACTGAAACATGCACTTTGAATACCAGCAGCAGACTTCCCTGGTGAGCAGTAGTTTTTTTACAGTGATCTAATGAGTAACTAGAGTGCTACCATTCAGAATTTATGGCAAATGTGTGACACATCTGAATGCCTTCTTGATGCAATCAAAGTAAAAAACTGAAAGTATTCCTACTGAGGAGACTGTAGTAAATGAGGAAATTAGGAAACTTCATAACAAATAAATCTCCCAAGATGGCCACCAGAGACAAAAGAGCCCATATGTAGCCCAAATATCACCCAGATGTAGCCCAAATATAGCCCAATGACAGAATGCCCCAGAGTGTTCTTAAGAACAACTAGAGCGCTTACTGTCTTACTTTTGGTAAAAGTATGGCACACCTGAAGCCATCTTGATTGGAATAAACTGGTAACACTTAAAACATTTCATTTAAAATGGAACACAATGAGGGGGTTCATTTTGCCATAGAAATTATGATTGGTGCTGAAGAAAGAAAAACTAGGGCACATTTTGAGTGACTTCTCAAATCCTCTTCTATTTCATTTAGAAATTCTGACATCCAGACTGAAACATGCACTTTGAATACCAGCAGCAGACTTCCCTGGTGAGCAGTAGCTTTACTACAGTGATCTAATGAGCAACTAGAGTGCTAACATTCAAAATTTATGGCAAATGTGTGACATATCTGAATACCTTCTTGATGGAATCAAAGTAAAAAAACTGAAAGCATTTCCTACTAGGGAGACTGCAGTAAATGAGGAAATTAGGAAACTTCAAAACAAATAAATCTCCCAAGATGGCCACCAGAGACAAAAGAGCCCAAATGTAGCCCAAATATCACCCAGATGTAGCCCAAGTATAGCCCAATGACAGAAGTGTGCAAAACACTTATTTTTTGTGTTTTTGCAGTTTTATATAGTGCAGACTTGTCAGGTATTGGAGTGCTTTATATGAGCATAGGTTACATCACACAAGAACAAATTCATTTTGGTTGTAGACATGGGGAGATTAAGTGGTTTGACCAGAATCACAGAATGTCGAGCTGAAGCAGAAACTCCAACCTGGTTCCCTAGTTGCAAAGTCTGCAGCTCTGGAAGTAACACCACATCCATTCCTCTCCCCTAAGTGCAACATTTAATCAAGTGGTCAACTGGATGAAAATACATAAAGATAACAAATAATTTAAAAGTGCTTTGTCGCTATTTGAAAACTCAGAAAATATGTCCTCATTTTAGTTTTTTAGAGCACTAACCATAATTTTTATGCAAATAAGACCCTCTCATATATGTAATTTCTAAAGGAAATGCTCTAGGTATTACAGTTTTGATTACATCAAGATGACGTCAGGCGTTCCACACTTTTGTAATAAATATAGAATGTTAGCAATCTAGTTGTTCATTAGGATACTGTTGAGAGGCAGAGGCCAGGGGCACGGACTCTGAAAATTGAAGGCTGGTAGGAGTGTGCAGAGGCAACAATTTGACCACACTGGACAGGCATGAAGGGCCGTGGCAGCACAACAGACTATGGAGGGCAGTGGAAAGGGGGGCAGGGGCAACAAACCAACAATACAGGACTGGCAAGAGAGGCTGTGGCAAAATAATAGACCATTATGGGCAGAAGGAAGCGGCAGTGGTAGTATAACCATACATGCCAACAGACCTGATTCAGCCAATGTTTTTAAGCTCAAATGGGCTTTATTTGATCTGTCTCCTGTCTACAATCTCCTCTTTTTCAATGTAACTCAAAGGGGAAAATCAATATCCCAGTTTTTTTTCAAAATCTCCCTCTTACCAAGTTCAAAATGTTCGCAAGTATGGTACATTGGATCATGGAAGGCAGGAGGAATTGGGGTAGGGACATGGACTTGGATAACAGAGGACAGGAGGGACATGGAGAGGTGCACCCAACTGACCCTGCAGGACAGGCATCAGGGTTTGCAGCAGCACAATACACCACACAGGGCATGCGGGACGGGAGTGCAGCACAACAATCCATAGAAAGCAATAGGGAGGGGACAGGACCATGCACATGGACAACAGAGGGGAAAGAGGCAATGGTAGCTAGCTGACCATAATGGACAGACAGGAGAGAAAGGTGCAGCATAACAGACCATAAAGGGCAGGAGGGACGGATCAGGGGCATTACAATGGAACAGACAAGCCAGGAGGGAGGGAATAGGGGTCTGCACATGGAAACAGAGGGCTGGGGGCAAGGGGGCAAGGCAGGAGCAGCAAGATGACCATGGAGGTCAGGCAGGATGGGCACTAGAAGCAAGACACACCATGGAGAGCATCAGTGAGACTATGATGGCATACACACAGACCATGGAGGGAAGGTGGGAGGGGGTCAGGGGCAGATAGCTGACCACACAGGGAAGGTTGGAGGGGCTGTGGCAGCACAGAAGACCATGTATGGCAAGCGGGAGGGTTAGTGGCAGCACAATAGCTATGATGGGCAAGAAGGAGGGTGCAGGGGCATGCACAAAGGACCATGGAGGATAGAAGGGAGGGTCAGGACCTGGGCACAGACAAGAGAGTTCAGGGGAAACCTGCTTCCTCGTCTCTGAGGTAAGCTCATTTCTGAAAATTAATCTAAACTCGGCCTCGATAGCCATCGTATGGGAAGCACTAAAAGCCTTCCTAAGAGGCTGCATAACAAATAGAGCCTCATATAGATGCAAGGCTTACAGAACTGCAATAACCAACATAGAGCAGGAACTTAGGCAGGCAGAGCAGAAATGTGGCTCAGTTTCGGTAGATGATCAGGAGAAGCGGGCAGCGTTGAAGACAGACCTTGAAAGCTTACTTCAGGAAAGGGTGGCCAAGAGATGGGAGGCAAGTAAGTTGTCACATTTTGAATATGGAGAGGCGGCAGGTAAAATTTTGGCTTGGAAAATAAAAGCAGATCAGGCCAAAAAATTCATTAAGGAAGTAAAACTGGAAGGGGAAGCTAAGGCCAGATCCTCCACCTCAGAAATAGGGATCGCTTTTCAGGAGTTCTTCCAAAACATCTATAAGGATGACATTGTGGATGATCCAATGGCTAGGGAGGCATGGCTAGATAAGGCTATCTCCCCACCCTTTCGTTAGAACAGCGCGACCATTTGGAGACCAAAATATCAGAGGTTGAAGTTACTAACGCCATTAAACAACTGAAGCGAGGGAAGGCGGCAGGCCCGGATGGCCTACCAGGGGAGGTGTATGGTGCATTAGGTCCAGTTATAGTTCCATCTCTGACTGCCCTCTTTAATGCCATATTTGTTGAAGGCATGGCCCTGCCAGAATCGTGGAATGAGGCAACAATTGGGCTGATCCCCAAACCCGGTAAGGACCCAGCTGACTGCGGGTCCTACAGACTAATCTCACTCCTAAATAACGACTACAAAATCTTTGCGGCCATCCCTTCGGGAAGGTTGGGGAATGAGATTGGTTCGATAATCCACCAGGATCAGAAGGGTTTTATAAGGGGGCGACAGTTGGCAGATCTCACACACGATCTGGTTGGAGCGATAGACATCGCTGCTATGTTCTCTCTTCCTCTGGCCATTTTTACCCTGGATGCTACCAAAGCATTCGATAGGGTTAATTAGCCCTATCTGGCCGCGGTATTGAAAAGGTTTAATTTAGGGGATAATTTCTGTCGAGCTATCTCGCTTCTTTATAAGGATCCAAGGGCTAGACTCCTGGTTAATGGGGCTCTTACTGAGCATTTTAAGATTACGAGGGGTACCAGGCAGGGCTGCCCGCTTTCTCCCCTCCTGTTCAATATGTATATTGAACCGTTCGCTCAAATCTTGAGAGAGGAGTACAACATCCCCTCTTTTGAGTTTGGAGGATGGGTCAAGCGGATAGGACTCTATGCGGATGATATTCTCATCTATACAACTGACCCTGTGCAGGCCTTCCCCATTATCATCAAAAGGGCTAAATAATTCGGGCAGATTTCGGGGTCTGAAATCAATGAAGGAAAGACAGAGGTAATGACTTGGAATATCCAAAACCCGAAGTTGGTAGTCACTCCATCTATGCGCTACCTGGGAATCAGGATTACCAAGGAGATTGGTAACATAGCTCATATTAATTTGGACCAGGTCTTTCGAGAATGTCAGGCGCTATTAAAAGCTTGGGCCTCTCTCCTATTGACAATATTTGGGAAAGTTAGCTTAGCAAAAATGTCCATCCTCCCCAAGTATACATTTATTTTCAATACTATCCCTCTAGCTTTTGAGTCTAAGCAAATTCAAAAGTGTCAGCAAGATATAAATTCATTTGTGTGGAACTATAAATCAACCAGACTGGCCTGGAAAAAATTGAGAAGGAGGAGGGAGAAAGGGGGGCTCACACTTCCAGACATACAATATTATGCCTGGGCGTTTCAGCTGTCATAATCCAGGATGTTGCTGAAATCTCCATCAAGTGCATTAATCGGTAAAATGTTCAAGGCTATGTTGATTGGGGAGGATCTGCCCCCTGATGGCTTTCTATTTAAATTTGGGGACCGGAAGTTCTTCAAGAAGGTGAGGTTAAAGACCCTACAATCACTGGCAAAAGCTTGGAAGTTGATTAGAGAAAGAGTGGGGTTGCCCTATTTTTCAAGTTTCGCTCCAATCTGGGACTCCCCGGGGCTCCCTCCCTGCTTGAGGGATAGTCTCGCAACTCCCATAAAGGAGGCAGGGATAGTAAGATGGGGACATCTGCTAGTGGGAGGGGCACTGGTAGGTTGGGAGGAGTAATATGAGAAGGTTGGCCCAACACTATCGAGATTTAAATATATGCAGCTCGTTAGCTGGTCCTGGGAATTGTTGAGGAATAGGGTACATTTGGGGAGGAGTAGCATCCTAGGAGAACAGTTGGTAGAGAGACAAGAGGGGGGGAAAGAGGTAGCCTTTTGGTACTGGGCAATTCAGGAGGAGGTGGATGGGGACTTCACTCTACCCGATGAGCAGTGGGGAGGGGTCATAGGTATGCAGTGTGAGGACCTATGGATAAGATCGTTCACTCTCCTGTATAAAGTGAAAGTCCAATTGGCCGCACACTGCTCTACCTACCAGCGTGTCGCCCCAAAGAATTGTGGTCCCTGAAGTCAGCGTCAGCGGGTACGCCTATGCCCGAGCCATGAGTGCAAGTAAGTGTAGCGTTAGCCATCCCTGGACACGTGTTTCGAGGTAGTTGCCTCTCGTCAGCAGGGAGTAGGTGAGTGTGTAGGGTTGCTGTGTAGGCTGCTAAAATAAGTGTTCTCAGGTAAAGTACCTCTCGTAGCGCGCAGGTGCGTAACCATGAGCTCGTCAGCTCCACCGGCTCAAGGAGCCTGAATATTAGCAAAAGTCCAATTGGTCGCACACTGCTCTACCTACCAGCGTGTCGCCCCAAACAATTGTGGTCCCTGAAGTCAGCGACGGCGGGTACGCCTATGCCCGAGTCATGAGTGCAAGTAAGTGTAGCGTTAGCCATCCCTGGACACGTTTTTCGAGGTAGTTGCCTCTCGTCAGCAGGGAGTAGGTGAGTGTGTAGGGTTGCTGTGTAGGCTGCTAAAATAAGTGTTCTCAGGTAAAGTACCTCTCGTAGCGCGCAGGTGCGTAACCATGAGCTCGTCAGCTCCACCGGCTCAAGGAGCCTGAATATTAGCAAAAGTCCAATTGGTCGCACACTGCTCTACCTACCAGCGTGTCGCCCCAAAGAATTGTGGTCCCTGAAGTCAGCGTCGGCGGGTACGCCTATGCCCGAGTCATGAGTGCAAGTAAGTGTAGCGTTAGCCATCTCTGGACACGTGTTTCGAGGTAGTTGCCTCTCGTCAGCAGGGAGCAGGTGAGTGTGTAGGGTTGCTGTGTAGGCTGCTAAAATAAGTGTTCTCAGGTAAAGTACCTCTCGTAGCGCGCAGGTGCGTAACCATGAGCTCGTCAGCTCCACCGGCTCAAGGAGCGTGAATATTAGCAAAAGTCCAATTGGTCGCACACTGCTCTACCTACCAGCGTGTCGCCCCAAAGAATTGTGGTCCCTGAAGTCAGCGTCGGCGGGTACACCTATGCCCGAGTCATGAGTGCAAGTAAGTGTAGCGTTAGCCATCTCTGGACACGTGTTTCGAGGTAGTTGCCTCTCATCAGCAGGGAGCAGGGAGTAGGTGAGTGTGTAGGGTTGCTGTGTAGGCTGCTAAAATAAGTGTTCTCAGGTAAAGTACCTCTCGTAGCGCGCAGGTGCGCACCATGAGCTCGTCAGCTCCACCGGCTCAAGGAGCCTGAATATTAGCAAAAGTCCAATTGGTCGCACACTGTTCTACCTACCAGCGTGTCGCCCCAAAGAATTGTGGTCCCTGAAGTCAGCGTCGGTGGGTACACCTATGCCAGAGTCATGAGTGCAAGTAAGTGTAGCGTTAGCCATCCCTGGACACGTGTTTCGAGGTAGTTGCCTCTCGTCAGCAGGGAGTAGGTGAGTGTGTAGGGTTGCTGTGTAGGCTGCTAAAATAAGTGTTCTCAGGTAAAGTACCTCTCGTAGCGCGCAGGTGCGTAACCATGAGCTCGTCAGCTCCACCGGCTCAAGGAGCCTGAATATTGGCAAAAGTCCAATTGGTCGCACACTGCTCTACCTACCAGCTTGTCGCCCCAAAAAATTGTGGTCCCTGAAGTCAGCGTCGGCGGGTACGCCTATGCCCGAGTCATGAGTGCAAGTAAGTGTAGCGTTAGCCATCCCTGGACACGTGTTTCGAGGTAGTTGCCTCTCGTCAGCAAGGAGTAGGTGAGTGTGTAGGGTTGCTGTGTAGGCTGCTAAAATAAGTGTTCTCAGGTAAAGTACCTCTCGTAGCGCGCAGGTGCGTAACCATGAGCTCGTCAGCTCCACCGGCTCAAGGAGCCTGAATATTAGCAAAAGTCCAATTGGTCGCACACTGCTCTACCTACCAGCGTGTCGCCCCAAAGAATTGTGGTCCCTGAAGAAAGCGTCGGCGGGTACGCCTATGCCCGAGTGTGGGAGCCGGCCTCGTGGCGTGGTCCTGTTTCCCCGCGCTAAGCCACACGAGGTCCCATGCACATCGGGGCTCCTCCATCTTGGATTACACGTCACTCCACGTGACCACCTGTATGACCCTGCTCTACCCGGCCTCGGTCCCAGCGAGGCCCGACATCGAGACGCCAACCCCTGGCTCGGGGGATACCACGTGAGCCCTTCCCACTCTCGGCGGAGGGCAGTATCGATGGGACCCCCTACCGTCTCTCCACACCTGGGTGTGATCACCCCACAGCTCTCTGGGGCCTGGCGCCTCTCCTGCTGGGCATCTGGCCGCCCGCTACCCGTCCTCTCCGCCCCCTCCGGGCGCACGGGTCCGGACATCAAAGGGGTCCCGTCCTATATCTGGGGCGACCCGACAACAGGGCAGTAGTTGTATCCTGGAGTCGAGAGCCCTGCTGATCGGATCGCGGCTGACCCCACGAAGAAGACTCACCCGGAACCACCCCTTGAGCCCTGCTGACGACGTCGCGGCTCCACCGTGCTTAAAGACCTTCACGAACCCTTGGGGCCCTGCTGACGCTGTCGCGGCCCGACCTTGTTGAACCTTACCACCGGAGCCCAGCTGACCTCGTCGCGGCTCGACCGAAGCGGACCTACCACCAGAGCCCTGCTGACCGTGTCGCGGCTCGACCTAAGCGGAACTACCATCCGAGCCCTGCAGACGCCGTCGCGGCTCTCCACGTCCGAGCCGCTCTGAGACCAGCATCCAAGGTCTGGCGCAGAGCCCTCCCGTGCCTGGCTGGCACTAAGACTGTCCCGCTACCCTATCCTCTTGAACGAACACTGAGACTCTGACAGGATCCCTCGATCCCTCTGTAAATATTGCCCGTATTACTGCTGATAAAGAATCTAATCTCGCAACTACTATTGAGTCCTGTGTGGTGGTGTTACTGGGCCTAGTACGATCATAGGAGAAAGACCTCCCCGAGGAGGCTTCTCAGCGGCGCTCGGCTATAACTTTGCGGTAGGAAGGTGCCGGAATAGTCTCCCCGACTACCCGGCGGGCCTCCCTCCAACATTTGGTGGCCAGCGGCGGGATCCGAGCAAACGCAATCGTACAAGCAAGTAACGCAACCACTACCTGACCAGACGAGAAGAGAAAAAGGGAACCATGGATGGCCAAGAAGCAACCGTGGCCGCAACCTTCCAGTTGGAGAAACTGGAGGAATACACCCACAAGGAACTCAAACAATTCTGCAAAGACAAAGGGATCCCAACCACAGGATTGGGCACCAAGGAGGAAATGCAGAAAGCCCTGAAAGCCTGGGCAGAACCCGAGACCCCTCCACCCCGAGCCGAAGGGACCTCGGCCCGGGACGGAAACCTGCCGACCACGGCCCCGACAAACGGGGAGCGAACCATCCCAGACACCAGCCTTTCCCCCGAAGAGATACGAGAACGGGAAAGGGCCCGGACACACGAAATGGATCTTGCCCGACTCCGGCTGGACGGTGAGCTCCTACTGGCGGAGAAAAAGATAGCCCTGGAGCAACTACGACTACAAGAAGAAATCGAGGAGAAGAAAAGGCATCGGGAGCTAGAGGAGAGACGGCTAACCCTCGAGCACGAGAGGAGCCTTCAAGAACTTGAACTAAAAGCTAAAACCGGGGAGACCAGCAACCCCGGAGCCCGGGACGCTCCGCCCCCGACCGAGCCAAAGGTTCACATCCCCAAGGATGTCGTCAAGGAGTACTATAAAAATGACGACATCCAGCAATGGTTCCGAGCGTACGAAGTCGCCATGACCTCCCATCGGGTACCCCGGAAGGATTGGGGCGCCGGCCTATGGGGGAGGTTCCTCAGCGAGGGACGGGATACCCTGCTGCAACTCCCCGACGCAGTGATGACCTCGTACGACCACATGAAGGAAGCCCTACTCACCCGCTACGGACTGTCGGCCGAGATGTACCGGCAACGCTTCCGGGACTGCAAGAAGATCCCCGGTACCACATGGGTCGAATACGTGGACTTCTTCAGCCGAGCGTTGGCGGGATGGATCAAAGGGTGCAGGGTCACCTCATATAACGAACTATTCGACCTCATTAGTCTGGGAACACCTAGCCAACAACTGCTTTGTGGAACTAAGGCAACACCTCCTGGACAGTAAACTGACCGAGCCCCGGAAGCTCGCCGCCGAAGCGGACCGATGGGTCAACACCCGGGTCCCCCGAAACCCCGTGGGGGACTACCAACGGAGCACCACGGGACCTCCCCGCCAGTGAGGCGGAGGAGGGGGGTCCCACCGCAGTCGAGAATTCCCAGCCGGGCCGCCCAGAAGTCCGCCACGAGGGCAAGCAACCAACCCCGCTTCCCCGACCCAGGGCCAAAGAGGGACCCCTATCGCCCGGTCTGGACCACGACCGACAGTAACTTGCTTCGGATGCCAACAGACTGGCCATTATGCCAGTGACCCGGCTTGCCCCATGAACCGACGGAACGGGACCACGGGGCCACCTCCCCGACAAATTGCCGCCGCAGCCCTGGGGGAGGGAGAGGACGAGGAGGAGAACCACGACGACGGGTCCCCCGAGTGGGAACCAGCCGCCATGTCGCTTGTATGCCTAGGCTCCCGAGAAATGGTGCCCCGCGCCACCATCCCAAGCAACACCCAGAAGTACCAACAGTGGGTCACCATCAATGGGCGACGGGCCGAGGCCCTCCGGGACACTGGGGCCAGAGTGACCGTTGTCCGCTGCCATCTGGTGACCCCGAACAGATCCTACCACATGTCCTCTGCCCTGTCCGGACCGCCGACAACACCGAGAGCATGTGCCGGATGGCCCGAATCCCCTTAGAGTGGGGAGGAGTGTCCGGCACCCTAAAAGTGACTGTCCGCGACGACGCCCCGGTGGACTGCCTCCTGGGGAACGACCTAGAGAGCTCCCCCTGGGCCCAGGTGGAGCGCCGAGAGCATCTGGGGATGCTAGGACTACCCGAGTGGGCCTGCGCCACCACTCGGTCCATGACCGTCCAGCCAGCTGCGGCCCCGGCCCCCGACAAACCGGCGGGCCCCGAACCATCCACCTCCTCCAGCACGGAGGAACCTGACGAGGAGGCCGGGCCCTCCGAACTTTCTTCCAACGAGGCCGCTCCCCTCAGCGAGATCCCCGAGCTGGCCCAGTGGCGCCACGACGGGGGCCCCACCCGTGAACAATTCCAGCAAGAACAGAAGGGCTGCCCGTCCCTCGAGGGGGCCCGACAGCAGGCGGCCGCCCAGGCTGCGGGGGACCCCTCGGGAACCCACTGGGTCTATTGGGACAATGACTTATTGTATAGCGAGCAGAAAATCACCGAACTAGGGGCCAGCCGGGTGCTGGTGGTCCCCCTCCGATTTCGAGAATTCCTCTTGAACCTGGCACATGACGTGCACCTCGCCGGACATCTCGGGCGGGACAAGACGTACAGCCGCCTCGTGACCCATTTCTATTGGCCCCGAATGAGACGAGACGTGGACCAGCACTGCCGGTCCTGCCCGACCTGCTAAGCGAGCGGGAAGACTGGGGGACGCGTGATAGCCCCCCTGCAACCATTTCCAGCCGTCCACACCCCGTTCGAACGAGTGGGGATAGACATCGTGGGGCCCCTCGACCCCCGGACCGCCCTGGGCCACCGCTTCATCCTGGTACTGGTCGACCACGCCACCCGGTACCCAGAAGCTGTTCCCCTCCGGACTGTGACCGCTCCAGTGGTGGGCCGGGCCCTGATGGGCATCTTCTCCAGGGTGGGGTTCCCCCGAGAAGTGGTGAGCGACAGGGGGACGAACTTTATCTCGAAGTACATGAGATCCCTCTGGCAACAATGTGGGGTCACCTATAAATTCACCACCCCTTACCACCCCCAGGGGAACGGACTGGTCAAGCGGTTCAACCGAACCCTGAAGGGGATGATCAAGCGCCTGGAAGAGCCCCTCAGGAGGAGATGGGATGTCCTGTTGCCCTGCCTCCTGTTCGCCTACCGGGAGGTACCCCAGAAGTCCCTGGGCTTCAGCCCCTTCGAACTGTTATATGGGCACCCCGTCCGAGGGCCCCTCAGCCTGGTCAAGGAGGATTGGGGGGCGAACGTCCAGAGTGCCCCGCCCGACGTCTACCGGTACCTCCTGACCTTGCGGAACCAGACTCGAAAGTTCCGTGCCCTGGCAGAAGCCAACCTTGAAGCCAGCCAAGAAGATATGAAACGCTGGTATGACGAGAATGCCTCAGCCGTCGAGTTTGAGCCGGGCCAGCAAGTCTGGGTCATGTCACCCGTGGACCCCTGCGCCCTGCAGGACAAGTGGACCGGGCCCTTCAAGATAGTTGAAAGGAAGAGCCCCGTCACGTACCTGGTCGATATGGAGTCTCCGAGGAACCCCCTCAGGGTCCTGCACGCCAACCGGCTCAAGCCCCATTTTGCCCGAACTGAACTAAGCTTACTACTGGCTACCGACGATGGGGGTGAAAGTGACTCCGAGCCCCTACCAGACCTCCTGGGGTCCTCGAGCCAAGACGGCTCCTTGGAGGGCGTCCACCTCTCCGCCACCCTGACACCAGAACAGCGCCATGATTGCCAGAAGCTACTGCAACCCTTCGCTGCCCTCTTTTCTCTCACGCCCGGGGTAACCCCCTGGTGCGTCCACGACGTGGACACGGGGGATAGCCCCCCTGTACGAGACCGCGCTTATAGAGTGCCTGACCGAGTCCGGGCCTGCATCAAGACCGAGGTCGCCAAGATGCTCGCCCTCGGAGTCATCGAGCCTTCCGACAGCCCGTGGGCCAGCCCGGTAGTCTTGGTGCCGAAGGCCGCCGCCCCCGGCACGGCCCCCGAACTCAGATTCTGTGTCGACTACCGGGCCCTGAACGCAGTTACCAAGACCGATGCCCACCCTTTGCCACGAGCCGATGAGCTGATTGATCGCTTAGGGGCCGCCCGCTACCTAAGCACCTTTGATCTCACTGCTGGGTACTGGCAGATCAAGCTCACTCCCGGCGCACAAGAACGATCAGCTTTCTCTACCCCCGACGGCCACTACCACTTCCGGGTGATGCCCTTCGGCATGAAGAACGCCCCAGCGACCTTTCAGAGGCTGGTAAATAAGGTCCTGGCCAGTCTCGAAGCCTTCAGCGCGGCCTACCTCGATGACATTTCTGTCTTCAGCGACCACTGGGCCGCGCACCTAGGACACCTTGGGGAAGTCCTGGCCGCTCTCCAAAGAGCCGGCCTCACAATTAAGGCCAGCAAGTGCCAGATCGGTCAAGGATCTGTGACCTATCTGGGCCATCAGGTGGGGAGTGGCCAGGTGGCCCCCCTACAAGTAAAAAGTGGACGCCATCCAGGCGTGGGAGCCCTCCGCCACCCAAACCGCTGTCCGGGCATTCCTGGGCCTCACAGGCTACTACCGACGCTTCATAAAGGATTACGGCAGCATTGTGGGCCCCCTTACGGAACTCACTTCAAAGAAACAACCCAAGGCGGTGCACTGGACGCCCCGCTGCCAGACCGCGTTTGATACTCTCAAAGCAGCCATGTGCGCTGCCCCTGTGCTACAGGCCCCCAACTACAGCAAGGAATTTGTAGTCCAGACCGATGCCTCGGAGTACGGGGTCGGGGCAGTCCTCTCCCAGCTGGACGCCAAGGGCCTCGACCGACCGGTGGCCTTTATCAGCCGCCGACTGCTGCCGCGAGAACAGAGGTGGAGCACCATCGAGCGGGAGGCCTTCGCTGTGGTATGGGCTCTCAAGAAGCTCCGGCCCTACCTTTTTGGTACCCACTTCAGGGTCCAGACTGACCACCGGCCCTTGCGGTGGCTCATGCAAATGCGGGGCAAGAACCCCAAGCTGTTACGCTGGTCCATCTCGCTACAAGGGATGGACTTCACTGTTGAACACCGGCCCGGCAACGACCACGCCAATGCTGATGGCCTGTCCCGATTCTTCCGCCTCGGTGAGGAGAACCCCCAAGAAGATGGGTGACTCTCCCTGCCTTCAGCTGGGGGGGACGCGTGTGGGAGCCGGCCTCGTGGCGTGGTCCTGTTTCCCCGCGCTAAGGTCCCATGCACATCGGGGCTCCTCCATCTTGGATTACACGTCACTCCACGTGACCACCTATATGACCCTGCTCTACCCGGCCTCGGTCCCAGCCAGGCCCGACATCGAGACGCCAACTCCTAGCTCGGGGGATACCACATGAGCCCTTCCCACTCTCGGCGGTGGGCAGTATCGATGGGACCCCCTACCGTCTCTCCACACCTGGGTGTGATCACCCCACAGCTCTCTGGGGCCTGGCGCCTCTCCTGCTGGGCGTCTGGCCACCCCCTACCCGTCCTCTCCGCCCCCTCTGGGCGCACGGGTCCGGACATCAAAGGGGTCCCGTCCTATATCTGGGGCGACCCGACAACAGGGCAGTAGTTGTATCCTGGAGTCGAGAGCCCTGCTGATCGGATTGCGGCTGACCCCACGAAGAAGACTCACCCGGAACCACCCCTTGAGCCCTGCTGACGACGTCGCGGCTCCACCGTGCTTAAAGACCTTCACGAACCCTTGGGGCCCTGCTGACGCTGTCGCGGCCCGACCTTGTTGAACCTTACCACCGGAGCCCAGCTGACCTCGTCGCGGCTCGACCGAAGCGGACCTACCACCAGAGCCCTGCTGACCGTGTCGCGGCTCGACCTAAGCGGAACTACCATCCGAGCCCTGCAGACGCCGTCGCGGCTCTCCACGTCCGAGCCGCTCTGAGACCAGCATCCAAGGTCTGGCGCAGAGCCCTCCCGTGCCTGGCTGGCACTAAGACTGTCCCGCTACCCTATCCTCTTGAACGAACACTGAGACTCTGACAGGATCCCTCGATCCCTCTGTAAATATTGCCCGTATTACTGCTGATAAAGAATCTAATCTCGCAACTACTATTGAGTCCTATGTGGTGGTGTTACTGGGCCTAGTACGATCATAGGAGAAAGACCTCCCCGAGGAGGCTTCTCAGCGGCACTCGGCTATAACTTTGCGGTAGGAAGGTGTCGGAATAGTCTCCCCGACTACCGGGCGGGCCTCCCTCCAACACCGAGTCATGAGTGCAAGTAAGTGTAGCGTTAGCCATCCCTGGACACGTGTTTCGAGGTAGTTGCCTCTCGTCAGCAGGGAGTAGGTGAGTGTGTAGGGTTGCTGTGTAGGCTGCTAAAATAGGTGTTCTCAGGTAAAGTACCTCTTGTAGCGCGCAGGTGCGTAACCATGAGCTCGTCAGCTCCACCGGCTCAAGAAGCCTGAATATTAGCAAAAGTCCAATTGGTCGCACACTGCTCTACCTACCAGCGTGTCGCCCCAAAGAATTGTGGTCCCTGAAGTCAGCGTCGGCGGGTACGCCTATGCCCGAGTCATGAGTGCAAGTAAGTGTAGCGTTAGCCATCCCTGGACACGTGTTTCGAGGTAGTTGCCTCTCATCAGCAGGGAGTAGGTGAGTGTGTAGGGTTGCTGTGTAGGCTGCTAAAATAAGTGTTCTCAGGTAAAGTACCTCTCGTAGCGCGCAGGTGCGTAACCATGAGCTCGTCAGCTCCACCGGCTCAAGGAGCCTGAATATTAGCAAAAGTCCAATTGGTCGCACACTGCTCTACCTACCAGCGTGTCGCCCCAAAGAATTGTGGTCCCTGAAGTCAGCGTCGGCGGGTACGCCTATGCCCGAGTCATGAGTGCAAGTAAGTGTAGCGTTAGCCATCCCTGGATACGTGTTTCGAGGTAGTTGCCTCTCGTCAGCAGGGAGTAGGTGAGTGTGTAGGGTTGCTGTGTAGGCTGCTAAAATAAGTGTTCTCAGGTAAAGTACCTCTCGTAGCGCGCAGGTGCGTAACCATGAGCTCGTCAGCTCCACCGGCTCAAGGAGCCTGAATATTAGCAAAAGTCCAATTGGTCGCACACTGCTCTACCTACCAGCGTGTCGCCCCAAAGAATTGTGGTCCCTGAAGTCAGCATCGGCGGGTATGCCTATGCCCGAGTCATGAGTGCAATTAAGTGTAGCGTTAGCCATCCCTGAACACGTGTTTCGAGGTAGTTGCCTCTCTTCAGCAGGGAGTAGGTGAGTGTGTAGGGTTGCTGTGTAGGCTGCTAAAATAAGTGTTCTCAGGTAAAGTACCTCTCGTAGCGCGCAGGTGCGTAACCATGAGCTCGTCAGCTCCACCGGCTCAAGGAGCCTGAATATTAGCAAAAGTCCAATAGGTCGCACACTGCTCTACCTACCAGCGTGTCACCCCAAAGAATTGTGGTCCCTGAAGTCAGCGTTGGCGGGTACGCCTATGCCCGAGTCATGAGTGCAAGTAAGTGTAGCGTTAGCCATCCCTAGACACGTGTTTCGAGGTAGTTGCCTCTCAACAGCAGGGAGTAGGTGAGTGTGTAGGGTTGCTGTGTGGGCTGCTAAAATAAGTGTTCTCAGGTAAAGTACAACTCGTAGCGCGCAGGTGCGTAACCATGAGCTCGTCAGCTCCACCGGCTCAAGGAGCCTGAATATTAGCAAAAGTCCAATTGGTCGCACACTGCTCTACCTACCAGCGTGTCGCCCCAAAGAATTGTGGTCCCTGAAGTCAGCGTCGGCGGGTACGCCTATGCCTGAGTCATGAGTGCAAGTAAGTGTAGCGTTAGCCATCCCTGGACACGTGTTTCCAGGTAGTTGCCTCTCGTCAGCAGGGAGTAGGTGAGTGTGTAGGTTTGCTGTGTAGGCTGCTAAAATAAGTGTTCTCAGGTAAAGTACCTCTCGTAGCGCGCAGGTGCACCTCGGGCATAGGTGTACCTGCCGACGCTGACTTCAGGGACCACAATTCTTTGGGGTGACACGCTGGTAGGTAGAGCAGTGTGCGACCAATTGGACTTTTGCTAATTTTCAGGCTCCTTGAGCCGATGGAGCTGACGAGCTCATGGTTACGCACCTGCACGCTACGAGTGGTACTTTACCTGAGAACACTTATTTTAGCAGCCTACACAGCAACCCTACACACTGACCTACTCCCTGCTGACGAGAGGCAACTACCTCGAAACACGTGTCCAGGGATGGCTAACGCTACACTTACTTGCACTCATGACTCGGGCATAGGCGTACCCGCCGACGCTGACTTCAGGGACCACAATTCTTTGGGGCGACACGCTGGTAGGTAGAGCAGTGTGCGACCAATTGGACTTTTGGTAATATTCAGGCTCCTTGAGCCGGTGGAGCTGACGAGCTCATGGTTACGCACCTGCGAGCTACAAGAGGTACTTTACCTGAGAACACTTATTTTAGCAGCCTACACAGCAACCCTACACACTCACCTACTCCCTGCTGACGAGAGGCAACTACCTCGAAACACGTGTCCAGGGATGGCTAACGCTACACTTACTTGCACTCATGACTCGGGCATAGGCGTACCCGCCGACGCTGACTTCAGGGACCACAATTCTTTGGGGCGACACGCTGGTAGGTAGAGCAGTGTGCGACCAATTGGATTTTTGCTAATATTTAGGCTCCTTAAGCCGGTGGAGCTGACGAGCTCATGGTTACGCACCTGCGTGCTACGAGAGGTACTTTAACTGAGAACACTTATTTTAGCAGCCTACACAGCAACCCTACACACTCACCTACTCCCTGCTGACGAGAGGCAACTACCTCGAAACACGTGTCCAGGGATGGCTAACGCTACACTTACTTGCACTCATGACTCGGGTATAGGCGTACCCGCCGACGCTGACTTCAGGGACCACAATTCTTTGGGGCGACACGCTGGTAGGTAGAGCAGTGTGGGACCAATTGGACTTTTGCTAATATTCAGGCGCCTTGAGCCGGTGGAGCTGACGAGCTCATGGTTACGCACCTGCGCGCTACGAGAGGTACTTTACCTGAGAACACTTATTTTAGCAGCCTACACAGCAACCCTACACACTCACCTACTCCCTGCTGACGAGAGGCAACTACCTCGAAACACGTGTCCAGGGATGGCTAACGCTACACTTACTTGCACTCATGACTCGGGCATAGGCGTACCTGCCGACGCTGACTTCAGGGGCCACAATTCTTTGGGGTGACACGCTGGTAGCTAGAGCAGTGTGCAACCAATTGGATTTTTGCTAATATTCAGGCTCCTTGAGCCGGTGGAGCTGATGAGCTCATGGGTACGCACCTGCGCGCTACGAGAGGTACTTTTACTGAGAACACTTATTTTAGCAGCCTACACAGCAACCCTACACACTCACCTACTCCCTGCTGACGAGAGGCAACTACCTCGAAACACGTGTCCAGCGATGGCTAACGATACACTTACTTGCTCTCATGACTCGGGCATAGGCGTACCCGCCGACGCTAACTTCGGGGACCACAATTCTTTGGGGCGACACGCTGGTGGGTAGAGCAGTGTGCGACCAATTGGACTTCTCCTGTATAAAGTGGTTAAGCTGGCTTGGCTGAGGCGGAATCACTTGTTTACTGTTCATCGAGCCTATCTATCCCCTCAAAGGCTATCTAAATTTCAGATTTAAAAATTCTGTAATAAGTGCAATCTCCCTGCAGCCTCCGATGTCCACATGTTTATGGATTGTCCACTTATTAACACCTTTTGGCAGGAAGTAAAGAATACTTTGGACTCTATTCTTAAGATATCCATATCTGTTACATTGCCGTTAATAATATTTAGGGTGGACGATAATATCACGGGGCAGGCAAAGTGTTTCTTGTTTTATGCAATTCTGCTGGCCAGACGGCAGATTTGCAAATTTTGGGTTGACCAGAAGGCACCATCACATGCAGGCTGGCTAATGTCCCTATATGACACATCGAAGGTGGACTTGGCCAGATCATGTGGCCAACGTAACCTCACCTTTTGTAACTTGCTGGTTCAGTGGAGGTAGAAAGGCTTGGCAGACCTTCCGGGTTTTTTTTTTTTTCCCGGGTCCGATGATTATGCCATCATACTCCAAGGTTCCTTAGTGGTTCCTACTGAAAGGCTTACTAAGTCTAGATGGAGTAGTGAGGGGATTGGTGTGCCCTCTTATTTTTCTCCTCCCCCATAATATCCCGCAGAACGTTTTTCGCCGGTCTGTGTTTTACTGGTGTTCGGGTCTGGGAGATAATTATAACAAGTACCAGACGACTTCCAAGGTGATCGGCGTCTCTTTTTGGGATTGTGGGGCAGGCAAATGAGGACAAAAAAAAAAAAAGAGAGTTCAGGGGAAGGGGCCACACAACAGACCGTGCGGGGCAGGCAGGAGGAGCAGTTGCAGCACAACAGATCAGGGACGGCAGAAGAGTGTGGCAGTAAAATGGACCATGGCGGACAGGAGGCAGGGGATAGGGGCATGGCATGTGGACAGGCAAGGTGGAGGTGTAGGTGGCAGGGACAGGTTACAGTCATCTGACAATGCTAGGCAGGTGGGAGGGGAGTGACAACTCAACAGAACACTCAGAGTAGATAGGAGTGACAGGTCCATGGAACATGGTGGGCAAAAAGGATGGAAAAGGGGCATGCACAAAGACATCGGAGGGCAGGGGGAAGGAGAATAGGGTCAGCAAGCTAAGCACAGAGGCTAAGCAGGAGGTCAATGATGGAGCATAGAATTGGGCAATGGAGGGCAGGAGGAGTGGACTGGTACATCATGCTAAATGGAGGGCAGTGGCAGCACATCAGACCATGCATGGCAGGAGGGAGGAGGCTAGTCCATGGATTCAGACAGCAGAGGATAGGGAGGAGGTGGATGGGGCAGCAAGCTAACTGTTCAGAGAAGGTGGGTATTAGGAACTTGATTGTTTTTAAAATGTGTGTCTGTGCGAACTACTTAAAATATGAACAAGTATGCAGCATAATCTCACTTTTATTCAGGAAGAAGAGGATGTTTGTGACTGTGACTCCAGGCTCACTTGGCAGAAACACCCCCTGACCCTCCACCCCCCATCGCAAAATGTAACACCCATGAAAAGGGTAGGTGAACGCAGTGTTATAGAGAACATAGTCCTGAGAGCACGATTGAAAATGAAAACTAGATATAGTGTATGGTATAAACTATGCACCAAAAAGTGTGATTTAAGATGAACCAGCCGTGAAATATAATATGCAATACATTGTGCGCAATAACAGATTAATTGGAGACCGCAAGATAGCACAGGCACCAGCGCGCGCTATGCGATATGCGCCTTGGAGTGCAATATGCACAAGGCAGTGTTGTGTAACCTAACTAGCCTCTAAAGTTGTAATATAAAATATGTGCTGTGGAGTGTAACGTCGCATATGCACTGTGACAAAGATATGGATCCCAGATTGTAATATGTATGGCATAGCGCTGTGCATTATAACATAGGCATCGAGGAAGGCAGGTTAGATGGGGAATTATATAACCCGTGTGAAGGCAAGTGTGGCATGAGATATTCACGGGGTGGTGTTACAGTGCACATTGGCTAGAGAGTGTCATAGCATACGCACTAGCTGGTGGAATACAACACAGAGGTGTGTGGCACTCGGCGGGCACTGGTGGGTGGAACACAGCATTGGGCTCAGCCAGGAGCGTGCTGTGACTCTCAAGTGAGGTTTGTCTCCTTTCCAGAGAGTAAAATAAAAAGTATTACACATCCGGCGGTGGATGTGTGTTTTATTAACCGTGAGGGGGGTTTCTTGCATAGTTTTTGTCGAATTTTTGTCAAATACCCTTTGAATGGCTTGGTGTGCGTGTGCATTAAATGTGCCCGTCAATAGCTACCCATGTTTGTATAAATAAATGACAAGGGTGTCTACTTGGAGAGAACCCACCGGCGGGGGCACCGGGATTAGGCACAGTAGGGCGTCAGACATGTCACAGCTTCACTAGCGGTGTAAATACATTCCACGTGGATTCATTGTATGCATAGTCGCCTTTTAATGAATATCACGCAAATCGACATGGTGATAGGTACATACGGTTTGTCCAGCATGTCCTAGGGGTTTCTATAAATATATTTTTAACAAAAATAATAAAAAACAATGGCCGGCCCCGGGGGATGGGGTCCCCGGGGCCATAAGTGGCCTGAGGAGGGGGGCAACGCAGCCTCCCTCCTAAAGAATTCTAAAAAAAAAAGGCCATGCCCCGGGGGTTGGGGTCCCTGGGGCCGATTAAGGCCTTGGGAGGGGGGCCACGCGGCCCCCTTCCAAATAAAAAAAAAATAAAAAATTAGGAGGCAGGCCCTGGGGTATGGGGTCCCCCGGGCCAATAAATTAGAAAAAGAAGGGGGGCCACACAGCCCCACTTCTTAAAAAAATAAAACAAATAAAAGACCGGCATCGCGCCGGATGCCACGCCCCCTCCTTGCAGCACTCTGCAAACGCGCTCCCTGGCGAGTTGTAAGTTGGGGAATTAATTCCCCTTCAATACTGAGGGTCCCTGAGGGCCAACTAGCCCAACAGGTATCTCCAGTATGCGCCAGGGAGCTGCGTTGCAGACAGATGTTCTGAGGCCACGCCCCTTTTTACACCTCTCTGCAACGCAGCTCTGTGGCGCGTACTGGAGGTACCTAGTGGGCTAGTTTGACCCTAGGGACCCTTAGGATTCAAGGTGACTTAATCTCTCAACTTAGAACGGCCACAGGGCGTGTTTACACAGTGGTGAAGGGAGGGGACAGGGTCTGAGGTGACGTGTGCAAACACGCCCTATGGCACGTTTTAAATTGGGGATATAACTCCCCTTCAATCCTGAGGGCCCCTGAGAGCTAACTAGCCTACCAGGTGCTTCCAGTAAGCACCACTGAGCTGCATTGCAGAGAGGTGGTCAAGGCCGTGCCACTTTTTACACCTCTCTGCAACGCAGCTCTGTGGCGCTTACTGGAGGTACCTAGTGGGCTAGTTGGACCCTAGGGACCCTCAGGATTCAAATGAACTTAATCTCCCAACTAAAAACGGCCACAGGGCGTGTTTACACAGTGGTGAAGGGACGGGACGGGGCCTGAGTTAACGTGTGCAAACGCGCCCGTGGCGCATTTTAAGATGGGGAAATAATTCACCTTCAATCCTGAGGGACCCTGGGGGCCAACTAGCCCACCAGGTGCTTCCAGTGAGCGCCACTGCGCTGCGTTGCAGAGAGGTGGTCTACGCCGTGCCCCTTTTTACATCTCTCTGCAACGCAGCTCTGTGGCGCTTACTGGAGGTACCTAGTGGTCTAGTTACACCCTAGGGACCCTCAGGAATCAAGGGGACTTAATCTCCCAACTTAAAATGGACACAGGGCGTGGGGAAGGGAGGGGACGGGGCCTGAGGTGACATGTGCAAACACGCCCTGTGGCACATTTTAAGAGGTAGTTTTAATCCCCCTGCCCTATTATATACTAGGGGCTTACAGAGGAGGTCATGCTAATCACAGGGGGACCCCAACGCATAGTGTTCCCTAGTGTATGTAGGTGTTTTTACTGTATTCTAAGTGTCTTTTAACATAGCACTGGCTCTAGGACTGGTTAGTCAGACTCAGTTACCACCAGTATCCGTCTGAAAAAGTTGAGGGTACAGGATGATTTTGCAACAAGGCTTATTTCTGCTCTTCTGTTTGTTCTTTCTGCATGTTATCCTTCTTCCTGCACTTTTCTTCGTCTTGAGGACTTCTGTTGCTTCTTTCTGCATTTCTTTTTTTTCTTTCGGTGCATTTTTCTTCTTTCTTCACATGTCCTATCTCTGTAGGCATGAAATTCACTGAAAACACCATAGGTTTCAGGCACGTTATAGTTAGAAATTAGCATTTAAAAACCTTAGAAATTCACAGAAAAAAACATAGGTTTCAGGGGCGTTATAGTTAGCTGGACTTTTCACTCGTACAAAACCATTGAAATTCCCCCTTTATAGTTAGTTCAGCTAACTATAACTCACGCGCCCGCAATGCACTGCTGATGACGTCACATATTACATCACTCATGACATGGTCAGTGACATCACTCATGACATCTCAAATGACATCACTGATGACATCATCCTTGTGATAGAGTGGCAGACCCCCTCTCACCCTAATATAACCTTTGATACTCACATTCAAAAATAGAAACTAAAATTTTCAAAACAATGGACATACCAATACCACTTACAACAACCTATTCAGTAATTCTAAGATCCACATACACATCCACTCATTCACCAACAGTCCTATACAGTCACTCATACATGTATTCACTCATCATATGTACTCATACACCTATACATCCTGTTACACAACACCACTCATCCATAGAGTTACTCACACACATAGTCACTCATGCTAATAAAGAATCAAACATCCATTTACTTGCATATACAGTTATACACACACCACCACCCTTACTTCTACAGAAACTTACACATACTTAGTCTTTTAAACAATCACTTATAGAAACACATAGTTATTCATACAGGAACTCTTCCAATCTCTCACTTTCACATATAGTCACATATACTAATTTAAAACATATGTAGTTACTCATAAAGACACTATTGAGACAGTCATTCACTCACTAACACACCCATACACACACTCATCCACCCTTACAGTCCTGCACACATGCTGTCTTCAACACATACAAACAGTGAGTCACTCATTCATGTACCTATGCACTACGTATATATATATGTACTTTATTTAGATATAAAAATATCCTTAAAAGAGCACCACAAAGTTACGACAGCAATACATATAAAAAGAAACAACAAAAACCTTAGCATAAGAGCAGTGGTTGTTAAAAACTTCGAATTACAATAAAAGCTTCACTGATATATAAATGGTAAAAAAAACTTGATGTGCAAAATGCAATGACAAGCATAACGTTTAAAATACATTTGATATCAGGTGTTTGACAGACAACCATAAATACAAACCAATATTTCATAAAAATGACAGCTGATTATGCAAAACATCAATCAAGTAAAAGTGGTGTTAGCAGCATTTGAGAGATTACAGGATGAGATGAAGTAGCTCTTAAAAATGGCATAATACCATACCAGACCCATTACTGCCTAAGAGTGTGGTAAGCATTTCGTAAAAAGGTTGTAAAAGCAATATTTAGACTTGTGTTTTCTGGCATTAGAGCTGCAACAATTGCTTGTCTGCACTACGTAATACCCCCCACCGAACCATACAGACACTCAGACACTCATACTGATACTCAAAAAACCAACTAATAACCTATATAGACACTCATGTAGGTACTCACCAACCCATGCAGCCACTTATACACAAAGTGAGAGACTGATACAGATATTTACATATTTAAACATTACTCACTAAGCCATGTATTCACTAAGATACACTTAATCAGTCAGTTATACAATCAATTTTTCAAGAACAAATCATCCATTTAGACACTTATATTCCCATTTATTCTTCCATCGACCTTGAGATACACATATATAAAACATATTTAATTTTCAGAAAAACACACATTCACTGGATGATGTCATCAGTGATGTCATCTGTGATGTCATTTGAGATGTCCCAGTGATGTCATGAGTGATGTCACTGACCATGTCATGAGTGATGTAATATGTGACATCATCAGAAGTGCATTGCGGGCGCGCAAGTTATCGTTAGCTGAACTAACTATAACAGGGGAATTTCAATGGTTTTGTACAAGTGAAAAGTCCAGCTAACTATAATGCCTCTGAAACCTATGGTCTTTTCAGTGAAAAAAAAAAAATATATATATATATATTCCAATCGCCATTCACTCTCCAGTTGAGGCACCACACATCAGCATTTTTTCAACCTTTATTCCTCACGGGTGGCAGGGAAAACGACAACTTCATGTCGCAATTGTAGAGACCAAACGCGTTTTAGGCTTCTTCAGCCCTTGTTCACTGGTGTCGTCAGGAGGGAGAGTTTCACAGTTTCGCGCCATGTTTGCAGCGCTAAATATTCAATTGCGGCCGTAGTGGGCGTGGCTACATTGCACTCTGGTCTTAGTAGTTTGTATTGCAAATAATGTGCCTCAATGTCTCCTTTCAAAATTAAAATCCTATAGTAGGTATGCTGACAATGGAACCATCGTGTCCTCGCCAGTGTTCACCTTGAGATCGGTCTCGCTGTTCCACACAACACCGCTTATCCGCTTCACACGGTGTCAGGAGCCGCTGTATCAGCGGCGGGGTGCCTCGCGACCCGAGCAGGGCCGCTACATATTCCAATCGCCATTCACTCTCCAGTTGAGGCACCACACATCAGCGTTTTTTCAACCTTTATTCCTCACGGATGGCAGGGAAAACGACAACTTCATGTCACAATTGTAGAGACCAAACGCGTTTCAGGCTTCTTCAGCCCTTGTTCACTGGTGTCGTCAGGAGGGAGAGTTTCACAGTTTCGCGCCATGTTTGCAGCGCTAAATATTCAATTGCGGCCGTAGTGGGCGTGGCTACATTGCACTCTGGTCTCAGTATATATATATATATATATATGAAGCAACTCGCAATTCTTTTTCCTTGGAGGAAAATCACGGGCACAGACCACTGTTATACCAAACAGTTTGTTTTATTTATTTCCCAATGTCCAGACGCGTTTCGGCCATCCAAGCGGCCTTGATCACCTGACCACACGCATTGACAGACCCACTATTTAAAGTGCTAGTGCTCATTACATTTCTAGTAGACATGGAAGAAATACTATTAATCTCGTCATTTATACATGTTCATTCATTGCTAATGCATAACAGAATGCAAAATGTGTACTTGGAAATTCGAAGGCCTAAATGCCTCTATTTATAAGATTCAATATTTCTAAACATTTCCCCTTGTTGGTAATTAATGACAATAGAAAGTTCATTCCATAACATGTAACTACTAATATTGTGCTCACTTAACCGTGTTAAAAAATAAAAGAAACAAATAATTAATTTGTAGACATTTCTACACTAGTCCAACACTCTGTTTAACTCGAGTTAATCAAGTAAGGTGCATAAGTGCAACAGTGTTATAAGGACATAAAGTGACTGATGCTTAGAGGTGCAAATTTTGCGAACTGTGGTAGGAGACATAGACATATGTAGGGCAGTAAACAAGTTGACATGAGTTTTTAAAGTGCAATAGTAAGATAATAGGCTAAAATATGGCTTGTGACATATTTAAAATGATCAATAAAAAAGACACCTGGTAAATAAAAACCTACCCTGCAGCATCTTAAAAACCAATCACTAAAAATATTTGTTCATAGACAACAAGCCCAAGAGCCATCGAATGCATGTGTGACATTTCCAGGGGGAGAGGTACCCTGTATCAATACATTACTACCAGACAAGATTATTAAACTCATAAAAAAGTGTAAAGTTCCTCTGTTACATTGAGACCCCCCGGCCATTTTGAATCAAACTCTAATATGTACTGGGTTTCCAAGCGACGTAAGGTGGCCTCTCTGTTTCCACCCCTTCGCTTCTGGGGAACTGATTCAATGGCAAAGTACCTAAGACATTTGGGGTTACTTTCGTGCACTTTTTCAAAGTGTCTGGCTACAGGGTAATTCTGGTCCTTGTTAACAATAGCTCTAATATGCTGCAAGATTCGCTTATGGACTGCCATTTTGGTGCTGCCTATGTATTTTAAGGGGCAATCACATTGTAACACATAGACACAAAAATCCAATTTGCATGTAAGATTTTGTTTAATTTCCCTTTGAGTATCCGAAAAAGCCGTTCAGTATGTCTTAGTGTTTGCACCAAACTGGCAGGCCTTGCAGGATGAGCATTTAAAAAAGCCTTTTCTTGTAGGTAACCACGGCTGCTTTTTAAAGCTCTCTTGGCTATTGTCAGTTAACATATTCCCCATGCTTCGGGACTTACGGAAGCTGATTGGAGGATTTGAGGGCATAAGACAACCAATCACTGGATCTTCACAAATTAAATGCCAATTCTTTCTCATAATGCTCCTCAATTCTTTTTCTTGTTTGGAATATGTTAAAATAAGACGCACGGGCTCACTGTTAGGGTCTAAAACCTCTCTTTTTCTGTATTCTAGAAGTTCTTCCCTGGGTTTTAATTGGGCCTTTTTCTTGGCGGCTTCCAATACTTCGTAGCTATACCCTCTTGCTAAAAACCTAGTCATGCTTTCCCTTAGTTTTTGTTCCGCATCCTTAGGATTACTGCAAATACGGCGGATGCGGAGCATCTTCCCATAGGGTATACTTCTTATTAAATGTGGGGGATGTGAGCTGGTGGCATGGAGTAGTGTATTGCCAGCCGTAGGTTTTCTAAAAAGGGTAGTAGTTAAAATGTTATTGGATACTAAAACCTGTACATCTAAAAATGTCACTGAGTGATCACTGATATTAGAGGTAAAAGAAAGATTAAGATCATTACAGTTGATATCCTTGACAAAATTTATTGCACTGTCCTTTGTACCTTGCCAAATGATAAAAAGATCGTCACTATAGCGGAACCAAGAGATCACATTTTGAGTAAAGACATGTTTGTATTGGTGTCTGACCACCAGCTCCTCCCACCAGCCCATGAATAGACAGGCATAGCTGGGGGAGAAGCTGGCCCCCATTGCTACTCCTCGTATCTGTTGATAAAATTGCCCATTAAACAAAAAGAAGTTGTTTTCTAAGCAAAAGGATAGCATGTTCAATAGCATTCTTGTGTGGTCAGCATATTCCATTTGTCTTGTACTCAAATAAAATTCCACTGCTCTTAGTCCATCCTTGTGTTTGATGCAGGTATAGAGGGAACATACGTCCAATGTGACTAACAGGTGACCTTCTCTCCATCTTAGGTTGTTGATTTTTTTGAGGAAATCCCCTGTGTCCTGGATATATGAGTTTAACTTTTTCATATGATCTTGCAGAAAATAGTCAATATACCGTGATAAGTTCTCAAGGGGGCCATCACAGGCAGCAATAATCGGTCGTCCCGGAGGGACCGTCAAATTTTTATGCACTTTGGGGATGAAGTATATGTATGGTACTAATGGATGTTCTTTTTTAATAAACTTGAATTCTTCCCAACTTAAAAGACCCAAGCTTTTCCATGCCAATAAATTTTTGAACAATGTCTCTTGTGCATTTTTGTATTTGAGTGGCGTACTCTTGCTGTAACATACTACATCATCCAATTGCCTGTAGGCTTCCTTGAGATACTCTACTGTCGGCCAAAGAACTATGTTCCCTCCTTTATCTGAATTACGGATAACTAGTTCCGCCTTCTGTAGTTTGGAGATCAACTGTTTGAATTTTCCTTGTTGATGAAAGTACTTTCTTTTTCTTACTGTATTGCTAGCATGTGTTAGCTTCTTTAATTGGACTGCCACATGCTCACTAAAGGTGTCTAAGCCATCGTGGGAGGAGATAGGAATGAATTTAGATTTTGGTTTGAAGGGTGTATGAGGTTTGGTTTGATTCACCAACGGGGACAGTTCACCTGTTTCCACACTTTCCCCAGCTGTTTCTAGTTGGTGCAGGTCTGAAAATAAGGCCAAGTCAGAAACTTGAAGACCAGTAAGATTAGTTGTGCTCTGCAGCCCGTTATCTATTTCCTTTGATGGTTTTAACATATGAAATTTTTTGAGTTTCAATTTTCTGATGAATAAATACACATCCGCTCTTGTTTGAGTGTATTTGAAATTAGATTCAGGGCAATAGCTTAAGCCCAGGCTTAGTAATTGATTTTCTGCTTTGGTCAGTTTTATTTGCCCTAAATTAATGATGGTTCTGACCTCCTGGGCCTTGTATTCACTGATCTCATTTTCTAGTATCTTCGGGCGTGCCCGCGGCCTCACTTCTTTGGCTCGCCGCTGTTTATTCGCCCGGCGCCTGGCCCTTCTCCTTTGACATTTTGTGGAGCCGTTGTACTTTGTGGTCTTGGCCTCAGTGTCTCCCTTCTCCCCTGTTTTAAAATGTCCAGCTCTTCCCCCACCGTCATCTTTATTCCCATGGTATTCCTTACACCTTCATTGTCGGATTCACTCTCCAACGACGAGCTAGACGGTGAGGAAAACTCTATTTGTTCTTTCTGCTTCCCTTTTCTCCCATCATGTCTTTTATTGGCAGTCGCTACTCTCAATGAGTCATAATGTCGTGAGAAAGTAAAAATCTGGCCGTTGGTGTAATCGTCACGATCTCTTTTGAATTTCCATATTTTTCGTGCTTTTATTTTTTCCTCCTCTTTGTCAAGCCTGCTGTTCATTTCTTCCCTCCACTTGCTTTCTTGTTGGGGGTCATTACCTTGTTGCTTGATATACGCTTCCTGGGTATCAATTTTTGTTATCAATTCCGCCCCATCTATTTCCGCATATTTGACGAGGATCTGAACTAAACGCCTCGAGGATTCCAGGTTACACTCACCCCATTCGGCCATCATCAGGGGATTGGGCGTCTCATAGCTCGGGGCTAACATGATGCGTAGCCCCCTTGGAATCCTGCCAATGTCCAGATATCTCTTTAGAGAGCGAGCCTCCCACCATTTCGCTGTTTCTCGCCTTTTTAACTGTTCCAATATTTTAAATTGCTCTTTCAGCGCAGTTGGCTCATTACTAGTCTCCTTCTGTACCTCCGTTCGTTTGGTTGCCTCCCCTTCTAAGGCATCAGAAAATATTTCATCGGCAGCAAGCTCACGGGCTCTGCGCGCGTCAGCCGACATCTTAAGTTACGGGTTTAAAACAAACTGTTCACTGCACAGTGGGGGCCTTATCATGCATGCGAAAGAAAGACCTTATCTCCCGCGTCTGCTTCCCCCAATGTGGGTATACCTCCCACTCGGAAACCCAAATGTCAATGACACAAAGTTCCTCTTACGGCGTGTGGAAGCGGACTTCTCTCGATGCACCCTCCGTTAGGTGCCCGCTCCCCCGAGCGGCCACACAATCAAACGAGGGAGCACCTTCTCACGCCTCACACTACAGCCGGATCGTGTCGTGTCGTATTACTCCTTGGTTGGTTTCCGAGGGGCTGAGCCTATCTCCTTCCTCGGACTCCACGGAGTGCCCCAGGGGTCCCCGCCGTCATTCACCACGGGCCCGTGGCGGTATCCGCTCGGCGACCTCGTAGGCAGTCAGCTGGTTATGGCAAAACCTCTATCCAGGATGGGGTCTGTGAACCGGCAACAGCCATTCACCGGTAAAACTGGAAGCAACTCGCAATTCTTTTTCCTTGGAGGAAAATCACGGGCACAGACCACTGTTATAACAAACAGTTTGTTTTATTTATTTCCCAATGTCAAGACGCGTTTCGGCCGTCCAAGCGGCCTTGATCACCTGACCACACGCATTGACAGACCCACTATTTAAAGTGCTAGTGCTCATTACATTTCTAGTAGACATGGAAGAAATACTATTAATCTCGTCATTTATACATGATCATTCATTGCTAATGCATAACAGATACCAAAAATGTGTACATGTTATAGTTAGGTGGATATTTCACTCAAAAACCAATGAAATTCCCCCGTTATAGTTAGTTCAGATAACTATAACTCGCGCGCCCGCAATCCTGCTCATGACGTCACATATTACATCACTCATGACATGGTCAGTGGCATCACTCATGACATCACTGATGACATCATCCTTGTGATAGAGTGGCGGTCGCGCGAGTTATAGTTATCTGAACTAACTATAACGGGGGAATTTCATTGGTTTTTTACGAGTGAAATATCCACCTAACTATAACATGTGTGAAACCTATGGTTTTTTAAGTGAATTTGCAAGGTTTTTTAAATGCTAATTCCTAACTATAACATGTGTGAAACCTATGGTTTTTTCAGTGAATTTGTACGTTTTTTTATATGCTAAGCTATGTATGTATTATTATTTTTTTATATATTTATTTTACAATAAAGGACGTATTACATTTTTTTTTTTGGGGGGGCTTTTCACCATGCGCACACGGTGCGCGCACCCCCGCGATTTAAAAAAAAAAGAAATGAAAAAAAAGTCTGCCTTCGGGGTCCTTCAGGGACCCCCTGACAAAGGCTAGGGGGTCAGGAACTCTCTACCCTGCTCCCTTTTCACGTTCGCCACCTTCCTTTTTCACTCTCGCACTGAAAACAAACAAAATTGCGGCCGACACTTCCTGATTTCGACCGACTCGAATGTTGACTAACATGTAACCACCAATCAGAATTATGCTCGCGCACGTTAGGGTGCTCGCACGGTGCGCGCACGGTGCGCGACTATAGATATGTATGTGCTTTTAACTGCAATTTTCTCAGGAACTACTGAACAGATTGACTCCATATATGCAAAAGGCACATCCCTGACCTGAGGACTACCTCTCTGCCGAATTTCAAGTAATTCTGTTCAGCCGTTCGGGCTGTACCTTCGACTAAAGGTCCTATGGGAAAATGCATGGGGAAAACACGTTTTGGGACCCCCCTTTTTTCTCGGCCCCCGCTTGACGAATCCCCCCGAGACTTTCAGGGCAGGAGCTGAGTTTTGAAAATTTCGCAAAGATTCGTCAACCGGCGCCAAAGTTATTCAAAATAGGATTTTTAGATTTCCTATGGAAACACGGTCCTAACTATAACTATCTACTGTAGATAATAAAAATGAATAATAGCTGCATCTCATTAATTGAGTCTAATGTAAATAACGTACAGCTAAATAATTTAGTGTAAAAAGGCTATCCTATAATCAGAGAGTGATGTACAACAGTATTGTAAAGTTATCCATAATTATGTTCATTAGTTGGAATTCTACTAATCAACAATGACTATGGAAAGTCATTGTTTAATCCATTTACATGTGTTTTCAGTTTAAAAACTCATTGTTGTACTTTTTCGTATAGTCTTGTCTGTGTATTCGCTAACGCTGTGTAGATTCAGGGATTATCCACACAAAATCATTAGCAGTGTGCCATTATCCCCTTGAAATGTGCTGTTGGTTTTAATGTGTTTACAGTGAAATGTGCTTCTGTGCTCATTTACTCTCACTTTGATCTCCTGTGTTGTCATTCCAATGTATCTGAGATTGCATGGACATGTGATAATATATATTACATGTTTTGTGTTGTAGTTGGTGTGATTTCAGAATTGCCATTTATATTGTATGCTCAGATCTAATTCCTTCGCTTGAATTGTCAAAGAACAAACATTACACTGGCCACAAGGGAAGTGGTCTGTAATGGGGACCATAACCCAACTTACTTACTGTTATTGATTCAGCCGGGGCAATGATTTTTGATGTCACATGGACCAGTTTACTTCCTATTTTATGAACAATTTTGCAGGCGAACAATGTAATTCCAAACTGAGTAAGCCTGCGTTAAGTATGTACCAATTTCTTTTGAACACAGAGCAGCAAATGGTATTACATAGATGATCCTTTCTTTTGGTGGTTTGATATTGACTTCGAGTAATGCATGCTGACATTGAAAAAGAGACTACTCTCCTACTGGGACAGAGAATACTCTGACATCAGAAAAAGAATACATTGCCACTTGAACAGTGAACCGTGCCGGCTCCTCAGTTAAGATGGAGGAGCGTCGCCCCACTGCTCTCTGATCAGTGCAAAAACGAAAAATAAAATGATAATAACACAATGTTATTATCAATTTTTTTTCACCACTGAGCCAGCATAGGGCAGGGCAGGGATGGACGGTCGTAACACAGGGAGGAGTGGTGGGCACCATAAGTGCGCATGATGGTTTGGCCAGCCATCTTAGGACAACCAAACCGACATCCACACTTAGCATTCATCCACCCGGCTGCGTTGCACAGCTGGGTGGAGAACTGTCCCAGGCTTCCAGGCACTGTCTGAGTGGCAAATCAGGCTGCTGAGACCAATCACGATGCTGCTGTCATGCTGATAATACTATAACCAGCATAACAGCAGCATCGTGATTGGTGTAGTTGAGTCAGGGAGCCTGTGTGGTTCTGGGAGTCAGGAACAGAAGAGAATGGAGGAGAGGCAGATGCTGACAGGGCCCCAAACATTGCCCCAGGGTGATTGAGCCCAGTGGGTATAGTGGCTCGGGCACATGTTATGCCCCACTATGCTTCTATTGCTCGACATGGTGCATGGCAACTGGACGCGCATGACAGTGGAGGTGCTGCAGTGCAGGGGCATTGCCTTCTGGCTGTGTAGATGAGCCAAAGCATGCCACCGCTGCAAGACCACTGCAGGCACACAGCCAGCCCAGCGGTGAAGTAATAATCTGGTAGTCGGGACGTCGCTTACTTTTCATTTTATTCCTGACCGCCATGGCTGGGGGTCTGCCCTCCAACTCCTAAATTAGGCACTTAGTCTTTCAAACCTTATTTGCCAGAAAGATCAGACATTTTTCAAGTATTTATTCTGCTTTCATTTGATATATGTGAACTTCTGCTCATATTTTCTGTGAATTATTTTTTATTGAAAAGTCTGTTTGATTTGGATTTTCCCACATGATTGCAGGTCTTTTTGTAAAGTGCCTCTAACACTGAATGAAGATAGCGAATGACCCACACACACTCTGCCAAGTACACCTTCTAGGCTCCTTTGATGACATTTTGTGTATTCTTTTGAAAATGTCTAGGGCAATCTATGAGGAGAATTAGGCCATCATTATGGCTAAAAGATTGGAAGACTTCTGAAAGTGGCCCCTCTCTTTCAAAGTATGCTGATACTGTCGGTGACCCACCAAGAGTGAAGTCAGGAACACAACATCAAGGGAGTCCCCCTTGCTATTCCCTCCAATCCACACTGACACCGAGGCTCTGTACATTGACTGCAAGTCAAGTCAATCTTTATTGTTTGGATAATTAAACGCGTTACATTATAACATATGTAAAACATGTGGCAATCTTTTAAAATAAGTATGCTAAAACATTGATCAAATCAGGTTCTTTTCAGGGCACCTGGGGTCTGATAAAGTGCTTTTTCAAATAAAGTGATTTCCAAAGTAAAGTGCTTTTTCACATAACAGCTTTCCTCTGAATGCTGTTTTTTAACAATCATTTTCCAGCTAGTTTCTCTTCTGCATTTATCATGAATTTTCAAAAACATATATTTAGTTGAATGTTTTCTCCATTTAGACTTTGTATTAATGCCTGCCGACAGGTGTGGATTTCCATCTGGATTAATATGCGTTGACACAGAGATCTCCTCTGTTAGATGAGATCCAAGGAGGATTTGAGTTCTATATTGGAAATCTCCCAAATCTAAATGACATTTATTTATATTTTCAATGTTTTGAAAAGAATTTTCAAAGATAATCCCGCAAAGTATTGGCTCTGTATGCCTGAATAGTCATTCAAGCATGTGATTGTTAGCACAAGTCATTTTTCTTTTGAATATGTGACTCGGATTTGGAGATTTTGTTTATTTGGTTTTCTTTTAATACAGCAGGGCCTACAGGAGTTTACCTGAGTTAAGTTATGTGTAGATCGATTTATGCTTTTTAAAATAGGATCTTAAAGTATTTTGACCTAAGTTTAGGACATGTTTTTAAAAATACTGTGTTATGCTATTCTCTGATTTACCAGTCCAAACTCCAAACTTTTTTGACTTTGTAATGCATTTTTTGGTAGTCAACAAAGTTGTCTATGGATGTAAATGATTTTATTAAGTAAGACAGCTTCATTACCCAGAAGTGCCTCTCACCCATGTGAGAGGTGGAAGGAGTTTTAAGCTTATAACTCTTAACACTGGGCTCTAATTATGGTCCTCAAAGATACTTGAAAAGGATTCCACATGCCAATCCTAGGGAACAGGCTTTTGATCTTAGAAGTGAACGATGTGATGACAAATTGCTATGATTATCAAACATTATGCCTAGGTATTTGTGCTTTGCTGTGATGCCAACAACTTTTTTTGTTCATTGTCGAAGAGTCAGATTCTTTTTTTCTTAGCTTTTTCCCCAAAGATTACTATCTTTATTTTGCTCATATTTGTTTCCATTTTGTGCAATAACATAGATAGTACTTTTTTTAATCCAACTTGGGTTTTACTAAGTGGAACTAAGTCATCAGCATATTAAAGGCTCCCACATTTTCTTGCCTACCAACTTTGGGTGAGGGTGTTTGGGCCATATATTGCTGTTGGTGGATCTCCTATCTAAAGATTAAACAGGAGAGGGGTCAAAACACAACCCTGCTTTAGGCCATTCATAGTGGTAATCTTTGCTAAAATTGTATGGCCATCACCAATTTTGACCCTCATCCTAATAGCTCTATAGAGAAGTTGTATGCCTCCCACTATATTTGCTGGAATGCCCCAGTGGGCCGGTTTTGTCCATAAAAGTATCCTTCAAACTTTATCAAATGCTGATTTGAAATCCTCTAATCATGTGTACAAAATGGTATCTATACGAATGGCCTTCCTTTTGAGAGTGCATAAAGCTAAGTTATTGGGTATTGTTCCCAAGCCTGGGTGGAAAGCTGTTTGATTGATTGAAATTCCTTTGTTTTCTATAGCTAAGGCATCTAGATCGCTTAATTGTAACCCAGCAAAATACTTAGCTTCTCCATCCTGTAGAATGATGTCTATAATTTGCAGAGTGTGATGTATCACCCTTTGTGTAGATATGATTCATTATCAATCCCTTCCATGAGCTTAGGATTTATTTAGTTTGTCACCAGTGGTTTTAAAATGTAATTAATTTTGTGGACCAAAAAAATGGATTTGCTTTAAATAGTGCTTGAGTGAGGCCACTTGGTCCTGCTTCTCCATCAGTGCGGCTGCTTTTAATTATACCTTGAAGTTGAATTGTATCATAAGATAGCAAGTTTTTTTTTTCCTTTGGGCATTTCTGTATCAGGTTTTCTCCCAAGGTCCTGTACTAATGTATGGGCTGTTGTATATTGACTAAGGTCACTAGATTCAAACTGAACTTCAATTTTTATTTTGTTCTGAGACTATAAAGTGCTACTAAGTAGGTTTTCCACAGGTTGCTAAACAGTTTGACTGAGAACTGCCATGGTCAAGTTTATTTATAATCACACAGAATTTTTTTGTTTGTTTTCTAATCCTTAGTGTTATAAAATCTGTTAAAAAAAATTGGTCTTGATAGCATTTTTTGAAGTCCATACATTTTTTGTGTATTTCTTTCTAAGGTTTTGTACTTTCTTATGTTGTAATAGGTTTGCTGTATTTTAGTGATTTTACCTCTCGATTCAAACCTCCAATTTTTGAGCCTTAGTAAACCACTTATTCTTAATTCTACATGGGCCCATAAACTTGCTCCTTTCAGAGCCTAAGGAGGTGAATTTACAGACAAGATTCTTAGTAAATTGTTCCATAATTCTCTTTCTCAGACTCCCATACATTAAACTGCACAACAGGATATGAGAGCATGTTTTACGGTATGATAGAGTCCCATTTTAATCACCTTTAAATTTGCAGTTTGGGGTTTAGTCTGAAAGTTTGCTGTGAGTGATTGCTTTCAGTATAATGTTCAATTCAAAAAGTTCCAATGAAATGTTAATAAGTCGTATCAATGATAGGTTTTCTATTGTGCAATCCAGAATGGAACAGCTTTTAACTGCTGTATGTATGTAATAATTGCTTATTTATCATCCTTGTATCTTCCATTTAGCACTCTTGTTCCCAGGGAGTGACATATTGATAGGAACCTATCTCCCATTGAGTCTAATTTTGGATTAACTGTTATTACTTGTGCTGGAATATTCTTTCTTATCCACTAATAGGATGGAATTGAAATCAAGCTTTATACTCCAGTGAGTATCCTGGTCTTCATATCGTAGATCAATTACATGGTTTTTTAATGTTTCAATGGCTTTTTTCTTTTCTCTAGATGATGGGTTAATATACTTGTTTATCATAATTAGTGATGCTTTATATGGCGACTTCCTGGTCTCAGTTTTTATTATCAACAGTAGGGATTTTCTTATGCAAGGAATTTCAAAATGTTGTTCTGAGGAGATACAGTTTGCTCCACCTCCCTTAAATAGGCCTTTATTTATTTCCCTGTGTGCATGGTTGTGATGCTCAAGGTATCATAGTAAAGGAAAATCATGCCAGCTCCATGTTTCCTATAGTAAAAAGATGTGAAATCTTTTTCAAAACTGTATTATTTCTGAATCTTGTGTTATTCTTTGTAAACCATTCAGCAAATTTGTATATTTCCAAAAGATAGTTTTCCTACTACACGACCTTCACTTCACTTTTTCGGAGGGGCTATTAATGCTGATGGAAACCAACTTCGATCTATTTCTGGCTTTTCCTATACTTCTTACATGGTGCAATGTCTTCCCATTTGATCATCAAAGAGGATCATTTTGTCCAAAACTCTTTTGTGATATTTTTTCTTTTCTTTCCAATGGATTTCCTTAATACTGAGATACCATTTTGGTATTCATTTTTAGGCAAGTTTCAGTTACCTGTATATTATTTTTTCTTGCTAGAACAGTCTTTTGAGTCGGCTTCAACATAGCAACGAATGAATTCTCTGCAAATGTGGATATTTATATACCCCATTTCTTAAATATGTGTTTTCTTGAATAAACATATCTTGCTTTTACTTCTGTGCTTCATGTAACTGAAGTTGATTCATTGGTTTGCGGTCCCCATGGTGGTTGAAACCATTACAACATTAACAATTTGATTAACAGATGCCAATAGCCCTGCACTTGCTTCCATCTATGTAGCCAGTAACACTTCTGTTGGGCCTGGCCCTTTTTGCAGGGTTTTCCCCAAACCTTTTGCTTTCTCAGCCTAATTTTCTGACCTTCTTTTTGTTGGCTTAGGACTCTGAGCACTTTACCACTGTTAATCAGTGCTAAAGTGCATGTGCTCTGTCCTCCAAACATGGTATGATTGCTTTACACATGTTTGGCATATTTGATTTACCTGTAAGTCCCTTGTAAACTGGTATACCATATACCCAGGGCCTGTAGATTAAATGCTACAAGTGGGCCTGCAGCACTGCTTGTGCCACCCAGAGATGTAGCCTTTGAAACCTGTCTCAGGCCTGTTACTGCAGGGATGGTGCATGCTGTTTACTGCCACTTTGCCCTGGCATTTAAAACTACTTGCTGAGCCTTGAACATCTCTTTTATTACACACAGGTCACCCCACAGTAGGCCATAAGTAGCCCTACTGGCAGGGAGCTGTGCAAGTAAAATGCAGTACATGTGACTTCATGTGTGGCATGTCCTGGTGTGACAAACAGCATATTTTGTTTTCCACTACTGTCAGGCCTACTCCTCTAATAGGCATGCATAGGGAATTCCCTTATATATTTTTAATTGGAGATGTAATTCATGACCAGAAAGAAGTGGTGTTGCCATGTTTGATATGTTTAGAATGGTAGCGATAAATCCTGCGTACTGGTGCATTTGGATTTTATATTACTATTTTATAAATATCACTTTTAGAAAGTAGGCATTTCTCTGTGCTTATGACTCTTTGTGCTTTGCAGCCTGAATCCAAAACATGTCTAGGACTGGGTGACAGCTACACTTGGTGCATATTGATAAAGCACAAAAACTGATCATGCTTTACACATCACATAAATCAATCTTGACCACAAAAACATAAATGTGTGCTTTGCACGCGGCCAGGAAAACAACACTTAAGCTGAGAAAAGCGAATTTACCAGTACCATAAAAGTGTGCTTGACTAGGTAGAAACAGTAGGATTAGTCAAATAGTAAATATAAGATGTTTAGTAACTGATTACCTTATATTCTTAACAAAGATGTCATGAAAAACTAATGATGAAACTTAGCATTTCCCTTGAAATCATTGTAGAAGCACCATAACGTGTTAGAAAGTGGTGCAATTAGCGTATGCAATATGCTATATAACTGAAATTTTCAGTATACGTGCCAAAAATTTTAAATATCCTATAATCATAAAAACGATTTTATTGGAATGATTTTTAGAAATGGTTTACATGTAGCTATCTTTTCAAATTTTTGGTAGTAGACCATAAATAGAGTTGAAACTGTTTGTGTAATAATCACTGACAACCTTACAAAATATTCATATATGATATGTTTGATTTATTTCATTATGTTTGAACTTAATTAGAAGTGTATTTGGCTAAGGAATGTTAACTTTAAAATGCATTAAGATTGTCTTTTTTCCTTAGGCTGCATTATTTCATAGCCTAGTGTAATGGAACTATATTACATTTCCTCAAATGTTGCTTTATTTGTTCTGTACATGCAAGGTTTTTTAAGCAGCAAGAGACACTTTCAGAATTTCTTTGTGTGGGAATTGATGGGAACCTGGCCTTTGGACTATATCTGTAGAGAGCAACAAAGTAAATAAAATATTTGTCAACTAAACTGTGAGGATGGAATGGACAGTTGTTTCTCATGATGAGCATGGGAAAGTATGCTGGTGTATCAATTTGTACCTGGAGAACGGAAGAACGGTCACATGATGATCAGACCATTGTAGGGTGACTACGGATGTCACAACGAACAATTTTAAGTCTAAAAAGTGATTTTCCCAGGATGAGGGCGCCGCCGCTTTCTCCATCCCCACTTCCCTCTTGTGCTCAGCAAGCTGTTCTTCCGAGGCTGCCCCTTCACTTTCCTTGCCTCCAGTCTGCCTGCCAGACTTTATCTTTCATGTCCCTTGTTTTTTGCCTTTGCTGATGAACTTACCTGCTGAACTATTTGGAGCTGTCTGGTGAGAGGTCATAATTGAACTTTCCTGATTTATGCTCCATTCCCCTTGCCGATGGACATTTCCCTATTGAACTCTAACTTGATCCTTTTGCCCATACCAAAAGAACTCTTATGTACCATTCTCCTGTCTTTGTGGGTGATAGGAATTATTAATTCCAAGCCATTCTCCTTATAGAATATTTTGTTTAGTAATAGATGTATTATGACTAGATGTGTTGTTTTACATTTCAAGCTATTAAACCTATGACAGAACTTCTTAAAATGTTACTTATATGCATTGATTTTGGGTCTTTTATACAATAACCCAATTATTTAAATTTGTATGAGTGTTTTATTGTGTTTTAATGTTCTTTTTACAGAAACTGTGCTTACTGTTATCTGATTTATACATGAATCTCCCCTGAGGACAATTCCTCTTGTATCGGCAACTGCTCGAAGATGGTCATAGAATGTGGCACACAGTAGATACTGAACCCCCTACACACCCGGTAATTCACACGCAACTGCAGATGGGCCCTGGATATGCAAAGCGATATGGGCGCTAAACCCACCTACCCTGGTGCCCCTTCGGGAAAAATGGGAAGCTGAATTTCAAAGACCACTCCATGACAAGGAATGGGCTCGCGCCCAAGAGTTCCCTAAATAAGTGTCCCGCAACTACCGCTTCAAAAACATATAATTGCACATGCTACACGGCGCATACCTCACTCCCGAGAAGCTCCAGCAATATTACCCGGATGGGTCCTTCACATGCCCCAAATGCCCAGAACCCAGCGCTTCCTTTAAACACATGTTTGGGACTGCCCAACGCTCCACACGAATTAGGCTACAATCCACACCACCCTCCTAGCACGCACGGGGATCCCAGACATCAACACATGGGAGGCCTGCGCACTGGCCATCAACAAGCGCTGCAAAAACCTGAAAGTCGAGATGCGATTCGTGTCCCTGGCGCTCCTTCTAGCCAAGAGGTGCAAAGTGATGCATTGGAAGGCACCGGGGGGTCCTCCGTTAGCAGCATGGGTGGGGGCAGTCAAAAAATGGAGCACGGCAGAGGAAGAGTTACGTCACACAGAAGAAGTCAAGGGAATCCGCAAGCATCCCATATCCATGCCATGGGCACTCCTACTTTCCCACTTCACTCCTTCACACAGGAAACGTCCATCGAGCCAGGGTCCCAGACCACCCACTCCCCTGTAGCACAGGCACACCACGCGGCAACACAAGGCAGGCCCTCTGTGGAACCGGCAGTGGGTGGGTCAGGAATAGAGGCAGAGGCTGGACACTAAGCACATCAGCCTTCGCGCGGTTCCCCCAACCCCTGAGCATGTATGACTCGAGAACTACCCAGAATGTAGTAGCTGGATGGCCTATATCATGTGGCGTGACATGAGACACAGTGTTTCCCGGTTAAATTCCCCCAAGTTTCTTTCTTTTTTTCCAGTTCAAATCATTAGCTGGCACATAGCATCCGCAGGGCAGGGATGACAATGAGAACGAGCGCACGACTTTCAGTACAGCACATAAACTACCTTGCATAGACTCAGACCCAGCCTCACACGCTCATCCGTGTCTATACTGTCACTCTCAATTTGGATCAGAGGGGTATATTCTAAGATGTTATTCTAATCCATGGCAAGTTGTATCATCAATAAAATATATGGCCTATGTAATATTGTTACTACTGTACTGTACATTAAACAAAATGCCAATAAAAATGATTTTATAAAAAATACTATTATCTAATTTATAAATGCATAGCTATGAGAGTAGTATTTTTCAATTTGGCCTCTAATGTGTGAGTTGACTGCCAATTATTGGTCCTCATTTCATGGCCAACAGTGGGACACCCTGATTTCTCACCCCTAACTATGATGAAGAAAGGTCTATCAGAGGACTATCACCTCTGTGGGTGAAGCATTGAATAGGAGAGTAAAAACTGTTTCTCGTGTGGGCCCAGTGCTAGGAGAAACCTGGTTATTGCTTCCATTACAGAAAAACCTAGTAGTAGATATATGATTTTGTCTAGTGATAGGAAGAATTAGGGTGCCCAAAATATATTTACCCTGTCCAGTCCAAAAAGCTCAAAATCCCATGGTACAGCAGAAGGAGTGATGCAGTACAGTTGGATTTTGATGCCTTGTAGCAGCAAAGGAGTGTGAGATTTAATAGGGATGCACGTTGTGATTGCTTTGGCTTAGATTGCAGTGCTTTAAAATGGCTGTGTGATAATACGCAAAGTTGAAAAGTTGTATGTGCCGTATTGATCAATGCAAAGAAGTTAAAATTGTTTTCGGGTCCGTTTGTGGCTTAAGATCCTGGACTATACACACCCACGGGGTGGTCTTAGTGTAGAAGAAACTGAGTATGTTGTCTGCTGTGTTGTGGTGTTTGTCGTGAGACATCGTCGCCAACATCTTACACTTGTGCTAGTGGTAAGCGATTAGTATAGTTGATCTCATGTGCAGAGGGAATAACTGTGTCAATTCGGGTGAATTTCCACTGGTCAAGATTTAATTTGCAGTGAAAGATAAAGATAGGTATAGAAATAAGATTAATATGTATCACCTTTTGAGTGAGATACATTGTTTTCCTTTAGAGGAGCAGACAGCTTGATGTTGAAAATGCTTGCATATTGTCTTGTGTATTTGCTCAGAAAACGCACTGAAGAAAATTGTAAAGAAGCGTGGTCTGCTGCAATGAGCGAGATTGACGTCACAGTGTGTCGCACTGTGATTGTTCGGTTAGTGTAAAGACAGGCTGAGATTGGTTGACTACGTTATAACTGTTGCACTGTAATTTGTTGTGATTGCCAAAAAAGAGAATTGTGAGAGAAATTCATTTCCTGGGTTTTGTGGAAAATATTTGTGAAATACGCAATTGAATAAAAAGTTTTTCAAAGCTTTCCAAAAATTATTACAAGAAGATGTGATCATACCTGTTAAAGTAGGAGAAGACATACCGCATGAGGGTACATCGTATTCATGGTTAAAGGATTACATCAAATGTATTTGGCTTGAACAATGGCACAAAACTAAAGAGAAATACAAGGTTTTGCAGTTTCCTCGTTATGAGACATTTAATTTGAGAATCATTGAGAATTTGAGGAGGAAATTATATGAAATGAGACAACCTCCTAGATCTGCTCAATTTGAGGCATTAAATACTTGTGAAGACATAGCGCATCAAAAAGAGAAAGAATAGTATCAGGGAAGATATGGAAGAACCATAGATCAGTATGCAGTAGGTAGATGAGATGCACAACAGAAAGTATGGCGGCAGATGTTATTCAGGGAACAAAGATGTACTCCTTGATACCTGTAAAAGGAGAGATTAGGGGAAAACAAAAAGAGAAAGGAAGGATATCGAAACAGAAGAAAGTGATTCTGAAACAGAAGTAATGACGTGGAGGATGATCTTTTAAATGACTTACTGAGGAATCGGCCACCACCATATAATTAAATCTCAGAGTGAGAGTATGACAAACAGAAATACAGCTGAGATTCCAAATGCCCCAGTTATGTCTGAATTACCAAAAGAAGCTAGACTGATTTCTTCTATAGGGGAGGGGGGGGGCAGAAATACCAGCTCCATTGAACCCATTTGAATTGAATGCTCCAGATGCTTTAAGTGTTCCTGTTACTATTGGTCCTGTTGTACCTGTTTATAAATCTAGGTCACAGATAAATACTGACCACAATCTGACTATACCTGCAGGAGTAAATATGGCACATGGTAATCCACAAGATTTGACAACAAGATAATTGCTTCAGACACTAATGGTTCGGATTCGAAGTAATACTGATGGTAGTAAGAGACCAAGTTCCATTTTAAATCAGACATTATTTAATCGTAGAGCAACAGTCGCCTGCACACGCTACTAGTGTATAAATTATATCAATAACAGTGTAACAAAAGCTTGAGTCTTTGCTGGAACATGTGCTTCAGTTTATTCACAACAGCCTTAGCCAACACGTGTATCGTCGCGCTTACGGTTGTGCGTAGCAAGTTCTTCAGGGCTAAGTAAAAAATAATAGTACAGAATTGGAAATTAAAGGTATGCAACAATAGCATCCAATATCAGTTTCCCATTTTGAAAGACTAACTTTTAAGGATCGGCTTGTGTTGTCTACTTGAGCCTGTGTAAACCCATACTGTCTTAAATGTGTCACCTTGGTTGTTTAGTGAAAAACTAGTGTATGTAAAAAAAATATATAATAACACTCTTAGATAAAATAAACTTGTCCGAAGTTAAGGCATGCTTGTTCCTTGTGAGTCCAGTTGTGACTTATGAACCTAAACAGTCAACAGTGACTTTGCTAAGGTGAATTTAACAGCACTCCCTTATTGTTGCCTGGTACCCGAAGGTATGTAATAAAAAACAAAATACATATACTCAATGCGTGAAGATCCTAGGGGGAGAGAGACGGGTAAAAAAGAAAGACAAATGATGCTAAGTATATCAGCCTGTAAAAGGAAGTTTATCGTGCTATGGTGACCAAATTTGACTGGGAAACCAACCTTAAATCCGGTTGCATTTCTGTCCCGAATGGGATTCAATACGGTCCAATGTTAGACACACAGTTCAGACTGCACATATCTTGTGTCCAGAAATAATCCCTCCTATTCTAGGATCTATGTTTGATCCTAGAAGCAGAATGGTTCAGAGATTACTACCTTTTTATGTCCCCAAAACAAGTGAGCCTCCTGAAATAACTTACCATGCTACTGAAATGACTACGCCAATGGGAATTTCAGTTCCTGATGCATCCACATTAGCCTCTTCGCTGCGGCGCAAATTCCGCCGCAGCGCTGCTGCGGTGCTGGACATTCCAATCTCGGGCGTGGTCATGACGTCTCCCGGCCGTCGTACGCACACGGCCATTGTGACTCATGACGGCCGGGAGACGTCATGAGCATGGAAGAGGTTAAACATGCAACCTGGAATAAGTATTGGCAAATGGAGATTTACATTCAAATATTTTAAGAGAACAATGTGTATTTACACCTCAAGAATTAGATGATGGCTTGGAGTATTTAATACCACAAAGGTACAGTGAGAAAATATGATATTGGGAACTCTTAGTCCGCCAACAAATCTTATGTGATGCAGGTGGGACCTGGTTCAAGGAAACCCTATCATTTCATGGTTGAGTTCAACCCACTCCCTAGGACTAGTGTTTTTTCATAGCTGGGTGTATTGTTGGATTCTGATATAAACTGGCAGCCTCTTAAAAGTAAAAAGAAAGGGGATGTTGTTAGGGCCAACTCCGCTGTTTGTAATTTTGCTTCTAGATTGGGCAAGAGACCCATTGGGACTCTCTTGCAGATATACAGGGCTAAGTGTACTTCTAAGGTGACCTACAGTAGTGAGATTTGGGGCTATATCCCTCATGACAACCTGCAAAGTGTTGAAAATACCTTCCTAAGATGGATCCTAGGAGTAGCACAGGGCACTTCCACCTTTGTAGCACATGAAGAGTTGGGTATGGTCTATCTTTCTGATACACTGGCTTATCGTTCCCTTTTGCTGTGGATGAAAATTTGGCTCAGCAAGAGGAATACATTAAGTCAAAAGATTTTGAGGGATTGTCTAGCCCTGGGCCTTTTTAATTATATCCCCTTGTTCAAATACATTAGGGAGTGTTTAATAAGATTGCGAAGGGCAGACCTATTTATTAATCCAAAAACAATCTGTAGGAAGGATTTGGTTGGGTAAAGAAGACCTTTTAAAGAAAGCGGACGTTGGATAGGGAAGAGGTGGCATTAAGGAAGCCTAGTGTCCGTAGGTACATCATATTGAAAATGGTGAATCAACGGAGCCGTATCTTTTATGGATCAAATGTTTTTTGTTGTCCAGGTTCCGTTTGGATCTCTTTCATCTTCTTCTCACCCACCCGCATGGGCAGAATAGGGACAGAGTCTTTTGTCCTGTGGCTGCGACGGAAGGTCTCCACAGAACGTGCTCTATTTTTTAATGGTTTGTAGTATTTTGTGGTACCTAGGAAGTCACATAATATCCCCATTTTAAAAGAGGCAAATTTTAGGCAGTTAACCAGCCTTTATATTCTTACAAATGCTTTCAGGTAATTTAGTATTTTATGTCCTTAGTGTTTTTTAAGTCTGCTGTCAGGCTTAGATTTGGTTGTGACTAATAGACAAGGACTATTAATGGATGAATGAATTTTGATACTATTTTTTACTTTGTATTTTTTATCTACGTACTTTCAGAATTTCTTTTAAAATGTTTTTTGAAAATTTTGTATCAATTGTATAGTAATTGAAGGTGATGCGATAGATGTATTGCCTAATAGATTTTAAATATTGTACATTTACTGCACCTGGCTTTTATGTTTTTTTGCAAAATCTGAATAACGTTTATTTGATTTGATTTTGTCCATCCCAATTAGATACCTATAAGATGAGGAACTATTGTTTCTTGGTAAAGAAATTACCCGACGAGGTAGACAGACACACGAGAAGCTAGTTGAATTTGCTCGGAAATATGAAACTGATGTTCAGAGATCAAAGGTTTTGCAAAAAACATACAGATTAGACTTTAGTAACAGAGATTTTGCTCACTTGAGGCCAGTTGAAATTAAATTACAAATGAAGGAACTAATGACACTGATCAAGAAATGGGCAGAGAGAGAGAAATGGGAAGGTAGAAGGTAAAAAAAAAGAAAATGCAGAGAGTAAGGTAGCAGGTGCCTTCAGTTGTCATCTAAAGAGGTAATGGAGAAATACAGATGCTTCCTGTGAGGGGACTACCTGGTGGGGGGCATGTGCATGTGCCTTTGACTAGAGCTGATATTTTGTCATTCACAACTGGATTCCCGAAATTGAGAGATAATCCAGTGGAATGGTACAGACAGATTACAAGGTTTTTGGAATTATCCAAAGTTCTTTGGTTAGATTTAAATACCTTGTTTGGCATTGTGGTTCCTGGAGACTTGTGGACCAAGTGTAACATTTTAGTAGATTGGCCTCAAACAGAGCCAGAGAGGGATCCTTTGATAGGTGCCCCAACCCCAGTGGTCTTGAAGAAAAATTAACAAGTGATTAATTTCTTGAAAACCAATATTTCTTTTAAAGGAATCGATTGGCTAAAAATTCTCAGAAAACCCCAAGAACTTAAAGAATCAGTTAATGCCTATTACAAGAGATTGATACAGGTTTTCAAACAGTATAGTGGGATGAAAAAGTGGTAGTGAAAGATATGGGACATTTGGTTTATTGATTTGTGAAAGTTTTGAGACCTGAGATTGCTTCCATGATTCAACAACTTTTTACTATGCTGGCAGAACAGACCGGTAAATGCCATTTTGCGTTACAGAAGTACTGCAGAGATGAATTAGAGGTAAATCATAGGAAATCAAAAGAGAAGTTAATGATAGTCCAGATGAAAGCAGTAGAATCCTTTAAGTTTTTACACTGCAGTTCCAGCACACGGAGGATCTAATTTGGTTCCTGTAATGCACAGTGTTAATGGTTTTCAACAGCAGAATTTTCAGTCACAAGGTACAGGTCATGGTGTTACAGTAGACTCTAGAATGGGTGTTGATGTGACAGCTTTGAAGAAAACAAATCCATGTCACTTGTGTGGAAGATGTGGCCATTGGAAACATAAGTGTAGATTTAATGTAAATAATCTTGAAAATCAGATACAGAATGGAGGTTATGCACAGCCTCAGGAAATAACATGGTCCAGACTAAACAGATACAAAGACAGAGAGTGAAAAATCTTAATACATCTAAATCAATGCAGATACCTCAAGCTCCGATGCCTCAACAGAATGTACAGGTACAAAGGTGCAATATGAATTCAAGTCTGCAGACAAATAGAAACTCATTCCCAAATCAAAATGCATCACAAAAGTATTTGATTCAGACAGATGATTACAATTAGGACCCGTCAGCCTGATGCGGCCTGAGGAAGGAGAAGGGCTTTGTGCTTGGCGCAGCATTAGAGGTGGACCAGAGTGGTCCATATGTGGACACAGAGGTAAACAGGAATCATGTCTCATTCCTTGTTGACACTGGTGCTACCCGCTCTACTGTAAAACTAGCAGAGATTCCTAACTAACCCCTCATGGGAGAAAATATACAAGTTATAGGAGTTTCAAATAAAACGTTGTCCACCCCAATTTCTGAAGCAGTTCCAATTAAAATAGGGTCCTTTGAGGATCGACATCGATATGTGGTGTGTGATTCAAGTCCAGTGAATCTACTTGGATGTGACTTATGTGCAAGCCTAATTGTTCCATCTATTGCACTCCAAAAGGTATTGGATTTCAATACCAATGATGAGGATATTGTTTTTAAACTTGCCCGACAGATATCTGACAAGAGTATGTATCCCCTTCTGATCTAGGAGGATCCACTAGTTCTGGCCTCTTGATATATGTTCCTAAAAAGAAGAATGTTCAGAGACTTTCATTTTTGATTAGTGTTTTTGTATCGTTAGAGAAGTGATTTAGCTTGGGTAGACAATTCTAATTTGGGCTGAATTCTTCTGGCCGACATTTTCGAAAATGGCGGATGTGTGGCAGGGATGATCCAATATGTCGGGACACATAAGACCTATACACTTCATTTTGATGGCAAATCATAGGTTTTGAGGGTTGAGTAGTCTTATAGAGACAGAAAATATCTCCTCAGAGCCACCCTTTGGCCATTTTCCAAAATGGTGGCTTCATAATGATGTATTTTAGCCATCATATTCAAATTTGTAAACATGAGTGAGGCAGGTGGTAGCAGAGGATCTCTAGCTCCTGACAGAGCGTTGCTAACTTCAAAATCTGACGACTCCTTCAACAAAGAAAAATGTGTCATATTACAAATTAATCCAAAAAAAAAGCTAACATCAACTGCGGCTGGACAGAAGAGAGTTTGAGATGATGCAGAAATACAGCAAGCCGAAGTTCACAAAAGATTAAAACTAATGAGTGAAGAGATGAAATATTTTATTATTGTAAACAAGTCCTACAAGTCGTATACAATGGAAAAAGCATGGAAAAAATGTGTAATAAAACAGCAGAAATCTGGGACTCACAACAAGCATCCAAGTCTTGTGAGAAAGCGATGACAACCAAATCCAATGCCCATCCACATAGAAGAATAATGGCTACCACTGGTCCACCTCCAACAACTGATCAATTAGCAGAGGATCATCAATGTGTTGTCTGTGGTTTAACCAGAACAGGGGTAAAAGGGATTGACAAAAGTACAAAGTACAGAGAATGTGAGTCTCAAAGGGAAACATGTTTTTATCTGCAGCTAGTTTCTTCCCCGAAGAAGTATTCAGCCAAGCAGCTGATCTAAACAGGGAGGTGAATGTATTTGAAGTGGATTTGTGTGCCTACCCAAACTGCGTCTGTGCATACATTTAAAAATATGAATGTACAACAAGCTCCCAGCAGCAACTTAACCGCAAGCCTTCAGCTAAGTTTGCACTCAGTGCAAAAGCAAATACATTTTTAAAGCCACTCTTGAGTGCTGGCTACGGGTTCACAATCAGTGAGATCAAAAGATAATGGCCAACATTGATGAAACTGTATTGATCCATAATGATGAAATTAAGATTTTTCTGGTGAGAATGTACAATGACAGGATTCGTTTTTGTCAGCTTAACAAAAAGAATGAGCCACTTATGGTGTTCATAGCTGATTCGACTCCTGAAGTTCTTAGTGCCAAAATAAGATCACAGGATGCAGTAAAATCAGTGGGAACCATTTTAAAAAATGTCCGGAAAAGATTCGATTTTGGATTAATGACACATTTTGTGATGTCCCAGAGCGCTGCAAATCAAGGCAGTCAACAAGAATGCCTGGTTTTGTCTTAACATTTTTTACATCATTGTTTACTATCAGCAAAGCAAAACTGTTACAAATTAAAGTTCTTGAGTTTGGAAAATATGTTGACAACATTGATGAAGGCTTTGAGTATATAATTGAAGAAGTGGAAGACAATACCATGACCCGGCATGCTTATGATGTGCAAATGTACTGTATTTTCCAAATTATGTTTTATTAATTATATCACGGCAAATAGAAAACTCCGCTACACATGATGGCTGCCCATGCAATCTATGACAAGTGCAAAAATAGAGAACTAATCACTTCAATGAAGAGGATTGGTGTATCAACAAGTTATGATGACATAGTGCGGAGCAGGAACTGGTTAACAGCTCATGCTGTAAAATCTTGTGAATCCGACATCACACCCCTTCCAAGTCACTTTACCAGTGAAGGATTTACAATTGCTGCTCTTGATAATGTTAATTTTGAAGATAGCTCTTCCTTGTCTGGAACAAACCGCACACATGACACTGCAATAGTGCTTTTTCAAGACTCTACAAATGAAGTAGCTGCTGGAAAACAAGCTGTGTCAGCTGTATGCATAAACCGACAAAGCTGGAAACGTATAACCCAACTGCATTGCCAACGTGTGCAAAATCACTGCAAGCCATCAACAAGTCCCAGTATATCAGAACGTTTCAAAGTGGCTGAGGACATGGATCTTTTTCTACCTTATGTTGCAGTCTGCAGAGCTGATTTAACTGACTTTATCATATCGCTTATTCGGTGCGGACTGAAAAATTAAGAAAAACCAGTTCCTCCGTGGGCTGGAATTCATGCTCTGATCTCTCAGATTTACCGTCCCACTGAAGAAGGTTGGGTTTTTACCAGCAATGCCATCTCCAGTCATAAAGTACGCAACAGCATACACAGCTCTAATAAATTTCCAAAATGTGCATGTTCAGCTTGAAGACCAGCCTATCCTGCCAATCTTCTGCGATTAAGGTATTTTCTGTATTGCAGTTGACATTTTTATGAGCAATCCAGTAGAATTTGATGATCTTTATCCAAAGATGGGCGTTTCCAACATAACAAAAAAAGTTGCATTTCCGTGTGCACGAAGTTATCTCACTGGATTTGGCATAGACAATGCACTTATTGAGGCCGAAATCTTTGGAAGCAAATCAGTCCAGGCAATATTGAGAGGAACTCATTAAGTTCATTTGTTCATGCTCATCATATCGAACGCTATACAAACATTGCTTTGGAACGCTTTCTGGAACAAGAATGACAAAATCTTTGCAAGTACTGGGGAAATGTTTTAGACATGATATCTCTAGTGAAAACTTGTAATTTGCTGATCAGGAAGGTAATTAGCAGCTGCACGTGAAGACTATGGAGTCACTGATTACTGTGTTTTGCAAATTCAATTGCATGAACTACCTGAGATATTCGTCCTAGTATTTGGAAAAAGCAAAGAAGCTAGAAGTGAAAAAACCATACCTCTTCAGAAAATTAATTCAAAGGCATTTTGTGGTGAAAGATAAAGAGGGATGGTTCAATGCTGTGACTTCAGATATCAAACTGGAACAGACGATCCAGAGATCACAGAAAAGCTCCAAGGGAATTGTGGGTCAGACAAGTAAATATGACTATGTTGCTCAATGGCAGCTAGTTTTAACATGAAGTCCTTTCTATTTGCAATCTGTTCAGAGAGATGGGAAATTCAAAATTAATGGACCATCATGAAACTGTTCCTAACCACAAACTTGTGGGAAAGAAAGGGGAACGTTTTAATAAACATGTTGACAGCCTTCTTCATTTCATGCAGCAGCAAACAACCCCTTTGAAATGACTAAGCCTGTGCGACTACACAACTTGGTGACCAAACAATATGTGGATAACTATATAAAGACACGTCTTCTATATGTCCTGGAACATGGATCGAAACTATATGCAGAACTGAAGCAGGAGAGAGATTTGTATTGAAAGAGAAAAAGCGGTTTAACATAATCACTAAACTGAAACTTCCATGCTTTAATTGTCATAGTAAGAGATTCGTCCAACCAGCCACTACAAAACAGGTTACAAAAAACACAACATTTGCAAGCACATAGAGCAAAAGAAAAGGGGAATATATCAAGGACATTCTGTTGCATGATCTTCTTCCAACAAACCACTGAAGCACAAACTACAAGAGCTTGAAAAAAAACGTTGACCTGAAGAGTTTCAGTTTGAAAAGGTGTCCTCAGCAAAAAATACGGTTGTTGTGGAATATACGTCACAGTTGTGAATGGTCAAGATTTCATCTATGCAAAACTTCGGAGAGGTCGTTCCGACTGTTCGACAGATATCAAAATCAGTGTGTACCTTGCAAGAACTGCACATTGTCTTTGACAGTGTGAGAAGCTGGCTTGGTATATGGTGTACACTTATGCACGTTGGCAACTTGCACCAATTTAGACAACACTTATGGCATTTTTAGTGGTCTCAAACAACCTTAGAAAGGTCTCTAAGTGGTAGCTGTGGAGAGCAGCCTCCAAGCTCAGTCCAGAATGAGTGTAAAGCAGCTTGTTTTACCAGAACATAATGTTATAGGTATAGATTAAGTGAAAAAGAACCAGATAGTGTATTTATAAAAATATGTATTTATTATAAAACACTCACTAACCCATACAGATATCTCCTAGGCGGAGCTATACACAATGCACAAAATACTTTTCAATAGAAACAGGTAAGTAGCACAGAATACACAGTGGTCAGTAGGGGGAGACCAAGTCATATACTAAAATAGTGGTATGCGAACCACTACTCAATTGAAGACTATACCCAGAAGATGTAGAAGTGCAGGGGACCCAAGGAACCACCCAAGGTAAGTAACCAGGAGCCCCACGGAGGCCGTGCACAGAGTGGGAACATGACAGCGGGATCAATGCAAATCGATGGATACGTTGCAGTTGCAATTTTAAAGAAGAAGGACCCTTCCCATTGGACCCTGAAGAATCCCTGTGGAATAGAAAAGGTTGGAGAGCCACCCCACCAGTGGATACCCTAGGAACCAGGATACCTACACCAGGGAAGCTGGGTGCATAGGTGTGAAGTGGCGTCGGAAACCACGTTGAACCCAATGGAGGACTTCAGGAAGATGCCGCTGCTGGGGAATGTGAAAGTGTCCGGTGGTACCCAAAGGTGGATTCAAGTTGAGAAGTGCCTGCAAGCAGAGGGGACAGAGTCTATGCAACTCAGAGGGCAAAGAGTCATGCTCACTGATATTGGGTGTTGCAGGAGAGATGACTGTGGCTTTGGAACTGCAGCTGTGAGGACCAGGTGGCACTGTGGAAGACCAGGAGCAGTTCACTAGTTGTCCCATGTCGGATGTCGAGAGTTGAGGGGTCGTTGTCCGCTGGGAGCTCCAACAAACTTTTGCAACTGCAATCAACGTGTCAAGCGAAGAAGGTGCAGTGTCGGGACCAGCAAGGTCCAGGTGACTCCCCACAAGCAGAAGAGTCAGGGCAGGCACCAAGCAATCAGGGGAGCCCACAGAATTCAAAGATGACCCTAAAGAGCATCCACAGGCCGGGGGCACTGGAGTCACAAGAGGACCTCGAGCAGCTCACCAAAGATGCAAGCCCACTTTGTAAATGATGTGGTGAGGACAGAGGTCTTGGTCACTGGATATGCTTGAGGTTGGGGCTACTTGGAGCCCGAAGATCTTGGTGGAAGGAAGCTAACAAGCCTTTGCAACTGCAAGTCAACATGGTGCACAGGGGTTTAGTTCCTGCGGCTCCGACGAGAGATACTGCCCTCAAACTTGGTGAGAGGACAGGGCAGGCCTCAAAAGATGTGAAGAACCACCACCTGTGTTGCTGAGCCTTTTGGAGTCCATGGGAGTCCAGGATCAGCTGACCGGTCAGCTTATCTGCTGAGTCTGCAGATGCAGGGAAGTGACTCCTTCACTTCAAGGGAGATTCTTTCAGATGTCTGGGATGTCCACAGGCCTTGGAAGGTTCCTGTATGGTGCACAGGCACAGACGTTGCAGCAGACGAGCAGGGCGACAAAATCAGGAGCAGCAGGAGTCTTCCCAGTTGCAGCCTTGATGCCCAGAGCGAAGTCCAGAGTGCCCAGATGGTTGAAGAAGTGGTGTCTTGAAATGAATCTTGTCCCACGGCAAATCTAGGGACCAACCCTCAGCCAAGTCCTTAAGTACCCTAAGGAAAAGGGTTGGGACAATTCAGGGTGCCCTCCCGGAGGAGGGTCGGACAGTGGGGAGGGTACTCCCATGTCCTTTACCAGAATTTGGAGTTATGCACTACCCAGGGGGTCAGTTCAATAAGTATATTCACTTGTAGAGTTGTAAAAAATCAATTCTTCATTTTCAAAGTCATCTGACCACACAAAGTTCCAGCCAACGCATTTCGTTCATTAACCAATTAGCTTCTTCAGGGTGATCATTGTTCGGTGGGCGAGGAGAGAGGTTCTTCCTACAGCCGTGTCCTGTGAAGCGCGTGGTGCGAGCCAGCTCCGTTAAGCCCGTCTTGAAATGTTACAACCAAGCGTCCGTTCCGCAGGTTGTCAGTGATCGAAGATTTAGGATGGCCTCCTTGATAAGGGCCAAGATCCGCAGTTCTGGGAGCGAAGTACGCCTGGTTGTATCCCAATCCGGTCAGCTGACCTTTGTCTAGTTTCAGACTAGAGTGGGAGCCAACAGCTCCCTGATCTGATTTGAACTGGACTATGCAAGGAGGGCACCAAGTGTGCCCTTCAAGTAGACTGAGTGGCGCTAGCAAGCGCTCCCACTTGGCTTCCATACACTAAACCTAGGCTTTCCTGTTTTCAGTTTCTATTTTTGGTAAATTCTGGTGGGGTTTTTTCAATACCCTAAAAAACAGTGGTTATCAGTGGTTACACATTTTTGTGCCATTAAAAACAACAGAAACAGTGTTTTTCCGGTGTTTATGGAATTTAAATTTAATTTTTAATATTGCCTGCTTTCTGCACTGATAGTGCATGTGTATAGGTAGTGTGTGCACAGGGTATATATGAGGACAAAATACATTTTTACTGCACCAGAATGGACTACTAAGTCAATAGCATTCTTCATTAACTCTGAAGATTGTAAAGATGCTTTCAGCATACACTCTAGCAAGTGACAAGGATATCTTACAGGGAAGCACTTTAGTTACATTGTATTGGCCCCTTAAGGATGAAATAAAATGACTCTTTCACTCATCTTTTCCTTTGTTTGAATGGCACTTAGTTTGTGGTTGCAAAGGTGTTTTTTCAGTGTTTATATGATTACACCAGTGATGGCTATTTTCCTTTCGGTGGGGTTTTATCAGTTATTATAGGTTTAAACCTAAAACCAAATAGCCTAACTAAACCCTATCTGGGAGGTGGTCAAACCTCCCTGTGACAGGATACCTATTGTTCTGCCTTCCCCTGCTCGAGCTTGGCTCAGCAGCAAGAGGGCAGAATCGTGTCTCTGGTCGGCAGCAGCCATGTTGTGCTGTCCGGGTCTAGAAGACTGGTACCAGGATGCACTGAGAGCCTCCCGGAGGAACTTTACTGCATGGAATCATACCCCCACACTGTTTACAGTGTGGGGGTATGATTCCAAGATGTTTGATACCAAACATGATAGTGTGCGTTACAGCCAGTTTAGACCTGGCTATTTGTTATGGCATATCCGTGAGCTGGCCTCCGTGTTTTGATCTTATTGGTAGGCGCCTTGATGCCTTCGGGCTTAGTTTGCGCGATATAAATTGCTTTTCATTCATTCATTCATTCAGATGGTCATCGTGTAATGATGCAGGGTCCCTCTATATGTTATATGGCTGTCTCACTTACAACCCAGGAGAATGGACTTCGTAGGCTATAGGTGTGTCCTGCTCATGCAGGGCCACCCTCACACTTAGAACCAACCACCCTGCCTTCAGGATTGAAAGGCCTGCCTTAGGGGTGACTTATAGGTTTTAAGTACAGTGGCCTTAGATATAAGGAAACCTATATCATTTGTAAGTGGTGCTTGCACCAGCTTACACAGACTGCAATGGCAGGCCTGTATTAACAAACTGTGTGGTCTTCCATGGGTGGCATAATACATGCTTCAGCCCATTGGGGACCCCTGGTGTACCTATGCCCTGGGTACCGTAGTACCATATACTAGGCACTGATAAGTGTACACCAGTGTCGGATCTGGGATGTACCTAAGTACTTAACCCTGGGCGTAGTTCGCGAAGTAGTGCTGGGCGTAGCTATGCAAAGTGCACTTCGCACTACGCGAGCTACGCGTAGCACTTCGTGAACTGCGTAGTACCCTGTTCGCACTGTGCAAGATGCCATTTTCAATGAATGCACAGTGCGGACAAGCATCCGGCACTGTGCAATCATTGAAAACGGCATCTTACACAGTGCGAGCTGTAGTTTTCTGCCGCTCGAGTAGATTTTTACTCGAGCGGCAGCTTTCTCAACGCGGACTGGTAGTTTCTCATCGCGAGCGGTCATGAGCATACGCGACCACTCGCAATGAGAAACCTGACCTCCCCGCATAGAGAATCTCGCCGGGAGTTTTATTTTCCACGCTCGCGATCGGCAGCGTGATGTTGCTGATCGCGAACAATGAAAAAGTCTCGCCGGGATGTCATTTTGCTTGCTCGCGGTCGCCAACTTTACGTTGAGGACCGTGAGCAAGCAAAAAAATGACCGCTACGCTACGCGTGTTTGCAATGTGCTACGTGCAATTCGCATAGTGCGAAGTAGCGCAAACTACGCGAGCGTAGCGTAGTGCTTTGCCCAGGGTTACTTACCATGCCAATTTAGGGAAGGATGCACAGAGACTGGGGTCCTGATTAACAGGATCCCAGTCAGACTTGTCAGAAACAGTATTAAATCAAGCAAAAAGTGGGGGTAACCACAAAAGCAGATCCTACTTTCCTACAGACAGTTATCTTGAACTATCTGCCGAAGAATGTGAGAGAATCAGATGAATGTCTACAAGTGGGACAATTTACCGTGCCTGCATCAAAAATTCAACACCTATACATATACATCTTGATCAAGTCTGGTCATCAACATTGAACAAGATGAACTTGTAGATGTTAACTCACTAAAACATTACTGATGCTTCAATGAACACTGAATTTCCGATTATTGCAAGTGGAATGATTGTCAATGAGGAGTTGGTGCCTGCAGAGATATATTCAAATGGTACAAGCCATATTGTTCAACAGCAAATTGGAGGAAGCTGACCTTTGTGTTGTACCACATGTTAAGTGGGCTGTTCGAAATGGTTCCAATCAAATCATTGTACTGTCGAATGACACAGATGTTATTATTGTGCTACTTAGATTTGTTGCAATGTTCACAATTCAAGGATTGTCAGAGTTATGGATATGTTATGGAACAGGTGAGAACAGGTGAGAAAAGAAACTTAATCCCGCTTCATATTCTGTAAAAGTAACTTGACCCAGAGATTCCCACTGTTCTTATCAATGCACATATTCTTACAGTGATGACGGTATGCGCAAAATTGGAACAAAGCTGGAAGCTTTAAATGCTGAACGTGTGAAGTTTCTAAAAGAATTTGTGGTGATGGGAGAAGTATTTGACTTTAAAGACGTAGAAAATATCTTGTGTGTGTGTGGAAAACGAGTTTTGACTGTTGCAAATTTTGATGATCTTCGGTACAGTAAGTTCAAGAGCATAGTCCTGCTAAGTGGCCTTCCACTGACATCATATTCTGTGCATTCTACTTGATCAGAAGTTGTGTAAATGTTTTGCATGACTCATATGTAGAGAAAGGTCAATGTGAATTTGGTTGGGGAAGATATCGATTGGGTGCTATAACCTACAAAATTTCTAGGGCCCGATTCACAGAACTAATTTAAGACAAAATCCTAAACTTACTACCATTTTGGTATTCACAGAAGGCACTTACTCATTTCGGTATTCACAGAAGTTAGGAGTCCTAACTTTAGGATTCCTAAATGCCTTCTGTGAATACCGAAAGTCTTAAAATTAGGATTTTCTCAGTTTATTAGTAGTATAGTTAGGACTCCTAACTTTAGGACTCCTAAATGCCTTCTGTGAATAACGAAAGTCTTAAAATTAGGATTTTTCTCAATTTAGTAGTAGTAAAGTTAGGACTCCTAACTTTAGGACTCCTTAATGCCTTCTGTGAAAACCGAAAGCCTTAAAATTAGGATTTTTCTCAGTTTAGTAGTAGTATAGTTAGGACTTCTAACTTTAGGACTCCTAAATGCCTTCTGTGCATACTGAAAGTCTTAAAATTAGGATTTTTCTCAATTTAGTAGTAGTAAAGTTAGGACTCCTAACTTTAGGACTCCTAAATGCCTTCTGTGAATGCCGAAAGGCTTAAAATTAGGACTTTTCTCAGTTTAGTAGTAGTAAAGTTAGGAGTCCTAATGTTAGGACTCCTAAACTGAGAAAAATCCTAATTTTAAGACTTTCGGTATTCACAGAAGGCATTTAGGAGTCCTAAAGTTAGGACTCCTAACTTCTGTGAATACCGAAGTGAGTAAGTGTCTTCTGTGAATACCAAAATGAGTAAGTGCCTTCTGTGAATACGAAAATGGTAGTAAGTTTAGGATTTTGCCTTAAGTTAGTTCTGTGAATCGGGCCCCATAAGCCTCTACCAACAGAACTTACATGTACATTCACTTGCAAAACCTGTGCTACAAAAAGATGTCCCAGTGGATATGCTCTTCTCAAATGTTCAACATTCTGCAAATGTACCATGAGCAATTGCCGAAACAAATACATAATGTGAACTGAAAAAATATGTCTAAAATAGGAATGATAAACATTATTTGTTTTCATATACGGATCATAAAGTTTGTTTGGTGTATACATATAAGGATTAAAAACCATTTATTATTTGTTTGATTTCTATATATGTCTCTTCTTCCTCTATTACAGCCACCATTTTGGAAAATGGTGGAAGAGTTGCACCGAGGAGTAATTTTCTGGCTCTATAAAACTACTTGACACCAAAACCTATGTATTGACACTAAAATGAAGTATATACATCTCATTGTTCCTGAAATATTACATCATCACAGCAACACATTCGCCATTTTTAAAATTGTTATCCAGAAAAATTCATCCTGGATCAGCAATGCCTACCCAAGCCAAATTACTTTTCTAATGCTCCAAAAACACAAACCAAAAATGAAAAATGTTTATGGAGGTATTTCAGGGGGCTGGGATTCTTTATTCTGTGCTGGCGGCATGAGCAGATTTCTGCTAGTTGCCTCAGTTAGCCACTACCAAACAGAGGTTGCATCTAACAACCAAGAGGTTATAGCACTACACTTCTAAAGTGAAAATAAAAATAATATTACCCTATTGTCCCTGTCTCTGTTTAACAACTAGTTCTTTCTTTTTTCTCCCATGCTGTACTTTGAAACCTTTCCTTCTATTACATCGTTGTAGCTACAGAATAGGAATAATAACTTTGGATGTCGGTTGGAGTTGCCTCTGACCGACATCCATGCGGTTTTGGAATCAACCAACTCCAGTTCAGCTGTCTGAAAATGCAATTGCAATGCGACCACACAAGGTGAAGTCGCAGAGTCCTATTTCCCTATGGGACCTTGTGCTGCGGTCGTAAAGCGACAGCAGCCCAAGCTCCCATAGATAAATGGGAGTTACTGTAAATCCCTGCACCGTGTGGCAGGCACCTCAAAGTGCCTGCTACATGGTGCAGGATTTACTGGGGGCACTCTTATGTGCCCCCTTGGCACCCAACTGGAGGCCACGGAAGATAGGAGGCCTACTAGGGTCCCCCAAAGTCACTTTCTGACAGGTTTTCCATGTTGGAAAGCCCAACATGGAAAGCCAGAAACCAACATCATAATCTTGAAAAGCTGTCTGTATGGGATTATGTTGCGGTTTCAACGGGCTCCTTGAACCCATCGGTAGCCACTCGGATTGACCGGCTGGTTTCAAATCCAATCGTCGTATTGTAATACTGCGGTCAGATTTTAAACCTTGGATGTCGGTTGGAAAGCCTCCGGCCTGCGGTGGCTTTCCGACCGACATCCAAATTAGGTCCTAAATGTAATATTACAATGATAACTGTTTGGTGCAAATGAGACCCGATGTTTAAATGGGCTGAGAATATCAGAAAGGTTTTAACATTTATTACTTCAGAAGACAAGGCAATGAAAGAGAAAAAAACACAAACAAATACAAATGAATGTTTTGTTTCCTCCAACCGCTGACTAAGCTACAGTACAAAGTATTTCTCTCCCTAACAATACGGCAATTTAACCTTTCATTAAGCATAATAATCCAGCTGAAAGCCTCATTACTGTGTGACGGACAATCACAAATATTTGTTTCTTTCTTACAGCACAGGACCGGCTTACAGCCTTTCCAGGCACTTAAAAACACAGTTTTCATTCTTAAATTAAAGGAAGTAGGAATATCTTCCTCTCTTTCCAGCACAGCCTGCCACACATCAGAAGAGAAAGGGTAGTTTTCATGCCCATCACATCTTATTAGGTCTGGGGTTACCCAGAACCTTTTGATTTTAGTAAAAGTATTACCATATAATACACTTACTTATAGGAGCTTTCAGTCAGTCTTCTTCACCCATTGATCAGTTGTTGGATCATACACCTTTTTCCTCCATACACCATACAACATGAGGCAATGGGCTAGCCCACTTCAGCCACTGTCTAACTTCACTGTGAATGACGGCATTCTGCTCTTTCACAAGAAGCACAGCTACACACAGAGTAGCTCCTTTCAGTGCCAAGGACTACTATGGCATTGTTTGCATTGTGTGACCAAAAAGAGTGTCATTTTTTTTGTTTAATACTCACAAGGGCCAAGCAGCTCTTACAACAATGTTTTATGAAAACCTTGGCAAAACAAATTACGCATTGACAAAGCCAAAATAATTGGCAGCCAACGCCAGACTGATTGGCTTTGCCAGTGCTTGTCAAACTAGGGACAGGCATCAGTGAAATATCTTTTTTTTGTCTCATTTGGTTCTGAGAGTGGTTAGCGTGCTCCCTCGGAGTCTGTGGAATCTGGCAAATAGAAGGCTGTGCCCTCATGCAGCCTGCAAGGAACATACATCCCCAGTGTAAGAGGTAAAGAAAGTCTTTTTTCTCTATGTATGTCTCACACATTTACACGGTTGAGACCTTAAAATGTGGGCACAATGTAGGCAATATGACCAGCTTAAACTACTCATGTGGTTGGGTATGTTACTGGCCTACACTTCCTTAAACACTGAGAAAAACACTTTCATATCTAAGAGCATTCAATTGACTTCCTTCTTCGTTGGTCTTGACGTGATTCCCATTCCTCTTCTTCGTCAAATGTTCCAGTCAGGATTGCAATCTTTTGTGCTGCACTTCTCTTGATTGGGTATAGAAGGTAGTTATAAACCACAGCTGCCAGGATTCCCCCAACCAGTGGGCCCACCCAGAAAACCTATAGAAACAGAAACACAAAAATAGTGAGTTGTGAGTAAAATGGCCTTGTTATATTTTGTACACACTGATATGTGCTGCATTGTTCATACCTCTCTGACCCATACCCACCTCACAGAAATCCATAAAGATTGCCAATTGTCCTTTCCCCCTCAGTGATCATGAAATACCTCCGTCCATCCATCAATGTCATTAACCTGTCACAATGTCCAACAAACACTCCAACCACTCATAAAAATCACTACTCCTATCTCTATCCGTGAAACTCTTCAACTGTCCATCAACCACACCACCTCTCACTCTGTCCAACAAACTCTTTAATCATCCTACCCATCACTCTACCTGTCAAACACCTCTCAAACCCCTCCTCCAGCCCCATCCAGATGACATTCCTATCTCATCTATCCATGGCTATTTATCCAAGTTATCCATCTCTCTATCTTTCCCTTTCTCAACTTCTTTCACCATCCATAAAAAATAAATGCTGAACTTCTTGTCTATCTAATTTCTCTAAACTAATCATTAATTATGTTTTCCATTGTCAGCAAAGCCTCCAACCATCCACCAAAATTTCCATCTTGCTAACCTTAAACACACAATCCCTACCTTCAAGCTCCTGATAAACTCTGCCACCTTTATCTTGTCCGTCAGCCCCCTAATACTACCTTTTTAAAAGCTCCAGTCTGCTTTAGTATATGTGATACCGTGACATCACCCATTAAAGACACTAGCTTCACTTGACTTTTAAGGTATCCATATGCCTTGCTATAAATCCAACCCTTTTGGTCGTTTTTTTGCACACTGCTGTCCTTTACTTCTATTAAAGTGGTAAACGCTCCCCCTAATTAGGCTGCACCCTTGTAGGAAAGATAGACCCTCCCCCTCCTACCCATACCACCTCAAGCCTAATGCTAATTAAATAAGGACGTTGTACCTTATTTAGAGTTTTGTGGCTGGGTACTCTGTCACAGCATGGCGGATATCTCATCTGCCATTTTGCAGGTGCCAGAGGCACTTGAAATGAGGCGAGTGGGGCATCGGCCATATTCGTGATGGAATATCCCATCCTCCAAACTCTACGAATGGCCCTTTTTGTTCGGTACATGAGAGCTTATTGCTTCTGCACACCATAATTGTATTGTAGAATGAAATATTAGAGAGAAAAAATTCATTATGGTTTCTAGACGATGGTAGCTGACTTTAAAATAATTATTAGGTCTATGTAGGTTGCATGGAAACTTTGCTATTTATTCTGCAGTATTAGAGGTCTACATCTGTTTTCTTTTGGACTGGATTAGTAAATTGATCTAAAAAATCCAACTAACCCATCAGGGAATTCACAAACAGCTTGTAAATGCTGCCTGGCCTCCCCACGAAGAGTTGAAAAGAAACTAACATGCTGACAAGTCTTCTGAAGACTACTTCACACTAGTTATGCAGTTCAAGCCCCTTTGACCTTTACTTGTGGAGACCAGCCCTCCTGGCTGCCCAGCTATAACTGGAACCCGACTACTGCTCAGCCTCAGCACACTGGATCTTTATGAGGTACTGGAGAAATATTCTCAAAGATAAAAAGGATCTCCAGCATAAACTGGGAGCTGCCCTCCTTCTTAAAATCACAGAAAACTTGAGCGTGGTGTACGAACTTGTACACAGGCAAAAATATGGAGTCTAAATCCATCAGATCCTATGCTGTACTGCTGAAATACAATTTATTTACGATCTTCTGAGAAAAAATTATCAGCTGTACTGTAACATGAGAAACTGCTCAGCGACGCATTATTTTTCCACATTATGTTTAAATATTGGAACAATAGCTTTTTATCTTTTTATTGTTTTTGCTAAACATTTCTTTTTTTTAGTATGAAGTACTTATAGTTCCGTCATAAAATGTAATGTTTTTTAATAACTATGCATAATAAAAATTTGCCCTACCTTACAGGTGAGATGTATTTGAAGACACTTCTCACCAGATTTTGCTGAGGTCACTTTTGTGTAAATGTATTGATAGATGTGTATGTAATTCTGACTTTAAGGTTAGAAAACGCACCAACAGAAATCCACCTATTTCTATATAGTACCTTGCTCTGACCCACTCAGCTTAGTAAAGGTACCGTAACCTGAAACAACACCTGTATTCCTGACTGTAGCAGAAGCTTATTTTCCTCGACAAAATTCCATATTTGGACTTACTCCTGTCTTCCAAAGTTAGACTAATCAACTCTCCCTTGCCGTGATGGAGTTGGCGCATCTGCATCCTTGCTCTGGTCGCCCGAAGTATGAAATTGCATTGCTGGAAAATATTAGGTGGCTTTGTAGCTGTGAGACACAAATGGTCATGGAACCTGCAGTAAATGCTTCTGAAGCTGGGGAGCCAGTTAGTGCTTCCTCCCTATTGCCTGGTTGTGCATACACAATGTAAATAAAATGTGATTGTAAATGACTATCCGCCAAATGTGTGATTCCCTTGTTCTCTTTAGAGTTGGAGGAACCCCACCATGTTTTCAGCAGCAGAGCTAAAATCACTCAGCAGGCGGAATCCTTTGACAAATGGCCCCTCGGATATTGGGGCATTGGTTAATGGACCTCCAACTGTGTGCCCCATTTAGGGCAGATGGTCGGTTGTACGTTTTGTCCTTTTCAGGGCTGCCAGGAATAGACTGGCGATCCCAAACAGGAACCCAAGGAAATTCTCCGCACACGCTGATATAAAACTCCCAGTTTGTGAGGGATATTTCTTTTTTTGTTTTTCAGTAATATACTCCTGTATTAGGAGTTAGATACTTTGCTAAAGAGCTTCTGAAACATTGTTTTTCAGTGCATTGAATGGGGCTGCCACAATAGCTGGTCTGCGGAAGGCCCCAGCTGATTGGCCCAAATGGCTGGTGCAAGATAGAAAGCTCCCCATGCATTTCTGATTCCAAGCACCCAGTGCTTCTCAACCACTTTGGAAAAGTCAGAAGACTTGAGAGCCACACATAAATCGCTGTCCTTTCTGCCCTCCTTATTAGTACGTTAGGGAATGTGGGCGACAATGGCATTTTGTAAAGCTGGCAGATATAAAGTTTCCAAAAGGACCCATAAAAGGTACTTAGATTATTTGGTGCTTGTTTTATTACTCTATATTTTCCTGATAATGTTGAACTCTAAACAAGTAAGAGCAGGGAGTCTAGTGGAATGAACTGGAAGAGCAGTTCTGAGATAGAGCATACATGTTCATGGATCAGGTATAAGAATACAGAAACTTAATTAAAATCACCCTTATTATGACATTCTCTGCAGTGGTAAAAAGTTCTGAATCATTGTGGCTTTTACCTGATCAACATGAAATGACAGTGCTTTAAAACTGGAGCTTTGTCAAGGTTTGGTGTAGTTGCGCACATTGATGGGGCAATTCTGAAAGGCAACTTACACTTGTCATTTACTCATTCACTTTTGAGTAACTTTACTACTTTTAGCTTTTTATAAAATCCAAGTGTAAAGGTACTTAAAAGTGTAGACGTACAAGCCTCCACCATCTGAGAGAGGAGTTGGAGCCAAATTTAGGAGTCTAAGTTACAAGTGCCTAAAAAGAAACATCAGTAAGCCCAGCATCACAAATTGTCAGCGACTGATACTACAGTTCTCTCCAATAGAAAATTATGGAGGTAGGAACTTAAAATAAAATTACATGGGAAATAAACTAAACTCCATTACATTATTTAAAATAGATACAAATATAACTAACATTTGTAAAAAAATATCTAAAAAGTAAAGAATAGTTATCATATAATTATAAAATATTTTAGCAACATTTTTGAATGTCTACTGGTGGGAATTTATGTTTTTGTAATTTAAACTTCACAAAAATATTTAGTTTTACCTTAATAGATTTAAATTAGCTGACATTATAATTCAAAATTAAGTTCATTGTGCAGTACCATATTTGATTCTACTTTACATTTAAAATACATATAAATAGTTAATTTACATTAATGTTTAACATAAACTATTTTAACTAATTTAATATACACTTTAATAAACGCTTTAAAATGTCCCCTATACTTTGCCATAGGGAAAGCTCCCTCTGAAAAGGGATAGGTAAAATAAAAAAGTTTGTTTAACATAAAAATAATTAGTAGAAATAGTTTCATTTTAAATATTAAATTAAAAAAATTGTACATATTTATTTGAATGTAAAATGCATTTTTTTTAAAATGCTACAGCATTTAGCACTGAATGTTCAATTAAATTAAGATTAAAATAAAATAAATAATTCCCTCCTACATTAAATACTTTTTTGTCATGCAATAATATTTACTAAAAGTGATGTATAGAATTAATTAAAATTAATGTAATACTATTTTCATAAAAAGTATTGTTACATTAATTTATGAATCCAGTAAAGTTTGTGAATATTTTGATAAATAAATATGTATTATTTCGAAAACAGCCATTTGACTCTCCCCATTCTCATATTACAAAGGACTTGCCAGTGACAAGTGATGCCTAGAATGGCGATTCTCCTCGCACGTCAACAAGACACCCTAACTCTTATCCACTGCAACCTACAAGTGGCCATTAAGAACTTAGAAGGTATACAAGCTGGGATTAGTGACATAGCATAGAGAAAGCAACAATTATACATACTTTCCTCTTCAAGCACATTGCTCTGTATTTCCTAGTGACAGCCACATCTTCCAAAAAGAATGCCGGAAATCCCAATTTATGATATAATAAGGAGTGCAGGACCCATTGAAATCAGCTGATCTTAGCAATAAGAATGAAACATCAGGGCCTAATAAGTGAAGCAAGAAAGGCTTAAAAGAAGATTCAGCTTAAGGCCAAACGAGAATGGGATGAGAAGAGGTGGAAGGATCTTGTAGAAGCCTGTTTCTTGCAAGAACTCAAGTGAAATATGGTCCTTGGTCACTCGGTGGGGTAACCGAGAGCATCTCAACCAACTAATCATATCACATTGTCAGTCTAGACTGACCATTTTCCAAATGTATACAATGATACAATATAGACTCCTGCACTGGGTCCCCCTATCCAATTGTCAACATTTGGGCAGGCAGACTTGTTTGACCTGAGATATATTTCCACATCCATAGGCACCATAGTATGTAGTAAAGGCCCAGGCCCAGATGGCATACCAGTGGATATATTTATCCATGAAAGGGAAAGATGGACCAAATATATACATATGCTGTCAAATGCAATACCAAAGGGGCCCCCCATCCCTGGATCCTGGAAAAGATCTAAGGTGATCCCAATCCATAAGAGGGGTGATTGAAATGTACCCACCAACTACAAACCTATTAGCCTTATTGACTCTTTTCAAACGGTATTTTGCTTGGTGATCCTGTCCAAAATCCAAGATTGGATTGAGAAAATAAATTCTCCCACGCAGGCTGGCTTCAGAAAAAACACAAGCACAATAGATCAGGTCTTTCGGTCCCTTCTCTGTACTGGAAAATAGATTCAATCCACAGGGGCCACCTCTATGTGACATTTGTTGATTTGGAATCAGCCTTTGATTTGGTACCATGACAAGTGCTTTAGATCATTCTGTGAGATTTGGGAATGCCGCAGAGATTCTGACTTTGGCCGTTTACATCCACGAGTACAATTTGCTAAACTCCAATGTAGGGAGCAGGGGCAGTTCACAGATCAAATCTCAGTGAGCCAAGGTGTGCACTATGGATACATGCCTGCCCTGACACTATTTTCCTCCTATCTAAATAGAGGCGTCCTTTTTTTCCCCTGATTGCCCACGGATGCCCCCACTATCCCTTAGGAAAAAGTATCCACATTCCTCTTTCCCCACAACACGTTGCTAGTACCTAAAACTCCAAGTGGCTTCTAACGCCTTCTAAATTGGTTTGAAGAGTTCTGCCTTATAAGTGGCTTAGAGATAAATACCACAAAGAATAAATAGATGGCCATATATCAACATAAATTCTTCGGGGAGAAGATCTACATTGTGGGGGCTGGACTCAAAAGGGTGGAGACCTTTGACTATTTGGGCATCAAGTTAAGGGTCAACATGTCTTGGAAGCCCCATGTTGACAAAATTATTACGAAAGACAGATAAGTCATAGGTTCTCTACTGAAAGAGGATTGCTTATCTCACAGTAAGCCAGTCAGACCAGCTTTAAAGATCTATGACACGAAAGCGGTGGGCCCGGCATTATATGGAGCGGAACTTTGCTTTTTTTTATAATACCATAGATTTAATGAGGTCAGAAAATAAGTACTGAAGGAAACTAGTATTATTGCCAGCTAGCACAACCTTACACACCATAAAGTTAGACATAGGTAGGAAACCAATCAAAGATAAAGCCAGGTTGTGACCACTCTTGTACTGGAGGAGACTAGTCACTATGCCAGAACTAACATCCTACACATAAATGACCAAGGAACTAGTTAGGCTGAATACATCACACAAAATAGCTTAGTTTGGTAATATCAAAAAGCTCCTATCTGCCCTGTGCACGCAAAAGAGGCCTGAAACTCCTGGTGCCCGGATTTAATTCCATCTAAAGCTCAACTGGAGAAGACCTCTTGGGCTTGGATAGCCCAAAATGATGAGCTGAACACCACGAGAAGGGCAAAAACAAGGGAGTTTATTAACTTCAAATCTACCAGTGTATACTAGCAATATCTAGATATCATAACAGGCCTTATGGATAAGAAACTCTAAATCCAATTTAGGGTGGGATCACTGTCTTTAAAATCATTTACTGCGAAATGGACCAAATTGACAACCATAACATCACTCTGCCCATGCTGCAAAACCACTAATGAAACCGTGGCACATGTACTATTTCCTGTGAGGCATACCTCCTTTCACGATTCACTTGGATAATGCCGGAATGTAAACAATTTGGCACCCATCATTATGATGTGGCCCCTAGAATACTGAGATCTAACCCTAGTTCCCTAAATGCCTGTGCAGTTGCAAATTTTCTTTGCAGGATGTGGATCATATGGAGGAAGGCCCTATCGACTCTAGAACATAACCGTGGGACATTGCCCCCTTAAATCACCACACTGAGTTGACCTTTGCTCCTTTTTTCTTTTTTTGACACCATCATCTGCTTTGGCATTTTAATTGTCTTTGAAAGTTGTAACACTCTACCAATTGAAGTGCTGGTAATCCAATACTCTGCGTATAAACCATATCAATGGCAATCAATATTAATTCCCAGATTTAACAATTCTCTGTGATGATGCTCCTCTTATCATATTGGAACTCTATTGATTGTACTACTTGAATGAAATGTTGTTTTTAGCTTGTACTTTTTACCTGCACTGCCTGCCTAAAATTCCCCATGACGGAAACTGTCAAAACAATGCCCACCATCTTATCGAGCTGGTATATTTTAAACATTGTCCCTATGACACTATATTCCTGCCATCCTCACAGCAGACACTGATAGAGGAAGGTTCTTCTCCGAAGTGAAGCCAGATATTTAGATTAACCAATGCACTGATAGGAGTACATAGAGGACCGAAACAAGGTTTTTGTCCTCCTGGGTTTGTTTTTTCTTTTTCTTCTCATTTGTGAGCTTTACTTGAACGCAACTGTTATTTAACCTTAATGGGTTGGGTTCATGTGTGCCAAAATGCAGCAGTACTTATACTTACTTTATGCCATTATCTGCATGTTTTAATTCTTTCAGCCACAATGAGCCTTTGCTTATCTTAACGTGCGTTTCAATGTAGTATGTTTTTAGGCCACTAGTGTTTTATTGCTATTTGGGGCTATGTCACACATACTCATCTGGGTACTATTTGCTCCTGCCTTTCAATTAATTTGTTCACCCATGTAATTTGCAGGTTCTACTTAACGTGATACTGGAGGATACATACCTGTCTCCGAGCTGTGTATCTTGTTTTCTTTTTTATGTTTGTACTTTTATGATCTAGAGGCCAAAATAAAGTTTTACTACTACTAAATGTATTATTTTTAGATATTGTAATATTAAATTACATGTATTTATATTCAAACTATTTTAACTAGCTTATTTTAATGTAACATTATTTAATGTAGGATTTTATTTTAATTCACTATCTCCATTATTTTCAATGCAAGGGAGTTGCTGTACCAGTGGTTGGCCATGTGTAGGACTGGACTTACTTTACGTTCTAGATGGAGTAATTCACTACTGTTATGGATCCCTTTTTGACGGTAGGAACTTTAACAGTGAAGTTTTATGAATAAAAATGGACTTACTCTTTTTTTGGGTTGGTAAATGTCCCTCCCTAACCTTTCCTAAACCCCTCCTTGGTCTTACCTAAATGCCTCCTATTTATTAGTAAGTATGCCCCTTTTTTCACAGCTCATCCTAGCCACTCCACATTTACTGCTAAGTGGCCGATTCCGATCCGGGTTGGAAGGGCACCGAACACGATCCGGCCGGAAAAACTATGCGCCGTACGCGTGTTTTCCGCCCGACTTGTACAGCTGTACGAGCGAGCAAGTACGATGCGAGCTACATGAAATTCACCGACCGACTCGTTTCTGGGTCCGAACCACTCCGTACTTCTCGGTAGGAACCTAACCATGGCGTGCAATGGATGCGATTCACGACCGAGCCAGTACATTGCACGCGTCGGACAGCCTGTGCGAGCCAGAGTGTCCGGCTCGCAAATTGTCCAGGTGGTTGCCTTTGGGGGTCCGCGTCGGACTCCCTGTCACCCGCAGCCCTACGACTAGGACACAAGGGGAGACCCTTGGGTCTCCCCAACACAGGCATGTACGGTGCGGATGGCACCGACGTGTTCTCACTGTAGGGGGCGCACTTGCCGCGACGTACCCATTCAGTCAATGGGAGCCCATGTACGCGTCGTACGACCGTCTCCCATTGACTTCTATGGGAGTCCGACCAAACAGAGTCCGATAGCATACGGCCGCATCGTACTCACTCGGTCGGACTGCAGGACTCCGGCTCGGTCGGAAAACACTCTGGATCCAGCTCGGTCGGAGTGCTTTCCGACCCGGATTGGAATCGGCCCCTATGTAGTAACTTAAGTGTGTGTGGATTCCGCCATAGAAAAACTAGGAGAGGTGAAGATTTACACTTGTAGGTTTGTTAACAGGATTTTGTAGTCCTTTAGTACTATTGTAGTACTACTAAACATAGTACAAAATGCAGTTTGTGAATAGAACCATGAGTATTCACTTAGCACTCAGGTTTTGTTCCTGTGCCTAAACATGAATATTACCTTTATCTAGTTTCTTGAATTCATGCTTATCATGCGGTTACGTGAGCATGTTACTTTCATTTGTTTTTGGGGTCCATGATTTTCAAACCAAGGGCCTGAATACAAGTACAGGTTTTATTTATTGCACCTGATAAATAACAATACCACTGGGTGCTTTATTTATTGGGTGCAATAAATAACATCTATCACAACTTGGTGGCCAAAAACATGCAGATTTTGGTGTTTAACGCACCGAAATCCACGTGATATAGTAAATACCATATTCTTTCCCCCTGCTGAATTTTGGCAGGTTTAACCTGTCGAAATGTAACGAAGGTTTAGGTTTTAACTCATCCAATAATTATCATATCCAATAAATACCTACCAACTCGTAATTCCAACCCGTGCATTAACAGGAGTTTATGCACAGGTTGGAATATACCGACCAACTCGAATATACCGACCAACTCGTTATCAGGATCTTAGATTACGTTTATCTTCAGATGCATTTACCTCAATCCCCTGGCTCAGCAGTCCTAGTATTCCACCCAGCATTCACTACTATTGTCTCTTCCTGTGCTTCTGGTGCCTAAGACATTGGTTCTCTTTACCTGTATCTGCTTGCGCTCTTTTCACCAGGCTCAGCGTTCCATGGGTCTCACCCTCGTTGCTCCATTTTTATCTTTCTCTGAGTTTTTGTGCCTCAGATTGAATACCTGACTTGCTACAGCTTATGTCTCACTCTTGGTGACCAGTGTTCCTCTGGTTGGTGTCTGATTGTACTCAGACAGATCTGATGCCTTGATGTCTGTTAGCTTCTACTATAAGATCTTACCCAGTGGTTATTGAATCGTTTCACAATGACTGCTGGCGATAGGGACCGGACAGGATTCATAGAGCAGCCAGTGTAGTATATCTGAGGAGAAAGAATTAAATACAACATCAATCATTGACATGTATTAGCTAACCTCATCGAATATTGAAATAATTATTCGGCATGTATAGCACTTGAGAAAAGACAAGAGGGCATCAGTTATATGTGTTTCAAACATACAATATTTTTGATAAACAATACGACACACAGTCTGCTTCCAACAGTACAGGGACTCCGGGGCTGTTCAGAAATTTCATTTGGTGCTACTTGTGCTTCCCCTGAGGACTCCTGTCACCTCCTGTATGAACTCCAGTACCCTTAGCTATGAGACTAGTCACTCGTATTTCTTTCAAACATGTGGCAGAGCAAACCTGGCCAGATACATGCATATATGCAATACTAACTCACAACAGTACATATTAAAAAAGTAGTTGGCAGTGATTCTCTAGGAAAGCAACTTTGTAGGGACACAGGGCCTTATTATGAGTCTGACGGTCCACGGATTTGTGTGGGCGAGGCAGTGGCGGTCTTCCGACCACGCTATTATGGCCAGGGCAGTCGGGTCACCCTAGGACCACTGCAACTGACAGGAATTAGAAATCCCTGGCAGTGGAGTGGCGGTCTTGAGGCCGCTATATGCTTGCCAAGCATATTACGAGTTTCCTCATCACCACACTTTTCATGGCAAAATGACCTCCATGAAAACTGTGATGGTGTGGAAATAAAATGGGTCCCACAAGGCACCCTTGTGCCGCTGAGCCATGGGGTGCATGCAGGGGGCACATTTTGTGCCCCTCCTGTGTGCATGCACCCCAGTACCTGTACGGCATGGACTGCAGCAATCTGATTTCATAGGCACTGTAGTGGGAACGCCAAAGAACAGCCCACCGAACAGGAAAAAACTCCTAATCTGGCAGTTCGTTCAAACATGGGTTTGGCGATGCTGGAGCGGGGTGGTCCTGCTACTGCACCGCCAAACCCATAATAAGGGCCTTAGTAAAGTTTCACTGTAAGGGGCTTATTTACAAAGGCCCTTGCGCCGCCGGTGCACCTCTTTCCCCCATATTAAAAGTGATGCACCAGCGGCGCAAGGGGCTTGCAAATAAGCTCCTAAATGTTTGAATTTGATGTTTAACATTCTGAAAGCAGTGAAAGGGTAACAGGCAAATATATAGGGCCTCATTTATGGGTTTTTTTACCGTAGGGCAGCTTAGCAGGCTTTGCTGCTGCACTGCCCTACGGCAAAAGGCAAAGGCATGAATGCACCATATCTATTAGATAGGGCTCATTCCTGTCCTTTTCCCCTGCGCCGGCGCACAATGGACTGCTGTGCGACAACTCAGGCATCTTTGCACCATGGGGCATGGGTGCCTCTATTGAGGGGATGATTATTTTTGTGCAGGAAAGGAAACCTTGCTGCAGAAAAACAATCACAATAAAGATATTTCTCCTCTATGTGCCTCCCTATGCCTCCCCTGGGGAGGTGTACATTGTTGGTGCTGCCTTACACTTACAAGTTCTCGTAAATCTGTGGCAGTGTCAAAAAGCCATGGATCTTGCTGAGAATGACCCCAGCAACACCCATGGACCGCCCCTTTCACCCAGTTTTCTGCGTGAAAGGGGCACACATTTATAAGGCCATGAAAAGCCATGTAACGTGGCTTTAAGTGGCCATATAAATATGCCAGTGGCACATTGCGCCACAGGAACATAAAAAAAGTGACGTTCCAGCAGCGCAATAATGCCGGTATTGCCTAATAAATGAGGCCCATAGAGCGCAAAACGTATTTTGCAAAAGAGCAGCCTTCAAAACATAGACGATGTCAATTTCTACCATACATGAATATCTCGGTTCGAAAATCTCAACCTGCACCTAATTCCACTATCAAGTACTTGTTCCCAAATACGCTGGGAGAAGAGTTGGAATATTAGATTTATTCAGTTATATTATATGTGGTTAAAGGATTTGACTGGATTTCAGCATTAAATAAAGGCCGAATTGTTTGTTTGAAGATATTTATACAGGATCGAGATTTCAGGATTTTTTATTTTGGACTCTCTTGGTCTTAGTGATTGCTTATCTCTATTGTTCCTCATACATTCAAAAACTTTGAAAATTGAAATGAAACTAAGGATTTGCCGACCTTCACAGCTGCTCTAGCTTACAAACTATTGCCTGAAATTGTTCACAGTAACATGAGCTGTTTAAGAACCCTGATGCTTTCTGCAAAGTTCTTACACCTCAACTCAATCCTGGCCTTCTACTGACCACAGCACCACTGACAGACTGAGAAGTACAATTAAATATTTTGGGCAGCATGGCATAATCTGTAGCAGGTCCTACATAGAATAAAAACATGGGCAGAACATATTTGTCTGTTCAAGCAGCCAAACTATGGAATTTGCTATCTACATACACAAGATCCACTGACAATCATCTTAGCTTCAGAAGATTAGTCAAGATCTTGCTTTTCCCCAAATGATTACTATATTCACAACACAACAGTGGACCACAACACATCTAGAAGAGTGCACTTAATAAACAACAGTCAAATGGGGCTTAAATATTGTTCAGAATGGATACTCTCTTCGATTCAAGTCCCCTCCTCCTTCCATTCCACCAATCAAATCATTGGTACATCAGAAAGCCCTGTTACAGGAAGAAGTCAACATTCTGTTATAGAAGCATGCCGTGGAAGAGGCTCCCCTCTATCAGAGAGGACTGGGAATTTGGTGTGAAAGAAAGGATCAAAACAAGAATTCAGATCCATTTTAGATCTGTGACTACTGAACAAGTACATAAGAAAAGAAAAGTTCAGAATGCTGGCATTACATCATATTTATCCTCAACTGTATCAAGGATACTGGATATGTTCAATAGATTTACAAGATGCTTACATCTCAATATCTGTAAAGCATCAAAAATGTCTTTGATTCAAAGTAGGATCTTGACCCTATCAATGCAAAGTGCTACCATTCGACCTAAAATCAGCTCTACGGACGTATGCCAAATGTGTGGCTGTATTCGAAACTCACTTCAGGAAACAAAAGATATTTGTTTATCCTTACCTGGATTATTAACTGATAAAGAGCATGCCACCAGCCGAGACAAAGAAACATTACCAACTTTGTATCAAAACGTTAACCAATCTGGGTCTCCAAGTCAACCTCAGAAAGTCAACAGCCTGTCCGGTCCAGAAGCTGCAATCTCTGGGAGCAGTACTGGATACCCAATCAGCAAAAGAGTGTCCTTCGGAGGAGAAATTATTACCAATCAAACTGAAGTGTCAGAATCTCTTACATGTTCACCTTCCATCAGCAAGACAGATTGCATCCCTATAAGGCTCGATGACTTCTTGCATCTTTCTAATTCCTCATGCAAGACTTCATATGAGACCTCTTCAGCAATGTCTAGAGGACTAGTGAAATCAGATATCGACCTGCTAAGAAGACAAATTAACATTATCACAGACTGCAATTCAGTCTCTCCCATGGTGGACTCAAACGAAGAACCTATTGGTAGGAGTATCATTCCATCAGGATCTGCTAACTCAATTATTCATCATAGATGCATCTCTCCAGGGGTGGGGTTCTCATATGGGTCACTTGGAAACCCAAGGGATTTGGTCAGACTAGGAAAATACATCACATCAATATGCTGGAATTGAGAGCTGTCAATTTGACTCTCAAATCTTTTCTCCCATCAATAACAATGACCTCCCTTCTTGTTCAAAGTGACAACACAACAATTCATTACCTGAACAAACAAGGACCGACTCACTCTTGCCCCCTAGCTCTTGGAGCTCAAGCCATATAGAAATGGTTAAAAGCCAGAAACCTAACCATAACAGTGTTCATCTTCCAGGGCGTCAAGATATCCAAGCAGGCTCTCAGTCTGATTTTTCTGGAAAATCACAACTGGATTCTAAATGACATAGTCTTACAAGGCATTTTCCAAGACTGGCAATATCCACAAATAGATTTTTTTGCAGGCGTAAGCATCAAAAAATTCCAGGACTACAAATCCAGCTTCTTAAAAACAGGGCTGAAAGGGAATGACTTTTGATAAATTGGTCATGGAAATTTCTAAAAGCATTTGCCCCAATTCCTCTCATACCAACAGTAATCATCAAGGTCTACAGGTCCAAGACCAGGATCATACTGATAGCACCAGAAAGGCCTTATCAGTTGTGGTTCACGGACGTTCTTCACCTATCCGAATAACCACACAAGAGATTGCTGTGCAAACATGATCTCCTGTACAAGTTCAGAGGACAAATACTCCATCCCAACCTTCCATCACAGAACTTGCCAGTTCGGTTCTTGAATTCATTCAATATGGACATTAGGCCTTCCAGGAAATTGCATGGACATTTTAAGAGAAGCTAAAATACCTTTCACAAGAAAATCTTATGCTTTTAAGTGAAAAAGTTTTACTTATGGTGCATTCAAAACAAGCACAATCCAATCTTGTGCCAAGAATATGTGGTTATACCCTATCTTCTTCATCTAGCTAAGTCTGGGTTACAGTTTTCTTCTATTTAGGTGCATGCTGCGACCAGAACAGTCTATAGAAAATCTCCATCACAAACGTCTATCTTTAAAATTGCAGTAATCAAAGACTTCTTGGAAGGGCTTAAAAAAAGTGTTTTCTCTGATTAGGCCACAGTCCCTTCCTTGAGAACTTAACATTGTCCTCTCCAAATTAATGGGTCCCCCGATTGAACCTATTCATAAAGCTTCTTTGCAGCATCTGTCATGGAAAGCTGCTTTCCTAATGGCCATCACTTTAGCATGTTGAGTCAGTGAAATTCAGGCATTATGCTGTGTAGAACCATATATAGAATTGTTCATACTAATAGAGTGGTAATGAGAAATCATCCCAGCTTCTTTCCTGTGGTAGTTTCAGACTTCAATATTAACCAAAACATCTCAATACCAACGTTTTTCCCCGAGTCCATCTACTCCAGTGGAAAGCTCTTTATACTCCCTTGATAAAAGAGTTCTGAAGTTCTACCTAGATATAACCATTCTCATAAGAAAATCAGGACACCTTTCTATTAAATATGGCTTAGTGAGAACAGGCTTGGCATCATCAAAAGAGACTATCTCTAGGTAGATAGTTTCCTGTATACTTCTGTCATACCGGTTAGTGCTAAAAAAAATCCTTGCCTGTTAGAGCCAAGACACATTCTATACGGGGAATATTCCCATTTAAGAAATATCTAAACTTGCTAAGTAAGAAGATACTCAAGAAGGACAGGCTTCTTTGAGGAATAGGTTTGGGTAGTTGTTGGAGCTATTGTTATTTCAGGTTTGCTTCTTGTGGGATTGGCTTGCTATTCTATGTTGAGTGCTCATGACTATTGATAAGGATCCCGTGGAAGAGAATGAAAATGTATTTACATGTAATTCTAGTTCTCTTCCAGGGGAAGCCTCATCAAAGTCATAAGCAACCCTCCCACCTCCCGTACAAGAACGATTACAGCTCTCGACAAGTACTTCACACAGGATTCCTAATTACCCTAAAAATGACTTGTCCCAGCCGTCATCTGTGAGGCATGATGGGACACAGGGGGTACTATGAGGTTCTTAAAGGCACAGGGCCAGTTTTCTTGACTATTCGTTCAATGGCAGTCTATGGGCTCACAATGTCTCATATTCCCTTTCAATAAAGGTTTGGTTAAGATGTTGTCTAGTAATTTATTGATAATTACATATTTCTATGTGATTGGATCTTTTTTTGAATGAAAACGCAATGCAAACTGCCCATTTTTAGCCTCTCTTTAGATAGTTATAGTTAGGACCGTGTTTCCATAGGAAATCTGAAAATTCTATTTTGAATAACTTTGGCGCCGGTTGACGAATCCTCGCGGAATTTTCAAAACTAATGGGGCTCTCTGCTCAGCTCCTACCCTGAAAGTCTCGGGGTGATTCGTCAAGCGGGGGCCGAGAAAAAAGGGGGGTCCCAAAACGCGTTTTCCCTATGCATTTTCCCATAGGACCTTTAGTCGAAGGTACAGCCCGAACGGCTGAACAGAATTACTTGAAATTTGGCAGAGAGGTAGTCCTCAGGTCAGGCATGTGCCTTTTGCATGTATGGAGTCAATCTGTTCAGTATTTCCTGAGAAAATTGCAGTTAAAAGTACATCAATATCTATAGGCGCGCACCCTAACGTGCGCGAGCGTAATTCTCATTGGTGGTTACATGTCAGTCAACGTTCGAATCGGTCGAAATCAGGAAGTGTCGGCCGCCATTTTGTTTGTTTTGGGTGCGAGAGTGAAAAAGAGAGGTGGCGAACGTGAACAGGGGGCAGGGTAGAGAGTTCCTGACCTCCTAGCCTTTGTCAGGGGGTCCCTAAAGGACCCCGAAGGGTGACAAAACATTTTTTTTTTTTAAATCGCGGGGTGCGCGCACGGTGCACGCACGGTGAAAAACCTTAAAAAAAATAAACAAATAAAACATACGTAACTTAGCATTTAAAAAACCGAACAAATTCACTTAAAAAAACCATAGGTTTCACACACGTTATAGTTCGGAATTAGCATTTAAAAAACCTTGCAAATTCACTTAAAAAACCATAGGTTTCACACATGTTATAGTTAGGTGGACATTTCACTCGTAAAAAACCAATGAAATTCCCCCGTTATAGTTAGTTCAGATAACTATAACTTGCGCGACCGCCAGTCTATCACAAGGATGATGTCATCAGTGTTGTCATGAGTGATGCCACTGACCATGTCATGAGTGATGTAATATGTAACGTCATGAGCAGTGGATTGCGGGCGCGCAAGTTATAGTTATCTGAACTAACTATAACGGGGGAATTTCATTGGTTTTTTACGAGTGAAATGTCCACCTAACTATAACATGTGTGAAACCTATGGTTTCTTAAGTGAATATATATATATATATATATATATATATATATATATATATATATCCCCAAAACACAAGGTTTGCCTGGAATAAGGGAGCCCAAGCAGGAATTTGTAGTTCAGCAGTTTTATTTTGTGGTGATAGTAGTGGCAGAAACAGGGAGCCCCTTCACTCGAAATTAGTCCAATCCTGACGCGTTTCATGCTCTGGCAGCACTTCTTCAAAGGAATGAGGACACTGCAAGCAATGGAAACAATTCTTTTTCCCAGCACACCTTTATGCTTAAATTTATCCCGCCTCAGTGGGTGTGGCCATCACAGTGCCATAAAAGTAAGAACTTATTGCTAATTTCGTCTTGTATAAAGGCAGATATGGCTAAAAACTACCATCATGGCGGTCAGAAGAAGTTAAGCATCAGTCCTTCTTCATTTTTCATCATATGCAAAGTGCCAATAACGAATGACTATTTAAGTTTAAAATGGCGCGCTGTGCATTTTGAAATCTACACACTTTTAAGCACTGAAGAAAGCTATTGCTGAAACGCGTCTGCTATTAATAAAAGTGTATCTTCAGCAACCCCCGTGAGTGCCTGTGCGTGCAATATATTTGTTTGCAAGCTTTGGAGCTGTTCTATATATATATTATCTACTGGCGGTCGCCAGTAGATAGTTATAGTTAGGACCGTGTTTCCATAGGAAATCTCAAAATTCTATTTTGAATAACTTTGGCGCCGGTTGACGAATCCTCGCGAAATTTTCAAAACTAATGGGGCGCTCCGTTCATCTCCTACCCTGAAAGTCTCGGGGTGATTCATCAAGCGGGGGCCGAGAAAAAAGGGGGGTCCCAAAACGCGTTTTCCCCATGCATTTTTCCATAGGACCTTTAGTCGCAGCTACAGCCCGAACGGCTGAACAGAATTACTTGAAATTTGGCAGAGAGGTAGCCATAAGGTCAAGGAAGTACCTTTTGCAGGTCTGGTGTAAATCTGTTCAGTATTTCTGGAGAAAATAGCATTTAAAAGCATGTATATATATCTATACGCGCGCAGGGTGCGCGCACCGTGCGAGCACCGTGCGAGCACCCTAACGTGCGCGAGCGTAATTCTGATTGGTGGTTACATGTTAGTCAACGTTCGAATCGGTCGAAATCAGGAAGTGTCGGCCGCCATTTTGTTTGTTTTCAGTGCGAGAGTGAAAAAGGAAGGTGGCGAACGTGAAAAGGGGGCAGGGTAGAGAGTTCCTGACCCCCTAGCCTTTGTCAGGGGGTCCCTGAAGGACCCCGAAGGCAAAAAAAAATAAAAAATATTTTTAAATCGCGGGGGTGCGCGCACAGTGCGCGCACCCAAAAAGACCCCAAAAAAAAATTGTTTTTTTTTTTTTTTTTAAATAAAATCGCAGGGTGAAACCCCCCCCAAAAAAAAAAAAATTTTTAATACATAGTTTATTGTAAAATAAATATATAAAAAAAATAATAATACATAAATAAATTAGCATTTAAAAAACCGTACAAATTCGCTGAAAAAACCATAGGTTTCACACACGTTATAGTTAGGAATTAGCATTTAAAAAACCTTGCAAATTCACTTAAAAAACCATAGGTTTCATACATGTTATAGTTAGGTGGATATTTCACTCGTAAAAAACCAATGAAATTCCCCCGTTATAGTTAGTTCAGATAACTATAACTCGCGCGACCACCACTCTATCACAAGGATGATGTCATGAGTGATGCCACTGACCATGTCATGAGTGATGTCATATGTGACGTCATGTGCAGTGGATTGCGGGCGCGCGAGTTATAGTTATCTGAACTAACTATAACGGGGGAATTTCATTGGTTTTTTACGAGTGAAATATCCACCTAACTATAACATGTATGAAACCTATGGTTTTTTAAGTGAATTTGCAAGGTTTTTTAAATGCTAATTCCTAACTATAACGTGTGTGAAACCTATGGTTTTTTCAGTGAATATATATATATATATACATACACATACATATACACATTATATATGTATGTACATACATATGTGTATACATATATACATATATATATAGTCCCAGCTGATGACCGTGCTAATCTTCCGGCACTGAGGAAAGCTTGTAGCTGAAACACCACTGTCGATGCATGTAACAGGACTGAAACTGTGCACACTGTTGTACATCATGTACGGTTAATAAATATGCAGAGTATGATCAGAGCTGTGCCAGAGCCCATTTTTTAATATTAATGGGTGTTGGACTATATATATATATATATATATATATATATATATATATATATTACCTACTGGCGGTCGCCAGTAGGTAGTTATAGTTAGGACCACGTTTCCATAGGAAATCCTCAACATTCTATTTTGAATAACTTTGGCGCCGGTCGACGAATCCTCGCGAATTTTTCAAAATAGGTGGGGCGCTCCTACCCTGAAAGTCTCGGGGGGATTCGTCAAGCGGGGGCTGAGATAAAAGGGGGGTCCCAAAACGCGTTTTTCCCATGCATTTTTCCATAGAACCTTTAGACAGGGCTACAGCCCGAACGGCTGAACAGAATTACTAGAAATTTGGCAGAGAGGTAGTCCTCAGGTCAAGGAAGTGCCTTTTGTAGGTTTGGTGTAAATCTGTTCAGTAGATTCTGAGAAAATAGCCTTTAAATCAATATATATATCTGAGCCAGCTTACGGTGCGCTTACGGTACGCTTACCGTACGCGTACGGTGGCGTGCGCGAGCGCGATTCTGATTGGCTCTTAGATCTTAGTAAACATTCGAATCGGCCGAAACCAGGAAGCGGCGGCCGCCATTTTCTCTCTCGCACTGAGAGTTAGGTTGTAAAATAAAGCCAAAAAACATGTAAAGGGGCTGTTTAGACAGCTCCCACACACATAGCCATGTTGAGGGAGTCCCCAAAGACCCCCCCAAGGCCAAAAATGCAATTTTTATATTTTCGGTAATTTCGCCGATTACGCTTACCGTACGCGTACGGTAAAAAATTATATAAAAAAAAAACTATCCACACTCTCCCCACCCCGTGTGCAATTGTTGGCCGCAGGCCTCCAATTGTGCATGGCTTATAAGTGGTGTGATAAACTAAAATATTTTAAACAAAAATAATAAAAGAAAAAATTATCCACACTCTCTCCACCCCGTGTGCAAATGGTGCCCGAAGGGCACCATTTGTGCATGGCTTATAAAAATTACGAAAAATTAAAATATTACCTTTCAAAACGAAGTGCATCATATGTCCTCCATGTGCGCACGGTGCGCGAAGCGCATCGTGCGTACATGGCCCATCTAGCGTAACGTGGGCACGCGGTGCGCGTAGCGCACCGCGTGCCCACCGTGCGTGCACGGCACTAACTGCGTAAAGTGGGCGCGCGGTGCGCGAAGCACACCGCGTGCTTACTGTGCGCGCACGGTGCGCGAAGCGCACCGTGCGCGCACGGAACGAACTGCGTTAAGTGGGCGCACACGCCACGAATGGCGTAAAGTAACTTAGCATTTAAAAAACCGTACAAATTCACTGAAAAAACCATAGGTTTCACACACGTTATAGTTAGGAATTAGCATTTAAAAAACCTTGCAAATTCACTGAAAAAACCATAGGTTTCACACATGTTATAGTTAGCGGAAATTTTACTGATAAAAAACCAGTGAAATTCCCCCGTTATAGTTAGTGCAGGCAACTATAACTCACGCGACCGCAATCTTCTGCTGATGACATATGTGTCTTTATGAAAAAAAAATATTTGTAATATATGTATAGCTAAAAATGTATGGAAGAAGACATGGGCAAATAAGTGTCTAAATACAGTATTAGCATCAGCAGAGGATTGCAGTCGCGTGAGTTATAGTTGCCTGCACTAACTATAACGGGGGAATTTCACTGGTTTTTTATCAGTAAAATTTCCGCTAACTATAACATGTGTGAAACCTATGGTTTTTTCAGTGAATTTATATATATATATACATACACACTGTTGGTCGGCAGTAGGTAGCTATAGTTAGGTCCTAGTTTCCATTGGAAAAGCGTTTTTGATTTGCCAATATCTTTGGTGTTGAATCTTCATAAAATTATCTAAACTAGTGGCCTGCTCTGGTAAACTTCTGTCTTGAACGTTTCGGGTTGATTCATCAAGTGGGAGCCTAGAAAAAAGGGGGTGTCCCAAAACGCGTTTTCTCCATGTTAATTTCCATAGGAACTTTTGTCGCTGCTACTGCCCGAACTGCTGAACAGAATTACACCAAATTTGAGATGTCACCAGTGATGTCACTGACCATGTCATGAGTTATGAGTGATGTAATATGTGACGTCATCAGTAGTGCATTGTGGAGGCGCAAGTTATAGTTAGCTCAACTAACTATAACAGCCGAATTTCTCTGGTTTTGTGCAAGTGAAATGTCCAACTAACTATAATGTCCCTGAAATCTATGTTTTTTTCAGTGAATTTCAAAGGTTTTTTAAATGCTAACTACTAACTATAACGTCCCTGAAACCTATGTTTTTTTCATTTATATATCAGTGCAAATGAGTTACACTCATGGTGAGATGCACTCGCAGGTGAGTAAAACGCCATTACTTTCCCCAATTTGAATACTCAGTCATGCCCATGTGGACCTGCGAGTGCATTTCACCATGAGGGTAACTCATTTGCACTGATAAATGTGGCCTGCCTGGTCGCGAGGTGCACCGTCGTGGGATCCGAGCGAGTCCGAGGCTGAATCACTTGACGGCTGAGTGGAGCAGGTGGGGGCCTAATACAAGGAGCTGTGTTTCACTTTTGTTAATCATGAGGAAAAGCACAGGAATCACTTGGGATGAGAAGAAGCAAACCCACATGGGTTTAGAACTACCAGTCCCATTAGGCACTGCAAGCGGTGAGGTTGAGCTGCTGGCCCACATGGGCGTGACTGAGTAATCAAATTGGGGGAAGAAATGGCAGTTTGCTTTGTCATCCAGATTGCAGCATTTTTTTGAGAAACGGCAAGTAGCCTGAAACGGGTCAGTAAAATTGCTGGACTGTGTGTTATTCAAGCAGCTTCTGTGTGCCGTTTTACTCACCTGCGAGTGCATCTCACCATGAGGGTAAGTCGATCATGGAGCACTTCTTAAAAACACAGAAGATTTGCTGAGCCAATTCACGGAGTTCATCACAGCTTTTGTATTTGCTGATAAAGTGGCTACAAAATGATAGTCCTTACACATTTCGGCGGTAATGCCTTGATCACAGGAAGTGAGGTGTGCATCCACAGGTGCTCTATATTCAATTCACCACGTGATATAAGCATGTTACTACAAGTCCCAAAATGCATCTGTATTCACAATTTTGAAATAATTATTACTTAACTAACTTCCAACCCTATACCCATACAAACCCAACAGCTCGCACCTAGTATATAACAACAAAATATAATATATTACACAATTGACATAATTAATAATCAATTTAATAATTAATAATACAGTAATAATTCATTGTTAATAAATGATTGCTTGATTACCTTCCCATCTTATTCCCCTACAAACCAAGCAGTCCACCCCTTGTATATAACTTTAAAAATATAAATATTACACAATTTACATAATAATCAATTACATAATTAACAATAAATTAATAATGTATTGTTATGTCCTTATACTTAATTACCTTCCCACCCTGTACCCCTGCAAGCCTAGCAACTTGCTATGACAATATTAATTACTATTAGCAATTAAATTATAAATCAAACTTACATTTTTTTAATTAACAATTATAAAAACAATAATAACACAAATTTAGTATATGAACTAAAACACATGAAGATAATTTAAAAACTATATTTTTTACAACTATAGTATTGAAAACGATATTATCATCAACAATATTCTTGACAACAATATTACTTACCTGAAAAAAATCGAGATTCTGGACAACCTAATTTCTGCATCACGAATCACGATATTTTGGTAGCACGGAATTTTTTTCCGATATTTCTGTAAATCGATATTTAAAACTCGTTATTTTGTCCAAATACTGAACGTGACAGAGTGGCCACCCACTGCTCGAGGCTGACCCTTCAGTGTGGCTGCTGGGACGCTCCCCAGGTGGTGAAAGGTGTCTACTCAGTAGTGAATAAGTGTTTTCTTCTGCTTGGAGCAGCTGTGCACGACCCTTCTCCATACTGAGTTGGATGACCTCTGAGTTACGAGAGATTTCAGCATACTACATGGCCGATCTTCAGCCACTTGAAAAATGCAAGTTCTTGCCTCTATTAGCATTCCAAAGTATGAATGAAAACTAACAATTTCAGGAAAATTCATTCTTCATTCAGCTAGGTAGCAATAGTGAAAGAGTTACACATTTTCTTTTTTGGGGTGTAAAAGGATCCCGACTTCCAGCCCAGAACCTAGACAAGGATGTCAATGACACCCTGCAGATGTATTACAATTATTGGTATTTAGAGGTCCAGAGACATAAATAGGTGGAGAAACCTTGGCAAGAAAATATGTGAAATCGCTGAGACCAGATACAGGGACACCAGTGTTCCTGGTATGAATGGCTACAGCTGGAGACTTTTTAGGAGCTGTGTTTCAATCCAAGAGTAGGCGGTCCTTAATACGCAGCCCATTCCTCACCTCTATCTTCCAAACAAAGGTAACAGGTAGTGGAATGTAAAAGGAATAATTATTAAATGATTTGGAGCACATAAAAAAAAGAATAATGGAAAATACTAGATAAAAAAATCTGCAGCAATACTAACAAAAGGAACCAAAAAATCGAATCAGGTCTGTGCAAATATACATAAAAAAATACAACAGGTAGCAGGGAAGGTCAGAAAATATAGAGAGTGTAACAAAGGAGTAGGTAAAGCGATGAAAAGAAAAGGCAACAGAGTGAAAGTAAACAGCCCTGAGGCAATTCTTCAGCAAGATAAGCCGAGGTGCAGTCAGAGAGGCACTGGAGATTTAAGAGCTAACAATCGCCTCTTCATCTTTACTGCCAAAATAAAGAGCGCTTAGAAACAAGCGAAATAGATTAAAAACTATCTGTAAACAGAAACCTGGCATCTACATTATTCCCAAAATGCTCCCAGAGGTTGGGTGAAGGGGCTGTTCCACTGTAGCTGAGGAATGAAGCCTCTCAACACTAGCCATTGTCATTTCATACATAGTCCCACTTGCTGGGAGATTAAAGTCTGCAGGAACTGGAACTGTGAGTGCCTCGAAATCCAGAATGGCTCACAGTCTCCTTGCTGGACCTCTTGGTGAACGAGAGTGAGATTGCAGACAATTTGCTGAACTGGCAAACAGACTTTCTTTCTACAATATTTTGTGTATCTCCCTGCCGCAATGGGGTTGGGCTGAAGGAGCACAACTGTCCTCTGTTCCCGTGGTCCTAACCATCCCCTGTAGCTCCTGCTGTTTAATTAGTAATGCTTGCTGAGAATATCTGCTGCTTCCCTTTCCTCGCCCCTTCGTCCTTTCTCCATATAATGCAGTTCATACGTAGGGCCTGATTACGATGTCGGTCTGAGTTGCTTCCAACCGACATTGCTGCGAATACAGAACTGACTGACCGTAGGTCGGCGGTCCCAACTACGCAAACTCGGTGCAGGGATTAGCAAGGGGGGATTTATGGTGCCGCCCAGGCCCCCAACTGGAGACTGCTGAGGCAAGGGGGCACTGCGATGGGACCCTAAAGTTGCTTTCTGACAGGCTTTTCATGTCGGAAAGCCCGACATGAAAAGCCTGGAAGACCTACATCGTAATTCTTATGGCAGGAACACCGTCTGGCTGACGGGCTCCTTGAGCCGATTAGAAGCCAGCCAGAATGACTGTCCGGTTTCAATTCCAGCCGTCGTATTCGTAATATGGCGGTTGGAATTGAAACCAAAGAAGTCGGTAGGAAAGCCTCCGACCAAAGGTTAGAGGCTTTCTGACCGACATCAAAATCAGGGCCATAGTGTCGGGAGGCAGGCTGATGTCTATAGTACTTTAAAAGTGTCCTAATAGTCAAGTCACAAAGTGGATGCGTAGTAACTCCAGCTGGGTGTTTAGGTTTAATAGTTACAGAAAACGTACGTACCCCAACTAGGTGTCCCAGAGTGACAGATAGGCCAATAGACAAAGACGGAGATCCAATATTGTCTGATCTGCGACTATCTGTTGAAGCAAAAATGCATAGAACCAGTTGGAAGGTGAGCATAATCTCGATCGCGACACCTTGTCCTGGAGAAGTGTTGTTGCTGAGCTGCAAAAAAACACACATCAGTGTTAGATTTGAAATACTCAGGAGAACTGACCAAGGACGGTGAATGAGCTAGGCCTAGCACTCATTCCTCTTAACCCCTTGCACAACTTTCCTCTTATATCCTGCCATACGATCCATACATCCTTAACTTTTATCAAGGATTCCCCCATTCTCATCCACCTTCTTCATTTCATTCAGCTTAATCCGTCATTCATCACTTAACTTCTTCTTTCTCTTTGCCCACACATCCGTCCACATTGTCCCCTTCTACATCAGTTGACTTCAACTTCATCTTCCTCCTCATCACCACCCATATACATATCACTCATCACTGTCCCATCCACCGATACCCTTCTTACGTTCATCCACCTTTCTCTTCAGCATTTAGCACTTCTCATGACATCCAACCCTATTAGTTCCTTCATGTCTCTTGGTCCTATCCCTTAACTCATTCTTGTTCATCTGCTCTTCCAAGTTCTTGTCCACTTGTCAACTCATTTGATCTCATCACTTCCAAGTCAACTTTTTGACAACTAAGCCCATTTGTTAACAATCTCTATTTTGGCATATGTGGGCATTGAGGCAGAGGGAGATGAAGAGACGTCCCTACCATCACGTATTATTACTAAGCGAAGCACAATAGTCTTCTGTTCCCGTGGCCCCAACCATTCCCTGTAGCTCCTGCTGTTTAATTAGTAATGCTTGCTGAGAATGTCTGCTGCTTCCCTTTCGTCATCTCTTCATCCTTTCTCCATATAATGCAGTTCATAAATAGGGCCTGATTACGATGTTGGTCGGAGTTGCTTTCAACCGACATCGCTGCAAATACGGAACTGACTGTCCTTAGGTCGGCGTTCCGACTATGCAAGCTCGGTGCAGGGATTAGCAAGGGGGAATTTATGGTTATGCCCAGGCCCCCAACTGGAGACTGCAGAGGCAAGGGGGCCCTGCTAGGGGACCCTAAAGGTGATTTCTGACAGGCTTTTCATGTTGGAAAGCCCAAAGTGAAAAGCCTGTGGGAAACCTACATCATAATTCTGATGGCAGGAACACCGTCCTTAAGGGATTACGTGCTGGTTCCGACTGGCCGACGGGCTCCTTGAGCCGATTAGAAGGCAGCCAGAATGACTGTCCGGTTTCAATTACGGCCGCCGTATTTGTAATACGGCGGTCGGAATTTAAACCAAAGATGCCGGTAGGAAAGCCTTTTGTCCAGAGGTCAGAGGCTTTCTGACCGACATCAAAATCAGGGCCATAGTCATATCACTCTATAGTGGCTCATTTAGTGGCTGGATATTTTCTCCCTTGGGCCTTCTAATAATTTAAAAACTCTCACTTTTTATAGCTCTTTCCTGTACAGATAGAAAGTCTTGCCAAGCTCTCTCTATGTCTCTGTTCTGCTTGCCAGTCCAGCTCTGCCAGACTTGTGTAAAACAGAAAACAGGGAACCCTGAAAGAAACTTCCTTGCACTTTGGAAGTGAGAATCTAGTTATCTTTTCAATTGTCAACAATGCCTACAATTTGGAATAGTGTGGTTCGAGGTTATCAACTCAGCCAAATTCAGTCTTCCTATGTTCACATCTTTTGATGTAGGTTCCCACTATATGAATATCAGTACATATCATTCACCAGAGATTTCGAATGCCAAGCAAGAGATGTTCCGGATTCTTTGCCTGCCCATGTGTAAGCTAAACTTAGGTGAAGAGATGCAATGCAAACAAAAGGAGATACAAGCAAAACCTTTCCACAATGAAAACAAGCATTGGTTTCGTTGCCTGGCGGAGTTGGGGTTCAAAGTTCAAAGAACGAGAAGATGGTTTTAAAATCTCAGCTTAGGACATCCACCCACCCCCACCCAAATGCTACCAAAAAAGGACTAAAATTGAGTCCGAGACAACAGGTGCGAGTGCGACAAAGCTTGGCTCAAATCCAAAGGAGCTCTGAGCTCATCAGGACCCTCGGGGAAATGCAGGACTTTTTGGGGAACATTGGGATACCTGCTTTTTACAGGCTTCTCACATCAAGGGAAACACACAGAGAAAGAAAGTTACAAAGGGGCATATTAACAAGCCAGGCGATAAAATTATCGCCGCTTTAGCGGCAGAAAACTGCCGCTAAAACGGCGATAATGGGCTTGATAATATGCTCTATGGAATTCCAATTGAAACCCATGTTAGATGTGAAGGACATCTAACATGGGAATTCCATAGAGCCCATTAACAAGCCCATTATCGCCGTTTTAGCTGCAGTTTATCGCCTAGCTTGTTAATATGCCCCTAGGAAAGCAATCACTTACTGTATTAATCGCTAGGTTTCCCCTGATGGTTGCAGGAACGACTGCGTAGAGGATTCCAGCTCCAACCAACCCTCCGAGAATCTGTGCCAGGATGTAGAAGAGGGCACGCAGGAAGGAGATGTGAGAGCCCACCAGGAAGGCCACTGTGACGGCTGGATTGACGTGGGCACCGCTGACATGGCCCACAGCCTGCACCATGGTGGCAATTGCTAAACCGAAGGCCATGGAAATTTGCAACACGGTCGGAAGAGCCGACGGCCATTTTAGAGCAGAACCCAGTCCAAAGAAAAGAAATATCAAGGTGGCGAGGAATTCGGCTAAAACTGCCCGGGCAAATGCCCACGTGAAAAGCTCCCGCCTCATGGATCAGATGGGCAAAACAACGAGCCAGTGAGAAACTTCCGTAATGGTAATCTGCAAGGAGGGAATGTAAGGATTTATATACCGGGCCAGCAAGTGGCGAGTTCAGCCAGGGGTGGAACTGAGACAATGTAATACTCCACTCCTCCCCTTTACAATACCAGCCAGAATTCATTCAGCTCAGGACATACACCTCCTTCATAAGCATTTTGGAACAGAGTCACATATTTTATTGAATGACGCATAAGGCATTCCTTTCAAAGACGCATCAGATAGCCGTTAGTCTGTCTTCATCGGTTTCATAAACTCTGTCTCTTGTCTTTAAGTGACATCTGTGTCCTGAGCGCGTTCCCAATGATGCTATCATTGCTCCCTGGCAGCCTCCCTGCGTGCCTTCTTTTCGGACACTTCTTCACTCCATTTCCATTTGGCCCTCCATTTCCCTGACAGACCTTGAGTTGTTGATCACTATGACTAATAACGTCAAGATAGTCATTGTAAATGTTGGGTGGTGTACACATTCAGGCTGCTTCCGAATACATTTTGCGGCACTGATTTAATACATAAGTAAAACAAACAAGTGTTGTCAAAAGTGCAGAATATGTTAATAGAGCAGTCGCTTTCTTTGTCTTCATTACAACTCTTTGGGCCATATTAGTGGGGGGACCACCATCGGCAAGGTGGCGGTTTCATCGCCGACCGACCGTCCATCCGACTTCTGCATTTTGATGCATATGATCAGACTGTCAGCTGTCAAGGGAAAGACTGCCGCCCACTACAGGATCTAGGATCCCTTTGGGGCAGCGGTCAGTATCGTATCCCGTGCATGAAGGCAGTGCCTGTCCAGGCACCGCCGTAGGAATTACGATGTCCCTTTCCGACAGCCTTTTCATGGGGGTCCCTACCATGTCCCTTTCCGACAGCCTTTTCATGGGGGTCCCTACCATGTCCCTTTCCGACAGCCTTTTCATGGGGGTCCCTACGATGTCCCTTTCCGACAGCCTTTTTCATGGGGGTCCGGCCACTATGAAAAGGCTGTCAGAAAAATACCTTGGGGGCTCCAAGCAGGGGCCCCGTCCCCAAGGGACACTTTAAAGTGGCCTTGCGGTCAAATGTAGTGCTCCCACGCACATTCATGCACTGTGCGCCAGGCACTACATGGTGCCAGGCACACAGTGCATGGATGTGCGCAAGGTGCTCTTTCACACTTCAGCTTGTGCTGCAGCCCTTTTTCTGGGCCGCAGCAGAAGCAGCAATGTAAAAGAGCACTTTTCCGACCGCCAGCATGGTGGGCTCATCCTATTTTGGTGGTCGGAACACCGACTGCCTGTCGGGCCAGCTCCTGACCTCCGCGATAGCAGTCCAGCTGCCCAGTATCATTATGATGCTTTTTATTTCATTAACCTGTATAGTCTAAGAGTTTTTTTTGTACATGTTCACTTCCTTTTGTGACTGTCAGAAAGCTGTAGTTCCACATGACTGATCAAAGCATGGTCAAAGCTTCTTTTCTATTTCCTCTAAATTTTGAAATATGTTCTAGATTTGAACCACACATCAAACCCTAAAGCACCAGTTTCCTGTATATATTAAAATTACATTCTAAATCTCGTACACCACCCACAGAGAATATAGGACAAAGGTCATGCATACCTTTATAAATAGACTCCGCACTGCATCCCAGCCTCTATATACCCTTCACTCACTGCCCGCTCATCTAGTCTAGCCAATGATCCTTCAGAAGTGGATTCAACTCCCTATTACCATCTGAAGTCCAATCACTCACTTTTATTCTTCACTCAATCCTCATCCTCAAAAAGCACATCCCCAGACAGACCAAGATGGCCTGGTACCAGCTACATCTATTAAAGATTGTGGAAACATTTCCTCTCAGAAAGAGACCTTGGCGCGGCAGTTCATGGCCTTTTACTTTTCATCAGGATGGTGGTGCTGCCCTGCTGTGTGTCTTCCCAAACACCACTCTTGGCCCTTGCAAGGCTCCCTTCAGAGTACTGCTTGCCTCAGTAAGGCCCTGATGAAACTACACTGGCTCCCCTTACCTTTCCAGACCATATTCAAGACAATATTCAAGACAAGCTGTAATGTCAACAAAGTCTTCCAAATTGGCACCGGTATAAATGGCTGACAAGTTCACCAACCCTGGTGGCCCTCAACACTCATGCAGCTAGGATATCCCCAGAGTAGGTATGAAGAAGTCTAAAAAAAAAGAAAAAAAATACAGAACCAGGCCTTCTCTATCCATGCACTGAAGATCTGAAACAACATGGGTGGGGGGTAGTAAACCACGGAATACGGCCGAACGGAGGTAAGTACATTAATAAATAAATAAAACGAATTACATTGCGCACGCTGCAACGCCAAATGGCGATGCAGCGTGCGCAATGTAATTCGTTTTGTTTATTTATTTATGTACTCACCTCCGTTCGGCCGTATTCCGTGGTTTACTACCCCCCCACCCCCCGCCCCACCGCCCCGCAGCACTCCCACTACACGCTGCTACTGCCCACTCTTCTTGTGGATAAAATGTTGAACCTGGAGGCGGCATTAATAAGGTCATGTATCACCGACTGCTTAGTTCTGTATAAGGCCGGTTTGCAAATTTAAAACGAACCTGTTAAAAATTGTGTTTAAGAGATATGTTTTTAAAACCCCCAAATCTAGTCTCAAACAGTAAGGAGATTGTAAAGCAACGTTTCTCCGAGTCCCGTCTGAATGATAGATTATTGAGAATGCAAACAATGCAGACTGTCGAGAACTACCTATAGGTGTCAGCGTTTAGAAATATTGAACCCTATTTTCTGTGGATTGATAACCCTATTAATAACACTGTGAAACAGAGCACATGCCCCTTTATACTTTTCTGTCCTTTATACTCCCAAGATCTTACTTTTTAATCCCTGTGCTGCATGAGTAACATATTAGACATTTCCACTTATGCCTGAAATAATTACAAAAACTGTCTTCTCTAGATATCTGTCATGCGGTGTTACATTTCATCAAGAGGGCTCCGGCTGTCAGAAAACGCTATGAACTTGTACACATATGGTGATATTACTGTACGGAATCTTTGCAGTATACTTGATATTGAGATATCTGGTAAGAAGACTTTAATGTCCATGGAATTCACAAGTTGTTTTGTACTGTGAGGAGACCGCATGTATTTTATGGATTTATGACATGTATTTAATGCCTTGTGACCTTTTGCTTGGAATAAGATTTACCTATTTCATCAAGGTTACTGAAAATGTATTGTGTATTGTATATAGAAATATTTTTATATTGCAGTGGCGGCTCGCCGAGGGAGTGCTGGGGGGCGGTAAGGCGGAGCAGGGGAGGGACAGGGTAGGGGGTAGTAAACTCCGGCAAACAGCGCAACGGAGTTAAGTAAATAAATAAATAAATGAATAAAACTATTTACATTGCGCCAACTCGGCGATGCAGAGCGCGCAATGTAAATTGTTTTATTTATTTATTTATTTAACTCCGTTGCGCCGTATGCCGGAGTTTACTACACCCCACCCTGCCCCTCCCACGCCCCACCTCACCAACCCCCTGCACTCCCTCTGCGAGCCGCCACTGTTATATTGCTTTTATTTCATACGCCGCATGAAGATTTTGAACCTGAACCACTAACATCTCACCACCATTACTACCTTCTGCCTTTTGCAGAGCTCTGCTCCTCTCCACCCAAACAATGGTTTCGCTTTCTATTCTTTTGCCTTTGACCCTGTACAGTGCTCCATTGCCTTTGGTTAGTCTTGCGCTGTATACGTATATAAACACAGAAGTAGATGTTTGAGCGCCCAAGAGCTGAGACTCTGGAATGCGCTTCACCTTAACTTGAAATCTGACCACAACGACAAGCAGTTTAGTAGATGTCGGGTAACTGATGTGCTCAGACTTGCCTTTAACTGAAATAAATAAACCCTGAACAGGAATTTCTATGGAAGGATATTAGACCCCATTTCCAGGCAGACTCCATAACTGAAAGGTGGCAGGCAATGCGGGACAACCTCGTTAAAAATATGCAACTAATGATATTTTACTGATGTTTGTACTTTTAAAACTCCAATAAAAAATAAATATATATATGTAAATAAATGTCAATTGTCCACTTCCACTTCTAATCTGAGTAATTTATCTAAAAGTGTTACCATTATTTGCTTCAGCAAAGGGTGAGTCTTTTTGGTTAGCACTGGATTCACTTCACCTTGGAAGGATCAGCAAGAGCACAAAACACGATATAAAAAAAAATATATATATATTCAAGTTCCAACTGCCAAGGTTCACACAAGGACGCAAAAGGCAAGATCTTTGCAAAATCGCCAAGACGACTGTGATGTTTTGGACAGGAACAAACATCCCAACCCCAGAATCCAGAGATGAATGCCCAGTCACTTACATGCACCGACTTCTGTGCAAAGATAATTGAGCATAAAGCGTCTAACACTTTTGTGTTTCTATTTCTCATCACCTATTCTGGAGAGATTAAAAAGAAACATTCTGGAGCAGATTAACAAGCCCCTTGCGCTGCTAGTGTGTCACTTTTTGTGACGCACTAGCAGCACATTTCTCTGCCCTATATTTACAAGAACAGGAAAAGCCACCGTGAGTGGATTTTCCTGTCCTTGTAAATACAGCCCCTTTACACGCAGCACTTTGCGTGAAAGGGGTGTTCCATGGGTGTTACTGTGGGTGTTCCCAAGCAACACCCATGGAACCAAACACATTTCCAGACTTACAAGAAATCGTAAATCTGGAAATGGGTCTCAATACTACGCCTCCCCAGGGGAGGAGTAGGGAGGGGAAACGAGGAGAAATGTATTCATTTCCCCTCGGTTTTTTCCCTCTTTCTATGCATGCTGCATTCGGAAGCACACATAGAAAGAGGAAATCACCTCTGGTGATTGTTTATGTACAGGAAGAGAACCCTGCCTGCACTTAAACAGTCATCTCTGTGACGCAGGCATACTTTCACCATGGTGCAAGGGTGCCTGCGTCGCCGAATAGCAGCAGTTTGTGCGCCAGCACAGGGGGAAGCACACAGATGCAACATATTGTTGTAACTATGTTTCATCCCCGTGCTTCCAAACAAATGCAGCACGGCACAGCAAAATGCCTAGCTGCACCGCGCTACGTTAGTTTATTGTAAATCTGTCCCTCATAATTTAGGATCGCAAATACCCTTTGGTGAAAGGAATCAGAAGCTGGAAACTCCTAGGGGTTGAACTGTAAACAGCATACATAAGGAGTGACATATGAGCAAAATGCATAGGGCACAGAATGCACATTAGTTGTCTAGGCGCTGACCTAGTTAAGCAACAAGAAGGTTTAAAAAAATGAATGAGAGTGTACGGGGGTTCTTGATAGAAACTATGAATGAAATACCTTGACAAGTGGAGAGGAACACATCCCAGTATTGGCTATTAATTGTGTGCATAAGCTGGTTTTAGCGCGGGTCAAATCACTATAATGAGCACTGCTTGTTTGGGTGTGGTGAGGATGATGCCCTTTGGCAAACATTTGAGACTTGTGGTAGTGATTAAATGATGGTGATTGTGCCTACTACATATGGCTTCATTTAAATGGCTCTCCCTGCTGTTGTTACTTACCTGGTAGAGTTGTAGGCTGTTGAAGAATTCGTTTTCCCACGTGGTTTTGACATCCAGGGGGTGGAATGTTTCTCATTTGTCTGGAGGGTCCTTCACTTTGTACCATTGGGAAACTTGTACTATAATTGTTTTTTTGAGTAAAAGTACAGCGAGGCTGCTGGCCACGTCTCTAAATGGTAAACAGACATAATATCGAAAAAAAATATCGACTGGACAGAATATCGAGTTTTTAATATAGAATGGACAGAATATCGAATTGCCAACATATAGTGGTGAAGAATATCGAAAATCAGGTAAGAAATATCGATTTAGATAATATATAAGTAAGTAATATCGACAGTCATAATATAGTTGTTAAAAATATCGAATTTTTTTATAGTGTTTTAAGTGTTAGTATATGTGTTAAAAGTGTGCATTAATTTTGGAATGTATGTTTGAATATTTTTAAAGTAATTAATTTTATGTAATTTAATTTTTATGTAATTTAATTCCGTAGCAGGTTGTGGGTTTATAGGGGATTAGGGTGGGAAGTAATTTAATTATAGTACATTAAATAATAATTTTTAGGAATTATTAATAATTTTTAATTTAATTTTGCGTTTTACTTCTGTAGAGGGTTGTGGGTTTATAGGGGAATAGGGTGGGAAGTAATTTAATTGTTATTAAGTAATTATTAATTGGTATTGAAAATTAATTGGTTGTTGATTAATTATTTTTTTTTCTTTTTTTTTTTTATATAAAACCTTTATTCTTTTAAGTCAGGGACACAGCTATTCAGCCGACAACCCGGAGGTACGGCAGCTTTAGAAACACAACACAAATGAGCGTCCACATTTCACTGATAGAAGAATCAGAAAGGTTCCGTTTTAAATAAACACAAACCCAAACCTAAACACAAGCAAGGCGATAAGTACTTAAAGCACAAGAAGGGTTCCCAGCAGGGGGAGCGAGCCCCATTTCGTCCATCAGACACAGGTCAATAGTAAGGGAAAGGAGGGGAAGGCAGAGACTCAGGAAGGCAAACACATACCAGCAAGGAATACATAGCCGGAAAGAATGCTAAGGGGAGAGCTGCTCCTCAGGCGGGTCGGGGTCTGGGGGCAGGCATATGCCCCCTCTGCACTGGTTCCATCGCCCCCTTACGGTGTGCCATTTCCGGGGGCGCCCTCGAGCACAATACACTGTCTTCTCCCTAAACATGCTCCAATCCATGTTTTCCATCCACGCTGTCAATGTAGGAGGCCTAGTAGAGCCCCACAGGCGAGCGATGTCGCGCTTGGCTACCATGTTCCCTAGGGTCACCCACTGAGTCTGTGCCGCGTCGTGGTCAGTAGGACCCCAAACATTCAGGAGACAACACCGCGCCTCAGGCTGCATGACGATGCCCGTCACCTCCCCCATCACATCGTGGATTTGCTTCCAGAACTCCATGATCGCACTGCATTCCCAAATAATATGTAGGAAGGTGCCCACCATACCACAGCCTCTCTTACATAAGCCCTCCTCAGAGAAACCCATATGGACCAGCCTGGGACCTGTCACGTAAACTCTATGGAGTACTTTAAGCTGCACCAGCCGCAGGCGCGCAGGGATCGCGACCTCTTTGGGAGAAGAGACTGCATACTGCCAATCCTCATCATCTAATTCGAGGCCGTCCCTAGTCCATTGATCGCGCAACCCTAGAAGAAGATCTGCCCGAACGTTAATTAGTTTCTTATAGATGAGAGAGATGGTACTCTCTGGCATATGGCCATCCAGGATCCGGTCTTCTAACGGAGAGGACTCAGGCACCGTCTCCCCCTTTACAAGGACTGACCGCAAGGCGTGACTCACTTGAGCGTATCGGAAGAACTCCGCGCTCCCTAGCTCGTATTCCTTCTGCAGCTCCTCGAATGACTTCACCCTACCCTTAACCAAAAGTTCTCCAACCCTGGATATACCGATGAGGTCCTATTTCTCAAACCCCTTTGTATGCCAAAGCTTACTCAGAATATCGGAGTCAAACAACGGGGTGGCAAGGGTGAGCTTATCCTTCCAGCCCAGTGAAGCTGTCGCCACCTTCCAGACGTGCACGGCCACCCTGGTGGGCCCCGTAAGAGTTGAGTCCAACGACTTCGAGTACAACGCTCTGGGGTAATTACCCCCGCGCAGCAACCACCGGTCCATAGCGTAGCCGGGGCTCAGCGCCGGACGATAGACACTGCTGGAGCAGAGTTTTCAGTTTGAAAATTCTGGGGCTTTTGGAGCTCTGGCATGTCTATTCGTTGTACTAAAGTATTAATAATTAATAATTAATTATTTGTCTTGTGCAAGTGCGTTTATATTAATCAATCCGTTTGTTTTAACAAGAAAGAGTTACACGTGAGTGTGCTTAAATGTGCTGACTGATAATAACGCGCGTGTTAAACGTGTTAAATGTGTTTTCATGTTTAAACGTTGCTATGTGCTGTTTATTTTTGAGCACAAAATGCTTTCTGAATTAATGCTTTTCCATGTTGCAAGTGCTAGATAAATGCATACACATAAGGGTATTAGTGGGGTTAACACTGTTTAATCACTATGCTGTAGTAACGTTGTTTTTGTCTCTTTTAATTAAGATGGTCTATTAAGGCCTATGTAGGCCTGAGAAAGATGGCTAAATAGTGAGCCTGGCTGTGATTTTAATATGAAAATTGAGACGAGGGAGACCCCTGCTGGAAATGGTCCTGAAGCTAACTGACCATGGTCCTTGTCGAAAACTTTCCATGAGGACGGCAGCAGTTTTGGGAGATCTCCAAGAGAAGTGAAAGTGTCCTTGGCAGCCTTGGGAAACAAAGGAGCCTTAGAGAGAAGCTCTGAACTGTGGCTCGTTGCCCGAGGAGAAGCAGGATAATTGTGATACATGTTTTATTTCCTTGGTTCCTGTTCCGTAGTTTTCGTTATGTGTACTTTTCCTGAGCGGAGATTCTCAAATGTAGCAATGTTACATCCTTTCCTTCTCGCTCTGCTCAGCAAGTCCGGCGGACATTATGGTTTTTTCTATGTTCCCAATGTATCTTTCTATTGTTTAGAGACTATAAGATGTTAGCCTAGAGAGGGTTTTTTGCCACTTGCCATTTTGCCTTTGCCGCGTATCGAATCTGCGTTGCTGAGGATTGATGCTTAAGGGACTTCGTCTTGAGAGACATTTACCGAGAGACTTGTCCTGACCCGTTCTGACATTTAGCTAGAATAGGTAACTATGAGAAATGATTTACTCTGATTGATTTTCTTTGACTAATTTTAGATAAAGCGATATAATTTTAAACATGGTGTTGGATATTCTTTCTTGTCAATTATTGAGTTTGCATTATTGATTATTGTTGTATATTTTGTATAGATTATGCTTAGGGACAGTCACAAAAACCAGGTCTTATCGACCTCGATATAGATGCAGGGTGTTTAGGAGTGTTTTCCTTCCACAGGTTTATTGCTGGTAGAGTATTTGAGCGTATGTTAGTGAAATGGGCCCTAGCGTATGATGTATGCATGTGCGTGTAACTGTGAGATTACTCTATCCGTGGTAGTGGGAATATTGTACACACCCTGATCTCTATCAATTTCCTGGTAGCAGAGATTGATGGTTTTTGATGATTGTCTTGATTAGATAAGATTGTTTTATTGATTATTGATTATTGGTTCATGTTGGTATATGTACTAATACTATATGTTGGAGTCGTAATGTTGAGTTATATGTAGTGCTTCTGGAACTTGGAAGCTGTAGCAGTTCCGTAGTAGGGCAGAGGGAAGTAAATGCTGCTCTCGGGAAAGACGGAATTGTAAGGAATAACGTGTGACAATTGAAGTTGCGCGTCACATTGTCTGGGTTCGGAATTAGTGACATCGTTGTATGTTACTATTAGATATTTCTGGTATATAAGGAGTGTGTATGATAGTGAAGGTTATCTGTGAAACTCTGGTCTTAAGTCCCAGGGATCCGTAAGGATTTCCGTTAAAGCTTATCGCGGGAGGAGTAATAGATATTCTCTGAGCTTATTTGAAGAACTGGGCAAAGAAAGCTTGCTTAGTTAATGTATGTTATAATTCTGTAGTGGAGCAGATTGTCTGTTCTCGGGAAGCAGGATTCTGTGCGTATGTACTATATTTCCTTTGTATGAATGTGTGTGAATGTTTGTACATTTAGTTGATTGTAAGACTCTTTGGACAAGTCCTAGAGGAAACAGTTAATGAATGTATGTTAGTAGGGCAGAGTAGAAGAAGTGCTACTGTGTCAATGAAAGGTTTCTTATGAAATAGACTCTTTTTTACTATTCTGTGGTTAGCGAAGCAAACAATGGAGATGTTTTTATGTTGTAACTAATAGATTTTGTAGAAATTTTGACACAAAGTCTATTGAAAAGATTTTGTAAAGGAGGGGTAGACGAGTGACAGAAGACAGGAGACAAGCGACTGCAGCGACTGTTGACGTCAGAAAGACCGCGCTCTGATTGGATGACAGATCAGAATAGTGCTCGCGCTAGGATTGGTGCGTTAGTGTGAGCCGCGCAAGGATTGGAAGAGCTATCTAGTGACATAAACGTTCCAGGATTGGTGCGTTAGTGTGAGTCGCGCTGCTATTGGTTGAAAATTCGTATTGTATATTTATAATACGGAAAGAGTAGAGAGTTCTTTGTAAACGCTAAAATGTATTATCAAGAAGAGAAAAAGAAGAAAACATTTTTTGGTAAAGTTAAAAAGTGGTTTAGCAAGGATAAAGATGTTAAAACAAGAGAGGGCGAGTTGTTACCTCCACCGAAAACACCTGCATCCTTCATGGCTGCAAGACATGGGTTTCATACCTGTATATGGTTGGAGAATTGGGTTAGGTATACTAAAGAAGATGGTGTTCTAGCATTTCCAGAACATGGTTCATTTAATCTGGCCGTGTTGAGAAATTTACGGGAAAAGATGTTATGTCTTGACCCGAAGCCGAGACCTACACAGTTCGAGGCTTTAGTGGAATGGGAAGAAGAAGTACATGAGAGAGAGAAACAAAGATCTGGGGGGTACTATAGGTACATGTTTGGGAGGAGACATGATCGTGAGACTCATCATGATCGAATGAAAAGGTGGCGAGATGTTAGTATGTCAGAGGGATTATATCCGATGAGAACAGTTGAAGGAGGAGCAGAAAGGGTTCTTGAGTCAGAAATAAGAAAATATGGAATTAATGAGTATGAGGATGAGGTCTTAAATGACATGATTTACAAAAGACCACCTCCATATAGACCAGAACCGGACAAAGGTACACCATTTGTTTCTCCGATAAGAGATACAGTTTGTGTTAGTGAGACAGAAAATGAGACACCTGAAGTGAGAAGTGATCATTACCTTGATAAGAATGCCAGACAATTAGCCAGAACTACAACAGAGTTGACTGAGAAGATTAGGGAGTTAACGAAAAATCTAGAAGCTGTTACGGTGCCTGTAACAATAGGTCCAGTTATGCCTGTGTTTGACAAACAGAGAGCAGGTGAGAATGGACTGGTGATTCCATATGTTGGGAATAATCTGACAAATTCAGTTGGTCCTTCAGGAGATTCAGGCAAAAGAGCAGAAAGAAATGACCTGAGACAATCAAGACATGACACATGTAGTGAAATATTGGATGCTAGTGAAGCTAGTTGTTCAGGGATGCCAATTTTAGAACCGCAAAAGAGAGTGGTTCCAGTGAGAAAAACTGCTGAAATAACAGTTGATGATTTGAATGATTGGATGAAGGTTCTACAGAAAAAGGATAAAGATTCACAAGTAATTGATGTAGCTAAGTTACGTGTAGAACTAGAAGAGCTTGTCACAGGGACAGTTCCAACAGAGATTCTGAAGAGTCATCATGATGGTGAACTAATGTTTATGTGTAAGAGTGTTACCTGGAGAGCAAGGAATACACATGACAGGCTAAGAGCAATAGCTAATGAACAGGGAGTCGACATTGATAAAGTGAAAGCTTTACAGAGAACTTACAGGATGGATTTCACAGAGAAGGACATTGAAAATTTGAATGCTACTGGTAGAACAGGACAGATTAAGGAAATGGTAGCATTATTGCGAAGATGGGGTGATGTAGAAAAGTGGAAGGATAGGTGGTACAAGAAAAGAGATGAGGCTGAAGATAGAACAACTTATTCAGCATTTCCAGTGAGAGAAAAGGAGAAACCAGTGGATAATTATCCTATGAGAAAAATACCTGGAGGAGGATATGTACATGTTCCATGGACCAGACAGGATATTTTATCATTTACAAATGATTTCCCTCGATTGAGAGAAAAGCCCGTCGAGTGGTATAGGCAGGTAGATAGGTTTGTGAAATTGTCAAAAGTGCTGTGGGTTGACCTGAATAGTCTGTTTGATATAATTGTTCCAGCAGACTTGTGGACTGAGTGTAAAATAGTTGTGAGTTGGCCTACTGAGGAATATCCAAGAGACCCAAGAACAGGGGCACCAGATCCAGAGGTAATGAGGAAGTATGATCAGGTGATGGTATACCTGAAGAGTAAAGTACCTGCAAAAGAGACAGACTGGGTAAAGATAGATCGAACACAACAGGAAGCGAAAGAATCAGTTCATGCTTTTTACGAGAGGCTGATACTGGCATTTAAACAATTCAGTGGAGATGAACACCTGGGTGACAAAGATTTGAGTCACTTTGTATACAGATTTGTATATGGCCTTAGACCTGAAATTGGTGAGAGAATTCGTGAGCACACAGTGGATTGGCAGAGTAAGAAAGTAGATGAGATCCTGAGACATGCAAAATACTTCAGTGATGAAATTGAAGCAAAACAAAGAAAGCTGAAAGAGAAAGCAATGTGGGCACAAGTGAAAGTTGCGGAGAGACAGGAAGCACAGTTAGTGGAACAAGCGAATAATCCAGGAAATAATGCAGGAAATAAACCAAGATATGCAGGAAAAGGAAAAGGAAGTCTTGAGGAAGCGAAGAAAAAGTTCCCTTGTCACAACTGTGGCCAATTGGGGCATTGGAGATCGGAGTGTCCTAATCCACCATTAGTGAGTAATGAGAGTAAACCTTTAAATCAACAGGTGCAGAACCAGAACGAAGGAAATAATCAACAGCAGCAACAACAGAAAGTTGTGAGACAGCAGAGTCAAGAGCCAAAACCGCCCTTGCCGCAGAATAGAGGGTTACAAAAGTATAATCAGGATTCAGGATTCTACAATGATGAGCAGGTAAACAAACCAAGACGTTCTTACAAAGTACAGCAGTACTTGTTAAAGAGTGAAAGGAGTGAGTCTGAGGGTGATTATTGACGGTGCCGAGGAGAGGAAGAAGAGTGCATACTTGGTGCAACTCTAGAAATAGACCAGGCAGGACCATTTGTGGATGGGAAAATAAATGAGGAGAGTGTTACTTTTTTGGTAGACACAGGTGCGACAAGATCAACTGTCAGGTCAACAGATGTTAGAAATCTTCCTCTCTCGGATGAAGCAATCCAAGTAGTTGGTGTAGCCAATACACAAATCAAAACACGTCTTACTGAACCTGTAAGAGTACAGATAGGGAAATTTTCAGACATGCACAGATTCACTGTCTGTGACGCGAGTCCAGTGAACCTATTAGGTAGGGACTTGTGCAAGATGAACTGCACAATTTTTTGTACACCAGATGGAATAGCCTTTGAGACACCAGATGAAGATGCTTTGTACCGAGTGACTCTAGAAAATAGAGAAAGTGAGTTAATTGGTGCATTTGCTGTGTTTAATCCGGAGGATTTGCCTCAAGAGCTGAGAGACACAGGGAAAAGGACAGTTTGGGATTTTACTGGAGAGGATGGGGGATTGATGAATAATGTAGATCCAGTGAAAATTGCAGTAAAAGAGGGAATCACATATCCTAACATTCCTCAATACAAAATGACACCAGAAATAATTGAAGGGATAACTCCTATAATTGAGAAAATGATTCAGCAAGGAGTCCTGAGAGAACTACTGAGTAGTCCGTGTAATTCACCGATAATGGGACTAAAAAAGCCCAATGGGAAATTTAGGATCGTACAGGATTTGAGGAAAGTTAATCAAATTGTGGTGGCATGTTGTCCTATTGTGCCAAATCCATCAGTGATCCTGTATCAAATTCCACATGATGCTGAGTGGTATACAGTGATTGATTTGTGTCATGCGTTCTTTTCAATTCCATTGCATCATGATAGCCAGCCGATTTTTGCATTTAGGTTTGGCCAGCGTATCTTAGCATGGTGTTGAATCCCACAGGGGTATACGGAGAGTCCTTCGATATTCAATCAGTTATTGAAGAAATCGTTGGAAAGTTTGATCATGCCCGAGAGTTCAGTGCTAGTGCAGTATATTGATGACCTACTGGTGGCATCAAAAACACGTGAAGCTTGTGAAGTAGATACCATAGCTTTACTGAATCATCTGGCAGATGGAGGGTTAAAGGTATCTCCAGCCAAATTGCAATTTTGCAAGAAAGAGGTTCATTATCTTGGACACAATATTGAAAAAGGTCTGAGAAAAGTGACTACTGACAGGATCAGAATAATCAGAGAAATGAAAGCTCCAAAGACCCAGAGAGAAGTGAGAATGTTCCTGGGTATGGTGGGTTATTGTCGTCAGTGGATAATTAACTTTTCCCTGATAGCAAAGCCACTGATTAAACTGACAAAAAGTGAGATGACGGATCCATTGGATCTAGATGCAGAACAAATGGCAGCATTTGAAGAGCTCAAAAGTAAAATGTGTGAGGCTCCAGCTTTGGGTATGCCTGACTATGAAAAAGAATTTGAGCTGTACTGCAGTGAGAGAAATGGATGTGCACTTTCAGTGTTAATTCAGAAACATGGATAACTGAGAAGGCCTATTGCGTACTTCTCATCGACACTTGACCCTGTAGCTGTGGGTTTACCAGGTTGTCTGAAATCTGTGGCTGCAACATGCAGGAGCCTGGAACAGAGTGAAGGAATCATAATGGGATATCCTGTAAGGGTATTCGTACCTCACAATGTGGCAATTCTTTTGACAAGAAGCAAAACTCAGTACATGTCACATAGTCGATTAACCAAATATGAAAAAGTGATACTGGGAGCATCAAATGTGACTCTTGAGAGATGTGTGAATGTGAATCCAGCGACGCTTTTGCCAGACATTGAAAATGTGGGTGTGAAAATGGAAGATGATCATGACTGTTTGGATGTGCTTGAGTACTGTACAAAACCAAGACCAGACATAAGAGATCTACCCTTGAATGAGAGTGATCATGTGTTGTTTGTGGATGGATCATGCCTGAGAAATGATGATGGTGTGTTATGTGCAGCATATGCGGTATGCAAAGTTTCAGAGGTCATGCAAGCATCTCCATTGAAAGGGGTGAAATCTGCGCAAGTTGCTGAATTGATAGCATTGACAAAAGCTTGCGAAATTGGGAGAGATTTGAGGACGACTGTGTTGACTGATAGTCAGTATGGATTTGGAGTGGTGCATGATTTTGGCCAACTTTGGCTACAAAGAGGTTTCTTGACATCGAGTGGAACTCCAATAAAGAATGCTGAAATGATTGGTAAATTGCTTGAGGCGATACAGCTGCCTAAGGAGTTAGCAGTTGTAAAATGTGCTGCCCATGGTCTAGGGGAGGATTTTATAACGGTCGGAAACAGATATGCCAACGATGTTGCGCAATACTGTGCTAAGACGAATCAGTCCATCAACAGGGACAGAGAAGGGGAAATGTCTTTTCTCTCTGTGATGTTTACTAATGTCCTAGAGACCTGGGATGAAGTGAAACAGTTGCAAGATGAGGCAGGAGAGGAAGAGAAAAAAGATTGGATTAAGGCAGGATGTGCTCCAAGAGAAACAGACCATGTTTGGGTCTACAGAGATGGCAGACCAGTAATGCCCAACTCCATCTTGTCGTCAATGGCAAGGATGTATCATGGCCAGGGACATTTGGGGAGGGACGCGATGGTTAGGTCGTTCAAGCAGACCTGGTACAATGCGAAGTTCAGGACAATTGCAGAAAGCATCTGTCAGAGGTGTTTAGTTTGTCAGCAATTTAACACTGGGAAAAAGACAGTGGTGAGTCTGGGAACAATAGGCAGAGAAGGAGGTCCTTTTACAAGAATGCAGATTGATTTCATTGAAATGCCCCAAGTAAACAGACTAAGGTATGTTCTAGTGGTAGTCTGTTTGTTTTCAAGGTGGGTGGAAGCTTACCCGACTAGAAGAAATGATGGATTAACAGTGGCAAAGTTACTGTTAAGGGAGTTGATTCCTAGGTACGGGTTTCCAGTAACAGTTGAGTCTGATAGAGGTAGACATTTTCAAAATGAGCTCATAGGTTTGATTTGTGAAGCATTGAAAATACAGCAGAAGCTACATTGTGCATACCGACCAGAGGCTTCTGGTGTGGTTGAACAGATTAATGGCACAATCAAGAATAGGATTGGAAAAATGTGCTTAGCCACTGGCATGAAATGGCCAGATGTTTTGCCTCTAGTTCTGATGACTATGAGATCTACTCCAGATAGGACTACTGGTTTGAGTCCGCACGAGATAATCATGGGACGTGCTATGCGTCATGCATTCGTGCCTGTCAATAAGTTGGTGACAATAACTGATGACATGATTTTGGATTACTGTAAAGGCCTGGCTGACGCAGTTCATTCTGTGTTTCACCAGGTTGGAGAAGAAGCTACCACACTTGAGAAGAAGCAAGCCCATGATCTGAGTCCAGGAGACTGGGTGAGGATAAAAGTTCACAGAAGAAGAAATTGCTTGATTCCAAGGTGGGGAAGGCCAAGACAAGTTATTCTGACTACGACGACTGCAGTAAAGTGTGCTGGAGTGAAGCACTGGGTACATGCAAGTCATACTCTGAGAGTTCCAAACCCAAAAGAAGGGACTGGTAAAGAGTATTTTGAAGAGTCAGATTCCAGCGATGATGAAGATACAGAATCAGTGGGGAAAGAAGTAGGAAGAGCTTCGAATGAACCACTGCGAGTATCAGAGAGGAGATCAAATTCTGTAAAAGAGCCTGAGGTTTCAAACAGCAGCGAAGGAAAAAGAAAAGAAAAGAGAAATAACACAGAGACTACTCCTGAATCAGAGGAGGAGGAGATTGAAGAACCACTTGAGATTATACTTGAAGAAGTAGGGTCAGAAAAAGATAGAGAGGGACAGATTGCGGAAGACCCCCGAGGAGGTGTAGGGAACATTCTTGATGAGCCAGGTGAAGGGACAAGTAGACGGCAAGAAGATTGCGTGTCGGAGACCCGAGGAGGGACAGGAGTAGGGAAGTCTCAAACAGTGGTGAAAAAATCTGTGGAAAAGAAGAGAGCTGCTGGAAAACGGAAACAAGAGGCACTTGAAACAGATGATGAAGATGAACAAACAGAGGGTCGAGTTCTGAGAAAGAGAACTTGGATCGGAGAAAGAAGTAATAAAGAAATAAAGCCGAAAAAGGTGTTAAGAGGAGACCGTTGGCCTAACAACAGAGTTAAGAGGCTGAGATACAAAATAATAAGAGCAAATACATCGAAAGCTGAACAAGTGAATGAAGTTTCGAGTCAAAGTTCAAAAGCTGAAGGAGAATAATCAAAGGAGTCAAACGAACCAGTGGAAATAAAAAGAGTAAGAAAACCCAACCAAAAGTACAGATCACCGGAATGGTCTTATGTGGCACTGTCTGAAGGAGGAAAAGAAGAAGCAGTGACTCGAGATAATCCGGAAGAGATCTTGAGAGAAGTGGTTGAGGAAGATACTGGTGAAATTCTGAAAGTACTCTTGACTGACATTGGAGAAGAGTCGAGTACTGAGGATTTTGATGTTGGAGATCTAATACAATTTGATGTTGAAGAAATTAAAGTGAAGAATGACAAGTATCCAAACTGAATAAAGAAGGATTCACTTGGATTAAGTGAACAGAGAGATCATTTGGATAAACTGAAAGCTGAAGAATTGCTGAAGAATTGAAATTGAAAAGTTCAAACAGTAATGGAGTAGTAGAGGCTAAACTAAAATGGCTAACATAGAGGATAATAGAAATAGATGTGCCTTCTTTAAGAGGTGGTGTAGGATGTGCTGCTGCTGTACTGGATTATTAATGCTTCTATGGGGTGTTTTAGTTTTATTAGTTACTTTTAAAGTAGAGTTTGAGATGCATACAAAGAATGTGACAAATATAGAGAAGAATTCACAAAAAGTAGTTCCAATTAGAATTAGTAATACTTACATACACAAAGATAGGTCAATTAATAACTTTTCTAGTATTGTTTTTTCGAAACTGTTATATGAATATGTGAAGACAATGGAAGTAAGGGATTGCTACGTCTGTATGCAATTACCTGCATCCGTTTCAGAGGGTGTTACTTATCATCATTTACCAGCTACATATGGTATTTCCTGTAGTATTTTAAGTAGTGTTTTTTATTTGTTAGGGAAAGTAGATTATAAGATGTCTAACAGAGATAGTATTTTTGGGCACTTGCCAATGAACAAAGAGCTGAATCCAGCTAAAGAAGCTAACACTTTTGGTGAGATTTTTATTGAAGAAAAAGGATTAACATTAGATTACATTTTTAAGAATAATTTAACTTCCAGTTTGAAAGGAGAGGAGAAAGCTTTCCTGGATATGGTAGAAGAAAGGAGATTGAACATGCATGAAAAAGCAGGAAAATATAAAGTGAGTGAGACAATTTGGGACATTGAGATGGGAAAAGAGTTGAAGAATGGGGCTAGTCCAATTTTAGCTCTAGATGCACCACAGAAGGGTAAACTTTGTATTACAAGAACAAGAAGGAAATCCCAATATGATACATATTTTGTCGGGACTAGTGAGTGCCATGATACATACTTCATTGCAACAGGTTGGGGTTTCAGAGGTGGAGAAGATACGATTTTTCCAGGAGTATATTATGTTTGTGGGAATAAGGCTTATTACAAGTTGCCTGACCATTGGTATGGCACATGTTATGTGGGCCTAATTTTTCCAAAGATTTTTCATATAGATAAAGTAACAGATGTAGAAGATGTTAACTTACTAATGCGTTTTAAGAGAGAAACTTGGTCTGAAATAGTGGGTGATATTTTTGGGGTTTTGATTCCAGCAGTGGGAATTTCTTTGAATGCTTATGGAATTCGGAAACTGTCTACAGTGGTTGATCGCTTATCGACAAATACCGCTGGAGGGTTTCTTTTGGTGAATACGGAATTAAGTGCCGTACGTGCCATGTCTATGCAAAATCGACTTGCCCTTGATATTCTATTGGCCAAGGAGGGTGGAGTCTGTGGAATGCTGAAAGTTCAACATTGTTGCACTTACATTCCAGACGAAAGCAGAGACCTAAAGGTCTATATCAAAAATATTACTGATTTGCATGAAGAATTAGTACCACTTGAAGCTGAGAGTTTGTGGACTAAAATAGCTAATAAAATGATAGCTGTTAAGGATTTTATTGCAAAGATAGGTAGTACTATTATAGGTAGAATATTGTTTCCCTTGTCTTGTATAATTGTGGCTTTATTAATAATAAGATTGGTGTGTGTGTGTTGTAAAAACAGGGGAGGGAGGAAGAAATTGAATAAAGAAAAGAAAAACAAGAGGTTGAAGAGAGAACCTCAAGAAATTGAATTAGAAGAATTGAGGGAGAGTGTTTACTTAGAGACAAAAAGGGATGATGAAAGAGTGACTGGTGTTTAATGTTGTGTAAGGGGAAAAGACATTTCCGATTTCTCCTAAAATGGGACTAAATTTTCACTATTTTTTTTTTTGGGTTTATTTGGTGATAAAATCACCAAAGGGGGGATTGCTGGAGCAGAGTTTTCAGTTTGAAAATTCTGGGGCTTTTGGAGCTCTGGCATGTCTATTCGTTGTACTAAAGTATTAATAATTAATAATTAAATATTTGTCTTGTGCAAGTGCGTTTATATTAATCAATCTGTTTGTTTTAACAAGAAAGAGTTACACGTGAGTGTGCTTAAATGTGCTGACTGATAATAACGCGCGTGTTAAACGTGTTAAATGTGTTTTCATGTTTAAACGTTGCTATGTGCTGTTTATTTTTGAGCACAAAATGCTTTCTGAATTAATGCTTTTCCATGTTGCAAGTGCTAGATAAATGCATACACATAAGGGTATTAGTGGGGTTAACACTGTTTAATCACTATGCTGTAGTAACGTTGTTTTTGTCTCTTTTAATTAAGATGGTCTATTAAGGCCTATGTAGGCCTGAAAAAGATGGCTAAATAGTGAGCCTGGCTGTGATTTTAATATGAAAATTGAGACGAGGGAGACCCCTGCTGGAAATGGTCCTGAAGCTAACTGACCATGGTCCTTGTCGAAAACTTTCCATGAGGACGGCAGCAGTTTTGGGAGATCTCCAAGAGAAGTGAAAGTGTCCTTGGCAGCCTTGGGAAACAAAGGAGCCTTAGAGAGAAGCTCTGAACTGTGGCTCGTTGGCCGAGGAGAAGCAGGATAATTGTGATACATGTTTTATTTCCTTGGTTCCTGTTCCGTAGTTTTCGTTATGTGTACTTTTCCTGAGCGGAGATTCTCAAATGTAGCAATGTTACATCCTTTCCTTCTCGCTCTGCTCAGCAAGTCCGGCGGACATTATGGTTTTTTCTATGTTCCCAATGTATCTTTCTATTGTTTAGAGACTATAAGATGTTAGCCTAGAGAGGGTTTTTTGCCACTTGCCATTTTGCCTTTGCCGCGTATCGAATCTGCGTTGCTGAGGATTGATGCTGAAGGGACTTCGTCTTGAGAGACATTTACCGAGAGACTTGTCCTGACCCGTTCTGACATTTAGCTAGAATAGGTAACTATGAGAAATGATTTACTCTGATTGATTTTCTTTGACTAATTTTAGATAAAGCGATATAATTTTAAACATGGTGTTGGATATTCTTTCTTGTCAATTATTGAGTTTGCATTATTGATTATTGTTGTATATTTTGTATAGATTATGCTTAGGGACAGTCACAAAAACCAGGTCTTATCGACCTCGATATAGATGCAGGGTGTTTAGGAGTGTTTTCCTTCCACAGGTTTATTGCTGGTAGAGTATTTGAGCGTATGTTAGTGAAATGGGCCCTAGCGTATGATGTATGCATGTGCGTGTAACTGTGAGATTACTCTATCCGTGGTAGTGGGAATATTGTACACACCCTGATCTCTATCAACACCATGGTTAATCGCGCTCAACTGAGTGGCCCAATAATAGCGTCGAATGTCTGGAAGCGCGATACCCTCGTCATACCACGGAAGCGCCAACTTAGCAATCGCAATGCGTGGTCGCCCTTCCCACAATAGCGCACGCTGGAGGCTGTCAACCTCACGGAAATACCTGGCCTGGACCAATTCTAGAGTATTCTGTAAGGCATAGAGGAAACGGGGAAGAGACATCATTTTAAACAGGGCGGCGCGGCCAAGGAGGGAAAGCGGCAAACGCCGCCAGCCCGCCATGTCCCGCCGCAAACGTGCCAAGGGAGGAAGCAAGTTTTTCTCGTAGCGTAAAGTGGGGTCAGTGGAAATATAGATCCCTAAATACGTAAAGCCCTGCCGGGCGATCTGGATCGAGCAGTTTCGCTGGACAGGCGGGACATCCCCACACAGGACATACAAGTATGACTTACCCCAATTAATAACAAGACCAGAGTTCCTACCGAAAGAAGTCAGGACGTCACAAACCACTATGAGAGATTTCTTAGGCGAGGTGAGGTATAACAGAATATCGTCGGCGTAAAGCGAAATACGGTCCTCGTGGTCAGGCGACCAACGAATCCCACGTATATCCGGGTGCCATCGTATCCACGCCGCCAGCGGTTCAAGAGCAAGGGCGAACAATAACGGCGACAGGGAACAGCCCTGCCGGGTGCCCCTCCCGAGCTCGAACGGTGTCGACGCCCGCCCGTTCACCACGACGCTAGCCAGGGGTCCCTCATAAAGCAACCTCACCCAGCCTACAAAGCCGGGTCCGAAGCCGAACTTAGCTAGCACAGCCCACAGGTATGCCCACTCAACTGTGTCGAAAGCCATCGTGGCATCGAGGGCCGCCACAACGGCCGGCTCTCGCATCGTGCCCGTCCTAGCAATCACTCCATGTAGGCGTCTAAGATTCAGTGCAGTGTTACGGTGTGGGATAAAGCCCGACTGGTCCGGGTGGATCAAATCTCCAAGCACCCGGACCAGGCGGTTAGCAAGAATCTTGGCAAGGATTTTCGGCTCGGCGTTGAGAAGTGATATCGGCCGATAGGAACCACACTTATCCCGGGGCTTACCGTCTTTGTGTATTACTACAATCGTCGCCAGTCGTTGATCGAGCGGAAGAAACCCATTCACCCGCGCCTCCACGAACATGGCGCGCAGATGAGGAGCCAACTTATCCGGACGAAGCTTATATAACTCAATCGGCAAACCATTTGGGCCCGAGGCCTTACCCGAGCGCAACGCCCGGATAGCACCCGCCACTTCGTCAACGGTTACATCACCATCGAGGTCATCCCTATCTATGGCGGAAAGGCAGGGCAGAGCAATATCACGCAGAAGGTCGCACGAGTCCTCAGTCGGCCTATCCGAAACCGAGGTGTACACCGTACGAAAATAGTCCGAGAAACACTGGACTATACCATCGGGGTCAGTGACAACCTCTCCCCCATCCATCGACAACTCCGGCACCACTCGATTAACACGCTCTTTTTTATCCAACCACGCCAACAGTTTCCCGGCCTTATCACCGACATCGTACAATCGACCCTGCTGCTCCCTATTGAGGGTCTTGGCGGCGTTTGTCACCAGATCCCTGTATTCCAATTGCTTCAAGCTCAAGTTATGCAGTGTGGCTGCTGCAACCTCCTCCTCCAAGGCCACGTCTAAAGCCGCAATCTCGTCCTCTACTTGTGTCACCTCGGCGTCTCTCTGCCGCTAGGCGGCCACTACCAAGGAAAGGGCCTCCCCTCTCAATACGGTCTTAAACGCTTCCCACAAGGACACCGCAGATTCAACTGAACCCTGATTATCCTGAAAATAGTGATCAACTGCCTTCAACAACGCACTGCGCAGCTTGGGGTCACGAAAGTACCAGGGGTTAATGGGAGCCACCCTGCCCCCCACCACCCGGCCAATATCCAGACGGGCCCACACCGGCGAGTGATCGGATATACCCCGTGCCATGTGCCTAGCCTCAGATACCAATGAGGCGTGCGCAGCCAGAGTGAGCAAGTAATCAATCCGAGAGAGACTACCGTGGGCCCCGGAGTGAAAGGTATATTGTCTCTGAGTGGGGTGCCGTAGCCTCCAACAGTCTACCAGGCCAAAAGTATCTATAAAGTCAGGAAGCCACTTCTGAGCCCCCCCGGTGTCCCTGGGCGGGCACCTATCGAGCAATCCAGATCCAACCGCATTGAAGTCTCCTCCCACCACCAGCATCCCTTCAGGGAGTTCCAACAAGGCCTTGCCCAGGTCAGCAAACGTGGAGGCCTGCAGGGCAGGAGGGACATAAACAGACACCAATACCAACGTTCTGCCCTCCCACCTCCCCGCCACAGCCACAAAGCGCCCCTTATCATCAGCAATGGTGGAGTCAACCTCAAATGGTAGGGAAGCTCTAACAAGTATGCCCGCACCCCTGGAGCCCGAGGAGAACCCCGAGTGAGCAATGAATTTATAACCCTTTCTATTAAGTGCATAACACGTATTTCCTATAAGGTGGGTCTCCTGCAAGAGGACCACATCTGGCGAGGTCCGTTTCAAGAATTGCAGGACTATCCCCCGTTTAATACGATCCCCCAAGCCATTAACATTCCAGCTAACTATGTTTAAGCCCCTATCCCCCATCCCCAAACACAAAGAGACCTCCACCCCCCCCCGGAGAACCACAATCGGACAATACTGACAACAATTACTACGCCTTGCAAGAAAAAAAAACCCCAACAACAACCCCAACATCCCAAATCCCCCCCCTCCCTGCACCCCTGCGTCAGCTTACAAAGCCCCCCCAACTTGCAGTGTGCCTGTCGCCCTATCAAAAACAAATCTACAAAAAGTACCCCAAGGGAGGAAAGAGCTCCTATCTTCCCCCCGCTGCCCTCCCATTACTGCAGTAGAGTGCGAGTCACTGTCCGGGGCTGAGTCCAAACAGACCGATACCGGAGGTATCACTCCTGTCCATCCCGGTCGCTTTCCGCTCCAACCACGCGGTCCCCGCCGGGTTGTCGCCAAGGGAGCGCATCCAACCAGTGCCCTGCCATGTCCGGCGATTCGAAGAAGAAAGTCCGATCCTCATACACCACACGCAGCCTGGCGGGGAAAAGCATGGCATATTTCAGGTCCATTTCCCTAAGCCGCCTCTTCACCCCCAGGAAACTCTGCCGTTGCTTCTGCACCATCTGGGTGAAGTCAGGATAAAAGCTCAAAGAGGCATTCTGAAAAGGCACCGGGCCTGTCACCCTCGATGCTTGCAGGATAGCGTCTCGGTCTCGAAAATTAAAGATCCGGGCGACAATCGGCCGCGGGGGGGCTCCCACTTTAGGCCTCCCGCCAGGCCCGCTCCACCGCAAAAAACTTTCCGAGGCCCTTAGGCGCAAGATGGTTCACCACCAAGTCCTCGACGAGTAAATCCACGGAGAGCTCCCCCGAAGTTTCCGGGACCCCAATAAGGCGCACATTGTTGCGTCGGGCCCGGCCTTTAAAGTCTTCGAGCCGGCGGGTGGAGAGGTCATTCGCGGTCCGCAACTTGCGAACCTCAGCCTGGAGTTCCGAGACATCATCTGCGAGGCCAGTGGTCTTGAGATCCAGGGACTTGACCCGCTTATTGGTTTTGCCCAGGTCCGCGCGAATCAAGTTGACATCGACCAAAATCATGTCCACCTTGTGCGCCAGGGCCTCGAACTGTCGCCCAATCGATGATTGCATCCCCTCAATCGCCCCCTTGATATCCTGCAATGATAACTCCGAGGCTGGGGATGGATCGGCCTTCTGTGCTTCCAGCGACTGTCCCGAGCCACCAGGCGACCCCTTCTGCTGGGCATAGCGATCCAATTCAATTCAATTCAATTCAGCTTTATTCGGTACAAATTAATGACCATGAAAGCATACACAATCACAAAATCAAAATATACAAAATATGAACGACTTGTAGCAGACATAATAATACATTTAAAACATTATGATTAGTTAAAACAATGATCTCATTTACACACTAAAATTACATTTCAGCAACTAAAAACACATGTTTTTCCTAGAATTGATGCATTTGTTTAAAAAAGTGGCGGTATAAAAACAGACATCCGCAGATTGTAAGTTAAAAATCAATTTCATTGCGTGCTCAACCGTACGTGTTCCGTATTTAACAAACATGGGTTTAAGCAAGACAATACGAAAATTAGAGTACAGCTTACAAAATAGTAAAAAGTGCATTGTGATCTGCTTGGAAATCCCGTCACATCTACAAGGCCCTAATGGATGTTTTTTCATTATCGGATGGGCCACCAGGTAGTGCACTATTCCAAATCTGAGTCTGGTTAGCACAAATTTGTGTGTCGGCCTGGTGACAAGGGTTAAGTAGACAGGAAATCCATCCATAGATAAATATCTGTTATAAAACATAACAGTGGACAGAGTACCAGCAATAACAGTTCTCTTCCTCTCGGCATAAGCTAGGAAGACCCTTTTTAACTCAACTTTGGGGATCAATAAAACAGCGTTCGGATCAGTTACAATATTCAGGTTAAAAATATCTGAGAAACACACAATAATGTATTTAATCCAGGGTATTGCTATGGCTTTGTCTAATCGCAAACAGTCCTGGATAATAGACCTAGTAAAGGACTTCTCCTCATTCAACCAAATAGACCGCCAAATCATCAGAGGTCTAAGTGACAAAAGGTCAAGTAGATAATTCACAGATAGTTCCTGATGGCTCAGAGCGTTAGAGGCCGATGTGGGTAAACATAAAAGTTTTTTAAGGAAAGAATTCTCTTCCAGTTGCAATTTAAGTGCGCAACAATAATCCCACATTCCTGCCCCATACAATGCAATTGATACGCATCTCGCCTGATAAATTTTTATCATGTCTCTGTCCTACGATCCCCAATTTTCTGAGCAAATCTAAAAATTCCGTGTGCATTTCTAGCCATTTTATTGCGTATGTTATTAAATTCATGTGTCCACTTTTTGTCACTAGAAAAAGTTATACCTAGATAACAGAATTTGTCCACTTGCTGTACTTTTTCGTTGTCAATAAAAAACCCTTTCATTGTATGTTTAGATTTCTTTGGGCCGCAGATCATAGTGTACGTTTTGCTTTTGTTAATAACTAATTTTTTGTCGTCAATAAAGGAGGCAAAACTATCCATCAGTCTTTGCAACCCTATCGGAGTTCTTGACAACAACACAGCATCATCGGCGTATAATAACACCGGTACTGAAACACCATTGATCATGGGAGCATCTGCATGAACTTCCTTTAAAATAGCATCAATTCCATTAATAAATAAGATAAATAAAAGAGGAGCTAAAACACAACCCTGCCTTATACCTCGTTTTACGCTAAAGTTCGGGGTACATTCTCCCTTCCTACCAAAACGTACACATGTTTTTAATCTCTCATACATCCTGGCAAGAAAATAAATTATGCCCTCTGGCGCACCCAATTTCAACAGGGTTGACCACAAAATTGAGTGGTCAACCATGTCGAAAGCGCTGCTTAAATCAGCAAAGCACAAATATATAAGGCCAGGTTTGGCTTCACTATACTTCCCGATCAATAATTCTAAATTAATGCATTGATCGAGCGTACCCCTGCCTTTCCTAAAACCATATTGGCTATCTGCCAAAATACCATCCTGTTCTGCCCATTCTTCCAATCTTACCAGCATAATCCTGCTCATAACTTTTACGGAAGAATCCAGTAATGAAACTGGTCGGTAGTTTTTAGCATCAGACCTGGATCCTTTTTTGTATATTGGTACAATAATAGACTTCTCCCAGGTCGGCGGAGGTTCTGTACAAACCGCGGCATTGAAAACAGCAGCCAACAAGGGGCCCCATACTTCCGGTGCTTCCTTGTACACATCACTTGGAACCCCATCCGGGCCTTGGGCCTTTCCTCCCTTACTTGCCCTAATCCCCCTTTCAACTTCTTCCACAGAGATTTCAAGTGGTAATATAGGCCATCTATATGAGCCAGCATTAATATTTTTACCTGAATCAAAGATAGTTGAAAAATGGGTAATCCAACCTTCACAGGAGAGATTTGCTGTTAACTCAGGTGTATTTGTCTCCTTAAGGAATGGAGAGTTGACTGTTGCCCAAAATAACGTGCCATTAGAGAGTTCCGCCGCTTGGTTAAGAGAATCCCAGGCCTGATGCTGAAGAACCATCTTCCTAGCTTTAATGGCATTTTTATACTCTAACCTCAATATTATTACTAATTTTTTATCCCTGGGCCTTATTGCTAGGGCCTGCTGAAGGTTAGTCAGAGCAGCAGAACAGGTTTGGTCAAACCAAACAAATCCAGGTTTTGTACCACCCCTGTTACCACCCGTGAACTTTGCGTTAATGGCATTGTTGATTCCCATAAAACTAGATAAGACCCGCTCATGATCCAATCTATTTTCTAAAATAAAAACAATGTCTACTAAATTCATCATTATGATGGATGCAGTCAATTCGGATGCTTTTGCGCCTATCCACCTAAGCCTTACCCCATTAGCCCGGTGGGCTTCTATATTTTCAACTGTGGTCCCTGCCTCTCTATCATTCTCCTCCCACAGAGTCATGGTCACAATAATACAGTTGTGGTCACTAGTATCCATTATTTCCATTTCCAGTGGGGCAAAACAGTCGACAATACTAGAAGATACCAACACATGGTCAATCACAGAATTAGAGCGCCAATTCCTGAATGTGGGGACAGGTAAACCATTACTGTCCCTACAGCAATCCAAAATTTCCAAGTCAAGGCACCCCATTAATGTATTCACATTTTCCCCGTACATATCGTGACCAAAGTGTGGAACCTCCCATCCAGCATTATTAGTAACCCCACAGGCCTTTGTAGATAATAATTCGCATAATGAGGTATTAAAATCCCCACACCAAATAATATCAAATACAACATTGGAATCCAAACTCAGGGTATCAATAGCATTGGCCAAATCGGTTATTATTCTGCCCCTGGTGCTATCAAAAATATTGTTATAATAATTGATCAGAAGGATATTACGACTTTTGCCTTCACGAATCCAGAGCATCTGGACTAGATCACGCACCGGTACATATTTTATCACCAATATTTGTCGGTGGACCGATACAAGGGTGAGTAAGCCCCCCTTAGCTCTTCCCGGGCCCTCTCCATATGCTGGTAAATTATATGAAACAAATCCTTCGTAGTCAATATTACTTTTGCACCAGGTTTCCTGGAAACATAAAATATCGTACCTATTAATAAAAGTTTCCCAACCAGGGTCTCTGCTCTTAGATTTCAGACCAGCTACATTCCAGCACACCAGTCTGGAACATGTACCTATTCTGGCGGTAGTCCCAATGGCAGAACCTCGGACATTTCCCGCAGCGTTGCCAACCCCACTTGTTTGGCCCATATTGCATATATTCACAATTCCCTCGTGAATATTCTCTGCCTCGTTCTGATTAGGCGCATATCCTGAGTCCCTAGATATTATTTCAGGAGCACAGTCATGCATATGTTCATCCCCGTCGGGTCCCTCCTCCCTTACTAAACATATCTCCGTCTCTTGTATGCGTCAATCATTAGAGTCCAGGGAACTAAGTGCATGAAATCTGTTCTGTGTGGGAATATCAAAATAAGGTTTAGAGGTGGGCGGGTAAGTAGAGATTCTAGTATTGTCCCTTCGGTTGGCATTAAGATGATTATAAAAGTAACCTAGTGCTCGGGCACATACATTGCCATCGGAAATTGGGAGAGATGCAGCTCTTAGGAGGACTGTAGTAACATGCTGCGGATGTTTAAAATTTATGATTACACAGTCCCCCTTTGAGCTTTTCCTAGCACTCCCTATCCAATTAACTCTCCTGGTAGTCAAAACATTATCAGAGAAATTCAATGGGAAACCACACTGTCTATTTAGCCAAGATAGACATTTATTTTTTAAGGAATCGTGTGTTTCTTGATGACCCCTATTATCAAGCGGCGGTACATTTGTTAGTACCACCACATAAGGAGCACACTCAGGTGGGAGATTAACAGCATGCTTTTTGTTAGTTTCTTCCCATCCTTTTATATTTCCTGTGGCAGGCATAACCTGACTGCCTAAGTGCATGCTCCCTTGAGGTATTATGGGGTTAACACTACCATTCCCTTTATTTCCTATGGCCTCCTTAGAAGGGTCTCCCTGTACATAGTGCTTACATTGATTGCTAGTTGTGTCAGTTGCAGCAGTTGTGACAGTGGTTACCTCTCCTGGATTGTCCAAGGCCTTGCTAAGCAATCCACCCAATCTTGCAACCTCTTTTGTTAATTCCTCAATTTTTGATACCAGCGGGTCTATAATGCCTCTAATCTTTAAGTCAATAATCTCCTCTAGGTTAGTTACTATATCATCATCTACACCAACCTTGTTAGATTTACTCATTACATTTGCTTCAAGAACTTTAACTGGTGAGGCTGCTCGTTTCCGTACACTACGCATTCCCCCCTTCTTGATAGGAATTTTCCTACATGTTCTAACTGCCCGAGCTACGGGGGTCGGTAAACATTGTTCTACCATATCAGGACAATCTCCTATTTCTGCCTCATTGGGGGTGGTTTGTTCAGAATCGAGCTGTCCCATCTCTACAACATCCGGAATAATAATGTTAGAATGATTGTTCGCATCCTCTAAACTACAAACTGATGAACCCCTTATAGGGCTCTCTGATTGCGGGGAACTAATTTTCCCTAGCGACTGTCGCCTTTCAAAATTTATCTTGCTGACCTTCTGGACCAAGTAATTATCCAAAGTGCGTGGCCCAGAAGGGGGCTTAGATTTCGACATATTATCAACAGGCACAGCCCCCTCTAAAGCTTACTGAATTGTTATAACGTTTACACCGTCTAATAATTGTATTATATTAGAAAACACTTTAAAACAATAGCCAAGTCCTGGCAACCTACTAATGTGTGCAACACCCGGTGCTTTATGTACCATGTATGTTCATGAGCAGCGTCTCTGGCCCAGCCCAGTCTCTTCAGGCCTCAGAGGGCCACAGAGGGCCCGCCCTTTGCCCGGGCTTAGCCCGGCGCGTCCCGCACGCGTCCCGCGAAGCGGGCCTCTGCGAGCTTTAAACCCGCCTCCTGGTGCTTGCGCCGCGTCAGAGCCACGCGCCGCCGCTGGTGCTGCCGGGAGTTGTGGACCCGGGGCGGCGACGCGGAAGTTGGAGCTCCCTGGTGTAGCGAGGACTGCCCCTGACTCTTGGCGGTGGCGGCGGAAGAAATGGCGTGGCGTGGCGTGATGCAGGTAAATTTCCTGCTGCTGGCTGCTTTCCCCCGATAGCATAGCGATCCATATTGTTGGATTGGGTATAGCCTCCCCGCCTGGTAGCTTTAGACTTCGGCTTGTCTACCTCCGGTTTGGTCGACATCTCGAACAGCAGGGCGGTCAGTTACAAAAGACGTCCCTCGCTCAGCCAGAGGAAACAGGGTCAACCAGGACTTCAACAGCCAGCCAGGGTCGAGTGCAGGTCTTCCAGATATCAGGGGATCGGCAGGAAGCTCCCCCGGGCCTGAGCAATCAAAGGGCGAGAAAGCAAAAGTGAAAGTGCAGCGGCACCCGTCCGCCAGTTCACACCTCCCAAGGCCGCTGTTGTTCAATTAGTGGCCGGGCATCCTGCCAACGCGAGCTCCTGGCATCCTTCGGAGGTAGGCCGCAATCTTCCGCCATGCACAACTTCGGTTCCCGGTGGTCGATTTTAGCCCGGACAACGTCAATCGCCCCAGCTGTGACTCATCTGCAGGATTCCGTGCATGAAAATCAGGATTTAGGACAGGATAATTGCAGGAGGGCGCGAGGGTCGCGGGAGCTCAAGGCTCACGCGGCCATCTTGGTCAAGCGCTAGGCTCCTCCCCCTGTTAATTAATTATTAATTGGTAAATAATTTGTATTAATTGGTAATTAATTTGTATTAATTGTTTAATTGATAATTATGTTAATTGTATTAATTTATTATTTGTAGCGGGTTGTGGGTTTATAGGGGAATATGGTGGGAAGTAATCTAATTGTAAATAATTAATTATTGAAATAATTTTTGTATATTGATAATTAATTAATTATTAATTAATTATTAATTGGTATTATTTGTATTTATTAATTTTTGGTATTGAAAATTAATTGGTTGTTAATTAATTATTAATTGGTAATTAATTAAAAAGAAAATTTCTTGGTATTTACAATTAATTAATTATTAAATATTGTGTGATTGTTAATTAATTTTAATACTTTTTTGGGGTATTGATAATTAATTTATTTTTAATAAAATATTAAATTATTATTTTCCCTACTATTGCACTCACTGGAATGGGAATAGTAATTTTTACCCCTACGCTATCCAACGCTTTCCCTACTATTGCACTCACTGGAGTGGGAATAATAATTTTTACCCCTACGCTATCCAACGCTTTCCCTACTGTTGCACTCTTTGGAGTGGGAATAGTAATTTTTACCCCTATGCTATCCAACGCTTTCCCTACTGTTGCACTCACTGGAGTGGGAATAGTAAATTTTACCCTCCCGCTATCCAACGCTTTCCCTACTGTTGCACTCTCTGGAGTGGGAATAGTAATTTTTACCCCTACGCTATCCAACGCTTTCCCTACTGTTGCACTCTTTGGAGTGGGAATAGTAATTTTTACCCCTACGCTATCCAACGCTTTCCCTACTGTTGCACTCACTGGAGTGGGAATAGTAAATTTTACCCTCCCGCTATCCAACGCTTTCCCTACTGTTGCACTCTCTGGAGTGGGAATAGTCATTTTTACCCCTACGCTATACAATTCTTTCCCTATTATTGCACTCTCTGGAGTGGGAATAGTAATTTTTACCCTGCCGCTATCCAACGCTTTTTTACTGTTGCACTCTCTGGAGTGGGAATAGTAATTTTTACCCTCCCGCTATCCAACGCTTTCCCTACTATTGCACTTACTGGAGTGGTAATAGTAAATTTTACCCGCCCGCTATCCTACGCAGAAAATATTGAATATTTTTAATTAATATTACGTTAATATATATGTATACATTTTTTTTTTACTTACATTTATTATTTATTAATTTTAAAGTTATTTAAGTATTTCTAAGTATGTTTTAGTTAATTATATGTATTATTTAATTAATTTTACATTACTTTTAAGACATTTAAAAAAATCGATATTTTGACCAACTATATTTTTTACAACGATATTTTGGATTCTATATTTTTGTACTTACCTGTTTGTAGATAGGGATTCGATATTTTGGCATTCTATATTTTTGCCTCGATATTTTGGCAGGTCGATATTCTCCTTCTCGATATTTTGTCAGTGATCCCTCTAAATATGTCAAACAGGTGTAGACCAATCTTACCAAGTTTACGGCAGAAAGTACATGCACTTTAGCATTGATCAGCAGTGGTAAAGTACCCAGAGTCATAAAATCAGCAAAAACAGGTCAGAAAAAATACAGGAGGAAGGCAAAAAGTTTGGGGATAACCCTGCAAAAAGGGCCAGGTCCAACACCTTTCATGCAGGGATTTGTGTTTTCGTTGTGCATGGCTGACAAGGATAACTCCAGGTACATTTGGCAGGGCTAGAAGGGGAGATTTTATTCTGATTTCCCGGACTGAGTAGCATTGGTGACTCCGCCTTCCTTGACATTATTATTCTAACGTCACATGTGTTATGCATTGCATAAACTCGCCTCTATATGACAGGCAGCAGGGCCAGGACCTTTGTTTTTTCCCGTGGTTGTGCAATTTGATAAGGAAGAAAATTCTTCAACCATGAACAGCAGAATGGGAACCTTCCCCAAGCTATGTTTACATTGCTTATGAGCAAACAGAAATCTGCCTTCAGCTCTTCATGAAGGAAGATTTATGAACAGAGATCTGATGAGTGCTGTGATGAAAACCTTTATTGGCAGAACCGCATGCCAGGCTGAATTTGCGCGCACTGAGAACAATGACGGTGCCACTGCTGGATTAAAGCTGCCTTCAGTGTATGTCAGTGCTTAATTTGTAAATAAATAAGTGCCAGGGCACTCGTTAGGAGGCCACTACAGCTTGCACCACACATTGCCCCTGCCATGCTGCCAGTGATTGTAACAACACAACTGCTAACCATCACACTCCTACAAGTGCAACAATTCAGACTATTCCAGGCCCCCAAAAGCTATAAGAATGGTTTGGGCAACAGGTAATAATATGTTTTAATGTATATTGAATTATTAATTGACTGTTGTTGTGGTCATTTGAGACAGCGCCACCTTGTGGTAAACTGTCACTGTCGACAATTACGTTCTGTGTGTAGCACCGGAAACCACGGCTCAAGTTAAGCACTGATATATGTGTTAATTTATTAATAGATAATGCTTTGCTGCTACTTTTTTTCAGTCATTTGACTTTCTGAAGAAGGTGATGTCACAGAACATAGTGCAGTGACGGCTGGCACGGATCGGGGTGGTGAGCGGGAGGGATGGTGTAAATAAATAAATAAATACGTCTCCTCCGTCATATCGCACGTCGAACCAAAAACAGGAAGCACCCAGGCTCCCCTAAGCCAATCACAACTCTGTAATGCAGAGTTGTGATTGGTCTGAGCGCCATGGCTCCGCGCTCAGCCAGGGAATGGGAGCCTGGGCATGTTCTCCACCCAGGCTCTAATGCAGCCTGGGTGGAGAACATGCAAAGTGTGCATGACTGTTTGGCCGGCCAAACATTCATGCGCACTTACAGAGTGTGCTCACCACTCCTCCCCCTGCTCCGAGAGCAGAGCAGCCCGACCACCCTACAAAGTTGCCACAGCAGGAAAAAATAAAATGATAATAACGTTGAGCTATTATAATTTTATGTTTCCTTTTTTTACACTGCGAAAAGCCATAGTGTTTTGATATGGAAGGTTTGTGGGAGCAAGCAGCGCTACAACAGGCTGCCAAAGCTCTAGAATGAAAAGTTACTCCCATTAGCCCTAGTTCCCCGTCAAATATATCTTAATTAAACTCATAAGCACCTATTATCTTATTCTGTGAGCCGGACAACACTTGTAAAAGGGAGAAATCTCATTTCAAGAAAGTGAATAATGATAAATCTCCAGCACTGAATCTATGGGATTTTGCCCCCACTTCCATCTGGAAATTCACAAAATAAAAAATAGCTCTTTTTTAAGTTCACAGTGTTACCCAAACCTGCCTGCTCTCAATTTATACCTCCCCTCGGCTTCTCCCTTCATCAAACTCTAATTGCATTTGCTACTGCGTGGTATTCCTTCCGACCTCTGCTAATTCTCAGGGTTTCTCATGGCCCCATCCTGGAGAAAGGAATCTATTGTTTTATCCCCTTTTCACGAGCACGCTCTTAATGTTTGACCTGTTCAGCTACACCGCAGACTTTTTATTAGGTTGTAATCTTTCTGAGCATGAATCCCCAGCCATCCTCCTAGACGTCCTGTTTTTGTACTGTCTCCAAATGAGGACAGGGGTTTAAACATTAGGTAAGTATTGTGTGATATAAGTGTTTGACCTTGCTGCAGCCAACCGTGGGGTTCTTGAGGTTGTTTGGTGCCTGGGTGCTCAAGAGATACCTCTTTCTCCCATAGCCAGTTTCAAGCGATTGTGGTAGCAGCATTGCAATTCCAAGGTACATTTAAAAGACCTTAGGGCAGATTTACAATAACTGGCGCATCCCTGCATATCAGCAGGGATGCGCCAGTTATTTTGCGTTACGGCAGACACCTCTTGCGCCACCATGGATGCGCCGCATTTACAATGCGGCGCACCATTGGGCAAGAATAGACAGATGCGTGACATCTGCTGCCGAATAGGTGACGCATTGCTGGAGTTGCGACGCAGCTCCTGCAAGGCTCGGGGTGCCACTCTGCCTAGCATGCTGTGTCAATCCTTACACCTGCTTCAAGCAGGCGCAGGGTTTTGACGCAGCATGGCCGTAAAAGTGACTCAGTGAAATCTTGTAGATTTCACTCAGCCACTTTTAGGAGGCGTTCCTGCGCCGGAACACCCCCCCTTCCCTGTGCCGGAACGCCCACATGCGGCACAGGGCTTTACAACGTGACACATCTCCCAGATGCATCACGTTGTGAATACCCCGCAGCATGGTGCTGGCTTCGCACCGCCGCTGCGTCACTAAAGTGACGCAACGGCGGCGCAAATGTGGCATACGGGGCTTGTAAATCTGCCCCTAGGGTGGACCTGTGTCATGTGGGGAAGGCTGATGAGGGTGAAACGGAACCACACACAGAGGAACTGAGGTTCTGTAGCGATCCGAACCCGTGAATTCGGTATCGTAGTACTGACACGATTTTGGTACCAATGAACCGCAAATGATCCATTATATACATGACAGTGTTTTCGCTGCGCAACTAGCATGAATTCTCTGGAAAATAGGGCATTCTGTCACTAAAGTCATGGCACCCATTTTAGTTACGGCATCCATTTTGTTTCTTGCCCTCACATAGTCAATGAACGGACGATGACCCCGGCAGGATCACCTTGTTAAGGACACGTAAGCTCGAGCCCCGAGAAAGGCTGACGCTACATGACTAGGCAGAATCAAGCTGCCTCCCTTGCCTGAGGCCAGTCCTGCTATACTGGTTCTCGTGTCCGTTGTCCGGACTGAAAGGCCGAAGACGATTGCCCTGCCCGTTTATGATCCATAAACACCTCTTATCCTACATTTCAATCCCTTGCACCTGGCTCTGCTCTTTTCTTTCTGGGCTTTTACAATGGGGAGGTTACGATTTTTATGACGGGGAGGATCAAGTAGAGAATGAAGAACTGACAAGAGAGCCTGATCGAATACCGAAAACCTACAACTAATCATTGTTTGATATTTATTTATTATCTATTTGGGATACCGGGTTGGGCATGAGAAATATTCGTGTAATGTTGCCCCAAGGCATTTTTCTTGTATTTAAGAAACAACCCACTTAATGCAATTCGAACAGTCTCCTAGATTCTGCCTCTGTGTGGTTCCTATGATTTCTGTGTCCCTGCAGTAAATAAACCTTGGTCTTTGACGCCGCCATCGAGAAGCCCGTGTCTCTGTTTATTTGTGCACCGGGACAGGGAGAACTCAGGGGTCTTCGGGTGTTGATTCCCTGACACCTCTGGACTCTTAAAAGTCCAGAACCTCAAATTGGCGCCCAACGTGGGGCGACGTCATCCGGTACCGGTCCAAAGCCTGAAAAGTTCGAGAAGTTTTGTGTGAAGATTCCGGAGGGAGGTACCCCGCTTCATCGATCCCTGCATGTCGTAAAAGTGGCCCGACGATCTCTTCCACGAGGGTTCCCGTTCCCAGACGGCTACAGAGGACCGCTGCCTTGACTGTCGCCCTGTCTTGGACCCGAGGTGCAGACCTTAGTACGGCGAGACGTAGACGTAGACGGGTTCTCCTTGGTGACGTCTTCCACATTTCAGTTAAGTATTAAGTGGGTTGTGCTCAGTTTGGTTATTTGGATACGTTTGTTTTGGATTTGTAGATTATCATTGGTTGCTCTTGTTAAGATAATCTTTGTATTTGGTATTGGTTCATTTTGGTAGGCCTAAGTTCTCTGCGCATTTTGGTTGGAATTTGTCTTTGTTGTCATGACTAAGGGTAACAATTGTTTTTTGTCCTGGTTACGTTGCAACGGGGATTCACGGTTGGAGGATTCGTGTTCGGTTCCTCCGATTGGGACTCCTACATATGAGCTCTATTGTAAACATGGTGTGGGTCCTATTACGTATAATGAAGTATGGGTCCGTTATACCAAGAAGGATGGTGTCCTTAGTTGGCCACCGCATGGTAGTTTCGAAACGGAAATTCTAGATAATTTAGAAATGAAGTTGTTTAAGAGAAAAGCCCGGCCGGCGATGTTTGATTCTTTTCGCGTATGGCGCAAAGAAGCCAAACAGAGAGAAATTAGGAAAACAAAGAAAGAACAGAAAGAGAAAGGGTTGACTTTAATGGAGTCTGCTAGGCAGCTGCATGTCAACGAGACCGAGAAAGGAATGGAGATGGCGAATAAAAACATAATTTGGCAATTGATAAATGTTACCCTGTATTGCCATCTTGTCCTGCTAAGCCGATAGAGGACCCTGAAAAGGATCCTCTGTTGTCTTACCTGTTGAGTTCACCTCCACCGTATGCACAGGGTATTACAGTACCACAGTTACTACCTGTTGTACAGCCAGCTGCTGGTCAGCCTGGGATAGGTGCTCCACTTCCTTTGAATCCAGCTCCTGTCTTTCCCGTGATCAATGATCCTACGGCACCCCCTCTTCCTGGGTCGCCTATTCCGCCTTTGCCTATCGTTTCGCAAACTGCTTTACCTACTACTCCTACCCTTACTATATCATCTGCTCCAGCTGCCCTGTCCCCAAGCCCTGTCATTCTGACTCCGCTTTCCGTTCGTCGGAAAATAACCGACTCTGTAACTAATATCTTAACCCCTCTTTACAGGTCCTTAATTGGGACCCCCGTTTCTGACTCTATACAGAGACGTAGCCAGCTTCCTGGTCCCGAGGAACGAGAGATGTTAGATTCAACAGCTCTTAGGTGGATGTCGAAAGCTGCGAAGTATGATGCACGAAGAGTGTTAGACACATTTATGCAGTGGAATGAACCAACTCAACGTTATGTTTTTGACGTGATGTGTTCTCTTGTGCGTGAGGAATGGGAAGATGATGACTTAGATTCCGTCCCTTCTGATTTAATAAATATTCAGCAGAAATTTGCCGCAGGAATGGTGATAGGTTCAGAAGTAGGGAGAGCGATAGAATTAATTTTAGCTTATAGGGATGAGTCCCCTTTTCGGGCGACAAGAGACCCTGATGGTACACCGATAACTAGGAAAAGACGAGGTCAGTATCCGATGAGAGAAGTTCCGCCCATATGGCGCGAAGCAGTTGCCGCTGATGGGAACTTGGGTATTGCAGCTGCTCCAGCACAATTCCAGAGAGTGTGGATACACATTCCTTGGAAACGGGCTGAAGTATTAGCAGTAAAACAAGCATTACCAGACCCTCGTAAAAATCCTGCTGGTTATTACAAAGAATTAACACAGACAGTCCAAGTGTGTATCATGAATTTGGCAGACATTGAAATGCTATTTGGTAATGTAGTACCACAGCCTATATGGGCCAAGATTCGGCAAGAGAACCACCCAGTCGCCTTAGGAGGTGATTGGCCAGCTATCGTAGCGGCAGACGCACAGCAGGTTGGTGGAGCTAAACCTGAACCTCTGATTGCTGACTTACCTGGCAGAATAATTAATCTGATGAAAACGCTGATGCCAGCGTTACGAGTAAATTGGGATAAACTATCAGCATGCAAGCAAAAGAAGGACGAAAGCGTCTCTGACTTCTTCACTAGATTTGAAGAGACCTTCGTAGATCACAGTGGGCAAGATATGAGTACCGAGGGAGGTCAGAGATGCCTCCTCGTATTGCCAAAGCTGACAAGGCGAGAGAGAAAACAAAAGATCAGACACCCTTTTTAAAAGATGCAGCGGGGGAAACGACGGCGCATATCAGAGAGCTAGGGGCTACTCGGAAGATATTGCCTTCACAGCGTTCAAAGAAGACTGACTCAAGAAAAACTGAGATATCCGATATGACTACCCCATCTGAATCAGGCAGCCTGTTAGATACAAAGTTGCAGAGGCCGGGAAAACTCGACGAGGGGATAGGAAGTTCCGTTGGATCAGGGAATATTAAATCTAAAGACAGAGAGACTTCCCTCCGGCAACCTACCTTGTCCGAAATATTCGCAGGCCAGTCCGCTGCACCAGGTATCCAGTCGCTAAGCGAGCCCAGCAGATCCAAACACAGCGGCGATCTCGGCGAGCTCGGGAGCGTCCTCGAGGACGCTGGAGGCGCGTCAGGTACGGACGCTCCAGTTGCTCAGCAACAGCAGAACCAGCAGCTCAGCAACACTGACGGAGCACAGGAGCTGTCGGTTCTTCGTACAGAGCCTGCCTCTACATCTGCCTCTGCTCCGGCAAGGGTTTCTCCCCCGAACATCGAGGTCTCACAGGCAGGTAAAGCTAACTTGGGGGGGGCACGGAGTGCAGATGAGGAAATGATGGAGGCAATTACTATGCTCGAGACAGAGTTAAGAGAATCTAAGACCCCTAATCCCTTTGAAGGCCCTTTGAAGTCCATGAAGGCGCCGCTGCCCATCGGCGGGAACTCTTTGTGCCTTACACCAGAGGCAAGGCTGCTAGATTGCAAGGGGCTGGCATCGTTGAGGGGAAAAGGTGATGCGGGGTCGGGGGATGGCGAGAGGTTTTTCTCCCTTAACGAAGACTCGGACTCACACTCGGTCCTGCCGAGCGAAGACCTCACAGAAGAGGATGAGGAAGACGAAGAGGATGATCCGGAAGAGTTCTCAGTATCTGACTCCAGCTCCTCTGGGGGCGATACTGGCCAGAACGTAGGTAACGAGTCAACTACAAGGAAGAGACAAGTTAAGTTAAAATCAAATACCCAGCGTCCTGGCTCGCTGGGGGGGGCCGAGAGAGGATTGCTGTGGGACTATTCAGGAACGTCTCAGGCAGGTCAGGAGGATGAAGTCAATGAGCCTTTGAGACAGAATGCTCCTTTTGACACCCTGTTTAATATGTTAAAACAAATACAAACAGAAGCTAGAGTCGTTAGCCGTAAGGCGAGGCAAGACGCAAAAAAGATCCAATCTTCATTGAGGAAGACTAATAAGCTGTATAGCGAGCTGGTTGGTAGAGTTACGGAGGTGGAGGAGCGTACGAGCAAGCTCGAAGATGACTGTAGCAGCTGGCAGACTTTTAAGACAGTTCAGGAAAAGGCGACTGAGGACTTGCATTGGAAAATGGAGGATTTTGAGAATCGCCAAAGGCGAAACAATGTCAGAATTCTGGGGGTGGCTGAAGGGATCGAAGGTCAAGACATAATGCGCTTTGTGGTGAATCTACTTAGAGGGGCGTTCCCGGAGTCTCAGTGGCAGTGGGACAGAGAGGTCCAGAGGGCGCACAGGTTTCCTCTTACGCCAAAAAAGGGGTATGCGGCAGATGGCGGAGGAAAGGCGGATCACCCAAGAGCTATTTTAGTCTATTTTGGGAATTTTCTTCTTAGACAGGAAGTTATTGAAAAGGCAAGGCCTAATAATAAGAGATCATTTGATGGCGTCACATTTTTTGCTAGGCCGGATTTCTGCCACGTGACGGTTGAACGAAGGTGGAGGTTGAGGCAGTTGATCCCAAATTTCCAGGCGCTACATTCAGAAGCTTATTTATTGTTCCCTGCCAAGCTGAAAGTAATTACTCAAGGTAGAGCTAGGATGTTCTTTTCTGAGGTCAAAGCCCAGCAATTCATGGACGAATTGAAAAAATAGGGTACATAATATTTTTACTTGATTTGTTGGTTCTCAATGTAAGATGATGTGTTTAGAATCACTATTCATAGTCTCAGGGGGGTATTAGTTAGCTAGAACTAGCACTAGTTTAGAGATGGAGAGGGGAGAGGGGTACGACTACAGCCACTCAGAACCGGCTACATATAGGTCTCACGGACCTATTTGCCTGTTCAGGGGAGGGTGGGGGGGAAAGGGAGGGGAGGGGGGGTTGGGTGGGGGGGTGTGCTTTTTGGATGAAATTTTGTATTTTTGATGGTTTGATAATGCACATTTTTTTGCACAGATACATTTTTATGTTTACCACACTTTTGTGGGTAGCATGGTACACACAAAGTGGGTGTAGGTGTAGGAGACAGTATCATGGGGTGATAGCTCGATGTATGTATTGGTTGTTAATAGTATGGCGGTTTAGGAGTAGGAATTTCACCGATCTCCTGTAATGCCTTGCAAGATTGCTTCAATAAATGTTTGTGGGTTGAATAATCCTGGGAAAAGAATGAAAGTGGCAGGGTTGCTGAGTTCTTTGCAGTTGGATTTGGTTTGTCTTCAGGAAACCCACATTGAAGTTACACAGTTGTATTTGTTAAAGCAGCTGGGGTATGAAGTACTAGCAGCAAGTAAACAAGGGACTAGAACAAGGGGGGTAGCAATATTAGGAAGGAAAAGGGACTTGGTGGTGCATCGGAAAAAAGAGGACCAATGGGGTAGGTGGGTGATGGTAGAGCTGAGCTTCAAAGGGATACGGATGACTTCAGCCACAGTATATGGTTCTACGGAAGATGATCCTGATGTCTGGCAGTTTCTGGACATCGAACTGGCATAGTGGCCAGAACCAGCTATATGCTGTGGGGATTTTAATATCCATGCTCCAAATAGCTCTTTTTTAGAACCCGGGGGACGGTATTTAGGGAGAAAGAGGAAGACATTTAAAGCCCTATCTAACATGGTTCTACACAACTCCCTTACTGATCCATGGATAAAGCTGCATCCCCTTAAAGATGGTAGCACCTATTTTTCGGCCCCGCATAAAGTATTGGTCAGGCTGGATTACTTTCTAGTTTCTAATTCCCTAATCTCTCATGTAAAAATCGAGAAACAACCTAGAATTATTTCAGACCACAGCCCCCTAGTTTTAACATTAAATACTACACAGATAAGTGTTACAAAAACTCAGTGGACCTTTGAGCGTATATTGCTAAAGGATGTTGCTTATCAGAAATGAATGGAATCATGGATAAAGCTCTACTGGGAGATCAATAGAGATACTGCCCCTCCTGGCGTGGTCTGGGATTGCTTTAAGGCTGGGGTCAGAGGAGAAACATTGAGCTATGTGCTGGCTAAACGGAAAAGTGAAAGAAGATACCTGGAGGATATAAGGGCTAGATTATTGGCAGCGGAAGATAATCTTGCTAGAGCTATAATACAGGGGCTTCCACTTGAGACATATTTAGCTAGTATTACTATTCTTAAATGGGACGCCACTGAAGGCATTAGCTCAAAAGCCGCTGAAAAGTACTTAGCGCATAAACAAGACTCATACGAGCTGAGTGAGAGAGTTGGACACATCCTCGCTGTCAGAACTAGACAGCGCATAGCTATGGCCGACATTAAGGAAATCCAAGATAGTCAGGGCAACTTAGTCACTGATCCCGACCTTGTTAGGGAGGAGTTTCGGAATTTTTATGCTAATCTCTACACTGGGGAAGAGGGGAGCACGTCACTAGAGATGGAATTGGATCGGTATCTCAGGGACATTACAGCTCCCTTTTTGTCATTACAAGGCAGAGATGAGCTCGATGCTCCATTTCATCTAGAGGAACTTAAGGGATCTTTGGACGGCCTGCCCTCGGGAAAAGCTGCCGGGCCAGACCAAATCCCGGTTGAATTCTATAAATTGTTCCAGGATATTATAGCGGTGGAGATGCTTAATGTTATGATCCATACACAGCGGGGGGGGGGGTCACCCCCAGAGTCCTGGGGAATGGCAGATATCATAGTTATTCCTAAAAAGGGTAAACCCCCAACACTTCCGGGATCATATAGGCCCATTACTCTTATGAATTCTGATATTAAAATTTACTCTAAAATGCTGGCGATGAGGCTTGGAGGAAACATAGAGCAGCTAGTAAGTTCCTCGCAGCATGGTTTCATACCAGGTAAGGGAACCACTCAGCATGTCAGGACGGCCATAACAATGTTTGACGCCGCAGGGTCCCTGGGTGACCCTATCGCAGCACTAATTTTAGATGCCGAAAAGGCCTTTGATAGGGTCGCCTGGGGATTTTTGTGGGCGGTTCTGAAATGGTGTGGTATTGGAGATGGTTTTATAACTGCTCTCCAAGCTTTGTACGTAGGTCCAACAGCCAAAATTAGAGTAAACAGGGGCCATTCAGACACAGTGGTAATCTCTAGGGGTACGAGACAGGGATGTCCTTCATCTCCCCTGCTCTTCGCACTATTTCTCGAGCCTTTTTTACGTAGGTTGGAGAGAAACAATAAAATCCCCCCAATGGTTTTAAATGGCCGGGTAATCAAAATCTTGGCATACGCAGACGACGTCGCCATACTCACCTCGAATCCGGATTTAGCTATCGGCGAGGTTGAAAGGGAAGCTGGTATATTTGGGCAATTTTCGGGCTATAGGTTGAACAGGTCTAAAACCCAGATAGTTAAGAATAAACATGTTCTTTGTGCTGACACTAGAGTTTCCCTTTCCGCTTCTTATCTTGGGATAGTAATAACTCCAAACTTGGATACTCTCGTTGAGTTAAATATAAGCCCTTTGGTTGAGAAAGTAAAATTAGACCTAGAGAGAATTAATAATCTACACCTCTCGCTAGTTGGATGCACCAATGTACTTAAAATGAGTGTTTTACCAAAATTTCTCTATCTATTCAGAGCAATTCCGCTAATTTTTGAAACTAAGTGGTTCAATATTTTGGAAGGTATTTTTAACAAATTTATATGGTCCCATGGGAAAACTCGTAGGGCTTATAGATTTATGACTCTACCAAGAGATAGAGGCGGATGGGGAGCCCCGGATTTCAGACTATATTATTTAGCATCTGCTCTTCAATATATGCAGGGGTTAATCGGAGGAGAGGGACATCTTCAGAAAGCTATTTCTTCATCTACAGATATATATGCAATTTTATTAGGACAAGAAAATTGCTTCTTATATTATACTGATCTTGCGTATTTAAGAGGGAAACAGTTTAGGACTCTTAATGCAGCTATACATGTCTGGAAGATTTTTCAGAAGCGGATGGGACTTGGCCGATTTAATAGATATGTCAGATTATATAATAATAAGATGTTTCCCTCAGAAATCTTTTCAGATTCAGTTATGGCCTCATGGAATCAAAAAGGAATTGTACAAATCGGGGATTTAAGAGACTCTGAGCGAGTGGTACAGTTTGAAGTTCTTGTAAATAAGTTTGACCTGTCTAGAAAAGACTTTTTTAAATACTTACAGGTTTGAAGTTTTCTTGGAGACAAACGTGGTGGTATAGTAGGATATAACACCAATGACTTCATGGAGATATTAATTAACGGGGGTCTACACACAATCAGGTCAGCGTATGCATTATTAATTAAAACTAAAGTAGATGACTTGGATAAACATAGTCGCAAGTGGGCTGAGAAACTTGGGGGAGAAACGGAGGATTTTCAGGAGTCGCTTGAATTGGGCTGTACCATCCTGCGCTCTGCTCCTTTGCAATCCCAACATTATAAAACCTTATTTTCGCTATACCATACACCTGCTAGAATCGCCAAATGGGGGGGCAGTGCTGGGATAAACTGCCCTCGCTGCAACGCACCTGAGGCTGATATAATCCATATGTTTGCTACTTGCCCCCAACTACATACCCTTCTTCGGGATATAGAGAATTTCTTGGATAGGGCACTTGGGATACGGATAGCCCTCTCTCCCGGTTGGATTCTGCTTGGAATAGGCCAGGATGGAATTAGTGATGAAGTTAAGGAGTTTGTCTTTATGACAATGGCGGTATTCAGATTAATTATAGCTAGGGCCTGGCTAGACAAAACTCCTCCCTTAATGCAGGTATGGCTAGCAAAACTTATTGCGACATTTAATCTGGAAAAACCTATATATGCAAAAAAGGGGAGAGCAGGGAAGGCTCTGGGTAAAAGAATTTGGGAACAGCTAGCAAGATGGAGAGAGGGGATAGGGTAAACTCGTAGTATGTAAACCATCACTCGGTCAAGATTTGGTAAGCTGAACTATATTTTGTTTTTAAAAAAAGTAGGAAATTATGTTGTACCATTGTTTATCTGCATATATTATGTATAAAATGTGCACTGCTTATTGAGAAAATATTAAAAAGAATATAAAAAAAAAAAAAAAAGTAAAAAGGAGGGTCATTATAAGAATGAGTGTCCAGTACTACACCCACAAACTAGTGGTGTCCCAGCTCAGAGAGGTAATGTTGGGTTTATGCAAGCTCCTAGAGGTAGAGGGCGTGGTACGATGACACCACAGGCTGATCGCCAATTGAATTATTTCGACCAGCGAAATATACAACCTACGCAGCCAGGTAGATCTCCACAGTATCATGTTGAAGATTACTATGATCATAATGAAGAGATTCAAAGAAGCGAACAATAGGACAGCCGCAGGCAGAGAGAGGGAGTAGTATCAGTTCCAGTTGATCAGAGTGGACCTTATGTCACAGTAGTTACCTCAGGCGTGGTCGAACCGTTTCTGTTGGATACTGGTGCGGCAAAAAGTTCAATCATGCGCGCGAAGCTCCCTGGCGCACCTTTGTCCGGCTCAACAAACACTTCAGTAGGTTTCTCAGGCGCCCCTGTTCACAATCCTGTGTCCAGTCCTTTATCTATCACTGTTGGGCCATGCGAGCTAGAAGCACCCCACATCTTAACAACCGGTTGTAATGAGAATCTGCTTGGTTTAGACCTGTTGAAACGCCTGCATGCGACGTTGTACTGTTCTCCTTCGGGAGTACAGCTCACATTAGGTAAAGGAGTCATCTCCCCGATGTACATGTCGATGGACAAGCTCCCACCGGAGCTGCGTTCTCTCCCTGATACTCTTTGGGCAACTGGTCCCAACGATGTAGGCCTCTTGGAAATTCCCCCTTACGTGGTAAGTCTAAAAGCAAATGTTAAATTTCCACAAATCCCACAGTATCGGATTTCGAATGAAGGTGAACAAGCACTCTTGCTGATTGTAAAAGACTTGATACAGAAAGATGTGATAGAGGACACTAGAGGAAACGTCTGCAATAGTCCTGTTCTGCCAATTCTGAAACGTACTGACCCTTCCAAACCTCCAATTTACAGATTTGTGATTGACCTCAGAGAGGTAAATAAAATTGTGATTCCACAGTTCCCAGTGGTACCAGATATCACTGCATTATTGACGTTGATTCCTGCATCGGCATCATGGTTTACGGTGATCGACTTGAAAAATGCATTTTTCAGCATTCCCATAGCAGAAGAAAGTAGAGACATTTTTGGTTTCTCCTTAGGAGGACGCAGTTTCAGATTCAAACGCGCTCCACAAGGTTATTGTGAAAGCCCTTCAATTTATAGCCAAGCATTAAAAGTCAATTAGACGCTCTTGTACTTCCTCATGGTGTTGCTCTGATCCAATACGTAGACGATCTTTTACTGGCTGTTGATGACAAGGAAACTTGCAAAGCAGCTACAATTTCTTTATTGCGTCATTTGTCAGACTTACATCACAAGGTGTCACCTTCTAAACTGCAATATTGTTGCCAAGAAGTGACCTACTTAGGTCATCTTTTGTCAAAGGAGGGAAGAAGGTTGACCCCAGAGAGAATCAAAGCAATTTCACAGATGACTGTACCAAGCACACAGAGAGAAGTGCGTGCGTTTTTGGGTATTACGTCATACTGTAGGCAATGGATCCCAAATTATTCTCTAATGGCAAAACCGTTGGTAGCCCTGACTGGAAAAGGTGTTCCGAGCCCTTTGCCATGGTCTGATGAATGTCAACAGAGCTTCTCCGACTTACGTGATGCGCTGTGTTCAGCTCCTGTGTTGGGTACTCCTGACTACAGTAAGCCGTTTACACTGTATGTCCATGAAAGAGAAGGTTGTGCATTAAGTGTATTAACACAACAATTCGGCGACAAACAACGGCCTTGTGCGTACTTTTCATCCACATTAGATCCGGTAGCCAGAGCATTGCCAAGTTGTTTAAGAGCCACGGCAGCAGCCGCAGTGTCTATTCGACAGTCTGCTGGACTAGTCATGAACAACATGTTAGTAGTCATGGTTCCACATGCTGTGGATACACTCATGAATCGAACGAAAACTCAGCACCTCACCAGTGCTAGATTATCAGGCTATGAGCTGACGCTTTTGGCAAGTCACATTCAGATCAAGCGATGTAACATATTGAATCCAGCAACACTGTTGCCGACTACTCAGGAGTCGAGTGATTCAGAGCCCCATGATTGTTGTTTCAGAATTGAGGAAGAGACAAAAGGTAGAATTGATTTAAAAGATACTCCGTTATCAGACCCAGACGGCACGTTATATGTCGATGGGTCCTGTTTTAAACTACAGAATGGTGATGTGACGGCCGCGTATGCAGTTACGACTTTGAGTACGATTGTTGAGACTGCAAGAGTGAGTCAGAATTCTGCCCAAGCAGCAGAATTAATTGCATTGACAAGAGCGTGTGTTTTAGCTGAGGGAAAGAGGGTGAATGTGTTTACTGATAGCCAGTACGCCTTTGGCGTCGCACACAATTTTGGGCGTCTCTGGAAAGAAAGAGGTTTTCTCACGTCCCATGGAACTAAGATCCAACATGGACAGTTAGTCAACGATCTATTAGAATCCCTGACCCTACCGAATGAAGTTGCGATTGTGAAGTGCAGTGCACATCGAAAGATTACGGATGATGTTGGCCGAGGGAATGCGTTTGCTGATGAGGTCGCTAAAGAAACGGCCAAGAACATGACGAGCCGAATGTATGTTGCAACGTCTGCAAGATGGATTGCTGAATCAGGAATGTGTGAGAATACGATTGACAGTGTGAAAGCAATCCAAAATGAGGCAACTGAAAATGAGAAGAATGAATGGAAGGAGAAAACGGGTAAAATGGATCCAAGTGGATGTTGGATTGATCTGTCTGAGCAGCAACGTTGGATGTTACCTGATGCGTATGTACTTGCAGTAGTCACGATGGCGCATGGAGCGGCGCACATCAGTTCGAAAGGGATCTGTAAAATGTTAGCTCCAGTATGGAAGAATGATGGAATTACTAAGTGTGCGGAAAGAGTGGTGAAAAACTGCATGGTATGCCTGATGCATAATCCTGGCAAGGGAACCCCAACCCCAACTGGTCATTTTGCTCCCCCTTCTTATCCCTTTGAAGTGATTCAATTGGATTATATCCATATGGACAGGTGTAACAATCTTAAGTATGTCCTAGTGGTAGTATGTGCCTTTTCAAGATGGATTGAGGCATACCCATTAAAGGATAACACTGCCATGTCCACTGCCAAAATCCTCCTCAAAGAATACTTCCCCAGGTATGGTATGCCACGGATTGTTTGGTCAGACAACGGAAGTGAGTTTGTAGGGAAAGTTATGAAGAGTGTGTGTGCAGGTCTAGGAATCGTACAAAAATTCCACAGTGCGAATCATCCACAGTCAGCAGGTTTGGTGGAAGGGTACAATGGCACCCTGAAGCTGAAGCTTGCGAAAATTCAAGCTTCCACTGGTCTCTCTTGGCCAGACGCACTGCCTCTAGCTTTACTGTCCACCAGAGCGACTGTACACTCTCGAGTAGGGCTTAGCCCATATGAGATTGTGTTCGGCCGCCCTGCTAATGTTTGGGGAGTCCCTAGGCCAAAGGAATTCAAACAGATAGAATACCCAATGTTGATTGATTACCTTCATGATCTGACTGCTAAACTGAGCCTTATTCATCAACAGGTATTCAAATCCTTGCCTAAACTGCCGGAGAGTCCAGGTCATACGTTGAAACCCGGCGACCAGGTTGTAGTGCGGAACTTTGAACGTACTCGAAACCTTCAGCCAAGATTCGTGGGCCCGTTCCAGGTCCTCCTCGTAACCAGAACTGCAGTACGCCTAGCTGGCAGGAAAAACTGGGTGCACGCCAGCCACACGAAGCGTGTCCCTCTCCCACTCCCCTATGACAACTGGGTTAGACAGGGAATTGGTGTATCCGAGACAGAACCTGTTCCTAGGCACATCCCTTTCAGTGATGCAGAGTACCTAACGGACCATCCACGAACTAAAACGCAGAACTTTGACACCTCAGCAGAAACCGCTCCTTTGAATCCTGAACCGAGTATTGTACAAAGTGAACACTTGTCGCCTGTGGAATCGAACATTTCTGCACCTGTGGACCAGCTATTTCAAGACCAAACAAGACCTGGAAAGTACAGATATAATCTACGTTCTCATGTGATGAACTGATGACATTGCATTATTACATTTCTGTTTGATAACTGTAAAACTGTTTTGATCGTATTGCATCCCGTACAGTCAGGAAGTTTGCTTTTATTTTTGCTATCCTCTTACCTTGCCGTCTGGGTTACCGTAGGGTCGTAACGTGTGCCTTGTTTTAATTTACAGGGAATCAGACATTAGGTCGGTTTCTTCTGTTTGTCTTGGGAACTCCCAGGATAAACAGAGGTAAGTTTTTAACAGGTACAAACCACCCGTTGCGAACGGTTGTAGAAGATGGAGCTTCCTGAATTACGACGGGTTAAAGTCATAAATGTGCACAAGACAAAATTATATGACATATTGTATAGTAAATGTTTCCTAATGCAATGTTCCCTGACACTTCTGATTGTTTTTATAACTCTGGTAGGCGGAATTATTTTTGGTATTCAAATGATCTTTGCACCTGTTACGTTTACAGTATCTCCCCATATTTCTGTTTCCCCGACTATTGGTTCTATTCATTCTTTTCATCCTTTTCCTGCCCACGAGCAAGCTCGACGCTCTGAGTTTATAAATAACACTTTCATTCAGCTCTTGCACCAACATCAACTAGTGGTTAACACAACAAACTGCTGGGTATGTGGCCTGATACCACATACCATGGGCAAGGGCATCCCTTATTTGGTTCTGCTTTTCAGTTATAATGGATCATTCTGGGCATTTCAGACCATGTTCGCCTATGCTCTAGAGACCTACCCTCCACGACCTCCGCGTTCCACCCGGTATAACTCTGCTAATAGAGCCTTGGTAAAAGGAATCACTGATATGGTGAAAGATGTCAATAATACTCCGTACATTCCCAAGGATGAGTTGCGAGTTTACATGGGTTGGAATATTACAGAATACGGCATTACTCTGGGTGAGAACAAACGTAAGAGCTCAACTCCGATCTGGGTCGTACCCCACCAAGGTCAGGTCTGTTTGCACGGAAATGGGAGGAATCCGAAAGCTCGACTAGGGAAGAGTGACTGTATTGAAACATACGTGTTCCCGTCACAATCTTCCCCTGCATTCTTAGCCGCTAAGGGTACCTATTTTGTTTGTCAAGACAGAGCATATACATGGCTGCCCGCTGACTTCTCAGGCTCATGTTATATCACTCAACTGTTACCTCCGACATACACTGCTGCACCGGACTATCACAAAACGAGAGTTGTGAGAGGTGTATTCAGTAAAGAGGATACTGCTGGCCAAGAAGCAGGAGACTTTTTCAAAGGTTTCCTCCCGTTCTGGGGGCGTATGGCCAACAGTAGAAACCTGCGTCAACTAACACGAGTAGTTGAATCCACCATTATCGAAACTACAGGTGCCCTTAGTAACCTGACAGCTGAGCTTCAAGCGGATCGCCTCATGACGTTACAGAACCGTATGGTTCTTGACGTGTTACTTGCAGATCGAGGTGGGGTATGCAAGATGATCCAATCAAGTTGCTGCGTTTTTATCCCAGATAATGCGCCAACAGTATACCAGGCCATCTCTAAGTTACACAAAATCTCCGACTCCATTCACGTAGAGGAAGGTGACTGGTCACTAATGGGATGGTTCTGGAATCTGTTATCTGCATGGGGGTGGAAGGTTCTAATGGTCATTGGTGTTACGTTAGTATTTTTATTTTCGTGCTGTCTCATTATTCAGTGTGGCCCTGCCTTATGTAGCGTTTGTGTTTCATCGTGCGTAAGAAGACCACCCGTTTTCGGAGATGCACCACGAGATAAAGTAATGCTACAACAACATATCAGTGACCTAATGAACATAGAAATGGACTCTGACATAGAGTGAGTTATTGCCTATGTAAGGGCAAAAGGACGGTCTGAGGTTCTGTAGCGATCCGAACCCGTGAATTCGGTATCGTAGTACTGACACGATTTTGGTACCAATGAACCGCAAATGATCCATTATATACATGACAGTGTTTTCGCTGCGCAACTAGCATGAATTCACTGGAAAATAGGGCATTCTGTCACTAAAGTAATGGCACCCATTTTAGTTACGGCATCCATTTTGTTTCTTGCCATCACATAGTCAATGAACGGACGATGACCCCGGCAGGATCACCTTGTTAAGGACACGTAAGCTCGAGCCCCGAGAAAGGCTGACGCTACATGACTAGGCAGAATCAAGCTGCCTCCCTTGCCTGAGGCCAGTCCTGCTATACTGGTTCTCGTGTCCGTTGTCCTGACTGAAAGGCCGAAGACGATTGCCCTGCCCGTTTATGATCCATAAACACCTCTTATCCTACATTTCAATCCCTTGCACCTGGCTCTGCTCTTTTCTTTCTGGGCTTTTACAATGGGGAGGTTACGATTTTTATGACGGGGAGGATCAAGTAGAGAATGAAGAACTGACAAGAGAGCCTGATCGAATACCGAAAACCTACAACTAATCATTGTTTGATATTTATTTATTATCTATTTGGGATACCGGGTTGGGCATGAGAAATATTCGTGTAATGTTGCCCCAAGGCATTTTTCTTGTATTTAAGAAACAACCCACTTAATGCAATTCGAACAGTCTCCTAGATTCTGCCTCTGTGTGGTTCCTATGATTTCTGTGTCCCTGCAGTAAATAAACCTTGGTCTTTGACGCCGCCATCGAGAAGCCCGTGTCTCTGTTTATTTGTGCACCGGGACAGGGGGAACTCAGGGGTCTTCGGGTGTTGTTTCCCTGACACCTCTGGACTCTTAAAAGTCCAGAACCTCAGAACTGATTCAGGGGCCTCCAATGGCAAACGTGCTGCAATATATTAGAGATACATTCATATTTTAGGTCATTGAGTCGCGGGATCAGGATGAATTTTTTTATCTGTTTCTCTTACCTTAACTCTGCACACGGTCATTCGATCCATCCTACAAAGGAAAGGGACAGACGTTTAAATATCTGGTTTTCCCATGTTGCTGGCTATTTTGGAAGGTTTTAAGAAGGAATTTCAATGGTCTATTAAAGCGAATTTTGTACTGGCCACAATGTTTTCCAACATTGGTTCCGATGACGCGTACCTCCAAATTCTGACAGAAAAGGACAGAGAACATTAAAAAGAGGTCATGCGACTTCAAACATTGCATTCAAAGAACAATGACTTATTCCGCATAGACCTTTCAAGCCCTCCTAATAGACTTTCAAGCCTTTTTGATGGAGGGCAAAAGGGAGAATACTGCACTGAATTGTTGGATTCCATGGAATTGTTGCTCTATTCTTGTCAGATGCCACGTCTGCAAATGTCTTTTTAGCAGCTACATCATTGAGAGCCATATCAGGTCACAGACACATATGAGTGACAGTGTGGACATTTAGACAGTGTGCAAAATTAAATAATTTTCCATCTGTGTAAATTTGCAAAAATGTGAATGCCCAATTTCTTTTCATGCAAATAAGTTATTACATTAAATAAAGTTGATGCCACTACAGCTGACTGGTGTATTCAATTAGAATTCAACAGAATTGTCATATCATTATGCAGTAAAAATAAATAGGTATTTGTAAAGCAGTCTCAAGGCGCTGGGGTCCCTCATGGAAATGAAGTGAGCTATTGCCCAGAGTCACATGGTGCTGAGCTAAGCTGCCGCTGGAGCCGGGGATCGAACCATGAACCCTGTGCTTCAAGTCAGCTGCCCTGGCCGCTGCACCACACCTCTCCACTGCAGTCATGTTGAATATGCCATGTTCAATCAAGGCGCTAAAACAATCATCAATATCAAACATACCATGAACAATATCGAAAGATTAGATCACCATGGCTTTTAGTCCTCAAAGCAATTCCTTGTCACCATGGACACTAACATTCCTCAATAAGAGGCCTTAGATGCGGTGACCATCCATATAAGGAGTCACCCATGGATGTGACACATTAGGATCTATTTTTTTTACAATGGCTGAACAATAGCCCAGTAGACATACAATTCACAATGACATACAGCAATGCTACAATTGATTGTTTCCATCTGACCTTTAAGGTCGAGGGTGGGAAACTTTATGACACTCTCTTTCATAAGCCTCTGGAAAGAAATACCTTACTAAGGTATTCCAATCACCTACCTAGAAACCTATGGGATAATTTAGCCTTTGTTCAGTTTTTGAGGATAAGAAGGAATTGTGCTTGTAATTCGGGCTATTTCCATGAATCTATCGGACATACCGATTTACAAACTAATGGAGAGGAACTATCCTCACAGGTTATTACACAACCTCATAACAAGGACTAGTTTTACCATCAGGAGGACCTTTTGAATCCCAAAACATGCAAAACCTGTGATAAGTGGTTTGTGTTTTGACCTTCAACACGGAGAGCAATAAAAAACCGTCAAGTAATGGAGCCTCATGAAGGATGACATTAGGTGTTCAAATAAGTCCCTATATACATTAAAAAAAGGAACAAACATAGGGATAAAATATTGAAAGCACTTTTACGCACTCTATCAACCTACTTCTTCTTGAAGACCGCTATAAATACTGGATTTGCAACGCATGTAAACTACGTAAGAGACCAAGCATTTCCAACCCAACAAGAAAAAATTTGAGTTGACATGTTTCAGCAACTGTAATTCTGTAAACATTATATATCCCATTTGGTGTCCTTGTGGGTTATTTTCTATCAGTCAGAAAAATCCAAGGAATCCAGAAGTGGATACTCCAGCACTGTAGTCGCATATGATGCCTGACAGTTGGAGTAAGACTGGGGGAGCATTTGTGATCCCTACAACATTTCCCAGAAGACATCAGAGGTTTGATCGTGATCACTTTTACTTTTGCGGGCGCACGGCCGCTTTGCATAGCCAATAGGTCTCGCTTTTGGGACCTTATAAGTATTTAGTCATGCAACTGTTGCATGGCTAAACACTTATAAGGTCCCAAAGGCGAGACCTATTGGCTATGCCAATGCTTGTTACATTTTGCACCTGGTTTAAAGCTTAACGGTTGCTGTTTCCTTTGGTACTATGGTTTCCTGTGGTGGACCATACTCCAGTCGGGTGCCAATAGTAGTATTTCTTCTCTTTCAACTAACAATTGCTTTTCTTCTTCCATAACTAAATCATCAATTTTAATTTCAGTTCAAAAAACGTTTGCAACAATTTTCCTCTACATTTTCATTTTTATGTTTTAACATGACTGGTCAAACAAATATGTCACTCCACCATCTGTATCAGCATCTCCACCTGAGCTGAAGTATGCCATTGTACGCATCTTTACATGCATGTTGAGATCAGGGAGAAAGGAAAGCGAGCCCATCAGAGCATCACCTGTCTGCTCCTAGTTAAACATGGAATTGTGGTAAATTTTCAGATCACTGCTTGCTCCACCGAGTTCTTTCTGTTGCAGATTCATTTGTGGGTTTTAAATGATTTATTTGCCTCTGTGTAGATATCTAGGAAGATCTCTCTAAATTCATTAGCATGTAGCAATATAGTATGCAAGTATCACTCTAGTGCTTTTCTCACTAAAACAGTTCAAATAGAGAATGTGTTACACTTTGCGATGATATACCCATTGGGCTTTCAATACTAGTAAGGACACTGTACCAATTTGTGTTAAACCCCTATTGTTTGAATTATTGCCTAGCCACAAGTTGCCTTCTTTTAGTAGGGGCATTGTTGTGCATATTCTTCAGAGTTATTGTTTTGTTTTTTCTTCTACTTTTCCATACACACATAAAGGTTATTTATCTACTTTTGTTTATTGTATACATTTGTGCCTTGCAGCCATTAGTACTTAGTTATCGGACACCAGTGTTTTCATTTCAAATAACTGCACAGGAAACTATCTCAGGGTGGCTGTCACATATCCCATTTTTCTACACCACCTGTGAGATTGCACACCCATCTGGAGTATGCTTTTATTTCCAAGTTTAGCACATGTGTCTTTACAGCTATTTAACCCAATTGTTTAATCTCCCTCTGCTATATGGGAAATTTTAATTGGCAAATGATATTGGTGAAATTTTACAGCTCCGCAGGGATTTGGAATTGTCGAATGTGGGGATCCGGCCCCTTGTTGTTTTGTGATTCATGCCCCACTCCCTTGTGGACAGATGTTTTTTTCTTCTGTCCTTTGCTGGGTAAGCCTACATCCTGACTTCCCATGCAAACCTTTTTTCTTGGATCTGTGTGCCCTTTGATTAACTCTTAAATATGTGATGATTTCTTACAGATTAAGGTGCTTCAGTTACACTGTCCTGAGGAAGAACCTCACTTGAACAACCTACTGACCAGGGGTTGAAACGTCAACATTTTGTTTGATGGACTGCCATTATATGGATTAATAACAATCAGGTGGAATGTAACAATATCAAAGTGGGAGGAAAGCTTCTGCAATTTGCAGGGTTTGGCAGGACCAAATCCAGTTACAGACAGGTTTGGAAGGGATTAAGATACAATTTCGTTCAGATCTCCTGAGCCTCACTTCTGTAAAGCATATCTTCCTTCAGATTTGGTAAAGAGGGCAGCTTTGCTGAAAGGAGTTCAGTTGCTGATGGAAAAGAAATCAATCATGTCCGTCCTTTCAGAATTGGAGTATATTTAATCTAGTTTGAAATTCAGGAACTGACAGGAACGGTCGGGCTGGTCTTGGACTTAAAATGACTAAATCATTTAATCCAACCAATGAAATACAAGATGGTTTCCTTTCAGTATATAAACCCGTTAATCAACCCAGGGGATTTTATGACCACTATGGACTTGCAAGATGCATTATCTGCAAATAATGATTTATCAGGACATTAAAAGGCTTCAATGATTTGTGGATGGGAAACAACCCCAATCAGTTCACGGCTCCCTCATTAGGGTTCCCATTGGCTCACAAGATCTCACCAAAGTATTGGTTCCTTTATTTGCCTTTTTACATGTCAAAGGCTTCCAGTTATTTCCATTTCTGCATAGTATTACAATTTCAGAATATGGTGAGGAAGACTGCAACTATATCTCCTGATGGTACCAAGTCTCTTTCAATGACTGGAATTGCCCAGTTGAGCTCTCAAGAAGCACTGCTTTATGGCTTTGAGTCTGGAAGCCCAACTTTATCAAAATCAGGATGTTTTCCAGTTGCAGAATGTATTCGTTACAGTTGGAAATCTGCTATGTTGACTTCCTACGGCAAGACATGTAGGTTACTCTCAAAGTGGTATGTGTAAAGGGCTTTGAATCCCAACACATGTGACAGTTTAAAGAGCTAGGTCTTCTTCCCGATGTATTGACATTAGAATTATCAATCTATTAACTTAAAGTCCACTGAGCAGCAATTAAGTTGATTAGAGACCATAGTAATTCTGATTCCAGAGAATAATCTTTATTGGGCACTGCAAATTAGTTCTCATAACCCCAGATGAGTTATTTATTCTCTAATTGTGGTCTGGGAACCTTAACTAGTAGTAAGAGGTTTACAAGAAACTCCTTTTCAACCATTGCAAACTGTAGCCTTTTCCTTTCCCTCAAACAAATTAGCCAGTTTTCTGGCAACCACATCAACTCGATGTCTGGGGGAGTTAGGATCTTTGGACTTATTGCTGAGAAGTAGCCTGTGGTAGGAACACAAGAGAAATCAAAACATCGATGTGGTTGAGCTCAGGGCAGTGATGTATGGTTTCTCATCATTTCAGTAACAGATCAAGAAAAGATTGTTCCTACCTCCGACCAAGAAGAAAAAAATGTTCTATCATTAGAGAAAGGTGGAACTTCTTCCCAGATCCTTTCCAGATTTGCACAAAACAGCTGAACGTGGATTGCCATGTAAAGGTTCACTTAACAGTGAGGCACCAGCTTTTAGGAACAACAGAGTGAATACCCATAAAATAGAGGGATCTGCGTTTTGCAAATTGAAAACAGGCAAGGGGGTGGAGAACAATCTGTTCACCAGGTGTGTTCCCCTAACAACACATCTGTTCAAGACATTGAGAAGTCCCATGCGCTTATAATTCACCCCATGGAATTAAATGCACACTTCCTGTTTACTTTTACCCCTGCTTCTCTAGCTAGTGTAGAGGCTCCTGGTCTGCAATTGCCACAAGATTCTACTGGTGCCAATAAGACTTGGTGAGCATGGTAACCTGAGTTCCTATGCATGACTGTTCATCCTCATTTATAGCTAAGAGCAGTGGCTCTGGAGCGACTTTTACAGTAAAAGTGCTCTCAGAGGGTAGATATTTTAAAGTGTTTTCCTTATCATTCAGTCAGCATTTGTATAGCATAGCACTGTCACTCCTATGGGCATCTGATTTCTGAGGGTGCCTTGTCTCAGTCAAAGAGCCGGGTCTTGAGTGTCTTTCTGAAGTCTGCCAGGAAGGGTGCTGTTTGAAGGTGGAGTGGCAGGTCGTTCCATGTCTTGGCCGTGATGTAGGAGAAGAAGGAGCCCCTGCTGCTACTGATGCTGGGTGTGTGTGGGAGGGTGAGTGAGGGGGAGCGCAGGTGTCTTGCTGGCAGATGGAAGTTCAGTCAATGGTTGATGTAGGATGGTCCTTGATTGTGTAGAGCTTTGTAGGTGTGAGTGAGAATCTCGAACTGGAATCTCTTCTGGATGGGCAGCCAGTGGAGGCTTCTGAGGTGGGGGTGTGATGTGGGTCCATTTGGGGAGGTCCAGGATGAGTCTGGCTGCAGTGTTTTGTTTTGTCTGGAGTCTTCTGAGGAGCTGGGTAGAAATTCCAGCGTTGAGAGTATTATCATAGGCAAGGCCCATGAAAGTGCTGGAGGATAAACTATTGAGGGGCCCCTTTATTGTTCATTTGCTACTCTATTAGGCTTTATGGGGGTGCTGCAGCACACCCTGCCCCCTTAGTTTCTGCATTACTGGCTGAGGGGAAGAATATAACACTTTGTCCTAGAATCCCTAAACCTCATAGCCTGGCTACTCCAATCTTAGAATTTAGGCATTTGGTCCTTCTACAGAAGTGCATGGAAGTGCTGTTCTATTTCTGGGCACTGGTCTCTCGCAACATTTTGACACACAGTGATCTATAGATGTAGGAAGGGCTTGGTAATTCACTGTGCTAGTCATCAAAGGTTTGTTTTCTAAAGGACTGTATCACATCTTACCTTCAGTCAGGCAGTGGGGTAGCTGAGGAGAGGGCGGTCTGCCCCGGGCGGCACTAGTTTTGGGGACAGCGTCCTCCCCCGCTATCACATGCAGTTTTGGGAAGGCAACAGTCCCCCCTCCTCAATGCGTTTGCCGCGAGGGAGCGAATAAACGAGAAAATACTTGCCAAAACCCCCTGCTCTTCACTGTGGCTGCCGTGGGGTGGCAAACACAGAGACCTCCACGGACCCCCATAGGTCTAGCTACGCTACTGCAGTTAGGAAACCGCCTCCCAACTTGGAGCTTAGCACAGCACTTACCTCCCTTATACCATGCCGGTTTTAACCAATTTAGTCGTGTAACAATTTAGGTCCTATCTTGGACCAAAACTGTAAAATTCCAATCCTTTGGAACTTAGGATCTGTCAGTCGCTTTTAGCCTTCCGTTAAAAGCTAACGACCTTTCTTTATATCCAAGTATAGTTCCTCTGTTTCAATTACCTGCAACCTCGCATGCCCTGCTTAGCGCCGTGAAACCCTGTCGGGTAGCTGTGCACTTTAGAAATCTTTAAAATAAAATAAGTAAATAAGATCAAATATCTACCTTTTAAAACTGCCTTCTCGGGGGAGGCCAGGAGAGTTGGTGAGATTTAGGCCTCTGCAGTGAAGGAGCCCTAGATCATGTCCTATCCTGATAAAATCTCTTTTATGATTCATTCAATGATTCCAATTTCCAAATACACCAGACTGTATCTTTCCCAGCATTTTTCAAGTCATTTGAATACTAGACAACAGCCCTGCACATGCTTTTTTCAGAAGGGCGAGGAGTTGACATGCTGAAAGGACAAACTCTGTCCATTCTGCACCGCAAATGATTGTGGTCCTCAGCCAGCCCAGAATGGCACCATTGGTAGCAAAATCTACCAGTTCCAAGTGTTCCATGAACTGCTTTAAATTTGCCTACCCCAAGACAAACTGACAACAGTGAGATTGTGTGCAGGCATACTCCACTGGAGGTAGGGCCGAATGGTGCCATTTATGGTTGACACACCACTGGTGAACATTCGCAAGGACAGGACATTGCATTCATATCAGACCTTCAGTGACTGCTACTGTCTGGATGTTTACACACAGATAGACACTCAGTGGGCCAGGTGGTGCTGAAGAACATATTTTGTTGAGGGAGCATTTCTGCACCCACCTCTTTTGTGCAACTACTTTGGATTCTACTCACAGAGCACCTGAACCTTTGAAAGAGTCAATGCTGGAGAAGAATAAGATACTTAAATGACCAAACTATCCATTCAAGAAGACGCTTATTCTCCCTTGGGGCTTCTATGTTGGTGCTGGTTTTGCTATACCAAGTGCTGCTGGAGGTCTCCAGCAGCTTTTGTTGCCGCCAAACCAACTCCATCCCTGCCGTTCCCAAAGAAAACAGGACCTAGGGGGCGAATATCTAAACAAGAAAAGAAAATGGCCAAAAAGATAGAAACAGGCAGAAAAATAGATGAAAAAAAAAGGTGGTGAAAATAAGGAGCTAGGAAATTGTAGAAGAGAAGATGAATAGGAAAACAGACAGAATGAGAAAATGTCAGAAAAATATTGAGAGAAAGTCAACAGATGATAGCAAATGAAAATCAAAAAGATCAGCCCTTGGTAAGAGCTACGGATGTGGTGAGACAATAAAATATTGAAAAACACAGAAAAATTAAGGAAAAAAACCAAAGCAAAAGTAATGAAACAAGAGACTGCTGACAAAAAGGAACTAAAAGGAAAAGAAAAGGTATGGATTGATAAAGAAAACAGGATAAATGTAAAAAGGCTTGGTGTGTTACAGCCTAAAATGAGAGAGATGCCTCAGTGGAATGATGTATAAACTGCAGTGTCATGTGTTCTGTGCCTGTCCCATTGTAGTCTTCCCCATGTTAGCCAAACTGTGCACGAGACAGGCCACATTTGCTTTGCACATGGTACTATATATATGCTTGTCTTTGTGCCACATTGTACTTCACACAGAACCTGCCATTGATTTTGTGTTCTGTTCTTTCCTGGCATTTAGTCTGAACACCGCAGACAAGGTCAAACAACAATGTCCCTTGATATTCTGGTCAGGCACTAGCACCTAGACACAACACAGAAATGCAGCTGGTGTTTATGAATATGTACGCCTTGTCATATAAGTATGCACAGCAATGTAACACATACTTAGAAAGAAGATCACAGCTGCATCTAAGATGTAGAATGTCCATCTGCGTATGCTAATGTACGGGGTCCGCTGCTAATCCCAGAGATCTTTATTGTATGATCAGTGTGCTTCTGTGGAAGGGGAGTGGGCAGTGTCTTATAATATGACATTGCTTTTTATTAATTTATGGTTTACTAACTATGCTAACGATATTTTTGCTAGGCAGTTGTTTTCTGATTGTGGCACATATACAGCATTCTAGAGCACAATAGTTTAAATAAACATTTCAAACTTCCTTTGTGTCTCTTTCATATTTTATTGTGGACGAGGATGAGTGAGTGAGCGAAAGGAGGTGTCTTGTCACTGCGATCCCTGAGAGGGTCGGGAGTGTTGTGTTTTGGGGTGTCGATTCACCTGTCTCTCTGGATCTGAGTAGGAGGGCAATTGAGACACTATAGCTAGCCGGATTCAGGTTCCTGGTACTGAGGTGGTATGGTGACCCGGTTCCTACCAGTTGATGTTCTATGGTCCCAAGCATAGCTCTGTTCCTGAGCAGAATCCCTGCAACACAAGCTCTATACATAATCTGCAGATCAATGATAGTGATCCTAGTGATATAGAGCAGTGATTTAGCATACATACCTCAGGATATTTGTGTAATGTGCAAATTAGCCTAAGTAAAAAAACACAGTAGATACATGCAAATACTTTATAGCTGTAGCCATAGCTCTAGCTCACAGGCTTAAATCTCAGAGAGAATGTTTGGTGAGTTGGTGGGAACAGCTTATAAACCCTATTACTTTTAAGCCAATATATTTGGAAGTTCTGTTATAAAATCCACCATTATTTACATATTGTTTGTAAAATATTTTCGGTCAAGCAGCCTCTCCTCTAACCAGCCCTCTCAGACCAAGTCAGGCTTGCTTGCTCTGCTTGCTTGCAAAATGACTGCATGTTACACTTACACAAGTAAGTAATTTAGCAATAATTTAAAGTTTAGAAGACAAGGTAATTTTTTGGAAACGCAAAGGAAAACCCTGTCCACCAAACGGGCAGTCTGCCTTCCTTTTTCAGGTGGACTATCAGCTTTCTGTTGACAGATCCCGCACTGGCTCCATCGATGGGAAGCTACCACCGGCATTCTGGGTCATCCTTGTAAAGTCATCACACTGCCCACTCTATTTAGAGTGGACCTTCTGATGGTTTATTTTTCAATCTGTCGCTGCCAGGAAAAACCTAGTGGCGGAGAACAGAATAAAATAATGACTCAGCCATGCCCTAAGAGAAAAGACCCAGGATGTGGGGGTCTCTACCTTTTTTGGTATTCAATAAGAAAATCCCTCTCTAGGAGTTTGATTTTTAAAATAGAATGTAAAAGCTTGGTGGATAGCTGTCAAAACCGACAACGACTATCCCCCAAATGTTTTGTACCTTGAAGGGAACTGCTATGATGGCTGATATTTTCAAAGTACAGAGATGACTGCTGGGCTGGCAGTCATCTTTAAGTAGGACGGAATACTATCCATCAGTGTGGCAGATAATAAGTCCTTCACTGCCCTAACGGTTGGTACACCTTGTCAGTGAACTTCTTCCCTTCCCGCTTAGCTCCACCTAGGTAGCTGCTGCCCCTAGCCCTTGCTGGTCTGAGTTCGAGGTCCTCCTCCACCCGCAGGCACCCACCTGTGCCTCATCCCTTGTGGTCCAGGGGTGAGCATCTCTGCTCTGCTGCTGCTCCACCCTCTATCTCTCTGCTTTTTGCCTTTTTGACCTCTTTTACCTTGCTTTCATCTTTCTTCGATTGTTGGCACTTTTTGTCCCTTTACTTTCACTCTTTTTACTTTTTGCTCCTTATTCCCTCTGTATCCCTGCCACTGTTTGTCCCCAGTGGCCCGCTCCCCTCCGCGCATCTTTCCCGCTTCCCACTTTCCGGCATCCCAGCTGTCTAGCCCACCCCTCACACTACTTAATGGCGGCCGCTGTGCGGTAAAAAGAGCAATCTCATTGACCTTGTTAGTGAACTGCTTCCCTTCCCACTCAGCTCCACCTAGATAGCTGCTGCCCCTCACCCTTGCAGGTCTGAGTTCGAGGCCCTCTTCCACTCACAGGCACCCGATGATGGTCCAGTGGGGAGCATCTCTGCTCTGCTGCTGCTCTGCCTCTTTCTGATCTTATTTTCCTTCCTTTCATCTGTCTTTGCTTTTTGCCACTTTTTGTCACCCTTCTCTCACTCTTGTCTTTTTTTACTTTTTGTGCCTTTTTCCCTTGGTGTCCCTGCTTGATCCCCGTGACCTGCCCCCCTCCTGCACTGTTTTCCCGCTTTCCAGCCTCCCAGCACAGCAGGCGCGCCACAGGTGTGCTGCACCCGTCTGTGCCTAGACCGCGCCAAGTGCCACGGATCCTGGTTCTCGGACCATCCACCCCTACAACACCAGAACCCTCCATGCTCTCAACACTGGATGCCACACCGCCCGCCACCAGGCCTCACCAGATGACAGCCAGGAACCTTTTTACTGCAGAAACTGCAGCTGCACCTTCGCCTGCCCCCGCACACCAGCCCCACCCACTGCAGGACTGACAAATACTGGACCCAACTGCCTCAGCTTCATCCTGGTCAACATACACTTTGACCACAAGCATGCCGTGGAGATTTGGGACCTACTCGACTCCGGCAACCCCAACATCACCTTCCTCATGGAAACCTGGATGAACGCCACCTCCACTCCAGATATCGCCACCGCCATCCCGGATGGCTACAAGATCATTCACAAGGACCGCATGGGCAAACCGGGTGGAGGCATCGCCATCGTACAAAAAAGCATCCTCCACCCACTCAGATGACCACTTGACCAACATGGAGCACATCCACTTCCAGGTCCAGACCAACCAAACACCACCCTCAGTGGCACCCTCATCTACAGACCCCCCCCTGGACCCAGTCCACCCTTCAGCAATTCCATCATTAACTTCATCACACCCCACGCTCTTGCCTCCACAAACTACATCCTCCTGGGTGACCTCAACTTTCACCTGGACAACTCAAAGGAAAAGCACACCTCGTCCCTGCTGGAGAAACTCGCCACTGTCGGACTCAAACAACTGGTCACCTCCCCAACCTACTCAGCAGGATACTTGCTCGATTCCATCTTCTCTGCCAGCGACAAAATCACCTTCAGCCACACCTCCGTGCTCCTGTGGACCAACCACTGCTGCATCCATTTCTTCTTCACCAAACCCCCGTACACCACCACACCCACCACTACCCTCTTAAAAGTCAAAACAAGGTCACTGAAGAACAGCTCACAACCTCCCTCAGCAAAACCCCTCCACCGACATTCACGTATGCTAATACCTCAGCACACAACCCTCCACCGATGGATCTCCAAATGCGCCGACACAGTGCTCCCCTGAGGAAAGCCCCAAGCAAGCGACAGTCCAAGAAAGTCAGATGGTTCTCTCCCACCCTTCATGAGTCCAGAACCACCTGTAGATGGCTCAAGAAAAGAAGGAGGAGCAGCTAGACGCCGGGAAACCACTCAGCCTTCAGAACCGCTGTCACCGCATACCACCACCTCATTAGAACAACAAAGAAAGTGGCCATAAAAGAAAGGATCAATGCCAACGCACTCAATAGCAAAGAACTTTTCACTGTGGCCAAACATTTCTCCAAACCCAGCACAGAGACAGCAGATATCCCACCCTCCCAAGACCTCTGCAACAACCTTGGCACCTTCTTTCATTGCAAGAGTAAGGAGATATACGACAGCTTCAACATCCTTGATACCCAAGACCCTCTCACCCTACCCTTAGCCACCACACCCAATGACACCGGACCCCAGCAGACCCTACTCAGCTGGACGCCCCTCACCGCTGATGGCAACCTTAAGATCATGAAGAGCATCCACTCCGGAACACCCTCGGACCCCTGCTTGCACCACATCTTCAACAAAGCTAGCAACTCCATTGCCCCCAAACTCTGCTGCACCATCAATTGCTTTATCAACTCTGGCACCTTCTTGGAAGACTGGAAACAAGCAGAGATCAACCCCTTGCTGAAAAAACCCTCTGCCGAACTGACGGACCTCAAGTACTTCAGACCCATCTCTCTGCTCCCCTTCCCAGCCAAGGTCACCAAGAAGGCCATCAGCGCCCAACTTTCTGAGTTCATTAAAACGAACCACATCCTGGATCTCTCCCAAATCGGCTTGCGAAGCAAACACAGAACTGAGACCACCCATCTCGCTGCCACAGATGACGTCCACACCCTCCTCGACTGAGGCGAAACTGCAGCCCTCATTCTCCTGAACCTCTCGGCCACCTTTGATACCATCTCCCACCGCATTCTATGCACAAGATTTCACAACGCCGTCACCCACAACAAAGCTCTGAAATGGATCCACTCCTTCCTCACTGGCCGAACACAGAGAGTCAAACTGCCACTATTCCACTCTGAACCAACAGAGATCAGCTGCAGAGTGCCTAAGGGATCCTCCCTGAGCCCCACTCTGTTCCACTTCTACATGGCCCCACTCACAGCCATCATCAGGAACAATAGACTCAACATCATCTCCTACGCCGAGGACACCCAGCTGATTCTCTCCCTCTCCAACGAACCCACAGTCACCAAGAACAACTTACATGATGGGATGAAGGCTGTCACCACCTGGATAAAGAACAGCTGCCTCAAGCTCAAATCAGAGAAGACCGAAGTCCTCATCCTGGGCTCCACCCCTGTGCTTGAAACTACTCCTGGTTACCTGCAGAACTTACAACCCCCCCACAGACCACGAACGAAAGCTCAGTATCATCCTGAACACTTTGCTCACCATGAACTGCCAGATCAACGCCTTCTCATTATACTACTTCCACACGCTACACCTGCTCCGTAAGATCTTCAAGTGGATTCTGGCTGAGTCCAGAAGACGGTCACCCACTCACTCTTCAGCAGCACAATCGAATACGGAAACGCATTCTACGCCGGCATCACCCAGAAACTCTGCAAGAAACTGCAGAGCATTCAGAGCTCCTCCACCAGATTCATCCTCTACATCCTCCACCGCAGCCACATCACCGGCCACCTAAGAGACCTCCACTGACTCCTAGTCAACAAAAGAATCATCTTCAAGCTCATCACATTTGCCTACAAAGCCCTACATGACACATGACCTGTGCACCTCAACCACCACCTCGCATTCCACACACCCACCAGTGACCTCCACTCCACCCAATTGGCCCTGGCCACTGTCCTATGTATCTGCAAGACCACGGCTGGAGGAAGATCCTTCTCCTACCTCACAGCAAACACCTGGAACACCCTGCCCCTCCACCTCAGGCAATCACTGTCACTGCCTCATTTCCTGAACGTCCTCAAGACCTGGCTCTTCGACTGAACCACAGCGCCTTCGATAGATTAGTGCCCCCCGCACCTTGAGACCCTTACGGGTGAGTAGTTGCGCTCTACAAGACTCCTAATAGATTGTCTGATTGATCCCCTAAGGGCTAAATCAGGTGATTAGTATTTTAATGTGCTCAAAACCAGTCTCTACTGTTTTTTTCCAAATCCCAAAAGTAATATACTAAAATAAAGGAATCAAATAGACAGATAACTCTTTTCAATGCAAGTTGGCACTGATCCTTTAAAGGAGCGAGGGTGAACTGGAGACTGAGAATGTTATATTGCATCTATTTTTTATTGCATGCTTTGATCATAATAATAATAAGTTTAGATTATATTACTTTGCTTTTATATTTTTTCAACTGGAATATTTTGGATCTGGGCACCGTTTTTTGACTCCTCCTGTTACTTTGTATGGCTTATCTTTTGAAAGTTTTTGTGTGCAATTCAAGTGTTTTTAACGGTGTTTTTAGAAAATATTTTCTTTTTCATGTTTACTTACAGGGACTTTGCATGCTTTATGTGTCAGAAAGTAGTCCATGAAGAACAAATATGCATTCTACATTGTGGGACATCCTGTCAACCATTCTCCTGAAAACTGCTCAGTTTGTGAAGAAATGTTCCCTAGAACTTTGAGCATAGGATAAGATGTTCGTCAGAGAGCCATGCATATGGTCTTCTTGAGGCATCCTATGTTCCCTTCCTTTGCCTATATTCCTGGTGCTGGGACCCAAACTGACAAATGGGAAAGGGAGCAGGGAGTAGTGACATATCCTTATAGCCAGACCTTCTTTGGGACACTCTAAAGTTTGGTGATATGGTCGTCATTATGCGTGCTCCCTTTTTGCATTGATGGTTTCTACTTTAATGAGGTCTTTTGTGAATTTTGCTACACAACCTTCTTTGGCGTCAAAATCTTATTCCACATCAGGACTGGCTTCACAATGAGCTCTATAAATTAATCAAGATTATGGCATCAACAACTTCAGTGTTGAGGTACCTTTTTATGTTGAGTTCTCCATTGTTAAATTTGACAATCGAGAGTAGAGTAGAAGAGAGTGAAATGCTCTAGACCCCAAGGCTTACCCTCTAGTTCCTTAGTTCTGACGTAATAATGTTTCCCCACCGGAAAGTAAAACAGCATCCATTACTGGTAAATTTAGAGATGGTCCTTAGAAAGCAAACAGCAAGTAAGATGCCATATCAAGCAGACATATGGCATCAGTCCCATTGAGGCCAAACTAAAGAATGGGACAACAGCGTACACATACATATTGAAGACTGGTAAACTCTTCATTCTATTGCTCCTAAACCCAGGACATATGGCATCTAGAGGGTAAGAAAATATCTATTTATCCAGGTATTATTTATCAGGAAACAGTAGAACCCCAGGCAACGGTAGAGCAAGTATGGCAGCAGAATATTGCATTTTTTAGTTGTTCAATAGACCCAAAAAATTGGAAGCTACCATAATCAATTGAGCTGTGAAATATGGCCTTCAACACCTGAGGTTGAGTTTGGGGATGTATTGATTTCCTTTAAGAATATCATAAACAGAAAACAAATCGAAGAAAAATGGTTAATCTGACTATTTAAGTAGAGATCAGTATCAAAATTAAACGCAAGATTAAAAACTGTGACTGTTTGTTTGGGGGGTGCTTGATTGTGTTGGCCAGACACTGGCTGGAAGTGATGAAGGAACATTACAACCAGATGTGCCCAAAATTCCCATCTTGTCAGAGGTGAATTTCAAAGAATATTCACCAAATATAAATCCACCATTAGCCTAGAGGCTTGAAAATGCAAGAGGAGCCAGAAGAGCGTTGATCCAAAGATATTAAAATCTGTGGGCCCGATTCACAGAACTAACTTAAGACAAAATCCTAAACTTACTACCATTTTGGTATTCACAGAAGGCACTTACTCATTTCGGTATTCAAAGAAGTTAGGAGTCCTAACTTTAGGACTCCTAAATGCCTTCTGTGAATACCAAAAGTCTTAAAATTAGGATTTTTCTCAGTTTAGTCGTAGTATTGTTAGGACTCCTAACTTTAGGACTCCTAAATGCCTTCTGTGTATACCGAAAGTCTTACAATTAGGATTTTTCTCAATTTAGTAGTAGTAAAGTTAGGACTCCTAACTTTAGGACTCCTAAATGCCTTCTCTGAATATCGAAAGCCTTATAATTAGGATTTTTCTCAATTTAGTAGTAGTAAAGTTAGGACTCCTAACTTTAGGACTCCTAAACTGAGAAAAATCCTAATTTTAAGACTTTCGGTATTCACAGAAGGCATTTAGGAGTCCTAAAGTTAGGACTCCTAACTTCTGTGAATACCGAAGTGAGTAAGTGTCCTCTGTGAATACCAAAATGAGTAAGTGCCTTCTGTGAATACGAAAATGGTAGTAAGTTTAGGATTTTGTCTTAAGTTAGTTCTGTGAATCGGGCCCTGTGTGTCATCCACCACATAGCTCCTAACATTTAACCAAAGAACCAGATTAGCAGAGCCAGTGGTCACACCAATAGATGAAACAATGCTGGACTTGGAGAAGTTACCTGAGTCACCCGCTTATCCAAAAGTATGAATTTAGAACAAAACAAGAAAAGGTAAACAGTCTGGAAACAGTGAAACAGGCAGAATTAATCCAATTCAGAGCTGGCCCATGGACCCCAATTTCTGACAGCCTGCGGTCTAGATACTCATGCAACACAGTATCAAAGGCAGCTGACAAATCTAGCAGCACCAGAGTGGAAGAACTACACTAGTCTGCTAGGTAAGCCCTGTGTGGTCGCTAAATCAAATTTAGACAGAATCTGTTCTACTTCCTGTGTTTGATTTTCCCAAAACTGACCACTTGAAGGACTCCCTGCAAGGCCAGCAAGAGCAGGAGGGCCCAGAAGGGAAGCATAAGCAAGGGTCCATCCCCACGGCAATCTTGTCCTGCTGCTCCCCTGCACATAGAGGAAGGAGGGCGATGAGGACTGGTGAGCCTGGGAAACCCCTGAGAGCAGGGGTCACACAGGAGGGAGCGAGATGACCCCCTCGCAAAGGTGAGCATCTTATACAACGAGGGCACTCCGACAACCGGAAGTAGGGAACCCTAATACTGCCAGCACAGGTGGGTAGAAGGAGAGCTTACTGTGAAATCAATGAACGACCTCCCACGTGACCTAAATTGCTTTAATGCTTGCTACTGTATAGCATAGAAGCGGGTCATTAACTTATGATTTCTCCACACATAAGTTACATTTTTATAAAAATATTGTTATTTATCTTTTATTTTATTACTGGGTATCATAGAGATTGCCGTTCTGCACGAGCACGGTTTCAGTGCATTTGAAGAAAGGAATGCACACGGAAAGGGATGTGTGGCTGTGATAATATCTCCAAATGATCAGGAGAGTCATCCAGTTAAAATAAAAAGAAAAAGGAAACAAAAAGTAGAGCGAACGATGCTGGTCCCGGTATTGGAAGGAATAGAGTTTAGCTCGTGTGTGCAATACATCGTAGTTTTTTCAATAGAAAGTACATGAGCAGGAGGCGCCCAGAGTCTTGAATTAGATAAAATTAGCTCTTGACAGCTGATACCTTGAATGACTGCTCATGTTACAAGGGTTATCGACTCTCCGGCTTGAGTGCGCTGACGTGACAGCTAGAAGTAACAGTTAATTGTTGTGTTAGGATATGTCAGCTTTGCAGCAGGGCTGGAGGGGAGGTGTGAGGGGCGCCACGTGCGTGGGGCCTAGCGCGAGCAGCGCGAAATAAACACACCGACACCGTGCCTCAGTTGGGCGCGAACTGCCCCTCGTTCGCCCGCCCCTTTATTATATACACACGCGCTCACGTCCGTCGACGTGAGCGCAAACTATGCACTGTCTCTTGCGCTCTAGCAGAAGGCTAGAGCGCTGACTGCAACATCCCTATCCAAGTTAGTCCTTGACCACAATTCAAACTTCAATTCGCGGCGCCACTTACTTGGCATGCAAAGTCTCGCAATCGGCTACTGGGCCTGGGGTTTTCTCGTAGCCCATACCTCAAGGCTCCCCGCTGGGTTGGGGCTTGGGTCGTTTGTGCGGCCCCTTGCTCTAGTCCACTGTCCGGGCGCTCGGAGGTGCTCGGGCCTACCCCTGGGCTGCCCTGTGAGACGGTTGTACTGCTGTACGTCAATAACGGTTACGGACGCACCTGTGTCTATCACCGCGTTGACTTCTGTGCCTGCTATCAGAAGGTCGCATCGCGGTTGCGGTCGCCTGGTACTTTTCAGGGCTTTTGTGAATGATACGACATACGTTTCTGCTCCATCTTCAGACTCAGTGCTCGAGTCTTGGTGGCCTCTGGCTTTCCCGTATCTTGGCGGCGGTTGGGATGACAGTGACGTGTGTGAGAGCTGTCGTACCAGCTTCCTCTGCGGCGTGTCCCATTTGTGTCCGCCTTTCTGTGCCTTCCTCCGGCAGACTGACGCGAAGTGATTTTCGATTCCACAATTCGTGCACACTTTCCCTCTGGCTGGGCATGTCTTGAGCGGGTGGTCTTTGTACCCGCAGTATCCACACAGCCGGGCTTTGGCCGGGGGTCGCCGGTCTCGGGGTCTCTGTGGCCTTTCCCGCGCTCGCACCGCATCCGCCTTTTCTGTTTTCACTTCCACCTGTTTGTCTCTCCCTTTCACCAGGGCCTGGTCCATTTCCTCTGCACACGCCGCCGACAGATCATGCGTCCTGGCCAGGACTAGTATGTCGTTCATCGGGATGTTGGGCGTGCGAAGTATGAGTCCACGAAGCGTCTTGCTCCGGATTCCCAGAATCAATTGTGCCCTGATTTCCTCTTTGGCTCTGTCCCCCACAAGGTGCGTGTCCGCGAGGGCTCTAGTCTTAACCATGTATGGAAGGCATCCACTGATTCTCCTTCGCGCTGCCTCGCTTGGTGGAGCTTGAAGTGTTCATAGTCCGGATTGACCTGCGGGTCAAAATGCGCATTTAGAGCCGCCACTGCCGCCGCGTAGTCATCCGGGTTCCCCGTATTAGGCAGGTGTTTGAAAAGGAGGTAAACTTCTTCCCCGGCGTAGTGGAGTAGGAGGGACCTCTTCACCGCCCTGTCTGTCTCCCTCGAACCAATGAAGTAGTTCTCTAGTCTGCCCAGCCAGGTCTGCCATCGTGGGGCAGCTGTTGTGGGGTCAGCGGCTTCGCTGAATGGGGGCAGGACCCCTGTCGGGGGGTGATGTGGCATCGCTCTGGCTTGGTCCTGTTGCTCCGTGTCACTCATCGTGGTGCGGGAGCCACGTGCTCGGCGTGCTAAGGCAGTATCCACTGACCTCCCCAACAACTAGTCCACCTTTATGCTGGTGCGCGCCGCACCGCCTTGCTAGGCGAGGCACCCTTCTGGCCTGCAGGCCTTCTGCTGCTCCGTCAGCTGGTGGTGCAGCCTCGCAACCTCCAGGCAGGTCCTGTGAGCGTCTCAGGTGACAGCAGCTGTTCTGGTCCTTCGGAGGAGCCACTGGGCTGCTCGTAGCCCTGGAGATCGGTGCAGGAAGGGGGTGGGTTGGGGGCCCACCTCGTCACCAGTGTTGTGTTAGGATATGTCAGCTATGCAGCAGGGCTGGAGGGGAGGTGTGAGGGGCGACACGTGCGTGGGGCCTAGCACGAGCAGCGCGAAATAAACACACCAACACCGTGCCTCAGTTGGGCGCGAACTGCCCCTCGTTCGCCCGCCCCTTTATTATATACACACACGCTCACGTCCGTCGACGTGAGCGCAAACTACGCACTGTCTCTTGCGCTCTAGCAGAAGGCTAGAGCGCTGACTGCAACAATAATATTGTGGTTTTTAGATTCGCCATGGCTTACCTCTAAAAGAAAAGAGAAATAACATAAGAACTGATAGGTCCCGATGAAGATGGAGATAATGCTTTACATCCATTGAAACATACGTCGGCCTGAGAGTATGATGTCCCAGATATCAGCAGAGCATTCAAGGGTTATGGTTTTTACCCTAAACACGAATTTCAGTTCATCTGTGTTTGCGATGTTGGACTGGGGAGGATTAATGCAGGGCCGGACTGGCCGTAGTAGGCACCGGGCAATCCCCCGGTGCGCCGCACGGGTGGGGGCCAGTTTTGAGCCCCTGGGGGCCGTTTTTGTTACAGGGCCGTTTTTGCAACATAGCTGCAAAATCGGCCCTGTAACAAAATCGGCCGAAAACCGTTCCTGGCAAAGAGCTTGGCGGCACCCCCAAGGCCGGGGGGTGGGGGCCAGCTGAGCACTTTGCCAGGGTCGGTTTTGCTTCCCAGTCCGGCCCTGGATGAATGTGTACAGTATGAGTCAGTGATACAAGTGTGGATTATGTGAAGGAGGTACGAATGTGGGGCAAGTATTTATTGGTATATGTGTCCTAAGAGAAAAGGATTTATTCCCCCCCCCAAAAAAATTCTGTGTCTCTATTATAAATGTTTTCTCTCTACACGGATTGAGACGACTATTTAAGAAATGTATTATTGAAATTTGTTTATACATGGTCAGGAAACAACATTGTTGAAAGAAATTATGACAATGTGATCCAGAATTGTTACTTGACAGTCTTTTTATAAGCGAATAATGAAATAAAAGATAAATAAAAGTATTTTTTATAAAAATTAAACTTATGTGTGGAGAAATCATAAGTTAATGACCCACTTCTATGCTATACAGTAGCAAGCATTAAAGCAATTTAGGTCACGTGGGAGGTCGCTCATTGATTTTGGTCTATTTCCCCCTTACTCCCCGACCATATGAATTTAGCTCTTTAGGGGGCGCGTTTCTTAAACAGAGCTTACTGTGTCTGCCTAAAGCAGTGGGAAGACATTGTGCACTATTAGCGCATTTCCCCAATCATACAAGCGGGGGTCTGATGAGAAGGTAGTGCCTGCAACAGGAAAGCCACTAGGAGGTCCAACAGGCAAAGCAGAACAAAACAGACCTGTGCCTTCTAGATGGCCATGAAATTTGGGAGTAAGGGCAAAGGTGAGGTCTAGAATACCTCTAGAATGGGTGAGTTGCATATAGCAAACGTGGAGGTATGCAGGAGTTCCCACGCCAGGCACTGTCCTTGCCCAAGACCGGGCTCAGGTGAGTAAGGGCACTGAGCACCACAAGCATGCAAGCAATCTTGTAGGTGCAGCGGGATGACTGTGTCCTGGGAGAGCATAAGGACCATGATATTAAGGGTTTGAGTTGGAATGAATGGATCTCACAAGAGATGTGGAGCAGTGGGCAGTGCCTGGTTAAAAGGGGATAGTGCTGTTTGGTTGGGTAATCCAAGTCAATTGATACAATGGTTGGTCGGGCCGGGAATGTCCCTTCCATTGTAGAGAGGTGTGTTGCGTTTCCCTTAGCACACAACTGATTGTTCATCTGGTATCTCAACTCTTTGATTTGTCCTGGCATCACTCTTAATCTAAGCGCGTGTGTGCAGAAGCCCTGGCTTGACCATGACTATAAGAGGTCCTGCAGGGGTAACAAAGCGTACCCTTATTGTTGGAAGTTGACTGCTGTCTTTGTCATGGGTAGCACATAGTGGTAGTGGCAGAATTCCATTTTTTCTAAAAGAAGAGATTAGTGGTGTGAGAAGACCTTTGTTTATCTGTTTAATTGAAAGCAACGCCTATTGGCTCACATGTGTAAAGTTCCACTTTTATGTGACTGTCCATAACATTGCTCTGACATCCTGTCCATGTGCCCATTGCAGGTACTTGTGAAGTGTTTGTAAAACATGTAGTGATCTGTTGCGTGCATGAGTGACACTGAGTAATGGATGCCAGTTGGATCTGTTTTGGATGCTCCTTGCCCAACATGACACAAAATGGAGTTGAGGATTGTGCTCCCAGACAGTTACAGTCCTATGGCTTCATTTATGTTGCCTGAGGTAGAAGATCCATTGATTGAATTGAAAATGATGGAGACAGGACTGCATTTAGAAGTTTCACAAGGCTTTTTGTTAGCAAGGAGATTGTAAGTAGTCTTCCTGAGCACTGCCATTTGGTGGATGCTAGGGGTGAAGAGTAGGACTGTAGTCTCTGACATTTCTCTATGAGGCCTGTCCTTTTGTCTGTTCCTGGTTACCCCTTCAGTTGTGCTGATGACAGCCAGACACAGGCCCCTCACACTTCTTTGTGCCTTTGTGGTGGGTACACAAGGATGGAGCCAGGGCCTGTGAAAAGAATTGTTGTGCACAAAGGCAGTGTCTTGGGAACAACCTGATGAGTACTCTATAAAGGAGAATGACCCCAAACTGGTTGAACATTTTGAGGCAGCGTATCCTCATCCCTCATTTATAAGTTGTATATAAACTTGGAACCCAATCCACCTTGCTTTGTTCCAAGTCCTTTATGAGAAAGGAAGGGAGTGGTCTGTAGAGTACTCAAAGGACTGCTGTGCAACCAGGGCTGGCGTTTTCCTGACAGCCAATTTTTCTGTGGGGGGAAACCTCACCTGAAGCATATACCTCGTGGCTGAGGGACATTAAAAAAGAGCGGACAGCACAAGAGCATGCTAGGTTGAACACTGTCTGCACTGTGTTTTCACTGATCTCTCTTCCCAGTTCCTAGTGCAAACCGCTATTGCGTGATCATCTTAAGCTCAGCAGGGCTGCAAATGTGTGATTGTTGTATGCCCAAACAGAGACAACAACTGCCACGATCGCTGTAGGCCCGAACGAGGACTTCAACTGCAGACACCGGTGGAGACTTGGGTGGGGATACAACTGTCATGATTGACCTAGGCCTGAATGAGAAAGCACCAACCTCTGGTTCAATCGAGACTGCAACTTGAGTGACCACCCTAGACACAAACTGGGTTGCATGTCACCTCTGCTCAGGTGGGAACCCTCACCACCACCTTGGGAGACTGCTGCAGCCAGGTCTGCACCGGAGCCATACGGCTCTGAGGATGGGCAGGCGCCCAGACGAACGCAGCCCACGCCTGGCTTCCTACATGGCCCAGCGGACTTCTGACTCACTGTAGCTTCTGCAGAAGACACGCAGGAGGGCTACCACTTCACCAAGAGTCCAACGAGGATTCAAAATATACTATCCAGATCAGGACGAAGTAAGACCAAAGTGACTGAATGCATATTTGACTGTGGGCCTGAAAGTTGCACCTGTGCTTAATTTACAGTATCTTCTGGTTTCCAAAAATAGGGACCCTGAGTTAGGGTGGCCACCTGGGAGTGAGTAGCAGTGGGAGTGGTGAGGGTGTAGGACCTTGAGGAAGAGTTGCACTCAAGGACACTGACTTGTATGATTATTGGGATCCTGCAACTGTGTAATGAAAGTACTTTCTTTCCTGAAAAGACAAGCACTGCTCTGGACATTGAAATGGTTGTGTCTGTTAGTCGATTGTTGAGTGCTGAGCTTGAGCACCCCACACTACCACCCTGAGAAGCCTATGAGCGCTTGCCCTCGCTACTCTGGGATTCCCGTGCAGAAGGAGGTGTATATGGTGGTTCAGAATTGCGTGAGATGGCAGGAGAGGGTGTGATGGCGAAAGAGCCGGCAGCAGGGAAGGAACTAAGAACAAGTGAGGGAAACCATGCTGAAGCTGTGACAATGGTTAATATGGAGAGGCGGGGTGAGGAGGAGAGAAAGGAGAGGGAGCAAGGGAAGGAGAAAAAGGGTGACAGCAACAGAGTGACAAAGGTGCATTACATGAGGCTGGTGGCTCCCTGGGAGGACAACTGCTACTGAATACAATAAAAGATACAGATGAATGAGTGCATCGTGGAAACACAAGTATTCACCCAAGCACACAGCCAGAAAGTGCTGATTGCTGCTTTTAACTCTCAAAAAGACATAATGTATCGTCAATTCTGCCTAAATTTGAACTTTGCATGACCAACAGATTCATTGATATACTGTTGATTTTCTTATCCAAAAATCAATATTTAGTGTTGAATTTGATTGATTTTCCTCATAATTATTCTGTCGACATAATCCCAATATGTAAATCAGCCCTTATACATTTTGAGGCTCAATTCTGATGCTTCCGTGTTGTCTCTTACAAGTGCCTTTTTAAAATCTGGCCATAAGAGGTGATAAATAACAGACAACCAGAAGTGTATAGTCATATGTGAAACATGGTTGTGCAAAGTTGGACTGCTTGGCCGGTCCATTCATATGATGTATTAATTAAAGTAGCTCTCGCTGCTGTGAGGTCAGACCACAATCAATACCATTAATATGCTGAAATAACAACTGCACTCAGATGCATTCGTAAAATAAACTTCTGCGACTTTACCAGGTCACATAAATGTTTACTTTTTCAAGACTCATTCCCGTTATGACATTGTTGAAATTCCGAGGTAAACAAATAATAGGATGTGTAATTTAAAGTTTATTGTACCTGTATGCGCCATGGTGTTTTAAACAACAAGCAATGGCAAAGCCAATAGGGCCTGCCTATGTGAGATTTATTAGCTTTGTTAATGTTTTTTAGATATGTTGCAAATGGCTGAAAGTAATGTAAAAAAGCTGTGTGACACAGCCAGCGTTGTCTGCTTTATAGCACCTTTTGTTGTTACATTTTCACTTATGCTGCACTGAAACTAGCATTCATTGAATAATATGACTAAAAATCATTAACAAAGCCATTTGATCTCTCATAGCAAGACCTATTGGCTTGGCTAATGCTTGTTATAGAATGCCATTTGGTAAATTGCAAGTATTTATCTACTGTTTAAAACGGCTGAAGTGCTAATGTTATAGAATGCAGAATGCCCTTGTCTAGGTGTTAGTGTGTACATAATCAAAAGGGGGAACTGAAGAGCTAATATTTATAGAGGTCCTGTACCCATGCTCCTCAGTGTGCATATGTAAGACATTAAAGGGTAACCAGTTCCTCTCATATAGCATATATGGCATAAACGTGAAAGATATCGCCGCATGCCTGGAAATCTCTGTCGCTGGGAAATCTGAATTTCAAATCATAATGCCCTCACACACCTTTTTAGGGGTGTCATGCTTCATCATAGGGCACTCCTCGCCGGACCGGCGCTGCAATGTCCAACGGGCCTCGTGGCTACTTTGGCGGAGTTCTTTTGATCTGTAAAACGCCGTATGTGAAGGGTGTATATGGGCAATCAGTACTATGTGTGTAATAACGTGAGTGAGTGATTTTAAAAAGATACATAAGGGGGTGATCCCCCCCCAGGACGCCCAATAGTGTCCGGGATAGGCTCACTGTTGGAACCACTGAGTAAATTTTGTGATTGATTTTTACAACCCCTGGTAAAAAAGATCCCCTCGTATCTACAAGACACGAGGGACGACCTGCACCGTATTTCCAACACCACCAACAGCGAGGAAATAAATCTGCTAATGACAATGGATGTGGAGGCTCTCTACACTAATATACCACAAGAGGAGACCTTGAGAGTAGTAGAAGGGCGCCTCCTTGCAGAAAGTTGGACATCACAGACACCTGTAGCATTCATAATGGAATGTGCTTCTCTCGCAATGCGTGAAACTTTTTCCAATTTCAAGATCAACTGTACCATCAGACCCAGGGTACTTGTATGGGCAGTACATTCGCGCCGAGCCTGGCCTGCCTCTATGTAGCAGAATTTGAACGCTGACACTTGACAGAGGACAACATATTCAAACATAACATCATAATGTGGAAGCGCTACATAGATGACATTCTTATCTTTTGGAAGGGAGATACACAAACTTGTGACAATTTCTTCGCATGGGTCAATTCCTTGGACCCCTATCTCCATTTCACTCGATCTGTATCACCCACAGAGATACACTTCCTAGACTTGACCATCACCCTCAGTGAAGGGAAATTATCTACACATACCTACACAAAACCTACGGATTGCAATAATCTACTACTATATGGGAGTCACCACCCAAGAGCACTAAGGAACAATCTACCCTTCGGACAGTTTCTGCGCCTTCGCAGAAACTGTGACTCAACTGTGGATTATAAGAAAGAAGCAACAGCACTAAGCAAAAACCTTGCAGCTCAGGACTACCCACAGAACATCATCAAGCAATCAAGGAAACAAGCACTAAATAACAATAGAGAGGCACTCTTGGAAGTTCAACACAGGAAGACCGACGAGGTAGTCACTTGTATTACCACATTTACTCCAGAATCCAATACCATCCAAAAGATTATCCGCAAACTTTGGAAAATCCTTTCCACAGGTACACTATCATTACCCCTACCAAGGTTTGCCAATAAACGGACAAACAACCTGCGAGACATCCTTATCCATACTCGCCCAAAAACTGTACAAAAGACTGCACAAGGCACCCTCTGGAACACCACACCAGTGCGTGGTCACTATCCATGTGGACAATGTAGAGTATGCACCCTTACGAGGACTACCAAAGAACTCAACCTGGAAGAAGGAAAAACTTGGGTTCAGAGATCACATACGAACTGTAATACAAAGAACTGCATATACCTTGTCAAGTGTCCGTGTAATCTACAATATGTGGGGATGACCACGCGCCCCGTTAAAATCAGGATTATGGAACATCGCAGTACCGTACGTTGTGGTAGATCATCAACCAAAATGAGCACCCATTTCCTGTCGCACCCACATGGGGCAGATGAGATGGTATGGACAATAATTGAAAGTAATACCAACTGGTCAATAAAGAAACTGTTTGAGACAGAACAAAGATGGATTTTCCGCCTGTCCACTCAAAAGAAGGGTCTGAACGATGCCATTCCTTGTTCGGAGATTCGGACCGGACATTAACTCATAGAGGCTCCACTGAAGCATGGAACCATACATTAACTGTGTATTAACCACGTCTGTCGTGTACTAACCTTTCTGCATTACATGACATTTGAACTACCTGTCTAGCCCATTATGTGGAACCACTATATACACCTCTGCATAATACATACTGATATCTTACGCTCTCCGTATTCCAATGATTTATTAATGTCTGCCCCCAAATGTGTCTATCTGAATACCAATTCACATGGTGTCTCACGTATAGCCATTTCTCATTACTATATATGTTTCGCAAACTCATAGATTTATTAGATGTGCACTTGCCACTTCCCTGACTTCACTTTCTACAGAGTCAGGCAGTGTCTCAGGGACAAGATGGTGTTTGACCACGCCCCCAACCACGTCATCGCGCCAGCTCACGCTGGGTCGCTTTCCGGTAGGCTTTCTACATTAATGGCAGCACCGTCAGCCCATTCTTATTCCGAAAGCGGGGGAGATCTGGTACGAGGGGATCCTGCCCTCTGCTCAGACGGTGAGTGTTTTTTACCTATCCCGACCTCGGGGCACCTGACTCACAATACGGTACCTCCGTACCTTCTGTACCCCAGCCCTCCACTTGTTTTATATGCGCGTAGGTCCGGAGTTTGGATATACATGCCGGTCCTTAGTCTAACCTTTATTTTATTTTTATTTTTTCGGCACTCCGGACCCAGCCTGGTTCCGTTCTCCGTACGATCCTCATCTTAATCTACACCCTTAAGTTTTAAGTTTTATTTTGATTGCTATGGTAGGCTTCGCAACGCTATATGGGGCGTCCACCAACACGTTAAACACGATCTAAGAATCTCTATGATGGATAGTCTTCCTATATCTTGTGACATTACAAGCTCTATTACGGGTCCTTATTACCGACCTTTGTTATATGACACGTGTGATTACGTATTTTAATATGGGACCAAGCTCATCATTCAGCGCACTTTGAGCGCACACCTAACCCTAGTCAAGGACACCCTTTCTATAGCAGGATTGAGTATATGTTCCACAATGGGAATGGACTCGAAATTTAGCACTCTCACCACCTCCACTTGAAGGGCGCTAATATTAAATATTATATACTAATGTATGTTTTTTTGCCTCTCTTTTATTATTGTAGTTGGCTACCTTTTAATATATTGGGCTGACTCCCCTTCCTCCATGTTGCATAACCCGCTGCCGAATTAAGGTAAGACCAGCACATCACCTTTAGTGTACTTGATGTGTTGTTGCACATTCCGGCATGGATTACCACTTTAGATTGGGCTTATTTATGGCGCTAGCTTATGCGTATGATTCACCTACAACCAGTTTTTAACTTCCTTCTATGTTTTTAACCTTTAGTATATCCCTGTCCAGGACCTTTCCTGTTTGTGATGGGGCCCTCATTATTTATTTCACCACAACCATTAACAATGGATCCCAGATATTTAATGCTGACATTATACTCCTTTTTGAAGTACTCGCCTTCTCTGAAGTATATTCCCTCATGTCGCTTCTCTTTGTCCTCCCCTCCCACCCCTTCCCTTATGTCTCCCATTTGACTTAGGTGAAAGGCTGGGTGATGTCCCTATCCGGGATTCCCCTCTGACTCTATTACTCCTACGATTCTGGAGGCCCATTTTGTTTGACGTATTCTACGGGGATTCGTCACTACACACCATAGGTCCTGAAGAAGTGTTGCTCGACTTTGGAGCCTCTATGACACGAAACATGTCGACCTGATATACACCACTTGCCACCTACGTACCTAAAGCCCTGCAGGTGGCACCACTGTTTTTACTGAGACCCAGTTCTAATACTGAATAAAGAATTTCTACAGACCTGGAGCCTTTTTCTAAAATCACTCACTCGCGTTATTACACACATAGCACTGATTGCCCATATACACTCTTCACATACGGCGTTTAACAGATCAAAAGAACTCCGCCAAAGTAGCCACCAGGCCAGTTGGACATTGCAGCACCGGTCCGACGAGGAGCGCCTTATGATGAAGCATGACACCCCTAAAAAGGTGTGTGAGGGCATTATGATCTGAAATTCAGATCCCCGAGCGACAGAGATTTCCAGGCATGCGGTGATATCTTTCACGTTTATGCCATATATGCTATAAGAGAGGAACTGGTTACCCTTTAATGTCTTACATAGGTGTTAGTGTGCCCAGATTCCGAAGCATTTTAGGACCATACAAAAACCGTGAAAATGTGCCATATAAATGAGCTGATTGTAACATATGCTGTAGGAAGACAGAAAAGTCCAATATGTTACAGTTTTTATTACAGTGATGCTTTATTTTGGGTGCAATGCTTACAAAAGAACCAAAAAAGCACTCCTGACTGCTTGTTTAGCAGTAAAATATCACAAAAATAGGTGCTCAGTGGGTTTCCTAAACCTTTTGGCCCCTTCTGGGCAAGAAAATGTAGTTGGATCCATGCAAGTCATATCCTTCTGGACTCCCCTGTGTGTATAGTTTTCAGAAATGTCTGGGTTTAGTAGGCTTCCCAGGGTGGCAGCCGAGTCTGAGGTGGACTAGTGGAGCAATCTGCATAGCAAGTAAGAAATGTGTATCTACCCCAGTCTTCTGGTCCATATGTCAAAACTACGGCCAAAAGAATTCAAACTTCTGCTTGCTTGCTATGGTGATGAGGAAGATCTTCGCCCCAAGTGGACAGAAAGACTATTGAGGCTTTAGACGTGGATATATATCCCCGCTATATAGAGGGTGTTCTACTCCTCTGAGGGCAGATTTACAGTAAACTCCACAATCTGCCACCGGGTGGAGCGAAAAGACTGTTCAGACCTTTCTCAGAGCTAAATGCCTGGGTAGGCTGCTCCCCCCCCCCAACCCTCACCCCCCCCCCCTTCTTTTTGTTTTTGGACCATTTTGTCTTTTTTGTTTATTAGGCTTTCTCTCCCATCATGGGTCAGATTGGGGGTAAACTTTTGTCTGTCGATGGGGGAAGCACTGGCCCATGCCTAGGGAGGCATCTTCCTTCTAAATTGTAAATAAAAACATTCCATAGTGGTATAGTGGGCTTTCTGCCTGCTGGGTAGCAGATAGGGGATCAGCATCCACTATCTGCCTCCTGGGGGTAGAAAGACTGTTGTGAAGGTGCAGGAGGGTCCACAAACCATGTACAAGAGGACTGCTTACCCTTCCAAAATAGTAGACTCAACAGTTCCTTGGTGATTTAGTGGGCTTTCTGCCCACCCCTTGATGGGGCATATGGGGGGTAAATATTCCTATCTGTCTCCCAGCGGGGGGCAGAAAGACTGTTGTGTCCAGGGGAGGGGGAGCAGAGACTCATGCCCAGGGGCCATACTTGCCACAATATAAAAGCTTCCCTGATGGTTGTAGAAAATCCGCCATTTCTGTGGGGTCTGCCCGGATTCTTTGCCTTTTTGTTGGCCCCTATATTTTTATTGACTTTAGAACTCTGTGCTTCAATGCTACTAACCATTGTGGAAGTTTCTGTGCTCCCCCTTTAAACATTGTCAAATTGACAGATTCCTAATTCGCATATTTAACTATAAGTCTCTAGTATCTGGTGCAAAGTGTACCTAGGGCTTAGAAGGTAAACACAACTAGTAGACTGCAACACCTATTGTGCCATTCCCTAAAGTGGCAGTGCAAACATTGCTTCAGGCCTACCACTGTAGCCTGACTAAAACATTGCAAAACATGCACACACAAAAACTTTTTGATAGGTAAAAGCGTTTTGTTGAAACATTATGATGTCACTCCTATGTAGCCTGATATCCCACAGACTAGGGTGCATGGTGACTAACATCCCAAAGAGATTTTCACTGTGGCAGGCCTATACAGAAAACCAGAGTAAATATTGAAATACTAATACTGTATCTCTGGAATGTAACCAGCTAGAAATATAATTAAACAACTATATTTAATAGTTAGCAAAAATCCAATTCAACTGTGAAGTCGGATGTTTAATAAGTATCATGGAAAGGCAACTTTAGGAAGTTACCTTATCCCTGCCTGAAGTTCCTGAAGGCTAATTTACTTTGGCTCTCCAGGTTCTTCCAGCCAGTAATTAGCCCTGAATAGGTGAGAATAGATATGAAATGTCTCGCAGGAGCAAACAATAGGCTGCCATGAATGAGCAGAGTTGACTTTTATGAACTTCACAGAATATGCACTGTGGAAGATATGGGCATCCCTTTTGACACTAGTGTCAAATCCTGTTTGAGTGTCAAATTCTGCTTCACAGGTCTGCTGGATGTACATATAACATTAGGGGTGCACTTAAAATGGAGATGGATGCCAAGGATGCTAAGACAATTCTTGTGTATTTACTGTCTGGTTGCTGGAGGGCCCTACTTGTGTCCTACTTTTGTCTCTGGATTTGTTGTGGATACAGTGACTGTCTGAAACTGGATTTTAGTGTTAGAGTCGCGAGCACACTAGGGTTACCATAGTACATTTTCTACACACACCTGTAGCCCTCAAAGCCCAAGTTTAGTGTGGCCAAAGAGGTTTGCCATCTCATATTTACACTGACACATTGCTTTATGTTATTTTCATAAAGAGCAGCTTGGAGGGACACAAGGGGGCATATGGGGTGCCTGCCACTCAAAATGTCAATCAAAGCAATGAAGCCCTTTCTCCAACACCCACAATACTACACTTTAGATGACCCCCCATCAACTCCCAAAAACATTTCTAAGGGTGTTTATAGCCAGTTTCCATCTGGTTCACAAGCATGTGATTAGTATAAAATCCTGTCAACAAAGAAGGGACTGTGGGCTTTTGGGTAGGTCCAGCATAAACAAAAACAACAACAATTACAGTCATGATTGATTTCAACCCAGGTTTGCTAACTAAAACCCCCTCACATGAACTTTGTGTTTTGACATCTTTTTTGACTAGTTATTGGATGAATCTAGCAGTACATACTAATAACTGGGGCTCTTTAAGACATCAGCCTGCAGTGGTTATCAGGCCACCAGTGTGTTTGTGAAGATACATACTCATGCTACTAAGGTGATGTGCCTTTTGTCTCCCTCTCTCCCTCCCCCTTTCCATCCGTTTTTTGCAGTACATGAGGAACCCCTCGTGTATTTTACCTACTGGGTACTGTGATGTCTTCATAGTTTATTGTTTAGGGTATTGGATTCCCAACTTTGATCCACAGTGGGCAGGTTGACCCATAGTTCTCGGTGTACCGTCTCTCACTTTAGAGGAACAGCATAACCTTCTTGGTGTAGTATAAAATCCTACCAGAGTATTACCTGCTCTTCACTGTATGCTATGAATGGCCAACATGTTTCTTTGCCAAAGACATTTGTGGCAGTTCCGTCTGATCAAAAGGACTCGGTATCAGACATTAGTTCACTGCACCAACTGTCCACAGAGGGAACGCCTACCAGTGGGCTGATAATAAGCTGATGTTTACTGTAATTTTTTCATGACAGCTTGCGTTGCCAGTAGTCCTTTATTAAACTGAATTGTCCGTTTGCAACATACAGGTCAGAGCATTTAATTCTCTGAATTTAATCATGTTCCCAAGGACTGTATGAATAAATAATTACAATAGCCCCCAGAATAACATTCAATTGTACTGATCATGAGATCTAGTGAGTGGACAGCAACACTTTAGATAGAGGACTGGACAGACTAGGGAGCAGGGAGAGACTCAGAACCACTTTAAGTTTCCCTGCCATATGATTTTCAACTTAGCTAAATATTCTTCCACACATATGAGTACACTGATGCTAAGAAAACCAGGCTTCTGGAATTGTTACTTGGTAGCCTGAAGGTGGTTGTTTATGTGAGTATGGTTTTATACGCATCACAACCTTGTGAACCAGATGGAAACTGATCATAAAAAACCCTTAGAAAAGTTGTTCAAAGCTGATTAGGTGTAATATATAGCGTAATATGCTGGACTTTGGAAAAGGAGGTTCATTGTTTTTGGTGACATTGCATTTTGTGCCTGTTTGCAGTAAGGCAAATAGGACCTAATGCTAACCCTGGGGAGAGTTCGCGGAGTTGCGCTACGCAAAAATCCGTGAAGTGGAGTTTGATAGAAAAATGCTGTTCGCGGTGATTGCACAGTGCTGGATGCTTGTCCGCACTGTGCGATCATCGCAACTGGCGCCATGCACAGCGCAGGTTTTCCTTTTCTGTCGAGTAGATTTTTACTCAAGTGGCCGATTTCTCAACGCGAACGGGCAGTTTCTCAACGCGAGAGGTCGTGAGCATTCGCGACCACTCGCAATGAGAAACCTGACCCCCCGCATTGAGAAATCTCGCCAGGAGGTTTATTTTCCACGATCGCGCTCGCCAACTTGATGTTGACGATCGCAAACGAGGAAAATCCTCGCCGTCAAGTTGATTTTCCTCGGTCGCGTTTTTGGGAACTCCGCGATCTCTGCATAACGTGGAGTACGGAAAAGTTCACCGCTCAGGCCTACCTAATGCCAAAGTAGGGAAGTCAGGGCATGGGAACTTTTATCCCGTTGGTTAGAACATTTTCAAAAGTCACGTCACCTTCCTAGCAGATGCCAGTCATAAATGTGGCACCTCCAAGCACCCACTTCAGAACACTTTCTGGACCTGTGGAAGATCCAAATAGGACTGGACCTGCTGTCTGTAACCTGAGAAGTGCCCTGAAGGACTGGAGCTGCTCCCTCCTGCATCCAGGGCAAATAAGTAAACTCCAAGGGTCAGTTGGTTGATGTCCTGTGTGGCTACAGTGAAAAAACAAGGTGCAATAGGCTTTTTCCTGGATGTACCCAGGCGATCAGTAGCAGCTGGACCTAGATAGGATCCTGTTGTTGGCCTCTGCCTGACACACTGTGAGTCTCTAAGTGTCTCCCTTGGGGTCCTGGGGGCATTAGAATTGTACTCCTGAGGTGTAGTGCGAGTTAAAAGACTAAGGGCTTGATTTAGAGTTTGGCAGATGGGTTATTCCATCGCAAACGTGACGGATATCTCATCAGTCTGATTACAAGTCAATTATATCCAATGGTACTTGTAATACGGCGGACAGGATATCAATCACATTTGCGATGGAGTAACCACTGCACCAAACACTAAATCAGGTCCTAAGTCACCAGGTAAAATCTTTGACCAGGATGAACTTTTTGGGTGTATCAAATGCATGCTCTATTATAATCAGCCCCAAATTGCACCTAGGTCCTGGTCTGCTGTGACTGACATTGACGCTTTGTGCTTTTTGGCACAATTTCTTCTAAAACTTGAAAAATTCTCCAGTCTCCCATATTGGATTTTTGTCATTTTGGTGTCATTTAGTTTATTAAATTTCGCTGTAGCTTCTAATTCTGCTTTGGTTTTTTATTGCTCTGCATTTTGACTTTATTACTGTTTTGGTACTGCATATAACTTTGGGGCTTATTTACAAGGCCCTTGTGCCACCCGTACGTCACATTTCCCATGTTAAAAATGACGCAAAAGTGGTGTGAGAGGCTTGTAAATAAGCCCCTTTGTACATTGCCTCAAGTTAAACGTGTTTGCTCTGTGCTGGAGCTCCATAGCTAGCAGGCGGTTGAACGCAGGTTATTTTAGTGCCTTCAAGGGTTCATCCTAACAATTGTTTTGATTATTTTTTGAGGTGGGTAGTCACCCCCTCCCCAAAATTTAGAATCCACTTTCTTACAGTGTTCTAGGCGGCGTTTTGACATCAAGGGAGGCAGACTGGAAGTCCACTCCCACAATTCATAGTAAACATCCCCGGGGAGGTAGAAAGACTGTTGTGCCCAGGGGAGGTGGGGAGCACTGGCTCATGCTGTGGTGGCACCGCCCCACCACAAACAGTACATTAAACAATTCCTTAGAGCCTAAGGCCCTTCCTGCTTCCCCTGAGGGGCAGATTAAGGGAGGGGGATCACCCCATATCACCCCCCCACATGTAGGCAGAAAACCGATTTGTCCAGGGACTAGGATGAGCACAGTCCATGTGCTGGGGGATGCACAGACCCCAGGCATAACAAGCATTTGCAATGCAATAGGTCTCACATTTCCGCGAGTTTAAGCTATTGGCATTGTAAATGACAATGCCTTTTGTTTATGTTTTAAAAAACTAAATATAAATAAAAGGCATTGTCATTTACATTGCCAATAGCTCAAACTCGCGTAAATTCGAGACCTATTTCATTGCAAATGCTTGTGCCCTAAACAGGCTGGTAATGCAGAGAGACATGCCCTGCAGGTCCAAGCAAATGCAAGACATTTTGCATTGCAAATGCTTGTTTTTGAATTTTCTCGGATTTTTTGCTTTCTCTGTAAACTGATGCCGTGACTTGGTACTCTTTACTTTTGGCCCTTATTTCAACCCTGCACAGGTAGTGGCATGGGCCCTCTTACACCTGTGTCAGGGAGAGAGAGAGCACGAAGTACCCTACTACTGCGGAGTCTGTCACACAGGGTAGTAACTGCAGAGAAGCAGTGCAAAGGAAAGTAACAGGGTGAGACAGTGAGGGAGATATGATGGAGGAATAGAAGGAGATGAAGACAGAGAGGGGGAGAGGTGCACCAGGTGGTAATGGGAAATGATGGGTGGGATAAAGGAGAGAGTGGGCATAACAAAATGCAGGGTGTGCGAGACAGGAAGGATGAGGACAAAGAGAACGGCTGAGTGAGACGTGGGTGCAACAGTAAGAGATATGGGAAGGGGATACACATCTGGGAGGGAGGGAAGATGAGGAGCAGGAATGTTAAGAGATTAAAGAAACGTTGATGGAGAAACAGGAGAAGAGCGAGAACGGTAGAAAGGGAGGGGTCGAGGGAGACAGAAGGACCATAGAGAGGGGAGATGAGGGAGACGTGATTCATTCAACGTGACAGGGTTTTCGGTCATGAATATGTTTTACTTTGTCAGTTAATTGGCTCAGGCAAAACATATGAAAACGTCACCAGGGAAGGAAAAATAGACAGAGAGAATTACTTATTAATATAATTCTCTGTGCCTATTTTTCCTTTCCTGGTGACGTTTTCATATTTTTCCTCCTGAACCAATTAACTAAGTAGGTAAAATACATCAAATAACAGATGAATGACTGTAGAATGGGAAAGTTACTGGTAGATTAATGCTCTTGACATGCTTTGCAAAGTTTTTATGTTGGGAGCAATTGTCTCCTAAAAGCCCGGACGGCCCCTTTGAAAAGAATCCTCTGAAGCCATCTGCTTAGTGTCATGAAAGCGCACTTCGTCAGTGAACTACCGGATGACTCTGCATGCATGGGGCAGGGAGCAAATGAAAACAAGCATTGGCCGTGAAAGTGACACGACCGCGCGAATAACAAGCCGAGGTGACAAAGGCTGGGGGAGACGGGAGGGGGGAATGCCAGCATCAAAGGAGCCTGAAGCTGACGAAAAGGGAGGGGTAGAAGGGAGGAGGGAGTGCGAGCAGCAGCTGTGCACGTGCACGCCATCGTGCACTCAAGCTTTAGGCCTGCCAAATCATGTGGGTAGCACTTTTGAAAGCCCACTTACAAAATGTCTTAAAGCGACAACTTGCACTGTCTCAGCGAGACCTAACAAAGAGACAGCTTGCGCTGTCTCAGCGAGACCTAAAAACGGCCCTTGTGTCTAGCGGAGTGGATCCCCTCTTGAGGATTTACTGTCTAATGAAATTCACTACAGAGACAGAGCTCTACAAAGGGGACATTATCTCTCTTCCAATGCTGGCACTCCCATGTTGATCAGTGCTTGGAGGGTAAAGTGATGCGTCCCAGCCATCAACAATTGTGAAAGCAATATTTTTTTGTTTTGTTGCATATTTATATAGCGCGAACTCGACCCGAAGGTATTGGAGCGCTTTACATAGCACCGTATTTACATTACACATTCCGGCACGGCGAGATTAAGTGATTTGCCCAGAATCACAGGATGTGGACGCGACCTCGAGGCTCGAACCCTGGTTTCCTGCACCAGAGGCGGCAGCGCAGCCGACGGACCACATCCTCTCCCAAACTGCCCCTTAAAGAGGTGTACTTTCACTTTTGTTTTGCTGTGATGTTGGGTGCTTGGAACTCCGGAAGCGAGGGAAGATTTTCCCTCGCATTTCGAGTTTGGTTTCAGAAATGAAAATGTTTGTATTGTTTTCACTCGCAATATTTGCTTTTCCTGTACCGTGGGTGGCCTGTTGACGTCCACCGCACGGTGAAGGTAGTTTAGAAGGCTCAATGGGTCATCCACCTCACTAAGGCGGGTAGGAGTTTGTAAAAGGTTACCGACTCCTAAAATGGGATTAGTGGGCCTCGTAAAATATACTCACCATGGCAAATCACATTTTTACTGGTCGAGCTAGTTTTCCTGCCTACTAACCTGACTTGAAAAGAGAGCTCAAGCCTGAACTGCCGCACTAAATATAGCCAGCATTTTGCAGCTAACTGGATGCAGTGTGATGGCTTTGTGTCATACAGCGCTCATGTGAAATGTTTGCAAATATCCCCCTTTTTATGCTAATGATCCTGTGTTAGGTGGCCACTCTAGGAGAGGTCTGAGGACGCGAACTTTAAACGGAGCATAGTTGAATAAGTAGGCTTTGAAGAGGTGGGCTGTTTTGAAGAGAACCAGCCAATCTCTAGGCCTGCCATAGTGTGCCATGCCTGTAGGCCCCCTGTGTAAACTAATTGTTGAATCCAAGTAAATGGAAAGTCTGTTACCTTAAATACATATTTATTTATTTATTTTAAAAAGCTCTTCTGTGTACATATTTGTGCTGCTGAGCTTGTCATTTTGTTCTCTGTTTACATGTTTGGGACTCGTGCTTCTAAGGGCACCTCACCCTCATACTGAGACTTTTAATTTGTTGCTGACATTTAATCAAGTGGGCGAGGCAGGACTGGACTGAGAACACAAAACAGCCCTGGCAATTTTATCTGATCCGGAGGGGGGGAGGGGTCGACGGCAGTAGCGGCTCGTGGAGGGAGTTCGGTGGGTCAGTGAGGCAGGGCGGGGGAGAGTCAGGGTGGGGAAATGTAAACACCGGAATATGGATGAACGGAGGTAAGTACACATTTAAATTAATAATTAAATGAATTTCGTTGTGTGCGCAGCATCGCAAAATGCGATGCAGCGCGCGCAAAGGAATTCGTTTTATTAATTTAAATGTGTACTTAACTCTTTCTGCCCCACCGAACTCCCTCCACGAGCCGCTACTGGTCGAGGGTGCAAGTGTGAAGAATTGCTGCTTATCTAAACCAGACTCCAGCACTGCTGCTTTCGTTACTATAGGATGTGTTATTAAATTCTGAGTTCAGGGATACTAAACTCGAACCGCTACAATGATCCCTGAGTCAGATAAGATTATAATGGAGTTAATAATCAGTCTGCCCATTCTGGCCTATGGGAGGCAGGTAGCCCTTCAATAGTGAAAAACGAAAATGGTTGTAATTCACTATTACGTCATGCTACTTCCTCGTTCAGTTTCAGCAGTCATCACCTTCCCGCCCCCTCTCTGTGTTTACATCTAGAGAGTCAAAGAAAAAAAAAAATCACAATTCACCAAGAAGAAGGTTAGAGAGCGTTTTGGTCCCAAACCCAGAGCCTACCTCCTGATTTCCCGAGTTGGCGTCCTTGCTGTGCTGGATTCTCCCTCCCGCCGCCGCACCTGCAATCCTTGCGGCCGCTGGTGGGAGGGAGAGAACTACATCTCCCAGGCTCCCCGGCTGCCACCACCGGAAGCTGCTTCTCCACCCTTCGCGCCTGGAGGCGCTTCAAAAACGTCTCCACTCTCGGCGGAGCGGGTGTTAGAAAGCGTTTTGGTCCCAAACCCAGTGCCTACCTCCTGATTTCCCGGGTTGGCGTCCTTGCTGTGCTGGATTCTCCCTCCCGCCGCCGCACCTGCAATCCTTGTGGCCGCTGTGGGGAGGGAGAGAACTACATCTCCCAGGCTCCCCGGCTGCCACCACCGGAAGCTGCTTCTCCACCCTTCGCGCCTGGAGGAGCTTCAAAAACGTCTCCACTCCCCACGTCGCGGGACTGCGCGCGGGCAGCGCAGGGCTAAGCCCGGGCAAAGGGCGGGCCGTCTGTGGCCGTCAGGGTCCGGAAGAGGCTGGGCTGGGCCACCCCTCTTGTCCTGAGGTAAGGTTGGGGAGGAGTTCACGGCCGATGATAGATTCCATTCCCGCTCATTGACTGTGCCGAACTGATTATCTAAGGATCAAGTCCTATATTGCTGACATAGGCCCCTCCTGCTGTTGTGATCTGTGTAGATTTGGCGGTCAGCTCCTGGGGGGGTGACGCTGATGGTCTTCCTGTTGCTTCCTCGTTCCATCGTGCGGTCAGAGTTAATAGCTCCCTGAAAGCATTGCGGGCACTTTTATTTCTTCGCTCTGATCTCACCCGGAGGCACTTTTTTTTTTGGTTGAGTTGCTCCCTTCACGCCCGGGAGAAAGGAGAAGGGCGGGGCTGCCTGTTGCCTGTTGCAGCTCGGTTAGACCACGGCTACCCCCTGACTGTTGCGTTACTTAAGTACGCTTTGGACACAGCAATACGATTGTTTTTTGTAATTTGTGATTATTGTTTGGGACATACTTAACAAGTATTTGTAAAGCTTAAACACTGCTTGGTAGTATTTACTTGAGGTGTTTTGTTATATAGCTTTGAGAGTTAAAAAGTGTACCATTGAGTACACTAATGGCTAAAAACAAATCAACCATGGATAATTACTTAGTAAAGGTGGTGAGTAAGATCAATAACGATAGAAGAAAATCACTGGGCCGGGAGAGTCTCCCGAAAATATCATCTCCCACCCTTGACGATAGCAGTAGTCCAAATGTTGTTGCATCTCTTGTTACTGACGTTTTATTAGTGGAGACTCCTGTACTAACGGTTGTAGACCAGGATGCATTAGATCAGAATCCACCTGATGATTCCATGGTCGCTCCAATAGTACGCTCTCCTGTTAAGAGAGCGGTAAGGAAGTGTAGGAAAACGCAGTTTAAGCGGGGGGTGACAACACAAGCTATTATCTGAACCAGTACAGAGAAGTACTATTGGCCATAAGGAGACTATGACTAACAATTGTGGCACTAATATAGATATGAATTCAGATTTTTTGGCTCATATAGCCAAGGTACTTGAAGCTAAACTAGAAGTTGTTGTTAAGCCACTTGTAGAAAAGATAGATTCATTGACAGCTGAAGTGACTAGACTGGGTGGCCTCTTATCCAAAATAACCAATGACCAGAGTATAATACAGAGGGAGATAGTGGAACAACATGAAAAAGTTGTACAGATGCCGTTGATAGAGAGAGTAAGTACATCTAATCCCAGGGAGATAAGCCGAACGGTTGACAATACTACTCCGACTAAAGTGGCTTCAACTAGTACAGTGTGGCCCTCAGTCCCAGTGAGAAAAATACGCTCCATTAACCTACCTCCAGAGTGTGAGCCATATGTTGTCGTTCTCTCAAATGTTCCACCCCTAGACTCTTCACTACCTAATTCACAAAATGAATCACATGACTCACTTAAACGAAAAACAATTTCCCGGTTGAATACAAATTGTGAGTTTCCTACAAATTATTCGGACCAGATATCATTGACTAGACGGGTTTCTTGGATTGGTAATGCTAGGAAAACCTGTAGAGGTGAATGTATAATTATAAATTTTAGACATCCCCAACATGTTGCGACTGTGTTACTTAGAGCGGCATCGCTGGCACTGGTGGAGAATAGTGTGGGTGTGCACCCTTTGGGGTATTTCTATAGTCATCTAGCTAGGGCCCCCCAGGCTAACACTACAAGTAGGCTCCAGAATCCCAACAGATGCCCAATCTTCCAGATTCCTACTAATAACAGATATCTGGCACTGAGTACTCTGGATCAGAATGATTGACTCCTGTCGGTTGGCAATTTTAATTTAGAGGTAACTGCAGATACTCAGGCTGGGAAGTTGAATCCGAGTATCGTAGAGTTTGAACAACTAAGGATGGAGGCTCCCACACTATCTTACGATGTTAGATCTAGATCTGCCTTGACTTTAAAAGTTGTGGTAACTGATGAGCTCCCAAATAATATAGGAGCTAGCAGTGCTAGTCTGGGTGAGGATGGACAGTGTTGCATTAGGAGCACCGAGACAGAGGGAAATAAATTGTAAAATTTCCAGTTGATGGAATAAATACCTCAACTAGCCTTGTAGATGGTGCAGCTAGGCATGATAGATTGGTGAATGCATTTTCAACTTGCCCAGAAGAAAATGTACCTGTTAGATTAACATCATGGAATATAGCAAGTATAGCTAGGAACCTGCGGGATGCAGCTTGGTGCTCCTATATCGAGGAGTATGACATCATTCTCCTTCAGGAGACTTGGGCCGTAGAAATGCCGCATAGGCTAGGGTACAAAACATTCTGTTGTGGCGCAATCCCGTCAGTAAGAGGGAGAGCATCAGGGGGATTGGTGCTTTGGGTAAGGGTTACTCTAGAAATAGATGTTACCCAACTGTCGATTTCTTCTCCCGATTTATTGGGATTAAAAATGGTGACTAGGGGAAAAGGAATCATATATTTAATAAATATATATAATAGACCACACTCATCTAATTAGGAATCCAAGGTGGTAGAGCTTTTGGATTCTTTTTTAGATACACTAAGACCAAATGTACAGGTAGTAGTTGGAGGGGATTTAAATTGTCGGCTCCAACATTTTGTAAAGGCAACTGTAGGTCACATATAGACTTTATATTGGTCTCTCTGAGCCTATGGTATTTAATAATTGACTTTAAAATAGATCATAGGACAGAGAGTGACCATCTTCCACTTCAACTATGATTAGACCCTGAGCCTTTTATATCTAACTTAGCTGGAGAAACTATGTTAAGTAGCTCCCTTGGGGAACCCCAGGTAACAAATAATAGGCGTGCTCTAAAATGGCCTTATATCCTGGCTAAAGAAGAGACAATGCTAAATATTTACAATACATTTGCTGATACCATTGAAGCATGCCAGATGCCCCTATTGGGCACCCAGGGTGTTTTAGATCTGCACTATAAATTGGTAGATGCGCTAACTCCTCACTTGAGTAAAATTTACAAAAAGGACAAGAACCGAAAAGAAAACCATTTAGAGTTAGTTAATCAATGGTATAACAAGGAATGTCGCATAGCTAAGTCCCATTTGATCCAGGCTGTCAGATCAAAGAACCCTCAGGGTGAAAGTGATAGCAGACAGGCATATAATAAAACACTGACCCAAGCAAAAAAAGCTTGGGATGATGCCTTATGGGATGAACTTTTAAATGCGGCTAAATTGAGAGATCAGGGCGCTTTTTGGAATTTAATTTCAAAGGGAAATAAAAAGGGCAGATCACCCAGGGATATTTACCTAGATGAAAAAACATGGTGCAACCATTTTTCTAAACTTTATTCTAACGACAATGAGGGGTTGCCCATAAGGGATCAAGAGATTAATTTAGCATTGAGTATTGCTCCCTTGCGATTTAGCCTAGAGGAGACTATCGAGGTATTACAGGCTGTCAAAATGGGCAAAGCCCCAGGTCCTGATAAGATCCCCGGTGATTTATCGAAGCACGATGTGGAAGTCTGGGGGCCTTATATTAATTTTTTATGTAATTCCATAGTGGCCGGAACGCCAATCCCCGAAACCTGGAAAGGGGCTGAAATTGTAACAATTTTTAAGAAAGGTGATCGTTATGATCCGGGCAATTACCGTCCCATAAGTTTAATTGATCTTTTACAAAAGGTTTTTGCCAGACATATTTTAAATAGACTTTTAGAATGGATAGAGGGGACTCAGATATTAACTAAATACCAGGCAGGGTTCAGATCAAAAACCAGCACGGTTGATCAAGTATTTAGGTTCACGTGCATCTGCTGGAAATACATTAACATAAGGAAGGGCAGTTTGTACGTGGCATTTATTGACTTGAGGGCCGCCTTTGACCTCGTTCCACGTAATTTGTCGTGGTCCACACTTAAGAATATGGCGGTCCCTGGTGAGTTACTTAAAGAACTCATTAGATTACATACAGGGAACTACGCCAAAGTCAGATGGGGGAAGGGCGGTGAAATTTCAAAGGCCATACCTGTAGGACGGGGTGTGCGTCAAGGCTGTGTGCTGGTGCCTACACTCTTCTCATTATATGTTAATGATATACCTATCTACCTAAGGGACTGTGACCATGACTCCCCGAAGCTAGGAGATGAGGCGATCACGGCATTACTTTTTGCCGATGATACGATTCTCATCTCACAGACTCCAAAGGTTTTACAAAATTTAGTGAATTTCTTCAATAGCTACTGTGTAGGCAAGGGGTTAGAAATAAATTCATCTAAAACAAAATATATGTCCATAAATCCTCAGAAGTCTTTTAGGAAGAACTTGGCCTTAAATTATCAAAAACTGGTGTACGTGGGGAGTTTTAATTATCTAGGAATTATGCTGGATAGTACGCTTTCTTGGAAGGGGCAGTTGGAAAAAAGTAAATTATCCTTAAAACAAAATTCGATGCCTATTTTAAAAGTGCACGGCAGGAGTCATTCTAAAGCTATTACGCCGGCACTTGAAGTATTTAAGGTGAAGGCCCAATCAGCGGCACTTTATGGTGCTGAGGTATGGGGGCATTCCTGTAAAAGCAACTTTGAGAAGGAAGAAAATTATTTTATACGTAGGTTGCTTAAAATACCAATCAGAACCCCCTTAGTCCCAGTGTTCCTGGATATTAATCTTAAAAGGACAGACTATCAAGCCATATTAAGGCCACTACTGTATTGGGTTAGGTTATGGACAACCCCGGAGTTGAGTGATCATAAGAGTGGATTGATAGAAATAATCCAGATCGATGGGTATAAGAAAATTGCATGGTTAAAGCACATTTTCCAGTGGTATAACAGGCTAGGGCTCTCCCATTTATGGGAAGAACCTCAGAATATGACGCCGCCTCTCAAAAAGCTCGTAAAGTCTACTTTCTGGTCTTATGTCAATGGTGAACTATTTCATAGCTCAACGATTGGCACATTGACTCAGAAATTTTTGACTATAAAGGATATTCCTGAATTTGAACAATTCATGGATGAGATAGGACCACCACTAGCAAAAACATTATGGTGCCGAATACGATCCGGTAGAAAAAATCCCCGTGCGACTCGTATCCGGTCTTTTTACCGTACGAATCGTACAAGTTCCGTACGAACTAGCAATCACGATTCACATGGTAAAAAGTACATACGAACCGCATTTGGAATCATTCCCCACACGTCCTCGGGTCGGAAAATGTGTCCGACACGTCCTCGGACGATTTACCGTACAAACGTGAAAAGTCAAGTCCGACCGAGGAATCACGATCCCACCCGTGAGTCCGAACTCACAACCGTATGGTTAAAACACCGTCCGCACCGAACTCCCATTGCAACCATGGAGATTTGTGCCCGCATACATGCCAAACACTCCCCCCAGCACCCATATGTTCGAGTCGTACTCCCCGTTAATGTACACCCCCCCCTGTATGTACACCCGTGTACGTGTCAAACCCCCACCCGTGCCGTGTATGTACACCCCAGTACGTGCGAGTCGCACCCCCACCCCTGTACGTGTCAAACCCCCGTGTACCTACACCCCAGTACGTTCGAGTCGTACCCCCACCCCTGTACGTGTCGTACCACCGTCTAAGTACACCCCAGTACGTACGAGTCGTACCCCCACCCCTGTACGTGTCCGACCACCGTCAATGTACACCCCAGTACGTTCCAGTCGAACCCCCACCCCTGTACGTGTCCGACCCCATGTATATACACCCCAGTACGTTCGAGTCGAACCCCCACCCCTGTACGTGTCGTACCACCGTGTACCCACACCCCAGTACGTTCGAGTCGTACCCCCACCCCTGTACGTGTCGTACCACCGTCTAAGTACACCCCAGTACGTTCGAGTCGTACCCCCACCCCTGTACGTGTCCGACCACCGTCAATGTACACCCCAGTACGTTCCAGTCAAACCCCCACCCCTGTACGTGTCCGACCCCCATGTATATACACCCCAGTACGTTCGAGTCGAACCCCCACCCCTTTACGTGTCGTACCACCGTGTACCCACACCCCAGTACGTTCGAGTCGTACCCCCACCCCTGTACGTGTCGTACCACCGTCTAAGTACACCCCAGTATGTTCGAGTCGTACCCCCACCCCTGTACGTGTCCGACCACCGTCAATGTACACCCCAGTACGTTCCAGTCGAACCCCCACCCCTGTACGTGTCTGACCCCCATGTATATACACCCCAGTACGTTCGAGTCGAACCCCCACCCCTGTACGTGTCATACCCCCATGTATATACACCCCAGTACGTTCGAGTCGTACCCCCACCCCTGTACGTGTCATACCCCCGTGTACCTACACCCCAGTACGTTCGAGTTGTACCCCCACCCCTGTACGTGTCGTACCACCGTGTACCCACACCCCAGTACAGTCGAGTCGTACCCCCACCCCTGTACGTGTCGTACCACCGTGTACCCACACCCCAGTACGTTCGAGTCGTACCCCCACCCCTGTACGTGTCGTACCACCGTCTAAGTACACCCCAGTACGTTCGAGTCGCACCCCCAACCCTGTATGTGTCATACCCCCGTGTACCTACACCCCAGTACGTTCGAGTCGCACCCCCACCCCTGTACGTGTCGTACCACCGTGTACCCACACCCCAGTACGTTCGAGTCGTACCCCCACCCCTGTACGTGTCCGACCCCCATGTATATACACCCCAGTACGTTCGAGTCGAACCCCCACCCCTGTACGTGTCATACCCCCGTGTACCTACACCCCAGTACGTTCGAGTCGCACCCCCACCCCTGTACGTGTCGTACCACCGTGTACCCACACCCCAGTACGTTCGAGTCGTACCCCCACCCCTGTACGTGTCATACCCCCGTGTACCTACACCCCAGTACGTTCGAGTCGCACCCCCACCCCTGTACGTGTCGTACCACCGTGTACCCACACCCCAGTACGTTCGAGTCGTACCCCCACCCCTGTACGTGTCATACCCCCGTGTACCCACACCCCAGTACGTTCGAGTCATACCCCCACCCCTGTACGTGTCGTACCACCGTCTAAGTACACCCCAGTACGTTCGAGTCGTACCCCCACCCCTGTACGTGTCCGACCACCGTCAATGTACACCCCAGTACGTTCGAGTCGTACCCCCACCCCTGTACGTGTCCGACCACCGTCAATGTACACCCCAGTACGTTCCAGTCAAACCCCCACCCCTGTACGTGTCCGACCCCCATGTATATACACCCCAGTACGTTCGAGTCGAACCCCCACCCCTGTACGTGTCATACCCCCGTGTATATACACCCCAGTACGTTCGAGTCGTACCCCCACCCCTGTACGTGTCATACCGCCGTGTACCTACACCCCAGTACATTCGAGTCGTACCCCCACCCCTGTACGTGTCCGACCACCGTCAATGTACACCCCAGTACGTTCCAGTCGAACCCCCACCCCTGTACGTGTCCGACCCCCATGTATATACACCCCAGTACGTTCGAGTCGAACCCCCACCCCTGTACGTGTCGTACCACCGTGTACCCACACCCCAGTACGTTCGAGTCGTACCCCCACCCCTGTACGTGTCGTACCACCGTCTAAGTACACCCCAGTACGTTCGAGTCGTACCCCCACCCCTGTACGTGTCCGACCACCGTCAATGTACACCCCAGTACGTTCGAGTCGTACCCCCACCCCTGTACGTGTCCGACCACCGTCAATGTACACCCCAGTACGTTCCAGTCGAACCCCCACCCCTGTACGTGTCCGACCCCCATGTATATACACCCCAGTACGTTCGAGTCGCACCCCCAACACAACCTCCTAAGTACGGAGCGCACCCCAGGCCCCAACATCACAACCGCATGTACGAGTCGTACCAAGCCACACACAAGGACAGCACCGTACAACCAAATGGCCCATGTACACACCGTACACATGCTCAAAACGCACGTACACAACCAGGACAAAACAAAACAACACAAGAATACACTATACGAATGGCACAAAGCCACTAAACATGGCCAACAAACACTACAAAAACACCTTCACTGACCTGCAACTGCCAAAAACAAACAGAGGCCCAAAACACCACCACTCCTTATAACACACCCACCCAAACTTCAAACACAGCCACACCCACCAATGGACCAATAAAAAGGGCCCACACACACAAACCATGAGCCTTTGCAACAGACTCACTGCTGCCAGACACCACAGAACCATACTACAAGCTTCACCATACCTTACACTTGCACACCTTCACACAACCACCTTCACAAACACCCCCTCATCACATTCACACACACACACACACACCTGCACAACCACACCCACACACCCACAACCATCCACACACCCCCCCCACCATCCACACCCACACCCCTCACCATGCCCACTACCAAGAATCCAAAGTTCAGTAACCGAGAGTTGGAGGTCCTTGTTGATGAAATCCTCAGAGTCGAGCCACAGCTCTTTGGAACATTGGTCAGACAGACCAGCATTGCAGCAAAAACAGCCATGTGGCAGACCATCGTCAATGCTGTGAATGCTGTTGCGGACACCAGAAGGACCAGGCAGGAATGCCAGAACAGGTGGTACGATCTGCGGAGGAGGGTCCGAGCCAAGAGGCAGGAGGAACACAACCAGGCCAACGCCACAGGAGGAGGGCCCTCCCGCAGACCCGTACACTACCAGCCCTGATAGGAGAGGGTGAAGGCCATACTGCCGGTGGAGGCAGTCGAAGGATTAGAAGGACTCCGAGACCCGTGTGAGTACAAAAACAACGCACCTCACATGGGGGGAACGGCATCCACAACCAAAATCACTAACAGGCACGCAACCACCCCAAGCCATCGCATGACTCAACTACACTCCATGAGCACGCACATGCCACTGCTGCCACCATGCCCCATGCACCCAGCTGGACAATGTCAAGTCACAGGCCACAGAAGACACCAACACATGACACGGTAACCCGGATGGCGGGAGGCTGGGCCCCAAAAATCACATAGTGCAACTCCGAAGCAGACAACAATGCCCTCTGCCCATATGGCCTAGGTCACAGCCAGACAAACAGTGTGTCCCAACACAGGAATGACTTGCCAGCAAATGGCGGACACCTTGCATCAACACATGGGGGTGAAGGCACTGTTTTGCACATGACAGCAGCTAATGAACAGCCAACATTGTGAAAGAGTGGCAGCACACACCACCACAGCAGCAGCGCACAGACACACATCACACCCAATGGGTGCCTGGAGATCAGAAACAAACTCACATCTAGGGGTGGGCGGAATTTGCGGAATTAACCTCCGCAAATTATCGCGAGATTGCAGAAAATCTCCGCAAACACGCCGGAAATATCGCGAAGATGCGGAAGTTTTTTGCCGCCTGTTCGCGGTATTTTTTGCGTGTTCGCGGGTCGCCAACTTACCCATGCGGTCGCTCATGGGCGCGGCCATCTTGTTTTCACTTGTCCCGCCCTCTGGCGTTGTTTACTTCCTGTTCCGGGTCGCGCAATGCATGTTCGCGGTCGATATTTCCTGTTCGCGATCGCTTTTACTTGATCGCGTTGCTTTTTGCTTGCTCAGGGAGAAAATATCGCGCGAACTTGCCCACGTGGTCGCAACGGGCGCGGCCATCTTGTTTTCCACTCTATTGCATGGTTCTGGGGCCTGATTTTCAATCCTCCCTAAATCTTTTCAATCCTTTGTTTATAGCCACTTTTTTCGGATCTTTATTACTTATTATTTCTCTAACTATTTTCCTGCCTCTATATTTTTGGTTTTTGTGTACCTTTTTTTTTGTTTTTTAGCTACTTTTTCTCTTTGTATTGCCTGCTATTTATTTCCTTTACTCCTTTATTTATTTTACCTTTTCTTTCCCGCCCCGTCCCCAGAACCATGTCCAAGGGCAGGGCTGTTCGCCGGCGCAGCCAGAGCCGCGACCGCCTTCCTTGCGGAAGGCGGCGCCCACAAGGGGTGCATGCACGGGCCTTATTTGGGGAGGCGGAGTTGGCTGCACTAATTTTCTTTGTGCAGCGCCACCTCCCCTCAACCCTGGCAGCAGGTGGCAGGCCTGGGTCCGGGTACGGCCTCCGGGAGCGTCGGCAGCGGTGGGGGAAGGTGCGCCGGGCAGTGTCTCGCATCTCTGGGGTCCGGCGCACCCAGGCACAGCTGACGCACCGGTGGTCCGACATCCTGGACCGTGAGCAGGACCTGCTGGACCTGCTAGGAGTGGAGGTCCCGGGGCTTGGTGAGTACCTATTTAATTATTACAACTTTGTGTCTGTTCTTCTGCTCTATGTTATATATTGCGAATATCTTTTTTTCCTTCCAACCAGATAGAATGTTGCTGCTTGCAATACATTCCAGGTTAATAATGTTTAAAAGTCTTCTGTGATTATGACACAGGTGCTCTTCTGCGCTACTACTAATCTTACTTGTTTGCAGCTTTGCGTTTGCGCTTGCTTAGCGTGATTCTTTACGAGTTTATTTTAGAGAAATTAAGTTACGTAATGCTACAGTGACTCATGTCCACTCCTTACTTTGTCCTGTCACTAATAGATAGGGGCGGATTGATACATAGGTTTAGGTACTTTGTATGAGCTTCTAATTGGTTAGTGGTATGCGTGATGCCCCCTCACTCAGTTACGTGACGTGCTGCTAGTACGCCAGTCTTTAGAACCTTTCTAGTTTGTTCAATGAGTGGAGGTAGGCTTTGCAGTTACTTAGCAGTAGCAGATGAGCATCAATCAAACCAAAATTGTGTATATACAAAAAATGTAGTCATGTTAATGTGTCCTCCATGATTGGATCATACACATTGTTGAGGAATACAGTCGAAATGCATACTTAATGTACAATTGGCATGCCTGGAATAGGTGGGCTAGGTTGGGTGGTAGGTTGTACTAATACTTAGGCTTACTTGTAACTTAGTTTTCTGGAATCAGAATGGAAGAATGGATTACTGTTGATAAATAGTAACTTAAGTAGTCGAACTGCGAATCCCCCGATATTACATGTTGACCAGATGAGATCGGTCAATGTAGTTATTGCAATTGTTTAGATAAGTGTTTTTTGACCGTTGTTGAAAAAAATTGTATTTGCTTAAGTTGACACCATCCATCAATGTTTGTCTTTCTTATATCTTTCCTGTTCATCAGCACCCAGGGGCAGACGGGCAGGGACTGGGCAGTCGGCGGGACAGGAACACCACGAGGAGGACACCGCTGAGGGCTCCTCTGCTGGCCCCAGTAAGTCTTCTTGTTTTTAATAATATTTCTTATTCCATAACTTTTACTGCCCCATTTCTCCCGAACTATAGTGTGTTTCCAAATGCTATTTTTTTACCACCAATTATCCTTCGATCTGTACGGTTTCAAAAAGCTTATCCCTGCCTCCGCTACGATGACTGAGTACTACTACATACTATCAGTCTGTCTGTCTGTACTGTAGTAGCTAGTCTTGCCCAGTGGCACTCTTTGTGAAAGGTTGTAATATAAAACTCATATTCACCAGTAGCTCGTACAATCCGTTGGGTCGTTGTCTTGTACTACTTTTTACTCTTGTTGATGTTTAGGCTTTGAAAATTCACAGCAACAGCCCTACCAGATTTCTTAATATTTTGATATGATACCCTATAGGACATACAACTGTTGTAGGGATCTTGCACATACATTTGCACCAGAAAATAGGATGTTGGTGATGGTAGGTTGGACCTTCCTTGCACACCTCAATCAGAAATTCCGCACCCACCACAATTCCACTGCTTGACTATAGTACTGTCTTGTCATACCTATTAGGTCTCGGAACCCTCCCCCCAAGACAACCAACAAGTAGACAACCCAGAACATTAACACACCCAACCTCTGTCGTGGAAGCAATTCACATGCACACCCTTACTTTAATTTGCTCAATCGTGTAAGTTAGTCCACTCCACACCAAATACCACGAAGTCTATGTAAGTTTAAAATTTTTATTTCAATTTGAGAAGGTCTGTACACTGTTATCTTAGCAGCACCAACCGGCAAATCAATAACATTAAAACAAAATACATTGTTACACTAATACAGTTGGGAATTAAATCATGATAACTGAAGTGGTGGAAGGCAGCACCACCATCCCATAGCAATTTAGTTTATATACATTTATAAATGAAGATGTGAGTGAAGGGACCCCTCACCTCAGAAGAACCTAGTACTGGTAGTTGGTGCATCGTTCAGAAGCTCTGGTTCGTAGAAGCGAATCTTGCGTCTGTAATGCGAAAAAAGAAATGGTGTGCGTTAGTATATTGCAACTTGCAAGCATTTCTCAGCCGTGCCAAAAAGTGTAGCATCTATGGATAAGCAATATGGACTAACAGTAACAGTAGTACACCAGTTCTTCCTAAAAAAGTGGCTGGTTAATGTTTGTTGACCGCCTGTACGCAGCGCGTAGACTAGACAGTAGCAGTGTGAGGCAGGTCATGTGGGCTCAAAGGTGTCTTAAGAAGCTGCAAGGTAAAGGTAACGTCACATGTGCATGGCTAGGGCTAATCAAGCAAATGCTACAATGATCATATAACTTAGTGTCTACTCTACTACTACCTGATTTGTACTAGTGATTTATGTTAGTATTAACTCATTTTTCAACCTTGCTACTGATCAATAGGGGGGAGGTGTATATGTTGCCTAATAAATGTGTAATGTTTTCTAGGCGCACTACCGACCACCATTGCTGGGGCCAGCGAAGGCGACGCCGAGGGCGAGGATGCGGCAGTTGCAGATAGCAACGGAGGGGGAGTGGCAGCACCAGTGGCAGGCGGTGGTAAGTTAGATTCATAATCTTTAACTATTGTTGAACTTGACAGCACACTCACTGCAAAGGTGTACTGTATGTCTATGTATACTGTAAAGTTGTGAATTAGGGCCCCATTAGGATGGTGGGCGTATTGCCCCCGCCGGGCTGGCTGGAATTCACTGCCGTCACAGCAGGGGCAAACCTCCCGCCATCCCTGTAGAAAATATTCAGACATGTCTAGGCGGAAAAGGGTTCAATATGGCGGTGGTGTCTCTCTCACCACACCGGCAGCCATATAATCTGCATTTTGGAATGCCTTTGCGTGGCGGCATTACCGTCCGCCACGGAAAGGCATGCACACATTGCAGAGTATGCTTGGGGGCCCCCATGGAGGGTACCTACCGATGCTATGGTACCCCCCGACTTTCAAAGCAAAACGTGACAGGCTCCGTGCGAGGCCCGTCATGTTGTGCTTGGAAAAGCAGCACAACATTTTAGCATTGCTTTCAGCAAAGCCAACCAGAATTTAAAATTAAAATAACAGGGTGCGCCCGCCACTGTGCCGGGCGCATCATCCTAATTAATTGTCCCCACGGGACCCCCACCCTTTTTAGCAGTCGGATGGCGGGCGGACAAAGTCCGCCCGCTATCCGATGTCGTAAGTAAGTATGAGTTCTTGGGGACGTTTGAAGAGTGAACTAGAAGACTAGAATTCCCTTTAATTGGTATAGGACTAGGAGCCAGAGTATTGAGTAACCAATGGCCTCATCTATCTGATTTCAACTCCGCTTTGAAAGTTTTATGGAGAAGAGCACCTGGTGCACTGTTCAACTAAAAAGTGTAAGACAGGTGGAAGGAAGAAGGACGGGCGACATTTAAAATGTTATGTACTACTGTGCTTTATTTTATAGTGCTACTCTACCATGCCACTATGTGTATAAATAATTACCTTGTCCTACTGTTTTATTAAGACTATATTTTACAATTGTCGTGTTTTTTTCTTTTTGATACACAGCTACTCCGAAAATCAACCGCAAGGAGTTGGCCGCCAAGGCACGGCGCCGGAAGCTGGAGGCAATCCAGCAGGAATACCGGCGGCTGGTGGTCCTAGCCGAGGAGGAGGAGGAGAGTGCAGCAGCAATTGAAGCCTCCTCCAGTGCCCCGGGCCCCAGCCACCGCCCTCCAGCGGTACGGCGCCACCGTCTGGCGGCTGCCCGCCGCCACCGTGCCATCTCCGGTGCCCCCCCCCACTGTGGTTGCAACTGCCGCGGCCTTAGACGCCGCGTCGCCCATTTAGAGGACCAGATTCGTGTCCTCCTCCAGTCCCGCCCCACCAGTTAGTCCCTGTCACTGCCCCTTTTTTAATTCCTGTTTGTTTCCTCACTCGTTTGGGCGTTCTCTATTTCTATGGACAGTCGTTGGGGTTAGGGAGGGGGGTGGGTCAGCTTTTGTGGGTTTAGTTTATTTGTTAGGGTCAATTAAATATATTTTTCTATGTTACATGCAATGTTGTTAATGTTTTGTAGGTGGGGTAACTGTTTTACATCACACTGTTTCTTTGCTGGTGCATGGCCGCCCATAGCGTGTGTTTGATTTCAATAATTTGCTGACTGTATAAGACACAAACAGATAGATGCGACACACCTCACTCATTGACTGGTCCTACTATGCATTCTTTGGAGTGGTGTTTGAAACTGACATCATTGACATGTCCATTATTGATTCTGCCTCCCCCAAACTTCTCTCTTACCGGTGCTTGATGTTTATGTCCAACTGTGGCACAGCACTGGCTGCATGGTGAAGATGGTTTCCTTTTTCATACATGCCATGATTGGGGTGGTGGTGGTAGTATAGTAGTAGTATACACTGGCAGGGTAGCAGCATTTCCAAAAAAAGAAAAGGAGATAGTCAATCGCCTTTGAGAGACTGTTAGAGGAGTAGTTGAATGAAGTACATCACAGAATTTACCGAGCAACAATTATATGTTCAAATATTTGACAAAAAAAATGAATGCTGGATATTATGAGGATAGCCTACTAGACAGAGTTACAAACTATAGTTTTGTCGACTTGGCTATGCCTACAGTCTAACAGTTAGTGCTGTATATGAGGAATGACAACAAACAAATCAAATCAATGCCGGCAATTCATGCTGAGGTATATGTTCCTTTGTTAAATAAAATAACCTGTGAAATATCCTACTCATGGGTGGGCAAGCAGAAGAAGATCATCGCTCTGCATTGAAATTGAAGTAGTGTTGCTTTCACCACATCCGCCCCAGCAAGTGTGTGATTAAGTATTGGTGTACTTTTAATTTAGTTACACCTCGACAATAAGTCACACAGCCCGGGGGAAGAGGGTTAGGGTCCGTTGATTGGATGGGAAGGGGGATTTTGGGAAAGGTTTGACATAGAAAAACAGTATGCATACATAGACAAACAAACGACAATCATTGAAGACTACCATACCATATCCATTCCATATGTTAAGGTATAAAAAAGGAAATGCATGCATGATGAGACCCGGATTACATACACTTCTATTTCTTGTTCTGTTCCGGCCTTAAAACTTTAACAGATAGCAAATAGAAATTTTAAATATTGGTAGTGAAGAATCGTAAACACAGAGAAAACGTAATGATGATTGATAATAACAACTCCAAGAACACACTGTTGTAAAGAATGTATACAAGATATTAATCAAATTTTTTAAAAGAAGTGAAAAGTGGATACTGTTACTGTCTTATCCTGGTCAAAAATGTGGACTGGTTTTTTGCATCTCGGCATTCCTCTTGCTCCTCTCGTCCATCAATCTAGGGTGTGTCGCCTCACCACTCGCCACTGCCCGGCTGGAATAAAAAGGTGATTGATTGGTAAGGTAATTAATATGCATTGTAATGTTTTACAAAGTTTTGGACAAGGCCCGGCCTGTAATTTTAGATTGAAAACCAAAGGGGATATTCAGAAAGAAAGTGAAAACAAATGCACAAGTGATGGTGTAGTGCAACAAGAACACTTTCCGAGGTGGCATGTATGCATATGCATCATCTCTACTGTAGTCTGTTTCCAGCATAGACCTTCAACAGTAACAGGAGAGATCAGGCCCACAGTGCTTACCATTAGCACATCCTACGTTACCACTTTAGAGTCCTTTTTTTTTTCTCTCAAAGAGTTGGACAAACGCAAAGCACATTATCCATTCCAGACATAGCATTTTACAGTTAAAGTTAGTAAAATCAATGCACTGCAGTCATCCCACCGCTACACTCTATTCAACTTCTACACAGACATTTGGGTGTGCTGTGGTTGTGGTTCACGTGTTTACCTTTAGGCTTTTCCGTTTTATGCCACTCATGAAACATCCTCCTGACTTCATCATCAGCTCTGATACTTCTACTGACTGAAGATCGGCCTGCAGTACAAGTGTAATTTTTAGAACACAACAAGAGTAGAAATATAAATATTACTGACTTGAGTCATTCTTTATTGTGTACAGAAAGATAGATTAACACTAGTACACTTTGACATCATTCACTTTGTGCACAACAAACAACGCCAACACAAAGATCAATAGCTCAGAGTCAGGTGTCCAATGCATGCCATTAATTATCATCATTTATTACCTGTTACTTCTCATCTTAAGTTAACGGGCCGTCTCTTTCGCCATCATCATGACGGACGGTGCTGTTTAAGTCACAGTCATTTGCATTGCGCAGCAGATTGAGTGAGTGCCCTTCCTGTATTGAATTAAAAGCAATGTATCACCAAGATGCAGGAGAGAAGTACACATTTCTTGTTTGCCAGAAGAGGAAAATTAGTAATTACTAGTGTGTTCTGTAGAAAGTTGATTAGTGGCAGTGCACAATTACATCAATTCATGCGAAACACACCACAAAATCTACATCATTCAGTCTGCTATTCTGCGGCCAATGCATGGCATCAATCATTACCTGTTGCATCTCATCTCGTTAACGCTGCAGGCCGTCTCTTTCGCCATCATCATGATGGACGGTGCTGTTAAGTCACAGTCATTTGCATTGCGCAGCAGATTGAGTGAGTGCCCTTCCTGTATTGAATTAAAAGCAATGTATCACCAAGATGCAGGAGAGAAGTACACATTTCTTGTTTGCCAGAAGAGGAAAATTAGTAATTACTAGTGTGTTCTGTAGAAAGTTGATTAGTGGCAGTGCACAATTACATCAATTCATGCGAAACACACCACAAAATCTACATCATTCAGTCTGCTATTCTGCGGCCAATGCATGGCATCAATCATTACCTGTTGCATCTCATCTCGTTAACGCTGCAGGCCGTCTCTTTCGCCATCATCATGATGGACGGTGCTGTTAAGTCACAGTCATTTGCATTGCGCAGCAGATTGAGTGAGTGCCCTTCCTGTATTGAATTAAAAGCAATGTATCACCAAGATGCAGGAGAGAAGTACACATTTCTTGTTTGCCAGAAGAGGAAAATTAGTAATTACTAGTGTGTTCTGTAGAAAGTTGATTAGTGGCAGTGCACAATTACATCAATTCATTCATGCGCAACACACACAACAAAATCTACATCACTCAGTCTGCTTTTCTGCGGACAATGCATGGCATCAATCATTACCTGTTGCATCTTATTTTCAGTTAATGGCCAGTCTCTCTCGGCTCTGAAGGAGGATAGCTATAGAAGTCATCAGATTCATGGTCCACTTGTTTTGGAAGGACGAGGAAAGTTTGAATTTGTTGTTACCATCATCCAATCATCATTCATGAGGGAAATGGAATTGACCAGGAGATGCAGTATGATCGAGCGGAGGAGCTGGATTCTGAGGACTGTAGTGTCAAATGGCAGACACCTGAAACTTGTATCTTAAATTAGAAGATTAGAAGACGGTGATAATGCATTGGTTGCGATTCACAAGTTTATAACCGGAACAACAGACACAAACAAAGGGGGAAAAAAGGGAGGAAGACAGTAAGTGCGAGCCTAATTGTCAGGGAAGTATAGCTCGTCCTCAAACTCTGGGGGATCTTCCAGTAGTAGGTAATCATCTGACACAATACTACCGTCACCTGAGCCGCTGTCCTCATCTTCCTCTGTTGATTCATGCATTGTGTAATTCGGTGGTATGAAGTGCTGATTCATTTTGATCATTTTTAACCTCTCCACGTTTTTGGGAGATAGACTGGTCCTTCTCAAGGTTACAATGGAACCAGCAGCACTGAAAACACGTTCGGAAGAGACACTTGCGACAGGGCAAGCCAGATAGCTTATCGCCAGCCTGCTGAGCTGTGGCCATTCAGACCTTTTCCTATACCAATACTGCACTGGGTTTTGATCAACGTACACCTCTGTTGGATCGTCCAGATAGGCCTGGACCATCCGCTCAATGTTCAGGGTTGCTGCTGGTAAGCTTTTGTGCTGTTTTTTCTGTGCATCAGCACTGTGCTTACGGCCCATCTTTACATACCAATCTGATAATGATTGTACTCGGCCGAATGATCCAGTTATTGTTTTTGTAGTCGATGGTGATGGTGAGTGTTGCGATTGTGAGCCAACCGCACTGCCCTCAGCCGACGAAGTTGCACTTGATTCTGCATGGCCTGCTTCAGTATCAGTACTTGTTGTGGGTTGATGTGGCGGGCTTTTAATTAGCAGCCCTTCGTTTTCAAACTTGATGGCTGCTTCAGCTATACAACTTTTGTAGCGGGCAACATCAGTGTCGGAAAAAGAACGGAATAGTCCTAATTTTGCACGTGGATCCAGAATTGTGGCACAAATGTAATGGTCTTGTGACAAAATTTTATTTTGTATCCTTACATTTTCTGATAAGCGCCTGGATAAGCTCTCCACCAAGTCATGGGCTTGCCTTCTGTCCTCTACACCTTTGTAGGATTCAGACACATTATTCAGCTCATGCTCTAGCATTTGCAACAATGGGATCGCTTGGCCCATTGTACAGTCCTCCTTGCTGACTTCACGTGTGAAGACCTCAAAAGGAGACAGCATCTCAGTCAGGCATTGAATTAGGGTCCATTGCTCCCTCTGAAGGGTCATGCCTTTAACACTAGCATCACTGCCTTTGTACCAGACATAATCATTGAGTGACCTGTGCTGTTCGTACAGACGATCAAGCATGTAATACGTTGAGTTCCAACGTGTTGCCACCTCCTGGATGAGTGCCTTGACTGGCACCCTACGCTCACGTTGGAAGATCCTCAGCTGCTTCCGAGCTTTAAAAGAATGGCTGAAATGAGTGCATATTCTTCGGCAGATGGACAGTAAATTGCTTACTATGGGTTCTTTTTTCAGAAAGTCTTGCACTATAATGTTTATGCAGTGTGCCAAACACGGAACCCTGAAATAGGAACCAAGTTCCATGGCCTTAAGTACATTACTGCCATTGTCTGTGGCAACAAAACCAATACCAAGCCCTCTGGGCTGCAGCCATTCCAAAACCTTGGTGCGAAACTCTTCTAAAATGTTTTCAGCCGTATGAGATTTCTCCATGGCGAACATGGCTACAGTTGCATGTTTCCGAGTACCTTCAAAAATCGCAGCTGTGTCAACAACACCTCGTGCAGATAGTAGATCTTTAACCCCCACAAAAGAGATCCAGTGTGCAGTGATACACATGTAATCTGTGGCTTGGCAACTGGTCCACATGTCTGTTGTCAGGTGGATATTGTGCACAGCACTCTTCTGCAAAGCTTGTCCAACCAATTCCAGCACATCATGATGTAGTGCCGGAACAGCAATTCTTGCGAAATAGGACCGGCTTGGAACTTTCCATTTCGGGCAGATGGCAGACACAAATTCAAGGAAACCCACCCCTTCCACAAATGAAAAAGGAAGAAGGTCCAGCGCTAACATTTTAGCCAGCTTCGCATTGTACAATCGTGCCGTTGGGTGGTTGCGTTGGAACTGCCCCTCCAACCTAAACATGCTGTCAATGGTAGGCTGGCTTACTTTCCTTAGTGGTGCCATTAACCCACTAAGGCTCAACGACACAGATTGTCTCATTGAGGTACTCGCCGCCGGTCGCCTTGGTGTCTCACCCACACTCTGAGTATGGCTCTTACTGCGGTGCCACTCTGATGTTACTGAGGAGGATGTGGGCGTTACCACTGCAGTGACTGCACTACTGGAGACAGGGCTAGAAATGCCTCCCTGTTCTTCACCTGCCACCACAATAATATCGCTCCCTGATTCCTGACCAACTTCAAAGGGTTTAGTTTTCCTACTTTCTTTTAACTTAAGTAGGTGATCCTCCCACACAATAGTGTGGTGTGTTCTGAGATGACTTGCTTGTCCTCCGGTACCATAGTTTGTACCAAGCTTACCACGCCGAACACCTTGCCGACAAATTGCGCATATAGCAACGTTCTCCTCCTTGGCGCTAACAGAAAAGAAGTCCCAAACTGGGGAGGAGAACTTTCTGGCACTGCTGGATGTGCCACTTTCAACACCAGATGAACTTGAGGGGGTCCTTGAAAATATGTGACCCTGTCCACCTACACTGTGACTTTTACTACCACTTCCTACTGAGGTGGTTGAGCTGGATGTAGGTCCCTGCCGGGCCTTGGAAAATATGGCAGCTGGAGGTAGTGGTGGTGTAACCTGTGTTGGTGAGATCCGTGCTGCATCCCGCTCAGTAGCAGCCTTTCTGGATAGGGTTAGAATGTCGGTCTCCAATCCCTTTGGGGCGGGAGTAATGTGCGTGATGACTGGCTCGTCTTCATCAACATCATCACCCCCCTCTTCTACATCTACCTCCATAACTCTAAGTTTTTCTGGGACCTTCCTTTTCAGAAGCAATGTCTTGTGGCGTACTTCACTCTCAGACCGAGCTGGTGGGACCCAAGTGTCATCACGATCATCAGAAGCGGGGCTTGAAGAAGAAGATGATGGACTAAGCCTCCTTTTCCTTGCTGGTGGTCTGGAAGACAATAGATGTTCTGGAACAGTGGTTTGACTTCGCTCCGCTTTGTCTGCAGGAAGCTCGATTTCCTGAAATGCCCCTACGTCAGGAGCAACAACTACTATGGTGGGCTGTTGTGGCGGCTGCTGCTGTTCTGGTTGCGGCGGCTGCTGCTGCTGGTCTGGTTGCGGCGGCTGCTGCTGCTGGTCTGGTTGCGGCGGCTGCTGCTGCTGGTCTGGTTGCGGCGGCTGCTGCTGCTGTTCTGGTTGCGGCGGCTGCTGCTGCTGTTCTGGTTGCGCCGGCTGCTGCTGCTGTTCTGGTTGCGCCGGCTGCTGCTGCTGTTCTGGTTGCGCCGGCTGCTGCTGCTGTTCTGGTTGCGCCGGCTGCTGCTGCTGTTCTGGTTGCGCCGGCTGCTGCTGCTGTTCTGGTTGCGCCGGCTGCACACTGATCTGCTGAGTTTGCGCCTGCGTTGAACTTGATTGTGTACTACTTTGCGGTAATGACATTTCTTCAACACCGCTGCCCGTTAGTAGACTGGCTACCTCTGCGACAGTAAAGCCCTTGGGCCTAGGTTGGTGGGGTTGCTGGACCGCTGTGCTGCTCCCAGCTTGGTTCCCGGACAACGCTTTGGTGCCAAAAAAAACCTTGGCCGGCACACCACCAGTCGTGGTTAATGGCACTTCCTTTTTCTGTTCCTTCTTCTCACCAGCAACTTTCTTGGTACTGGACCTGGTACCTTTCTTTGGGGCCATCTTATTCCGACGTCAGGCAGGAGGCAGATGCACAACAAGTTCTGGTCACACGTGGGCGTGATGCGCAGCAGGACTTCTGTCTGGCTGGCAGTACAACGGGTAGCCAGGTGATGCCGATGACACCTCCTACTCTGTCTTTTGTGCACCTAAAAGCAAAGAAGACAGGAGAAGAACATCAGTGAAATGTTGCATTTGTTTTTGTGGTTCAGTTACTTAGTACTGTACTAGTGCAAACAAAAGATAGTCTAGCCATTTATGAATTTTTTTTAACTAGAGCTATGTTATACTACTAGTACTGTGTACAGCCACACTACACTCTCAGGAAGGTGATGTCTAAAAATTCAACAGATCACATAGAAAACACTTGATCAATAAAGCTGTGGCTACCTGCTCTGGTAGCAGTGGATGAAAGCAGGCCTGCTGGCAGACAAGGCCAGGCAAGCTTGCAGGCCTAGGCCTCAAAATGGCCACCAGCCACATGTCCAGGCCCAACAACATCAGCAAGGCCACCCCAAAAAACACACTTCCCCAACTCAATCCAATGCCATCCATGCCCAAAATGATGTCTAAAATCAACAGAACACACACAAAACAGTAGATTACTAAAGCTGTGGCTACCTGCTCTGGTAGCAGTGGATGAAAGCAGGCCTGTTGGCAGACAAGGCCAGGCAAGCTTGCAGGCCTAGGCCTCAAAATGGCCACCAGCCACATGGCGAGCCCCAACAGCATCAGCAAGGCCACCCCAAAAAACACACTTCCCCAACTCAATCCAATGCCATCCATGCCCAAAATGATGTCTAAAATCAACAGAACACACAGAAAACAGTAGATTACTAAAGCTGTGGCTACCTGCTCTGGTAGCAGTGGATGAAAGCAGGCCTGTTGGCAGACAAGGCCAGGCAAGCTTGCAGGCCTAGGCCTCAAAATGGCCACCAGCCACATGGAGAGCCCCAACAGCATCAGCAAGGCCACCCCAAAATACACACTTCCCCAACTCAATCCAATGCCATCCATGCCCAAAATGATGTCTAAAATCAACAGAACACACAGAAAACAGTAGATTACTAAAGCTGTGGCTACCTGCTCTGGTAGTAGTGGATGAAAGCAGGCCTGCTGGCAGACAAGGCCAGGCAAGCTTGCAGGCCTAGGCCTCAAAATGGCCACCAGCCACATGGCGAGCCCCAACAGCATCAGCAAGGCCACCCCAAAATACACACTTCCCCAACTCAATCCAATGGCATCCATGCCCAAAATGATGTCTAAAATCAACAGAACACACAGAAAACAGTAGATTACTAAAGCTGTGGCTACCTGCTCTGGTAGCAGTGGATGAAAGCAGGCCTGCTGGCAGACAAGGGCAGGCAAGCTTGCAGGCCTAGGCCTCAAAATGGCCACCAGCCACATGGAGAGCCCCAACAACATCAGCAAGGCCACCCCAAAATACACACTTCCCCAACTCAATCCAATGGCATCCATGCCCAAAATGATGTCTAAAATCAACAGAACACACAGAAAACAGTAGATTACTAAAGCTGTGGCTACCTGCTCTGGTAGCAGTGGATGAAAGCAGGCCTGCTGGCAGACAAGGCCAGGCAAGCTTGCAGGCCTAGGCCTCAAAATGGCCACCAGCCACATGGCGAGCCCCAACAACATCAGCAAGGCCACCCCAAAATACACACTTCCCCAACTCAATCCAATGCCATCCATGCCCAAAATGATGTCTAAAATCAACAGAACACACAGAAAACAGTAGATTACTAAAGCTGTGGCTACCTGCTCTGGTAGCAGTGGATGAAAGCAGGCCTGCTGGCAGACAAGGCCAGGCAAGCTTGCAGGCCTAGGCCTCAAAATGGCCACCAGCCACATGGCGAGCCCCAACAACATCAGCAAGGCCACCCCAAAATACACACTTCCCCAACTCAATCCAATGCCATCCATGCCCAAAATGATGTCTAAAATCAACAGAACACACAGAAAACAGTAGATTACTAAAGCTGTGGCTACCTGCTCTGGTAGCAGTGGATGAAAGCAGGCCTGCTGGCAGACAAGGGCAGGCAAGCTTGCAGGCCTAGGCCTCAAAATGGCCACCAGCCACATGGCGAGCCCCAACAACATCAGCAAGGCCACCCCAAAATACACACTTCCCCAACTCAATCCAATGGCATCCATGCCCAAAATGATGTCTAAAATCAACAGAACACACAGAAAACAGTAGATTACTAAAGCTGTGGCTACCTGCTCTGGTAGCAGTGGATGAAAGCAGGCCTGCTGGCAGACAAGGCCAGGCAAGCTTGCAGGCCTAGGCCTCAAAATGGCCACCAGCCACATGGAGAGCCCCAACAACATCAGCAAGGCCACCCCAAAATACACACTTCCCCAACTCAATCCAATGGCATCCATGCCCAAAATGATGTCTAAAATCAACAGAACACACAGAAAACAGTAGATTACTAAAGCTGTGGCTACCTGCTCTGGTAGCAGTGGATGAAAGCAGGCCTGCTGGCAGACAAGGCCAGGCAAGCTTGCAGGCCTAGGCCTCAAAATGGCCACCAGCCACATGGCGAGCCCCAACAACATCAGCAAGGCCACCCCAAAATACACACTTCCCCAACTCAATCCAATGGCATCCATGCCCAAAATGATGTCTAAAATCAACAGAACACACAGAAAACAGTAGATTACTAAAGCTGTGGCTACCTGCTCTGGTAGCAGTGGATGAAAGCAGGCCTGCTGGCAGACAAGGCCAGGCAAGCTTGCAGGCCTAGGCCTCAAAATGGCCACCAGCCACATGGCGAGCCCCAACAACATCAGCAAGGCCACCCCAAAATACACACTTCCCCAACTCAATCCAATGGCATCCATGCCCAAAATGATGTCTAAAATCAACAGAACACACAGAAAACAGTAGATTACTAAAGCTGTGGCTACCTGCTCTGGTAGCAGTGGATGAAAGCAGGCCTGCTGGCAGACAAGGCCAGGCAAGCTTGCAGGCCTAGGCCTCAAAATGGCCACCAGCCACATGGCGAGCCCCAACAACATCAGCAAGGCCACCCCAAAATACACACTTCCCCAACTCAATCCAATGCCATCCATGCCCAAAATGATGTCTAAAATCAACAGAACACACAGAAAACAGTAGATTACTAAAGCTGTGGCTACCTGCTCTGGTAGCAGTGGATGAAAGCAGGCCTGCTGGCAGACAAGGCCAGGCAAGCTTGCAGGCCTAGGCCTCAAAATGGCCACCAGCCACATGGAGAGCCCCAACAACATCAGCAAGGCCACCCCAAAATACACACTTCCCCAACTCAATCCAATGCCATCCATGCCCTAAATGTGATTGAAAATGAAATATATTCAAAAAACAAAAGGAACAGTTGCTTCATCATGCACACACACACCCATGAGGCCATGCCCATGGCTAGCTCGGGCCTACTACTACAACCCACAAAATTAAAATAAATTAAAAAAAAAAAAAAGGAATGATGATAATTAATTATCAAAAATAAATTGTAGTTACACAACAACTGCAATGCCCACAATCAAACACAACAACCACTTACTTGTAAAATATCCTATTCCAAAAATCCTGAAATCCAATTGCAATGATGCAGCAGACAAAAAGAGAGATCTTTCCAGCTCCAAATCCAAAGGCAGAATGAGCAGGAGATGGACAAAGCACTGGGAGGAGCCTGCTGGACAGGAACAGGAAGTTGGAGAATCTGTGTCACTTCCTCCCTCTCTCCACTTTGTAAAAAAAAAATGAATCCTGGAGTCCTTGCACAAAAAAGGAAAGCCAAATGTGAATGTAAGGAGTTCTTTTCATCCAAAATCAGTATTTGCAGATGGTTTCATGCTGCTAGAGCCGATATTCCTCTCCAAATTGTAAATTTTACATTGTTGAGTTCTCCAGCTTCACATTACTTCCGCCGGCGTGTCGAAAACGATATGATCGCGTTCTCTTCTTTGTCCCTGTCGCGTTGGATATGACGTGTTCGCGGTCTCTTTCTCCTGTTCGCGTTCGATTTCATGTGCCCGCGTCCTCATTCTCTGGCTCGCGATGTAGAATGACATGTTCGAGATCTCAATCTTCTCATACTCGCGCGGTGCATGATCGCGAGAAGAAATACCTGATCGCGCGACAAATGACGTGATCGCGTGAAAAATGACTTGAATGCGGCCGCGAACTCTCGCGAGACAGCGCAAAATGGCTACCAAAATCCAACATCTCGTGGAGAACGCGACCGGGTCAAGAAAACTTGTCGGAGAACGCAGGGATTCAGGTAAGGCGATCGCGCGCGCGCGAGAATGTATTGTTTTACAGCGCGAGCAAGAAAAAAATTATCGCTAAGCTGCGGAATGCGGAAATTTTGACATTTTCGCGCTTTCCGCGGAACGCGAGAATGCCAAAATATCGCAACTTCCGCGAACGGAACGGAATTTTGGCCCAGGCCTACTCACATCAACAAGCCAAGGGCCACTCAAAGATCTGCTAACAGTGTGTGCCCAGGAAGCTGGGCTGAGGTGACAGAGGGTGACACACAGAGGGAGGGAGAGGGGGACAGAGAGGGAGGGAGACACAGGGAGACGGACAGAGGGAGGAGGCTGACACACAGATGGAGGGAGAGGGGGACACAGAGGGAGGGAGACACAGGGAGACGGACAGAGGGAGGAGGCTGACACACGGAGGGAGGGAGAGGGGGACAGAGAGGGAGGGAGACACAGGGAGACGGACAGAGGGAGGAGGCTGACACACAGATGGAGGGAGAGGGGGACACAGAGGGAGGGAGACACAGGGAGACGGACAGAGGGAGGAGGCTGACACACGGAGGGAGGGAGAGGGGGACAGAGAGGGATCGAGACACAGGGAGAGCAAATCAGCCGTGTGGCGTGTGCGAATGTCTGCTCGTCAGCAGGTAGACTGCGTGCATGTAGACAAGGGTGGCCAGTCCCAGAACCCCCCCTCTTCCCCATGGCAAAACACAGGGCCATGTCACAACCTGTTCACGAGCACAACGACAGCTACCTGGATCATATAAGTGTGGGATCCACTCCATGTGCACATGTACAGTGCTACACGGAAGGCGCCAATGCATGGCTCGCCACACCTGCCCACTCCACTGCTGACTGCAGTCACACTTGACGCAGCAAGTAAGACCGTGCCACACATAGTTAAAGGGGCCAAAGTGGTGCCCAAGGGACACACCCATGCACAAGTGCACTGTGAGTGGACTGCAAGACAGATCCCAATTCCAAGAGGAAATGTCCCAACTTTGAAACTGATGAAACATGGATGTTGCATGGACCAAAATTAACATTGTCTCTCTCACACACAGGTCAATGTCGTGGTTCACCCCCCAACACTGGGGGGGAAGACTCACAGGACCCGGATCTGCAGGAGCCCGATCCCACCGGCAGCGACCACTCTCACCACTCTGTGGACGACCCTGACCGACCTGGCCCCTCTGGTGTCCAACCACCTGCAGCACCTGCGTCAGGTACAACTGTGCCAACCACCACCCCCACTCCTGCCACATCCCAGAAGACACCCAGGATCCCTGCCCCAACACCACAATGCAGCCAGGCTGGCCAGGAGGGACACGGTGTCCCGGGCACCCAGGAGGAGGCAGGCGACAAGGCCAATGCCACCCCTCAGGGGTCCCGGAGACCCGATGTGCCCACAAGGGCAGGCCAGGTGCAAGTGGGCAGGGGTGGTGGGAGTGGAGGACGGCGGAGGCGCGAGCCTGACCAGTTGGCTGGGGAACCGGTATTTTCCCATGTCCGTAACATCCTGGACTCATACCGGTAGGACACCACGGGCATGGCCCAGGTTGAGTCCGTCCTCGAGGGGATCAAGGCCCAGCAGGCCCAGCAACATGCAGAGCTACATGCCTGTCTACTGCGACACCAACGGAGGATGGAGGACAGACAGGCTGAGCAAGTGACGGCGTTCCAGGGGATTCACGATACACTCCGTCGGATGGCTGACAACATGGCCGACCCTCCCTGTGCCAGAAGGCGGAGAACATCACCACCCACAGGGAGGGATCAGGAGGAGGAGGAGGAAACATCCGATGGAGCATCCCAGACGTCGTCACGGCCTGCTGCTGAGGGTCCCCGCAGGAGGCCGGGTCGTCCACGGAACGGACCGTGAGGGTCGGCGCTACATCACCATCTCCCAGGACACCTGGCCTGGCACCTGGCCCACTGGAGCAACAGCATCACAGCATCAAGCGACATTCTCTGCCACATGGCCCTGCTGGTCACTGGCTGACCAATGTTGACAAAGACTGTGGCATGGACTCTGAGGATTTCAAATGGCAAGGACACCAACTCCCCTACTGAACTTTGGATTCCAAAATCCCGGAAAGCCCCTCACTTTGTCCCCCACCCCAATAATAAATCACACTATGAAGAGTAGATGCCTGCTGGTAGCATTATTACCTAACATGTGTCATGTAAAGTCTAAACATGCCTGAGTCATCTTTTGTCTTCAACCATCCACACCCTGGGGCCTGAGTCTGGCACAGGACACATGGGTCACAGTGTATTAGGCAAGACAGACATGGAGCACCATACACACCCGTGATGGGCCCAACCAGCTGAGGGGGTGGCCGAACAACCGTGCTGACAGACACATTGAGTACAGCAACAGTCATGCGCAGAGGTCAGGGATCCAGTCCAGTGTCCTGGGGGGCACCCAGGCATGTGTAGACAGGTGGCAGAACCATGTCCTGCAAGCTTGAGTCCGGTGGATGCAGAGAATGGGGGCCTGGACAACGTTGGATGCATGGGGATGGCACATGTCACAATACCCACACAGTCATGGACATCATGACCAATACACAGTCTCAGCCCACACACACAGCTTGCATCTTGCTACTCGACACATTGACACATAGCCACAATCAGGGAATACCATGCCAGACATGCTGGATGCACCGTGGCAACACACCAGCATTGACTGAGAAGAGGCACCTTGGAGACATAGGGACACCTTTATTAGTCATGTTTTCGGGATTGCAGAGGCAACTTGAAGTACACATGAACACATCATGTGGAGTAACATGTGGGTCCAACACTGGCACTGCGGAGAGGTGTGAGCAGCCAAGGCATGTTGGGATAGCCAGCGTCCCCTACATGGGAAGCACATGGACATCGTTAGAAGTGGTGAAGCGGTCGTGCTGGTAGGCTATGCAAAATACAGGACAGAGAGACTGTACCCACCAACAACACATGCCCGTTCGTTGCGCAGCTGCATCATCATTTCAGCCATCCCGCTACGCCTCATGATGTAGGCATCGTGTGCTGATCCTGGAAAACGAGCACAGACATGTGAAATCAACATGTTGGACTGACACACCACAAGGGCATTGATGGAGTGGTAGTGCTTTCGATTGCGGTACGCCACCTCCCGTGCGTGTGTTAGTACCAAAGCTACATGTGTCCCATCTATGGACCCAATGACATGGGGCATCCCTCCCAGGGCATAGAATCCACGCTTGACCGCAGTCATCTGTTCAGGGGTTGGGAACTCGATGAAGTCATCCAGGTGAATCAACATGGCCTCTAAGAAATCATGCAGCACACGGCAGAACATGCTCTGGGACATGCCACCAACATTAGCTATGGTATATTGAAAGGTACCCGTGGCAAGAAAATGTAGGGCAGCCATTACCTTCAGCTGGGGTGTCAGTGCCGTAGGATACCTGTGCTGCGGTTGCAGGTGTGGTGCCAGTCTCGCCGTCAACTCCAGAATCAACGGTTGGGTGAAGCGGTAGAGCCGGATGCTGTCATTCTCCTGCATGGCAGCCAAGTCCGGAATTGGTCGGGCAAGAGGCGGCGCTCTGCAGTAATTTGGAAGTGACAAGGAAGAGTGAGTGCACTACGACAACAAATCATGTGTACTGAGCACATGTTAATCTGTCAATACACATATGCTACATAGGGAGTCAGGTATGTGCTACATGCCCAGGACACGTATGGATGCAAGGTGACACTCCTACCAAGACCCAGCTACACACGGAGATTGAGAACCTTCCCATGCCACGCCATGGGAATAGCTGTGTCACAGTGCAAGTGAACAGCCAGACGCAAGACAGGAGTGACATACGCCCACACATCAGCAGCAGTAGGATGCCGATTGCAGAGACTGGTAGCGGAACACTGGAGCCACAGGTCACATGACATTACACTAGGACAGCCCACACACCTTGCCATGAAGGTGCACATGTCATGACTCACCACACATTCTGTTAGACGGCGACCTCAGAGGAACCTGGGAGGGGTCCTGACTACCCTGAGACCCACCCTCGAAGTATCGTAGCCGGGCACTGGCGGGAGACTCCCCAGGGGGAGGAATCTCGTATCTAGGATCATACTTCTGGCACCACACGACACAGAGTGACCACACCGGGTATTCTGAGAAATCAATCTTTATCAAGTAGGTTATCACTGCAAATATGTACAAGGTGAGCACGGGCTCAAGAGTCTCGGAAGGGGTAGGGGGTAGCGGGACAGTCTCTGGTAAAGGTTCAAAGCAGGGACGTATCCGGCGCACAGCTCACAATCCTCGAGCTGGGGGATACGATGTTGTAGTCGGGGTCCGGCGGGACCGTGAGAGTCTGTTGGAGCCGCGAGTCACTCAGCGGGCTCAGGTCCAGGTTCGGAGGTCTTACGATCTTCAAGGAGCCGCGAGTCACTCAGCAGGCTCAGGCACAAGTTCGGAGGTCTTACGATCTTCAGGGAGCCGCGAGTCACTCAGCAGGCTCAGGTGCAAGTTCGGAGGTCTTACGATCTTCAGGGAGCCGCGAGTCACTCAGCAGGCTCAGGTACAAGTTCGGAGGTCTTACGATCTTCAGGGAGCCGCGAGTCACTCAGCAGGGCTCAGGAGGGTCCAAGGTCCAGGAGCCGCGACCACGTCGGCAGGCTCTCGTTGTTCCAGCGTCGAATCTGCCGGACAGACCCAGAGCACCCCTTGTTATAGGTCGACCCCTCTTTGATGTCTGGAGTCTGTGCAGGCAGGGTTCTTGTCACCTGGGGGTCGCTTGTCGGGATTTCCTGCTATTGTCTTTTGATCCTTTCAGGGCCGGGTCGGGAGGAGTCCCAGACACCCAGCAGGCACGGAGCCAGCCCTCAGGGAGGCCGGAGGGCCGATCGAAACCCATCGTCCCGGGGGAGTTCAGAGGTGCGATAGAAACTGCTCCTCCCTCTCTCATCCCCTGGAAGCGTGATGTCCTCCAGCCGGAGTGGCGCCTGTAGGCCCGAGTCGCGCTGGGGCCGGGCGGCCATCTTGGTGCATGAAGTGGGCACGTGGGCCCGGGGTGGCCGAAAGGAGAGAGGCCATGGACGGGGATGTCCGGGTCGGTGCGTGTGTCCTGGTGGGGAGGGTCGGCTGGGCCGTGTGCTTGGGCTGCAGGTACCAGGTTTCGGTGGTGCGGGGGCACGGAGGGCCATTCTACGAGGCCGGGTCCAACACGCGTCCCCCCCAGCTGAAAGCCGGAGAGAACTGCCCATCATCTTGGGGGGTTCTCTTCGCTGAGGCGGAAGAACCGGGAGAGGCCGTCAGCATTGGCGTGGTCCGTACCAGGCCGGTGTTCTACGGTGAAATCCATCCCCTGGAGGGAGATTGACCACCGCAGTAGCTTGGGGTTTTCTCCTCGCATCTGCATGAGCCATCGCAAGGGCCGATGGTCAGTTTGGACTCTGAAATGGGTGCCGAACAGGTAGGGTCGTAGCTTTTTGAGTGCCCAGACCACGGCAAAGGCTTCGCGCTCTATGGTGCTCCATCTCTGTTCTCGGGGCAACAGCCGCCGACTGAGGAAGGCGACGGGCTGGTCTAGGCCTTGGTCATTCACTTGGGACAGGACGGCCCCAATGCCATGCTCGGAGGCATCGGTCTGGACTATGAACTCCTTGGCGTAGTCGGGAGCCTGGAGGACGGGGGCAGTACACATGGCTTTTTTTAGGGCATCGAAAGCTTCCTGGCAGGCAGCCGTCCACTGCACTTTCTTTGGCTGTCTTTTAGACGTGAGTTCTGTGAGAGGGCCGACAAGGCTGCCATACCCCCGAATGAATCTTCGGTAGTAGCCCGTGAGTCCCAGAAAGGCTCGGACCTCCGTTTGGGTGATGGGTGGTTCCCAGGCCAGGATGGTGTCGATCTTTGGCTGTAGAGGGGCGACCTGGCCGCTCCCGACCTGGTGCCCCAGGTAGACTACGGATCCTTGCCCGATCTGGCACTTGCTGGCTTTTACTGTGAGGCCTGCCTGGCGCAGGGCGGTTAGCACCCTCCGGAGGTGCTGGAGGTGCTTACTCCACTCTGAACTGAAGACAGCGATGTCATCCAGATATGCCGCGCTGAACTGCTCTAGCCCGGCCAGGACCCTATTCACCATTCGCTGGAAAGTGGCCGGGGCATTTTTCATCCCGAAGGGCATTACGCGGAAGCGGTAGTGCCCATCGGGGGTGGAGAAAGCGGACCGCTCCTTGGCCCCTTCGGTGAGCGCAATCTGCCAGTATCCGCAGGTGAGGTCGAATGTGCTGAGGAACCGGGCTGCCCCTAGTCGGTCAATGAGTTCGTCGGCTCGTGGAATGGGGTGGGCATCGGCTCGGGTAACGTCATTGAGCCCCCGGTAGTCCACGCAGAATCGGAGCTCGGGGGCGACACTGGGGGCCGCTGCCTTCGGGACCAGGACCACGGGGCTGGCCCAGGGACTGTCAGAGGGCTCGATCACCCCCAGGGTCAACATCTTCGAGACTTCCGCTTGAATGCAGGACCGGACCCGGTCAGGAACCCGGTAGGCTCGGTGTCTCACCGGCGGGCTGTCCCCGGTGTCCACGTCATGAACACACCAGTTGGTGACCCGGGGAGTCAGGGAGAAGAGGTCGGAAAATTGTCTTAGGAGCTGGCGGCAGTCCGCTTGTTGCTGGGCAGTGAGGGCTGGGGAGAGGTTCACTCCTTCCACGGAGCCATCCTGCTCCTTGACACACAGGAGGTCCGGGAGGGGATCCGACTCATCTTCGGCCCCGTCATCGGTGGCCAGCAGGAGGCTCAGTTCTGTCCGCTCGAAGTGAGGCTTGAGGCGGTTCACGTGCAGGACCCGGAGGGGATCCCGAGGCGACTGGACGTCCACCAAATATGTGACTTGACTCTTCCGCTCAACCACTTTGTAGGGCCCAGTCCATCGGTCCTGGAGGGCGCCAGGCTTCACGGGGGCCATGACCCACACCTGCTGGCCCGGCTGGAACTCGACCAGAGTGGCATTCTGGTCGTACCAGCGCTTCATCTCTTCTTGACTTGCCTCCAGGTTGGCCTCGGCCAGTTCTCGGAACTTCCTGGTCTGGTTCCGGAGGGCCAGGACGTTTTGGAACACATCTCGGGGGGTGGTCTGGGGTGCTGCCTCCCACCCTTCCTTAACCAAACTGAGGGGACCTCGGACGGGGTGTCCATAGAGTAATTCAAACGGGCTGAACCCTAAGGACTTCTGGGGGACCTCCCGGTAAGCGAACAAGAGGCAGGGGAGCAGGACGTCCCACTTACGCCGGAGGGGCTCTTCTAGGCCAGCGATCATCCCTTTCAAAGTCCTATTAAACCTTTCTACTAGGCCGTTCCCTTGGGGATGGTACGGGGTGGTGAACTTATAGGACACCCCACATTGTTGCCACAGGGACGTCATATATTTCGAGATGAAATTAGTGCCGCGATCGCTCACGACCTCGCAGGGAAAACCCACCCTGGAAAAGATCCCCATCAGGGCCCGGCCCACCACGGGGGCCGTAATGGTGCGTAGGGGAATAGCCTCAGGATAGCGGGTGGCGTGGTCCACTAGGACCAAGATGAAACGGTGGCCTTGGGAGGTGGGGGGGTCCAGTGGTCCCACGATGTCGATTCCAACTCGTTCAAAAGGGGTACTGACGACCGGGAAGGGTTGGAGGGGAGCCTTGCGCTTCCCCCCACTCTTCCCACTAGCCTGGCACGTGGGGCAGGACTTGCAGTGGGCTTCTACCGCTGCTCTCATTCTAGGCCAGTAAAAATGGGTCACGAGACGGCTGTAGGTCTTGTCCTGACCCAGGTGGCCGGCGAGGGGGACGTCGTGGGCTAAGCCCAGGAGGAAATCTCGGAAGCGGAGGGGTACCACCAGTACCCGTCCGGATCCCAGCTCCACCGACTTCTGCTCACTGTACAAGATGTTGTTTTCCCAATAGATTTGGTGCGTCCCGGTCTGGTCACCTGTGGCTTGGCCCTCGGCCTGGCGCCGCAGCCCGACCAGGGAAGGACAAGTGGCTTGCTCCCGGCAAAATTCTTCCCGGGTGGGCCCGCCCTCGTGGCGCCAATGGGCCAACTCGGGTAGATCTCCCAACTCGGGGACCGGGGCGGGGTCGGATGGTGCGGGTTCGTCGCGGGCGACGGACCCTTCTGATGGGGGGACGGGAGGACCCTCGGCGGGGACTGTACTGGTCTCTTCGATCGGGGTGCTCTCGACTTCTCCCCGGGGAGTGAGTCGGGCTGACATAGATCGGGTGGTGGCGCACACCCACTCGGGGAGTCCCATCATTCCTAGGTGGGCCTTGCGCTCGACGTGCTTCCAGGGAGAACTCTCCAGGTCGTTCCCTAAGAGGCAGTCGACCGGCTGGGAGGTTCTTACGGCCACCTTGAGTTTACCTATCACCCCTCCCCACTCAAACGGCACCAGGGCTACCTGACACATACTTTCTCTATTGTCTGCGGATATTACGGGGCAAAAGACGTTGGGGAGGATCTGCTCCTCGGGGACTAGGTGCCTGAGGACACCGGTGATACTGGCCCCGGTGTCCCGCAGGGCCTCTACTTGGTGGCCATTGATCTTGACGAGCTGCCCGTATTTCTGTGTGTTGGAGGGTAGGAGGCTACCAGGGATCATCTCCCTATCTCCCAGGGATACTAGGGCCATCGCTGTGGGTTCCCACTCCTCGGCTTCCTCAACCTCCTCCCCCAGGGCTACGTTGGCTATCTGTCTCGCAGGGGTGGCAGGGGAGACTTGGGTGGCCATGGGGCACTCTGGGTCATTGGCGTAGTGCCCGGGTTTCTGGCAACGGAAACATGTGACGGTCACCCGGTGTCCCCGTCTCCCAGGGGGCCCTGTCACCGGTGGGGGGGGGCGCCGGGAAAGGTGGAGGTTGTGTCTTCGGGGGGCTAGGCTGGGACTCTCTCGGCCCTCCCTGGTTCCCTCCCCCTCTCTGGCGGGGTGGTCCCTGACTGGCTCGGGGGTACTCTCCTACCATGCCCCGGGAGACCCGGGTGTTGGTCCAGCGGTCGGCCTCCACAGCCAGCTTCCGGGGATCTGTGAGCTTGCTGTCAAGCAGATGCTGACGTAGTTCTATGAAGCAGTTCGCAGCCAGATGTTCCCACAACATGAGGTCAGTGAGTTCGGCAAGGGTGGTGACTTTGCTGCCCTTGATCCACCCATCGAAGGCCCGACTGAAAAAGTTTACATACTCCACCCAGGTGGTGCCCGGGATCTTCCTGCAGTCCCGGAATCGCTGACGGTACATTTCTGGGGTGAGGCCGTATCTTGTGAGTAGAGCCTCTTTCATGTGGCTGTAGGAGGTCTGCAGGGAGAGGGGTAGGTCGAGCAGGGTGTCCCTTCCTTCGCTCAGAAACCGCCCCCACAACCCCGCCCCCCAGTCCTTCTGCGGGATCCGATGGGAGGTCATGGCGACCTCGTAGGCCCTGAACCATTGCTGAATGTCATCGTTTTTATAATATTCCTTGACCACATCCTTGGGGATGTGGACCTTCTGTTCCGCTGGGGAGGCCGTCTCTCGGTTTCCCGGGGGCCTCCTCGTTTCTGGCCTTGAGCTCGAGTTCCTTCAAGCTGCGTTCGTGCTCCAGTTGGAGCTTCCTTCCTTCGTGCTCCCGTTGGAGCTTCTTTTCTTCTAGTTCGCCTTGTACACGCATTTGCTCTACTGCTAGCTTTTTTTCCGCTAACTTCAATTCGCCCTCGATTTTGAGTTTGGCTAACTCGAGTTCATGATTGCAGTTTCTCTCTCTGTCCGCGAGCTCTTCCGGGGATAGGCCCCCGTCTGGTAGGATGCCTCGCACCTGATTGCTACTGCTTTCACTTTGGGGGGGTTCGGCTTCGTCGGGGCGCTCCCCCGTGCCTTCCGGGCGGGAGGCCCCGGTCTCCACCCAAGTTTTCAGTGCTTTCTGCAAATCCTCTTTAGTGTTGAGACCAGTGGTAGCGATTTTAAGTTCTTTGCAAAATTGCTTTAGCTCTTTGTGTGTGTATTCTTCTAGATGCTCCACCTGGAACACCCTGTTGGCGTTGGTTTCTGCGGGGCTTACGGCGCTTCCTTCTGCCATCTTTGTCGGTAGTGCTTCCGTTGTTCACGGTACGATCTCTAGGTGATGGGCCCGAATCCCGTCGCTTGCCACCAATGTTAGACGGCGACCTCAGAGGAGCCTGGGAGGGGTCCTGACTACCCTGAGACCCATCCTCGAAGTATCGTAGCCGGGCACTGGCGGGAGACTCCCCAGGGGGAGGAATCTCGTATCTAGGATCGTACTTCTGGCACCACACGACACAGAGTGACCACACCGGGTATTCTGAGAAATCAATCTTTATCAAGTAGGTTATCACTGCAAATATGTACAAGGTGAGCACAGGCTCAAGAGTCTCGGAAGGGGTAGGGGGTAGCGGGACAGTCTCTGGTAAAGGTTCAAAGCAGGGACGTATCCGGCGCACAGCTCACAATCCTCGAGCTGGGGGATACGATGTTGTAGTCGGGGTCCGGCGGGACTGTGAGAGTCTGTTGGAGCCGCGAGTCACTCAGCGGGCTCAGGTACAGGTTCGGAGGTCTTACGATCTTCAAGGAGCCGCGAGTCACTCAGCAGGCTCAGGCACAAGTTCGGAGGTCTTACAATCTTCAGGGAGCCGCGAGTCACTCAGCAGGCTCAGGTGCAAGTTCGGAGGTCTTACGATCTTCAGGGAGCCGCGAGTCACTCAGCAGGCTCAGGTACAAGTTCGGAGGTCTTACGATCTTCAGGGAGCCGCGAGTCACTCAGCAGGGCTCAGGAGGGTCCAAGGTCCAGGAGCCGCGACCACGTCGGCAGGCTCTTGTTGTTCCAGCGTCGAATCTGCCGGACAGACCCAGAGCACCCCTTGTTATAGGTCGACCCCTCTTTGATGTCCGGAGTCTGTGCAGGCAGGGGTCTTGTCACCTGGGGGTCGCTTGTCGGGATTTCCTGCTATTGTCTTTTGATCCTTTCAGGGCCGGGTCGGGAGGAGTCCCAGACACCCAGCAGGCACGGAGCCAGCCCTCAGGGAGGCCGGAGGGCCGATCGAAACCCATCGTCCCGGGGGAGTTCAGAGGTGCGATAGAAACTGCTCCTCCCTCTCTCATCCCCTGGAAGCGTGATGTCCTCCAGCCGGAGTGGCGCCTCTAGGCCCGGGTCGCGCTGGGGCCGGGCGGCCATCTTGGTGCATGAAGTGGGCACGCGGGCCCGGGGTGGCCGAAAGGAGAGAGGCCATGGACGGGGATGTCCGGGTCGGTGCGTGTGTCCTGGTGGGGAGGGTCGGCTGGGCCGTGTGCTTGGGCTGCAGGTACCAGGTTTCGGTGGTGCGGGGGCACGGAGGGCCATTCTACGAGGCCGGGTCCAACACATTCCTTGTGAGGATGCTGACATGTCCTTGTCACGCTACTCCGTGTCCCATGCATACATGTGCACCTCACATCCGATGCCACATGTGGCATGGTGTGCGGAACAGTGTGCAATGACAATCTACACACAGACACATGTTGGTTGCTGCAACGGCTGCAGCTTTTGAGGGTGCTCCAACATCAACCTGATGGGAAGCCCCCACACATACATGACATAGTCACATTGTGCACCGTGGGTAGTGACAAGTCAGGTGTGATAACCCCTGTACCGGGCATCAGGGGACACTTCCGTGTGTTGGTGTCCGTGCCATGCCAGTGACGCTCACCCCAAGTGTGCAGTACGACATGCACACATGTCAAAGGAGTCAAGGGCATGCCTGGCACACATTGCACCATCACACAGTACATCTGTACACATCTCATCATACATCTGGTGCCTTCTCGACTCAGGAGTAATGTTCCACATCACAGGCCGTCACACCTGTGCCCCACACATGTAGTAATGCACAGACGATGCCTTGATGTCAATTAATGGACAAGTATGTCCAATCATGGACAAGTATGTCCATCCATGGACAAGTATGTCCATCCATGGACAAGTATGTCCGCCCTATCCCTACCTGTGTGCCGCCTGTCACCACTGTGATGTGTGAAAACCGCTGTACTGCTGCGAAGAGGGCCTGTGTACGTTCCCATATCACTATGGGAGTGCTGCCGTATGTGTACCCATCGTGATGGCGAGCGTACAGGCATGTGTACGGCCCGTACCACTACGAGTAGGCATACGCAAGAACACCCATAGTGGTACGGGCCGTACACACGCCTGTACGCTCCCTATCACTATGGGTGGCCTCGCGTATGCGTACTCGTAGTGGTACGGGCCGTACACACGCCTGTACGCTCCCTATCACTATGGGTGGCCTCGCGTATGCGTACTCGTAGTGGTACGGGCCGTACACACGCCTGGACGCTCCCTATCACTATGGGTGGCCTCGCGTATGCGTACTCGTAGTGGTACGGGCCGTACACACGCCTGTACGCTCCCTATCACTATGGGTGGCTGTTACAATTAAAGAAAGCCAGGTAGTCCATAGATGTGGTCCAAGATCTTAGCTTTATTTCTTAGATAGGATCCACAACAAGTTCAGATTAGGCCTTGATTAATATCCAACAATGCCCCACCAGGAGCAGCCTCCCTGCTGCTCAGCCCATCTCACCAACTGATCTTTCCTTCCACTCAAACACACTCAACATTCCGATGACATCACACAGACTGAGCAGCAAGGCAAGGACAGCAACAGAGAGTAGATGCATTATAAACTTCCTAGATTACAACACATCCCCCCCTCATCAAATTAATGAAAATATGAACATGCAAAAACAATGTACTTTAGTGCAAATTGTGAAGATAGTAAAATGCTGGTACTCGTAGTGGTACGGGCCGTACACACGCCTGTACGCTCCCTATCACTACGTGTACGCATACGCGAGGCCACCCATAGTGATAGGGAGCGTACAGGCGCATACGCAAGGCCACCCATAGTGATAGGGAGCGTACAGGCGTGTGTACGGCCCGTACCACTACGACTACGCATACGCGAGGACACCCATGGTGATAGTGAACGTAGGCACGCGTGTACGGTCCGTTGCAATGCATTTGGGGTGCCCTAGGGCCCCGGAACGCACCGTACCTGTGTGTGGAGCTCCAAATTACCTAGGGGACACATGAGGGACAAGTATTGAGGCCTACATGCATGCTGGTTGTCATGGAGACCAAGTTCAAAATTTGAATGTGTTCTGGAAGGTGCACAGCAGTAGTCAGTTGGAATTCTTCTACTTTGTTGCAATGTGTTTGTGGGGCTGACATCATGCTGGAGAATGAAACCGATAGAGAACCCACAGACTGCTAGGTTTGAAGGGATTGGAGGAAACATAGGATGCAAATGTGAGTGACCAATCACTCTGTACTCCTGTGCATGAGATGGGCCAGCAAGGCAGATATAAGGCAGCCAGGTCCCATGAGGGAGCACTTGCCTGCACATCTCTGTATTCCACGACCCAGCTGCTGCTACTGATTCCCTGGAACCATGTCAAGGGCTGTGGAGAGGTCACAGCCATTCACCCTAGAGGAGAACATGGCTTTGGTGGATGTGATCCTCCCACGGTACCCCATGCTGTATGGGCGACCAGGTTATCAGGTGAGTTCAGTGTCCACTGGCACAGACTGTGTCCCTTTTTAGTGACTGTGACGTCTGCCATTGTGTCCAGGTGTGACACACATGCTTTGTACTGCAGGGGGGGTCCCAGGGGGGGAATGCCTGATGTCTCCCAGCAGTGCCCTGAGATAGGAGGGGTGGGGGCCTATCACTCCCAGCAGTGCCCTGAGACAGGAGGGGTGGGGGCCTATCACTCCCAGCAGTGCCCTGAGACAGGAGGGCTGGGGGCCTATCACTCCCAGCAGTGCCCTGAGACAGGAGGGGTGGGTGCAGAGTCCTCCCAGCAGTGCCCTGAGACAGGAGGGGTGGGGGCCTATCACTCCCAGCAGTGCCCTGAGACAGGAGGGGTGGGGGCCTATCACTCCCAGCAGTGCCCTGAGACAGGAGGGGTGGGTGCAGAGTCCTCCCAGCAGTGCCTTGAGACAGGAGGGGTGGTGGCCTATCACTCCCAGCAGTGCCCTGAGACAGGAGGGGTGGGTGCAGAGTCCTCCCAGCAGTGCCCTGAGACAGGAGGGGTGTGTGCAGAGTCCTCCCAGCAGTGCCCTGAGACAGGAGGGGTGTGTGCAGAGTCCTCCCAGCAATGCCCTGAGACAGGAGGGGTGGGTGCAGAGTCCTCCCAGCAGTGCCCTGAGACAGGAGGGGTGGGTGTGATGCACAGTGTGAGCCAGGATCATTGATTGTGTAGTTGCCCTCATTCCACCTGTGTCCTTCCAATGGCACGTACTGCTTTTGGCCTTCCCCCAGAGGATCATGTCCCTATGACAAAGGTGCAATGCGTTGGATGCATACTATGCCTTGTTGTAGACTGCAAATGTGTTCTAATCTGTGTCCCCTTGACATGTGCAAGGTGTATTGATGTAGTGTCACTTGTTCATCCTCACAGGTAGACGCCTCTGCCAAGGAGCAGATATGGCTGGACGCCGTCAGCGCCGTGAGGAGTGCGGATGGTCGGAGGCGGCACCTGTCCCAGGTGAGGAAACGCTGGCAGGATATCCGGTGCTGGACGCGGAGGATCGCACGGCTCCTGCTGGGGTCTCACCTGAGAGCCACAAGAACCGCGGGCGCCGCCGTCTCTCCCACATCCAGAAACGTGTGCTGGCGGTGGTCTTTCCTGACTTGGACAGGCGTCTACAGGACATGCAGCAGCCGGAAGGGGGTAGGTACATGTGTGTGTTTGTTGTGTTTCACCAGCATTTGTAAGTGCACTGTTCCATGGATACACTTCCAGGGTTTATGGTGTTGTGACGATCCTGTTACCCACAGTGTTGCAGGCCTCACCTGCCTCCCTTCCCAACCTTGCAATGTGTTCCTTGGTCTCTGTGTAGTCACTCCATCACAAAGTAATGTAGCCTGACACCTTCTCCAAGTGTACAATGCCTGCAGCATCATGTGTGGGGGTGGTGTGTAAGAGGTTTAGTGACCTTGCCTGTGCCCTGTCCAGTTCTGGACTTGTGGGTTCCATGTCAGTTGGCACTAATGCTGATTTCAGACATGGGAGTTAATCTCTTGAGTGCGAGGCCTTCCAGCAGGCATGTCCCATGTGGTGGCCTGTGACATGATGTGCATGAGTGTGCGTTACGCATAGCGCAGGGATGTTAGCGTTTGTTGCAGTCATTTCCATTCAGGAGCATGGAGTTGTGTGGCCACTACTGTCCCCAGGGGCATCTTTTCCTAGGTATCATGTGTGTAATCCGAGAATGTCGACAATCTCTGTGTCTACAGCATCGCTTGTGCTCTGTGCCATTGTCCCCTGGCACCATGTTTATTGACGTGAGATGTATTACAAGTGTCCACTGTCCAGCCTGACATGATTTTCCAAGTTCATACTCACGGTGGCCATTGCCTGTGTATCTCGTAGCAATCATCTGATGATGGCCATTTGTACATGAGTCTTTGGACAGCCGCACCTTGGGTATTTTGTGTGCAATCTTGAATTATTGCATCCCATGTGTATTTCACCCAGACTAAGAGATGTAAGTGCTTCCTGTGTCTCCACAGATGTGTCTCATGTAGGGGGTGGGTGGGGCGGCCATGGCCTACATGTCAAGACCTGTCATCTCCTTGCTCGGACTGGCCAGTGTGTGATGTTTGTCTGGACATACACTCAAGGTGCAGCGTGGCAGTCAGGGTGGGCATGTTCTCAGTATTACCTATGCTGCATGTGCCTCTAGTTCCTGGATTTGGTCCCTGCTCATCCCAATTTCCTGCCACGCTGTGTGGTGCAGATGCAGTGCTGTATTGTCCCCAGGGCCTTGCTCCTCAGTCAGAATGCCATGTCATCTCATTTGCTATTGTGTCATGCTCTCCATAGTTTTTCCATGCCATGGTGGGTCACACAACTGTGTCTTGCAGGCCCTACGTATGTACCTTGTTTTGTAGTTGTAACTCATCCTTTGTTTCAGGCTATGCACTGTAACCTACGTAGATTGTACTCATGTGACATATGTATACAGGTGTATGATTACTTTATGTCTCTTCACCCTGCCCACAGCATCGTCGGGGGACACGGTGGGAGACATGGACACAGACGGCGCAGAGGGACCGAGCACCAGTGCCAGCGGTGACATCGGGGCTGGTACTTCGAGTGGGACAGAGGCGGTGGAGAGTGACCCCGGGGACCTGTCGACTGGCACAACAGACTATGAAGAGGACGGGTCCGAGGATGATCACTCCGAGTGGGCGGTGGCTGCACCACCATCTGACAGCAGCCCTACATCGGGCACCGCCCCCTCCATTGGCATCAGCCGCCTCCCACGTGCTCGTGTCCCTTCCCAACGTGCCCGGTCACCACATGTCTCCTTCCTGCCAGGCACCGCACCCCCTGCCCCTGTCTCCACTGCTGCCGCCAATGCTGAGTCTGTGGACATCCAGCGGCAGTTGCAGATTGGTCAGACTGCGATCCTTAATGTCCTCCATGGCCACAGCCAGGTCCTCAACAACATGGAGGCATACTTGGAGGGCATTCATTCATCGCAGGCTGACCAACGCAACTTGCTGAGGTCCATAGACTCCACACTGACTGCAGCAGTGGGTCTCCTGCAGCGCTACGTCCCACCCCCTACCCCTGCTCCTTCCACACTTCCCACTCCCATGCCTGTCCAACATACACCCAGACGTAAGCATGCAACCACCACAACAGACACAGGCACCACACCAGCAGGGAAGGTCCGCCGCACACCTCCTGACACGCACACACAGGGTGCAGTAGGCACACCCACTGGGTCGGGGGGCAAACGTGTGACACGCAGCCAGAGTGGGAGTCCGCATTCCACCCAATCCACTCCCTCCAAATCCCCTCCCCTCAGCTCTCCTGGCCACATCTCCCCCAAAGACTCCTTCATGGCCGCTCTGTCCCTGAGCCCCACAGTGACACCACCCCGCAAACGGTCAAGGAGGTCCCCGGTCATGGTGCTTGATTCCCCCCCCTGTCCACACCCTCCCACAGTGGCGCTGCGACCCATCCCTCTGACCCCCCCCCCTCCTTGGGGCCTGTGGTTCCTTCGGGTGCAGGGGAGTCCCTGGAGGACCTTGCTAAGGTGTGCAGCGAAATCCTGGCCTCCGCCTTTGGCCCTGCCCCACCCCCTGTGGTGGAGTCCTCCATCCCTGCACCCACGACACCTACCCTTCACCCTCCTGTCCCTGCGGTGCCTGTTTCTTCCCCCCCACATGCTGCCCTGACCCCTGTGGAAGACGACGGATTGTGACTGTGCAGGCAAGCTAGGGGACACGCATCCCACTGTGTCCCCCATCCAGTTGGGACTCCTGGACTGCCCTATGGCCTTTGTTGACATTGGACCCACGTCATACTAGTTTTTTTATCATGCTGAATAAAGCTATTTATTTTTGCCCTTGGAACACTCCTGCATTGCTGGCCTTGCTGTTGGTGGGGCTGCTACATGGTTGTGGGTGTTGGTCATGTGTTGGGTGTGTGGGAAATGTAGTAGTGTGCTGCTCATAGGGGGGACCCTGGGATCTGTGTGCCATCACACCGTGTTAGCTACCTTTCTCCATTCATGTATGCAGTTGCTGCATGTTGCAATTGTCCCAAGGTGTATTCCTTCCTCTGTGTACCCTGACTTCTTCCCTGCAGGGTGTCCCCTGACTTAGGCACAGAGCTGTGTGTCCATTAGCTGGGTGTGTGACGTAGTCCTTCACCTTTGCACATGCATGCTGAGCGATGTCTCCACCTGCGTCATTCGTGGCATCCTTGGTAGTCATTGTACTTGTGTATGTGGCCTATTGACATGACTTCATGTGTACATGTTTTCTTTTCTGCGCTATGCATGCGTATACTCCCAGCCTCGAACACATGTGGTACATGTACTGCAGGGTCTTTGTGCACCTGACTGACATTTGTGGGCATGGTATCTGTGACTACTCCACCCTTTGCGTTCCATGGGCACTGCTGGGAATGATAGGCACCCACCCCTCCTGTCTCAGGGCACTGCTGGGAGGACTCTGCACCCACCCCTCCTGTCTCAGGGCACTGCTGGAAGGACTCTGCACCCACCCCTCCTGTCTCAGGGCACTGCTGGGAGTGATTGGCCCCCACCCCTCCTGTCTCAGGGCACTGCTGGGAGGACTCTGCACCCACCCCTCCTGTCTCAGGGCACTGCTGGGAGTGATAGGCACCCACCCCTCCTGTCTCAGGGCACTGCTGGGAGTGATTGGCCCCCACCCCTCCTGTCTCAGGGCACTGCTGAGAGGACTCTGCACCCACCCCTCCTGTCTCAGGGCACTGCTGGGAGGACTCTGCACACACCCCTCCTGTCTCTGGGCACTGCTGGGAGTGAAAGGCACACACCCCTCCTGTCTCTGGGCACTGCTGGGAGGACGCTGCACCCACCCCTCCTGTGTCTGGGCACTGCTGGGAGTGATAGGCACCCACCCCTCCTGTCTCAGGGCACTGCTGGGAGTGATAGGCACCCACCCCTCCTGTCTCAGGGCACTGCTGGGATGACTCTGCACCCACCCCTCCTGTCTCAGGGCACTGCTGGGAGTGATAGGCACCCACCCCTCCTGTCTCAGGGCACTGCTGGGAGTGATAGGCACCCACCCCTCCTGTCTCAGGGCACTGCTGGGAGGACTCTGCACCCACCCCTCCTGTCTCAGGGCACTGCTGGGAGGACTCTGCACCCACCCCTCCTGTCTCAGGGCACTGCTGGGAGTGATAGGCACCCACCCCTCCTGTCTCAGGGCACTGCTGGGAGTGATAGGCACCCACCCCTCCTGTCTCAGGGCACTGCTGGGAGGACTCTGCACCCACCCCTCCTGTCTCAGGGCACTGCTGGGAGGACTCTGCACCCACCCCTCCTGTCTCAGGGCACTGCTGGGAGTGATAGGCACCCACCCCTCCTGTCTCAGGGCACTGCTGGGAGTGATAGGCCCCCACCCCTCCTGTCTCAGGGCACTGCTGGGAGGACTCTGCACCCACCCCTCCTGTCTCAGGGCACTGCTGGGAGGACTCTGCACCCACCCCTCCTGTCTCAGGGCACTGCTGGGAGTGATAGGCCCCCACCCCTCCTGTCTCAGGGCACTGCTGGGAGGACTCTGCACACACCCCTCCTGTGTCTGGGCACTACTGGGAGGACTCTGCACCCACCTCTCCAATTTCACAATATGTACGCTCATGACATACACGGATGTGGGTACGCTCCATGCATTCGAGGTGGGGGTACGTGTCGTACTTACACTGTTGTGGTGGGGCTACGCTCCATGCATTCGAGGTGAGGGTACGTGTCTTACTTACACTGTTGGGGTGGGGGTACGCTCCATACGTACGCGGGTGTGGGTACGGGTCGTACTTACACTGTTGGGGTGGGGGTACGCTCCATACGTACGCGGGGGTGGGTACAGGTCATACTTACACTGTTGGGGTGGGGGTACGCTCCATACGTACGCGGGTGTGGGTACGGGTCGTACTTACACTGTTGGGGTGGGGGTACGCTCCATACGTACGCGGGTGTGGGTACGGGTCGTACTTACACTGTTGGGGTGGGGGTACGCTCCATACGTACGCGGGTGTGGGTACGGGTCGTACTTACGCTGTTGGGGTGGGGGTACGCTCCATACGTACGCGGGTGTGAGTACGGGTCGTACTTACGCTGTTGGGGTGGGGGTACGCTCCATACGTACGCGCGTGTGGGTACGGGTCGTACTTACACTGTTGGGGTGGGGGTACGCTCCATGCATACGGGTGGGGGTAGGGTCCGTACATTTCCGTCCCCACGCTATGTGATGCTTGTGCGGGCCGTACCCAGGCCTTTGCCACGTGGGTACGAGCCGTCCCGCCATTGTTGGAGTGACGTGGGTGTGGGCGTGGTTCGACTCGTACCCACGCTCTTCAGGCGTGGGTACGGGACGTACCTGTCTGGTTGTGTTGCCTGTTCGCGTCGTGACGGACTTCCGTTGTGGCGGTCGCTGGCTTATCTGGACACGCCCCCACCCCCTCGTAGTGACCAGGGCATGGGAGTCAGGTATGTCCAGGGCATGTGTGCTGTGTGACTTTGGGGGGGGGTTTGTGGCCTGCCCTGGTCCTGCCACCCCCACCCCACCCCACATTCCCCCCTCCCTTAGTTGTTCTGACCTTCTGCGGCGTCTGCGTCGGAACCTGTAGAGGAGGTCGACTGCTATGAGAGCCGGGATGACTCGTAGGTTCGGGTCCATGTCTGTCCGTCGCGTACTGGTCCTCCTTGCTCGCGTCGTCCTGTCGCGTACTGGTCCTCCTTGTTCGCGTCGTCCTGTCTGTCCGTCGCGTACTGGTCCTCCTTGTTCGCTTCGTCCTGTCGCGTACTGGTCCTCCTTGTTCGCGTCGTCCTGTCTGTCCGTCACGTACTGGTCCTCCTTGTTCGCGTCGTCCTGTCTGTCCGTCGCGTACTGGTAGTCCTTGTTCGCGTCGTCCTGATTTCCCAGCAGTTTTTGGCTGCTGGAAAATATTCACCGTGCGGGATGACGTCGGTGCGAATCGTAATTCCTGGTTCGTGAATGGCAGGCTGCGTGCGTCCCGACGTCAGGTCGGCGCTTTCCCGGTTCGCATTTGTATGTTTATTTTGTTCGGTCGGGGTTTTTTACGATTCGTACGGAAATGTTGCTCCCGTGCGAATCGTAATTCCATGTTTGTAATTTTGTACGACCGGGTACGCGTCGGACGGAGAATATGCTCCGTCCGACGGTTCGTACCCGGTTTTTACAGGATCGTGATCGGCACCTTTATCTGCAATTTAGATATGGGGTCCTACAGACTACCGCAAACACTTGCAGGTGGGGGGTAAAAATGCCAGTGGGTTGTGTACCCTCTGCTCTCAAAAAGCAAAAGAAGATGACGTCCATCTATTGTTCTTCTGCCCAATCTATAAAAATTCAAGGGACCGTTGGATCAAACCCTTATGTAAAAACATGGGGGTTAGGTCCTACAAAGAGGCAGAACGTATATTCAAGTCAAATACCTCGCAACTGGTAGTGTTTTGTACAAGGAGGTTTTTATTCAATGTGTACCTCATTAGGAAACAGATCGGTTGTAAGTTGTAATGTACCGCTGCGGTCTGCACTTTTCCTTAGCCCTGTATAGCTAATATAAAATGCACTGATTCCTTCTTTTTAACGTGTTTTTAGAAAAAAAGTTTTAAAATCTGGCTTTTTAACTTAAATTAAAATGTATTTTTTCGATTTTTAATGCGGGAATTGCACAATCGATGAGGTAGATTAATTGTTTGTTCACCCCATTGTATGTATTAACTTGAATATTTGGTCTGTGTATTTGTATACAATTGTTGGAAATGTCTTTTTTATGTACTTCTTGCTTTTATGGCTATATCAGCCGAAATAAAGCTTAAACAAACACTATTAGGTCATGCCACACACATCAGGGCATGACCTACCTTTTACCAACAATGCACCCAGCCCTAGGGCCTACCATAGAGGTGTCTGAAATGTGGCAAAGTGAAGGTTTTAGAGACTGGCAAGTAGGCTTCCTTGCCAAGTCAACATGGCAGTCAGGGACTGCACACAGGCTCTGCGATGGCAGGCCTGGGATACATTTTACAAGCTGCTTCTGTGGGTGGCACAACCGGTGCTGCAAGCCCACCACCAGCAGTTAACTTACATGCCCTTGGCACACTCAGTGCACTAGACTAGGGTCTGAACAGTAAGTCAACCAAGCCAATCATGGTAACACCAATCAATGTATCAATTTAACAAAGGGAGCACTTGCACTGTGGCACTGATCAGCAATGGCACAGTGGCCAAAGCAATATTCCAGCAAAACATCGTAAACAGAGGAGGCCAACAGAAAAAAAATGGAGGAGAGACTCATGCCAATGATGCCAGGTCTAACACGTGTCCCCTCCAGCTGAAATGTGGGGAGAACTACCCTTCACCTTGGGAGTCCTCATCACTAAGGCAGAAAAATCTGGACAGACCATCAACATTGGCGTGATCTGTACCAGGGCGGTGTTCCACCGTAAAGTCCATCCCCTGTAGGGAAATGGACCACCTCAACAGCTTTGGGTTTTCACCCCTCATCTGCATTAACCATCTGAGGGGCCTGTGGTCTGTCTGAACCCGGAAGTGAGTCCCAAACAGGTAGGGTCTTAGCTTCTTCAGCGCCCAGACCACAGCAAATGCCTCACACTCTATTGCACTCCACCTCTGTTCCCTGGGAAGTAACCTCCGGCTGATGAAGGCTACAGGTAAGTCTCGGCCCTCCTCATTCATCTGTGCTAGAACAGCCCCCACACCATGCTCTGAAGCGTCCGTCTGGACAATGAACTCCTTGGAAAAGTTGGGCGCCTGGAGGACCGGTGCTGTACACATTGCAGTTTTCAGCGTGTCAAAGGCCTTCTGACAGGCGTCAGTCCAGATCACAAGTCTTGGCTGCTTCCTGGAAGTCAGCGAGGTCAAGGGGTGCACAATGTTGCCATACCCCTTGACAAACCTCCTGTAGTAACCCGTGAGACCCAAGAAGGCTCTCACCTGAGTCTGGGTTTTGGGCGATTCCCAAGCCAGGATGGTATCTATCTTGGGTTGCAGGGGGGCCACCTTGACGATCCCTACTTGGTGCCCCAAGTACACCACTGAACCCTGCCCAATCTGGCACTTACTGGCCTTGATTGTGAGGCCTGCTCTGCGCAGGGCCAACAACACTTCCTGGAGGTGGCGCAAGTGTTCCTCCCAGTTGGCGCTGAACACTGCTATGTCGTCCAGGTAGGCGGCGCTGAAATCCTCCCGTCCAGCCAATACCTGGTTGACCAACCTCTGGAATGTGGCAGGGGCATTCTTCATCCCAAAGGGCATAACCCGGAACTGGTAGTGCCCATCTGGTGTGGAGAATGCAGACCTCTCTTTTGCCCCATCAGTCAAGGCGATCTGCCAGGACCCAGACATTAGATCAAACGTACTAAGGTACCGGGCAGCCCCCAACCGATCTATGAGCTCATCAGCTCTAGGGATGGGGTGTGCGTCAGTCTTGGTGACCGAATTGAGTCCTCGGTAATCCACACAGAACCGCAGTTCTGGTGAGGCACCAGGCGCTGCAGCCTTTGGGACCAAGACCACTGGGCTGGCCCAAGGACTGCTAGAGGACTCAACCAACCCTAAGGCAAACATCTTGGAGACCTCCTCCTTGATGTATGCTCTGACCTTGTCAGTCACCCTGTAGGCCTTGTGCCTCACAGGAGTGCTGTCCCCGGTGTCCACATCGTGGACACACCACTGAGTGACTCCAGGGATTAAGGAGAACAGTTCAGGGAATTGTCTCAACAGATGGCGACAATCTTGCTGCTGCTCAGGGATCAGTGTGTCAGAGAGGACAACACCATCCACTGACCCATCTTGCTCTTTTGCACACAGGAGTTCAGGAAGAGGCTCACTTTCCTCCTCCATTCCAGCATCTGTGGCTAGGAGCATGTCCACTTCGGACCTTTCTAAGTGGGGCTTTAACCGGTTGACATGCAGGAACCTCAAGGGGTTCCTGGGAGACTTCAAGACTCAAGTAGGTGACATCGCTCTTTTTCTCCACAACCTCAAATGTTCCGGTCCACCTGTCCTTGAGCGCACAAGGTTCTACAGGGGCCATGACCCAAACTTTCTGACCAGGTTGAAGCCCAACCAGAGTGGCATTCTGGTCGTACCACCGCTTCATCTCTTCCTGGCTGGCCTCCAGATTTGCCTGAGCAAGATCTCTGAAGCGCAGAGTCTGGTTTCTGAAGGCCAGCATGTAACTGTATACATCCTAGGGAGGTTTCCTGGGTGATTGCTCCCAGCCTTCTTTGACCAGACTCAAAGGCCCTCTTACCGGGTGTCCATACAAAAGCTCAAAGGGGCTGAACCCTAGAGACTGCTGTGGCACCTCACGGTAAGCAAACAGCAGGCATGGTAAGAGAACGTCCCATTTACGCCTCATTGGTTCTTCAAGACCCATAATCATGCCTTTTAGGGTCCGGTTGAATCTTTCAACCAGCCCATTACCTTGAGGGTGGTAAGGAGTGGTAAACTTGTAGGTTACCCCACACTCCTTCCACAGAGACTTCATATAATTAGAAATGAAGTTGGTGCCCCGGTCTGACACCACCTCTCTGGGGAACCCCATGCGGGAGAAAACACCCATCAGTGCCCGTCCCACCACAGGGGACGTCACTGTGCGGAGAGGGATGGCTTCCGGGTACCGGGTGGCATGGTCCACCAAGACCAGGATAAACCTGTTGCCCATGGCTGTCTTGGGGTCCAGTGGCCCCACAATGTTAATCCCCACTCGCTCAAAGGGGGTACTGACGACGGGAAAAGGTTGGAGGGGAGCCTTCTGCTTCCGCCCACTTTTCCCACTTGCCTGGCAAGTTTGGCAGGTCCTACAATGGATGTCTGAATCCCTTCTCATCTTGGGCCAATATAAATGGGTGAAAAGCCTGTCCCAGATGTCCAGCTAATGGAACGTCATGAGCCAACCCCAGTAGGAAGGCTCTGAAGAGCTGGGGTACCACCAGCACACGGGCTGACCCAGGCTCAGCAGCCTTAGGCTAGCTATACAGAAGGTTGTTCTCCCAGTAAATCCAATGTGACCCTGACTTATCACCTGTTGTTTGGGCTGAGGCCTGCTGCCTCTTACCCACAAGAGAAGGGCACACTTTCTGTTCAGCACAAAATTCCTCCCTGGAGGGACCACCATCCTGCTGCCAATGGGTCAGCTCGGGCAGGTCTCCCAGTTCAGCAACTTGTTCCCCTGTAGGTTCCAGGGCATCCCCCTCAGGGTCTGCTTCCTCCTGGACCGTGGGAACGATGGGGGACGGTTTCCCACGCCCCCTGCCTCTTCTCTTCACGGTTGGGCCCTGGGCCATACTTTCAGGCTCCAGGGCCCCATCAACACCCTTACTAGCTGACATGGACTGAGTGGTCGCACACGCCCACTCCGGCAGACCCAACATTACCGGATGCCCTTTCGCTCCATCTTAGCCCAAGGAGAGTCCTCCAAATCATTGCCCAGGAGACAATCAACAGGCATGGCGGGCCTCACAGCAACCTGAAGAGTCCCTGAGACCCCCCCCCCCCACTCAAAAGGAACTTGAGCTACCTCACACTTATTCTGTGAGTTGTCAGCAGCTACAACGGGGTAGAATGCATGAGGGACCACCTGCTCTCTGGACACCACGTGACACTTGACAGCTGTCACACTTGCTCCGGTGTCTCTGAGAGCTTCCACCCTATGGCCATTAATGGTCACCCACTGCCTATATTTCTTAGTGTTATTAGGCAGAGGGGTCGGAGGGACCATTTCCACGTCTCCTAAAGAGACCAGGGACATTTCTGCGGGACCCCACCCACCGGGGGCACCCATCTCGTTCCCTCCCAGGGCTACATTCGTCACCTGGCAGGGGGGTGCACGTGGTGGTGCATTCAAATCCCTCATGGGACACTGGGGATCATAATAACGGTGTCCCACCTGCTTACAAACGTAGCGGGTCATGGGGCCCCTGGGAACAGGTTTACCTGCGGGACCTCTGGCTTCTTTACAGGGGGAGGCTGGGAACCCTTCCCTTGGTTCCCTTGGGGATTACTTTGGGGCCCTTTCTGAAACTCCCTCTGTTTACCCCTGCCCCCCCACTCTTCTGCTGGGGACCCTGCCCACCTTTGGCTGAGTCTCCCACTGGACCCTTGTGGACCCTGGTACTGACCCAGCGGTCTGCCTCCTCAGCAAGTTTTCTAGGGTTAGATATCTTGCTATCAATAAGGTGCTGGCGTAGCTCTGGAAAACAGTTATTAGACAAATGCTCCCATGCAAACAAATCGTAAAGAGCATCATCACTATCCACTTTGCTACCCTTTACCCAAGCATCCATGGCTCTGAAAAAGAAGGACACATATTCAACCCAAGTAGTACCAGGCAACTTCTTACATTCTCTAAAGGCTTGTCGGTACTTTTCTGGAGTTAAGCCATACCTTAACATTAAAGCATCTTTCATATGAGTATAAGACATCCTATCCTCAGCGGGCATGTCCAACAAGGTATCTCTCCCTTCATTGACAAAGCGACCCCACAACCCCGCTCCCCAATCTTTCTCAGGGTCCCGGTGGGCCAACAATGCTAACTCATATGCTTTGAACCATTGACAATATCCTCATTTCTACTGTAATCTTTTATCACATCTTTGGGAAAATAAAACCTACTTTCTGCAGGCACATATGTAGTGCTGCCATCAGAGGGATTCAACTCTAAACTCTCAGTTTTAAGCTCCATCTCCCTCAACATTTTCTCACGTTTAAACGCTAATTTCTCTCTTTCAAAATCTATTCTTTTGCTCTCCATTTCAGCTTCTCTCCTGCTTCTTGCATTCTCTAACTCCAACTGCCCTCCTAATTTAAGTTTTGCCATCTCTAATTTGTACCCCCTCTCCTTCTCCCTGTCTTCCAACTCTTCAGGAGAAAGGCTCTTAGAGGAAACACTGCTGCCGGGAGATTCCATTGGCCCATTCATGGGCTCTTCCACTTCCTCTTCCTCTTCCGGTACCACCACCGGATCAGAGGGATTTCTGGCCTCTAACCAGGCCTTCAGCGCTTTACGGATGTCCTCTTTCACTCTGAGGCCTGCGGTAGGAACTTTAAACTGCTTGCAAAATTGCTCTAGATCCTTTTTCTTGTAGGTATTTATCAATTTTTTATCAAATTCCTCAACAACAGTAACAGCAGGGGTAGCAGCTCCGGCATCACTCATGGTCAAAACTGGCAGTGTTTAAAAAATAAGCTCCAGGAAAGCGGAGAACAAAAATAGGAGATCCTACCAAAACAGATTGTGGCTGCACTATGGTCTGCTTTCACTATGTAGCGTACACTAATCACTGCACATGAGTCATAAATGCAAAGTTCAAATCCTCACCGCTGACCACCAATGTTAGAACCGGCGGTCTCTAGTTGGCAGAGGTATGCACTTCTGACAAATAGGGACCCACCTTCTCTAGTCAGGGCAAGGGGATTACACACTCAGATAACCACTGCTCAACCCCTTGGTAGCTTGGCAGAGCAGACAGGCCTATCTCAGAGGCAGTGTGTTAAGCATTTATGACCACATACAGTAATAAAGTGAATACACTACAAACTGACACAGCACAGGAGTTATTATAAAAATAAGTATTGTTATATAAGGCTTAGCACAAGACCAAAAAACGATAAAAATATACCACAATCTTAATAAATACTCTTTGGAAGGAAAAATAATAGGTTAGGTAAAGTTTCTTCTTAGGAAATAGTTCTTTAGCAACAAAAGTAAGTATTCTTCTTAAAACAAGTTCTTGGCAACAATGTGACCCCCACAGGAGTATGTGACTTAGTTGATTAGCAACCCGCACACCTTTTTGTTCAATGTTCTATTCATTTAATCCTTTTGGGGTGCAAACCTGGAGAGTGCCCTGTCCCATGGCACGAAAGAATATAGCATGATGCTGATGCACAATTGCGTATCAGTCCCAGGTTGCGACACCGCGTAGTAGATGAAAAAATCATCGTTCAACTGAAGTTCATTCGATTTAACCACATTTTATTGAAATCTTTTGCATATGAAATTGGTCATTTCGATTTTCAAATGCATGTAATATGCTAAATAGCCTTAGTTACAGCATGTCGAAAGAATCCATTAATCATGAAGTAATTTAACCCAATGCATTTCGGACTTCTCGCCCTTGTGAGGGGCAACTGTAAAACATGGAAGAGACCACAAGTCAGAATGACCTCGAAAAAGCACAATTTCAAGTGATTTTTAAATTAACAAAGTCTAACAAAGTCTAAACCGTTAACCAATTCAATAGCAAAAACACTGTGATGGATATAATGTCAAAACACAATCGTCCCGTTTGATTGTATATTGAATACTACCCCCCATAATACAAATAAAATAACAATGCAGAGAAATAATAATGAAATCATGTTGCGACACGATTAAGGGTCAAAATGTAAAGCATACAACACCTCCACAATGCCGCACCCGGCGTTGCCTACCTTAAAAACTCTTAATTTATCGTATGGAGCGGCTGACATGGATACTGCCTTTTTGAAAAGTCAGTTTCACCAACCCCGTTTCAATATCAACTAACTCCACCCCTATTGCGGCCACGTGTTTACCTCCGAATGTGAAAATGAAAAAAAGATTTAAACAAATCAATAAAGTTAAAACCATACAAAGCAACTTAAACAGATGACACAGAACTCTATAAATGTTTAAAATACGACGCGTTCATATGAACTCCCTTGAAAAGTCTTTCAGAGTAATCCATTGTCTTTGTCAAATCCAGTTTTCAGCGAGGATTGTTTTTTAAGGTGAGTTTCATGGTGGGTGCTGGGTGCTAGTTGGGCAGCGAGGAAAATGTGACTTAGTTGATTAGCAACCCGCACACCTTTTTGTTCAATGTTCTATTAATTTAATCTACTACGGGCAGTATCCATGTCAGCCGCTCCATACGATAAATTAAGAGTTTTTAAGGTAGGCAACGCCGGGTGCGGCATTGTGGAGGTGTTGTATGCTTTACATTTTGACCCTTAATCGTGAATAGAACATTGAACAAAAAGGTGTGCGGGTTGCTAATCAACTAAGTCACATTTTCCTCACTGCCCAACTAGCACCCAGCACCCACCATGAAACTCACCTTAAAAAACAATCCTCGCTGAAAACTGGATTTCACAAAGACAATGGATTACTCTGAAAGACTTTTCAAGGGAGTTCATATGAACGCGTCGTATTTTACACATTTATAGAGTTCTGTGTCATCTGTTTAAGTTGCTTTGTATGGTTTTAACTTTATTGATTTGTTTAAATCTTTTTTTCATTTTCACATTCGGAGGTAAACACGTAGCCGCAATAGGGGTGGAGTTAGTTGATATTTAAACGGGGTTGGTGAAACTGACTTTTCAAACAGGCAGTATCCATGTCAGCCGCTCCATACGATAAATTAAGAGTTTTTAAGGTAGGCAACGCCGGGTGCGGCATTGTGGAGGTGTTCTATGCTTTACATTTTGACCCTTAATCGTGTCGCAACATGATTTCATTATTATTTCTCTGCATTGTTATTTTATTTGTATTATGGGGGGTAGTATTCAATATACAATCAAACGGGACGATTGTGTTTTGACATTATATCCATCACAGTGTTTTTGCTATTGAATTGGTTAACGGTTTAGACTTTGTTAGACTTTGTTAATTTAAAAATCACTTGAAATTGTGCTTTTTCGAGGTCATTCTGACTTGTGGTCTCTTCCATGTTTTACAGTTACCCCTGACGAAGGGCGAGAAGCCCGAAATGCATTGGGTTAAATTACTTCATGATTAATGGATTCTTTCGACATGCTGTAACTAAGGCTATTTAGCATATTACATGCATTTGAAAATCGAAATGACCAATTTCATATGCAAAAGATTTCAATAAAATGTGGTTAAATCGAATGAACTTCAGTTGAACGATGATTTTTTCATCTACTACGCGGTGTCGCAACCTGGGACTGATACGCAATTGTGCATCAGCATCATGCTATACCCCCACAGGAGTCACACGACGTCGAGGTTACGATATTCCCAAGGTTCGGCGTCGACCGCGAGGAGCGCTACGTCGAGCCTGGAGTCGCAACAGACCCCACAAACACAGTACCTTTAGAATGAAGCAACACGATGATCCACGGCGCCGAGAGGTCAGCGTCAAGAGGTCTGCTTCGATCGGGCCTCGGAGTCGGGGCGATCCACAGTGGCGTCGAGAGGTGTCGGGCCGGAGCAGCGCTCACGGCGTCGAGAAGGGCGCAGCGTCGATGCGATCAGCAGTGGCGTCGAGACGGGGTCACTTGGAGCTGGAGCCGAACTCACTACTCACTGGCGTCGCTGCTGGCGTCGATCGGGCCCGGCGGCCGGCGTCGAAGGCTCGGAACACTGGAGCCGTACTCACGATGTCGAGCTGGATTCGGCGGCGTCCGGCGACGTAGAGATTGCAGATTTCCCCTGTGCACTGGGAACACCACGTTCCAGCAACAAGCAATTCAGTAGAGGGTGAAGTCCTTTAGCCCTGTGACTTCAACAGGAGGCTGGCACTCTTCCAGTCCTTGGAGATTTTCTTGCAAGCTTGAGTACACACTAAGTTCCTCTCTTCTTGTCCCTTGGCAAAAGTAAAGAAGCAGCTTCAGGTTCCCCCCAGCAAACAGCACACTTACAGAAGGGGGAGGCAAGTCCTTGGATCAGCAGGCTTCTTGTCCTTGGTAGAGGTTTCCTTGTCAGAAGTGATCTAAATTCTTTGGTTCAGGGGTCCTTCTTTTATACCCCTTTTCTGCTTTGTTCCCTTTGTCCAAGCAGGGAAATTCCCCCATCCCAGGTTTGTTGTGGGTGTTGCCAGGCCGAGGCACCTGGCCTATTCACTGAGCAGGGCAGGGTCATCAGCCGCCCAGCAGGAGGCGGGGCCAGTATTGTCACTGGCAGGGGCAGGGCCATCAGTCGCCCGGCAGGAGGTGGAGCCAGCATTGTGTCAGGCAGGGCAGGCTACCAGGGACTACTCTTCCCCCACTCTAAAGGTAAATGCCTCATTCACCCCACACTGACTCATTCAGACCTCTGGAGCCACCCAGCCCCTGACACACACACCAAACCAGCAGAGACCGGTGGAAAGTCGGACAAGAAAATAGCCACTTTCTAAAAGGGCTATTTTCAAACACAGAATTTAAAAACCATCCATCCTAAAGGATGTGTTATTAAATTCTGAGTTCAGGGATACTAAACTCGAACAGCTACCATGCTCCCTGAGTCAGATAGGATTATAATGGAGTTAATAATCAGTCTGCCCATTCTGGCCTATGGGAGGCAGGTAGCCCTTCAATAGTGAAAAACGAAAATGGTTGTAATTCACTATTAGGTCATGCCACACACATCAGGGCATGACCTACCTTTTACCAACAATGCACCCAGCCCTAGGGCCTACCATAGAGGTGTCTGAAAGGTGGCAAAGTGAAGGTTTTAGAGACTGGCAAGTAGGTTTCCTTGCCAAGTCGACATGGCAGTCAGGGACTGCACACAGGCTCTGCGATGGCAGGCCTGGGATACATCTTACAAGCTGCTTCTGTGGGTGGCACAACCGGTGCTGCAAGCCCACCAGCAGCAGTTAACTTACATGCCCTTGGCACACGCAGTGCACTAGTCTAGGGTCTGAACAGTAAGTCAACCAAGCCAATCATGGTAACACCAATCAATGTATCAATTTAACATAGGGAGCACTTGCACTGTGGCACTGATCAGCAGTGGCACAGTGCCCAAAGCAATATTCCAGCAAAACATCGTAAACAGAGGAGGCCAACAGAAAAAAAAATGGAGGAGAGACTCATGCCAATGATGCCAGGTCTAACAAATATCATTAGTGAACTAATCAGCAAGTTAGTTATCATTTACACTTAATATGACCTAGGGGCATATTATCAAGCACAGCGTTAGAATTATCGCCGCTTTAGCGGCAGAAAACTGCCGCTAAAGCGGCGATAATGGGCTTGATAATATGCTGCAGAGAATTCCCACAGAAGCCCATGTTGACACCAGAACATGGGCTTCTATGGGAATTCTCAAGGGCATATGATCAAGCCCATTATCACCGCTTTACCGGCAGTTTTCTGCCGCTAAAGCGGCGATAATTGTAACGCCGTTTCTTGATAATATGCCCCCTAGTTTCTTTTTGTACATGGAAAAACATGATAGTCCATTAAATAAAACACACACTGCTTTTGTACAGTGTGCATTCTGAACTCATGCATTTAAAGGTGCTCTCATATGTGATGATAAAGAAAAGGAAAAGTCAGTAATATAAAAAAAAATGTAAGATCACAGAATTTGGTTAGGTGGGGAAGCTGGGATTGATGCCAAGATTTCTGGTTTCATATTTTGCAGTCCAGCCACTAGATGGGTAACTCTTTTGCCTCTTTTACAGCAAATGTTAATGCTATATCTTTCATTCTTGGTGTATGAAGTTAGACCTTTGTAAAGCTAGGCTCATTTTAGTCTAGAGGTTCCTAAAGAACCTTGAGCTGAACCAGAGCTAGGCTTCTGGCTCGAGCTTTCAGTGGCTTACTCACGTCTGCATCACATATGGAGGCAGATTTATAAGCCCCTTGCGCCACGTTTGCATCACTTTTTCCATGTTAAAAGTGACGCAAAAGTGGCGCAAGGGGCTTGTAAATCTGCCCGATGGTCTTTAGTTTGTCAGTACCAGCTGGCATAAGTCTTTACCCAAAGTGTGATCTGGACCGTGTGTGGGTCCAGTGGGCACTTGGGCAGTAAGATATCAGTCTGAGAGAGGTCTCCCTCCTTATACCAGCAGTGCGAGTGGTAGTCTCGGAGTCGCTGCACACACACTGTCTGCCACCACCCTGCTTGGCCACACAGCCTAGCTGACTAAGTTAATGCTCACTGTCATTGTCTGCCATCCGAAATTTGGCCAGTCCTGACCTGAGGTGGACCAGGTTCAGTCATTCACCCTCCTCCAGTCCTAACTAAACAATCGCCATATGTTTTGAGCAGGAAGTAACGCTTTACTACTATGAGTAATGAGATATTTTTTTAAAATATATACATTTGAATATTGATTGGTGGTCCATTAGTAACCTTTCCATTACCGTTTGCAGCACACTTTGCATTGTGTGAGACCAGATCTTGAGTCGATTACTTCACAGTCAAGTCAAGTCGATAATTCAACTCACACGACCTGCAGCTCGGGTAAAATTACAGTTTTTTGAAGGCTGCATAGTAAAAACCTATTTTGAGGTTGCTAAAGCACCTATGTTGTGATTCTCAGTGTTTGGGACCACATAATAGGTTTGTACATCAGGCTCCAAATCTCAACACAATTCCAGCTTCATTCAAGCTTCTCCGGATTTGCTGGTTCCCACTACTTTGGTCTATTCAGTACCTGGAGGTCTGAAGTTCAAGGCCCGGATTTACTCAGCTCACTGCAGCAAGGGAAGCTGCTGTGCTATGTTGGGTGGAAGGGAGAGAGAAGAACATTGCCATATTTATAAACATATGGTGCAAATCTGGCATACTTGTGGCTGCCTAGCGCTAATGCAGGTACCCTTGTGTCATGTGCCAAGGGTGCGTGTGTTGTGATCAGAATATTTTTTGTGCATATATGGATACATTCCTGCACAAAAACTGTCCTTTGAGGCTTATTCTTCTTGTTATGTGTGCAAAGAGGGAGTAGCAAGGAGAAATAAAGATATTTCTCCTAGTTAAGCCTGCCTCGGGTAGGCACACCATTTTGGTGCATGTCCAAGTCGTTATATAAGGATTATGGGTTGTAAACATGGGTTTGCATCAAAATACATGGGTGTATGCGCAGGCCGCCTGTGCTCCAACCATGAAACGCCTACCTGATACAAGAAAACACTGCCTTCCTTTTTTTTTTTACAGAGCTATGCAAATCAGGCTGTGTGTGTGTGAGAAGTTGGCCTGGCATATGCTGTTCCTAGTTATAGGGACACCTTGCACCAGTCAATTCGACTCTTATTGATGATAGGTTTAAGACAACCTTTAAAGAAAGCTATCCTGGTGGTAGCTGTAGAGAGCAGCCTTCAGGCTAAGTCTTGAAGGAGTGTTAAGCTTATTGTTTTACCATAATAACCTCTTGAATAACCAAATGAAAGAGTAGCCCACACAGGTATATATATAAAATATATGTATTTATTCTAGACAGAATCCCACAGTCACTTTATGTGGCTAGTGGCAAAGTTACACTTCAAACAAGCATTTATAAACACAATAAATAGCACAGAAATCAATGGGCCACAGGGGGGGACCAAACCATATACTAAAATAGTGGTATAAGAACCACGACAATTCTAAAGACAATGCCTAGGGCATTCAGGATCGCTTGCCCCTTCAGAATCCACCCACTGTTAAGAGGAAGGGGACCCACGGGAGACGCGTGCAGCACAAGAAGTTGCTATTGGGATCGCAATGTTAATCTATGGTGAATGTCGCGGTTCAATATTTAAAGATTAAACTTCTAGCAGGAGTACAAAGTTAAGGCATGAGACTTAAGGCTTTGGAGAGCCCACCACCATGGGAGTACCGAAGTACCACTGTTACCTGCCCCAGGGAAGCCGGGTGCATAGGTCGATTCTGGTGTCAGGTCGCGGGCTGATTTTCAATGGAAAAGTAGTCCAAACTGCTGCTAGCCGAAAGTGTCGATGAAGTCGTGAAGATCTAAGAGGTAGAAAGTGTAGAGAAGAACCTGAAAGCAGAGGGGACAGAGTCTGGGTCATGGCACAGTGACCAGGGAGCTCACAGGAAGGAGCTCGTGGATGTCAGGTGCTTCAGGTAGAGATGGGTGCAGCTTGGCTCTGCAGTCACAGGCTCCGGGAGGCTTCAAGGAACCCCAGCTTCTGAAGGGCGACTGTCCCACGTTGGATGAGGGTCGCTGCAGTGTTAGTGTCCCGATTGGATCCACTAAGCCTTGGCAACCGCAACCCACGTAATATGAACAAAGCAGCTGCTGGTGCAGACCCACGAGGTCTGAGGGTGCTCTCCTTTGGAGAGAGCGTAGAGCAGGCCTGGAGCAACCAGGGGAACTCTTGTATTTAAAGATAGACCTCCGCTAGGGCCCACAAGTTGAGAGACAAGGGACCACGGGAGGCGGCAATTTGGAGTGCGTAAAAGGGCACCCACGGGCCATTGGAGGGGGCTAGGGTGCTGGTCTTTTGCACAATTGCTGCAAAGTGGTTGGCTCGTAAACGGGCCAAAGCACAACTTCCCCACTGGTCAGGGTCATGTGCTATGCAAGTAGAAGCCGGGGTCTCGGGGTATTGGGGATCTCGACACCCACGCGGTCCACGGTGCCCAAACTCGTTGAGCACACTCACTGGCCTCTGGGATGCGCTGGAAACCCACCTCAAGGGTTCTGGGAGACGTTGAAGTTCGTGAGAGCAGCGAAGTTCCAACCAGGTCACTTGCAGTGTTTCAGGTGCCTGCCAAGCAGGGGGATAACTCCTTTATCCCAAGGGAGATTTCCTCAGTCAGCTGGGCAGCAGCTCGTCGAAGGTTGGTTCTGTAAAGTTCCAAAGTAATCTGAGGCTCTGGGGCCACATTATTCACATATATCCCCAATATTAGGGGAGTGTCCAGAGTAGTGTCCACCAATGGCTGGTGAGGCGGGAAAGGGTGGCTACACCCTCTCCCCTTTGTGTGTTTCCCGCTTGGGCGAGGGGCAGGATGCCCCTGAACCGGTTACAAGCGGTGTATGCAGAATTAGGTCTCTGCAGCTGCCTACGTGCAACTCTGAAAGGACATTTGGTGCGCCCACCCTGTTCCAATCCACATTATCCTGTCTGGGGAGATGCTAGCACCTCCCTGCCACAGGAGCCCTATTGTCCAGCTGGCAAGGCTGGGGTTTTCCCCAGCAACAGCCAGCCAGGGTCGTGTAGGTGGCGGGCAGTAGCCATTTTGTGTAACTTGTGCACTTTTAAATTGGTGTCTAAATTCTACCGCTTTTCCCATATCGCCCTTCTAGCAAGGGGGAATTGTATCCTCATGCCCATGGCTGGACTGGGGGTATGATTCCTACATGTTTGACACCAGACACGATATGGTTCTGTGTAGCCATTCTCAAGTTACGATGACGTGATTTACTTATAATGCGGTTAAGAGTATATGGTATGGCTACACTACAAATAACCCAGTAACGTTTTTACGAAGGTTGCAGAGAGGCCCTACTCATGTAGGGGTCCCCCCTCACACATACCTCAGCACCCAGCCCTGTAGGATTACCAGGGCCTGCCATAGGGGTGACCTATGAGAGTATATGTGTTGTAATGGTGTGGGATATAGGGTACCTACATCCCTGTAAGGGGTGCTAGCACCACCTTACCCAGACTACAGTAGTGGTCTGGTGGTGTCAGTTTGTATGGCTGTCCCAGGGTGGCACAATAAGTGCTGCAGCCCTGGTAGGCCTACTGAGGGACCCATGCCCTGGGTACCTAGGGTACCATCTACAAGGGACTGGTAGGGCATGCCCAGCATCCAATTAGGTTTGTACCTAGAGTACTCACAACAGTTTTAGGGAGAAAGCAGATAGGCTGGGGTCCTGGATAGCAGGATCCCAGCCAGACTAGTCAAAAACCACTCAAATACCAGGCAAAAAGTTGGGGGCGACCATTAGTCAGATTCCACCTTCCTACATAACCCCCCCCCCCAAACGAAAGGAGATAAGGCTAACCTTGTCCAGATAAGCCTTTATTTCCTGAGTGGCCATATAAGGAAGAACCTGCACTAGCATGGTTGCTCCCTGTCTCATGGTCCACTTGGGAAATCTTACCCCAAGGGGTTCTAGAGTTTCTCCAAAGTCTAGGGAAATTACCTGTATTGGTTTTTTGGTCAGAGGTGGGCTGGTGGGGTGTCTGAGTCTGGAAGTGAGGCCCTACTTGGGTTGGTCTCAACCTCCTCAGATCACTGGCCACTATGGAAGCCTTTCTGCCCATGACTGTGTCATATCTGGCCCTAAGGGTCAACCTCTGGCTGCCTACAGCTGGGGGTCGGATCCCTTTGGCTGGAATAGTGGAGGGCACTGGAAGGTTTGGGGCAACTATGCCCCAGGTTTCCCTGTGCTCAACATCATCCATTTGAGGGGTGCCTATACCTAGGGGTAAGGGGGATCCCTCAGTTTGTAGAGGAATATTCACCTGGCTGAAACTACTCTGCTGGGTGTCCCTAAGCTGCTGATGAGGGGTTCCTCTGGACAGGGGCCCATTAAGGGTCCACTGACCTCCCTGACCTCTGCAGCCCTGGGCTGACTGAGGCAGGGTGGAGAGGGGCAGGATACCTGCTCCAGACTGGGTACCACCTTGGAAGGGTCCCCTGCCATCAGAGAGGTGGGCAGGCCAGGCCTGTCCACTTCTAGGGCAGTTACTTCACAAGGGGCAGGGTCAGTTCCCTGAGAAACTTGACCCTTACCTGTAGTCTGGTGGGGGGAGGACTGTTCCTCTTCCCCTATGCTCTCTGTTTGGGTAGAGTGATCCATAGTTTCAGGCTTCACTCTTTCTATTTTCTCCTGGGGTGGAGGTGAGGCCCTCAGGGTCTCATCCACTCTCTCAGGGATTCCTACCATTTTCAAATGGGCCTTGTGGTCAACCTCAGCCCAGGCTGAGATTTCCAGATCATTCCCCAGTAGACAATCTACAGGCAAGTTTTGGGACACTGCCACTCTCTTTGGGCCAGTGACCCCTCCCCAGCTGAGATTTACCACTGCCATGGGATGGTCTGTCCTGATTCCATCTATGTTGGTCACCTGGTAGCTAAACCCAGGTAAAAGCTGTTCTAGGGGCACTAGCCTCTTGGTCACCATGGTGACACTGGCCCCTGTGTCCTTATAGGCCACAGTCTTCTGACCATTGATCATGGGCTCTTGTCTGTACCTGCCCAGAATACTGGGGCTCATGGTAAAGTTGGCAAACCCCATGCCACCATCACAGACTAGATTTGCTTGTACAGGGGATCTGGGTAGGCCAGGGTCCACCTGCGTTCCCCAAGAAAACCCCACTAAGTTTTTGGGTGCACTCCCACCACCTGGGGGATTACTACTAGTAGCAACAGGAGGTGTTGGAGCTGTAACTGGAGGAACATTTTCTTTATTGCCATTCTTTGGACAACTGGAGTCAGTTTTCCAGTGGCCAGGCTTCTGACACACATGGCAATATCGTTTCTTTTTTGAAGAGGAAGGATTTTGGGACCCACCCCCAGCACTGGGTTTTTGTGGCTCTTCAGGGGACTTTTCTGTTTTATTATCCCCACCTTTCTCTTTGGGTTTGGTAGAATCTTTCTTCTGGTCACCACCTTGGTTCTTGGGCCTGATCCTGGTTCTGACCCATTTGTCTGCCTTCTTTCCCAATTCTTGGGGAGAGGTCAGATCAGAGTCCACCAGGTGCTGGTGTAAGAGTTGGTTATGACAATTATTAAGAATCTGCTCCCTCATTATGAGATTATACAATCCTTTATAATCATTAACTTTACTGCCATTTAACCAACCTTCCAATGCCTTGGTAGCACAATCGACAAAATCTATGCAATCCTGATCCTGTGCTTTTTGGGTATCTCTGAACTTAAGTCTGTACTGATCAGTGGTTAAGCCAAACCCATCTATTCTGTAAAGTTCCAAAGTAATCTGAGGCTCTGGGGCCACATTATTCACATATATCCCCAATATTAGGGGAGTGTCCAGAGTAGTGTCCACCAATGGCTGGTGAGGCGGGAAAGGGTGGCTACACCCTCTCCCCTTTGTGTGTTTCCCGCTTGGGCGAGGGGCAGGATGCCCCTGAACCGGTTACAAGCGGTGTATGCAGAATTAGGTCTCTGCAGCTGCCTACGTGCAACTCTGAAAGGACATTTGGTGCGCCCACCCTGTTCCAATCCACATTATCCTGTCTGGGGAGATGCTAGCACCTCCCTGCCACAGGAGCCCTATTGTCCAGCTGGCAAGGCTGGGGTTTTCCCCAGCAACAGCCAGCCAGGGTCGTGTAGGTGGCGGGCAGTAGCCATTTTGTGTAACTTGTGCACTTTTAAATTGGTGTCTAAATTCTACCGCTTTTCCCATATCGCCCTTCTAGCAAGGGGGAATTGTATCCTCATGCCCATGGCTGGACTGGGGGTATGATTCCTACATGTTTGACATCAAACACGATATGGTTCTGTGTAGCCATTCTCAAGTTATCGCGATGACGCGATTTACTTATAATGCGGTTAAGAGTATATGGTATGGCTACACTACAAACAACCCAGTAACGTTTTTACGAAGGTTGCAGAGAGGCCCTACTCACGTAGGGGTCCCCCCTCACACATACCTCAGCACCCAGCCCTGTAGGATTACCAGGGCCTGCCATAGGGGTGACCTATGAGAGTATATGTGTTGTAATGGTGTGGGATATAGGGTACCTACATCCCTGTAAGGGGTGCTAGCACCACCTTACCCAGACTACAGTAGTGGTCTGGTGGTGTCAGTTTGTATGGCTGTCCCAGGGTGGCACAATAAGTGCTGCAGCCCTGGTAGGCCTACTGAGGGACCCATGCCCTGGGTACCTAGGGTACCATCTACAAGGGACTGGTAGGGCATGCCCAGCATCCAATTAGGTTTGTACCTAGAGTACTCACAACAGTTTTAGGGAGAAAGCAGATAGGCTGGGGTCCTGGATAGCAGGATCCCAGCCAGACTAGTCAAAAACCACTCAAATACCAGGCAAAAAGTTGGGGGCAACCATTAGTCAGATTCCACCTTCTTACAGTGTGGCTTTGCAAATTCTAATACAGATTTTACATTGGGCTGTGCCAAAAAAGTGATGCAACTCTCAGCATAAAACCTCCAAGGAAAAATCAAATAAAGTGGGGGATAAGGGCTGGGTGCAAACTACCAAGGGCTCTGTGGCCTACAACAATTAACAAGGCTAGGCAACTCGGCACACTTTGCCACTCTATCTATTGATCCAGAACAGTCCTCCTATGCATGTGCTTCTTGTCCTTTTCCAGTGCACTCACTCTGCATCCCAGCTGCCAAGAAATAACCCTCCTCTGGCGTCAATGCACTTAGACTGAAACATACCTCCTCTGTAGGCTGCACAGTAAAGACGTCCTGGCAGTAGCCCTCTCTCCAGTTTTCCCTTGGCCTGCTCCTTCCAGGTTTTTTCTGGAATGTACTGTGAAACTTTCTAACAAGATTATGGACATGGATCACATCTGCTGGTTTTCACCACCGGCCAGGCACATACTGCTTTCACCCTATCAAATACTTTAGAATGGTTTATACTTCATACTCAGGGGAGCATTTAAAGATCCAGGGTTTGGATTAGGATTCCTAAATGCATTATCATGTTTCACTCTTGAAATATGTACTACTGGATGGAACTTCCACGTGTAAATTTACATTTTGGAACTTAGAATGCACTTCTGGGACTGTTTGAAGATAATAACCAAACTAAATTCCCAAACGTATACTTGGGTGCTGACAACCTATGTCTCTCTGCCTACCACTCATACATAAGCTTACCCTGGTATAAGTTCTTAACTTCTACTTTGTGGACTTCTTTTGAGACGTAATAAGTCTATCTACAAAAGACACCTCTGTCATAGAAAAATCTAAGGTCCTCATTCTCTGGTTTATGACAGAAGTGCACAAATAAAGCGAAATTAAATGAATTGTGCAACCCATTGTTGTAAGGAAACGCCGCCATATAGACCCAATGGAAATAATCATATGTTTGAGTCATCAGCAGATATCTTAACTATTGTCAAAACCTTGAGTTCATACATTGATTTGATTGATCAGTCTGAGGGTGATAGCTGGTGGACTTGAAGTTGACAGTTCCCCAATTACTCCACTAACGACCATGAAGACATATAGCATCTTTAAGGAATACATAGGCTAATTCTGGAGCTGGAGGTAAAGATTTTAGAGGAATAATGTGGGTAAATCATGCAAAACAACCAACCACCAATGCACGTTTGGTAGGCTCTTTTGCCTCTGGCCGTTCCATAATAGACTTTTTCACAATTCAGACGCAAGGCTGTTAATATGCATCAACGAATTATTAAGTAATTAAAAATTAATTACTTCCCACCCTTTACCCCTATAAACCCCACAACCCAAACCTAAACTAAATGACACAATCACCATAATTATGTATCAATTAATTAACAACGAATTAATAATTAATTAAAAATAAATGGCTTCCCACCTTTAACCCCTATAAACCCCTCAACCCACACATAAAATTTACCCAAACAAAATTTAAAGCACACTTGACACTATAAATCATCAATTAAATAAATATTATTAAATAATAAAAAAAAAATTATTATAATTAAATTACTTCCCCACCCTAATCCCCTATAAAGCCAAAACCTGCTACGGAACTAAAAAACGCCACATGCAATTAAAATAAATTTTGTGATTACTAAAAATTTAACATATATATTTAAGAAACATAAACAATACTTATACAAAAAAATATCACAAACATTTAAAATATATCCTAAACTACACAACATTCATTTAAAAATCGATATTTTAAACAAACATATTTTTGCAAACGATATTAATGACTTCAATATTTTTCACATCGATATTTCTTACCATAAATTTGATATTCTTGACCACAATATCCTTGCTGTTGATATTTCTGTGTCACAATATTTAAAACTCGATAGTTGTGTAAATCGATATTTCCAACTCAATATTTTGTCTGAATACCATAAAATGTCTGTCATCTTCCTGACGCTAGGATGATCTGTCAGCCTAGATTAAAACCCCCATTCCAACAATTGACACAGCGACTCTTCTCCTGGAATGTACAGCCAATCTTGGTAAGATAACAGCCGGTCTTTAGGTGCTTCGTTGCTTAGGAGCTTGATGAATCCATTGTTCCTACTCTACTAATTTTTTGCCGATCCTTTACTACTCTTAGAAAAATGCTGTACTTCAGTCCCAGAAGAAACTTGAGCCACTTAAATGAGAGAGGAGCTCACAGTTTCGAAATCCCCTGCACCTTGCTGTTGGGAGAATGCATCAGCTGGTCTGAAAAGAATTTCATAAGCAACCATTGAGATGAAGAACCTCCAGATGACATTGCAGAGATTTGCTTATTTCAATGCTGTGATGCCTTCTAAGGTTTTGTGAACAGTCCAAACTTTTACTTTTTGTTGACCTCCTTCCAAATAGTGTCTATACAGTAATAGCTTATTTGATTGCATCAAAGTCCTAAGTCAAAGATTGGGTAATTCTTTTCACTGGTGTCAATATTCAGAAATAGTAATATACTGGGTATAACTTTCCGGTGGAAGGGTTCCTCTGAGCGAGTATAGCTCCCACCGCCAGTGCGGAATCATCAGTCTCCACAATGAAGGCCAAAGTACAGTATGAGCTGACAAAGAACAAGAACTGATGAGGATGCCAATTTCAAGGTATCAAAATATTTTTCTTATTCAGACCCCCATTTAAATTAAACTCCCTTCTTATGTAGCTGAAAGATCTACAAACGAAGAAAGATCCTGGATGAAGTAACTATAGAAAATAGACGTGTTATGTTGCATCTCAGTGCTACTTCAAGAAATTTGGAAGCCCAAAAATGACACTGTAGGCACCTCAAAGTATAATTTGTCTGGTTTAGCATATATATTTTTTTTCCTTAGTCTCTGCAATACTCAACAGAGTGTGGAAGATGGAGATTCAATGCTTCTGAGAGTACCAGGGTACATCCAAATGCATCACTACATAAGTGTCTAGGACGGCTCGAATGTTGCTGTTTATACAGTGCTAAAAGTCTGCTAAAGCATTACAGAGACCTAATGGTATCACTAAATACTTGAACTAGTCATGGCACATATTGAAAGTGGTCTTCCACTTACCTCCTCTTGAATTTGTACCAAGTTATAGGCACTCCTGAATTCTAGTTTTGTAGCTATTTTAGCCTGATCCTTCAAAACTGATATTAATGTAAGGTGTACTGCTCTCTATAATACACACATGATCTATATTCTCCAACTGGTTATAGAACATAGAAAAAGGTAGCCCTATCAGAAAAGTGCAAATGATGTATAAACCCATTCTGAAAAGTGTTATATTTGTTGTTCCATTTCATTGCATCCTCCTTCTCTGTAGGAGGTACATTTTCCCATGCAGAATTGTGGCCCCAGACATAAAAACTGCTTGGTGAGGAGGAGCGGGGGGAGGCAGTATGCTCCTGTTGGGCTCAAAAGGAAATAAAACTCTCTATAAGTTGCCTGTATCAAAGCAATTTCCTTATCAAAGTTACTTGTTATGCAGTTAACTAATTACACAGAGAAACCTTGAGATGGTAAGAAATACTTTTCCTTACACCAGTTAGATGTGAATTGGCTACTCTATTGAAAACTGTATCTGTGAAGGCTTTGCAAATGGAGCCAGTGGGAGACAGTGGGAATGCCAATCAAATCAAAGACCTGTGATTTCAAACGCCTCTACTCAGAAGCAAAAATCAAGGCAAAAGTTTCATGTGTAACATTTCTCACTGTGAGACGCTTACCATAAATACCCAACATGTACTTAAATCTTTCTTTTTATTGAATAAGAATCTTCATTTCCTTTTGGAAGGCATCATTCATTGAGACACCTGGAGCACTACAGTCAATCAAAGCTATTACCTTCCAAGGACCATGAGACATTGCTACAAGAAAAGCAAGCAATAAATGAGTATTTTTGGGTGGCAATACTGGAAGTCTTCTTAACCTCCTACTCTGGATCATACTTCAGGGCCGGGCTTTGATATTTCCCTGCAGCTAAGTGCTTTGGCATATAGGCATTATGTGAAGGTAATATTTCCAGTCAAAACTTGTTGATTGGAAGGAACAGGAGTCATGCTCTAAGAATAGTGTGCCTGGTCTCCTTGCTTACTGCTGATTACATTTCCTCATAATATTTCTATAATTGGGGCTGTTTATGTGATGGTATGCACAGTTGCTGAGTCAACCTTCTTTGAGAAGTGAGCAACCTGTTTCCTCAAGATTGACTTTGTACTTGAGTATGGGGCAGTAAGGGCCGTCAGCATATCCACCTTAACAACTAGATCCAGAACCGCCTTTCTAAAATATAAAGACCATGGATTGATTGAGGCAGTAAAAATCACTTTATTAAGCTATCTGGTTTGGCTTGTTGTATGGTGTAGTAGTACTTAAGGAAGGCAGCCTTACATTGAAGATCTTGCCCATTCAGGCCAAACACCACACAAAGTAGTGAGCGGTGAATCTATTTTGGAAGGGGAAACAGCCTTCTAAAGGCATTGAACTGAGACATATCCAGTATTGGAGAAAATGCCCTCAGATAAACATGTTGACCATAGGAATGGTTGGGTAACAACTTTGCCTGTGTGACACACAAGATGGCTTCTGTTGAAAGAGAATAAAGCTGTTGGTAAAATCTGCATAGGGCAAATATGACTGCCTGGGCCTTCTTGCTGATGTTTTTAACATGTACACCCGGTTTGCCTGTATCCATAAAGCAGACGGCAAGAGAATTTTACTTGGATGTTTGGGAGATTGATTGATTGCCCAGCTCCCATTTTAGATACCTCTTGTTCTTATAGCTGCAGAAACTCATCACTTTAGTTTTGGCTAGATTAGTATGCAGCTCATTAAGGGCATCCTTCAGGCTCAGTCTTGTGTGATCTAGAACAAGCAAATTAACAGCATTGTTGGATCATTGGAAGCTGACTGGGCTGATCTTTGGTGGCAATGTATTTGCCTTTACCTCTGAGTGGCGTATGTCTGTGGTGTGAAATTTAAACAACACAGGGGTTCGCACACAACATTGCTTTAGGCCCCATGTAGTCAAAAAATGTTGGTGGTTAAGTTATCTATGCAGGTCTTAACACTGACTCATGTTTCTGAGTACAGTGAGTTGATTGCTCTAGGTAGGATAGGGGCTATACCCCATTCTGCCAATGTTGCCCAGAGTTGATTGTGGCCAATGCCGTCAAAAGCAGCGGAATAGTCCACAAAGCACAGAAATAGAAGCACCCGAGATGGAAGAGAAGCACTTCAGGCCAAATATAACAAGGTAGAAATAGTGTCAAAAGTGGAGGAATGCTGTCTGAATCCAGTTTGGTAAAATGCTATAATATTATTTTCAACCACCCACAACTCAAGCTGTTGGAGTAAGATTTTTACAGAGGTCTCTCAACATCTAATAGTGCGATTAACCAATAGTTTCCTGAGGTGGCATTATTTCCCGTTACATGATTTGGATGGAGGATGGATCTCTTTCAGGATAGCACAACCTCTGCTAATTAAAAACTGTTTGCCTACAAGTGAGTGAGCAAGTCAGCCCAGAAATCTATATCTGACTTGGTAGGCCACTGACACCTGGGGCACCATTGGATTTCATGGCCTTGTTGGCTTTGTAAACAGAATCTCATTGGAAAACCACAAACCCTTTGTTCTCTTCTTTAGTCCCAGGGTCTAGTTCCTGCCATGTGCAGGCATCGCTGTGACGGACCGAAGAATTGAGATCTGTATATAACTTCTGTGCACGTTCTGCCCATTTCATTGTTGGTATGCCGTTCTCTCTGACAGTAGATTTATTATTCAGTGCATTTATGTAAGGCCAGAACTTAGCTTGATTATTGGGGGGCAGAAGACAATATGACTGTATCCATTCAGATTACACATAATTTGCCTTTGACGTCCACAGCAGTGTGTGATGGGCTTTCCTTACACTACTCAGCTGCTGAAAAGCATTTGATTTGTTTTATCCTTACTTTATCCTCTGGTAGCATTTTTTAACAGCAGATTTTATTAAACTTAATTCATTAGTATACCATGATAAATTCTTTGATTCAAGTTTCTTAGTGATTGAGGGGCAATAGTTTCTTTTGCCCTCCAGGTTGCAAAACTCAAAGTCAGTGATTACATCCCAGTCATGTTGCAGGTTCCCAGAATTGACAAGTGTTATTGTCAATTGCTACTTCCAGATGTTGAGTGAATCCAAACTTGTCTTTCCCCACTTAAGTCACTTTACCAGTGTGGTTTGTTCCACTCAGGTGAACACGCCTAATGCATAAAGCTGTACGATTTGGCTCCGGAAGACTTGGGCTGTCCTAATGCCTTTCAGAACCGAATTGAACAGCACAAACGGTTTCCAGGCATTGTAATCGGTCGGATGGAAATGTGTACGAGTCGGTCGGAAACATAGGTTCCGAATCGGATTCTGAGATTCTGAATCTCATTCGGAGCCTTTCCGAACGGCATCGTAATCGGCCACTTAGTTGGTGAGCATCGAACAGAGTTCCCTGTCCATGGAGCACACCAGGAAAGGGCCCCCAGATGGTTCAACCCGGAATGCTCGCTTGCTGCTACGAGGCATCCACTAGCCTTGTGCTCTACCCCTGGGGTCCCAGTGTTAGTCAAAATTGTAGGAAACAGTATAAACTAGCCCTTAGGAAGCATAAAGAGGCTTTAAAGGAGGAAGCCTGGGATAAACTTATGGAAGTATCAACCTACAAGTGCAGCGCCAAGTTTTGGAGTATTGTAAATAGCCCCTTCCTAGATGTGGAGGCCGCAAATGCCCTTGACGTTCATATTTCAGAGAACGACTGGGTCAGTCACTATGAGGGCATGTTTAAGGGAGCTTCGGCCCTGTCCCCTTTATCCGATTAAGGCGGCAAATCCACAATTCTTTCCGTATCGGAGGAGGAAGTGAGGCGAGGTATCTCTGGCATGACACGCAATAAGGCCCTGGGACCTGATGGAATTCCCCCCTATCTCTATCTGTCGGACGTGGCATTCTGAGCCCCATTGCTCACCTCCATAATTAATGCAGCTGCCAGGTCTGGTATCGCCACTTCTTGGGCCACATCCATCATCATGCCGGTCTTTAAAAAGGGAAACAGAGACAGCACCCTTTGCTATAGACCTATCTCCGTGTTAGACTCCGTGGTGAAAGTGGTCGGGCATTATCGGCTTGGGTGTTGCAGGGATTCTGCTCATGCACAGAACTATGCGCAGGAAAGCAGGACCTCAGTGAATTGTGGTGTACCAAAAACTCACCTCAGTACCCAGAACCCCTTATCCGACTAGCATCAGTGTCTCATTCGCTCTTCGTATTATCTCGAAGCTACCAATGATTAGACAACCCAGAACATGCGACTTAGAGTACTCTCAGGAATGGTGGGAATCAGAAATACCTGTTCGTTATTATTCTCATATCAGTGCACAACAAGAGTAATCAGAGACACAGTAAAGTTTAAAACGTTTATTTTATTAACTACGTGTCCTAAGATGCAGTACTTTGACTAACACAAGCAGACAAATGATTAAAAATAAAACCATCAGCATTGTTACAATACCATAGAAAATGAAGGGAGAAATCATATTACAAATGATAGTGGAATACAACCACCCTCCCATCGCTAGTAAGCTAGTATTATTAAAGTAACAGAAGGTCTCTAGGTTTGAAAGGGGAACCCCATACCGTAAATATCAGCTTAGGTGAATCACATCACAGGATCAGCTTTGCTCTGTGCCTGGAAAAGTTCTTCTCCAGAATGAATGTCTCATGCATGCAAACTAATATTAAAGGCGCTCGAGTTTCAGGTATCTGCAGCTGTGTGCGTGTTATGTCTAGAGCGTGGGCCGACCAACCTGAATTCAGAACCAAGTGCATGTATTGTCCATCCATATAATTGGTGGTGAAAGTTCGAAAAAAAAAAAAGAAAAAAGAAAAATTACCCAACATGGGGGTGGGGAAGAGAGAAGAAAAAAAATGCAAAACTCAAAAACTCTTGGATTGTTCCACATATTCAGAGACAGAGTCAATCCATTAACGTGTAAGCACAATATGTAGCAACAGCCTCCAAAAGGAAATCATTATAATGTTCTGTAAACGATTCCGCCATCCAGTCTAACAAAGTAAAGGAACATACGTGTTCTTCGATAACTGGAGCCTCTAGCACAATCAGAGGACAACTCGCGTGTTCTTCCTGATAACTTCCAGCCAAGAAGTTATACTCTGCCGTATAGATATCCCAATTCCCTAGGACTTCATGTGCCGCGCCACAGGCCATAATCCCGATACCAGAACAGAACAACTCATGAGCCACTAAGGGACTCATCAGTCGATCATAATCCGGGGCAGGAGACACAAAGTTCGACAGTCACAAATCCAGAGCCTATTCGAATGGACAATCTAGGCAATGAAAAACAGGTTGCACGCAAGTAAAGTAGGAAAATCAAAAGGATAAACCATAGGCTGCGATTAAAGTGGCCGAATGGCAATGTTCCATAGTATTCCAGCATCCGGTTACGCAGTTGAAGCAGCCGGGGCAGGCTGTCGTGTGATACAAATCGTGCAGCCATTGCGCAGCAAGCAGACCAACAGAAGCACACCAGCCGTGAGGGCGAGAATCAATGGAAGCCCGCCGAAGACGCTGGAAAAAATAGAATGAAAAAATGCCGGTATCACACCAAAGATTGTTTGGAAGGAGGTCACGAGGCCAGAGCCCACAACTTTGAAAAAATGTGCCAAGCCAGTTGTTGACGAGGCATTAAATATAGTGTGAATCAGAGCACCAAAATGAAGGGGGAGATCTGTATTTAAAAGCGCATGCATCTCGGTGCGGGTGTTAGCTACGTGAAGGGCAACCGTTTCACGGGAGGAAGTCAGAGCGACTTCTTTTTGAGACAATAGAGCCCTTATTCTGCTCATCTTGTTGAACTCTGCTTTCAAGGTTGGAATGGAAGGCCAGATGGATATATCCAGCCTCCCATGTGGGGGTGGGAAAAGTACATTTTTACAGCAGACTACTCGCTGTGAGACAGTCACAATGTAGGGAATTCCCACTAGCATCCCTTAGCAAGCCTCATTATTTAAAAGCAAATAACTACCGTTAGCTAACAACGTAAAAGAGCTGGCACTGGAATCCCTTTAAGAACGGAAGCTAAATTCGGTGCCTGAACGTTACATGCACCATGCAATTGGATGTGCCTACAGACAACTGAGTGATCAGGTGTGGAAGTGCATTCCTCAGCTTTTAAATAAACTTCTTTACCTTCTCTCATTCATCTGTATGTAAAGGGGAGTGACCAAACTTCATGCAGAAAAGCAGTACCCAATGGTTCATATCTGCCTAGGGCATAATGCTTCATACAGGAACTGAATTTAAACAAAGGAAATGGCAAAGTGATTAACCCGTGGATAAGCCACACAGCGGAGTTCAATTCGGCCACAGAGAAAGGCAAAGGTTCTAACTTTTCAATATGCAGTAATGAATATGCTGCATCTTTCATGGACATGAACTGTTGTTTCGTGGTCAGATTAAACGGCAGGAATAAAGACGATGTATTCATGTAGTCCCAGGGAACTTTCCCTGCCTTCAATGTCTGCAGAGTCCATGCAGACTGCATTATAGAACGCAATTGATTTTGACCATGATATAAAACAGACATATCATCCTGTACAATCCACAACAGATGAAACAATATTATCTAATGTGTAAATTCTGGAAGGAAAGGTGTTAATGCTATTATCGATGACAGCAAGCACTTTTTCTAAATTTGCTTGATCAATAGCTCTCAATCTTGATGCAGCTTCAATTTGCGATAATTTCCATACTTCGTTATAAATAGCATACACCCACCTTTTGGACCTGCCACCCATAGGACCCTTAACAAAATCATTCAAATCTATTTTGTCATGTATCTTTGATAAATGCAGCTTAACAGATACCAATGTGGAATGTTGCAGCCAGTTCTGACATAACTTCCCTAGAGAGTAGGTAGTAACCGAATGGGAAGATTCAAAACGGGGGTCCACACGGACCTGTGTATATCCAGGGTGTAGACCCAAAAAATGATGTTGACAGGAATCTGAGCTCTTCTGCCATATCAACCATCCCTCACGATCGAAATCGGAAATGTTGAAGGATGTATTAGTAATATACGACTGCAACGCATCAAGGGATAGATCTGTATAATTATCCCAATTAGGATAAGCACCCAGATCAGGAATAGAGGGGGAATTCATCTTTTTAGAAGTAGCCAATGCAAAGCAGGAGGTTTGAAAAATGGTAGAATTCAAAAATAACATGTGGTTTGGGACAAGGCAAGCACGATGCAGAGCTTCAGTCCCTCGCACCTGACATGTCTTAGAGCCCCAAACAGATTTAAGATCAATAGTCTCTTTCCACATCTCATAACCCCCGATAGCCAATGTATCCATAAAGGACTTGGAATACAATAATTTAGTATGGGTCAGTCTAACTTTGGCAGCTGACTCCGCCGCCACTTTAAAATAAAAGTCTTCAGGTTCAGAAATGCTGAAATCAGTAAAATATGTAAATTTGTTCACTAAGGTTTTGGAGCTGCCTTCAATCGGTGCCGGACAATGTTCCCATTGTGTATAATTAACACAATTTCTAAATGTATTTGCCTTATGTAGGAAATGATTGCCATAGTGATGATAGCAAAACAACTCCCCGTAATTAGCTGTGTCTAAATACAAATCTTCAGCATCAAAAGCAGCATAATATTTCAAATCAGAAAAGAGTGCCTCAATGGCCTGGACGTCCCAATCATCAGAGCGGATGTTTTGTTTCACAACATCTCCCATAGAAACACGAAGTACATTGGGGACATTAATCACCTCTGTGGGACCATGAATTTGAATTTAACAGCATCCCACACAATCCCATCCAACACAGGCCAGGCAGTAATATTAACAATAGTCTGGTCCCTTTTCATGATGTGCGATGAGGAATGGGGGGCCAAAGTTCCATCAATTAGTCTAATTGCAGATCTTTCAGTGAGATAGTGTCCATTTACAAGACGAAAAAATACCACCACAAATCCTATGGACATAAACAAAAAAATACTTATGAGCATCAGCCAAATGTAAGTCCAAGGGGCAATTAAAAGGTGTCTCTTAAACCAAGTAGCAAAAAGAGAAACTTTCGATGGGGGATTGGAAGTCATAGAGTTAGTGTCAAATGAAAAACGTGACTGGTCAACTGCAGCAGATTGTAAACCAGGCAACGACACATCCGTGGGATAAGCATACTCTGTATCTTCAGATTGACCACCAGCCGGTGGAGGTAACAAAGGATTAGTAACTGTATGCATCTCAATGGCAATGTCTGGCCTGGTTGTAGATGCCGGAGCCAAAACAAAATTTCTCAGCATCGCAGGGCAAGAGACCACTGGAGTCATACTAAGAAGAATCGGCCACTCGCTGTAGTTTGACATAGTCAATGGAGATGTACCTGTTATCCTTGCGACCAGGAAGTGGAGGTAAAATTACTGTTCTTGTACCCTGCACGCCAGACACTGGTACTGGTGCACGATAAGAGGGGCTGAACTCCTTCGTGTTTCCACCTTCTCACGCACCAGGTCAACAACTCGAGGTAGCCAGCCGACTACCGGAATCTGAAGCGCAGCCTCAGTCGTGGAGGGCAAGTGTCCCTTTGCAAAACTGCCTCTGGTCTCTTGTAGATTCTGTAATACAGCACAGTGATCATCTACGTCAAAGGGTGCGGCTGACGCCGCCATGTCTAGACCATCAAGGTCCGGGACGAACATTTTTATGCCAAAGAGCATTTCGTATGGGGTCCACCCACCCAGAGACCTTCTAGGGAGATTATTAAGTGCACGTTGAACGTTATACAGATGGGCTAACCAGTTCCTGCCAGTGCCTAAAACTCTAGCTGTCAGGGATTGCTTTAAGTCACGGTTCATACGCTCCATAACACTATTGCCCTCAGGCCTGCATGGAGACGAAAATTTGACTTGGACCCCCAAAGATCTCATGGCTTCTTTGTACTCTTTAGAGGCGAACGCAGGGCCTTGGTCAGAATGAAGGGTACCACATGCGAAAATTCCCACAAAGACACGCAAATCCCTGATGACAGTTCAAGCATCAGCACTCCTTTGTGGCCATACCCAAAGAAAACGTGTGCACGAATCCACTGCAACTAAGATGTACTTATACGCAGTATCAGAGGAGAAAGGACCGCAGTGATCTAGATTAACACACCCAAGTGGTTTATTAGATACGTACAACTGAGTTTGTGGTGGACGTGCAGCAGTTGACGGTTTAATCTGCTGGCAAATGTCACAATCAAGAACATAAGCACAAGTCTGTTTATACAACCCGCGCCACCAGTAACGTTGTTGTAAGAGAGTAACAGTCGCTGAAACGCCGGCATCGGAAGAGGCCATACCTTCGTGAGCCGCTGTTATCAAGGAAAGTCTGCAGTCTGCGTTGGGAATTAATCTGTCACCAACGTCGTTAATTCTCACATAGGGAACTTTATCAGGACTTAAATAATAAGAGTACCGAGAAGGGAAACCTCTAGGGTAATTACCTCCCTTCTCTGTTGCAGCAATAGCTGCCAAGATGTCATCATCAATCTTACTTTTGGTTCTTGTAACTGCTGCCACTAGATATGTCGCCACTGCTGTTTTCGCGGCTTCGTCAGCTGAGCTGTTGCCGACAGCGTGGACACCAACTCGCTGGTGCCCAAGAGCGTGAATTACATTCACGAGAGGCAGATGCTGTCACCCGAACCCAAAGCATTTTATGCTTGATTGTGCTACCTTTGGAATCGCGATATCCATTCTGAGACCAAAAGAATAAATTGTCGTTAAAAGACTGAACACAGTAAAACGAGTCACTCACTATAAGAGTAGTAACACGAGGATCAGCAAACTCCAGTGCAAGCACCAGAGCACGTAGCTCTGCCAACTGTGCGGTACAATCACCCAATGACTGCGTATGCACGGCATCAGACTTGAATTCACCATTCACAAAAGTACCAGCTACAATTGCGCAGGCGGCTGAATAAGCATGCTTCGATTCCGTTGCCGGTTGCGCCGAACCATCAGTATAAATGACACAATGGTAATCTTCAAGCGGGCGCAAAGACAGAGGAGCTGGATGAACAAATTCATACTGCAAGTACTCCTGAGTCTGCAATGAGGCATCAAAGATATGGGTGACATCTGGTGATGTCAAGGAAGTGGTCCATTGTATCCAACAGGGATGCAAAGCTTTAGAATTAGGTACACTGGCTTTCGTCACTGCCTCTAGAGCAGGCTACGGTGTAACTACCAACATGCGTTTCTCTTGCGTCAGTGCTCGTTCTTTAAGAATCGCCATCTGCACCGCAGTCAAAACTTTCTCGACCATGGAAAAGTGCATTTCAGCCGAAGTGTACAGGTGTGACTTGTAGGCAATGGGGACTGTGTCACCCTCATTGAACGTTAAGTATGTGAAACCCACTGCGCCCGGTACAATTTTTATCACCAGGTTAGTGTGGTTATCACGTGTCAGTAAGTATTTTGAAGCAAGAAGATCAGCCTGCAAAGATTGCAAGACAGCTGAATGCTCTGGCAGCCAGCTCGATTTAGAAAAAGTAGGTTGTACCAAGGCATATAGCGGCTTGATACGCTGGGCATAATCGGGAATGTAAGTACACCTGAAATTCAGAAAACCCAGCAAAGACTGTAATTTTTTCAGCGTTGTCGGAGCACACAAACATGCGCACTTCTCCAAGAAGTGAGGTGCTAATCCTCGTCCTTCATTGTTGAGCTCATAGCCCAAAAACACTGTATACTCTGCAATGTGAGACTTCGGAAAGTTAAATTTATAACCGAAGTCCGCAAACATAACTATGATGCGGTCAACGCGACACAGATGCGGGCAATAATTTGTCGTCTGTGAGATAGATATCATCAACATACGAGTACGCATCAGGGTCAATGCTCTCTAAAAGTGCGGTAAAGACGCTAGGGCTGTTTTTATAGCCCATGGCTAATCTCTTTATCTGTTTTTGTTTGCCGCCAGAAGTAAAGGCTGTCCATTGACTACTAATAGAGGACAGATTATGGCTAAAAAAGACATTAGATATGTCAAGTGTGGTTTTAAACCTTTTTCTCACGAGACTATCAACAAGGGCAGAACTGTGGGTATTCTGTACGGCACATGTCCGACAATGAGAGTTCAAATGCCGGTAATCCAAAACTAGGCGGTACGACCCATCAGGTTTAGTCACAGTGAATAGAGGATTATTCATTGGTGACACACAGGTTTCAATAACACCCTGATATTCCAATTGTTCAAGGATTTTTGCGACAAGAGATCTAGCTTTGCGCCGCATGGGATATTGGGGTTGCGGCTGGGGCATAGACCATAAAGGAATCTCATGGCTTGGCGACAATTTATCCCACCCAACCTGAGTACGGTACAGAGCCGGAGCAAGCACCTGGGCCCACTCTCCTGCAAATCTTTTAGCGTGATCCTTTGGCACTCTAGGAGCAGCCAAAATGGAAGCTGGGGGCCAGTCCGCCTCTGCTAATAGAATATTATATGTAGAGGTCAGATTATCCCCAAAAATCCCTTGTATTGTACGTTGTATGTCACCTTCAATCAAAAGGACTATGTCATATAGTCTGACAGGGGGAGCCACTCTAGTATCTTCAGTTTCTACAGTAATGAACGTGTCAGTTGCTGTCACCTCCAGATATGGACGCAGTGCTTGCCGCACTACTGTAACCTCCGCTGCGCTGTCGAGCAGCGTTAGTGCCCATGTCAGGTTCCGAAGCGTTCTCACTATCTGTGGCATACCTCGCTGTTAGCGCAGCAACCTTCTTCTTTTGAAATGAGGGACGTTGACGTGCAAACTCGTCCTGTTTGCCCTTACCGTCAGGCTGACGGGGCTGCTCACGTCCTTGTTGGGCACCCCGACCTTTGCCACGTTCTCCGCCACCGGACTGTGAGGCCGATGTTTCCTGTGAAGAACGAGGAGAACGTTGTTCAGTAACCCGAAATCTGTCAGGTGACCTAATACTAGTGCGATCGCGCAGATCATATGTGCGTTCACTAGTCGCCTGCACCGGGGATGCCGGACGAAACCCCTATTTCTGTTGCTGCTTTCCTTGTTTCTTAGTTCTCCAATTCTGTTTAAAAAAGTTGGACGATCGTCTTTGAAAGACGAACTTGCCTTAGTTTGCTGTTGTACATCTGGAATGACAATAGTAGGCTTAATCCCCAAACTACTGCAGCCAATAGTTCTATAAGCCTCCGCAATAATCTTAGGCACCTCTCGGGGCTTATCGAGTTCGTCAACGAGGGCCAAACCATTCGCCACTTGAAAGTGAACCGCATCTCCCTTGAGGTTACCAAGGATCAGAGTGACCACTACGTCGAACACACCGATAAGCCTCAATCCCAACTCGACCGACGCCTCCTGACCGTGTTGATCTTGAACACGTTTGATTACGGAGGGAAGCACGGCCATAGATGGGGTGCCGAAGCACTTCGAGTAGACCTCTGCAAAAACTTTACCCCAGTTGTCACAATCGGCCACCTCTGGGACTAAGTCCTTCTGCAAACTAATGGTGAGTATCCTGTGTTTCTCCACAGGAGTAGAGTGCGGAAATACTGCTTCCAGCTGGTCAAATTTCTCAGCCAGCCAATAAGGTAAATCGTCATTATTCTGGGGGAGCTTGCCCATTACCGAATTAACCATGACGGGACTAATAAGAATCCCGGCCGGGCCAGCTGGCTGCCCCGCAACAACAGGTGCCCCAACCTGCACATTGCGTGAAACGTATTGCACTAAAGCCCGATATACTGATATACTGTAATCAGGGCTGTATGGAGGACATATACACAAGTATGAGAGGCAACACAAAAATAAATACACTGTATTGGTACAGTATGAACAGTGAGTGCTGAGTCCACACAAGGATTTGAGTGATTCAAATGTTCTTTATTCCAGGATGTGGTACAAACATATTCACAGCCAACGCGTTTCACCCAAGCATGGGCTTTTTCAAGGCAAAGTTTATAAAAAGTGGATGCACATCAAGAAATTCTCAAGCGTAACGGAGGTAACTAGACCCACTATTAAGTCTTGCTAGCAAAATAGCCAGTGAGCGATGGATGTACGTCTGGTGTAGTCTGTCAAAGAAAATTCTCAGGAAGTTATGGCTAATCAAATTTTGATTATCCCATAGCGATGGTTCCAATGAAGGTCCGTAGTACCGTAAGTCCCGTCGTGTTGGAGCGGTTATGGAGGACACATTACTCATCCACCGTAGCATTTAAATAACGAGGATGAGGTGTAAATCCGGCCAGTACCGGCCAAGTGGCCCCTTGAATTGACAAAGGGCCCAAACGAACCGGTGTAACCGTATGGGGAAGGGCGCCATTAAACCAATTGCAATGCTGACAAGCCGAAATAGGAATCTCCTGCGTCCTATATGGCGTATAATTTGCTGGGACCCGCGTGGGAGTATAGGAGTGAAACTTATTGTCGTCCGCATTCACCGCCGGCATTGTAACCCAAGAGTAAAACAACTCGTAGGGATATGATGCATCGGCACTCACCACAAAAATAACAGCCATCCCATCATCCGGTACCCCAAACTGCGTCAAATGACGCCGCAGAGGTGCTCGGCTATGCGCCCCAATATCGACTGTAGCCAGAAGGACACAGAGAAGAATAACAATCTATATTATAGTAGCACAAGGGCTCAAAAATATAAAAAACCTTTTTAATTGACAAGCTTGATTGAACCTATTGTACCAATAGGTAGGTTAAAACCGTCACTCCCGCTATCCGGAAACAAGAGTGAGGGCGTCGTGGACTAATATAAGCACTACTAAGGAATCTCAAATCATAAGACCAAACGTTAGGTGCGCCATGTTGCAGGGATTCTGCTCATGCACAGAACTATGCGCGGGAAACCAGGACCTCAGTGAATTGTGGTGTACCAAAAACTCACCTCAGTACCCAGAACCCCTTATCCGACTAGCATCAGTGTCTCATTCGCTCTTCGTATTATCTCGAAGCTACCAATGATTAGACAACCCAGAACATGCGACTTAGAGTACTCTCAGGAATGGTGGGAATCAGAAATACCTGTTCGTTATTATTCTCATATCAGTCCACAACAAAAGTAATCAGAGACACAGTAAAGTTTAAAATGTTTATTTTATAAACTACGTGTCCTAAGATGCAGTACTTTGGCTAACACAAGCAGACAAATGATTAAAAATAAAACCATCAGCATTCAGGGCCGGACTGGGAACCAAAACCGGCCCTGACAAAGTGCTTGGCCGGCCTCCACGGGGCCGGCCGAGCACTTTGCCAGGGCCGGTTTTCGGCCGATTTTGTTACAGGGCCAATTTTGCAGCTATGCTGCAAAAACGCCCCTGTAACAAAAACGGCCCCCAGGGGCCAAAACCGGCCCCCACCCATGCGGCGCACCGGGGAAATGCCAAGTGCCCGCTACGGCCAGTCCGGCCCTGTCAGCATTGTTACAATACCATAGAAAAGGAAGGGAGAAATCATATTACAAATGATAGTGGAATACAACCACCGTCCCTTCGCTAGTAAGCTAGTATTATTAAAGTAACAGAAGGTCTCTAGGTTTGAACGGGGAACCCCATACCGTAAATATCAGCTTAGGTGAATCACATCACAGGATCAGCTTTGCTCTGTGCTTGGAAAAGTTCTTCTCCAGGATGAATGTCTCATGCATGCAAACTGTAATATTAAAGGCGCTCGAGTTTCAGGTATCTGCAGCTGTGTGCGTGTTATGTCTAGAGCGTGGGCCGATCAACCTGAATTCAAAAGCATACATTGTTTGTTGGCCCTAACTATTTCTGCACACAATGTTCAGACCAAGGTCGCGGTGCACGTCTAGGGATGTGAACAACAGACCGTTCTCATGTGAAGAAAAGGCAAGCAAGCAGTTTTCATATAATAACATCTATCTACAGTGTTGTGTGCAAAAACAGCAAAAGTGGCAAGATGGCGTTTTAACGTCTAAGACGCTTATGCTAACATAGCAATGTGTGTATTCCTAGTTCCGCCTCCACTACATGGGCTCTTGATAATAACATCTTGTCGGAGGCTCAATATGGCTTCCGCTCGGGTCACTCTACAACTGATCAATGTCTTAACCTCTTCCTGATAATGAACAAATACACCGTAGCCCGCTCGAGGAGTATTTTCTTGGCTTTTATGGATTTGTCATCTGCATTTGACTGTGTGAATAGAGGCAAATTGTGGCAGATCCTCTCTACCCTAGGGGTGAATAGTGCGATAGTCTCCTTTTTATATGATCTCCATTGTGACACCAAGGCGGCAGTGCACTATTCGGCAGACCTGCATGTATCACGCTCGTTCTCAGTTAGGGGTGTGGTCCGCCAGGGCGGCATCTTGGCTCCCTTTCTATTCAATCTTTATATTAATAATTTAGAGACAATACTCTTGGAGACCAAGGCAGATTTCTCCGAGGTAGGACGGCAGGATCTACCGGTCCTGCTATATTCAGACAATGCGGTCTTGATGACAAGGGCCAAGCCGGGCCTACATACCCTTCTATCTACATTTGCACAGTTAATGGGTGATCTGGATTTAATGATTAACAACTCCAAATCATACATCATGCAAGTGAGGGTACGGCCAAGCAGACCACACACCTTTAAGGTAGGGCTTATCCAGATCCCTAAGACGTCTGTGTTCTCCTACCTGGGGGTTTTCCTGGACGCCAAATTACATGTAAGAGTAATGACCTCAACAGGGAGACCACAGCAATTTTAAATTTTGCCTCTAGATTGGGGAAAAGACCAGTGGGGGCCCTTCTTGAGGATATGCTGACATTCAAATTGCGGAAAACAAATTCATGTGATGACTGCTATCAGCTCCTCAGGGTACCCCTTCTTTTATCACCCACAAGGATCTGGGAATGCCTCACATTACTGATCTGATAGCCTTTCAACAGTTGTCCCTCTGCTTAGAAATTTGGGTTAAGGACGGGATTTCGTTAAATAAAGCAATTTTTAAAGATTGTCTGGGTCTGGACTATGCTTCCAGGGTACCATGGCTCAAATATATAGAAAGGAGTCTCATGAGCCTGGGAAGAAGAGATATTTTTTCTAACCCCGAGGCAACAAAAAAGGAATACTTAGCCCTCCTTAAGAAGGAGTTTATTGCATGTCAGTCCATGGCTAGGGAGGAGAGGGAGCTTGCGAAGCCCAGCGTACGTCGCTTCGTCATGTTAAGGACATCAGTGACTGCAAAGCTGTACCTATTGGAGTTTGCAAACTCTTATGACCGTTTCCTCCCGACCAGGTTCCGGTTTGATCTTTTCTAACTTCTCCTCGCTCAGCCTAGGGGCATGAACAAAGGGCAAACTCTTTTGTCCTGCGACTGCGATGGTACATCTCCGCAGGATATGGTTCACTTCATGTTTTTTTGCCCATTTTATGATACACCTAGAAACTCCTTCCTAATCCCCATCTTGAAACAGGCAAATTTTAGACAAGCACGGCCCGCCTTTTTATTTCTTCAGATGTTGACGTGTAATACCGTCTTTTATGTGTTAAACTTTTGAAAATCCGCCATTAGGCTTAGGCAAGCTGTGACTAATTTGTTTGTACCTTGTCTCTATTTCCGGTTTCATGCACTTTTTCATGCCAACTGTTTATTGAATCAATTAGCTTTTTAATGAAACATTCTGTTTATATTTATCCTTTTTTTTTGTGGGAATATATGTCAGTTTTAGGTGATCAGATTATTAGTTGCAATAAGTATGTTCAAAATCATTTATCGAGATGCCATAATCGGGTTGGATCTCGTCGGATTTGCACATACATCCAGCACAGACATCGCCTTCAGCCACGCCACAGAGCTTCAATGGACGGACCACAGCTGTGTCCACTTCACCTTCAAAAGAACGATGACCCACCACCACCAGAAACAGGTTGCCCGCAGAAGCTGGAACAAGATCACAGCCGACCAGCTCACCACCTCCTTGAGCCAGCACCCTCCTGCCAGCTCAGCGAACCCCAGCCAGGCCACAGACAACCTCACGAAGTGGATCAGCAACTGCGCGGACGAGCTCGCCCCACTGAGGACCCCGCCCAGCAGACCCGGCAGCAAGAAAGCCCCATGGTTCACCGACGAACTCAAGAGCTCCAAGAAGAACTGCCGAGCCCTCGAGAAAGTCTGGAGAAGGGAACCAACACCGGACAACAGGACCACCTTCAAGCTTGCCACCCGGAAGCACCACCAGCTGATCCGCGCCGCCAAGAAAACTGCATTCAAGGACCGGCTGGACAACAACGCACACAACTGCAAGGAACTCTTCAACATCGTGAAAGAGCTTTCCAACCCCAGCGCAGGAAACAACGACATCACCCCATCGCAAGACCTCTGCAACTCCCTGGCCTCATACTTCCACAACAAGATCGCGGACATACACAACAGCTTCAACAACCAACCAACGCACACCACGACCGAACCACCACCCCCCACCACCACCCTCCACGCCTGGACTCCGATCAGCACCGAAGACACCGTCCGCACGATGAACTCCATCCACTCAGGATCTCCGACCGACCCCTGCCCCCACCACGTCTTCAACAAAGCCGACACTGTCATCGCACCCCACCTGCGAGACATCATCAACACATCCTTCGACACCGCCACCTTCCCTGAGAGCTGGAAGCACGCCAAACTCAGCGCTCTACTCAAGAAACCCACAGCGGACCCCACCGAACTCAAGAATTACCGTCCCATTTCGCTCCTCCCGTTTCCAGCCAAAGTCATCGAGAAGACCGTCAACAAGCAGCTGGCCGCCTTCCTTGAGATGAATGGATCCCTCGACCCCTCACAGTCTGGCTTCCGAGCCAACCACAGCACCGAGACCGCCCTCATCGCCGCCACCGATGACATCCGAGCCCTGATGGACAACGGAGATACAGCGGCCCTCATCCTCCTAGACCTCTCCGCGGCATTCGACACTGTCTGCCACCGCACCCTAGTACAGCGCCTCAGCAAAGTCGGAATCCAGGAGAAGGCTCTGGAATGGATCATCTCCTTCCTCGACGGAAGAACACAGAGAGTCCGCCTACCACCGTACAAGTCAGAGGCCACCGAAGTCATCTGCGGCGTCCCTCAAGGATCCTCGCTGAGCCCCACCCTCTTCAACATCTACATGAGCCCCCTCGTGGCCATCGCATGCCAACACAACCTCAACATAATCTCCTACGCCGACGACACCCAGCTGATCCTCTCCCTGACCAACGACCCCGCCGCCGCCAGAGCCAATCTGCACGAAGGGATGAAAGAGGTAGCCGAGTGGATGACGACCAGCCGCCTGAAACTGAACTCAGACAAGACGGAGGTCCTCATCCTAGGCTCTTCACCCTCCGCCTGGGACGACTCCTGGTGGCCCCCCGCCCTGGGCAGCGCACCCAAACCGACAGACCACGCACGCAACCTGGGCTTCATCCTGGACTCCTCTCTCTCCATGACCAGGCAAGTCAACACCGTCTCCTCGGCGTGCTTCAACATCCTACGCATGCTACGGAAGATCTTCTGGTGGATCCCCACCGAGACCAGGAAGACCGTCACCCAGGCCCTCGTCACCAGTCGACTGGACTACGGCAACGCCCTCTACGCCGGCACCACCGCCAAGCTCCAGAAGAGACTCCAGCGGATCCAGAACGCCTCAGCCAGACTCATCCTCGACATCCCGCGAACCAGCCACATCTCCGGACATCTCAGAGACCTGCATTGGCTCCCCGTCAACAAAAGAATCACCTTCCGCCTCCTCACCCACGCACACAAAGCCCTACACGACCAAGGCCCGAGCTACCTCAACAACCGAATCAACTTCTACGCTCCCAAACGCCACCTCCGCTCAGCCAACCACGCCCTCGCCGCCGTCCCCCGCATCCGAAGAGCGACAACAGGAGGAAGGTCCTTCTCCTACCTGGCCGCCAAGACCTGGAACTCCCTCCCGACCGACCTGCGCCTGACCCAAGACCACCTCTCCTTCAGGAAGAAGCTGAAGACCTGGCTGTTCGAGCAGTAACGGCACCCCCCTCCCCCCAGCGCCTTGAGACCCTATGGGTAGGTAGTGCGCTCTATAAATGTCCTTGATTGATTGATTGATGATATTGTATTATATTTTAATCTGTATTTGTTTGTGCTTTTATGTTTTTTTTACAAAACCGAATAAAGATATTTGATTTGATTTGGTGAGCACCAAACAGAGGTGTAAAATTGTGGCGTTTCTACAATTTCTGTGAGTGTTTAAGTAGACAGTAATAAAAGAATTGGTTTAACCCTCTTGTAAAGTTTGCACCCCTTAATTTTGGGTGCCAGAAATGATGGACAATCTGTGTCAACTGTGACGATGTTGAGATTAACAGTTATGGCTTTGTGGATTGTGAGGCCACCTGATGGACGCCCAAAGTGATTTGTTTTAGAAACCAGTGTGTGTAGACCGTAAAAGCCTACAATTGGGAACAGTGACAGCACCCATGCTTCCTGCAAGCAAGGAAGTTCAGCCTCCTTGATAAATTTCCATACCTCATTTTGAGTTACCATCTGCTTTAGGCCTGTTACATTCCAGGAAATCATGGTGCAGTTCGACATACGAAGGGTGGTCCTGCATGCAAGCTTTTGATAGAAGGGCTAGGCACAGTTGTTAGGCTCAGGTGATAGCAACACTGTGATCTATCTGCAGTCTGCATCTATCTGTGTGTTTGAATAGGTTTGGACTGTGTGTTTTGCTTGCTGTCTCTTATTCGGGCTCACTTGGATCCTGAAATTGCTCCGCCTACTGAGGTTTGAGGCACCATTTGCACCTCTAAAAATGCTTGAAATCAGTTTGAATTTGGGTGAAGGGCAATACCTATTCAAGAGATGGGGGTATTTTTTTGGTTCCGCTGATCGTGTGTCAATGCCCCATTGGGCAAAAGTCTGTTTTTCACTAAGAACTTTAGTTGCTTTAGACGTGGTTCTCCAAGTAACAGTCATAGATTCTATGTTTTGAGATTATCTATTGCATCAGCTTTGTCCCTCCATTAGCTCCCTTTTCATGTTTACAGAAGAAGTGGGTGCATAAACCCTGGGACCACCCTAACGTCTTTCCAGTTTCTGATTTTTAAATCAATGAGATCTGTGGCGTTAGTCAGCCTGTTTACTGCCGTAACTAGGATGCCTTTAAGATATCTGTTAGACAATGATAGCGGCTGAATATGCTTCATCAAGCCCATTAACATTCAACTGCTAAAATATGTAATTAATGTCCTAAAATCACTCTACCCCTAATCTAAAGTCAGTATACCAGTGTTTACAGATTGAGCAGTTTGACACCTACTAAAGCTGGCTAAAAACGGGATCATAAAGTGTTTACAGTTGGTTAATATTGGACGGTCATCACTTAAAAGAGAAGTAGTCCGTTTTAAGGCCTCCTTTCACAAATAGAATGGGCTATTTTATCAGTATGATTTGTTTAGAATTGGGCAAAAAATGTAACCTTCATTTCACAAAAAATGCTTTGGAAAAGACAGGCTCAACAGTATATTCATAGGGCGGTGCAAGAGTACGAGGTCAAAACCACTGTCATCATCACCTGACTGGACTCAGTTCTGCTAACCGGAATAGCACCTCTTTCATTACTGGCATCTTGAGGGACCCCCGAAATCTAACTAGGATCTAATCTGATTAATCTTTGTGAGAAGAAACATTCTTTATTTTCTTTGATATTCCAAATTATCCTGGATATTCATGAGGGCTTGTGCCATTTCTTTCAGGGGATTGAGATCAGACGCCATATTTGAGTTCAACAATCTGTTGAGAACTATTGGCCCCCTAGGGAAGCGGGGTCACAGACAAGTCTTCCCCCGGGGATCTTTGCGCTGGCCTGAAGGTCAAGGGGTGAGGGAGGGTCATAAGGGAGATTCTAGGGGTGCCCCGGTGGTGCCTATAAAGGTGTTGGGGTGGGAGGTTCCTACCTCTTTCCCAACACCTCACACCACTGGGTTAGGGAGGGTTTGCAGAAGTTAGTCCACCGATCCACCCTACAGTTAAGAAAGGGAGAAGGGGTGAGAGTAAACGTGCCCATTTAAGACGAGTTAAAAGGCTCCAGATTTGCAGAATTTTGGAGGGGTGGTGAGTCACGGATGGGCGGAGCCACCACTCGGGGGGGGGGGAAGGTACACTGGTGAATGAGTTATTATTTAGGCCCCCAGGTATAATTTCAGTGTAGCGTTATCAGGAGCATTAAGGGTAGGCTAGATTAGGTGCCAATTGCTTACCGGAGTATTCCATTTGTGATGGCCGGCTCGGACAATGACGCGGTGCATGAAGCCCAGAGGGCGGGGCCAAGGTAAGGCATGGCAGCTGAAGTGCGGCGGCAGAGCCTGCCTCACAGTTCGAGCCCGTTGATGATGAGGAGGAATGCGGCGGGGGCAGAGCAACAGTGTGACGATCCAGCGCCGCTAAATTCGGGTGCCGGATTAATCCCAGGTGAGCAGGAGACCCTGGGGGCAGAGAGCATCCCAGGGAAAATACAGGGAGGGATGAGGCAGGCTGGAAGGGCCCTGTGACTAAAAAGGCCAAGAAGTTGGGGATCCAAGGCCAGGGACAGGGGCAGGCCCAAGCAGTACGGGGACAGGGGCATCGACGGGGGGCAGGGCAGGGGATGTGATCCCCCCAAGTTTGTCCCGCTGGAAGGGGCTTTCCCTAGAGGACAAAATCAGGGAGCAGAGGCAGATAATTCAAGGCAGTGAAGCAAGGTGGGCAGCCATGTGTGAGGCAAAGAAGGGCATCATGGGTGACAATGACTGGGAGGAGGAGGCAGGGGACCGGGACAGTTTGCAGGAGCTGGCAGCAGGTGAGTGGGTGTGGGTCACTGCTGGATGGCAGTTAGGGAAGAGGGCAGGGACAGCCAGCACGTCAGTGAGGCCCTGTGGTGCGGGCGACCCCCCAAGTTGGAGCAGCTTGGGGGGGTCACACCCGGTAGCAGAGGCCAGGAATAGGAAGGCGACACCAACAGGGCGCACAACGGCTCTGGGACGCTGGTCAGAAGCAGCAGGGGGGTCCGCAGCGGCTGACCTGCCACCAAAGGAGCGCGCAAAGCTGGCGTCTGGGAGGAGGTGCACCCGAAAGAGTGGGGGTGTTGCGAGAGAGCAAAAGAGAGTGGTGCTGGAGAAAGTAAGAGAACCAGTGGTGACTGAGGCTGAGTTGGTGTTAGATTATCAGGAGGAGAGTGATGAGTGGGTAGAAGGTGAATTGCATGTTTAGGATGAGGGAGAGAAAGGGCCCCCTGGGGTCCTGGAGAGGGCAAAGAAGAAAATTGGTGTTTTTAAGGAGAGTATCGTGACTAATGAGAAGGCAGTGCCGCAGAAAAAGCCCAGCGACAAGGAGACTCAAGGAGGCCCCTCAGGTACGGAGGAGTGGTGGACTGCTTGGGGGGATGGGGCTTCAGGTAAAACTTGAAAATCCTGCTGGTCGGTGGGTGTTAGGGAAGGGAAAATAAGTGAGGTGGGACTAGTGGGAGACGCAGCAATAGCACAGGCCGAGCACAAAGGAAGCGGGAGGGCAGCACGTTTAGTAGGAGCAAGTGTCCAGACAGACAAGGTTGAAGGGGCAGACGAGAAGGAGGAAAAGACAGGTGACAAGAGACACAAAAAACTGCCCTATATGAGCTTGGCGATGCCATTAAGTTCCCACCTATCAGACAGGACACAAAACAGGATTTGGAAACACGAGTATGTAGACGTCTTTAAATTCTTGCGTAGGGAAATACAGGCAAAAGAAGGGTCAAAGGAAGGAGAATGGGAATGGACAAGAAGGTCGAGGGTCCCCATTAATATGGAAAACTGGACCTCGGCATACCTGATATTCACAAGTATTTACTGCGAAAAATATTTGGATAGAGTGATCGCTCTGTTGAAATATATGGACATAATAAGAAAGGCTCAGATGCCTTTTGGGGGTTTTTAGGGCCCGAGTCAGCCTCAACCCTTGGGGGGAGGTGGATCAGGAGCTATGGATGCCGTGGATGTCTTCCAAGCAATTGTCGGCATCCACCCATATAGCTAGCGATCTGCCAGTGACCTATCGGTCCTTTCAGGCGCGTCCTGCCCAACAAGGGACGGGTGGAGCTATTATGGGGGCAAGTACTACCAGTGGCCCACCCAAGGCAACAGGAGCCACAACAGGGGCCTGCTGGAATTTCAACAAAGGTTTTGGTTCAAGGCACCCATGTAAGCACGAGGGCTCCAAATGCTGGGGCAGACACCCACTCACCCAGTGCTTTACCTTGGCCAGACCAAGCGAACAGTGGAGGTCAACGAAAGGGAGGAGACAAACTGGACCAAAGGGCCCCTACTCCAGGTAAGGTTAAGGCCATGGACCCATGGCTTGCGGTCTACCCTGACAGGGAGGCAGCTCTGTGTTTACAGTGGGGGTTAAGAGAAGGTTTTTGGGTGGGTTATCAAGGGCCTAGGGCAAGGCGGTGGTCAGAAAAGTTTAAATCAACCAAAGAATTACCGGAGGTGGTAGCAGTAATACTGGGGAAAGAAGTGGAGGAAGGGAGGATAGCAGGCCCATTCACGGACTGGCCATTCAAGGACCTCTTGTGCCACCCTTGGGGGTGGTCTCTAAAAAAGACCTAGGGGAGTTCAGAATGATTCACCACCTATCATGGCCACAAGGGGAATCAGTCAACGATTTCATTGCGGAGGATGGTTCTAGGGGGCTTTATGCCTCAGTGGACGATGCAGTCCGCCTGGTGAGGGCATGTGGGAGGCAAACAGAAATGGCAAAATGTGATGTCAAATCTGCTTTCCGTCTCCTCCCTATCCAGCCGGAGCATTTTCCGCTACTAGGAATGCAGTTTGACGGGCCATTTATGTGGACAAGGTCTTGCCCATGGGGTGCACAATTTCCTGCATGCTTTTTAAGATGTTCAGTACATTCTTGCAGTGGGTGTTCATCAAGAAGAGTGGTCACAGGGAGGTGTCACATTACCTGGATGATTTCTTGTTCGTGGTAAAGGGGGCTCTGGGGACTGCGAAAGAGCGTTACAGCAGTTCGAGGAGTTGACACAAGCCTTTGGGGTGCCTTGGCACCCGAAAAGACAGCTGGGCTCAGCTGTAGGTTTACATTTCTTGGCATCGAACTGGCACGTTTGCCCCAAGATAAAGTGGATGACATGCAGGCATTCTTGTTACAGGTGATGGGAGAAAAGAGGATTGGAGTTGAGGGTGGTACAGAAGTTGCTGGGCTTCCTGAATTTTGCTTGCAGGGTGGTCAGAGCGGGGAGGACATTCTGCAGGCGGCTTGGCATGGCCATGTCAGGCATGGTACTGCCACACCACAGGGTCAGGATCTCAATGGGGGTCAGAGCAGATCTGGGAGTGTGGCAGATGTTTTTGGATGATTTCAATGGTGTCTCATTGGACTTTGTGGAAGAAAACACAGTCTGGCAGGTACAGATATTTTCAGACGCCACTGGCACTTCAGGTTTTGGTTTGTTCTGGGATGGGCGTTGGTGTGTGGAGAAGTGGCCGGTGCATTGGTTGAGTCAAGGGCAGAACATTGCTTTCCTGGAGTTTTTTCCATTACTAGTGGCATTGGTGGTGTGGGGGAGTGAGCTGCAGAACCGTACGGTGCTTTTCCACGTGGACAACACCACAGTGTTGGAACTGGTGAACAAACAGAAGGCATGTGATCTGAGGGTGTTGAGTCTGTTGTGCAGATTCATGTTGAGTTGTTTACGGTGAATGTGGTTTTTTGTGCCAAACACGTGCCTGGTGCTAGCAATGATGTAGTGGATGCTTTGTCTTGTTCCCAGTGGCAGCGGGTTGAGAGATTGGCACCTGGAGCAGAGCAGTGCAAGATGCAGTTGCCGGACGACATCTGGGCCTGGGGGAGTTAGAGTAGTAGGCCTGGTTGAGAAATCACTGGCGGACTCAACTCGACGGAGTTACAGACTGGCTTGGTCCGAGTTTGGAGAGTTTCTGGGTCCTGAAGTGGCATCAAAGAATATCACTCGACAAGAGGCAGAGCAGGGAGTTTTGAGTTTTGTGTTACGTTGTATTGATAAAGGGCTACCACAGACTACTATAGCTGGGAAACTGGCAGGGATTGCCTTCTACAGTAAATTGTATCTGGGTGTTGATCCTGCAAAAGACGAATTGCTGAACAGAATGTTGAAAGGATGTGGGAGGGAGCGGGAGACTGATGGGGGTGTTCAGGGCAGCTATTACTTTTGAATTGTTGAGGGAACTGCTGAGGGTTTTACCTGTTTGTTGTTACGACAAGGTTGAGTTGGCAATATTCCAGCTATGCATGATTTGGATGTTTTTCGGAGCTTTCTGTGTGTCAGAACTGTTAGGATCTCCACGGTGGGCTGGGCTGTCGCATGGTGAGGGGAGATTAGATCACGGTAACCTGGGAATTTGGCTGAGGCAGTCAAAAACGGCTCACCCTGGGAGGGGAAGATGGGTGTGGTTGAGGGAGAGTGGCTGCAGTGAAGCTGCTCGGTGCGTGAATGGCAGGGGTATGAATTAAATGGGAAGCATTGCAGAACAGAGATTGTTTGCCATGCTTCTGGGGTAAGAGTGACATCTTTTCAGTTACTGGTGGTGATACATTGGACACTTAGAAAGGTGGGCAGGGAGCCAGCGGACAATGGGACACATTCTTCACAATAGGCGCAGCTACTTCAGCAGCCCACCTGGGTTGGTTATGGGGTTAGATTTGACAAATAGGTCGATAGCGCTCCCGTTGTTGTGAGAGATATGTGAGGGAGTAATAAGGGAAGTGAAGGTAGTCCAGAGGGGAAGCGAGAGGGTGGGTTTGAGGAAGGGGTTTCTTTCCAGAGGCTAATTCTTATCTCTGCATACTGCAGGCTGCGTGAGAGGACCAGGGACCAAGACGGTCACCTGGATTGTGGGACACTCGTTAGTGCACTGGACAGCCAAGTATTTGGACCAGCAGCTATATGGACGGACTCTGGGTCTGAGGAGTAGCCACCATGAAGTTTGCAGGTGGGTTAAAGGGGGAATTAGAGAGGTGCGTTGCTGCCTTGGTTAACTAAGATGGTAATACTGGGGGGCTGCCCAGATATGCTAGTTCTGCACCTGGGGGAAAACGACTTGGTGAGAATGTCAGGCCTGGCCTTGCTACAGGACATGCAAAGGGACTTGGAGGTTCGCAAGAAGAATTTGACAGGAACATGTATAGTATGGACCGACATGGTGCCTACAAGAGTTTGGAGGAGGGCCATCAGTCATTGATAAGCCCCAACAGAAACTGAATAGAGCGATGAGAGTTTTTTGCCAGGCAAAAGATATACAATTGATTGCTCATGGGGGCTTGAGGCTGGAGGAGCCTGTTTTATTCAGAGTTGATTGGGTGCACCTTTCAAGAATGGGCAACGCTTATTATACGATGGCGGTACAGAATACGATCGGCAAGCTCTGGATTGAGAGCATATGGTGCTACTGGGGCGAGTGAGTTTGAAATGTGCACAAAGCAGTAGTAGGGCAGGTAACCGCCCTACGGAAGTTCCCTGGGTGGCAGAACTTTGGAGGGGAGGAGGTCATGGATGGGCGGAGCCACCCCTCTGGGGGGGAAGGTACACTGGTAATTGAGGGCGGAGCGCAGGATGCAATGTGCTGCAGATGAAATTCAAGAGAGGATGTTTAAGAGGGCTGTGAAGGTGAGAAGGGATGTATGGAGAAGTTTACAGCAAGAATGGGGAGGAGTGAAACAGGTGAGACGGTTGGAGAATGGATGAGGGGTATGAGTTATTATTGTTGAATAAAGTTATACAGTTGCATGTGATGTTTAATAAATGTTTGGAGTTATGATAACCTCGTCCTAATAAAATGGCCTTTTACGCTTCAAGTCAGCGTGGAGTGTAGTTATTGTGCGATGTCGGCCTCCGGGGAAGCAAGGTTGGCAGACCAGTCTTCCCCCCGGGGATCTTCATGCTGGCCGGAAGGACAAGGTGGGGGGGAGGTTATATGGGAGGGTCTAGGGGCGGGCTGGTGGTGCCTATAAAGGTGTTGGGGTGGGAGGTTCCGACCTCTTTCCCAACACCTGGCACCACCGGGTTAGGGAGGGTTTGCAGCAGTTAGTCCACCCACCCACCCTACAGTAAAGAAGGGGTGAGAGTAGTCTACAGCAAGAATCGGGAGGAGTGAAACAGGTGAGACGGTTGGAGAATGGATGAGGGGTATGAGTTGTTACTGTTGAATAAAGCTATATAGTTGCATGTGATGTTTAATAAATGGTTGGAGTTCTGATAACCTTGTCCTAATAAAATGGCCTTTTACGCTTCAAGTCAGCATGGAGTGTAATTATTGCGCAAATGATAATGGAACTCCGAGTGGCAGGATGACGTGGGGCATCTCGCTCCAGCAATGGTATGCCATCATGCGAATTCGGGCGGTGAACTTCAATGCTGTGTGGCCATCTCTGATCAGACGCCATATATGAGTCTACAAATTTGTTGGGAAAATGATAGTGGAGCTCTGAGGAACCTTCACTGGCATTTACATTGCCACTTCTGTTAAGCACAACGAGTTTATCAGTGTAATGAACTCCCAAGCGTGCATTCCTTGACAGTCCCTGCACACGCATACCCCGCCCCAGCCACCAGCAACCAATCCTCTAGCGGCACCAGCCCACACATAATGAAACATGGTCAAGCATCAAGCAGCTTCTTCGATGTCCTGCATGGTAAAGAAATCCTGACGACATTCTCACTTTGTGCCACAAACCTTTCATAGCCGGTTGAACCATTGGCTCTAAATATGCACTTTAGAATTCATGCAGACACCATGTCTACTCTCATTAGCAGCGAGAGCTGGCACAGGGCATTTTATAGGGATTTCTCCTTTATTCAATTTCATGAGTCCTTCAACCTCCTATCAGGGCAAAGGCTTTTTGTTCAGAGGCTTTTGCATCAATAACACTCAAAATTTTTATTGAATCGGTACCAGGTTGAAAATAAAGCTGCTCTTTTTTATTGCATGCTTATGCTCCTAGAATGTGCGACTGTGTGAGTTTCTTGTTTGACGTAAAGTACCCAAATGTCTCTGGATGCTGGGGCGCTATAGATGAACGTTCAAGAAATAAATTAAAAGATAGACTGCAAAACTCTGCAGATCTGCCTCCTTAAGCCAATGGTATCCGAGTATGCAGTGTTTTGCTTCCTCGCCATCTCATAGTGAGTTCCTGCTATTCGTACATATATGGCTTTTTGGAATCAAATGCCAAGTAGAGGATGTCTTAAAAAGCTCTGCACTGCACCTGACGCTGCCGAAAGTCAATAAAGTAATCAGCAACTACTGAAGGGTGAATAGATGTGGATGGATAAACCAGAGTGTTATTTTTTTTATTTTTTACTCATTTGTATGGCGCAGCGAATCATACCCAGAGGGACCTCTCGGCGCCTGAGAGAGGAACACCAAATGGGGAGTAGAGTCTAAAACAGCCAGGTTTTAAGCAGCTTCTTGAACCGTGCGAAAGAAGAACAGGCACAAATCTCCTACGGGAGCCTATTCCAATGCTGAGGGGCAAGATGAGAAAAAGCCCGGCCACCTATCTTGACCTTTCTGATTCTCTGAGTACAGAGTAGAGAGCGATTACTAGATCTTAACTGCCGCGTTGGTCAGTAAAATTCAAGTTTTTTCTTCAGGTAAGCAGGGCCGATCCCCTGTAGAGACTTAAAGACCGTACATAGCAATTTAAAGATGGTCCACTTCCTGATGGGGAGCAAGTGCAGTTGATGTAGGAGAGGAGCAGAGGGCATACATGCGGGATTATTCATGGCTAGGCGCGCTGCCGTGTTTTGGACCACCTGCAGCTTAGATGTCAGGTCTTTCCTTATTCCCACAAGCAGGGAGTTGCCATAGACTAATCGACTAATCAAAAGCGACTGAATCAGAGACTTTCTGGCCGCAAGAGAGATCAACGGGAATATCTTCCTAAGCATCCTCATTGTTCCAAAGCAGGCGCCCAAGAGTGATTTAACATGTCCTTCCATCTACAGTTTATTGTCGATTCTGATGCCTACATCCTTCGCCCATTTCTTTGGGGAAGATGCCGCTCCCAGTTCTGAAGGCCACCAATCCAAGGTCCACAGCTCTTCTGCTGTCCCAAATAGCAATATCTCGGTTTTGGTGGAGTTCAGCTGAAGGAAGTTCTTCCTCATCCAGCTTGCTATAGTGGACATGCAATTTTTGAACTTTTGCTTTGTTATTGTGACATCTTTCTCTATAGGAACTATCAGCTGCGTGTCGTCTGCGTAAGATATTGTCTCAAACCCACAGCTTCTGATAATGCCAGCCAGGGGAGCCACATATATGCTTAATCTTTAAGTCTCTGTATTGCCGGAGCCCTAAATTCATCAGCTGCCTAATTTCGAGGCATGTCCTCCCCGTAACCTGCGTTCAGCCCACCTCCAGCTGTTAACTACCCCTGCCTTCAAGCTTAAACACCAGAAAGGGTGCAGGTTTTCCTATCTGGCCCCTAAATTGTGGAACTCCCTCCCACCAGAAATACGGTCCGGCAACAACCTCCTGGGGTTCAGAAAAATGCTGAAGACATGGCTGTTTGAGCAGGCTCATTCGTAAATCCATCTCTGTCTTGACACCGCCTAAAGCAAGCGCCATGAAATCTCTTGGTGTACGTGCGCTATAGAAATTCTTGTCAACATAACATAACATATGTTAAACTAAGTGGGACTAAGGATAGATCCCTGGGGAACTCCCTTGTCCACCGTGGTCGTTTGAGACAAAAAAGAGTCCAGCTGAACACATTGTGACCTGTCCAACAGATAGCTTTGGATTCATTTCAAAGCCATGCCTCTGACACCAATCCCTCGCAACCTATCTAATAGGATACGATGAGAAATGGTGTCAAAGGCAGCCGAGAGATCGAGAAGGACCAGCATCATAGGGGATCCCTTAGCCAGCAACATCCTTATGGAGTCAGTAACCTCCAGTAGGGCAGCCTCTGTGCTATGAGAGGCCTGGAAACCGGACTGGGAAGGGTCCAATATGTTTTTTTTTTCAAATAGTCGGAAAGGTGCCTATTAATTATAGTCTCCAGGATTTTTGAACAACAAGGGAGAAGAGAGATCGGCCTATAGTTTTGCAGATCATTCGGGTCAGCCGATGCCTTTTTAGGCAGTGGTTTAATGCGTGCATTTTTCCACTTACGGGGAAATGTGGCTGTGGCTAGCGAGATGTTATAAACTTCAGCTAGCACATCAGCCAAGACCGGAGAAAGTTCTACTAAGACTGCCGGAGGGACCGGGTCCAGTGGGGAACCTGATTTTATGTGCATGATTAAAGAACCCACTTGCTCACTCATTATGTAAGGAAAAGATCCTAGGCTAAGGGTGGGGACACCCTGTATAGGATCTTCCTTGTCCTGTGTCTCTTCAGACCCAAGGGAACGATAAATTGAATCGATCTTGTTGGTGAAGTGGCTGGCTAAATCTTCACATAGTTTCTGGGTGTGTGGCAGGGATAAGTTGCTGGCTCTAGGGTTCGTAAATTCCTTCAGAATCGTAAAGAGCTCCCTCGAGGAGTTCTTAGCTTCCGCAATTTGAGAGCCCAGGTGTGCCCTTATAGCTGCATTGCAGCTAGTTAGGTAGGCTCTATGTGCCGTTTGATACAGCGCTTCGCCTGGCTCAGATTTCGGTTTCCTCCATTTCCTTTCTTTGGCCCTGCAAAGGGTATTTTCTTTCTTCAGAATATCCGAGTACCAAGGAGCAGGGGCTGTCCTCTCCTGCATCTTAACCTTTTTTAGCGGGGTAATAGGGTCAAGAGCCTCTAAAATTGAGGCCTCGACCTTCCCTAAGGCTGTATCACAGTCTTGACAGTCTCTAACTGAGGGGGCCGTAAATATTTTGCCAAAGGCAGCTGCAGTCACCTTTTTCCAAGATCTACAAAAATCTATACGACCTTGTCGGCTTAGATATTTCCCAGTAAAAACTTAAGGCCGTATGGTCAGTCCAACCTAGTGCCTGGGGGGGTTCCACTACCAATTCCTGCATATTAGAGAAAATCGTGTCTAAGTGGTGCCCGGCCTGATGTGTGGGTCTGGCAACTCTTGAAAGGTGACCTAGTGATTCCATGGCTCACAGTAGACTGGCAGACTGTTGGAGGAAAGATCTAGATGATGATTAAAGTCCCCCACCAAAAGGAACTTATCCGTACACAATATATATATGGGGCCAGTCTTTCTAATAGGGTCGTGCAGAACTCCTTCTTATTTTCTCCTGGAGGATGATACACTAAGGCTCCAGACCAGGCAGTTGCTTGGGATGATTCCACCCTAAAGATCAACAGTTCTAAGTTGGGAGAGGAGACAGTGTCCAGCGTCTTAATAAGATAGGGTGGTCGTATAGCAATCGCTAGACCTCCACCCCTCTTACCCACCCTAACCAGTCATCAATCAATCAATCAAAAACAACTTTATTTGGTTTATCACAACCATAAAGCACACAATAAAAATATATAACAATTGACATTTTTAAAAATATATTATCAATAAAACATTTGAATATTTACAATTTCTATAAAATCCCCCCTAACCAGTCATACCACAGAGTATTCTGCGGGGAAAGCTAAAGCCAGTGCTGGTGTAGACTCATTATGGAGCCAGGTCTCTGTGAAAAGGCATACATCTGGTCTGGCATCATCTAGCACATTTCTGCCACATGTTTAGAGACCGATCTGGCATTAAGATAAAGACCTTTAAAGAGAGCAATTTGCTCTCCCCCGATCTGCTTTTCTATCCCCACAGACTGTTCCTGAAGGGGATCGATATTCTTGGTGAGGTGATGTGTTTTAATAAGGACTCTCTGTGAGTCACCCAGTGACCAACCACATCGAGGGCAGTTCCCAGGGCCAGTCTTATACTTTACTCCTGGAGTATCAAGGCCACTCACACAAGGGGATAAGTAGACTCTCTTCAACAGGTCCTCTATCCTGTAAGATATCCTAGGTGGGGGCCCAACCTGGAGGGAAAAGGGTAGCATCTCCTGGCAGCCGGCAGCGTCCAGGTGTGGACGGGCGCAGACGGGCTCGCCGGCACTGAGGCAATAAATGTATGCCCCCAGGAGGCCGGCCACTAGAGCGCTGACCTCCGCAAAAAGCATCCGGAGTGACTGGCAGAAACTAAAGAAATCCTCTCTCCACTCAATCAATATTCTTGCGATTGCGGTGGACTGGAGAGGCTGCCTGGCGGTATACAATTAAATCAGGTATGGTTGCGGCACCCCGCTCCCTCCCAAACACAGCAGCAAAGTCACACAATACAAGTTAAAAAAATTTAAATTCGTTATAAAAAAAGTTTGTTATAAAACTCTAAAATTCCTGCACCGTCGTGTCTTCTTCTCTCCTGCGCTGTCGCTGACGCAATGAATTTCTGCCCCCAGGAGGCCGGCCACTAAAGCGCTGACCTCCGCAAATGGCATCCGGCATGACTGGCAGAAACTAAAGAAATCCTCTCTCCACTCAATCAATTGTCTCTCAATTGGGGTGGACCAGAGCGGCTGCCTGGCGGTATACAATTAAATCAGGTATGGTTGCGGCTCCCTGCTCCCTCCCAAACACAGCAGCAAAGTCACACAATACAAGTTAAAAATGTTAAAATTCGTTATTAAAAAAGTTCGTTATAAAACTCTAAAATTCCTGCACCTTCATGTCTACTTCTGAAAGTCAATAAAGTAATCAGCAACTACTGAAGGGTGAATGGATGTGGTGGATAAACCAGAGAGTTATCGCTATAACAACAGTGTCACATTTTTGATTAAATAAAGCCACTAATATTTTCTGAAATCGCATTTATTGATAACATTAAACTGATATAAATATGAAATATGCAAAATGGTATTTTAAATAACACTGTGAAATATAGTCAATTTAATTCTGGGTCAGTAGTTAACATCCGCTTTTGATTTTCCTAATATGTAGAGTTCAAAACATTTAGGTAACCCTGGCTAATTATGTATCATCTTGTTATAACCTCAATGCCCAGGCACTCAGCTGTGACAGTACCCAGGTGTCGCCTTAGGAAATTATGAATTCTTTCTGACCACTTGTGCATTGATTATTGTGCGGTTGATGATTGAGTGGTTTTTAGATATGTGGGCTGTGATGTCAAGGCACAGTGATCATCGTGGCTGATGCCACCCCTGGGGGTGAGTGCCAGATATTGTGTACCTCAGGCAACCATGTTGGAGTGGGATAGGACTTTGATGGGAGCAGAGCATGAGAATGCTAGGTAGTGACCATCTTTGATTGGATGTTACCTTCAAGTTAGTCAAACATAGCAATATAATGATTAAATACAGGTCAAAGTGGGGTCAATTAACTTTCCAGTGGTGTGGGCGAGCTGTTGGGGAATCAAAATCTGGTGGCATTTCAAAAAGAGGTGCCTAGGACTCGCTCCCTTTAAAAGATCATTCATAAGCAAGGTTAATGATTAGAAATTGATGAGGAATATACTAGGTTTACTACCCCTTTCTAACTCAGACCCTTCTTCCCCTTTCTTATTGCGTGCTCTCAAATAAGATCCATAAGAGAAGGCCTGCCTACGGCTAACCCCAGTCGATGTATGATATCCAGGAAGTGGTTAATGTCATCCTGGACTACCTACAAGAGAGCATGGAGTTGACTTTTGCTCATTGCCGGCTTGCATAGGGCGTGCTGTGGGGCGGTGGGGCGGGGGAGGGGCAGGGTAGGGGTAGTAAACTCGGACATACGACGGAACGGAGGAACGTAATAATTACTTTCTTCCATTCCGTGGTATGTCCGAGTTTACTACCCTGCCCCTCCCCCGCCTCACCGCCCCGCAGCACGCCCTATGCGAGCCACCACTGCCTCTGCTAAGAAGACTCGTAGTACATTTAGCAACTGGCTTTTAAAGTTCCGTAGACAAGCTTTAGACATGCTAGCCTCAAGCACCCCGAACACAATGCAGAAAAAAAGACTTTCTATTGCAGGGGTTGAAGAAGATTAACAGACCATCAGTCCCTAGGTCTCTAACATAAAATCCCTCTTTCACACTTAATAACCATCCCCAATGATAGCTGTAACCTGGAAGTGGGTCTAGCTATCTCTATCCAATGGGCAGCCCTTGAAGTCTCTAGGTTTTCCCTGCAGGCTGGGTGCTTTAAAAGTGTGGATTGAGATTTCTACCCATTTTTTATTTTACCTAGCACACTTGATTGTGCTGCCATTTGCCCCAATCTAGGATGTGACCCATCATTTTAAGGTCTTTTGCAATGCTGGCTCAGGTGCAAACAGGATTGTGTGTCCAAGTGGGTATCACTGGTCGGTGTGCAAAATTCACACCGACCCAGCAATTTTGCACACAGACATTCCATAACTTTCTGTTCTAATCTGTGAACCTAATAAAGGGAACCTAATACTGCACCACAGTAAAATCACACCCCTCAGTTTTAGTACTTCCCTGGTTGGTATTATGACATTCAATGGCGGCGAGCTCAGGGGAGGCATTTTTCAGCTAAGTAAGTCGGTTTTCTTTTTCACCATCACACTTGGTAGATGGTTTGGGGATTCAGATTCCTGATTAAAACGTGTTCAATAGAGAAGAGAGGTTGTGCTCCCAGGCGTCCTTCCTGAGTTATCTTCGTTAGAGGAGGTGTCCCTCCCTTCTCTAGGTATTTGTAGATTGGTTCCCTCTTATCTGTCTAGAATGGAATCTTATAGATAGCTGGGTAGAATGTCTGTTCAATTTGATTGTACTTCTTCCAAATCTACATTGAGAGGGTTGATCAGAGCCACGGTATCCGCTGCTTGTTAATTGGTGGGAAGCGTGATCTTGGGCAGGTCCTTCATTGGTAAAATCAGGGACCATGCCAGCTTCCAGGGCAGGGACACATAGTGGTGCCTTAACAGAGAGCTGGCACGTGGCTGCTTGATTGTTCTTTGCTTCTGTTACACATCACGGGCGATAGTGGGCGGAGGGTGTACTCAGGGGGTGTGTTGAAGGTAGTTGGTGGCTTTGTCATAACTTTCAGTATTAATAACTAGTACAAGATAAAGGATGAAAGGTAGCTTTCATTGCTTACTGGCAGCCTCATTACTGTGGCACCTACTCCTCCTCCCTGTACTTACTGCTCATCACCTCTCTGGAGCCTCACACATTTTGATTTTGGCATGGATTTTAATCACAAGAGCAGATTTGAGTAGGGAAGTCATGGGTAGGTAAGCATGGTGGGGGAGAAGATATTTTATTTTTGGGCCAATTGGGTGCCTTTTGTGGGAGATGGAGACACATTCAAAAATAAGTAATGGGATGATGAAAAGTGATCTGATTAATAATATTGGCAATAAGTATTCAAACCTCTTTTGGTATTTGATTTAGATCTTGCTGCTGCAATGGATGTATGACGTTACAACGCATACTTTTACAACGCATGCACTTACAACGCAATTTTTACAACGTAACATCCACTACAACGCATTCCATTACATCGCATGACACTACAACGCATTTTTAAAAACTACCCTTACAACGCATTCCATTACATCGCATACTACCTTTACAACGCATACCATTACAACGCATAATATTACATTGCATTTAAGGTAAGTGTTGGATAGTATAGGGGTAAAAATTACTATTCTCACTCCAGGGGGTGCAACAGTAGGGTAAGTGTTGGATAGTATAGGGGTAAAAATTACTATTCTAACTCCAGGGGGTGCAACAGTAGGGTAAGTGTTGGATAGTGTAGGGGTAAAAATTACTATTCTAACTCCAGGGGGTGCAACAGTAGGGTAAGTGTTGGATAGTATAGGGGTAAAAATTACTATTCTAACTCCAGGGGGTGCAACAGTAGGGTAAGTGTTGGATAGTGTAGGGGTAAAAATTACTATTCTAACTCCAGGGGGTGCAACAGTAGGGTAAGTGTTGGATAGTATAGGGGTAAAAATTACTATTCTAACTCCAGGGGGTGCAACAGTAGGGTAAGTGTTGGATAGTGTAGGGGTAAAAATTACTATTCTAACTCCAGGGGGTGCAACAGTAGGGTAAGTGTTGGATAGTGTAGGGGTAAAAATTACTATTCTAACTCCAGGGGGTGCAACAGTAGGGTAAGTGTTGGATAGTGTAGGGGTTTTACCCCTATACTATCCAATACTTACCTTAAATGCAATGTAATATTATGCGTTGTAATGGTATGCGTTGTAAAGGTAGTATGCGATGTAATGGAATGCGTTGTAAAGGTAGTTTTTAAAAATGCGTTGTAGTGTCATGCGATGTAATGGAATGCGTTGTAGTGGATGTTGCGTTGTAAAAATTGCGTTGTAAGTGTAGTGCGTTGTAAAAGTTGCGTTGTAAAGGTTGTTCCCCTGCTGCAATATGCTAATGGTTAAAGGATCTGCACTGACGCCGAACACTGGCACACTTGTCAGAATTTCCTCCTTGGAAAGTCTATTTCAACTAACTGCAATGTGAAGTGTTAAATGTTTTAAAATCAGCCCCGTCAGTATGAAACTATACACTATTGTGACAAATGTGAACATATCAGCCATTTCTTTCTTGCGTTGGTTAAGAGACTTATATGCCACGGAAGAGGATTATTTGGTAATACTTTCCTATCTTTTACCTACATCAGTGTATTTTCATTCAAAATGGTGTTTCAAGGGCCGGTCCACCGACTTAGATGGCCCTATTTGCTAGAAACGAATGTGGTTATGCAGGCAGCATAGATTTATTTATGCCTTTGATTCCTGGGATGCCAATGCTTGGTAGATCATTGTGACTGTGTTAGCTTGCTTTGCACTTTTCTATCCAATCTGCTCTTTCCCTTCAACTGTCCACCAGTGTCTCCGTTCTGGCTTAGTTCTGAACATTTTGTGTCTTGACATTAAATACTGATCTTAGAATCGGGTAGCATGAGGTAGGGGTAGTGCAATTTTTTATGGTAAAAAGGAAGTGATCGTGGATATCTGAATTAAGACAAGTATTTTCCTGTGCACCTGCCACAGGTAACAGATGTTAGTTTACGGTAGCACAAGTCTTGCTTCCTAAGTCTTACTTCCCATGTGAACTTTTATTACACTAGTTTTTTTTTAAAGTTCGGTTAATCAATTTCCCCATAGCTATAAGCACTCTTCTGGAGCTTTAAGGGTTCCTTTCAGGATGCCGAACTTTTCCGTTGCCGTCTGCTTGATTGGGCACAAGAGGTAGTTATATACCAGGGATGCCAAGATTCCACCGATGATGGGCCCCACCCAGAAGACCTGTAGAAACAGAAAAAACATGTTTTATTCTAAAAAAAACTTCTATCTCTCTTTTTAGACCTACCAACAGCACCACAGTCATCTGCCTTTCTCTTTAGACTACAAATTCATTTCCACGTTTCTCAGAAGTCCACCTCTGTTTTTGTCTGTCACTTCCCTCCACATATTGATCACAGTCACCCAATTCTCCCTATGTTCCTCATACTCATTTTTGTTTTTGGAAGTCATCAATTTCTCTTCTCTGCTACCATCATTCCTCACTTGTCATCACCTGTGGCCATACAACGCTTTTACCTGTCAGTATCTCTCAATGCAAATGTTACACTTTATTACATCTACATAGGCCAGTTAGGAGGACATATGGGACTGTACATATTTCCTTTCCTTTCAGATCTGATCTGCACCACCTGTCTCTGACCGGGCCTGATTTTCTTTTTTATACTATACATTGTTGGATCATACATAATAAAGACCCTCATATATAATTCAACCTCGTGTTCCAGCTTTAACATTAATTAATTGATTAATATAACACTGTGTTGTACTAGATTACTATCACCTCTCCACTGTGGAGATTGCGTGAGCACTCACTTATCTTAAAGATTTATGTGAGTTTTGTGGGTTCCCACATTAGCATAAGTAGGTTGCAAAACTAGTTTTCTGGGCCTAATTGACATCTGAGGAAATATGGCTTTTTTATGGACTACAGGGTGTGCTTAGCTTCTCTCTCTGGCTCTGTTTTTCATTTTCGGAAAATAGGTGAAAATGCGCTCTGTTCCCCATGTGTTGTTTATTGGCGCTGTAACAATGAATGCGCTTTGCTGGATGATGCATTCTAACTGTACCTACTTCTGTAGCAAGCCAAGGACTTCTCCTGTTCCTGGGAAGGTAGCTAGACAAAATATCGAGTTCAAAATATCAGAAGACAGAAATAACGTAAATAAATATTGTGATAAAATAATATCGTAATGTCAATGTACTGTTATAATGAATATTTTTGTGTGTAATATCGTTTTTAATAAAATCATTGTTTTTATTATCGGTTTCAGTAATATAGTTGAAAATGTAAAGGGGGTCATTACGATGGCGCATCGTTGCAGGGCTTGGGACCGGCTCCCTGTAAAGGGGCGGTCCCACACAAGAGATTACGATGCGACTGCCACGGTGGCGGTCGCATTGTGTATCTCTAACATTGCGACGTGTGCTGCTGGCTGCAGCACCCACCTCAATGTTAAAGTGCCATGCCGTGCATTTCCCAACACTACGTGGCAGGCACCACACAGTGCCTGCCACTTAGTGCAGGGACATGTAGGGGGTACCACAGATACCCCCCAGTGCACCCCCCACCCCAGGGGGGCCTGCACTGGGCCCCCAAATACAACCCTCGCCAGCCTGTGAACGGCGGTTCCACCGCCATACACCGGCTGGCGGGGTGCAACATTGTAATTTGGCAGATGGTGCCTGCTAGGCACCACCACCATTTTACGGATGCTGACCACTCTGCCAGGAAATCCGACCGCCCGCCACGGTCGAATTCCCCTAACCATCCTAATTTGGAAGGTGAAAATCACGGTCCGATGGCGGAAGGCGGTTGCGGGCCTTCCACCATCATAATGATCACCATAGTTTTTAATTATTTTAATGTGTTTTATTTAATATATTAATTTTATATTAATTTTATGTGTAACTATTGTTTGAATAATTGTTATGCATTTTTTAAATATAGATTGTAATTTTAAGTGATTTATAATTTTTTATTTGTTTTTGCGATTTATAGTGACATAGGGCGTTGTTGGGTTTGGAGGGGTATAAGACGGGAAGTTAATTAAGTATTAATATAGTACCAATAAATTATTCATTGTTAATTAATTATTTGATGTATTATTAATTATGTAAATTGCTTAATACTGATTAATTTTCGTTATATTTCAGGTGCGTGCTGCTGAGTTTGAAGTGGTATAAGGTGGGCATCCTGGGACCCATCCACAGGTCTTTTTGCAGCAGAGAAATTGCAGTGGATCCATATGATCCGTTCTGACTACGATGCCCAGTATTCCTTGCTCGTTCACGCACGAGCGGTCCATACAGGGCGGGAAATCGTGTGCATATCAAGACGTCAGGACGTGCATTTTCAACATTGTCCACGCCTCTGAGGAAGAAGTTTTACTTCGAAACGCGTCAGGCAATAAGGACGCTGTTGGACTGCCTAAGCTAGCGGGTTGCTGGTACCACTTGTACCATTAAAGGGTTTTTACACCATGACGGCGTCAGAGTGCTCCCTACATCAGGGCAACCTCAAGAGCAACAATTAATAGCGGCGGTCCGGCCGCTGGGAGAGCACCACCTCAATATCGTTGGGGGCCCGGAGAACTAAAATATGCTGGTTTTCACCAGGAGACGCTGTGCTGGATTAATGGTGGGACCAGCATCCTGGGACCCATCCACGGGTCTTTTTGCAGCAGAGAAATTGCAGTGGATCCATATGATCCGTTCTGACTACGATGCCCAGCATTCCTTGCTCGTTCACGCATGAGCGGTCCATACAAGGTGGGACATCGTGTGCATATCAAGACGTCAGGACGTGCATTTTCAACATTGTCCACGCCTCTGAGGAAGAAGTTTTACTTCGAAACGCATCAGGCAATAAGGTTACTTTTGAACTGCCTAAGCTAGCGGGGTGCTACCACTTGTACCATTAAAGGGTTTTTATACCATGACGGCGCCAGAGTGCTCCCTACATCAGGGCAACCTCAGGAGCAACTATATATATATGGATAAGCCCATTGAGGAAATGCTATTTTAGTAAAAGTACAATGGCTGAAGGAAGGGATTCGTAGTGAGGGAATCTTCACTACGATCGTGCTGGAGCCCGGGCATTCTCACCAGACGCACATGGAATATCAGCACCATGCTAAGATTGTTCAACACATGCCTGCATGAGTAAAGAACATTAATGAAACATGGATGCACGCAAAACTGTACTTTTAAAATCTTTAACTAAAAAACGAAAATGGATTTATTAAGATCCTGAACAGTACTTTGAATACCAGTGCAGTGCACCATGGGGATTGTATTTTTGTAACAGCAAGTCATGTGACCTTACGACTTTAAAGCACGCACGTATGCATTTTGCAAGCTAATGAACCCCACCTGTGATCAAGGCAGAAGTTATGCCGAAACGCGTAAGGAAATGGGGGAATCCTTTGCGCTGCTATGCTGGTGAATAAATGCCTGCTCCTCCAGTATTGGGCCTCTTTGTGGTGTGATGTTGGATTTTGACGGGCTGCTCCGTGCCCGTTGTCAGAGGCCGCCCTGTAGGGTCGGGGGCTCCATGGCTCGGAGGCTTGTTTGGAATTAAATTACTGGAGCATGACCCACTCGCCACTGTAAGCCCATTGAGGAAATGCTATTTTAGTAAAAGTACAATGGCTGAAGGAAGGGATTCGTAGTGAGGGAATCTTCACTACGATCGTGCTGGAGCCCGGGCATTCTCACCAGACGCACATGGAATATCAGCACCATGCTAAGATTGTTCAACACATGCCTGCGTGAGTAAAGAACATTAATGAAACATGGATGCACGCAAAACTGTACTTTTAAAATCTTTAACTAAAAAACGAAAATGGATTTATTAAGATCCTGAACAGTACTTTGAATACCAGTGCAGTGCACCATGGGGATTGTATTTTTGTAACAGCAAGTCATGTGACCTTACGACTTTAAAGCACGCACGTATGCATTTTGCAAGCTAATGAACCCCACCTGTGATCAAGGCAGAAGTTATGCCGAAACGCGTAAAGAAATGGGGGAATCCTTTGCGCTGCTATGCTGGTGAATAAATGCCTGCTCCTCCAGTATTGGGCCTCTTTGTGGTGTGATGTTGGATTTTGACGGGCTGCTCCGTGCCCGTTGTCAGAGGCCGCCCTGTAGGGTCGGGGGCTCCATGGCTCGGAGGCTTGTTTGGAATTAAATTACTGGAGCATGACCCACTCGCCACTGTAAGCCCATTGAGGAAATGCTATTTTAGTAAAAGTACAATGGCTGAAGGAAGGGATTCGTAGTGAGGGAATCTTCACTACGATCGTGCTGGAGCCCGGGCATTCTCACCAGACGCACATGGAATATCAGCACCATGCTAAGATTGTTCAACACATGCCTGCGTGAGTAAAGAACATTAATGAAACATGGATGCACGCAAAACTGTACTTTTAAAATCTTTAACTAAAAAACGAAAATGGATTTATTAAGATCCTGAACAGTACTTTGAATACCAGTGCAGTGCACCATGGGGATTGTATTTTTGTAACAGCAAGTCATGTGACCTTACGACTTTAAAGCATGCACGTATGCATTTTGCAAGCTAATGAACCCCACCTGTGATCAAGGCAGAAGTTATGCCGAAACGCGTAAGGAAATGGGGGAATCCTTTGCGCTGCTATGCTGGTGAATAAATGCCTGCTCCTCCAGTATTGGGCCTCTTTGTGGTGTGATGTTGGATTTTGACGGGCTGCTCCGTGCCCGTTGTCAGAGGCCGCCCTGTAGGGTCGGGGGCTCCATGGCTCGGAGGCTTGTTTGGAATACATATATATATATATATATATATATATATATATATATATATATATATATATATATATATATTCACTGAAAAAACCATAGGTTTCACCCATGTTATAGTTAGCTGGACATTTTACTCGTAAAAAACCAATGAAATTCCCCCGTTATAGTTAGTTCAGATAACTATAACTCGCGCACCCGCAATCCACTGCTGATGACGTCACATATTACATCACTCATGACATGGTCAGTGGCATCACTCATGACATCATCCTTGTGATAGAGTGGCGGTCGCGCGAGTTATAGTTATCTGAACTAACTATTACGGGGGAATTTCATTGTTTTTTTACGAGTAAAATGTCCAGCTAACTATAACATGGGTGAAACCTATGGTTTTTTCAGTGAATTTGTAAGGTTTTTTAAATGCTATTTCCTAACTATAACGTGTGTGAAACCTATGTTTTTTTCAGTGAATTTCAAAGGTTTTTTAAATGCTAATTCCTAACTATAACGTGTGTGAAACCTATGGTTTTTTCAGTGAATTTCAAAGGTTTTTAAATGCTAAATTTGGATTTTTTAAATATATATTTTTATATATTTCTTTTATAAAAATTTCCCTATGTATACATTTATAAAATATCTGTATCCTTTAATTTTGTGTGGGTCATTTTTTTTTTACTTTGAATTTGGATAAAGTTGAACAGCATAGTTAATATCTTCTATTAACTTATGTCCACTTTATTTATTTATTTATTTTCTATAAATTTTTAGGGTGCGCGCACTGAGCGCGAACCTAGTACGTTTGCGTAATTTTTCATGTATGCAGGCATACGTTATCTACGTACGCATACATACGTTTTAGTGCGCGCTCGCAGCGCGCACCTAGTACGCATGCGTACGTTTTTTGTGTACGCATGCGTACGTTATATACGTACGCATACGTACGTTTTAGTACGCGCTCGCAGCACGCACCCAGTACGCATGCGTACGTACGCATGCGTCGTACGTGCTCCACGCGCTACACTCGCGTATACACGTAGAGTACGCACGCTAACGTTCGCGTATGCGCGCGTGCTGCGTATGCGCGTTACGTCCGCGCATAATACTTATGCACATGCGCACGTACACGTCCGCGCATGCGTAATTGCACGGTGCGCGCTCTGAGCTTGCTCCGTGCGCGCACCTCGGGTTATGTGATTAATAAAACAACACTTTTAATTGGTTTTCATTACTTTCAGTTTCAGATTGTTTCAACACCACACCCAATCCCCTCATGGCAAGTCATGTGATCAAGAAACATCACTTTTCATTGGTTCAAAGTACATTCAGTTCCAGATTCTTCCAAAACTCCACCCACTCCCCTCATTATTAGTTCTGATTCCCTTGGAGAAGGAGCTACTCTGTTTTTGGGAGACAATGGCAGAGCACCAGCCACCTTCTCAGAGTGAGCAGGACACTCTTGAGAGACAGAGGCAGAGGAAGCAGAAAGACTCCTTTATATGGCAGTTTTTCACTTTTCGTGAGGGACAAAAGAAGGTGAATGCACCACAGGTCACCTGCACACTGTGTCACCGCACCTTGTCACGTGGGAATGCTAATAAGAAGTACTCTTTTAGTATTCACACTATGATGAGGCACGTTGAGGCAATGCATCCTGTGACTTTTCATCAAGCTTCTGGAGCAAACCCTCCACCTGCTCAGCCGATGACATCTGCAGCAGCTCAGCCGAGCACATCTTCGGCAGCTCAGCCGAGCACGTCTTCTGCAATGGTGCCTTCACCTTCTAACACACCTCTGGATATTCGTCCTTGTTTTGGGAGGATGAGTACACGGTGCATGGATTGTGCTACTCTTATTACTATGAGTGAGAGCAGTATTGATCTCATTCAGAGGAAATTTGAGGAGCACCCTTGCACTAGACCATAGTTTTTTTTTTCCCGTTTTTCTCTTCCTCTGCACCCTGCGCGCACCCAATGACGTTTTTTAAAAAACAAACATTTTTTTCTACTTTAGTCTTGATTTTTATTTCTATTTTTTTTTATGTTTTTTTTTTCGGGTGCGCGCAGAGTGCGCGCACCTCGTGATGTTTTAAAAAAAAATTAAAATCTTTTTTTTTGCCCTTCGTGGTCCTACTGTGACCCCCTGACAATGGCTAGGGGGTCAAGAACTCCCTACTCTGCCCCCTATTCACGTTCTCCACCTTTCCTTTTCAGTGCGACAGACAAAATGGCGGCCGAAACTTCCTGATTTTGACCGATTCGAATGTTTACTGACATCTAACAACCAATCAGAATTACGCTCACGCACAGCAGGGTGCGCGCACAGGCCTTGCTCAGTGCGCGCACCCTGCGCGCGTATAGATATTGATATGCTTTTAAATGCTATTTTCTCAGGAAATACTGAACAGATTTACACAATTGTGTTCAGCCGTTCGGCCTGTAGCTGTGTCTAAAGGTCCTATGGAAAAATGCATGGGGAAAACGCGTTTTGGGACCCCCTTTTTTCTCGGCCCCCGCTTGACGAATCACCCCAAGACTTTCAGGGTAGAAGCTGAACGGAGCGCCCCATTAGTTTTGAAAATTTCGCGAGGATTCGTCAACTGGCGCCAAAGTTATTCAAAATAGAATTTTGAGATTTCCTATGGAAACACGGTCCTAACTATAACTATCTACTGGCGACTGCCAGTAGATTATATATATATATATATATATATATATATATATATATATATATATATATATATATATATATATATATATATATATATATATATATATATATTAATGTTTATATTAAGAGGTTTTTTTTTTCTACATAAATAGAGTTATTCATATATGTAATTCGTTTAAAGTGAGGTTCTTCCCCTAACCCTTCCGAAGTCCAACATTTTCCTTACTGTTGCGCTGACTGGATTAGGAATAGTAAATCTAACCCCTCCGAAGTCTAACGCTTTCCCTGTTATTGCTTACACTGGAGTGGGAATAGTACATTTTCACCCCTCCAAAGTACAATGCTTTCCCTACCGGTGAGCTGACTCGAGTGGGAATAGTACATATAGCCACTCCAAAGTTCAACGCTTTCCCTACTGTTGCACTGCTTGGAGTGGGAATAGTAATTTAATCACTGTGAAGTCTTATGCTTTCTCTACTGTTGCTTAGGCTGGAATGGGAATAGTCAATTGAACCCCTCCAAAGTCCAACACTTTCCTATTGTTGTGCAGATGAGAGTAGGAATAGTAAATGTAACCACTCCGAAGTTTAATCCTTTCCCTACTGTTGCATAACCTAGTGTGGGAATAGCATATGTGTGTGTATGTGTGTATTGGTGTGTGTGTGTGTGTTTATATAAATATATTTATATGTATATATATGTATATGTATAGATATATAAACACATACATACACATGTATATATATTTTTATTAGTGGGATATGTTTAATTTTCATAATATTACAGTTGTATATTATAACATTTAAGATGTACTACTTTAAACTGTGCCTATATAATATAAATATACATTTGTATATGTTTTTGGACGATATTTGTGTCGGTGATTTTTTTTTCTGTGTCTGTACTTACCATTATAAGTATAGGAACACAATATTGTGACACACTATATTATTGATTTAATATTTGTGTCAACAATGTTTTACCGCAACATTGTGTCAGTGATCCTCCTGTGATCCCCCTGTGGATAATTCTGAAGCATCTATTGTGTTGAATGTATGCAAAGCTTTGCTGGCAGTTCCTTGTATGTTGGTGAAAGGACGTGCTTGACTATTAATTTTAGGTGTGTTCCTAAAGTGAGCCTGTGTTACTTAACACAATTTCTACAATGTTGACTGGTTTCTATAGAGGTATCGGTATTCGCACAGTCCATGGTGCCACTTCTGATCATGCAAATGGCATGATTCTCTACCGATGAGAATTTATAAAATGCACTGTTTTGGAGATATATTCAAGACTTTCCTTGCCTCTTGAATTGAGGCAGACTTCATGTCTGTCCTCTTATTCACACTATACTTTAACATTTCTCTTGACTTGTTATGTATTGATTCTGATTTGAATTAACTAGCTAATCCTTGCCTTCTGTAATGATTTTTAAATGAAAATAAACATTCATGGTTTGGACTTTGAATTTTGTCCCTCGCATGTTTTCTTGTGTCGATTTTCCTTTATTTGACTGGGGCCCTTGTCCTTCTGCACTCACACAGTGAGTCCCTGTTATTAGTTTGAAGTAGGAAGTGCCAACATTTGTACTGCTCATGTGCTGAGAAGCTTAAATAAATGGCCAGACGCTGCACCCAACAAGCTAGCAACCACATTTGTCTAATCTTTTTGGCCATCTGGTTTGCTCAATCTACTTATGGCCCCATTCCTAGTTTTGGTGACTACTTTAGCCTCTGCTTGTTTCAGTGGGTATCATCTATGGGTATTGTTTTGTCTGCCAACCACAGGTTAATCCTTGAATGATTCTGTCATACTAAGATCAGCCCACCCCCTAGGTAAAATGCATTGAGATGATGAGCTGAACTTCAGGAAAACTGGCCAGCCAAAAGAATGAGGGAAATATTGACAGAGCATGAATCTTTCTACGGCAATAACTTTTTCATCAAAAAATGTGCTAAGAATTACCAATAGGTGTGAGTGCCACTTATAATTATTATGATGTATCATCGTTCTTAGGGTTGAAGAAGCTTTCTGGTTAGTCCCACTAGAGGATGCTTGTGCTCGTCAATCTTCAGGAGAAGCATAACATGGATCTGAACAAATCACCCAGGCTTGCCTCAGTTTGAGTTATTTCTTTACCATAAGCTACATGCTTGCTGCATTTCAATGAGTGCTGTATGCATTTGTAACTCAGTACTTTCATTATCTCACCATGTGAGTTTCCTCTATGCTGCCTTGAGAGCACCCCCTTTTGTTGGTTCCTATGCCCCAGAATGATGTTCCTTTTGCCTAGGCATGGGTGGTAAATTCCGTTCCGCTCGTGAAATTTGCGGAATTTGGGTAATTATGCGTTCCGCAGAGAACGCGAAATTGCCAAAAATTCCGCGGCTTCCTGGAATTTTTTGCTTGTTCACACTTTCAAAATGCGTGTTCGCAAGATATTTCTCCCCGAGCACGCAAACAGCATTCGCGAACAGGAAAAAAGCATCGCGAACGGGCGGAACAAGCAATTCCGCGTGTTTGCGGAACTCTGCGTGTTTGCAGAGATTTTTTACCGTTTCGCGGAGCTTTGCGTAGCGCGACTATGCAAATTCTGCCCACCCCTACTTTTGCCTTGAGCTGTATGCTCTAATTCCGTATTGGCTCAATTCTCCCTATATCTGAAAATTAATGCACCACTCTTTCCTGTCCTTGTTCTTCCTATGACTCAGTAGGAATGCATCTTGTCTTATGACTCAGCACTCCTTCTGTACCCATTTCATAAGGTTCTCTGCTGCATGTGCTTAATCTTGGGTGTTCAATTATACTCTGGTGATTGCCTAACTGTCTATGTACTGTCAGTGAGTTCTTGATGATTGTGTGCCTTTAGTGGACAGCTTACCCATTGGTTTGTGAATCGTTTCACAATTACTGCAGGGGACAAAGACCGAACCGGGTTCATGGAGCAACCAGTGTAGTATATCTGGTGAGACAACAAGTAAACATCATACATTTCTCTTGTATACTAAATACAGCAAGTATGGCAGAATTACTTTTGAACTACATTTTTCTTTTTTACCTGGTGGCTTGAGCACCTCATACTTTACAACATACCATGCTTCATGTGAAAAACATAAAGATAACAAGCACTGTGAGCTTCCCTGATAGCAAAAGCTCACAGATTTTGTTTAGCAAAATAAGAGGTTACAGGTTCATTTACATCACTCTATTTTGGAAGTATTTATAGCTATGAACTCATTATGCAACTAGTGCTCATACACTACTCCTGGAGTACAAAATGCATTACAAACAAATATGTTTTCTTGTCGTGGAGTGCACAATTTTGTGGATCTACTAGGAAGTTCACATGGATTAAGCTCCAACACAGACAGCATCTTTGCACCTGTCCTTGCTGATCAACATCTGCCATAAGGCAAACCTACTTGAGCTGTAAGAGAATCTTCTGACACAATTCCATGCAGTTCTCTTTGTGGAGAGAGGAAATGACCGCACTGGTAATTGTCTTGCCAATAGTTGACCATTCACACCAAGTGCTACCCAATTAACTTACAGAGATAGAAATTAACGGCATAAAAAGAGTTACCAGGTGTACCAAGGCTTACCCATTTTTTTGAAAATTCTCTGCATTTTTTACAGATAGGTGCAATATTTGTTTAGAACTATCTTGTTAGAGCTCTAGTCAGAGCGCCCTCCTGCCACCCGATTCTCTAACAGAAACCCACACTGTTCAACTTATAAAATTGGGTCTGAAGAAAAAGCTATGGTACATCACCTGTGCTTGATGAGGAATTGCCCCAAGGATGCAAGGCAGATCAAAAAGAATGGTCTTCTCCCTGGAGGCACCCACAATTACCAAAATGTTGCACTGATCATCCATTGATAGAGTTCCAACTCTTGCAAATATCACTGACCCACCACAGATGATGGCTACTTAATGTCTAGGTGGCAGCTAAGGGGGTTGGGGGGTGTAAACAAGGAGGAGATAAAAATGTATTTTAGAAGAGATCACTGCCTTCACCAAGTAAAACAAGCATTTTCAATGCCAATAGGTCTGGATTTAAAATAATGTTGTAAGGTAATGTGAAGTTTTACAAGTAGATTGTGTGGGGATATATACGGATTTGTGTAGAAGCTACGACCTTCAGAATAATATTGGTGTAGGTTAAAAGGTCAAGTGACAGTTGGAGTAAAAACACATGGAAAAGATGGAACGACTCCTGGTGGCTATCAGACCTATGACCCTCACCCACTCCCTCGACCATGCCAGAAACCTTGGAATCAGCATTGACAGCAAGCTCATCGTAAAATCAAAGATCAACGGCATCTCCTCCGCCTGCTTCCTCACTCTGCGCATGCTATGTAACATTTTCAAGTGGCTATTCCTTCACACTAAACGCAACATGACACAGGCCCTCATCACCAGCCTACTGGGCCACTGGAAGGTCCTCTACGTTAGAATTTCCATACTTCTTCCACAGAGACTTCAGACCACACAGAATGCTAGAGCCAGACTCATCCTTGGCCGTCCCCGACGAACCCACATCACACTCCACCTCAGGCAACTCCACTGGCTCCCCATACAGAAGAGATGCACAGTCAAGCTGCTGACCCACCCACACAGGCTCTACAGAACCAAGGACCCATCTTCCTTAACCACATCCTGAACTTCTATCAACCTTCGAGAAGACTACATTCCATTCGCTCTCATTTGCCCATGCACACTGAGCAAGCCATTTAAAGTGGCAATCCATCCTTAGAACAACAAATACCCATAATGGAGAAATGGGTTAAGCTACGTGAGGAGGCTGTGGGATCGGTATTCGATGAGGAGAGACCAGGAACGAGTGGTTCAAGCAAAGGCTTGCCGAGAGAGAGTGGCACACAAGGCAATGACACACAAAACAGTAATGCGCAAATTAGAAAAACTCAGGTGAACAGAAATCTCTAAGTGGTGGGAAATCCAGTCTCTGGCCAAAAATCTAAAGGTTGGGAGAGTACCTCGCGGATTAAGAATATTGATTGCTCCTACCTTCGAAAATCTAGATCCGGAGATGCTCCAAGAGTGGGCAAATAACAGCACGGAGTCCTCAAACAACATGATGCGGATTTTAGTAAAATACACCAAAAAGGATAGAGAGAAGATTTTAGATGAAATCAAACGTCTCCAACTTGAACTAAACAACTTGACAAACCTTGAAGGGATCAGCAACTTTGAAAAATAACTAGAAACCAAATTATGCAAATATGAAAAATCAATAAAGGAAAGGAAAGCAATAAAATTCACCAGGGATCGTCTAGATTATTAGAGGGGACACATTTTCACCTTCGCGAAACGATTTGATTCCCTGCACTGACAAAAATTTGCAATATGACAGCGCCAGCCAACAAGAACAGAGACAAAAGAAAGATGGCTGACACAAGCTCTGAGTGGAGCTCAGAGGTGGATACAGACCTCGAAGAGGGTGCAAGAGTAATTGAAAATACGGACAACCCCTCAATTGTAGTGGAAGAAATGCATTTTTTAGGACTGGATCAAAACATCAATGTCAGACAGAGACCACCAAGAAGGGGAAGAGGCTGGGGCTACAGAGGAAACGACAAAGAAGAAGGAGAAGGTATGGAGCTGCAGTCAGGAAGCAGGACAAAGAACAGCAAGTGGAACAAATAAAAATGAACTCTGCACCCATTGCTCTGATAAACCTATCAGATTTAGCCTTATCTGAAACTGAAATAAATATTCTGGTATTAGGTCTATCATATTGCAGATGAACAAACTTCAATTATGCACAGACCCGGATTGATTTCTTCAACTATGTGAGAAAATTGAAATTGAGGAAATATTTCAGCAACCAACCCAACAGGAAGAACCAGGTGGCAGAAAACCAGGAACATGGGACCATAAGCAATTTAGTAGTTGATGACCTCAATTTACTCAGGGACCTGGCTGAATTATACAGGACAAACGACAACCTAGACATGGAACCATCTTACAAAGACATTGCTGACAAACTAGGCTTGAAAATATATGGAACAAGCACAACTAAATTTAAGAAGAAATCGACCCTTATACCAGTCCTACTGATAGACTCAAATGATCTATTTTCTGATCAAGTGATCAAGAATTTGAAGGAACTTGCTAAGGAATCAAGAATGAATTTTAATAAAGACAAAAAAGAAGAAGAGAGAAACTATGAAAAAGTCATGGATAAGATAAAATCAAAATCTGATATTGTAATAAGACAATCTAACAAGGGGGGCAATGTTGTCCTATGGCCGTTGTGCAAATACAATTTGGAAGCAAGGCTACAGCTTAGTGATGTGGGATGTTATCAGCGAGTTTCACATAGCAATCTTCTGGAGGTACAAACCAAGTATTTTAAAGAACTGGCAAGGTGGAGAGGTATGGGGCTCATATCAGATTCAGAACATCAGTTGAAAATCAATAATCTAGTCACCCCGATATTGTACCTAATACCAAAGGTACATAAAGACCTGATATCCCCTCCTGGTAGGCCAATAAATTTGGCTATTGGAAGCCTTTTCGAAACTACCTCTAGATATTTGGACCATTTCCTGCATGACTTTGTTAAAGCCCTTCCATCTGATATCCAGGATACTGGGGACTTTTTGAGGAAACTGCATAGTGTACAGTGGGAAGAGGAAAGTCTACTAATAACTCTGGATGTAGCCTCACTGTACCCGAGCATAGCACATAAGGATGGATTAAGGGCTCTCAGACACTTCTTAGGCAGCAGACCATTGAATGTATACCAACACTCTGAAATGTTAATGCAGATGGGAGAACTGTATTTGGAAAATATTTTTTTTCTCTTTGGTATTGATACCTACAGACACCTCAGAGGAACGGCCTTGGGCACCTGCTTCACCCCCAGCTATACAAATCTTCACATGGGCTGGTGGGAGGAGCAGTTGCTCAGGGTCAAACATGAGAAGGAGAGGAAGGAGAACTTCAGGGTTTGGTGTAGATTTATTGAAGATTTATTCATCATATGAAAAGACCCTATAGACAGTGCAAATACATTCGTAGCAGCCCTCAATGATATTGTACTCAATTTGATTTTTACACGCACTATCAGTGTTTCTAATATACACTTTTTAGAGCTAGAAGTTGTTATAAGAAATTGCAATTTATATACACACACTTTTAGAAAACCCACTACGGGCAGTTCTATACTGCATTCAACCAGTTTCCACCCAAAAATATTGAAGTTGAGCATCCTGTACGCTGAGTAACTTCGCATGAAAAGAAATTGCAGTGAAGCCAGCGTGCTAATTCAAGCACAAACAGACTTGACAGAGAGATTTAAGGAAAGGGGCTACACCCAGGCAACACTCAGTCAAGCAGTAGAGAAGGTGGATAGATTATCATGACAAGAAATCCTTTTTGACAAGGAGAAAAAGAAGAAAACCAGTGATGTCCCCAAACAAGACACGAGAATGATAACCGGGTACAATGCCTATCATGCAAAGGTGAGAGACTGCATGATTAGGCACTGGTACCCGGTTAGGGGGGATCAAACTCTGAATAGTCTGGTCTCAAGCAAACCTTTAGATACCTATAGGAGAGCCAAATCAATGAGGCAGGAACTGCCAAACAGTAGCCCTGAGGTAACTGAAAGTGGAAACTGGCTGAAGGCCAACCCTGGTTTTTATAAGTGTTTCAAGTGCAAGGCCTGCAAACATGGAGTAAATAAGAAAGAAATTCAGTTGCCATTTATGAACAAACCATGGAGGATCCCTTGGTTTTTTAATTGCAAGAGTGACCATGTGGTGTACGTGCTACAATTCACATGTCCCTTGACCTATGTGGGCAGTACTATCCACATGGCCCATATTAGAATCCTCCAGCATCTAAGGGCAGTTAAGAATACGGACCAATCTTATCCAATGGCCCGACACATTAATGATACCCATGGAGGCAGAGTTGAAGACTTGTCATACTTTGTAGTGGACTTTGTTCCCAAAAAGAGACGGGGTGGGAACCGCAAGGCAAGCTTGAGAAAACTGGAATCCTGTTACAGTCTGATGTTTGATTGTAAAACCCTTAATGGTCTGAACTCTGATGAAGAGTTATATGTCCATCTGGTTTAAGAAACACAAAAAAATGAACAATGATTAGAACTCATCCTCTTCGAGAGTAGAACCCATAAGAGAAGCAAAGAGCACAAACAATTGCAAGGATATATTAAGGAAGTAGTCCACATTTTTATAGCTTTTTAGATCTGTATATTTTAATTAGACAGTGGTTTGTACCAAGACAATGGAAATATAGCTTGAAGTTGACAAAGGACCTAAGGGTATAATTCGCCTTGGGATAACTGATGATAAGGAAGGGAATAAAGGAAAAAACATTTAGCTTTTTTACATGTTTTTTAATATTGTAAACTTGCCACTATATGTTTTATCATTTGCAAAGAGTTAGTGAGGGAATAGTCTTGCACTAGGAGCACATGCACTTTACTGTATTCAGAAATTAGACTGCTAATGTTTGCACAAACTTCCAGGAGTTATTGACTCATGGTATTTGATGCTGCTAATATTTCGGACTTTGTCCGATAATGCACTGACACTTTATAACAGTAATTTGCACTAGGCACTAGCACTTTCTCCCAAGGATTTAACTTGAGCAGGATTGATGGATAGTACTGTCTGGATTTTACTTAGAAAATATGTATACCAACTACTGTACATTAAGAAGAGGGTAATTCCAATAAAAAGGTTACAGATATGAAATGAAGTCTATGACTTAGCACTAGCACTTTAGAATGATAAATTCGTGATATTAGCACTTGCACTTTATTGCTTAACTGTTTATTGAACAATAATAGTTCTCGCTGTTCTGAGATGGATAGCGTAACTCATTAGCACTTGCACTTTTATCAGTAGATCTTGATGAGATGAAACAGGAATTGTGTTTCGTCTTAAATGTGTCCAAAATTGTTAGGATTGCCACCTTGCTGGTAGTATGGAAAAAAGCAAACAGTTATAGACGCCAGTTCACGCATCAAGCAGAAAAGCCCGGCATTATTAAAAATCGAATTGTGTGGTACAGTAAAGTTTATTCAAAATATACAAAAATCAGTAAGCCAGTGGTAAGAGTAAAGAAAATAAGAGGAAAATTCAGTGGCAATAATAGAAAAATATATTTAAAAAAAAAAGCCATTGCTTATGTAACTGAAAGTTAACAATTGGTGAAAAAAAGAAAAGATTTGTAAATGTAGTATGTTGTCTATGTTTATTTTATCACGTGATGGTAGCATTCAAAATAAAAAAGGAGTTTGTATTTTAGCTCAGTGTGTGATCAAGGCACCGGACCCTGCCGAAACGCGTCATAGCCCATCATAGCCCATAATGAGTAAATAAAGGAAGATATATGAAACTTTGGACTGCAGTGTTGTTTTCTGGCAGAGTGATTTGGAGCGCCGGAAGTTTTTTTGGGTATATACACACATATATACATATATATATATATATATATATATATATATATATATATATATATATATATATATATATATATATATATATATATATATATATATATATATATATATATATATATATATATATTGTTAGAATGGGGAACCTCTGGTTGGCACAGGTGGTTACTTGTGACAAGCAGTGGTCCCTTCTTCCAGTCAGGGCAAGAGAATTATCCCTTCAGAACAACCCCTGCTCACCCTATAGGTAGTGTGGCGCGAGCAGTCAGGGCTAAACTTCTGGGCGCTAAGTCAGTTAAGCATTTATGATGACACACAGTAAATCACAACGATCCCCCACAAATGGACACCAGGCGTAAGTTGTATCAAAAATATGTATACTTTATATAAAAGTTTCTTTGCTATGCAGGCTTAGTACAAGACCATAAATAACGGTTGCGGGAGGCGAGCCACAAGATGGAAATTAGGCACTGTTCTCTTCTGTTACGGGCGCTTCGTAGCGCTCTTTCGAGTTTGTCCAGTCACGGTGATGCGCAGCACACCCGAGGTACAGTGATGCGGGGAAATCAGAACGTTGCGGACCCCGAGTCCGAGAGAGAGAGTTCACTGTACCTCGGAACGTGCGGTGTGTTGGACGAGTCTTCGGTGGGGGGCGCAGGTTCTGCACCTCGAGGGACTCCGGATCTAGAATCAGCGGGCAGCTTTCGGTGGACAGGCGCGGCCCCGGGCCTCTGACACGGCGGTGCGAGAGGTCACTCCGGGGGGGGGGGGGGCGGCGCGGTCTGACTCTTCGTGGAGGCGAAGCGGGGCGGCCAGGTACGTGCGACGTACGGGCGGCCGTCCGGGGCTTGAATTCGCGTTCCAAGGAGAAATCCGGCGGGAGGGCAAGGGGGCACCAAGCACGCTCCAGTAGCAGGCAGGCAGGCGACAGGGAAGCGGGGTGGCCAAACCAGATGGGTCAAGAGCGACTCAGGTAGACCGGGGCTCTCGGCGAGTGGAGGCGGCCAGGCTTCTGGGTGTCACGGCCCTTGGAGGGGGTGAAGGTGCGCAGAGCACTCCGGTGGGAGAAAGCACACGGCTCGATTCTCAGACGAGCGGAGACACGGTGAACCCACTGGTCCTGGGGTTCGATTCAGGGGGCAATCTCAATCAAGCCCTTGGAGATTGCTGTGAGCACAAGTCTTCGAGTAGATAAATAAAGCAAGTCTTTGTAAGTTTCTTCTCTCCACTGGCAGCGGGGAAACCACTGCAGGTCAGTCCTCCAGACTTAGGGACAGCTTCCCTCCTTCAGCTTCACTGGCACTGGATGGCAGTGGCAGAGTGCCCTGAGCAGCTAACACCAGCACAAAAATACATTGAGGCACAGACAAAAATGGAAGGGTGACCCATGCCAATGGTGCCAGGTCTAACACGTGTCCCCTCCAGCTGAAATGTGGGGAGAACTACCCTACCCCAGGGAGTTCTCATCACTAAGGCGGACAAATCTGGAAAGACCATCAGCGTTGGCGTGGTCTGTACCGGGGCGATGTTCCACCGTGAAATCCATCCCCTGTAGGGAAATGGACCACCTCAACAACTTAGGATTCTCACCCCTCATCTGCATCAACCATCTGAGGGGCCTGTGGTCTGTTTGAACCCGGAAGTGAGACCCAAACAAGTAGGGTCTTAGCTTCTTCAATGCCCAGACCACAGCAAATGCTTCTCGCTCAATCGCACTCCACTTTTGTTCCCGGGGAAGTAACCTTCTACTAATAAAGGCTACGGTCAAAGCCCTCCTCAGTGATCTGTGAGAGAACAGCCCCTGCACCATGCTCTGATGCATCTGTCTGCACAAGGAACTCTTTGGAGAAGTCAGGAGCCAAGAGCACGGGCGCCGTGCACATGGCAGTTTTCAGGGTGTCAAAGGCCTTCTGACAGGTGTCAGTCCATATCACTTTTCTGGGCTGCTTTTTCGAAGTCAGCTCGGTCAAGGGGGCAACGATGCTGCCATACCCCTTGACAAACCTCCTGTAGTACCCGGTGAGTCCTAAAAAGGCCCTCACCTCCGTCTGGGTCTTTGGGGGCTCCCAAGCCAGGATGGTTTCAATCTTGGGTTGCAGGGGGGCCACCTGGCCGCTCTCTACTTGGTGTCCCAAGTACACCACGGAACCCTGCCCGATCTGACACTTGCTTGCCTTGATCATGAGGCCTGCCTTACGCAGTGCCATCAACACTTCCCAGAGATGTCGCAGGTGTTCTTCCCATGTGCCAATGAACACTGCGATGTCATCCAGGTATGCTGCGCTGAACTCGGACAGCCCAGCCAACACCTGGTTGACCAACCTCTGGAAGGTGGCAGGGGCATTCTTCATCCCAAATGGCATAACCCGGAACTGGAAATGCCCATCTGGTGTGGAGAATGCGGACCTCTCTTTGGCCCCATCAGTCAAGGCGATCTGCCAGTACCCAGACGTTAGATCAAACGTGCTGAGGTACCGTGCAGCCCCTAACCGATCGATGAGCTCATCAGCTCTGGGGATGGGGTGCGCGTCAGTCTTCGTGACCGAATTGAGTCCTCTGTAGTCCACACAGAACCGGAGTTCGGGTGTGGCACCCGGCGAGGCAGCCTTTGGGACCAAGACCACTGGGCTGGCCCAAGGACTGCTGGAGGACTCAACCACCCCAAGAGCAAGCATCTTTGAGACCTCCTCTTTGATGGAAGCTCTGACCCTGTCAGTTACCCTGTAAGCCTTGTGCTTCACAGGTAAGCTGTTGAGAGTGAGAATGAGAAATCAGAGGGTCGAGTTCTGAGAAAGAGAACTTGGATTGGAGAGAGAAATAATAAAGAAGTGAGACCAAAAAGGGTTGTGAGAGGAGATCTTTGGCCTAACAGGATAAAGAGGCTGAGGTACAGACTGACACGAACAAATCCATCAAAAGCTGAACAGGTGAACGAGGTGTCGAGTCAGAATCAAACAAAAGGTGAGAAACAGAAGGTCACAAAAGAACCGGAGGAGATCAAGAGAATCAGAAAACCTAACCAGAAGTATAGGTCACCGGAATGGACGTACGTGGCACTGTCTGAAGGTGAAGAGACAGAAAGTCAAGGAAATCCAGAGGGGGCCATACGTAAAGTGGTTGAGAAGAAAACAGTTGGAATCCTGAAAGTTATCTTGACTGACATTGGAGAAGAGTCAGATGATCAGGATGTTGTTGAAGATCTGATACAATTCGATGTTGCTGAAGAAGAAGTGAAAAGTGATGAAAATCCAAATTGAGTGAACTAAAGAAGTCACTTGGAGAAGTGAAAGAAGAAAATCTGAAATTAGCTGTTTGAAATAATCTAGTGCTCTAGTGTTTCAGTAGTGGAGTAGAAGAGGCTAAGTCAAAAGACACTGCCAAAGTAGTAAAATGGCTAACACAGAAAATAATCAAAGTAGATGTGCCTTCTTGAAAAGATGGTGTAGAATGTGCTGCTGCTGTACTGGATTATTAATGCTATTATGGGGTGTACTAGCTTTATTAGTTACTTTTAGAGTTACAATAGGTACTTTTGGAATACATACTGATAATGTGACCAATGAAGAGAAAAGTTCACAGAAAGTAGTTCCAACTAGAATTAGTAACATTTACATACATAAAGATAGGTCAATTAATGATTTTTCTAGCAATGTTTTTTCAAAGTTATTGTACGAATACGTAAAGACAATGGAAGTTAGGGATTGCTACGTTTGTATGCAATTACCTGCATCCGTTTCAGAGGGTGTTACTTATCACCATTTACCAGCTACGTATGGAATTTCATGTAGTGTGCTAAGTAGTGTTTTTTATTTGTTAGGGAAAATAGATTATGAGATGTCTAACAAGGATAACATTTTTGGGCAATTGCCTATGAACAAAAAGCTGAATCCAGCTAAAGAAGCTAACATTTTTGGTGAGATTTTTATTGAGAAAGAAGAATTAACATTAGATTACATTTTTAAGAACAATTTAACTTGCAGTTTGAAAGAAGAGGAGAAAAGAAGGCTTTCCTGAACATGGTAGAGGAAAGGAGAATGAGCATGCATGAAAAGGCAGGGAAATATAAAGTGAGTGAGACAATTTGGGACATTGAGATGGGAAAGGAATTAAGGAATGGGGCTAGTCCAACTTTAGCTTTAGATGCACCACAGAAGGGTAAGCTATGCATTACTAGAAAGAAATCCCAATGTGATACATATTTTGTTGGGACTAGTGAGTGTTATGATACATATTTCATTGCAACAGGATGGGGTTTTAAAGGTGGAGAAGATCCAGTTTTCCCAGGAGTGTATTATGTTTGTGGGAACAAGGCTTATTACAAGTTGCCTGACCATTGGTATGGCACGTGTTATGTGGGCCTGGTTTTTCCAAAGATTTTTCATATAGATAGAATAGAAGATGTAGAACATATTAATTTACTAACACGTTTTAAGAGAGAAACTTGGTCGGAAATAGTTGGTGATATATTTGGAGCTTTAATTCCAGCAGTGGGAATTTCTTTAAATGCATATGGGATTCGGAAACTGTCAACAGTGGTGGATCGCTTATCGACAAGTACCGCTGGAGGGTTTCTTTTGGTAAATACGGAGATGATTGCCGTACGTGCCATGTCTATGCAAAATCGACTTGCCCTTGATATTCTATTGGCCAAGGAGGGTGGAGTCTGCGGAATGCTGAAAGTTCAACATTGTTGCACTTACATTCCTGACGAAAGCAAAGACCTAAAGGTCTATATCAAAAATATTACTGATTTGCATGAAGAATTAGTACCACTGGAAGCTGAAAGTATCTGGACTAAAATAGCTAATAAGATAGTTGCTGTTAAGAGTTTTATTGCTAAGATAGGTAGTACCATTGTTGGTAAAGTTTTATTTCCATTGACTTGTGTAATTGTTGCTTTCTTGTTACTAAGATTGGGGTGTTTGTGTTGTAAAAACAGGGGAGGGAAAAAGAGAATAATTAGACAAAATGCTGAAAAGAAACAAAAAAGGTCAAGGAGAGATCCGCAAGAAATAGAATTAGAGGAATTGAGGGAGAGTGTTTATTTGGAGACAAAGAGGGATGATGTGAGGGAGTCTGGTGTTTAATGTTGTGTTATAAAAGACATTTTCAATTTCTCGTAAAATTGGGACTTAAAATTGTTTTTGGGTTGGTTTTTTTTTGTGGTTTTTGTGGTGATAAGATATCACCAAAGGGGGGATTGCTGGAGCAGAGTTTTCTGTTGAAAATTTATCGAGTTTTAAGCTCCAGTTTTGTCTATATGTTTTGATTAAAATAACGAGTTTAAAAATACTAATTGATAGATTGTCTTGTTAAGGTCAGACTAACCAACATTACTAATGAGAGAAAATTACACGTGGGAATGCATATATGTTGCTTAATAATAATGTGCGGTTTTAATTAAATGAATGTCGCAAGGTGCTATTTGTTTAAAGTACAAACGCTTTTAAAATAACGTGTACTAATGCTTTATTGTGTTGCAGAAGGCTAGATAATTACATACACATAAGGGTATTAGTGGGGATTAACACTGTTTAATCATTATGCTGTGGTAACATTGTTTTGTGTTTCTTTTAATTAAGATGGTCTGTTTTGGCCTAAAACAAGATGGCTGCCATTTACAGCCTGCACTCGAGTGATTGAATTTTGACGAGAGGCCTTGCTGAACATGGTCGAGAGTCACCTGACCACAGCTTTTGCCTGCTTAGAAAATCTTCCGTGAGGACAGCAGCTCTGGGAACGATTCCAGCTGGCCTTGGACAAGGATAAAGTACAATGAACATTGTCCAGTCTGCGGTGGCTCTGCTAAGATATCAAGGAAGAACATTTACGAAAGTAACATTTGCAAACTCGAGTTTCCTTCTTCCGTCTTTTTATTTTTGTGATTTTTCCTGAGCGGAGGTTTTCTAAATGTAATCGAGAGACTTCCTTTCCTGTTCGCTCTGCTCAGTGGCTCAACGGATATCTAATTTTTGTTTGTAACTTTTGTTCGCAACATACCCTATAAATATGTTAGACTAGAGAGGGTCCATGTTGTTCGTTCATTCGTTCATTCATTCTTTCCTGGCGTTTGGACTTTACCCATGCTGAGGACGGCAGCTCGAGAGACTTTACTGAGAGACCTGTCCTGACCTTTTTAGCTAGAATAGGTAACTATGAGAATAACAATTTTGCTAAATGATTGTCTTTCCATTTGAATTATTTTAAGATAAACAAGCACTTGTTTGAATTTCAGTGTCGGATGTTTATTCCTTGTCAATTATTGAGTTCCAAATGTATTTCCTATGTTTTAAATCATGACTCAGGACAGTAATTTTATGGTCTCATTGACCTCATTGTAGATGCAGATTGGTTTAGGTTTTCTCTCCTATATTCAGTGTGGATAGAGTAATAGCGTGAATTTAGTGTGATGGGCCCTAGCGTATGATGTATGTATGTGCGCGTGACTGTAGATTTACTCTGTCCGTGGAAGCAGGGAGATTTTATATGTGCCGATCTGCAGCACTGTCTCCTGTATCCACATCATGGACGCACCAGTCTGTGATACCAGGAACCAGGGAGAATAGGTCAGGAAACTGCCCCAGCAGGTGGCGGCAGTCATCCTGTTGCTCAGGGGTCAGGGTGGGTGAGAGGTTAACTCCATCCACTGACCCGTCTCGCTCTGAGGCTACCAGGAGGTCAGGAAGAGGCTCAGACTCCTCCTCCGTCCCATCATCTGTGGCCAAGAGCATGCCCACTTCGGACCTCTTCAAGTGGGGCTTCAATCGATTGACATGGAGGACCCTCAAGGGGTTCCTTGGAGACTGCAAGTCCACCAAGTAGGTGACAGAACTCTTGCGCTCCACAATCTCAAAGGGTCATGTCCACTTGTCCTGGAGTGCACAAGGCTCCACAGGGGCCAGGACCCACACCTTTTGACCAGGTTGAAGCTCAACCAGAGTGGCATTCTGGTCGTACCACCGCTTCATCTCCTCCTGGCTGGCTTCCAGGTTTGCCTCAGCAAGTTGCCTGAAACGCCTAGTCTGGTTCCGGAAAGCCAGCATGTAACTGTATACATTTGCTTCTCTGCACTAGCCCAGGGAGCAGATCTATAGGCCTCCAGGAAAAGTATTTCACAACCAGACAGATTGAGCTGTCTGGCAGGCTTGAACTAAAAACACAGGCTCCTACTGTATCCTTCCTATGTAGAAGGTCCAGGGGAGTAGATACTGCAACTTCCGCACTTCGGAGAACAATTTGTGATGCTTTGCATGGTCCTTCGTTAAAGCAATGAAATCACTGCTGCTCCCTTTTGTGGTTGCCATTAAAACATCTAAAATTGAGGCTCACGCCCTTTGTCATCCAAGAACCTCAGCAACTGGACACATTTTTCTCTTTCATTTAGTTCACCTGTAGAAAGAAATTGGCCTAGAAATCTGTTCCACACTCACATTAGAGAAATGGGTGCATGTTTAGCCTCAACTGGCCAAACCTCTCATAATTTTTAAGTAGTTTGGTAAATTACTGCCTGCTGTTCTCCTTTGTTTTGCCAGCTGTATGTTGATGCCACTCTGGTGAGAGTGCGGCAATTTATTTAACCGGCACTCGAAACGCGTCGGCAGACAAAGGAACTCAACTCCTTGATTTATTCCAAATATAAGGGTGTTAGTTGTCTAATTCATCAATTTGTATGACAACTTTGTATTTCGGATAGTGTATATAATGATTGTTCTTTGTGACATTTCATTTGGTTGCTTCAATGTTTGATTATTATGAGTTTATTTGTAATTGTATGTCAAAACACATTTTTCACGTTGTTCATTTTCATTGTGTAAGTACTAATGTGGTATTTCGTGTAGTTCATTATGTGTTCTTTTTGTGATCAAAGATATTAATAAAAAAAAAAAAAGGCAGAAATTACTGCTTAGGTAAACGTATTAATTTTCGTTTATCTTATTTCATATGAATAAGTGTTGAAGTCACTCTGGTGAAAAAGGCAGATTCCCACTGTAATTCTCATTTATGTACTGAATACAAAACATTGTCTAGCCCTATATCAATCAATCAATCAATACATTTGTAAAGCGCACTACATACCCGTGAGGTTCTCAAGGCGCTGGTAGGGGGAGTGGGGGTGCTGCTACTGCTCGAATAGCCAGGTCTTGAGGAGTCTCCTGAAGGCCAGCAGGTCCTGGGTCTGTCATAGGTGGATGGGCAGGGTGTTCCAGGTTTTTGCGGCGAGGTGGGAGAACGATATGCCGTCAGCGGTCGCTCGACGGATGCGGGGGACAGTGACGAGGTCAGAGGAGCGGAGCTGGCAGTTCGGAGTGTAGAAGGTGAGTCGTTCGTTTAGGTAAGCTGGTCCAGTGTTGTGAAGTGCTTTGTGAGCGTGGGTGAGGAGCTTGAAGGTGATCCTCTTGTTGACGGGGAGCCAGTGCAGGTCTTTCAGGTGGGCTGTGATGTAGCTGTGGCTGGGGATGTCAAGGATTAGGCGTGCAGAGGCGTTCTGTATGCATTATAGTCGTTTCTGGAGTTTGACTGAGGTTCCTACGTATAGAGCGTTGCCATAGTCCAGTCTGCTGCTGGCGAGAGCCTGGGTGACCGTCCTTCTGGTTCCGGTGGGGATCCATCTGTAGATCTTGCGGAGCATGTGGAGGGTGTTGAAACAGGAGGAGGAGACGGCGTTTACTTGCTGGGTCATAGACAGTGCGGAGTCCAGGAGGACTCCCAGGTTGTGTGCGTGGTCAGTGGGCGTTGGTGCAGCTCCCAGTATGGCCGACCACCACGAGTCGTCCCAAGCGGAGGGGGTGGATCCGATGATGAGGATCTCTGTCTTGTCCGAGTTCAGTTTCAGGCGGCTGTTCATCATCCATTCGGCGATGGGCCTTTGTGGAGGTTGGACTTGGCGGTGGTGGGGGCCTTGGTGAGGGCGAGGATCAACTGGGCGTCGTCGGCATATGAGATGATGTTGAGGTCATGCGATCGGGTGATGTTGGCGAGCGGTGCCATGTAGACGTTGAGGAGTTTCGGGCTGAGAAACGATCCTTGGGGTACGCCACAGATGATCTTGGAGTCTTTGGAGCGGAATGGGGGAGGCGGACACTCTGGGTTCTGCCGGTGAGGAAGGAGGAGGTCCAGTCCAGGGATTTGTCACGGATCCCTGCGTTGTGGAGGCATGTGCTGAGGGTGTGGTGATAGACGGTGTCGAAGGCGGCCGAAAGGTCCAGGAGGATGAGGGCTGCGGTTTCTCCATTGTCCATCATGACCCTGATGTCATCGGTGGCGGCGATGAGGGCTATTTTGGTGCTGTGGTTGCTGCGGAATCCAGATTGGGATGGGTCCAGGATGTTGTTCTTTTTGAGGAAGGAGGTCAGTTGTCTGTTGAAAATCTTCTCAATGACTTTTGCCGGGAACGGAAGGAGGGAGATGGGCCGGAAGTTCTTGAGGTCCTTGGGGTCTGTTTTGGGTTTCTTGAGTAGAGCGTTGATCTCGGCGTGCTCCCAGCTCTCCGTGAAGGCGGCGGTCTCGAAGGAGCTGTTGATGATCTTGCGGAGATGAGGTGCGATGGTGGAGCTTGCTTTGTTGAAGATGTGGTGCGGGCAGGGGTCAGATGGTGAGCCGGAGTGGATGATGTTCATGATTTTATGGTGTCTTCATCGTTGACGTGGGTCCAGGAGAGCAGAGGGTCGATGTGGCTGGGGGCGTCTGTGTCTGTCAGGAGGTCTTGGGTCTTGGTTTCTGAAGCTGTCATGGATGCCTGAAATCTTGTGGTGGAAGACGGCACCTAGGGAGTCGTAAAGGTCTTGTGACGGCGGGATGTCGTTGGAGTTGGAGCTGGGGTTGGAGAGTTCCTTCACGATGTTGAAGAGCTCTTTGCTGTTGTGTGCGTTGTTGTCAATGCGCTCTTTGAAGGAGGTCCTTTTGGCTGTTTGGATGAGTTGGTGGTGTCTGAGGATGGTGCTCTTGTAGGCCGTGTTGCTGTCCGGTGTCTGTTCGTAGAGCCACTTCTTCTCGAGTCTACGGCAGGCCTGTTTGGATGCCTGGAGGTCGGCGGTGAACAAGATGGCTTTTCTGTTGGTGCGTCTGTTCAAGGGTTTCTTGATCAGGGCGAGAGTTTTGGCTAAGTTGTCGATCCATTGCCTGAGGTTAAGGGCGGCGGAGTCGGTGTCGGTAGTGTCAGTTGGTGGGTTTCGTGCAAGGGTGGTGATTAGCTGGCCTTCGGAGACTTTGCTCCAGCTGCGGTGGGGGGCCTATTGTGTGCGGTGGTGCGTGGTGGGCTTCTCGAAGGTGAAGTGGACGCAGCGGTGGTCGGTCCAATGGAGTTTGGTGGTGTGGCTGAAGGTGACGTGGTTGCTGGCAGAGAAGATGGGGTTGAGCGTGTGCCCGGCGGTGTGGATGGGAGACGTGACGAGCTGTTTGAGTCCGAGGATGGCGAGGTTGTCAAGCAGGGTGGCAGAGTTGCTGTCGTTGCTGTTCTCAAGGTGGAAGTTCAGGTCTTCGAGGAGGATGTAGTCTGTGAATACAAGGGCGTGCATGCTGACGAAGTCGGTTATGGAGTTGCTGAATTGCAGCCGGGGACCTGGTGGACTGTAGATGAGGGTTCCTCTGAGGGTGGTGTTGGGGTTGGTGTGGATCTGGAAGTGCATGTGTTCGGCGGCGATCGGTGTGTCGAGATTCTGAGGGTGTTTCTGTGGACGATGGCGATTCATCCTCCTGTTCCGTTGGTGCGGTCCCTGCAGGTGATCTTGTAGCCGTCAGGGATGGCTATGGCAATGTCGGGTGCTGAGGAGGGGTTCATCCAGGTCTCCGCCAGGAAGGCGACGTCTGGGGAGTTGAAGTCGAGAAGGTCCCAGAGATCGATGGAGTGTTTGCGGGCGGAGCGGGTGTTGAGTAGAAGGCATCGGAGGCTATTGCGTCCTGCCCCGATTGGGCGTGGTGGTGGTTTGTAGGCTGGTGTAGTTGCAGTTCTGGCAAGAGAAGGGCCCATGGGTGCACTTTGGGGTGGCCCGGAAGCAGGTGTATGATCGGCCGGCGTTGAGTGCCTGGAGGGTGCTGGCGTCATAGCAGCGTCAGGTGTCATGGCGTTCGCGGGGGCCAGGGGTTCTGGTGCTGGGAGCGGTCCAGGCCCGGAGGGCGCAGACGGGCTTGCCTTAGCGGCGCGCCGACTGCACGCGGCCGCACAGCGGCCACCATAAGAAGGGGAGGTGGGAGAGAGGAGCAGCTGAGAGGTGGGAGCGGGACGAATGGGCGAGCGGGGAGGCGGGGACACAGGGGGCGCAGCGGCGGGAAAAATGGGGGGTTAGAATGGGTGGGGGATACAGAAGGCAAAAAGGGCATAATAGCAGTACAAAACAGGAATAAGGAGGAATAAAATCAAATAAAATACAAGAGCAGAAGCACAATCACAGCAAGGCAGACAGGGAGAAAAGGGGTACAAAAAAGGAATAATAAAACCAAATACAATACAAGAGCAGAAGCACAATCACAGCAAGGCAGACAGGGAGAAAAGGGGTACAAGAAAGGAATAAGGAGGAATAAAACCAAATACAATACAAGAGCAGAAGCACAATCACAGCAAGGCAGATAGGGAGAAAAGTGATACAAAAAGGGAATAAGGAGGAATAAAACTAATTACAATACAAGAGCAGAAAGCACAATCACAGCAAGGCAGACAGGGAGAAAAGGGACAGAGCGAGCATACAGAACCTGCGGCCAACCACTGGCCACTAGGGATGAGGCGCAGGTGGTAGCCTGCGGGTGGAGGAGGGCCTCCTCCTCTAATGTGTCCAATGGAAGATCCTCCTTTGAAAGTCCTGTCTAGGACAAGACGAAGAGCAAGACTAAGAACACCAGATGAGACAAGAGGAGAGGAGTTGGCCTAACGGCTAGGGCGGTCGACCTTGAAACTGGAGAACCAGGTTCCAGTCTCGGCAATGATGCTGAACAGCCTGTGATTCTGGGCAAATCACTTAATCTCCCCGTGCCTCACAAAAATGAATGTGTCCTCATGTAACGCAACTGGTGCTATGTAAAGCTCTCTGATACCCGATACAGGGTAAAAATCGCGCTATATAAAACTCCGTAATAAAAATAATAATAAATAATATTATGTATACATTGAGTGACTGAGACCATCTACATCTCATCTACAATACTGCTGCCACTGATACTCTAGCAGTATTAGTGGCCAGGAAAAGATGTGGCACAATCTCATCTATCAACTTCCATGTCTCTGGAGACAGAGCATATACGTGGACACTGTAACAAGAAAAGTTTGCCAAACAGGCCACTTCGGTGCATGCAGTGAGTTTGAAAGTACTTTAGGAGCCCTATGATTTTATCCTTAGGGATGCCGTGTACAAGTTCACAGATCTGCTGCCAGGAGAAGGACAAGGTGTTTTCAATGAGGTTTCAAGAGAAGATATGCTTACCTAGGACCCGGTGGTGACCAGTGTCGTATGGGATGCAGTGGAGATACCTGTTCATGACTACTATGATGGACTAATTCTAAGGGACTCATTCTGGCTTCATATGGCTTGCTGAACTCCTCAGACACAGCCTTTTATGCAGGAGATATGCATCATAGGGACTTCTCTCTGTTGTTACTACATGGAAAAAGATATTTTTTTTTACGTGAAGACCACTGGCCCTATTTAGGATTTGCAAAGTGACAGCTCCAACACAAATAGGCACTGATCCTGCTGCACCATCCTTGTGGTTCTTCCACTTCATTTAGAGGTGAGAGAACTGTCTGGTTGCTGAGAATGGAACCTCTACTGCCATTGGAAACTTTTATTTGTCAGTCGTTCCACCATAGGGGTGTCTGATAATAAACATTAGGCAGGCCAATCAATTTATGATGGGTCTTCTGGCACTCATATTTCCTGCCCAGAACATCATATGATGAATGGCAGACTTAGGAAGGAAAAAGCATAAATGTTCTCACTGCACACGGTCCGCAGGGTCAGCAGTCCTTTTTCAATAGGGTTGCGTGCTAATGAACCTCAGAAGGCTACACTAAAAAGGCTTATCTACTGACACCCATTTTTCTTAGCCAGGGCACCATGCAATGCATGGCAGACTCAGACAGGAAAGCCATTATTAGTCTCAATGTGCAGTGATAAAACTCCCTGCACATCAGGGACATTTCTTCTTTGAGTAAGACACTGCCAAGTGGCCATGTTGACGGTCTCACTTCTGGAAAAAAAAAGTTCTGTGCATTGGTGGATGATGTAGGTTTAGTTTTTCTTTTGGTGTTTTTGTAGAGCGCGTGATTACCAAGAATGCTGTCTTGGTGCTGATATTAGTGTAAAGGAATTACTGTATTGAATGTGGTGAGACTATTTAGAGTACAAACAAGCTTTCAGGAGGGATGAAAAAGAAGGGTATTCCAGAGGAAGGCCACAGTCACAGAAAAGGCCATGCCTCCCAGTCTTGGAAGATGAAACATGGGGACTGATAGCAAGCTGTCTGATGAAAGAATGAGAGCCCACAGACATCTGTGCAAGCAAGGGATTTCAATGGCCGCCAGATTGCATCCGGTGTGGGTGTGGCCCAAAGTAACTAACCAAGTGACTCATGCAGACGTAGAGAGGAATAGAACAATAATTGAGCCCTTCAACTTCTGATGTCAGTGCCTATCTCCCTAAGCACCACACCATCTAGCAGAAGTAATGTAAATTAAATATGGCTTCTAAAATCGTAAGAATAATTAAAACATAAAATCAATATAACAGACCAGCAAGTGTGCACTGTGTGGGCCAGGCACCTTACTTGGTGCAGGGAAAATAAAAGGGACCGCTAGTGCAATCAGGAAAATCCTTGGTGCAGCCTTGTTCTCTAATCTCCAGAGACTCCATACGTCCAGCGACTTTAAATGGCTATCACCTTGCATTGGGCATAGGTGGGCATGGCCCAAAGTAGCTAAGCAAGTGACACTTGCAGAACAAATGAGGAAAAAAAACAAAAATGGAGCCTAGCAACTCCTGATGTCAGTAACTAGCTCTCTGTAGTGTTGTGAGACTATGTGTGCTAGGACCCTTGTGGTTCTAGTTGGACTCAGTAAAGGAAGTGCATAACGGAATGGGAGGTGTTAAGGTGTGGTTATTAATGGGTTTGTCATAATCAGAGGATAGAGTAAGATTGTATGCTGAGGAATAAAGAAGCACAATCCAGAGCTCCGTCTTTGACGTATTGATTTGCATGGTCCCAGGTTGGGGAGGATGCTACAACTGGTGACAAGGGTAAGATTTGAGCCCAGAAGAAACCAGACTGCTCTTCCTCGCAGATTGCAATGCTACCACAAACTCCTTGTGTGCACCACGTGTGCCTATTTCACGGTGAAGCAGTTCGAAGTTGGTGTGTGTGAAAATGAAGCCTCGCTCCATTCCACATACGGCTCTCGAAGAAGTTGAAGGCAGAGGAGTACATTCAAAAGTCTGCCAAAAAACTCACTGGTAAGGCCAACAAAAACCACTGTGCTACAGATTAACACAAAGCCATCATCGATATAGAGCGAAATGCTAGCAACAACCTGGGGCAATACATGAAGCTGAAAGAAGTGATGCACAAGTACGAGAGGCAGAACTGCTGCTTACTGTCAAGAAAGAAGATGGAGCCCCATGACCTCTGGTTGGGCGTGACAACCCAGGTACAAGCACAAGGTCAGTGCTTGCAGGCTGTTCCAGACCAAAAGAACAACTGCCTTCATCTAAACAACATATACTCTCAACGGCAGTTGAAAAGAGCGCGAAGTATGGTGCAGCGGCATTTCTGAAACCATTAACTCCTTTAGACACAGCAAAGAAGAAGAATATTGACACCAGATGGACTGCATGGATTGAGCCATACAATGATTTAAAAGATGCCCTTAAAGAAGTAGATGATAAGAAAATCATTAAGTACCTAAAGAACCTTGCCGGTGATGGAGTAAAAGAAGTACTGAAGAAAATATCACAAGCTGATGCAATATCATACCGTCAAGCCAAGGAAGCTTTGGAAGCCAAGTTCAATCCAATGCTGAACGTTGACTATGAAAGGTACCTTTTCAATCAAGTACAAAAGCAAGCTGGTAAAACACTGGATGAGTTTGTTGAAAGATTAGATGTGCTTATCAAACATTGCAAATGTAGTGAATTAGTTATGTAGCCATGGGTCTTCAATTGTTGGTGGCTGTCTTTCAGACTCCTTCAGAAGGAGGCATGTTGAGAGAGATGATCAGCTTAGAGAAAGTGCTATTGGCCACCAGGGCCGAAGAAAGAGCCGATCGAGAAGCTGCTAATATGAAAGCTAGAGCAGTGAAAAATGAATCAGTGTTGGCCATGAAGAGTAAGGACAAACACAGAGTAGACACATGCAAGTCGCTGTCTTCAAAGAGAAAAAGGTTGTGGTTCCGATGTGGGGTTTCATATCCACATGAAGACAAATGTCCCACCATGGGCCAGCTGCTCAAAGGATGTGTTAAGAAGAACCACTCCATACCGGTCTGCCAAGTGAAACAAAAACTAACTATGTCATGTGAGAAGAGAAAATGGCCGCCAGAAAGTTCCAGAGGCCTTCTCCATGCCCCAAAACAAAAAAGGCTGCATCAAATATGACAAGTAGAAACCAGACAAAGCTGATCATGGTCAAGTTCATTCTACAGAGGATCCTCAATGTCATCATTGAGCACCACCGAGGAAAATGCATGTGTGCTGTTGGCCTTGACCGACAAACAATGGGCACATGTAGTTCTGGCAGCTTACAAAGAAGTACCAATGACAAAAGCAAAAAAACAAACAAAACAACAAAACTCATTTGAACATTGTCCCAAGATAATAATAAAAGTCAACAGTTGCCTCACAGCATTCATTATAGACAGTGGTGCGTTGATTAACATCATCCCAGTTGAGAAAGTGAACAGTTTATCTCAGGTGCCCATTCTCCACCCGTCAAACACAAAAGTATACACGTGGGTAGCTTGTAAACCATTTTAGAGTCAAGGATTATTCTCAGTGACTTTGAGACATGAAACAGTATCTGTGCAAGCACCAATTCATGTTCTTCAAGGAGCTTCATCCAGTGCTTGCCTACTCAGTTTTGCTACTGCTGCTGACATGGGACTGATATCTATCAATTACAATTGTAGGTCAGTTACCATTCACTATTTCACAGCTTGGTCAGGCTCAAGACACTGAAAGTGCGACTTCACATCAGTGAGGACATTCATCCTGTTGCCCAGCTGCACTGCAGAGTCATTTTCTGCGTGTAAGAAGCCAGAATTGCAGGTACATCACTACTTTTTTTATCATGTTGGTTTGTTCAGATACAAAAGGTTGAGTTTTAGAATGTCATCAGCTGCAGAACTATTTCAGAATGTTAATCTTTGAATAATTCAACCTGTCACAAATCACAGTGAGGACATATTGGCATTTGAAGTGACACAAAAAGAGCACAGCAAGGCTCTTACACAAGTGTGCCAATTACTTGCTGATGCAGGTCTTCCTCTCAACGCAGCAAAGTTTGAGTTTCATAAGCCCAAAATCTAATTCTTGGAAACATATTTTCTGATGGGAGAATGACTCCTGACAGTGGCAAAGTAAAAACACTGTCAAAATATCACCATGCTGCGATCCTTTCTATGTAAGGCCAGCTACTGCTCAAGGTGCATTTGTGATTTTGCTTAGTGCCCATTAAGAGATTTCACAAAAACAAAATGTCCCATTTCAATTGTCTGTTGAATGTGATCAACACATTGTAGCCTATGTCAGTCAGAACCTGTCTGACACCGAACGTGTCTATTCTCAACCCGAGAAGGAGAGTCTAGCCGTACTGTGGGCCTGCAAACATTTTCATGTGTTTCTGTACAAAAGATATTTCTCTATCATCACAGACCACCAACCTTCTTTGGAAACCCGAAAGCCAAGATGCTCCCTCACATTAAGAGGTGGGGTCTGAGACTGCAAGAGTGGGATGATACAATTGTACACAAGCCGATAAAGGACCAGAATCATGCTGAATAATTTTCACGAGTACCACTAAGTTGTCACAGTACATCAACTTTTGTGCGAAATCTAGTTCGCCAGCAGCCATATCAATCAAACAGATTATTGAGGCTACAAATGCTGACAAGAACATGTATATTCTCAAAGACCTCATTCTGGGTCAATCCTGGTAAAGGAGTTTTCGACCTCTTGTTGACATATCAAATTTTAAAAAAAATCAAAAATATACAGGATGAACTGTCTGCGACTAAAGAAAGTTTTGTATTGAGAGGCTCAAGTATTGTCATATCTGAGAGCCTGAGACAACAGGTCATTTAACTGGCCCATGAAGGACATTTCGGTATTTTAGCTACTAAAAAAGCCCTAAGAGACTGAGTGTGGTTCTTGCAACTGCCTTTCCACTGACCATGTCTGACCTTTTTACGAAGGCTTGGGAAAGGATTGGAGTTGATTTATTTGGACACCTAGGGTACGGACATCATCTCATGACATTGATGAATATTCATGTTTTCCATTGTTTTTGGATTTGTCATCAACTTCCAATTACAAAGTCATTAGGTGGCTGGACAACATCTTTGCAGCATGGGGTATCCCCGCCATTCGCAAATCTGACAACGGTCTGCCATTCAACAGCAAGGAGTTCAGAGAGTCCTTAGTCAGAATGAATTTTAAGCTTCAAAAGAGTTCACCTCTGTGGCCCCAAGACAATGGTATTTTTGAACATTTATGGGTACCCTCAAAGGATTATTCAGCAAGCATCCCTTGAGGAGGTTAAACAGAAGCACCCCCTGTGTAAAGCACTCTGTGCTTATAGTTTAACTGCTCACTCCGCAACAGGTGAAAGCCCCACCACCTTGCTGTTTGGGAGAGCCATCAGAACCAAACTGCCACAGTAGACAGCAGAGCGATCCTTGAGTGCTGACAATGTTTGTGTCTCTGACACTTTTTGAAAGTGCAAGATGAAGACATACACCAATTGGTGCTGGAGAGCCCAAGAGACAGTCTTCAATGACTGTGACTTAATCCTGGTTAGGCAGAAGTGAAAGCAGAAAACAGACACTCCATTTGCTGTCGATCCTCTGAGGGTTGTGACATGTAAAGGACACATGGTGACTAAACATCGCTCTGAACAGTCTGTCACACAGGACTTATCACATTTCAAACACCTACCTCTGCGATTGCCAGCTCCTACACTTACCAATGAGGCCGTCCAACCTGACAGTCCAGATCAAGCCTCAGAACTTGAACCATTGGTGCCTGAACAGAGTGTCTCTCAGCCACTCCCTGTCACTGGATCTGAGCGACTAGTGCGAGCACCTCGATTACTCATCAAAGAAATGCCATGTAACTATTGTTTGTACTTTTGATTTAACAGAGGTCAGATGTAGTGTCAGGAGACTTAGGGGGTGATTAGGATGGCGGGTGGATCGCCACAGCCGGCCCGGCGGTGTCAATCTGCCCGCCATCCCAACCTGATTTACCCCCGCCATATTACAATGGCGGGGGGTATCGCGGCGAATGCCAAGTGTGTACGCCACTTTCCTGCCGGTCAGCAATCATTCCAATTGCCGGCCGGGTGGACTTGGGCCTGAATATGGTGGCGGTGCCTAGCAGGCACTGCCATCCACATTAGGATGCAGGGATTCACAGGCCTTTCCATGGCGGGCAATTGCTTTGGGGGCCCGTTGCGGGCCCCTGGTGGGGTGGGGGCTGTACTTGGGGGGTACCAGGTACTCCCCTACATTACTACGAACAAGGTGGCAGGCACCGCGCGGTGCTTGCCACGTTGTGCATGGCAATGCAAAACATGGTACTTTGGCATTGCGGCACCCGCCGCAAAGTAAAAAATGCGGACTGTGCCCACCAGGCTGGCGGTTACATCCTAATTGGCGGTGCGGGACCACCACACGTCTGGCCGCCGGTCCTAGCACCGCTAGGGTTTGCGGGCGGACTAAAGTCAGCCGCCATCCTAATAACCCCCAAAGCGTGCTAAGACCCTTGCAGCTCTGGGAGGGCTCAGGAGAGAAAGTACATAACTAGATGGGAGGTGTTAAGGTGTGGTTATTAACAGTTGTGATGTAATAAGATGGTATATTGAGATTCATTGCTGACGAATAAAGATGTACAATCCAGAGCTCTGTGTGTGACGCATTGATTTGTATGCTACCTGGCTGGGAAGAACTCTACACTGTCTAGGCACCACACCTTCTGGCAGAGTAATGTAAATTCAATATAGCATCTAAAATCGAAAGAATGGTTAAAACATAAAATCAGTTTCACGGATGAATGAGCGTGCTCTGTGCGAGGCAAGCACCTTGCTTAATACAATGAAAACATATGGTGCTTCTAGCTCAATCGTGAGAATCCTTGGTGCAGCCTCTTTTCTCTATGTATTTAGTAGCTGTGTGTGTTTGGACAGAGCAGGTCTAATTGACTCTGCTTTCTATGCTAGGATGGTGCAGATTCCGAAACCCATAAAGTAGCAGTGTAAAAGCGAAAGTGTAAGCAGGACAGTACCACAGTGCCACTGTCCATTGTTTTCCAATTTTTATATATATATATATATATATATATATATATATATATATATATATATATATATATATATATATATATATATATATATATATTTATATAATACAAAAGTCCAGATGCTGTCTTGACGCGCTACTCCAGACCGAAAGGGCGCGTCGAAAGCCAGCAGCAGCTTGCTGGCAACACATAAGACCCAATGCTCTCTCTTACACGAAGGAAAGCTCGACACAGCTCCAGAGTGGCAATGGCAACTTTAATGGTTTTCATACACGCGGTGACAGGCAGTCCATGAAACGATAATGGCAGACGCGTTTCAGCTTTGGTTTGCTTTCTTCAGTGCCGGTCTCACGGGCTCCTTACTCATCTATGGGGTCTTACCAAGTGGAGTTTAAGAAGTAACTGCTTCCAGTCAGATGTTTACTTGCCCCTCCCTCCTTTCAAGGGTATGTCACAAAAGTCTCACGTTTGTCTCACCAGGCAGATAGGATGCTGGTAGTTGAAGTCCTCCAGGGCTCCCCATTCAGTAATAAGGGAAACCCGACAACATGTGATGTCCCAATCATAGATTGGATGTCGGACCCCACACCAGCTCGAGTGCCCCGTAAGGATTAAAGCTGCTTTGGAACTCTTTGTCAGGTAATCACATTTACCTCCTCTCTCCCCTTTAAATGCAGAATTTGACCTCGTGTAGTTCTTCAGACTGCAGGGGGGGTAGCGCGTTATGCAATAATACAAAAGTCCAGATGCTGTCTTGACGCGCTACTCCAGACCGAAAGGGCGCGTTGAAAGCCAGCAGCAGCTTGCTGGCAACACATAAGACCCAATGCTCTCTCTTACACGAAGGAAAGCTCGACACAGCTCCAGAATGGCAATGGCAACTTTAATTGTTTTCATACACGCGGTGACAGGCAGTCCATGAAACGATAATGGCAGACGCGTTTCAGCTTTGGTTTGCTTTCTTCAGTGCCGGTCTCACGGGCTCCTTACTCATCTCAGGGGTCTTTCCAAGTGGAGTTTAAGAAGTAACTGTTTCCAGTCAGATGTTTACTTGCCCCTCCCTCCTTTCAAGGGTATGTCACAAAAGTCTCACGTTTGTCTCACCAGGCAGATAGGATGCTGGTACTTGAAGTCCTCCAGGGCTCCCCATTCAGTAATAAGGGAAACCCGACAACATGTGATGTCCCAATCATAGATTGGATGTCGGACCCCACACCAGCTCGAGTGCCCCGTAAGGATTAAAGCTGCTTTGGAACTCTTTGTCAGGTAATCACATTTACCTCCTCTCTCCCCTTTAAATGCAGAATTTGACCTCGTGTAGTTCTTCAGACTGCCATTATCGTTTCATGGACTGCCTGTCACCGCGTGTATGAAAACCATTAAAGTTGCCATTGCCACTCTGGAGCTGTGTCGAGCTTTCCTTCGTGTAAGAGAGAGCATTGGGTCTTATGTGTTGCCAGCAAGCTGCTGCTGGCTTTCGACGCGCCCTTTCGGTCTGGAGTAGCGCGTCAAGACAGCATCTGGACTTTTGTATTATTGCATAACGCGCTACCCCCCTGCAGTCTGAAGAACTACACGAGGTCAAATTCTGCATTTAAAGGGGAGAGAGGAGGTAAATGTGATTACCTGACAAAGAGTTCCAAAGCAGCTTTAATCCTTACGGGGCACTCGAGCTGGTGTGGGGTCCGACATCCAATCTATGATTGGGACATCACATGTTGTCGGGTTTCCCTTATTACTGAATGGGGAGCCCTGGAGGACTTCAAGTACCAGCATCCTATCTGCCTGGTGAGACAAACGTGAGACTTTTGTGACATACCCTTGAAAGGAGGGAGGGGCAAGTAACCATCTGACTGGAAGCAGTTACTTCTTAAACTCCACTTGGAAAGACCCCTGAGATGAGTAAGGAGCCCGTGAGACCGGCACTGAAGAAAGCAAACCAAAGCTGAAACGCGTCTGCCATTATCGTTTCATGGACTGCCTGTCACCGCGTGTATGAAAACCATTAAAGTTGCCATTGCCACTCTGGAGCTGTGTCGAGCTTTCCTGCGTGTAAGAGAGAGCATTGGTTCTTATGTGTTGCCAGCAAGCTGCTGCTGGCTTTCGACGCGCCCTTTCGGTCTGGAGTAGCGCGTCAAGACAGAATCTGGACTTTTGTATTATTGCATAACGCGCTACCCCCCCTGCAGTCTGAAGAACTACACGAGGTCAAATTCTGCATTTAAATGGGAGAGAGGAGGTAAATGTGATTACCTGACAAAGAGTTCCAAAGCAGCTTTAATCCTTACGGGGCACTCGAGCTGGTGTGGGGTCCGACATCCAATCTATGATTGGGACATCACATGTTGTCGGGTTTCCCTTATTACTGAATGGGGAGCCCTGGAGGACTTCAAGTACCAGCATCCTATCTGCCTGGTGAGACAAACGTGAGACTTTTGTGACATACCCTTGAAAGGAGGGAGGGGCAAGTAAACATCTGACTGGAAGCAGTTACTTCTTAAACTCCACTTGGAAAGACCCCTGAGATGAGTAAGGAGCCCGTGAGACCGGCACTGAAGAAAGCAAACCAAAGCTGAAACGCGTCTGCCATTATCGTTTCATGGACTGCCTGTCACCGCGTGTATGAAAACCATTACAGTTGCCATTGCCACTCTGGAGCTGTGTCGAGCTTTCCTTCGTGTAAGAGAGAGCATTGGGTCTTATGTGTTGCCAGCAAGCTGCTGCTGGCTTTCGACGCGCCCTTTCGGTCTGGAGTAGCGCGTCAAGACAGCATCTGGACTTTTGTATTATTGCATAACGCGCTACCCCCCCTGCAGTCTGAAGAACTACACGAGGTCAAATTCTGCATTTAAAGGGGAGAGAGGAGGTAAATGTGATTACCTGACAAAGAGTTCCAAAGCAGCTTTAATCCTTACGGGGCACTCGAGCTGGTGTGGGGTCCGACATCCAATCTTTGATTGGGACATCACATGTTGTCGGGTTTCCCTTATTACTGAATGGGGAGCCCTGGAGGACTTCAAGTACCAGCATCCTATCTGCCTGGTGAGACAAACGTGAGACTTTTGTGACATACCCTTGAAAGGAGGGAGGGGCAAGTAAACATCTGACTGGAAGCAGTTACTTCTTAAACTCCACTTGGAAAGACCCCTGAGATGAGTAAGGAGCCCGTGAGACCGGCACTGAAGAAAGCAAACCAAAGCTGAAACGTGTCTGCCATTATCGTTTCATGGACTGCCTGTCACCGCGTGTATGAAAACCATTAAAGTTGCCATTGCAACTCTGGAGCTGTGTCGAGCTTTCCTTCGTGTAAGAGAGAGCATTGGGTCTTATGTGTTGCCAGCAAGCTGCTGCTGGCTTTCGACGCGCCCTTTCGGTCTGGAGTAGCGCGTCAAGACAGCATCTGGACTTTTGTATTATTGCATAACGCGCTACCCCCCCCTGCAGTCTGAAGAACTACACGAGGTCAAATTCTGCATTTAAAGGGGAGAGAGGAGGTAAATGTGATTACCTGACAAAGAGTTCCAAAGCAGCTTTAATCCTTACGGGGCACTCGAGCTGGTGTGGGGTTCGACATCCAATCTATGATTGGGACATCACATGTTGTCGGGTTTCCCTTATTACTGAATGGGTAGCACTGGAGGACTTCAAGTACCAGCACCCTATCTGCCTGGTGAGACAAACGTGAGACTTTTGTGACATACCCTTGAAAGGAGGGAGGGGCAAGTAAACATCTGACTGGAAGCAGTTACTTCTTAAACTCCACTTGGAAAGACCCCTGAGATGAGTAAGGAGCCCGTGAGACCGGCACTGAAGAAAGCAAACCAAAGCTGAAACGTGTCTGCCATTATCGTTTCATGGACTGCCTGTCACCGCGTGTATGAAAACCATTAAAGTTGCCATTGCAACTCTGGAGCTGTGTCGAGCTTTCCTTCGTGTAAGAGAGAGCATTGGGTCTTATGTGTTGCCAGCAAGCTGCTGCTGGCTTTCGACGCGCCCTTTCGGTCTGGAGTAGCGCGTCAAGACAGCATCTGGACTTTTGTGTTATTGCATAACGCGCTACCCCCCCTGCAGTCTGAAGAACTACACGAGGTCAAATTCTGCATTTAAAGGGGAGAGAGGAGGTAAATGTGATTACCTGACAAAGAGTTCCAAAGCAGCTTTAATCCTTACGGGGCACTCGAGCTGGTGTGGGGTCCGACATCCAATCTATGATTGGGACATCACATGTTGTCGGGTTTCCCTTATTACTGAATGGGGAGCCCTGGAGGACTTCAAGTACCAGCATCCTATCTGCCTGGTGAGACAAACGTGAGACTTTTGTGACATACCCTTGAAAGGAGGGAGGGGCAAGTAAACATCTGACTGGAAGCAGTTACTTCTTAAACTCCACTTGGAAAGACCCCTGAGATGAGTAAGGAGCCCGTGAGACCGGCACTGAAGAAAGCAAACCAAAGCTGAAACGCGTCTGCCATTATCGTTTCATGGACTGCCTGTCACCGCGTGTATGACTTCGTGTAAGAGAGAGCATTGGGTCTTATATATATATATATATATATATATATATATATATATATATATATTCACCGAAAAAACCATAGGTTTCAGGCACGTTATAGCTAGGAATTAGCATTTAAAAAACCTTAGAAATTCACTGAAAAAACCATAGGTTTCAGGGGCGTTATAGTTAGCTGGACTTTTCACTCGTACAAAACCATAGAAATCCCCCCGTCATAGTTAGTTCAGCTAACTATAACTCGCGCGCCCGCAATGCACTGCTGATGACGTCACATATTACATCACTCATGACATGGTCAGTGACATCACTCATGACATCACTGATGACATCTCAAATGACATCACTGATGACATCACTGATGTCATCATCCAGTGAATGTGTGTTTTTCTGAAAATTACATATGTTTTATATATGTATATCTTAAGGTCGATGGAAGAATAAATGGGTATATAAGTGTCTAAATGGATGATTTGTTTTTGAAAAATTGATTGTATAACTGTCTGATTAAGTGTATCTTAGTGAATACATGGCGTAGTGAGTAATGTTTAAATATGTAAATATCTGTATCAGTCTCTCAATTTGTGTATAAGTGGCTGCATGGGATGGTGAGTAGCTACATGAGTTTCTATATAGGTTATTAGTTGGTTTTTGAGTATCAGTATAAGTGTCTGATGTCTGTATGGTTCTGTGGGGGGTATTACGTAGTGCATAGGTGCATGAATGAGTGACTCACTGTTTGTATGTGTTAAAGACAGCATGTGTGCAGGACTCTATGGGTGGATGAGTGTGTGCATGGGTGTGTTAGTGAGTGAATGACTGTCTCAATAGTGTCTCTATGAGTAACTACATATGTTTTAAACTAGTATATGTGACTATTGGTGTATATAAGTGAGTATATGTGAGAGTGAGAGATTGAAAGAGTTCCTGTATGAATAAGTATGTGTTTCTATAAGTGATTGTTTAAAAGACTAAGTATGTGTAAGTTTCTGTAGAAGTAAGTGTGGTGGTGTGTGTATAACTGTATATGCAGGTAAATGGATGTTTGATTCTTTATTAGTATGAGTGACTATGTGTGTGTTTAACTTTATGGATGAGTGGCGTTGTGTAACAGGATGTATAGGTGTATGAGTGAGTACACGTATGAGTGACTGTATAAGACTGTTGGTGAATGAGTGGATGTGGATGTGGATCTTACAATTACTGAGTAGGTTGTTGTAACTGGTACTGGTATGTTAATTGTTTTGAAAATTTTAATTTCTATTTTTGAATGTGTGTATCAAAGGTTATATTAGGGGGAGGGGAGGTCTGCCACTCTATCACAAGGATGATGTCATCAGTGATGTCATCAGTGATGTCATGAGTGATGTCACTGACCATGTCATGAGTGATGTAATATGTGACGTCATCAGCAGTGCATTGCGGGCGCACGAGTTATAGTTAGCTGAACTAACTATAACGGGGGAATTTCTATGGTTTTGTACGAGTGAAAAGTCCAGCTAACTATAACGCCCCTGAAACCTATGGTTTTTTCAGTGAATTTCTAAGGTTTTTTAAATGCTAATTCCTAGCTATAACGTGCCTGAAACCTATGGTTTTTTCAGTGAATTTCAAAGGTTTTTTGAATGCTAATTTCTAGCTATGCCTACAGAGATAGGACATGTGAAGAAAGAAGGAAAAGCGCACAGAAAGAAAAAAAAGAAATGCAGAAAGAAGCAACAGAAGTCCTCAAAGACGAAGAAAAGTGCAGGAAGAAGTATAACGTGCAGAAAGAACAAACAGAAGAGCAGAAAAAAGCCTTGTTGCAAAATCATCCTGTACCCTCAACTTTTTCAGACGGATACTGGTGGTAACTGAGTCTGACTAACCAGTCCTAGAGCCAGTGCTATGTTAAAAGACACTCAGAATACAGTGAAACACCTACATACACTAGGGCACACTATGCGTTGGGGTCCCCCTGTGATTAACATGACCTCCTCTGTAAGCCTCTAGTATATAATAGGGCAGGGGATTAAAACTACCTCTTAAAACGCACCACAGGGCGTGTTTGAACACGTCACCTCAGGCCCCGTCCCCTCCCTTCCCCACTGTGTAAACACGCCCTGTAGCCGTTTTAAGTTGGGAGATTAAGTCCCCTTGAATCCTGAGGGTCCCTTGGGTCTAACTAGACCACTAGGTACCTCCAGTAAGCGCCACAGAGCTGCGTTGCAGAGAGGTGTAAAAAGTGGCACGGCCTGCACCACCTCTCTGCAACGCAGAGCAGTGGTGCTTACTGGAAGCACCTGGTGGGCTAGTTGGACCCCAGGGTCCCTCAGGATTGAAAGGGAATTATTTCCCCAACTTAAAAACGCGCCACAGGGCGTGTTTGCACACGTCACCTCAGGCCCCGTCCCCTCCCTTCACCACTGTGTAAACGCGCCCTGTGGCCCTTCTGAGTTGAGAGATTGAGTCCCCTTGAATCCTAAGGGTCCCTAGGGTCAAACTAGCCCACTAGGTACCTCCAGTAAGCGCCACAGAGCTGCGTTGCATGGAGGTGTAAAAAGGGGCGTGGCCTCAGAACACCTGTCTGCAACGCGGCTCCCTGGCGCATGCTGGAGATACCTGTTGGGCTAGTTGGCCCTCAGGGACCCTCAGTATGGAAGGGGAATTAATTCCTCAACTTACAACTGGCCAGGGGGCGCGTTTGCAGAGTGCTGCAAGGAGGGGGCGTGGCCTCCAGCGCGATGCCGGTCTTTTATTTATTTATTTTTTAGAAGGAGGGCTGTGTGGCCCCCTTTCTTTTTCTAATTTATTAGCCCTGGGACCCCATCCCCCAGTGCCTGCACCCTAATTGTTTTGTTGAAAAAAAATTATTTGGCCCTCCCAAGGCCTTAATCGGCCCCGGGGACCCCAACCCCCGGGTCATGGCCTATTTTTTTTTTTATTCTTTAGGAGGGGGGCTGTGTTGCCCCCCTCCTCAGGCCTCAGGCCCATCCCCCGGGCCGGCCTTTGATTTTTATTATTTAAAAAAAAAAAATATTTATAGAAACACCTAGGACATGCTGGACAAACCGTATGTACCTATCACCATGACGATTTGCGTGATATTCATTAAAAGGCGACTATGCATACAATGAATCCACGTAGAATGTATTCACACCGCTAGTGAAGCTCTGACATGTCTGACACCCTACCGTGCCTAATCCCGGCGCCCCCGCTGGTGGGTACTCTCCAAGTAGACACCCTTCTCGTTTATTTATACAAACATGGGTAGCTATTGACGGGCACATTTAATACACATGCACACCAAGCCATTCAAAGGGGATTCGACAAAAATTCGACCAAACTATGCAAGAAACCCCCTCACGGTTAATGAAACACACATCCACCGCCGGATGTGTAATACTTTTTATTTTACTCTCTGGAAAGGAGACAAACCTCACTTGAGAGTCACAGCGTGCTCCTGGCTGAGCCCAATGCTGTGTTACACCCACCAGTGCCCACCGAGTGCCACACACCTCTGTGTTGTATTCCACCAGCTAGTGCGTATGCTATGACACTCTCTAGCCCATGTGCACTGTAACACCACCCCGTGAATATGTCATGCCACACTTGCCTTCGCATGGGTTATATTGCCCCATCTAACGTGCCTTCCTCGATGCCTATGTTAAAAGCACAGCCCTACGCCATACATATTATAATCTGGGATCCATATCTTTGTCACAGTGCATATGCAATGTTACACTACCCAGCACATAATTTATATTACAACTTTAGAGACTACTTAGGTTATACAACACTGCCCTGTGCATATTACACTCCAAGGCGCATATCACATAGCAAGCACTAGTGCCTGTGCTATCTCGCGCTCTCCAATGAATCTGTTTTATTTCAAAAACTCCCTCTTACCAAGTTCAAAATGTTCGCAAGTATGGTACATTGGATCATGGTAGGCAGGAGGAATTGGGGTAGGGACATGGACTCGGATAACAGAGGACAGGAGGGACATTGAGAGATGCACCAAACTGACCCTACAGGGCAGGCATCAGGGTTTGCAGCAGCACAATACACCACACAGGGCATGCGGGACGGGAGTGCAGCACAACAATCCATAGAAAGCAATAAGGAGGGGACAGGACCATGCACATGGACAACAGACAACAGAGGGGAAAGAGGCAATGGTAGCTAGCTGACCATAATGGACAGACAGGAGAGAAAGCTGCACCATATCAGACCATAAAGGGCAGGAGGGACGGATCAGGGGCATTACAATGGAACCGACAAGCCAGGAGGGAGGGAATAGGGGTCTGCACATGGAAAGAGAGGGCTGGGGGCAAGGGGGCAGGGCAGGAGCAGCAAGATGACCATGGAGGTCAGGCAGGATGGGCACTAGAAACAAGACACACCATGGAGAGCAACAGTGAGACTATGATGGCATACACACAGACCATGGAGGGAAGGTGGGAGGGGGTCAGGAGCAGCTAGCTGACCACACAGGGAAGGTAGGAGGGGCCATGGCAGCACAGAAGACCATGCATGGCAAGCGGGAGGGTTAGTGGCAGCACAATGGCTATGATGGGCAAGAAGGAGGGTGCAGGGGCATGCACAAAGGACGATGGAGAATAGAAAGGAGGGTCAGGACCTGGGCACAGACAAGAGAGTTCAGGGGAAGGGGCCTCACAACAGACCGCGCGGGGCAGGCAGGAGGAGCAGTTGCAGCACAACAGACCAGGGAGGGCAGAAGGGTGTGGCAGTAAAATGGACAATGGAGGACATTAGGAAGGGGATAGGGGCATGGCATGTGGACAGGCAGGGTGGAGGTGGCAGGGACAGGTTACAGTCATCTGACAATGCTAGGCAGGTGGGAGGGGAGCTCAACAGAACACTCAGAGTAGATAGGAGTGGCAGGTCCATGGAACATGGTGGTCAAAAAGGATGGAGCAGGGGCATGCACAAAGCTAAGCACAGAGGCTAAGCAGGAGGTCAATGATGGGCCATAGAATTGGGCAATGGAGGGCAGGAGGAGTGAACTGGTACATCATGCTAAATGGAGGGCAGTGGCAGCACATCAGACCATGCATGGCAGGAGGGAGGAGGCTGGTCCATGGATTCAGACAACAGAGGATAGGGAGGAGGTGGATGGGGCAGCAAACTAACTGTTCATAGAAGGTGGCTATTAGGAACTGTATTCTTTTTAAAATGTGTGTCTGTGCAAACTACTTAAAATATGAACAAGTATGCAGCATAACCTCACTTTTATTCAGGAAGAAGAGGACGTTTGGGACTGTGACTCCGGGCTCACTTGGCAGAAACATCCCCTGACCCTCCACCCCCCATCGCAAAATGTAATGCCCGTGAAAATGGTAGGTGGACGCAGTGTTATATAGAACATAGTCCTGAGAGCACGATTGAAAATGAAAACTAGATAAACTATGCACCAAAAAGTGTGATATAAGATGAACCGGGCCTTGAAATATAATATGCAATACATTGTGCGCAATGACAGATTCATGATTTCAGGATAGGAGCGGACCGGAGCGCCCCACAAGTTTTGAAAATTTTGCCCAGATTTGTCAACCAGCACCAAAGTTATTCCAAATAGAATGTTGCGGATTTCCTATGGATAATAGGTCCTAACTATAACTACCTACTGGCAACCGCCAGTAGGTAAGATATATATGTATATATATATATATTATATATATTATCTACTGGCGGTCGCCAGTAGATAGTTATAGTTAGGACCGTGATTCCATAGGAAATCCGCAACATTCTATTTGGAATAACTTTGGCGCCGGTTGACGAATCCTCGCGAAATTTTCAAAATAGGTGGGGCGCTCCGCTCTGCTCCTACCCTGAAAGTCTCGGGGGGATTCGTCAAGCGGGGGCTGAGAAAAAAGGGGGTCCCAAAACGCGTTTTTCCCATGCAATTTTCCATAGGGACCTTTAGTCCAAGGTACAGCCCGAACGGCTGAACAGAATTACTTGAAATTTGGCAGAGGTAGTCCTCAGCTCAGGGATGTGCCTTTTGCATATATGGTGTCAATCTGTTCAGTAGTTCCTGAGAAAATCAAAAGTAAAATCATAGATATATCTGGGCGGAGCCTAACGACACATCTCATCGTGAGGTCTGATTGGCTGTCAGCACTTCATCCAAGAAGTGTTGGCAGTCATCTTGGGACCAATATACATGATAGCCCCTCATTAAAAAGCATTGCAGTTAATAGAAGGTTTTAAGACTTTAGTTACATTATAAATCATTTTTTGATGGTACCATACTCATTTTAGGAATTGTGGTGTGTTCTAAGGTGATTTTACCATGTGAAAAAGCCTTCTGCTGGGGTATCATGAATCATGTTTAAGAGAAAACTATTTTCTCATGCTTTTCCCACAGAGGTTTGGAAGGTGATCTATAAGCTAAACAGAGAGCGCATTTTCTGTAAACTCACGTTATCTTTCTCAGTCATGTGAGAATGAAGTCTGACATTCTCAGTAAATCATGTACATCCAACAAGGGCAGAGACTGTCAGTTGATTCCTTTGTGTTCTACTGCAGCTTCCCAGAGTGTTCTAAAGTACAACTAGAGCGCTAACAGTCTTACTTATGACAAACGTATGGCACACCAGAAGCCATCATGATTGGAATAAAGTGGTAACTCTTAAAACATTTAATTTAAAAAGGAACAAAATGATGGGGCTCATTTTGCCACAGAAAGTATGATTAGTGCTGCAGAAAGAAAAATTAGGGCACATTTTGAGTGACTTCTCAAATCCTCTTCTATTTCATTAAAAGATTCTGACATGCAGATTGAAACATGCACTTTCAATACCAGCAGCAGACTTCCCTGGTAAGCAGTAGCTATACTACAGTGATCTAATGAGCAACTAGAGTGCTAACATTCTGAATTTATGGCAAATGTGTGACACATCTGAATGCCTTCTTGATGGAATCAAAGTAAAAAACTGAAAGTATTCCGACTGAGGCGATTGTAGTAAATGAGGAAATTAGGAAACTTCCTAACAAATAAGTCTCCCAAGATGGATACCAGAGACAAAAGAGCCCAAATGTAGCACAAATATTACCCAGATATAGCCCAAGTATAGCCCAATGACAGAATGTCCCAGAGTATTCTAAAGAACAACTAGAGCGCTAACAGTCTTACTTATGACAAAAGTATGGCACATCTGAAGCCATCTTGATTGGAATAAAGTGGTAACACTTAAAACATTTAATTTGCAAAGGGACAAAATGAGGGGGTTCATTTTGCCATAGAAATTATGATTAGTGCTGCAGAAAGAAAAATTAGGGCACATTTTGACTTCTCAAATCCACTTCTATTTCATAAAAAAATTCTGACATGCAGACTGAAACATGCACTCTGAATACCAGCAGCAGACTTCCCTGGTGAGCAGTAGCTTTACTACAGTGATCTAATGAGCAACTAGAGTGCTAACATTCAGAATATATGGCAAATATGTGACACATCTGAATGCCTTCTTGATGGAACCAAAGTAAACAAGCATTGAAAATGCAATAGGTCTCACCCTCGTTTAAGTTAAAGCAATTCTGTTTGTAATTAGGTGGCTTTTTAGCTTTGCTTTTATTAGTGTTTTTCAAACTTTCATGTATGCATATATGTATATGTATGCATGCATTTATATTTTTATTTACATAGATATGCAGATTATATATATGTTTACATATGTGTGTATATATATGCATACACATACATATATATAAATGCATACGCATATATGCATATATATATGTGCATATGTGTGTGTGTAGAGAGCGTTAGAGAGAGTTAGTGGTGTAGAGGTAGAGGTGTAGTGAATCAAACTCTTGAGAGATTAGACCACTTGCACCTCTCCATCCAGGGTTGTTCTAATGTATTAAAAATGTCTATACTGCTGAAATTCTTATATCTATTCAGGACCATCCCAATCGAGTACCCACGGCAGCTTATCTTTAGTGCAGAAAGGGTGTGCCTAAGATTTTTTTGGGGGTATCACAAAGCCAGAAGGGCCTCTAAATGGCTAATACTCCCCAGATCAAGGGGTGGGTGGGGGTTACCCTCTTTAATGTTATATCATTGGTCCGCACTTTTACAGCTAATGGGACCATTAATATCAGGGGGTAAATCAATGGGGCCTGAATTTGCTAGACCTACAATCTTCGAAATGTTACTTGGGAAAGATGCACGCAATTGCCTAGTCAGGAAAATTGAGCCAAGTTACTATAAGAAAATTAAATTCAAAGTTATACAATCATTGTATTCCGTTTGGAAAAAGGTTTGACGACGGTCTGACATATCTAATATTAATGCATATACCCCCCTCCTCACTCACGGTCTATTGCCCCCAATTTTCTTGGATGCAGTTACTTTTAGTTGGGCTAATTTAGGGATTAATGTAATAGGCAACCTCTTCCCTGATGGTCAATTTTCTTCCTTTTCTGATCTTCAAGACAAATATGGGATTCCAACTAGGCATTTCTTTAAGTTCTTACAAATTAGGAGCTATCTGTTGAAGATAGCAACCTCAGGAGCTGCAAAGTTTGAGAAAATCCCTCTTGTAGGACTTATTGAAAGAAGATCAAGGATTGGGCTGATCTATCAAACACTCATCTCTGACCTGCCCGACGACCTGAGCACCCAAAATGACAAGTGGGACCGGAAATTTGGACAAGTAGGCACCGATCTGGCAGCCTCCTTGGAGGTGGCCAGCCAGGTCCTAATAACCGGTAGTCTCAGAGCACAACACTACATGTCAATATTTGATCTATACTACACTCCTGGGAAAATCTCCAAATGGTCTAGCTCTCGAGGGAATATGTGCAGTAGATGTGGCTCTCCTGCTGCAGATACGATCCACATGTTTTATTCCTGCACTAAATTGGCTCAATATATTCTAGACTTTGAATTCTTTCTCGTCCAGATTACCGGTAAACCTTTGACTATAACTCCTACATTAGTGATCCTGTGGGTCGATCAGTTGCAAAGCTTGGTAGGTCGGAGTAGAGCTGAAGATTGTTTCTTGCTTATCGCCATGTCTGTTTTCAGAGCGGTTATTACATCTCAATGGATTAGTCCTGATCCACCCACCTTTTCTAATTGGAGGGCTCGTTTACTAGCGACATACAATAAGGAAATAGCAGTATACAGATTAAAAGGCAGAAGAAGACGTGAGTTGGGTCAGAAAATCTGGGCCCCTATTACAGACTGGATAGGCTGAATCAGTAGTAATATGGTATTGTTCATGGTGAAAAGCTCTGCCAAATTTTGTCACTCTTTCTGTTAATCACAGTATGTAATGATTTGTATTTTTTCTGTATTCTCTTTTCTTGTTAGCTTCTCTGTTTTTTTGGTTATCTGTAAGCTAATTATGGGGAAAAAATAAAGAAATAAAATATAAAATAAAATAAAAAAGCATGCATTAATATTTGTATATTTATATAGATATGCAGATTATAAATATGCTTATATATGTATGTCTGTATATATACACACACATATATATCTATCAATGCATATGCATATATCTGCATATATATATGTGCATATGTGTGCGTGTAGAGAGAGGTAGAGGTGTAGAGGTAGAGAGGTAGAGGTAGAGAGGTAGAGGTAGAGAGATAGAGAGGTAGAGAGTAGTAGAGAGAGAGGTAGAGAGAGGTAGATAGGTAGAGAGTAGAGGATAAGTAATAGAGAGTAGAGAGTGGGTAGTAGAGAGTAGTAGAGAGAGTAGCAGAGAGTGAGTAGTAGAGAGTATTAGAGTGAGTAGTAGAGAGTGAGTAGTAGAGAGTGAGTAGTAGAGAGTGAGTAGTAGAGAGTAATAGAGTGTGGGTAATAGAGAGTGAATAGTAGAGAGTAGTAGAGTAGTAGAGAGTGAGTAGTAGAGTGAGTAGTAGATAGTATTAAAGAGTGAGTAGTAGAGAGTAGTAGAGAGTGAGTAGTAGAGAGAAGTAGAGAGTGAGAAGTAGAGAGTGAGTAGTAGAGAGTAGTAGAGAGTGAGTAGTAGAGAGTGAGTAGCAGAGAGAGAGTAGTAGAGAGAGAGAGTAGTAGATTGAGGAGTAGAGAGTAGTAGAGCAAGAGCAGTAGAGAGTGAGTAGTAGAGAGTAGTAGAGAGTGAGTAGTAGAGAGTGAGTAGTATAGTGAGTAGTAGAGTGAGTAGTAGTGAGTAGTAGAGAGTAGTAGAGAGAGAGTAGTAGAGAGTGAGTAGTAGAGAGTAGTAGAGAGTGAAAAGTAGAGAGTGAATAGTAGAGAGTAGTAGAGAGTGAGTAGTAGAGAGTGAGAAGTAGAGAGAGAGTAGTATTGAGTGAGTAGAGAGTGAGTAGTAGAGAGTAGTAGAGGGTGAGTAGAAGAGAGTGAGTAGTAGAGAGAGAGAAGTAGGGAGTAGTAGAGTAGTAGAGAGTGAGTAGTAGAGAGTAGTGGAGTAGTAGAGAGTGAGTAGTAGAGAGTAGTATAGAGTGAGTAGTAGAGTGAGTAGTAGGGAGTAGTAGAGAGTGATCAGTAGAGTGAGTAGTAGAGAGCGAGTAGTAGAGAGCAAGTAGTAGAGAGTGTGTGGTAGAGAGTGAGTAGTAGAGAGTAGTAGAGAGTCAGTAGTAGAGAGAGTAGTAGAGAGTGAGTAGTAGAGAGAGTAGTAGAGAGTAGTAGAGTAGTAGAGAGTGAGTAGTAGAGTGTGTAGTATAGAGTAGTAGAGAGTGAGTAGTAGAGAGTGAGTAGTAGAGAGTGAGCAGTAGAGAGAGAGTAGTAGAGAGTTAGTTGTAGAGAGAGTAGTAGAGAGTGAGTAGTAGAGAGAGTAGTAGAGAGTAGTAGAGAGTGAGTAGTAGAGAGTAGTAGAGAGTCAGTAGTAGAGAGAGTAGTAGAGAGTGAGTAGTAGAGAGTAGTAGAGTAGTAGAGAGTGAGTAGTAGAGTGTGTAGTATAGAGTAGTAAAGAGTGAGTAATAGAGAGTGAGTAGTAGAGAGTGAGCAGTAGAGAGAGAGTAGTAGAGAGTCAGTAGTAGAGAGAGTAGTAGAGAGTGAGTAGTAGAGAGTAGTAGAGTAGTAGAGAGTGAGTAGTGGAGAGTGAGTAGTAGAGATTAGTAGAGAGTGAGTAATAGAGAGTGAGTAGTAGAGAGTAGTAGAATGAGTAGTAGAGAGTAGTAGAGAGTAGTAGAGAGAGAGTAGTAGAGAGTGAGTAGTAGAGAGTAGTAGAGAGTGAATAGTAGAGAGTGAGTAGTAGAGAGTAGTAGAGAGTGAGTAGTAGAGAGTGAGAAGAAGAGAGAGAGAGTAGTATCGAGTGAGTAGCAGAGAGTAATAGAGAGTGAGTAGTAGAGAGTAGTAGAGAGTGAGTAGAAGAGAGTGAGTAGTAGAGAGAGAGTAGTAGGGAGTAGTAGAGAGTGAGTAGTATAGAGTGAGTAACAGAGAGAGAGTAGTAGAGAGTAGTAGAGAGTGAGTAGTAGAGTAGAAGAGAGTAGTAGAGAGAGAATAGTAGTGAGTGAGTAGTAGAGAGTAGTAGAGCTTGAGTAGTAGAGAGTGAGTAGTAGAGTGAGTAGTAGAGTGAGTAGTAGAGAGTAGTAGAGATTCGTAGAGAGAGACTAATAGAGAGTGAGTGGTAGAGAGTAGTAGAGAGTGAGTAGTAGAGGGTGAGTAGTAGAGAGAGAGTAGAAGAGAGTGAGTAGTAGAGAGTGAGTAGAAGAGAGTGAGTAGTAGAGAGTGAGTAGTAGAGAGGAGTAGAGAGTAGTAGAGAGTGAGTAGTAGAGTGAGTAGTAGAGATTAGTAGAGAGTGAGTAGTAGAGTGAGTAGTAGAGAGTAGTAGAGAGTGAGTAGTAGAGAGCAAGTAGTGGAGAGTGTGTAGTAGAGAGTAGCAGAGATTGAGAAGTAGAGAGTATTTGAGAGCGAGTAGTAGCGAGTGAGTAGTGGAGAGTGAGCAGTAGAGAATAGTGGAGTAGTAGAGAGTGAGTAGTAGAGAGTAGTATAGAGTGAGTAGTAGAGTGAGTAGTAGGGAGAAGTAGAGAGTGATCAGTAGAGTAAGTAGTAGAGAGCGAGTAGTAGAGAGCAAGTAGTAGAGAGTGTGTGGTAGAGAGTGAGTAGTAGAGAGTAGTAGAGAGTCAGTAGTAGAGAGAGTAGTAGAGAGTGAGTAGTAGAGAGAGTAGTAGAGAGTAGTAGAGTAGTAGAGAGTGAGTAGTAGAGTGTGTAGTATAGAGTAGTAGAGAGTGAGTAGTAGAGAGTGAGCAGTAGAGAGAAAGATTAGTAGAGAGTCAGTTGTAGAGAGAGTAGTAGAGAGTGAGTAGTAGAGAGAGTAGTAGAGAGTAGTAGAGTAGTAGAGAGTGAGTAGTAGAGAGTAGTAGAGAGTCAGTAGTAGAGAGAGTAGTAGAGAGTGAGTAGTAGAGAGAGTAGTAGAGAGTAGTAGAGTAGTAGAGAGTGAGTAGTAGAGTGTGTAGTATAGAGTAGTAGAGAGTGAGTAATAGAGAGTGAGTAGTAGAGAGTGAGCAGTAGAGAGAGAGTAGTAGAGAGTCAGTAGTAGAGAGAGTAGTAGAGAGTGGGTAGTAGAGAGTGAGAAGAAGAGAGAGAGAGTAGTATCGAGTGAGTAGCAGAGAGTAATAGAGAGTGAGTAGTAGAGAGTAGTAGAGAGTGAGTAGAAGAGAGTGAGTAGTAGAGAGTAGTAGAGAGTCAGTAGTAGAGAGAGTAGTAGAGAGTGAGTAGTAGAGAGAGTAGTAGAGAGTAGTAGAGTAGTAGAGAGTGAGTAGTAGAGTGTGTAGTATAGAGTAGTAGAGAGTGAGTAGTAGAGAGTGAGCAGTAGAGAGAAAGATTAGTAGAGAGTCAGTTGTAGAGAGAGTAGTAGAGAGTGAGTAGTAGAGAGAGTATTAGAGAGTAGTAGAGTAGTAGAGAGTGAGTAGTAGAGAGTAGTAGAGAGTCAGTAGTAGAGAGAGTAGTAGAGAGTGAGTAGTAGATAGAGTAGTAGAGAGTAGTAGAGTAGTAGAGAGTGAGTAGTAGAGTGTGTAGTATAGAGTAGTAGAGAGTGAGTAATAGAGAGTGAGTAGTAGAGAGTGAGCAGTAGAGAGAGAGTAGTAGAGAGTCAGTAGTAGAGAGAGTAGTAGAGAGTGAGTAGTAGAGTAGTAGAGTGTGTAGTATAGAGTAGTAGAGAGTGAGTAGTAGAGAGTGAGTAGTAGAGAGTGAGCAGTAGAGAGAGAGATTAGTAGAGAGTCAGTTGTAGAGAGAGTAGTAGAGAGTGAGTAGTAGAGAGAGTAGTAGAGACTAGTAGAGTAGTAGAGAGTGAGTAGTAGAGAGTAGCAGAGAGTCAGTAGTAGAGAGAGTAGTAGAGAGTGAGTAGTAGAGAGAGTAGTAGAGAGTAGTAGAGTAGTAGAGAGTGAGTAGTAGAGTGTGTAGTATAGAGTAGTAGAGAGTGAGTAATAGAGAGTGAGTAGTAGAGAGTGAGCAGTAGAGAGAGAGTAGTAGAGAGTCAGTAGTAGAGAGAGTAGTAGAGAGTGAGTAGTAGAGAGTGAGAAGAAGAGAGAGAGAGAGTAGTATCGAGTGAGTAGCAGAGAGTAATAGAGAGTGAGTAGTAGAGAGTAGTAGAGAGTGAGTAGAAGAGAGTGAGTAGTAGAGAGAGAGTAGTAGGGAGTAGTAGACTAGTAGAGAGTGAGATGTAGAGAGTAGTGGAGTAGTAGAGAGTGAGTAGTAGAGAGTAGTAGAGAGTGAGTAGTAGAGTGAGTAGTAGGGAGTAGTAGAGAGTGAGCAGTAGAGTGAGTAGTAGAGAGTGAGTAGTAGAGAGCAAGTAGTAGAGAGTGTGTAGTAGAGAGTGAGTAGTAGAGAGTAGCAGAGAGTCAGTAGTAGAGAGAGTAGTAGAGAGTGAGTAGTAGAGAGAGTAGTAGAGAGTAGTAGAGTAGTAGAGAGTGAGTAGTAGAGTGTGTAGTATAGAGTAGTAGAGAGTGAGCAGTAGAGTTGGAGTAGTAGAGAGTGAGCAGTAGAGAGAGAGTAGTAGAGAGTCAGTAGTAGAGAGAGTAGTAGAGAGTGAGTAGTAGAGATTAGTAGAGAGTGAGTAGTAGAGAGTGAGTAACAGAGAGAGAGTAGTAGAGAGTAGTAGAGAGTGAGTAGTAGAGTAGAAGAGAGTAGTAGAGAGAGAGTAGTAGTGAGTGAGTAGTAGAGAGTAGTAGAGCTTGAGTAGTAGAGAGTGAGTAGTAGAGTGAGTAGTAGAGTGAGTAGTAGAGAGTAGTAGAGATTAGTAGAGAGAGACTATTAGAGAGTGAGTGGTAGAGAGTAGTAGAGAGTGAGTAGTAGAGGGTGAGTAGTAGAAAGAGAGTAGTAGAGAGTGAGTAGTAGAGAGTGAGTAGAAGAGAGTGAGTAGTAGAGAGTGAGTAGTAGAGAGGAGTAGAGAGTAGTAGAGAGTGAGTAGTAGAGTGAGTAGTAGAGATTAGTAGAGAGTGAGTAGTAGAGTGAGTAGTAGAGAGTAGTAGAGAGTGAGTAGTAGAGAGCAAGTAGTGGAGAGTGTGTAGTAGAGAGTAGCAGAGATTGAGAAGTAGAGAGTATTTGAGAGCGAGTAGTAGCGAGTGAGTAGTGGAGAGTGAGCAGTAGAGAATAGTGGAGTAGTAGAGAGTGAGTAGTAGAGAGTAGTATAGAGTGAGTAGTAGAGTGAGTAGTAGGGAGAAGTAGAGAGTGATCAGTAGAGTAAGTAGTAGAGAGCGAGTAGTAGAGAGCAAGTAGTAGAGAGTGTGTGGTAGAGAGTGAGTAGTAGAGAGTAGTAGAGAGTCAGTAGTAGAGAGAGTAGTAGAGAGTGAGTAGTAGAGAGAGTAGTAGAGAGTAGTAGAGTAGTAGAGAGTGAGTAGTAGAGTGTGTAGTATAGAGTAGTAGAGAGTGAGTAGTAGAGAGTGAGCAGTAGAGAGAAAGATTAGTAGAGAGTCAGTTGTAGAGAGAGTAGTAGAGAGTGAGTAGTAGAGAGAGTAGTAGAGAGTAGTAGAGTAGTAGAGAGTGAGTAGTAGAGAGTAGTAGAGAGTCAGTAGTAGAGAGAGTAGTAGAGAGTGAGTAGTAGAGAGAGTAGTAGAGAGTAGTAGAGTAGTAGAGAGTGAGTAGTAGAGTGTGTAGTATAGAGTAGTAGAGAGTGAGTAATAGAGAGTGAGTAGTAGAGAGTGAGCAGTAGAGAGAGAGTAGTAGAGAGTCAGTAGTAGAGAGAGTAGTAGAGAGTGGGTAGTAGAGAGTGAGAAGAAGAGAGAGAGAGTAGTATCGAGTGAGTAGCAGAGAGTAATAGAGAGTGAGTAGTAGAGAGTAGTAGAGAGTGAGTAGAAGAGAGTGAGTAGTAGAGAGTAGTAGAGAGTCAGTAGTAGAGAGAGTAGTAGAGAGTGAGTAGTAGAGAGAGTAGTAGAGAGTAGTAGAGTAGTAGAGAGTGAGTAGTAGAGTGTGTAGTATAGAGTAGTAGAGAGTGAGTAGTAGAGAGTGAGCAGTAGAGAGAAAGATTAGTAGAGAGTCAGTTGTAGAGAGAGTAGTAGAGAGTGAGTAGTAGAGAGAGTATTAGAGAGTAGTAGAGTAGTAGAGAGTGAGTAGTAGAGAGTAGTAGAGAGTCAGTAGTAGAGAGAGTAGTAGAGAGTGAGTAGTAGATAGAGTAGTAGAGAGTAGTAGAGTAGTAGAGAGTGAGTAGTAGAGTGTGTAGTATAGAGTAGTAGAGAGTGAGTAATAGAGAGTGAGTAGTAGAGAGTGAGCAGTAGAGAGAGAGTAGTAGAGAGTCAGTAGTAGAGAGAGTAGTAGAGAGTGAGTAGTAGAGTAGTAGAGTGTGTAGTATAGAGTAGTAGAGAGTGAGTAGTAGAGAGTGAGTAGTAGAGAGTGAGCAGTAGAGAGAGAGATTAGTAGAGAGTCAGTTGTAGAGAGAGTAGTAGAGAGTGAGTAGTAGAGAGAGTAGTAGAGACTAGTAGAGTAGTAGAGAGTGAGTAGTAGAGAGTAGCAGAGAGTCAGTAGTAGAGAGAGTAGTAGAGAGTGAGTAGTAGAGAGAGTAGTAGAGAGTAGTAGAGTAGTAGAGAGTGAGTAGTAGAGTGTGTAGTATAGAGTAGTAGAGAGTGAGTAATAGAGAGTGAGTAGTAGAGAGTGAGCAGTAGAGAGAGAGTAGTAGAGAGTCAGTAGTAGAGAGAGTAGTAGAGAGTGAGTAGTAGAGAGTGAGAAGAAGAGAGAGAGAGAGTAGTATCGAGTGAGTAGCAGAGAGTAATAGAGAGTGAGTAGTAGAGAGTAGTAGAGAGTGAGTAGAAGAGAGTGAGTAGTAGAGAGAGAGTAGTAGGGAGTAGTAGACTAGTAGAGAGTGAGATGTAGAGAGTAGTGGAGTAGTAGAGAGTGAGTAGTAGAGAGTAGTAGAGAGTGAGTAGTAGAGTGAGTAGTAGGGAGTAGTAGAGAGTGAGCAGTAGAGTGAGTAGTAGAGAGTGAGTAGTAGAGAGCAAGTAGTAGAGAGTGTGTAGTAGAGAGTGAGTAGTAGAGAGTAGCAGAGAGTCAGTAGTAGAGAGAGTAGTAGAGAGTGAGTAGTAGAGAGAGTAGTAGAGAGTAGTAGAGTAGTAGAGAGTGAGTAGTAGAGTGTGTAGTATAGAGTAGTAGAGAGTGAGCAGTAGAGTTGGAGTAGTAGAGAGTGAGCAGTAGAGAGAGAGTAGTAGAGAGTCAGTAGTAGAGAGAGTAGTAGAGAGTGAGTAGTAGAGATTAGTAGAGAGTGAGTAGTAGAGAGTGAGTAACAGAGAGAGAGTAGTAGAGAGTAGTAGAGAGTGAGTAGTAGAGTAGAAGAGAGTAGTAGAGAGAGAGTAGTAGTGAGTGAGTAGTAGAGAGTAGTAGAGCTTGAGTAGTAGAGAGTGAGTAGTAGAGTGAGTAGTAGAGTGAGTAGTAGAGAGTAGTAGAGATTAGTAGAGAGAGACTATTAGAGAGTGAGTGGTAGAGAGTAGTAGAGAGTGAGTAGTAGAGGGTGAGTAGTAGAAAGAGAGTAGTAGAGAGTGAGTAGTAGAGAGTGAGTAGAAGAGAGTGAGTAGTAGAGAGTGAGTAGTAGAGAGGAGTAGAGAGTAGTAGAGAGTGAGTAGTAGAGTGAGTAGTAGAGATTAGTCGAGAGTGAGTAGTAGAGTGAGTAGTAGAGAGTAGTAGAGAGTGAGTAGTAGAGAGCAAGTAGTGGAGAGTGTGTAGTAGAGAGTAGCAGAGAGTGAGAAGTAGAGAGTAGTTGAGAGCGAGTAGTAGAGAGTGAGTAGTGGAGAGTGAGCAGTAGAGAGTAGTGGAGTAGTAGAGAGTGAGTAGTAGAGAGTAGTATAGAGTGAGTAGTAGAGTGAGTAGTAGGGAGTAGTAGAGAGTGATCAGTAGAGTAAGTAGTAGAGAGCGAGTAGTAGAGAGCAAGCAGTAGAGAGTGTGTGGTAGAGAGTGAGTAGTAGAGAGTAGTAGAGAGTCAGTAGTAGAGAGAGTAGTAGAGAGTGAGTAGTAGAGAGAGTAGTAGAGAGTAGTAGAGTAGTAGAGAGTGAGTAGTAGAGTGTGTAGTATAGAGTAGTAGAGAGTGAGTAGTAGAGAGTGAGCAGTAGAGAGAGAGATTAGTAGAGAGTCAGTTGTAGAGAGAGTAGTAGAGAGTGAGTAGTAGAGAGAGTAGTACAGAGTAGTAGAGTAGTAGAGAGTGAGTAGTAGAGAGTAGTAGGGAGTCAGTAGTAGAGAGAGTAGTAGAGCGTGAGTAGTAGAGAGAGTAGTAGAGAGTAGTAGAGTAGTAGAGAGTGAGTAGTAGAGTGTGTAGTATAGAGTAGTAGAGAGTGAGTAATAGAGAGTGAGTAGTAGAGAGTGAGCAGTAGAGAGAGAGTAGTAGAGAGTCAGTAGTAGAGAGAGTAGTAGAGAGTGAGTAGTAGAGAGTAGTAGAGTAGTAGAGAGTGAGTAGTGGAGAGTAGTAGAGTAGTAGAGAGTGAGTAGTGGAGAGTGAGTAGTAGAGAGTAGTAGAGAGTGAGCAGTAGAGAGTGAGTAGTAGAGATTAGTAGAGAGTGAGTAAAAGAGAGAGAGAGTAGTAGAGAGTGAGTAGTAGAGAGTAGTAGAATGAGTAGTAGAGAGTAGTAGAGAGTAGTAGAGAGAGAGTAGTAGAGAGTGAGTAGTGGAGAGTAGTAGAGAGTGAATAGTAGAGAATGAGTAGTAGAGAGTAGTAGAGAGTGAGTAGTAGAGAGTGAGAAGAAGAGAGAGAGAGTAGTATCGAGTGAGTAGCAGAGAGTAATAGAGAGTGAGTAGTAGAGAGTAGTAGAGAGTGAGTAGAAGAGAGTGAGGAGTAGAGAGAGAGTAGTAGGGAGTAGTAGAGTAGTAGAGAGTGAGTAGTAGAGAGTAGTGGAGTAGTAGAGAGTGAGTAGTAGAGAGTAGTAGAGAGTGAGTAGTAGAGTGAGTAGTAGGGAGTAGTAGAGAGTGAGCAGTAGAGTGAGTAGTAGAGAGCGAGTAGTAGAGAGCAAGTAGTAGAGAGTGTGTAGTAGAGAGTGAGTAGTAGAGAGTAGCAGAGAGTCAGTAGTAGAGAGAGTAGTAGAGAGTGAGTAGTAGAGTGTGTAGTATAGAGTAGTAGAGAGTGAGCAGTAGAGTTGGAGTAGTAGAGAGTAGTAGAGAGTGAGCAGTAGAGAGAGAGTAGTAGAGAGTCAGTAGTAGAGTGAGTAGTAGAGAGTGACTAGTAGAGAGTGAGTAGTATAGAGTGAGTAGCAGAGAGAGAGTAGTAGAGAGTAGTAGAGAGTGAGTAGTAGAGTAAAAGAGAGTAGTAGAGAGAGAGTAGTAGTGAGTGAGTAGTAGAGAGTAGTAGAGCTTGAGTAGTAGAGAGTGAGTAGTAGAGTGAGTAGTAGAGTGAGTAGTAGAGAGTAGTAGAGATTAGTAGAGAGAGACTATTAGAGAGTGAGTGGTAGAGAGTAGTAGAGAGTGAGTAGTAGAGGGTGAGTAGTAGAGAGAGAGTAGTAGAGAGTGAGTAGTAGAGAGTGAGTAGAAGAGAGTGAGTAGTAGAGAGTGAGTAGTAGAGAGAAGTAGAGAGTAGTAGAGTAGTAGAGAGTGAGTAGTAGATAGCGAGTAGTAGAGAGTAGTAGAGAGTGAGTAGTAGAGTGAGTAGTAGAGATTAGTAGAGAGTGAGTAGTAGAGTGAGTAGTAGAGAGTAGTAGAGAGTGAGTAGTAGAGAGCAAGTAGTGGAGAGTGTGTAGTAGAGAGTAGCAGAGAGTGAGAAGTAGAGCGAGTAGTAGATAGTAGTAGAGAGTGAGCAGTAGAGTGAGTAGTAGAGAGTAGTTGAGAGCGAGTAGTAGAGAGTGAGTAGTAGAGAGTGAGCAGTAGAGAGTAGTAGACAGCGAGTAGTAGAGAGTGAGTAGTAGAGAGTGAGTAGTAGAGTAGTAGAGAGTGAGTAGTAGAGAGAGAGTAGTAGAGAATGAGTAGTCGAGAGTATTATTTAGAGTAGTAGAGAGTGAGTAGTAGAGAGAAAGTAGTAGAGAGTGAGTAGTAGAGTAGTAGAGAGTAGTAGAGAGTAGTAGAGTGAGTAGTAGAGAGTAGGAGAGAGTGAGTCGAAGAGAGTGAGTAGTAGAGAGTGAGTAGTAGAGAGAAGTAGAGAGTAGTAGAGTAGTAGAGAGTAAGTAGTAGAGAGTGAGTAGTAGAGAATAGTGGAGTATTAGAGAGTGAGTAGTAGAGAGTAGTAGAGAGTGAGTACTAGAGTGAGTAGTAGAGAGTAGTAGAGAGTGAGTAGTAGAGAGCAAGTAGTAGAGAGTAGTAGCGAGTGAGAAGTAGAGAGAGTAGTAGAGAGTTGTAGAGAGTGAGAAGTAGAGTGTGTAATAGAGAGTAGTTGAGAGCGAATAGTAGAGAGTGAGTAGTGAGAGTGAGCAGTAGAGAATAGTAGACAGCGAGTAGTAGAGAGAGAGTAGTAGAGAGTAGTAGAGTGAGTAGTAGAGAGTGAGTAGTTTAATTTAAAAGGAACACAATGAGGGGTTCATTTTGCCATAGAAATTATGATTAGTGCTGAAAAAAGAAGAATTAGGGCACATTTTGAGTGACTTCTCAAATCCTCTTCTATTTCATTGAATATTCTGACATGCAGACTGAAACATGCACTTGGAATACCAGCAGCAGACTTCCCTGGTGAGCAGTAGCTTTACTACAGTGATCTAATGAGCAACTAGAGTGCTACCATTCAGAATTTATGGCAAATGTGTGACACAGCTGAATGCCTTCTTGATGGAACCAAAGTAATCAAGCATTGAAAATGCAAAAGTTCTCGCCTTTGTTTAAGTTAAAGTAATTCTGTTTGTAATTAGGTGTTTTTTTAGCTTTGCTTGTATTAATGGTTTTCAAACTTTCATGTACATAACATGCATATGTATGCATATATGTATATGTATGCATGCATTTATATTTGTATTTATATAGATATGCAGATTGTATATATGTTTACATATGTGTGTATATATATATGTACACACACACATATATATAAATGCATATGCATATATATGCATATATATATGTGCATATGTGTGCGTGTAGAGAGCGGTAGAGAGAGGTAGAGGTGTAGAGGTAGAGGTGTAGAGGTAGAGAGGTAGAGGTAGAGAGGTAGAGAGGCAGAGAGGTAGAGAGTAGTAAAGAGAGAGGTAGAGAGAGGTAGAGCGGTAGAGAGTAGAGAGTGAGTAATAGAGAGTAGAGAGTTAGTAGTAGAGAGTAGTAAAGAGTAATAGAGAGAGTAGCAGAGAGAGAGTAGTAGAGAGTAGTAGAGCGAGTAGTAGAGAGTGAGTAGTAGAGAGTGAGTATTAGAGAGTAGTAGAGAGTGGGTGGCACAGAGTAGTAGAGAGTGAGTAGTAGAGAGTAGTAGAGAGTGTGTAGTAGAGTGATTAGTAGAGAGTAGTAGAGAGTAGTAGAGAGTGAGTAGTAGAGAGAAGTAGAGAGTGAGTAGTAGAGAGTAGTAGAGAGTGAGTAGTATAGAGTGAGTAGCAGAGAGAGAGTAGTAGAGAGTAGTAGAGAGTGAGTAGTAGAGTAGAAGAGAGTAGTAGAGAGAGAGTGAGTAGTAGACAGTAGTAGAGAGTGAGTAGTAGAGAGTGAGTAGTAGAGTGAGTAGTAGAGAGTAGTAGAGAGAGACTATTAGAGAGTGAGTGGTAGAGAGTAGTAGAGAGTGAGTAGTAGAGGGTGAGTAGTAGAGAGAGAGTAGTAGAGAGTGAGTAGTAGAGAGTAGTAAGGATTGAGTAGAAGAGAGTGAGTAGTAGAGCGTGAGTAGTAGAGAGAAGTAGAGAGTAGTATAGTAGTAGAGAGTGAGTAGTAGAGAATGAGTAGTAGAGAGAAGTAGAGTAGTATAGAATGAGTAGTAGAGAGTGAGTAGTAGAGAGTAGTAGAGAGTGAGTAGAAGAGTGAGTAGTAGAGAGTAGTAGAGAGTGAGTAGTAGAGAGCAAGTAGTAGAGAGTGTGTAGTAGAGAGTAGTAGAGAGTGAGAAGTAGAGAGATTAGTAGAGAGTAGTAGAGAGTGAGCAGTGGAGTGAGTAGTAGAGAGTAGTTGAGAGCGAGTACTAGAGAGTGAGTAGTGGAGAGTGAGCAGTAGAGAGTAGTAGACAGCGAGTAGTAGAGAGTGAATAGTAGAGAGTGAGAAGTAGAGAGTAGTAGAGAGTGAGTAGTAGAGAGAGAGTAGTAGAGAATGAGTAGTCGAGAGTAGTAGAGTAGTAGAGAGTGAGTAGTAGAGAGAGAGTAGTAAAGAGTGAGTAGTAGAGTAGTAGAGAGTGAGTGGTAGAGAGTAGTAGAGAGTAGTAGAGTGAGTAGTAGAGAGTGAGTAGTAGAGAGTAGGAGAGAGTGAGTAGAAGAGAGTGAGTGGTAGAGAGAAGTAGAGAGTAGTAGAGTAGTAGAGAGTGAGTAGTTGAGAGTGAGTAGTAGAGAATAGTGGAGTAGTAGAGAGTGAGTAGTAGAGAGTAGTAGAGAGTGAGTAGTAGAGTGAGTAGTAGAGATTAGTAGATATTGAGTAGCAGAGTGAGTAGTAGAGAGTAGTAGAGAGTGAATAGTAGAGAGCAAGTAGTAGAGAGTGTGTAGTAGAGAGTAGTAGAGAGTGAGAAGTAGAGAGAGTAGTAGAGAGTTGTAGAGAGTGAGCAGTAGAGTGAGTACTAGAGAGTAGTTGAGAGCGAGTAGTAGAGAGTGAGTAGTGGAGAGTGAGCAGTAGAGAGTAGTAGACAGCGAGTAGTAGAGAGTGAGTAGTAGAGAGTGAGTAGTAGAGAGTAGTAGAGAGTGAGTAGTAGAGAGAGAGAGTAGTAGAGAATGAATAGTCGAGAGTAGTAGAGTAGTAGAGAGTGAGTAGTAGAGTGAAAGTAGTAGAGAGTGAGTAGTAGAGTAGTAGAGAGTGAGTGGTTTAATTTAAAAGGAACACAATGAGGGGTTCATTTTGCCATAGAAATTATGATTAGTGCTGAAAAAAGACGAATTAGGGCACATTTTGAGTGACTTCTCAAATGCTCTTCTATTTCATTAACAAATTCTGACATGCAGACTGAAACATGCACTTTCAATACCAGCAGCGGACTTCCCTGGTGAGCAGTAGCTTTACTACAGTGATCTAATGAGCAAATAGAGTGCTAACATTCCGAATTTATGGCAAATATGTGACACATTGAAAATGCAAAAGGTCTCGCCCTCGTTTAAGTTAAAGCAATTCTGTTTGTAATTAGGTGGCTTTTTAGCTTTGCTTGTATTAATGTTTTTCAAACTTTCATGTACATAACATGCATATGTATGCATATATGTATATGTATGCATGCATTTATATTTGTATTTATATGGATATGCAGATTATATATATGTTTACATATGTGTCTATATATATGCATACACATACATATAAATTGCATATGCATATATATGCATATATATATGTGCATATGTGTGCGTGTAGAGAGCGGTAGAGAGATGTAGAGAGGTAGAGGTAGAGAGGTAGAGGTAGAGAGGCAGAGAGGTAGAGAGTAGTAGAGAGAGAGGTAGAGAGAGGTAGAGTGGTAGAGAGTAGAGAGTGAGTAATAGAGAGTAGAGAGTGAGTAGTAGAGAGAAGTAGAGAGTAATAATGAGAGTAGCAGAGAGAGAGTAGTAGAGAGTAGTAGAGAGTAGTAGAGTGAGTAGTAGAGAGTGAGTAGTAGAGAGTGAGTATTAGAGAGTAGTAGAGAGTGAGTGGTAGAGAGTGAGTAGTAGAGAGTAGTAGAGAGTAGTAGAGAGTTTGTAGTAGAGTGATTCGTAGAGAGTAGTAGAGTGATTCGTAGAGAGTAGTAGAGAGTGAGTAGTAGAGAGTGAGTAGTAGAGAGTAGTAGAGAGTGAGTAGTATAGAGTGAGTAGCAGAAAGAGAGTAGTAGAGAGTAGTAGAGAGTGAGTAGTAGAGTAGAGTAGAGTAGTAGAGAGAGAGTAGTAGAGAGTGAGTAGTAGACAGTAGTAGAGAGTGAGTAGTAGAGAGTGAGTAGTAGAGTGAGTAGTAGAGTGAGTAGTAGAGAGTAGTAGAGAGAGACTATTAGAGAGTCAGTGGTAGAGAGTAGTAGAGAGTGAGTAGTAGAGGGTGAGAAGTAGAGAGAGAGTAGTAGAGAGTGAGTAGTAGAGAGTAGTAGAGAGTGAGTAGAAGAGAGTGAGTAGTAGAGAGTGACTAGTAGAGAGAAGTTGAGAGTAGTAGAGTAGTAGAGAGTGAGTAGTAGAGAGTGAGTAGTAGAGTATAGTGGAGTATTAGAGAGTGAGTAGTAGAGAGTAGTAGAGAGTGAGTAGTAGAGTGAGTAGTAGAGAGTAGTAGAGAGTAGTAGAGAGTGAGTAGTAGAGAGTAAGTAGTAGAGAGTGTGTTGTAGAGAGTAGTAGAGAGTGAGTAGTAGAGAGAGTAGTAGAGATTAGTAGAGATTGAGCAGTAGAGTGAGTAGTAGAGAGTAGTTGAGAGCGAGTAGTAGAGAGTGAGTAGTGGAGAGTGAGCAGTAGAAAGTAGTGGACAGCGAGTAGTAGAGAGTGAGTAGTAGAGAGTAAGTAGTAGAGAGTAGTAGAGAGTGAGTAGTAGAGAGAGTAGTATAGAATGAGTAGTCGAGAGTAGTAGAGTAGTAGGGAGTGAGTAGTAGAGAGAAAGTAGCAGAGAGTGAGTAGTAGAGTTGTAGAGAGTGAGTGGTAGAGAGTAGTAGAGAGTAGTAGAGTGAGTAGTAGAGTGTAGTAGAGAGTGAGTACTAGAGAGAGTAGTAGATTAGTAGAGAGTGAGTAGTAGAGAGAGTAGTAGAGAGTAGTAGAGAGCGAGTAGTAGAGAGTGAGTAGTGGAGAGTGAGTAGTAGAGAGTAATAGAGAGTGAATAGTACAGAGTGAGTAGTAGAGAGTGAATAGTAGAGAGTGAGTAGTACAGAGAGAGTAGTAGAGATGGAGTAGCAGAGAGTAGTAGAGTGAGTAGTAGAGAGTGAGTAGTAGAGAGAGAGTAGTAGAGAGTAGTAGAGAGTGAGCAGTAAAGTAGTAGAGAGTGAGTGGTAGAGAGTAGTAGAGAGTAGTAGAGAGAGTAGTAGAGAGTAGTAGAGAGTGAGTAGTAGAGATTGAGCAGTAGAGAGTAGTAGTAGAGGGTAGTAGAGAGTAGTAGAGAGTGAGTAGTAGAGAGTAGTTGCAAGTGAGTAGTAGAAAGTGAGTAGTAGAGAGAGAGTAGTAGAGAGTGAGTAGTAGAGAGTGAATAGTAGAGAGTGAGTATTAGTGAGAGAGTAGTAGAGAGTAGTAGAGAGTGAGTAGTAGAGTGAGTAGTAGAGAGTAGTAGAGAGTAGTAGAGAGTGAGTAGAAGAGAGTGAGTAGTAGAGAGAGAGTAGTAGAGTGTGAGTAGTAGAGTAGCAGTGAGTAGTCAGTCAGTGTCAGTCAGTCAGTGTCAGTCAGTCAGTGTCAGTGTCAGTCAGTCAGTGTCAGTCAATCAGTGTCAGTCAGTGTCAGTCAATCAGTGTCAGTTAGTGTCAGTCAGTCAGTCAGTGTCAGTCAGTCAGTGTCAGTCAATCAGTGTCAGTCATTGTCAGTCAGTCAGTGTCAGTCAATCAGTGTCAGTGTCAGTCAGTGTCAATCAGTCAGTGTCAGTCAGTCAGTGTCAGTCAGTCAGTGTCAGCTAGAGCAGCTCTGCTGACCTGGTTCTCTGGCTCTAAAGCAGCTCTGCTGATCTGGTTCTCTCACTCTAAAGCAGCTCTGCTGACCTGGTTTCTCTGGCTCTACAGCAGCTCTGCTGACCTAGTTCTCTGGTTCTAAAGCAGCTCTGCTAACATGGTTCTATGGCTCTAAAGCATCTCTGCTGACTTGGTTCTCTGGCTCTAGAGCAGCTCTGCTGACCTGGTTCTCTGGCTCTAAAGCAGCTCTGCTGACCTGGTTCTCTTCCCCTAAAGAGCTCTGCTGACCTGGTTCTCTGGCTCTAAAGCAGTTCTGCTGACCTGGTTCTCTGCCTCTAGAACAGCTCTGCTGACCTGGTTCTATGGCTCTAAAGCAGCTCTGCTGACCTGGTTCTCTGGCTCTAGAGCAGCTCTGCTGACCTGGTTCTCTGGCTCTAAAGCAGTTCTGCTGACCTGGTTTCTCTGGCTCTACAGCAGCTCTGCTGACCTGGTTCTCGGCCTCTAGAGCAGCTCTGCTGACCTGGGTCTCTGGCTCTAGAGCAGCTCTGCTGACCTGGGTCTCTGGTTCTAGAGCAGCTCTGCTGACCTGCTTATTAGGCTCTAGAGCAGCTCTGCTGACCTGGTTCTCTGGCTCTACAACGGCTCTGCTAACCTGGTTTCTCTGGCTCTACAGCAGCTCTGCTGACCTGGTTCTCTGCACTCACGATGCATGCACCCAACTTCGCGAAAATATATTTAAAAATAATATAAGTTTATTATAAGTACAAATATATTATTTTTATGAATATCTTCGATAATCTCCTGCCCTAATATGTATATTAAAGACACATACATATAATTTTGGAACATAATTTTTTTTTGCGGGAGTTGCGCACCCAGCGCACCCCAGCAAGTATATAGGACCCGCCACTGCGCAAGCATTTCATACTGTAATGTCATCAGTGATGTCATCAGTGATGTCACTGACCATGTAATGAATGATGCAATATGTGACATCATCAGCAGTGCATTGCGGGTGCACGAGTTATAGTTAGCAGAACTAACTATAACGGAGGAATTTCTATGGTTTTGTATGAGTGAAATGGCCAGCTAACTATAACACCCCTGAAACCTATGTTTTTTCTGTGAATATATATATATATATATATATATATATATATATATATATATATAATCTACTGGCGGTCGCCAGTAGATAGTTATAGTTAGGACCCTGTTTCCATAGGAAATTCGCAACATTCTATTTGGAATACCTTTGGCGCCGGTCGACGAATGCTCGGGAAATTTTCAAAACTAATGGGGCGCTACGCTCCGCTCCTACCCTGAAAGTCTCGGGGGGATTCGTCAAGCGGGGGCTGAGAAAAAAGGGGGGTCCAAAAACGCGTTTCCCCATGCATTTTTCCATAGGACCTTTAGACACAGCTACAGCCCGAACGGCTGAACAGAATTACTTGAAATTTGGCAGAGAGGTAGTCCTCAGGTCAAGGAAGTGCCTTTTGTAGGTCTGGTGTAAATCTGTTCAGTAGGTCCTGAGAAAATAGCATTTAAATCAATATATATATCTGTAAGCGCGCTCCGTGCGCTTACCGTAAGCTTACCGTACGCGTACGGTGCCGTGCGCGAGCTCAATTCTGATTGGTGGTTACATGACTGTAAACATTCGAATCGGTCGAAATCAGGAAGTGTCGGCCGCCATTTTATGTCTCCCGCACTGAGAAACAAAGGTGGGGAACGTGAAACGGGGGCAACGAAGAGAGTTTCAGACGCCCCTAGTGTTTGTCAGGGGGTCCAAGAAGGACCCAAAAGTACGAAAAATAAATTTAAAACTTTTTAAAAAAAAATCGCGGGGTACGCGTACGGTAAGCTTACCGTACGCGCACGGCAAAAAACAAAAAAAATAAAAAATAAAGAAGTAACAATCACATTTATTAAATAAATTAAAGGACCCACAAGGGAGAAAAAAACAAATGTTACTGCGTAAAAAAATGCGAGGCGCGCACGGCATGGACTGAGCGCCCATAGTGCGCGCACGGTGCGTGAAGCGCACCCTGCGCGCAGGGTGTGCCTATAGTGAAAAAACAGAAAAAAAAATAAAAAATAAATACATAACTTAGCATTTAAAAAACCGTACAAATTCACTGAAAAAACCATAGGTTTCACACACGTTATAGTTAGGAATTATCATTTACAAAACCTTGCAAATTCACTTAAAAAACCATAGGTTTCACACATGTTATAGTTAGCTGTACATTTCACTCGTAAAAAACCAATGAAATTCCACGTTATAGTTAGATCAGGTAACTATAACTTGCGCGACCGCAATCCACAATGTGTAATTTCAGATGTCATCATTGATGTCATGAGTGATGTCACTGACCATGTCATGAGTGATGTACTATGTGATGTCATCAGCAGTTTATTGTGGGCACGCAAGTTATAGTTACCTGATCTAACTATAACGTGGAATTTCATTGGTTTTTTACGAGTGAAATGTACAGCTAACTATAACATGTGTGAAACCTATGGTTTTTTAAGTGAATTATATATATATATATGCTCAAACCTTCCTTCGCGGTTGATCTCTGTCTCTTGGGCGGTGGCGGGCTGCCGGCAGGGTCGCGACCCCTCCATATCCAGAAAACAATCAATCTTTCTTGGTTCAAAGATTGCACCAAGCCCCAATTCTGGCCTCGGCTGGTGGGAGGAGCGGGTGGTGAGAGACATCAATGCCTTTAACCATCAGGTCGTCCTCTGGGCAAGATATATTGACGACATTTTCTGCATTTGGAAAGGTGATGAAAAAGCGGCAGTGGAATTTGTTGATTCTCTTAATGAAAATGACCTGAATCTCAAGTTTACTTGCACAGTCAATAATAACGCTATTGAGTTCTTAGACGTGGAAGTAAAAGTTGTTGGAAATCATTTGGAAAGCAAACTATTTCGGAAAGTTACTGCTGGAAATAGTATCTTGCATGCTGCAAGTTGCCATCCTGTTAATTTGATCAACAGTATACCCTACGGGGAATTATTAAGGGCTAGAAGAAACTGTAGCTCAGAATTTGCATTAACACAAGAGATGAATACAATGAGAGAAAAATTCGAAGAAAGAGGTTATTCTCATAAAGTGATCAGAAAAGCATGTGAGAAAGTCACAAAAATAAAAAGAGAGGACTTGTTTAACCCCTTCTTTGCCACGCCCTTTCCCCCTCCTGTGCCGGGCGTTTTATTAGTGGGTGGGGTTCATGACGAGATAGTCTCATCATGGGCACAGCGCGACCGTGCTCCACGACGAGACTATCTCGTCATGGGCACTGAAGAGGTTAAAATCAAGGCCGATGCAGAAGTGGAAGATGAAGTAATACGATTCATTACCACTTTTAGCAATCAGGCCAACGATGTCAGAAAATGCTTGAACAAATTTTGGAAGGTGTTACGCATTGACGAAACGTTCAGAAAATATATTGATGAGTTTCCAAAAATCACATTTCGCAGATGTCCTGCCTTAAAAGATGTACTATGTAAAAATAGTTTGCCTGAGAAAGAAATTAAATCAAATATACAGGGATTTTTTACATGTACTTCCTGTAAAGCGTGCAGAAACAGTGTTAATTGCAAACAGATAATTTTATCTAAAACCATGAAACCGTTCATTATTAGAAAACATCTAAGTTGCAAATCAGATTTCTGTGTTTATGCATTAATATGCCCTTGTCAGCTGGTATACATTGGTAGCACCATTAACCAAGTTAAACTGCGCATTTTAGAACACATGCGGGCTATAACTAATGAAGACAGGCAATATCCTATTGCTCGACACTTCAAAGAATGTCACAATAAGGATATTAATCTACTAAGATACTGTGCCCTTGACAGAATTGTTATTTCTGAGAGAGGGGGAAATAGAACGCAAGAACTGCGCAGATTAGAATCACGGCTGATAATCAAATACGAAACTAAGTCTCCAGGAGGCATTAACAAAGATGAAGAGTTATCAGTCCAACTTGGTTAAAGAATATGTTACTGCAAATAATTTGTAAATAGTGCAGCTTTGATCTGACCATTTCTGGTTTTTGATTTTAACTTTACAAATCTCGATGTGTTGCCTTTTTTGTAAGATGTTTGTGTTGTTTTTAACAGGTGAATAGTAACCATTATATTGATTAGTGCATTTTGGTTTATTTTTATAGGAGACGGAGTGTTTTGCCTGATTCTGAAGAATTGCAGTATTATACCCCATTATTTGGTATCATTGTATGAAATATATATGTATTTTTGGAGTTTTAGTGCCGTAGCCCACTTGGGCTTTTGATTTACATTTCGATCAACATTGTGATTAATATTCACTCACTGGAGTAACATAGCAAACATAAATTAAATTTGTTATGTGTTAACCAGGACAGCATTTAAAGGCAGTCATTATTATATTACATATAAGTTAGCATCACAATTTAAATACGTTTAAATTTATCCACTTGGGTAATATTCGTACAACATGTAATGTTTTGAAATGAAAATCATGGTATTGTTTAGTGATTTTTATGAACCATTCCAATATGGCGGCGTATTCAATCGCAATATCAGGAAAAAACGTAGTCCTTTGTTTGTATTGTTATTATTTGCACTATATCACATGTTGCACGTAAAACGTCTGACGACCCGTGACCCAGGAACTGAGGTTCTGAAACGCGTCGGGGACAGTGTTTGTCATTGCTTTAATAAAGCACGCTATTGAAACGAATTGGGGCTCGGTGCAATCTTTGAACCATTGATTGTTTTCTGGAAATATATATATATATATATATATATATATATATATATTCACTGAAAAAACCATAGGTTTCAGGGTTTGTTATAGTTAGCTGGACATTTCACTCGTACAAAACCATTGAAATTCCTCCGTTATAGTTAGTTCTGCTAACTATAACACGCGCACCAGCAATCCACTGCTCATGATGTCACATATTACATCATTCATGACATGGTCAGTGACATCACTGATGACATCTCAAATGACATCACTGATGACATCATCCCCGTGACAATCAGACACACCTCATCATACACAAGTATAACCTTTCATCACTCACTGTAAAATACGTATTTGAATCCATTGACACACCAATACAAGTTTCTAAAAACCCACTCAGTGATTCCTAGATCTACACACATCTAATCACTTACCTATAGATTCACTCATACATGCTGTCAATGATCAATAGAACACTTTCAAATATACTTATACGTCTATATCGACATTACGCACCAGCACACATCCTATTCACTTATGCAGCCATCCTGCTCACTTATGCAAACAATGGATCATACTTACATTTATTCAGCTACACACTTATACAAACATCTCTTCATTTATTCATATAGATACTAACTCATACTTAGTGTGTTATAAAATCACTATTACAAGTATACAGTTATCCATACAGTCACTCATACAATCACTGAGTCTTATGTATACTTATTTATAAACAACTGTCACATACACTGACTTTTATTTTTCTAGTTTGTTGGACATGTACCATTGAGAGATATATTTGCTCATCACCACACCCATAAAGATATTCACTCACCCAAACAACTGTTATAACATGTAGTCTTAACCTCATATACCTAGTGAATCAACTATTCACACATCTTTGGGCAGTCACACACCCTTCACCGAACCACACACACATTCACTCTCCCATACAAATACTCAGTTAACTAATCAATAACTAATATAGACTTTCACATAGCTAGTAACCAACTGGTGCAGCAGTTTACACAACAACTGACAAAGTGATACAGATATTCACACAGTTTAGTCACTATCCAATATATTTACTGAGACACTATAAATTAGTCAAGTAAACAGTCAATCACACTGCTACTTAAGCCTCCATCCAGATATTTATATTTATATATCCACTCATTCTTCAATGCAGCTTGCTATATGTATAATACATATTTAAATAACGAACCAAACCACATTCACTGGATGATGTCATCAGTGATGTCATTTGAGATGTCATCAGCGATGTCACTAACCATGTCATGAATGATGTAATATGTGACATCATCAGCGGTGGATTGCGGGCGCGCGAGTTATAGTTAGCAGAACTGACTATAACGGAGGAATTTCAATGGTTTTGTACGAGTGAAATGTCCAGCTAACTACAACAGCCCAGAAACCTATGGTTTTTTCAGTGAATTTCTAAGGTTTTTTAAATGCTAATTCCTAATTATAACATGTCTGAAACCTATGTTTTTTTCAGTGAATATATAGATATATATATATATACACACATTTATTTCCTGTACCTGAAATCTAATGTGCCCTGAGTGGCTGACGAAAAGGCTTGTAATATCAATAGCATCTTGAAACATCGATGCTCCCGGAATAAAACAAACAGTGGCATAAATACAGTGCAATCTGTGAGCTATGAACAGATTTCCCATTATGATAATGGAAGCTTACTTTAAAGGTTTGTTTATCATGGAAATTAAAAACACCACTATTGGACTGAAATGCAATCTACATACACTCAATGATGGCGGCGTGAAATAATGAATGGACTATGGTGAAAGTGCAGTCCTTTCTTGCTTGCCACTATGGAGGGGGAACAAAATGAGTTATTTAAACATTCTCAATGCTATTGATCTGTTTCACTAAACAGCATTTCATAAAGGCCTGGCAGCTGAAACGCGTCATGCTGGATGAAATAAATGTTTTAAAGCAAAGCCTATGAGTGCTCCGATGGCGTTCCTGAATGGAGGGACATCTGTTTGGTAATTTAACTTGTACATGCCACATGCACTTAGGAAGCACCCATCACTAAAGGAGTTCGGCAGATTTTGTGACACTTAATGGAGGGGTCATGTTTTGTGAAACTACATGTCGTGGGGCTGCTAAGGATATTTTTAGGAAACATGATGCGGGGGGGGGGGGGGCGCGTCCTGCCACTGTAGACCCCAAACAACCAAGAAACAAAGTGAATGAGATCATGTTTAAATTCGAACGGCTGTATGAACTCGAAACACGGAAGTGGTGGGAGGCCACCAGCTTACAAAGCTATATTGATGAGAACAAAGTTCCAAGAGGCTTAAGAGTCTACACAGTTCCCTCATATGATAACCCAGATCCGCAGCTGTTGACAGATTGGGGAGAACATACTGCACAATATTGTCAAGGGACACTGGGAATATTGGTTAAATATGCCTGGGGCAACCGTGATAAAGTGCTCAGTGAGATCAAGGAGTTAGAACAGGAGCTAGCTAAAGAGGAAGATAAGAAAAGGATTGAAGATCTAATGAGACAAATGAAGTCAAGATTGCTCAAATATGAACAAAAGATTTAAAATCGGAAACAAGAGAAATTTCTACGTGATGAAAATGACTAGTTACAGGGCAGGGTTTTAACTTTTGCCCGTAAATTTGACGGTCCGAGAAAGGAGCTGAGTTTAAGATCTAAACAAATGCCCCAAAAAGTGGAAACCTCAGAATCTGATCACACAGAGAATGAATCAGGAGATGAACAAACAGGAAGACCAATGGAAGGGAGGGGAATCCAGACTCCTTTTCACGACGAGTTTCAAAACATTCGTCAGTCCTGGTTACGGGGAGGCAAGAACAAACCACCGGAAAGAGGTGCCGAAAAACGTGACGAGCCGGGGGTGGCAGGAAGAGGAAGTGCACCCGGATGGGCGAATCGCAAGAAGTCATCCAAAAAACCGTAGATACCACTAATTTAACAGTGGTTATTTAACGGAAAAATCCCTCACGGAGACTGAAGTCAAAGTACTAAGCCTAGGATTAACTTTTAGTCCTAGCAATCACCTGGAATATACACAAACTAGGATTGATCTTTTCAGTTTTGTGCGCAAATTAAAACTGCATAAATATTTTAAATTGAGACCGAATATGAAAGATCCTATGAGAATAACATCAAGGTTGACTGTGACGGGCATGTTGACTGGAAAAGATCTGCCAGCAATTGAACTCTTGGAAGATCTTCGATCAGAAACAGAAGGAGACTCAACAACTAATGATGCTATGGCTACAAGGGCCAGAAATTAAGGTATTGAGCAAGAAAGAGAAGAGAGTCCATTTAAATCTAAATCCATCTTCAACCCACAAATGCTGTTTGATGCGATAGATGTGTTCTCGGAAACCGTGGTGAAGGATCTTTTAAAATATAGGTCGAAAAATATGCCAAGGAGTGAAAAGAACAATCTATCGAAGATGGAACAAATAGCACTACAGAACCTGAGACAGGATGCGTCTGTAATCATAAAACCCTCTGATAAAGGGGTAAATGTGGTCCTTCAAACTAGGGAACAATACTGTAAGGAGGCCTTACGCCAACTATCAGATGAACAATATTATCAGAAAACAACTAATGATATGTATCAGAAGAGTATAAAAACCTATGATGAATTAATTCAAAAATGGTACAACAAATCAATGTTAGGCCAAGAAGAACATTTATTTCTTCGTAGTTCAAATCCAGTAGTTCCCACTTTTTACCACATTCCAAAACTGCATATGGATAGCCTGCATCCACCGGGCAGGCCAATTGTGTCGTATTTGAATTGTCTGACTGAGCATTTATCAATGTTTATAAATCACTTTTTATTTCCTATTGTGGCACAATTGGATTACTATGTGAAAGATACGAAGGATTTTTTTAACAAAATTACGCAACTTATGTGGGATCCTACTTACCAATTGATGGTACTCGACATCACTAGCCTCTATACTTGTAGAGATCATAGGGATGGTGTTAAATCTGTGAAATTCTATCTAGAAAAATGACAGTTACGATATGCAGAACATAATCAAATGTTGATTGAGTTTTTGGAGTTTTGCCTAAAAAACAACATATTTTTATTTGAGGATCAACATTATAGACAGTTGTCTGGTACAGCGATGGGCACCTGCTTCGCTCCCAGCTATGCAAACTTGTTCGTTGGCTGGTGGGAGGAGCAGGTGCACTAAACCTATGAGGGCAAGAACAATTGCGGAAAGGTACTTGAGTGGTATCGATATATCGATGACTTGTTCATTGTGTGGCAGCGGACAGTGGACTCGGCTCTTGGGTATGTCGATATTCACAATACAAATAATGTTAACTTGCACTTCTCGGGAGCTGTGAGTCCAGTGGCAGTGGAATACCTGGACCTGAGAGTGTTTGTAGAAGAGGGCAGGATTCAGACAGCCTTATACCGCAAGTCCACCGCAGGAAATTCTACATTATTCGCAACCAGTAGTCATCCTCCTAAACTTGTTCAAAGCATACCCTATGGTGAATTACTTAGGCTGAAGAGGAACAGCATTAGAGAGAAGTACTTTGAGGTGGCTGCCTTAGAAAGTATAGCCAGGTTTTCTGTAAGGGGGTATGATCCCAAAATATTGAATGCCACATTGCGTGAAGTGAGAGGAATCCCAAGAGATAAACTGTTAATTGATAAAGAAAAACAGAGAGATGATAAGGGTAAATTCCGGATGGTTACCCCTTATTCTGCAGAAGCCAATCATTTAAAACATATACTTAAAAAGAATTGGCATATTCTGAAAACAGACAACATTATATGTGACGACATTCCAGCCTATCCCCTGGTGACATTTAAGAAAGCAAGGTCACTTCAGGATATGTTGGTTAGATGTCATTTGGAAAAAGTACCACAGAGAGTGAGCACGTTAAAAGAAATGATGGGCTTTTTTCCGTGCAGCAGGTGTAAAGCCTGTGCAAACAGTAAAAGGTTCACATCATACAAAATACCGGACACAGGAAAGGAAAGAAAGATAACCAAATTTATCACTTCTAGTACACCACATGCAGTATACTGCCTAGTATGCCCTTGTGGGCTACGGTATATAGGCAGTACGGTCCATCAATTGAAGATTAGAACATTGAAACATCTGAGAGCTATTAATAAGAAAGATTCTGCATACCCTGTAGCACGCCATTTTGCTGAGAAACATCAGAGTGACCGAAATCAGCTACATTTTTATGGTTTGGATTCCGTTCCCCTAAATGTCCGAGGGGGTCACCGGGTCCGCAAATTGCGGAGACTCGAGTCCCGTTATATAATAGACTTACTCACAAAGTTTCCAAAAGGCCTGAACAATGGAGAAGAGTTAGCGGCACATATAGGTTCCTGATTCTGAGATATTTATTTATCATCTGGGATTAATATGAATTGGGATCCTAGACAGGAACCATCGCAAATGAAGTTGTAATCGCTACATGAATTTGTTTTCCTAAACATTATTGAGATTGCAAAGTAAAACCCAAATAAAAAATAATAAAAAATAATAACAATGAAAATGAAAATAAAAATAACGTGAGCCCCGACTTAACAGTAGACTGCAATAAGGCATTGTATTAGAAGTGAGACAAAGCAGGGACCATTGCCGATCCACGGCGAGACAACTAATATATACCTAATTATTTAGCACATGGCAAAACCGATATACGGATTATGATATGTGTTTGGAAGATGTTTATAAAACAACAATTGTGAAATTAGTTTTATAATTATGAACTTTATGGTGATGATATGCAATTATGTTTATTCACAATTGAGGTTCATTGATGTATATAATTATGGTATAAAAGCATGATTTTGTGTCAGCAATGAGGTGAATATGAAATGCTGGTTCATTTAGAACCTTTTAAAAATGGCGCGTCCAGTAATGAACACGCTGGTCCCTTTTTTGTTTCACTGTTCTTATAAACATGGCTCTCTCCGGTGTGTCATCAACACCGAGGAAGGAAATTTGCCGAAACGTGTTTGTTGCTGGCCATTGGAAAATAAAGTTTTCCTTTTACGTCCCCGAGAGTGCGAAAATTCTACATAATTGAGGAGAATAGAACGGGCATACAGTGCGGCGTCCACAGCCGCAAATCCGCACCCGCATGGGAGTGCTTCGTTTTAAAGTGGAACCGGAGCGCATATATATATATATATATATATATTCACTGAAAAAACCATAGGTTTCACACATGTTATAGTCAGCTGGACATTTCACTCGTACAAAACCATTGAAATTCCCCCGTTATAGTTAGTTCAGCTAACTATAACTCGCGCGCCCGCAATCCACTGCTGATGACGTCACATATTACATCACTCATGACATGGTCAGTGACATCACTCATGACATCACTGATGACATCTCAAATGACATCACTGATGACATCACTGATGACATCATCCATTGAGTATGTGTTTCTGAACAATTTTAATATGTTTAATATATATAGGAAAAGGCCTGTTGAAGAATAAGTGGGTGTACAAGTGTGTAAATGGATGATTTTCTGTGGTGCGTAACTGACTCTATAAGTGAGTCATTAAATGTATCTTACTACAGACTACTGACTAAACTGTGTGAATGTCTGTATGTGTCTGTGTGTTGGTGTATTAGTGGCTGCATGGTTTTGTGAATAGCTATTTGAGTGTCTATATGGGTTATTGATTGGTTGTCTGAGTATCTGTATGGGTGCCTGAGTGTTTGTGTGGGTAGGGTGTGTGTGACTCTGTGCATAGATGTGTGAGTGGGTGATTCTATGGGTGCATGGTTTTAAGAGTGCATCTGTGATGGACTGTATGGTTGAGTGAGTGTATGTATGGGTGTGTTAGGGATTGAATGTATATCTCAGTGGTACATTTGTGACTAACTACATATGTTAAAGGCAGTATATATGCGTTTAAGAGTATATAAGTGGGTAGATGTGAGAGTGTGTGATTGTGAGAGTGATTGTATGGATGAGTGTGTGCTTGTATCAATGATTCTATAAGAGTGTAAGAATGTGGTACTATTTTTATGAGTAAGTGAACTTGAGTGTGTATAACCGCATAGGTGAGTAAATGGCAGTGTGATTATTTGCATGACTGACTAGGTGTGAGAGTACCTTTATGGATGATTGGTGGTGTGTGAGTGTCTATATAGGTGTATAAATGCATATGATAGTCTTGTATGGAGTGACTGTAAGTATGAGTGACTGTACAGGTGAATGAGTGGAGGTGTATGTAGACCTAAGAGTTAATAAGTGGGTATGTAGTTATTGGTATTGGAGTATGTATGGTTTTGAGAATGGAACTCTGGAATTTTGAGTCGGTGTATCAAAGGTTATATTAGGGTGTGAGAAGATGTGGTAATTTATCACATGGATGACATCATCAGTTATGTCATCAGTGATGTCATTTGAGATGTCATCAGTGATGTCATGAGTGATGTCACTGACCATGTCATGAGTGATGTAAAATGTGACATCATCAGCAGTGGATTGCGGGCGCGCGAGTTATAGTTAGCTGAACTAACTATAACGGGGGAATTTCAATGGTTTTGTACGAGTGAAATGTCCAGCTAACTATAACATGTGTGAAACCTATGTTTTTTTCAGTAAATTTGCAAGGTCTTTTAAATGCTAATTCCTAACTATAACGTGTGTGAAACCTATGGTTGTTTCAGTGAATTTGCAAGGTTTTTTAAATGCTAATTCCTAACTATAACGTGTGTGAAACCTATGGTTTTTTCAGTGAATTTACAAGGTTTTTTAAATGCTAATTCCTAACTATAACGTGTGTGAAACCTATTGTTTTTAAGTGAATTTGCAAGGTTTTTTAAATGCTAATTTATGAATGTATTATTATATTTTTTAAATATTTATTTTACAATAAGCTACCTATGTATATAGTTATAGATTGACTTTATCCTGTAATATGGAATGGATCAGCTCTTTTTTTTTTATTTGGATAAAGTTGAACAGCATAGTAAATATCTTCTATAAACTTATAAACACTTTAAAAAAAATATTTTTAATTTTAAGGGTTTTTGACCGTGCGCGCACCATGCGCGCATGGTGCGCGCATGGTGCACGCATGCGTACGTGCTCCGTGTGCGCATGCGTACGTGCTCCACGTGCGCATGCTTACGTCATGCGTGCTCCGTACGCCCATGCGCGCATGCTCTGTACGCGCATGCGCGCATGCTCCGTACGCGCATGCGCGCATGCTCCGTACGCGCATGCGCGCGTGCTCCGTACGCGCACCGTGCGTGCTTCGTGCGCGCACCGTGCGTGCACGGCAAGTCATGTGATTTAGAAACAACACTTTTCATTGGTTTATAGTAGTTTCAGGGCATGTGATTAAGAAACAACACTTTTCATTGGTTTATAGTAGTTTCAGTTCCAGAAACTTCCAACACCACACCCACTCCCCTCATTATTTCTTCTGATTCCCTGGGAGAAGGAGCTGAGCAGCTTTTCCAGTACTCCAGTACTTGAGAATGGCAGAGCACCAGTCATCTTCTGGGAGTGAGCAGGAGACCCTTGTGAGACAGAGGAAACAGAAAGACTCTTTTATATGGCAATTTTTTACATTTCCAGAGGGGCAGAAGAAGGTGAATGCTCTAAAAGTCACCTGCACTATTTGTGGTGTTGTCTTATCAAGAGGCGATCCTAAAAAGAAATACTCTTTTAGTATTTTCACTATGGTCAGGCACGTTAAAGGAGTACATCCTGTGGCTTTTGATCGAGCTGCTAGAGACAACCCTCCAGCAGCTCAGTCGAGCACATCATCGGCAGCTCAGCCGAGCACTTCATCTGCAGCGGCAGCTTCATCTGCTTCTGTTCCTCTGGATATACACCCTCTGTTCAAGAGGGTGCATATACGGTGCAATGCGTGCAATGCTCTTCTCTCTTATGGTGACAGCAGCATTCCCCTAATAGAGAGCAAGATACAGCAGCACACATGCGGCACCCCATAATTTTTTTCATTTTTTTGTTCCTCTGTTCCTCAATTAACACAACGGCCCTTTTTTAGAGCCACCTAACATCTAAACACTTAAATTTGATTTTTAATTCTATTTTATTTATGATTTTTTTCCACCGTGCGCGAACCTCGCGACGTTGCGCGCAGGGTGCATGCACACCTCGCGATTTAAAAAAAAAATATATGTTTTTTTCACCCTTCGGGGTCCTTCAGGGACCCCTGACAAAAGCTAGGGGGTCAGGAACTCTGTACCCTGCCCCCTTTTCACGTTCTCCACCTTTCTTTTTCACTGTCACACACAAAATGGCGGACGACACTTCCTGATTTCGACCGATTCGAATGTTGACTGACATGTAACCACCAATCACAATTACGCTCGCGCACGTTATGGTGCGCGCACCTTGCGCGCACGGAGCGTGCACGGTGTGCGCATATAGATATTTATGTACTTTTAACTGCAATTTTCTCAGGAACTACTGAACAGATTGACATCATATATGCAAAAGGCACCTCCCTGACCTGAGGACTACCTCTCTGCCAAATTTCAAGTAATTCTGTTCAGCCGTTCGGGCTGTACCTTCGACTAAAGGTCATATGGGAAAATGCATGGGGAAAACGCGTTTTGGGATCCCCCTTTTTTCTCAGCTCCCGCTTGACGAATCACCCCGAGACTTCCAGGGTAGAAGCTGAGCGGAGCGCCCCATTAGTTTTGAAAATTTTGCGAGGATCCGTCAACCGGCACCAAAGTTATTCAAAATAGAATTTTCAGATTTCCTATGGAAACACAGTCCTAACTATAACTATCTACTGGCGACTGCCAGTAGATAATATATATATATATATATATATATATATATATATATATATATATATATATATATATATTTATCAAGACCATATTGCCGCTCCGTCTGCCAGTGCAATCGCTTTTGTAAACCAGAGAGTCACGCACCACCGAAGGTGTAGGCAGCTATTTCTTTATTTCCTTGTTGTCCTCAAATTACGCGTTTCGGGCACCACTTGCCCTTGATCACATGTAAGAAAGAGCTTTTGCCAACTTATTTTTAAATGCAGTGAAATGAAACCTTGTGGTATGCAAACTGTGATAGACTTAGAAAACACATTTTTTTGTAAGCCTTTACAATGATAGCCGGGTCTGTTTTCTCATAGCCTCAAAGTGCAGTGACTTGCTAAAAAACAAACCCAGGAATGTGCAGGGCATATTAATATTGAGACGGTCTGTACACAAAAACGATAAAATGAGTTTTTTAAGAAAAAAACAAAAACAAATTATTTACTTTATAGGTAAAATATATCTGTATAAATACTTTAAAATTGGAATATCATAGCGCAATTATAAAACAATGATATCATAATACGGCATATGACCCTACATATTGTGCACATCGTCATAACTCGTGCCTTGAACCATTAGATTACGTGATCAAAGACCTCATGCAATGTTCTACATTGTTCATGATATTTCTACCTGCTTAAATGCTCTATTTATATATATAGATAAAAAAGTCAGTAAAGGATTACTGAGTGCAGCGTATTTCACTGATGACATCTCAAATGACATCACTGCTGATATCACTGGGTTTTTTTGTAAACACATTTTATTTGCATTTTGGTAACAAATTTACATTTGCATGACTTTTCTTGTTCTCATACGCTCTTGGTTAGAATTCCAGTTTTGCATTCACTGCTCTGCTGACATCACTGATGACATCATCCAGTGAATGTGTATATAAATGACTATGTGAAAGTGAGTGATTGTGAGAGTGGCTGTATGGATGAATGTGCGGTTGTATCAGTGATTGTATAAGAGAATAAGTATGTGTTAGTATTTGTATAAATAAGTGAGGTGGTCTGTGTATAACTGTATGGGTGAGTAAATGGGAGTGATTCTTTGCATGACTGAGTAGGTGTGTGAGTAAGTCTATGGATGAGTGGCAGTGTGTGAGTGCATGTATAGGTGTATGAGTGCATATGATACTGCTGTATTGATGAGTGACTGCATGTATGATTTACTGTATAGGTGAGTGAGTGGATGTGTGTGTAGACCAAGGAATGAGTGAGTGAGTATGTAGTAAGTGGTATTGTTGTGTCTATGGTTTTGAACATGGTAGTCTGTATTTTAGAGTGGGTGTATCAAAGGTTATATTAGGGTGTAAGGAGGTGCATCAGATTATCACATGGATGATGTCATCAGTGATGTCAGCAGTGATGTAATTTGAGATATCATCAGTGATGTCACCAGTGATGTCACTGACCATGTCATGAGTGATGTAATAATTGACGTCATCAGCAGTGCATTGCGGGGGCGCGAGTTATAGTTAACTCTACTAACTATAACGGCCAAATTTCTCTGGTTTTTTATGAGTGAAATATCCAACTAACTATAGCGGGCCAGAAACCTATGGTTTTTTCAGTGTATTTCTAAGGTTTTTTAAATGCTAATTTCTAACTATAATGGGCCTGAGACCAATGTTTTTTTCAGGGAATTTCTAAGGTTTTCTAAATGCTAATTTCTAACTATAACATCCCTGAAACCTATGGTTTTTTCTGTGAATTTCAATGTTTTTTTAAATGCTAATTTCTAACTATAACGGGTCTCAAAACCTGTGGTTTTTCAGGGAGTTTCTAAGGTTTTTTAAATGCTAATTTCTAACTATAACATAGCAGTCGCGTTGGCAGAGTGGTGGAGAAAGGTGAGCGTGGCCCTCAAACACCTTTTAGCAATTCCATTGTGTGGGATTTAGCGGACATGACAGGAGGGATAGTTAGCCCCCAACGTCAACCTTGGGGGCCAACTACCCCTTTTATTACCTCCAGTAAGTCCCACACAGCAGGATTGCTAACTTGTTATATCAGGCTCAGCCTCCTCCTTGCACCACTGTGCAAATGCACACCCTGGCGCATTTTAAGTTGGGGGATTAAGTCCCCTTGAATCTTGAGGGTCCCTGGGGGCCAACTAGCCCACCAAGTACCTCCAGTAAGCGCCACAGAACTGTTTTGCAGGGAGGTGTAAAAAGGGGCGTGGCCTCGGAACATGTCTCTGCAACGCAGCTCTGTAGCACATACTGTAGGTACCTGGTGGGTTCATTGGCCCCCAGGGACCCTCAGTGTTCAAGGGGAATTAGTTCCCCAACTTACAATGCGCCAGGGGGTGCGTTTGCTGAGTGCTCCGGCGCAAAGTCTTCTTTTTTTTTTTTTTCAAGGGGGGCATTGTGGCCCCACTTCTTTTCCATTATTTGGGCCCTCTGGACCCATCCCCCAGGGCCTGCCCTTTTTTTAAACATTTTTTTTTAAAAAACAGGAAGGGGCCACACGGCCCTTCTCCCGAGGCCAATTTCGGCCCCAGGGACCCCATCCCCCGGGGCATGGCAACATAAATATTTTCTTTAAGGAGGGGGGCTACCTGGCCCCCCTCCTGAGGCCTGAATTGGCCTCGGGGACCCCATCCCCCGGGGCTGTCCCACTTATTGATTTTTTCAATTTAATTTTCTTGAGGGCCCCCTCCCGGGCCACTACTGGCCCCAGGGACCCCATCCCCCAGGGCCGGCCCTTTCCATTGGGGACTGTGGGGGGAGCACCAATGCCCCCACGGTCCCGCTGGCTCCCTGCCTCCTGCGGGAGCCGGCATTGCTGACATGCAGCTCCCCTTGCTCAAAAGCAATCCTGCTTTGCAGGTTTCCCTGCTCTTGCTTCAATGAAGCAAAGCAGAGTTTGCAATGACAGGACAGGAGCCGCGCGGCTCCCGCTCTGTCATTGTAAACAGCAGTGTCCCGGGGGTGGGCACCCCGGGACACTGAGGGGTGGTGGTCCCCAGTTCCATCAAGGGCTCCAGGAGGGGGACCCTGCAGCGCCCCTCACAACGTTTAAAGCCTCGGGGAGGTGGTGGTCCCCGGGGCTCCATAACGGACCCCCACATTTGCATACAGAGTGCGCCGGGAAGATGGTGGTCCCTGGGGCATGTGGGGGTCTCTTGCCCCCCCACAGTTTATAAGATAAAAATAAAATTAACACAGCCCCTTGGAGGTGGTGGTCCCCAGGGCTGCGGGGGGACCACGTGCCCCCTGCTTACAATTGATAAAGCCCTGGGGAGGTGGCATTCCCTGGGGTAGCATGGGGGGTGGGACCCCCCACGCATTATTTAAAAAAAAACCCGGGGAGGTGATGGTCCCTGGGGCTGCCACACATAATCAGCATACCCCCGGGGAGACGTCGGTCCCCGGGGTTGCGGGGTACCCACAGGCCCCTGCTATTATTTTTTTGGCAATCCCCCCGGGACCTGGCCCACCCAGGGGCCTCATTAAAATGCTGCCTGTGTTTCATTTTTTTACATTTTCAGCTGGATTTGCAACCCCAATGCAAATTCCGCCGTTTAAACAAAAAATGCACAGGCCTAGGAGGTCAGGGTGTTTCTACCCTGCCCCCTTTCCTTCATTTTTCACTTTGTTTCACTGTTTTCTTGTGACTCGGTTCTACGGAGTCACAAGATGGCTGCCAACACTTCCTGGTTTGGAGTGTTGACAGCCAATCAGAGTCAAGCTTTTGCCCAGGAGGGTTCGCGAACCCTCCTTGGTACTCAGATATTAAAACTTTTACTTTTTCTAATTTCTCAGCAATTACTGAACGGATGTACACCATTTTAAAAAAGGGCTCTCTCTAAACCAAGACCTACTTTTTTGCCAAATTTGGTTTAATTCCGTTCAGCAGTTCGGGCTGTAGCTGTGTCTAAAGTTTCCTATGGAAATTAACATGGGGAAAACGCGTTTTGGGACCCCACATTTTTCTCTGCCCCCGCTTGACGAATCACCCCAAAACTTTCAAGACAGGAGCTGACCGGAGCGCGCCACTATATGTATTTCCGATGTATTAGCGATAATCAACACAGGCCCATAAATCTTCTCTGTATGTATATTTTAAGAAAATGGCCATAGTTGATAAATAAATTGACAATAACGAGAAAGTAATTATTGAAATCTTTACCCCAACTAGTAGATGATTTTACTGCAGTAAAAAGAAGTACCCATGGAATGAATACTGACGCAAAGTGTCTAAATTCAGCAAGCCCATCTGGAGAGAGGCAGGGACTCCCTGCCGAAAGTGGGACCCAAAAGCTTGAGCATATGGAATTTATGGCCTACAGGGAATGAGATCAAGATTGTTGCTTTTAATCCAACTCAGTGAGCCACAGAAACAAACAAAGATGGACAAGAGCTGTAATAGTAGACTTTGAAACAAATAAATACATACCCCAATCAGGTGTCCCAGAGTTACTGAAAGGCCAATAGACAGAGAAGGAGACCCGACATGGTCTGCTCTGCGGCCGTCCGTTGAGGCGAAAATGCAAAGAACAAGTTGAAAGGTGAGCAAGATCTCGATGCCAACGCCTTGTCCCGGGGTTGTGTTGGTGCTCAACTGTAAAACATATAGTTAAACTAAGAAAATTGACCCAGATGGGCAAAAACTGGCATTACATTCCAATTCCATATCTGTATCCCCTGCTCATTCTCACTTCCCTCTAAGACACTGGTCTTCAAACTTTTTAATGCTGCCCCCCCAATAAAGAAATAAAATTCATCCCCCACACAGATTTTTCACAATTATTCTATTAAATTGGCAATGTTTAAATATGTCTCAACTTATTTATAAACACAAGACATATTTAAACATTGCAGCTAAATTATGTTACCATTTTTCTCAGCTAGGATATAAATGATAAAATAAAGTAGTGATTGCCCATTACAGACCCACCACTTAAAACAAAGCACTTTTATCAGCATAATGCTTCATTTGGCCACAGCCTGGTGCCCCCCCATGGGATCACTTGAGGCCCCCCTAGGGGGGCCCGCCCTCCAGTTTGAAGACCCCTGCTCTAAGACATTTCGCCTCTCCCATTATTTTGTTTACTCTCCTATCCTAGTTTTTAAACTTATGTCACACCTATACTATTCTTAATTGTTTTCATAATTACCATAAGTGTTTGTCACAAAGCAGTTTCCAGTTCTGACCCCATCATAGTTTCTTCCTGATTCATTTTCTGTGGACTGATTAGGAATGTGCCTAGGCGGCCAATCATTGTCCTACTGCTCTGACAAGCTGCAACGCTTCTCCTTTTTATCTATGAAACAACACCACCTTCTGGAGAACCTATAAAGCCTGACCAACGGCAATAGGGTGATTATTAACCTCAGTTGGAGAGATTGGCCTGGCCCTTTCATCAATTATATGATTAAAAAGATGTAATCACAAATGATTGGCATTTCATTCTTTATGAAAATCATATCACAATCCTGGTATTAAGTTCCATGACATTCAATTGTTTTAAGTGTAAACATTTACAATTTTTGTTTCATTGTGCAATTCAAATCTTTTTTTCCAAGAATTCTTGTTGTAGTATATATAGTGTAGGAGTTTGCACAGGCATGTGAGTTCCAAGTTGTGTGGTAATTATCACACTCTGCTACTTTTCCCTAGCAGATTTTGGCAGTTCAAGCCTTTTAAAATGTATGTGGGCAGAAGGACCTAAATGAAGACAAAACATTCAGTATTTGGTGTGTTAAATACCAATTCTGTATATTATACCTTATTTCCAAGTGAAAAGCTTGGAACAGGATGTATTATTCACGCGTGGTACTTACCTCATCCCAGAGAAGTAGCATTTACCACGTACAGTAAGTACATCACCATTTTCTACCCTTTTCAGAATCGGTGTCTGAGTGTAAGACATACTTTGCTGCTTTGATATAATTCCAGAAAAGAATGAATAAGTATAGGCCATCAATCGCGGCTAGCCCCTGTAATAGAGAAGGTGGTAATACTTCCCTATTACTCATTGTAGTGTTGTGTGCTTGCTATAATTTCAGAATTTTGTGTCAATTGTCTCTCAAATCAATAAATATGAATATAGAATATTCCCTTTTTCAGTTTTAACCTTTTTAACATTATAAAGTATTCATCGTGCTCTGGCCCTTTCTAAAAATGGTATTGGCAAGCAACATACTTTTTCTAACAATTGTCCTATCCAGCATGATTTCATCTTCACATTTAAATGCACTAACCAGCTGGATAGAACTTGCAGGTTCCAGGGGATCCCAGTAATAATAGTTGTGTTATAACTACAACAGCCACCCAAAGTTGTCCTCGAATTATTGTTAATAAAGGTAAACGTTTATTAATTACTTTTGAAATCAACAAAACAAATAATGCCAGTGAAGCTCAGCTATAAACTTCCCCTAAAGGCACAAAATGTCATCCCACATTTCATTGAAATCCCACCTCTTCCCTATCAACTTGTCTTTTGCAAAAAAGAAAAGGAGCTATCCTCCCCCAGCATATTTCCTCCTTCAGGCCACCTTTCTACTTCCTGCAGGACTTATCCCTCCACTTCCACAAAAACAATTAGGAAATAGCATACTGTCAAAATGATGATCATATCATGTCCTTAGACTCCTTCGGGGACCTTATCCATTTAGCGATTAAGTGGGGCTTTAAGCAGAACTTCCTTGTTGCATAACGTAGTCCAAAAAGAAGTGGCGAAAAACCTCAGGAGAAGCGTTATCACTGACACACACGAGCATACTACTTGGATCGTGCTTTACCGACCCAACGAAGATGGCAAGTGTTGCCAAACTGTAATATTGTGGATAGCTTTCTTACACCAGGTGATTGAAAGAAGTCTAAGGGGCACTTTTATCGAAAGGTCATGCATTTCATTCTTGCTGCACTGCATTGCGTGACAGGGAGATGGCAGGTATGAGCCATGTTTACCATTATATGGTATTTTGTGTCCTCTCCTTTTGCTGGTGCGCTATGTGCTGCCTAACGCCAATGCATGCAGAATAGTTTTTAGCAGGAAGGGACACCTTCCTGCACATTACCAATCCCTTAGGCTTTTCCTTGTTCTATGTTTGCTGCAGAGTGCAGCACACATAGAAAGGGGAAAATATTAGGAGAAATAAACAGATTTCTCCTCATTACGCCTACCCTGGGAAGGCATAGCATTTTGATGCTTTCTCAGGCCTGCCAATGATGGCAAATCTGTGAATGTGTCAAAATCCATGCGTGGATGTGACTGAACACCCATGTTCCACCCATGGAACACCTCCCTGGAGCAGAGAAACGCAAAGCAGCAACTTTCACCGCATTGTGTTACTCGAGATTTACCAAGCCACGCAGGGCCATGCAAGGTGGACTGGCAAGGCTTGATAAATCTCATTCCAAATTTTGCATCGCACTACGTCTCAAGGGTGACGCACACCCTTTGATAAAATGTACCCCTAAATACCACTTTCTTTAGGCAGCAAACTACCAATGCACCCTTACTCTTTCTTTAAGCAAGGTGCAATCTCCCTTCCTGATCAGCTCAGGCTTGCCTACACTTGCCCAGGATTTTACTCCTGCAGCTTCTGGCTCACAAACCTACCGAGCCCCCTCGCCAGCAGCTGCCTTTTCTATCACAAGGACACCCGTATTGAACCACACTACTGAATTAGACCAGACCCACAGGCAAACGAGTAGAGCTTAGTGATACTTGCTCACTAAGTATACAAAATGGCACTTTCTTTCCATAGCATGGTGGTCTGTTTACCTTTTCTTGTCCTGAACTGCATGTGCAAGAAGAAATGAACTTAGAAAAATGCATATGTACTGTTTCCTAGTCCTGTCAGGAGTTGGTAGGAGACATGGAACAAAACTGAATGAGAAGCACCTCTGGAAGCTTCTTCCATATTGGCCAGGTGCTATATGCAGCACCTGTTTCTAAGTATTAAAAAATATACATCAGGGAAAAAGGAAACACAGCGTCTGGCACCATCTAGTGGTTTGGCTCAAAAGCTGCCTCGTTGCAATTGAAGATGGCAGACTTGCTTGCGATTAAATCTATAAATAAATGTTGCTGAAGGAGGGGGGTCTAGAAAGGGTATAATAGCCAGGGGCATCTCTTATGTTATGGCGAAGGAGGGTCATCCCGCCGCTGGAACCAGCTATCACATATAAAATAAACTGATAATTAAGCATTTAATAAAACTACTTTATTATCATGTCATTTTACACCAGAGCCGCAGCAGAGTATTGAGGAAAGGGCCATCTTATGAGGGACAGTAGCTGGAGGAGTGGTGGGCACCGGGCATTGCAAAAGCAAATGCTATTTGGCCAGTCGTCTTAGGACTGCCAAACTGATATGCACACTTGGATATCTCCAGGCTGTTGTTGGAGATATCAGCAAGGCTAAGGAGCACAGGCTTCCAGTCCCTGCTGGAGCATTAAACCAGTCCACTCTGCCCAATCCCAGTGCTTCTTTCATGCTGGGTAGCATCTGAATTGGCACAGAGGAGTCTAGGAGCCTGTGTGTACATCGTCAGGAGCTGCAGAGGCGGACAGGCCATGGGAGGCAGGCTGCAGGTCATTTTTATTTTTATTTTTTTTTGCTCCCGGCACTGCCTCACCACCACGTTTCCCTGCTAGCGGCCGCCATAATAATTACCTCAATGGTGACACATCTACATTTCAACTTCACGCCCGAAAACTCATAGTTCAAATCTGTGTCCACCAACACCATTTGCTATTTCGAAATATTGTGAAAATATATATATAGTGTAGATGTAAGTATAAGTGGACTGGGACCATCTCTTCAAATGCATGTTTTTCATTATTTTTTCCTCTACGGGGAAAATAATTTTCCCCAGGTAGACATATTTTTCCCCACACCCCCGCCATATCTGGGGGTGATCCATGTAGTGCCCTGCTGGACGCGTTCCAGTGTTCAGATTCCTGTTGTACCCACTCTGAACACCCAGCCATCACAGGCGTCACCAGTCAGGTGACCCTGCATATAAAAGAGGCCGGTTGCACGTGCCCTGGGCCAGTTACGAGTACATTAGCCATGTGTCTGTGTGCATTATTTACGTAGCATGTGGGCCCAGGGCCCACAACACTACAGTACACTCCCCGGGTCAGACTTTTTGAATGTTGACAAACATACGTTTGTTGCTGTTCAGAAACATACAGGGCAAACAAGACCTTGAAACTCCACTTCCCACCTCTTGGGCTGGATTTATTATTGCATGGCCAAACAATCTGCAGTAGTCATTAATCCTATTTACAACTGCCAGGAATCCTTTTGTGAAATGCTGGCAGGCATAGCGGTATATTAGACTTACATTTTCAGAAAATACCTGGATGAATGGGGCCAAGAATATCTATGCTGAACTTTTGTATCTTTTGTATCTTTTGTATTTCACTAACCTTGGGAAGCATGCCTTCCTGCCTCGCACCTTGACCACCTAAAAAGGGCACTGTAAGATCATCCCCCAGACAAAATAACCTATTTCTGTTGTTGACTGTAAACCTCATTCATATGGCCACAGTCAGTATTGGATTGGGCTCACTCTGCAGCTAAGATAAACACACCTGTAGATAGTGTCCAACACTGTTACAGGTTAGCTAAGGCTGGAAAGAAGTCCACCCCCTCTTTAGGCCTACCTACATTGCTTCCATCAAGAGAAGAAAATGTAATTTCTCTTTTGTTCACACTTTCTCTAAATCTTGCTTGGATACCAGCACACATGTTTCTTTCCTCTCACCAGTTCTAAAATCATGTTAGTGAAATGCTTCCATGCAGATTACAGTGAGGATCACTTAAAGAAAGTGTCCTATACACCTCACACAGAAACATTTATCACAGACTTCCAGTACTCTGGTGGTTTATCATCCCTACACTTATAGTTGATAATTAGCCGGGTGCCATCCCACTCGTCAGTTCCTCTACACATTCTATACCTCATTCTGTGAGAATGAACTCAAACCTTTCTCCCCTACCTTCCCACTTAATGCTATAACCCACTACGTGTGGAGAGTACACAAGATCTGTGGTGTGAGCCATGGTGTAGTGATTGGGTTCTACATTACTGATTTCCCCTACTTCATTCTGATTCCACTGATGGTGTGGCAGCACCATCTCCCCACAGACTAGTCTGGCACTGTTGTTGTATCCTATTGCAATCACCAATACCTTTCTCGTTCTTGTTACCCTCCAAGCCAAAACTAACGAGTGGTCTAGCTGCACGATTGTTGATCTTGCGCCACACTGTGACAATAGTGAATCAGAGTGGGCATTAAGGTCTTTCTACTGTACATCATGATTTCTCCATGTTTTGACCCCAAAGAATCCAAAAATGTTAATCCAATCCGACCCTGTGATTGCTGGATTAGACTATCTTCTGGGGGCTAAAATACAACATGTGTCAGCCATGCTATCATTGCAAAATAATATACTGCCTTGAAATAATATATCCACACCAATTTGACTGGGTAATTTTCCATTAGTACTTCTCTTCAGAAACCCCATTTTTTTCTCTAAAAATTAATTAAACTTAATTAAGAGAAATGCATTGACTATACATGTATGTGGTATTTGTGCCATCAGGGTGGCAGAGATGTGATCATATTTCTTCAGGACCTGGATGAAACATGTTTTTGAGTGTAGGATGTCCTTAAGTGGTGCCAGTGTGGAGCCTAGAAAGTCATGTAGCATGGTGTTATTAGGGCTTGGAGAGCAGTTTTGAAATTGCTTTCTGGAAGAAATTGTTTCACTTGCTTTGGAAGAGACAGCTTTTGGCAACGTGGTTCCTGAGAATGATGTTGATGTCATATATAAACCCAGGTGCTTGGCATTCAGTGGAAGTTTGGGATCGAAGCCATCCAACTCCTTTTCATTGAGCCAGGCTTGTACTATTGTTTGTTCTTGGCATATAACAGGAATTCTGTATTAGTTGGTTGAACTTTAGCTAAGCACTGGGCATCCTGGTCTGGGTGATGTGCAGGCAGTGTTTGGGGCATTGGATGTCTGAAGAAGAGGAGATTTTCAAATATAATTGTGTATCATCTGCATATTGGGGAATCTTGATGGTGTTATCTATCAGTAGAGCACCAAGTGACTCCATGTTGAGGTTGAAGGTGGCAGGAGACAGTAAGGAACCCTGGGGGACTACGCAGGTGACAGAGATCTTTTGGGACCTTGAGGTGTCCATGTGAACAAACTGGTTTGTGTTGGAAAGTTTGCAGGTGAACAAGTGAAGGGCACTGCTGGTGAATCATATTTTAGGCTTTAGGATGGGTACGAGGTTGAGATGTTTAACTTTATCGGAGGCAGTTAAGAGGTCCAGCAATATCAGTGTTCATGTTTATCTGTGGTCAGGAGGCCATTGCCTACGAGGTTGTACGGTGGCGTTCTCCATGCTGCAGCATGATCTGAATCCAGCCTGGTAGTCATGCAGGAGATGGTTTGCATTAATGTGAACTACAGTTCAATTAACCAAATGGGAATTTATAATCAATACCTCCACTGAACTGAGGGCTCATTAACTGGCACAAGCCCCAATGTACTATACGCTCAACCGAATAGAGGGCCTAAAACTTCATAAGAATGGCTCAGGAAACCAATGATACAATTTACAATTCTACAGCATTCATTTGTTCTGTGTAATGTGCCTCCTGCCATTGTATGTAAACGTTCCAATAAAATGTAAACCATAAAACGTTATGCTTTACTTGTAAGTCAATGCATAATATGAGAATAGAGATTTACAACTTAAAATTGCTCCTCCTCTGCCTCTTCACCCCATATAAGTGTTACCCTAAAGCCTAACCATAATACCAACCTTGACCCTAATTTTAATCTTTCAACCCTTACCCTTACCATAACCCTAACCTTAGTCCCAAGCCAACCTTAGCTATTTGGCCTTTTATTTACTCTGACCGCAACCCTAGTCCTACGCCTACACATAATCTACCTCTTACCCTGTTCCTTAACTATTACCATCAGCCTTACATTAACCCTATCATTTACCCTACTCCTAAAAAATTCCTTAGCCCTTCACCTAACACCTAATGATTTAAAATAATGAGCAACCCATTCTTATATGCAAAAGCATGTTTATTAAAATAATGATTCAAAAAGATCTTTAAAACTATGACTAATTTGATCAAAAACATTCTAAATATTTGTTATACTTTTTGAGTTTTGTACCAACTTACACGCACATCTGATTACTTTTCGCCGTGTGCATGTGAAGGGTGACCGAATGCAGCAAAGCAGTTTTCGGCTTCTTCAATAATAAATTAGATCATATATTTAGTGTTCAAATGTTCCTGAATGTCAAATCATTTATCAGCACTTATCCAATTGATTTCCACAAAATAAAATATTTATAAGTTATACATGCGTTATTTCTATGCGTGGGTAGTATGATGCAAATCGTGAACTAGACAGCAAACAAACCTAACGTCAATACCAATCAAGGGAAGGTTACTATGCTGATGTTACTTCTTTCGGGTCAATCCCTTTCCAGTGGATTTATTGTTATTCCAGCATCCATATTAGGGAGTTCCACAAGTTGCATCCTTTACAATTAGCAGCTAGAACATGGGAGTCAGTGCCAAGTAACTAGCGTACAGAAGAAGAGGATGCGTCACTTAGGACACCTGAAGGCGCGTGTCAACTCAGAGCCCCTTTTCATCTCTGAAATCACTTAGAATTGCTTTTCATATTTTTGCCTCCTTGTAGGTCCACTTGCATGAGGGTGCAATGCCAAGCTTTTATATTTTATTTTATCATGTTACTCTTCCATTGTGAAACCCAAGGGCCCCTTGTTAATTTCCAGATCAGTGCCAGCTGCTTTTTAGCTAATACCATTGTCTCATGGAAGAATCTACATGGGGCATGCAGCCTGCACATTAAGTAGTATGTATTAATCTTCCCGGGGCATATACCGTCTATGGATAAGCTAAATGAATTCTAAGTATACCACAATTATCACACAACTTTTTTGTGCCAGAAATGTTTTACCCACTATATTTTTACTGCAAATCCCACTGACTTTGCACCACTCCCTCACTAATATATATGCTATAACTCTGTGTTATTTTGTTATCATATTAGGATGACATTCTTGGTCACTAGGATAGAACACATTTCAGATGTTATGAAAGTCCAGCGACAGCTGAGGGCAAACACACTATAGGCCAAGATATTGTATAGCAAATGCATTCTGTTGGGACAGAAAGTCCTCTGCATGGTGATGGACATGCATCTCTGCCCGAGTGCCCCAGCTGCTTCAATTTCTAGATCCCTGGTACTGATTTTTGGTTATAGGTGAACACAGATCATGGGTGCATGGGGTAATGACCTAGGCCTGTGTCTCGGAATGCCGTCTTCTTAAACCTGAAAGAGCACACCAAACGCTACCCTTGTGAAGATAGAGGTCTGTTGCCTTTACCTGAAGTTAAGTGACATGAGTGCAGTGGTGGCAGCATACTTGTTTTGTGTTGAGTAGAATCATTAATGTGAACAGGCATTTTTACATCTGTCACTGTAGTGAGGCATACTGGCCCACTTGTGTAAAGGTCAGTGACTGCGTACTTAACTCACCCATGGCCTACATGGATTGGACCCACAGGGCAGAGCAGCCCCCTGACAAGAGCAAGTGCACTCGTATTGAGAGACTACTTGTGTGGATTATTTAGTGTGCTGTGTTTAACGTGTGCAAAAAACACAGCTTTTTACACTAAAGATCTTTATTGGATTGGACAATCTTCTTATTGGAGTCTCTGTGGGTATTTAGAGATACGAACCCTTGCATACCTTGAACCTACCTCCATCTGAAGAGCCTCTGATTGCTCAAGCCCCGCTCCCACTGACTTAGAAATGCTGAAGGGGTAGTACTTGACTCAATTACTCAGGACCTAGTAGGTCAAGCCCCAGGACATCAGGAGTAAAAGGCCACAATCCCCACTGTTGGACCCAGTAGCTCCTGCTTGCCTGGTAGCCCCCTGAAAGGGTTTATGTCATCTTCAATTACACTATTGAGTTACAGCCTCTGTGCTGAGGAAATTCAAAAATAGTAGTTGTCCTGGGATATTCTGATCTCAACAATGTCAAAGAAATGCAGAGCATCTTAAGATTCTCAAGCTTTTTAAAAAGTCAACACTCTCAGCTGGTTTCTATGTTGGCGTTTCTACTGAAAAAAATGACGGACAGACAACCAGGATTTAACAAAACAATGCTTTTCTGAGTTCTTTAAACGGCTTTCACCATTGTTCAATGTTTTCCAAATTCCCACCCTACATTTTCCTTCACTGTTCATCCCAGTCCCATCCAAATCCTAAGAAGTACATATGGTTACATCCTAGTCCAGATAACTCACTCTTTTCACAGAGCAGCCCACTATCAGAGATGATTTTTATCCTAGAGACACTGCTCTGAGGCAGATGCCTGGTTTATTGCCCAACATCAAACTTGGGGTAACATCAGGAAGTACAATTTTTGGAGGTGTTTTTAAACTTTTTAACAACATCTCTACCAGGGATCTAGAACACAAAAGTGGATGCTTTATCCTATGGCTGTTCCCAATTGAAGAGTCTGAAGATGGATTTCTCTGTCTCATATTGGAGAAGGCAGTCATTTTAGTGTCCATTCCAGTCTCTTCATTTTTTAACTGATTTAACCCATAGAAACATCAGAGGAATGCCAAGAGAGTCCTTTTAAGCATTTATGGCCCGGGATACTAGTTTAGTTATCAACAAGTATAGCTTTGTTCACGAGCTGTTTAGCAATACTTGTTGGGTGGTGCCTCAAGAACAGTCTCACCAAGAATTAGGTGCAACAAATTTTTAAAGACCTAAGGCATCATTTAATTATTGGCGGGGTGAGGGGCATTTCTCCACTGGGAGATGGAGTAAATTACTCCATCGTCCTGACGGATATTCCGCCTGCCGAAAGAAAAAATGTCCACTACCAACCAAACATTTCTTGAAATTCCTGGGAGTGCTGTCACAGGGGTTCTTGTCAATGCATTATTTGTTTGACGGATGGCTCTGTCAAAAGGAAGAAGCCATACGGCAAACTGACAGTGTTTTTATTTTATTTTTTAAAAGGAATGTTCCAAAGCTGGATTTTTGATTTTCTTTTTGAAAATAAAATAAAACAGTGCCCCCTCCTATAGCGAGGGGGCATTGAGCACCTTTCAGTGCCCCTTACTGCCAGGTTTTTCCTGGCAGTGACAGCCGTTGGAAATTGGCTGCATGTACGTCCATCTACATTAGGTGGGTGGATTTACAGCCAAACCTCCGATGGCCCTTACTCTGTCATGCCGTTGGAGGGATTTGACCAAGGCGGGGCGAAGTAGTCTTTGCTGAAGTCAAACCTATGGTTCATCTGATTCTAAATTGGACAGGCGTACCATAATGCTGTCGGGGAGGGAACTCTGTCGCCATTGTGTTAAATCAGGCTCCTAGTTCATCATTACGCAAGCTGACGTACTATGAGTAAGAATGTGGTGGAATACAACATGGCTGTGATGCATCTGTAAAAAAGAAATCCATCAGCGGGGCTTGCACCTACAACACATGTCACCTTGCTATTGTTACACAATCACTGTGGCAGCAGATAGGCATCTGAATGGGCTATTTAGACTGTGTCTGGAGGATCACACACGCATTGTATTGTAAACACTCTGCACCTAAACTGAACACATCCCACCTGTTTTGTCTTTATTCTTAATAGTGAATGGAGGCTCCTGGGCCGGTGGAATGTTGTTTTGCCTCTACTTGGTGCCCAGTTTATATCTGCACACGTTGCACTCCTCTGATGAGCTCCAACAGGATTGAAGCACATATAAAGAAGCGCTCTATTTTAGGTGTGCTAGGGTGGCACTTTACCAGTCGGTATGGTAAAAAACTCATTTTTTGTAATGGTGTTTGTTTATATGAGTTTCTGGTTTGTTGTGGAAGCTAGTTTGTTAATCCATACGTTCAGACTCAGTTACAAACTAGGCTTCTGAGCAACAGCGGCCCGTGCAGGTAAGAACGGTTAATTAATTAATCATTTAATTAATTTTCCCTCGTGGTCGTCTGTCGAATTCCCCCACACCTGGGCCCCCCTCTCTTACCTGCAGAGGCCGCTCCTGCTTCTCAGCAGGAAATGTTGACAATATCTGTTAGAATAGTAAGGATTTCTTTCGTCAATGCCCTCCACCACAGTTGTGAACTTCTCAGGGTTTCTGTCTCAGATTTTAGGTGTTGCCTAGAGTCAGCTTTAGTTGTTTCATTAGCCTCGTGTTTTTCACAACATTCATAATAAAATGACATATAAGCATGTACACATACAGGTACTGTCTGTAAACCTCCTTCATCTATTGGTCTGGTCAAGTGTAACTCACATTCTGCATCTGCTAACCACAGCATGCATCATGAGACAGTGAGTTAGCCGCTTCAGCCATTGACTCTTCATTTTGAGTGACTGCATTTTTCTTGTGCACATCTGTCTTACAAATAGTCCACTGCAGAGTCATGGCTGGTATGCCAATCTCTGCTTTAGTTTCTGTTTTGATTTAGGGCCGTTTTTTACTTATAATATTTTGTGAACATATGCATGCCACCTTTAGACAGCTGCATGTTTGCTTTTTATTAAGCTTTAACAAGAGTGACATGTTTGGAACAGCTCTATTTCAAACATACATTGATGGTATTTTAACTGGTCTGTAAGCTAAAAAAAAAAATCTGGAATGGTATGCACATATTTTATGCTCTGGATTGACACATATATTGGTTTACTGTTTCAAATATCTTAGACTCAACATTAACATAGTATTTTGGGCAAGGTGAGTTAGAGGAGTGCTGAAGAAATATTGATCAGTTTTATTATCAACACTGCACTTTACCTAGCATAGCAACATCCCAGATGTAGGATCAGAACTAGGTACCCTGCACTAAGTTCACCATAGCAAGTTCTGTAGATTTTTGACATTTTACGTGAGCACACATGGCAATCATGTATGTGCTGGATTTTTTTGGCACATGATGTAAACCAGAGTGAGCTGTGTGGTCTGGATGTGCACACTGTGTGTTGCTGAGGACTGTCAGTGGTGGCAGAAACAGACAGGGAAAGTCCTCTACTTGACACCTATATTTCTAAATTGGTCTGCCAGTCTGCAGCCAGGTTCTTCACTCCAACCATGTTAGATATGGATGTCATATGTGTATATATAACTTCTATGTGTACAGGTAATGCATGAAGTGTGTCTGATACATGTGGCTGTGGCTACACAGAAATTTATCTTGACCTAAAGAATCCAAGTGGTATCTAAGATGGACATTGGGAAGAGTCCCAAAAAGAAATGCAAGCTGCAGGTCTCCAGTTGGGCATTACTGATGTCCTTTGTAATGAGCCAGACTCTAGGATGTGGAGAAGAGGAGACAAGTGGTCATTTTGAAAATTTATAGGGAAATTCCCCTTGCCCCTATCCTGCCTCATCGATTCCAAAAAGGGCCCCCGACACAAGATAACAGGCAGTTAAGTGAGACAGCCAAAACTCTTTTCTGCTCTTGTTTTAGATTTTCGCCTACAGGACACTCCCAACATAACCCCACCTTCCTGCTGACACCTGAAGACAAAGACTATACATGGACAGTCAGGAGGAGTAAGCAAAAGACAGGAAAATATTATATCTGGTCCAAGAACTGGACTTTTGGAATGATCAAAGTCTGTCTACAACCTTAATATAAAGATGGGAGAGAAACGTCCATCCTTTGTGCCAAGACTTCTCTACCAGAATCCGGGATCCCTCGCCTGTTGCAACTTAAAACCACTTTGTGCCACCATGGTTAGGGTTTGACCACTATCTCCACATTGCCAGGTTTGTAACCTGAATCAGGGAGGTCTATGGCCTTCCATGAGAAGCTGTGTTGGGGCCTGCCTTGTCGTAGGACCTGGCCAGCTGTTGTAGAGGGGCTTTGAAGATCCCTTTGCATGTGGAAAACAACGCCTAGAAGTGGCGATCAGCAAAGGAGCTGAGGCTGTGACAAACTAAAGCTGATGCTGTTCAATTCTGTGCCACTGGATTCAAGCTAGCATTGCTGATGAGGGGTGAAACCCCGAAACTGGTCATAGGATGCTTGTTTCCGGTCCAGGGAGGACGTGGGTTGGCAGTTCAGGCTGGACTGTTCCCATGAGGCACAGGGACAAGACTGATCTGCATATGGTCATGTCTAAACTGGTGTGGCATGGTGAGCAAAAGAATGATGGATTTAACCAAGATCCCTTTACTGGGGTGAATGTTTTGATTTGTTCTGCATTCCGTCCTTCAACTGTGTGTCTTTTGCTGTTCAATTACGATCTGCATCACTCGAACTAGAGGGAGAGGTCTGGGAGCCATCAGTGTCCCATCAGAATGTGCCAAAGCCACAGTACCAGTGAATGTGATGTACTCATGAAAACCAACTACTTTCTTTAAGGGTTTCCTGCTGGAGAACCCTATTGGTTAGATGTGTGAGGTGCAGAAAGCATTGTTACCACATTCTGTGGTCTCAACCATTGATACCGACTACCAGAGAAGGTGCCTTGCCAAGGAGGAAGATGTCCTCTGTCATCAGTGATGACATTCAGTGACGCAGTACCATCACCACTGCAACCTGGGGCCTAAACTGTTCCTCCACATTCACCATCATTAGTTTTTGAAATACTGGTGTATGGCTTGAAATACCCTCTGATAAATATGTACAGTATTTTACAGTGTACAGAGAAAGAGCACTTTTATCTTTTCTATATAACCTCTTCAGTGCCCATGACGAGATAGTCTCGTCATGGAGCACGGTTGCGCTGTGCCCATGACGAGACTATCTCGTCATGAACCCCACCCACTAATGCAACGCCCGGCACAGGAGGGGGAAAGGGCGTGGCACTGAAGGGGTTAGTGGCACAGGTTGGACGTTGATTTATTGATTGATATTGGATGGGTTGTTACATTCTAACAATCGAACCCCAAACCAAACCACTTCCCTGAGCAGATCATGACCTACTCAACTCTTCTGCCATCAGTGTCAAGTGCTCAAGAGGTGCAAGGGGTGCTCAGTTTTAGGTCATTGGTAAGACTAGGCCCCAGTACACCAGTGGAGATCATTGTCATAATCGGGGAACAACCTTTACATCGCGGTTAGTACACCGCGATGCAGTTACATCGCAATCGTTACAACGACTGCATGTTACCACGCCATGCCATTACAATGCAAGTCTTTACATCGACTTGCGCTAGATGGCGTGCTAACATTACAAATAGTGTAGTTTACTATCCAAACACCTTCCCTACTGTTAAGTGGACTGGAGTTGGAATAGTAAATTACGCTTTTCTAATGTTAGCACGCCATCTAGTGCAAGTCGATGTAAAGACTTGCGTTGTAAAGGCATGGCGTGGTAACATCGCAGTCGGTGTAACGACCGCGATGTAACGGTACGCGTTGTAAAAACTTGCGTTGTAACATCGTACATCGTCATAATCTGAGCCCAGGCTGCCCCGGCAATCCTGATGAAGTAGACAAAGTAGAGATACTTTGTTTCGCCATCAGATATTTACAACTTTCACAATGATGTACCACTCTCTGGTTACTGCATTGATGCAGTTAGCAAAATGTCATCTTTCCAGGCAGAATAGCCTTGTTACAGCACCAATTTTAGCAAAACCCTTTGTAAATTTCCCCTCCAAACACGTTCGCATGCCAACACATAATTCAGTTTCACAGGTTTCATGTCATCTGAAATGTTTTAACAGGCAGTGTTAATTTGATAAAGAATTATCTCGACACTGCTTGTTGAGATTGTTAAGAAAATTTAGTAAACCTGTCTTTTCCACAAAGGAATTAAATACTAGTATCAGGGCTGGACAGGTCCTTGTTCCACTGGGCATTTCCCAAGTGAGCTGGAACGTTAGAGGCCGATTTTGGGAGCCCAGGGTCGCTCCTGGTGCCTCTGTCACTTTCCCCAGCTCCCGAGCTTAATTGCGGCAGTCAGTGAAGGCTTCCAGAGAAAGAGAAAGAAAGGAAGGGATGGATGGATGTTCAAGGTAGAGGGAAAATGATCAGAGACCGAGAAGAGAAACGGGAGAGAAGAGAGAGAATGGATGGTTGCCAAGAGTGAGATAGTGCGAGGAGATGAAGAGAGTGAGGTTGGTTTGAGCATTTTTGCCAGGGCTGCTTTTGGTTCCCCAGTCTGGCTCTGGTTGGTTTTGATTGCCAGAGGATTGCAGCTTAGGGAACACAGGTCGGAAGCGGATTGTTTTGCATTCCTCTCTTTCTGCATTGCCCTCTCCTCCCAAGCTCCCATCCACACATTTAATCTGTTCTTATGAACAAAATGTTTCTTCTCCGTCGTCAGGCATGGGGAATCTTGGTTCCAACCCAGAACTCCTTCAAGTTTTTCATAAGCCTCAGGGTAAGGCTGAACACCCTTGAAGAATATTGAGTTAAGTTTTCTGTACAACTTGCTCACAACATGGAAAGCAGTTTGCTTTAGAGAAAAGGAAACGTGTCTCCTCAGAAGCGCTTTTACAAGCCCTGCTACTTTATGTGAATCCAAGCAAGGTGATGAGGTCTATGTTAATACATGTCATTTGTACCCCTATTTATTCTAATTGTATTTATACAGCGCTTACTATCTCCGATGAGACGTCAAAGTGCTTTTCGGCAAATAGCACGTTACTCTGGAACCCAAAATGGATTAGTGGTGAAGTACGATAGTGAAAATTTGAGTTAATTTGAGTGTGGGACATGTGACTCTGTTAGTTGGATATAAAAGGATAATGAGGGAAAGGGGGGATGGAGGGATGGTAGAAGTAAGAGCCCAGAAACTGTTTATTGGGAGATCATAGCAGTAAGATGAGATTTGGGGTGAATATAGGGAGAGATGGAAGGAAGACTCTCTATCCATTTCTAAGGTTTCCACTGTCTCTAAAGAGTCCCCCCTTGTCTCCCACAAAATGTACAGTTCATTGTTTTCCATCATTCACAGAGGACATTATGGTTACTTACTGCGTTGATTGCTAGATTTCCTCTGATGTTTGCAGGCGCTATTCCATAGAGGATACCTGCTCCGGCTAACCCTCCAAGAATTTGGGCTACAACGTAAAAGAACGCCCGCAGTAAGGAGATCTGAGAGCCCACCAGGAAAGCAATTGTCACAGCTGGATTCAGGTGGGCACCACTAACGTGGCCTACAGCCTGGACCATGGTGCCGATTGCCAAGCCAAAAGCCACAGAAATTTGCAGGACAGTTGGAAGAGACGAGGGCCATTTTAGGGCAGAACCCAGCCCAAAAAAAACAAATAGCAGAGTGGCAATAAATTCGGCTAATACAGCTCGGACAAAAGCCCACGTGCAAAGTTCCTGCCTCATGGATCCGCTGCGCAAAAATGAGCCAACCAGAAAGTTCTGTAACCGAGTTCTCGTCTCTTTCGTTCTGTGCCAGAAAAGTTTAGGAATAAATATATATACCCAGTGAGCAGGTGACAAGTTCAACCAGGGGTGGATCTGAGACACTTAAACACTCCACCCCTTTAATATACCAGCCAGAAAGTAATTCAGCCGAGAACAACTCACACCTCCCTTAGAAGTAATTTTGAGCAGAGTCACATGGCGCATAGTACCTGGTTTTATATAATAGCAATCACACTTACGTGATCATTCGCCTGGTTGCATCACCATAGACGTCAAATTGTGTCTAAAGTTTGGGCATGATATTAACATCAGAGGTGAGCTTGTGAATAAAGTTAGGGTTTGAGACATTTCCTTTAAATGGTTCCTGTGTAATCTTGTTGTAGATTGCAAGAGTTGTTTCTCCCAAATTGGTCAGTCACCACAGCCAGAAGTTTAACTTTTTTGTATGAATCTTAGCAGCTCTTTCTCAGATGCTGTCTCTCTCTTGCTTTCTGTCCCACTCTGGGAACTCTTTTTGTGTTTGAAAAGCTTTATTTCAGGAAAATATTAGTACAAAGATATCAGCGACAGTACAAATACAGTTAAATAGCATGAAAAGGCCAATATCATAAGAAACGAGCAAAAGCATTTTATAAGGATTTTAAGGGAAAAACAGGAGAAAGGGGGAAAGGGGAAGGGGGAAAAGAAATAAAATAAAAGAGGAAAAAAGGAAAAAAGGAAATGGTGCAATGCAATATGAAAATAAAGGAAATGGTGCAATGCAATATGAAAATAGCACTCTGGGAACTCTATTATATATTCCCTCACGCTCTATCTCATGTGCTTTCTTTACAGGGGTATGGAATATCGGCGCTATCAGTTGCGCATTTCTGGGTACCAAAATATATTACCTGCAGCTTCTCGACCAAGACACCTTTCCCTGTCCCTTTCAGAAGGCTGAGCTCCTGGCTGTGGAGAGAGATCATGTCAAAACAGGTATAGAGCAGATCATGTCTGCTCTATACCTCAGTGTCACTGTTGAAAAACTCTGTGGGGCAGTTTTGAGATAGAAAACAGTGAATTCACTGAGGCTGATTTGGAATTGGGAGGACATTTAAATACAAAAATGGTTTGTGAGGATAAAGTTAAATCATCCATTGAGGGTTTCTCCTGAGGTGAGTAATTCCTTGGTGGTATTATCGTCATAGTATCTATACAGTGGTGGTAATTCGAGGGGAGCGTTTTCCATTGGCAGACAAAATTCTAAGTGAGGCTTTCACATTTTTTCCACCAACTGGGGGTTTTTCTGCTTCCTCTCAATTCTAAATCGGGTTCCTAGTCTTAAATTTATGTGGGCTAAAATAATCTTGGCAAAAACGACAAAGTACAGAAACCAATGTTGTTTTATTTCTAACCAATGGTCGTTTGCTCTTCGTCCTACGTGCGTGCTGACTGTCTCGTCGGCACCTGTGCTCATTTTATCTTGCTTGTTTTTAATTTGTTCCACATTTTAATTGTATTCTTTCCACTCCCTGTTCTGTTCTGGCTTTTGCACGCCAGCTGCAATTATTGACATTTAATCCCAGTGAAGGGCGAGACTACAGTGAAGCCTGATTGGTTACCACGAATTGAGAACTGGCACCTCATCGAATGTTCGAGAAAAACTCGCCCAAGATGCGCCCTCTATTCCCATGCGTCTCTTCAGCCAAAGGCTTCGAACGTCAAACTTTCAGTTGCTCACCCAAAATTCTGGAGATGGGAGAAATCACCTAATAAAACTCTAGTTTCAGAAGACATTTGGAAGAAATAATCAGAAGACGAAAAAGGAAAGTATTTGATCTGTCTTGGGTGTGGGAATCTGCTTTCATCAACCTGCTGCAGGTGTCAGGTGGGGGTTGAGTTGTGTCCTAGTACCTGCAGTAGTTAAGTGAGGCCAAGGTTAGCGGAGTTGACACTTCCAGGCCAGGAGACCCTTGTAATTGTGGGTGGCGGAATTCAATTTAGAATTACCCCTCTGGGTAAAATTCTGCCACTTTTTAATCACGGCTGAACAGCAAGTGGAATAAGTATGCAAAAATCATTGAATTTGGAAAACACAAAGTAATGACCAGGGTTCAAGTCCTAAGAAAAAATGTGTGTGTGTGGGGGTGGGGTGGGGGGCTGGAAAATGAGGGGGGTAATTAGCACATGTGAATCCCAATTTTGTCACAAGAATTGAAGTTACAATAAGTAATGTCAAGCCTTTATAATATTCCTCACTCATAATGTGGGATGAGTCTATTTAAAAAAAACAAATTATAATAGTCAAGAAAAATGTGAAAGCATGTGTTAGTTTGTTTTACTTTATATTAATAAAATATGTGGTTTCTACATTTCAGTGTATACTTGAGCTCAGAAGAGGCTGAAAGGGACACTATTTTTAAACAAATGTTTCGAACTCTGGATTACATTTTAAGGTGACTATAGAGGTGACTATAGAGAGTAAACAAAAAGTACTCGGTGTATGTTTTTTAAACAGTTCAAATTTGCTGTTCATCCTTGTTTGATTTCTGCTGGTTTTCTATGTGCAGCTCCAAAGCACAAAAGCACTGTCCATTTGCAGTTCTTTAGGTGATAGAAGGGTTAATGGTGTGAAGGGTTCTCAGATAAGACATTCACATATGAGACAACTTTTAACTAGTCCTTTTTATGGTCTGGTTTGACAGAGCAGCAGTCTCAAGACAATGATGTGATACTTCAAACCAGGAGAACGGCTTTAGCTCCTCTCAGTTTTTGGGAGTTAGGTTTACTCAACTTGATTGGGCAGAAGTTGTGGGATTCCTCTGAAAGAGTGCTTGGTGAAGACTTGTAATGGGCTTCTCTCTGTAGGGTTTAAGCTTGTGGTGGGAGGCTTTTGAAAGTGGGTTATTCTTGTGGACTACTAATGGGCTTCTCTCTGTAGGGTTTAAGATTATGGTGGAAGGCTTTTGAAAGTGGGTTATGCTTGTGGACTTCTAATGGGCTTCTCTCTGTAGGGTTTAAGCTTGTGGTGGAAGGCTTTTGAAAGTGGGTTATGCTTGTGGACTTCTAATGGGCTTCTCTCTGTAGGGTTTAAGCTTGTGGTGGAAGGCTTTTGAAAGTGGGTTATGCTTGTGGACTTCTAATGGGCTTCTCTCTGTAGGGTTTAAGCTTGTGGTGGGAGGCTTATGCAAGTTGGTTATGCTTGTGAACTTCTAATAGGTTTCTCCCTGTAGGGATTGAGCTTGTGTTAGAAGGCTTTTGAAAGTGAGCTGTGCTTGTCTTGGACTTGTAATGTGCTTCTTTCTGTAGGATTTAAGCTTGCTTTTGCAAGTGGGTTATGCTTGTGGACTTGTAATGGACTTCTCTTTGTAGGGTTTGAGCCTTGTGTTGAGCTGCTTTGAAAGTTGGTCGTGCACCTCAGCCCTGATGGCGGTGTGCACAGGCAGCATTGTTGCAAAGAGAGACAGGCTGTGGCTCTTCATCCCAACTCTACACACGCCCACCTGATCGGTCACCCGTGCTTTGCAGTTCCCCGGCTGTCCTCTAATCACTAGGGCATTCTTCTTCACCCTGGCGTCTTGTTCCGCAAGGCATCCAACCACCATCATGCACTGCTGACCTGTGGGCCATGGTGGGCTCCTTTCTGGTCCCCCGCCGCTGCCTCCGTGCCTGCAACAGTGTCCCTTCCGCTGGATAATGCTGCAGTGGTCGCAGAGTTTGCCTCTTTGCTCAGGTCATACCTAGGCCTTTACTCACCAGGTGAGTTACCCCACGGGTGGAGAGGGAGGGGGGTTGAACATGGGTAAGTAAGAAAGAAAAGGGGCACCTCTGTGCAGCGAGGATTCCTGGGAACGGTGAACAAAGTAACTGAGGGCACCCCGCAGGCAGGAGGGATTCTGGTAAGGTAGGAAGGGCAAGCTGAGTATGCTTTGGGGGACTAGGAAGGAAGTGGAGTGTCTGTACCTTAGTGTAGTGGGCAATCTAAGGGGCGGCATACCACTTGGTGGGTGATCCTAATGGCCCCCCCGGATCTGTCAAGCGCTAAGAATGGTATACATCCTTCTGTCTCACATTCATTTTGAGACTATGCTGGCACTGCTCTCAATTACATCACAACGCGGTCCTTTACAAGGCAAATCTTAGTAACGTATCCCATTGCCGTCCCACAGCCCTGCTGCAATCAGCTTGCTGGTTGGATTCTCCTGCTGGTCACTCCTAATGGACATCTTGTAGCCTTCTAGTGAGGCTTATACCCCCCTTTCAGGATTCACCTAGATTGGTGCACTGAAAACCCCTGAGTTTACGACAAACAGCTCTTGTGTCCAGGTCTGATGTATAGGTTATGTCTGTGAATTATGTTATTTATCTAGGGTCAGAGCTTTCTGTTAAATTGAACCCTCCAAATGGCTACCCTTCTCAGGTGCCCATCAGTCTTTTGAGTGGATGCTCCATAATTCCTGTCGAATCGCCCACCAATAGCCTAACCTCTCTGAAGCCAAATGCATCATTTCTTTCTGGGCCTCCATCTGGACTGTGTGTGGGTCTTTCGCTAACCAGCAGATGCCTTACTTTTTCAGCATTGTGCTCGAGCTGTACCCTGCTGTGTGCTTTGCCATATTTTGTCAGATGTCCCCACTTAGCTTAGCGGTTTACTCCTTCTAACTGCATTGCTACTGCCAATCATCGTTGGGTACACTTATTCTGCATCACAAGTTTGATAAAGGCCTCAGAGGCAATATGGGGTGAGCCTGCTCTCAGTGGAAGGGAACGCTTTTTTGCTGGTGTGTCTTTTTCTGACGCTTCTATACAGTCCTTTCAGACCGCTTCCCACATTACTTTGCGCCACAGTGGGAAAACAGATCATGGTTTTGCATGATGGAGTGCAGGGGGAGTGGTGTGCCATGAAGAGGATTGTATTGAATGCTAGTGTTGAGTGTGGGGGTGAGCATCATACTTGCGTGAGTGCAGGGTGGGTAGCGTGTCTGAGTGCTATGTTTCCATGTGTGTTAGGATTGTATGAGTGTAGTGAATTGTACCAGTCTGAGTGTACAGGGATGGGTGTGCTTGTATGAGTGTAGGATGAGGGGAGTCACTGTGAGTGCAGAGTGGGTGGCATTTATATGTGAGTGTAGGGTGAGTATTGTGCATAAGGGTAGAATTTCATTGTGTATTGCAACAAAGGGAGGGATGTGCCTTTGTGAGTGTAGGGGGCGGGGTGTTCCTGTTTGAGTACAGGATGATATTTCTGCTTCCAGTGAGTGTAGGGTGAGCTGTGTACCCCAGTTGGGTGCAGGGTGAATGGTGTGTAGATGAAGGTACCGGGTGCAGCAGGATAAAGCGAGACCTATTGCGTTGCAATGCTTGTTCCAAAATAAAGTGGATGCTACCAATGAGAAGAAGGGATCAAAAGACACCTGAAGCCAGGTTACAGTGTCTGTACGTGCAAGCAGCTGCGGGCGGGGCACAAGGAGATACCCCTCGGCCTCCTTTAAGGGTAAATAGAGTCCCCTCCCTGGAAATAGTGGGCACTCCGTACACACGCCTCCATCCCTAGCTAGTGCCCTGGAAATACCGGACCGACATGTTATTGTCCATATTTGGGCTCTAACTTATAATAGCCGGTAAATGGATGGTGCCACCATGCTGTAATGGTCATACTGGGACTGATGTTGCTGCCCTTTTTTTCCCCACAAGCTCCTAATGACTTTGTTTTAGCGGAAAATATGTGGGTTTGAGAGGGTCTGATTGCAGGAAGCCAGCATATGAAGCCAGGGTGAAGAGAAGGATACACTTGCAAATCCAATGCCAAATAGGTATAAAGCCGTTGCCATTGTTTTTTTTTTAATAGACCACCCACTCGTCACAAACCCCCTTGTTAATGTAGGAAGATGGTGTTCCTTCCCCGGGGAGGCGGGTAATCAATGTCACTCAACCATTTTGCTCCCCTGAGGGACCTCAATGAGATAGATTGACAGTGAGAGGGTGTGGTTAGGGGTGTAGATTGCGATATGCCCATTGAGAATGGTGAGAGGAAAACTGGCGGAAACATAGATCCCCATTGCAGCCCTAAGTGTCATAATAGTAGGTAATTTGGCACCTTGGGGGGGGGGGGTTTCGGCCACACCATATGCACAGACACGGGTCAGTGGGTCTTGCTTCAAAATTCACAGACGGCCACTGTCTCGACTTTATTAGTCATTTTCACATAATTTGTTTACAGGAAACGTGGGAGTGCGCAAAAATCTTCTTTCTCAAAGGATATAAAATGTTCTTCTGTCCGGCAGAGGGCTCTAGAACTGGGCGAGCAAGAGGAGGCTTCATCATATTTGTAGATCTGAAGATTCATGGCATTATGAAGCCTTTGGCATGGGATTCCTTTGTCGTCCAAGGGTTTACATTAACAAGCAAATCGTATAGATTTGCTCTAATGAACTTTTATTATGCAAAACGGCAACATCATGGATCGGCAAGCATTGCAGAGTTAAGAAGGTATCTCGAGCAACAACAGGGGGAAGGTTTGTCACAGGTTCATTTAATCCTAGTGGGAGATTTCAATTGTCATTTGTGCCCCAATATAGACATGAATTCCCAAGATCAGTCTACCTGCACCATCAGTGAGGGACTGCATATGGAACAAACATTGGTAGGGCGGGAATTGAATGTTCTCCTTAACAACCATGGTTTAACACACACACTGGACCTGATTGTTTCCCCTTTGGGTTCTCTTCTCCTGCCAACCAACAAAGGCTGGGGTTGCTCAACAATCATTGATTTTATCTTTGTGTCGTCATCCGTGAGGAGGGTTATATCTCTATGTACTATCCTTCACAGTCCATTCAGAGACCACAACCCACTGACACTGGCTCTCGAAGCCCCAGGACATCAGTCGGCCCCAGGCAGTACAAATAGGGGCACGATGTCTGCCATGGGCAGAGGAAGGCGTTTAAGGTGGTCACAAGTGGATGTTACAGATTTTAATAGATCCTTGTTCAGTAACAGCCAGCAGGAGATGTTGACTTGTTTAGACCCGCAAGCCTCGGGGGAAGAAACAATTCAGGGATTTATTGCCATTGCAAACTCAATTGACGCACTGCTAACTGTCACAGTAGCCACAAGATGGTTTGACAGCCAGTGCTCCCAGGCTCTAAGAGACCCGAAGATGGTCTTGTAGCAGATTCCGTGAGATAGAGCCCGGGTGGCAGCCAGCCACAGCATCTACAAGCAGGTGGTTAAAAGGAGTATGCGCCAATTGCAAAAATTAGCTTGGGAAGATCTAGCAGAGACCTGTAATAAAAGGATAGCACCAGTTTCTGGAGGTTCATTAATAATCCCTGTTTCTTAGACCTGGATAAACCAGGGTTAAGTCACAACATTCCTTCAGATATATGGAAGGATCACTTTGAGGCAGTATACAGTCATGGCCCTAGTGAATCAAACCCACAGAACCAAATTCCCCTCCACAGGTCGGATACCATTAGCTTCACCTTGGCTGAGGTCCGAACAGTAATCAAAGGATTATCCCAAAATAGGGCCCCAGAACCCGATGGGATTCCTCCTGACCTCTTTTGTTATAATTCAGAGGTATGGGCTCCACTTTTTCTGCCATCATCGTTCCGATCTTCAATAAGGGAGATAGGAACAGCCCACACTGTTATTTTCCAATATCCCTAAATAGACGCCACAGTGAAAGTTCTTCAGCAGGTTCTCCATTATAGGCTGTCAGACTGGGCAGATGCCAATCGAATAATCTCGGAGGTGCAGTATGGGTTCTGGGTTGGAAAATCCACCACAGACCAGTGTCTTAACCTTTACCTTTTAACTGCTCAATACACTTTAGCTAAACCAGGTGTGATGTTCCTGGGTTTTATGGATCTCGCTGCAGATTTTGATTGGGTGAACCACAGCAAGCTATGGAAATTGCTTGGGGATTTGGGGGTTGATGTGGCGATAATTAATGTAAATATCTCTTCATTCTAATACCTGTAAGTAGATATACCCAGGAGGGGAATACCACCGATCATTTCAATTGTTCAAGCGGGGTCAGGCAGGGATGTATATTAGCCCATTTTTTGTTCACATTGTATATTAAGGATCCAGATGCATCCTTGGCGGCCCTACAGGCCGATACCCCTTGGATAGGTGCGAGACCGGTCCCCATTCTATTGTACGTGGATGATGAGGTTCTTCTCTCGCGTACACCGAGGGGCCTGCAGATCTTACTTGACGGATTCATGTCTTTTATGAAGGAAATGGATCTATCACCGAATCTATCCAAATCATATGTCATGGAAATCGGTAAACAGAGCACCAGACATAATTCTTACAAATTTTGCACACACAGTTTAGTGAAAGTCTCTGCTTTCTCCTATTTGGGCATCTTATTTTACGAGAAACTTAACTTTAAAATCCTACAGGAGGGGAAGATTGTAGAAATGGCGAGATCAACAGGAGCAATTGCAAACTATGCTCACAGGTTGGGCACTTGGTCCCCGGAGATAATTTTAAAACATTATAACTGTTTCTGTATTTCCAAAGCTCTTTATGCCAGCAAGGTTTGGGGTACACTGTGAGTGGTAAACTCCAAACCGCAGAAAATAAATATTTTAGACGCATCTTGAAAGTTCCACCGAGCATTCCCTCATACTCTATACATGAGGAACTAGGGACCAGGAACATTATGGACTTGGTTGCGGTTAAACCCTTGTTATGTTGGGTGAATGGCTGGTCAAATGAGGAGGCTGGTTTTAACAGACTTATATTTCAGGACTGACTCTCCCTTGACCACACACTTACAATACCCTGGTTAAAACACATCAAGGATACCTTTACCACCTTAGGAAGAGCAGATATGTTTTCTAGATATGACAACATGAAGCCACGGGATAAGAACATCATTACAGAGCCGTTTTTTAAACATGCGGCAGCTCACCGCGAGGCACAGGAAATCAGAAAACCCTTGGTAAGAGCGCAGATTTTGATAAAATCTGTGCAAGCAATGGAGCCCTACTTATCTGTTTTAACAAGTGCGCACGATAGAATTTTAATTACTCATTGTAGATTGAATCAAATTCATCATCTTCTGGCTTCCCCCTCTAGTTTTGTTTTACATTCAGAAGATAGAGGGCCTGTGGCTTCGACTCAAGGTCTCCTCAGGATACACTTCATTTTCTCTTTTTTTGTAAATATTTCTTGCATCCTAGAAGAGTGTTTCTCAGAGGTCTTTTAAAAGAACCGGGTTTTAGACATGTCTGTGTTGCCTTATTGTTTTTACAACTTTTACCTAATGTTAACACCCTTTTTTATGTGAGTAATTTTTTAAGATTTGCCTTAAGGTTGAGATGCACTAGAGGTGATTAACTGTTACCTCCTCCCTGCGTATTTGCACATTGTCATGCTGCTACAAATGTAATGCACTCTTGCTGCTTAATGTGGTCCATTTATTCGTTACTTTTAGTCTGTCAATTACTGCTTGCGGTTCTTCACCTTCTGTTTTATTGTTTTAGCTGTTTTGTTGGATTATATGTAAACCTGCATATGTGACCATAGTGTAGTTAACATATGGATTTGATCTGCTGATTTTTTATCTTTTTAAAACTGTCTCTTTTTAAGGCTGTACAGACTGCCGAATTGGGATTATTTTTATTATTGTTAGTATTATTAATGCCGCATAGTGACCCTTGTGTGTCTTTTGGGATTGCTGGCATTATGGGGCTTATTTACTAGCCCCTTGCGCTGCGAGTGTGATCAAAAAGTGATGTACTCGGCGGCACATTGGGCTTGTAAATAAGCCTCTATGCCTTTTATATCCAATGCCACGTGGTTCCGAGGTATAACTCTTTTTTTTATTTTTATTTTTTCATTCAGAGCAAGAGGTTCAGGAATACATTACAGAATACATTTAACATTTATATTGTTGATAATATGGCATTAAAATGAAATAGTATGAAGAAAAGAGAGCACTAACCGAATGTGCAATGTGCCTTGTGCAAAACAGGTGCAAAGGGACCAATTCCCCACTTTAGTATTTAGAATATAATATCTATGAAGTGCTGATGCATTCTTTACGAAAAACCATCAAAAAGGAAATTCACTTCAACAATCTTATCATAGAATATAATATTAAAGTGCGAAAGTGTAAAAAAAGGCACTAATCGAAAGTGCAATGTGCCATGTACAAAAACAGCATAAATACAAATCCTCGAAGCCACTAAAGGGCAAGTGCAAGACATAAGTAATTGCAGTAATGTTAAAATAAAGGGAATTCATTAGCATAAAAACATCAATAAAAAAGACATGCTTCGAAACAATTCACCACTTCCAGTATTTAAAATGTAATATCTATAAAGTGCTAATGCATTCTTCACAGAAAACAATCAACAAGGAGGTTCACTTCCATACAAAAACCACGTTAGGCGAAGACTTCTAGGTATATCCCTTCCAATACTTCATTTTCTATTAAGTCTTCTACAGTATTTCAAAAAACTTCCAGTTTCGCTCAAACTTTTTTACAGCTCCTACCCTCCTAGCATAGGCCTCCTCAAATTTTTTTACTCTTTTCATTTTATTAATCCATTTCAAATGAGAGGGGGCTTCTGTAGATCTTCAATTTTGCAAGATTAATGAGCGAAAGCACTTATCTTCCATGTCTGGAAACCTTTTATTTAGAGTAGAAGGTGTTAAATAGGCCAGCCACCTTGAAAAAAAGGCCATTCTCTTATAATTAGCAGCACGCAATGCTCTACTTCCTGAGTAGCTGATCCACTCCCACTCCCACTCCCTTACGGATAATCTGCAGTCAGTTTCCCGATTTATTTTTTCCAAAAGGTTCTGGATCACCAAAGAATATTTTGTTTTATGTAGCAACTTATACCAGTTGCCTATTCCTCGTAGTTTAGCCCCGTAGAGGGCAACTGTCGAATGATTGGGGGGTTCAGTTATACCACCGGTACTCCTCAACCAGGAGACTAACCGCAGATATTCAAAAAAGGCCGGTTTCCGATGAGTACCTATCCTGGCCAATATTTCCTGCCAGGAAATCAGCCTATTCTGAACTATAAAATGTCTCAATTTGGTAAATCCAGAATTCTCCCAAACATTGATGTGACTAACTTGTATCTGGAAACCGAGGCTGGCACATTCTCTTATATTGAGGTATTGAAAGCCCTTTAGATTAATTTCCCTAGAAACGGTTTGAAGTCTGATAAGAAAGTCTTTTAAAGTTTTATATCGTGTTTTCTTAGGAAGCTTAGCAGTTTTTAAAAACACTGAAGTGGATGAACCAATTTCTAGCAGCATTCTATTGATAAAAAAAGGATCTCTACAACAGCTAGATCCTAACAGCCCGGATACTAAATCAAGAAGGGCAGCTTCATAATATGATCTTACATGTGGGAGCGCAAGCCCCCCCTGATCTATTGGTAGTTGTAAAGTATTCAATTTAACCCTGGGGGCTTTCTTCTCCCAAATGAATTATCTGAAAAGCGTATCCATTTCCCTAAAAAATACCTGATTAATTTTGATAGGAACATTAGAAAATAGAAAAATCAATAGGGGTAATATAAACATTTTTATTAATGATACTCGCCCTACTATTGATAATGGAAGCAATGACCATTGCTCCAATAATTTACTTATTTTTGTCTTCATCCTTAAATAGTTTAACTCAAATAATTGAGAAAACTGTGAGGAGACATAAATCCCAAGATATCTTATAGGGTCGGTTCTTAATGCCTGTGATTTTAAAGAACAGGGAAATGCGTCGATATCAGCATTCATGGTAAGAACTTCTGTTTTATTTGCATTAATTTTATAGCCGCCTATTCTCTCAAACTGCAAAAATTCTCCCAAGACCTCCTCGAAATTAATCCTATTTGGGGCCAGGTATAGGATAATATCGTCGGCAAATAATTTAAGTTTAGGCATATCAAAGATTGGGGGGTGAATAGCAGCATTGTTTTGAATTCTTAAAACCAAGGGTTCGATAAAAAAAGTAAAAAGTAGGGGAGAGAGTGGACAGCCTTGTCTCGTTCCACGCCTGATTTTTATTGTTCCTGCGCAGCTGGCATTTATTACAAGCTTTGCAGTAGCGTCCTGATAAATATTATTTAGCATCCCTACAACATTCAATGGAAAACCAAATTGAGCCAGAGTAATAAATAAAGTCTTCCAATGTACAAGGTCGAATGCTTTTTCTGCATCGACCATTACAATGCTTGCTGGGATATGATTTACATTAATATAGTCTAAAGCCTGTATTAAAAATTTAGTATTGGCAGCCATTTATCTACCCGCAATAAAACCAGTTTGATCCTTGTGAATTACTTCATGAGCAGCTGGTAACAAACGCTCGGCCCAAACCTTCATTAATAATTTATAGTCAGAATTTAAAAGACTTATGGGCCGATACGAATTCATATCATCGGGATTCTTATCTTTTTTAACGAATGAAACAATAATCGCCTCTTTAAATTCGCTTGGGACCGGGCCCCCTTCTCTAATAAAATTAAACAAATTTCTCAGAGGAACAAGTAATTCCTCTGAAAAAACCATTAAAAACTCAATTGGGAAGCCATCTTGCCCACAAGCTTTGGAACCCACAGTTGATTTGATAGCTGCTAAAATTTCACCTACCTCAACTTGTTTTTCTAAGTTATGGACCCGCTCCAAAGATAGTTGAGGGAGATTCAAAGTTGAAAAATACTCTTTAATCGAGTTTTCCCGTATTTTGTATTCGGTGGAGTATAACCGGGCATAATGATCCAGGAAGAGTTGGGAAATTCTACAGCTATCAACTACATCTAAACCAGTGGAGGGATCCAATATTTTAATTATTGAGGCAGATGTCTACCGTGACTAAAGACATGAAAGCAGCCACAATTAAAGAGAGACATCTTGAAAGCAAGATTGAGGATCTTGAGAACCACTCACGGAGATCCAATCTACGGATAGTCAGAGTTCCTGAGGGAATCGAAAAGTCCCAGCCACTCCAATGGGTGGAATCCTTTATTAAGCAGACTGTTCTTCCTGAGTTCGAAGGAGACCTCACAATTGCAAGGGCACATTGTGTACCAGCACAACCTTTCCCGAACTCTCCAATGCCACGAACAATTTTGGTTAACTTTATGGACTTCCGAATTAAAGAAAGAATAATTACAAGAGCAATGCTACCACCAAATGTCGTATCTATTCTGACATGAGTGCCTCTGCTGCGCGTAAAAGGAAAGAATTTGTCAAACTCTTGCAACTTTTTAAAACTCATGGCGCCCAAACATCAATTGCGCAACAATCCAAACTAAAAGTTCTTGTCAAGGGCAAGTTCTTCTTGTTTTCAGATCCGGATGAAGCCCAGGCATTATTAAAAGAAATTTCAAAGGGGGACTAAGCTTAATAGGAGGTTTTCATGGAAAGAAGGAGAGAAAGAAAAAAAAAAAACCTGTGGCCTAGTTTGATTTTCATACATAACTCTTAATTTTTAAGGTTCTTAGTCAATTCACAAAAGTTGGGGGTGGGGCGGGGTCGCGGGTCACGAAGGGAGTAAGGTCAAGACACCCCAGGGTGTAGTAGGGTGGGTAGTAATGTGGTCAGCGTGGCTGGTAGGGGATATTCCACATTCTAGGGAGGGGGGGTTTTCTAGGGGTTGGAAGGGCAGGGGGGCTGGGGGTTCACTCATGGCAAAGGGGGGAAAAACAGAGCAAGAGGTTTTCGGAATAAGGTTACTATTAGAATTCATATTAAAAGGCAAGGCAGAACATTGTTTATGAATAGATGGATAGATGGTTAGGGAATTGAATAGATGTAGGATTCTATCAGCCAACGTAAATGGTATACTGAATAAAAAGAAGTATGGCGCTTTAATTAGATGGCTAACTTCATTAAACCCTCAAATCCTTTTCCTCCAAGAAACTCATCTTAAGTCTAACTCCCCTAAGCTATTTATACCCAGAACTTTCTCGAAAGTATGTTTTTGCATCCTCAGGCTCTGCCACGAGGGGTGTCGCAATTTATCTTTCAAATAAGCTTCCTTGGGAGATTGTAGAAGTTCATAGGGATTTGCAGGGGAGATGGATATGGGTAGCAGCAAAGCTTTATGGGGAAAGTCTTAATCTAATTAATTACTATGGCCCGATAATTGATGATGAGGCTCCATTGATCCAAATATATACTTTATTATCTGGTGTCCCGGGGCAGATGATACTTGGAGGAGATTTTAATTTTATATTGGATTTAAGAAAAGATACATCAAATAAACAGAGGAGACAATTAAAACCGAGTACTAAAAAAGCTTTGGAAGCCATTATTAAGGGATTTCAATTGGTGGATGGCTGGAGGGAAAGGAATCCGGAGGAGGAATTTTTTACTTTTTATTCACATCGCTTTCAAACCGCATCTAGAATTGATTTTTTCCTTAGCTCCAGGTCCCTTCAGATTTTAGAAGTAGGTATAGGATGTAACCCCTTTTCAGACCACGCCTATGTTAATCTGGAGATTAAAATCAAGGGCGAGGATAAGGAACGGCCTAGGTGGCAGCTCGACCGTCTCCTATTGCAGAATGAGGAATGGGTAAAGGATTTTAGGGTCTGGATCGGGGAATACTTTAGGATCAACGAGAATACCGCTACCCCCTTTTCTGTTTGGGGAGGGTTCAAAACGACAGCTCGGGGTCTAATAATTAGGCCTGGGCAAAAATTTCGTTCCGTTCGCGGAAATTGCGATAATTTGACATTTTTGCGTTCCGCAGAGAGCGCGAAAATGTCAAAAATTCCGGTTTCCGCAGCTTGGCGATAATTTGTTTCTTGCTCGCGCTGTAAAATGATACATTCTCGCGCGCGCGCGATCGCCTTACCTGAATCCCTGCGTTCGCTGACAAGTTTTCTTGATCCGGTCGCGTTCTCCATGAGATGTTGTATTGTTTTTAGCCATTTGCGCTGTCTCGCGACAGTTCGCGCCCGCAGTGACGTCATGCGTCGCGCGATCACGTCTTTCTTCTCGCGATCATGCACCGCGAGAACAACTCAAAACAAGATGGCCGCGCCCGCAAGCAACCACATGGGTAAGTTGGCGACCCGCAACCATGCAGAAAATCTCGCGAACGTGCCGGAAAAAAACTTCCGCATCTTCGCGATATTTCTGCTTGTTTGCGATAATTTTAAACATTCTCGCGATAATTTGCGAAGGTTGATTCCGCAAATTCCGCCCACCCCTACTAATAATAGCTTTTACAACTGCTCAGCGTAAGGTTCGAAGGGATAAGATAGCCCAATTACAGATAGAACTGTAGCAGGAGTATGCCCTTCAACTTCAGTTTCTACCTAATAAATATGACCAGGCAAAAATGGCATTGAAAGATTTCTTTACCATGGAAGAGGTCTGTAAATCTCAACTATTTCAACAGAGGGTCTACGAGGAGAGCCAATTAATTGGCAAACTCCTGGCAAACTCTACAAGGAAGAAACAGGAATCTGGTTCCGAGGTACAACTCATCATTGTTGCAACAAGGGGAGAGGATGTGGTCTCACGGCTAGACTGCGGGCCTTGGAGCTGGGAAACCAAGGTTCGAGCCTCAGGTCGACTCCACATCCTGTGATTCTGGGCAAATCACTTAATCTCCCCGTGCCTACCCAAAAAAATGAATGTGTTCCTATGCAATGTAACTGGCGCTCATGTAAAGCGCTCCAATACCTTCAGGTCGTGTTCGCGCTATAGAAATCTGCAGAAAAAAAAGGCGGGTAGAAATGACGGGCACCTGGGCTCTTTACTGAGGTTTGACACCGGTGGTTGCGTGTCATGAACCAACGCACAGTAAGCAACAAATTGATTTACTTACCATTCTAAAACGCTGTGGGTCTTATTTACAAGCCCCTTGCGCCACCTGTACCTCACTCTTTCCCAAATTAAAAGTGAGCAAAGCAAAGTGGGCGCAGAGCAAAATTAGGCAGAGCCGCGTGAACGCCAGCGCATCCCTTAGTAAATAACACTCGCATTTTGTCTGATTGGGAGCGGTTGCTAAAACAGAGGGGCTTATTTACAAGCCCCTTGCACTGCTGGTACGTCACTTTTTCCCATGCTAAAAGTGATGCAGGTGGCTTGTAAATAAGCCTAAGAGCATTTCCCAGGTGTATTTTGGTTTCGTGGAATAACCCTTGACTTTTTTTTGCTGTTGGATTATTCTTTCATCAGTTGCAAACTGTCTGCCAAAACTAATCTTTCGGAGCTGCGACTAAAGTCTGTTTTAGCACGACTGCCATTGTCAGTCAGTCAGTCAATTACTTTCTTCGATACTTATAGTATAAGAGCATAAAAGTTCAGGTGAATACAATTTAAAAACTTCAATCAATCAGTGCAAAATCAAGGGTTATATACATGTCAGTATAAAGATGATAAAACATAGTTATAACAATCACAGATAAGAAAACCAGTTAACAAAAGCTGTTTAAAATTCATTCACTAGTGTTGTGCTGCCGCCTGATCTTCCATGATTGAGTTAAGACACCACTGAAAAGCAAACCGTAGGATTAGGCAAGGATTGTAAAAAGAACATTGCTACGCGACATTGTTTAAAATGGAGTTTGCACATCAGGGGGAGGATACATCTTTTACGAGATTCCCTGTAAAATTTGCAGAAAAAGAAAATATGTAAATTTGATTGCGGAGAGGAGCCATCTCAGGGACAAGGGGGTAAATCATTTATAGAATAGATTCCTGCAGGCTGTGCCAACATACACGGAATAAAATGTAATCGCAATCTAATTAAAAGGAATCTGTGACGTGGGTTTGTTACAGTAAATAAGTATGACATTGTCCCTTCCTGATGCTTCGGGTCTTCAAGGTATAATTTTACCAATAGCTTTGTGCAGTTTGTTTGCAGTCTAGCATCTGCTCTTTGTTTAAGAAAACAGGCTTTTAGCTCCCATCTTGAAATGCTCATACAGTCCCTGGGGGGAACAAATAGACGCTCCAAGCCAAAGGAGGAAAGAGTAGCTTTGATGTACGAAATCCATGGAATCCTATGGGGATTTTCCATGGATAGACAATCTTCAATACATTTTTGGGTAGTCTGAATAGACTCCCTTCTCCAAATGGAATGCCATAGGATAATTGGAGCCACAGAGATTGTATCAGACAGATATGGGACCTCCAATTCTGTGTGGGTGATAAAGTTAGAGCAGCTTACGGGGAGGCCCATTAATTTTTTCCAAAAGGTATCCTCTATCACTTGGAGAGCAGATGGATTAATATGGCCCCATATGCCTGCCCCATAAGTTGCTACCGATACTGATTTGGCTGCATAGACCTTTCTTATCATATCGATAGGTTTCGCCCCCTGTTTTTTTTTGATGAAGAAGTGGAGAGCAATAATACTTCTCTCAAGTGATAGCCCTCTAGCAGCAAGCATATGGGACCATGAGAGCTGCCTGTCAAATGTTACGCCCAGGTAAGAAAAGGTATCGGTATGGGCTATTTTTTTCCTTGTAATATAAAAACTCGAAACCTTCCTATCCTTCCGACCAGGGGTTAGAATAAAAGACTTTGCCTCGTTAGTTTTCAGCCCTAAATTTGTCATGTAGGTTGCGTAGATGTTTAGTAACTTTTATAGGGCCAGGCCCGTACGGGCAATTAGCACTGCGTCGTCAGCATACAGGAGGATTGGGGTGCGGGCGTTGTTAATTTTAGGGACATCTGGTGTTGAGTCCATCAGGGGCGCTTCTACCCCATTAGTGTAAATAGAAAAAAGAAATGGGGCGAGTACGCAGCCCTGGCGGACTCCTCTATTGATTGGAAACGCCCTGGTGCACTCCCCTTCCCTCCCGTATCTGACGCAGGCCATGGCTGATGAGTGAAGCTGCTTGATGAATAGTATAATAGCCCCATCTATACCCATTTCCTCCATTATCCTCCATAGGTGTTTGTGTGTCACACAGTCAAACGCTGAGGACAAGTCCATAAACGCCAAGTATAGTCTGCCGGGCTTCGCTAGGGTGTACTTGTCGATTAATAGACCACGTGCTTCCGAGGTATAACTCATCATTGTTGCAACAAGGGGAGAGGATGTGGTCTCACGGCTAGACTGCGGACCTTGGAGATGGGAAACCAAGGATCGAGCCTCGGGTCGACTCCACATCCTGTGATTCTGGATAAATCACTTAATCTCCCTGTGCCTACCAAAAAAAATGAATGTGTTGTTGTGTAAAGTAACTGGTGCTCATGTAAAGCGATCCAATACCTTTGGGTCGAGTTCGCGCTATATAAATCTTGCAGAAAAAAAAAAAGGCTGGTAGAAATGAAGGGCACCTGGGCTCTTTACTGAGGTTTGACACCGATGGTTGTGTCTCATGAAGCAACGCACAGTAAGCAACAAATTGATTTACTTACCATTCTAAAACGCTGTGGGGCTTATTTACGAGCCCCTTGCGCCACCTGCACCTCACTCTTTCCCAAATTAAAAGTGAGCAAAGCAAAGTGGGCGCAGAGCAAAATTAGGCAGAGCCGCGTGAACGCCAGCGCATCCCTTAGTAAATAACACCCGTATTTTGTCCGATTGGGAGCAGTTGCCAAAACAGAGGGGCTCATTTACAAGCCCCTTGCGCCGCTGGTACGTCACTTTTTCCCATGTTAAAAGTGACGCAGTTGGCTTGTAAATAAGCCTAAGAGCATTTACCAGGTGTATTTTGGTTTCGTGGAACAACCCTTGACTTTTTTGCTATTGGATTTTTCTTTTGTCATTTGCAAACTGTCTACCAAAGCAAATCTTTCGGAGCTGCGACTAAAGTCTGTTTTAGCACGACTGCCATTGACTTACTTCCCCTTTTCTGTCGTTAGGTCGCAGCTCAGGTCTTTTACAGGTGGGAAGTGTGCCTCGCGCGCCCTATTGGCTGGCTGGAAGGGCCGACTTTTGTCAGGTGCGCAGCACGAGCGTCGCGGGTGACTCTATGCGTTCATGGCATGACTGGCCTTGGTGACTCTCGTGTCACCTGCCAGCACCAGGATTATGGATGGCTGGCGCGAGAAGCCTGATCCTGGTGAATATGGGCTGTAAAGTCTCCCGTGCGTGGTTCTGGAATGTGACAGGGAGTGAGATTCCTCGCCCATGAATAGGAGAAAAGTTACCTTCCGTAAGGGCTGCTTATTTTTCTTATGGGCATAGAAGAATACGTCCCATCAACTTTAGAAGGAGAGTGATTCGTGGCAACCTAATGTGTTCTCGCTTGGATGCACGGCTGGCATGAGTGAGTTCCAGTTGAGTGTTCTCTCAAGTGACGGTGTTTGAGAGCCGTGAAAACAATGCGGATGCCACTCCCGGATTAAAGCTGCTGGGAATTATTTGCGCAGGCATTAATGGAGAACAGAAACGAGGTGTTACCGCCTCTGGGTTCCTTGCTGTACATTGACTCTCTGTAGGAGATACTGTCACGGACCTGAACGGGCTGGTTTCAAAATAATGTATGGGTCTGGTGTTAAACCAGACAGCCGTGGCCGCAGAAGGGAAGGTGTGGGCTCGTAGAACAGGCCACGGTGTGAGGAAACGAAGACAGCCGTGTTCATAGAACTGAGCGAGCTGTAAAGGTCAGTGAGCGTTCAGAAGGGTGACACCCTGACCTAAGGCTGAAACCGGTGCCGGTATAATAGATTCATGTTGGATGAGTGCGATAACAAGGCATCTGACAACACACAGTCCTGGGAAGGAGCTTTGACTGGACTCAGACCTGATGAGCTAGGTACACAGATCTCAAAGAACTGTCATTAAGTATGATTTAGTAATTCGTGTTTAATTGCCAGATACAACATCTGGTGTACCGTATTTGGTGAGCCTAGGGGAAGATGCAAATTATCAAAGAAAAAAATATATATTCATGCGTGTGAATCCCACCGGTGCCGGTCAATTAAAAAAACAACTCAGTTCATCACATTAAAGAATGAAACTAGGTTCTGACAAAAATAGAATCATTGCAATGTAGCACAAACTTAATGAAGGTCCGTCTGGCAAGTTAATTAATGATTAAAAAAGGTTCTGTGCGATTAGAACAAGAAAGCATGTAAAGTGGTGCAAAAGCAATGTTCTAGCTGCTCTGGGTACTTGCAGCTGTGAGACAAGCCCCATCCTCTTGTGGGGGGCCTCTGACAGAATCCCAGCGTGAGTGGGTCTGCCCCTCTCATGACTCTTTGGGGCAGATTTATGTTTCCTGGCGCATCCCTGCAAATCAGCAGGGATGCGCCAGGAAAGATGCGTCACGCAAGTTTACCCTTGCGCCACCACAGATGCGCCGCATTTACAATGCAGCGCATCGTGGCGCAAGGATAAACAGATGCGTGACGCATCTGATGGCGTAAGGGCGGCACATTGCTGGAGTCGTGTCGAAAGCACAACGCAACTCCAGCAATGTTTAGGGGCTGCCCATACCTAACATGCTGCATCATGCCTTACGCCTGCTTCAAGCAGGCGCAAGGTTTTGACGCAGCAGCGTCGGAAAAGTGACTGAGTGAAATCTTGTAGATTTCACTGCGTCACTTTTTTCGAGGCTTTTTCCGCTGGAACGCCCACCCTGCATACATTAAACCTGACGCAGGTTTAATGTGGCGCAGGGCTTTACACCGTGACGCATCTCCATAGATGCGTCACAATGTGAATAGGGCGCAACGTGGCGCAGGGTTTACGCCGCTGCTGCATCACAAAAGTGACGCAACGGTGGTGTAAAAGTGGCGCAAGTCTAACCTAAATCTGCCCCTTTGTCTTCACCAAGAGTCTTACCTGGCATCGATGCTGTGTAGGTTGCGGTTCAGAAGGGCAGCACTACACAGTTGCTCGTGGATCCTCCTGTGAGCGTTCTGCCCACGCAGACTGTTTTGGAATGCAGACCACTTAGGATTTTCTGATCCTTTGAAATAGGAACAGCTGGACAGCAAGTTGCAGCATCATTCCCAGCATCCCGCAGAACCCTGTGCAGGATTTACCACCTTGCTGTTCTCAATACTTTCCCCAAGCTCTTTTGTGGAAGCTCTGAGTGCAGAGTTAAGATGGCAGAGAGAACCATGCTCTTTCCTGGTGGTGCTTCCTATGCTTCCAGTGCAGTGGCTGGTTTTTCTGGTCCAGTTCACATACTCTATAGTGTAGCTTCTAAGGCCAGAGAATCAGCCTATCAACAGTTCTTTTAACCAACTGACACCACCAACCTCTTATAATGCATAGCTGTAGCTCGAGAAATGTGGATTCAAGTAAAGTTTGATATTTTAAAAGGGAAATGTTTAAAATTGAGTTTGAACTGTTTTGAATTATTCTTCAATCAATTTACACTGCGATAATTATTTATACTTTTATGCATTTACTAATTGCGAATAAATTTATTTGATTTTTTTTTTTTTTTTTTGTCCTCATGTGTCACTTTCCACCCATTCTCTCTTGGTGACGCCCTAGGGTGTTAATCCTCTCATATATGAAGGATCCTGCTTGTTTAGAAAGCCTAAGGGAGGAAAGAACCTAGAATGCAGAACCATGGAGGAATTCTCTAAACTTAATGGGCCAAGAGAACTGGCTGGAACCACAGTTGGTTGGTGGTGTCAATCAATCAATCAAATAACTTTATTTGATACGATAAAGTTATTTGATTGATTGATTGACACCACCAACCAACTGTGGTTCCAGCCAGTTCTCTTGGCCCATTAAGTTTAGAGGATTCCTCCATGGTTCTGCATTCTAGGTTCTTTCCCTATAAAAGTGAAGGGGCTTCTATGACAACATCTATTCCCCAGCCAGAGATGAGGAATTTTACTCCATAGTGGTTATAACAATAACACCAATGGCCAATAGCTATTAGACTTCAGTTTCTTAAGCAGGCTCAGGAACTTAGGAAGAAGCCTTAACGTCATGAAGTATCAGACTTCCAGTGACAGTTTAGTCTTTGTGCCTGCATTGTCTGCTGACAATCATCTAGCTGAGGCAGTTGTGGTAATGGTCGATCACTCCCCCGTAGGGGCAACGCTTTGTCCTCTCACAACAAGATCTCCGCCATCTACAGAAACTTCAAACCCCAACCCCGACATCCTTTTTCACCTAGCCCATATGAACAAGAAACACGACCACCTGCTTACCTCCTCGGACCAGCTCACCATGTGTTAGAAATGGGATTTCTGGTTGGCTAAGGCTTGTGCCAAAGCCAGGCAGAAACCACCACTCTAGTCAGGGCAAGGGAGTTACACGCTGAAGATAACCTCTGCTCACCTTGGTAGCTTGGCACGAGCAGTCAGGCTTATCCCAGAGGCAATGTGTAAAGCGTTTACGCAACACACACACAGCAGCAACACACTAGGCACACTACAAAAGAAACACCACACAAGGTTATATAAAAAATAGCCTTTGTATTATCCAAAACACATTAGAATCATAATCACACAATATACACTGTGCCAAGTGGCACTGGGCAATATTCACAGGGGATTATATACACCTGACAGGGCCAATCGGGCCACTGTCAGAACCATCACAAAGCACAAGTAGCAAATTTAAAACACAACCAGTAACTACTGGCAGAATACTGTACTCGCATTAGCATGAGCAACATAAACACATTGGGGCAGATCTATGTTGCAGTTGCGCCACTTTTACGCCGCCATTGCGTCACTTTTGTGACGCAGCGGCGGCGTAAACCCTGCGCCACGTTGCGCCCTATTTACATCGTACGACAATCGGTTTACCTCTGACACCATTGATCACACGTTGTTTTATCTGCTAGTCTTTTTAATGACTGCGATTAGAAACAATTCTTTCTTTTACTTCATCAATTTGTACTGGACGAACACTACTTCATCTCAAATTGCACATTATAAATACAGTGATAAATATTTACATTTGTACAGTGACTTTTTGGCATATCAAACATAACATTGCAATGAATTTGAAAATAATCGAAAAGTCAATTTTTAGTGTCAAACAATCAGAAAATCAATTAAATCACTTGTCCGATAGGGGTTATCTTTAAGAACTGTAGCTGGTTGGCTCCTATATTTCTTGCTGTAATTCTGGTCCTAAACAGAGTCAAGTTCGAAGCTTTGTGATTTTAAACGAGCAAACTTGGTTGTTTTAATGTGTGTGCTCGGGGGGGCATTATTTTACATTCGTCTCCCCCACCATTATTAATGATCTCTGCTTGATTTCTGATGTCTGCTATTTACATCGTGACGCATCTATGGAGATGCGTCACGGTGTAAAGCCCTGCGCCACATGAAACCTGCGTCAGGTTTCATGTGGGCGTTTCCACGCAGGGGGGGCGTTCCGTCGCAGGAACGCCCCTGAAAAGTGACTCAGTGAAATCTATAAGATTTCACTGAGTCACTTTCCCAACGCTGATGCGTCAAAACCCTTCGCCTGCTTGAAGCAGGCGTAAGGCTTGACGCACCATGTTAGGTATGGGGTAGGTTGGAACAGTGCTGAAGTTGTGTCGCGCTTGCGACACAACTTCAGCACTGTGCCAACCTTACGCCGGCAGATACGTCACGCATCTGCTTGTCCTAGCGCCACAATGCACCGCATTGTAAATGCGGCGCATCTGCGGTGGCGCAAGGGCAAACTTGCGTGGTGCATCTTCCCTGGCGCATCCATGCTGATTTGCAGGGATGCGCCAGGGAACATAAATCTGCCCCTAAATGTCGGCATCACAATTAGGCATAAAACCCATTGTGCATAAACCTCCTAAGCATAAACATACTACACCATAGGCATCACAAGCATAAACACATTATGCAATAAAGCCCCAGCATAAACACATTATGCCATAAATACATTTCTGAAGTGCACCGTAGTAACACTCCCAGGTGCATACATCACCTTCCTTTAGGGCCATGCGCCCTCCTGGCACTCACAGGTACCAAACCTGACCCAAGACCAACTGGCCTTTTCTAGGGGGCTCAAACGCCCTTGGTCCAAAATATCAGGGTGCGATCCTAGGGCTTTCCACGTGCCCTCTTGCTGCCAATGCAGCCAAAGCAAAATGTGCAATGCGCCGGGGCAGAGGAGCATATCTCATTTCTTTATCGTTATGCAATCAAAAATGCCCCTTTGGTTGCAGCTGCCTGCGCTCTCGCGGTGCAGGTGTGAAAATGGGCCTGGGCACCACTGTGCCTCCTGAGTCCCCACTGGGACTCTAAAATGAAATGGCCCCAATGTTGCAGCTGCCTGCAATGGCAGCGCAGCTGAGGAAATTTGCCTCGGCACGTCTGTCCCATGGGAGCCCCCCTCTTGGACTCCTCCTGGAGCCCTCAACCGTCACCACAAACTCTCACCAGACTACAGCCCCCACTCACCGGGACACAGCTGGGACTTCGCCGGTCGTCTCTTCAGATCCGGGAAGAGGGCACCGACACTGTGCCTCGGCCGGCTCCTCTCCTGGGCCTCTCGGGACCTGCCTCTCCATCTCCCTCTCCTGGGATTCCTTTTGGCTGCTCCGGTCTCCGGGGAACACGCAGGGCTCTCCCTTTCCTTACGGGAGCCCACGTAGGCATGTGCTGCCATTGGCGGTCTCGGCCGCTTTCTCAGTTGGCCCCACCCCGAGTCAGGCAGCAGACGCCTGGCTTCCGGATCACGATCGGCGGCGGCTCACTAGTCTTTTGGGCAGATGCGGGGTGGGCTCCCGCTTTGGAGTTACATACATGCGGGCCACCGCTATCCAAATAAACACAAGTGCGGGATGGGCTCCCGCTTCTTTGACAAAACGCGGGGTGGGCTCCTGCTATCCTTGGCACTGCGAGGGGGAATCCCCCTGTCGGGATTCACTCGAAATATGGGGCAGCACCACCACCGCCGGGCACTCAACAGCGGAGTGGGATCCCACTTCTCCTGCATGGGGTGGGGTCCTTCACACGTTGCAGCCTCGCGCTGCAGGCCACCAGTACTCCTCCTGGAGTAACAAAATATAGCGCTTCCAAGGAGCTAGAACTCCAGAGTTTAGAGGGGCAAAAGCTGGGCCCAGGCAGGCCATTACACAGGGCCCTCCAGCAGGGAGGCAGTCCCTTGTGGCGGTTCCTCCTCGCCCAGCAGCAGCAATCCCACCTCACAAGGAAGCACAGGAACAGCACCAACACATATGGGGTCATAGCCCCAGTATATATACATTATTTTCCCTTGTCTGCCCTTGGGACAGGGCTTGGGGGAACCCGTTCCAACTGGTTCTGTGGGGCGTTGAAACACTTTGTGTACAGTACTCACACCCTCCTTTGGTAGATGGGGTCTCAGTCTTCGGACCACCACAGGGGGGGCGGAGCCAGCATTCACCTAGGCAGGCACAGACCTATTCAGGGTCAGGGGACTACTCCTCCCACTTCTCCAAATGCAGATCTCCCATTCAGCCTTGCGCTTACTCACCCTGCGCTCCCTGGAGTCACACACACCTCACCAACCCCTGTCACTCCAAAGCCAGACATGCAATCCACATCAGGCAGGCAAACACATAGCACACAGAAATGCCAACTTCTAAAAGTGGCATTTCTAAAATAGTGATAATAAGTCTGCTCACACCATTGCGCAGCATTTATTATTTCTATTCCAACCATAACAAACTTGACCACGCTGCTCCTCTCATATCAGGACTTACCACTGAAACACTTATCAGGGAATCCCCACTACATTCCTATGGGAGGGCAGACTCACAGTAGTGAGAAACCAAACTGGCTGTTTGTCACTACCAGGACATGTCACACACTTAAGGTACATGTTCTAGCTTTTACCTATAATGCACCCTGCCCATAGGGCTAGCTAGGGCCTACCTTAGGGGTGACAGACTGCAGTAAAAGGGGGGGTCACAGACATGGCACACATTTTAGGTGCCACGTCACAGCGGCATTAACACTGCGCGCACAGGCCCTGTAGCGTTTAATTTACCTGCCCTGGGTATATGAGAAACCACTTTACAAAGGACTGACAGGTAAATTAAATATGCCAAACAGGTGTTTACCATGGAGAGCACACTCACTTTACACTGGACAGCAGTGCTAAAGTGCCCAGCGTTCTAGAACCACCAGCACCATGTCATGAAAAAGGCTAGGAGGAAGGCAAAAAGTTCAGGGATGCATGCAAAAAGGGCCAAGTCCAACACCATGCAAGACTCTGCTGGTGGTAGCCATCACAAAGTCTGTCCAATCAGGAGCACCCACTCACCCTTGCCCCACCACATCTTCAACCTCAAAAGCAAGATGATCAGCAGCGAGCTCGCCGCCATCCTCAGCGCATCTATCACCACAGTCACCTTCCCCGAAGAATGGAAACACTCAGAAGTCAAGCCCATATTCAAGAAACCAGCCGCTGACCCCAGCGAACCCAAGAACTATCGCCTCATCTTGCTCTTGCCCTTACCCACCAAAGTCCTTGAGAATGCCATCAACCGCCAACTCACAGAATGCCTGGAGAACAACAATCTGCTGGATACCTCCCAACCTGAATTTCGCATCACAGCACCTAAACCACCCTAATTGGAGCCACAGACGATATCAAATGCCTCCTTGACCAAGGGAAAACAGCAGCACTGATCCTTTTTGACCTCTCGGGAACATTCTACACATTATCACACCGCACCATGATCAAAAGACTTCACAACATCAGAATCCAAAGAGATGCCCTCAAGTAGATCGCCTCCTTCCTCACCAGAAGAAACCAGATAATCTGCCTTCCTCCCTTCACCTCGGAACCCAAAAACACCATCTGCGGCATCCCTCAAGGTTCATCCTTCAGCCCTACATCCCTCCTGTGGATTCTGCTTATCTTGGTCTCTAAAAACACATAAAAATATAATCTATGTTTATAAATTGGTTTTGGTATTTCGTTCGTGTTGTGTAATTTTCTTATTTCATTGTTTGGTGCTTCTAAATGCTTTACACTATTCTCTTGCTGCTGAAAGCCACAGCTCCACAGGGTTGAGCTAAATGTTTTACAAGTGAGCCTGACTGGACCCAAGAGAGCTCTTGTGAGTGCAATACATGGTAAGGTTGCACAACCATATCATACAGTACACCAAAATCCTCAAACTGCCTTATTTGAATGGCTTTGTGGAGTCTATCTTGCCTCTGAAACTAGAGACTAAATGCCAGGTTGGGTACTCAGTGAACTGTCAAGAATTAGTTCTGATTTTATTCGGAAAGCATTCAGTTTTTAGTGGTACTTTGTACTCTAGTTTGGGAAAGACAAATTGACAGTAATTCAAACAGTGGATCAGTTATTAACCACAAAGACCATTTCAGCCTAGTGGTTTCAGAGCCTTCTCAGGCTGTAAGCAGTCCCCCAAGAGCTGTTATCCCACACCGTGTCCACATGTCCTCAGTGAAGTGCAAATGCAAGACCAGAAGTCAAAGTTCATCCAGGTTTATCTTTACTTTGGCCAGACTTTGAAATGTTGGGCATTGCTCCTTATTCCTTGGTGGGTTGTCAGTTTAATTTACCATGTCCGCAGTTTATGATACTTGCTGACTCTTTTGAGTATAAGTTAGGTCGAGATTGTAGGAAAGTAGGATCTGCTTCTTATGGTTACCCCGCTTTATGTAACACTAGTCTGACTGGCATCCTACTAATCAGGAGCCCAGTCTATCTGCTTTCTCCCTACACTATTATGTTATGTACTCAGGTACACTCCCGATTGGATACTGGCCTGGGTACCCTTGTCAGTCCCTAGTATATGGTACACATGTACCCAGGCCATAGGTACCCCAGAGGCCTCCCATGGGCTGAAACATCTATTATGCCACCCCTGAGAGACCATGCAAATGGAACTTCAGGCCTGCCATTGCAGCCTGTGTAAGTCTGTGCATGCACCATTTACTTAAGATATAGGTTTACTATATCTAATGATCATTGCACTTAAAACTTATAAGTCACCCCTATGGCAGGCCTTTACAATCCTGAGGGCGGGGTGCTTGGTTCTAAGTGAGAGGGTGCCCCTGCATGAGCAGGACACCCCTGCACCCTACAGAGTCCATTCTCCCGGGTTGTCAGTGAAGCAGCCATATATTACTAGTGCGGCATTATGCGACCACTTGATGACCAACTCTAAAATGCCTGAAACAAAACCCTATTGTGTTGCGTGTCAAACATGTTGGAATCATACCCCCACACCAGTACCCGGTGTGGGAGGTATGATTCCACCCCTCAGAAGCGTCCTTCGTGGGGTCCTCGGTGTTCCTGGTACCCACCTTTTAGCTCCGGACAGCATAAAATGGTTGCTGCCGATCAAAGACACATTTCTGCCTTCCTGCTGCTGAGCCAAGCTCAAGCAGGCAAAGGCAGAACAATAGGCATCCTTGCACAGGGAGGTGTGACCACCTCCCAGACAGGATTTAGTGTATTAGGGCTGGGTGGGTGCACTTGCTAGAGACTGAAAGTCTACATGAGGGGCACATTTGGTGTCCCTGTGCATAGTCCAGTTGAAACTAGTTCTGGGAGCCGTTAGCTCCGGCTCTGGCGCAAAACTGGACAAAAGACATGGGAGTAACCTCCCCCCAGTCCGGTGCCTCCCCTGGGAGGGTCCCCTGAATCAGACCGTCTGGGCACTCTTGACTTCGCTGGACTTCGTTTGGACCTGACTTTGTATCCCTCTCAGTCTGCTGCATCGTCTGTGCCTGTGCACCATACAGGATCCAGTTAGGACCTGTGGAGCATCCAAGACACCTGAAGATAATCTCCTTTGGAGTGAAGGAGTCACTCCCCTGCATTTGCAGGCACTGCAACACTGCTGACCCGTCTGCTGATCCTGAGCTCCTACTGACTCTGAAGGGTCCAGCAACACAGGAGGTGGGTTTCTACAAGCCTCAGGGAGGAGGCCTGAGCTATCCTCTCACAAATTTGGAGGCCAGTATCCCTCATAGGGGCTGCAATACTTGAACCCCTGTGCAACGTGTATATTTGGAAGGGCATGTGCTTGTTGGCAATTCCTTAACACGTGCATTGGGCTCCAAGTAGCCCCAACCTCTGGTGACTTTTTCCACAAAGATTTTCAACCACCTCGCACTGAGTTCTCCGTGGCCTGTTGTTTTGTGAAGCCGCTCTAGGTCCTCGCAACTCCTGTGCCACTGGCCTGTGGGTTGAATTCAAGGTCAACTTTGCTTTTCCTCAGCTCCCATGGTTGGTCCAGGCTTACCCTGACTCCCCTGGCTGTGTTGAGTCTTCCAGACCTTGCTGGTCCCAGCCATACACTTCCTTGTCCTTCTGCATTGGTTGCTGTTGTCAAGGCTTGTTGGTGCTCCTGCTTTACAGCGACCACTCGGCATTTAACATCCTTCATGGGACAGTTCGCATCCGGCGCCTGGTCATCCTCAACGTCACCTGGACTCCAGAGCTGCAGACTCAAGGTCACCACCAACTATTCTGAAGCACCCGACCTCAGTGGGCCTTAGTCTACTGAGCCCCTGGTCACTCTCAAGTGACCCAGACTCTGTCCCCTCTGCTTTCAGGTATTCCTCGACAAGAATCCATGTTTGGATTCGAACAGGCATTATTCTCCCTTCCAGCAGCGGAACTTTCTTGAAGTCCTCTATTGACTTTCACAGCGGTTTCTGACGCCACTTCACACCTATGCACCCAGCTTCCCCGTGATAGGTAACTTGGGTACTTCGGTATCCAAAGGGTGGGGTGGCTCTACAACCTTCTGTCTTCTGTGGGGTGTCTTCAAAGTCCACTGAGAAGGGTCCTTAATCTCTAAAACTTCAACTGCAACTTACACATAGACTTGTATGGAGACACGGTCATGTTCCCCACAATGCACACGCACTCCATGAGGTCCCTTTCTACTCACCTTGGGTGGTTCCTTGGGGTCCCAGCATTTCTACGTCCTCTCGACATTATCCTGACTTGAGTCGTGGTTCTTATACCACTTTCTTAGTATATGGTTTGGTCTCCTTCTGGGGACCACTGTGTATTAGTGCTATTTAATGTGATTTCTTTGCTATATTGTGTGCTTTGTGTATACCTCTGTGTATGAGATACTGAAACGTACTAGCGAGTATTATATAATAAATACATATTTTTATAAATACTTTGTGTGGTTTTCTTTCATTTAATCTATACTACAGGATTGCATTCTGGTAAAACAAGCTGCTTTACACTCCTTCAAGGATTATGCTGAAGGCTGCTCTCCACAGCTACCACTTGGATAACTTTCTAAGGTTGTCTGAGACCTCTTAATTCACCGTAAGGGTTTTCTGGACTGGTGCAAGGTGCCCACTTTAATTAGTGGGCATCATATACCATGCCAGCTTCTCACAGAGATTGAGTGAAATCCCCGGTCAGTGCCTTTAATGACTGGTCAGATGTGTCCCTCCACTTACGAGCAGTCAAACAGAGAACAATCTTCTTGCCACTAAAGGCTGAGGTCAAGAGTAGGGCCACAGTTCTCTTCTACTTTAGGAAACAAGGGGTCACCTACTCACCACAGCAATGTCTGCTGGGCTGGGTGTACATCTGTTAGTGTGTGTATATTGCATTAAGAAGTTGTTCTGCTGGTTTCTGACATTGATGGTATTAACACCAACAGAAAGGACAATTTTTCAGGTGTCAATATTTGCTATTTGATTAGGGGAGCCCCTAGGAAGCCTCCAACGTTGGTATTGAGCGGGACACTTTCAAAGTGGTCCTACGGGGACACGTGATAAAACCAATATATGGGGGGACACACAACACTTACAAAGGAACTAGAGAGACTAGAGGAGGAAATAGGAAGTCTGGAATGGCAACTACCGGTCATGCCCACATTAGCCCAAACTCGTTTATCCCATACGGAAACACTAGACAAGCTATGCACATTAGATTATAAAAGATACCTAGCGAAAAAGCACACGGAGGGTGGTAAGGCCGGCAGGGCATTGGCCTGGCTAATATAAACAAACATGACCCACACACACCAATTGCCACTATATATAGCTCAGGGGTCAATTGGTCAACACGCAAGCTGAGATAAACTTAGCCTTCCAACAGTAAGCCACAACCCTATATAGCACCCCAACACCGCAAGCGGAGACACACACGCTAGCATTTTTAAAGCACATAACACTCCCTCAAATTCCGCCCAACCACTATAAAAATGGAAGCCCCATCACACCTATCAAAATAACGGAAGCTCTACAGCAGCTAGAAAGAGGGAAGACCCCAGGAGCCGATGACTGGCCTCTGGAATTTTATATCACTTGTAGCACATTAATTGTCCCATGTCTTCATCGTGTATACCTGGACGCATATGACTGGGGCACGATACCACTTTCGATGCAAGAAGCCATATTAGTAGTACTCCTGAAACCTGGTAGGGACCCACAACAAATGGGATCTTATCGCCCACTGTCATTACTGAATACAGGTTATAAGATACTGGCAAGGGTCTAGCCAATAGACTGACGGAGGTTACACAATTATTGGTACACAAATGGTTTTATACCTGGCAGAAATACCAGCCTCAATTTACGGTGTCTTTTCCGATTATTAGACTGGGCAAGCACATCAGGGGAACAGCCATTGATTGCCTCTTTAGACATAGAGAAGGCATTCGACACACTAGGCTGGGAATATCTGGGGATGGTATTAGCACAGTATGACTGTTATATAGCGCCCCACAGGCCAGGGTAAAAACTGGTCATTATATCTCAGACCCGTTCCGCATCAAGAGTGGCACAAGACATGACTGCCCCCTCTCCCCTTTTAATTTTGCTCTGGTGATGGAACCCCTGGCATGCATGCTCCATATCCATGCAATGAACTGAGGCATCAAAGTACATACTCAATGGCATATAATTTCATTATATGCGGACGACGCATTGATCTATATTCAAGACCAACATGCGGTATTGGCTGACTTGATGACACTACTGCAATCTTTCAGGCGTATATCTGGGCTTAAAGTAAACTGGGAAACGTCCCTCCTGTTCCCGATGGTCCCCCAAACCTTGGAGCAACAGACGGCTCTCCTGCACAAACCTCTTACCCGGACGTACTACTCCTTTAAATATTTGGGGGTGCAAATATATTTCACTCACATGCAGAAGTTATAGAGAGCAACCTGGGGAGGGCAATCACCAGGGCATGCTCCTCCATAACATTTTGGACGGAGCTACCTCTCTTCGCACTGGGACACATAGCTATATCTAAAATGCTACTACTTCCTCGCCTATTATACTACTTTGCCACACTGCCATTCCCATTACCGAATAAATTGTTTCGTGAACTGAAATCAATCCTAACGTCCTTAGCCTGGGGCAGATCTAGAGCTCGAGTTGCCCTCATGAAACTCCATGCCACAAATAACAGAAGGGGGACTAGGGGCGCCTAATTACGAGAAATACTATGCGGCTGCTCAGCTACATTGGCCGATGAGATGGTTAGCGAACCAACATTTTTCTGAACTGGGACACTGGTCACCACACAGAAACCAGATGTCACTACAGGAGTGGCTGGGCAGATCGAACGCGAAGATCCCAAAACGGGAAACAGAAGGCAAGCTGAGCCAAAAATCTCTGAGATACACCAAACGCTACTGACACACGGCATAGGTAGGAGAGCAATCACTATGCTGTACAGTTCAATCAAACCAGCCACTGTGACCCTTAAGGGTCTACTGGTATACTGCTCTTGCAAACACACCAATAGATAAACAATAGGCACAAGCTCTGACACACCCAAAAATAATATCAACCAATGACCGTATCAAATTCACACAATTTAACTACTTACTGCTTACTTATTTAACCCCAGACAGACTAGCAAAGATGTATGTTGGCTCCACTGACATCTGCCCCCGCTAACGAGGCACCGAAGCCACAATCCTACACATGGTGTGAGACTGCCAGAACATAAAAATATACTGGGTTGAGGTGGAGACTGCTTTATCGGAAGCCATGGAGACCTCCGTGACAGCAAATGGGCTACACTTCCTTCTGGGAATTACAAAATGCAGTGCTGGGAGGAAAAATATCAATACATTTATTGATTGTGTGCTCGGACTGGCCAAACGTAGATTGGCCATGACATGGAAGTCAACCCTTTACCCATGCACAGGCACATAGCTCACAGACCTCAGAAAAGCGCTGATTGCGGAATATTCACAGTTACAGGATACCACACACACACTTATCACAGGTGCTGGCCCCCAGACTGCAAGAAATACTTAACATACACAAAATCAAAACTCTGTTAACAAGTGCATAACAACAGCTTCATGAAGAAGTAATCCCCATAGTCACACTTCGCTGCAGAACTCTTCACAAACCGGCACCAACCGGGGCCACGGTATCCTACCGCTCCGACCCTGCACGCTATTCTCCCAAGACCACCCCCAGAAATCATAGGTCAGAAGCCTTACACCCCCTACTTGACTTAGACAAGCCATAGCCCAGTCTCTCCTCTCATATAAACACCAGCATCTTTGACAGGTAACTCACCACACAGTACACTGACCCAAATCACGCACGTACGAGTAACTTATGTGGAGGGTCTGCTCAACAAATCCATAGGGCAACTATAGTTAACAAGCAAAGTTGTTCTTTTTCTTTTTAAATTAGTAATGTTTTTACCGTGCAATACTAGTACAGTGATTTAATGCTACGTAGCCAGTGCTTTAAATGGGCGAGTACTCACCAGTTCTGAGTACCGACACTTCTAACTTTTCGGCGCTTGAGTACCGGAACTTCTCTTTGTCCAAAGAGAGTACCGGTACTCATGGGCCAAGTTAAGTGATATTGGCATTTACAAAAAAGAAGAGCAATACAGCTGACAACGAGTGAGTCCGTTTTCCTGATGCACTCTAATCGAGTGCTAATCTCCCCTTTCAATGTGCTAATAGAGCCGTGGCCCGTAGGCATTCATTCAGAGTTGGGAGGGGCCAGACTCACACTGTAATGCCTGAGGCAGTGTCCACCTGGTAGTGATGACCGTGAGATAATCTGCTAAGTGCACCGCTGTCTCGAGGGCCATGCTTGTTGTGCCTTTTAAAGACACTCAGTACCTGCTCTCAGACTCACGCTGTGTGGGACACAAACTTCAGGGATCCCCCACGACAGGGGCTAAAAAGGCAGGAAGTGTCGGGGTCAGGAGGTGACAGTCCGAACACCGGCCTCAGTAAGGTTGCATTTTCATGTAAAATTTTAAGAACTTTGGGGCATATCAACAAGGGCTTTATCTCTGCTTTTTTGGCTTTAAAAGCCAAAAAAGCAGAGATAAAACTAGCACCCTATCAACAACAGGGTGCTAACATGCAAATTTGCATGTTAGCACCCTTTTACTCTACGCTTCCCCTTGCATCTCTAATGAGATGCAAAGGGGGCGTTCCAGAGTAAAATAATAGGAGAAATGTCACTAAGCGACATTTCCCCTATTATCAAGATTATCGCTAACCCTGTTAGAGACAAAAAAAGCAGCGCTAACCGCGGTTAACGCTGCTTTTTTACGTCTGGTATTCTTCTGACTTAGCCATGATATCCTATGGAAGGAGGATATCATGGCTAAGTTTGTCTGTCCCTATCAACAAGCTAACGTGAGATTATCGCTGGGTTTCCAGTGATAATCTCACGTTAGCCACTTAGCACCAGGATTTTTATCGCTATTGAGATAAGCGTTGCTAATAGCACGCTACCTCAGCGATAAAAATCGGCGCTAGCCGGCGATAATTATCCGAGCGCCAAGTGCGCTCAGCGATAATTATCGCCGGTTGTTGTTGATATGCCCCTACGATCTAAGACAAACTTGAGAAATGTGTACTAACAGATGTCTGTGTTAAAAAAAAATGACATACAAAAAATGCCATTGTGTGCTTCCCAGGAGGGTTTTTAAAAATGAATTTCCATTAAGACAAAACATGGATTCAGAATATAATTCCTAGGTGAAAGCACAGCGAGCTCCGTTTGCCGTTTAATAAACAGCAGAGTATTAAAGCCATAATCCTCAGGTATAATGCAATACCTGTAAATTGCAGAAGTGACCAGAATTTCAAGAACAATCTGCTTTTTTATCAACTTGTAAAACTGAGCCACAAACACTGCACAAATATGTTCAGTGGTTAACTTGAGAAATGTCTACATTTGGCTGTTAATGCATATTGTGTGGCGCTCCCTGGAAAAATTGGGTCAAGGGCGAACCAGATGAGCTGCTCGTAATGCCCCTTAACTGGGCAGTTTGTGTAGTCTGTGTGGGTCTGAGTTTATTTGAGAAAACCACATGAACTGCACGACAGGTCACTTCTCAGGGCTTAGGCCTCTTTCTGCGTGGTCGGTGGAATTGAATTTCACAGAATTTCGTCTAACTTTACCTCCCTGTTATGAGGAATAAAAAAATACAAATTCACCCACTGCTAGCGGCGGCATGTCAGGTTCAAGAATTATGGATTTCAAGCAAAGGAAAGTCTAAACATAATGGCCGATTTGTGACACAGTGAGGCAAGGTACTCCCCAATAAAGTCTGAATTCACAATCGAGGCTTCTGTGCAGAGACTGGAGACAGCAAGCACAGATTCTATACGTGTGAAGTCCGCCTGGCCCTCCATGCATTAGTAGTATTGTGCGTGGGCTCAGGTGAGCCTTGTGGGTGCCGTGACCAGAGCCTGCTGACCTCAGGTGCCGCTGCGCCTACGTCACCAAGGGGAGCACATTGGCATGTATATGTCCTAAGGAGCTCATATTTGTCAGTACCCCACCACTCTGGGATGTCATCTGTGGGATGGGGTTTGCAAATAACACTGCAACGCCTTCTTCTGCTGTATTAATGCGGAAAAGATAAATCAAAGGTGCAGCAGAGCATTCCATTCTGATTGGCAGATGATAAGATAGTTCAGTGGACTAATGCAACCACTGCAGAGATCTTTGTGTCACCTGAAAGTCTTATGTTCGAATTTCAACGGGTCCACTCTGCCTTTTACCCTACTGAGCTCAACAAAATGAGTAACATTGAGTTGGGTAACACCTGTTATCAGCTCCTAGAATCCAGGAAAACGCTAGTTTACTACAGAAGTGTGACAATTATTCTTAATGAAGGATGTTCTTTCATGTGTGCTTGTTACACAAGTAGGCATGACCTCACATGCAAAATGTTTGCCTGGGAAGGAGTGCATATGCAAATCCGGGCTTGCAACCTATTTTCTGGACTTCCAAATGATCTTTGGGAATCTGTGCGTGGTAAAATGCACCTATATGCAGGGACACTGGAATTATGCGGTAAGGGATGGCTCCATTATGTGACAGGGTTGAGTTAATTATGCAGCTAGATACAACATATTATTAGGCATAATGTGGCACATTTTGAGATAGTATTACTTTATTATTTTGTTATATTTACACTTCTTAACAGTCTGGGCATTGGTTGCACCTCATTAGTACCAGTTTAACACCCAAATATAGCAATGAGCAACAGCAAGGTGGCCAGTCAACCTTTGCAAAGGGCCTTTCATTGCGCTGCAACACATGCTGATGCAATTTTGGTAACTTTTTAAACGTTTGAGCAAGAAACATCCTTTTAGTTAAAATCTGCAGATTATGCGGCAGAGTATGAATTATGTGGCACATGCGTCAAATCTACAATTATGCGTAAAACGCCACAGCTGCACAATCACATAATACCAGTGGCCCTGCCTATAAGGAGAAGGATTTTGTGAGTTGAGACCAATGTTTCTTTATGTGTAAAAAACAAAGGCTGCCTTGTTGTTTGTCATCTTGTGACCTGAAACCATTGAGGGTGTTATGGACCCATAAAACATCACTTTGAGACCAAGTTTGGTTTATAGTGTAGGCTTAAAATTCACTGTACAGGAGAGGGCAGAGGTCTTCATCTTCTCTAAAAGGCTAAGCAACATAATTTGTACCTCTACTTGCACATCCTCTCCATCACTTCACTATCCTCCTCTCTGGGCACCCAGTACATGGGATTTTTACAGCATTATATTCAAAACAGGACTGATTTCTCTGCTGATCATCTGATCCAAACCACCCATTATCACTTCTTTTGTGTTACAGCATTACTACTACCTATTTTAATGGTCCTCAACTCACAGGCCTCAGAAGGATGAAAAGCTGAGTTCGACTTGCTGAGATTCGAACTTGTGAACTGTAGATCGCAGGACATAGAGACCAGTGCTGAACACATTTAGCCTTTTCTTTTAGCATCAGGGATACAATATTATGTGAATATAATCTGCACACACATATGTCTATTTTAGATTCCTCCTGAAAGCAGGAGTGCTACCGCGAACAGCCTCCACATGTGTTGTATTTACATTAACCTGATCTGTAGTCTCTGTTATGCTTTCCATGCTTTGCAGGACAACAAGTTTCAAGAAGCAACAAACACTATCCCATTCCTCCTCTGATGTGCCCCCGTAATTGAATATCCTGAAAATCTTCCATGAATCTGTCCCTACTGGACTTATGTTTGAAACAGAGGGACCGATATATCATTGAATTTCATTTCTCTTGTGTCACGCTAGATACTGCAAGTGCAACGCAAAACTAAAGTCAGATTGACCAAGCACCAGAAGGCCACCTTACGTGGCCATGTGTTGCTTTGTAAAAGACAAGAGGGTTAATCATAGTTAAACCTTTCCAAAAAATTTTAAGGAAAATATCTTGTGTGAGTCAAATGTGATCTAGGTGTTGCACCATGAGAAGCCCACTTTAATAATAAATGTACTGTTTTGTATGTAAGAGGTGTGGAGTATTGGGGGGGGGGCAGGCCTAGTGCAGTGGGGCGCCGCAAACATGAGGGACACATCAGCCAGGGTTACTCATGTGGGCCAAAGACCACGAGCGGTCTTGCGCCCGTTTATTTATACCTTCGGGCGTGCCCGCCCTCCGGGTGCGTGGATGCGTGTCCAGCGTAGCGGAACGGGCCGGATGGCTCCGTTACCACATCCCTCCAATCTTTCAGATATAGAGATCACTCGCTCCGGAACAGTCTCTTGCGCACACCACGCAAAGTCCCTCAGTCTCTGATTAGGGGCCGGATTCGGCCGGAGGCCATACTGCTGGCTCCGGGGGACGTCTCCTCGTCTGGTCCCACAGGTTCCTTTTCCACTGGGTACCCCCGCACCTTCGGAGGACCCGTTCTCCCGTTCTTCCACGCCAGACGGTGGGGGCGTGCTCCGCTGTGGGCTCGCATGCCCTCCGGACGAGCTACCCCCTTCTCCGGCATCCAGTTCCTCCTCCTGCGGGTCAGTCTCTCGTGGGGCTGTGGTGACCTGCTTGAACCAGGATGTGTTTCGTGTCACTACTCGTGTTCCTCTCTGGACCGACACCATGGTGCCCTGCACCCTGACTACCTCCCACACTTCCGGTTCAAACGGGGTGCGATACTTCCAGTTTGGATACCGGTCCTTCATGATGACCTTGTCCCCACCTGGAGACTCCTCGCCTGGGCCCTCCGAGCCCGACTGGCGTTCTCATTAGAGGTCCGCCTCCTGTCCTGAGCCGCACCTTGGTCCAGCGGCCGAGGCTGCCACGCCTGACTCGCCGGGATGTTGTCTCTGGGGGCCTTCCTGAATAGGAGGTGCGCAGGCGCGCACCGAGTGGTACAGTGAGGTGTCCGGCGGTACGCACTGAGGAACTGTGAGAGGCATTGATCCGCGTCTTCCCCTTGGTCCACTCCTATCTTCAGCGCCCGGTTCATCATGCGCATGAACCGTTCTACCTCTCCGTTGGCCTGGGGCCATTGCGGGGTGATCTTCCTGTGCCGGACTCCTCGGGCTGCCAGGTATTCTTGGAACTCTCTTCCTTGAAAGGGCGGCCCATTGTCCGACCGGACTTCCTCGGGCAGGCCCATCATGGCGAATATGCGGTCCAGCGCCGATCTCACCTGGCTGAACGCTGTGGAGGACACCACTTCCACCACCGGGAATTTGGAGTGCGAGTCCACTACCACCAAGGTGTGTCGCCCATCTGGCAAAGATCCGAAGTCCACACACAGCTTGGACCAGGGTTCTAGACACGGGTCTTCCGTGATCACCGGATGTGGTGCCGGCTTACCCCCGTGATGTTACACGAGTGACAGTTGCGGACGACTTCCTCTACCATGGCATACATCCGAGGAAACCACACTTTGCTGCGTAGCCTGGCCTTGGTCTTGGAGACGCCTTGATGCCCTTGGTGAGCCAGGCGAACCACCTCTCCTTGGAGACTCCTCGGAATGACGAGCGAGGCCCCTCTCAAGACCACTCCCTGTGGCCCCTCGCTGAGCTCACTCTGCGCCTTCCACACCTGTTGCCGAAACACTCTCTCGTCTTCAGTGAGGGCTTGCACCCCGTCCAGGAAGTTCCGCCAATTGCGGTTCACCAGCGTTTGCTTCACTTTGATGAGGCACTCGTCCAACTCCGTGGCCTTGCCAATGTCCTCCAGCGTGAGTGCCACCGGGCACGCCGCTTGTGACACCATCTGGACGAACTCTTCCGTGCAGCTCGCATCCGACGGATCTGGGCCCGATTGGGCTGGGCCCGGGTGTCTTGACAGAAAGTCAGCAGGGTTATTGGCCCCGGGTCGGAAGACTACCTCGAACCGGTAGGCTTGCAACTGGACTGCCCATCTCTCGATCCGTGGCGGGCCCAGTCGTGCGGTGCCAGCGAAAAGCGGGACAAGGGGCTTGTGGTCGGTGACCACCCGGAAGTCGTGACCATACAGGTAGAGGTGAAAATGCTGGCAGGCCCACTTGATGGCCAGCGCCTCTCGCTCGATTTGCGCATACCGCATTTCGGTGGCCGTCAGGGCCCTGCTGGCATATGCGGTGGGGACCCACTCCCGCGCTTCCGTCTCCTGCATCAGGACTGCCCCCAGCCCGACGGGGCTCGCATCCACCACCACCTCTGTTCGCCTATGTGGTCTGAAATACGCCATGACCTTGTCGTCGATGAGCGCGTCCTTGACCGCCTGGAATGCTAGATCTTCCTTCGCTGCCCAGGTCCAGGGTTGGCCGCTCTTTGTGAGGAGCCGGAGCGGCTCCGACAAGGACGCGAGACTAGGGATAAATCGTCCGCAGTAGGTTGCCATCCCTAGAAAACTCCTGACCTCGGTGGCAGATGTGGGCCTCGGGACTGCTCGGATCGCTTCCGCCTTCTTCGGATCGACTCTCAACCCTTCCCTGGAGAAGACGTAGCCAAAGAACTCGACCGACTCCTGGTAGAAGGAGCACTTGGCCTCGTGCAGGGTAAGGCCACTGTCCGCCAGCCGCTGCAGCGTGTCTCGAAGATGCCGGTGATGCTCTTCCAAAGTCTTCGAGAATACCAGTATATCGTCGCTCAAGTTGATGACTCCCTGGAGTCCGGAGAGAGTTTCCCGTATGGCATTCTGGAACACCTCCGCAGCTGACGAGATCCCAAAACTCAGCCGCTTGTACCTCCGTAGGCCAACGTGCGTGGAGAAGGTGGTGATGTTGCGGCTGTCCGGGTGGAGCTCTAGCTGATGGTATCCTGCGTTGAGATCCAGTTTTGTGAACCACTGGGCGCCGTTGAGGTCGGCCACAATATCGTCCATGGTGGGTGTGAAGTGTCTTTTGCGCTTCACTGCCTTGTTCGGGAGGCGCATGTCGACGCACAAGCGGATGGCGCCTGGCTGCTTGGGTTTGGGCGCCACAACGAGGGGGGACACCCACGGGGTGGGGCCCGACACCTTTTCGATCACCCCCAGGTCCTCCAACTTCTTCAACTCCTCCTCCACTCGTGGTCTCAGGAGGAATGGTATCCTCCGGTGCCGGAGCGCCATGGGCCGGACCGTAGGGTCCACGTGCAGTTTGAACTGTTTCCCGTGCAGGCATCCAAGACCTCGGAACAGCATGGGGAAGTCCTTCAACATCTCCCTGGCATGCAGGTCGTGCACCTGGTTCGCGAAGAACACCAGCGCCAGATCTTCGGCGGTGTGACAGCTCAGCAGGGTGCCCCGCTTTCCTTCCGCCACGTGGAACGTCGTGGCCAGTTTCCTGCCGTCGCTAACGACTTCAACTTCGATTACCCCTCGCAGGGACAGTGGCTTGTCGCTGTCATATGTGAAGATTTGGGCCTTGGAGGGTCGCAGGGGTGGTCGTGGCGATAGTCTCTCGTACTGGCAGCTATCCATTACATTCACCGACGCACCCAGTGTCGATGAGAGCGCTCACCGGAGACCCGGCCACCTTGATGTCACACATGGGCGGCGGCCTGCGCCTCGTGCCTTCTCTGCCAACGAACGAGACGAAGAACACTTCGTCATCCTCCGCCTCGCCCTCTAATTCCAGCTTGGTGTTGTCTCCTTGGGCGGTGGATTCCTCCAACGTCAGTTGGCGCACACTCGCCGCTGCACCTCGCGTGCCCCCGGCACTGCCTCGCACTCTTCCGCCTCTACAGACCTTCGCGAAATGGTTCGCCCGTCCACACTTCAGACACGTCTGTCCTCTCGCGACGCACCGTCCGCCTGGAGGGTGGTCTAGGCCGCAGTTACCGCAGGCGTTCCTCTGGGGAGCCCTCGTGGCTCCGCGCTGCTGGGTCGGTCGCCTCTGCAGTACATCCACTCTCTCCTCCTTGACTGCAGGCGCTTTCGGGGCCGCAGCCGGCCGGTTGAGGGCCGCTTCCATCGCGTCCGCGCATGCATTGGATAGCTCGTGGGACCGGCCTAGAATCAAAATCTCGTCAAGGGAGATGCCTGGCTGCCGTAGGATGAGGCGCCGCAGTGGGACCGACCGGCAACCCTGGATGAGCTGCTCCCGAATCTCCGCTCTCTGGTCCGGTAGCGTGCATGATAGCGAGAGTTTGCGAAGGCGGGCATAGAAGACGTCGAAGGTTTCCGTTTCTTCTTGTCGCGCCTGGCGGAGCTTGAACCACTCGAAATCGGGGTTAGTCTGGGGGTCAAAATGGCGATTTAGGGCCCTTATAGCACCCGCATAGTCGTTGGCGTTCCCTCTGTCTGGTAGGGTCTCGAAGAGGTCGTACAGCTCCTCGCCACCGTAGCACATGAGGAGAGATCTCTTGACTGTTTCATCCGTTTCTCGCACCCCAACAAAGTAGTGCTCCAACCGTCCGATCCATGAGCGCCATCGCACTGCCGCCGTAGAGGGGTCCGAAAGCTCGCTAAACGGAGGCAGCGGGGCTACTGCGCCATGTCCAGGGGCGGCGGGCGCTGGCTGTGCGGCCCGCTGCTGTGGCGGTTGCGGGGTGCCTCCTCCACTGGTGCTGGGGGTGGTCATGCCTGCTGCACCTCTCCATCACCACACTCCTCTCTGGCCGTGGCTGCAGGTCCGCTCTCCGGGCGAGACCACTGTCTCTATCCTCCCCCGCTTGGGATGAATGTAGCTGCATGGCTGGCGCTGCGCGCAGGCGAGACCACTGGCTGCTCCCTTCAATACAGCCTGTTCCGGTGGGCTGAGCTTCTCAGGCAGGCACTGCTGAGGACGCCCCTGCAGCTCCCCTCCCTCGCGCACGCTTTCTCAGGGCAGGTGGGGGCCTTGCACAGCAGACGACCAACAGGCACTCCCCACCCCAGCCAGACACAGCCCGGGCTCGCGAGGGTCGATTTCCCCCTCCGGGGCGAGCTTACCGGCAGTGGGTGGGACGAAGATCCTCCTCCAGGGCTCCAGACCTTCACGATCGGCCCTGACAGTCAGCGCGAGGGCGCGTGTGACGACACGCGGACTGTCCTGCCTCCGCGGACTGCTCGGAACGCCGACAGCGGGATCGCCGCACTGCAGGTACTTGGGAGGGGCGATGCGCGGGTGTGCTCCGCTCTCGTCGCCAATGTGGAGTATTGGGGGGGCAGGCCTAGTGCAGTGGGGCGCCGCAAACATGAGGGACACATCAGCCAGGGTTACTCATGTGGGCCAAAGACCACGAGCGGTCTTGCGCCCGTTTATTTATACCTTCGGGCGTGCCCGCCCTCCGGGTGCGTGGATGCGTGTCCAGCGTAGCGGAACGGGCCGGATGGCTCCGTTACCACAAGAGGGAAATGGAATAATCAAAATACATCATCTGCACACCAATTACATCTCAATCACATTAAATGTGTGCCCCTGGCTGGATCCCTTTGGACTGCCAATAGCCCCGCCCGTAACCCCACCCTGCCCCCTAACCACGCCCAAGCCCCGCCCCCTAGCTAACATCTAAACTTGTTGAGTACCTGCACTTATTTCTTCCCATTTAAAGCACTGTACGTAACTAATATTTGCTTATATACTATGAATGTGTAATCCTGTAACCCTGTACTAAACGTTCTAATTGAACTCATGTACAGCCCCATCTGCTCAGTTGTCCCAGTATGTTAAAACAAAAACCAATAAACATTATTAATAAAAGAAAAGTGCAACGGAGAGTAACGTCGCTCAGACATTATCACAGGATGTCCGAATACACAGGTTGCATCCAGCCTGTGCCACATGACGTAGTCCACATTTTCCGTGGTGGCTACTGATTATAGGGGTACTTTGCGAACGGTTTTTCATACCACTTCCGGCACTTTTAATCTGATGTTTGGAAGTACATTTGAGGCATTGAAGATATCCATTATAACGCTAAGGAATGTCCCTTGGTGGAATGGAACACGTTACCTGGCTTTTAAAGACGACATTCTACTAACAAAGAAGTGACTAAAAACATTTGGAACGGGTCCTGGACACCGATGAACTTTTGACACGACATTCATTGGGATCGGGAATATGAAACGTCGAACAGTTGCTTGAGAGCGCATTCCTGTTTCTCTCCTAATCTGTTCTCTGCGATTTTGGTAGTAGTCATCTTTGCACCTTGACAGTGAATTTATGACAGGCGGTTTTAAGGTTGTGCGTTGTTTTGCGTTAACCACAGCTGTTCCTTGTAAATTGTTCAAGAGACATCTCAAGGGGCCTGGCGCACTTGGGGGCATATCAACAAGTGATTTATCTCTGCTTTTTTGGCTTTAAAAGCCAAAAAAGGAGAGATAAAACTAGCGCCCTATCATCAACAGGGTGCTAACATGCAAATTTGCATGTTAGCACCCTTTTACTCTACGCTTCCCCTTGCATCTCTAATGAGATGCAAAGGGGGCGTTCCAGAGTAAAATAATAGGAGAAATGTCGCTAAGCGACATTTCTCCTATTATCAAGAATGTCGCTAACCCTGTTAGAGACAAAAAAAGCAGCGCTAACCGCGGCTAACGCTGCTTTTTTACGTCTGCTAATTTTCAGACTTAGCCATGATATCCTATGGAAGGAGGATATCATGGCTAAGTTTGCCTGTCCCTATCAACAAGGTAACGTGAGATTATCGCTGGGTTTCCAGCGATAATCTCACGTTAGCCTGTTAGCGTGAGGATTTTTATCGCTATTGAGATAAGCGTTGCTAATAGCACGCTATCTCAGCGATAAAAACTCACGCTAGCCGGCGATAATTATCCTAGCGCTAAGTGCGCTTAGAGATAATTATCGCCGGTTGTTGTTGATATGCCCCTTGTTTCCTCCGGCTCGACATCTTGCCACCCCGGGATCTTAGGCTGCCGTCGCCAGTCTGATGCGCGAGCCTTTCAAGCCAATGTCAACCTGCAACTTAAAACTTATTTAATTTAATGAAGACAGTCTCTTAGTTGCCGGAACATCAACCAGGTTTGCACCTCAGAGCCCTTCACAATGTTTGATAAGGACAGATTGGATCTCTCAGTCACCCTTCCTTTATCCCCAAGCTTCTGTTATAATTTCATTGACATGACAAGGTTGTTTTTCTAACTTCATTCTCACGTCGGACATGCTTCCTCAGCCAAGGAGATCTGCACAATCTGAGTGCAAAGTGCGCCTTCCACTTTTATCTAGAAGGTACCAAGGATTTGCATTCTTCAGACCAGCTATCCATGACCTTTGGGGACAAAGGTGGCAGCTGAGCACCACTGCTAGAAGGACACAGTCATATTTTACTCACTGCTGTATCCTCATGGAGTCCAACCATTACTTGGTCATACTCAGAGATGGCTAAGAATCGTCAATAGCATTCTCTAGATATGTGGTTAGCGGAGGCTTATGCTGGACAAGTAAGTGAAACGCCCCACATGCTTTCTGTCGATTCTGCTCGCTGGAGGCTTCCTTGCGGAATTAGGCAAAGTTTGGACAAGAAGGTCTGTTACATGTTTTGCTGCATCCATCTCTGCCTGGTACTGCCTTTCCTCTCCTGTGCTCAGTGTAAAAAAACGGTGGTATCTACCCAAGGTGTGAGAATGGAAAATACCCAGTTAGTAAGAAAATAATAAGATTTCCTTTCTGGTGGTGCTCTTAGGCTGAAAAGTGTTGATAATTGCTTAATACCCCTATTTGTGTAGTGGTTGAAATTCTGCATCGTGATGAATGTATCCACCCCAGTATAACCGGAAGGGATAAAGTTAATAGCCTCCATTAAATTTCGGTATGTCAAACCTACTAAATGCAACAGAGCAAAAAGGCCTGGTAAATACCAGAACACACAATCTACATGTGCATGTACGTGTACATACTCCCAAAGAGTCGTTGTCCACAGTGATCAAACTGAGCATTCCCTCACCGGCTAAAAATCTCAAGACGGGTATCTCCTTTTGCAATAAACTTGCCATATTCTTTAAAGACAAAGTAGAGGCCATCTTTAATGTCTTCGCTGCAAACCAAAGCTCTGAGGAGGTTTGCATGAATACAAATTTACAGTCTGTGAAATCTGATAGCTCCCAATCTGGGACCTACACTAGTGAGGTTGCCAATTCGGATGGTGAACTATCAGAACCACCTTACTTCATTAACAATATTTTTTCTGCTTTTCCCTCCCTTACAACTGGTCAAGTAATAGATTTGCTTAATCAAATCAAATCAGGCTCACCGTTTTATCCTTGCCTACCCATAGTGCTACAGCAAGCCTCTGCCGTTGTCCCCGGCCACCTCTTACTGATTTTTAATCAGATGTTCCTTCTAGATTACGTTCACAAAAGATGGAAAAAAGCATCAATCTTCCCCCTCATAAAAAAACGAACCTGGACAATGATAATCCCAGCAATTACAGGCCAATTTCCCGGATTTCTTTTCGGGCTAAGATGGTAGAGGAGGCTATAAACACTGAGCTTTCCCTATTTATCCAGGAATATAAGCCGCTGGATTCCTCTCAGTTTGGCTTTAGGAGCCAACATACTACAGAATCGGCCATGATTATAGCCTCCGAGTATGTAAGAACTACATTAGACAAGGGAGGGAACGCTGCCTTAATTTTGTAGCAGCATTTGACACCGTTAATCATGACCTCCTCATCAACCCATTGTTTGTTTTAGGTGTCAGGGTCACTGCTCTTAAGCTCCTTAGATCCTTTCTCACCGACAGAGTTTAGTTCGTGGAATCTAACAGCCATAGGTCAACATAATTTACTCTTCCCTGTGGTGTACCACAGGGATCGGCACTTAGCCCAACTCTTTTAATCTGTATGTCACTCCTTTGGCTTCATTGATTAAAGGTTTTGGCTTCTCAGTTGTCTCAAACGCTGACGACACCCAGATTGTAGTGTCTGTCACTGAAGATCCTGACAAAACTGCAGAATGCTTTCACGACAGTATGCAACAAGGAGCTGGATGTCCAACAATTGTCTGAAATTAAATTCAGACAAAACCGAGGTGCTACTTTTTGGCAATCACCCTTCATTTTGGTCTCCCAAATGGTGGCCTCAGTAAATGGGAGTTCTCCCAATTCCTGTTTCCAAAGTAAAAAATCTGGGAGTGCAATTCGATGAAAAGCTTTCCTTTGTGGGAGACGCTAAAGCCCTCACCTCTTCGTGTTTCTTTATGTTTAAAATCACTTAGGAAGGTTTTTCCCTTCATTCCTTTTGACCTTCGCAAAGCAGTGATTACTGCACTAGTTCTTTCTAAACTAGACTACTGTAATGAGCTTTTCTTTAACAGCAACAAGAAAACTCTGCATAGGATGCAGATGGTCCAAAATTCAGCTGCCAGGCTGATTTTAGGGATACCAAAACATCAGTCGGTCCACCAATCACTCCCCTTACTTCACTGGCTCCTTTTGAGGAAGCGGGTAATGTTCAAGTCTCTGTGTATAGCTTTTAAGGCCCTTCATTTTGATGGTCCAGAATCCATCAGACAGCTCTTTAATCAATATACCCCTCCTAGGATTTTAAGATCGTCCTCCCAGGCCAATCTGGTTGTACCTAAAATCAAGAGAGCCACTTGGGGAGGCAAGAGCTTTGAAGTGACCACTGCCAAACTTTGGAACTCAATGCCTCTTAAACTAAAAACCACAGAAATCTGACTATCTTTCATAAAGCACTTAAAACTTGGCTGTTTAATAATTAGAACAACACCTACCTTATTCCACAAATGTTATTTTGGCTTTACTCACCACCTCTCTTACCAACTGGGAGCTCAGCGCCTAGACACCTACGTGTAGTAGTGCGCTTTAGATATCTCAATCTCGACTGGAGGTTGTTCAGTTCCAGAATGATAACGGATGGACTTAGGTGTGTCCGGCATTGTAATCGGCCCCTTAGTGTGGTTGGATGGTGGCCTTTGTGTATTGCTCCCAGACAGTAACACAAAAAAGGACTAGTTGTTAGCGGAATGGGCCATCGTCACAGGATGCTTGCCTTGAGTCACTAGCACAACGGAGCACTGGTGCTTTGTTTGCACCAACCTTGTACCCATTGCAATATACTGTGGAGAAGTGGAGAAGGAAAATATTACACAAGAATTTCACCTGCAAGTGTAATGCTGTGGCTAATTACTCTGGGAGGGGTAAAGATGGCCTCCTGTCCAAAAGAGGGGTAAGGCTCCAGTGCGATAAATGGTACCTGTTGCTATTTCTATTCATTATTTTAAGCAATATGGGCTGCCCCTTTCATACACCTGTTTCATTGCACACTTACAGAGCAAAATGTTTTGAGTTTTTTTGTGGATCTCAAAGTTTGAATAGAAAGAGAGCTTGGTTGCTGGTTACAAGGACACAGCAAAGTAAATTGTGCTGGCTACATCTGGCAAATGGGAGAAACGTAAAAAAAAATTAAGTGTTGGTGTAAGAAAGCTCAAAAGGTACCTTAGAGTAGATGAGGTTTAACACACAACCCCCAAGTTTATTTACATTAAAAGAAGTAAAGGAAAACTGTCAACAATGCATAGTTGTCATAGCAATCTTACCAAAGAAGAGTGCGTACACTTGTTATTGAAGAATTCTGCAAAGTTACATAAATGCAGCAATCAATACTGTAAATCACTAGTGGAGTTCAAATATGCTGTTATTTTGTAGGTAAAGGTACTGAGGCACATGCAGCATAGTTGTATCTGATGTATCATGAAGAAATAGAATGAAAAGCTAGTAAGTATGGCTAGTAATTCATTTTATTTTCAGCAGTTAACGTGCCACGGGAAGAGTTGAAAAGGAAGCATGTTTTATTTTTTATATTATGACCTTATATAATTTGGTACCTAAACCTGTTTGTATTCTATCCTGAGTAAAAAACAAATTAAGAAAGAAAGAACACGTTTCTGGAAGGTAATGGAACGATTTTATGCAGGAAAGGAATTCTAGATCTAATAGTTTTGTACAGTAAAACAAATAGTTATATGCTTTACAGCTTGAAAGTGGTATATATTAAGTATAATGAAGTAGTTTTGTAAAGGTGTTAATTGTAATAGGATGGTAATGAATTTTTATTATTTTATAATAGTAGTTTTTGTAAATGATTTGAGGAAGACATTGGTTGTTTGACATGAGTAATAAGTGTAGAGTTAGTGAAAAGTGTGGTACATCTACTCAGCAAATGTTTTAAAGCAAGGTCCATGGTAGCAATTAATATCTAGTAAACTTTATTATCAAAAGAATTGTCGAGATTGTTTAATAACAAGACAGACAAAAGTGAAGTATATTTGCTGAATCTTCAATAAAGCCTATGTGTGCCTGTTTCTACATTTAGAACAAAGAAAATCACTAAGTCAAACAACATGTTATGTTATGTGTATTTTTAATCACCCATGAGGATATCATGGTGCTGAGCAGATGTGTGTGTCTAGCCCTATCTATGGTAGGTTGGCTAACTGAAAAGCCAGATCTTTAACTTCTTGAAGAACTCAAAAGATGAGGCTCTGATATGGAGAAGGAGGTCATTCCATGCTTTAGGAGTGCTGTAAAAGAGCGCTTGTATGCCTGACCTGGTTTTTATGTATGCATGGGATGTTGGCAAGTAGGAGTACTGCTGAGTGGAGGGGTCTGGTTGGTGGAAGTAGATGTGACTGTTCAGGTAGGTGGGGCCTGAGATCTGTCTTGAATGTGTGTGTGAGGAGTTTGAAATGCGCATGATTGTGTATTGGAAGCCAGTGTAGTTCCCAGAGGTGTGGTGTAATGTGATTTCTGTGTGGGATGTTGAGAGTGAGTCTGGCTGCTGAGTTCTGCATGGTCTGTAATCTTCTAGTGAATTGTTTTGTGATCCCTGCATAGAAATTGTTTCCATTGTCCAACCTGCTGGTGACTAGAGTCTGAGTGACAGTTTTTCTTGTGTTGTTTGGGAGCCATTTGAAGATCTTTCTCAGCATCTTCAGGGTGTGGAAGCAGGATGCACTGATGGGTTGACTTGTGCAGTCATGTCTAGTTAGCAGTAAATGAATATTCTGAGGTGCCTGGCATCGGTTGTGATTGTGGGTCCGGGTTTGACTGCCCATCCGTTGGTCTCCCATGGTGAGCTGTTCTTGCCAAAGATCACTACTTTTGTCTTATCTGTGTTGAGCTTGAGACTGTTGGCTTTCATCCAGTTAGCGACTTCGTTCATGCAGGCGGTGAACTTGTTTCTTGTGTTAATGGTGAGAGGGAGAGTATGAGTTGCGTGTTGTCCGCACAGGAGAACATGTGGATGTTGTGTGTGTAGATGATACTCGCCAGAGTGATCATGTATGCGTTGAAGAGGGTGTGGCTGAGAAATAAACCTTGAGGGAGTACGCAGATGAGTTTGACACCTGCAGGAGCAAACACCAAAGTAAAATAAATGAATACACACAAGCAATTACAGAATAACACTGTTTCTTTATGATGGGCGAGGCTATGCAGACAACAACCACTTTGTAAATGAAATGGCCATAAATTAGCAATTAAAATGCCATCCTACCAGCAAAGTAAATGCAGCAGACAGCACAGACAGAATCTGAAATAAGATAGGCAGGATGTGTTGGATCTGTAGTCTAAAGGGCTTCTTGATCCTCTATAAGTAAAACATAATGGGCAACAAATGGGATAATGAAACAATGGTAGAACCATGGCAAACCATGAACATACATGAACGCTAATTGCTGAAAGGCACTGGCCTAAAGCCCACTCTCTCTCAATGCATATTTTTAATTACCATTTTTGAAGAATTGATGACATGAGGGCTTCCAAATAGATGAAGCTATCTGTGAGAAAACCTGAAACTAAATAGTCGCCTCTCAACCTATTTCTCATTTGGATGTGTCCGAAAACATATTTGCAGGGGCATTTGCTACTAGATTTCCTGATCATGTAGATGCAAACAACATCATTGTATAAGGTTATGCTGTTTTTAAACTCCAAATCGCACCATCGAACAGGGTTTACTTCTTCAGTTGAATTATAGTAAATTCATCACTATGAGGAAGCAAGACAATTTTTAAACCTTTCTGAACCCCACAGCCGCTTTAAATATCAATGATGGGAAATTATTAAGGCAATGATTTCAAGCTCATGAGATAATCAGGAAGTAGTTTGATGCCAGCTGCCTGTTGTGGCCCAGTAAATCAGCCACAGTGATCTTTGGTGCCTGGAAGGAGTGAGTTCACAGATTTTTGCATGTGTTGCTGGAGGAGTCAGACAAGGTTGCCTTTTCGCACCAAAATTTTTTAATGCATGTATCAATGACATGGAGCATTATGGTAAAATATCTGAGGCTCACTTCCCAATAGTCAAAGTTCTCTAGACCCCATGATTGTTATACACTGATGATTTTGTGCAAGAATCAAAAGCGACCTATATAAAAGTTTAGTGCCTTTTGAAATATTGTAAATCCAAAAAGCTCAAATCTAATGTATCAACGTATAAGCTCTTCATTTTAGGGAAGGCAGACTTACCAAGGAAATTATTCAACTCGAGATTAGTTTACCAGTAGTGAACTACGGGGCATATTTACAATAAAGTGTCAGAGCGTGGGTTATCTCCAAAATATCGAACGCTGCGTTTCTTACATTAGAAACTCAGGGATGCACCATATTATTGTAAATACAGAGCATCCCTGCATTTCTCCCTGTGCTGGCGCTAAATTAATATGCCTAGAGCCAATGCAGGCACCCTTGCACCATAGGGCAAGGGTGTCTGCATTGAGGGAAAGATTGTTCATGTATGGGAAGGTTTCCTTTTTTTGTTTTTCTGGGGGTTGGATATCAGTCACATCAGTATAAGAATTCCTAGAACATGGAACAGTATCAGACTTCACTAATTTGCAAATGCTCCACACTACTCTAGAGTCTAGAACACCCCCATTTATTTTTATTTCACGTATGATGAACAGTCCCATAAACGTGGTCACATCGTTCTTAATCAACCTAGGTCACTTCACAAGAATAGCATCAGCCACCTTCAAATGCATAGGTTTCACACTGTTCTTAAAAAACAATCAAAACTGATAGGTAACCAGGTAAAAGGAAAGGCGCTCTACTGTGTATCTAGGTCAGATTATCAATTCAATAATTGTTCCAAGCAGTTGCTCTTAGGGGAAGAAGAGTCGGTTACCAAACAACTCCACCTCTATCTGCATGTGCAGACAGTAAATCAAACAAGAAACCCTCCCCGAGCATACAAAGTAAAGTTCTTATATAAATATCAGTGTCCATAAATTTCTTCTTCTTCTTTCCAAATTGTATATTCTTCAATTGGTACAGCACTCCAGTCCGTACGTCCAAATCATACAATATGATGTATTCATACAACATAAACCATTTCTGTGGCAGCCTGATGTAATCATCCAACATAAATCATTTCTTTGGCAGCCAACACGTGTTTCGTCATGCTAAATCAAGCAATATAGACTTCTTCAGGGCTGTAATGTAGATTCCAAAGTTATGCAACTTATACTTTGATCCGTATTAATAAGACAATTCTCACTCCCGTCTGTTCCGTATTAAAGGCAACTCCAGTAATCTTCTCTCCCATGGTAATCAACCTTGATCCAAATCAGCAATCAAGTATCCATCGTATTCCTCAAAGTCCAAACGGGAAAACTGGCGTTCTGCAGAACCTTTTCGTGCCTACCTGAAGACTCCGCCTGTTCTTTAAAATCTGGGAGTGCACGAATTCTCTTGAATCTCTATTGAGACAAATTATACATTCTTTTGATGTCAATGATTTTTAATCTAATTGTTAAAGTTTGTGATTTTTGTGCAAGCATGAATAAATGAGTATGTTGAATGAATGATTGTGTGTATGACTGTAGAGTGTGGGACTCTCACATATTTGTATTTAGGAATCTATTACCCATTGTCTACCTTTTGTGCAAAGATCATTATCCTGACTTTTGTTATTTAAATAAATCATGTGTTGATAACCTTCTCTCATTTCATTGCCTTCCTGAGTCAGTCTTGGCCTGTGGTTTTTCTTTATAACCTAGACCCTAATTTGGGCTTACCTATATCCCTTTTGTGTAGGCAGTCGGCTTCTTTTTCTACAATTGGTTCTAGTTGTGCCCTATTCCCTCTGCCTACCCATCCTACGTACAGGGGCCCCCTTCTATTGCATATGGCCCTTGAAAACATCAATTTCCTAGCCTGTACTGCAGGATGCCAAAGTCCCTTTATCGTCAAAATTAATCCCTAGGTACGAAAACTTGTTAGCACTTTCAATTTTATTCTTATTGATAAAAATGTCGTGACATTTGGCACACTTCTTGCCATATCTCATAGTATAGGTTTTAGTGATATTCACACACAAACCCCTGGAATTCATAAAAGTGACATAACTAGTAACAATTTGTTGAAGCCCCAATGGAGTTCGTGCCATTAAACCGCACCATCTGCATAAAGTAAAACAGGAACTGGACAATTGTTAATAATCAGAAGATCCTGACAATTATCTATTAAAAATTGTCCCAGGCCATTTATATATAAAGTAAAAAGGAAAGGGGCGAGCACACAGCCCTGTCTCACTCCCTCTCTGTTTGGGAACTTGGGTGTACATGCACCCTGCTTCCCAAACCAAACTCTTGCCCTGGCATCCTTATATAGTTCTCTAATAAAAAGTATAAGGGGGGAATCAACACCCTTCTCCTCCAGAATGCACCACAACCTTTCATGCTTCACACAGTCAAACGTGGAACTAAGGTCCACGAATGCCAAAAAAAGTATTTCATCCTTGGCCTGTGTATATTTACTAATTATAAGACTTAAGTTTAGTCCCTGTTCTATTGTCCCAAGACCCGATCGAAACCCATATTTTAATTTTGATAATACTATAGTATACTCTGCCCAAGTTTGTAACTTGTTTAACACCACCCGTCCTGACACCTTAAGGAAGGAATCTAAAAGGGAAATTGGGCAGTAACATGAAGGGTCATTTCGGTCCCCCTTTTTAAAAATCGGGGTCACTACTGAGTCTGACCACGAGGGAATCAGGCTCTGAATGCTTCATCTGCGTCCCTCTCTTCAATTCACTTTCGTACCTCAATAGCATCTTCTTTTACCTGCCCACAACATCCTTGCCATACCTAATAGGCAAGCGGGACAGTCATCCACATGGTTGTTAATAGCCAGTATGTTTTCGAACTGGGAATTATAATCAAATAGTCCTTCATTCCACCTCCTTGTCCTGGGCAGCAGATGCTATCCTTCTCTACGTGCAAAGTTCTTCAGTAGGGCATGATGATCACACCTCACTTTGAAGAGCAAGCACCAAAGAAAAACTTGAAATTGTAGCTTTTCTGCACAACCTTTAGAGCTTCCCCCCTTTAACAGAGTGATGTTCCTTCTCCCTCTTAAGGGAGCATAAAGCAAACACTACTACTCTCCTCACCATTTGTAATCTCTGAAAGCATGGCTCTGATACCCAGAGAACTGCCATCTATAGACAGTGTGGTTCTTTTGCATCAAAATGCCCTAGTGTTGGTAAAGCACAGAGCTAATTTGTAAAACAATACGTGCTAGGGTCCATAGTTTTGCTCAGAAGCCTGTGGTTCATGCTACAAATGTCAGGGCTCCTGAATATTTCAAGACTGTCTAGTCTTGATTCCCCCTCTTGGCTCTTTAATCAACCTTCCTACATTCACGGTCTCTTTATTCCACTCTAGCAGGTTCTTTTTCATCTCCTCTTTCTCCATTTGTTCCTTCTTTTACATCCTCTTTCTGATCCCCTTTCTCTGTTTTTCTCTTGCCCAGGACTGGGTTAAAGTTTGATGAGGAAAAATAATTGCCTGTCCTTTGACAATGAATTTTGAATAAAAATCCCTGAGGCAAAGGAATGACTGGACTCGATCTTGATCTTCTGGTGTGGGTGCATCCTCCATTCGTTTGGCCAATTCCAGTTTGGAATGTATGTCTTCACCAGATATGGTTGTGGCCGAGTAAGGTAACAGTAGGAACAAGGCTGAAAATTATATTGTGATCTACCTCTCATCACCCGACACAAGGATTTCACCTTGGAAAAACAACAGCTCATGTATCCTCTCAAGCACCATCTTCACCATCCTCTGGAAGCATGTAGTGGCCGATGTTAACCCAAAAGATATTCAAATGAACCTATAATCTCCCGGATATCTGACAATGGATGTAAGGTGCCTGCACTCAACATGCAGTATGACTGGTGGTATAAAGACAAAAAGTTCATGACACTGAATAGTTTTTCCCCTGAACATCACAGGTGCTTCTGCGGCATTGGGGAACGGCTGGTGTTCCATGCAGACATGTTTGTTGAGATCAAGTACTTACATACAAATCATTATATTTTTTCTCCCCTCTTTGGATGCCAACACGACTGAGCCAAGCCACTCACAGGACTCAATCTCCCCTGTCACCCCAATTCTCAGCAGCAACTGTAGCTCATGCTTAAATGGACCCAGCGTTATGTGAACACTGCTCTACATTCTTCTTGAAGATAATGTTATGCTCAAAGCCTTTCAGCAAGATGGGGATCCTTAGGAGTATTGGTAGTGAGAGTTTCCAAGCCACATCAATTGTAAACTCTACTTTCCACAGTGGCTTTCAATTTTAGGCATTTTCAGTTATGAAAAGTAACCTCCTCCATGTCCGATTTGTGAATCACTAAAAGTAAGTTCAACAATGGCTTCCAATAATAGCCTCCTGAGCTTCAGTACACAAATCAAGTCACATGAGGCACAATCTTAAAGCAAGTAAAAATCTACTGCTGTCTTGATGTTATATGCTTTAACATAATACCTTTTATGCCTTCCATGACAGGGTATCCACAATAGTAACACACTGTCCTGGGCGGGTTCATTAAGATGACAGGATGACCACAGTTAATTGGATCAGGGCACCTCTCTATTCTAAAATGGTGCCTATGTGGCACTGTCACACAAAGTCTGCGTATGAGGTCATCCGGTTTCAAGAGACATCTTGTGCCAAGTTCTCCCAAGTGCACAAAGCTGTTAATGGCCATCCTTAAATTAACAGAGGATGCTGCACCTGCATGTAAGAGTGAATATGGTGTAAGCAATTAGATCTGATCCTGGATTTTCAGGTCTGTATTGTTGGCAGGCTCCAATTTCTTGAGTCATCAGTCAACTGTCGGCAGGCTCAGATCCTGCAAAATGGGTTGTTTGCTGGTAAAGAAACTTGGTGGCATGCTCAAAAAGAACAGTTAATGGACAGAATGTTGAACAATGTCAAACATTCACCCCAGTACAGAGATCTGGGCCAAACACCATAGTTTTTTTGCTCCCCATGCCATTTCAGTTTAAACCCAGCCATATGCAAATCAGTCTTGACCCTGTTCCCCATGGGAACAGTCCAGCCTGAACTGCCAGGCCAGGTCATCCCTGGAACGCAAACAAGCATCCTTGGACTGGTTTGGGGGTATCACCACTAATCAGCCAGGATAGCTTGAATCCAGTGGCATGGAGAGCAGCGTACCCACATCTGGGCTTACCCATCCCACTCAGGGTGACAAATGCAAAAAGAACATTTGATGGACAGAAGGCTGAACAAGGTCAAATATTCACTCCAGTACAGGCATGCACATGTCCCCCACAGGCTCACTAGTTGCCAGTGATGTAGCCTTGTCAATGCAGTCTTCTGCAAGATCACAGTTAAGTTCAGGACATTTATTGGCACAAAAGACACAGCAAAGAAAATCACCAACCTCTAAGCAGGGCAGCCCAGATTCCACCTGGCAATCCTGGAATCCAGGTAAGCTAAGATAAATATGGAACCTCAATGGTTTCGGAATGAGCAACAAAGATGCATTTTTGTGCCCTTTCTAATCACTGTATATATCAACCATCTGGAAAAGGCACTTGTTGATGGGGGGGACATGCCCCGGATAGGCTCTCACCTGATACTGTCATGCTTTATGCTAACAAGTTTGTTCTTATTTGTGGGACAGTGTTGGGGTTTCAGCATTTATTAAATGTCCTTTGTGTGCTTCATGGATGGTTTAGACCTGAACACCCACTTTAATAAATCTCATATTATGGTCTTTGGTCCTACGTCTACGTCTACCAAAACCAAAATCTTTTGTGTCAAAGGCAATATCATCAGTCGTGGGCCAATTTTCCGTAACAAGGTGCGTTGTTCGACTCTGCATGACCTGGTCCCCTTTGGTTGCTTCGAGGTGTAACATCTTTGTTAGGAGCATTACCTCTGTTTTAACTTTTTATAAAGACTGGACCATACATCCATTGAGGCTATGCTGATGTATAAAAGGTCAAATGTATCCCCCTTTGCCGCTTACGGCAGTGAGATCTGGGATTATTCCAATTTCTCTACTTCATCTGTTACTTAGATCAAGTTTTTAGGGCAATTTTTATGCCTTCCTCAGTATTCCCCTTTATTTATGATTCAACTTGACCTGGATTTAATCTTAAGGGACTGTATGTCCCCCAATCAAGCCCAAAGGATTGCCTGGTTATATTACATTAAAACATGTTTTAATAAGTCGGGACATCCTGAAATTTCTGCTCACACAGAGGCTACTGTTAAAAGTGATGTCGCTTGGACAAAGAAGACATTCATGACCTGGAAATTCATCGCCAGAGAATAGTGAGAAATGAGTAAGTCTTCAGTAAGAGATAACGTCTTGTTGCAATTTTTCCATCCACAGAAGCCTACTTGTTTACTGACATGTCTAACTATTATCATTCCCTATTGACCTGCTTTAGGCATAATATGATTCATTTTCAGCTAGCTATTTCCAAGGGGCGCACATTTGATTCAATCCCGGTACCATGCAGATGAGATGGTATTTTGACCCAGGACACAAAGTGCTTTGTTATGTTTTGTTTCTTTAACAAGAATTTGTGAACATTTCTTTTTCTTTTGTTGGTTGGTAAACAGTTCAATCAGGTATCTCCTGCTTTGCTGTATTTACAATCATTATCCGTTGTACTGATCTGTTTTCATCTGGTTTGCTTTATATCTGATACTATCAGACTAAGGAAAATATTACTACGTGACTGATGTGCGTTTTTTAAATTATTATGTCCATTATGCTTTTAATTTTTTTAACTGAATAAAGAAAGAACTTAAACCACCAAGGTTCCACAGCATGAGGAAGATAGTGCCAGGCCCCGCTCCCACGATAGCACAACAGATTGGTAGTCACTTGATCAGCACAAACCATTGAACAAAATGGAATCCTTGTCTAATAATATTGACCATCTCAATCCCATACAGTCCATACTCATAACCTCTAATCAACTGACCTATAGCACTTTCCTTAAATTGAACAAATCTGCCAAAGTAAACAGCTAGGAAATCTTTTTTTTTTTTGTTGAAACATTTTTTATTGTTTTCATAGCAACAGCACAGTACAAACCCGCTTCCTCCACGGCCAAAGAATGTTTAGTACACATAAAGTTACCAGCCAACAACCGGGAGAATGAGCTTCCGGCCCATACCGGCCCTCCCCCCTCCCTCCCCACCCCATGTCAGTGTGCCTCCTGTCTTTCACCTCGCTCCCGATGTGCCCCCTCCCTGCCATAAATCAGACATGGGTACTCGCCCTCCACTAGAGATCCGTGACTTTCCCTTACGCTTAGCCACAGCCTCGTTGCCAGCGATCACTACTACTCCCCTTCTACTCCCCATTCACCACCTCCTCCTGCCCGCCAGATGTGTCCCCCTCTACCCCGTTGTCAGCCATCAGCCCCTGAAGTTCCACCACCAGCGCCTCCCACGCCCGGGCCGTCGCCAACGCCTTTTCGTCATCCCGCCGAAGAGCTAATTGCAACCGGAGCGCACCCTCAGCCCCCGCCCAACGCACAAAGGCCGCCCTCCATCGCAAGAAGCTAGGCCCCGTCCTGGACTTCCAGTGCATAGTCAGTTCCCTCTTGGCCATTATCAATCCTAAGTCGTAAAACTTGCTTGTGACCTTCGTCCGGCGGGTGTGCGGGAACCAAAGCAGCAAACAGGCCCCCAGGTCCGGGTCAATAACTCGGTCCGTCACCTGATTTAGGCAATCCATGACCTCTGCCCAATAATCACCCAGCTGGACGCAGGACCAAAACATGTGACGAAAATCAGCGCCCTCTCTTCCGCACCGCGGGCACTGTGAGTGTGCCCCCCCAAAAAATTGCAATATTTTAACCGGTGTCAAATACGCCCTGTGCAACGTGAAAAAGTTGCACCAACTGGAACCGGGCATTGCGCGTTCCCTTCCAGGCCCGCCGCACCAGCGTGGACCAGGTAGTCTCGGGGATCGGTTTCTCAAGGTCCAACTCCCACTTGCCCCTCAAGGTGGCAAGGGGCGGCAAGCCTTCCGTCGACAGCCTGCGGTATAGGCAAGTAATGGCCTTGGACGTCCCCGCCGCCATCACTACATATTGGCAACCCGCAGCGACCGGTGGCTCCGAGAGCCCCGCATTCCAGTGCCGCTGAAGGCTCGCTACCAGGGCCGCGTGAAGTAAGAAGTCCCCACGTGGGAGCCCATAGGAGTCCTGCAACTCCTGGAACGGCAGCAGCACCCCCTCCCGGAATAAGTCACCCACCATCTGCACACCCAACTCCTCCCAAACAGCCAGCCCAGACCAATCGCCTCCATGCGGGAACGCCGTACACATCCCCAAAGGAATCTCCGGGGCGTAGGGGCGAGTTATCGCCGCCCTCCTCTGGCATCGGTTCCAACACAGCCGGAGTGTACGCTCTTCCAACGTGAGCAGGTCAAGGTCCAGCCTCTGCTGTAAGACTATGAAGGCTAGCACATGTCGCGGAATCAGCCTGCCCTGTGGGCCCTCCGGGCCCCGGTATTCTCTGGCAACCGCCTGCGTAAGCCACTGGAGTTGGGCCGCCAGATAGTACCACTCGAAGTCCGGGACTGCCAGGCCCCCTTCCGCCCTCGGCCGCCGCAGGGTGGTCAATGCCACCCGCCTTCTCCCAGAGCCCCAAATGAAGCCCGTGGACATCGCCCTAAGCCGTTGGAAGTACGACGCCGGCACCCATATAGGTAGGGTGCGAAAGTAATAGAGGAGTCGTGGCAACGCCACCATCTTCAACAGCGCCACCCTCCCGGCACACGAAAGCGGGAGTGTACTCCAGAAACTCATGCTGCCCCGCAATCCGCGAATGGCTCTGCCAATGTTCCCCTCCAGCAAGTCCTGCTGGGTGTGGTAGATATTAACCCCCAGATACCGCAGGCAGCCCCCCTCCCATCGGACCAGTCCCAGTGACTGGGGGGCCCGGCCGCCCGGTCCCAGCGGGAACAAGCATGTCTTGCACCAGTTGACCTTGAGCCCTGAGAGGCGTCCAAAGGCCTCCAACAAGGCAGTCGCCCCACTCAGTGCTCCCTCGGCATCCGCCAGAAACATCAGCAGATCGTCAGCATACAGGGAGATATAGTGAACATCCCCCCTCAAGTGAACTCCAGCATAGGAACGCCCGAGCCGGGCATGCGCCGCCAACGGTTCAATAGCCAGGGCGAACAACAAGGGGGAGAGCGAGCAACCCTGCCTCGTTCCCCTCCGCACCGGGTAGGAGGCCGAAATAGTAACCCCCGTCTTCACCCGGGCCGTGGCCTCATTATAGAGCAAGGTGGTCCAGCGTACAAAGCCGTCCCGCAGGCCAAAAGCCCGCAGCACTCGGTATAAATAGGGCCACTCCACACTATCGAAGGCCTTTTCAATATCGACCGACAGAGTGCAGGCTTCCGGATATATGTCCCGGTCCAGCTCCATCACCCGTAACAAACGTCGCACCGACGTGGCCGTGTTACGTCGGGGGATAAAGCCCGCCTGATCCGGATGGATCAAGGCGGTCATATGAGTCAACAGGCGCGACGCCAGAATTTTGCTCAGGATTTTGTAGTCCACCGTCAACATGGAGAGCGGGCGGTACGCCGTGCGCGCGCCAGCCTCCCCTCCCGGTTTCAGCAGGGGCACCACAATAGCCTCTCGAGCGGAGGCCGGTAAGTGCCCAAGTCGCCAAGCCTCTCCGTAAAGGACTTGCAGCTGCGGCGCGAGCAAATCTGGGCAAGCCGCATAGAACTCGATGGGCAATCCGTCCACCCCCGGGGTCTTTCGCCTGGCCATTTGCTTAATTGCTGCACGAATCTCGCCCAGGGTGATAGCACCCCCGAGGTCCTTCTCGCTCTCCGGGTCCAGCCGGGGCAGGCGAGCCGCCACCAGAAACTCAGCTAAACCTTCAGGTTCTCCCCGCATGGTGCTGTCATACAGCCTTGCGTAATAACTGGCAAACTGCCTATTAATCTCCTCCTGAGAATAGACCGGGACCCCCCCTGCCTCGACCAGAGACAGTATAGGTGTACCGCGGGCCGTCGGGGACGCCAACCATGCCAAAAGAGACCCCACCTTATCCCGTTCCGCATGCGCCCGGGTAAGGTAGTCCTTAAACAGCTAGGAAATCTTATGGCTTACTCCTAGACCTAGTGAGTCATCTGCTTTGTCCTCACAGAATAATCTTTCTTCTTCTCCTTGGATAAATTGATGTCTTTCTAGCTGACTACCAATCAAAGACCTCTGATTACATCCTGAATAATTTGCATGCTGTGCTGCCCTCCCCTGCTGAAGCAGTCACACAATATGGCCAACCCTCAGCTCTCTTGACCCCTCAGAATCTCACAATATCTCACATAAGTGGGCCGACAACACAAGATTCACTAAGTGCCACTCAACAAAATTCCATTAAGATCTCACTTGCATCCGTATTTATGAGACCTCAACTACGTCTATGCTGAGATGGCTACTACACATCAGCAGTTTGGCAATCAAGCACCAGATAGAGACAGTATTCTTGATATGGTGCTTTACCTCATGATGCGAACAGAAACATGGTTTAATAAAACTTCCTAACCTAGCAAGGATTTACTCATTACACAAAACTATGCATCAACACTCTTGCTAGAGAAGGAAAAATGAGAGGAAGAGTATTGGTAAGAATACCATCCTCTGTAGGCAAGTGACAGCTGAGAACCTCCATACATTTTAATGTCTCATACTCAATATCAAATCCTCTGCCTCTAAATTGATGAGACTGAATACAATCTACCATCCCCTTGGTGAAAACTATACTGTATTCAAACCAGGTATGGCACATATCACCTCTCAGCTCTTTGTTGAGGACGTTGACTTCGCAATTCCTAGGACTTCTCTTTTCAAATACTCTTCTCCTTTCCTCATAAGAATGACCTGACTTAAAAACCCCTACCGCCCACTCACATTGAAGTGATCACTCTAGACTTGATTATTTCTAAATAAAACTTGGTGCAAGTCAAAGACCTACTCACATTTGTCTTGTCCGAGCACTACTAAATCCCATTTCTTGTTCTATTTACTAAAACACCGATTCCTGTCCAACAGAAGAGGTTTGAAATCGTGATTAGACATTGTCAAGAAGGGTGTTATTTAATTGGGAGGGGTCTATCCCTTCCAACTTAATGAATCCACTCTGGTTCTTTCGAAATGCAGTTCTGAGAGAGAGGATTTTTGTATATGTACCTGCAGAGCTCTATGTACAGTTCTTATGAACCTTCACAACTCTGAGTGCTCTCTATATTGAAATCTTTACAGTTTTTGGCCATTCTTATTTTAGTATGTTATATACTGTAATAATTGTTTATATAAACTTTCTATAATTGTTACCCTTGGCCAGGTACCCCCGGTTCTGTTTTCTACATTCATTGTGGTTACAATACACTGATGGTGTTTGATGAATATTTCATTTTGTACAACATTGAATCCTTCATTAGTGCTGTTGACAACAATATTCAGAGCAGGGTAGGCTGCCACGGCCAAACTATGCGCTGGTAGCCACTTTTTGGTTGGGATCTCTTGCAGCATAGGGCAGGTTTCAACAGTTTTGCCAGGGATAATTTTGGTTTTAAGTCCTGCCCTGGACAAGGCCGGAAACTGTAACCAGTCAGGGTCCCATGGTCTAATCCCTGTGCTGCGAAGTTCAGCTGAACCAGTTTTCATAGCAGTAAACAGCTGTGAGCTGGATGTACCTGCTTTTCTTGCTCATCTAGTGTATGACATTCCTGAGCAGGTCTCCGCAAATCATACCGGTCATGTAGAGGTGATAAAAATGACAAAGTCCCGCTTGTCTCCAATGGTTCGGTAAGCATGTGATGATCAGTCCTGCATCTCTTAGCTCCCCTCGTAGCTCCTCAGGGTATGCTTCTAGGCACCAGATCTCTCTCCAGCAATGTCCTTTGAGGTCAGCTGGACACTCTTGGAGTCAGGAGTCTTTGTGCCCCTTGTGTCCCTGAAGCAGGTAAACAGAAGGATTATTACTTGAGACTTGGAGAGCAATTACAGTTCCTTCACTTGTAAATTTACAAATGGCCTCCTGTTTTACTATGAGACCTAATCTTCCAACATATAGACCGGTCTTCAACTTTTAAGCAATATCCCTATTTAGATGAGCTCTCGTCCCACTTGACTGGGTCCAAACTGGTTCTTTTCCCTATTGTGACTAAAACCAGCCTGTGTAGGAATGTCCTATGAATGAAGAGGAGAAGTCATCTGTAGTACCTCCAAGTCAGTCAACAGGCATAAAGGTGCCCTTTTTTTCTGCCAGTGGTTCATGTACATTCCAAGACAGCTAATTCCCACTAGGTTGTCAACAATCAACACCCATATGCTCTTCCTGTGCTCAGAGGCTGGTTATTCCAGCTCTGGAGGGCATGAGTGACAAAACTGGTCATAGGCCAGTTTTGGCTGAGGCAGCACAAAGTACATTTTTACAAAGCTACCTTTCCCCTTAAATTATCAAAACCCAATTTCACTAATACATCTGACTTAGGAAATTAGGTAAGAAATAACTTTGAAGTACTTGTGTACCATTTTCTCACGTTGAAATAGGAAATAAATAGTTTAATTATATCTGGGCCAATCTATGGGAAAGTCTAGCAAAGCCCACATAGTGAAATAGCTTTTGGGTTTTATTTCACTGTGAAAAAGTAATTAGCTCAATATGTAGTGTGCCATATTGATATATATTTGCACTCCTCCTTGGGGGTGTACAAGGTATACTTTTAAAATGACTTTATACATAACAATTGGCTTTTCTGTCATGGAAAGGGCACTTACTGCAATGCGGCCCTACAGAGCATATAAACTGAAGCCTAGTTCGAACACAGTGGTGCTCCTGGCAGACATATGCTTTTTGTGGGCAGTATAAATACAATCTGCACTCCACACGACATTTATCATTCCATGACATAGGTGCATTTAAGGCACCATTAACAGTTGATTTATCGGGAAGTTAAATAGGCCAAAGAGAGAATGGGAGTTCCAAACAGTACATGTTTTAGCAGGAAGACACAGGTGCTTTACTACTATTTAGCAAATGTAAAACACACAGAGCCCTAAAGCAGTTGCTATGCTCGTCTCTGGGGTGGCTGCTGGGACCATCTCACCCCAGCCCTGCACTCACTAAATTGGCATCCAATTGAAAGCAAATTCACATTTAAAATTCTATTCAATGTTCATAACCTGATAATTTTGACCACTTCTGTTAAAAGACCAAGGGGCATATTATCAAGGACGGCGTTAAAATAATCGCCGGTTTAGCGGCAGAAAACTGCTGCTAAAGCGGCGATAATGGGCTTGATAATATGCCCTGGAGAATTCCAATAGAAGCCCATGTTCACACCAGAACATGGACTTCTATTGGAATTCTCAAGGGCATATTATCAAGCCCATTATCACCGCTTTAGCTGCAGTTTTCTGCCGCTAAACCGGCGATAATTTTTAACGCCTTCCTTGATAATATGCCCCAAGAAAGTTAAAATCTTTGGAGATACTTGACAACTCCGTAGCTCTGACTCGTCAGCACTGGATGCACAAGTTTCCATTAAAACCACATCTCCAGCCACTGTTTCTCTGGAATCGTGCCTAGCAATGGAGTTGAATTTCTTCTGCCATTTGCACCATTTCCTCTTTACCTCAGTTAAAAAAGAAACTAAGGGACTGCTTTTGAGGCTCGTGGATAGGTTACTCTTTCACAAATGTGTAGGGTGATTCCAAGCAGTAATCCACCCACTAAGTATCAGTGATTTTGTGTGAGGGCGGCCACCCCCAGGCAAGGTAAATTGTTCCCCCTCACAAAAAACCAAACCAGCCTTTCTGCCCCACCCCCCAAGGGGGGCCGATCTTCCCTCAGTCTGCCCCTGGGAGGGGGGGGGGGGTAAAAGTTCTTGAGCATCAGAGAGAAGTTAAGAAAAAAGCAGTGGCAGCTCATCCAGGCATCCAGCCTGGCCCCCACCTGTAAACAGCCACAACAATTCTTCTATCCCCTTGTGGACGTATTAGGGGGCTTTACCTCCCCACTTCCTCCTCGGCGAAGAGGGGGAAACCCCACTTAGACACCAATGGATTTCTTTTAAAAGAAGGGTTGTAGGTGGCTGTCCCAGTCATTGGGCCTGGCTCCCTCCCTCAAAAGGTCACAAAAGTCTTTCCGCCCCTGGGAGGCGGAATGGGGAGTATTACAGTCAGTCTTCTCTCTGGGGCAGATGACCACTTAGACACAAAGAAAATACTACAAAAACACAAGCATTGCCAAAGCCAGTATGTAGGGCCTTGGCAGGATGTGCAATTTTTCATTCATTGTTTGTGTAAGCGCATGCTACAAAAATATAGGGGGAAAAGAAAACATGTAACCACCTAAACACAAATGCTATGTGCCTGCATTTGATTGTTTTATATTAAAAAACAAGTCACTGGTGTGGCCGTTTGAACTGGTGATGTTTTTAAAAAACAAATAACCCCTTCAGATGTGTTCTTAATTTTATTAATATTCATTGTGAATGAGATAAGAATAAATCACCATCTAACCAAGCACTCAAATCATAGGCAGTTACAATGTAACTTAAACATGGTATGAGCTGGGAAAGAAATAGCTGTCTAGCTGGGCTCCTAAAAAGCTGTCAAAATAAATAGCTGCCATTTAATGTTTTTATAAAAAATAAATAAAATCAAAAAGCACACTTTAAGTCTGCCTTGCCACTGAAATGGAAATATTATTAGGTGGATGTGAGCCCATCACGCACAGCCTTTGTGCAGTCCTGTAAACAGAAGTTAACTAATGGCTAAAGTGGGCTGACCCATATCTCCAAGCTGTATTCTGTGGTGGGCAGGAGCAAAATGTGAAAGACCTTTTAACAGATCAATAGATGAAGTCCTCTCACTGAAAGACCCCCTCGTAATGTATAATATGTATGAATTTTTAGGAAAAGGGAAGCTCTGATGAGACATCGAAAGCTATCTTAAAGACCAGACCTAAAAATAAAGGGAAAAGTTATTTTAAATGATGAAACTCTTATTTGGTGAGCCCTCAAAACGTTCCTCTAGAAACAGGTGTAAATATCTGAAGTTTTTGAAAAAGCTACAGTACTTCAAATAATTACTCGGTGTCCCTCTTGAGTCAAATCTAACAGTTTCAATGTGTTTTTGAGTGGGACCATACATGTATGACAGTAAACTGTATTTGCTTTTAGTGAGGTTTGGTTGTTTCGATCCATTTTGCAATACTTTGAGGTGGCTATACAACCTCAACATCAGTTGGATAAACAAAAAAAACAGGGGTGGTCCGTCAAGCAGGGGCTGAGAAATAAGAGTGTCCCAAAGCACGTTTTCCACATACAACTTCCCATAGGAAAATTGAAGTGTGCTATTGCCAAAATAGCTGAATGGAATTTTTCCAAATTTGGCAGGAAGCTAGACATTTAGACAAAAAGTGCGCTTTTTGTGAACTGCTATAAATCCATTCCGTAGGTCTTTCCACACTAAAGTTCAAAATGTATGTCTGTGTAACAACATAGTGCTATAGCGGAACTACAGCAGAGTACCGAGATACCACATGTCCAAAACATGCAAGTCAAGAACAACTTTTTTCGGTTCATCTGAACCATAAAAGTTTAAAATAAAATTATCACAATGGATTTAACAATTACAAACAAAAAAATTAAAAGAAGAATAATTCATAAAATGCCAAGAAAATAGGAATTCTATACATACAGTAATTAAATTAGAGCAACATGGTAATATATGGGTCATAAAAATTCATAAATAATTCTCGAGCTATAATAGTCATTTTGAGGCAACAAACAGTAGTAAAAGTTCAATAATTTTGCAGCGGGGCAAGGGGCAACTGTCTTGTCTTGAGCAAGATGGTGCAAATTGGCCCAAGAAAAGAACACCTCTTTATTAATGGCTTTAGTATTTGATGGAATGTTTCCCGGGTTATCATATTAATGCCCCAGACCTATCTCACGGTAAGTGTCCCTCACAAAGCGAAGCCATGGTATTTTTGGGGCATTAGCCATATTTTGGCAATCTGTGATTACTCCACGTGAGAACATGAACTCTTCTGAGATTCATATTTTTGCCCTTAAAAACAAGGGAACACTAGATATACAATCCTCTACAAACTCTAGACCCACTTCCTGGTGACACAGATTTTTGAAGCACTATTCAGGGTCATCAATAACCTTTTGGTAAATTTATCTTCCATTGTTTGTAGCTGGCGGCTTTTGTGGTGTCCCCACACCCCTGACCCATATGTCGCAATAGAAAGACACTTTGCTTAATATACAGTAATTAATTCCCTCACTGGTTTGTGGCCCAGTCTGCGTGCAAAGCAAAATAGCCATTCCACAGTCCTGTTTGTAAGATGGGCTCTTGCAGTGACAAGTGTTTCCCAATTCAACTGATTATTATATAAATTCTCCAAATACATGAAATTGTCTACTTTTCCTATTTTCTTGCCCTGCATGACAAAGTTCCTGGTTTTTGTAGTCTTAGGACCACATACCATTATATATGATTAGAGTGAAGTTGACTTTTAAGTCGAGTGAGGATATAAAATCAGTAAAAATATCGAGGGATTTCTGAAGGCTATTGGCTGATGTTGCCATTAACACGTGTTGTTTGCATAATCTAACAAAGGCATATATTTGCTACCAATTTTATGAAAAGCAAGCTCCCTGATTAGTAAAATGGCCTCCAAACCATTAGCATATATTAAAAACAAGATGGGGCTAAGATACACCCAAACCTCAGTTTTTTCCCCATAGGTACCGTATCTTCGGGCAGATCCATTGTACAATTTTCTACCCTCTTCCCTAGCGGGTTAAAAATACCAGAATAATTAGCTACCCAAGCATCTGACAAAATAAGTGAGTCTATTTGCCTCACTTCTTCAATAAAAACGGCTGGTTAATGACTTCCCAAAATGTTCTTGTGTCTTTTAAGGCTCCTGCTCTCTCCAGATCTTCCCATGCTAAGCTTCTCATATCAGCTTATTCTTTCCTCAATCACAAGTTAATATTTATACCTTGCAATTTTAACCAGATTACTGTTACGTAGAGTAGCATGGAGAGCCCTTTTTAATTCTTTATGGGCTCTGGTACATTCTGGGTTCCACCATCAGGCCTCCTGAGGTTCCCTATGCTGGGCTCTCCTGGTCAGTAGTTTAGCTACATCATTGCATATTGAGCCAAACTCCCAGACAACATCCCCTGGGAAAGTCTAACCGCAAACACCCCATTATTGAGTTGTAATTTCCTCTGTTGGAATCTTCCTCAACCTTTTGTGGGTTAATCTTTCCCCAGTTTATTCCTCCACCCTTGTTAGCGTGATGATGAATCGGGCAGTCATCGCCCTCTCTCTCTCCTGAATCAGTACATGGAGGGAGGCGATGAGGGGGTTATGGTCACTCGCACAATTGAGTTCTACCGTAAAATCATGAACAAGTGAAATAAAATTCCTAGATACCAGCATAAAATCAATAAAACTGTCCCTGCCACAGCCAGTATAAGTGAGAAACTGCAGTAAAGAATCAGTGACCATGCTATTCATAAAATCCAAGTTGTTTCCTATAAGAATAGAATTTAGGGCTTCACCCTGATGTGAATTAACAAAATGGGGATGGGGTTGACCCTCAGTATCTATCAGCCCGCACACACATTGGGAACTATGCTTACAGATTGTACAATTAAAACCCCCCACCCAAAGGAAGCATAACTGTTGCCACTTCCCAGTGACTTGGGTAATCTCATTTTGTAGGGATTCAATGATATGGCAATTATTTTGATAAAAAATAACAAGGTACCAATTTACCAATAGGACTACTACCTTAATTAGGTTGAAGATCATGATCAATTGGTACCAGGATGACAAACAATTGACTTCTACAGATCCATATTTTACCACTATTAGCACTGCAATCCCACCCTTAGCTCCCTGCAACCAAAGGAAAAGCAGTAACACAGAAAGAACGATACCCATCTATAGTAATATCATCTCTGGACCAGTTTTCCTGAAGGCAAATTATGTCAAAGCCTCTAATAAATCCTAGCCAGTCTTTGTTTGTTATTTAGAGCGAATGCCAGCAATATTCAACAAGATGATATTAGTTGAATGTGTAATGTTTCCCTGGGTACATATGGTATAGCGGACACTGAGGGTGCATGCCCTTCAGCTACGGGTTCAGCATCATATGTGACCTTCCCTATGTTGTTACATGCCTGTTCCTCACCTCCCACCTCAGTTGCATCTCTAAGGTGGACCTGCAGTCAATCATTATCATTGAGACCTGAGAGAGTTCCAAAGCGATTCGGGTGAGTGAACAACAATGGCCGTGAACGAGGAAGAGTTCTCAAACCTGTAGAGTGGAACCCTGTGCTCAAGCTACTTCCCCTATGAGGTGGATAGAAAAAACCCAGCGGATAGGCCCTGATGCGATCATTCCCCCCAAGTGTATCCTTGATGCGCGCCAGGAAGGAGCACACATACCAAGGGTTCCTAAAATTGAGAACCACACGCAGAGTGAAGAGAAAGTTGTGGCATAACATTTTATGACTTGGGGACTCAGGGGCATATGTATGAAACTAATTTTTATTCGCAAACACTGCGAATCGCAAAAAACAGCATTTGCGAATAAAAAATTGCTATTTGAGATGTATGAGACACATTCGCAGTGCAAACTAAGAAATCGCAAAACTAGCAATTTCTAATACTGCGAAACCAAAATTCTGCGAATATCCTTGCGAATTCCTAAATAGCGATTTTCTCACTTTGCGAAACTTGCAAACAGGGTATCACAATCTAAGAAATCAAAGGACATGTATGAAAAATTAGCAAGTTGCGAAATTGATAAATTCACAATTTAAGAAATTGCAATTAACACCAAGTGCATGCAGGTGGTAACCAGGTGCAAGGTACTTAAACCAGCCCACAATGTAACAGATCCTTCCACAATGGCAGCACTGTTCGTGATAGCCAGGAGGCTGCATATTCGGGCTCTTGCACAGAGGAGAATGAGACAGGAACGTATCTTCAGGCTGCGCATCACTCTGTTCCAGCAGACTGAAGAGGACATCCATTACAAGTACAGGCTGCACCCACAGACCATCTTGGACCTGATTGAGGAGCTGAAACCCTATTTGGAACACCCAACACGCAGGACACAAACAATTCCCACCCATGTGCAGGTCCTGTGCTCCCTGCACCTCCTGGCCTCAGGGAGTTTTCAAGGGGTCATAGCGGAGGTTGGCGGGGTGTCACAGAGTGCCCTGTCGCGCTTTTTCCATGCCTTTCTAGATGCAATGCTGCAGAGGCTATCACATCACATATACTTCCCCAGCATCCAACAGACATTACAGCAAACAAAACTTGACTTCTACCAGATTGCACGTTTCCCCCACGTCATTGGCTGCATTGATGGGACCCATGTGGCAATCACACTCCCTTCAGCAACTGAATATGTCTACAGAAACCGTAAATGCTACCATTCCCTGAATATACAGATTGTGTGCAATGCTAAGTATATCATCTATGACATTGTACCCAAATACCCTGGCAGTACACACAACTCTTTCATCTTTAGACATAGTGGGATACACAGATGTCTGAGAGCTGGAGAGTTTGGTGAGGGATACCTGCTAGGTAAATACATAGCACACATTCATACATCCACTACATCTCCTGAGGGGGGGGACATTGACTTACCTATTGTGTGTATCCCTGCAGGTGACAGTGCCTATGCAGTGCGGGACTTCATCCTGACCCCGTACCTGGATCCAGCCAATGCAAGTGAGAGGAGATACAACAGGGCACACAGATCTACACGCTGCGTCATAGAGCGTACGTTTGGAATCCTAAAGAGCCGGTTCCGGTGCCTGCATAAAAGTGGAGGTGCACTGCAATACAGCCCTGAGACCTGCTGTAAAATCGTGGCAAGCTGTGCAATGCTCCATAACATGACTATGAAGAAAGGCACCACAATTGATGTGACCGATACAGACATATCAGATGACGATTTCCCTGCTCCCCCTGCCAGACAAGCATCAGGAGTTGGGGCAGCTGCCGTACGTCAGAGACAGACTGAGATCTCGCGAAACTACTTCTAGGTGAGTAATGATGACATGAGCCAAAATAATGATTGAAATCTGTGCTGTGTTTATTCACACTTCAAAAGCATTCACTGTTGCTGTACCCAGCACATGTTATGCACACAGTGCAGGTAGTTGTAAGAAGTGGACCGGAGTGACATGTGTTGTGTCTATTTTGCGCAATCCTGAAAGTGTGCATGGGATGGGGATCTGGGCAGATATATTTGGCATGCATCTTACCTTGGCTGCTGGATGCAGGGTCGGAGCTATCAATGTCAGCCACACCACAGACGCTCTCAGGCAGGAGGGTGGACTCCACCAGCTCCTCATGGGGTGTTGGCTCTGCTGATGTGGATGATCCTTCCCCGGTCTTGTTGGCCTCCTTGAGTCTGGCTGCCACTCTCTCCTTCGACCTTTGCCGCATGCCATTCCACCGCTTGCGCAATTCTTCCACAGTGCGATGAGTAACACCCACAGCATTGACTTTCTCTTGAATGTCCAGCCAAATCTTTCTTTTCCTTGATTCAGGGACTCTCAGTGCATTTTTCCCAAAGAGGAGCTCATGGTTGCATACCATCTCCTCTATGAGCACCTCCTGCTCCTTGTCTGAGAATTTGTGTTTTCTCTTCCTCTTCTCACCCTCCTTGCCCTCATGTTGCTTCTGGGACTCCATTGGGGATTTTTCTCTGATGTGCTGACTCTTCACACTCTCCAAACAGCCTCTGACTGTGGCTCAGGCAATCAGGTGCAGCAAATCACTCCCACTTCCTCGTTGTGATGTCATCAGGCTGCACCTGTATAGCAGATTCCCGCTTTTGCGATTTCTTAATTTGTGAATTTCGGAATTAAGGAATTGCAAACCATGTTTCTGAGAATTTTTTGCGATTTTTAGGTAATCGCTAATCATTAGCGATTTTTTAAATACATCCCGAATATCGAATCTCAAACTGCAAATCGCAAAATATCGCAATTTGAGATTCGCTAAACAAAAATATGGAATAAGGGGGCAGGTGTGGAGTACTCCGACACCTTGGCCTATGTGGGGGGTCCAGAGCGAAACCTCTGTGTTCAAATAAAAAGATGGGTTTTTGTGGTGCTACGGTGCTACTATGGGACTCAACATGGCCCCATGTAATTTTGCAGTAGTACCATGGTGCTACGGCACAGAGAAAAAAAGGGCAGACCCAGGGGTGCTGCGAGACAGGGTGGTTGACCTGCAGTGGATTTGTTGCAGCCTGTGGGAGGGTTAGGAACAAAGCCTAGCCGTAGGCCTGTCTCATTTGCCAACCCCCCACTGCCTGGGTGGGGTGGGGGTTGGGTGCAGGGTCTGGCCACAGACGGCACTGCAGACAACATTATGCAGTGCATGGCTGAAGGCCATGTATGGCAGGGGGTTGGCTTCCTGCAATGCTTAGCGCAGGCTAGGCTCAGCAGCCAACCCTGCGTGGTCTAGTTAGTTAATGTAGCAAAATATCACTTTATGTTAAAATAGCTTCATAAGTTCTCTGAGAAAACAAAGGTTAAAGTGATGTTATAGTTAGGTATGGTTCTAATATCTCACTTTATAATACAAATGCCTGATAAATTCACAGAAAAATACAAAGGTTGAAGTGACTTAATAGTTATGTGAAAATGTTAGTTAGAATGTTACATTTTAAACTAAAAAAAACACTGAACCACTGATAACTCGTGCCTTCCCTGCGCACTGCTCATTAGGTCATATAGTACTTCACTAATGACATGTTCAATCCAAAATGGGTTGGCATGTGGAAATTTCACACATTTCCTTAACTAGATTTCCAACAAAAACTAACAGGATGAAAGAAAAAGTCTATTTTCCAATATTTATTTTAGAGAAAACTCAGGCACTTCCAGCCAGTGGCAACAGTCTTACCACCATGTATTCCCACATCCTGAATTCCCAAACGCTGTCTCCCATGTGTGAATGGACCTAATACTTATCATTGGAACAGACCAACACAGTAACCATGTGGAGACATCATTGAAACCACATTGACTTTAACCTGAGCAAGATTTGATTAGTCCCTCCGTAGGCAATAAGCCCAACCACACAAGTGTGGTACTATTTTATTAGGAAAAATGCAGGAAACTGGGTAGTTGGATTGTTGTAGATCCCCACAAAACCTGGAATTTTCCCTCAAAGACTTTTGAGGAAAATGCATGATTTTAGTCAAGCTTAGATGTTTGCAGGGCATTCTGAGAAAGAAAACGTAGTGAGATCTATGAAGGTCACAACACTCTCAATTGCCCTGAATGCCTACTTTTTAGAAACGTCTCGGTTTGTAGGTTTTTCCTGGATGCCAGTCGATCCTTGGCCCAAACAGAGCAGCTACCCACATCACCAGAATGGGTTTTTTTGCAAAACAAACCTTGATGCCTCCATATTATATTTTGGGATCTTTCCTGTTGTATGTGGGAATACAGGACAGTCGGAATGTTGAGTCTCCAGCAGATTTCTGAAGTTTCCATCGCAGAAATTTGAGAAAATACATGATTTTGGACAACATTTGAGTTCTACAGGGCATTGAGTGTAAGCAAATGTTATAGGCTCCATACAAGACACACCAGCCTGAACTCCTTTGGGTGTCTGGTTTCGGAAATTAATGGGTTTGGTAAGTTTCCCTAAGTACCTGTCGATTCGAGGACCAAACACCACAGCACCAGAATGGGTCAAATTGCATAGGAAAACTATTGATGTTCCCACATTGTGTTTTGGGCCGTTCCTGTCACTGGAATATGTCCAGACACAAAAAGCGGGGTACTGGTTTTATCAAGAGAAATGTTTGACCACAGAACAGTATAACAATTCTTATCTATTACATTTCTCTCCATTTGTGGCTTCCATATGTAACCCAATGTGCAAGAAAGAACATGAATTGCCATTTAAATCACATACTTGTACGAGTAACCTCAAACTCAGTATCTTGGGCACATTTCTTTCTTTCGAGCCCATTTTTCATTCATTAGTCAGACCCTCCAGGATTTCGCGATTTCGCGATTTCGCGGCTTGCCGCGAAATCGGCACTTTTGTAAAAATGCCGCGATTTTTACAAAAGTGCCCGCGAAATCGGCACTTTTGTAAAAATGCCGCAATTTTTACAAAAGTGCCTGCGAAATCGGCAATGTACAACCCCTGTCAGGTAGTAATAACAGCAAGACCCCAATAATGAAGCATGACGTAAATGAACATTTGTTGTGTGAGGAGTATTTTACAAACATGCAATGTTCCGTGGACCCCTACAGTGTATTTTCTAACTCTAAAACTGTATATGTAGGGGATACATTTATGCGTTGTAATGGCTATTTTAATATTTATACCTTATTATGCTGCCACTGCCTTGTAACAGTGATGTGTATTAAAGCTGTAAGTTTAGCTAACAATCCCAGTGATGAAAATAATACCCATATACCATATATGCCTTTCTTGCATGTACGCAGCCAATTATTCTTGATTCTTTTCAAACTTGTAACTAGTGCATGTTAGAAATACTTTTTTGTGTTGTTAGGTATTGTACATTTTTGCCCTTATTGTGCTGGCCTTGCACTATGTTTTGTAACTTGTAACGGTAACGACAGCACAGTGAGGCCAACAGCCAACACAGAAAATGACTGCTGCAGCATACATAGTGAAGACGTATTAAAATGTATTCACTATGAATGCTTCTGCAGACATCTTCTCTGTTTACTGCTGGCCTCGGCAAACTCACACATGGCAGAGTGAAAATGCTTCCTAAAAGGTCCTTTAAAAGTCAGCTGGAAGAGTTTTCACAGTTGACTATTAAAGGGCAATTTAGTAAGCTTCCTTTTCTGTCTTGCCACTGAAGTCTTCTTCTACGTCCTTTTCCACCGCGGCCGTAACACTACACACTGAGACAGACACACAGACAAACAGAGGCGCACAAACACAGAGACACACACACAGGCACAGATAGACACACATAGATAGAGTCACAAACACACAAGAGCCACACATAGGCAAACACAAACAGACCCACACACAGAGACAGAGATACAGGGACACACTAAAACAGACACACAATGATAGATAGACATAGACAGGAACACACACGAAGAGAGACACCCAAAGACAGAGACACACACACAGAGACAGACATACATAGACGCACATACAGAGACACACACACAGACAGAGATACCAATGAAATACACACAGACACACATACAACACACAAAGGCACATACGGAGACAGAGCGCATACACTAAGACAGAGTGCACACAATGAGGCAGAAACACACACAGACCAAGAAACACATCCAAAGACCCACACACTAAGTCGTACATACAGAGATGCGGAGACAGAAATGAACACACAGAGACACACACAGAAACAGATGCCCAGTTGGAGATGTACAGACAGAGACGTACAGACACTGAGGTACAGACAGAGACGCACAGACAGAGGTGCACAAACAGAAACGCACTGACAAATGCAGAGTGGAGCTGCAGGGGCTCTTAGAAGGGGTGAAACAACAGCGAGGCCGCATTAACATGCAAATGGTCTTTAAAAGACCTGTGAAGTGCTCGGGTGCGGCTGTGTGTGTGTCCGGGAAGCTGTCTGGGCTGCCGCACACGACAGGGGGGGCTGAAGCCCTTTGCGTCCAATGGGTGTTGCGCGCCTGCCCACAGGGGTATCGAAAACAACTCCCCATTAAACTCTTCTCCCCTCAATCAGATCACCTGCTGTCCATACACTTCTGTGAGGTGGAGGCAGCATCTGATATACTCAAGACATCTGATGGCCCAGCAAACCGGGAGCGTTTTCTACTCTGCAGGATCCTGATCCAATATAAGTAAAGGACCTGATCCAAGCGGCCTTGAAGGCATGTAAAGCACAAGGGCAAAGAGCAACTCTGTGTGGTGCAGACCTGTGGGCTATCGTCTGCGCCTCTGACCTATCGCGTGACCCTGATTAATCCCATTTAAAATATTAGGTGTGCCCCCGTACCTACTCATTTCCCGTTTCCTTGACATGATGCTAAATTTATAATCTTAATTTATTTATATAACATTAATTTAGAGGTTGACTTTTAAGTGCCATATTTATTTAGGTCTAGCATGTGTCCAGCCGCCCTCAGACTTTCAGGCGAGAAAAGGGTTAAGGATGTGCCAAACACCGGTCCCGCAATGTGTCAAAAGGTGTGATAACTGCTACCAACCTATACTAAAGCAAATGGAGAATTGCATTTCCAAAGGATAACAGCCTTCACCTGTGGGCTGCTTCATCTGTTCCATATTCCAGGTTCCCTATTCAAAGTGGAATACTCTGCTAAAAGAGTTTCCATTGACTTACGGCTGAAAATGAATGATTATGAGTAAAATAAAGTGCCGCAAAAATGCCGCTAAATTTCCATAATTGTGCCGCTAAATTTCCATATTTGTGCCGCTAAATTTGCGAATCCATGCCGCTATATCCTGGGGGGTCTGATTAGTTTTTACCATATGAATTGATGCTTTGCTGATGCCCAATGAAAAAACATTCTAAGCTACACTCAGTTGTTGAAATTGGTTATTGTGAGTTTTCAGACAACACTAAAAACACTATTGCCTTGATTATGAGTAGGTCAATATTTTCTGACTCCTTCACAAACCCCTGTTTTCGAAGGGGCTAGAATACCTAGTAAGATGCTTTTTAATGCACATAGTAACTACCTGGTGTGCTAAATACTGGCCCTTCATGAAATTTTAGCATTCAAACCTGCCGGACTTTAGCAGGGGAAAATGTGTGGTATTTACCACGCCATGTGGATTTTGCTATGTTAAGGACCAGAATCTGCATGTTTAACCCAAAAGCCTAGAACATATGATATTTATGGCACCCTATAAATAAGGCACACAGTGGTATCGTCATTTATGAAGAGCGAAAAATAGAACCTTTACTCAGGTCAGGGTCTAGATATCCCTGCAACCACAACATCTGATGGACATACCAGTATATTACTCAGCCATTGGGGGGAAAATTGACAAATTAAAACGCTGTCACATATTTCTATTTTTTCCTACTTTCACTTTTTTTAAAAATCATTTCAATGATTAATTTGTTAGGCAAAACCTTGATCAATCTACAGAAATGATCCTTCTCTGAATTCTGAACTTTGCCTAGTCTTGAGGAATGTTTAGCTATCCAAGCTCAAGCATTGGTTTCATATATGTTTCCACCATATACTGCAAGTAGGTAAAAACTACAAAAAGAAAAATCCACCACCAATTAGAAAAGTGGAGAAACTGTGGTAAAAAATTATTTTTTACAACTCTGCAGGTTCCTGACAGCTGGGAACATCATGACCTTAGCACTGTAAACTTTTGATTCGTGCTATTTTTAGAAAGAAAATATGCTTCTTTTGTACAGCACCCATTTTTATCATAAAAACCCAACATTTAGTTATAATTTGTCTATTTTCTCAGTTCCCTTCTGGGGAATCCTCAAACCATGGCTACGCCAGAATACCTAATGTGGGGAAAAATCACACAAAATAAATGAAGGCCTAAGCATGAAGTGCCATAGAGATCAAACAAAGGGCTCTACACTTTCGTGTGGGGGGTGTGAGGGGGAGCGATGGGTAGGTAAGGCTCAGCTGCTATGGGGTTAAATATAGTTATCTTAAGTGAGATCAGTCTAGCTCGGACCATAACTTGACTGTCGGCTCATTTTATGAGGTGACCACTGCTCACTGCCTAAGAGGTTGCTTTGAACTCCAGATATTGTTCTAACATGCCTTTTTAAAGTAGCCTTTCATGTGATGTGAAGGGGTCTTAGGGCCTTGCTTGACCTATTTAAAACATGTATATAATAAAATAATAAATAAATAACCATGGAGAACTGCAGTAATTCAGATATTTTACATAATATGAATCTGGATTCTGAGCATCGACGGTCTGTTTCAAGGAAAATCTGTGTCATAATTAAGAGGGGCTGGTTTTGAGTTTGTCAGAAAGGGTGCTCTTTTGCAGTGGCAATTAAAGTGCTTAATTTACACTGGTGGTTGCCAGTGGGGATCCCCTGCACTCTCTTTTGGGCCCGGCACTTATTTCTCCTCATCAGACTTTTCCAGAGGGCAACAGAGGGAAGACACACAAAAGCGGAAAGAAGGATAAAGAGAAAGACAAAATAAAAAATATCCCTACAGGAGGAAGCAGGAGGCTGCAAAGGTGAGATAAAGGGGCATGGAGTGTCTTGTAGTCAATGAAAGGGGCATGAGGTGGTTCCCAGTCTATGTAGCCTTGGTATTTGGCGCTCCAACTTGTAATAGTGCCAGTTGTGAGCATCTGAGCAGATCTTTAGGCACAGGCACTCATTCTTTTACAAATTAAGCACTGGGCAATGGGAGTATCCTCTCCAAAAACTCTTGATCCAGCTGCCCATTTAGAAGTGGCCGAATTGCCAGGTTTATGCTGACAGTGTAACCTTTACTCCGTCGCCATGAACCTTATTCCAATGGCTCAAGGCGTAGGGGCCTACTTGGAGTGGGCACTACGATGGCTTTTAATTGCTGTCAATCACTGTCAGGTATATCCTGGCGGTGAGGGAGATTAACAAATGACCTCCACACGACCAAAGAAAACTTCTATGGTATGGGGATCATTAGTGATTTTATTTTTCAGAAGCAAACTCCTACTTTAGGAGTTTCATTCTGAAACATAAAAATGTTTTAAAACGTTTGACGGTCTTAAGTCATGTTTGACGGAGCCGTTCATCAAACATTTCCTGCATTGTAAGGAACCGCCATGACAGCAGTTACTACCAATATATAGAGATGTCTACAGGACCAACAGACATCTCTAAATTTGATGTGCGGAGTAAAGGCAGGGTGGTGGATGCAGAGTCCTCCGCCACCCTGTCTACTTTTATGCCATTGGCCAAACACTATATCAGGTCATAAATCCTATTGTGATTTAGGATGGATGTAAAATCCAGAATATTTTCTCTCTACTATAGCCTTATCATAGTACTGAAATATTGAAAAGTATGAGCATTTTAATGGGACCATCAGGGGCTTTAATTAAATGTTTTTCTTTGCATAATGGTATGTTTTATGGATATTCTGATTTGTAAAATAAATATTTCACTACTACCTCTAAAGGACAGGTTGTCATTTATCAAAAGGTACATTCTTTTTTGGAGCTTGGTGCAAACCCAAAAGGTGGAATTTGTGCAGTTTTTTTAGTTTTGCAAATTTCTGTTGTGTTTTGTTATTTTCAACTACTATGTATTGATAGCCTATTCTCTAAACTAATGTAAAATAATATGGGACCACTGAACTTGTATTTGGGCGGAAAGACAAGGAGCAAGTGTTTTGACATTGAAGTCATGTTTCACCTGCTTGAGGAATAGTGTTGCTTCAAATTCAGGAATGTGAAATGATACTTCCTATGTCATAGTTCTGCCAAAAGTGTAATCGATTGGAGTGTACAGAAAATACACTATTTTTGTTACATGACTTTTTGCATTAAAGCAGGTTTTTCAATAATTGTACAGGACGTTTACAAGTTAAATAAGTGGATTTGTGCTTATTACCGACAAACATTCAGGGAATTTGAATACTGTCAAATGTGGGAAACACAAAGAGATTTGCCAGTTAAAGTACCGGACACAAAACCATTCTTTGCTCTGGTACCTGACAACCTAGTTCAACCAGATCTCGTTTTCGAGTTCACGAAAAGTAGCTCCAAGTGACCATCAATGAATGTCCTTTTGAATACATTGCCGACCAACTTCAAGCTAATCAAACCCGATGGCTCCCAATGGATCGGGGCTCTGACCTAGGATTTCCCCGCTTGGACTCTCTGCCTCACTACAGGCCCTGCTGCATTACCAGCTCTCCGCCTCCGCCTCATCCGGACACGCCATTACACTGGGGGCCACCTCCAGGGAACCACCCATTCCATGAGACCATACGGGGCTACACCTATTCATTGGACCCTATCCAATCTGCCGATTATCACGGCCCCCTCCTCTCCATTTTCCCGCTTCTTACCTTGATCTATTGGCGGCATCACCGGTCTGCTCAAGCCTTGCTGATCCACCGCACCTTCCTTGTCCTTCATTCCTTCTTCCCACCACGTCCAGCACCCTTTACTCAGTAACCTGGTCCTGGTGATGATCCTAATCCGCAAGGGTCAAAACGCCGTCAACATACCAGCGCAACTAGTGGCGCCTTTTACTATGGTTCACTGAAATGCCTAAATTTGTACAAAATTCATGTAAATAATTATCTGTGAACCACAAGTTCCTTTGTATCTATTTGTCACGTCTTCACTTTGTGCCTTCGCTGTTTTCACTTGTCACTTGTGCCGTCCACTTAGAGTGTCATGAGCACTTGTGTGCACAAAGTTTTTCGGGTTACATACGTATTCATTGCTTACAGTGGTTATACAACTGTTCCCAATTTATCCGTACCCTTCCAACTCTTGTTTTTTCTTGTATTCATACAAATACATGATGCCTTTGGCACATTCAACCAAACTATGAGTCTCCCTACCTTCCTTGCTTGCAATGTTTTGTGCATGCCTAATTACCAGCCTTTTAAATAATACCAATTGAGATATTGTTTTTTTTTTATACTTTTGGATTCAAGGTAGTGTTGCACTATTATCTTTTGTTCTACTCCCATCTCGGCATGCATGTCCAGGATTGATATTGGACCGTAGGATTATGCCTATTTCTCTGTTGCACAATGCTACTGACTTCTTGCACCTGGTGTTCATCTTCCATGTGCGTGAATTATGGACCAAGTTCAGATGGAATCAGTACCTCCAGAGCTGCTGCATGGGGAGCAGAACTAAAGAGCTAAAATGAAGAAGTTTCTTTAAGGAAGAAGTTTGCTATGGTGGCAAATGCGAGCCCCACCATAAAAGAAAATGTAAGAGGCCTTACCTTCCCTAGTGCTTGGAAATTATCTTGCCTTTCCTTAAAGTGCAGGAGAGACAGCAAGAAAAAAAGAGATGAACACGCACCAGACTTCCCTCAGACCTGCGTTCTGGTTAAGAGTCACTAAGTGTCTTTCTGAGAGGTTGTTGTAAGTCTGACCATCACTGGACCCTGAAGTAGGTAACACGTCATCCATAAGGACACAAGCAAAGATTCTCAATCCCTCCCCTGCCTTAACAACTTTCCCTCCTACTGATTCACCAATGGCATACTCAACCACCCAAACTCTCTCTCCTCCTCTAGAGGCTTCAACAACTCACATCAGTTCCTCCCTTCTATCTTCTTCTTCTTCCCAGCCCTCAATCACTTATTCCAACTTCTTCCCCCCTAATTGACCTTCCCCTCCTTAACCAGGATGTCAACCCCCTCAATTTGACCTCCCTACGACTCAATCACTTATTCCAACTTTGTTCCCCCTAATTGACCTTGCCCTCCTTAACCAGGATGTCAACCCCCTCGATTTGACCTCCCTACGACTCAATCACTTATTCCAACTTCGTCCCCCCTAATTGACCTTCCCCTCCTTAACCAGGATGTCAACCCTCCTCACTCTCCCCGAGCACCCTTTCCTTCTCCGGACTCTCTTCAGTCTCCAGTGACTGCCCTGTCCCACCTCACCTCCCTCCCTTCGGCCATCAATCGGAACTCCCCTCTCCACCCCCACCTGGGCTCCCACCCCTCCCTCACCCCAGACTTCTCATCCTGACTAACGCAGAACATCCTCCAAGTCCCCCCGAACTCCTAGCCTCCATCCTCTTCTCCCTGATTCTCCAGACGCTTTTTAATATAGAACTCCATCTTGCTAACCTATCGTTTAAACTCACCTCTCTCGGAAAGGATGTTAACTCCCTCTCCTCACTTAACCTCCCCAATCATTCTATTTCCCTGTGTACTGAACAAAACAACACTACATTCCCCTAGCAATGGGATACTATCCCCCTCTGTAACGATACACTTAGAACATTCCGCGCCTCAAACCACCTCCCCGCCTCTGACCTCCCTGACCTCTGTAATCCTTATCCCCCTGCTCTTTGACTACTGACCCTCTGATCCTACAGGCACCTATCCCCGTGATCCTTGGTACTAGCAGAATTCCAACTTCCCCAGCTTCACCAAGACTTCCCCCATAATTTACCACTATCCACTCCTGCCCCCCCCTACAACCAACCCTATACCCCTGACTTGCATGCTGGTTAACTGTCACTCGGCTGTCCAACATGCGATTGAAATTTCGGAAACCATCCTTAGTGAATCCATTGACATCGCCTTTCTTAATGAAACTTGGCTTAAAGATCACTCTTCTTCCATTCTTGACAGATAGACCTGTCAAAATTGGAGGCGGTCTAGCAATAATCTATAAAAACAAACTCCAACTCTCCGCTGTGCTAAACTTCGATCATTCTACTTTTGATACCTCGGAGCGGAACTTAAAGTGCAGGGTTCCCCTCCCATTTGATTACACAATATCTATCATCCTCCCGGCGACCCTCTTCCTTTTGTAGAAGAATTGTCTGACCTTCTTACCCAATCCTCACTTTCCATCTCTAAAAACCTCTTCCTCTGAGATTTTAACCTTCATTGGAAGGACGATCCTATGGTTAACCTCCTCACTGATCTACTTGACATCAATGACCTTAAACAACTATGCCACTCTCCTACTCACTCCAAAGGAGCCACTCTCGACGCTGTCATTACTAGCAATGAGCTGGCCTCCCTTTCCTCCATCGTTCCCATCGACTGGTCCGATCACCACCTCATCCTTTTCACGATCACTAACACTGTACTACCCCCTCCACCCAAATCATCAAACAGATGAAATTGACCAGGAATCTTCATCTTATCCCCCCAGGCGAACTTGAGACCAAAGTCAAAGCTCAACTTCGACTCTCTCCTCCCTCCCAAAATGCCAGTGACCTCACCGAACACTTTAATAAATCCATCGTTGAGGTCATTGACCAAATTGCCCCAGCCAGACTAAAACTACAGAAAAACTCCTCCTCCAAATCCTGGTTCAATCCAGATCTCAACAATGAGAGGCGCGCACTTAGATCGACTGAACGCATATGGATGCAAAACCCTTCCCCCTTTAGGCTCTCTCTCCTCAGATCTGCTAGGTCCAACTATAAAAAACACATCCTCAATGCTAAGACTTCCTTCTTCCGCTCACAACTCGACCGGGCCAAAAGCAGACGTAGGGAACTCTACAGCATTGTTAAAAACCAAACATCCTCTGCACCCCCCAAGGTGATTGCCACCACTGAGAGATGCGATGAAATTGTCAACTACTTCTCAGAAAAAATCTCCAAAATTGATCAATCCTTCGCCCTAACTCCCCTCCCTCTTAACCTACTTCCCTCCCCGGACATTTCCTCCAATTATCCTTCACTCTCTACACTTCCTCATGACTCCTCATTGTTCCCTCCTTTCGTCCATATTCTTGAAACCGTCCCCATCATACTTGAGCAGAAAAATAATGCTTTTTGGCACGACTTCCAACCAGTCACTGAACTTGATGTCCTTAACGTCATTTCCAGACTTAAACCATCATCTCACACTAAAGACCGTCTCCCTTCCAACCTTGTCCAAGATCTAAAACATATAATTTCCCCCTATTGGATATCTATCATCAACTCCTCCTTTAATTCGGGTTGTGTCCCTGCTTAATCACACCCATCCTCAAAAATCCTGCTGGTGACCCTAATGACCTAAATAACCTTCGTCCTATCTCTAACCTACCTCTTCTCTCAAAAGCCCTTGAAAAATGCGCCCTGCTCCAACTAGTTAGACACATTGATTCATTCAATATTTTAGACTCTTTGCAGTCAGGCTTCAGAAAGGGCTGTAGTACAGAAACGGCAATGCGAAACATAATTGCTGAAATCCATCATGCCCTCGACAAAGGCGAATCCTCTCTTCTCATTCTCCTTGATCTCTCCGCTGCTTTCGACTCTGTTAACCACTCTACTCTACTTAACACACTGAAAGATCGTTTTGGCCTCAACGGTTCAGTCTTCAAATGGTTCACCTCCTTTTTCCAACACAGAACCCAGCAAATTAAAATCCGTGACTGCCTTTCCAAACCTCTGCCCATCTCCCTAGGGGTGCCCCAGGGCTCTATCCTCTTCCCCTCTCTATTTAATCACCTTCATGGAACCCCTCACTCCTATCCTTAAACAAGTGGGAATCAAATACCACCTATACGCCGATGACATCCACCTTTACTATAAGATTCAATCCCGCTCTGATGTTCTTCGCCTCAATGATGCCTTGAGTAAGATTCAATCCTGGTTCCACTGCAACCACCTCAAACTCAACCCATTCTATCCTGGATCTCTGACCTTACCTCACTCAACTGCTCTCTCACTATATCAAACTCAGTTGATTCCCTCGGTTTTAACATTGACCAGAACCTTACTCTTATCCCCCACATAAAAAATTCGGCCAAAAGCGCTCTCTTAACACTCCATCACCTCAAGAAAATAAAACCCTTCATTCGTGCAGACAACTTTAAATTAGTCGTCCAATCGGTGGTGTTGTCAAAAATCGACTATGGTAACGCCATCCTCGCTGGAACCCCTAAAGCCCACCTAGCCCCAATCAAATCTGTTCTGAACCTGGCTGCTAGTATCATTACCGACCTCAAATGGTTCGATCACATCTCCCCTGCCCTTAAACCCTCAATTGGCTTCCCGTTGAAGGTAGAGCTTCCTACAAGACAGCTTGCATTACGCACAAAGCCCTGCATCAACGCTCCCCGCAGTACCTCTTCACTTCACAAAGCTGGCTGCTCTAGATCATTGAGTTGCTCCAGCACCCTCGCTTTTATCCCTCCTCTGTTAAACAAGAAAACCACACAATCTCGCTCCTTTTCCGGGAACGCACCTAACATCTTGAACTCCCTCCCTAAAGATCTTCGTTGCAACCCCTCTTACGTCAGCTTCAAAAAAGACCTCAAACTTCTGCTCAACAAATACTGGGGTCCTTAATCCCTTCCCTGATCGCTCATCCCACCCCGACCTCCTACTGTTCTCCTCCCCCTCTCTCATCTTCCTTCGCCCACTAACTCCTCCCACTAGCCTTTCCCATAGGACCTGCTTCTTCCCACTTGGTATTGCCTTAACCTCCCCCCTCCTCAGCCTCTCCCCATTCCCATACCCTTTCCCCCTCTTCTCCATCCTTTCCCTTCCACGCTAGGCTAATCTCTCAGGACTTGTTGTAGCCAATTACAATACATGTAATTTGATCGTGTAAAACTGGAGTTGTTTTTAGTGTCTGGATGGGTTTTGAGTACTACCTCATTGTAATTCTGTTACATTACAATTAAATATCCATGTATAGCGGTATGATATTGCCTTAACCTACCCCCCCTCCCTAGCCCTTCCCCATTCCTATACCCTACCTCCCTCTTTTCCATCCTTTCCCTCCCTCATTAGCCTAATCTCTCAGGATTTGAGTGTAGCCCATTGCAACGTTTGTAATTAGATTGTGTAATATTTAAGCTGCTTTCTACTGTTTGTTTTGGTTTTCTGAATACTACCTCATTGTAATATTTTGCTTTACTGCAATTAATACCCATGTAAAGCGCTCTGATACCCTCGTATCCAGCCAGCGCTATTTAAAACCTTTTAAATAAATAAATTAATTAACTAATTAAATAAGGACACTACCTTCTATGCACCCACATTATAATACAACAATAGTTCACACTGCCTACATTGTGGTATCCAATCTGTGCCCTTTAGGATTGAGCCATGCTTGTGGTCCTCTCTATGGAGCTATGGACCCCATAGAAGATAGGCCAGAAACACCTTATCCTACCATCATCATTCAACCCAGATCCATCCTTATACATAGGTCTTCTCTGTGCTCTGCAAAACTGTGCACTGGAGCTACCCAGGTGTTTCCATCCACTCCACTGCTTTCCACCGCTTCCCAATGAGCAACTCGTAAACTCGGAAGGTTGAGAGTATGGTGCTACCCTTACCAGGATGATTGCCTTGTCAATAGGGGCTAGCACAGTCAAGTCTGTCCATGGTCTTCAAGAGCTTTTGTGATCATGGTCTCTCAGCGGCCTACTCAAAACCATTGATTGATTGATGATTGATTGATTGATTGATGTACTTATAGAGCACAGCTATCACCCTACGGGCATCTTGGCGCTTGCATTGGGAACCCATCCTGGTTTTTCCCTGTAAGATAACCCGTACTGGGCATCCCCAAGGTGAAAGCCAGGCATCCCGCCGCGGGGGGCCATTGTGGAGATTAAGCAGGCTTGTTGCCCAGAGCTGCATAGTGTGAACTCGTGCTTAGAGTGGGCACCGAAGCGAGAATTATCGAGTCCGTGGACAATTGGGCTCTGGACCCTGCCGCGTCGGGAATCGAACCCAGGTCCCAGGTCTGATCTCTGCTTCAGGGTATGCCTCCTCTAACCAGTGAGCTACACTTCTCCACATTTCTGATATTCTCAAAGAATAGTCCAGTTCATCAAGACCATTCTAGGTTTTAAAATTACAAGGGCACCACACCTCCTCTCCGGACTGTGATTCCGCTCCTATGCTTGTATATATGTGACAGAGTGCCATACACTGTCAAAGACGCAATCAGCATGTGATAGGAAGGGCAGCTTGATTGTGGGCTGTTACAGCATCATGGTGTGTTCATTAAAGAGGAGAGTCTTCAGCTCATTTTTAAACTGAAGCAGGATTGGGGCAGTGCATAAGGTTGTCATTCCAGATGCTAGGTGTGTAGAGGGAGAAGGCCTATTGCCTTGTATTTTCATTTTTACACTTTCTTGTCTTTGTTCTAATGGTGTCCTGCCAGCAGGAATGCTCAGACCCAATGGAGAAGGTGGGTTTGTCATTACAGGTGGGCAAGGGTGCAGGGAATAATTCTGAAAAACTTGCCATAGATTTAAAAAGATGAGATAGTCCATTATGAACAAACAATAGATCATATATCAGTTCAAAATTGTATAATATTCTGACTAAAGGCTCCTTTGCAAAGGGGATTATCCCAACATGCAAAGGGTTTTCCTGTTTTCCGTTTCTATTTGCTGTGAATTCTGATTTGGTGTTTTCAGTGTTTTCCAATGTTTTTAGAATTTTGTTTTATAAATGTTTGTTTTTCAGTGTTTACTCTTTTTTGCTATGTAAATATTCAAGGGGATTGTGTTCTTCAGCGTACATAAAACTTTTGCTTTTATTTATTTCCTTTCTTTGTTCATTGCTATTGCCATATCTACCTTCCTTCTATTCTGCTCTGAGCTATCTTGCACTGCATTTGCTCTTTCATTTAATGTTTATTTACTTCTCGCACCTACATACCTGTCTCATTTCTCAAATCTCAGACTTCTCTTTTCAGCCATCTAGTCCCACTTCATGTAAAGGGCGTACATGGATAGAGATATGTTTTCACCTCAAGATTTAATAGCAGCATACACAATGTTAATGGTGTGGCACACATTCATGCTACTCTGTTCTTCAAACTAGCTGCAGACGGCCTGACTCACGGGTGGGGGGGCAGGGGTTCGCGCGGGGAGGGGGGTTGATTTAATTTAAAAAAAGAAATTAAAAGAACCTTCGCCTCTGGTCCCGGACTACCTCGTCGTGTCTCCTGCTCATTGCTCACAGGAAGCAGAAGCAGGAAGCCTCCCTCTCCTTCCCTAAGCCAATCACAACGCTGCAATGGCAGCGTTGTGATTGGCTAGGACGCCGTCCTTATAGGCATCTATGAGGAGGCTGTTTTCTCCATGCAGGCTGCGCAGCCTACATGGAGAACACGGATCGTGCTATGACTGATTTGGTCAGCCCTGGGGCTGACCAAACAGTCAGTGTCCATAACATTGGGCTAGCCACGCCTGCCCGAGCCGCCCACCTGCCCTCCCCCAACCAGGCATACCCTTCTTCTGCTTTCTCACATTGCGAGAAGCAGAAACGTAAAATGGTATTTATACCATTTTACGTTTCTGCTTCTCGCACTGTGAGAAAGCAGTGGTGCTACACTCCGATGCCCCCGCGGAGGAGCCGCCTCTGCTTCAAACTAATGACAAATATCACCTGAATGAAGATTTTCTACTTAGGACATGAGATACATATTGCGTGGTGCTCCGTACTCTGTTATTGCAAGCCAGTGTCACACTACTCTGTTGTCTCGAAATTCCAAGAAGGGACTGGCCTAATAAAGCAGCTACTGAGGGAGTAAAAAAACTTCATGACCTGCAACATGTGTCCAATCGTTTGTCTGTGCAGTTCACAACATGAATGAAGTTTTGTTTACATTATTCAGTTGTGTCAATGGGATTTTGTGTTTATGTGAAGCCAGTGCAAGGCCAATAAGCATTGATGTTTGCCAAGCCTGTGGGCCTTTGTTTATTTGAATCCATTGCATGCACTGTACTCCTGCCAGACATATGGTGAAGCTGTACAAAGCACTTTAACTTGGTATTATGTGCACCATGTATTCTTTGACGGCATTCCTCATTTCGGATCTCCCATTGATTTACTGTATCCTTGCCTACAGGCACTATGTGTTTGCACACTATCACTCAACTGGTGTGATTCTGACACCTAGATCTTACACCCTTCTGGTATGACGTTTAGAGGAGCCAGTGCTAAGGCAAGGTCAGTCCATACATAAGGGTACATGTCCTCAAGAAAGTCACAGGGCCGGGTAGGGCTTTAAATCAGCAACTGAAACATGTCGGCAAAGGTGTAAAGGGACCTTTGATTGTCCTTTATTCTTTGTTTTTGAATCTTACCATAGGCAACAGAATAAATTGCTCTGCAGGTTGACTCATGTTATTTTATTTATCAAATATTGCACTGATCGCTATGTCAATCTAGCTAATAAATAATCAAAAATATGTCCCCGAAGAGAATAACCAAACCCTTCCAGATGAGGTCACATAGATCTCAAATATTTTAATATTTGGATATGTAAAGTAGAGAGGGTGTACTTCAGCCTTTCTTCCGCTCTCTCCCCCATTTGAAGAAAACAAGCATTCAGAATGGATAGCACAGATCAATAATACTGTGGTTTACTCATAAATACAATGCATGTACGACACAGGTCACATACACAGTTATGCGCAATAAACAATTGGGATGTTGGTGCTAGGATCTGAGTTAGCGCATAGTTGCAGAACTTGACACTAGTGACCTCCACTCTAGGGACTCAGATAAAACTGTATAGACATCACAATGGATTCATAAAACGCAGTACGTTGCCAACACTACTCTATGCACTCTATGCAGGTGTACTGCTTGCGGGGGACTTTTCTGTCCCACTAGAGTGTCTTGCAGAAGATCAAGAGCAGCCTGAGAGCTTTGTCATCAGGTGGTTTTAGCCTACCCTACTAGTGGTGCTTGGCCATCCTGTATATTTTTCAGAGGAAATACATCTGCTTCCTAGAAGTTGGACTTTCTATCCATGAAGGAAGAGATGTTCCTCCACCCCTCTCTACTAGTAACCAGCTTAAGCACCTGGAACTACAGAGATTTCCTTTACTCACCTCTGACTTTCATCCGAGACTTTGAACATCCTGATAAGCTGATAGGAAGTACTCCACCAGAGTGCAGCAGGGGGGCAGGTGTACAATGTCATGCTACTGCAACGTGCAAACATGAACTCAATGACATGCTCATTGAATGACTACATGTTCTTCACAAGACTTCCTGCTGAACTGGTCAACCAGTTGCGCACCAGCAAGACTCACTTACCCATATTTTCTTAAGTCAATACGTGTAACAGATACAACATTGATCCAATCTTTCTCTTAATAGAATACCTGAATAGAGGGATGATTCCCCCACTTAATGTTTGGAATTGACTAATTCGGTGGACTGACATGTTATTACTATTTTACGTGTGTAGCCTGATTTGTAAAGCGCTTTAAATATGTTTTTGATCCCATCTCTTCCATGTTTAAACAAGGTATGAAATTGCCTTGACATCAGGACTTAAAGAGGAACCTCTGAAACTAGAATGTCACACCTATGTGTAGCTAAGCCAGAGCACATGATTACAGCATCACTTGCAACCCATGGGCATACAGTGGGTAAGCCTAAATCATTTAGGCCCTCATGTGGCACTGCAGCAAGATCAAAGTTATCATAGGTCACCTTGTTGGGCGGGCCCCTAGTAGTCAAGAAAGACACACTAAACATTTAATAACATTTTTTAAGGATAATTGGCAACTTTTCTCCCAGTAAGACCAATATGTATAACGTAGTCATCTGCCAAGTAGTCCTACTGTAGTGCTTAATTTCTAAACAAGTAAGTGCCATGGCCCAAGGTTTTGCTCAGAAGCCCATGGTCAGTGCTGTTGAATGTCAGGCTGTCGAATACCAAGGCTGCCTCGTTTCATGCCTCTTATTCAGCACCAGACACTCCTTAACATTTTATCTAATTCTTAAATGTCCTTTTTTAATCCCTGCTTTTTCTCTCTGTTATTGCTTGGTGTGCCAATTAATAGGGTCTGGATTATTGTTAATATGTGTCCATATGTTTAAAATAAGGGAGCTTTTTTGAATAATTTAGGTGTGCATCTAAAGGATCTATAAATGCTGTATTTATTTTGCCCATTTTAAACTTATTTTTAGATTCAGCTTGCTCACCTGTTACATGTCCTGATGATGATCTCAAATAATTGAGATCGAAACGCCGTTGACCCCCTCCAACATAAACTCCTCTTATTGTGTAAAAGGTTCCTTGAGGAGTTTTCTATTGTTGTCAATGCGATACCGTAATTTTAACCTCACTATCACTCTGCACATCACACTTTTTTCGCTTATTGTGTGAGCACCTGAATACTATGTACATTGTTATTGCTCCCTGAAGGAATTCATTTCTTATCTCTCTATTCATAGTGCTCTCCCCAGGATCACTTTATAATTGGACCTCTTAGGCCACACCAGAACCATTGTTTTTCTACTATATTATTCGTCCCAGGTTCACATATTGGAGTTCCCTTGTTCTTTTTAACACACCTTGCAAAGGCAGGCATGAAGTAAGGAATGCCCACACATTTGGATAGCTGCTCCTACTTGTACACACTGTGGAGTGCAACATACCAAGTTAGAAAGTAATGGGATTAAAATTTCAATCAGGGTTCAGACCCAAATATGGGACTGAACTTCAAGATTTCTCATATGTTAAACACTCCATGTCAATAAAACGAATACCACAACCTCCCCCTGATAATTTCTAAATCATCACATCTACACCTTTATTACAAAACAGCTTTCATAAGTTTTGAATTCTTTACTTTGGATCCTCCCTTCATGGTATCATAAAGTTCCATTTAACCCACCATTTGATATCATTTACAGAATTATAAGGAAAGAAACACACATGCAATACCAATTAGTAAATCAAAATAGGAGTCAAAAGCAATTTTAGTGGTCCTCAGCCTACAGATCCTAGCCATTCACCTATTTTAGCAAAACCCTTTCATATAAACCTGAATGCAGAGTCTAATCCTTCCCTGGCACCATTCTCTTCCAATTCAGTTAATTCATGCATAACGTTAGTAATAGTCACAACATAGCTGTTAAGCTGGTTATCTATTTTAAGAATATAAGCACAGCATTCTATACCAAGAATTAGCTTGCACACTGCCTCCCTTTGCAAGATGCATATCTAATGCAAACCTATTTTGAATAATCATAGCTCTGATAGCAAGCAATTATGTAATAATTACTGTTATTTTCCTGTGATGTTAGAAGCAAGCCTGTCCACTAAGGTTGATACTTTCCTAGTCTTCACATCATCTAATGCAGCTCCTACTGATGGTAATAATGCTCCAAAGATTTCACTAAATATCTGCTTAAATTTGTGTCTGCTGCGTTATATAGTGACCAAGCTGTAAATCTAGCTCATTAGTGTAGTAAATTCTAGAGAAGGCTAGGGTGGCATAGCAACTACCTACCAAATTGTATGGCTGATTTGTCACAGATATAATATATCCCATTAATACTTACCTCTAATTCAGCAAAGATTCTCCCTTTAAATAAATAGCTATGCTCACAGTTGCTCCGTCTCACTACCTCAACAGTTTTATTCCCTTCCTGTCACCTTATCATGCATACGTTTCCTTTCTGAGGAACAACAATGCTTAATCTCAGGGGTAGATTTTTAAACTGTTTCTTTCCCTTCACTTCCCCTTTCCTTCTCCTGGTCAGGGTCTGGTTTAACTCTCGTTTGATGTCTTGTCTTAACTCATCTCCAAAAATTCTCTAAACCTTACTTATCTTGCAGGTTAAATCATGCATGCTTAGGTTGGAAACGCCCAAGTTTCACAATCAATGTAAAACAGAATAATAGAGTTCTGCTGTTAGAATAATAGAGTTCTGCTATTAGAATAAATTCAGAAAGATTCTTCAGGAAAAGCAGTTGATAGGGGCAAAAAATATGCCAAACTTTCAGCTGCAGAAGCCGGCAGATAGGAGCACACAAAGTAGTTCTCCACCTACATGATCCTGACTTATTCATCTAGCATATGAAAGCACACATTATAGATACAGACACTTTCGGACTGGGGGCATTAGAAATTCTGCCTTCATATGTGTGCTTATTAATAACAGGTTTAACAGTTAGGTTTGTTGACAGGTGAGGAACATCTCCCTCTAGCAGATAGACATCTAAAATCCACCCAACTAGACACACAGAAATGGCAACTGTCAAAGCAACAAGAAAATTTTGCAATGTTGCTGCATAATGTTGCACAGCACAGAGACTGCCCACAGTGACCGCCCGACTCGCCGCCACAGATGACATCCGCACCCTCTCGGAAGAAAGGCCACTCCTCAGCCCTCATCCTACTTGACCTATCAGCAGCCTTCGACACCGTCTCCCACCACACACTAGTCGCCAGACTACACGATGCAGGCATCCAAGAAACAGCCCTGGACTGGAATCGATCATTCCTCACCGGAAGAAACCAAAGGATCAGACTCTCACCCTTCCTCTCTGACCCCACGAACATCACCTGTGGAGTCCCACAGGGTCATCCCTGAACCCCACCCTCTTCAACATCTACATGGCCCCCTCGCAGCCATCGTCCAACAACACGACCTCAACATCGTATCCTATGCCGACGACACCCAGCTCATCCTCTCCCTCACCAAAGACCCCACCACTGCCAAACTCATCTTCCAGAAAGGAATGCAAGACGTCGCAGTCTGGATGACCAACAGCTGCCTGAAGCTCAACGCCGAGGAGACAGAAGTCCTCGTCCTTGGTACCACCCCTTCTGCATGGGACAGCACCTGGTGGCCGACCGCCCTCGGAATCCCACCTACCCCCTCATACCACGCCAAGAACCTCGGCATTGTACTCGACTCATCACTCACCATGACCTTACAGGTCAACGCCATCACCTCCAGCTGCTACAACACCCTCTGCATCCTCTACAAGACCTTTAAGTGGATCTCCCCTGAGTCAAGGAAGACAGTCACCCACGCACTCATCACCAGCAGAATGGAATATGGAAACGCACTCTACGCCGGCATCAACAAGTCTCTACTCCGCAAACTCCAGACAATACAGAACACCGCCGCCGGACCCGTGCTCGGCATCCCCCGACACAAACACATCAGTCAACACCTACGAAGTCTCTACTAGCTCCTCGTGGAGAAAAGAGTCACTTTCAAAATCCACACTCATGCCTACAAATGCCTACACAACAACGGACCCAAATACCTCAATGACAGAATCAACTTCCACATACCCAAAAGAAACCTCCGATCTTCCAACCGCGCACAGGCCGAAACCCTGCGCATCCACAGAGCCAGAGCAGGTAGAAGATCCTTCTCTCACATTGCAGCCAAGACCTGGAATGAGCTACCGGCAGACATCAGACGCACCCCCTCCCTGAACACCTTCAGGAAGACCCCTAAGACCTGGCTCTTCGGCTAAACAGATCTGTGGACCCCCACCCCTCAGTGCCTTGAGACCCTCACGGGTGAGTAGCGCGCTTGCAATTCCCTGATTGATTGATTGATTGATGTTTAGCTGAAATGAGATCAAAGAAAAATCTTTCTGTGAATTGAAGTGATTAGTCCCTCAACAGCTATCCTATCATCACTATCTCTAAAGACTACAGTGATTTTTATCCTGCATCAACTAGAGGCCTAAGACTCTGGAATACTCTGACTATTACTCTACCTACCTATTAGTCCCTTTTGAATTTGTCAGCAGTTTGCACATATTGAACCTCATTTATTTCATCTTGAACTTAAGGAGGTTTGCCATTGTCAGTCAAACATTTGTCAGATTCGAGGTTCTGGTGAAGTTTGTCCAAGTGGGACTTGCTTATTTGCAAGTTGCTTCTCTCTCTTTTCAGGATTGTTTTGGGACCTTCAGTTCTGGGCTCACATCACCAGTATCTTGTGGCTTTAGAAGATCTTGTTCCTCTAATTCAATAACGTCCCTAATCATCGCTGGTCTTTTAGTAGCTGTCAACTGTCTCTTCTGTTTAGTTTTTGTCTTTGGCCAAGCCTCTTCCATCAATACCCGATTCTGGGATGTACTTGTGATTCCAGGTTCAGATGAAGTCGATTCACTCTCGGAGGAGGAACATTCCCTTTCCACGTCACTCTTTAGTTCATGTACAAGGGATATAGATTGATTGGACTCAGTGTGCCATGAGTTCTCACTGTTCCTGCGAAATCGTAGCTTTAGTTCAGAGTCTGGTGTCTCGGCTGTACCACCATTCTGCTGTAGTCACTGTTGGGATCTTGCTTCAGGGAACTGTGAGGTTTTGGTCTGGTCTTCCTTTTCCTCTTCTGATGCCTCGGAAATCTCAAACCTAGGTGGATTTGAGGAGTTAGAGGATGTTTGTTCCGCTTCTTCCTCTTCTTGTCTCACCCTCTTGATATGGGAGGCTTGTATCCAATTCAGCAGTCCAGCAGTGTTGGTAACTGGCAGGTGCCTCTCCAGTGTTCTTCTAGACATGACTTGCAAATGCGCCTCCTCATGTGGACCCAGTCACCAGTGTTCAGATCATGACATCGAGACTCTCACCCAGCTAGAGTAGCAGCACCAATCTGATGAGAGATTGAACACACAACATCAGCAAGGAACATAGGGAATTCGCATGGCTCCCCCCATCAACATCTCATGAGGAGACAGTCCTTTTCATTTTCATGACGTGCTATGAATGATCATTAATACCCAAGGAAGTTCATTGGGCCATTTGAGAGATGTGGACACACAAGCTTTGGCCAATTTTGCTTTGATAGTCCTGTTTAGTCTTTGTACAATGCCTAAAGCTTCTGGTCTGGAACAACAGTGGAATCTTTGGTCTATCCCTAGGGTTGAGCATAACAACTGCATCACCTTATTCTTTACGTGACTTCCAATAACTGATTAAAGATGAACTGGTATTCCAAAATACGGAATTGACTCCTGCAGCAGTAATTTGGCAACTGTCAGGCTGTCACACCTCCTGGTGGGATATGCCTCCACTCAACTGGAAAATAAGCACAAAATCAGAAGGATGTACATTAACTGGTTACATCAGGGTATCTCCACAATATTGATCTGGAGATGGTTGAAGTGGCCATGAGACTTTTCTATGTGACTCATGGTAACTACAACCTTTTTGCTCACATTTTACTTTTTGAAAATTGCACAACGCTGGCGCAGGTTTTCTGTCATTGCACAAAAGTGTGGATTATACCAAAACTGTCTAAATGTCAACACCATCCAGTCTCTTCCCACATGTGTTGGTCCAAGCATGTGTCTGACCTTAGCAGGTAACATAGGTTCTGGGAGCACATGCATCCCATTACTGGATACCCAAATGTCACTAGCATCCTTCTCATATCCCATATTTTCGACTTTGTCTTTTTGATCTCTGGAACCGTGTTTTGCAATTCCCTCAGCTCATTGAAAGTCTATAAAGTGTTCAACAGTACATTTGGCACAATTTGTTCCTCAGCATGACACTCATCCACGTTTAAGGTTCCTGGTGTCAAGAGCGTATTATCAAACAATCTCATCCGCATAGCGGTTGCCTCTGGTGACAAAATCATTTCCGCTCTTGGTTGGGGATATACAGACTATTTTTAACCGGTGAGCCAGCAGAGGTGATAATCCCTCTCTGTGACCACAACTGGCTAGAATCCTGCAGAGTGCTAGATCCATACTGCCTGTCAGTGTAAATGGAGGCTCACAAGCCTTCTGGTGTGCATTGGGCTTCTGCTACTTGTGCAGAGGTTACATGGCACAGGTAGGATGCTTCCACGACTCCGCTTAGGGTGCATACAGTATATCATCTATGACATTGTACCCAAATACCCTGGCAGCACACACAACTCTTTCATCTTTAGACATAGTGGGATACACAGTCATCTGAGTGCTGGAGAGTTTGGTGAGGGATACCTGCTAGGTAAATACATAGCACACATTCATACATCCACTACATCTCCTGAGGGGGGGGACATTGACTTACCTATTGTGTCTATCCCTGCAGGTGACAGTGCCTATGCAGAGCGGGACTTCATCCTGACCCCGTACCTGGATCCAGCCAATGCAATTGAGAGGAGATACAACAGGGCACACAGATCTACACGCTGGGTCATAGAGCATACGTTTGGAATCCTAAAGAGCCGGTTCCGGTGCCTGCATAAAAGTGGAGGTGCACTACAATACAGCCCTGAGACCTGCTGTAAAATCGTGGCAAGCTGTGCAATGCTCCATAACATGACTATGAAGAAAGGCACCACAATTGATGTGACCGATACAGACATATCAGATGACGATTTCCCTGCTCCCCCTGCCAGACAAGCATCAGGAGATGGGGCAGCTGCCGGACGTCAGAGACGGACTGAGATCACGCAAAACTACTTCTAGGTGAGTAATGATGACATGAGCCAAAATAATGATTGAAATCTGTGCTGTGTTTATTCACACTTCAAAAGCATTCACTGTTGCTGTACCCAGCACATGTTATGCACACAGTGCAGGTAGTTACCAAGAAAGTGTTCAATATGCATTGCTGGGTTGCATCACCCATTGACACAAATGTTTCACTGTACAGTTCACCTTCTCCGGTGACGGATTGGTGCTATTCGGGATCCAGGCTGAGTGCCCTCTGGGGGTTCCTAGGTACTGCACCCTGTCTGCCACTGCGCCTTCTTGCTTCAGGCAATGTAGGTGTGATGCTACTCCTACGTGAGGTCTCCTCGCTCTCCCCAGAGACCATGAGTGCGGTGCCACCTGAGTTAGCCGTCTGCATTTGCTCAACTGCACTGGTGACCTGTTCCAGCCCTCTTGCAATGTCCTGGCAGCAGTGTGACATTTCCAACTGCATGGTAATGCTGCGACATGTCAAATTGCTAGTGGTGGTGCAGAGGCGGTTCACCGCCTTTGTGTAGTTATGCAGCCGTGCGTTGGCACGTTGGGCTGCCCTGTCACTGGCGTCTTGGTTTTGCTTCAGGGTGTCACAGTTGTCACGTATGGCACCTGTCATGGCTCTGATGCCCTCCCCCATGTAGCGCTGATTCCTGTTGAGTGTGCTGAGCTGCCTATTAATGGAGCGCAATGATTTATGTTGCAGGCGCTGTACCGGCAGCATGCTGTTTTCAAGACCTGCAAATACTGTGTGCTCCTCATCAGTGGCAGTGCTGCTCCTGGGCCTTGACCTGCGTGTTTCCATTGCTGCCACACTCATTCTTGGGGATTCCTGCCTCCGCAAGTGTGACACACCCTGCCTTGTCTCTCTTTGCTCACTCTCCTCCCCTGTGGCCTCTATGTCATCCTCCAATGGAGGCAGTGGGGGCACATGTGTGCGTTTCCTGCGCATGATTGTTGTGTGCTCTGTCTCTTCACTTGAGTCCCCATCATCATGCTGGTCCTCGGGATTTCCAAGGTCATCTCCCTCTGCACTGTCATCAAGTGCCCTGGATTGTGCTGTGGATGTAAAGGGGAATATATGAGTTTGTGCCATTGTCTGCATTTTGCACTCAATAAAGTTTCTACAGTTTGTCTTGGCTAACTTCAGTCAGACACTGTCTTATTCCCTTATCACTGAACCACATGTTGCATTTGATTTCCTATGTGTCATGGACACACTTTCATACACCTTACTACAACTCCCATGATGCATTGCTGGGTGTGCTGTAAGAAGTGGACCGGAGTAACATGTGTTGTGTCTATTTTGCGTATTCCTGAAAGTGTGCATGGGATGGGGATCTGGGCAGATATATTTGGCATGCATCTTACCTTGGCTGCTGGATGCAGGGTCGGAGCTGTCAATGTCAGCCACACCACAGACGCTCTCAGGCAGGAGGGTGGACTCCACCAGCTCCTCATGGGGTGTTGGCTCTGCTGATGTGGATGATCCTCCCCCGGTCTTTTTGGCCTCCTTGAGTCTGGCTGCCACTCTCTCCTTCGACCTTTGCCGCATGTCCTTCCACCGCTTGCACAATTCTTCCACAGTGCGATGAGTAACACCCACAGCATTGACTTTCTCTTGAATGTCCAGCCAAATCTTTCTTTTCCTTGATTCAGGGACTCTCAGTGCATTTTTCCCAAAGAGGAGCTCATGGTTACATACCATCTCCTCTATGAGCACCTCCTGCTCCTTGTCTGAGAATTTGTGTTTTCTCTTCCTCTTCTCACCCTCCTTGCCCTCATGTTGCTTCTGGGACCCCATTGGGGTTTTTTCTGTGATTTGCTGACTCTTCACACTCTCCAAACAGCCTCTGACTGTGGCTCAGGCAATCAGGTGCAGCAAATCACTCCCACTTTCTCGTTGTGATGTCATCAGGCTGCACCTGTATAGCAGATTCCCGCTTTTACGATTTCTTAATTTGTGAATTTCGGAATTAAGGAATCGCAAATCATGTTTCTGAGAATTTTTTGCGATTTTTAGGTAATCGCTAATCATTAGCGATTTTTTAAATACATCCCGAATATCGAATCTCAAACTGCAAATCGCAAAATATCGCAATTTGAGATTCGCTAAACGAAAAATATGGAATAAGGGGGCAGGTGTGGAGTACTCCGACACCTTGGCCTATGTGGGGGGTCCAGAGCGAAACCTCTGTGTTCAAATAAAAAGATGGGTTTTTGTGGTGCTACGGTGCTACTATGGGACTCAACATGGCCCCATGTAATTTTGCAGTAGTACCATGGTGCTACGCACAGAGAAAAAAAGGGCAGACCCAGGGGTGCTGCGAGACAGGGTGGTTGACCTGCAGTGGATTTGTTGCAGCCTGTGGGAGGGTTAGGAACAAAGCCTAGCCGTAGGCCTGTCTCATTTGCCAACCCCCCACTGCCTGGTTGGGGTGGGGGTTGGGTGCAGGGTCCGGCCACAGACGGCACTGCAGACAACATTATGCAGTGCATGGCTGAAGGCCATGTATGGCAGGGGGTTGGCTTCCTGCAATGCTTAGCGCAGGCTATGCTCTGCAGCCAACCCTGCGTGGTCTAGTTAGTTAATGTAGCAAAATATCACTTTATGTTAAAATAGCTTCATAAGTTCTCTGAGATAACAAAGGTTAAAGTGATGTTATAGTTAGGTATGGTTCTAATATCTCACTTTATAATACAAATGCCTGATAAATTCACAGAAAAATACAAAGGTTGAAGTGACTTAATAGTTATGTGAAAATGTTAGTTAGAATGTTACATTTTAAACTAAAAAAAACACTGAACCACTGATAACTCGTGCCTTCCCTGCAGTGCGCTCATTAGGTCATATAGTACTTCACTAATGACATGTTCAATCCAAAATGGGTTGGCATGTGGAAATTTCACACATTTCCTTAACTAGAATTCCAACAAAAACTAACAGGATGAAAGAAAAAGTCTATTTTCCAATATTTATTTTAAAGAAAACTCAGGCACTTCCAGTCAGTCGCAACAGTCTTACCACCATGTATTCCCACATCCTGAATTCCCAAACACTGTCTCCCATGTGTGAAAGGACCTAATACTTATCATTGGAACAGACCAACACAGTAACCATGTGGAGACATCATTGAAACCACATTGACTTTACCCTGAGCAAGATTTGATTAGTCCCTCCGTAGGCAATAAGCCCAACCACACAAGTGTGGTACTATTTTATTAGGAAAAATGCAGGAAACTGGGTAGTTGGATTGTTGTAGATCCCCACAAAACCTGGCATTTTCCCTCAAAGACTTTTGAGGAAAATGCATGATTTTAGTCAAGCTTAGATGTTTGCAGGGCATTCTCAGAAAGAAAACGTAGTGAGATCTATGAAGGTCACAACACTCTCAATTGCCCTGAATGCCTACTTTTTAGAAACGTCTGGGTTGGTAGGTTTTTCCTGGTTGCCAGTCGATCCTTGGCCCAAACAGAGCAGCTACCCACATCACCAGAATGGGTCCTTTTTCAAAACAAACCTTGATGCCTCCATATTACATTTTGGGATCTTTCCTGTTGTATGTGGGAATACAGGACAGTCGGAATGTTGAGTCTCCAGCAGATTTCTGAAGTTTCCATCGCAGAAATTTGAGAAAATACATGATTTTACAACATTTGAGTTCTACAGGGCATTGAGGGTAATCAAATGTTATAGGGTCCATACAAGACACACCAGCCTGGACTCCTTTGGGTGTCTGGTTTCGGAAATTAATGGGTTTGGTAAGTTTCCCTAAGTACCTGTCGATTCCAGGACCAAACACCACAGCACCAGAATGGGTCAAATTGCATAGGAAAACTATTGATGTACCCACATTGTGTTTTGGGCCCTTCCTGTCACTGGAATATGTCCAGACACAAAATGCGGGGTACTGGTTTTATCAAGAGAAATGTTTGACCACAGAACAGTATAACAATTCTTATCTATTACATTTCTCTCCATTTTTGGCTTCGATATGTAACCCAATGTGCAAGAAAGAACATGAATTGCCATTTAAATCACATACTTGTACGAGTAACCTCAAACTCAGTATCTTGGGCACATTTCTTTCTTTCGAGCCCATTTTTCATTCATTAGTTTTTACCATATGAATTGATGCTTTGCTGATGCCCAATGAAAAAACATTCTAAGCTACACTCAGTTGTTGAAATTGGTTATTGTGAGTTTTCAGACAACACTAAAAACACTATTGCCTTGATTATGAGTGGGTCAGTATTTTCTGACTCCTTCACAAACCCCTGTTTGCGAAGGGGCTAGAATACCTAGTAAGATGCTTTTTAATGCATATAGTAACTACCTGGTGTGCTAAATACTGGCCCTTCATGAAATTTCAGCATTCAAACCTGCCGGACTTTAGCAGGGGAAAATGTGTGGTATTTACCACTCCATGTGGATTTTGCTATGTTAAGGACCAGAATCTGCATGTTTACCCCAAAAGCCTAGAACATATGATATTTATGGCACCCTATGAATAAGGCACACAGTGGTATCGTCATTTATGAAGAGCGAAAAATAGAACCTATACTCAGGTCAGGGTCTAGATATCCCTGCAACCACAAAATCTGACGGACATACCAGAATATTACTCAGCCATTGGGGGGAAAATTGACAAATTAAAACGCTGTCACATATTTCTATTTTTTCCTACTTTCACTTTTTTTTTTATCATTTCAATGATTAATTTGTTAGGCAAAACCTTGATCAATCTACAGATATTATCCTTCTCTGAATTCTGAACTTTGCCTAGTCTTCAGGAATGTTTCGCTTTCCAAGCTCAAGCATTGGTTTCATATTTGTTTCCACCATAAACTGCAAGTAGGTAAAAACTACAAAAAGAAAAATCCACCACCAATTAGAAAAGTGCAGAAACTGTGGTAAAAAATGATTTTTTACAACTCTGCAGGTTCCTGACAGCTGGGAACATCATGACCTTAGCACTGTAAACTTTTGATTCGTGCTATTTTTAGAAAGAAAATATGCTTTTTTTGTACAGCACCCATTTTTATCATAAAAACCCAACATTTAGTTATAATTTGTCTATTTTCTCAGTTCCCTTCTGGGGAATCCTCAAACCATGGCTACGCCAGAATACCTAATGTGGGGAAAAATCACACAAAATAAATGAAGGCCTAAGCATGAAGTGCCATAGAGATCAAACAAAGGGCTCTACACTTTCGTGTGGGGGGTGTGAGGGGGAGCGATGGGTAGGTAAGGCTCAGCTGCTATGGGGTTAAATATAGTTATCTTAAGGGAGATCAGTCTAGCTCGGACCATAACTTGACTGTCGGCTCATTTTATGAGGTGACCACTGCTCACTGCCTAAGAGGTTGCTTTGAACTCCAGATATTGTTCTAACATGCCTTTTGATGTGAAGGGGTCTTAGGGCCTTGCTTGACCTATTTAAAACATGTATATAACAAAATAATAAATAAATAACCATGGATAACTGCAGTAATTCAGATATTTTACATAATATGAATCTGGATTCTGAGCATCGACGGTCTGTTTCAAGGAAAATCTGTGTCATAATTAAGAGGGGCTGGTTTTGAGTTTGTCAGAAAGGGTGCTCTTTTGCAGTGGCAATTAAAGTGCTTAATTTACACTGGTGGTTGCCAGTGGGGATCACCTGCACTCTCTTTTGGGCCCGGCACTTATTTCTCCTCATCAGACTTTTCCAGAGGGCAACAGAGGGAAGACACACAAAAGGGGAAAGAAGGATAAAGAGAAAGACAAAATAAAAAATATCCCTACAGGAGGAAGCAGGAGGCTGCAAAGGTGAGATAAAGGGGCATGGAGTGTCTTGTAGTCAATGAAAGGGGCATGAGGTGGTTCCCAGTCTATGTAGCCTTGGTATTTGGCGCTCCAACTTGTAATAGTGCCAGTTGTGAGCATCTGAGCAGATCTTTGGGCACAGGCACTCATTCTTTTACAAATTAAGCACTGGGCAATGAGAGTATCCTCTCCAAAAACTCTTGATCCAGCTGCCCATTTAGAAGTGGCCGGATTGCCAGGTTTATGCAGACAGTGTAACCTTTACTCCGTCGCCATGAACCTTATTCCAATGGCTCAAGGCGTAGGGGCCTACTTGGAGTGGGCACTACGATGGCTTTTAATTGCTGTCAATCACTGTCAGGTATATCCTGGCGGTGAGGGAGATTAACAAATGACCCCCACACGACCAAAGAAAATTTCTATGGTATGGGGATCATTAGTGATTTTATTTTTCAGAAGCAAACTCCTACTTTAGGAGTTTCATTCTGAAACATAAAAATGTTTTAAAACGTTTGACGGTCTTAAGTCATGTTTGACGGAGCCGTTCATCAAACATTTCCTGCATTGTAAGGAACCGCCATGACAGCAGTTACTGCCAATATATAGAGATGTCTGCAGGACCAACAGACATCTGTAAATTTGATGTGCGGAGTAAAGGCAGGGTGGTGGATGCAGAGTCCTCCGCCACCCTGTCTACCTTTATGCTATCAGCCAAACACTATATCAGGTCATAAATCCTATTGTGATTTAGGATGGATGTATAATCCAGAATATTTTCTCTCTACTATAGCATTATCATAGTACTGAAATATTGAAAAGTATGAGCATTTTAATGGGACCATCAGGGGCTTTAATTAAATGTTTTTCTTTGCATAATGATATGTTTTATGGACATTCTGATTTGTAAAATAAATATTTCACTACTACCTCTAAAGGACAGGTTGTCATTTATCAAAAGGTACATTCTTTTCTGGAGCTTGGTGCAAACCCAAAAGGTGGAATTTGTGCAGTTTTTTTAGTTTTGCAAATTTCTGTTGTGTTTTGTTATTTTCAACTACTATGTATTGATAGCCTATTCTCTAAACTAATGTAAAATTAATATGGGACCACTGAACTTGTATTTGGGCGGAAAGACAAGGAGCAAGTGTATTGACATTGAAGTCATGTTTCACCTGCTTGAGGAATAGTGTTGCTTCAAATTCAGGAATGTGAAATGATACTTCCTATGTCATAGTTCTGCCAAAAGTGTAATAGATTGGAGTGTACAGAAAATACACTATTTTTGTTACATGACTTTTTGCATTAAAGCAGGTTTTTCAATAATTGTACAGGACGTTTACAAGTTAAATAAGTGGATTTGTGCTTATTACCGACAAACATTCAGGGAATTTGAATACTGTCAAATGTGGAAAACACAAAGAGATTTGCCAGTTAAAGTACCGGACACAAAACCATTCTTTGCTCTGGTACCTGACAACCTAGTTCAACCAGATCTCGTTTTCGAGTTCACGAAAAGTAGCTCCAAGTGACCATCAATGAATGTCCTTTTGAATACATTGCCGACCAACTTCAAGCTAATCAAACCCGATGGCTCCCAATGGATCGGGGCTCTGACCTAGGTTTTCCCCGCCTGGACTCTCTGCCTCACTACAGGCCCTGCTGCATTACCAGCTCTCCGCCTCCGCCTCATCCGGACACACCATTACACTGGGGGCCACCTCCAGGGAACCACCCATTCCATGAGACCCTACGGGGCTACACCTATTCATTGGACCCTATCCAATCTGCCGATTATCACTGCCCCCTCCTCTCCATTTTCCCGCTTCTTACCTTGATCTATTGGCGGCATCCCCGGTCTGCTCAAGCCTTGCTGATCCACCGCACCTTCCTTGTCCTTCATTCCTTCTTCCCACCACGTCCAGCACCCCTTACTCAGTAACCTGGTCCTGGTGATGATCCTAATCCGCAAGGATCAAAACGCCTCAACATACCAGCGCAACCAGTGGCGCCTTTTACTATGGTTCACTGAAATGCCTAAATTTGTACAAAATTCATGTAAATAATTATCTGTGAACCACAAGTTCCTTTGTATCTATTTGTCATGTCTTCACTTTGTGCCTTCGCTGTTTTCACTTGTCACTTGTGCCGTCCACTTAGAGTGTCATGAGCACTTGTGTGCACAAAGTTTTTCGGGTTACATACCTATTCATTGCTTACAGTGGTGATACAACTGTTCCCAATTTATCCGTACCCTTCCAACTCTTGTTTTTTCTTGTATTCATACAAATACATGATGCCTTTGGCACATTCAACCAAACTATGAGTCTCCCTACCTTCCTTGCTTGCAATGTTTTGTGCATGACTAATTACCAGCCTTTTAAATAATACCAGTTGAGATATGTTTTTTTTTTATACTTTTGGATTCAAGGCAGTGTTGCAGTATTATCTTTTGTTCTACTCCCATCTCGGCATGCATGTCCAGGATTGATATTAGACCGTAGGATTATGCCTATTTCTCTGTTGCACAATGCTACTGACTTTTCGCACCTGGTGCTCATCTTCCATGTGCGTGAATTATGGACCAAGTTCAGATGGAATCAGTACCTCCAGAGCTGCTGCATGGGGAGCAGAACTAAAGAGCTAAAATGAAGAAGTTTCTTTAAGGAAGAAGATTGCTATGGTGGCAAATGCGAGCCCTACCATAAAAGAAAATGTAAGAGGCCTTACCTTCCCTAGTGCTTGGAAATTATCTTGCTTCTCCTTCAAGTGCAGGAGAGACAGCAAGAACAAAAGAGATGAACACGCACCAGACTTCCCTCAGTCCTGCTTTCTGGTTAAGTGTCACTAAGTGTCTTTCTGAGAGGTTGTTGTATGTCTGGCCATCACTGGACCCTGAAGTAGGTAACACGTCATCCAGAAGGACACAAGCAAAGATTCTCAATCTCTCCCCTGCCTTAACAACTTTCCCTCCTACTGATTCACCAATGGCCTACTCAACCACCCAAACTCTCTCTCCTCCTCTTGAGGCTCCAACAACTCACATCAGTTTCTCCCTTCTATCTTCTTCTTCTTCCCAGCCCCCTCAATTTGCCCTCCCTACGACTCAATCACTTATTCCAACTTCTTCCCCCCTAATTGACCTTCCCCTCCTTAACCAGGATGTCAACCCTCCTCACTCTCCCCGAGCACCCTTTCCTTCTCCGGACTCTCTTCAGTCTCCAGTGACTGCCCTGTCCCACCTCACCTCCCTCCCTTCGGCCATCAATCGGAACTCCCCTCTCCACCCCCACCTGGGCTCCCACCCCTCCCTCACCCCAGACTTCTCATCCTGACTAACGCAGAACATCCTCCAAGTCCCCCCGAACTTCTAGCCTCCACCCCCTTCTCCCTGATTCCCCAGACGCTTTTTAATATAGAACTCCATCTTGCTAACCTATCGTTTGAACTCACCTCTCTCAGAAAGGATGTTAACTCCCTCTCCTCACTTAACCTCCCCAATCATTCTATTTCCCTGTGTACTGAACAAAACAACACTACATTCCCCTAGCAATGGGATACTACCCCCCTCTGTAACGATACACTTAGAACATTCCGCGCCTCAAACTACCTCCCCGCCTCTGACCTCCCTGACCTCTGTAATCCTTATCCCCCTGCTCTTTGACTACTGACCCTCTGATCCTACAGGCACCTATCCCCGTGATCCTTGGTACTAGCAGAATTCCAACTTCCCCAGCTTCACCAAGACTTCCCCCATAATTTACCACTATCCACTCCTGCCCCCCCTACAACCAACCCTATACCCCTGACTTGCATGCTGGTTAACTGTCACTTGGCTGTCCAACATGCGATTGAAATTTCGGAAACCATCCTTAGTGAATCCATTGACATCGCCTTTCTTACTGAAACTTGGCTTAAAGATCACTCCTCTTCCATTCTTGACAGATAGACCTGTCAAAATTGGAGGCGGTCTAGCAATAATCTATAAAAATAAACTCCAACTCTCCGCTGTGCTAAACTTCGATCATTCTACTTTTGATACCTCGGAGCGGAACTTAAAGTGCAGGGCTCCCCTCCCATTCGATTACACAATATCTATCATCCTCCCGGCGACCCTCTTCCTTTTGTAAAAGAATTGTCTGACCTTCTTACCCAATCCTCGCTTTCCAACTCTAAAAACCTCTTCCTCTGAGATTTTAACCTTCATTGGAACAAAAAGGACGATCCTATGGTTAACCTCCTCATTGATCTACTTGACATCAATGACCTAAAACAACTATGCCACTCACCTACTCACTCCAAAGACGCCACTCACGACGCTGTCATTACTAGCAATGAGCTGGCCTCCCTTTCCTCCATCGTTCCCATCGACTGGTCCGACCACCACCTCATCCTTTTCACGATCACTAACACTGTACTACCCCCTCCACCCAAATCATCAAACAGATGAAATTGACCAGGAATCTTCATCTTATCCCCCCAGGCGAACTTGAGACCAAAGTCAAAGCTCAACTTCGACTCTCTCTTCCCTCCCAAAATGCCAGTGACCTCACCGAACACTTTAATAAATCCATCGTTGAGGTCATTGACCAAATTGCTCCAGCCAGACTAAAACTACAGAAAAACTTCTCCTCCAAATCCTGGTTCAATCCAGATCTCAACAATGAGAGGCGCGCACTTAGATCGACTGAACGCACATGGATGCAAAACCCTTCCCCCTTTAGGCTCTCTCTCCTCAGATCTGCTAGGTCCAACTATAAAAAACACATCCTCAATGCTAAGACTTCCTTCTTCCGCACAACCCGACCGGGCCAAAAGCAGACCTAGGGAACTCTTCAGCATTGTTAAAAACCAAACATCCTCTGCACCCCCCAAGGTGATTGCCACCACTGAGAGATGCAATGAAATTGTCAACTACTTCTCAGAAAAAATCTACAAAATTGATCAATCCTTCGCCCTAACTCCCCTCCCTCTTAACCTACTTCCCTCCCCGGACATTTCCTCCAATTCTCCTTCACTCTCTACACTTCCTCATGACTCCTCATTGTCCCCTCCTATCGTCCCTATTCTTGAACCCGTCCCCATCATACTTGAGCAGAAAAATAATGCTTTTTGGCACGACTTCCAACCAGTCACTGAACTTGATGTCCTTAACGTCATTTCCAGACTTAAACCGTCATCTCACACTAAAGACCCTCTCCCTTCCAACCTTGTCCAAGATCTAAAACATATCATTGCCCCCTATTGGATATCTATCATCAACTCCTCCTTTAATTCGGGTTGTGTTAATCACTCCCATCCTCAAAAATCCTGCTGGTGACCCTAATGACCTAAATAACCTTCGTCCTATCTCTAACCTACCTCTTCTCTCAAAAGCCCTTGAAAACTGCGCCCTGCTCCAACTAGTTTGACACATTGATTCATTCAATATTTTAGACTCTTTCCAGTCTGGCTTCAGAGAGGGCTGTAGTACAGAAACGGCAATGCGAAACATAATTGCTGACATCCATCACGCCCTCGACAAAGGCGAATCCTCTCTTCTCATTCTCCTTGATCTCTCCGCGGCTTTCGACTCTACTCTACTTAACACACTGAAAGATCGTTTTGGCCTCAACGGTTCAGTCTTCAAATGGTTCACCTCCTTTTTCCAACACAGAACCCAGCAAATTAAAATCCGTGACTGCCTTTCCAAACCTCTGCCAATCTCCCTAGGGGTCCCCCAGGGCTCTATCCTCTTCCCCTCTCTATTTAATCTCTTCATGGAACCCCTCACTCCTATCCTTAAACAAGCGGGAATCAAATACCACCTATACGCCGATGACATCCACCTTTACTATAAGATTCAATCCCGCTTGGATGTTCTTCGCCTCAATGATGCCTTGAGTAGGATTCAATCCTGGTTCCACTACAACCACCTCAAACTCAACCCAAAAAAGACCGAAATCATTCTTTTCTCCCCTAAGAATATCTCGCTCCACATTCTATCCTGGATCTCTGACCTTACCGCACTCAACTGCTCTCTCACTATATCAAACTCAGTTGAATCACTCGGTTTTAACATTGACCAGAACCTTACTCTTATCCCCCACATAAAAGATTCGTCCAAAAGCGCTCTCTTAACACTCCATCACCTCAAGAAAATAAAACCCTTCATTCCTGCAGACAACTTTAAATTAGTCGTCCAATTGGTGGTCTTGTCGAAAATCGACTATGGGAACGCCATCCTCGCTGGAACCCCTAAAGCCCACCTAGCCCCAATCAAATCTGTTCTGAGCCTGGCTGCTAGTATCATTACCGACCTCAAATGGTTCGATCACATCTCCCCTGCCCTTAAAGACCTCAATTGGCTTCCCGTTGAAGGTAGAGCTTCCTACAAGACAGCTTGCATTACGCACAAAGCCCTGCATCAACGCTCCCCGCAGTACCTCTTCACTTCACAAACCTGGCTGCTCTAGATCATTGAGTTGCTCCAGCACCCTCGCTTTTGTCCCTCCTCTGTTAAACAAGAAAACCACACAATCTCGCTCCTTTTCCGGGAACGCACCTAACATCTGGAACTCCCTCCCTAAAGATCTTCGTTGCAACCCCTCTTACGTCAGCTTCAAAGAAGACCTCAAACTTCTGCTCAACAAATACTGGGGTCCTTAATCCCTTCCCTGAGCGCTCATCCCACCCCGACCTCCTACTGTTCTCCTCCCCCTCTCTCATCTTCCTTCGCCCACTAACTCCTCCCACTAGCCTTTCCCATAGGACCTGCTTCTTCCCACTTGGTATTGCCTTAACCTCCCCCCTCCTCAGCCTCTCCCCATTCCCATACCCTTTCCCCCTCTTCTCCATCCTTTCCCTCCCACGCTAGGCTAATCTCTCAGGACTTGTTGTAGCAAATTACAATACATGTAATTTGATCGTGTAAAACTGGAGTTGTTTTTAGTGTCTGGATGGGTTTTGAGTACTACCTCATTGTAATTCTGTTACATTACAATTAAATATCCATGTATAGCGGTATGATATTGGCTTAACCTACCCCCCCTTCCTAGCCTCTCCCCATTCCTATACCCTACCTCCCTCTTTTCCATCCTTTCCCTCCCTCATTAGCCTAATCTCTCAGGATTTGAGTGTAGCCCATTGCAACGTTTGTAATTAGATTGTGTAATATTTAAGCTGCTTTCTACTGTTTGTTTTGGTTTTCTGAATACCACCTCATTGTAATATTTTGCTTTACTGCAATTAATACCCATGTAAAGCGCTCTGATACCCTCGTATCCAGCCAGCGCTATTTAAAACCTTTTAAATAAATAAATTAATTAAATAATTAAATAAGGACACTACCTTCTATGCACCCACATTATAATACAACACTGCCTACATTGTGGTATCCAATCTGTGCCCTTTAGGATTGAGCCATGCTTGTGGTCCTCTCTATGGAGCTATGGACCCCATAGAAGATATACCAGAAACACCTTATCCTACCATCATCATTCAACCCAGATCCATCCTTATACATAGGTCTTCTCTGTGCTCTGCAAAAATGTGCATTGGAGCTACCCAGGTGTTTCCATCCACTCCACTGCTTTCCACCGCTTCCCAATGAGCAACTCGTAAACTCGGAAGGTTGAGAGTATGGTGCTACCCTTACCAGGATGATTGCCTTGTCAATAGGGGCTAGCACAGTCAAGTCTGTCCATGGTCTTCAAGAGCTTTTGTGATCATGGTCTCTCAGCGGCCTACTCAAAACCATTTCTGATATTCTCAAAGAATAGTCCAGTTCATCAAGACCATTCTAGGTTTTAAAATTACAAGGGCACCACACCTCCTCTCCGGACTGTGATTCCGCTCCTATGCTTATATATATGTGACAGAGCACAGTACACTGTCAAAGACGCAATCAGCATGTGATAGGAAGGGCAGCTTGATTGTGGGCTGTTACAGCATCATGGTGTGTTCATTAAAGAGGAGAGTCTTCAGCTCATTTTTAAACTGAAGCAGGATTGGGGCAGTGCATAGGGTTGTCATTCCAGATGCTAGGTGTGTAGAGGGAGACGGCCTATTGCCTTGTATTTTCATTTTTACACTTTCTTGTCTTTGTTCTAATGGTGTCCTGCCAGCAGGAATGCTCAGACCCACTTTAGAAGGTGGATTTGTCATTACAGGTGGGCAAGGGTGCAGGGAATAATTCTGAAAAACTTGCCATAGATTTAAAAAGATGAGATAGTCCATTATGAACAAACAATAGATCATATATCAGTTCAAAATTGTATAATATTCTGACTAAAGGCTCCTTTGCAAAGGGGATTATCCCAACATGCAAAGTGTTTAATGTCTGAATTATTTGGTTATTTAATTGGTTTTCCTGTTTTCAGTTTCTATTTGCTGTGAATTCTGATTTGGTGTTTTCAGTGTTTTCCAATGTTTTTAGAATTTTGTTTTTTAAATGTTTGTTTTTCAGTGTTTACTCTTTTTTGCTATGTAAATATTCAAGGGGATTGTGTTCTTCAGCGTACATAAAACTTTTGCTTTTATTTATTTCCTTTCTTTGTTCATTGCTATTGCCATATCTACCTTCCTTCTATTCTGCTCCGAGCTATCTTGCACTGCATTTGCTATTTCATTTAATGTTTATTTACTTCTCGCACCTACATACCTGTCTCATTTCTCAAATCTCAGACTTCTCTTTTCAGCCATCTAGTCCCACTTCATGTAAAGGGCGTACATGGATAGAGATATGTTTTCACCTCAAGATTTGATAGCAGCAGACACAATGTTAATGGTGTGGCACACATTCATGCTACTCTGTTCTTCAAACTAGCTGCAGACGGCCTGACTCACGGGTGGGGGGGCAGGGGTTCGCGCGGGGAGGGGGGTAATTTAATTTAAAAAAAGAAATTAAAAGAACCTTCGCCTCTGGTCCCGGACTACCTTGTCGTGTCTCCTGCTCATTGCTCACAGGAAGCAGAAGCAGGAAGCCTCCCTCTCCTTCCCTAAGCCAATCACAACGCTGCAATGGCAGCGTTGTGATTGGCTAGGACGCCGTCCTTATAGGCATCTATGAGGAGGCTGTTTTCTCCATGCAGGCTGCGCAGCCTACATGGAGAACACGGATCGTGCTATGACTGATTTGGTCAGCCCTGGGGATGACCAAACAGTCAGCGCCCATAACATTGGGCTAGTCACGCCTCCCCGAGCCGCCCACCTGCCCTCCCCCAACCAGGCATACCCTTCTGCTTTCTCACAGTGCGAGAAGCAGAAACGTAAAATGGTATTTATACCATTTTACGTTTCTGCTTCTCGCACTGTGAGAAAGCAGTGGTGCTACACTCCGATGCCCCCGCGGAGGAGCCGCCCTTGCTTCAAACTAATGACAAATATCACCTGAATGAAGATTTTCTACTTAGGACATGAGATACATATTGCGTGGTGCTCCGTACTCTGTTATTGCAAGCCAGTGTCACACTACTCTGTTGTCTTGAAATTCCAAGAAGGGACTGGCCTAATAAAGCAGCTACTGAGGGAGTAAAAAAACTTCATGACCTGCAACATGTGTCCAATCGTTTGTCTGTGCAGTTCACAACATGAATGAAGTTTTGTTTACATTATTCAGTTTTGTCAATGGGATTTTGTGTTTATGTGATGCCAGTGCAAGGCCAATAAGCATTGATGTTTGCCAAGCCTGTGGGCCTTTGTTTATTTGAATCCATTGCATGCACTGTACTCCTGCCAGACATATGGTGGAGCTGTACAAAGCACTTTAACTTGGTATTATGTGCACCATGTATTCTTTGACGGCATTCCTCATTTTGGATCTCCCATTGATTTACTGTATCCTTGCCTACAGGCACAATGTATTTGCACACTATCACTCAACTGGTGTGATTCTGAAACCTAGATCTTACACCCTTCTAGTATGACGTTTAGAGGAGCCAGTGCTAAGGCAAGGTCAGTCCATACATAAGGGTACATGTCCTCAAGAAAGTCACAGGGCCGGGTAGGGCTTTAAATCAGCAACTGAAACATGTCGGCAAAGGTGTAAAGGGACCTTTGATTGTCCTTTATTCTTTGTTTTTGAATCTTACCATAGGCAACAGAATAAATTGCTCTGCAGGTTGACTCATGTTATTTTATTTATCAAATATTGCACTGATCGCTATGTCAATCTAGCTATTAAATAATCAAAAATATGTCCCCTAAGAGAATAACCAAACCCTTCCAGATGAGCTCACATAGATCTAAAATATTTTAATATTTGGATATGTAAAGTGGGGAGGGTGTACTTCAGCCTTTCTTCCGCTCTCTCCCCCATTTGAAGAAAACAAGCATTCAGAATGGATCGCACAGACCTATAATACTCTGGTTTACTCACAAATACAATGCATGTACGACACAGGTCACATACACAGTTATGCGCAATACACAATTGGGATGTTGGTGCTGGGATCTGAGTTAGCGCATAGTTGCAGAACTTGACACTAGTGACCTCCACTCTAGGGACTCAGATAAAACTGTATAGACATCACAATGGATTCACAAAACGCAGTACGTTGCCAACACTACTCTATGCACTCTATGCAGGTGTACTGCTTGCGGGGGACTTTTCTGTCCCACTAGAGTGTCTTGCAGAAGATCAAGAGCAGCCTGAGAGCTTTGTCATCAGGTGGTTTTATCCTACCCTACTAGTGGTGCTTGGCCATCCTGTATATTTTTCAGAGGAAATACATCTGCTTCCTAGAAGTTGGACTTTCTATCCATGAAGGAAGAGATGTTCCTCCACCCCTCTCTACTAGTAACCAGCTTAAGCACCTTGAACTACAGAGATTTCCTTTACTCACCTCTGACTTTCATCCGAGACTTTGAACATCCTGATAAGCTGATAGGAAGTACTCCACCAGAGTGCAGGGGGGGCAGGTGTACAATGTCATGCTACTGCAGCGTGCAAACATGAACTCAATGACATGCTCATTGAATGTTCTTCACAAGACTTCCTGCTGAACTGGTCAACCAGTTGCGCACCAGCAAGACTCACTTACCCATATTTTCATAAGTCAATACGTGTAACAGATACAACATTGATCCAATCTTTCTCTTAATAGAATACCTGAATAGAGGGTTGATTCCCCCACTTATTGTTTGGAATTGACTAATTCGGTGGACTGACATGTTATTACTATTTTACGTGTGTAGCCTGATTTGTAAAGTGCTTTAAATATGTTTTTGATCCCATCTCTTCCATGTTTAAACAAGGTATGAAATTGCCTTGACATCAGGACTTAAAGAGGAACCTCTGAAACTAGAATGTCACACCTATGTGTAGCTAAGTCAGAGCACATGATTACAGCATCACTTGCAACCCATGGGCATACACTGGGTAAGCCTAAATCATTTAGGCCCTCATGTGGCACTGCAGCAAGATCAAAGTTATCATAGGTCACCTTGTTGGGCCGGCCTCTAGTAGTTAAGAAAGACACACTAAACATTTAATAACATTTTTTAAGGATAATTGGCAACTTTTCTCCCAGTAAGACCAATATGTATAACGTAGTCACCTGCCAAGTAGTCCTACTGCAGTGCTTAATTTCTAAACAAGTAAGTGCCATGGCCCAAGGTTTTGCTCAGAAGCCCATGGTCAGTGCTGTTGAATGTCAGGCTGTCGAATACCAAGGCTGCCTCGTCTCATGCCTCTTATTCAACACCAGACACTCCTTAACATTTGATCTAATTCTTAAATGCCCTTTTTTAATCCCTGCTTTTTCTCTCTGTTATTGCTTGGTGTGCCAATTAATAGGGTCTGGATTATTGTTAATATGTGTCCATATGTTTAACATAAGGGAGCTTTTTTGAATAATTTAGGTGTGCATCTAAAGGATCTATAAATGCTGTATTTATTTTGCCCATTTTTAACTTATTTTTAGATTCAGCTTGCTCACCTGTTATATGTCCTGATGATGATCTCAAATAATTGAGATCGAAACGCCGTTGACCCCCTCCAACATAAACTCCTCTTATTGTGTAAAAAGATCCTTGAGGAGTTTTCTATTGTTGTCAATGCGATGCCGTAATTTTAATCTCACTATCACTCTGTACATCACACTTTTTTTCACTTATTGTGTGAGCACCTGAATACTATGTACATTGTTATTGCTCCCTTAAGGAATTCATTTCTTATCTTTCTATTCATAGTGCTCTCCCCAGGATCACTTTATAATTGGACCTCTTAGGCCACACCAGAACCATTGTTTTTCTACTATATTATTCGCCCCAGGTTCACATATTGGGGTTCCCTTGTTCTTTTTAACACACCTTGCAAAGGTAGGCATGAAGTATGGAATGCCCACACATTTGGATAGCTGCTCCTACTTGTACACACTGTGGAGTGCAACATACCAAGTTAGAAAGTAGTGGGATTGAAATTTCAATCAGGGTTCAGACCCAAATATGGGACTGAAATTCAAGATTTCTCATATGTTAAACACTCCATGTCAATAAAACGAATACCACAACCCCCCTGATAATTTCTAAATCATCACATCTACACTTTTATTACAAAACAACTTTCATAAGTTTTGAATTCTTTACTTTGGATCCTCCCTTCATGGTATCATAAAGTTTACTCCGCATTTCTTCAACCTTTACATCAAGTGTCTTTCTCTTACTTCCTCTAGTTGATGGCATCTTCTTGAGCCCTCAATTTAACCCACCATTTGATATCATTTGCAGAATTACAAGGAAAGAAACACACACGTGCAATAGCAATTAGTATGATCAAAATAGGAGGCAAAAGCAATTTTAGTGGTCCTCTGCCTACAGATCCGAGGCATTCACCTAATTTTGCAAAACCCTGTCATATAAACCCGAATACAGAGTCTAATCCTTTTCTGGCACCATTCTCTTCCAATTCAGTTAATTCATGCATAACGTTAGTAATAGTCACAACATAGCTGTTAAGCTGGTTATCTATTTTAAGAATATAAGCACAGCATTCTATACCAAGAATTAGCTTGCACACTGCCTCCCTTTGCAAGATGCATATCTAATGCAAACCTGTTTTTAATAATCATAGCTCTGATAGCAAGCAATTATGTAATAATTACTGTTATTTTCCTGTGATGTTAGAAGCAAGCCTGTCCACTAAGGTTGATACTTTCCTAGTCTTCACATCATCTAATGCAGCTCCTACTGATGGTAATAATGCTCCAAAGATGTCACTAAATATCTGCTTAAAGTTGTGTCTTCTGCTTTATATAGTGACCAAGCTGTAAATCTAGCTCATTAGTGTAGTAAATTCTAGGGAAGGATAGCGTGGCATAGCAACTACGTACCAAATTGTATGGCTGATTTGTCAAAGACATAACATCTCCCATTAATACTTACCTCTAATTCAGCAAAGATTCTCCCTTTAAATAAATAGCTATGCTCACAGTCGCTCCGTCTCACTACCTCAACAGTTTTATTCCCTTCCTGTCACCTTATCATGCATACATTTCCTTTATTAGGAACAAAAATGCTTAATGTCAGGGGTAGATTTTTAAACTGTTTCTTTCCCTTCACTTTCCCTTTCCTTCCCCTGGTCAGGGTCTGGTTTAACTCTCTTTTGATGTCTTGTCTTAACTCATCTCCAAAAATTCTCTAAACCTTACTTATCTTGCAGGTTAAATCATGCATGCATAGGTTGGTAACGCCCAAGTTTCATAATCAATGTAAAACAGAATAATAGAGTTCTGCTGTTAGAATAATGGAGTTCTCCTGTTAGAATAAATTCAGAAAGATGCTTCAGGAAAAGGGGTTGGACAGGGGCAAATAATAATATGGCAAACATTCAGCTGCAGAAGCCGGCAGATAGGAGCACACAAAGTAGTTCTCCACCTACATGATCCTGACATATTCATCTAGCATATGAAAGCACACATTATAGATACAGACACTTTCGGACTGGGGGCATGAGAAATTCTGCCTTCATATGTTTGCTTATTAATACCAGGTTTAACAGTTAGGTTTGTTGACAGGTGAGGAACATCTCCCTCTAGGAGATAGACATCTAAAATCCACCCAACTAGACACACAGAAATGGAAACTGTCAAAGCTACAAGAAAATTTTGCAATGTTGCTGCATAATGTTGCGCAGCACAGAGACCGCCCACAGAGACCGCCCGACTCACCGCCACAGATGACATCCACACCCTCTCGGACCAAGGCCACTCTGCAGCCCTCATCCTACTCGACCTATCAGCAGCCTTCGACACCATCTCCTACCGCACACTAGTCGCCAGACTGCATGACGCAGGCATACAAGGAACAGCCCTGGACTACGATCCGATCATTCCTCACTGGAAGAAGCCAAAGGATCAGACTCTCACCCTTCCTCTCTGACCCCACGAAAACCACCTGTGGAGTCCCACAGGGTTCATCCCTGAGCCCCACCCTCTTCAACATCTACATGGCACCCCTCGCAGCCATCGTCCAACAACACGACCTCAACATCGTATCCTATGCCGACGACACCCAGCTCATCCTCTCCCTCACCAAAGACCCCACCACTGCCAAACTCATCTTCCAGAAAGGAATGCAAGACGTCGCAGTCTGGATGACCAACAACTGTCTGAAGCTCAACGCCGAGAAGACAGAAGTCCTCGTCCCTGGTACCACCCCTTCTGCATGGGACAGCACCTGGTGGCCGACCGCCCTCAGAAGCCCACCTACCCCCTCATACCACGCCAAGAACCTCGGCATCGTACTCGACTCATCACTCACCATGACTCTACAGGTCAACGCCGTCATCTCCAGCTGCTTCAACACCCTCCGCATCCTCCGCAAGACCTTTAAGTGGATCCCCCCTGAGTCAAGGAAGACAGTCACCTACGCACTCATCACCAGCAGAATGGAATATGGAAACGCACTCTACGCCGGCATCAACAAGTCCCTACTCCGCAAACTCCAGACAATACAGAACACCGCCGCCAGACTCGTGCTCGGTATCCCCCGACACGAACACATCAGTCAACACCTACGAAGTCTCTACTGGCACCCCGTGGAGAAAAGAGTCACTTTCAAAATCCTCACTCACACCTACAAATGCCTACACAACAACGGGCCCAAATACCTCAATGACAGAATCAACTTCCACATACCCAAAAGAAACCTCCGATCTTCCAACCTTGCACTGGCTGAAACCCTGTGCATCCACAGAGCCAGAGCAGGTGCCTCTCCAGTGTTCTTATAGACATGACTTGCAAATGCGCCTCCTCATGTGGACCCAGTCACCAGGGTTCAGATCATGACATCGAGACTCTCACCCAGCTAGAGAAGCAGCATCAATCTGATGAGAGATTGAACGCACAACATCCGCAAGGAACATAGGGAATTCTCATGGCTCCCCCTTCAACATCTCGTGAGGAGACAGTCCTTTTCATTTTCATGACGTGCTATGAATGATCATTAATACCCAAGGAAGTTCATTGGGCCATTTGGGAGATGTGGACACACAAGCTTTGGCCAATTTTGCTTTGATAGTCCTGTTTAGTCTTTGTACAATGCCTAAAGCTTCTGGTCTGGAACTACAGTGGAATCGTTGGTCTATCCCTAGGGTTGAGCATAACAACTGCATCACCTTATTCTTGAAATGACTTCCAATAACTGATTAAAGATGAACTGGTATTCCAAAATACGGAATTGACTCCTGCAGCAGTAATTTGGCAACTGTCAGGCTCTCACTCCTCCTGGTGGGATATGCCTCCACTCAACTGGAAAATAAGCACAAAATCAGAAGGATATACATTAACTGGTTACATCAGGGTACTTCCACAAAATTGATCTGGAGATGGTTGAAGTGGCCATAAGACTTTTCTATGTGACTCATGGTAACTAAAACCTTTTTGCTCACATTTTACTTTTGGAAAATCGCACAACGCTGGCACAGGTTTTCTGCCATTGCACAAATGTGTGGATTATACCAAAACTGTCAAAAATGTCAACACAATCCAGTCTCTTCCCACATGTGTTGGTCCAAGCATGTGTCTGACCTTAACAGGTAACATGGGTTCTGGGAGCACATACATCCCATTACTGGATACCCAAATGTCACAAGCATCCTTCTCATATCCCTTCTTTTCTAACTTTGTCTTTTTGATCTCAAGAACCGTGTTTTGCAATTCCCTCAGCTCATTGAAAGTCTATAAAGTGTTCAACAGTACATTTGGCACAATTTGTTCCTCAGCATGACACTCATCCACGTTTAAGGTTCCTGGAGTCAAGAGCGTATTATCAAGCAATCTCATCCTCATAGCGGTTGCCTCTGGTGACAAAATCGTTTCCGCTCTTGTGTGCAGCACACTTTACCGCAGCAATCTTCTTTAGCAATTTAAGGACTTCTAGCAGATTGGGGATATACAGACTATTTTTAACCGGTGAGCCAGCAGAGGTCATAATCCCTGTCTGTGACCACAACTGGCTAGAATCCTGCACAGTGCTAGATCCATACTGCCTGTCAGTATACATGGAGGTTCACAAGCCTTCTGGTGTACATTAGGCTTCTGCTACTTGTGCAGAGGTTACATAGCACAGGTAGGATGCTTCCATGACTCTGCTTAGGGTGCATACAGCATACAAGGCTTTCAATATAGCACATAGGTATCTGAAACAAGAGTTTTCAATGAACATGGTATGTACAGATTCAGGAAGGGGAACATCCAGTATGTCTGGTCTTGGCATTGTGCCTAACTCGGTAACACTCGTGAAATCATTCTCAAACTCTCCCTCTTTATTTCCCTCTCGGGTGGGCAATAGGGAATCTGGGTTTAAGATGTTACCCTTTCTTATAGACATTTTTTCTACTGCTGTGATGGTTCTCTTATAGCAGGTTTAGCGGCTGTTGGTCAAATGCTGCATGCAGGTGCGAGTCATGAGAATGTCAATTGAATTTGGTATCATGACAAAGCATGACAAAGCTGAATGCTTAGGCTAAGTGCTGCAACCGCTTTTAGACCGCCAGGCAGTGCTACGGTTACAGGATAACTGGCCACTGACAAATAGCTGATTGAACGTTTGGTTTTTCCATGTTGGGTCAACACACACAAAGCACATCTGTCTCGCATTCATGGCAAAAAGAGTATAAACCCTTTGGTGTCGTCCAGCATTCCAAGAGCAGGTGAACAACAAAGTAAATTTTTAAACTCCTGAAGGCTTCCATGCTTTTGTCATTTTGTGGCACTGGGTCATTGACATCGGTGTGGGTCAACCTCAGCAAAGGCTTTGACACATAAGAAACGTTTGAGATCCATTGTCGGCAAAGCCAAGCATGTCCAAAAACATCCATTTGTTTCTCTGTGTGGTCGGGAATTCCATCTTAAGGACTGTTTCAATACACTCATGGGACACTCTTCTGACTCCCTCCTAATTTGATGTGCCAAATATGTGACTTCTTTTTGACAGTGTTGCATCTTCTCAGGGGAAACCCTATGCTTGTTCTTACCTAAATTTGTGAGCAGGGAAATCGTGTAAATCATTGATGTACTGAATTAGGGTCGAGCTGCAGGACAATTGTAATGGCTCTTAATTCTTTTTGAGTATGTAATTGAAATAGGATGGGATCGCCATGTAACCTTGCAGAGCAACATACTGCACTAGAGTCTTCTTTTGGAAATGAAATGGAAAGAGTTAAATTTTTAACATGCTATGCAGTGTTTTACCTGGGAATTTCTGTCTCTAATGAGCCCTCCTTTCTGTCCTTGACAGTGCTGTCTCAAAAATAAAAATCAGAGTGACAGGATTGAAGGATGCACATGCCTAAAGTAATTCTGGAGGGGTCTGGTGAAGGAAGAAGTAGGGCAATTGGAGGAGTATGATGGCAAGTAGGAGAATAAGGACCAGAAGTTGGACCGCAAGGAGGGCTTGGACTACCAGAGTCACAAGGATCAGGACAAACAAACAGGCCCAGGCAGACCTATTTACGAGGACAGGGTTACCAATGCCAGATAGAACAAGCAACAAATAAACAATGAGGAACTGGACAAGAAAAAAGAGGACTAGGTATACCAGGGCCAGGCTGAGAAGGATTAGGAGGATGTGGAACAGGACGAGGAGGTCTAGAAGGCACTGAGAGTACAGACTAGGACCAGAGGTATGAGGACGACAAGGTCCAGATAGACAGACCAAAGTGGGCCAGTACCAGGAGACCATTGGAAGGAAGGGCCAAGACCACAGAGATGAGATCAGGGTGTCAAGAAGCAAGAAGCAAATAGACCAGTACCCGGAAGACCACAATCAGAAGGGACTTGGGCTAGCAGGACCTGGAGACCCTAGATTAGAATAACCAGGGGATACAAAAGACCAGGAAGTCTAGGTCCAGAGGGAACAGGATCAGAAGGTCAGACTCATTATATTATTATTATTACTCAGAGGGATCCTAAACCTGGGTGACAACATGAACTGGGACGACCTGCAACATGGTAACTAGAAGAGTCAGTGCCAGATGGATGAGAAAGATGAGACCCAGGAGGACCACTACTAGGAGGACCATAATAGAGGGGACCAGGGTCAGAATGGCAAGAAACTTGGAACAGGTAATCCAGGTACAGCTTCCCTACATAATGGGCATGTATTAACTGCATCCCTGTGGATAAAGGGTGGATACCCAGGGCTATAGTGAGGGAGAATAAAGAAAAGGCTACTAAATAAATTCTGTGAGGTCCTTTTTAACAACGGGCTGCCGATTAGTCCTTCCTGAGTGACAACATAGCATAGATGGTAGGAGTAAGGTGTAGGTCATAGGTTTCTCTTGTTACAGTTTCTAAGCAGGGCTTACCTTTTGTCCGTGTCTGATGACTGCTTGAGAAGGCTAAAGACAGCCAGGTGCTGAGATCTCATGCTTCATTGTGTCTTTGTTTTGGACACTTCTGCCTTAAGCCAGCACTACTGCTATTGCTGTGTGAGCTATCACCTAGCAAAAAGTCTGTGTCTGAGCTGCAGCCAGAAAATAATAATTGAAAGAGAATCACCCCAACTCAGGCTGGAAACCTCAGTAGTGGATCCACAACACCTGTCCAGAATATGAGTATTAAAATGAAACTGGGAAATGACCGAGCAGTAGGTCTCAAGAACGCAGGTAACAAAATAAACTTAATAAATAAAAATATCTGTGAGTTTCTTCTCTTCTGTGTCTTTCTCTGATTTACTCAGAAATGTCATTCATATTCCAATGGCATTCCATTCAATTATTATAGTCGCCATTATTTTTCTTGTGGCTCCTTGTCTGAATACTTCTTCTGATAGCCCGACAGCTTAGGGAGGTCACAGGAAGAACTTTATACTGTCACCCTATTTAGAATAAAACCTAGCTGCAAGGGACAGGAAAAGAAATAATGACTCCCTCACCATGGAAGAAAACTCCTAACATCTGAGACCTTTATCTTTTTTGTTTTTCAAAGACAAACTCTTGCTTTGTGAGTTTGTTTTTGAAAAATAAAAACATTTTGAAAAGTTTGTTGGACAGCTATCATGTCTGATGGTATTCTACGAACGTTTCATGCATAGATAGGAACTACCATGACATCAGTTCCTGTCAATGTAGAGTTGTCCACAGGACCAGGGGACAGCTCTAAATTTGGCAGGCAGAGGTCCCTCAGGATTGCAGAGGTATTGTCTGCCATCTCTAAAGAGTTCACTTCATCCTTGAAAGCCTGAAACAGGCCTGTAGTTTTTTTTGTTTTGTTTCGAGATTTGCGTGAAGCCTCTCAATTATACTGTGTTGGTCATTTAATAAGGGGCTATATGCAATTGTTTCTCTTTTGATAAAGTCACCCTACATATATTAGAGGGATCTTTGTCACCGAGATTCAACATTTCCAAGTTAGTTTTTTGAATTTACAAATCATTGTCTTCAAGTGTTTTAGTCTGATTTAGTTATTTGAACTAAACCAGTGTTGATAATTCCAGAATGCACTGATTTGCTGAGGTGTTCTGAGAACATTGAGCCTTTTGGGAATGCAATAACTGGCCTTGTTACGTTCCCATAGCATTGTGAGTAAGAGTGAGTGCATAGCTTTAGAAGAGTGAACAGCTTTAACTAGTCTTGTAAAGGATCAAATCCTCTATATCATTAGCCACCTCTACAGAGAAACAAGTGGGAACATTCATGGAGCACCGGACAGCTCCAATAAGTGCCTTCCAAGTGGCTATATAATGCCCATGGTGTAATGGAGTGGCATTCTGTGCAATGTCTGTCATAATAGTTTGAAAATATTCAAACATTTGGGACTTTTCTACCTAGAAGTTAAAGCTTGCATCTAAGTCAGTTGTAGCACAAAGGGCCTCATGCAGCAAAATCACAGGGTTTGTGACCACAAAAGTGCTTATCATTATGCACAAAACATTTTTATGAGTTGGAAAATTATCTCAACTAATAAAAGTACTTTTGTGATAATTTCTGAATTGTAAATAGGAGGATTAATGAAAGGGCTTTAGTCCCTCCCCTATCCAATTCAGAAAGGAATTTATTGATAGTTTGTGACTGCAATTGCTGTCACAAACCATTAATGAGCTAACGATCCCCAGTTGGGTTGGTAACTAATTTGCAAAGGGAAAGTGGTCCTCTTATGAACCTTTTTCCTTTGAGAATCATGTTGGCAGCCTCAGAGGGAGACATTTTCCAAAACTGAAAACGTCTTTTTGACTTTGGAATGCAGTCATAGAGATGATGGTTTGCTGTCCCTTGCAGGCCATCTTTCTGTGATTAAAGCCAACCACTGATAGTCGCAAATTGGAACCTGCCTAATGAATATTAATTAGGCTGGGCATTCTGCAACTGTGAACTAACAGAACAGTACATATCTCGGACGGCAAAATACTATTCAATCGTAAAACATATGGGCGGAATTTGCAGCCAAGTTTTGCAAATAAAATAATACTACTTCAGGACCCTATCTTTCAGAAGATGAATGGCAATTGTGTTCTCTCCTATGTGTGCAGTGTTACCTGGTGTTAGTACCTTTTGAGATCTGCATAAGGCATAATAAAACAAAACTTAAGCTGTTTAGACAGCAGCCGGGTACATAGTTACTAGCCAAGTTATGTACACTATCCACTATTTAGCCAGTCACGAGGTAACCAATGAAGTATCTTTTCAAGTTATTTTCAAGGCCAGCAGCATTTCTGCTGTGTTTGAGCAAAATATTGAATAAAATTATATTGTGACACCAAAATATTTTGTGAAAAATATTGGGATGTCAAAAATATCGTGAACAGAAATATCGAAGGTAAGAATATTGTTTAAAGGGCTTGTTTTGGATGTCGGTCGGAAAGCCTCTGACTGCTGGTCCAACATCTAAGGTTTAAACTCTGACCGATGTGTTACACAGATGGTCGGAGTTTAAACTGGCCAGTCAATCCTAGTAGGTTCAGACGGGCCCAAGGAGCCCGTTGGCCAGTCGGAAGAGCCTCATAATCCCTAGCGACTGGCATTTTCACTGTCGGTATTATGATGGCGCTTTCTGACAGCAGTTCCATGTCGGTCTTTCTGACATGGAACTGCTGTCAGAAAGTGTCTTTTGGGGGCTCCTAGTAGGGCCCCCTTCTGCCCTGTCCCTCAGGTTGTCAAATCCCTGCACAGTCCACACGATGCAGGGATGTGCAAAAACTTCAATTTTTAATGGGAGCTTGTGCTACGGGTGGTTTCGGCCTGCAGCACAAGCGCCCATTGAAACATAGAAGTTTGCGAATGCACCATGTGTGGTCACATCCCTATGGTCGGGTGGTTCCCTCACTGAAATGGCCATCGTAATGAGGGCCTAAGTGTTGTTCTTAAATTATAATTTTAGAAAACATTGCATAAAATATTGTTTGTAAGTGTTATTTTATATGTATTTTATTGTTTAGTAAATTTTTAAATATGTGTGTTTAATAAGATCATTTAATAATTTTGCTATTTTTATTTTAAGTTGTATTAATGTGTAAATTTAATGTATATGCAATTCTTTTTTAGTAGTGGGATGTTGGGTTTTAAGTGAATATTTAAATTTAAATATAATGTTTAGTTTTAATGATGTATTAATACATTCAATTATTTTAAAAGTCATTGATTTTTTAATGTAACTATTAAAATGATTATTTGAATGATAGATATTTTTGGGAAAGAAATAAAAAATGAAACCTTAATTGAATAATGCAAAATGTTCTCAATTTACTTTGACATATTTTTAATTCAATACATGAATTTGTATTCCACTTGTCTTTGAAATGTATATCTTTTAAGTTTTTTTTAAATTCTGAAAATGATACTTTCATTGTTAATAAGTTTTATAATTTTCATCTTAAATTTTACATAAATTCTAAATTATGTATAGTTAAATTAGAAAAAGAGAACAAGTATTATTTATGATAAATTCATTAAGATTTATTTGTATATTTATATGTTATAAAATGTATTCTTTTCAAACTTAAATAAACCAAAATTAATAATAATAAATATATCATTTATATAATTGTTGTTGTTTTTGTTGTTTTGAGTTTTATATAGCGAAAACTCGACCCGAAGATTTCAGGTATCAGAGCACTTTACATGAGCACCAGTTTTGTTACAAATGGCCACATTCATTTTTGTTAGGCATGGAAATGTGAAGTGATTTGCCCAGAATCACAGGATGTTGAGCGTCCCTGCCAAGACTCGAACCCGTTTCGCCAGCTTTGAGATCGACCACTCTAGCCGTAAGGCTAAATCCTCTCCGTATATAATTGAAATGAGATGAAATCTATTGTTGGGAGCAAATACATTAATATTAATTAATTTACATGTAATATAATGTATATTTATTATATAATTATGAAATCTGTTAAAGAATATTAATAATTAATATATTATTTTTAAATACTGATTAATATATTTACTATATGTTAATATTTCATTTTACATGTATAGGTTTTTAGCATAGGTTATTGTTTTTAGTAATACTATTTATTTTATACTATGCATACAAAATTATGTGGGACTATGGGATATTGATTGTGTATATACACTCCTTAGGGGCCGATTCCCATGTCGGACGGACCAGAGTTGGTTGGGAACTGTAACCGAACGACCTCCTGTCGTCGGTTCCAGCCCAGCAAGTAGGATGTGACTGAACCCATTTCGGTCACACTCCTAGGCTTTACAATGGGAGCATGCATTCAGAACGGAATGCATACTCTCATTGTAAAGAGCAGTGGTGCAGTTTATCCCTGCACCCTGTGGCAGGCACCTTGAGGAGCTTGCTACGGGGTGCAGGGATCAACAGAGGGGCACTATAGGTGCCCCCTAGGCTGCCATTCTGCGGCCTAGCACCCATGGGGTCCTACTGGGGGGCCGCAAAGACAGATTCCCAAAGCCTTTCTGTGTCAGAAAGGCTGGCACAGAAAGCCTTTGGGAATCTGCCATCATTATCACTCAGCCGGAAAGAGCCAGACAAGGGATTACTGAAGGGTTCCCGAATGGCAGACGGGCTCTCCGAGCCCGTTGGAGACCATTCAGAAATCTGGATTGGATTCCCTTCTGACCGACCACATCAAAATGGGTCGGTTGGAAAGGAACCCAACCAGTCGATTACGATGCGGGCTGAAGCGCTCCGACCAACTGTTGGAGCCGTTTCAGCCCGCATTGTAATCAGGCCTTTTGTGTGCAACACCTACCCCAAAATGGTATAGTTTGGAGTGGGAAAAGTAATTGTCCGAAACAAGAAGGACTACGGAAACGCACTCTACGCAGGAGCCCCGGCCAAACTCCTGAAACGGCTTCAACGCATCCAGAACTCCTCCGCATGCCTGATCCTCGACATCCCTCGCCGCAGCCACATCGCACCCCACCTGAGAGACCTGCACTGGCTCCCTGTCAACAAGAGGATGGTCTTCAAACTCCTCACCCACGCACACAAGGCACTCCACAACACCGGACCAACGTACCTCAACAGCCGACTCAGCCTCTACACCCCCACACGCCAGCTTCGCTCCGCAGACTGCATCCTCGCCACCGTACCCCGCATCCGAAGAGCGACCGGCGGCGGCAGATCATTCTCCCACCTCGCCGCCAAGACATGGAACACCCTCCCCATCCGCCTTTGGCAGATCGAACACCTTCTGACCTTCAGAAGACTTCTCAAGACCTGGCTCTTCGAACAGTAGCAGCTCTTCCCCCCAGTACCTTGAGACCCTCACGGGTATGTAGTGCGCTTTACAAATGCAATGATTGATTGATTGATTGATTGTTGCCGCTTAAGTGTCCAACACCTTCTCTAAAATGGTTTAGATTGGAGTGAGAATAGTAAATTTCACCACTTTACTTTGCAACACCTTCCCCGTAATGTTTTAGTCAAAAATATTTATATACTGATATATAAAATAACGTCATTTTTTCATTATTTAGTAACCAATGTAAATCATATTAAAATAGCAATGTATGCTGTACATTTTTCAGTTTTTTTCACATATTGTTAAAAAAAGATGTTTCAGTATATATTCATTAATTGCATATTTGTATAATGTTATTTAAACAATACTTTGCAAATTTTTACACCATTGTTTAACACGTTGTTGTATCCATGTTAGTCTCTCCCTATACCCCCTCTCCCTTCCTCTTTCTTAGACTCTCTCATAGAACCCTGAGCGAGAGCTCATTTAGAATGTCGAGAGCCCTGTCAGACTGCGTTCAGCGGGACTGGCTATTGGAGGTGCTATCTTATTACCCTGAATAAAGTACTAATTCTTACTTGCTGGTGTTCTCAATTACTTCATATTTTTGCGATGATCATCTGGATGCCGACACAGGGACAGCACTGCACATTCACCCTGTTGATGTACGTCTTGCCAGTCCCAGAAAAGGCGATGATGAGGTTTCAAAGAGTTTGAGCACTGACACCAACTGGACTTTCCTCGAGGCATGGGTGAGTCACTTTCAAACCCTGCCGTTTGGGAGCTCCTGCATCCAACTTTTCAACTGTCATCTGAAAGAACAGTGGTGTACCCCTGGCATCACTCTCCAACTTGTAGTCAGCGTAAGTCACCCTATTTACCACTCTCTCCGGTTTGAAACTGCTTCGTTTGTCCACCCTCTGTGTGGTGGTGCCCGTTACCTGAGTGAGGGAGCTCCACAAGCGATGCCTAGGTGATGTTTGGGAAGCTGGTAGGGTTCAAGCCACCACTTTTCTGCCGGTTGGATTTTCCGCGGTGATTCAGGTGTGCTGCCCCTACACTCTCTCCCTGGCTCCAGTGGAGAGTATTGGGGCTTGACTTTCTGGCAGGTGATGCCTTTTTGCCTCCTAGTTGCTCTGTTCACTTCGCTTCAGCCAGCTCCTACCGCAGCACGTACTCTGTCTGTGTCTGCTCTCCCGCAGCTTTCTGCTGGACTGGCTATTGGAGGTGTTATCTTATTACCCTGAATAAAGTATTAATTCTTACTTGCTGACATCCTCAATTACTTTAATATAAATCTCACACAAAATATAGGGTAGCACTATAGACAGGTGTCTAGTCTTGAAAGGAGGGAAGAAGCTGGAAGTAAATGAGCACAACAATGTTGTGGACGAAAACCCTCACTCACCCGAGGGCGACATGCTTCATCATTGGGTTTCTCCAACACACGGGGACGGCAAGGTACACCGTGTGGGCTACGACTTAACCCAAAAGGGAAGGAGCAGGAGTGCAAAGCACGTGTTGGTTCTACCAACTCGAAATGGTAAGGAGGGGCAGAGTGCTAAAGAATAAGTGAAAAAGTGTATTAACCCATTCTGTGCCCATGACGAGATGGTCTCGTCATGGAGCACAGTCGCGCTGTGCCCATGACGAGACCATCTCGTCATGGGACCCACCCTTGGGGGAAGCGCTGGCGCTCCCCCCGTGATTCGTCGATTTTTTTTTTTTTTACTGGGGAGGCAGGGGAAGACCTTCCCCTACCTCCCCCCGCCCCCCCGCCCGCGTCATCAAAGACGTCAGCGCGCGAGGCGCGCTGACGTCACCGGAGGCTTCCCCTTTGCTCTCCGAGGCGCAGGAAGCCATTTGCTTCCTGCGCGTCGGAGAGTAAAGGTAAGTTTTGAGGCTGGGGAGGGGGGATTATTGCACTGGTGGGTTAGGTAGGGTGGGGGCACAATGTTGGGAGGGTAGAAATGTTTTTATTTAGGCTCCGCTTTGTTCGTGCGCTTGGATCGTCCAATTGCAGTGGCTTGTATGTGAAATGGATCCAAAAAATAAACGCACGCTTTCGAGAGATGCCCTTTTTCTCTTGTTTTCTCTATGAGGGGTGCTGCTAGCGTGGGATGGGGGGTGGGGGGCGAAATAAAGTAAGCCATAGGGGTTGCAAAGTGGCCAGATTGATTTTATTTGCATCCAAATACACCAGCATCACATAGTTTGCCAGTGAAGTGCTACTTTCGTTTTCTCGTCTTCCTTTGAACAGCATTGTTGTTCCCGGGGGGCAAAATAAAGTTAGACAGAGGGGTTGCAAAGTGGCCAGATTGATTTCATTTACATCTTGTGATCGGTGGGTGCTGGTAGCGTAGTGGGGTGGGGGGTGAAACGAAATAAGTCAGAGGGGTTGCAAAGTGCCCTGATTATTTTTTTTAGTATACAAATACACCAGCATCACAGAGTTTGCCAGTGAAGTGCTACTTTTGTTTACTCGTGTAACGTTGAAGAGCATTGTTGTTCCCAGGGGGGGGCGAAATAAAGTAAGACAGAGGGGTTGCAAAGTGGCCAGATTGATTTTATTTGCTTCCAAGTACACCAGCATCAGAGTTTGCCAGTGAAGTGCTACTTTCGTTTTCTCGTCTTCCTTTGAACAGTATTGTTGTTCCCAGGGGGGGCGAAATAAAGTAAGACAGAGGGGGTTGCAAAGTGGCCAGATTGATTTTATTTGCATCCAAGTAGACCAGCATCAGAGTTTGCCAGTGAAGTGCTACTTTCGTTTTCTCGTCTAACTTTGAACAGCATTGTTGTTCCCAGGGGGGGCGAAAGGCGAAATAAAGTAAGACAGAGGGGTTGCAAAGTGGCCAGATTGATTTCATTTGCATCCAAGTACACCAGCATCAGAGTTTGCCAGTGAAGTGCTACTTTCGTTTTCTCGTCTTCCTTTGAACAGTATTGTTGTTCCCAGGGGGGGTGAAATAAAGTAAGACAGAGGGGTTGCAAAGTGGCCAGATTGATTTTATTTGCATCCAAGTACACCAGCATCTGAGTTTGCCAGTGAAGTGCTACTTTCGTTTTCTCGTCTAACTTTGAACAGCATTGTTGTTCCCAGGGGGGGCGAAATAAAGTAAGACAGAGGGGTTGCAAAGTGGCCAGATTGTTTTTATTTGCATCCAAGTACACCAGCATCAGAGTTTGCCAGTGAAGTGCTACTTTCGTTTTCTTGTCTAACTTTGAACAGCATTGTTGTTCCCAGGGGGGGCGAAATAAAGTAAGACAGAGGGGTTGCAAAGTGGCCAGATTGATTTTATTTGCATCCAAGTACACCAGCATCAGAGTTTGCCAGTGTAGTGCTACTTTCGTTTTCTCGTCTTCCTTTGAACAGCATTGTTGTTTCCAGGGTGGGAGAGTGTACCATTTCTGGAGGTACTGCAATACCTGGTTGATGGGTGAATTGGAAAACACAATGTGCACCATGGTTCTGTGTTTATGGATGTGGTCTACCATACTGCTTATGTTTTGTAAGGATGTAAGCAATGGACAGTGAAACGGTTCCCTTCAGGGCCCTCTAGTCATGTCCATAACTTTTCAGGTGAAACCACTCGCTGATTTCTGAATAGTTAGTGAGAGATCGTTTAGGTAACCATGTTGTTTCTGCTTACATTTCACATGCTTTGCATTACCTAGGAGTGTTTTTTGTTTTTTTTTAGGCAGCGTATTACTCTTATCAAGTGCATAATTTGAATTGAGCCACATCCAAGTGTTTATAGCGGGCACAATTAGGTTATAGCTGAAGGCAGTGCGAGTTTCTCACAGTGGGCAAGTATGGCGTTCAGTGGGGATGTGGCACTATGGCCGGAGCTGTTGAATTTGGAAATGGGGAACCGGGTTCAGTATTTATGACCAGTCCACCACACCACTGTATTGAGGGAGCACATTCCCATGCTAGACCGTAGAAGGCCCCACTAGACCTTAGAAGGCTTGATGTCTTAGCACAAGCAGGTGTACTGTAGTGGTGTCAACTTACAAAAGAGTACAAAGTACAAGTAGAGGTATAAAAGTGCAATAAATGGCAGACACGCAAAACACAGGAACACACTGGGTAGGCACTTCTACGGGCATGGAGAACAGAATTTCCTATAATGTAAAGACTTCCTTCACAAAATAGAGAGGGTGTGAATTACGTTTGGAAGTGTCTTTGCAGGAGGAGAACTTTGAGGTTAGTTTTGAAGGACTGGGAAGAGGGAGGGGGTGGTCCGGAGCTGAGGCTCAGTTCCAGATTCTGGCCGCGTTGCTTGTAAAGGATTGGGCCATCGATCTTTCCTTTTTGAAAGTGGGAGGTTCAAGCAATAAATTTTGCGCAGTACGTGATGGTCTAGAGCATTATATGCATATGTTACAATAAAGTTTTTTTTCTTCTTTTTATTCTAGTCTAAAGCTTTTCGACGGTGGCTGTTCTGCAGTTTTGTGTAGTTGCATTGTGTTGGTAAGACATTTTTTGTTGTTGTATTTACACCAAATGAGTAATAATATAATGTCTGAATGAATTTTTTTGTAAGTGATGTCATAATGGCGGCATATTTAGTTAGTGGTTTGAGCATGAAATTCTTTGCGATGTGTTTTGCATAGTCTTATGTGTAATTGCTTTTCTCTTTCTTTTTTAGTGGGATATTGTTGATCCATACTGTGTCTGTACAGAGTTGGTGGTGGTGAGTAGTTTAGCTGCCTCTGGCAAGTGAGTGGTATTGTTTTGGAGTATATTTGAGTTTTTGATAAAGGTGCTTTTTGTTTATTACTTATTTTACAAAGAGTTTGTTGTTGTTGACTTGTTTGACAAGTTACCTTTATTAGTAAGCAATATGGCTAGCCGTAGAATGACTGCTCAACAGGTGGTCGGTATGCTTCTTGAATCTTCCTCTGAGCATGATTATGAGACTGACAGCGCGTCTGAGGGAGAGGAGGGAGGGGAAGATTCTGGCAGTGAGTTTTCACTCAACATGGAATCATCGGATGATGAAGGTACTCTCAGTGCAGATGAAGGTACTCTTGGTGTGGATGAAGCAACTCTCAGTGCGGATGAAGTGCCTGTCTTAGAGGAGGAAACTGCTGTGCCGATGGTGCAAGAGGCATCTGGATTGCAGTCTGAGGCTGCTAGGCTTCCTACTGGAAGTGCTGGACTTTGGGGTGCTCCAAACATGGTGCAGCCGGTGTTGCCTGCCTTTAGCGGTGATGCAGGGTGTACAGTGAATTGTGAAAACTTTTTGCCTATACAGTTTTTTCAGTTGTTTATGGATGATGTATTTTTGGGTGAGATTGTTGAGCAGACGAATTTGTATGCTGAACAGTTTTTGAGGAACAACAGCGACAAACTTAGGCCCCAGTCTAGAGCTACCCGGTGGACTCCCACAGATCTGGAAGAGAATAGGAAGTTTTTGGGGTTGACTTTATTGATGGGTGTGGTAAGGAAGCCAACCTTGGCTTCATATTGGTCTACTAGCCCCTTGTTGGCAACTGCCATATTTCCTGCAGTTATGACTCGTAATCGGTATTTACTTTTGCTACGTATGCTGCATTTTGTTGATAATTCTATGGCGTTGCCACGAGATCACCCTGACTGTGACCGTCTTTTTAAGATTCGGCCCGTTCTTGATCACTTTGTGGATCGATTTTCTGAGATCTATACTCCAGGGAAAGAAATATCTATTGATGAGTCTTTGGTCTTGTTCAAGGGCCGTTTGGTTTTTAGGCAGTACATCCCTAGCAAGAGGGCACGCTATGGAATTAAGCTGTATATGTTGTCTGAGAGTAGGACAGGATATGTTTTTAATTTTTGTATGTACACTGGTAGAGATTTTGCTATTGACCCCCCAGGTTGTCCGTCCACTTTTGGAGTTGCATAGAAAATTGTGTGGGATCTTGCTAGGAGACTGTTTAACAGAGGCCACCATTTGTACCTTGATAACTTCTATACTGCTGTGCAATTATTTAAGGAATTGTATAAAGTGGACACTTTTGCATGTGGCACAATCCGCTCTAACCGTAAAGCTTATCCGAAAGAGCTTGTTTGCAAAAAACTTCAGAGGGGGCAGTTCAGTTCCTTGCGTAGTGATGAACTACTAGCTGTAAAATTTGTGGACAGGAGGGATGTGTACATGCTGACTACCATCCATGATGAGAGTACTTCACCTGTGGCTGTTTGGGGTCAGGTTGCTGAAGTGCGCAAACCTGTGTGCATTCTAGACTACAATAAGCACATGGGTGGTGTTGACAGAGTAGATCAGAGGTTGGAACCTTACTCTGGTATTCGGAAGGCTTATGTTTGGTATAAGAAGTTGTCCATCCATTTTTTCGAATTAGCAATGTTCAATGCTTTTATTGTGTTCAAGGAGTGTTCTCCTGCGTCAAAGTTGACATTTCTTCAGTTTCAGCACTCTGTGATAGCTATCCTTGTTGTTGTGGAACAGGCAAGTGTTCCTAGATTTGGAGTGGTGGAGGATGTGGTTCGATTGAAAGATCGCCACTTTCCTGATTCCATCCCTCCCACACCGGCAAAAGATTTTCCCACTAGGAGATGCAGAGTATGTTGGCGAAGAGGTACGCGGAAGGAGATTCGTATGTACTGCCCCGACTGTAAATCTAAACCTGGGCTGTGTGTCCCTGCTTGTTTTAGAGCGTACCATACGCAAAAGAATTTTTGGGAGCATTCATGAGTGGTAAAGTTAACTGATTGGTTTGTATTCTTTGAAAAATGTGATTCTGTTTGTTTTTATTTTTGTCTAAAAAAATCCTAAATGTGTTGGCAGTGTGTGTGGACTGGCACTTCTTTGGCGGTGTACGTGGAATGGTGGTTGGCTTGTGGTAAATAAAATCTTCTTTACCGGACTGAATTTCATACGGAATCTTAAAATAAAGTAAAATAGCTCAAAATAACAAGAGGCAGAATCCGTGGTATAAGAGGTTTTCTAAATGGGCTTTATTCCACTCAAAATGGCCGACTCGAGTCGCGGCCTTCAGGTTCCGTCACCACGAGGGTTCAGGAAGTGAAGTACAATACTTTATTGACAGACATGCATTTTTATAATAAGTACATTACAATGAAACGAATGTAGAAGGCGTAACATTTGATAAGAAAAGTGACATAAGAGGTACGTAATCGAAACTAGGCGTAATAAGGAATAAAAGAAACATGATTGGTTAGGATTATCAGACATAGGTGGATCTATAAGATAATACTTGGCATAGATGCGCGCGCAGCAGCATGACGTGTGAGTGACGTGCAACTAGGGGGTGAAGGGGACTTGACATTTAGCTCTACATATGGAGACGAGAAGTCTGAGGGGTCAAGTCAACCTAATCCCAAATCATATCTAACATCCTATGTTTAGAGAACTATGTTATCCACAAGGAAGGACTCTCGGACAGAATCTAGTCTATACTGACTGTGTGCGTGCACAAACGCCTAAGTGTCTATATGAGATGCGAGAGGCAGAAAACTTTCCATGGCAGCAGGGCTATGAATCACTTGCAGGAGGACGGAAAGGCTGAGTCCTTTGCTTGTGAGCTAAAGGAAATGTTTACCTAAATCACTAGACAGGAATGCATCGGCTGAAGAGCAAGATAGATAATTCGAAGGTGAAATACAGCTTCTTGGCAGGCAGGCGAAAAACTGGCCGAGGCAGGCACCGTTAGCTGCACAGGGAGTAGGACAAAGTTCATGGATACAGATGCGAGCTCAAGCTGAAGCTGTCAGAGACAGAGAGCAGGGAAAGGCTTTGAGGACAGAATCGGGCCTACTTGCCTGAACTGTAAAAATGGAGTAACTTAGCCATATAAAGTCGGTGGCCTTTCATACTTAGGAATCGAATATCCAGCCCATTGATGGCGGATCTGACAGAGAACATGTCGACGGTAGACACACATATATATGCGTTCTTAGAAACTGGAACTGGAGGGAACATACATGTATTTGTAACATGCATATAGAACCGTTGGGGTCCAAGATAGGGGACATAACTGATCAGGAACATCCACATTTCCACATTCCCTCCTTGTCCCCTACTTGCCCTTTAAGAGATATCAATCTTCATCATTCCATCGATTTGCTCATGGAGCATCATTTCTTCTTCCTTCTTCTTCCGGTGTTTTGAACGAGAACTGTGATATGGAATGCATGATGTGGCACACAGACCACAAATCGCTGGTCCACATTGCAGGCATAAACAACAACTGAAGAGCATAAGAAGGCCAATACCTAGGAAGGATAGAACTCTCCATCCCCAGGCTGATATCACACTCCAAAACCACCCGGACCACGTCCAAGTGCCTGGATTCTCGTGTATCTGGCTCACAATCTTATGAAGGCGTGTTATAGCTTTATATACAGATGGCGAATTTTCTGGTATAAATATGCAGCAGCTGGATCCGATGACCCTGCAAGCTCCGCCCCTATCGGCCAGGATGACGTCAAGGACAAGACGATTCTGGAGAACAACAATTCTCATCACTGATTGTTCTTCTGTCAGATTGCCTAGGGCGGCTATAGTCTCGTTTACTACAGCTTCAAGAGTCTTGGTTAGTCTGCGTATCAGCTTACTATTTGATATTGTACCTATATAGGGAAAGATACCTTTATTGAAATCTACATACTTGTCCCATGCCGTCTCAGTATAATCGACAACTGGGAGATCTCTTCGCTCTCTATTGTGTACTAAATGAACATTTCGATAATAATCAGGGGGAGCTAGGAAAACAGGTGGCAAAAGGAATGCTATGTAACAGGTACCATCCCAATCTAGAGGCAGACGCATATATGCCGTCTGACCACATATAAAGTAAGAATGGCGAGAAGCTCTAAATGAAGATTTACCTTGATCACTATATTCTACTGTAGTAACGCATTTACTGTGGCCCATATGTATGGAACCAACTTTTCTCACACATAATTCACCCTTAACTGGAAATACTGACATAGTGGGCAGAATTAGTTCAACTTCGGATTTGACATTCAAAATCATAAGATTAGGCGTAAAATTACCTAATTTATACACTTCATTTTCTAAATCAGTTCCTGTTCTACTGGGGTGACCCTCCTTATTAGGGTGACAGACTTTGAATAAAACTTGATTCAGATTTCCCCATATCCAATGTTGTTGATAAACTGCTGTGTCTGGGTCTATGGAATTTAATAAACTAAACCATGCTCCACAGGAGCCATTGTGTGTGAATGGATGTGGAAAGAAAGGCAGAACTCCTTTGTTATTCTGATAGGGAGGGAGTCGGCCACACACCCAACAATTGGTGGCATTACTAGTCTGATGGGAATGATGTAACATACTAATGAAGGTGTTGTTGCGCAGCGCAAGTCTATAGGACAACTCATGTGGGGGTAATTCACTAAAAGAATGTTCATCAGTTATATTGAAAGCACGTTTAGAAACAGGATAATACATATGCAACAATATACTTGCAGTAACTATTAAAAAACTCAAGGAAAACAAAATTAATAAAGTCACAATACAGTGGCTACGCAGTAATTTACAATAAGCATGTCGTTTCATTATGATTCTGGACTCTACATCATTCAGACCTAAGGGATACATGTCGGGACAGATTCAACCGCTTCACCTTGGAGAGGACTTAAACAATCAAATCGTCCGACAGTTTGGATCTGGACCTGAGTTTCTGCTTATAGAGTTCGGTGCTACTGGCTTCAGCCAAAGGTAGCTTTGAGTCAATGGGGGAAGACACACGGGGAGTACTGTTTGTGTCAGGAGGAAGTCCATGAAATTTCTTTATATGGCTGGAATGCACCCAGCCTTTTCTCCCTTCGATCTTCACAGCTGTTCTGGTCGTCAGCAGGACCAACTTAGGAAGCCTCCACCTTGGCTCCAGTTGGGTTTTCCGATCGAAATTCCTGACGAGAACATAATCGCCGGGAATTACGTCATGAGGTTTCACCTCGGTGTTGTCGGGAAAAGCTGCGACTACCTGTGAACGACAAGATTGTAGTGCAGACATCAAGGAAGCCAGGTAATCTGTCAGCATATTACAGTCAACATCAGTTATTTTACGGGGTATAGGCGTCCCCCACATATTCGGTGGTCTACCAAAGATCACCTCATAAGGTGATAGCCCTGTTCGAGAGTGTGCTACCATCCTCATGTAAAATAGCGCAACTGGTAAAGCTACTATCCAGTCCACACCTTTTTCCTGACATATTTTAGACAATCTGATTTTTAAAAGTTGATTATGTCGTTCCACGAGACCTGCTGCCTCGGGGTGTCGGACACAGTGGAATTTCCACTGATATCCCAACAAAAGTGAGACATGTTTCATTAATTCGGATGAGAAAGGCTGGCCGTTATCTGAATATACAACACGTGGTAAACCGTACCGTGGGAAGAATTCTCGAACTAGCTGCTTGGCAGTAGTCGGGGCAGTGTAATCTGATACGGGATACGCCTCTGTCCAACGGGAGAGAGCGCAGACAACTACGAGAACATATTTGAATCCTCGACAACGTTCCATCTGAATATAATCCATCTGGAGGACTTCAAAAGGATGGTCAGGAGGCTGAAATCCACCCTGCTCTACGGGAACACTCTTTCCTGGATTAAACTGACAACATATCATACAGGTACGAACTTTTTGTTTAGCTGCTGCTCGTAAATGTTTGTTGAACCAAATGTGCTGAATGCTGTCTAGCATAGCCTTCTCTCCTAAATGTGCTGGACTGTGAACTGTAGCTATAATGGCTTGAACCATGGAATCAGGGAGAAACCATACAGATTTCTCCTTCGTCATCCATCCTTGATCTGTCTGGATCCCTCCTAGTTCAGTCCACTTCTTTATTTCTTCTGCTGTGGCATGTGTCTGTATGTCAATTACGTCAAGTGCGGGATCCTTAATTGTCATACACTGTGTTGGTGTCTGAACTATTGGCTTTGTCATGTCTAATGTGCGATTCTGAGCAGTCTGTTTAGCTGTTCTGTCAGCTAAATCATTGCCTTGAGAAATGATATCAGTAACCTTCGTGTGTGCTTTACATTTCATAATTGATATAGCAGTGGGTAGATGTATTGCATCTAACAGGGCATGAATGAGGGGTCCGTGCTGAATGTGGGCACCATGGGAGGTTAAATAACCTCTCTCTCGCCACAGCACGCCGAAGTCGTGTACAACTCCGAATGCATAACGTGAGTCAGTGTATACATTAACTTTCTTATTTGTGGCTTGAATACAGGCTTGTGTTAGAGCAATAAGTTCTGCTGCTTGGGCTGACAAAGTATCTATACAATTTGTCTCAATAACTTCAGTGTCTGTTGTGACTGCATACGCGGCCACTAAATCTCCTGTACTTGTTCTCATGCACGATCCGTCTACATACAACGTCAGGTCTGGATCTAACAATGGAACGTCTGTCAAGTCTTGTCTAGGTTTCGTCTTTATTTCAATGATTTCAACACAATCATGAGCTGGTGGGTCTGTTCCAATTACAGGTAATAGTGTAGCAGGATTCAATGTATTACACCGTCGGATCTCTATGTGTGGTTGAAACAATGTCAGTTCATAACCGGTAAGTCTTGCTATGGTCAAGTGTTGTGTTTGTGTTCGGTTCACAAGAACCTCTACTGCATGTGGTACTTGTACTGTCAATGGATGTCCTAACACTATGGCATCGCTTTGTCTGATTGCTAAAGCTGTCGCTGCCACTGATTTCAGGCATGCAGGCAAAGCCTGAGCTACGGGATCTAATGTACTGGAAAAATAAGCACATGGCTTGCGTGATCCTGCTTGATCCTGAGTGAGTACTGACAAGGCAGTACCTTCGCGTTCTGTGACAAAGAGTGTAAAATGTTTGCTATAACATGGTGTTGCTAAAACAGGTGCTTGACATAAAGCTTCCTTTAGGCTTTCAAAAGCTTGTGTATGTTCCTGAGTCCAAGGGAGAACAGTCGATGTGGCTGCCTCCTGTGTGGTTAACTGAATGAGTGGTTTTGCTAGAAATGCGTACTGAGGGATCCACTGCCTACAATATGAAGTGAGGCCTATGAAAGCCCGCACCTCCTTTTGTGTCTGGGGTATTGACATGTTAGCAATTAACTGGATGCGATCTGGTGTAAGCTGCCTTCCCTCCTTGGACAGCGAGTGACCAAGATAAATAACTCGCTGGACACAGAATTGCAGCTTAGAAGGAGACACCTTGTGCCCCTTGTCGGCTAGAAAATGTAAAACTGTCAGAGAAGCTTTTTCACATTCTGACTCGCTTCTCGCTGTGATCAGCAGATCATCGACATATTGAAGCAGTGCAGTATTGACTGGCATGTGGATACTGTCAAGTTCTCGTTTCAGTGCTTGGCTGTAGATGCTGGGGCTTTCTGTGAATCCTTGGGGAGCGCGTGAGAATTTAAAGCTGCGCCCATTTAAACTGAATCCGAACAAGTATTGGCTTTCCGGATCTATTGGGACGCTGAAAAAGGCATTCTTGAGATCGATTACAGTAAAGAATGTTGCTTCGGAATCAATTGCTGTCAACAATGATGATATATCAGGGACCACAGGGAATTGTGGTACAATGCACTTGTTTAGTTCACGCAAATCAATAACCAATCGGTACACTGGTGGGGCAGTAGGATCAGTTCGTTTAAGAATCGGAATTATCGGTGAATTACATACATTGGAGTCTGTTTCTACAACTACTCCCTGGGCAATCAGCTCATCAATGATTTTCAGCAAAGCCACTACAGCATCATGCGGTAACTTGTATTGTCGCATTCGTGGTAGTACCACTCCTGCTTTCAGTGTGACTCGATAGGGTGTAATGTTCATGCAGCCAACATCCGTAGGGCCTTGTGCCCATAGATGTACTGGTAAAGTCTGTAGTCGGGGATCCATGTCTCTAGACACATAGTGACCTTTAAAATCACGCAAAAACAACCTTACTCCTTCCGGAGAACAACATATTATGGCTCCTAGTGCTTTCAGAGTTTTAATTCCTAACAGATTTTCTGGGCATGATTTAGTAAGCAATAAATCTGTAGTTCGTGTCAAAGGTCCTATCGTAAGTGGTAGAGGCTGTGATACTTCATTAACAATAGGTTTTCCTGAAAAACCAAGGGAAACATTTTGAGAGCCTGAGAGGGGTGCCCCTGGAACTTCACTACGTTTTATGGTTGTTCGACTTGCCCCTGTATCGAGTAAGAATTTTCTATCTTGACCTAATAATTCACTATGTACATAAGGTCCTTCTTGATCTACAGGAATCTCGATAAGCGGTAAGTCAACTTCCCTCTCTAGGCTGGTTCATGCGTAACGCTGATACTCAGGGTATTCATACTGTGCAGTCTGATACATTTGTCGTGTTGTGGTTTGTGTGGCAGTAGCAGGCAACGGTGGTGCAGCTGGCACAAACTGTATGGGTTGCTGTGAGGCTGGCATGGACTGTTGTTGAACTGGCATGGACTGTCCATGCTGCATAGCTCCTTGTTCATTCTGATCTTGTCTAACTAATCGTGGTCTCTCCTTTGCAATACCTGTAGCTATATTACGTTTCAGGACTGGACAATCGTGTACATAATGGCCCAGTTGTTTACAGTAATTGCAGGTTCCCTTTACAGGAACTGCAGAATCACCAGAATGTGTCACACCCTTTTTGTGACCATCTGCTGGTACTGTCTGAGAAACTAGCATTTTCATTTTTGTATCCTTCATGCGTCTATGCTCGTGTTCTTGTTCATCCCTAATTCTATTGTGATGATACTGTAACATTTGTAGCATTTGCGACGGAGTGTTACTTTGCCAGGTACTCTCGAATTTCAATATTCTATTCTTTACTGGAGGCAATGCATTTTCCACTAATTTTGTCACAAATAAATGTGGATATGAGTCACTACTTGCTTTTATACCACTATTTATACCAAAACATTTTTCAAATCGAGCATAATAATCGCTTGTGTCTTCATCTTGCTTTTGTTTGCAGGCTGTGATTGCACCCCAATCTTCCTTTTTGTAGTTAATAAACGTGGCAGTACCTGTACTAGTAAACCTGGTAACAGTTTAACTTTATCCCCGAGCCCTGAACCTGCAGTTCGGCCCCTTTCTTCCTCTGCTAATGCTGCCCAGTCTATCTTTTGGTCACCCACTTCCCACTCTTTTTCTTTCAGTTTTTCATAAATGCCAGCAGGCAAAAGCACCTTTAATATCGTCATAATATCAGGAAAGGTGTACTCTCCCATCAGTAACATGTCTTTAATTTCTCGGTGGAAACCCGCTGGGTCTTTGTCATGACTAGGTACTACTTTTTTTCATTTCTAATAATTCCATTTTTGATATGGGTGTGTAAACAAATACACGGTGAAACTCATTGTCTTCGCCTTTTATTGGGTGCACTTCTCGTAGGGGATTTTGTCTATCCATATAGTACGGCGCTCTTTCTCTGCGGGGCAGCGAGAGAGAATCCGGACTTACAAAAAGGACATACTGCTTACGTGACACTAATATCTCTTTAATTAGCTTGTTACTAGAACCTCTCCATCTGTTCGTGAGTAGTTCCGTTAATATATCAGGTAAAGGACCAGGGTCAGCATGTTGGCTCTTATATAATATGAGGAGTTGCTGAATCATATAGATTCCAGCTAAACGTTGTTCATCTGTACTGAGATTAAAAAACGTGTGTGCTACGGTCTCATCACCGTATTTTTCAGGACTGTCAATCCAGTGAACGGCTGATCTGGCTAATTCTTGCTCATCCATGGAATCGAGGAGGTGGTAACCCCTTCGTTCTCGTAGTATTTTATCTGCGGCTTGAAACGAATGTTCAGGAGACTTCAGATTTATTATAGGCGTCGGATACGTTCTGCTATTATTTGGGCATACTGAGTGTATGGGATCAGAAAAACATCTAGCATTATCACAGGATCCTCCTCTGCCTACATAGGCTATGGTCTCTGACTGTCTTGCGGAATTCCCTGATTCGGACACTTCATCTTGCTCAAACTCGTCTGTTCCCAATCTTTCTTCATGAATACGCTCTATTTCTTTACGGATTTTTCGGCACATGGCTATTATACAATTTTGCTTATCGTGTCTCCCTTCTGATATATTCTGACTCCATCTTGTAAGAATAAGCATTGTATTCGGGTCTACCCCCGGACGGTCTTGATTTCTGATCACACAGTTTATGAGGAAACGTAACAGTTCCCCCTGTATTTCTACTTTCTGGAATTCCATAGCTCTGTTAATACATCCTGGATCTCGTCCTGTTTGAACAAAATGATATATGTTATCTAGATGCGTAGTCATTCCTGGTAACCTTGCTAAATACTCTGCGGCTCGCCTGATACGTAATGATGCCAGGACCATTTCGTCCTCTTTACCAACCACCGGGTCATATCTACAATTTACAAGGAGTTCCTTAAACGTACGTTCACTTACGAATTTAGGTGTACGTGAATGTGCTGACTCTTGAAAGACAAGTTTATTTATTCTAGGTGGTGTAAAGGTAATGCTAGCACCTCCCGTGGCCCCATCTGGGGCGTCGGGTGTGAATGGGTTCGTTGAACGTGACACAGCAACTATGGGTGTCGATACCTCTGTAGAGTCGACTGCGGAGACAGATGCGGAAACAGATGTGCTTGCCGAAGCTTGTGTCGGGACTTGCTGTTGCACGGGGACAGATACCTGATCCTGACGTTGAACCCCTACACCAGACGGTCTATGTGGTGCGGCGTTAGCATACTCGGGAGCTGCGTCGTCTAGATATGAGGAAAGAAAAACATCTTCTGCGGTTCTGGGATGCCCTTTAGGATGTACCTTAATTGGAAATAATGGGGGTGGCAAGTCTTTTGGCATCTCTGGAGCAGCCTTAGGTAGTCCTTCGGCTAGAAGGGGATACATACCATTCATAAGAGCATTTCTTTGTCTATTTACTTGTTCTGATTTCACTCGGATACCTTCCTTAATTAATAGATTTTCTTGAACTTTATTTGAACTTTCTTTACTCCTCTCTTCTTGTCTACGTGCTTTTTCTGTTCGTCTATGAGATTCTTTACGCCATAACTCAACAGCGTCTTTCTGTGACTGTCTGACCTTTCTTTTCCATAACTCTTCCTCTACTTTCATGATGCACTCTGCATCCCAGGTTCCCGCTGCGGGCCACCTTTGACTTTCCGGCAATCCCTTGGTATAATCTACCCATAGATCAAGAAACAATATGGCATCTAAGCCATGCTTATGGTACATGAAATGCCCTGGAGTGTCCCTAGGAGGAATAGGAACTGCTTCTTCAAGCACCCCTTTTCTGGTAGTAATCTGTCTTAACTTCGAGAAGAGCGGCATATTGACAACTGATCTGATACTTACTCTTTACTTAATACGAAAAAACCCCAATAATGAACAATGTACAATGAACAATCATTCATACCACAATATGCAAGACATTTCTGAAAACATTAAACATTAAACATTTAACAATGACCAACAATGATGACAGTCTGCCTAACTAATCACCACGCTGAATTCTTGACAATAACTGCATACTTCGGAATACTTGATATACTGCTAAACAGTACATATACACTGCTAAACAGTGCAGACCGGATTTGTGTACCCAAATCCGTCTTGACCGGCACAACCTATGTGCGCGTCAACACGCCTCCCCGGCGATGGTACTCACCGAGTAGCTCCTTGAAACGGAAGGCCTCAGAGAATGGACAGGACTCGATGACTGCGGACAGCGGACCCTCTGGACCTCGGGATTTCGAAATATCTGGTGGGCCTCTGTATACCTCGGATCTTGCTCTCTCAGCTAGGCTCTGGTCGGGATACTTCGCACTTCTCACCGCCTCGTCTGGGTTGATCGCAGCCTCAGTCGCCCCCGCTTGACCGGAGGGAGCTTACAGGAAATCCTGCTGGTACGCGTTTATGGTCCGTCCAGCTGTGGCAGGAGACCGGGCCTGCAACGCACCGCCGGCGCGTGAGATGAGAAAGTGTCCCTATTCGGGCGCCATTATGTGGTAAATAAAATCTTCTTTACCGGACTGAATTTCATACGGAATCTTAAAATAAAGTAAAATAGCTCAAAATAACAAGAGGCAGAATCCGTGGTATAAGAGGTTTTCTAAATGGGCTTTATTCCACTCAAAATGGCCGACTCGAGTCGCGGCCTTCAGGTTCCGTCACCACGAGGGTTCAGGAAGTGAAGTACAATACTTTATTGACAGACATGCATTTTTATAATAAGTACATTACAATGAAACGAATGTAGAAGGCGTAACATTTGATAAGAAAAGTGACATAACAGGTACGTAATCGAAACTAGGCGTAATAAGGAATAAAAGAAACATGATTGGTTAGGATTATCAGACATAGGTGGATCTATAAGATAATACTTGGCATAGATGCGCGCGCAGCAGCATGACGTGTGAGTGACGTGCAACTAGGGGGTGAAGGGGACTTGACATTTAGCTCTACATATGGAGACGAGAAGTCTGAGGGGTCAAGTCAACCTAATCCCAAATCATATCTAACATCCTATGTTTAGAGAACTATGTTATCCACAAGGAAGGACTCTCGGACAGAATCTAGTCTATACTGACTGTGTGCGTGCACAAACGCCTAAGTGTCTATATGAGATGCGAGAGGCAGAAAACTTTCCATGGCAGCAGGGCTATGAATCACTTGCAGGAGGACGGAAAGGCTGAGTCCTTTGCTTGTGAGCTAAAGGAAATGTTTACCTAAATCACTAGACAGGAATGCATCGGCCTGAAGAGCAAGATAGATAATTCGAAGGTGAAATACAGCTTCTTGGCAGGCAGGCGAAAAACTGGCCGAGGCAGGCACCGTTAGCTGCACAGGGAGTAGGACAAAGTTCATGGATACAGATGCGAGCTCAAGCTGAAGCTGTCAGAGACAGAGAGCAGGGAAAGGCTTTGAGGACAGAATCGGGCCTACTTGCCTGAACTGTAAAAATGGAGTAACTTAGCCATATAAAGTCGGTGGCCTTTCATACTTAGGAATCGAATATCCAGCCCATTGATGGCGGATCTGACAGAGAACATGTCGACGGTAGACACACATATATATGCGTTCTTAGAAACTGGAACTGGAGGGAACATACATGTATTTGTAACATGCATATAGAACCGTTGGGGTCCAAGATAGGGGACATAACTGATCAGGAACATCCACATTTCCACAGGCTGGTGGTGTGCATGGACTGGTGCTTGGCTGGTGGTGTGTGTGGACTGGTGCTTGGCTGGCGGTGTGCGTGGACTGGTGCTTGGCTGGTGGTGTGCGTGGACTGGTGCTTGGCTGGCGGTGTGCATGGACTGGTGCTTGGCTGGTGGTGTGCGTGGACTGGTGCTTGGCTGGCGGTGTGCGTGGACTGGTGCTTGGCTGGCGGTGTGCATGGACTGGTGCTTGGCTGGCGGTGTGCGTGGACTGGTGCTTGGCTGGCAGTGTGCGTGGACTGGCGATTGGCTGGTAGTGTGCCTGGACTGGCGCTTGGCTAGCGGTGTGCGTGGACTGGCGTTTAGCTAGCGGTGTGCGTGGACTCATGCTCGGCTAGCGGTGTGCGTGGACTGGCGCTCGGCTGGCTGTGTGTGAGTAGTGACTTGCTGCTGGTCACTACACACACTGCTAGCTGAGTGCCACTCCACGCAATCCATCTGCATATGTAGTTGCTGTGTCAGGAATGTGGGCGTGTTAAAGTGATGGGCCCTTGAATGGCGCTGTGTGCTGGTGTGAGTTTTGTTATGTGATGGGCCCGCGGCTGGCGGTGTGAATGGTTTTGTATGTCTCACGCGTATGAAAGGTGTATGAATGGCCTGTAAAGAGGTTGGTGCCTTGTCGTGGCTTTACAGCTCACGAGCTGTGAGTCAATGGTTCAGTTTCTCACCCTTTCAATTATTAACAGTGCATTTCATTTTTGTGAAATCACTTGCTAATACAATTGTATATTCTGAACCATCACTCATCCTCGTGCCAAATCCAACCAGTATGTGTGTGTGCTTGAGGATTAGATGGCTGTGCAGTAATATTTGCCTTTCTGAAGCAGGGTGTACCTTGTCCCTTTTGTGAATTTTGTAATGTGTTGTTTTTGTGCCTGGTGGTGCGAATGGTCATGTGTGTATCACGTATGAAAGGTGTGTGAATGGTCTGTAAAGCGGTTGGTGCCTTGCCGTGGCTTTACAGCTCACGAGCTGCGAGTCATTGGTTCAGTTTTTTCTCCATTGAATTATTGACAGTGCATTTCATTTTTGTGAAATCTCTTGTTAATAAAATTTAATATACTGAACCATCACTCGCCCTCGTGCCAAATCCAACCAGTATGTGTGTGCGTTTGAGGAATAGGTGGCTGTGCAGGATTCTTTGTCTTTTTAGTTTCTCTGCCAAGGTGTATGTTCCATTTAAAAATAACCCACCAACTGTAGATATTGTCGTAAACCCATGGGAGTTCATGGTGATGTCTCTCTTGTGAATTCCAAAAAGGTTTTTTATCCTCAATGTCCTGCAAACCTCAAAATATCTGTCACATTGTCCATGCAATATTGTGCCGAAATTCTCACGTTGTAGAAACAATGTCAAAACGTTCTGGTTTTGCAAGGGGGTCAACTGTCTTTTTGGCCCGTGCTCGGCGGCCATCTAGGGAAACCTACCAAACCCATACATTTCTGACACCTAGACACCCGGGGGCTTCCAGGGAGGTATGGCTTGCGTGGATCCCCCAACGTTTCCTTACCCAGAATCCCCTGCAAACCTCAATTTTAGCTGAAAAAATCACTTTTTTCATAATTTTTGTGTGGGAAAGTTGTGGCATCACCGGGCTCACTCAAATTTCCCACCTCCCAGCATTCCCCTGGGTCTCCTGGTAAAAATGGTGCCTCACTTGTGTGGGAGGCCCAAGTACCCGCGACAGGCAAGGGCCCAAAACGTAGTGATGCGACATCAACATTGCCTATCTCAAAACCACCTGGTTTTGCAAGGGGCGTCTCTTGGGTTTTTGGCCCGGTGCACGGCGGCCATCTAGGGAAGCCTACCAAACCCATACATTTCTGAAAACTAGACACCCGGGGGCTTCCAGGGTGGTATGGCTTGCGTGGATCCCCCAACGTTTCCTTACCCAGAATCCACTGCAAACCTCAATTTTAGCTGAAAAAATCACTTTTTTCACACTTTTTTGTGTGGGAAAGTTGTGGCATCACCGGGCTCACTCAAATTTCACACCTCCCAGCGTTCCCCTGGGTCTCCCGGTAAAAATGGTGCCTCACTTGTGTGGGAGTCCCAAGTACCCGCGACAGGCAAGGGCCCAAAACGTAGTGATGCGACATCAACATTGCCTATCTCAAAACCACCTGGTTTCGCAAGGGAGGTCTCTTGGGTTTTTGGCCCGGTGTACGGCGGCCATCTAGGGAAACCTAACAAACCCATACATTTCTGAAAACTAGACACCCGGGGGCTTCCAGGGAGGTATGGCTTGCGTGGATCCCCCAACGTTTCCTTACCCAGAATCCCCTGCAAACCTCAATTTTAGCTGAAAAAATCACTTTTTTCACACTTTTTTGTGTGGGAAAGTTGTGGCATCACCGGGCTCACTCAAATTTCACACCTCCCAGCGTTCCCCTGGGTCGCCCGGTAAAAATGGGGCCTCACTTGTGTGGGAGGCCCAAGTTCCCGCGACAGTCAAAGGACCCAAAACGTAGTGATGCGACATCAACATTGCCTATCTCAAAACCACCTGGTTTTGCAAGGGGGGTCTCTTGGGTTTTTGGGCCGGTGCACGGCGACCATCTAGGGAAACCTACCAAACCCATACATTTCTGAAAACTAGACACGCGGGGGCTTCCAGGGAGGTATGGCTTGCGTGGATCCCCCAATGTTTCCTTACCCAGAATCCCCTGCAAACCTCAATTTTAGCTGAAAAAATCAATTTTTCACACTTTTTTGTGTGGGAAAGTTGTGGCATCACCGGGCTCACTCAAATTTCACACCTCCCAGCATTCCCCTGGGTCTCCCGGTAAAAATGGTGCCTCACTTGTGTGGGAGGCCCAAGTACCAGCGACAGGCAAGGGCCCAAAACGTAGTGATGCGACATCAACATTGCCTATCTCAAAACCACCTGGTTTTGCAAGGGGGGTCTCTTGGGTTTTTGGCCCGGTGCACGGCGGCCATCTAGGGAAACCTACCAAACCCATACATTTCTGAAAACTAGACACCCGGGGGCTTCCAGGGAGGTATGGCTTGCGTTAATCCCCCAACGTTTCCTTACCCAGAAACCCCTGCAAACCTCAATTTTAGCTGAAAAAATCACTTTTTTCACACTTTTTTGTGTGGGAAAGTTGTGGCATCACCGGACTCACTCAAATTTCACACCTCCCAGCATTCCCCTGGGTCTTCCGGTAAAAATGGTGCCTCACTTGTGTGGGAGGCCCAAGTACCCGCGACAGGCAAGGGTCCAAAACGTAGTGATGCGACATCAACATTGCCTATCCCAAATGTCGCATCACTACGTTTTGGGCCCTTGCCTGTCGCGGGTACTTGGGCCTCCCACAGAAGTGAGGCACCATTTTTACCGGGAGACCCAGGGGAACGTTGGGAGGTGTGAAATTTGAGTGAGCCCGGTGATGCCACAACTTTCCAACACAAAAAAGTGTGAAAAAAGTGATTTTTTCAGCTAAAATTGAGGTTTGCAGGGGATTCTGGGTAAGGAAACGTTGGGGGATCCACGCAAGCCATACCTCCCTGGAAGCCCCCGGGTGTCTAGTTTTCAGAAATGTATGGGTTTGGTAGGTTTCCCTAGATGGCCGCCGTGCACCGGGCCAAAAACCCAAAAAAACCCCCTTGCAAAACCAGGTGGTTTTGAGATAGGCAATGTTGATGTCGCATCACTACGTTTTGGGCCCTTGCCTGTCGCGGGTACTTGGGCCTCCCACACAAGTGAGGCACCATTTTTACCGGGAGACCCAGGGGAACGCTGGGAGGTGTGAAATTTGAGTGAGCCCAGTGATGCCACAACTTTCCCACACAAAAAAGTGTGAAAAAAGTGATTTTTTCAGCTAAAATTGAGGTTTGCAGGGGATTCTGGGTAAGGAAACGTTGGGGGATCCACGCAAGCCATACCTCCCTGGAAGCCCCCGGGTGTCTAGTTTTCAGAAATGTATGGGTTTGGTAGGTTTCCCTAGATGGCCGCCGTGCACCGGGCCAAAAACCCAAGAGACCCCCCTTGCAAAACCAGGTGGTTTTGAGATAGGCAATGTTGATGTCGCATCACTACGTTTTGGGCCCTTGCCTGTCGCGGGTACTTGGGCCTCCCACACAAGTGAGGCACCATTTTTACCGGGAGACCCAGGGGAACGCTGGGAGGTGGGAAATTTGAGAGAGCCCGGTGATGCCACAACTTTCCCACACAAAAAAGTGTAAAAAAAGTGATTTTTTCAGCTAAAATTGAGGTTTGCAGGGGATTCTGGGTAAGGAAACGTTGGGGGATCCACGCAAGCCATACCTCCCTGGAAGCCCCCGGGTGTCTAGTTTTCAGAAATGTATGGGTTTGGTAGGTTTCCCTAGATGGCCGCCGTGCACCAGGCCAAAAACCCAAGAGACCCCCTTGCAAAACCAGGTGGTTTTGAGATAGGCAATGTTGATGTCGCATCACTACGTTTTGGGGCCTTGCCTGTCGCGGGTACTTGGGCCTCCCACACAAGTGAGGCACCATTTTTACCGGGAGATCCAGGGGAACGCTGGGAGGTGTGAAATTTGAGTGAGCCCGGTGATGCCACAACTTTCCCACCCAAAAAAGTGTGAAAAAAGTGATTTTTTCAGCTAAAATTGAGGTTTGCAGGGGATTCTGGGTAAGGAAACGTTGGGGGATACACGCAAGCCATACCTCCCTGGAAGCCCCCGGGTGTCTAGTTTTCAGAAATGTATGGGTTTGGTAGGTTTCCCTAGATGGCCGCCGTGCACCGGGCCAAAAACCCAAGAGACCCCCCTTGCAAAACCAGGTGGTTTTGAGATAGGCAATGTTGATGTTGCATCACCACGTTTTGGGCCCTTGCCTGTCACGGGTACTTGGGCCTCCCACACAAGTGAGGCACCATTTTTACCGGGAGACCCAGGGTAACGCTGGGAGGTATAAAATTTGAGTGAGCCCGGTGATGCCACAACTTTCCCACACAAAAAAGTGTGAAAAAAGTGATTTTTTCAGCTAAAATTGAGGTTTGCAGGGGATTCTGGGTAAGGAAACGTTGGGGGATCCACGCAAGCCATACCTTCCTGGAAGCCCCCGGGTGTCTAGTTTTCAGAAATGTATGGGGTGGTAGGTTTCCCTAGATGGCCGCCGTGCACCGGGCCAAAAACCCAAGAGACCCCCCTTGCAAAACCAGGTGGTTTTGAGATAGGCAATGTTGATGTCGCATCACTACGTTTTGGGCCCTTGCCTGTCGCGGGTACTTGGGCCTCCCACACAAGTGAGGCACCATTTTTACCGGGAGACCCAGGGGAACGCTGGGAGGTGTGAAATTTGAGTGAGCCCGGTAATGCCACAACTTTCCCACACAAAAAAGTGTGAAAAAAGTTATTTTTTCAGCTAAAATTGAGGTTTGCAGGGGATTCTGGGTAAGGAAACGTTGGGGGATCCACGCAAGCCATACCTTCCTGGAAGCCCCCGGGTGTATAGTTTTCAGAAATGTATGGGGTGGTAGGTTTCCCTAGATGGCCGCCGTGCACCGGGCCAAAAACCCAAGAGACCCCTCTTGCAAAACCAGGTGGTTTTGAGCTAGGCAATGTTGATGTCGCATCACTACGTTTTGGGCCCTTGCCTGTCGCGGGTACTTGGGCCTACCACACAAGTGAGGCACCATTTTTACCGGGAGACCCAGGGGAACGCTGGGAGGTGTGAAATTTGAGTGAGCCCGGTAATGCCACAACTATCCCACACAAAAAAGTGTGAAAAAAGTGATTTTTTCAGCTAAAATTGAGGTTTGCAGGGGATTCTGGGTAAGGAAACGTTGGGGGATCCACGCAAGTCATACCTCCCTGGAAGCCCCCTGGTGTCTAGTTTTCAGAAATGTATGGGTTTGGTAGGCTTCCCTAGATGGCCGCCATGCACCGGGCCAAAAACCCAAGTGACCCCCCTTGCAAAATCAGGTGGTTTTGAGATAGGCAATTTTGATGTCACCTCACTATGTTTAGCGCCGTTTCCTGTCGCGGGCACTGGTCCAACACACACAAGTAAGGAACCGTTTTTCTCGTAAGACTTTGGGGAACGCGGGGTGGGTGGAAATTTGTGGATCCACGCAGATTCCGGAACTTTCCACGACAGAAATGTGGGGAAAATGTGTTTTTTTTGACAATTTTTTAGGTTTGCAAGGGATTCTGGGTAACAGACCCTGGTGGGAGGCAGCCAAGTCACCCCATCCTAGATTCCCCTCGGTGTCTAGTTTTCAAAAATGTATAGGTTTGCTAGGTTTCCCAAGGTGCCCGCAGAGCTAGGGTTCAAAAACTACAGCTAGTAGTTTTTCCAAAAAAGGGTCATTTTTCACTGCGAAATTGAGGTGTGACCAGGTTGCGTTTTGCGCCGTTTCCTGTCGCGGGCACTAGGCCGACCCACACAAGTGAGGTACCGTTTTTCTCGTAAGACGTTGAGGAACGCGGGGTGGGTGGAAATTTGTGGATCCACGCAGATTCCGGAACTTTCCACGACAGAAATGTGTGGAAAATGTGGTTTTTTGGACAATTTTTTAGGTTTGCAAGGGATTCTGGGTAACAGACCCTGGTGGGAGGCAGTCAAGTCACCCCATCCTGGATTCCCCTGGTGTCTAGTTTTAAAAAATGTATAGGTTTGCTAGGTTTCCCAAGGTGCCCACAGAGCTAGGGTTCAAAAACTACAGCTAGTCATTTTTCCAAAAAAGGGTCATTTTTTACTGCGAAATTGAGGTGTGACCAGGTTGCGTTTTGCGCCGTTTCCTGTCGCGGGCACTAGGCTGACCCACACAAGTGAGCTACCGTTTTTCTCGTAAGACTTGGGGGAATGCGGGGTGGGTGGAAATTTGTGGATCCACGCAGATTCCGGAACTTTCCACGACAGAAATGTGGGGAAAATGTGTTTTTTTTGACAATTTTATAGGTTTGCAAGGGATTCTGGGTAACAGACCCTGGTGGGAGGCAGTCAAGTCACCCCATCCTGGATTCCCCTGGGTGTCTAGTTTTCAAAAATGTATAGGTTTGCTAGGTTTCCCAAGGTGCCCGCAGAGCTAGGGTTCAAAAACTACAGCTAGTCATTTTCCAAAAAAGGGTCATTTTTCACCGCGAAATTGAGGTGTGACCAGGTTGCGTTTTGCGCCGTTTCCTGTCGCGGGCACTAGGCCGACCCACACAAGTGAGGTACCGTTTTTCTTGTAAGACTTTGGGGAACGCGGGGTGGGTGGAAATTTGTGGATCCATGCAGAATCCGGACTTTTCCACGACAGAAATGTGTGGAAAATGTGTTTTTTTTGACAATTGTTTAGGTTTGCAAGTGATTCTGGGTAACAGACCCTGGTAGGAGGCAGTCAAGTCACCCCATCCTGGATTCCCCTGGGTGTCTAGTTTTCAAAAATGTATAGGTTTGCTAGGTTTCCCAAGGTGCCCGCAGAGCTAGGGTTCAAAAACTACAGCTAGTTATTTTTCCAAAAAAGGGTCATTTTTCACTGCGAAATTGAGGTGTGACCAGCTTGCTATTTGCCCCGTTTCCTGTCGCGGGCACTAGGCCGACCCACACAAGTGAGGTACCGTTTTTCTCGTAAGACTTTGGGGAACGCGGGGTGGGTGGAAATTTGTGGATCCATGTAGATTCCGGAACTTTCCACGACAGAAATGTGTGGAAAATGTGTTTTTTTTTAGAATTTATAAGGTTTGCAAGGGATTCTGGGTAACAGACCCTGGTGGGTGGCAGTCAAGTCACCCCATCTTGGATTCCACTGCGTGTCTAGTTTTCAAAAATGTATAGGTTTGCTAGGTTTCCCAAGGTGCCCGCAGAGCTAGGGTTCAGAAATTACAGGTAGTCATTTTTCCAAAAAAGGGTCATTTTTCACTGCGAAACTGAGGTGTGACCAGGTTGCGTTTTGCGCCGTTTCCTGTGGCGGGCACTAGGCCGACCCACACAAGTGAGGTACCATTTTTCTCGTAAGACTTTGGGGAATGCGGGGTGGGTGGAAATTTGTGGATCCACGCAGATTCCGGAACTTTCCACGACAGAAATGTGGGGAAAATGTGTTTTTTTTGACAATTTTTTAGTTTGCAAGGGATTCTGGGTAACAGACCCTGGTGGGAGGCAGTCAAGTCACCCCATCCTGGATTCCCCTGGGTGTCTAGTTTTCAAAAATGTATATGTTTGTTAGGTTTCCCAAGGTGCCCGCAGAGCTAGGGTTCAAAAACTACAGCTAGTCATTTTTCCAAAAAAAGGTCATTTTTCACTGCGAAATTGAGGTGTGACCAGGTTGCGTTTTGCGCCGTTTCCTGTGGCGGGCACTAGGCCGACCCACACAAGTGAGGTACCGTTTTTCTCGTAAGACTTTGGGGAACGCGGGGTGGGTGGAAATTTGTGGATCCATGCAGATTCCGGAACTTTCCACGACAGAAATGTGTGGAAAATGTGGTTTTTTTGACAATTTATAAGGTTTGCAAGGGATTCTGGGTAACAGACCCTGGTGGGTGGCAGTCAAGTCACCCCATCTTGGATTCCCCTGGGTGTCTAGTTTTCAAAAATGTATAGGTTTGCTAGGTTTCCCAAGGTGCCCGCAGAGCTAGGGTTCAGAAACTACAGGTAGTCATTTTTCCAAAAAAGGGTCATTTTTCACTGCGAAATTGAGGTGTGACCAGGTTGCATTTTGCGCCGTTTCCTGTCGCGGGCACTAGGCCGACCCACACAAGTGAGGTACCGTTTTTCTCGTAAGACTTTGGGGAATGCGGGGTGGGTGGAAATTTGTGAATCCACGCAGATTCCGGAACTTTCCACGACAGAAATGTGGGGAAAATGTGTTTTTTTTGACAATTTTTTAGGTTTGCAAGGGATTCTGGGTAACAGACCCTGGTGGGAGGCAGTCAAGTCACCCCATCCTGGATTCCCCTGGGTGTCTAGTTTTCAAAAATGTATATGTTTGTTAGGTTTCCCAAGGTGCCCGCAGAGCTAGGGTTCAAAAACTACAGCTAGTCATTTTTCCAAAAAAGGGTCATTTTTCACTGCGAAATTGAGGTGTGACCAGGATGCGTTTTGCGCAGTTTCCTGTGGCGGGCACTAGGCCGACCCACACAAGTGAGGTACCGTTTTTCTCGTAAGACTTTGGGGAACGCGGGGTGGGTGGAAATTTGTGGATTCACGCAGATTCCGGAACTTTCGATGACAGAAATGTGGGGAAAATTTGTTTTTTTTGACAATTTTTTAGGTTTGCAAGGGATTCTGGGTAACAGACCCTGGTGGGAGGCAGTCAAGTCACCCCATCCTGGATTCCCCTGGGTGTCTAGTTTTCAAAAATGTATAGGTTTGCTAGGTTTCCCAAGGTGCCCGCAGAGCTAGGGTTCAAAAACTACAGCTAGTCATTTTTCCAAAAAAGGGTCATTTTTCACTGCGAAATTGAGGTGTGACCAGGTTGCGTTTTGCGCCGTTTCCTGTCGCGGGCACTAGGCCGACCCACACAAGTGAGGTACCGTTTTTCTCGTAAGACTTTGGGGAATGCGGGGTGGGTGGAAATTTGTGGATCCACGCAGATTCCGGAACTTTCCACGACAGAAATGTGGGGAAAATGTGTTTTTTTTGACAATTTTTTAGGTTTGCAAGGGATTCTGGGTAACAGACCCTGGTGGGAGGAAGTCAAGTCACCCCATCCTAGATTCCCCTGGGTGTCTAGTTTTCAAAAATGTATAGGTTTGTTAGGTTTCCCAAGGTGCCCGCAGAGCTAGGGTTCAAAAACTACAGCTAGTCATTTTTCAAAAAAGGGTCATTTTTCACTGCGAAATTGAGGTGTGACCAGGTTGCGTTTTGCGCCGTTTCCTGTGGCGGGCACTAGGCCGACCCACACAAGTGAGGTACCGTTTTTCTCGTAAGACTTTGGGGAACGCGGGGTGGGTGGAAATTTGTGGATCCACGCAGATTCCTGAACTTTCCACGACAGAAATGTGTGGAAAATGTGTTTTTTTTGACAGTTTATAAGGTTTGCAAGGGATTCTGGGTAACAGACCCTGGTGGGTGGCAGTCAAGTCGCCCCATCTTGGATTCCCCTGGGTGTCTAGTTTTCAAAAATGTATAGGTTTGCTAGGTTTCCCTAGGTGCCCGCAGAGCTAGGGTTCAAAAACTACAGGTAGTCATTTTTCCAAAAAAGGGTCATTTTTCACTGCGAAATTGAGGTGTGACCAGGTTGCGTTTTGCGCTGTTTCCTGTCCCGGGCACTAGGCCGACCCACACAAGTGAGGTACCGTTTTTCTCGTAAGACCCTGGGGAATGCGGGGTGGGTGGAAATTTGTGGATCCACGCAGATTCCGGAACTTTCCACGACAGAAATGTGGGGAAAATGTGTTTTTTTGACAATTATTTAGGTTTGCAAGGGATTCTGGGTAACAGACCCTGGTGGGTGGCAGTCAAGTCACCCCATCCTGGATTCCCCTGGGTGGCTAGTTTTCAAAAATGTATAGGTTTGCTAGGTTTCCCAAGGTGCCTGCAGAGCTAGGGTTCAAAAACTACAGCTAGTCATTTTTCCAAAAAAGGGTCATTTTTCACTGCGAAATTGAGGTGTGACCAGGTTGCGTTTTGCGCTGTTTCCTGTCGCGGGCACTAGGCCGACCCACACAAGTGAGGTACCGTTTTTCTTGTAGGACTTTGGGGAACGCGGGGTGGGTGGAAATTTGTGGATCCATGCAGATTCCGGAACTTTCCACGACAGAAATGTGTGGAAAATGTGGTTTTTTTGACAATTTATAAGGTTTGCAAGGGATTCTGGGTAACAGACCCTGGTGGGTGGCAGTCAAGTCACCCTATCTTGGATTCCCCTGGGTGTCTAGTTTTCAAAAATGTATAGGTTTGCTAGGTTTACCACGGTGCCCGCAGAGCTAGGGTTCAAAAACTACAGCTAGTCATTTTTCCAAAAAAGGGTCATTTTTCACTGCGAAATTGAGGTGTGACCAGGTTGCGTTTTGCGCCGTTTCCTGTCGCGGGCACTAGGCCGACCCACACAAGTGAGGTACCGTTTTTCTCGTAAGACTTTGGGAAATGCGGGGTGGGTGGAAGTTTGTGGATCCACGCAGATTCCGGAACTTTCCACGACAGAAATGTGGGGAAAATGTGTTGTTTTTGACAGTTTTTTAGGTTTGCAGGGGATTCTGGGTAACAGATCCTGGTGGGAGGCAGTCAAGTCACCCCATCCTGGATTCCCCTGGGTGTCTAGTTTTCAAAAATGTATAGGTTTGTTAGGTTTCCCAAGGTGCCCGCAGAGCTAGGGTTCAAAAACTACAGCTAGTCATTTTTCAAAAAAGGGTCATTTTTCACTGCGAAATTGAGGTGTGACCAGGTTGCGTTTTGCGCCGTTTCCTGTGGCGGGCACTAGGCCGACCCACACAAGTGAGGTACCGTTTTTCTTTTAAGACTTTGGGGAACGCGGGGTGGGTGGAAATTTGTGGATCCATGCAGATTCCGGAACTTTCCACGACAGAAATGTGTGGAAAATGTGTTTTTTTGACAATTTATAAGGTTTGCAAGGGATTCTGGGTAACAGACCCTGGTGGGTGGCAGTCAAGTCACCCCATCTTGGATTCCCCTGGGTGTCTAGTTTTCAAAAATGTATAGGTTTGCTAGGCTTCCCAAGGTGCCCGCAGAGCTAGGGTTCAAAAACTACAGCTAGTCATTTTTCCAAAAAAGGGTAATTTTTCACTGCGAAATTGAGGTGTGACCAGGTTGCGTTTTGCGCCGTTTCCTGTGGCGGGCACTAGGCCGACCCACACAAGTGAGGTACCGTTTTTCTCGTAAGACTTTGGAGAACGCGGGGTGGGTGGAAATTTGTGGATCCACGCAGATTCCCGAACTTTCCACGACAGAAATGTGGGGAAAATTTGTTTTTTTTGACAATTTTTTAGGTTTGCAAGGGATTCTGGGTAACAGACCCTGGTTGGAGGCAGTCAAGTCACCCCATCCTGGATTCCCCTGGGTGTCTAGTTTTCAAAAATGTATAGGTTTGCTAGGTTTCCCAAGGTGCCCGCAGAGCTAGGGTTCAAAAACTACAGCTAGTCATTTTTCCAAAAAAGGGTCATTTTTCACTGCGAAATTGAGGTGTGACCAGGTTGCGTTTTGCGCCGTTTCCTGTCGCGGGCACTAGGCCGACCCACACAAGTGAGGTACCGTTTTTCTCGTAAGACTTTGGGGAATGCGGGGTGGTTGGAAATTTGTGGATCCACGCAGATTCCGGAACTTTCCACGACAGAAATGTGGGGAAAATGTGTTTTTTTTGACAATTATTTAGGTTTGCAAGGGATTCTGGGTAACAGACCCTGGTGGGAGGCAGTCAAGTCACCCCATCCTGGATTCCCCTGGGTGTCTAGTTTTCAAAAATGTATAGGTTTGTTAGGTTTCCCAAGGTGCCCGCAGAGCTAGGGTTCAAAAACTACAGCTAGTCATTTTTCAAAAAAGGGTCATTTTTCACTGCGAAATTGAGGTGTGACCAGGTTGCGTTTTGCGCCGTTTCCTGTGGTGGGCACTAGGCCGACCCACACAAGTGAGGTACCGTTTTTCTCGTAACACTTTGGGGAACACGGGGTGGGTGGAAATTTGTGGATCCACGCAGATTCCAGAACTTTCCACGACAGAAATGTGTGGAAAATGTGTTTTTTTGGACAATTTTTTAGGTTTGCAAGAGATTCTGGGTAACAGACCCTGGTGGGAGGCAGTCAAGTCACCCCATCCTAGATTCCCCTGGGTGTCTAGTTTTCAAAAATGTATAGGTTTGCTAGGTTTCCCAAGGTGCCCGCAGAGCTAGGGTTCAAAAACTACAGCTAGTCATTTTTCCAAAAAAGGGTCATTTTTCACTGCAAAATTGAGGTGTGACCAGGTTGCGTTTTGCGCCGTTTCCTGTCGCGGGTACTAGGCCGACCCACACAAGTGAGGTACCGTTTTTCTCGTAAGACTTTGGGGAACGCGGGGTGGGTGGAAATTTGTGGATCCACGCAGATTCCGGAACTTTCCACTACAGAAATGTGGGGAAAATGTGTTTTTTTTACAATTTTTTAGGTTTGCAAGGGATTCTGGGTAACAGACCCTGGTGGGTGGCAGTCAAGTCACCCCATCCTGGATTCCCCTGGTTGTTTAGTTTTCAAAAATGTATAGGTTTGCTAGGTTTCCCAAGGTGCCCGCAGAGCTAGGTTTCAAAAACTACAGCTAGTAATTTTTCCAAAAAAGGGTCATTTTTCACTGCGAAATTGAGGTGTGACCAGGTTGCATTTTGCGCCGTTTCCTGTCGCGGGCACTAGGCCGACCCACACAAGTGAGGTACCGTTTTTCTCGTAAGACTTTGGGGAATGCGGGGTGGGTGGAAATGTGTGGATCCACGCAGATTCGGGAACTTTCCACGACAGAAATGTGGGGAAAATGTGTTTTTTTTGACAGTTTTTTAGGTTTGCAATGGATTCTGGGTAACAGACCCTGGTGGGAGGCAGTCAAGTCACCCCATCCTGGATTCCCCTGGGTGTCTAGTTTTCAAAAATGTATAGGTTTGTTAGGTTTCCCAAGGTGCCCGCAGAGCTAGGGTTCAAAAACTACAGCTAGTCATTTTTCAAAAAAGGGTCATTTTTCACTGCGAAATTGAGGTGTGACCAGGTTGCGTTTTGCGCCGTTTCCTGTGGCGGGCACTAGGCCGACCCACACAAGTGAGGTACTGTTTTTCTCGTAAGACTTTGGGGAACGCGGGGTGGGTGGAAATTTGTGGATCCACGCAGATTCCGGAACTTTCCACGACAGAAATGTGGGGAAAATGTGTTTTTTTTGACAATTTTTTAGGTTTGCAAGGGATTCTGGGTAACAGACCCTGGTGGGAGGCAGTCAAGTCACCCCATCCTGGATTCCCCTGGGTGTCTAGTTTTCAAAAATGTATAGGTTTGCTAGGTTTCCCAAGGTGCCCGCAGAGCTAGGGTTCAAAAACTACAGCTAGTCATTTTTCCAAAAAAGGGTCATTTTTCACTGCAAAATTGAGGTGTGACCAGGTTGCGTTTTGCGCCGTTTCCTGTCGCGGGTACTAGGCCGACCCACACAAGTGAGGTACCGTTTTTCTCGTAAGACTTTGGGGAACGCGGGGTGGGTGGAAATTTGTGGATCCACGCAGATTCCGGAACTTTCCACTACAGAAATGTGGGGAAAATGTGTTTTTTTGACAATTTTTTAGGTTTGCAAGGGATTCTGGGTAACAGACCCTGGTGGTTGGCAGTCAAGTCACCCCATCCTGGATTCCCCTGGGTGTTTAGTTTTCAAAAATGTATAGGTTTGCTAGGTTTCCCAAGGTGCCCGCAGAGCTAGGTTTCAAAAACTACAGCTAGTCATTTTTCCAAAAAAGGGTCATTTTTCACTGCGAAATTGAGGTGTGACCAGGTTGCATTTTGCGCCGTTTCCTGTCGCGGGCACTAGGCCGACCCACACAAGTGAGGTACCGTTTTTCTCGTAAGACTTTGGGGAATGCGGGGTGGGGGGAAATTTGTGGATCCACGCAGATTCGGGAACTTTCCACGACAGAAATGTGGGGAAAATGTGTTTTTTTTGACAGTTTTTTAGGTTTGCAATGGATTCTGGGTAACAGACCCTGGTGGGAGGCAGTCAAGTCACCCCATCCTGGATTCCCCTGGGTGTCTAGTTTTCAAAAATGTATAGGTTTGTTAGGTTTCCCAAGGTGCCCGCAGAGCTAGGGTTCAAAAACTACAGCTAGTCATTTTTCAAAAAAGGGTCATTTTTCACTGCGAAATTGAGGTGTGACCAGGTTGCGTTTTGCGCCGTTTCCTGTGGCGGGCACTAGGCCGACCCACACAAGTGAGGTACTGTTTTTCTCGTAAGACTTTGGGGAAAGCGGGGTGGGTGGAAATTTGTGGATCCACGCAGATTCCGGAACTTTCCACGACAGAAATGTGGGGAAAATGTGGTTTTTTTTACAATTTTTTAGGTTTGCAAGGGATTCTGGGTAACAGACCCTGGTGGGAGGCAGTCAAGTCACCCCATCCTGGATTCCCCTGGGTGTCTAGTTTTCAAAAATGTATAGGTTTGCTACGTTTCCCAAGGTGCCCGCAGAGCTAGGGTTCAAAAACTACAGCTAGTCATTTTTCCAAAAAAGGGTCATTTTTCACTGCGAAATTGAGGTGTGACCAGGTTGCGTTTTGCGCCGTTTCCTGTGGCGGGCACTAGGCCGACCCACACAAGTGAGGTACTGTTTTTCTCGTAAGACTTTGGGGAACGCGGGGTGGGTGGAAATTTGTGGATCCACGCAGATTCCGGAACTTTCCACGACAGAAATGTGGGGAAAATGTGGTTTTTTTGACAATTTTTTAGGTTTGCAAGGGATTCTGGGTAACAGACCCTGGTGGGAGGCAGTCAAGTCACCCCATCCTGGATTCCCCTGGGTGTCTAGTTTTCAAAAATGTATAGGTTTGCTAGGTTTCCCAAGGTGCCCGCAGAGCTAGGGTTCAAAAACTACAGCTAGTCATTTTTCCAAAAAAGGGTCATTTTTCACTGCAAAATTGAGGTGTGACCAGGTTGCGTTTTGCGCCGTTTCCTGTCGCGGGTACTAGGCCGACCCACACAAGTGAGGTACCGTTTTTCTCGTAAGACTTTGGGGAACGCGGGGTGGGTGGAAATTTGTGGATCCACGCAGATTCCGGAACTTTCCACTACAGAAATGTGGGGAAAATGTGTTTTTTTGACAATTTTTTAGGTTTGCAAGGGATTCTGGGTAACAGACCCTGGTGGGTGGCAGTCAAGTCACCCCATCCTGGATTCCCCTGGGTGTTTAGTTTTCAAAAATGTATAGGTTTGCTAGGTTTCCCAAGGTGCCCGCAGAGCTAGGTTTCAAAAACTACAGCTAGTCATTTTTCCAAAAAAGGGTCATTTTTCACTGCGAAATTGAGGTGTGACCAGGTTGCATTTTGCGCCGTTTCCTGTCGCGGGCACTAGGCCGACCCACACAAGTGAGGTACCGTTTTTCTCGTAAGACTTGGGGGAATGCGGGGTGGGTGGAAATTTGTGGATCCACGCAGATTCGGGAACTTTCCACGACATAAATGTGGGGAAAATGTGTTTTTTTTGACAGTTTTTTAGGTTTGCAATGGATTCTGGGTAACAGACCCTGGTGGGAGGCAGTCAAGTCACCCCATCCTGGATTCCCCTGGGTGTCTAGTTTTCAAAAATGTATAGGTTTGCTAGGTTTCCCAAGGTGCCCGCAGAGCTAGGGTTCAAAAACTACAGCTAGTCATTTTTCCAAAAAAGGGTCATTTTTCACTGCGAAATTGAGGTGTGACCAGGTTGCGTTTTGCGCCGTTTCCTGTAGCGGGCACTAGGCCGACCCCCACAAGTGAGGTACCGTTTTTCTCGTAAGACTTTGGGGAATGAGGGGTGGGTGGAAATTTGTGGATCCACGCAGATTCTGGAACTTTCCACGACAGAAATGTGGGGAAAATGTGTTTTTTTTGACAATTTTTTAGGTTTGCAAGGGATTCTGGATAACAGACCCTGGTGGGAGGCAGTCAAGTCACCCCATCCTGGATTCCCCTGGGTGTCTAGTTTTCAAAAATGTATAAGTTTGTTAGGTTTCCCAAGGTGCCCGCAGAGCTAGGGTTCCAAAACTACAGCTAGTCATTTTTCAACAAAGGGTTATTTTTCACAGCGAAATTGAGGTGTGACCAGATTGCGTTTTGCGCCGTTTCCTGTGGCGGGTACTAGGCCGACCCACACAAGTGAGGTACCGTTTTTCTCGTAAGACTTTGGGGAACGCGGGGTGGGTGGAAATTTGTGGATCCACGCAGATTCCGGAACTTTCCACGACAGAAATGTGTGGAAAATGTGTTTTTTTGGACAATTGTTTAGGTTTGCAAGAGATTCTGGGTAACAGACCCTGGTGGGAGGCAGTCAAGTCACCCCATCCTGGATTCCCCTGGGTGTCTAGTTTTCAAAAATGTATAGGATTGCTAGGTTTCCGAAGGTGCCCGCAGAGCTAGGGTTCAAAAACTACAGCTAGTCATTTTTCCAAAAAAGGGTCATTTTTAACTGCGAAATTGAGGTGTGACCAGGTTGCGTTTTGCGCCGTTTCCTGTCGCGGGTACTAGGCCGACCCACACAAGTGAGGTACCGTTTTTCTCGTAAGACTTTGGGGAACGCGGGGTGGGTGGAAATTAGTGGATCCACGCAGATTCCGGAACTTTCCACCACAGAAATGTGGGGAAAATGTGTTTTTTTGACAAATTTTAGGTTTGCAAGGGATTCTGGGTAACAGACCCTGGTGGGTGGCAGTCAAGTCACCCCATCCTGGATTCCCCTGGGTGTCTAGTTTTCAAAAATGTATAGGTTTGCTAGGTTTCCCAAGGTGCCCGCAGAGCTAGGGTACAAAAACTACAGCTAGTCATTTTTCCAAAAAAGGGTAATTTTTCACTGCGAAATTGAGGTGTGACCAGGTTGCGTTTTGCGCCGTTTCCTGTCGCGGGCACTAGGCCGACCCACACAAGTGAGGTACCGTTTTTCTTGTAAGACTTTGGGGAACGCGGGGTGGGTGGAAATTTGTGGATCCATGCAGATTCCGGAACTTTCCACGACAGAAATGTGTGGAAAATGTGTTTTTTTTGACAATTTATAAGGTTTGCAAGGGATTCTGGGTAATAGACCCTGGTGGGTGGCAGTCAAGTCACCCCATCTTGGATTCCCCTGGGCGTCTAGTTTTCAAAAATGTATAGGTTTGCTAGGTTTCCCAAGGTGCCCGCAGAGCTAGGGTTCAAAAACTACAGGTAGTCATTTTTCCAAAAAAGGGTCATTTTTCACTGCGAAATTGAGGTGTGACCAGGTTGCGTTTTGCGCCGTTTCCTGTCCCGGGCACTAGGCCGACCCACACAAGTGAGGTACCGTTTTTCTCGTAAGACTTTGGGGAACGCGGGGTGGGTGGAAATTTGTGGATCTATGCAGATTCCGGAACTTTCCACGACAGAAATGTGGGGAAAATTTTTTTTTTTTGACAATTTTTTAGGTTTGCAAGGGATTCTGGGTAACAGACCCTGGTGGGAGGCAGTCAAGTCACCCCATCCTGGATTCCCCTGGGTGTCTAGTTTTCAAAAATGTATAGGTTTGCTAGGTTTCCCAAGGTGCCCGCAGAGCTAGGGTTCAAAAACTACAGCTAGTCATTTTTCCAAAAAAGGGTCATTTTTCACTGCGAAATTGAGGTGTGACCAGGTTGCGTTTTGCGCCGTTTCCTGTCGCGGGCACTAGGCCGACCCACACAAGTGAGGTACCGTTTTTCTCGTAAGACTTTGGGGAATGCGGGGTGGGTAGAAGTTTGTGGATCCACGCAGATTCCGGAACTTTCCACGACAGAAATGTGTGGAAAATGTGTTTTTTTTGACAATTTTTTAGGTTTGCAAGGGATTCTGGGTAACAGACCCTGGTGGGAGGCAGTCAAGTCACCCCATCCTGGATTCCCCTGGGTGTCTAGTTTTCAAAACTGTATATGTTTGTTAGGTTTCCCAAGGTGCCCGCAGAGCTAGGGTTCAAAAACTACAGCTAGTCATTTTTCCAAAAAAGGGTCATTTTTCACTGCGAAATTGAGGTGTGACCAGGTTGCGTTTTGCGCCGTTTCCTGTGGTGGGCACTAGGCCGACCCACACAAGTGAGGTACCGTTTTTCTCGTAAGACTTTGGGGAACGCGGGGTGGGTCGAAATTTGTGGATCCACGCAGATTCCGGAACTTTCCACGACAGAAATGTGTGGAAAATGTGTTTTTTTGACAATTTTTTAGATTTGCAAGGGATTCTGGGTAACAGACCCTGGTGGGAGGCAGTCAAGTCACCCCATCCTGGATTCCCCTGGGTGTCTAGTTTTCAAAAATGTATAGGTTTGCTAGGTGTCCTGTTGGACTTGGCCCTTTTCCCAGAAATTTTTCGCTTTTCTGTGGAACCACATATGAATGCTGTATGAATGTGTGCAGACTGAGTTTCCCCATTTTAAAAATGTAATTTAAGATGGATGCCAAAGCTGTGTCGTTGTGCCGTTTGACTGAGCTGGGTTGACAGTCTAGGCGTTATTTCCCAGCAGCCCCAGCTTTTGGAGGGAAGCCTGGCACCCAGGGTGCTCTACCCCTCCCCCTAGGCCAGTTAGAGCCAGTTTCCCCAGATTCTTCTAGAAGCTTCTGGCACTGTCTGGAAGGTGGGGTTAGGGGCGTCTAAAGGGAGGAGCTGGGTTGCCATGCAGTCAGTCAGAGGGTGGACCAGGGAGACAGGGGACCTGCTGCCAGGGGTTACCGCCACATAGGCCTGTGTGCTGGGCCCTGAGCCTACCTACCCCCCCCCTACTGTCCACAGGGCGAGGGAAAGATATAGTTGGGACAACGCAAACCTGGAGAAGCCCTCGCAGGAGTTTTAGGCGGTAGGATCAGTCAGGGACCTATGCCTCTGAAGGTGACAGGGTCTAGGCACTGCCCTTTAAGTGAGTGAGGGATCCTGAACTACCCACTGATCTGGCCCGGCGAGAGGAAAATCCAGGGACGACAGGCAGAGACTGAGTAGTCCGTCTGCAGCCCCCAACGCAACTTCCCCCCCCTCAAGAAACCCTCAATCAAGGGGCAGGGACCAGAGAACGCTATCTACAAGCTCCCTGGAAGGACAGCGCTATTTACAGCTCCCTGGAAGGAGAGCGCTATTTACAAGTCCCTGGAAGGAGAGCGCTATTTACAAGCCCCTGGAAGGAGAGCGCTATTTACAAGCCCCTGGAAGGAGAGCGCTAGGTTTGGTGAGCGCTATCTTGGAAGTGACTGTGCACTGCCCCTAAAGCTGGTGGGACCGCCTAGCGCCTGCAAAGCGCTACACCTCGTGGCCCAAAGGAGGTGAGGAGTGTGTGGCCAGGGAGAGCTGGGCGCTGAAAGACACAGCGGGAGCCTACCCCGTGTGCCAGCCTACTGAGGAGGCCAGCGGGAGCCCACCCCGTGTGATATCGCCGTCGGCGCGAGTGCCAGCTGCCTCGGTGCTTATTCACGACATCGGGAGCCTACCCCGTGTGTGTGCCGCCACGCGGTGTGTGGAGTTAGACCACGGGAGCCTACCCCGTATTTGCGCTGAATTAAGAAACGGGAGCCTACCCCGCATTGCCCCCGCGAAGAGAAACTGACCAAAATCACCGCCGCCGCCCGGGCGCTGGGGGAAGGAGGTGCCGGGCCTGGGCCGCGCGAGTGCGCGTTGCCCAGCAACCAGGGCACTGGCCGCGTCGTCGGCCGCGCCCCCGTGACGCCAGGAGGCCGCCCAGGAGAAGAAGTCCGGGGAGAGCGGGAGCCTACCCCGCCTCCCCTCTGGCGAAGAGGTGTTCACGTGGCGGTGGGGGCTCCCCGGGAGGAAAGGAGAGCCCCGCAGAAGAAGCCCTGGGTCCCCGGAGGGGGCCCGGGCGAAGACCCGACCGCTGCCTTGGTGGGCGGGGCCCTCGCGATGTGACGAGAGCCCTGCAAGCACAGCGAGGGAAGAGTCCTGAAGGAGCAGGGGACTGTCGAGGCAACGATCGGTGCCTGTCCCCTGCTGGAGGGAGTCCGAGGGCCCAAGGAGCTCTCCAGCGAACTGGTGAGTGGGGCCTGGGGTTTTGCTCGGTGGGGGTGTGTCGGGGCACATTGCCGGTGCCCGCCCCAGTGCCCGGACTGGTCCTCCCCGCTGCCCCGTCTGACAGAGGGCAGCGGCAACTAAGCCCAGGAGTTGGAGGAGAGGGGGGGGGCAACGGGGTACATTGCCGGTGCCCGCCCCTGGTGCCCGGAGCCTGCACAGCTGCCCCACCTGTCAGCGGGCAGCTGCAACGAGCCGGCCTCAGAGCCTGGGAGCCCCTTTCAGGAGCAAAGGCTCCCCTTCACAGCACAGCCATAGACAGGGCCTTTCTAGAAGCGGGGGAGTGAGGGGGCGACGGGGCACATTGTCGGTGCCCGCCCCCCCCCCGTTGCACCAGTGTGACTCTGTCCCACAGCGGGACACGGGAAGAAGGGACCCGGGGAAATATTCCCCAAAGAAGGCTCCAAGCCAGAACCAGAGGTAGCGCTTGGTTCCCTGACATTGGGAAGCGCTGTAGGAGCTTGCAAAGTCTACTGCTCCAAGAGCTTGCTATGCTGAATGCTCCCAGTGAGGGCCATATATGAAGCGCCAGTTTGCCAGGTGTAGCACCATGCTATAGTGCCATGTTCAAAGCGCTATGGTAAATGAGGGTTGCTATGCTAATGTTCAGGCCTACTATCACACTAGGATGACCTCAGGTAGTTCATGCCTGCCCTAGGGTGTTTAGACCCCATACTAAAGTGAACTATGCAGATGCGTGTATACCCAGTAATGATGCCAGAAGGTATACGTAATGTATTGATGCCTGTTTTCACGCGCTATGTTTATTTGCCATGCCCTGTTTGAAGCGCTAATAGATTGATAGGCGTAGCCCTATGTTTAGATGCCTGATTTAAAGTGCTAGTCATTTGTTCTGTGCAGCGCTAGTTTCAGAGGCCAGGGTTTGATGTATTGGTGCACTGCCTACCCTAATTTCCTGCCTAAGGGGATGCCCAGGACGGTCAGGTATATTGTGATGCAGTGAGGTTTCCTTTACAGGTGTGCCGACCTAATGTTCAACGTCATGCCCTGATGTATTTTATTGCAGGTTGCAGCTAATGGACTTACGTTTAGTATCTGCTAGATCGCAATGATTCCGGCAGGGGCCCGATTGGCCCTGCCCTGTATATAATTCCCCCCTGTAAATTTGTCCCCGCGCCAGTTGGCGCAGTGTAGAGATTACCTGGCACCTTGTGGTTTTGGACAATACAATAGTTCTTTTACCTAAACTGGTGTAGTGTCTCTTTTTGTAGTGTGCCTTGTGTGTCGCCTGTCTGTACTGCGTGGATGCTTTGCACATTTCCTCCGGAGTTTGGCCCGCCCGCTCTGCACCACGCTACCCGTTTCCAACATTGGTGTTCAGCGGTGGGATAGGACTTGTGTTTGCGCAGTACCACAGCGACCGCGGGTTACACTGCAAACTGAGCGTGTAATGTGATCTCAGGTTTTGGGGGATTATTGTTTTTTTGTCTGATTGTGATTTCCTCCTAGAAGTGTGTTTTAAAATTGTGTCCCCTTGTTGCACTGTGGGTGATGTGTCCCGGGTGTACCGTGCCAGGATGGGGTCAACCTACAACGAGGATGATCTTATGGAGTACACGGAGCAGGAAGTAGTGGATTTCTGCAGGGAGAGAGGGATACCCCCAGTAGGCAACACACGCAGGAAGCTCTTTCTCTATGAGGCCCTCAAGAGGGGGGAACCCTTAGAGATCGGTGGGGACCTGTCAGATTACCCCTCCGCATATTTAAAGGGTGGATTTAGTGGAGACCCGGAGGAGGACCTCCAGTGTAGGGAGGACTCCGAGAGTGAGGGGGTCCAGTCCATAACCCAGGAGGGGGGTGACACTGACGAGGAGGAGGAAGATTACCGGGGGGAGACGCCAGTAGCGAGTAAGGACACCAGAGTTAGGGAGTCCCGCGCTGGGTCCAGTCCCGGGGGCACTGCCCCGTCCCTTTCCCTGTCCCCAGAAGAGTGGGTAGATAGGAGGGAAGAGAGGGAGCATCAGCTGGCGCTGGGAAGGCTCAAGGTGGAGCTAGCGTGGCTGAGTGTGCAGGAGAAGAGGCTAGAGACGGAGAAGGTCCTAGCGCAGGAGAGGATGGCGGAGGCAGAGAGGGCCTTTGCCAGGGAGAGACCAGCTCGGGAGGGTAGGTTGTCCCCTGAGAGTGGTTTTTGTGGTCTGGATTCACCAGTAAGGGTGGGATCCAGTGGTGGCAGCGAGAGTGGATCCAATGTAGGGTGTCCCACTCCCAGAGCCCAGGAGATGGTGCCTGATTCCCAGGAAGAGGGGGACAGGTTAGAGTTCAGGGGCAGGGGAAAACTGTCCCACCAGTCCTGGGGGGAGTTTGCGGAGGTGTGTGGGACTGCATTGGAGCATTGGGTGGTGAGGAGTGCAGCGAATGAGTGGGAAGGGCTGTGCCAGGTAGTCATCCGGGAGCACATGCTCAGGAATTGTTCCCCAAGGTTGCGTCACCACCTAGTACAGTGTGGGTTCTCTGACCCCAGGGAGCTTGCACAGGAGGCAGACCTCTGGGTGAGGGCCAGGGTGTCTGAGGAGGCATTGGGGAGTGACCCTGAAGGGGGTGGTGCAGGGATCTTCCAACCCAGCGAGGTGGGAGAGGTGGCGAATAGCCCAGCTAGGTCCCCGGGAAGAGAGAGGGTTGTAGGGCCTCACGACCTATCCATAGGAAGGAGTGAGACGGGGAGGTGTCCCGAGGTGCCCCAACCGCAGTCTCAGGGCCTGGAGAGTTCCGTAAGGGAGCCCCAGGTTGGGAGCCTAGGCTGTCCTGATGTGCCGCCCGGTGAGGGGGAGCCCCTAGTGTCAGGAGGACCCGGGGCATCTGTAATCAGAGCTCCTGAGGTCCTGGGGTTGGCCCAGTTGCAGGGTTTAGATCCTGGGCTGGGATGCCAGGTTCAGGGGTTGCCTGACCTGGTGGGTGGGACATCTGTTAACAGTGTCCCCCCAGAATTGACTTCCAGGGGTACTTCTCCAGGTGGGAGGGTGCGGAACTCTGGAAGGGGGTGCAGAGGGAGGAAGGTCTCACCTCGGGCACCGGCTCAGCCACAGGGCTTAGATCCTGGGTTGGGAGGCCAGGGATGGGTACTGCCTGACCTGGCGGGTGGGACATCTGTTAGCAGTGTCCCCCCATAATTGTCTTCCAGGGGTGCTACTCCCGTTGGGAGGGTGCGGAACTCTGGGAGGGGGTGCAGGGGGAGGGAGGACTCGCCCCTGGCACCGGTGCAGCCTAAGGGTTTAGACCCTAGGCTGAAGAACCAGTTGAAGGGTCAAGGCCCTGGACTGGCGAGAGAGTGGTGGTCTGAGGGTGCCTCGCATGGGAGCAGGGTGAGGAACCCCAGAAGGAGAGGTAGGGGGAGGAGAGCCTCGCCCCTGAGGGCTGGTCAGCCTGAGGGTGCGGACCCCAGGTGGGAGGACCAGTGGCAGTTCGGAACTGCAAGAAGGAGGAGGAGGAGAGTGGTCAACGGGTACTACGGGCCTGGGGTTACTGCCCCCCACTCTGTGAGACCGCAAGGGCCAGAGACATCTGGGTGGCCTAGGGGCCAGTCCTGGCCACAACCAGCTAGGGGACCCCCGGGTGGTGGCTCAGTCGGTCGAGGAAGGCTTGAGAGAGGGAACCTTCGGGTTCCAGAGTGGAGGAGAACCTGCGGGTGCTCCTGCAGTTGTGGGCCTGCGTCCTCCTTTTCTCGCCCTAAGCAGGGAAGCCCATCAAGGCATTGATCGGTCTACACTGGCTTTTGGCTGGAAGGGGGTTGTGTTGGACTTGGCCCTTTTCCCAGAAATTTTTCGCTTTTCTGTGGAACCACATATGAATGCTGTATGAATGTGTGCAGACTGAGTTTCCCCATTTTAAAAATGTAATTTAAGATGGATGCCAAAGCTGTGTGGTTGTGCCGTTTGACTGAGCTGGGTTGACAGTCTAGGCGTTATTTCCCAGCAGCCCCAGCTTTTGGAGGGAAGCCTGGCACCCAGGGTGCTCTACCCCTCCCCCTAGGCCAGTTAGAGCCAGTTTCCCCAGATGCTTCTAGAAGCTTCTGGCACTGTCTGGAAGGTGGGGTGAGGGGCGTCTAAAGGGAGGAGCTGGGTTGCCATGCAGTCAGTCAGAGGGTGGACCAGGGAGAGAGGGGACCTGCTGCCAGGGGTTACCGCCACATAGGCCTGTGTGCTGGGCCCTGAGCCTACCTACCCCCCCCCTACTGTCCACAGGGCGAGGGAAAGATATAGTTGGGACAACGCAAACCTGGAGAAGCCCTCGCAGGAGTTTTAGGCGGTAGGATCAGTCAGGGACCTATGCCTCTGAAGGTGACAGGGTCTAGGCACTGCCCTTTAAGTGAGTGAGGGATCCTGAACTACCCACTGATCTGGCCCGGCGAGAGGAAAATCCAGGGACGACAGGCAGAGACTGAGTAGTCCGTCTGCAGCCCCCAATGCAACTCCCCCCCCTCAAGAAACCCTCAATCAAGGGGCAGGGACCAGAGAACGCTATCTACAAGCTCCCTGGAAGGAGAGCGCTATTTACAGCTCCCTGGAAGGAGAGCGCTATTTACAAGTCCCTGGAAGGAGAGCGCTATTTACAAGCCCCTGGAAGGAGAGCGCTATTTACAAGCCCCTGGAAGGAGAGCGCTAGGTTTGGTGAGCGCTATCTTGGAAGTGACTGTGCACTGCCCCTAAAGCTGGTGGGACCGCCTAGCGCCTGCAAAGCGCTACACCTCGTGGCCCAAAGGAGGTGAGGAGTGTGTGGCCAGGGAGAGCTGGGCGCTGAAAGACACAGCGGGAGCCTACCCCGTGTGCCAGCCTACTGAGGAGGCCAGCGGGAGCCCACCCCGCGTGATATCGCCGTCGGCGCGAGTGCCAGCTGCCTCGGTGCTTATTCACGACATCGGACCTACCCCGTGTGTGTGCCGCCACGCGGTGTGTGGAGTTAGACCACAGGAGCCTACCCCGTATTGGCGCTGAATTAAGAAACGGGAGCCTACCCCGCATTGCCCCCGCGAAGAGAAACTGACCAAAATCACCGCCGCCGCCCGGGCGCTGGGGGAAGGAGGTGCCGGGCCTGGGCCGCGCGAGTGAGCGTTGCCCAGCAACCAGGGCACTGGCCGCGTCGTCGGCCGCGCCCCCGTGACGCCAGGAGGCCGCCCAGGAGAAGAAGTCCGGGGAGAGCGGGAGCCTGCCCCGCCTCCCCTCTGGCGAAGAGGTGTTCACGTGGCGGTGGGGGCTCCCCGGGAGGAAAGGAGAGCCCCGCAGAAGAAGCCCTGGGTCCCCGGAGGGGGCCCGGGCGAAGACCCGACCGCTGCCTTGGTGGGCGGGGCCCTCGCGAGGTGACGAGAGCCCCGCAAGCACAGCGAGGGAAGAGTCCTGAAGGAGCAGAGGACTGTCGAGGCAACGATCGGTGCCTGTCCCCTGCTGGAGGGAGTCCGAGGGCCCAAGGAGCTCTCCAGCGAACTGGTGAGTGGGGCCTGGGGTTTTGCTCGGTGGGGGTGTGTCGGGACACATTGCCGGTGCCCGCCCCCAGTGCCCGGACTGGTCCTCCCCGCTGCCCCGTCTGACAGAGGGCAGCGGCAACGAAGCCCAGGAGTTGGAGGAGAGGGGGGGGCAACGGGGTACATTGCCGGTGCCCGCCCCTGGTGCCCGGAGCCTGCACAGCTGCCCCACCTGTCAGCGGGCAGCTGCAACGAGCCGGCCTCAGAGCCTGGGAGCCCCTTTCAGGAGCAAAGGCTCCCCTTCACAGCACAGCCATAGACAGGGCCTTTCTAGAAGCGGGGGAGTGAGGGGGCGACGGGGCACATTGTCGGTGCCCGCCCCCCCCCCCCGTTGCACCAGTGTGACTCTGTCCCACAGCGGGACACGGGAAGAAGAGACCCGGGGAAATATTCCCCAAAGAAGGCTCCAAGCCAGAACCAGAGGTAGCGCTTGGTTCCCTGACATTGGGAAGCGCTGTAGGAGCTTGCAAAGTCTACTGCTCCAAGAGCTTGCTATGCTGAATGCTCCCAGTGAGGGCCATATATGACGCGCCAGTTTGCCAGGTGTAGCACCATGCTATAGTGCCATGTTCAAAGCGCTATGGTAAATGAGGGTTGCTATGCTAATGTTCAGGCCTACTATCACACTAGGATGACCTCAGGTAGTTCATGCCTGCCCTAGGGTGTTTAGACCCCATACTAAAGTGAACTTTGCAGATGCGTGTATACCCAGTGATGATGCCAGAAGGTATACGTAATGTATTGATGCCTGTTTTCACGCGCTATGTTTATTTGCCATGCCCTGTTTGAAGCGCTAATAGATTGATAGGCGTAGCCCTATGTTTAGATGCCTGATTTAAAGTGCTAGTCATTTGTTCTGTGCAGCGCTAGTTTCAGAGGCCAGGGTTTGATGTATTGGTGCACTGCCTACCCTAATTTCCTGCCTAAGGGGATGCCCAGGACGGTCAGGTATATTGTGATGCAGTGAGGTTTCCTTTACAGGTGTGCCGACCTAATGTTCAACGTCATGCCCTGATGTATTTTATTGCAGGTTGCAGCTAATGGACTTACGTTTAGTATCTGCTAGATCGCAATGATTCCGGCAGGGGCCCGATTGGCCCTGCCCTGTATATAATTCCCCCCTCTAAATTTGACCCCGCGCAAGTTGGCGCAGTGTAGAGATTACCTGACACCTTGTGGTTTTGGACAATACAATAGTTCTTTTACCTAAACTGGTGTAGTGTCTCTTTTTGTAGTGTGCCTTGTGTGTCGCCTGTGTGTACTGCGTGGATGCTTTGCACATTTCCTCCGGAGTTTGGCCCGCCCGCTCTGCACCACGCTACCCGTTTCCAACATGTCCCAAGGTGCCCGCAGAGCTAGGGTTCAAAAACTACAGCTAGTCATTTTTCCAAAAAAGGGTCATTTTTCACTGCGAAATTGAGGTGTGACCAGGTTGCGTTTTGCGCCGTTTCCTGTCGCGGGCACTAGGCCGACCCACACAAGTGAGGTATCGTTTTTCTCGTAAGACTTTGGGAAACGCGGGGTGGGTGGAAATTTGTGGATCCACGCAGATTCCGGAACTTTCCACGACAGAAATGTGGGGAAAATGTGTTTTTTTTGACAATTTTTTAGGTTTTCAAGGGATTCTGGGTAACAGACCCTGGTGGGAGGCAGTCAAGTCACCCCATCCTGGATTCCCCTGATTGTCTAGTTTTCAAAAATGTATATGTTTGCTAGGTTTCCCAAGGTGCCCGCAGAGCTAGGGTTCAAAAACTACAGCTAGTCATTTTTCAAAAAAAGGGTCATTTTTCACTGCGAAATTGAGGTGTGACCAGGTTGCGTTTTGCGCCGTTTCCTGTCGCGGGCACTAGGCCGACCCACACAAGTGAGGTACCGTTTTTCTCGTAAGACTTTGGGGAACGCGTGGTGGGTGGAAATTTGTGGATCCATGCAGATTCCGGAACTTTCCACGACAGAAATGTGTGGAAAATGTGTTTTTTTTGACAATTTTTTAGGTTTGCAAGGGATTCTGGGTAACAGACCCTGGTGGGTGGCAGTCAAGTCACCCCATCTTGGATTCCCCTGGGTGTCTAGTTTTAAAAAATGTATAGGTTTGCTAGGTTTCCCAAGGTGCCCGCAGAGCTAGGGTTAAAAAACTACAGCTAGTCATTTTTCAAAAAAGGGTCATTTTTCACTGCGAAATTGAGGTGTGACCAGGTTGCGTTTTGCGCCGTTTCCTGTGGCGGGCACTAGGTCGACCCACACAAGTGAGGTACCGTTTTTCTCGTAAGACTTTGGGGAACGCGGGGTGGGTGGAAATTTGTGGATCCACGCAGATTCCAGAACTTTCCACGACAGAAATGTGTGGAAAATGTGTTTTTTTTGACAATTTTTTAGGTTTGCAAGAGATTCTGGGTAACAGACCCTGGTGGGAGGCAGTCAAGTCACCCCATTCTGGATTCCCCTGGATGTCTAGTTTTCAAAAATGTATAGGTTTGCTAGGTTTCCCAAGGTGCCCGCAGAGCTAGGGTTCAAAAACTACAGCTAGCCATTTTTCTAAAAAAGCGTCATTTTTCACTGCGAAATTGAGGTGTGGCCAGGTTGCGTTTTGCGCCGTTTCCTGTCGCGGGCACTAGGCCGACCCACACAAGTGAGGTACCGTTTTTCTCGTAAGACTTTGGGGAACGCGGCATGGGTGGAAATTTGTGTATCCACACAGATTCCGGAACTTTCCACGACAGAAATGTGTGGAAAATGTGTTTTTTTTGACAATTTTTTAGGTTTGCAAGAGATTCTGGGTAACAGACCCTGGTGGGAGGCAGTCAAGTCACCCCATCCTGGATTCCCCTGGGTGTCTAGTTTTCAAAAATGTATAGGTTTGCTAGGTTTCCCAAGGTGCCCGCAGAGCTAGGGTTCAAAAACTACAGCTAGTCATTTTTCCAAAAAAGGGTCATTTTTCACTGCGAAATTGAGGTGTGACCAGGTTGCGTTTTGCGCCGTTTCCTGTCGCGGGCACTAGGCCGACCCACACAAGTGAGGTATCGTTTTTCTCGTAAGACTTTGGGAAACGCGGGGTGGGTGGAAATTTGTGGATCCACGCAGATTCCGGAACTTTCCACGACAGAAATGTGGGGAAAATGTGTTTTTTTTGACAATTTTTTAGGTTTTCATGGGATTCTGGGTAACAGACCCTGGTGGGAGGCAGTCAAGTCACCCCATCCTGGATTCCCCTGGTTGTCTAGTTTTCAAAAATGTATAGGTTTGCTAGGTTTCCCAAGGTGCCCGCAGAGCTAGGGTTCAAAAACTACAGCTAGTCATTTTTCCAAAAAAGGGTCATTTTTCACTGCGAAATTGAGGTGTGACCAGGTTGCGTTTTGCGCCGTTTCCTGTGGCGGGCACTAGGTCGACCCACACAAGTGAGGTACCGTTTTTCTCGTAAGACTTTGGGGAACGCGGGGTGGGTGGAAATTTGTGGATCCACGCAGATTCCGGAACTTTCCACGACAGAAATGTGGGGAAAATGTGGGTTTTTTGACAATTTTTTAGGTTTGCAAGAGATTCTGGGTAACAGACCCTGGTGGGAGGCAGTCAAGTCACCCCATCCTGGATTCCCCTGGGTGTCTAGTTTTCAAAAATGTATAGGTTTGCTAGGTTTCCCAAGGTGCCCGCAGAGCTAGGGTTCAAAAACTACAGCTAGTCATTTTTCTAAAAAAGCGTCATTTTTCACTGCGAAATTGAGGTGTGACCAGGTTGCGTTTTGCGCCGTTTCCTGTCGCGGGCACTAGGCCGACCCACACAAGTGAGGTACCGTTTTTCTCGTAATACTTTGGGGAACGTGGGGTGGGTGGAAATTTGTGGATCCACGCAGATTCCGGAACTTTCCACGACAGAAATGAGTGGAAAATGTGTCTTTTTTTGACAATTTTTTAGGTTTGCAAGGGATTCTGGGTAACAGACCCTGGTGGGAGGCAGTCAAGTCACCCCATCCTGGATTCCCCTGGGTGTCTAGTTTTCAAAAATGTATAGGTTTGCTAGGTTTCCCAAGGTGCCCGCAGAGCTAGGGTTCAAAAACTAGAGCTAGGCACTTTGCAAAAAAAGGGTAATTTTGCATTGTGAAAATGTGGTGTGACCACGTTGCGTTTTGCGCCGTTTCCTGTCGTGGGCACTATGCCTACCCACACAAGTGAGGTACATTTTTATCGGGAGACTTTGGGTAATTCAGATTTGTAAAGGAACTGTTATTATCTATTGACTTTCCATGCATTTCTGCTTTCCAAATGAAAGATATTGTGTAAAAAAGAAGTCATTCTAAAAAATGACTGATAATTCTCATGCTATTATGAGTATTCCCAATTTCAGAAATGTGCAAATATCTACTGTTTCTAAACTCTATACTTTGTTCCCATTTCAGATATACATAGGTGTCTTTCATACCGATTTTTCCATGTACACTTTTTTACAGAATAATTACTATATACCCGGTACATAATAAAAAATCATTGCAAGTTACTACTCAGTTTTTGGCTCTGGGTTCGTCGGGTTCTTGGTGAACCTACAAGTCCTATATATCCCCACAACCAGTAATGTCCAGCGGATGCAACGGTATATTGCTTTCAAAGAGCTGTCATAATTAGAAGAAGTTACAGGAGAAAACGTTGACACAAAAGGCTGTTTTTTTCAACTAAATTTCAATTTATCCTACATTTAACTGTTTTTTTCTATAAAAAAACCTTGATGGATCTACACAAATGACCCCTTGCTGAATTCAGAATGTTGTCTTCTTTTCGAAAATGTATAGCTTTCCAGGATCCATTATTGATTTTGTACCCATTTCTGCTTTTAACTGGAAGGAGGTCAAAAGCACAAAAAATAGCAAAAATAGGCTATGTCCCAGAAAAATGCCAAAACTGTGTAAAAAAAGTTGGGTTTCTGACAAAAGTCAGGTATCCCCGAAAAGCTGGGAAAATGGTGATTTCAACCCCACAAATCCTTTTTTGATAACATTTGCAGGGAAAAACCCAGATGCTTTCATTTGCAGCCCGTTTTTCCAATTTTTCCAAAAAAACCCAACATTTTGCTGTATTTTGGCTCTTTTCTGTGACCCCTCCAGGGAATCCACAAACCCTGAGTACCTTTAGAATCCCCATGATGTTGGAAGAAAAGGACGCAAATTTGGCGTGGCTACCTAATGCGGTCAAAAAGTTACAGGGGCCTAAGCGCGCACTACCCCAAATAGCCAAAAAAAGGCCTGGCACAGGAGGGGGAAAAGGCCTGGCAGCAAAGGGGTTAAAAAATACCTACTTAGGGGTAACAACTTTATTCATCCTTCCTAAGGGCCAGTAGTTAAAATACAGGTGAATATAAGGTTATAGATATATACCCTCTTATATGATCAACATGTTTCTGCCATAGTGACTATAACGTTCAGGGCATTCATCAGGATCAAGCAACAGTCACTCTGCGTTGTCAAGTGTTAAAATAAAAAGTGATACTTAGGCCTCTATGTCTTGACCATCATGTGCGTATATGGATCAATATGATCGGTCAGGAGGCTCTGTAAAACAGTAATAATACATCCCAACTTAACAACAGCCTTTCAATAATGTATGAAACATCTTGTTTCAGGGTATAAATCATATCTCAAAAAGGTGCTTACCAAAGTGTAGTATGTATGTGCCAACTCAACCTTCTACCGGGTATCTCAACATGTCCGTGACTCTAGTAGAGGGTTAAAAATGTGTGAACAATAACAATATTAATAGCCTTTTGCAGACACCACAGCAAAGTGTTAACTAGACTTTGAAAAGAATTGTATATATACTGGTCCCCGGGATATATTGGGAAGTGTAGGTGGTGTAAAATAACCTTAATCTTCTAGTTAGTAGTTAAGAGAGATAAACTCTCTCTCCAATGGCTGTATCACAGCGATGTATAATGATTGGCCAAATAGTTAAGAAACCCATATTTATATTATGGTATTCCCTTCGTACTAAACTTGCCCCGACTAGCAGCTAGAGCTTACATTGTAGCAGCACAGAAGCTGGAAGGATGTAAACAGTCAATCGCTAGAACCCCTATATATGTGGCTGCATTTTACATTATAGATATCCAGTCAAACTGAGTTAAAGCAAATCTCCGTTTGACACGAAATTGGAAATTAGACGGCTATCTGCTCACCTGCTGTAAAAGCAAGGTTTTATCTTCAATACTCGGGAGGGAGCACCGCGGTGTTCTGTGTGTATGAGTAAATACCAGGAAGTAGAGGTGGGGCGCGCAAGACGCACCATGTCCGTGTCACATGCATGCAAGCTCCCGTAACCATGGTAATGAAGTAAACACCCAAAGTAAACATGCCGCTCCAATTGCGTCCGTGAGTGCCGGCCCTCTTCTACGCGTGTATCTCTCACTCTACGATGTTTATAAGGAAGTTTCTCTTGTTTATAAAGTAGAGATCGGGTGTGCACCAGATCGCCAATTTATATATACATGAGAAATCGAGTACCCAAAAACTCGTGAGATGCCCATAGAGTGCGTATCACGTTATGTTATTAATGCATGCCATTTCTAAAGGAATCCTCGCAATGACGAGCACGAGCGTGACAGCAATTCCTCTATAACAAAGTGTCATACTCGGACTTCTTCCTAATTCGGGGTTCTTATGGTAGAATAGCAATCCAAATAGACCGTGTAAAATAGTACCTCTACTACTTGGGGGTAGGTAACATAGTAACAAGTATATATATCTCCTTGCTCAGACACCTCAACCTCTACGTTGGCCATATCTCTCTACTAGTACATAGATGTATTTGGAATACGGCCGTGATAACTCAGGACTTCTACGGAGGGTGGCAAGGTATCAATCATGACTCACCATGCAGCCGCAAGGTGCGTCACCTGTCATATGTGTTAATGAGAGCCCACAGCACACCAGGGTATGTCATCATTAAGGCCTTTATGATGGCTCCCCAATCTGAACACCCATCTTTGTTCTCTGCGGAACAGCACGGTTTCCAAGGGTCCCATGTCTCTATGGTAGTGAGGTTTGTCCAGTACTACCCATCTAAGATCTCTCTCTGTATGTCCGACATCAAGGAAGTGCCTGTTGAGTTTCGTGTTGGATTTCTTCCGTTTGATTGAGCTCTTATGTTCAATCATCCTGGTTTTGACTATTCGGGTTGTCATACCGACGCAGTATAACTTACAGGAGCATTGTATCAGATATATCACCGCTTCTGAATTATAATTAGTATGACTAGTTAGTACCCAGGGAGTTTTTAAACCCACGTCAAGTTGGAACGTCCGTGTGGTCAAGTGACAAACCACACACGAACCACAAGGAAAATGTCCCTGAACCGGTAGGCCAGTATGGATGGTCCGTACCTGGTTTCTTTCTTGTAACACTCTCGGCCGAGAGTGTACAAGTATGTTCCCAAGATTCCTACTACGTTTAAAGGCAAAAAGGGGCCTCTCATTCATTTTTTTGCCTTTAATCAAGATGTGCCAATTTGAATTGATAGCTTTCTTGATAGTAGTGCTAAGATGGCTGAAGGTGCTGACACATACCAAGCGATTGGTAGGAGGCTTCATATATGTCTCTAGCAATGCCTCGCGATTATTGTTCTTAGCTCTCTTCTTCGCATTCTGTATCAATCGTGTCGGATATTGTCGGGTGTGGAGGTGTGCACTCAACGTGGTTGCATGTTTGTGATACATGCTAAGTTCAGTACAATTTCTCCTCAGCCGTAGAAATTGTCCCATAGGAAGATTGTCACGGAGGGCCCGGGGGTGAAAGCTAGTATAGTTGAGAAGTGCATTACATGCCATGGGTTTCTGATATAGTTCTGTGAATATCTACCCATATTTCGGATACAATCTCAGATCAAGAAAAGGTAAAGTCTCATTACTTGCTTCACAAGTAAATTTCAGATGTACATTGAGGGTGTTGAGCCATCTTGAAAATTCCAATAGAGAATTGTGATCCCCTTCCCAGATGACTAAGATGTCGTCAATGTAACGCTTCCACAGCAGCAGTTTGCTGTGGAAGGAATTGCCATCTGGGTAGATGTGTGTAACTTCAAACCAATGCATGAACGGAATATTTGAGAGCCAACACAGCACCCCATGGTTTAGTAGTGGCTAATGCCCCTAAATTGTTTCTTGATAATAAAGTTTTCAAGATCAATTGGTCCAAGATTCCTTGGAAGTGCTCTAGAGATTGGCTGATTCTGTTGATTACTACCGCTAAAGAAACCTCAGACTTGCTGGTAATAGAGATCCAGACATTGGAAAACCAACTTAAATGTTTTGCCCAAATCACTTTTTACAAAAAACGTTTAGAAGAAATCACCAAGACTCTGAACGAAACCAAGGATGATCTAATAAAATACAAAGTGAATACATTGAAAAAAGATATGGACAGATTCACTCAAGAAAAGATCTACCCATATACCAGTGATGATTACACCATACAACCGAACAAACAGAATAATCGGAGAGGAGCATGTGGATGGCGCCAGAACACTGATGAATGGACATCCAATTCAGATGACTGGAGCCAATCAGAAGACTCTGGTTCCAGTAATACTGAGACTGCCCAATTTCCTGGACAAATGAGAGGACGAGGACATTTTGTTCATAGACCCCCAGCCAATGCCTGGTGGCTACCACAACCATGGCAATTTCAACCACCCCCGTTCCAACCCCATCCGTTCCAACCATTTCCTTACCATGGACCTGGTTACCAGGGACCTTTTTTAGGTCAGGACAGGAGACGCAGAGGAAGAAGAAGACACAACAGAAATCAACTATCAGAACCACGCCTAGAACAACAGAGACCACAGGTACAGTGGGATCCCTCACTGGAACAACGAATCACACGGAGCATGTCGGGCACATCGACCAGTGGAGCAACAACCTGATAGTTAATTTGAGTCAGAAAATCCTTAATCCTTTGGACTATGTTTTGTCCCTACATACATGGGCGATGACTTCAAAACCTATCAAGAACTTTTTGCTTTTTTTCGAAAAATTTGCTTGTCCTTTTTTGATAACAAACTGGACACTAGACCAGAAAATTCCAACAATACTGGCCTGCGAAACAAGTCAACCTTTCTACCTACTCTCCAACAAGTACCCTCTGAGGTAGCGACCTTTGAAAAAGCAGTTTTACAATCATTCGATGCAGAGAAAAAGAGAGCCACTAAACCATTCTTCAATATGAACAAAGCAGAAGAACGATGTGCACTTGAATTAGGTTCAGATCCGTTGATTGTTATTAAACAAGCTGACAAGGGTGGGGCAACCGTAGTGATGGATACACAAGCCTATCGTACTGAATGCTTACGACAACTACATAATACCAAATACTATGTCCCCATTATGCGTGACCCCACAACAAGATTACAGAAGATCATTCATAATCTCGTCAAGGAAGCACGTGAAACTGCATGGATCACCAGCAATGAAGCTGAATTTTTGACTCCCATACATCCGAAGACCCTGGCATTTTACATCTTGCCGAAGATACATAAAAATCAGAGGCCTCCTCCTGGTCGGCCAATAGTTTCTGGCATTGGTTCTTTACTTGAACCATTATCACAATTCGTTGATTGGTTTCTTAGACCTTTGGTGGCTAAGATGCCATCATACTTGCAGGACATTAAACATGTCTTGTCCTATTTGACCACGATTCATTTTGATCCGGTGAAACATCTCATGGCCTCATTCGATGTTGGGGCGCTGTACACAAATATTCCCCAAGAAGAAGCACGTCGGACTATACAACAACTGTTGGAAGAAAATCCCCGGCGTGATCAGACACCGACGTCCTTTATGATAAAGTGCGCCAATCTAGCTATGAAGGAGAACTTCTTTTCCTATGAAGATCAACTATATTGGCAAATGATGGGCACTTCAATGGGCAGTACCTGTGCCCCCAGCATAGCCAATCTCTTCATGCATTGGTTTGAAGTTACACACATCTACCCAGATGACAATCCCTTCCACAGCAAACTACTGCTGTGGAAGCGTTACATTGATGACATCTTAGTCATCTGGGAAGGGGATTACAATTCTCTATTGGAATTTTCAAGATGGCTCAACACCCTCAATGTACATCTGAAATTTACTTGTGAAGCAAGTAATGAGACTTTACCTTTTCTTGATCTGAGATTGTATCCGAAAGATGGGAAGATATTCACAGAACTATATCAGAAACCCATGGCATGTAATGCACTTCTCAACTATACTAGCTTTCACCCCCGGGCCCTCCATGACAATCTTCCTATAGGACAATTTCTACGGCGGAGGAGAAATTGTACTGAACGTAGCATGTATCACAAACATGCAACCACGTTGAGTGCACACCTCCACACCCGACAATATCCGACACGATTGATACAGAATGCGAAGCAGAGAGCTAAGAACAATAATCGCGAGGCATTGCTAGAGACATATGTGAAGCCTCCTACCAATCGCTTGGTATGTGTCAGCACCTTCAGCCATCCTAGCACTACTATCAAGAAAGCTATCAATTCAAATTGGCACATCTTGAATAAAGGCAAAAAAATTAATGAGAGGCCCCTTTTTGCCTTTAAACGTAGTAGGAATCTTGGGAACATACTTGTACACTCTCGGCTGAGAGTGTTGCAAGAAAGAAACCAGGTACGGAAAATCCATACTGGCCTACCGGTTCAGGGACATTTTCCTTGTGGTTCGTGTGTGGTTTGTCACTTGACCACACGGACGTTCCAACTTGACGTGGGTATAAAAACTCCCTGGGTACTAACTAGTCATACTAATTGTAATTCAGAAGCGGTGATATGTCTGATACAATGCCCCTGTAAGTTATACTATGTCGGTATGACAACCCGAAAAGTCAAAACCAGGATGATTGAACATAAGTGCTCAGTCAAACGGAAGAAATCCAACACGAAACTCAACAGGCACTTCCTTGATGTCGGACATACAGAGAGAGATCTTAGATGGGTAGTACTGGACAAACCTCACTACCATAGAGACATGGGACCCCTGGAAACCGTGCTGTTCCGCAGAGAACAAAGATGGGTGTTCAGATTGGGGAGCCATCATAAAGGCCTTAATGATGACATACCCTGGTGTGCTGTGAGCTCTCATTAACACATATGACAGGTGACGCACCTTGCGGCTGCATGGTGAGTCATGATTGATATCTTGCCACCCTCCGTAGAAGTCCTGAGTTATCACGGCAGTATTCCAAGTACATCTATGTACTAGTAGAGCGATATGGCCAACATAGAGGTTGAGGTGTCTGAGCAAGGAGATATATATACTTGTTACTAAGTTACCTACCCCCAAGTAGTAGAGGTACTATTTTACACGGTCTATTTGGATTATTATTCTACCATAAGAACCCTGAATTAGGAAGAAGTCCGAGTATGACACTTTGTTATAGAGGAATTGCTGTCACGCTTGCTCCGGCCCATTTGAGTATCTCGCAATTATCTACTGGAACCCACTCTGGTCAGATGGAACTTTTTACTTGCCCAATAGCGTGGAGGGAAAAACAACGCAATTATCAAAATTACTGTCCGCAATTTGCCATAATCAAGGACTCGAGACTTAATCTCTTGGCTCTCTGGTTTTTATTATCAGCATGAAGATTTGAAGATACAAAGTCCTCAATACGAGGCACAACAAGTACATAGGCACTAACACAAAAGCTACTCTACGGAGAATCCGCATACGGCTAAAAATAACTAAAAGTACAATCTCTAAAAGCATGAGGTAGAACACCACCAAGCAAATGTCGATACTAGGGACACTGAACCATACCATCTCTGTCCCTACTCTGCACTAGATGACATCCCTACTTAGCAATCCCTTGAGACCCTCATCGAATAAAAGGTGTCAGAGTGAAACTTCATAAGAAGACTTCACTTAGAGAGCTTGGTCTAAATTGCCCCCTCTATCCCTTCGCCTAGCCTTCCTCTGCTCTGGGCTGCTCTGATCTGCCTCCACCCTCGGGGCGCTGTCCCTAATACAGAACCCCAAATCCCAGAACACGCCCTCTGCGCCTCCTCTTCTGCGGGGTCGACTTTCAGAAATTTTCCACAGAGCGCTGTCCAGTTCCATCGTCCATCGCTTGGCCTTGAGTCCCAGACGCCATCCGCACTAGGAGTTACGATTGGCACATTCCAATACACTCCCATGTCTGGCTTTTACTACATAAGTCAATTTGTGAACAAAGAGCTTCTCTACTAACGAGCAACTGTCCTTGCACCTGGGGTGAGATCATGCAAAGCAGACATTCTTCACATCTTTTAAGTTGCAATTTACTACAGCCTAAAACCTCTACTGGAATAAATCCCTTCTTGGCCTATTGCCCTTGGCCAACATAAGAAAATACCAGGCCTTTCGCCTCAACGATATATGCGAATTCTGGCCACTACTTCGGTTACACAAGCAGGTTTAAATCACAGTATTGACATTTACGTCTTTCTTTCATGTGTGGTCAAACTGAACAGTCCACAGACACGAAGTCTAAGTTACACATTTCTAACACCACATTACTTTTCATGTAGGCTAAACTCTATACATTTCTCTAATACCTTTACAATGTGCTTGTACATAGCTGGCACTTCTATTAAAATCGATATAGGTTATACAATTCGTAATACATTGCACACAAAATACCTGAGTACACATTTGATTATATGCGGGTGCCGACTAACAGTGAGTATAATGCACCCCTACAATTTTCAAACTTTAAGCGCTACATCAGTTCCCCCCTTTGATGACATCCGTCATCACAACATTACATTTCTCTTCTTTAGAACTGATTTAGACCGCGCTAGTCATAACTTTGCCATGTCGAACTCCCTCCAGTTTCTTAAGACTCTCATATTGCTGCTCCTGGAGCTTCGCCATCCTTTTCTCGTTTGCCTTAAGAGCCCTTTCAACCTTGCCTCCTTGATACCACTTCCATGCCTTCACGCATCCCCACAAACAAATCACGCAAACCACAGCAATGATAATCGGCTTCAACACTGATCCCAAAAATCCTCTTCCTAGATTCGCAAACCAAGTTCCCACTCTTCCAAATCCTAATCCAATCTTCTCCCACACATTCTCCTCCGTCAAATCCATAATCTCCTTGTGAATAGTCGTGATGTTATCTATGTACTTCCCTATCTCCTTCGTGTTGTCTGGAATATATGTGCAGCATTCCTGAACCTTCAATAATTTGCAGACTCCGCCTTCTTTTGCTAGTAATACGTCTAAAGCAAGGCGATTCTGCATAACCATATTCCGTATCGACAACATCTCTCCAGCCACCAACAACAAAGATCTCGCCGTGTTCATAGACAACTCATCAACCACAGTCGCCAACCTCCTGATCTTCACATCATTCAACACCACACCCATACTAGGTATCATTGCTCCGTATATGTCCCCAATCACTGCACCGGCGTTCGTAGCCCTACGTTTCCTAGACTGTCGCTTCGTCTCTAACAACTCCAAGTCCTCGGTGTGATAAATCTTCGGGAATATGATAGCCAAATAGCATATGCCATACCAATTCGCAGGTAGCCTGACATAAGCATTCTTCCCACATACATAATATACTGTTGGAATTACCTCTATTGGACCTACCATAAAATTCTTAGCAGAAGCTTCCACTGTGAAGGTCTGAGAACAAGTGCTACGTCCTACTGCGACCTTATCCGTATCGGATTGAGGCCGTCCAATACACAAATTCCCTCTCTGTACCTCATCTAACGCTATTGGTCCATAACTTCCCTTGGATCTGTGAGCCCTCTCCTCGTCCGTCCAATCTACTGGACTATCTCCGGTGTGTCGTGTCTGGGTCAACTGTCTGTATCTGTCCTCTACCTGGTCTATGAATTTCTTCTCTATCTCAGATAACGCACATGTCAGGTTATTCCTGTGAGCATGCGCCGTATCCAACTTCATAGTCGGTCTAAAATACTTCAGGAGTCTGTCCTCTTTCTTGCTAGAATCATATTTGTTCAAATGCTTGATTGCTGGAACTTCAGGAAGTACCGTGTCAAAATTTGAAAAGAAATACTCGAACTGTCTCCTGTCATAAAATAAACTGAGTAATAAACTACAAGAAATCCCATATGTCAATGGGAGATGATGATACTTGATACCCTCATCCACTGAAGCAGGCAACTGCATACACACATAGCAATCCTTCACATCCATCGCATCAACATACTCATACAGCAACCTTGCATACGCATTAAGCTTGAAATCACCCTTGGACAAATCCATGTGGAGTCTGCGATCATCCCTCAACTTCGATATTTCCTGTTCTCTAATACTGACACCACTCTGCCCTGGGGTAATAGGTGTGGGTGCTCCCTGAACCTTCCCCTCTTGCCTGTGAGCCACCATGTATGAACTTATCACTACCGCAAATATGGTGACTATCACAACTCCTACCAATGTGCCTATTATCAATTTAGCCCTACGGTGTGGGTTTGCAGGATCTGCCATCTTCGGAATATACTCAGTGTCCAATACAGTCTCTGAAAGGGTAAGTCTCTTTCTCATCAGTGTCTCTTTCGGGAACTTAGGCAAACCTCCCTAACTTTTCTTCGTTCTATAACGGAAAAGTCCCTAATTTTGTTCTTCTTCCGCTCGGATCTAGGTTATCTTCTTCTCTGCTTGCAACCTTCTCAAATCAATCTAACATAAGCGCTGGCCCCAACAGTTCCAGGACTCCCTGCAATATTTCGAGCTTAAGAATGATCAGTTCTTGTGGGTCTGGCACAGTCGTGAACGTCGGGAACTCCAAATTGTCCAAGATCATACCTCGAATGACACTCAGGAATGGCGGACTCGGAATATGAATCGTCAAAATTCCTTCGATCTCCAATCCCGGAACTTTCAGCAACACTTCCACCCTCTGGAGCGGGACACTGTTGACCAATGTCATCGACCTCAACCTTCCCGTGCTCGGTAACCCTGGCATCAGTCACTTGATATGCCCACTCGGGTGAAGCGTACTTCCGACTTGGCACTCTTGTTCTCTTTGATCTTCTCACACCTTGAGGATTCTCCTCGTCTCCTGATTCTTCTTCTGGTTCCTCCGAAACTGGTGCAAGGTCTGTGTCCGGAGCCAATCTCAGGTTTACCCGGTTCTGTCTTCCGGGCCAAACCCTTTCTGCTTCGGTGGCACCTCCGGTCTTCTCTCCGATACCCTGTGCACTGACTTCCTCTTCTTCGGCAGAACTTGATTCTGTACTACCCACTGCACCTCTTGCTCTTTCGCCGGTTTCTGGGTCAGTACTCCTTTCACGTTCTTCCCCAACTCGATTCAGTGCACCATCAGCCGCTTCAGCAACCCTTACAGCTTGACTGGCCCTCTCAGGAGGCTCTGTCGGCTCACTGGGATCTTGGTTCTCGAGAGGGGCTGTATCTTCCAAGGGTGCTGGAACTCTACGGGTATGAGAAGCATGCACCCAGTTCGGTAAACCTCCACACTTGACAGCTGTGTTCGTGACAAGGATCACTTGGAAAGGGCCGCGCCACCTAGCATCCAAACAACTCTTCCTCACGTGCTTTCGGACTAGGACCCAATCGCCTGGGTCCAAGTCATGGCACCGGTCACTCGCAGCTGGAACCGTTGCTGTCTGCACCTGCTGAGACACAGAACGGACCACGTCAGCAAGGCCTTTACAATAGTCCAGGATCATATCATCAGTGATATTTATCAGAGCAGTAGCAGGTATTGCAGGCAGACGCATCGCTCTTCCCATGAGGATTTCATGGGGCGACAACCCAGTCCTTCTATCAGGCACACTTCGGAGGCTCATAAGGACCAAAGGTAATGCATCAGGCCATTTCAGAGACGTAGACGAACACACTTTCGCCATCCGAGCCTTCAGAGTTCCATTCACCTGCTCCACTATCCCTGAAGCTTCTGGTCTATAGCTACAGTGTAACTTCTGGTCTATATTCAAAGCAGCACAAAGCAACTTCATAACTTCGCTGTGGAAATGAGTTCCTCTGTCCGATTCAAAGGACGTCGGGAACCCGTACCTTGGAATGAGTTCTCTCAATAATAGTTTCGCTACTGTGAGTGTGTCACATCTGCGTGTAGGGTATGCCTCCACCCACCTGGAAAAGACACATACTATCACCAATATGTACCTCAACCCATTACACTTCGGCATTTCGACAAAATCCAGCTGCATCCTATTGAAAGGTCCCCCTGACCTCCCTATGTGGCTCAACGTCACAGCGGTTCTTTTCCCTACATTCATCTGTTGACAAGTGACACACCTCTGGCACACCGTTTCAGCCACTGCACGAAACTTCGGGTTGTACCAAGTCTGACGAAACACTCTCATCATGGCATCCCTACCCAGATGTACAGCACCATGTATCAACCTCGCCATGGGGTTCAACAAACTTTCCGGCAACACCGCTCGTCCATCATTCGAAACCCATATATCCACATCTCCCTTCTCACATCCCGCTCGTATCCAGCTGTCACGTTCCTGTTCCGAGACCCCTTCCTGAAGCTGTTTCAGTTCCTCCCATGAGTCGGCCATTGCTAACATCTGACCGTACACCACCTCCTCCCCAGTTTCCTCGACGTGGGTCTCAATGAAGTTGCATCCCTGTTCTGCACAAAATCGAGCTATTTCATCAGCGTAGTTGTTTCCCAACGAAACAAAATCACTTCCCTTCGTGTGTGCGGCACATTTAACAACAGCAATTTCATCAGGACCTTGCAATGCTTTTAACAGTTTCCGCACATGATCACCATTTCTTATAGGAGAGCCTGAAGACGTCATAAACCCTCTCTGGGACCATAGCTGTCCGAAGTCGTGAACCACACCAAACCCATACTGGCTGTCCGTGTAAATAGTTACACGAATCCTTTCCGCTGCCAAACAGGCACGAGTCAGAGCAATGAGCTCAGCCACCTGCGCGGAGTGTACTCCTTCTAGACAAGCGGCTTCAACCACACCCGTGATGGTGCATACAGCAAACGCTGCTCTCAATCGACCGACACTGTCTCTTAAACATGAACCGTCTACAAAGAAAATCTCATCTGACACTGGGAGCGGTTCATCGACAATGTCAGGTCTCGGTTTGGTGCATAGTTCAGTCACATCGAGACAATCATGGTCCTCACAATCTTCATTATCATCTATAATTGGAATAGGTAACAATGTAGCAGGATTTAAAACAGCACACCTCTTCAATGTCACATTATCGGCTGCAAGGATAACTTGCTCATAACGAGTCAGCCTATTATTCGTGAGGTGCTGTGTTTTAGTCCTAGTCATCAACAATTCAACAGAGTGTGGCACATGTACAGTAAGAGGATGTCCCATCACAATGCTCTCACATCTCTCGATGCTGACACCTGTTGCCGCAACGGATCTGAGACATCCGGGCAACGCAGAAGCTACTGGATCTAAAGTAGCTGAGAAATAAGCAACTGGTCTACGGACACCTCCATGATTCTGGGTTAACACTGCTAATGCGCAACCTTCTCTTTCGCAGCAGAATAATGCAAATGCCTTGTTGTAATCCGGCATTCCCAACGCAGGAGCGCTACATAAGGCTTCTCTCAGCCTCAGAAATGATTTCAAACAGTCGTCGTCCCATGGTACCGGATCACTTACATCCTTTCGCGTCAGCCGCTGTAAAGGCTTCGCTTCAAAGGAAAAGTTTGGGATCCACTGGCGGCAATAGCCCACCATTCCCAAAAACATTCTAACTTCCCTCTGCGTCGAGGGAACTGGCATTCTCAGAATCGCATCAATGCGATCTGGAGACACTTTCCTTTTACCCTTCTCAATTCTGTGCCCCAAATACTGTACCTCAGGTAAACAGTATTGCAGCTTATTTGGAGACACCTTGTGACCGTTCTCTCCCAGGAAATTCAACAACGCAATGGTATCGACCCTGCAAGCGTCTTCTGTCTCTGATGCGACAAGCAGGTCGTCAATGTATTGCACCAAAACAGAGTTTTTCGGCAACACAAGACTTTCAAGATTCTTCTTCAAGAGCTGATTAAAAATTGACGGGCTCTCCGTATACCCCTGTGGGATACGACATCACGTTAATATACGATTCTCTAGCCTAAATGCAAAAAGAAATCTACTCTCTTCATGTAGGGGAATCGAAAAGAATGCCTGACACAAGTCAATCACTGTGAACCATCCAGCTTCGCATGGGATCTGGAACAGTATCACAGATGGATTCGGTACCACTGGACAACATGGAACAACTATGTCGTTTATTTTCCGCAGGTCTTGCACTATCCTGAACTTCCCACTTGGTTTCTGCAGTCCCATAATGGGTGAATTACATGGACTACCCATGATCTCCACCAGTATTCCCTGCCTAATCATAGACTCAATCACAGGTTTAATCCCTGCAACTGTTTCAGGCGATAGTTTATACTGAGGTGTTCTCGGGAATTCTGCATTCGGTTTAACCTGTATTTTCACTGGTTCCACTCCCCTGACTAAACCGATCTCCTCTCCGCTTAGATCCCACACATCGGTCGATACAGACTCCCTCAAATCCTGTGGAAGCTCCTCCACTGTCAAAGCTGGGTACATTTCCACACACACCCGCTGATTTGCAACCTTAAAGGTCGCGTCATCATCCCTCGTCTGTACCTCTACTCCCTTCGGGGTACAGTAGATTGTACAATTGAGCTTACACAGCAAATCTCTTCCCAGCAAACAAACAGGGCTAGAATCGCACACCACGAACTGATGTCGATCCCTAAAGTTGCCTATCCTGACTGGAATCGGTTCTGTCAAGGGGCTAACTAGCCTCTTATTCGCCACTCCAACCACTTGTATGCATTCCCCCGAAAGGGCTACTCCCGGAATTACTGCTGATCTTATAGTTGACCTGGTAGCTCCCGTATCTACCAAAAAGGTAGTCGGGCGTCCATCGAGTTCTGCTTCCACAAAGGGTCCTCTCTGATCTACCTCTAGGATAGCCCTAAGTAGGCAATCATCATCCTGACCTAAACTTAACTGCGCCAGCAAATCTGCATCCCTCTCCTCTCCCACTTCGAACATGGGCATCTGCAAATAAGTCCGAGCTCCCTGCTGTATGTTCTGCATCCGGGGTGGCTGGGGAACCTGCACCTGCGAGACGCCGGTCCCCCCTTGCATCATTCTCGGTACAGTCACCGTCTGTACCTGCTCCGCCCCAGGGACCTGACCCATTCCTCCCTCCATCTGCGGCTGATTATAGGGGTTCAAGGGACACTCGCGCCTCCAATGTCCCACCTGGTGACACTGGTGACAGGCAGTCGTCTTTTTCAAGATCGCTACATCTATGCCTGTCCTAGGGTCAACGGGCCTCGGCCTTCCCTGACCCTGCGCGTTCTGATTCCCTGTCTGATAATTTCCCTGTCTCCGCACCACTGGACCCCCATTCGGCGGTCCCTGAGCAGCTTGCATCTGAATGAGCAATAGGTTATCCTTCATCTTCTTGTGCTTGGACTCAATCTCATCCGTGCAGTACCTGGCGTACCGCAAGATCTCATCTACAGGCTTATTCTGCCAACAGATCAAATGCTGCTGTATCATAAGACTGACCTCGGGCTTCAAACCCAGCATGAACTTAGACACAAACTGTCCCATGTCCTTCGTTTCCAGCTCATCTAAACCACTGTACTGCTTAAAAGCCTTCAAAAGTCTCTCATAAAATTCATGTACTGTCTCCTTTGGCTCCTGCACTGTCCTGTCTATCTTCACCCAATCGATGTCTTGGGGTGAAACCTTCGATTTCAACCAGGTAATTACCTTATCGTACAGCCTCATTACCACGGGCGACGGACCATTTGTAACCAGGTTCCTGTCAGGCTCATAGTCCGGCCAATCAACAGCAATTTTACATGCGTTCCACAGATCTCCCGGAACCACGATATCGAATAAGGTGTTCAGATCTATCCACAACACCTTCGAAATCTTAACGAAACGCTCAACTTGCTTGTACCACTCTGCAGGCTTCTCCCTGAGCCTGGGAAAATCATTCGTAAATGATGCCAAATCCCCCCTGCTCCATGGTACATGCACATATCCTCCATTCGCCACCTCTCTCAAGGGAAGGATCTTTACCTCCTGCAAATCTCCTTCAGAGCTCCCTCCTTTCGCTCCCCTAGAATTCTTTTTCCTAGCCCATTTCTCTTGCCATTTGTCAAGCATCAGCCATATTCTCATAGCTACAATCAGTTCCTTAGTATGTGACCTTAGACCAACCACTCTTTTCTCTTCCAATTCCCGCTCGGTACAATGCATCCTATGGCTCCCTTGTAATGCTCTAGTCTTGGATAGATCCACCCCATATTCTCTAGCCAAACCCGCCAGTTTCTCATGTGCCACTCGTGCTTTACGAGTCACATCTTTTGCTACAAAAAGCAATTCATCTGGAGTATATGTCACTACTCTCTCAAGAGGTAGATTCCCATATATTATTTCATCCGCCTCTGCTTTAAGTCTTACTACATCTATCATTCCTGCCTTCAAGGCCCCTTTCAACACCTGACAACTTGCTCCACGTCCCTCATCATACTCGCATTCCGGCTCCTGCTCTCTCCTTTCTTCTGGTAGTTCTATGGGAGCAGAATGGCTCGTAAAGGCAACTGGGGTTGTCCCCGCTCGGCTCATATTCCAGCTCATTTGCTTCTTTGGTGGTACCCATGACCCTGAATCTGATCTCGACTCCATCAGAGTCCTCGGCCTCACCGGTCTCTCGTCCTCTTCGCCCCTAGATGTGTCTGACACCGCTGCTAATGGTGTACTCCATTGTACAGGGCTTGGAGGTCGGGCCGTTGCCCCTTCCAACTCACTTTCCCCGCTTTCTCTCCTCGTTCTTTCTGCCACTCGTTCTGACCTCTCTCTTTCCTCTGATTCCGGACTGTATATCGACACAATCGGTCCAATGGTGACCGGTACCCTTAAGGCATCCGGTAACCTCATCTCTCTTTCAATCCTTCCACTGGTCTCCGACTGACCCTGTGAACTCGCTGTTTCAAACGAGACCAACCCTTCCACTCGGGTCTCAGGCTGGATTGTTACCCTCCTAGAGTCTCCCCTCTCACCCCACCTATCATCCGCTTCATCTGGATTATAAGGGGGTGGTCTCTCGTCTAGCAATCTTTGCAATACCCCATCGTCAGAATCACTATCCTCTTCCTGTGCTTTCACATGGCGTATCCCCGTCTCCTCCATTAGCGCGGGATACAGTTTCGCTTCCTCAATTGTCTGCACTCTCCATCTTTTCTCCGCTGCGTCCCACTTGGCATCCTGAAATGCCCTAATCGACTTCCTCATTCTCTCCTGACTTCTTCCCTTTTCCTTATCATGCGCTGCTCTAATCCACGCATGTAATGCTTCAAACTGTGCTGGTCTTGGCAAGGGTTTTAAGGACCCCATCACCGTCTTCAGTTGGTACAGCACTGCTAATCTAAATGAGCCGTACCTCGGGAAAGCTAATTCCCCTTCGCCTTGTGTAACCTTGTGCCAATTCTCGATCCAAACTATAGTATGTAACCCCACATTCTGTGCCATGTAATGTGCCGGGGTATCCTCGGGAGGGGCTTCTTCTCCCCCACGAACAACCACATGCTTATCGCCTCTACACAACTCTCGCAAAGCCCTAAGGCACTTCATAATGAGCAAATTCGATCTCGCGCTCTATTTACTTCTTGTTCTCAAATCCTCCAATAACAGCACGACTCACACCAACCGGCCTATCGCAGCGCGACACTCTCTGACGTCACCTTCCTTCGTTCGCAGCAGTTCCCTTCTCCAAAACTCGTTTCACGCTTACTCACGTCCCATTCACACACTGAAATAACCGATTAAGTTACTTCTCTGGCTGTCCGTCCACAGCCTCTGACTGTTCGTCCACAGTCTCTCGACCTTGTTGACCTCAATTGGCGCCCGTCTGCCCCCGTCCGGCCAGACAACTCGCCTCTGATAGTTTACTAACACTCCGATCTGCACACCACAACCCACGACCAGCGTTAAGTTGCCATACACACACGCATTCGCTCCCCCTATCTCGGTCCAGGTGATCGATGGTACCTCACGATCTCCTTTGGGTGGTCAACAAAATCTATCTCAGGTGTCTTCTACACCACAATTCCCGGGCTGCGCGCGCTCACAGCCTGATCTCACAATCACACGACATACACAACAACTCCGCAAGACATCACACAACAAATCAACACCGCAATCTACAACATCTCATTATGTTCATACTCACTCCTGGAACTGCTGCTTTCTGCCGCGCTGCTACTCGCCGTCGATGCTCATCTGCTGCCGTCTGCTGCTCGCCATCTGATGATTCAGCATCACTTATCGTCTCTTGGGCCTCAAGGGTCACTTATCCTTATCTAATCTTCCCTCGCTATCAGTAAGAAACCATCCTCTGCTACCAACTGCTCCGGCCCATTTGAGTATCTCGCAATTATCTACTGGAACCCACTCTGGTCAGATGGAACTTTTTACTTGCCCAATAGCGTGGAGGGAAAAACAACGCAATTATCAAAATTACTGTCCGCAATTTGCCATAATCAAGGACTCGAGACTTAATCTCTTGGCTCTCTGGTTTTTATTATCAGCATGAAGATTTGAAGATACAAAGTCCTCAATACAAGGCACAACAAGTACATAGGCACTAACACAAAAGCTACTCTACGGAGAATCCGCATACGGCTAAAAATAACTAAAAGTACAATCTCTAAAAGCATGAGGTAGAACACCACCAAGCAAATGTCGATACTAGGGACACTGAACCATACCATCTCTGTCCCTACTCTGCACTAGATGACATCCCTACTTAGCAATCCCTTGAGACCCTCATCGAATAAAAGGTGTCAGAGTGAAACTTCATAAGAAGACTTCACTTAGAGAGCTTGGTCTAAATTGCCCCCTCTATCCCTTCGCCTAGCCTTCCTCTGCTCTGGGCTGCTCTGATCTGCCTCCACCCTCGGGGCGCTGTCCCTAATACAGAACCCCAAATCCCAGAACACGCCCTCTGCGCCTCCTCTTCTGCGGGGTCGACTTTCAGAAATTTTCCACAGAGCGCTGTCCAGTTCCATCGTCCATCGCTTGGCCTTGAGTCCCAGACGCCATCCGCACTAGGAGTTACGATTGGCACATTCCAATACACTCCCATGTCTGGCTTTTACTACATAAGTCAATTTGTGAACAAAGAGCTTCTCTACTAACGAGCAACTGTCCTTGCACCTGGGGTGAGATCATGCAAAGCAGACATTCTTCACATCTTTTAAGTTGCAATTTACTACAGCCTAAAACCTCTACTGGAATAAATCCCTTCTTGGCCTATTGCCCTTGGCCAACATAAGAAAATACCAGGCCTTTCGCCTCAACGATATATGCGAATTCTGGCCACTACTTCGGTTACACAAGCAGGTTTAAATCACAGTATTGACATTTACGTCTTTCTTTCATGTGTGGTCAAACTAAACAGTCCACAGACACGAAGTCTAAGTTACACATTTCTAACACCACATTACTTTTCATGTAGGCTAAACTCTATACATTTCTCTAATACCTTTACAATGTGCTTGTACATAGCTGGCACTTCTATTAAAATCGATATAGGTTATACAATTCGTAATACATTGCACACAAAATACCTGAGTACACATTTGATTATATGCGGGTGCCGACTAACACTGAGTATAATGCACCCCTACAATTTTCAAACTTTAAGCGCTACATCACGCTCATGCTCATCATTGCGAGGATTCCTTTAGAAATGGCATGCATTAATAACATAACGTGATATGCACTCTATGGGCATCTCACGAGTTTTTGGGTACTCGATTTTTGATGTATATATAAATTGGCGATCTGGTGCACACCCGATCTCTACTTTATCAACAAGAGAAACTTCCTTATAAACATCGTAGAGTGAGAGATACACGCGTGGAAGAGGGCCGGCACTCACGGACGCAATTGGAGCGGCATGTTTACTTTGGGTGTTTACTTCGTTACCATAGTTACGGGAGCTTGCGTGCACGTGACACAGACGTGGTGCGTCTTGCGCGCCCCGCCTTTGCTTCCTGGTATTTACTCGTACACACAGAACGCCGTGGTAGTCCCTCCCGAGTATTGAAGATAAAACCGTGCTTTTACAGCAGGTGTGCAGATAGCCGTCTCATATCCAATTCCGTGGCATATGAGATTTGCCTTTAACTCGGTTTGACTGGATTTCTATAATGTAAAACGTGGCCACATATATGGGGGTTCTAGCGATTGACTGTTTACAACCTTCCAGCTTCTGTGCTGCTACAATGTAAGCTCTAGCTGCTAGTCGGGGCAAGTTTAGTACGAGGGCAATATCATAATATATATATGTGGGTTTCTCAACTATTTGGCCAATCATTATACATTGCTGTGATACAGCCATTGGTGAGAGAGTATATCTCTCTTAACTACTAACTAGAAGATTAAGGATATTTTACACCACCTATACTTCCCAATATATCCCAGGGACCAATATATATACAATTCTTTTCAAAGTCTAGTTAACACTTTGCTGTGGTGTCTGCAATAGGCTATTAATATTGTTATTGTTCCCACATTTTTAACACTCTACTAGAGTAACGGACATGTTGAGATACCCGGTAGAAGGTTGAGTTGACACATACATACTAGGCCTGGGCTAAAATTCCGTTCCGCTCGCAGAAATTGCGATAATTTGACACTTTCGCGTTCCGCGGAGAGCGCGAAAATGTCAAAATTTCCGCAATCCGCATTTTACCGGAAATTTTTTGCTTGCTCGCGCTGTAAAATAATACATTCTCGCGTGCGCGCGATCGCCTTACCTGAATACCCGCGTTCGCCGACAAGTTTTCCCGGTCCGGTCGCGTTCTCCACGAGATGTTGGATTGTTGGTAGCCATTTGCGCTGTCTCGCGACAGTTCGTGGCCGCAGTAACGTCATTCGTCGCTCGATCACGTCTTTCTTCTCGCGATCATGCACTGTGAGACAAGTGAAAACAAGATGGCCGCGCCCGCGAGCAACCGCATGGGTAAGTTGGCGAGCCGCAACCACGCAGAAAATACCGTGAACGGGCGGGAAAAAAACTTCCACATCATCGCGATATTTCCACGCGTTTGCGGAGATTTTTTTAATTTTCGCGATAGTTTGCTAAAGGGAATTTCGCAAATTCCGCCCACCCCTAATACATACTACACTTAGGTAAGCACCTTTTTGAGATATGAACTATACCCTGAAACGAGATGTTTTATACGTTATTGAAAGGCTGTTGTTAAGTTGGGATGTATTATTACTGTTTTACAGAGCCTCCTGACCGATCATATTGATCCATATACGCACATGATGGTCAAGACATAGAGGCTTAAGTATCACTTTTTATTTTAACACTTGATACGGCAGAGTGACTGTTGCTTGATCCTGATGAATGCCCTGAACGTTATAGTCACTACGGCAGAAACATGTTGATCATTGAAGAGGGTATATATCTATAACCTTACATTCACCTGTATTTTAACTACGACCACTTAGGAAGGAGGAATAAAGTTGTTACCCCTAAGTAGGTAGTTTTTAATACACTTGCGGTCCCCGTGTGTTGGAGAAACCAAATGATGAAGCATGTCACCCTCGGGTGAGTGAGGATTTTCGTCCACAACATTGTTGTGCTCATTCACTTCCAGCTTCTTCCCTCCTTTCAAGACTAGGCACCTGTCTATAGTGCTAACCTATATTTGTGTGAGATTTATGATAAGGAAGTCATATAGGATAGAACAATTCTATATTGTAGCATTGTTCTTCTCTTTGACCCCTTGTGTGAGATACATCCTCAATTACTTTACACGTTTTATATGTTTAATGATTTTTGAAATGTTACATTATTTTTTTTAAAAAATGAACTTATATTTCAATTCTGTTTCGGAAATTTTTAAAAAACCAGTACATAGGCCTCTATGGAGAAATGGAGGCTCCTCGCAGCACTGGCAAACAGCTATGACACTTGGGACAATTGCAATTAAAGGCCCCTTATATCTGCACCAAATTGGCCATTGAAACATAGTGCTTTGCACAGTCCTATAGATGGTTGAGCACTGTCATGCCCCACTGAACACAGCTATTCTACCAAAGCGGGCCCAGTCATGCTCTCAGCCTGTCCTTGACATTTTAACAGTCTTGATGGTGTAATGGTTTTAATTAATAATGCACTTTGGAAATTATTTTGAATTTGAACTTATATTCCTATTCATTTCTCTGGGGAGGATTGTCCTTTTTTAGTTTCATGCAACGGGCATTTTGTAGTCTTTGATACAAAAAGAAAAGGAGCGCTAACATTCACAATTTATCTTAATCAAGTGATCAAAGTTCAATTTACAAATTGTATCCATTCACGTGAATTCAATCCATCAGGAGTTGTGTGTTTATATTCAAATCCAATTTTATTAGTGCTTTTATCAATAAGTTAGTCAGGCCCCCCAATGTGTTTTGTCTATTAGGAGCACCTTAGTTTTAACTTAGATATAACAACAAACACTGGTGTGATCCTTGATGGCCTACACTGCTTGCTAGTTGTTCTCTATTTTGTAGTCTGTTTGTCTCATTTTTAGTCTACTTTCTGGGATCCAAGTCGAGGGAAAGTGCTGCTGTTCGTCAGAACAGGTAAGTCCTTTTAGAGGGTTATTTTTTAGGGTTTTGAGGGTCAGGAGAATATGGGGGTAGTCTAGACGTTAGTTATGGTGTTGTTTGTGTGTTGTTTTGTGCACTCAGCAGTAGTAATTGTAGTGTTTTTCACTAAAGTCCTTAAGTAATGTATCTATTTATTATTTTATATTGTTTTATGCTACTTGCTTTTAGATAATTAAGGGCCAGATTATGAGTCTGGTAGTCCATGGAGCGCCAGACTTGTGGTGTCGGTGGTCCAACTGCCAGATCATGACTTTCTGAGTACTTCCGGTGGTGACCCTCAGGGTTGTCCCCGACCCAGGGGGTTGAGAGAACAAACTTAGAACAGAGGCAGGGGCAGAGCCAGGAAACAAGTGCATTTCCAACAGGAAACACATGGAGAGATACAGACCAGGCGACAGCACTACAGGTGGTGAGTCAGCCACCCACCGGACCTGGCAATGCAGTGATAAATTTGTCTGACTATGTTCTGAACCCTGAGGAGAAAAAGGTACTTGAAAAGAGCTTATCATTTGTACCATCTTCTCTGCCCAATACCTTCAACCTAAAGATTGAATTACATCAGTTCTTTAGGAAAGTACGCTTAAAACATTATTTTAATAAAATCCCCTTTAAACCCACTTTTTCGAGCATGGGCCTACAGCCACCATCTCGTTTTACCTCTCCCACTCAGCTTATGTTTCGGAAGATCCTGGCATACGAACAAGTGGTGATGTGGGATATTACGAAATCATTGGCACAGAGACAATATGTCAAATATAATACAACAAAGCTGGAATGCCTAGCCCTGGAATCCCTTAATAGCAACACGGCCATAGTTATAAAACCTGCAGATAAGGGAGGGGCTATGGTGATGCAGAGCGCAGATGACTGTAAGAAAGAGATCTTTGCACAACTAGTAGTACAGGGAAATTACATCAAACTTAGATCTGACCCGACAAAAGAAATTGCTGATAATATCAGGCATATCACGAGTAAAGGACTAGAGGAAGGTTTTTTATCCACACATGACTTCGAATATTTGAATAACAAGCAACCCAGAATGCCCACAATATGTACTTTACCCAACATTCACAAACGTATGAACAGTCCACCCGGGAGACCAATAATCTCTGGTTGTGGATCGGTCTTAGGACCATTGTGTACGTTGATAGACGTTTTTCTCAAACCTATTGCAGAGAACACCATAACATACCTGAGGGACACCATGCATACTATTAAGCTGGTGGACAATCGGCCATTCAACCCCACTGACCAAATTCTGGTCACTATGGACATAACATCCTTGTATACAAATATTCCCCAGAGGGCGGCACTTGACGTCATTGGGACAGTCCTTGAAGGCCGTACCAGACCACATCGGGTTCCCACAGAATTCATAGTTGACCCCCTGGAGATCACAATGAAAAATAATTTCTTCTTCTTTTAGGGTTAAGATTACCTACAGACCAAAGGGATGGCAATGGGGGCCAGTTTTGCGCCGGACCTGGTCATTATCTATATGGATGATTATGAACATACCCATTTGTTCAGAACCCCCACAGAGAGTGCATTTAAGTATGGAGATGTTACATAGACGATGTCATGATGATATGGCAAGGTAATGAAAATCAACTCAAGGAATTTCACGGTTGGCTCAATGCTCAATCAGAGGATATTCAATTCTCACTTGAATTTAATAATAAAGTGATAAACTTTCTCGATATCTCCATCAGGGAATACGAGGGTAGATTACATACTATCCTATACAGGAAGACCAGTGAAAGAAACACACTTTTACAGTATTCCAGTCACCATCCTCGTGACCTCAGGGAAAATCTACCCTTTGGCCAATTCCTGAGGTTGCGTAGAAATTGTACCAAGAAGCATGACTTTTTAGAGGAATCATCGAACCTTATGACACATCTAATTGAGAGGGGATACCCTGTGAGTTTACTTTAAAAAGCCTGAAAACGGGCATGGTTCTGTCACAGAGAGTTGATCCCAGAACCCAAACAGAGAACCACTACAGATCACGAACGTCTTGTATGTGTAACCACTTTCTGCACAAAAAGCAATGAGATTAAAAATACCATTAACAGCCCCTGGCAGCTGGTGGCAGATGAAGTAGGGACCATGGAACCCCCTATGCATGCCTTCAGGAAGGGCAAAAATATTAGAGATTACGTGGTAAAATCACTGTTACTTACAGAAACTAGGGATAGACAATCAGCACTTTGGAACATCCCTCCAGTTAAAGGGCATCATAAGTGCAGGCAATGTAAAGCCTGTTCTCTATCAAAGGAGATGAAACAATTCACCCACAACAACCAGACACATACACTACAGGGTCATACCAATTGCAACTCCACAGGTGTAATATATGCAATTACTTGCCCATGTGATTTTCTGTACATTGGTTAAACTGTACAGAAGGTGAAGACCCACATACTGCAGCATTGCATTAGAATACAGTGCAAAGTCCAAGGGGCACCTCTAGTGGAACATTTCATAACATTTGGACATTCGGCTGAGAGTCTCAAGCAGTGGGTCATCAAAAAAGTGAAGGTCAACCAGAGGGAAGGCAATTTCACCAACACTCTCAGTATTCGTTACTGTAAATGGATTCACATTTTTGACACTGTCCTGAGGGGTCTCAACGAGTATGAGTAAACTGCCAGACAGGTGGCTACCTTGAATAATGGCTAGCAGACCTGTTGGATGTTCCTACACTATAGATTTAGATGTCCAATACCACCCGTCAGGGGTCAGACCAGTCTTATGTTCTTACACTATAGATTTAGATGTCCTATACCACCCGTCAGGGGTTAGTCGAGCACCCTTGTGACTCCAACCTGGGCTCAGGATAGCGCAACTCTGACCATTGTACTTAGTCCTGGGCATATAGGTGCCACATACCCAGCTCTATAGGCCACTTGGATGCGCTTTTTCATCCATGTTCTCTTGTGTATTGTGTAATATACTGCAATTATTAACCTGTCTGTGCCGATGCAATGTTGCTTTTAATGTATCTATTTTTGTAATCCTGTGCACCATTGTCTCTAAAAGCTTTTCCTTTTTTTCCCCTGTGGCTTTCTCTCTGCCTAGCCCGGGCACGCAATGCTGTCATTGTCTGGTCGAAGTATGTACGTTGTTGCGTTGTATTTGTTTATGTTTTGTAATTTTCTGCAAAAAGAATGATAACATTCTCTCTCCCCTGTGGCTTATCCTCTGCTGAGCCCTGATTTTGAATGTAATGTCCATAATATCACCTAATGTTTTTTATTGATGTCTATGTTGTAATTGTGTTGTTCACTTTTATCAAAGAGTAGCCCCCGCTTCTTCGCTTATTGACCGACTCCGGAGTTTTTCGTTTATTACCTCTGCCCCGCTTTCCTGTAGCCGAGAGAGCCGGAAGATCAGGTAGACATACACAAAACACAGCGTGCTGACAGTGACGTGCACGCACTGTCACCCGTTTATTATTTACTGGCACGGACTGCTTGGGTCAGTATTGAACTGACGAGCGAGGTGTCTAATTCTCCCGGGCGGATCATTTTTGTCTAAGGTAATCACTCCTAGGGTGACATATTTGTACCAGGTGGGCATCCCCTGTCGGCAATGGGATGCAGAGCAACCGGGATGCTTATGTTGCAAATAGCGAACTTTAACGGGCGAATTTCTTTAAATTTTGCTGACTGTCCTAAGTAGCGAAGGTGGCTTTCGCCAGCACCTGAACTCTGCCTTGGGGAAGCAGGTCCCAGGTGTCCGTGTGGTCTTAACATACTTCTCATTGAAACTTCTTTTAACTGGTCTGCTTGGAGGAGCACAAGAAAACACCAACTGTGCCACCCTGCTCTGTGTAGGGAAGGTGACTCTGGTTGGTGCCTGGAGCCCTGGCATGGATGACCATGCCCCAGGTGTACACATAGGCTTCACCAACCTTACATGGGGGATTCTTTGAGCTGGTCGATTCTCATATATATAGATATAACAATAAAACAACTGTAAATACTTTTGTTAAGTTAAAATAAAATAAAAATTATGCAACAAAAAGCAAAAATTTTAACTAATGTCAGATATTAACATAGACATAAAAGGATCATGCTACAATTTCCAAATATTACCATATAGGTTTCACCAAAGTCAATTTCCTAGAGGCCATGAAAATTGTGCACTCCAAGTTGCTTTGTGATGTGCTTATTTACTCATAAACAGTGGGGAAAGTGTTTGGGAACTCCTGAGCACTTTCTATGCTGTTTATGAGTAAATAAAAACATCACAAAGCAAGTTGGAATGCGTGTTTTTCCTGGTCTCGAGGAAATTGACTTTAGTAATAGTTATGGTTCCCACACCATTAATGCGCACCTCCGCCGCTTGGGCCAGGGACAGAATGGGACTCTGAGATGGTGACATATAATCAACATTGAATACACACTGCCAGCCACTGTCTGACAAGTTTTTCCAGCCATACTGACTCGGACAACTTCGGAAGACGGCACACACATAGGCATATTAATTCTTCAGTCATAGTTTTTATTTTGATTTGTTCATAGTTCAAACAAAAGTGCACTGCGTCAGAAGGGAACAGGCCTACACGTTTCGGCGACAAGCCGTTACTGGGTCATAGAGTTGTTGTGCCAAGTGTCAGTTTTAAAGGGCAACTGCCCTCCTCCCACAACCCATTTAAAGTAAATTAAAGAAAAAAGGCCTGCAATTTCCAATTCCACACCTATATAAAAACGAAGTACATAAGAGTGTCCAAATGGTAAAGACTGATACATTACATTGGACTCCTCCTTTCAGGTGAAGTACCTTGTCATGTGTGATGTAATATGTGTGGTCATGAGCAGTGCGTTGCGGGGCCTGAGTTATAGTTGTCTCAGCTAACTATAACTGCTGAATTTCAATAATTTTGTATGAGTGGAACCTAAGCCTAACTATAACCTTTGGTTCTTCAGGGAATTTCTAAGGTTTTTTTAATTCAGTTTCCTAACTATAACGTCCCTGTAACATTTGCTTTTTTCAGTGAATTTCTAAGGTTTTTTAAAGCTAATTCATAACCATAACTAATGTCCCTGTAACCTTTGTTTTTTCAGTGAATTTCTATGTTTTTTATAAGTAGTAATGTTGTTTGCAGAATGGTGGAGAAGGTGGGGCGGGCCTCTGACCAGCTCTCAGGAATCCCACTGTGTAGGACTTACAGAAAGTACCAGGAGGGCTTCTTGGCCCCCAAGGACCCTCAGCATACAAGAGGACTTCATTCCCCAACCAGTAGTGCGTCAGGAGATGCGTTTGCAGAGTGGTGGAGAAAGAGGGCGTGGCCTCGGAAGATCTCTTAGCAATCCAGCTTTGTGGGACTTACTGGAGGGAACTGAAAGGGTTATTCGCCCCAAGGACTCTCAGCAGCCAAGGGGACTAGTAGTGCTTCAGGAGATGTGTTTGTAGAGTGGTAGAAAAAGGAGGCGGGCCACGAAATCCTCTCAGCAGCCCCCCGTGTAGGACTTACTGAAGGTAACAGGAGGAGTAGTTGGCCCACAAGGACATCCTTGGGGGCCAACAACTCCTCCTGTTACTTCCAGTAAGTCCCAGACAGCATGATTGCTTAGAGGTCTTCGGAGGCCATGCCCTCTCCATTGTGTATTTTAGCCCCAGGGAGGTGGTGGTCCCCAGGGCTGTGAAGAGGTGTGTTGCCCGGCATTGTTTTTGGTTAAGTTAAAGCCCCGGGAAAGTGGTGGGCCCCGGGGCTGGGGAGGATTCCTTGCCACCCCCCTGAATTATGACAAAATGCCCCTGGGACCTGGCCCACCCTGGGTGGATAAAGAACGAAGCGCGAGAGTCTGTGCTTTGTTTTAAAACACGGGTCCCGTTGAAATTTTTTTTGGCCCTGGAGGGTCCCTGTGGGATGACTTCAGGAGGCCTAGGGTTCAGGGTGCTTCTACACTGAACCTTTTCCTTTTTTTGTACATTTTATGTGGGTCTTGGTTCAACCGAGTCCCAAGATGGCTGCCAACACTTTCTTCCTGGTTGAAGTGTTGGCAACCATTCAAAGTTCAGTAGCATTTCAGCAGGTTTTTAGGTCACCAAGGGCCTCATGTAGGTAGCCAAATACCGGTCGGTAACGGCCGATTTTCGGTAAATATGCCGTTACCGACCGGTATTCAGACAAGTGAGATGTAGGAGTCCAAAAACCACTTTTAGGTAAATATTAGGCGGTAAATACCGATTCATATTTACCGAATTCCAAAATACCGAATCAGATTTACCGAATACATAATTAACGATTCGGTAAACATGAAGTGGTAAATATGAAGTGGTAAAATTGAAAATGACATGTAGGAGCACTCGGTAATTAAGAAATCCAGGAAAATCGGTAAATAAGAGTCGGTAATTAACACGGATTGAAAGCAGGTGGTAACCATCAACAATGCATATAGGCAAACCCAAAATGCAACAGCGTGGACAACATGGCCGCCATGTACGTCATTGCAAGGCGCCTACGTCTACAGGCAGCAGGACTGAGGGTGTGGCGACGGGAGGAACAAATCTACAGACAGCGCATCACACTATTCCAGCTGACTGATGCAGAGATACATGAGAGGTACAGGCTACACCCCGAAACCATCATGGACTTAATCAGGGACCTTCACCCACTCCTGGACCAGCCAATAAGAAGGGCGCACGCCATACCCCCACATGTGCAGGTGCTCTGCAGCCTACATCTGTTGGCATCCGGCAGTTATCAGGTGGTGATAGCTGCGGTGGGTGGGGTATCCCAGAGTTGCCTGTCACGTTTCTTCAGGAAGTTCCTGGATGCCATGATGCAGAGAATGCACCACTACATAAGCTTCCCTAACACACAGGCTGCACTGCAGAAAACAAAAACAGACTTTTATCACATGGCACAGTTCCCCCATGTCATCGGCTGTATTGATGGTACACACATCCCAATCTGTCCACCAGCTGATACAGAGCACATCTACAGGAACAGGAAGTCCACCCACTCCATCAATGTGCAGGTGATCTGTGATGCAGGGAACATCATCACAGATATTGTTGCAAAGTTTCCTGGGAGCACCCACGACTCTTACATCTTCCAGAATAGTGGGATCTACACACGACTGAGTGCCGGAGAATTCGGAGAGGGATACCTGCTAGGTAAGTAACAGTGACGCCCCTTGAAACCTGCAAATCATAGTGTATAGAGGCATGTTACTGATGGTTCCCTTTTACTCATCCAGGCGACAGTGCATATGCATGCCGGTCATTCATCCTCACTCCCTACCTACACCCAGCAACCCAGAGTGAGAGACGATACAACGTGGCACATAAAACAACACGCAATGTGGTGGAGCGCACGTTTGGACTACTGAAGAGCAGGTTCCGCTGCCTGCACAAGAGCGGAGGCGCACGCCAGTACAAACCCATCACCTGCTGCAAGATTATTGCCACTTGTGCAATGCTGCACAACCTTGCCACGAAAAAAGGTACAGATGTGGAACTAACATATTTTGAGGACAACGAGGATGAGTCAGGCCAGCCAGAGGGCAACGCAGCTAGAGTGCCAACTGCAATCGATGGGAGAGAGAGACGGGCAGAGATCACATGCAACTATTTCTGAGTAAGTGAGGGGACACAGCGAGTTGTGAGTAGTCCTGACGTAGTTTTAATGTGGCACCACGCCATGAACACATGAACAGGCCAATCAGGCAATATACCATCTATACAAGGAGTATGTCCAGGGTTACGTCACCCAATGGGAAGTGGCTTAGCAGGGCTACATCAATGTTTGCGCATACGCGCTGCAGTGGTGGATTGCACGGCCTGTGCATCCTCACTAGAGCCAACCCCAAGCCGCCTGCTGCTCCTGCGTGCTTCTGGGACGGGGGGTGTGATGCTGCTGCTGGTGTCGATGCTCTCCGCAGCATCCCCTGCAGCAGTTGTCGACGCCTGACTAGTCAATAGCACCCCTAGTGCACTTGTCACCTGCACCATCCCCCGAGACAGGTCGCTGCAGCACTGTGTTAGGCCCTCCTGCATCGTCACAGAGCGCCGGCACAGTAGAGAAGTCGCAGTTGCCAGACGGTTGAGTGCCCTGCTGGTGGTGTCCCTTCTCTGGCGTTCCCGGCGCCGTGCTTCGATGTCAGCATCTAATTTGCTGCACAACTGCTGGATTGACTGGGACATGTCCCGAATGCCCGCAGCCATGCCGCTAATGTTACTGTCCATGTTGACTAATGTTGTCCTCATCACCCGCATGTGCCTCTGGACTGACATGACTGCCTTTGATTGCAGGCGCTGTTGCTTCAACATTTGGCCCTCGAGACCCAAGAAGACACCATGGCCGTCAGTGGGTGCTGGTGGACTCTGGACACGCGACCTGCGGCGCCCTCTTGCTCCCGTCTGTGCTGCCTGTGAGGTGTGGGGCACAGTGGCATGGCTCCCTTCCTGGGGCCCGGTGCGGTCTTCTGGGCCCATGCTGTCGTCTGACGAGGTGTCTAAGGCTCGTAGCCTGGCTGCTGGACGCCTCCTCATTCTCACACCTGCAAGCGGAGATGTGGCCGGTGATTCGAACATGAGTGGCGATGCTGGCTCTGGTTGTGGTGATGCTGGCTCTGGTTGTGGTGATGCTGGCTCTCGGTGAGGTGATGCTGGCTCTGGGTGCGGCGAGGCTGGCTGTGTTGGTGGTGCGGCTGCCAGTGGGCCTGCTCCCTGGTCTGCACTTGTGCTGGCTAGAGGTGATACTTGTGGCCGGTGTGCCGTCTCTCCTGCAGCATGCCCTGTCCTGCATGATGTCACATCTGTGGACAGAAATACAACATTGGCTCAGTGTCCCCGAAGGGCTGCATTGCAAGCGTCAAAATAAAACATTTCACATTCCAATATGTCCTCTGTCTCCTTGTGCCTCGAGTGCGTGACATGCCTTGTTGCCCTGTAACATTTACGTCATGGTTAGTGTTGCCCTGACTACATCTCCCGGAATGCATTGCCTGTCTGCACTGACACGTGTGGACTGCAGTGTGATTCTCGTTTCACAATGGGGGATGTGGGATAGGGGTAGGGGGGGCTACATTGCTGTGCTTTCGTCTTACCTTGGTGTGTTGCGGCTCTGGCAGAGCTGTCGGCGTCCCCAAGACCCACGACGCTCTCCTGCTGGATTGTGGCCGCCACCAGCTCCTCCAGTTCGGTGAGGGCAGGTGCCCTGTTGGTTCCACCTCCGGTCTGGCTGGCCTCCTTCTGGATGTCGCCCATCTTCCTCTTGGTTACAATCCTCAGGTCATACCAGCGCTTTTTGAGGACCTCAATGTCCCTGTGGGTCACTCCCACAGCATTGACCTGCGCCTGGATGGCCAGCCATATGTTGCGCTTTTCCGCCTCAGGCACTTGCAGGGATTGCCTTCCAAACAGCTTCTGGTGCTGCTTCACCACCTCCTCCACCAGCACCTGTAGTTCCTTGGGGCTAAATTTCAGCTTCCTCCTCCTTTCCCCTCCGTCTTTCTGTGTTCTCTGGCTGGACATGCTGTTCGTTTACCCGCTCGCACATGCAACGGCTCCCTGCCTCTCCTCTGCACTCCAAGCCTCTCCAGGGTCGGCTAATTATGTACACCTGCCTGGGTGTGGCCACTTCGGCTAATTATGTACACCTGCCTGGGTGTGGGCACTTCCTGGTTGGGTGGGCTGTCGTTGCACAGGATTAGCTGTTTCATCAAGTCATGTGATTTTATTTACCGAATCCGTACATACCGATTCGGTATTTTCCGATTCGGTAAATACCACCTCGGTATTTTCCGATTCGGTAAATACCACCTCGGTATTTACCGATTCGGTGAATTCCGATTCGTGATTACCGAATGTTACCGAATCGGTAACTGTTACCGAATTTTTACCTACATATAACTTACCGATTCTAATTTACCGATTCGGTACGGCTCGGTATTTAAGAACCGGTAAAATTTATTTACCTACATGAGGCCCCAAATATCTATATTTTTCAAACTTGAATATCTCAGCAACTACTGAATGGATTTACACTAAATAACAAAAGGCACACTTTCTGGACCAACATCTAGCTTTCTGCCAAATTTGGTGTAATTCCATTCATCAGTTCCAGCTGTATTCTTCAAAAAATGAAAAATCTCCATAGACAACATGGGGAAAAAGCGTTTTGGGACCCCCTTTTTCTCTGCCCCATGACTTTCAACACAGCAGCTGAACCAAAAAGTGTCGTTTTGGCAAAACAAAACACTTCTCTTATGGAAACTTTGGTCCTAACTATAACTACCTACGGGCGTTAGGGTTTAGGGTGGGAATGGGTTTTGAGTGGCAAGGCATTTTTTAGTGCTTAGGGTGGTCATGGGTTATTGAGTGGTAATTAATTTTTTATGGTTTCGGGTGGGAATGGACTTTTAGGTGGTAAGGGTTTTTTATGGTTTAGGTTGAATATGGAATTTTGGTGGCAAGGGATCTTTTAGGGTTTATGGTGGGTATAAGTTTTTGGGTGGTAAGGGAGTTTTTAGGGTTTAGGGTAGGTACAGGTTTTTGGGTGGCAAGTGAATCTTAAGCAGATAGGGTGGTTGTGGGTTTTTTGATGGCAAGGAATTTTTTAGGGTTTAGGGTGGGTATGGGTTTTTGGGTGGCAAGGAAATTTTTGAGGTTTAGGGTGGGTGTGGATTTTTAGGGGACAAGGGAAATGAAATTTTATGGTTTTAGATGGGTATGGGTTTTGGGGTGATAAGGGAATGTTTACAGTTTAGGGTGGGAGTGAAGGCAAAACGCTTGAGGGAATACCACACCAAGGATGCCAGTTCTAACAAGCTGAGTGGCTTCAGTAGTTAGAAGGAGATCATGCTGTACTCCTACTATATTCATTAGGCTGTCTTCTGTCTTCAATTACAGACTTAGAGTTATGATCTGGGCATAATGACAGTAGATCCTGGGTCTGTGGTGTTTTAATGTAATGCCAATAGTGTTGTATGTTGCTCATTATACAAGGTATCCTAGATGTTACTGGCTTTATCCAGTTTTAAACACCATGAAATGAGTGATCTATTCAAGCCAATTGTTTCCTTAAACCATATGGAATGCCATAACAGTAAACAATGTATTTTGATTATAAAAATATAATGCAAATTCTTTAGGCATGAGGTAGGCTGTTGTGCTATTGGGGATTACCAGTAATCTTCTACCAAAGGAATTCTCAGCTTGTTGTAGATTTTTGCAGTCCACAAAGCCCCAGATAGCCAAGTCATAAGTTTCTGCAGAAATACATTTACTTGAATAAGCCATGCTCATTTCTTCAACGGGCTTGTGTCCTAATTTAGAGGCAAATATGAAAGCGCCTGTAGCAGTTTTCCCTTGTTGCTGTTCCTTAATAACCTGCAATGGCTTCCAGTTACCTGAGCATTCAAATTGAACCCCCAAATAGAAAATGGTACGCACCTTGAGTAATTTTCTTCCTTTAGCCCAAAATTGCTTGCTACTTGGGCTCCCGTTCCACACATAATTATGAAAGTTTTCTTTAGATTAACCCTCAAATTCAAATCCTCCTTAAAATACAAAAAAGCATCCAGCAGCTTCTGGAGAGCAACAGGAGTCTGGACCATATGAACAGCATCTCCTGTATACAATAACGCAGGATTTTAGCGGGTACCGAATTAAGGCATATCAGCCTGAAGTAGTGCCCTTTCTAAACCATTTGTATATTTGCTGAACAGAAATAGAGCCAGGATGCACCCTAGCCTGACTCCTCTCTGCACTCTGAAAAACTGTGAGCATTCTCCATTGGGACAGTATCAAACCTGGGTAGTTGTATGGTGGTAAATGTAGCTAAGGAAACAAATAATAGAGTTTTCCACCCCAAGGAATATCATGATATTCAAGGGTTTGCTGTGGGGGACAGTATCAAACACATTTGACAGGTCCCTGAAATGGACATAGAGGAATCCCCTTTTGTTCCTTGTGTATTTACCTATTAGTAGCTCTAAATTCAGACACTGCTCAACTGTGCCCAGACCGTTTTTTAAACCAAACTGCTCAACTGTGCTCAGATTCTTTATTTAATCAAACTGTAGGTCTGATATAATTGTGTTCTGTTGTGTCCATGATTCCAAACTCTTTAACAGCACTCTTTCATGACTTTTAATGGACAATGACATTGGGGCTTTGTTCTGTTACCCTCCTTAAGATCGGGACTATTAAAGTTTTTAGCCTGGTTTTGGTATTGGTCCAAAGTCAATACTATGCAGAATTTTGGTCAACAATGGAGCCCATAGATTAATATTGTCCTTATAGACATCTACTGGTACCCCATCGCTATAAGCCGCTCTGCCTGAGTGATTCCCGCTCAGAGCACATTTGATTTCAGTAAAGTCTATTAATTGGTCCAGCTCATTTATCGTGCTTATTGCAAGATTAGTAGAATCATCCTCCAGAAAAATGGAAGAGAAATCTGTAATGCATTCAGATTCAGAAATTTCCATATTCAGGGTAGGACCAGAATTGTTGGTGAGGAATGGTAGAATTAGTTGTGTGTGTTCCAGAATTGTTGTGTGCTATTATTAGTGGGACTTGCTTTTACTAGGTTTTCCCATGCCTAATTCAAAATAGAAACTCCAGATGTGGTGTAGGAATGACTTGTGCATGCATTTATACCATCCAAGAGATGTATATTTCTGACAGCATAGAAAAGCAGTGATAGGCAAAGAAATTACTTTATTTAACAGCCCCATGAGATTAGTATCTTCTGCAATAGAAAAAGGCATGCTCTGTTTGAGTTGGTTATGTGGAACACTTGGGAGGAGCAAGATGGCGGGCTGATACGCCACAGAGCAGCAGCAGTATGAGATCCCTGTTATCGTTTCTTTCGCTTCAAAAAAGACGGAGCAATGGACTTTAAATACTGAATATTTTCAAAAAAATAAACTACCTCTAATGTCGAGCAAGCCCTGGTTTTTCGAATTTGATCAACACCGAAAGTTTGAGAGTCAAGATTGATGTACTGGTTTCTCAAGCATCTCCAGCGGCTGCTGTGGGTGGTGCGCTCTTCTTTTCCGGCATCCAGGAGGTCTGAGCTCCGCCTGTCCGGCAGTCTCGGATTTGCGATCTCTGCTAATCCGGTGCATCCGGCTCTCGACGGTGAGCGAACGGCTGCCGATAGATACACGCATCTTACTATCATGGCCCCCAAAATAAGTGCTTGGGGGGGTCGTGCAGGACGGAGCACCCAGGCGCAGGCTTCGGCTCGAGCGAACACTTTAACGGCTGGCTCTCGGACGGCCTCTGCCTCGTTAACAAACAAGACCGAAGACAAAGCTGGAGGCAACCAGAGATTGCATCTGTCGAGTGCGGGTAAGCCTCTGATCCGACCCCCCCTTTAGGTCCCCGTAAATGTCACTCAGGGGGAAAATGAAGAGGGGCCCTCGGTGCATAGTGGCGATCACGCTGATTCAGGGGGGCCATTGATATCTGGATCTAGCCCTGATGAATATACTTTATCTGCTGAAACTACATCGTTTGGTACACTGAATAACCTATATATTCTGGCTATTGCTACTTTTGGAAATACTGGAAGTACAGGAGGGGAAGTGGCAGTGACGGGATGCTCCAGTGCCCAGGGGGAGCCCCTGCCTAATAGTGGAAACTTGGATGGAGTTAGGCTCGAATATGTATCAAATGAGATAACTGGCACCCTCCGTTCGGAGACTCCGGGCTCTGGCTTGATTAATGTAACCAATGGAGATGACGTGATGGACTCTGTTCCCCCTGTCCCCTCTCCATTAAACAGCCTCAGTCAGGGTTCCCGGACTTTCTTGTTATGGGCCAGTGAGCCCCCAGACGGTGGGGCAGTTGATTTGGACGCTGATAATGCCTTTGGTCTGGATAATACTGGCATAAACTGCAATAATGAGGAGTGGGAATCTAACGATGAGATGCCAGATCCCCCGAATCTGCCAGTAGACTCTTCTAAGGAAAATATATCCAAAATAAAAGGGAATTTCAAGGTCAAGAGCAGGTCTAAGAAAAGTAAATCTCCAGCCTTATCCAAATCTAGCACAATTATTTCAGATCTACACAGGCGCTCTGTCACAGATAAAAGCCCGCTCCATAAATGGATCCAGGCTAGTGGGAGAGTCAAGAAAATGGCTCTACGTCTCTCTGGTAATATCATAACATTGGGAGATCAGACAAAAGATACGCCCCCAAATCAACCCCTAGCACAAGTGGATATAGCGGATACAATGGATACAATGACACTGCTTATACCTCCTTCCGCCAATGCTCCTACTAATCTTCTGCCTGTAGTCCTCAATCTACTGACTGGGTTTGACTCTACGATTGAGGTTTCCACTGAGGGGCAAATATCCTCACGTAATGTCCAAACTCTTAAGTTAACCTTGGCTGATTTTGCTCCTACATTAGATCCTCCAATTATCCACCCCATTTCAAATCTTAATAGTTCCGAAAAACAACACCAACCATTTAATATCATTTTACAGACTCTTCTTGATCAGCATAAGGAAACCCAACAACATTTCCTTCAGCTGAGGGAAGATAATACCAAGATGCAGAGTTCTATGCAGGAACTAAATAATAAACTTGGGGGGGTTGTGCAGGACCTGGAGACTCTACGGCAAAGGGTCTCATCGGTTGAGGAAACATGCGCCTCCAATCAAGGTGTCGCCGATAGACAACAGGAGCAAATTGGGCAACTACAAAGCAAGCTGGAAGATATGGAAAACAGGCAAAGGCGACTTAACCTTAGACTTTTCGGCATACCCGAGGGGTCTCAAGGGGGTGACCCGAGGGCTTATATGGCGTCATTATTTCAGAAGGCCTTTCCTGATCTCTCCGATTGGGATTGGGATTCCCAGCTCCAAAGAGTTCACAGACTGCCACTCTATGCATTGAATAAGGGTAATAAATTTCCTCGCCCTTTTTTGATTTATTTCGGCAATTTTCTGCTTAGACAGGCGGTCTCCCTTAAAGCCAGGCCAAACTCCCCGGTTCTGATAGATTCTTTGTCTTTTTTCGTAAGATCTGATCTAAGTAAAAGCACCATGGATAGGCGTTGGCGGTCAGGCCTTTTTACAAGAACCGGCCCGCCTAAAGGTAATTAACGGGGGCGTACATACACATTTACTGACGAGAAGGAGGCAGAACAGGTGCTTTCTAAACTAACATCTTAGAAGAGGCAGAGGAAAAACTAAGCTATGATGACGAAATAGAAAATAGAATAGAAGGGGGGAAAGGGAAAAGAGTGCATAGACCTAGTGACTATTGATGTGGACACCTACTCACTTAATAAATTGTTTTTTTTGGAGCTTATGAATAAATACATTTATTGTTTACTGCAGGTTGATCTCTCATGCTGCTACTCCTCTGAGCTGCCCCTCCAACGGCGGCAGCAGGGTATAAGAGGTTCTCCTCCTCTTGGGGAATGGGGAATGGGAGTGGGGGTTCAGTCTGAACCTCCCTGGGTTGGGTTTGGGTTTGTGGGGGTACGTTGGATGGGGGGGAAAAATGTTTAAATGATCAGGACTAGAGGGATTTTTATTTAGGTTTTTCTTTTGATCAATATATGGATCTGCAAAAGAATGTGCAGGGAGCCGTAATATACACATATAATGGATATAATTAGATGTTTGGCATGGAATGTCGCAGGTCTCAACAGCAGGAACAAAAGATGACTTGTCACTGAAGAGCTAAACATGTATAAACCACAGTTGGCTTTACTTTCTGAGACTCATATCACTTATACTGACCGCAAACTTCTTCAGCAACTAGGATATGAAGTGGTGGCCTGTTCAGAATGTAGCACTCCCACTAGAGGTGTGGCAATCTTAAGACAGAAGGGTCTAAATTTAGTAATAATTAATACTAAGGTGGATAAAGCTGGGCGTTGGGCCATTGCCCAAATAGAATGGTGTGGTAATACCTATACTCATTGTGTACTATATGGTTCAAACATAGACGATCCTTCTATTATAGACAGGCTAAATATTGAATTGCTTGAAAGCAGAGGAGAACTTATTTTAATGGGTGACTTTAATTTCATTATGGATTATAAAATTTACACTACCCGCCATCAATCATTTCGGAGAATGCGTCGATCTAGAGCGGCTATCATCGAACTTGGACGCATCCATAATATTAAAGATACGTGGCGAACACTATATCCTTCCGTTGCTGGTTTTTCTTATTATTCAGCACCACATCAACTTTGCTTAAGAATTGATATGGCCTGGGTTTCAGACAATATACTATTAAACAGCTCCATGGAAATCTGTCCGAGAGTTGCCTCGGATCATAATCCTATCATATTAATGTTTACTAATCAACAGAGCCACCCAAAACCAAGGTCATTTACATTTCCACGGCATCTTCTGTCTAATAAGGACTATATTTTACAGTTAAAAGCACATTTGGTGGAGTTTATCTCATTTAACATAAATTCTGCCACACCTAGTACAGTGTGGGATACGGTCAAAGCAAGTATTCTGGGTTTTACACAACACTACGTTCTCAATCAAAACTCACAATACAAACTTAGCTTCGATGTCTTGGTTAATGCTGTAAGCATATTAGAAAAACAACTTTCATTGGCTCTGACTCAAGGCTCATCAAATATAGTAGATATATGCCAAAAATTAGCCAGCTCTAAACTTAATATTAAAACAAGGCTTATGGAAAAAAATGCGGTTAACCTACATAAGTACCATCTTTCTCAGTATGAGAGCGGAGACAGGATAGGCAAAATTCTTGCGTATAAAGTAGCGGACGATAAATCTAGAACTCTCGTAAAAGAAATCAACGGCCAAAATAACATAGTATATACTCAACCAGAGCAGATTCTGGAACAATTTGCTGTATTTTATCGCGCATTATATACTCCAGAGGATCATCCGACTATGAATCAGATCCAAGAATATCTAGATGCAAATTTAGTTACGGACCAACCGCTCGAAGGATTTGAGTTGCTCTCCGCTAATATCTCCGAGCCAGAGATAAGACTGGCCATTAATTCACTTCCCCCAGGTAAAGCTACTGGGGAGGATACTATTCCACTTGAAATATATAAATTATGTTCAGAGGAACTTATACCGTTATTATCTACCGTGGTAAATAATATAGGTAGTACTGGGAAGGCCCCTGAATCTTGGAATACAACTAGGATTGTTTTTTTTCTAAAAAAAGGTAAACCAGGAGACCAATGTGGGTCATATCGACCCATTTCTCTAATTAACGCAGACGCTAAAATCTTTGCTAAGGTATTGGCCACACGACTAGCTCCACACATACCGCATTTGGTGACTCCCTTTCAACATGGCTTCGTTATGGGAAGAGATACTACTTCCCATATTAATACGGCCATTACTGCATTTGATGTGGCTGGGACTAGCTTAACCCCACTCGGTATGATACTCTTGGACGCCGAAAAAACGTTTGACCGAGTGGGTTGGGAATATCTTTGGTCAACACTGATTACCATGGGCTTTAATGGCCAATACCTCCATTGGTTACAGGCTTTATATGACTCCCCAAAGGCTAAGCTTAGCTATGCGGGGTTAACCTCGCTTAGCTTTCCAATCTCTCGCGGAACACGGCAAGGGTGCCCATTATCACCCTTGCTTTTCGCGCTATATCTGGAACCCTTCCTAGCAGCTCTACAATCCCACCCTAAAATTATTCCTTTTTCATATGGTCAGATTTCGCTAAAAATTACGGCATATGCCGATGATATAGCGGTTTATTCTTCTAATGCATCTGAAGCTCTAATGGGTATTATTGATGAGGCTAATAAATTTGGGTCTGTGTCTGGTTATAAACTCAACACTCATAAGACACAGGTTATTTTGAACTACAAGCCGCCTACTCCGATCTCAGGTACTTGTCGAATAGCTGCTTATCTTGGCATTAAAATTTCTTCTAATATAAATGATATAGTTAATCTGAATTATGATGATCTTCTTAAAGAAACAGTTATAACACTAAAAAAATGGCATAAGGTACCTCTTAGCATCATAGGGCGAATTACCCTAATTAAAATGAGCATACTACCCAAATTTCTATATTTATTTAGGTCCATACCACTTAATGTTAGTAATTCTTACTTTAAGCGATTAGATGGGATCTTTAGCAGATATATTTGGGGATATAAAAGGGCCCGCAGATCAATTAACCTACTCAAACTGCCCTATCACAAAGGTGGTCTTAACTTTTCTGATTTTAGATTATACTTTTTCACAGCTTTTCTTAGCCGTCTACGTAGCTTGTTTATTCGTAATAAGAATACATGTTTTTGTTATCAACTCTCGTTGGGTGAGGATTCTAATATGTTCTTAGCTAAAATGAACAATCCAAACTACTTTAATCAAGTTAAATTTAAGACTGCCAAAGATAGTTTTAAAATCTGGCAATCGATCCTGACCAAATGCAATACGACGCTCTACCATCCCCAACTATCTTTATGGATGAATCCAGGTCTCCCAGGAATATTTCACGACGGGACATTTAAAATTTGGGAAAATGCTGGAATAAAAACACTTGGCAATTTATATGGCAATGATGGTTTTCTGACTTTTGAGACTCTTAGTAGACTTTACGAATTACCTCAAACATCACGCTTTAAATATATACAGATTCATGATTATCTTATTCGTAAAATGAAGCTTTTAAATATTCCTGGCTCTGATATTTGGGAATGTCTCTATTCCAGCAAGGATAGGTCATTTATTAGTTTTGGATATGGTATTTTAACTCTATATAAACTTGATGATTGCGGGAAAATAGCAGCGAAATGGAGCTCTCGACTAGGCTTAAATATTACTGCTAATCAAATTTCTTCTGCTATTTGTAATATAAATTGTATAATTCATTCTTCCAGCTTGAGGCTACAGTATTATAAAACTATCTGTTAGCTATATTACACTCCTGAAAGACTCTCTAAGTGGTATAGTAATAGTACTGATAACCAACGGATTAGTTGCCCCAAATGTGACCTTCCTGCGGCAAGTTTAGAACATATGTTGTTTACTTGTTCAAGACTTGCGGAATTCTGGACTAAGGTAAAACAAGGAATGGCCTTGATTTTGTCTAGACCAGTAACACTAAACATAACTAACGTATTGCTTGGTATTCAGATCTACAATAATCCATCAGTAGACTCATATTCAGATCTTTTTAATATCTTAATAGGTTGTGCTAGATTGACTATAGCTCGAACTTGGATCGCAAATAATCCACCACATGTGATGGATTGGTGGATTCTTGTTAAAGAAATATATACTATGGAATCTTCTCTAGCTAAAATCAGAGGAGCTAAATCTTTACAGAAGCTAGATATAATCTGGGGATCCTCATTCACTTGACCCTTTTTTTTTTTTTTTGCTGTACTGTCTCTTGCTGTATGTTATACCTGCTATTTGAATAAATATGAACTTTCCGTTTATGAAACTCATTTTGACATTTATATTCATGCCCTGCAAGATATACTGATATGAATATGTATAAATTATTTCTGTACTTCTAAATGTACTGTTGATTTGAACTCTTGTCCTGATTTTAATAAAAAGTTTTTAAAAAAAAAGAAAAAAAAAAGAAAAAGACATGCTCTCTGTTCAATCGAGAGGAGGCTGTAGGATGCTTCTTTTTTAGAGATCATTATCTGTCATGCAGTGAGACAGTAAGCAAAAAAGATTTCTGTTTCGTTGATCAGTGATCAATGCACTTTCTGTGATTTGAGTGTTTGTAATGCCCAACTTAATACAGTTAGTGCATGCATTTAAGCATGCCAATGTTGCAAAAAATTCAAATTGTCCTAAACAAATATTTAAAGCAGAGGCGGTGATAGTGGAGATATTTTAGATATGTTTAAATAAAGCTTAAAAACCGTTGTCAATAACTCTGAAAGCAGTTTACTTCTTTTCCATTGCAGCTCCCTGAGTCCTTCCTCAACTTCTTTCTCTGAATATGATTGCTCCTATTTTATATTTTGTAGCTATGAACCCTTTATTCTTCACAGTGCGTTTGATGTATTTTTTATACCATTCAGACTGAATCATAACAAACACCTCTGATACAATTGTCCTACTCTATTGTAGTCACTGTCTTAGGAGAATGTGTTTTATACCTATAATTCTGTCTTTTGGTAGTGGACCTGTAGCTTGAGATAGAAACCTGCATACATTATAGATCCTTATGTGTTTCCCATAAGGCTAGCTTACCTGAACCAAACAATGCCATGTTGTAACTTTCATTCTGACCCATCTCATTCAGTTTACTATCATTTCCCATTTCCATTTTGAGAATTGTGTCATAATATTTTTAGCAATAGATAGTTTCTGAAAGAGAGATAAAACTCATGCAAGCAACTTGCGTCACAGTTTCATTAAAAAAGATAATTTCTCTCTGAATCATTTATGCTGTGAACAAGGTATCAGTACCCTGAATTCACCAAAATTTGGTTCCTCAAACACTTTTTTCATTAACATTTTTCTTCCAATACATGTATACTCTCATACGGTTCCTACTAATCAAGTAGGACTGTGTATCCGGACAACATAAACAACAGAATATGGGGACTGAGTACACAAATATCATCAGAGTATTTTGGCACAATTCCTAGCTAGCTCACAGTGCACCATTTGAACCCCTAACCTTCCAGGGTACCAGATGGTATCTGCAACCTCAGAACATGACCACTCTATTTCCCCAAGGAAATTGTGGAAACAGATCTACCCTTTACTTGTTACTCAGGCATGCCCAAGAGAGACACAAGAAAGATACAAAGTGGCTTCTCAAACATTTATTGAAACAATCATATTTTTGTGTAAAATGTGTGAGCTGCAATTATTAGTAGGGTGAAACAAAGCATAGTAACCAGCAGTACAAGAATGATAAAAAAGATAAACAGTTCAACCATTATCATGTCACAGTGTATGATTATATTTATTTATCATATTCTAAACTTCTACCTGACACTGCATACACTATCAAGAGCATGGTGGGAGTACACACTGCCAGATTCACTGTGACGACCCAACCCCCCTATACCTGTGTATGATGTATCAGGAAGCCAATATGGTGTAGAACAGGCTACCGTCCTTTGCAGGATGGAGATTAGAGTCAGCAGGGCTGCATCTCAGTTAGAGGCACAGCATTCCAGGATAATCTGCAGAAGTGCTCTAATGCGGAATTTGGCTCAGAGGTGGTTTATATTATAAAATCACTGTTACAGTTGCACTGTCAGATGTGTAGCACTGATGTGATTGTTTGTCTTGCAACTCAGAGCTGTCTCCAACCAAACAACCAAATGCAAGGGCATGGATTTCAATGTTCTTTAGCCTTGGAAAGAGTGTACGCATTACATGATAAAATGCTTACTAAGAAATGTGCTGCAAGCAAAAAAGAAATCTAAGTATGTTACTGTTTATGTGCATGGCATGTAAAACTAGTCACAGATTAGAAAAATATGTAAATTTTAATGGATAAACTAAAATAGAGACTTGTGTGCTGGCTCTGTTGACCCTTACATCAGTCCTTGTTGAGAAAATAATCAATAAATTGAGGTGAATATATAAATCGATGATGGGTATACAAAATCTTTTTAACATTTCAGGCTCCTGAAAATACACTGAAGAATGGGTCTGGTCTGTCCTCGCTAATTGTCAATTTATGGGGTGCCACAATGCTCCACTTTGTAGGGTTGCATGCTTCCCTTTGACACTTTCACCGATGAATCTAGTAGTGTTCATAAAGTTGGAAACAGAACAGCTCTCGATGATTAACTGTGAAGATATTGATCTTCACTGTCCACTGGAGAATGCAACCTCACGTCAGTCAGTTGTTTAACAGCATTGATGTCCCATCAACTATCAAACGGACCTGACATGACAGTGTTATCCAAAATCCAATGAGATTCTCAAAACAAAGGGATTTTGAATAATTTCTATAGGGCCCACAATTTAATAAACATACCTTTTCCCAAAGAACACAATCAAAAGGTATGTAGTAAAGTTAACAGCATATTAGAATGTGGTTGCAAATCCTGGACCACGGGAGACATTATTAAACTTTCAGTAAGATCGCGATGATACAACATCAACAAAATCAGCATGCACCAGGAGGCTTTTCCCCTTCAATGTTATTTGTATTACCACTATTATGTCTGCATCAAAATCTGTTTGCGATGACGTAAGAGCTGCAACCTTAAATGTGTTCCTCTTCAGTCTTCATAGCAAAGTCAACTGCACAGTACCCTTTAGCATGTATTCCTTCATCTTAATATGCCATGTTATCTTGTGCATGGACCAAGCGAAGCTTGTCCTTTAGGACAACTTCCTTCACCAAAGTCCATTCACAGGCATATATCCCCCTGAAATTTGCAGGCTCTAAGGATGAAAATGCTTCAATTATTACCTCCTTCCCACAAGGTGTGTCCCTTATGGAAAATAGCTCCAGTCATCCAGAGCAAAATGATGTTATAGGCATCTGATGAATTTGACCTCCTTCCTGAACTGAGGTAGAAAAAATATTGCAATGTACATCTCCGAATTAGTAATAATTGCCCACGTTACGCAACATGGTACATTTTTGCGCCTTTAAGAGCAAATACAGCCACTTTTAAAAACACTAACTCCTCTGGCTAAGTGCAGGCTGAACCAACTTACCAACTCAAGTTAGGGAATCTAGTGGACTGCAACCCATGAGCCACATATGCGTGACTTGAGGATGGCTCACACAGCACAACAATTAATCTGAGACCACAGGATTATTTATTGTATTAGCGAGTTCGAAAAACTCTGTTCACCATGGATTGACAAACACAAGAAATCCACCCTACATATTTTATTTAGTGTACACTATATGAACAGTAAGAACAAACATATATGGCAATTAAAGTGAATAATAAGCAATAGATTAAAAGGATTTGCCACATTGTGGTGATATTCAATAATTCAATGTATTAAATGGTGCCAGGCCCCTCTCTTTTTGCCCATAGCAAAACTTTACACCAAAGTGTTTTTCTAAGTTTCTTAGATGGCCTCTAGCCTGCATACCTTACCTGAGCAATAGAATTGTTGCCAGTTGGCTTCTGAACTTTGAGAAGGTCTCTTTCTTAGATACACTGTTCCCAATTTGCTAAGGACCTCACACTGAGGATCCGGTGGCCTTCACTAGGATTCAGTAGGGAACACTTAAGCAGAAAACACAATGCCCATGTCAGAAGGATCGAAAAGCAGTGTCACTGTGAATGCTGGGCCACCACAAGCCAGTAATCTGGGTGGTAACATTTATGGCACCTCCTTTTTGATATCCAAAAAGTTAAGGTCCCTCTTTCATGTTCTATACTAATACTGAAACCAAGATCAAACAAGCTTTTGCCCTTCGGCTCTGTAGGATGATTCCGGGCTGACTGCCCTAGAGCATGACCTAGGTGCCTGGAGCCAGAAGTGAGAGTCCCAAGGGACTCAAACACCCACCTCACCAGGTAAGTTGCAAAACGATAAGATTATTGGTACTTTATCAGTGGCCTGTGGGGCTCTAGTATCATATTCCACTCATGTCTTTTCACACTACCAAAAGAGTCAAAAGTCAGAGGATCACCTTTCTCTTTCAGGAAAGAATCTTGTTCATCTATTCATGCGAGTCACTAATTAGATTACACACCATTTGTCTCCCTTAAGAGAGTCATAGGTACTCCCTCCATTTACCCATGCTTAATTGAACTTGTTAACTTTGACATTCAGAAGACTGCGTAGAAAGCACATCATGTAAACATTCACAATGGGCCTTTGTGATGCTTTGTTTTAATTAAACAGTCAGAGTCCCCTGGCCTGCGCCTGTTCTAAGTCGAGTGAACACCAGCCCTGCCCCCTTGGGAGGTTCACGTGTGGAGTTGACCATTGCATCTTGCATGATCCACAAGAAGGGCCCAGCTCACATTCAGAGTCACTGCAGTCTCAGAGGGCAATGCCTCCATGCCTTTTGTCAGTAGATGTGCTGATAGTCCACATGGAACCTAATATCAACCTTGCCAAACTCACTTGTATGGTAAAATAATATGATTGGTGAGGCCATCCCTTTCTTACCTAACAATAATAACTATCTGAGGGAACTTGACTAGGCTTTCTTGTAATCCAGTTACCCATTGGTAGAGAGGGGGCAGCCCTGCAAAGTACCATGGATCGGGGTTAGACTAATGCATTTTAGTGCTGGGAGCTGCATCACTGCACTAAAATGCATTAGTCACACATAGTTTTAGTTGCTCTGACTTGCACTGAGGCGTTGCAATTGCATACAAAAATAGCCAGCTGAAACTGCTTGTCAACTTGCTATGATGGGCCTGGACTAGTTTCTTTGGACAAAGTAAAATTATACTTTTGTTTATTTAGTGGCAGTGCAGCTTAAGTTACTTAAAATAAAAACTAATTGCAAACCTGCAGAGAGGTCTGTCTGGGCCACATGGATCCGGCGATGGCGTCACTGAATAAACATTATGTGCCACATGTATCAACAAAATTTGCTCTTGCAAATCGGTTGATTCGCAGAATAGGCTCATTTGCAAATGCGAAAAAGACTTTTCACATGTATCAAATCCTACTTTGCTATTCGGTGACTTGTTACCGAACCACAAAATGGGTTCGCTATTCTATATGTAGAAGGGCATCCCTTCCAAATAGAGAATCGCAGCGGCATGTATGAGTCACAAAACATTCAAAATTTCCCACCAACTTCAAGTTGGTGGTAACCCATTCGCAAATGGGAAGGGGTGCCCAAGGAACCCCTTCCCCATTGGGAATGGTGGCAAAAACGTTTTTTATTAGCAGGCAGTGGTCCCATGGACCACTGCCTTCTCTCAAAACATGAATACAAACTTTTCATTTTTGTTTTTTAAACGCATCCCATTTTTCTTTAAGGAAAACGGGCTGTATTTAAAAAAAAAAGATTTCTTTATTTGCAGACAATCACGAACATGGTGGTCTGCTTACCCCAGAAGGCCACCATCCCCGTGATTTTAGCGATTCCTACGGGATCGCAAATTACAACCTACCTCATTAATAATAATGAGGAAGGTCGATTTGCTCTTAATGAAACTCTTGGAGTTTCATACATTTGGAATAGCAATCACCTAATTGCGGTTCGCTGAAAATAGCATTTAAGTAATAACTATTCCAAATGTTGATACATGGGGACCTATGTAAACCACGACCACTTCGGGTATCATTCTAATGTGTAGGGCAGCCTCCAACACTAGCATGGGGAGGCCACCAATCAATGTATTACTTCAGCAGTTCAGTTGTCAGTTCTCACTTGGTTTACATGTACAAGAATACTCAGACTGAGGCGGTTTCTATTGCTGTTGTATATTAACTAATATATATGCCAATGGCATTAACGCGTAATACAAAAAAAAGTGATGACAATGTAGTTCTTAGGTGAGTGCAGATATACGTCAAATATATACAAAAAAAACATGAATCATCCCTGGTTCATTACACAGTTTTTTTGTTAAACATGTATACAATGTTTTACAATGTGGACCAGAAATGACCTGAGAACCAAGAGAAAAAATGGGTTGATGTTTCAACCCTGTTTGTGTGAACAGGTCTCTTCAGTACCAAGAGGTCTGGCTCAGTACCTGCATATATCGGGAGACAGAACCCCAGGCCATCGATCAGTCTGTGTGTACATCTTACTGTAAAATTGTTGATCACCAAGAACCATGGACACATAATTCCATAAGTCACCATTGAGGAATACACTAAGTTGGGAACTGATAGAGTGCAACGTTATTCTGAAATTTGTAGGGGTGCATCATATTCACTGTTAGTCCACACCCACATATTAATCGAAGTAGTATTTAGGTGTGACATAGAAATGTATCACTGGAGTTTGTTTAACCCCTTCAGCGCGGCGTGGATTTCCGCGCCACGCTGAATATTCCGTGCGCGGGCGGGCCATGATGGAACGGTTCCGTCATAAGCACAGCCCAACCGTCGTGCATGACGGAACCGTTCCGTCAAGTGCGTCGAAGGGGTTAACATAAGTGCGATTAGAATGTAATCGATGCTTTTTGTGAAGAGTAATGTTGTAGTTCACTGCAAATGTATTTTTAGTTAATGCATAATGATTGGTTTTCATGTAATGCAATGTATTAGGTTTAAACGTGCACCCTATTAAAGTTTGCACGTGTAGTTTGCTTACTTACGTATAAAGAATAATGAAATTAATGCTTATAGTGTGATTTTAGGAGTGTGTTTAACAGTGTAAAGGCCTGATCGCATATACGTTTAAAGAGAAAGGCCTGTTCATTTCTTATGTTAGCTAAATGTTGTAGGCCGAAAATGATTTCCCTTGGTAAAGGCTTTTGGGTTTCAGGACGATGGAAAATCTTAGAGAAATGAAAAGTTTCTCGTTCTCATGTTTCTGTTGCAAGTGCAAGGGCTCGTTAGAGAGACATAGGGGCATATGCATCAACATTAGCATTTGCGATTCCTTATTAGCGAAAAATAAGGAATCGCTAATAAGGAATAGCAAAAGGCTATGCATGTAGGAATCGCTATTCAAATAGCGATTCCTTAACATTCCTTATTACCGAATCGGTAATACCGAATCGGTAATAAGGAATACCTACCCATTCATTCCTATGGGCTTGGAGGCCAATAGGAATGAATGTAAAGCCATTCTGTATTAGCGATTCGGTATTACCGAATCGCTAATAGCGGGAGCACTTTCAAGGGTGCCAGGGTGTCAAAAGGACACCCTGTTGCACCCCTGAAAATGATATGTGCACATATGTTGCACACACACATGCTCTAAGGGCATGTGTGTGCGCAACATGAAACTTTGAAAAATGCACAAAAGTGCATTTTTCAAAGTTTTTGCAAATTACCATGCAGTTCATCTTCATGGTAATTTGCTCCCCTTATTAGCGAAATCGCTAATTTTTTAACTTTGATGCATTGCATTTAAGGAATCTCACTTTGGGATTCCTTAAATGCAATCGCTATTTAAGGAATCGGTATTTAAGGAATCCCTATTTAAAGAATCGCTATTTAAGGATTCCTTAAATACCGATTTCTGCTTTTGGGTTGATGCATTGGGATTGGGTATTTTTTACTTAATACCGGGAGCTAATAAGGAATCGGTATTTTACCGACTGGATTTTGGCTTGATGCATAAGGGTGTAGGTCTTTGTTTTGGGAGTTAGAATGGTACGAGAAGCCAATATGGGAGTACACTGGATTTTAAGGATGATACTTTCAGCAGAGATGGTGTCTGGTATCCAAGGTCAAGCTAACCGTCGTTGGATGGAATACAAGTTTCACTGGAAAAATACTGGAAGAAGACCTGGCTGAAGAGGTGTGCCGAAGGGTGTGTTCTATATTTTGGGATTTTGTATTAGGGACATTGCCCCGTGGGTTGAGCAGTTGAGGTTTAGATGGGAAGCTAGAAGGAGCATCTTAGAGCGAGCTTTGACTAAGTGAGTATACTTCTAAGGAAGTTTTCACTTCTGACACCTTTTTACTCTCTTGCTTGGGAGGGAAAATGCTAAGTAGGGATGTCACCTTAGAGGTAGAGTAGGGATAGACTAATTGCTTTTTCTTTTAGGCTAATGACTTCTAAGGTAGAGATTGGACTAACTATCACATTTCTGATGTTATTGGAACTGATTATTCTTCTTATTCTGAGTCGAATGAGACTACTGCGTAGGTTATCTTTTGTATTAGTGCCCATTTATTTTCTTCACCTGGTATTGAGGTGTTTGTATGTGCAGTTATTTTTGGTTATAATAAAATCCTAAAAATTTAGATTTGGAGTCAGTGGTCCTTTGGAACTGAGATTTGATTCTGTTGATTATGTACTAAGAATTGAATTTCCTCCCCTCTACACTATTTAGCAGATACAAAGATCCTGGCGACCTGAGAGGATTCTTGGCAAAGGTAAGATAGGCAAAAATCTGGTTCTATCAGTTGGTAGCAGAGTAGGATGGTTATCTCTGATAGTGAGGGGAGATCTAGATCAAGATAAGAGATTCTAAAGGCCCATAGAATTTGAGTGATGGTGACCCATCGGATGATGAGCGGCAGACAACGGCAGTTGATGGAGATTGATGGAGAGTAGCGGTGCGGTGGAAAGCAGCAGTTCATGGAGGAGTGAGCATGAAAAGGGTGATATGTTTTGTAGATTGCGGTGTTGATTTGATTTTGTGATGTCTTGCAGAGTTGAAGAGAGTGTTGAGTGATTGTGAGATCAGGCTGTGAGCGCACGCAGCCCGGGAATTCTTAGACTCGACGATTAGTCTGAGAAGTTGTGGTGTAGAAGACACCCAAGGTAGATTTTTTTGACCATTGAAAGGGGATCGTGAGACGTCATCGATTTCCCAGACCGAGATAGGGGGAGCGAATGTGTGAGTGCGTGAGTAACCAACTCTGGTCGTGGGTTGTTGTATTTGGAACAATGAGGGTTTGTCCGGTTGTGTCGCGACAGACAGTTGCCAGGTTTGAGGTCAACAATTTAGAGAGACTGTCGGAGGTAGTCAGAGAAGTGATTGTCCAGTCGTTTTGTGGACAGATAATTACTTCAGAGAGTGAATGGGTGAGACGCGAGTTGTGAAGGAGGGGAACTGCTGCGAGCGGAGGAAGTGTGACGCCAGAAGGTGTCGTGCTGCGATAGGTTGGTTGGTGTGAGTCGCGCTGCTATAAGGGTGGGTGACAATTTCCGTTCCGCTCGCGGAAATTGCGAAAATTCGACATTTTCACGTTCCGTGCGGAACACGAAAATGTCGAAACTTCCACGATCCGCGAGGGAACGGAAATTGTCGCCTAGGCAGGTGTGCTGCTGCCTCCCCATAACAATTTGCTGTTGTCCTTGATGGAGCTCTGTGCATCCATGAGTTTCTCGCGCGCAATCCCCGTGTAATTCCTGACACCAGGAGGTTCTGTCTCCTCATCTGCTGCTCTGATCCGTCTCTGGCCCTTTATAAACAAGAGGCATGTGAACTGCATGGACGCCCTGCCCGTTTGGCCCCGCCCCACACACCAGTGGTGTGCACCGTCTTCCCGCCCTTTCCCCCACTATGATGGACAGCTCACTTGAGGGACCCCGGCACCCGTAGAGGTATTGCACAAAACTGTGGTATCTTCTTGGGCGCCCGTTGGCGCGGTGGCAACGTTACAGATACACATGGTCGCTGTAGACAAATCTTCTGGCCCTTTACGCAACTGTAGTGTAGGAAAAGCACATACATTTACCCAACGAGGTAGCACTTACTGATTAGCCAGTAGAAAGTACCCCAGTTGAGTAGAGGTATTGCACAAAACGGTGGCATCTTCTTGGGTAAATATGCAGAACAGGATTCATTCTGGCACGATGCTCCTGTCACAAAAATTAAACCCCAACAGGAAGCACTTTTATTTGACCTTCAACTCGGGGCACCTGCTTTATTTATATCTGTAAGTCTTACAGATATAATTATAAATAAAGCAAATTCAGTAACGCATTAATCAGCACACAAAAATCGCTGTGATCACGTGAAATTTCACGTGATCGCAGAGATTTTTTGCCATTTCGCGATATTTTGTGAAAGGCACTTTCGCTAATTCCGCTCACCCTTAGCTATTGGTGGATTGACATCAGGAAGTGAATGAAAACATTGTGCGCAATCAAAAATTTGTTCATCATGAAATGTTTTAAGGTTTTCTGAGAATTCTGTAGAGGTGACGAACATGTGGTTACTCGATGGGGAGAAGAAGCCCTTCCCGAGGATACTCCGGCGCATTATATGGCAAGGAATGTGGGATTGCATACTATAATTTGGCTTGAAAATTGGCATAAAATGACTCAGGGCGAGGGATAACTGACTTTTCCACGATATGGTACTTTCAGGTTGGAGGTGTTGTATCAGTTGAAATCTGTAATGTCTTCCTTGCGTCCTTTGCGTAGACCATCTCAGTTTGAGGCATTGCATGCATGGATCAGAGCAGCGTATGACCGGAAAAGAGAGCGAAGTCAAGAAAGGGTGAAGAAGTCAATCAGGGCATTCCAGGATGCGCGGTGGGATGCTTTAGAGAAGAGGTGGAGAGTAGAAACGATAGAGGGAGATTGATTGTACCCACTACTAGAGAAAACAGACGGTGCTAAAACAAAGAGTGTAGATGAGGATGACAGTGATACAGATGATAGCTTAGTAGAGAGGTTGTTGTCCGAGAGACCACCTCCATTCAATCCAGATTCTTATGAAGGGAAGTCGCTTCCAGCGGAAGGGACTACTGGATTACAGTCTCAGTCGGAGGTGAGAGTAGTAGGGAAAATTTCGACAGGAACTGAGGACATGCAAAATCAGTCTGTAGCGAATACGGAGGTTGGGAGAGGTGTGAGGTTACCGGACGCTTTAAAGGTATCGGTTACCATTGGACCCATTATTTCAGTTTACGATCCAGATCAAGAGAGAGTTGGTAGTTTAGCACAGTCAGCTGCAGGATCAAGGAATATGGTTGAGGGAAATGGATCAGTGAGTGGAACGGAGCAGACTCCAAAACCTATAAAATGGAGTACGCCATTGCCAGCTACCGCAGACTCCTCTAGAGGACAGGTGGATGCGAGATCAATAAGACCAAGCTCGTTGGCTGAGTCAAGATCAGATTTGAGGATGTGGGTACCTCCTGTAAGGAATCAGTGTGAGAGACCTGTAGAGAGTGAGGAGCAAGGTAATTCAGGAAACCAATCAGTCTCTAGGAATATGACAGAAGAGAATAGACCTCGAGAACAGAACTGCGAGTATGATGAACGGAATGGAGTAGCTTGTCGAGAAATATTGAAAGGTGCCCTGAAAGGAAGGATGTTAGATGTGGTGAGATTGAAAGCAGAAGTAGATGAAATCATAAGTGGGAATTTGCCCCTTGAAAGGATATACATGTATGAACAAGATGAGTTACTTTTTGTAGCAAAAGATGTGACTCGCAAAGCAAGAACTGCATGTGAGGAATTGTCAGAGTTGGCCAAAAAGTATGAGGGGGATCTGTCTAAAACGAAGACATTGCAGGGAAACCATAGGTTGCTGTATAGTGACCAAGAACTGGAAGAGAAAAGGGTCATGGGATTGAGGACCCATATCAAAGATTTGGTTATAGCAATGCGTGCGTGGATCATGCTTGACAAATGGGAGGAAAGGTGGTCCAAGAAGAAGAGCTCTAAAAAGATGGTGGGAGAGACGCCACCTCCTGGTGGAGGGATGGTAGATGTAGGAAATTCCCCTTTACGAGAGGTACAGAATAGAGGGTATGTGCATATGCCTTGGAGTAGGGGTGATTTGGCTGCATTCACAAACGACTTCCCTCGCTTGAGGGAAAAGCCAGTCGAGTGGTACAAGCAGGTTGATCGCTTTGTTAAGATCTCAAAGGTGCTGTGGATTGATTTGAATACGTTGTTTGACATTGTGGTTCCAGGCGATTTATGGTCTGCATTAGGCCTGGGCGGCAAATTCCGTTCCGTTCGCGGAATTAGCGGAATTTGGGCAATTTCGCGTTCCGCGGAGAACGCAAAATTGCCCGAAATTCCGCTTTCCGCGACTTCGCGAAATTTTTGCTTGTTCGCGTTCTCAAAATGCGTGTTCGCAAGATATTTCTCCCCGAGCACGCAAACAGCGATTGTGAACAGGAAAAAAGCATCGCGAACAAGCAATTCCGTGTGTTCGCGGAATTTGTGCATGTTCGCGGAGATTTTTTACCGTTTCGCGGAGATTTGCGTAACGCGATTACGCAAATTCCGCCCACCCCTAGTCTGCATGTAAAATTGCTGTTGAATGGCCGACTTCAGAGCCCGAAAGAGATCCCGTTTCGAATGGTCCATCACCCATAGTTATGAAGAAGTTTGAGCAAGTGATTACGTGGTTAAAATTGAAAATTTCGTCCCAAGACATTGATTGGGTTAAGATTGATCGGACAGTTCAAGAACCAAAAGAAACGGTGCATGAGTACTATGAAAGGCTCTTGCAGGCCTTCAAACAGTACAGTGGATTAGATGCCTTAGAGACAATAGACATGAGACAGTTTGTTTCGAAGTTTGTATTGGGATTGAGACCAGAGGTTAGTCTCATGATACAGCAACATCTGATTTGCTGGCAGAACAAGCCGGTGGATGAGATCTTACGGCATGCCAGGTACTGCAGTGATGAGATAGAATCGAAGCACAAGATGTTGAAGGACAAACTGATGCTTGTTCAGATGCAAACGGCTCAAGCTCAGCCTAGCGGAGGAACGTTCGGAAGGAGGCAGGGAAATAACCAAGGAGGAAATCAGAATGTCCAAGGTCAGGGAAGACCAAAGCCAGTTGATCCAAAGACTGGAATGGATGTAGCGACATTGAAGAAGACCACTGCGTGTCATCTTTGTCACCAGATTGGGAATTGGAAACGCGAGTGTCCCTTGAATCCAATTAACAAAGTGCAGCAAGAAGTAGAGATAGCTCAGGTACCTGTACCTGAAGCAGTCCCTACAGTGACTAGACCAAGGTCGATGAAAGGGGGGACTTTTAGTCCGCAGGTACAAGTTCCCCAGCCACCTAGAATTCAATGTGTTCAGCATGTAGCCCGGACTTATCAACAGATGCCCTTGTTCGAAGGGTATGAGGAGTTCAGTCCAGACCCGTTGGCATGACAGTGCCTGAGAGGGGAGGAAGGCTGCACACTTGGAGCAGTCTTGGAGGTAGACCAGAGGGGACCATTTGTAGAAGTATATGTTGATGGTCACCCTACCACCTTTTTGGTTGATACTGGTACTACCTGGTCTACTGTGAGATCAGCAGCGGTCCCTAACCTACCCCTCTCGGGACAATCGATCCAAGCTGTTGGAGTAGCAAATAAGAAAATGACCAGTCCATTGACAGAGCCAATTCCTGTGAGAATAGGAACTTTCCAGGATCGACACCAGTTCGTGGTGTGTGACTCAAGTCCAGTCTGTTTGTTAAAAACGTGGTTTGTTCCCGAGCATAGGCAAAGTCAAAATGTCCAGTGTAGTTGAAACAATTGACAAAATCAAGTTCAATCCTTTTGTGTGAGGATTTATCTTTTCTTTATTTTCTCAGTTGTCCTGATCACATATTCCACAGCATCACGTCAGAGGTGCATGCGGCCAACACGTGTTTCGTCTCGGGGTAATACAACCCCCACGACTTCCTCAGGGCTACAAACAAAGATAGAGAACCTTTTTTCAAATATAAAGAAATAATCATACAACGGTAGAGTTACACATTAGTGATAGAATAAAGGAACGACCTTAAGAGCCCGAAACTCCTCAGTGAGTACTCACTACAGGATGTTTTGAAGTGAGTTAAAAAAGTCCCATCACGTAGGAATTGTGAAGAGAAGTGAAAATACGAGATGTGAATCTAAGCATAGAGCAGAAACCAGAGAAGGAGAACAGAAAGAGAACACCCTGATATAAGGAGTGAAAAGGGTTGAGACGGTCTCACCCTAGATGTATCTATAGATATACATACTCAGTACAAAATGGTGTAGGAAGCAGTGACCCTGAAATGTACCATGAAAAAGTGAAAGAAAATCCCTCGTTAAGAACCGGTTGATATTCGTGATGTTGCATCCGACCTAGATCATCTGACCAATGTGAGTATAGATGGTGGCCTTAGAAATAAATCTCGCTGGACTCCCCAACTAGCCAGTGGCAACAACATTGACCTTTTCCACAAACAAGTCAACTTAGAACTGGACAAATTAGAGAAACGATTGATCACTACCAAATACACAGCGAAACGACATAACTTGACTCACAATGAAAGGAAAGCACTTGAGAACTTATCTAATGATACAGACATTATAGTGAGAGAAGCAGATAAGGGGGGAAATGTGGTCATAATGGATAGATCAAAATATGATTTGGAGATCTTGTCACAACTTACTAATGACATCTGGTATAAAAAAGTTGATAGTAACCCTATGTTTGAAATTACCAAGCTATTCAACCTTAAACTATGTAAATGGCAAGAATGTGGCCTACTATCCCCAGAAGAAATTCTCTTTATTAAAACAGACAAACCCAGATACCCTTGCATGTACTCCCTCCCGAAGATCCACAAAAACCTGAGAGACCCACCAGGTAGACCGATCATCTCGGGGATCGGTGGACCTAGTGAAAGAATGGCGGAATTTGTTGACACCTTTCTACAAGAATATGTACGCAATCTTCCCTCTTATATCAGGGACACGAAACATGTGCTGAACATCTTTAATGACCTTACATGGGATCAGGAAAGGAGATTTGTGACAATGGACGTTGTCTCACTTTATACCAATATCTCTCATGATCATGGTTTACAGGCTCTGAGACCCTTTCTATACAAACGCCCAATTGAACTGCTGGAACACTCTGAGATGCTAATTGAAATGTCCTCTCTAATTCTAAAAAACAATGCTTTTCTGTTCAATGAAATATGGTACCTACAGACCTGTGGCGTGGCGATGGGTTCCGGGTTTGCTCCGTCTCTAGCATGCCTATTCATGGGCTGGTTTGAGGCCGAGCATGTCTGGGGCCCTCAGGGAGCGAGATGGCATGATTATATCCTATATTTTGGAAGATATATAGATGATTGTATAATTATTTGGACGGGTAATAGTGAGGATCTTGAGGAGTTCTTTCGATATATGAACTCAAACACTTATAACATGACATTCACGATGACATCAGATCCGTCAAGTATTATCTTCCTTGATCTTGTTCTTTTTCACAAAGAAGGGAAAATACACAGTAAAACGCATCGCAAAACTACAGCATGTAACTTCCTTCTCCACGCTGATAGTGCCCATCCCAAGAGCCAGATTAATGCCATACCTTTTGGTGAAATGGTTAGAGCACGTAGAAATTGTAGCATAGATGAGGATTTCCTTGCTCAAATAAATAACATCGAACGCAGATTTCATGCCAGAGGCTATTCAGAACAGATCATTGGAAAAGCTAAAAAGAGAGCCTTACGACTTAAGAGATCTGAAACTCTAAAAAATATATCAGGCAAAGATAAGAAAAACACCAAACCTTTGGTCAGACTTGTGACCAACTATCATCCATGGTCACATAAAGTTTATACCATCCTTAAAAATAACTGGCCATTACTTGGAGCAGATAAAACACTACAACAATACATCTCGACATCTCCTAGTATAACCTATAGGAGAGGTCAAACTATCCAGAGCATTATCAGCCCGAGTTACCCCAAACAAACTCAAATTAGGAGTACATGGCTTGACTCACTCAATTTGGGTTCCTACGGGTGTGGTAATTGTAGTATGTGTAGGTTTACCAAGAGAGGAATAAAAGAATTCGCTTACAACGGATCACGTAATTTTCAGATCCATGACCATATTGATTGCTTAACCAAATATGTTGTCTATGTGATCGTATGTAAGTGTAATATGATATACGTGGGGAGCACTATACGTCCTCTCAAGGAACGTATGACAGAACATTTTCGAGCTTTAAAAAATCTTGACATCAGATACCCCATAGGTAGTCATGCATCTACATGCTCAAAACAAACTGCCTCTTTGGGATTCCAGTTCCATGGCATTGAAATTGTTAAAAAAAACTCTAGGGGTGGCAACAGGGAACTGAGGCTTAGACAGTGCGAGGCACGATGGATCTTGAAATTACATGCGGTTGAACTCGGAATAAATGTGGACAATGAACTACATTATTTTCTACCTACATGATTGGGGTTCCACTTCCGATCTGTTTGACGTCTAGCTTGTCATGTTATTTTGTTATCTAACCTGACTCCGTTTAACTGTTTTTTCTGTATCTATGATTGAAAAGTATTCGAAACACCAATGTTTATACTACTGTGATTGTTGTGTTGATGATTCTTTCAGACTGTAATAATATTCTCCAACTGTATGGGCCTCGCCATAAGAGCATTACTGTTACCGTATGAACTAATGTATTACATCTGCCCTGTTGGTCATTGATATGCTGATTTCTTGTTACCTTGGAGGTTTTAATATGATATCAGGTGACATTTTGCTATGATCTATGTTACTATAGACTATGGTGCTCTTCATACTCTGTCACAATTTCCGATACTCATTTTGGTGATCTTACTGGGACGTATGCTCTGTTCACTTTAATATATGTTTTTATATTATACTGACTCTCCTTCTCCCTACTAGTCTCCTCCTATGGATTTCTCCGTATAATATCCTAAATTCTTATGAATCTCTCTGAACTTAATATCCTTTATCCAGACTTAATCTAAAGAAGAGATGTTGTTTTTCAGATACCCTTACAGGTTTTTGAGTCCATATGTACGTATTTTTGATGTAGGGCGCGCTTGATTATTACGGATTACACTGTTATCAATACTCACATCTTGAGATGATATCAATGATAGTAACATTAGGTTGTTTTTTCGGGTCTTAACCTACATGACACTCAGTATTGATAGTTTTTGATTTGGTAATTAATAATTAGTCTTTATAAACTTTAGGCATCTGTGACATCGTATTGATGGCGATACCTAGACCACGTTTTCCCCCAAATATGGGATCTTTGTACTGGGTTCGTCGAGGTGATAACTGAACAGATACTAACTATGATTATTAATTTCACTCATATTGTGCGACTCTTGCTAAGAGTTTTATATGAGTTTCTGTCTGCACTTTGGTTTTCTATAATATGGAATTAAGTACATGAGCCTAAATTCCCTTCCCTTTCATCTTCGCCTCTCAATGGCTATTACTGCTTGCTATTGTAGGCATTTAGGATGATATTTTGATCGTCCAAGATGGCGCTGTCCTTCACCAGTTAATCCTGTCAGATCGTTAACCATGATGGCACTGCTACTCTTTCACTTTTCGGTCAGTCCTTTCTCTATGGTAACTCTCAGGGACGCTCGCGCGTCGCATATATTGAGGGTAAATGTGGCGTTCGCTTGCTTCTATACACACCAGGACCCCAGATATTGACGGAGTACTCTCCTTCACAGGTACGACTGTAGATTTCACAATACCAGCCACACTAGATAGACCCTGCGATTTGCGGATTGCATGTGGAGCTGGGTATCGGTTCTAAATTGAATTTTTGTCGAGTTTTGAATTATACTCAGCCTTTCACACTCTTTTAACTCACATTTTATTTTGCGTACTGCTTTTAGAGTCAATAATTATACCTTTGTTCTTTTCAGAAAAATATTTGCCGAGTGACACTTTCTCCTTGGAACTGTGCTGTTCGTATTTTAACGGAGGTAATTTTGTATAGACACTGATGTTTGGATTGTGACAAATAGACTTGGAGTATTTAACAGGGTTGTCTTGATTTAGATCTATCCTTCCTCTTGCCTCGACGGTGACCTGTGTGGCGTCATTAGATTATTTGATAATTTAATTTTTCTATTTGATATTTCAAATAGGGGTCAGTTTAAGACATTGAGGACTTTACTCCATTACCGTTTCTTGATATGCACACCTCTCTGCAGATATTGGTCGAGATGTTGAGAATACTCCCTAATTTCGGGTGGATTCCAGTCCCTGCCTAGATAGGTAATACATATATTTTACTTTCTAGGTTCCGGAAACGCACTAATAATATTCCTTTGCTGATTGATATTTGCATCGTACTCGTTGCTTGTGACTGATCATTATATTTATAGGGTGAGTGTTTTATACATTATAAACTGCCCATCGGGCTTTTATTCACGGTACCCCTATGCGTAATTTGGGGTTACTGCTTCGGTTCTTAACGAGGGATTTTCTTTCACTTTTTCATGATACATTTCAGGGTCACTGCTTCCTACACCATTTTGTACTGAGTATGTATATCTATAGATACATCTAGGGTGAGACCGTCTCAACCCTTTTCACTCCTTATATCAGGGTGTTCTCTTTCTGTTCTCCTTCTCTGGTTTCTGCTCTATGCTTAGATTCACATCTCGTATTTTCACTTCTCTTCACAATTCCTACGTGATGGGACTTTTTTAACTCACTTCAAAACATCCTGTAGTGAGTACTCACTGAGGAGTTTCGGGTTCTTAAGGTCGTTCCTTTGTTCTATCACTAATGTGTAACTCTACCGTTGTATGATTATTTCTTTATATTTGAAAAAAGGTTCTCTATCTTTGTTTGTAGCCCTGAGGAAGTCGTGGGGGTTGTATTACCCCGAGACGAAACACGTGTTGGCCGCATGCACCTCTGACGTGATGCTGTGGAATATGTGATCAGGACAACTGAGAAAATAAAGAAAAGATAAATCCTCACACAAAAGGATTGAACTTGATTTTGTCAATTGTTTCAACTACACTGGACATTTTGACTTTGCCTATGCTCGGGAACAAACCACGTTTTTTACATGTTTATCGTCAATTAATTTGTTTAATTGAAGATCTGGGGACTCTTTGTGGTTGCTTCCCCCTGTTCCCTTGAGCACTCTTCCTATAACCATTGATTTGTGATATACTCTATTTTGATTTTGCGCAATTTACAACCTAGCCACAACTTGTGAATCCAGTACAGTTTGTTTGTTAGGAAGAGATCTGTTGTGCAAGCTGAATTGCACCATCTATTGTACCCCGAAGGGAGTTGAAGTACAGACAAAGGATGATGATGCGACCTTTAAGGTTGTAAATCAGCACCTGTGTATAGAAATGTATCCAGCGCTGACCGTGGAGGAACTTCCACTTGACTTGAGGGATTCTGTGTCGCTTGAGGTGTGGGACTTCACCGGAGAGGAGATTGGGTTAATCAAAGGTGCAGAGGCAGTGAAGATTCAGGTGAAACCGAACGTAGAATTTCCTAGGACACCCCAGTACAATTTGTCACCTGAGACTATTGCAGGGAACAAATCTGTAATTGAATCTATGATCAAGCAGGGAATTCTGAAGGAGATCATGGGTAGCCCATGTAATTCACCTATCATGGGACTACAGAAACCGAGTGGGAAATTCAGGATCATGCAGGAACTGCGAAAGGTCAACAGGATAGTTGTTCCATGTTGTCCGGTGGTACCGAATCCATCTGTGATCCTGTTTCAGATTCTGTGTGAAGCTGAGTGGTTTACAGTGATTGATCTGTGTCAAGCATTCTTCTCGATCCCACTCCATGAAGAAAGCCAATTTCTTTTTGCTTTCCGGCTGGAGAACCGTGTGTTAACGTGGTGTCGTATGTCCCAGGGGTATACAGAGAGTCCATCGATCTTTAATCAGATCTTGAAGAAGAATCTTGAGAGTCTTGTGTTGCCGCAGAACTCAGTTCTGGTGCAATACATCAATGACTTGCTCATCGCCTCAGAAACAGAAGACGCTTGTAGGATTGATACAATTGCTTTACTGAATCATTTGGCAGAGAATGGACACAAGGTGTCCCCAAATAAATTGCAGTACTGTCTGAGTGAAGTGCAGTATTTGGGTCACAGAATTGAGAAGGGCAAAAGAAAGGTGTCACCAGATCGCATTGAGGCTATTATGAACATGCCTGTGCCAACCACACAGAGAGAAGTCAGAATGTTTTTGGGGATGGTTGGTTATTGTCGCCAATGGATTCCCAACTTCTCCTTTGAAGCGAAGCCTTTACAATGGCTGACGCACAAAGATGTGAGTGTTCCGGTACCAAGGGACAACGACTGTTTGATGTCATTTTTAAGGCTGAGAGAAGCCATGTATCGCGCTCCAGCTTTGGGAGTGCCTGATTATAACAAGGCTTTCACATTGTTCTGTTGTGAGAGAGAAGGTTGTGCATTGTCAGTTCTGACTCTGAATCATGGAAGTGTCCGTAGATCAGTTGCTTACTTTTCAGCTACTTTGGATCCAGTAGCTTCTGCGTTGCCCGGATGTCTTAAATCCGTTGCTGCAACAGGTGTCAGCATTGAAAGGTGTGAGAGTATTGTAATGGGACATCCACTTACAGTTTATGTGCCACATTCTGTTGAACTGTTGATGACGAGGACCAAAACACAGCACCTCACGAATAACAGATTAACACGCTATGAGCAAGTCATACTTGCTGCAGAAAATGTGACTTTAAAGAGGTGTTCTGTTTTGAATCCTGCAACATTGATGCCTATTCCAAATGCAGATGGTGAAGATTGTGAGGATCACGATTGTCTCGATGTGACTGAACTATGCACCAAACTGAGACCAGACATTGTTGATGAATCGCTCCTTGACCCTGATGAAATTTGCTGTATGTACCATCACTGGAGTGGTTGAAGCTGCTTGTTTAGAGGGAGTATACTCCGCACAGGTAGCTGAAATCATTGCTTTGACTCGTGCCTGTTTGGCTGCTGATCAGATCCGGATAAAGATCTACACTGATAGTCAGTACGGTTTTGGTGTGGGTCACGATTTCGGACAACTATGGTCACAGAGGGGATTCATGATATCTTCAGGTTCGCCCATTAGAAATGGGGAATATGTGAGACAATTGTTGGAAGCACTACAATGTCCCAAGGAAATTGCGGTTGTCAAATGTTCTGCTCACAGTAAAGGGAGTGACTTTATTTCACTGGGAAATAATTATGCAGACGAGGTTGCCCATTTTTGTGCAGAACAAGGATGCATATTTACAGGAGGTTACACTGAAGAAAGCCAAGAAAGAACTGAGCTCAGCATGATGTTAGCCATGGCCGATACATAGGAGGAAATAAGACGATTGCAGGATGAGGTTACTGACCAAGAACGAGATGGCTGGATAAGGTCAGGATGTGAGAAGGGAGACGTGGATGTGTGGGTTTCGAGTGATGGTTGAGCTGTGCTGCCGGAAAGTCTGTTGAGTCCAATGGCAAGATTGATACATGGTGCAGTACATCTTGGCAGAGATGCAATGGTGTGAGTGTTCAGACAGACATGGTACAATCCTAAGTTTCGTGCGGTTGCTGAAGCTGTATGTCAGAGGTGTGTCACGTGTCAACAGATGAATGCAGGAAAGAAAACTGCTGTAACTTTGAGTCACATTGGGAGGTCAGGAGGGCCTTTCAATAGAATGCAGTTGGATTTCATTGAGATGCCGAAGTGTAATGGGTTGAGGTACATCCTAGTTGTGGTGTGTGTCTTTTCAAGGTGGGTGGAGGCTTACCCAACACGTAGATGTGACACACTCACTGTGGCTAAGCTGTTGTTAAGGGAACTTATCCCTAGGTTCGATTTTCCGACATCTTTGGAGTCGGATAGAGGACGCACTTCCACAGGGAGATCATGAAATTGCTCTGTGCTGCCTTGAATGTGGATCAGAGGTTACATTGCAGCTACCGACCAGAGGTTTCTGGGATTGTGGAGCAAGTTAATGGGACTTTGAAAACACGGATGGAAAAAGTGTGTTCTTCGACTTCTCTGAAATGGCCTGATGCACTACCCTTGGTCCTCATGAGCCTTCGTAGTGTTCCAGATAGGAGAACGGGGTTGTCAACTCACGAGATCCTGATGGGGAAGGCAATGCGATTACCAGCGATACCTGCTACTGCTCTGATTAGCATCACTGATTACTTAATTCTCGACTACTGTAAGGGACTTGCTGACGTAGTCCGTTCTGTGTCCCAGCAGGTACAAGCAGCAACTGTTCCAGCCGCAAGTGACCTGTGCCATGACCTGTGCCTGGGAGATTGAGTGCTTGTTCGTAAATACGTGAGGAAAAGTTGCCTGGATGTTCGTTGGCATCGCCCGTACCAGGTAATACTGGTCACGAACACGGCAGTGAAGTGTGGAAGGTTGCCGAACTGGGTGCATGCCTCCCATACCCGCAGAGTTCCAGCACCCTTGGAAGAAACAGCCCCTCTCGTGAATGAAAATCCAGCTGAGGTGGCAGGGCCATCTGAGAAGGCAAGTCAAGCTGTGAGGTTTGCTGACGCTGTTGGTTGTGCACTGGATCAAGTTGAAAGGGGTTGTGTCAATCGAAGCCCCGAATTTGACTCGGACAGAGAAAGTATTGCTGTGGGTGGAGTAGAGTCAAATTCAGCCGAAGGAAGAAGTAGTGAGCAGGGTATTCAGAGGGAGAGCAGAGGTGCCACAGAAGCAGAGAAGCAGAGACGGTTTGGCTCGTGAGCAAGAGGCGGCTGAACCTGACGTTGTCACCTGAAAGAGATCTTGCCCCAGTCTCTGAAATGTCCGAATCTGAACAGAGTGATGAAGAGCAAGCTCGAGGTAGTTTGAGAAGATCCAGGAGAGCAAGTGTGTCAAAGGTATGCCTCACCAGAGTGGACATACGCTGTGACTGATGCCAGGAGTGTTGAGCTCAGCAAGGCTGACGTCTTTGACGTTGGTCAACGATTTTCCGAACCTGAAAGTGGATGTGTTGCTGTTGGTTCCGGGAGTGGAGATAGAAGGAATACTGACTCTCACTATTCCGAATCCACCACTTCTAAGCAAAATCCGTTAACTAATTCTGGAGACACTGGTTTTTCCAACCTTTGGTTATGTACCACCGCATCAGGAACTAGTGTTGCTTCGTCTTGAACTTTTGCAGCGTGTCTTGGAGATTTCGGGAGCTGATCTTTTTTTAGACTGAAGGTGAACTTGGTTGTATACAAAAGTCTGTAAAGAAGATAACCTAAGCCCGAGTGGAAGAAGGAGAAATTTAGGGGCTTTCCGTCAAGATGACAAAAAAGGGCTAGGGAAGTCTTTTTGTGGACTGTGTAAATAAGGAACTGAAATTGCAAGGGGATTTCCAGCTCTTGAAGTATCTTTTGAACTGGTTAGTAAGTGACACCCAGAAGAGAAGTAGACTCTTAGTTGTTGCTGCTGAAACCAAGAACTTTGAGAATTTTGCAAAATCATGGATGCTGGAAATGCTCATTGTAGATCCAAATTAGTAATAGGTACACTTCTAGGGTTAGTGATAGTTTCTATAATCATAATAGTTGTAGCCTCATATATCGTTTCACATGAGCAGGAAGAGAAGGTACAGGGAACACCTACGCCTACCACTTCTAGCCAAAAGGAGGTCACTATAGGAGCTAAAAGAGCTTTACTAATCGAAGAGAGTCATAGATTTCACACAGACTTGCCTAGAAGTTATTTTAAGCTTAAGGCGTATGCGAAGCTGCTATATGAATATGTGGATGCGATGGATGCAAAGGATTGTTACGTGTGCATGCAGTTACCTTCCTCAGTGAACTAGGGTATCAAATACCATCATCTTCCACTGACGTATGGAATTTCTTGTAGTTTGTTGCTTAGTATTTTTTATGAAAGAGGTCAGATTGAGTATTTCTTTTCCAATTTCGATGCAGTACTTCCTGAAGTTCCAGCTTACAAGCATTTGAATAAGTATGATTATTATAAGGACAGACTCCGGAAGTATTTCATACCGTCTTTGGAACTGGATACGGCTTATGCTCATCGGCATAATTTGACCTGTTTATTGTCAGATACAGAGATGAATTTTATAGAGCAGGTGGAAGATAGATATAGAAAACTAACTGAAACAAGAGATACAGGGGATAGTCCAGTAGATTGGACTGACAAAGAAAGATTACACAGATCTAAGGGGAGTTATGGTCCCATAGCATTGGACAAGGAGCAGAGAGGGAAGTTGTGTGTGAGACGTTATCAGACCTACTATGAAAAGGTTTCAGTAGGACAAAGTACGTGTGATCTTGTCTTCACTATGGAAGATTCTGCTAAGAACTTTTTGCAAGGCTCGGTGCAAGTGATTCCAACTGTGTATTATGTGTGCGGAAGGAATGCTTATGTCAGGTTGCCTGCGAATTGGTATGGTACATGCTGTTTGGGAATTATTTTTCCAAAAATCTACCATGCTGAGGATTTGGAGCTTTTGGAAACTGGACAGCATTCTAGAGTAAAAAGAGCTGCGCGTGCAGGAATGGTGATTGGAGATATCTTTGGAGCAATGATACCGAGTTTAGGTGTGGTCTTGAATGATGTGAAGATTAGAAGATTGGCGACTGTGGCTGATGAGTTCTCAGTGAATACAGCAAGGTCTTTAATACTGGTGGATGGAGAGATGTTATCGATAAGGATGATGGTTTTGCAGAACCACCTTGCTTTAGATGTATTATTAGCAAAAGAGGGCGGAGTCTGTAAATTATTGAAAGTTCAGGAATGTTGTACGTATATTCCAGACAACAGCAAGGATCTGGAGAGATATATAGACAACATTACCACGACTCATCAAGAAATAGAGGATTTGACAGAAGAGAGTGTGTGGGAAAAGATTGGTAAAGGATTTGATCTTGTAGGAAGTTGGTTTGCGAATTTGGGGAAAGGGTTCCTTGGCTTTGTACTAAAACCCCTTATCATTGTTGTGATTTGTGTGGTCTGTTTGTGGGGATTCGTCAGACCTTATAAGTGGTACAGAGGAAACAGACTTGAAAGAGCTCTCAGAGCGAGTGAAATGCGAATGGCTAGACTGCAGGACAGTCACTATCAGAACATTAAGGATATGGAGAGATTCCAACGGGGGAGAATAGCGACAAGTACTGTTTAGGTTGGTTCTTTCTCCAAGGGAATTGTGTGATGGTGTGATGACATTTGTCATCAAAGGGGGGAACTGATAGAGCGCCACGTTATTCTGAAATTTGTGGGGGTGCATCATATTCACTGTTTGTCCGCACCCACATATTAATTGAAGTAGTATTTAGGTGTGACATAGAAATGTATCACTAGAGTTTGTTTGACATAAGTGTGTTTAGAATGTAATCAGTGCTTTTTGTGAAGAATAATGCCGTAGTTCACTGCAAATTTATTTTTAGTTAATGCATAATGATTGGTTTTCATGTAATGCAATGTATTAGGTTTAAACGTGCAACATATTAAAGTTTGCACGTCATAGATTTCACATAGACTTGCCTAGAAGTTATTTTAAGCTTAAGGCGTATGCGAAGCTGCTATATGAATATGTGGATGCGATGGATGCAAAGGATTGTTACGTGTGCATGCAGTTACCTTCCTCAGTGAACTAGGGTATCAAATACCATCATCTTCCACTGACGTATGGAATTTCTTGTAGTTTGTTGCTTAGTATTTTTTATGAAAGAGGTCAGATTGAGTATTTCTTTTCCAATTTCGATGCAGTACTTCCTGAAGTTCCAGCTTACAAGCATTTGAATAAGTATGATTATTATAAGGACAGACTCCGGAAGTATTTCATACCGTCTTTGGAACTGGATACGGCTTATGCTCATCGGCATAATTTGACCTGTTTATTGTCAGATACAGAGATGAATTTTATAGAGCAGGTGGAAGATAGATATAGAAAACTAACTGAAACAAGAGATACAGGGGATAGTCCAGTAGATTGGACTGACAAAGAAAGATTACACAGATCTTAGGGGAGTTATGGTCCCATAGCATTGGACAAGGAGCAGAGAGGGAAGTTGTGTGTGAGACGTTATCAGACCTACTATGAAAAGGTTTCAGTAGGACAAAGTACGTGTGATCTTGTCTTCACTATGGAAGATTCTGCTAAGAGCTTTTTGCAAGGCTCGGTGCAAGTGATTCCAACTGTGTATTATGTGTGCGGAAGGAATGCTTATGTCAGGTTGCCTGCGAATTGGTATGGTACATGCTGTTTGGGAATTATTTTTCCAAAAATCTACCATGCTGAGGATTTGGAGCTTTTGGAAACTGGACAGCATTCTAGAGTAAAAAGAGCTGCGCGTGCAGGAATGGTGATTGGAGATATCTTTGGAGCAATGATACCGAGTTTAGGTGTGGTCTTGAATGATGTGAAGATTAGAAGATTGGCGACTGTGGCTGATGAGTTCTCAGTGAATACAGCAAGGTCTTTAATACTGGTGGATGGAGAGATGTTATCGATAAGGATGATGGTTTTGCAGAACCACCTTGCTTTAGATGTATTATTAGCAAAAGAGGGCGGAGTCTGTAAATTATTGAAAGTTCAGGAATGTTGTACGTATATTCCAGACAACAGCAAGGATCTGGAGAGATATATAGACAACATTACCACGACTCATCAAGAAATAGAGGATTTGACAGAAGAGAGTGTGTGGGAAAAGATTGGTAAAGGATTTGATCTTGTAGGAAGTTGGTTTGCGAATTTGGGGAAAGGGTTCCTTGGCTTTGTACTAAAACCCCTTATCATTGTTGTGATTTGTGTGGTCTGTTTGTGGGGATTCGTCAGACCTTATAAGTGGTACAGAGGAAACAGACTTGAAAGAGCTCTCAGAGCGAGTGAAATGCGAATGGCTAGACTGCAGGACAGTCACTATCAGAACATTAAGGATATGGAGAGATTCCAACGGGGGAGAATAGCGACAAGTACTGTTTAGGTCGGTTCTTTCTCCAAGGGAATTGTGTGATGGTGTGATGACATTTGTCATCAAAGGGGGGAACTGATAGAGCACCACGTTATTCTGAAATTTGTGGGGGTGCATCATATTCACTGTTTGTCCGCACCCACATATTAATCGAAGTAGTATTTAGGTGTGACATAGAAATGTATCACTAGAGTTTGTTTGACATAAGTGTGATTAGAATGTAATCAGTGCTTTTTGTGAAGAATAATGCCGTAGTTCACTGCAAATTTATTTTTAGTTAATGCATAATGATTGGTTTTCATGTAATGCAATGTATTAGGTTTAAACGTGCAACATATTAAAGTTTGCACGTGTAGTTTGCTTACTTACGTATAAAGAGTAATGAAATTAATGCTTATAGTGTGATTTTAGGAGTGTGTTTAACAGTGTAAAGGCCTGATCGTATATATGTTTAAAGAGAAAGGCCTGTTCATTTCTTATGTTAGCTAAATGTTGTAGGCCAAAAATGATTTACCTTGGTAAAGGCTTTTGGGTTTCAGGACGATGGAAAATCTTAGAGAAGTGAAAAGTTTCTCGTTCTCATGTTTCTGTTGCAGGTGCAAGGACATTTAGCTTGTTAGAGAGACTAGGTCTTTGTTTTAGGAGTTAGGATGGTACGAGAAGCCAATATGGGAGTACACTGGATTTTAAGGATGATACTTTCAGCAGAGATGGTGTCTGGTACCCAAGGTCAAGCTAACCGTCGTTGGGTGGAATACAAGTTTCACTGGAAAAGTACTGGAAGAAGACCTGGTTGAAGAGGTGTGCCGAAGGGCATGTTCTATGTTTTTGGGATTTTGAATTAGGTACAGTGTCCCGTGGGTTGAGCAGTTGAGGTTTAGATGGGAAGCTAGAAGGAGCATCTTAGAGCGATCTCTGACTAAGTGAGTGTCCTTCTAAGGAAGTTTTCACTTCTGACACCTTTTTACTCTCTTGCCTGGGAGGGAAAATGCTAAGTAGGGATGTCACCTTAGAGGAAGAGTAGGGATAGACTAATTGCTTTTTCTTTTAGGCTAATGACTTCTAATGTAGAGATTGGACTATCGCATTTCTGATGTTATTGGAATTGATTATTCTTCTTATTCTGAGTCGAATGAGACTCCTGCGTAGGTTATCTTTTGTATTAGTGCCCATTTATTTTCTTCACCTGGTATTGAGGTGTTTGTATTTGCAGTTATTTTGGGTTGTAATAAAATCCTAAAAATTTTGATTCGGAGTCAGTGGTCCTTTGGAACTGAGATTTGATTCTGTTGATTAAGAATTGAATTTCCTCCCCTCTATACTATTAAGCATATAAAAAGAACCAGGCGACCTGAGAGGATTCTAGGGAAAGGTAAGATAGGCAAGAATCCGGTTCTATCAGTATCAACTGAATCTCGTCATGCCATCTCAATTGGTAGGACGTCTAATGAATCCCCAACACCGACTGGGTAAAATGACACTGTATAACCGACAAGCGGTATCCTGGTATTAGCCTATTGCCCTGCCTGAAAGGTGCCTAGGTGTGGTAGGTTATGTCACACCAGCACTAGGAAATAACCCGGGTGGTATGTGGTACGAATCATGCATTTATCCATGACAAAATCAATAACCACTGTCTGGCGACATGCAACGTCTGATGTCATTCCATGCTAATTCATTCAAACAACGTGTTCATAGGTCAACAGACTCAGGCGTAGTTCAGTCTAAATGTAAAGCATCATGCAAGTCTGGTGTTAGTCGATTATGTAAACCACGGTGTGTTGAAGACGCACCTTAGCACAGGAAAGCGGTACCACCAACTGGTGAAAGAGGGGCGGAAAGCTACAGAAGTGACAGAGGAGGAAAGGCAGAATTGAAAGGTAAGCAGAGCATTGTTAGCACAAACTAGTGTGAATGTGATGTGATAGGTTGCATGACCTTACTGCTCTTAGGGTTGCCATCTGGCTGGCATGACTGGAATGTTAATGTCCCAGCCAGTAAAACAAATATAAAAATCATAGAAAACCTGTATTTCTTCCTCTTATCAGTACATACTTCAAACCTCAAATGTAAGAAGAACTGATAGTTAAAGTAAACAAAGACCGCAAAGCTATGCTAGAAATTAAAAGGGATTATTTTATATGAACTTCTATTACAGGATGAGGTCCGGCCCTTGCAATCTCTGAAAATATGAATAAATGGCTGCTATTTTTCTTTTGAAAATAGTCTGCTCTGCAGGATCAAAATGTCTTACAGTGGCTCTCTTCAGTGTTGCTGTATGCTGAATGTTATGGGAGGCACTTCTCTGGACAATATACAGTAATTCGTGCATTTTTAAGCATACTTGGTCGATTACATTGGCCTCAATTTAATATCCTTTAGTGGGATTTCAAGGGTTCTCCAGCAAGGAATGTTTGTAGAATACTGCATTTAAATGCACCTTTGGCCAGTAGACCAAGTAAGACTTGCAATTTCAGGAACAATAAATGGCAAATAATTAATTCCAAGATGCACAGGAGTAGTTGAATTGGTCTTAACCTACTGGGACTTACTAAAATAAAAGATATTTAGACATTGTTCCACATAGGACATTGCTCAGAATATTTAGCAAATGGTGCAGTTTAAACTCATTTGTTTTGTCACTGTTCTGTTCATAGCGCATTTCTCAGCACACAAAAGGTTTTTGTTACAATGTAAGCCTATTAGAAGCAGCAACTCTCTTGCTGTTCTTCAGAAGGAAGCCTCATGCCCAGGCACAGTAACATACAAAATAGTGAATCTATATACAGTGGTAGTGCATGGTAATCTTGAGTTCAATCTCTCATCAAGTATTCATTGTTTTGATAAAATGGCCTATTGTCATTGCCTGAAATGCAGCCACGGCCCGTATAGGGCGTGCCACCGGGCGGTGATGTGGGGCGGGGGAGGAGCAGGGTGGGGGGTTGTAAAATGCGGCATACGGACAATTTGCCCCCGCCCCATGTCACTGCCCGGTGGCACGCCCTATACGGGCCATGGCTGCTGAAATGCATCTATCATTTGGAAAGAATTTGGTGTTTACAGCACGTGGAGTGAAGAAACTGAGCTTAAAGTAAATTATCAATGGTGCTCTAACCATACTAGTTAGACTTAACTAGCATATTAACAAGTAAACCTTGTTAGACCATTTGCTATTGTGTCACTGCCCTGTCAGCTGCTGGCTTTGGGGTTCATTAATACAGTGGCAAGATCAGAAATGAACTCGATTTCAAATGTTCTTTGGCTCACACTCCTTTTCTTCCAGCTAGAGCAGTCAATGGGAGTCTGGCGAGGAACTCAATGTGGGTGAAGGTGAATAGCCATTTCTGGTGAATGTGTTCGATGTCACTTCACTTTGGTATTTTGGTCATTTGAAGTCCATAGCAGCACAGAGTCAATACCCAAGCATATATAATTTGCATGATTATTATTATCAGGAGAGGTTTGAATAATAATTCTTTCTAGAAATATGCTGCAATAGTGCATGGAGAAAAAATGCTTCAACCTAAAATCTTACGTCTGTGGGATTTAACCCCTTGAACGCGTCCAGAATTTCCCTGCGGTGTGGGAAAATTCCGCGGGTGCGCAGATCGGACGGTTCCCGGCCGTCCGACGCCCACACCCACCGTGACATCGGATGGCCGGGGGCCGTCCGACGCATGGTAGGGGTTAATCTAATGTTTTACTCATGGCATGGTGTATATATTTAATTGGAAGCCTTGTGTGGGGCAAAAGGATCATGAAATATGACGTCTTGGAGTAATGTTCAGTAGGAGCATAAAAATGTAATCATAGAACAGTGGTAGACTGGCTTCAAACAGCAGTGATGTGTGGAAATTCAGAACATTTGAGAAAACAATTTTGGATGAACATGACTAATTACCACTGCTCCTCCACTCAACAGAACTCATTCGCTCACACCTCTTAAACAATTGTACAACGACCTAATACCCAACCTTGATGCCCTCTCTGGCTTCCTAGGACCCAGTTATTCCTCCAAAACCTCCTCCATCTTCAGCAGTGGTCACACAGTGAAATGGTACTATTCGGAGGAGGCACAGGAGAGGACAGCTTTTAGATATTGCAGAGCGGCTGAGCAGTTTCCTGCCTCAATGAGACACTTTTTGACCTACCTTAGCATCACCAATAGTATGCCATGGTTTACAAAGCACTGTTACTATCTGGTTCTTCTTACTGTCACCCTGAAAACCTTCTTCCCTCCCATCATCTACTCACTCTGTCACCCACTGCATCTCCTTTTCTTCACTCCTACCTTTCGTAAGTTGACTACGGGTGGTTACCTTTCAATCACTGTTGCCAATCCAGTGAGATACCAATGTTGTGGCAATACCTGCTTCAACCACAAGTATCATTTCTTATTGTCTCTGCCTTGGCCATGTTTTCTCTCTCCCACGTTGTGCTTTTAGATGATATTACTACAGCTGAAAAAGATATACAAATAAACAATGTAACATCTTAGTCAGGGACAACAACTGAAGTACCTTTGTTTTAAAAGTATAAGTTAACAGTTTCTGTACTTTGAACCACTAATATGTTTCCCTCTCTTCCTCTTTGTGTCTCTGTGAGTATCTCTCTTATCAACTTAAAACTTCCCTTGGTCTTTGCCACTTTCTCTCAGTCTCTATTTTTAGGCTTCTTTCAGTCTCTCTCTCTTTCAATGCCTTCCTTCTCTAGATCTAGGGGCAGATTTATGAGCCCCTTGCGCCACTTTTGCGTCACTTTTCCCATGTTAAAAGTGACGCAAAAGTGGCGCAAGGGGCTCATAAATCTGCCCCCTAGTACTCTATATTGGCATATGTGCATAGAGAAAGTGAAGAGAACAAGAGTGGTTCAGGAGACTTTAAACATGAATATGCAATCTCAGCTGCTCTTCTCTGTATCATCCTCCACTCCACAAACAGTTCAAATTCTCTACACAAAGTGCATCATACTCTGGTCCCAGAGCAGCAAACCCTCACTCATCCCTCTGAGTCCCTCCACTGCTCCTCCTCCTCAGCGGCGTCACTATGGGGGTGCGGACCGCACCGGGTGACACCCTCACATGGGGTGACACCAACAGGGCCGGTGTGCGCAGAACAACCTAACCTTTTAGGAGGAGGAGGTGCCTGTGCGCAGTGCGCACTGTCTCCTCTCCTTTCTTTTATTTGCTTCCCTGTGAAATGTATCCAAAAAAGAAAATCACTTTTGCTGGTAATCAATGTCTATTTTTCTGACGTTTAATTCCAAAGTGCAGCATCGGGAATAAAAGTTTAAAAATATGAAAAATAAATAACTAAATAAAGTAAGACAGAGTGGTAGCAAACTGGCCAGATTGATTTTATTCACACCCAAACACATTAGCGCTACTTTTACAGAGTTTGCCAGTGAAGCGCTATTTTTGTTGTCTTGGCTTTGTTTTCCCTGGGCTTGGAACTAGTGCACCAATCCTGGAGGTACTACAATGTGAGGATTGAAAAACAAAATTTGTACTGCGGCTCTGTATCTAGGGATGTTGTCTTTTTTTTACTATACTGCTTACGTTTTGTAAGGATATAAGCAATGGCCATTGAAATGGGTCCATTCAAGGCCCTGTTGTCATGTCCTTAACTTTTCAGGCAAAAGCACTCACTGATTTCTGAACAGTGAGTGTAAAAGCGTTAAGGTAACCATGTTGTTCCTGCTTACATTTCACATGGTTTGCAAAATTTTGCATTCCCTATGATTGTTTGCTTTTTCCAGGATGCAGTCACTTTTTTTTGTAGGCCACATATTGCTCTTGCCCAGTGCGTAATTTAAATTGAGCCTCATCCAGGTGTTTATAGCTGGCAACAATTGGGTTGTAGTTGAAGGCTGTCTGAGTTTTTCTCAGTGGGGCAGTATGGTGTTCAGTGGGGGAGAGGATGTGGCACTATGGCAAGAGCTGCTGAATTTGGAACTGGGGAACCAGGTTCAGTCTTAATAACCAGTCCGCTAGACCACTATCCTGAGAGAGCACTATCTCATGCTAGACCTTAGAAGGCTTCGCAAGACATTAGAAGCCCCGGTGTCGTAGCACCAGAAGGTGGACCCTTGCATGACAAGTGTAGGTTAACCTTCAAGGCTTGTCCACCACTATTCATACTGAAGTTCACCTCCAGTCTTGCGGGCAGGCCTATGAAGCAGTACACCCTAACACAATGACCCTGTCACTGAGATCACAGAACCCTTGAGAAGGGCCAGCTCTAGGGCAGTGCAACCGGTGTGACCGCATCAGGTGCTCACTTTAGGTGGAGGCATAATTTTTGCAAGTATATTATGGTTTTAAAAGCGCTTGCTGCCTCCTTTCTGGCCTCCAGTAATTTTCGGTAACAATAAAAATGTCATGATGACTCTGATGATTGATGTTCTTCCTAGAGAGAGATCGGAATTTTGTCTAATGGAAGATTTGACTCATGGAAAGGTAGCTCAGAGGGTTAATGTACCTGCTGCAAAGAACATGTATCATGCAGATCACAAAGTGCACATAATGTAAATAGGCCAGTGGGCTACTGCTTTTGTCAGAGAGATCCTTTTGTTACTTGCAGTTTATAAGTTAAAATCCTAACATAGAACAGTGAGCTATTAACTGTCATCTACTCCTCAGCAACACAAGTCACATTTTTTATTAACTTTTGATACGTTTGAGCTACAAACAATTTATTAGTTTAAATGATCAGATCATTCTACAGATCTTGCATTATGAGGCAAATATGGCAGAGCCATTATTATTTAGAAAACATTTGCACACTAGGATTTTTAGCCATTCATGTTTGAACTGCTGTTTTGGAAAAGGGAGAAGTGCTGATGACAGAAACTCCATGGCTCGGAGACAAATGGCTTGTGCTTCCACATTTTATCGTATTTGGGGACATTCTGTGATTAGAAGCATATCCCACTTTGTGAACACATTTTACTGTCAATAACGCATTATAACCTTAAATAGTCATGTGTATCCATTGGTTGAAAAAACTGGGCAGTGAAACCAAACAAATACAAAAAATTGGGATGTTTGCGCATTCGGGCCACGCCTCTGGCTCTGCCCACTGATCCAATCCTTGGGTTATTCCCGCCCTCTGATTCTCCGCCCACAGTTCCCCTACTTTTTTTCCCCCACTTCAACCACTGATATATCGTGTTGCTGGATAGTGGGAACCCCACACCAGTAAAAAGTACCATACCTATGATATTATAAATTACAATAAACTGTTTACTAGCAGGTAGCCCACTGTACAACCTGATTAATGAGTCATTATCACACTGTTGTTAACAGGCACATTTTGTAAATATAGGACCTACATTTACAAACGTTACTAAGGATTCTGTATGGTCCCGTTATTTGCCAACTGTGTCCACTGGCGGACTCGGGCACAGGAGGTCCATGCGGTAAGTCATGAGGGGGTGACACCAACGCTAGTGACGCCACTGCTCCTCCTTCAAACATTTACCACTTCTTATCTGTTTACCAATCTCCCCTAAGCGATTGGCCTACTGATACTTCCTCCTACAGATCGACAACTGAGATTTCCTCCTCTTCCGATTAGCCATGCTACTTCTTTCGCTGTCCACATCCTTTAATCTTCCATGCTTTCCTTCTTCGACTAGAGTCTCTTCTACTAGTGTCTCTTCTGACCTTATTCTCCACTGGAAAATATTTGGCTCTCTTCATCAATCTCCCATCTGCCTTCTTCTCCAGTCCTCCAACATGCTGCATTGGAAAGCAAATTACAAAAAATCCTGATAAAGGTAATCTCTTGGGTGAGGTGCTAGGATCACACATAGTAAGAGACTTAACCACCCAACTGGAGGAAATGTGTGCCGCTAGATGGTTACCATGCTTCCTGCCACAAGTCCTTTAACAGCTGCATGGCTCTTTTTCTGGTGTGACTCGTTGATCACACAATTTGTCACTGGCCTGGTATCTCTGTGGGAATGCTGTTAAAAAAGCATGAGAACTGGAATGTTTTTAAAGTGCTAAATTGCACACATTTTAATATAGTGGTTTTCAAACTTTTCATTCAGAGCCACTGTTGAGTTATAAATATTTTGGCACACCCCTCCCTTCCATGACATAACCTGCTAAAATGTTTAACAATGAACATTGATTACTTATGAGATTATATGTTTCACATTAGAAATTGATGGTACTTGATTGGACTAAAATCAAAGATAGGAGAAGAAACATTATATTCTCTGGCACTTTATCCTACTTCACCTTGCAAACATGTAAAAGGCTGGGATGTCACAGCATTTCCAAAATCACCAGATAGGCCGGGGTGCAAACTCCAGTGACGTTCATGGTACCTTTTTTTCATTACACAAACATATATGGTTGCTTGGTACATCAGATTTTGCAGAAAGCAAAACACTGATGGTTAGAATGCTTGGATTATATCACTCAGTTGTAATTTCTTGGGACCATATTCTAGTTCTATTTTTTGTCCACCATGCCATCTCAGACAGGAACAATACATATGCATATCAGCCTTGGTTCTGCTGAAATCAGAATAGCCTAGGCAAAACTACCAGGCAGAGAATCCTATGAAGGGGACCATAAGTAACCCTAAACCAGTTGTGCCTATGTGGGTTTGGAGGTAAGGTACAGCTTGAGTGCTATCACATTGAACATAGGACCCAGGTCTGAGCACACCCATCACTCTTTGAGTCTCACACTAAAGAAAGCAGAAGTGATGGATGGAATCTTGAATTCATCTCAAACACTGGTAATTACTTAGAGAAACATTTGAGTACATTGTTTTTTGCCCACTATATGACCTCAGACTGAAACTAGTGATATGCAAATCAGCCTTGGTCCTGCTCCAGTTTTGCATCACTCCAAATGACTTGTGCTGACCTTAAGTCATATTCATGTTATCAATCCCAGAAAAATGAAAGTTTTACACACCCCTACTGCAAATCAACATTAATGCAGGTTGTGTGTAGATGTCTGCAGATGGCACAATATTGTTACATATTACTACTGATATGCCGTTGCCTATAATGCGCATGAAACCGAGTAAAGCATTTTTTTCCCCTTGATGTCAAAAAGTAATATATCATTTGTGCACTTTATGTTTCAGTAGTATTGTACATTATCAATGTCTTTGCAGCACCAAGAAAAAATGAGACAGGATGCTATTATTATATATGTTATACTTTAATATTGAAGGCTAATTTTATAGACTTTTATGGCAGACAATATTATCATGTCAAAAATGTGGTGCCAATTACGATCCGGTAAAAAAATTCCCCGTGCGACTCGTATCTGGTCTTTTTACCGTACGAATCGTACAAGTGCCGCACGAACTGGCAATCACGATTCGCATGGTAAAAAGTCCATACGAACCGCATTGGGAATATTTCCCCACACGTCCTCGGTCCTCGGGTCGGAAAATGTGTCTGACACGTCCTCGTACGATTTACCGTACAAATGTGAAAGGTGAAGTCCGACCGAGGAATCACGATCCATCCCGTGCGTCCGAGGCCACAACCGTATGGAAAAAACACCGTCCGCACCGAACTCCCATAGCAACCATGGAGACATGTGCCCGCATATGCGCCCAACACTCCCCTCAGCCCCCGTACGTCCGACACGTACCCCCCGTGTATGTACACCCCCACCCGTGTATGTACACCCCTGTACGTTCGAGTCCTACTCCCACCCCTGGACGTGTCGTACCACCGTCTATGGACACCCCAGTACGTTCGAGTCGAACCCCCACCCCTGTACGTGTCGTACCACCGTCTATGTACACCCCAGTACGTTCGAGTCATACCCCCACCCCTGTACGAGTCGTACCACCGTCTATGTACACCCCAGTACGTTCGAGTCGAACCCCCACCCCTGTACGTGTCATACCACCGTCTATGTACACCCCAGTACGTTCGAGTCGAACCCCCACCCCTGTATGTGTCGTACCACCGTGTACCTACACCCCAGTACGTTAGAGTCGTACCCCCACCCCTGTACGTGTCGTACCACCGTCTATGTACACCCCCCACCCCTGTACGTGTCGTATCACCGTCTATGTACACCCCCCCACCCCTGTACGTGTCGTACCACCGTCTATGTACACCCCAGTACGTTCGAGTCGTACCCCCACCCCTGTACGAGTCGTACCACCGTCTATGTACACCCCAGTACGTTCGAGTCGAACCCCCACCCCTGTACGTGTCGTACCACCGTCTATGTACACCCCAGTACGTTCGAGTCGAACCCCCACCCCTGCACGTGTCGTACCACCGTGTACCTACACCCCAGTACGTTCGAGTCGTACCCCCACCCCTGTACGTGTCGTACCACCATCTATGTACACCCCCCCACCCCTGTACGTGTCGTACCACCGTCTATGTACACCCCCCCACCCCTGTACATGTCGTACCACCGTCTATGTACACCCCAGTACGTTCGAGTCGAACCCCCACCCGTGTACGTGTCGTACCACCGTCTATGTACACCCCAGTACGTTCGAGTCGAACCCCCACCCCTGTACGTGTCGGACCACCGTGTACCTACACCCCAGTACGTTCGAGTCGTACCCCCACCCCTGTACGTGTCGTACCACCGTCTATGTACACCCCCCACCCCTGTACGTGTCGTACCACCGTCTATGTACACCCCCCACCCCTGTACGTGTCGTACCACCGTCAATGTACACCCCAGTACGTTCCCGTCGCACCCCCAACACAACCTCCTAAGTACGGAGCGCACCCCAGGCCCCAACATCACAACCGCATGTACGAGTCGTACCAAGCCACACACAAGGACAGCACCGTACAACCAAATGGCCCATGTACACACCGTACACACGCTCAAAACGCACGTACACAACCAGGACAAAACTAAACAACACAAGAATACACTATACGAATGGCACAAAGCCACTAAACATGGCCAACAAACACTACAAAAACACCTTCACTGACCTGCAACTGCCAAAAACAAACAGAGGCCCAAAACACCACCACTCCTTATAACACACCCACCCAAACTTCAAACACAGCCACACCCACCCATGGACCAATAAAAAGGGCCCACACACACAAACCATGAGCCTTTGCAACAGACTCACTGCTGCCAGACACCACAGAACCATACTACAAGCTTCACCACACCTTACACTTGCACACCTTCACACAACCACCTTCACAAACACCCCCTCATCACATTCACACACACACACACCTGCACAACCACACCCACACACTCACAACCATCCACACCCCCCCACCACCATCCACACCCACACCCCTCACCATGCCCACTAACAAGAATCCAAAGTTCAGTAACCGAGAGTTGGAGGTTCTTGTTGATGAAATCCTCAGAGTCGAGCCACAGCTCTTTGGAACATTGGTCAGACAGACCAGCATGGCAGCAAAAACAGCCATGTGGCAGACCATCGTCGATGCTGTGAATGCTGTTGCGGACACCAGAAGGACCAGGCAGGAATGCCAATCCAGGTGGTACGATCTGCGGAGGAGGGTCCGAGCCAAGATGCAGGAGGAACACAACCAGGCCAACGCCACTGGAGGAGGGCCCTCCCGCAGACCCGTACACTACCAGCCCTGGGAGGAGAGGGTGATGGCCATACTGCCGGTGGAGGCAGTGGAGGGATTAGAAGGACTCCGAGACCCGGGTGAGTACACAAACAACGCACCTCACATGGGGGGAACGTCATCCACAACCAAAATCACTAACAGGCACGCAACCACCCCAAGCTATCGCATGACTCAACCACACTCCATGAACACGCACATGCCACTACCGCCACCATGCCCCATGCACCCAGCTGGACAATGTCAAGTCACAGGCCACAGAAGACAACAACACATGACACGGTAACCCGGATGGCGGGAGGGTGGGCCCCAAAAATATCACATAGTGCAACTCAGAAGCAGACAACAATGCCCTCTGCCCATATGGCCTAGGTCACAGCCAGACAAACACTGTGTCCCCACACAGGAAATACTCGCCAGCAAATGGCAGACGCCTTGCATCAACACATGGGGGTGAAGGCACTGTTTTGCACATGACAGCAGCTAATGAACAGCCAACATTGTGAAAGAGTGGCAGCACACACCACCACAGCAGCAGCGCACACACAGACACTACACCCAATGGGTGCCTGGAGATCAGAAACAAACTCACATCAACAAGCCAAGGGCCATTCAAAGATCTGCTAACAGTGTGTGCACAGGAAGCTGGGCTGAGGTGACAGAGGGTGACACACAGAGGGAGGGAGAGGGGGACAGAGAGGGAGGGAGACACAGGGAGACGGACAGAGGGAGGAGGCTGACACACGGAGGGAGGGAGAGGGGGACAGAGAGGGAGGGAGACACAGGGAGACGGACAGAGGGAGGAGGCTGACACACGGAGGGAGGGAGAGGGGGACAGAGAGGGAGGGAGACACAGGGAGACGGACAGAGGGAGGAGGCTGACACACGGAGGGAGGGAGAGGGGGACAGAGAGGGAGGGAGACACAGGGACACGGACAGAGGGAGGAGGCTGACACATGGAGGGAGGGAGAGGGGGACAGAGAGGGAGGGAGACACAGGGAGATGGACAGAGGGAGGAGGCTGACACACGGAGGGAGGGAGAGGGGGACAGAGAGGGAGGGAGACACAGGGAGACGGACAGAGGGAGGAGGCTGACACACGGAGGGAGGGAGAGGGGGATAGAGAGGGAGGGAGAGGGGGACAGAGAGGGAGGGAGACACAGGGACACGGACAGAGGGAGGAGGCTGACACACAGAGGGAGGGAGAGGGGGACAGAGAGGGAGGGAGACACAGGGAGACAGACAGAGGGAGGAGGCTGACACACGGAGGGAGGGAGAGGGGGACAGAGAGGGAGGGAGACACAGGGACACGGACAGAGGGAGGAGGCTGACACACGGAGGGAGGGAGAGGGGGACAGAGAGGGAGGGAGACACAGGGACACGGACAGAGGGAGGAGGCTGACATACGGAGGGAGGGAGAGGGGGACAGAGAGGGAGGGAGACACAGGGAGACGGACAGAGGGAGGAGGCTGATACACGGAGGGAGGGAGAGGGGGACAGAGAGGGAGGGAGAGGGGGACAGAGAGGGAGGGAGACACAGGGACACGGACAGAGGGAGGAGGCTGACACACAGAGGGAGGGAAAGGGGGACAGAGAGGGAGGGAGACACAGGGAGACGGACAGAGGGAGGAGGCTGACACACGGAGGGAGGGAGAGGGGGACAGAGAGGGAGGGAGACACAGGGAGACGGACAGAGGGAGGAGGCTGACACACGGAGGGAGGGAGAGGGGGACAGAGAGGGAGGGAGACACAGGGAGACGGACAGAGGGAGGAGGCTGACACACGGAGGGAGGGAGAGGGGGACAGAGAGGGAGGGAGACACAGGGACACGGACAGAGGGAGGAGGCTGACACACGGAGGGAGGGAGAGGGGGACAGAGAGGGAGGGAGACACAGGGAGATGGACAGAGGGAGGAGGCTGACACACGGAGGGAGGGAGAGGGGGACAGAGAGGGAGGGAGACACAGGGAGACGGACAGAGGGAGGAGGCTGACACACAGAGGGAGGGAGAGGGGGATAGAGAGGGAGGGAGAGGGGGACAGAGAGGGAGGGAGACACAGGGACACGGACAGAGGGAGGAGGCTGACACACAGAGGGAGGGAGAGGGGGACAGAGAGGGAGGGAGACACAGGGAGACGGACAGAGGGAGGAGGCTGACACACGGAGGGAGGGAGAGGGGGACAGAGAGGGAGGGAGACACAGGGACACGGACAGAGGGAGGAGGCTGACACACGGAGGGAGGGAGAGGGGGACAGAGAGGGAGGGAGACACAGGGACACGGACAGAGGGAGGAGGCTGACATACGGAGGGAGGGAGAGGGGGACAGAGAGGGAGGGAGACACAGGGAGACGGACAGAGGGAGGAGGCTGATACACGGAGGGAGGGAGAGGGGGACAGAGAGGGAGGGAGAGGGGGACAGAGAGGGAGGGAGACACAGGGACACGGACAGAGGGAGGAGGCTGACACACAGAGGGAGGGAGAGGGGGACAGAGAGGGAGGGAGACACAGGGAGACGGACAGAGGGAGGAGGCTGACACACGGAGGGAGGGAGAGGGGGACAGAGAGGGAGCGAGACACAGGGACACGGACAGAGGGAGGAGGCTGACACATGGAGGGAGGGAATAGGGGGACAGAGAGGGAGGGAGGCACAGGGACACGGACAGAGGGAGGAGGCTGACACACGGAGGGAGGGAGAGGGGGACAGAGAGGGAGGGAGACACAGGGACACGGACAGAGGGAGGAGGCTGACACACGGAGGGAGGGAGAGGGGGACAGAGAGGGAGGGAGACACAGGGAGACGGACAGAGGGAGGAGGCTGACACACGGAGGGAGGGAGAGGGGGACAGAGAGGGAGGGAGAAGGGGACAGAGAGGGAGAGAGACACAGGGACACGGACAGAGGGAGGAGGCTGACACACAGAGGGAGGGAGAGGGGGACAGAGAGGGAGGGAGACACAGGGAGTGCAAATCAGCCGTGTGGTGTGTGGGAATGTCTGCTCGTCAGCAGGTAGACAGCGTGCATGTAGCCAAGGGTGGCCAGTGCCAGAACCTCCCCTCTTCCCCATGGCATAACACAGGGCCATGTCACAACCTGTTCACGAGCACAACGACAGCTACCTGCATTATATAAGTGTGTGGATCCACTCCATGTGCACATGTACAGTGCTACACGGAAAGCGCCAATGCATGGCTCGCCACACCTGCCCACTCCACTGCTGACTGCAGTCACACTTGACGCAGCAAGTAAGACTGTGCCACACATATTTAAAGGGGCCAAAGTGGTGTCCAAGGGACACACCCATGCACAAGTGCACTGTGAGTGGAATGCAAGACAGATCCTAATTCCAAGAGGAAAAGTTGCAACTGTGAAACTGATGAAACATGGATGTTGCATGGACCAAAATTAACATTGTCTCTCTCACACACAGGTCAACGTCGTGGTTCACCCCCCAACACTGGGGGGGAAGACTCACAGGACCCGGATCTGCGGGAGCCCGATCCCACCGGCAGCGACGACTCTCACCACTCTGTGGACGACCCCGACCGACCTGGCCCCTCTGGTGTCCAACCACCTGCAGCACCTGCATCAGGTACAAGTGTGCCAACCACCACCCCCACTCCTGCCACATCCCAGGAGACACCCAGGATCCCTGCCCCACCACCACAATGCAGCCAGGCCGGCCAGGAGGGACACGGTGTCCCGGGCACCCAGGAGGAGGCAGGCGACAACGCCAATGCCACCCCTCAGGGGTCCCGGAGACCCGATGTACCCACAAGGGCAGGCCAGGTGCAAGTGGGCAGGGGTGGTGGGAGTGGAGGACGGCGGAGGCGCGAGCCTGACCAGTTGGCTGGGGAACCGGTATTTGCCCATGTCCATAACATCATGGACACATACCGGCAGGACACCACGGGCATGGCCCAGGTTGTGTCCACCCTCAATGAGATCAAGGGGACCCTCGATGACATAAAGACCCAGTAGGCCCAGCAACATGCGGAGCAACATGCCTGTCTACTGCAACACCAACGGAGGATGGAGGACAGACAGGCTGAGCAAGTGACGGTGTTCCAGGGGATTCACGATACACTCCGTCGGATGGCCGACAACATGGGCAACCCTCCCTGTGCCCAACGGCGTAGAACATCACCACCCACAGGGAGGGATCAGGAGGAGGAGGAGACATCCGATGGAGCATCCCAAACATCGTCACGGCCTGCTGCTGAGGGTCCCCGCAGGAGGCCGGGTCGTCCACGGAAAGGACCGTGAGGGTCGGCGCTACATCACCATCTCCCAGGACACCTGGCCTGGCACCTGGCCCACTGGAGCAACAGCATCACAGCATCAAGAGACATTCTCTGCCACATGGCCCTGCTGGTCACTGTCTGACCAATGTTGACAAAGACTGTGGCATGGACTATGAGGATTTACATTGGCAAGGACACCAACTCCCCTACTGAACTTTGGATTCCAAACTCCCGGAAAGCCCCTCACTTTATCCCCCCCCCCCCCCCCCAATAAAAATTCACACCATGAAGAGAAGATGCCTGCTGGTTGCATTATTACCTTACATGTGTGTTGTAAAGTCTAAACATGCCTCAGCTCTCTTTTGACTCTAACCATCCACACCCTGGGGCCTGAGTCTGGCAGAGGACACACGGGTCACAGTGTATTAGGCAAGACAGACATGGCGCACCATACACACCCGTGATGGGCCCAACCAGCTGAGGGGGTGGCCGCACAACCCTGCTGACAGACACATTGAGTACAGCAACAGTCATGCACAGAGGTCAGGGATCATGTCCAGGGTCCTGGGGGGCACCCAGGTATGTGTAGACAGGTGGCAGAACCATGTCCTGCAAGCTTGAGTCCGGTGGATGCAGAGAATGGGAGCCTGGCCAACGTTGGATGCATGGGGATGGCACATGTCACAATACCCACACAGTCATGGACATCATGCCCAATACACAGTCTTAGCCCACACACACAGCTTGCATCTTGCTACTCGACACATCGACACATAGCCACTATCAGGGAAAACCATGCCAGACATGCTGGATGCACCATGGCAACACACCAGCATTGACGGAGAAGAGGCACCTTGGAGGCATAGGGACACCTTTATTAGTCATGTTTTCGGGATTGCAGAGGCAACTTGAAGTACACATGAACACATCTTGTGGAGTACCATGTGGGTCCAACACTGGAACCCCCCTTCGGCAGCACAAATGCGTGTTAGCCATGGAACTGGCACACAATTGTCGGCTAACAGCTAAACACCCACAGCTGCTCACAGAGAGACTGCCATACACCATTGATCCGCTGATGTGGAAGTCCCACACCATGTCAAGCCAATGCTAACCGTATGTGTCCGAGGGCAGTGTCACACACATTGATGCCATCATCACAATCCACTATCCCATCACTGATGACTGTCAACCAGGCAGACCATCTAGTCAGGTGTACACAGCTGCATGTCGTGTCCCATGGGGATGCTACATGGCTGCAGAGGAACCAAACATCGACAGGGGCAGTGTGCATACATCGTGAACAACTGCCACACCCAATACACCCCAGATGCATCCCTTACCCTATGGAGACTTCCAAACGTGTCCGTGCCTGTAACGCTGAGTCAGCCCACGATGACGTGTCCATGAGGAATAGCAGTGCCACAACAATGTAAGCAGCAGACGGCATGCGCAAGTACCTGGGGAAGAGAGACACACAAGAAGTCAGCCACAAAAAGCACAGCCACTTGCATGTGCATTTACTCGACACATGTATGGATGACAACATGCTAGGTCACAATTATGACTGGGGAAATACAACCATCACTGCCACCATCACTCCAGTGACACACCCACACACACCTCTGACTCACGTGCCATACATGCAGGTGGAGACACACATCACAACACATGCCACACAGGGACCAATGCGTGCACACTGAGACACTGGTACTCACCACTAAGCAAAGAAGTCGCGTATGAGCCGAGTCCGGATGTCCTCTTGCGGCTCCACATCCTCCACATCACTAGCCCCATTGCCAAGCCCTACGTCCTCCACGGGTGGATGGTCCTCGTCATGTTGATCCAGGATGAGTGGCACAGCTCTCTCAACTGCCATGTTGTGCAGCATGCAGCAGACCATGAAGATTTTGCAGACCTTCGCAGGGGCATATGGGAGCGCGCCGCCGGTCTTGTGTAGGCACCTAAATCGGCTCTTCAGCAGGCCAAACGTCCTCTCTATCACTCGCCTTGTCCGGCCATGGGCGGTGTTGTAGCGGAGCTGGGCCGGCGTGATGGGGTTGCGGAGAGGTGTGAGCAGCCATGGCATGTTGGGATAGCCAGCGTCCCCTACATGGGAAGCACATGGACATCGTTAGAACTGGTGAAGCGGCCGTGCTGGTAGGCTATGCAAATTACAGGACAGACAGACTGTACCCACCAACAACACATGCTCTTTCGTTGCGCAGCTGCATCATCATTTCAGGCATCCTGCTACGCCTCATGATGTAGGCATCGTGTGCTGATCCTGGAAAACGAGCACAGACATGTGAAATCACCACGTCGGACTGACACACCACAAGGGCATTGATGGAGTGGTAGTGCTTCCGATTGCGGTACGCCACCTCCCGTGCGTGTGGTGGTACCAAAGCTACATGTGTCCCATCTATGGACCCAATGACATGGGGCATCCCTCCCAGGGCATAGAATCCACGCTTGACCGCAGTCAACTGTTCAGGGGTTGGGAACTTGATGAAGTCATCCAGGTGAATCAACATGGCCTCTAAGAAATCATGCAGCACACGGCAGAACATGCTCTGGGACATGCCACCAACATGAGCTATGGTATTTTGAAAGGTACCCGTGGCAAGAAAATGTAGGGCAGCCATTACCTTCAGCTGGGGTGTCAGTGCCGTAGGATACCTGTGCTGCGGTTGCAGGTGTGGTGCCAGTCTCGCCGTCAACTCCAGAATCAACGGTTGGGTGAAGCGGTAGAGCCGGATGCTGTCATTCTCCTGCATGGCAGCCAAGTCCGGAATTGGTCGGGCAAGAGGCGGCGCTCTGCAGTAATTTGGAAGTGACAAGGAAGAGTGAGTGCACTACGACAACAATTCATATGTACTGAGCACATGTTAATCTGTCAATACACATATGCTACATAGGGAGTCAGGTATGTGCTACATGCCCAGGACACAAATGGATGCAAGGTGACACTCCTACCAAGACCCAGCTACACACGGAGATTGAGAACCTCCCCATGCCACGCCATGGGAATAGCTGTGTCCCAGTGCAAGTGAACAGCCAGACGCAAGACAGGAGTGACATACGCCCACACATCAGCAGAAGTAGGATGCCGATTGCAGAGACTGGTAGCGGAACACTAGAGCCACAGGTCACATGACATTACACTAGGACAGCCCACACACCTTGCCATGAAGGTGCACATGTCATGACTCACCACACATTCATTGTGAGGATGCAGACATGTCCTTGTCAAGCTACTCCGTGTCCCATGCATACATGTGCACCTCACATGCGATACCACATGTGGCATGGTGTGCGGAACAGTGTGAAATTACAATCTACACACAGACACATGTTGGTTGCTGCAACGGCTGCAGCTTTTGAGGGTGCTCCAACATCAACCTGATGGGAAGCCCCCACACATACATGACATAGTCACATTGTGCACCGTGGGTAGTGACAAGTCAGGTGTGATAACCCCTGTACCGTGCATCAGGGGACACTTCCGTGTGTTGGTGTCCGTGCCATGCCAGTGACGCTCACCCCAAGTGTGCAGTACGACATGCACACATGTCAAAGGAGTAAAGGGCATGCCTGGCACACATTGCACCATCACACAGTACATCTGTAGACATCTCATCATACATCTGGTGCCTTCTCGACTCAGGAGTAATGTTCCACATCACAGGCCGTCACACCTGTGCCCCACACATGTAGTAATGCACAGACGATGCCTTGATGTCAATTAATGGACAAGTATGTCCATTCATGGACAAGTATGTCCATCCATGGACAAGTATGTCCATCCATGGACAAGTATGTCCACCCTATCCCTACCTCTGTGCCGCCTGTCACCACTGTGATGTGTGAAAACTGCTGTACTGCTGCGAAGAGGGCCTGTGTACGTTCCCATATCACTATGGGAGTGCTGTCGTATGTGTACCCATCGTGATGGCGAGCGTACAGGCATGTGTACGGCCCGTACCACTACGAGTAGGCATACGCAAGAACACCCATAGTGGTACGGGCCGTACACACGCCTGTATGCTCCCTATCACTATGGGTGTCCTCGCGTATGCGTACTCGTAGTGGTACGGGCCGTACACACGCCTGTACGCTCCCTATCACTATGGGTGTCCTCGCGTATGCGTACTCGTAGTGGTACGGGCCGTACACACGCCTGTACGCTCCCTATCACTATGGGTGTCGTCGCGTATGCGTACTCGTAGTGGTACGGGCCGTACACAAGCCTGTACGCTCCCTATCACTATGGGTGTCCTCGCGTATGCGTACACGTAGTGATAGTGAGCGTACAGGCGTGTGTACGGCCCGTACCACTACGAGTACACATACGCGAGGACACCCATAGTGATAGGGAGCGTACAGGCGTTTGTACGGCCCGTACCACTACGAGTACGCATACGCGAGGACACCCATAGTGATAGTGAGCGTACAGGCGTGTGTACGGCCCGTTGCACTACGAGTACGCATACGCGAGGACACCCATAGTGATAGTGAGCGTACAGGCGTGTGTACGGCCCGTACCACTACGAGTACGCATACGCGAGGACACCCATAGTGATAGTGAGCGTACAGGCGTGTGTACGGCCCGTACCACTACGAGTACGCATACGCGAGGACACCCATAGTGATAGTGAACGTAGGCACGCGTGTACGGTCAGTTGCAATGCATTTGGGGTGCCCTAGGGCCCCGGAACGCACCGTACCTGTGTGTGGAGCTCCAAATTACATAGGGGACACATGAGGGACAAGTATTAAGGCCTACATGCATGCTGGTTGTCATGGAGACCAAGTTCAAAATTTGAATGTGTTCTGGAAGGTGCACAGCAGTAGTCAGTTGGAATGAATCTACTTTGTTGCAATGTGTTTGTGGGGCTGACATCATGCAGGAGAATGAAACCGATAGAGAACACACAGACTGCTAGGTTTGAAGGGATTGGAGGAAACATAGGATGCAAATGTGAGTGACCAATCACTCTGTACTCCTGTGCATGAGATGGGCCAGCAAAGCAGATATAAGGCAGCCAGGTCCCATGAGGGAGCACTTGCCTGCACATCTTTGTATTCCATGACCCAGCTGCTGCTACTGATTCCCTGGAACCATGTCAAGGGCTGTGGAGAGGTCACAGCCATTCACCCTGGAGGAGAACATGGCTTTGGTGGATGTGATCCTCCCACGGTACCCCATGCTGTATGGGCGACCAGGTTATCAGGTGAGTTCAGTGTCCACTGGCACAGACTGTGTCCCTTTTTAGTGACTGTGACTTCTGCCATTGTGTCCAGGTGTGACACACATGCTTTGTACTGTAGGGGGGGTCCCAGGGGGGGGAATGCCTGATGTCTCCCAGCAGTGCCCTGAGACAGGAGGGGTGGGGGCCTATCACTCCCAGCAGTGCCCTGAGACAGGAGGGGAGTGTGCAGAGTCCTCCCAGCAGTGCCCTGAGACAGGAGGGGTGGGTGCCTATCACTCCCAGCAGTGCGCTGAGACAGGAGGGGTGGGGGCCTATCACTCCCAGCAGTGCCCTGAGACAGGAGGGGAGTGTGCAGAGTCCTCCCAGCAGTGCCCTGAGACTGGAGGGGTGGGGGCCTATCACTCCCAGCAGTGCCCTGAGACAGGAGGGGTGGGGGCCTATCACTCCCAGCAGTGCCCTGAGACAGGAGGGGTGGGGGCCTATCACTCCCAGCAGTGCCCTGAGACAGGAGGGGTGGGGGCCTATCACTCCCAGCAGTGCCCTGAGACAGGAGGGGAGTGTGCAGAGTCCTCCCAGCAGTGCCCTGAGACAGGAGGGGTGGGTGCCTATCACTCCCAGCAGTGCCCTGAGACAGGAGGGGTGGGGGCCTATCACTCCCAGCAGTGCCCTGAGACAGGAGGGGAGTGTGCAGAGTCCTCCCGGCAGTGCCCTGAGACAGGAGGGGTGGGGGCCTATCACTCCCAGCAGTGCCCTGAGACAGGAGGGGTGGGGGCCTATCACTCCCAGCAGTGCCCTGAGACAGGAGGGGTGGGGGCCTATCACTCCCAGCAGTGCCCTGAGACGGGAGGGGTGGGTGTGATGCACAGTGTGAGCCTGGATCATTGATTGTGTAGTTGCTCTCATTCCACCTGTGTCCTTTCAATGGCACGTACTGCTTTTGGCCTTCCCCCACAGGATCATGTCCCTATGACAAAGTTGCAATGGGTTGGATGCATACTATGCCTTGTTGTAAACAGCAAATGTTTTCTAATCTGTGTCCCCGTGACATGTGCAAGGTGTATTGATGTAGTGTCACTTGTTCATCCTCACAGGTAGACGCCTCTGCCAAGGAGCAGATATGGCTGGACGCCGTCAGTGCCGTTAGGAGTGCGGATGGTCGGAGGCGGCACCTGTCCCAGGTGAGGAAACGCTGGCAGGATATCCGGTGCTGGACGCGGAGGATCGCACGGCTCCTGCTGGGGGACTCACCTGAGAGCCACAAGAACCGCGGGCGCCGCCGTCTCTCCCACATCCAGAAACGTGTGCTGGCGGTGGTCTTTCCTGACTTGGACAGGCGTCTACAGGACATGCAGCAGCCGGAAGGGGGTAGGTACATGTGTGTGTTTGTTGTGTTTCACCAGCATTTGTAAGTGCACTGTTCCATGGATACACTTTCAGGGTTTATGGTGCTGTGACGATCCTGTTACCCACAGTGTTGCAGGCCTCTCCTGCCTCCCTTCCCCACCTTGCAATGTGTTCCCTGGTCTCTGTGTAGTCACTCCATCACAAAGTTATGTAGCCTGACACCTTCTCCAAGTGTACAATGCCTGCAGCATCATGTGTGGGGGTGGTGTGTAAGAGGTTTAGTGACCTTGCCTGTGCCCTGTCCAGTTCTGGACTTGTGGGTTCCATGTCAGTTGGCACTAATGCTGATTTCAGACATGGGAGTTAATCTCTTGAGTGCGAGGCCTTCCAGCAGGCATGTCCCATGTGGTGGCCTGTCACATGATGTACATGAGTGTGCGTTACGCATAGTGCTGGGATGTTAGCGTGTGTTGCAGTCATTTCCATTCAGGAGCATGGAGTTGTGTGCCCACTTCTGTCCCCAGGGGCATCTTTTCCTAGGTATCATGTGTGTAATCCGAGAATGCCGACAATCTCTGTGTCTACAGCATAGGTTGTGCTCTGTGCCATTGTCCCCTGGCACCATGTTTATTGACGTGAGATGTATTACAAGTGTCCACTGTCCAGCCTGACATGATTTTCCAAGTACATACTCACGGTGGCCATTGCCTGTGTGTCTAGTAGCAATCATCTGATGATGCCCATTTGTACATGATTCTTTGGACAGGCGCACCTTGGGTATTTGGTGTGCAATCTTGAATTATTGCATCCCATGTGTATTTCACCCAGACTAAGAGATGTAAGTGCTTCCTGTGTCTCCACAGATGTGTCTCCTGTAGGGGGTGGGTGGGGCGGCCATGGCCTACATGTCAAGACCTGTCATCTCCTTGCTCGGACTGGCCAGTGTGTGATGTTTGTCTGGACATACACTCAAGGTGCAGCGTGCCAGTCAGGGTGGGCATGTTATCAGTATTACCTATGCTGCATGTGCCTCTAGATCCTGGATTTGGTCCCTGCTCATCCCAATTTCCTGCCACGCTGTGTGGTGCAGATGCAGTGCTGTATTGTCCCCAGGGCCTTGCTCCTCAGTCAGATTGCCATGTCATCTCATTTGCTATTGTGTCATGCTCTCCATAGTTTTTCCATGGCATGGTGGGTCACACAACTGTGTCTTGCAGGGCCTACGTATGTACCTTGTTTTGTAGTTGTAACTCATCCTTTGTTTCAGGCTATGCACTGTAACCTACGTAGATTGTACTCATGTGACATATGTATACAGGTGTATGATTACTTTCTGTCTCTTCACCCTGCCCACAGCATCGTCGGGGGACACGGTGGGAGACATGGACACAGACGGCGCGGAGGGACCGAGCACCAGTGCCAGCGGTGACATCGGGGCTGGCACTTCGAGTGGGACAGAGGCGGTGGAGAGTGACCCCGGGGACCTGTCGACTGGCACAACAGACTATGAAGCGGACGGGTCCGAGGATGATCACTCCGAGTGGGCGGTGGCTGCACCACCATCTGACAGCAGCCCTACATCTGGCACCGCCCCCTCCATTGCCATCAGCCGCCTCCCACGTGCTCGTGTCCCTTCCCAACGTGCCCGGTCACCACATGTCTCCTTCCTGCCAGGCACCGCACCCCCTGCCCCTGTCTCCACTGCTGCCGCCAATGCTGAGTCTATGGACATCCAGCGGCAGTTGCAGATTGGTCAGACTGCGATCCTTAATGTCCTCCATGGCCACAGCCAGGTCCTCAACAACATGGAGGCATACTTGGAGGGCATTCATTCATCGCAGGCTGACCAACGCAACTTGCTGAGGTCCATAGACTCCACACTGACTGCAGCAGTGGGTCTCCTGCAGCGCTACGTCCCACCCCCTACCCCTGCTCCTTCCACACTTCCCACTCCCATGCCTGTCCAACATACACCCAGACGTAAGCATGCACCCACCACAACAGACACAGGCACCACACCAGCAGGGAAGGTCCGCCGCACAACTCCTGACACGCACACACAGGGTGCAGTAGGCACACCCACTGGGTCGGGGGGCAAACGTGTGACACGCAGCCAGAGTGGGAGTCCGCATTCCACCCAATCCACTCCCTCCAAATCCCCTCCCCTCAGCTCTCCTGCCCACATCTCCCCCAAAGACTCCTTCATGGCCGCTCTGTCCCTGAGCCCCACAGTGACACCACCCCGCAAGCGGTCACGGAGGTCCCCGGTCAGGGTGCTTGATTCCCCCCCCTGTCCACACCCTCCCACAGTGGCGCTGCGACCCATCCCTCTGACCCCCCCCCCTCCTTGGGGCCTGTGGTTCCTTCGGGTGCAGGGGAGTCCATGGAGGACCTTGCCGAGGTGTGCAGCGCGCTCCTAGAATCCACCTTTGGTCCTGCCCCACCCCCTGTGGTGGAGTCCTCCATCCCTGCACCCACGTCGCCTACCCTTCGCACTCCTGTCCCTGCGGTGCCTGTTCATTCCCCCCCACTTGATGCCCTGACCCCTGTGGAAGACAACGGATTGTAACTGTGCAGGCAAGCTAGGGGACACGCATCCCACTGTGTCCCCCATCCAGCTGGGACTCCTGGACTGCCCTATGGCCTTTGTTAAAATTGGACTCACGTCATACTAGTTTTTTTCTCATGCTGAATAAAGCTATTTATTTTTGCCCTTGGAACACTCCTGCATAGCTGGCCTTGCTGTTGGTGGGGCTGCTACATGGTTGTGGGTGTTGGTCATGTGTTGGGTGTGTGGGAAATGTAGTAGTGTGCTGCTCATAGGGGGGACCCTGGGATCTGTGTGCCATCACACGGTGTTAGCTACCTTTCTCCATTCATGTCAGCAGTTGCTGCATGTTGCAATTGTCCCAAGGTGTATTCCTTCCTCTGTGTACCCTGACTTCTTCCCTGCAGGGTGTCCCCTGACTTTGGCACAGAGCTGTGAGTCCATTAGCTGGGTGTGTGACGTAGTCCTTCACCTTTGCACATGCATGCTGAGCGATGTCTCCACCTGCGTCATTCGTGGCATCCTTGGTAGTCATTGTACTTGTGTATGTGGCCTATTGACATAACTTCATGTGTACATGTTTTCTTTTCTGCGCTATGCATGCGTATACTCCCAGCCTCGAACACATGTGGTACATGTACTGCAGGGTCTTTGTGCACCTGACTGACATTTGTGGGCATGGTATCTGTGACTACTCCACCCTTTGCGTTCCATGGGCACTGCTTGGAGTGATGGGCCCCCACCCCTCCTGTCTCAGGGCACTGCTGGGAGTGATAGGCCCCCACCCCTCCTGTGTCTGGGCACTGCTGGGAGGACTCTGCACACACCCCTCCTGTGTCTGGGCACTGCTGGGAGGACTCTGCACACACCCCTCCTGTGTCTGGGTAATGCTGGGAGGACTCTGCACCCACCCCTCCTGTGTCTGGGCACTGCTGGGAGGACTCTGCACACACCCCTCCTGTGTCTGGGCACTGCTGGGAGGACTCTGCACACACCCCTCCTGTGTCTGGGCACTGCTGGGAGTGATAGGCTCCCACCCCTCCTGTCTCAGGGCACTGCTGGGAGTGATAGGCCCCCACCCCTCCTGTCTCAGGGCACTGCTGGGTGGACTCTGCACACACCCCTCCTGTGTCTGGGCACTGCTGGGAGGACTCTGCACCCACCCCTCCTGTGTCTGGGCACTGCTGGGAGGACTCTGCACACACCCCTCCTGTGTCTGGGCACTGCTGGGAGGACTCTGCACACACCCCTCCTGTGTCTGGGCACTGCTGGGAGGACTCTGCACACACCCCTCCTGTCTCAGGGCACTGCTGGGAGGACTCTGCACACACCCCTCCTGTCACAGGGCACTGCTGGGAGGACTCTGCACCCACCTCTCCAATTTCACAATATGTACGCTCATGACATTCACGGATGTGGGTACGCTCCATGCATTCGAGGTGGGGGTACGAGTCGTACTTACACTGTTGGGGTGGGGGTACGCTCCATACGTACGCGGGTTGGGGTACGAGTCGTACTTACACTGTTGGGGTGGGGCTACGCTCCATACGTACACGGGTGGGGGTACGAGTTGTACTTACACTGTTGGGGTGGGGGTACGCTCCATACGTACGCGGGTGGGGGTACGAGTCGTACTTACACTGTTGGGGTGGGGGTACGCTCCATACGTATGCGGGTGGGGGTACGAGTCGTACTCACACTGTTGGGGTGGGGGTACGCTCCACACGTACGCGGGTGGGGGTACGAGTCGTACTTACACTGTTGGGGTGGGGGTACGCTCCATACGTACGCGGGTGTGGGTACGGGTCGTACTTACGCTGTTGGGGTGGGGGGTACGCTCCATGCATACGGGGTGGGGGTAGGGTCCGTACATATCCGTCCCCACGCTATGTGATGCTTGTGCGGGCCGTACCCAGGCCTTTGCCACGTGGGTACGAGCCGTCCCGCCATTGTTGGGGTGACGTGGGTGTGGGCGTGGTTCGACTCGTACCCACGCTCTTCCGTTGTGGCGGTCGCTGGCTTATCTGGACACGCCCCCACCCCCTCGTAGTGACCAGGGCCTGGGAGTCAGGTATGTCCAGGGCATGTGTCCTGTGTGACTTTGGTGGGGGGTTTGTGGCCTGCCCTGGTCCTGCCACCCCCCCACCCCACTTTCCCCCCTCCCTTAGTTGTTCTGACCTTCTGCGGCGTCTGCGTCCGAACCTGTGGAGGAGGTCGACTGCTATGAGGGCCGGGATGACTCGTAGGTTCGGGTCCATGTCTGTCCGTCGCGTACTGGTCCTCCTTGTTCACGTCGTCCTGTCGCGTACTGGTCCTCCTTGTTCGCGTCGTCCTGTCTGTCCGTCGCGTACTGGTACTCCTTGTTCGCGTCATCCTGTCGCGTACTGGTCCTCCTTGTTCGCGTCGTCCTGTCTGTCTGTCGCGTACTGGTGGTCCTTGTTCGCGTCGTCCTGATTTCCCGGCAGTTTTTGGCTGCCGGAAAATATTCACCGTGCGGGATGACGTCGGTGCGAATCGTAATTCCTGGTTCGTGAATGGCAGGCTGCGAGCGTCCCGACGTCAGGTCGGCGCTTTCCCGGATCGCATTTGTAGGTTTATTTTGTTCGGTCGGGCTTTTTTACGATTCGTACGGAAATGGTGTTCCCGTGCGAATCGTAATTCCATGTTTGTACATTTTGACGACCGGGTACGCGTCGGACGGAGCATGTTCTCCGTACCCGGTTTTTACAGGATCGTGATCGGCACCTGTGTCTTTTACCTGCCATTTGATGGTTACTTATTCAAGTTCTTTGGTTATCGTGTTGTTTTGTACCCCGGCTGTTATTTGTTAGTGGGATGCAATAATTGCAGCTTTGACTCATTTCACTCATTAACTTTAAATAGCGAGATATAACACTTTATTATAGAAAAAGAAATCATGTTACATACTCATAACATGGATTTGTATTTTGATTGTCAAAGCAATAAAGACACACACAGGACTGTCAGAGCTGCTACTGTCCTCGCAGGAATACCATGTTGTTGTGGCTGAAGGCCAGGCCAGCAGCTCTAGCCCTGCCAGCTGTGCTCAGGGAACCAGACCGAGGAGTGTGGGGCTAAAGCCCTCTCAGCCCAACGGTAGGTGTGCTCCTGGGTTTTTGCTTCTCGCTGCTGCCACAACACTTGAACGCTTTTGGCAAAAAAGCTGCATCTAGCCTCTTAGTGATAAGATGGGGAGCCTACTGCTGCTCGGCCATGCTGAATTGCTGTATTATCATAAAATTATGATTGACTTAACACAATTCCTTTGTAGTTTTACAGATGCTCAGCAGCGTTCAGCCTCTTGTCACTATGTTCAGCCTCTTGGTGCCTCTTTGGGCCCTTTCCTTCTACTCTGGACTGCTGCCCGACCTGAAGTTGCAAAGCAAAGCCCCAGCCGGCCTCCATGTAACTCACCTGATGCTGTGCACCGAGATGGTCCTCCCAGCAGGGGAACTTTTCCATTATGGCAGAGGAACGTTGCCCCACTAGGTGGCAGCAGATTTAAACACATGAAAAATAAAATAATAATAAATCATTTTTTTAATCATTTTATTTTTCTCCTTACCTGCAGGCTGCCAGCGAGCCGTGTCATAGGAGGGTGCCATGCAATCTATGACAACTGTAGGGAGGGGGGTGATGCGCACTTAGCATTTCTCCACCTTGCTGTGTTGTACAACTGGGTGGAGAAAAGCCAAGGGCCCCCGGGCACTATCTCAGTGGCAAACCAGGCTGCTCAGACAAATCCCAGCACTTCTCTCATGCTGGAATAGTATTCCTAACGTGAGAACAGCGTCAGTGTTGGCATCTGGAAGCCTGCACAGTGTGCACCAGCCCTGAAGCCGAGGATGGGGAGAGGAGCAATCCAACAACTGCAATGGAAGGTAAGTAAAGTTTTCTACTTATTATTTCTTTTTTTGACTGTGTGGCTGTGCTTATTTTTGTATGCCCCCCCCCAGTGCCCCATCACTTCAGATCCAGAACAGCCGCCACAGCTCCCCAGGTGAGGCGTAGGTGGCAGCAATACTAACAAAGAACAGGTTGGGGGTTTGGAACAGTTTCACCAGGTTCTTCCATCCACGACTGTTTTCTTTCTGCCGTTATACAGAGCCTGCCTGACTCCAGTGTAAGCTTTATTCACTGCAGCAATTTATGTAGCATCACTTTATCTGGGTGTTAATACAGTCTCACTTTCCTACAGTTGGTAGGTGGAATCACATTGCTGTGTATCCACTTAATTTAGGTGAATGTGAAATTTTGTTGCAGGCTGCAGATTTGGATATTTATTCTGAGGTATGCGGGAGGTAGTTTGGGGGCTTCTGATGAGCCTCTGCCTTCATTATGCACTGACCTGGGAACAGTTTTCCATGGCCTGTAACCGGTAACACTGATCAAGCTTTGTTTTCATTACATTTTAGAGAACCTATAAGGTTTTGCTTTGCTTCAACTGATATGTTAATGTCTAGATAGAATAATGGAAAATTCACGGAGATGCACTCAAATACTAGTTACTGCTTTGATTTACTTGTGAGAAAGTGTTACTCAAAGTGTCAAACATTTAGCAGCAGAAATTACTCAGATGCACACTGAAACTACAGAAATGTCACACATAAGCAATATGAAAACATGTCAGCTACGAGGGGGGCTTCTGTGTGCAGGCTTATGACATCTTGGTGCTTTGACTGGGAGAAAAATTCAAACTGGCCCTCATCTGAACTTTCAGCATATCACAGATATTTTAACTCTGAGTACTGTTTGAGAATCACATGCTCTTTTGTATAAATAACATCACCAGTGACTTGGTTAGTCAAATGTTGCACAGGTGTAATTTTGCACCTCATACCTAGAATGTGATGGAAGATGATATGAAGAAATGTGATACATTGAACAATAGCTAAAGATTGATTGGCTAAGTTCAATAAATAGCGTGTCAGGGAAATAGCAGTGAAATTTGCATAGTTGAATGCTTGGGCGTTCAATCAATGAAACACATGCACCACAGGCCAAAAACACCTTTTCTAAAAACAGTGTTGAACTTTGTGCCATTCAATCAAATTCCCTTTGTCATTACAATGCAAATGTGGAGTGCATTTTCAACTAAAATGGATTAGGATATAGAAACACTATGCAGGGTCTCAACAGGAAAATGGACAAGTTAGGAGTGACAGCCAAAATCTCTAGTATTTGGTGCCGATTGGACAAATAAGTAGAGCACAGCCCAGAAGAAAAACAAATGTGTAATGAAAATCCACCACAAACTTGCAGCAGAGGGTCTTACAAACTTTACAAATGTGAATAATATAGGTTTCCACTGTAATTTATATCAAACGATGTGTAGTGATTCTGTTTACCGTTATTTGTCAGATTACATACCACTTCAACATCGCATCATAAGCCCGGATTGAACCCATCCATTTTGCAAAAAATACATATGCTCCTAGTTTGAATGCGTTTCGTGGTCCAGTGACCGATGAAACAATCACCTGCCATCTTGTGGTTGGCTGTGCAGTGCTAGAAAGTGAGTTGGCAGCCTTCTTAGGACCTCTAAAAAGTGACAACATGCGCATCTAGGCACTGATTCTCAAAAAAGTTGTAGATCTGCAGTGCAGGTTTACTATCTTGCAGGAGTGCATATTTATGACTTTAATACATCCACAGACCTTTCTAGGAGTGTGCCTGAAAACTTGCAGCAGTCACATGGTTCAAATGTGCTTAATGAACACTATTGTGAAGGCATAGGCATTTTTGCATGCACAGTTGTATATGTTATTCAATAATGAATGTTGAAATACTCTCATCTTTGTGCAAAGGCATTTAAAAAAAAATCTACAGGAAAACATTGTTCCTGTGAAGAAATCTTTCCCCTGCATCACCATCATTTTTTGGGAGTGTTTCCATTCCCATTCCATTCTGAAAATGGATTTCTACCAATCCTCAGAAGTAGTAATGAACTGACTATTTTCATTGCAGTAAGGAATTGGAATGAAGTTTCAGAATGCCCACTCTCGACTCTCTGTCAACCCAAGCGAACACCAGAACTACCACCCTATCTCACTGCTCCCTTTCCCCACCAAAGTCCTGGAGAAGGCCATCAAACAGCAGCTCACCGAATACCTGAGAGAAACAACCTGCTAGAGGCCTCCCAAACCGATTTCTGTGCCGATAACACCAAGACCACCCTGATAGCTGCCACGGACGACATCCACACCCTTCTCAACAGGGGAGAATCGGCAGACCTGATCCTCCTCGGCCTCTCTGCAGCTTTCAACACCATATCCCACCACACACTCATCAAGAGGCCGCACCAGATTGAGTTTATGGAAGACACACTCAGGCGGATTACATCATTTCTCACGGGACGAACGCAGAGAATCCGCCTACCTGCGGCATCGCTCAATGTTCATCACTCAAACCTTCTCTCTTCAATACCTACATGACACCTCTAGCTGACATCGTCAGAACCCATGATCTCAACATCGTATCCTACACCAACGATACCCAGCTCATCCTCTGGCACTCAGCAGACCCCACAACCACTAAGACAAACTTCCACAACTGCATGAAGAATGTCACAGACTGGATAAAGGACAACTGTCTGAAGCTCAACACTGACAGGACAGAAGAGCTGATCTTTGGCAACCACAGCTCCTACTGGAACGAGGCCTGGTGGCCTGCCAAACTCAGACTCACTCCCACACCAAAAGACCACGGCCTCAAACTCTGCATCATCCTGGATAGAAAATTCACTATAAAAGGACAGATCAACACAGTCTCCTCTGCATGCTTCAACACTCTACGCTTGCTCAGAAGAATCTTCAAATGGCTCCCCAATAGCATGAGAAAAACAGCCACACAAGCCTTAATCAACCTCCGGCTGGACTACGGTAAAGCATTGTATGCAGGAACCACCACCGAACTCATGAGTAGACTCCAGACAATACAGAATCAGCAGCCAGACTGATCCTCAACCTGCACAAACTGACCCACATCACCCAACACCTGAGATACCTCCACTGGCTCCCTGTCCAGAAAAGATGCCAATTTGAGTTACTGACACACGCCTACAAAGCCCTCCATAATCAAAAACCACTATACATGAACCACAGCCCGAACTTCCACCAACCATCCAGAAACCTTTGCTCTGCCTCCCTCGCCCTTGCACAGACACCGTGCATCCACTGCAGCCACAGCAGAGACCGGTCCTTCTCCAACCTCGTCTCCAAGTCCTGGAACACCCTACCCCTCCTTCTCTGAACATCACCCTCGCTGACGGACTTCAGAAAGAGACTGAAGACCTGGCTTTTTGGCAAAGCCAAGAAACCCAGTGCCTGGCTGCCCTCATGGGTCATAGGCTGTGCTTTACAAGTACTGATTTATTGATTGAACCCTGACCTGGCATACCTAATCTCAAGCCCCTTGAATGGTACTGACTCACTAGCAGTATTATATTATCTAGAGGCGATATTGAGCATGATTAAAATTATTTGTGAGGAAGGGTTCCTTTTGAGAATATCTTGCCCTCATTAATCAAGCCATTTGTGTATGTCAGCCAAATGTATGCAAATGGTCTCTGTTAGACATCGTTTGGGTGGCCACAGGTCAAGCGAGGGCTTTTGCGTTTCACCTGTGGGAGCAGTTGTCCTTTGTTTCTGATGTCCTGTGTTCCATCATACCAGGGTTCGAGCAAACTGGGCCAAATAAAATCCCTTCAGCACTTAACTCTCAGAGGCAGAAATAGCGAGCAGTCACTAGCGGGGAACAGTGGGAACACCGCGGTCTGAACCACAAGTGTTGCGACTCCGCAAGACCTACTATGCATGACTAAACCACGCATATGCCTTAACCACGCATGTGCGTGGTTAAGGCAATACACAGTAGGGCTTGCAGACGGATGGAAGACGGAAGAAATTGCGATGAAGTGAGTGGGGCTGGGGGATGGGTAAGGGTACTTTGGTGGCCTGTGGGTGGGTTGAGGTTGTTTTGTGGGCTGGGGTGGGTCTGGGTTGTTTTGAGTAGGCTGTGGGGTGGGCTGGGGTACTTTTGTAGGCTGGGGGGGTCGGGATTGTTTTGTGGGCTTGAGGGCGGGTCAGGGTTATTTAAAGTGGGGCTGGGCGGTGAGTCGGGGTACTTTTGTGGGCCTGGGCGTCTGGTTGTTTTGTGGGCTGGAGGTGGGTCTGGAATGTTTTGTGGGCTGGGGTGTGGGTCGGTAATGTTTTGTAGGCTGGGGAGTGGGTCTGCGATAGTGTAGCTACGGACGGATGGAAGCAGGAAGCAGAAAGAGATCTGCGGTGAGGTGAGTGAGGCTGGGGGGTGGGTCAGGGTACTTTTGTGGGCGGGGGGTCGGTAGGTTTGTGGGCTGGAGGTTGGTTGGGGTAGTTTTGTGGCCTGAGGGGGTTGGGTAGTTGTCTGGACTGGGGGGTTGGAGGTAGTTTTTGTGGTAAAGCAATGCGTGGTTAACACTTGGTCGTTATTCAGACCGAGTGGCTTAGGCATGCGGGGTTTTGGAACTCATTGTCCCGTCATACACCCGTCACTGGCTTTTCAGGGAGGTACTGTGGGAGTGCATCACGCTCAGCCCTTACCAATTACCTAACTGTACAACCCAGTGCTTGTCTTATTATAAAAGAAAGTAATTCATTACACTTGAACACAAAATACTACACACTACAAAAGGCAGTCATGAATAATCATTGGCCCGGGCCACTGTGCCCAGGGTTCAAGGTCCCCCTTGATTCTTCCACCTTCCTCAATTTCAAGGTAAATTGTGTGCGCTCTGTTCTACAGTCTTGGGCCCAGTTTCAGAAATGAAAACAAGGCATGGATTTTCATTTTTCTGCTATGTTTTTCTAAAGCAAACTTTTATGGCAGTATGTTTATTTTTTCCATGCCATAGATCTTTGCAGGAAATATAGAATCGCTGCAGTTTCTAGACAACCTGTGGCTCACACATTTTTTTTCTTCTGATTTTCATGAAACAGACTCTAATATAGTTTTTGCAAAAATGAATAATTGTTTTTGGTGTGTTTAATTTTGCAGTACAGATTACTCTTTTATTCTTCATGTCTGCAATGAACATGAATGAGGAGGACACTAAGGATTTAAGTGGTTTGTAGTACAGGTGATGGTGTGAGCACATATTATAAGAAATAAAATATACTATGCTTTATATTATAAGGTAAAATGGGGTGCTAGTAGCAATCGGTAAAGAGTATGCAAGTTGACGAAGGGTTAGATCAGTCACTATCATGGTCCTTTACCCAGCTTGCACAAAAGTGCAGTTGGCCCATTGGTATACTGGCCTTTTGGGTGTTGTTGAATACAATCTGTGCTGACCAAGACATGGCCCAGCTTTCCAGACTAGCTCTCCAGCAGCTGAAGGGGGCGCCCCAGGTTAGTTTTTGTTCTGGAGTGAGCGGGCCTCCTCCATTGAGTTTAGAGGGCAGGAATTTACTAGGCCTGGGCAGAGTTTGCGGAGGTCCATGTAGCCGAACTCTGCAAAGTGACCCAAAAACTCTGCCGCAATACTCAGAGTTCTGCAAGCGGCGGAGTGCGATACATCGTGCTGCTCAAACTGATTTTTAGCACCGGCTATTTGTCCTGCACTGTAAAATCAGAGCCAATGGCACCACGTGCAGCACAAGAGGGAGCCGCTTCTTTCTGCTGCTCGATTAGATGTTGTACCCGAGTGGCAGCTTCCTCAACATGAGCGTAATATTTCTCGATGCAAGGGTAGCAACCAGCAATTACCATACGCGTTGAGAAATCTTGCAGGGAGGTGGTCTGGAGTAAGATTTTCTTCGCTCGCACTCGCCAACTTGACTTTGGCGAACCATGGGTGAGCAAAATCTCTGCTTTGCGCCCCTAGGAGTGAAAAAAACTCTGCAAACTCTGCGAGCGGAGCGGAATTTACTGCCTAAGCCTAGAATTCACTTATGAGTGGTTGCCCAGTTGATTCTCTGAGTAGGAGCCTTAGAGGGCCCAGGGATGTCAGAGGTGCCAGGGTGACTGTGTTGAAGGCCAAACCACGGGTTCACAGAATACTTTGATTCACTAGACGATATTTGGGTTGTAGGTGAGTCAATGTCTGGCAGACTATTTATTGCACAAAAAAGGTATGTTACAACCGGTAAATATGAGTCCTGTCCAGTAATAATAATTATTGATTTTTTGGGGTTTTAATAAATACAGACTAATATGTTTTACCTCTAACCAAAACAAAGATTGTGAGTCTCAGACTGTCATTTGGATTTTTGGGTTGTTTTTTGGAGGTGGGTTGGGTTTAGTTTAGGACCATCGACCTCTCCCTTCCATGTGGGGGTTTGTTGCATTCATGTACTGTTGTGCAGCATTTTTCACCCAGCATTTTTCACCCAGAATGCTATTTGAATCCAGTGTTATCCTTCCTGAGATTATAGTGGAGAACATACCCCTTGAAGCTTTTCACTTTTTGGGCAGGTAGCTGTTTGGCAGGTGTCAGCTGTCCCAAATAAAATTAGCGACAAGATGCCCAGAGTGCAAAAATAATAAGCAATCAGAGGGAGCAATAAACAAGATATATCATTTCAGAATAGTTTGTTTCTGGTGGCAATGTTGGAAGGTGGAATCTATAAACACAGAGAATTGCATTTAGGTAGGTTGTTTTTCTATAAATATTGATTCAAATAAACAATTCACAAAGAATACAAAATATAAAATGTTGTTTTCGTTGAGTAAAGTGTCATAGTATTTTAACAGCTGTTCAGTACCTTACCATATTGTCTATATAGCTATTACTAGACACAACTTCTTCCAAGTGGTAAGATTGAGCATAACAGCTATGCACTCTCTTGTACCAACCCATGTTGCAGTTGGCATAAAATAGATGATGTCTTGCTCTCCTGTATGTTCTACAGACTTGGTTATATTTTACATATTCAAAATGAATTAAATTCTTATCAGGAACAAATGTAAGGAGTGATACTAACACTTCTGAAGGCTCTTTAATATCATGTATATAAAAATGTTTAATGGCATCTAAGTTGTTATTATATGAAATTCATATATAAAGATTAAACACATCCAATGTGAATAAATAGGCTGAATCCCAGGGTATAGCATGAAATACAATTAGGTCCATATTCGCTAACATCACACAATGCAGTTTAGCAAGTGAAGTTGTTGCCCTGTGTTGCCCGAAAGGGACAGAGCAGAACTATGCTACATTTACAAAGACATGGCGCAATTTTCCCCACTCCTAGGTCTGGTGCACTTGTGGCTGCCTAGCGCCATTCAGACACCCTTGCGTCATATCACAAGCGTGCCTGCATTGTGGTCAGGATAATTTTTGAGCATGAAGGGAAACTTTCCTGCAGCAAAACTATCCTATAAGCTATTTTTTCTGTGTATGTGTGCTGCAAGATATGCTTCCTCGTTACACCAGCCTCAGGTAGGCGCACCACTGTGGCGTAAACCCATGTTTAAACGCCTTTTATGCTGCTGCCTTGCGTTACTTTTTTTTTTACAAAACCATGCAAATCGGGATTTGTAAATTCCATCTTTCATTTGGCGTCGGAGTTGCTTCTATAAAGTGATACAACCTCAACAGAAAATATTGGTAATTCTGAGCCTTGGTATAGATCAGTTCTTTCAAGTAAGATCAGAGATTCGAAACAAATTGCATTCGAAAAATATTGACACACTCAATTAGCCTTTCAAGTCGAGCACAAGTAGGTTTATAAACCTTTGGTAGAATGTACATTGTTAGTATATCGAGGTTGACTAAATCTGAACATCTAAGTTTGTCATAGATGACTAACCTCTTATCATGCAAGTCTGTCACACAATTAGCAAGCAATTCGTAAGATACATTTGCATGGTGGAAGTCAATTACACGTCGAATATACTTCGTTACATCATTTTAATCTCATCTTCTCATTACCTCCTTTATCAACTTCCTGTATCACAATCAGGAAACTCCAGGAAACACATTGCTTGCCTCGGGAGCATGCAGAGTGAAAGCACAGGAACAGGAAACAACCTCCATCATGGCTAGCCAGTAGTCCTAGAAGGAGAATTTAGTAAGAAAAGGGAAACAGAATTTTTCAGATGTCGAATTTGAAATAGTGGTGAAGGCGTGTGCTTCAAACAATGATACATTGCTTGGAAAATCCTCATTATCAGTCCCTGTGAAGGCAAAAACATTTAGCTAAGTATCCAAGAAAGGAGACTTGCTGTAGATGGGAGGCACTACAACACTTAGAAATGAAGAAAGCACAGGTGCAAAATGAAGTCTTATACTAATGGACATCATTTATGGGTCGCCAGGAGTTGCCGCTGTGAGCCCTGGAAATGCATGTGCGACCCCTTGCCTCAGAGGGGTAAAAATCAGTGCCAGGAACACATTATAAGTTTGTCCTTACGGTCATCGGTTGGGGCTTCAATCTCCATGTTATTTTGTCAATTTCTTTTATTACACTATTAGTGAATAAGAATATTCACTATTAGTGTGATAAAAATGGAGTACAATTAGCTGGAATATGACCCTCCCTGGCAGCTGACGTAAGTAACAAATGCTTTTAAATGTATGTTGTGTCCATGTGTGCAGGTGAGAGTGTGTTTATCTGAGAGCGAGTGTGTATGAGTGACTGTGTATGTATGTGTAAGCATGTGTGTGTGTGTGTGGGTGCACAGAAAGGTCAAATGGCATGTGATGTCACTTTTGCTACCCCCTGCCATTTGGTGAATTGACGTTCATGCTTGTACTAGGGAGAAATTGGCAACCAGGCGAAAAGAAACAGCAAACATTAGGGGAGGGCCTTCCATTGAACCCCTTCGGTCTGCATGGAGAAAACAAGACAAGATGGCCGACTGGTAGGAGCTCACCAAAGGAGCTCCGCGCGCTTGAGATCTGCTTGCCTGGAATATCCCTGTTAGCGGCAGTCAACTAGTGGAACTGATCATAGGAACGGGACAGAAATAGAACACGCTTTGATTAAAGACACTGATATAAGGATCGGGGCCAACCACGACATGTACCTATGTCCTCACAGACTCTGGGGGAGCGGACTAGCGACAGACCATCATCTTCGAAGTGGAGAGTTGACCAGACCCTCCTCAGCACATCGCCGCCCACCTCGGCCTGCTCAGACTCCGGCTGGGCTGAGCCGTCAAGGATCGCAGACATTGGAATGGAGACTTGACTCGACTGTCGGCTGTACATCGCTGCCCCCTGAATTAAAGAGGAAGGGTCCAGCTGGTATCGGGTCGTCGCATTGGTGCCTGCATGTGAGGTTGTCACCATTAGGATGCCCATAAGGTGTGAGGGAACACACCGATTCATCGAGACACAGCTCGCGGAGCCATACGGAGAAAACTTCCTTGCATAAGCGTCCTCCCGGACGAAGCCGCAGTCAAGCTCTGCCCCTTCAGGATCAACGCACAGTAACACCGATATCTCTGTTAAATCACTTTCACGGAACACGCTATTCATGGCGATATGTTTTCCGCAATACACATTGTAACCATGGCAGCATAACCCTTTGCAAGAGAGCCAGAAGCCGACGAGGCCCGCAGTTCGACTCTGCCCTCTCACCAACGATAACAGCGGCAACACTGGCGAGGCAGCTGCAATGTTCAGTGGCAGCAGACATTGCACCCGCATTGAACTTATTCTTTTCCCCACACATGGGAAGGAGATTTTGATGAAGCCCGCAACCCAGACCCATCCCCTCAGACGCAGCTGATAACGTAGAGGCGCCTCACATCTGCACAGAATCTTTTTTAACAAAGTCACCTACCTGGACCATTAGAACCATTTTTACATTTATTTTTACTTTTATTTTTACTTTGACTTTCACTAAGTACGGTCAGCAGCAGCCTCGAGACCCAAACCTGCAAAATGGCCGCACATATATATTCCAATAGTTAGGGGTCCGCCTCCAGCCTGGGATCACTCTTAGCAGAGAGAGGCACCGACCCTCTAGTCTAAGGTATCAGAAAATAATAAGTGAAAAAGGACTAAAAACATCAACAGAGCTATGAAAAGCGAAATAGGACTACCCCTGGCTCAGTCCAGTTAATGGAAATAGACACAGGACTACCTTGATGACTATGATGTCCTTTCCAACGGAGGCGGCCATATTGGACTGACTCCCTCACAGTGGACCAGCCCCTAGTTTTCGACCATCGATCTCCCTATCTACTAACTCAGGTCAGAATCTCAATGTAAACTTCAACTAATCTGTCTTTATTCTTTACCTCTCTTGCCCCACCCCAACTCCTCAGTCACCTTTCACAGTGCAACCACTACGGTACTAGGCCCAAAACCTAGCCACCACGACAGTTGCTCCGTCTCCCTCCTTCACCCACCCCCTCCCCAAGCCCATCACCCCCGCATAGCACTAACCCCCTTACGAGCCACATACACACATAATGCCCCATAACACCATATCACATATCAACAGTGCCTGATCTATTATGGAGCTCACAGGCACTCATACCTACACCATCATCTACCCCCCAATCTCTCAAGAAAACCATCCAAATGCTTTAAACACAATTTGATAAAACTCCACCCTGAAACACCCATCTCTGATCCCTACTTATCAACAAATAACGAGCATATAACCTCGGATATCATCTTTCACACTAAACAAAGAGCACAATGGAGGAAAGCATTCCTAGCCATATTTGTGATCTCCTCCACCAGGAAAACCGGTCATGGTCTCATTATCTGTATCTCCCCCTCCCATCTTTTCCAAGCGACAGCAACCATCCCCATCTATAATAACAGAACCATTCTCATGCAATCCACAGACTGCAGCTTAAACCTCTTAGATAACATCTTCCCCATTATCAGAGAACAAGTGATAAAACCCCAAACCCCCACCCAAGCTACTCCCACCACCAGCACACAACCTATCACATCATCAAACCATACCGCTAACCACTCCCCTTTACTATCCCAACCATTATGTACATCCGAGACCTATGCTACTCCCCCTCCCCTCTAGACTCACCCACAAGACACTCTCCCATTCCTACTGCACCAGCATTTACATCCATCACAGACTCACACACTACTACAGTGATATCACGACCATTGACTACAACTAAGCTCCCTGCCCCATTAGACAACCCCATAAGACACTCCCCCCTCACTACTGCGCTAGCATACACACCCTTAACAGATTCAGCATCCCCCCTTTAACGAACACATCTCCCCTCCTTGTCAACACTATCCCTTGCAAAACCAACTGTCCCACGACCTCATCCCCACCGCACACCTCTACGCCTCACGCGTACACTCCCCATTCCAGTTCATCCCTCCCTGATCTGGAGATGGAACAAGATAGGACGTCCCACAACAACATAGAAGACGTGCCGCCCTCAGACCACCCACTTGACCCAAGCACACCTCCAACACCCATAATTCAGCCTCCAATCCTGCTCGCACCCTCACCAGACCCTAGACTTGACGAGATCATACTCTCATTATGTCAAATCAAAGAAGAGTTGCAAGCATTATCGGAGGCTCTGCCGAGCCAATTATGGTACACTAGATCTACAAGACAGTCTAAATCTAACTGGCACTTGACCCACCCATTAGTCACTTCGAAATTTTCTTCCCCAGCTGGAAATCAGTTCCTTCTCATAATAAATCAACCCGCCCAATCCGTAGCACTAATCCGCTTTCGGAGAAAGAGGTACTCTCTCTACTACAAATCCTATGAACCCTCCCACCGGAATCACAACACTATGTCCCCAGATCACCCGCCCAGCATAGCGACAATCCCAACCATCACCCTAACTCGCACAGGCCCACTAAACACAACCCTAGAGGCATCATTGAAAACAAGCTCAGGCGAGTTCCCCTCATTCAGGAACCTAATTCCTCCCTCATCATGCCCCGTCTTAAGAGCATACTCCTAAACTGTAGATCGGCCTCAAGACATGCAGCCGACATAGCTGACCTCATTCTCACACAAGAACCGGACCTGATGATTTTAACCGAAACTTGGCTAAAGGAATCCTCTACACCCATCATTGACATACTATTACCCCCAAATTATGACATCATCAGACTGGATAGAATTGATAAGTTAGGGGGCGGTATCGCCTGCATACACCGTGATAACATCTCAGTAAACAGATCCATATCCCCTGTATTCCCTTCTTGCGAATACATTTGCCTCAACATCACTAGTAATGGCAAACCAATATGCTCTCTACACACCCTCTATCATCCACCAGGTGACAACCTCACCTTTACCGAACACTTCATGGATATTGTCTCCTCTAATACCGGACATCAAAATACCCAAATATTTCTCGGAGACCTCAATCTCCACTGGAACGACCGCAATGAATGATGCAGTAGTCAATAGTCTCAAAAACTTCCTCTCTGACCTCGACCTCATCCAAATTTGTAACAACCCTACACACGATAAAGGATCAATCCTTGATGTAATAATATCTAAAGTCGACTCCATCCAGTTAGATACGATCCATCCTTGCCACTGGTCCGATCATCATATTATCACCTTCTTCATCAATGAAACAGTAAAACTTAACTTGGTTCAACCCACAAGACCTAAAGTATGGAAGAGGGATTTGAACATTAACCCTAACATAATAACAACTTCCAGCTATAACCTACTTCTTCCCCCGAAGGGATATCCGAAGTTCATGATCTCACCAACCACTACTTCAATTCCATGAACGTGATACTAAATGAGGTAGCCCCCCTTCAACTAAAGAGAGTCTCCACAAATGACTCTAAGCCTTGGTACAATGGTAAACTCAACGAGGACAGACGATCTCTCAGAACAACTGAACGCACATGGAGATCAGCTCCATCCGCCAATCACCTCAAGATACTATGGAAGAAGAGAAATGCATACTACAGAAAGATCAAGCGCACTAAAGCAGACTTCTTCAGCCACCAATTAGACCGGGATAAAAATCATCCCCAAAAACTTTTCGAGCTAATCAAAACTCAATCTAAGGATGCACCTCACTGCCCCCAAGATAAATCATTCCCACAACCCAATTGTGAAGAATTTGCTTCCTTCTTCACTCAGAAGACTGACAGCATTAAGAAGGACCTTCTCAACGATCTAATCTCTCACTCTGTCTCACATATGAACACTTCCCCATCCCCTCCAATTGCACCACATCAAATCTCATCATGACATAGATTGTGCCTTAATTCAAAGCCATGTTAACAAAAATATGTGAGAGAAACTAAAGCTCCTCATTACAATACATTATTCACTCGTTGATCTCTGTGTTCAGTTGCTGATCATTAAAGAGTTGTCATGTAGAGCTATAGACAGTTTCTATATAAAGTGGAGATTTATAAAGTGAAGATATTTATTTCCAAAGGTTCAGTGAAAATTCTGAGACACTATACATAGTTGTAGAATTTATGATCTATTGTTGCCTCCCTTGCAGATGGTTCAAGTCGCAGTATGATTGCAAATATTATTAAAATGATGCACACTATTCTGCTCATTCCAGGAATATGTGTAGGGTGGTTTTATATACTTCTGAGGGTTGTCCAAAGGGCTTGGTGGTGCGTAACTTATAATTGGCTACGGTATAGAAATTAAGCCATTCTCTTGACATTCTCTTAAAATTCTATCTAAGATGAGTAATTTTACAGGCACATCTCATAAAGGTAAATATTACTCCAAAATATGGTATTTAATACCAAGAATGCTAGTTAAGGATTTTAAAGTTGCTGATCTCATTACTGTCTACAGAGACATTACATTTCTTATGCACTTCCATACTAGTAAAAAAAGGGCATAACATCGGCTCTATGTGGATGATTACATATATATGCTTCATAATGTGCTTGTTCTGCTTGTTGGCCATTTGGACTAAAGATACTATGAAAAAGTGGGTCTTCGTGGACCTTGCTGAATACCTTTCAGTATAAAACTCCTATAGCGAACTGTCAAATCTATTGGATGATGTCATCAGTGATGTGATGTAACATGTGAGGCAATAAGCAGTGCATGGTGAGGGAGCGAGTTATAGTTAGCTCAGTAGACTATAACAAGTAAATGTCAGTGTGTGTTTTTTTAAGCATTAGTTTATTACGACAACTAACTATGACTTCATTTTAACCTTTGTTTATTCGGTGAACTGGGATATTTTTAAAGTAAGCTAAAATCTTATTAATTTACCTAACTGTAATGTTACTGTAATGTTTTGATTTTTTAGTGAATTTCTGAACTTTTTTCAAAGTAATGGAAGATCCTAGTACCATACTTAACTATAGAGTCACTTTAACATTAGTTTTTTTAGTGAATGTCTAGAGGATTTTAACATAAAGTAAGATCTTGTTTCCATACCTAACTATATCATCACTTTTTAAGTGAATTTTTGTTTTTTTAATCATATTCACCCAAATCCCTCAATGAGCATAGCTTTAGAGAAGGTGTGGAGTTGGCTGCAGGGTCTGGGGTTAGTTTGCACTCACCCCCTATGGGTGGCGAACCCATTGTGGACCCCCACCCCTCATTTTACTCATTTATGTATTTTTTTATTTGCGTGGTAATGCAGCTAAAGCTCCACCCCCAGCAGTATCAGGAGACAGCACAACTTTCACTTGTTGATCCTTGCGTTGTCTGACAGTACTACGTCTCCAGCTGGAATCTAGTAGCACAACATGCAGGGCTGCTCTGGGTCCTGCTGGAGTACCCGCAGGGCTAAATATATATTTTGTAATTCTGGTCCCAGGGAAGGGGGATTTTTGGGACCCCACCCAGAAGTCCACAGATTCAGGGTACCCCTACCTTGCCCCCTTATATTTCTTTTAAACATGTGCTGAGTCCTGTAATGGGGTCCACAACAGTTTTCTTCATGTTGCAGTCAGCCAACATGATCACTCAGTCCCATAGTACAGGTACTGGTCCCGCGGTACCAAAACGACAGATGCCCAGCTCGCTCTATTTTTTTAAATTACACCAATCTAGCTATCCTATGATATTAAACCCTCCATCACCAGCTCGAGCTCCTCTTTAAATGCTAAGACCCAAAAACTGCAGCACAGATTTACACCAAATAAAGGAAAGCATGTTTTCTACCACATTTGGTTTCATTCTGTTTAACAGTTTTTAGGTCGTTCCTAGCCCAGTGCGCATGCGCTGCTCTGGCGAGACTTATAGTAAGGGAGCTTCAAAAAGCTCACCACACGCTCGTGCGTGTGGCCTATTGCTTGCGGTTACCTGCGCAGGCACCATCTGTTTTGAATTATTGTGCCCAGACACGTGCGCGATAATGCAAAACAGATGGCCTGGTGCTCACTCTCGCGCGCACCACTCGCGGGACGCTGCATTCCTTGAATTCCTTGTTATTCGTTGAAGTAAAATGCCATTCTTGCAGAGTGAATATGTAGCGTGTTTTGATCTCACTGTCGCGTTAAGATTGGTTAAGTGAGCTATGTCATGGCAGTGTTTACACCACCCGTCAGTAATGCTTCAGTGACCGATGCACCATTTCTGTTCCCATCATTTACTTTCTGAACTCCAGCTTGCGTACTTGCTTGTGCTGGTTTCTCTGTACCATGTCCACAGCCTGATTTTAAGGTTTTTTATGCATAAAATGTTATTTAGTTTCACGTCATCTTTCACAGAGCTGAAATAGAAAGTATACAGGCAGAAGCGCCCGGCTGCATTTCTCCAGAGGATTCAATGCATGCCTTTGCTCTGGGAGAAATGAGGCTTTACCTGATCAGCACACAGGTATAGCCATCATTGGCATGTGCAGCTATGAACCCCTCATGTGTCACCCACATATCTTGGAAAAGTCCAGGCTGTTGTGCAGTGTTACTCCCAGTGGAGCTGCGGCAAAGTACGTTTTTTCTTAAAATGTCAGCGGTTAAGTTCTCAGGCGAAGGAGTGATGCATGATTGAAATTTTGAAGCGTTTCTCGATCGGAGAAAGCCTTCGGGCTCTGTTGATTTTCTAAAGACTCCTTTGTGTGGGCTTCTGAGAGATGCGCGTGTGGCATTGCTGCTAAATTGCATCAAGTTGAGTTTTTAATGCACAGGACATGCAGATGACGAGTTTGCCACTTGAAACATAAAGTCATGTTTTATACCATTAATACATGCGCTAAGCAATGTTCATTTTTGAGCGCCTAATGGCATCTCACTCTGAGACCCTGTGGCCAAGTCCTTATGTGAATGTTCTTACCCATACTCTGCTGAAGCACCAGTGCATTGCTGAAATAGGTATGTGACTTTTTTTGTTACTTGTTCAGTGCACAAAGTACTCATCTCTGCCCTTCTGTCGGCCACAGTTGGGTCAACTATGTAAATAAAGGCAGGGAAAGGGTGCCCATCCTACAGTCAACTCATGATTTTCACAATATTCTGCTCAGGTTCATTCAATATACCCTTCAGACCTACCCTCCCCTAATCTTTTAATAAGGTCGTTCAGTTGTACATAATGCTTTTTTGATCATATATAAGGTAACAAAAATGCTCTGACACTTCTTTATTATAACTTTTCAGCATGCTGCAGACTTCTGCACAGCACAGCTTTAACAAATAGGCAAAGTCAATATCTCTGGCTAAACACTTATAAGGTCCCAAAGGCGAGACCTATTGGCTATGCCAATGCTTGTTCTTTATAGATTTCCAAAATTTCCAATGGGAATCACCATGGAAGACACGTTTTAGGACCCTCTCTTTTTCTTGGCCCCCGCTTGATGGATCACTTCAAAACATTCCAGGAAGAAACTGGGCTGGATGAACTTTTTTGGGAAAGTTTTGTGAAGATTCTTCAATATTACATTTGGTATGTTTTCGTGTTGTAAATGTAGTGTAACAGTTCGTCTGCTGTCGATTGAAACTTGCAACGTATGTAAAGCATTCTACCACACTGTGGGTTTGGACTGCCTTGTACAAAGCCACAAAGAAATAAATACAATTAAGGTGCCGATTACGATCCGGCAAAAACCGGGTACGAACCGTCGGTCGGAGCGTTTTCTCCGTCCGACTCGTACCCGGTCGTAAAATTTCACAAACATGGAATTACGATTCGCACGGAAACACCATTTCCGTACGAATCGTAAAAAACACCGACCGACGAAAATATACATACGAATGTGCTCCGGGAATGCTGCGACGTGACGTCGGGACGCTGTCAGGCAGCGTTTCACGACCCAGGAACCACGATTCGAACCGACAGCAGTCCGGACGGCAATATTTTCACGGCACCAAAAAAGTGCCGGAAAAGCGAAGTACGTCGCGAAACGACCAGAGTAGGTGGCCCGGTACGCGCAGTACCCCCCCCAGCCCCCGTACATATGCGCCGACCCCCCCAGCCCCCGTACGTATGCGCCGACCCCCCCCAGCCCCCGTACATTCGAGTTGTACCCCCCCAGCTGTGGTAAATAAAATATTACGCTCTCAGAATTTTTCTGAATATCGATAGGATCATGCATAAAGCAAGAGGCTGAGTCTGTGGTATCAGGTTCATAAAGGGATTTATTCCAATAACTCGAGTCAAAGGGAGAATATTTCCATCACCAAAATTGGATCTGGAAAGGGGCTCAAAAGTATTCTCAATATTCTCAAAACATTATTCACAGAGTACAGTATATATACATTTCTCAATTGTACGTAAGCAAAAGAGCAAGAGAGAATGAGATAAGAGCATGTGGGCGTGTAAGTAGGCGTGAAGGTGGGCGTCCATGTGGGCGTCCACTTGATGATAATGGGTAATTTGTCATGTGTGGGTGGATACCTGGAGGGGGTTGCGTGATCTGCTGGAATTGTACTGGAACTTTGCCTTACTTGTGCTCAACTCGAGCATGACGTGTAACTGACGTGGGGCTAGAGGGAGAAAGGGACTTGACATTTAGCTCTACATGTGGAGACAAAAGTCTGGGGTTATGTCAACCTAATCCCAAATCATATCTAACATCCTATGTTTAAAGAACTATGTTATCCAAAAAGAAAGGTCTCTCGGAGTAGAACCTTATTCTATACTGACTATATTGACTGTGAGTGCGTGTACAAGCGTCTAAGTGTCTACACAATATGCGGGGGCAGAAATTGTCCATAGTAACAGGGCTATGAATTACTTGCATAAAGACAGAGAAGCCGGGCCTTTGCTCGGTAGCTGGCAGGATGTTTACTTAAACTACTAGACAGGAATGCATTGGGCAGGGAGCGGAGCAGATAATTTCGAAGGTGAAATACAGTTTTTGGCAGGCAACAAGCTGATGTCAGGCACCGTTAGCTGCGCAGAGAATGAGGACAAAGTTCATGGATACAGATGCAGGCTCAGACTGGAGCTCTCAGAGGCAGAAGGCAGGAAAAGCTTGATGGCAGAATCAGGGCCTACTCGCCTGGACTGAAAAATAGCATAAGTGAACCATATAAAGCCGGTGGCCTTTCGTACTTAGGAATGGAATATCCGGCCCATTCATGGCGGATCTGAAAGAGGACATGTTAACGGTGGACGCACATGTATTTGCGTCTTCATAACTGGAACTGGAGGGAACATACATGTACTTGTGATTTATACATGAAACCGTTGGGGTCCAAGATAGGGGACATAACTGATCATAAAAATCCATATTTCCACATTCCCTCCTTGTCCCCTACTTGCCCGTCAAGAGATATCAATCTTCATCAATCCATTGATCTGTTCATATAGCATCATTTGTTCTTCTTTTTTCTTCTGGGACGAACGAAATCTTGGTGGTGGAATACACAATGTGGCACACAGACCACAAATCGCTGGTCCACATTGTAGGCATAAGCAGCAACTGAATAGTATGAGAAAGCCAATACCTAGGAAGGATAGGACCCTCCATCCAAAGGTAGATAATACACTCCAAAACCAACCGGACCAAGTCCAGGTGCCTGGATTCTGGTGTATCTGGCTTACAATCTTATGAAGGCGAGTTATGGCTTTATATACAGATGGCGAATTTTCTGGTATGAAAAATGCAACAGCTTGATTTGATGACCCTACAAGCTCCGCCCCTATCGGCCAGGATAACGTCAAGGACAAGACTATTTTGAAGCACAACAATCCGCATAGCAGACTGCTCTTCTGTTAAATTGCCTAAGGCGGAAATAGTTTCGTTCACTACTGCTTCAAGGGTTCTGGTTAATCTACGTATCAGCTTACTATTGGTAACTGTACCTATATAGGGAAAGAAACCTTTATTGAAATCTGTGTATTTTTCCCATGCTGTTTCAGTGTAATCGACAATTGGGAGATCTCTCTGCTGTCTATTGTGTACTAAATGAGTATTTCTATGATAATCAGGAGGAGCTAGGAAAACAGGTGGTAGGAGGAATGCTATGTAACAGGTACCATCCCAATCTAGAGGTAGGCGTATATATGCGGTCTGGCCACATATAAAGTAGGAATGACGAGAAGCTCTAAATGTAGACTTGCCTTGATCACTGAATTTTATTACAGTGGTGCATTTACTATGGCCCATGTGTATGGAGCCATTCTTTCTTATACATAATTCCCCTTTTACTGGGAATACGGACATGGCGGGCAAGATTGGTGTAGCTTCAGATTCAACGTTCAGGATCATGAGGTTAAGTGTAAAATTACCTAATCCATATACTTCATTTCTTAGATCAGTTCCTGTTCTTTTGGGAAGTCCCTCCTTGTTAGGGTAGCAGACTTTAAGCAAAAACTAAGTTCAGGTTTCCCCATACCCAGTTGTCTTGATAAACTGCGGAATTCGAATCTAGGGAATTAATCAAACTAAACCATGCTCCACAGGAGCCATTGTGTGTGAACGGATAGAGAAAGAGGGGCAAAACTCCCTTATAGTTCTGATAGGGGGGGAGTCGGCCACAGACCCAGCAGTCTGTAGCATTGCTAGTCTGATGTGAATGGTGCAGCATCTGAATAAAGGTATTGTTGCGTAAGGCAAGTCGATATGATAGCTCATAGGATGGCAGATCACTAAATGTGTGCTTTATGGTATCATTAGTGGAGGAGTATAAGAGTGAGGCAATAGGAGGAAAAATAGCATGTAGTATTAAGCTGATACATATTATCGTGATGCACAGAAGAGATTGAAAAATTACAGTCACTATACATCTATTTGCTTCTTATCTTGCTCTCTTATTTTTGCTTTATGTTATTGTCCAAGATCTTATGCGAGCCAGAATACATGTTCAACCGCTTCACCACCTAGTGGACTTAATTGATCAAACGGGTTCTGACTTCTTAGATCAAAGTTTAGCTTTGTGGAAACTTCTGGGGAGTCTCCTCTAGAAAATGGTGTTCAAAATCCAAAATCCAAGTTCAAAGTCTTTTTCCTTTGTAAAAGAGTGGTGAAGGTGCACTTTGACTTTAACGGCCGTCCCCGTGGTCCAGAGCACTGACTTTGGCGCCTTTCATCCAGGAGCGATGGAGTATTCTTTGACCTGGGTGTTGTCAGGGAAGGCGGCAGCAACCTGCGAACAACAAGAGAGTAGTGCAGACATCAAGGAAGTCAGGTAATCTGTCAGCATGTTACTATTAACATCAGTAATCTTTTAGGCATTGTAGTGCCCCACATATTTGGTGGTCTACCAAAGACCACTTCATAGGGAGATAAGCCTGTTCTAGAATGAGCTACCATTCGCATGTAAAAGAGGGCAACCGGCAGGGCTACCATCCAATCTACACCTTTGTCTGCGCAAATTTTAATATCCGATTATGTCTTTCTACAAGGCCTGCTGCTTCAGGATGTCGCACACAATGGAATTTCCAGGTATACCCTAACAGAAGGGACACCTGCTTCATTAGTACCAGGACATATTTGTAACCTCTACATCTGTTTATTTGGATATAATCCATTTGGAGCACTTCAAAAGGGTGGTCAGGTGGATGGAATCCACCTTGTTCCATCGGAATGCCTTTACCTGGATTGAATTGGCAACAGATCATACATGTTCTGACCTTTTGTTTCGCTGCTGCACGCAGGTGCTTGTTGAACCATATATTCTGTAAGCTATCTATCATTGCTTTCTCTCCTAAGTGTGCAGGACTATGTGCGGTATTTATAATCACTGTACCATCGAATCAGGAAGAAGCCATGTGGATTTGCCCTTGTCATCCAACCCTGATCAGTCAGTACCCCTCCTTGTTCCGACCATTTCTTTAATTCGTCCATCGTAGCATGTGTCTGTATGTCTTGTACATCCTTGGAAGGATCCCTAACTGTCATGGCTTTGGACACTTATTGAACCTGTAACTTTGTCATGTCTAGTGGGGTCTGAGCTGTCTGTTTAGCTGTTCGGTCTGCCAGATCATTGCCTTGGGAAATGGTATCTGTGGCTCTAGTATGTGCTTTACATTTTAGGATAGCTATGGCTGTTGGTAAATGTATTGCTTCCAGTAGGGCTTGAATAAGGGGGCCATGCTGTATCTTGGCCCCATGAGAGGTCAAGAAACCTCTTTCTCGCCAGAGAATCGGTGTAAATGTTTACTCTCAGGTGCTTAGCTCTTATGCACGCTTGTGTCAGGGCGATGAGCTCTGCTGCTTGTGCTGACAATATGTCTATTCTTTTAGTCTCTATTATTACAGTATCAGTAGTCACTGCATATGCTGCCACTAATTCTCCCGCCCCTGTCCTCATGCATGAGCCGTCAACTTATAGTGTTAGGTCGGGGTCTGGGAGTGCAACGTCTGTCAAGTCTTGTCTTGGTTTAGTCACGGTATGTATTACTTCAACACAGTCGTGTGGTGAAACGCTTTCTGTACTGGAGGGCAAAAGGGTAGCAGGATTCAGTATGTTGCATCGTCTGATCTCTATGTGTGGTTGAAATAACGTTGGCTCATAGCCTGTCAGTCTAGCTACAGTCAGGTGTTGTGTTTGTGTCCGGTTCAAGAGAACCTCTACTGCGTGTGGTACTTGTACTGTCAGAGGGTGGCCCAGCACTATCAAGTCACTTTGTCTTATGGCTAAGGCCGTTGCTGCAACTGATTTTTGGCACGCAGGCAAAGCCTGTGCTACTGGGTCTAATGTACTAGAAAAATAAGCACAGGGCTCGTGTTTTCCTGCATGATCTTGTGTTAGGACAGATAGTGCTGTTCCATCCCGCTCTGTCACAAAAAGCATAAACGATTTGTTGTAATCAGGGTTTGCTAAAACTGGTGCTTGACATAAAGCTCTCTTTAATTCTTCAAATGCCACAGTGTGTTCTTGTGTCCAAGGGAGGACTTTAGTAGAAGCTGTATTAGGGGCTTGGACTAATACCCCTGAAAGATCACAATAAAACATGAGAAAAAAGGGGAAAACACCATACCTATTTCCTCGGCTTAATTTCTAAGGGGGCTAATTTCTAAGGGGCTTAATTTCTTAAGGGGCTAGCGGGAAGCGAACCTCCTCAGGGGCCATCAGAAAGCCAATATTCACCTCCTTCCCCCCCTTTTTGACAGGAGGAAATCTGAAACAGATATCACTGCTGTCAAACACTATCAAACCCTGTGTCTTGACAACACTATTAATCCCTGTGTGTAGCTACTGGGCGTAAGCAAAATTATAGGAGATACACAGCGTATTTGAAACGGCGAGAAATCCTTCAAATTAATGTACAAACCTCATTGTGTTAGCTCATAAGCTTGCCAAATGACATCTCATATGCAAATGTCCCTATTACATGAACCTACACCAACCTGAAGTCAATATTAATGCTAGTAGGCCCTAATAGGAATGCTAAATTACCTAAATATTCGGAAAACCAAGTTTAAGAACAGTTGTTAATGTTGATAATTAATAATTTATCTGCTAAAGAAATCAGTCATTTTGCAATAATTTCCACCTATACAATAAATAGCCTAATTTAAAAACAAGTCAACTTTTGGGGCCACCACTTACAAGAATGAGCTTACTAAAGCAGACTTTAAAAAGGAAATCCTGTCAGATATTTTCTCATTACCCTAAATACCGAGCCTCATTTGTCACTCTGTGGTGGCAGTCCTTATTTAAAACAGGCCTTTCAAGAGTTAAGATGCGAGTGCACAGATCATAATTGTTCCTTAATGTCCAATCTGGAAACATATGACCGAGGCTGCCTGTCTATAAGAGAAAGGCAGTCATGTGATACATATTTAAGTCTTGCATAACTATTTTCTGCTATTATTCATCACCAATACCAATTAGACATACACTCATAACATGTTGTCCGCTATTTTGACAGCATGATAAAGGTAATATCATGTCTGTGAAATTTAGTAATCGTGAACAAGTTCCAGCCAAGCGCTGTGCAAAGATTGCCGTCGTCACGACCATCTCTGTACTTGCACAGGAGAACTTGGTATTTAAACGGTAAACAGACTGGTCAATACAACACAAAAACAAAACATATATAAAATACATATGCCAAGCCATCAGTATACCAAGCACAGAAAGCATAGACAATTACACTAACATATATAAATGAGCAGCGATGCGCAATTATAGTACCTACAGCTCAGAGGCGAACACTCTGGCCTGCTTAATTTGTCAGGCTTATAATCAAAAACTTATTTACCTGCCCTATACAACCCCATCTGGCAGTGGGTCATCCCAATGATGACCGTGTCAAGTCTGACACACAGAATCAGCAATAATAATCAAAAACGAAGAACACACGAACCTGTTTGTTTTCTTTTATAAAAACAGAATCAGCAATAATAATCAAAAACGAAGAACACACGAACCTGTTTGTTTTCTTTTATAAAAATGAGCTATGCATCTTCGTCAACACAATGTACCCTAATGTCCCAGACGAAGACGCACCTCTCATCTCTCCTCACAGACTTTTAACCACTGGATCATTTATCCAATGCAACTGGTGGCAGCTTGTGGCCACAATTCAAAAATGTCTGAATTTGAAAATCGTTTTTATATAGGCACATAGCCCTTAAAATTCCAAGCAAGAGCAACATTTTACTTTCTGGCCAGAAGCAATATAACATTTGCTAAAAAATAAAACAAATCTTCTCCATAGACATTTCCCCGGGGCACTGGTTTAGCACAGAATAGACCAAGGGAATCTTTCTCGACTTACATTTCTCAGCTGCCCTGTCTTATCAGAGAAGCTAAAAATAGCCCCTCAGCGCGGCCTGAGCCTGGGCTGCCAGCCAACTTTTTTTGTTTTCCTACTCCCGGCCCCCAAGGCTCTCTGGCTGCAGGCATTATACAGATGCTATGTCAGAGAAGCTTTCTAAGCAGTGCCTCTGTTCTGCTCCTCTCACCGGCCCCCACCTACACTGGCTACAAGGTCAGAATCTGTCTCCGATTTCTGTATCACATACTGCTCTACACAGCCCCCACCTTCTCCTCACTCTGAAGCTGTCAAAGACAAAAAGACTACTCAATTCCATAAAAACTGCAATAATTCGCTCAATTGAAAAATTATTTTTTCATACAATTTGCACTCAGGGGGTCATAATCTCACCGACTTGACCCAGCACATTGGCTCACTGGACCACCAAGAACACAAACCTGTATTCTTGAACAATTTGCAAATTCGAAATACCCACAATTCTTTTTTCAAGCTAAACTTTTCAAAAATTACTTTTTCGTTAGCACTTTGTACATTAGGGGTGTCATCAAATCACAGGTGTTGCTCCTTCTCTAGCTACACCCCTCTCAATTTCCTATTGACAACGTAGTCAAATGTTGGACCATGTAAACACCAGCTATGCGCTGTTCATTTGGTGGGTGGCTCAAGAACCTATGGGCTACTATATCATTATTATATGTATCGTGGTACTTGCGGTGGCACTCTAACTGGTCTTTCTACTGGGGCCACTCTTGCTAGGTCCTCTGAAAGGACGGGATAAATACCAGCAACGTCAGTATTTCTTTCTCTGTCAGCCTGCGCTCATTTTACCTACTCCAATTACTCCTGTAACATCTGTTCCTTGGCTTTTCCAGACTCCAGTCTACTTCTCTCTGCTTCGTGAAACACTTACTCTGACCTCCTATGTGACTCCTTGCGCCAAAACTCAATGGCATCCTTCCAAGCTGGTCTACATTTTCTCTTTCATAAGAGTGTTTCGTTGTCCATCTACTTGTTCTGCTTTTACTCGGATACCTTCCTCAACTAACACGTTTTCTCGGGCTTTGTCTGAATCCTCCCTACTTTTCTCTTCTTTTCTGAGCGCTTACTCTGTGCGTCTATGCTATTCTTTACGCCATAATTCAATGGCATCATTATGTTACTGTCTGGCTATCTTTTTCCATAATTCTTCTTCTACTCTCATGATGCAATCTGCATCCCATGTCCCAACTGCGGGCCACCTCTGACTTTCTGGTAAATCCTTGGTGTAGTCCACCCATAAATCAAGAAATAATACGGCATCTAGGCCATGCTTATGATACATAAAGTACCCTGGAGTGTCCCTAGGTGGAATGGGAACAGCTTCTTCGAGTACCCCTTTTCTAGTTTTGATCTGTCTTAATTTTGAAAAGAGCGGCATTTTTAGACCTTATTACTTGAACACACTTAATACAATAAACACAATAATGAACAGTCATTCACACCACAATATGTAGAACGTATTTAAAACATTTAACATTTAACATTTAACGAACAACAATGATCATTAGGGAACTAATCACTTAGCATAATACTCGACACTAACTAGATGATTCTGAATTATATACTAGACATACTAGATATACTGCTAAACAGTACAGATACACTGCTGAAACAGTGCAGACCAGATTTGTGTACCCAAACCCGTCTTGACCGGCACAACCTATGTGCACGTCAGAACGCCTCCCCGGCAATGGTACTCACCGGGTAGCTCGGAACGGAAGGCCTCGGAACTGAACTGGACTGGACTGGACCGGACTGGACTGGACTGGACTCGACTCGTGACCTGGATACTTCGGAACTTCGGAATCTGGTGGGCCTCTGTATACCTCGGACACAGCTCTCTCGCAGGTGGGCTCTGGGTAGGACAATCTGCGTTCCTCACCGCCTCGTATGGATGCCTGGTCGCAGTCTGTCCCCTTTGTTGGCCTGCGGGAGTTGGCGGGAAGACCCGCGACGTGCGCGCTTGAAGTCCATCACGGCTGTGGAAGGGGGCAAAACTGGACCTTCATCTCCGGCGTGTGGGGAAAGAGATTAAACTGTTCGGGCGCCATTATGTGGTAAATAAAATATTACGCTCTCAGAATTTTTCTGAATATCAATAGGATCATGCATAAAGCAAGAGGCTGAGTCTGTGGTATCAGGTTCATAAAGGGATTTATTCCAATAACTCGAGTCAAAGGGAGAATATTTCCATCACCAAAATTGGATCTGGAAAGGGGCTCAAAAGTATTCTCAATATTCTCAAAACATTATTCACAGAGTACAGTATATATACATTTCTCAATTGTACGTAAGCAAAAGAGCAAGAGAGAATGAGATAAGAGCATGTGGGCGTGTAAGTAGGCGTGAAGGTGGGCATCCATGTGGGCGTCCACTTGATGATAATGGGTAATTTGTCATGTGTGGGTGGATACCTGGAGGGGGTTGCGTGATCTGCTGGAATTGTACTGGAACTTTGCCTTATTTGTGCTCAACTCGAGCATGACGTGTAACTGACGTGGGGCTAGAGGGAGAAAGGGACTTGACATTTAGCTCTACATGTGGAGACAAAAGTCTGGGGTTATGTCAACCTAATCCCAAATCATATCTAACATCCTATGTTTAAAGAACTATGTTATCCAAAAAGAAAGGTCTCTCGGAGTAGAACCTTATTCTATACTGACTATATTGACTGTGAGTGCGTGTACAAGCGTCTAAGTGTCTACACAATATGCGGGGGCAGAAATCGTCCATAGTAACAGGGCTATGAATTACTTGCATAAAGACAGAGAAGCCGGGCCTTTGCTCGGTAGCTGGCAGGATGTTTACTTAAACTACTAGACAGGAATGCATTGGGCAGGGAGCGGAGCAGATAATTTCGAAGGTGAAATACAGTTTTTGGCAGGCAACAAGCTGATGTCAGGCACCGTTAGCTGCGCAGAGAATGAGGACAAAGTTCATGGATACAGATGCAGGCTCAGACTGAAGCTCTCAGAGGCAGAAGGCAGGAAAAGCTTGATGGCAGAATCAGGGCCTACTCGCCTGGACTGAAAAATAGCATAAGTGAACCATATAAAGCCGGTGGCCTTTCGTACTTAGGAATGGAATATCCGGCCCATTCATGGCGGATCTGAAAGAGGACATGTTAACGGTGGACGCACATGTATTTGCCATCATTGGCATGTGCAGCTATGAACCCCTCATGTGTCACCCACATACCTTGGAAAAGTCCAGGCTGTTGTGCAGTGTTACTCCCAGTGGAGCTGCGGCAAAGTACGTTTTTTCTTAAAATGTCAGCGGTTAAGTTCTCAGGCGAAGGAGTGATGCATGATTGAAATTTTGAAGCGTTTCTCGATCGGAGAAAGCCTTCGGGCTCTGTTGATTTTCTAAAGACTCCTTTGTGTGGGCTTCTGAGAGATGCGCGTGTGGCATTGCTGCTAAATTGCATCAAGTTGAGTTTTTAATGCACAGGACATGCAGATGACGAGTTTGCCACTTGAAACATAAAGTCATGTTTTATACCATTAATACATGCGCTAAGCAATGTTCATTTTTGAGCGCCTAATGGCATCTCACTCTGAGACCCTGTGGCCAAGTCCTTATGTGAATGTTCTTACCCATACTCTGCTGAAGCACCAGTGCATTGCTGAAATAGGTATGTGACTTTTTTTGTTACTTGTTCAGTGCACAAAGTACTCATCTCTGCCCTTCTGTCGGCCACAGTTGGGTCAACTATGTAAATAAAGGCAGGGAAAGGGTGCCCATCCTACAGTCAACTCATGATTTTCACAATATTCTGCTCAGGTTCATTCAATATACCCTTCAGACCTACCCTCCCCTAATCTTTTAATAAGGTCGTTCAGTTGTACATAATGCTTTTTTGATCATATATAAGGTAACAAAAATGCTCTGACACTTCTTTATTATAACTTTTCAGCATGCTGCAGACTTCTGCACAGCACAGCTTTAACAAATAGGCAAAGTCAATATCTCTGGCTAAACACTTATAAGGTCCCAAAGGCGAGACCTATTGGCTATGCCAATGCTTGTTCTTTATAGATTTCCAAAATTTCCAATGGGAATCACCATGGAAGACACGTTTTAGGACCCTCTCTTTTTCTTGGCCCCCGCTTGATGGATCACTTCAAAACATTCCAGGAAGAAACTGGGCTGGATGAACTTTTTTGGGAAAGTTTTGTGAAGATTCTTCAATATTACATTTGGTATGTTTTCGTGTTGTAAATGTAGTGTAACAGTTCGTCTGCTGTCGATTGAAACTTGCAACGTATGTAAAGCATTCTACCACACTGTGGGTTTGGACTGCCTTGTACAAAGCCACAAAGAAATAAATACAATTAAGGTGCCGATTACGATCCGGCAAAAACCGGGTACGAACCGTCGGTCGGAGCGTTTTCTCCGTCCGACTCGTACCCGGTCGTAAAATTTCACAAACATGGAATTACGATTCGCACGGAAACACCATTTCCGTACGAATCGTAAAAAACACCGACCGACGAAAATATACATACGAATGTGCTCCGGGAATGCTGCGACGTGACGTCGGGACGCTGTCAGGCAGCGTTTCACGACCCAGGAACCACGATTCGAACCGACAGCAGTCCGGACGGCAATATTTTCACGGCACCAAAAAAGTGCCGGAAAAGCGAAGTACGTCGCGAAACGACCAGAGTAGGTGGCCCGGTACGCGCAGTACCCCCCCAGCCCCCGTACATATGCGCCGACCCCCCCAGCCCCCGTACGTATGCGCCGACCCCCCCCAGCCCCCGTACATTCGAGTTGTACCCCCCCAGCCCCCGTACGTTCGAGTCGTACCCACCCCCAGCCCCCGTACGTTCGAGTCGTACCCCCCCAGCCCCCGTACGTTCGAGTCGTACCCCCCGTGTATGTACACCCGTGTACGTGTCGAACCCCCATGTATGTACACCCGTGTACGTGTCGAACCCCCCGTGTATGTACACCCGTGTACGTTCGAGTTGTACCCCCACCCGTGTATGTACGGTGCGTACCCCCGTAGCGCTGGGGGTACGCACCGTACATACACGGTACATACACGGGTGGGGGTACGACTCGAACGTACACGGGTGTACATACATGGGGGGTTCGACACGTACACGGGTGTACATACACGGGGGGGTTCGACACGTACACGGGTGTACATACACGGGGGGTACGACTCGAACGTACACGGGTGTACATACACGGGGGTTTGACACGTACACGGGTGTACATACACGGGGGGTTCGACACGTACACGGGTGTACATACACGGGGGGGTACGACTCGAACGTACACGGGTGTACATACACGGGGGGGTTCGACACGTACACGGGTGTACATACACGGGGGGTACGACTCGAACGTACACGGGTGTACATACACGGGGGGTAAGACTCGAACGTACACGGGTGTACATACACGGGGGGGTACAACTCGAACGTACACGGGTGTACATACACGGGTTGACACGTACACGGGTGTACATACACGGGGGTTCGACACGTACACGGGTGTACATACACGGGGGTATGACTTGAACGTACGGGGGCTGGGGGGGGTACGACTCGAACGTACGGGGGCTGGGGGGTACGACTCGAACGTACGGGGGCTGGGGGGGGTCGGCGCGTACGTACGGGGGCTGGGGGGGGTCGGCACGTACGTACGGGGCTGGGGGGGTCGGCGCGTATGCGGGCACATGTCTCCATGGTTGCTGTGGGAGTTCGGTGCGGACGGTGTTTTTTCCATACGGTTGTAACATCGGACGCACGGGATGGATCGTAATTCCTCGGTCGGACTTCACTTTTCACATTTGTACGGTAAATCGTCCGTGGACGTGTCGGACACATTTTCCGACCCGAGGACGTGTGGGGAATACTTCCCAATACAATTCGTATGGACTTTTTACCATGCGAATCGTAATTGGCAGTTTGTACGGCACTTGTGCGATTCGTACGGTAAAAAGACCGGATACGAGTCGTACGGGGAATTTTTTTACCGGATCGTGATCGGCACCTAAATGTGTGAGGGCAAAAAAAATAGATTTTAGCAGGTATTAACATGTGTGTGTTTTCCATGGACAATGTAGTAGGTAAGCAGTCAAAATATCGAAAATAAAATTTTGACCTACAGTAATATCGAGTTTCAAATATCGAAGGGACAGAATATCGATATCAATAATATCTATGGACAGGATATCGACCCTAAGGTAAGTATTTTTATATCGATGTTAGTAATATCGAAGTTAGTAATATCGATATCAAATATATCGATGTTACTAATATTGATGTTACTAATATCGATATTTATATTATTGGTATGTATTTTATTATGTATTTAATATGCATGTGTTATATGTTTTTTGTTGTGTTTTACTGGTTTTAAAATATATGTATACAATTTTTATATGTTAATAATGGTTTTTTAAGTCAATTTTGTGTTTTAGTACTGTAGCGGGTTGTGGGTTTATAGGGGAATAGGGTGGGAAGTAGTTTAATTGTAATTAAGTAATAATTTATTTTCATTTATTGGTATTGATAATTATATTATTGTTAATTAAGTATTAATTGGTAATTAATTTTTATTAATTGGTAATTCGTTTTTATCAATTGATTAATTGAGAATTATGTTAAGTGTATTATTATATTATTGTAGTGTGTTGTGCATTTATAGGGGAATAGTCTTGGAAGTAATTGAAATGTTATTAAGTAATTATTAAATTTGTTGTTGGGTGTTGATAATTAATTAATTGGATATTAATTATTAATTGGTAAATATTCTAAAAAATAAAATTTTGGTTATGAAAAATAATTTGTTGTTGATCAATCATTAATTGTGAATTAAATATGATTAAATATTATGTATTGATATTTCTAATTAATATATTAATAAGTAATTATAAATTAATGTTTCATTATTATTTTGTGGTATAATTTTTGTTAATTGTTCAATATTTTTTAATTGGTAATTACTTTTTAATAATTCATATGTTTTTGGTTATGAAAAATATTTTATTGTTTCATATTTATTATCTGGGAATTAATATTTATTAATTGTTTTTTATTGGTAGTTATTATTAATTTATTGTTAATTAATTATTAATTGTAGTTATGTTTGTAATCATAATTCATTGGTATTTGTAAATAATTTTGAGTTATTTAATAATTAAATCACTAATTATTTTAAATAATTATTTTATTTATAAGTATGTTATTTTTAACTTCTACGCTATCCAACACTTCCCCTACTGTTGCACTCTCTGGAGTGGGAATAGTAATTTTTACCCCTTCGCTATCCAACACTTTCCCTACTGTTGCACTCTCTGGAGTTGGAATAGTAATTTTTACCCCTACGCTATCCAACACTTTCCCTACTGTTGCACTCTCTGGAGTGGGAATAGTAATTTTTACCCCTACGCTATCCAACACTTTCCCTACTGTTGCACTCTTTGGAGTTGGAATAGTAATTTTTACCCCTACGCTATCCAACACTTTCCCTAATGTTGCACTCTCTGGAGTGGGAATAGTAATTTTTACCCCTACGCTATCCAACACTTTCTCTACTGTTGCACTCTCTGGAGTTGGAATAGTAATTTTTACCCCTACGCTATCCAACACTTTCCCTATTGTTGCACTGTCTGGAGTGGGAATTGTAATTTTTACCCCTACGCTATCCAACACTTTCCCTACTGTTGCACTCTCTCGAGTGGGAATAGTAATTTTTACCCCTACGCTATCCAACACTTTCTCTACTGTTGAACTCTCTGGAGTTGGAATAGTAATTTTTACCCCTACGCTATCCAACACTTCTCTACTGTTGCACTCTCTGGAGTTGGAATAGTAATTTTACCCCTATGCTATCCAACATTTTCCTTACTGTTGTTTTTTTTTGGAGCTGGAGTAGTAGTTTTATTGTCTGTGCTATTCAATATTTTTTGTATTATTTTAGCTAATGTAATATATAATTAATTGTAACAATATTCAAATTAAATGTAATTTTTTAAATGTGTTATATATAATTATTTAATTATTATTCATGTTATTGTTTTATGTGTATGATGTATTTGTAATTTATAATAATTGTTAATCATTTATAAGTTATTAAAACAATTATTAAAACTGATTAAGTAAGTATATATATTATATATTCTATGTATATGTTTAATTAATGTTTTATGAAATTATATATATTAATTATTAATTTTAAACATTACAAAATATATTTGATTATGTTTATTTTACTTATAAGTATTATTTGGTTTATTTAACATAATTTTTTTAAACTAAAAAATGCCCTATATTTTTAAAAACGATATTTTTTGACATTCTATATTTTATTTTCGATATTTTTGTACTTACCATGTTGTAGATAGGATGTCGATATTCTTGACATCGATATTTTTGCTCCGATATTTTTGTAGGTCGATTTTTTGACCATCGATATTTTGTCAGTGATCCAATGTAGTAACAATGAAGTATGGGAATGTGGTAATACTGCATGGAAATGTGGTAATACTGCATTAATCTAAGCCAGCTGAATGAGATAATTTAGGAAAATGCAGCAACTGCTTGATTACCATATTTTTCGGGCCTTTAAATGAGTACGAAAGTGTCCTTACTGTTCCTCTTTGATATTTTGCTGCATTATCAAACTAAACCTCCCTAGGTCTAATAATCCTCAACTTGGCCTTTTTTCTCCATTCTGATCTAACAGTTCTCTGATTTAGCTGATTTAGCTGATCAGTGTGTGACATCACTGTTTAAATTTCATCAATAAGTTTCCAGATTGCAACACAAGGATCTTGGTAATCACCATTCAGTTAGTTCCATGAGTTACCAGTCTAATCCAGATTAGAATATCCACAGTAATTCCATGGGTGTGCTGTGCTTAACCTAGAAGCTTTCTACCAGTGGAGTCTTGGGTCTAGAGCTTAATTTGCAAATAACAAAAAAAGCACAGTTCTCCAGGACATTGTTAAGAGGCAATTGAAGCTTGCACCACCCATGGCCCCTGCAAGCGCTGCCAATTACAGTGCCAATATAACTATTTACCATCACACTCCTACAAGTGTGACAATTTTGACTATTCCAGGCCACCAAAGCTATGAGAATAGCTGGGCGGCAAGTATTAGTCATTTTAAATATAGGTTGGATTAATAATCATCTGTTCTTGTGCTCAAGGCTAAATTAGATAAACAGCGCCACCATGTGGCAGACTGTTCTACTTGCTGGTGTTGACAATTAAGTGCTGGTATCCAGCACTGGAAATCACCAGCTCAAATTAAGTCCTTTGGTGAAATACTGGGGATAAATGAGGAACTACAAAGGGAATCAAAACCAGAAATATTAGTTTCTTTGTAATTTCTCATTTTTAAGGCGAGCCTTAGGCTCTCATCTTCAACCCCTGGTAACTGTGCTACTTCTCCCTCCAAGAGTTATTGAGGTCCCTGTTATCGGTCATTTAATGAGGGGAGTTACCAGGAATGGTATCAGGGGAGTTAGCGGGGTACTGTGAGGTCCATTGTATAAAACCTTTCATTTGATTCTTACTTCAGGCGCTCCCAGACAACCTGGCATAATTGTGACACATATTTCCCAATGGCCATTCCATATTTAGATCTTGATGCCTCAGAGGGAATTCCAGCCACAAGGAAAGGCGCATATCATTATCTCAGTTCCCAGAACAGTGGTGATGCAATCTTCATCGTAATTAGGTAATCAGGAATTTTCTTCGAGAGTATGCACAGTGGGACTTCACAGTGGTGGCGGAGTTGTTTGTGTGCTTGAGTGTCGGAATTTGTGTGTGTATGTGTGTACAAGTGGACCCCCCCCCCCTATTGCGAGCCTCAAAGGCATGTAGTAGAAGTTTGCATCTGCAACTGGATTGTTACAAACGCCTCCAGTGGGATTGTAGCTGATTTGCAAAGGTGAACTATCCCTGGTGGACAGTTTCCTTTTAGAAATCATGTTAGCCAGACTCTGGAGAAGAAGGCAGTGGTCTGCAGGAACATCTGTGCATTTGCAGCAATTTCCATGTGGCAGCAAATTGTGACCTGCCTAATGGATATTTGTTGGGCAGATCGCTTTGCGACCTCTCTGCAAACGTGCTATTTGCACTGAGACGCATTAGTGAATAGGCCACATCGCAAATTGCATGTCCAATCACAGATCAACTGGGCCCTCATTACAAGTCAGAGTAGAATTACGGCACTACATTCTGTTCTGTTTGATTAGGAGTGGGTAGTTGTTTCCAAACCAGTTATTTTCAGATGTGGTAGACCCAAGCTCGATTTTAATGAGGTAATTCTGCATGGTGAAATCAAATGATGCTTTGACAACACCGTTTCACTGGGAGGGCATATGGACATGCATTATTTAAGCTTAATATCAAATTACACTCCTTTTGGGGAGCACCAGTTCCAAATGATCCTAACAGAAATATACACACAGAGGGAATCACATTAATCCCCCTTTATGACCCCAGTGTTAGCACATTCTGCCCTAATTTTCTCTCATACAGGGGTCTGAACCTTTCAGTTAGTGATTCGGTTTCCCTCGCTCTTTACTCAGGGTACCTAAACAAAATTGAATTCTCATGAACCTCAAGCTCATGGACTGCAGGTGCTAAGCTAATATGACATCACTCCCTGTGGCCCCCACCCAGCTGGGACATTGGGTCAGGCCTGGGTCCACCATTCACCCAGAGTTTGGTAGCCATTTGCGTTAACCCCAAAGTGAAACCTATTTCCTGTTTGCCTCAGGTTTGCCACTCGTGTAGCTGTCCCTATCCAGGATCTCTCATGGTCCACCAGAGTCACCAGACTTCTGATGGACTATCCCCCCAGCACGCAGAGTAAACTAATTCTCATCTGTTCTACATTTGGATGCCAGGGCACGTGTCACAAGGATGGACCATTCCAAAGTGGGGGCTATGAAAAGGAACACAACTTAGGGACTAGTAACTACAGCAGTTTCTCATCAGTGTGTCCGGTCCCTCTCTGTCGACTATTAAAAACATTCTTTCTCCACACAAGTTGCAGGCACTGTCTGTCATCCATGTGGTCAAGCTCACTAAAAAATAACACATTAGTGTGCCTGATCAACCCCAAGTTCCTGGGTGATAACCCTAGAGTTATTCCACTCCCTTGAAGCAGTGTAAACTGCACCGCAACCTAAGTGCTCAACAGCAAACATTCATCCAAGGCATTCTCATAATCTTAATGTACACTCTTGCCTACGCCGTACACAACATGCATCCATCCAGCTTCTCAATGGTCCACCAGTAAAGGGTTATTCTCAACCACATGCTATTTTATTACAATTGTATGCATATGACATGTATATATTATTTTTTAACAATTGTATGTATATGCAGGGCCGGCTTTAGCACTGGTGGTGCCCTGTGAGATAATGCTTGTTGGCGCCCCCCCAATGACCACCTCTGCCACGGATTCTCTCACTAGCACCCTTTAACAGTGCTTCTCAAGTCTCCATAACCACTGTCTCTTAGACCCATTCAGTTTTATAGAACCATTCATGCCAGCGTAAGGTGTCAGATCACTTTATACCACGCACACATTGCACAAAGTCAATCATATGTGTCTAAATCAGTGTATGGAAATGTTACATCAGACGGTACTACAAGGTGTAGTGTAGGAGTGGCATGTCATCGATACTGGTAGGCAATGTAGTTAAAGTTCTTAATCAGGAAAGGCACAAATTCAGAATTTAAAACGTAACATCATTGTTAAGGGTTCTCTTTCTTAATAAGAATTGTTTTTCTACCCAAATAAACCCTTTTCACAAGATTAGAATGATGAAAGACTGGGCAAAAAAACATGTAGCTCTAACATATACCTTGCAGTTTGCAGCGGCTCTGGGGGGATAGATAAAAGCTCAATGTTCTATATTAGGTTTTTGACTTATTTCTTTATTTATTTTATTTATTTCTAAAGTTTTATGTAGTGCGAACATGGTCCCGAAGGATATCAGAGCGCTTTACAATAGGGTGGAAGGAAGGACATAAATGCTATAACGGTAACAAGAAATAATAAGAAATGAGTATGATCACATAAATACAGGACAATTGAGTAACGGAGAGTAAAACAGTAAACAAGTATATAGCGGGCTGCGAAGGGGGGAACACTATGCTGTAGAAACAAGCAATATCAAAGGATGGTAGAATCGTTGTAGGATCAATGACTTTGAGTAGGTGAACCTAGTTCAATTAAGGTAAGAATGTATTCATTAGGAATCTTTTGGCTTCCAGTTTGAAAGCAGTCGTTGAGGAGATTCTGCGTACTTCCGGTGGAAGACAGTTCCATATCTTTGGGGCAGCGCCGGAGAAGGCTCGGTGACAAGTTCTTTTTTGCGAAGGATGAATAGTTTCAAGAAGAAAGTGTTAGCGCTTCTTGAGGCTCTACCACCACAGGATAATTCAAGCTTTTACGCTAGGTACCTGAGAGTTTTGAGGTCATGGGCTTTGTGCGCCAGAACGGCAATCTTTAACTGGATTCGAGCTTCGTAGGGCAACCATTTAAGGGATTTTAAGACTGGGGATATGTGCTAATTCTTTTGGTGCCTGTAACCAATCTAGCCGCCGCGTTCAGTGATGACCTTAGTGGAGCCAGGGTGTATTTGGGAAGGCCACAGAAGGTAGCGCTGCCGGAGTCTAGTGTCGGCAAGACAAGTGCTTGGACCACCTGCTTGAAATCAGTTTGTGGAAGGAATGGTTTGATGTTTCTAAGTGTCCTCATATAGTGATTAGCTCCCTTACACACATTGCTGATATGGTTTTTCATATTCAGGTGCTTGTCCAGGGTGATTCCAAGAGATTTGGCTGAGTCTATGATGAGAGCGGTGCAGTTAAAAGCAGTGAGGTGATTCAACCAAAGGTCTGGCTTGGTGATGTGTTTCGGAGGAGAGATGATCAGGAATTCAGTTTTGGAGGTGTTGAGCAGGAGATGGTTCTCAGTTAACCAATTTTGAGTAGAAGTTAGGGTAGGGTTGAGTGAGATGATGTTATCTGGGGATGATATTTTCAAATAGAGTTGCGTATCATCCGCATACAAATTGAAGAGAATGTTTGTGGAATTTAGTGAATTAGCTAATGGTTCCAAGAAAAGGTTGAAGAGGATAGGAGATAGGGCGGATCCTTGGGGGACACCCATGAGCACTGGAGACGGCTGAGAGAGAGAGTGGTTTGCCTTGACTCTTTGTGATCTGTGGCGGAGGAAGGATGAGAATCATTGTAACACCTGACCAGAGAAACCCATCCTATTCTTCAAGATGGCTGGGAGGTTATCGTGGTTAACAGTGTCGTATCCGGAGGAAACGTCAAGGGGGATCAGGAGGCAAGTTCATTTTGGTCAAGCATTTTTAAAATGTCATCCATAACGTGAGTGAGAGCCGATTCAGTGCTGTGCCCCTTCCGAAAGCCGGATTCATGCTGGTCTAAGAGTTGGAAATTCTCTATGTGAGCACAAAGTTGGGATTGTACACATTTTTCTAGGAGTTTGGCTAGGGTGGGGATGATGGAGATAAGGCGGAAGTTATTGAGGTCAGTTTTGTCGGCGTTAGTTTTTTTAGTATCGGTGATACCTGAGCTGCTTTTAGGCAGTCAGGGACCGTGCCTTGTGTTAGAGAAGCATTAACAATCCTTGTCCAGGTGGGGATGAGTACATTCTTGATTTCTTTGAAGATGGCCGGTGGCAACGTGTCACTGAAGTGGTGACATGGGTTGATATTCTGAAGAATCTTGTTGATGGCTTTTTCACTGAATGGGGTAAAGGTGCCCCATGACGCATTGTTCTTGGTGTTCAGGCTGATAGAATTGCACTTTTCTAAGAGGTCAAGGGGTGGTGCGGACTTGGAGGATGGCAGTAGAGCCTGCTTCGAGGCGAGGTCAATGGTGATAAGTCTTGATTCCTCAATGAAGAAAGCAGCAAGCTCATCGCATGAGGGTGGGCTGCCTCCAGATTCGGGGTGGTTTGGACCTACAACTGATTGCTGTTTGACCAATTCGAAAAGTTTCTTGGGGCGGTTAGCAGCTTGATCAAGTTGGTGTCTGAAGTAGTCTGCCTTAGCGCTCTTGATTTGTTTGTTGTAAAGGCTCCTAACATCTCTGAGGAGTTTTAGTTGGTCAGAGGAAGGTTTGGATCTCCAGGAACGTTCAGCTCTCCTAAGGTTGCGGCGCTCCGTGTTTAAATTGTCATTGTACCATGGTTTGGATATTTTTGTTGAGGCATTTTTTTGTTGGAGTGCGGCAATGTCATCCATGATGTTAGAGATGGTCGAGTTATAGGAGTCGGTGAGTGACTGAACTTCAACGAAGTCGGCTTGGGAGGAGAGGGCAGATTTACAATGGGCAGTTAGTTCATCTGAGTTTATTGATCTGAGGTCCCCTTTCCAGATCTTTGATTTGGTTGGTTGAATTTATAAACCCCATGTAACAAAAGGAGCTCTCTTACAGAAGCAGTAACCCACTGACCTATTTACGTTATATGCACTTCATTATCCGCATGGTACGCTTTCTTTGCAGCAGGCATTTTAACCCTTTGTGCTACCTTAGGATGAGTCAAAATTTCCACTAGACAAACCTCCGGTCTGTTTCCAGGAAGACAATTAATCACGGGACTTCTCTTGACATTTTAATTGATGTCTGAAAGTTGCTTGAGGGCAGGTACGAGGCAGCAGGTGCTTTTAAAACGAAAATACACATTTTCAAAAATGATGCCCCCACCCTAAGTCAATGGCCGGTGCGGTCACACCGATCACACCGCCGTAGAGCCAGCCCTGTGTATATGGAATTTATATAGCGTGAAAATAGATAGGAAACAACGGAGTGTTGTACGTTATTTGGATCGTGTGGTTCCAGAGGGAATTACACAAGTACATTTCAATATATAAAAATTTTTTAAGGCGCAGGAAGGTTAAGTGATTTGCACAAAATCACACGATGCTGAGCATTGCTCGCCAATGTCCCGATTTGAACTTGGGTTCTTAGGTTTTAAGATTTTTTTATTTTTTATTGTTTGAGTTTTATATAGCGCAAACTCGACCCAAAGATATCAGGTATCAGAGCGCTTTACATGAGCACTAGTTGCATTACAGACGGGCACATTCATGTATGTTAAGCACAGGATGATTAAGTGATTTGCCCAGAAGGGGAACAACCTTTACAACGCAACTTTTACAACGCACTACCATTACAACGCATTTTTTACAACGCATAATCCATTACAACGCATGACATTACAACGCATGACACTACAACGCATTTTTAAAAACTACCTTTACAACGCATTCCATTACAACGCATACTACCATTACAACGCATACCATTACAACGCATAATATTACACTATACTATCCAACACTTACCCTACTGATGCACCCCCTGGAGTTAGAATAGTAATTTTTACCCCTACACTATCCAACACTTACCCTACTGATGCACCCCCTGGAGTTAGAATAGTAATTTTTACCCCTACACTATCCAACACTTACCCTACTGATGCACCCCCTGGAGTTAGAATAGTAATTTTTACCCCTACACTATCCAACACTTACCCTACTGTTGCACCCCCTGGAGTTAGAATAGTAATTTTTACCCCTACACTATCCAACACTTACCCTACTGTTGCACCCCCTGGAGTTAGAATAGTAATTTTTACCCCTACACTATCCAACACTTACCCTACTGATGCACCCCCTGGAGTTAGAATAGTAATTTTTACCCCTACACTATCCAACACTTACCCTACTGTTGCACCCCCTGGAGTTAGAATAGTAATTTTTACCCCTACACTATCCAACACTTACCCTACTGTTGCACCCCCTGGAGTTAGAATAGTAATTTTTACCCCTACACTATCCAACACTTACCCTACTGTTGCACCCCCTGGAGTTAGAATAGTAATTTTTACCCCTACACTATCCAACACTTACCCTACTGTTGAACCCCCTGGAGTTAGAATAGTAATTTTTACCCCTACACTATCCAACACTTACCCTACTGTTGCACCCCCTGGAGTTAGAATAGTAATTTTTACCCCTACACTATCCAACACTTACCCTACTGTTGCCCCCCCTGGAGTTAGAATAGTAATTTTTACCCCTACACTATCCAACACTTACCCTACTGTTGCTTCCCCTGGAGTTAGAATAGTAATTTTTACCCCTATACTATCTAATACTTACCTTAAATGTAATTTAATATTGTGCGTTGTAATGGTATGCGTTGTAAAGGTAGTATGCGTTGTAATGGTAATGCGTTGTAAAGGTATTTTTTAAAAATGCGTTGTAGTGTCATGCGTTGTAATGTCATGCGTTGTAATGGATTATGCGTTGTAAAAAATGCGTTGTAAGAGCATGCGTTGTAAAAGTGTGCGTTGTAACGTCATACATCCGCCCAGAATCACAGGAGGATGAGCTTCCCTGCCGAGACTTGAACCTGGTTCCCCAGGTTGGCAGCTCTAACTACAGAGTGACATCTCCTCCCTTCTCCATTGCCACACAACATTCTCGACTACTTGAAAGAACTACAGCCATCCTTACTTCACATTTATCATCCGTTCAAAGGAAGTGAAGAATGGTCGTATGCAGCACGGTACAGATTGATATTAGCATTTCATGAAGTGTGCTTCATCCAATAGATAACCCTACAACCCATTTCACCAACCATTCATTCCCTCTGGTCCATACCTGTTTGGGTCACCACAGGGCTTTAAGTGAGCCGGGTCTCACCGTGTCTGAGCACCGGCAGTTTTTTTAAGGGGGTCTCTATCTGGCTCTGTTTCGTGCCCTGGCACAGGCGGTTCGATTTTTTTACGGACTGCAGTGACCGCAGGCACATCGATGTGCGCCTGCTCACACTGCTCTTCTCACTAGTGGAGAAGTTACGGCATGACGTCATGCCAGGTGTGCGTTGTATGGTAAGGGAAACCCTTTAAAGAGAGTAATTTTCTCTCTGGATTTCCCTTCTCTTTTTGAAACTCGGGAGCAGCAACATCGTCGTGCTGTCAGCAGGGCTTTAAGTGGAAGCTTATTTATCTTATGCAACTAACAACCATTGACAGAGCCAATAGTGCTGCCTTGTTGTAGGTATGATGTTACTTGTTGTATCATATATCAGGATGCAATGACAGAAACAGCAAAATACAAGTCGGGCGGCACACTATGCTAAGCACAGATTTGTAGCTTATGTGTTTTTAAGCCACGCCCTTAATTACATTGGCCACGCCCCTTTGAGAGACCCCCCAGTTTTTTCATCCCACTTAAAGCCCTGGGTCACCATCTCAAAGGCTTAGAACATGCCGAAAGAAATGGAGTGTGCCCCTTTCTGAATGCCCTATTTGTGCTGGATGGTACAGCAATACTACACACAACACATAATAATAATGAAAAGATTGCTTCTTGGGGACTACAATTCCCAGGACTCTCTCTACCCCAGGAGGGGGTCGCCAGAGCAGGAAAGAGTAAGGCCCTGGCAAACAGCAGGTGCCTAAAGCACACCATCATAACCGCTGCATGGGATGCGCATCTTGGAGACTACAAGTCCCAGGATGCTTTCTCTATCCCAGGAGGGGACAGCAAGAGCAGGAAGGCGGAGGGCCCTGGTCAACAGCAGCTGCTAAAAGCAAACCATCATCACCATTGTTGGGGACACGCCCAGGCCATTCTCAGGGGAAGGCCAGGAGGAGGGCGTGTCTATCCTTACTGGTCATTGAAAGGAGGAGGCCGGGCTTTGCCATCACTCTTGGCTCACTCATCCAAAGCCTGCTCCTCCACACACGGCTATACAAATTCATTTTAGGGGGCCCTGTAGAGACCTAAATCATATTGTCTGGGCTGCCTACATTTATTCATTGCTTAAAGGCGAGTCCTGTTAAACATATACACCTGGGAAGCCACTGCTGTACTTTGACCTCTTGGGCTAGTGCCCTACTTTCTTCTATTGACATTTCGACCGATGTTTATTGCTTGTTGTTCTCTTTGCCCTCTAGTATGGGGAAAGAATTTATGAGGAGGTCCCACTTGATGCTTGCAAAACCAAAAAAAATATATAATCATGCCATGCAGCTGAAAACTGCATCTTAAAGGAGAATGACCCTCTAATAGTTGAGATGGAAACTATCATGAATGTAGATCAGGCTCACGGGGCACGGCTCTGGGCCACAAGATAACCAATTTTTTCGACAAACCAACATTTCAAGTGAAGACACATACACATCCCCCTTCGACACAGAGACTGTGACCCCCTATAGTTCTTGAGATAACTACCTGTCCAATAGGTTTGTGAGAAGGAGGCCTCACTCCAATCAATAAAAATAGATTTGAACTTTTGGCTGCACTTGATTCTGTAGATGGTAGCAAGTCCTCCTCTCCCCAACTGTGGGGGGCCTACCACTCCCAAAAATGCCACACTCTCTGCCAGTCCACGAATACTCGCTAGCAATCTCCTCCCTATTCTTGAGCAGGGGAGGTGGAGCATCTAAGTCTCAAAGTCTCATAACTGACAGAAGGTCCTACTGTCACAAAGATCAATGTCCAATGTTATTGCTAGAGATGGCCAAGATCATATCCCAATCAGGATCTTGTACATTCAAATCCAATTCCTAAAGACTCAAACACTTCCAATGTTAATTTAGTCGGGGCTTCTAAGCTTTCCCATAATTCTGCTGAGGGCCACCCTCCCAATCCATAGAGGCATGCAGTGGCAGATTCGATACATAGCATTCCTTGGAGACGAGGCAGTGGCCTTAGGTGGCCTGTTTCCACCCCTCAATTCACACTTTCAGGCTGAAATGTTCTCACAGATGGGTTTGATAAAGGGAAGAGTTCTACTTTGAATGACATTGCTCCAACTCCAACAGACTGAAAACCCTTAGACCAACATGCTAGAGAAAGCATGCTTTACTTGATAAATGTTCCAAAACATGATGAAAGGATGAACGAGGACCATGAGTGCCTAAGAAAGAAAGTGATACATTGGATCAGATATCACAGACACTGTTTTCCCCTTACTCGATCTGACATACTATCAACCCAGCAGCCACCAGTGAGGTCAGATTCACTGGACTTCATTGAACTGAAGTTAAAAGATCAAGAACTAGCTCAGGGTTTGGTAGCTCTAGACCTGAGTAATCCCCTGAACACTGGTTCTAGGATACGGTTCAAACTTACCAACCCCCAGGCACTTAGCTTGTCCCAAGCCAAATCTACCCACCCCACTGCTCCCCGAGAGCCACCCTGAGAAAATCATTCGGCCTCAACATTTCTCTTTAATAGCAGATTCCAATCCTAATGCAGTTGACTGTCAACCAATTGTGACGCTCTTTCTCGATAACAAACATAGGGATGACAATGCTTTCTCACATAGTAATACTCAAGACAATCATTCTCAAGATGATGTCAACCCGCCAATTCAATCTACTAACTCCAGCACAAGATCTATCTGACCTAGCTGCTCTTTTAGAGACGATGTTCAAGATTACTCTCCACAAATCCGCCTGTTACCCTGGAATGTAGCAGGCTTATGCTCAAAATTAATTGATCCTGTGTAGAATGAGTACATATTGCATTTGCCTTTTATAAGAAACATGGGCAATGACCCAAATTTATAGGTCAGGACCACTTTCATTTACTATAGAAGCAATAGCCTCAAATGCTGGCAGACCCTCTGGAGAGATAATATTATAGCTGTAGATTTCACTTGCATGCACAATCTACAGATTGAACATTCCAAAACCCGACATCTTAGACCTAAGCATAAAGACAAAGTAAGGGGTCTCCTTTTACATTTTTAATGTTTACAAATCTCACTCCCTACAGAGTCCTTGAAACTGTAAACCCTCAAAGAAATGTCATCTTTCAAGATTAGTACTGCCAAAATAATTCTGACTGCAGATTTTAATGCTACCTTCAAACCCCTGTCTTGCTTGACCAATCTAATGCAATGGGAACATGACAGTATAGGCATCCCAAGTTTGGTTTCCCAACCGATCAAGTCATGGCCCCCCAGTTGCAATGCAACTAGATTCCTTTACCCTGTCCTGTGGCCTGAGGGCATGCAACGATAGATCTGTTTCAGATGTGCAGGAGTCTACACTTTCAAAAGACGCAACCTTAAAAGCTGAGTTGATTATATTATCATTGACAACAGGCAATGGGGGGATTTGGTAGATTTCAAAATATTACCATGGAAGGATAGTGATCACAATGTCTTAGATATGAAATTGAATCTCAGTATTTTATCCGACTGTGTTGGATCCCATAGCCAGAAATATCTGGAGCCTTAGATGCTAACCAGTAGGAGAGGAGTAACCTGGCAGAACGTGCAATACAACTCACATATGATGGATTACATGTGTGACTACTTTTCTACTATTTTAGTTCGTATGGCACGTTAGTCCAGACCATACATACAATTTGTTAGAACTGCATACTAAACTATTCACCTCACTTAGGTTTTTTTTTACATACCCTAAACTCCCAACTACTGAGGGAAAGAACAACCTGACTAACCCTGGGCGTAGTTCGCGTAGTAGCGCTACTCGTAGCTACGCAAAGTGCACTTCGCACTACGCGAGATATGCGTAGCACTACGCGAACTGCGTATGATTGAACAGTGCCCGATGCTTGTCCGCACTGTGCAATCATTGAAAACGGCATCTTGCACAGTGTGAGCTGTCGTTTTCTGCCACTCGAGTAGATTTTTACTCAAGCGGCAGCTTTCTCAACGCGGACTGGTAGTTTCTCATCGCGAGCGGTCGCGAGCATACGCGACCACTCGCAATGAGAAACCTGACCTCCCCGCGTTGGGAATCTCGCCAGGAGGTTTATTTTCCACGCTCGCGATCGGCAACTTGATGTTGCTGATCACGAACGAGGAAAAAAGTCTCGCTGGGATGTCATTCTGCTCGCTCGAGGTCGCCAACTTGACATTGAGGACCGCGAGCGAGCAAAAAAATGGCAACTACGCTACGCATTTTTGCAATGTGCTACGTGCAATTCACGTAGCGCGAAGTAGCACAAACTACGCAAACTATGCGAACGTAGCGTAGTTGTCCGCCCAGGGTTAAACCTGACCTCATGGTACTGTAGCGAGTGTAAACTGGCAAAGAAAAGTCTTATAACTGCAATTTTAAAACAATCCTGACAAGCCGTTAGAGAAGCCAGAGCTTTGCATAATATACCCTAGCCACTAAAAAGAAATACTGGGACAAAAACAATTGGCAGGATTTATTAAAGGCATCCTGACCCAAGGATAATGTTGCATTCTGGCATATAATATCTCATGGTAGTCTATCTTTTGGTATGTTCACAGACGACTACTTACAACCAGTTCTTTGGGTCAAGCATTTCTCTGCCCTTTATTCAAACCAGGAGCTCACTCTACTTAAACATTTTTTAATTAATCCAGTTCATGGTCTGACTTCTATCTCTGATGATGAGCCTGTTGCCTTTTCCATGATGGATACAATTAGACCTATTAAGTCCGTTCGCTTAGGCCAGGCCCCTTGAACAGACATGATTCCAGCAGATGCATATTCGTTGGAAATCGCTGTGTGGGCACCTTATATAAATGTGTTACCCAAGTCTAGTGCTGGTGGAGCCCATGTACCTGATACCTGGGCAGGGTCACACATTATTCCAATTTACAAAAAGGGCAATATAGGGATTTCGGGAAAAGTCCAGACAATAAGCCTACTAGACAATCTGCAAAAAACAATTTGTAGACGACCGTTGGATAAGCTCTAAGAGTGGATGGATGGGGCCCAGATTTTATCCCCTGTTCATGCAGACTTTTCTGCCAAAATTAGCATTAGCACAATTGTCCAAGCCTTTTGCTTTAAATTGATACTATGGAAATATATCCAGCTCAAAAAAATACCATCTGTATATAGCCTTCGTTGATCTATGGGTCACCTTCAATTGGTCCCAAGGAAAAAGCTGTGTGAGGTCCTTGGTGAAATGGGTGTTCCCCCTCCCATACTAAACATACTAATTAGGCTACATCATTCCAACTAGGCCCAGGTCAGATAGGGCAGGTTTGGTGTGCTAATAAAGTTCACCCCAAATGACAGGGAGCTTTGCCATGGATGTGTTCTTGCGCCCACACTTTTATCACTGCTATGTCATTGGAGTAAAAGGTTTTATAAACATTGTTAAAATGACTCTCTGATCTAAATGGAACAAAAGTGCCTGCACTCCTATATGCTTATTGTCCAGGACGCCTTTTGGCCTGTAAAATCTCCATACCAGGTTCCGAAATTTTTGTTTCCTAAGAAGCCTAGAAATAAACACACACAAAAAACAAAGCACATGATATGCAATCCCCATAAAGGCACCAGGGTCATAATGCAATTAGGAACTGATATTATTGAAAAAGTCCAAACCTTTGAATATCTTGGCTTAAAAATAGCCAGTCCTCTATCATGGAGGCCTCAAATCCAAATTCCAGTTTTTTGAATCAGCGCAGATAAGCCACAATTAAAAAAATGGACAGGGATACCCACTCCAGATCCATTTCACCTGCACTCCAAGTATACGAAATGGAAACTCACTCAGATGCATTATATGGACTGAAGCAGAAATATAGGGAGAGGAGGTTGTAAGCTCTTTGTCTGCAAAAAATATAGTTTTATCATATCACTATTAGGGCTCCCCCAGGGCTCGCCCCTTCTTCTACTTTACTAAAAAAAGGCTGTGGTCCCATGGTGAACCTGATTCTTTCACGAATGAAATGGTCGATGTTTTCCAGTTTGACACCAGCTCTAATATAAGATTATTCTGAAATGTGACATTGCGGCTCCTCAAGCTTGGCATGCAATTAACGTGGAGTGACCTTGTAATTATTGGTAAAGCAGCAAAGAACAACCTCAAAAACATATATGGAGAAACCATTATTGAGCAGTGGCATCGGCCCACTAAGAGTGGGAACCTCACAGATCAAATTCTAGCTCATAAGCCATTTTGCAAGTTTGAACCTTACCTTGACGAGACCCCAAACCCCCTTAGCGAAGAGTCTTCACAGAAAGTTCAAACCTGGCCCTTTAATTGTCAGATATTTTACCCCCAAGTGGTTCTCTTCTTCGAATACTTTTTTACATGTTTCGGCTGCTCCCAGACCACTGAAACTATTGATCATTTGGTATTCTTTTTCCCTGCTTATCGTAGATTTAGGTCTAAGTGGATCAGGCCTCTTTTCTTAAATCTTGGTTTGAGGAGATTCCAAGAGGCCTCAAGACTCCTTAACTCCTAAAATCTTATATGAGAAGGCTGACTGTTCTTCAAGTAACCACGTTTCTAGTTTCAGCCTGGTTATGTCTTCTGGTCTCCCCGATGGTGGGCAAGTTGCCAATTGCGATCCTTTTGATCGATGTCTGACCAAAATTGAACTGTACATGTTAATGGCTAATGTACTGCCCTCATCTGAGTGCCACATAAATAAACCCCTTTTTCACATCCTGCACTTATCATGGTTGATTTAGTAGCTCCAATTTATAGGGGTACTGTGTATGGAGGTTATTACTATACTGTAATCATCTTTGCACTGTACTATCATTATTATTTATCAATCAATCAATCAATCAATCAATCAAGCAATCAGGGTTTTGTAAAGTGCAACTACTCACCTGTGAAGGTCTCAAGGTGCTGACAGGTAGAAGGGGGGGGGGGGCTGCTGATCCATCCGGGTGAAGAGTCAGTTCTTGAGATCCTTACTCCATTGGGGCAGCAACGGGAATTGCCTGAGGTGGAGAGGTGGCATGTTCCAGGTCTTGGCAGCGAGGTAGGAGAAAGATCTTCCTCTGGTTCTGGGCTTGTGGATCCGTGGGACGGTGGCCAGGGCCAGTTGGGCAGAGGGAGGTGTCTGGTGGGTATGTAGAATGAGAGGCAGTGGTTCAGATATGCTGGTCCTGCATCATGGAGGGCTTTTATTTATTCATTAATTATATTTTTTTATTATTGAGCAGAATCATAACAATGACTATTACATCACATAGATAGTCACAAGATCAGTTTCACCATTAAATATAATTATTTGTAGCTTGTAAAGTTGGGATCCACCGTTCCTTCAATGATATATTCCCTATTGCATTCCTAGTCCAAAGTTAAAGTGCAGCATGCAGGATCAACATTTGAGATGCATCTTCTTATCTTAAAAATTAAGTCCAGTATTTTTGCAAATTCATACTTATCGAACAAACATTTTGACAAAGTAACTGCTATATTTAGACATTTAACTAACCATGAAGTGCTTTTATCCATGCATTACAATAAAATAAACTAACTCTTAATAAGGTGCACATTTTTTAACCCCTTTGTCACACTTAAGCAGAGTCATAACGACAACCATTGCTTCATATATATAGTCACAATGTCGGTTTCACCATTAAACATAATTATTTTTTAGCTTGTAGAGTTGGAAAGCAAAATCTTTTGCCCAGCATGAACCTGGCTAGTGAATCTGACTCTTGTGCCATTATGGTCAGTTCCTATTCTACCGCAACCATTGACTATCATTGGCACTTTGTACTTCTTGGTGCTATTTCTACTTAAAGCTTTAAAAAATGATATCACTGGTTCACCCTATTGGATTTCTGCCATTTTCTTTATTAGATTTTACTATATTTTTTCTATTTTGGTTTGGAATTTTTATTGTTTTGCAGTTTGGCTTTATTAATGTTTTAGTCCTGCATAAATACTTTACACATTGCCTCTAAGATGAGCTTGATTTAAATGGTGCAGCAGGTGCTGTGGTACTGGGGCCAAAGGTTGTCATAACTCCACTAAATATTGCTATATTCTACTACTAAACAGGCAGTCACAAGTGCAGTTATCTTGAAGGCAACGGGGTAAATATTTGAATGGCACAGCAGGTGCAATGGCACTAGATCTGAAAGTTGTCAGAATTCCTATATACACCTAATATTGCTATATTTTACAACTAAACAGGTGGTCATAGGTGGAAATTTCTAGCAAACACTAAGGTCATGATTTCGATAGTGCAGCAGGTGCATTGGCACCGGGACTAAAAGCTCCAGGCACCCCACTAAACACCTAATATTGCTATATTTTATTCCTAAACAGGCAACCCCAAGTGCAGTTACTATGCAGACAACAGGGTCATAATTTGAATGGCTCAGAAGGGGCAGTAGCACCAGGCCCAAAACTCCTCTAAATACATAATATTGCTATATTTGCCCTCCAAACTGGCAGTTACAATTGCAGCTACCTTGCAGTTAAAAGAGACTTGATTTGAATGGTGCAGCAGGGGCAGTGGCTCCGGGGCCAAAAGCTTCAGAGACCCCACTAAACTCGTATTATTGCAAATGTTACTACTAAACAAGACAGTCACAAGTGCATTTATCTAGCAGGCAATAGGGTAATGATATGAATGGTGCAACAAGTGCAGTTGCACCAGGACCAAGAGCTCAAGGAACCACACAAAACACATCATATTGCTATATTTTACTACTAATTAGGCAGTCACAAGTGTAGTTATCTAGCAGGCACTGGTGTCATAAATTCAATGGTGCTGCAGGTGCAGTGGCACCGGGGGTCAAAAGTTGTCAGAACTCCTCTAAACACCAAATATTGATATATTTAACTACTAAATAAGCAGTCACAAGCGCAGTTGCCTAGCAGGCACTAGGGTCATGATTTGAATGGTGCAGCAGGTGCAGTTGCGCTGGGGCCTACAATTGTAATAACTCATCTAAACATCAAACATTGCTGTATTTTACTACTAAACAGGCAGTCACAAATGCGGTTATGTTGCAGGGGAATGATTTGAATGGGGCAGCAGGTGCAGTGGCACTGGGCTCAAAAAACACATAATATTGCTATTACACCAATCCATTTTAATATTTCCCTTTTTCATTTCATTTTTAAAAATGTAGCTTTTACTTACCTGCACTATACTACTGGTAACAGCCAGCCGTAGGCCCGTGCAGGTCAGAGCGGTGGGCCCTGTGGGGGGTATTTCGATGGACGATGACAAGGAAAAAGTAAATAAATAATACATTTTCCATCGTCATCGTCCATCAAAATACACCCCACATGGCCCCACTGCCTCACCGCTCTTACCTGCACGGGCTGCGGCTGATAACAGAACAATATTTTGCCCTTTTGTACATAAACAAGTCATGACATTTACATTATACAACTACTCAGCAAGCTACAATTTACAACAAAAAACTGCTTATTATTAATCACATAGGAGAAACCTAATGCATTTACCAATGCTTGTTAAATGTATTTCCCGTTATAGTGGCGCAGCCGGATGTCTCAATGACGTCGGTATTCAAGAAGACAGCGTGGTTTTTTACAAAGTCTAAAACACATATTTACACATAGGCGCCGATCACGATCCTGTAAAAACCGGGTACGAACCGTCGGACGGAGCATATTCTCCGTCCGACGCGTACCCGGTCGTCAAAATATACCAACATGGAATTACGATTCGCACGGAAACACCATTTCCGTACGAATTGTAAAAAACCCCGACCGAACAAAATAAACATACAAATGCGATCCGGGAAAGCGCCGACCTGACGTCGGGACGCTCGCAGCCTGCCATTCACGAACCAGGAATTACGATTCGCACCGACGTCATCCCGCACGGTGAATATTTTCCGGCTGCCAAAAACTGCCGGGAAATCAGGACGACGCGAACAAGGAGTACAAGTACGCGACGGACAAACAGGACGACGCGAACAAGGAGTACCAGTACGCGACGGACAGACAGGACGATGCGAACAAGGAGTACCAGTACGCGACGGACAGACAGGACGACGCGAACAAGGAGTACCCGTACGCGACAGACAGACATGGACCCGAACCTACGTGTCATCCCGGCCCTCATAGCAGTCGACCTCCTCTACAGGTTACGACGCAGACGCCGCAGAAGGTCAGAACAACTAAGGGAGGGGGGAAAGGGGGGGAAAGGGGGCGGGGGGCAGGACCAGGGGCAGGCCACAAAACCCCCACCATAGTCACACAGCACACATGCCCTGGACATACCTGACTCTCAGGCCCTGGTCACTACGAGGGGGTGGGGCCGTGTCCAGCCAAGCCAGCGAATGCCACAACGGAAGTCCTTGACGACGCGAACCTGCAACACAACCAGACAGGTACGTCCTGTACCCACGCCTTAAGAGCGTGGGTACGAGTCGTACCATGCCCACACCTACGTCACCCCAACAATGGCGGGACGGCTCGTACCCACGTGGCAAAGGCCTGGGGACGGCCCGCACAAGCATCACATAGCATGGGGACGGATATGTACCGACCGTACCCCCACCCTGTATGCATGGAGCGGACCCCCAACCCCAACAGTGCAAGTATGACACGTATGCCCACCCGCGGACTTATGGAGCGTACCCCCCACCCCAACAGTGTAAGTACACCCTGTACCCCCACCCGCAGACGTATGGAGCGTACCCCCACCCCAACAGTGTAAGTACGACCCGTGGCCTCACTCGCGGACGTATGGAGCGTACCCCCACCCCAACAGTGTAAGTACGACCCGTGGCCTCACCCGCGGACGAATGGAGCGTACCCCCACCCCAATAGTGTAAGTACGACCGTACCCCCACCCACGGACGAATGGAGCGTACCCCCACCCCAACAGTGTAAGTACGACCCGTGGCCTCACCCGCGGACCAATGGAGCGTATCCCCACCCCAACAGTGTAAGTATGACCCGTACCCCCACCCGCGGACGTATGGAGCGTACCCCCACCCCAACAGTGTAAGTACGACCCGTGGCCTCACCCGCGGACCAATGGAGCGTACCCCCACCCCAACAGTGTAAGTACGACCCGTACCCCCACCCGCGGACGTATGGAGCGTACCCCCACCCCAACAGTGTAAGTACGACCCGTACCCCCACCCGCGGACGTATGGAGCGTACCCCCACCCCAACAGTGTAAGTACGACCCGTGGCCTCACCCGCGGACCAATGGAGCGTACCCCCACCCCAACAGTGTAAGTACGACACGTACCCTCACCTCGAAGGCATGGAGCGTACCCCCCACCCCAACAGTGTAAGTACGACCCGTACCCCCACCCGCGGACGTATGGAGCGTACCCCCACCCCAACAGTGTAAGTACGACCCGTGGCCTCACCCGCGGACGAATGGAGCGTACCCCCACCCCAACAGTGTAAGTACGACACGTACCCTCACCTCGAAGGCATGGAGCATACCCCCCACCCCAACAGTGTAAGTACGACACGTACCCCCACCTCGAATGCATGGAGCGTACCCACATCCGTGTATGTAATGAGCATACATATTGTGAAATAGGAGAGGTGTGTGCAGAGTCCTCCCAGCAGTGCCCAGAGACAGGAGGGGTGTGTGCAGAGTCCTCCCAGCAGTGCCCTGAGACAGGAGGGGTGTGTGCAGAGTCCTCCCAGCAGTGCCAAGACACAGGAGGGGTGTGTGCAGAGTCCTCCCAGCAGTGCCCAGAGACAGGAGGGCTGTGTGCAGACTCCTTCCAGCAGTGCCCAGACACAGGAGGGGTGGGTGCCTATCACTCCCGGCAGTGCCCAGAGACAGGAGGGGTGTGTGCAGAGTCCTCCCAGCAGTGCCCAGAGACAGGAGGGGTGGGTGCCTATCACTCCCAGCAGTGCCCTGAGACAGGAGGGGTGTGTGCAGAGTCCTCCCAGCAGTGCCCAGACACAGGAGGGGTGGGTGCAGAGTCCTCCCAGCAGTGCCCAGACACAGGAGGGGTGGGTGCAGAGTCCTCCCAGCAGTGCCCAGAGACAGGAGGGGTGTGTGCAGAGTCCTCCCAGCAGTGCCCTGAGACAGGAGGGGTGTGTGCAGAGTCCTCCCAGCAGTGCCCAGACACAGGAGGGGTGTGTGCAGAGTCCTCCCAGCAGTGCCCAGACACAGGAGGGGTGGGTGCAGAGTCCTCCCAGCAGTGCCCAGAGACAGGAGGGGTGGGTGCCTATCACTCCCAGCAGTGCCCAGAGACAGGAGGGGTATGTGCAGAGTCCTCCCAGCAGTGCCCAGACACAGGAGGGGTGTGTGCAGAGTCCTCCCAGCAGTGCCCAGAGACAGGAGGGGTGTGTGCAGAGTCCTCCCAGCAGTGCCCAGACACAGGAGGGGTGGGTGCCTATCACTCCCAGCAGTGCCCAGAGACAGGAGGGGTGTGTGCAGAGTCCTCCCAGCAGTGCCCAGAGACAGGAGGGGTGGGTGCCTATCACTCCCAGCAGTGCCCTGAGACAGGAGGGGTGTGTGCAGAGTCCTCCCAGCAGTGCCCAGACACAGGAGGGGTGGGTGCCTATCACTCCCAGCAGTGCCCAGAGACAGGAGGGGTGTGTGCAGAGTCCTCCCAGCAGTGCCCAGACACAGGAGGGGTGGGTGCCTATCACTCCCAGCAGTGCCCAGAGACAGGAGGGGTGTGTGCAGAGTCCTCCCAGCAGTGCCCAGAGACAGGAGGGGTGGGTGCCCATCACTCCCAGCAGTGCCCATGGAACGCAAAGGGTGGAGTAGCCACAGATACCATGCCCACAAATGTCAGTCAGGTGCACAAAGACCCTGCAGTACATGTACCACATGTGTGCGAGGCTGGGAGTATACGCATGCATAGGGCCAAAAAGAAAACATGTCCACATGAAGTCATGTCAATAGTCCACATACACAAGTACAATGACTACCAAGGATGCCACGAATGACGCAGGTGGAGATATCGCTCAGCATGCATGTGCAAAGGTGAAGGACTACGTCACACACCCAGCTAATGGACACACAGCTCTGTGCCAAAGTCAGGGGACACCCTGCAGGGAAGAAGTCAGGGTACACAGAGGAAGGAATACACCTTGGGACAATTGCAACATGCAGCAACTGCTTACATGAATGGAGAAAGGTAGCTAACACCGTGTGATGGCACACAGATCCCAGGGTCCCCCCTATGAGCAGCACACTACTACATTTCCCACACACCCAACACATGACCAACACCCACAACCATGTAGCAGCCCCACCAACAGCAATGCCAGCAAAGCAGGAGTGTTCCAAGGGCAAAAAATAAATAGCTTTATTCAGCATGAGCAAAAAACTAGTATGAAGTAAGTCCAATATTAACAAAGCCCATAGGGCAGTCCAGGAGTCCCAGCTGGATGGGGGACACAGTGGGATGCGTGTCCCCTAGCTTGCCTGCACAGTTACAAGCCGTTGTCTTCCACAGGGGTCAGGGCATCATGTTGGGGGGAAGGAACAGGCACCGCAGGGACAGGAGGGCGAAGGGTAGGCGACGTGGGTGCAGGGATGGAGGACTCCACCACAGGGGGTGGGGCAGGGCCAAAGGTGGATTCTAGGAGCGCGCTGCACACCTCGGCAAGGTCCTCCAGGGACTCCCCTGCACCCAAAGGAACCACAGGCCCCAAGGAGGGGGGGGGGTCAGAGGGATGGGTCGCAGCGCCACTGGGGGAGGGTGTGGACAGGGGGGGGACTCAAGTACCCTGACCGTGGACTTCCTTGACCGCTTGCGGGGTGGTGTGACTGTGGGGCTCAGGGACAGAGCGGCCACGAAGGAGTCTTTGGGGGAGATGTGGCCAGGAGAGCTGAGGGGAGGGGATTTGGAGGGAGTGGATTGGGTGGAATGCGGACTCCCACTCTGACTGCGTGTCACACATTTGCCCCCCGACCCAGTGGGTGTGCCTACTTAACCCTGTGTGTGCGTGTCAGGAGGTGTGCGGCGGACCTTCCCTGCTGGTGTGGTGCCTGTGTCTGTTGTGGTGGGTGCATGCTTACGTCTGGGTGTATGTGGGACAGGCATGGGAGTGGGAAGTGTGGAAGGAGCAAGGGTAGGGGGTGGGACGTAGCGCTGCAGGAGACCCACTGCTGCAGTCAGTGTGGAGTCTATGGACCTCAGCAAGTTGCGTTGGTCAGCCTGCGATGAATGAATGCCCTCCAAGTATGCCTCCATGTTGTTGAGGACCTGGCTGTGGCCATGGAGGACATTAAGGATCGCAGTCTGACCAATCTGCAACTGCCGCTGGATGTCCACAGACTCAGCATTGGCGGCAGCAGTGGAGACAGGGGCAGGGGGTGCGGTGCCTGGCAGGAAGGAGACATGTGGTGACCGGGCACGTTGGGAAGGGACACGAGCACGTGGGAGGCGGCTGATGCCAATGGAGGGGGCGGTGCCAGATGTAGGGCTGCTGTCAGATGGTGGTGCAGCCACCGCCCACTCGGAGAGATCATCCTCGGACCCGTCAGCTTCATACTCTGTTGTGCCAGTCGACAGGTCCCCGGGTTCACTCTCCTCCGCCTCAGTCCCACTCGAAGTGCCAGCCCCGATGTCACCGCTGGCACTGGTGCTCGGTCCCTCCGCACCGTCTGTGTCCATGTCTCCCTCCGTGTCCCCCGACGATGCTGTGGGCAGGGTGAAGAGACAGAAATTAATCATACACCTGTATACATATGTCACATGAGTCAAATCTACTTAGGTTACAGTGCATAGCCTGAAACAAAGGAAGAGTTACAACTACAAAACAAGGTACATATGTAGGCCCTGCAAGACACAGTTGTGTGACCCACCATGCCATGGAAAAACTATGGAGAGCATGACACAATAGCAAATGAGATGACATGGAATATTGACTGAGGAGCAAGGCCCTGGGGACAATACAGCACTGCATCTGCACCACACAGCGTGGTAGGAAATTGGGATGAGCAGGGACCATATCCAGGAACTAGAGGCACATGCAGCATAGGTAATACTGATAACATGCCCACCCTGACTGGCACACTGCACCTTGAGTGTATGTCCAGACAAACATCACACACTGGCCAGTCCGAGCAAGGAGATTACAGGTCTTGACATGTGGGCCATGGCCGCACCACCCACCCCCTACATGAGACAAATCTGTGGAGACACAGGAAGCACTTACATCTCTTAGTCTGGGTGAAATACACATGGGATGCAATAATTCAAGATTGCACACCAAATACCCAAGGTGCGCCTGTCCAAATAATCATGTACAAATGGGCATCATCAGATGATTGCTACAAGACACACAGGCAATGGCCACCGTGAGTATGTACTTGGAAAATCAGGTCAGGCTGGACAGTGGACACTTGTAATACATCTCACGTCAATAAACATGGTGCCAGGGGACAATGGCACAGAGCACAACCTATGCTGTAGACACAGAGATTGTCGACATTCCCGGATTACACACATGAGACCTAGGAAAAGATGCCCCTGGGGACAGTAGTGGCCACACAACTCCATGCTCCTGAATGGGAATGACTGCGACACACGCTAACATCCCTGCACTATGCGTAACGCACACTCATGCACATCATGTCACAGGCCACCACATGGGACATGCCTGCTGGAAGGCCTGCCACTCGAGAGATTAACTCCCATGTCTGGACTCAGCATTAGTGCCAACTGACATGGAACCCACAAGTCCAGAACTGGACAGGGCACAGGCAAGGTCACAAAACCTGTTACACACCACCCCCACACATGATGCTGCAGGCATTGTACACTTGTAGAAGGTGTCAGGCTACATAACCTTGTGATGGAGTGACTACACACAGACCAGGGAACACATTGCAAGGAGGGGAAGGGAGGCAGGAGAGAACTGCAATACTGTGGGGAACAGGATCTGCACAGCACCATAAACCCTGGAAGTGTATCCATGGAACAGTGCACTTACAAATGCTGGTGAAACACAACAAACACACACATGTACCTACCCCCTTCCTGCTGCTGCATCTCCTGTAGACGCCTGTCCAAGTCTGGAAAGACCACCGCCAGCACACGTTTCTGGATGTGGGAGAGACGGCGGCGCCCGCGTTTCTTATGGCTCTCAGGTGAGTCCCCCAGCAGGACCCGTGTGATCCTCCGCGTCCAGCACCGGATATCCTGCCAGCGTTTCCTCACCTGGGACAGGTGCCGCCTCCGACCATCCGCACTCCTCACGGCGCTGACGGCGTCCAGCCATATCTGCTCCTTGGCAGAGGCGTCTACCTGTGAGGATGTACAAGTGACACTACATCAATACACCTGGCACATGTCACAGGGACACAGATTAGAACACATTTGCTGTTTACAACAAGGCATAGTGTGCATCCAACGCATTGCACCTTTGTCATAGGGACATGATCCTCTGGGGGAAGGCCAAAAGCAGTACGTGCCATTGAAAGGACACAGGTGGAATGAGGGCAACTACACAATCAATGAGCCAGGCTCACACTGTGCATCACACCCACCCCTCCTGTCTCTGGGCACTGCTGGGAGGACTCTACACCCACCCCTCCTGTCTCTGGGCACTGCTGGGAGGACTCTGCACCCACCCCTCCTGTCTCTGGGCACTGCTGGGAGTGATAGGAACCCACCCCTCCTGTGTCTGGGCACTGCTGGGAGTGATAGGAACCCACCCCTCCTGTCTCAGGGCACTGCTGGGAGGACTCTGCACCCACCCCTCCTGTCTCTGGGCACTGCTGGGAGGACTCTGCACCCACCCCTCCTGTCTCTGGGCACTGCTGGGAGGACTCTGCACCCACCCCTCCTGTCTCAGGGCACTGCTGGGAGTGATAGGAACCCACCCCTCCTGTCTCAGGGCACTGCTGGGAGGGCTCTGCACCTACCCCTCCTGTCTCAGGGCACTGCTGGGAGTGATAGGAACCCACCCCTCCTGTCTCAGTGCACTGCTGGGAGGGCTCTGCACCCACCCCTCCTGTCTCAGGGCACTGCTGGGAGTGATAGGAACCCACCCCTCCTGTCTCAGGGCACTGCTGGGAGGGCTCTGCACCCACCCCTCCTGTCTCAGGGCACTGCTGGGATTGATAGGAACCCACCCCTCCTGTCTCAGGGCACTGCTGGGAGGACTCTGCACCCACCCCTCCTGTCTCTGGGCACTGCTGGGAGGACTCTGCACCCACCCCTCCTGTCTCTGGGCACTGCTGGGAGTGATAGGAACCCACCCCTCCTGCGTCTGGGCACTGCTGGGAGTGATAGGAACCCACCCCTCCTGTCTCAGGGCACTGCTGGGAGGACTCTGCACCCACCCCTCCTGTCTCTGGGCACTGCTGGGAGGACTCTGCACCCACCCCTCCTGTCTCTGGGCACTGCTGGGAGGACTCTGCACCCACCCCTCCTGTCTCAGGGCACTGCTGGGAGTGATAGGAACCCACCCCTCCTGTCTCAGGGCACTGCTGGGAGGGCTCTGCACCTACCCCTCCTGTCTCAGGGCACTGCTGGGAGTGATAGGAACCCACCCCTCTTGTCTCAGTGCACTGCTGGGAGGGCTCTGCACCCACCCCTCCTGTCTCAGGGCACTGCTGGGAGTGATAGGAACCCACCCCTCCTGTCTCAGGGCACTGCTGGGAGGGCTCTGCACCCACCCCTCCTGTCTCAGGGCACTGCTGGGATTGATAGGAACCCACCCCTCCTGTCTCAGGGCACTGCTGGGAGGACTCTGCACCCACCCCTCCTGTCTCTGGGCACTGCTGGGAGGACTCTGCACCCACCCCTCCTGTCTCCGGGCACTGCTGGGAGGACTCTGCACCCACCCCTCCTGTCTCAGGGCACTGCTGGGAGTGATAGGAACCCACCCCTCCTGTCTCAGGGCACTGCTGGGAGGGCTCTGCACCCACCCCTCCTGTCTCAGGGCACTGCTGGGAGTGATAGGAACCCACCCCTCCTGTCTCAGGGCACTGCTGGGAGGGCTCTGCACCCACCCGTCCTGTCTCAGGGCACTGCTGGGAGTGATAGGAACCCACCCCTCCTGTCTCAGGGCACTGCTGGGAGGGCTCTGCACCCACCCCTCCTGTCTCAGGGCACTGCTGGGAGTGATAGGAACCCACCCCTCCTGTCTCAGGGCACTGCTGGGAGACATCAGGCATTCCCCCCCTGGGACCCTCCCTACAGTACATAGCATGTGTGTCACACCTGGACACAATGGCAGAAGTCACAGTCACAAAAAAGGGACACATTCTGTGCCAGTGGACACTGAACTCACCTGATAACATGGTCGCCCATACAGCATGGGGTACCGTGGGAGGATCACATCCACCAAAGCCATGTTCTCCTCCAGGGTGAATGGCTGTGACCTCTCCACAGCCCTTGACATGGTTCCAGGGAATCAGTAGCAGCAGCTGGGTCGTGGAATACAGAGATGTGCAGGCAAGTGCTCCCTCATGGGACCTGGCTGCCTTATATCTGCCTTGCTGGCCCATCTCATGCACAGGAGTACAGAGTGATTGGTCACTCACATTTGCATCCTATGTTTCCTCCAATCCCTTCAAACCTAGCAGTCTGTGGGTTCTCAATCTATTTTTTTATCCTGCATGATGTCAGCCCCACAAACACATTGCAACAAAGTAGATTCATTCCAACTGACTTCTGCTGTGCACCTTCCTGAACAAATTCAAAATTTGAACTTGGTCTCCATGACAACCAGCATGCATGTAGGCCTTAATACTTGTCCCTCATGTGTCCCCTATGTAATTTGGAGCTTCACACACAGGTACGGTGCGTTCCGGGGCCCTAGGGCACCCCAAATGCATAGCAACGGCCCGTACACGCGTGCCTACGTTCACTATCACTATGGGTGTCCTCGCGTATGCGTACTCGTAGTGGTACGGGCCGTACACACGCCTGTACGCTCCCTATCACTATGGGTGTCCTCGCGTATGCGTACTCATAGTGGTACGGGCCGTACACACGCCTGTACGCTCCCTGTCACTATGGGTGTCCTCGCGTATGCGTACTCGTAGTGGTACGGGCCGTACACACGCCTGTACGCTCCCTATCACTATGGGTGTCCTCGCGTATGCGTACTCGTAGTGGTACGGGCCGTACACACGCCTGTACGCTCCCTGTCACTATGGGTGTCCTCGCGTATGCGTACTCGTAGTGGTACGGGCCGTACACACGCCTGTACGCTCACTATCACTACGTGTACGCATACGCGAGGACACCCATAGTGATAGGGAGAGTACAGGCGTGTGTACGGCCCGTACCACTACGTGTACGCATACGCGAGGACACCCATAGTGATCGGCAGAGTACAGGCGTGTGTACGGCCCATACCACTACGAGTACGCATACGCGAGGACACCCATAGTGATAGGGAGCGTACAGGCGTGTGTACGGCCCGTACCACTATGGGTGTTCTTGCGTATGCGTACTCGTAGTGGTACGGGCCATACACACGCCTGTACGCTCACTATCACTACGTGTACGCATACGCGAGGACACCCATAGTGATAGGGAGAGTACAGGCGTGTGTACGGCCCGTACCACTACGTGTACGCATACGCGAGGACACCCATAGTGATAGGGAGAGTACAGGCGTGTGTACGGCCCGTACCACTACGTGTACGCATACGCGAGGACACCCATAGTGATAGGGAGAGTACAGGCGTGTGTACGGCCCGTACCACTACGTGTATGCATACGCGAGGACACCCATAGTGATAGGGAGAGTACAGGCGTGTGTACGGCCCGTACCACTATGGGTGTTCTTGCGTATGCGTACTCGTAGTGGTAAGGACCGTACACATGCCTGTACGCTCGCCATCACGATGGGTACACATACGGCAGCACTCCCATAGTGATATGGGAACGTACACAGGCCCTCTTAGCAGCAGTACGGCGGTTTTCACACGTCACAGTGGTGACAGGCAGCACACAGGAAGGAATAGGGCGGACATACTTGTCCATGGATGGACATACTTGTCCATGAATGGACATCAAGGCATTGTCTGTGCATTACTACATGTGTAGGGCACAGGTGTGACAGGCTGTGATGTGGCACATTACTCCTGAGTCGAGAAGGCAACAGATGTATGATGAGATGTGTACAGATGTAATGTGTGACGGTGCAATGTGTGCCAGGCATGCCCTTGACTCCTTGGACATGTGTGCATGTCGTACTGCACACTTGGGATGACCGACACTTGCATGGCACGGACACCAACACACGGAAGTGTCCCCTGATGCCCGGTACAGGGGTTACCACACCTGACTTGTCACTACCCACGGTGAACGGTGTGACTATGTCATGTATGTGTGGGGGCTTCCCATTTGGTTGATGTTGGAGCACCCTCAAAAGCTGCAGCTGTTGCAGCAACCAACATGTGTCTGTGTGTAGATTGACATTGCACACTGTTCCGCACACCATGCCACATGTGGTTTCGGATGTGAGGTGCGCATGTATGCATGGGACACGGAGTAGCGTGACAAGGACATGTCTGCATCCTCTCAATGAATGTGTGGTGAGTCATGACATGTGCACCTTCATGGCAAGGTGTGTGGGCTGTCCTAGTGTAATGTCATGTGACCTGTGGCTTTAGTGTTCCGCTACCAGTCTCTGCAATCGGCCTCCTACTTCTGCTGATGTGTGGGTGTATGTCACTCCTGTCTTGCGTCTGGCTGTTCACTTGCACTGGGACACAGCTAATCCCATGGCATGGCATGGGGAGGTTCTCAATCTCCGTGTGTAGCTGGGTCTTGGTAGGAGTGTCACCTGGCAGCCATACGTGTCCAGGGCATGTGGCACATACCTCACTCCGTATGTAGCATATGTGTATAGACAGATTAACATGTGCTCAGTACAAATGATTTGTTGTTGTGGTGCACTCACTCTTCCTTGTCACTTCCAAATTACTGCAGAGCGCCGCCTCTTCCCCGAGCAATGCCGGACTTGGCTGCCATGCGGGAGAATGATCGGATCCGGTGCTACCGCTTCCCACGACGGTTGATTCTGGAGTTGACGGCGAGACTGGCACCACACCTGCAACCGCTGCACAGGTATCCTACGGCACTGACACCCAAGCTGAAGGTAATGGCAGCCCTACATTTTCTATCCACGGGTACCTTTCAAAATACCATAGCTCATGTTGGTGGCATGTCCCAGAGCATGTTCTGCCGTGTGCTGCATGATTTCTTAGAGGCCATGTTGATTCACCTGGATGACTTCATCAAGTTCCCAACCCCTGAACAGTTGACTGGGGTCAAGCGTTGATTCTATGCCCTGGGAGGGATGCCCCATGTCATTGGGTCCATAGATGGGACACATGTAGCTTTGGTACCACCACACGCACGGGAGGTAGCGTACCGCAATCGGAAGCACTACCACTCCATCAATGCCCTTGTGGTGTGTCTGTCCAACATGGTGATTTCACATGTCTGTGCTCGTTTTCCAGGATCAGCACACGATGCCTACATCATGAGGCGTAGCAGGATGCCTGAAATGATGATGCAGCTGCGCAACGAACGAGCATGTGTTGTTGGTGGGTACAGTCTGTCTGTCCTGTATTTTCCATAGCCTACCAGCACGACCGCTTCACCACTTCTAACGATGTCCATGTGCTTCCCATGTAGGGGACGCTGGCTATCCCAACATGCCATGGCTGCTCACACCTCTCCGCAACCCCATCACGCCGGCCCAGCTCCGCTACAACACCGCCCATGGCCGGACAAGATGAGTGATAGAGAGGACGTTTGGCCAGCTGAAGAGCCGATTTCGGTGCCTCCACAAGACCGGCGGTGCGCTCCCATATGCCCTGCGAAGGTCTGCAAAATCTTCATGGTCTGCTGCATGCTGCACAACATGGCAGTTGAGAAAGCTGTGCCACTCATCCTGGATCAACATGACGAGGACCATCCACCCGTGGAGGATGAAGGGCTTGGCAATGGGGCTAGTGATGTGGAGGATGTGGAGCCGCAAGAGGACATCCGGACTCGGCTCATACGCGACTTCTTTGCTTAGTGGTGAGTACCAGTGTCTGAGTGTGCACACATTGCTCCACGTGTGGCATGTGTTGTGATGTGTGTCTCCACCTGCATGTATGGCACGTGAGTCAGATGTGTGTGTGGGTGTGTCACTGGAGTGATGGTGGCAGTGATGGTTGTATTTCCACAGTCATAATTGTGACCTAGCATGTTGTCATCCATACATGTGTCGAGTACATGCACATGCAAGTGGCTGTGCTTTTTGTGGCTGACTTCTTGTGTGTCTCTCATCCCCAGGTACTTGCTCATGCCGTCTGCTGGTTGCATTGTTGTGGCACTGCTATTCCTCATGGACACGTCATCGTGTGCTGACTCAGCGTTACACGCACGGACAAGTTTGGAAGTCTCCTTAGGGTAAGGGATGCATCAGGGGTGTATTGGGTGTGGCAGTTGTTCACGATGTATGCACACTGCCCCTGTCGATGTTTGGTTCCTCTGCAGCCATGTAGCATCACCATGGGACACGACATGCAGCTGTGTACACCTGAATAGATGGTCTGACTGGTTGACAGTCATCAGTGATGGGATAGTGGATTGTGATGATGGCATCAATGTGTGTAACACTGCCCTCTGACACATACGGTTTGCATTGGCTTGACATGGTGTGGGACTTCTACATCAGCGGATCAATGGTGTATGGCAGTCTCTCCGTGAGCAGCTGTGGGTGTTTAGCTGTTGGCCGATGTTAGAAGGCGACCTCAGAGGGGCCCGGAGGGGGCCCTGACTGTCCTGAGACCCACCCTCAAAGTATCATAGCCGGGCATTGGCGGGAGACTCCGCAGGGGAGGAATCTCGTATCTAGGATCGTACACTCGGCACCACACGACAAAGAGACACCACACCGAGGGTTCTTAGGATTCAAGCTTTATCAAATCGAAGTGGTAGGATCTTTATGATCAGCAAGGCAGATATTTACAAGCAGAGCGTGGGCTCACAGAGTCTTGGCGGGGGTAGGAGGTAGCGGGACAGTCTTTGGGGGGATATGGATCAAATGCAGGAGCGTACCCGGCGCACAGCTCACAATCCTCGAGCCGGGGGATACGCTTGTCGTCGTGGGGTCCGGCGGGACCAAAGAGAGCCTGGGGGAGCCGCGAGTCACTCAGCAGGCTCAAGCACAAGTTCGGAGGTCTTACGATCTTCAGGGAGCCGCGAGTCACTCAGCAGGGCTCAAGCACAAGTTCGTAGGTCTTACGATCTTCAGGGAGCCGCGAGTCACTCAGCAGGCTCAGGCACAAGTTCGGAGGTCTTACGATCTTCAGGGAGCCGCGAGTCACTCAGCAGGGCTCAAGCACAAGTTCGGAGGTCTTACGATCTTCAGGGAGCCGCGAGTCACTCAGCAGGGCTCAAGCACAAGTTCGGAGGTCTTACGATCTTCAGGGAGCCGCGAGTCACTCAGCAGGGCTCAGATGTTCCAAGGCGAATCTGCCGGACAGTTCCAGAGCACCCCTTGTTATAGGTCGACCCCTCTTTGATGTCCGGAGTCTGTGCAGGCAGGGGTCTTGTCACCTGGGGCTCGCTTGTCGAGGTTTCCTGCCATTGTCTTTTGATCCTTTCAGGGCCGGGTCGGGAGGAGTCCCAGACACCCAGCAGGCGTGGAGCCAGCCCTCAGGGAGGCCGGAGGGCCGATCGAAACCCATCGTCCCAGGGGAGTTCAGAGGTGCGATAGAAACGGCTCCTCCCTCTCTCATCCCCTGGAAGCGTGATGTCCTCCAGCCGGAGTGGCGCCTCTAGGCCCGGGTTGTGCTGGGGCCGGGCGGCCATCTTGGTGCATGAAGTGGGCACGCGTGCCCGGGGTGGCCGAAAGGAGAGAGGCCATGGACGGGGATGCCCGGGTCGCGTGTGTGTGTTCTGGTGGGAAGGATCGGCTGGGCCGTGTGCTTGGGGTCCCAGGTACCAGGTTAGGTAGTGCGAGGACAGGAAGAGCCATGCTACGAGGCCGGGTCTAACAGCCGACAATTGTGTGCCAGTTCCATGGCTATCACGCATTTGTGCTGCAGAAGGGGGGTGCCAGTGTTGGACCCACATGTTACTCCACATGAGGTGTTCATGTGTACTTCAAGTTGCCTCTGCAATCCCGAATACATGACTAATAAAGGTGTCCCTATGCCTCCAAGGTGCCTCTTCTCAGTCAATGCTGGTGTGTTGCCACGGTGCATCCAGCATGTCTGGCAGGGTTTCCCCTGATAGTGGCTATGTGTCTATGTGTCGAGTAGCAAGATGCAAGCTGTGTGTGTGGGCTGAGACTGTGTATTATGCATGATGTCCATGACTGTGTGGGTATTGTGACATGTGGCATCCCCATGCATCCAACGTTGGCCAGGCCCACATTCTCTGCATCCACCGGACTCAAGCTTGCAGGACATGGTTCTGCCACCTGTCTACACATACCTGGGTGCCCCCCAGGACACTGGACTGGATCCCTGACTTCTGCGCATGACTGTTGCTGTACTCAATGTGTCTGTCAGCACGGTTGTGCGGCCACCCCCTCAGCTGGTTGGGCCCATCACGGGTGTGTATGGTGCTCCATGTCTGTCTTGCCTAATACACTGTGGCCCGTGTGTCCTGTGCCAGACTCAGGCCCCAGGGTGTGGATGGTTGAAGTCAAAAGAGAACTCAGGCATGTTTAGACTTTACAAGACACATGTTAGGTAATAATGCAACCAGCAGGCATCTTCTCTTAATGGTGTGAATTTTTATTTTTGTGGGGGGGTGGGGGGGGATATGACGTGAGGGGCTTTCCGGGAGTTTGGAATCCAAAGTTCAGTAGGGGAGTTGGTGTCCTTGCCATTGGAAATCCTCAGAGTCCATGCCACAGTCTTTGTCAACATTGGTCAGACAGTGACCAGCAGGGCCATGTGGCAGAGAATGTCTCTTGATGCTGTGATGCTGTTGCTCCAGTGGGCCAGGTGCCAGGGCAGGTGTCCTGGGAGATGGTGATGTAGCGCCGACCCTCACGGTCCTTTCCGTGGACGACCCGGCCTCCTGCGGGGACCCTCAGAAGCAGGCCGTGACGATGTTTGGGATGCTCCATCGGATGTTTCCTCCTCCTCCTGATCCCTCCCTGTGGGTGGTGATGTTCTACGCCTTCTGGCACAGGGAGGGTTGCCCATGTTGTCGGCCATCCGACAGAGTGTATCGTGAATCCCCTGGAACACCGTCACTTGCTCAGCCTGTCTGTCCTCCATCCTCCGTTGGTGTTGCAGTAGACAGGCATGTTGCTGGGCCTGCTGGGTCTTCTTGATCCCCTCGAGGATGGACACAACCTGGGCCATGCCCGTGGTGTCCTGCCGGTATGAGTCCAGGATGTTACGGACATGGGAATATACCGGTTCCCCAGCCAACTGGTCAGGCTGGCGCCTCCGCCGTCCTCCACTCCCACCACCCCTGCCCACTTGCACCTGGCCTGCCCTTGTGGGCACGTCGGGTCTCCGGGACCCCTGAGGGGTGGCATTGGCGTTGTCGCCTGCCTCCTCCTGGGTGCCCGGGACACCGTGTCCCTCCTGGCCAGCCTGGCTGCTTTGTGGTGGTGGGGCAGGGATCCTGGGTGTCTCCTGGGATGTGGCAGGAGTGGGGGTGGTGGTTGGCCCCATTGTACCTGACGCAGGTGCTGCAGGTGGTTGAACACCAGAGGTGCCAGGTTGGTCGGGGTCGTCCACAGAGTGGTGCGAGTCGTCGCTGCCGGTGGGATCGGGCTCCCGCAGATACGGGTCCTGTGAGTCTTCCCCCCCAGTGTTGGGGGGTGAACCACGACGTTGACCTGTGTGTGAGAGAGACAATGTTAATTTTGGTCCATGCAACATCCATGTTTCATCAGTTTCAACGTTGGCACATTTCCTCTTGCAATTTGGATCTGTCTTGCATTCCACTCACAGTGCACTTGTGCATGGGTGTGTCCCTTGGGCACCACTTTGGCCCCTTTAACTATGTGTGGCACAGTCTTACTTGCTGCGACAAGTGTGACTGCAGTCAGCAGTGGAGTGGGCAGGTGTGGCGAGCCATGCATTGGTGCCTTCCGTGTAGCACTGTACATGTGCACATGGAGTGGATCCACACACTTATATAATGCAGGTAGCTGTCGTTGTGCTCGTGAACAGGTTGTGACATGGCCCTGTGTTTTGCCATGGGGAAGAGGGGGGGTTCTAGCACTGGCCACCCTTGGCTACATGCACGCAGTCTACCTGCTGACGAGCAGACATTCCCACACACCACACGGCTGATTTGCTCTCCCTGTGTCTCCCTCCCTCTCTGTCCCCCTCTCCCTCCCTTCGTGTGTCAGCCTCCTCCCTCTGTCCGTGTCCCTGTGTCTCCCTCCCTCTCTGTCCCCCTCTCCCTCCCTCCGTGTGTCAGCCTCCTCCCTCTGTCCGTCTCCCTGTGTCTCCCTCCCTCTCTGTCCCCCTCTCCCTCCCTCCGCGTGTCAGCCTCCTCCCTCTGTCCGTGTCCCTGTGTCTCCCTCCCTCTCTGTCCCCCTCTCCCTCCCTCCGTGTGTCAGCCTCCTCCCTCTGTCCGTGTCCCTGTGTCTCCCTCCCTCTCTGTCCCCCTCTCCCTCCCTCCGTGTGTCAGCCTCCTCCCTCTGTCCATGTCCCTGTGTCTCCCTCCCTCTCTGTCCCCCTCTCCCTCCCTCCGTGTGTCAGCCTCCTCCCTCTGTCCGTGTCCCTGTGTCTCCCTCCCTCTCTGTCCCCCTCTCCCTCCCTCTCTATCCCCCTCTCCCTCCCTCTGTGTGTCACCCTCTGTCACCTCAGCCCAGCTTCCTGGGCACACACTGTTAGCAGATCTTTGAATGGCCCTTGGCTTGTTGATGTGAGTTTGTTTCTGATCTCCAGGCACCCATTGGGTGTAGTGTGTGTCTCTGCGCTGCTGCTGTGGTGGTGTGTGCTGCCACTCTTTCACAATGTTGGCTGTTCATTAGCTGCTGTCATGTGCAAAACAGTGCCTTCACCCCCATGTGTTGATGCAAGGCGTCCGCCATTTGCTGGCGAGTCTTTCCTGTGTGGGGACACAGTGTTTGTATGGCTGTGACCTAGGCCATATGGGCACAGGGCATTGTTGTCTGCTTCTGAGTTGCACTATGTGAATTTTGGGGCCCACCCTCCCGCCATCCGGGTTACCGTGTCATGTGTTGGTGTCTTCTGTGGCCTGTGACTTGACATTGTCCAGCTGGGTGCATGGGGCATGGTGGCACCAGTGGCATGTGCGTGTTCATGGAGTGTGGTTGAGTCATGCGATAGCTTGGGGTGGTTGCGTGCCTGTTAGTGATTTTGGTTATGGATGACGTTCCCCCCATGTGAGGTGCGTTGTTTGTGTACTCACCCGGGTCTCGGAGTCCTCCTAATCCTTCGACTGCCTCCACCGGCTGTATGGCCATCACCCTCTCCTCCCAGGGCTGGTAGTGTACGGGTCTGCGGGAGGGCCCTCCTCCAGTGGCGTTGGCCTGGTTGTGTTCCTCCAGCATCTTGGCTCGGACCCTCCTCCGCAGATCGTACCACCTGGTTTGGCATTCATGCCTGGTCCTTCTGGTGTCCGCAACAGCATTCACAGCATCGACGATGGTCTGCCACATGGCTGTTTTTGCTGCAATGCTGGTCTGTCTGACCAATGTTCCAAAGAGCTGTGGCTCGACTCTGAGGATTTCATCAACAAGGACCTCCAACTCTCGGTTACTGAACTTTGGATTCTTGTTAGTGGGCATGGTGAGGGGTGTGGGTGTGGCTGGTGGGGGGTGTGTGTGGATGGTTGTGGGTGTGTGTGCGTGTGAATGTGATGAGGGGGTGTGTGTGAAGGTGGTTGTGTGAAGGTGTGCAAGTGTAAGGTGTGGTGAAGCTTGTAGTATGGTTCTGTGGTGTCTGGCAGCAGTGAGTCTGTTGCAAAGGCTCATGGTTTGTGTGTGTGGGCCCTTTTTATTAGTCCATTGGTGGGTGTGGCTTTGTTTGAAGTTTGGGTGGGTGTGTTATAAGGAGTGGTGGTGTTTTGGGCCTCTGTTTGTTTTTGGCAGTTGCAGGTCAGTGAATGTGTTTTCTTAGTGTTTGTTGGACATGTTTAGTGGCTTTGTGCCATTCGAATGGTGTATTCTTGTGTTGTTTTGTTTTGTCCTGGTTGTGTACGTGCGTTTTTAGCGTGTGTACGGTGTGTACATGGGCCATTTGGTTGTACGGTGCTGTCCTTGTGTGTGGCTTGGTACGACTTGTACATGCGGTTGTGATGTTGGGGCCTGGGATGCGCTCCGTACTTAGGAGGTTGTGGTGGGGGTGCGACTCTGACGTACACGGGTGTACATACAGGGGGGTACGACACGTACTGGGGTGTACATACACGGGGGTAGGACACGTACAGGGGTGGGGGTACGACTCTAACGTACAGGGGTGTACATACACGGGGGCAGGACACGTACAGGGGTGGGGGTACGACTCGAACATACAGGGGTGTACATACACGGGGGTACGACACGTACACGGGTGGGGGTACGACTCGAACGTACAGGGGTGTACATACATGGGGGTAGGACACGTACAGGGGTGTACATACACGGGGGTAGGACACGTACAGGGGTGGGGGTACGACTCGAACGTACAGGGGTGTACATGCACGGTAGTACGACACGTACAGGGGTGGGGGTACGACTCGAACGTACTGGGGTGTACATACACGGTGGTACGACACGTACAGGGGTGGGGGTACGACGCGAACGTACTGGGGTGTACATACACGGTGGTACGACACGTACAGGGGTGGGGGTACGGCGCGCACGTACAGGGGTGTATATACACGGGGGTAGGACACGTACAGGGGTGTACATACACGGGGGTAGGACACGTACAGGGGTGGGGGTACGACTCGAACGTACTGGGGTGTACATACACGGGGTAGGACACGTACAGGGGTGGGGGTACGACTCGAACGTACAGGGGTGTACATACACGGGGGTAGGACACGTACAGGGGTGTACATACACGGGGGTAGGACACGTACAGGGGTGGGTGTCAAGAATTCCTGTCATACAAGGGAAACACGCCCTTATGTAAACAGGAGAGCTGTTACATAACTCAAGGGAAACACGCCCTTATGTAAACAGGAGAGCTGTTACATAACTCAAGGGAAACACGCCCTTATGTAAACAGGAGAGCTGTTACATAACTCAAGGGAAACACGCCCTTATGTAAACAGGAGAGCTGTTACATAACTCAAGGAAAACACGCCCTATAAAGGGAGGAACCGGGAGGTACAAGGCTGTCGGATATTGTGTTTACACCGACGTACCTGCTTCGTGAAGAGCAGTGTTCAGGAGTGGTGCTCCAGTAAGGCAAGAACGGAGGTAGGTCGAGTCGTTACTCCCTGGGCCGTGTCTTGCCCCATCGTCACCTGTGAAGGACCCGGAAGCTCTACCGGTCAACCATTGAGCTTCGCTTTTTGACTCGGCTGAGTCCAAGCGCAGTGGCGCTTTTGCTGGTTGGAGTCGTAACTCCCAGCCCGACCAGAGACACAGGGACTGCCAGCTGTAACGCACACCAGGAGGTGTTTGCCGCGTTACAGACTCGGAAGTCCACAGGATCGATCGAGCGGCTGCTCTCGGTTCAGTCTTCTTGCTTGTGATTGGGGTATCGGTGACGCATCACCAGGAGGTGACTCCGCGTCCCGGTGCAGTCTGAGGAAGAGGTTGAGCGGCTGCTCCCTTCAGGTAGAGACCCCGGCTGGGTGTTTCCCTGACTCCTCGATTCTCCCCAACACTCTTCGTGCCCCTCACAGCCTACCGATTGGCATTGTCGGCCATTACATTTCTGCCCTCTGTTGGCATACGCCGGGATCGGCGTATATGCAGAGGACGGTTAGGACCATCCGTGCTGTGGGCTGGTAACGTACTTAGCCTGGAGGATTCCAGTGACTATAACCTTTGTTTGTTCTTTGTATTTTATTTGCCTTCATTAAAAGAACTAACCCTTCACAAGTGGTTGCGTCCTCATTGTCGTGTCTGTTAAACGATCCTGAGACGTTCAGGGCGTTACAAAATATCCGACCTTAATAACACTAACTGTCTCCCGGTCGATAACAGACATGGCAACACTTGATGATGTGCTGGCTGCTTTAGCGGCCATGCAAGTTGAAGTGGCTGCCTCTAGGCAAGAAACAGCCGATGTAAAAGCCAGACTGGATGCTATCCAATTGGACCCGCTCACGCCCAGCACCTCCCTCACGAACCAGACCCCTGCGGTAGTAGTGGAAATGCCGGTAGCCATCCCCTTGGCAACACCAGAGAGGTACAGTGGGGATCCTAACACAGTGCAGGTATTCCTCACACAAGTGGCGCTACATTTATCGTGCAAACCAAAGGCGTTCCCCACGAGTCAGGCTCGTGTGGCTTTCCTTATATCCTATTTGGCTGGAAACGCGGCACAATGGGCCGTACCTCTGGTGAGCAGGGACGACCCCCTCTTATGTGATTGGGGTGCTTTTCGCGAGGAATTCCTGAAGGTATTCGACAGAAGGGCTGACTCGTACACGGCGGACCGTGAAATGCTTGAGTTGAGACAGGGATCCAACGACCTGGTGCAGTATCTCAACGCGTTCCGAAGGCTGGTTGCGGAAACCAAGTGGCCTGTTGCTAAACAGACGGCGCTCTTCCATCAAGGGCTGTGCGATGAGCTCAAGGACGCCGTGGCTCATATTGACCCTCAACCCAAGACATGTGAGGGCCTTATCAACCTGGTATTACGGCTGGAACATAGGCTAAGTGAAAGAAAGGGGGATCATGGGAGAAAAGGAAAATCCCTTCCATCCTATGTGACGGTGGGAAGTCCTGAAACTTCCACCGCATCCAAGGGAGAACCCATGGACATCAGCGCAATACGAGCGAGCCTCACAGCCACGGAGAAAGAGTCACGCCGTAAACAAGGATTGTGCCTATATTGTGGCAAAAAAGGCCACTACGTACGTGAATGCCCTGCCAAACCGAAGACGTCACGTTATCGGGCCAACCGGTCGGTAACAGCCGTGGTGGACATACCGGCGGAAAACTAGAGGACTCCAAGACCAGAGAAGGGGCATCTCGGAGTCACTCATCCATCCCTTCACTTTCCAACTCGGTCACTAAGGGACAACGACACCTGTTTATCACGGTGCACGTGGGAGTGCATGACCAGTGGATACCCGTTGTGGCCATGGTGGATTCAGGGGCCACTGGCATGTTTATGGACCACAACGAGGCATGCAGGCTAGGGCTAGTGCTTCTTCCCAAAGCAGTACCCGAAGACGTCTATGCGGTAGACGGAAGGCGATTGGTGACGGGGCCCATCGGACAGCACACGGGGGTCCTTCCGATGAGATATGGGAGGAACCATTTGGAACAAATCGATTTTAACATCATCCGAGCGCCCCAATATGGCGTCATATTGGGATTGCCGTGGCTACAGAAACACAACCCCTTTGTGGATTGGCCAACACATCGCATCGAAATGACGTCACCGTATTGCATCCTGCATTGTGGAATAAGAACGGAATCCCTTGACGCAGATGAGAGCGGGAGTCAGACGGTGGCTACAGCGGCAGAAAAAGATGTGGCTCTCCCCCAGGCTTATCACAGTTTTGAGGATGTATTTGATGAGGTGAAGGCGGAAGTGCTACCACCACATAGACAGTTTGACTGCCAGATCGACCTGGTGCCAGGGGCCAGCGTTCCCAGCGGCAGGCTGTATGCCCTGACGGAGCCTGAAAACGTGCATCTCCGGGGGTACCTGGATAAACTCCTCAGGCTAGGATTCATCCGCCCGTCCAAGTCTCCGGCCGCCTCGCCACTCTTCTTCATCCCGAAGGCTAATGGGGAGCTGAGAGCCTGTGTGGACTTTAGGGCATTGAATGCGATAACCATAAAAAATCGGTACCCCTTGCCTCTCATTAGTGTACTTCTGGAACAGGTCAAGAAAGCTCGTATCTACACCAAGTTGGATTTGAAAGGGGCATACCATCTGGTGCGCATGAGGGACGGAGACGAGTGGAAGACCGCCTTTAAGACCAGGTTCGGCCTTTTTGAGTACCTCGTCATGCCGTTCGGTCTGTGCAACGCCCCGGCAGCCTTTCAGTACTTTTTGAATGAGGTATTCAGAGAGGAGTTGGATATCTACGTGGTCGTATATATCGACGACATCCTCATCTATTCGTCCAGTGTGGAGGAGCACGTACACCACGTCAAAGCTGTGCTCCAAAAGCTGAGGGAAAACATGCTGTTTTGTAAACTCAGCAAGTGTGACTTCCACGTCACATCCGTGGAATTCCTCGGAGTGATGCTGAGTCCAGAGGGACAGGAGATGGCAGAACGAAAGATCAAGGCGGTGAAAGAATGGCCGGTGCCCCAAAGCGTGAAGGACGTCCAAAGTTTCATTGGCTTCGCCAACTTTTACAGGCGGTTTATAGATGGATTTTCAGGAGTGGTGGCCCCAATCACACAGCTACTGAGGAAGTCCAAGGAGTTTGTCTGGTCCCCTGAAGCGAACAAAGCCTTTGAGGCCCTGAAAAGCGCCTTTGGTAAGGCGCCGGTGTTGGCTCACCCCGATCCGGATCTCCCCTACGTGGTGGAAGCGGACGCGTCGGATGTGGCGCTGGGGGCTATCTTGTCCCAACGCAACCACGACACAGGGGTGCTTCATCCCGTTGCGTACATGTCCCGCAAACTCAACGACGCCGAACGCAACTACCATATTGCGGAGAAGGAGCTTCTCGCAATCAAGGACGCCTTCACCGAATGGAGGCATTGGTTGATGGGGGCAAGACATGTGGTATCGGTGTACACGGACCATCGGAACCTACAGTTCATGACGGCCACTAGACACCTTTCTCCCAGGCAGCTGCGGTGGATGATCTTCTTTGCGGGGTTCAACTTCCGCATCACATATCGGCCGGGGACGGAAAACCGGAAGGCGGACGCCCTGTCCCGTCAATCTGCAGTTAAGGAACCATTGCCTGCAACCGAGCGTTCCATCATTTCCCCGAGGATGGTATTGGGGGTTATCCAACCGGATACTTTCCTGAGGGGAATAAAGAGAGGGATCAGGTCATTCGCATGGCGGAGGTGGCTCCTCAGTCACAGAGAATGGCAGCTGAAGGACGGGATACCCCTGAAGGGCAGGTGCCTATTGATACCCACGCCTAGGCTAAGGAAACAAGCATTCATCTGGTGCCATGACTCTCCATGCGCAGGTCATTTGGGCTTTGAAAAAACGGTGGCTAGCATGGGACGGCATTTCTGGTGGCCAACCATGAGAGTGGATGTCAGGAGGTGGGGACAGGAGTGTCCTACGTGTGCTACCATGAAGGCCGACCATGGCCGAACCCAAGGGCTCTTACATCCACTTCCGACCCCGGATAGACCATGGGATAGCATATCACTGGACTTCGTGGTGGGCCTACCGGTAGACCAGGGGATGACGGCAATACTGGTGGTGGTGGATTACTTGACGAAAATGGGGCACTTCATCCCCTGCAAGAGAGTCCCTACGGCCGGGGAATTGGCGTCACTACTCCTAAAGAATGTGGTACGACTGCATGGATTACCTGGGGTGATCGTGTCGGACCGGGGGTCGCAGTTTACTGCGCAATTCTGGAAGACTTGGTGCACTGCGCTGCATGTTAAGACCGCCCTGTCCACCAGCTACCACCCTCAAACGGACGGCCAAACCGAGCGCCTGAACCAAACGCTCAAACAGTATCTGCGATGTTTTGTGGACCAGGGCAGGGAAGAATGGGTCGACTTGCTATGGGTTGCAGAGATAGCCTATAACAACGCCACTCACAGCTCCACACAGTCATCTCCGTTCTATAGCAACTATGGCCAACATCCCAGGTTCTTGCCATTTCTACATCCGTTCAGAGAGGACAGGATTCCCGCCACAGCGGACAGGGTGGCACACATAAAAGACACGTTGATGCGCTCAAGGGCTGTCCTAATAGAGGCCAAGAGAAGATACAAGGCTGCGGCAGATAGGAAGAGAAGGCCCGGGCCACTGTACCGCACTGGAGACTACGTCTGGATATCCACAAGAAACATGAGGTTTCGAAAGAACAGTGTGTTCCATCCCAAGTACATGGGCCCCTATCGAATTACCAAGTGTATGGGTCCCGTGAACGTGAAGGTGTGCTTGCCCCAGTCATTGCGGATACACCCTGTCTTTCATGTATCATTGCTCAAACCAGCACCCTCCAAGCCGTCTGGGACACCTAGGCCGGTATGCGTGGAGTCGGAGGTGGAGTATGAAGTGTCGGGCATACGGGCGTCCAAATGGCGCAGGGGGAAGCTGTGGTACCTGGTTGCGTGGAAAGGCTATGGCCCGGAGGAGCATTCATGGGAACCGGCTGAAGGGGTTCATGCTCCGCGCTTGGTCTCCTTGTTCCATCGGCGTTTTCCTGCCAGCGCTGGACCCGTGGGGAGCCGCTGAGAGGGAGGATGTACTGTCAAGAATTCCTGTCATACAAGGGAAACACGCCCTTATGTAAACAGGAGAGCTGTTACATAACTCAAGGGAAACACGCCCTTATGTAAACAGGAGAGCTGTTACATAACTCAAGGGAAACACGCCCTTATGTAAACAGGAGAGCTGTTACATAACTCAAGGGAAACACGCCCTTATGTAAACAGGAGAGCTGTTACATAACTCAAGGAAAACACGCCCTATAAAGGGAGGAACCGGGAGGTACAAGGCTGTCGGATATTGTGTTTACACCGACGTACCTGCTTCGTGAAGAGCAGTGTTCAGGAGTGGTGCTCCAGTAAGGCAAGAACGGAGGTAGGTCGAGTCGTTACTCCCTGGGCCGTGTCTTGCCCCATCGTCACCTGTGAAGGACCCGGAAGCTCTACCGGTCAACCATTGAGCTTCGCTTTTTGACTCGGCTGAGTCCAAGCGCAGTGGCGCTTTTGCTGGTTGGAGTCGTAACTCCCAGCCCGACCAGAGACACAGGGACTGCCAGCTGTAACGCACACCAGGAGGTGTTTGCCGCGTTACAGACTCGGAAGTCCACAGGATCGATCGAGCGGCTGCTCTCGGTTCAGTCTTCTTGCTTGTGATTGGGGTATCGGTGACGCATCACCAGGAGGTGACTCCGCGTCCCGGTGCAGTCTGAGGAAGAGGTTGAGCGGCTGCTCCCTTCAGGTAGAGACCCCGGCTGGGTGTTTCCCTGACTCCTCGATTCTCCCCAACACTCTTCGTGCCCCTCACAGCCTACCGATTGGCATTGTCGGCCATTACATTTCTGCCCTCTGTTGGCATACGCCGGGATCGGCGTATATGCAGAGGACGGTTAGGACCATCCGTGCTGTGGGCTGGTAACGTACTTAGCCTGGAGGATTCCAGTGACTATAACCTTTGTTTGTTCTTTGTATTTTATTTGCCTTCATTAAAAGAACTAACCCTTCACAAGTGGTTGCGTCCTCATTGTCGTGTCTGTTAAACGATCCTGAGACGTTCAGGGCGTTACAGTGGGGGTATGACTCGACACGTACAGGGGTGTACATACACGGGGGTAGGACACGTACAGGGGTGTACATACACGGGGGTAGGACACGTACAGGGGTGGGGGTACGACTCGAACGTACTGGGGTGTACATACACGGGGGTACGACACGTGCAGGGGTGGGGGTACGACTTGAACGTACTGGGGTGTACATACACGGGGGTAGGACACGTACAGTGGTGGGGGTACGACTCGAACGTACAGGGGTGTACATACACGGGGGTAGGACACGTACAGTGGTGGGGGTACGACTCGAACGTACAGGGGTGTACATACACGGGGGTAGGACACGTACAGGGGTGGGGGTACGACGCGAACGTACTGGGGTGTACATACACGGTGGTACGACACGTACAGGGGTGGGGGTACGACGCGAATGTACAGGGGTGTACATACACGGGGGTAGGACACGTACAGGGGTGTACATACACGGGGGTAGGACACATACAGGGGTGGGGGTACGACTCGAACGTACTGGGGTGTACATACACGGGGGTACGACACGTACAGGGGTGGGGGTACGACTTGAATGTACTGGGGTGTACATACACGGGGGTAGGACACGTACAGGGGTGGGGGTATGACTCGAACGTACAGGGGTGTACATACACGGGGGTAGGACACGTACAGGGGTGTACATACACGGGGGTAGGACACGTACAGGGGTGGGGGTACGACTCGAACGTACAGGGGTGTACATTCACGGGTAGGGGTTCGACACGTACACGGGTGTACATACACGGGGGGGTGTACATTAACGGGGAGTGCGACTCGAACGTATGGGTGCTGGGGGGAGTGTTGGGCGCGTATGCGGGGACATGTCTCCATGGTTGCAATGGGAGTTCGGTGCGGACGGTGTTTTTACCATACGGTTGTGAGATCGGACGCACGGGTTGGATCGTGATTCCTCGGTCGGACTTCACTTTTCACATTTGTACGGTAAATCGTACGAGGACGTGTCGGACACATTTTCCGACCCGAGGACGTGTGGGGAAATATTCCGAATGCGGTTCGTATGGACTTTTTACCATGTGAATCGTGATTGCCAGTTTGTACGGCACTTGTACGATTCGTACGGTAAAAAGACCGGATACGAGTCGTACGGGGAAATTTTTTACCGGATCGTAATTGGCACCATAGTGTATGGTATGATCGAGATTAGGTTCTTATTAACAGAACGGCTTGTGAGTCGGTATCTGAGAGAGTCTCTATGTGGGTACATCAGTGTTTGAGTGGGTCTCTGAGTGATTTCTTCAGTGTCTGAGTTGGCCTCTGACTGGGTGGATAACAATCTGAGTGGGTCTCTGAGTGGATCTGTCAGTGTCTGAGTTCATCTCTAAATAGGTGTCTCTCTGTCTGGAGACGCTTTACTCGGCTGTTTGCTGTGTGTGCTGATCACCACCTGATCCAGAGGGAGAGAGTCACCTCTAGTCCCACAAGGCTGTGCCCTGGAGGAGGGGCTTCGTGCCATCTTACACATGCGAGGATGCCCGCAGCTTGGGACACTTTACTCCTCACCTTCTTAGTGATGCTCTCAGGAAGCACAACATCGCATGTTCTTTGCTTTTTAAAGGTGGCAGTAAAGCCCAGATCTACATGTGATTCATTACCAGAGGTGGGGGCGACTGGGTTAAGGTGACATCCCGTATATGTATCTTTTAACTGAGTCTACTGTAATTTTATGTGTTTTGGTGTAGTATCTTTGACCTTGGTATTTTTATGTATATTGGTGATGTATTATGGACTTTTATGGTTTTTATTACAAAAGCTGAATAATGTTTTATTGATTGATTGATTGATTGATTGATTGAATGATTGACTCTCTGAGTGGGTCTCTGAGTGGGTAATCAGAGTCTCACTGGGTTTGTGAGTAAGTGTGTACAGCTAAGAGTGGCTGCATGAGTCTCTAAGTGGGTCTGTGAGTCAATGTGTGAGGGTCTGAGTGGGTCTGTGAGTGGGTGAATGAGTATCTGAGTGGGTGCATGCATGCCTGAGTAGATCTGTGAGTAGGTGCATAAGTTTCTGAGTGCATCTGTGAGTGGATGCATGTGTCTGAGTGGGTCTGTCAGTGGGTGCGTGAGTGTCTGACTGGGTCTAAAAGCTAATGTATGAGTCTCTGAGCGAGTCTGTGCGTGGGTATGTGAGTCTCTAAGTGGCTCTGCGAGTGACCCTGTGAGTGTCTGAGTGGGTCTGTGAGTGGGGTGTGAGTGTCTGAGTGGATATGTAAGTGGGTGCAGGATTATCTAAGTGGGTCTGTGAGTGGGTGTGAGAGTCTCTGAGTGGGTCTGTGAATGGGTGTTTGAGTCTCTGGGTGCATGAGTCTATGAGTGGATAAGTCAGTGGATACTTAAGTGTCTATGGGTTTGTGAGGCGGTGCATGAGTCTCTGAGTGGATCTGTGCATGTGTGTGTCAGTGTCTCATTGAATCTGGGAGTCAGTATATGCCTTTCTGAGTGGGTGCATGGGTGTCTGAGTGGATCTAGAGTGGGTGCATAAACATCTGAGTGAATCTATGATTGGGTGCATGAGTGTCTAAGTGGGTCTGTGAGTGGGTGGGTGAGTCTCTGAGTGAGTTTGGGAGTGGGTGCATAAGTCTATCAGTGGGTCTGTGAGTGGGTGCATGAGTGCATGAACAGGTCTGTGAATGGGTGTGTGAGTCTTTGACTATGTTTGTAAGTGGGTGTGTCAGTGTCAGAATAGGACTGTGAGTAGGTGTCTGAGTGTCTGAATTGGTGTGTCACTGGATAAATGAGTGTCTGTGAGTGGCTGTGGGCATGTCTAAGTAAAACTGAGGGTGGGTGTATGAATATATATATTTTTTTATTTTCACCAATATTTGCGGCAGTCATCGCTATAGTCGCAAAATCCCCACAATGCTACACTGGGGTCATGCTGCTCGTCGCGGCATATTTATGAATATCGCATGTGGTAAAAAAAGATTTTGGACACATAGGGCCTGATTAGGATGGCGGGCGGACTCTTGTCCGCCCGCCACCCGAAGGGAGATGGGACCGCCCGCCATATGTGCGGTGGTCGCATGCGGAAGATTAGGATGCGCCAGCCACTCTGGCAGGGCGCATCCCGCATTTTTAACAATGCGGCCGGCGGTGCTTTCAGCAGCAATCGCCGAAATGGCAAAAAGGCATGTTGTGCATGCAAATGCAGGGGGGTACCATAGGACCCCCCATGTGCACCACCACCTCCAATACTCTGGGGGCCCGCAAATGGCCCCTGCATGCAATTACCACATGCCATGGAAAGGCATTTCACCGCATGAATTGTAGTATGGATGGCGGTGTCTTGCAGACACCGCCACCATCTACAGCCCCTTTTCCGCCCGGTCGAAAAGGCGACCGATGGAAAACCGGCGGACGGAAAGACCGTACCATAGTAATATGGCAGGAGAAAAAATGGCATGCGGGTGGACGAAAATGTTGTGCGGATCGCCACCGCCATGCGGGTCTCTGGCTGATGCGTATAACATCCCAAGCAAACTCCTCCAGACGAAAGAGCAGAGGCCACGCAGGGGATTCTTAGGAAGCACCTTTAATAGATACAAGGATTAATGCATTTCGGCCTGGTCGGCCTTCGTCAGATGCCATAATATTCAGGAGGCTTTTCTCACCCGCGCTTTAAATGTCATGCCGCTTTCCCATTCGCGGGAACCCACTCCGCCCCAATCAAGTGTCCACTGACCACCCGCAGTTCACCGGAACTGCAAGTCCCAGAGTTCTCTTGTTCCCAGGTAGGTGCTGCGTGGGGATTTTTTGTGTTGTGCCCATGTGGTCTGGCAGGGTGCAGGGCAATCCGCGGTGTTGTCAAATGCCAATTTCCTGGTTGTAATAAATCCCAGGGCTTCCTCGAGTCCCCGACCGCTCCAGCCCCCAGATCCAAGACTCAACCAGGCAGCGGCGGGAATGACAATGCATCCCGCCGTTCCTGAAGTCACAAACCGCACAGCAGCCGCCCTTGCTTCGCTTGGACTAGGAGGCGGGCCTCGGGCCATTCCAATACCTTGGATGAAGAGAGAAAACCCGCTGAAGCAGGAACCAGTGAAACCCGGGCCAACTTGTAGAATGGGGGCCTCTGTAACGCGTCTCTGGCTAACGTGGATAACATCCACAGCAAACTTCTCCAGACGAAAGAGCAGAGGCCAAGCAGGGGATTCTTAGGAAGAACCTTTAATGGATACAAGGCATAATGCATTTTGGCCTGGTCGGCCTTCTTCAGGTGCCATAATGTTCAGGAGGCTTTTCTCACCCGCGCTTTAAATGTCATGCCGCTTTCCCATTCGCAGGAACCCACTCCGCCCCAATCAAGTATCCGCTCACCACCCGCAGTTCAACAGAACTGCAAGTCCGAGAGTTCTCTTGTTCCTAGGTAGGTGCTGCGTGGGGATTTTTTGTGTTGTGCCCATGTGGACTGGCGGGGTGCAGGGCAATCCACGGTGTTGTCAAATGCCAATTTCCTGCTTGTAATAAATCCCAGGGCTTCCTCGGGTCCCCGACCGTTCCAGCCGCCAGATCCAAGGCTCCACCGGGCAGGGGTAGGGATGACAATGCATCCCGCCCTTCATGAAGTCACAAACCGCACAGCAGATGCCCTTGCTTCGCTTGGACTAGGAGGCGGGCCTCAGGCCATTCCAATACCTTGGATGAAGAGAGAAAACCCACCGAAGCAGGAACCAGTGAAACCCGGGCCAACTTGTAGAACGGGGGCCTCTGTAACCCGTCTCTGGCTGACGCGTATCACATCCAAAGCAAACTCCTCCAGACGAAAGAGCAGAGGCCACGCAAGGGATTCTTAGGAAGCACCTTTAATGGATACAAGGCATAATGCATTTCGGCCTGGTTGGCCTTCGTCAGATGCCATATTGTTCAGGAGGCTTTTCTCACCCGTGCTTTAAATGTCATGCTGCTTTCCCATTCGCGGGAACCCACTGCGCCCCAATCAAGTGTCCGCTCACCACCCACAGTTCATCAGAACTGCAAGTCCCAGAGTTCTCTTGTTCCCAGGTAGGTGCTGCGTGGGGATTTTGTGTGTTGTGCATATGTGGACTGGGGGGGCGCACGGCAATCCACGGTGTTGTCAAATGCCAATTTCCTGCTTGTAATAAATCCCAGGGCTTCCTCGGGTCACTGACCATTCTAGCCCCCAGATCCAAGACTCAACCAGGCAGGGTCAGGGATGACAATGCATCCAGTCCTTCGTGAAGTCACAAACCGCACAGCAGCTGCCCTTGCTTCGCTTGGACTAGGAGGCGGACCTTGGGCCATTCCAATACCTTGGATGAAGAGAGAAAACATGCCGAAGCAGGAACCAGTGAAACCCGGGCCAACTTGTAGAACGGGGCTTCTGTAACGCGTCTCTGGCTGACGCAGATAACATCCACACAAACTCCTCCAGACGAAAGAGCAGAGGCCACGCAGGGGATTCTTAGGAAGCACCTTTAATGGATACAAGGCATAATGCATTTTGGCCTGGTCGGCCTTCGTCAGATGCCATAATGTTCAGGAGGCTTTTCTCACCCGTGCTTTAAAAGTCATGCCGCTTTCCCATTCGCAGGAACCCACTCCGCCCCAATCAAGTGTCCGCTCACCACCCGCAGTTCATCGGAACTGCAAGTCCCAGAGTTCTCTTGTTCCCAGGTAGGTGCTGCGTGGGGATTTTTTGTGTTGTGCCCATGTGGACTGGCGGGGTGCACGGAACACTGCGTGCCTCCCCAACGCGTTGCACTAATAAGTTGATGGAAGCCTTGTTTGGAGTGCATCCTTTCTCTGAGAGTGGGAGTATGGAGATTGTTTATAATATTGGCGGCTTGCCCAAAGCCGATACAGGGACTGCACCACTCCATGAGACGAGCTGCCTAACCGCCTGTGAAGATTGTGGGCGGTGGTCGCTCTAGCAGATCTATGCACTCATGGGGGCCCTTTTCAGCTTTTGGGAAGGCTGGATGTGTGGGCAATCAGGAGAATCTGATTATGGGAACATTGCGATCTATGGAGAACTATCTATACCAGAATGCTTTGCGTATGATGAACTCATTTGAGAATAATGACATGCTATAAATATTATGAACTCATTGGAGGATAATTATGTGTCATCAATACTCACCTGCTGGTTTTAATTTTTGCAGACAGTACCCGTGATCAAGGTGATTCCACCAAAACACATTGGGGAGGCACGCAATGTTCCGAGCACTTGCACTAATAAATTGATGGAAGCCTTGTTTGGAGTGCATCCTTTCTCCGAGAGTGGGAGTATATATATATATATTACCTACTGGCGGTCGCCAGTAGGTAGTTATAGTTAGGACCTAATTTCCATAGGAAATCTGCAACATTCTATTCCCAATAAGTCTGGCGCCGGTTGATGAATCTTCATGCAATTTTCCAAACTTTTGGCCAGCTCCGGTCCGCTCCTATCCTGAAAGTCTTGGGGTGATTCGTAAAGCGGGGGCTGAGAAAAAAGGGGGTCCCAAAACACGTTTTCCCCATGCATTTTCCCATAGGACCTTTAGCCGCAGCTACAGCCCGAACTGCTGAACGGAATTACACTAAATTTGGCAAAGAGGTAGTCCTCAGTTCAGACTCGTGCCCTTTGCTTAAATGGTGTTAATCTGTTCAGTAGTTTCTGAGAAAATTACAGTTAAAAGTACATACATATCTATGGCCTCAGAGGATCCGCGCACCCTATGCGCACCCTGTGCGCACCCTCTGTGCAACGTGCGCGCTCCCTCCCGATCACGTGGTGAATGCTAATTGGCTGTCAAGTGGTTGTCAACATTCGAAAACAGGAACTGTTGGCAGCCATTTTGTGCCTCGGTAGAAGTGAGGCTGAAGAAGTAAGGGAAATAAGTGTGTAAAACACATAAAGGGGGTAGGGTAGAAATACTCTGACCCTCTAGACTTGCTTAGGGGGTTCCAGAAGGACTCTCAGGACCCCTTTCTTTTTTTTTTAAACGGCAAAATGCGCGCAGGGTGCGCGGATCCGGCCGTAAAAAAAAAAACGAAGCATGGGCTTCCGCGCTTCCTTAATAATTAGCCCCTGGGGGGGGGCAAATCCCGGGGGCAAACACTGTACCATTTATTGGGGGGCTAAGGGGGGCCTCCAGCCCCAGGGACCACTACCCCCGGGTCTAGAAAATAAATAGGGTGGGGGGCTGGACGGCCCCCCCAAACCCTGGGGACCACCACCCACCGGGGCTTTATTGTTTTGAGGGAGGGGGGCTGTGTGGCCCCCCTCCTCGAGCCCTCGAGGGCCCTGGGGACCGCCACTCCCCAGGGCCGGCTCCTGCAGTGTCCTGGGGTGCCCACCCCCAGGACACTGTTGTTTGCTTTGAGAGGGCGGGAGTCTCCTGCCCTCCCATAGCAAACTTCGCTTGAATTTTGAAAGAGAGAGCAGTTAAACCTGCTCTCTCTTTCAAAATCTAAACCATATTGCTTTTCTACACGGGGAGCTGCATGTCAGCAGCTCCCCATGTGGAAAAGCAATGCCTGCTCCCGAAGGAAGCGGGGAGCCGGCTGGGACCGTGGGGGCGTTGGGGCTCCCCCCACGGTGCCGAACGTTTTTTATAAGCCCCGGGATAATAAAAATTTGTGATGGGGGCTATTTTTTCTTTTACGGTAACATTAGGAGTCGCGCATCCAGCGCGCCCCCTGGTGTGCACGCGTTGGGTGCACGGCTCCTATCGCGTTGGGTGCACGATTTCTCTCACGTAGCGTGCGCGGATCCTAACGCGTTGGGTGCGTGACTCCAAGCAAAAAAAAAACTGACATTTTTTGGAGATAAACATCAAGCTTATGTGTTTTGTTCTTGAGTGGCTCTAAAAAGAGCCGTTGTGTTCATTGAGAGTTGTTGGTACTTATAAGTAAGTACCTATAAAGAGTCTAATGTTGTTGAGGAAGACTCTGTTTCCTTCATCAGTAAAGTGTACACCATCTCTCCTATACATCTCTTGCATATGAAAATGCACATTGTTATTGTAAATGGACCCCAATCTATAGTCTCGGAGAAAAGCAGAAACAGATTTATTCACATGTTTCCTAGCTTTCTCAATCTGTGGACAAAAATGATTGGACCAGTTCCATTTCAGCATTTGGCATATGTTAGAATAGACAAAGGCAGTTTGGGGAAAAAGTGAAATCAATTCTGCAAAGGTGTCCTTGATAATCATTTCCAGACCTACCCCAGTCAAAGTGCCTAGGTCATTGCCACCACAGTGCACTATTATGAGGTCAGGGTGTTGGAGATGCATAAAGGATTTTACCAATGGCATCAATTGGTGCCACTTTAACCCTCTCTGTCCAATCCATTTAATGTCTACATTTGGCAAACCTAGGTCTTTGTGAATGCCTTTGTTTTCTGCATACCTTTGGCTCCAGAAAATATAGCTGTGTCCCACAATCCACACTCTAAGCATCTTGAAGGGAGGTCTGGATGCACTCAGATGGTCTCTGTAATGAAATGGCAGTTTGAAAAGTAAGAATTTACTAAAATGGTGGATAAGATGCAGTTTTAAAAAAGAAAAGAAATGATTGGTTGCTTGACAACCTTCTACACTGAAAACTAGGGTGCACGTTTCTGTTTTTTAAATGCATGATTCTTATTGGTTAACGAAAACTGATTGAAAGGAACATTATATATGATAAGCTGATATGTTGAAAAGTCAAGCACACTTGCTGTTTTGATTAGCAACATTGTGTGCTGAACTTGTGACCTGTGTGCTCAGTTAATTGTTCTATGAACTGTTTCTATGGTAACAGGCAGAAGGCAGATTGGGGGTAGGGTTAAAATGTATGTCATTTGGAAAGGGTTAAATTGTTTAACCAATAGAAATGTGTGTTACCTTTTGAATTAATGTGGGAAGGAATGTGATTTGATGTTTACATGTATATGTGTGCAAAATGAGAGGGAAACTTTGCCATTCTATGGTTTTGCTGACAGGTGCACAGTGCAGAGATTCTGTATAAGAAAATCTGGTGTTTGACTGACATCTTAATCTGAAAAACAACTTGAAAGGTGAGTTATTTAATTGTGAGGGGATGTATGTGGTCTATTTTGATTTTAATTAGACTAATGTATTTCTCCTGCTAAAGTGCAGTGAGTACTTTATTTTGTCTACAATCTTATTGACAGTGTGTGTGCATGTAGAAACCATTCTGTGATAAGCATTAGTGTCTTTCGTGTGTTTACAGACAGATAACTGTGCTTCCTGTGCTTTTCATGTTTTGGTAGAATTAGAAACCAGTCATTGTTTATGTATTTGCAAAATGAGTCACGTTTCTACATTAAAATGTAGTACTCCTTCTAGATTAAGAAATGTGTTTTGGTACAGTGCAAGGGATAGTGTTGTTTATCTAGAATCACACAATGAGTCTGTGTGCATTTAGGAATCATTTTGAGAGAAACATTTTGGTACTAATGTGTAGTAGAAATTTTTCTGCAATGTGTGCAGTCACCTTACATCTTGTAGACTAGTAAATGTATTTTTTACAAGGGATAGTTGGTTGTCTACAATTACACTGTGAGTCTATGTGCATTTGGGCAACTATTGTGAGAAAAGCATTTGGTAACATCATGTATTTGCTGGCAGATTACTGCTTTAAAACCTGTTTTGTTGTCAAGTTTTAGTAGCATTAGAAGCCAGTCATTGCTTATGCAGTTGCAAAATGAGTCAGGCTTTCACAGTAGTGTGCAGTATTGAAATATGTAGAATGTGTGCAGTCACCTTACCCCTTCTAAACTAGTGATTGTGTCTTGGTAAAGTACAAGGAAGAGTGTTGCTTGTCTAGAATCACACTGTGAGTCTGTGTGCATTTGGGAACCACTGAGAGAGAAACATTTGGGTACTTCATATTTTTGCATACACGTAACTGCTTAAAAACCTTTCCTGTTCTCAAGTTTTGGTAGAATTAGAAGCCAGTCATTGCTTATGTATTCGGAAAATGAGTCAAGCTTTGACACTAAAGTGCAGTACTAAAATATGTAGAATGTGTGCAGTTACTTTACTTATTCCAGAGTACTGAATGTGTTTTGGTGAAGTACAGGGGATAGTGTTGCTTGTCTAGAATCACACTGTGAGTCTGTCTGCATTTGGGTAACCATTGTGAGAGAAGCATTTGGTAACATTGTGTATTTGCTGACAGATAACTGTTTTAAAACCTGTCATGTTGTCAAGTTTTAGTAGCATTAGAAGCCAGTCATTGCTTATGTATTCATAAAATGAGTCGGGCTTTGACACTAAAGTGCAGTACTGAAATATGTAGTTTGTGTGCAGTCCCCTTACTCCTTCCAGAGTAGTGAATGTGCTTTGGTAAAGTCCAAGGGATAGTGTTGCTTGTCTAGAATCACACTATGAGTCTGTGTGCATTTGGGCAACCATTGTGAGAGAAGCATTTGGTTACATCAGGTATTTGCTGATAGATAGCAGCTTAAAAACCTGTCATGTTGTCAAGTTTTAGTAGTATTAGAAGCCAGTCATTTCTTATGCATTCACAAAATGAGTCAGGCTTTCATAGTGTGTGCAGTATGGAAATATGTAGAAACTCTGCAGTCACTTCAGCCCTTCCACACTAGTGAATGTGTTTTGGTAAAATAGAAGGAATAGTGTTGTTTGTCTAGAATCACACTGTGAGTCTCTGTGCATTTGGGAACTAATGTGAGACACATAACTGCTTAAAAACCTATCCTGTTCTTATACTTTGGTAGAATTAGAAACCAGTCATTGGTTAGGTATTTGTAAAAGAGTCAGGGTTCTACAATTATGTGCAGTAGTACAATATGTGGATTGTGTGTACTCTGTTTACCAATTCCGGAAAAGAAAATGTGATTTGGTAATATGTATGGAATAGTGTTTGTTGTCTAGAATCACACTGAGAGTCTGTATGCATTTAGGAACCATTTAGAGAGAAGGTGTTGGGTACTTTATGTCTTTGCATACATATAAGTACTTAAAAAACTCTGATCATTTAGTCAGTACCAAAGTACTTATACACTGAGCCAGGCCTTAGCTCATGGACTGTTTCAAATGCCTATCCACTATGCATGCAGGCCTCTAACCACCTACACACTTGTCTTTCACTCCTTCAATTAACTAGTCAGTATCTATATACTTCAATAAACACCCTGTCACTCACCTTGCACACCTCCATTGACTCATCCAGTACCATGTACTAATCCATTCACTGCGCCAAAACCGAAAAACTTAAAAGTTTCACCCAGGCACTCTCCTAGCAGTAGTCTAATGATTGAGTCAGTACCCAGGGACTCATGCAGTGAACCATGCATTACCACATGGACTGCTTCAAATGTCTATCCACTATGCATGCAGGCCTCTAACCTACTATACACTTGTCTTTAACACCTTGAATTCCCCAGTCAGTATTCATATACTTCCAGCAAACACCCTGTCACTCCCCTTGCACTCCTCCAGTGACTCATTCAGCACCATGTAGTAATTCATTTACTGCGCCAAAACCCAAACACTTATAAATCCACCCAGGAACTCTCCTTGCAATACGGTATACATTCAGTTAATCTCCAAGTAGTAATGGAGTGAGGCAGGTCTTAGCACATGGATTGATTCAAATGCCTATGCACTATGCATGGAGGCCTCTAACCACCTACACAATTGTCTTTCAGACCTTCAATTTCCCAGTCAGTATCTATAAACTCCAATAAACACTCTTTCACTCCACTTGCACACCTCTAGTGACTTGTCCGGCATTATGTACTAATCTATTCACTGCGCTAAAACCCAAAAACTTAAATAGATTAACCCAGGCACTCTCCGTGCAGTACTCTAATGATTCAGTCAGTACCCAGGTAATCATGCAGTGACCCAGGCCTTAGCTCATGGACAGTTTCAAACGTCTATCCACTATGCATGCAGGCCTGTAATCACCTACACACTTGTCTTTCACACCTTCAATACCCCAGACAGTATTCATACAGTTCCTGCAAACACCCTGTCATTCCCCATACACTCCTTCAGTAACTCATTCAGCACCATGTAGTAATCCATTTACTGCGCCAAAACCCAAACACTTATAAATTCACCCTTGCACTCTCCTTGCAATACTCTAAACAATCAGTTACTATCCAAGTACTAATGGAGTGAGGCAGGCCTTAGCACATGGATTGATTCAAACGCCTATCCACTATGCATGCAGGCCTCTAACCTCCTACACACTTGTCTTTCACACCTTCAATACCTCCGTTAGTATTCATACAGTTCCCGCAAACACCTTGTCACTCCCCTTACACTTCTCCAGTGACTCATTCAGCACTATGTACTAATCCATTCACTGCGCCAAAACTCAACCAGTAATAAATTTACCCAGGCACTCTCCTTGAAGTACTCTAATGATTGAGTCAGTATTGAGGTACTTATGTAGTGAACCCAGCTTTAGTACATGCACTGGATCAAACGTCTACACACTATGTATGCAGGCCTCTAGCCACCTATACACTTGTCTTTCAGACCTTCAATACCCCAGTCAGTATTCATACAGTTCCTGCAAACACCCTGTCAGTCCCCTTACACTCCTCCAGTGACCCATTCAACATCATGAACTAATCCATTGAGTGCACCAAAACCCAACCACTTATAAATTCAGCAAGACACTCTCCTTGTAGTACTCTAATGATTCAGTCAGTACCAAGGTACTTATGTAGTAAACCTGGCCTTAGCACATGGAGTACTTCAAACATCTATTCACCATGCATGTAGACCTCTAACCAGCTACAAAATTGTCTTTCACACCTTCAATTGACCAGTCAGCATCTATGAACTCCAATTAACACCCTGTCACTCCCCTTGCACACCTCTAATGACTCATCTAGCACCATGTACTATTCTATTCACTGCGCCAAAACGTAAAAACTTAAAAAGATTCACCCAGGCACTCTCCTTGCAGTACTCTAATGATTCAGTCAGTACCCAAGTACTAATGGAGTGAGGCAGGCCTTAGCACATAGACTGCTACAAACCCCTATCCACTATGCATGCAGTCCTCTAACCACCTACACATTTGTCTTTCACACCTTCAATACCCCAGTCGGTATTCATACAGTTCCTTCAAACACCCTGTCACTCCTCTTACACTCCTCCAGTGACTCATTCAGCACCATGTAGTAATCCATTTACTGCGCCAAAACCCAAACACTTATAAATTCTACCTTGCACTCTCCTTGCAATACTCTAAACATTCAGGTACTATCCAAGTACTAATGGAGTGAGGCAGGCCTTAGCACATGGATTGATTCAAACGCCTATCCACTATGCATGCAGGCCTCTAACCACGTACACAGTTGTCTTTCACACCTTCAATACCCCAGTCGGTATTCATAGAGTTCCTTCAAACACCCTGTCACTCCTCTTACACTCCTCCAGTGACTCATTCAGCACAATGTAGTAATCCATTTACTGCGCCAAAACCCAAACACTTATAAATTCACCCAGGCACTCTTCTTGCAATACTGTGCACATTCAGTTAGTATCCAAGTACTAATGAAGTGAGGCAGCCATTAGCACATGGATTGATTTAAACGCCTATCCACTATGCATGGAGGCCTCTAACCACCTACACAATTGTCTTTCAGACCTTCAATTTCCCAGTCAATATCTATAAACTCCAATAAACACCCTGTCACTCCACTTGCACACCTCCACTGACTCATCTGACACTATGTACTAATTCATTCACTGCGCCAAAACCCCAAAACTTAAAAATATTCACCCAGGCACTCTCATTGCAGTACTCTAATGATTCAGTCAGTACCCAGGTAATCATGCAGTGACCCAGGCCTTAGCTCATGGACAGTTTCAAACGTCTATCCACTATGCATGCAGGCCTGTAATCACCTACACACTTGTCTTTCACACCTTCAATACCCCAGACAGTATTCATACAGTTCCTGCAAACACCCTGTCATTCCCCATACACTCCTTCAGTAACTCATTCAGCACCATGTAGTAATCCATTTACTGCGCCAAAACCCAAACACTTATAAATTCACCCTTGCACTCTCCTTGCAATACTCTAAACAATCAGTTACTATCCAAGTACTAATGGAGTGAGGCAGGCCTTAGCACATGGATTGATTCAAACGCCTATCCACTATGCATGCAGGCCTCTAACCTCCTACACACTTGTCTTTCACACCTTCAATACCTCCGTTAGTATTCATACAGTTCCCGCAAACACCTTGTCACTCCCCTTACACTTCTCCAGTGACTCATTCAGCACTATGTACTAATCCATTCACTGCGCCAAAACTCAACCAGTAATAAATTTACCCAGGCACTCTCCTTGAAGTACTCTAATGATTGAGTCAGTATTGAGGTACTTATGTAGTGAACCCAGCTTTAGTACATGCACTGGATCAAACGTCTACACACTATGTATGCAGGCCTCTAGCCAACTATACACTTGTCTTTCAGACCTTCAATACCCCAGTCAGTATTCATACAGTTCCTGCAAACACCCTGTCAGTCCCCTTACACTCCTCCAGTGACCCATTCAACATCATGAACTAATCCATTGAGTGCACCAAAACCCAACCACTTATAAATTCAGCAAGACACTCTCCTTGTAGTACTCTAATGATTCAGTCAGTACCAAGGTACTTATGTAGTAAACCTGGCCTTAGCACATGGAGTACTTCAAACATCTATTCACCATGCATGTAGACCTCTAACCAGCTACAAAATTGTCTTTCGCACCTTCAATTGACCAGTCAGCATCTATGAACTCCAATTAACACCCTGTCACTCCCCTTGCACACCTCTAATGACTCATCTGGCACCATGTACTATTCTATTCACTGCGCCAAAACGTAAAAACTTAAAAAGATTCACCCAGGCACTCTCCTTGCAGTACTCTAATGATTCAGTCAGTACCCAAGTACTAATGGAGTGAGGCAGGCCTTAGCACATAGACTGCTACAAACCCCTATCCACTATGCATGCAGTCCTCTAACCACCTACACATTTGTCTTTCACACCTTCAATACCCCAGTCGGTATTCATACAGTTCATTCAAACACCCTGTCACTCCTCTTACACTCCTCTAGTGACTCATTCAGCACCATGTAGTAATCCATTTACTGCGCCAAAACCCAAACACTTATAAATTCACCCTTGCACTCTCCTTGCAATACTCTAAACATTCAGGTACTATCCAAGTACTAATGGAGTGAGGCAGGCCTTAGCACATGGATTGATTCAAACGCCTATCCACTATGCATGCAGGCCTCTAACCACGTACACAGTTGTCTTTCACACCTTCAATACCCCAGTCGGTATTCATAGAGTTCCTTCAAACACCCTGTCACTCCTCTTACACTCCTCCAATGACTCATTCAGCACAATGTAGTAATCCATTTACTGCGCCAAAACCCAAACACTTATAAATTCACCCAGGCACTCTTCTTGCAATACTGTGCACATTCAGTTAGTATCCAAGTACTAATGAAGTGAGGCAGCCCTTAGCACATGGATTGATTTAAACGCCTATCCACTATACATGGAGGCCTCTAACCACCTACACAATTGTCTTTCAGACCTTCAATTTCCCAGTCAATATCTATAAACTCCAATAAACACCCTGTCACTCCACTTGCACACCTCCACTGACTCATCTGACACTATGTACTAATTCATTCACTGCGCCAAAACCCCAAAACTTAAAAATATTCACCCAGGCACTCTCATTGCAGTACTCTAATGATTCAGTCAGTACCCAGGTAATCATGCAGTGACCCAGGCCTTAGCTCATGGACAGTTTCAAACGTCTATCCACTATGCATGCAGGCCTGTAATCACCTACACACTTGTCTTTCACACCTTCAATACCCCAGACAGTATTCATACAGTTCCTGCAAACACTCTGTCATTCCCCATACACTCCTTCAGTAACTCATTCAGCACCATGTAGTAATCCATTTACTGCGCCAAAACCCAAACACTTATAAATTCACCCTTGCACTCTCCTTGCAATACTCTAAACAATCAGTAACTATCCAAGTACTAATGGAGTGAGGCAGGCCTTAGCACATGGATTGATTCAAACGCCTATCCACTATGCATGCAGGCCTCTAACCTCCTACACACTTGTCTTTCACACCTTCAATACCTCCGTTAGTATTCATACAGTTCCCGCAAACACCTTGTCACTCCCCTTACACTTCTCCAGTGACTCATTCAGCACTATGTACTAATCCATTCACTGCGCCAAAACTCAACCAGTAATAAATTTACCCAGGCACTCTCCTTGAAGTACTCTAATGATTGAGTCAGTATTGAGGTACTTATGTAGTGAACCCAGCTTTAGTACATGCACTGGATCAAACGTCTACACACTATGTATGCAGGCCTCTAGCCACCTATACACTTGTCTTTCAGACCTTCAATACCCCAGTCAGTATTCATACAGTTCCTGCAAACACCCTGTCAGTCCCCTTACACTCCTCCAGTGACCCATTCAACATCATGAACTAATCCATTGAGTGCACCAAAACCCAACCACTTATAAATTCAGCAAGACACTCTCCTTGTAGTACTCTAATGATTCAGTCAGTACCAAGGTACTTATGTAGTAAACCTGGCCTTAGCACATGGAGTACTTCAAACATCTATTCACCATGCATGTAGACCTCTAACCAGCTACAAAATTGTCTTTCGCACCTTCAATTGACCAGTCAGAATCTATGAACTCCAATTAACACCCTGTCACTCCCCTTGCACACCTCTAATGACTCATCTGGCACCATGTACTATTCTATTCACTGCGCCAAAACGTAAAAACTTAAAAGATTCACCCAGGCACTCTCCTTGCAGTACTCTAATGATTCAGTCAGTACCCAAGTACTAATGGAGTGAGGCAGGCCTTAGCACATAGACTGCTACAAACCCCTATCCACTATGCATGCAGTCCTCTAACCACCTACACATTTGTCTTTCACACCTTCAATACCCCAGTCGGTATTCATACAGTTCATTCAAACACCCTGTCACTCCTCTTACACTCCTCCAGTGACTCATTCAGCACCATGTAGTAATCCATTTACTGCGCCAAAACCCAAACACTTATAAATTCTACCTTGCACTCTCCTTGCAATACTCTAAACATTCAGGTACTATCCAAGTACTAATGGAGTGAGGCAGGCCTTAGCACATGGATTGATTCAAACGCCTATCCACTATGCATGCAGGCCTCTAACCACGTACACAGTTGTCTTTCACACCTTCAATACCCCAGTCGGTATTCATAGAGTTCCTTCAAACACCCTGTCACTCCTCTTACACTCCTCCAGTGACTCATTCAGCACAATGTAGTAATCCATTTACTGCGCCAAAACCCAAACACTTATAAATTCACCCAGGCACTCTTCTTGCAATACTGTGCACATTCAGTTAGTATCCAAGTACTAATGAAGTGAGGCAGCCCTTAGCACATGGATTGATTTAAACGCCTATCCACTATGCATGGAGGCCTCTAACCACCTACACAATTGTCTTTCAGACCTTCAATTTCCCAGTCAATATCTATAAACTCCAATAAACACCCTGTCACTCCACTTGCACACCTCCACTGACTCATCTGACACTATGTACTAATTCATTCACTGCGCCAAAACCCCAAAACTTAAAAATATTCACCCAGGCACTCTCATTGCAGTACTCTAATGATTCAGTCAGTACCCAGGTAATCATGCAGTGACCCAGGCCTTAGCTCATGGACAGTTTCAAACGTCTATCCACTATGCATGCAGGCCTGTAATCACCTACACACTTGTCTTTCACACCTTCAATACCCCAGACAGTATTCATACAGTTCCTGCAAACACCCTGTCATTCCCCATACACTCCTTCAGTAACTCATTCAGCACCATGTAGTAATCCATTTACTGCGCCAAAACCCAAACACTTATAAATTCACCCTTGCACTCTCCTTGCAATACTCTAAACAATCAGTTACTATCCAAGTACTAATGGAGTGAGGCAGGCCTTAGCACATGGATTGATTCAAACGCCTATCCACTATGCATGCAGGCCTCTAACCTCCTACACACTTGTCTTTCACACCTTCAATACCTCCGTTAGTATTCATACAGTTCCCGCAAACACCTTGTCACTCCCCTTACACTTCTCCAGTGACTCATTCAGCACTATGTACTAATCCATTCACTGCGCCAAAACTCAACCAGTAATAAATTTACCCAGGCACTCTCCTTGAAGTACTCTAATGATTGAGTCAGTATTGAGGTACTTATGTAGTGAACCCAGCTTTAGTACATGCACTGGATCAAACGTCTACACACTATGTATGCAGGCCTCTAGCCACCTATACACTTGTCTTTCAGACCTTCAATACCCCAGTCAGTATTCATACAGTTCCTGCAAACACCCTGTCAGTCCCCTTACACTCCTCCAGTGACCCATTCAACATCATGAACTAATCCATTGAGTGCACCAAAACCCAACCACTTATAAATTCAGCAAGACACTCTCCTTGTAGTACTCTAATGATTCAGTCAGTACCAAGGTACTTATGTAGTAAACCTGGCCTTAGCACATGGAGTACTTCAAACATCTATTCACCATGCATGTAGACCTCTAACCAGCTACAAAATTGTCTTTCGCACCTTCAATTGACCAGTCAGCATCTATGAACTCCAATTAACACCCTGTCACTCCCCTTGCACACCTCTAATGACTCATCTGGCACCATGTACTATTCTATTCACTGCGCCAAAACGTAAAAACTTAAAAAGATTCACCCAGGCACTCTCCTTGCAGTACTCTAATGATTCAGTCAGTACCCAAGTACTAATGGAGTGAGGCAGGCCTTAGCACATAGACTGCTACAAACCCCTATCCACTATGCATGCAGTCCTCTAACCACCTACACATTTGTCTTTCACACCTTCAATACCCCAGTCGGTATTCATACAGTTCCTTCAAACACCCTGTCACTCCTCTTACACTCCTCTAGTGACTCATTCAGCACCATGTAGTAATCCATTTACTGCGACAAAACCCAAACACTTATAAATTCACCCTTGCACTCTCCTTGCAATACTCTAAACATTCAGGTACTATCCAAGTACTAATGGAGTGAGGCAGGCCTTAGCACATGGATTGATTCAAACACCTATCCACTATGCATGCAGGCCTCTAACCACGTACACAGTTGTCTTTCACACCTTCAATACCCCAGTCGGTATTCATAGAGTTCCTTCAAACACCCTGTCACTCCTCTTACACTCCTCCAATGACTCATTCAGCACAATGTAGTAATCCATTTACTGCGCCAAAACCCAAACACTTATAAATTCACCCAGGCACTCTTCTTGCAATACTGTGCACATTCAGTTAGTATCCAAGTACTAATGAAGTGAGGCAGCCCTTAGCACATGGATTGATTTAAACGCCTATCCACTATGCATGGAGGCCTCTAACCACCTACACAATTGTCTTTCAGACCTTCAATTTCCCAGTCAATATCTATAAACTCCAATAAACACCCTGTCACTCCACTTGCACACCTCCACTGACTCATCTGACACTATGTACTAATTCATTCACTGCGCCAAAACCCCAAAACTTAAAAATATTCACCCAGGCACTCTCATTGCAGTACTCTAATGATTCAGTCAGTACCCAGGTAATCATGCAGTGACCCAGGCCTTAGCTCATGGACAGTTTCAAACGTCTATCCACTATGCATGCAGGCCTGTAATCACCTACACACTTGTCTTTCACACCTTCAATACCCCAGACAGTATTCATACAGTTCCTGCAAACACCCTGTCATTCCCCATACACTCCTTCAGTAACTCATTCAGCACCATGTAGTAATCCATTTACTGCGCCAAAACCCAAACACTTATAAATTCACCCTTGCACTCTCCTTGCAATACTCTAAACAATCAGTAACTATCCAAGTACTAATGGAGTGAGGCAGGCCTTAGCACATGGATTGATTCAAACGCCTATCCACTATGCATGCAGGCCTCTAACCTCCTACACACTTGTCTTTCACACCTTCAATACCTCCGTTAGTATTCATACAGTTCCCGCAAACACCTTGTCACTCCCCTTACACTTCTCCAGTGACTCATTCAGCACTATGTACTAATCCATTCACTGCGCCAAAACTCAACCAGTAATAAATTTACCCAGGCACTCTCCTTGAAGTACTCTAATGATTGAGTCAGTATTGAGGTACTTATGTAGTGAACCCAGCTTTAGTACATGCACTGGATCAAACGTCTACACACTATGTATGCAGGCCTCTAGCCACCTATACACTTGTCTTTCAGACCTTCAATACCCCAGTCAGTATTCATACAGTTCCTGCAAACACCCTGTCAGTCCCCTTACACTCCTCCAGTGACCCATTCAACATCATGAACTAATCCATTGAGTGCACCAAAACCCAACCACTTATAAATTCAGCAAGACACTCTCCTTGTAGTACTCTAATGATTCAGTCAGTACCAAGGTACTTATGTAGTAAACCTGGCCTTAGCACATGGAGTACTTCAAACATCTATTCACCATGCATGTAGACCTCTAACCAGCTACAAAATTGTCTTTCGCACCTTCAATTGACCAGTCAGAATCTATGAACTCCAATTAACACCCTGTCACTCCCCTTGCACACCTCTAATGACTCATCTGGCACCATGTACTATTCTATTCACTGCGCCAAAACGTAAAAACTTAAAAGATTCACCCAGGCACTCTCCTTGCAGTACTCTAATGATTCAGTCAGTACCCAAGTACTAATGGAGTGAGGCAGGCCTTAGCACATAGACTGCTACAAACCCCTATCCACTATGCATGCAGTCCTCTAACCACCTACACATTTGTCTTTCACACCTTCAATACCCCAGTCGGTATTCATACAGTTCATTCAAACACCCTGTCACTCCTCTTACACTCCTCCAGTGACTCATTCAGCACCATGTAGTAATCCATTTACTGCGCCAAAACCCAAACACTTATAAATTCTACCTTGCACTCTCCTTGCAATACTCTAAACATTCAGGTACTATCCAAGTACTAATGGAGTGAGGCAGGCCTTAGCACATGGATTGATTCAAACGCCTATCCACTATGCATGCAGGCCTCTAACCACGTACACAGTTGTCTTTCACACCTTCAATACCCCAGTCGGTATTCATAGAGTTCCTTCAAACACCCTGTCACTCCTCTTACACTCCTCCAGTGACTCATTCAGCACAATGTAGTAATCCATTTACTGCGCCAAAACCCAAACACTTATAAATTCACCCAGGCACTCTTCTTGCAATACTGTGCACATTCAGTTAGTATCCAAGTACTAATGAAGTGAGGCAGCCCTTAGCACATGGATTGATTTAAACGCCTATCCACTATGCATGGAGGCCTCTAACCACCTACACAATTGTCTTTCAGACCTTCAATTTCCCAGTCAATATCTATAAACTCCAATAAACACCCTGTCACTCCACTTGCACACCTCCACTGACTAATCTGACACTATGTACTAATTCATTCACTGCGCCAAAACCCCAAAACTTAAAAATATTCACCCAGGCACTCTCATTGCAGTACTCTAATGATTCAGTCAGTACCCAGGTAATCATGCAGTGACCCAGGCCTTAGCTCATGGACAGTTTCAAACGTCTATCCACTATGCATGCAGGCCTGTAATCACCTACACACTTGTCTTTCACACCTTCAATACCCCAGACAGTATTCATACAGTTCCTGCAAACACCCTGTCATTCCCCATACACTCCTTCAGTAACTCATTCAGCACCATGTAGTAATCCATTTACTGCGCCAAAACCCAAACACTTATAAATTCACCCTTGCACTCTCCTTGCAATACTCTAAACAATCAGTTACTATCCAAGTACTAATGGAGTGAGGCAGGCCTTAGCACATGGATTGATTCAAACGCCTATCCACTATGCATGCAGGCCTCTAACCTCCTACACACTTGTCTTTCACACCTTCAATACCTCCGTTAGTATTCATACAGTTCCCGCAAACACCTTGTCACTCCCCTTACACTTCTCCAGTGACTCATTCAGCACTATGTACTAATCCATTCACTGCGCCAAAACTCAACCAGTAATAAATTTACCCAGGCACTCTCCTTGAAGTACTCTAATGATTGAGTCAGTATTGAGGTACTTATGTAGTGAACCCAGCTTTAGTACATGCACTGGATCAAACGTCTACACACTATGTATGCAGGCCTCTAGCCACCTATACACTTGTCTTTCAGACCTTCAATACCCCAGTCAGTATTCATACAGTTCCTGCAAACACCCTGTCAGTCCCCTTACACTCCTCCAGTGACCCATTCAACATCATGAACTAATCCATTGAGTGCACCAAAACCAACCACTTATAAATTCAGCAAGACACTCTCCTTGTAGTACTCTAATGATTCAGTCAGTACCAAGGTACTTATGTAGTAAACCTGGCCTTAGCACATGGAGTACTTCAAACATCTATTCACCATGCATGTAGACCTCTAACCCGCTACAAAATTGTCTTTCGCACCTTCAATTGACCAGTCAGCATCTATGAACTCCAATTAACACCCTGTCACTCCCCTTGCACACCTCTAATGACTCATCTGGCACCATGTACTATTCTATTCACTGCGCCAAAACGTAAAAACTTAAAAAGATTCACCCAGGCACTCTCCTTGCAGTACTCTAATGATTCAGTCAGTACCCAAGTACTAATGGAGTGAGGCAGGCCTTAGCACATAGACTGCTACAAACCCCTATCCACTATGCATGCAGTCCTCTAACCACCTACACATTTGTCTTTCACACCTTCAATACCCCAGTCGGTATTCATACAGTTCCTTCAAACACCCTGCCACTCCTCTTACACTCCTCCAGTGACTCATTCAGCACCATGTAGTAATCCATTTACTGCGCCAAAACCCAAACACTTATAAATTCACCCTTGCACTCTCCTTGCAATACTCTAAACATTCAGGTACTATCCAAGTACTAATGGAGTGAGGCAGGCCTTAGCACATGGATTGATTCAAACGCCTATCCACTATGCATGCAGGCCTCTAACCACGTACACAGTTGTCTTTCACACCTTCAATACCCCAGTCGGTATTCATAGAGTTCCTTCAAACACCCTGTCACTCCTCTTACACTCCTCCAGTGACTCATTCAGCACAATGTAGTAATCCATTTACTGCGCCAAAACCCAAACACTTATAAATTCACCCAGGCACTCTTCTTGCAATACTGTGCACATTCAGTTAGTATCCAAGTACTAATGAAGTGAGGCAGCCCTTAGCACATGGATTGATTTAAACGCCTATCCACTATGCATGGAGGCCTCTAACCACCTACACAATTGTCTTTCAGACCTTCAATTTCCCAGTCAATATCTATAAACTCCAATAAACACCCTGTCACTCCACTTGCACACCTCCACTGACTCATCTGACACTATGTACTAATTCATTCACTGCGCCAAAACCCCAAAACTTAAAAATATTCACCCAGGCACTCTCATTGCAGTACTCTAATGATTCAGTCAGTACTCAGGTAGTCATGCAGTGACCCAGGCCTTAGCCCATGGACTGTTTCAAACGTCTATCCACTATGCATGCAGGCATCTAACCACCTACACACTTGTCTTTCACACCATCAGTATCCCAGTCAGTATCCATACAGTTCTTGCAAACACCCTGTCACTCCCCTTACACTCTTTCAGTGACTCATTCTGTACCATGAAGTAATCCATTAACTGTGCCAAAAAAACAAACACTTATAAATTAATGCAGGCACTCTCCTTGCAATACTCTAAACATTCAGTCAGTACCCAAGTACTAATGGAGTGTGGCAGGCCTTAGCACATGGATTGATTCAAACGCCTATCCACTATGCATGTAGGCCTCTAACCACCTACACACTTGTATTTCACACCTTCAATTCACCAGTCAGTATCCATACACTTCCAGCAAACACCCTGTCAATCTCCTTGCACTCCTCTAGTGACTCATCTGGCACCATGTACTAATCTTCACTGCACAAAAACCCAAACCCTTAAAAGATTCATTCAGGTACTCTCCTTGCATTACTCTAATGTTTTTGTCAGTACCCAGGTACTCATGCTGTGAAGCATGCCTTTTCACAAGGACCATTTGAAATAACTATCCACTATGTATGTAGTGGTCTAACCAGTTTCACACTTGTGCATCAGGCCTACATTTCCACAGTCACTAGGCATACACTCCAGCAAACACACTGTGACTGCTGTTGCAAACCCATAGTGAGTCTTTCAGTAGCATGTAGTGATCTCTTCGGTAAAGTAAAATTCAAACAACTGTGAATTCACCCAGTGTCTCTCCTTATAGTACTGTAATCATTCAGTCAGTAAGAATGTAGTCTTTCAGTGAGGCAGGCTTTATGGCATGAACTGCTTCAAAGTAGTATGCACTATGCAGTGTTCTAACCACCGTCACACTTGTGCTTCAGGCCTATAATTTCTTAGTCAGTATTTATATAAAATGTGTTTGTATAGTAATAGAAAAGTATAATTTATAAAGATATTAATATACATTTATTTGTGATTAATTTTTACAGATACTGTTTATCACCATTAAAATAGAGAAATCATGCCGGACAAAGTAAGAAAAAGAAAAGAACATAAAAAGGACAGTTACTTGAAGAAAAATCAACCACAAGTATTGAATGAACAACATAATGTGGCTGAAAAGAAAAAATCTTCTGGTAAGATCACAAAGCAATTTATTTAAAAAGTTTATAGGACCAGACAGAATGTACAGAAAGCTGAAACCTCTGAGAATGCTTCAACTAGAAAAAATATTCAAAATAATAGGAAAAGCAAACATGCAAATGGACAGTCAAAGGAGACGAAGTATGGTAAAAGAAGGCAAAATCGGTATAAAGAAATACGCAAAAAAATATTTTACAAGAGAGTAGTACATAATTTGCTGAAAGATGTGAAGAAATATAAAAAGAGAGCTCTATTTAATAAAAAGAAGAAGCATATTGAAACCATTGTAGAAAAGGTTTTTGAAGTAAAAAGGAAACTATTCATTTTCACTAGATAAACCAATCCATTTAATGAAGGCCAAAAGTTCAAGTTCAGAGCCTTTCTTTAATGAAGAGAGTTATTTACAGAGCAATAATTTATTGCATGCAGTTGACACCAGTGGTCGAGGTTATGAGGTTAGAAATTGTTGTCCAATTGACAAAGAGAAAATGGTTGAAAGAAATGCAGAAGAAGTGATAGCTGGTGGAAGTTCTAGGGAGTTGTCCTAAACACCCTGTGTACACTTGGGATTGCAGTAGTATTTGTAGTGTACGACAAGAATCTATTGATAAATTATGCAGTTTCTTACGAGCATATAGTAAAAAAAGTGTTAAACAAAAGATTAAGGTGTTGCAAGGACTAGACCCTTGCAGAGTGACAAAAAAATACTGGTTTGCAAGGTCATTCTCTGGCTTGTCTTTCTAGGAATGTTTGTCAAAGTGTTTTTCACCATTTCATGATGTTGGCAGTACCTCATACTCAAATGCAGAACTTAGTGAGAAGATTGTATTATGCACAAAGTCCAGCACTAAAGTTAAATGAGTTGAACAGAACTCTTTTGCGTGGGTCAGAATCAGATGTGAAGAAGGTTTGTGATGATATTGAGTTTTGTTACTTTGGTCCTCAGCAAGAGAGTGCAGAAACTGACACATTAGTAAAACAAAATGTTGAAGACAATGTAGAACCCATGATTACAAAAAATGTTGAAGATCAAATCACAAAGTTTAAGGTAATTTCAGGTGAAAGACCAAATGTTTCTTGTATTTGTTGTAAGCGAACACACTATAACAATCAGACTAGGAGTGTCAATCTGTATTTAAAAAGTGAAACAGAAAATAATGATAAGTGGAAGGAATTTGCAACTTATTTGTTGGTAGAGGATTGTTTTGATTTGGGATCTGAGCAGCGTATTTGCAAATATTGTTTTAACAAATTAGATGACAATAAAATGCCTGCTAGAGCTGTTCATAATAATCTAGAGTTAGTTGCTATTCCTCCAGAGCTGATAGATTGAAATACCTATGAGTCTATTCTCATTCAATGTGTGCACCCGTTTCAGGCTATTGTTCGTATGGAGCCTAAAACAGGTAGACCATGCAGAAAATGAACCACTAGTCATTCTAGTTAATGGTGTTCCTACTAAGAATAAGAAAATGTGGCAAGAGTTAGTGGATGTTAGAAAAGTGCAAAAGGCAACCTTGTATCTGATAAAAAATAATGAGTACTATAGAAATGTGTTTGTAGGACAAGAGGAAATAGATTTAGCAGAAGATACTGAAACATTAAGTGGACAAATTGAAAAAGTGGACATGTCCAGATGTGAAGAAATCTATGAACATTACAGTGTACATCCACTTCATTCCAAAGAAGTGATGGGGAATACGATTGAGTTGTTCCAAATGAAAAAAGCAAGAGGACGTCCCATGAGTGTATGGGAAGAGAGCTTGGAAGCTCGTTGTTTCCCGCAGTAGTTTCCAACAGGAACTGTGGACGATATGATGAACGTCCTGTGCAGATTCCTGCATCTGAATATCGGACAGCAAGATTATATGCAGAAGATCCAAGATTTCGACAATGTATCCCTTATATGTTTCATCTTCTGTTTGAAAGTGACTTGTCTGGACTTTCATATGCAGTAAATCCCATTTTAAAAACTGGAATGCATCTGCAAAATGTAACTGCAAAGGATTTTATGGATAAAGTGCATCAGAGAGATGATCATTTAGAATCTCAGTTAATTAATCTGATGGCATGTCAGCGTGGGACTAATGAATATTGGTACCGTCATCATGGAGAACTGAAATGTATGCCACGGAACTTAGGAACTCCTTCATGGTTCATTACACTAAGCTGTGCTGAGTATGCTTGGGACGATTTACTTGAATTTCTTCGAGAGGCAAATTCCAATATAAAAAATATTGAATACAAGACACCTGGAGATTTGTGCTCTTTGGATCCTGTTAATGTATGCAGATATTTCAATCATAGATTTTAAGCTATGATGTCTTTCATCTGCAATAAAAAGAATCTTCCTCTTGGAGAAGTTGTGGATTTCTTTTGGAGAAAGGAGTATCAAACACGAGGTGCTCCTCATATACATATGTTATTATGGATCAAGGACGCCCCCAAATTTGGAACAGATACAGATGATACTGTTTTGTATTTCATTGAAGATTATGCCACATGTGCTGTACCCAATAGCAGAGAAGATAAAAACTTAAAACAACAAGTCTTACGATTCCAAAGCCATAGATGTGGAAAATACTGTAGACGAAAGTGCAAGTCTAAGGATAAGTTCTATACCAAATGTCGTTTTGGATTTCCACGTCCTGTATTATCCAAAGGAAGAGTGAACAGTTTTATGTCAGCTATGCAACATACTATCACAAGAAAGTCTCCGAAAAATACCTACAGCTTAAGAAGAAGAGAAGAGTCAAAATACATAAATGACTACAATCCAGTTATTTTATCCATGTGGAACGCTAACATGGATATTCAGTATGTTGCGGACAATTCCATTGCTGTTGCTCGATATGTAACGTCCTACATTACTAAATCCGAAAAGACGTAATTGAAAGAAATGTGGAAAGAGATTTCTCACGAGAAGACTCTAAGTAAGAAATTATACAGTTTCAGTTTGAAGATGTTATCGCATCGTGAAATTGGAGCATATGAATGCTCAGATCGGTTATCATCTGCAAGTCAATACTCCAAAAGTAGAAGTATCATTTGGGTGAGTCTAGGTCTTGCAGCAATGTGAAATCGGGTACTGAAATCTGTTCAAGAAATTGAATATTTCGCAGAAAAAGAACCAGAAAGTACAGATATTTTGAAAAAAAATATGTTGGACACATATTACCCAAACAGAAGTCATCATCTAGAGAACATGTGTCTCTATGAAGTGCTGCAAAACTACACTTTTAAACGGAATACTACAGAGAACATTAATGATGGAAAATATGCAGTGATTGGTTCCGAAGGATGTTTGGTGAAACAAAGGAAAGGAAATTTAATTAATCACAGGAAACTGAGTTGCAACACTGCTGATAAAAGGGAATATTACTATTTAGCCCTTTTTCAAATGTTCAAACCGTGGCGTTCAGAACTGGAATTACTTGGAGAATTTCAGAGCTATGAAGATTCATTTAATGCTTGTAAAGATAACATACAGTGCAGTGCTTTTGCAAATTATGTGAAAATGCTGAATGATGAGATTGATCAAGAAGCTACAATTGCAGCTGAGATTGCTAGAGACAGTTCTCAAGACCATCAAAGTTCTGCTGCACTGAGTCAAGATCCACTAGGACAACCAATTGTTGAAAATGAAGCAGCAATTGCCATGAATGGGGTGGAAACAGCAATGCATCAAGCTCAAGAAGATGTAATGCAGTTAGGAAACTTGGAAGAACAACTAAATGTTGAACAGAAACAAATATATCAGCAAGTGAAAGAACAGATTGACCATGGATTACTTCATGAAAATAAAGAGTGCTCATGTACATCATTTCAACCTATCCTAATGTATGTGAGTGGTCAAGCTGGAACAGGAAAAATTTCTTAATTAAAGTAATTACCAGGCATCCGCAGAAAACAACTGAGTTGCATTTGTCTTGTGTTGTCACTGCTCCAACTGGGTTGGCAGCACATAACATTAAAGGAATTACTTTGCATTGTTTACTAATGCTACCAGTAGAGCATGAGAACAAATTGGAATACCACAAGCTATCTGGAGAAGCTTGTTGTGAAGTTTCAAGAGTCCTGAAGAAAATAAAACTACTCATTATTGATGAGGTAAGCATGATCTCAAACTTGATGCTTGCCTTTGTGCATTTAACAATGCAGCAAATTCTTAAAACAGAGTATGACGTGTTATTTGGAGGAAAACACGTCATCGTTTTTGGGGATCTACTGCAACTGACTCCTGTAAAAGGACAACCAGTATTTAAAACACTTGCGCATGAAGATACCAGAAAGTCTCTGGGTAGTGTTGGAAACGTGAACATTTGGACATATTTTGAATACAAAGAACTGACGAAAAATATGCGACAGCAAATGATGCTGAATATGGAAGTGTTCTTCAAGATATAAGAATTGGACTTATGACAGAACATGGCAAACAAGCTTTGCAGAGTCAATTACTTTCCAATTTGTTTCCAAATGAAAATGTAGTTCCTGAGAAAGTATACATGAAAATTGCAGAAAATAAATCAGTGATCTGCTTAATGCCAACACTGCGCAAGTGTTCTATATTCAACGAAGATCTATTGAAACTGGAAAATGAAGAAATTATAAAAATGGAAGCCATTGATAAAATAGAGCATGAAGGAATCACTATTATTTTAACTGGAAAATTGAAAACAAAACTGGATTCTTTAGAAAAAAAGATATCTAAAACAGCTGGTTTAGAAAAGACTCTATATGCATGTATAAATTGTCGGGTCATTTTAAGGCGTAATTTGGATGTAGAAAAAGGTTTAGTTAATGGAGCAATGGGTAAAGTGGTGGGATTTGTCAATTATCAGAAAAAAGATGGAATTGAATTTTTAAAAATAAAATTTGATCAGATTGAAGAAGTTAAATAAATTGGTCGTTGTTCAGTTCGTTTTTTGCTTATTAAAGATTTATATGTCCGTAGAAAACAATTTCCATTTTCTCTGGCATATGCAGTGACTATTCATAAATCTCAAGGATTAAGTGTAGACAGTGCATTGGTGAACATTGGATCTACCGTGTTTAAAGGGGGTATGGCATATGTTGCTTTGTCGCGAGTCAGAACATTATCTGGTTTGATTTTGATTGATTTTGATGACACAAAGGTTACTGCAGATGCAAACTGTGTAAAAGAGTATAATAGGTTAAGAAGGGCGTATGCTCCCAATTTAGGTCAATATCCTGTATTTGAAAAGTGTGTGGTTGGTCGAAAAAGAAGGTATGAGAATATCTGGACTGAAGGTGTAGAGAAGGGAAAAGAACAAGATAATGTTGTGATTGCAAGTAAAAAGAAAAAGGACACTGTTGCAGAGATTCTTGGTTATCAGTTTGAAAATAGTTCAGGTGTCAACTGCTACGCTAATGTAGTGGTCAATGTTGTTTTTTATCTTGAAGGTTTGCAACAACAAATTATGCAGAATCGGGAAAAAAGATTTTGTTCCTTGTTGCATTCTGTTTATGAAAAATTGAGAACAGATACAAGTAAAATACAAACTGTTTCAGATGTTCGTAATCTTTTGGATGTATGTTCTGGTTCTACACAATTTATGCAATATATCCAACAAGATGCTCAGGAACTTTTAATGTATATGCTTATCATTTTTGAAAATGAAGGTGTAGAAATAGAAAATATTTTTGGCCTTTGTTACAAATGGGAACATCATTGTGAAAATTGTATGTATACATCTAGCACTAATGTAGACACTGAAAGATTTCTATATTTAACATTACCGGACTGTAAATCAGTGTCTTTCAATAAATTAGTTAAAGCTGCAAATCAAAACATGGAGTGTAGCCAATGTAAATCAGAAATGCTATTCACATTATTTAAAAAAAATATATGGACAATATATAATTTTAATGATGCAACGTTGTACAGCTGATGGAAGAAAATTGGATACTTTAAATAAAGCAATTTGTAGCAACACAACTATCAATATCAGGAAGGACTTTTGTAGCAATTGCAATAATTTTCCATGATGGTCCTTCCACAACATCTGGACATTACACTGCCTATCTAAAATGTGACAAAGGCTGGACACTTTGTAATGATGCCCAGTTGGTTTTCAAACAACGTTTGCCTAGTGAATTACCAAATTCCTACCTAATATTTTTAAAGCCAAAGTTTTAGGAAGATAATTCACTCTCTGAGGAATTTAATATTATAATTTATTAGGATCACCATTGGACAATTTACATAAAAAAACAGTGCAAAAATACCATTTGGCCTCAAAGAAAGGTATATGTTTGAATTATGGACTTTTTCTTACTCATTGACTCGGTGAATTTTTTAAAGCAACAACATTTACAGTTTTTATAAAACTGAAGTTATAACATTTTGTTAGCAATAAGCATTTTATATATTTGTGATTTGTATTTTCTGATATTTTACTGAGAATAGAATGTTGTTTTGTTTTTAAGCAATCTTTTTGATTGTTTTTTTTTGCCCGCTGTTATGTGATGAGTACGATTGAAATTACTATTTCTAGTGAAATTCAATATATTCTGAGAACAGCAAAAAAGGCAAACAAATTACTTTGTTTAAATTATGCTGTGTTGTTAAAAATGTATTATTACATGTTATAACTATTTTTTCTTTTATTTCACAGATCCTAATTCTAAAATAAGCAATTTACCACAATTTACATCACAAAAAACAACTGAAAAAAATGTGTACAATTTTTTATTTCTAATACTGTGAAGGTAAGTTTAACTAAGTATTAATATGCACAATGGGCAGATCTGCAAGAAGCTACAAAGTTTTAATATGTTTTTCAAAACACCCTGTTTATACCTATGTAGTTTTGGAATCTATCTGTCATAGGATATCATATGACCTGCAAAAAACAGATTTGAGTGGTTCATAATATTTCCCATTGTACGTATTGAAGGACTGCAATCATTTCAATCATTCTTCTTTGAGCATCTTTGCAGACAAACATCGGTGCTTACCTCCTATCATTCACAAGCAATTTTCCAAACAGAAATATGTTACTTTTTGTAACATAGTTATAGCGCAAGACACTCTTTTATATTTAGAAATAGAGGAAAAGGCACTCTGTGTACCTTTTTTTCTCAATGTAAATACGACCTCATGATACACACCACTTTGCGTTGAAAGGGTGTTCTATAAGTGTTGCTGTTCATGATTGCACAGAATATTCATAGAACAAGACACGTCTCCAGATTTTTCAAAAATAATAAATCTGGACATGTGTGTGAATGCTGCACCATTCTCCAATTGGTGTAGCAAAGCACAACATGGAGAATTATTTTCATTTCTCCTCATTTTTTAACCTTCAATACATGCTAAAATGCTCAGCATACATTGAAGGAGAAAAATGCCTTTACTGATCGTTTTTGTGCATGAAGGTGTGTCTTCCTGCACACAAACAAACACCACATGACACAGATATCCTTGCACCATGGTGCAAGGATGCCTGTGTCACCATATGGCTGCAGTTTAAGCAGCCGTGCAGAGAGAAGCATAGATTTGCAACATATTTATGTACATATGTTGCATCCCTGTGCTTCGGAAGTACTACAGCACACTGCAGTTAAAGAGGTTACTGTGTGATGCTGCAGCACTTCATCATAGTTCTGCACTTATACATTCACCATACACTACTAATGCACTCGTTCAGTCGATTACGCACTACACATACATTCATCTAAACTTTCACACACTAACAAACAAATATAGCTCTTTTTTTAAACCAGGAAAGTTAGTTCTTAGAAGAACTTTTTTTATCTTCTTTTTTCTTTTATATTTTTTTCTTGGTTTTCTGAACAATTTTTAAATTTTGGGGGTTTTTCTGGAAAAAAAAGGAAAAACAGAACTGGAGGAACAAAACAATGAACTTCAGGGAAAAAATAAAAAAATAAAGAAACTAGCAATGATGGTTTTCTTGCTTCCTGCAAATCAAGTCAATGGACTGCTCTCCGTAGCAAAGGACGGCGTTGCATTTTATGCAGAGGACTTTCAATGTGACAAACTGTGGACGCATGTCCAAGTGTTGGTCTGATGGATCCACACGCGAAGTACTCAGCTGTGATGCCTCTGAAGGACCAGGAAGAACTTGCATTCTTCGGCACTCTTCACGTGCCAGCTGGATGCATGGTCTTGAGTTGTTTTTCATGCTGGCTGTACCACATGAATAATTTTTAGTTGGATCACCACGGGAGAGCACTCGTTAACATATCTTGCATGTCACTAAGGAGGCATTAGTTTTGGTTTGCCCCTCTGGAAAAGTAAAAAATTTCCAGACCACAGATGAGTACCTTTCTGGGCATGGTGGTTCTACCAGAAATTCATCTTCAGATGAATGAGCAGATGCTGGAGATGCCTGCTGCCCTGAAACCATTGTTTGGAGAAAAAGTTTGATCTAAGTGTAAACTTAGTCAAAGAAAGTTCTTCTCAGCAGAGAGATGCTCCTCCAAAGAAGGTCAAAGAAGAATGATTGAAATGGGTGGGGTCTTTCAATAGTTAGAATAGGAAGTCTAATGAACCACTCAAATCTCTTTTTTTCAGGTCACATGGGATCCACGCACCGTGCGCATAGGCAGCACGCACCGAGCGTGAATCCGCGAAATTGCATTTAAAAGCAATATAGGATGATTACAAGTAAAAATATATTAATTTTATGAGTAGCTTAGATTATGTCTTCCCTTAATATTTACATGATATACATATATATATGTTTTTTGACATTTAAAATATTTCGCGGGATTCGCGCACCCACTGTGTCAACCACGCGCAAGACGTTTCGCGGAAGCGCGCGAGCGTCGCATAACGTAATTCGTACGTGTCGCGTATGGGCTTGGAGTCGCATACCGGTCGCATAGCAATCGCGCACGAAAATACGTACCCAACGCACACCGTACTACAATCGTAAAATGGCGACTATGTTCCATGCAGGGATCGAGAAAGGTGCGCATAGGGTGCGCGAATCCCAAAAAATATTTAAAAAAAAATAATAAAGTGTTACAAATATAGTTTAAAAAATATAAAAAATAGAGTTAAAAAAAATTACAAATATTTTTTTTTTTTAAATTCATTAAAAAAATATATTTTTTAATTTTTTAAAGAAATAAGTAAAAAAACCTTTAAAAAATGGTGAAAAACAATATAAAAAAATAAATAAAGGAACTGATACACTGAAAAATAAAGCTTTAGAAATCCTATGAAAATCATTAGAAATCATAGGTTAGAGATAAATTATAGATAGGAATTAGCATTTAAAAAACCTTTGAAATTCACTTAAAAAACCATAGGTTTCAGGTATGTTATAGTTAGGAATTAGCATTTAAAAATCTTTTGAAATTCACTGAAAAAACCATAGGTTTCAGGCACGTTATAGTTAGGAATTAGCATTTAAAAAACCTTTGAAATTCAGTTAAAAAACGATAGGTTTCAGGTATGTTATAGTTAGGAATTAGCATATAAAAAACCTTAGAAATTCACTGAAAAAAACCATAGGTTTCAGGAGCGTTATAGTTAGCTGGACATTTCCCTCATACAAAACCATTGAAATTCCCCCGTTATAGTTAGTTCAGCTAACTCATGAGATGGTCAGTGACATCACTGATGGCATCACTGATGGCATCTCAAATGACATCACGGATGACATCACTGATGACATCATCCAGTGACTGTGTGTTTCTGTAAAGTTTAATTTTTTTTTATATATATGCCAACCTGTATTGGGGAATGAGTGGGTGTATAAGTGTCTGTATGGAGGATTTAGTTGGTGCGTGACTGACTGTATAAGTTAGTGATTAAATGCATCTTACTGAATGCATGGGTTAGTGACTAAACTGTGTGAATGTCTGTATGCGTCTGTCTGTTGGTGTGCATGCGGCTGCATGGGTTTGTGAATAGCTACATGAGTAACTATATGGTTTTTTCAGTGAATTTCTAAGGTTTTTTATATGCTAATTCCTAACTATAACATACCTGAAACCTATGGTTTTTTAACTGAATATATATATATATAGACTTGTGAGCAAGGGCTCCTGAAGCCCGAAATGCGTCAGGTTCGAGGTTCAGACAAATAAACTTCAAAAGACCTAATTTCGCTGGGTTCGCGTCTCTGTTCGCCATTTGTGTGGAGGTGCAGAGAAATTGTTGTCTTTCTATATATATATATATATATTATCTACTGGCGGTCGCCAGTAGATAGTTATAGTTAGGACCGAGTTCCCATAGGAAATCTGAAAATTCTATTTTGAATAACTTTGGCGCCGGTTGACTTATCTTCGTGAAATTTTCAAAACTAATGGGGCGCTCCGCTCAGCTCCTACCCTGAAAGTCTCGGGGTGATTCGTCAAGCGGGGGCTGAGAAAAAAGGGGGGTCCCAAAACATGTTTTCCCCATGCATTTTCCCATGGGACCTTTAGTCGAAGGTACAGCCCGAACGGCTGAACAGAATTACTTGAAATTTGGCAAAGAGGTAGTCCTAAGGTCAGGCATGTGCCTTTTGCTTAAATGGTGTAAATCCGTTCAGTAGTTCCTGAGAAAATCAAAAGTAAAATCACATATATATCTGGGCAGAGCCTAACCACACATCTCATCGTGAGATCTGATTGGCTGTCAGCACTTCATCCAAGAAGTGTTGGCAGCCATCTTGGAACCAATATACATGATAGCACCTCATTAAAAAGCATTGTAGTTAATAGAAGGTTTTAAGACTTTAGTTACATTATAAATCATTTGTTGATGGTACCATACTCATTTTAGGAATTGTGGTGTGTTCTAAGGCGATTTTACCATGTGAAAAGCCTTCTGCTGTGATATCATGAATCATGTTTGAGAGAAAACTATTTTCTCATGCTTTTCCCACCGAGGTTTGGAAGGTGATCTATAAGCTAAACTGAGACCATATTTTCTGTAAATTCACATTATCTTTCTCAGTCATGTGAGAATGAAGTCTGACATTCTCAGTAAAACATGTACATCCAACAAGGGCAGAGACTGTCAGTTGATTCCTTTGTGTTCTACTGCAGCTTCCCAGAGTGTTCCAAAGAACAACTAGAGCGCTAACAGTCCTACTTATGATAAACGTATGGCACACCTGAAGCGATCTTGCTTGGATTAAAGTGGTAACTCTTAAAACATTTAATTTAAAAAGGAACAGAATGAGGGAGTTCATTTTGCCATAGAAAGTATGATTAATGCTGCAGAAAGAAAAATTAGGGGACATTTTGATGCAACTAGAGTGCTAACATTCTGAATTTATGGCAAATGTGTGACATATCTGAATACCTTCTGGATGGAATCAAAGTAAAAAACTGAAAGCATTTCCTACTGAGGAGACTGCAGTAAATGAGGAAATTAGGAAACTTCATAACAAATAAATCTCCCAAGATGGCCACCAGAGACAAAAGAGCCCAAATGTAGCACAAATATCACCCAGATGTAGCCCACATTTAGCCCAATGACAGAAGTGTGCAAACACTTATTTTTTGTGTATTTGCAGTTTTATATAGTGCAGACTTGTAAGGTATTGGATTGCTTTACATGAGCATTGGTTACATCACACAAGATCAAATTCATTTTGGTTGTAGACATGGGGAGATTAAGTGATTTTACCAGAATCACAGAATGTTGAGGTGAAGCAGAAACTCCAACCTGGTTCCCCAGTTGCAAAGTCTGCAGCTCTGGAAGTAACACCACATCCTCTCCCCTAGGTGCCACATTTAATCAAGTGGTCAACTGGATAAAAAAACATAAAGATTACAAATAATTTAAAAGTTCTTTGTCGCTATTTGAAAACTCAGAAAATATGTCCTCATTTTAGTTTTTTAGAGCACTAACCATAATTTTGATGCAAATAAGACCCTCTCATATATGTAATTTCTAAAGGAAATACTCTAGGTATTACAGTTTTGATTACATCAAGATGACGTCAGGCGTTCCACACTTTTGTAATAAATATAGAATGTTAGCAATCTAGTTGTTCATTGGGAGACTGTTGAGAGGCAGAGGTCAGGGGCACGGACTCTGAAAATTGAAGGCAGGTAGGAGAGTGCAGAGGCAACAATTTGACCACACTGGGCAGGCAGGAAGGGCAATGGCAGCACAACAGACTATGGAGGGCAGTGGAAAGGGGGGCAGGGGCAACAAACCAACAATACAGGACTGGCAAGAGAGGCTGTGGCAATATAATAGACCATTGTGGGCAGAAGGAAGAGGCAGTGGTAGTACACAACCATACATGCCAACAGACCCGTTTCAGCCAGGAAACATCCAATGTTTTTAAGCTCAAATGGGCTTTATTTGATCTGTCTCCTGTCTACAATGTCCTCTTTTTCAATGTAACTCAAAGGGGAAAATCAATACCCCAGTTTTTTTTCAAAATCTCCCTCTTACCAAGTTCAAAATGTTCGCAAGTATGGTACATTGGATCATGGTAGGCAGGAGGAATTGGGGTAGGGACATGGACTCGGATAACAGAGGACAGGAGGGACATGGAGAGGTGCACCAAACTGACCCTACAGGGCAGGCATCAGGGTTTGCAGCAGCACAATACACCACACAGCGCATGCGGGACGGGTGTGCAGCACAACAATCCATAGAAAGCAATAGGGAGGGGACAGGACCATGCACATGTACAACAGAGAACAGAGGGGAAAGAGGCAATGGTAGCTAGCTGACCATAATGGATAGACAGGAGAGAAAGCTGCAGCATAACAGACCATAAAGGGCAGGAGGGACGGATCAGGGGCATTACAATGGAACAGACAAGCCAGGAGGGAGGGAATAGGGGTCTGCACATGGAAACAGAGGGCTGGGGGCAGGGCAGGAGCAGCAAGATGACCATGGAGGTCAGGCAGGATGGGCACTAGAAAGAACACGACACACCATGGAGAGCAACAATGAGACTATGGTGGCATACACACAGACCATGGAGGGAAGGTGGGAGGGGGTCAGGGGCAGCTAGCTGACCACACAGGGAAGGTGGGAGGGGCCATGGCAGCACAGAAGACCATGCATGGCAAGCGGGAGGGTTAGTGGCAGCACAATGGCTATGATGGGCATGAAGGAGGGTGCAGGGGCATGCACAAAGGACCATGGAGGATAGAAGGGAAGGTCAGGACCTGGGCACAAACAAGAGAGTTCAGGGGAAGGGGCCTCACAACAGACTGCGCGGGGCAGGCAGGAGGAGCAGTTGCAGCACAACAGACCAGGGAGGGCAGAAGGGTGTGGCAGTAAAATGGACCATGGTGGACAGGAGGAAGGGGATAGGGGCATGGCATGTGGACAGGCAGGGTGGAGGTGGCAGGGACAGGTTACAGTCATCTGACAATGCTAGGCAGGTGGGTGGGGAGTGGCAGCTCAACAGAACACTCAGAGTAGATAGGAGTGGCAGGTCCATGGAACATGGTGGGCAAAAAGGATGGAGCAGGGGCATGCACAAAGACATCAGAGGGCAGGGGGAAGGAGGATAGGGGCAGCAAGCTAAGCACAGAGGCTAAGCAGGAGGTCAATCATGGGCCATAGAATTGGGCAATGGAGGGCAGGAGGAGTGGACTGGTACATCATGCTAAATGGAGGGCAGTGTCAGCACATCAGACCATGCATGGCAGGAGGGAGGAGGCTAATCCATGGATTCAGACAACAGAGGATAGGGAGGAGGTGGATGGGGCAGCAAGCTAACTGTTCAGAGAAGGTGGGTATTAGGAACTTTATTGTTTTTAAAATGTGTGTCTGTGCAAACTACTTAAAATATGAACAAGTATGCAGCATAATCTCACTGTTATTCAGGAAGAAGAGGACGTTTGTGACTGTGACTCCGTTCTCACTTGGCAGAAACACCCCCTGACCCTCCACCCCCAATCGCAAAATGTAATGCCTGTGAAAAGGGTAGGTGGACGCAGTGTTAAATAGAACATAGTCCTGAGAGCACGATTGAAAATGAAAACTAGATATAGTGTATGGTATAAACTATGCACCAAAAAGTGTGATATAAGATGAACCGGGGCGTGAAATATAATATGCAATACATTGTGTGCAATGACAGATTCATTGGAGAGCGTGAGATAGCACAGGCACTAGCGTGTGCTATGCGATATGCGCCTTGGAGTGTCATATGCACAGGGCAGTGTTGTGTAACCTAACTAGTCTCTAAAGTTGTAATATAAAATATGTGCTGGGGAGTGTAACGTTGCATATGCACTGTGACAAAGATATGGATCCCAGATTGTAATATGTATGGCATAGCGCTGTGCGTTATAACATAGGCATCGAGGAAGGCACGTTAGATGGGGCAATATAACCCGTATGAAGGCAAGTGTGGCATGGCATATTCACGGGGTGGTGTTACAGTGCACATGGGCTAGAGAGTGTCATAGCATACGCACTAGCTGGTGGAATACAACACAGAGGTGTGAGGCACTCGGCGGTCACTGGTGGGTGTAACACAGCATTGGGCTCAGCCACGAGCACGCTGTGACTCTCAAGTGAGGTTCGTCTCCTTTCCAGAGAGTAAAATAAAAAGTATTACACATTCGGCGGTGGATGTGTGTGTTATTGACCGTGAGGGGGGTTTCTTGCATAGTTTGGTCGCATTTTTGTCGATTCCCCTTTGAATGGCTTAGTGTGCGTGTATATTAAATGTGCCCGTCAATAGCTACCCATGTTTGTATAAATAAACGACAAGGGTATCTACTTGGAGAGTACCCACCGGCGGGGGCGCCGTGATTAGGCACGGTAGGGCGTCAGACACGTCAGAGCATCACTAGCGGTGTAAATACATTCCAAGTGGATTCATTCTATGCATAGTCGCCTTTTAATGAATATCACACAAATCGTCATGGTGATAGGTGCATACGGTTTGTCCAGCATGTCCTAGGTGTTTCTAAAAATATATATTTTTTTTAAATAATAAAAAACAAAGGACGGCCCGGGGGATGGGGTCCCCGGAGCCATAAGTGGCCTAAGGAGGGGGGCAACGCAGCCCCCTCCTAAGGCATTACAAAAAAAAGGCCATGACCCGGGGGTTGGGGTCCCCAGGGCCGATTAAGGCCTTGGGAGGGCCAAATTAATTTTTTTCAAGAAAACAAATTAGGGTGCAGGCCCTGGGGGATGGGGTCCCCAGGGCCAGTAAGTTAGAAAAAGAAGGTGGGACACACAGCCCTCCTTCTTAAAAAAATTAAAATAAATAAAAGACCGGCATCACGCTGGAGGCCACGCCCCCTCCTTGCAGCACTCTGCAAACACGCCCCCTGGCCAGTTGTAAGTTGGGGAATTAATTCCCCTTCAACACTGAGGGTCCCTGAGGGCCAACTAGCCCAACAGGTATCTCCAGTATGCGCCAGGGAGCTGCGTTGCAGACAGGTGTTCTGAGGCCACGCCCCTTGTTACACCTCTATGCAACGCAGCTCTGTGGCGCTTACTGGAGGTACCTAGTGGGCTAGTTTGACCCTAGGGACCCTTAGGATTCAAGGGGACTTAATCTCTCAACTTAGAATGGCCACAGGGCGCGTTTACACAGTGGTGAAGGGAGGGGACGGGGCCTAAGGTGACGTGTGCAAACACGCCCTGTGGCGCGTTTTAAGTTGGGGAAATAATTCCTTTTCAATCCTGAGGGACCCTGGGGGCCAACTAGCCCACCAGGTGCTTCCAGTAAGCGCCACTGCTCTGCATTGCAGAGAGGAGGTGCAGGCCGTGCCCCTTTTTACACCTCTCTGCAATGGTGCTTACTGGACGTAATTAGTGGGCTATTTTGCCCCTAGGGATCCTCAGGATTCAAGGGGACTTAATCACCCAACTTAAAACGGAAACAGGGCGTGATTACACAGTGGGGAAGTGAGGAGACGGGGCCTGAGTTAACGTGTGCAAACAAGCCCTGTGGCGCGTTTTAAGTTAGGGAAATAATTCCCCTTCAATCCTGAGGGCCCCTGTGGGCTAACTAGCCCACCAGGTGCTTCCAGTAAGCGCCACTGAGCTGCGTTATAGAGAGGTGGTCCAGGCCATGCCACTTTTTACACCTCTCTGCAACGCAGCTCTGTGGCGCTTACTGGAGGTACCTAGTGGGCTAGTTGGACCCTAGGGACCCTCAGGATTCAAATGAACTTAATCTCCCAACTAAAAATGACCACAGGGAGTGTTTACACAGTGGTGAAGGGAGGGGACGGGGCCTGAGTTAACGTGTGCAAACAAGCTCTGTGGCACGTTTTAAGAGGTAGTTTTAATCCCCTGCCCTATTATATACCAGGGGCTTACAGAGGAGGTCATGCTGATCACAGGGGGACCCCAACGCATAGTGTTCCCTGGTGTATGTAGGTGTTTTCACTGTATTCTGAGTGTCTTTTAACATAGCGCTGGCTCTAGGACTGGTTAGTCAGACTCAGTTACCACCAGTATCCATCTGAAAAAGTTGAGGGTACAGGATGATTTTGCAACAAGGCTTCTTTCTGCTCTTCTGTTTGCTCTTTCTGCATGTTATCCTTCTTCCTGCACTTTTCTTCATCTTTGAGGACTTCTGTTGCTTTCTGCATTTCTTTTTTTTTCTTTCTGTGCGTGTTTTCTTCTTTCTTCACATGTCCTATCTCTGTAGGCATAGTTAGAAATTAGCATTTAAAAAACCTTTGAAATTCACTGAAAAAACCATAGGTTTCAGGCACGTTATAGTTAGGAATTAGCATTTAAAAAACATTAGAAATTCACTGAAAAAACGATAGGTTTCAGGGGCGTTACAGTTAGCTGGACTTTTCACTCGTACAAAACCATTGAAATTCCCCCGTTATAGTTAGTTCAGCTAACTATAACTCGCGCGCCCGCAATGCACTGCTGATGACGTCACATATTACATCACTCATGACATGGTCAGTGACATCACTGATGACATCACTGATGACATCTCAAATGACATCACTGATGACATCATCCTTGTGATAGAGTGGCAGACCTCCTCTCCCCCTAATATAACCTTTGATAGACACATTCAAAAACAGAAACTAACATTTTCAAAACAATGGACATACCAATATCAGTTACAACAACCTATTAAGTAATTCAAAGATCCACATACACATCCACTCATTCACCAACAGTCCTATACAGTCACTCATACATGTACTCACTCATCATATGTACTCATACACCTATACATCCTGTTACACAACGCCACTCATCCATAGAGTTACTCACACACATAGTCACTCATGCTAATAAAGAATCAAACATCGATTTACTTGCATATACAGTTATACACACACCACCACACTTACTTCTACAGAAACTCACATATACGTAGTCTTTTAAACAATCACTTATAGAAACACACACTTATTCATACAGGAAATCTTTCAATCTCTCACATATACTCACTTATATACACCAATAGTCACATATACTAGTTTAAAACATATGTAGTTACTCATAAAGACACTATTGTGACAGTCATTCACTCACTAACACACCCATGCACACACCCATCCACCCATACAGTCCTGTACACATGCTGTCTTCAACACATACAAACAGTGAGTCACCTATTCATGCACCTATGCACTACGTAATACCCCCAGCGAACCATACAGACACTCAGACACTCATACTGATACTCAAAAAACCAACTAATAACCTATATAGACACTCATGTAGCTACTCATGAACCCATGCAGCCACTTATACACAAAGTGAGAGACTGATACAGATATTTACATATTTAACCATTACTCACTAATCCATGTATTCACTAAGATACACTTAATCAGTCAGTTATACAATCAATTTTTCAAAAACAAATCATCCATTTAGACACTTATATACCCATTTATTCTTCCATCGACCTTGAGATATACATATATAAAACATATGTAATTTTCAGAAAAACACACATTCACTGGATGATGTCATCAGTGATGTCATCAGTGATGTCATTTGAGATGTCATCAGTGATGTCATCAGTGATGTCACTGACCATGTCATGAGTGATGTAATATGTGACGTCATCAGCAGTGCATTGCGGGCGCGCGAGTTATAGTTAGCTGAACTAACCATAACGGGGGAATTTCAATGGTTTTGTACGAGTGAAAAGACCAGCTAACTATAACGCCCCTGAAACCTATGGTTTTTTCAGTGAATTTCTAAGGTTTTTTAAATGCTAATTCCTAACTATAACGTACCTGAAACCTATGGTTTTTTCAGTGAATATATATATATATACTGTGCTTTTTATTGTAGTAATATATGAGTAATCTAATAAAATTAATGTAATGTAAAATTTATATTTTTTATATTTGTGTTGCATTAATATTATGTATATATATATATGAAAACATACACACACATATATATTTGTGTGTTTATATAAATATATATATTCATAAATAGTATTAAATATTAGTGAGATTCATTTAATTTACTTTATATTATTGGTATATATTAAAATATTAAGATTTAGAGGCTAATTACAATGGCGGGGAGACTGTCGATGGCGTTCTCCCTGCCATCATAAACAAGTTTACTGCCCGCCATATTATGATGGCAAGTGGACTTGTGGCGGTCGTAAAGATCGACCCCACGCATCTGACGAGCTACTTGAGCCCGCCGGTGCAGCAGAGGGCTCGTAGTCCTTACAATGCTGGCAGTCCCTACCAGACACCGCCGTAGGGATTACGATGTCCCTTTCTGTCAGCTGTTTCAAGACGGGTTACCCGCCATGAAAAGGCTGGTGGAAAGGGACAATGGGGAAAGGGCGGTAAGGGACAATGGGGGCCCGTAGCTTGCCCCCCTTCCCACCTGGCTCTTGGTTGTGGATGTTAGGGGTCACCTATGGTGCCCCTACATATCCCTATACCATGTGGCAGGCATCGCATGGTTCCTTCCACATAGTGCAGGGATATGTAACATGTCCCGTTTTCACATTGCTGCGGGTACTGCAGCCAGCAGCACTTGCCGCAATGTAAAATATAGGCATTGTAATGCCTACTATGGGACCGCCGACAGCATGTCGGGCACTCCCAATCCCCGATTCGATTGCGGATGAAGTCCGTCCAACATCATAATCAGCCCCTTTCTTCTTTAAACTATATATGTATATTGAGACAATATTTTTTAATGTTTTCTACTGATATTAGTGTGAAACATCTTTTTTTTAAAAACATTTTTATGCTTAATATTACAAGGACAGGAATCGGATATTTTTGGAAAGTAGATTTTTGTTCTAATATTATGTCAGTGATCCATTGTCAAGTTGGCGTTTCATTTCTATTGCCGTTTTGCCTCCTTTGGTCCACCCTATTTCCAGCATCATTTATTGGCATTATAGGAATCTTCTATGCCTTCCCAATCACTGCCTGAGTCGGTCTACTCAGGACTGTCTTGAAGGCCTCTGATGTGGTGCTTGACTGCAGGGGCCCTTCGTTTTCCAGGAAATATTGGTTTGTGACCTTCTACATGTATCTTACTTTCACTTCATTTACACTGTTGGGTCTGGTCACCCCAATATTGATAGCAGCAGAAAAACCCCAGTCTAAGTATTTCATGCTCTCAACTAGGGATACTTCAGAGTAAGGGAGAAATATGTAATCCAACATTCAGAATGTACTATGAGCCTTCAGGAAGAATGATCTTGTTTGTCTGTTGGATGATTGTTGTGCAATATATCCAGGAGTCCTAGAGCACTTACAAACTGTGCCAGATCTGTTGGGTCACTTGTGGTTCCCTTTATTCTGGAGTTTATGTCTACATTTCTGTCCATAACTTTGTTAAATTCATCCCTTGCAATATAAATATCTGCTGAGTGCTCTAGGAATAGCCCCCCAACTTTCCTCAAAGTATTTCTGTGTATGCTGGAAGACAATCAGCATTGAAGATTACTTAGCATTGCCTAACCCATATTCCATTTGCATTCGCATATGTACTATTTTGGTCTGTTCAGACATTTGAGCTATCAAATGGGATTGTTTTATGTACCAGAATTGCCATGCCTCTGGACGCCCCTGTAATTCCCTAAGTGGCCAAATGTTTGCTAAGATCTGGACCCTCTGTTCACTGTACCATTGGAATCAAGCTGCACCGGACTGAAGAGGCCCAACTAGGCCCAAACCGGTCTTGTGTTGTTTGTGTTCCTGGTCAGAAAGGACCTGGCTCTGGCAGCTTGGGCTGGACAGTTGTTATTGGAGCAGGAACATGACTGGTGTGTCTATGGCTTGATCTAACCTGAGGTGGCATGGGGGCATAAATGATGAGGTGAATTGCTATCCCAGGAGTTTGCCAGTGGTTAGATTAATTGCAAACATTTCTCACATCACTTTATGTGTGCTTGATGTTCATCATATTTCACTGGATCTTTCCCTCTGTTTTGCATTTCCAGCCACTGCAACACCTGTCCAAGTACAGTGAAGAAGTCTGATTTGCCACTGTTGACAACCCCCAGTTTGGTGCAATACAATATAATATACTGCAATTTGAGGGCTCTCAGCTTTTTCTTTACTGCTTTGAACCATTTCCTGAGCTTTTTTGCTTCTGGTATGTACTCTGGAAAAATTCTAATTATGCAACCCTCAAAGTGCAGCTACTTTAGCTTTTGGACACTTTGTAACACCAGATCCCTATAGTTGTGTATCTTGGCGATTATGTCTCACAGCAGAGCCCCTGTTGTGTGGGAGGTTTTACCAGGGACTTGTAGGCCCTTTCTAAGCAAAAAATGAGGGTCAGGCCTCTGGTCCCAGCGTCGCTTGAATCCACCTCTCTAGAATTCTTTCTGTCGCCGAGCCCTCTGCTCGTTCAAAGATCCCCAGGAACTGGAGGTTGTTTATTTTTGATCTCCCTTCCATGTCTTTAGCTCTGTTTTCAAGAACATGTCATATATGGCCACAATTTTGTACAGATTTAACCCATTCTATTGGTGTTTGGACTTACTACTGATCACACTACAGGTCTCATTCTCTTGTGACCATCTTGGGAGGTATCCCGGTGACGGTCACTGGATTTTTCCATCATTACCCCACCAGGATTGAGCCAGCTGTGCGGATGTGCAGTTGACGTGCCAAAGGTACACCAAATGCAAGCCCATCTATGCCTATCCACATTCAAACACTGCCCATGCACGCCATGCAGCTTCCTTAAACCCGGACCACCTTGTTAATGACTATATCACAACAAGAAGATGAGACATGTCATGTAATTTTTAAAGTAAACCCTCATATGGTGCAGAGACAGAATATCGAGTAAAAAATATTGAGTTGCACAAATATTGAGTCATTAATATCATGGTTCTGAAACATCGACAGCAAGAATATAGAGGTCAAGAATATCGACTTAAGGTAAGTAATATCGATTTTAAAAATATTGAAGACTTTAATATCGTTTTCAAATATATAGTTACAAATATCGTTTCTTTTAGTAATGTTATGTATTTTAGTATATATTTTATTTGTATGTGATGTATGTTTTTTTGTATGAGAATTGTTTGAATTTTTAACATATGTGTTAAAAGTTTAGTAGTTATTCATTTTCTTTTATTTCGTGTTTTTAGCTCCGTAGCGGGTTGTGGGTTTTTTAGGGGCATTGGGTGGGAAGTAATTTAATTATATTAAATGTATTGATTATTTTTTATTTATTAATATGTGTTTAATTGAGATGTAATTGTGTTAAATGTGTAAAGTAATTTAGTTTTAATTTATTATTAATTGGTTGTTAATTAATTTCAATTAACTAATTGTTAATTAATTATGGTAATTGTATAATTAGGTTTAGGTGTGTGTTTTGGTGTTTATAGGTGTAAAGGGTGGGAAGTAATTTATTTTTAATTTGTGAATTATTAATTGGTTGTTAATTAATTTTAATTAATTAATTGGTAATTAATTATGGTAATTGTGTAATTAATTTTAGGTGTGCTGTGGTTTTTATAGGAGTAAAGGGTGGGAAGTTATTTGTATTTAATTAATTAATATATAGTTGTTAATTTATTCTAATTATTTGATATTTATTTTGGGTAACTGTTTATTTTTGTGTGTGTTGTTTTTTTCTTTAAAGGGGTAAAGTTTGGGTATGAAATACATTTTAAATACCTTATCATTGGTTCTTAATAGTTTTTAATTTGAAAATAAGTTTTAATTGTGTTTTGTTATTGCATAGTTTAATTTAGGTGTGTGTTGTGTATAATACAGTGTTAACCCCTCCAGTGCCCATGACGAGCTGGACTCGTCATGGAGCACAGTCGCGCTGTGCCCATAACGAGTCCAGCTCGTCATGAGGCATTCCCTGGTGTATCCCTCTGGTGCGGGCACCAGAGGGATTCCCTTTAATTAAAAATAGCCTCGGGAGCTGGGGAAGAGCTTCCCCAGCTCCCGAGGCCCCCCCCTTTCACTGTAATGACGATCGGCGGGCACATCGCGCCAACGTCATTACAGTAAAAGTGAAACTGAAATGAGCCAAGAGGCTCATTTCAGTTTCACTTTCTACGTGCTCAGGGGGCTATATCAGCCCCCTGAGCACGTAGAAAGACGGGAGAGGTATCGTTGGAAAGGGGAGAATCTTCCCTTTCCAATGGTACCCCTCCCCAGTGGATCCCTGCTTGGGGATTGCCACAGGAGGGCGATCCCCAAGCAGGGATCCATCCACTAGACACCAGGGAGGGAGGAACAGCCCCTTGGGCAAGGGCCTTTGCTCCCCCCTGGTTATTTTGGCGCAATTTAGTCTTCTTTCCCCCCTGGGGGGCAGATGGGGGCATTAGCCCCCAATCTGCCCCCCGGGGGGGCAAAAAGCCAACTAGACACCAGGGAATTAAAAAAAAAAATAGGGGTGGGGCAAACGGGCAGGCCCATGCCCCAACCCCACCCCCCAATTACTACAGTCTTTCTGATGGGGCATTGGCCCCTAATCTGCCCCTCCGGGGGGGGCAGAAAGCCCCCTAAATACCAGGGATTCGTTTTCTTTTTAGGGTGGGGGCTGCCCGAAACGGGCACGCCAATGCCCCCACCCACCCGCCACCATTACAGCCTTTCTGCCCCCCCTTGGGGGCAGATGGGGCATCGGCCCCCAATCTGCCCCCCCAGGGGGGCAAAAAGCCCACTAGACACCAGGGAATTAAAAAAAAAAAAAAATAGAGGTACGGGCTGCCCAAAACGGGCAGGCCCATGCCCCCCCAATTATTACAGTCTTTCTGCCCCCCGTGGGGCAGATGGGGCTTTGGCCCCTAATCTGCCCCTTCGGTGGGGCAGAAAGCCCACTAAACACCAGGGATTGATTTTTAGATTTTTTTTTAGGGTGGGGGTTGCCCGAAACGGGCATGCCAATGCCCCCACCCACCCGCCACCATTACAGCCTTTCTGCCCCCCCTTGGGGCAGATGGGGCATTGGCCCCTAATCTGCCCCTTCGGGGGGGCAGAAAGCCCAATTGACACCAGGGATTTTTTTTGCGCAATTTTCTTTAGGGTGATGGATTTTATTTAGGCTGTCCGAAACGGGCACGCCAATGCCCCCAGCCCTCACCACCATTACAGCCTTTCTGCCCCCCCGGGGGCAGATGGGGCAGTAGCCCCCGATCTGCCCACCCCAGAGGGGAAGAAAGCCCACTATCCACTAGGGATTTTTTTGCGCAATTGTTTTTAGGGTGTGGGCTGCCCAAAACAGACACGCCAATGCCCCCACCCTCCCCCCCACAAAAAGGACAGTCTTTCTGCCCCCCAGGAGGCAGATGGGAGCTGTAGCCCCCAATCTGGCCCCCCCTGGGGTGTGCAGAAAGCCCACTAGAAACCATGGATTTCTTTTGTTTTATTAGTGTAGGGGTAGGGGCTCCCCAAAATGGGCATGACAATACCCCTACCCCACCTCCAGAGAAACTCCAGTCTTTCCGCCCCCCTGGGAGGGTAGTTGGCGGCAGCAGCCCCTGATCTGCCCCCTGGGGGGGCAGAAAGCCCACTAGGCGCCAGCGAGTACGCAGGCTTTTTTTATGCGTGGGGGTGGGGGCTGCCCAAAATGGTCATACCAATGCCCCCACCCCCACAAAAAATATCCACAGTCTTTCTGCCCCTTTAGGGGCATATTTTTTAGCAACGTGCATACCTGTGGATTTTGGGCCCTAGCGCAGTTGGCACGTAGGCAAACCTAGCAAACCTGTACATTTTTTAAAACTAGACACCGAGGGGATTCCAGGATGGGGTGACTTGACTGGCTCTCACCAGGTTCTGATACCCAGAATCCACTGCAAACCAAAATATTTGTCCAAAATAACAAATTTTCCTCACATTTCTCTGGTGGAAAGTTCTGGAATCTGCGTGGGTCCACAAAATTCCACCCACCCGGCGTTCCCCAAAGTCTTCCGAGAAAAATGGTACCTCACTTGCGTGGGTAGGCCTAGTGCCCGCGTCAGGCAAGGGCCCAAAAGCAATTGAGGAGACATCAAAATTACCTATCACACAGCGTTCCCCCGGGTCTCCCGATAAAAACGGTGCCTCACTTGTGTGGGAGGCCTAAGGACCCGCCACGGGCAAGGGTCCAAAACGTAGTGAGGTGCACTACGTTTAGGACCCTTGCCTATTGAGTCGCACTACGTTTTGGACCCCACTCTGTCGCGGGTACTTGGGCCTCTCACACGCGTGAGGCACCGTTTTTATCGGGAGACCCGGGGGAACACTGGGTGGTAGGAAATTTGTGTCAGCCCAGTGATGCCACAACTTTCCCACACAAAAATGTGTGAAAAAGGTGATTTTTTTCAGCTAAACTTGAGGTTTGCAGTGCATTCTAGGTAAGGAAACGTTGGGGGATCCACGCAAGCCATACCTCCCTGGAATCCCCCGGATGTCTAGTTTTCAGAAATGTGTGGGTTTGGTAGGTTTCCTTAGGTGGCCGCCGAGCACCTGGCCAAAAACCCAAGTGACCCCCTTTGCAAAACCAGGTCGTTTTGAGACAGGCAATTTTCATGTCGCCTCACTACGTTGTGGGACCTTGCTTGTCGCGGGTACTTGGGCCTCCCACACGAGTGAGGCACCGTTTTTATCGGGAGACCCGGGGAAACGCTGGGTGGTGGGGAATTTTTGTCAGCCCGGTGATGCCACAACTTTCCCACACAAAAATGTGTGGGAAAGGTGATTTTTTCAGCTAAATTTGAGGTTTGCAGGGCATTCTGGGTAAGGAAACGTTGGGGGATCCATGCAAGCCATACCTCCTTGGAATCCCCCGGGTGTCTAGTTTTCAGAAATGTGTGGGTTTGGTAGGTTTCCCTAGGTGGCCGCCAAGCACCGGGCCAAAAACCCAAGTGACCCCCCTTGCAAACCCAGGTCATTTTGAGATAGGCAATTTTCATGTCGCCTCACTACGTTGTGGGCCCTTGCCTGTCACGGGTACTTGGGCCTACCACACGAGTGAGGCATCGTTTTTATCGGGAGACCCGGGGAACGCTGGGCGGTAGGAAATTTGTGTCAGCCCGGTGATGCCACAACTTTCCCACACAAAAATGTGTGAAAAAGGTGATTTTTTCAGCTAAATTTGAGGTTTGCAGGGCATTCTGGGTAAGGAAACTTTGGGGGATCCATGCAAGCCATGCCTCCCTGGAATCCCCTGGGTGTCTAGTTTTCAGAAATGTGTGGGTTTGGTAGATTTCCCTAGGTGGCCACCGAGCACCGGGCCAAAAACGCAAGTGACCCCCCTTGCAAAACCAGGTCGTTTTGAGGTAGGCAACTTTCATGTTGCCTCAATACGTTTTGGGCCCTTGCCTGTCACGGGTACTTGGGCCTCCCACACGAGTGAGGCACCGTTTTTATCGGGAGACCCGGGGGAACGCTGGGTGGTAGGACATTTGTGTCAGCCCGGTGATGCCACAACTTTCCCACACAAAAATGTGTGAAAACGGTGATTTTTTCAGCTAAATTTGAGGTTTGCAGGGTATTCTGGGTAAGGAAACGTTGGGGGATCCATGCAAGCCTTACCTCCCTGGAATCCCCCGGGTGTCTAGTTTTCAGAAATGTGTGGGTTTGGTAGGTTTCCCTAGGTGGCCGCCGAGCACCGGGCCAAAAACCCAAGTGACCCCCCTTGCAAAACCAGGTAGTTTTGAGATAGGCAATTTTCATGTCACCTCACTACGTTTTGGGCCCTTGCCTGTCGCGGGTACTTGGGCCTCCCACATGAGTGAGGCACCATTTTTATCGGGAGACCCAGGGGAACGCTGGGTGGTAGGAAATTTGTGTCAGCCCGGTGATGCCACAACATTCCCACACAAAAATGTGTGAAAAAGGTGATTTTTTCAGCTAAATTTGAGGTTTGCTGGGCATTCTGGGTAAGGAAACGTTGGGGGATCCACGCAAGCTATACCTCCCTGGAATCCCCAGGGTGTCTAGTTTTCAGAAATGTGTGGGTTTAGTAGGTTTCCTTAGGTGCCGGCAGAGCTAGGGTTAAAGAACTACAGCTAGGCACTTTGCCAAAAAAGTTCATTTTCCACTGCGAAATTGAGGTGTGTCCACGATGCGTTTTGCGCCGTTACCTGTCACGTGCACTAGGCCGACCCACACAAGTGAGGTACCATTTTTCTCGGAAGACTTTGGGTAACACGGGGTGGGTGGAAATTTGTGGATCCACGCAGATTCCAGAACTTTCCACCACAGAAATGTGGGGTAAATGTGTTTGTTTTGGCAATTTTTTAGGTTTGCAAGGGATTCTGGGTAACAGAACCTGGTGGGAGGCAGTCAAGTCACACCATCTTAGATTCCCCTGGGTGTCTAGTTTTCAAAAATGTATAGACTTACTAGGTTTCCCTAGGTGCCAGCAGAGCTGTGGTTCAAAAACTAGGCACTAAGCCGACCCACACAAGTGAGGAGCCATTTTTCTTGGAAGACTTTGGGGAACGTGGGGTGGGTGGAAATTTGTGGATCCACGCAGATTCCAGGACTTTCCACTAGAGAAATGTGGGGAAAATGTGTTTTTTTTGGCAATTTTTTAGGTTTGCAAGGGATTCTGGGTAACAGAACCTGGTGGGAGGCAGTCAAGTCACCCCATCCTGGATTCCCCTGGGTGTCTAGTTTTCAAAAATTTATAGGTTTGCTAGATTTCCCTAGGTGCCGGCAGAGCTATGGTTCAAAAACTACAGCTAGGCACTTTGCCAAAAAAGGGTCATTTTTCGCTGTGAAATTGAGGTGTGTCCACGTTACGTTTTGTGCCGTTTCCTGTCGCGGGCACTAGGCCGACCCACACAAGTGAGGTACCATTTTCCCGGAAGACTTTGGGGAACGCGGGGTGGGTGGAAATTTGTGGATCCACGCAGATTCCAGGACTTTCCACCAGAGAAATGTGGGTTTTTTGGCAATTTCTTAGGTTTGCAAGGGATTCTGGGTAACAGAACCTGGTGGGAGGCAGTCAAGTCACCCCATCCTGGATTTCCCTGGGTGTCTAGTTTTAAAAAATGTATAGGTTTGCTAGGTTTCCCTAGGTGCCGGCAGAGATATGGTTAAAAAACTTCAGCTAGGCACTTTGCCAAAAAAGGGTAATTTTTTGCTACAAAATTGAGGTGTGTCCACATTACGTTTTGCGCCGTTTCCTGTCACGGGCACTAGGCTGCCCACACAAGTGAGGTACCATTTTTCTAGGAAGACTTTGGGGAACGTGGGGTGGGTGGAAATTTGTGGATCCACGTAGATTCCAGGACTTTCCACCAGAGAAATGCAGGGAAAATGCGTTTTTTTTGGCAATTTTTTAGGTTTGCAAGGGATTCTGGGTAACAGAACCTGGTGGGAGGCAGTCAAGTCACCCCATCCTGGATTCCCCTGGGTGTCTAGTTTTAAAAAATGTATAGGTTTGCTAGGATTCCCTAGGTGCCGGCAGAGCTACGGTTAAAAAACTACAGCTAGGCACTTTGCCAAAAAAGGGTCATTTTACGCTACGAAATTGAGGTGTGTTCATGTTACGTTTTGCGCTGTTTCCTGCCGCGGGCACTAGGCTGGCCCACACAAGTGAAGTACCATTTTTCACGGAAGACTTTGGGGAACGCGGGGTGGGTGGAAATTTGTGGATCCACGCAGATTCCAGAACTTTCCACCAGATAAATGTGGGGAAAAAGTGTTTTTTTGGCAATTCTTTAGGTTTGCAAGGGATTCTGGGTAACAAAACCTGGTGGGAGGCAGTCAAGTCACCCCATTCTGTATTCCCCTGGGTGTCTAGTTTTCAAAAATGTATAGGGTTGTTAGGTTTCCCTAGGTGCCGGCAGAGCTAGGGTTAAAAAACTACAGCTAGGCACTTTGCTACAAAAGGGTAATTTTGCATTGTGAAAATGTGGTGTGTTCACGTTGGGTTTTGAGCCATTTCCTGTCGTGGGCACTATGCCTACCCCTACAAGTGAGGTACCGTTTTTATCGGAAGACTTAGGGTAATTCAGATTTGTAAAGGAACTGTTAGTACCTATTGACTTTCGATGCATTTCGGCATTCCAAATGAAAGACATTGTGTAAAAAATAAGTAATTCTAAAAAATGACTGATAATTCTCATGTTAGTATGAGTATTCCCAATTTCGGAAATGTGCAAATATCTACTGTTTCTAAACTCTATATTTTGTTCCCATTTCAGAAATACATAGGTGTCTTTCATACCGATTTTTCCATGTACACATTTTTACAGAATAATTACTATATACCCGGTACATAATAAAAAACCATTGCATGTTGCTGCTCAGATTTTGGCTCTGGGTTCGTCGGGTTCTTGGTGAACCTACAAGTCCTATATATCCCCACAACCAGTAATGTCCAGCAGATGTAACGGTATATTGCTTTCAAAGAGCTGTCATAATTAGAAGAAGTTAGTGTTCAAAAAAGGGACCCCCTGCAAAGACTAATTCTAATCCTAGGGCAGGGTAAGTGACATAGTAAAGTAAATACCTAGGCAATCTCAACGCAACACAATCGCATATTCAATGGAGAAAACAGTGATGGTATAGAAGGAGACACAACATACAAGATATTATCAAAAATAGATGTGGACTTTATTCTATTCAAATATAAATATAGCAATGATGTAGAATAATTGATAATGAAGGACTGTATAATTTGGAAATGTAATTCGAAAATAGAAATTGGATGAAATAAACAAAGCATAAAACAGTATAGAACAAATCACATTTCTAGTCGATCAGATAACACAATCTGAGTACAAAAACATAAAAATAAAAGTGGCGAAGACCGAGATGTTCTCAACGCGCGTTTCGACGCTAACAAGGCGTCTTCATCAGGAGAGCCACAGTGTCTTTGAATCCTATAAACATACAAAAATGTACAATGTGAAACACAACCAACTGTATGTATATGTTCTGTAACAACAATTAAAACAATTGATTTTCATTTTTTTCTTTCATTATCTCAATGTTTTTTTCTTTTTTAAAACAAAGTGCTCCTTCACATAAGTGTAATAACACTAACAACAAACGTGCTGTCACCAATCCATGTTAGGAAAGCCAACTGAAAAGAAAATGAGTATAGCTGTAATAGTATACAGGAAAAAGAGAGGTGATAAAGGACAAAGTAGATATAGTTATATGAGTAATGAGAAAGATACAAGATAAATCAGAAGACATTGAGATAATCTATAGAGAAAGTTGTAGCATAAAATGGCAGAAGTCATCACAAGGTGAAAGAAAAATAAAGAATCTTACTGAATAAGTGAAAAAACCGGACTAGAGGATAATACATAAGGTCTGAATGTAATACACTGCTAAGAAGAATAATTCCTCTATGAGGTAAATGCTAGCAGGAACTGCAGATGTAGGTGGAATACTGGGCCAAACAAACAACTTAGAAAATATAGGGCTTCTGATGTCCCAAAGTGATCACGGGACGAGGTACAATAAAAAGGGGAGGGATCTTACTGGGTCGGTAAATGAGCAGAGTGATGAAAAACTGCGTAAGGTCCAACTGTAATTCACTGGCGTAAAGAATTCTTCCTATTTGAAATGAGAGCAAACAAAAATTCAAGATAAACACAGAGTACTTAGTCAATGAATTAGCTATGGGGAATGGGGCAATATGGTAAAAGCTGATGCAGGAATACAACATACCTAGTAATTAGAGGCACGCTTGTGGCGTGTGAATGAGCCAGGATAGTTGTCCAAGGGAATAGTACTAAACTATACACGGGGTATTCTAATCAATAAAAAAGAAAAACAAATATAACTAAGGACATAGCCAGAGAATAAGGAACAGTATGGTAAAAGCTGATGCAGGAATACAACATACCTAATAATTAAAGGCACGCTTGTAGCGTGTGAATAAGCCAGGATAGTTGTCCAAGGGAATAGTACTGAACATTACACGGGTTAATCTGATAAGTAAAAAAGAAAAACACAGCAAATATAACTAAGGACATAGCCAGAGAATCAGAAACATAACATGGAAGGTAATGTCATAGTGTACCTACCATGTAGCTCCAAAGGGTATGTATAATGAAATAAAGCCTCCGGGGATTAGCGGCGGTTCATTTTCTTTAACGAATTTAGATGGAGAAAGTGGATAGTTTCCAAACTGATAGATGATAAATATCTATGTTTCACGGATGGCCACTAAGGAAAAATACGGACTAACGGTTACTATAAAGATATCGAATAATGCGAGAAAAATACAGGTCATTATATACAGGGACCGTGAGATGACTTACTGGGTTCAGAACCGCGTACAGGATATCCACAATGTGGTAGCAACAGGCAGGGGTGAGCTGGACCGCTTGAACGCTTTGACGCCCAATTTAAGCGGAAGACATGAGATCACGGATGGCCACTAAGGACAAATGCAGACTAACGGTTACTATGAAAATATCGAATAATGCAAAAAAGATACAGGTCATATAGAGGGGGACCGTGGGACGACTTACTTGGTTCAGACCCGCGTACAGGATTTACGCAATGTGGGACCAACAGGCAGGGGTGAACTGGACCGCTTGAACGTCCAATTTAAGCGGAAGACGTGAGATCACGTGATGCGTTCAAGTGAGGACGACGGCCACAATCGAGATAGAAAGGGGACAGCGGAAAAAAGGCTGAACTACGAAGTAGCGATGAGAAGGGATACTACAACATGAACCAATAAAGGGGGAAAGAGACACTAACGAATGGCAAATAGATGAAAAGAAAATGTTTAAAAAAATGATATACATGTAGACAATCAATACCTGACTGTCTATAAGAGGGATCATGAGGATAAAGTACCAGGAAGGAGAATGAGAAATAAAGCACAAAAGAAGAAGAAAGGGATGACATATGGGTGGTGTCGGATGATGAATACCAGGAAATATAATGCAATGCAAGGAAATTTTAGGGAACAACGGGACATTAGGGTCTGTTGAAAAGAATGGCATTTTCCCAAGGAAGATCACTATTTAATCCCTTGTGGAACGTGTTGAGGGTGAAAATCCAAAAAACTTCTCGTTTTTTACAGATTTCATCATTCTGTGTGTCATTTTTCAGATGGATTTCTTCGAGTATATGCCATTTGATTTCTTCCGTTGAATGTTGGAACTCTTTGTAGTGCTTGACCATAGGGGCTACTATTTTGTTGGTACGGATGGCAGAGCGATGTTCATTGAGACGAGTGGCAATGGGTCTAGAGGTTTCGCCAACATAACCAAAGTTGCACAGGCAGATGATTAAATAAATGACGTTGGACGTTCTGCAGTTGGTCATTGATGTAGAATGAGTGGTGTAACCGTTCAAGGTAATGGTGCTACCTTCTATGGCTCCATCGCATGCTTTGCAGCTAGTGCGTAGACATTTGAATGTGCCTTTAATGGGGAGGTTGCCATCAATGCTCTTCTGAATGAACGGGACATGAGTGCTGAAACGTGATCTGACGATTATGTCTTTTAAGTTTTTGTTCAGTCGATGCGCATACAAAGGTTTCTTCAAGTGTGTGGAGGGATCTTGATCTGAATTCAGAATATGCCAATTGGCGTTGATAATGCGACGCACTTGTTCGTTCATTGTGGAATGTTTGGTGATACATACCAATTTGTCATTGATTTTGGGGTCTTTGGTTCGTAGCAAAGCATCTCTGTCATAGAATCTTGCTCTTTTTAGAGATTCTCGGATTAGCCGGTGTGGATATCCTCTAGCAAGGAATTTGTTTTTCATGGTTATGGCTTGTAAATCAAAATCAGGGATGTTCGTGCAGTTACGACGTAGTCGCAAAAATTGACTGAAAGGAATACTTTGTTTCTGTGCTCTCGGGTGGTAACTATTGAAGTGCAGCAAGGTGTTTCTGGCTGTAGGTTTAGTGAAAAGATCCACTTCTAGATGTCCGGAATTGTGTAAAATCAGGATGTCCAAAAATTCAATTTTCTGTTTGTTGGCGTGTGCTGTAAAATTGAGATTGGTATCTGTTACATTGATCCATAGGAGGAATTCCTTGAGTTGTTCTTCAGTATCTCTCCATATAAAAAAGATGTCATCAATGTATCGTGCCCAACGATACACTGATTCGAAAAAGGGAGCAATTTCGTTGTAGATAAAAAGAGATTCGAATTTGGACATGTAAATATTGGCTACTGAAGGAGCTACAGTAGCTCCCATGCTTACGCCACGGATTTGTTTGAACCAGGTATTATTGAATTCAAACGTATTTTCAGTTAGCACAATCCTGAGGCATTCCAAGACGAAAATTTTTGGGCACGGTATTTCATGTTTGTCAATGAACCAAGAGACCGCTATGATGGCTTCATTTTGGGGGATGTTACTGTATAGGGACTCTACATCTAGAGTCACCAGAGTCTCTTGATTAGGGTTGAATGGAAGATGTTCAACTTTTGAAATCATGTCACCAGTATCTTTCACATATGATGTGATTTTAGATATGAAAGGTCGAAGCCAGTGATCCACATATTTTGATAGAGGTTCGGTGACTGAACCTATTGTGGATACAATGGGACGCAGAGGGGGTTGTGTAAGATTTTTGTGGACTTTTGGAACTCCATATATGCATGGCATAGTTTTTTTGAGTTGGTCAGGAAAGCAAATTCTTTGTCGTTAATTTCTCCTTTAAGGAGAGCAGCGCTGGCTACCCGTTCTATTGTTTGGCAGATTTTGTTAGTTGGGTCTGATGTCACTTTAGTGTAAAAGACAGGATCTTCAAGTAGAGTAAGCATTTGATTTTTGTAGCTGTTGGTATTCAAAACTACTATGCCTCCCCCTTTGTCTGCATTTTTAATTGTGATGGATTTGTTTTCTTTAAGGGTAGAAAGACACAAAAATTCATCTTTATTGAGGTTATAATTAGGTTTTTGAATGTGTCGGGTAGCTTGATCTAAGCGTTTGAGAACAACTTTCTCAAAAACTCCCTCTTCAGGTCCTATCTGTTCCAAGGAAGGTGTAAAAGTGGAAGGTAAAGACAGAGTGGTATTCGCATAGGTGGTGGATAAGTCGGTGGTATCTTGGGAGAAAAATTTCTTCAATCTGATTTTACGGAAGAATGAGATGATGTCAGTATATAATTCAAATTTGTTGGTATATGCATGAGGCACGAAGGACAACCTACGATTGGCTCCTGAGGCGGAAAGCCGGGAGCAGGGGCAAACCACTTTTTAAAATTATTGTGTTTTGTTTTTAACTGGCATATTCACCTACCAGCATCTCTTGGCCTCCCACAAACAGCGCTACTCGCTGCAACGATTCCCTTCCTTCAGCCGCCATTCCCGAGGGCGAGGCGAGACACGTCCCCTCGGCTGGCCACGCCCCCCCGCCATACCTACAAATAGAGCGCGCCGGTGCCAGGCGTCGCATCTACGATTGGCTCCTGAGGCGGAAAGCCGGGAGCAGGGGCAAACCACTTTTTAAAATTATTGTGTTGTGTTTTTAACTGGCATATTCACCTACCAGCATCTCTTGGCTTCCCACAAACAGCGCTACTCGCTGCAACGATTCCCTTCCTTCAGCCGCCATTCCCGAGGGCGAGGCGAGACACGCCCCCTCGGCTGTCCACGCCCCCCCGCCATACCTACAAATAGAGCGCGCCGGTGCCAGGCGTCGCATCTACGATTGGCTCCTGAGGCGGAAAGCCGGGAGCAGGGGCAAACCACTTTTTAAAATTATTGTGTTGTGTTTTTAACTGGCATATTCACCTACCAGCATCTCTTGGCTTCCCACAAACAGCGCTACTCGCTGCAACGATTCCCTTCCTTCAGCCGCCATTCCCGAGGGCGAGGCGAGACACGCCCCCTCGGCTGGCCACGCCCCCTCCAACCTCCCGACTCACCGGCATAAAACATGTGTCTTAGTTGGAAGTGCAGCGGACGAGCGCAGCGGGCGCGACTTTTGCGCGCCGAAGGCGCGCCTAAGGCAAGCCCGTCTGCGCCCGTCCGCGGCCGGACGGGGCTAGGGGCACGACATTATGCCAAAATGATGTCTTATTCCTCAAAAGAACTCATCGCCCTTCAAGGCCACTGGCCACTTCCCGATCCCACCCGCAGGCTCGTCTCCGCATTAGGCCTCGCTTCTTCCTCCCCCACGACACCACACCCTCCGTTGCATACCCCCCCGTCACCATGTCCCCTCCCACCCGACCCTCACCCCACTACCCCGCCTTTGTCTGTATTCCTACTCAACACCAGGTCAGCGGTCAAGCACCACCACGAGCTGTTCGTCCTACTCGACTCAGAGAAACCTGACCTACTGCTCCTGACCGAAACCTGGTATTGTGATTCCTCCCTTCCTGTTCTCCTGGCCACCCTACCCCCCTCTTATGTGGCCTTACGTGCCGACCGCCCATCAGGCAGGGCCGGTGGTGGGGTCGCCTTAATCGCCCGGTCGGAATTGAACTTTCAATCACTTCCCTTTTCCCCTATTCCCTCTGTTGACTTTTTGGTTGTCCGTTCTCTTCTATCCTCCCCTCCTATTATTTGCCTTTTAATGTACCGCCCTCCTCAGCCTTCGCCCTCATTCCTACCGGCATTTCAAGACCTGTTGGCCAACTTGGTGGTCAACTACGCCTCGGTCTTGGTGCTGGGAGACTTCAATTATTGGCCCTCTGACCCACATGAGTGTACGGCCTCTAAAGAATTCACAGAATCTCTCCTGTCTCTCAACTTTACTCCACATATAACTGTCCCTACTCACTCCCATGGGCATATACTCGACCAGGTCTGGTCCCTCAACCTCCCAGTGGCTTCGGCAGCAGTCTTTCCCTGCCCCTGGTCTGACCATGCCCTCATTTCCCTCTCCATTCTCCGCAACCCGGTATCAAAAACTCCGCATGCCAAAAACACCTGGGCGCGGAACTGGAACAAACTGGATTTCCCCTCCCTGACCTCCCTGCTTCGAAACTCCACTCCCACCCTCTCCGGCTTATCATCTACCTCTCAAGCCAAGGCCATAAACACCTGGCTGGCTGGTGGCTGTGATTCAGTGGCTCCCTTACGTCGCATTTCCATCCGTCGACCTAAGGATTCCAACAGATGGTTTAACGACCATCTGAAAGAGCTTAAACTGAGCGTCCGACGGGCGGAGAGGCAATGGAGGAAAAATTACTGTCCTTTATCAAAAACTCACTTCCTCACATCACTGGCCAAATATAAAATAGCAATTCTCGCCGCAAAAACCACCCATTTCTCTGCAAAAATAACGTCCGCTGAAAATAAACCCAGGGAAATTTTTGGCATAGTGAATGACCTGGCATTCTCAGATCGAACCTTACCCCAAATCCCCCCCTCCCAGCCTCTTTGTGATCAACTTAACGCCTACTTCCTGGATAAGATTGTTACCATCAAGGCCAACATTCCACCACCTTCACCTGCATTCGTTGATCCTTCCCCTCCCACCGTTCAATGCCCTCTCACCTCCATTCCCCCCCTTTCTCAGGAATCATTTCTGGAGATCCTTCCCAAAGTGAAGTCGGGGTCTCCGGCGGATGTCTGCCCGGCACGTATTCTGCAGCAAATTTACTCCTGCTGTTCTGAACCCCCCATCGCCTTCCTCAACAGCTCCCTAGCACAGGGTGTAGTGCCCCCGCGCTAAAGGCAGCTACTATAGTACCCATTTTGAAGAAACCTGGCGCGGACCCTTCCATCTCGGCCAACTATCGCCCCATCTCCTTGCTGCCCTTCTTGGGCAAGGTGATGGAACGCCACGTCACCGTGGTACTCAGCGCCCATATTGAGACCAATGGGGGGCTGGCATCTCGCCAGGCCGGTTTCCGTCCCAGACATTCGACTGAATCGGTTGTGGTCTCAGTCCTAGACAACCTCAGAAAGGGTATGGATGATAACAAACACCAGGCACTGGTCCTCCTTGACTTGTCCGCCGTCTTTGACACGGTGGACCACACCATCTTACTGTCCCGTGTCAGGGCGGCTGGAATCGGGGGATCAGCCCTGGTTTGGCTCTCCTCCTTTCTGACGGACCGCACCCAGGCAGTGCGGCTAGGTGTCTTCTCTGCCACTCCCCTCCCGGTCACTTGCGGCGTTCCCCAGGGATCCTCTCTTTCCCCCCTGCTCTTTAATCTCTATATCTTCCCTCTTATCTTCGCGCTTCAGCAGCTGGAGGTCACCGTGTACAACTACGCGGATGATCTCCAGCTCATCTTTGATCTGTCCTCCTCTCCCCTTTCTGTCTCTAATTTCCAGTCTACCATGACATTCATCAGGGACTGGATGAACCACAACCAACTTAAGCTGAACCCGGATAAAACCGAGTTGGTTCTCACCGGTGGTTCATCCAGCCCCTGGAACTCTCTTTTTTGGCCCCCCTCTCTTGGGCCCGCACCTTCCCCCTCAACCACGGTCAAAACACTGGGTGTCAAAATGAATAATCATCTCACCCTTCACCCACAAATCAGCTCCGTGGTCTCCTCCTGTTTCCTCACTCTCCGCACCATCCGCTCTGTTTCCCGCTTCTTTTCCCCTCAGGCACTCAATATCATCATGGCCGCCCTGGTGATATCAAAACTGGATTATGCCAACGCCCTCTATCATGGCATTCCAGCTTACAGCCTGCGAAGACTTCAGTCAATCCAGAACCAGGCGGCCCGGCTGGTTTACGGCCTCCCACGCTATCACCATTCCACCCCCCTTCTTAGGGAGCTTCACTGGCTTCCCGTAAAAGAACGCTCCCTTTTTAAGACGGGCTGCATGGTCTTCCAGGCCCGCCAAGGCACTGCCCCCGCTTTTATCTCTTCTTTAATAAAACCCTATGTTCCCACAAGAGAGCTCCGGTCTTCCTCTAAGTCCCTTCTTCAGATCCCCCGCTTCACACGTAAAAAGTGGGGTGGGGCCAACTTTTCCACCTTGGCTCCAACATTCTGGAACTCCCTTCCTGACCATCTCCGTTCTGCTACCCAGTACCTCTCTTTTCGCAAAGTTTTAAAAACCTTCCTCTTCAATCAGGCTTTCCCCGCTTAGCTCTTCATTCTTATCACTCTTGTCTCTCCCCTCAGTTGCCGATCCTGCCCACTAGCGCCAAGAAACCGCATGGTGTACGCTGCGCTTTAGAAATGTTTTAAATTAGAAATTAAATTACAACCCTTTAGACAGAAGGCTCAAACAGTTAGAATCTAGAGGATAAGATGACAAATTGAAAATAGGGATATTTTCTCCAATCTCCAATATTGTCGATTCCTGGTTTGCAGTACTTGTTGATTGTCTTGGGGTGTATAGGAATTCTGTTGTTGATAATTTTGTTGTTGGAAATTCCCTCTGGCTTGAGGTTGGAATCGGACACGTTGTCGTCCTCTGCGCGTCCCTCGTTGGGCTAAAAAAGGCTGGTATTGTGAGTTATAAGGATGGCTTGCTCTAGATGGATTTTGGAATTGGTCATCTTGATCTACATCGGAGTCTGTGGTGTCAGAAAAGGTTCTGACTTGTGGTGGTCTGTAGTTAGAATCTTGAGAATATTGGTTTTGTTGGTAATAATTTTCTTCAAGGTAAGGATACGTTTTTGTGATCGAATAGTATCGTATATCCTTTCTTAATTTTTCCGTTTTACGTTTGATCAAGTAATCAGAGAAAGATGCCAATTCTTTCTCTGTAGTTTCCAACTTCTTTTTTGCCTCCTCAATGCTATTAGATTTTTTAATTTGTTCTTCTAACTCCAGGAGTTCATTCTTAAGAGAGGATAGTAGTTCTTTCGCTGTTTCGATGATAAGGATCATCAGGTCTCTTGAGCATCTGCTTGCTATCATGCTCCATTTCTCTAGGAACTTTTTAATCTCAACGAATAGGCCTGGTATATTGCGTATTCTCAAGCCTTGTGGGATAACTCCTGATTTTAGGTATTCTAACATGAATTCGCCATGTGCCTCTATTCTTTTAATTTTCTTTTTTCACAAGCGTGCCTCTAATTACTAGGTATGTTGTATTCCTGCATCAGCTTTTACCATATTGCCCCATTCCCCATAGCTAATTAATTGACTAAGTACTCTGTGTTTATCTTGAATTTTTGTTTGCTCTCATTTCAAATAGGAAGAATTCTTTACGCCAGTGAATTACAGTTGGACCTTACGCAGTTTTTCATCACTCTGCTCATTTACCGACCCAGTAAGATCCCTCCCCTTTTTATTGTACCTCGTCCCGTGATCACTTTGGGACATCAGAAGCCCTATATTTTCTAAGTTGTTTGTTTGGCCCAGTATTCCACCTACATTTGCAGTTCCTGCTAGCTTTTACCTCATAGAGGAATTATTCTTCTTAGCAGTGTATTACATTCAGACCTTATGTATTATCCTCTAGTCCGGTTTTTTCACTTATTCAGTAAGATTCTTTATTTTTCTTTCACCTTGTGATGACTTCTGCCATTTTATGCTACAACTTTCTCTATAGATTATCTCAATGTCTTCTGATTTATCTTGTATCTTTCTCATTACTCATATAACTATATCTACTTTGTCCTTTATCACCTCTCTTTTTCCTGTATACTATTACAGCTATACTCATTTTCTTTTCAGTTGGCTTTCCTAACATGGATTGGTGACAGCACGTTTGTTGTTAGTGTTATTACACTTATGTGAAGGAGCACTTTGTTTTAAAAAAGAAAAAAACATTGAGATAATGAAAGAAAAAAATGAAAATCAATTGTTTTAATTGTTGTTACAGAACATATACATACAGTTGGTTGTGTTTCACATTGTACATTTTTGTATGTTTATAGGATTCAAAGACACTGTGGCTCTCCTGATGAAGACGCCTTGTTAGCGTCGAAACGCGCGTTGAGAACATCTCGGTCTTCGCCACTTTTATTTTTATGTTTTTGTACTCAGATTGTGTTATCTGATCGACTAGAAATGTGATTTGTTCTATACTGTTTTATGCTTTGTTTATTTCATCCAATTTCTATTTTCGAATTACATTTCCAAATTATACAGTCCTTCATTATCAATTATTCTACATCATTGCTATATTTATATTTGAATAGAATAAAGTCCACATCTATTTTTGATAATATCTTGTATGTTGTGTCTCCTTCTATACCATCACTGTTTTCTCCATTGAATATGCGATTGTGTTGCGTTGAGATTGCCTAGGTATTTACTTTACAATGATAATTAGAAGAAGTTACAGGTGGAAACGTTGACACAAAAGGCTTTTTTATTCTACAAATTTTACATTTATCCTATATTTAACTGTTAGTTTCTATAAAAAACCTTGATGGATCTACACAAATGACCCCTTGCTGAATTCAGAATTTTGTCTACTTCTATAAAATGTATAGCTTTCCAGGATCCATTATTGCTTTTGTACCCATTTCTACCATTAACTGGAAGGATGTCGAAAGCACAAAAAATAGCAAAAAAAGGCTATGTCCCAGAAAAATGCCAAAACTGTGTAAAAAATGTTGGGTTTCTGACAAAAGTCTGGTATCCCCTAAAAGCTGGGAAAATGGTGATTTCAGCCCCACAAACCATTTTTTGATAACACTTGCAGGGAAAAACCCAGAAGCTTTCATTTGCAGCCTGTTTCTCCCATTTTCCCCAAAAAAAACCCTAAATTTTGCTGTATTTTGGCTCATTTCTGTGACCCCTCCAGGGGAATCCACAAACCCTGAGTACCTTCAGAAGCCCCATGATGTTGGAAGAAAAGGACGCAAATTTGGCGTGGATACCTTATGTGGTCAAAAAGTTACAGGGGCCTCAGCGCGCACTACCCCAAATAGCCAAAAAAGGGCGTGGCACAGGAGGGGAAAAAGGCCTGGCAGCGAAGGGGTTAAAGTGTGTGTGGTCGATTAATGTTTATTAGTTTTTTTTATTAATACCATTTTTTAATTGATTATTAAATACGTTAATTATGGAAGTAAATTTAGTTAAAAATGTTGAAGTGTTTTGTTATTGGTGTGGTGTTGTAGGGTAGGAATTAAAATACATACATTTATGTATTAATTAATTGTTTGTAAATATTTTCTAGTTTAAAAGAATTATTTTTTATAAATCTATTTATTTTATTTGATATAATATGTGTAGGTATTTCTTATATGTAATTAACATTATAATATGTTTTATTTTTTTGTATTTATTATATTTGATTTTTGTTTAATATATTGTTTATTTTTATGATTTTTTTTTAACTATTTGAGTGTGAATAGTAATTTTTGTCTCTCCGCTATCCAACACTTTCCCTAATGTTGCACTCACTGGAGTGGGAATAGTAATTTGTCATGTAATTTTTAAAGTAAACCCTCATATGGTGCAGAGACAGAATATTGAGGTAAAAAATATTGAGTTGCACAAATATCGAGTCATTAATATTGTGGTTCAGAAACATCGACAGCAAGAATATCGTGGTCAAGAAAATTGACTTAAGGAAAGTAATATTGATTTTAAAAGTATTGAAGTGTTTAATATCATTTTAAAAAATATAGTTAAAAATATTGTTTCTTTTATTAATGTTATGTAGTGTAGCATATATTTTATATATATGTGATGTATGTTTTTTTTGGATACGAATTGTTTGTATTTTTAATATATGTGTTAAAGGTTTAGTAGGTATTAATTTTCTTTTATCACTCAATCAATAAATCATGGCATTTGTAAAGCACACTACATACCCGCGAGGGTCTCAAGGCGCTGGGGGGGAGCTGCTACTGTTCGAAGAGCCATATCTTGAGGAGTCTACTGAAGGTCAGAATGTTTTCGGTCTGCCACAGGCGAATGGGGAGGGTGTTCCATGTCTTGGCCGCGAGGTGGGAGTATGATCTGCCACTGGCGGTCACTCTTCGGATGTGGGGGACGGTGGCGAGGGCACAGTCTGCGGAGCAGAGCTGGCGGGTGGGGGTGTAGAGGCTGAGTCGGCTGTTGAGGTACGTTGGTCCGGTGTTGTGTAGTGCCTTGTGTGCGTGGGTGAGGAGTTTGAAGGTTATCCTCTTGTTGACAGGGAGCCAGTGCAGGTTTCTCAGGTGGGGTGTGATGGGGCTGCGCATGGGATGTCGAGGATCAGGCGTTATATGTAATTAACATTATAATATGTTATATTTTTATGTATTTATTATAGTTGATTTTTCATTTTTTTAATATTGTTTATTTATTTTTATGATTTATTTATTTATGTTTATTTTTTATTTTTGTTTTAACTGTTTGAGTGTGAATAGTAATTTGTGTCTCTCCGCTATCCAACACTCCCTAATGTTGCAATCACTGGAGTAGCAATAGTTATTTGTACCTCTCCGCTATCCAACACTTTCCCTACTGTTGCACTCACTGGAGTTGGAATAGTAATTTTTATCCCTCTGCTATCTAACACTTTTTCTATTGTTGCACTCACTGCAGTGGGAATAGTAATGTTTGCCCATCAGCTATCTAACACTTCCCTACTGTTGCACTTACCGGCGTGGGAATACACATTTTTACCCCTCCGCTATCCAACACTTATCCAACTGTTGCATTCAGTAGAGTGGGAATAGTAAAATGTACCCCTCTGCTATCCAACACTTTCTCTACTGTTGCGTTCTTTGGAGTAGGACTAGTTATTTTTGCCCCTCCGCTATCCAACACTTTCTCTACTGTTGCTCTCACTGGAGTGGGAATAGTACATTTTACCCATTTGCAATAGAACACTTTCCCTACAGTTGCACTCTCTGGAGTGTGAATAGTAATGTTTACCACTCCTCAATCCAACACTTTCCCTACTTTTGCACTCACTGGAGTGGGAATAGTAATTGTTACTCCTCCTCTATCCAACACTTTCCCTACTGTTGCACTCACCTGAGTGGGAATAGTAATTTTACCCCTCCACTGTCCATCACTTTCCCTACTGTCGCACTCACTGGAGTGGAAATAGTAATTTTTACCCCTCCGCTATCCAACACTTATCCTACTGTTGCACTCACTTAATTGGGTATAGTAATTTTTACCCCTCCGCTATCCAACACATTCCCTACTGTTGCACACTTTGAAGAGGGAATAGTATTTTTTTCCCCTTCACTTCCCAACACTTTCCCTATTGTTGCACTCACTGGAGTTGGAATAGTAATTTTTACCCCTCAGTTATCCAACACTTTCCCTACTATTGCATTCACTGGTGTGGGAATAGTAATTTTTACCCCTCCGCTAACCAAGACTTATACTACTGTTGCACTCACTTGAGTGGGTATAGTAAGTTTTACCCCTCGGCTATCCAACACTTTCCCTACTGTTACACTCTTTGGATAGGGAATAGTAATATTTACCCCTCTGCTATCCAACAGTTTCCCTCCTGTTGCTCTCACTGGAGTGGGAATAGCAATTTTTACACCTCTGCTATTCAACACTTTCCTTACTGTTGCACTCATTGGAGTTGGAATAGTAAATTTAATTTCTCCGCTATCCAACACTTACCCTACTTTTGCTCCCACTAAAGTGGGAGTAGTAATTTTTACCCCTCCGCTATCCAACACTTTCCCTACTGTTTCACTCATTGGAGTTGGAATGGTAAATTGAATTCCTCCACTAGCCTACACTTACCCTACTTTTGCACTCACTGGAGTGGGAATAGTTACTTTTACCCCTTTGCTATCCAACACTTTCCCTACATTTGCCCTGATTGTATTGTGAAATTTAAGTTTCAATATTTTTTAATAATTTAATGCTTTAATTTATTATAGATTTTTGTTGTTTTATGTTTTAAATCATTAATATATATTGTTATTTTTTTATATTAATTTAAACTTTTAACATACATTAAAAATAATAGTTTATTAATTATATACATATACATTATTATGTTTGTGTGTTTCTTTGCATTACGTTTATTTGTTATATTTTATTAAAATGTATATTACATTTATTTTATTTTGTTAAGATTATATTTAATATTTAATATCTTTAATATATATTTAGGTGCCGATTCCGATCCGATCCGTTAAAAAAATTTACCATCCGACTCGTATCCATATTTTTTTATGTACGAATAGTACAAGTCTCGTACAAACGGCGAAGTACGATTCGTACGTGAAAAATACATACGAATGACCTCGGGAAAAGTCTACAAGACGTCCCTGGACAGTTTTACATACCAGTCGTAAAACTGAAGTCCGAGCGCACAAGACCGATCCGTACCGGCGTCCCGAATACACAAGCGTATGGAAAACGTCCCGTACAGAGCGAACTTTGCACGACCCCTACCCGGGGTACACTTGTGCCCGGGGTACGAGTCGTACGCCCACCCCCAGCCTCCCACCCCTCCCGCATACGTCCGCACCATACCCCCAGCCCCCTGTATGTACGCGCCGTACCCCCACCTCCGTGTGTACGTGCCGTAACCCCAGCCCCCCCGTATGTACACGCCGTACCCCCCCCATATGTACATGCCGTACCCCTAGCCCCCCCGTATGTACGTGCCGTACCCCCACCCCCGTATGTACGTGCCGTACCCCCAGCCGCCCGTATGTATGTGCCGTACCCCCACCCCCGTATGTACGTGCCGTACCCCCAGCCCCCCCGAATGTACGAACTGTACCCCCACCCCATATGTACGCGCCATACCCCCAGCCCCCCCGTATGTACGCACCGTACATATGGGGGTGGGGGAATCGGCACCTTAATGTTATATTTATATAAAAGTCAATATTTATACATCTATATTTTTTGCATCGATATTTTTTAGTCAATATTTTTGTACTTACCTGTTTAAGTATAGGAGTCGATATTTTTGTTGTCTAGATTTTTTACTCGATATTTTTTACATCAACATTTTTTGCATCGATGTATCAGTGAACCCCCTCATGTAGCCAGCAATTGCATTCCAGATATTACAAATATGATTTATTACACCAGAATGTATTTTAACCATCTGTATTAGGTTTTATAGCTTTCTGAATACCGTTTACAGATAAGACATGCTGCCAAATTACTCGTCAAGGCATTATGATCCCAGCATAATCACTGTACATATGTTATACTTCTCCTGGTCTATCAGGAGCTACTGGTTCATCAAGTTATACAATTAGAACTTATTAAACAATAAGCCTTATTAGTGCCATTCTTATTCGAGAGTAACTCTGGTAGTCCCTCCAGCCCCAGAGCACATCCACCCCAAATTTATTAGACCAGAATGTTAAGGACATATTAACAGAATTTAAATTTGCTAGTTCTACCTGGTGACCATAATATAAAAAATGCAAAAAGAACAATTGATGGACAGAATGCAGAACAATGTCATACATTCACCCCAGTACAGAGATCTGGGCCTAAATCCATAGTTTTTTTGCTCACCATGCCATTCCAGTTTGGACCCAGTCATATGCAAATCAGTCTTGACCCTGCACCCAATGGGAACAGTCCAGCCCGAATTGCCAGGCAATGTCCTCCCTGGACTGGAAACAAGCATCCTAGGACCGGTTTCGGGCTTTCAGCCCTCATCAGCCAGGATAGCTTGACTCCAGTGGCATGGAGAGCACGGGACCCATGTCTGGGCATACCCGTCCCACTCGGTGTGCCAAATGCAAAAAAGAACAATTGATGGACAGAATGCAGAACAATGTCATACATTCACCCCAGAACAGAGATCTGGGCCTAAATCCATCGTTTTTTTGCTCACCGTGCCATTCCAGTTTGGACCCAGTCATATGCAAATCAGTCTTGACCCTGCGCCCAATGGGAACAGTCTAACCTGAACTGCCAGGCCAGGTCCTTTCTGGACTGGAAACAAGCATCCTAGGACCGGTTTTGGACTTTCAGCCCTCATCAGCCAGAATAGCTTGACTCCAGTGGCATAGAGAGCACAGGACCCACATCTGGGCATACCCGTTCCACTCGGGGTGATAAATGCAAAAAGAACAATTGCTACTGGATTCAAGCTAGCCTGGCTGATGAAGGGTGTTACCCAGAAACCGGTCCAAGGATGTTTTTTTCCGGTTAAAAAAAGACCTGGGTGAAGATTGACTTGCATATAGCTGGGTCTGAACTGAGGTGGCGAAGTGAGCTAAAGAATGATGATGGATTCAACCCAGATCTGTGACTGGGGGTGAGTGTCTGAAAAGTTTCAGCACTCCGTCCATCATCTCCTTGTGTTTGCTTTGTTTGCCCTAAATTGGCAGGGTATGCCCAGACGTTGGTCCCTTACTCACTTTGCCACTGGATTCAAGCTAGCCTCGCTGATGAAGGGTGTTACCCAGAAACCTGTCCCAGAATGCTTTTTTCCAGTTCAAGGAAGACCTGGCTTGGCAGCTCGGGCTAGACTGTTGCCATGAAACACAGGGTCAAGACCGATTTGCATATAGCTGGGCCTGAACTGAGGTGGCGAAGTGAGCAAAAGAATGATGATGGATTGAACCCAGATCTGTGACTGAGGGTGAGTGTCTGAAAAGTTTCAGTGCTCCGTCCATCATCTCCTTGTGTTTGCTTTGTTCGCCCTAAGTTGGCAGGGTATGCCCAGAAGTGAGTCCCTTGCATACTTTGCCACTGGATTCAAACTAGCCTTGGTGATGAAGGGTGTTACCCAGAAACCAGTCCCCGGATGTTTTTTTCCGGTTCAGGGAAGACCTGGCTTGGCAGTTCGGGCTGGACTGTTTTCATGAGGCACAGGGTCAAGACTGCATATAGCTGGGTCTGAACTGAGGTGGCGAAGTGAGCTAAAGAATGATGATGGATTCAGCCCAGATCTGTGACTGGGGGTGAGTGTCTGAAAAGTTTCAGCGCTCCGTCCTTCATCTCCTTGTGTTTGCTTTGTTGACCATAATATAAGCACATTTTTACCCATAGCCCTTATTGTGACCAGGTCAGAGGCTCCAAAAAGTTAATACCGTAAAACATTTTTATGGAATGCTACTGAGCCATATCGTATAGATCAGAAATATATAATTTTATACAATCACACAAAATTGATCTGTTCTTCTGAACTGAAACATGGCAAAGAACTTCAATTACCTAGGGGTGGGCGGAATTTGCGTAGTCGCGCTATGCAAAGCTCCGCGAAACGGAACGCGAAATTAACCAAATTACACAAATTCCCCGAGTGGAACAGAATTTACCGCCCAGGCCTACAAATTACGCAATTATAGGTGAGTTTTTTCCACAAGGGTTGAATGTATTTAAGACTATAGATGAAGCGAAAGAGTTGTGGTAACATATCATAACTCCTTATTACAAAAAATTAAGAATCTTTGAATTGCTCCCATTATGATAAACTGGTATTCACTATTATAATTGCCATGCTCAGGCTCTTTTTATTCAAATCTCCTGTACTCCCGATGCCCCAACCAGTTCTCTTGAAAACACTGGTTCAGTCATCTGTCAGAAAAACACATAGGGGCCTATAAGGTGGTGCGGCTGTCCCGCACCTGCAATTAGGATGCCACCGCCACCGTGGTGGTGGTATCCTCTATTCCCAGCATTGTGGTGAGCGGTGCTCACAGCATCGCCCACCACAATGCTGGGAATGCATGTTGTGCATTGTCATGCACAAGGTGACAGGCACTGCGTGGTGCCTGCCACCTTGTCCGTGACAATGTAGGGGCCCACAACCGGCCCCGAGAGCAAAGTCCGCAAGCCTTTGCCGCCACGGACAGGCTGCTTCCCGCTCCCATGCTAATATGGATGGCGGTGTCTAGCAGACACTGCCACCATATCCAGACCCTTTTCAACCTGCTCAACTGGTCGACCGGTGGAAAACTGGCAGATGGTCTTTCCATCCGCTGGGGTCATCCCGCCATACTAATATGGCGGAGAAAACGGCGCCCTACATCATAATAGACCCCTAAGTTGCTGCTGGGAGACTATCATTTTTGGTTGTATCATCCTGAAATTCAGGTTTGCAACTTTTTAGAAACCCTCAATTGATTCAGACTGAAACCTCACTCTGAAACCCAACTCAAATGGCTAGGCTTCTTTTAGACCTAATCTTCTCCTCGGTTGAAGAAATCTCAACGAGGATACATCCTTTTTTTGGCCCAGCCATATGCCCATACCCTTCAACTTTAAACATTTGAACTCTAGAGAAGAAACATTAACAAAAACAATCTGTCTTGTTTGACTGCTTTTAACCTTGCACCTAAAATCTGATCTGAAATGTCCAAAACACCACTGAGTGGAGCTCATTCCTTGCTAACACCAAATGTCAGTTTGAACTAGATCCTGAGAGTGCCTTCGTCACCCTAAATTCGGAAATTATTAGAGTCCTTGAACAAGAACTTCTATTACAATGTAAAAACAAAACCTCTTGTAAAGATGGCAATCCCTGATTCTCGATAAACTCAATAGATTTATAGTTTGGCAGACAGGGTACGCCATCGCAAACGTAGTGTAGTAACCTGCCAGTTCCTTTCAATGTACAACTTTTGGGTAATTGAAAGGAACCACCATGACAGCAATTCCCTTCAATGTACAGAGATGTTTGTAGAGCGAGCAGTCATTTCTAAATTTGGTAGGCAGAGTATTCTCAGGATGGCAGAGGTAATGTCCTTTGCCATCCCCTCCGCCATACCAGTGGACACGTCTCAGTCCACCAAACTTCAAATCAGGGCCCTGGTCAGCAAATTAGAACTTTAGGCCTGCTTTAGAGTTTGGCAGACAGATACTATGTCACAAATGTAAGAGATATCTCATCCACCTTATTTCAAGTTTCAATTCAATGTATTAGCAATAAGGGAGACGGGATATCCAACACGCTTGTGATGAAGTAACACTTCCAGCGAATATAGCACTTTACAGCACAGATTTTACACCGCGATACATTCACAACAAGGTTGTTACAACGACCGCATTGTTACAACGCAGTGCCATTACAACGCAAGTCGTTACAATGACTTGCGCTAGATGACGCGCTGGACTTGTATGTGAAACAGTAGGGAAGGTGTTGGAATAGTAAATCATACTATTCCTTAGTCTAGAGCGCCATCTAGCGCAAGTCGTTTTAACGACTTGCGTTGTAATGGCACTGCATTGTAACGACCACGTTGCGAATGTATCGCGGAGTAAAATCTGCGATGTAAAGGTTGTTTCCCCATCCAGCAAACTCTAAATGAGGCAAAATGTATTTTAGAATGAGCATGGCAAAGGAGGTATGATTCAGTGTTAAAAAGAAAATACAAGGTTAAACCTGAACAATATCACAATCACATTAAGGGGCCAATTCCGATTTCGGCCGGAAGGGCTCCGAACGATGGTCGGAGCCCTTCCAACCGAATCGGAACGTGTCAGCCGGATTCCTTTCCGACCGAGCCATTCAATGGGCTTGGTCAGAAAGGAATCTGATGCGGATTTCCGGATGGCTGACGACAGGCTCGGAGAGCCCGTCCGTTTTCCGGAAATCCCTCAGTACTCCCCCGGCCGCCTCTTTACGACCGAGGGAGTACGATGGCAGTTTTTCACTGCCTTTTCGTGCCGGTCTTTCTGGCACGAAAAGGCAGTCGGAAACTATCTTTGGGGGCCCCCAGTAGGGACCCCATGGGTGCGAGGCTGTCAAATGGTGGCCTGGGCCCAGTACCCGGTGGGAGGCACATTGGGGTGCTGGCCACAGGGTGCAGGGATGAACTGCACCCCTGCTTTTCACAATGCAAGCATGCATTCCGCTCGGAATGCATGCTTGCATTGTGAAGTATACGAGTGTGACCGGACCCTGTTCGGTCACATCGTACTTGCAGGGCCGTAACCGATGACAGCAGGTCGGTCAGTTACGGCTCCAAACCGATGTCGGATATCGGAATGAGCCCCTCAATGGGCTAACTAAGTGCATTTTTGCAATCGACTGCATCATGCACCTAATCTGACCAAAGAGATTTTTTTAATAGTAAAATAAATACAGGAACCTAAGACAATTCTCCAACAGTAAAACCAGCAATAATGTTATGTGCTTCTTTCTAAGAAAATAGAGCTAGGATGGAAATTGAAAAGATTTGCGCATGACGAATATCGCTCGATTGAAGTGCATTTTCCCTTCCTTTTCCAAATCTAGAACAATCACAGACAGGGTGCCTCTTGGATAACCAAAGAAAGCCATTCCTCTGACTCTCCTCATGATGACTGTCCTGAAAGATTTATGGAAATGTTAATTCCATTTTTGACAGAGGAGTTATTAACACTCTTTAACGCCTCACTTTTGACTCAACACATCCTCCAACTATGGAATAAAGCTATTGTCAACACTTTACTAAAAAAAACCAAAAGTATGTCTCGACGGCCTAACAATTTCCGATATATGTCCTTTTTTACATATCTATCAAAACCATTGGAAAAATGTGTTTTTTTGCTTTCGTATTGATGTTGTCATTCCTTCTTACAGTTTCCAGAGCTCTACTGGTCTGGACTGTTATATGACAAGATAGCACCAAGAAACTGTTTAGCGTATGTTGCTCTGTAAAATAAATGCGCTAATCCTCATATGATACATAAAATAAAAAGCCCATTTTGAACTAGATTTGTCACCAAAGCAAAAGGAACTATTTTAGGCGACTGTAAACAATTTGCACAGGTATTGCATAGGCACGCAAACTAAAGGGAGGCAGTAGGTAAAGTGCAAGGCTGGTTGAAAGTCATAGAATTCCACTGAGTTACTTACATTCCGCAGAGTTCTGCGAGTGGGCAGAAAATGCACATAGCTCAGCAATTTATTGCCAGTAGCACATTCTGGGCTGAGAAATCAGTGCAAACAGTGCCACATGATGCACAAGCGTGCACCAATTTGTTTTAACTAGCCTGCTCAGGCTATTTTCTCCTGAATATGTCCTGATATATCTCCTCCAATCTACCCCATCTTGTCTCTTTTCCTAATCATTCCCACCTTTTCTATTCTTTATTTATTACTTTCTGATTTTCCCTGCCTATTTATGTTTCTGTTGTGTTTCGTGACTTTTTTGTACTTTGTTTTTCTTTTCCTTTCCTGGCCTGTCCTCCTGTTTTCCTTCCAAACCCAGCCCCACTCCCTCCCAGTCCATGTCCCTGACTCCCAAATGGCAGAAGCAGGCAGCTGCTGTGCCACCTGCCCCCCTGTGGGTGACGCTGATGGGTGGGGGTGCAGCCCGCACTATTTTTGGCGATGCGAAAGTGGCCACACTTATCTTTTGGGTGCAGCACCACTTCCCCCGCATGTTAGCAGCAGGCGGCAGGCACGGGAAGGGTTACATGCTATGCAAGCTTCAGGTGAGCTTCTGCACTGCTCCACCGGCATCCTGTGCACCCATCAGCTGCTGACTCACTGCTTGGCGGACATTCTTGACAGGAAAAAGGACCTGCTAGACCTGCTAGGCATCGACATTGAGGGTCTTGGTAAATAATCTTTTTTTTAAATTGTATTATTAATTAACTACTTTTTTCAAGCAGCTCATTCACAGATAAGTTCAGTTTATGCGTCTTCATATATCTTTATCAATCTCTCTCTCTCTATATATATATATATATATATTTCCTACTGGCAGTCGCCAGTAGGTAGTTATAGTTAGGACCTATTTTCCATAGGAAATCCGCAACATTCTATTTGGAATAACGTTGGCGCCGATTGATGAATCTTCGCGAAATTTTCCAAACTTTTGGCCAGCTCCGGTCCGCTCCTATCCTTAAAATTTCACGGTGATTCGTCAAGCGGGGGCCGAGAAAGAAGGGGGTCCCAAAACGCGTTTTCCCCATGCATTTTCCCATAGGACCTGTTGACGCAACTACAGCCCGAACTGCTGAACGGAAATACACCAAATTTGGCAAAGAGGTAGTCCTCAGCACAGACTTGTTCCTTTTGCTTAAATGGTGTAAATCCGTTCAGTAGTTCCTGAGAAAATTAGAGTTAAAAAGATAGATATATCTGGGCGGAGCCTAACCACACATCTCATCGTGAGATCTGATTGGCTGTCAGTACTTCATCCAAGAAGTGTTGGCAGCCATCTTGGGACCAATATACATGATAGCACCTCATTAAAAAGCATTGCAGTTAATAGAAGATTTTAAGACTTCAGTTACATTATAAATCATTTGTTGATGGTACAATACTCATTTTAGGAATTGTGGCGTGTTCTAAGGTGATTTTACCATGTGAAAAAGCCTTGTGCTGTGATATCATGAATCATGATTGAGAGAAAACTATTTTCTCATGCTTTTCCCACAGAGGTTTGGAAGGTGATTTTTAAGCTAAACTGAGAGCATATTTTCTGTAAATTCACATTATCTTTCTCAGTCATGTGAGAATGAAGTCTGACATTCTCAGTAAAAGATGTACATCCAACAAGGGCAGAGACTGTCAGTTGATTACTTTGTGTTCTACTGCAGCTTCCCAGAGTGTTACAGTCCTACTTATGACAAACGTATTGCACACCTGAAGCCATCTTGATTGGAATAAAGTGGTAACTCTTAAAACATTTAATTTAAAAAGGAACAAAATGAGGGGGTTCCTTTTGCCATAGAAAGTATGATTAGTGCTGCAGAAACATGCACTTTCAATACCAGCAGCAGACTTCCGTGGTGAGCAGTAGCTTTACTACAGTGATCTAATGAGCAACTAGAGTGCTAACATTCAGAATGTATGGCAAATGTGTGACATATCTGAATGCCTTCTTGATGGAATCAAAGTAAAAAACTGAAAGTATTTCCTACTGAGGAGACTGTAGTAAATGATGAAATTAGGAAACTTCATAACAAATAAGTCTCCCAAAATGGCCACCAGAGACAAAAGAGCCCAAATGTACCCCAAATATCGCCCAGATGTTGCCCAAGTATAGCCCAATGACAGAATGTCCCAGAGTGTTCTAACGAACAACTAGAGCGCTAACAGTCTTACTTATGACAAAAGTATGGCACACCTGAAGCCATCTTGATTGGAATAAAGTGGTAACACTTAAAACATTTAATTTACAAAGGAACAAAATGAGGGGGGTCATTTTGCCATAGAAATTATGATTAGTGCTGCAGATAGAAAAATTAGGGCACATTTTGACTTCTCGAATCCTCTTCTATTTCATAAAAAGATTCTGACATGCAGACTGAAATATGCACTTTGAATACCAGCAGCAGACTTTCCTGGTGAGCAGTGGCTTTACTACAGTGATCTAATGAGCAACTAGAGTGCTAACATTCAGAATTTATGGCAAATGTGTGACACATCTGAATGCCTTCTTGATGGAACCAAAATAAAAAACTGAAAGTATTTCCTACTGATGAGACTGCAGTAAATGAGGAAATTAGGAAACTTCATAACAAATAAATCTCCCAAGAGAGCCACCAGAGACAAAAGAGCCCAAATGCAGCACAAATATCACCCAGATGTAGCCCACATGTAGCCCAATGACAGAAGTGTGCAAAACACTTATTTTTTTGTGTATTTGCAGTTTTATATAGCGCAGACTTGTCAGGTATTGGAGTGCTTTAAATGAGCATTGGTAACATCACACAAGATCAAATTCATTTTGGTTGTAGACATGGGGAGATTAAGTGATTTGATCATAATCAGAGAATGTTGAGCTGAAGCAGAAACTCCAACCTGGTTCCCCAGTTGCAAAGTCTGCAGCTCTGGAATTAACACCACATCCTCTCCCCTAGGTGCAACATTTAATCAAGTGGTCAACTGGATAAAAAAACATAAAGATTACAAATAATTTAGAAGTTCTTTGTCGCTATTTGAAAACTCAGAAAATATGTCCTAATTTTAGTTTTTTAGAGCACTAACCATAAATTTGATGCAAATAAGACCCTCTCATATATGTAATTTCTAAAGGAAATGCTCTAGGTATTACAGTTTTGATTACATCAAGATGACGTCATGCATTCCACACTTTTGTAATAAATATAGAATGTTAGCAATCTAGTTGTTCATTGGAATACTGTTGAGAGGCAGAGGCCAGGGGCACGGACTCTGAAAATTGAAGGCAGGTAGGAGAGTGCAGAGGCCACAATTTGACCATTCTGGGCAGGCAGGAAGGGCAGTGGCAGCACAACAGACTATGGAGGGCAGTGGAAAGGGGGGCAGGGGCAACAAACCAACAATACATGACTGGCAAGAGAGCCTGTGGCAATATAATAGACCATTGTGGGCAGAAGGAAGAGGCAGTGGTAGTACAACCATACATGCCAACAGACCCGTTTCAGCCAGGAAACATCAAATGTTTTTAAGCTCAAATGGGCTTTATTTGATCTGTCTCCTGTCTAAAATCTCCTCTTTTTCAATGTAACTCAAAGGGAAAATCAATACCCCAGTTTTTTTTCAAGATCTCCTTCTTACCAAGTTCAAAATGTTCGCAAGTATGGTACATTGGATCATGGTAGGCATGAGGAATTGGGGTAGGGACATGGACTCGGATAACAGAGGACAGGAGGGACATGGAGAGGTGCACCAAACTGACCCTACAGGGCAGGCATCAGGGTTTGCAGAAGCACAATACACCACACAGGGCATGCGGGACGGGAGTGCAGCACAACAATCTATAGAAAGCAATAGGGAGGGGACAGGACCGTGCACATGGACAAAAGAGAACAGAGGGGAAAGACGCAAAGGTAGGTAGCTGACCATAATGGACAGACAGGAGAGAAAGCTGCAGCATAACAGACCATAAAGGGCAGGAGGGACGGATCAGGGGCATTACAATGGAACAGACAAGCCAGGAGGGAGGGAATAGGGGTCTGCACATGGAAACAGTGCAGTGCAGTAGCAGCAAGATGACCATGGAGGTCAGGCAGGATGGGCACTAGAAACAAGACACACCATGGAGAGCAACAATGAGACTATGATGGCATACACACAGACCATGGAGGGAAGGTGGGAGGGGGTCAGGGGCAGCTAGCTGACCACATCGGGAAGGTGGGAAGGGCCATGGCAAGCGGGAAGGTTAGTGGCAGCACAATGGCTATGATGGGCAAGAAGGAGGGAGCAGGGGCATTCACAAAGGACCATGGAGGATAGAAGGGTGAGTTAGGACCTGGGCACAGACAAGAGAGTTCAGGGGGAAGGGGCCTCACAACAGACCGCGCAGGGCAGGCAGGAGGAGAAGTTGCAGCACAACAGACCAGGGAGGGCAGAAGGGTGTGGCAGTAAAATGGACCATGGAGGACAGGAGGAAGGTGATAGGGGCATGGCATGTGGACAGGCAGGGTGGAGGTGGCAGCGACAGGTTACAGTCATCTGACAATGCTAGGCAGGTGGGAGGGGAGTGGCAGCTCCACATAACACTCAGAATAGATAGGAGCGGCAGGTCCATGGAACATGTTGGGCAAAAAGGATGGAGCAGGGGCATGCACAAAGACATTGGAGGGCAGGGGGAAGGAGAATAGGGGCAGCAAGCTAAGCACAGAGGCTAAGCAGGAGGTCAATGATGGGCCATAGAATTGGAAAATGGAGCGCAGGAGGAGTGGACTGGTACATCATGCTAAATGGAGGGCAGTGGCAGCACATCAGACCATGCATGGCAGGAGGGAGGAGGCTAGTCCATGGATTCACACAACAGAGGATAGGGAGGAGGGGGATGGGGCAGCAAGCTAACTGTTCAGAGAAGGTGGGTATTAGGAACTTTATTGTTTTTAAAATGTGTGTCGGTGCGAACTACTTAAAATATGAACAAGTTTGCAGCATAATCTCACTTTTATTCAGGAAGAAGAGGATGTTTGTGACTGTGACTCCGGGCTCACTTGGCAGAAACACCCCTTGACCCTCCACCCCCATCACAATATGTAATGCCTGTGAAAAGGGTAGGTGGACGCAGTGTTATATAGAAAATAGTCCTGAGAGCACGATTGAAAATGAAAACTAGATATAGTATATGGTATAAACTATGCACCAAAAAGTGTGATATAAGATGAACCGGGCGTGAAATATAATATGCAATACATTGTGCGCAATGACAGATTCACTGGAGAGCGCGAGATAGCACAGGCACTAGCGCGTGCTTTGCCATATGCGCCTTGGAGTGTAATATGCACAGGGCAGTGTTGTGTAACCTAACTAGTCTCTAAAGTTGTAATATAAAATATGTGCTGGGGAGTGTAACATTGCATATGCACTGTGACAAAGATATGGATCCCAGATTGTAATATGTATGGCATAGCGCTGTACGTTATAACATAGGCATCGAGGAAGGCACGTTAGATGGGGCAATATAACCCATGCGAAGGCAAGTGTAGCATGACATATTCACGGGGTGGTGTTACAGTGCACATGGGTTAGAGAGTGTCATAGCATATGCACTAGCTGGTGGAATACAACACAGAGGTGTGTGGCACTCTACGGGCACTGGTGGGTCTAACACAGCATTGGGCTTTGCCAGGAGCACGCTGTGACTCTCAAGTGAGGTTCCTCTCCTTTCCAGTGAGTAAAATAAAAAGTATTACACATCCGGCGGTGGATGTGTGTTTTATTAACCGTGAGGGGGGTTTCTTGCATAGTTTGGTCGAATTTTTGTCGAATCCCCTTTGAATGGCTTGGTGTGCGTGTGTATTAAATGCGCCCATCAATAGCTACCCATGTTTGTATAAATAAACGACAAGGGTGTCTACTTGGAGAGTACCCACCGGCGGGGGCACCGGGATTAGGCACGGTAAGGCGTCAGACACGTCAGAGCTTCACTAGCGGTGTAAATACATTCCACGTGGATTCATTGTATGCATAGTCGCCTTTTAATGAATATCATGCAAATCGTCATGGTGATAGGTACATACGGTTTGTCCAGCATGTCCTAGGTGTTACTATAAATATATATTTTTTTTAAATAATAAAAAACAAAGGCCGGCCCCGGGGTATGGGGTCCCCGGGGCCATAAGTGGCCTGAGGAGGGGGGCATTGCAGCCCCCCTCCTAAAGAATAAAAAAATAAAAAAGGCCATGACCCGGGGGTTTGGGTCCCCGGGGCCGATTAAGGCCTTGGGAGGGCCGCATATATTTTTTTCAACAAAAAAAATTAGGGTGCAGGCCCTGGGGGATGGGGTCCCCAGGGCCAATAAATAAGAAAAAGAAGGGGGCCACACAGCCCTCCTTCTTAAAAAAATAAAATAAATAAAAGACCGGCATCGCACCGGAGGCCACGCCCCCTCCTTGCAGCACTCTGCAAACGCACCCCCTGGCCAGTTGTAAGTTGGGGAATTAATTCCCCTTAAATACTGAGGGTCCCTGAGGGCCAACTAGCCCAACAGGTCTCTCCAGTATGCCCCAGGGAGCTGTGTTGCAGACAGGTGGTCTGAGGCCATGCCCCTTTTTACACCTCTATGCAGCGCAGCTCTGTGGCACTTACTGGAGGTACCTAGTGGGCTAGTTTGACCCTAGGGACCCTTAGGATTCAAGGGGACTTAATCTCTCAATTTAGAATGGTCACAGGGCACGTTTACACAGTGGTGAAGGGAGGGGACGGGGCCTGAGGTGACATTTGCAAACACGCCCTGTGGCGCGTTTTAAGTTGGGGAAATAATTCCCTTTCAATCCTGACGGACCCTGGGGGCCAACTGGCCCACCAGGTGCTTCCAGTAAGCGCCACTGCTCTGCGTTGCAGAGAGGTGGTGCAGGCCGTGCCCCTTTTTACACCTCTCTGCAATGGCGCTTACTGGACGTACCTAGTGGGCTATTTTGCCCCTAGGGACCCTCAGGATTCAAACAAACTTAATCTACCAACTAAAAACGGCCACAGGGCGTGTTTACACAGTGGTGAAGGGAGGGGACGGGGCCTGAGTTAACGTGTGCAAACAAGCCCTGTGGCGTGTTTTAAGTTGGGGAAATAGTTCCCCTTCAATCCTGAGGGACCCTGGGGGCCAACTGGCCCACCAGGTGCTTCCAGTAAGTGCCACTGCACTGCGTTGCAGAGAGGTGGTCTAGGGCGTGCCCCTTTTTACATCTCTCTGCAACGCAGCTGTGGCGCGTACTGGAGGTACCTAGTGGTCTAGTTGGACCAACTTAAAACGGCCACAGGGCGTATTTACACAGTGGGGAAGGGAGGGGACGGGGTCTGAGGTGACGTGCGCAACCATGCCCTGTGGCATATTTTAAGAGGTAGTTTTAATCCCCTGCCCTTTTATATACTAGGGGCTTACAGAGGAGGTCACGCTAATCACAGGGGGACCCTAACGCATAGTTTTCCCTAGTGTATGTAGGTGTTTTCACTGTATTCTGAGTGTCTTTTAACATAGCACTGGCTCTAGGACTGGTTAGTCAGTTACTACCAGTATCCGTCTGAAAAAGTTGAGGGTACAGGATGATTTTGCAACAAGCCTTCTTTCTGCTCTTCTGTTTGTTCTTTCTGCACGTTATCCTTCTTCCTGCACTTTTCTTTGTCTTTGAGGACTTCTGTTGTTTCTTTCTGCATTTCTTTTTTTTCTTTCTGTGCGTTTTTCTTCTTTCTTCACATGTCCTATCTCTGTAGGCATAGTTAGAAATTAGCATTTTAAAAACCTTTGAAATTCACTGAAAAAACCATAGGTTTCAGGCACATTATAGTTAGGAATTAGCATTTAAAAAACCTTAGAAATTCACTGAAAAAACCATAGGTTTCAGGGGTGTTATAGTTAGCTGGACTTTTCACTCGTACAAAACCATTGAAATTCTCCCGTTATTGTTAGTTCAGCTAACTATAACTCGCGCGCCCGCAATGCACTGCTGATGACGTCACATATTACATCACTCATGACATGGTCAGTGACTTCACTCATGACATCCCTGATGACATCTCAAATGACATCACTGATGACATCATCCTTGTGATAGAGTGGCAGACCTCCTCTCCCCCTAATATAACCTTTGATACACACACTCAAAAATAGAAACTAAAACAATGGACATACCAATACCAGTTACAACAACCTATTCAGTAATTCTAAGATCCACATACACATCCACTCATTCACCAACAGTCCTATACAGTCACTCATACATGTACTCACTCATCATATGTACTCATACACCTATACATCCTGTTACACAACGCCACTCATCCATAGAGTTACTCACACACATAGTCACTCATGCTAATAAAGAATCAAACATCCATTTACTTGCATATACAGTTATATACACTACTAAAGAATCAAACATCCATTTACTTGCATATACAGTTATACACACACCACCACACTTACTTCTACAGAAACTTACACATACGTAGGGGCAGATTTATATCGGACTTGCGCCACTTTTACGCCGCCATTGCGTCACTTTTGTGATGCAGCGGCGGCGTAAACCCTGTGCCATGTTGCGCCCCATTTACAACGTGACGCATCTAGGGAGATGCGTCACGTTGTAAAGCTTGCGCCACATGTGGGCGTACCTGCACAGGGGGGAGCGTTCCGGCGCAGGAACGCCTCCTAAAAGTGGCTGAGTGAAATCTACAAGATTTCACTCAGTCACTTTTGAGCCCATGCTGCGTCAAAACCCTGCGCCTGCTTGAAGCAGGCGTAAGGATTGACGCAGCATTGTAACCATAGGGCCCCCCAGAGCATTGCTGGAGCTGCGTCGCGCTTGCGACGCAACTCCAGCAATGCGCCACTTTTACGGCACAGATGCGTCACGCATCTGTGCCGTTTTTGCCCCATGGTGCGCCGCATTGTAAATGCGGCGCATCCATGGTGGCGGAGCTGTGGCGCACAATAACTGGCGCATCCCTGCTGATATGCAGGGATGCGCCAGTCGTCATAAATCTGCCCCGTAGTCTTTTAAACAATCACTTATAGAAACACATACTTATTCATACAGGAACTCTTTCAATCTCTCACTCTCACATATACTCACTTATATACACCAATAGTAACATATACTAGTTTAAAACATATGTCGTTACTCATAAAGACACTATTGAGACAGTCATTCACTCACTAACACACCCATGCACACACTCATCCACCCATACAGTCCTGCACACATGCTGTCTTCAACACATACAAACAGTGAGTCACTCATTCATGCACCTATGCACTACGTAATACCCCCACCGAACCATACAGACACTCAGACTCTCATACTGATACTCAAAAAACCAACTAATAACCTAAATAGACACTCATGTAGCTACTCACCAACCCATGCAGCTACTTATACACAAAGTGAGAGACTGATACAGATATTTACATATTTATACATTACTCACTAAGCCATGTATTCACTAAGATACACTTAATCAGTCAGTTATACAATCAATTTTTCAAAAACAAATCATCCATTTAGACACTTATATACCCATTTATTCTTCCATCGACCTTGAGATTTACATATATAAAGCATATGTAATTTTCAGAAAAACACACATTCACTGGATGATGTCATCAGTGATGTCATCAGTGATGTCATTTGAGATGTCATCAGTGATGTCCTGAGTGATGTCACTGACCATGTCATGAGTGATGTAATATGTGACGTCATCAGCAGTGCATTGCGGGCGCGCGAGTTATAGTTAGCTGAACTAACTGTAACGGGGGAATTTCAATGGTTTTGTCCAGCTAACTATAACACCCCTGAAACCTATGGTTTTTTCAGTGAATATATATATATATATATATATATATATTATCTACTGGCGGTCGCCAGTAGATAGTTATAGTTAGGACCTATTTTCCATAGGAAATCTGCAACATTCTATTTGGAATAACGTTGGCGCCGGTTGATGATTCCTCGCTAAATTTTCCAAACTTTTGGCCAGCTCCGCTCCGCTCCTACCCTGAAAGGTTTGCAGTGATCCGTCAAGCGGGGGCCGAGAAAAAAGGGGGGTCCCAAAACGCGTTTTCCCCATGCAATTTCCCATAGGATCTGTTGTCGCAGCTACAGCCCGAACCGCTGAATGGAATGACACCAAATTTGGCAAAGTGGTAGTCCTCAGTTCGGACTCGTGCCTTTTGCATATATGGTGTGAATCTGTTCAGTAGTTCCTGAGAAAATTATGGTAAAAAAGTTAGTGATATCTATGGCCGCGGAGGATCTGCGGACCGTACCCGCACCGTAAGCGCACCCTCCCCGAACCGAGCGTGCACCTTCCCGATCGCGCGCTGAATGCTAATTTGCTGTCGAGTGTCTCTCTACATTCGAAACCAGGAACTGTTGGCGGCCATTTTCTGCCTCTGTAGAAGCGAGGCTGAAGATGCAAGGGGAATAAGTGTGTAAAACATATAAAGGGGGCAGGGTGGAAATACTCTGACCCTCTAGAGGTGCTTAGGGGGTCCCAGAAGGATCCCCTGGGGCCCCCTTTTAAAAAAAAAAAAACACCGGGAATCCTATCGCGTTGGATGCACGGATTTTCTCGTGGTGGGTGCGCGGATCCACGGCAACGTTTTTTGAAAAACGACAAGAAATCATTGGTTGTATGACAACTTTCTACACTGAAAGGTAGGGTGAATATTTCTGTTTTTTAAAGGTATGATTGTTATTGGTTAACAAAAACAGATTGTAAGGAACATTATATATGATAAGCTGATATGTTGAAAAGTCAAGCACACTTCCTGTCTTGTGTAGGAACATTGTGTGCTGAACTTGTGACCTGTGAGCTCAGTGCAGTGTTCCATGACCTGTTTCTATGGTAACAGGCAGAAGGCAGATTGGGGGAAGGGTTGAAATGTATTTCAGTTGGAAAGGGTTGAAATTTTTAACCAATAGAAATGTGTGTTTGCTTTTGAGTTTATGTGCGAAGGATTGTGATTTGATGTTTACATGTATATGTGTGGAAAATGAAAGGGAAACCTTTTCATTCTTTGCTTTTGCTGAGAGGTGCACAGTGCAGAGATTCTGTAAAAGAAAATATGGTGAGTGATTGATATACTTCTTAATCTACAAAAGAACTTGAAAGATGAGTTATTTAATTGTGAGGGGATGTATGTAGACTATTTTGATTTTAATCAGACTAATGTATTTTTCCTGCTAAAGTGTAGGGAGTACTTTTTTTCTCTACAATGTGTGTGCATGTAGAAACCATTCTGTGATAAGCATTTGTGTTTTTCATGTGTTTGTAAACAGATAACTGTGCAGTTTTTATATTTTGGTAGAATTAGAAACCAGTCATTGTTTATGAATTTGTGAAATGAGTTATGTTATGTTTCTATACTAAAATGTAGTACTACTTCTAGATGAAGAAATGTGTTTTGGTATAGTGCAAGGGATAGTGTTGTTTGTCTAGAATCACACAGTGAGTCTGTGTGCATTTGGGAACCACTGTGAGAGAAGCATTTGGTAACATTGTGTATTTGCTGACAGATAACTGTTTTAACTTGTCATGTTGTGAAGATTTAGTAGCATTAGAAGACAGTTATGGCTTATGATTTGATTAAATGAGTCAGGCTTTGACAGAAAAGTGCAGTCCTGAAATATGTAGATTGTGTGCAGTTCCCTTACCAGTTGCATTGTAGTGAATGAGTTTTGGTAAACTCCTAGGGATAGTGGTGCATGTCTAGAATCACAGTGTGAGTTAGTGTGTATTTGGGATCAGTGTGAGAGAAGCATTTGGTGATATCATGTATTTGCTTACAGATAACCTTTTTAAAACCTGTCATGTTGTGAAGTTTTAGTAGCATTAGAATCCAGTCTTTGCTTATGCGTTGATTAAATGAGTCATGCTTTGACACTGATGTGCTGTACTTAAATATGTAGATTGTCTTCAGTACCATTAACTCTTCCAGACTAGTGAATGAATTTTGGTAAATTCCTAGGATAGTGTTGATTGTCTAAAATCACACTGTGAATCTGTGTGCATTTGGGTCAGGATTGTGAGAGAAGCATTTGGTAACATCGTGTATTTGCTGACAGATAACTGTTTTAAAACCAGTCTGGTTGTCAAGTTTTAGTAGCATTAGAAGACAGTTATGGCTTATGCTTTCATTAAATGAGTCAGGCATTGACAGTAAATTGCAGTCGTGAAATATGTAGATTGTGTGCAGTTCCCTTACCACTTGCACTGTAGTGAATGAGTTTTGGTAAACTCATAGGGCCAGTGGTGCATGTCTAGAATCACACTGTGAGTTAGTGTGTATTTGGGATCAGTGTGAGAGAATCATTTGGTAACATCATGTATTTGCTGACAGATAACTGTTTTAAAACCTGTCATGTTGTGAAGTTTTAGTAGCATTAGAATCCAGTCTTTGCTTATGCGTTGATTAAATGAGTCATGCTTTGACACTGATGTGCTGTACTTAAATATGTAGATTGTCTTCAGTACCATTAACTCTTCCAGACTAGTGAATGAGTTTTGGTAAACTCCTAGGATAGTGTTGATTGTCTAAAATCACACTGTGAATCTGTGTGCATTTGGGTAAGGATTGTGAGAGAAGCATTTGGTAACATCGTGTATTTGCTGACAGATAACTGTTTTAAAACCAGTCAGGTTGTCAAGTTTTAGTAGCATTAGAAGACAGTTATGGCTTATGCTTTCATTAAATGAGTCAGGCATTGACAGTAAATTGCAGTCGTGAAATATGTAGATTGTGTGCAGTTCCCTTACCACTTGCACTGTAGTGAATGAGTTTTGGTAAACTCATAGGGATAGTGGTGCTTGTCTAGAATCACACTGTGAGTTAGTGTGTATTTGGGATCAGTGTGAGAGAATCATTTGGTAACATCATGTATTTGCTGACAGATAACTGTTTTAAAACCTGTCATGTTGTGAAGTTTTAGTAGCATTAGAATCCAGTCTTTGCTTATGCGTTGATTAAATGAGTCATGCTTTGACACTGATGTGCTGTACTTAAATATGTAGATTGTCTTCAGTACCATTAACTCTTCCAGACTAGTGAATGAGTTTTGGTAAACTACTAGGATAGTGTTGATTGTCTAAAATCACACTGTGAGTCTGTGTGCATTTGGGTAAGGATTGTAAGAGAAGCATTTGGTAACATTGTGTATTTACTGACAGATAACTGTTTTAAAAGCTGTCATGTTGTCAAGTTTTAGTAGCATTAGAAGCCAGTCTTTGCTTATGCGTTGATCAAATTAGTCAGGCATTGACATTAAAGTGTAGTCGTGAAATATGTAGATTGTGTGCAGTTCCTTTACCACTTCCACTGTAGTGAATGAGTTTTGGTAAACTCCTAGGGATAGTGTTGTTTGTCTAGAATCACACTGTGAGTCTGTGTGCATTTGGGAACCACTGTGAGAGAAGTGTTTGGTAACATCGTGTATTTGCTGACAGATAAGTGTTGTAAAACATGTCATGTTGTCAAGTTTTAGTAGCATTAGAAGACAGTTATGGCTTATGCTTTCATTATATGAGTCAGGCATTGACAGTAAATTGCAGTTGCGAAATATGTAGATTGTGTGCAGCTCCCTTACCACTTGCACTGTAGTGAATGAGTTTTGGTAAACTCATAGGGATAGTGGTGCTTGTCTAGAATCACACTGTGAGTTAGTGTGTATTTGGGATCACTGTGCGAGAAGCATTTGGTAACATCATGTATTTGCTGACAGATAACTGTTTTAAAACCTGTCATGTTGTGAAGTTTTAGTAGGATTAGAATCCAGTCTTTGCTTATGCGTTGATTAAATGAGTCATGCTTTGACACTGATGTGGTGTACTTAAATATGTAGATTGTGTGCAGTACCATTAACTCTTCGAGAGTAGTGAATGAGTTTTGGTAAACTCCTAGGAGAGTGTTGCTTGTCTAAAATCACACTGTGAGTCTGTGTGCATTTGGGTAAGGATTGTGAGAGAAGCATTAGGTAACATCGTGTATTTGCTGACATATACCTGTTTTAAAACCGGTCATGTTGTGAAGTTTTAGTAGCATTAGAAGCCAGTCTTTGCTTATGCTTTGATTATATGAGTTAGGCTTTGACGTAAAAGTGCAGTCCTGAAATATGAAGATTGTGTGCAGTTCGCTTACCACTTCCACAGTAGTGAATGATTTTTGGTAAACTCCTAGGTATAGTGGTTGTTGTCTAGAATCACACTGTGAGTCTGTGTGCATTTGAGAACCACTGTGAGAGAAGCATTTGGTAACATTGTGTATTTGCTGACAGATAACTAATTTAAAACCTCTCATGTTGTCAAGTTTTAGTAGCATTAGAAGCTAGTCTTTGCTTATGCATTGATAAAATGAGTCAGGGTTTGACACTAAGGTGCAGTACCATGTACAAAGGTTGGTCGCACACTGCTCGTCACACCAGCAAGTTGCCCCAAAGGACTGTGGTAAATGTAGTGGCGACGGCGGGTACGCCTATGCCACGATGTATAAAGAACAGTATGTGTTGCATTAGCCATCCCTGGACACGTGTTTCGAGGTAGTTGCCTCTCGTCAGCAGGGAGCAGGTCAGTGTAAAGGGGTGCCGTGTGGACTGCCAAAATGTAATTAAAACAGGTCAAGTACCTCTCATGGCGCGCAGGTGCAGATCCAAGGCTCGTCAGCCCGTTGGCTCAAGGGAGCCATAATAAATTGTGCAAAGGTTGGTCGCACACTGCTCGTCACACCAGCAAGTTGCCCCAAAGGACTGTGGTAAATGTAGTGGCGACGGCGGGTACGCCTATGCCACGATGTATAAAGAACAGTATGTGTTGCATTAGCCATCCCTGGACACGTGTTTCGAGGTAGTTGCCTCTCGTCAGCAGGGAGCAGGTCAGTGTAAAGGGGTGCCGTGTGGACTGCCAAAATGTAATTAAAACAGGTCAAGTACCTCTCATGGCGCGCAGGTGCAGATCCAAGGCTCGTCAGCCCGTTGGCTCAAGGGAGCCATAATAAATTGTGCAAAGGTTGGTCGCACACTGCTCGTCACACCAGCAAGTTGCCCCAAAGGACTGTGGTAAATGTAGTGGCGACGGCGGGTACGCCTATGCCACGATGTATAAAGAACAGTATGTGTTGCATTAGCCATCCCTGGACACGTGTTTCGAGGTAGTTGCCTCTCGTCAGCAGGGAGCAGGTCAGTGTAAAGGGGTGCCGTGTGGACTGCCAAAATGTAATTAAAACAGGTCAAGTACCTCTCATGGCGCGCAGGTGCAGATCCAAGGCTCGTCAGCCCGTTGGCTCAAGGGAGCCATAATAAATTGTGCAAAGGTTGGTCGCACACTGCTCGTCACACCAGCAAGTTGCCCCAAAGGACTGTGGTAAATGTAGTGGCGACGGCGGGTACGCCTATGCCACGATGTATAAAGAACAGTATGTGTTGCATTAGCCATCCCTGGACACGTGTTTCGAGGTAGTTGCCTCTCGTCAGCAGGGAGCAGGTCAGTGTAAAGGGGTGCCGTGTGGACTGCCAAAATGTAATTAAAACAGGTCAAGTACCTCTCATGGCGCGCAGGTGCAGATCCAAGGCTCGTCAGCCCGTTGGCTCAAGGGAGCCATAATAAATTGTGCAAAGGTTGGTCGCACACTGCTCGTCACACCAGCAAGTTGCCCCAAAGGACTGTGGTAAATGTAGTGGCGACGGCGGGTACGCCTATGCCACGATGTATAAAGAACAGTATGTGTTGCATTAGCCATCCCTGGACACGTGTTTCGAGGTAGTTGCCTCTCGTCAGCAGGGAGCAGGTCAGTGTAAAGGGGTGCCGTGTGGACTGCCAAAATGTAATTAAAACAGGTCAAGTACCTCTCATGGCGCGCAGGTGCAGATCCAAGGCTCGTCAGCCCGTTGGCTCAAGGGAGCCATAATAAATTGTGCAAAGGTTGGTCGCACACTGCTCGTCACACCAGCAAGTTGCCCCAAAGGACTGTGGTAAATGTAGTGGCGACGGCGGGTACGCCTATGCCACGATGTATAAAGAACAGTATGTGTTGCATTAGCCATCCCTGGACACGTGTTTCGAGGTAGTTGCCTCTCGTCAGCAGGGAGCAGGTCAGTGTAAAGGGGTGCCGTGTGGACTGCCAAAATGTAATTAAAACAGGTCAAGTACCTCTCATGGCGCGCAGGTGCAGATCCAAGGCTCGTCAGCCCGTTGGCTCAAGGGAGCCATAATAAATTGTGCAAAGGTTGGTCGCACACTGCTCGTCACACCAGCAAGTTGCCCCAAAGGACTGTGGTAAATGTAGTGGCGACGGCGGGTACGCCTATGCCACGATGTATAAAGAACAGTATGTGTTGCATTAGCCATCCCTGGACACGTGTTTCGAGGTAGTTGCCTCTCGTCAGCAGGGAGCAGGTCAGTGTAAAGGGGTGCCGTGTGGACTGCCAAAATGTAATTAAAACAGGTCAAGTACCTCTCATGGCGCGCAGGTGCAGATCCAAGGCTCGTCAGCCCGTTGGCTCAAGGGAGCCATAATAAATTGTGCAAAGGTTGGTCGCACACTGCTCGTCACACCAGCAAGTTGCCCCAAAGGACTGTGGTAAATGTAGTGGCGACGGCGGGTACGCCTATGCCACGATGTATAAAGAACAGTATGTGTTGCATTAGCCATCCCTGGACACGTGTTTCGAGGTAGTTGCCTCTCGTCAGCAGGGAGCAGGTCAGTGTAAAGGGGTGCCGTGTGGACTGCCAAAATGTAATTAAAACAGGTCAAGTACCTCTCATGGCGCGCAGGTGCAGATCCAAGGCTCGTCAGCCCGTTGGCTCAAGGGAGCCATAATAAATTGTGCAAAGGTTGGTCGCACACTGCTCGTCACACCAGCAAGTTGCCCCAAAGGACTGTGGTAAATGTAGTGGCGACGGCGGGTACGCCTATGCCACGATGTATAAAGAACAGTATGTGTTGCATTAGCCATCCCTGGACACGTGTTTCGAGGTAGTTGCCTCTCGTCAGCAGGGAGCAGGTCAGTGTAAAGGGGTGCCGTGTGGACTGCCAAAATGTAATTAAAACAGGTCAAGTACCTCTCATGGCGCGCAGGTGCAGATCCAAGGCTCGTCAGCCCGTTGGCTCAAGGGAGCCATAATAAATTGTGCAAAGGTTGGTCGCACACTGCTCGTCACACCAGCAAGTTGCCCCAAAGGACTGTGGTAAATGTAGTGGCGACGGCGGGTACGCCTATGCCACGATGTATAAAGAACAGTATGTGTTGCATTAGCCATCCCTGGACACGTGTTTCGAGGTAGTTGCCTCTCGTCAGCAGGGAGCAGGTCAGTGTAAAGGGGTGCCGTGTGGACTGCCAAAATGTAATTAAAACAGGTCAAGTACCTCTCATGGCGCGCAGGTGCAGATCCAAGGCTCGTCAGCCCGTTGGCTCAAGGGAGCCATAATAAATTGTGCAAAGGTTGGTCGCACACTGCTCGTCACACCAGCAAGTTGCCCCAAAGGACTGTGGTAAATGTAGTGGCGACGGCGGGTACGCCTATGCCACGATGTATAAAGAACAGTATGTGTTGCATTAGCCATCCCTGGACACGTGTTTCGAGGTAGTTGCCTCTCGTCAGCAGGGAGCAGGTCAGTGTAAAGGGGTGCCGTGTGGACTGCCAAAATGTAATTAAAACAGGTCAAGTACCTCTCATGGCGCGCAGGTGCAGATCCAAGGCTCGTCAGCCCGTTGGCTCAAGGGAGCCATAATAAATTGTGCAAAGGTTGGTCGCACACTGCTCGTCACACCAGCAAGTTGCCCCAAAGGACTGTGGTAAATGTAGTGGCGACGGCGGGTACGCCTATGCCACGATGTATAAAGAACAGTATGTGTTGCATTAGCCATCCCTGGACACGTGTTTCGAGGTAGTTGCCTCTCGTCAGCAGGGAGCAGGTCAGTGTAAAGGGGTGCCGTGTGGACTGCCAAAATGTAATTAAAACAGGTCAAGTACCTCTCATGGCGCGCAGGTGCAGATCCAAGGCTCGTCAGCCCGTTGGCTCAAGGGAGCCATAATAAATTGTGCAAAGGTTGGTCGCACACTGCTCGTCACACCAGCAAGTTGCCCCAAAGGACTGTGGTAAATGTAGTGGCGACGGCGGGTACGCCTATGCCACGATGTATAAAGAACAGTATGTGTTGCATTAGCCATCCCTGGACACGTGTTTCGAGGTAGTTGCCTCTCGTCAGCAGGGAGCAGGTCAGTGTAAAGGGGTGCCGTGTGGACTGCCAAAATGTAATTAAAACAGGTCAAGTACCTCTCATGGCGCGCAGGTGCAGATCCAAGGCTCGTCAGCCCGTTGGCTCAAGGGAGCCATAATAAATTGTGCAAAGGTTGGTCGCACACTGCTCGTCACACCAGCAAGTTGCCCCAAAGGACTGTGGTAAATGTAGTGGCGACGGCGGGTACGCCTATGCCACGATGTATAAAGAACAGTATGTGTTGCATTAGCCATCCCTGGACACGTGTTTCGAGGTAGTTGCCTCTCGTCAGCAGGGAGCAGGTCAGTGTAAAGGGGTGCCGTGTGGACTGCCAAAATGTAATTAAAACAGGTCAAGTACCTCTCATGGCGCGCAGGTGCAGATCCAAGGCTCGTCAGCCCGTTGGCTCAAGGGAGCCATAATAAATTGTGCAAAGGTTGGTCGCACACTGCTCGTCACACCAGCAAGTTGCCCCAAAGGACTGTGGTAAATGTAGTGGCGACGGCGGGTACGCCTATGCCACGATGTATAAAGAACAGTATGTGTTGCATTAGCCATCCCTGGACACGTGTTTCGAGGTAGTTGCCTCTCGTCAGCAGGGAGCAGGTCAGTGTAAAGGGGTGCCGTGTGGACTGCCAAAATGTAATTAAAACAGGTCAAGTACCTCTCATGGCGCGCAGGTGCAGATCCAAGGCTCGTCAGCCCGTTGGCTCAAGGGAGCCATAATAAATTGTGCAAAGGTTGGTCGCACACTGCTCGTCACACCAGCAAGTTGCCCCAAAGGACTGTGGTAAATGTAGTGGCGACGGCGGGTACGCCTATGCCACGATGTATAAAGAACAGTATGTGTTGCATTAGCCATCCCTGGACACGTGTTTCGAGGTAGTTGCCTCTCGTCAGCAGGGAGCAGGTCAGTGTAAAGGGGTGCCGTGTGGACTGCCAAAATGTAATTAAAACAGGTCAAGTACCTCTCATGGCGCGCAGGTGCAGATCCAAGGCTCGTCAGCCCGTTGGCTCAAGGGAGCCATAATAAATTGTGCAAAGGTTGGTCGCACACTGCTCGTCACACCAGCAAGTTGCCCCAAAGGACTGTGGTAAATGTAGTGGCGACGGCGGGTACGCCTATGCCACGATGTATAAAGAACAGTATGTGTTGCATTAGCCATCCCTGGACACGTGTTTCGAGGTAGTTGCCTCTCGTCAGCAGGGAGCAGGTCAGTGTAAAGGGGTGCCGTGTGGACTGCCAAAATGTAATTAAAACAGGTCAAGTACCTCTCATGGCGCGCAGGTGCAGATCCAAGGCTCGTCAGCCCGTTGGCTCAAGGGAGCCATAATAAATTGTGCAAAGGTTGGTCGCACACTGCTCGTCACACCAGCAAGTTGCCCCAAAGGACTGTGGTAAATGTAGTGGCGACGGCGGGTACGCCTATGCCACGATGTATAAAGAACAGTATGTGTTGCATTAGCCATCCCTGGACACGTGTTTCGAGGTAGTTGCCTCTCGTCAGCAGGGAGCAGGTCAGTGTAAAGGGGTGCCGTGTGGACTGCCAAAATGTAATTAAAACAGGTCAAGTACCTCTCATGGCGCGCAGGTGCAGATCCAAGGCTCGTCAGCCCGTTGGCTCAAGGGAGCCATAATAAATTGTGCAAAGGTTGGTCGCACACTGCTCGTCACACCAGCAAGTTGCCCCAAAGGACTGTGGTAAATGTAGTGGCGACGGCGGGTACGCCTATGCCACGATGTATAAAGAACAGTATGTGTTGCATTAGCCATCCCTGGACACGTGTTTCGAGGTAGTTGCCTCTCGTCAGCAGGGAGCAGGTCAGTGTAAAGGGGTGCCGTGTGGACTGCCAAAATGTAATTAAAACAGGTCAAGTACCTCTCATGGCGCGCAGGTGCAGATCCAAGGCTCGTCAGCCCGTTGGCTCAAGGGAGCCATAATAAATTGTGCAAAGGTTGGTCGCACACTGCTCGTCACACCAGCAAGTTGCCCCAAAGGACTGTGGTAAATGTAGTGGCGACGGCGGGTACGCCTATGCCACGATGTATAAAGAACAGTATGTGTTGCATTAGCCATCCCTGGACACGTGTTTCGAGGTAGTTGCCTCTCGTCAGCAGGGAGCAGGTCAGTGTAAAGGGGTGCCGTGTGGACTGCCAAAATGTAATTAAAACAGGTCAAGTACCTCTCATGGCGCGCAGGTGCAGATCCAAGGCTCGTCAGCCCGTTGGCTCAAGGGAGCCATAATAAATTGTGCAAAGGTTGGTCGCACACTGCTCGTCACACCAGCAAGTTGCCCCAAAGGACTGTGGTAAATGTAGTGGCGACGGCGGGTACGCCTATGCCACGATGTATAAAGAACAGTATGTGTTGCATTAGCCATCCCTGGACACGTGTTTCGAGGTAGTTGCCTCTCGTCAGCAGGGAGCAGGTCAGTGTAAAGGGGTGCCGTGTGGACTGCCAAAATGTAATTAAAACAGGTCAAGTACCTCTCATGGCGCGCAGGTGCAGATCCAAGGCTCGTCAGCCCGTTGGCTCAAGGGAGCCATAATAAATTGTGCAAAGGTTGGTCGCACACTGCTCGTCACACCAGCAAGTTGCCCCAAAGGACTGTGGTAAATGTAGTGGCGACGGCGGGTACGCCTATGCCACGATGTATAAAGAACAGTATGTGTTGCATTAGCCATCCCTGGACACGTGTTTCGAGGTAGTTGCCTCTCGTCAGCAGGGAGCAGGTCAGTGTAAAGGGGTGCCGTGTGGACTGCCAAAATGTAATTAAAACAGGTCAAGTACCTCTCATGGCGCGCAGGTGCAGATCCAAGGCTCGTCAGCCCGTTGGCTCAAGGGAGCCATAATAAATTGTGCAAAGGTTGGTCACACACTGCTCGTCACACCAGCAAGTTGCCCCAAAGGACTGTGGTAAATGTAGTGGCGACGGCGGGTACGCCTATGCCACGATGTATAAAGAACAGTATGTGTTGCATTAGCCATCCCTGGACACGTGTTTCGAGGTAGTTGCCTCTCGTCAGCAGGGAGCAGGTCAGTGTAAAGGGGTGCCGTGTGGACTGCCAAAATGTAATTAAAACAGGTCAAGTACCTCTCATGGCGCGCAGGTGCAGATCCAAGGCTCGTCAGCCCGTTGGCTCAAGGGAGCCATAATAAATTGTGCAAAGGTTGGTCGCACACTGCTCGTCACACCAGCAAGTTGCCCCAAAGGACTGTGGTAAATGTAGTGGCGACGGCGGGTACGCCTATGCCACGATGTATAAAGAACAGTATGTGTTGCATTAGCCATCCCTGGACACGTGTTTCGAGGTAGTTGCCTCTCGTCAGCAGGGAGCAGGTCAGTGTAAAGGGGTGCCGTGTGGACTGCCAAAATGTAATTAAAACAGGTCAAGTACCTCTCATGGCGCGCAGGTGCAGATCCAAGGCTCGTCAGCCCGTTGGCTCAAGGGAGCCATAATAAATTGTGCAAAGGTTGGTCGCACACTGCTCGTCACACCAGCAAGTTGCCCCAAAGGACTGTGGTAAATGTAGTGGCGACGGCGGGTACGCCTATGCCACGATGTATAAAGAACAGTATGTGTTGCATTAGCCATCCCTGGACACGTGTTTCGAGGTAGTTGCCTCTCGTCAGCAGGGAGCAGGTCAGTGTAAAGGGGTGCCGTGTGGACTGCCAAAATGTAATTAAAACAGGTCAAGTACCTCTCATGGCGCGCAGGTGCAGATCCAAGGCTCGTCAGCCCGTTGGCTCAAGGGAGCCATAATAAATTGTGCAAAGGTTGGTCGCACACTGCTCGTCACACCAGCAAGTTGCCCCAAAGGACTGTGGTAAATGTAGTGGCGACGGCGGGTACGCCTATGCCACGATGTATAAAGAACAGTATGTGTTGCATTAGCCATCCCTGGACACGTGTTTCGAGGTAGTTGCCTCTCGTCAGCAGGGAGCAGGTCAGTGTAAAGGGGTGCCGTGTGGACTGCCAAAATGTAATTAAAACAGGTCAAGTACCTCTCATGGCGCGCAGGTGCAGATCCAAGGCTCGTCAGCCCGTTGGCTCAAGGGAGCCATAATAAATTGTGCAAAGGTTGGTCGCACACTGCTCGTCACACCAGCAAGTTGCCCCAAAGGACTGTGGTAAATGTAGTGGCGACGGCGGGTACGCCTATGCCACGATGTATAAAGAACAGTATGTGTTGCATTAGCCATCCCTGGACACGTGTTTCGAGGTAGTTGCCTCTCGTCAGCAGGGAGCAGGTCAGTGTAAAGGGGTGCCGTGTGGACTGCCAAAATGTAATTAAAACAGGTCAAGTACCTCTCATGGCGCGCAGGTGCAGATCCAAGGCTCGTCAGCCCGTTGGCTCAAGGGAGCCATAATAAATTGTGCAAAGGTTGGTCGCACACTGCTCGTCACACCAGCAAGTTGCCCCAAAGGACTGTGGTAAATGTAGTGGCGACGGCGGGTACGCCTATGCCACGATGTATAAAGAACAGTATGTGTTGCATTAGCCATCCCTGGACACGTGTTTCGAGGTAGTTGCCTCTCGTCAGCAGGGAGCAGGTCAGTGTAAAGGGGTGCCGTGTGGACTGCCAAAATGTAATTAAAACAGGTCAAGTACCTCTCATGGCGCGCAGGTGCAGATCCAAGGCTCGTCAGCCCGTTGGCTCAAGGGAGCCATAATAAATTGTGCAAAGGTTGGTCGCACACTGCTCGTCACACCAGCAAGTTGCCCCAAAGGACTGTGGTAAATGTAGTGGCGACGGCGGGTACGCCTATGCCACGATGTATAAAGAACAGTATGTGTTGCATTAGCCATCCCTGGACACGTGTTTCGAGGTAGTTGCCTCTCGTCAGCAGGGAGCAGGTCAGTGTAAAGGGGTGCCGTGTGGACTGCCAAAATGTAATTAAAACAGGTCAAGTACCTCTCATGGCGCGCAGGTGCAGATCCAAGGCTCGTCAGCCCGTTGGCTCAAGGGAGCCATAATAAATTGTGCAAAGGTTGGTCGCACACTGCTCGTCACACCAGCAAGTTGCCCCAAAGGACTGTGGTAAATGTAGTGGCGACGGCGGGTACGCCTATGCCACGATGTATAAAGAACAGTATGTGTTGCATTAGCCATCCCTGGACACGTGTTTCGAGGTAGTTGCCTCTCGTCAGCAGGGAGCAGGTCAGTGTAAAGGGGTGCCGTGTGGACTGCCAAAATGTAATTAAAACAGGTCAAGTACCTCTCATGGCGCGCAGGTGCAGATCCAAGGCTCGTCAGCCCGTTGGCTCAAGGGAGCCATAATAAATTGTGCAAAGGTTGGTCGCACACTGCTCGTCACACCAGCAAGTTGCCCCAAAGGACTGTGGTAAATGTAGTGGCGACGGCGGGTACGCCTATGCCACGATGTATAAAGAACAGTATGTGTTGCATTAGCCATCCCTGGACACGTGTTTCGAGGTAGTTGCCTCTCGTCAGCAGGGAGCAGGTCAGTGTAAAGGGGTGCCGTGTGGACTGCCAAAATGTAATTAAAACAGGTCAAGTACCTCTCATGGCGCGCAGGTGCAGATCCAAGGCTCGTCAGCCCGTTGGCTCAAGGGAGCCATAATAAATTGTGCAAAGGTTGGTCGCACACTGCTCGTCACACCAGCAAGTTGCCCCAAAGGACTGTGGTAAATGTAGTGGCGACGGCGACGGCGGGTACGCCTATGCCACGATGTATAAAGAACAGTATGTGTTGCATTAGCCATCCCTGGACACGTGTTACCACTTCCACAGTAGTGAATGATTTTTGGTAAACTCCTAGGTATAGTGGTTGTTGTCTAGAATCACACTGTGAGTCTGTGTGCATTTGAGAACCACTGTGAGAGAAGCATTTGGTAACATTGTGTATTTGCTGACAGATAACTAATTTAAAACCTCTCATGTTGTCAAGTTTTAGTAGCATTAGAAGCTAGTCTTTGCTTATGCATTGATAAAATGAGTCAGGGTTTGACACTAAGGTGCAGTACCATGTACTATTCTGTTCACTGTGGCAGAACTGAAAATTTAAAAGTTTTACCTAAGCACTGTCCTAGAAGTAGTCTGATTATTTAGTCAGTTTCTAAGTACCAAATAGACTGCTTCAAATGTCTATGCAGTATGCATGTAGTGTTCTAACATACTATACATGTGTCTTTTACACCTTCAATTCCCTAGTCAGTATCCATACACTTCCAGGAAACATCCTGTCACTTACTTTGCAGTCCTCTAGAGACCATTCAACAGCATGTACTAATCCATTCACTGTGCCAAAACCCAAACACTTATAAATTCACCAAGACACTCTCTTTCCAGTACTCTAATGATTCAGTCACTGCCTAAGTATTCATGCTCTGAGCCAGGTCTTAGCACATGGACTTCTTCAAACCCCTATCCACTATGCATGCAGTCCTCTAAGCACCTACACACTTGTCTTTCACACCTTCAATTCCCCAGTCAGTACCCGTTCACTTCCAGCAAACACCCTGTCACTCCATTTGAACTCCTCTAGTGTCCCATTCAGCATCATGTACTAATCCATTCACTGCGCCAAACCCTAATAAATTCACCCAGGCACTCTCCTTGCAGTACTCTAATCATTCAGTCAGTACCCAAGTACTCATCCAATGACACAGGCCTTATTATATGGACTGCTTCAAACCCTTATCCACTATGCATGCAGTCCTCTAACCACCTACACAATTGTCTTTCTCACCTTCAATTCCCTAGTTAGTATCCATACACTTCCAGGAAATACCCTGTCACTCCCTTTGCAGTCCTTTAGTGACCCATTCAGCAGCATGTACTAATCAATTCACTGTGCTAAAACCCAAACACTTATAAATTCACCAAGATATTATCTTTGCAGTACTCTAATCATTCAGTCAGTGCCTAAGTATTCATACACTAAGCCAGGCCTTAGCACATGGACTACTTCAAACCCCTATGCACTATGCATGCAGTCTTCTAACCACCTAGACACTTGTCTTTCACACTTTCAATTTCCTTGTCAGTATCCATACAGTCTAGCACTTGTGACTGCCTTTGCACTCCTCTAGTGACCCATTCTACTAATCCATTCCCTGTGCAAAAAGCCTAGCACTTATAAATTCACCTAGGCACTCTCCTTGCTGTACTCTAATCATTCAGTCAGTACCCAAGTAGTCATGCAGTGAGCAAGGCCTTAGCACATGGACTGCTTTAAATGCCTATGCAGTATGGATGCAGTCCTCTAATCACCTACACAGTTGTGTTTCACACCTTCAATTCCCTAGTCAGTATTCATACTCTTCTAGCAAACACCCTGTCACTCACCCAGTGTGTCTCCTTATAGTACTTTAATCATTTAGTCAGTTAGCATGTAGTCTTTTAGTGAGGTAGGCTTTAGGGCATGAACTGCTTCAAAGTAGTGTGCACTATGCATGTAGTGTTTTAACGATCGTCACACTTGTGGTTCAGGGCTATAGTTTCTTAGTCAGTTTTTATATAAAATGTGTTTGTACAGTAATGGAATAGTATAAATTTGAAAGTTATTAATATACATTTATTTTTGATTCTTTTTTACAGCTACAGAACAGGAGTGTTTCTCATCTGTTTGCACTCTTCTCGTGCAAGATTGTTTGGATGAAGGGTCCTTAGGTGTTTCATTATACTTGCTGTGCCGCACGAGTATTTTTTGTTAGGATCCCCTCGCAACAGACCTCTTTGGCAAATCTTGCGAATGAAGAATGTGGCATTGGTCTTTGTTTGCCCCTTGGAAAAAGTTAAAAATTTCTTCACCACTGAAGAAAAACGTTGTGGGCGTGGTGCCTTCTGCAAAAAAAATTCCTCAGATTCGGTAAATATTTTGGAGCGGCAACATTTACAGTTTTTGTAAGTTAAACTTATAAAATGTTGTTTGCTGTATGCATTTTATATATCTGTGATTTGTTTCTTGTGGTATTTTGTTCAGAATACCATGTTGTTGTTTTTTTAACAATCTTTCTGATTTTCCAGGTCTATCGTCGACATCCGTGGTTCCCACAGGAGTGTTCCACCTTGTTGTTTTGTATTATTGTTGTTACATTTTGTTTATTCGTTTATTGTTTATATTTATGTTAATACAAAAATAAAGTTTGAAAATAGTTTATCGTTTATATATTTATTATAATAAAAAATAAAGTTTGAAAAAAAAATTATAATGTTTTTGGTTGTTCTCTTAACTGCTGTGTGACTCTTTCTTGTTCTTATTACTGTTATTTGATGGAGTCCACCATGGTGTTACATTTTGGGGCACTTATCACTGGAATACTGGTGATATCTGCAGTTTGCACCAACTTCTGAATAGTGTGTTAGATTTATCTCAACTTTACTTCCGTTAAAGTGCTGATAATGAAATGGAGAGTAGCCGTTCTTGTGCAAAAAGACACGAGGTGCACCTTTGCGATTTTTTCTAAATACTACAATCATGTATTGTATTGCACTGAGGTATTGGCTGCACTTATAGTGTACACACTTTATCTATTAAGAAATCTCATTGTATTTATATTGATTGGGAATAGTGCGTCAGGTGCTGGATCTTGACGAGATACACTGCTCAGTTCGTATATTGTTGTGCACACGAAAAAAATCACATCACAACTTTCACACCAATTGCAATGCAAAACAAATTCCGGCAATAAGACACGTTAGCACCAGGGATTTTACACCTGCTTTCTGCTGGTGTTAAGCAGGACAACTACCTGCACCATGAAAGGGAACACAGCCAAGAGCCACACCAGAACACCCACAGGTGTCATAGAGTCAATGAGCATGATACAGGGATACCCATGAGGGCCAGAAGACTCATCTCAACCCACATCTTAGTAAGTGTGTCCCTGTGGTCATTGTCTTAGCATGATAGGCAAGAGCCCTGCAACATCACAGTGTGCTTTCACCTCAGCGTTGGCAGGGAGCCTGGATGTGTAGCTACGTACGCATCCTCCTGCATGCACAACTGGCGTGTGCTGGTCTGTTGTTCACAGGTCAGTGCAGGGGTGTGCCTATCCGGCAAGGGGAACGGGGTGTCTCGGACATGTCCGTGTACTGGAAGAGCGGGAAGTGTGTCTCTGTGTTCTGGTGTGGCCTGTTACAAGAGCCGCAGCAGTCAATGTTGTAAAGTGGCATGCACCACCTCCAAACGGCACTGTGATGTTGTAGTTGGAATGTAGCAGGACATGCGCAAATAGGCATTACAATGGTGTGCCGTACGAGTGCACGAGATACAACAGCTCACCATACAAAAGTGTGGGGGCTCATGGGAGGGAGGAGCAGCCGTTTGGCAACATAACACACAGTGAACTCGACCATGTGCCACATGCTGGGAATCTCATCCATGATGACCACGGTCGCAGACATCCCACAACACCAACAACTGGCCTTTGTACACATCCTGTATGAATGCAGCATGGTTTTCACTTCTATGCTCGTTCAGTGGTGTGATGTTGGCAGGTTGTGTGACTTGTGCTCCTTGTTGGTGTGTTTCATTTTGGCCATTGTTAGTCTATATGTGTGTTGTACTTAATTGTGCATGTGTGCCATTCTGCCCATCTCCCCCCATCCCCCCACTCCCTGCTTCTTCCTCTTCCTAGTGCTGTTGTGTCTATAATTTTGTTGCTGCACACATAAATACATGAAAAGAATAAATTAGAATAGTTCCTTGATTCTTTTAGGTTTCAAAACTGCTCTATTGGTTTCTTTTTAATTTTCCATATGAACCATTTTTTTAAATATTCAACAACACATAGAAGTCAGAAGTGCAATGTATTCTATCAACACACTTTCTAGAACATTCTACAATACGTGCAGGTTAAAAGTTCATCAATTTTTTAAAACTTTATGATTTTTTTTGTAACATTTTCTTGAACATTTAACGACACGTGCAGGTTAAAAGTTGACGATTGTTTTAAGTTCGCACAGTGCCTTCCAAATGCAAGTAGCAGGTGTGGTTGAGCTGAGCAAATTTTATCCTATGATATGTACTCCACGTTGAAACTGCTTTTTCTTAACCAATCACAAAGATGCTTTTCCACAAAACTAATGTGCACCCTACTTTTAAAAAAGAATGCTTTTCATGATATCTTCAGAGATGAGTTATAGATAGGAATTAGCATTTAAAAAACCTTTGAAAATCACTGAAAAAACCATAGGTTTCATGCACGTTAAAGTTAGGAATTGGCATTTAAAAAACCTTTGAAATTCACTGACAAAACCAAAGGTTTCAGGGGCGTTATAGTTAGGAATTGGCATTTAAATGTCATCAGTGATGTCACTGACCATGTCATGAGTGATGTAATATGTGACGTCATCAGCAGTGCATTTCGGGGGCGCGAGTTATAGTTAGCTGAACTAACTATAACAGGGGAATTTCTAGGGTTTTGTACGAGGGAAATGTCCAGCTAACTATAACACCCCTGAAACCTATGGTTTTTTCGGTGAATTTCTAAGGTTTTTTAAATGCCAATTCCTAACTATAACGCCCCTGAAACCTTTGTTTTTTTCAGTGAATTTCAAAGGTTTTTTAAATGCCAATTCCTAACTATAACGTGCATGAAACCTATGGTTTTTTCAGTGAATATATATATATATATATATGTACATATATACAGTGTGGTTTTTTTAGTGAATTTCAAAGGTTTTTTAAATGATAATTTCTAACTATAACGTCCCTGAAACCTATGGTTTTTCCATTGAATTTCAAAGGTTTTTTAAATGATAATTTCTAACTATAACGCCCCTGAAACCTATGTTTTTTTTTGTGAATATATATATGTATTGTTAATGGAAAGGTTCATAGTGGCTGTCAACTTTGTTGGGGCCCTGTACACGGAACTACAATCTATTTTCTTTTTTCACGGTTGACTTGTACCCAGGTCTCATAGACACTACATAGCCAAACCTGTTAAAGTGCATGCCAAAAGTATTTTTTACCCTATTCCTGGTCATCTTGATTGTGTCCATATGCTCATTTTAGGCAGCTGTAGGTTGATGCATCAGGATCAGCAACCGTAACGTAGGAAAGCCATAGTCACCTGGTGAATGTAGCATATGGCAATTCTATTGCTATTGCATGTGGTACATGTGAGAAATTCCAAGCTCTCTATTATGAATTGTGATCTATTGTACAGTACATGTTGTCTCCTTGCTAGATCTACAATTCAATTTTGAAAACTGATGAGCATGTTTCCAACCATTGTTTAGTAGCTGTGCTGTGTCTGTGTTCGACTTGTCATCAAGTGGCATATGACCTTCATGCAGTAAGATTTTATAAACAATTATGGTGTCAATTGTGCCTGTGATATTAATTTACCTGCAGTGTTCAGTATTGCAGGACATTTTTGACTCTGTGTTGTGTACCAACTGTCTCCTACTTCATATGCTTGACTTGCATACCAGAAGCTATGTCCTGTAACAGTGTTGCCTCCTCAAGATGTTTGCTATTCAACTACTTCTCAGGAGCTTGATGACATGGGTTGAACATGGAAATTGAGCACAGCAAAGGGTATCAAAAAATGTCACAATCACAAATCATTTGTACTTTTATGCTGTACTGCTTCATCAGGTGCATAACCTTTGCTCTCTGACCTACCTTGGCACAATCTTGGGCACCAATCAAAATTGTAAAGCGACAAATGTATGTGTCAATTACCCTATGCTTGCCAGGCACTATGTGATGCAGTTTTTCTGATACCATAAACGTTCACCCAGTACCTATGTGTATACTTTGAGAGTGTTGCCTGTGTCAACCAATGAACTAGAGCCATTGAGCATGAAAAGAAATCAGTGCCACAAAAAGCATAACAGTGCGTAGTTCAGTGGGGGGGGGGTGTTATTGTTTCCCATATTATGTGATGTCGTTCCTAATGTCCACAACCAGCTAATGTTTTTATGTCCTTTAATGGGATCATATTAGTGGCTGTGAGACCAGAACCTGGTGCCCTCTCTGTCACCCATGACCACTGACCAGCCTTTAGCTTCTTCCAACTGTTTCCTGGTATAAAGGATAAGGATTGGAAGCTTTTTGTGGCAATGTGGTGTTTCTGCTCCTGCCTGTATGTCTCTTTTTTGTGCAACGTGGATCTTCACTAAGCAACTGGTTTCTGGTGTTTGATCATTCCGGAATTTGTTTGGGATGTTGGACTGTTGGAGATCTCTAACCACGAAAATGGTTTGTGGATTTCACGATTCCTTTATGAATTTTTGGCAGACATAACACAGGTACATTTTGATATATACTTATGTTTATGTTTAGAACCAAATTTCCCTTTGTGAATAGGGTCCAACGGGTTTTGTATTCGGAAGTGAAGTTTGGACCAAAAAAGCTGATTCTACTTTACAAAATCACAAGTCTTTTCTGAGTGCAGATCATATTTACAGTGGCGAAAAATCTGCCCTTGTCACTTGTTGTACAGTAGAGAAATTATCCAGTGAGCAAAGGGGTGTTTCTAAGTTGTTGTCCAGAGACAATTTAACCAACACTCAAACACTTGTAAATACGGGGAATAAAGATATCCTTATGACTTTGAATGTATTCTCGTCACAGAGAATAGGCTTGGAAATAGTACATTTTTGTATTTCGAGACAGCTTAAGCGAAGGGCTTTTCTCCTTGTGGAGAAGAAAAGGCACCAGAAAGGTACTTTAGACCAAGCTGTTAGTGTAAAATTGGGTACAAGTAGTACATTTTAACGCTAGCAACAATGAGGAGAAAAACACACATTTCTCTCACTCTGTGTTCGAGCACCAGTTTATATGTGGTAATAATTATTGTTACAAAATACAGTGCTAGCTGTAACAGGGCATACAATGCAGGTCACCTCACCACGTCTACCGAGGTATATATGGTCCTGCAAATGTCTTAATAGTGTTTCCAACCTAACTCGGTATTAAATTCTACAGTTATGATAGTTACATACGCTCGCCGACGCTGTTTTAAAGAAGCTGGTCGTAGGCAGTACAGTGATATAGCCTTGTTTGCAGGAATTCAAAAGGGATGCGTGTGACCTGTGGTACAGATTCTAATGTAAGGTCTATTGAAAGGTAACAATAGGAGAACAAGCCAGTAGGATTGGCAAGAGAGAGCCTTGTGAGACTTGTTTGAAATGGCAAGTGCCTAAAAAGTATCCACCAGACAAGAAAAGAACCATAATTACGAGTGAGTGGAGTTCGACGGAGGCGCCAGTACTTCAAACGCATTCTGTATTCGGGGGAAGCTAATCATAAGAGAATAATGCTGAATAAAAAGAAAGAAAGGCGACGGCTGCTGCAGCGTTAACAGGAACTGAGACTATTGCTTCAGAAGGGAAGAGGTAAAACATGCCGAGTGACATTGGGCATGTACTGTGTCACCGACAACTTTCCAACCAACTTACTTCTGGGTTCATAATATAACACACATTACATTTCCAGCGGCACAGAGCTTGTGAGTTTGTGTTAAATCAATGCTTTGCACGCAGCAGACACCTCTTTGGAAAGACTGACAGAGTGCCCTCCTGGTCTTCTCTCTAACGGGAACCAAGACTAATTCTTCAAGAGGGGAAGAGTTAAAACATGCAGAGTGACCTTGGGCATGTACCGTGTCACCGACAACTTTCCAACCAACTTACTTCTGGGTTCGTAATATAGCACATTACATTTCCAGCGGCACAGAGCTTGTGAAGCTCAAACTCGAGAGGAGTCGTGACTCCTCCTCAAGGCTTAGATATCAATATTTTTATTTCTTGAATTTCTCAGCAACTACTGAACGGATTTACACCATTTAAAAAAAGAGTGCGTTCCGAAACAAGAGCTACCATTTTGCCAAATTTGGTGTAATTCCGTTCAGCAGTTCAGGCTTCATGTTTCTTGAGCGTTTCCCGTACTGCTGGTGCTTCTACACTAAAATTTGTTATCATGATGGATAGATTCAGGGCAAGGGGCTGTCCTGAGAAGGCTTTAAGGCAAGAAAGAGAAGGCAGCTGCCCAGAACAGGACAGCTCTGCTGGTCACGAAACCCATCAGTAAGAAAACGAGTAATGATATCAGGATGATAACAACTTTTAGTGTAGAAGCACCAACAGTACGGGAAATGCTCAAGAAACATTGGCACATAGTCAAAAATGACCCAGTAATTGGAACTCTAATCAGCAGCCAGCCACAGGTCACATTTAGAATGGCACGTTCCCTTAAGGACATGCTTGTCAGTAGTTACATGGGGCTACCAAACAACAAACATGGATACAGCAGCAGAAGGTTTTTTTTAAGTGTGGCAAATGTAAAGCCTGCAACACGAGCAAGAACAGAAAAACATACCCTCTACCCACTGGGAAAACAGGGAACATAAGCAAGTTTAGGAATTGCAATACTGACTTCTGTGTGTATGCTATCATGTGTCCATGTATGAAAATGTAAATAGGGAGCACCATCTTCCCTGTGAAGAAAAGAATTTTGGAGCATGCCTATGCGATTAGGAACTGTGACCTTAGCTATTCCACTGCACGACACTGGTTAAAATACCATAATAAGGATTGTCTTTCTTTGGTGTTGATGGGGTGGCAGCTAACCCCAGAGGGGGTGATCGTGAGAAACAGCTGAGGATCCTGGAGTCCAAGTATATTATACTCCTTGTGACCAAGAGCCCGTTCGGGCTGAATGAGGATAAGGAACTGTTTGTCCACATCGGATGAGTACTCCCTTGTTTAACACATTGACTTTGTAAATCTGTCTTCGGAGTGATCCATGATTTCTCTGTGTATACTGTTTCCTGGAGGAGGGCTCTCCACCTAGAGGCAGTATGAGCAGGTTGAAAATTTCACATGAAGCATAGCCGGCAACCTTTGACTTTCGAGTGTGTCTCATAGCCTATTAATATATAGATATACCGTGTGGCCTTTACAATCGATATAATGATTCATTGAATTTGGCCCACTTGGGGATATAATGAGATATCTCTCTATATATATATATATATTCACTGAAAAAACCATAGGTTTCAGGCCTGATGTTGTTAGGAATTAGCATTTAAAAAACCTTAGAAATTCACTGAAAAAACAATAGGTTTTAGGGGTGTTATAGCTAGCTGGATATTTCACTCGAACAAAACCATTGAAATTCCTCCGATATAGTTAGTTGTACTAACTACATCTCGCGCGCCCTCAATCCACTGCTGATGATGTCACATATTACATCATTCATGACATGGTCAGTGACATCACTGATGACATCTCAAATGACATCACTGATGATATCACTGATGACATCATCCAGTGAATGTGGTTTGGTTCGTTATTTAAATATGTATTATATACATAGCAATTTGCATTGAAGAATGAGTGGATATATAAATATAAATATCTGGATGGAGGATTTAGTAGCAGTGTGATTGGCTGTTTACTTGACTAATTTATAGTGTCTCACTAAATATATTGGATAGTGACTAAACTGTGTGAATATCTGTATCACTTTGTAAGTTGTTGTGTAAACTGCTGCACCAGTTGGCTACTAGCTACGTGAAAGTCTATATTATTGATTGATTAGTTAACTGAGTATTTGTATGGGAGAGTGAATGTGGTTCGGTGGGGGGTGTGTGACTGCCAGAAGATGTGTGAATAGTTGATTCAGTAGGTATATGAAGTTAAAACTACATGTCATAACATTTGTGTGGGTGAGTGAATATCTTTATGGGTGTGGCGATGAGCCAATATATGTCTCAATGGTACATGTCCAACAAACTAGGAAAATAAAAGCCAGTGTATGTGTCAGTTGTTGTATATAAATAAGTATACATAAGACTCAGTGATTGTATGTGTGACTGTATGGATTACTGTATACTTGTAATAGTGTTTTTATAACACACTAAGTATGATTTATTATCTATATGAATAGATTAGGTGGTGTTTTTATAAGTGTATAGGTAAGTAAAAGTAAGTATGATCCATTGTTTGCATAAGTGAGTAGGATGACTTCATAAGTGATTAGGATGTGTGCTGGTGTGTAATGTCGATATAGGTGTATAAGTGATAGTTTTCTATTGATCATTGACAGCATGTATGAGTGAATCTATAGGTAAGTGATTAGATGTGTGTATAGATCTTGGAATCACTGAGTGGGTGATTAGAAACTTGTATTGGTGTGTCAATGGTTTTAAATCTGGCACTCTATATTTTACAGTGAGTGATGAAAGGTTATACTAGTGTATGATGAGGTGTGTCTGATTGTCACGTGGATGATGCCATCAGTGATGTCATAAGTGATGTCATTTGAGATATCATCAGTGATGTCACTGACCATGTCATGAATGATGTAATATGTGACATCATCAGCAGTGGATTACGGGCGCGCGAGATGTAGTTAGTACAACTAACTATATCAGAGGAATTTCAATCGTTTTGTTCGAGTGAAATGTCCAGCTAGCTATAACACCCCTAAAACCTATTGTTTTTTCAGTGAATTTCTAAGGTTTTTTAAATGCTAATTCCTAAGTATATCAGGCCTGAAACCTATGGTTTTTTCAGTGAATTTCAAAGGGTTTTTAAATGCTAATTCCTAACTATATCAGGCCTGAAACCTATGGTTTTTTCAGTGAATTTCAAAGGTTTTTTAAATGATAATTCCTAACTATATCAGGCCTGAAACCTATGGTTTTTTCAGTGAATTTCAAAGGTTTTGTAAATGACAATTTTTAATGTATTAATTGTTATACTGATTTTTTTTATACTGATTTACTACATTTTTTAAACTATTTATTTTTAGATATATTTTTTTTAATTACATTATAATTACATTATACATTACAATATAAAATATACTTTCTCAGAATGAATTACTTTAGTTTAAAATACTTGGCAATTAGGCAACAGACTTTTAAGTACAGTAGTTACAGTTGTTGCAATGGGCAACACAATTTCACACACAAAGCAACATTGAGCTCAATGTGAATTTCTAGTTAAATGCAATTAGTTACTTTATGGATTACTTTTCTAACCACAGGACTGGATCCTAGTGTCAGTCCTTGGACATCTCCTGTAAACACTTGAGTAAAAGTGTTTTGGTTACAGTAGTAATTTTTAAGGAATATTATTGTATTTTAAAAGTTGACACTTAGAAACTTTTTCCCATAGAATCAACAATGTTATCCTATGGCAGAAAATTCACTTAGCAGGTAAGTAGTGCTATCGTTACTTTTTCTTACTCAGTGGTGGATCCTGGATCCAGCACTGGCCAACCTCCTGTTAACAGTTGAAAGAATGTGTTTAAGTCATACAGACGATTTTTGAGGAATATTTTTAGTTTGTGAAAATAGAAACTTAGAAACTTTTCTGCTGAAAACCACACAATGGATTCCTATGGAAGGAAATACAGGTAAGTACGCTTAGAATTACTTTTCAGGGTCAGCGCTGGGCTATAAGATGCAGCACTGGGTTCTCTCCTGATTACAGGTGAGTAAATCAGAATTCGTAGTTCGGCTGATTTTAGAGGAATATTTGTACGTTTCAAAAATGGACACCGTAAATTTTCTGGTGAAAAAAACACAATGGATTCCCATGGAAGGAAATACAAGTTACTGGTAAGTACGCTTAGAATTACTTTTCAGGGTCAGTGCTGGGCTAAAAGATGCAGCCCTGGGTTCTCTCCTGATAACAGGTGAGTAAATCGGAATTCGTAGTTCGGCTGATTTTAGAGGAATATTTGTACAATGGTGAAGGAAGCGGGCGGGACCTGAGGTGATGTGTGCAAACACGCCCTGTGGCACGTTTTAAGTTGGGGAATTCATTCCTCTTCAATCCTGAGGTCCCCTGGGGGCCAACTAGCCCACCAGGTACCTCCAGTATGCACCAGGGAGCTGCATTGCAGAGAGGTGTTCAGAGGCCACGCCCCATTTTACAACACTCTGCAACGCAGCTCCGTGGCACTAACTGGAGTTACCTGGTGGGCTAGTTGGTCCCCAGGGACCCTCAGGATTGAAGAGGAATTAATTTCCCAACTTAAAACGCGCCACAGGGCGTGTTTGCACACATATCACCTCAGGCCCCGCCCCCTACCTTCACCACTGTGCAAACGCGCCCCGTGGGGTGTTTTAAGTTGTGTGATTAAGTCCCCTTGAATCCTGCGGTCCCTGGCGGCCAACTAGCCTACCAGGTACCTCCAGTATGCGCCAGGGAGCTGCGTTGCAGAGAGGTGTTCAGAGGCCACGCCCCTTTTTACAACACTCTGCAACGCAGCTCCGTGGTGCTTAGTGGAGGTACCTGGTGGACTAGTTGTCCCCTAGGGGACCTCTGGATTAAAGAGGAATGAATTCCCCAACTTAAAACGTGCCACATGGCATGTTCGCACAGTATCACCTCAGGCCCCGCCCCCTACCTTCACCACTGTGCAAATCCACCCTGTGGCGCATTTTAAATTGGGAGATTAAGTCCCCTTGAATCCTGAGGTCCCCTGGCGGCCAACTAGCCCACCAGGTACCTCCATTAAGCGCCACGGTGCTGTGTTGCAGAGAGGTGTAAAAAGGGGCGTGGCCTCATTACACCTCTCTGCAACGGCAGCGCAGCCCCCTGGTGCATACTGGAGGTTCCTGGTGGGCTAGTTGGCCCCCAGGGACCCCCAGTATTCAAGGGGAATTAGATCCCCTCTACAAACGTGCCAAGTGGCACGTTTGCAGAGTGGTGCAAGGAGGGGGCTTGGCCTCAGGCCCGATCCCTTCTTTTTTTTTTCTTTCTTTTTTTAGAAGGGGGGCTGTGTAACCCCCCTTCTTTTTCTAACTTATTGGCCCTGGGGACCCCATCCCCCAGGGCCTGACCCATTTTTTTTTTATTAAAAAACAAAAAATGTGGCCCCCTCCCAAGGCCATATTTTGCCCCTGGGACCCCATCCCCTGGGGCATGGCCTTTTTTTTTGGAGGGGGGCTGCCTTGCCCCCCTCCTGTGTCCTCTTTTGGCCCCGGGGACTCCATTCCCCGGGGCCGTTCTTTAAACTTCCTTATTCAGAGTGTTGGCAGCCAATTAGCATTCAGCTCGTGCTCGGGGAGGGTTCGGTGAGGGTGTGGGGAGGGTGCGCGGATCCTCCGAGGCCATAGATATCACTAACATTTTTACCCTAATTTTCTCAGGAACTACTGAACGGATTTACACCATTTAAGCAAAAGGCACGAGTCTGAACTGAGGACTACCTCTTTGCCAAATTTGGTGTAATTCCGTTCAGCAGTTCGGGCTGTAGCTGCGTCAACAGGTCCTATGGGAAAATGTATGGGGAAAACGCGTTTTGGGACCCCCCCTTTTTTCTCGGCCCCCGCTTGACGAATCACCGTGAAATTTTTAGGATAGGGGCGGACCGGAGCTGGCCAAAAGTTTGTGATTCGTCAAGCGGGGGCCGAGAAAAAAGGGGGATCCCAAAACGCGTTTTTCCCATGCATTTTCCCATAGGACTTGTTGACACAGCTACAGCCCGAACTGCTGAACCGAATTACACCAAATTTGGCAAAGAGGTAGTCCTCAGTTCAGACCCGTGCCTTTTGCTAAAATGGTGTAAATCCGTTCAGTAGTTCCTGAGAAAATGAGAGTTAAAAAGATAGATATATATGGGTGAAGCCTAACCACACATCTCATCGTGAGATCTGATTGGCTGTCAGTACTTCATCCAAGAAGTGTTGGCAGCCATCTTGGGACCAATATACATGATAGCACCTCATTAAAAAACATTGCAGTTAATAGAAGGTTTTAAGACTTTAGTTACATTATAAATCATCTGTTGATGGTACCATACTCATTTTAGGAATTGTGGTGTGATCTAAGGTGATTTTACCATGTGAAAAAGTATTTTGCTGTGATATCATGAATCACGTTTGAGAGAAAACTATTTTCTCATGCTTTTCCCACAGAGGTTTGGAAGGTGATTTATAAGCTAAACTTAGAGCATATTTTCTGTAAATTCACATTATCTTACTCAGTCATGTGAGAATTAGGTCTGACATTCTCAGTAAAACATGTACATCCAACAAGGGCAGAGACTGTCAGTTGATTCCTTTGTGCAGCTTCCCAGAGTATTCTAAAGAACAACTAGAGCGCTAACAGTCCTACTTATGACAAACATATTGCACACCTGAAGCCATCTTGATTGGAATAAAGTGGTAACTCTTAAAACATTTAATTTAAAAAGGAACAAAATGAGGGGCTTCATTTCGCCATAGAAATTATGATTAGTGCTGCAGAAAGAAAAATTAGGGCACATTTTGACTTCTCAAATCCTCTTCTATTTCATAAACAAATTCTGACATGCAGAATGAAACATGCACTTTGAATACCAGCAGCAGACTTTCCTGGTGAGCAGCACCTTTACTACAGTGATCTAATGAGAAACTAGAGTGCTGACATTCAGAATTTATGGCAAATGTGTGACACATCTGAATGCCTTCTTGATGGAACCAAAGTAAAAAACTGAAAGTATTTCCTACTAAGGAGACCGCAGTAAATGAGGAAATTAGGAAACTTCATAACAAATAAATCTCCCAAGATGGCCACCAGAGACAAAAGAGCCCAAATGTAGCCCAAATATCACCCAGATGTAGCCCAAGTATAGCCCAATGACAGAATGTCCTAGAGTGTTCTAACGAACATCTAAAGCGCTAACAGTCTTACTTATGACAAAAGTATGGCACACCTGAAACCATCTTGATTGGAATAAACTGGTAACACTTAAAACATTTAATTTAAAAAGGAACACAATGAGGGGGTTCATTTTGCCATAGAAATTATGATTAGTGCTGAAGAAAGAAAAAATAGGGCACATTTTGAGTGACTTCTCAAATCCTCTTCTATTGCATTAAAAAATTCTGATATGCAGACTGAAACATGCACTTTTAATACCAGCTGCAGACTTCCGTGGTGAGCAGTAGCTTTACTACAGTGATCTAATGAGAAACTAGAGTGCTAACATTCAGAATTCATGGCAAATGTGTGACATGTCTGAATACCTTCTTGATGGAATCAAAGTAAAAAGCTGAAAGCATTTCCGACTGAGGAGACTGCAGTAAATGAGGAACTTAGGAAACTTCATAACAAATAAATCTCCCAAGATGGCCACCAGAGACAAAAGAGCCCAAATGCAGCACACATATCACCCAGATGTAGCCCACATGTAGCCCAATGACAGAAGTGTGCAAAACACTTATTTTTTGTGTATTTACAGTTTTATATAGTGCAGACTTGTCAGGTATTGGAGTGCTTTACATGAGCATTGGTTACATCACACAAGATCAAATTCATTTTGGTTGTAGACATGGGGAGATTAAGTGATTTGACCAGAATCACAGAATGTTGAGCTGAAGCAGAAACTCCAACCTGGTTCCCCAGTTGCAAAGTCTGCAGCTCTGGAAGTAACACCACATCCTCTCCCCTAGGTGCAACATTTAATCAAGTGGTCAACTGGATAAAAAAACATAAAGATTACAAATAATTTAAAAGTTCTTTGTTTCTATTTGAAAACTCAGAAAATGTGTCCTCATTTTAGTTTTTTAGAGCATATATGTAATTTCTAAAGGAAATGCTCTAGGAATTACAGTTTTGATTACATCAGGATGACGTCAGGCGTTCCACACTTTTGTAACAAATATAGAATGTTAGCAATCTAGTTAATCATTGGGATACTGAGGCAGAGGCCAGGGGCACGGACTCTGAACATTGAAGGCAGTTAGGAGAGTGCAGAGGCAACAATTTGACCACACTGGACAGGCAGGAAGGGCAGTGGCAGCACAACAGACTATGGAGGGCAGTGGAAAGGGCGGCAGGGGCAACAAACCAACAATACAAGACTGGCAAGAGAGGCTGTGGCAATATAATAGACCATTGTGGGCAGAAGGAAGAGGCAGTGGTAGTACAACCATACATGCCAACAGACCCGTTTCAGCCAGGAAACGTCCAATGTTTTTAAGCTGAAATGGGCTTTAATTGATCTGTCTCCTGTCTACAATCTCCTCTTTTTCAATGTAACTCAAAGGGGAAAATCAATACCCCAGTTTTCTTTCAAAATCTCCCTCTTACCAAGTTCAAAATGTTTGCAAGTATGGTACATTGGATCATGGTAGGCAGGAGGAATTGGGGTAGGGACATGGACTCAGATAACAGAGGACAGGAGGGACATGGATAGGTGCACCAAACTGACCCTACAGGGCAGGCATCAGGGTTTGCAGCAGCACAATACACACACAAGGCATGCGGGACGGGAGTGCAGCACAACAATCCATAGAAAGCAATAGGGAGGGGACAGGACCGTGCACATGGACAACAGAGAACAGAGGGGAAAGAGGCAATGGTAGCTAGCTGACCATAATGGACAGACAGGAGAGAAAGCTGCAGCAAAACAGACCATAAAGGGCAGGAGGGATGGATCAGGGGCATTACAATGGAACAGACAAGCCAGGAGGGAGGAAATAAGGGTCTGCACATGGAAACAGAGGACTGGGGGCAAGGGGGCAGGGCAGGAGCAGCAAGATGACCATGGAGGTCAGGCAGGATGGGCACTAGAAACAAGACACACCATGGAGAGCAACAATGAGACTATGATGGCATACACACAGACCATGGAGAGAAGGTTGAAGGGGGTCAGGGGCAGCTAGCTGACCACACAGGGAAGGTGGGAGGGGCCATGGCAGCACAGAAGACCATGCATGGCAAGCGGGAGGGTTAGTGGCAGCACAATGGCTATGATGGGGAAGAAGGAGGGTGCAGGGGCATGCAGAAAGGACCATGGAGGATAGAAGGGAGGGTCAGGACCTGGGCACAGACAAGAGAGTTCAGGGGAAGGGGCCTCACAACAGACCACGCGGGGCAGGCAGATGAGCAGTTGCAGCACAACTGACCAGGGAGGGCAGAAGGGTGTGGCAGTAAAATGGACCATGGAGGACAGGAGGACAGGAGGAAGAGGATAGGGGCATGGCATGTGGACAGGCAGGGTGGAGGTGGCAGGGACAGGTTACAGTCATCTGACAATGCTAGGCAGGTGGGAGGGGAGTGGCAGCTCAACAGAACACTCAGAGTAGATAGGAGTGGCATGTCCATGGAACATGGTGGGCAAAAAGGATGGAGCAAGGCATGCTGAAAGACATCGGAGAGCAGGGGGACGGAGAATAGGGGCAGCAAGCTAAGCATAGAGGCTGAGCAGGAGGTCAATGATGGTCCATAAAATTGGGCAATGGAGGGCAGGAGGAGTGGACTGGTACATCATGCTAAATGGAGGGCAGTGGCAGCACATCAGACCATGCATGGCAGGAGGGAGGAGGCTAGTCCATGGATTCACACAACAGAGGATAGGGAGGAGGTGGATGGGGCAGCAAGCGAACTGTTCAGAGAAGGTGGGTATTAGGAACTTTATTGTTTTTAAAATGTGTGTCTGTGCGAACTACTTAAAATATGAACATGAATATGAAAGTATGCAGTATAATCTCACTTTTATTCAGGAAGAAGAGGACGTTTGTGACTGTGACTCCGGGCTCACTTGGCAGAAACACCCCCTGGCCCTCCACTCCCCATCGCAAAATGTAATGCCCGTGAAAAGGGAAGGTGGACGCAGTGTTATATAGAACATATTCCTGAGAGCATGATTGAAAATGAAAACTAGATATAGTGTATGGTATAAACTATGCACCAAAAAGTGTGATATAAGATGAACCGGGGTGTGAAATATAATATGCAATACATTGTGCTCAATGACAGATTCATTGGAGAGCGCGAGATAGCACAGGCACTAGAGCATGCTATGCGATATGCATCTTGGAGTGTAATATGCACAGGGCAGTGTTGTGTAACCTAACTTGTCTCTAAAAATGTAATATAAAATATGTGCTGGGGAGTGTAACGTTGCATATGCACTGTGACAAAGATATGGATCCCAGATTGTAATACGTATGGCATAGCGCTTTGCGTTATAACATAGGCATCGAGGAAGGCACGTTAGATGGGGCAATATAACCTGTTCGAAGGTAAGTGTGGCATGACATATTCACGGGGTGGTGTTACAGTGCACATGGGCTAGAGACTGTCATAGCATTCGCACTACCTGGTGGAATACAACACAGAGGTGTGTGTCACTCGGCGGGCCCTGGTGGGTGTAACACAGCATTGGGCTCAGCCAGGAGCGTGCTGTGACTCTCAAGTGAGGTTAGTCTCATTTCCAGAGAGTAAAATAAAAATTACTACACATCCGGTGGTGGATGTGTGTTTTATTAACCATGAGGGGGGTTTCTTGCATAGTTTTGGTCGAATTTTCATCGAATCCCCTTTGAATGGCTGGCTGTGTGTGTGTAATAAATGTGCCTGTCAATAGCTACCCATGTTTGTCTAAATAAAGGACAAGGGTGTCTACTTGGAGAGTACCCACCGGCGGGGGCGCCGGGATTAGGCACGATAGGGCATCAGACACGTCAGAGCTTCACTAGCGGTGGAAATACATTCCACGTGAATTCATTGTATACATAGTCGCCTTTTAATGAATATCGCGCAAATCGTCATGGTGATAGGTAAGTACATTTTGTCCAGCATGTCCTAGGGGTTTCTATAAATATATTTTATAAATATATAATAAAAAACAAAGCCCGGCCCCGGGGGGTGTGGTCCCCTGGGCCATAAGTGGCCTGAGGAGGGGGGCAACGCAGCCCCCCTCCCAAAGAATTTTTTTTAAAAAGGCCATGCCCCGGGGGTTGGGGTCCACAGTGCCGATTAGGGCCTTGGGAGAAGGGCCACGCGGCCCCCTTCCAATTTTTTTTTTCTAAAAAAAAATTAGGTGCAGGCCCTGGGGGATGGGGACACCCAGGGCCAATAAATTAGAGAGAGAAGGGGGGCCACACAGCCCCCTTCTTAAAAATAAAAATAAATAAAAGACCGGCATCGCACCAGAGGCCACACCCCCTCCTTGCAGCACTCTGCAAACGCACCCCCTGGTGAGTTGTAAGTTGGGGAATTAATTCCCCTTCAATACTGAGGGTCCCTGAGGGCCAGCTAGCCCAACAGGTATCTCCAGTATGCGCCAGGGAGCTGCGTTGCAGACAGGTGTTCTGAGGCCACGCCCCTTTTTACACTTCTCTGCAACGCAGCTCTGTGGTGCTTACTGGAGGTACCTAATGGGCTAGTTTGACCCTAGGGACTCTTAGGATTCATGTGGACTTAATCTCTCAACTCAGAACGGCCACAGGACACGTTTACACAATGGTGAAGGGAGGGGACGGGGCATGAGGTGACGTGTGCAAACACGCCCTGTGGCACGTTTTAAGTAGGGGAAATAATTCCATTTTAATCCTGAGGGACCCTGTGGGACAACTAGCCCACCAGGTGCTTCCAGTAAGCGCCATTGCGCTGTGTTGCAGAGAGGTTGTGCAGGCCGTGCCCCTTTTTACACCTCTATGCAATGGCCCTCACTGGACGTACCTAGTGGGCTAGATGGAACCTAGGGACGCTCAGGATACAAGGGGACTTAATCTCCCAACTTAAAACGGCCACAGGGCGTGTTTACACAGTGAGGAAGGGAGAGGACGAGGCCTGAGGTGACGTGTGCAAACACGCCCTGTGGCGCATTTTAAGAGGTAGTTTTAATCCCCCTACCCTATTAAATACTAGGAGCTTACAAAGGAGGTCATGCTAATCACAGGGGGACCCCAATGCATAGTGTTCCCTAGTGTATGTAGGTGTTTTCACTGTATTCTGAGTGTCTTTTAACATAGCACTGGCTCTAGGACTGGTTAGTCAGACTCCGTTACCACCAGTATCCGTCTGAAAAAGTTGAGGGTACAGGGTGATTTTGCAACAAGGCTTCTTTCTGCTCTTCTGTTTGTTCTTTCTGCACGTTATCCTTCTTCCTGCACTTTTCTTCGTCTTTGAGGACTTCTGTTGCTTCTTTCTGCATTTTTTTTCTTTCTGTGTGTTTTTTCTTCTTTCTTCACTTGTCCTATCTCTGTAGGCATAGTTAGAAATTAGCATTTAACCCCTTGCGTGCTCATGACGGATCCACGCCGTCATGAGCCACGGGCGGTGTGTGCTCATGGCCGAGTGGTTCCGTCATGCTGCGGCCGCTGCGGCCGCTCTGCCCACGCATCGCTGATTCCCCGCCTTAACGAGTGGGCGGAACCACTCCGTCATGAGCACAGCTCGCCCGTGACTCATGACGGCGTGGTTCCGTCACGAGCATAGCGGCGCCGCGCTCGCCCCGCACCCCCCAGCGCCGCGGCGGAATTTGCGCCGCGACGAAAGGGTTAAAAAACCTTTGAAATTCACTGAAAAAACCATAGGTTTCAGGCACGTTATAGTTAGGAATTAGCTTTTAAAAAACCTTAGAAATTCACTGACAAAACCATAGGTTTCAGGGGCATTATAGTTAGCGGGACTTTTCACTCGTACAAAACCATTCAAATTCTCCTGTTATTGTTAGTTCAGCTAACTATAACTCGCGCGCCCGCAATTCACTGCTAATGACATCACATATTACGTCACTCATGTGAGAGGTACAGTTAAAAAATGCCACTTAATTGTTTATGTTTGTATGAAAGTGGAAGTTTGTTCTGTGAATTTTTAAGGTGTGGATAGTGGTATGGTACAGACACATTCATGTATGCTTTTAGGAATATGATGCCACTTTTACTAAAGATATGTGAAGGGTTCCTACTGATGGAGCTTAGATTTCACCTCTAAAATGTATGCATTATTATATGACAAAAAGCTGCAGACATGAGTTCTAAAATGGCACGCAGATTGTGGCGCAAGCAAGATGAAAACATAGGCCTGATCAGAATGCTTCAGTTTGGAGGTGCTTTCATGTGAAAACATGCTTAATTAGTTGAACAGCCATGTTTATATGTGATTAATCCATATGTAATCTCACTATAGAATGCACATTAATTTAGAAAATGCGTTTGTACTATTAAAATGGCATCATGTATTTTTGCAAGAGTAGAAATGTGCTGAATTGTGTTTCACAGTGTAGAAAACCACGTGATTTCAGTTTGCTTTAGTGGACTCAGCTAACCGCAGTTTTGCCCTTGGACACTCAGAATGGAATGTACTCCTCTTCCCTACCATCTTTCAAGGAAATGGCTTTGTTAAAAAATCCTGCCTCTGGTTTCCGTTCGACCTTCACTATGTTGCATATTTTTGTAGCCTGTTTAAACGTGGATAGAAGAGAACACTTTTTTTTCATAAATCACAAGACTGAAATTTGAACAAGAACACACCTGATTAATGACGTATCCAGTCACCCCATGGGGAGATGATGTGTCTTGAAGTTCTGATTGGACCAGCCATGAGGACTGAGCACGTGAACTTTTGCTTGAAATATGGCTTACAAGTGGGAGGAGTGCCTTGCCTTGCTTCTCTTTTTTCATTTTTTCTGAGGGCCAGGCCCAGTTTCTGTGCTGGACACAGAGACGGGGAGGGGCTGTATTCTGTGGGGGCTATTGTGCAGCTTGAGACAGAGACACAGACTAGCACAGCAAAGCAGAGGCAGAGAGAGATAGAGCTGAAAGGATCAGAACAGATTTAGATTGTAGGTGCTAAACTGCATTTATTTCTCTTTATGGGATATTTTTGCCATTATTAATTATTGACTAACCTTGTAAGACTTACTCTTTTTCTTAGAAACTCTTTAAGAGTTTTGACTGACAATTTGCACCACATTTCCCTTCCTATATGTGATGCTTATATGCAGACGGTAATATGTTCTGTATTAATGCTATTTTTCCTATTTTTCAATTCTGTAACCTGATTGATATTTGACTAAGGAATAAAGAGTCAGAGAACCTTAACTTTTGACTTAAAATAACCCTTTAAAATAACTCACCACTCTCATTTATTGCCTCTAATATTGTTTGCATTTAATTTTCATATTTATGTAAAGTCTCCTGTTTGGTGAAACACGGTCATCAAAAGGTCCATCATTTTCACCCTTTACAGCGGTAAACCATAGGTAATGAGGTTTTGAATAGGGAAATTACCAGGTAATTACCGCTGGATCAGTTTTTGGTAGCAGAGTTAAGGTTAGTGCCATCACCAAAAGGAGCATAGTTAGTTTAATGCCTAGCGCTAGAAAATAATTGCCCAAGTTAGATAAAGTCCTGATTCCTGATTCCTGTGCTCAGAACCTGAAGACTGGCAAAGCAGTACTGGAAAGGTGATACAAGAAGGAGATTGCTGGAGTGGTGTGAGTATTAATAGGGTTGTGAAATGTTAATGTGCCTGCAGGTATGTTTTTGCGGTGTTGAAAAATAGTAAGGGTTTTGACTGTGGATGAAAGTGTGCTCATTTTGACTTGATGTTTTTATTTTGTTTTTTATTGATTGAATTGGTAATTTCATAGGACAGATTTATTGATTATTGATGTATGTACTAACATTCTATGTTGAGTCGCGCCGCGTTTTATGTTGTTTTTGAAGACTTCTGGGATGTAGGAAGTTGGATATTTGTAATGATTCCGTAGTAGGGAAGAGGTAAGCGCTGCTCTTGGGAAAGACGGAATGGTTGTTGCCCTGTAGGTACACGGGGAAAACGTGTGACGATTGAAGTTGCACGACGCATTGTCTGGGTTCGATTCGGTAACATCGTCGTGTGTTGCCATTAGGGACATTTTCTGTATGAGAAAAGTGTATGGTAGCGAAGGCCACCTATGAAATTTGGGTCTTAAGTACCAGGAGTCCAAAAGGAACTCTGATTACGCTTATCACTGGAAAGGTAATAGGTGTTCCGTAAGCTTGTTAGAAGGGTGAAGTAGAGGGAAGTGCTACTTTATTAACGAGTGTCATAATTCTGTAATAGCGTTACAACAAACAAATGATGGACGGAATGCTGACAATGCATACATTCTCCCCCAGTCAAGAGATCTGGGTTAAATCCATCGTTCTTTTGCCCACTACACCACCCCAGTTTAGACATGGCCATATGCAAATCAGTCTTGACCCTGTGCCTCATGGGAACAGTCCAGCCCGAACTACCAAGCCATGTCTTCCCTGGACCGGAATCAAGCATCCTAGGACCGGTTTCTGGCTATCAGCCGTCATCAGCCAGGATAGCTTGACTCCAGTGGCGTAGTTAGCACTGGTGCCACTTCTGGGAATACCCATTCCACTTAGGGCGAAAAGCGTTACAACAAACAAATGATGGACGGAATGCTGACAATATATACATTCTCCCCCAGTCAAGAGATCTGGGTTAAATCCATTGTTCTTTTGCCCACTACACCACCCCAGTTTAGACATGGCCATATGCAAATCAGTCTTGACCCTGTGCCTCATGGGAACAGTCCAGCCCAAACTGCCAAGCCATGTCTTCCCTGGACCGGAATCAAGCATCCTAGGACCGGTTTCTGGCTATCAGCCGTCATCAGCCAGGATAGCTTGACTCCAGTGGCGTAGTGAGCACGGGTCCCACGTCTGGGAATACCCATCCCACTTAGGGCGAAAAGCGTTACAACAAACAAATGAAGGACGGAATGCTGACAATGCATACATTCTCCCCCAGTCAAGAGATCTGGGTTAAATCCATCGTTCTTTTGCCCACTACACCACCCCAGTTTAGACATGGCCATATGCAAATCAGTCTTGACCCTGTGCCTCATGGGAACAGTCCAGCCCGAACTGCCAAGCCATGTCTTCCCTGGACCGGAATCAAGCATCCTAGGACCGGTTTCTGGCTATCAGCCGTCATCAGCCAGGATAGCTTGACTCCAGTGGCGTAGTGAGCACGGGTCCCACGTCTGGGAATACCCATCCCACTTAGGGCGAAAAGTGTTACAACAAACAAATGATGGACGGAATGCTGACAATGCATACATTCTCCCCCAGTCAAGAGATCTGGGTTAAATCCATCGTTCTTTTGCCCACTACACCACCCCAGTTTAGACATGGCCATATGCAAATCAGTCTTGACCCTGTGCCTCTTGACTGGGGGAGAATGTATGCATTGTCAGCATTCCGTCCATCATTTGTTTGTTGTAACACTTTTCGCCCTAAGTGGGATGGGTATTCCCAGACGTGGGACCCGTGCTCACTACGCCACTGGAGTCAAGCTATCCTGGCTGATGAAGGCTGATAGCCAGAAACCGGTCCTAGGATGCTTGATTCCGGTCCAGGGAAGACATGGCTTGGTAGTTCGGGCTGGACTGTTCCCATGAGGCACAGGGTCAAGACTGATTTGCATATGGCCATGTCTAAACTGGGGTGGTGTATTGGGCAAAAGAACGATGGATTTAACCCAGATCTCTTGACTGGAGTAGAATGTATGCATTGTCAGCATTCCGTCCATCATTTGTTTGTTGTAGCGCTTTTCGCCCTAAGTGGAATGGGTATTCCCAGACGTGGGACCAGTGCTAACTACGCCACTGGAGTCAAGCTATCCTGGCTGATGACGGCTGATAGCCAGAAACCGGTCCTAGGATGCTTGATTCCGGTCCAGGGAAGACATGGCTTGGCAGTTCGGGCTGGACTGTTCCCAAGAGGCACAGGGTCAAGACTGATTTGCATATGGCCATGTCTAAACTGGGGTGGTGTATTGGGCAAAAGAACGGTGGATTTAACCCAGATCTCTTGACTGGGGGAGAATGTATGCATTGTCAGCATTCCGTCCATCATTTGTTTGTTGTAACGCTTTTTGCCCTAAGTGGAATGGGTATTCCCAGACGTGGGACCCGTGCTCACTACGCCACTGGAGTCAAGCTATCCTGGCTGATGACGGCTGATAGCCAGAAACCGGTCCTAGGATGCTTGATTCCGGTCCAGGGAAGAAATGGCTTGGCAGTTCGGGCTGGACTGTTCCCATGAGGCACAGGGTCAAGACTGATTTGCATATGGCCATGTCTAAACTGGGGTGGTGTAGTGGGCAAAAGAACGATGGATTTAACCCAGATCTCTTGACTGGGGGAGAATGTATGCATTGTCAGCATTCCGTCCATCATTTGTTTGTTGTAACGCTTTTCACCCTAAGTGGAATGGGTATTCCCAGACGTGGGACCCGTGCTCACTACGCCACTGGAGTCAAGCTATCCTGGCTGATGACGGCTGATAGCCAGAAACCGGTCCTAGGATGCTTGATTCCGGTCCAGGGAAAACATGGCTTGGCAGTTCGGGCTGGACTGTTCCCATGAGGCACAGGATCAAGACTGATTTGCATATGGCCATGTCTAAACTGGGGTGGTGTAGTGGGCAAAAGAACGATGGATTTAACCCAGATCTCTTGACTGGGGGAGAATGTATGCATTGTCAGCATTCCGTCCATCATTTGTTTGTTGTAACATAATTCTGTAATAGGGCAGACTGTTCGCTGCTCTCGGGAAGACAGGATTCTGTGTGAATGAACTACATTTTCCGTATGAATGTATGTAAATGAAATAGCATTCAGGCTAATTGTGAAACTCTGGTTTTATTTCTCAGGAGCAGAGCGTCTCCAACAGGTGTCTTAATTCTAGAGAAACAGTTAGCTAATGCTTGCTAGAAGAGTAAAGTAGAGGGATGTGCTACTTTATCAACGGATGTAACGATTCCGTAGTAGGGCAGAGGTAAGCGCTGCTCTCGGGAAAGACGGAATTCTTGTGAAAAAGGTAATTAAATATACTTTGGTTAGCGAAACAGATAATGGTGGCGTTTTTATGTCGTTACTAACAGATTTTGAGTAAAAGAGAACGTAAGAAAACGATTGCCGTAAGATTTTGTAAAGGGAGGGCTAGTAGCAGGAGGAAAACTGACGTCCCAAAGGGCCACGCTGGCACTGGACGAGACAGTGGGTGTGTAGTGAGCCCTGTTTGTAAAGAAGGGGTCAGTAGCAGGAGTTAAACTGACTGAAACTGTCAATTGTGGCAGGATTGGAGAAAATAAATTGCATTCAAATATTGCAGAAATGGAATTATTTAAAGGTTTAAAGAAGCTGTTTGGAGGTAAAGTGAAAAAATAGTTTTTTATTGGTGATGCTCCTGAAGGAACACCTGTACATTTTATGTCTACCAATTTGGGACAAAATTAATGTATGTGGGTTCACCAATGGTGCAAGATTACTGATAAAGAGGGTCCTTTGAGGTTTTCAAAAGATGGTACTTTTGAATTGCAAGTTAGTGACAAATTAAGGGCAGTGTTATGTGAAAGAAAGACATCATCTAGAGCTGCACAATTTGAGGCCTTAAGCATGTGGGGAAAAGCAGCAAGAGACAAAGCAAGTGAGGATAAAAAGGTAAAGCACCAGATGCAGGAGAAGGGAATTAATGATGATAAAGAGCTTCAAATTAATAATGATTCAGGGGGTGAAATAATGGATGCATTGTTAACTGAGTGTCTGCCACTTTATGTGGTTCCCATTAAAAATACTGAAAATAGTGTACCAGTAAGTACTACAGTGGCTACTGCTTCTGTTGAACAGAGAGAAACACAGATTGAGAGAAATGTGCAGACATTTCAGATTGACCCACTACCTGTTGATTCAGCACTGACAGTGATACCTCCAGGTGTTACTGCTTTAAATGTGACTGATTCAGTGAAAAACTACAAGCTGCAGATGCAAAGACAGTGCCTAGACAAACTGAGACTGTCCAAATTAATATGTGCCCTACTCAAAAGGTTCAAAGAGTTGTAGAAGGAGTAAATATGTCAGGGTTTATTTCAGAAACTCAGAATGCACAGATTATTGAACAGAAATTACCCCAGACAGACCAAGCATTGAAAGATGGGGAAAAATGGTGTTTACAGCACCCACAGCCCAGGATAAAATGAATATATTTGAAGATGGGATTTTTCAAACCTACTTTGAGGAAGCAGCAGTAATTAAAAAGATAGAAAGCATGGGGGAACAAATTAACCCAGACCCCGAAAAAGAGAAACAGCTTAGTGTTTTAAATTCAACATTTGAGCATGAAGAAATTAACAGTTGTTGCTATTTAAATCATGAAAATATGAACCAGTGTCAGGAAAAAGAATTAATTTCCCTGAGTAAGGAAACAAATACATGTGCAGTAACTACACATGGTAGACTGACCGATTTGGCTCAAAAATATGAAATTAATGTTTCAGGAAGTTTTCCATTTCAGAAAAGCTTCAGGGTACACATGAATGAAGAGGCAAATGAGACAATGTGTTCTTCAGGAATGCAATTGCACATGAAAATATGAACCAGTGTCAGGAAAAATAATTAATTTCCCTGAGTAAGGAAACAAATACATGTGCAGTAACTACACATGGTAGACTGACCGATTTGGCTCAAAAATATGAAATTAATGTTTCAGGAAGTTTTCCATTTCAGAAAAGCTTCAGGGTACACATGAATGAAGAGGCAAATGAGACAATGTGTTCTTCAGGAATGCAATTGCACATTGCAGAAACGAAATATAGTTTTAAATGAAATGGATTTGAGAAATTAGGAGACAAGTGCACAAGAAAACATGAGAAGAAAATGAAACCACCAGACATAGCAAGGAAACTGGATAAAAAAAAGAAACCACCAGACCTAGCAAGGAAACTGGATAAGAAAAAGAAACCACCAGATCTAGTTGAGGAAAATAATAAGCAGAATGAGGGAGAAGCTTTTGCTTGCTCATTGAGAAAAATGGTGGGAGAAGTGCATGTTCATGTGCCACGGAACAAAAGTGAACTTGCAAAATTTCTGAACGCATTCCCGAAATTGAGAGACAAACTTATGCTGTGGTACCCACAAGTTGATGGATTTATCGAAATATTAAAGGAGTTGTGTATTAATTTGGAAATGATTTTTGACACTGCCATGCAAACTGAATTATGGTTTGAATCTAAAGTTGCGGTGCAAAGGCCAGGTGAGGAGACAGTGAAAAATGTTTGCATTAATGCAACATCAGTTTCTCTTGTGGTTGAGAAAAATGAAGCAGCGATTACTTTTCTGAAGGGCAGAGTGGCAGGAAAATATGTTAATTGGGTACAGATTAAAAGAAAAAAACAGGGGCAAAAATTGGTTCATGAGTTTTGTGAAAGTGTGTGTTTAATGTTTCAGCAAAACAGTGGTAGAGAATGTCCTGATGCCACTAGCATAAGCTTTTTGTGACTCAGTTGGTTATTGGTTTAATATTTTCTGATCAGATCAGTGTGCACATACAGCAAAAGCTGATAGAATGGCATTTGAAGGATGAAGGTTACTATTGTGCTGGACAGGGAATGAAGCCAAAAGAGTTTGAAGAAAAACCTATGATGGTACAGAGAAGGTTTGCACAGAAACGTTTTCAGAATAAGCTGTTTGCAGAGAATAACATTGTGGTACAGGGTGATGTTTCACAAGCAGAGGTAAAAAGTGCTCAAGGAAGATTTGGTGTTCCACAGGATGGAAATAAAGGTGTTTTGATTTGTGCAAATTCAGGTATGGATGTTGTACTGCTGGGAAAAGTGTCCTTTTGCCATCTTTGTGACAGATTTGAGCACTGGAAGAAGAAATTTAAATTTAAACACGATGTATCAGTAGGAAATGTGCAAAAACAGAGAGAAATGCAGGTGCAAGAGGTGCCAGCTAAACAAATGCAAATGTCAGTTCAGAAACAGGTACCAATGGCAGGAATTGTTCAAGCCCAAATGGTCCCACAAAATATGGAAAAGGCTATCATTTATTTAAATAAGTTGTCCAGAGCAAATGTGAATTATTTCCAGAAACAAGGTCCGACAGGAAAACAATTGTTTTGCAAATTATACTGCACAGATTACTGTACACCAGATAATGTTAATTTTCAGATTCCTGATGAGGATGTACATTTTAAAATGGCCCAACAAGAGACAGCTGTAGCATTGTTTTCAGAAAAGACAGTTGAAAAATTACCTTCTGATTTGAAAGAAATAATAAACACAGAAGTGAGGGAGTTCACAGAGAAAGATGTCAGATTAATAAAATGTGCAGAGCATGTATTATTCAAATTAGAATTAGAGGATATGTAATCAAGAACAGCATCAGTTGCAGGAATTTTACCAATAAAAGGATTTTTGATGGAATTGATTGGAAGTTTATTTAACTTTCTGATCACAGGTTCGCAGAAACTAAATGAAAAGAACAGATTAGAGCAGGAGATTAATAGCATAATTTTTCCATGTTGTCCTGTGGTATCGAATCCAGACAATATATTTTTTCACATTCCATGTGCTGAAGAATGGCTTACTGTTATTGATTTTTGCCAAGTTCATGTCACAGTACCATTGCATGAAGCTAGTTAGGAGTACTATCAAAAAGAAAATGAATGTCTGGGACACAAAATTGGAAAGGGAGCTAGAAAGGTGTCACCTAAGCGACATTTCTCCTATTATCAAGCTTCACGCTAACCCTGTTAGAGACAAAAAAAGCAGCGCTAACTACGGTTAACGCTGCTTTTTTATGTCTGCTAATTTTCAGACTTAGCCATGTAATCCAATGGGAGATGGATTACATGGCTAACTCCACCATGGGCTATCAACAAGGATATCCCTATCCTTGTAGTTTCATCGCTGCATTACCAGCGATAACCTCCCAAAATGCCGCTTTCGCTGGATTTTTTATCGCCTAGGCGGTTAGCGTTGTTAATAATGCGGTAACCGGGCGATATTATCCAGCGATAGCAGGCGTTAAAAAAATTAACGCTAAGTGCCCTTAGCGTTAATTTTCCCTGTTCCTTGTTAATATGCCCCCTAATCACTCAGCCAGTGGTCTTGCTGTTATGAAATCACCCAGGCACTACCTTTGCACTCCTTTATTCACTCAGGCACTACCTCAGTAGTCCTGCAATCACTCAAGAAGTACCCATGCACTTAAAAATTCACTCAGTCATTTCCTATGTAGTCATGTAAATCCTCATATATTACTCCTGTAGTCATGCAATCAGCCAGGTGTTACCTATGTACTCCTTTAATCTACCAGACATTGCAGCTGTTCTCATGCAATCACCAATTCATTATCTATACAGTGCTTCAATTACCCAGGCACTTTGTTTGCACACTTTCAATCACACAGGGACGACTCTTGTAGTTATGTAATCAGTCAGTCACTACTCATGCACTTTTAAAATCACCCACACACTACCTTTGCAGTCCTTTAATCACTCAGATAGAATCTTAGTTCTTCTGTAATAACCCAGGCAGTACTCATGGACTTATAACATCACCCACTCACTTTTTATGTATTGCAGTAATCGTCCAGATATTACCCCTGAAGACATGCAATCACACAGGCACTAGTTATGTACTACCCCTACAGTCATGCAATCATGCAGGCTGTAGCTATGCACTCATGTAATAACCCACACAGTACCATTGCAGTCAAAGAATCATCCGGACCTACTGTTCAATCAATCAATCAGTGATACTTGTAAAGCGCGCTACATACCCGTAGGGTCTCAAGGCGCTGGGGGGGGGGGGGGGGTGCCGCTACTGCTCGAACAGCCAGGTCTTCAGCTTCTTCCTGAAGGAGAGGTGGTCTTGGGTCAGGCGCAGGTCGGTCGGGAGGGAGTTCCAGGTCTTGGCGGCCAGGTAGGAGAAGGACCTTCCTCCTGTAGTCGCTCTTCGGATGTGGGGGACGGCGGCGAGGGCGTGGTTGGCTGATCGGAGGTGGCGTTTGGGAGCGTAGAATTTGACTCGGCTGTTGAGGTAGCTCGGGCCTTGGTCGTGTAGGGCCTTGTGTGCGTGGGTGAGGAGGCGGAAGGTGATTCTTTTGTTGACGGGGAGCCAGTGAAGGTCTCTCAGATGTCCGGAGATGTGGCTGGTTCGTGGGATGTCGAGGATGAGTCTGGCTGAGGCGTTCTGGATCCGCTGGAGTCTCTTCTGGAGCTTGGCGGTGGTACCGGCGTAGAGGGCGTTGCCGTAGTCCAGTCGGCTGGTGACGAGGGCCTGGGTGACGGTCTTCCTGGTCTCGGTGGGGATCCACCAGAAGATCTTCCGTAGCATGCGTAGGATGTTGAAGCACGCCGAGGAGACGTTGTTGACTTGCCTGGTCATGGAGAGGGAGGAGTCCAGGATGAAGCCCAGGTTTCGTGCATGGTCTGTCGGTTTGGGTGCGGTGCCCAGGGCGGGAGGCCACCAGGAGTCGTCCCAGGCGGAGGGTGAGGAGCCCAGGATGAGGACCTCCGTCTTGTCCGAGTTCAGTTTCAGGCGGCTGGTTGTCATCCACTCGGCTACCTCTTTCATCCCTTCGTGCAGGTTGGCTCTGGCGGCGGCGGGGTCGTTGGTCAGGGAGAGGATCAGCTGGGTGTCGTCGGCGTAGGAGATTATGCTGAGGTTGTGTTTGCGTACGATGGCCGCGAGGGGGCTCATGTAGACGTTGAAGAGGGTGGGGCTCAGAGATGATCCTTGGGGGACGCCGCAGATGACTTCGGAGGCCTCTGACTTGTACGGTGGAAGGCGGATTCTCTGTGTTCTTCCGTCGAGGAAGGAGATGATCCATTCCAGCGCCTTGTCCTGGATGCCGATGTTGCTGAGGCGCCGTACTAGGGTGCGGTGGCAGACCGTGTCGAATGCCGCGGAGAGGTCTAGGAGGATGAGGGCCGCTGTTTCTCCCTTGTCCATCAGGGCTCGGATGTCATCGGTGGCGGCGATGAGGGCGGTCTCGGTGCTGTGGTTGGCTCGGAAGCCGGACTGTGAGGGGTCGAGGGATCTGTTCGTCTCGAGGAAGGCGGCCATCTGCTTGTTGACGGTCTTCTCGATGACTTTGGCTGGAAACGGGAGGAGCGAGATGGGGCGGTAGTTCTTGAGTTCGGTGGGGTCCGCTGTGGGTTTCTTGAGTAGAGCGCTGAGTTCGGCGTGCTTCCAGCTCTCAGGGAAGGTGGCGGTGTCGAAGGATGTGTTGATGATGTCTCGCAGGTGGGGTGCGATGACAGCGTCGGCTTTGTTGAAGACGTGGTGAGGGCAGGGGTCGGTCGGTGATCCGGAGTGGATGGAGTTCATCGTGCGGATGGTGTCTTCGGTGCTGATCGGGGTCCAGGCGTGGAGGGTGGTGGTGGGGGGCGGTTGTTCGGTCATGGTGTGCGTTGGTTGGTTGTTGAAGCTGCTGTGTATGTCCGCGATCTTGTTGTGGAAGTATGAAGCGAGGGAGTTGCAGAGGTCTTGCGATGGGGTGATGTCGTTGTTTCCTGCGCTGGGGTTGGAAAGCTCTTTCACGATGTTGAAGAGTTCCTTGCAGTTGTGTGCGTTGTTGTCCAGCCGGTCCTTGAATGCTGTTTTCTTGGCGGCGCGGATCAGCTGGTGGTGTTTCCGGGTGGCGAGTTTGAAGGAGGTCCTGTTGTCCGGTGTCGGTTCCCTTCTCCAGACTTTCTCGAGGGCTCGGCAGTTCTTCTTGGAGCTCTTGAGTTCGTCGGTGAACCATGGGGCCTTCTTGCTGCCGGGTCTGCTAGGCGGGGTCCTCAGTGGGGCGAGTTCGTCCGCGCAGTTGCTGATCCACTTCGTGAGGTTGTCGGCGGCTTGGCTGGGGTTCGCTGAGCTGGCAGGAGGGTGGTGGCTCAGGGAGGTGGCGAGCTGGTCTGCTGAGATCTTGTTCCAGCTTCTGCGGGCGGCCTGTTGCTGGTGGTGGTGGGTCGTCGTTCTCTTGAAGGTGAAGTGGACGCAGCTGTGGTCCGTCCATTGAAGCTCAGTGGCGTGGCTGAAGTCGATGTCTGTGCTGGAAGAGAAGACTGCGTCGAGTGTGTGTCCGGCGAGGTGGGTGGGGGTGGACACCAGTTGCTTGAGTCCCAGGTTGGCGAGGTTGTCGAGCAGGGTGCTGGTGTTGCGGTCGTTGTTGTTCTCCAGGTGGAAGTTGAGGTCCCCCAGGAGGATGTAGTCAGCGGAGGGGAGGGCATGCGGGCTGACGAAGTCGGCGATGTCCTCGCTGAATTGTGTGCGTGGTCCAGGGGGTCGGTAGATTAGGGTGCCTCTGAGGGTGGTCTTCGGGTTGGTGTGGATCTGGAAATGCAGGTGTTCGGCGCTGGTCAGGGTGTTGTCGGTGCTGGTCGTGAGACGGATGGTGCTCCTGTGGATGATGGCGATGCCTCCTCCCATCTGGTTGGCGTTTCGGTCCCTCCGGACGATCTTGTAGCCCTCTGGGATAGCGATGGCGATGTCGGGAGCTGAAGAGGCGTTCATCCAGGTCTCTGTGAGGAAGGCAACGTCTGGGGCTGTGGCGTCTAGGAGGTTCCAGAGTTCGATGGCGTGTCTGTGGACGGAGCGGGTGTTGAGCAGGATGCACTTGAGGTGGGTGCTGCTGGTGTTTGACTTGGCGGGTGTTGGTGCGGGGCAGGTCCGGATGCAGGAGAACTTGCAGGCGTGGCAGCTGAAGGGTCCGTGGGTGTGACGTGGTGTGGCTTGGTGGCACTCTGGGCGTCGGCCGGTGTTGAGTGCGTTGAGGGTGGCGGCTGAGTACGTCCTGCGGGTCGGTCGGGGTCTTCGAGGTCCAGGGGTCCTGGCGCTGGTCGCGATCCGGTCGCGGACGGGCGCAGACGGGCTTACCTTTGGCGCGCCTTCGGCGCACAATCGGCGCGCCCGCTGCGCGTGACCGCTGCGCGTTCGCACGGTCGCCATTTAAGGCGAAGTGCGTGGGTGGGCGGAGCAGCTGGGAGGCGGGAGCGGGGAGGGTTACAGAAGAGAAAAGGGGCGGGGACAAGCGGCGGTGGCGGGAAGGGAGGGCGGAGGGCGGCGAGGTAGGCGGACAACAAGGAAGGAGAGCCTAAAACACGGGCAGAAAGAAAAATGCTAAACAGGCACAAATAAGCGACAAAACACGGAAAAAAAAGAGGTTAAACGAAGTAAAACAAAAACAGGCACCAATGATCGTCAAAACCAGGCAAAACAAACCCCGCAGCGGAGGCAGCCGGCAACCGGCAAACGAGGCGGCAGCGAGGCAGAGGGCAGGCAGGGGGCACACGCAGCAGCTGGTGGCCGTGCGGCGCGGGGGTGTCCCACAAGTGGGTCACACTCACCTGCGTCGCACGGTCGCCATTTAAGGCCAAGTGCGCGGGTGGGCGGAGCAGCTGGGAGACGGGAGCGGGGAGGGTTACAGAAGAGAAAAGGGGCGGGGACAAGCGGCGGTGGCGGGAAGGGAGGGCGGAGGGCGGCGAGGTAGGCGGACAACAAGGAAGGAGAGCCTAAAACACGGGCAGAAAGAAAAATGCTAAACAGGCACAAATAAGCGACAAAACACGGAAAAAAAAGAGGTTAAACGAAGTAAAACAAAAACAGGCACCAATGATCGTCAAAACCAGGCAAAACAAACCCCGCAGCGGAGGCAGCCGGCAACCGGCAAACGAGGCGGCAGCGAGGCAGAGGGCAGGCAGGGGGCACACGCAGCAGCTGGTGGCCGTGCGGCGCGGGGGTGTCCCACAAGTGGGTCACACTCACCTGCGTCGCACGGTCGCCATTTAAGGCCAAGTGCGCGGGTGGGCGGAGCAGCTGGGAGGCGGGAGCGGGGAGGGTTACAGAAGAGAAAAGGGGCGGGGACAAGCGGCGGTGGCGGGAAGGGAGGGCGGAGGGCGGCGAGGTAGGCGGACAACAAGGAAGGAGAGCCTAAAACACGGGCAGAAAGAAAAATGCTAAACAGGCACAAATAAGCGACAAAACACGGAAAAAAAAGAGGTTAAACGAAGTAAAACAAAAACAGGCACCAATGATCGTCAAAACCAGGCAAAACAAACCCCGCAGCGGAGGCAGCCGGCAACCGGCAAACGAGGCGGCAGCGAGGCAGAGGGCAGGCAGGGGGCACACGCAGCAGCTGGTGGCCGTGCGGCGCGGGGGTGTCCCACTCATGTAATAACCCACACAGTACCATTGCAGTCAAAGAATCATCCGGACCTACTGTTGCATTCATCTATTCACCTAGGCAGTACTCAATGAGTCATCTATGCTTTCAAGTGCTATTTATGCCCAAGCACTATGTTTGGACTCTTTCAATCACACAGGGAGTACTCTTGTACTTATGTAATCACTCAGCCAGTACCCATGCACTTATAACTTCACTCAGTCATTTCCTATGTAGTCATGTCAATCCTCATATATTACTCTTGTAGTCATGCAATCAGCCAGGTGTTACCTATGTACTCCTGTAATCACCAAGACATTACTGCTGTTCTCATGCAATCACCAATTCATTATCTATACAGTGCTTCAATTACCCAGGCACTATGTTGGCACACTTTCAATCACACAGGGACTTCTCTTGTAGTTATGTAATCAGTCAGTCACTACTCATGCACTTTTAAAATCACCTACACACTACCTTTGCAGTCCTTTAATCACTCAGGTAGTAGCTTAGTTATTCTGTAATCACCCAGGCAGTACTCATGGACTTATAACATCACCCAATCACTTTTTATGTATTGGAGTAATCGTCCAGATATTACCCCTGAAGACAAGCAATCACACAGGCACTAGTTATGTACTACCTCTACAGTCATGCAATCATGCAGGCTGTAGCTATGTACTCATGTAATAACCCACACAGTACCCGTGCAGTCATAGAATCATCCGGACCTACTGTTGCATTCATCTATTCACCTAGGCAGTACTCAATGAGTCATCTATGCTTTCAAGTGCTATTTATACCCAAGCACTATGTTTGCACTCTTTCAATCACTCAGGGAGTACTCTTGTACTTATGTAATCACTCAGCCAGTACTCATGCATTTATAAAATCACCCAAGCACTACGTTTGCCCTCCTGTAAATCCTCAGGTACTACCTTAGTACTTCTGTAATCACGCAGGCAGTACTTATGGACTTATGAAATATTGTATACATATTTCTTTTAGTTATGATTTTGGTTTGAAAAAGTAGAGACATATGTATGCATGCTTCTTACAATATGGAGAGACTTGTATTTGAGTGAGGTAATAGTCTGCTGCTTTAAATTTTGGGAGGCTGAACTCTCATGCAGTTAATAAAACAGACAAGGACTTGCCATGCAGTTTTCCAATGATGCAGGCACTATATATGTAGTGTGGTAATCACTCAGGCATTAGTGGTGTGCTCATGCAATCACCCAGGCATTACCCATGCACTCGTCCAATCACGCAGGCACTACCAATGCACTCATGCAAGCACCTACGTACTACTGATGCACTCATGCAATCACCCAGGTACTACCCATGCACTCTTTCAATCACTCAAGCTGTACGCATGTATGAATGCAATCACCCAGGCATTACAATGCACTTATTTCTCTTTTTTTAGCAGAATAGGTGGTTTGAAAGAAAACTGTTTTTTTATTCTTTTTTTAACTTTTTTTGTGTTTTTTAAACTATTTTATGTATTTTTTTGGTGTTTTTTTTTTTAAACCGGAAAAATAACCGAACAAACTATAAAACTGTAATTGCAACAAAAATAAATTAGCGCGTGTGATTTCTAGCGGCAGACACCACAGCATCAACAGACTGCTCTCCATAACAGAGGACAGTCTTACATTTGATGCAGCGCTGCTCTAATATGGCAAATTCGAGACGAATGTCAGGTGCATGAGATGAGGAACTAGAGGATCCCGAGGTGCTTGGACCAGCAACCTAGTCATCCTGCTGCAAAAGTTCTTGCGCGCGACGATGTGAATAGTTTGCAGATGCTGGAAGTGCCACAGGAATATGTTTTAGTACTTCAAAGGATACCTCTCTCACCACAAATAAATCATTAATCTTTTAGTCTTCAGAAGTCATATTTATTAACTCTGAACTATGTTATTTGTAACTCCTTGTCATATTATTTGAGTTTTTCCTTTTTCTATCTTTACAAAAAACAATGTAAACACACATTACAATATTTGCATGTTACACAGACAATACATCTCAGTGTTTTAAAGACAAAATTGAAATATAACAAAACTATACATTTACTACAAAATTAAAAACATAAATGTCCTACATTCTTTTGTGCATTACCAGGGCCTGCGCGAAAAACTTCCATACAGCCAGTTTTTAAGGATAAGGCGTAATGCACTAAAAATAATGATTGAAAGGAACTATCCTAGAAAAATACTGAAGCCATCAATAAAGAGACCTTGGTACACTCCTAGAAGCACCTTGATGACCCCAAAAGAAAAGTCCCAAGAAGTGCCATTAGTCTGTGTCATGACTTTTTCTGGTCATACAAATGAAGTGCAGAAAATCGTAAAAAAGAACTGGAACTGGAACCCCCCTTTCTTGCGCTCGTACAGGAATATGTTTTGTCACTTCCGCGTGACAGCACCCTCAGGCACAGTGTGCAGCTCACTTTTCTGGTGTTGACTTTCTTTTCCCCATCTGGTATGATGAAGAATGCCCACACGACAGGCTCTTTTCTTTTCTTCACCGGTTTCTCCAAATCTTCTTCATCAAATGGTAAATCCACTTGAGGAATTGAAGAGGCCATTATCTATGATGTAAAAAAACACCAAAAAAATGCCACCAAATAGCTGCGAAAACACAGCAGGTGTATCTCCTCTGATGGTGTTGAAGGGATGAAAAAAATGGGTGGGGTCCTTCAAGTTCTAGAATCAAAACCTTGTAAACCTTCTTTTGAAGTCACATGGGAGCCGCGCACAGGGCGCGCAACCAGAGCGCACCCGACGTGACTTCCGGAAAATATATTTAAGAATAGTATAACTTTATTGCAATTACAAATATATGATTTTTATAATTAGTTTAGATAATCTCTTTCTCTAATATACATATTAAAGTTATAAAAATATACTTTGAAAACATAAACATTTTATGGGAGTCGCGCACCCGGCGCGACCCCTTACATATATGACGTTACGCAGGGCCGGGCACCACGCACCGGTCACATACGAAACGCGCACCCGATGTGACTTCCGGAAAATATATTTAACAATAATATCATTTTATTGCAATTTCAGTCAGTCAGTCAATAGGCTTTATTTCGATAAAATCTTATCTTAAAAAGCAATACATACAATATGGTGAAAAGACAACAAAAAAACAAAGCCATAACAAAACAATACAGTCGATAAAATATACCATAAACAAATGACATTAATAAGTTACCTTGAACACACAAATTTAAAATCCTCCAATTAAACAATTAATTTGAGCCTTCTTGATCTGATCACCCAGGCCCAACTTAAAAACTTTGCCATACCACACACAATTAGGGGCCGTGTATCTGACTTCAATATTCTCAAGGCTACCCTATAGTGCCTAGTACCCAACTGCTTACATAATGGTTTTAACCACCTAGATCTAGGCGCTTTGTAGACAGGGCACTCAAACAATAGATGGGCAACCGACTCAGTCCTCTGCGAACAGAAAACACACAAGGGACTAGTTTGAGCCGGGATTTTCCAGCGGGCAGTCAATTCTCCCACTGGTAGTACACCAATTCTAAATTTGATATACAAGGCCCTGTCTCTAGATTTTGAAATTATGTCGAGATAGGGTTCCCGAAACAACACATCCTTAACCGAGAAGAATTCACTGGAAGATCTTCATAAATTTGGGTTAGAGTTGTTCCTACCCACTACCCAATTCCAAAAAATCTTCTTCAAGGCGGATTTGGGAGGGGCAGACTTGGAATACCATGACTCCCAGAGACCCAATTCCCCCAGCAAAAATTTGACATCCCTTAACCACCCAATTTTTGACCAGCCGGGCAGCGATAAAATCTCCCTCAGCCCATCTGCATAACTCACTAATTCAGGGACTCTCCATAGGCGAGCCCAGAGGAGCAAGGGGCGAAGCCTGGCCTGATCACTAATAGAGCGGCAGACCATATCCATGAATAGAGGTAAGGACGGGGTACTATAAGGGAGGGACAACAGGTCTTTCAGAAACTTACTCTCTGAACATGCTAGCAGGTCATTGTTCTGCAAACCCCATAGCTCAGCACCATACAGGGCCGCACTAACCCCTCTGGCTGTATAGATGTCCAACACAGGAGAGATAGGTTTTGAGGTGGATAATCGGTGTTCTTTAAGAAGAGCCCCTATCACCCTTTTATGACTCAGCAACATCTTCTGGAGATGGGAAGTCCACCGCATAGTATCAGTAAGACGGATGCCAAGGTAATCAAACTCCTTGACCCTTTCCAAAGGCACCCCATTTAAAATTGGAAATTTTCCAAGTTTCTTCGGGGGATTAAGGATCAAATATTTGGTTTTATCTGTGTTAATTTGGAGACCCCTTTTCTCGCAAAAAGTTTGGAAACTGTCAAGGAGACTTTGTAAGCCCATCGTAGATTTGGAGATGAGCAGGGTGTCGTCGGCAAATAGTAAGGTAGGTATTCTCCTGCCCGCCAGGGATGGTGAATCGGTAGGATTTTCCAAAAGATGCTCCACCACACCGTTCACATACAAGGTGAACAGAGTGGGAGCAAGCACACACCCCTGGCGGACACCCCTATTCACCGGTATTCTAGCGGTCTTCTCCCCCTGCTTGCCCCACCTCACCTGTGCAAAATTTCCTGAGTGGAGCTTCATTACCAAGGATAATAAATATGCGGGCATTCCCATTTCCCAAGGAACCTTCCACAAACAGCCCCGAGGGACAAGGTCAAATGCAGACCGTAAATCAATAAAGGCAAGATACAAACTGCCTTTGCCCAGGAAAACCACTTTCCAATACAAGAGCATCAGTCTGAATGTCTGCTCAATAGTCCCGGTGCCTGATCTAAACCCAGCCTGTAGGTCTGAGAGAATTTTCATGTCATCCACCCACTGAAGCACTCTCCCCAGAACCACCTTCCCCGCCACTTTCTGGGAAGAATCAATTAGGCTTATGGGCCGGTAATTAGCTGGGTCGTCCCGGCCCCCCTTCTTGAAGATCGGAACGACCTCAGCACCCATCCAAGAATCAGGAAGAGCTGCACCACAATACGAAGCATTTAATAGTGAAGAGATAAGTAACCCCCATTCCGTTAGGTTAAGACGGAACAGATCCCCCGGTATCCCATCTGGGCCTGAAGCTTTGTTGGGGACAAGAGAGTTAATAACCTTCTCCACCTCCTTGGGCGTAAAAGAAACATCTTCGCTCGAACCGGAAGAGCTCAGAGAAGGTAAGACAAACATCCCACTGGTATCGTCCTGGGAGGGAGAATAAAGTTTGGAGAAATGGTTAAACCACATCTCCTCAGAGATGTTACAAGTTAACAGAGATTCAACTGGCCTGTTCCTCGACCTAACTAGGTCCCAAACACCCCTCGAGTCCCTCCCAGCACTGGCCATTTTCAAATCACACCAAAACTTGTCGTCCCACTCTTTTTTAGCATTACTGATACCACACCTACAAACCATTCTAGCCACGCCAATCGACTCAGAACTCTTGGACTTCACAGCTTCAATTAAAACCCTTTTCGCTCTCCGACATTCCTTGGAATACCATCCGTAGTTGCCCCCAGATTCCCTACTGACTCTAATTGAAGAACCCTTATTCCGTATCACAAATAACTCTCCCAGGGATTCAATAGTGTCACAAAAGATGGAGGAAATGTCAGGGTAGGTCAGGGGGGCGGTTCCTAGTCCTAACATAGCCTTAGTCAAGGTCAGACCTATTTCCTGAACCTTCCCCTCGTCCAAAATGACCTTTTGCCACCTAAGACGCCTCCCACAGTTTGCTGGACAGACTTCCCCAGTTGTCCGCAAAACTGGAACTTCTTGAGAGCGGGTACGGGCTGACAGCATAGGGGAAAGTGACAAAGAAAGCGGGTTATGGTCGCTGTCTGTAGATGGAAGGATAGCCATATCAATCATATAAACCCAGAGCTTAAGGTCCAATAAAACATAATCTATTCTAGAGGAATGGACGACCCTGTTGAACGTATGTGCTCCACAGTGGTCCAAAGTTGTTCTGCCATTTGCCGCCCTTAAACCATATTCCAAAACAAGGGCATTAAGCTGCATGGCCCGTTTGGTCCACCTTTTTATAGGTGCTATTGCTAAAGGTGGAATACCTCTCCTCAGATCCTCCTTTGCAATACCCAAGATGTCGTCTGATGCAAGAGGCTCAAAGGTACAATTAAAATCTCCAGCAACCAAAATATGCATGTCAGGACTACACCGAATAAGTTAATCTTCCAGCCCTGATATAAGCGGCGATGACATACCACTATTGCCACCTCTAACATAAATGTTAAAGATTTCCAGGGACCGCCCTCTGTGAGATCCGGTAAGCGAAATTCTCATTAGATCTGGGAACTTAGAAACCCTAGACCTGATCTGGAGGCCCAAGGCAATACTGACCCAGATGAGCAGGCCACCCGAAGGGTGACCTCTCCCTGTGATAGAGGAAATTGCTGGAACAAAAAAGATGGTATAGCCAACCTTATAAGAAGGCTCCAGACACCAAATTTCTTGGAAAATGCATATTCCAAAAGACTCAATGAAGATGTTCCAGTCCGGAAGGTCTAAATTTCTGGCAATACCAGCTATGTTCCAGCTAACAATCCTTAAGTCACCTTTGGTTTTATCTCGAACAACTTGCTGGTGTTTTGGGGCCATACTGGGTCCAGCAGAAGACTCACATATTGTGCCCTCAGACCCTAACATCGTACAATTATTCTCTAGGAGGCAGTAATCCAGTACAGCCTCATTCAGTGAACCAGGAGAAGGGGAAGACAAAGGAACAAAGGGATTAGAAGGCACCACTGAACCCCCTAAATGCATCTGACTACGGCTTACAGGAAAAACAACTGGGATAGCAGCCCTCCCCGTAGAATGCAGGACTTCAGGTCAACAGCCCCACCTCTGCCAACGAGGACCTGTACCTGAAACATTTGAGAGCAAGCTATGGGGAGGAAAGGTAGAATGAGGATACGATTTGACCCTTCCCCCCCAGTTCGGAGTGCTATCTGGCCAAGGGGTTGCTTGATACGGATAGAAGTAATTCAGGGTATGGGTGTTAATTCCTGAGTTACCATCCCTGTAAAAATGGCTGCAGATGAAACTAGCTATCCTGGCGTCTGAGAAATTAACTATAATACACTCACCCCACAGATCTTTGGGCCTGACTCCCAGCCAAGTAACCCGTCTTACATGAAGGATCTGACCATCCAGAAAGCTAGGTAACAGTCTATTTTCCCTCAACCAAAACATAGTTTTATTTTTTAATTCATTATACGTTTCATATTTGCCAGCTTTAAGCACAGGGACCCCAGTAAGCACCACAGCAAAAGGCTGGCAATCGGGCGGTAAATTAACATGGGGAGTAATGGTAGCCCCCTCCTCTTCCACTAGCTGCGTGTTGGGGGGAAGAGCTGAGATGGAGCTTAGCCCCCCATTACCTCCCGTGTTGTTGTTAGCGCTAGAACTCCGCGCAAGGCTAGGCTTGTCGGGACGCTGAGGCCCTTTGGCCAGATTTGGGGGGATGTTGATATTCATAGGAACTTCAGATTGTGCAGGGGCGTCTAGAGCTACAAAGTCAGCATTCGTGTGTGACCCAGATGGACACCCTGAGGTAGATACTACTACACACACATTGGAACCCCCCCCCCGCTTCCCATGGTAACGAGGTTAGATCATTCACTTGTACGGGAGATGACATTTCCTGATGAATTATATTTCCCGCCAGCCCATCTTCCTTAATTTTAAAGTGTAGTTTTATTAGGGTTTTGAGAGAAAAGAAGTTGTCCCGGGAGGACTGTTCAAAACTGTCCAAGCGCTCTGTCAAACCCTTTACTCTCTCCAAAACCGGAAAAATCATAGCTTTCAATAAATGCTCAATCTGAACTAAAGAAGGAAGCTCAGACTGAACACCTATGTCTAGACTAGACTGTGGGATGGCGGCCGTCGGCAATTTCAAATATATGATTTTTTATAATTAGTTTAGATAACCTTTTGCTCTAATATACATATTTAAGTTATGTACATATACTTTTAAAACATAAAAATTTTACGGAAGTCGCGCACCCGGCGAGACCCCCAGAAATATGTACTTTATGCGGGGCCGTGCACCGCGTACCTGTCGCATACCAAACGCGCATCCTATACAACTTTAGCAATATGGCGGCTTGAACTCGCGCATCCACCGCGATAGGTACACAATCGGTACACAAATCCACTTTTTTGCAAAAAAAAAAAAATTGAAGTATATTTATATTTTAGAAAAGAGCAAACATTGTATTATTGTTAGAACAAATAAAAGCCTAAGAAAGAATATTTTTGGGATATTAGAGTTACAAAACATCACTTAAAAAAGCTTTGAAATTCACTGAAAAAAACCATAGGCTTCAGGGACGTTTTCGTTAGAAAATAGCATTTAAAAAACCTTAGAAATTCACTGAAAAAAACAATAGGTTTCTGGGACGTTATAGTTAGAAATTAGCTTTTAAGAAACCATTGAAATTAACTGAAAAAAACATCGGTTTCAGGGACATTATAGTTAGAAATTAGCATTTAAAAAACCTTAGAAATTCAGTGAAAAAAACACAGGTTTCAGGGATGTTATAGTTAGTTGGACATTTCACTCGTACAAACCCAGAGAAATTAAGGCGTTATAGTTAGTTGATTAACTTGAACTCGCTTCCCCACAGTGCACTGCTGATGATGTCACATATTACATCAGTCATGACATGGTCAGTGACTTTACTGATGACAGCACTGATGACATCTCAAATGACATCACTGATGACATCATCCACATGATAATCTGATGCACCTCCTCACACCCTAATATAACCTTTGATACACCCACTCTAAAATACAGACTGCCATTCTCGATACCATAGACGCACCAATATCAGTTACTACATACCCACTCACTGATTCATAGGTCTACACACACATCTACTCCCTCATCCAAACAGTCACTCATAAACCCATACAGATACTCACACACCGCCACTCACCCATAGAGTTACCCACACAGCTAGTCAGTAATGCAAAGAATCAATCACACTCCCATTTACTCACCTACACAGATATACACATACCACCTCACTGATACAGATACTAACACACACTTACTCTCATATACAATCACTGACACAAGCACACACTCATCCATGCAGCTACTCTCACAATTACTCACTCTCACATGTAATCATTTATATACTCTAACACTCATATATACTGCCTTTTACATATGTAGTTACTCACACATGTACCACTGACACATCCATTCACTCACCAACACAGCTATACAGACACTTACCCACCCATATAGCCTCTCACAGACGTGGACTCTTGAACCCATAATCCCAGTGAATTACCCACCCCCACATCCATGCAGGGAGTCACACACACCTCACACACCCACACAGACTCTGAGAAATCCTTTCAGGTACTCAGACAACCAATCAAAAACCCATATATAGATAGTCATGTAGCTACTCACCAACCCAAACAGCCACTTACACACCAACTGACAGACTGATACAGACATTCATACAAATTAGTCAGTCACGCATGTATCAGTAAGACATGTTTAAACACTCACTTATACAGTCAGTCATGCACCTATTAAATCATCCATTCAGACACTCATATACCCACTCATTCTTCAATACACCTAGGCATATATATGTATAAAACATATTTAAACTCTTTAGAAACACTCAGTCACTGGATAATGTTATCAGTGATGTCATTTTAGATGTCATCAGTGATGTCATCAGTGATGTCACTGACCATGTCATGAGTGATGTAATATGTGACGTCATCAGTAGTGCATTGTGGGGGCACGAGTTATAGTTAGTCAACTAACTATAACGACCGAATTTTTCTGGTTTTGTACGAGTGAAATGTCCAACTAACTATAACGTCCCTGAAACCTGTGGTTTTTCAGTGAATATATATATATATATACACACATATATATGAGATACTCCGCTCTCTGTCATTTCCTTCAACCGGGAAAAAGAGACGGACACGGACCACCATTCGCTCGTGCATATTCATTTATTTCAGAGTGTCCGCCATAGCGCGTTTCGGTCTACACCAGCCTTGATCACATGATATATATATATATATATATATATATATGTATCGAGTGCTGTCTAGCTCCAATTCAGGCACCCTTGTCCATGGTGCAAGAGTGTCGCTAATACAGGCACCCTTGCCCATGGTGCAAGAGTGCCACATTGCACTCTAGATTGTTTGTTTTGTGCAGGAAGGGACACCTTTCTGCACAAAAGCAATATTTAGAGGCGTTTTATGGATGGAAGGAGATGATGGACAGAGCACTGAAACTTTTCAGACACCCACCCCCAGTCACAGATCTGGGTTGACTTCATCATCGTTTTTTAGCTCACTTCGCGACCCCAGTTCAGACCCAGCCACATGCAAATCAGTCTTGACCCTGTTCCTCATGAGAACAGTCCACCTCGAACTGCCAAGCCAGGTCTTCCCTGGGCCTGAAACAAGCATCACAATGTAGCACACTCAGAAAGAGGAAAACATGAGGAGAAATAAAGATATTTCTCCTCACTACACCCTCCTCAAATGGGCATGTATAGCATTTTGACGCTTTCCCAGGTTCACCAGTGATGGAAAATCTGTGAATGTGCCAAAATACAAGTATGCATGGGTGGATGTGTGGTAACACCCACGTTCAGTCACCACCTATGTAACGCAGAACAACTCTGGGACCAGAGTAACACAACAAGGCAGCAACATGTGCTGCCTTGATACGTTACTCCAGATTTGCCAAGCAGGGACACGCAAGGTAGCTTCAGATGGCTTGGTAAATAATATCACTTAAGGGTTTGGGTTGACCTTCTGACATCTTGCAAGGGCAACACAAAAAACCTTAATTAATCTGCTTAATCTGGGCCCTGGTATCAAGAGTGGTGGTGCCAGCCTGACAGGGAGGGTGGAGGACCGTAGAAGTGTGGTGCACATCAAGTGAATGGTACTGATAGGATTCTATTCCAGTGTGAGCCAGGGTCTTGCTTGGGCTGGTTTAAGGGGTGTACTACTATGATAGTATTATATCAGGGATGTTAGCATTCTCTATGGCTTTATGTTGCTCATACAGTACCAATCTCTCTGATGTGCAGTACGCAAAGGGAGACCGACTTGGCCCATCAATACTTAAAGGGGGCGGAGAAGCAAAGATCATTCGTCGAAATTAATGAATAGTTCAAAATGGTTAGGGAGCTAGGAATAGGATATTTGATTTAAATAGTACAATGCTGTGCCTGTCAGAATGTTTTGCTTTGTAGAGAGTATCAGTAATCATTGGGTAAGAGGACACCCGATTCCGGCCAAGCAGCTGCTAGAATCACCAGTGCTGCAGTGAGTGGGACGACCACCACCAGATGGTTCTGCTGGACCCAGTAAGCTATGTTTATTATTATTTCTTACTTTTAACTATTCCCAATAGTGAATATGGTCTTTTGTATTTACTTTTTTCCAACCCCCCCTACCTAATGTTTGCTATCCCTGCATTTCTCTGTGTTTTCTATATTTTCTGTTTCTGCAGCTGACTTTCTCCTGTCTGTAGTTTTCTTCTGCTTCCATGCTTGATAAAGTGAAAGAGGATCACCGTCCCAAGTATTCACCAAATATTTTAGTTGAGAAGTACAGAGACAGAGATAGATTGGTCATGGACCCCAATGTTGTCTTACAGTAGCAGTTTCCGTGACAGTGCAGCATGGCAGTAATGAGATTCCTGGCATTACCAACCAAAACCATATGTCCTTTGCATTCCCTTCCACACCTTCATTGCATTTCATTCATATCTGCTCACATTTATCTCTTCATTAGGAGAAAAAGGTTTTTGGTTGACTACTTGATTTTCAAAATGTTGTCAAGCAAACCTCCCAAGGTGAAACTTTTGATAGACGATACTGATCGCTATCCTAACATTAGAGAGGTATTGCTGTAGTTTTACCTTGAGCAAAATAATTACGTAGGCGGCTAATCTGGTATCTAAAACTGGTACATTATGTTTTTTTCTAGGTGCACAAACCACTAGTGCCTCCGCGATTGCCAGTCACCCAGGGACAGCAGAGGAGGCCCAGCTGGTCAAGGGAGGGGGGCAGCCCCAGTGGTGGCAGGGACAAGTGATAATTCACCTTGCTTTCTTAGTGACAATACTGTATTGTTTAAGCAAAGCAGATATCTCGCCCATCAACTCCCTGCCCATGGCCTTTCACTACCTAAAACTGCAGTGCAGTTTAATTCAGCGCTGCTGTGTAGGCAGTGAAATGTGCATTTGCTTCAATTAACTGCGTAGCATGAAGTCTGCAATGCATCCAATCCAAAAACCAGGTATGATTCCCAGTGCCCACTAAGTCACCTACTAGTACTTCACTTAATCATTCTTTTTTTCTGTCTCAGCCTAGCCAACAATGTAAATTCCATCTCGGCATGTGCCACATTTTTCTGCCCAAGTGACATATTTCATGGCTTCCATTACGGATTTACGGTTCCAATTTTTTCCTTTCATCAACCAATGTGACTAAGCAAAAGCGTAGTACATAATCAGTGACACCCAACCATTCCATAGCTAAACCTCTGCCTAGCCCAATCCCTATAATTTAGCCTCCTGTAACCTAACTTTCCCCACTGCCAAGTTAAGGTATATTTTTAAAATAATTTGTGATGAAGGCCAGGGTGTATAGTGAGACTAAGGGCTAGTATACTCTGTGGCAGATAAAGTATATCCTTTTTGTGGCATCATTTATATTCCATGCACTGTTGTTTACTGTAATACGATGGACAGGATATCCGTTATCCGACACGTCTGTGACATCGTATTCCATCTGCCAGACTTTATCAGCCGCTAAGTTTAGACTCGGGGTAGAATTGAAGAGGAAGTAAGAGAAGAGCATGGCCATTGGAATTATTGATAATAAGTTAATAACATGACATTACAGTTGCCCCAAAAACATGCTGGAGCAGAGTAGCGGACCCACCAGCATTGCTCCATTAATGTTGCACATATACAGTCAATAACTGTGCAGCGTATATATGCCTTACTCATCATTAATGGTAGCTAATTCGTTTATCAACATACATAAAGTGTCTGTTCAGTTTCACTATGAAATCCTTTTAACTAAAATCACTTTTTGATTATGTTGGTGGTCTGGCTTACTTCCTTGCAGTTAGTGCTATTGCATTATGTATTGCGTGTGCGTGGAAAACTTGGCCCTGTGGCTAATCACATCAATATTACATTTTAAAGGCCCACCTTCACCCTGGCCATGCCACCACTGGCGCCTCCTGGAGCCAGGTTCCACTGCCACCCAGAACACCACCCACCCCCTCCTCATTGTCATCTTCTGACCACCTCCTCAACTGCATCCTATCTGAGCTGCCACTCCTCAGGCATAGGCTGCACAACCGGGCCCTGGTGGTGGCAGATATCATGAAGTAGATGGATGCCCTGAAAGCCATTTTTTATTGAGCATTTTCTTTGGATGCAGGGCATGTTGCGGGTGGAAAGGGTGGGAAGGGAAGTTGGAGAAAGGGTCAAAGGGACTTTTGGGGTTTTTGCTTGGGGTGGGGTGGGCCTGTTGTGGATCGATAGGGTAGGTTTCATATGTTAAAAAAGACGGGCCTTTCTTTGTCTTTAGTATCTGTCCTTTGCATTGCTAGCTAGCGTAGCCTTGTGATTTAGTGACGATAGAGAGACAAGAAGCTGTCCTCTAGAATTGTCACATGCTATGCTGTACATCCACTTTTCGCCATAGACTTTGCCTACCCGAAGTCCCTTGCCATGTTTTTATTCTTCTGTAGGTTACTTACCTCTTCCTGTAGTTGAGTATACCCCACTACCAGAGTGGGAATGGAAAACACATTATGTTTGACTTTATTGCTTGATGATGCTTTGCAGCACCCAACCACCGATCAGTGATACTGTATACTAGTTAGTTACTGCCCTTGTAACTAGTTTTGACCACTAATAGGTTCTGCCAACAACATACACAAAAATTGCAATAGTATCTCTCCTTCCCTAGAACAACTTTAGTAGTACTATGTTCTTACCTTGTTTAGCTGAATATATTAAGAAATGACTGCTACCTCTCTCAATCTTCCCAGACCTTATTTCAGGGTTTCACAAAGGGCCTTCTTAATGCTGCTGGTTGTAGTGGGCTACTACTAACAAGGAAGAAATCACGTTGTCCCACCTGTTCCGAATTATGCCTGTGAAGTAAACTCCAACTGTAGGTATATGCAAAAGGATTATCCATCACAGGCAACTAGACTGAAAAAAAAACACAGAGTTAGTGGATAATCCAAGACTGAGAGCACCATGACAAAACAATCTAGTTAGTTAGTGTCAAATGTATTAAAAAAATTAAAACTAACCTTACAAAAACCTCAAGTCAAGATGCAGGAGAAGGTTACTTACTCCATGTTGCATAGATTTTGTAAGTGGTCAAGGCCTGATTCACAAACATAAAGTAAGTTACACTTTTGGTGTTGCTTTACTCATGCAATGTAAGTTTATGACTAGTAGTAACTTTTCTGCCAGTAACTTCACTTTATGAGTAGTAACTTTGTGAGCAGTAAGTGACTGCTATTATTTAAAAGGAGTTCGAACTAGTAGTTTGTTTTTACTCCTAAAGTTGCTAGTAGTAAAGTTACTAGTAATACAGTTACACTTCAAGTGTAAACTTACACCATACGTGTAACTTTACTTTTGTGTATCAGGCCACAGATAGTGCACACTAGTATTACCTATCCTGGGACAGACATTGTTCTCAGGTTCTGCACTATGATGATGATGTCCCTTTCAGGCCTGAGTGGGTAGTTGGGCTGGCGTGGGCTGCTGTTTAGTTAAGAAGACCCTGTAGCAGTTGAAGTTGCTTTCAAAGCATCCACCCCCGCCAAGTGTGTGACCTATTTATGATATAAATTATTAAGTCACACCTCAATAGATCACACAACCTGAGGTAAGAGGGTTAGGGTTTCATGAATGGATGGGCAGGGGAAGTTGGGTAAGGGTGAGACAGACAAAGACAAGCACAACATTCATCAAGTCGATGAGCAGCACATCATCAAATCCGCTGTGGAAGGAATGACACAGTTCGGTTAACAAATGCAAAGAGACCTTCAGCCCCAGAGTCCCAAGCTTTCAAATTGTTTGGTACCTAGAGTTGAAAAATACAAAATAGGGAGAACCCACACAGTTCTGCAAATAGTTAAGAAAAGAAAATTGATAGTGCATATATGCCAAAATGGATGGCGCAGCTACATTCTTCTTTTCTGAATGTCCGTCTTGGGTGCAAGGCTGACCAATCTGCTAAGCAGGAGTGTCAGTGTTATGGAGCTTTTGTGTAGGAGAGAAAGCCTGTGGAATGCAAAAAGGTAAATGTCAATATAGAGTCAAGGTAAGCTTCATGGTGGATGAGGATAAAGAGGGCGGAGCATAAGCTGGAGCAGTCATGTGCGATTACCTGAGAAGTCAGAACAGTATTTTACCACCAATCCCAGACAAGTTACTGCATGTAGCTGGCTGATCAATCTCACTAATGTAAACCACTTAATTAGAGTTTGACGTTGGAGTCAGCCCACAACTTAGTGCTTTCCTAATCAATGTTTCTCATTGAAGTAGATTAGCATTGTTCTTAACTTCCTTCTTCTGACTGTTGTAGTAGTCCTGTCCTGACTCCCGAGCTGAATGAGAAAGACCTGTAGTGTTGATGAACAAAACAAGCATTGGAATAGCCAATAGGTCACACCTTTGGGACCATATAAGTGTTTAGCCATGCAACACACATGCTGCTAGTTTACAAACATAAGAAAGTAGACAGAGCAACTGGTCACGTTTTGTGTAACATCGGTAGTTGTGCTGGACAAAAGTGTTTGTGCTTGAAGCTTTGTTCTTATAAATTGATTTAAAAATAATTATGAAATATTCAGCCTGTTCTAAGGCTAAGGTCATTTGTCTCCATGAAGACATTGGTAGCTTCTAAAGATGCCGCATGTAAAAGTCAGTGGTGCACTACATTTCCGTCCTTGATGCAAAAGTATATCTCTTGGAAGCGGGTCGCCCCCTTAATTACTCTGCAAACATGTGAAGTAGAACAGCCAAATAGTTAATACTAGGCCATCTAAGTTCCTGCTTAGCCCACACATGCCTTGCTTTGAAAGGACTGAAAGCTCCACTAGACCACAGAGTTTTGACAGAAATCAGTGACCTATAGTGTAAACACAGGTTTTAACAGCAGGTATTATTCATGTGTTTTACGTCTCCTTATGTGGGTTTAAAAAGACAAATACATGATCAAAATAGTGAAACCTGTAACTTTTAAATTCAGGCTGATAAACATGCTGACGCAAAGTTGTGTCCATGCCGTAGATAGTGCAACACTTGTGATGTACTAGGAGAGGATCCTGCCTCAATAACACTTTTTTAGCACCAGTGGTTTGTGATGTTTCAAGTTGATAGGAACGAAAAGAATAATAAGATATTATGACAGGTCAGGTCATATATGCCCCTGCATCTTCGAGGTGGGTATACTAGTACAGAATCCTCAACCTTAAGAGTGGTGCCCAGCTCCCTTGGCACATGCCCGTGGGCACGGAGTCCGGCAGTCTCCAGGCAGTGGGAGTCCTGGGTGGAATATGAGGGAGGAGACCCACTGCCCACGGAGTCCTGTGATCTCAAAGGGGTGCAAGCACTGTGGTTTCACAGCGGTGGGAGCCCTGGTACATAGTATGTAGTCTGAGGAGGAGAGCCCTACGGTAGTATGGACTTCTCTGGATTCTCAAAGGTCTGAGAGCCCTGGGCACATCGTAGGTCCTCTTGCAGGGGGAGGGGGCGACATGACACAGGACTTCAACTTGGTGCAAAATCATGCAACCATTACTCATCTCTGGAGCAGCCCCATCCTGGGCCGAAAGACACAACTCATGCCTGTGTGCCCATTTTTTCAGTGGCCTCGCAGCTGAGTTTGTGTAGTTGCCTGTGGCTTTGGTTTATGCTGTGAGCACAGGAAGCCTATAGGGAAGTTTGCCAAGTAGACAAATGCTGCTAACAGGGCTGCAGTCTGGTGTGTACTAGCAGCGGTTCAGGGGGCGGCAGCGTGCACTGATGCATCAAGCGCTTTCACTGTTCCCTGTGTCACTCTGAGATCTCCGCACTGACAGGGCTGCTTGAGAAAGAAAGAGGAGCTGATATGAGCGGAGCAGAAAATGGCCGATAGGGGAGCACAGGTCATCACTCGAGAGTGACATCCGCCGCCACATGTCTTTGGGGCGCTAATGTCCATCTTAGCACCTAGAAGCCTGCGGCGTCCAAGAGGAGTCAAACCAGCGCATCCCTCTACAGAACAGGGCCCCCTTTCACTGCAGGGGTGTGACGGCAACTTTAACCGTGTAAAAGAGGTGCCCCGGCATCGTAGACAAATTATGAGAGTATAAGTGATGTGGAGACTCCAGACACCTTTGTGAAACAAAAGAACACCTTCAAGACCCCTCCACTCCAAAACAAGCATTTGCAATGCGATAGGACTCGCATTTACGCGAGACCTATTGCATTGGAAACAGGAGTGCGAGCGGACGAGAAGGCACAAACGGGAGTGGGCGGAGGGCTGAGGGGAGCCGAGAAGTCACGGACTGCGGAAGGGGGGGGGGGCATGAGAAGAAAATAGTGTTTGAAGTAAAGGGGCCAGTAACCATGGAAGAATACAAATGATGATATGGCTGTCATGAGGAGGGACTACCAAGCCTAAAACTGATCGTAAGCCAGCATTTAGGACCTAAGCCAAAGAAAAAGATGGGCGGAGAGTGGGCGGAGCTTCCATGAAGCTTCCACGCTATACTAAATACTGCATGACTCGCAAAGTGAGTAGCGCATGCGCTGCAACGCTAGGCTTTACCTAAAAAGCAAAGGTATATAAGCATTTTGAGTAGTTTTGTTAATTAAACTAACTAATCTCTGAAGAACCTGAAAAAAAAAGTACAGGAAAGGAGTGGACCATGTAAGTAATTATAGTAAAATGTGAAAGTAATGCAATCATTCAAGCAGATTCATCCCCTGGGCCCCAAACATCACTAATCAGGTTTTAAAATTAGTTACATTACCCTCCCAGCCGTATGAATCACTCAACATATCATTCAATGGTGAAATAGTTCCAAGCGTAGTGCACATTTGTCTATTGCATATCTTTTCCAATAAAGTGATACACAAGGGCAGTCTTGAGTTATTAATGATGATAGTCAGTGGCAGCTCAGCTAGAGAATGAAGAAAAGAAGGATAGGAGTGGGAGGCATTGTTGTCCTCATGGTATTTAAGTGACTGAAGGCTTCTTGTGTACACTGACCCACTCCATACATGTGATGTGACTAAATGGGCAGTGTAAACCCAGACACAAAATATATACCTGTTCTCTGTATTTTTTTTCAAAGCAGTTTGATGATGTATATGCAAGTTCTGTTGTGGGCTACATAGTCTGGGAAGTAGAATTTGTCCACATACTGGAAGGGTTCTCCGAGAAGCTCATCAGCTAACACACTTGAGTCTGACCAATTGCCCTTATCTGCCTGTACTGTTTCAGGCAGAGTGTAATCTTGTGGTTTGAAGCACTGGTTCTTTTTAATCATGGTCAATCTCTCCACGTTTTCAGACTAGAGACTGGTCCTTCTTACTGTGAAAACTGCACCGGCTGCACTGAACACATGCTCGGAGGGCACCCAGGCTACGGGACAAGAAAGATACTTTATTGCCAGCCTACTGATCTCTGACCATTGTTGCATCTTCACATACCAATACACCAATGATTTTGATCCAGGTAGTCTTCTTTTGAGCCATCCAGATAGTCTTGGACAATCCTATGAATGGTCATTGGTGCTGCACCTTGCTTGCTCGACTTCTGTTGCCTTCAACTCTGTACTTTACTTAAACCCTGCCACTTGAATCTAAGCCATTGAAGAGGTTGGGTCGGATTATTCTGTTGCCACTGTTGCTGGTTGTGATAATGATGGTGTTAGCTGTGAGCAAACAATGCTGCTCTCTCTGGAGGTTAAAGGCTGCACGTCAGAACTTCTTCCAGGCCTCTAACTTCCAGCTGTTCTTCTTTCAGTTCTCTTGCTTGATCGACCAGTCAAGTCCTGTAAAGTGAAACATCCCCTTCTGAAAAATAAATGAATATGGGCAGTGTTTTTTGTACCATAGATTAAGTATGATAACACATATGTGCTCTTTCAAGGACACAGTCTCTCTTTGCAGCCTTGGATTAACAGCTTAGTGAAGGATTATGCTCTGAATTAACTCATGTGTTTTTTCATTCATATACGCAAACCTTTGCGCCACCTTTTTCATCTGGTCCAGTAGCAGATGCAAGAACGGGATTGCTAGACTCATCATATTGTCCTCCTTGCTGGCTTCCCATGTGAAAACCTCAAAAGGAAGCAGCATTTGTTTCAGGCACTTCACTAGTCTCCATTTGCCCACCTCCATCGTCATGCTTTTCCCATTTGCATCACCTCATCTTTGAGGGACATAGACGGCGATCAGCCTATACTGCTCAGTCAGACTTTGCAGCATGTAGAAGGTTGAGTTTGAATGTGCTGGTACCTCCTGTATGAGGGCTTTAACCAACCCTCTATTAAAATGCTATATGATCCTCAATTGCTTATGGGCTTTAGAAGAATGACTGAAATGATTGTAGATTATTTGAAAGGTGGCCAATATGTTGCTGACTATGCCCTCTTTTATGAGAAAGTCCTGCACAATCAGGTTGATGTAATGCACCAAGCACAGGACCCTGAAATGTCCACCATTTGCCATGACTATATTACTGCCATTGTCCATGGCAACAAATCTGATTCTGAGACCTCTGGGTCAAAGCCATTCAAGGACCTTGCAGTTAGACACTTCCAAGATGTTTACAGCTGTATGAGATTTCTCCATGGCGAGTGTCACTACTGTTGCATGCTGTCAAATTCCCTTAAAACTTTCTTCAGTGCTGAGACCTTCAGATTGCTGTTGCCTTTCCCCCACAAAAGATATCCAGTGTGCAGTGATACACGTGTAATCAGTTGCTTGACAACTGATCCAAATGTCTGTCATCAGGTGGGTAGTATGAACACTCTGCTGAATAGATTGCCAACCAATTGCAGAACATCATGATAGAGAGCTGGAACAGCAACTCTGGCAAAATGGGTCGAGATGTGAATCTTTCTTTTTGGGCAGCTGGCTGATACAAATTATAAATATCCCACCCCTTCCACAAAGAAAAGGGAGGATGTCTGGCACTAATATTTTAGCCATTTTCGCATTGTACAAACCTGCCATTGGGTGGTTGCATTTGTAGTTCCCCTCCTACTAGTCACGCCTGTAATAGTAGCTTGGATTTTTCTCTTTTGTAGTGCTACTGATACAGGCGACTTATGGAGAGGACCAGGAGGTGATAGACTCAATGTGCACCTTGGGGGAATCAGTGTATGCAGCGGAGGTGCCTGCATCTAAGTTTGGTGCCATTTGGAGGTTGCTGATACGTGTGATGCTGGAACACTACAGGGGACAAGGCTGCTTTATGTAATGCTGCAATCCTCTTCCTTCTTCTTATATCACTGTGAACTGAGCTGCTTCCCCTCTCATCACTAGAAGCTATCTTTTTAAGTTGCTCCTCCCACCGGATTGCACACTTTTTCAGATGAGATGTTTAGCCTCCCATACCATAGTGCGAACATGTCTTACCCCAATGAACACTTGCATGACAAATGGAGCATATTGCAATGTTATTCTCCTGCTTGCTAATCATAAAGAAGTCCCAAAAATATGGGCAAGAACTTTTTTAGTGTGACATTGGCAATGCCTGGAAAACTGGAGGTGGCTGTGTAATTTGCCTCTCTGTAGGGTGTGATTCAACTGTGGTAGTGTTGGATGCTAGTCTCAGCAGGGGTCTTACAAATATGGAAGCCAGCGGTGGTGGTGGTGGAACAACATACCTCTGAGCAGGTTGAATAGGAGGGGTCTTCACAGGATCCTCTGAGCCATCCACCATAATGACAATCATTGGCTCATCGTCATCATTATTCCTTCCCATCATTCTGAGGCTTTCAGGAACTTTCCTTTTCCCTTGTCTCTCAGGGTGGGTCTCAGACTCGGCTTAGTCCACTCCATGTCCAGCTCATTAGAAGGGGGCTTGGAGAAGATGGTGGAGTATCCTTTCTTTTTCTTTCTGGAGATCGTGAAGCCAATAGTTGAGGAGCAACATCTTGCTCAGCAGGAAGCTCCACCTCCTATTCTGCTCCTATTACAGGAAGAACTGTTGCTGGCTGCTTCTCCTGTTGTCCACTTTCCTGCAACGATTGGGTATTTTGCAGCTGCGACAAATTCCATTCAGCCTCACTGCTCATGGCCATGACTGCTGTGGCTGCATCACTGAGAGACAAGGGATTGGGCTTAGCCTTAGGTTGGAGTACTGCTGCTGATGCAGGATTGCTGCTCCCAGCCTTTTGCTGCCGAGAGGAAGGTGTGGCAGGTACATCATGTTTCCTGAAAAAGGTGGAGGTTGACACTTCAGTGGTGACAATATTCTTCCTAATCTCCTCACTGGCCACTTTCATGGCAGGAACACCCTACTTTGGCGCCATCTTCAAATTCTTTCTTCTCTCTGGCAGTAGCCACTTAGCTGCAAAAGTAGAAGCAGAGGAGGTGTTAGGTGGTGTCACTGCTGGCCTTCTGTCTGGCAGTATTGTGTGTGTGATGTCTCTTGTGCACCTACAAGCAAACAGACAAGAAATAAATTCAGTGAAATATGAGATTTTCAGTTGGAATTTACAGACAATATAATTTAGTGTACTCATCACAAATAATTAACAATAGTGTATCTATTACAACCATGCATTAAGTTAATATTTCAATAACATACAGATTGAAAAGGCTATTTTATGTATCTCTAAGGCCTATGAGACACCTGTGATAGGCAGGGTGTACAAACGAAATGCAATAAAATGTTTGCAGGCCACATGGCCACCAAGGGCGAAGACATGGACAGCATAGAAGAACAACAAATGCAGGCCATGACAAAAGCACACTAACTACAAAATGGCCACCAGCCACATGGCTACCAAGGGCAAAGGCATAGGCATGGGCCAAGGGTAAAGTGTCACATTATTACACATAATCGGGTTCAGTTATCTAGTTTTGTGTGGTAAAGGTATGAATAAGGGAGTGTTTAGTGTGCAAGAATACATAGTGTCACGTGGGGAACACCACCTTCTTTTTTTGCTTATAGACCCTGTCCCCTACGTTTTGTAAGGGTACCTCTCACATCTTTGTGGGCCTATAACAAAAGCACACTGGCTACACTAAATGGTCGCCCTGCCACATGGCATGGAGAACAAAGTAGGCCTAGAGCAAGAACAAAATAGTGGCCCAAGACAAACATACACACACACACATGCACTGGCCACACAAAATGGCCATTTGGCCAGCAAAGAAAGTAGGCATGGTAAAAAAGAAGAAAACACTACCATTCATTCAGCAATGCGAAAAAATAAACATTAAGTCAACTTTAAAAATTCCCCAACCACAAACATTCCAATGCATCAACAAATTAGTCTACCAAAATACACTTTAATTGTAAATGTATTTAATATGGTACTTACTAAGCCTTACGAGGCATCAAAGTGCTTTTCAGCGAGTAGTTTGCTAATCCGGAACCCAAAAGGATTAGTGGTGGATTAGTATAGGGAAATAGTAGTTAATTTGAGCTGTGGACATGCAAGTCTGTTAGATGTATTGAATACCAGATGCAAAGGTAGAAGAGGGCAGAGTCTAGAAAGTGTTAATTGGGAGATCATAGTAGTCAGATGAGGTTTGGGATGAGAAAAAAGAGAGATGGAGGAGGGAAGAGTCTCTAGAAAGACATTAGGGAGATCATAGTAGTAAAATGAGGTTTGGGGTGAGTCAAAGTAGGGATACACGAGGGAAGAATTTTGAAAGGGTTGTTCGTGAGATCATAGTAGCAAACTGAAGTGTGGGGTAAGCCAAGGAGGGATTGAGGCGGGAAGAGTCGAGAAAGGGTTATTTTGGAGATTATAGTCGTAGAAAGATGTTTGGAATGAGTCAGAGAGTTGAGGTAAAGCATATATTGAGAGAGGTATAGGGTGAGACAGAGAAGTACATTGGAGAGAGTTAAAGTTTTTTTTCCGTAGTATCGTAGGAGTAAAGTAATAAATATATAGCTACATAACTACATAGAAAAGGTATACATATATAATGAAGATAATATATTGAGATTTCAAGTTGCATAAACTCAGACTTTCAAGTGTTGCTGTACTTGAATCTAATTTGTTTGTGTATTTTTATAACTCGATTGTCTTTGTCATTTGATCTTTTCCTAAATATTTTATAGTGAAGCATGTGTAGATAAAATAGTTATTATAATATTTACATATTGTAATAGATAAATAAAACAGACTCATAGCATCAAATCAAATAACTTATATAAAAACTATGCAGTGACTAATAAACATGTTGAGCATAGAATAATATATATTATCTACTGGCGGTCGCCAGTAGATAGTTATAGTTAGGACCGTGTTTCCATAGGAAATCCGCAACATTCTATTTTGAATAACTTTGGCGCCGATTGACGAATCCTCGCGAAATTTTCAAAATAGGTGGGGCGCTCCGCTCAGCTCCTACCCTGAAAGTCTCGGGGGGATTCGTCAAGCGGGGGCTGAGAAAAAGGGGGGGTCCCAAAACGCGTTTTCCCCATGCATTTTTCCATAGGACCTTTAGTCCAAGCTACAGCCCGAACGGCTGAACAGAATTGCTTGAAATTTGGCAGAGAGGTAGTCCTCAGGTCAGGGATGTGCCTTTTGCAGGTCTGGTGTAAATCTGTTCAGTATTTCCTGAGAAAATAGCATTTAAATCAATATATATATCTATAAGCGCGCTCCGAGCGCGTACGGTAAGCTTAATTCTGATTGGTGGTTACATGACTGTAAACATTCGAATCGGTCGAAATCAGGAAGTGTCGGCTGCCATTTTGTGTGTCTCACACTGATAAACAAAGGTGGAGAACGTGAAAAAGGGGCAACGAAGAGATTTGCAGACCCCCTAGCGTTTGTCAGGGGTCCAAGAAGGTCCCAAAAGTATGAAAAATACATTTTTTTTTTTTTTTTAAATCACAGGGTGCGCGTACGGTAAGCTTACCGTACGCGCACGGCAGAAAAAAAAAAAAAATAGAAGGAATAATCAAATTTAAGTGTTTAGATATTAGGGGGCTCTAAAAAGAGCCGTTGTGTTTATCAAGTGTTTTTTTTGTGGTACCTACAAGTAAGTACCGATGCAGAGTCTAAAGTTCAAGAGGAAGACTCTGTTGCCTTCATCAGTGAAATGTACACCGTCTCCTCTATAAATGCCTTGCATGTTGTAACACAAGTTGTTGTGGTATATAGAACCCATACCATAGTCTCTGAGGAAAGCAGAAATAGATTTGTTGACGTGCTTTCTTGCTTTGTCAATCTGTGGACAAAATTGGTTGGACCAGTTCCACTTTTGCCTTTGGCATATATTAGAATATACAAAGGCAGATTGAGGAAAAAGCGACATTAATTGCACAAAGGTGTCCTTAACAAGCATTTCCAGACCTACCCCAGTTAAATTGCCTAGGTCATTTTCACCACAGTGCACAATAATAAGGTTAGGCTGTTGGAGGTGTAGAAAAGATTTCACCAAAGGCATTAATTGGTGCCACTTTAATCCTCTCTGACCAATCCATTTAATGTCTACATTTGGCAAAGCAAGGTCTCTCACCATACCTCTTTTTTCTGCATACTTTTCACTCCAGAAGACATAGCTGTGACCTACAATCCACACTGTGAACATCTTTCAAGGAGATCTGGATGCACTCAGGAGGTGTCTTTCAGTAGAATGGCAATATGAAATGAAAGACAGTTGTAAAATGGAGGCATACATATTTTTTTTTAATAAAAAGAACTCATTGGCTGATTCAAATCATTTTACAGTTAAAACTAGGCTGTATGTGTACATTTTTAGAAGCATGTTTTGTATTGGTACATAAAATTGTGTTCCCACTGAAGATTAATTTGGATTTGCTGTTAGGTTTGACAGGTGAAGCACTCTTGCTCTTTGGAATAGAAACATTGTGTGCTGAACTTCTGACCTCTCTGCTCACACCAGTGTTCCATGAGCTGTTGCTATGGTAGCAGGCAGAAGTCAAGTTGGGGGAAGGGTTCATTTGGAAAAGGGTTAAAGTTTTCAACCAATAGAAATGTGTGATTTCATTTGAAAAAATGTGGGAAGCACTGAGATTTGTAATTAACATGTATATGTGTGAAAAAAGAGAGGGAAACATTGCCATTTACTGGTTCTGGTGAGAGGAGAGAGGTGTACAGCTCTGAGATTCTGACTCTGATAATCTGCTGTGTTCTCCTCTCTCTGCTTTTCTCATTTCCGTTGTACTCCCTCAAGGACCTTGTAGGGTGAATTTTTTTTTTTTTTTTTAAAGAAAAAAAAATAAATAATGCGCGCACAGTAAAAAAAAAATTTTAAAAATGTATTCAAAAATTTTTTAAAAAGTTGTGAGGTAAGGTTGGCTCTTAAAAGAGCCGTTGTGTTAATACAGGGACAGAGGAAAGAAAGAATGGGAATATTAACAAGGACCACAGATGTGCTGGTCTATCTTATTGTTTATTAGGGAAATACTGGTCTCCCCATGAACAATTAGACCATAACATCTGGTGCACCTCATTTGTACCCTCTGAAATCGAGGGTTCCTTTCCACAGGAGCAGAAGAGGGTGATGCTCCCACCGCAGAGGAAGTGCTCGGCTGAGCTGCCGAAGATGTACTCGGCTGAGCTTCTGCAGATGTGCTCGGACGACTTACTGAAGGGTTTGCTTCAGTATGTCGAGCAAAAGTCCTTGGATGAACATCCCTGAGGTGTCTCAACATAGTGTGATTACCAAAGGAATACTTCTTCCTAGGATTACCTCTAGATAACACACGCTCACAAAGTGAGCAGGTAACTAAAGGAGCATTTACCTTTTTCTGCCCCTCAGGAAATGTAAAATACTCCCAAATAAAAGAACTCTTCTGTTTCCTCCTTCTCTGTCTGATGATGCTGCTGCCCTGCTCACTCTCAGAAGAGGACTGCTGCTCTGCCATTGTATCCCAAAGACAATTCAGCTCCTTCTCCTAAGAAATCACAAGCAGTAATGAGGGGAATGGGTGTGGTGTAGGAAGATTCTGGAACTGAAAGTAGTTTAAACCAATCAAAAGTGTTGTTTCTTGATCACATGACCAACCGTACGCGCATGTTAAGCTTACCGAGCGCGTACGGTAAAAGTACGCATGCGCGTATGAAAGACACACGCACGCGCGCATGCGCATTACAGGCACACTCGTACACTTCCGCGTAACGTGCGCGCGTGCGCGTATAAGGCATGAGCTTACGCGTCACGTAGGAAGTACGGACGCGTCCGCAAATTGCGTAAGCATGCGCACACGGAGTATAAATATTACGTACGCTCACCGTACATAAAGCGAAGCGTGCGCTTACGGTAAGCTTACCGTACGCGCACGGTAAGAAAAATTAAAAAAAAAAAAAAAAAAGGTTTGTTGAAGATATTAACTATGTTATACAACTATATCTAACCATTTATTTAAAAAAGGTGAATCATACTATATTGAAGAATGCATTAAATCCATGAATATATACATAGGTAGCATAGTGTTTAAAGGAAAAAAAGAAAAAGAAAAAAATTATGTAAAAAACCAAGCAAATTCAATGAAAAAACCGTAGGTTTCACACACATTATAGTTAGGAATTAGAATTTAAAAAACCTTGCAAATTCAATGAAAAAACCATAGGTTTCACACACGTTATAGTTAGGAATTAGAATTTAAAAAACCATGGAAATTCACAGAAAAAAACCTAGGTTTCACACACATTATATTTAGGAATTAGCATTTAAAAAACCTTGCAAATTCACTGAAAAAACCATAGGTTTCACACACGGTATAGTTAGGAATTAGCATTTAAAAAACCTTGCAAATTCACTGAAAAAACCATAGGTTTCACACACGTTATAGTTAGCTGGACATTTCTCTCGTAAAAAACCATTGAAATTACCCCGTTATAGTTAGTTCAGCTAACTATAACTCACGCACCCGCAATCCACTGCTGATGATGTCACATATTACATCACTCATGACATGGTTAGTGACATCACTCATGACATCACTGATGACATCTCAAATGGCATCACTGATGACATCACTGATGACGTCATCAATGTGATAAATTACCACATCTTCTCACACCCTTATAAAACCTTTGATATACCAACTCAAAATTACAGATTTCCATTCTCATATTCATAGATAATGCAATACCAATAACTGCATACAAACATATTAACTTTTAGGTCTTCATACACCTCCACACACTCACCTGTAAAGTCACTCATAGTTACAGTCACTCCATAAAAAAGTATCATATGAATTTATACACACACCTATATAGACACTCACACACTACAAATCATCCATAGAGGTACTCTCACACCTAGTCATTCATACAAATAATCACACTGCCATTTACTCACCTATGCAGTTATACACACTCAAGTTCCCTTGCTCACAAAAATAGTATCACATTGTTATGCTCTATTAGACTCATTGACAAAAGCACACACTCATCCATACAGTCACTGTCACAATCACACATTCTCACATCTAGCCACTTATATACTCTTACACACATATATACTGCCTTTCACATATGTAGTTAGTCACAAATGTACCACTTAGATATACATTCAATCCATAACACAGCCATACATACACTCACTCAACCATACAGTCCATCACAGATGCACTTTTAAAAACATCCACTCATAGAATCACCCACTCACTCATCTATGCACAGAGTCACACACACCTTACCCACACAAACACTCAGGAACTCATACAGATACTGACACAAGCAATCAATAACTCATATAGACACTTATATAGCTATTCACAAAACCATGCCGCCACTTATACACCAACACACAGACACATACAAACATTTATACAGTTTAGTCACTAGTCTGAAGTAAGATGCAGTTAAATGACTCACTTATCGAGTCAGTTACGCAACACAGAAAATCATCCCTTTACACACTTGTACACCCACTCATTCTTTAACAGACCTTTCCCTATATATATAAAAGATATTGAAAATTTTAAGAAAATCACATATTCACTGGATGATGTCATCAGTGATGTCATCAGTGATGTCATTTGAGATGTCATCAGTGATGTCATGAGTGATGTCACTGACCATGTCATGAGTGATGTAATATGTGACGTCATCAGCAGTGGATTGCGGGTGCGCGCGTTATAGTTAGCTGAACTAACTATAACGGGGTAATTTCAATGGTTTTTTACGAGAGAAATGTCCAGCTAAGTATAACGTGTGTGAAACCTATGGTTTTTTCAGTGAATATAAACATATGTACACACATATAAATACATATATACGTACACACATACATACAAACATATAACCATAAGCAATATATACCATTGTTAAGCAGACCAAATTAATATCTATATATTTTAAAAACCATAGCTATTATGCATATTTGTGCAAAGACATGCAAACATCTAGATACATACATATAATCAAATTATAAATGTTTATAAACAGAGGGATGTGCTGTACATTAGTGTTTGAGTATGGTGGCTCTGTAGGGAAGAGCCAACTCTTGAGTAGTCTTCTGAAGAAAAGATAGTAATCCATGGATCTTATGTTTGGGGGTAATTAATTTCATAGTTTGGCTACTCGAACAGAGAAAAATGTACCACCTATGGTCTTTTTCTTTTATGGTGGGGTTTTGAGTTGAGTGATAAATGTATTGAGGACCTTTGCAGATTTTACTAGCATAACATCCTCCACTTGTAGAGGGTGAGAGTGCAAAACTGAGTCTTGATGAAGCTAAAGAGTGATGCAGGTTTCTACAAATATGGCATTGGGGTGAAAATCAAGGAGATATAAAGTGTGCCATTGAAGGTTTCGCTTGAAATGTGGCAAGTGAGAGGAGTAAGGTCATGACATTTTTATTTTGACCTGGGGATCAGAGGAATGTCTTATGAATTAGGACATGGTCAGAAAGTGAGGGATTAATTGCTAGAGTTTAGGAGGACACCAAAGGTCTGATGTGTGTAGCAAAAAAGGGAATGTAGGGAAATTTCCAACACAAAAGGTCCTACTACAAGACAGCCATACTATTTCCCTTGATAAGCATTCACTATAATCAGCCTTCTCAGCGCTGAAAGTAGCCAGGATGTAGCAAACATACACAAAATTAGCTACTTCGATGATAGCCTGCTCTGTCCCCAGAGTAAACAGCCATTGGAGAATTTGGTTAAAACCTCAAATTACTGTACGAAGGAACCAAAATCCCTCCTAAGGGATTTTTATGAAACTCTATAAACCATAAGGGCTGAGTGATAGAAAAAACCAGACTCTTGTACTTGGCAAAGTGTCTATCAACCATGGGATAGGTTAATAACAAAGAGGAAACACCGGAACATGAGGAATGTAATGTTCTTGGAAACAGGATCCCCACATTGCATCCATCAACTATAAACAATTAAAATGAGAAAGGTCAACTATACAAATTAGGTAGAAACTAACCAGGGGGCTTATGACAACCCAACAATCGCATTCACATGTAGCACAATCTTTGCTGCCATAAGATTTCCTACTTTTATTCTTGCAACTCAGTTGCCTTTTCTTTTTCCTCTAATAGGACAGCTTATGTTAAGTTTAAAACCATTGCAAATCACCTTTCAGATTCATTAAATTTTAATTTGGAGTGAGATTGCTGTTACTTATGCACTGCCATAATATAATGATGCAAAACCAAAGGGAATGATGGAAGGAGTGTTGAATATTGCAAGCACTCACCCCCAGTAAACTTATCTGTGTTTAATCCATCATCATTCTTTAGCTCACTCCGCCACCCCAGTTCAGACATGGCCATATGCAAATCAGTCTGACCCTGTGCCTCATGGGAACAGTCCAGCCCGAACTGCCAAGCCATGTCTTTCCTGGACCGGAAACGAACATCCTGGGACCGGTTTCTGGCTAATCAGCCGTCATCAGCCAGGCTAGCTTGAATCCAGTGGCAAAGTGAGCAAGGGACCCACGTCTGGGCATACCCTGCCAACTTAGGGCGAACAAAGCACAACCAAAGGAGATGATGGACGGAGTACTGAATATTGCAAGCACTCACCCCCAGTCAACTGATCTGGGTTTAATCCATCATCATTCTTTAGCTCACTCCGCCACCTCAGTTCAGACATGGCCATATGCAATTCAGTCTGACCCTGTGCCTCATGGGAATAGTTCAGCCCGAACTGCCAAGCCATGTCTTCCCTGGACGGAAACAAGCATACTGGGACCGCTTTCTGGCTAATCAGCCGTCATCAGCCAGGCTAGCTTGAATCTAGTGGCAAAGTGAGCAAGGGACCCACGTCTGGGCATACCCTGCCAACTTAGGGCGAACAAAGCAAAACCAAAGGGGATGATGGACGGAGTGTTGAAAATTGCAAGCACTCACCCCCAGTCAACTGATCTGGGTTTCATCCATCATCATTCTTTAGCTCACTCTGCCACCCCAGTTAAGACATGGCCATATGCAAATCAGTCTGACCCTGTGCCTCATGAGAACAGTCCAGCCCGAACTGCAACTGGGACGGGTATGCTCAGACGTGAGTCCCGTGCTCTCCATGCCACTGGAATCAAGCTATCCTGGCTGAAGAGGGGTGAAACCCCGAAACCGGTCCTAGGATGCTTGGTTCCATTCCAGGGAGGACCTGGCTTGGCAGTTCGGGCTGGACTGTTTCTATGAGGCACAGGGTCAAGACTGATTTGCATATGGCTGGGTTCAAACTGGAATGGCATGGTGAGCAAAGTACGATGGATTTAGGCCCAGATCTCTGTACTGGGGTGAATATATGACATTGTTCTGCATTCTGTCATTCAACTGTTGTTTTTGCATTTGTCACCCCGAGTGGGACGGGTATGCTCAGACGTGAGTCCCGTGCTCTCCAAGCCACTGGAATCAAGCTATCCTGGCTGAAGAGTGGTGAAAACCCCGAAACGGTCCTAAGATGCTTGGTTCCAGTCCAGGGAGGACCTGGCTTGGCAGTTCAGGCTGGACTGTTCCCATGAGGCACAGGTTCAAAACTGATTTGCATAAGGCTGGGTTCAAACTGGAATAGAATGGTGAGCAAAAAAACCATGGATTTAGGCCCAGATCTCTGTACTGGGGTGAATGTGTGACATTGTTCTGCATTCTGTCCATCAACTGTTGTTTTTGCATAATATAATGACGCAGCAGAAGAAACCTTTAAAAATTACCATTTAAATTCCCCTTAAATGAAACTTTTTAAGTTTACACCACAGACTGCAGGTCCCTTTTTGATGTGAAAAGAGAAGGTCTGCTCCTCCTCCCCACCCCGAATCAAGAAACAAACTGGTGACTGGTTTCCTGAAAACAACAGCTTAGCTGTGGCGCCCTTCTGGTAGGCTGGGCCTGCAATCACATCCTATTAGCGGGCCCTGCTAACGTGCAGTGATTCAAGGGGCACTTTGAAATCCGATACATTGATATGAAGAAGCACATACATGTGTATTATAGTAAAAAACACCGCACGCATGATATTCTCTTATATAGGCCTGGTCCGGTTTGCTGGGCGTCAAACCTATGACCTTAAAGTTACACTATTCTTCCAATAGGGCCCTTGACCATCTGAGTCATCTCCTCTATTTACACTCTTTGGAGACTCCTTCACTGTTGAAGTCCCAAATGTACTCACTTCCTGAGCCCCTGGAGGTCAACGGCAGGCTAGAGTGCTAAAGGCTGACTTGCAGCAGCTCACACACTACTATAGGTGCCTTGTCTTCTGGCAACAACCAAATTGCGAGGCATCACAGCACTGAGAAACCCTACAAAACAGCACCAGTCAATTCCTGCTAACAACTATACTGTCACTCCAGACTGCAGTGCCACTTGATTAATACATGTTGTTGTTTCAAGAGACTCATGCCAAAATCATACAGATGAAAGGCCAAGTGGGCCCCGCTGAAGGGATTGGCTTGCCGGTTTTACCCAGATCTCTGTATTATCCCGCAACCCACTGGGCTATCATGCCAGCTCTTCTTCATAGGCATTCTAGCCATCGCCCACACCAAGGGCTCTCTGCAGCAGACTGACTCCCAAACCTAGGTACAATTCGAGTGAATGTCAACGTGAACACAAAGACTAGCTTGGAGGCTAGAAACCCCGCTGCCTGCTAACTATCAGGACTCACCAGAAGAGTGTACTCCCACACCCCACCCCCCAAAAATCACCCAAGAATTCTGAGGTTCTATCGAGTCTTGCTCCATAGTACAATCTCATTCCTAACTACTCACCATGGTACACTCTCGCCCTTAGCAACTAGGAAGAAATCAAGGGAGTGTCACTCCATAGTACAGTCACACACCTAACTACTCTCCATGGTACACTCTCCCTTAGTCACTATGAAGAACTCAATGGAGTTCAATGGAGTCTCGCGCCATGGGACTGTCTCACCCATAACTACTCTCTGTGGTAGACTCCCTCCCTTAGCCCCTATGACAAATTCTAGAGCTTTGTTGGAGTCTCATGACACGGGATGGTCTCACTCATAACCAAAGTGAAGAATTCAAGGTCGTCACTGGAGTATCAGTCTCAATCATAAGGACCTCAAGGCTCTCCTAAAGGGTCTCCACACAACCACCTGGAGCTAGCCCTATCAGAAGCATTACCTATTGGGAAAGTATCCCCATAAGCAGTCCAAGGCATCCCATACTTGAGTGTGGTCTCACTCCTTGGGAGTACTGTGACGCTCTTCTCACAGCCTTAACCTCCCAATGCTTGCAGGTGAGATTCAAACCGTACAATCACACACACCCAACCTTCTAAAGCACAGTGACAACCACCCCAGTTCCCAGGTCTGCCCTAAGCAACTCAGGGTCAGAAATACCTTAAAATATCTGTGCCTTTTCATCTCCTCTGCAGACACCACCAAAGCTCACAAGAGGGTTCCAAAATCAAAGGGATCAAAGCCAGCACATCTCAAGGAGTTCAGGTACAAAAAGCCATTCACCAGGGCCCAGGCACACAGTCAACATATTTGAAATGTCAGCACAAAAATATTTGGGTGAGAGCATGTGGAAAGAGATCTGTATTTCTGCAGCATGTCCAGAATAAGGGGAAAACAGACACAAGCAAATATAGCTCTCATCTATTTTGAATCTCTGCTCTGAGGCGATTACTTCAGGCTACACTGTTCAATGCTCATCCATCCTTCCCCTCCCCTTCCAACCCCGGACCCTTGCATGCACCTCTGAGAGCCACGCTCCTCTGGGAACGTGCTGGACATTAGGCAAGCACCGGTGGGCTGCTTTAGTTTAAAACTTTGTAGAAAAAAAATGTAATACAAAAAACACATTTAATCCAGGGCCATCCATAAATCAATAGATGTTTAAAAAATAGCACAGAAATATATTTATAATAGACCCAATGCCTATTGCTGGTTGGCCATGGCCCATGAGCAGATTAGGCCCAGACAGTACAATGAGCAAAATAGTGAAAAATTCCTAAACAACACACAAGTAACTGGAGAAAAAGTACTTTCAAATCAGTTCCCACGCCCTCACAGAACATTTCCCCCCTAGAAAATAATTAATTAAAATAGGCCCTTACTGAAACTCCAGGCCACACACAATCAAATTAAAACATTTATGAAATAAAAAAAATTGTAAAAAAACAATACTTGTGCATGCCCTCCATCAAACATCAAACTTATCCAAAGCTCTTCAAATTGATTTCTCACAGAAAAATCTTGATAGTCGATTGATATATATGCAGTAGGTATTACAGACAAAAAGAGTGATTGATTCCCCTCAAAATCCAAATGAAAAGTGACCAAAGGATTGACAAAGCACTGGGAGGAGACGTCTGAAGAGGAAGAGTAGATTGGAGCCTCTGTGGCACTTCCGTCCTGCAAAATAAATAAAATGAGCTTTGCAGTTAAAGAAACTGCCCGAACCATCCATTTGGGTAGAATACCTGCTCGAAAACCTTTTATCAAGTTTATTTTCTGCTTCTTAAGTGGAAACTCTACTTGAAAAGCAGCCCCGCTAGCCACGGCCACTCGCATTAGAAAATGGCGCTGGGAGTCTTCCTGGACCCCAGACTCTGCAACATCAACTGCTGCAGCACTTCTTCACAATCAACAGTAGGACATTTTACCTGTCAGCACTGTCTCTTCTCCTGCAACACCTGAGCACCCGCATGTACAATGACCACCACCACACCAACCATGCTGACCACGACTGCCTCAGAACTACTCCACTGCCTCCGGCTCAACATATGATCACTCTGCAAGCACGTCTCTGAAATCTGGGACACAACCACCTCCGGTGTCATCTTCCTCACTGAGACCTGGCTCAACCCAGCTTACGCTCCTGACATCACCCCAGCTACTCCCGACAGCTACAAAATAGCACACCTGGACCGCACCAACAAACATGGAGGTGCAATCGCCATTGTCCACAAAGAAACAATCCGCTGCACCACCACTGCAGATGACAAAACCCCGATCATGGAACACCTCAATTTCCAACTCCAAACCAACAGCAGAACCACCATCAGAGGCACCCTCTCCCACAGACCTCCAGGACCATACCTCCGTTTTTGCAATGCCATCCCCGACTTCATTGCCCCACTGCCCATTTTCTCCAAACACTACATCTTCCTCAGACACCTCAGTTTCCACCTCAATGACACTAACACCACCAACCTCCTCGACTGCAGACCATACAGAACTCAGCAGCCAGGCTCGTCCTCGACCTTCGCAAATGGACCCATTTTACCCCCCACCTCAAGAAGCTCCACTGGCTCCCCATTCAGAACAGATGCCAATGTAAGATGCTAGTCCTCACCTACAAAGACCTTCACGATCAAGGACCAGCATGCATCAACCACCGCATGAACTTCGACCAACCCTCCAGACATCTATGCTCTGCTGCCCTCTCCCTCACCCACGCCCCCCGCATTCGCTGAAGCTACAGAAGAGGATGCTCCTTCTCCTACCTCACTGCTAAACCCTGGAATGGTCTTCCCCCACAACTCTCAGACCAGCCGCGGGCCGTGGAGGGAGTTCCGTGGGGCAGAAAGGCGGGGCAGGGATGGGGCAGGGTGGAGGGTACTAAAAACCGGAATATGGATAATTGGAGGTAAGTAAACAATGCATTTTGCGATGCAGGGCGCGAAACGAAATTCGTTTTATTTATTTAATTGTTTACTTACCTCCAATTATCCATATTCCGGTTTTTAGTACCCCCCACCCTGCTTCACCCCGTCCCGCCTTTCCGCCCCATGGAACTCCCTCCACGGGCCGCGGCTGTCTCAGACCTCATCCTCTCTTCTAGAATTCAGGAAGGGACTCAAGACCTGGCTGTCCAACTGATGGACGGAGTGTTGAACATTGCAAGCACTCACCCCCAGTCAACTGATCTGGGATTAATCCATCATCATTCTTTAGCGCACTCCGCCACCCCAGTTCAGACATGGCCATATGCAAATCAGTCTGACCCTGTGCCTCATGGGAACAGTTTAGCACGAACTGCCAAGCCATGTCTTCCCTGGACCGGAAACAAGCTTCCTAGGACCTGTTTCTGGCATTTTCAGCCGTCTTCAGCGAGGCTTGCTTGAATCTAGTGGCAAAGTGAGCAAGGGACTCACGTCTGAGCAAACTCTGCCAACTTATGGCGAACAAAGCGGTACAAAAGGGGGTGGTGATGGAATGAGCATCAGAACCAGTCAAACACTCACACCCAGTCAACAGATCTGGGTTTGATCCATCACCGTTCTTTAGCTCACTCTGCCACCCCAGTTCAGACATGGCCATATGCAAATCAGTCTGGCCCTGTGCCTTATGGGAACAGTCCAGCCCGAACTGCCAAGCCATGCCTTCCCTGGACCAGAACCAAGCTTCCTAGGACCGGTTTTTGGCATTTCAGCCGTCTTCAGCCAGGCTTGCTTGAATCCAGTGGCAAAGTGAGCAAGGGACTCACGTCTGAGCATACCCTGCCAACTTATGGCAAACAAAGCGGTACAAAAGGGGGTGGTGATGGACAGAGCATCAGAACGAATCAAACACTCACACCCAGTCAACAGATCTGGGTTTGATCCATCACCGTTCTTTAGCCCACTCTGCCACCCCAGTTCAGACATGGCTATATGCAAATCAGTCTGACCCTGTGCCTCATGGGAACAGTCCAGCCCGAACTGCCAAGCAATGTCTGCCCTGGACCGGAAACAAGCATCCTGGGCCCGGTTTTGGGTTCATAACCCTCATCAGCCAGGCTATCTTGAATCCAGTGGCAAAGTGAGCAAGGGACCCACGTCTGGGCATACCCTGCCAACTTAGGGCGAACAAAGCAAAACCAACTGATCCCGCCCAAAGCAGTAAGGCCCTTGGTGCTTGGATACCCTAGTGGGTGATTAGCTGCTTTTTACACATCCTGATTGATTGATTCCTTGCAACTGGAAATCACACTAGGGAATGCCAAATCTCTCTTGCACTGGCCAACTCACTTGCTGGAGGATCGTATTGTTCCCACTGTCATCGTGTTGCTCGAACTGGGAAAAAATTCTGCCACATGGCTATTGGCGAAATTTGGCTGGAACTCTGCATTAAAAGAGTAACTCAGAGTAGCCAAAATCCTCAAATTCAGAAAGCAGAATTAAAAATTGCACCCAGACCTCGTAAAGTGGGCGTATCCGTTGCCCCATGTTGTAAGTGTTATGCAGCGGCGTCACTATGGGGGTGCGGGGTTGCGGACCGCACCGGGTGACACCCTCACATGGGGTGACACCAACAGGGCCGGTGTGCGCAGAGCAACCTAACCTTTTAGGAGGAGGAGGTGCCTGTGTGGAGTTCGCAGTCTCCTCTCCTTTCTTTTATTTGCTTCCCTGTGAAATGGATCCAAAAAAGAAAATCACTTTTGCTGGAAATCAATGTCGTATTTTTCTGACATTTAATTCCAAAATTCAGCATCGAGAATAAAAGTTTAAAAATATGAAAAATAAATAACTAAATAAAGTAAGACAGTGTGGTAGCAAACTGTCCAGATTGATTTTATTCACACCCAAACACATTAGCGCCACGTTTACAGAGTTTGCCAGTGAAGCACTATTTTTGTTGTCTTGGCTTTGTTTTCCCTGGGCTTGGAACTAGTGCACCAATCCTGGAGGTACTGCAATGTGAGGATTGAAAAACAAAATTTGTACTGCTGCTCTGTATCTAGGGATGTTGTCTTTTTTTACCATACTGCTTACGTTTTGTAAGGATATAAGCAATGGCCATTGAAATGGATCCATTCAGGGCCCTGTTGTCATGTCCCTAACTTTTCAGGCAAAAGCTCTCACTGATTTCAGAACAGTGAGTGTAAAAGTGTTAAGGTAACCATGTTGTTCCTGCTTACATTTCACATGGTTTGTAAAATTTTGCATTCCCTATGATTGTTTGTTTTTTACAGGATGCTGTCCCTTTTTTTTGTAGGCCGCATATTGCTCTTGCCCAGTGTGTAATTTAAATTGAGCCGCATCCAGGTGTTTATAGCTGGAAACAATTGGGTTGTAGTTGAAGGCAGTCTGAGTTTTTCTCAGTGGGGCAGTATGGTGTTCAGTGGGGGAGAGGATGTGGCACTATGGCCAGAGCTGCTGAATCTGGAACTGGGGAACCAGGTTCAGCCTTAATAACCAGTCCGCCAGACCACTCTCCTGAGAGAGCACTATCTCATGCTAGACCTTAGAAGGCTACGCAAGACATTAGAAGCCCCGGTGTCGTAGCACCAGCAGGTGGACCCTAGCATGAGAAGTGTAGGTTAACCTTCAAGGCTTGTCCACCACTATTCATACTGAAGTTCACCTACAGTCTTGCGGGCAGGCCTATGAAGCAGTACACCCTAGAACAGTGACCCTGTCACTGAGATCACAGGACCCTTGAGAAGGGCCAGCTCTAGGGCGGTGCAACCGGTGTGACCGCACCAGGTGCTCACTTTAGGTGGAGGCATCATTTTTGCAAGTATATTATGGTTCTAAAAGCGCTTGCTGCCTCCTTCCTGGCCTCCAGTAATTTCCGGTAACAATAAAAATGTTGTGATGACTCTGGTGATTAATGTTCTTCCTAGAGAGATATCGGAATTTTGTCTAATGGAAGATTTGACTCATGGAAAGGTAGCTCAGAGGTTTAATGTTACTGCTGCAAAGAACATGTACCATGCAGATCACAAAGTGCACATAATGTAAATAGGCCAATGGGCTACTGCTTTTGTCAGAGAGATCCTTTTGTTATTTGCAGTTTATAAGTTAAAATCCTAACATAGAACAGTGAGCTATTAACTGTCATCTATCCGCAGCAACACAAGTCACATTTTTTATTAACTTTTGATACGTTTGAGCTACAAACAATTTATTCGTTTAAATGGTCAGATCATGCTGCAGATCTTGCATTATGAGGCAAATATGGCAGAGCCATTATTATTTAGAAAACATTTGCAAACTAGGATTTTTAGCCATTCATGTTTGAACTGCTGTTTTGGAAAAGGGAGCAGTGCTGATGACAGAAACTCCATGGCTCGGAGACAAATGGCTTGTGCTTCCACATTTTACCGTATTTGGGGACATTCTGTGATTAGAAGCATATCCCACTTTGTGAACACATTTTACTGTCAATAACTCATTATAACCTTCAATAATCATGCGTATCCATTTGTTGATAAAACTGGGCAGTGAAACCAAACAAATACAAAAAATTGGGATGTTTGCGCATTCTGGCCACGCCTCTGGCTCTGCCCACTGATCCAATCCTTGGGTTATTCCCGCCCTCTGATTCTCCGCCCACAGTTCCCCTACTTTTTTCCCCCCACTTCGACCACTGATATATCGTGTTGCTGGATAGTGGGAACACCACACCAGTAAAAATTACCATACATATGATATTATAAATTCCAATAAACTGTTGACTAGCAGGTAGCCCACTGTACAACCTGATTAATAAATCATTATCACACTGCTGTTAACAGGCACATTTTGTAAATATAGGACCTACATTTACAAACGTTACTAAGGATTCTGTATGGTCCCGTTATTTGCCAACTGTGTCCACTGGCGGACTCGGGGCAGAGGAGGGCCATGCGGTAGGTCATGAGGGGGTGACACCATGAGTTACCCGCACCGGGTGACACCAACCCTAGTGACGCCACTGGTGTTATGGACAGAAGCAAGATGTAAATAACATTTTACTACACCAGTGAGTAAAGCCCTCTGACCAAAACCCTTCCTGGTATGTTTAATATGAATGAATGTTTTGAAAAAACAAGAATAGTGTGGCGAGACGGCTGAAGCTATCTCAAAGGTCATACTTTAAAAATCAGATCAGGTTCCCCCAAAAAGGCATGTTTTCTTTATGATTTTTTTTTAAGTTGATATATATAGATTTAATGTGTTCTGCGATCTCATAGGCAGCACTGTTGTATTCTTTATTAAATCAAAGAAAATACCCATGGTAGAGTTTGGAAGTGGAGTAAATTACGGTTTCTTCAGCCAAGAGGTAATGCCGATGATCTCATCTCTGAAGACCAATTACAAACCTTGACACATCTTGTGTACTCATAAAAATGAATGGCCATTTACCATGTTCATGCCTCGTCAAAACGACACGTGGTGTACACACCCACGCCTTTTGTGTCTCTGGGCATTCTTGTAGCACAAGTAAACAACATTCAAGCTAGCAACAGACAAACATAAACCACTTGACATGCCATCCCGACTGCCAAGCTCTCCACTAACTCCCCGAGAATGATCCAGCAATCTATAGGAAAGAAATGTAAATCAAACCCAAAGGGATGCAACGGATTAGAAACTGATATTAACAAATTCATCCATTTTTTTTTTTTTCGTTAACAAATTCATCCTTGAAGGTGGGACAGGAATAAAGGGGCATATTATCAAGGACGAAGTTAAAAATGATCGCCACTTTAGCGGCAGAAAACTAACGCTAAAGCGGCGATAATGGCCGTGATAATATGCCCTTGTGAATTCATATAGAAACCCAGGTTCCGGTGTGAACATGGGCTTCTATGGGAATTCTCCAGTGTGTATTATCAAGCCAATTATCGCCGCTATAGCGGCAGTTTTCTGCCGCTAAAGCGGCGATAATTTTAACGCCGTCCTTGATAACATGCACAAAAATCCATTGTGGGATGAGGGTAAGGCAGAAAAAAAGTGCCACTCCAGAGTGTACACCCGGTAGAGCCAGACGGCTGATATTCCATGCTCCTTCCTCGTGATGCATGCAGGTGGTGATGAAGAGGGGGCAACTAGGCGCTATACTCACACAGTGAATAATCCCCATTTGCTCGTCAAAGAAAGTACGGAAAGACGAAGGGGAAGGTTTGAGCAATACCTTTAGGATTTGCATACTGCGTAGTCATTTATAATGAGGTAATTAGACGCAATTTATCGTGTAGCGCGTTCCCATACTAAGAGTGTGAGTGCGCACTTCTATTTTTGGAAAACAACCTGCAGTAAAGTGCGTGCAGCTCACGTGTATTTCACTGCTGTTCTGACATCACTAATAAAGGCGCGTTGGCTGCTTCTATGTAAATGTACATAGCGCACGACTACCCGGAGGCCTCTCGGCGCTTGTACGAATACCGCTGTGGAACCCATCCTGGCTTTCCCTGTGAGGCGTCCACTCCTGGGCACCCCCAAGGTGGAGGCCAGGCATCCTTAGCGTTGTGTGGGCCGTTGTGGAGATTAAGCAAGCTATTGCCCAGAGTTGCAGAGTGGGACTCCATGATTGGAATGGCACCGAGGCGAGAATTATCAGGTCCGTGGAATTTTTGAGCCCAAGACCCGCCGAGGTGGGGAATTGAACCCTGGTCCCGGGCTAGACCTCTGCATCAGGGTCTGCCGCTCTAATCATTGAGCCACACTTCTCTTGATATAAACATCTTATAGTTCAACAGATTTCCCTTTATAATAATCTCAAAATCTGCAGTTGACCCTGACTTTGTTGTTCTGCATCTTTGGAAACCCTACCTATATCCATGCATGTACGCGGCCAACCAGGTCCCATCCGCTCCTGAGTTTCATCCACAGAGATTTTTCTCCACCATGGCGCATTTCCCTTTCAAGTATTTTGGGGCAGATTTATGTTTCCTGGCGCATCCCTGCAAATCAGCAGGGATGTGCCAGGAAAGATGCGTCACGCAAGTTTACCCTTGCGCCACCACAGATGCGCCGCATTTACAATGCAGCGAATCGTGGCGCAAGGATAAACAGATGCGTGATGCATCTGATGGCGTAAGGGCGGCGCATTGCTGGAGTCGTGTCGCAAGCACGACACAACTCCAGCAATGTTTAGGGGCTTCCCATACCTAACATTCAAGCTTCAAGCAGGCGCAAGGTTTTGACGCAGCAGCGTCGGAAAAGTGACTGAGTGAAATCTTGTAGATTTCACTGCGTCACTTTTCCGAGGCTTTTTCCGATGGAACGCCCACCCTGCATACATTAAACCTGACGCAGGTTTAATGTAGCGCAGGGCTTTACAACGTGACACATCTCCCTAGATGCGTCACGTTGTAAATAAGGCGCAACATGGCACATGGTTTACGCCGTTGCTGCGTCACAAAAGTGACGCAACGGCAGCGTAAAAGTGGCGCAAGTCTAACATAAATCTGCCCCTTTGTGTTCATACTAGGGCAGAGGAGCGTCGCCCCACTGCTTTCTCGCAGTGTGAGAAGCAGAACCATAAAATGGTAATAACTTTCAGTTATTACAATTTTATGTTTGGTTGCGAGCAGCCAGGGGAGGAGTGGTGTGCTCACTCCTGAGGGTGCAATGACTGTTTGGTCGGCCCTCTGGGGCCACCCAAACCAGTCATGCGCACTCTGATCTTCTCCATGCAGGCTGGAATGCATCCTGCATAGAGAACATGGCCTACTCGAAAAAGTCCCTGGTTGGGTGGCGTCTGCACCAATCACAATGCCGCTTGCAGCATTGTGATTGCCTTAGTGGAGGGTCTAGAGGGAGCCTGGCTGCCTGCTTCCTGTTCCTGCTGGAGGCAGGAGAGCAGGAGCAGGAGCCGAGAAGACACGGGACCGGCCGGCAGAAAGGCACGTCTCATTTTTGTTGTTGTTAAATTAAACCTCCCCACGCGACCCCGCCCCCGCACGACTTCACACTTATAAAGTTTTGCTGTTACAAAAAGCGAGATTCACTGATCACAGTCTTTGCAACAGCAAATTATCCCTAAGGGCCACATGTATGAACATTTGTAATAGCGATTACCTAATTGCAATTTTCAACGAATCGCATTTAGGTAATCGCTATTACAAATGTATGAAACTCCAATCAATCAATCAAAGCATTTGTAAAGTGCAATACATGCCTGTGAGGGTCTCAAGGCGCTAAGGGGTGGGGGAATGCTGCTACTGTTCGAAGAGCCAGGTCTTGAGGAGTCTTCTGATGGTCAGTAGGTCTTGGGTCTGCCGCAGTTGGATGGGGAGGGTGTTCCATGTCCTGGCGGCGAGGTGGGAGAATGATCTGGCGCCGGCGGTCACTCTTCGGATGCGGGGGATAGTTGCGAGGGCGTGGTCGGCAGAGCGGAGCTGGCGGGCGGGGTGTAGAAGCTGAGTCAGCTGTTGAGGTATGCTGGTCTGGTGTTGTTGAGTGCCTTGAGTGCGTGGGTGAGGAGCTTGAAGGTTATCCTCTTATTGGCGGGGAGCCAGTGCAGGTCTCTCAGGTGGGGTGTGATGTAGCGCAGCGAGGGATGTCGAGGATCAGGCATGCAGAGGCGTGCAGAGGCGATCTGGAGGCGTTGGAGCCTTTTCAGGAGTTTGGCTGAGGCTCCTGCGTAGAGGGCATTTCCGTAGTCCAGTCTGCTGCTGACGAGGGCCTGGGTGACCGTCCTTCTAGTTTCAGTGGGGATCCACTTGTAGATCCTGCGGAGGGTGTTGAGGCAGGAGGAGGAGACGGCGTTGACCTGCTTTGTCATGGAGAGGGTGGAGTCGAGGATGACCCCTAGGTTGCGTGCGTTGTCGTTGGGCATTGGAGCTGTTCCTAGTGCGGTCGGCCACCAGGAGTCATCCCAGGCTGAGGGGGTGGATCCGAGGATGAGGACCTCCGTCTTGTCCGAGTTCAGCTTCAGTCAGCCGTTTCTCATCCAGTCGACAACGGCCTTCATTCCCTCATGGAGGTTGGTTTTGGCGGTGTGGGGGTCTTTGGTGAGGGAGAGGATTAGCTGGGTGTCATCGGCGTCAGAGATGATGTTGAGGTCGTGCAGTCGGGCGACATGGGCGAGCGGTGCCATGTAGATGTTGAACAGCGTTGGGCTGAGGGATGAGCTCTGGGGTACGCCGCAAATGATCTTGGTGGCTTCAGAGCAGAAGGGAGGGAGGCGGACGCTCTGTGTTCTGCCGGAGAGGAAGGAGGTGGTCCAGTCCAGGGCCTTCTCTTGGATCCCGGCGTTGTGGAGGCGTGTTCGTATTGTGTGGTGGCACACCGTATCGAAGGCGGCTGACAGGTCCAGGAGGATGAGGGCCGCGGTTTCTCCGTTGTTCGGTGCTGTGGTTGCTGAGGAACCCGGAATGGGAAGGGTCCAGGATGCTGTTCTCCTTGAGGAATCTGGTCAGTTGTTTGTTGACGGACTTCTTGATGACCTTCGCCGGGAATGGGAGCAGGGAGATGGGTCGGAAGTTCTTGAGGTCCTTGGGGTCCGCCTTGGGTTTCTTGAGTAAGGCGTTGATCTCGGCGAGCTTCCAGCTCCCCCTGAAGGTAGCTGTCTCGAAGGAGATGTTGATGGCTTTACGGAGATTCAGTGCGATGGTGGTGCTGGCTTTGTTGAAGATGTGGTGAGGGCATGGGTCTGACGGGGATCCAGAGTGGATGGAGTTCATGATCTTGATGGTGTCCTCGTCATTGGTGTGGGTCCAGGAGATCAGGCGGTTGGTGCGGGTGGTGGTCGTGGGGGTGGAGGTCTCGGTGGTTGCCGGGGTGGTTGCGGTGTTGAAGCTGTCGTGGATGTCTGCGATCTTGCGGTGGAAGAAGGTGGCCAGCGAGTCGCACAGGTCTTGTGAGGGTGGAATGTCGTTGGTATTGGAGCTGGAATTGGAGAGTTCCTTCACGATGTTGAAGAGCTCTTTGGTATTGTGTGCATTGTTGTCTAGGCAGTCTTTGAAGGAGGTCCTTTTGGCGGATCTGATGAGGTGGTGGTGTCTGCGGGTAGCGGTCTTGTGGGCTGCGTAACTTTCCGGTGTTCGTTCACAGATCCAGTTCATCTCTAGCTATCTGCAGGAGTTGCTTGGAAGCCTGGAGGTCTTCGGAGAACCAGCTAGCTTTCTGTCTGGTGTGGCTGTTGTAGGCTTTCTAGAGCGGGGCAAGGGTGTTGGCGCAGTTATCAATCCACTGTCTTAGGTTGCAGGCTGAGGCGTCAGGGTCGGTCGGGTCTGTGGGAGGGCTTCGGGCGAGGGTGGTGGTTAGCTGTTCTTCAGTGACTTTGCTCCAGCGGCGGTGAGGCATCTGCTGGGTGCGGTGTTGTGTGGTGGGTTTCCGGAAGGTGAAGTGGATGAAACGGTGGTCGGTCCAGTGGAGTTCAGTGGTGTGGTTGAAGAAGACGTGGGAGCTTGCTGAGAAAATGGGGTCCGGCATGTGGCTGGCGGAGTGGGTGGGTGTTGTGATGAGTTGTCTGAGTCCAAGGTTGGTGAGGTTGTCGATCAGGGCGGAAGAGTTGGAGTCGTTGTTCTCGAGGTGGAAGTTCAGGTCCCCGAGAAGGATGTAGTCCGTGGAGGCGAGGGCGTGTGTGCTGACAAAGTCGGCGATGGAATCACTGAACTGTGGTTGGGGTCCGGGGGTTCTGTAGATGAGGGTTCCTCTGAGGGTGGTGTTGAGGTCGGTGTGGATCTGGAAGTGCAGGTGTTCGGCGGTGCTGAGGGTGTCATCGGTGTATGTCGAGATTTTGAGAGTGTTCCTGTGGACGATGGCGAGTCCTCCTCCTACTCCGTTGGTGCGGTCCTTGCGGGTGATCTTGTAGCCTTCTGGGATGGCTATTGCGGTGTGCGGTGCCGAGCAGGGGTTCAGCCAGGTCTCTGTCAGGAAGGCAACGTCTGGGGTGTTGGAGTCCAGTAGGTCCCAAAGTTCAATGGCGTGTTTGCGTGCGGAGCGGGTGTTGAGAAGGATGCATCTTAGGTAGTTGGGTTCTTTGGTAGGTAGGTTGGCGGGCTGGACACTGGTGAAGCTGCAGCTCCTTCAGGAGAAGGTTCCTTGGGTGCGCTTTGGGGCGGCCAGGCAGCAGGTGCGTGAACACCCGGCGTTGAGTGCGTGGAGGGTGCTGGAGTCTTAGCGGATGCAGGTGTCGTGGCGCTTGCGAGGGCCTTGGGTCCTGGCGCTGAGCACGGTCCAGGCGTGGACGGGCGCAGACAGGCTTGCCTCCCACTTCACGCGGCCTCCATATGCGGGGATGTGGGAGGAAGGAGCAGCTGGGAGGTAGGAGCGGGGCGGCGAATGGGAGTGCAGGGGGCGGGGCCGCAGGAATGTAGCGGTGGGAAAACAGGCGAGGAACAGCAATTAGGCACAAAAAAGAAAACAATTTAAGCACAAAAAAGAAAACAATTTAGGCACAGAAAGAAAACAAGTTAGGCACAGAAAGAAAACAAGTTAGGCACAGAAACAACAAGGTTTAAGCACAACAATGCGGGTACGGGCGGCGAGGCAGGCAAGGACAGGCAGAGCCGTGCAGCAGCGTGGGGAGCGACCTGCCTGCCTGCCTCCAGGAGTTTCATATAGCGTTTCATAGGGGTCGCAAATTGACTACCTAATATTAATGAGGTATGTCGCAATTTGCGAGCCTCTAGAAATTGCTAAAATCACCGGGATCGTGGCCTGCTGGAGTCAGCAGACCACCATGTCCGTGATTGCTTTTCAATAAAGTAATCTTTTTTTTTTTAAATGCAGCCCGTTTTCATTAAAGGAAAACGGGTTGCATTTAGAAAAAAACAATTAGTTCAGTTTTCAATTTTTAAGAGCAGGCAGTAGTCCATGAGACCACTGCCTGCTCTAAAAAAAAGTTTTGCATACAGTCACAAAGGAATGGGGTTCTTTGGGGACCCCTTCCCATTTGCAAATGGGTTACCACCAACTTCAAGTTGGTGGTAAAATGAGAATGTTTTTCGACCGCATTCATGATCACAAAACATTCATACATACCGTTATGACTTGATACAATGTATAAAATGTTTAAGGTGTCTCCCACCAGGTCACTGTGGACACTGTTTCAAGTTCTGTACCTCTGTGTCATAGCTGAATACATTCTGATGTCATAGCCTTGTTTTTCTTTCATTGAACTAAGTAGACTAACACGCCTGGAATCAATGATTTGTCGTTGAAAACTTCAAGACTGGAGACAGTGTCTGTAATGGCCTGGAGTGACGGGGCCACCCCAAAAATATTTTTCACCAGTGGAAATTTGAGATTTTTGAAAATGATGGGATACAATATTTTCTTGGGAGGGGTATTTGGATTTTGGGGATTATTCACTATGGGCCATATGTATCAAACCCCCAATTTGCGAATCTCAATTTGCGATTTTTAGCAAATCGCAAGTTGAGAATCGCAAACCGCGATGTATATAAAAAATCGCAATTAAATAGCGATTCCCTAAAAATCGCTATTTATTTGCGAGATGTGAAATAGCGATTCCTTATCTTAAAAAATCGCAAAATTGCGAAATTCGCAAATTAGACAATCAGAAACTCAGGTGCAGCATGATGACATCACAACCAGGAAGTGTGACTACCCATGCTGCACCAGAGTTTCTGAAGCACTGTGTGAGAGAAGGAGTGGAGGTGAGGGAACTCTGCAGTGCAAGAACCAATGGCAGACACTGGAGACATGGCCAGCCAAGAGAAACAGCAGCAGGGGGAAACAGGCAGGAAGAGAAAACATAAGTTTTCAGAAACTGAATTGGAGGTCCTGATACAGGAAATGGTGGTAAGCCACGAAATGCTCTTTGGGAAGAAGTCCCTGCGGGTGCTGGAGACACGCAAGCGGCGGATCTAGTCAGACATCCAGCGCAAAGTCAATGTAGTAGGTGTCACCCACAGGAGCGTGGAAGATCTAAGAAAGCGCTGGTATGACATGTGCCAGCGCTTCAAGGAGAAGATGGCTGCCAGGTTGGAGCAAGCAAAGAAGACTGGTGCCGGGCCCTCCACCGCCACTGACTCCACACCACTTGAGGAACTGGTTGAGGGGACCCTGCTACCAGAGACTGTGATGGGCGTGTCCGACCTGGACAGCTCTGACCCCGTGGCACCAAGACAAGGTAAGAAGCATGCCATCACCCCCCTGATACTCCCCAACTAGCCCCACACACCCAGTAGTGACCTATGGGCAGAATCAGACAAAAACTCCAGTGCAGGTACCCAAGCACACACAGCAATGCATTATGGGAGATGTAGTCACATGCACATTACAGTGGTGCATTTACACCCAACCAGTCCCTAACAGCATATGCGCATCAGGAAAGGCAAAATACAGATTGACAGTACCCATGTAAATCCAAACAGTGAAATGTAATGCATGACAAGTGCAAGTCTGGACAGAAAATTAATGTATGCATTTATGTCCACAGCACCATCAGAAACACAGGAACTAGCCAAAGGAGGAGAAGACGAATCCCAAAACCCAGAGGCCAGGGCAAGAGGAGGAAACAGAGGAGGAGGACAGCCCAGTAATCCCTCCAAGACGCCGCAGGCGTATTGTAGTGCCACCACTGCCCCCATTGGAGGATGAAGGCCAGGACACAGATGGCGATGTAGTACCAGTCCCAGCACAGCCAGAGCCACAACACCGTGCTGATCCTATCCCGCCAGTTCCAACAAGGCACGGGGCACATCCATCCACCAGTGGAGCAGCCCCACGAGAGGACACAGTCGCGGGCTGGAGGGCCAAATGTTGGTGGTACAGCGCCTGCAGGCAAAAAACATACGCACATTACAGTGGGAGGTCAGGGCTGGCTTCATGGGCATGACGGGTGCCCTCGAGGCACCCGTCATGCCCCTCGAGGCACTCTGTGCGGAACTGAGGGAAGGTCGTGCAGCTAGGCACAGGGAGATGCAGCGCCTTGACCTGTACACACGGGCAGTTAACCGGCTGGCCACAGCAACAAATGTGCTGTCAAGGCGAAGCATATGCATGCAGCGTGAGGTGGCACACAACAGCCAGGACATTGCAAGGGCCCTGGTACAGATCACATCTGCTGTGGATGAGCTGCGGGCAGCTCGCACTACAGGACCAGGAGTCCTCACTCCGACCGATGAGGACGCACAATCAGCCAGGAGTAGCATCACCCCCCGCCCACTCCTGGAGAGGCGCTGTAGTGGGCGTCACAGCAGGGCAACTGGGACATGTGAGGAGGGCACTGTGCACCCCCTGCCAGGTGCTACAGCACGACAGCGCCGCACTTGAGGTGTACTAAGTTGGACCAGGAGTTGGGTGCCTCGACACAGTTCACATGGACACTTGCTCCGGATTGTGCTATCGCACTGTGATAATAACATGTGCTGTGCATTTGACTATACATTGTTGGGAACACAGGCTGTGTGCCATCATTTCTCCTGAATCAAGGAAATAAAACACTGCCTCCCAACTGATATTTAGCATTCTGTCATATATTCTTACCTAGAAATAGTTGCGTGTAATCTCATTCCGCCTCTGGCGCCCAGCAGCTGCACCAACAACACCGGCTGGCATGCGTCCTGGCGCTGGCCCCTCATCATCAGATGAATCTGATTCACTGAGCTCCACTGGGGTGCCTTTCCTGGTGGCGATGTTGTGCAGCATGGCACATGCTACCACTATCTTGCAACAGGTCTGGGGGCTGTATTGTGGTGCCCCTCCACTCTTATGTAGGCATCTGAATCTGCTCTTGAGTATCCCGAAGGTGCTCTCAATGGTACTTCTGGTTGCTGTGTGGGCACTGTTGTGCCTCCGCTCCCCAGCGTTGGCAGGATTCAGGTAGGGAGTCAGAATGAAGTCACGGACCGCATACGCACTGTCACCTGTGGGGTGGGAGGAATATGGTTAAACACTGTCCTGACAATGCTATCCTTTACTTGTGTGTCCTTTGTACAAATGCATTTACCTAGTAGGTATCCCTCACCAAACTCCCCACTTGCGAGTCGACGGTGTATCCCACTGTGGCGGAAGATGAATGCGTCGTGCGTGCTGCCTGGGTATTTTGCGACTATGTCGGTGATAATGTGCTTGGCATTACACAACACCTGTATGTTCAGGGAATGGTAGGATTTGCGATTCCTGAACACATACTCGTTCTGGGAAGGGGGGGATGTTGCGACATGTGTCCCATCTATGCATCCAATGACGTGGCGAAATTGTGCTATTTGATAGAACTCCTGCTTGGTCTGGTCTAGTGCCTGTGGTGTGCTGGGGAAGTGGATGTGGTGATGCAGCCTCTGGAGCATGGCATCATCAAGGAACGTGTGGAAAAAGTGCTACAGTGCACTCTGTGAGACCCCTCCTGCTGAGGCTAGCACCCCTTGGAAGCTACCTGATGCCAAGAGATGCAGTGAGCACAGGACCTGTATGGTGTGTGTCCTCTGTGTGCGGTGTTCAAGGATAGGTTTGAGCTCCTCAATTAAATCAAAGATGCTCTCTTCATCCAGCCTGTAGTTTGTATGGGTCTCCTCTGCAGTGCGCTGGAACAGGGTTATGCGTGCACAAAAGATCCTCTCCTGGTGTCTCCTCCTCTGTGCAGCAGCTCTGATTCGCAGCCTCCTGGCTATCACATACAGTCCAGCCATTGTGGAAACATCTGTTGCATTGTGGGCCTCCTTAAATAGTTTGCACCTGCTCAGACTTGGTAGTAATTGAGATTCTCTAAATTGCGAATATGATGAAGTCGCTATTTGCGATTTTTTCATACATTTCATTGCGATTACCAAAAATGCAAATTTTCAAACTGCGATTTTGGCATTCGCAACAATATTCGCAGATTATCTGTTTCGCAGTGTGATTAATCGCTATTATAGCGATTCCTTATATTTGCGATGCGAGAATTTCTCATACATCACGTTCAGCAAAAATTTAGTCGCAAACGCTGTTTTTTTGCAATTCGCAGTGTTTGCGACTAAAATTTTGCTTCATACATATGGCCCCAACTGTCTTGTATCTATTACAATTAATGAGGGCTGGGGTGGTTCCTTTCACTGTGCAGTTATATTGTGCCCATGTGTATTGTCAGTATGTAAAATATGTTTTAATGACAGGTTCATGTTTGAAAGTTAGAGTTACAGCATTTTTATAATTGACGTTTTAGATAAACTGGGGAGGTTTTTGCCAACAGGAAGTGGATCAGTGCAATTAATGAACATTGGCCAAACAGCAAATTGGGGCTAATGAGGCGTTCGAAGCAGTGCGTTATGGGATCTGAAGGAATGAGTGTTGTGGATGTTAAGGTAATTGGTTGATTCGGAGGGTGGTAGTGAGCAGATTACTGCTTTGTGCAAGGAGAGATCATGTCGGTAAGGAGATTACACTAACAGATGATGAAGGAATGGGAGAAGGTTGACGTTGTTTTGTTCACGGGTATTGGTTATCTTGGAGTAGTGTTCAGTACGAGTCGATGGGGAAGGTCACTTGGGGTTCTAAATGTGAATGTGGAGGCAAAACACGAGAGGGTAATGAAGTTTGGGAGAGGCTTGTTTTGCACATTTTGCATAGCGTGTGGTCACGCATATATAGGGAAAATGTTTATCATAGGGTCAGTTTTAAAACAAGGCAAGCATTTCTTGATGTATTGTTTAACATCCTGAATGCACTGAGGTCTGAAAACACAATCTAATGTTGAAGTTCTAAACTTGTAGTAAACCCCTGACGAAGGGCTATGGAAAGCCCGAAGTGCATTGGGTATATAGAACCAACGACTGAGGATGATTTATGTATGCTTCGTGCTCCAGAAAAAGGCCTGGATGGGCATATCTGCTGCATTAGAAACTCTTCAATACATAAGTGCCTATAATGTGACATGATAAAATGAAATGAACCTATTTGTGAATTTACATAGACTCAAGACTGTAAGGCAGGGTACAAACCATTTTGTTTGTTTATGAAGCCCTCACCCACCAACCTAGTTGGTGGCATGCTTCATCATTGGGCCCACCCAGTGACACCGAGTGTGTCCTGGGTGTGCTTCAACGCCTGGATACAGCGGAACAGGTATGTATCTGAGTGTGCAGTGTAGTGACGTAAAGATGACGATTTAAAAGCTATGCAGGGATCCCAAAACCCGAGGGTAAATTATATTTTAATAACTGGGTCACTGCTAGCATTTAAAAGGCTGTTGGATGTTATAGGAATGTTAATTAGGGTTTCCTACATCCAAGTGTGGTCTACATGTTTCAGCCAGGCCTTTATGATTAAAACTGGCTTTCCTCAGGACCAAAGTGTGGAGGTGCAAATTACTTAGATTTAAGTGATTGTGTAATTTTGAGAAAAGTGTAGCACTCGCTAAGGTGCTTTACATGTGAGAGGGGGATACCCTCTTAGAGTATTACTGGACATACAAGTATGACAGGACACACATACAGGGGAGAGTCTCAGTATGGTTACATATTTACAAGACAGATTGATTGCCGATATCTATTGTGCTGTGTTGACGATAAATAAGCGGCAAATGGTGTAGCCATATTGGTGGTATGTCTAAGGTGAGAGTTATCATATGTACACGAAGTTTTGTTGTGGGCTAAGCATCGGAAGCGCATCAACACACAAAAAAACAGTGGAAAGTGCATGAAAGGAAGATTATCCTTGTTGCCAAACATGCCCCATGGAGTAGTCCGGCAGAGGAATGGACCCTGGGAAGATAAAGGGTCCTTAGGGGGTTAGGGACCTGTGGAAAAAGAGCCTACCCGGCTTGTAGCTGAAGCGCTTGGTTTACTCACGATACTTTCGGTCAGTGTCTGCGTTGAGCCTCCAGTCGTCTCTGCGGCCTCCGTTGGGCTGTCCTCGACCGTGTTTGTGCTTTAAATGCAGGCTGCATCATTCTGAACACCTGTGCGGGGAAGGACAGAGAAGACAGACTGTGCGAGGACACGCTGAGTCATGGCTGTACTGCACATGGGCGGGAGAGCAGTGTATCCTGTTTTGAGCATGCCCAGAAGAGTATCCTGCTGCGAGCATGCCCATGTGCGGGGGAGTAGTGTGCCCTGCTGTGAGCATGTGCGGTGCCGAATGTCGGCGCCTGCGCATTGGGATGGCTGGGTGAGCTGTACCCAGTGTACACAGATTAGTGTACAGTTGTAAAACAAAAGAGCGCTAACTGGGGAAAGAGAGAATTTAAAGAGCGCTGTGGGGTGCCAGGTGTGTTACAACTGGCCAATACAACAGGGGGACATTTAACACGGAGAGGAATCAAGAGTAAGAACTTCATGTTTTTAGTGAGCTCCAGGGTATGGAGTCATTCAGGCCCAGGCCCGGTTGCTGCATGGAGAGGCGATAGAATCATCTCTGTTCTTTGGTATGAAGGATCCGGTTATTGTCTGTTTGGTGAATGTCAAATTGTTCAATGACAGTCCAGGACATGTCATGGGGGGTGTGGTGTGCACTGAGGTAGTGATCTGTCAGTGTGCTGATGTTTTTGTCACACCTGATCGTGCTTCTGTGTTCAACCACTCTGGTCCTGATTTTGCGGGTCATCATGCCCACGTAACGGAGCCCACAGGGGCATGTTATAAGGTACACAAGGTTACTGGAGTTGCAGTTGGTGTGTTGGTGTTGTGTCCAGATTTTGCCAGGTTCAAGGTTGAGAGTTTTCATTGGGTGAGATGGCACACACTGCAGTTGTTGCATGGATAATGTCCAGTGACTTTGGGAAGGCCCCAACAGTTAAGGAACCTCGATGGGCAGTGTTTTTGCTCCTAGTGTGGCAGGACTGTATGTTCACCATTTCGAGCAGGAACACGTCATGTCAATGACCAACCCATACTCAAAAAATGTAAACACTTGGCACAGGTATATAGATGACATCTTCCTGATTTGGGAAGGAACACAGGATGTACTAAACGTCTTTCTCACTTGGCTTAATGAGTGTGACCCTTACCTACGATTGACGTGCACCTCCAGTGCCACCGAGCTGGCCTTCATGGATCTTAACATTCGAGCAGAACAAGGGACTCTGTGCACCACCACCCACTGCAAACTAACAGCTAGAAACTCACTGTTGCGATTTGACAGCTTCCACCCCAGACCATTAAGGGAAAATCTACCATTTGGGCAATTCCTGCGGATCCGCAGAAACTGCAGCCACCTAGAGGACTACAAAAGACAATCCCGCACCTTATCACCTTATCACACAAACTAGAGGAACGTGGATATCCCAATGCCATTATTGCCAAGACCAGCAAAAGGGTTCGCAAAATAAACAGAGAATCACTATTGGAAACAGTAACAAAAGTAACCCTGGGCGTAGTTCGCGAAGTAGCACTTTGCGAAGCTACGCAAAGTGCACTTCGCACTATGCGAGCTACGCGTAGCACTTCGCGAACTGTGTAGTACCTTGTTCGCACTGTGCCAAATGTCGTTTTCAATGATTGCACAATGCGGACAAGCAACCGGCACTGTGCAATCATTGAAAATGGCATCTTGCACACTGCAAGCTGTAGTTTTCTGCTGCTCGAGTAGATTTTTACTCGAGCAGCAGCTTTCTCAACGCGAACTGGTAGTTTCTCATCGCGAGCGGTCGCGAGCATACGCGACCACTCGCAATGAGAAACCTGACCTCCTCGCGTTGGGAATCTCGCCGGGAGGTTTATTTTCTATGGTCGCGATCGCCAACTTGATGTTGCTGATCGCGAACAAGGAAAAAGTCTCGCCGGGATGTCATTTTGCTTGCTCGCGGTCGCCAACTTGACGTTGAGGACCGCGAGCAAGCAAAAAATGACCGCAGCACTACGCAACACTATGCTACGCGTGTTCGCACTGTTCTACGTGCAATTCGCGTAGTGCGAAGTAGCGCGAACTTCGCAAACTACGCGAGCATTGCGTAGTGCTTTGCCCAGGCTTAAACAAAAGACCAAGATCCACCACCCATGACCTGTGTGACCACCTATAATACAGCGTCAAATCAAGTTTCCAGCATCATACGCAAACACTGGAAGATAATCAATTCAGGCACCAGAAAATGGGAAATCCCGCGCTTTGCATTCAAACGTGCCAACAACCTTAAAGACAAACTAGTGTCAACAAGACCACGTGCCAGTCCCAAATCTATGGACAACACAGTCCTTAACTGTTGGGGCCTTCCCAAAGTCACTGGATATTATCCATGCAACAACTGCAGTGTGTGCCATCTCATCAAACCAACGAAAACTCTCAACCTTGAACCTGGCAAAATCTGGACACAACACCAACACACCAACTGCAACTCCAGTAACCCTGTGTACCTCATAACATGCCCCTGTGGGCTCCGTTACGTGGGCATGACAACCCGCAAAATCAGGACCAGAGTGGTTGAACACAAAAGCACGATCAGGTGTGACAAAAACATCAGCAGACTGACAGATTACTACCTCAGTGCACACCACACCCCCAATGACATGTCCTGGACTGTCATTGAACAATTTGACATTCACCAAACAGACAATGACCGTATCCTTCATACCAAAGAACAGAGATGGATCTATCGCCTCTCCATGCAGCAACCGGGCCTGGGCCTGAATGACTCCATACCCTGGAGCTCACTAAAAACATGAATTTCCTACTCTTGATTCCCCTCCGTGTTAAATGTCCCCCTGTTGTATTGGCCAGTTATAACACACCTGGCACCCCACAGCGCTCTTTAAATTCTCTCTTTCCCCAGTTAGCGCTCTTTTGTTTTACAACTGTACACTAATCTGTATACACTGGGTACAGCTCACCCAGCCATCCCAATGCGCAGGCGCCGACAATCGGCACCGCACATGCTCACAGCAGAGCACACTACTTCCCCGCACATGGGCATGCTCGCAGCAGGATACTCTTCTGGGCATGCTCAAAACAGGATACACTGTTCTCCCGCCCATGTGCAGTACAGTCATGACTCAGCGTGTCCTCGCACAGTCTGTCTTCTCTGTCCTTCCCCGCACAGGTGTTCAGAATGATGCAGCCTGCATTTAAAGCACAAACACGGCCGAGGACAGCCCAACGGAGGCCGCAGAGACGACTAGAGGCTCAACGCAGACACTGACCGGAAGTATCGTGAGTAAACCAAGCGCTTCAGCTACAAGCCGGGTAAGCTCTTTTTCCACAGGTCCCTAACCCCCTAAGGACCCTTTATCTTCCCAGGGTCCATTCCTCTGCCGGACTACTCCATGGGGCATGTTTGGCAACAAGCCAACGTGAGGATAATCTTCCTTTCATGCACTTTCCACCGTTTTTTTGTGTGTTGATGCGCTTCCGATGCTTAGCCCACCACAAAACTTTGTGTACATATGATAACTCTCACCTTAGCCATACCACCAATATGGCTGCACCATTTGCCGCTTATTTATCGTCTACACAGCACAATAGATATCGGCAATCAATCTGTCTTGTGAATATGTAACCATACTGAGACTCTCCCGTATATGTGTGTCCTGGTAAACAGACATAATATCGAATTAAAAATATCGACAGGACAGAATATCGAGTTTTTAATATAGAATGGACAGAATATCGAATTGCCAAAATATAGTGGTGAAGAATATCGAAAATCAGGTAAGAAATATCGATTTAAATAATATCGAAGTAAGTAATATCGACAGTAATAATATAGTTGTTAAAAATATCAAAAAAAATCTAGTGTTTTAAGTGTTAGTATATATGTTAAAAGTATGTATTAATTTTGAAATGTATGTTTGAATATGTTTAAAGTAATGAATTTTATGTTATTTAATTTCAGTCTAATTTAATTCCGTAGCGGGTTGTGGGTTTATAGGGGAATAGGGTGGGAAGTAATTTAATTATTATGGGGTAATTATTAATTGGTATTGAAAATTAATTGGTTGTTGATTAATTATTAATTGTTAAATAATTTGTATTAATTGGTAATTAATTTGTATTAATTGTTTAAATGATAATTATGTTAATTGTAATAATTTATTATTTGTAGTGGGTTGTGGGTTTATAGGGGAATATGGTGGGAAGTAATTTAATTGTAAATAATTAATTATAGAAATAATTTTTGTATATTGATAATTAATTTGTTATTAATTAATTATTAATTGGTATTAATTGTATTTATTAATTGTTGGTATCGAAAATTAATTGGTTGTTAGTTAATTATTAATAGGTAATTAATAAAAAAAGATTTGTATTTATAATAAATTAATTATTAAATAGTGTGTAATTGGTAATTAATTGTAATACTTTTTTGGTATTGATAATTAATTTATCATTAATAAAATATTAAATTAATATTTTTCCTATTGCACTCACTGGAGTGGGAATAGTAATTTTTACCCCTACGCTATCCAACGCTTTCCCTACTATTGCACTCACTGGAGTGGGAATAATAATTTTTACCCCTACGCTATCCAACGCTTTCCCTACTGTTGCACTCTTTGGAGTGGGAATAGTCATTTTTACCCCTATGCTATCCAACGCTTTCCCTACTGTTGCACTCTTTGGAGTGGGAATAGTCATTTTTACCCCTACGCTATCCAACGCTTTCCCTACTATTGCACTCACTGGAATGGGAATAGTCATTTTTACCCCTACGCTATCCAACGCTTTCCCTACTATTGCACTCACTGGAGTGGGAATAATAATTTTTACCCCTACGCTATCCAACGCTTTCCCTACTGTTGCGCTCTTTGGAGTGGGAATAGTAATTGTTACCCCTAAGCTATCCAACGCTTTCCCTACAATTGCACTCACTGGAGTGGGAATAGTAAATTTTACCCTCCCGCTATCCAACGCTTTCCCTACTGTTGCACTCTCTGGAGTGGGAATAGTAATTTTTACCCCTACGCTATCCAACGCGTTCCCTACTGTTGCACTCTTTGGAGCGGGAATAGTAATTTTTACCCCTACGCTATCCAACGCTTTCCCTACTGTTTCACTCACTGGAGTGGGAATAGTAAATTTTACCCTCCCGCTATCCAATGCTTTCCCTACTGTTGCACTCTCGGGAGTGGGAATAGTAATTTTTACCCCTACGCTATCCAATGCTTTCCCTATTATTGCACTCTCTGGAGTGGGAATAGTAATTTTTACCCTCCCGCTATCCAACGCTTTCTCTACTGTTGCACTCTCTGGAGTGGGAATAGTAATTTTTACCCTCCCACTATCCAACGCTTTCCCTACTATTGCACTTACTGGAGTGGTAATAGTAAATTTAACCCGCCCGCTATCCTACGCAAAAAATATTGAATATTTTTAATTAATATTACTTTAATATATGTATTAATATTTTTTTTGACTTACATTAGTTATTTATTAATGTTAAAGTTATTTAAGTATTTTTAAGCATGTTTCAGTTAATTATATGTATTATTTCATTAAATTTACATTACTTTTAAGACATTTTAAAAATTCGATATTTTGACTAACTATATTTTTTACAATGATATTTTGGATTCGATATTTTTGTACTTACCTGTTTGGAGATAGGCATTCGATATTTTGGCATTCTATATTTTTCCTTCTATATTTTGGTAGTTCGATATTCTCCTTCTCGATATTTTGTCAGTGATCCGTGTGTCCTGTCATACTTGTTGTATGTCCATTAATGCTCTAAGAGGGAATCCCCCTCTCACATATAAAGCACCTTAGCGAGTGCTACACATTTCTCAAAATTACACAATCACTTAAATCTAAGTAATTTGCACCTACACACTTTGGTCCTGAGGAAAGCCAGTTTTAATCATAAAGGCCTGGCTGAAACATGTAGACCACCCCTGGATGTAGGAAACCCTAATTAACATTCCTATAACATCCAACAGCCTTTTTTAATGCTAGCAGTGACCCAGTTATTAAAATATAATTTACCCTCGGGTACTGGGATCCCTGCATAGCTTTTAAATCGTCACCTTCACGTCACTACACTGCACACTCAGATACATACCTGCTCCGCTGTATCCAGGCGTCGAAGCACACCCGGAACACACTCGGTGTCACTGGGTGGGCCCGATGATGAAGCATGCCACCAACTAGGTTGGTGGGTGAGGGCTTCATGAATGGTTTGTACCCTGCCTTACAGTCTTGAGTCTATGTAAATTCACAAATAGGCTAGTCCTTTTTGATCTCACATATAAACCCCGGGGATACGGACTAGCTACCTAGTCCTCTCTCTCTCCTTTGATAGTGATATAAAAAGAAATGAGCAACATGAAATTTATAGATTACATGGAATAAAATTGATGAAATGTGGACAAATTTGTGGTATCTTTGTTACGAATCAAGGATCAAGCTGTGCATCCGGTGCAGGAGTATCACTTCGCTCCAGTTTTGATGTGTTTACAAGCACGTGGTGGCAGGGTAGACCACGCTTCCGGGCAGCACACAAAAGGTTTAAACAAGGAATAAACTTCACAGAGAAATATTTAGAAGAAACTGGTGTGCACTTGGTCGCTCCCTTGTGTTAAGGGTAGAGTACAGTACAGCCCCACTTGCAATGAATAAGGTGTGATTGACCTTCACACAAAGGATCTAACACCTCCACATTGTTACTGCAGCAAGCTTGGTGCCAGGGCAAGGGAGACGTGAATTCCATGCACTTCAAAGAACCTTTCTAGATGCTTTTTCCGCCTTCTAGAGAAAGGGCACTAGGATATAAAAATTCGACCTTCAGACCCACTCTTCAGTCCACTCATGGATCTGCGAAAGGACTCTCAGAGGACTACCTGCTGCTGTGACCTACTATGCACTATGCAAGGCTGCTTTGCTGTACCTGGGAGGACTGCTTTGCTGACTGGAGCCTGCCTTGAACCTCAGAGCCCAGCCCTGCATCCCCAGCAGAACCCAGGACTACCCGAGTGACTCCCAGAGCTAGTTTGCTGGCCTCCTGTTCAGAGTCACAGGGACACAAAAGGCTACCACCATCTTGAATCTGCACTTGTACCCAGCATGAGTCCTGAACCATCAAGAGGTATCCCACTATTCCTGGACCCTTAGTTGTAGTGCTAGAGGTGCCCAGATGGCCAAATCCGAACACTTTGGACTAAGATATATTTTGGCCAAAAACTGCTCTGAGAACCAGGAGGAGACTGGGACCAACCTGCTCGACTATCTGCCCGTGGTGCATCGTTGGACAGATTGACTTTTTGGCTTCTCCTGCTATGTTCTTCTCCACAGCAGCAAATCCTTTTCAGTGGTTCTTTGCCAAAGGGGTATCTAGCACGATGGAACTGTCTTCGGCTGCATTCCAGTGCCTCATCCCGCTGGAGATTTTCAACTTCCATTTCAGTATGTAGAATGTGAGCTATGATGTTTCACAGCTTTGCACCCACCAAGTCTTGGTGTGGTTGATGCACAAACAGTTTTAGACAATAACCCTCTGTGGCATACTTCTTTTATGGATGATGTCCTTCTTGTTGGATATAGCCCGAAACACAAATTGAGCAACAAGCCCTATTCACCTCCAAAGCTTCTATGGCTTTGCATTGGGACAAGATAATTCTCAGAATGTACCCAACAGTCATCCCAAAGGAAATGGTTATTCTCCTGATATTTTCCCTCAAACTTATGCTTTCTAAGCTACTGATCATTGTGCAAACTGGATACAGGAACACGTCAACGCAAATACATTCTTGACCATGGATATCATGTCAAAAACTGGGGAATGATGTTAGGATCCATTTTTCTCCATAATTTCCTTTTAGTGAGCTCACCCAAACTATGTCCCCATCTGTGTTACTTACACAAGACTTTCTGTTGTTAAAATTCAGCTCAGGCTCAAAATACATAAACCTACAGGGAAATTTCATTATTAGACAGCTGCAAAGCGGAATGCCATGTGTGCATGCGCATAGAGTGGCATAGCGACCACTCTCCTCTCCTCTGCAAAGCTCTAACCACAGTCGTAGGGCATCACATGAATTACACCATTGCAGAATATTCCCTTTCCATCCAATTGGTCTCTAGAACAATCATTAGAGTCACTATTGATTGGAGAAGACCATAGCTCAGGAGAGACAGAAACTTGCCCAAGGAAAATGGTGCAGAAAGGACACTCACATCAATTTTCCTGGTAGAATGTTGCTGGGTGGGAAGTCATAATTCTCATTATCCTGATCAGCAAAGCCTACCTTGAGAATAGACATCGAGCAGTGTTCCTTCCTCCTTACATGTCAGCCTATAAGCCAGTTCGGTAGGGTATCACTCAGGGTCCATATTAATCTGACCCTGTTTAACATCTACACACGTCCTCAGTCCTGGCTGATTAGGTCCTTTGGTTTCACCTGCATGAATTATGTTGTAGAGACACAGCTTATTATTACATTGGACACATCATATCCTGGCCCCTCCCCCTCACCCCAGGCAATATCCATTGTTGTATGTCTTCCTTCACTTCTTGGTTAAGTCTCAACTCCTTAATGCTTCATTCTAACACGACAAGGGTACTTTGGCTCTCCCATTCTTCCCCTGCTAGATCTTTACCCTCATCTTTCTGGCCCTCCTCTTGGCTTGAATTCCACTGTCTGCTATAGCTGTGCCGAATTCAGGTTGTTTATTGAATGATACATTTTCTTTGAAGACCTAGGCTAACCATCATACCTCTTCAAACTTTATCGTGCTAAAGGTGCTCAGAAAAAAGGTTCCTTGGCTCCCCGCTCTCGCTTGCCACATTGTGGTTCAGGCCACTACGACTACTGTAACTCCTTATTTCTAAGAGCTTTTCATAAAGTTTGGAAGAAACTTGGTGGCCAAAATTGCTTTGGTCCTACTTAGTTCTTCCTCTGTCTCCGCTGCCCTTGACTCTTTACATTGGTTGCCAGTGGCTAAAAGAGCTTCTATCAAATCTCTGTTTATTGTACACTAGGCCCTTCACCAAGTTGGTCCAATCTCCTCGAATAACAAATTTAATTTCGATGTTCCCACTCATTTTCTTCATTCCCAGGGCTCTTTCCTCCTTTTCATTTCAAAAATTGAAAGCTCACACAGGTGGCAGGGCCTTTTCTTTGTCTGCTGCTAAATTGTGTAATTCCATGCCTCTCTCACTGCATAGAATGCTGACCCTGGCTGAAATCAGGAGAGCCTTAAGGACCTGGTTGTCTGTTCTTTGACGAGGCTTCTTCCAGTTCATCATTGATTCTTTTCCTGCTTGGTATTTGGACTGCTTTGCTCAGTTTTGGTATTTGAGCACTTTATAAAATGGAGGAACATCACATAACATAACCACGTATCTAAGCATAAAATATATAGAACCCCAGTTATAATAGGAAGAAGTTTTAATTAATAAGATCTGAAAAACAGGCCATTGTCAACTGTGCTTCACATAATATCTAAATGCATTTCATCTTCTAAGAATATTAAAGCAACACAATTTTATTTACAAATGTTGAAAGGAAGATATACCATACCACTATTTGTCAATTATGGATCTATTTTTGCTCATTTAGCCTCTTTCAAGCAATAACTTACCAGGTGGATAATATCCTGGTGTTGGACTTCGCCCTTTCTTCAGGGTCATCCCTAGACATGTTGCCTTCACCCTCCTATTTTTTTGCTCATCTCGTTTTTGAAAGCCTTAGGACTCTCTTCACTTTACCACTACTGACCAGTGCTAAAGTGCATGTGCTCACTCCTTAAACCATGGTAATATTGGCTTATTCCCAATTGGCATATTTAATTTACTTGTAAGAACCTAGCAATGTGGCACTACATGTGCCCAGGGCCTGAAACTTAAATGCTACCAATGGGCCTGCTGCACTGATTGTGCCACCCACTTAAGTAGCCCTTTAAACATGCTGCAGGCCTGGCATTGCAGCCTATGTATGCAGTTGTTAACTACCATTTCGACTTGGTAAAATAAACATGTTGCCAGGCCCAAGCATTCCTTTTTAAAATGTATAACTCACCCCTAGGGTAGGACCTGGACAGCCCAAAGGGCACGGTGGAATGTATTTAAAAGGCTAGGCATGTACTTTCAAACTCTTAAATTCATTTTTCACAACTGCAAGGCCTACCCCTCCCATAGACTTAAATTGGAATTACCTTATCACATTTAGGGGCATATTTACAACGAGGCGATAAAAAATTATCGCCTCTTTAGCGGCCGTTTTCGGCCGAAAAGCGGCGATAATTTTATCGCTATATTAGCAAGGTCACGCTAACGCGTGAAACCTTGCTTTAGCGTGGGGATTTCTAACGCCCAGCTTTGCATCTCTAATGAGATGCAAAGTGGGCGTTCCTGACCTGACATGATAGGAGAAATGTCGCTAAGCGACATTTCTTCTATCATCAAGCCCCACGCTATGAAGCACAGCGTCAGGAAAAGTAGCGATAACACCTGTTATCACTACTTTCCTAACACCTGCTTCAGGACTGACTTAGGAAGGTGGATATCATGGCTAAGTTTGTGAGTCCTTATCAACTAGCTAACATGCGATTATCGCTGGGTTTCCAGCGATAATCTCACGTTAGCCAGTTAGCGCTAGGATTTTTATAGCCAATGAGATAATAGCACGCTATCTCAGCGATAAAAATCAGCGCTAGCCGGCGATAATTATCCGAGCGCTAAGTGCACTCAGCGATAATTATCGCCGGTTGTTGTTGATATGCCCCTTAATGCTCTGTAATTTTAAAATGGGAGCAAGTAGCCAGTTCATTTTTGGTATCTTTGGAATTGTAATGAACAATCATAACTTACGGCGAAGTTGGATTTTAAATAACAATTATGGAAATGCCACTTTTAGAAAGTAAATTTTCACATTCGGGGTGAATTAACACCCCAACCAAACACACAGCTGAACTCGCCTGTGTAGGCCGTTAGCCTGTTTTCCAATTAATCCATGTATTCCATTGTAATCGAATCTTTAACCACTTTTAACCAACATTTCAATCCAACTTTTTTTCAACGTTTTGTCTCCACACATGGCATGGATTTTGCCAATTTACAAGTTTACAACCAGATACCGACTTTACGCCTTTAGGTGCAATTTTTACAAAAATCTTCAAAATGTAATATTTCCGGTTCTACTAATTGGATTTTTGTTGTTTTGGTCTTGTTTTATTTATTAAAAAATATATATTTTCATAAGCCTGTTGTAGGCTCCTTTTGTAGTGAGTTTTTACTGTCATACTCTTTGTAGTGTTGCACAAATTCTTTACACATTGCCTCTGAGTTAAGCCTGACTGCTCTGTGCCAAACTAACCGAGGGTTGAGCACAAGTTAATGTAGGTTTGCGCGTGACTTCACCCTGAGAAGAATTGTGGTTGCTGCTGAGAAAGGTTTCATTCCCCTTAACCAGTATCCCCAATTTCCTACACCTAGAAACCCAAAATTGCATTGCATGAGAGGATGAGCTGCCACTGCAGCTCTTTTTAACAGTGGCGGCTCCTCCACTATGGCAGAGGAGCATTGCCCCACTGCTTTTGAGCAGTGCAAAGCAAAGGAAATATAAAATGACAATAGCTTTGAGTTAATATCATTTTATGTTTCCTTTGCAGGCTGGTGGGTGGGCAGGGCTGCTCTGCTCTCGGAGCAGGGCAGGGAAGGAGTGGTTTGCGCACTCTTAAGTGCGCAATGACTGTTTGGTCGGTCTTTCTTAAGCCACCAAAAATAGTCATGCGCAGTTTCCCTTTTCTCCATGCAAATGCATTGCATGGAGAACATGTATGACATTGTTCTGCATTCTGTCCATCAATTGCTCTTTTTGCATTTGTCACCCCTAGTGGGACGGGTATGCCCAGACGTGGGTCCCATGCTCTCCATGTCACTGAAGTCAGGCTATCCTGGCTGATAAGGGGTGAAACCCCGAAACCAGTCCTAGGATGTTTGTTTCCAGTTCAGGGAGGACCTGACCTGGCAGTTTAGGCTGGACTATTCCCATTGGGCGCAGGGTCAAGACTGATTGGCATATGGCTGGGTTCAAGCCGGAATGGCATGGTTATCAAAACAAAGGATGTATTTAGGCCCAGATCTCTGTACTGTGGTGAATGTATGACATTGTTCTGCATTCTGTCCATCAATTGTTGTTTTTGAACATGCCCAGGTTCCCATTCCCTGTTTGAGCGTCGAACATGGATGCTCAAAACCAATCACAACACTGCATTGCAGTGTTGTAATTGGTCAGGGGAGCCTGGCTGTTGTTCCGGGCCTCCTGTTCCTCGAGTCTCAGACACCCCATGTCCCCTCCTCAGCCCCTCCCTCCTGCCCACCACCAACCACTGTTTAACAATGTCCCCTTCCCTGAACGGTGTACAGTGGCAACCTCGAGGTCCAACATACAAATACTACTGTCTATAATCAGATTCTGAAGAAGACAGCCAGGCGGCTCAAGCCTAATTGCCTCACCTTAGTGGTTAAATTATCCTTTCTTTATATGTCATGTATCCTGCTGCCCTCTCCTTTGCCTTTAGCTGGGGTTGAGCTTGCTGTACTATTCACTGCTCTTAACCATTTTTAAGAATTGAATGGTGAGAACTAGGGGGCATATTTATTAGGATTTCACGCAATGAGGAGCTGCAAGGGAAATTGCTGCACTGTGTGAAAAGGAGAGAGCAGAAATTCTCCATATTTACAAATACATGGAGCATTACTTCTCGCTCTTTGCGTTGGTGTACTATGTGCTGCCTAGCAGGCTCCCTTGCACCATAAATCAAGGGTGTCTGCATTGCGGAAAGGAATGTTTTTGTGCAGTTGCGGTACATAAACACTCCTTAGAGTCATGTTCCTCTTTCTATGAATGCTGCAGAATCAAACACACATAGAAAGAAAAAGTACAGAGGAGGATAAATATATTTCTCATTGTTACCCCTCTCTCAGGTAGGTGCACTATTTTGGCATAAGCCCAAGTTTGCAAGTCTTTGTAAATGTGAGTTGCATCAAAATACATGGGTGGATGCTTGGGAACACCTATGCTCCACCCACGTAAAGCCTACCTGATGCAAAGTAACGCAAGACAGTGCTATGTGCTGCCTTGCATTACATTGTATTTACTTAACCAAATTGGCTTTGTGTGGCTTAGTTAATGCCAAAAAGTATTGTGCGTCAGGCTGAACTACAAAAGTGATGCAACCGCGATGCAAAATCATATTGAATCTGGACCCAAATATTTAGAGTTGTGTTGACATTTGACATGAGTATGTATTCACAGAGATAGTTCATCTTCATCCTTGTAATGGTACATCCTTTTTATCTTTTCAATAGATTGACTCTATTTAGAGTCTGTCAGGAACTTCACAATAAAGCCTTGCTGTATAGGGGAGTACTTCAAATGGTTGTATCGCTTTGAATCCTGGTATGTCTCTCTACCCTTTAGAAGGAGAATGCAACGGTAACTGTTGAATTTCCAAATCTTGCCTTTTCCCCCTTCTATCTCCATTTGGACTTTCTCACCTACCCATGATACCTGGTTAGTAATCCAACATTTGCATGGGAAGAGAGAATGCAGCCATCACTGTGCTTCTGGCAGTTCCCAAACGTTTTCCTGTAATCCCATCTGCTTTGCTTTACATCGAGATCCGCAATGTAAAAGACTGGGAAAGGACTTCCAAATTTGTTCTCCTCATATTGAGGTGCACCTGGTGGAGAAAATACTTTTTTGAGATTATTCCTTCGGATAACTAGGAGTATCGGGGTGCTGTTGCCTCTAAAAGCTGGTCCTGCTATATTCTTCCTACTATGATGCTTGTCTAGGTGGTCCCACTCTGCTTCTGTCTCTCTATGCCTGCTCAGACTCTGAAGTAATAGTGCCGGGGAGCGTCATACTCATGGGGACCCAGAAATATTTTCCTTTTCCTTCCTGTAACAGCCACCAACCACCAACCACCAACCACCAACCACTGTGTGTGTGGGTCCAAACATGTTCCACAGTGTTCCTGCACATTCCAGAGCGTGATTATGGTGTCGACCTAAAGCTACTATCAGCATCTGAATGAATGTTGCTGGGCTGCAGAAGGATTCAGATGAGAGGAAGCTTCTGGTGAGCTGATAAGAAACCAGGACTGATAGTAGTGTTTCATTTAGGAGCAGGATCACTTTGGAACGCAAAATGTGGTTACATACAGGAAGCATACTACTACAACAGTCAATGAAAAGCCCTTGATGGACACTAAAATGTAACGCGCAATTCTCCACAATGAGTATCTTCACTGCAGTCATTCACTTAATTGTATATTTATTAGATACTGTCAGAGTGTTTGGGGCACCTTTTTATCATGTCAGGGTGCTGTCGAATATATAAGAGTTTGTACATTGTGGGGAGTGGAAACTAGTCCAGTTAGGGAAGTGATGGTCCATATTCAATATTCTTTATCCTCGACCGCATCTTTGAGTGTCTGCAGAGAAGTCCTGAATAGAGCCAGTTAAAAGACAAAGACACCTCCTTGAGTAACTTCACTATTATAGGAGTAAAAAGGGCAGCTAAACAATCAATGGTGATTAGAAAGGATCTAGCACAAAGAAAGAAATATGTCTATCCCAAGAACAATATAAAGTTCTGCTAGTGAGTTTAAGGTGGTGTGGGGCAATTCTGAGGTGGTGTGGTACTATTCTGAGGTGGTGTGGTATAATTCTGAGGTGGTGTGGAATAATTCTGACGAGGTGTGGTATAGGTCTGGGGTAGTGTGGTATAATTTTGAGATATAACGATATAAATCTGAGGTGGTTTGGTATAACTTTGAGGTAGTGTGGTATAATCCTGAGGTGGTGTGGTATAATTCTGAGGTGGTGTGGTATAATTCTGAGGTGGTGTGGTATAATCCTGAGGTGGTGTGGTGTAATCCTGAGGTGGTGTGGTATAATTCTGAGGAGGAGTGGTATAATCGTGAGGTGGTGTGGTACAGTTCTGAGGTGGTGTGGTATAATCCTTAGGTGGTGTGGTAAAATCCTGAGGTGGTGTGGTGCAATCATGAGGTGGTGTGGTATAATTCTGAGGTGGTGTGGTATAATTCTGAGGAGGTATGGTATAATTATGAGGAGGTGTGGTATAATCGTGAGGTGGTGTGGTACAATTCTGAGGTGGTGTGGTATAATCCTGAGGTGGTGTGGTGTAATCATGAGGTGGTGTGGTATAGTTCTGAGGAGGTGTGGTATAATTCTGAGGTGGTGTGGTATAATTCTGAGGTGGTGTGGTATAATTCTGAGGTGGTGTGGTATATTTCTGTGATCTATAATAGCATTGACTGCTGATACGTCCTGCAGCATCATTTCAATCAATCAATCAATCATGTCATTTATAAAGCACGCTACTTACCCGTGACGGTCTCAAGGCGCTGGGGGTGCTGCTACTGCTCGAAAAGCCAGGTCTTGAGGAGTCTTCTGAAGGTCAGCAGGTCTTGGGTCTGCCGTAGGTGGATGAGGAGGGTATTCCAGGTCTTGGTGGTGAGGTGGGAGAACGATCTGCCGCCGGAGGTCGCTCTTCGGATGCGGGAGACTGTGGCGAGGGCGAGGTAGGCGGAGCCGAGCTGGCGGGTGGGGGTGTAGAAGCTGAGTCATCTGTTGAGGTACGCTGGTCCGGTGTTGTGGAGTGCCTTGTGTACGTGGGTGAGGAGCTTGAAGATTATCCACTTGTTGACGGGGAGCCAGGGCAGGTCCCTCAGGTGGGGTGTGATGTGGCTGCGGCAAGGGATGTCGAGGATCAGGCGTGCTGAGGCGTTCTGGATGCGTTGAAGCCGTCTCAGGAGTTTGTCCGAGGCTCCTGCGTAGAGGGTGTTTCCGTAGTCCAACCTGCTGCTGACGAGGGCCTGGGTGATCGTTCTTCTTGTTTCAGTGGGGATCCACGTGTAGATCCTGCGGAGGTTGCGTGCGTGATCGGTGGGTGTTGGAGCAGTTCCCAGTGCGGTCGGCCACTAGGAATCGTCCCAGGCCGAAGGGGTGGATTCGAGGATGAGGACCTCCGTCTTGTCCAGTTCAGCTTCAGTCGGCTGTTCCTCATCCATTCGGCGATGGCCTTCATTCCTTCGTGGAGGTTGGTTTGGGCAGTGTGGGGGTCTTTGGTGAGGGAGAGGATCAGCTGGGTGTCATTGGCGTAGGAGATGATGTTGAGGTCGTGCAGTCGGTAGACGTGGGCGAGCGGTGCCATGTAGATGTTAAACAGCGTAGGGCTGAGGGATGAACCCTGGGGTACGCCACAGATGATCTTGGTGGCTTCGGAGCGGAAGGGGGGAAGGCGGACGCTCTGTGTTCTGTCGGAGAGGAAGGAGGTGGTCCAGTCCAGGGCCTTCTCTTGGATCCTGGTGTCGTGGAGGCGTGTTCGTAGTGTGCGGTGGCAGACCGTGTCGAAGGCAGCTGACAGGTCCAGGAGGATGAGGGCTGCTATTTCTCCGTTGTCCAGCAGGCCCTGATGTCATCTGTGGCGGCAATGAGGACAGTTTCGGTGCTGTGGTTGCTGCGGAACCTGGATGCTGTTCTCCTCAAGGTAGTGGGTCAGTTGTTTGTTGACGGTCTTCTCGATGACCTTCGCCGGGAACGGGAGCAGGGAGATGGGCCGGAAGTTCTTGGGGTCCTTGGGGTCCACCTTGGGTTTCTTGAGTAAGGCGTTGATCTCGGCATGCTTCCTGCTCTCCGGGAAGGTTGCTGTCTCGAAGGAGATGTTGATGACTTTCATCATTTGAATGCAATCATGAGAATTTGCTTGATGGTGCTGATAGTGTATCAGCAAGATAAAGACGCTCTCTGAGCATTGCTTCTGTAAACACTAGACTCAAATATTTATAGATTAGAACTGTAGCCAAGAAAAACTCATTACTCATTGCCCTTGGATATAGTCCAAATAAACATGCAGCATTCTCACATGTGCTGCTTTAAAGAAACTTCGAATATTTTTTGTATGCATTTAATTTAAATGAAAGCAGTGCACATAAAAAGATCTATGTGAGAAAACGGTATATTTTAATGTTGTAGTGACGGTCTTGTGAGTTAAGTATTGAATTGTATTGTAATTGTATTATAATTGCATTTATGTAGCGCTTACTACCCCTGACAAGGCCCTTAAGCGCTTTCATGGTCAGTAAAATGCTAATCCAAGACCCATGGTTAGAGGTTAATGTAGTATCTTTAGATTAGTGGGTTTAGTCTGGTGTTAGCATGTCAACCCTTCCATGCATTGCCCCAGTATGTTTGTGGTGGGGTTTTAGAGGTTTACAAGTGATTGCCGTGGGAGCTCATTGCTAGTTCATGCAAAACATTGGTGCAATGAATGGAGAGGGCAGAAAATAATAAGGTTATAGGTAGGCAGCAGGTAAGTGATAACCAGTATTGAAAGAAGAGGGGTTGTGGACTATGGATCGAGGTGCTGAAAAGTCAAGCATGTGATACAGGAGGTGAACTAGAGACCATGCAGCTGTGTGTATGGGTCGAGGAAGATAATGCAATATAAAGAGAACCCGATAAGGTGGGGGCAGGGCATGCAGAGAACTGTGTTTATTTGCTCTTTGTTGGTGCATGTCCTGTTTTTTTCAAAGCCAGCACGCCATCGTGTTCATAATGGTTAAAAGATGTATAGCCAGTTGTTAGCCGTTCTTCTATGGTTGTTGGTGGCGCTTGTTTTTGCTGGGAGTGAATTCCATAATTTAGTAGCCACTATAGAGAAACTCGTGCTGCCAGCTGTTTCCTTTTTGTAAGACGGAATGAAAAGCATTGGTACTAGTCTTGAAAGCAAGTTCCTGAGTTGGGAGTATTTGCTGATTTTCACCACAATATGAAATGATTATATGATTTAATCACAAGGAAAGAACAGGAAGTGCAATTACCCCCACTTTGAGAATAAGATGTACAAATAAAAATAATAATGAAGTAGTCATGTACAACACAAAAAAAATGTGAAGCTAACTTTAAAATATATATTTTTTTATTTCTTGGCATTTTATTAATTTAGCATAGATGAACACTGTGGTGTGCTCCGACAGTCTTGTATATTTTACAGCAGTTCCTCACACACAGGGTCCAATGATGAAGCTTGCTGCTCTGCCTATGTGGGTGAGGGTCCATGCATCCTGCAAAAATATACTTCTGGTGAGCTCGGTAAAACAGAAACTATCAGAAATACCTGATGATTGGCACTCTTCCCTCAATTTAGGTTATGAATCTAATCAGAACTTCATATCTTTAAATGTGTGTGGTTTAGAGCACACACTGGACCCCTCCCAATCGGCTTTAGAAGCAACCTCAGCACTAAGACTGCACTCCTCGCCACAACTGACAACATCCGCACTCTTCTCGACCGAGGTGAAACTCAGCCCTCATCCTCCTGGACCTCTCTGCTGCCTTCAGCATTGTCTCCCACCACACCCTCTCACAAGACTTCGCAACGCCGTCATCCACAGCAAAGTGCTAGAGTGGATCCACTCCTTCCTCACCAGCTGAACCCAGAGAGTCTGACTCCCACTGTTCTCTTCAAATCCTACAGAGATCAGCTGTGGTGTCCCCCAGGTCTCCTCCTTGAGCCCCACCCTCTTCAACATCTGCATGGCTCCACTCGCAGACACAGTCAGAAACCAAGGACTCAACATTGTCTGCTACGCCGATGGCACACAGCTGATTCTCTCCCTCATCGATGAACCTACAGCCGCTGAGAGCAACTTCCACGATGGGATGAAGGCAGTGGCTGCCTGAATGAAGGAACGCTGCCTCAAACTCAACTCTGACAAAACTGAAGTCCTCATCCTGGGCTCTACTCCCTCATCCTGGGGCGACTCCTCGTGGCCAGCAGCACTCGGAACCCCGCTCACCCACCGAACTTGCACGCATCCTGTGCATCATCCACGACTCTTCGCTCTCTATGAACCACCACATCTACGCTATATCATCCTCCTACTTCCTCACACTCTGCCTGCTGAGAAAGATCTTTAAATGGATCCCCACGGAGTCCAGGTGAATGGTCACCCAGGCGCTCATCAGCAGCACGCTCGACTACAGCAATGCCCTCTCCGCTAGCATGACCTAAAAACTCCTAAATAAATTGCAGCACATTCAGAACACCTCTTCAGGCTTATCCTGGACATCCCCCACCAAAGCCCCGTTTCTGGTCACTTGAGAGACCTCCACTGACTTCTGATCAACAAAAGAATAACCTTCAAGTTCCTCACACACACCTACAAAGCCCCACACAACACCGGCTCAGAATACCTCAACCACCATCTCTGCTTCTACACACTGACCTGAAATCTCTGCTCTGTCAATCTAGCCCTGACCACTATCCCACGAGTCTTCAAGACATCGGCTGGAGGAAGATCCTTCTCCTACCTTGCTGCGAAAATCTAGAACTCTCTACCTCTGCATCTCAGGCAATCACCGTCAATGCCTCAATTCAGGAAGACATCAATACCTGGTTCTGTGACTGAACTGCAGTCCCCCATCCTCCCCCCTCCCCTCCCACCCAGAGCTGTAGACCCTTACAGGTGATTAGTCGCACTGTATAAGAACCCTGATTGATTGTTTGATTAATTGAGTCTGGAAAGGACATATGATGGACCGATAGCAACCTCCCAGTTCCCTTTTTTGCCTTCCTGATCTTTGGGCAGTGAATAGAAATTGTGTAACTGGAAGTTGTAGTTTTACCTGTTAGTGGTTTACATGGAGCTGTGTCCAACTAAAAGCACTTTACTGTGATTTGTTCGCCAATTGCTTGGTGCTAAATTTGAGTTTGACTGATAAGATGATATTAAGCAACTGTCCACATGTTAGGATATATGCTGCCCCCTCCAAAGGGCTCACTTTCTGCTTTCAGGACATCTGCTCACACTCTAGATGAAGGAGAGGACTAGAAATAGAATCCTTCTTTGTTTTAACTTTTGGGAAAGAACTAAACTGTGAGGGGTGAGGAGAACCTCTGCTGCTATAGCTGAGGAACCCAGGATGTAGACTACGTGACATTGAGGGAATTTACTCTGTTAACCCAGAGACTTATGTTCATATTTACAAGGGGGTTGCATCACTGGAACATCACCTTTTTCGACGTTCCGGTGGAGCAATGCCCTGCACCATATTTAGAAAGCGGTGTTAAGCCACTTTGCTTGGTTAAAAGCTGCTTTGTAAATATGGCACACTTTCACACAGTTTTCTGCATAAAAGGGCAGTGCAAGTTGCTGTGGGTGTTCCACCCCAACACCCATTGCTTTTTGATGCTAACCCAGATTTACATGGATGTGTAAATTTGAGGCAGCGCTAAAATCTAACGTCATGCCAAAGCAGGCGTTAGATTGGTGCTACGAGGAGAAATTATTTTATTTCTCCTCATGTTTGTTTTTCTATATGTGCTGCACACATAGAAAGAGCAAATCACCTTTAAATATTGTTTATGTGCAGGAATGTGTCCCTTCCTGCAGATAAACAATAATTTCCTGCAACACAGACATCCTTGTACTATGGTGCAAGGGTGTTTGTGTTGCAGGAAATCATCCCTGCGACTCAGGCACCCTTGCACTTTGGCACAAGGGTGTCTGTGCTGGTGCTAGGCAGCTAATATTTGCACCAGTGCAAGGGAAAACACAGTGGTGCGCCGTATTCTTGTGAATACAGCACATCCCTGTGTTTATAAATGGTGCAGCACGGTGCTGCAAAATGTGGTGCGGCGCCATGCTGTGCCATTTCCTTGTGAATATACCCCTAAGTTCTTTGGGAGCATCTTGTCATGAGGAAGGCAAAGAGGTCCTTCCCGTCTCAGAACAGAAGCCTGCAAACTGCAGCTTAGCCCTAAGTGCTCATTCCCTCAAGTGCAGTCCCCGAAGTCAGTGTGCTTCAACCTGTGACTGGGAAGGGAGAACCCCCTGGACCCAAGCCTTGGTGTGCCTGTGCACTGCACCCTGCATTGTCCCCAAGCTTAAGTGACTAATGACTTGTGAGGCCCAGATACTGACCCCAGGGCTCTTATTCTGCAAAAGAGTACAGTACACTGTCTGCTGTCCCCATTCCTCTGTGACTGAGGTTCCTGCTGCCCATCTGCCATGCAACAGGCACGCATGCAGAGATTACCTGTCATCTAGTGTGATTGGTAATCACACACCCCCAATATGTCAGTGTACCGCATGCTCTCCCCTGTCTTCATCCCATGGTCTTGTTTCCCACCTACAGCACTGCCTGACACAGTGTGTGGTTAGCATTGCAGCTTCTACCTCTTTCTGTGACCCATGGTAGCCAAGAGCTGTGCTGCAAAGGGCCACTGGCACAGTTCCCCCATGTGCTGCCCACACGTTAGGTATATATAGAATGGTGAGTGCATAACGTGTATTTATAAAGCACATGTTCAACTGTAGGTCTCTTGGCACTGAACAACAGATGTTCATTGTTACCCAACTCAATGGTACTCATTTTATCGACCTCAGATGGATTTAAGGCTGAGTGGACCCGCCGGGATTTGAACCTGTGACCATGAAGTCGAACAAAGGCCCCTGCAGTGAATGCATTAGTCCACTGAGCCACCAGACCCGAATATGTAAACAAGGGGGCAAGCAGGGGCTGTGTTTGGCTCAGTTTGGGGATTAGCCAAGGATTGGAATCCTCTCTCCTGTGCATAATCATAAGGCTCCTTGTTGTTATAGAATCATTTGTGATCCCCAGTCATGGGTAAGAGTTAGTGCTGTAAACCCTCTTAAAGGTACCTGGCACATTACCTTAACAAAAAGGAAAGTCGTTTATCTATCATAAAAAGCAGCCTGACCTAGATGTTCTACACCACACAGCCACACAGAAGAGAAGGCTTTACCAGCTGTTCATCTTCGCTGTTGTCTGAAAGCAAAATGTTGAAGTGAAGGCGCTTGACATTTCAGTTACCTCGTTGTAATCCCTGGTTCCTGTGTTTCTGAGGAAAGTTGCAATCTTGGTACAAGAATTTCCTATCTGCCCTTGCGTTACACAATTCTGGAGAATTAGCCTGACAGTTGGGGTTAGTAATACAGTGAGCATAGTGTAGAGCAACGTGATGAATCTGAAAAGATGATTCAAGGATACCTAATGACATCCATTAACCTGCTTGGTAAAGTCAATGTAAGAGCCACATTTTTTTTTTTAAAGTGCTTTTTATACTGGACCCGAAGATATCAGGTATCAGAGCACTCTACATGAGCACCAGTTTCGTTACAGATGGACACATTCAATTTTTTGTTAGGCACGGGGAGATGAAGTGATTTGCCCAGAATCACAGGATGTTGAGCAGCATTGTCGAGACTCGAACCCGGTGCCCCAGTTTTGAGGTCCACCACTCTAGCTGTAAGGCTACATCCTCTCCCTAAATACCTACATACAATAGGGAATTGAAGCTGAGGTTTTAAATATGTCTGCCACAAAAAGCTCTACACTTCGGCATCCCGAAATCCCGAAAAATCTAGTGTGCTTGCTCACCACTTCGGGAGGCAGCAGCGCATTATGCAGCGCAGGTACCTTCATACTAAAACCTTTGAAATTTTATAAAAATAAGACCTGTGTTTGAACGTTCTCCTGACCTAAGCTTTAACGTTCACCTGACCTATGCTTGAACATTAGCCTGACCTACGCTTGAATGTTCTCCTGACCTATGCTTGAATGTTCTCCTGACCTGTGCATGAACGTTCTCCTGACCTAAGCTTTAACGTTCGCCTGACCTATGCTTGAACATTCTCCTGACCTACGCTTGAATGTTCTCCTGACCTATGCTTAAATGTTCTCCTGACCTTTGCTTGAACGTTCTCCTGACCTAAGCTTTAACGTTCGCCTGACCTACGCTTGAATGTTCTCCTGACCTATGCTTGAATGTTCTCCTGATCTACGCTTGAACGTTCTCCTGACCTATGCTTGAATGTTCTCCTGACCTACGCTTGAATGTTCTCCTGACCTATGCTTGAATGTTCTCTGGAACGTTCTCCTGACCGTCGCTTGAATGTTCTGACCTACGCTTGAACGTTCTCCTGATCTACGCTTGAACGTTCTCCGTTGCAACTCATAGAATCTAGAGCTTGTTACCATCGGAAACTCTCACCAGTCCATCAACTGGTACTTTGTACCAGGCGGTGAAAACAATTGTGATCACCAAATTCTTCCTCACTGAATCAGCCGCACTCACTGAGCACACCAAGACTGTACAGGTAGAGCAGTATCCCAATATCATGGAATATTTCAATGAAAGTCCTTGCGGTTGGGGGCTCCCATGCAGCGTGCACAATGTCAGTCCCAGCGTTACACCCAAGAACACGTCTTCGGATGAGTCGGTTGGCCTACCTCTGGTCTGATGTAGACCTGACGTGGACTTTGGAGGAGCTCACAGCATCCCAAAAGAGTCCACTCATATGTGCCTGTTTCTAACATACATATTTATACTACTGCCGAACTGGCAATTTTGCAATCTCTAGGCAATAATTTCCATTGCAGAGTCTTTGCAACATTACCCTTTAAAAAATTATGGCCTGCAAGTACGGCCATTTGTAGTCTCCTCGTATTTCTTTCAATTAGTTGACTTTTTATGTCATATTGAAACGAATACCTTGTAAAAAGCTCAGAATCATTGTAGCTATGAAAAATGTCTGTAAATATCGCAATTTGTATACTCTGTTATTTTCTAAACGATTCCTTGTACAGTGCTCTGATACCTTTGGTTCATGTTCGCGCTTTAGAAAACTCGTAAAAGAAAATAATATAAACACAATAAAAAAATAGGTATGATAAAATCAGAATCGGCATGAAATGAGATAAAGAAAGAGCGGAAAGAATGCTGGTAAATTTCCCATCTTTCATCATACATCCATGTTTTTGGCTCAAAGAAAGAGACACACAAGTGACACTGTATTTGCACTCGCTTTACTCAAGGGCTGAGAGTGAAACAGTGAATCCTTGTGAACCAGCTCAAGTCCTCTTTCCTTGACATTTACTTCACCATTGTTAAGTCTACTCTTCAGCACTCACGGAGGACTAATTTGAAGAAATTACACACGCTTAATTAAGAATCAGGTATCAGGTTTATTGAAGTGTCAGGACACAGTTATTAAAATTCTGCGTTTCGCATCGAGATAAAGGCAGAAAATATTTACAGAATCAATCGTCTTCCATAAAGTTTGTCAAGTTTATCACGCAGCACTTAAAAATTGAAAAAAAATACAAAATGATCAAAGTTCCACCAATCATGTCCCCAACAAACATTTCATACTATGCATTACAAAAGAATAGCTGTTTTTACTGCTCCCCCAAGACAGGGCCATGTAAAACTCACAATATAGCATAAATAAAAAAAGCAACGTGGTTAGGCAAAAATATCCATCATTCAGAAATCAATTTAATAGAACGATTGAATGTTTTGTGCACGGAAAATTGAAAGGCATCATTTTTTTGTTTCATTCCCAGGAGATATTATCGGCTCTCCACCCAGTTTATTCCATTCCATTCCTTTCTATAGTATATAATCATAATGCCCTGGAATGATAGAAGCCTGGGAGGGGGGCGAATGTATGGACAGAATTACCGAAGAAGAAAATGATGAGATATTAGGTAGATAGGAGATTTGAGAGTTAGTAAAATGAAGAGAAAGAGGGAGACAAAGATCACGAGAGAGCAAACGAGAGACAGATACAGAGACAGAGAGAGAAGTCAGAGTTGAGTGGGACAACCCCAGGAAACATAGGAATAGAGAGATGGGAAGGGATGGAAGCAAAGCAGTGTGTTGGAAAGGGGTTAACATCTGGGAGGTATGCTGCTGAGGTTAGAAATGAAGAGGACTTGCATGACCCATTTTATGAAATCAAAGCATAATCTCTGACATTGAAATAGTATATAAAAAAATGATCAAAAGTGGAATATAATCTTATTGTATCATGTCCTGTAACACATTAAATACATAGCTGTTCCATGATGAGTTAATAAGCACACTGAGAAAATCTATTTATGACTCCGGTTGTGGCGATAAAAATTCTTGCCTGGCTAATACATGTTTTGCTGTAAAAAATAATATATTTCGATTTTATTTGAATAAGACAGACTTGCTCATGGATGATCACATTAAAAACTCAGGACATATGCAATGCGCTATATGATTTAAGTTTGAACGATCTCAGTTTAAATACAGGAATGGGTGATTACTTATTATTTACATAGATTGGAAATAAATGCTAGACAAAGGTATGTTATGTGTTACATATTCAAAGGTTAGTAGATGAACATTCTAGTGACATACAAGTTGCAGCTGTGTAATACATGAGATACGTCATAATGATGCCAAGTAAATTCTGAAAAATGAAAAAAATGCCTAAAACTGATTATGAATATATAGTATTGAATGTACTTCACAACTATTCATTACAGGGGCTTAAATACAAGTCATATTCCATGATTCCAGATTTTAGTACCATGCTCTGTATTAAAATATTTGAAGTGATATCAATTTCAAGACTGAGTCTCCTGAATACGTCCTAAAACCTAAAACAGCTGTAGTGTTGAAACGTGGTGACCTTTAGCCTATATTGGGTAAATAGATTATTGGAAACAAATAGAAGGCTGAGTATCTCCATTCAGTAGATTTTACATTTCTTTATTTAGTACGCTATTAGACAAGTTTTACATAACAGCTGTGTATATTTTCTGTTGTGTTTCCCTTTAGCAGACCTACTAGAGAACATCATGGTGTGCAATACGTTCTACACCTTAGGTCAGAACTCAGTCATATGATTAAGCTGTGTGTTACCCACTGATTACGTGGAATTGATATACAGAAGTAACAGGGAAAATGACTTAAGGCCTGTACTTTTTTTGAAGCTTAATAAACAATGTTATTACAAAGGAATGTTTTTATACAATCATGAGTCACACAAGCCACAGATATTAGATTTATCACTAGAAGAACTAAGACCATGAGTGCAGCCAACAGGACCTTTTGCTGTTCAGGTGTAGCTAAGGCTGCTCCATGCTGATGCCGCGGTGAAAGAAGCGTGGATGTTGTGACTTCTCAATTCTTCCGACTTGGAGAGAGAAGCAAAACAGTCATTTCATTTTTTTTGCTTATAACTCACAGAAGGAAATAGGGAGGTGATATCTTCATTGTGCTTCCTGCCCAAATGGAAGAAGAGTAGGCCTGAGGATTACCAATGTTGGTGGTTCTGGGAGTGGTTTCAAGAGTTGTGGATACCTCATCCTTGGGAAGTCAAGCTTCCTCTGCCCTCCTATCTCAGTGAAAAGAGCATGAGTTCACTTGGGATCCTCCGTCTTCTCTTTCAGAACTTGAAGCTGCGTGCTCTTCAAATTCTCATCCTTCTATATACGAAAAAAGAAGCTGCGGGTCCATAAATCTCCCTTGGCCTAACTCCTAGATCAGAGCGTGAGCAGTGAAGACAACAATCAGCCCTCTTGCTGCCCCAATGAAGGGAGGAGAAAAGCTATCCAAGCCCCACATCTCTGGCATCAGTAAAGAAGCAGGGACGCCATAGGTTGGGCATTCTTCTGCCTCAAAGAAAGAACTTGCGGACATTATATATTCCAGACTGCCCTCGCTCAGGGAGTGAACAGCAGAGAATCTACAGCCTTTAAGTCTTCTCTTTCAAAGAAAGAGAAGAAGGATTGCCGTGAGCTTCCCATTCTTCTAGTGTAGAATTAAGAAAGGGAGCCAACAATATACCCTTTTTCTATCTCATAGAAAGAGAGGCACGAGGGACAGGGTCATTCCACTCACTTCACTCAACGGTGGAGAGTGAGACAGTAACATCTTCCATACCGAGTCCAACCCACTTTCCTTGATGCTTACTTTACCATTGTTAGTAAAAGCCTCTGCTCCGGCACTCACAAAGTAAATAAAACCTGTCAGTCTTTGGGGTCCTCATTTTAAGGAAACCAGAACTAACCAAAGATGTTTGACAGAGAAAATGTATTCATCTTCTGCGCTTGGCTATATTAAATGCTTTGCTTTGAGAATGTGATTACCGCATCTTTCTTACCACTATAAATGAGGTGCGTGTTTCAATATGTGGCTCCAGTTTACTTCTACATGGAATACTGGCGAGCGGCCCAACAAGCCATTGACTTGCTGGCACGATCCCATTGTTGGAAGAGTTGTAGTTACTCTACCTAAAAGGATCTTCGGGAAGTGCGGGTTCAGCCTCTTGAGCAGCTGCAAGAGTGGTGTATAGAACCATGCTGTCTCTTCCTATTCAGCCCCTTGCAATGGTCAACTCCATTAGCTCGACTTCCACCTCTCTTTGGTTAGTTTATGTGAGGTCAAAGTTTGCAATGAAACATGTCTCCAGGTTAACATGCCACTCATGCAGTGTTTCACAAACCCCACAACATGTCACATTGCATTCCTAATAGAAAAGTACGCTAGGCAAGGATGTTTATTGTGTAACGCGTCCTTCGAGTGCCAGGAAAGCCCGGCGCGTGTCTACAGTGGGTCGAGCTCCATGGACTTCCTCCTCGGCTGTTCCTTTTGCTCCTCCCACTCCTCCACGTGCTCGGATTCCAGAGTGCCTTTGCAAATGGAAAGCTTCTCGGACCAGCACAGGGACTGCGGGCACAGGATGTAGTTGTAAATGAAAGACGCCAGGACAGCACCGATCAAAGGGCCGATCCAGAAGACCTGCGGACACAAGGAAGAAAGGCATGTTTTATTTTACATTACTGCAGAAAGGTGAAAGCATTAATAAACAGAGTGGTATATTTAGAAAAAAATGTCGGAGCGTGGAGCAAAGGACACACAATTGATGGACGGAATGCAGAACAAATCAAAACATTCACCCCCAGTCAAGAGATCTGGGTTAAATCCATAATTCTTTTGCTCACCATGCCACACCAGTTTAGACCTGGTTATATGCAAATCAGTCTTGACCCTGTGCCAAAATCAGCTGCACAGCACTCCGAGGTTTTCCCTAGAGCTGGTGCAAAAACGCTGCCTAGCGCCAGCACAGGCACCCTGCTGCCATGTTGCAAGGGTGCCTGCGCTACAGGGGTGATTGTTTATGAGCAGGAAGGGACACCTTCCTGCACATAAACAATCATTAAAGGTGATTTGCTCTTTCTATGTGTGCTGAAGGATGCAACAAACATGGGGGCATATTAACAAGCCAGGCGATATAATTATCGCCGCTTTAGCTGCAGAAAACTGCCGCTAAAACGGCGATAATGGGCTTGATAATATGCTCTATGGAATTCCAATTGAAGCCCATGTTAGATGTCCTTCACATCTAACATGGGCTTCAATTGAAATTCCATAGAGCATATTATCAAGCCCATTATCGCCGTTTTAGCGGCAGTTTTCTGCCGCTAAAGTGGCGATAATTTTATCGCCTGGCTTGTTAATATGCCCCATGGAAAGAGCAAAAAACGAGAAATTCATGATTTCTGTTCGTATCGCGATCCTAACACCTGGTAATCCGTGGCGTTAGAATGGTGCTGTTTTTGGCGCTGCCTCAATCCTGTAAATCTCAGACAGCGTTAAAATGCAATGGGTTCTGTGTTGGAACGCCCACAGCAACACCCACTGCACTCCCATTTGCCACAGAGGATTGCGGTGGGAAGAGGGCATATTTATAAGGTGGCATTAAGCTACGGTAAGTGGCTTAGGGCCAACTTGTAAATATGTGAAATGGCGCTACGCCACTGAATCGTCAAAATAATGGATGCTCCGGTGGTATTGGGGCTTGTAAATATGCCCCAGAATCTCTCAAAAAGCAATAGTTCCCAGCCACATACATTGGGAAAGACAATAAATAACACGGCAGACTGTCCCTTCTGTTGTAGCAAAAGGCTCTCCTCAAAGACAGGAGAAATTGTTACAAATATATTTGAGATGAGGTCCCTGTTCTTCCTTCTCATACAATTTTATGTCAATGTTTGAGTTTTTGGGAAGGATGCCAGGTTAAACTGTCTACATCTCAGTTACAATCCATATGTATTTCCTCAGATCCTCTTAGCTTTTTTTATTAGAATGCAAAGCCTTCTCTAAATGTCACTGGTCTGAACATTCTCACTGTAGACCACAACGAAGCCGGCAGTAAACTGTAATGTGTAACCAGCCATAACTGATTCTCCCATTTTATAACCGTATTAAACAAACAAAAACACTATGATAACACAGCTGAAGTCAGTTGCGCCTCAGAACTTTCACCTAGGTGCCATTTTGTACCAAAAATACGCAGCTGCGGCCTGTGCAGGTAAGAGCGGTTGGGGGGTGTGGTACAGTGGAGTGGGGGGGGGTGGAGTATATCGACAGACGACGACAAAGGAAAATGTATTCTTTTTTTGATTTTCCCTCGTTATCGTCCACTGAAATCACGCCCCACCACCACCACCACCCGGCCCCACCGCTCTTACCTGCACGCGCCCGGACAGAAAATACGTTGTCGGAGAGACTAATTTAGGGGAAGATTTATGTTTGACTTGCGCCTCATTTACGCTGCCGTTGCGTCACTTTTGTGACGCAGCAGATGCGCAAATCCTGCGCCATGGTGCGGGGTATTTACAACGTGACGCATCTGGGAGATGCGTCACGTTGTAAAGCCCTGAGCCACATGTAGGCGTTCCAGGGCAGGTGGGGGCGTTCCGGCGCAGGAACGCCTCCTAAAAGTGGCTGAGTGAAATCTACAAGATTTCACTCAGTCACTTTTGAGCCCATGCTGCGTCAAAACCCTGCGCCTGCTTGAAGCAGGCGTAAGGATTGACGCAGCATTGTGAAGATAGGGCCCCCCAGAGCAATGCTGGAGCTGCGTCGCGCTTGCGACGCAACTCCAGCAATGCGCCACTTTTACAGCACAGATGCGTGTCGCATCTGTGCCGTTTTTGCCCCATGGTGCGCCGCATTATAAATGCGGCGCATCCATGGTGGCGGAGCTGGGGCGCAAAATAACTGCTGCATCCCTGCTGATATGCAGGGATGCGTCAGTTATTATAAATATGCCCCGAAGTGTTTACTTCCATGAATCCCACGCAACTCATCAGAAAAAAAATTACTCAGCGATCAAAGGGAAAGGTTTTATGAGTGAACATCTGCGCCAAAATGTTCGCTTTACACATATTTTTGCATTATTAGTAGCTGTATTTTTAAGCTCATTAATCAATAAATGCATCTGTTATTTTTTAAATTAACTTCTACATGTCATACTCATTTTCAAAGTCATTTTTCAAATGCACAGCCTGCTTCATGCCTTCCCGTGCAAGGCCCAGTGCACAGTGCCTTTGCACGCCCCTGTAACCTTATTTTTGCCACACTGAGGGAGTGCTCCGGAGAAGCCACTGTGTGACGTGCTACTGTAAAATGCTCCCCAAGCTAGCTCAAGGGGAAAACCTGTAACTTCCCAAAATATTGAAATGAAAAACATATACACACATTGATCTCTGTGCTCATATGTAGAAATGCTACAGCAGACAGGTAGCCAACATGGCATTTTTGCATGCATTGATTTCTCTTTAGGTTTTGTGATTTAGGCATTCAGTGGTATTGTTGTATGATGTTAATCATCCTTCATGTTTGCAATGCAGTGTCTATGATCTGAACTATACGCATCACAAAGGGAAATCCTGACACGTCTTTTGGATTGGCTTACATGTGTATGTCCATGCATGGGGAGGACCATTTGTTATTTGAATAATGAATAATACTTCTGCTAAAACAGAAAGGTACAGGCACAATAGTTAAAAGCACTGAACGCATGGGAGCCAGACCACAGAATCATGAGTTTGTAATATAACAGTTCAGTATAAATTAACAAATGGTTGTTCATCCTGGTGACTGACACAGCAAAGTGGAAGTGGAGAGGTAATTTTGGAAAAAGATTGTTTGCAGTCAAAGGTGAGGGTTATACATGGTGGCTTTGACGTTGATTTGTTGGTCTGGTGTAAGAAGTTGCTGTGGTGGTCTAGAGTCAGTGGAATGCTATTCAGGCATTGGGGATTATTTTGCAATGAAGGAAGTGAGTAGAATAAGTAACATGATTTACACAAACTGAGATCCAGTCACCTGTAGGGTATGTAACTCCGTGAAGCTAGGAGGCCAGTGGGTCCGAAGACCTTCTAAATCATTCAACCCGCTCGTTCATTATCAAAAATTCAGAATTCTCCAAGTTGGTTGTTGTTTCTATGCCGACAGTGAGTTGTTAGCAGCGTGCAGAGGAGAATTTTAAGATGTGCTCCCTCATAATATCTAAATTCCTTTAATAATTCTCCAAGCTTTAAGGAGGTACTTACGCTACAAATGACTGGATCCACTTTATAGGGAAGATTCCCTTGAGACGCTTTGTGTGTTTTGTTGAGTGGTCAACAATATTTTTGTTATTTTTGCTCCAAACTCTTACTGTCCTGATGATGACCCAATAAATTGTAAGGATTGAAACCCTATTGACGCATCATTGGCAAATTAATGAAGAAACATTGGTTGTGATAGATGTCTTCTTACGCGGACTGCTTAAATGAATTCAAGACCCTTTGCCTGTATGTCTTTGTTTAGTGTGATATGGTGAGTGCAAATTGTTGATTTGTATATTGTATTGTGATATTATTTCTTTGGCAAATTAATATCTAATAATTTTAATTGCTTTGAATTTTCTTGTGGGCACTAGTTTATTTGTAGTGTAATATTTGTGATACATATGTACATTTTCTCCTGGCACCGCTGTTGCTTCTATATGGTTTGGTGGCCCTTGAATCTGGGTCAGTAGGGCTGCCCATGTTGTGGCTAACCCTCATACCAACATGGGCACCCAGTGCAGAGCAGGATACGCCATAACCTGCACCACTGGCAGTCAATAACATCAGACAAATGGGTTTTAAAGATAGTCCAAAGGGGCTACTCTATCCTCTTTATGAACACCCCTCAACCCATGCCAGGCACTTACGACCGGCTCATGGAGGAGCATATCTCCTTGCCCCATCAGGAAATGATGACTTTCTTGGCCAAGGGAGCCATCGAGAGGGTGCCGGAATCAGAAGTAGATTGTGGTTGCAATTCTTACTACTTTCTGGCGCTCATGAAGGATGAAGGTCTTCGTCTATTCTAGACCTGCACCATCTCAACTTCTTCCTGAATAAAGAGGAGTTCAAAATACTCACATTGGCTCAAGTACTGTATGCCCTGGGCCCTGAAATGGGATGGTAGTGTTGCACTCTCAGGACACATACTTCATATTCCTGTCCTACCTGCCCACAGGTTTTTCCTGCAGTTTACAGTAGGCATAGATTTCCTACCCACCTTTCCATCCTCCCAGCTCTGTGACCTGATTACATTGTAAGGGTCACCCTTCCAAGGGCCTTAGAATTGCACACCAGTTATCAGTATTCCTTGTGTCTCTGTGTTTTTGGCGTGGAAGTTGCGAAAAGAAACTAATGTCATTGCGCTGAGGTGGGCCCTATAAAGATGCTGCACACACTACTTCTGGCACGGACACCTTGGACGGCACTGACGCAGAGCTGAACAATGCCACCTACTGGCGTGCTGGAGTACTGCTAAAAGACTTGCAGATGCAGTCTGTTGCCTGGGGGATAGTCTAAGATAAGGAATCTGCGGCTAGATAGAGTCTCTACCAGATAAGGAGTTACGAAAGGTAAGTAACTCGTTCTTCACAATTCATGTGGATACATTTCATGATCAATGTTTGTAGTTTTAAAAAAATGCAGTGCCACTATAACACTGCAGTGTGAGCCTTGAGCCAGTGAGATTCTGAGAGTGTGTGATCTGGATAATTCAACGGCTAGTTATTTATTCTAAGGACTGACACTGACCAAATGTGTGCTTGCGTCTGCGCAATTTCCATCTTATTTATGAAGCTTGCTGCTTCCCTGTGTGGAGGCCACATGTTCGCAATGTCACAATCTGCTAAAGGATGCAAAGTTCGTCTTTCTGATCTCAGGTGTGAGTGAAGGGCACCCAAGCTCCTCCACTGAGGAAATAAGATAAGTTTGGCTCATATTAATAGCATTGGCAAATTCCATCATACTGACTCTATGGAATATGTGCCATAGTCTGTTGTCCTTGGACTGCCCACATTACCATCGAGTGGCTGTGGACTCTGGTCTTAGACCCTTCACACAAATGACCTGCTATTTGTGCACTATTATATACATACAGATCAATTCAGCATCTCCCAATAAGCTATATTTTTGTTTAAGTTGTACCGCAATTTGTAACCATACATCAAACAAAAATATGAATGGAGTCTATCAAGAAGAGCTCTTATCTAACAAGTGTCTTACTAGATAGTCTTAGTAAATGCAATATGGAGCACTCCCTTCTTTGTTTCCAAATTACTGTTTTCTGATACTCCTTCAAAAAACATGAGTTGTACTTGCTTGCAGAACAGATAGCACCTGTTTAACTGTGTTTTTCCGTGACTTAAGATAGTCTAAAAACTGTCCTAAGCTAGGGAAAATGGCCTGATTAACCTGTCTTTCCCTGGCGTAAGGTAGTCATAAGATGTTTAAACCAGGAGAGACTCCTTTGTAAATTAGGATCATCATTTTTTTAAAGACAGTCTTAAGACAGTGTAAAGAATGGGAAATCAGGATCATTGCTCTTTACCCAGCATTCCTAAATACCTTATAAAGTAAGGGCCGGCTTCCCACTCCCAAAACCCGAACTGAACCTTTGTAATGTTGCCCATTACATTCTTGATCGAATGCAAGGCTTCCACGTGCAGCATTAAATCTTGGCATTGTACATTGGTTCATGAAACCCCTTTTGTCTGCTTATGCAAGTGGATTCAGGTGCATAAAATAAAGAATGCATCCTCTACTGGTTTTTCAAGAAACGCTCAGAATATTGTGATGAATTAAAAGTTAAATCAGTTGTGCTGCTATAGGATCACGTTATTTGTAATATAAACTTGTATAGTAGATGTTACGTGTTGTCAAGCAAGAAGTTGTCTATTGTATCTTTTTCCTCCACCTTGATTCAGGAGTGAAAACCCCTTGATAAATCAAGGGGGGTAGGGGAGGGCAGTTGTAGATTTTCATGGGCAATTTAGCTTCTCTATTGCTGTTGTAGTTGATGCTCCCCTTCAGCCTCCTTATACATGTCTATCTTGCCTCTCTTCTGCGGTGGTCTTTTGAATCCCTCCTTCCACAGTTGATCTACTATTTCCAATTTTCGATTCACTGCACCCAATCTCTTCTTATATTGACTTAAGTCAAAACAATTCTAGCAGTATACCTTAGGCTTTGTGATTTTTGTTCTCACTGTGGATATTTATGAATCTGACTGAGAAATGCTCAAATTCTGATGCATTATGAACCAGGGGAATTGATTTCCGGCAGATATAGATTTACAAACTGGAAATTACTTTTGTTTTTTCAAACATATTTTTTTTTAGTACTTACCATATTTGTTTTCTATAATAAGCAGAATGAATTTAAGAATAAATAAATTCAGGTTTGTCATGGATTGCTTAATATTTTAAGACTCAAATTGTATACCTCAGAAATTGATCACTTTTTGTCTGTAATAGTTTTAAATTAATTTACAGGTTTGTGACAAACCACTAGAGGTAACTTGTATTGATGCAATTTTCTTAGTATAGCTTATACTCATAACTTGAATTCTGACATGTAATCTGTAAGTACTGTTCTGCAAGTGAGGTGTTTATATGATCATTGAGGGATGCAAATCCTTCTGTGTAATTGATGACAATTTTGTCAAGTTCATGTAGGTGTCATCATAATGGGCCTCTTAGAATTTTTCATGCAAACCTTTGCAGCTATGAAGCTTTCTTGGAACTTTGTAATGATACATTATAAAGAATACAATAATACACATCATCTGCACCATCTCCTATTGTAATTCTCTAAAGAGAAGAAATCTGAAGGCTTACCCAATGCATATAAAATTCACCCACTATTATTGCTGGGCCGAAGGATCTAGCAGGATTCATTGAACAGCCAGTGAAGTATATCTGAAAAAAAAAGGAGAAACATGTCAATGCATTTAGGAAACATATTGCATTAAAAAATATATGTAGAATATACTTATTTAAAGAGACTTTCAGCCAGCTTTCTTTCTCTATTGGTCTGTTTGTGTGTCATTCACGTTTTGCTTCCACTCGCTACAGCATACCGCAAGGGGCAGGGAGTCAGCCCATTAGGCCACTGGATAACTTCACTTTGAGTGACTGCATTTTCTCTTTCACAAGGAACACATCCACACACAAGCTAGTTCCATTTGTGCCAATGTTTTTGTTTCTAATTTATTACTTTGATGTTCCCTTTGTGTTGAGAGTCTGATGTGACAGCACGACACAATATACGAGTGAACCAGGTGATGACACAGGGAACATTGCACACTTTATAAGTTCCTGTCTCTGCTAATGCTGTTGTAAATTATTTTGGAGCGTCCTTTATCCTACTTCTGGTATTTCACAGCATAACAGATTGTGCCATTTTAAACTGTTCTGTATTAAATTGTTGAAAGCTTCAATATTATAGATGTGAATTCATAAGCAGACAATTCTTCAGAACATGTTTATTCTGGGCTCAATTTCACCAATGGTCCTCTAAGAAAACCAGCTTTTCTTGTGTTATATTTACAGCACGTTTCACATTATTTTTAAAAATGTCCTTCCTTCATTCTTTTTTCTTTCTTTTCATTGTTTTCTTTCTTATTCCTTCATTCCTTTCTTGTTTCTTTCTTTTTTCCTTTTTCTTTCTTTTTTCTATCATTCTCTTTCCTTCTCTCTTTTCTTTCTTTCATTCCTTCTTTCCATTTGTCTCTTGTTATTTCTTTGTTTCTCTTTCTGTCTTTTTCATTCCTTCATTCCTTCGGTCCCTATTCTCTCATTACTTATTTTCTTGCATCGCTCTTTTCCTTCTTTACTTGCTTTCTTTCTCTCTTACCTTTCTTTCCCTCTTTACTTCTTTCCTGATGTCATTCCTTTTTTTCTTCGTTCCTGCTTTCATTCCCTTTTTCTTTCTTTTTTGCTTTCATTCCTTCCTTTCCTTCCTTCTCTCTGACATCTTTTGTTTTGTTCCTTTTTCCTTGCTTTCTTTCTTTTTCTCTCTTTTTTTTCTTTCTTACTCTTTCTTTCTCTTTCTTTTCTGCTTTTATTCTTGCTTTTATCCCTTCTTTCTTTCTTCCTTCCTTTCTTTCTTTCTTTCTTTCTTTCTTTCTTTCTTTCTTTCTTTCATTTTCCTTTCTTTCCTGCTTTCTTTCCTTTTTCCTTTCTATCTTTATTTTCTTCTTTCCTTCTTTCTCTCTCAAAAGGAAGAGGCTGGCAGCCAATGGCACAGGAATTGGCTTTTTAGGTCTGTGATAGACAAGACCTTCTGATTGTACTAAATGATGCGTACAACTTAGTTACTTATAAGGGTTTTCAGCCACACTTCATGCATTTGTCTGTGGTTGTGTCATTCACATATTTCTCCAAACCACTCGAGCATGCGTCAAGGGTCAACATGTCATCCCACTTCAGCCATTGACTGACTTCACTATAAGTTACGGCATGCTTTCTTTTCACAAGGCGCACATCCTCACACAAAGTAGTTCCCTTCAGTGCCAGGGAGTACAATGCATTGTGTACTTTTTTGAGACCCAAAAACATTATTGCCGTTAGATGTTTTTTTTTTCGTTTGACAAAACCTGGCAGTTTTACAAACAATAAAGTTTTACAAAAGCCATGACAAAACAAAACAAGATTGCTTAATGTGCACTATGTTACCGCACTCAAGGCAAGGATGAGTGCTTGTGTTACACCGGCACATGCTAATACAAGCTACACTAAACGAGCAGTGGTACACCACAGACTCCAGGTTTGACGTCATGAAAGGCTGGGTTTTCTAGTGCCTCACCAATTTGCGCTCATCTACAATATATATCATAAAACACTCTTATAGATTGAACTTCTAGGATTGAAAAACTTCCACGTATCACACATTGTTGCACTATGTGCTGCAGCACTTGTACACATTCCCTGCATCCTCAAAAGCAAAATTGGAGGTCGCTAATTCTCCTACACCGCACCCAAGATATGGAACAACCTCCCTCAATACCATCAGAGACTCCTCCTCACTTCTTGACTTCCTCAAGAAGGTGAAGACCTGGCTCTTCATGTAAGCACCATGGGACCACACACCTACACACCTGCCCTTGCACCCGGATACCCACTCCGGTGAGGAGTGCACTATACAAATCAATATGACATAATAAGGGGACTATAAAAGAAATGCTATGAGCTACATACGAAAGGTGTTTTTTAGGCCATCCTTCTGTTTCTGTCTTGAATGACTGGATGTGTTCCACAAAGAGCAGTTCAAATAATTCTCTAGATTACCACATGCATCTGGGAACTACAGCCGATAAGAGGTGTTAGATGTCATATGCCTAGAGCTGGACTGTCTACCATCTCTGTGTTGAACAGTTGTCCATGTTCCTACTCCTTTCACAGTACATTCTGTTGGTGGGGGATAGGCAGTGGGACACTGGTCAGCTGTCTGTGACAGGAATAGTCAGAATACCTTGGACGCCCACTCTTCTGTGACATATGTGGACAAGAATGCTCTTACCTACTGTACTCCCCGCTTCTGTAGAATTGAGGTCTATCGAACGAGGAGCAATATGTTTGTACTTCACCTAGGATGGAGAACCTCCATTCTAAACAAGTCCAGGAAGTGTTTCCTGCTATCAGACTGCCAATGTGCTATGTACATACATGAAGTGAGTTTTATTCATGTGGAAACTGATACATACCCCCAACAAGTGTCCAAGAGCAACAGAGAGGCCAATGGATATGGACGGTGATCCCACATTGTCCGTTCTGCGGCTGTCCGTTGAGGCATATATGCAGAGAATAAGCTGGAGCGTGAGGAAGAGCTCCACGGTGACGGCCTGGCCAGCAGTCGCATTGTTTTTCAGCTGCAAAAATTGTTTAGAAATAACTTTTAATTTTGATATCATGCAAACAATGTTTAGAATTGACACATGATTTCTACATTTCTAAACATAACATTCCTTTTTTAGTCTACCTAACAAGGTTTTTCTGTTAGCAATATGGCTTTTTCTGGGTACACGTTATAATTATGTAGGTGAGGGTATACCCATGGATTGATTGCTTTTATTAAATGCAACATTTTTGACTTTAAGAGACACTCTTGTAGTGCGACCTCTTTGTTCCACATGTTTTGGTATCATGTAGGAGATCTGAAAAACCTTTACCACTTCCGAAGGCATCGTGAGATTGATTTATTCACCAAAGTCCTTTAATGAACATCAAACGTGATGTCTCATGGCTACTTTAGGACTCGTTTTTTTGTTTTTTGTTTAAATACTTTATTTCGGTCGATGACCATAAAAGCGGCATAAAATAAGAAACATGTTGTATATTAAACAAATGAATAAAAATTAAAAGCTAAAATTCCCGCGAGAGGGAGCCACAGTGTTAATATTTTTTAATTGGATCAAATCTATACAAAAAAGTTGGTTTTACGGTTTAAAACACAATTTTAAAAGCAGAACTGCATAACATTAATATTTTGCTAGAAATGTATGCTTTCTTGGCAGATTATATTCATATACTTTAGGGATCCGTTTATGCTCTGAGGAGCAAATAGCTTCTGGTTGCCAATCAGGGTATTCGCATCAGTCATTCCACCTTGGAGGACCTTAGAGGCTCATTAAAGTGTATCACATTGTACCACTAACGGTGATGAGAGGAGTGAGAAAGCTTTAGGGGATTTTCTTCTACTACTAAAGAGTCCTTCCTTGGTTTGCCCTCACTCCATTTGTGAGGTGTCTGGGTTATTGATTAACGAGCGGTGGAGAAGATTTGAAATACTCCTCGTGGTGAAGACACTCCATTGCACGGCAGAGAAGGAATCTGGTTTTAGGCTGACGGGCAGTGGCAGTGGCAGAGGCAGTCCACGTTCATTTGAGGTTATTTTTAGCCTGTCCATATAGGACACCTGTAGAGCCTGGGGACATTCGCGGGCACTGGATGACACGAGTCAAGCTCTTCCCCTCAAATACCCAGGGACTCTTTTCAGAATATCAACCGTTATAAGACCTGGGAGGTGAGCTTGGCTAGGAATACATCCATGTAACCAATCCAGGGGCATATCAACAAGGCCCAGATTTGAAATTATCGCCGCTTTAGCGTCCGTTTTCGGATGAAAAGCGGCAATAATTTTAACGCCCTATTAGCAAGGACACGCTAACGCGTGAATCCATGCTTCTTCGCCCATTTCCTTTGCTCCTGGCATCGCTAATGAGATGCGAGGTAGGCGTGCCGTCTGAAATACTGTGAAAATCATCGCTAACACAGCTTCTCCGTATTTACAAGGGTATCGCTAACTTGACTAGTGACTTAAAAATTAGCGCTAACCAGGTTCTTCGCAGGTTTCCTACACCTGCTTTTTTTCCTACTATGCCATATCTATCATGGGAGGTGGATTATTATCCTGAGTCCACATGTCCCTATTTACAATATTGTTCCCTAAAGCTGTTCCCTATCGCTGGAATTCCAGTGATATTGTCGCTTATCACCGCTATTGGCCGGATTTCTATCGCCTCGGCGATGCGCCTTGTTAATTGTGCGCTGACCGGGCGATAGAATCCGGCGATAGACGGCGTTAGGATTTGTCACGCTAAAAGCGGTCAGCGAGAAATATCGCTGCCGCTTGTTGATATGCCTCTAAGCCATCAGACTCTTGTTTTCAATCCTGCTTAGGATACTAAGGTACGCTACAGCCAGCGATAAGAGCTTTTAGTGGAGATCTTCAAATTAATGTACATGTAGACCTTATTAAAATAGATTTATGTTTTCTAGCTTTGCTGCATCATTTATTTGCTGTTATTGTCGTTTTTGTTGCAAATAAATGTGAAGCTTACTTTACAGATGATACACAGAGGTGTAGTTCACAGTCAGCAACCTCATCACTTTACTCTCCAAGACAATTAGGAGACATCTCATGGTATGCTAACATATGGCCTTCCTCAAGGTTGACGCGGGATTCTGCTAGGTGGCCAGTAAAGTGGTTCACTCAGGACAGGGGTATTTAAAACAACTAATGTTAGATATGTCCTTTGATATTGTATACTCATGGCATTCTTCAGACAATTTAAACAGTCACTGACATGTCAAGCGCCATCAAGAACCATGTGGCAAAATGATCGTCGAATGCTCAAAAGCATCCTTCTCCCTACAAAAAGTAAAGACAAAGCAATCAATGAGGCACGTTTCAGGACCCAGTCCAATGAGAAAACGTGATTCTGCCCTGCCCCGCCCCCCGTCTGCCTTTTATTCTTCTCAAGATGGAAGGATGTCGTCATTACAATCAGAATGAGAAAGGGAAAGAAATTATGAATGAATTCGCAGCGCACATCGCCGAGCCACACTCTCAAATCGTAGAAAATACAGCAGCCTCTGTGAAAGGAAGTTGTAAAGTACATCAACTTTTAAAAGCAAAAATTAAAAAAAAAAATTCCATCTACCGACCTTGTGTGGAAGAGGTCAGGGGCATCGCTGCCCATTCTGCTATCAAAATCAAACACATTAGAATAACAACACTTAATAACCGGGGTTCAAAGGGTTAAAGCATGTTTTTCAATGTTAAGTGCTGTCATCAGGTGTTAGATGAACAGCAAGGTTTTAAGAAAAGGGCCTGCCCCCTTTGAAGATCACTTGAGAGAGAGAAGGGTGTCCACATAGAGCAATGCTTGTGCAGTTGAGGGGCCTGAGCACACTGGCAAATGCAAGCCAATAGCATCCCGCTTAGAGTAACTGACCTATCAGCTTCCGTCGTGTTCTCTATACACAAATCATTTTTAGGTCTCGCCTGACCCAGCGCATGCGCTGGTCTGGCGAGACTTATTGAGGGGGCTCCAAAAAGTGCTACCAGGCCAGCCTAGAGCTACAGTGCATGTGGGCGGGCGCGCGCGCCGCGTTTTACCGCGATTACTATCACTTTCACGGCCGCTTTGATGTTTGATCGCGATCACTTTCGCGGCCGCACGGCCGCTTGGCATAGCCAATAGGTTTCGCTTTTTGGACCTTATAAGTATTTAATTATGCAACTGTTGCATGGCTAAACACTTATAAGGTCCCAAAGGCGAGACCTATTGGCTATGCCAATGCTTATTTGCATTGCTTCTGAGTCCACTGGGTTTTTCTGGGGATTATATATATTTAACTTTTACTGCACGCAGGCGCGCAACACCCATTGGGCTCACCGGGCTTCAGCCCCCCCCGTCATGTGCGTCAGCCCGGCTGAGACAGCCTCGCGGGCTGGCGTCCGTCTGATTGCAGCCGCACCCGAGTACTTAATAGGTCTTTAAAAGACCATTTACTCGTTAATGAGGCTTTTGTTGTGTGTTCACCCCTTCTTACAGCCACTCTGCCTATGGCTGGAAGACTTAGCCCCCCCGAAATCTTTTTCAGCCCCCCCCGAAATCTTTTTCAGCCCCCCCCGAAATTTTGCTCTAGTTGCCCGCCTGACTGCACGTGTCAAGCTTTTAGAACACACAAAACACAGTTCTCAAGGTTTCAAACATCGAGTTTCTTTCTTATTTTTTGTTGAAGAGTTTAAGATTGAAACTTGATGAGATGCATTTTCTAATTGTAATGATTTGTTGCTAAACTAAGCACATTTGCACTTTTATTGAAAGTATACCAAAGTACTTGTTAAACACTAGTGCGGTATAATTGTTCCTGCATGTTTATTACAGCCTTTTATGGATTACTGGATGTATAGGTAAAAAACGTACCAATGTAAGGAAGATCTACTTTTAAATAGGAAGGGTTTTGAAAGACCGAGGAATTGCACTCTGAATAGTCAGGGTTTGCTGTTAAATTTAGCACTGTTGCACTTTATTGAAAGTATACCGGGCAACCTCCTTTATGCACATCTGCACTTTGTGGACATACTATGGATTTTATGTACTGAAGACATGATATTATGAATGTGTTGTGTCCTATATATCTGCTTAATAAAACATTTTTTTTAAAGTGCTTCGAGTTCCTTCAAAGAATCAAGGGAATTTTCGCTGATGCTTGACGGGGGACATTATAAACCAGCTACTGCCCGTAAAGTAAAAAAACAGAAGAATCATACAGCCAAATTTGTTTTGCCCAAGCTTCATTTTCACCTTTCAGCTAAATGACAGGGGGAGTCAATTACTTCAGAACTAAAGCCATGAAGGGGGCTTTCAGAAGAGCCTGGTGACAAACGCTCATGAGGTCGAAGGAACAGTACCATGCAGATAGAATTTGAGAAGCAGCGTACTAAAGAACTACTTCACATCCTTAGGGAAGCAGAAAATCCCATTAAACCTCAAAATGTAAGTGGAACCTAGGCTTTGGGAATCCTGAACAAAATCCAAGCATCTATCAAGGAGAAATGTCATCGAAAAATGTCCCAGAGCCAAACGCAAGCTTCTTCTGAGCCTGGTCAGATAGCACGAATTCCATTATGTTCTAGTGAACCACTTGGAAAACCATAGACCCCGGAGGGCTTTACCTCCTCGCATTTCTGCAACAGAAATATTCTTCATAAAAGAAGAAGTTGCAAGGATGATCATATGCCGTCTAAAACATTATATTTTTGAAAATTATGATATTTCTGTTCCTAGTGATACAGAAATGCTAATTAGCGCATTTGGACAAAGCAAGATGCACAGGACACTGAAATAAGGTTTTATTCTTCCTTTGTTGAAGAAGCCCTCTTTGGACATAAGGGTTCCCTATTAACCAGTAGTTTAAGAACTGTCCCTGTCAAAGATGGTAGAAAAGGTAGGGAGTGTCCTCGGAAAGGAAAGGGATGGTGTGGTTATCGGGCGAGAGGAAAGTATGGGAGAGATTGTCAGTCGACTTTAATGTATTGAGACGTGGAATAGGCTTTGATACATTTGAAAGACCATCTTATTTTAGAAACAAATTGGGGTACAGCTTCACCAGCTGTGGGGATATTTGACTTATTGAAAATGTCTGATACCATTGAGGTTGCTTTACTATTAGAAAGGTTGAAACTGATGCTGGGGGTATCAGGGCACTCCGTGAGGTGATTTGCCTCTTTAGTTCAAGAGATGCCGCACAAGGTGTGAGTGGAAATCATTGCAGCGCTGGTGGCATTTGTGACAGCTCCTACTACCAGGTCAATTCAAGATTTTAGATACATATTAAAAGGAACAAAGAACCTTGTGGGGGACAGGTGTTTCTGGCTCACTCTTTGATGTAATCCCTATTGAATGGACATTGTAATCCCTTAGAGAGAGCAGACACTGAATGGACCTTGTAATCCTCAGAAAGAGCAGATATTGAATGGATCTTTAATCCCTCAGAGAGAGCAGATATTGAATGGATCTTTAATCCCTCAGAGAGAGCAGATATTGAAGGGATCTTTAATCCCTCAGAGAGAGCAGATATTGAATGGGACTTGTATTCCCTCAGAGAGAAGAGAAATTGAATGGACCTTGTAATCCCTCAGAGAAACGAGAAATGGAATGGACCTTGTAATCCCTCAGAGAGAAGAGAAATGGAATGGACCTTGTAATCCCTCAGATCAAAGAAAAATGGAATGGACCTTGTAGTCCCTCAGAGCGAAGAGAAATTGAATTGATTTTGTAATCCCTCAGAGAGAAGAGAAATGGAATGGATTTTGTAATCCCTCAGAGAGAAGAGACATAGAATGGACCTTGTAATCCCTCAGAGAAAGGAGAAATGGAATGGACCTTGAAATCCCTCAGAGAGATCAGACATTGAATGGACCTTGTATTCCCTCGGAGAGAAAGAAATGGAATGGATTGTGTAATCCCTCAGAGAAAGCAAATATTGACTGGATTTTGTAATCCCTCAGAGAGAAGAGAAATTGAAGGTACCTTGTAATCCCTCAGAGAGAGCCGACATTGAATGGACCTTGAAATCCCTCAGAGAGAGCCGACATTGAATGGACCCTCTACCTGATCTCCTGTCACCCACAAGGATAATCCTATGAGGCAGCAGTGAAAATCTTAAGTAGTAGGGGCACAATTCTCCCTTCTGCCCTGAGTGCTTCCACTCCTGATGAGGCAATGGATTGAATAGATTTAAAAAGTAGAGGTAAGTGTCAATGGAAGAGACCGTCGTTATACGGCATCATGAGTCACATCCTGCTGATGAAAGTTATTTAATGTGTAATCCGTACATGTGCTCTGTTAAATGTTTCAACATTTCTGAAATGATTAGTCTCGCAAAGCAAATCTGTTATTGAAAATATGCACTTATTCAATCCTAGTCTGTCCCAAAAACAGTTACATTTTTGAGCTGATATCGGTTTATGTGCGACATGTCACAGCCAGCATGGCACACTGCCTCCACGCTGATTTTTCATGGCTTGCGCTTCAGGGTACATTCTAGCTGCGTTCAGTGCCTTAGTGTTGGGTATGTAATGATCCTTATTTCTCATCAGGAGATAGTCCAGTCACCTCAATAATCGAGGAATCCAATGATATTTTTCAATATAGAGGATCTTAAATGTTAAAGATTAAAAAGAGGGAACAGATTGAAAGCTCAAGTCCTTTTTGGTGCCTTGAAAGCAGTGTGGGGTTTGAACTACAATGAGCACCGAAGATGCTTCTCATCCCAACTGGCCCATGATCCTTGTACCGGCTGCATTTATTCCCTGTTCCACTATGTTCGGAGTGTCTCAATCTCTCAATCTTTACACCACTCTCTGCTGAAGCGTAGTTGTTGGAAATGTATACTGTTCTTGTCCTCATATCTTCCTGGAAGCACTCAATTCGCATCTCAGACCTCTTCTCTTTCCTCTTCCGCACCCTCTTTTCGCTCTGTTCTGCCCTAACTTCCTTGCATCTCCTGGACTTCAGCAATCCCCCCACATACAATACACACACTCAACTATGCACTGTGTTTTCCTTAACGTTCGCCTTGTCAATAGTGTGATGGCTGTGTACCTCCTTCACACATATTCACATGCAATCACAATTTCAATCGTCACACTTGATCACTGTTCTGGGCGCTCTGCTGAGAGGCCAAGGATTGGATGAGGATATATTCTAAACCCCTTTATGATCCATTGACAGGCACTGTGAGAAATTCACTCACAGTTGTCAATCACTGCCCGCCCCCAGCTTGAACTCACACAACTACAGCGTTAGGAACTCTTTTCAGACCATGCTCTATGCGTGAATAATATGATGCATGAAAAAAACTACAGAAATAACCCCTCCTGGCAAAAGTAAATACTTTTTAGGGAACTGAAGGGTAAGTAAATAGTGAAATCTGAAACATGAGCAATATAGCTGTTCACAAGTTGAGAGGGTAGTGTCTGTGCTGGATGCGGCTGCCACCTGTGGTGTGGCACAATGAGGGCTCAGTACATTTACAGGTGGGGCGCTGGCCCCAACAGCCATTTCTGTTTATAGGAGTGAGCGTCGAAAGGTGCTTTATAGACAAGAAAAACAATCTATGCGCTAGCAACCCGATGTACTGCCGATATGAAGGGTACACCGCTGGCGCGTGCTGTTACCACAAAGCTGTGTGTGCTCTGAGCTCAGCAAGGGTTCAATGTTAGATGCTACAAACTGAGGGACAGGTTTACAAGCCCCTTGCGCCACTTTTGCGTCACTTTTAACATGGGAAAAGTGACGCAAAAGTGGAGCAAGGGGCGTGTAAATCTGCCCCTGAGTACATTTTGCCAACAGTTAAACTGCTCAAAACTGCTTTGGGGAAACACTATAACGGAACTTACTTCATTAACTCCAAAATCTCCTCGCGCCCTGTCTGGAGTGAGGCCGTACAGCACCCCCGCCCCGGCCACCGCTCCCAGCATCTGGGCACAGATGTAGCAGACAGCCCGCAGCAGGGAGATCTGGGAGCCGACCAGGAAGGCGACGGTCACGGCGGGGTTGAGATGCGCTCCACTGATGTGGCCCATGGCCTGCACCATCGTGCCGATGCCAAGGCCAAAGGTCAGCGCGACGTGCAGGACCGTCGGGGGGTCCAGCTGCCACTTGAGGGCGGAGCCCACGCCAAAGAAAACGAATATGGCCGTGCCCACGAGCTCTGCGATGAACGCCCGGGTGAAGGCCCCGGAGCAGATCTCCCTCATTGTGAGCGCTGGACAGAGAGTAACAGAGAGGCTGGAAATATTATATAGTGTGTTCTCGACTCGTTCTCTAACACCTGGAAAGTGCTCATCGCTGACACATGACAAGTTCATTTATACAATGTGCATAGGAAGCGATTAGGAAAAGGGGTGGCGCCTGGAGGCAGCTACCTCCTTCCTTTCCCCATGTCTAACAAAACTTTCCGGCATGATGGAACGCGTGCCTCTCTCCCTCATTACGAATCAAAAAGCTCTCGGTACGTTTTTATTGGCTGCTTGTGAAACGGATTGATTTAAGCAGAGACAGGGAAGTGATTCTATCTGCTGGCCCAAGCTGTGCTCACTTCCTGAGCTTTCCCATTGTGGATGACAGGGCTCTGCTATTTAGGTCGCAGCCTACCAGACAGTGCATCAGAAAACATTTTGGGGGCATTCAGAAAGCTTCCCTGGGAAGGCGTTCTGCCCTTTGCTTGCCATTGGCTGTGTGGTTTGTAACTCACATTTGCTTGCTTTCTATTTGCTGCCTTTATTTGCGTTAGGCTGCCCACCTTGAGTTCGTCCCTTCCCTTGCCCAAAACTTGATTACTGTATACTTCAGAGATTTCACATCCTGTAAATAGGCCTTTAAATCTTGTTCTTATCTTGTCACATTTGCTGTACCTTTAAACACATAGGTCAAATGTGGGGCTACATCTTCAGAGGGAGCTTAGTGTTTACTTTTCTCTTTGTGCCTTCAAAGTGAGAGAGTTTATAGGGAAGCAAGTGGAATGCAGATTACTGTTTCCCATGGAGCCCGCTTGTGCCCCTCCTATGCTCCAGTTTACACGGCTGTAACATAACCCTTAAAGCAGGCCTGCAGGGAGGAGGTGTATTCACCTTCTGTGGAACAATTATTCATGTTGACGTTCTTTGATCAAAGCACTGTTGGCTTTTGCTTAATGTGACCCTCTACTGAATGTCTAATGATCTTTCGTTTACAGTCATCGGGTCCGAGTACCAAACTCTTTTAACAATAACACGCATTGGCAAGCTGAAAGGTGTAGCTTACACAACTACACTTAATGAGCAATAGCCTCAGTATGTGCAACACGTGCAGTAACAATGTGCCATAAAAACTTCGACAACACATTTTGATACTTTCCAGAAAACTGCAAAAAAGACCCTGGAAACCAAATGCATTATTTAAATTACAGCCTTAAACATCCTGCCTATGTCAAAATATAGTTTTTATACTATTTGATGGATGCGTGTGTTGTCAACAATGAAATAGGTGAATATGTTCCACTGAAACAACAATGGCCTATTACCCGGGCTGGCTTTAGCACTGCTTGTGCCTAGTGCGACACTCTATGCCACTTCACTCTATGCCTCTCTAGTCTACTCTGCACCACTCTACTCTATGCTAGTGCACTCTACCCCACTCTACTTTGCACCTTTGCACTGTTCACCACTGCACTATGCACCAGTCCAATCTAGGCCACTCCACTGTACTCTGCACCACTCCACTCTATGCCTCTTCACTTTATGTCACTCTACTCTACTTTACACCACTGCACTCTATGCCACTCTAGTATACAGTACTCTATGCAACTATCTTTTTGCGCCACTGCTCTATGTTACTGCATTCTACCCAGCACCACTCCACTCTACTCACTTCACTCTACTCTGAAACAATCTACTCTATGCCACTGCACTCTGTGCCACTGCAAGCTCCACCACTACTCCACCATGTGCCACTCTACATCACTGCACTCAACACTGCAACACTCTACTCTGCACCACTCGACTCTAAGCCACTGCTTTCTACACAACTCTACTATAATCACTGCACTCTACACCAACACACTCAACATCACTTCACCCAAAACCAATGTACTCTACACCAACTACTGTGCACCACTGCACTTTACACCACTCTACTCTACTCTGTAACACTCTACGCCACTGCACGCTATGCCATTCTATTTTACCCTTTGCCACTCTACTGTGTGCCACTCTACTCTGCACAACTGCACACTATCCCACTGCACTCTACGCCACTCTATTCTGCAAGGCTGCACTCTTGGCCACTGAACTCAAAACCACTCTACTCCGCACCACTGCACTCTACAACACTATGCAAGACTCCACTCTCCATCACTGAACTCAACATCACTCCACTCTGCACCACTTCATTCTATGCCACTCTTCACCATTGCACTCAATGCCACTGCACTCTACCATTCAGTTCTACTCTGAACTACTGAACTCTACACCACTTCTCTTTGCACCACTCTATTCTCCACCATTCTACTCTGCACCTCTTCACGCTGTGCCACTGCACCCTACGCCACTGCACTGTATTCTGCACCACTCAACTCTACACCACTCTACTGCACTCTACACTGCTACACTCCCCATCACTCCACGCCATTCTAAACTATTTTGCACCACTACAATCCACACCACTCTACTCTACACCGCTGCACTCTACGCCACACTACTCTACACCTCTGCACTCTACCCTGCACCTCTCCACTCTACCTTGAACCACTCCATGCCACTTTACTCTATTCTGAAACAATCTAAACTATGCCATTGCACTCTATGCCACTGCACTTTACTCTGCACCACTCTACTGTATTCAACTGCACTCTATTGCACTCTACTCTACTTCACTGCACTCTACACTGCTGTCCTTTACATCACTTTACTCTAGGCCACTCTATGACACTCTACGACACTCCACTCTATGATACTCCACTCCACTATACCTCACTCTATGACGCATTACTCCATTTAGCTCTATTCCACTCTACAACACTCTGCTCCATTCTATGTCATGTTACAACACTACTCCACTTTATGATGCTCTGTGAAACTCCCTCTATGCCACTTCATGCAACTTTACTCCAATCTGATCTATGACACACTACTCAACTCCATTTCACTCAAATCTACTCTACGCCACTCAACTCGACAACACTCTACTCTACTCTATACCATTCCACTCCACGACATCATTCCACTCTATGCCACACCACTCTATGGCTATCTAATGTTATCTATGCCACTACTCTACAACTCTCTACTCCACTCTATGCAACACTTTCTACTCTACTCCACTGTGTTCTACACCACTTCACAACACTCTATGCAACTCCACTACAATCTATCTACTCCACTCCACTCAACTCTACTCCACCCTATGTCCTTCCACTGTACGATTCTCTACTCTCTCCATGGCACTTCACTTTACTCCACTACAATCAAAGCTACACCAATCTATGCCACTACATGACACTCTGCTCCATGCCACCAGGAGCAGCCGATGCAGGTAAGAGCGGTGAGGCAGGGTGGGAGGAGAGTCCACAGACGACGACGAGGGAAACTTAAATACATTTAAAAAAAACACTTACCTTGCGCTCACTGCATCCCTCGTCACTGTCTATTGACTCACTCCCACCCTACCCCCTGCCCCACCGCTCTTACCTGGACACCATTCTCCTTTACCCAACTAACTTTTAACCATGCTGAACAGCAGCCATTCACTGGTGTGCAACATGGCTAAAACATATTGGCAAAGCCAATAGATCTTGCTTAGGTGAGACCTATTGGCTTTACAATGCTTGTTTTGATTGTTCCCATTCTTTGATTAGAAACATCCCAAAGTGTCTGAGTGGGGTCCCAGGGAAGAAAGAATCGTGATCATTAAAATTGACGTTTTGTAAAAACTTGATGTTGGCTCTTCTAGCTAAATGAAATGGAAGGCCAATTATTGAGAATGTTTAGAGGGAGTATGTGTTTAGCTTTGATCAAAGTGTCCAGACTTAGACTACTGAAACAGAAAGAGTAATAAACACTTATAATTACAAAACAGAAAAAACAATGTAGACATTTTAAATAAGGGATTTTGGGATTTTAATGTTGACGTATAAAAACTAAACACATCGAATTTAACCACTCATGGTTATTTAACACACTGGAACTACAATACACCCACCGGTGAGCTTGGGCAAAAAAGAAGCACAGATGTGATATTTATTATGGTTCAGGTGGTACTGATATCATACCTGGCCAATTTCAGTATTTTTTTCTTTTTTTATCTTTTTTTTAGGGTTATTTTATTGCATATGTAGTGGTAAATACTGTGGATCGGAATCCACTGGATATCAGAGTGCCGTAGAGTGAGGTAAGAGTTTGCAGTTTGCAACATTTAAATATTTAAAAATGAAATTATTCATCTCATGTTTATGCCTCACATTACACACGCACTAACATTTTGACATAGATCTTTAAAGTATCATAAAAAAGCAGATCATTAGCTTGAAGCTCGATAAGAATGGAATGCGGCAAGGCATGTTGACGTAACATGATGCAAGATAGGCTTGATCTGAGAGTGTATCCTGGCCAGTGGTGGCTGCCGCAATACTAAAGTGCGGGGAGGGGCGGGATTAAGAGGGATAATAATTTTTTCAAAACTTACCTGACAGTGCGCCTCAGTCCTCTTCTCCTGCTCTTATCCCAGCATGCCCTGGGACACAAGCTCCCCTCCCAATCCCGTTGTTGTTCTTATGCTGTACTTAGCATGGGAGCAGTGCCAGGATTGGTCTGAGTGTCATGGGTTGCTGCTTAGACAGTGTCTAGGAGCCTGTGATGTTTACCCAACCTGGCTGTGCAACACAACTGGGTTAGGGAAACCGAAGTGCCCGTGTGTGTGGTCAACCAAACAGACATGCGCACTTACAGTGCGCCTACCAATCCTCCGTGCTATGCCCGGCCCTGCCCCTCCTTCCACTGATGGCATCGACTCAGTCAGTCAGTGGTCATTTTATTTTTCGCTTGGCTGCTGACTGACTGACCAGTAGAGTGACACTCCTTCGCCTTTGCGGAGGAGCCGCCCCTGATCCTGGCATGAAGAACAAGCATTGGCATAGCCAATAGGTCTCGCCTTTAGGACCTTATAAGTGTTTAGCCATGAAACAGTTGCATAACTAAATACTTATAAGGTCCCAAAAGCGAGACCTATTGGCTATGCCAAGCGGCCGCGAAAGTGAAAGTGATCGCAACATCAAAGCGGCCGTGCGCACCCGCGCACATGCACTGTAGCTCTAGGCTGGCCTGGTAGCACTTTTTGGAGCCCTTTCCAAAAGTCTCGCCAGACCAGCGCATGCGCTAGGTCAGGCGAGACCTAAAAATGCAATTTGGGCGGTTTGCGAGACAATAGTCATCACAGAGAGCATCATTAACATCTTTCAGTGTATTGCCAGTGAGTGGACAATGTGTTTAGGAGATGTAAAGTTGAAACAGCAGCGCTTTTGGCTCCTCTTCAGTTTGCCTGGAATGACGTCAGCACACCTTGCTGATGGTGTATGTGATGTTGAATTATCCTGGTTGAATAATGAAAGGAGGATGTCGGCATATGAGAGAAGCAAGTTTTAGATTCCCATTTTAGCCTAATTATAGCCATGCTGGCAGTGCCTTATTAGCTTACATTAGCATGAGTCACTTGAGAACTAGAATGACACGAGTAAAGTCAAGAGGAGTTCTTCCGCATTGCTTTGTCTGCGGCCTGCGGGGAAATCCATTCCTTACTTAGAAATCTTCCACGAAAGTCGGGAAATTTTCAGTTCTGTTGCTCACAATCATTTGTCTTTTTTTCAAATCAACATGCAGAGCTGCATACATCCACTTGGACGCGGCTCGGAAAAGGTATTCATTTATGGGAACACAATATTTTTTATTTGCTCTTGTAAAAGATAGCTCATACATCTGATTACCCTCTTGTGTCCTGGCGAATGTCCTTTTCTAGGAGTGGCTTGGCACTGCAGCTGGTGCTTACCTGATGTACGGGATTTGATTGGGCCAAAGTTGTGTGGTTCCGCTAGAAAGAGTGCTTGTAGTGCACTATTTGGTTTATGGCAAAGTTTATACTCAATACAGCAGGAGTGGCTTGGTTGGGGTGGCATGCCAATGATCATGAATATAATCCTGATCTTTTGAGTATGAAATGCTATGATAAAGGCAGTAGGCCTTTTGAGTTTATGCTGAAAAGCATCTCTTAAACTTGATAGGCATTTATGGGTGGAATGTTATTACTGTATATTAAAGTCTACAGTCAGGAATTTTGTTATAAGGAATCTCACAGATTGACACAGTAGGCAAAAGCTTTTGTGTTGATTACCCTCTCTGAGAAGCCAGTGGTACAGAAGCTTTGCTCTGGGGACTCCTTTTTAGGCTTTTTCATGAGAGCTGGTATTTTGCTAAGCCAACTTTAATGTTGTATGCCTTCTTAATTTTAAGACTGTGTGTCTAATGGTTGCTTTGTGGAAACCTTTACGCTTAAAAAGCAGGCCTGAGTTGGTTGTGGTAAGAAGCAGTAGGCCTGGGGTCCTATAATGTAAAGGGCGCACTGTCCCTGTGTGCGCCCGGCGGACCTTAAAACAGGTGCACTGGGCCCAAACAGGGAAAGTGCGCCCTATTACATGGAACGCACTGCCCCCAGGGCTGCTGCTGGGAACTCACGCTGCCCTGTGGGCAGAGCATTCGCGTGAAAAACAGATCGGCTGCTTTGAAGCCGCTCCATGTTTTCGTGGTGCAGGCAGCAACCCGCCTTCACTTTTAAAGGGGATTAGACATTTCCTTGCAGGATGCAGGGAATGAGTGGGAGGTGGTCCATGGGACCCCCTTTCTCCCCTCCAGCGGGCTGCTCTCAGGAGGCGCACTGACAGTGCACCTCCTGACAGCTTCTTTGCCTCTGCACCCATGTCTGTAATACGGCGCGGGTGCAGAGGCAAAGTGATTCCCTCATTTGCATAGGACAACCCCCATGCAAATGAGGGAACATCCCCTGAAGATAGCGCTGGCACTTTATGTGTGCCAGCGCTATCGGTATTATAGAAGAGGCTGCACAAGCATCTGTGGCCCCTTCTGTAATACCAAAGTGAACAGGAGATGGGCAAAGCAGACGCAAACTCCTGTTGCACCCCAAGGGCATAATACGGCCCCTGATTGGCACAATGGGAAACATTATGTGTGATGCCATGGATGTGATCTGTGTATTATGAACAGTCATGACAAAGGCAGCAAGCCTAGCTTGTTTATTATGAAAAAACATTTGTTAAAATCATTGGACCTTTAACATTGGATTGTTACCATTTCGTGTTACAGCCTATAGACAGGTATTTTGTTTCATGTAATCTCCGAGAATACTGTAGTATGCGAGGATTTGGCATTGGCCCCCCACTCAGACAAACCCTAGTGGTTTTCACTGTGATGATAATTGTTAGTCCCTTTTGAGAGGGTTGTATATTGTTATATAAACTGTATGTTTCTATATTTTTGCAATTTATAACTATGCATGAGAGTTGCCAGTTTAAATGCACGGCAATATGACTGTGTTGGTTAAGGTGTAAGCAAATGGTAACAGCCAGGCCTTATCATTCAGTGGTAAAAAGTCATGTCAGGTTCCATAGGTTTGATCTGTTTATTATGAAACATTATGACACAATCAGTTAGAGGGTAATCATCAGCTGCACGTGAATTATCTTGTATAATTATTATTATTACTTTATTTCGGCCAATTTGGCCATAAAAGTCACATACATACATAGAAAATCAAGCTGTAAACATGGCAGCAATTTAAGAAAATGGTACATGGAGAAAGAATAGCTTTTACAATTCATTTCATTTCAATTTTAAAAATATATAAAAATATTAAAAATGTAAGAGTTATGTAAACATATACACCTTTCCAACTCAGAGTACCTGTCCTTGTTTCTTACGGGTTATGTAGGCAGAGTATAGGAATTTACTTATGCTAAATACAATGTACTGGGTTGAGTTACTTTTCATGATCCTAAAAGCTATTGCGCAGGACCTAGTTCCCAAGAGGTTGCACATTGGTTTTAGCCATTTCTTTCTAGCATTCATGTAGGCGCTACAAACAAAAAACATGTGAACCTCATTCTCAGAACAGACGTTGGAACACATAGGGCAACACCCCGTTTTAACATTCAATTCTCCCAGTCTTTTTTGTGCCCATCTTTCGGTGTTGTAATTAAGCATAAGTATCCCGTATCTGAACTTTAAGTAAAGGGTTTTTGCAATGGGTGGCTCTATCTCGTCCAGGAATGGTTCAAAACGGAACTCATCCTTAAATGACAGAAAGACCTGGACTGCGGAGCCAACACTACTTCCATCCACTAAATTTCCGCTCATGTGGATCCAAAAAGCTCGCTTAACTATTAGTTTGGAAGAGGTGGACATTTTGTCGGGAGTCTCCCACATTGAATATAAGCCCAGGAGTGTAAACCATTTTTTAATATGCACTAGCCATTGGATGGAATTAAAGGAATCAAGAGTCATCAATTCATGTAGACCATTTCTATATTCTATCAGTTCCGGGGTGGACCAGAGCCTAACCCAGAATATTAATGGTCTTAGGATAGCTAGGTGGTCTGTTCTCCTAAAGTTCAGGTCAAGTTGGAGAGGTAAAAGAGGTGTACTATTAGGGACCCTTACAGAAGCACGCATGAATTTGTTGTCCAGATTTTGAAAACTATTCTTGGCCCATGTACCCCATATCTCTGCTCCATATAGCACAGCAGATTGTATTTTAAATTTAAAAAGTTCTAAAACCGGAGTTACACTTTTGCTCGTGCTAGTATTCATTTTGCATAAAATTGGCTTGACATTTTGAGCATATGTTATCTTGCTTTTCTCGATTTGGGCTTTCCAACTTAGTTTGGAATCGAGCACAACACCCAAATAGGAAAAGTTTTCCACAATACCTAATTTTTGGCTATTCAGGGTCAAGAACCCTCTATCTGGCATACTGGGATTTAATGACATGCATTTTGTTTTGTCAGCATTAATTTCCAAGCCCTTTGTCTGGCAATAGCAACTAAATGAATTAAGGAGTGCCTGGAGGCCCTTTTTTGTTTGAGATATAAGTATTGTGTCATCTGCGAAGAGCAACGCAGGCACCCTTTCACCATTGAGCTGCGGCGAATCATTAACACAAACATTCAAATATTCGGGGACATCATTAATAAACAGAGAGAACAAGGTAGGGGCCAGGACACATCCCTGGCGAACCCCGCGTTCAATAGGAATATTGCGTGTCAACTCGCCATTAGGGCCCCACCTGATATTTGCAAAGTTGTCGGCATGCAGCTCAACTATTTGGGCTAGGAGGCATCCCGGTAGACCTATTTCTCTTAAAGTTTTCCAAAGTAGACTGCGTGGGACAAGATCGAATGCAGCCCTCAGGTCAACGAAGGCAACATACAGGTGACCTTTTTTAATGTGCACATACTTCCAAATCAAACAACAAAATCGAAAAATTTGGTCAATAGTGCTGGTCCTACTCCTAAAAACCAGCTTGGAATTTGGAAATTATGTTCGAATCTTCCAGCCAGTCATTAATCCTGAATAGCAAGTGTTTAGCATATAATTTTTGGAGCGTGTCCATCAGACTAATGGGTCTGTAGTTAGAGGGTATCAGTCTATCCCCCTTTTTAAATATTAACACAACCTCCGCTGCACGCCAACTATCAGGAAAGTTGCAGTTTGATGATAAAGCATTAAACAGGCGGTTCACATATGGGGCCCAGACGTCAACTTCGTGTTTGTAAAGATCCCCCGGTATTTTATCCGGGCCAGGGGCTTTGGTGTTTTTAAGTTCGTTGATCGCCCTTACTGTCTCATCCAGTGTAAAGTTGAGGGGTTCAATAAGGGGGGATTCAATAAGGGGGGGGCACCATAAGCTCCCTTTACTGTCGCCATCGTATTGTTTATAAAGATTTGTAAAGTGAGTTACCCAGGTCATCTCATCCAGGAATACATCTTTCACAGCTCTCCCAGCGTGCCCCCCATTAGCCACCAGCCTCCAGAAGCCAACATTATCATTAACTTTTGCAGCAGCTAACATTCCAGCCCAAATTAATTCCTCCCATAGTTTTTTGGATGTTTTTAGTATACGTTTGTATTCCACCCTTGCTAGTTTAACTTCTTCTTTTGCCTTGTTTTTAATGGCAAGCAATAAGTTTCTTTTAGCAATCCTGCACGAGTGGTCATACCATAACTTTTCTTGTATAATAAAATAAGAGTCACTACTTGATATATGCAGGCAGAGGAATCCTTCTGGAAATGAGTTGACATTCTATGCTGCGTTGAATAATTTGTACTCAGCTATTGATTATATGTTGATGCCTACAGACGTACAATCTTGCACACACCTTCCACATACATAGTCTGACCACTCTCCTGTGCTAATGAAACGGAGTATACCTGATAAGCGCCCTTCCTGTATCTTGTGGATTTTTCCATCTGAGTCTTTACTCAATTCGATCTTTAGATATGAAAATTACTACCGCTATCAGAGAATACGTTGATCCTAATTTCTATATCATTGAACACTGGATTCAAGCAAGCATGGCTGATGACGGCTGAAATGCCAGAAACCGGTCCTAGGAAGCTTGTTTCCGGTCCAGGGAAGGCATGGCTTGGCAGTTTGGGCTGGACTGTTCCCATGATGCACAGGGTCAGACTGATTTGCATATGGCCATGTCTGAACTGGGGTGGCAGAGTGGGCTAAACAACGGTGATGGATCAAACCCAGATCTGTTGACTGGGTGTGAGTGTTTGATTGGTTCTGATGCTCCGTCCATCACCACCCCTTTTTGTATCGCTTTGTTCGCCATAGGTTGGCAGGGTATGCTCAGACGTGAGTCCCTTGCTCACTTTGCCACTGGATTCAAGCAAGCCTGGCTGATGACTGCTGAAATGCCAGAAACCGGTCCTAGGAAGCTTGTTTCCGGTCCAGGGAAGGCATGGCTTGGCAGTTCGGGCTGGACTGTTCCCATGAGGCACAGGGTCAGACTGATTTGCATATGGCCATGTCTGAACTGGGGTGGCAGAGTGGGCTAAAGAACGGTGATGGATCAAACCCAGATCTGTTGACTGGGTGTGAGTGTTTGATTGGTTCTGATGCTCCGTCCATCACCACCCCCCTTTTGTATCGCTAGCGTGAGGAATTAACCATGGCCTAGTTTGAGATTAAAATTAGAAAGAGCTTATTTGCTCCACTCCACTTACCCCAGAGTAAGTAAAAATGCCATTAGACATATGCCCAATGGTCATATCCTTGGCACGAATGGCTTACAACTACCTTTTATAGTGAATATGTTGAGGTGTTCATCCCCCACATCATGACACTGTTTGAGCCCATAGTGGCAAATGGTCGCCTCCCATCTACCATGCATGGTGAGTTCTAGATAAGATGGTGAATCTATGTTGCTGGTAGCAGCCCCTTGCCCCATTGAACATGGATACCAAAATGTTTGCAAAGAAACAGGCTAATCACATTTGTCCCTTTATGTCAGGTTCGTTATTACTGAAACAGCTGCGCTTTATTCCAGGAAGACTGATTGCTCACACCTCGTAAACTTTTTTGTGCAATTTCGTAATTGAATCACTACACCCACACAAGTGTGGTTTTCTTAGATGCTGAGAAGGCTTTTGATTCGGTTAAATGGCACTTCATGTTTACTGCATTGGGAAAGATGGGGGTTCTGGACATGTTCCTTGAACTGGTTCGACTACTGTACACTGAACCCACGCTTGTATTTGAGTAAACGACTGTATCACTGATCTCATAAGATTATGCATGTGGACTCGGCAAGGCTGTCCACTCTCCCCTTTGCTGTACACTATCATTGCAGTGTCTCTTGCGTGTGCAATTAGACAGCATCATGCACATAGAGGACTTAAATTTCCAGGTTACAGGCTGATACTCTCAACCTACACATATGAGCTTCTATTTTTAATTAGATACCCTGCAATTATTTTTTCCCCTGTCCTCCATGAGTTTTTTGGATTTGGTGGCCTGTCAGGCCTAGTGACTAACTGGGACAAATCTCCTCATTTTCCATTAAATGCATCCCCTTGGCAATGTTCCTTGGAATTTCCTTTGAAACTGGTCCATTCCCTTGCCCCCTTGCCATCAGGTTCTACAGGTATAATTAATAAAATAATTAGAGAGTGTCTTTGAATAAGTTATCAGACAATATCAATAGATGTATAAGACTCCTGCTGTTCCATGCTAGCAGAATTGGTCACTATGCCTCAGCTATGTTACTTATTGTTAAACGTACCAATTGCCTTGACCCAAGCATTTCCCTGCAGCTTACAACAACTGATAATTCTCGTTTCCTGGGCAGGCAAAAACCCAGAGTTAAACAGTCTACTTTGGTACTACCATATGGACTGGGAAGACTGGCGGCTCCAAATCTAGAACTTCATTTTTTATATTGCCCAGCATCTGTTCCCACATTATTGGATACATGGCATGTCCCACCTCCCACACTTATGGATGGAGAAATATGCTGCTTTGCCTACATCCATTGAAGGGAAGCTCTTTGGGCTACCTATTGGAAGACTTTATTGCATTGACCCAGTAGGGAACACTGTGCGTGCCTGGCACTGATTGCGACTGCTCTGTCGGGTTTCTCTTTTATACTCCCGGAAATCTTGCAGTAGTCAACGTGGGCCCTAGAGTGGTAACAAAATGTAATGCTATGCAAAAATGAAGTAAAATGGATCGTTGTACTGAGGTCGGTAGATCATGGAGGTATATCACTTAATAGATTAATGCATCCCTTAAAGAATGACTTTAATCTATCAAAGATAGTTTTATTCTGTTAGCATAAAAACCATAAAAGCGTCGCAATATATACACTTATAGACTTAACTTTAGATCCGTGTCATATGTTTCCACCGTTATGGATGTTATATTGAACCAAATGAGACATTTGTGATTTTTTATTTGTTCCAACCTGTTTACATGGCTTTTAGATAATACATTCTCTACAGTGTCTGTTTAATGTAAGAGTAGTCACTCATAGAACAGAATAGTCAGTTGTTCCATCAGGTGTCTTATATGTAATTTGCAATAATATTAGGAACCAAACCAAGATATACTCTGTATATTAACTTGTAATAAAAACAGTGAAATTATATGGCCCATATTCATGTAAACACACTGTATTATGCATATGTGATTAATGTACACGGCCAAATGCAATTGTATCTACTTGTATTGTAGTTATAATTATTCTAAAAAAACATTATAATGTGTCCAGACTCTGTTAAGGTGCACTACTCTTGCCCGTGTGATACAACCTGAACTCTCAAAAAATATTTAGTACATTATTATCATGTTTAGACCATTTTTTTTTAACAAAAGGCTGTCTACCAATCACTTAGATGTAAACCAACATATTCAGAAAAAAACAAAAAGGACAATAATAAACAAATTTGCTTGCCACTTTCCATGTGTCTTCTATATTCCGTTTGGTATCGCTTTGTTCGCCCTAAGTTGGCAGGGTATGCCCAGACGTGGGTCCCTTGCTCACTTTGCCACTGGGTTCAAGATAGCCTGACTGATGAGGGTTATGAACCCGAAACCGGTCCCAGGATGCTTGTTTCTGGTCCAGGGAAGACATGGCTTGGTAGTTCGGGCTGGACTGTTCCCATGAGGCACAGGGTCAGACTGATTTGCATATGGCCATGTCTGAACTGGGGTGGTGGAGTGAGCTAAAGAATGATGATGGATTAAACCCAGATCAGTTGACTGGGGGTGAGTGTTTGATTTGCTCAAGCGCTCCGCCCATCATCCCCTTTGGTATCTTCTATATTTAATACAATTCTTTACAATGCATTCAAAGACAGCAAAATTCCATATGAAGTCTTGCTTTACCGTGTTCCCAATGCATTTTGGGAATCCCTTCTTCAGGGGCACTCTGTGATGACAAATGATACATATTTTAAAGTACTAACAAACACAAACGTATCAACAAAAAATGTTGACTTTTTAAGGTTCAAGCCCTTCACCATGTCATTTAAAGCCATAGGTTCATGCTGTGGATCAAATGTGTAGACCTCCGTAGTGAAAAGTGCAAAAAATGGTTAGGAAATGATTGCTAACGTTCACCTCATTGACATCCGACCCGCCATGCTTCCTGCCTGACCTCCAATGTGACTATAAAGCATACATATGCCACTAGTGTATTGTTTTAAGCATGCAACAACTCTCCCGGTGAATGTATGCACCAACCACTCTAGATACATACCTGTCCTGGGTTTACCTCAAGCTCAGAGAGAATCTGTGAATCTATAAAAGAAATTTGAGTCATGGTTTATGAAATCCCCAAGCGGCAGTCTACTTCCTTAAAATTTATAGTATGGGTGACGTAAATTAAAACGCCCAACACTTGCTGCAACTGATGTGTTCAATGAAGACTTGCTGTGAACTGCTGATAAAGTCCCATACACGCGATAACTCTGTTTCAATAAAAACAGCATATGCTTTTACTACCAAAGTGAGAGCATAATAATGTCACTTATTAGTCATAAGACCTTGGATTTGTTTGAATTACTCGTATGAAAAGATTTGGAAAAACTTCAAGCTTCAGGACGTGTTCGCAGGAGTCTCACCACCAAAGAATTCCGGACATTGAGGAGATTAGCAGAAGATGTTAACATAACATTTCAACTGGCAGATAAGGGAGGGGTCCTGGTAGTTATGAACACCTTATACTACGAGAATAAAGTCAGGGAACATGTATTCAATAAAGAAACATACATTTCCTTACCATCAGACCCTACAATTGAGTTTCAGAGAACATTGTACAACATCTTTAAAAAATCCCATGAATCCGATTGGATTGATGACAACACTAAAAGTTTTCTGATTTCAGATTTCCCACAATGTCCACACATTTATATGCTACCCAAGATGCATAAGGATTAAGCCTGGGCAAAGCACTACGCTACGCTCGCGTAGTTTGCGAAGTTTGTGCTACTTCGCACTACGCGAATTGCACGTAGCAGTACAAACACGCATAGCGTAGCACAGCGTAGTGCACCGGTCATTTTTTGCTTGCTCGCGGTCCTCAACGTCAAGTTGGCTACCGCGAGCAAGCAAAATGACATCCCGGCGAGACTTTTTCCTCATTCGCGATCAGCAACATCAAGTTGCCGATTGCGAGCGTGGAAAATAAACCTCCCGGCGAGCTTCTTAACACGGGGAGGTCAGGTTTCTCATTGCGAGTGGTCGCCTATGCTCGCGACTGCTCGCGATGAGAAACTACCAGTCCGCGTTGAGAAAGCTGCCGCTCGAGTAGAAATCTACTTGAGTGGCAGAAAACGACCGCTTGCACTGTGCAAGATGCAGTTTGCACTGATTGCACATTGCGGACAAGCATCCGGCACTGTGCAATCAGTGCAAACAGCATCTTGCACAGTGCACTACGCAGTTTGCGAAGCTATGCGTAGCTCGCGTAGTGCGAAGTGCACTTCGCGTAGCTACGCGTAGCGCTACTTCGCAAACTACGCCCAGGGTTAATAAGGATCCTGTGGATCCCCCTTCCAGACCCATAATGGCAGGATGTAGTTCTATACATGAGTCGGATGGCAGATACCTTGATTATTTTCTGCAACCTCTAGTTCAATCACGGTCCTCCTTCGTTCAAGATACAACAGATTGTTTGAACAAATTAACGACCATCCAAGAAGTCATTGATGCAGACACATGGTTATGTACTATTAATGTAGTAGCATTATATACATCCATCCCTTATACTGAGGGTTTGGATGCTGTTGAATGGATGTTATTGAAGAGTGATTACGAAGAATCCCTCAACATCTTTTTACTGGAGCTTTTACACTTCAGTTTATATCACAGTTACTTTTCTGGCACAATACATGCTTTCTTCAGTGCACAGGCACATCTATGGGTTTTCCCAGCATATGCAAATATTTTTATGGCCAAGTATGAGGATACACATATCTTTCAAAACAAAGAGTGGCAAGACAAACTAGTATCGTACATGAGGTACATAGATGATTTTCTAATAGTGTGGAAAGGTTGCAAACAGGAATTAGTACATCTCATCGAGAAACTCAATTAACAGAATCTCAGCATTAAATTCACATGCCATATGAGTCAGGAATTCATCAATTTTCTGGATGTCCTAATAGAAACAAGGGATGGGCACCTAAATACAAAGGTGTACAAGAAAAAAACAGACAGGAACAATGCTCTGCACTTTCAAAGTTTTCATCCACCTGTACTTAAACATCACCTACCTCTTTCTTAGTTCATAAGGATGAAACGCATAATGTCTGACCATGAGGTATGTCAAAATACCATAGATGAAGCATCGCAACAATACAGGCAACGAGGATATCCACAGACAATTCTGGATACAGCACGTAAGAAGGAGGAACACAAGCAAACGATCAGATTTACTAAAAAGAACGATGAAACACACTGAGAAAAGAGACGTTTTTGGTATGAAATTCTCGACGGAGATTCCAGTAATCAAACGCAGCATTTTGAAAAGATGGGAGCTCATTAAATAAGAGACCGATTTTCAGAATGTCTTTTTCGCAAAACCTATATTCTCTCACTCACGGTCTAAAAACCTAAAAGAACTCTTAAAAAAAGACCGACATCAACAAAAAAAACACAAACAGCACGCATGCGAACGTGCTACATCTGTAGTCATTGTGGCAATGTAATTGTCAGCAATACATTTACTCAACCACAGTCTGGTAACAAAATCAAATTGTTTCACACTGTAGATTGTAATACAGAGATGGTAGTGTATGCCAACAAATGTTCATGTGGTCTTGTCTATTTGGGCAGAACATCAAGAAAGGTGAAGATATGACTTACAGAGCATAAAAGTATGATCAGAAGAGCCAACCTAAAGTCATGTCTAGCAGCAAATTGGGTGGAAAAGAAGAATACTATACCTCAAATCTGGTTTACTGTATTAGAGAAAATCACTAGAGGAACACATAGGGATACCAATCAGCTGTTGGCAGAAAGGGAAACATATTGGATAAAACGTTTGAACACATTAATACCATTGGGTTTGAACGATAAAGTGTAAATGGTTTGCTTCATGTAAACACATTACATACGTTAAGTACCTCTTCATTTGGATTATAAGTGTTGTTCTTAGATAAAATAGATGAGTCCATTCTTTATATTGTATTATTTGGTTTAGTGCCAATCATGCTGAGGCAGAAAAGTAGGTTGGACACTCAAACACACCTTTTTAACATTCGAAAAACTGCTCCATATATTTAATTATGGCATAGGCACTGTATAGGTTGTGCCATATGAGTACCATGGCATGAAGTGTATTAGGTTGAGAAATTATTCATTTAATCTTTACCCTTTCTTTATTATCGAGGCATAATGCCCTGGATTTACTGCACAATCATGGCAGATGCAGTACACAGGTGGCGTCACATTAGTATGAAGTAGATAAGACACTTGGGGGAGGACCCCTGGACTGAAGTGTATTGCAGAGAAAAAAAACATTTTTCAGATATTTCCGTCACTCAATTTTAATTTTCACTCGCTGATTAGTTTTATACTACTACTTTTACACTATCATTTTTCACTTTTTTTTATAACTCTGTTTATTAAGAATAAATATAAGTCAAATATAAACAATACTGGTGCAGTCTCAAAACAAAATACAATTCCTGAGGACAACAGGAAATATAAATGAAACAAAAGAACACATTGGGTGAAAGGAAAATGCAATTATATCATCAATCCTTGCGACAGCCAGCACATGGTGTTACGTTGTCAACAGCATCTAACGCATCACTAAATGGGGTGGAGATAAGACCTCTACTTTCATTTCAGGGGCCCCATACCTTGGTCCATTTACCTGGGCAACCCCTGCTTTCATACACCGCCCTCTCCGCTTGCATGCACCAGTCCATGTCCGATGCCCAATCAACGTGTCTGAGTGCAACCCCACCCTTCCAGGTTCTATCAATATTGCGTTTGTCGATCATACATCCTAGCGTGACCCAGAGACATTCAAACCTGGTTAGGTCTGTAGCTTCCCAAACATTTAATAAACAAAGACGAGGGGATACATCAATTGTTTTATGAAATATTTGGGACATGGCTGAAACCACTCTCCCCCAGTATCTCTGAAGGTTGGAGCAATCCCACCATTGGTGTAAGAAAGTTCCTGGCCATCCGCAGCCCCGGGGACAATCCGGAGAGGATAAAAGACCCATCTTAACTAGTGTCAAACTGGTATAGTATGCCCTATGAAGTAGTTAAAGTTGTAGCAACTTAAAACGAGAAGGGATTGCAACCTCCCTAGGTGATGCCAAGGCCTCCCTCCACTCTTCGTCATCAAGCTCTCCCACCTCATCATTCCATTTTGCCTGCAATTTACCCATAGAGTCAGGCGTGTTGTTGAGAATCTTACGGTACGTTAGGGAAATCGCACATTCTGGGATATAGTCATCCAATAATCTATCCTCTAGCGGTGAGGAAACCGGCAAGTCAGAGCCCCTAGGCAGCGCCTTTTGCAATACACTACGTACCTGAAGGTACCGGAAAGTTTACCCCACCTGAAGATGGTATTTTTTTGTAACTCACCAAACGGGACCACCCCCCAGCCCAGAGCTCATCCACCGTCGAAAGGCCGATTAAATCCCATTTGTCAAACCCTGAGAACCGCAAGAGCATACCTAGTTGAATAGACTCAAGCAGCGGGGTGGCCTTAGTAATCTTACCTTTCATCCCAATGCCGCAGTTGCCGAGTACCATAAAGAAACCGTAACAGAGGTTGGGGTGTATTTAGGTGCATATTGTTTCCCGCCGTACAAAGCCCTGAGGTAATTACCCGAAGACATATTGTATCCATCCATTTTGTACGCTGGATCCGAGAGGGGCCGATGCATCCAGTGATTGAGTACCACCAGCTGTGAGGACCAATAATAATATTTAATGACTGGCAAGGGTATACCCCCATCATAGCAGCTTTTAGTGAGCTTAACGAGGGCGATTCTGGGTGTACCATTTTTCCATAGTAAGGAGCGGACTTCAGAATCAATTGAAAGAAAATACTGGGAAGACACCAAGAAAGGCATATTCTGCAAAACATAAAGAAAGCGGGGAAGTGCCATCATTTTATAAAGAGCAGCCCTGCCTAAGAGTGTGAGGGGTAAAGATTTCCAGTGTTGCACATCAGCACGGAAGCGATGGAATGAAGGGATTAGGTTATGACAGTGGAAAACCCCTTCATCTTTTGTAACATATATACCCAAATACCGAAAACCCTCAGTGACGATCTGGGCTGGACATCCCAATGGAAGAATCGGTGGCTCACCACTAAAGACATAAACCAAAGATTTATCCCAGTTGATTGTGTAACCGGAATATTTTTGGAAGAGGGCAAAAATATGAAGTACACTATGAATTGAGGATCGGGGTTGGGCCAAGTAAAGTAAAATATCGTCGGCATAAAGGGAAATTCTGTCTGTCCAATCTGATGACCAATTCAGACCACGGATCAGGGGGTCACCTCTAATCCATCATTTTTCACTTTCAGCATAGCACACTGTTTGATGCAGCAGGCATCTGATGTGTTTGAGTTCAACTGTAGTGGCGCGGTATGCGGTTTCTTAAATCCAGTCTGTCTTCAGTTTTTAGCCTTCAACATGCATACGCGTACGCACATACGGTTTGAATACAGCAACCGCGCAGAGACTAGCAGAGAAAAGGCGTAACATTCATGGATGGATTAGTGGCAGGCTCATACAGCGGATAACAAAGTAAGTGACAGAGATTGAAACAGTAGATTCACTGGCATTATTACACTCTCATTTTGGTAGTAACAGCATATGCTGTTTTTATTGAAACAGAGTTATCGCGTGCATGGAACTTTGACAGCAGCTCACAGCAGCCTTCATTGAGCACGTCAGTTGCAGTAACTGTTGGGCATTTTATTTACGTTACTCATAAATCACTGGCATTATTTTGCACTCACCTTGGCAATAACAGCATATGCTGTTTATATTGAAACAGATTGATCGCGTGTATGGGACTTTATCAGCAGTTCACAGCAAGTCTTCATTGAGCACATCAGTCGCAGTAAGTGTTGGACGTTTTATTTTACGTCACTCATACTATACCTTTTAAGGAAGTAGACTGCCGCTTGGGGATTTCAGAAACCATGACTCTAATTTCTTTTATAGATTCACGCATTCTCTCTGAGCTTGAGGTCAACCAAGGACTGGATATGTGTCTAGAGTGGTTGGTGCATACTTTCACCGAGAGAGATGTTGCATGCTTAAAACAATACACTAGTGGCATATGTATGCTTTATAGGCACATTGGAGGTAAGGCAGGAAGCATGGCGGGTTAGATGTCAATGAGGTAAACATTAGCAATCATTTCCTAAACATTTTTTGCACTTTTCACTACAGAGGTCTACACTTTTGATCCACAGCATGAACCTATGGCTTTAAATGACATGGCGAAGGAGTTGAACCTGAAAAGTCATCATTTTATGTTGATACGTTTGTGTTTGTTAGTATGTTACAATATGTATCATTTGTCATCACAGAGTTCTCATGAAGAAGGGATTCCTGAAATGCATTAGGAACACGGCAAAGCAAGACCTCATATGGAATTTTTACTGTCTTTTTTACTGTCTTTGAATCCATTGTAAAGAATTGTATTACATATAGAAGACACATGGAAAGTGGCAAACAAATTTGTTTATTATTGTCCTTGTCGTTTTTTTCGGAATATGTTGGTTTACATCTAAGTGATTGGTAGACAGCCTTTTGTTAAAAAAAATGGTCTAAACATGATAATAATGTAAAAAAAATATTTTTGGAGAATTCAAATTGCACCACACGGGCAAGAATAGTGACCTTGATACATGTGACATAGTCTGTACACATAAGTGGGTTAATTATAGAACCTGACAGGAGCAGGTCAGGGTAGCACACAATAGATAAACCTTTTTAGTTGTTTATACATTGGATACATCATAGAATATACAGAGATGCAGGTTATACCTACAGTTTGATTTCTTATATGCAAGCCATACTAATGGACCATTTGATATTTTTTAGGCAATTGCAAAAAATGAATGTTGCACTCTGACCTTAAAAGTTGGGGAGCAAGATATCTTTATTCCTAACTCTTGCTTTTACTACACTATGATTTTCACCATATTTTTTCTGTTTCTAATTTCTTCCTTATAAATATTTTTCATGGGTGGTACTATCTACTTACCTTGTTGATCATAGTCCGAATTTCGGCCATGAATTCTGTTCCACATATGGGCAATTGTTTGAATCTCTTTTTACAAAAAAATAGATTCATTAAATTTGAATGAATAACAGATTTGTTTAATTTACATTACTCTTTGTCTTTGTGTACATGTTGTCAGCAACAACATACAGAGGAAAATGTTTTACATGTACATTTCTCCCATTCCATGGTTGTTCATAACTACACACCAATAAGCCATAACATGAACCAACCCAACAATAGGTTTCGTTTTATGTGTGCTCTGTGTGTTTCCCCCATACATCACATCTATACACGCAGTGCACCTTTACTTAATACCCAGCCCATATCCGTCCCCAGGGTCTGAGTGGCTTATAGGGCAATCAGAGGGTGCATGATGGGCTGGTCTGACAGGTCTGTGTGTGGGACATTTTTGGGCTGTATGTAGGCTTGCTTTATGGCCAGTTGGGGCGGTTTTTACTGCTGATTTCCCTGGTATTACCACAACTATTGCCTACAGCAAACACAAATGCATGCATTCCCCCATGCCTAGCAAAATATCCATACAGCATGTCTTTATGAGTTCAAAACCTGCCTAATTTTCAAACATGGATCACTTTTTTAGCTGTCAGCTTCATTAATGGGGGGCAATTTTATTTTGGTGCCCAGGCCTATTTTTTGTCCAAGATTGACCCTGTCCCTCCCACACACCCAGGCAGCTATGCTGCATTGCCGGCTTGTCTTATCTCAGGAGGTCCTATTTGGAGTGCAGGGTGGTCTTCGTGTTCTACTATAACAACCAACCCATCCAGTCATGGCCTAACTCAATGTTCAGTAGTCAGAAAAGCAGTAAAGTTTCAACTATCTCCATCCACAGATCCGCTCTGGGTTTTTTCCTCAGACCCCAGTCGCCCTTCAGAACACATAACTGTCTGAATTTCGATAGGCACAACATATTGTAAGTAAGTAATCTTAATTCTTGTTGCTCCACCCAATTCCCTTTTGTCAGAACTGCAGCACCTTTTCACCATCATACTACTGTTCCCCATTACAGTTCAGTGCCCTGTACACACTCTAGACAATGTTTGATGCACTTGCATGAAGACTCTCCACATGTGTGAGCTCCACCATGACAGTTAACGATTGCTTTCTTTCGGCATACAACAGCTATGACAGCTTAACAAACATAATACATATCTTTATATCTCACGCATACCATGATGTGATAAAGTCTTCTAGCCCCCACCTATTTTCTCCTCCAGAATTAGGACCTCACAATCCGTAATTACCACTGTTTATTAGGTAACTATTACATATTTTGATCGGAGATATGTGGTCTGATGTTATTTATGTATAAGATTTTGATTTTAATTATTTCCACACATTTTTTCATCCTTTTCTCCATCTTAGTGGAACAATCAAGTAATGATTATTGGATATTCGGACTGTCACAGTGCATCTTCCAATGACTTGGGTCTTTGCTCAAATCTTTTCACACATGCAAGTTTTAACTCTCATCAATTCTCTCTGGTGCTTTATCGGTACCTCCCCTCCTATTGCACCTAAGTACATTGTGTGATATATGCAATATCAGCCTTTGAAGAAGTTCCGAGGATGAAATAGATGTTGGCTGGAGGCTGTGTATTTAACTTATCTCATTCTTAAGAGGTTTACCAAATCATCAAAATGTAAAAGAACTGAAGAAACACATATTGGCTGAGAATACATTTTCCTAAGTGGAACTGTTATTGTGCTCCTGTTGAGGCTGGGCTGATTTTTCCTCTGCCTGACAGACATTCGTTATGTTGAGAAAAAGTTGGGGAGGTGTGGCCCCTCCACTTTAAAGATTGGACTGTAAAAAAGTCGAGAGGTGGAAAATTTGATGGTCACTAGATGCCCTCTATTAAACTAGATGTTCTTTGTATGCCACCTCTTGTCTGCATAGGCTTTCACCTCCTGCTTGTTAGCCAAGTAGTTCGTACAAGTTGTGTTCTCATTTCTTCTCTTTTGTTGTTCCATTGAGGTAACTTGGCTGTCATTGCTCTCCCAAACATCAAAGTGGCAGGACTTTTGGCTGTGGTCGAGTGAGGAGGTGAACCATAGACTCGTAGGGTGGAATTCGATACAGTTTTTTAAACTTAGCCTCTCAAGAGTTGCACACTGTACTGCTTTTTTAAGCATACTTTTAAAATGCTCAACGAGTCTGTTGGCCTGCGGCCACAAAGGTGTACTCTTCTGATGCTTTATGTTCAGATGCTCCAGAAAATCCTTGAATTCTCAACTGTTGATCAGCGGGCCATTATCAGACTTCTGCCTCATTGTTTACAGCCTGTGTCCAGCTGATGTGCATAATTGTTTACACAATGCATGTGCTCCTAATGTATTATAGTTGTGCAGAGGTATTGAGCATGTTATAAATGTTTGTATTGGAGAGTAACCCTGTGTGAAGGTGACAGTGGATAAGTTGTGTCCTGCACATTCCACACAAGTTTTTAGGCTCTGCAGAAAAAGTTTCCAAAGGGCAAAGATTCTATATATAACATATTAACTATTGTAAGCAGCCTTGAGTTATTTCACAGAATCATGTCAGCATGACAATTTCTACATAACAAAGAAGACTGTGTGTGACTAGTATGAAGCTATGTACATTTGTTAATTTTGCTTCAGAAAATGCGCTACATGTAAAGTTTTCACCACAGTATAAAGGCAGCAGGTAGTACCATCTCTAGCACCTTCAGACGTTGCTTGTTTTAAGCAAATAGTGTCTTTTTGCCAAGTGTTGCCTAGAGTGTACACTGTTCTTAGTAGATACTTTTTAATACTCTGTAGTATATTTCGCATGAGTTTCACTGTCTACAGACAGTGTAGTACAGAGTAAACTCTCTCCATAGAGTGAACACTGTTAATATTACCCACTTCTCTAGTCTTATCAACTTCATTTCGCAATGTAGGTTCGGTAACTGTCAGGGGTTTGACACAGATAAAAGCTGTTCTTAGTAGGGCATTTGTTTTGGAACAGACATTCAGTATTTTTGGGAACTTGGCTTCCTCTGAACAGTTGTATACAGATTGAACACCGTATGGAATGATGGTTTTTTGTGTACCTGTGGTTGATTGTTAATGTGAACTACGGTACCTAAGAAGTGTATGGTACAGGGTCAATGAAGCACATACCCAAGCTTTCTACATCTAAGGGAGTTGTTTCTGTGATGGCATTAATGATGCTGCATACTCTACTGAACTAAGCAATAACAATGTTCACAGGGAACTTATTTTAAATAACAATTTTTCAATAAGGAGGACAAATTTGTATACTCATAACTGATTCAATCCGACAAAAAAAAACTAGATACAAAAACAGGGAGAAAACTATTTCAAATCAATTGAAAAATTACTTCAGTAACCTTGAGAATTATTTACTTCAGCCGAAGTAAATATAGTTTATTTCATGAGTAACAATTTACTCACAAAAATTGTTTCATCACAAATTTTTTGATGCTACAGGCACAGTGATAGAAAGTGAAAGAGAGAACCCAGTGAAGTGATCATAGCCTTTGAAGTGAAGAGTATGTGAATAAGGAAAAGGTCTTAAAAACAATGAGAGGCATTCAACAATAACATAATTCTTTGTTGCTCTCTCTTGGTTTGTGTCGATGACGTTTCAACCCACATTGGGTAGGGGGTCTCTTCAGGACAATTATCTGGGGACCAATGTTAGTCTCGTATCTCCACAGTATTCTACGTTGAACCCACTGATCGAAACAGGGTATGGGGGGGAGTTAATCACTTCAATTCAGCGTAGTAAGTCTCTTTCACTTGTCCATGATATAAATGGGCTGATGCCGTTGCGAAGGAGACGCTTAACTCGTCGTCCAAGGGATTCATACAAACTTTATATAATTCCTGCGGCCCATTTATATCATGGACAAGTGAAAGAGACTTACTACGCTGAATTGAAGTGATTAACTATGTGAGGTCATAAGCAGTGCTCAGCTGGGGCACAAGTTATAGTTTGCTCTGCTAACTATAACTGGTAAATTTCTGTGCTTTTTATTTCATAACCTTAATGTTGCCATTGACAAATTCACCCAACTATAATGTTACTTTAACCTTTGTTTTTTTCAGTGAACTTCTAAGGTTTTTTAGAATCAAAACATCTTACTATCACACCTAATTATAACATTACTCTAACCTTTTCTATTAACAAATATACCTTTCAATCTACTTTATCCATCTATCAATCTATCAATCAATCTATCAATCTATCAATCTATCAATCTATCTATCTATCTATCTATCTATCTATCTATCTATCTATCTATCTATCTATCTATCTATCTATCTATCTATCTATCTATCTATCTATCTATCTATCTATCTATCTATCTATCTATCTATCTATCTATCTATGTATCTATCTATCTATCTATCTATGTATCTATGTATCTATCTATCTATCTATCTATCTATCTATCTATCTATCTATCTATCTATCTATCTATCTATCTATCTATCTATCTATCTATCTATCTATCTATCTATCTATCTATCTATCTATCTATCTATCTATCTATCTATATATCTATCTGTCTGTCTGTCTGTCTGTCTGTCTATCTATCTATCTTTGTCCCACAGCAAGCCACAGTATGTATATTTATATATATATATTTTTCCAAACTAGCAAGCACTCCAAACTCCAGCAGTGCAAATGCAAGCCCACCAGTCATTCATGACAGTAATTCAATGTCAGCAGTCAATACAGCATGACACATTTCGACTCTGATGGATTTTAATCATATGCCAACAAAAGATGGTCAAGCATTGATTCTTTTAAATTCAAATCCATCAGCAGTGAAGAAGGGCCCATGGTGGTTTGATACAGTCAACAGTGAAAAAGTACTTCCAATAGGAATGGGTCACAGATAGCTGTTCAAAGAGAAAACTAAATCATGGAAATCATATAAGATTTTCTTTGATGTTCTGAATAATCAATTCAAGTTCGATACTTTGCATTTCTATATTCTTTCCATGAACAAAGTTCCCACATGGTTACGGTATTAAAGGACCACATTATCCATAATGCTTTGTTGTGACACATTCAAAATTCCGTGTCCTTCAATGCTATGTAATTCAAAAGAATTGTACCTTTGAGTCCCATGTGATATCTTACCTTTATTGTGCCTCATTTAGCCTCAAAAAGGATCCTATTCCCTGTAGGGCTGAACGGTATGGCACACCATGTTAATCCAAGGTAATGCCACTTTTATGTAAGCATAAATTCACAGTTCTCATGTTGCTGCTTTCCTGAAACGTCTGTCCTCACGTTGTACAGAGGAAAATACTCCCACAAACCATAGCTACTTCAAAAAGCTTACAAAGTATCATGCGGGGCTCCGATTCAAACAGTGCATGGTGAAGGCACATGCATGGTAAAGGCATACGTTGTAAAAAATGTGTGTTAAGGCTCTACACTACTGCGCGTTGTGCTGGCTTTAAGACGCGTTAGCAATTCTTAAAATATCCCGTTTTGTATATTATTTTGTTTTTAGTTTAACCTAGGTTTTCCCCCTGCTTTTACTCACCCTCCGCATTGCCGCACTTAAATTGTCTCCCTCACCACTATCTGGCGGCTCTGGCCCTCGCGTTGTGCAAATACGGGGCGCCATCTTGGGTTGGTTCCAGGGAAGCTCTCTCCTCACTCGGCGCTCTAGCGCTCTAGCAGTCAGGTGGTTAGGGCAGAGGCAGTTTCTGGACATAGCTTTATAAGCTTGGACTGAGGTAGGAGCGCCCTATCAGGCTCTACACTACTGCGCGTTGTGCTGGCTTTAAGACACGTTAGCAATTCTTAAAATATCCCGTTTAGTATATTATTTTGTTTTTAGTTTAACCTAGGTTTTCCCCCTGCTTTTACTCACCCTCCGCATTGCCGCACTTAAATTGTCTCCCTCACCGCTATCTGGCGGCTCTGACCCTCGCGTTGTGCAACTACTGGGCGCCATCTTGGGTTGGTTCCAGGGAAGCTCTCTCCTCACTCGGCGCTCTAGCGCTTTAGCAGTCAGGTGGTCAGGGTAGAGCCCTATTTTAACTGGACATTATGACGCGCAGTGTTTGCGCGCAGCGTGAGCGCCACAGTGACGCCGGAGTCACGCCAGAGTCCAGCACGTCTGCGCCCGTCCGCGTTGAGGACGGGCTGGCCGGCTGGACATCAGGTCAGTGTAGGGAAAATCCTATACCTCGTTCGTATTCTATGAACGATCTTCTCAGGCTGAAACCTCCCAGACTCCCATGTTCCTACAAGAACGCTCCGGATGAGTTTCTATTTCCGTTAGGCTGTGGATGCTCACTGAGAGGTTCTGGGGATTTGATTTCCCCCCCATCCTCCCACTCGTCAAGACATAATACCGATATTGGAATCAGTCTGGTGAGTGACGACTGTATCCTTGTTAATGCCCGTTCACTGATAAAGAACAAAACTGCTTTTAGGGAGCTTGTACTGGACAGGAAACCCTCATGGGTCTTCGTCACAGAGACATGGGCAAGGGACTCCTCTGGTCCAGACCTTGTGGAAGCGGTCCCTATGGGCTACTGCCTGTCTCGGCAGGATAGAATTGGCCGTGTGGGAGGAGGTTTAGCGATTCTGTATAAGGACAGTTTCTATTGCCATACTCTATCTCTATCAGATCCTAAAGATAATTTCCAGGCCATGCATTTTTCTCTTAAAGGTGTTCTTGAGACCACTTTTAATGGGATTTTGATTTATCGTCCCCCTGGTCCCAGAAGGGATTTTGGACTTCAGCTGCTCCACATTTTAGAACCCTATTTTGGTCGAAAAAATCTAACGGTTTTGGGAGACCTAAACTATCACTTAGAGTTGCAGGAGACCACTGATACTCTTTCCCTGTTGGAGGTCATGTCTGCTTGTGGATTGACTCAATTGGTCAGAGGTATTACTCATCGAGCGGGTCATACGTTAGACGGGATCTTTTTGAATGATGAGAAGTTGGTGGTAAAAGACCCCTTCTTCCTCTCATGGTCCGATCATTTGGCTGTCCCGTTTGAGGTGTCTTGCCCGAATGTGGACAGGCACGATAAAGCTCTGAGCAAATTAGAACTCCGTAGGGACTTTAAGAAAATTACTGACAGTTCTTTTGCCCCTTGGGCTTCCAGCCTGGCCATTCCTCAAGAGGAGAATGTTCAGGTGGCGGTTATGCAATTTGAAAAGACTGTCACTGAGGCACTAGATGAGTTGGCTCCTATCCGGGCGCGTTACTCAGCGAGAAAAAAGCCCTCTGCCCCTTGGTTTTCGGAACACCTAAGATCTCTCAGACAGGAAGTTAGGAGACGGGAGCGGCTTTGGCATACTAGCTGGGATCTGGTGGACAAGGAGGCCCACAAAATCCTGATGAGGAAGTATAAGCTGGAAGTGATAAGGGCTAAACAGGAATACTTTACATCCCTTACCTCCTCTTTGTCCTCCCCTAAGGAGCTCTTCAGGATAGTGGACTCTCTAAAGTCCCTTCAAACCCCGGACCCTGTTACTGCTTCGCAGCAGCTCTGTGACAGCATAGCTCTCTTCTTTCAGACGAAGATCTCTGATATTTATTCCGCCTTAGAGCTGCAGAGGACCCTGACTACTGAGCCCCCTGTATTTAGGGATGTGGCCCCTGTTCCCACGGTTCCCACGGAGAACTTCTCTCTGGGACGTTTGGAGTCATTCCCTTTCCTCTCCTTGCAAGATTCAGAGATCCTCCTGAATAACATCAAGTCAGGCTCACCTCTGGATATTTGTCCTCTTAAGATCCTTAAGCAATGCAGGGAAACCCTTCTGCCCCCCCTTGTTGACATCATGACTAGGGCCATGAAGGATGGTATCTTCCGCCCTCAATGGAAAAGGGCGGTAGTGAAGCCTTTACTCAAGAAACCATCTCTTGATCCTGGGGTCTGAAAGAACTTTCGCCCCATCTCACTACTCCCTGCCCCTGCGAAGATGTTAGAAATTCACCTTAATAAGCATCTCGCAGCTTTTGTAGAAAGTACAGGCTGCCTTGATCATTCCCAGCATGGTTTCAGGAGGGAACATAGCACCGAGTCGGCCCTCACCATGGTGCTGGATAATATCCGCACACGTGTGGATGGGGGCCAGACCGCCCTCATCCTGCTGGACCTCACGGCAGCCTTTGATACCCTCTCTCCCTCAGTCTTATCATCTCGTCTGAGGGAGACTGGGGTTGAGGGAGCAGCCTTGTGTCTATTGACCTCTTTCCTCGGCCAAAGAGAGCAAAGAGTGAAGTTGGGCGAGTTTCTATCTTCATCCATGTCTGTGCAATGTGGGGTCCCTCAGGGGTCAGCCTTAAGTCCGACCCTTTTTAACATATATGTGACACCCCTTGCCAGACTAATTAGATCTTTTGGGATGGAGGTAGTTTCCTATGCAGATGACACACAGATCCTCGTCTCTCTCTCCCAGTCAGTTAGGTCGACTGCCTCCAACTTTAAATCTTGTATGGAGGCAGTGGGACAATGGATGATCCATAATTCATTGAAACTGAATGGGGAGAAGACGGAGGTGATGGTGTTTGGAGGGAAGGAAGAGGTTTGGTCTCATGATTGGTGGCCGGACTCATTGGGAATGTGTCCTGATCCCGCCTCGTCGGCCAAGAACCTAGGAGTTTTGATTGACCCCACCCTTAACATGTGTCAACAAGTTAATAGAACGGTCTCTACCTGCTGGGGCATTATATATATACTGAGAAAAATTAGACACTATCTCTCGCAGCAGGCAAGGAAACAAGTTGCTGTTGCTCTTAATGGTTCCCGGCTGGACTATTGCAATGCGCTATATGCGGGACTTAATAGAAGTCTGCTGCAGCGCCTGCAAGTAGCCCAGAATGCAGCAGCCAGGTTTGTCCTTGATCTGCCCAGACATGCCTCGGCTACTTCTGCCAGAAAATTGTTACACTGGCTTCCTATAGAGGACCGGATACTTTTCAAGACCATGTGTATGACCTATAGGGCTCTAGCTAATGGTAGCTCTTCTGGAGTGGGATCTATTCTGTCTCATTATAGCCCCTCCAGGAACTTGCGCTCCTCCAACAGACTTCTCTTACTAGTCCCCCGTATTCGGAAAGCTAGATGGGGAGGCAAAGCCTTCTCTTTTCTGGCACCTAAGTGGTGGAATGATCTTCCATTGGAACTCAGGTCTCTTCCCACCTTACAGCTTTTTAGAGTTGCCTTGAAAACCCGTCTTTTCGCTAAATCATACCCGTAGTGGTGCTCTGTTTTCTGATTTTGATCTGTTTGTAGGCGCCTTGATGCCTTCGGGTTTTAGTTGCGCAATATAAATCTATCTTCATTCATTCATTCATTAAAGGCATGCATGGTAAAAGCCTGCATTGTAATGTCATGCAGCCGCCACTCCAGTAACCACTGCGAGACCGACCACTCGACTATGAATATGTGTCCACCGAGATAGTGAAAGTTCGTGGGAAACTGAAACCAACCTGCTAAAACCAAGGGTGCAAGAGTCAGAGGGTAGTTTGGTATAAGGAAGTTACAACTTTGAGAGCGAATCAGCTTTGTCAGAACCAGAAATCTCAAGCACATCCAAGGATCGAGGTTCGTCGGAGGAAGGCTGGGCAAAGACCATAATCCCCAAAAGAGACTCTTGACCACTAGCAAAAAACCTGAGATGATGAGGTAAGGTAGTGAGGTAGAAGATCAAGAGCAAGCTGATCAACCTGACACTGTGGATGAAAACATAGAGTTGACTACACCTAAACCACCCAAAAGAGAGAAAGGTCAAGCTAAAGTATTCAGGCCCGATTGGACATGCCTTGCAAAAATCAACCTCGAATCCAATGATTGCCTGACTGATGTTGATGAACCTCCCTGAGGCTAAGACCAGTTATGTAAAGAGCTCATCCATGATAATCATTGACAAACCTTGAAAAGGATGATTAGTGAGCTAGGGTACCGGTCAGAGGACATTAGAACCTTAGGCCTCCAGTTGGCGCAAAATAAAACTCCCTACGATATAGGGTGGTGACCACAGGATAAAACCTAGAGAGTTAACTGCCACAATCTGGGATTCTGAAATTTCCTTGATCTGATCTAAGCTAACATGGCACAGCAGCACTGCAGATTCTTACTTGTAGCTTTGGCAGTTGCCATTTTTGTTTCTATGATTGGATGGCTGTTAGATGTTTGTCCATTGGGAGGTAACATCCCTCATATTTCAGTGAACACCACAATTATACTTGCTGTCAGTTAACCAGTACATGAAAATAAGGTTTCACACATACCACAGCATGAGTGTTTATAGTTACAATGTCTATTTTCAAATGTTAGCTGAATAGGTGAAAGTTATGCAAGTAGAAAACTGTTCTGTGGGTTCTTACTTTCTAGTCTCTGTGACTGGGGGGGGGGGGCAGCATACTTTTATTTGCCCCTCTCTTACTCGCTTTCATGCTCTGTTTTCGTAAATCTCTTCTATCACCGAAATTTTGTTATACTGTTTTATTTTGATTATGATAAGCCGATGGAAGATGTGCCAATTGTGAATGACACTAAAATGTATTTGTGGGTTACTAAATATTTTAGCCATTCGTACAAGACGTTTAAGTCAGGGGTTCAACGTGAGGCTAAGATGAAATTATTTTCTCATGTAACTAACATGTGCGCTACTAATCAAAGCATGCCTGATGTAACTTGTACAATTAGGAGAGATGAAAGGGTGTTTGTCGATGAACTAAATGGCAGGATAAGAATAAATCAAGAGAAGGGGGAAAAGAAAAAGGGTGCAGGACATATTATTGGAAAGGGAAAGGAGACTTTGGAAGAATTACCCCCAAGATTGAGTTTTGACATTGCTAAAAAGGCATCCGTAAGCATAATGAGAAAGCAAGAGGGAAATGACACTGTAGAGAATTTGTGATAAGCGAATGTGAGCATAATTATTTAGTCAAAGGCCGAACCTTTTCTGAATTAGAGGTAAGTATTAAAAGCATCTATTATGTATGTTATTTCCAGTTACCACATAATTGAATAAGTAATTTCTACTCTACCCTAGTTTTCCCTAGGATCTATCAAACTAAGAAGCTAGATTTTCCTCTTTAACGCTGTATAAAGTGAAGTAAGCGTAGGTTTCAAGCAGCTCTTTAGTGATATATTTGGAGCACTTATGCCTCCAATATGAATTTCATTAAACGATGTTGACATGAGAAGGGTACCAACTTTAGTAGATTGGCATGTTTCTAACACCGCAGGAGCCTTAATTGTCATAAATAAGGGATTGCTTGCTATGAGAGCTATGAATATGCAAAATCGCCTTGCGTTGGATTTACTCTTCACCAAGGAGGGCAGAGTTTGCAAAGTCATTCATGCTCAGGAATGCTGCACACAGATAAGCAGCTTGACCGCTACATTACTAATATCACAAACATAATATAACACATGAACTAGTTGAGCTGGAAGAATCAGGTTCAGGAGATGAAATATGTTTTATATTTGGATGTATTGGAAGAGGGTTTGATAAGATTGGGGAGTGGCTTTGTGATGCAGGAGGAGGAATTCTAAAACTGCTTCTAACTTGTCTTTTGGTTATACTAATTAGCATTGCATGGGTGCCTATTTTCCTAAACCTTTTGTGAGAGAATTTCATCAAGCAGTAAAATGGACTTTGGGATCAAGAAACTGTCAGCAAAGAGAGGAAGATCAAAAAAAAAGGGACTGGATGTAAAAGTTGAAGAGATGTAAAGTGACTTAATGATGCTCTGAAGGATCTGGGAGAATCTAAAAAAAGAGCCCAAATCTAATGAACTATGTACCGTAATAAAGAGATGAGGTGATGATTTAGAAATCATCAAAGAGGGAGCTGTGAGAGCAGCATTCCTTTGACCTCACTAGAAACCAAGCTTGCGCTAACATAATTGTGTTTACACTGTCATCCATTTTCAACCACCTTCGTGATACAAGACGCGATGACTATTATTATTTCCCTGTTCTAAATAAAGAATTTCAAGCTTTACACTAATAAACTGAGAATGTTTCCAGAGGTTCCACCCTCATTGTTTTTAATCAAGGACATCCCACTGTTGCAGGCTATCACTGTACAATGTATCTACTAGCATGTCTGAATATACTGTTAGAACGACAAAATTCAATGCACTACAACTGTGAGAGAATGCTGAGATGTATTCTGTAGTAAAATGTTCTTCTTCCTTGTTCCTCATTGGTGCACACTCTGAAAATCATACCTCTGTGTAGAAATGTGTGAAAGTCGCTGTCCAAAGTCCTATATAATGATATCTGTCTCACTGTACCCTGGAACCCCCATACTTCACATTTAGAAGGCAAATCTATGACGGATTTCATAAAGAACCTTACTAAGTTTCTTGTACTTAAGAATTTTATGCCTTGCTACTAAACGTTTTGATGGCACATTACTTGTATTTGTCACTCAATTTCACATTTAAACTTACACACCTTAACTTGTGCATCTCATTCTTCACGTTTCAGTCCCAAATATTGAACTTTTTCGAAATGTGTTAGAAAGGGCTCCAAACGGGGAGCTCCAAAGTCCATATCGGGACTACACCGGTCCTAGCTATTGTTCTGCTGTGACTATTTAACACAGGGTTGCGTGCCAACAATACCAAAGAATGCCAAGTCTTCAACAGGCATCTCTCAGCACTGATTCACCAGTCTAGTACAGCTCATGACAGTTTTGTGTATATTGGTTCCAAAGCAGCTTTCTGATTAACAATCATGTCAATGGCTGGAGTGGATTTTCACAGTAAACCTTTATTTAAGGATCATGAAGCTGTTTATTGGCAGGAAGTCAGTGTTACTAATCGGTGAAAAGACCCTTGAGCACCAGAAGGTCTAACCAATAACGCCTGTGACACAAGAGTATACAAGAATGTAGTCATCGATTTCCATATTAGCCCACGGCTCAGGACGAGCGACCACCCAGTGAAAGGCACTTCTGTCTAGAAATAATGTGATCAGGGTGGGAGTCAGCCAATGAGGTACAGGGGTTTGTATAAAAAGGTTATGGAAGACAGAAAGGCCGGGATTAGAAGTAAAGCTTCCAAGAGGCTGGCAGTTTGAAAGATACTTCCAAATTTTTGGAAGTGATCAATAGGCCATTTTTAAAGGAGATGACATTTCTGGCATTGACGTTGTTATTTCAATGGAGGCATGGGTCGCGCATTATACAAGAATTTTTGCCCCAGAGAATGTGCCCCCCTTCATGATGTCATGACTTTGATTCACCTTTACTCCCATGTGACTTCCAATCTCCTTATGAAGATTATGAGGTTATTAATACTAGAAATAGGAGTATAGCAGGCAAGGCTCCAGGCCCAGACGGGGTCCCAATGGACTGTTTAAAATCAAACCCCTCCTTATGGCCACCCTTCCTTATTAATGTGTTTAGATCCATAGTGATGGGCCGATTCCTGAGTCCTGGAAGTCCGCTATTATAGTCCCTATTTTAAACAAGCATTTGCAATGCAATAGGTCTCGCATTTGCGGGAGTTTGAGCTATTGGCATTGTAAATTACAATGCCTTTTATTTATGATTTGAAAACCCGCAAGCGATGCATAAACACGCACTTTGTATGTATAGTCATTGCTTATGAGAAGCAAAGCTGGCAGTAACTGCACCACTTTTACTGCCAGCCACGCTTCTCATAAGCAAAGACCAGAAGTACAAAGTGCGTGTTTACGCACCGCTTGCAGGTTTTTAAACACCCAAATAAAAGACATTGTCGTTTACTATGCCAATAGCTCAAACTCTCGCTAATACTAGATCTATTGCATTGCAAATGCTGGTTAGTATATTATTACTGCTTTATACTTTATATTTTATAGTTAGCTATCTTTTACAACTAGCACTACACTTCCGGTGTGAAGTACTCTGTTATCTATTGGATCCTGTCTGTGGTATATGAGAGCATTAATAAATAATATTCACCCGTTTTTCACTACATTTGGGCTGCAGCAGCTGCCTTATGGCTTTCTTACAAGAAAGATGGTGCCAGATCGCATCAATAGCCATAATCACAGCATTTCTGGTGGTGAAAAGGCGCTCCAAAATAGCAATCAATTATATGAAGATCAGTGAATATTATTCATGACTATCATTCATTTGTAACTTTCAAACCCCTTGCACTGGCCCTGCTGAAATCTGACAGAGCATCGAAACATTATGTAACTGGCATTGAAGAAAGGGGTCACAGGGCTTGACATGAAGTAGATGAAAACAAGTCGAATTCTAGGAAGCTGTTGACACTTCATCCCAGACACGGCAGCCTGCTATGCAATTACTGACAAGGCAGACAACAGAACTCAGTGTGCCTGCAAACACCAAACAAACTCAACAGCCTTAACTCATTCGGTTATTTCGAGCCAGCCTCGTCTCCACCGAGTTCCCCCTCCCCCACGGGTTATGCAGCAGCCATGTGAAAATAGACCCAGATGCTGCAACACGGTTCCTATTTAAACACGAGCTTTAATTAATTTCAGCCAAAAAAATCACTTTAATTGTGATAATTACTACGGCCATAATAACTTCTTTGTTTACCTGTTTACTTACACGGAAGGTCAGGGGCCGGGGTGTAGATGTATTTGGAAGTTGATCTAACAGATTCCATCTTTGACGTGCTTCCAAAGCTCTTCGCTTCTACCAACGCCTAATAGAGAAATCCCTCTGGAGTTAACGCACTTTATCAACCAGAACACCGACGAGCAAATAAACACTGGAATTCATTCCAAGATAAAACAGGAAGTGTCCCATAAGTGTCGATCCTTTGTCACCACTCACACAGAAGGACGATCCTTAATGTTTGGAAAGTATTCCCTCACAGTGAACAGTTTAAAGAAAACAAGCCGAGCTCTGTGAGTGATTGCAAAGGAGGGGAGGAAAAACAGAGAGTGGGGTGGAGGAGCTGGGAAAAAACACAATGAACGTAATACCAGCGCAGTGTTCGTGAAGCAGACGCCCCGCTGATTATGTATGTCAGTAAGCTCCTTCCATCAACGAGAAACGGTGATAACTGCTTCTCGGCTGTAAGTTAATTCTCAAAAACACGAGGAGCGCAGTAAAAGTCATGACTTTCAGAGGTGGGTGTGCATACAGCTCATTCATGCAGCGTCGAGATTGGCTTTAAAGGAAACAAGCGACACAGCAGAATTTAATGAGGCGTGAATGAGGGCTGCGACAGCCGGACAATGGAGCTCTTCACTGAAGGGGAAGGGAATGTTTAAAAATATCTATCTATCTACATATCTTTGTATGGAAGATGGCGAGATCCCGGAAAGCAGTTTACACTCAATTTTAGTAAACTATTCTCCTTCCTACCTCCACAGTACTCCGCTGCGTGTTCCAGGGACCGCAAAGCGCAGTTCGCCCTGAAGTACACGAAGACGCTCTCGCCATCGAAGGAAACAATGTGATGACTCTGGGTAGGTTTAAAACAGTTTACTTTGTGAAATGGCGCTGCGTGGGAGTCTACCAGCCAGGCTCGCCGTCTGTGCACTCTGAAAGCACCCCAAGCCCTGCACCTTCGCCGATGGGGATGCACTAAGCCACCAAATCTGGTTAAACTTGGACTCAGCATACATCCGAGAGCCCCCAGGACAGGGGCACTCACTCACAGTGTCCATCCCGCCTGCCTCTCTCGGCCGTTTCTGGCTCAAGCACACGGAAAGACTGAAGCTGAAAACAAATCAAACAATTTATAAAGGGAGCGATTCGGAGCTGGAAGCGCTCACACACCCAGGAAAGAGCAGAGGCGGGCCGGCGCACTGCTTGCAGGAGGAGTGAGACACTCCCACGGAGGCCGGCCCGGTGGAGCAAAAAACCCTCCAGACTCCACGAGTGGATGGAATGCTGAGAAAGGGTCCATGAGGAGGCACCAGGCAACAACAAAGTAGTCCCTACATTCAAAGATACTGCCTTGCAGGGTAAGGTAACTGTAGTTGGTCGATGCTGCTTCCTCCGAAATCGGAAGAAAACGGAAGTGACGCATCGGCCCATCAGCCAATAATAAGCGAGTTTAAAAGAGCAATGCCACATTTAAACCAATGGCAAGGGACAAAACAAAAAAAAACGCAATGGGTGGAGTTTCACCCTTATTACTAATTACTTGATGCCTCGTAGAGGCAGCGCATGCGCGCTACCCATGCGAGACCTAAAAAATTACCTGTTACCGGCCGATCTCTTTGACCAACTCTAGTGCTAAGATCTTAAGCCGAACTTTATTGTCACATGTCGAAGATTGGTCTCTTGTAAATGAAATCAGATGTCCGACTTTGTTTTAGACATGTTGATGAAACAATTGAGCAATATCTAAATCTTTATCTAATTTGGGGGAAGGATGTGAAGGCTAAGAAAGGCTCTTTGCATCTTGCTTTTACTGATTTATCCAGTGCCTTTGATCTTGTGAATCACATGAAGTTGTGGGATCTAATGGGTAAAATGGAAATGAAACCCGACTTATTGACACTTATTATGTGCCTACATCAGAATCTTATTGTTAGTGCTCGATACGGCCCTTCAGGTGAATGCTCCCTCCACATAAGATCGACTAGGGGCATGAGGCAGGGGTGCATTTTGGCCCCTTTCCTGTTTCTGCTATACATTAAAGGCATTAATCATCATTTAGTAGAACATGGCAAAGATGTACCTTGCATGGGCCAAAAAGCTATTCCCATTTTACGTGGATGATGCAGTTCTGAATGTGTGTCCCACAAATAGCCTTCAGTTCCTTTTAGAGTTGTTTTTAGTGTTTATGGAGGACCTTGATCTTGAAGTAAATTTCTTAAAGTCTTATGTAATTAAATGTGCCCGCCCTAGCACTTACTCAGAGTCTTTTAAATGGGAGACTCTGTTTTATCAAAGGTAAAAAGATTTTTTATCTAAGGATGTTCTTTAAGCAGTCACTGAGCCGGACCCCATTTTGAACACTTAGGGCCAGATTACGATCTCGGTCAGAAGGCCTCCAGACGGGTTCCGGAACGAGCAAATCTGATTCTGAGCCTATGATTTCGACCGAATTGTCCCCTGTTCCGGACGACCAAGTACGATGTGAAGATCTCGTTCCCACCGACTGAACCATTTCCAAACCCAATCCTGTCAGTCCAACTCGTTTGCAGCCGATTCGCGCAGCACAATTGAGACGGCTTCCCAACAAGCGAGTATGATGCAGGATTCAGACAGCTGTGTCGCCTCGGTGTCAGCGAGATGAAGCGGCTGTCGGAATCGAACTTCGAGGGCCATAGCAGGCCTCCCTTCACCAGGAGCCCTACCAATCGGTTGCGAGGTAGTGCGTATGGGTCCCCCCGATCCAAGCATGCACAGTGTGGTGGGCAGGATGGGGTGCCCGCCACAGGGTGTACGCATTTCCCCATGGGAAACAGTGTTTACATCGCATGAGCAACAACGCATACGATTACAATGTGGTTGTTACAATGATCGTGTTGTTACAACGCATGCCATTACATTGCAAGTCGTTTCTACGACTTGCTGTAGGGGGCGTCCTGAACTAAGGAATACTATAATTTACTATTCCAACACCTTATCTATTGTTGCACACGCTGGAGTTTGAACAGTAAATTATACTATTCCTATGTCCAGTGTGTCCCCTACAGCAAGTCGTAGAAACAACTTGCGATGTAATGGTTTGCATTGTAACAACGTGGTCGTTGTAACAACCGCGTTGTAATTGCATGCGTTATAGCACATGCGATGTAACATAGCATATTCTTCCCCACCCACCCCTTTTTGCTTGTGAGCCTGTGTATGCGTAGAGTGCAATGGGAGTTTGAGCAAACCTAGTCTGTCAGCATACGTCTGAATCGTACACGTTAGTTCGGACTCGCACAGCACGATTCCCTTGGAAAGCCCTCCAGATCAGAGTCGTACGGAGGGCTTTCCTACCAAGACCATTATCGGGCCCTTAAATGCCAGACTTTTAACTGGAACATTGTAGCTATGTTTAGATTTGCCCATAGGCCCCAAAAAAAAAAACTAATTCCAGAAATGTTGAATCTATACAGGAGCAAGTGCATCTCAGCGGGGGTATACGGAGCAGGTTCATGGGGGTACAATAAGGCAGATATCTTACAACACGCACAAAATACATTTTGCGTAGGCTACTTTCAGTCCCAGGGGCACAGCTACTTTTTTTTTTTTTTTGAAAGTTCTTTTTATTGGCATTTAGGAATATAAGCATACATACATCACATTCCGTGGAAATGAGTATGTTACATGAGTAGCGAAATAGACCATTATCAATATAGAAAGTACGTATGTGTCTTATTCCGTGTAGATGTGGTCTGCACTGTAGCAGATCTTTGCCCGTAAAGAAAACTGGGGAGGAGAACCAAACTGGGAAGTGCCATGAAGTTCTGAAGGACGGGGCCAAGGCTATGTCCCAAGTCTGCCATTGTCCATTCGACAGTATAGCTGCCTCCCACCTAGGGGGGATGGGCGTGTGCACCATCCGGGATGAGGAACCGTTGGGTGCATCAGGTGAGCAGGGGGGAACCCAACTGGGCCGAAGGTGGTGTGGGGGGACATTGGGGGGGATCCCCCGTCGTGGGGACCCGGACCGCATGAGGCGGTGCGGTGTCGGGGGTATGCATGTCGGCTACCGGGGCATCCGGGGTCTGAGATTGTCTGAAGTGGTGTAGTAGGAGCGCCCATTCTAGAGAGATTGGGGTTTCCCAGGGGGCACAGCTACCTTAATATTCCATGAGGAGCTTGGGATATCTTACCTGGAAGATCGTATTGAATTAGACCCTTTATTATTGTGGGTTAAAATATGGTCATCTCCAGAGGCTGGGCTGATTAGATCTTGCTTTTCAGATTGCTTGTCATTAGATGGGGTAGACCAGATACAATAACTAAGGTTTTTGAAGGTCACCTTCGAAAGATTAGGCCTCCTTGATCTTTATAAATTCCCCCAAAAAATTGGTTCCAATTACAAATTACACATTTAACTGTTTTTAGAGCTTTGCATAAATAAACGTTTGGCCATTGCTCAGGCCAAACAATCAATTGTAAACTATGCCACAGTTTCAACAACTTAGGGCTTACAGCCTTACTTGAGGTGGTGTGTTTCCCCTACAGATCGTCACTGGCTGACTTTGTTAGACTTTGCACTTTAAATTTGCTTTTCCACCCCTAGTGACACAGCGAAAAATATATATTTTTGTGTGTGTGTCAACATTTCAATTCGAAGCACCGTCCATTTATTTTTGTTTTGCCCATTGTATCAAGATCCAAGACACTGTTTCAAGGCTAATGTTAGACGGCACATGGATGGTTTCATATTCATGCAGTCTTTAGGCTCACTTGAAATCTGTTCTGCAATCTTACATTTTATAATATCAGTATTTTATGTTAGAAAGAAATATGAATTTTAAGTGAAATTTTTCAATATTTTAGATATGACTTAGTCCATCTGACTTGGCTCTTTTCAATATTTATCCCAGAATTGTTATTTGAAAATTGGGTATTGTTTATGATTTTATAATAGATTACATTTGTCTAATCTATGTTGTTTTCATTTTATGCGTGATTTCATGGCCTTTGCAGAATAAAGTTTATTTTTACTCCACTTGACAAATACACAATGCAAAGGAGGAAGACGGTTCCACAAGAACCATTATGCCTGGAACATCATATCACAAATATAATGCAGAATAACTACAAAAATCAAACCCTATTCAGAATAGCACAATCCATGATCTTCATTTAATAAGGTAGAAACAGTTAACAGTCTCGACCCATGCATAATCACATTCTCCAGCTTGATGGCCCTATAGGGCACGCAACAAAAGACAACCAAGGAAATAGTTGAAGGTCAAATAAACAGCCCAATAAGAACCCCTAGAACAGATTGAACAGATAAATGTCTTGTCACATCAGCTACATCAAAATCATCACCAATTAATTACCAGACAGGCACCAAGCCCAGTGGGGAGTATCCTGGAGCTAAAGAGCAATTAAAATTAAAGCTCAGAAAATGCTTAGCCGTAATCGGAACCCTTACTAAAGATAAATACCATGACTTAGGAGGAGAACTAACAAGATCACCACAGCCAGTACAGACCACACAACAAGATCTAAAGTACCGTCTCACAGAAGGGCAGATGTTTGATGTGCCAATACATTTTGGACAAAGGTATAAAAAAAATGAAATCCAAAGGGCAGCTGCTGGCACCAACGCAGAGAAAAGTGCAGAATTATCCACCGACACAAAGATACATGCATTCGAATTGGAGAGAGCACCAGCCAGCACTGATAACAATATACCTTATCATTGTAGACAAGGATCTAGACAAGGATCTAGTTGGCCCCCAGGGACCCCCAAGATTCAAGTGGACTTAATAGGGATGTCATAGTTAGAAATTAGCATTTAAAAAACCTTAGAAATTCAGTGAAAAAACCATAGGTTTTAGGGACGTTATAGTTAGACATTAGCATTTAGATGTCATCAGTGATGTCATTTGAGATGTCAACAGTGATGTCACTGACCATGCCATGAGTGATGTAATATGTGACATCATTAGCAGTGCATTGCGGGGGCGCGAGTTATAGTTAGCTCTACTAACTATAACGGCCGAATTTCTCTGGTTTTGTACGAGTGAAATGTCCAACTAACTATAACATCCTTGGAACCTGTGGTTTTTTCAGTGAATTTCTAAGGTTTTTTAAAAGCTAATTTCTAACTCTAACAGGATATATCTTTTTGTGTGTGTGGCAACCTTTCATCCAAAGCACCGTCCATTTTTTTTATTTTGACCATTGTATTAAGATGGGGAAACAGATAAAAGTCTCCAGGCAGGATCATATTCTAGAGCTTATTGGCCCTAGAGGGAACACAACCAAAGCCAGCCTATCCACATGCCCTAGACAACCAATGAAAGAGTTGAAGGTCGAATAAACAGCCCAAATAGGGATCGCTGGAGCAGACTGAACCGATAAATGTCTTGTCACATCAGCTACATGAAAATCAACCCCAATTCATGAACATCCAGGCACCAAGCCCAATGGGAAGTATCCTGGAGCTGAAGATCAATTAAAATCAAAGCTCAGAAAATTCTTAGCTGTCATCGGAACCCTGACTAAAGGTAAATACCAAACATAGGAGGAGAACTAGCAAGATCACCACAGCCAGCACAGACCACACAACAAAATCTAAAGTAGAGGTTCACAGACGGGCATACTTTCTATCTGTGAATACATTATGGTACCAAGGAATAACAAAACGAAATCCGAAGCACCAAGGCACAGAAAACTGCAGAATTATCCACAGACACAAAGATACATGCATACGACTTGGACAAAGCACCAGGCCAGCATTGACAACACCATGTCTTATCACTGTAGACATATCCCAGGTCAATATAGAGAAAGACTTCAGTTTTTTTCGGTGGGGGGAATGTAACCCACTGCATGGCACCAAGCAATAGCCTGAGAGAGCTTTTTACATGGGTGCAGGCTGAGGATAAATAAAGTTCCAATATGATTATAGGGGAGCAGTCAAACAGCTCTCATACGTTACTAAAGTGCATGTGCCTGCACTGCATACTTATGGTAGATGACAGACCATGGAATCGTGCAGTTTGGGGTATACTCTTAAAACAACAGGAGTATTGAGATTTGCTTGATACGCCATTGACAATATCAGAACAGGGAAATTCAGGTGTAAAGTGAGTTCTCTTCAGTTGTATCCAAACAGATAAAGCACTTTGTCCAGTGAATCCTCACTTAGAGCGTTCCCTCATCTTCTAGGTTAGTGGTTGTTCTTTCTGTCAGCTTCACTGTTCACCTTTAATATACTACTGCGCCCACCTGGTCATTCCATCCTGTGTCTCAGCCAATGCAGCTCTCGAGGTCCTGTCCCACCTCATGGGGTAGATCTAAATCCACTATGACTCCTGAGAATGGTTGGACATGGCTTGCAGGTAATACACGTACTTCAGCATTAGATTTGTCATAGATTCACATGGTTTACTCATTCCAGTCCCCACTGTGCTATTTCAATAGTAGTATCAAGAAATTCCAAACAAACAAGACCAAATCACTCTTAGTTTATCAGCCAAATCACCTCATTAAAGGAGACCCAAACATCCGCTAGTGAAGTGAGAGCACCCTCATCTGCGCAATTGCCCCACCAGTCACAATAGTTTAGATTTCTACCACATTGCGTGGAAGGGATTCCCCTTCAGAGCTCTGCTCACAGATTTCTGTATGCACTGTTTTTTATTTAGAGGTCCTAGGAAATCCTTTTTTTCTGTTTAGAATATGACTAATTAAACAAGCAAAGCCATGATAAGAATTTGTACTTCTTGTTGGAAGAAGACACTATTTCCACATGAACAAGAACATAAATATATATACTGCATTATCTGCATGAGGCTAAATATTGCAACATATGCAAATACTTTTTGGCAAAACCCCTGGTTAGTTGACCCCAGAAGTGGAAGGTCACTTGCCAGGGCTCTTCAGATGAAGAGTTCTCCCATAGCAGTATCCATGAAGGTAAGAGACTGCTTCAAAATGAAACCTGAGGGAGACCGCCCCCTTAATAAAGTGAAGTCTGAAAAGAATCCACCATCCACCTCCGGAGAATCTCGCTGACTCCAGCAGAAAGTCAGGTAGACTGCTAATTCATCTCTTGAGGAGTACTCCAAAGAGAACGCTACATCAAACGTACTCAGTGGTGGACCCTTCAATGACAGGTGCTCCAGTGGACAGCTTATTTGATTTCGAAGCACCATTGATGCCCACTGCTGTGCTAACTAGTTGGTGACTGCCTCATTCTCAACACACTACTCATGATTACTCCAGTGACAACTTCACCATCAGTGATCTCAATTTCACTAAAGACAATGCAATTGTCTATAACACAATCACCATTAGAGAGGCACCAACCATCAGTGACCACTCCCTTCATGACAATGCTGGCAACAGCTTAGCTGTCAAAAATGCCACAGTTGACTTCCACACTGTGGACGACACTGAGGATAAGCCAGCCACACTCCCATCTGGGGTAGGCTTGTGTCATTTTTTCCTGAGGAGATGTCTCCTAGCAAGGTTCTTCTGCTTTTGCCTTCCAGCATCAATGACACAGAAGGTGAGTCCCAGGGCAACGGACAATTTGGGAGAAGACGAAGATGACCAAAATGCCCATGACCAATAACAAAGGAGACAAAAGTGATAGGACAATGAGAAAGTTGAGCCACTTTAAGCTTAGAGACAACATCACTATGATGGGCATTATGATTAATATGATGAAGGATCAAGCTATCAGGCATTTAATTATTAATATCCCTATCAGCCTTATAAAAGACCTCCATTGGAGGATGGAAGATTATGATCATCATTAGCCACCTATTCAAGAGTCTACCATAGCTCCGGCTTAGCTTTACTTGACTCCCACATCACAGCCTCCTAGAGTTCATCCAGATGCTCCCAAGCCTATCCCCCCCCATACACAACCTCAAACTCAGTCAAACCGTAAATCACAGACAATACTTCTTCTTCTGAGGATGACGATATACAGGTGGAAGGAGAACTTTCATATCACGCTCATTCTGTAACAGATGAATGGGATGACTATGTAGTGTCAACACCAGGGCACTTGCTCCACCTCTTCCGGACTCTCCTCAACATGACAAAGCAAAATCCGATTCACTAGTGGGGATGGCAACCAAGCCCTTTGATCTACTTGTGCCTGTAAATGAAACAGATTATTTCACTTTTTAAATCTAAGGAAGAACTCAGAAAGTCAGTAAGCTCACTTCCTAGTCTTTACCATGTATGGATAGAGTGTCACAAAATTAAACCAGCGTCAGGAGTGGTATAAACAGTGGTATAAACATTCTTTCTCAGACTTGACAAGGAATATAGAGTTCAAAATGATGCTCCAGCCTGTTTTATTGCTCACGGTCTAGCAGATTCTGTTGTTTATACAAGCGATGCAGCAATGTTCACGGAATCCGTTGCCTTAGAGCACGGCTGATCTGGATAGAGAGGGATCCAACATTTATAATTTCAGCAAAAGTTTTGACTCGAGCGGCAACATCAATCAAGACTGCCAACTTTCTGGCCATTGTCACCTGCATGATCGTCAAATCATGACTCCATACTTTGAACTTTTAGCTGCTGGCAAGAGAGAAGAAGCCCTGGACAAGCTGAAAGAGCTTCAGTGGCCATGACTGAGGGATCTATGGGTATGTCAAGTTTCTGCCAAACGGCTATTTTGGCAGTTGTAAGACAGCAAGGGTGGCCATGCTGTACCTCATGTAGACCTGCGGTACAAAACCACATTTTAAATATGCTTTTTAATGGTGAGAACCTCTCCAAAAGACATGTGGACATTTCCTGCATCTGTAAAATCAGATACAAACACGGTTCATTCTTTGTGGGTGCTGCAGTAATGTACACAGGTGCCCTTAATGAAGGGGCATCTTAAGGGGCTGAGAAGTGTCTAATTACAGTGGCAGTGTTCAACCTTACTGCTTTCTACCACTTCACAGTCCTATTACAGGCAGCCATACAACCCAACACCAGGTGTCATTTGAGACATCAGCCAAGGTAGGAAACCTCCACTCATAGCAAACTGCAGGACTAAGATCGTCATCAGTGATTTGCTGTTGGTCAGGTATCTTTGAGCCCTTCTTTTGTAACTGCAGGCCCAGTGGGAGAAATAATTTCTGCCTCTTATGAATAGTTGGAGACCATCAATTGGTTCTGGACTTAATACTATGTTGGAAGCAAACACACTTTTATATACTACAAGATCCATCAGAGAAGATATCTCACCAACATGTGCAAGTGGGAAACAGCCATTACCATTACATCGCAATGCCATTACATTGCATGGCATTACAACACAAATGCCTTTACCACACATGCCTTTACAACAAATGTCGTTGTAAAGGAAAGAATGGTGAAGGCATATGTGATGTAAATGTAAGTATAAGGTAAGTATAGGGTTTAGGGTGGGTTTGGGTTTTGGGGTGTAAGGGTATAGGTTTTGGGGTGTCAAGGTTAATTTTAGGGTTTAGGGTGGATTTGGGTTTTGAGGTGTCATGGGTAATTTTAGGTTTTAGGATGGGTATGGGTTTTTGGGGTAGCAAGGGTAATTTTAGAGTTCAGGGTGGTTTTTGGTTTTGGAGTGCTAAGAGTAATTTTAGGGTTCAGGGTGCCAAGGGTAATTTTAGGGTTCAGGGTGGTTATGGGTTTTGGGGTTCAAAGAGTAATTTTATGTTTTAGTATGGGTATGGGTTTTGGGGTGCCCAGGGTAATTTTAGGGTTCAGGGTGGGTTTGGGTTTTGGGGTGATAAGGTAGTGATAAGGGCAATTTTAGGGTTCAGGGCGGATTTGGGTGTTGGGGTGATCAGGGTAATTTTAGTTTTCAGGGTGAGTTTGGGTTTTGGGGTGTAGGTGTAATTTAGGGTCAGGGTGGGTTTTGGTTTTGGAGAGCCCAGGGTAATTTTAGGGTTCAGGGTGGGTATGGGTTTTGGGGTGCTAAGAGTATCTTTAGGGTTCAGGGTGGGTTTGGGTATTGGGGTGGCAAGGGTTATTTTAGGGTTCAGGGCGAGTATGGGGTGTGGGGTGCCAAGGGTAATGTTAGGGTTCAGGGTGAGTTTGGGTTTTGGGGTACAAAGGGTAATTTTAGGGTTCAGGGTGGGTTTGGGGTGCTAAGGTAATTTTAGGGTTCAGGGTGGGTTTGTGGTGCCAAGGGTAATTTTAGGGTTCAGGTTCGGTTTGGGTTTTGGGGTGCTAAGGTAATTTTAGGGTTCAGGGTAAGTGTGGGTTTTGGGGTGATAAGGGTAATTTTAGGGTTCAGTGTGGGTTTGGGTTTTGGGGTGCCAAGGATAATGTTAGGGTTCATAGTGGGTTTGGGTCTTGGGGTGCAAAGTGTAATTTTAGGGTTCAGGGTTGGTATGGATTTTGGGGTGCCCAGGGTAATTTTAGGGTTCAGGGTCTGTTCTGGTTTTGTGGTAACAAGGGTAATTTTTGGGTTCATTGTGGGTATGGATTTTGGGGTTCTAAGGGTCATTTTGTGGTTCAGGGTGGGTTTGGGTTTTTTGGGTGGAAAATGGTAATTTTAGGGTTCAGGGTGGGTTTGGGTTTTGTGGTGTAGAGGTAATTTTAAGGTTCAGGGTGGGTTTGGGTTTTGGGGTGCCAGGGTAATTTTAGCGTCCAGGGAGGGTTTGGCTTTTGGGGTGCGAAGGGTAATTTCAGCATTCAGGGTGGGTTTGGGTTTTGGGAAGCCCAGGTTAATTTTATGGTTCAGGGTTGGTTTGAGTTTTGTGCTGCCAAGGGTAATTTTAGGGTTCAGGGTGGTAATGGTTTTTGGGTAGTCAAATGTAATTTAAGTGTTTAGGGGACATGGGTACTGGTTTGGTAAGGGTAATTTTAGAGTTTTTTGGGGGTATGGTTACTGGGGCACAAAGGGTAATTTTGGGGTTTTAGGGGATATTAAAAAAATTACATAAATATGTTATATAGAATATATGTATATATATATTCACTGAAAAAACCATAGGTTTCACACACGTTATAGTTAGGAATTAGCATTTAAAAAACCTTAGAAATTCAGTGAAAAAACCATAGGTTTCACACATGTTATAGTTAGCTGGACATTTTACTCGTAAAAAACCAATGAAATTGCCCCGTTATAGTTAGTTCAGCTAACTATAACTCGCGCGCCCGCAATGCACTGCTGATGACGTCACATATTACATCACTCATGACATGGTCAGTGACATCACTCATGACATCACTGATGACATCTCAAATGACATCACTGATGACATCACTGATGACATCATCCAGTGAATGTGTGTTTTTCTGAAAATTAAATATGTTTTATATATGTGTATCTCAAGGTCGATGGAAGAATAAATGGGTATATAAGTGTCTAAATGGATGATTTGTTTTTGAAAAATTGATTGTGTTACTGACTGATTAAGTGTATCTCTCACTTTGTGTATAAGTGGCTGCATGGGTTGGTGAGTAGCTACATGGGTGTCTATATAGGTTATTAGTTGTTTTTTTGAGTATCAGTCTGAGTGTCTGTATGGTACGGTGGGGGGTATTACGTAGTGCATAGATGCATGAATGAGTGACTCACTGTTTGTATGTGTTGAAGACAGCATGTGTGCAGGACTGTATGGGTGGATGAGTGTGTGTATGGGTGTGTTAGTGAGTGAATGACTGTCTCAATAGTGTCTTCAGGAGTAACTACATATGTTTTTAACTAGTATTTGTGACTATTGGTGTATATATGTGAGTATATGTGAGAGGGAGAGATTGAAAGAGTTCCTGTATGAATAAGTATGTGTTTCTATAAGTGATTGTTTAAAAGACTAAGTATGTGTAAGTTTCCGTAGAAGTAAGTATGGTGGTGTGTGTATTACTGTATATGCAAGTAAATGTATGTTTTATTCTTTATTAGCATGAGTGACTATGTGTGTGAGTAACTCTATGGATGAGTGGCATTGTGTAACAGGATGTATAGATGTATGAGTACATATGATGAGTGAGTACATGTATGAGTGACTGTATAGGACTGTTGGTGAATGAGTGGATGTGTATGTGGATCTTAGAATTACTGAAGAGGTTGTTGTAACTGGTATTGGTATGTCCATTGTTTTGAAATTTTTAGTCTCTATTTTTGAATGTGTGTATCAAAGCTTATATTAAGGTGAGAGGAGGTCTGCCACTCTATCACAAGGATGATGTCATCAGTGATGTCATCAGTGATGTCATTTGAGATGTCATCAGTGATGTCATGAGTGATGTCACTGACCATGTCATGAGTGATGTAATATGTGACGTCATCAGCAGTGCATTGCGGGCGCGCGAGTTATAGTTAGCTGAACTAACTATAACGGGGCAATTTCATTGGTTTTTTACGAGTAAAATGTCCAGCTAACTATAACATGTGTGAAACCTATGGTTTTTTCACTGAATTTCTAAGGTTTTTTAAATGCTAATTCCTAACTATAACGTGTGTGAAACCTATGGTTTTTTCAGTGAATTTCTAAGGTTTTTTAAATGCTAATTCCTAACTATAACGTGTGTGAAACCCATGGTTTTTTCAGTGAATTTGCAAGGTTTTTTAAATGCTAATTCCTAACTATAACGTGTGTGAAACCCATGGTTTTTTCAGTGAATTTGCAAGGTTTTTTAAATGCTATTTTTTTTTTTATTCTTCATTTTTTTCAAACATATTTTTAATTTAATTTTCTTATCTTTTATAAAGACTATGCTTAAATTTTTAAAATCCTTAAATATTTTTTTTATATATATTTTTTAAAATAAACATGTAAAATTTATTTCCAGTTTTTTTTTTTATTTTTTTTATTTTTTTTTATAGTACGCGTACCGTAAGCTCACGGTAAGCGTACGGTTTACGCAACGCCCGTAATCTATCTACGCTGCTTGCGTATAGTTACGTACTTTGCGTAGCCGCGCGTACTGCGCGTGGGACGCGTGCGCGCTTACGCAACACGCGTACGTTACGCGGAAGTGCCGGGGAGTGACTGTTATGCGCATGCGCGCAAGCGCGTGTCTTTTTTACGCGCACGCGTACTTTTTGCCGTAAGCGTACCGTAAGCGTACCGTAAGCGTACGGTAGGTCATGTGATCTTGAAACACAACTTTTGATTGGTTGAAACTACTTTCAGTTCTAGAACTCTCCTACACCACACCCATTCCCCTCATTTCTGCTTGTGATCCCTTGGGAGAAGGAGCTGGTTTGTCTTTGGGATACGATGGCAGAACAGCAGAGCTCTTCTGAGAGTGAGGCTAGCACCAGCAGCACTGTCTTGAGGCAGAGAGCGAGGAAAGTAAAGCCTTCTTATGTTTGGGATTATTTTACTTTTCCAGAAGGCCAGCAAAAGGTGAATGCACCCTTAGTTACTTGCAAGCTGTGTAAGCGTGTACTTTCTAGAGGTAATCCTAACAGGAAGTATTCCTTTGGGAATCACACCATGAAGAGACACCTCCAGGAAGTACACAGAAGGACACATGGTCATCTTTTTGGAGGTAACTCTTCAGAAAGACGAGCCAGTACATCCACAGCAGCTCAGCCTGGACCATCATCTGCAGGGCAGACTCCTTCTTCTGCAGGTCAGGTGAGCCCTTCATCTGTGGGGGGAGAATCTCCTTTTGCTGGCCCTCTGGAAATTAACCCTCGGTTTGCGAGGGTTGAAGTACGGTGCGCCACTTGTCACGATCTAATTACTTATAGGGAGACCAGTGTTTCCCTGGTGAACAGTAAAATAGATCAGCACACTTGTCGTACCGTCTAATATTCCCAATCTTTCTTTCCTCTGTCCCTGCATGAACACAACGGTTCTTTTAAGAGCCAACCTTATCTTTCATCTTTTTTTTTCTTTTTTTTTAAAAACTTTTTTTTTTTTTTTACCGTACGCGTACGGTAAGCGTACCTTTTTTTTATTTTTTTAAAAAAAACACTAAAAATCATTTATCTCATTACAAAGTCCTTGAGAGACTACAATTTTTATTTTTAACTTACCATACTCACTCAAAAAAATATTTATTCATTTGTTTTTTTTAAAAATAGTTTTTAAAATGGTTGTAGTTTCCGAAAATTTTCTATATCGATCTGAAAATAAAGAAAAAAGTATTAATATTTTTTATCCATTTTATAATACAATACACATATTTACATTTTTTACAAAAAAATATTTTTGCCTTATTTTTGCTGTTTTCAGAATATATTGCATTTCACTATTAATTGTGAAAGCAATTGCATTCATCATTTTACAGCGGGCAAAAAAAATTAACAATCACAAAGATTGTATTAAAAAAGCCCAGAATGTCTTCTCACTTAAACTTATCATTACAGAAATGCATATTATTCTAAAAAAATATCATCTAAAAACAATACTTTTTTCTTTAAAATACCGTCTGATATGTTTGTTTCAGAAGTATAATCACAATATTATATCTCAAATAACTCCAAAATACATCTGATTTTATTTCCTTTAGGCCAAATAGTATTTTTTTTTTTTTCCTGGAATAAATTTCCAAGGGAAAACCATTAAAATTCTAAAGTTTAATCTGTCCAGATCTCACCAATTCTCTGTAACATTTTGGTTCACGAAAATTTTTTGAATAATTTATTTAGTCCACAATAGAATTGCTTACTTTTCCACATGGCCAAATAGTAATTTTTTAAATCATTTTTGAAAAAATTTCCAATGGCAGTCCAATAGCATTCCATAATTTAAAATGTGCAGAAGTTACCGATTATCTCTAAATTATTGGTTTTTGAAAATTGCATTAAAATTTAAAAAAGTCCACATTACAATTGGTTATCTTTCCTTTAGGCCAAATGATAATTTTAAAAATCTTTTTTCTACAAAATTGCAATGGTAATCCAGTAAAATGGTAAAATTATTTTGTCCAGATCTTGCCAAATCTCTCTAAAATTTAGGTTTCAGGAAGATTAGATAGGAATTTGCTAAATCAAAAGGCAAACGTTGTTTGAAAATCAATTGGGAATCATTACACAGTGTCCAGCCTTTTTCACATTTTAGATAAACTGTGTAATGTCCAGAAGTAACAGTAGGTCCATCATGGAAAATTATTGCAACAGTTACAAAAGTTTTTCCTGAAATTGATAATTGCTGTCCTGTAAACTTCTTTATTAAAGTATCCAATTTTGATCCATCAGCTCTACATCGTTGCATCATTAAAATTACATACTGTCCGTATTCCCTTAAAATTAATGTTGAAAACATGTCAGAATTACACTCACCACATTTCATGCTATGATTAGCATCTTTAACTAATTTTGCAAAAGTGACTGTTTTACTCTCTGGCAATGTCAAATAAATAAACCTTTCATTATCAACAATAGAGCCACATATATTATAACAATTATCACAACTATGTTCCCATTTATAAGAGAGACCAAAAAAAATGTCAATGGGAACTCCTTCTTCTTCCACTACCTGAAGAAAATACATCAAAAATTCGTGTGCATCTTGCTGTTCATTTTGAGAAAACTGTGTTCGTCCTGAACATACATCTAAAAGTTTTCTAATTTCAGTAGCACTTTCTATTTGAGTTTTATCTTTACTCAGCTTTTGAAAAAGGAGACTGAGCTCTGAACAGAATCTTTTTCCCTGATTTACTATTATCTGCTCTTGCAAACTTTCCAGATAAAATGCAACATTCAGCACTACATTAGCGTAGCAGTTGACACCAGAGCTATTTTCAAAATGACATCCTACAACCTGTTCTTCATTTTCCTTATTCTTTTTGCTTGCAATTACATCACTCCTCTTTTTTTTCCTCTTCTCTACATCTTCATTACAGATATTCTCATTTCTCCTTTTACGAGAAACTACACGTTTCTCCAACACAGGATACTGACCTAAATGAGGAGCATAGCTTCTTCTTAATCTATTATACTCCTTTACACAGTTTGTATCAGCACTAACTTTTGAGTCATCAAAGTCTATCATGAATAAACCTGATAATGTTTTGACTCGTGACAAAGCTACATATGCCATACCTTCTTTGAACACAGTTGAACCAATGTTCACAAATGCACAATCTACAGTCAATCCTTGAGACTTGTGGATAGTTACAGCATATGCTAGTGAAAACGGAAACTGCTTCCTACGTACATATAAGTCTTTCACAAGCATGAAACGAACTGAACAACGACAAATGTCTTTAACTTCCTCTATCTGATCAAATTTTATCTGTAAACATTCAATTCCTTCTTTTTTCTGATAATTAATAAAACCCACAACTCTTCCCATCGCTCCATTCACTAAGCCTTTCTCAACATCCAAATTTCTCCTTAAAAACACTCTACAGTTCATGCAAACATAAAGATTTTTTTCTAATCCTGCTGTTTTGGAGATGTTCTTCTCTAGTGAGTCCAATTTATTTTTCAGTTTGCCTGTTACTGTGACTGTAATTCTTCCATCCTCAATTTTGTCCACTGCTTCCAATTTCCTGATGTCTTCCTTTTCCAATTTCAAAAGCTCCTCATTAAATATTGAGCATTCACGTAGAGTTGGCATTAAGCAGATGACACTTTTGTTTTCTGCAATATTCTTGTATATTTTCTCTGCAACTATTTCTTCCTTTGGAAATAAATTATGTAGCAGCCGACTCTGTAATGCTTTTTTCCCAACATCTGTGAGTAGTCCAATCCTGATATCTTTCAGAATACTTCCATATTCTTCATCGTTTGCTTGCCTCATATTAGTTGTAAGTTCCTTGTACTCAAAGAAGGACCAAATATTTGTATTTCCAATGCTTCCCAATGACTTCTTTGTGTCTTCATGTGTCACAGTATTAAACACTGGTTGTCCTTTAACTGGAGTAAGTTGCAAAAGATCCCCAAAAACTATGACGTGTTTTCCACCAAATAACACGTCATAGTCTGTCTTCAAAATTTGCTGCATTCTTAAATGCACAAAGGCAAGCATTAAGTTTGATACCATGCTCACCTCATCAATAATGAGAACTTGCATCTTCTTCAATACTCGTGAAACTTCCAAGGATGCTTCTCCAGTTAGCTTGTTGAATTGTATTTTGTTCTCATGCTCCACTGGTAACATTAGCAAACGATGTAAGGTGATTCCTTTTATGTTATATGCTGCTAACCCAGTTGGAGCAGTAACCACACAAGACAAAGTAGAATCCGTTTTTTGCTTTAGGTAGCTTCTGATGACTTTAATTAGGAAACTTTTTCCAGTGCCAGCTTGTCCGCTTACATACATCCTGATTGGATGAAATGATGTGCATGAGCACTCTTTTTTGATATGTAGAAATCCGTGATCAATTTTGTTTTTGATCTCTTCATAAATTTGTTGCTGCTCTTGATTCAGTTGTCTTTCCAAATTTTCTAAGTCTATAAATTCTTCTTGAGCTTGATTCATAGCCGTTTCCACTTCATTCATGGCTATTGATGCTTCATTTTCAACGATTGGTTGTCCTAGGGGATCTTGACTGTGTGTTCCTGAACTTTGGCTGTCCTGAGAACTGTCTCTAGCTATTTCTGCTGCAATTGTAGTTTCCTGTTCAATTTCTTCATTTAACATTTGCAGATAAGTTGAGAATGTACTGCATTGTATGCTGTCTTTGCAAGCATTAAAAGAATCTTCATAGCTCTGGAATTCTCCCAGTAGTTCATCCTCTGTACGCCATGGTTTAAACAACTGTAAAAGAGCCAAGTAGTAAAATTCTTTCTTGTCGGTAGTGTCGCAACTCAGCTTCCGGTGATTTATCAAACTTCCTTTGGTTTGCTTCACCAAACATCCTTCTTCACCAACAACTTTATATTTTCCACTGTTGATGTCTTCTGCAGCTTTCCTGCAATAAATGTAGTTCTGTAACACTTCATAGAGACACATGTTCTCCAGATGATGACTTCTCTTGGGATAATATGTGTCCAACATGTTTGTTTTCAATATGTCTGTACTTTCTGGGTCATTCTCAGCCAAATATTCAATTTCTCCAACAGATTTCAGTACCCGATTTCTCATTGCTGCAAGGCCTAAACTTGCCCAAATTATTCTTCTTGACTTCGAGTAGAGACTTGCAGAAGATAACCTATCTGAACATTCGTAGGATCCAATTTCTCGATGCGATAACATCTTCAAACTGAAACTGTACAGCTTCTTACTGACAGTCTTCTCGTGAGAAATCTCTTCCCACATTTCCTTCAATTCTGTTTTTTCTGATTTCGTAATGTAAGACGTTACATATCGAGCAACAGCAATGGAATTGTCAGCAACATACTGTATATCCATGTTAGCGTTCCACATGGATAAAATGACTGGGTTGTAGTCATTTATATTTTTTGATTCTTCTTTTCTTTTAAGGTTGTAGGTATTCTTAGGTGATTTTCTTGTGATAGTATGTCTCACAGCTGACATAAAACTGTTGACTCTTCCATTTGTAAGAACAGGTCTAGGAAATCCAAATCGACATTTAGTGTAGTATTTTTCTTTGCTCTTGTATTTCCGTCGACAGTATTTTCCACACCGATGACTTTGGAAACGTAGAACTTGCTCCTTTAACTTGTTCTCTTCTGTGCTTTTAGGTATAGCACATGTTGCATATTCTTCAATGTAAGATAACACTGCTTCATCAGTATCTGTTCCAAACTTTGGGGCATCCTTGATCCACAGCAGCATATGAATATGAGGAGCACCTCTTGCCTGGTACTCTTTTCTCCAAAAGAAATCCACTACTTCTCCAAGGGGTGGATTTTTTTTATTGCAGATGAAGGACATCATAGCCTCAAATCTATGATTGAAATATCTGCAAACATTAACCGGATCCAATGAGCACAGTTCTCCTGCTGTCTTGTATTCGATGTTTTTAATGTTTGAATTGGCCTCTCGTAGAAAATCCAGTAAATCATCCCAAGCGTACTCGGCACAGCTTAGGGTAAGGAACCATGTTGGTGTTCCTAAATTGCGTAACATGCATTTTCGTTCACCATGGCGTCGGTACCAATATTCATTTGTCCCACGCTGACAAGCCATCAGATTGATCAGTTGTGTTTCCAAATGATCATCTCGGTGCTGCACTTTCTCCATAAAATCCTTAGCAGACACATTTTGTAAATGTACTCCACTTTTTAAAATGTGATTTACTGCATAAGACAGTGCAGACAAGTCGCTTTCAAATAAAAGATGGAACAAATAAGGAATACTTTGTCGAAATCTGGGATCTTCAGCATATAGTCTTGTAGTTCGATACTCTGAAGCTGGAATCTGTTCTGGACGTTCATCGTATCGTCCTCCTTTTCCTTTAGGAAACAGCTGGGGAAAACATCGAGCTTCCAAGCTCTCCTCCCATACACTCACGGGATTTCCTTTTGCTTTCTTCATCTGAAAGAGATCAATATTGTCTCCCATAACTTCTTTCGAATGGAGAGGATGTATGCTAAAATGTTCATAAATTTCTTCTTCCTTTGACTTGTCCACTTTTTCAATTTGTCCAGTTGGTGTTTCTGTGTCTCCTTGTAAATCTTCTTCTTCTTCTTCTTCTTCTTCTATATAAATTGATTCATACCATTTGTTATTTTTTTTCAAATACAAATTTGCTCTTTGTACTTTCCGCACATCTACCAGCTCCTGCCAAATCTTCTTATTCTTTGTAGGTACACCATTAACCAGAATAATTAATGGTTCAGTTTCCAAAGTATCCGCATCAATAGTTTCCATATTTTTTTTCAAATCCAAGGGCAAATACACCACTCTACCTTTTAAACCTCTCAGTAAATCTGAAGGAGGTAATTTACCAGTTTTGGGCTCCATACGTACTATGGTCTGGAACGGATGAACACATTGAATGAGTATAGACTCATATGTATTTAATTCAGAAAGTTCAGCAGGAATAGCATCCAATTCTAAATTATTATGTACAGCTCTGGTCGGCATTCTATTTTCCTCTAACTTGTTGTAGCAGTACTTACAAATACGCTGATCTTCACCCAATTCAAAACAATTTTCAAGAAATATATATGTGGCAAAATCCATCCACTTATAATTATCTTCATTTTCACTCTTTCTGTAGAGATCAACATTCCTAGTTTGTTTTCTATAATGAGTTCTGCGGCAACAAATACAAGTAACATTTGGTCTTTCATTAGAGATTATTGCAAATTTTGTTATGTGATCATTAAATGTCTTACTTACACAAGGTTCTACATTCTCTTCCACTTCTGCCTCATTTACTGTGTCCTTCTCTGCACTGTTTTGTTCAGGACCAAAGTAACAAAACTGAATTTCATCAACAACCTTCTCTACATCTGATACCGTTCCTCGGAACAGAGCCCTATTCAATTCATTTAACTTTATTGCTGGACTTTTGGCAAAATACAACCGTCTCACAAACTTTCTCATTTCAGTATGATGAACAGCCAGCATCCTAAAATGATGGAAAACACTATTGCACACTTTTCTAGATAGACAAGCAAGAGAATGACCCTGCAAACCAGTATTCTCTCTCACTCTGCATGGATCCAGACTTTGAAGCACCTTAATCTTTTGTTTTACACTTTTTTTACTATATTCTCTTAGAAACTCTCGAAATCTGTCAATAGATTCCTGACGCACAGTGCAAATACTACTACAATTCCAAGTGTACACTGGGGCTTTAGGACGTCTCCCCATTGCCTCATCTGCCATCACTTGTACCTCATCTCTTGGAACCATTATCTCCTTCTCCATTATGCAACCATTTTTTACTTCGTATGAACGACCTCTGGTGTCAACTGCATGCAGCAAACTATTACTTTGAAAATAGCTCTCTTCATTAAAAAAAGGTTCACTACTTGAACTATGCATCCACTTTCCTAAAAACACTTTACAAAAGTTTGTTCTGTTCACTACTCTTTTGCTTTTGCTTTGTGATTTCAGTACATTAACCATTTTATCTAATGTACGCATCCTATTCAAAATTAATATGAATAGTTTCCTTTTTAATTCTAATGCTTTTGCTGCAATGGCTTCAATTTCTTTTTTTCTCTTGTAATATTTAGCCTTTTGCTTATATTTCTTTATATCCTTTATCAAATTGGACATAACTCTTCTCTGAAACATTTTTCTACGTATCTCTTTAAATGCTGTTTTTCTGTTTATGTTAAACTTTTCAATTGCAGAAGGTATATTTGCATTAACTAAATTCTCAATTTTTTGCTGTTCTCTATTTTTTATTACATTTTTCCGAGAACAGACATTTTGTACATTTTTCTTTGTTTTGAATATTTTGTTTAGAAATTGTTTTTTTTTGCTTACCAGAAGATTTTTTCTTTTTCCCAACATCAGCATCTTCTACTAACTTTGGTCCTCCAGTTGTCTTCAAATATAGTTTTTTTTTTAGCGTTTTTTGAACTCGAGATTTTGTAGGCATCTTAAATTTTGTTCACTGTTCTTCAGTAATACCTGAAAAAAACTAAAAAAAAAATCCTTTATTGTATTTAAATATATTACTACATTTCTTTTCACAATAGTCACAAAACGAAATTTCTTTGCCAATTTGAATGCACACAAACTGCTCTTTTTTTTGGGCAAGTGAAAATCTCTTTTACAAACTGTCACATTATGAAACCAAGCTGTTTTTTCAGACCACCACCATGTGTATTCTCTGTGACTGCCTACACTCCAGCAGGGGCAACCAGCCTTAGTGATGCTGAATGTATTTGCATTACAGACTTAAACCTGAAAACCCCACTCGCTTCTAATTACTGTGCATGACTATACATGGCAAGCACATGGGTGTGTGCTAAGCCTCTGCTTCTTCCCCCAAAAAATCGCTCCCCCTTTCCATCTACTGCAACTGTGAAATCACCAGAGCAAGACGCAATAAATCTCTGCCTATAATTCTTCTATGTACACAGAGTCATGTTTTCACATTAGTGCCAAAACGAAATTTCTTTGCCAATTTGAAAGCACACTTACTGCTCTTTTTTTTTCGGGCCAAGTGAAAATCTCTTTTTACAATTTGAAATCACTTTTACAGACTGACACATTCTGAAACCTTTTTTTTAAATTTATTTAAATGCACATGTCCAAGCTGTTTTTTTTTCAGACCACCACCGTGTGTATTCTCTGTGACTGCCTACACTCCAGCAGGGGCAACCAGCCTTAGTGATGCTGAATGTATTTGCATTACAGACTTAAACCTGAAAACCCCACTCGCTTCTAATTACTGTGCATGACTATACATGGCAAGCACATGGGTGTGTGCTAAGCCTCTGCTTCTTCCCCCAAAAAATCGCTCCCCCTTTCCATCTACTGCAACTGTGAAATCACCAGAGCAAGACGCAATAAATCTCTGCCTATAATTCTTCTATGCACACAGAGTCATGTTTTCACATTAGTGCCAAAACGAAATTTCTTTGCCAATTTGAAAGCACACTTACTGCTCTTTTTTTTTCGGGCCAAGTGAAAATCTCTTTTTACAATTTGAAATCACTTTTACAGACTGACACATTCTGAAACCTTTTTTTTAAATTTATTTAAATGCACATGTCCAAGCTGTTTTTTTTTCAGACCACCACCGTGTGTATTCTCTGTGACTGCCTACACTCCAGCAGGGGCAACCAGCCTTAGTGATGCTGAATGTATTTGCATTACAGACTTAAACCTGAAAACCCCACTCGCTTCTAATTACTGTGCATGACTATACATGGCAAGCACATGGGTGTGTGCTAAGCCTCTGCTTCTTCCCCCAAAAATTCGCTCCTCTTTTCCATCTACTGCAACTGTGAAATCACCAGAGCAAGACGCAATAAATCTCTGCCTATAATTCTTCTATGCACACAGAGTCATGTTTTCACATTAGTGCCAAAACGAAATTTCTTTGCCAATTTGAAAGCACACTTACTGCTCTTTTTTTTTCGGGCCAAGTGAAAATCTCTTTTTACAATTTGAAATCACTTTTACAGACTGACACATTCTGAAACCTTTTTTTTAAATTTATTTAAATGCACATGTCCAAGCTGTTTTTTTTTCAGACCACCACCGTGTGTATTCTCTGTGACTGCCTACACTCCAGCAGGGGCAACCAGCCTTAGTGATGCTGAATGTATTTGCATTACAGACTTAAACCTGAAAACCCCACTCGCTTCTAATTACTGTGCATGACTATACATGGCAAGCACATGGGTGTGTGCTAAGCCTGTGCTTCTTCCCTCAAAAATTCGCTCCTCTTTTCCATCTACTGCAACTGTGAAATCACCAGAGCAAGACGCAATAAATCTCTGCCTATAATTCTTCTATGCACACAGAGTCATGTTTTCACATTAGTGCCAAAACGAAATTTCTTTGCCAATTTGAAAGCACACTTACTGCTCTTTTTTTTTCGGGCCAAGTGAAAATCTCTTTTTACAATTTGAAATCACTTTTACAGACTGACACATTCTGAAACCTTTTTTTTAAATTTATTTAAATGCACATGTCCAAGCTGTTTTTTTTTCAGACCACCACCGTGTGTATTCTCTGTGACTGCCTACACTCCAGCAGGGGCAACCAGCCTTAGTGATGCTGAATGTATTTGCATTACAGACTTAAACCTGAAAACCCCACTCGCTTCTAATTACTGTGCATGACTATACATGGCAAGCACATGGGTGTGTGCTAAGCCTCTGCTTCTTCCCCCAAAAATTCGCTCCCCCTTTCCATCTACTGCAAATGTGAAATCACCAGAGCAAGAAGCAATAAATCTCTGCCTATAATTCTTCTATGCACACAGAGTCATGTTTTCACATTAGTGCCAAAACGAAATTTCTTTGCCAATTTGAAAGCACACTTACTGCTCTTTTTTTTTCGGGCCAAGTGAAAATCTCTTTTTACAATTTGAAATCACTTTTACAGACTGACACATTCTGAAACCTTTTTTTTAAATTTATTTAAATGCACATGTCCAAGCTGTTTTTTTTTCAGACCACCACCGTGTGTATTCTCTGTGACTGCCTACACTCCAGCAGGGGCAACCAGCCTTAGTGATGCTGAATGTATTTGCATTACAGACTTAAACCTGAAAACCCCACTCGCTTCTAATTACTGTGCATGACTATACATGGCAAGCACATGGGTGTGTGCTAAGCCTCTGCTTCTTCCCCCAAAAATTCGCTCCCCCTTTCCATCTACTGCAACTGTGAAATCACCAGAGCAAGACGCAATAAATCTCTGCCTATAATTCTTCTATGCACACAGAGTCATGTTTTCACATTAGTGCCAAAACGAAATTTCTTTGCCAATTTGAAAGCACACTTACTGCTCTTTTTTTTTCGGGCCAAGTGAAAATCTCTTTTTACAATTTGAAATCACTTTTACAGACTGACACATTCTGAATCCTTTTTTTTTAAATTTATTTAAATGCACATGTCCAAGCTGTTTTTTTTTCAGACCACCACCGTGTGTATTCTCTGTGACTGCCTACACTCCAGCAGGGGCAACCAGCCTTAGTGATGCTGAATGTATTTGCATTACAGACTTAAACCTGAAAACCCCACTCGCTTCTAATTACTGTGCATGACTATACATGGCAAGCACATGGGTGTGTGCTAAGCCTCTGCTTCTTCCCCCAAAAATTCGCTCCCCCTTTCCATCTACTGCAACTGTGAAATCACCAGAGCAAGACGCAATAAATCTCTGCCTATAATTCTTCTATGCACACAGAGTCATGTTTTCACATTAGTGCCAAAACGAAATTTCTTTGCCAATTTGAAAGCACACTTACTGCTCTTTTTTTTTCGGGCCAAGTGAAAATCTCTTTTTACAATTTGAAATCACTTTTACAGACTGACACATTCTGAAACCTTTTTTTTAAATTTATTTAAATGCACATGTCCAAGCTGTTTTTTTTTCAGACCACCACCGTGTGTATTCTCTGTGACTGCCTACACTCCAGCAGGGGCAACCAGCCTTAGTGATGCTGAATGTATTTGCATTACAGACTTAAACCTGAAAACCCCACTCGCTTCTAATTACTGTGCATGACTATACATGGCAAGCACATGGGTGTGTGCTAAGCCTCTGCTTCTTCCCCCAAAAATTCGCTCCCCCTTTCCATCTACTGCAAATGTGAAATCACCAGAGCAAGACGCAATAAATCTCTGCCTATAATTCTTCTATGCACACAGAGTCATGTTTTCACATTAGTGCCAAAACGAAATTTCTTTGCCAATTTGAAAGCACACTTACTGCTCTTTTTTTTTCGGGCCAAGTGAAAATCTCTTTTTACAATTTGAAATCACTTTTACAGACTGACACATTCTGAAACCTTTTTTTTAAATTTATTTAAATGCACATGTCCAAGCTGTTTTTTTTTCAGACCACCACCGTGTGTATTCTCTGTGACTGCCTACACTCCAGCAGGGGCAACCAGCCTTAGTGATGCTGAATGTATTTGCATTACAGACTTAAACCTGAAAACCCCACTCGCTTCTAATTACTGTGCATGACTATACATGGCAAGCACATGGGTGTGTGCTAAGCCTCTGCTTCTTCCCCCAAAAATTCGCTCCTCTTTTCCATCTACTGCAACTGTGAAATCACCAGAGCAAGACGCAATAAATCTCTGCCTATAATTCTTCTATGCACACAGAGTCATGTTTTCACATTAGTGCCAAAACGAAATTTCTTTGCCAATTTGAAAGCACACTTACTGCTCTTTTTTTTTCGGGCCAAGTGAAAATCTCTTTTTACAATTTGAAATCACTTTTACAGACTGACACATTCTGAATCCTTTTTTTTTAAATTTATTTAAATGCACATGTCCAAGCTGTTTTTTTTTCAGACCACCACCGTGTGTATTCTCTGTGACTGCCTACACTCCAGCAGGGGCAACCAGCCTTAGTGATGCTGAATGTATTTGCATTACAGACTTAAACCTGAAAACCCCACTCGCTTCTAATTACTGTGCATGACTATACATGGCAAGCACATGGGTGTGTGCTAAGCCTCTGCTTCTTCCCCCAAAAATTCGCTCCCCCTTTCCATCTACTGCAACTGTGAAATCACCAGAGCAAGACGCAATAAATCTCTGCCTATAATTCTTCTATGCACACAGAGTCATGTTTTCACATTAGTGCCAAAACGAAATTTCTTTGCCAATTTGAAAGCACACTTACTGCTCTTTTTTTTTCGGGCCAAGTGAAAACCTCTTTTTACAATTTGAAATCACTTTTACAGACTGACACATTCTGAAACCTTTTTTTTAAATTTATTTAAATGCACATGTCCAAGCTGTTTTTTTTTCAGACCACCACCGTGTGTATTCTCTGTGACTGCCTACACTCCAGCAGGGGCAACCAGCCTTAGTGATGCTGAATGTATTTGCATTACAGACTTAAACCTGAAAACCCCACTCGCTTCTAATTACTGTGCATGACTATACATGGCAAGCACATGGGTGTGTGCTAAGCCTCTGCTTCTTCCCCCAAAAATTCGCTCCCCCTTTCCATCTACTGCAAATGTGAAATCACCAGAGCAAGACGCAATAAATCTCTGCCTATAATTCTTCTATGCACACAGAGTCATGTTTTCACATTAGTGCCAAAACGAAATTTCTTTGCCAATTTGAAAGCACACTTACTGCTCTTTTTTTTTCGGGCCAAGTGAAAATCTCTTTTTACAATTTGAAATCACTTTTACAGACTGACACATTCTGAAACCTTTTTTTTAAATTTATTTAAATGCACATGTCCAAGCTGTTTTTTTTTCAGACCACCACCGTGTGTATTCTCTGTGACTGCCTACACTCCAGCAGGGGCAACCAGCCTTAGTGATGCTGAATGTATTTGCATTACAGACTTAAACCTGAAAACCCCACTCGCTTCTAATTACTGTGCATGACTATACATGGCAAGCACATGGGTGTGTGCTAAGCCTCTGCTTCTTCCCCCAAAAATTCGCTCCCCCTTTCCATCTACTGCAACTGTGAAATCACCAGAGCAAGACGCAATAAATCTCTGCCTATAATTCTTCTATGCACACAGAGTCATGTTTTCACATTAGTGCCAAAACGAAATTTCTTTGCCAATTTGAAAGCACACTTACTGCTCTTTTTTTTTCGGGCCAAGTGAAAATCTCTTTTTACAATTTGAAATCACTTTTACAGACTGACACATTCTGAAACCTTTTTTTTAAATTTATTTAAATGCACATGTCCAAGCTGTTTTTTTTTCAGACCACCACCGTGTGTATTCTCTGTGACTGCCTACACTCCAGCAGGGGCAACCAGCCTTAGTGATGCTGAATGTATTTGCATTACAGACTTAAACCTGAAAACCCCACTCGCTTCTAATTACTGTGCATGACTATACATGGCAAGCACATGGGTGTGTGCTAAGCCTCTGCTTCTTCCCCCAAAAATTCGCTCCCCCTTTCCATCTACTGCAAATGTGAAATCACCAGAGCAAGACGCAATAAATCTCTGCCTATAATTCTTCTATGCACACAGAGTCATGTTTTCACATTAGTGCCAAAACGAAATTTCTTTGCCAATTTGAAAGCACACTTACTGCTCTTTTTTTTTCGGGCCAAGTGAAAATCTCTTTTTACAATTTGAAATCACTTTTACAGACTGACACATTCTGAAACCTTTTTTTTAAATTTATTTAAATGCACATGTCCAAGCTGTTTTTTTTTCAGACCACCACCGTGTGTATTCTCTGTGACTGCCTACACTCCAGCAGGGGCAACCAGCCTTAGTGATGCTGAATGTATTTGCATTACAGACTTAAACCTGAAAACCCCACTCGCTTCTAATTACTGTGCATGACTATACATGGCAAGCACATGGGTGTGTGCTAAGCCTCTGCTTCTTCCCCCAAAAATTCGCTCCTCTTTTCCATCTACTGCAACTGTGAAATCACCAGAGCAAGACGCAATAAATCTCTGCCTATAATTCTTCTATGCACACAGAGTCATGTTTTCACATTAGTGCCAAAACGAAATTTCTTTGCCAATTTGAAAGCACACTTACTGCTCTTTTTTTTTCGGGCCAAGTGAAAATCTCTTTTTACAATTTGAAATCACTTTTACAGACTGACACATTCTGAATCCTTTTTTTTTAAATTTATTTAAATGCACATGTCCAAGCTGTTTTTTTTTCAGACCACCACCGTGTGTATTCTCTGTGACTGCCTACACTCCAGCAGGGGCAACCAGCCTTAGTGATGCTGAATGTATTTGCATTACAGACTTAAACCTGAAAACCCCACTCGCTTCTAATTACTGTGCATGACTATACATGGCAAGCACATGGGTGTGTGCTAAGCCTCTGCTTCTTCCCCCAAAAATTCGCTCCCCCTTTCCATCTACTGCAACTGTGAAATCACCAGAGCAAGACGCAATAAATCTCTGCCTATAATTCTTCTATGCACACAGAGTCATGTTTTCACATTAGTGCCAAAACGAAATTTCTTTGCCAATTTGAAAGCACACTTACTGCTCTTTTTTTTTCGGGCCAAGTGAAAATCTCTTTTTACAATTTGAAATCACTTTTACAGACTGACACATTCTGAAACCTTTTTTTTAAATTTATTTAAATGCACATGTCCAAGCTGTTTTTTTTTCAGACCACCACCGTGTGTATTCTCTGTGACTGCCTACACTCCAGCAGGGGCAACCAGCCTTAGTGATGCTGAATGTATTTGCATTACAGACTTAAACCTGAAAACCCCACTCGCTTCTAATTACTGTGCATGACTATACATGGCAAGCACATGGGTGTGTGCTAAGCCTCTGCTTCTTCCCCCAAAAATTCGCTCCCCCTTTCCATCTACTGCAAATGTGAAATCACCAGAGCAAGACGCAATAAATCTCTGCCTATAATTCTTCTATGCACACAGAGTCATGTTTTCACATTAGTGCCAAAACGAAATTTCTTTGCCAATTTGAAAGCACACTTACTGCTCTTTTTTTTTCGGGCCAAGTGAAAATCTCTTTTTACAATTTGAAATCACTTTTACAGACTGACACATTCTGAAACCTTTTTTTTAAATTTATTTAAATGCACATGTCCAAGCTGTTTTTTTTTCAGACCACCACCGTGTGTATTCTCTGTGACTGCCTACACTCCAGCAGGGGCAACCAGCCTTAGTGATGCTGAATGTATTTGCATTACAGACTTAAACCTGAAAACCCCACTCGCTTCTAATTACTGTGCATGACTATACATGGCAAGCACATGGGTGTGTGCTAAGCCTCTGCTTCTTCCCCCAAAAATTCGCTCCTCTTTTCCATCTACTGCAACTGTGAAATCACCAGAGCAAGACGCAATAAATCTCTGCCTATAATTCTTCTATGCACACAGAGTCATGTTTTCACATTAGTGCCAAAACGAAATTTTTTTGCCAATTTGAAAGCACACTTACTGCTCTTTTTTTTTCGGGCCAAGTGAAAATCTCTTTTTACAATTTGAAATCACTTTTACAGACTGACACATTCTGAAACCTTTTTTTTAAATTTATTTAAATGCACATGTCCAAGCTGTTTTTTTTTCAGACCACCACCGTGTGTATTCTCTGTGACTGCCTACACTCCAGCAGGGGCAACCAGCCTTAGTGATGCTGAATGTATTTGCATTACAGACTTAAACCTGAAAACCCCACTCGCTTCTAATTACTGTGCATGACTATACATGGCAAGCACATGGGTGTGTGCTAAGCCTCTGCTTCTTCCCCCAAAAATTCGCTCCCCCTTTCCATCTACTGCAACTGTGAAATCACCAGAGCAAGACGCAATAAATCTCTGCCTATAATTCTTCTATGCACACAGAGTCATGTTTTCACATTAGTGCCAAAACGAAATTTCTTTGCCAATTTGAAAGCACACTTACTGCTCTTTTTTTTTCGGGCCAAGTGAAAATCACTTTTACAGACTGACACATTATGAAACCACCATGTGTAACTACAACAAAAACAATTCCCATTTCTATTATTCATTTCTTAAGTTACCACATACATCCCCTCTCAAACTGTAAACTCACCTTTAAAATTAGTTAGTTGTGAAAGAAATGTGACACTCAAACAGCAGATTATCAGAGCCAGGATCTCTGTTCTCTACACCTCTCTCCTCTCAGCAGAACCAGATAATGGCAAACTTTCCCTCTATTTTTCCACACATATACATGTAAGTTTCAAATCTCAGTGCTTCCCCCTTTTTTTCAAATGTAATGACACATTTCTATTGGTTGAAAACCAACCCTTTTCCAAAAGTACCCTGCCCCCAACTTGACTTCTGCCTAGTACCCTTCCCCCAACTTGACTTCTGCCTGCTACCATAGCAACAGCTCATGGAACACTGCTGTGTGCAGTTAGGTCAGAAGTTCGACACACAATGTTTCAATTCCACAGAGCAAGAGTGCTTGACTTTTCAAACCTAACAGCAAAACCATAGTACTGTTCTTTGGTTACACATTTTTTTGTACCAATACAAAACATGCTTCTTTTAATTTTCACATACAGCCTAGTTTTTTTTCTAGAATGGTATGAAACAGCCAATCAGTTCTTTTTGTTTTGTAAAAAATATGTATGCCTCCATTTCCAAACTGTCTTTCTTTTCATATTGCCATTCTACTGAAAGACACCTCCTGAGTGCATCCAGTTCTCCTTTGAAGATGTTCACAGTGTGGATTGTAGGGCACAGCTATGTCTTCTGGAGTGAAAAGTTTGCAGAGAAAACAGATATGGTGAGAGACCTTGCTTTGCCAAATGTAGACATTAAATGGATTGGTCAGAGAGGGTTAAAGTGGCACCAATTGATGCCATTGGTGAAATCCTTCATTCAAATCCAACACCCTGACCTCATAATAGTGCACTGTGGTGGCAATGACCTAGGCACTTTGACTGGGGTAGGTCTGGAAATGCTTATGAAGGACACCTTTGCACAACTGTTTACACTTTTCCCTAAAACTGCCTTTGTGTTTTCCAACATATGCCAAAGGCAAAAATGGAACTGGGCCAATCATTTCTGTCCTCAGATTGACAAAGCAAGAAAGCACGTCAACAAATCTGTTTCTGCTTTCCTCCGTGACTATGGTATGGGTGCCATTTACCACAACAACTTGCGTTACGACATGCAAGACATTTATAGAGGAGATGGTGTGCACTTCAATGATGAAGGGAACAGAGTCTTCCTCTTGAACCTTAGACTCTGCATCGGTACTTACTTGTAGGTACCACTAAAAAAATGACTCCATAAACACAACAGCTCTTTTTAGAGCTCCCTAATTTCTAAACTCTTAAATCTGCTTTTCATTTATTTATTTTTTTTTTTTTTACCGTACGCTTACCGTAAGCTTACCGTACGCGTACCCCGTGATTTTTTTTAAAATCAATAAATGTTTTTTTTGTACTTTTCTGTCCTTCTTTGACCCCCTTACAATTGTTAGGGGGTCTGTAACTCTCCTCATTGCCCCCTTTCCTTGTTTTCACTCTTTTTTTTCAGAGTGAAATACACAAAATGGCGGCCGCCGCTTCCTGGTTTCGGCCGATTCGAATGTTTACTAAGATCTAAGAGCCAATCAGAATCGCGCTCGCGCACGCCACCGTACGCTTACCGTAAGCGTACGGTAAGCGTACCGTAAGCGGGCTCAGATATATATATTGATTTAAAGGCTATTTTCTCAGAATCTACTGAACAGATTTACACCAAACCTACAAAAGGCACTTCCTTGACCTAGGGACTACCTCTCTGCCAAATTTTGAGTAATTCTGTTCAGCCGTTCGGGCTGTAGCTCGTTCTAAAGGTCCTATGGAAAAATGCATGGGAAAAACGCGTTTTGGGACCCCCCTTTTATCTCAGCCCCCGCTTGACGGATCCCCCCGAGACTTTCAGGGTAGGAGCGGAGCGTAGCGCCCCACCTATTTTGAGAAATTCGCGAGGATTCGTCGACCGGCGCCAAAGTTATTCAAAATAGAATGTTGAGGTTTTCCTATGGAAACGTGGTCCTAACTATAACTACCTACTGGCGACCGCCAGTAGGTAATATATATATATATATATATAAATATATATATGTGTGTGTGTGTGTGCATATATATTACCTACTGGCGGTCGCCAGTAGGTAGTTATAGTTAGGACCACGTTTCCATAGGAAATCCGCAACATTCTATTTTGAATAACTTTGGCGCCGGTTGACGAATCCTCGCGAATTTTTCAAAATAGGTGGGGCGCTACGTTCCGCGCCTTCCCTGAAAGTCTCGGGGGGATTCGTCAAGCGGGGGCTGAGATAAAAGGGGGGTCCCAAAACGCGTTTTTCCCATGCATTTTTCCATAGGACCTTTAGACAGGGCTACAGCCCGAACGTCTGAACAGAATTACTAGAAATTTGGCAGAGAGGTAGTCCTCAGGTCAAGGAAGTGCCTTTTGTAGGTTTGGTGTAAATCTGTTCAGTAGATTCTGAGAAAATAGCCTTTAAATCAATATATATATCTGAGCCAGCTTACGGTGCGCTTACGGTACGCTTACCGTACGCGTACGGTGGCGTGCGCGAGCGCGATTCTGATTGGCTCTTAGATCTTAGTAAACATTCGAATTGGTCGAAACCAGGAAGCGGCGGCCGCCATTTCGTGTGTTTCACTCAGAAAAAAAAGAGTGATATCTTGAAAAGGGGGCAAGGAGGAGAGTTACAGACCCCCTAACATTTGTAAGGGGGTCAAAGAAGGACAGAAAAGTACAAAGAAAACATTTATTGATTTTAAAAAAAATCGCGGGGTACGCGTACGGTAAAAAAAAAAAAAAAAAAAGAAATGAAAATCAGATTTAAGTGTTTAGATATTAGGGGGCTCTAAAAAGAGCCGTTGTGTTTATGAAGTGTTTTTCGGTACCTACAAGTAAGTACCGATGCAAAGTCTAAGGTTCAAGAGGAAGACTCTGTTCCCTTCATCATTGAAGTGCACACCATCTCCTCTATAAATGTCTTGCATGTCATAACGCAAGTTGTTGTGGTAAATGGAACCCATACCATAGTCACGGAGGAAAGCAGAAACAGCTTTGTTGACGTGCTTTCTTGCTTTGTCAATCTGCGGACAGAAATGATTGGACCAGTTCCATTTTTGCCTTTGGCATATGTTAGAAAACAGAAAGGCAGTTTTAGGGAAAAGTGAAAACAGTTGTGCAAAGGTCTCCTTCATAAGCATTTCCAGACCTACCCCAGTCAAAGTGCCTAGGTCATTGCCACCACAGTGCACTATTATGAGGTCAGGGTGTTGGATGTGCATGAAGGATTTCACCAATGGCATCAATTGGTGCCACTTTAACCCTCTCTGACCAATCCATTTAATGTCTACATTTGGCAAAGCAAGGTCTCTCACCATATCTGTTTTCTCTGCATACTTTTCACTCCAGAAGACATAGCTGTGCCCTACAATCCACACTGTGAACATCTTCAAAGGAGAACTGGATGCACTCAGGAGGTGTCTTTCAGTAGAATGGCAATATGAAAAGAAAGACAGTTTGAAAATGGAGGCATACATATTTTTTTCAAAAAAAAAAGAACTGATTGGCTGTTTCATACCATTCTAGAATAAAAACTAGGCTGTATGTGTAAATTAATAGAAGCATGTTTTGTATTGGTACAGAAAAATGTGTTACCAAAGAACAGTACTATGGATTTGCTGTTAGGTTTGAAAAGTCAAGCACTCTTGCTCTGTGGAATTGAAACATTGTTTGGTGAACTTCTGACCTAACTCCACACAGCAGTGTTCCATGAACTGTTGCTATGGTAGCAGGCAGAAGTCAAGTTGGGGGAAGGGTACTAGGCAGAAGTCAAGTTGGGGGAAGGGTACTTTTGGAAAAGGGTTGGTTTTCAACCAATAGAAATGTGTGATTACATTTGAAAAAAAGGGGCAAGCACTGAGATTTGAAACTAACATGTATATGTGTGGAAAAAGAGAGGGAAAGTTTGCCATTATCTGGTTCTGCTGAGAGGAGAGAGGTGTAGATAACAGAGATCCTGGCTCTGATAATCTGCTGTTTGAGTGCCACATTTCTTTCACAACTAACTAATTTTAAAGGTGAGTTTAGAGTTTGAGAGGGGATGTATATGGTAAATTAAGAAATGAATAATAGAAATGCAATTCTTTTTGTTGAAGTTGTGTTTATTATTTTCTGTTTTGGGAGAAATTTAAATGTGAGGAACAAGTAAAATAATATGGACTATGTTTTCACAATAAATTAAGGTGTACTGGTATAATAAAAGAATAGTTTAAGGGTTTGAGGTTGGACTCAGTAATGCAAATACATTCAGCATCACTAAGGCTGGTTGCCCTTGCTGGAGTGTAGGCAGTCACCCAGGTTACAAATGGTGCTGGTCTGAAAAAGCAGTTTGGACATGTGCTTTTTAAAAAATCTGAAAAGTGGATTCATAATGTGTCAGTCTGTAAAAATGTTTATCACTTGCAAAAAAAAAGAGCAGTAAGTGTGCTTTCAAATTGGCAAAGAAATTTCGTTTTGTGACTAATGTGAAAACATGACTCTGTGTGCAAATAGGAATTACAGGCAGAGATTTATTGCGTATTGCTCTGGTGATTTCACAGTTGCATTAGATGGAAAGGGGGAGCCATTTTTTGGTGCAGAAGCAGACTCTTAGCACACACCTAGCTGCTTACTATGTGGAATCATGCACAGTATTCACAAGCGAGTGGGGTTTGAGGTTTCAGTCAGTAATGCAAATACATTCAGCATCACTAAGGCTGGTTGCCCTTGCTGGAGTGTAGGCAGTCAACCAGGTTACACATGGTGCTGGTCTGAAAAAGCAGTTTGGACATGTGCTTTTTAAAAAATCTGAAAAGTGGATTCATAATGTGTCAGTCTGTAAAAGTGTTTATCACTTGCCAAAAAAAAGAGCAGTAAGTGTGCTTTCAAATTGGCAAAGAAATTTCGTTTTGTGACTAATGTGAAAACATGACTCTGTGTGCAAATAGGAATTACAGGCAGAGATTTATTGCGTATTGCTCTGGTGATTTCACAGTTGCATTAGATGGAAAGGGGGAGCCATTTTTTGGTGCAGAAGCAGACTCTTAGCACACAGCCAGCTACTTACCATGTGGAATCATGCACAGTATTCACAAGCGAGTGGGGTTTGAGGTTTCAGTCAGTAATGCAAATACATTCAGCATCACTAAGGCTGGTTGCCCTTGCTGGAGTGTAGGCAGTCACCCAGGTTACAAATGGTGCTGGTCTGAAAAAGCAGTTTGGACATGTGCTTTTTAAAAAATCTGAAAAGTGGATTCATAATGTGTCAGTCTGTAAAAATGTTTATCACTTGCAAAAAAAAAGAGCAGTAAGTGTGCTTTCAAATTGGCAAAGAAATTTCGTTTTGTGACTAATGTGAAAACATGACTCTGTGTGAAAATAGGAATTACAGGCAGAGATTTATTGCGTATTGCTCTGGTGATTTCACAGTTGCATTAGATGGAAAGGGGGAGCCATTTTTTGGTGCAGAAGCAGACTCTTAGCACACACCTAGCTGCTTACTATGTGGAATCATGCACAGTATTCACAAGCGAGTGGGGTTTGAGGTTTCAGTCAGTAATGCAAATACATTCAGCATCACTAAGGCTGGTTGCCCTTGCTGGAGTGTAGGCAGTCAACCAGGTTACACATGGTGCTGGTCTGAAAAAGCAGTTTGGACATGTGCTTTTTAAAACATCTGAAAAGTGGATTCATAATGTGTCAGTCTGTAAAAGTGTTTATCACTTGCCAAAAAAAAGAGCAGTAAGTGTGCTTTCAAATTGGCAAAGAAATTTCGTTTTGTGACTAATGTGAAAACATGACTCTGTGTGCAAATAGGAATTACAGGCAGAGATTTATTGCGTATTGCTCTGGTGATTTCACAGTTGCATTAGATGGAAAGGGGGAGCCATTTTTTGGTGCAGAAGCAGACTCTTAGCACACAGCCAGCTACTTACCATGTGGAATCATGCACAGTATTCACAAGCGAGTGGGGTTTGAGGTTTCAGTCAGTAATGCAAATACATTCAGCATCACTAAGGCTGGTTGCCCTTGCTGGAGTGTAGGCAGTCACCCAGGTTACAAATGGTGCTGGTCTGAAAAAGCAGTTTGGACATGTGCTTTTTAAAAAATCTGAAAAGTGGATTCATAATGTGTCAGTCTGTAAAAGTGTTTATCACTTGCCAAAAAAAAGAGCAGTAAGTGTGCTTTCAAATTGGCAAAGAAATTTCGTTTTGTGACTAATGTGAAAACATGACTCTGTGTGCAAATAGGAATTACAGGCAGAGATTTATTGCGTATTGCTCTGGTGATTTCACAGTTGCATTAGATGGAAAGGGGGAGCCATTTTTTGGTGCAGAAGCAGACTCTTAGCACACAGCCAGCTACTTACCATGTGGAATCATGCACAGTATTCACAAGCGAGTGGGGTTTGAGGTTTCAATCAGTAATGCAAACACATTCAGCATCACTAAGGCTGGTTGCCCTTGCTGGAGTGTAGGCAGTCACCCAGGTTACAAATGGTGCTGGTCTGAAAAAGCAGTTTGGACATGTGCTTTTTAAAAAATCTGAAAAGTGGATTCATAATGTGTCAGTCTGTAAAAGTGTTTATCACTTGCCAAAAAAAAGAGCAGTAAGTGTGCTTTCAAATTGGCAAAGAAATTTCGTTTTGTGACTAATGTGAAAACATGACTCTGTGTGCAAATAGGAATTACAGGCAGAGATTTATTGCGTATTGCTCTGGTGATTTCACAGTTGCATTAGATGGAAAGGGGGAGCCATTTTTTGGTGCAGAAGCAGACTCTTAGCACACACCCAGCTGCTTACTATGTGGAATCATGCACAGTATTCACAAGCGAGTGGGGTTTGAGGTTTCAGTCAGTAATGCAAATACATTCAGCATCACTAAGGCTGGTTGCCCTTGCTGGAGTGTACGTTTTGTAAGAGACAGTGGTCCCTGAAAGCAAAAGAGTATATCAAGCAATAAACAATATAGCCACAATGGGTACTATATTATAGCCTGTGTCCAGCCGGACAAGGCAGCTTTAATAAGCAAAAATGGTTTTCAATGATCAGACAAGATGTAAGCGAAATATTGGTGGGACACAAGCCTGTATCCTATGGCTTACATATCAAGAGGACAAAAATTTCTGAGAAAACAAACAGGCAATTGAGGCGATGTTTCTATGACGAGAATAACAGGTGGTGAAACATCTTGGTATATAACTAGTCACCTTCACAACATTTTATACACATAAGTAGTCATAGTGTAAGGTGAACGACATAGTCGACGACGTTTCGATCCTTACTGGGGGGGTGTTAGGATCATCATCAGGACTGATTAGTATAATTGCCTTTAGAAATGCCTGAATTAACAACAATTCACACAAAAACCAACATAATCCAATGAAGAGGAAGGAAGGGGGGGAGAAAAATTGGGAAAAAACATAATTGTCAAGATTAAATAAATTAAAACAAAAACATAAGACAGTATATGTCAGAACACGTGCTGAACGTGATCAGGATGACTTTGTGAACTCTCGATCACGGAACGATAGAGAAATAAAGTGGAACACGCTACGTAGCAGGTCGTATTAATGGTGGAAGGGCGTGGTTACCGCGAGTGTAAAGGGATCTTGACGGTGGAACAGTGCGTGGTCGTTGACATGCTTGAAAGGAGGGCGTGTCTGAGACCGGGAAATGTGAATGCCGTCGGTGAGAAACAAGCGCTTTCTATACAGTGAAGAGTATATTTAGTGAGCATTTCGTGATACGCGAGCAACAATTTACCTCGTGCTGTCCAGAGTTACAGCAGGAATGATGTGTCGACTCGGTAAATAAACCTGAGCGACTGATTAGAAGTACGGGATCGGTCTGAAATAAAAATATATAGGTCAAAATCAAGGCCCAGGAGTGCGGGGGTGCTGTGTAAAAAGGGGGTAAAAAGTCTTACCCAGGTCCACGATGAGCAATGTCAACGCGGTGGCGACAATCTGCCGAGAAAATACAAGGCAAATTAACGAGCGGAATCATATCGTGAATGGAGGGTTGGGGAGCCCGCGGTAGGAGAACGAAAAACGTACCTCAATGTGATAATGGAGTCGCGTTCACGAGGGATCAACGAAGCAGCGTCTCGGTCAATGCCGGATCGGTTGTGGAGAGGAAGTGCTTGGGCCGGTATCATGTGATAGTGGCTGGATCAGGTGATCAGTCACATGTTCGGCTGGTTGCTAGTGGTGATGTGAAGCTGGGCTGATTTGGGCGCCATATTGAGTGAGTGGAAGAACAGCGTGTAGTGGGGTTAAAAACGAGTTTGTATGGCTGGTTGCCAGGAGTGATGTATAGCTGGGCTGATTTGGGCGCCATATTGAGTGAGTGACAAAACGGCGAGTAGTGAGGTTAAAAGCGAGTGCAGTGGTGGTAGACGGTCAGACAACATCATATTAAGTCAAATACAAGGATGTATAAGCCATTACATTTCCAAAACATGGAGAGCACAATTTTGAAAGGGAAAGAAAGTCAAAGTCTATTAAAGTATGATGGTGGTTCTGTAGTAGTATCCTGATTCGCGGACAGTTCCAATTGGAGAATTCAAAGTAAAGAGGTCCAATCCTCTAAGCGGTTCAATCCACTGTGAATGCTTCCCGTTTTCAAAATCCATTTTAATTCCTCCTTATTCAGGAGCTGTGAGATATCTGCACCTCTTGGAGGGATTTTGACAACAGTGACAACTGTCCAATGAATGTCATCTTCAGTATGGCCAGCTGATTCGAAATGTTCTACCAGTGGTGCGTTCGGTGTTTTGCATCTCAGTCTGCTTCTGTGTTGGCAGATTCTGATCCGGATTTTTTGTGTCGTTTGTCCTATATAGATCTTATCACAGGGGCACAAAATTGCGTAAATGACATTACTGGTATTACAATTACTGAAATGATTATGGGGTTTACGTATGTCACCAAACACAAACTCTTTGCAGTCAGTAGTGAATCCACATACAGAGCAATTGCCACACTTGTTGTGCCCAGTGATTGCAGGTAAGGACCAATGCTCAAGGAGGGTGCCAGTGTTTCTAGTGTCAGGGAGTGCCGCTCTTATCAAATGGTCTTTGATATTTTTATTTCTTTTGAACGCAAAGAGTGGTCTTTCAAGGTTAAGTATTCCAGCATTTAACACACTCCAGTGTTTAAGAATACTTTTGCGTACTTTGTTGGAAGATGGAGAAAATGTGGTGACACACACTAGGCGATTGTCTCTTTTCTTGGTTTTTGGTTCCAAGAGGACATCCCTGGGACAGTACCATGCTCTTTTCAGGGCACTGCGAATTAGCTTTTTTGGGTAACCTCTCGATGTTAGTTTGTCTGTTAGTGTTTTGGCTTCCCTGAAATAATCCTCCTTAAGGGTGCAGTTGCGTCTGATGCGTAAGTATTGTGAGTAGGGAAGAGAGTCTTTTAAGGCCCTTGGGTGGCTGCTACTGTATTTCAGAAGAGTGTTGCGCTCGGTAGCTTTCCTGAAGAGGCTGGTGATCAAGTGTCCACCATCATGTGTTATGTTTAGGTCAAGAAATGGTATGGATGTTTTGTTGTATGTGAGTGTGAATTTGAGACCACCACAGTTATTGTTGAGCCAATGGAGAAAGTTACTGAGCATAGTTTGGGTATCGTGCCAGATGAAAAAGATGTCGTCAATATAACGTTTCCATAGTGTTATTGCAGATTGGAAGGGGTTCTGTTGGGCCATTATGTAGTTCACCTCAAGGGCATTCATATAAAGGATAGCCAGATTCGGTGCGAAAACTGCTCCCATGGATGTTCCCTTGGTTTGTTGGTAGTAATGACCGTCAAATAGAAAAAAGTTTCTGGTCAAACAGATCTCGAGGAGTTGCAAAATGAAGATAGTGGGGACAGCGTGTGGTCTAATACGAGTGTCTAGAGTAGTCTCAATGATGAGTAATGCGTCTCGTTGGGGGATGTTTGTGTAAAGTGACTCAACGTCTAATGTGCAGAGTGTGTCGATAGAGGGGTTGAACCTATGATTTTCTACTAGAGTAATCATCTGCATACTGTCTCTGACGTAGTAAGGGGTAGACGGAACAAACTCCTTGATAAAGTAGTCCACATAGAGACCTAATGGCTCTAGGATAGACCCGCAGCCTGAAACGATGGGCCGTCCAGGGGGGTTGGAACTATCCTTATGGATCTTAGGTAGAGTGTAGATGACTGGTGTACGTGGGGCCTTGGTATTCAAAAAATCATATTCATGTTTGGATAGAAAACCTTGTTCCAGACCTGATTTCGTGGTCTGCTGAATAATCTGTTTAAGCTCATTTGTAGGGTTCGTTGGGAGTTTGCAATAGTGATCTGTATTCCCTAGCTGCCTCAGTATTTCGTTTTTATAGGTTATAGTATCTTGTAGTACTATGCCCCCGCCTTTATCTGCCGGTTTGATAACCAATAAGGCGTTGGACTTGAGGGTTTGAAGTGCTGTTTTCTCTTCCAGTGCAATATTGTACGGAATGAACTGGTGTTCTGTCGCTAATTGGGAGAGGTCTTTAAGTACCAATTTTTCAAAGCAGGAAACCTCAGATGGAACCATGCTGGCTGATGGGGAGAAAGTAGATGGTGGTCTCAACGGGGTGTTTGATGTTTTAGGTGGAAGAGGATTAAATAAAAAATAGCTCTGTAGTCTGATTTTACGGAAAAACCTAAGCACTTCAGTTTGTAAGTCCAAAAAGTTAGTCCTAGTCGTGGGTACAAAGGACAAGCCCTTGCTAAGAATCGATAATTCAGATTCATTCAGTTGGAATTTTGTGAGGTTGAATATTGGCAATGAAAGGTTAGTCTGTGTCTGGTTAGAGGAGTCACTGTTGTGTAACTCTGGAGAACAGTTTACCAACGGTAATAATTGCGTCGGGTTTGTCGTTCTCCTGGAGGGTTTTGCCAATGGGCACGTTTCAGCCCTCCTCTTCTCGGAGGTTCGTTTGGGCCACGACCTAAAAAAGAGGATGTAGATGAGTGTGGGTTGGTAGGTGCTCTATTTGTGCTGCTCGTACCTTCTCCGGGATCCGAGTTATCGGATGAGTCAACTGAAGTGTCAGAAAAACCAACCAGGGTATTGCCTTTGTTGAATCTACCCCAAGGACGGTTGTAACGTTGGTTGTTATAGGACCTATTAGTATAGAAATCCTTGGTAAGGTAAGGGTACGTACGTTCAGTAGAATAGGATTTGATATCCTTCTTCACTTTGGTGGATTTTTTATTTTGTTCTATTCTAAAGAATTCATCTACTGTTTTTTGGATTTGTTCTATCAGTTTTTTGCCGTCCGCTATAGTGTCGCTAGTGGTTACTTGTTGTTCAATTTCAGTTATCTCTTCCAGAGTTTTTTTAAGTTCCTCGGTCGCTATATCTATACCTAGGACTAGCCAATGTCTCGAGCAGGTAGTACTGATATAACTAAAGTTATTGATATATTTTGGGATATCTGTGAAAATACCTGGTACGTTTCTGACTTGTAGGCTGGTGGGAATAATATTAGCTTTCAGGTATTCCGTGAGCATCCGTATCATCAGTTGTAACCTAACAGACTTTTTCTTAGTTTTTTCTAGTTGTTCAGATAGAGTGGAACTGATTTCTTGGGGGGCATTGGTGGAGTCAACAAAGAGGGAAGGACCTTCTAGGATTTTCTTAATGTATTCATCCGTGTAGAGAGGTGCGTGATCTGACATGTCAAAAAAAGGGGGGAATCTGGATATGGTAGTCAGAGGGGGAGGAAAGTGACCCACTTTTAAGAGAAAAAGGGGGGGATAGGAGCGTGAGCCCTTGCAATCCAGCGATTGCGCTTAATCAGTAACAGAGGCACAAGGGCACCCAAAGCAATTGGTCAGGGACCTTGGGAAGTTACGTTTTGTAAGAGACAGTGGTCCCTGAAAGCAAAAGAGTATATCAAGCAATATACAATATAGCCACAATGGGTACTATATTATAGCCTGTGTCCAGCCGGACAAGGCAGCTTTAATAAGCAAAAATGGTTTTCAATGATCAGACAAGATGTAAGCGAAATATTGGTGGGACACAAGCCTGTATCCTATGGCTTACATATCAAGAGGACAAAAATTTCTGAGAAAACAAACAGGCAATTGAGGCGATGTTTCTATGACGAGAATAACAGGTGGTGAAACATCTTGGTATATAACTAGTCACCTTCACAACATTTTATACACATAAGTAGTCATAGTGTAAGGTGAACGACATAGTCGACGACGTTTCGATCCTTACTGGGGGGGTGTTAGGATCATCATCAGGACTGATTAGTATAATTGCCTTTAGAAATGCCTGAATTAACAACAATTCACACAAAAACCAACATAATCCAATGAAGAGGAAGGAAGGGGGGGAGAAAAATTGGGAAAAAACATAATTGTCAAGATTAAATAAATTAAAACAAAAACATAAGACAGTATATGTCAGAACACGTGCTGAACGTGATCAGGATGACTTTGTGAACTCTCGATCACGGAACGATAGAGAAATAAAGTGGAACACGCTACGTAGCAGGTCGTATTAATGGTGGAAGGGCGTGGTTACCGCGAGTGTAAAGGGATCTTGACGGTGGAACAGTGCGTGGTCGTTGACATGCTTGAAAGGAGGGCGTGTCTGAGACCGGGAAATGTGAATGCCGTCGGTGAGAAACAAGCGCTTTCTATACAGTGAAGAGTATATTTAGTGAGCATTTCGTGATACGCGAGCAACAATTTACCTCGTGCTGTCCAAAGTTACAGCAGGAATGATGTGTCGACTCGGTAAATAAACCTGAGCGACTGATTAGAAGTACGGGATCGGTCTGAAATAAAAATATATAGGTCAAAATCAAGGCCCAGGAGTGCGGGGGTGCTGTGTAAAAAGGGGGTAAAAAGTCTTACCCAGGTCCACGATGAGCAATGTCAACGCGGTGGCGACAATCTGCCGAGAAAATACAAGGCAAATTAACGAGCGGAATCATATCGTGAATGGAGGGTTGGGGAGCCCGCGGTAGGAGAACGAAAAACGTACCTCAATGTGATAATGGAGTCGCGTTCACGAGGGATCAACGAAGCAGCGTCTCGGTCAATGCCGGATCGGTTGTGGAGAGGAAGTGCTTGGGCCGGTATCATGTGATAGTGGCTGGATCAGGTGAAGGTGACTAGTTATATACCAAGATGTTTCACCACCTGTTATTCTCGTCATAGAAACATCGCCTCAATTGCCTGTTTGTTTTCTCAGAAATTTTTGTCCTCTTGATATGTAAGCCATAGGATACAGGCTTGTGTCCCACCAATATTTCGCTTACATCTTGTCTGATCATTGAAAACCATTTTTGCTTATTAAAGCTGCCTTGTCCGGCTGGACACAGGCTATAATATAGTACCCATTGTGGCTATATTGTTTATTGCTTGATATACTCTTTTGCTTTCAGGGACCACTGTCTCTTACAAAACGTAACTTCCCAAGGTCCCTGACCAATTGCTTTGGGTGCCCTTGTGCCTCTGTTACTGATTAAGCGCAATCGCTGGATTGCAAGGGCTCACGCTCCTATCCCCCCCTTTTTCTCTTAAAAGTGGGTCACTTTCCTCCCCCTCTGACTACCATATCCAGATTCCCCCCTTTTTTTGACATGTCAGATCACGCACCTCTCTACACGGATGAATACATTAAGAAAATCCTAGAAGGTCCTTCCCTCTTTGTTGACTCCACCAATGCCCCCCAAGAAATCAGTTCCACTCTATCTGAACAACTAGAAAAAACTAAGAAAAAGTCTGTTAGGTTACAACTGATGATACGGATGCTCACGGAATACCTGAAAGCTAATATTATTCCCACCGGCCTACAAGTCAGAAACGTACCAGGTATTTTCACAGATATCCCAAAATATATCAATAACTTTAGTTATATCAGTACTACCTGCTCGAGACATTGGCTAGTCCTAGGTATAGATATAGCGACCGAGGAACTTAAAAAAACTCTGGAAGAGATAACTGAAATTGAACAACAAGTAACCACTAGCGACACTATAGCGGACGGCAAAAAACTGATAGAACAAATCCAAAAAACAGTAGATGAATTCTTTAGAATAGAACAAAATAAAAAATCCACCAAAGTGAAGAAGGATATCAAATCCTATTCTACTGAACGTACGTACCCTTACCTTACCAAGGATTTCTATACTAATAGGTCCTATAACAACCAACGTTACAACCGTCCTTGGGGTAGATTCAACAAAGGCAATACCCTGGTTGGTTTTTCTGACACTTCAGTTGACTCATCCGATAACTCGGATCCCGGAGAAGGTACGAGCAGCACAAATAGAGCACCTACCAACCCACACTCATCTACATCCTCTTTTTTAGGTCGTGGCCCAAACGAACCTCCGAGAAGAGGAGGGCTGAAACGTGCCCATTGGCAAAACCCTCCAGGAGAACGACAAACCTGACGCAATTATTACCGTTGGTAAACTGTTCTCCAGAGTTACACAACAGTGACTCCTCTAACCAGACACAGACTAACCTTTCATTGCCAATATTCAACCTCACAAAATTCCAACTGAATGAATCTGAATTATCGATTCTTAGCAAGGGCTTGTCCTTTGTACCCACGACTAGGACTAACTTTTTGGACTTACAAACTGAAGTGCTTAGGTTTTTCCGTAAAATCAGACTACAGAGCTATTTTTTATTTAATCCTCTTCCACCTAAAACATCAAACACCCCGTTGAGACCACCATCTACTTTCTCCCCATCAGCCAGCATGGTTCCATCTGAGGTTTCCTGCTTTGAAAAATTGGTACTTAAAGACCTCTCCCAATTAGCGACAGAACACCAGTTCATTCCGTACAATATTGCACTGGAAGAGAAAACAGCACTTCAAACCCTCAAGTCCAACGCCTTATTGGTTATCAAACCGGCAGATAAAGGCGGGGGCATAGTACTACAAGATACTATAACCTATAAAAACGAAATACTGAGGCAGCTAGGGAATACAGATCACTATTGCAAACTCCCAACGAACCCTACAAATGAGCTTAAACAGATTATTCAGCAGACCACGAAATCAGGTCTGGAACAAGGTTTTCTATCCAAACATGAATATGATTTTTTGAATACCAAGGCCCCACGTACACCAGTCATCTACACTCTACCTAAGATCCATAAGGATAGTTCCAACCCCCCTGGACGTCCCATCGTTTCAGGCTGCGGGTCTATCCTAGAGCCATTAGGTCTCTATGTGGACTACTTTATCAAGGAGTTTGTTCCGTCTACCCCTTACTACGTCAGAGACAGTATGCAGATGATTACTCTAGTAGAAAATCATAGGTTAAACCCCTCTATCGACACACTCTGCACATTAGACGTTGAGTCACTTTACACAAACATCCCCCAACGAGACGCATTACTCATCATTGAGACTACTCTAGACACTCGTATTAGACCACACGCTGTCCCCACTATCTTCATTTTGCAACTCCTCGAGATCTGTTTGACCAGAAACTTTTTTCTATTTGACGGTCATTACTACCAACAAACCAAGGGAACATCCATGGGAGCAGTTTTCGCACCGAATCTGGCTATCCTTTATATGAATGCCCTTGACGTGAACTACATAATGGCCCAACAGAACCCCTTCCAATCTGCAATAACACTATGGAAACGTTATATTGACGACATCTTTTTCATCTGGCACGATACCCAAACTATGCTCAGTAACTTTCTCCATTGGCTCAACAATAACTGTGGTGGTCTCAAATTCACACCCACATACAACAAAACATCCATACCATTTCTTGACCTAAACATAACACATGATGGTGGACACTTGATCACCAGCCTCTTCAGGAAAGCTACCGAGCGCAACACTCTTCTGAAATACAGTAGCAGCCACCCAAGGGCCTTAAAAGACTCTCTTCCCTACTCACAATACTTACGCATCAGACGCAACTGCACCCTTAAGGAGGATTATTTCAGGGAAGCCAAAACACTAACAGACAAACTAACATCGAGAGGTTACCCAAAAAAGCTAATTCGCAGTGCCCTGAAAAGAGCATGGTACTGTCCCAGGGATGTCCTCTTGGAACCAAAAACCAAGAAAAGAGACAATCGCCTAGTGTGTGTCACCACATTTTCTCCATCTTCCAACAAAGTACGCAAAAGTATTCTTAAACACTGGAGTGTGTTAAATGCTGGAATACTTAACCTTGAAAGACCACTCTTTGCGTTCAAAAGAAATAAAAATATCAAAGACCATTTGATAAGAGCGGCACTCCCTGACACTAGAAACACTGGCACCCTCCTTGAGCATTGGTCCTTACCTGCAGTCACTGGGCACAACAAGTGTGGCAATTGCTCTGTATGTGGATTCACTACTGACTGCAAAGAGTTTGTGTTTGGTGACATACGTAAACCCCATAATCATTTCAGTAATTGTAATACCAGTAATGTCATTTACGCAATTTTGTGCCCCTGTGATAAGATCTATATAGGACAAACGACACAAAAAATCCGGATCAGAATCTGCCAACACAGAAGCAGACTGAGATGCAAAACACCGAACGCACCACTGGTAGAACATTTCGAATCAGCTGGCCATACTGAAGATGACATTCATTGGACAGTTGTCACTGTTGTCAAAATCCCTCCAAGAGGTGCAGATATCTCACAGCTCCTGAATAAGGAGGAATTAAAATGGATTTTGAAAACGGGAAGCATTCACAGTGGATTGAACCGCTTAGAGGATTGGACCTCTTTACTTTGAATTCTCCAATTGGAACTGTCCGCGAATCAGGATACTACTACAGAACCACCATCATACTTTAATAGACTTTGACTTTCTTTCCCTTTCAAAATTGTGCTCTCCATGTTTTGGAAATGTAATGGCTTATACATCCTTGTATTTGACTTAATATGATGTTGTCTGACCGTCTACCACCACTGCACTCGCTTTTAACCTCACTACTCGCCGTTTTGTCACTCACTCAATATGGCCCAGCTATACATCACTCCTGGCAACCAGCCATACAAACTCGTTTTTAACCCCACTACACGCCGTTCTTCCACTCACTCAATATGGCGCCCAAATCAGCCCAGCTTCACATCACCACTAGCAACCAGCCGAACATGTGACTGATCACCTGATCCAGCCACTATCACATGATACCGGCCCAAGCACTTCCTCTCCACAACCGATCCGGCATTGACCGAGACGCTGCTTCGTTGATCCCTCGTGAACGCGACTCCATTATCACATTGAGGTACGTTTTTCGTTCTCCTACCGCGGGCTCCCCAACCCTCCATTCACGATATGATTCCGCTCGTTAATTTGCCTTGTATTTTCTCGGCAGATTGTCGCCACCGCGTTGACATTGCTCATCGTGGACCTGGGTAAGACTTTTTACCCCCTTTTTACACAGCACCCCCGCACTCCTGGGCCTTGATTTTGACCTATATATTTTTATTTCAGACCGATCCCGTACTTCTAATCAGTCGCTCAGGTTTATTTACCGAGTCGACACATCATTCCTGCTGTAACTCTGGACAGCACGAGGTAAATTGTTGCTCGCGTATCACGAAATGCTCACTAAATATACTCTTCACTGTATAGAAAGCGCTTGTTTCTCACCGACGGCATTCACATTTCCCGGTCTCAGACACGCCCTCCTTTCAAGCATGTCAACGACCACGCACTGTTCCACCGTCAAGATCCCTTTACACTCGCGGTAACCACGCCCTTCCACCATTAATACGACCTGCTACGTAGCGTGTTCCACTTTATTTCTCTATCGTTCCGTGATCGAGAGTTCACAAAGTCATCCTGATCACGTTCAGCACGTGTTCTGACATATACTGTCTTATGTTTTTGTTTTAATTTATTTAATCTTGACAATTATGTTTTTTCCCAATTTTTCTCCCCCCCTTCCTTCCTCTTCATTGGATTATGTTGGTTTTTGTGTGAATTGTTGTTAATTCAGGCATTTCTAAAGGCAATTATACTAATCAGTCCTGATGATGATCCTAACACCCCCCCAGTAAGGATCGAAACGTCGTCGACTATGTCGTTCACCTTACACTATGACTACTTATGTGTATAAAATGTTGTGAAGGTGACTAGTTATATACCAAGATGTTTCACCACCTGTTATTCTCGTCATAGAAACATCGCCTCAATTGCCTGTTTGTTTTCTCAGAAATTTTTGTCCTCTTGATATGTAAGCCATAGGATACAGGCTTGTGTCCCACCAATATTTCGCTTACATCTTGTCTGATCATTGAAAACCATTTTTGCTTATTAAAGCTGCCTTGTCCGGCTGGACACAGGCTATAATATAGTACCCATTGTGGCTATATTGTTTATTGCTTGATATACTCTTTTGCTTTCAGGGACCACTGTCTCTTACAAAACGTAACTTCCCAAGGTCCCTGACCAATTGCTTTGGGTGCCCTTGTGCCTCTGTTACTTGCTGGAGTGTAGGCAGTCAACCAGGTTACACATGGTGCTGGTCTGAAAAAGCAGTTTGGACATGTGCTTTTTAAAAAATCTGAAAAGTGGATTCATAATGTGTCAGTCTGTAAAAATGTTTATCACTTGCAAAAAAAAAGAGCAGTAAGTGTGCTTTCAAATTGGCAAAGAAATTTCGTTTTGTGACTAATGTGAAAACATGACTCTGTGTGCAAATAGGAATTACAGGCAGAGATTTATTGCGTATTGCTCTGGTGATTTCACAGTTGCATTAGATGGAAAGGGGGAGCCATTTTTTGGTGCAGAAGCAGACTCTTAGCACACACCTAGCTGCTTACTATGTGGAATCATGCACAGTATTCACAAGCGAGTGGGGTTTGAGGTTTCAGTCAGTAATGCAAATACATTCAGCATCACTAAGGCTGGTTGCCCTTGCTGGAGTGTAGGCAGTCAACCAGGTTACACATGGTGCTGGTCTGAAAAAGCAGTTTGGACATGTGCGTTTTAAAACATCTGAAAAGTGGATTCATAATGTGTCAGTCTGTAAAAGTGTTTATCACTTGCCAAAAAAAAGAGCAGTAAGTGTGCTTTCAAATTGGCAAAGAAATTTCGTTTTGTGACTAATGTGAAAACATGACTCTGTGTGCAAATAGGAATTACAGGCAGAGATTTATTGCGTATTGCTCTGGTGATTTCACAGTTGCATTAGATGGAAAGGGGGAGCCATTTTTTGGTGCAGAAGCAGACTCTTAGCACACAGCCAGCTACTTACCATGTGGAATCATGCTCAGTATTCACAAGCGAGTGGGGTTTGAGGTTTCAATCAGTAATGCAAACACATTCAGCATCACTAAGGCTGGTTGCCCTTGCTGGAGTGTAGGCAGTCACCCAGGTTACAAATGGTGCTGGTCTGAAAAAGCAGTTTGGACATGTGCTTTTTAAAAAATCTGAAAAGTGGATTCATAATGTGTCAGTCTGTAAAAGTGTTTATCACTTGCCAAAAAAAAGAGCAGTAAGTGTGCTTTCAATTTGGCAAAGAAATTTCGTTTTGTGACTAATGTGAAAACATGACTCTGTGTGCAAATAGGAATTACAGGCAGAGATTTATTGCGTATTGCTCTGGTGATTTCACAGTTGCATTAGATGGAAAGGGGGAGCCATTTTTTGGTGCAGAAGCAGACTCTTAGCACACACCTAGCTGCTTACTATGTGGAATCATGCACAGTATTCACAAGCGAGTGGGGTTTGAGGTTTCAGTCAGTAATGCAAATACATTCAGCATCACTAAGGCTGGTTGCCCTTGCTGGAGTGTAGGCAGTCACCCAGGTTACAAATGGTGCTGGTCTGAAAAAGCAGTTTGGACATGTGCTTTTTAAAAAATCTGAAAAGTGGGTTCATAATGTGTCAGTCTGTAAAAGTGTTTATCACTTGCCAAAAAAAAGAGCAGTAAGTGTGCTTTCAAATTGGCAAAGAAATTTCGTTTTGTGCCTAATGTGAAAACATGACTCTGTGTGCAAATAGGAATTACAGGCAGAGATTTATTGCATATTGCTCTGGTGATTTCACAGTTGCATTAGAAGGAAAGGGGGAGCCAGTTTTTTGGTGCAGAAGCAGACTCTTAGCACACACCCAGCTGCTTACCATGTGGAATCATGCACAGTATTCACAAGCGAGTGGGGTTTGAGGTTTCAGTCAGTAATGCAAACACATTCAGCATCACTAAGGCTGTTTGCCCTTGCTGGAGTGTAGGCAGTCACCTAGGTTACAAATGGTGCTGGTCTGAAAAAGCAGTTTGGACATGTGCTTTTAAAAAAATCTGAAAAGTGGATTCATAATGTGTCAGTCTGTAAAAGTGTTTATCACTTGCCAAAAAAAAGAGCAGTAAGTGTGCTTTCAAATTGGCAAAGAAATTTCGTTTAAGGGCCTAATGTGTAAACATGACTCTGTGTGCAAATACGAATTACAGACAGAGATGTATTGCGTATTGCTCTGGTGATTTCACAGTTGCATTAGATGGAAAGGGGGAGCCCTTTTTTGGTGCAGAAGCAGACTCTTAGCACACACCCAGCTGCTTACCATGTGGAATCATGGACAGTATTCACAAGCGAGTGGGGTTTGAGGTTTCAGTCAGTAATGGAAATACATTCAGCATCACTAAGGCTGTTTGCCCTTGCTGGAGTGTAGGCAGTCACCCAGGTTACAAATGGTGCTGGTCTGAAAAAGCAGTTTGGACATGTGCTTTTTAAAAAATCTGAAAAGTGGATTCATAATGTGTCAGTCTGTAAAAGTGTTTATCACTTGCCAAAAAAAAGAGCAGTAAGTGTGCTTTTAAATTGGCAAAGAAATTTCGTTTAAGGGCCTAATGTGAAAACATGACTCTGTGTGCAAATAGGAATTACAGGCAGAGATTTATTGCGTATTGCTCTGGTGATTTCACAGTTGCATTAGATGGAAAGGGGGAGCCATTTTTTGGTGCAGAAGCAGACTCTTAGCACACACCCAGCTGCTTACCATGTGGAATCATGGACAGTATTCACAAGCGAGTGGGGTTTGAGGTTTCAGTCAGTAATGCAAATACATTCAGCATCACTAAGGCTGTTTGCCCTTGCTGGAATGTAGGCAGTCACCCAGGTTACAAATGGTGCTGGTCTGAAAAAGCAGTTTGGACATGTGCTTTTTAAAAAATCTGAAAAGTGGATTCATAATGTGTCAGTCTGTAAAAGTGTTTATCACTTGCAAAAAAAAAGAGCAGTAAGTGTGCTTTCAAATTGGCAAAGAAATTTCGTTTAGTGACTAATGTGAAAACATGACTCTGTGTGCAAATAGGAATTACAGGCAGAAATGTATTGCGTATTGCTCTGGTGATTTCACAGTTGCATTAGAAGGAAAGGGGGAGCCAGTTTTTTGGTGCAGAAGCAGACTCTTAGCACACACCCAGCTGCTTACCATGTGGAATCATGCACAGTATTCACAAGCGAGTGGGGTTTGAGGTTTCAGTCAGTAATGCAAACACATTCAGCATCACTAAGGCTGTTTGCCCTTGCTGGAGTGTAGGCAGTCACCTAGGTTACAAATGGTGCTGGTCTGAAAAAGCAGTTTGGACATGTGCTTTTTAAAAAATCTGAAAAGTGGATTCATAATGTGTCAGTCTGTAAAAGCGTTTATCACTTGCCAAAAAAAAGAGCAGTAAGTGTGCTTTCAAATTGGCAAAGAAATTTCATTTAAGGGCCTAATGTGAAAACATGACTCTGTGTGCAAATACGAATTACAGACAGAGATTTATTGCGTATTGCTCTGGTGATTTCACAGTTGCATTAGATGGAAAGGGAGAGCCCTTTTTTGGTGCAGAAGCAGACTCTTAGCACACACCCAGCTGCTTACCATGTGGAATCATGGACAGTATTCACAAGCGAGTGGGGTTTGAGGTTTCAGTCAGTAATGCAAATACATTCAGCATCACTAAGGCTGTTTGCCCTTGCTGGAGTGTAGGCAGTCACCCAGGTTACAAATGGTGCTGGTCTGAAAAAGCAGTTTGGACATGTGCTTTTTAAAAAATCTGAAAAGTGGTTTCATAATGTGTCAGTCTGTAAAAGTGTTTATCACTTGCCAAAAAAAAGAGCAGTAAGTGTGCTTTTAAATTGGCAAAGAAATTTCGTTTAAGGGCCTAATGTGAAAACATGACTCTGTGTGCAAATAGGAATTACAGGCAGATATTTATTGCGTATTGCTCTGGTGATTTCACAGTTGCATTAGATGGAAAGGGGGAGCCATTTTTTGGTGCAGAAGCAGACTCTTAGCACACACCCAGCTGCTTACCATGTGGAATCATGGACAGTATTCACAAGCAAGTGGGGTTTGAGGTTTCAGTCAGTAATGCAAATACATTCAGCATCACTAAGGCTGTTTGCCCTTGCTGGAGTGTAGGCAGTCACCCAGGTTACAAATGGTGCTGGTCTGAAAAAGCAGTTTGGACATGTGCTTTTTAAAAAATCTGAAAAGTGGATTCATAATGTGTCAGTCTGTAAAAGTGTTTATCACTTGCCAAAAAAAAGAGCAGTAAGTGTGCTTTCAAATTGGCAAAGAAATTTCGTTTTGTGACTAATGTGAAAACATGACTCTGTGTGCAAATAGGAATTACAGGCAGAAATTTATTGCGTATTGCTCTGGTGATTTCACAGTTGCATTAGAAGGAAAGGGGGAGCCAGTTTTTTGGTGCAGAAGCAGACTCTTAGCACACACCCAGCTGCTTACCATGTGGAATCATGCACAGTATTCACAAGCGAGTGGGGTTTGAGGTTTCAGTCAGTAATGCAAATACATTCAGCATCACTAAGGCTGGTTGCCCTTGCTGGAGTGTAGGCAGTCACCCAGGTTACAAATGGTGCTGGTCTGAAAAAGCAGTTTGGACATGTGCTTTTTAAAAAATCTGAAAAGTGGATTCATAATGTGTCAGTCTGTAAAAGTGATTATCACTTGCCAAAAAAAAGAGCAGTAAGTGTGCTTTCAAATTGGCAAAGAAATTTCGTTTTGTGACTAATGTAAAAACAAATGTAGTAATATATTTAATTAAAATAAAGGAATTTTTTTTTAGTTTTTTTCAGGTATTGCTGAAGAGCAGTGAACAAAATTTAAGATGCCTACAAAATCCAGAGTAAAAAAAGACCACAAAAAAAACCTATATTTGAAGACAACTGGAGGACCTAAGTTAGTTGAAGATGTTCATGTTGGGAAGAAGAAAAAATCTTCTGGTAAGCAGACAAAAAATTTTCTAAGGAACATATTCAAAAAAAGGAAAAATGTACAAAATGTCTGTACTGGAAAGAATGATTTCAATCGAAAAGCACAGGAAAAAATTGAGAATTTAGTTAATGCAAATATACCTTCTGCAACTAAAAAGATAAACTTAAACAGAAAAACAGCGTGTAAAGAGATACGTAGAAAAATGTTTCAGAGAAGAGTTATGTCCAATTTGATAAAGGATGTGAAGAAATATAAGCAAAAGGCAAAGTTTTATAAGAGAAAAAAAGAAATTGAAGCCATTGCAGCAAAGGCATTAGAATTAAAAAGGAAACTATTCATTTTAATTTTGAATAGGATGCGTACATTAGACAAAATGGTTAATGTACTGAAATCACATAGCAAAAGGAAAGAGTAGTGAACAGAACAAACTTTTGTAAAGTGTTTTTAGGAAAATGGATGCATAGTTCAAGTAGTGAACCTTTTTTTAATGAAGAGAGTTATTTTCAAAGTAATAGTTTGCTGCATGCAGTTGACACCAGAGGTCGTGCTTATGAAGTGAAAAATGGTTGCATAATGGAGAAGGAGATAATGGTTCCAAGAGATGAGGTACAAGTGATGGCGGATGAGGCTATGGGGAGACGTCCTAAAGCCCCAGTGTACACTTGGAATTGTAGTAGTATTTGCACTGTGCGTCAGGAATCTATTGATAAATTTTGTGAGTTTCTAAGAGAATATAGCAAAAAAAGTGTAAAACAGAAGATTAAGGTGCTTCAAAGTTTGGATCCATGCAGAGTGAGAGAGAATACTGGTTTGCAGGGTCATTCTCTGGCTTGTCTATCTAGAAAAGTGTGTAATAATGTTTTCCATCATTTTAGGATGCTGGCTGTTCATCATACTGAAATGAGAAAGTTTGTGAGATGGTTGTATTTTGCTAAAAGTCCAGCAATAAAGTTAGATGAATTGAATAGGGCTCTGTTCCGTGGAACGGTATCAGATGTAGAGAAGGTTGTTGATGAAATTCAGTTTTGTTACTTTGGTCCTGAACAAAACAGTGCAGAGAAGGACACAGTAAATGAGGAAGAAGTGGAAGAGAATGTAGAACCCTCTGTAAGTAAGACATTTAATGATCACATAACAAAATTTGCAATAATCTCTAATGAAAGACCTAATGTTACTTGTATTTGTTGCCGCAGAACTCATTATAGAAAACAAACCAGGTATGTTGATCTCTACAGAAAGAGTGAAAATGAAGATAATTATAAGTGGAAGGATTTTGCCACATATATATTTCTTGAAAATTGTTTTGAATTGGGTGAAGTTCAGCGTATTTGTAAATACTGTTACAACAAGTTAGAGGAAAATAGAATGCCGACCAGAGCTGTACATAATAATTTAGAATTGGATGCTATTCCCGCTGAACTTTCTGAATTAAATACATATGAGTCTATACTCATTCAATGTGTTCATCCGTTCCAGACCATAGTACGCATGGAGCCCAAAACTGGTAAATTACCTCCTTCAGATTTACTGAGAGGTTTAAAAGGTAGAGTGGTGTATTTGCCCTTGGATTTGAAAAAAAATATGGAAACTATTGATGCGGATACTTTGGAAACTGAACCATTAATTATTCTGGTTAATGGTGTACCTACAAAGAATAAGAAGATTTGGCAGGAGCTGGTAGATGTACGGAAAGTACAAAGAGCAAATTTGTATTTGAAAAGGAATAACAAATGGTATGAATCAATTTATATAGAAGAAGAAGAAGATTTACAAGAAGACACAGAAACACCAACTGGACAAATTGAAAAAGTGGACAAGTCAAAGGAAGAAGAAATTTATGAACATTTTAGTATACATCCTCTTCATTCAAAAGAAGTTATGGGAGACAATATTGATCTGTTTCAGATGAAGAAAGCAAAAGGAACTCCCGTGAGTGTATGGGAGGAGAGCTTGGAAGCTCGATGTTTTCCCCAGCTGTTTCCTAAAGGAAAAGGAGGACGATACGATGAACGTCCGGAACAGATTCCAGCTTCTGAGTATCGGACTACAAGACTATATGCTGAAGATCCCAGATTTCGACAAAGTATTCCTTATTTGTTCCATCTTTTATTTGAAAGCGACTTGTCTGCACTGTCTTATGCAGTAAATCACATTTTAAAAAGTGGAGTACATTTACAAAATGTGTCTGCTAAGGATTTTATGGAGAAAGTGCAGCACCGAGATGATCATTTGGAAACACAACTGATCAATCTGATGGCTTGTCAGCGTGGGACAAATGAATATTGGTACCGACGCCATGGTGAATTAAAATGCATGTTACGGAATTTAGGAACACCAACATGGTTCCTTACCCTAAGCTGTGCGGAGTACGCTTGGGATGATTTACTGGATTTTCTACAAGAGGCAAATTCAAACATTAAAAACATCGAATACAAGACAGCAGGAGAACTGTGCTCATTGGATCCGGTTAATGTTTGCAGATATTTCAATCATAGATTTGAGGCTATGATGTCCTTCATCTGCAATAAAAAAAATCCACCTCTAGGAGAAGTAGTGGATTTCTTTTGGAGAAAAGAGTACCAGGCAAGAGGTGCTCCTCATATTCATATGCTGTTGTGGATTAAGGATGCCCCAAAGTTTGGAACAGATGCTGATGAAGCAGTGTTATCTTACATTGAAGAATATGCAACATGTGCTATACCAAAAAGCACAGAAGAGAAAAAGTTAAAGGAGCAAGTTTTACGTTTCCAAAGTCATCGGTGTGGAAAATACTGTCGACGGAAATACAAGAGCAAAGATAAATACTACACTAAATGTCGATTTGGATTTCCTAGACCTGTTCTTTCAAATGGAAGAGTTAACAGTTTTATGTCATCTGTGAGACAACTATCACAAGAAAATCACCTAAGAATACCTACAACCTTAAAAGAAAAGAAGAATCAAAAAATATAAATGACTACAACCCAGTGATTTTATCCATGTGGAACGCTAACATGGATATACAGTATGTAGCTGACAATTCCATTGCTGTTGCTCGATATGTAACGTCTTACATTACGAAATCAGAAAAAACAGAATTGAAGGAAATGTGGGAAGAGATTTCTCACGAGAAAACTGTCAGTAAGAAGCTGTACAGTTTCAGTTTGAAGATGTTATCGCATCGAGAAATTGGATCCTACGAATGTTCAGATAGGTTATCTTCTGCAAGTCTCTACTCGAAATCAAGAAGAATAATTTGGGCAAGTTTAGGCCTTGCAGCAATGAGAAATCGGGTACTGAAATCTGTTGGAGAAATTGAATATTTGGCCGAGAATGACCCAGAAAGTACAGATATTTTGAAATCAAACATGTTGGACACATATTATCCCAAGAGAAGTCATCATCTGGAGAACATGTGTTTCTATGAAGTGCTGCAGAACTACATTTATTCACGGAAAGCCGCAGAAGACATCAACAATGGAAAATATAAAGTCATTGGTGAGGAAGGATGTTTGGTGAAGCAAACAAAAGGAAGTTTGATAAATCACCGGAAGCTGAGTTGTGACACTACTGACAAAAAGGAATTTTACTACTTGGCTCTTTTACAGCTGTTTAAACCATGGCATACAGAGGATGAACTACTGGGAGAATTTCAAAGCTATGAAGATTCTTTTAATGCTTGCAAAGACAGCATACAATGCAATACATTCACAACTTATCTGCAAATGTTAAATGAAGAAATTGAACAGGAAACTACAATTGCAGCAGAAATAGCTAGAGACAGTTCTCAGGACAGCCAAAGTTCAGGAACACTCAGTCAAGATCCCCTAGGACAACCAATCGTTGAAAATGAAGCATCAATAGCAATGAATGAAGTGGAAACGGCTATGAATCAAGCTCAAGGAGAATTTATAGACTTACAAAATTTGGAAAGACAACTGAACGAAGAGCAGCAACAAATTTATGAAGAGATCTGAAAAAAAATTGATCACGGATTTCTACATGAAAAAAAAGAGTGCTCATGCACATCATTTCATCCAATCAGGATGTATGTAAGCGGACAAGCTGGAACTGGAAAAAGTTTCCTAATAAAAGTCATCAGAAGCTACCTACAGCAAAAAACGGATTCTACTTTGTCTTGTGTGGTTACTGCTCCAACTGGGTTAGCAGCATATAACATAAAAGGAATCACTTTACATCGTTTGCTAATGTTACCAGTGGAGCATGAGAACAAAATACAATACAACAAGCTAACTGGAGAAGCATGCTTGGAAGTTTCAAGAGTATTGAAGAAGATGCAAGTTCTCATTATTGATGAGGTGAGCATGGTATCAAACTTAATGCTTGCCTTTGTGCATTTAAGAATGCAGCAAATTCTGAAGACAGACTATGACGTGTTACTTGGAGGAAAACACGTCATAGTTTTTGGAGATCTTTTGCAACTTACTCCAGTTAAAGGACAACCAGTGTTTAATACTGTGACACATGAAGACACGAAGAAGTCATTGGGAAGCATCGGTAATACAAATATTTGGTCCTTCTTTGAGTACAAGGAACTTACAACTAATATGAGGCAAGCAAACGATGAAGAATATGGAAGTATTCTGAAAGATATCAGGATTGGACTACTCACAGAAGCTGGCAAAAAAGCATTACAGAGTCGGCTGCTACATAATTTATTTCCAAAGGAAGAAATAGTTGCAGAGAAGATATACAAGAACATTGCAGAAAACAAAAGTGTCATCTGCTTAATGCCAACTCTACGTGAATGCTCAATATTCAATGAGGAGCTTTTGAAATTGGAAAAGGAAGATATCAGGAAATTGGAAGCAGTGGACAAAATTGAGGATGGAAGAATTACTGTCACATTAACAGGCACACTGAAAAAAAAATTGGATTCACTAGAGAAGAACATTTCCAAAACAGCTGGATTAGAAAAAAATCTATATGTTTGCATGAACTGTAGAGTATTTTTAAGGAGAAATTTGGATGTTGAAAAAGGTTTAGTTAATGGAGCTATGGGAAGAGTTGTGGGTTTTATTAATTATCAGAAAAAAGATGGAATTGAATGTTTAAAAATAAAATTTGATCAGATAGAAGAAGTTAAAGACATTTGTCGTTGTTCAGTTCGTTTCATGCTTGTGAAAGACTTATATGTACGTAGGAAGCAGTTTCCGTTTTCGCTAGCATATGCTGTAACTATTCACAAGTCTCAAGGATTAACTGTAGATTGTGCATTTGTGAACATTGGTTCAACTGTGTTCAAAGAAGGTATGGCATATGTTGCTTTGTCACGAGTGAAAACATTATCAGGTTTATTCATGATAGACTTTGATGATTCAAAAGTTAGTGCTGATACAAATTGTGTAAAGGAGTATAATAGATTAAGAAGAAGCTATGCTCCTCATTTAGGTCAGTATCCTGTGTTGGATAAACGTGTAGTTTCTCGTAAAAGGAGAAATGAGAATATCTGTAATGAAGATGTAGAGAGGAGGAAAAAAAAGAGGAGTGATGTAATTGCAAGCAAAAAGAATAAGGAAAATGAAGAACAGGTTGTAGGATGTTATTTTGAAAATAGCTCTGGTGTCAACTGCTACGCTAATGCAGTGCTGAATGTTGCATTTTATCTGGAAAGTTTGCAAGAGCAGATAATAGTAAATCAGGGAAAAAGATTCTGTTCTGTGCTGAGTCTCCTTTTTGAAAAGCTGAGTAATGATAAAACTCAAATAGAAAGTGCTACTGAAATTAGAAAAGTTTTAGATGTATGTTCAGGACGAACACAGTTTTCTCAAAATGTACAGCAAGACGCACAGGAATTCTTGATTTATTTTCTTCAGGTACTGGAAGAAGAAGGGGTTCCCATTGAAAATTTATTTGGTCTCTCTTATAAATGGGAACATAGTTGTGAAAACTGTTATAATATATGTGGCTCTAATGTTGATTCTGAAAGGTTTATGTATTTAACATTGCCAGAGAGTAAAACAGTCACTTTTGCTAAATTAGTTAAAGATGCTAATCATAGCATGCAATGCGGTGAGTGTAAATCTGACATGTTTTCAACATTAATTTTAAAGGAATACGGACAGTATGTAATTTTAATGATGCAACGATGTAGAGCTGATGGTTCAAAATTGGATACTTTAATAAAGAAGTTTACAGGACAGCAATTATCAATTTCAGGAAAAACTTTTGTAACAGTTGCAATAATTTTCCATGATGGACCTACTGTAACTTCTGGACATTACACAGTTTATCTTAAATGTGAAAAAGGCTGGACACTGTGTAATGATTCCCAATTGATTTTTAAGCAACGTTTGCCTTTTGATTTAGCAAATTCCTATCTAATCTTCCTGAAACCTAAATTTTAGAGAGATTTGGCAACATCTGGACAAAACAATTTTACCATTTTATTGGATTACCATTTGGAATTTACAAATAAAAAGATTTAACAAATTATCATTTGGCCTAATGGAAAGGTAACCAATTGTAATGTGGAATTTTTCCATTTTTTAAGGAAACTTTGGAAAACCAAAAATTTAGAAAAAATCGGTAACATCTGCACAATTTAAATTTTGGAATGTTATTGGATTGCCATGGGAAATGTTTTCAAAAAAGATTTTTAAAATTACTATTTGGCCATGCGGAAAAGTAAACAATTCTATTGTGGACTTATTTAATTATTAATTAATCTTTCGGAAACCAAAATGTTACAGAGAATCGGTGACATCTGTACAATTTAAACTTTAGATTTTTATTGGATTACCATTGGAAATTAAACAAAAAAAGAATTTTAAAATTACTATTTGGTCTAAAGGAAATGGAACCAGATGTATTGTGGAGTTATTTGAGATATATTATTGTGATTATACTTCTGAAACAAAAATATCAGACGGTATTTTGAAGAAATAAGTATTGATATTAGATGATATTTTTTAAGAATATTATGCATTTCTAAAAAGTTATGTTTATGCAAAAAGAGATTGTGGGCTTTTTTAAAACAATCTTTGAGATTGTTAATTTTTTTTTGCCTGCTGTTAAATGATGAATGCAATTGCTTTCACAATTTATAGTGAAATGCAATATTTTCTGAAAACAGCAAAAAAAAGGCAAAAATATTTTTTGAAAAATATGTAAATATGTGTACTGTATTATAAAATGTTTTATTAAATATTAATACTTTTTTCTTTTTTTTCAGATTGAGATAGAAAATTTTCGAAAACTAGAACCATTTTTAAAGCAATTAAAAAAAAAATTAAATGAATAAATCTTTTTTTGAGTGGGTATGGTAAGTCAATAATGTCATGGTCCCTTTTTTCCACTTCTCTACAATCACATTTTCAGTTTTTAATTGTAGTCTCTCAAGGACCTTGTAAAATGATAATTGATTTTTAGTGTTTTTGAAAAAAAAAAAAAAAATTACGCGTACCGTACGGTAAAAAAAAAAAAAAAGTTTTTAAAAACATATATAAAAAATAGATGAAAGGTAAGGTTGGCTCTTAAAAGAGCCGTTGTGTTCATGCAGGGACAGAGGAAAGAAAGATTGGGAATATTAGACGGTACGACAAGTGTGCTGATCTATTTTATTGTTCACTAGGGAGATACTGGTCTGCCTATAAGTAATTAGATCGTGACAAGTGGCGCACCGTACTTCAACCCTCGCAAACCGAGGGTTAATTTCCAGAGGACCAGAAAAAGGAGATGCTCCCCCCACAGATGAAGGGCTCACCTGACCTGCAGAAGAAGGACTCGGCCCTGCAGATGATGGTCCAGGCTGAGCTGCTGTGGATGTGCTTGGTTGACTTACTGAAGGGTTACCTTCAGTAAGTCGAGCATGTGTCCTTCTGTGTACATCCTTAAGGTGTCTCATCATGGTGTGATTCCCAAAGGAATACTTCCTGTCAGGATTACCTCTTGAAAGTACACGCTTACACAGCTTGCAAGTCACTAAGGGTGCATTTACCTTTTGCTGGCCTTCTGGAAAAGTAAAATACTCCCATACGTAAGAGGTCTTTTGTTTCCTCGCTCTCTGCCTCAAGGTAGTGCTGCTAGCCTCACTCTCAGAAGAGCTCTGCTGTTCTGCCATCGTATCACAAAGACAACCCAGCTCCTTCTCCTAAGGGATCACAAGCAGAAATGAGGGGAATGGGTGTGGTGTAGGAGAGTTCTAGAACTGAAAGTAGTTTCAACCAATCAAAAGTTGTGTTTCATGATCACATGACCTACCGTACGCTTACGGTACGCTTACGGCAAAAGTACGCATGCGCGTAAAAAAGACACGCGCTCGCGCGCATGCGCATAACAGTCACTCCCCGACACTTCCGCGTAACGTGCGCGTGTAGCGTACACGCGTACGCGCCCCACGCGGAGTACGCACGACTACGCAAATTGCGTAACTATACGCAAACAGCGTAGATAAATTACGGACATTGCGTGAACCGTACGCTTACCGTAAGCTTACCGTACGCGCACTAAAAAAAAATAAAAAAAAAAGGAAAAAATGTATTGCTAATAAATTTTACCTGTTTATTTTATAAAAAATGTAAAAAAAAACATATTGTAGAATTTTAAAAATTTAACCATAGTCTTTAAAAAAGGATAGAAAATTAAAATAAAAATATGTAAAAAAAAAAAAGAAGAAAAAAAAAAAAATTAGCATTTAAAAAACCTTGCAAATTCACTGAAAAAACCATGGGTTTCACACACGTTATAGTTAGGAATTAGCATTTAAAAAACCTTTGAAATTCACTGAAAAAACCATGGGTTTCACACACGTTATAGTTAGGAATTAGCATTTAAAAAACCTTAGAAATTCAATGAAAAAACCAAAGGTTTCACACATGTTATAGTTAGCTGGACATTTCACTCGTAAAAAACCAATGAAATTCCCCCGTTATAGTTAGTTCAGCTAACTATAACTCGCGCGCCCGCAATGCACTACTGATGACGTCACATATTACATCACTCATGACATGGTCAGTGACATCACTCATGACATCACTGATGACATCTCAAATGACATCACTGATGACATTATCCTTGTGACAGAGTGGTAGACCTCCTCTCACCCTAATATAACCTTTGATACAAACATTCAAAAATAGAGACTAAAATTTTCAAACAAATGGACATACCAATAACAGTTACAACAACCTATTCAGTAATTCTAAGATCCACATACACATCCACTCATCCACCAACAATCCTATACAGTCACTCATACATGTACTCACACATCATATGTACTCATACACCTATACATCCTGTTACACAATGCCACTCATCCATAGAGTTACTCACACATAGTCACTCATGCTAATAAAGAATCAAACATCCATTTACTTGCATATACAGTTATACACACACCACCACACTTACTTTTACAGAAACTTACACATACTTAGGTGCCGATCACAATCCGGTAAAAACCGGGTACGAACCGTCGGACGGAGCATATTCTCCGTCCGACGCGTACCCGGTCGTCAAAATATACAAACATGGAATTACGATTCGCACGGGTACACCATTACCGTACGAATCGTAAAAAAGACCGACCGAACAAAAAACACCTACCAATGCGATCCGGGAAAGCGCCGACCTGACGTCGGGACGCACGCAGCCAGCCATTCACGACCCAGGAATCACGATTCGCACCGACGTCACCCCGCACGGTGAATATTTTGCGGCAGCCAAAAACTGCCGGGAAATCAGGACGACGCGAACAAGGACCACCAGTACGCGACGGACAGACGACGACGCGAACAAGGAGGACCAGTACGTGACGGACACACAGGACGACGCCACCAAGGAGGACCCGTACGCGACAGGACGACGCGATCAAGGAGGACCCGTACGCGACAGGACGACGCGAGCAAGGAGTACCAGTACGCGACGGACAGACATGGACCCGAACCTACGAGTCATCCCTGCCCTCATAGCAGTACACCTCCTCTACAGGTTACGACGCAGACGCCGCAGAAGGTCAGAATAACTAAGGGAGGGGGGAAAGTGGGGTGGGGTGGGGGTGGCACGACCAGGGCAGGCCACAAAACAACCACATGAGTGACACACTACACATGGCCTGGACATACCTGACTCCCATGCCCTGGTCACCACGAGGGGGTGGGGGCGTGTCCTGATAATCCAGCGACCGCCACAATGGAAGTCCGTCACCACGCGAACCGGCAACACAACCAGACAGGTACGTCCCGTACCCACGCCTGAAGAGCGTGGGTACGAGTCGGACCACGCCCACACACGTCACCCCAACAATGGCGGGACGGATCGCACCCACGTGGCAAAGGCCTGGGTACGGGCCGCACAAACATCACATAGCGTGGGGACGGATATGTACGGACCCTACCCCCACCCCGTATGCAAGGAGCGTACCCCCCTGCCCAACAGTGAAAGTACGACCCGTACCCCCACCCGCGTATGCAAGGAGCGTACCCCCCTGCCCAACAGTGTAAGTACGACCCGTACCCCCACCCGCGGACGTACGGAGCGTACCCCCCTGCCCAACAGTGTAAGTACGACCCGTACCCCCACCCGCGGACGTACGGAGCGTACCCCCAGCCCAACAGTGTAAGTACGACCCGTACCCCCACCCGCGGACGTACGGAGCGTACCCCCAGCCCAACAGTGTAAGTACGACCCGTACCCCCACCCGCGAATGCAAGGAGCGTACCCCCCTGCCCAACAGTGTAAGTACGACCCGTACCCACACCCGCGGACGTACGGAGCGTACCCCCAGCCCAACAGTGTAAGTACGACCCGTACCCCCACCCGCGGACGTACGGAGCGTACCCCCAGCCCAACAGTGTAAGTACGACCCGTACCCCCACCCGCGGACGTACGGAGCGTACCCCCAGCCCAACAGTGTAAGTACGACCCGTACCCCCACCCGCAAATGCAAGGAGCGTACCCCCCTGCCCAACAGTGTAAGTACGACCCGTACCCCCACCCGCGTATGCATGGAGCGTACCCCCCATGCCAACAGTGTAAGTACGACTCGAACCCCCACCCACGAATGCAAGGAGCGTACCCCCCTGCCCAACAGTGTAAGTACGACCCGTACCCACACCCGCGGACGTACGGAGCGTACCCCCACCACACCAGTGTCAGTAGACTCGTACCCCCACCCGCGGACGTACGGAGCGTACCCCCAGCCCAACAGTGTAAGTACGACCCGTACCCCCACCCGCGAATGCAAGGAGCGTACCCCCCTGCCCAACAGTGTAAGTACGACCCGTACCCCCACCCGCGTATGCATGGAGTGTACCCCCCATGCCAACAGTGTAAGTACGACTCGAACCCCCACCCACGAATGCAAGGAGCGTACCCCCCTGCCCAACAGTGTAAGTACGACCCGTACCCACACCCGCGGACGTACGGAGCGTACCCCCACCACACCAGTGTCAGTAGACTCGTACCCTCACCTCTAATGCAGTGTGCGTAACCCCACCGTGTATGTGCCAAGCGCACATATCCAGAAATCGGAGGTGTGTGTGCAGAGTCCACCCAGCAGTGCCCTGAGACAGGAGTGGTGGGTGTGGAGTCCTCCCAGCAGTGCCCTGAGACAGGAGGGGTGGGTGCCCATCACTCCCAGCAGTGCCCAGAGACAGGAGGGGTGTGTGCAGAGTCCTCCCAGCAGTGCCCTGAGACAGGAGGGGTGGGTGCAGAGTCCTCCCAGCAGTGCCCTGAGACAGGAGGGGTGGGTGCCCATCACTCCCAGCAGTGCCCAGAGACAGGAGGGGTGTGTGCAGAGTCCTCCCAGCAGTGCCCTGAGACAGGAGGGGTGGGTGCAGAGTCCTCCCAGCAGTGCCCAGACACAGGAGGGGTGGGTGCGGAGTCCTCCCAGCAGTGCCCTGAGACAGGAGGGGTGGGTGCAGAGTCCTCCCAGCAGTGCCCTGAGACTGGAGGGGTGTAACACATGTGTGTGAGGCCAGAATTATCCACATGCATACTGGCTACAAGGGAACATGTCCCCATGAACTCATGTCAACAGACTCCACACACAAGTACAGTGATCACCAAGGATGCCACGATTGTCGCAGGTGGAGACATGGCCCTGCATGCATGGCCAAAGTAGAAGGGCTCCGTCACACACACAGCTCATGTAGACACAGCTCTGCGCTAAACATTGGGAACACCCTGCAGGGAAGAAAGCTGGGTACACAGAGGAAGGAATACACCCTTGGACAAGTGCACCATGCAGTAACTGCCTACATGAACAAAGAAAGTTAGCCAACACCTTGTGATGGCACACAGATCACAGGGTCCCACCAATGAGCAGTACACTACTACATATCCCACACACCCAAACCCTTACACACCACCCAAAACCATGTAGCAGCCCCACCAACACCAATACCAGCATAGCAGTAGTGTGATAATGAAAACAAAATTAAGCTTTATTCTGCAGGAGCACAATGTCCGTGGATCGCAGGCAGTTCAATCTTCACAAAGCCCATAGGGCAGTCAATGATTCTCAGCTGGATGGGGGACACAGTGGGATGCGTGTCCCCTACCTTGCCTGCACAGTCAAATGGCATCGTCTTCCACACTGGTGAGGGCATCAGGGGGGGGGGAGCAACAGGCACCGCAGGGACATCAGGGCAAAGGGGCGGCGTTGTGGGTGCAGGGATGGAGGACTCCACCACAGGGGGTGGGTCAGTGCCAAAGGCGGAGGCCAGGATGGCACTACACACCTTTGCAAGGTCATCCAGGGAGTCCCCTGCACCCGAAGGGACCTCAGGCCCCAAGGAGGGGGGGGGGTCAGAGGGATGGGTCGCAGCGCCACCGGGGGAGGGTGGAGACAGGGGGGGAGACTCAACCACCCTGACCGGGGACCTCCGTGACCGCTTGCGTGGTGGTGTAACTGTGGGGCTCAGGGACAGAGCGGCCATGAAGGAGTCCTTGGGGGAGATGTGGCCAGGAGAGCTGAGGGGAGGGGATTTGGAGGGAGTGGACTGGGTGGAATGCGGACTCCCACTATGGCTGCGTGTCACACGTTTGCCCCCCGACCCAGTGGGTGTGCCTACCTCACCCTGTGTGTGCGTGTCAGGAGGAGTGCGGTGGACCTTCCCTGCTGGTGTGGTGCCCGTGTCCGTTGATGTGGGTGCATGCCGACGTCTGGGTGTACGTGTGACAGGCATGGGAGTGGGAAGTGTGGATGGGGCAGGGGTAGGTGGGGGGAGGTCGCGCTGCAGGAGACCCACTGCTGCAGTCAGTGTGGAGTCGATGGACCTCAGCAAGTTGCGTTGGTCAGCCTGCGATGAATGAATGCCCTCCAAGAAAGCCTCGATGTTGGTGAGGGTTTTGCCATGGGCATGGAGGACATTAAGGATCGCAGCCTGACCAACCTGCAGTTGCCGCTGGATGTCCACAGACTCTGCATTGGCGGCAGCAGTGGAGACAGGGGCAGGGGGCGCGGTGCCTGGCAGGAAGGAGACATGCTGTGACCGGGCACGCTGGGAAGGGACACGAGCAAGTGGGAGGCGGCTGGTGGAAACTGAGGGGGCGGTGCGAGGTGTTGTTCCGCTGTCAGCTGCTGGTGCAGCCTCCGCCCACTCGGAGACATCGTCCCCGGACCTGTCAGCTTCGTAGTCTGATGTGCCAGTCGACAGGTCCTCGGCCACACTCTCCTCCGCCTCTGTCCCACTCGATGTGCCAGCCCCGATGTCACGGCTGGCACTGGTGCTCGGTCCCTCCGCCTGGTCTGTGTCCATGTCTCCCTCTGTGTCCCCCGACGATGCTGTGGGCAGGGTGGAGAGACAGAAATTATTCAGACACCTGTACACATCTGTCACATGAGTCCAATCTACATAGGTAACATTGCATGGCCTGAAAAGGAAGATCCCTAACATCTACTGAACAGGGTACCGATGTAGGGCATGCAACACACAGTTGGTTGAGCCACCATGCCACTGAAATACCATGGAGAGCATGAGACAATAGCTAAACACAGGAAAAGGAGTCTGACATAGCACCCAGGTCCTGGGGACAATCCAGCACTGCATCTGCACCACACAGCGTTTGCGAAAATACCGATGACCAGGGACCATATCCATGAACTTGAGACACATGCTGCATAGGTAATGCTGAAAACATGCACAACATGACTCGGTCACTGCACATTGCGTGTGTGTCCAGGCACATCACACACTGCCCAGACCCAGCAAGTGGTAATCAGGATTTAACACATAGCCATTGCCCGCCCCAACAAGACCCTACACGAGGCAAATTGTGGAGACACAGGTGGCACCAACATCTCATGGTCTGGGTGATACACACAGGGGCAGGCAAAAAGCAAGATTGGACGCCAAACAGCCAAGGTGCGCCTGTACAAATAATGAGGTACCAGTGCCCATCCTCAGATGAGTATAACAAGACACACAGGCACTGGCAACTGTGAGTATGAAGAAGGACAATCAGGTCAGGCTGCACAGTGGACACCTGTACAAATTAGCACGTCTATATACATGGTGACAGGGGACAATGGCACAGAGCACAACTTACGCTGTAGACACTGACAGTGGCCACGTTCATGATGACACATACACCACTGAGGAAAAGGTGCCCCAGGGGACAGTAGTGGGCACGCAACTACATGCTACTGAATGGTAATGACAGCAACACACGTCACCATCCCTGCACTATGTGTATCGCACAGTCATGCACATCATGTCACAGGCCACTACATAGGACATGCGCGCTGTAAGGCATGACACATGAGAGACCAACTCCCATGTCTGGAGTCAGCATCAGTGCCAACTGACATGGAACCCACATGCAGTGAACTTGACAGTGCACAGGCAAGGTCCCACAACCTGTTACACACCACCCCCACACATGATGCTACAGACATTGTTCCCGTGGACAAAGCGCCAGCCTACATTACCCTGGGAAGGAGTGACTACACACAGACCAGGGAACACATTGCAAGGAGGGGAAGGGTGGCAGGGGCACAGCGCTATACTGGGCCAAACAGGATCTGCACAGCACCTTTAAACCCTGCCAGTGGATTCATGCTACTGTGCCCTTACAAATGCCGGTGACACACAACAAACACACATGTACCTACCCCCTTCCAGCTGCTGCATCGCCTGTAAGCGCCTCTCCAGGTCTGGAAAGACCACCGGCAGCACACGCCTGTGGAGGTGGCTCAGACGGCGGCGGCCGCGGTTCTTGTGGCTCTCAGGTGAGTCCCCCAGCAGGAGCCGTGCAATCCTCCGCGTCCAGCACCGGATATCCTGCCAGCGTTTCCTCACCTGGGCCAGGCGCCGCCTCCGACCATCCACACCCCTCACGGCACTGACGGCGGTCAGCCAGATCTGCTCCTTGGCAGTGGCGCCTACCTGTGAGGAGGAACAAGTGACACCACATCAATACACCAGCCACATGTCACAGAGAGACATATGGGTACAAATTAGCTGGTAACAACAAGGCATGTCATGCAGCCAACGCATTGCACCTTTGTCATAGGGACATCATCCCCTGGTGAGGGAAAAAGCAGTACGTGCCACAGTGGGTACACAGGTGGAATGATGGCAATGTCACAATCAATGATCTAGGCTCACACTGTGCATCACACCCACCCCTCCTGGCTCAGGGCACTGCTGTGAGGACTCCACACCCACCCCTCCTGTCTCAGGGCACTGCTGTGAGGACTCCACACCCACCCCTCCTGTCTCAGGGCACTGCTGTGAGGACTCTGCACACACCCCTCCTGTCTCAGGGCACTGCTGGGAGGACTCTGCACACACCCCTCCTGTCTCAGGGCACTGCTGTGAGGACTCCACACCCACCCCTCCTGTCTCAGGGCACTGCTGGGAGGACTCTGCACCCACCCCTCCTGTCTCAGGGCACTGCTGTGAGTGATAGGCCCCCACCCCTCCTGTCTCAGGGCACTGCTGTGAGGACTCCACACCCACCCCTCCTGTCTCAGGGCACTGCTGTGAGGACTCTGCACACACCCCTCCTGTCTCAGGGCACTGCTGGGAGGACTCTGCACCCACCCCTCCTGTCTCAGGGCACTGCTGGGAGGACTCTGCACACACCCCTCCTGTCTCAGGGCACTGCTGGGAGGACTCTGCACACACCCCTCCTGTCTCAGGGCACTGCTGTGAGGACTCCACACCCACCCCTCCTGTCTCAGGGCACTGCTGGGAGGACTCTGCACCCACCCCTCCTGTCTCAGGGCACTGCTGTGAGTGATAGGCCCCCACCCCTCCTGTCTCAGGGCACTGCTGTGAGGACTCCACACCCACCCCTCCTGTCTCAGGGCACTGCTGTGAGGACTCTGCACACACCCCTCCTGTCTCAGGGCACTGCTGGGAGGACTCTGCACCCACCCCTCCTGTCTCAGGGCACTGCTGGGAGGACTCTGCACACACCCCTCCTGTCTCAGGGCACTGCTGGGAGACATCAGGCACCCCCCCCCCTGGGACCCCCCCGACAGTACATGGCATGTGTGTTACACCTGGACGCAATGGCAGAAGTCACAGTCACCACATAGGGACAGTCTGTGGCAGTGGCCTATGCACTCACCTGATAACCTGGTCGCCCATACAGCATGGAGTACTGTGGGAGGATCACATCCAGCAGAGCCATGTTCTCCTCCAGGGTGAATGGCTGTGTCCTCTCCACAGCCCTTGACATGGTTCCAGGGAATCAGTAGCAGCAGCTGGGTCGACGAATGCAAAGATGTGCAGGCAAGTGCTCCCTCATGGGACCTGGCTGCCTTATATGTGCCCTTCTGCCCAGTCTCATGCACAGGAGTACAGAGAGATTGGTCACTCACATTTGCATCCTATGTTTCCACCAATCCCTTCAAACCTAGCAGTCTGTGGGTTCTCTATCGGTTTCATTCTCCTGCATGATGTCAGCCCCACAAACACATTGCAACAAAGTAGACAAATCCCAACTGACTTCTGCTGTGCACCTTCCAGAACAATTTCCAATTTTGAACTTGGTCTCCATGACAACCAGCATGCATGTAGGCCTTAATACTTGTCCCCCATGTAATTTGGAGCATCACACACAGGTACGGTGCGTGTGGGGGCCCTAGGGCACCCCAAATGCATGGCAACGGCCCGTACATGCATGCCTACGCTCTCCATCACTTTTGGTCTGCACGCGTATGCGTACTCGTAGTGGTACGGACCGAACACTCGCATCTACGCTCACTATCACTACGGGTACGCATACGCGTGCAGACCCATAGTGATAGTGAGCGTAGATGCGAGTGTACGGTCCGTACCACTACGGGTACGCATACGCGTGCAGACCCATAGTGATAGTGAGCGTAGATGCGAGTGTACGGTCCGTACCACTACGGGTACGCATACGCGTGCAGACCCATAGTGATAGTGAGCGTAGATGCGAGTGTACGGTCCGTACCACTACGGGTACGCATACGCGTGCAGACCCATAGTGATAGTGAGCGTAGATGCGAGTGTACGGTCCGTACCACTACGGGTACGCATACGCGTGCAGACCCATAGTGATAGTGAGCGTAGATGCGAGTGTACGGTCCGTACCACTACGGGTACGCATACGCGTGCAGACCCATAGTGATAGTGAGCGTAGATGCGAGTGTACGGTCCGTACCACTACGGGTACGCATACGCGTGCAGACCCATAGTGATAGTGAGCGTAGATGCGAGTGTACGGTCCGTACCACTACGGGTACGCATACGCGTGCAGACCCATAGTGATAGTGAGCGTAGATGCGAGTGTACGGTCCGTACCACTACGGGTACGCATACGCGTGCAGACCCATAGTGATAGTGAGCGTAGATGCGAGTGTACGGTCCGTACCACTACGGGTACGCATACGCGTGCAGACCCATAGTGATAGTGAGCGTAGATGCGAGTGTACGGTCCGTACCACTACGGGTACGCATACGCGTGCAGACCCATAGTGATAGTGAGCGTAGATGCGAGTGTACGGTCCGTACCACTACGGGTACGCATACGCGTGCAGACCCATAGTGGTACGGACCGTACACTCGCATCTACGCTCACTATCACTATGGGTCTGCACGCGTATGCGTACCCGTAGTGGTACGGACCGTACACTCGCATCTACGCTCGCCATCACGATGGGTACACATACGGCAGCACTCCCACAGTGATTTGGGAACATGCACAGGCCCTCTCAGCAGCAGTACGGCGGATTTTACACATCACTGTGGTGATAGGCGACACACATGTCGGAATAGGGCGGACATACTTGTCCATGGATGGACATACTTGTCCAGGAATGGACACCAAGGCATCGTCTGTGCATTACCACATGTGTTGGGCACAGGTGTCACAGGCTGTGATGTGGAACATGCCTCCTGAGTGGAGAAGGCACCAGATGTATGATGAGATGTGTACATGTGTACTGTGTGAGGGTGCAATGTGTGCCAGGCATGCCCTTGACTCCTTTGACATGTGTGCATGTGGGACTGCGCACTTGGGGTGAGCGTCACTGGCATGGCACGGACACCAACACACGGAAGTGTCCCATGATGCCCGGTACAGGGGTCATGACACATGACTCATCACTACCCACAGTGCACAATGTGACTATGCCATATATGTGTCCGGGATTTACATCGGGTTGATGTTGTTGTACCCTCAAAAGCTGCAGCCGTTGCAGCAACCAACATGTGGCTGTGTGTAGATTGTCATTGCACACTGTTCCCAACACCATGCCACATGTGTTACCGGATGTGAGGTGCACATGTATGCAAGGGACACGGAGTAGCGTGACAAGGCCATGTCAGCAAACTCACAAGGAATGTGTGGGGAGTCATGACATGTGCACCTTCATGGCAAGGTGTGTGGGCTGGACTAGTGTAATGTCATGTGACCTGTGGCTCAAGTGTTCCGCTGCCAGTCTCTGCAATCAGCATCACACTTCTGCTGATGTGTGGGTGTATGTCACTCCTGTCTTGCGTCGGGCAGTGCACTTGCACTGGGACACAGCTATTCCCATGGCGTGGCATGGGGAGGTTCTCAATCACCGTGTGTAGCTGGGTCTTGGAAGGAGTGTCACCTTGCATCCATACGTGTCCTGGGCATGTAGCACATGCCTGACTCCCTATGTGGCATGTGTGTATTGGCAGATTTACATGTGCTCAGTAGACATGAGTTGTTCTCGTAGTGCACTCACTCTTCCTTGTCACTTCCAAATTACTGCAGAGCGCCTCCTGTTGCCCGAAGAATTCCAGACTTGGCCACCATGCAGGAGAATGACAGGATCCGGCTCTACCGCTTCACCCAACCGTTGATTCTGGAGCTGACGGCGAGACTGGCACCACACCTGCAACCGCAGCACAGGTATCCTACGGCACTGACACCCCAGCTGAAGGTAATGGCTGCCCTACATTTCCTTGCCACGGGTACCTTCCAATATACCATAGCTCATGTTGGTGGCATGTCCCAGAGCATGTTCAGCGGTGTGCTGCATGATTTCTTGGAGGCCATGTTGATTCACCTGGATGACTTCATCAAGTTCCCAACCCCTGAACAGATGACTGAGGTCAAACGTGGTTTCTATGCCCTGGGAGGGATGCCCCATGTCATTGGGTCCATAGATGGGACACATGTAGGTTTGGTACCACCACACGCACGGGAGGTGGCGTACCGCAATCGGAAGCACTACCACTCCATCAATGCCCTTGTGGTGTGTCTGTCCAACATGGTGATTTCACATGTCTGTGCTCGTTTTCCAGGATCAGCACACGATGCCTACATCATGAGGCGTAGCGGGATGCCTGATATGATGATGCAGCTGCGCAACGAACGTGCATGTGTTGTTGGTGGGTACAGTCTGTCTGTCCTGTATTCTGTTTGGCCGAGCAGCACTACCGCTTCGCCAGTTCTAACGATATCCATGTGCTTTCCATTTAGGGGACGCTGGCTATCCCAACATGCCTTGGCTGCTGACACCTCTCCGCAACCCCATCACGCCGGCCCAGCTCCGCTACAACACCGCCCATGGCCGGACAAGGCGAGTGATAGAGAGGACGTTTGGCATGCTGAAGAGCCGATTCCGGTGCCTCCACAAGACCGGCGGCGCACTCCCATATGCCCCGGCGAAGGTCTGCAAGATCTTCATGGTCTGCTGCATGCTGCACAACATGGCAGTTGAAAGAGCTGTGCCCCTCATCCTGGATCAAGATGACGAGGACCATCCACCCGTGGAGGACGAAGGGCTTGGCAATGGGGCTAGTGATGTGGAGGATGTGGAGCCGCAAGAGGACATCCGGACTCGGCTCATACGCGACTTCTTTGCTTAGTGGTGAGTACCAGGGTCTGAGTGTGCACGCATTGGTCCCCGTGTGGCATGCGTTGTGATGTGTGTCTCCACCTGCATGTATGGCACGTGGGTCAGAGGTGTGTGTGGGTGTGTCACTGGAGTGATGGTGGCAGTGATGGTAGTATTTCCCCAGGCATAATTGTGACCTAGCATGTTGTCATACATACATGTGTCGAGTAAATGCACATGCAAGTGGCTGTGCTTCTTGTGGCTGACTTCTTGTGTGTCTCTCTTCCCCAGGTACCTGCGCATGCCGTTTGCTGGTTGCATTGTTGTGGCACTGCTATTCCTCATGGACATGGCATCGTGGGCTGACTCAGCGTTACAGGCACGGGCACGTTTGGAAGTCTCCATGGGGTAAGGGATGCATCTGGGGTGTATTGGGTGTGGCAGTTGTTCACGATGTGTGCACACTGCCCCGGTCGGGGTTTGGGTCCTCTGCAGACATGTGGCATCCCCATGGGACACGACATGCAGCTGGGTACACCTGAATAGATGGGCTGCCTGGTTGTCAGTCATCAGTGATGGGATGGTGGATTGTGATGAAGGCATCAATGTGTGTGACACTGCCCTCGGACACATACGGTTAACATTGTCTTGACATGGCGTGGGACTTCCACATCAGCGGATGTATGGTGTATGGCAGGCTCTCCGTGAGCAGCTGTGGGTATTTAGCTATTATCCAACACTTGTGTGCCAGTTCCATGGCTATCACGCATTTGTGCTGCAGAAGGGGGGTGCCAGTGTTGGAGCCACATGTTACTCCACATGATGTGTTCATGTGTACTTCAAGTTGCCTCTGCAATCCCAAACACATGACTATTAAAGGTGTCCCTATGCCTCCAAGGTGCCTCTTCTCAGTCAATGCTGGTGTGTTGGCACGGTGCATCCTGCATGTCTGGCATGGTATTCCCTGATTGTGGCTATGTGTCAATGTGTCGAGTGGCAAGATGCAAGCTGTGTGTGTGTGCTGAGACTGTGTAATGGGCATGATGTCCATGACTGTGTGGGTATTGTGACATGTGCCATCCCCATGCATCCAACGTTGTCCATGACCCCATTCACTGCATCCACCGGACTCAAGCTTGCAGGACATGGTTCTGCCACCTGTCTACACGTACCTGGGTGCCCCCCAGGACACGGGCCAGGATCCCTGACCTCTGCGCATGACTGTTGCTGTACTCAATGTGTCTGTCAGCACGGTTGTTCGGCCACCCCCTCAGCTGGTTCTGACCATCACGGGTGTGTATGGTGCTCCATGTCTGTCTTGCCTAGAAAACTGTGACCCATGTGTCCTGTGCCAGACTCAGGCCCCAGGGTGTGGATGGTTGAAGTGAACAGATGACTCAGGCATGTTTAGACTGTACAAGACACATGTTAGGTAATAATGCTACCAGCAGGCATCTACTCTTAATAGTGTGATTTATTATTGGGGGGGGGGGGCCAAGTGAGGGCCTTTCCGGGATTAGGGAATCCAAAGTTCAGTAGGGGAGTTGGTGTTCTTGCCATTGGAAATCCTCAGAGTCCATGCCACAGTCTTTGTCAACATTGGTCAGCCAGTGACCAGCAGGGCCATGTGGCAGAGAATGTCTCTTGATGCTGTGATGCTGTTGCTCCAGTGGGCCAGGTGCCAGGCCAGGTGTCCTGGGAGATGGTGATGTAGCAGCCACCCTCACGGTCCTTTCCGTGGACGACCCGGCTTCCTGCGGGGAACCTCAGCAGCAGGCCGTGACGACGTCTGGGATGCTCCGTCGGATGTTTCCTCCTCCTCCTCATGATCCCTCCCTGTGGGTGGTGATGTTCTCCGCCTTCTGGCACAGGGAGGGTCGGCCATGGTGTCGGCCATCCGACGGAGTTCAGCGTGAATCCCCTGGGACGCCGTCACTTGCTGAGCCTGTCTGTCCTCCATCCTCCGTTGGTGTAGCTGTAGACAGGCTATTAGCTCCGCATGTTGCTGGGCCTGCTGGACCTTGATCCCCTCGAGGACGGACACAACCTGGGCCATGCCCGTGGTGTCCTGCCGGTATGAGTCCAGGATGTTACGGACATGGGAAAATACCGGATCCCCAGCCAACTGGTTAGGCTCGCGCCTCCGCCGCTCTCCACTCCCACCACCCCTGCCCACTTGCGTCTGGCCTGCACTTGTGGGCACATGGGGTCTCCAGGACCCCTGAGGGGTGGCATTGGCGTTGTCGCCTGCCTCCTCCTGGGTGCCCGGGACACCGTGTCCCTCCTGGCGAGCCTGGCTGCATTGTGGTGTTGGGGCAGGGATCCTGGGTGTCTCCTGGGATGTGGCAGGAGTGGGGGTGGTGGTTGGCACGGTTGTACCTGACGCAGGTGCTGCAGGTGGTTGGACACCAGAGGGGCCAGGTCGGTCGGGGTCGTCCGCAGAGTGGTGAGAGTGGTCGCTGCCGGTGGGATCGGTCTCCTGCAGATCCGGGTCCTGTGAGTGTTCCCCCCCAGTGTTGGGGGGTGCAGCACGACGTTGACCTGTGTGTGAGAGAGACAATGTTAATTTTGATCCATGCAACATCCATGTTTCATCCGTTACAAAGTTGGCACATTTCCTCTTGGAATTAGGATCTGTCTTGCATTCCACTCACAGTGCACTTGTGCATGTGTGTGTCCCTTGGGCACCAATTTGGCCCCTTTAACTATGTGTGGCACAGTCTTACTTGCTGCGTCAAGTGTGACTGCAGTCAGCAGTGGAGTGTGCATGTGTGCCGAGCTATGCGTTTGCGCCTTCCTTGTAGCACTGTACATGTGCACATGGAGTGGATCCACACACTCATATGATGCAGGTGGCTGTCCTTGTGCTCGTGTACAGGTTGTAACATGGCATTCAATCCTTAGCACACATCCTTTTTGTATCACAAACAAATTGTTAGGTGTTCTCACAAATAACAGTACAGAACTTAAGTTGAACAGAATAAATTAGTCTTCTTTTGAAAGTAGTTCTTTATTCTTAGGTGTCTTCCGTGCGATACACAACATCCAGCCGACACGTGTTTCGTCGCTACATGGGAATGTATGTCCCGCGACTTTTTCAAGGCTGTGTTTTAAAAGAAAATTAAAAACCTGTCTAGTACATAACTTGAATACATGTACTCAGTTGCAATGTCAACCAAAATAGGTGGTGAAACTCACGAACCGGCTACCAGTGGGTGAACAGGTCGTCCAAGATATACAAAATACCAAATATCCTTGACATTAGAGTGTACAATAATCATACTTGAAATAGGCTAATTATGATTTTCATAAGGAATGGAGAGAACTGTGTAAAAGTGCTATAGTGGGGAAATGCGCTGAAGGAATCATGGCTAGTCGTGATTTGTAGTGGTGAAAGTGAACAGAAGCGTGGTGTGATGTGACTGAGTTCATTATGGTGTGTTTAATATCGAAAGTGGTGCGTCTATGTGTGCGGTCATGCATCGATATCTATTGTGCCATTTGTCATATGATTAGATCATGACAGTGAATTCATCATAACGTGCAATCATAGCTACCTATCTTTCGTTCGTTTAGGTAATTCTAAAAACGAAAATACAAGTAATCATAATTAGTATTATTGAGAAGGGCTCCACAACGTTCAGTGGCCAAAGTAAACTGGGCATTATTAATTAAAGAAAGCACCTACTTCAAAAGTGGTGATAATTCCAAACCACCTGGGGTTTCAGTAGTGGTAACGTCAGTATTCCTCTGAGGTTGTTGACCTTTTCAGGTACTATTAAAACCTATTTCCAGTGCTGTAGAAAGTGAATTAAGGACAAGGGTAAATAAGTTTGTTCTTGTATTGTATCCAAAATTTGCGTCAAAAGAAACGCTCAGTTTACTACAAATATATGTTAATACTTGTGTTAGGATATTAGAAATGATGATCCACACGAAAACGCTGGCCTAATATTAATCAGAGCGTTTGTTTAGGAGAACGTTGAATATGTATTACGCGCTATTAAATGTGCTAGCCTAAACAGAAAGGAGCATGACGAGTAAATATATGCCCCGGTCAATGTTCGTCCCCATATTATATTTATCTGCTCCTAATTTGAGAAAATGGTGACTTCCCAAAATTATGTTAAGTCAACAGAGTGCAGACAGCCTGAAAGCAGTCTTGTAGTTAACCGATATTCGAAAGAAGAATACCGGGTAAAGTTATAGCAGTTATATCATCGCGCTCGCAAGCAAAGAAAACGGTGACTTCCCAAGATGCTAAGTGCGGCACAATTTAGTCAGCCAGAAGAACAGTCATGTTGTTAAACATTATTTAAAAGGAGAATGTCGGGTGAGGTTGCATCAATAATCTCACCGCGCTCGCAAGCAAAATTACTCTCTATTCAAAGAAGCCGCCTGTGTTGCAAGAGCTTACCGTATCTGTCTGAAAATCGGGCCGGAAAACCTCCTGTGTCTGGTTTCCCTTTCGGAAGTGTAACAACACGAGTCAGTTTCCCTAGTGTTTATATTTCCGGTTATGTACGTCAAAAAACGTGATCACGTGACTTAGCATTGGGTTCCTTCTTGTCATGCAGTGAGTGGAAGAAGGACTTAGCGTGAAGTGGTTATGGATTCGGCCATCTTAGAAGTATAAGAAGTAATGAGTATTAAAGCTTATATTCTGTGACTAGGTCTCTCCAGCTTATAAAACCAGTACATGATTAACAATCCTGTGATTATATGGAAATATCAGAAGGTAAAATAACACAAAAAAAAGGAAAACTTGTGATCAGAAAAACGTCGCAACATGGAAAAACATACTTTTAAATATGATGTATACAGTAACATATCTTTAGATAAATACAACCTATGATATTAGTCATAGTGGTTACTTGTGCTACTCTGATCAGTGTGTGGTAGAGTAACCGAATTATTTATACTGTAAAAGGTCAAGGTAAACAAGGAACTGTGAGTTCGAACTATGTGCATGCTAACTCGAACAAAAGTACAGAGGGTCTCACCTGCCTAGGAAGTAGTGTAATTCATGGTCAATATTAAGACCATGTTCCACACTACGCATTTTTAAGATCCATTGGGCCTCTCGTTGTCTCAGTATCAGTTCTCTATTGCCTCCTCTCGGACTAATTGGGACATGTTCTATGCCATAGAATTTGAATGTGCGGTTGCCTGTTTGCGCATTGCAAGTAGACATGTGTGCTGCAAGTGGGTATCTCATGTCTACCTGTCTGATTGCTCTTGTATGTTCCCCTATGCGGTCCCGCAAGGGTCTGATAGTGCTACCAATGTATTGTTTGTCACATTTGCATTGTATTATATATACAACAAATTTAGTTAAACAATTGATGTTGGAATTGATTTTGTATTTTCTTCCCTCAGGTCCTAAGAATTCAGTCTTGCGATCATCAGCCCATTTGCATGTGCTACAGTGACCGCATGAGTAGAAACCACATGAATATTGGCTAAGCCAATTAGTCCTCCCAATCGTTTTGGGATAGCTTGGGCTCAGTAAGTTCCTCAATGAGGCCCCTCTCCTGTATGTTATGGCTGGTTTGTCCGTGACGTACTCACTGAGGGTGTTGTCTGCCTTTAATAGGTGCCAGTGTCTATTGAGGATCTTTTTCAGAACTGCCGACCAATTATTATACCCTGTGATCAATCTGATCCTTTGATCTTTGTCATCTTGTTTGGGTTTGTCTATTAATGTTTCCTGTTGGGTCATTTTGTCTATTCTTTCTTCCGCTTTTTTGAGTAAGGGTTTACTATAGCCTCTCCTTCTGAACCTAGATATTACTCCCTTCTTATATGTGTGGAATTCATCATCCCTACTACAATTTCGTCTAGTTCTTGTCAGTTCTCCAAAAGGAATGGAACGTATCTGGTGGTAGGGGTGTGCACTGCTAGCGTGCAACAGAGAATTGCATGCTGTTGCCTTCCGGTACAGTCTACTTTCAATTTTGTTATTGTAAATATATAGTTCCACGTCTAGGAATGATATGTGTGTTTTACTATGTTCCATGGTGAATCTAATATTACACTCATTACTGTTCAGAAATTCAAAAAAACTCAAAAGTTTGGTATTTGTACCTGTCCAGATCATGATACAATCGTCGATATAGCGACCCCAGAATAAAATAGAGTCATTAAATTCTGCACCTGATGGGCCCCAGATTCTCGTCTCCTCGAACCAACCCATAAACAGGTTGGCATACGAGGGAGAAAATCTGGAGCCCATCGCTACTCCCTGTGTCTGTCTAAACCACTGTTGTTTGAAAAGGAATACATTGTTGTCCAATATGAGTTCTATCATCTCAATGAGCATTTCTGTATGGTTCCAGGAGCTAGCTGCCCTTCTGTTCAACATCCTTTTGACAGCACTAATGCCAATGTCCCTTTTTATACTGGTGTACAAAGCGGTTACATCTAGCGTTACCATAGTCATGTTATCTTCCCAGTTTAGATCCGCTAGAACACTCAGAATATGTTTCGTGTCCCTTATGTATGAGGCTAAGTTAGTCACTAAAGGCTTTAGAAAAATGTCTACATATTCAGATATTCTCTCTGTAGGGCCACCTATCCCAGATATTATGGGTCTGCCTGGTGGGAAAGGAAGGTTCTTATGTACCTTAGGTACAGTATATATGCATGGGTATCTCGGTCGATCTACTTTGAGATAGGTGTATTCATTTTCGTCGAGCAGTCCCTGTTCTTGCCATTTTCTTACTTGTGTATTGATATACTTGGTTAGCATCCACATAGGATTACCTATTAGGGCTTCATAGCAATTAGGGTCACTTAATTGGGTCTGTATTTCTTGTTCATAATCTGTGCTACGCATGACCACCATGTTTCCACCTTTGTCTGCTTCCCTTATGGTAATGTCCCTGTTGTTGCTGAGTGTTCTGAGTGCCAATCTTTCTTGTTGTGTGAGATTATCTCTCTTCATGCGTGAGGCCGAGTTCTTGATGTCATGTTTGTCTAGTTCAGCTGTGACCAATTTATAAAATAGGTCTATGTTATTACCTGCTGTGAGTGTGGGTGTCCATTTAGATTTTTCTTTTAGTTTGCTAGTAATACTGTAATCTGGGTCAATATTTAGGTCTCTCATTATTATGTCAGTCGACACTAGTTCGTCTTCACAATCAGTTAAAGATAACAACAATCTGGTGTCTAGTAAGTCCTGTATCGTTTGTTCATTGGGTAATAATAAACCAAGATTTTGCTGCATGTCTTTATTGGCCACTTTGTTCAGTTCAAAATGCTTTTTCAGTTTTAAGCGTCTGGTAAACTTAAACAAATCAATTTTAGTTGTACAGATATCACCAATGCTGCTTGGGCAAAAGCTCATCCCTTTAGAGAGTACGGACACCATATCATTTGTAAGTTCTACATCAGATAAATTCATAACCGTTAAATCATTCATTTCTTCACATTCCAGGACCTTGTCCTTACCCCTGGACGTTCCGTTTCTCGTGCCCCCTCTTTTTCCCCTCCTTGTTTTTCTCCCTGATTTGGTCTGCGATTTTCCCTGTTGCCTTTCTTTATCCGTCTGACCTCTAACAAAAAACTCGACTCATTGGAGACATTACCCGTAGCATCTGTCCTCTCCGGATCGCTATCACTAGTTAGGTCTGTATCTAGTGAGGTAGTACTGGAGTGAACTGATGTGCCTTCCCCTGTTTTGGTGGGTACTGTTTTCGGAATCAGGTGGTCATACTTTTTGGCGAAAGTAAAAATTCTGCCGCTAGCATAGTCCCTTTCATCTCTTTTGATTTTCCTCATTTTCCGCTGTTTGATATCAGCGACATGTCGTTCTATGATCTCATTTAAAATTACATAGTTCTTTGTCGCTACATCTGGTAAATTAAGGTCTTTTATCTCCGTTTCTATCGTTTCAATGTCTTTCTGCAATTTTGCAACCTTTCTGTCACAGTTTTCAATTAGGATCTCCATTAGTCTATTCGAATTATTGTTTAGTTCCTTTTCCCAGTCTGCTAATAGATCTGGTTCCAGATCCTCATACGTGGGTATTATTTGGGATCTTAATCCCCTAGGTACTCTTTGTACTTTTATGTATTGTCTCAAGGTTGCTGCATCCCACCACCTGGACATTTCACTGAGTCTCATCTTTTCAAGTCTCAAGAACTTGTCCTTCATACCCTCTTTTTTAGAGGATTGCCCACTTGTTTGTGGTGTAGTATTAGACCCTTGATTGGTCATGTTATTGAACAGATCATCTGCCTCTTTGTCCCTTTTCTCTTTATCACTCGCAAAAGTATTCATGATGCCTTCCCGGCTGCCTTCTAGATGAGTAAGCTAAAATAATAGAGTTGGGGTTTTAGGTTTAGGTAACGGCGCCACAGGGAAATTAAGCATAAATTATCTATTTGTCTGAAGTATTTTGATGGTGCTAGAAGGTGGGAAGTACCGCCTAACTCCCCAGAAAAAAGAGCCAAAGCTCTACAAAATATGGCATTCAATCCTTAGCACACATCCTTTTTGTATCACAAACAAATTGTTAGGTGTTCTCACAAATAACAGTACAGAACTTAAGTTGAACAGAATAAATTAGTCTTCTTTTGAAAGTAGTTCTTTATTCTTAGGTGTCTTCCGTGCGATACACAACATCCAGCCGACACGTGTTTCGTCGCTACATGGGAATGTATGTCCCGCGACTTTTTCAAGGCTGTGTTTTAAAAGAAAATTAAAAACCTGTCTAGTACATAACTTGAATACATGTACTCAGTTGCAATGTCAACCAAAATAGGTGGTGAAACTCACGAACCGGCTACCAGTGGGTGAACAGGTCGTCCAAGATATACAAAATACCAAATATCCTTGACATTAGAGTGTACAATAATCATACTTGAAATAGGCTAATTATGATTTTCATAAGGAATGGAGAGAACTGTGTAAAAGTGCTATAGTGGGGAAATGCGCTGAAGGAATCATGGCTAGTCGTGATTTGTAGTGGTGAAAGTGAACAGAAGCGTGGTGTGATGTGACTGAGTTCATTATGGTGTGTTTAATATCGAAAGTGGTGCGTCTATGTGTGCGGTCATGCATCGATATCTATTGTGCCATTTGTCATATGATTAGATCATGACAGTGAATTCATCATAACGTGCAATCATAGCTACCTATCTTTCGTTCGTTTAGGTAATTCTAAAAACGAAAATACAAGTAATCATAATTAGTATTATTGAGAAGGGCTCCACAACGTTCAGTGGCCAAAGTAAACTGGGCATTATTAATTAAAGAAAGCACCTACTTCAAAAGTGGTGATAATTCCAAACCACCTGGGGTTTCAGTAGTGGTAACGTCAGTATTCCTCTGAGGTTGTTGACCTTTTCAGGTACTATTAAAACCTATTTCCAGTGCTGTAGAAAGTGAATTAAGGACAAGGGTAAATAAGTTTGTTCTTGTATTGTATCCAAAATTTGCGTCAAAAGAAACGCTCAGTTTACTACAAATATATGTTAATACTTGTGTTAGGATATTAGAAATGATGATCCACACGAAAACGCTGGCCTAATATTAATCAGAGCGTTTGTTTAGGAGAACGTTGAATATGTATTACGCGCTATTAAATGTGCTAGCCTAAACAGAAAGGAGCATGACGAGTAAATATATGCCCCGGTCAATGTTCGTCCCCATATTATATTTATCTGCTCCTAATTTGAGAAAATGGTGACTTCCCAAAATTATGTTAAGTCAACAGAGTGCAGACAGCCTGAAAGCAGTCTTGTAGTTAACCGATATTCGAAAGAAGAATACCGGGTAAAGTTATAGCAGTTATATCATCGCGCTCGCAAGCAAAGAAAACGGTGACTTCCCAAGATGCTAAGTGCGGCACAATTTAGTCAGCCAGAAGAACAGTCATGTTGTTAAACATTATTTAAAAGGAGAATGTCGGGTGAGGTTGCATCAATAATCTCACCGCGCTCGCAAGCAAAATTACTCTCTATTCAAAGAAGCCGCCTGTGTTGCAAGAGCTTACCGTATCTGTCTGAAAATCGGGCCGGAAAACCTCCTGTGTCTGGTTTCCCTTTCGGAAGTGTAACAACACGAGTCAGTTTCCCTAGTGTTTATATTTCCGGTTATGTACGTCAAAAAACGTGATCACGTGACTTAGCATTGGGTTCCTTCTTGTCATGCAGTGAGTGGAAGAAGGACTTAGCGTGAAGTGGTTATGGATTCGGCCATCTTAGAAGTATAAGAAGTAATGAGTATTAAAGCTTATATTCTGTGACTAGGTCTCTCCAGCTTATAAAACCAGTACATGATTAACAATCCTGTGATTATATGGAAATATCAGAAGGTAAAATAACACAAAAAAAAGGAAAACTTGTGATCAGAAAAACGTCGCAACATGGAAAAACATACTTTTAAATATGATGTATACAGTAACATATCTTTAGATAAATACAACCTATGATATTAGTCATAGTGGTTACTTGTGCTACTCTGATCAGTGTGTGGTAGAGTAACCGAATTATTTATACTGTAAAAGGTCAAGGTAAACAAGGAACTGTGAGTTCGAACTATGTGCATGCTAACTCGAACAAAAGTACAGAGGGTCTCACCTGCCTAGGAAGTAGTGTAATTCATGGTCAATATTAAGACCATGTTCCACACTACGCATTTTTAAGATCCATTGGGCCTCTCGTTGTCTCAGTATCAGTTCTCTATTGCCTCCTCTCGGACTAATTGGGACATGTTCTATGCCATAGAATTTGAATGTGCGGTTGCCTGTTTGCGCATTGCAAGTAGACATGTGTGCTGCAAGTGGGTATCTCATGTCTACCTGTCTGATTGCTCTTGTATGTTCCCCTATGCGGTCCCGCAAGGGTCTGATAGTGCTACCAATGTATTGTTTGTCACATTTGCATTGTATTATATATACAACAAATTTAGTTAAACAATTGATGTTGGAATTGATTTTGTATTTTCTTCCCTCAGGTCCTAAGAATTCAGTCTTGCGATCATCAGCCCATTTGCATGTGCTACAGTGACCGCATGAGTAGAAACCACATGAATATTGGCTAAGCCAATTAGTCCTCCCAATCGTTTTGGGATAGCTTGGGCTCAGTAAGTTCCTCAATGAGGCCCCTCTCCTGTATGTTATGGCTGGTTTGTCCGTGACGTACTCACTGAGGGTGTTGTCTGCCTTTAATAGGTGCCAGTGTCTATTGAGGATCTTTTTCAGAACTGCCGACCAATTATTATACCCTGTGATCAATCTGATCCTTTGATCTTTGTCATCTTGTTTGGGTTTGTCTATTAATGTTTCCTGTTGGGTCATTTTGTCTATTCTTTCTTCCGCTTTTTTGAGTAAGGGTTTACTATAGCCTCTCCTTCTGAACCTAGATATTACTCCCTTCTTATATGTGTGGAATTCATCATCCCTACTACAATTTCGTCTAGTTCTTGTCAGTTCTCCAAAAGGAATGGAACGTATCTGGTGGTAGGGGTGTGCACTGCTAGCGTGCAACAGAGAATTGCATGCTGTTGCCTTCCGGTACAGTCTACTTTCAATTTTGTTATTGTAAATATATAGTTCCACGTCTAGGAATGATATGTGTGTTTTACTATGTTCCATGGTGAATCTAATATTACACTCATTACTGTTCAGAAATTCAAAAAAACTCAAAAGTTTGGTATTTGTACCTGTCCAGATCATGATACAATCGTCGATATAGCGACCCCAGAATAAAATAGAGTCATTAAATTCTGCACCTGATGGGCCCCAGATTCTCGTCTCCTCGAACCAACCCATAAACAGGTTGGCATACGAGGGAGAAAATCTGGAGCCCATCGCTACTCCCTGTGTCTGTCTAAACCACTGTTGTTTGAAAAGGAATACATTGTTGTCCAATATGAGTTCTATCATCTCAATGAGCATTTCTGTATGGTTCCAGGAGCTAGCTGCCCTTCTGTTCAACATCCTTTTGACAGCACTAATGCCAATGTCCCTTTTTATACTGGTGTACAAAGCGGTTACATCTAGCGTTACCATAGTCATGTTATCTTCCCAGTTTAGATCCGCTAGAACACTCAGAATATGTTTCGTGTCCCTTATGTATGAGGCTAAGTTAGTCACTAAAGGCTTTAGAAAAATGTCTACATATTCAGATATTCTCTCTGTAGGGCCACCTATCCCAGATATTATGGGTCTGCCTGGTGGGAAAGGAAGGTTCTTATGTACCTTAGGTACAGTATATATGCATGGGTATCTCGGTCGATCTACTTTGAGATAGGTGTATTCATTTTCGTCGAGCAGTCCCTGTTCTTGCCATTTTCTTACTTGTGTATTGATATACTTGGTTAGCATCCACATAGGATTACCTATTAGGGCTTCATAGCAATTAGGGTCACTTAATTGGGTCTGTATTTCTTGTTCATAATCTGTGCTACGCATGACCACCATGTTTCCACCTTTGTCTGCTTCCCTTATGGTAATGTCCCTGTTGTTGCTGAGTGTTCTGAGTGCCAATCTTTCTTGTTGTGTGAGATTATCTCTCTTCATGCGTGAGGCCGAGTTCTTGATGTCATGTTTGTCTAGTTCAGCTGTGACCAATTTATAAAATAGGTCTATGTTATTACCTGCTGTGAGTGTGGGTGTCCATTTAGATTTTTCTTTTAGTTTGCTAGTAATACTGTAATCTGGGTCAATATTTAGGTCTCTCATTATTATGTCAGTCGACACTAGTTCGTCTTCACAATCAGTTAAAGATAACAACAATCTGGTGTCTAGTAAGTCCTGTATCGTTTGTTCATTGGGTAATAATAAACCAAGATTTTGCTGCATGTCTTTATTGGCCACTTTGTTCAGTTCAAAATGCTTTTTCAGTTTTAAGCGTCTGGTAAACTTAAACAAATCAATTTTAGTTGTACAGATATCACCAATGCTGCTTGGGCAAAAGCTCATCCCTTTAGAGAGTACGGACACCATATCATTTGTAAGTTCTACATCAGATAAATTCATAACCGTTAAATCATTCATTTCTTCACATTCCAGGACCTTGTCCTTACCCCTGGACGTTCCGTTTCTCGTGCCCCCTCTTTTTCCCCTCCTTGTTTTTCTCCCTGATTTGGTCTGCGATTTTCCCTGTTGCCTTTCTTTATCCGTCTGACCTCTAACAAAAAACTCGACTCATTGGAGACATTACCCGTAGCATCTGTCCTCTCCGGATCGCTATCACTAGTTAGGTCTGTATCTAGTGAGGTAGTACTGGAGTGAACTGATGTGCCTTCCCCTGTTTTGGTGGGTACTGTTTTCGGAATCAGGTGGTCATACTTTTTGGCGAAAGTAAAAATTCTGCCGCTAGCATAGTCCCTTTCATCTCTTTTGATTTTCCTCATTTTCCGCTGTTTGATATCAGCGACATGTCGTTCTATGATCTCATTTAAAATTACATAGTTCTTTGTCGCTACATCTGGTAAATTAAGGTCTTTTATCTCCGTTTCTATCGTTTCAATGTCTTTCTGCAATTTTGCAACCTTTCTGTCACAGTTTTCAATTAGGATCTCCATTAGTCTATTCGAATTATTGTTTAGTTCCTTTTCCCAGTCTGCTAATAGATCTGGTTCCAGATCCTCATACGTGGGTATTATTTGGGATCTTAATCCCCTAGGTACTCTTTGTACTTTTATGTATTGTCTCAAGGTTGCTGCATCCCACCACCTGGACATTTCACTGAGTCTCATCTTTTCAAGTCTCAAGAACTTGTCCTTCATACCCTCTTTTTTAGAGGATTGCCCACTTGTTTGTGGTGTAGTATTAGACCCTTGATTGGTCATGTTATTGAACAGATCATCTGCCTCTTTGTCCCTTTTCTCTTTATCACTCGCAAAAGTATTCATGATGCCTTCCCGGCTGCCTTCTAGATGAGTAAGCTAAAATAATAGAGTTGGGGTTTTAGGTTTAGGTAACGGCGCCACAGGGAAATTAAGCATAAATTATCTATTTGTCTGAAGTATTTTGATGGTGCTAGAAGGTGGGAAGTACCGCCTAACTCCCCAGAAAAAAGAGCCAAAGCTCTACAAAATATGGCATTCAATCCTTAGCACACATCCTTTTTGTATCACAAACAAATTGTTAGGTGTTCTCACAAATAACAGTACAGAACTTAAGTTGAACAGAATAAATTAGTCTTCTTTTGAAAGTAGTTCTTTATTCTTAGGTGTCTTCCGTGCGATACACAACATCCAGCCGACACGTGTTTCGTCGCTACATGGGAATGTATGTCCCGCGACTTTTTCAAGGCTGTGTTTTAAAAGAAAATTAAAAACCTGTCTAGTACATAACTTGAATACATGTACTCAGTTGCAATGTCAACCAAAATAGGTGGTGAAACTCACGAACCGGCTACCAGTGGGTGAACAGGTCGTCCAAGATATACAAAATACCAAATATCCTTGACATTAGAGTGTACAATAATCATACTTGAAATAGGCTAATTATGATTTTCATAAGGAATGGAGAGAACTGTGTAAAAGTGCTATAGTGGGGAAATGCGCTGAAGGAATCATGGCTAGTCGTGATTTGTAGTGGTGAAAGTGAACAGAAGCGTGGTGTGATGTGACTGAGTTCATTATGGTGTGTTTAATATCGAAAGTGGTGCGTCTATGTGTGCGGTCATGCATCGATATCTATTGTGCCATTTGTCATATGATTAGATCATGACAGTGAATTCATCATAACGTGCAATCATAGCTACCTATCTTTCGTTCGTTTAGGTAATTCTAAAAACGAAAATACAAGTAATCATAATTAGTATTATTGAGAAGGGCTCCACAACGTTCAGTGGCCAAAGTAAACTGGGCATTATTAATTAAAGAAAGCACCTACTTCAAAAGTGGTGATAATTCCAAACCACCTGGGGTTTCAGTAGTGGTAACGTCAGTATTCCTCTGAGGTTGTTGACCTTTTCAGGTACTATTAAAACCTATTTCCAGTGCTGTAGAAAGTGAATTAAGGACAAGGGTAAATAAGTTTGTTCTTGTATTGTATCCAAAATTTGCGTCAAAAGAAACGCTTTAATACTCATTACTTCTTATACTTCTAAGATGGCCGAATCCATAACCACTTCACGCTAAGTCCTTCTTCCACTCACTGCATGACAAGAAGGAACCCAATGCTAAGTCACGTGATCACGTTTTTTGACGTACATAACCGGAAATATAAACACTAGGGAAACTGACTCGTGTTGTTACACTTCCGAAAGGGAAACCAGACACAGGAGGTTTTCCGGCCCGATTTTCAGACAGATACGGTAAGCTCTTGCAACACAGGCGGCTTCTTTGAATAGAGAGTAATTTTGCTTGCGAGCGCGGTGAGATTATTGATGCAACCTCACCCGACATTCTCCTTTTAAATAATGTTTAACAACATGACTGTTCTTCTGGCTGACTAAATTGTGCCGCACTTAGCATCTTGGGAAGTCACCGTTTTCTTTGCTTGCGAGCGCGATGATATAACTGCTATAACTTTACCCGGTATTCTTCTTTCGAATATCGGTTAACTACAAGACTGCTTTCAGGCTGTCTGCACTCTGTTGACTTAACATAATTTTGGGAAGTCACCATTTTCTCAAATTAGGAGCAGATAAATATAATATGGGGACGAACATTGACCGGGGCATATATTTACTCGTCATGCTCCTTTCTGTTTAGGCTAGCACATTTAATAGCGCGTAATACATATTCAACGTTCTCCTAAACAAACGCTCTGATTAATATTAGGCCAGCGTTTTCGTGTGGATCATCATTTCTAATATCCTAACACAAGTATTAACATATATTTGTAGTAAACTGAGCGTTTCTTTTGACGCAAATTTTGGATACAATACAAGAACAAACTTATTTACCCTTGTCCTTAATTCACTTTCTACAGCACTGGAAATAGGTTTTAATAGTACCTGAAAAGGTCAACAACCTCAGAGGAATACTGACGTTACCACTACTGAAACCCCAGGTGGTTTGGAATTATCACCACTTTTGAAGTAGGTGCTTTCTTTAATTAATAATGCCCAGTTTACTTTGGCCACTGAACGTTGTGGAGCCCTTCTCAATAATACTAATTATGATTACTTGTATTTTCGTTTTTAGAATTACCTAAACGAACGAAAGATAGGTAGCTATGATTGCACGTTATGATGAATTCACTGTCATGATCTAATCATATGACAAATGGCACAATAGATATCGATGCATGACCGCACACATAGACGCACCACTTTCGATATTAAACACACCATAATGAACTCAGTCACATCACACCACGCTTCTGTTCACTTTCACCACTACAAATCACGACTAGCCATGATTCCTTCAGCGCATTTCCCCACTATAGCACTTTTACACAGTTCTCTCCATTCCTTATGAAAATCATAATTAGCCTATTTCAAGTATGATTATTGTACACTCTAATGTCAAGGATATTTGGTATTTTGTATATCTTGGACGACCTGTTCACCCACTGGTAGCCGGTTCGTGAGTTTCACCACCTATTTTGGTTGACATTGCAACTGAGTACATGTATTCAAGTTATGTACTAGACAGGTTTTTAATTTTCTTTTAAAACACAGCCTTGAAAAAGTCGCGGGACATACATTCCCATGTAGCGACGAAACACGTGTCGGCTGGATGTTGTGTATCGCACGGAAGACACCTAAGAATAAAGAACTACTTTCAAAAGAAGACTAATTTATTCTGTTCAACTTAAGTTCTGTACTGTTATTTGTGAGAACACCTAACAATTTGTTTGTGATACAAAAAGGATGTGTGCTAAGGATTGAATGCCATATTTTGTAGAGCTTTGGCTCTTTTTTCTGGGGAGTTAGGCGGTACTTCCCACCTTCTAGCACCATCAAAATACTTCAGACAAATAGATAATTTATGCTTAATTTCCCTGTGGCGCCGTTACCTAAACCTAAAACCCCAACTCTATTATTTTAGCTTACTCATCTAGAAGGCAGCCGGGAAGGCATCATGAATACTTTTGCGAGTGATAAAGAGAAAAGGGACAAAGAGGCAGATGATCTGTTCAATAACATGACCAATCAAGGGTCTAATACTACACCACAAACAAGTGGGCAATCCTCTAAAAAAGAGGGTATGAAGGACAAGTTCTTGAGACTTGAAAAGATGAGACTCAGTGAAATGTCCAGGTGGTGGGATGCAGCAACCTTGAGACAATACATAAAAGTACAAAGAGTACCTAGGGGATTAAGATCCCAAATAATACCCACGTATGAGGATCTGGAACCAGATCTATTAGCAGACTGGGAAAAGGAACTAAACAATAATTCGAATAGACTAATGGAGATCCTAATTGAAAACTGTGACAGAAAGGTTGCAAAATTGCAGAAAGACATTGAAACGATAGAAACGGAGATAAAAGACCTTAATTTACCAGATGTAGCGACAAAGAACTATGTAATTTTAAATGAGATCATAGAACGACATGTCGCTGATATCAAACAGCGGAAAATGAGGAAAATCAAAAGAGATGAAAGGGACTATGCTAGCGGCAGAATTTTTACTTTCGCCAAAAAGTATGACCACCTGATTCCGAAAACAGTACCCACCAAAACAGGGGAAGGCACATCAGTTCACTCCAGTACTACCTCACTAGATACAGACCTAACTAGTGATAGCGATCCGGAGAGGACAGATGCTACGGGTAATGTCTCCAATGAGTCGAGTTTTTTGTTAGAGGTCAGACGGATAAAGAAAGGCAACAGGGAAAATCGCAGACCAAATCAGGGAGAAAAACAAGGAGGGGAAAAAGAGGGGGCACGAGAAACGGAACGTCCAGGGGTAAGGACAAGGTCCTGGAATGTGAAGAAATGAATGATTTAACGGTTATGAATTTATCTGATGTAGAACTTACAAATGATATGGTGTCCGTACTCTCTAAAGGGATGAGCTTTTGCCCAAGCAGCATTGGTGATATCTGTACAACTAAAATTGATTTGTTTAAGTTTACCAGACGCTTAAAACTGAAAAAGCATTTTGAACTGAACAAAGTGGCCAATAAAGACATGCAGCAAAATCTTGGTTTATTATTACCCAATGAACAAACGATACAGGACTTACTAGACACCAGATTGTTGTTATCTTTAACTGATTGTGAAGACGAACTAGTGTCGACTGACATAATAATGAGAGACCTAAATATTGACCCAGATTACAGTATTACTAGCAAACTAAAAGAAAAATCTAAATGGACACCCACACTCACAGCAGGTAATAACATAGACCTATTTTATAAATTGGTCACAGCTGAACTAGACAAACATGACATCAAGAACTCGGCCTCACGCATGAAGAGAGATAATCTCACACAACAAGAAAGATTGGCACTCAGAACACTCAGCAACAACAGGGACATTACCATAAGGGAAGCAGACAAAGGTGGAAACATGGTGGTCATGCGTAGCACAGATTATGAACAAGAAATACAGACCCAATTAAGTGACCCTAATTGCTATGAAGCCCTAATAGGTAATCCTATGTGGATGCTAACCAAGTATATCAATACACAAGTAAGAAAATGGCAAGAACAGGGACTGCTCGACGAAAATGAATACACCTATCTCAAAGTAGATCGACCGAGATACCCATGCATATATACTGTACCTAAGGTACATAAGAACCTTCCTTTCCCACCAGGCAGACCCATAATATCTGGGATAGGTGGCCCTACAGAGAGAATATCTGAATATGTAGACATTTTTCTAAAGCCTTTAGTGACTAACTTAGCCTCATACATAAGGGACACGAAACATATTCTGAGTGTTCTAGCGGATCTAAACTGGGAAGATAACATGACTATGGTAACGCTAGATGTAACCGCTTTGTACACCAGTATAAAAAGGGACATTGGCATTAGTGCTGTCAAAAGGATGTTGAACAGAAGGGCAGCTAGCTCCTGGAACCATACAGAAATGCTCATTGAGATGATAGAACTCATATTGGACAACAATGTATTCCTTTTCAAACAACAGTGGTTTAGACAGACACAGGGAGTAGCGATGGGCTCCAGATTTTCTCCCTCGTATGCCAACCTGTTTATGGGTTGGTTCGAGGAGACGAGAATCTGGGGCCCATCAGGTGCAGAATTTAATGACTCTATTTTATTCTGGGGTCGCTATATCGACGATTGTATCATGATCTGGACAGGTACAAATACCAAACTTTTGAGTTTTTTTGAATTTCTGAACAGTAATGAGTGTAATATTAGATTCACCATGGAACATAGTAAAACACACATATCATTCCTAGACGTGGAACTATATATTTACAATAACAAAATTGAAAGTAGACTGTACCGGAAGGCAACAGCATGCAATTCTCTGTTGCACGCTAGCAGTGCACACCCCTACCACCAGATACGTTCCATTCCTTTTGGAGAACTGACAAGAACTAGACGAAATTGTAGTAGGGATGATGAATTCCACACATATAAGAAGGGAGTAATATCTAGGTTCAGAAGGAGAGGCTATAGTAAACCCTTACTCAAAAAAGCGGAAGAAAGAATAGACAAAATGACCCAACAGGAAACATTAATAGACAAACCCAAACAAGATGACAAAGATCAAAGGATCAGATTGATCACAGGGTATAATAATTGGTCGGCAGTTCTGAAAAAGATCCTCAATAGACACTGGCACCTATTAAAGGCAGACAACACCCTCAGTGAGTACGTCACGGACAAACCAGCCATAACATACAGGAGAGGGGCCTCATTGAGGAACTTACTGAGCCCAAGCTATCCCAAAACGATTGGGAGGACTAATTGGCTTAGCCAATATTCATGTGGTTTCTACTCATGCGGTCACTGTAGCACATGCAAATGGGCTGATGATCGCAAGACTGAATTCTTAGGACCTGAGGGAAGAAAATACAAAATCAATTCCAACATCAATTGTTTAACTAAATTTGTTGTATATATAATACAATGCAAATGTGACAAACAATACATTGGTAGCACTATCAGACCCTTGCGGGACCGCATAGGGGAACATACAAGAGCAATCAGACAGGTAGACATGAGATACCCACTTGCAGCACACATGTCTACTTGCAATGCGCAAACAGGCAACCGCACATTCAAATTCTATGGCATAGAACATGTCCCAATTAGTCCGAGAGGAGGCAATAGAGAACTGATACTGAGACAACGAGAGGCCCAATGGATCTTAAAAATGCGTAGTGTGGAACATGGTCTTAATATTGACCATGAATTACACTACTTCCTAGGCAGGTGAGACCCTCTGTACTTTTGTTCGAGTTAGCATGCACATAGTTCGAACTCACAGTTCCTTGTTTACCTTGACCTTTTACAGTATAAATAATTCGGTTACTCTACCACACACTGATCAGAGTAGCACAAGTAACCACTATGACTAATATCATAGGTTGTATTTATCTAAAGATATGTTACTGTATACATCATATTTAAAAGTATGTTTTTCCATGTTGCGACGTTTTTCTGATCACAAGTTTTCCTTTTTTTTGTGTTATTTTACCTTCTGATATTTCCATATAATCACAGGATTGTTAATCATGTACTGGTTTTATAAGCTGGAGAGACCTAGTCACAGAATATAAGCTTTAATACTCATTACTTCTTATACTTCTAAGATGGCCGAATCCATAACCACTTCACGCTAAGTCCTTCTTCCACTCACTGCATGACAAGAAGGAACCCAATGCTAAGTCACGTGATCACGTTTTTTGACGTACATAACCGGAAATATAAACACTAGGGAAACTGACTCGTGTTGTTACACTTCCGAAAGGGAAACCAGACACAGGAGGTTTTCCGGCCCGATTTTCAGACAGATACGGTAAGCTCTTGCAACACAGGCGGCTTCTTTGAATAGAGAGTAATTTTGCTTGCGAGCGCGGTGAGATTATTGATGCAACCTCACCCGACATTCTCCTTTTAAATAATGTTTAACAACATGACTGTTCTTCTGGCTGACTAAATTGTGCCGCACTTAGCATCTTGGGAAGTCACCGTTTTCTTTGCTTGCGAGCGCGATGATATAACTGCTATAACTTTACCCGGTATTCTTCTTTCGAATATCGGTTAACTACAAGACTGCTTTCAGGCTGTCTGCACTCTGTTGACTTAACATAATTTTGGGAAGTCACCATTTTCTCAAATTAGGAGCAGATAAATATAATATGGGGACGAACATTGACCGGGGCATATATTTACTCGTCATGCTCCTTTCTGTTTAGGCTAGCACATTTAATAGCGCGTAATACATATTCAACGTTCTCCTAAACAAACGCTCTGATTAATATTAGGCCAGCGTTTTCGTGTGGATCATCATTTCTAATATCCTAACACAAGTATTAACATATATTTGTAGTAAACTGAGCGTTTCTTTTGACGCAAATTTTGGATACAATACAAGAACAAACTTATTTACCCTTGTCCTTAATTCACTTTCTACAGCACTGGAAATAGGTTTTAATAGTACCTGAAAAGGTCAACAACCTCAGAGGAATACTGACGTTACCACTACTGAAACCCCAGGTGGTTTGGAATTATCACCACTTTTGAAGTAGGTGCTTTCTTTAATTAATAATGCCCAGTTTACTTTGGCCACTGAACGTTGTGGAGCCCTTCTCAATAATACTAATTATGATTACTTGTATTTTCGTTTTTAGAATTACCTAAACGAACGAAAGATAGGTAGCTATGATTGCACGTTATGATGAATTCACTGTCATGATCTAATCATATGACAAATGGCACAATAGATATCGATGCATGACCGCACACATAGACGCACCACTTTCGATATTAAACACACCATAATGAACTCAGTCACATCACACCACGCTTCTGTTCACTTTCACCACTACAAATCACGACTAGCCATGATTCCTTCAGCGCATTTCCCCACTATAGCACTTTTACACAGTTCTCTCCATTCCTTATGAAAATCATAATTAGCCTATTTCAAGTATGATTATTGTACACTCTAATGTCAAGGATATTTGGTATTTTGTATATCTTGGACGACCTGTTCACCCACTGGTAGCCGGTTCGTGAGTTTCACCACCTATTTTGGTTGACATTGCAACTGAGTACATGTATTCAAGTTATGTACTAGACAGGTTTTTAATTTTCTTTTAAAACACAGCCTTGAAAAAGTCGCGGGACATACATTCCCATGTAGCGACGAAACACGTGTCGGCTGGATGTTGTGTATCGCACGGAAGACACCTAAGAATAAAGAACTACTTTCAAAAGAAGACTAATTTATTCTGTTCAACTTAAGTTCTGTACTGTTATTTGTGAGAACACCTAACAATTTGTTTGTGATACAAAAAGGATGTGTGCTAAGGATTGAATGCCATATTTTGTAGAGCTTTGGCTCTTTTTTCTGGGGAGTTAGGCGGTACTTCCCACCTTCTAGCACCATCAAAATACTTCAGACAAATAGATAATTTATGCTTAATTTCCCTGTGGCGCCGTTACCTAAACCTAAAACCCCAACTCTATTATTTCAGGTTGTAACATGGCCCTGCGTTTTGCCATGATGAAGAGGGGGGGGTTCTGGCACTGGGCACCCTTGTCTACATGCACGCAGTCCACCTGCTGACGAGCAGACATTCCCACACACCAAAGGACTGATTTGCTCTCCCTGTGTCTCCCTCCTTCTCTGTCCCCCTCTCCCTCCCTCTCTGTCCCCCTCTCCCTCCCTCCGTGTGTCAGCCTCCTCCCTCTGTCCGTCTCCCTCCCTCTCTGTCCCCCTCTCCCTCCCTCTCTGTCCCCCTCTCCCTCCCTCTCTGTCCCCCTCTCCCTCCCTCTGTGTCCCCCTCTCCCTCCCTCCGTGTGTCAGCCTCCTCCCTCTGTCCGTCTCCCTCCCTCTCAGTCCCCCTCTCCCTCCCTCTCTGTCCCCCTCTCCCACCCTCTGTGTCCCCCTCTCCCTCCCTCCGTGTGTCAGCCTCCTCCCTCTGTCCGTCTCCCTCCCTCTCAGTCCCCCTCTCCCTCCCTCCCTGTCCCCCTCTCCCACCCTCTGTGTCCCCCTCTCCCTCCCTCCGTGTGTCAGCCTCCTCCCTCTGTCCGTCTCCCTCCCTCTCAGTCCCCCTCTCCCTCCCTCTCTGTCCCCCTCTCCCTCCCTCTGTGTCCCCCTCTCCCTCCCTCCGTGTGTCAGCCTCCTCCCTCTGTCCGTCTCCCTCCCTCTCAGTCCCCCTCTCCCTCCCTCCCTGTCCCCCTCTCCCACCCTCTGTGTCCCCCTCTCCCTCCCTCCGTGTGTCAGCCTCCTCCCTCTGTCCGTCTCCCTCCCTCTCAGTCCCCCTCTCCCTCCCTCTCTGTCCCCCTCTCCCTCCCTCTGTGTCCCCCTCTCCCTCCCTCCGTGTGTCAGCCTCCTCCCTCTGTCCGTCTCCCTCCCTCTCAGTCCCCCTCTCCCTCCCTCTCTGTCCCCCTCTCCCTCCCTCTGTGTCCCCCTCTCCCTCCCTCCGTGTGTCACCCTCTGTCACCTTGGCCCAGCTTCCTGGGCACACACTGTTGGCAGATCTTTGAGTGGCCCTTGGCCTGTTGATGTGAGTTTGTTTCTGATCTCCAGGCACCCATTTTGTCTGCTGTGTGTCTGTGCGCTGCTGCTGTGGTGGTGTGTGCTGCCACTCTTTCACACTGTTGGCTGTTCATTAGCTGCTGGCATGTGCAAAACAGTGCCTTCACCCCCATGTGTTGATGCAAGGCGTCCGCCATTTGCTGGCAAGTCATTCCTGTGTTGGGACACAGTGTTTGTCTGGCTGTGACCTAGGCCATATGGGCAGAGGGCATTGTTGTCTGCTTTGGAGTCGCACTATGTGATTCTTGGTGCCCAGCCTCCCGCCATCCGGGTTACCGTGTCATGTGTTGTTGTCTTCTGTGGCCTGTGACTTGACATTGTCCAGCTGGGTGCATGGGGCATGGTGGCAGCAGTGGCATGTGCCTGCTCATGGAGTGTGGTTGAGTAATGCGATGGCTTGTGGTGGTTGCGTGCCTGTTATTGATTTTGGTTGTGGTTGCAGTTCCCCCCATGTGAGGTGCGTTGTTTGTGTACTCACCCGGGTCTCGGAGTCCTTCTACTCCTTCAACTGCCTCCACCGGCAGTATGGCCATCACCCTCTCCTCCCAGGGATGGTACTGTACGGCTCTGCGGGAGGGCCCTCCTCCGGTGGCGTTGGCCTGGTCGTGTTCCTCCTGCCTCTTGGCTCTGACCCTCCTCCGCAGATCGTACCACCTGTTCTGGCAATCCTGCTTGGTCCTCCTGGTGTCCGCAACAGCATTCACAGCATCGACGATGGTCTGCCACATGGCTGTTTTGGCTGCCTGGCTGGTGCTTCTGACCAATGTTCCAAAGATCTGTGGCTCGACTCTGAGGATTTGATCAACAAGGACCTCCAACTCTCGGTGACTGAACTTTGGATTCTTGGTAGTGGGCATGGTGAGGGGTGTGGGTGGGGATGGTGTGGGTGTGGGGGGGGGTGTGGATGTGGGGGGGGGGGGTGTGGATGGTTGTGTGTGTGTGTGAATGTGATGAGAGGGTGTTTGTGAGGGTGGTCGTTTGAAGGTGTGCAAGTGTAAGGTGTGGTGTAGCTTGTAGTCTGGTTCTGTGGTGTCTGGCAGCAGTGAGTCTGTTGGAAAGGCTCATGGTTTGTGTGTGTGGGCCCTTTTTATTGGTCCATGGGTGGGTGTGGCAGTTTTTGAATTTTGGGTGGGTGTGTTATAAGGAGTGGTGGTGTATTGGGCCTCTGTTTGTTTTTGGCAGTTGCAGGTCAGTGTTGTGTTATTTAAGTGGTTGTTGGCCATGTTTAGTGGCTGTGTGCCTTTCGACTGGTGTATTCTTGTGTTGTTTTATTTTGTCCTGGTTGTGTACGTGCGTTTTGAGCGTGTGTACGGTGTGTACATGGGCCATTTGGTTGTACGATTTTGTCCTTGTGTGTGGCTTTGTAAGACTCGTACATGCGGTTGTGATGTTGGGGCATGGGGTGCGCTCCGTACTTAGGAGGTTGTGTTGGGGGTGCGCCAGGAACGTACTGGGGTGGGGGTACGACTGGAACGTACTGGGGTGTAGGTACACGGGGGGTACGACACGTACAGGGGTGGGGGGTGTACATTGACGGTGGTACGACACGTACTGGGGTGGGGGTACGACTGGAACGTACTGGGGTGTCGGTACACGGGGGGTACGACACGTCCAGGGGTGGGGGTACGACTGGAACGTACTGGGGTGTAGGTACACGGGGGGTACGACACGTACAGGGGTGGGGGGTGTACATTGACGGTGGTACGACACGTACTGGGGTGGGGGTACGACTGGAACGTACTGGGGTGTCGGTACACGGGGGGTACGACACGTCCAGGGGTGGGGGTACGACTGGAACGTACTGGGGTGTAGGTACACAGGGGGTACGACACGTACAGGGGTGGGGGGTGTACATTGATGGTGGTACGACACGTACTGGGGTGGGGGTACGACTGGAACGTACTGGGGTGTAGGTACACAGGGGGTACGACACGTCCTGGGGTGGGGGTACGACTGGAACGTACTTGGGTGTAGGTACACGGGGGGTACGACACGTCCAGGGGTGGGGGTACGACTGGAACGTACTTGGGTGTAGGTACACGGGGGGTACGACACGTCCTGGGGTGGGGGTACGACTCGAACGTACTTGGGTGTAGGTACACGGGGGGTACGACACGTACAGGGGTGGGGGGTGTACATTGACGGTGGTACGACACGTACTGGGGTGGGGGTACGACTGGAAAGTACTGGGGTGTCGGTACACGGGGGGTACGACACGTCCAGGGGTGGGGGTACGACTGGAACGTACTGGGGTGTAGGTACACGGGGGGTACGACACGTACAGGGGTGGGGGGTGTACATTGACGGTGGTACGACACGTACTGGGGTGGGGGTACGACTCGAACGTACTTGGGTGTAGGTACACGGGGGGTACGACACGTACTGGGGTGGGGGGGTGTACATTGACGGTGGTACGACACGTACTGGGGTGGGGGTACGACTGGAACGTACTGGGGTGTCGGTACACGGGGGGTACGACACGTCCAGGGGTGGGGGTACGACTGGAACGTACTGGGGTGTAGGTACACGGGGGGTACAACACGTACAGGGGTGGGGGGTGTACATTGACGGTGGTACGACACGTACTGGGGTGGGGGTACGACTGGAACGTACTTGGGTGTAGGTACACGGGGGGTACGACACGTCCAGGGGTGGGGGTACGACTGGAACGTACTGGGGTGGGGGTACACGGGGGTACGACACGTACAGGGGTGGGGGGGTGTACATTGACGGGGGTATGACACGTACTGGGGTGGGGGTTCGACTGGAACGTACTGGGGTGTACCTAGACGGGTGGGGGTATACATACACGGGGGGTACGTGTCGGACGTACGGGGGCTGGGGGGAGTGTTGGGCGCGTATGCGGGCACATGTCTCCATGGTTGCTATGGGTGTTCGGTGCGGACGGTGTTTTTTCCATACGGTTGTACGGTCGGACGCACGGGATGGATCGTGATTCCTCGGTCGGACTTGGCTTTTCACGTTTGTAAGGTAAATCGTCCGAGGACGTGTCGGACACATTTTCCGACCCGAGGACGTGTGGGGAATGATTCCCAGTGCGGTTCGTATGGACTTTTTACCATGCGAATCGTGATTGCCAGTTCGTACGGCACTTGTACGATTCGTACGGTAAAAAGACCCGATACGAGTCGCACGGGGGAATTTTTTACCGGATTGTGATCGGCACCTATGTCTTTTAAACAATCTCTTATAGAAACAAATACTTATTCATACAGGAAGTCTACCAATCTCTCACTCTCACATATACTCACTTATATACACCAATAGTCACATATACTAGTTTAAAACATATGTAGTTACTTATGAAGACACTATTGAGACAGTCATTCACTCACTAACACACCCATGCACACACTCATCCACCCATACAGTCCTGCACACATGCTGTCTTCAACACATACAAACAGTGAGTCACTCATTCATGCATCTATGCACTACGTAATACCCCCCACCGCACCATGAAGACACTCAGACACTCATACTGATACTCAAAAAACCAACTATTAACCTATATAGACACTCATGTAGCTACTCACCAACCCATGCAGCCACTTATATACAAAGTGAGAGACTGATACAGGTATTTACACATTTAAACATTACTCACTAAGCCATGTATTCAAAAAGATACACTTAATCAGTCAGTTATACAATCAATTTTTCAGAAACAAATCATCAATTTAGACACTTATATACTCATTTATTCTTCCATCGACCTTGAGATATACATATATAAAACATATTTAATTTTCAGAAAAACACACATTCACTGGATGATGTCATCAGTGATGTCATTTGAGATGTCATCAGTGATGTCATGAGTGATGTCACTGACCATGTCATGAGTGATGTAATATGTGACGTCATCAGTAGTGCATTGCGGGCACGCGAGTTATAGTTAGCTGAACTAACTATAACGGGGGAATTTCATTGGTTTTTTACGAGTGAAATGTCCAGCTAACTATAACATGTGTGAAACCTTTGGTTTTTTCATCGAATATATATATACATATATATGTTTAAACCATTACTTAACCACTTTTACCAAGTATATGCCTTTACCACGCATGCCTTTGCGTTGTAATGGCATGCGATGTAAAAGTGTGCGTTGTAATGATAACGTGTTGCAACAGCACTTGAATTGTTAAAACCGTGTTGTAATGGGATGTGTTGTGTGGGCATGCGATGTAACATCATATATTCTGTGCAGGTTTGCAGGCTACTATTCTGTCTGAGGTCAAAAAAGTTGCCCTGGAACCCGACCCCAAATCCCAGAGAAGTAAATTATTTTATTCCAGATTTTTCTTCATAAAATATCTGGAGAATGGTGACCCACATTAGATTTTCAGCAGCTCAACAAGTATCTGAAGAAATAATCCTTCTGATAAGTAACATTGCACAATGTTATACTGCTAGTTGAAGGGGAGAATATAGGACTTTGGTAGAGCTGCAGTACGCATATGTTTCCCAAGCATCACATGCACCCGAGATTCAAAATAGCCAGGTGCCACTGCAAGTTCAAGGTACTGCCATTTGCTCTCAAGTGGGCTCCAAGAGCTGCAATAGGGCGGGATATCTTACAACGCAAAGAAAATACATTTTTGCGTAGGCTACTTTCAGTCCCAGGGGGCACAGCTACCTTAATATGCCATGAGGAGCTTGGGATGCCTTACCTGGAAGATCATATTGGATTACCCCCTTTATTATTGTGGGTTAAAATATGGTCATCTGCAGAGGCTGGGCTGATTAGATCTTGCATTTCAGATTGCTTGTCATTAGATGGGGTAGACCAGATACAATGGCTAAGGTTTTTGAAGGTCACCTTCGAAAGATTGGGCCTCCTTTATCTTTATAATTCCCCCAAACATTTGGTCCCAATCACAAATTACACATTAAAGAACTGTTTGTAGAGCATTGCATAAATAAATGATTGGCTGTTGCTCAGGCTAAACAATCAATTGTAAGCTAGGCCGCACATCGCAAAGGAGGAAGACGAGTCCCACAAGAACTAAGCTGCCTGGAACAGCCTCTCACAAATATAATGCAGAATAACTACAAAAATCAAACCCCATTCAGAATAGCACGATCCATACTCCTTGTGTAATAAGGGAGAAACAGTTAAAAGTCTCGGTCCAGGCAGTGTGTAAAGGGGGGGACCGCTCGGCCCCCCGCCCACATGGCGGTGCGGCGCCCCCCCTCCCCCGGCATCTCGGTGGTGGGGGTGCATCGCGGGTCGATGACGCGCGTGGCACGCCCCCATCGCCGATAGGTTGATGCCTCCCCCGTGACCCGGTGGCGGTTTTACAGCTTCCGGGGCAGGGAGGCGGGCCGGTTGGTCCGGCGACCCCCTGGGTGCAGCTGCGCCATAAGAGGCCCTGGGAGCGGGCTGGGCGCCCTCTTGCCCCTGGCTCGCTCCCCGGATACCTCGCGTGCCCCTCGCTTGGGGCGTGTTATACTTTTCTTTTGTTTTGCAGGATTAAGTCCTCGGGGCACATTGGAGCGACGGCGACGAGGAGCGCGGTACGAGGAGGTGTGATCGCGGTGTCGGGGCTTATTGTGCAGGCGTCGGCGTCAGGCGGAGGACGAGGGCGTCTTCCCTTCTACACGGTGCGGCTGATCCGGATCGTGGGTGGTTTGTAGGCGCGCGCACGCGCCTCAAAGGTGTTTGCGGGAGGGGCAGGGTCTTCGGTGCAGCTCTGCGTGATAAAACCTTTCGTTAGCTGCAGGCTTTGTATGGCAAACCGTAGCGTGTCAACAATTTTCAGCCTGTACTTATCACGGTGGAAGCAAAAATTAAAAGGCATTGTTCGGTTACGTGACTCAAATACTAAAAGTGGCTTACAGTGTAACGTATTGGTCCTTTAGAAGGTACACATGGCAACCAGATGCATGTGTAATAAAAATAAACATTTCCTCCAATGCTAACAATCTGTCTAGTTTTGTGATTTGCTACCTTAGAGTGTTTTAATCGTTCTTTGATCAGGGACTGGGACTGGATGGTATAGCTGTTTTACAGGCATCTTGTTTTAATTATATATAAGGTGGACTTGGCTCAATTAGGTGCACCCATTGGCTTCCAGATCCTTCCAGGGCAAGGGTCCTAGTGTGGCCTATGCATTAGATAAGGGTTTCTGGTTGCTGAACGTTGTTGATGATTACACAAAGTCTGTTGCAAGATATTAATATTTTGTTTTTCTAGGAAGCTGGACTGTGGGTTTTTTTCCAGTGGCGATCACGGGCACGGAGCACAGCATCGGACGGTGGACGCATTGGTGGTAAGGGGAGTGAGGCAGGCCTGCACTTCATTGCTTCTGGGGGGCCGCTGGGCTTGAGACCTTCCTACAAGGGGTTGGCGCTCGCCCACACGCTAAGACTAGCTTGGTGTGTTTTGCGGTCACAGTTGCATGGTGCTTACGGCCAGCTTCACATCCTCCAGCTGAAAGAAGGTACAATTGCCTTGGTTGAATAGGATTAGATTGCATTGCGTATTGTAGAATATGCCGGGGGCACGAGTTAAGAAGAGTGCCCGCATGGAGCAAATGATGCAGACTATGATGCGCAGGATGACGGCGATTGATAGGCGCTTGGGTAAGGTAGATGAGTTGGGTTGGAGTGTGGCAGAAATTACTCAGAGGTTGGATGGGCCCCCTGGTCCACAAGGCAGGCCAAGAAGGGTAATCAACCCGCCACAGCCTAGAGGTGATTTTGTCACCCCTCCTAGGAGGGGCAAGTCCAAGAAAACTGCAGGCACAACGCCCAGGAATACAGCAGAGGGGGAGGGAATGCCAGGGGGAATGCCTAAGGATGCTCCCGTGATGCCCCCAATGGCACCGGCTGGGACAGCTCCTCTTACGCCAGCATTGCCGGTTGCCCCACCACTTGGGGTCATTCCCCCCGTCCCATCTCCCCCGAGTAACGTTGTCCCGGTGGAATTGGCATCCCAGATAGCCGCCGTTTTACCCTGGTTACAGTTAGGGGGGGTATTGCCATCCTCGCAAGATCATTCAGTGGAAGCATTGAAACTGGTTGAGATGATTAAGTTGTCCAGGGCGGGGGCAGGGGCACCAGTGGCACCAATTACTCCCCTAACAGGTTCCGCCAGCGAGCAGACGGCAAAGAAGGATGGTGCTACGTCACAAGGCATTGACAGTGGTAAGGAAGTGGCTTGGCCATTGCTTAAGGATGGTGCTCTGCCCTCAAGGAAGGAGAATCTGGGGCAGCATGTGTCTCAGGCTGTGAAAGAGATGATCTGGGCGGGCAAATATATCAATATATTCTCCTTGCTGATTGATAGTAGGGAACTTGAATATGCCCAGTCACAAAAGGAATGGATGTTGCCCAGTGAATGGAGAATAGAGTTGGTTAAGTTCAGAGTTGAGGAGACATTTGTTAACTGGATGAGGGCCTTCTCCGTGTTCAGTGCCATTACAGCTGAAAGGTCGCCCAATTTACAAGCAGAAATGGCCTGCTACCAGAGCAGGATTGCCATGTGGAGCGAGACACAAGTGGGGAACGGTTGGAAGGAATATGACATTTCGTTCAGGAAAGCTAAAGAAGTTAATCCCTCGTTAGCATGGGATATGGTGGATTCCTTGCCATGGTACAATCAGATAACTGGGGGGGCAGCAGCGATGGGGGCAACTGGGGCTCAGAAAATATACCCGGCCAAGCCCCAACAGCCCTTTCGGCATGCGCAGGGAAGTGAGGTACCAGGAAAGGGTAAGGGTTGGGGGGATAAAAAGGGAGTATGTTGGGATTTCAACAAACGGTCCTGCACTAGGGCAGCGGGCACATGTAAGTTCAAACACGCTTGTTCCTTGTGTGGGCACCCCTCACACCCCGAGACCTCCTGCAGATTTAAGGGTGGCAACCAGGGCTCCAGGGGGAGAAGGAAACCTGAATAGAAAAGAGGAGGGTTTAGTATCACACACTCCCATTGATGTCATGGCAATGATTCCCTAGCTGAACAGATACCCAGATCACGCAGCGGCTAAATTACTTCAGGAGGGATTTTCTTTGGGTTTCAGGATACCGGCAAGAGGGTACACAGGTAAGACTGAGTGCAGGAACCAACTGTCTGTAAAGCATAACCCAGGGGTAGTGGCTGCAAAAATTGAAAAAGAATTACGCCTGGGTAGGATAGCAGGGCCATTTGATGAGGTCCCAGTGCCCAACTTTGTTTGTTCCCCACTTGGTGTTGTCCCTATGAAAGAGAAAGGCGAATATAGACTCATTCATAATCTCTCAGCCCCAAGGGGGGCATCCTTGAATGATGCGATAGATGAGAATGTCTGCAGTGTGAAATATGCCTCTTTTGACCAAGCGGTGGTGTTGCTTAGGGGCCTGGGTCCAGGGACTTTGATGGCCAAGTCTGACATAGAGTCTGCATTTCGTCTTCTCCCTGTGCATCAGGGGGATCACCACCTTTTGGGGTTCAAGTTTGATGGGAAATATTACATGGACAAATGCATGCCCATGGGTTGTTCGATGTCGTGTGCATATTTCGAGACGTTCAGTTCCTTCTTGGAATGGGTAATGAGGCAGGCAACTGGGCACCAGCAAGTCATGCACTACCTGGATGACTTTCTCTTCCTGGGCGCGGCGGGGTCTCAGAAGTGTGCACGGGCATTGCCGGAATTTTGCGTGCTCATGCGGGCTTTTGGGGTCCCGCTGGCGCCGGGGAAGACAGTGGGGCCAGCTACTTGCCTAGAATTTCTGGGCATTGAGATAGACTCTGTGGAGGGTTGTTTCAGGCTTCCAAAGGAGAAGGTGTCCAAATTCAAGGCAGCACTACGTGCATGCTTGGCCAAAGAGAAGGTCTCGTTACAACAGCTTCAGGAAACAGTGGGCCAGTTGAATTTCGCGTTGAGGGTGATACCAATGGCCCGCCCCTTTTCTCGCTCAATCGCGCAGGCTATGAAGGGTCTGCGAGAAAAACACCACCGCACTAGACTGTCACTTGAGGTATGCCAGGACATGCAGATTTGGATGGCATTCCTGGAAGACTTCAACGGCAGGGTTGTGTGGTCCAGCCCCCCCACTACTTCAGCAGAGTTGGGTTTATGGACTGACACTGCTGGGACTGTTGGGTTTGGTGCCATCCTTGGAAACAAGTGGGTCACCCACAGGTGGCCGGACGAATGGGTGTACAGTGGGTTGACAACCAACATTGGCTTTCTGGAGCTGTTCCCCATATGGGTTGCATTAATGGTCTGGCCAGAACTTCTGCGTAATAAATCAGTGATATTCTGGTCAGACAACATGACGGTGGTGGAGTGCATCAATCAGCAAGCGGCACGCTGTAGGTTCATACTCCGCCTCTTGAAGGAGATTGTTATGTTATGTTATGTTACATACATTTGTAATGCGCACTGCTGCCCCAGCAAAGGGGCGTCCAGGCGCACGGCAGGTAAAAATGCAACACCACAAGCAACACAACAGAAAAGAGGAAAAATAATTTATTAAAACAAAAAGGTTTTTAAGGCCTTGCGAAAAACTAAAAGATCATCAAGCAGGCGCAACTCTACAGGAAGGGAGTTCCAGAGCTCGGCTGCTCTGACCCGAAAAGAACGGCCACCAGCCCGACACAACCTGTATCGGGGAATCACAGTGAGTGCCTGACCCAAGGATCTCAGGGGCCGAGCAGGCACATACCAGGACAAAAGATCCGCAAGAATAGAAGGGCCTACCCCCCTCAAAATCTTGAACGCCATGCACAGCACTTTAAACTGAATTCTGGCCCGGATAGGCAGCCAGTGCAGTGATCTCAATGTGCTGGAGGCAGAACAAGAACGGGGTAGGCCAACAATAGCTCTCGCTGCAGAGTTCTGAACACGTTGGAGGCGGGTGACCTCAGCCACATTGGACCCTACCAGAAGAGAGCTGGCATAGTCCAGGCGAGATAACACTGTCGCCTGGACAATCAGCTGCCTGGTGCGATGGTCAAAGAACTTCAAAACAGGGCGAAGCGACCGTAAGATACCAAAGCAACAGGCCGCGATTTTCTTCGTGTGGCCAACGTAGCTGAGGGAGGGGTCCATCCATACTCCTAGGTTCTTTAATTCCGTAACCGGAAGGGGGGCCGGCCCCAGCTCCACAGGCCACCACCTGTCCCCCCATAGCTCCGATCTCTTACCTACGATCATGATCTCTGTTTTCTTAGCGTTGAGCTGGAGACAGTTGTTCCTCATCCAGCTCGCCACCGCCCTAAGTCCACTCTGAAACCTGGGGGCATCCCGGTCGGCATCCCCGCTGATCGTAACCGCTAGCTGAGTGTCGTCAGCATATGAGACCATAGTCATGCCCCATTGCTTGACGACCTCAGCCAGCGGTCTCACGTAGAGATTGAACAACGTGGGGCTCAGCGAGGATCCTTGCGGCACCCCCTGCTTCAAAGGATGGAATTGGGACTGGAACGGTGGAACGGCAACGCTAAAGAAACGATCGTCTAGAAAAGACCGGAACCACTGGAGGGCAGGTCCACCCAGCCCAATCTCCTCCAGGCGATGCAACAGGATAGGATGCGAAACAGTATCAAACGCGGCGCTCAAGTCCAGTAAGACGAGCGCTGCTGTCTGTCCCGCATCCATCACCGTGCGAAGATGTTCAGCCATGGAGAGGAGGGCGGTCTCCGTGCTGTGTCCAGCACGGAACCCATTCTGGGTGGGATCCAAGATGTTAGCATGGATAAGGTGGGCAGAAAGAACTTTGTTGACATGGGCCTCCAACACTTTAGTCGGCCACGGAAGTAAGGAGATGGGCCTATAGTTTTCAGGTTTCTCTGGATCCAGGGACGGCTTCTTCAAGATGGGAGAAACCACTGCCCGCTTCCAGCTAGCGGGTACCGTGCTTGATTCCAACGAGATGTTAATCAGGGAGTGAACCACGGCCCGTCCCACAAACGACTGCTCTCTAAAAAGAGTCGCAGTGAGGGGATCAGCGGGGGACCCTGATTTGACCTGCAGGGCCAGGAGGTCAAACCCCTCTGATGTCAGCGGGGGCAGCACGTGCAAGGTGGTACCACCATAGATATTGATCGGAGGCTCTGCCAGAGGCCCTGTACAAGGGAACGTCCTATAGATGTTTTCGACCTTTTCCAGGAAAAATCGAGCAAGAGCCTCACAGTGAGAGGTGGAACCAGTCGTCGTGATACAGGCACGCTTTGCCAAAAGGTCCTTCATCACTTTAAAGATGGTTTTAGAGGGGTTGGAGCTGTTGCCAAATTCAGTAGCGTAGTAAGCTGCCCGAGCTTGGCAAACAGCCCGATGGTAAGCTTTGACGGAGGCGAGATAAAAAGCTTTCTTCCCGCTATCGTACGCCTTCCGCCAAGCCCTCTCTGCTCGCCTACACCCACCCTTGAGAGTACGTAAGGCACCATCGTACCACGGACTAGAGTCCCTGGAGCTGACTTTACAAGCGGCAATAGGGATAAGGGCGTCAAGCGCCTTGGAGATCCAGGAGCAGAACTTCTCGTAACCTGAATCAACCAGCATCGCAGGTTCTAAAGGCTCCTCGGCGAGGACACGATGTAAGTCCTCCAGCCGTAATTTACTCCATTGCCGCCTTGTAACCAGCTTTGCCGGGGGAACAATAACCATTCCTGGCAAAGGGGTGCAGATGGTAACCAAAGAGTGGTCCGTCCAGCCAAGAGGTGTAACGGCGGAGACAACCGCGTCTGCCAAATTGGTGAAAAAAGGATCTAAGGTATGGCCGCCTGAATGGGTAGACTGACGAACCATTTGCACCAGTTGAAGGGCCTCCAGGTCGGCAAGAATACCGCTAACCGAGGGGGAGGTAAGGTTCTCAAGATGTAAGTTGAGGTCGCCCAAAATCGAGAAATTAGAACAACCTACCACCAAGGAACTAACCACGTCGGGGAAGGCCGCTCTAAACGCCACATCACTCCCAGGGGGGCGATAAACCACCATCCCCGAGAGTGTAAAATGTGGGGTGACCGAGATCTTAAACACCGCACTTTCACATCCCGGAATGGTCAGACCAGACCAGCTGCCAGTGAGGCCAGGTCGCAAGGCCAGCGCAATACCCCCTCCCCTAGTAGAACGGTTAAGGGTGAAAACCGAAAAATCAGAGGGAAATGCCAAGTTGATAATGGCCACATCGTCATCCTTCAACCACGTCTCGGTGATGGCTACGATGTCCGGAGCCTCTTCCTGTATCAGGTCAAACACGGCCTGATAATGCAGCACCAGAGACCTGGCATTCAGGCTGAAGATGCGAAGAGAATGCTTGGCACGAATCTTACTGGGGGCAGCCGTAGAATATTCGTGTGCGCTCAGGGTAGGGGAATCTAAAGACCACCTACCACACGCACAGTGAAAGGGGCCTACTAGTGGGTGTATAGGGGGAAGGGTACAACTCACAATTGAACGACCAATACCCCGCAAAGTGTCGCCAGAATACACCAGCATGGTAGCGAGAGCCGAACCCGAGACCAATTCTCAAGAACCCCGCTGCGCCCTGCGCGCCCCTAGCGCGGACGGGCGCAGACGGGCAGGACTCAGGCACGACTCCGGCTAAGCGACGGCGTCCCACTGCGCGTACCCGCTGCGCGGGAAAGGACGACTTTAAATAGGCGTTCCTTTGAGCCGAGCGAGCGTCAATACGCTCCAAGATGGCGCCCGCAAACAGATATTAAAGCCCAAAGCAAGATGGCGCCTAAAGCAGCAGCCCCGGACCACCCACGGAACCCGGACCCGCCAAGTGACGGTGTTTCAAACAAATTACATGCGGTAAGAGGGAGGGGGGGATCTTTACCCAGGTCCTGCTAAGACGGAGTGACAATAAAAGCCAAAAAACAATAAAACAACAGTTAAAATACAGGGCGAGCAAAGCGCTCGTAACAGCGTGCTGAAGGTAGAAGCAGTACCTGACCAGAGTCCAGATACCGAGTCCGCCTTAAATAGGCGTTCCTTTGAGCCGAGCGAGCGTCAATACGCTCCAAGATGGCGCCCGCAAACAGATATTAAAGCCCAAAGCAAGATGGCGCCTAAAGCAGCAGCCCCGGACCACCCACGGAACCCGGACCCGCCAAGTGACGGTGTTTCAAACAAATTACATGCGGTAAGAGGGAGGGGGGGATCTTTACCCAGGTCCTGCTAAGACGGAGTGACAATAAAAGCCAAAAAACAATAAAACAACAGTTAAAATACAGGGCGAGCAAAGCGCTCGTAACAGCGTGCTGAAGGTAGAGGCAGTACCTGACCAGAGTCCAGATACCGAGTCCGCCTTAAATAGGCGTTCCTTTGAGCCGAGCGAGCGTCAATACGCTCCAAGATGGCGCCCGCAAACAGATATTAAAGCCCAAAGCAAGATGGCGCCTAAAGCAGCAGTCCCGGACCACCCACGGAACCCGGACCCGCCAAGTGACGGTGTTTCAAACAAATTACATGCGGTAAGAGGGAGGGGGGGATCTTTACCCAGGTCCTGCTAAGACGGAGTGACAATAAAAGCCAAAAAACAATAAAACAACAGTTAAAATACAGGGCGAGCAAAGCGCTCGTAAAAGCGTGCTGAAGGTAGAGGCAGTACCTGACGTTGTGTTGAGATGCTTGAGATTGAATGTTATATTCAGGGCAAAACATGTCCCAGGTGTCCTTAATAATGCAGCTGATGCACTCTCTCGCCAAAAAATGCAGGTATTCAGGGAACATCTTCCATCGGCAGAGCCTACACCGACACACTTCCCGTCAGCGCTCTGGCAGATTTGTGCCCCAAATTACAGGACCTCTTGACTGCTAGCTTAGCAACCAAGACAAGGACAGCGTATGAAGGGGCGTTTGGTTCATATTGCACTTTCTTGGGGCGTGACTGGGAATCCAAATGGGCTCTAGAGAATAGTTTTACTGATTATCTGGGGAAATTGCATCAAGAGGGTCGCTCAGTGGCAACAGCCAACAGGCATAGGGCAGCTGTCTCCTTCTACGCACAGGCAAAGGGAGTGAAAGACCCAACTAACAGCTTTGTGGTGCGGAAGGGTCTGAGGGGTTGGCGCCGCTTGCAGGGCAGCACGGCTGACACTAGGGAACCAATAGGCTTGGGGAGGCTGACGGCATTATTGCCTGCATTGCATGACGTCTGTAGTTCAGATTGGGAGACTCAATTGTTCAAAGCAGCTTTCACATTAGCCTTTTATGGAGCTTTGAGGCTGAGCGAGTTGGTTGCAGCATCCAAGGCGGATAGGCAGGGGGGTATACAATTCCTGAACACAACAATACAAGGTGACACATTGTGGGTGACAATTTTGAGATCAAAGACTGATCAGGAGGTACATGGGGAGACTGTGGTACTGCATAGGGCGAGGGCCAATCCTTGCTGCCCGGTACACCATGTGGAGACTTTCATCAGGCAGAGAGGTGGACTGGTGGGTGGGTCGCTCTTCTTGCACGCTGACAGCACCCCTTTAACCAAATACCAGTTCAGAAGAGTCATGGAGTTGACTATTGCCAGGGTGGGCCTTGACCCGAAGGAATTTGGCACGCACTCCTTTAGGATAGGCGCAGCCACTGAGGCAATCGCAAGGGGTCTGCATGTGAACAGTGTTAAAAGAATTGGGAGATGGTCACCCAATTCCAATTGTTACAAACGGTATGTGCGGGTACACATGTTGTAAAGTACCTAGAGTTTTCTGACGTTGGCTTCCTTTTTCTGGTTTTGCAGTTTCTTCGCTCTGTGACGCAGGCGGAGAATTTGTTTCGGGTCATCATCAAGATGTATCGGCGACTCATCGCGGCGTGAACAGTCAGGAACCCAGGACGCGGTCAGGCAGGGTTTGGATGGTTGGTCACTCGTATGTTAATCGTGCTAAACATGTCTTTTTTGCAGGCAGGGGTAGACGGGAGCTAGAGCACAAAGGTTTGTCCATTTCCTTTTTTGGGAGGGGGGTCTCTGCTTCAGTCAGTTTCGGGGGTTCTTTGCAGAGTTGGTCGCCCAACATGCAGCACCACCGGCGGTGGTGATTCTTCATCTGGGGGGGAATGACCTTGCTAGACTTGGTAGGAGGGTCCTCCTGGAAGAAATCATCTCGGCAGCGGGCTGGGTAAGGAGGGTGTGCCCTGACTGCACTGTGGTATGGTCCCAGCTGATACCGTGGTTGCAGTGGCGTGGGGGTGATTCCGTCAGGGCATTGAATCACTCGGTAAAGAGGATCAATACCAAGTTAGAGAAACTTTTCCGAACCACGCATTTACAGACCATCCCACATGGGACTATTTGGGGGCCTGAATTGTACTTACAGGATGGGGTCCATTTGACCGAGGCAGGGAATATTATATGGTGTGATAATATCCTAGCTTGGTTGAAGGGCTTTGAGAGGTAGGTATGACCTTCAGGCGGGAGTTGTGGGGGGGCCAGATCGTCGGGAAACAATGCTGGCCTGTGGCGGTAAGGTCATGATCGGTGAGCAGCAATTTAAGGTCCTGGGGGGGGCGTCACCATCCACGGAGGGGGCGGCCCAGGGGGAAGGGCCACTGGTCCCTCCTAGAACTTCAGATGCAGGAATTTCCGCTAGCTGCTAAAGATGCGGGGGAGGGAGTCACGCTTTCCTTGGGCTGGTAGCCACCCGCACATACATCATGACGTCAGCAAATGACGCAGAGTGTAAGGGCCCTCCTTGTTGGTTAAATGGAGTTCACGATGCCGACGGGGTAGGCGGTCCCCTGTCGCGCATGCGCACCTGTGAGTAAGGGCGTGGTTAGTAGGACTTGACACCGGTTAGCGACCTTGCCGTCGGGCCAGAAATGTTAGAATGCAAAATTCAGGCAGGATGTTAGATTCGGATAGGAAACACGCTGTATTAGACTTTTGTTAAGGTTAGCCTTTGATATTTGTCTTCAATACTGTAAATCTAATGTCATGAATTTTGCGTTGTTTAACATAATTGATGTAATATTGTTATTCATTCTTTTATTGTTTTGTATAATAAATACGGCCGGGGGGTCCTTGACCCCCCGCCTTCCAAAGACAACTTGCCTATGTTACTCCTTCAAGGTGGTGTGGGAAGCTGGGAGGGGAGGGTAGCCAGTCACGGACCATGTCATATTCTTCATATTCTTCAGCTTTATGGCCCTAGAGGGAACGCAACCAAAGCCAGCCTCTCCGCATTCCCTAGACAATCACTGGAATAGTTGAAGGTCGAATAAACAGCCCAAATAGGGATCGCTGGAACAGACTGAACAGATAAATGTCTTGTCCCATCAGCTACAAGAAAAACAACACCAATTCATTAAAATCCAGGCACCAGGCCCAGTGGGGAGTATCCTGGAGCTGAAGAGCAATTAAAATCAAAGCTCAGAAAATGCTTAGCTGTCATCAGAACCCTGACTAAAGGTAAATACCGTGACATAGGAGGAGAACTATTAAGATCAGGACAACCAGCACAGACCAGACCACAAGATCTAAAGTAAAGGTTCGCAGACAGGCATACTTTCTATGTGTAAATACATTATGGTACACAGGAATAACAACAAAAAATCCGAAGGGCCGCTACTGGCACCAAGGCTCAGAAAACTGCAGAATTATCCACAGAAAACAAAGATACATGCATACGACTTGGAGGGAGCACCAGGCCAGCACTGACAACTCCATGTCTTAACACTGTAGACAAACCCAAGGTCAATATAGAGAAGGATCTGGTTTCTTTTTTTTGGGGGGGGTGCTGGCGGACTGTAAGTCACTGCATGGCACCAAGCAATAGCATGAGAGAGCTTTTTGTATGGGTGCAGGTTGAGGATAACTAAAGTTCCAATATGATGATAGGTGAGCAGTCAATCAGCCAAAAAATGTTATGACAGCTGTAGAAAGTACAACACCAAAATGGCAAAACTCATTTGATAAATCTTCGATGGCTCAGCAATGTTCTGAGAAACCTGGAATGCTGAAAGCAATAGCTGTTCTTAGGCATCTGACCAGCCTGTCTAGGATAAAGTGACAGTAACCATCTCATTTAGACCAAAGGAAAAATGATTAACCACTCACCAGGTCACTGAATTTTTTTATATGAGTCCAGAATTCAACAAACTCAGGAGCTGATTTACAAGCCCATTGTGCCCCCTTTGTGTCCATTTTCATCCATAAAAATCGAAGCACCAGTGGCGCAAGCGGCGTGTAAATAAGCCCCTCAGTTTCTAGTCTGAGCTGTATATATAAAAGCTTCCAAAGAGAGACGCCTCAACATGAAGAGATCTTCAACCAATTTTCTGTAGCTAATTGTCATGTAGATTTTGATTGGCCATCAGTGGGTTTCCGAATGGAAAGTAAGGAACAAACAGTTGGGAGAGGTAGTTTGAAGTGCGGCTGTGTTGCACTTTAGAAATAAAACAGAGGGTTTTGTTGTCTGAGTTTTCTTTTACAGTGGAGAGGGATTTGGAAGAGATAAGTGATCCTACCAGAAGACCAAAGCAACCCAACATCAATATGCTGAAGAGGCGGAGGTTGGGATTTTTCCAAACCCATCTGTGCATCGGTAGATTCATTTGAACTTTAATCAGGGAGTGGAGGCCTATCTGTGCAGGTTATATTACCCCACCTCAGGAGTTGTAGGGGTCTAAAAAATGTTGAAAAATCATGGAGAGGTATAATAAAAGATTGGAACTAAAGAGCAAATGAAGACAACTGATTTCCACACTTCCTACTTGACTAAACGTTTCAAACATGAACTTAAGCAATCTCATACAAGGACGTGGTTGATTCAACAGCAGCAGGTGTTATACAGTCATAGCTGCTTTCTCAGCTCCAACAACCAGGATATCTACTCGCTATACTTCCTTGTTCAGTGACGCGGTCTTTGAGTGACAGGAGGTCACCGTTACATGATTCCACTGCAGCAGGTCATACATCGGAACCCCAACAATCTTACTTTGGCTAACTACCACTGCACTTTTTCCTGGCATTTGAATATCTGACTGTCGGATCCATACATTGTTCTGGGATGCAGGGGATGAAGCAATCTTCAAGGACCCCCTCCTCTCACACGTTACTAAAGTGCATGTGCCTGCACTGCATACTTATGGTAGATGACAGACTATGGAATCTGATGGAGCAAGGTTTCGTATTTAAAGAAACTTGCTTGTATGCAATCCTCTCAAATAACATGTAACCACGTAACCAACACGTTTTGTAAATACTAACATTGCATTATACACGACATCCAGTATCCAGGGGAAGCTTCCTATATATATTACTAACAAGTAACCCAAGTGTCTTAAAAATGGCTGCAAAAAACGTGGAAACTTAATTACGGATGCGTCTACTGCATCTACGTAGTATGACGTATTCTGTCACTTGGTGGGAAAACTTTGCAGCTGCGCAATTGCACTAAATATGGCCACTTAAAACTCACATGTTAACGCATATGCTACTGTTTGAACTAAAACTCGTAAGTTCTATTCAGCACTAATGCAAAAGATTAAAATAAGTAAATGGGGATAGAGTAGAGATAAATGGTATACAGTGAAATCATTTATTGTCACATTCTAACGTGTCTTTTTCTGACTTTGTTATTAGTTCACGTTTGGGCCTCGGAGGGTGACTGAAATTCCTAAATCACATGACCCGCGCGCGTGCGCATAGAAACTTGCCGGAAACTGGGATGACACACTTGAAACACATCAAAAACCAAAGAATATGATGGACGGAGTGTTGAACATTGCAAGCACTCACCCCCAGTCAACTGATCTGGGTTTAATCCATCACCGTTCTTTAGCCCACTCTGCCACCCCAGTTCAGACATGGCCATATGCAAATCAGTTTGATCCTGTGCCTCATGGGAACAGTCCAGCCCGAACTGCCAAACCATGTCTTCCCTGGACCGGAAACAAGCTTCCTAGGACCGGTTTCTGGCATTTCAGCCGTCTTCAGCCAGGCTTGCTTGAATCCAGTGGCAAAGTGAGCAAGGGACTCACGTCTGAGCATACCCTGCCAGCTTATGGCGAACAAAGCGAAAACCAAAGGAAATGATGGATGGAGTGTTGAACATTGCAAGCACTCACCCCCAGTCAACTGATCTGGGTTTAATCCATCACCGTTCTTTAGCCCACTCTGCCATCCCAGTTCAGACATGGCCATATGCAAATCAGTCTGACCCTGTGCCTCATGGGAACAGTCCAGCCCGAACTGCCAAGCCATGTCTTCTCTGGGCCGGAAACAAGCTTCCTAGGACCGGTTTCTGGCATTTCAGCCGTCTTCAGCCAGGCTTGCTTGAATCCAGTGACAAAGTGAGCAAGGAACTCACGTCTGAGCATACCCTGCCAACTTATGGCGAACAAAGCAAAAACCAAAGGAAATGATGGCCGGAGTGTTGAACATTGCAAGCACTCCCCCCCAGTCAACTGATCTGGGTTTAAACCATCACCGTTCTTTAGCCCACTCTGCCACCCCAGTTCAGACATGACCATATGCAAATCAGTCTGACCCTGTGCCTCATGGGAACAGTCCAGCCTGAACTGCCAAGCCATGTCTTCCCTGGACCGGAAACAAGCTTCCTAGGACCGGTTTCTGGCATTTCAGCCGTCTTCAGCCGAGCTTGCTTGAATCCAGTGGCAAAGTGAGCAAGGGACTCACGTCTGAGCATACCCTGCCAACTTATGACGAACAAAGCAAAAACCAAAGGAAATGATAGACGGAGTGTTGAACATTGCAAGCACTCACCCCCAGTCAACTGATCTGGGTTTAATCCATCACCGTTCTTTAGCCCACTCTGCCACCCCAGTTCAGACATGGCCATATGCAAATCAGTCTGACCTTGTGCCTCATGGGAACAGTCCAGCCCGAACTGCCAAATGCCAGAAACCGGTCCTAGGAAGCTTGTTTCCGGTCCAGGGAAGACATGGCTTGGCAGTTCGGGCTGGACTGTTCCCATGAGGCACAGGGTCAGACTGATGTGCATATGGCCATGTCTGAACTGGGGTGGCAGAGTGGGCTAAAGAACGGTGATGGATTAAACCCAGATCAGTTGACTGGGGGTGAGTGCTTGCAATGTTCAACACTCCGTCCATCATTTCCTTTGGTTTTTGCTTTGTTCGCCATAAGTTGGCAGGGTATGCTCAGACGTGAGTCCCTTGCTCACTTTGCCACTGGATTAAAGCAAGCCTGGCTGAAGACGGCTGAAATGCCAGAAACCAGTCGTAGGAAGCTTGTTTCAGGTCCAGGGAAGACATGGCTTGGCAGTTTGAGCTGGACTGTTCCCATGAGGCACAGGGTCAGACTGATTTGCATATGGCCATGTCTGAACTGGGGTGGCAGAGTGGGCTAAAGAACGGTGATGGATTAAACCCAGATCAGTTGACTGGGGGTGAGTGCTTGCAATGTTCAACACTCCGTCCATCATTTCCTTTGGTTTTTACACTTGAAACACAGCCAAGACCACATAAGCCGAAGACACCTGGGAACACAAACCCTTGAACCGGAGGAAAGCAACAATTTTGGATAAATTGTATAATTTGTAATGATCATAAATTAAGGGGCGGAAACATAGAACAATAATCCACAGTAAAATTATTACTTTTAATATGGTGTGATGAACTCACCTACTCGCCCTGACCAACCAGAATAGGGTAAAACACAAAAATTTTAATTTTGGGGGGGAGGTACACGAATACAGAATAGTATAATTGAGGTAAGTTAAATAGAAAATTTGTCAGACTTGTCAGATTCGCCATTCCGACTCGTCACTGACCCAACGCATATGCTGCTACTCTGTCCGAGACGCTGTCTCAGACCCTGCTGCTGCCAGAAACTCTGCTCATGAAATTGAGATACTGATCGCTAATCTAATCATCTAGGAGGGGATTTTGGAAGAGGGACACCCGAGGAGAGTAGTATCAGAGAGGAGTGCGACGCTGCACTTAGAAGAGGTCACGTTCCCAGATCCGAATCTGTCCAATCCTCTGTCTGCATCCTATCCTGGCAGATTCTATCTGGCTTATCTTCAAAGAGTTGGGTTCATCTATCACCATTAGGTAAATATAAATTCTGCAAAAAACTGTCATTGTACCTGCTCTCTCTTTTCCTTTTTCAGGTACCGTCTTCATTGATCATTATTATGACTTTGTTTTATTTGACTTTAATTTGCCTTTTGAAAGAATGTGTTTAAGCTGTAATTGATTCTGACTCACACAATTATTGATTTAGATAAAGTTCTTAAAACTTTTTGAGTTTGTGGTTATTTCAAGTTTAAATTAATTGTCATTTTCTACCTTAAACTATATCAGAAACCTGATTCATCGAGAAAGGAATTATTAAGGAGATAAAATTGGTAAGACTTGGTAAAGGTGAAATTAAATTGCAGGTTAAACTCAAAAATTGATATCAGCGGGGTGTGCTATCTCATTTGTGTGAATGATTTGGGCCCAGGTGAGTATTTAGGTATGTGTGTGTTTAAGCCGAACTGGTGACCCGCGCTCTATCAAATCGTGCAGTATGGGGTATACTTTTAAAACAACAGGAGTATTGAGGTTTGCTTGATACGCCCATTGGAAGGACAGGAAAATTCTGGTCTAGAGTGAGTTCTCTTCATATGTTTCCAAACGCATAAAGCACATTATTCAGTGACTCCTCACTTAGAGCGTTCCCTCATCTTCTAGGTTAGAGGTTGTTGTGTCTGTCAGCTTCACTGTTCACCTTTTCTATACTACTGTGCCCACCTGGTCATTCGATCCTGTGTCTCAGCCGATGCAGCTGTCGAGGTCCTGTCCGACCTCACATTGGAGAACTAAATCCACTATGACTCCTGAGGATGGTTGATCATGGCTTGCAGGTAATACACGTACTTCAGCATTAGATTTCTCATAGATTTACATGGTTTACTCCTTCCATGCCATTGGAGTCCCCAATGTGCTATTTCAATAGTAGTATCAAGAAATTCCAAACAAACAAGACCAACTTGCTCTTAGTTTAATAGCCAAATCACCTCATTAAAGAAGACCCAAAGGTCCGCTAGTGAAGTGAGAGCACCCTCAACTGCGATTGCCCCACCAGTCACAATAGTTTAGATTTCTGCCACATTGCATTCCCCTTCTGAGCTCTGCTCACAGATTTCTGTGTGCACTGTTCTTTATTTAGAAGTCCTAGGAAATCATTTTTTTCTCTTTAGAAGATGACTGATTAAATAAGCAAAGCCATGATTAGAATGTGTGGCTCGTGTGGAAAGAAGACATTATTTCCATATGAACAAGAAAATAAATATGTATAGTCCATTATCTGCATAAGGTTAAAGATGGCAAAATATGCAAATAATTCTCGGCAAAAACCCTGGTTAGTTGACCCCAGAAGGGAAAGGTCAGTTGCCAGGGCTCCTCAGAAGAAGAGTTACCCCATAGCAGTATCAATGAAGGTAAGATACTGCTTAAATGACATCTGAGACCGCCCCCTTAATAAAGTGAAGTCTGAAGATAATCCACCATCCACCTCCGGAGAATCTCGCTGACTCCAACAGAAAGTCAGGTAGGCTGCTAATCCATCTCTTGAGGTGCACTCCAAAGGGAACACTACATCAAAAACATACTCAGTGGTGGACCCTCCAATGACGGGTGCTTGAGTGGACAGCCTTTATGATTTAAAAGCACCATTGATGCCCACTGCTGTGCTAACTAGCTGGTGACTTCCTCATTCTCAATACACTACTCATGATTACTCCAGTGACAACTTCACCATCAGTGACCGCAATTTGACCAAAGACAATGCAATTGTCTATAACACAATCTCTTTTGGTGATGCACCAACCATCAGTGACCACTCAATTCATGAAAATGCGTCAACAGCTTTACTGTCAAAAATGCCACATTTAACGTCCACACTGAGGAGACACTGAGGATAACCCAGCCAAATTACCATCTGGGGCATCCTTGTGTCAATTTTCCAGAGGAAATGTCTCCTAGCAAGATTCTTCTGCTTTTACCTTCCAGCATCATTGACACAGAAAGTGACTCCCAGGGCAAAGGACAATTCAGATGGAGACGAAGAACACCAAAATGCCTATGACCAATAACAAAGGAGACAAAGGTGATAGTACAGTGAGAAAGATGAGCCACTTTGGTCTTTGAGATAACCTCACTATGATAGGCATTATGATGAATATTATGAAGGATCAAGTTATCAGGCAATTAATGATTTATGTCCCTATCAGCCTTATAAAAGACCTCCATTGGAGGACGGAATAATATAATTATTATCCACCTACTCCAGAGTCTTCCATACCTCCAGCTTAGCTTTAGATGGCTCCCACACCACAGCCTCCTAGAGTTTATCAACATCCACCCCAGCCTATCCCCTACACTCACAACTTCAGACTCAGCCAAATCATAAATCATAGACAATACTGATACTTCCGATGATGACGATATACAGTTGGAAGGAGAACTTTCCCATCACGCTCATTCTGTAACAGATGAATGGGATGACTATGTGGTGTCAACACCAGGGCACTTGCTCCACCTCTTCCAGAGTCTCCTCCACATGACAAAGCAAAAACCCATTCACTAGTGGGGAAAGCAACCAAGCACTTTGATCTACTTTTGCTTGTAAATGAAACAGATTATTTCCTTTTCAAATCTAAGAAAGATCTCAGAAAGTTAGTAAGGTCACTTCCTATTGTTTACCATGCATGGATAGAGTGTCACGAAATTAAACGAGCATCAGCTGCGGTATCAACCTTATTTCTCAGACTTCACAAGGAATATAGGGGAATATGCACAATAGAAGTGGCGGAGTTAGGCATTAGGCGTCATGGCTTAACGCCTCACTTCAACACTTCTGAAATGCAAGTTTACACAATATTTACAACAATATGGTGCTGCCTTGTGTTTCCCCCCTGTGCTGGTGCTACACTTAGCCATGTAGTGCCAACGAAGGCACCCTTGCACCGTAGTGCAAGGGTGTCTGCGTGCAGGGGAGGATTGTTTATGTGTAGGAAGGTGTCCATTCCTGCACATAAACAATCCTGAAATGCCATTTTGTGATGTTCACGTGTGCTGCTTAATTGTTTATGTACAGGAAGGGGGACCTTCCTGTACATAAACAATCCATGGCATTTTGCTTTTTCCATGTGTGCTGCACAAGACAGCAATCTTCACGGAATCCGTTGTCTTTAAGAATGGCTGATCTGGATAGAGAGCTATCCAAAATTTATAATTTCAGCTAGAGTTTGACTCGAGTAGCAACATCAAAAAAGACTCCTAACTTTCTGGCCATTGCCACCTGCACGATCATCAAATCATGACTCCCTACTTTGAAATTTTAGCAGCTGGCAAGAGAGTAGAAGCCCTCGCCAAGCTGAAAGAGCTTTAGTGTCCATGACTGATGGATCTAAGGGTATGGCAAGTTTCTGCAAAATGTACATGTACTATCGGAGAAGATATCTCATCAACATGTGCAAGTGGGAAACAGCCATTACCCTTGAGGAGATGTGGTCCGTCGGCTAGACTGCCGACGTTGGTGCTGGAAACCAGGGTTCGAGCCTCGGGGTCGCGTCCACATCCTGTGATTCTGGGCAAATTACTTAATCTACCCGTGCCTGAATGTGTAATGTAAATACGGTGCTCGTGTAAAGCGCTCCAATACCTTCGGGTCAAGTTTGCGCTATATAAATATGCAAAAAAAAAAAAAAATTATAACGAATTTACTACAACGCATGACAACACAGCGCAACTACTATTACATTGCAAGGCCATTACAACTCATGGCATTACAACGCACATGCCTTTACAACAAATTTTGTTGTAAAGAAATGAATGGTAAAGGCATATGTGTTTTACATGTAAGTATAAGGTAAGTATAGGTTTTAGGGTGGGTTTGGGTTTTGGGCTGTAGGGGTATCGGTTTTGGGGTGCCAAGGTTCATTTTAGGGTTCAGGGTGGATTTTGGTTTTGGGGTGCAAAGGGTAATTTTAAGCTTTAGGGTTGGTATGGGTTTTAGGGTAGTAAGTGTAATTTTAGTGTTCAGGGTTGGTTTGGGTTTTGGGGTGCCCAGGGTAATTTTAGGATTTAGGGTGGATTTGGGATTTGTGGTGCCAATGGTAATTCTAGGTTTTAGGATAGGTATGGGTTTTGAGGTAGCAATGGCAATTTTAAGGTTCAGGGTGGGTTTGGGTTTAGGGGGTGCTAAGAGTAATTTCAGGGTTCAGGGTACCAAGGGTAATTTTAGGGTTCAGGGTGGGTATGGGTTTTGGGGTGCAAAGAGTAATTTTAGGGTTTAGTGTGGGTATGGGTTTTGGAGTGTTCAGGGTAATTTCAGTGTTCAAGGTTGGTTTGGGTTTTGGGGTACCAAGGGTAATTTTAGCGTTGAGGGTGGGTATGCATTCTGGGGTGATAAGAGTAAATTTAAGTTTCAGGGTGGGTTTGGGTTTTGGGGTGCCAAGGGTAATTTTAGAGGTTAATATAGGTTTCGGTTTTGCAGGGTAGGGGTAATTTGAGAGTTCAGGGTGGGTTTGGGTTTTGGTGTGTAGGGATAATTTTAGGGTTTCAGCGTGGGTTTGGGTATTGGGGTGCCAAAGGTAATTATAGGGTTCAGGGTGGGTTTGGGTTTTAGGGTGTTTTGGGTAATTTTAGGTTCCACTGTGGGTTTGGGTTTTGGGGTGCCCAGGATAATTTTAGGGTTCAGGGAGGGTTTGGGTTTTGGGGTGCAAAGAGTAGTTTTAGGGTTCAGGGTGGGTATGGGTTTTGGTGTGTCCAGGGTAAATTTAGGATTCAGGGTTGGTTGGGGTTTTGTGGTGACATTGGTAATTTTAGGGTTCAGGGTGGGTATGGGTTTTGAGGTGCTAAGGGTAATTTTAGGGTTTAAGGGGTATGGATATTGGGTTGGTAAAGGAAATTTTAGAATTTTAGGGGGTTATGGTTATTGAGGTACAATGGGTAATTTTGCGGTTTTAAAAATACATTTATATATGTCATATATAAAATATTTGTACATATATATATGAAACTTCTCCCAAAACAAAAATAACGTCGGAGACGGTACTCATAGGACCGGAAATTTTCTTTTATTGCAGGTGACGTGTAGACAGACAAATGTCTACGCATTTTGGCTGAGACAGCCTTGTTCATTACTTACCTTAACCACTTTTACCAAGTATATGTCTTACCACGCATGCCTCTGCATTGTAATGGCATGCGTGATAAAGGCATATGCGATGTAAAAGTGTGTACTGTAATGGTAAAGCATTGTAACAGCACTTGCTTTGTTAAAACCGAGTTGTAATGGTATGCGATATAACGTCATATATTCTGTGCAAGTTTGCAGGCTGCTATTCTGTCTGTGGTCAAACAAGTGGCCCTGGAACTCATCCCCAAATCCTAGAAAAGTAAAGGATTTTATTCCTGATTTTTCTTCATACAATATCTGGAGAATGGTGATCCACATTAGATTTTCAGCAGCTCAACAAGTATCTGAAGAAATAAGGGGCATATTAACAAGCCAGGGGATAAAATTATCGCCGCGTAAGCGGCAGAAAACTGCCGCTAAAACGGCGATAATGGGCTTGATAATATGCTCTATGGAATTCCAATTGAAGCCCATGTTAGATGTCCTTCACATCTAACATGGGCTTCAATTGGAATTCCATAGAGCATATTATCAAGCCCATTATCGTCGTTTTAGCGGCAGTTTTCTGCCGCTAAAGCGGCGATAATTTTACCGCCTGGCTTGTTAATATGCCCCTAGTTCTTCTGACTAGTAACATTGCACAATGTTATACTGCTAGTTGAGGGGGGAGAATATAGGACTTTGGTAGAGCTGCAGTACGCATATGTTCCCCAAGCATACATGCACCCGAGATTCGAAAAAGCCAGTTGCCACTGCAAATTCAAGGTACTGCCATTTGCTCTCAAGTGGGCTCCAAGAGCTACAATAGGGCGGGATATCTTACAACGCAAAGAAAATAAATTTTTGCGTAGGCTACTTTCAGTCCCAGGGGGCACAACTACCTTAATATGCCATGAGGCGCTTGGGATGCCTTACCTGGAAGATCATATTGGATTAGCCCCTTTATTATTGTGGGTCAAAATATGGTCATCTGCAGAGGCTGGGCTGATTAGATCTTGCATTTCAGATTGCTTGCCATTAGATGGGATAGACCAGATACAATGGCTAAGGTTTTTGAAGGTCACCTTTGAAAGATTGGGCCTCCTTGATCTTTATAATTCCCCCAAACATTTGGTCCCAATCACAAATTACACGTTAAAGAACTGTTTTTAGAGCATTGCATAAATAAATGTTTGGCTGTTGCTCAGGCTAAACAATCAATTGTAAACTAGGCCACAGTTTCAACAACTTGGGTGCTTACAGGCTTACTTGAGGCGGTGTGTTCCCCCTACAGATCGTCACTGGCTGACTTTGCTTAGACTTTGCACTTTAAACTTGCTTTTCCGTCCCGGGGGCATGGCAGCAGGATATATCTTTTGTGTGTGTGTGACAACCTTTAATCCAAAGCACTGTCTATTTATTTTTATTTTGACCACTGTATCAGGATCCAAGACACCATTTTTTGGTGCAGTTGTTGCGCCAGGCTAATGTGAGATGGCGCATGGATGGTTCCATATTCATGCAGTCTTTGGGCTCGCCTGAAATCAATTCTGCAGTCTTACATTTTATAATATCAGTGTTTTACATTAGGAAGAGATATGAATTCAAAGGGCTATTTTTCAATTTTTTAGATTTGACTTAGTCCATCTAACTTGACTCTTTTAAATATTTATCTCAGAAATGTTATTTGAAAATATTGTTTATATTAGATTACATTTTTTTTTTGTCTATGTTTTTTTTCATTTTATGTGGGCTTTGATGGCCTTCGGCTGAATAATGTTTATTTTGATTTGACGACTAAAACACATTGCAAAGGAGGAAGACGAGTCCCACAAGAACTAAGATGCCTGGAACAGCATCTCACAAATATAATGCAGAATAACTACAAAAATCAAACCCTATTCAGAATAGCACAATCCATGTTCCTTGTGTAATAAGGGAGAAACAGTTAAAAGTCTCGACCCAGGCAGAATCAGTATTCTTCAGCTTTATTGGCCCTGAGGGAACGAACCAAAGCCAGACTCTCCGCATGCCCTAGACAACCAATAAAATAGTTGAAGGTCAAATAAACAGCCCAAATAAGAATCGCTGGAACAGACTGAACAGATAAATGTCTTGTCACATCAGCTACATGAAAATCAACACCAATTCATTAAAATCCAGGCACCAGGCCCAGTGGGGAGTATCCTGGAGATGAAGAGCAATGAAAATCAAAGCTCAGAAAATGCTTAGCTGTCATCAGAACCCTGACTAAAGGTAAATACCATGACATAGGAGGAGAACTAGCAAGATCACCACAGCCAGCACAGACCACACAACAAGATCTAAAGTACAGGTTCACAGATGGGCCGCTGCTGGCACCAAGGCACAGAAAGCTGCAGAATTATCCACAGACACAAAGATACATGCATACGACTTGGAGAGAGCACCAGGCCAGCACTGACAACACCATGTCTTATCACTGTAGATATACCCCAGGTCAATATAGAGAAGGATCTGGTTTCTATTTTTTTGTGGGGGGGGGGGTGGAGTGTAAGCCACTGCATGGCACCAAGCAATAGCATGAGAGAGCTTTTTGTATGGGTGCAGGTTGAGGATAAATAAAGTTCCAATATGATGATAGGTGAGCAGTCAATCAGCCCAAAAATATTATGACAGCTGTAGAAAGTACAACACCAAAAGGGCGAAACTCATATGATAAGTCTTCGATGGCTCATCAATGTTCTGAGAAACCTGGAATGCTGAAAGCAATAGCTGTTCTTAGGCATCTGACCAGCCTGTCTAGGATCAAGTGACAGTAACCATCTTATTTAGACCAAAGGAAAAATGATTAACCACTCACCAGGTTCCTGAATTTTTTTATATGAGTCCAGAATTCAACAAACTCAGGGGCTTATTTACAAGCCCATTGCGCCCCCTTTGTGTACATTTTCATCACATAAAAAGTGACGGACCAGTGGCGCAAGGGGCTTTTAAATAAGCCCCTCATTTTCTAGTCTGAGTTGTATATGTAAAGGCTTCCAAAGAGAGACGCCTCAACATGAAGAGATCTTCAACCAATTTTCTGTAGCTAATTGGTATGTAGATTTGGATCGGCCATCAATGGGTTTCCGAATGGAAAGTAAGGAACAAACAGTTGGGAGAGGTAGGTTGAAGTGCGGCTGTGCACTTTAGGAACGAAACTGAGGTTTTTGATGTCTGAGTTTTCTTTTACAGTGGAGAAGGATTTGAAAGAGATAAGTGATGCTACCATAGGGTCAAAGCAATCCAACTTAAACATGTTGAAGAAGTGGAGGTTGGGTTTTTTACAAACCCATCTGTGCATCAGTAGATACATTTGGGTTATATTACCCCACTTCAGGAGTTGTAGGGGTCTACAGTTTTTTAAAACATCATGCAGAGGTGTTATCTAAGATGGGAACTAAAGAACAATTGAAGACAACAGAATTACAATGCTAATATGGAAAACATTTAGATGCAGAATAATATTTCATTGATGAGGAGTGACAACTATGAGGAAATTAAAAACCACCTATAAAGTTTCTGTACAGACAGGAGAGTCAACACTTAAGATTTCGCTTTCACTTCAAGTGAGTTATCTGTGAGCACTTAGAATTGAGGGGACACTTTCTACTTGACTAAACGTTTCAAACATGAACTTAATCAATCTCATACAAGGACGTGGTTGATTCAACAGCACCAGGTGTTATCCAGTCATATCTGCTTTTTCAGCTCCAACAACCAGGATATCTGCTCGCAACACCTGCTTGTTCAGTGACTTGGTCTTTGAGTGACAGGTGGTCACCGTTACATGATTCCACAGCAGGAGGTCATATAGCTGAACCCCAACAATGTTGCTTCGGCTAATTACCACTGCATCTTTTTCCTGGCATTTGAATATCCGAGTGTCCGATAGGCTCCATACATCGTTTTGGGGATGCAGGGGATGAAGCAATCTTCAAGGACCCCCCCACCTCTCACACATTACTAAAGTTCATGTGCCTGCACTGCATACTTATGGTAGATGACAGACCAAGGAATCGTGCAGTTTGGGGTGTACTCTTAAAACAACAGGAGTATTGAGGTTTGCTTGATACGCCCATTGGAAATATCTGGACAGTTAAATTCAGGTGTAGAGTGAGTTCCCTTTAGGTGTTTCCAAACGGATACAGCACATTCTCCAGTGAATCCTCACTTAGAGTGTTCCCTCCTCTTCTAGGTTAGTGGTTTTCTGTCTGTCAGCTTCACTGTTCACCTTTTCTATACTACTGCGCCCACCTGGCCATTCCATCCTGTGTCTCAGCCGATGCAGCTGCCGAGGTCCTGTCCCACCACATGGTGGAGGAACTGCATCCACTGTGACTCCTGAGGATAGTTGATCATGGCTTGCAGGTAAGACACATACCTCAGCATTAGATTTCTCATAGATTCCCATGGTTTATTCATTCCATGTCATTGAGCTGGGAGTCCTCACTGTGCTATTACAATAGCTGTATCAAGAGATTCCAAACAAACAAGACCAAATCACTCTTAGTTTAATAGCCAAGTTACCCTATTAAAGAACACCCAAACATCCGCTAGTGAAGTGAGAGCACCCTCAACTGCGATTCTCCAACCACTCACAATAGTTTGGATTTCTACCACATTGCGTGGAAGGGATTCCCCTTCTGAGCTCTGCTCACAGATTTCTGTACGCACTGTTCTTTATTTAGAAGTCCTAGGAAATCATTTTTTTCTCTTTAGAAGATGACTGATTAAACAAGCAAAGCCATGATTAGAATCTGTGGCTCTTGTTGGAAGAAGACACTATTTCAATATGAACAAGAAAATAAATATATACATATATTCCATTATTTGCATAAGGCTAAAGATTGCAAAATATGCAAGAAATTATTGGCAAAAATCTTGGTTAATGGACCCCAGAAGAGGAAGGCCAGTTGCCAGGGCTCCTCAGATGAAGAGTTCCCCTATGGCAGTAACCATGAAGGTAAGACACTGCTTACATGAAACTTGAGGGACACCGCCCCCTTCATAAAGTGAAGTCTGAAGAGAATCCACCATCCACCTCCAGAGAATCAAGATGAGACCAGCAGAAAGTCAGGTAGGCTGCTTATTCATCTCTTGAGGAACACTCTAAAGGGAACACTACATCAAAAACTTACTCAGTGGTGGATCCTTCAATGACGGGTGTCCAGTGGACAGCCTATCTGATTTAAAAGCACCATTGATGCCCACTGCTGTGTTAACTAGTTGGTGACTGCCTCATTCTCAATACACTACTCATGATTACTCCAGTGACAACTTCACCATCAGTGGCCGCAATTTCACCAAAGACAATGCAATGGTTTATAACACAATCACCATTGGTGATGCACCAACCATCAGTGACCACTTAATTCATGACAATACTATCAACAGCTTCACTGTCAAAAATGCCATCATTGACGTCCCTTCTGTGGACAGCACTGAGGATAAGTCAGCCACACTGCCATATGGGGCATCCTTGTGTCACTCTTCCCAGTGGAAATGTCTCCTAGTAAGGTTCTTCTGCTTTTGCCTTCAAGAATCATTGACACAGAAGGTGAGTCCCAGGGCAAAGGACAATTTGGATGGAGACGATGATGACCAAAATGCCCATGACCAATAACAAAGGAGACAAAGGTGATAGTACAGTGAGAAAATTGAGCCACTTTGGGCTTAGAGACAACCTTACTATGATGGGCATTATGATAATATTATGAAGGATCAAGCTATCAGGCAGTTGTTCATTAATGTCTCTACCAGCCTTATAAAAGACCTCAATTGGATGATGGAAGATTATAATCATAATTTTCCACCTACTCCAGAGTCTACCACACCTCCGGCTTAGCTTTAGTTGGCTCCCACACCACAGCCTCCTGGAGTCCATAAACATTCTCCCCAGCCTATCACCCCACCCACACAACTTCAGACCTGCTATTTTAGCGAAGATAATATAGGACTTTGGTAGAGCTGCAGAACGCCTATGTTCCTCAAGCATCGCATGTACCCGAGATGCGAAGTAGCCAGGTGACGCTACAACTTCAAGGTATTGGCATTTGCTCTGAAGTGGGCTCCAAGAATTTTGACAAAGTGCAAAGAGAAAGACGTTTGGCATAGCAAATTCATCCACACATGAGTGCATATACCAGTTCAACAGGTCGGCCTTCTCACACAATATGCCAAAATGATATCTTCAGCCCACAACAACAATGCAAAACCTGGTTGCCATTCTGGACACCAAGGCAGGCAAGGGTTTCCCATCAGAAGAAATAGTTCAACCCCTACAATCGCACTTGCAGATTTAGAAATTGAGTTCAACATCTGTCCACCTCTTTGGGTCATTATTGCGTGTGATGCTCTCCTGGATACTGCTGATCCCCCACTGCAGGTGCAAATACACCCCTAAATGAAGAGTTGCACTCTCAATGGCACCAAATGTTAGGGTTTTTTTACTGTAACATTCTGGTTTCAGACAAAATTAAAGATGCCTTAGCATGGTGACTAAATGAAATCAATCTTTCAAAAGCACCGAATTTCCAACCTCAAACAATGCACTTTATCATGACTGCGGATGCATCTTTGGTAGGTTAAGATGTCCATTTTTATGAAATTGAAGCAGAAGGTCTCTGGTTAACCCAAGAGAAGCATCTTCACTTTGCAAAACTCAGGGAAGTCTTCTGTGCAAAGCTGGAGAACTCACCAGTGCTAGTCAGAAGAACAACACCACTTGCACGTTTCACATTAACGGGAGGGGGCAAAAGGACCCTACCACTCTTGAAGGAAGCGCTGCTCATTTAGGATTGGGAAATATAGCACAGCAACTCACCAGCAGTGAAGCATCTCTATCTAAAGCGGTACAAAAGGGGGTGGTGATGGACAGAGCATCAGAACCAATCAAACACTCACACCCAGTCAACAGATCTGGGTTTAATCCATCACCGTTCTTTAGTCCACTCTGCCACCCCAGTTCAGACATGGCCATATGCAAATCAGTCTGACCCTGTGCCTCATGGGAACAGACCAGCCCGAACTGCCAAGCCATGCCTTTCCTGGACCAGAAACAAGCTTCCTAGGACCGGTTTCTGGCATTTCAGCCGTCTTCAGCCAGGCTTGCTTGAATCCAGTGGCAAAGTGAGCAAGGGACTCACGTCTGAGCATACCCTGCCAACTTATGGCGAACAAAGCGGTACAAAAGGGGGTGGTGATGGACGGAGCATCAGAACCAATCAAACACTCACACCCAGTCAACAAATCTGGGTTTAATCCATCTCCGTTCTTTAGCCCACTCTGCCACCCCAGTTCAGACATGGCCATATGCAAATCAGTCTGACCCTGTGCCTCATGGGAACAGTCAGCCATGCCTTTCCTGGACCGGAAACAAGCTTCCTAGGACCGGTTTCTGGCATTTCAGCAGTCTTCAGCCAGGCTTGCTTGAATCCAGTGGCAAAGTGAGCAAGGGACTCACGTCTGAGCATACCCTGCCAACTTATGGCGAACAAAGCGGTACAAAAGGGGGTGGTGATGGACGGAGCATCAGTACCAATCAAACACTCACACCCAGTCAACAGATCTGGGTTTAATCCATCACCGTTCTTTAGCCCACTCTGCCACCCCAGTTCAGACATGGCCATATGCAAATCAGTCTGACCCTGTGCCTCATGGGAACAGTCCAGCCCGAACTGCAAAGCCATGCCTTCCCTAGACCAGAAACAAGCTTCCTAGGACCAGTTTCTGGCATTTCAGCCGTCTTCAGCCAGGCTTGCTTGAATACAGTAGCACAGTGAGCAAGGGACTCACGTCTGAGCATACCCTACCAACTTATGGCGAACAAAGCGGCACAAAAGGGGGTGGTGATGGACGGAGCATCAGAACCAATCAAACACTCACACCCAGTCTACAGATCTGGGTTTAATCCATCACTGTTCTTTAGCCCACTCTGCCACCCCAGTTCAGACATGGCCATATGCAAATCAGTCTGACCCTGTGCCTCATGGGAACAGTCCAGCCCGAACTACCAAGCCATGCCTTCCCTGGACCGGAAACAAGCTTCCTAGGACTGGTTTCTGGTATTTCAGCCGTTTTCAGCCAGGCTTGCTTGAATACAGTGGCAAAGTGAGCAAGGGACTCACGTCTGAGCATACCCTGCCAACTTATGGCGAACAAAGCAGTAAAAAAGGGGGTGGTGATGGACAGAGCATCAGAACCAATCAAACACTCACACCCCGTCAACAGATCTGGGTTTAATCCATCACCGTTCTTTAGCCCATTCTGCCACCCCAGTTCAGACATGGCCATATGCAAATCAGTCTGACCCTGTGCCTCATGGGAACAGTCCAGCCCAAACTGCCAAGCCATGCCTTCCCTGGACCAAAAACAAGCTTCCTAGGACCGGTTTCTGGCATTTCAGCCGTCTTCAGCCAGGCTTGCTTGAATCCAGTGGCAAAGTGAGCAAGGGACTCACGTCTGAGCATACCCTGCCAACTTATGGCAAACAAAGCGGTACAAAAGGGGGTGGTGATGGACGGAGCATCAGAACTAATCAAACACTGACACCCAGTCAACAGATCTGGGTTTAATCCATCACCATTCTTTAGGCCACTCTGCCACCCCAGTTCAGACATGGCCATATGCAAATCAGTCTGACCTTGTGCCTCATGGGAACAGCCCAGCCCGAACTGCCAAGCCATGCCTTCCCTGGACCGGAAACAAGCTGCCTAGGACCGGTTTCTGGCATTTCAGCCGTCTTCAGCATCTCTATCTCTTATGAATCGTTAACAAATGAACGGACACACTCACTTTGCCCATCTTCTACTAATGGGAGTTAAATCAAGATATGGTCAACATAACCTTTCAACAGTGAGGTTATCTTGCACAAGATCTGTCGCTCAACACCATAGAGCAAATAATTTTAGTACTTCACCATACGGAAGTGGCATCCAAGATTGAGGGGAGATGCACTTTTGATATAGTGGTTCAAGACCTTTGCGTGCATTTTTCCTTTGCTTGCCATCATCTTAAGAGTGCTCAGCAAAGCAGAGAGAACCCTGTCAGCTAATTTTCATAGCTCCATTCTCACCCCGTCAATACTGATTCACTGATCTCCAGCATTTAATGGAGCTACCCCCTACGGCTCTAGGCAGACACCAGTACATTCTTTCCAGAGGGAATAGACAGAATATTCACCCAGACCCCACCTCCTCAAACTTACATGCATGGCTCCTAATCAGGTAGAGCTCACTCTACTAACCTTCCTCCAGATTGCAGGGTTATTCTAGTCCAAACCAGGGCTGCATTGACTTCTAAAATTTAGCAATCCAAGTGGAAGTGCTTCTGCATCTGGTGTTTTAAGAAAGCTCGACATTCTGTCAGTGTTCAGCTTTGTAAGATCTTACCTTATCTTCAGCAATGGTCCCGGACAGGCCTGAAATATGGTTTGATCAGAGTACATCTTGCAGCTATATGTAGGTTTAGATGTTCCACAATTTCTTCTTCACTCTTGTCAACTCAGATAAGAGCTCAACAGATTACTTGAATCTGGAATCATTGAGGAAATCGAGTCCTCTGAATGGACAATGGGGAAAAAATTAGAACGTGTGTTGACTTAAGAAGCCTAAATGATTGCATATGGGTGGACAGATAACCATTACCTAATATCAATGAAGCCTTGGCCAAGCTTAATGATGCTTGAGTATACAGTGTGATGGATTTATCGTCAGCTTATCACCAAGTCCTGTTACATGAAGAATCGAGGGCTTTGCCCTCGTTCGTCACTCCCCTGGGAGCATTCAGATTCATCAGGATGCCTTTTGGCTTAGCTTCGGCTGCTGCTTGCTTCCAGAGGGTGATGAAGGAGGTCCAAGCAGGCATCGATTTTTTCAAGATGACATTCTTGTCTTCGGAAAAGACAAGCTTTGCCATGACATGATTTTAGACAAGGTTCTGTCAAGACTTCAAGAGCATTGTTTAACTTTGAAGAAAGAGAAATGCAAATTTAGTATGAGTTCAGTCTCTTATCTCGGTCATACCATCTCCAGTAAAGGTATCAGTCCAAATATTCATTTAGCAGAGGCAATTTTACTAGCTCCAACACCCTTGAACAAAGACCAAGTCAAAACGTTTCTTGGTCTTTCTGAATACTATTCAAAATGTGTTCGAAACTTTGCTAGTGTGGTACAACCTTTGAGGTTATTGTTAAAAAAAGCCGCTGATTTTGTATGGTCCGAAGTGTGTGTGGCAGCATTTAAACAAGTCAACAAAGAAATTTCCTGCATGCCAACTTTAGGACATTTTGATTTCACAAAAAAAATATTTTTTAACTACAGACACAAGCCTACGTGGTTTAGGTGCTGTACTCTCTCAAATAGTTGATGGCATAGAGAGAGTAATTGGTTTCGCTTCACGTTCTCTCAAGGGAGCTGAAGAATGTTTCTCCGTCATTGAATATGAAGCGTTGGCATGTACATGGGCCATTAACCATTTCAGATTTGACCTTTGTGACTTGCCTTTCCTAGTAAGGACAGATCACAAACCCTTAGTCGACATGTTTGCATGCAGGAAGACAGAAAACACTACACCAAAGATTAAGAGGTGGATTGAAGGAATACCATTTCTGTTTACAATATTTATCTGGGTTGAAGAACGTTCCTGCTGATTTTCTCTCTAGGATGCCTTTAGACAATTTGAACTTTGATAATGAGAATTCTGTGTCTTGGGTCAAGGAACCAGCTCCCAAAATGTCTGAGTGGAAATTGGGTGTTGGAAATGATGAATCCAGGAGATTGGTGATGGACTTTGTAGTAAATGGTTGGTCTGTTTTTTCCAATGTTCCTCACGGTGTTAAAGGTTTCTGGAGTGTTCGAGATGAGTTGAGCATAGTTGGGGAGAATCTCAACAGAGGTGAGACGTTGGTTCCCCCTACCTCTCTATGTCAGAAAATAATTAATCTTGCACATGAAGGTCATCTCGGACGTAGTCTACCTAAGTCCAGAGTCGGAGAGTTTTATTGGTGGCCTAAGCTTGACCGACAAGTGGGGATGTCATAAGAGATTGCATTTCCTGTGCTACTAGTGACAAATCAAAGAAAAGTAGAGCAACTCCCCTTTCTCATGTTGAATTACCTGAACAGCCTTGGACTAAGTTAGCTATGGACATTGTGGGTCCTTTTGATATTTTAGCGCCTATTGAAAGATGTGTGGTTGTTCTTGTTGACTATACATCTAAGTGGGTGTCTGCCTGCTGTATGAGTTCTGTGATTACTAAAAACATAATTGAATTTCTTAGAGATGTTTTTGTTTGTGAAGGGATTCTGATGTCATAGTCACTGGTAATGGGGTCCAATTTACTTCTGTGGAGATGGAAGAATTGTTTAAAGATTTATCTATCACTCATCACCGCACTGCTCTTTATGCTCCACAGGCGAATGGGCTCGTTGAGAGCATGAACAGACTTGTAAGAGCTAGCGTACAGTCTGCTGTGGAAACAAATGTGTCTTTGAAGTCCATTTTAAGGGGAAAACTGTGGGCTCACAGGAATATACCCAATAGCATTTCTGGCGTATCTCCTTTCAAGAAACTCAGAGATAGATTAGCAGGATCCAAACTTACACCGTTATGGTTACGAGGGAAGAAGGGTTTACTTTCTGAGTCCAATTTTGGAGTAACGCATTATCAAAATCAGTACAAACAAAGGTAAGATGCCAAATATGGAGCAAAGGAAAATCTTTGGAATGTGGGTGATATGGTGTTTGTGAAGAAAGCAGTTTGGTCCCCTAAAGGGCAATCACATTTTTTTGGTGCTAAACGCATCATCAAAGTCATGAAGAATGTGATTATGCTGGATGGTGGTGATGTTTGGAGTATGTCTCGACTTTCCAGATGCAATGGTGTGGTGGGAGGTTCCAATAATGATGTCTTGTTTCATGACTCTAGTGTTCCCAAAAAGGATTTGCTGACTCATAATGCTACCCAAGTTGGAATTTATTCTGAACTTCCGCCTGAAGAAAAAAGGATGAGGAGACGTCCATCGTGTCTCAATGATTTTGTTTTAAATTAATGTTACCATTTAATGATTTTAGCATAGCACCGTAACTTTTCTTAGTGTATTAGTTGATGTGGTAGGATGTATTTAATCATGTTCATCTTTTATTTAATATTGTTATACTGCATTATTTTTCTTGTTTGATTGTTATGTTTTCCTTTTGTTCTCTTTTCTCTCTTCCTTTTCTTTGTTATTTTGTGAAGGGAAGATGTGTTGTATCTTGTCCCTTTAAGTGTATTGTTCCTAAGAGAATGTTAGGTACATAACCGGGAGTGCTGGGGAAACAGAAATGTAAACACCTTGTTATTACCGGTCACTGCCCCGTGTTTTCCGGTTGATGTCAATAAAGACTTATTTGGTACACTTCCATTTGGTGGTGTTGACTTTTTATTAGATTCCTAAAAGGACTGTTCAGATCATTTCCACCAATAGAAGCTCTGACTTACCAATGGGAATTAAATACTGTCCTTGGACAACTAATGAGTGAACTATTGGAGCAAATACACACAGCAGAAATAAAATTAATTTCTTGGAAGATATCATTACATTAGTGCTCACAGTAAATGAGAGTCAAACTTTCACAATTATGGCATCTTCTGAAAAGACAGCAAGACAAAGTTTGTTCTAGTGGTAACCTACAGACTTTCACATGAATTAATCAATTGTTTGAGGTCTTATTCCAAAATACTTCAACAAGTGTGGAAAGGCCCTGCACACTCTAAAAATGGAGATGCTGAAAGTATGACTTTCCCTGCTCCATGTCTTTTTGGTGGACGGATTAACTTTTCATTGTCTGCAGAAACAGACAAAAAGGCTGTCTGCTCTCCAAACAAGAGGGTGTAGTGACAATTTCATTTTGCCACATGATAGCTGGCCATCCCATATAATTTACAGTGTCAGGCCATTCTATGAGGGCAGTAGAGGTCACATTCTACGCTGGTGTTCTTCCATCAGACGCATGCACAGCAGCAATGTGGAAGAGCTGCCACATTTTCACAACGATAACCACTTGAAAAGACTCAATCAGGGAATCAACAATGGCTAAGCAGCCCTATACCATCTTTTTCATTATGGTGAGCTTCTTTCTGTAAACCTGAATACCCCCTTCATGGCTATAATGATATATTATTTCTTGTTGAAATGTATTATGAAATGAACACTGCTTCATATACCGATTCAAGTGTGTGAATCTATTAAATATTCAATCCTGGTGAAGAAACAAGTTACAAGCATAGAACAAAAATTCTCCTTAGTTGGTGTCTTTCATAGGTTCACATGTGACCTTAACTCCTCACAATTCATAAGCATTTACACATTGCAATAGAAATCTGAACTATTATAGCCTCTGGGGGATTGGCGGTAAGAGTGCTCTCTCCTCATTGGCTGAACTTCGGGTGTTCTACAATGAGCTGATTAGGCTACTGAACTAAAAGTTTTTTGCTATGTTTTCTATGGGAATTTATTGCTACTGCCATTGAAATACCACAGTGGGGACTCCCAGCTCGATGACAGGGAATGATTAAAGCATGTGAATATATGAAAGATACCAATGCTACAGAACTGTAGTTTTAGGTAAGTAGCTTGTTTTGTATTTGGAAGGGGACCCTGACTGGATCCCATTCAGGGCATCTAATTCTTCATACACTAATTCACGGATAGCTTGCTACAATAACAGCTGCCTGTGAACCTGCTTGCTATCTATCTAAGTGGCAGTCACAATGTTCCAGTAGAGAGGGATCAAACCCAGTGGTGCTCTAGGAGCCTTGCTGGGAGTGCAACATAGGGGGCAGCTGCTGGTGAGCCGGACCTGGTGCTGAGACTGTGAGCTACTTTCTCTGGCTACTTCCAGGTTAAGATAGACAGTGTGACTAGCCTAGAAGGCAGATCCCTATTCCCGTGATATGCTCGCAAAACTCTCTTGGGACCAGACAGGCTAGTTGGTAAAATATTTAGCTCAACCCTGGACAGCTGTGGCTTTGAGTAGCAAGGCCTAAACAAAGGAGCTAGTGAGAAGCATATAGAAACACCAAACAACAAACTAAGAAAGTCACACAACATAAAAGAAATCTGACACTAATTTATAAAAATAGATTATATTTTAATGAATTTTTAGACACCATGATGGGCAAAATCCACCAGAGGGTTCTGGGGATATACATTTTTAGGTAAAACGTAGATCTCAGCTTTTTAATCAAAAGTGCAATCAAGCATTGGTAATCTTGAAGACTAGAAACATTTGAAAAGTTGGAAAGAGTTGTGTTCAGCTACTCCGGCCAGAGTGGGGTGACTAAATCCAGCAAGGAGAATGCTAGGTGGGCCACTAAGGAGTAGTTGGACAGTTACCTTGTCACCAAAGCAGTCTCAAGCTCAGTTCCACACTTTACATTAAGACCGCCATAGACTCAATTGCAGTGTCCCTGATTTTGGGGATGCAGGGTGCTTAGGATAATGAAAGATGCTTTGCGTGCTATGTGGTTGACAGGTGTATCCTTGCGGTTTCTCCTGGGTCCATGGGTAAGGTGGGACTGACTTTGGCCATGGGGGCCAGGGTCCCTCAGAGCCGTCTTTGAACCATTAGAAGGTCCGCTGGGGGTGGGCTACCAAACACCGAACACTGCGGGTCCAGAGGTATCCTTTGGTGAAGGCTGGTGTCCCACTTGGGTGACCGATATGGACTTAGATGACACTCTCGGATCGAGCTGGTTTGGGTGCAACTTTTGTCTGTTGAGGATCAGTCTATTGGGGCCCCCAGCGGCAGGCAGTGGTGATTCGCAGAATGTGGCTACTGACTATCGAAAGTGGGTTTCTGTAACTTTGATAGCCCTGGTGCTGCTTTCATGGGGTCTGTCGACTGACCCTTGGAGTCACTTCTTTGGTCTGGGACATGGGAGTGTCTTCTCCACAAACCAGGTGCCACTGGCAGTTCTCTCTTTGCTAGCCGAAGGTGCAGTCCAGACTCTCTTGCCAAGTTCAGGGATCAGTAGGGCAGTCCTTCTTGATTCCTTCCTCCAGTTCCATTGTGATCTGAGGGTCAGGGTGCCATGCATATGCCCAGAAAGTGCCCTGGGGGATGATGCGGTCACCAACCAATGAGTTACCAGGATCAGTCTCATCCTGTGACGACTTTCGGCTATGTATGGCATCTAGGAATCCCAGAGTGCACTATTCTGCTCATTCCCAAGATGTCTGAACACTTCCTTGAATGCTAGATGTTTGGTAGCCCACCCTAATGGTGTGGCTACCTGTGGGCTACACGCCAACGGAAAAAACAATTTGGGCACTGGTCTCCCCTCTCTGTTCCCGCTTCCAGCCTGTCCATCTGCGAACAGGGGCAACCCTTCAAGATTGTGATCACCATTTGCCCACCAACCAACACCGTGAGAGGCTTTCTACAATGGGGAGGTGACACCTCTCCCTGTAGCAGGCTTCTGCTTTTCCTGAGCCTGAGATTTGTTCACACTACTCCCCAGGAGGGCTGAAAGATGTTTCTTGGCCAGAACTGTGTGCAACCACTTGGCAAACTGGTCAAGAGGGTGGCAACTTTCTAAAAGTTGCCTTTCCTTAAAAGTGACATTAAATTTGACTTTGGAATCAAGTCAGGTTTAATGCGGCAATTCCTTTGATATCTTGAAGTACCAAGTTTAGTAGTACCATTCAAAGGTTAGCCAGGCTGAGTGGTCAGCTGGTAACTCTGTGTTAGCTAATGGGGCTGCTAACTTGTCCACAGCAAAAACACCAATTTGTAAGTTTTGCTGTCAGGACCCTAAGGTTTCCCACCTTGGAGTTCTATAGGCCTTCCTTAGAGGAGATTTACATATATGGATACAGTAAATGGGAGGCTTTGCCATTGGTTAGAATGGCAAACTTAAACGAGTTAACACTGCTCTTCCAGGCTACAATTGCAGGCTTGGGAGATATTTTGTACCTTGTCACATACAGGGTAGCACAATGAGTGCTGCAGCCCTGGGGGGTGGGGGAACACGGTCTCACATGCCCTGGTTACCCTTGGTTCCATGTGCAAGAGACTTATAAGTAAGTTAACTTATGCCAATTGGGAGTAGCCAATTCAACATACATTCTGTAAAGCGGTAGAACATTGGCACTAAGGTCTAGTTAGCAGGCCTCAGTGTACTCTCAGAGTCATAAAACCATAAGCATTAGTCCAAACCTTTGAGGGTGCTCCTGCAAAAAGGGGCATTTCCTTACAAGGCCCCTTTCCAGATGAAAAGTGATGAGCAACTAACATTTGCCCTGGTAGTTCATATCACCTAAGTGGAAGATCCTGGAAAGGCCATCTGTGCTGGTATGGTCAGTCCCATGTCTATTATACACTGTAAAGTCCATAATACCCTGTAGGTAAATGGACTACCTCAACAGTTTGGGGTTCTTTCCTCTCATCTGCATCAACCACCCGAGAGTACTGCGGTCAATTAGAACTCTGATGTGAGTCCCAAACAGCTGGGTCTAAGCTTCCTCAGGGACCAAACCACAGCAAAGTCTTCCCTCTCAATAACACTCCAGCGCTGCTCTCTAGGGCGGAGTCGACTGCTGATAAAGGCAACTTCTTGATCCTGACGCTGGTCATTCAGCTGTCATTGTACTTTCCCAATCCCATGTTTTGAATCATCAGTTCGGACATCAAACTCTGTGCTCAAATCAGGCTCCTTTAGGACAGGTGCTAAGAACAAAGCTTTGTTTAGTATGTCTAAGACCTTTTGACATTGGTCAGTCCAGATAACTTTTCTGGGCTGTTTCTTGAAAGCTCTGTCAAAGATGTCACTGTGGTACCATAGCCTTTAACAAACCTTTCGTAGTACCCATTCAGGTCAAGACTTGGGTTTGGATCTTAGGAGCTTCTCAGGCCAGAATTGTCCACTTTGTGGCCCAGGTACACAACAGAACCTTGCCCTATCTGCCATTTGCTTGCCTTGATAGTCAGCCCTGCCTGTTGTAGGGCTTGAAGCACTTCCCTGAGGTGGACCAGGTGATCCTCCCAGGTGGAACTAAATACAGCAATATCATCCAGATGAGCTATACTTATGTCTTTCAGACCTGAGAGCACTCAATTTACCTACCTCTGGGAAGCAGTATGTGCATGTTTTCAGCCTGAATGGCATCATTTTGAATTGAAAGTGGCCTTCTAGAGTTGAAAAAGCAGACCTTTACTTGGCTCCTGGTGTGAATGCTATCTGCCAATAACCTGATGCCAGTTCAAAGGTGATCAGATATTGTGCAGCCCCCCCCCCCCCAACTTGTCAATGAGCTGTTTAGCTCTTGGATTGGGGTAGGTATTCGTCTTGGAGACTCCATTTAAGCTTCTGTAGTCCACACAAAATTTCATTTCAGGTTACCCTCCCTTGGAGTGAGATGTGGGCTCCAGAACTATTGTGCTAGACCATGGACTACTAGGGAGATAAATCACCCCCAACTCTAGCATTTTTTGCAGCTTCCTCTTTAATGCTACCTTTGACCTGGCCTGAAAGTCTGTAAATTCTACCTTTGACAGGCAAGCTGCCACCCGTGTCAACATCATGGGCACACCATGTTATCAGACCTGAGGTCAATAAAAACAGACGAGCAAACTGACTGAGCATGTTATAACAATCCTTTTTCTGTTGTTCTATAAAAGTGGAATAGAGAACTACTCCCTTCACTGAGCTATCTTTGACATTGGTGGACAGCAGGTCGAAAGGAGGTTCATCTCCTCTTCTGCCGCATATGTCAGCATCAGCATAGTGATGTCTACTCTTTCATGATGGAGCTTGAGCCTATTGGCTTCTATCACACTGTGCAGGAGCCGAGGAGTCCCTAGGACCACCAGATATTTAACATCACCTTTCTTTACCAAGATAGGGTACAGCCCAGTTCATTTGTCTTGGAGAGCCCTGGGGGCCACAGGCTCTAAGACACAAAGCAGTTGCCCAAGTTGGTATTTATCCATGGGGGAAATTTGGTCATACCAGTATTTGACATGCTCTTGGCTGGCCTCCAAGTTTATGTTTGCCATCTTCATGCACTCATCCATTATAGAGTGAAGGCCTAGTACGTAGTACAATCTTGTTTGTGTTCTTTGAGAGGTCTCTCCCAACCTTCTCTTACCAAACTTAAAGGACCTCTTACAGGGTCTCCAAAGAGCAGTTCAAATTGACTTATACCTACTCCTTTCTGAGGAATCTCCCTGTATGCAAACAGTAGGCATGGTGGAGGACATCTCATCTTCTTCTGAGTTTCTCAAGTAAAACTATAAGCATCCCCTAAATGGTCTTATTGAATCTCTCAACAAGACCATTTCCTTGGGGATGGTATGGATAGTGAACGTGTAAGTCACTCCACACTCACACTTCCCACATGGCTTTCAGACAAACAGACATTAAATGTGTGCCCCTATCTGAAATTACCTCATTTGGGAACACAGACCTGGTGAAGATGCCAATTACGGCTCTATCCACTGCAGGAGCAGTAACTGTCCTGAGGGGAATAGCTTCAGGGCATCTGGTGGCATTGTCCCCTATCATCAAGATTAACCTATTGCGAGAGGCAGTAGGAAAGTCTAGGAAACCAACAATGCCAATCCCCACCATCTCAAAGGGAGTCCCTACCACAGGCAGTGGTATAAGGATAGCCTTTGGCTTGCCACCTGCCTTGCCACTGGCTTTACAGGTGACACACAAGCAACAAAACTCTTTCTGTAATTTTCTGTACTGTTGGGGGGCCACTTCTCTTTTGGTTGTCGCTGGTTTGGGGTCCAATGCCTCACCTTACAGGACTTTCTCCTCTTAGTGCAGCTTATGGGTTTGAGCGAAATCTCCTTCATATTGTTTGACAATTAGCTGTCTGAGGCCCTCTTGAGTAGGAGAAATCGTTTGTTCCAGGCCTAAGTCCTCCCTGGAGGGTCCACCTGCTCCTTGGAGTTCTGTCAGGTCAGGAAAATCTCATAAAGAAGCAGCCTCATTTTTAGACACTAGGGCCTTCCCTCTTAGGGTTAGACTCCTCCTGGGCCTGTGGACTTTGGGAAGTGGCCTTGACAGACTTCCTTCCCTTTCTCTTGGTACTAGGTTGCTTGACTTTCCCTTTACGTCTTCTGTACCCTAGTGGAGACACATGTTCACAAGAGTAGACCCAGCATTGTTGAATGAGTCCTTCTCTTCACTTCTGCCCATGCAGAAGTTTCAAGGTCATTGTCCTGCAAACACTCCATTGCGATGGCAGGGGACCCAGCTACTTTCTTAGGGCCAATAAGCCCTCCCTAATCAAAGTCTAATGTAGCAATGGGATGAGAATTTGTAACATCGTCAGAGTTAACAATCTGGTGCACCTCATCAAGTATAATCGGCGCTGTGGAAACCAGCTAGGCCATGACCATGGCTGATCATGCAAAAAGAGTAATTTCATTACACTGGGCAATTAAAAGATCATACAATTATTCAATAGTCCAAAAAGATTGATAGATTCTGCTGATGGAATCTCTCCTTCATCTATGTAGATAAAGAATCTCAAAGCCATTGAAGGGGCGCATCATGGACTGCTACTACTTGCCTTGATCCTGGAATGACAGATTGCCAGTCGGAAGTATCTCAGTGGTGGGGCAAGTGTTTAGAATCAGCTGTCAGAGTCAGCAGACTGATTGGTCATCTTTGTGACCCACTCCTAGGGGCTGGGTGGAAATCTCATGGATTTGCTCTGCAGGTATTGCGATCTCATCTCCACATACATATTTGCTCTTCATGACAACTAAACTCGTTGCAAATGAGTCTGGTGAAAAAAAACATGAACCTATCTCACCACATACTTATTAGCCAAGATTCCCTGGATGGACCTAGAAGGCAAATTCATCCTCATCCCCCCTTACCCCCACACCTACTATAAATCCAGGCCCATCCTGTGAACTTAAAATAATGCTGACAAAACTCATAGATCCAATTTTCAAGTCTATACAAAGGTGAGATTTTAGAGTCTGTTTCTGTTTTAATGTTTATTGAAATTTAAAAATCAGTAAAAATAATATCAAAGCTGGTGGAAGTTTTGCCACTGTAGTCGTTACAATCACTTTTGCTTGATATTGAATGCGATTCAAGATTTACCCATGAGCCCCTGCATTATTTTTATAATGATGAAGGTGTTCTTAAGATTGATCAGTATTTAGAACAGGGTTGTTTTAGATGTTTGTTTAAATCAGTCTATTTTGTTTCCATTATTAATGCACCACACCCGGAACAGTACTTGTATTTCATTGACACTGAGTAAATGTTTACATACGAAGGTGGATTTATGAATGATGTGATCACTTTTAGCTTTTCTTAGGTATGGTTTTTATACAAGTGAAACAAAAAAAACAAAATTTATCATCCTCCCAGTAACAGTGTACATGTGAGTTAAATAGTTAACCATGGTGGAAAAATATGGAGATAGTGCTTCTTTAATGTTATGAGTTTAAATGCCTGTCAGTACAAAAATAATTCCTAATTTCAATAAATGAGTGTAGGAAAATAGAGATTTGGACCATAGTGATATCTGGTTTGATCTTGAAGGTACAGAGTTGCCTTGTCATGTATGCAAATTCTTGAAATGTTCTTCTACCTGCCTTTCTTGTATTACTAGCAGGGGATATTGAAAGGAGAACCCTGTAAACGAGTGTCAACATGAAGGTTTCCGACAACTACAAAGAGAGTTCCAAATGACAAATGGGGAGAGCATGAACTTATTTGCTTGCTGACCTTAATTTGATCACAGAACATCCTGCTAATTGGTATTTGAATGGTGCAGAGATCACCAATTACTTGATGCCATGTAGGTACGTGCAGATATCTGCAGGCGAATGTGTTTATCCCCCGGGACTCTCCATCTGGAGATTTCTTTCTAAAACCACTTCTAAAACCACATTGGCGTAGACATCCTCGTGGAGGTCTTCTCTAAGGGGCGGGTCTTTAGACCATGCCTATTCTGTACAAAATTTGAGTGGGTGGATTATGCATGGTGGTCTGAATGTCAGTTCCTATCTTCAGGCCCTCTGCTCACCAGTGTTAGCTAGGGTAGCTCTGTCATGTACCTACAGTGGGTCTTGTGGCATGTCACAGACTTTGGTGCATAGGTATCATAATCTTTGTAGTGCAGAGCTTGGGGAGATTCTGTTTCTCACCATGAGTGTGAATAAGAAGAGCAACAGGTATAAGAATTAGAGGTGACAGTCCACCCAGTCCTTAAAAGCAAAGATAAAACCAGCGGCTGGGCATGGGATAGTACTGGTCTGCAAGTCACTAATGTGTCATAGTGATAGAAAATAATCTTTCCTTAATTGACTTTTAGGTATATAGTGACTAACACTGAAGAAGTCAGAGCCATAACTGTGAACAATGTTGCAACAATTGAATATTGTAGAACAGATTTCCCAAGGAAACTAGCTGACATTCAGTGGCTAAGATGAAGAGAAGAACTTCTGAGAACGTGGACCTAGTAGTTAAAGGGAATGCACAAAGAACTAGGGAATGGACCAAAATTCACATTCAGCACACCAGAGTAAAGGTTTGGAAACTTTGGAAACCGGGGAGCAAACAAAAATAAGGCACATTCACCAGAGTATTTTGATCTTAAGATATTGTGATTCAGAATATGGAGTAAGAATTTATGGGGGAAGGTCTTTAAATACGAAGAACATGAGGAAATAAATGATATGATCATTGGGAAGCTTAAAAGAAAATTTGTATACTTTGGAAGAAGAATATAACGATAGAGCTAGATCTATTGAGATTTTGCTTAGTGTGTCTTTTTATTTGGTTGGAGTAGTAACACATTTTTGATGCTTAATGACCAGGATTTAATGAAAAAAGCCTCTGCCAATGTTTTCCTTTCCATTTTAATGAGGCTGGCGACCTCAATATGGCACAGTCTGTTGAGATGTTATCAGCGTGCTCGCTAGCTTCACAGCATGTTGTGGTGTAGAGTTTGACTAAAAATACATGGACCCAGTCAACAAGTTTTCTACATTTATTTCATGTAAATAAAAGCATCACTATCTGGCTACTTAGAAGTTGATGAGGTGAGTTCATGTCTTAAAATGAGGAGTAAATAGCACCGTAAGGACCACAGGTATCATGCATTTTACTGGTCATAAATGGCCCAATTTGCAGAATTGAGTAATTTGCGACCAGTAAAATACATTTTGGTATGTATGAATTCCAATTTGCGATTCGATAACGTTACCAAATTGGAATTTGGAATTGCGAATACATACCGATTCAGTATTTGGAAAAAGCATGCTTAGAGCGTCCCTTCCTAATACCAAATCACAGCGGTATGTAGGAATGTTTTGTGACCGAAATGCAGTCGCAAAACAGTCACATTTTACCACCCACTGCAAGCACAGTGATTTTTAGAGAAGTGAACGTAATGCACCTGATACTTTTTCAGAAAGCAAAGAAACCTGTTTTCGGTCGCGGAGAGTCTGACCCATAAAATGTAACATGTAACTGTATTCCACTTTGCATGCTGTTATGGCCACACCAAATGGCACCTGGAACAATTTGCACCTCCAAAACCTCAGAATCATGAGCAATTTGCCCCCTTGCATATTTCTAAATCCGGCACCGCACAATCTCCATTTGCTATCAGTTTCGTATTGACCTCGCAACTCAGATTAACGCTTAAGGTGCATGATCCTTTCTGTTTACAGTGCCTATAAATTGAATGAAATTAATTTATTTGACTGCCAGTTCATCTGTGGCCCATTAAGTGGGCCTCATGTCATGTCATCCATCACGGCTAGAAGCAATGAGGCACGCTGCCTATTTCAGGTTCATACGCAGTTGTGATCTTGAAATGTTCTGTGGTCTTTGCAAGCAGCATCCGACGAGACTCCTAATTCCTCAAATTTTCCCCAGGAGTTGCTTCTCTTGTTTAAGAGCCAAACGTCAAGCTCTGTCTGCCGTCTTGGTCGTTGTCTGTGGGGAATGAAGCTCTACTGAGTACCTTCTGTGTTCGGCCCTCTCCTCCCAGTCCTCCTCTGGCTCTAAAGTTCCTCTTAGAATCGCCAGCCGCTCGGACATACTTTTTGTGTTGGGATACAGAATGTAGTTATAGATGAGCGAGGCCAGCACTGCACCAACACATGGTCCCACCCAGAAGACCTGTAGAAACAGAGATGTTTTTGTGAGATTTTACTTACACCAAGCAGAACAATGTACTTAATACAAGTCACATGGGTCCCATTATGAGTCAGGCAAAGTGGTACACTTGGGGGATACCAGAGTGCCTAATTCCAAGTTCTACTTGGTGTGGGACCGTACCATGTAAAACCAAAACCGTTTCCACTGAAATTTTTCCGCCTGCTAGAAGAAGGTGCAAATGACCACATATAACGTCCTAGATTTGGGAACCACAAGCAATTAAGGATCAGGTAGTTCCTGGTTCTGCATTTTAGTTCTCTTTGCAGAACCAAAAACTGGCGTTGGCCAGTTATGGGAGTAGATACCGACCAGAGGAGCATATTTACAAGCAGGCGATAAAAAATTATCGCCGCTTTTGCGGCCGCTTTCGGCCGAAAAGCGGCGATAATGTTATCGCCTAATTAGCAAGGCCGCGCTAATGCGTGAAACCTTGCTTTAGCGTGGGGATTCTTTACGCCCAGCTGTGTATCTCTAATGAGATGCAAAGTGGGCGTTCCTGACCTAACATGACAGGAGAAATGTCGCTAAGCGACATTTCTCCTATCATCAAGCCCCACGCTATGAAGCATAGCATCAGGAAAAGTAGCGATAACCCCTGTTATCGCTACTTTCCTTAGACCTGCTTCAGGACTGACTTAGCCATGATATCCTATGGAGGGTGGATATTATGGCTACGTTTGTAAGTCCCTATCAGCAAGCTAACACCACATTGCGTGAGATTATCGCTGGGTTTCCAGCGATAATCTCATGTTAGGCAGTTAGCGGGAGCATTTTTATCGCTGAGGAGATAAGCGTTGCTAATAGCACGCTATCTCAGTGATAAAAATCCTCGTTACCCGGAGATAATTATTCTCACGCTAAGAGGGCTGAGCGATAATTATCGCCGGGTGTTGCTGATATGCCCCAGAATTGTTAACTGAGGACCTTGCATTTCCCCATCTAATAACTGGGGATCTGGGGATGAGGACCAGAGAAATGTCATTATGTACATAATCAAAATCAAATAAAATTGTATATTTATTTTACATTTTCTCTATGAATTTTAGCGCTAATAAGTGGCGCTAGGAAAAAGATTTCCGACAACGTCTCATTTTGGCAAACTTCTCCCATACTTTGAAGGATTGTCATCACTCTCTTTGACATGTTAGGAGGACCTTCAATTCTACATCGCCTTTCAAGACTCCACCATATATTTCCTCAGCCGACGATATCCTGACTTTTTAAGAGGTCTTAGATATAGAGCTGAATATCCCTTTAAAGTACTGTATACAAGATAATTAGTGATCTTTGAAACACGCCACCATAAAGGGAATTATAGATTCTTAATTCCAGGTCTACCCGGCTTTCTAGAAACAAATATGGGATTTCCCCAAACACAACTACAATCTCCCATACTTTGAAGGATTGTCATCACTCTCTTTGACATGTTAGGAGGACCTTCAATTCTACATCGCCTTTCAAGACTCCACCATATATTTCCTCAGCCGACGATATCCTGACTTTTTAAGAGGTCTTAGATATAGATCTGAATATCCCTTTAAAGTACTGTATACAAGATAATTAGTGATCTTTGAAACACGCCACCATAAAGGGAATTATAGATTCTTAATTCCAGGTCTACCCGGCTTTCTAGAAACAAATATGGGATTTCCCCAAACACAACTACATCAAAATCTACAACACAACACTTCCTCAAGGAATACTAGTTCAAGCTTTGCTAACAATAGATAATTGTTTGATTCCTTTATTGGATCAGTGAAGCTGAAATTCTGTCTACGTTACATAATGTCTTCGTCATCAATTTAATAGGCAGATTTTTAGAGCGACAGCAACTCCCATGAAAGTTGCCGTCTACACCACCTTGCTAGGCACGTATAACCACTCTAAATTGGAATCAATCCAAAATCTTACGAATCTGCCTTTTACTGGCAATCCTGTGTTATTTATGCTGATGATGAGATTTAAAACATTTGTATTTCCACACTAGACGTTTGTGGTACACTGGTACTGTTAATACATCCATCAGTTTCACTAACAGCACTTAATGCACAAATAATACAGTCAGCAGAAACCTGATCATCATCAAGGGAGAGGAAGCCATCAGCCTCCATTGGGAAGTTCCACTCCTGAACAACTAATGAATTCCACATTTTGGTCTCACCATTACACACTCTGGATGGGGAAGGATTCCTTGATATCTGGAAGAGCAGAGACAATTCCAGATAGTTGCTATCTATTGATGAATAGTTCTGTCCTAATGCTCTATTCATCACTTCTAAATGGTATCTCCAAAACAGTCTAAGCAATACCAAATTAAGAAACTAAGGAAGAAAGTTTGCTTCTTCCACTGAATGCAGGCACCGGAGAGAGTGTAAAGATAATGAAAAGCAAATGCATCATTAAGAATAATTCTTAGGGAGAAAGAAGTTCAGAAATAAACAAATTTGGACTTCAGCACAACGAACAGGTGGGTAAAGAATGAAGCAATAATGAAACTGGAAATACACTCAGTTATCTTTAACAACCACGGCAAGACTGTATGTGTTCCGTAGATCTGCAAAATGTGTATTTTCAAATTGCAGTGGCTCAAAAACTCAGAAACATCTTGCGTTCACGATAAAGAGTGCCTATTTCTAAATCAGGGACTTCCCAATCAGCCTCATAATCCCGCTGAGAATATTCTCAAAATTCGTGGCAGTGATGGCAACACACTTTAGGAGATGAGGAAATTTCACCTACCCTAATATGGTTTACTGGGGTGGGGCAATGCTATGCCTCAGCAGCAGCCACGCCCAGGGAGGAGGAGTGATAGGTGTACAGTAAGTACGCATGTCAGTTTGACCAACCATCATAGGATGGCCTACGACATGTGCACTTTCATTTTTCCAACCCAGATGTCTTGTAAAGCCGGGTGGGAGAAGAGGCACAGGCTTCCTGTCCCTAACTAAGCGGCATTTCAGCCCGCTCAGACCAAACCTGGCACTTCTCTTATGCTGGGTAATAGCATCAGAGCAGCTTCTGGATTGGGTATGGAGAGAAGCAGAGGAGCACCGATGCGGTTGGAGCAGAGGAGCACTGAGGAGGCGTCCGGGAGTGGCAGATAAGCTTTTTTTCTTTCATTATTCACCCGCAATACCCCACCAACTTTTATAGATATGTGCAAACTTCTGTATATGGACCCTCACCAAATGGCTTAACTCATCTCATACATACTCAAGTCAATGGCATACTGCATCCTCTTAGTTCATTGGAGGATGAACGAGTACAGTAAGCACGCACAGAACTGGCGAAGACATCAGCATTGCACTCGATAGTGGTAGTGATAGTGGTAGATACTTCGTTTTTACAATGGGGCATCTATTTTGGCAAACTACAATCCCAAAAACCATGATTTCCGAAGGAGCCCTTGTACCATATCAAAATGTTAGATCTCAGAGCAGTGCATCTTCCTGTCGACTCGCAGTAACACAGAGGTATGGGTCCAAAATGATAAGTGATGAACAAATGTTACTTACCTGTAAACTGTGGTTCTCCAGTATTGGTGTCTTTCATAGATTCACATGCTTGAATATTCCCCGTCGTCGAAGTGGGAGTCCCACGGTATATAAAAAGCAATAAGTATCATGTATATACATATACATACATAACCACATAATAGCATATACATATCCAAATAAACTTTATATATATATAATTCAAATAACATATCAAGTGAAAATACCATAGGATAGTATTGACACATAGGAAAGCATTGAGAAAAAGAATCACTTTACTGACATATCCTTGTCGTTTTACAGTCTAAACTCTAGCCAATCAGGCGCAAGCACCCTCTAGAACCTTCTCCTCAGAGGCTCAGGCCCTCAGATTTTCATAGCACAAGAGTGACAAAAGAGTTTAATGAGGAGAAGAGAGCCTCTGAGGGGAGGAGGGTGGGTCGCATGTGAATCTATGAAAGACACCAATACTGGAGAACCACAGTTTACAGGTAAGTAACATTTGTTCTTCTCCAGTATTGGGGTGTCTTTCATAGATTCACATGCTTGAATAGAATAGTGAGCAGTAAGCAGCAACCGGCTGAAAAGGCCGTATTAAAATTGCATGAAATACAATGACAATGTATTTAATACGTAATTGAGAATACCCAAGGAGGAGCGAAGTAGCAGAGGCTCACCTTATTTAAACAGATTCCGCAGAACTGCCTGTCCCACAGCCGTGTCCGCTTCATTAATCGACTCCAGGCAGAAGTGCTTCATGAACGTGTGCCTGCTGGATCACGTAGCTGCCCGGCAAATCTGATGGATGGGTACACCAGCGAACAGGGCAGTGGAAGATGACATTGCTCTCGTGGAATGAGCCCTTACTCCAGAAGAAAGAGGCTTTCCAGCCCTTTGATGGCAAAAGGAGATTGCTGAAATAACCCAACGGGCAATCGTGGGCTTGGTAACCGACTGTCCTTTACAAATGCGTCCATAGGCCACAAACAGCTGATCCGAATTGCGAAAGGATTGTGTTCTGCTGATGTAGAATTTAAGGCACCTCTTTAAGTCCAAAGAGTGTAGACTCTGTTCCGCTGGAGACTGCGGATGCGGGAAAAAGGTTTTCAAGATTACTGGTTCATTGAGATGGAAATCGGATGGTACTTTAGGCATGAAAGCCGGATTAGTGCGGAGAATTACACAGTCCGATCTGAATTGAAGAAACGGAGGTTGTATTGTAAAGGCGTGAATGTCACTGACTCTGCGGGAGGAAGTCAGTGCAAGGAGGAGGGCCACTTTCCAAGTTAAGAATTTGAAATCCGCCGAATGGATTGGCTCAAAGGGCGCCTTCATGAGCTGAGCCAATACGATGTTAAGACGCCACGTGGGTGGAGGACGCCGAATGGGAGGGAACATTCAGAAGAGACCCTTGAAAAATTGCTGTATTACTCTAGATGAATAGAGAGAAGACGAGCCGTCCTGCCGAAAGCGAGATATTGCCGCTAGAAAGACCTTTAAGGTAGAGTGTGACAGTCCAGACTGCGCCAACTGCAGGAAGAACGGCAGAATGTGTTCTGGGGAGGCTTGCACTGGATGTATGTGGACCGACGCACACCAAAGACAAAATCGCTTCCACTTTAGCTTATAAGTTTTCACTGTGGAGGGCGCCCTCGCCCTAGCTAACACCTCCCTGCAGGCCGGTGGAATGTTCAAATGAGCAAATTCAAGGTGCTCAGGTTCCAAGCCGACAAGCTGAGTGAACTGGGATTCGGATGGCATATTCGCCCGTCGTTCATTGTTAGAAGGTCTGGCCTCAGGTGAAGAAGGATGGGTTCGCATTGGGAGAGGAGGAGCAACTCCGAGAACCATGCCTGCCGAGGCCACCGTGGAGCTATGAGGAGCATCCGGCACGGTTGTTGCCGCATCTTCCGCAACACTCGAGGAATCAGAGGGATCGGCGGAAAAGCGTACGCAAATATCCTGTACCAATTTATCGAAAGGGCATTTCCGCACGACCCTTTGTGGGGAAACCAGCTTGCGTAGGACTGGCATTTGCTGTTCTGTGGGGTTGCAAAAAGGTCGATAGTCGGGCGACCCCAAAGGCCGAAGACAAAGTCTAGAGTCGGCTGGTGCAATTCCCACTCGTGGGTCGATGACGTTGACCGACTGAGTGCATCCGCTAGAATATTGGAAATGCCGGGCAGGTGAACTGCCAGGAGCGTAATCCGATGGACTATGGCCCAACTCCAAATCCTCTGAGCCAGTCGGGAAAGTAGCGGAGATCTTGTCCCGCACTGCTTGTTCAGGTAGTGCATGCAGGTGGTGTTGTCCGTCTGAATGAGGACTGACTCCCCCTGGAGCTTGAGGCAGAAGGATTTCAACGCCAAGAAAATGGCCATCAGCTCCAATCTGTTGATGTGCCAGGAACGCTGAACCATTGTCCACTTGCCTTGACGGATAAATCTTGAAGATGTCCGCCCCATCCTTCCATGGATGCGTCCGTGGTAAGAACGAGCTCTGGGGCTGTCGTTAGAAAAGATGTTCCCGCTGCGATGTTGGAAGGACGAGTCCACCAATGCAGCGCCTGAGCCATGCGGGCTGTCACCACGAGCTGGTCATTGAAGGAACCGGAGACCTGACGCCACTGCTTGTCCAATTCCTCCTGAATGGTACGACTCCTCAGTGTGCAATGTGGGATCAAAGCGATGCAGGAGGACGCCATCCCCAGAAAGGACTTTAATATGCGGACTGAAACTGACTGCTTTGCTGCGATGGAGCTTGCGAGCTGTCGAATTCGTGTTTGCCGCTCTGCAGAGGCAAAGGCAATAGCCCTGCTCGTATCGATGGTGGCGCCAAGAAAGGTCTTGTACAGAGCTGGCGTGAGCTGAGACTTTTGCAAGTTGATCGACAAGCCCAGAGACTGAAACAGAGTGAGACAGCGCTGAGTATCGAGGGCCGCTTGGTGGGAGGATTGAGATTTGATGAGACAATCGTCCAAATACGGGAATATTTGTATGCCCGTTAGCCTCAAATGGGCCACCACCGGGGCCAGGATCTTTGTGAAGACCCGCGGAGCTGAGCGGAGGCCGAAGGGCAGGACCTTGAATTGGAAATCCCTGTGACCTACACGAAAACGTAAGTATTTCCTGTGGCGTGGAATTATTGGCACATGGAAGTAAGCATCCTGAAGGTCGATTGTCGTCATGAAATCGCCCTGAGAGAAGAATTGAAGGATGTCCTTTAGCGTGAGCATGCGGAATGATTGGTCCTTGAGAAATCTGTTGAGAGACCTTAGATCGAGGATGGGGCGCCACTCCCCAGATTTCTTTAGTATGAGGAAAAAACGGGAATAGAACCCCAACCCCTTTTGTGATTTCGGAACCACTTCGATGGCCCCTTTTTTGAGCATTATCTGGATTTGGTTGAAAAGTTCTTTGAGGTGAGCGGGAGGAGGTCCGGATGGAGAGGTGTGTGGGGGAACTTTTACAAACTCTAGGGCATGGCCCCTTGAAATAATGTCTAAAACCCAGCGGTCCGAAGTGATTGAGGACCAATTCGAAAAGAACTGGGAGATTCGTCCTCCAACTGGAGAGAGGGAAAAACTGGGAAGAGGGGACCCTTGATGTACACAGTCATTGTTTTTTGGAAGAGTTTCCCCTGTAATTAGATTTTCCTCTATAAGATTTGCCAGACTGCTGTCTGTAAGACTGCTGTGGCTGTGAGGAATAACGTTGCTGTCCTTGGTTGTAGGAGCGGTACTGGGAAGAAGACCCACGAAAGGAAGAGGAGGTGCCGCGGCCGCGCGCACCCCGAAAGGGCTGCTTCCGGAACTGGAGAGTGCCGAGGGAGCGAGCCGTCTCCGTGTCCTTCTTGATGGCTTGCAAAGCGTCCTCCACATGCTGGCTGAACAAAGATTCTCCGTCATACGGCATGTCCAGAATTTTGGCCTGGACCTCCTGACGGAACGAGGTGGAACGAAGCCAACCCTGTCGTCTTAAAACAGCCGCTCCAGCCAACTGACGAAAACCCGTGGAGGCAATGTCGACGGAGCAGTCGATGATTTCGGAGGATGCCCTCTCACCCTCTTGCAGGATCTTTAGAGCGTCCGCTCTAGAATCTTCCGGGATAAGCTTAACCAAAGCTGCCATGTCCGACCACATTTGTCGATCGTAACGACCAAGGATGGCCAAAGAATTTGCTGCTCGGACTGTTGTTGAAGCCATGGGAAGGTGAAAACGTTGAGCCGCCCTTTCCATCAGTTGATGGAATCCTGCTATGTCGACAGGTAGTGAATTCACTGGCGATGTTGGAGGTGATGCGGGTGAATTGATTTGATAGTCATCCCAGTCCGCCATAGAGTCTTCATCATGAGGCTCTCCCTCCTCCGTATCCAGATTATCCCCAACGTCATCTGTTGCAGGGGGAATCAATGCAGGTGTGGATGGTGTCGGCATCGTTGGCAACCCAGGAGTAGACAGAACGGCAGATGGCGTCTCACGTGGAGAACTATGAGAGGGGGCCGGAAAGCGACGATTGTAGTCTTCCAACATAAATTGAAGGTTGGAGATGAGCGACAAAGGGAACTGCGCCATAGGAACTTGTGCAGGGGGATGTTGCTCCTGCTCCTGACAGTAATAGTCCTGCGAATATTCATCCTCCTCAAAATCTTGGCAATTTATATGAAGCTCAGAAGGACTACGAGCATCTCCATAAGAGGACTGAACATCGTCATCAGAATCCGAAACTTCCTCATCAACCGAGGGGAAGAGCTGATGAGGTGGCTGAGTGGCCGGTGGCATCATGACAGAGTCCAGCACAGCATGGCGACGCTGCATCAAGGAGTTGTCCACCGACCCTGGTGCTGGTGTAGTCATTGGCACCAAAGGTATGGTTGCAAAATTTGACACCTCCGTCGTCGAGGCGATCGTCAATGAAGTCGCCGTCGACGTGGCTGCCGTTGATGAGGCTGCCATCGACGAGGCTACTGCCGACGCCGTCGACGAGGGTGCCGTCTACGAAGCTCGTGCCGACGAGACTGTCGTCGACGACGAGCCCGCCGATGACGACGCCGTCGTCAACGATGCTGTGACCGTCGGCGGCGATGACTTCTTCTTCTTTTTCTTTATTATCATCGACGAAGCTGTAGACGTCGACGGAAGCGCCAGCTTCCTAGTCGTCGACGAAGAAGATAGAGGAATCGTCGTCGAAATAGTCTTTAGGGAAACGTACACCACTGTCGATGGTGAAAACGTCGACGAAGTCGTCGTCGACGATGCAGGAAATCTGCTCGACACCGTCATCACCGTCATCGACGAGGTTGATGAAGTGGCAGATCTCGTCGACGGAGGGGCCGTCGACGGGCCCGTAGACGGTTTTGCGCGTTTTTGACTAGAAACATGCGCTGACGGGGTCAGAGACGCCTGAGAGCTAGGTCTCGGGGGCGCTGGCATAGTAACAGAGACTTGGCCTGCAGACACTTCCTCAAGATGAAGTCTCTTCCTTTTCAAAAAGGGAGATGGCAAGTCCTGAACACTACTACGCTTGGAGGAGACTCACTTTCCACCTCAGAAAGGGGGTTATCCGTATCCTTCAGTTTTTGTAGCCACAATAATAGGCGACCCTCCCTGTCCTTCAAAGTCTTATGAGAGAAAGTTCTACAAATTTTACAGTTGGCCACCTTATGGTCAGGGTAAAGACAATAGACACATTTTTCATGAGGGTCCTCAGAAAAGAGTCTTAATTTCCCACAAGATGAACAGGGACGGAAAAGAGACTTCTTACTTGAAGACATGATGAGAGAAACTCAAACCAGACCAAAGACTGAGCAGAGCTCAGGGAGACTCCCTTCACACGACGTGCGGTAGAAAATCTGAGGGCCTGAGCCTCTGAGGAGAAGGTTCTAGAGGGTGCTTGCGCCTGATTGGCTAGAGTTTGGACTGTAAAACGACAAGGATATGTCAGTAAAGTGATTATTTTTCTCAATGCTTTCCTATGTGTCAATACTATCCTATGGTATTTTCACTTGATATGTTATTTGAATTATATATATATAAAGTTTATTTGGATATGTATATGCTATTATGTGGTTATGTATGTATATGTATATACATGATACTTATTGCTTTTTATATACCGTGGGACTCCCACTTCGACGACGAGGAATATTCAAGCATGTGAATCTATGAAAGACACCCCAATACTGGAGAAGATATGTTACCTTAGAGACGGGGGATGGTGGTTGAGAGCTCACTCAAAGGAGATTTGCTCTATCTGGGATTGGCTCATTACCAGAAATATCATTTGAACAACAATCCACTTAATTTGAGTACAGAAATAACAGAGACACACTCTAAGCCGAAACATCCCAGAAAGCCATATCTGGGATTGGCTCATTACCAGAAATATCATTTGAACAACAATCCACTTAATTTGAGTACAGAAATAACAGAGACACACTCTAAGCCGAAACATCCCAGAAAGCCATGGGTGAGTCCTCTGTGACAATAATGTCATGACCCTCTTTGATCGCTGAGATCAGTGTCAGGTAGACATATGTGAAAAGGCAGAGAACACAAAATGTCAAGACTGCCTTGAGGTATTAGGAACCGTGGTCTAAATGGAGGTGACATTTTGATTAGCTGGTCAAAGAGATTGTCATATGCCTTTCACTGACTCCTCTCCCCTTCCAAAGGTGATCATTAGACTGAAACAAGCCAGGGTCTAACTGATTCTAAGAGCCAAAGGTGCCTGGCTAGAGATGGCCACAAATCTGCTCCACTTATCAGTACAATCAGACAGGAAACTGGCTCAGTTGTCCAGGGTGCGGGGCAGCATCCTTCATCACTACTTTCCATTGCTAAACTTGCTGACCCTGTTCTCAGACCCTTAAACCTTCCATCAGTGTGTGCTTATACACTCTTAATACCTCGACTGCAGAGGTGTTTACACGTTCTTGAGTCAGATATGTTCTCCAATGTTTGGACACAACATGTACCAGCAATGGAGAGGCGCTTCCCTTATAATTTGTGGCGTGGTTCCTTGATCTACAAATATGCCATAAAGGCGTACTTGGTGCAACTTTTATGACCTATATTTACATAAATAAGGCAGTCAAGGGATTGAAGCAGTGAAGTGACAATCTAGCAGGGTTATTCTCCTTTGAAGAATATGTACCAAAAGATTGTATTTATAGTTTGTATTTGACTTACAGATTTCGCCCATAGTTGTACTCTTAATGACTATCAAAGCATAAAGAAAATGCCTTTCTCAGATATTTCGCTTTCCTATCCCGGTGAGCAAGATGTTTTGTAAAGACTTCAGAAAATACTTTCCTCAATTAAAAGGCTGGCTTCGCACGTGGAACTCAGTAGCGCGGGCATTGCTCATGGGTGGGGGGTGGGTGCGAGGGGTCGCTGGGAGGAATTTGTGGGGGTGTCACTAGGGGGACGGGATCACGGGTAAATTAAAACAAGAATAATAATAAAATTAAACTTACCTTTCTGCTGGGTCCTGCGTCTTCTCTGCTCCTGCTCTCCTGCCTCCTATAGGAACAGGAATCAGGTAACCATGCTCCCTCCCCTAAGCCAATCACAACGCTGCTTGACGCCGCCCAGCCAGGTGCTAATGAGGTGGCCATGTCCTCCATGCAGGCTGCAGTGCAGCCTGCATGGAGAAGGGCTGAGTGCGCATTACTGGTTTGGGCGGCTTGAGAGGGCCGACCAAACAGTCTTTGTACACTCAGGAGTGGGCAAACCACTCTTCCCCTGCCCTGCTTAAAAAGCAGAGAAGCTCCACAATGCGCAAAGCAAACATAAAATGGTAATAACTTTTAGTTATTACCATTTTTATGTTGTGGGGCGACGCTCCTCTGCCCTAGTGGAGGAGCTGCCCCTGGTGGAACCTAATGCGGTCCTGTCTATCTCGACGGTGCCAACATCGATCGACATTTGAACTACATTCAACACTTTAGCTGGTAAGGAATTATTTTGATTGTCATTATATCGGCCTGCAAAGCTAACAATATCCAGTCATTTTCTCCCAGATGCCATGCGCCATATTTCACAAAATAAGGTTGGGTTATGTAGTCCATCCTTCTTTGCTTAATATGGCTATTTCAGCCTTTTATGCAACTCAAACTATATCACTCCCTGTATTCTTTCCAAATCCTTCACCTCTGGTTCAAAGACCCTTCAGAGGATGGGCATGTCAGAGGGCCCTCAGAGAAACGTAAGGGTACGCTGATCTGTTCTTTTTTATAATGGGTGATCCAGATACGGGCCGAGACAACAAAACAGTCTGAAGCTCATTGGATCCTATGGTGTTAAATAGATTTGCATGTAACCGCAAGTTAGTCTCTGCTACCCTGAGCGAGAGCTCAGTCCGCTAGAAACATAACTTTTGCAGGTGAAGCTTAAAGAGATCGATTCACATGTTTCAAAGACACTCCTGGGTATTGTGTATCTCCAGGAGGGCTGCTGCAAATCACCAGGTCTATGTGAGTAACCTGTTTGGTTAGAAGGCAGTGACCAATATTTGACCACTGTTCGGTCAGTCTATTAATATTTTGCTTCCCTCTTCAGAGTTCGAGGATGTGTTTGTGTCTATTCACTGTTCAATAATGTCACGGAAGATCCCATGATGGGGAAGGAAATGTGACTTGCAATTCTAGTAACCCATAACGGGAATATTCACTGAACATATAGACAACCCTCACTCCTGCCCAGGAAACGAGGACAGTGAGCTCTCTGGACAACATGAGTTACAGGGCTTACCCTTTCCCTTATCCCCAAAGTGAGCTGAACGTTGTTTGCCAAAGATGTACCCTGCGGATCTGCAGGATGAACCTGGAGTCTTAGTGGAATGGTGCTGTTTTGTCTTCATGTAAAATTTTAATGGCGATCTACCTAATTTTCCTTTAATTTTCCAAATGGAATAACAACATTTAACATCTGTCTCAGCTTATTTGTTAATTTTAGCGTTTTATTAAAGATGGTGAAAAGGAAAGATAATGTGTTTTCCAGGTAGACATTTTTGCAATAACACACAAGAATAAGTAACCCACCATTCCAGTCTTGCAAGTGCAACACCTCACCAAAAGGATGGCCCTACTCCTCTCATTTCATTTCAGACAACGTGTAACAACAAACGCACTGCTTGGTTAGAACTATTCCTCTTGTTTACTCTGGTAGCAATTCTTTCCACACCTTTAAGGAGCACATCTTCAAAGTCCTTCCCCCGCAGCATTCATTCACAACTTTTCTACAACAGTACTTTACCATAGTTCTTCACTGCTAAATGTCACCAGAGTCCTCTATAAGGAAATGGCTCTTTTTGCATGATCACCCCCAAAGTTTTGGACTGATGCTGCTGGTTTTTCGACCCTGAGAGTGCACTGAGGCTTGCTACCAGTCCTCAGTGTCAGTGTTCTAATCCATTACAAAGTGTGAGTTGAATTGGCTACCCCCAATTAGCATAAAAGGACTTACTTATAAGTAACTAGTAAATTGTATCAAGGGCATGTAAGTTGGAGTGTCTACCCAGGGCTTCAGCACTCTTTGTGCCACCCTGTGTGCGACAAAGTACGACATGTCTCCCAGCCTGCCACTGCAGCCTGGAAGAGTAGTTGTTATGTTATTTTAGAGAGTATTTGTACAGCACAACTGTCACTCCGAGGAGTATCATGGCGCTATATTAGATTGAGTTGCAGGCAGAAAGATATTGAGAACTGGAATAACTGGGTTAAATGAGTGTTCTACCTCGTGCAACTGGGGCGGTGAAAATCCAGGTTTTCAGGGTCTCCCTAAAGAGGGTTTCTGATTGAATGAGACGGGGGTTGCTAGGGAGTTAATCCCAGGCCTTTGTTCCTAACACTGCAATGGATTTCCCCCCTCTTGAGATACGTTTTAAAACTGGTTGTTTTAATAGGTTTCCATTGGAGGATCTAAGAGTGTGGCGTGGACCATAGTGGGTGAACCTGGACTGAAGATATTGGGGGCCAGAGAAGTAGAAGCTTCTGAAAGTGATTATCAGGATTTTAAACAGGATTCTTTTATGGACAGGTAACCAGTACAGTGCCTCCAGAGTGGCTGATGCAGATGATTTCCAAGGCCATTTTAATACTGCAGAATGTTGAACCATCTGAAGTTTGTGTAGGATTGATTTATTAACTCCAGCATAGAGGCTATTGCAATAGTCGATTCTGGATGTGATTAAAGCTGCTGCAACTGTCTGCCTCGCCGTAATGGGAAGTAGTAATGATTTGATCAGGTGAAAGCAGGTACCAGCCACAGATGGACAGGGTGAATCAAATCTGACCCCCAGATTTCTGTTACTGTGTGTGGGGGGGCGGTGTCAGCCGGCCCCCATCATCAGGGGCAGAAATTATTCCCTTTCCCTAATGGCATAACTTCATTTTTTTCTGAGTTGCATCTCAATTGGTTGGTCTTTATCCAGTGAAAGACCGCTGTGAGACATTGACGTAGGTTTTACTCAGCCAGTGTAGTGTTTTTGTCTAGGACCAGTACCAGTGGGGTGTCGTCCCCATATGAGATGGTCTCAATATTGAAGGACAATATTAAGCTGATCAGTGGGGCCATATAGGCATTAAAAAAGTACTGGACTGAGGATTGAACCCTGTGGGACCCCGGAGAGCAGAGGCTTTTCTGCTGACTGGTATTGCCCGAGGGTAATGACTTGCCTTCGGTTTTGAAGGAAAGATTTTAACCAGGCCGAAGCAAGATGGGAAATGCCATAGGTTTCGAGGCAGTCAAGGAGAATTTCATGCGAGACTGTATCAAACGTGGCTGATAGGTCCAATAGGACCAACAGAGCCCTCTTTCCCTAGTCAAGGGCAGCTTTTAGGGATTCACTCGTATACAGGAGGGCTGATTCTGTAGAATGCTGTGGTCTAAAACCTGATTTGTTTGGGTTTAGGATATTTGCTCCTTTCAGGTAGGTCATAAGTTGTGCATTGACCAGTTTTTCCGTGAACTTACTTAGGCAGGGTAGGAGAGAGATGGGACGGAGATTCGTAAAGTTGGTAGAGTCGGACAGCTGTTTCTTTTCCAAGCGTTTGACAGCCGCAAGTTTCCACTCATCAGGAACCTTTCCTGTGGATAGGGAGATGTTTATTATGTTATTAATGATGGGGTGACAATATCTATCAGGGCATGTAAGATCAGAGGGGGGCCGGGGACAAAAGGTGACCTGGATTTTACAGCCAGGATTGCTTGATGGGTTTGATCAGGACTAACGTTTTGGAACACTTGAAGGGAAGGTCTGTTTCTGACAGGGACAATTTTGGTGTGTATGAGGTGTCAGGAGAGGGGGAAAGTCTTTTTGCAGCAGCTTGATGTTTTCCTCCAAAAACTCCGCTATGCAGTCGCAGAGAGGTTGTGAGGGGGGAATTTCTTGTTTGAGTGATGTGGGGTTTAAAAAAGAGCTCACAATCTTAAAGATTGGCTTTTGATTGGAGTTAGCCAGCTTGAGCGTTTCAGTAAAATAGGATTTCTTAGGGATTTTTATATTTTGATGATAATTTTTACGGGCGGCCTTGAAATTGGTTTGGTCTGTCTGATTGTATTTGAGTCGCCATTTACGTTCCAGTTTTCTGCAGTGGATATGCGATTCTTTTAGGTTTTGAGTATACCATGGGGCCGAGGGATTCTTTAACAGGCCTTTCTTTTCGGAGAAGCAAAGTGATCCTTCAGGGTGGTTAACCATAGTGTGAATTGTTTGTTGTCTTCAGTTGGGTCCCCCGATAGTATAGGCTTGCATACTGAGGCTACAAGATTAAGGTCGGGATGAACTGCCATATCCTTCCCCCTGGGCTTTGAGCTTTGGTTGGTGGGTATGTATTTGGGTGTGTTTTTTAATCTGCTAGTTCAACTTTGCCATTTAAACCAATGGCAAAGCTCTCACTTCTCTTAACAATATATGTAATTCTCCCCAAGGAAGGCCTGTAGAGCCCTATGGCAGGGAACAGTATATTATTAAGTAGGACATATACTTTTAATATGTCCTAACAACAAAACTTCCATATTGTCTTTTTTCCTGTGGAAAAGTTAATAGCCCCAATGGCTAAGACAGAGCTACCAGCTGACCTCTCAGACTGGCTAACTTCTGAATTGGACTACTAAAATGGGTACTTTAATGTATCAAGTTAATCATGGAATTAAACCCGACTTGGTGCCCAAGTCAAATTTGATGTCACTTTTAAGGAAAGGCAACTTTTAGAAAGTTGCTACTTTGTTGCCCACTTTGTCCAGTGACCTTGCAAAGGTATTGGCTACCAGACAGGCTTCTAACCTCCTGGGGTAGTGTGAACAACTCCCAGACCCAGGAACAAAAGACACCTGCTAGAGATGGAGGTGTTTCCTCCCCCTTGCAGGAAGTCACCCAGGGTGCTGGCCCAAAAGGTGATCTCCAAAGGTGAAGCACAGACAAAGCACACTCATGCAGTACGGACCCTTTATTCAGGTAGAGAGGCTGGCGGTGGGAACAGAGAGGGAAAAACAGTGCCTGAACCAGTTTCACCATGAGTTTGTAGCCCACAGGTAGCCACACCTCTAAAGGGGGCTACGAAGGTCTTAACATCCAATGATGGGTGCAGGCATCTTGAGAGTGGGCAGAATAGTGCATTCAAGGATTACTAGATGCCGCACATAGCCAAAAGAGTTAGTGACCACATCATCTTACAAGGCACTTTCTGGCCATAAATATGGCACCTCAGGCTCCCTGAACCTCAGATCATGATGGAACTGGAGGCAGTAATGAAGAATGGCTGCCCTGCTCACTCCTGGACCTGGCAGACAGAGGCTGGAGTGAACCTGCCATGTCTAGGGCTAGCAAGAAGACGGCTCTGGCTGTGGTTCCTGGTTCTTGGAAAAGTCACTCTTGAGCCCCAGATCAAAGACATGACTCAATGGTCAGTTGGCTGCCCCCTGGAACCAGCACCAGGGTCATCAAGGCTGAATTAGCCTAGTCCGGCCGGTCAGTAGCCAAATTTCTAAAAATCATCGCTGATCGCAAGATACCGATTCTTGACAGCCAGGAGTTCCACCCAAGTCTTCTAGAGTGAGGTGCATCATCTAAGTCCAGATCAGTCGTCAAAGACAGAAACCAGCCTTCACTGACAGATATCGCTGGACCCACAGTGTACAGAGATTGGTAGCCCAGTTGCAGCTGGACTTCTACTGGCTAAAGAGGACTTCAAGGGACACTGTTCCCTGTGGCCAAAGCCACCTCGCCTTACCCGGAGACTGAGGAATAATCGCAAAAACACCCCCGTCGACCGCACAGTACCCAGAGCATCTTTCAGCATCTTCAGCACTCCATTGAAGTCTATGGCGGTCTTGAACTAAAGTGTGGAACTGGACTCTGGACTGCTTTGGTGACCAGGTAATTGTCCAATTGCTCCTTATTGGCACCCCTGACTGTCTTCCTGTTGGAATTGGTCATCTCACTTGGGCTGGAGTAGCCAAACACAACTCTTCCAAACTTTTAAAAAGTTTCTAAACTTGACAGTTACGCAGTTACGCTTGTTAGCTGTTTGGACTACAAAAGTGAGATGTTTCGTTTTACTTAAAAATCTATATCTCTGGAACCCTCTGGTGTATTTTGCTCACCTTGGCATTTAAAAATGTACACAAATATAATCTATTTTTATAAATTGGTGTTGGATTACTTTAGTATTGTGTGACTTTCTTATTTCATGGTTTAGTGATTCTAAATGCTTTAAACTAGTTCTTTTGTGTAAGCCATGCTGCTCATAGGCACGGTTACCCAGGGTTGACCTAAAGGTTTTACAAACAAGCCTGAATTGCGCCAAGACATTTTTGCAATTGATTTACTCTGTAAGGTCCGCCAACCATTCCATACAATACACCACACGCCTCACATCCTCCATAGCAGCAGTTTTCTATAAATCTTCTGCTGAACCACTTATGCATATTCCTACCTCACAGAAATCACCCCAATCCACTCCTGTATATATTATAGCGCCTCTTTATCTGCAACACTTGACTAAATTACATGGGATGTCCTATTTCACAACGATCATTCTGCTGCTTTCCGTCCCCAGAACCTCATTTAACCCTTCACTACTGTCCTCCAAAATGTATGCTTCACCAGAGGTCTCCTGCTGTTACAGTTAACCAAATTCCATCGTCTGCTTCACTTCATTATGATCACTATGCTGCTTCACTTCACTTTAGTCCTTCTGCTGTACTTTGATACACTATTCCCGCTACTATACTTCACTACAGTTGATATTCTGCTTTATTTCACCACACATCTTCAACTGCATTTCACCACAGCTGTTATGCTGCTGCACTTCTTACCAGTTCTTCTGTGGCTACACTTTACCACAGTTGTTCTACAGCTACAATTTGACATAGTCCTTCTACTACTACAATTGACCACAGTATATATGCTGCTTCAATTTACTACTATACTTAAATTATGCTTCACTGTTAGACCTGGCCCTTTTTGCAGGTTTATCCCCAAACGTTTTGCCTTTTGTCTCCTATTTTCCAACCTTGTTTTTGTTGATTATAGGACTATGGGCACTTTACCACTGCTGAAGTGCATATACTCTCTTGTGATTATGCTTGGTCATCCATGATTTGCATATTTGATTTACTGGTAAGTCCCTAGTAAAGTGCACTGAGTGTACCAGGGCCTGTAGATCTAATGCTACTAGTGGGCCTGCAGCACTAGTTGTGCCACCCACATGAGTATCCCTGTGAATGTGTCTCAGATCTACCACTGTAGTATCTGCACCTCCAGTGTTTACTTGCCATGTTGACCTGGCAAGTGCACCCACGTGCCAGGTCCAAACCTTTCTTTTTCTTACATGTAAGGCACCCTGCATATAGCCCTAAGGTATCCCCATGGGCAGGAAGCAGTGTTTGTGAAAGGTAGGACATGTGCTGGTGTGCTTTACCTGTCCTGATAGTGAAATACTTTGTTTTTCAAAATGGAAAGGCTGTCGGTCCCATCTGTTAACATGGAAGCTGCTTTGTAACATTTTACAAGTGTACCATTGGGACAAGATAGAAAAATTGAGTTTAGGCTCTTCAAACTCAGAATTAAATAACACACCTTTTAGTAAAGGTGGCTTTTAAATTGTGCATTGGAAAATGCCACTTTGAGAGAGTGGGAAATTTCTTCCTTTACCATTCTGTGTGTCTCAACCTGTTGTGTACTCACCATCTGGTTTTGGAGTGACAGGAGCTGGGGGTGTGCATTCACTCTAGACAGTCACAAGGGGGGTTGAGGTGTGCCCTGCCTTGCCTGGGTGACTTGTCGGTAGACTGAATAGGCCTGGTCTGTATTTAGAGTGGTGGGAGGAGTTTTGCTACCTCCTGAATAGGCTTTGTCTCCTTTGCACAATGCTGTCTCCACCCCCTGTGGTCAAACTGGACCAGGGAGGACAGAACTGGTTTGGACTGAGCTCAGAGGCTCTGCCAAAAAGAAAACAATGAGAAAATGGGGTGTAAATATGAGACCTTAGGCCCCAGGACTTGAGATGACTTCTGGAAACAAGAGGACCCTGCCAAGAAAAAAAAGATTAAGAGCTGTGTGAGCTGTGTGAGGACACTACCTTTTCTGTGTGAGGGATGAGTTGGCTGGCAGTTACTCCTTCTCTCTGTGGTGGATGAAAGGGACTGCATTTTTTTGGACTGCTGTGGTAACCTGCTTGTGAAGAATCTCCAAGGGCTTTTGTATACTTACCTTCTGTTGGAAGACTCAGGGAGATAAAAGACTTCAGAAAAGATCCTTGCTGGATCTAAGAGTAACCTGCGTGAAAGGAGGGCTGGGAGCTGAGTGAGGAGCCCTGCCCCTGAGGTGTGTGGGGTAGGACGGCCTGCAGATGGCTCATATCTGGAACAGGGAAAGGACTGGACTGTTCTTTCACACATTCTTCAAGACAGTGCATGGTGAGCGCTTTTTTTTCCACCTTAAAAATCAAAGCGCATGAGGAGCACTTTTTGTTGCAGTCCAGCACGTGAACCGCTTTGTTTCTCATCATGAAAAGGAAGCCTGGAGGAAGCGCGTGGTGATCGCTTCTATTCCTTTGTACCGCAGAGTCTCTGCCTAAGTGGCCCCATGCTGTTGAGGATCGCTGAGCAGGAAAGGCATGAAACACAATTTTTTCAACTTTTTAATCATAACAAAGGAACCCAGTAAATAAAGAGTCTTTTGGACCCCTTTAGTTATTTTTATGGACACACCCTCCCTCCACTTCTACTCAGAATGAACCACCACACCCCACCATCCACATCGGCAAAAAGAAAAGACCTCAGGCAAAAAGCCTCCTGGGGGGCCCACTAGGCATTGCTGCGCCGACCCGAGATGCTGCCCGATGATGAAGCATTACACCCTCTGGGGTGTGTGAGGGCCCTTGCTCCAGAAAGGAGAACCCCCTTCTTGACAGACCTAGACTTCCCCTTCGGAAAGGGCATACTCTTTGTTTTGCTAGCCTCACATAGGGGTACGTATGTTGGACCTTTCTCAAGCCCCAGTCCCCCCAGTTTCTTTGTCTTTACAATCCAACTGCAACATTTCACCACAGACCTTCTGTTGTTAAAATTCAACACAGTCTGCCTGCTGTGTCACTTAACAATGATCTATCCACTGACACACTACCAGCATCATGTAGTTACAAGAGTGCATGGGCAGTACTGCGACTGCTACACTTTACTACACCCCTTTGCCTGCTGCTCTACACTGTTGTCCTTCTGCTGTTAAATCAATCTACCTGCTGTTTGCGGCACCACCATCCTTCTGCTAGACCTCATCACAGACATTTTGCTGTCACACTTTAACACATTCCACCTGTTGCTTGTTACACTTCACTACAGTCTTTCATCACCTGTTCTTCCTCACAGTTCATGTACTGCTTTACTTCACAGCCCTTCCCCTCCTACGCTTTGCCCCTGTCCTTGTGCTGCAGCTCATTAACGCATTCCCGGTGCTCCACATCACTAGAGTGCCCCTACTTTACATACAGTCTTTCTGTTCCTTCACTTCATCACACTCCCTCTCTAGTGAGAACTCGCCACAGTCAACCTGCTGCTGTGCTTCACTAGAGTCTTTCTGTTGTTATGCTTTAAAACAACCTTGCAGCTACTTTACCAGGCTTTGGGGTAGATTTACAAGCTCCTTGCGACACTTTTACGCCGCCGTTGCATCACTTTTGTGACGCAGCGGCGGCGTAAACCATGCGCCACGTTGCAACTTATTTACAACGTGACGCATCTAGGCAGATGCGTCACGTTGTAAAGCACTGTGCCACATGAAACCTGCTTCAAGTTTCATGTGGGCGTTCTGTCGCAGGGTGGCGTTCCCTCGCAGGAAAGCCGCGTAAAACTGACGCAGTGAAATCTACAAGATTTCACTGGGTCAGTTTTACAATGCTGCTGCGTCAAATCCTTATGCCTGCTTGAAGCAGGCGTAAGGAGTGACGCACCACGTCAAGTATGGGCTGCCCCTGTGCATTGCAGGAGTTGCGTCGCGCTTGCGACGCGACTCCAGCAATGCCCCACCCATACGCCACAAGATGTGTCACGCATCTTACCCTCCGTGCACCATGGTGCACCGCATTGTAAATGCGACGCATCCGTGGTGGCGCAAGGGGGGGATTACGTGACGCGTCTGTTCTGGCGCATCCCTGCTGATTTGCAGAGATGTGCCAGAAGTTGTAAATCTGCCCCTGAGTCTGTTGTGTTACTTCACTACAGGGCAGACACAAAGGTCTTTTAGGCCTTGCAAAGCCTGCTCTGCACAAACTGGCTATCTTTGTGACTGCAAAACTCCAATTCAGAACGTATTAAAATAACTCTGCACATCAGAAATGTCTTTTTGAGACGGGCAAAATCAACATTGAGAGACGCGACGCAAAGTGAGTGCATAACCGGCATCCTCTCCTGGCAACAAAGCGCTCACTCACAAACCGTTCTTCAGTCAGAAACTGGCTGTCGAGTGCAGTCAGTAACTTTTACGTATTTGCTTATTTATTAATCGGTATAAAATGTCCGTGTACTTGTAAAAAGTGATACACAACTGCTTCCTGCATCCCTTGTGATGCTGCAAAGTGGATCGCCTCCCACCCTTCTCCTCGGGTCCTCTGCTCTGCTGTATCACTTAACTGCAGTGTATCTGCTGTTTCACTTCACCACAGTCTTTTCAAGGTTACACTCCTCCTAAGTTCTGACACTACTACCCACCTGCTGCTTCGCATCCCTCCATTCCTTTCACAGTGACATTTCACGCAGTCTATCTGCTTCATTCACTTCGTCCTCTGGCTACAATTCACCGCTCTCTGCTGCCACCCGGCGGAGATCTGAGTACTGCAGCCTCTCACAGCAGTCATTCCGCGCTTCTCGCCGCATGAACGAGTGTGATTGTTTTATTCCATCACCCTTGGGGCCTTGTCTCCTGACAGGTTATACAAGAGTGAACCTGCTCAGCCAGTTCATCTGACTTTAGTAGCACAGTTGCCTCCAGTCTCTTACTCGTTTGAAATTCGGCTATACCCAGGGCTTTCAGTAGGCCGGGTCCTGGAGGTGCTCAGCACCGGCAGTTCTAAAAAGGAGATGCTGAGACGGGTCCCTATCGGACTTTAAATGTTTTCCCCTCAGCCTCACGCTGAATTTTTTTTAACTCTACAGCAGCACCACCCTTCACTAACTTTGATGTAACTTTAGAGTCTCGTTAACGTTATTCAAAGTCTCCTCATTACAGAACTGAAGGATTCTCCTAATATTTACAACGATGCAACTAACAACCAGTGGAAAAGCCAATAGTCCTGGCTTATTGTAGGTGTAATGATACTTGTTGTATTACATATCTGGAAGCAAAGACAGAAGCCGCAAAGTACCAGTCGGGCGGCACACTGTGCTAAGCATAGATTTTTAGCTTATGTTTTTTTAAACCACACCTTCAAATACATTGCCCACGCCCCTTTAAGAGACCCCCCAGTTTTTTTCATCTCAGTTAAAGCCCTGGCTTTACCCTATCCTTACCCATTGGTCGTCGAAATTCCGTGTTATCACAGCTGGCGCAAATGATCGGGCGGGGTTCATTGAGCAGCCAGTGTAGTAAATCTAAGATACAAAAGTGTGAACATTTTGTTAATTGAAACTGTCACGTTTTCTAATACAGAGTATGTAATTATCAGCAAAAGGTTGTGGGGAAATATAGGCTTCATTCTGCTGGGCATACCTACGGAACTTAATATCAATGCCACAATGCTATCTGTCCGGCAAAGGATCACGCCCGGCTATGCAAGCCAAGAGCGTTTGCAAGTCCTATGCGCATCCAAACCATCCAGGAGTGAAAGTGATTTGACACCTCTAGCAGGATGATACAAAAAAACGTAAATATTGCAGTCATGGGTACACCGACTCAAATCTCCTGTGAGCTCAGTGACAACAGCCAACTATTGTCATAAAGCTTGTCTGTGGGACACATCTGCAAGATGACCAACTAATTATCGCACCGATTGGCATTTTTGGTTGTTGCATCCATTGATGAAGCAGATCCACCAATGGCCCCATGCAGTGCTTAATTTGTAAAAAAACATGAGTGCCAGGGCTCTAGTCAGGAGGCCACTGCAACTTGCCCCACCCATTTACACAGCCGTTCTTTGCAAATGACCAGCACACTACAAGTGTGACAATTCAGTCTATTCCAGGCCTCCAAAGCTATACAAATACAGGTAGTAGTTGTTTTTAATGAGTACAGAATTAATAAACAGCTGTTCTGCTCATCTCCAAATTATACAAACAGCGCCACCATGTTTCAGCTGTCATAAGTGCCAATGTCGACATTTAAGTGCCGGTGCCGAGCACCGGAAACCACCGGAACAAATTAAGCACTGGCCCCAGGTGTTTTAATTCAGGTTGAGCATTGGCTGAAGGTTCCTTGTGTTGAAGGACAGAACCTTTCAATGTGATGGTCCAGAATAGTGTTGGAAGAACCACTTCCCCTAATAACACTATGTTTTGTGGAACACGTAGTGCAGGCCCCCTGCCCCCAAGTTCTTTGGTCATGGCTCCACCGGCACTTTGATCCGGTTATATACGCTGGCCTCTCCTCGATCAGAAACCCTGGGTGCTACAACCCTTCACCACAGTGATCCTGGGCTGAGAGTACCTGTTGGTGCCCTGATCTTGGCCTTCCAGTTCAGCACAGGATGTGGATGTATGTTGCATCTATCTTGTCATCGCACAGTATCAATGCAGTCAGGTTGTATTGTGCTTGCCTGCTTCGGTAGATGGTAGTTGTTGACAGTCTCCTGCAAATACTTACTCCCAGCAGGTGTCCTAGAGTCACAGAAAGGCCGATGGATAGAGCCGGGAGTCCAGCGTTGTCAGTTCTCCGGTCATCTGTCGAGGCTAAAATACAGAGGACTAGCTGCAGGGTGAGGAGCACCTCCATAGTTGTGGCTTTTCCCACCGTAGTGCCATTTAACAACTAAGGAAAGAAAAAAAATAGAAAAAATTACCAACAACTGGTGTTTTGGGACTATTTGGACACCAGGACAGTCTAGCCTTTCATAACAGCAGATGTGCAGTGCTCATCATAACCCCCAAATAATGAAACTGTTCATGACCAGGGCTGGGCTGGGAACCCAAAGCGGCCCTGGCAGATTCTGTTAGACAAGCCCAGGTATGGTGCATAGTGAGCAGGTGCAGCGAGCCTGAATACTGCAAGTGGGGTTTGGGGTGTTTTCCCCCCCAAGTAAATGTAGGCAAAAATTGTACATTCTACAAGACATTTTCCATTATATATTGAATTGTATTATCTTTTAAAGCATAGCAAACAATGACCTTACATTGCACCAGGGTACAGCAATCTTTATTGGGGCTCTTCAATGATTACCTCACTATCACCTTCCCACCATGCCGCTCATCTCTCCAAAGCCCCTCTCTCACATGTATTGATTTGTTTTATAGCACCTCTCATACCAGTGTAGGGTGTTGGAGCACTTTACATCATACACACATTCAGAGATGATGAATTGTACATGTGAAATCAGTCTATAAAAAATGTCACATGAGACAAAGAGGAGCACAAGGAGTAGGATTCACATGTCATCCATACTGATAGGCATTTTTTAAGAGGCGTTGTCTTTGAGAACCACAAACTCATGATTCAGAAGGTAACACATTGGTTGGGGTTGGCTTTACTAATAAGAATGTATTTCTATGCATACAAACCATTTTTTGCATATTAGTATAATAAAAGACTACGAAGCAACATTACTTTCTAACCTGTAACATGCAGTCTGCATGCATCTCTTTGATGTTAGTTCATATCTAACTCTGATAGATTACGATTGTAACTTACGAACTGCACAGTAACAAAAGGATCTCTGTGACAAAAGCAGTTACCCTCTGAGCTCTGTGCAAAAATTGCTGTTCTGTGATCTGCATGGTACATGTTCTTTGCAGCAGGCATGTTAACCCTCTATGCTACCTTGGATGAGTCAAAACATCCACTAGACAAAACTCTGATCTCGCTCCAGCAGGTACATTAATCACCAGAGTTATCGTGACACCTTTATTGTTGCCTGAAAACTGCTGGATATGCAAGGAATTCTGCAGCAGGTGCATTTAAAACTGCTGCACTGCTACAAAACCAGCCCCCAGTAACAAAACCGGCCCTCCAGCCTTCCGGCCTCCGGGGGATACGCCCGATGCCCAGTGTTGTTCAAGACCATCACCATCTTAGGGGGACTCAGGAAAACATATTTTGGTGTGCCCTATTCGGAACAACTTTGAATTGGTTACCCATTGTCAGCTAGTTCAAACCCTTCTGATGACCTACATTACTGAATTGTATGTTAACTTTTAAAAATGATCCTAGAGGCACTCAACTTCTAATTAATCCTATGCACAAACGATGACGTGTTTAAGTAAAGCTAGTTGTGCTGCATGCCAGGAAGCACGGGAACGTAAATAGCAAAAGTATCAACTCGGTAAAACATTTTACAAACATTGTGACGTAAAGCCTTCATCCGGGCATTTATATTGAGGAATATTCTGGAATGTTTTCCACAGCAACCCTGAGTAAGGAGTGCTCATGTTTATCACAGTGGCGCTGTTACCAAATAGCGTCTCCCCAACGGCTGCATCTTTCTGACCAGACCCTATACCTCAGGGGTCCACCCCTTTCACCCGGGGCACGCCGGGTTAGCCCGGTTGGCAGCGGAGGACAGGCTGATCTCAGCTCAGAATATTGCACTAGGATCTGTTTGTAAACAGCATTGCAGGAGACTGCTGTTACGTCCCTTAGCGCGGGACCAACTTCTTGCGAGCGCGCTGCTTATCGGGACCGCCGCAAGCAAATACACGCACACACAAAGCTACCGTTCTGGCGCCGACTGCTTAACGTGGTCCCGCCCTTCTTTATTTAACCTACGTGCTCCGCGCAGGTCACTTACTGGGCAGGCGAAGTCCTTCAGGTGGGTGCTCGGTCGGGGTTTCTCTCTCAGAGGATACCTGGACTGGCCCCGGTTGGGCTGGGGCTCCGCAGCAGGTTCATGACGTGAGGGTGGTGTCTCTGGGGGTTCAGGGGTTACTTCCAGCGGGCCAGAAGGGGAGGGGGCCCTGAGGTTGCGGCATTCTCCATCTCCAGGTTCAGCTTGGCTGGCTCCCGGTTCCCCCGAGTCGCTGGCGGCTTCGGCATCTGGAGTGGGTTTGTCCACCTTCCTGAACCAGGAGATATTCCGGGTGACGGACTCCCCTTCCTTGCTGACTGTCACCATACTTCCTTTCACGTCTGTTACAGTCCAATACCCCTGTTCGTACCGAGCCAGGAACTTCCCTCCGGGCCTCCGGTCTTCATGATAACGGTGTCTCCCTGGTGCAGATGACAAGGCTTCACTCTCCTGGCCTGGCTGCCTGTGAGGTTGCGCTTCTCCCTCCTCCTAAGGGGTCTCTCTTCGTCAAATGGCTGGGGTGCCCACCCCGGTGCGGTAGGGAGGCTGTCTCTGAGAATCCCGTTAAACATTAACGCCCATGGTGCCTGGCGCGTGGAGCTCTGAGGGGTGCTGCAGTACTTTTTGCAGGTGCTGTTCGGGGTCGGCCTGCTCATCAACGGCAATTCGAAGAGCCTTGTTGATGGTTCTCATAAAGCGATCGATTTTGCCGTTTGCTTGGGGCCATTGTGGGGTGATGCGCCTGTGCCAGACACCGGGGCGTTGGAGGAATTTGTGGAATTTGTACCCCTGGAACGGGAGTCCATGGTCACTCTGGAGTTCTTCCGGGCACCCAAACATAGCGAACATCTTCTCCAGCACAGGGCCGACATGGGAGAAATCCGTCGAGTTGAGCACCTCCACAACAGGGTACTTCGAGCAGCTGTCAATCAGGGCTAGGGTGACCCTGCCATCCGGGAAGCTCCCGAAGTCCACACTCAGTTTCTTCCATGGACGCCTCCCATGTTCTTCTGTGCAGATGGGGGCGGGCCTCTCGGGGCCACTTGTCAGCTGACAAGACGGGCACTTCTGGACGGTCTCTTCTACTCGAGCATCCATTCCCAGGAACCAGACCTTCTCCCGCATGCGGGCTTTCATTTTCTCTACTCCTTGATGCCCTCCATGGGCGAGTTGCGTCGCTCGCTCTTGGAGAGACGCTGGGATGACGATCCTCGACCCTCTCAGCAGTGTTCCTTCCTGGGTGATGCTCAGCTCGTTCCTAACTCGCCACATGTGTATCAGGCTTTCCCTCTCTGGGCAAGTCCATTCGTTGGCCGACTGCAGAAACCAATGCCAGTGCCCCCCTTGGACGGTTGCTCGGACTTTGGCAATGACTGGGTCTGCGTCCGCTGCTGCTGAAACTTCCTCGAGTGTCAGTGCTTGGGGACATGTAAGAGTCAAGATCATGTTAAGGTGGGCCTAGGTAGGGTCAGTTCCAGCTCTTACTCCTGTGGCTTCCGCTGGGGCAGGGTGCCTTGAGAGGAAATCAACAGGGTTCTTGGCGCATGGCCGATATGCAACGTCCATTTCATATTGTTGGAGCCCAATAGCCCACCGTTCAATGCGTGGTGGCGGGTGGGGCACCGAACCTTTGAATAATGGCACTAGGGGCTGATGGTCCATGATGATTTTGAATGGGTGTTCGCATATGTACAAATGGAAGTGCTGACATGCCCACCGGATGGCGAGGGCCTCCCTCTCAATCTGGGTGTATCGCTTTTTGGTCGGGGACATCGCCCCCACTGTCCGGGTTCTTGCTCCTGAGTGAGGACGGCCCCGAGGCCTACAGGGCTGGCATCCACTAGTATCTCGGTTCGCTTGGTGGGAATGAAATATACGAGCGTGGTGTGGTAGAGGAGGGCATCCTTGACTGCGTAGAATGCTGCTTCTTCCGCTGGGCCCCACTGCCATGCAGTGTCCGCTCGGGTGAGGTTCCGGAGGGGCTCTGCGATGGTGGCCAGCTCTGTGATGAAGCGACCACAGTACATGGCCATCCCCAGGAAGCGGAGGACTTCTGCCACTGTCAGTGGTGCTGGCGCGTCCTTGATGGCCTGAGACTTCCGGGGGTCGACCTGAATTCCTTCTTGCGTGAAGGTGTAGCCAAAGAACTCTATTTGCTGCTGGAATAGTAGGCACTTCTCCCAATGTAGGGTGACTCTGTGATCCTGAAGCCGCTGCAGGGGAGCCCTCAGGTGTCGGTAGTATTCTCCAGCTGTTTGCGAGTGGATGAGGATTTCGTCACTAACTTTTAATACGCTGGGCAGCCAGATCAGGATCTCTTTGAATGTATTTTGGAAAATTTCGTCTGCAGATGATATGCCGAAATGTAGGTGTTTGTACCTCCTGAGTCCAAGATGGGTGCTGAACGTAGTAATATAGCGACTTTCTTAGGCAAGCACCAGCTGGTAGTAGCCAGCGTTCAGGTCTAATTTCGAGAACCACCTTGCTCCATTCAGGTCGGCTACAATATCATCCATGGTCGGCGTGATGTGGCGTTCGCACCGAATGGCCTTGTTGGGAAGGCGCATGTCGATACAGGGTCTTATCTTCCCCGGCTGGCGGGGCTTTTCAGCGATCACCATGGGTGATACCCAAGGCGTGGGCCCTGAGACCTTTTCTATGACCCCTTGGTCTTCCAGTTTTTGTATTTATTCTTCCACCAGCGGTCGGAGGTGGAAGGGAATCTTCTGGTGCTTCAACGCTGTTGGCGTGATGGTTTGGTCTATCTTGATTGGGGCCTTCTTGATTTGCCCTAACCCTTTGAACAGGCTCTCAAAATGGTCAATCAGTTCTTTGGTTTGCTCCATTTGCATGCCTCTGGCAAATGTTACGAGCCCGAGGTCCTCTGCTGCATGACTGCTTAGCAGCGTGTCTGCCTCCTTGTTGATGACGTGGATGTCAATCATTATTTCGGTGTCTTCTGACCGCACTGGTACGGTCATTTTGCCTCGGAGGGGCAACAGTGAGTCACTTCAGAGGGCAAAGATCTTCGTCTTGGCTGGCTGTAGGTCTGGGTGGGGTTTCAGCTTGTGGCATTGTCGAATCCCCATGACCGTGACTGACGCGCCTGTGTCAATCACTGCATTGACATCTGACCCAGCTATCCATACCGTGGATCGGGGCAGGGGGCAGGGGGCGTTTGCTTTGTTTCAGGGCTTGGGTGAATGAGACTAAGTTCGTCTCTCCTTCGTTCTCTGACGAGGTGTCGTCTGCCTGGTAGAAGGTTTGTTCCGTTTTCCTTCGTCCTGGTGTCGATGATAATGAGGCGCTCAACAGCTGACAGACTAGTTTCCGCATTTGCTTGGGCCGCCTCCCCTCTTTCTGCTGCTTCTTCTTTCTACAGACTGATGCAAAATGATTTGGGATGCCACGGTTGGTGCACGTCTTCCCCTGGGCTGGGCATTGCTTTGGGGGGTGTTCTTCATACCCACAGTATCCACATTGGCCTTTCGGGGTCGGCGGCGGGTGGTCTCTTGGTTTGGCGGCTTTGTTGCCCGTTCTGACTGCGTCAACTCGTTCAAACTTGACGGTCGCACCCTTCTCTGTGTTGCGCATTAGTGCCAGGTTCATTTCCTCTGCTCGTGGAGCTGAGAGGCCATGGGAACGTGACAAGACCAATATATCGTTCATGGGTATGTTCGGCTGCCGCAGGATGAGGCCTCGCAGGACCTTACTGCAGATCCCCAGGATCAGTTGCGCTTTGATCTCTTCTGTTGCCCTGTCCTCGACAATATGTGTGCTGGCGAGCTCCCTCAGTCTTGCGTGGAAGGAATCCACTGATTCACCTTCCCTTTGCTTCGCCTGCCTCAACTTGAAATGTTCGAAGTCCGGGTTCAACTGAGGATCAAAGTGCGCATTCCAGGCTGTCACCACTGCCGCAAAATCGTCCGGGGGGCCTGTGTTGGGGAGATGTTTGAAAAGAAGGTATATTTCCTCCCCCGCATAGTGAAGAATCAAGGAGCGCTTGCAGGCTCCGTCTGTTTCCCTTGTGGCGGTGAAGTAATTCTCCAGACGGCCGAGCCATACTTGCCAACTCGGCGACGCCTTGGCGGGGTCCGCCGACTTACGGAACTGTGGCAGGACACCTGTGGGGGGGTGTTGTATTGCGGCTCGTGCTGGGGCCTGGACGCCTTCATCTTGGTCGCCCATGCTTCAGGCGGGAGAAGGTGCTTCAAAGGACTGTGCTGAGGGTCCAATGAGTAGAGCCGGAGTTCGTGAGGCCTTGTGTAGCGACACCTTCTGGCCCGGCCTTCTGCTGGCATATGGCTGGTCTTGCTGCGCCAAGCACGTGTGGCTGCCCTCTCTGCGCGTGACTCACTCGCATCGACGTGGGCGTGATTCTCCTCTGCACACCGCAATCTGGTGCAGTATTAATGGCAGGGACCCATGTAGACAAAGGGGAAGGCCTCTCTGGTGTGTGTGGGGGGTCTGTGCCACGTTGTCTGCTGCCTGGTGGACCAGGTGCTAAATCTGTTCAGTGCAGGAGAGGACCACTATTCCTCCCTGCTGAGTACTGCTGGGAACGTGGGCCGCTCCACTCCTCGTCGCCAATGTTTCGTACCTTAGCGAGGGTCCAACCTCTTGAGGGCGCGCTGCTTATCAAGACCGCCGCAAGCAATTACACGCACACACAATGCTGCCGTTCTGGCGAGGACTGCCTAACGCGGTCCCGGCCTTCTTTATTTAACCTACGCGCTCCGCCTTCTGGCGTGAGCGCGGGGATCGGCCACTTCCGGCACGCAGGCCGGCAACAACAGCTGATGCGCTAACAATGTTACAACTGGGTACAGGTGAATGCGGTGGCAGCTTTCATAGTTCATTAACCAAGAGGGCATCAAAACCTTATGCACCAGCGATGGCAGCTTACGCCATACACAGGACAGGCACAACACAGGCCCCGGCAGCAGCATACATTTGACTCACATGCAGAAATGCTATGTCATCGTTAATAGCAGGATGCACTTTCTTTACACACACAAAATGCAAAGCAGCTGCAGGGGTGGTCCAGAGTTCCGTCGCACACAGAATAGATGTGGCACCGTCAGCTGGAACACACACATAACTATTGAAACATCCTCTAAATGGGTACAGACTAACAGCATTAATACAAACTTTGGAAAACGCCAGGTGCAGCAGCAGTGCAAGTTTCTCTCTCTCTCTCACACACACACATACACGCAGGCAAAAAAGTACAGTGTGGACATCAGTAGTGCCCGCTTCCCTTCTCACACACAGTATATATAGCATATAGCAAGGGTGAGAGCAGAGGAAGCCCCTGAAAGAAAAATGCATTGCGAAAATTCAACACCTGCATCACATTTTAGGTCTGGCTGAGAAACAACTTTAGTTCTCTCACCAGCCTTTTGTTTTTGTTTACAAAAAAATACTATTAGATATATGCAGATATAGGGGGCTGTTGGTCAGCCATCTATCTGTTCGAGTCGTTCATATTTAGCCTCCACTACAGCAGAAGGAAGTGGGTCACCTCACATCAACCACTAGCTTTCTTCTCTGTGTGTGTTGGCATTTTGTTGTTGCACATGCTCTTCTCCTAGAAAGTAGTCTCCTTCAGCACTAGGGCTGGTGGGCCCATCTCCACTTTCATTTCTGTTGCTTAACATGTTATTTTATTGTTTTGCAGAGGATGGTTTTAATTTACTTTTTTTTCAAATGTATGCAAACCACCTTTAAACATTGTTTCATTTTTATTACTTTTACACTTTTGATGTATATTGTGTATATTTGCAAAAATGAATAAATAACGAAATTGCAGGCTTGCCAAGGCCAGACCTACTAGCTTTGCTAGTTCCCAAGTTTTAGGTGGAGAGCAGTAATGCTGTGCTTGGAGTGGTAAAAAGCTTTTGTCAATTTTCAACTCGGCAGGGATGGCATTAGCTAATGCTATGCTTAAAATCTCTGCTACAGTAAGAGGCCTTTGATGTGCGCAGTTTTAGAGTATCAGTGGTGTTGTAGAGTGTTCTATAAAAAGGAGCTGCTCTCCACCTAAAACTTAAGAACTACCCAGAGCTCCCTACTTCTTTTATTGCATACTTTATGCAACACTCTAAGCCTGAAGAGTGTTGCTTTGACATATTCTGGGTGCTCCCCTTGAGGTAATTCAGTTTCCGATCCCGTTCGTATTTAGCCACCATTTTGTGTCTTTCTGCTATTTCGTGTTGCCCTCACTCAGGCGACACGGTGAACGAAGTGTTATTTTCCTTCATCCTACTGCAACGTGTCAAATAACCTCCTGCCTCTGTTTATAGCTGGTGTCAGGGTCCGGCCGACTCCACCAATTCTCGTCTGGTCTGACTGATCCCTTTTTCAACTATCTGTTGGTTCGCACCATGCTTTCCTGACTTTATCTTATCCTCTGGCCTTCGCTATTCTTTACTCGTATTCTCTCATTTCACAACTGTCCTCTGGGGCATACAAATGTGTCATGCCACCTGCAAGTCGACTTATAAACACTACCACTGATTAACTTGTGGGGAAGGGTGACAAACACAGTTGGGAGAGAGGCTTATTTGAGTTACTTAATATCTTGTTTTCACATTCTTCTCATTGGTTAACCCTGTATGCATTGGGAGTGTTCTTTGTGAATATGTGTGTTATAAAAGATTGTGCGCCACGAAGTAAAGTGGCAGTCTCCTAAGAACATACCGAGTGTACTTCTGGGACAACTGTACTTACCTGCAGCTAATAAACCCTATCTTCTATGCCTAACGGAGTGTCCCGTGTCTCTGTTCGACAAAGCAGGTGAACTCAGAAGATTAAGGCGTACCCTGCGCCGCCAGGCCCCTAAGGTCTTGGTTCTTCAATTGGCGCCCAACGTTGGGTGGCTTCAGAGGTAGCAGTTCTTGCCCGAGGATCGTGAGGAGCCCCGCAGGAAACTTCTGGAGGAAACGCGAACCACTTCAAGCGACCCCTGTATGTCGAAGTGGTCCGAAGGTCTTTTGCAGCGCGGTTTCTCCTTTCTGACGGCTGCTGACGACTGCTGCCCTGACTGCCGCCCTGCTTTGGTCCCTTTGACGATGTTTGGTATCGCGAGACATTAGACAGGCCTCTGTTGGTGTAAGAAGACACTTAGTTAAGTATTGGTGGGTAGCTCCCACTATTTTGTTTTGATTTGGGTCTTTGATTCGGCTATTGCAAAAGCCGAAGCCGAGGGGTGAGTACGTTTGTGCTATATTATTTGATTTAACCCCTTGATGTTTGTGAACAGTCCAGTGAAATAACGATGCCTGTTCTGAATAAGTTTAGGAAGTTCTGTTGCTTTGGTTGTAATAGGGATTCCCGGCTGGAGGACTCTTGTCCGATTCCTCCGGTTGGAACTCCCACCTATGAGCTTTATTCAAAACATGGTGTCAGCCCCATTGCGTTTAATAAGGCATGGATCCGATACACGAAGAACGATGGCGTTCTACAGTGGCCACAAAATGGTAGTTTTGAGCCGGACATATTAGACAATTTGGAAGCGATATTGTTCAAAAGACAAGCCCGGCCGGCTATGTTTGACTCTTTCCGCCTCTGCCGTAAGGAAGCCAAACAGAAAGAAATTAAGCAGGCAAAACAAGATAAGAAAGCACAAAATATGATGATTATACAGGCTGCCCAGCAGTTTAAAGATAATGAGATTGACAATGCAATGGAAATTTCAGAGAGACAGCATCGTATGGCAATAGATAGATGCTATCCGGTGTTGCCTAATCCCCCTTCTGATAAAAGTAAGGATCTGGAGGAAGACCCTTTGATGTCTCACCTATTGAGATTGCCTCCACCCTATGTACAAGATGCTAATTCACCCCCGTTGTTACAACCTAATCAGTTACCTGTTGTCCCCCCACCTGTTCCGGTTCTTCCACATTTGCCTCTTCCGGTATTGCCACTCCCACCTCTCGTGCCACCGATTCCTTTGTCTCCATCTCCTGAACCTCAATCTTCTTTGCCTTCGGCTCCCCTTATAACTGCCAGTTCCTCTCCTGTATCGCCAAATACCTTGTCCCCTGTCCTTATGTCTAATTCTCCTACTGCGTTACAACAAACAAATGATGGACGGAATGCTGACAATGTAGACATTCTCCCTCAGCTTGACTCCAGTGGCGTAGTGAGCACGGGACCCACGTTTGGGCATACCCATCCCACTTAGGGCGAAAAGCGTTACAACAAACAAATGATGGACGGAATCCTGACAATGCAGACATTCTCCCCCAGTCAAGAGATCTGGGTTAAATCCATCGTTCTTTTGCCCACTACGCCACCCCAGTTCAGACATGGCCATATGCAAATCAGTCTTGACCCTGTGCCTCATGGGAACAGTCCAGCCCGAACTGCCAAGGCATGTCTTCCCTGGACCGGAATCAAGCATCGTAGGACCGGTTTCTGGCTATTAGCCGTCATCAGCCAGGATAGCTTGACTCCAGTGGCGTAGTGAGCACGGGACCCACGTCTGGGCATACCCATCCCACTTAGGGCGAAAAGCGTTACAACAAACAAATGATGGACGGAATGCTGACAATGCAGACATTCTCCCCCAGTCAAGAGATCTGGGTTAAATCCATCGTTCTTTTGCCCACTATGCCACCCCAGTTCAGACATGGCCATATGCAAATCAGTCTTGACCCTGTGCCTCATGGAACAGTCCAGCCCGAACTGCCAAGCCATGTCTTCCCTGGACCGGAATCAAGCATCCTAAGACCGGTTTCTGGCTATCAGCCGTCATCAGCCAGGATAGCTTGACTCCAGTGGCGTAGTGAGCACGGGACCCACGCCTGGGCATACCCATCCCACTTAGGGCGAAAAGCGTTACAACAAACAAATGATGGACGGAATGCTGACAATGCAGACATTCTCCCCCAGTCAAGAGATCTGGGTTAAATCCATCGTTCTTTTGCCCACTACGCCACCCCAGTTCAGACATGGCCATATGCAAATCAGTCTTGACCCTGTGCCTCATGGGAACAGTTCAGCCCGAACTGCCTAGCCATGTCTTCCCTGGACCGGAATCAAGCATCCTAGGACCGGTTTCTGGCTATCAGCCGTCATCAGCCAGGATAGCTTGACTCCAGTGGCGTAGTGAGCACGGGACCGACGTCTGGGCATACCCATCCCACTTAGGGTGAAAAGCGTTACAACAAACAAATGATGGACTGAATGCTGACAATGCAGACATTCTCCCCCAGTCAAGAGATCTGGGTTAAATCCATCGTTCTTTTGCCCACTACGCCACCCCAGTTCAGACATGGCCAGATGCAAATCAGTCTTGACCCTGTGCCTCATGGGAACAGTCCAGCCCGAACTGCCAAGCCACCCCCTTTTGTACCGCTTTGTTCGCCATAAGTTGGCAGGGTATGCTCAGACGTGAGTCCCTTGCTCACTTTGCCACTGGATTCAAGCAAGCCTGGCTGAAGACGGCTGAAATGCCAGAAACCAGTCCTAGGAAGCTTGTTTCCGGTCCAGGGAAGGCATGGCTTGGCAGTTCGGGCTGGACTGTTCCCATGAGGCACAGGGTCAGACTGATTTGCATATGGCCATGTCTGAACTGGGGTGGCAGAGTGGGCTAAAGAACGGTGATGGATCAAACCCAGATCTGTTGACTGGGTGTGAGTGTTTGATTGGTTCTGATGCTCCGTCCATCACCACCCCCTTTTGTACTGCTTTGTTCGCCATAAGTTGGCAGGGTATGCTCAGACGTGAGTCCCTTGCTCACTTTGCCACTGGATTCAAGCAAGCCTGGCTGAAGACGGCTGAAATGCCAGAAACCGGTCCTAGGAAGCTTGTTTCCGGTCCAGGGAAGGCATGGCTTGGCAGTTCGGGCTGGACTGTTCCCATGAGGCACAGGGTCAGACTGATTTGCATATGGCCATGTCTGAACTGGGGTGGCAGAGCGGGCTAAAGAACGGTGATGGATTAAACCCAGATCTGTTGACTGGGTGTGAGTGTTTGATTGGTTCTGATGCTCCGTCCCTCACCACCCCCTTTTGTACTGCTTTGTTCGCCATAAGTTGGCAGGGTATGCTCAGACGTGAGTCCCTTGCTCACTTTGCCACTGGATTCAAGCAAGCCTGGCTGAAGACGGCTGAAATGCCAGAAACCGGTCCTAGGAAGTTTGTTTCCGGTCCAGGGAAGGCATGGCTTGGCAGTTCGGGCTGGACTGTTCCCGTGAGGCACAGGGTCAGACTGATTTGCATATGGCCATGTCTGAACTGGGGTGGCAGAGTGGGCTAAAGAACGGTGATGGATCCAACCCAGATCTGTTGACTGGGTGTGAGTGTTTGATTGGTTCTGATGCTCCGTCCATCACCACCCCCTTTTGTACCGCTTTGTTCACCATAAGTTGGCAGGGTATGTTCAGACGTGAGTCCCTTGCTCACTTTGCCACTGGATTCAAGCAAGCCTGGCTGAAGACGGCTGAAATGCCAGAAACCAGGCCTAGGAAGCTTGTTTCCGGTCCAGGGAAGGCATGGCTTGGCAGTTCGGGCTGGATTGTTCCCATGAGGCACAGGGTCAGACTGATTTGCATATGGCCATGTCTGAACTGGGGTGGCAGAGTGGGCTAAAGAACGGTGATGGATCAAACCCAGATCTGTTGACTGGGTGTGAGTGTTTCATTGGTTCTGATGCTCCGTCCATCACCACCCCCTTTTGTACCGCTTTGTTCGCCATAAGTTGGCAGGGTATGCTCAGACGTGAGTCCCTTGCACACTTTGCCACTGGATTCAAGCAAGCCTGGCTGAAGACGGCTGAAATGCCAGAAACCGGTCCTAGGAAGCTTGTTTCCGGTCCAGGGAAGGCATGGCTTAGCAGTTCGGGCTGGACTGTTCCCATGAGGCACAGGGTCAGACTGATTTGCATATGGCCATGTCTGAACTGGGGTGGCAGAGTGGGCTAAAGAACGGTGATGGATCAAACCCAGATCTGTTGACTGGGTGTGAGTGTTTGATTGGTTCTGATGCTCTGTCTATCACCACCCCCTTTTGTACCGCTTAATTCTCCTACTGTGCGCAAACGAATATCTGGTTTCTTGTCCCCTTTCTTTGAGACTCTGAACATTTCTCCGGCTTTTTCTCGAAGACAGTCTCATAGTCAACTTCCAGGTTCCGACGAACAGGTGGTATTGGACTCTCTCGCTCGCAAATGTATCGAGAAGGGTCTCCAGTATAGTGTGAAAGATATCATCATCACCTTTCATCAGTGGGAGGCGCCCACACAGAGATATGTATTTAATGTTATGTGTGACACTCTCGCTAAAGAATGGGAGGATATGGATTTGGGTTTACTTCGCCAGGGTTTGTTGGATGTTCAGGCTAATTTCAATAAAGGACTCATTGTGGGTTCTAAGGTTGAGGACGCCGTAAGGACACTTGTTACTTTTAGGTCCTTATTTTCTTCACAAACTTTTCTTGATTCTGATCCTGCTGTTTGGCAGACATTGAAACATTACCCAATGAGAGAGGTTCCTCCGATATGGAGGGAAGATGTTGCGCAAGCAGGTAAAAATCCAGCTATTCCCGATCACTTCCAGCGTATATGGGTACATGTGCCCTGGAAGAGATCTGATGTTTTGGCCCTCAAACAATCTTTACCGGATCCCCGTAAAAACCCTGCTGGTTACTATAAAGAATTTTCTCAGACTGTTGATGCCTGTATTATGAACTTAGCGGATATTGACATGCTGATGGGAAATGTAGTCCCACAAGCGGTATGGGCTCGGATTCGTAGAGAGGATCACGTTCAAGAATTGGGTGGTACATGGGATGCTATAACTGCCTCGGATAGAGCACAAGTGGGTGGTGCTAAGCCTGATGGTTTGATCACAGAACTCCCTGGTAGGATTATGACTTTAATGAAAACAATGATGCCCGCCTTACGAGTTAATTGGGATAAATTAGCCGCGTATAAGCAGAAGAAAGATGAGAGTGTCTCCGATTTCTTCACTCGTTTTGAGGAGACGTTTATTGATCACAGTGGTCAGGATATGACTACGGAGGGTGGACAGCGATTATTTGTAGATAAATTCGTATTCAATTTGCTCCCCGAGTTGTCACATAAGTTAAAAGACTCTGAAAGTTCATGGGTTGTGTCTTCTTCGGCTCAGATATTGGCTACTGCTCAATATTACGAAAACAGGGACAAAGAGGAAAAAGACAAGCAAGAGAAAAAGACTAAAGAATTAAAAACAAAGGTTCTTCTGCAACAAACTTATCCTCCTCACTCTGCTCAACGCCAGATTCAACAGCCTCCCTAGTTTCAGAGGGTGTTTAAAAGCCTGAGCCCTATATTCCGTGGCCTTTGTTAGGTCCTAACCAATGCGCCTATTTTAGGGAGGAAGGTCATTTTAAGAATAGCTGCCCGGTTTTATTACAGCGTGATGGAGGACTATCTACTCCACGAGGTCGTGGTGGTTCACAGTTAGCGCCCAGGGGTAGAGGTCGAGGTATGTCGCCCTAGACACAGCGTTCCCTTCCACCTCCACATTCTATGAACTACTTTGATCAGCAAAATACTCAGTCTACACAGTATTACAATGATGATTACTATGTTGAAGATGAGAATGACGGTCTTCACGCTAACTAGGACAGCCATAGACAAAGTGAGGGAGTTGTATCGATTCTAGTAGATCAGAATGGGCCTTATGTTAATGTCACTACAATGGGTGTTTCAGAGCCATTTCTTTTAGATACTGGTGCGATGAGAAGTTCTATTATGCACTCCAAATTCCCTGGGGCACCTTTGTCTGGCTTAACAAACGTATCCGTAGGATTTTCTGGCGCCCCAGTTCATAGCCCGGTCTCTTGTCCTCTGCCTGTTTCAATTGGTTCTTATAATTGGGAAGCTCCGCTTCTTTTAATGACTGGTTGCGGCGAAAATCTGTTGGGTTTGGATTTATTGAAAAGACTGCATACAATGATATATTGTTCTCCTTCTGGTGTACATCTCGTTTTGGGGCAGAAACTGACTTCTCCAATGTATTTGTCTAAAGATCAATTTCCACCTGAATTGCTCTCTCTCCCTGCAACACTTTGGGATACGGGTCCAAATGATGTTGGTTGTCTTGAGATCCCACCCTATGTTGTTACCCTCAAGCCCAATGCTAAATTGCCACGCATCCCTCAATACAAAATTCCCAATGATGGTGAAAGAGCACTTTTTGCTATTATTTATGATTTGGTTCAGAAGGGTGTGGTCGAGGAGACGAGGGGAAATGTATGCAATAGTCCTGTTCTCCCGGTTCTTAAATGCACTGATCCTTCTCAGCCTCCTGTTTATCGCTTTGTTATTGATCTCCGGGAGGTTAATACAATTGTTGTATCACAGTTTCCTGTTGTTCCAGATATCACTGCCCTGTTAACTATGATACCTGCCTCGGCAGCTTGGTTTTCTGTTATCGATTTGAAAAATGCTTTCTTCAGCATCCCCATTGCTGAAGAGAGTAGGGATATTTTTGGCTTCTCTTTAGGAGGCCGAAGTTTCCGGTTCAAGCGGGCACCCCAAGGCTATTGTGAAAGTCCCTTCATCTATAGCCAAGCTCTGAAATGCCAGCTTGATGCTTTTCCTTTGCCGCCAGGTGCTACCCTTATTCAGTATGTGGATGATTTATTGATTGCTGCTGATTCAGAGGATATTTGCAAAAACTTGACTATTGCACTATTGCGTCACTTGTCTGACCTTCACCATAAGGTTTGACCTTCTAAATTACAATATGCCCGCCAAGAGGTTACCTATCTAGGTCATCTCTTGTCGAAGGAGGGAAGGCGACTGACCCCAGAACGTATTCAAGCAATTGCACAAATGTCTGTGCCATCCACACAAAGAGAGGTGCGTGCCTTTCTGGGCATTACCTCTTATTGTAGACAGTGGATTCCAAATTTTTCTTGGTTGACTAAACCTTTGTTGGCACTCACTTTGAAAGACACACCCCAACCCCTTCCTTGGACTGATGAATGTCAGAAGAGTTTTTCTGATTTACGTGCTGCCCTGTGCTCTGCTCCTGTGTTGGGTACTCCGGATTACAGTAAGCCCTTCACGCTCTATGTCCATGAAAGAGAGGGTTGTGCGTTGTCAGTCTTAACACAACGATTTGGAGACAAGCAGCGGCTATGTGCCTACTTTTCGGCCACATTAGATCCAGTAGCCAAAGCATTGCCTAGTTGTCTTAAAGCTACAGCAGCAGCAGCAATTTCTATTAGTCAATCTGCTGGAGTGGTGTTTGATAACACTCTTATTGTCATGGTACCACATGCAGTGGATACCTTGCTAAATAGGACAAAAACGCAGCATCTTACAAGCGCTCGCTTGTCTGGGTATGAACTGACGCTCTTGGCTAGTCATGTGCACATCAAACACTTTAAATCCAGCCACATTGTTACCTCTTCCAGAAGAGAAAGGTATTCAGGAACAATATGATTGTTTTCTCCGTACTGAGGAGGAGACAAAAGGTAGGATTGATTTGAAGGCTACACCACTAATGGACCCGGATGGGATCCTATGGGTGGATGGTTCTTGTTTTAAACTCCTTAATAGTGAAACGACTTCAGCTTACGCTGTTACCACCTTGCATACAATCGTGGAGACAGCACGCATCAGACATAATTCAGCTCAGGCGGCTGAACTGATAGCTTTGACCAGAGCATGTGTGTTATCTAAGGGGAAGAGAGTGAATGTATATACCGACAGCCAGTATGCGTTTGGTGTGGCACACAGCTTTGGTCGTTTGTGGAAGGAAAGAGGATACTTTACCTCCCACGGTACTAAAATACAGCATGGTCCGTTAGTAACTGACCTTCTTGAGTCACTTGCTTTGCCTATCCAGATAGCAATCATAAAGTGTAGTGCACATAAGAGGATTACTGATGATGTTGGTCGCGGGAATGCTTTTGCGGATGAGGTAGCGAAAGAAACAGCCAGAGATGCTATAAGTCGCATGTATGTTGCAGGCCCTGCAAATTGGGTCAAGGAAAAAGGAATGTGTGAGGATACAATAGAAAGTGTGAGATCGATTCAAGGAGAGGCTACAGAGAAAGAGTTGAGTAAGTGGAGAGAGAGTACAGGAATGTTAGACGCGATGGGATGTTGGATAGAATTGTCAGAACATCAGCATTGGCTGTTACCAGATGCCTATGTACTGCCTGTAGTTGCTATGGCACATGGTCCAGCCCACATCAGTGCGAAAGGAATATGTAAGCTTCTGGCTCCAGTGTGGCTGAACGAAGGGATTCCAAAATGTGCAGATAATTTAGTGAAGCATTGTATCGTTTGCTTGATGCATAATCCAGGAAAGGGAACCCCAACTCCAGCAGGTCATTTTGCTCCCCCAACATATCCTTTTGAGGTGTTGCAAATTGATTATATTCACATGGAACGATGCAACAATCTCAAATATGTTTTGGTGGTGGTGTGTGCCTTCTCCAATCAGCGGGTTTGGAAGAGTGCTATAACGGCACTCTCAAACTTAAGCTTGCAAAGGTACAGGCTAGCACGGGACTTGCCTGGCCCGATGCTTTACCTTTGGCTCTCCAATCCACTAGAACAGCTGTACATTCTCATTTGGGACTCAGCCCATACGAGGTTGTTTTTGGGCACCCGACTAATGTTTAGGGAGTCCCTCGCCCTAAAAAGTATTCTGACGTACAGTATCCAATGCTGATTGACAACTTGCATGACCTCACCACTAAATTACGTGTTCTCCACCAACAGGTTCAAAATGCTTTACCAGAGGCCTCCACAGACCCAGGCCATTCTATCCAACCGGGAGACTGGGTCTGTGTGAAAACTTTTCAGAGGACAAGGAATTTGGAACCTCGTTGGAGGGCACCTTGACAGGTTCGTCTGGTAACGCGTACAGCAGTGAAGGTCGAAGGGAAAAAGAATTGGATCCATGGCATGCACTGCAAAAAGGTGCCCTTGCCCTTGCCTTTTGACCAGTGGGTCCGTAAGGGTGTAGGTGATTTTGAAAGGGTCCCTCGGTTTGTACCTTTCAGTAGTGCACACCCAGATGAAGCTCGGTCTGAAAAAGAAGATGACGACGTTTTACAAGAAGCAGTACCGCCACATCTGCGATTGAACACTACAGATCCACAGACACTATTTCAGGACCAAACTGTACTGAACAGAACTCGATATAGTTTAAGGCCTAGACTGGTCAAGGACACCTGAGATTTTCATCTCTTTTGTGCCATGTATCATCTGTCCAGGTTGCAGGGTCACGGTAGGAGTCTTGGATTGTGACCTGTATAGTGGCTAGACCCCCAGGACTTGCAGTGTCATAGGACGGCTAATAATCACAGCCAAGTGAGTAAGGAAGATTGCCATGAGCAACAATTTTAGAGGATGGATGTCAAATTCGGAAAGAATAATAAGATGGAAGAGATGAAAAAGAAATATTGTAAATTAGTGTACAGTCAATGTGGCATAACATTGTGTGTTCTTATGTTTTCTAGTATCTTATTGGCTTGTATAGGTTGGATTGTTCATGTTATGCAGCACAAATCTGTTCCTACTTCTATTTCTTTGCCTTTTCATTCTACTATCTCCCCTCATCAATTATATACGCTTCCCCAACATGAACTAATCAGGAGAACAGAATATTTTAACAATTCATTTGTCCAGTTATTGCATCAACACCAATTGGTAGTCAACACAACTGACTGTCGGGTGTGTGGACTTATGCCTCATTCCAAAGAAAAAGGGATGCCATATTTAGCCCTTCCATTTTCTTATGAAGGTTCCGCTTGGGCCTATTTTGTGATGTTTTCAAATGCATATCAGAACCGATTTAGACGTCCAGCTGGTTCATATGGTAGTGGACAAGATTTCAGTCATAGTTCTCTGATAAAAGGAATAGTGGCTATGGCTAGAATTGTGGAGAATAGTAAGGTTCCTGTTGATGAGAAACGGGCATATGATGCTTGGAACGTGACTCGTTACGCCACTAGCCTTACAGATAGAATTAAACAGGGTAAATCTCCACCAATTTGGACTGTGCCTCATCGAGGTAACTTTTGTTTACAAATAAATGGCCAGACTACTGACACTGGACAAGGAAAGAGTGTTTGTTCCCATACATACATTCACACATCTCAGAATTCACCACCGTTAGTGCCATCCCAGGGCACGTATTTTGTCTGCCATGATAGAGCGTACACGTGGCTACCGACGGATTTTTCAGGAACATGCTATATAGCCTTTCTTCTCCCCCCTACATACACTGCTCCTTCGGCACATCACAGAAACAGATATGGCAGAGGGATTATCGATTCTAAAGACACGGCAGGACAAGAGGGAGGTGATTTCCTTAAAGGATTTCTTCCTTTTTGGTGCCCAATGGCCAACAGTAGAAACATGAGACAATTGGTTTGTGTTGTTGAGACTACCATAGATGTCACTGTGGGAGCCTTGAGCAATCTCACAGCTGAACTTCAGGCGGATCGTCTCATGACATTGCAGAACCGGATTGCTTTGGATGTTATTCTTGCGGATCGTGGTGGAGTTTGTAAATTGATCGGATCTAGCTGTTGCATTTATATACCTGACAACGCCCCTACGGTATACCAAGCCATCTCCAAGTTACATGTGATCTCCGAGTCGATTCATCAGGACGAAGGAGATTGGTCTTTAGTGGAATGGTTTTGGGAATTACTGTCCAAATGGGGATGGAAGGTATTAACACTCCTTGGAGTGGTTTTGGCCATCATTTTTTCCTGTTGTCTCTGTATGCAGTGTGGCCCCGCCATCTGTGGTCTTTGTGCCACTATAGGTGTCCCAAGGCCTGTGCCACGGAAGACGGAGAGCATTAAAATGATGTTGCAGCAACAGCTTGATGACCTCATGGCCATTGACGTCGACTCAGATTAAAATGAGTCTGTGTGTCTTGCCTGAGTAATGGCAAAAGGAGGGTCTGAGGTAATTCAGTTTCCGATCCCGTTCGTATTTAGCCACCATTTTGTGTCTTTCTGCCATTTCGTGTTGCCCTCACTCAGGCGGCACAGTGAACGAAGTGTTGTTTTCCCTCATCCTACTGTAAAGTGTCAAATAACCTCCTGCCTCTGTTTATAGCTGGTGTCAGGGTCCGGCCGACTCCACTAATCCTCGTCTGGTCTGACTGATCCCTGTTTCAACTATCTGTTGGTTCGCACCATTCTTTCCTGACTTTATCTTATCCTCTGGCCTTCGCTATTCTTTACTCGTATTCTCTCATTTCACAACTGTCCTCTGGGGCATACAAATATGTCCTGCCACCTGCAAGTCGACTTATAAACACTACCACTGATTAACTTGTGGGGAAGGGTGACAAACACAGTTGGGAGAGAGGCTTATTTGAGTTACTTAATATCTTGTTTTCGCATTCTTCTCATTCGTTAACCCTGTATGCATTGGGAGTGTTCTTTGTGAATATGTGTGTTATAAAAGATTGTGCACCACAAAGTAAAGTGGCAGTCTCCTAAGAACATACCGAGTGTACTTCTGGGACAACTGTACTTAGCTGCAGCTAATAAACCCTATCTTCTATGCCTAACGGAGTGTCCCGTGTCTCTGTTCGACAAAGCAGGTGAACTCAGGAGATTAAGGCGTACCCTGCGCCGCCAGGCCCCTAAGGTCTTGGTTCTTCACCCTGTATCTGAACAAAACCATGTCTGTCTGTCTCCAATAAGAGTGAAACAAATGTGTCAGGGACTACTTATATTCAATTCCAGGTTGGCTTGGATGATGTTTTACCAATCCAAAGCTGTTACACTGTGGTTGGAGTGGAAAAAAGCTTTTGTCATCTTTCAGCTTTAACAACTTTGCCACTTTTCTAGCTCGCCAAGCTCCCCGGTGGCATGTGAAGACGCGCACCGTGGAAAGAAAGGCTTGCGCTTAAGGAAACGCAAAGTAAGAAGCACGCGAACCTTCCCACAAACGATATCTGACGTCTTCGGACTGATTAAATAGAAAAGTGCGGCTTAGGATTTACGCTTGAAAATCCACAAATATACCCATGATACAATGGCTATCGGTCTCCGACCGGCCGCCGCAATAAATGTTTGTTCTGTAGGCTGTTGGAATATAGTGAAGCAGGGATCGGCTGATCTCGCAGCATCAATTAAGCATTCTGGTCCTGAAGAGAATCCCGCAATTGGAGGGGTTCGAAAGGCGTCGACCTTTTTGTGGTCAATCAAGTGTACAAATCGCTGTTAAAAATGTTATAATTTTCCTATTTGTTAATTTTTAATTGTTTCTTGTTAGCCTTTTTTGTTTAGGTGCGATCTTATTTTGTTGTTGTATAATTATGAACTATTGAAATGTAGGCAGGGTTTGGGTTTGCTGGAATGTGTGTGAAGTGTAATTAATGGATGTTTGAGAAGAATGGTAGAGATTGGTGGAGAGTTTTGGGTATGAAAGAGAAGATGTTGTGGTCTAAGGATGTATTAAAGATGTTATTTGTGGGAGTAGGTAGCTTGGTGTTTGTCCAAAGATTCTAAATGGATTAAATTGTTTTCACCTGATTTATACATATGATGTTTTGAATAAATTCTGATTAATTCATACGGAAAAAGAGGTTTCATGGTGACATTGTTTCAATTCATCTTGTTGTTTCTTGTTTGAATAGGGCTCAGCCTTACTGATTGGAGCCCAAACCCCTTTTTTGCTTCTTGGACTCTGTGAGAAGATGGCCTGATATATGCTGTCCACTGGTTGTAGTGGGCAACTTGTATCAGTCCAAACAACCCCTTAAACTCTGGGTAGTTCTTAAGTTTTAGGTGGAGAGCAGCTTAAAGACAACCTTTATTGAAAGCTATCCTAGTGGTAGCTATGGAGAGCAGCCTTCAGGCTAAGTCTTGAAGGAATGTAAAGCAGCTTGTTTTACCATTCTATAATCTCTTGAATGATCAAATGAAAGGACAACCACACCAGGTATATATTTAAAATATATGTATTTAGGTTAACACACACCCCTCTAGTCTCTTTATGAGACTGGAGTTCGAAGTTCTTTGTTTACAAGTCAGCAATTCTCAGTAATAGCACAAATACACGTTTGGGCCCTAGGGGCGTTCCAAACCATATACCAAAAAAGTGGTATAAGAACCACGACTGAACTAGACACAAGGCCTAGAGCCTGTAGAATCACTGGGACCCCAAGGAACCACCAAAGGTAGTGACACAGGGGACCCACGGGGACTGTATGCAGTGTAAGAACACAACCGCGGGTTCCCGTTATCTTCTATGGGCAATGTCGCGGTTGGAATTTTAAAGATTAGGGACACTTAGAATCGAGTCAGGACCAAACCCTTTTGGACTTTAGAAGTTCTAGGGTTAGCAGCCACGGGAGCACTGGAGTACTCGAGTTACCTCACCCAGGGAAGCCGGGTGCATAGGTGTCTTTTGGTGTCGGTTCGCGTTGTCGATTGCAATGGAAGCCTGCATAGAACTGCTGCTGCCGTGAAGAGGAGAAGTGTCCGAAGAGATCCAAGCCTGGATCTGGGATGTAAGGAACCTGAAAGCAGAGGGGACAGAGTCTGGGTCACTAGCCAGTGACCGAGGGCAGGATGGACCAATGCCCACAGATGTCGGGTGCTTCAGGTGAGTTGATGGGTGTCTTGACTCTTCAGCCTCGGGGTTCAGGAGGCACCGACAAAGTCCATGAGCCAGATTCGAGCTGTCCGATGAAGTCTGTCGAGTGCTGCGGTGTCGGCGACCAGATTGGACCCAACAAGCCTTGGCAACGGCAAGTCACAGGAATTCAGAGAAAGGACTGCGGTGCAGACCAGCAAGGTCTGAGGGACTCACCCAGCGAGGGCAAGTCAGGGCACATCTGGAGCAACCAGGGAAGCCCAAGCAGAAGAGGAGTTGCCTTCGTGGGTACCTGCTAGCCAACGGGTTAGTGATCGTAAAGGAGCCTTGAGCAGTTGCACTTGAAACTGGCCCATGGGTCACTCGTGGAGTGGAGGCCAGCAATCCTTGGTGCAGGAGGTGCTCAAGGCTGGGGCTACTCAGAGCCCAAAGCAGAACTTCGAGGAGGACCAGGAAGATGCTGTTGCTGCAAAAGGTCACGGTGTCCAGGGGTCACGGTTCCACGTCACCCACGATAGCCATGGGCCTTAGCTTTGCTGTGGACTCAGGGTAGCCTCGGGGAAGTCTGGAAATTCACCTCTGGTGATGCAAAGACTTCGACGTCCGGCGGGAGCTTCAGCGATGCAGACCGGTCAATTGCTTCTTTGGTGCCTGCCAAGCAGGGGAGTGACTCCTTGACCCCAAGGGAGATTTCTTCCATCTTCTAGTCATGATAGAAATTCGAAGGTCCAGGATATATGTTGTAGAGTTTTGTCCAGGATAATCTAAAGTCCTAGGGACTGGATTCCTATACTTATACGAAGTTTACGGGATGGACTAACTCTAAGGCCCCACCTATGGGTGGGCTTGGAAACAGGGGTGGTTACACCCCTTTCCTTTGTCCAGTTTCAAGCCAGAGCAGGGGCAGGTAGCCCGTGCAACTGGTTTGAGCTGGACTATGCACAGGGACACCAAGTGTGCCCCCAGTGCAGGACTTCAGAGCACCAGAGAGTGCTCCCGCCCAGCCCCAATACACATCTGCCTGTCTGGGGAGGTGGTTACACCTCCCTTCGACAGGAAACCTATTGTCCAGGCCTCCCCTGCCGGAGTTTCGGTCAGCAGCAGGAGGCCAGACCCATGTCTGTGGCAGAGGCATCCATTTTGTGAAAGTCCTACCGGGTTTGACCAGTGTGAACATGTCTCTCCCTCTAGAAGGGTGGAATGCTACCCCCGCCGCCAGAACTGGTGGGGGAGGGGGGTAGTATTCCAAAGCGTTTGACACCAAACACGACATGTTTCGATGCAGCCATTCCAAAGTTAGCATTTACCGCGAGGTTATAATGCACTTAAGAGTATATGGTATGGCTGTATTACAGAACAGCCATAAGGAAGGATTTCCAAAAGCTGCAGAGGGGCTCAGCTCATGCTTGGGCACCCTCTCACACAAAACCAAGCACTCTGCCTTCAGGATTGTTAAGACCTGCCATAGGAGTGACTTATAGGTTTATATGTGTCTGTATATATAGGTGGATTTAGGTAGCCTATACCACTGTAAGGGGTGCAAGCACCACCTTACCCAGGCTGCAGTAGCAGACCTGTGGTGTCATTTTGGAGTGCTTCCCAGGGGTGGCATAATACATGCTTCAGCCCCTGGTAGGCCTCTGAGGTACTTATGCCCTAGGTACATAGTATACCATATACTAGGGGCTTATAAGGCACACCAGAATCCAAATTCGAAATGTACATAATGTACATGGAAACCATTTTACAGAGAAAGCAGATAGACTGGGGCCCTGAATAGCAGGATCCCAGTCCAACTAAGTCATAAACCAGCAAAACACCAGGAAAAAAGTGGGGGCAACCATATAGTCAGATTCCACCTTCCTACAGACTTTTCTAGCTCGACAAAGATGACACTATGCTAAACCTATGCTTAAAATCTCTGCTAGAAGAACAGCCATTTGAGATTAGCAGTTTTAGTGCTGGTGGTGTTGTAGAGTGTGCCATTTAAAGGAGCTGCTCTCCACCTAGAAAACCCAGAGTTCCCTACTTCCTTTTTTCGTGTGTGTGTGTGTGTGTGTGTGTGTGTGTAGGTTGAAAATCTGGTGCTGCTGGTATGTAAAGCCCACAAAATAAGGCATTGCTCATTGTTTTGATTAATAAATTATGTTAAATATGACATGAAACTATGTGTACCTTACCAAACCAGGTCTATGATATGTTGATTTTTTATTCATTGTCATTCAACACAAGCGGCAACACAGGGGTCAGTATTGCTGTGTAATACATGTTTCAGTTCGGGAGAAACATACAGCTGGATAAGTCTGTAACTTGTGGCTGGCTAACTCGCTTCTTCTTCTTCGATAGCCCAATTGCCTGGCAGCCAGTAGAGAATGTGAGACACTTTGGGACGTATTTACAAGGGGATATCACCACCAGAACGTCACTTTTAGCGACATTCTGGTGGCGATATCCCCTTCTCCTTATTTACAAAGCAGCGGTAAGCCACTTGTAAAGAAGGCCCCTTTTCACACTTCACTTAGTGCGAAAGGGGTGTGCAATAGGTGTTGCAGTGGGTGTTCTGCCGCAACACCCATTGCTTCTTGATGCTGATCCATATTTACAAGGCTGGGGCAGCACCAAAAACTAAAATCAGGAAATACCTGGTCTTAGACTGGCAATACAAGGAAAAAGTATTAATTTCTACTCGCTTTTTTGCCCATTCCATGTGTGCTGTATTCTGCAGCACAGATAGAAAGTGCAAATCGCCTTTAAAGATTGTTTATGTGCAGGAAGGGACACCTTCCTGCACATAAACAATCACCCTTGCAGGGCAGTCACCCTAGCAACATATCGCAAGGGTGCCTGGAATGGCGCTAGGCGGCTGTTTTTAGTGCTAGAGGAAACACAGGGGTGAGCTGTATTTTTGTAAATATGGTGCATCTCTAGGTTTTAAAAATATTGGAGCGCAGCATCACCAATTTTGGCGTAACATCGAGCTCTGACATTTTGTTGTAAATATCCCCTTGCGTAAGGAGCTCAAAAGCGGCTACTCTGTCACTTTGACGGGCTGCATCAGCCAGTCCCACTTCGTCCTAACGTAGTGGATGTGTTGTTGCACTTGGATTCGAACAGGTGACCTACCAGGCACAGACACATTTCTGCAGCAACCACTCTATGACAGTGAGTTGCAATAATGAGATTCAAATGCGAAACCTGAAGGTTACAGCGAGGTTTATATGGCGGGTGTATTAACTCACATAACTATTTACTGGTATTCATTAAAATTGTAACCCTAGCTCAAGATGAAGCTCGCCTGGCCTGAGGTCTTGCGCATAATGAAAAAGTTCAAATGTAACGGCCCCCAACCACCTCGCTACACCTTCCAGTCCACTCCACCACTAGCAACGGGGAGCAATGGCAGACAGGGCTTATCACTTTAGCCCAGGAACAGAACTTAACCGGAATAAAGTTTAGTTTACTGGCAGTAGCTACCAAAGTGTCAATACTGAGTTGCAAGTGAGCCAGCCCAAGCGGTGTCTTCTTCTCGCACCAGTAGCGGCTGTTACCAGATGGTGGTGGTAGGGCGGGGGGCGGAAATAAAAAGGACTTACCTGAAGCAGATGGACGGCCACCTCTGCTCCGTCCTCCTCATCTTCCGGTCCCAGTCACGGCCGGCAGCAGGAAGCAACCGGGCGGCAGGCTCTCCTGAGCCAATCACAACATGCAATGCAGCGATGTGATTGGTCTGAGCGCTGTGGTTCAGTGCTCAGATGAGTACAGGGAGGCGTTCCTCACCAGGTTGTGTAATGCCAACTGGTGGGGAACATGCAAAGTGCGCAGGACTGCTTGGCCGGGTCAAGAGATCCGGCCAAGCAGTCATGCGCACTTAGGGAGTGCTAACTACTCCTCCCCCTGTGCTGCCCAGCCCCGCCCGTGAGCCACAGACTTCCATAGGAAAAAAAAAATGATAATAACGATATGTTATTATAATTGTATTTTTCCTTTGGAGCAGTGTGACGACACTCCTACGCCTTAGTGGAGCAGACCCCACTGGCTCGCACCAGGACACAGTCCACATTGTGACACGTGAATGGTACATGACATGAGGCACCACAAATGTGGGACTCTCTGTCCTGATCCACTGCTGTATTTCTGTGCTAATTGTCACATGTAATATTGTTGCCTGCTGGGCATGCGCACTTCACGTTTAACAGAAGCTTAGTGTGCATACCCATCCCGCGGAACATGGCAATGTAGCGCTCTGGTCAGCTTGGAGGCACTTCAGTTGCCTGGTCTTGATGGTGTAAATAAAGCGAGTGAAAAAACACGTGCATAATGTAATTATGCATATGGTGTTTATAGTGAAACTTCTGACTATTTCCTCCCAATCATTTTACTAGGAAACCCCTGGATGTTTGGGGGCCCTGAGCATTCGCTCACTTTCCCATTTTTTAAAAGTTGAGGGTGGACACAACACTCACTATGACACTCACAACACTTGTGGAGACAGATCGGACACCTGCTGCTCTTTGATTACTACTTGTGGTTCAGTCCGTGTTTTCACTGTAACCGCGACCTGCTGTTCGAGGACGAAGAAGACACCTCACGGCTCACGGCTCCCGCTCCCGGCATTGTTCCCCAGCTTCGCCTCAGCTTCGGCCCCCACTCTCATTAGCGGTTGGCGGGGGTAGGCAGAGGCAGAGGCAGATTTGCGGATTGCGGTGAATTGCGGCGAACTGCGGTCGGCAGCGGTGTGCTGCGGCCGCGTCTCCCTTGTGGCCTGGAGGGGGGTGTGGTGGCAGTCAGACCACCCTTTCTCTTTGCCCTTTGCCCTTCGCCCTTGTCCCCTCACCTTGTGACCCCAGTTGCAGCTACAAGCGGAGCTACGGAGCTGTGAGCAGGGCGGTGGTGGAGGTGAGGGGTGCTGAGGATGAGCCGCGGACGAGCTGCTCGGGCCGAGAGCTAAGTTGAGACCCGGCTGAGAATCGGAGAATCGGAGGCGAGAGACTTCGGACACGAGTGGAAGTGGTGGTGGCGGTGGAGAGCCATTGCCACAAGAGCAGTCCAGGGAAGCGTGTGAGCTAAAGGCCCCAGGAAAGGCCCCAGGAAAGTCGCGGATTGAGGAAGAGCTGAGGTGAGCTGAGCTGAGGTGAGCAAAGATCAAAAAGCGCAAAGCGAGCTGGGGTCAGAAAGTAACCATAAAGAACAGTAGTAAACAGTAGTAAACAACAGTAGAAGCCGCGTCACATCGTGGGATCGTCCTAGAGCCCTCAGTCGTCCCTAGTTGCACGATCGCATCCAAGCAAAAATTAGTCATCCTAGCCTTCAATTCCTTAATGGGCTCAAGCTCATAAAAGCTCATAACAACTCTAAACATCAAACCTGGTGGCCTCTCTCCTCAAAACGCAAACACTCCGTAATACTCCGCTCTGTTTAAAAAAATAAATAAAAAAAATGTTCATTGCAGCCGGCCAGACCGTACTGTCGGTCAGAGCGTCAGAGTGTCGGCCCATATAACCAACAAATTATGCGGTCAGGGAAAACAAGAGGAGGATATAAGAAAGAACAACAACCTCCACCTCCAGCCAAAGATGGAAAAGACGAGGACAAGGAAGGAACTCTGACCATTATCCCAGCTCAAACGTGTAACCCCTCTGATAACTCCTTGGTAGATCTGGGTACACAAAATACAGTGGGCAAAGATGCAATAGACATCATCGAAGCAGGAGGAACACGGCATGATTGCGGACCAACAACGGACGTACCAAACCCAATGGCAAAAACCTTGGAGACAATAGAAACAATCTCCACAGAGGCAGCCCTACAAGCAAAGTGTACCAACAGCAAGAAGGTAAACCGTACGACCCTAAATAGGCATAATTCCTGTCCGAATAGCAGCAAACGAGCATTAATAACGGAATTCTTAAAAGTAGCAACTAAAACATCGGAGGAAATTCGGAGTCGTCAAGCCTTGAAAGTAACCAATCACACAAATTTAATAAAAACCGACAAAGCATCACAAATCACCAAAGAATCAAACCTGACCCCACCTGGGGATAGCAACATAATAAATATTGAGATAGAATGGAAAGAAGAGAAAGATGTGGGCCCAGTTATCCTGGGTGCCGAAAATCAAGAAAACCAGAGTCTTCAATTTAAAAAACTCCCTTCCCTGGAGATTTATCAAAGAAAAAATTCCGAGGTAACTGAGGTTCTAATTCATCACCATCAATCCCAATTTCATCTGGATAATTTACTTCTGTCCCAAGAACATCAAACCCCACCAGAACACAGTGTTCACAACGGTCACAGTGACAAAGTCAATCACCACAGCAAAAGCAACTCAAAACATTCAAAAAACCAGCACAATAAAATCACCCTTAGTCCCAAGGGCATGACCGTTCCACAGAAGGGGGGTGACAACTCCACCAGTCAGGCGACAGCCAATTTAAGTGTTGACACTCAAGTCCTCGCTGATCTATTCCCCCTTACGTCGGAAATGATAGATCACCCATGGCAGGACATAAAAAATGATTCAACAAATTGCCTTTCAAACTACACGGATCCAGCCCTCAAAATATCACAAAACCAAAATAAGACTTCACCCATCAATTCCCCAGTTCACTTAGGCGAATGGCCTCACTCGATCGACAGTGCTAACCCAGCCTCATCAACATTCACTGTATGGCCCCAGTTGCTAAGTACAATGGATACAATTGGCAAAGCAATGATTTTACACGCAGACAAATTAGACACTCAAGTAGACCTTTTAAATATCCTTGCAATCCACGTTCAAGGGGTCGAACAAAAACTGCAAAGTTTCAATGAGATGATCCTAAAGGTTCAGCAAGATCAGGAAACTACCTTCCAAACGTGCCATTGCCACTGTACGAGAATAATTGACAAACAAGCCTCAGTTCCAACCTTACTTACTGAACTCCTGAACTCAACAAGGGAAGTCGCAACCAAGCCTATAATTCCAACTAAGAATGATGTAATAAAAAAATCAGAACAAGTAAACGAAGCGCTCAAGGGTTCTAATCCAGAACGCCCCAATCCTTCCGTAGGCCAAAAAAGTAGTGCACTAGAATCAACTCCCAAACAGATTAAACTCACTGAGTCAACAGTACCCATACATAAGCCAAAAAGTGCTCTCGAAAACCTAAGCATCCAGGATTCTCCACCTCAAGATCAACTTAATATAATACTGGAAAGACAGCCAAAAATCCCCACGATTCTATCGAAACGGGAACGTAAACGACTGAGAAAATCTAGAAAGCGCAAACAAACAAGCAATGTATCAGACCAGTCCCTGGCAACATCAATCCAAAATATAACACTGCAAGAAGTAATAACAATCCACAGCAGTACGGAAGCACTAACCCCCAAGGAGCAATCAACCTTTTCCCTAAATACACCAATCATGCTTAACACATCGAACCAAAATCTAAGGGATTCGCCTCCGCCAAGGAAATTATACAGCTTATTCAAAAATGGAGCTGAGAAGGAAAAAAATAATCTTAGAACTCAGGCAACACAAGCACCAGTGAGTTGCCTTAAGTTGGCAGAAAGGAAACCAACCAGGGCGCGTCCACCTCGGTAGAAGTAACTGGCACAGATGTAAGGCGACTAGTGGAAACAAAGGGGGGAGGCGCAAACAACCAACAAAAAAATAGACCAGAAACCCGAGATCCATCTCAGACCCCACTAGAGCCAACGGTGGTGAAATATACTGAAAATATCTTGGATTATGAATCGGAGTACGATCCCCCAGTCAATAACAAAGTCGTCTTCAACCCACAATATGTCTCAAGGGGAATGCATGACGTATTAAATAGAAATGTCTTGCTAAAATTATTTAAAGCTCTTCCATCCTTAAATAACATAAACACCAACGACATCGAAAGTATTGAATTAAAAAAAAACTGTGTCTTACCGGCCAGGAAGCCACAATAGCTACATTTTCTAATAAAATGCATGTCGACCTCATCTGGCAGCAGAAGGCCACATTCGCCAAATGGGGAATAGAGTTAAAAAAGGTAATTCCCCCGCGTTATCCCAGTCCATTACAACCACCCTCCTACACCACGAGTCTCCTAAAAGGGGCAAAAGGCCCAGATAATCAAAACCAAACAAGGGATCAAGAGCATCAGGCCAGGAAAATAACTATCACTCTCGATTAGCCCGAAGCTGGTAAACCTTTGACACCCTGGGTACTAAAAAGAGAGGGCATATCCTCGGGAAAGGCATGAACATCTTCAACACAAGCCTCCCATTTGCACCAAGGATGTACCATTTGCTCCTGGAACGTGCATGGTCTGCATTTAAAACTAGAAGACCCAGATTTCATGCATTTTATCACACAATACAACATCCTCCTTTTTCAAGAATCCTGGCAGACAACCTCATCCCCCATAACAGGTTTTAAGGAATTTCTAAATCCAGCTAAGAGAGTCACCAAATACGGAAGAGCCAAAGGAGGTCTCTCTATTTTCATTTCCACAGAAATTCCATGACAGGCTTCCAGTGTAGACCTAGACTGCTCTTGGATGTTGTGCGTCAAAATAGACGTCCCGGAGACCTATACCCTACTCATCCTTAACATCTATATTCACCCTGCATCTAAAACAAAGAAGTTAAAAATTGAACAACTAATTACTTCAATAAAAACATTAAAATTCGCCTATTTGGATGCTAAAATTATTCTGTCGGGCGACTTCAATATGAACTTATTATACGAAAAGAGTAAGGGAATAAAGGGGCCCATACAAGCCCCCAACCGACAGGACACTTCTGGCAAGAAATGTGCATTTCATTTGAAAGATCTCTCAATGTGCATACTTAATGGACAAGGTCCGGCCGACAAGCCTGCAGCATATACTAGGGTTACACAAAAAACACGTTCCATCATAGACTATACCTTTATAGATCACGACCTTCTTCCGCACATTGCGAACTTTCAGATTAAAAATCGGGCAGAAAGCGACCATCAGCTACAATCCTTTACATTATTACTAACCTTTAAAACCTCAGCAAAAGTAAAGGCGCTATTATCTTTAACACAATGCTATAATTTAAAACGCCTTCGCTGGAATAAGAACAACATTAAGGCCATCGTAAACATCTATACCAGCCTTTTCGAAAAATTTAATCCTGAAACACTAACCATAAATGCTTGGGAGTCGTTTATTATTGAAATTAACAATACATTTTCTAAAAACACCTATGTCCGCCAAGCCGGCAATTCAAAAGGGGCGGTTTGGTTCAATAAAAACCTGAGGAAACAAAAACAACAACTAAATAAATACCTCAGACAATTACAATCTCGGGACCCAGAATTCCACCAGGAAATTCTGTCGTCAATTGCAAAAACTAGAAAACAGTTAAAAAATGATATAAAACGTACAAAAAGAGAGCATCAAGAACATATCCGGGCTAAACTCCATCACGCTTGTAAATTGGGGGATTCCAGGCTCTTCTGGGAACAAATAAACCAACTAATCAATGGCCGGAATCAACACCATCATTCGGACATACTGGAGACCACATGGAGAGCCCACATCGAACTCCTTTACAACGAAGCAGTACCTCGATCGGCTCCAAACTGTGAAGCACTAACAGTGAAGGAGGCAGGAGCCCGAGACCAAGTTAACGGTATCAATAACCCCGAACCATCTGGGGATTCAGTGCTGCTCACAGAAACTCAAGTGCTAAAAACTATAAAAAAAACTAAAATCGGAGGGAGCACCAGGCCCAAACGGCCTACCAAACGCCCTGTTTCAACATGACCCTACATTCTGGTCTCAAGTCCTGACCCCTCTTTTTTTCAAAGTTATAGCAGATCGTCTGATCCCTGAATCCTGGAGAGGTAGTATCCTCAATCCAATCTACAAGTCGGGTCCACGTTCGGACCCCTCTAACTATAGACTGATTGCATTAATAGATGTAGAGGCGAAAATGTACGCATCTAACCTCTTAGTAGAACTAGAGGCCTGGGTCAGTCTAAAAAACCAAATACCTCCCACGCAAACAGGATTTCGGGCGGGGATGGGCACCTTAACGCACATCTCTGCCGTCACTCTCTTGGCCAATCAGGCCTTCAAAAAATCAAGGCCCCTGTATTCCTGCTTTGTGGACCTGAAGGCGGCCTTCGATAAAGTTTCGAGAGCCTCCCTATGGGCTAAGATGCAGGCCTGGGGGGTCCCGTCCAGACTCCTGGAGGCCATCATCAATCTGTAATCTGACACCTGGGTGCAAATTAAGAAAGGAGATGGGTCAAGGGTCACCGGCAAGATTCCAACTTCGAACGGGCTAAAACAAGGTTGCGTTTTAGCACCCTGCTTGTTCAATATTTTCACGTCAGATCTCGACAAATACCTCCAGTCAATTCCAGCTGACCCCCCAAAACTGGTCAAAATACCAACGCCATGCCTTCAGTACGCAGACGACATAGTACTGTTAGCACAAACACCAGCTGGCCTGCAGAAACTGATCACGGGACTAGGAGCCTATACCACCTTAAACCAACTTACGATCAACCATCAAAAGACTAAAGTAATGCGTTTTGCAAAACACAACAAAGCATCGTCCAGGCATACCTCCTCCTGGAAATTGGGCGAACAACAGTTGGCCAGCGTTACCTCCTATAAATATCTAGGCTTCTTGCTAGATAGCAAGTTAAACTTCAAACAACACATGGAACAAGGAAGTACAAAAGCAAAACAACTGTTGTTCGCCTTCAAAGTCTTGAAAAAAAAGCTCATAGGCTGCTCTACCAGCCACCTGCTTCAAGTGATAGCTGCAAAAAAATTTCCCTCCATCTCGTATGGTTCAGAAATCTTGAATATCAAAGACGCAACCATCCTAAATACAACACAATCCGTATTTTTCAAAAAATTGTTTACAATTCCGCTACACATCCCACAAGACCAAATCCGTCTAGAATTTGGACTAAAAAATCAGATCATGGCCAGACAAGGTGCTTTAGTGAAGTACTATTGGAAGATGAGGGAGGCAGCAGATAACACTCTAGCCCATCGCTGTTGGGCTGAGATAGAAAGTCAAGCTCGACAAGCTAACTCGACGATGAGAATACTGCAGGAATGCTTGTCGGCGTTACAGCTAGAGGAGGTCTGGTTAACACCTGTAACGTATTCTGGATTTAAAAACGCAGCAAATTCCGCAATCAAGAGGAACTCCCTACTAACCGACAAAAAGACTTTTTCTAAAAAAACATCACGCCTGGGCCGTGATTCAGTCATATCAGAGGTTAAAACCGCAACGGTATTTGACTGAACACACCTCCTACTATAAAAAGCATTACTTGATGTTATTACGACTGGGTTCATTCGCCTCAAAAGATTTAACCCCGCAATGGAAACACGTATGGCCATCGAAGGAATGTCGCCTTTGTTGTCAAGGGGAGGAGTCACTATTACATTTACTATGTATATGCCCTACTTTATTGAAAATACGTAAATCCAATCTTCGGGAGATTTTAAGGAAAGAACAGATCAGAACATGTAGAGCTACAGTCATCAGGTGTCTTGGATGGCGCTCAATCCCACTCTCCTGTAGTGCCATAAAACTCTGGAAAATAGCGGCAAAAGAATTGGACAAAATTTCTTCATGATAAACAATTACACAACACCTTGATTGACTTTTTACTGTGATAATGGTTTTCTTTTCCCAAGGATCTCTTCCAGATTAATGTTTCAAAATAATAAAAAAAACAAATAATAATAACTTTTTAATCTTTTTTAATAATAATATCTTTTACAATACATATGCTTATTCAATGTTCAGAATCTGTATTTTATGATGGTTTGCCATCCTTTTATGATTTTTAAAGAATTAATAAAAGTATTATTGACTGACTGACACTTGTGGAGACAGTGGGGCTGTTCACAGCACCAGAGTGGGCAAGAAGTTCATTGCAGCGTGGAGGTGAAACTCTTCAAGGCACCAGGCCACTTACTGCATTCTGGGCTAATGAAGTCCTTCTCAGCACCACTACAAAAATTGTACTAGAGCTAAGGAACCTGGTCGCCACACTAAGGCAATGCTTGCAATTGGGGCTAGTGAGCCTCTTGACAGCACCAGTATAGTATATCAGTTCCCGACATCATGCCAGTGAAGCTGTTCTCAGCACCATTGCCATTGCAGAAATTGCATTCAGGGCTAGTGAAGCTCTTTGCTGCAGCTGGGTCATGACTGTATTAAAGTCTACTGGAATTTGCACAACGCTGCTTTAGTAATCGTATTTAAGGCTAAAAGGCTATTCACAACACTAAATATTAATTCCATCCAGGTCTGGTGAAGCTCTTTACCATTTGACGCAATCAATGTATCTTGGCCTAATTGAGGTCTCTCATCACAAGGGCAGTAATGGTACATTGAGCTTTTGAAGCCCTGTGCAACATAAGCGTAATGCATCTCTTCACAATGTCAAGTCAGCCAGGTACCTCTCAGCAGTCAGCACCACAGCAGGTATTCTCAGAAGCTCCTCACTGCACCAGGACATTCATTGCGCCCAGATCCAGTAAAGCCGCTCATAGCTTCGTGGTAGTAATTGTACTTAGGTCTGGTGCAGCTCTCCGCAACAGGAAGGCAGCACTTCTGTTCACAGTTGTGGTGTTGTGGGCCAGAGGCCCTCACGCTACTGAATAATGCATACAGACACTGGGTGATAGATGGTTAACTGGCCAGAAGCACGTGCACCCGGGCCATTTTATTAAAAGGGTCACGTCACTCATGACGCCTGTGATGGATGGGTGTCAGGTGCATGTGTGTCCAGCCCTCTAGGGGGTGACTGGTAAACTCAGTGCCTGCTGTGACGGTAGAACGTGTCCATCAGGACACTACAACAGTGTCCTGCTGGTGAAACTCTACTCGGCAGTCAGTATTGTGTCAGTGATTGTGTTCTGGGCAAGTGAAGCTCTTTGCAACATTGTGGCAGTAATAAGTTCTGGAATAGTGAAAGGCTCTGCTCCAGGGTACTAAATTTGCCAATAAATTTTACGGCTGGGGAGAGGATCACAGAACATCAGTGATACTATTCCCACCAAACACCATAAGATGACCAATGCAGGCTCGATTGATGTCCATTTTCACCTGGGCTACGTTACACACTAGTAGGTGAGGAATTAGGTTGTCTGGAACCCTTCCCTAAGGAGTGACCGAAGCCAGTCAGATAAAAAAGATGTTATAGAATGGAATACACATATGAAGTATACTCTTGCGTTTGTTTTCCTAGCGCCTCAATGGTTTTTTATACTTTACATATTAAACATATTTAGGGCTGGAACATTATTGACAGTTTTCCTTTAATGTTTGAAATCATACTTTCTTCTCAGTTTTTTAAAAATATATTTTTTTTTAACAAACATCTCTTCCTTTCACTCGCCCACCTCCCAGTGAAAACTGTAATTGGTGTAATTTCCCACCCTTTCAGTGGTCCTCATTCTTGGATCCCTCAGTTGTAATTTACAGAGATTAAATGTGTAGAAAAGTTCATTTGTTGTGAATACTCAATAACGCATGCCGGTGTAAGTGTTCATCACTTATGCATGCGGACTCCTTTACAAACCACTGAGATTCACAAGCACAAGTGTGAAGCTTTCCATGGATGCCCCCACCCAGCACACTCCGTCTGCCAAGGGAAAATGGAGCCCATCTCATGACCACTTTGGATTTGCTAAATCTGCAGGGAGAAGAGAGCAAAATGTTGTGTCCTCAGTGGTGGATCCTCCGCTAAGGCGAAGGAGCGTCGCTCCACTTCTCTGCAAGCAGTAGTTATTATCATTTTAGTTTTCCGTTTCCTGGTGCAGGTGGGGCTGGACTGCCAGAGCTGGGGCAAGGAGGAGGAGTGGTTGCTCCACACTAAAGTTTGCATAGCTGTTAGGCCAGCCCTCTCGGGCCAGCCAAACAGTCATGCACACTTTTGTTTTTAACAATATATTTTATTAAGTTTGCATGGTACATACCGAGCGATGGCCCGACGGAGTCAATTGAAAAACAATATATGTCAGTATATACGTACAATTGTAACTCCTGTAAAACCTGCAGGTACAACAACATAACATTGCACAGTTAGTCTCAAATCTCCCAAATCTATAATATCCTAATTGGATAAACATCCCGGAGATTTTTAGATGGTAGTCTGGGTTACTCAAAGACCAATATCAGTAGGGGAACACAACCTATCAGGGGTCTGGAGATGGAAGGGGGGGTAACTTTATGCCCCGGTAAATTGCCCAACGCAACCATATTTTCCTGTGCTTTTGGGGCGACCTTGAGCTTGAAACACCGCAATCTCAGCACTCATGCAATCATCAATGGCCTTTTTCCACCTGCCAATCATCGGGGGGCCATGTACACCTCATGTTCTGCTCCCAGGCTGCATTACAGCCTGGGTGCAGAACACGCCCAGGCCCCCTTTCCCTGCTTGAGAGCGGAACCACGGCGCTCAGACCAATCCCAACGCTGCATTGCAGCATTTTGATTGGCAAGAGGAATCAGGAGCCTGGCTGCTTCCTGGTTCCTGCTTCTGAGAGGCAGCAGCGAGCGGACTGAGAGTCGGAAGCCAGCCGGGTGGCCAGCCTGAAGGTAAGTGTTTTTTAAAATTATTTATTTTCATTTACAGCACCCCCACTCCCCCTCCCCAGCCCTGCCACTCCCGGTAAATAGCGCGGCCACTGTGTGTCCTAAATATTGTTTACAAAAATACCACTCTATTGTATATATGTATTGATAGATAGGAAGCAACGGAGCTCTGCACATTGCTTGAGAGATGATCTACAAGATTTTGTACATCAAGTGGGGCTTACACAAGGCCAACATACAAACCTGGTTCCCCGGGTTCCAATGTCAGCAGCTCTAGCCACTTATGCATACCTACTGCCATTGTAGTTAACGACAGTAATTCTGCACTTCAGTGGAGCAATGTTCCTGCAAATAACGTTTAGGACACGATGATTTTGTCAGACAATAAATATTTTTGTTAACACTATTCTCACAAACATTCCTGCAGGGTTGTGTGTTGGTGGTGCAAACACAGGAGCACCCCGTGATTTTACAGTGCTGAAATTTTAGAGTAACACAATACTGCATTACTAGGACCTTCTTCCAAAGCACCTCAGTACTGACCTGTGTTCAGCACCCTTCCAGTACGAGCAGCCGCGGCTGAGTGCCATATCCAGAAACCTTCCTGTGTCCTTCAAACTACTTCTAGATTTCCAATGATATCAGTCGATATGGCCTCGTGCAGGTGTCCCCAGGCATCTCAGTAGTCAGCTGAAAGCAGCATACCTGCTATTGTTATGCCGGGTACACACAGCTCCACTAACGCACCTCATTCCTGGTGTGCAAACCCTCTACTGTTTTATAACTGAGTGTACACAGCTCTGTCAGTGCACCTTACTCCTAATTACTAGGAACCATATAATACTAAGACACATCCACTCAATCGCGATTTGTGAAGCCCTCCGGTTGTAATTCTGAGCTACACCCAGCCCTGCCAAAGCTTCTAGTAGCTGACCTTGAGCACCCCCTTAAATTTTAGTCCTAGAATCCTTTACTAAATGTTCCTACAGCCATGACTGTACAGCACTCTGCCCTGCCAGTGCAGGTAAGTACACTGTTCTACCAATGGACGTAAGTCCTGACCTACAGGCATTGGGTCCAGAATATGAACCACACAGTGCTTAATTTGAAAAACAGTAAGTGCTGGTGCCAAAGGTTGTGCTCAGAAGCCAACAGCCACAGCTATTGAATTAAGAATTGGGAGAGGATGCGGTCTGACGGCTAGCTGCCGACTTTGGTGCTGAAAACCAGGGTTCGAGCCTCGCGGTCGCGTCCACATCCTGTGATTCTGGGCAAATCACGTAATGCCCCGATTACTTACCGGTAATCTTCATTACTCCGAGTATAGTCTTCCTCGCCACATGACTAACAAAGTGAGCTTCAGCTCCACAACAGAACCCTCCAAAGCAAAGCAAAAAAGAGTCAGCATCCCATGCCTCCCATCCCTTCCCAATATGGCCGACCCAGTCACCCATGACCCCTATAAGAGGCGGGCCGGCCCAACCCAACAGCCTGAAACTACCAAGCAAAACATGAAGCCGATAGCCAGACAGGGAGGGAGGGATGGGAAGTCATGTGGCGAGGAAGACTATACTCGGAGTAATGAAGATTACCGGTAAGTAATCGGGGCATTACCTCCTCGTTAGTCTTCCTCGCCACATGACTAACAAAGTGAGCACATACCAAAGCCAAACGGCGTCATGGAAACTCACAAGACACCAACAAACCAGAGGGCAAAACCCAACAGGCCAGAACGAGTGGAAGGACCACCCAGGGGAGAGGCAACCACGAGCAGGAAAAACCAGCCCGGGACCAAACGACACCGGGAAAAACAAAAACCCGGACCCCAGAGACACGAGGCGCCGGCAGGAACCAGCCGCAGCAAAGGTCAAAGGGGGACAGAGAAAAGCTCCGGACCAGACGCCACAGAAAACAGAGCCCAGACAGTACGCTGGACCCACACACCAGGAACGGCCAACGGAGATTCCGAAAAGGGGCATCAACCCCCCTCAGGAGAAAGGAAAACCGAAGGAACAGAGGGCAACCTCGCCACAGCGACCCAACAGACAAGGCACAACAGAAAGGGAGACGCAGTGTGACAAACACAACCACCCCGCAAGGGAGAACACCACCCGCGAGAGAGCCGAAACCACCAGAGGAACGGGGCAGCGGAACCAGTCGGAAGCAAACCGGCAAGAACCGCATTAAAAGAAGAGCGCGACCGTAGGCCAACAAATGACACTGCGACAGCGAATGCGAGACTCAAACCCTCGACCTGTGAGATCCATCATGACCACAGTCACAAGACTCACCAGCGAGCTAAAGCTCCTGGCAACAAGGAAAAGGGGCGCTGAAGAGAAACAGAAAGGGAAAAGAAAACCCAGACACACAAATGACCCCCCGGAAGGGACCGCGACCCCAAGGAGAGAACCCAGGCCGGAACAAAAAGACCCAGGAAGGTGACGGAAACGACACCGAAGAGACCCGGCCACCAAGGGAACTCAACCAGGCCACCGTAGAAAGCGGAGAACCCGAAAGACCCCACGGACCGAACCGGCCCCCAAAGGAACCAAGCGAGCCGTCGAAGCGAGCACCCACCAACGGCGGCACCCCCGGACACCCATGCAGGAGACGCATTAGGCCAGAGAGCCACCAGAGCCCGATCCCCCCAGCCGAACCAGGACAGGAGCGGGAAGGGCCCGGGCCAGGGAAGGACCAGAGTCAACTGGCAGAAGAAAAACAGCCAGGCAACAAGACTGCATGGAACGCCACACGAAAGTGCGAGTAACCCCTGCGTCGGCCAAACGCCACAGAATCGCACCAGGCGGAGAAAACGTGTAGCCGTAGTGAGCAACACAAAAACGAGGAAGGAGCAGCTAAGCCGCAGACCCGAATAAGACAGGGCGAGTCCAAGAAGGACCCCATAGTCCACAGCACCCGGAAGTCCCAGGTGGCACCCCACCCGGGCACCAACCAGACCCGACCCTGCACATCCGCAGAAAGCAGACTCGGCCAGGTGCAGACAGGGAGGCAATGCCGAAAGCCCCACAGCCCCATGAAAACCCCGGAGTATGGACAGCAACAGACAGGGACAGACCCTGCAAAACAACCGCGGGAACATTAAAACACATCTCCCAACCTCACTGAAAGAAAGGCCATTGCCCACTTTTGAGACTGAGCACCCACTGACAGCGACAGACCACGGATTGAACATCCAAACGTCAGGGTAAGAGTCTAAGACCCGAACCATAAGGCCAGAGTGACACCAACAGAGCGGACACTGTCGGCAAGCCGAAAGGCAACTAAAGCCCGCGAAGGGGCAAGTAGCCACAACAGAGGGGGCTGAGCGACCCACACGCACACCGGCACAGAGAAGCCCACAGCCGCCCCCACAGAGAGGGGGAGCCAAACGTCAAAACCCAAACCCCAGAGCCCGCTAGAGCAGGGCATCAAGCACACGGCGGCGGGGGAGGGGGGAGTGCAGGGCAGGGCCGCGAGGGCCAGAAGGAGGGGGAACGAGAAAGTGAGCCCGACAAGGTGGGGCCACCACCCGGGACACCCACAACCAAATGGGGCAGAGTAGAAGGCAACAAACTGCCTGTGCGCAGGAAGGATGACAGCGGAGCAACACAGAACCGGAGGAGGAAGAGCAAGCACCCAGCCAGCACCCCCAACCACCAGCACAGAACATGCTTACCAGCAAAGAGAAGCAAGCCATGGAAACCGAGAAGCCCCAGAAGAAGGACAAAACAACAACTACAACACCCACAGAGGGACGAAACCATGTAAGTCCAGGGATAGCCGCAGCGTGAAAAAGGCAAGCAGCGAGGCCAGCACCCAACAAACTTCACCATGAAGCGAAGAGCAAGAAAGGCAGTAAAACGACGACACCAAGCAGCAAATGCGCGAACACAAAGACGACAATGAAAGTAATGCAACCAAAGACCCGCTGACAGCGACTGCGGAACTCAAACCCTTCACCGGAGAGTCGAAACAACCCAAGGCACCGGACGGAACAACGAGAAACCGCACCAGGCCGGACCCAGAAGAGTGTGAAGTATGCCAAAAAATGACAAAGTGCATGTGGGACCTGAACCCAGACCCGGGAGATCCCCGAAAACCAGAGGCACAAGACTATGGTAGCAAACCCCCCCCCCCGATTGGGCAGAGAAGAGGCAGCGAAACAAATGGAGAGCCAGCCGCTGACAGCGACTGAGGGACAAAACAAACCCCGCCCCCGGGGCAACGAGCCGGTCCGGAGCGGGAAACAGCAGTCGAAGGCCATAGGAACAGGAGAACATGTGGCAACCCCTGGGACCGGGAACCACCAAGGCAACGGCAGCAGCGGGCCAGGAAGGCAAGCCCACCCCCGCCCATCCCGCCCCCCCAGCCAGAGCCAGGCAGAAACGCCCCAAGGAGCAGGGGTGGCGGGAACCACAGGGATCAGTCGCGAGCACCGTGGCAAAACCAACAGTGCGGGCCAGCGCTGCAAGCGCCTAGGCGAAGCGGAGACACGAAGCGCACACTGTACATGGTGAGGTGTAGCATGACAGGAAAAACAAAAACACCGCCATAATTGCAGACAGCGAGCACAGCAAGCTGGCGCATCAGGACACCCTCGGTGCAGAACATACGGTACTGGAGTGCAACAAACGATCTCACAGGAGTCGGCCAAAAAAATGGGTCACGAACCCCAAAATGATACATGTCCCGGTTGCGCAGCAGCCAAGGGAGCCGGCTTAGCGGCAGGTGACAGGACGCCACTCCCGGGACTGGGGCGGAGAGTAGCGCGCCCGCAGCCCCCACACCCGACTGCGACCCAACGGAACGGGAGCACCACGGCAGGGGCACAAGCGCCCGCCACAATAAGGCAGGTCAGTGAACACACACTCGTGTCCTAGAGCCTCTGACATCAAATGCTTCAGAGGTATCTACCAAGGGCACCGCTAGAGCAGGGCAACATACAAGCAGGAGCCGTTTCAGAAAAAGAAAATCACAGAACGAACTGGTTATATACCAAGGAGGCCACCAGGGAGCTAATACATAGCGTACAGCTACTGTGGAGTTGTAATAACAGTATGTAGATAGAGTGCTGCATACAAAGAGTTCATTTACACCGGCATATTATCAACGCGTGCAGTAAATAAGCCATTTAGTGAAATGCGACGAGAAAACTGCACCTGCAAAATGTTTCATAAAAGCCTGCAGTAGCAGGGCTGTCCAAAACTCGCCCAGCAGGGCTGCCCGAGCACGGGGACTCAGCATGAGTACGAGAGACCAACAGTAAAAGCACCCATCACACAAAGCCACCCGGGGCCCAAAAGAATGCGCGCCAACTGAAGCAACGAATGCACAAGTCCCCTGTGTGGAGTCCCCATTAACGTGAAACTCAGTACACAGGTCCGCCGCCGTCCTGGGGGATAAATGAAAATTCCCGCCAGAGCCTGGCTGTGAGACAGCAGAGAAGAAAAACCTCCGGCGAACAAGGAAGGCGGGAGACACAAACAACGAAGCCCCGCCCCCGGGACCCCGAGCCGGCCCACAGCCGCGAGGAACAACAGCGCGCACACAGCAACGCCGGCGACCCCGAAGTGAAGCAAGACGGAGGCACCACTCACCTGATGCGCTCTGGAGAGAGTGCAGAACAAAAAAAAACAGGCTGTTGGGTTGGGCCGGCCCGCCTCTTATAGGGGTCATGGGTGACTGGGTCGGCCATATTGGGAAGGGATGGGAGGCATGGGATGCTGACTCTTTTTTGCTTTGCTTTGGAGGGTTCTGTTGTGGAGCTGAAGCTCACTTTGTTAGTCATGTGGCGAGGAAGACTAACGAGGAGGTAATGCCCCGTGCCTGAATGTGTCCTTGTGTAACGTAACTGGGACTCATGTAAAGCGCTCCAATTCCTTAGGGTCGACTTCGCGCTATATAAATCAGCATTTAAAAAAAAAAAAGCACTGGGTCCAAGCCTGTGTGTGCTCCTTTCTTTGTACAATAAGACTGTGCACTTGTACAACGACCTGCAGTGATTCTTTGTGGAGAGTGTCACGTTGTGCTACTGTGTGATACATGCACGTATTCATCTTGAACCCACATAAGATTCCACAGTGACACTGTATTAGAGAGAAGTTCGCAGTACCATCATGCACAGAGATGCACACAAATTGAGACTGTTCCAGAGGGAAGCTCCCTCTCATGGATGTCATTTAGGGGTCGCCAGGGGTTGCAGGTGCGACTCCTGGCTTGCCTCTTGACACCTCTTGCACTGCCTTTGTGACTCCTGGCATCAGAGGAGGCAAAATCAGTGCCAAAAACACAAGGGCAGCTCCACGTTCCTTGTTCTTTGTCAATTCTTCATTACACTAACAGTGAATAATATTTTATTATTCACACATAGTGAATAATATTTTATTATTCACACATAGTGTAATGAAGAACAAATTACAATTTGCTGGAATATGGCCCTCCCTAGCAGCAGAGGTAAGTAAAACATTATTTTTAATATATGCTGTGTGTGCTTATGGGTGAGAGTGTGTTCACGTGAGAACGAGAGTGTGTGTATGAGTAAATGTGTGTGTATGTGAAAGCATGCCTGCATAAGTGAAAGTAAAGGTTACATGACATGTAATGTCACCTCTGCGACCCCTGGCACTTAGGTGAATTGACGTTCATGCTCAAACTCATGCTGTTCCCACTGGGTACAATAAGCCCCCAGTAACTACTCTTAATCCACATCCCAAAAAAATGTTTCTATACCAAACAGATCAAAAGCTGCTAAAACCATGGATGTACACGTTGCTGCGCAGCAGAAGACCCTTCGCGAAGGTTGACTGGTCACCTTTCGGTTGCTTAATACAGTATTTGGGTGTTAAACTGGTACTAATGAAGTGAAACCTTCTCTCAAACAATGTCTTTATGTGCAAAAATGACAAAATAAATTAAGTAATCTTATCACAAAATGTGCCGTATTACACTGCATAATTTGCCTTTTCTGGTAGCATAATTCAGCCAACCCTCTCGCTTAAATTGGTCCTCCCAGAGGCCCTGAATATAATCCTTTTAGTACATACCATTTGCAAAAAAAATTAAAAAAATACAAACGGAGCGACTCATTTAAACTCTAACCAAACACTGACAAGCTCAAACAAAACCGCCCTTAAATGTCACCAGTTAGTGGACTATCTGAAAGTACAACTTACACAGAACGTGACAGAAACAGTCCATCTGAGCTCATCTCCGGCAGCACATTCCTGAAACACATACAGGCTTTGTACCGACATTTATCATTCAAAGAGCCTTCTATGTCCCATTTTCACATTGTGAAAATAGAGAGACCGGCAATGAAGCATAACAAAGACCAGGGACAGGGTGAGTTAAATATCAAAAGTGAGTGGCGTAGCGAAGGTGCCACTGGCCCTAGTGCAAGCAAAGAATTTGTCCCCATGGCATAAATGGGCTAGTAATATACAGCCACCGCTTGAATGCTCGTGGGTAGGCCCATGGACCACTGAGCCAGTGCACCTGTGCACTACTGACGGCTTCAATGCTGGGAAGAATCTATACTGAGTTGAGAGAAGGCGCAATATTACACCCAAGGACAATAACAGAGGGGCATGTTTACAAGCCTCAAACGCCACCGGAGCATCACTTTTTCTGATGCTCTGGAGCGTTGCTCTCTCTCCCATATTTACAAGGTTGGGTTCAGCCACTTAACATGGCTTAACACCACCTTATAAATATGTTCCTTGCCGTAGCAGACGGCAAAGGAGCGGGCAAAGGGTGTTGCTGTGGGCATTCCACCGCAACACCCATTGATTTTTGATGCTGCCTCCGATTTACAAGGATGGGGCAGTGCCAAAAACCTAAGGCCAGGTAAAACCTGGTCTTAGGATGGCGATACGAGGAGAAATTAATAATTTCTCTTCATATTTTGCTCTTTCTTCATTCTGCAGCACACTAAGAAACAGAAAATCGCCTTTAAAGATTGTTAATGTGCTGGAAGATGTCCCTTCCTGCAAATAAACTATCGCCCCTGCAGCGCAGGCACTTGTGCAACATGGCGCAAGGGTGCCTGCACTGGCGTTAGGCAGCTTTTTAACGCCAGCACTAGGGGAAACGCAGCGGTACGCCATATTTTTGTAAATAGGGCGCATCCCTGCGTTCAAACAATGTCTGAGCGCAGCGTTACCAATTTTGGCGTAACACCCCGCTCTGACATTTTATTGTAAATATCCTCCCAAAGTGCTGTAAGAAACATGCTAGAATACTGAGTGGAAGAAGATAAAGCAATGTGGCGTTGTGTTAATTAAGTATTGTAATGTTGACCCCAAAAAGCGTAGCCAAAAGTAGGTGCACTCTGACACTGTCATGTTGTAGAGGCCATGCGGTGGTGTCAGGCCTATTAGTTGTCCACATTTCATGGCATTTGGTGAATGAAAAAAACTACCAGATGCAATGTCCATGGAAGTGTCCACACCACACTTTTTGCCACCAAAATCAGATAAAGTGCAAAATTACACAGAGGAGGAAGAGTCATTTGCAGTAACACGCCAACTATACATTGGCTCTGATTGTCTCGTCACGTCTGAATATAGGTTGTGTGTAGAATACTTACAGCATTCCTCGCTAGGTTTCCTCTGGCGTTCAAGGGTACGAGCTCGTGCAGCAGGAAGGCCCCCGCCACGGCGCCCAGCAGCTGCGCCGTCACGTAGAACGCAGCACGCAGGAAGGAGATGTGCGACCCGACCAGGAAGGCCAACGTCACTGCCGGGTTAAGGTGCGCGCCACTGACGTGCCTTACCGACTGGACCATGGTGCTAACGCTCAGGCCAAATGCAAGGGCGGTCTGTAAGACACTGGGAGCAGCGGCTGGCCAGCTCAGTGCCGCCCCTAGGGCGAATAAAACGAAGAAGAGCGTTGCAATAAACTCGGCAGCCACTGCCCGGGAAAAGGCCAGTGATCTCAGCTCCCACATGGCTGGTGCTGGCATGGTCCAGAGGAGTGCAGGCCTTTGTTTGATCTTTTTCTGCCTGCAGTACTACCTTCTTCTATCCTTGCAATGTGTTGTGTTAATATGTGTATATATATATAGGCGTGCTAGGGAAATTAAGGGTTGCCCAGGGTCAACAGGCGGGCTTTCATGTTCAGAAACCTGAGGCCTGGACAGTTTTAGATCTGAAGATATGAACTGCATTCTCGTGATAATGCATGTTTCGCTCCTCTGCCAGTCACTGAACCCCCTCACCGTTCCTCGTTCCCATGAAGCACTACCGCCCTTACCTCCTCTACCCTTTGGTATCTGCAACTCACAGGAGCAGAAACATTTAAAATCAGCATATATCACCCGTAACCGAAAAATGTGCTAATTTGCATTTTAATGTAGGGAAATAACTGCAATAAAGCTTGTGATATCTGATTGCACCATGCTAACCTGGTGTTGCAATAGGTAATAGTTCACTTTTCCTTGATTGATAGTTGCCGTCTGTTCTTCTGTTTCGTCAGAGTAACACACCACACAGAGGTATTTTCTGACCAAGAGCATTTCATTCTTAACCTTCTGAGGGCATGTAGATACATGCCAACACAGCGGGAGACCATAGGGGGCAAGGATGGTATGGTCAGCTGGTTTTGATTTTGAACCGAGAGCCCCTTGAAGTGAATGAAATCGCCAGTTTTTACGAGCAGGAAAACGTTTACACAAGGGTGAAACTTTGAAAAAAATTAGTAGGAGCTAATTACTTACTGTACAGTAAATCAGTCCAAGGAGAGTGACACCCTTCTAGTTGACAGTGAGTTGAGAGGCGAAAGGGACCAAGCAGCCACATGAATATAGCAACATCACAAAATAAAAAGATGGGCGGAGTGTTTAAACTTTTCAAACATTCACCCCCAGTCACAGAGCTGGGTTTAATCCACCATTATTTTGCTCGCCACATCATCCCAGTTTGGACCCAGCCATATGCAAATCAGTCTTGACCCTGCTCCTCATGGGAACTGTCCAGCCCGAACATGAATATAGGTCGTTACTTTGCATGCTTTAACATCATGAATCATTAATTCAGAGTTTGTACATTGTGAGTACCTTTTCATTAGGAGTATTTACATTGGGAGTGCCTTTACTTCACATCATTAAAGTTTAATGTTAATTATATTTAAGTATATATTTGGCTATACATATATATCTAGTATATGTGTGTGTGTTTATGTGTCCATGTGGAAAAATCACTGAAATAACCAAAGGTTAAAGTGACATTAACCTTTGTTTTTTTCTGTTAATTTCTGAGTTAAAAAATAAAATGTTAAGTAAGACATTATCACCAGACCTAACCATGACATTACGTTCACCTTTTTTTCAGTGAATTTCATTTGTTTTCCCAACCTAATATAAGATCCTGCCAGACCTAACTATAATGCCACTTTAACTTTTGTTTTTTAGTGGATATATATATATATATATATATATATATATATATATATATATATATATATATATATATATAATGTCATTTTAAGTAAGGCAGACCACAAAAGTATAAAAATATGGTCTAGTGCTTTAGCAACTGGTTAACACAGCAATTTATATAAAGCAGACCTATTGGTTTTGTCAAGAAATTACAACAATCATTTATCAATAACTTTATAATCTCATGTATCTTCATATATATACTTTACAATGATTGGCTATACATGTATATCTAATATATGTGTGTGTGTGTGTGTGTGTGTGTGTGTGTTTATGTGTGCATGTGGAAAAATCACTGAAATAACCAAAGGTTAAAGTGACATTAACCTTTGTTTTCTTTCTGTTAATTTCTGAGTTTTTAAAAGCAGACCTATTGGTTTTGTCAAGAAATTACAACAACCATTTATCAATAACCATATAATCTCATGTATTTTCAAATATATGACTTTACGATGATTAATAATTATTGCTGTCTAAAAAATATAAGTTTAAATAAAGTATTGTAATTCAAGATAATCCAAAATTGTGTGTTGAATCTTTTTTTTTTTACACTCTTCATGCCGCAAATTGTAGCCTAAGTACCAACCACATAGTGTTCATGTACTCTGGTTGAAAAAAGTACAGCTTCAGCCTGGAGTGCTGATAGAATATAAGGCAAGCTCTCCCGGAGTCAAGTATTCAATAACCCAGGAGACTTACTGCAACTTAAAAAAAATGTTTCTAGGGGGCTGCTGCGCTTGATGCAGACCCCCACGTTTAATAACGTGCTACATAGTGCCCCTCCCCTTCTAGGGTCCCCAAAAGGATCTATAAATATAGGTGAATAGCCCTTGCAGGGCATTATGGTGTACTCCCTGCCAGGAATAGTGATTATGAAAGGAGCTGCTGTTCTGCCCATTTCGGAGACCTCCCTGTATTTTAAAAATAATTTGTTTTATAGCTAGTTTTTTGAGTGCCCCAGTCCCACCCAGGGTACTCAAGAGCTAATCCATACATTGGAGGCCAAGGGGGAGGCCAGAGGCACCTGTGGCCCAACAGGATTCCCACTCACCAGCGAGCAGGAGCCGGCCACACAATGTTTGTAAGGGTGCCCGTGTCACACCTCTGGCACCTACTTTAAACCATGAGGGGCTGTAGCGGGGAGGCCCATGGCCCCATGCTGGGTACCGGCAGAAGCCAGCAATGCTTCTTTTGTCACAACCCAGTCCTCTATGGCCCTGCTGGCTCCCTTGGCAGCACCAACACTGGGTGCTGGCGGGAGGCAGCTCCATTGGTTTGCTCCCGCTAGGTTGGAACAGCTTGTGTTTCTGCTTCGTTGGGGCAGGTGTAAACCTGTGTTCCCTGGCCGAAAGACTGCAGACAAGGAATTGGATTTGTAATCCTGCACTCTCTCTAAGGCAGGGAACAGGGCAGTCTCCAAGGGGATGTGGTCCCTGGGACACTGGCTCTCTTCATGCCCTAAGGGTGGGTCCCCAGGACTGTGCTATGGCTTGGTGAGTGGGGCCCCACACTCCTCTCCTGAAATTTCACATTGATCACGGGGAATGGGGTCCCTGGTGCCATTTAATGGCTCAAGGAGGGAGGTCACTCGCCCCCCTCCCAAAAATATTTACCTTGGCCCTGGAGGTGGGGTCCCAGGGGCCGTTTAAAGTCTCAGGGCCCGATTCACAAAAGTAATCTGAGCCAAAATCCTAACTTTACGACTTTCGGTATTCACAAAAGGCATTAGGAGTACTAAAGTTCGGATTTTGTCTCAGTTAATCTTAAGTTTTGGTCTTAAGTTAAACGTAACACCGAAACTTACGTTTAACTGAGACAAAATCCTAACTTTAGTACTCCTAATGCCTTTTGTCAATACTTTAGTACTCCTAATGCCTTTTGTGAATACCGAAAGTCGTAAAGTTAGGATTTTGTCTCAGATTACTTTTGTGAAATGGGCCCTCAGGCAGGAGGGCACCTTGCTCCGTCCTCAAATAATTACATCGGACTTGGGGGATGGAGTCCCTGGAGCTTATAAATGGCTCAGCGAGGGGGTGCCATTACAGTGTATGCCATTACATCGCAATTATTGGTAAGGTAAGTGTTCAGGTGAGTTTTAATGTAATAATTTGTTTTTTAAAAAATAATTATTGTAATATTATCAGGTGGGCGTATATAGTGTGTGATTTTTAAAAATGTTTACACTTATGTTTTTGAGGAAAAAAAGTAACCCTTTAGGCACAAGATGTGAGGGATTTAGCGGTTATGGGTGGGGACGTGTATTAATACTCAGGTATTAATTCTAATATCTGTGTATTAATTTTAATGCCCGTAATACATACAATGTTATATTTTTTCAAATTAAATCATTTATAAAAACAAAAGGGTGTGTAACATAACCCTTTAGGCACAGGGCTTGAGGGATTTAGGGGGTGATGATTGGGGAAGTGTATTAATGCTCAGGTATTCATTTTAATACCCGGGTATTACTTTTTTAAGATTACTTGTTTAATATGAAATAGTATAACAATAGAAAAAGAGCATAAAACATTTATAATTTAGAATAACATGTAAAAAAATATAAAAATAATAAATGAAGCATAACACCTAATAGTTTTTAAAAGTATTAAATATATTTTATTAATCATTAAAAACAAACAATAGCTTTTATAAATAATAACAAAAATGAAATACACTTTTCAAAAGTTAGTAATATTTTTTTTTAATAAAGATAGTTATGTAATTTTTTTAAAATGTTTGTACAATTTTGAACATGTGTTAATATTTTATTAAACAGTAAAAACATATTTTCCCCTCACTTTTCTATTATATTTAATGGTAATAATTGTCCTTTTTTCATTTTTACTTTTAGCCTTGACGTATGCGGTTGAATGTCTGTTTCTACAGTCGGTGGAGCGTTGCGGTCAAGATTGGATTTAAGGGAGAGCTGCGTTCCGGTAAGAATTTTTAATATTTTAAATTTAAAGCTGTAGGTGGCCAACTTTTTTGTAAGGAGAGAGAAGGGAGGTAGCTGGAAGGTGTTTAGTTTAAAATTTGAATGTTATGTATATTTTAATCCATTTTTCTTCCTGTGCGTGTAGCTTCTATGGGAGCCTGTGTTCTGACCGACAACACAGGCTCCCATTTAAAAAAGGGGTGGTTGCAGAAAACCTTGCACTCTATGGCGGGCACCCCATGGTGCCTGCAACACTGTGTATGGTTGTAAAAAGGGGGCCAATGGGTACCCCCACGGGCCCCAATCTGAGGCCTCCGAGTGAAGTTGGGCCTGCTACAGGCCCCCCGAAGTCGGCTTCTGACAGCCGATCCGTGTCGGACTAACCGAGTTGGAAAGGCTGTCCGAATCTGACATCGTAATAGCTCGGTTAGAAACACGGTCCATAGAGCTGTACGAGTTGGCTCCAACCGCTCGGAACAGAGTCGAAAAAAAAAAACCGGTTACCTTTCATCATAATCGGGCGGTCGGAAATCTTTCTGAGCCGGTCGAAAACATGGGTTCCGACAGGGGTTCGGAAAAACTGAATGCCGTTCGGAGCCTTTCCGACCGACATCATGATGAGCCCCATATTTGTAATAATAGCGTGTTTTTTTAGCACTGTTTTGAGTTTTGTCCACAATACACGTTATGTCTGTAAAAGAAGGAAAAGGATTCGTGGGTTCAGATGCAGGCCTTTCAAAAGGGTGAAGAAGGTTTTTTTTGGAACAGATTTTTTTATGGATTACTGCGTTTTGGAAATGGGTGAACATGGATGGATTTGGACCTTTGTTATTCAAAATGGAACCTGGATCGTAGTAATGGATTAGATTTGCCATTTTATTTTTTAACTTTATGTTTTTGGGTTTTTTATATTTTGTTTTGGGTTTGTGTTTTGTAATTAGAACACAGATTTTTAAACCAACTAATAAGTTGTTGGTACTGGGGTTTACTCCACTTGTGTTTTACATTTTTGATCGGGACATTTGGACATTTATGGTTAAACCTTGTGGGTTATTTGAGTAAAGATGACTTTTGGTGACAGGATGAATTGAAGCATCACCAAAAGTTGAAGAAAGAAGACTTCTGCAGGTAGGATTTCTGACATTCCTAATAATTTTTCAAAAATAATTTAAAAAATGTCAATTATTTTTTTATTTTTAAAACAGGCAAATAAGTTAGAAGAAGGGGTTAGCTTGTTTTAGAAATGTAGTATGCTTGCAATATTTTCCAGGTAGTGTGAATCCATTGACAACATAAACTGTTGCATTTGTGCCAATATTCGTTCTGACATTTATTTACTTTATGAGAAATTCGTGGATTCAGACTACCTGTGAAAGGTTGTGATATTCTCATTTTGCTCTTTCTTCAAGGTTTCCAAAAAATGATAGAAGTTTGGGTGGGTTTTTCTAATAGATTTGTTGAAGGAGTTGTACCATCCCTCAATGGCATTATTAGTCTTAGCGCCACCCTCTAAGCAGGTCATGTAACAGTTCCACCAATCAATTGGGAACCTTGGCTTCCTACTGCGACCTGACCTGCTTAGATGTCCCATCCATGTATCTTCAAAATAATTTAGTAAGGTGCCCAATTTGTTATCGTTTTGTGTAAAGTAGTCAGATTTTGTAATTGCTGGGTAGTATTCATCTATACACTGTTAGGTGGCACGCAGCATAAGGCTGTTAGTTTCTTAAACTGATATTGTAGTTCACTGTCTGATATGTAGTCTTCAACTAAGGATGTTTTTGGGATTTTTTGCCAATATGCCAGTGAAAAGCGGAAAAAACATCCTTGAATCTGGTTTTCTGGGTATAATTTAGTAATGGTATTAATTATTGATAATTCAAAATCAATAATCACTTTTCTAGGACTTTTATTTAGAGTTTTATTTTTTATTACTGACAAAAATTCAATATAGGTTGAAGCTTGCTTATTAGGCAGTATATTGTACACTAAAGGAACAGTGTAGTTATTAATGTTGGGATGAATAGTGTATATTTTGCTGAAGGAATAGGGGTGTACTAAAAGGTACCCTCCATCATCCAAATATCACTTTTCTCCAGTTAAGCATGGTTACGGGGGGGGGAATTAGTATTAGTTTTAGAGGTTTTTTGTAGTCATGCAAAAGGAAAGATGTTAGTAAAGGTTTACTGTCAATTCTTTAGCTATGTTGATATCTGAGTAGGTTGGGGGTGTTACAGGTTGAGGGTTACTTGCCTGTTTTGGTTCTGTATAATACGACGTAGATCAGGAATAGTAGGCATAGAACTTGCTACATGCATAGGTATGTTTTGGGAAACCTCTCTCAAAACTGAGCCACGATTCATTGGAGCTGAATGCAAGGGATTCGTTTGTTCAATATTTTAACAAACTTCAAACTCCATTGCAGTGGCAGAGTGGTTCTGCTCCGTTGTTTTTTCAACAGTGTATCAAGAATAATCCCTCTGTAAAGGTAGCCACCATAGCTCAGTAGTCGGTTTCCCCTGCTTGATTTAATATAGTTTGCTTGTTTTCTTGCTGTCATTCTTTATCTGCTGGTAGAAAGAAAAAAAGATAAAAAAAGTTTTAGTGAATTGGTTGCTGAATGCGTTTTTGTAAAATGTTACCTGGAAGGGAAAAGCACTTTAAAATTACTGACTTCACAATCTACAATTCTTTTTCATAACAGTGGTCATTTATCTTGGGGTTTGCTATGTTTGCTGTAATTTTTTTTCGGGTTGATCCCTGTGAAAAAGAAATTATTTTGGGTGATAATTGAGTTTTTATTGTATGTTACCTTGAATGGGTTTCTCAGTTCTGTGAAAAGTAACTTTCAAATATGATGGTGTGTTTTTTTCTGGATTGGTGGAGATTGTTTTCTTCTAGATAGGGGGTGTGGCATGGGTTGATCTGTAGAGAAAGGAAAATAAAGCAAAATGTGTTCATGATTTGGTTTACATATGTTCTTTCAATATTATCCTGCAAGGGAAAATGTTTAGAAATTATTTATTTGAGATTCTACATTTTAATTTTTGATTATAAAGTTCATATTCATTAGGCCATGCTATGTTTGCAATCAGAAGTTTTTTCCTTTAAAGCTGTGAAAAGATAATATTGGTGATAACTGTGATTGAATTCAGTTTTACCTTTAATGGGTTGGCTTGTTGTGTGATCAGCAACTTCTGATAGTGATTTTTTTTTTGAGGATGTGTTCTTCCACACTGGTCGTGTGATATGGGTTGATCCATAGAGAAATGTGAAGATATGGCTGTATATTATTTTTTCATTTTCCAGCGGATGGATGGTTTGTATTAGACCTGTAAAAGAGATAATGGGCCTCATTACGATGTCGGTTGGAAAGCATTCCAACCAACTTAGTGTTGGAATGGTTTCTGACCGAATCAGATTCGGGGAGTCTGACTGACTTCTTTGGGAGCCGGTGTTCCGACCGAAAACACAGGCTCCCATTGAAGAAAGGTGTAGTTGCAGAAAACCTTGCACCCTGTGGTGGGCCACTAATGGTTGCAAAAGGTGGTCCCATGAGTATCCAATGGGCTCGAACCAGAGGCCTCTGGGTGAAGAGGGGCCTGCTATGGGCACTCGAAGTCAGTTTCCGACAGCCGATCCGTGTCGGACAAACCGAGTCAGAAAGGCTGTCTGAATCTGACATCGTAATATGTCAGTCGGAAACGCGGTCCATTGAGCAGTACGAGTCGGCTCCGACCAACTGGGTTGCTCCAAATGCTGGGTTGGTAGGACTGAATGGTTACCTAACATCATAATCAGTCGGTCGGAAATGTTTCAGTGTCGGTCAGCAACGCGGGTTCCGACACGGATTCAGATTAACCGAATGCCGTTCAGAGCCTTTCTGACCTAAATCTTAATGAAGCCCAATGTCTTTTTCTCTGGTTATATTTTATATACTTCATTTATTCAGATATATGTTTTTAATTTAGTTTAGTGAGATTAGATTAGGAGTGATGTTATATTTCCCTTCTTATATTGTGGACATTTTTTAAACTTTATGGAATGAAAGAGTTTCTTGTATAAATCTTTTACCTGTTGAGATATTTCAATGTTCATAAACTCTTTGGATTGTCTGTATTATGTTATGCTGTGTTTTTAAAGCCTTAAATTTCAAAGGTAAACATTTGCAGTTCTGATTAAGAAAAGAAAAGTGAGTATTATTTCCTGTTCATGCTTTCTTTCTTTTTTTATAATTAAGTACAGTTGAATACTTTCTTTTAGTGCCCCCACCACCATCCAGCACCTTCCCTGAGGCAAACACCTGTTGGATTAGTAATATTTATTTTGACCCCCACCACCGTCCAGCACCTTCCTTGAGGCAACCACTTGTTGGAGTAGGAATAGTTATTTTGCCCCCAACCACCATCCAGCACCTTCCATGAGGCAAGCACCTGTCGGAGTAGGAATAGTAATTTAGTCACCCACTACCATCCAGCACTTTCCCTGAGGCAAACACCTGTTGGAGTAGGAATCGTTGTTTTGCCCCCCACCACCTTCCAGCAACTTCCCACAGTCAAACACCGGTTGGAGTAGGAATAGTAATATTTCCCCCCACCATCCAGCACCTTCAGTAAGGGAAAAACCTGTTGGAGTAGGAATAACACCCTCTCTGAGGTAAACGCTTATCGGAATAGGAAGAGTTATTTTGCCCCCACCACCATCCAGGACCTTCCTTGAGGCAAGCACTTGGCGGAGTAGGAATAGTAAATTTGCCCCCCACCACCATCCAGCATCATCCCTGTGGCACACACCTTTCTGAGTAGAAATAGTTATCTTGCCCCCCACCACCATCCAGCACCTTCCCTGAGGCAAACACCTGTCTGAGTAGGAATAGTAATGTTGTCCCACACCGCCATCCAGCACTTCCCTGAGGCAAACACCTGTTGGAGAAGGAATAGTTATTTTTACACCCACCACCGTCCAGCACCCTCCCTGAGGCAAACACCTGTTGGGGTAGGAATAGTTATTTTTGCCCCCCACCACCATCCAGCACTTTCCCAGAGGCAAACACTTGTAGGAATAGGAATAGTTATTTTGCCCCCCACCACCATCCAGGACCTTCCTAGAGGCAGACACCGGGTGGAGTAGGAATAGTAAATTTGCCCCCAACACACTCCTGCACCGCCACTGAGGTAAACACCTGTCGGAGTAGGTATAGTTATTTTGCCCCCAACCACCATCCAGCACCTTCCCTGAGGCAAGCACCTGTCAGAGCAGGAATAGTAATTTTGTCACCCACTACCATCCAGCACTTTCCCTGAGGTAAACACGTGTTGGAGTAGGAATCGTTATTTTGCCCCCCACCACCTTCCAGCAACTTCCCTCAGCCAAACACCGGCTGGAGTAGGAATAGTAATTTTTCCCCCCACCATCCAGCACCTTCCGTAAGGCAAACACCTTTTGGAGTAGGAATAGCTATTTTGCCCTCACCACCATCCAGAACCTTCCCTGAGGCAAACACCTGTTGGAGTAGAAATAGTAGTTTTGCCCCCACCACCATCTAGCACCCTCTCTGAGGTAAACGCTTGTCGGAATAGGAATAGTTATTTTGCCCTCCACCACCACCCAGGACCTTCCTTGAGGCAAGCACTTGGCGGAGTAGGAATAGTAAATTTGCCCCCCACCACCATCCAGCACCTTCCCTGAGGCAAGCACCTGTCTGAGTAGGAATAGTAATGTTGTCCCCCACCACCATCCAGCACTTTCCCTGAGGCAAACACCTGTTGGAGTAGGAATAATTATTTTGCCCCCACCACCAACAATCACCCTCCGTGAGGCAAACACCGGTTGGAATAGGAATAGTTATTTTGCCCCCACCACCATCCACACCTTCCTTGAGGCAAACACCTGGCGTAGTAGGAACAGTAAATTTGCCCCCCCCACCACCATCCAGCACCTTCCCTGTGGCAAGCACCTGTCGGAGTAGGAATAGTAATTTTGTCCCCCACCACCATCCAGCACTTTCCTGGAGGCAAACACCTGTTGGAGTAGAAATAGTTATTTTGCCCCCCCACCACCATCAAGCACCCTCCCTGAGGCAAACACCTGTCGGAGTATGAATAGTTACTTTGCCCCCCACCACCATCCAACACTTTCCTTGAGGCAAACTCCTGGCATAGTAGGAATAGTAAATTTGCCCCGCACTACCATCCAGCATCTTCCCTGCGGCAAACACCTGTCGGAGTAGATATAGTTATTTTACCCCCCACCACCATCCAGCACCTTCCCTGAGGCAAACAACTGTCGGAGTAGGAATACAAATGTTTCCCCCTACCACCATCCAGTACTTTTCCTGAGGCAAAAACCTGTTGGGATAGCAATAGTAATTTTGCCCCCACCACCATCCTCCACCTTCCATGTGGCATACACCTTTCGGAGTAGGAATAACAGTTTTAGCCCCCCACCACTATCCCGCACCATCCATGAGGTAAACCGTTGTTTGAGTTGGATTAGTAATTTAGCTTGCCTTCACTTTCCAGCATCTGCCCTGAGGTAAATTTTGAGAACACATTTTCTAAAGGACATTCCCTGGCATACTATTAGTACTTTTTAAAACCACTGCAGTAATTTAGCTGATGTGTTTAAAGTAAAAAAAAAATCGAAAACTTTTTTTAATACCAATCGATTTCAATAACATACACTTAATTTTGTGAGTGTCCTGTCGAGAGTCAGATGAAAGTCTGTGGATTTAAAAAATATATATTATTACTAAATGTTTAGGGGTTTTAGTGTATTATCTGTAGGTGTGTAATTGTTTTACTTACTTGATCTGTAGGTGGCAGTGTTCAAAAGTGATCTGTCTGTTTTTTCTCTGCACTCCAATGCATGTGGACACCACGGAAGTCAGTGATCCACTGAGCACAAAATGGGGGACGGCTACATTTATAAGTGTTTGTGTGGTGAATGGTAATTTAAAACAAAATATGATTTGGATTGCATTTTTAATTGTGAACCTAGTTCTGACAAAAACTATATTTAATAGGTAATGTTTACAAATATGTTTTTTTCTTTCATGGTTAGTTTGGCAGCCATTTTGATAGGTCAATGAATACAGACATTTAGTAAAAATAGAGAAGGGACACCTGTAAAATTATTTTTGTAATGCGTCTGCTTTCTTTTCTATCAGCGTTATATTGATTAGTTTTTTTTAACCTTGTTGAGTACAGTCAGGGGCTCATTACGATGTCGGGAATCACTTCTGCCTGACACCGGCTCGGTCGCGGGACTGACCAAAACCCAGTCGTCGGTCCCAACCGCCCCATTAGGATGCGACCAAACACAGTTCGATCACATTCCTATATTTCACTATGGGAGCATGCATTACGACCATAAACCGTCCGTAATACATGCTCCCATAGTGAAATGGAAGGCGCTGTTAATCCCAGCACTCCATGGCAGACACCTGCTTGCCACAAGGTGCAGGGATCTCCAAATTGCAGCAATGGTTCTCGTCTGGAGCACATTCCCTACATGTTTTAAGTTAAACTAATCCAACCTATCTCCTGCCAAATCCTATGTCAACTTTAGGCCTCCCCCCACGCTGGTCAAGAATGCATGGCATTTCAGTAAGGAAGGTATTATCATTGCTTGTTTTGAGGTTCCCCTCAACAGTGGGATACTGTAAGGAGGAGCAAAAAGCCCCATACTAAAGGAGATGAACCAAGCAAACTCATTTAAAGTATACCATTTTCCTGTCTTATTAGGGGATAAGTAAATAATATTTCCCCATAAGAATTGAAAGTTGTAAATGGGGAAGTATCCCTGGTACAGCAATGGAGAAGTGGAAGCCCATACTACGGATGCTCGAGAGCAGTTCCTATGCATAACTACACTGTAGCACCTATGCATGATTGTAGCATGGAGCACACAGCTTTCTGTTATCAATTACGTAAACCAAATGTTCTGTGTTTCTAGAGAGGGCTTAGCTTAAGTTCAGAGTAAGCAAAGGTTGCAAAGTTGGTAGTGCTTAGTGTGCATTTTGTATGTGTGCAAGGGCTTCATGCTGTGTACTTTTGTTCTAAAAATAGAGCATCTTATCATCAGGAGGTCATCTGGAGGTCTTTGTAGCACATGTTGCTCAAGTGTTTACTCAGTATGGGGTTATTGAGTGAGAGTGTTCAAATTCTGGGTGGTGCCCTGCCTGTTTTCAATGTATGGGGCTCTGGAGGTCCTTCTGCAGTGTAGTTTGCGGCCTGGTGGCAGTGTGGCACTGATGAGGCCATTTTTATGAGAAGATTTCAGTTTTTAGTTACTGTATGAATGTGTGAGCATGTAGGTTGGATGCACCCTTTGTATTAAGTGTAGGTGAGGGTGCAGATGACCTGCTGCCAAGATTCTGGAAGGGCTGCAAGGAAAGGGGAGTGACTGAAGGAGACCATCCTCCTGACTTCAGAACTCACCAATGGTAGCTGAAGAGGTGTGAGGGGAGGCAGAGTAGAGGTAGGTGAGCCACTCAAAGCTAGAAGCAGGCTTGACATTCAGGCATGGCTTGGGTCCAGCTCAAGTTCATCTTGGAATATCAAGCCAAACTGAGCTGAGCTTTCTTAGGAGGCTAGTGGCTACAGATCTGCCCAGGCAGCATGGGGAACCAGATTCGCAACTGTCCCCGGCTCCCCAGCCTGTGAATCCACCCTGTGCTGGAACAAAGAAAAAGTGTAACATATTCTGTGTTTGGTTTGAAACATGCTTCAGTTCTTGGGCAATTTTCACGCTATAGTAAACTCCTAAAAATAAAATGTGGATTCTGCCACTCTCTAATCTCATCCTACCAGAGTTAAGGACAAAATATTAACCTTTGATATCAGAAAGAGATAGCCATCTAGTGGGTGTATTGTGCAATATGAGACTGGAAGATCTTGGACTAATCTCGGCTTCCCTGCTTGACCAAACTGGGTGGGACCTGGCAAATATATTATTTTGGTTATCCTCCTTTTTTGCTCATTATCACAGATAAGAGCACCTTCAAAAACATGAGATCAGGATTTGTGCTGAACAAAACCCTCTTCAGTTCAATTTATTAGCCTAGAATATTGGTTAATGCGTATCAACCGAGCCACATAAAGGGCACACAAGACAACTAACTTGCCTCTCAGTTCATTAATAGCATTGTCATCAGGGAAGTGGCCGAATTGTTTCACAGCGCATGTTTAAAAACTCTCACTTTTAATATATGCTCTCATTACAGTGATATAATCTGATATACCAGGTGAGATGCTTCTGCCTGTTAAAGAAATAGTTTTTTTGAATTTTAAAGACATCTTATATTCTAACCTGATGTTTGCTGCATGATTTTCTTGCCAAATATAATTTTATGGCTCGGCTCATACACAGGCTCCTAGTTACATAATTACGAACATTTTGTGCTGTCTTTACATCATAAAAGTGACATAAACCAGCACCAAGGTTTTTTGGTTGTTATTTACTTCCCAGTGCTTTGCGTTATGGTGGTACATGGACGTTTCCATACAACCACCCATACTGTTTGATGCAAAACTCTATCTACTAACATTAGTAGACAGGGTTTTGCGCCAAAAAATAACGCTTCTTTGAAGCAGGAGTTAAAAAGGAGAAATGCTTTTATTTCTCCTAATGCTTCCCACTTTGCATGTGTGTAGGAGGTGAACGGGTTGTAAGTTGATTTGTCTACTTTATTTACAGTTCATGAGCTTGTGGTTTGCTGAGACAGTGAAAGCTAACAGAAACGGATCTAGCATTTGAAAGCCATTTTTGGCTGACCTTATGCAGACCTCTGCTCTTTCACTCGTAGATCACTTGGAAAGTACAAGTTTCTAAATGCTCATGCACTGATGACAGAAAAAAACATTGGCAAAACCAATACGTCTCACCTTTGGAACCAATTGTATTTGACAATGCCTTTTGGCAATACTGTACTCATTGGCACAATGTTTCGCTGGTTGGCTCAGAGAAAACAAAAGCAAAAAACGATGTAATGATGTGGGTGCAGCCACCCTGTCCTTTTGTAGGGATGCACATGTGTGATGACGTGTGTGCGTGCATGCTTAATTGCACATGTATGCCAGCAAACGTACGTGAGTGCCACCCGACAGAGCAGCTGTCTGGTTTAAAGACATCTTGGGGATATTCAGAAAACTGACCGAGAAATGCATTCCTCCTCTTGCTTATCATTGACCTTGTGGTTTGTAACTCACACTTTCTGGCTTTCTATTTGCTGGCTTTATTTGTTTTAGGCTGTTAAGCTTTAGTTTGTCCCTTCTGTTGCCCAAACCTTGTTTACTGTATTCTTCCACAAACTCACTTTCTGCAAACACGCCTTTAAATCTTGTTCTTTTCTTGTCACATTTGCTGTGCATTCAGAGACTGAGGTCAAATGTCAAGCTATCTCTTCTGAGGGAGCTTGGTGTTTGCCTTTCTTTTCTTATTTCAAAGTGAGAGATTTTATGTGGCAATGTTTCTGAGTATCCATGTAAGCAGAGAGGGTGTAGGATGTTTTTCTTTTTGAGCACACACACACACACAAAAATGAACTCTGCTGATGTTTCAGAATATAATAGAATTAGTGCAAATGAAGCACTTTGTAATTCTGATGTGTGGTGGAAACAAATATTTGAATGTGATCAAAACACATCAAAACGCAAGGTGATGACATTTGAACACATTATCGTTTGTATGCAGTAAAACCGTATTTCGGTGCAAATGTAATGGGAATTTCAATTGAGAATGTATTGTGTCTAATGGTAATGCGTTACTGCACCATTCATACTCCACTCCACTCCACTCTATTCCCTTCCACTCTATGCCACGCTACTCCATTCTATGCCATTCCCCTCAACTCTACAACATGCCCTTCCACTCTCACACACTCTACGACACGCTACGCCATTCGACTCCACGCCACTCCAAACTACGTCACTCACTCCACAACACAACACAACACACCACTCCACTCTACGTCCAATTTACCCACCTCAATCCAACCTCCAATCTACCCCACCCTATTCCAATCTACCCCATTTCAATCTACGCCACTCTACTTCAATTAACCCCAATCCCCTATACTACAATCCAATCCACCCCAACTCACCACACTCAACTGCACTCTAATCTACAGTACTGCATTCTACTCTACCCCAATCTAAAAATACAATTGGCACAGACTGTTTACAAGTTACATATAGTTGTTTTCACAATACTATGTTTTTCAATTAATAATGTCTTAAAGTTGTGCACTTCACACGTAAGGTTGTTTTTCCAAATCTTATACTCCACAAATAATTTCTACCCCAATCTACCCCACTCCACTACATTCTACCCCACTCCACTCCAATCTGCCCCACTCCACTCAATCTAACCCATTCACTCCCACCCACTCCACTCTACCCCACTCCACACCAAACTACCACACTCCATTCAAATTTTTCCCGTGCTGCTCCAATCTACCCCCGCCACTCAACCCACTTCAATCTACCCCACTCCAATGTACCCCAATTCACTCCACTCCACTCCACTCTACTCCAGTGTACTCTTCTCCACTCCAAACTACCCCAGTCCAATATACCGCACTCCATTCCAATTTACCCCATTCCACTCCAAACGCCACTGCAGTCTATCCAACTCCTCTCCACTCTACCCCACTCCACTCCAATCTACTACACTCCAATCCACCCAATCTTCCCCAGTCCTGTCCACTTAAATCTACCCCACTCAACTTTACCAAACTCCACTCTACCCAAATCTTCCCCACTCTACTTCACTCCGTTCTACCCCACTCCAATCTATCACATTCCACTCACACCAACCCTACTCCACTCCAATCTAACCCACTCCACCCGCTTCATTCTACCCCACCCCACTCCACCCCAATGAGCCCTACTCAAATCTATCCCTCCCCAATCTGCCCCACCACAATCTATCCCACTCCAATCTACCCCTGTTTACTCCACTCCAATCTACTCCAGTCTACCCCAATCTATCCCACTCCACCCCAATCCAAAGCAAATCTACACCACCCCACCCTACCTCACCTCACTAAACTCCAACCCAACCCACTTCACTTCAATCTACCCTACTCCAATCTACCCTACTCCAATCTAACCCACTCCATTCTACTCTTCCTCAATCTAGCTCACTCAACTCCCATATCTAGTCAACTCCAGACTATCCAACTCCACTCTACCCCTCTTCACTCCCATCTACCACCCTCCACTGTACCCTAATCTACCCCACTTCACTCATCCCAGTCCAATCCACTCGATCTACCCTTCTCCACTCTATCCCAATCTACCCCACTCCATTCCACTCTACCCAATCCACCTACTCCACTTCACTCCGATCTACCACATGCCACCCAAATCAACTCCAGTGCAATCTAACTCACTCCACCCCAATCCACCCCACTACATCCCACTCCAATCTACCCTACCCCACCCCAAACTACCCTACTCCAGTATACCCCATCCAGTTTTCCCCACTCCAGTCTACCCCAATCTACTCCATTCCAATCGAATCCACTCCAATCTACACTACCCTAACCCAATCAACCGCACTCTATCTACCCCACCCCATTCCAATCCACCCCACCCCGTTCCAATCTACCCAACACCACTCTATCCAAATCCACTCCAATCTATGCCTCGCTATTGTACCCCACTCCACTCCAATCTTCCCTAATTTGCCCCACTCCAAACTAACCCACTCCTATCTCACTCCAATCTCCAGCTCCACTCCAATATGATCCACTTCTCTCCAATCTACCCTACCATGATCCCACTTTACTCCAAACTACCCCAATCCAATGCATCCACTCCACTCTTCCCCGGTCTACCCCACTCGTCTACCCCACTCCACTCTACCTAACATATCCTGCTCCGCTCTACCCTGTTCTAACCCACTCAAATCTACTGCACTCCAATCTACCACACTCCGCTCTACCCCGCTCCACTCCAGTTTACGCAACTCCAACCCAATCAGTTCTACTTCACCTCAATCTATCCCACTCCACTCAAATCTACTCCTCTCCATTCCTATCTACCCCATTCCATTCCAATCTACCCCACCCCAAACTACCTCAACCCACTGCACTCCACTCTTCCGCAGTCTACGCCCCTCCACTCCAATCTACCCCAATATATCCAACTCCATTCTACCCCAGTCTACCGCACTCAAATCTACCCCATTCCAATCAACTCCACTCCCCCTACCCCACCCTACCCCAAGCTGATCTATTTCAGCCCAATCTACCCCATTTCAATCTACCCCACTCCCTCACTCCAATATACCCTACTCTAATCTACCACACTCCACTACAATGTACCCCACTCCAAAGTACCCCACTCCTATCTATCTCACTCCAATATACTCCATTACACTCCTATCTACCCCACTTCACTCCAATATACTCTAGTATAAGCCACCCAATCTATCGCACTCCAATCTACCCAACTCCACTCTACCCCATCCTAATCTACCACACTCCACCCCAATATACTGCTCTCCAGTCCTATATACCACACTCCACTCCAATATACCCCACTCCATTTCACTCTACCCAATCTACCCACTCTACTTCACTCCGTTATACCATATGCCACCCAAATCCACTCCACGTCAATCTAACTCATTCCACCCCAATCCACCCCACTACATCTCACTCCAATCTACCCTACCCCACTACACCCCAAACTACCCTACTCCAGTATACCCCATCCAATTTTCCCCACTCCAGTCTACCCCAATATACTCCATTCCAATCTAATCCACTCCAATCTACCCTACTGTAACCCAATCTACCTCACTCTATCTACCCCACCCCACCCTATTCCAATCCACCCCACCCCATTCCAATCTACCCCACAGCACTCTATCCAACTCCACTCCACCCTTTGCCTCGCTATTCTACCCCACTCCACTCCAATCTTCTCTAATTTACCCCACTCCAAGCTAACCCACTACTATCTCACTCCAGCTCCACTCCAATCTACTCCACTTCTCTCCAATCTACCCTAACAGGAGCCACCCAATCTATCCCATTCGAATCTACCCCACTTTACTCCAAACTACCCCAATCCACTGCACTCCACTCTTCCCCGGTCTACCCCACTCCACTCTACATAACATATCCTGCATCGCTCTACCCCGATCTACCCCACTCAAATCTACTGCACTGCAATCTACCCCACTCAGTTCTACCCCACTCCACTCCAATCTAGCCAACTCCAACCTAATCTGTTCTACTTCACTTCAATCCATCCCACTCCAATCCAATCTACTCCTCTCCATCCCTATCTACCCCATTCCACTCCAATCTACCCCACTCCAACTACCTCAACCCACTGCACTCCACTCTTCCTCAATCTACCCCCCTCCACTCCAATCTACCCCAATATATCCAACTCCACTCTACCCCAGTCTACCTCACTCAAATCTACCCCATTCCAATCAACTCCACTCCATTCACCTTACCCCACCCTATCCCAAGCGGATCCATATCAACCCAATCTACCCCATTTCAATCTACCCCACTCCAATTTACTCTAATCTACCACACTCCACTCCAATGCACCCCACTCCAAAGTACCCCACTCTGTCTCACTCCAATCTACTCCACAACACTCCTATTTACCCCAGTTCACTCCAATGTACTCTACTATCAATCAATCAGGGGTTTATAAAGCTCACTACTCACCCGTGAGGGTCTCAAGGTGCTGGGGGGGGGGGGGGCAGCTCCGGATCAGTCGAAGAGCCAGGTCTTGAAGTCCTTCCTGAAAGTGTGCTAGGTTGGGGAGCGTCTGATGTTCACGGGGAGCTTGTTCCAGGTCTTGGCTGCGATGTAAGAGAAGGCTCTCCCACCTGTTCTGTTTCTATGGATGCGGGGGTCCTCAGCCAGGGTGAGGTCGGCAGAGCGGAGGTTCCTCTTGGGTATGTTGAAGGATACTCTCTCGTTGAGGTATTTGGGTCCGATGTTGTTGAGGGATTTGTAGGCGTGGGTGAGGAGTTTGAAGGTGACCCTCTTCTCAACGGGAATCCACCCAATCTATCCCACTCCAATCTACCCCACCCTAATCTACCCCACTCCATGCCAATATACTGCTCTCTAGTCCTAACTTCCACACTCCGCTCCTATCTACCCCACTCCATTTCACTCTACCCACTCCACTTCACTCCAATCTACCACATGCCCCCAAATCCACCCCTGTTCAATCTAACTCACTCCACCCCAATCCACCCCACTACATCCCATTCCATTCCACCCTACCCCACTACACCCCAAACTACCCTACTCCAGTATACCCCATCTAATTTTCCCCAATCCAGTCTACCCCAATCTACTCCATTTCAATCTAATCCACTCCAATCTACCCTACCCTAACCTAATCTACCTCACTCTGTCTACCCTACCCCACCCCATTCCAATCCACCCCACCCCATTCCAATCTACCTCACAGAACTCTATCGAACGTCACTCCAATCTATGCCTCGCTAGTCTACCCCACTCCACTCCAATCTACCCTAATTTACCCCACTACAAACAAACCAACTCCTATCTCATTCCAATCTCCAGCTCCACTCCAATCTACTCCACTTCTCTCTAATCTACCCTCCCGTGATCCACCCGATCTATCCCATTCAAATCTACGCCACTTTACTCCAATCTACCCCAATCCACTGCACTCCACTCATCCCCGGTCTACCCCACTCCTCTCCACACTACCCAACATAACCCGCTCCACTCTAGCCCGCTCTACCCCACTCAAATCTACTGCAATCCAATCTACCCCACTCCGCTCTACCCCGCTCAGCTCCAATCTACCCAACTCCAACCCAATCTGTTTTACTTCACCTCAATCTATCCCACTCCACTTTAATCTACTCCTCTCCATTCCTATCTACCCCATTCCACACCAATCTACCCCACTCCAAACTACCTCAACCCACTGCACTCCACTGTTCCTCAGTCTACCCCCTCCACTACAATCTACCCCGATATATCCAACTCCACTCTACGCCAGTCTACCTCACTCAAGTCTACCCCGTTCCAATCAACTCCACTCACCCTACTCCACCCTACCTCAAGCTGATCCATTTCAACCAAATCTACCCCATTTCAGTCTACCCCACTCCCCCACTCCAATATACCCTACTCTAATCTACCGCACTCCACTCCAATGTACTCCACTCCAAAGTACCCCACTCCTATCTATCTCACTCCAATCTACTCCACTACACTCCTATATACCCTACTTCACTCCAATATACTCTACTATAATCCACCCAATCTATTCCACTCCAATCTAACCCACTCCACTCTACCCCACCCTAATCTACCCCACTCCGCACCAATATACTGCTCTCCAGTTCTATCTACCACACTCCACTCCAATCTATCCCATTCCACTCCAATCTACTGCACTTCACTCTTCCCCAGTCTACCCCACTCCAATCTACCTCAATATATCCAACTCCACTCTACCCCAATCTACCCTACTAAAATCTAACCCATTCCAATTTATTCCACTCCACTCCAATCTATCCCACTTTACCACAATCTGCTACATGTCACCCCAATTCACCTCAATTTAATCTACTCCACTCCCCCACTCCAATCAACCCCACTCTCATCTACCCAAATCCACTCCACTACACTTCAATCAACCACCTCTACCTGCCTCTACCCCACTACAATCTACTCCCCACCACTCCAGTCTACCTTACTCTCCCAGTCTACCCCACTACCCCAATTTACCCCACTCCAAACTACCCCAGTCAACCACCACTCCATTCCATTCTACCTTGCTATAATCCACGCACTCTAACCCACTCCACTCCAATCTACCCTACTCCACTACAGTCTACTCCACTCTACCCCAAACCCCAAGCTGATCCATTTCAGCCCAATCTACCCCATTTCAATCTACCCCACTCCCCCACTCCAATTTACCCTACTCTAATCTACCATACTCCACTCCAATGTACCCCACTCCAAAGTACCCCACTCCTATCTATATCACTCCAATCTACTCCACTCCACTCCTATCTACCCTACTTCACTCCAATATACTCTACTATAATCCACCCAATCTATCCCACTCCAATCTACCCCACTCCACTCTACCCCACTCCACTCTACCCCACCCTAATCTACTCCACTTCACGCCAATATTCTGCTCTCCAGTCCTATCTACCACACTCAACTCCAATCTACCCCACTCCACTCCAAACTACTGCACTCCACTCTTCCCTAGTCTACCCTACTCCAATCTACCTCAATATATCCAACTCCACTCTACCCCAATCTACCCAACTCAAATCTACCCCATTCCAATTTACTCCACTCCACTCCAATCTACCCCACTTTACCACAATCTGCTCCATTTCACCACAATTCACCTCATTTTAAACTACTCCACTCCCCCAATCCAATCAACCCAAATCCACTCCACTTTACTCCACTGCACTTCAATCAACCGCCTCTACCTGCCTCTACCCCACTTCAATCTACTCCCCACCACTCCAGTCTACCCCACTCCCCCAGTCTACCCCACTCCCACTCCCCCAATTTACCCCACTCCAAACTACCCCAGTCAACTACCACTCCATTCCATTCTACGTTACTATAATCCACACACTCTAACCCACTCCACTCCAATCTACCCTACTCCACTTCAGTCTACGCCTCTCCACTGTACCCCAATCCACCCCACTCTTCCTGAATCTACCCCACTCTACTCCAATCTGACTTAATATATCCCACTCCACTATCCCCTATGCACCCCGATCAACCCTACTCCTATCTACCCCACTCCAAATTATTCCACTCTAATCTACCCCAATATACTCCACTTCAATCTACCCCACTCCCTCCCAATGCACCCCAATCTACCCCAATTCAATCTACCCCACTCCAATCTACCCCAATATATCCAACTCCATTCTACCCCAGTCTACCTCACTCAAATCTACCCCATTCCAATCAACTCCACTCACCCTACCCCACCCTACCCCAAGCTGATCCATTTCAGCCCAATCTACCCCATTTCAATCTACCCCACTCTCCCACTCCAATGTAACCTACTCTAATCTACCACACTCCACTCCAATGTACCCCATTCCAAAGTACCCCACTCCTATCTATATCTCTCCAATCTACTCCACTACACTCCTATCTACCCTACTTCACTCCAATATACTCTACTATAATCCACCCAATCTATCCCACTCCAATCTACCCCACTCCACTCTACCCCACCCCAATCTACCCCACTTCATGCCAATATTCTGCTCTCCAGTCCTACCTACCACACTCCACTCCAATCTACCCCACTCCACTCCAATCTACTGCACTCCACTCTTCCCCAGTCTACCCTACTCCAATCTACCTCAATATATCCAACTCCACTCTACCCCAATCTACCCAACTCAAATCTACCCCATTCCAATCTACTCCACTCCAATCTACGACACTTTACCACAATCTGCTCCATTTCACCCCAATTTACCTCAATTTAAACTACTCCACTCCCCCATCCAATCAACCCAAATCCACTCCACTTTACTCCACTACACTTCAATCAACCGCCTCTACCTGCCTCTACCCCACTTCAATCTACTCTCCACCACTCCAGTCTACCCCACTCCCTCAGTCTACCCCACTCCCACTCCCCCAATTTACCCCACTCCAAACTACCCCGTCAACTACCACTCCATTCCATTCTACGTTACTATAATCCACGCACTCTAACCCACTCCACTCCAATCTACCCTACTCCACTACAGACTACTCCCCTCCACTGTACCCCAATCCACCCCACTCCACTCTTCCTGAATCTACCCCACTCCACTCCAATCTGACTTAATATATCCCACTCCACTATCCCCTATGCACCCCGATCAACCCTACTCCTATCTACCCCACTCCAAATTATTCCACTCTAATCTACCCCAATATACTCCACTCCAATCTACCCCACTCAGCCCAATCTACCCCATTTCAATCTACCCCACTCCCCCACTCCAATTTACCCTACTCTAATCTACCATACTCCACTCCAATGTACCCCACTCCAAAGTACCCCACTCCTATCTATATCACTCCAATCTACTCCACTCCACTCCTATCTACCCTACTTCACTCCAATATACTCTACTATAATCCACCCAATCTATCCCACTCCAATCTACCCCACTCCACTATACCCCACTCCACTCTACCCCACCCTAATCTACTCCACTTCACGCCAATATTCTGCTCTCCAGTCCTATCTACCACACTCAACTCCAATCTACCCCACTCCACTCCAAACTACTGCACTCCACTCTTCCCTAGTCTACCCTACTCCAATCTACCTCAATATATCCAACTCCACTCTACCCCAATCTACCCAACTCAAATCTACCCCATTCCAATTTACTCCACTCCACTCCAATCTACCCCACTTTACCACAATCTGCTCCATTTCACCACAATTCACCTCATTTTAAACTACTCCACTCCCCCAATCCAATCAACCCAAATCCACTCCACTTTACTCCACTGCACTTCAATCAACCGCCTCTACCTGCCTCTACCCCACTTCAATCTACTCCCCACCACTCCAGTCTACCCCACTCCCCCAGTCTACCCCACTCCCACTCCCCCAATTTACCCCACTCCAAACTACCCCAGTCAACTACCACTCCATTCCATTCTACGTTACTATAATCCACACACTCTAACCCACTCCACTCCAATCTACCCTACTCCACTTCAGTCTACGCCTCTCCACTGTACCCCAATCCACCCCACTCTTCCTGAATCTACCCCACTCTACTCCAATCTGACTTAATATATCCCACTCCACTATCCCCTATGCACCCCGATCAACCCTACTCCTATCTACCCCACTCCAAATTATTCCACTCTAATCTACCCCAATATACTCCACTTCAATCTACCCCACTCCCTCCCAATGCACCCCAATCTACCCCAATTCAATCTACCCCACTCCAATCTACCCCAATATATCCAACTCCATTCTACCCCAGTCTACCTCACTCAAATCTACCCCATTCCAATCAACTCCACTCACCCTACCCCACCCTACCCCAAGCTGATCCATTTCAGCCCAATCTACCCCATTTCAATCTACCCCACTCTCCCACTCCAATGTAACCTACTCTAATCTACCACACTCCACTCCAATGTACCCCATTCCAAAGTACCCCACTCCTATCTATATCTCTCCAATCTACTCCACTACACTCCTATCTACCCTACTTCACTCCAATATACTCTACTATAATCCACCCAATCTATCCCACTCCAATCTACCCCACTCCACTCTACCCCACCCCAATCTACCCCACTTCATGCCAATATTCTGCTCTCCAGTCCTACCTACCACACTCCACTCCAATCTACCCCACTCCACTCCAATCTACTGCACTCCACTCTTCCCCAGTCTACCCTACTCCAATCTACCTCAATATATCCAACTCCACTCTACCCCAATCTACCCAACTCAAATCTACCCCATTCCAATCTACTCCACTCCAATCTACGACACTTTACCACAATCTGCTCCATTTCACCCCAATTTACCTCAATTTAAACTACTCCACTCCCCCATCCAATCAACCCAAATCCACTCCACTTTACTCCACTACACTTCAATCAACCGCCTCTACCTGCCTCTACCCCACTTCAATCTACTCTCCACCACTCCAGTCTACCCCACTCCCTCAGTCTACCCCACTCCCACTCCCCCAATTTACCCCACTCCAAACTACCCCGTCAACTACCACTCCATTCCATTCTACGTTACTATAATCCACGCACTCTAACCCACTCCACTCCAATCTACCCTACTCCACTACAGACTACTCCCCTCCACTGTACCCCAATCCACCCCACTCCACTCTTCCTGAATCTACCCCACTCCACTCCAATCTGACTTAATATATCCCACTCCACTATCCCCTATGCACCCCGATCAACCCTACTCCTATCTACCCCACTCCAAATTATTCCACTCTAATCTACCCCAATATACTCCACTCCAATCTACCCCACTCCATCCCAATGCACCCCAATCTACCCCAATTCAATCTACCCCACTCCAATCTAACATGCTACTCTACCCAACTCCCCCACTCCAATCTACCGACTTCAATCTAACCCCCTCCAATCTACCCCAATCTACCCCCTCCACCCCACTGCAATCCACCCCAATCGGCCCCACTCCATTCTACCCCCATTCCACTCTATGCCAATCTACCCTACCCACTAACCTTTGCTGCCTCCCCCTAAAAAACTGAAAATATATAACATTTGCAGAAAAGAGACTGGGGGCATTGTAAAATGGAGGAGGGGTTGGTGAGGAAGCAAAGAGGGAGTGGAAAAGCAGCATGTGAAGGAGAGCAAACTGGGGATCACAATGAGAAGCACACAAGCAAGAAAGCAACAGAGCTCTGGGAAGGCATGGGGTTTGGTATGGGGAGTAACACACTTGAGAGAGCTAGCAACAAGGAACGCTGGCAAGTATTTGGCAGGGAGGAGAAGCACACTTGGTTAAGAGCTGGAAAACACATACAATCTCATGGAATGCTAAAGCAAAATGATAAAGTAGTTCCCTAAAAGTGAGTAGTGGGGGATAGAAGCCAGCCAATAAGAGAGATGTGAAGAGGTTATGCTCCAGTTGAAGGACATGCTCAAGTTGAACAAGAAGGGACAGGGAAAGCCATTGAATAAGTTGCAAGCAAATGAGAGTGACAATAAAGCCAATCATAGTAAGCAATTGGGCAGACTGTAAAACCCTGTAAGTTCTGGGTAAGCGCACAATAGGTGTTTTGCAGCCGGACAGCTTGTGCTGTCTGGTAGGCTCCACCTCAAAAGTAACCCTTGCAAACCTGTTGGCAGTCCTACCTGGGCGACTTCTCAAACCAAGATATCCTGACCTTAAAATATGTGTTGTAGACTGAAAGTGGGAGTGTGTCACTAATTCCTTATTGGGTCCAAATAAAAAAAGAGTTTGCATCTAGGAAATTTTGAGCACCAAGTCCGTTCAAGACCCTTATTACATACAAATTATTACAAGGGACAAATTGCAGTTCCTGTTGAGATTAATACTCTAATCGAATTAAAATTACGCTTATATCAGAATAAAAAAATGCAGTAGTACTTCTTTTTATATGTTTTGCAACTGGAAAAATGCTGGCAAAAGACAAATTTGTCACAGTGTGGTCAAAATGCCACCATCAGACTATAGATTTCTGTTTCAAAGCTGGGATAATGTCCCTGGAGATTAAAACACTCCTGTTTCATTGCTTGAATGTTTAGTGGACACACATAACTATATTTATTTACGTAGTGATTGAATGATTGGCTGAGATGTGACCTTATTATTGGCATTAATTTCAACTAGTTTTAGGCTATATTAATTTCTACAATGGTAATTGCTCGTGATAAAGTAATTACTGGCAGCATTTATTTACCATTGGTAGCACCCAAGTAGCTTTTCATCCTTTCGAGGTTAATAAACTAGGTAACATTTAATGGGGTACCAATGAACACCAGTAATCCATTGCCAAGAAGTCGCATGGGGTGAATGTGTACTTTGCAAATATATGTTATGTCTAAGGCTTCAGAACACGTTTTGGTTAGTTCTTTCTCAAATGGTATTTTCAAGATGCTCACCAGGCACAGATTTGCATGAACTGATGGTTCTCATAGCAGGTAGCAATACACTAGCTCCAAGAAGGAATATTCAAAACAGGGATGCAAATATGAGATCTCAGCACCGGGCTTTCATCAGCGTTCATAAAGAAGTAACTAAAGACAGACAAAAGGACATGCTGTGCCTACAAGCATTCTCACCTTGAACAATAGAAACTTCAGTCACACCACTCCCCCTATCAGCTACCAAATGACAGTGCTAACAAGGGCCTCATGGAATTTCTAAAGGTAGCCCTGTCTCCATCCTTCTTGCTTCAATATGTAGACCTCTGTCCTCCAGCCACAGGAAAGCAGGCAATGCACTTCCACTGTCTGCAGAAGCTAACCTCATCCTCCATCTTGTGCCATTCTGAACCAGAGGCACCCAAAATGGATTCACCTGGACCAGCACTCAGTTTACACATACTCAGAGTCTCACTACTGTAGATGTGATATACATGCTCTGCATGCACATACACTTGACAAGCACACGGGATGTCAGGACACGGCTTGGTTTGTCGTAGCTTCAAAAATTTACTTGAGGGGTCAGTAGACTGCAAATCAGGAGCGGCCTGTGCAGGTAAGAGCAGTGGGGCTGTGGGGCAGAGTGGGGGTGCCTCGACAGACAAAGACGAGGGAAAATTAATTATTTATTTAATTTTCCCTCATAGTCGTCTGTCGAGTTACCCCCACTCCCCACCCTTCACCATCACTCTTACCTGCACGGGCCACTCCTGGACTGCACACTCCTTAACACAAAGAAAGAGATCTGATCACAGTATATATTCAAAAACTACAATAGGCTGCTACCACCGCTTTATATGATGTACCCAGAACATGGACAATAGCTCACTTCCTACTATGTGTACGATTAGTGAGCAACTTCAAAACAAGGACAGGATCCGGACCTCGAATTACCAGGGACAGGCCTAGGCCTCTGTACACACAGCAGGCTGGTGTGACACCAAGCCTGAAATGAAAGTCAGGATGCCCGTTTCACATGCAGTCGGGCACTCAGAGCAGGGGAACATGCCTAGGGAAGATTCCTGTCCAAGAGGCATTGAAAGTGATACCATATTTCTTCAAGATTGTCACCTCGGGCTCTGACCAAGCCTCTATATGCCTCTTCCCCTGGGCAATGCTGGAGCACACGCTTACCTCGCATCCACAGGAAGCACAGTTCCTTTCTATTCTCAAAACATTCCTGAAAAAATCAGTCAAAGAGGCACCAGTTTACCCCCAAGAATGATCATGCTCATATGTTCTTCACAGAGCTGACCTCACTGACTGTAAGCAAACTCAGCATCAGGGAATCTACCCCACCAACGCTACCACCCCGCTTGAAGAGCATCATAAGGCAGATAATTCATGATCAATTACCGGCAGCCGCCTAGTCTACAGTGTAGGACATGATATTTCATTCCAGCAGTTACCATCTACAAGGGCAACTATAACATGGAGTGTAAATGGATTACTAACCATTGTCTCAAAGGTGTGATGAGCAGAAACATGTAAATTTTCACCTCTGCAGGCTTAGCATTTTCTGGCTTAGTCAGGAGTTGAAAATCACACCCTACAGCGAAATTTCACAAATATATGTATGACCCGTTGATCAGGAGAAATTTAGAAACCTTATCGCAGTAAAACAATATTACCTCTGTTTCACAAAAGATCTCAAAGCCAAACTCTGTTACAATTTTTTGTTTTACATATTAAGACATGAACAAGTAGTGTTTTGTATTTTCCTACTGGTGCCCTTCATATTGTGCACCTTTGCGTGGTCTAAAGGGCGCATAGGTTTATAACGGACACGTATTTCTCTTAAGTATGATTATTATTTTATGATAGTATGTTTCATATTCACTATGAATTTGCTTGTATGTTGAATAGTATTTTAATGTTAACCTAGCTAGATTGCATGTGTAAAATTGAGATACAATTCTCTTGATCTTTTTCTCACTATATAGCTCAAATGGCAATTATATTTTTCTCGCAGTGGTGTTGAGAATTCATATAAAAGCAGTGTTTCTGTCCTCTCGCGAGAGAGGACCCTATCAGCTCCTTGGAGGTTTCTTGCCTTTCTATGATGGTGGCAGATTGAGAACATCATAGCATCTCAACATATAAACCCTCCTAACAGGCAGCTACAGGCAGCTGGCCCTCAGCATTCTGGTATGTGACTTATGTCGTGCACACCTCAAGATGGCAAATCTCTATACTGCCAATTAACATTAACCATCTTTGAATACATCGAATACATTATGTTTTCTGTGATGTGTGTGTTCATAAAAATGACTCTTTTCTCAGGCATGCCTCTATGCATTTGGCATTCTCTTAATAAAACCTTGCAAAATAAAGTTTCATATTTCGTGTGTGTGCTCTATTGGTGGAGGAGGAGATCACAGATCCTACTTAAAACCATATACTTATGACAGGTACATTAATATTACCGATACATTCCAAAGCGTAAACCTTCTTGGGGCACCACATACACACTTTTCTGCTTCGAAAGGTAAGTTGGAACAATTGTGCATACCTTAGGACCAAGAGAAATCTACTGGGTGTCATCAGGGTTGACCCCTGACATGCAACAGTTGCACTCCAACAAATTGTCACTATTTTGTTGCTCTTACCAATTCCTGTTTTACCTTCTGTCGCCCTGAAGCAGCTGTATGCGGTACATGGTGCCTGAAAGTTCATCGAAATAGAAGCATGACAAAAGGCGAAAGATTTTTTTCGTTTTGAAGAGAAACCAGAGTAAGGCTAGATCCAGTCTGCTTGACACCGAGGGTACTGGAGGAAGAAGGCGTACAGTAGTTTGTTTGCATTTTCATGAGAGACCCTGCCTTTTATTGTTTTAAAGTATTTGCTATCTGCAGTCCAGATCTAAGAATTAGAAGGGCAGTTTACATATAACATTGTCAAGGAAGCATACGCATCTCAAACATGAGGGGCGGCTGTGCATAGGACAATGGGGTGATTCTTAAGGCTGGTCTGCAGAATCCAGAATAGGATGGGACTGGTAGGCATTCAATTCACACTCTGGGCAATTGTTTTATTAACATATTTACAATTTGAGACATAGGCACATTAAGCGCATACCTAAAGTCTCAATTTTGTTTGGTCAAATCAAAAAATAAGGGTTTGATTAGAACTCTAGTCGCAGTGCCCAAAGGTCAGCAATTTCACCACTGACTGGACAACATTTTATCCTTTATGTCCTGCGAAACTACAGTAGGGTCTCAGCATGGAATCTGGTCAATTTGGTTATTAATGTCGGTGCAAACAGGTCATACCAGTTTCTGATGCTGTACTTTACAGTGGACGCCTGTTTTCTGTTTGGCGTGCTTCAGTTGGTCTAGTAGATCATTCAGAAGTCTGAAAGGACGGGTGTCTTTCTGCTTATTTATGATATCCCATGCTTGCTCTGGACAAGTAGATTTGAAGAGGGTGCGAGCATCCAGTGGGACCCACTGATATAGCATCCGCCACAACACTATTCACCTCTGTCTCAGGAGCATGCTGCGCTTCACCTATTGCAGCTATGTCATCGACATCTAGAAACAAAGCTTTGGGATTAGAATCAATTTTCCTCCATAATGGGCAGAAGAAGTCAGTTGATAAGCCAATGCAAATGTTCAAGATTGTAAGCTATGCATTGGCGGCACTTTACCCAAAAGGACATATTCTGTGAGTTCACTTGTGAGTGTACACTAGGACCCTCCTTCCTAACTGTCTATTTGTTTTAGATATCCAGCATTTCTAGTGGAGTGAATTCAGTGGTGGTAGCCATCTCATTTAATTCAACTTTATCCTACCTAGCACAGGTGCCAACAATGAAGGCTCTGGGTTTGACCTGTCCTTAAATGCCAAATACAGCTTAAATGTGAATACCTATCCGGTGTTGAGATGCCTGCTCTGCTGAGAACAAGACGAACCTGTTTTGAGGACGACGCCAGTTGGCATCTTCTCTCTTTTTGTTTACAATGTAATCAGATCCTAAGCAACAGGGGGAGGAGTGGGCCATTAGCTAACACCTGACAGAAGAGCAGTCATTTACATGTGCTTGGGTGTTTTTTAATGTGCTTTATTCAATGCATTCAGTTCAGCATACGTTTAGCCACCTTGTAGTGTGTTTGATTCCTAAACCGGGTCTTTGTCAGACAAGTGAATGAAACAGTGAACTGGAGTAAAAATATGCTAAGTACTGCATGAACCCTGGGAGGATAAATATGTAGAGAGAAGGCTCTGATTCAAGTTAAGTATACACAGAGAGTACAGATCATATAAAACAAATCTTATGTTCTATCCAATTTTTCATTTCATTGGTATTTCTTGCTTCATTGAGCACAAATCAATTCACTCATATTGAAATTCAGTTTCATTCATGGAAGGACATCAATATTCGGTTAAATACATAAGGAACCTCTAAAGCTGAAATGTGTGAGTGCTCCACCACCGATGAATATGCATTGATAACAAATGAACAACAGAAACAGATTCATACGAAAGAAGAAAGAGCATTAAACATAAAATGCCAGTTCCAAACTTCCAGAAATGAACAGCTCATTGCTCTATATATAACTTCAAGGCCGTCATGAATAAAACAAATCCCCTGGGAGCTGGGCCAATGTTATTTCATTAAGAAGGAGGCCATGGTTGCCTTAGTCAATTAATATGAGCCTTAAACAAATGACCATCCAATGGAAGAGTACATTAAATGGGGCCCATCTTATCCCCGGATACAAGGCGACACATTTTGACCCAAATAATTCCAGGGTTCTCCCAGGACTAGAACCTGGGGAGCCTAACTGGACAAAACACAAAGGAGTTATTGGGCTCCTAAAATTGATTCTGCTAGCCGTAATATGTGTGGAGTTCTCTTCACAGGTCACAACAGTAAGGGCAGTCCTCCTGCTGTCTTCATCAGATCCAGTAGTGTTTCTGAAAACAGTACTAAGGTGCCACATTTATGCTCAGTGCCAGACTGTGGGTGGAGGAAACTCCTGGACACTTCCTAACCAATGAGGTATTGGTTTCCATGGGTGACCCTGTCCACATTTGCAGCATGCCCTGTGTTCTTTATTGTAAGCTGTCTCACAGTTCCTTTCTTTACCTAAAACCAAGATGGGAGTGGCTTTCCTCATCCTGTGCAGAGCTTCCTGTGCCACCCAGAGTTGTGGCTATGACAATGGGCAAACCTTCCTTTGTGGTCACTCCAAACCAATTTGGGGGGGGAGGGAAGCAGCTCCTCTCCCACTGGGATTGTTGCCTGGCTGGCTAGCAGGACAATAACGAGTGCAGGCCCAAGTGTGAGCTACATCTTTCGGTGAATAGGGTAAGCATCTGTCAAATTTAATTAAGTTCCTGGGAAGTGCCCAGATTGGCATCCTGTCAGGGAAAGGGTAACCCCTTTCCTTTTGTTTCAGCTCTGAGGGCCACTTCAACTTCACACCTAATCAAGGAGCCATTTAGCTCCTGGGTGGCACTTGACTTTGGCAGAAAGGCAGATTTAATTCCAACAGGAAAATGACAACTGTATAAAAAGTGGCATTTTCAAAATTGTAATATAAAATCCACCTTCACCATTAACTTGAATTTTAAATTACTAATAGAATGAGCCCTTGAATTATTTTACTCTCAGTAAAAATCAAGCATTATAAGGTGTTATAATTTAAGCCAGTACTTCCCAATGGGAGAGCAAGACTTTCCACAGTGAAAAATGACTTTGGAGGTTTTTCATTGCTAGGATATATAAAATATAGAAGATACTTGCCCTACTTTTTAAATACCATGCACTCGCCCAACTTTACAGGTGACTCATAAGTATTAAAAAAGGAAGGTTTATTTTGCCAGGTAGAATTGGCAGGTTTAAAATTGCATACTCAGACTGCTGGTGCAGGCCTGGAGACATGTTTTGCATTGCCACTTTAATTGTGGCAAAATACGTGCTGCAGTCCACTAGTGACATATAAAATTGCAGGCCCTGGGTACACCATACCAGGCCCTTATAGGCAAGTTAAATATGTTAATCAGGAGTGTGGTCGATTTTGACATGTTCTAGGGGCCAGAGTCAAATGTGCACTGGGACACTACTATTCAGCAGCATTCGCCAGAAAAAATCGCTATGGCCATACAAAAACAGGCATTTTCTTACAAGTACATTTTCTCAATATACATAAAAAGACACACTGAATGTGCTGTTGAAGTATGCAAATAAAGGTATACAATTTTCCTCAACTTCAACAACAAAATCAAGAGCTGCGTGGACTTCATCACATCCATCAGCTGGTACACAGAAGACCTCGAGACACCAAATGACACTGTAAACAGCTAGAAACTTAACGGAAAGCCAACCACAACCCAATTGACTGAACTACCTACAATGCTGTACTCAGGTGGTATCATCAGAAATTAGAGACGCCAAGAAAAAAAGCACTAGTTGACCGCATCGAAGGAAGCCCCAACAATTTAGTTGACGCATCGAAGGAAGCTCCAACAGTTGCAAGGAGATCTTCTTGATCGTCAAAAATGTCACCTCGCTTCCAGCCACTGTCAGCAACATTGCTGCTTCCCAACAACTCTGCAACAACCTATCCAGATTCTTCCAAGCAACATCTACAGCAACTTTGCACGTCAACCCGACCTCTGAGAACTCATTGCTAACCTACCCACCACCAACGAAGACGGCCACCTGACCAAATGGACAACCCTCACCAGAAACAACTCAGCAACCATCATGTGGACCATCCACTCCGGGACCCCAACGGACCCATGCCCCCACCACATCTACAACCTGAGAACATCAACAATCAGCACCACCCTGAGCCACACCATCAACACCTCCATCATGTCTGCCACTTTCCCCGATGAATGGAAACTTGCAGAAATCAATGCCCTCCTCAAGAAGCCCCCAGCCAACCTAAATAAACTGAGCAGCTTTTGACGCATCTCGCTGTACCCCTATCCAGCCAAAGTGATCGAGAAGGCCATCAAGAAACAACTCACAACCAACCTTGAGCTTCACCATCTTCTAGACAACACTGAATCAGGATTCGGAAAGAACCACAGGAATAAAACAGAACTCATCACAGCCATACACCGACAACATTCAAAACATCCTGGAACCAGGAGAAACAGCTGCCCTCACCCTGCATGAGCTGTCTGCAGCCTTCGACACTGTCTCCCACAACACCCTCATCAGAAGAGTCCACAAGATTGGCATACAAGGATCAGCTCTCAAATGGATCTGTTCCTTCCTCACAGGAAGAATCGAAAGGGTCAGGTAGTCCTCCTTCAGATCAGAGATCAACAAACTGATATGCGGTGGTCCACAGGGATTATCCCTCAGCCCCACATCCCCTACGCGAATGATTCCTAACTCATCCTCTCCCTGACAGACAAGACAAGCACAACCAGAACCAACTTCACCAACTGCATGACTATGGTAGCAGACTAGATGTAAACCAAGTGCCTGAAGCTCAACTCCGACAAGACAGAAGTACTACTCTTTGGCAACAAGACCTCCCCATGGGATTCCACCTGGTGGGCGTCGGTGCTAGGACCAACACATGAAATCTAGTGATGATCCTAGGCAAAAAGCTCAACATGACTGCTCAAGTCAATGCAGTGTGCACCTCCTGTTTCCACATCCTATGCATGCCACAAAAGATCTTCAAATGGTTGCCTCAGAACACCAGATGGACTGTCATCACCAGCAGGCTGGATTATGGCAGCAATCTCTTTGTCGGAATCTCCAGTCAACTCCTACACATATTCAAGACCATCCAGAATGCAGCCGCAAGTCTCATACTAAACCTCCCGCACTGCACCCCATTGACACCGCACCTCAGGAAACTTCACTGGCTCCCCATTCACAAGAGCAGCCAATGCAAACTTCTCACGCACACACATAAAGCCTTACACAACACAGGACCACAATACCTGAACAGCCGCATACACTTTCACCAACCCACCAGACACTTACACTCTGCCTCACTCACACACACTCCATGCCTCCTCAAAAGCAAAACTGGAGGTCACTCATTCTTCTACATCACACCGAAGACATGTAACAACCTCCCTCAGCACATCAGAGTCTCCTCCTCACTTCTTGAGTTCCACAAGATGCCGAAGACCTGGCTCTTCATATAAGCACCTTTGGATCAAACACCTGCACAACTTGCCCAAGCGCCTGGAAACCCTCTTGGTTGATTAGTGTAATCAATATAACATACCATAAGACAAGATAACATACCACTACAAGAGAATTATTGTGACATTGAAAGCAGTGTGGCATACCTGTGTTGGTGGCAGTGCTTAATGTGAGCCGGGCCTTTCCGACGCTAAGCACTGGCACCTAATTGTCAACACCATACTTAGAACAGTACACACATGGTGGCTCTTCTCATCTAATTTAGAGATGAGCAGAACAACGGTAGTTTAGGAATACAATATACATTAATATTGCTAATACATGCCTCCCCAGCCATTCCTTTAGCTTTGGGGACCTGAAATAATCTGAACTGTCGAATTTGCATGCGAGAGAGATGGTTAGTAGTTGTTTTGGCAGCAATGACAAGGGCGATGGGTGGTGCAAGCTGCTGTGGCCTCCTGGTCAGAGCCCTGGCACTTCATATTTTACAAATTAAGCACTGGTTGGTGGTATGGATGTGTTTAGATATTGGGCCTTGTTGTTACCCTCCCACATTATGGTAGGTCCAGCTTTAGCTATTGCTGCTAATGTATTTGATATGTGGACTGTTTTAAAAAAGTTACATTGCCTAAAAATTAGTATAGTGAATTTACACTCTAAAGAGGGGATTAAAGCTAAGAGAGGGGGTCTTATGTGAGATATGTGCCTATCTTTGATTGGGGAGCACAGTGTGATATGACTTTATTGTTGTGCAAATATAAAGGCCTGGCACTTCGTATTTTACAAATTAAGCACTGGTTGGTGGTAGGGATGTGTTTAGATATTGGGCCTTGTTGTTACCCTCCCACATTATGGTAGCTCCAGCTTTAGCTATTGCTGCTAATGTATTTGATATGTGGACTGTTACATTGCATAAAAATTTGTATAGTGAATTTACACTCTAAAGAGGGGATTAAAGCTAAGAGAGGGGGTCTTATGTGAGATATGTGCTTATCTTTGATTGGGGAGCACAGTGTGATATGACTTTATTGTTGTGCAAATATAAAGGGGCTTTGGATCTTGCCTGTTTTGACATTGGGACCTTCCGTAATAGGAAGGCCATATAGCAGGTCAGGATGCATAGTAGATAGGATATGCTAATCAAGGGTGTTGAGACAGAGGTGAGAACTAGATCTGCTTCCAGAAAGAACCTTTCCCATCTGTATCCTGGAAAGTGTCTCATTCACTCAATTCTTATAATCGTGCAACTTTAGTTAGGTCTCCCTTGGACTAATAGAATCTGTCTGTTCCAGACACATGCTCCTTTGTACACTCCACTGAGGATGTGTAACGACATACCATGTCCCTTTAGTGATCTACAATGAAGGTCACTAAAAGTCTGTTTCCTCTGTAAAGTTCCACTTTCTCTTGAGTGTGGTTGGCTGCAGCAGTCCGCTGTTATTAAGAAAGTGATGCAGCTCAAGGAGATGAGTGTGCACCTATGGGTGTGCTCTGTATTAATTAACTTGCAGGGTTTGTGTTTTTTAGATGTGTGTGATTTAGGTCAGGTGAATGCAGTTCCAATGTTTTCCATTCAGAGTATTCTCTATAATTGGTAGAGATATCCAACTCCACTTGTAGGTGCACATCTGAAGGTATGTTATGAAGTTATTAGCAGTACCTTTACAGTCGTAAATTCTCTTGGAATGGTCCCCAAACCCTCATGTAGGGGGAAGAGACTTGTAATCCTACTAGTGGGTCAATATCATCATTGAAGCTGCCAGCAAAAGCAGAACACCCTTTAAGACAGTCAAGCAATGTATTAACCCCCTGCCTGGCCCACCCATCGAACACTCCAAAGACAATTGCAATGCCATCAGCCTCTGCTTCAGTGAAAAAATGCATATGATTCTACAGCTTATCAACAACTTCAAGCCTAATGCTCCTTTTGGACCAACCCCTTCTTGTAGCATCCTTCAAAGCCATTCCTTTTTCAGAGCTCACTGACATACTCAGCTCCCTCAGAGATAATTCCTATGAAGATGATGCGTTGTGCTTTATCAATTCTCTCTCCATAGTAGCTCTCTCATCCCCTACTCACCATCTTTATTGTCTTCCTTCCTTAATCCATCTTCCAAGAACCTCTCAAGACAGGCCAGATCCTCAAACTCATGAGGAAAAAACCTACAGTAGACTGATGAACGTGCCAGCTATCACTCAGCTACTCTACATTGGCAAGAGCATTGAAAAGAGATACTATGATGAAATCCAAGCTCACATCAATGCCAACCATCTCCTGCTCAAATTCAATCTGGCTTCAGTCATGCTGTAGCACAAAGAGTGCTACCTTACAAATGAAGAGATGATGCCCACTTGACAACAGATGAAGATGACTCATATGCCCTGAGATTGATGGAGCTCTTGGTCGCCTTCGAAATAGTTGAATGGAATTCACTGGCTATATCCTTCACTAGTTCTCCTCCTGCCTTTCAAACAGCCTTACAAACTAGTCTGGAGATATTTTTAGGATGGATGCAAAGTGTTCCCTTGGTTAGAAAAACTATAAATACCAATATTTGTTGGGTTGTTGAAAGTACCTGATGTGGTGTACACAGCTGTTTACTACTTGAAAAGAGCACTTTGGTATTAGACAAGCTTTCTGTTTTGATTTACGTAGGCCTCCCAAAGACCCACTTCGGTATTTGCAGTGCAACAGTTTTGCAAAGAAGGGATTCAGGTTGGGGAACTGTAGGGCACACGTGGAGATCATGGAAACTGGCTCCATTGAAATTTACAGGTAGATAGGTGCACATATGAGTGTTTGCTTCTTAGTAACTCACTCATGCATCATTCCACAAACGTACAGGTGAGTTCATCTGACTTGAGTTTCTTTGTTTTCTCAATTTTCTTATAATTTATCCAGCAATTTAAATATTAAAATTACTTGTGGTGTCATCATTCTCTGTCTGCGTTTTGAGCCTAATTCTAGCTAGTGCTGCTGGTACTCATGCAGTTAATGCATGAGTCTTTTCGCGGATTGCTGGTCCTGGTAAGAATACACTTCTTTACATTGTGTGATAAAACAAGCCTTGACTTGTAGGTGCAGCACAGTTCAATATAATAAAAAGAAGCCATGTTGAGAGCATTAGGAGAATGTCAAGCCGTTTTGGTAAGTGGGGGTACTATAGTGGAGTTTGGTCACCTTGAACATATTATTAAAAGTACCATGTGGGCTCAGTATGTGTGTGTGTGTGCCCTTTTTCTGCACCCCGGGACACTTAAGTATTACAGAATGGGCTGCAGACACTTGTGGGAATCCTTTTCTAATACAGATTGCACCTGCCCTTGTATAGGTCTGGTGCTATTGTAAGGGGCATTCCCTCATTTTCATAGGGGTGTGGCCATGTGCAATGAAGAAAAAAGTTTTCCTCTGCACCTGTTCCGTATTATGGACACATTCACAGTGTAGAGGCCATGAAGATGTCCACTGAATGGGTGCCCAAAGTCTAGTGCACACCCAAGGGTGAGCTGTGCACGTGGGCAGAGCATTGTCCCCAACGCTGCACCTGCTTGCAGAGGGATCTCTCCTTCCCCTCTTTAAATTGCAGGTCAGTGCCTTGTCATGAAGGGCTCTGCTGCCTCAGAACTGAGTGCCTGTTTGTATGCCAGTGCATAAAGTCAATTCAATTAACCAATTGTTTCTTCGATTTAGTGCATTATTTTAGATGGCACTGCTCAGAAACAGAAGAGGCAACCCTTGCTCACTGTTTCCCAGCTGTACTATCTGAAAATGAAGCTCTAACGCCAACAAATATCCTTTGAAGTTAATTAACTTTACACATTGTGGATGCAAAACATGTACTCAACTCTGCCACTTGCAAAGTGAAAGGCATAGCGGCTGCTTCAAAGATCTGATCCGCCTTTTACTAATACTCTGCTCGTAGGACAGCTTTGAGTTCGCTTCTGCCCTGGGAGAATCAAATTATCTGTAATTGTTGAGCAAAAAGGAGTGCCTGGCACATACAAGGACACTGCATCTATTACATAATGAGGGACCTTGTTGGTTACATGTGTCAGTCAGTGTTAAACAACAGTGTTTGTGTGCATTTTCTGCGTGTACCGCATGTTCTACTTCCATGAGTGCAGGCATGAATTTTTTATGTAGAATATCTTTACTGACTTCAGAAATTATTATTTCCATTACTCTTTGATGAGAGGTGTATGTCTTGCTAAAAAAATGCTGAGGTATTCTCTTATGTGTCACAACTTGTCTTTGGTATAGATGGGCAAATGCTACAGAGTGCTGTTTGCAATGTAGTTTGCTGGGTTTCTAATGTTATCTTATGTTGTAATGTATGTATGGATGCCATGATGAAATGGGAAACAGATGTGTTACAAAGGTGTTTTCTCCCAAATTGCATAATTGGGTGGACTGTCTGGTTTGGAGACTCCAGGGGTGTCAGTTGGTGTCAGCAGGCTTACAAACTTATTTGTGTCACTTCCAGTCTTTGTACCCCTCCTCCACTGCAGTGTCAACTTTGAAATTGGCACACTGGCGCTTTCCAATTTTGGAGGCGTGTGGCATTGTTTGGCAGGCTTGTCCACATTGGGGTGGATTATGTCGCACCCACCTCAGAAACGTTTGAAAAGAGAAAAAGTGTTGGGAGTAATAACTCAGCACCTCATAATAGTGCCTTGACTGTAACATCTACCAAGGATGGAGGCACCAGCAGCCCTGGCTCCTGGCATTTAACTTTAGGATGCTGCACGCCGCCCTTAGCCCAGAGGTTATGATCATGCTCTTGAGACATGGCGATCATAGACCGGCTGAATGAGTGAGCAGTCTCTCTGAGTTGACAGTGGCCTGGATGTTGGGCAGATAGTCTGACTGAGGTGCTGTTACATGCTGTCAAGTGCTACTCAGAAAGCAATTGGCAGGATGCTGTCTGGATGGTCTGGACTGAAAGACTATTATACCGCCTTGGACTCAGGTCTATATTGCTTCCTGTGCTCCACCTGGGTCCTTGAATTTGTAGTTGAACGCTCAAGGATGACACATGCCACAAGTCATCATCTGGAATGGCACCAGAGATAGTTGGGCTAGCTGCTACTGCTGCATCATTGCTGAATATGTAGTAATAAGGCCTTGATCTACCACCTACGTGTGCCATCCACATAGACCTGGACACCCTAACCCAGACAGATCCGTCCAGCACATTATAACTACCAAATAAGTCTAAATACTTTTCTAGCTATGTTTACCTAGCTCTACTGTTGAAATAATAACATACAAACGAAGCCTAGAGATAGTGACTATGTACTAATATGATTTAATGTCATATATGAGATAGACATTTCCCAAGAAAGCCACCAAAGCGGATGTATGACATTACAATGCATGCCATTACAACGCATACCTTTACCCCAACTTGCTGTTGAGGTGCTCTGGAAGTTGGAATAGTATAATTTACTATGCCAACTCCATGTGTGCAACAGTAGGGAAGGTGTTGTAGTTAACTCCAGCGCCTTCTACCCCCTGCAACAAGCCTTTCGCGTTGTAACGACAAATGTTGTAATGGGATGCATTGTAACGCTTCAGTTGTAAAGGCTGTTTCCCCACCAAAGCTCCTGCAATCCATACTGATCCTCAGATGGAAGCAGGAAACTTGGCATCATCCTTCACTTATGCTTCAAGATTGTAAATAAATTAACAATTTTCTACAACTGGTCATAAAGATACAAGGGTCTAGCTGATTTTTACATTGTCTTTAGGTCAGATTCTGAAGCTTTAGAGTTCCAAGAGCCTCACATGCAGAGAGTTGAAGGCACCAATAGACAATCAGCTACAGCAGAAAAACAATTTTATGGTATTATTATTGAAGCTCCAAATTGTAACTGGCATTGAAATTCTCAATGAAAGGTTGTGGTTTCCGTTCCATCAGGCCTCTCCTAAGGAGATGTTTTGCTTTATAATTGATATTAAAGAAGGAAGCAAAACCGCTCGTGTTAATGATGCCTGTTTAAGGCTTGACACCTACCCATAATCCATACCTGGGTCTTCCGCTATCTGCGGTAAAGGCCCTGTTTCCAGATGCCACAATTTCACCACACTGGTATATGTGGTAGGCAAGTGCCCTCGAGAAGCTGCCACCTTCTCAGGAGGAAAGAGCAAAAGGTATAACAAAACTCCTTGCTGATGAAATCTTTACAAGGTTGGAGAAACGAGTTAGGAATCCACTGCGAGAAAGTTCCAAGAGCAGAGACAGGATCAGCCAGTGGGGAGAGTGAGGAAGCAAATGAAGAAACACAGCCTTTACATAGATAAACAACAGGAAAAGGAACATTAAACACCACATGACAGGAAACATAATGGATTGGGAAAGTCAGGAAGAAACTAAGGGAGAAACAGCAATAATGGAAAGGGCAAAAAAATCTGAAAACCTGAGGCGGACTACCTGTACCTTGAAAGACAGATGCAAACCCTCAGGTAGGTGATTGCCATTTTAGAGTTAATGAGAGAGGGAACAGGAGTCAGTAGCCCTGGAGCACGAAAAGAAAAAGGACAAAGGGAAAGACTCTCACAGCCCACAGCTGCGGGCTTTGTACTGTATCTTCTGGGCTCCGGAAACTGTGGGACCCTTCAAATTAATGTAGTTCTTAGGTGCCTAGGTGGCCGAGATGCCATGGATGAAACACTGCCATCTACAGAACAAGACCCACTTTGATGGTCTAATTTTGCATCCAATGAGATCGTAATGGACATTATCACAGCGGTAAGGAAAAACCCTAAAATTGCGTTGGTGATCAATAGTAGGATGCATAACAGAGGCCTACACCTACAGACAGAAAGTTCCTAAAATCCACACTCCACACCATTTTGCTTGGGATGTCAAATGTTGTTGGGTGAGACTTAATCCACCACTTTTTTTACATAGTTCCCAGAATGTGAAGGAAAACAACTGGATGTCAAACTGTTAAAATGTTTACATCAGGAAGCCTTGTTGTTAAGGCATCCAATGCAACTTGGCTCTCTCCACATATTTTCAAGCTATCTTGTGATGCGAACTTACAAGAGCTCAAAAAGCCAAAGAAGCCTGCAAATTCACCAAATCACAGCATGCACACACAGCCCTGGGTCCTGGTGATGTACCAGCCAATCAGTGATTAACAGTGTGACTCTAGAATGGCATAACTGGATCCATTCACCAAGTAGTGTAGCAAGGGGGGCGGTCCACCCAGGGCGGCACAGGCTTTGGTGGCAGCGGCCTCCCCCGGTCTTATCTGCGGCTGCTGCGGTAATTGCCAGCAACCCCTCCAACTCTTAAGTGTACCAGCGAGAATCTCCAGCACCCCCCACTCTGACCTGCAGCTGCAACCCCCACTGGAATCCCCTCCCCCACCCCGTTCTTACATGCAGAGCCCGTGGGCAGCAAACGCAGGGCCTGCCATGGGCACCAAATGGTCTTTCTACGCCACTGCATTCACCAGGATTCTCTGGTAAGATTCAAGCGTGCCTCTTTGACATACTCTGTGGTGAAAGGTTTTTAAGGAAAGGTAAATATTTAAATAAAGCCAAACATGACAAAATATATTCTTGGATATTGAGGTGCCGGAGATTTGGAAGACCTTAACACCAGCTGCGGCTCCTCTGCTAAGGCGGTAGAGCGCCGCCCCATAACTCTTTGAGCAGTGAAAAAAGGAAAAATAAAACCATAATAAAACTATGTTGTTATCATTTTATTTTTCTGTTGTCAGGCAGGTTTAAGGGGTGGGGCAGGGCATGGCTGTCATCACAGCCAGCAGTGGAGGAGTGGTGGGCACTTAAGTGCGCATGATGGTTTGGCCAGCCAACTTGGTCCGGCCAAGCAGTCATGCACACTTTGCATGTTCCCCACCAGTCTGTAATACGCAGCCTAGTGAGGAACATGCACAGGCTCCCAGTCCCCGTCTGAGCACCGAATCATGGCGCTCCGACCAATATCAATGCTGCATTGCAGCTTTGTAATTGGCTTAGGGGAGCCTGTGTGTGCTTCCTGCTTGAAGCAGGAACAGAAGAGCACGGAAGTGAGGCGGCAGCCAGCAGCAAGGTAAGTAACTTTCTACAGTTTCTGACCCTTCACAGAGGTCAGCTAAAACCTCTGGGTCAACGCAGTCTCCACCATCTACTTCGGTCAAGGAGTGTAAGAAGGTAGTTTCTTCAAAAACTGTTAGTAAAAGCCATGTTAAATCTCTCACTTTGACTCCGTCGACGATTTCTGTGACCTCTTCTGCTCCATCGTCGACTGCTACTGTCTTGACGACGGCCACTACTTCTCCTATTCTACTAGAATCTCTATCACGTCTAAGAAGCCGGTTTTTGACGAATCGTCGACGAGAAAGTCATCGACAAAGTCCCTGTCGACGACCATGTTGACTTCGGGTCCATCGACGACGGTACCGTCGACGAAGATATTATCATCATTGAAGTCTACGTACTCAACGTCTGCCCCGTCGACGATGTCATCGTCGACGATTGTCCCGGCGACGACCGCATCAGTGAAGACTCCGTCGACGACGATCCCGTCAACGAAGAGCTCGTCGACGAAGAGCCCGTTGACGACGGTTTTACCAGTTCCATCTCAGATTCCCTTGCCTTCTCAATCAACGCCTATATCGTCTGGACCTTTTCAACTTAAGACATTTCAAAGGCATCAAGATTACAGCAAAATCTATCCACTTCTGCCTTCACACCTTCTAGAAACGTACGTGGAAGATGAGGACTATGAGGACGAAGACGATGAAGAACCATTTGGCATTGCTCACCATCCTTCTGAGCTTAACATTAAGTGTCAAGACGATGACGACGATGATTACCAGGAACAATATCACCAGGAAGAACTTATAGTTCCATACCATAGATTTCCTTGAAGGGAATCGCGCCAGAGGGAAATGAGTCACCTCCCTCCAATGCTCATACAGGATGTCCAGGCCATGCTGGCGGATTACCATCAAAGGTTTCCCCCTCAACAGGCTGTCCCAGAAAATCTACCCCCACCAGCGGTGGTCCTTAATCCGTTACCTCAGTCTGAGATTCCTGTTACACCGGCTCATCCTTCGGGTCCATCTGAACAGGTGCACCATGACACTACATCCTCTGAGGAGTTTGAAGAGGTAGAATTACCTGAGAATACTAATAATACGGATCCCTGGGACGAATATATAATACCGATGCCTTCTCTTTCCCTTCCTCTACCTTCTGTATCTCCCCCTGAGGACATTGGGGGTTTTCCTAATTTAATGCAGCGAGCGGCAGCTCAATTCCAACTGCCTGTTACAGTCGAGTAGACAGACTGTTTTTTGCATGATTTCAAGGAAGAGTCTAGGAAGATCACGCGAGCTGTTCCAATCATTGACTATATCTGGAATGAAGGGGTTAAGATCATGAAGACGCCTGCGTCTATTCCGGCAATGCTTCCTCGAATAGAGAAAAAGTACCGTACTCCTGCTACCAGCCTATCTTGTCTGATTGGTCATCCACGACCAGATTCAGTAATTTCTCAAGCCACACAACAGCGATCTAAAAATCCTACGACTCCTACCACCACACCGTCTGATAAGGAAGGACAGAGGCTGGACCTTATAGGTAAAAAATTCTCTACCATGGCAGCGGCCTCGATTAGAGCTGCTAACTCTCTGGCGATAATAGGCCGTTATGACCGTCAGATGTGGTCAGATATGGCAGGACTTATTGATCTCATTCCTGAGGACCGTAGACAAGAAGCAAGAAAAAACTTGTTGGAGGGAGAACGAGCCACATCTGAGATGATAGATTGCGCTCTGGACATTGTAAATACCAACTTTCGTCAGCTCGCTGGGGCTGCAGTGCTTAGACACCAAGGATGGCTTAAAGCCACAACTTTCAGGCCGGAGGTGCAAACGAAGATTCTGGAAATGGCCTATGACGGAGAGTCTTTGTTTGGTAAACACATTGATGAGGCCCTCCTTGCTATAAAAACTGACACGGATACCGCTAGATCGTTAGGCGCCCTTCAATATTGGCACGGATCTTTCAGAGGTGCAAGAGGACGTGGTTTTACTTCAAGAGGAGGATATCAAAACCAACAAAACAGGAAGTATCAATCACAGTATAGACAGCCTTACAGCCAATCATCATACCGCCAATCCTCTATGGCTAGTTTCTCCCATCAGGGTGGTCGAAAACGATCACAGAATCAAGGTCGAGATACCAACAGGAAACAATGATCTCCACAGGGTGTCAGCCAGATTACCTTCCATACCCGTGGGCGCGAAGATTTCAGCTTTTGTTCACAAGTGGCAGGAAATTACTTCAGATCAATGGGATATAGACCTAGTAACCAACGGCCACACCCTGGAATTTATCAAACAGCCACCTACTACTCCGCCCAGGGGTTCCCCTCCCCGTCTTCACTTATTATTCAAAGAAGCTTTAACGATGCTCCTCAAGAATGCAATAGAGAAGGTTCCATCATCTTAAAGAGTAACTGGTTTCTATTCCCGTTTCTTCCTCATCAAGAAAATGTCAGGAGAATGGCGACCGATTCTGGACCTCCACAAGCTCAACAAATCCTCAAAAAGCAAAGATTCCGGATGGTCACGCTTTCCGAGATTTTAGACTGTCTAAACGAAGGAGATTTTATGGCTTCTCTGGATATGGAAGATGCATATTTCCACATCCCTATCCACCCCAAACAATGCAAATATCCTCACTTCACAGTAGCTGGCACCCACTATCAGTTCAAAGTGCTCCCGTTTGGGCTGAAATCGGCACCAAGAATTTTCACGAAGTGCTTGGCACCAGTGGCAGCAACATTGAGATCTCGAGGAATCCAAGTGTTCCCTTATCTCGACGATTGGCTAATCAAAGGTACTTCGAAGCAAGAAGCCAAGGTTGCCATAACAGCATGTCTTCATCTCTTCGCTTCCCTGGGGCTGACTCTCAACGAGAGCAAATCATAATTGCGTCCACTTCAAGTCATTCCATGTCTCGGAGCACTGCTAGACACAGTCCAGTGTAAAGCATTTTTGTCACACGACTGCCAAATATGTCTAAAAATTTGCAATTTTAATTTCAAGAAGAAGGTCAAAAATGAGACCTCTTCAGGAGGAGTTACATCTTCAATGGCAGCAAGCCGTGGGTTCTTTCGACGATTCCATCAGGGTCAGGCCGCTCATGATGGATTCTCTGCATTGGCGGTCACAGACAGCGAATCTAGCTCAAGGTCACTCATTTCTACCAACCATTCCAGACTTCGTTCTAACAACCGATGCATCCATGGAGGGATGGGAAGGTCATCTATAAGATTAGCAGATTCAAGGAAAATGGTCTCAAGTACACAAACAGCATATCAACAGACTGGAGTTTCGTGCCATCTTTCTGTCTCTGCAAGCGTTCCTTCCAAGGATCGAGGGTTCCTTGGTGCTGGTTCGTGCCGACAATACGACCAGCATGTATTACATCGACAAGCAGGAAGGAACAAAATCAGCTGCACTTTCGCAGGAGGCTCAAGTATTGTGGGAGTGGATCATATTCCACAAAATAACCCTGAGAGCCGAGCACGTCAGGGGTCTCCACAATACTCTGGTGGACACACTGGGCAGGACTCAATTGGACTGTTATGAGTGGGAGCAGGAGGAGAAGCAGGTGAACAGAGTTTTTCAGGTTTGGGGCAAGCCAGCACTGGATCTATTCGCAACGAGGGAGAACAAGAAATGCCAATACTATGCCAGCGGGTTCCCTCAACAGGGCTCAAGGGGGAATGCCCTGTTCATGCGATGGTCATGGATTTGTGCATACGCTTTTCCCCCAATACCACTGATCCCGAAAGTACTCCGCAAGATGAAGCAGAAGGGTTGTTGGTTGATTCTGATTGCGCCCCTTTGGCCAAGGCAGTATTGGTTCCAGGAACTTCTGCTTTTGTTTAAAGACAAACCTATTTGCCTTATTCCGACGCCTACGATGCTGTCGAGGGACAGAGGCCAAATGGTTCATCCGGACCCACAGTCCCTGCACTTGCACGCATGGCTCCTGATTTCTTAGAGTTCAAGGACCTCAACATCTCTCAGGACTGTCGTGAAATTTTGGACAAATCTTGTGCCCAGAGCACGATCAAAACTTATCGCTTAAAATGGAAGCGATTTTGTTGTTGGTGCGAGACGAATAATATTCACCCAGTTCAAGCTCCTGTGGAACAAATTCTTCCTTATTTGCTTTCTCTAGCTAAGTCTGGGCTTACCTTTTCATCAGTCAAGGTCCATCTGGCTGCTCTTTCCAGATTCAGAAAATGCGCTAACCTTCCTTCTCTCTGTGCATCTTCAGTTGTCATACAATTCATGAAAGAGCTTTTCCGAGCCTTCCCTCCAGTGGGAGCACCCCCTCCAGAGTGGGAACTCAACACAGTGCTAGCGCAATTATTGAAATGTCCATTTGAGCCGATCCACAAAGCTGATCTCAAATTCCTCATTTGGAAGGTCGCTATTTTACTCGCCCTTACTTCTGCACGAAGGGTTAGTGAAATCCAAGCTTTCACTATCACGGAACCTTTCTTACATTTCTCTCAGGACTACGTAACCCTTCGAACAAATCCGAAATTCATCCCTAAGGTACCATCTCAATTTCATTTAAATGAACCGGTAAGATTAAGAACTTTTTTTCCGGATCCATCCACTCCAACTGAAAGAGCATCACACTCTCTGGATATTAAGCGCTGTTTAAAATTCTACTTACAGAAAACTGAAGACATCAAACGTTCCAACCAACTGTTCGTGGCCTATGGTCAAGCAACACTTGGAACTGCAATGACAAAGGCAACAATCGTCAGATGGCTGGCATCTACGATTCAATTCTGCCATGATAAGTCCAACAAACATTTACAAAGGAAAGCCAAAGCTCATTCTACAAGAACTGTGGCAGCTTCTACAGCATTGTTTGCTGGAGTGACTCTGGAAAATATCTGTCGTGCTGCGACATGGAAAAATGGCCACACGTTCACGAAGCATTAATGTCTTCAATCGGCACAACAAGAAGACGCAGCTGTTGGACAGGCGGTTCTTCGCCATCTCTTTCATTAAGATCAGTTTCAGGTATTTCTTCTCTTTATATGCTACCATGTTTCATGCAACAAACATATTGCTATGTCTAAGAGCTGTATATTTAAATATATCAGTATATTAATAAGTTCATGATGTTATTTGAATAATAATTTTTACCATATCTTTTGACCACTTAAAGGCTTGGTTATTTTTAAAATTTCTCAACCATTCTGGATGCAGTTTGGGAGTTTATGAACACTTGTCTCCCACCATCCGCAAACGACAGTACATTTGGTATACTGCTTGCTACTCTGATTCAGGCATGTGAATCTATGAAAGATACCCCAATACTGGATAGGAAAACAAGTACTTACCTGTAACTACAGTTATCCAGTATTGGTATCTTTCATAGATTCACAGGCACCCATCCTCCTCTCCGGCGAGTCAGTTCTCTATGTTCTGGGATACTTATTTCCCACTTGTGCTAAGAAAATCTGAGGAGAACTGCCTCTGCTGGGAGTGTTCTAGAGGGTGTTGATAGCTGATTGGTTGGAGCTGTTTTTTGGTTCTTTTTACTATAATGATGTAGATAGGCTACTAAGATTTAGACCTTAGGCTTTTTCTTTTAGCCTACTACTGTTATTTACTTATGGCACTACTTTTGTATTTTACCGTGGGACTCCCGCCTTGGCGACGGGGAATGATTCAGGCATGTGAATCTATGAAAGATACCAATACTGGATAACTGTAGTTACAGGTAAGTACTTGTTTTCTTATCCAGTATTGGGGTATCTTTCAGACATTCACATGCCTGAATCATTCCCCGTATATATACTATAGCACATTCTAGATACTGTTTATTTGAAAAAGCAGAATTACATGTCAAGATGTTTATGTTTCTACTGGTTCTGCAGAGCCTTGACATTCAGGTCTACTTCATATCCCTAGACCACCAGGGTGCATATTTTCATATTTCCTTTAGAAAGATGCCGCAGCATGTTTCTGAAAACTCTAATGAAAGACCTACATTTTCAATTCTCAGCTGTCCTTCACACTCCCATCAGCTCCAAAAGTATTTCTGAAAGCCATGCAGCTATGGCAGCTCACAGTCAACAGAGCCATATCTTTTATGTCTGTTAACCCCTGCCTCACCAAAGTGAAATCATCCAAGAAGTGTGAGGCTCACCTTTACTGTAAAGCCAATCTACGTACAAATTTCGATTGTTCTTAAATATAGAAAAAATAGGCTCAGTGAAAAATCACACTCCTCCATCAAAAAGCAGCAGTCACGGGGATGCCTTCCTAGCCATCCATAAAGAAGACCTTTATGAAACTGACAAACTTTTACTTGGACCATCCCCTGACCAACATTGTTAAAGACAGTTTTCACATTTTTAAATCCACTTGGTATAGATTGATGAATATTTTCATCTCCAAAGTCATTTTCTATAACTCTTTAAAGACCGATCAAACTCGCCCTAAAAAAAAAAAAAAATGAAAATCTTAAATCAATTTCTGCCCAGTTTATAATCTCCCTCAGTTAGGGAAATCACCATCATTCAGTTTCATTCCTCCTTTGAATTGTAACCACACCGCACCCATCCTCTGTGAACTCTGTTGTCTGCCTCTACCATGCAAGGATCATTTTCAACCTTTTATGCCTTGATTCCTAAGCAATGCACCAAAACAAACCTCCTTACCTGTACGAACTCTGCATTGCAGGCCTTCTAACAGCGCTCGAAAGTGAGAGATCTCAGACAGGCATCCAGATTCAAGAACATCTCTCACCCGAGCGATCTCTCTCTGGTGCCACAACGACTGACAAGAACTCACTACAGCTGAACACCAGAGCTCATTCTACCCTCCTTGTCTTCGGGAAACACCCGAAGAGTGATATTTCTGCCTCTCTGTGAACTAATACAGTTGCTTCCTATCTACATTCCATGTTGTGTTTAGTCCTGCATAACTGCCCTGTTTTCTTGTTGTCGCTGTTACTCCTCTCTGATGAAGAAGCCACTTTGAGCTACTCACTACTGCTTTCCTTCACTTAGATTACATTGTTACAAAATGTTCAGCTTTTTTTCTAGAGCACCTAATATGTGAAGACAGAAGAAAATTCCTTATGTGCCTTAATCTACTGTTTTTCCATGCACAGTGTGAAGTGTTATGTTTTTTTGTTTGTATTTAGAGCCCCTTATTTATTGGGCCCGCCGCTCAGTCCAACTAACGCAAAGTTGCATTCTCAAAAAGCCATAATGAGGCATGCGATTTAGAAACTGATTTGTACATTTTTAAAACTGTCAGAAGTAAGTAATTGTGAACTATCTTTCTATACCATTGAGAAGCCGACCTACTTGAATCGACCATTGAAAAGCATGAAACTAGTTCAATATTTGCAAAGCTTTATGGGTGATCTTCTAACATTGAACAGCTGGTCCGGTTTAAACTTATCATTGAGATGTATCATATTTAGCATTTGTCTAGTGAGTTGCTTTGACCTCGAGGCACTATCAGTATCTGATAATCTGCAAGCCAGGATTGAGCAACAGTTTGGTAGAGTGTCTGTTTATTAATTAATTAATTAACATATTTATTTATCGAGTGCACAATCACCAAAAAGGTACCATGGCACCAGGAGCCAACTGAAAGCAACGGTCACCAATATGAGACAGGTAAAAGCATACAGAATACGTTGCCACAGCCGAAAGCATCCAGTTCACTAAAAGAGTAGCATTTTGCGCCTCTCATAAACAATTAGGGGCATATTTTCCAATCGTTCATGCCGCGCCGGAGAGCAAGGGTGCCTGCGTTATGAGCAGGATTATATTTGTGAAGGAGGGCACACCTTCCTGCACAAAAACAATCCAAAGAGGTAAATTCCTCTTCCTGTGTGTGCTGCAGAATGTAGCCCACATTTAAAGCGGAAGCAATGAAGAAAAAAATAAAGATATTTCGTCTTGTTATGCCTCACTGGGGAACTCGTAGCATTTTGACACGTTCACAGATTTACCAGCTTTAGCAAATCTGGGAATGTGTCATAATCCGTCAGGTGATGCATGGGAATGTCCATTCTCCACTCATAGAATGCCTCCCAGCTTGAAATATAATGTAACGCAGTGCAAGCAGCTGCATTTTGTTACATTTCTTTACAAAGCTACGCAAGGCCGTGCCAATCACCATTTGTGTGGCTCTGTAGATATTACTGAAGCATTTGCGTTGTCCTTGCGTCTCCTTTCACGACGCAAAGACAGCACAAAGGCTTGATAAATCTCGGTCCTCAGTGTTTAGTTGTAGAAGCAAGAGCATCAACTTATTCCTGATCTTGGACCTCAGGACACAGCGGTCAAGATATCCTGTGGACATGCATTGTCCTTGTATGACCCAAGACGTTCCAAGGCAACGCAAGTCCTTATCTCGGATTTACTAAACCACGCAGAGACACTTTGGGCCTTATTATAGTTTGACAGTCCTCCTGCAGCACTACCACCGCTGTGCTGCCAGAAGGACTGCTAAGCCTGTGGAGCACCCGCCCGCCGGATTCCAACTTGATACCAGGGTTGGTGGACGGTGCTGTAGCGGTCTCGCAGCGGCAGCCGTGTGAGGCTCATAGGAGAGCCTTAACAGCAGACCGCTGCCCTGACTGTTCCGGCAGCACATGTCTGCATGGTGTGGCCTGCACCATGTTGTGCGTGCCAAAGCGTGCAGGAATGGGCCTGCAATTCCAGGGGACACAACATGTGCCCCCCGCATGGCCCCCCAGGCCCAGAGGTGACAGGGGTCTCTGGTAGGGCCCCCATAATTGCATGTCTGCTACTTTTTTCATGGAGGGCTCACCGCCATGGGATGGGTGGTGGATTTACAAGATGGAATATGCTTGGTGGTGCCGATGCAGCACTGCCAGCATATTCCAGCCCCTTACCACTGCACCACTGCAGTGGGAGCCTGAAACCCGGCAGAGGTGGCAGTCCTGTGGTGGTCCGACCGCCACACTTGAAATACGGCGGACAGACCCGCCATTGTAGTGGTGGTTGGGCTGCCACCGTGAGTACGGCAGTCCTAGGACCTCTGTACTCATAATAGGGGCCTTTGTGTGACCTTGCTGGGTTTAGTAAATACAAACTAATGCAAGGCAGTGCTTGGCAGGCTCCCTTGCAGCATGGTGCAAGGGTGCCTGCTTTGTGGCTAGTCAGCACACAGTGTTCCAGCTCAAGGAGGGAACAGGAGTGCGCCATATCTTAGTCAGTGCTTAATGTACAATAATAAATGGCACAACCCTTGTCAGGAGGTCACTGCAGCTTGCACCACCTAGTGCCCCTGCCAGCACTGCTAATGATATTACCAACACAACTGCTAACAACTACCACACTCCTACAGGTGAGACAATTCAGACTATTCCAGGCCCCCAAAGCCATGAGAATGGCTTGGGAGGCAGCGTAGTAATTTCTAAGGTATACAGAATTAATAAACAGTTTATGTGTACTGATCTCTAAATTAGACAAACAGCATCACTACGTGGCAAACTGTCATAAGTGCTAGTGTTGACAAGTGCTGGTGCTGAGCACCGGAAACCACTGACTCAAATTAAGCGCTGATCTTAGTAGATATGGCACATTTCTGCTGTCGCCGTTGAATGCAGCGCTGCACATTGCCTTACTGCTTTGCATGAAACCTTAGTAAATATGCCCAGTAATGTTCGACAGCTGCAATGGGCACTTTAAGATCACAAAATTTGGAAAAAGCCATGAAAGCTGGAATACCCGATAGAAGCAATAGCCACCTGGAAATCAGACATAAAGAATGGCCCAGGTTTATAATAGACCCAGTGAATGAGGCATAATGCCTTAAATTGGATCATCTGATTCACAGGGAGTTAATTTGCACCTTTGATACACGGTTGTATTTCTGGATCACACAATCTTGCCTGTCTACTATGCTGTGGATCTGTCGAAGCTTCTGAATCCCACTCTCTGGTAGTCCAAGGTAGATGGCATTCCCTTAGTTCAAAAATAGAGAATTAAAGGTCTAAGCATCTCAGACCTCCATTTTATCAGAATGAAGGGCATGTATTTCCGTATAAGCTTGAGTTGCAAAAATGATAGGTCCAATTTTTCTGCAAACGAGAGGTTGCACTCAAAGCAGATGCCAAGATTCTTTACCATTTTTATATTACCGAAGCTATGCTTAAGTAGGGTTTCATCCCCCCTCAACCAGTAACAAAATGTCCTACACAAGTAATTTGAAAGCTTTTCTTTTATTATGGCTGGTATGAAGCTTAAGATTTTGGAAACCTGTCCCAAAAAGAGGCCGAACCAAAGGTGGACTTTCTGCAGAAGTGCTGCTCTGGATCTGAAATTCCTTCTGGTAAGTCATAGGCAAATCTGTCATTGTAGAAACGCTGGAGCAACACTATGAATTGCTCCATGTTCAATACAGAAGGCCTTGAGAAGACATTCTGGCAACAAAAGCAAGAGAAGTAATAGATGGGCTTGTGTTAGATGATATGGTGTATGGAGCTGCAGTAGCAGTTTTTCAGCAGTACCGTGGAACAGTTCTAGTCTGTGTAGGAGGAATTATTTTGCCCGATGGTACAGAGTGTTGGCATAGACTAGCTGACCCAGTACTAGATTGATAGTAGCCTGAATGCAACGGTGGTCGGCACAGGTCAGAGGTAGGGGGGCCGGGGCAGGAGGACTCGGGGGGAAGTAGGTATTAAAAAATAAAATAAAAACGTACCTTTTCGCCACTTCGTCGCCGAGTCTCTCCTCAGTAGTCCTCCCTCACTCGACCACAGGAAACACACCCAGGCTTCCAGTCAGCCAATCACAATGCTGCCTTAGCAGCTTTGTGATTGGTCTGAGTGCCGTGTTTCAGCGCTCAGATGCTGACTGGAGGTCTGGACAAGTTCTCCATATAGGCTGCAATGCAGCCTGCATGGAGAACATGCAAAGTGCACAAGACTGCTGGGGACAACCCTAGAGGGCCGGCCAAGCAGCCATTGCGCACTTAGGTGGGTGCTGCCTACCACTCCTCCCCTGCCCCCACCCACTCATGCAAAGCTGCGTAAGTAGGAAAAAATAAAATGAAAATAACGCCAGTTATTATCGTTTTATTTTCCTTTTGTTTCACTGCAAAAAAAGCAGTGTGGCGGCACTCCTCCGCCTTAGTGGAGAAGCCGCCACTGCCTGAATGTATTGTGGCAACTTCACAAAGGTGGAAATGCATCGCAGGATTCTCAAGGTGTAGTAAGAGTATTGCATTACTTTTGAACGTTGACATAACTGCTTTCTTGTTATTTTGACATTAAATAAATTGTCCAATTTGAATTTGCCATTTAAATGCATGGATCTAAATAATTGTGTCATATCTCTATTGATGATGCCAAACATGGAAAAGCTGCTCTAATTTGAACTTACATTGAATTACATTGGACTGGGTGAACATATTGGATACTTACTCTGGGAAAGGGTTATGTTTTGACAGAAAAATATTTAGGGTAATTATCTCCAAATTAAGGTCAGTTGAGAACTATGGGCACATTATGCAATTTGGGCATTGTAGCATGCTCCTTTTCAACTCAGCAGTGTGCTGGGTGATTATAGAATTGTATACACTCACCAGCATGTGGACATTGGACACAACGAGCTTGCGTGCATGGTATATTGCACATACGCTCCAATATGGATTTGCTTGGTTGTGGCTTTGCAAAAACAGGCCAGTCTGTGGTCACCTGCATCTGGCTGTCTGCAATATTCATGGAAGTATTTTCCGGCCCTTTGCAAACAGGTTAATACCTGCATTCATTCTTTGTACATAATTAAACACTGGCAACACGTGACTGGGTCATTGTGTAAACTGGGCAATGCGTGTCAGGCTCATTATCTTGTTTCATTTAATTGTAGGTTGTGTACCTCATTACCAGATGCAGGCTGTAATTAGGGCCAAAGAGATCACAAAGACAGTTAAGAGTCCATTCACTGCCACTCAATGTCTATGTCTGTTAATAACTTGTAATTCCTTGTACCTGTAATAAGCTTTGATATTTGCTTTTATCTCGCGATAACAGAGGCTATATGCTATGCTATTTTGAGATGTAGACATCGAAAGGGAGGGTTAATACACTCTAGAACTCAGGGCCTCATTTATTAAAACTGTTCCATCGCTGCGTGAAAACAGTGATGCAACAGTTTTCACTGCACTCTCCTTGTGACAGGATGGATGCGCTGTATTTATTGTACGGCGCTCTATGACACAAAGAGTTACAGATACATCAGTATTTCTGACGTATCATAGGCAGAAAAGTGGCGCATTGCTGGGGTGTGTCTGAAAACAGATGTAACTCCGCAATGTGTCCTTTCACATGGGGCAAGCCCATGTGAAAGGGCCTGCATCAGTCTTACGCCTGCTGTAAGGCAGGTGTAAGATATTGACGCAGTAGTGTCCTAGAAGTGGCTCACTGAAATCTTATTGATTTCAATGCAATACTTCTACGAGGCTTTTTGCGGGGTCATGCCCACCCTGCATACATTATACCAGGCTCAGGAATAATGTAGCTCAGGGGTTTACAAAGTGTCGCGTCTGCCTAGATGTGTCACTTTGTAAATAGGACGCAACATGGCGCATTTTTTACGCCGCAGGTGAGTCACAAAAAAGTGTTGCAACGGTAGCGCAAAAGTGTAGCAAAGCCTCATAAATAAGGCCCTCAGTGTTTGCTGTGAAATTCTACATTTTAAAGCGACAATCAGATTCAATACAATGAAATGTTTCACCATCAGAGGTTTAGTGTACCCCAGTACACCTCACAAACATGTTCATTCTTGGCTGAATGCAAAGTACAGAATAAGGCACAAATGGTATTGAATGTCCATTTCTGTACTTGGGCTCTTGTCACTTTAAACTTTTATTGATCATGCATAGGGCTCCCGGTTTTCCAGTATTTATTTTTTTAACATTTCCGTCTGTATTAATCCATTTTTATTTTTTGCTAATGTTATCTGTACTTATCCATATTTATTTTAGGGATTTGAGAAAAAAGAAGTTGAAACTAGTCTATATTCACATGTATTTAACCGATAAATATACATTAATGCTTGAGCGCCTGATAGGTTTCAGTTATATGAACATCCACAGATGATAAATCAATGCAGGTATATGAAAGCATGAACATTTTAGTATCAAGGTTGTGCATATCTACTGTTGTTTAAGCTTCTTTACTAAAATTCCTTTATTTTTTTTTAACCCCTTACCTGTCAATGCACACAGCTATCGTGACTGACAGCATTTAGAATCAGACAGAAAGAATCCTATTTACGTTTTTATCCACATTTAAAAATCAATACTCACAGAAAAAAATGTTGTTTTTCTGCCTGTATTTATCTGTAAAAATCAGTAAAAACGGGAAAAGGGAGCCTTAATCACGCATAGTCAATTAAAACCATTACATGTCTAAAACAACAATCACTAAAAACAAAGCCACTGATACAAAAAATGGATTATGAGTTACAGAGAACACATGGGCAGTTCTTGCAACTTTAAAATGACTAAACATGAAATGAGTTTGTATTGTGGCCACAGGCCTGGAATCCCTATCTGGGATCAAGAATGGGTCTTTGGGTCAGACTCAACTCACAAAATTAAAGTATGGTGCACGTGCACATCTGCTAATTATTAATCCATGAAATGCCCAAAATCAACCGCAGACATCCAACCAGGCAGGACGCTGTGGGATCAGACCACAGGGCTATGGTATTGCACAGGTACTTGTATGCTTGGGGCTAGCAGCCCATCCAGATCTGAGAGCAGCCCACCAGAGAAATGCCAGAGAGGCACAATAGCTAGTCCAGCATGATTCTGCATTACCATTTACCAGTAAATTGAACCTGCTGGAAACTGCCCTTGTCATACTGTGCGCAAATGTAATCTGCACAGCGGTATTTAAACATTCGCTAGTACACTTCAGCGGTTGGACTGCCAAGAGATGGGTTTATTGAATGTCATATGTTACATAGGATTCGGGCTTCTAGTTTTATTTTATTTATTATTTTAACATATCAGTCTGTATTTATTTTTTGGGGATCTTATTGGTATTTATCCATATTTATTTTGTGTTTTGAGAGTAAATGGAGTTGTAAAATGGTACATTTTCACATGTATTTTACTCTTAGATGTATACTCATCTGTGGCTACCTGTTGTGTTTTAGCAAATTAAGCAGCCCCATATAACAAAACACTACACCTACAGGTACATATTAGCTATATACTACAAATATATGCTAATATATGACTGTATTTAAGGAAATCTCATCCTGTTGTTTAACTCCCCATGCCCAATTTTTGCCTGAAGTTCATGAAAGACTGCATGGAAATTCTCTCACAAGAACCACAATTCTCAGTATTTTTACGCTTTTATAAATAAATACAGACAAGAAACACATTGTTTTCTGTCTGCACTTATCTAAAAAAATCTGTAAAATCGGAATAATGGGAGGAAGCCTTACATATGATATGTATAACAAAAGCCTTCCATGCTGTAGTCATATTTCAGTTACCTTTTCAATGAGAACTCATTCCTCTTGCCGTGAAGTGGTTAAGGCATGCAATGTGCATAATAAAACAGTGATTTAAAGGTCAGGAGCACAGGAATCATGCGCAGTGTAGTGCCTAAATATGCGGCATGTTTGACTAGAATTATGCGGCAAAAAATTTCAAATTTTACATCAGGTAACTCGGGTTTTTGCTTCCTTCTATAGACAAGAGCCCTTCCCCAGAGTCCATTAATTTGAAATGATTAAACATCCTGGCAACATTGTCGCCTCTCCAGCAATCAACATCCAAACGTGACCAATTAACATTCGTTATGCACGGCATTGCACCACGTGTTTAGTCATTTTAATCACTTTAATAACTTTTGAACCACATATGCAGCTTATGACTGATTAATTGCCTGGCGCGACAAATCTGAATACTTACGTGTCCTTGCAAACTAGGAAGAAGTTAGACTCAGTAAATAAAGATTTCGGGCAGGGGTACTGCTTTCGCCTTAGCTCAGCGTGACCCTTAATGAGAAGGCGTCTATTGTCTGGAGCCATAAAATGGCAAAATAGCTTCTACATTACTTTTTTTTTTGCTATCTGTGTAGTAATATGTCAACGTGAACAAAGTATGTCTACGCATACGCTCTTGTGCAAAGCATGCACTCATATTTATTTGTCTGTGTTCGTATCTAAGTGAATGTACTTGAATATTACATCTAGCTCATATTAGCAGCCCCCATTAATAACTTTTGACGAGGTTAACGAATTTATTCAAATTCAGTCGGTTCTTTGTTCCTGTACATATCGTTACTCTTTTAAAAGTCAGTCAAAAAACATTCGGTTTAAAAAGCCACGAAAGTGTATACAATAAATTAAAAACAAAGAAGTAATAATCAGAAAAATACCAGATACGTTTTGCAAAGGAATAAATATCTGATCATGACATTCAGTAGTGTGCATAACATTTAAATCCCACAATTTTAGAGAAGAAACTTGAAGTGACCCTGAAACAGAGTAACAAATATTTATACATGATTAAAAAGCAGATTTGAAAAACATCGGTGGTTATAAGTTTGGTGTCCCATATATGTTCTGAATTGCTAAAGCACATCTAATGTTATTAGTAATAGCAACAAAAAATTTGGGAGGCCCTAATTGCTGTAAACATAGCAATCCAACCTTACATTGTCTACTATTAGCCCTTAGCAAGATCGGAATCAAATATTGTTTTGTGGGTAGCTGCACACAGTATAGAAAAGCATAAGGTGCATAGTGCTCTGAGCTGATACAGTATTTCAAGAACAATTAGGAAGGTTAAAAAACCAAGTACCCAGCAGAGGAAAATCTAGTAGAAAGTGCAGTATATTAAGGCATAATTGAGTAAGCTAAAATCTATATTGTGAGTTACTTACTGAAACTAAATAGGATTCCAACATCCGAGAAGGGCCCAATTCTAGATATTTAACTACAAACTGCGTAGTTTAAAAACTATTGCAATGGGCAGTACTAAAAAAACAAGGATTCTACCAGTTCTTAAGAAGAAACATCCATTAGGGAACAGCCAACTTTATAAATGTCTGTCGCACATACAAGAATCAATGGATCTGAGCCATATTATTTAGTAATAAACAATCCATAATTTTTTTTCTTGTAAAACCAGCCTCAGGGGTATACCAGATCTTAAGCCAGATTATCAAAGGGGCCGGTTTGATCACATCTTCCAAAAAAGTAATTCTTGTTAGACCTGGCACTTTTTGCAGGTTTATCCCCAAACTGTTTGCCTTTTGCCTCCTATTTTTCTGACCCTGTTTTCGTTGGATGTAGGATTCTGGGCACTTTGCCACTGCTGATCAGTGCTAAAGTGCATATGCTCTCTGTATGAATTGGGATATGATTGGTTATCTGTGATTAGCATATTTGATTTACTGGTAAGTCCTTAACAAAGTGCACTGAGTGTGCCAGGGCCTTTAAATCAAATGCTACGAGTGGACTTGCAGCACTGGTTGTGCACTCACATGAGTAGGCCTATGAATGTATCTCAGACCTGCTACTACAGTGTCTGTGCCAGAAACTGCCATGTTGACCTGGTAAGCGAACCCACCTGCCAGGCCCAAACCTTTCCATTCCTTACATGTTAGGCGCTCCTTAGGTAGGTCCAAAGGTACCCCCATGGGCAGGGTGCAGGGTATGTGACAGGTAGCACATGTACTGGTGTGAGTAACATGTCCTGATAGTGAAAAACTGCCAGTTTAGTTTTTCACTATTGAAAGGCTATCTGTCCAAGAGGCTAACATGGGAGCTGCTTTGTTACGTCTTACAAGTATAACTTTCCATAGGGACAAGATGGAGAAATGGAGATTAGTCTCTCTGAACTCAAAATTTATTAATGCACCTTTTGGTAAAGGTGGTTTTTAAATTTTGAATTTCAAAATGCCACTTTTAGAAATTGGGCATTTCCTTACTTTACCATCGTGTGTACCTCTGATAGTCTGTGTATTCAGCATCTGGATTTGGAGTGACTGAGCTGGGGATGTGCATTCACACTAGACAAACACTGGGAGGGTGACTCATATCTGGGCTGAATAGACCTGGTCTGCATTTAGAGTGATCAGAAGAGTGTATCTTGCACCTGAATAGGCTGTCTCCTTTTTACAATGCTGTCTCTACCCCCTGTGGTCATGCTGCACCAGGGAGAACAGGACTGATTTAGGTTTACCTCTTTTTTTATTAGTATCTTCTTTATACATACAATTGTATCTCTGCATCACAATTCGTAGTTAACACCTTGTCATTAATATATTTCTATTACATGTAGCACTACTGTTACCAGTGTAATCAGCATAATTAACCTTACGCTTGTGAGGCGCTCTTTGTTCTTGAGCAAGAAAAAGGAATAACATAAGGAGGTGAAAACTTACCCCAAGAAAATTAAACAGTGTAACCCTTCCAACCTCCCTCCCTTCCCTCCTGGCGCGACAAATCTGAATACTTACGTGTCCTTGCAAACTAGGAAGAAGTTAGACTCAGTAAATAAAGATTTCGGGCAGGGGTACTGCTTTCGCCTTAGCTCAGCGTGACCCTTAATGAGAAGGCGTGTATTGTCTGGAGCCATAAAATGGCAAAATAGTTTCTACATTATTTTTTTTTTGCTATCTGTGTAGTAATATGTCAACGTAAACAAAGTATGTCTACGCATACGCTCTTGTGCAAAGCATGCACTCATATTTATTTGTCTGTGTTCGTATCTAAGTGAATGTACTTGAATATTACATCTAGCTCATATTAGCAGCCCCCATTAATAACTTTTGACGAGGTTAACGAATTTATTCAAATTCAGTCGGTTCTCTGTTCCTGTACATGTCGTTACTCTTTTAAAGGTCAGTCAAAAAACGTTCGGTTTAAAAAGCCATGAAAGTGTATAAAATAAATTAAAAACAAAGAAGTAATAATCAGAAAAATACCAGATACGTTTTGCAAAGGAATAAATATCTTTTCATGACACTCAGTAGTGTGCATAACATTTATATCCCACAATTTTAGAGAAGAAACTTGAAGTGACCCTAAAACAGAGTAACAAATAGTTCAAGCTCTATTTATACATGATTAAAAAGCAGATTTGAAAAACATCGGTGGTTATAAGTTAGATGTCCCATATATGTTCTGAATTGCTAAAGCACATCTAATGTTATTAGTAATAGCAACAAAAAATTTGGGAGTCCCTAATTGCTGTAAACATAGCAATCCAAACTTACATTGTCTAATATTAGCCCTTAGCAAGATCGGAATCAAATATTGTTTTGTGGGTAGCTGCACACAGTGTAGAAAAGCATAAGGTGCATAGTGCTCTGAGCTGATACAGTATTTCAAGAACAATTAGGAAGGTTAAAAAACCAAGTACCCAGCAGAGGAAAATCTATTAGAAAGTGCAGTATATTAAGGCATAATTGAGTAAGCTAAAATCTATATTGTGAGTTACTTACTGAAACTAAATAGGATTCCAACATCCGAGAAGGGCCCAATTCTAGATATTTAACTACAAACTGCGTAGTTTAAAAACTATTGCAATGGGTGGTGAAGCAGTACTAAAAAAACAAGGATTCTACCAGTTCTTAAGAAGAAACATCCATGAGGAAACAGCCAACTTTATAAATGTCTGTCGCACATACAAGAATCAATGGATCTGAGCCATATTATTTAGTAATAAACAATCCATATTTTTTTTTCTTGTAAAACCAGCCTCAGGGGTATACCAGATCTTAAGCCAGATTATCAAAGGGGCCGGTTTGATCACATCTTCCAAAAAAGTAATTCTTGTTAGACCTGGCACTTTTTGCAGGTTTATCCCCAAACTGTTTGCCTTTTGCCTCCTATTTTTCTGACCCTGTTTTCGTTGGATGTAGGATTCTGGGCACTTTGCCACTGCTGATCAGTGCTAAAGTGCATATGCTCTCTGTATGAATTGGGATATGATTGGTTATCCGTGATTAGCACATTTGATTTACTGGTAAGTCCCTAACAAAGTGCACTGAGTGTGCCAGGGCCTTTAAATCAAATGCTACGAGTGGACTTTCAGCACTGGTTGTGCACTCACATGAGTAGGCCTATGAATGTATCTCAGACCTGCTACTACAGTGTCTGTGCCAGCAGCTGTAACTGCCATGTTGACCTGGTAAGCGAACCCACCTGCCAGGCCCAAACCTTTCCATTCCTTACATGTTAGGCGCTCCTTAGGTAGGTCCAAAGGTACCCCCATGGGCAGGGTGCAGGGTATGTGACAGGTAGCACATGTACTGGTGTGAGTAACATGTCCTGATAGTGAAATACTGCCAGTTTCGTTTCTCACTATTGAAAGGCTATCTGTCCAAGAGGCTAACATGGGAGCTGTTTTGTTACGTCTTACAAGTATAACTTTCCATAGGGACAAGATGGAGAAATGGAGATTAGTCTCTCTGAACTCAAAATTTATTAATGCACATTTTGGTAAAGGTGGTTTTTAAATTTTGTGTTTCAAAATGCCACTTTTAGAAATTGGGCATTTCCTTACTTTACCATCGTGTGTACCTCTGATAGTCTGTGTATTCAGCATCTGGGTTTGGAGTGACTGAGCTGGGGATGTGCATTCACTCTAGACAAACACTGGGAGGGTGACTTATATCTGGGATGAATAGACCTGGTCTGCATTTAGAGTGATGAGAAGAGTGTAGCTTGCACCTGAATAGGCTGTGTCTCCTTTTTACAATGCTGTCTCTACCCCCTGTGGTCATGCTGCACCAGGGAGAACAGGACTGATTTAGGTTTACCTCTTTTTTTATTAGTATCTTCTTTATACATACAATTGTATCTCTGCATCACAATTCGTAGTTAACACCTTGTCATTAATATATTTCTATAACATGTAGCACTACTGTTACCAGTGTAATCAGCATAATTAACCTTACGCTTGTGAGGCGCTCTTTGTTCTTGAACAAGAAAAAGGAATAACATAAGGAGGTGAAAACTTACCCCAAGAAAATTAAACAGTGTAACCCTTCCAACCTCCCTCCCTTCCCTCCTCAGAACTGATATTCATATTGCCTGTTTCCATGGTGAAACTGGTGTGTAGAGAGTAGTCCAGGCTAGATTTCAATTTGTGCTGAGTGAATCTTCCGTTGCTGTTAAACGAAGGAGGCAGAGGTATCTCGGGCACATAATTTCATTAAATTCGGCTGACAACAGGGTTAGAAGAGTCTACTAAAGAATCTTCTACACCTCTTTATATCCGGATTCAGAATCTGTGAGGGAGGCATGAATGCGTTCCATCCCCAAAATGTTCCATAATCTATGGAGCCAACCTATGTATGTGGGTGTCGTTTGCGTGCCCCAGTGTGTTAAAATATTTTGAAGCGCCGCCCCCAGAGCTAGTCCCATCTGTTTTCCTTTGCGGGACTTCAATGGAAACGTTAAAGGGTTGGGCAGCCCTAATACTACATAGGCCGGGAATCTTGGGATCTGTGTCTCAAACTGCTTATCTATTTCCTCCAGTTTTTGAAGCCAATACATGGACAGTACAGGACAGTCACACAACAGATGTAGTAAGGTCCCTTCCTTCCCGCACCCAGGCCAGCAAGTAGAACTGCGGTCTTGGTTCCCTTTGTTGAGGCGCAAGGGCCTCCGGTACCAATACGTAGCTATCTTGAATGCTGTTTCCTTACTGGCTTTAGTTTGTGCTGTGTGTTTGGCCCTATAGTATATATCCCCCAATCCTTCTTCGAGAGGTCCCTTCCTATTTCCTACACCCAGCGTCTCTGACTAGGAGTAGGCTGTGCGGGGGCCGGCAGGCACAGCATATCGTAAAGCTCAGAAATCAGTTTCTTATCAGTTAACTGTAACCAGCCATTTTTCATATTTCGTCAGTTTTCTATTAACTTTTGGGTGTATGTCAGAGTGTAATAGCCAGTGTCTTATCTGCATATAATGACATCGTTCCGTCTCTGGGAATGTAACAGGACTGGTTTAGACTGAGTTCAGATACCCTTCCCACAAAGAGAACAATGACAAAATGGGGTATTATTATTGTACCTAAAATATCAGGCCTATAAATTAGTTCAATGAACAAGAGGACCTAGCCGAGAAGAAGAGTGGAAGGACTGTGTGAGGAGCACAGCCTTTTCTGAGTGAGGGGTGGGTTGGCCTGCAGTTGCTGCTTCTGTCTGTGGTGGAGGGAAAGTGCTGACTCTTTTTGCCTCACTTTAGGTTCTGAGCAAATTCCACTCTTGGGCTGAGTCATTTGTTTCCAAGAGAGTGGACAGTAAGATTTATCAGCAACGAATCATTCACTCTACTAGGTTCAAGACTGAGTTCTTCCCTAGGCTGAGCCACTTTAATTCCAGAAGAAAGGTTGGTAGAAATTTGCTAGAAGCGACTTTTAGAATTCCTCTATTTCCATTGCTTGATCCCTTCTACCCTCTGTTCTATTATAGCTTTAGAGGGTGAGGAGATTGAGAGGTGGACCCACTTGAGCATCGAACGGATCCTGGGAGTTTGGAATAAAACCTTTCCAACACGGCCGCCTTCCGTCTCCAATCCTCAGTCTAGTGCAGCCCTGTCTAGTGCGGGAGCCGGCCACGGCAGAAGCAGAAACAACCCGCAGCAGCGGACAGCAGCGATGAACTACAGCAGATGCACGCAACCATCAATCTTGCTCTCTCTTCAGGGCTAAACATCAGAATTTTTAGTGTATATAATAGAGTGAGCCTGGACACAGAGGAAACTAACACAATAGGTATTTTAGATTCCGTCTTCAGGAATTAGGAAATATTCCCCTATTGCTAGCTGGGGATTTAAAATGTACCTTTGAGCCCTTTGCCTCCACCCCATCAGATCTGACTGAGAAGTGGGACAGCCACAGCTACATCTTCCTAAGGTTACATGGACCAAAAGGGGAGGACAAGTGTTGGCCCTTACGTAACAGCACAATCTGAGGGCCAAAAATGGCAGGACCAAATCTGACACGAATGGTGGCATGACCTTTAACAGACTTGGCCATTTAAGCAGAATAGATTATTGTCCGGTGGATCGTAGCTTGTGGCCCAGTGTCAAGAGTGATTTCCATATAGCTGAGTCTGAACTGAGGTGGCGAAGTGAGCTGAATAATGATGATGGGTTCAACACAGATCTGTGACTGAGGGTGAGTGTCTGAAAGGTTTCAGCACTCCATCCATCATCTCCTTGTGTTTACTCCTCTAGGACACCCATGGGGTCAGGGCACCTCTACCCTGACCCCTTTAATTAATTTTCAGATACATTTAAGGCCCGGGGCTGTTTCCTGATACCTAAAATGGCAGCAACAACCTCCTGGTCAGGTTGTGGTCAGCCAATAACGGGGTTGCTGGTGGCGTGTGACTTCGTAGATCCACCGTGGGGGATCCGAAGAGTGTCGGCGTCCCTAGATATACAATTTTCTTTTCCTTTAATAAATCTGCAACTACCGAACCGAATTACACCAAATCATAAAAAGAGCTCTTTGTGAACCAAGAGCTACTGCTCTGGCAAATTTGGTGTAATTCGGTCCAGCCGTTTGGGCTGTAGGCATGTTCAAAATCTCTATGAGAAATTGCATGAGAAACACACATTTTTTTACCCCGCTTAAAGGATCACCCCAAAACTTCCCATGCAGAACTATACACAGCAGGTGTTCTTTGGGGGGAAACCTTTTGTGAAGATTCGTCAAATGCGCCAAAGTTATAATCAAACCCAAAAATGCTTTTCCTATTATAACTAGGTCCTAACTATAACTGCCTACTGGTGACCATGGTGTGTATATATATATATATATATATATATATATATATATATATATATATATATATACACACACAAAAAGATGACGTTGCAAGGACACACTGCCTGCAGGATCGGGGCTTTACAAACGGGCATCACCGTTTATATATTCTAACCTTCTGCAATTAAAAGAAACTTTAATGCTACTAATCGGCTGGTGGGCTTTTGTTTGTCCCTGGATGCAGGAGCTTTGTCTTTTGGAATATATAAATGGTGACGCCCGTTTGAAAAGCCCAGATCCGTCAGGCAGGGTGTCCTTGCAGCATCAGCTTCTTGTGGATTCTTATGAAAAGGATGCCCACCGGCTTCGAAGTGAAGACAGGAAAGATTAACTGAGGTGAGACCACCGTCAGTGGGATGGGAGGCCCACTCAAGATAAATCGATTATGGGAAACACTTGTCATCCAGGATTTTCCTCCGTACATGCCTGGCGCATCAAAAACATTTGTGGAAGGTATCTTTTGGGAAAACAAATTAATTCTCTGAAACTACATGTGAAGAGGCAGGAGTGACACCATCCGTGTTCAGCAGATTGTATTACTGTTTTGCCCTATATGAAATGGACTTCCTTTGAGGCAACCAAAGTATAATTATTTGTTAAAACAGTAGATGGCGTTATAAACTGTAATTTGATTAACTTAAGTGGGAAAATCCATGATGGACAAGGCAAATGTAGCTAACTCTTTGAATACATTATGGGTACTGTGGTCTGAGGAATTAAGAAACTGTTGAATGGTGTACTGCTACTAACCGTCTGGTGGGCTTTTGTTTGTCCCTGGAAGCAAGGGCTTCGTCTTTTGGAATATATATTTCGTAATTATTTACTGCCACTTTTGAAACATTTTTGTGCACCCAGATACTTTACACCATTTGTGCTTTTAATGAATGCAACGATGGTTGAAAACACTATTAAAGCATAATTTCATATTGCCAAAATCTGCACTGCCAACACTGATGCATTATGGAACCTGTAGTGCCTGCTGATGTCACATGACGCAATTGGAGCACTTGCAATCAATAAATGTTTCCTACCTGTGAACAAGGTGTAACAACGCCAAAACGCGTAAGGAGTCAAGTAGCAGAAGGGAATTAAATGCCTGATTCACTCTCAAACCGGGCTCGGCAAATCTTCTTTGTGTGTAGATATATATATATATATGAAAACACAGTCCTGGCACTAAGTTTGATTCAGCAAACGTGCAGGAATGGACCACACAGGAAAAATAGTTTCTTTACGTGTTGTTTATTTCTCCCTCAGCAACATGACACGATTATATATATATATATCTTCACTGAAAAAACCATAGGTTTCAGGGATGTTATAGTTAGTTGGACATTTCACTCGTACAAAACCGGAGAAATTCGAACATTATAGTTAGTAGAGCTAACTATAACTCACACCCCCGCAATGCACAGCTGATGATGTCACATATTACATCACTCATGACATGGTCAGTGACATCACTGATGACATCACTGATGACATCTCAAATGACATCACTGATGACATCATCCTGTGAATGTGTGTTTCTGTAAAGTTTAAATATATTTTATAAATGTTAATGCCAAGGTGTCTTGAAGAATGAGTTGGTGTATAAGTGTGTGGGTGGAGGATTTCGTCTTACTGAATGTATGGGTTAGCGACTAAACTGTGTGAATGTCTGTATCAGTCTCTCAGTTGTTGTGTAAACTGCTGTGTGGGTTGATGATTAGGTACATAACTGTCTATATGGGTTACACATTGGTTGCATGAGTATCTGTATGGGTGCTTCAGTGTTTGTGTGTGTGGTAGGGGTGGGCGGAATTTGCGAAATCCACTTTCACAAATTATCGTGAAAATGTTTAAAATTATTGCAAACAAGCGGAAATATCGTGAAGATGCGGAATTTTTTTTCCGGCATGTTCGCGAGATTTTCTGCATGGTTGCACGTTGCCAACTTACCCATGTGGTTGCTCGCGGGCGCGGCCATCTTGTTTTGAGTTGTCTCGCGGTGCATGATCGCGAGAAGAAAGACGTGATCGCGCGACGCATGACGTCACTGCGGGCACGAACTGTCGCGAGACAGCGCAAATGGCTAAAAACAATCCAACATCTCATGGAGAACGCGACCGGATCAAGAAAACTTGTCGGCGAACGCAGGGAGTCAGGTAAGGCAATCGGGCGCGCGCGAGAATGTATTATTTTACAGCGCGAGCAAGAAACAAATTATCGCCAAGCTGCGGAAAGCGGAAATTTTGACATTTTCGCGCTCGCCGCGGAATGCGAAAATGTCAAATTATCGCAATTTCCGCGAACGGAATGAAATTTTCGCCCAGGCCTAGAGTGTGGGTGGGTGGGTGGTGTGTGACTTTCTGTCTACCTGTGTGAGTGGATAATTTGCTGGGTGTATGGGTTCAATAGTGCATGTGGATATAGCTGTATAGGTGAGTGAGTGTGTATATCAGTGTGTTGGCGAGTGAATGTATGTCTCACTGGTATATGTGTGAGTAACTACATATGTGTAAGGCAGTATATGTGAGTGTTGAAGTATATAAATGACTATATGTGAGAGTGAGTAATTGTGAGAGTGGCTGTTTAAATGTGTATGTGCTTGTGTCAGTGATTGTATAAGAGAGTAAGTATATGTTAGTATCTGTATGAATAGGTTAGATAGTGAATGTATAACTGTATAGGTGAGTAAATGGCAGTGTTATTGATTCTTTACATGACTAGCTAGGTGTGTCAATAACTCTATAGATGAGTGACGGTGTATGAGTGTTTATATAGGTGTATGAGTACATATAATAGTGCTGTATTGATGAGTGACTGCATGTATGAGTAACTGTATGGGTGAATGAATGAATGTGTGTGTATAGCTAGGAATTAGTCAGTGGGTATATAGTAACTGCTATTGATTTGTCTATGGTTTCGAAAATGGTAGTCTGTATTTTAGAGTGGGTGTATCAAAGGTTATATTAGGGTGTGAGGAGGTGCATCATTTTATCACATGGATGATGTCATCAGTGATGTCATCAGTGATGTCATTTGAGATGTCATCAGTGATGTCACTGACCATGTCATGAGTGATATAATATGTGACGTCATCAGCAGTGCATTGCGGGGGCGCGATTTATAGTTAGCTCTACTCACTATAAAGTTCGAATTTCTCTGGTTTTATACGAGTGAAATGCCCAATTAACTATAACGTCCCTGAAAACTATGGGTTTTTTCAGTGAATTTTAAAGGTTTGTTAAATGCCAATTTCTAACTATAAAGTCTCTGAAACCTATGTTTTCAGTGAATTTCAAAGGTTTTTTAAATGTTAAACCTGTAGATTTCAGTGATTTTAAATTATATTCCATTCTCAACCTGGTGAAAACAACCAATATCGGCAGTTTTCCAGCAATACCTACAGTGTGAAAGGCATCCCAGCCCAGAATCACATCTGAAGACCAACACATGTCATAGAGCGACTGATCATGCACCTCTGACACCCAAGAAGACCACAAAACCCACTGCCACCACCCTCAGGACCTCCCCCCGGACCACCCCCCCTCCTACCCCTGAGGCAGCGACCAACAGGACAGGATACCTTCCAAAAATGGCATGGCCCCTCAGCCACACAATAGCTGAATCTTGCGTGAAGGACGCAAGTCACCCATCAATAGTAATGCACACAATACCAAGTGTAGCGGTGATGTGCTGGACAGACCTCACTATGCAGAGCACAAACCTCTCCATGTGTACATATACTGCTGGTGCTTGTAGTGTTGTGGACAGTGGATGCAATAATGTTACCTCAGGCAGTGGGGAAGATCTTGGTCATGTACCAGTGTCGTCGTCCCCTGTAAGCGGAAGTGCAGTGGGCTGGTCCAATGTACGCCACTCCAGCGTAGAAGTGTGAATAAACAGGCCAGGGCTCTGGGCATGGTTCACTTGTGTGAAGGCCAACGCGTCTGCCACAGCGGCAGCCCTCACCCTGCCATGTGGCTGCTGCCATGACCGCAGGAATCCTCGACACAGACCCCCTGCGGACACAGCGGCACAGCACCGCAGAGTTATGTCTGTACACACTACTGCCTTCGATCTACATTGTGGACAGCAGGGCTCACAATTCAGATGGAGTCGCGACTGCAGATGACGCAGTCCAGTAGGCAAGACACATTGCTCCCAGTGCAGCCCGCCCGGACCATGCAACATCGCAGGCTGCGTACACGCTGAGCGCCAGAGGTACCACTAACTTAGTGCACCACAAGTCGCTGCCACGTGGACTTACTGAGGCAGAATTCATTAGACAATAGACGTTGCTACCAGTGCGGCCCGCCCGGACCACACATCATCGCAGGGTGCGCACACGCTGGTTGCTTCAGGTGCCACTAACTCACTGTACCACAAGTCATCGCCACGTAGCCTTATTAAGGCAGAATTCATTAGACAAAAGACATTGCTACCAGTGCGGCCCGCCCGGACCACACATCATCGCAGGCTCCGCACAAGCTGAATGCTTCTGATGCCACTAACTGTGCAGCTCAACTCCACGTGGCTGTGGGCCCTTGCTGACCGCTGCCTCTGGCCTACACTGCAGTCAGCACAGCTCACAATTAAAATTGAGTCTTGATTCAATAATTACAGAGTCCAGTAGGCAACTACAATGTCCCTGAAACCTACACAATATCCTTTTAGTATCCTTGCTTCAAGAACTTTTTTGATATCAATTATAGGTTTAGTACAATGACCAAATTCATCTTGCAAGTCCAAAGGAACACTGAAGGGTAGTCTACACTGCGGCCAGCAGAGCTCACAGTTCGAATTCAGTCTTGATTCATTAATTTCAGATTCCAGTAGGCAACTAACTATAACGACCCCAAAACCTACACATTTAGGCAATGTATTCCATACATATTTCATCTTTTGTTACCTACACTGCAGTCAGCAGAGCTCACAATTTACATTGAGACATGATTTATTAATTGCACTCTATGTCCTCGGATTTTGTCAAGAGGAAGTGACAAAAAGCATTCCTCGATGTCTGTGCTGACTACTGCCTTCCATCTACTTTGCGGACTGCAGGGCTCACAATTCAGATTGAGTTGCGATTGCAGATGATGCAGTCCAGTAGGCAACAGGCATTGCTACCAGTGAGGCCCTCCCAGACCACGCATCATCGCTAGCTGTGCACACGCGGAATGCTTCTGATGCCCCTTCCTCAGTGCACCACAACGCATGTACCCTTTATGTTAGAATCTTTTGTGTATGATTTCAGATCTGCTGCTCCTACCTCAGTGTACCACAAGTCATGAACCCTTTACGATAGAATCTTTTGCGTATTATTTCACATCTGGTGGCCCTAACTTAGTATAGCACAAGCCATGGACCCTTTATGATGCCAGCACCAACCATTCCCTGAGGGCTGCCTTACACTCACCCCACACGCATCCAGCACAGACGTCACTGGACATATGACCCTGGTAATAAAAAGGGGCCGAGCGCACTTGCTCGTACCCAGTTCCACTATCTATCTAACTGTGTCCGTGTGTTCATTATGTATGCATGATGCTGCCCCTGGGCCCTACCACATTACATTCTGCTGTGGACAGCGCTCGCAACCATGTTACCTCTGGCAGTGGGGAAAACTTAGGTTATATAACTTTGTCTCGGTCATTGTATAAGTACATCGGTAGAGACTGAATCATTAGAGTACTGCAAGGAGAGTGTATAGTGAATTTATATGTGCTTCGGACTTGGCGGAGTGATTGGAGAAGTACATATGTTGGCGGAGCCTAACCCCCGAGCACGAGCTTTGCTCTAATTGGCTGCCCTCCATGTGCCAAAAACAGAAATTTGGGCTTTGCATGGCCCTGTATTGCTACAGCTGCAACACTCCACTGAATGTGCAGTAAACATTCATATCCACACAGATATGTCATCTGCACGATCTTTCATGTGTGGAAATATGGGTGTATGTAGGGTCGCTGATTCCCCCTACCTTCCATGTTGGCCATGTTTTAGGACTTGGGTCACAGGGTGACACATTGGCACTTGCGGCCCGGGTGGCGGCAGCACTACAACAGGGACACCTGTATCAGTTGATTCCTCACACAGCCCAGGACAAAACCACTTCCAGAGCTCCGGAGTCATTGTTCACAGCCTCACGCAGGACTGGCATACGCCAGGCCAGCCCAATCCGCTTACACATACAGGGAGGGACAACAACGCTACATGGCCCAGATTTTCATTGCAGTGATCTGCTGCTCTCAGGTCTGGTTGTCAGTATACCACAGCCACTCCCTGATGGCTGGTTTACACCCACACCTCACCCATCAAGCACAGGCGTCACAGGACATGTGAGCCTGCCAATAAAAAGGACCAGGCGCACGTGCTCCATGCCATTTCCATTTCAGACTTGGTGCACCGGATGCACTGCGGCCTGCACAGGCACACCGTGACTTTCGGTGCACTGAGGTAGAGGCACTGTAAGTGCTGAGCAGGTGTGAAGCCTGTGATGATGTCCTGTCCCGGTGGTCCGGACAGGTCAGGTTTTGTGTGCCCTGCTGGACCGCAGTGTAGGCCTGAGCCATCGACCAGCGGGGGCCTACCGCCATGTGGCGTGGCCTCACTGGTCACAGAGTTAGTGGCACCGCAAGGGCTGAGCGAGTGTGCAACCTGCGATGATGGCGGGTGCACTGGTACGTCCTCTGCCATGGTAAAATCAAGACGCAGCACCAAATGTGAGACCTGGTGGCCTTCGGAGAGGGGCTGCATGATGTGGAGGCTGCCCTGTCCGCAGAAAGGTGAGCAGTGAGCCCTGGGTGTGCAGGGGCAGGCAGACACCTCTGGGTGACAGGAATGGATGGGGTGCAGCAGCCTGAGTGCTCAGCAGCGGGCAGACACCTCTGGGCAGTTGAAGTTGATGGGGTGCAGCAGCCTGGATGCACAAAGGCGGGACAGCGATTTAGGCGCGCGCAGTCATATGTAATCTGCCATTACTGATTCTGTACTATGTTTCAGATGAGTGAGCTTGAGGGCTTCACTATGTCCTGGCATGTGGTTGGAGACACTCCAGTTGCGGAAAGGTGTGCTGTCAGGGTTTTGTCCACAGTGTGGGCACTCACTGTCCCTCTCCATCTCTTCCTTTCTCTCCCTCAAACTCTCTCTCTATCTCTTCCTCTCTCTCACACTGTTTCTCTCTTTCTCTCTCTCTCTTCCTCTCTCTCACTCTTTCTCTCTCTCTCACTCTTCCTCTGTTTCTCTCTTCCTCTTTCTCACACTGTTTATCTCTTTTTCTCTCTCTCTTACTCTCTCTCACTGTTTCTCTCTCTCTCTCACTCATTCTCTCTGTCTTCCTCACTCTTTCTTTCTTTCTCTCTCTCTCTTCCTCTCTCTCACTCTTTCTCTGTCTCTCTCTCTCTCTCCTTTGATGGACGTATGATGCACAATCTTATCTTGCTTTTTGTCTACCAGCCCTGCGATCAACACCCACTCTGAATTGTGAGCTCGGCTTGACCGCGTGTACACAACGGGTGAGGAGGTTGCTTCGGCACGTGGTGGACCCTCTTACACAAACACCGGTGGCAGAAGGTGAGCAGAGAGGCTTGTTTCCGCAGCAGCGGGCAGTCACCTCTGGGTGGTGGGAGTGGATAGTGTGCAGCAGCCTCGGTGCACAAGAGCGGGCAGACACCTCCGAGCAGTGGGATGGAAGGGGTGCAGCAGCCTGGGTGCACAGGAGCGGGCAGACACCTCTAGGCAGTGGGAGTGGATGGGGTGCAGCAGTCTGGTTGCGCAGGAACGAGCAGTCACCTCCGGGCACTAGGAGTGGATGGGGTGCACCAGCCTGGGTGCAGAGCAGCGGGCAGACACCTCTGGGCAGTGGGAGTGGATGGGGTACAGCAGCCTGGGTGCGCAAAGGTGGGCAGACACCTCTGGGCGGCAGGAGTCGATGGGGTGCAGCAGCCTGGGTGTGCAGGGGTGAAACAGAGAATTACGCGTGTGCAGTTCTATGTACTCTGACATTACTGATTCTATACTATGTTTCTGATGACTAAACTTGAGGGCTGCACTATGTCCCGGCACGTGGTTGGAGACACACCGGTGGCAGAAAGGTGAGCTGTGACGATTTTCTCCACAGTGTCAACACTCACTCTCCCTCTCCATCTCTTCCTTTCTGTCACTCACACTCTTTCTCTCTCTCACTCTCTATCTCTTCCTTTCTCTCTCTCACACTCTTTCTCTCTTTCTCTGCCTCTTCCTCACTCTCATTCTTTCTCTGTCTCTCCTTTGATGGACGCATGACGCACAATCTTATCTTTCTTTTTGTCTTGCAGGCTATGATTCACAAATTGTCGAGGGATGACATGCCATGCCTGTAACTACTTTTATTTTGTTGTTTTGTTTATATAAAATGTTTTATATGTAAATCCATAAATGACTGAGATTCTTATTTGTCTAACTTCACATGCATGCTCTTAATTCTAATTGTGCGACATCAGCAAATTTGTGTCGTTCCAGATTTCCTAAGGTTGTTCTCACATTTGTTTGTGGGGGGTAGGGGTGAGGGGGGATGGCGGTCAAGGGGCTGGTGGCAGGGGGTATCAGAGCAGTGTTGGGTGTTGGAGCTTCATGATCGTTGGCTCCATTGCATCTGTTGTCATTTAGGTGTAGCTCTGGGCTGGGCTCCCTTTCATGTTGCAGGTTGTAGTCCGACTTTACACCAGCTCAGAGCAGGTGGAAACTTACTGCTACTAACACACCTTATAGCCTGTTTTGTACTCTCTTCGACGATCTTGCTAGTGGTTGAGAAACTTGCAAAGTGATGTGTTCGCTGCTTTTTGCACGGGTACGCCTACTCTACATCTCATTTGCAATTTTTGCCGGGGTCATCCATGATGATGCTTTTTGAGGCTGCTATCTCTGGTAAACTGTTTGCTCCAGCTTGTGAATGGTGCGTTAAATGTATCCCCATTTTGGTTGCGATAAAGTGCTGTTAACTCAGCAATGTGTCCTTCAGAATATACCCCTCGGTGTTTGAAAGACTTAAGAAGTACTCGAGTGCCGCGCTGAGAGTCGCGCAAAAAACAAATGAGAAGAGGGCCGTGTCAGCCCCCCTCCCGTGGCCAATTCCGGCCCGAGGACCCCATCCCCCAGGGCCTCACCATTGGGGACTGTGGGGGGAGCCCCAATGCCCCCACGGTCCAGCCGGCTCCCCGCGTCCTGTGGGAGCCGGCATTGCTTCTCCACACGGGGAGCTGCTGACATGCAGCTCCCCATGTGGAAAAGGAATCAGCTTTGGATTTTGGAAGCGAGGCCAGGTTTCCCTGCTCTCGCTTCAAAAATCCAAAGCAAGTTTGCTATGACAGGGTGGGAGCCGCTCGGCTCCCGCCCTGTCATAGCAAATAGCAGTGTCACCCCAGTGGGCACCCCAGGACACTGCAGGAGCCCTCCCTGGGGGGTGGCGGTCCCCAGGGCCATCACGGGCTCCAGGAAGAGGTCTGCACGCCCCCCTCCCAACATGAGTGTAGCCTCAGGGAGGTGGTGGTCCCCAGGGCTGTGGGTGCCCCAGCGGGCCCCCACTAAATTTTTTGAAGAAAGGCCTCCTGAACCTAGCCCACCCGGGGGCCTCATTAAACTAAATAAATAAATTGTTTATAAAATGAACAATTTCGGCGGAATTCGTGACCCCAGTGCGTATTGCGCCAAATTTTCTTTTTTAGCCCTGGGGGTCCTTCTGAGACCCCCTGAGCAGGCCTAGGGGGTCAGGGTGTTTCTACCCTGCCCTCTTCTCTTGTTTTATATCTTTGTTTCTCTGTTTTCTGGTGACTCGCTTCTACCGAGTCACAAGATGGCTGCCAACACTTCCTGGTTTGGAGTGTTGACAGCCAATTAGAAGGAAGCTCGTGGTCGTGACAGCCAATTAGAATGAAGCTCGTGGTCGGGAGGGTTTGCAACTCCACTGCTTCCCTAGTTATTGAAACTTTTATTTTTTGCATTTCTCAGCAACTACTGATCGGATTTACACCATTTAAAAAAAAAATCACTTTCTGGACCAAGCACTACCTTTTTGCCAAATTTGGGGTAATTCCGTTCAGCAGTTTCGGCTGTAGCCTTGCCTAAAGTTTCTTATGAGAAATTGATTTTTTGACTCATATTTTGAATTTCCCAAAAACTACTGAACGGATTTACCCCATTTAAAAAAACAGGCCGCTTTCTGAACCAAGCTCTACCTTTTTGCCAAATTTGGGAAAATTCCGTTCAGCAGTTCGGGCTGTAGCCCATCTCAAAATGTCCTATGGAAATTAACCTGGAGAAAACGCGTTTTGGGCCCCCCCTTGATGAATCACCCCCAAACTTTCAGGATAGGGACTCACCTGGGTAGACTTTTTTTGGGAGAATTTTGCGAAGATTCGTCAAATGACGCCAAAGTTATTAGCAAATCAAAAAATGCCATTCATATGGAAACTAGGTTCTAACTATAACTACTTACTGGCGACTGTCAGTAGGTCATATATATATATATATATATATATATATATATATATTCACTGAAAAAACCACAGGTTTCAGGGGTGTTATAGTTAGCTGGACTTTTCACTTGTACAAAACCATTGAAATTCCCCGGTTATAGTTAGTTCAGCTAACTATAACTCGCGCGCCTGCAATGCACTGCTGATGACGTCACATATTACATCACTCATGACATGGTCAGTGACATCACTCATGACATCACTGATGACATCTCAAATGACATCACTGATGACATCACTGATGACATCATCCAGTGAATGTGTGTTTTTCTGAAAATTAAATATGTTTTATATATGTATATCTCAAGGTCGATGGAAGAATAAATGGGTATATAAGTGTCTAAATGGATGATTTGTTTTTGAAAAATTGATTGTGTAACTGACTGATTAAGTGTATCATAGTGAATACATGGCTTAGTGAGTAATGTTTAAATATGTAAATATCTGTATCAGTCTCTCACTTTGTGTATAAGTGGCTGCATGGGTTGGTGAGTAGCTACATGGGTGTCTATATAGGTTAATAGTTGGTTTTTTGAGTATCAGTCTGAGTGTCTGCATGGTTCGGTGGGGGTATTACGTAGCGCATAGGTGCATGAATGAGTGACTCACTGTTTGTATGTGTTGAAGACAGCATGTGTGCAGGACTGTATGGGTGGATGAGTGTGTATATGGGTGTGTTAGTGAGTGAATGACTGTCTCAATAGTGTCTTTATGAGTAACTACATATGTTTTAAACTAGTATATGTGACTATTGGTGTATATAAGTGAGTATATGTGAGAGATTGAAAGAGTTCCTGTTTGAATAAGTATGTGTTTCTATAAGTGATTGTTTAAAAGACTAAGTATGTGTAAGTTTCCGTAGAAGTAAGTGTGGTGGTGTGTGTATAACTGTATATGCAAGTAAATGTATGTTTGATTCTTTATTAGCATGAGTGACTATGTGTGTGAGTAACTCTATGGATGAGTGGCATTGTGTAACAGGATGTATAGGTGTATGAGTACATATGATGAGTGAGTACATGTATGAGTGACTGTATAGGACTGTTGGTGAATGAGTGGATGTGTATGTGGATCTTAGAATTACTGAAGAGGTTGTTGTAACTGGTATTGGTATGTCCATTGTTTTGAAAATTTTAGTCTCTATTTTTGAATGTGTGTATCAAAGGTTATATTAGGGTGAGAGGAGGTCTGCCACTCTATCACAAGGATGATGTCATCAGTGATGTCATCAGTGATGTCATTTGAGATGTCATCAGTGATGTCATGAGTGATGTCATGACCATGTCATGAGTGATGTAATATGTGACGTCATCAGCAGTGCATTGCGGGCGCGCGAGTTATAGTTAGCTGAACTAACTATAACGGGGGAATTTCAATGGTTTTGTACAAGTGAAAAGTCCAGCTAACTATAACACCCCTGCAACCTATGGTTTTTTCAGTGAATTTCTGAGGTTTTTTAAATGCTAATTCCTAACTATAACGTGCCTGAAACCTATGGTTTTTTCTGTGAATTTCAAAAGGTTTTTTAAATGCTAATTTCTAACTATGCCTACAGAGATAGGACATGTGAAGAAAGAAGAAAAAATGCACAGAAAGAAAAAAAAGAAGTGTAGAAAGAAGCAACAGAAGTCCTCAAAGACGAAGAAAAGTGCAGGAAGAAGGATAACGTGCAGAAAGAACAAAAAGAAGAGCAGAAAGAAGCCTTGTTGCAAAATCATCCTGTACCCTCAACTTTTTCAGACGGATACTGGTGGTAACTGAGTCTGACTAACCAGTCCTAGAGCCAGTGCTATGTTAAAAGACACTTAGAATACAGTGAAAACACCTACATACACTAGGGAACATTATGCGTTGGGGTCCCCTTGTGATTAGCATGACCTCCTCTGTAAGCCCCTAGTATATAATAGGGCAGGGGGATTAAAACTACCTCTTAAAACAGGCCACAGGGCGTTTTTGCACACGTTAACTCAGGCCCCGTCCCCTCCCTTCACCACTGTGTAAACACGACCTGTGTCCGTTTTTAGTTGGGAGATTAAGTTCATTTGAATCCTGAGGGTCCCTAGGGTTCAACTAGCCCACTATGTACCTCCAGTAAGTGCCACAGAGCTGCGTTACAGAGAGGTGTAAAAAGTGGCACGGCCTGGACCACCTCTCTGCAATGCAGCTCAGTGGCGCTTACTGGAAGCACTTGGTGGGCTAGTTAGCCCCCAGGGGCCCTCAGTATGGAAGGGAAATTATATCCCCAATTTAAAATGTGCCATAGTGCGTGTTTGCACACATCACCTCAGGCCCCGTCCCCTTCCTTCCCCACTGTGTAAACATGCCCTGTGGCTGTTTTTAGTTGGGAGATTAAGTCCCCTTGAATCCTGAGGATCCCTAGGGGCAAAATAGCCCACTAGGTACGTCCAGTAAGCGCCATTGCAGAGAGGTGTAAAAAGGGGCACGGCCTGCACCACCTCTCTGCAACGCAGAGCAGTGGCACTTACTGGAAGCATCTGGTGGGCTAGTTGGCCCCCAGGGTCCCTCAGGATTGAAAGGGAATTATTTCCCCAACTTAAAACGCGCCCCAGGGCATGTTTGCACACGTCACCTCAGGCCCCGTCCCCTCCCTTCACCACTGTGTAAACGCGCCCTGTGGCCGTTCTAAGTTGAGAGATTAAGTCCACTTGAATCCTAAGGGTCCCTAGGGTCAAACTAGCCCACTAGGTACCTCCAGTAAGCGCCACAGAGCTGCATTACAAAGAGGTGTAAAAAGGGGCGTGGCCTCAGAACACCTGTCTGCAACGCAGCTGCCTGGCGCACACTGGAGATACCTGTTGGGCTAGTTGGCCCTCAGGGACCCTCCGTATTGAAGGGGAATTAATTCCCCAACTTACAACTGGCCAGGGGGCGCGTTTGCAGAGTGCTGCAAGGAGGGGGCGTGGCCTCCAGCGCGATGCCGGTCTTTTATTTATTTTATTTTTCTAAGATGGAGGGCTGTGTGGTCCCCCTTCTTTTTCTAATTTACTGGCCCTGGGGACCCCATCCCCCAGGGCCTGCACCCTAATTTTTTTTGTTGAAAAATATTAATTTGGCCCTCCCAAGGCCTTAATCGGCCCTGGGGACCCCAACCCCCGGGTCATGGCCTTTTTTTTATTTAAATTCTTTAGGAGGGGGCTGCGTTGCCTCCCTCCTCAGGCCACTTATGGCTCCGGGGACCCCATCCCCCAGGGCTGGCCTTTGTTTTTTATTATTTTAAAAATATATATATTTATAGAAACACCTAGGACATGCTGGACAAACCGTATGTACCTATTACCATGACGATTTGCGTGATATTCATTAAAAGGCGACTATGCATAGAATGAATCCACATGGAATGTATTTACACCGCTAGTAAAGCTCTGACGTGTCTGACGCCCTACCGTGACTAATCCCGGCGCCCCCGCCGGTGGGTACTCTCCAAGTAGACACCCTTGTCGTTTATTTATACAAACATGGGTAGCTATTGACGGGCACATTTAATATAAACCCAGACCAAGCCATTCAAAGGGGATTCGACAAAAATTCGACCAAACTATGCAAGAAACCCCCCTCACGGTTAATAAAAAACACATCCACCGCCGGATGTCTAATACTTTTTATTTTACTCTCTGGAAAGGAGACGAACCTCACTTGAGAGTCACAGCGTGCTCCTGGCTGAGCCCAATGCTGTGTTACACCCACCAGTGCCCGCCGATTGCCTCACACCTCTGTGTTGTATGCCACCAGCTAGTGCGTATGCTATGACACTCTCTAGCCCATGTGCACTGTAACACCACCCCGTGAATATGTCATGCCACACTTGCCTTCGCACGGGTTATATTGCCCCATTTAACGTGCCTTCCTCGATGTGTATGTTATAACGCACAGCGCTATGCCATACATATTACAATCTGTCATCCATATCTTTGTCACAGTGCATATGCAACGTTACACTCCCCAGCACATATTTTATATTACAACTTTAGAGACTAGTTATGTTACACAACACTGCCCTGTGCATATTACACTCCAAGGCGCATATCGCATAGCACGCGCTAGTGCCTGTGCTATCTCGCGCTCTCCAATGAATCTGTCATTGCGCACAATGTATTGCATATTATATTTCACGCCCCGGTTCATCTTATATCACACATTTTGGTGCATAGTTTATACCATATACTACATCTAGTTTTCATTTTCAATCGTGCTCTCAGGACTATGTTCTATATAACACTGCGTCCACCTACCCTTTTCACGGGCATTACATTTTGCGATGGGGGTGGAGGGTCAGGGGGTGTTTCTGCCAAGTGAGCCCGGAGTCACAGTCACAAACGTCCTCTTCTTCCTGAATAAAAGTGAGATTATGCTGCATACTTGTTCATATTTTAAGTAGTTCTCACAGACACACATTTTAAAAACAATAAAGGTCCTAATACCCACCTTCTCTGAACAGTTAGCTTGCTGCCCCATCCACCTCCTCCCTATCCTCTGTTGTCTGAATCCATGGACTAGCCTCCTCCCTCCTGCCATGCATGGTCTGATGTGCTGCCACTGCCCTCCATTTAGCATGATGTACCAGTCCACTCCTCCTGCCCTCCATTGCCAAATTCTATGGCCCATCATTGACCTCCTGCTTAGCCTCTGTGCTTAGCTTGCTGCCCCTATTCTCCTTACCCCTGCCCTCCGATGTCTTTGTGCATGCCCCTGCTCCATCCTTTTTGCCCACTATGTTCCATGGACCTGCCACTCCTATCTACTCTGAGTGTTCTGTTGAGCTGCCACTCCCCTCCCACCTGCCTAGCATTGTCAGATGACTGTAAACTGTCCCTGCCACCTCCACCCTGCCTGTCCACATGCCATGCCCCTATCCCCTTCCTCCTGTCCTCCATGGTCCATTTTACTGCCACACCCTTCTGCCCTCCCTGATCTGTTGTGCTGCAACTGATCCTCCTGCCTGCCCTGCACGGTCTGTTGTGAGGCCCCTTCCCCTGAACTCTCTTGCCTGTGTCCAGGTCCTGACCCTCCCTTCTATCCTCCATAGTCCTTTGTGCATGCCCCTGCACCCTCCTTCTTGCCCATCATAGCCATTGTGCTGCCACTAACCCTCCCGCTTGCCATGCATGGTCTTCTGTGCTGCCATGGCCCCTCCCACCTTCCCTGTGTGGTCAGCTAGCTGCCCCCGACCCCCTCCCACCTTCCCTCCATGGTCTGTGTGTATGCCATCATAGTCTCACTGTTGCTCTCCATGGTGTGTCTTGTTTCTAGTGCCCATCCTGCCTGACCTCCATGGTCATCTTGCTGCTCCTGCCCTGCCCCCTTGCCCCCAGCCCTCTGTTTCCATGTGCAGACCCCTATTCCCTCCCTCCTGGCTTGTCTGTTCCATTGTAATGCCCCTGATCCATCCCTCCTGCCCTTTATGGTGTGTTATGCTGCAGCTTTCTCTCCTGTCTGTCCATTATGGTCAGCTAGCTACCATTGCCTCTTTCCCATCTGTTCTCTGTTGTCCATGTGCATGGTCCTGTCCCCTCCCTATTGCTTTCTATGGATTGTTGTGCTGCACTCCCGTCCCGCATGCGCTGTGTGGTGTATTGTGCTGCTGCAAACCCTGATGCCTGCCCTGTAGGGTCAGTTTGGTGCACCTCTCCATGTCCCTCCTGTCCTCTGTTATCCGAGTCCATATCCCTACCCCAATTCCTCCTGCCTACCATGATTCAATGTACCATACTTGCGAACATTTTGAACTTGGTAAGAGGGAGATTTTGAAAAACAACTGGGGTATTAATCTTCCCCTTTGAGTTACATTGAAAAAGAGGAGATTGTAGACAGGAGACAGATCAATTAAAACCCATTTGAGCTTTAAAACATTGGACGTTTCCTGGCTGAAACGGGTCTGTTGGCATGTATGGTTGTACTACCACTGCCTCTTCCTTCTGCCCACAATGGTCTTTTATATTGCCACAGCCTCTCTTGCCAGTCCTGTATTGTTGGTTTGTTGCCCCTGCCCCCCTTTCCACTGCTCTCCATAGTCTGTTGTGCTGCCACTGCCCTTCCTGCCTGCCCAGTGTGGTTAAATTGTTGCCTCTGCACTCTCCTACCTGCCTTCAATTTTAACAGTCCGTGCCCCTGGCCTCTGCCTCTCAACAGTATCCCAATGAACAACTAGATTGCTAACATTCTATATTTATTACAAAAGTGGGGAACGCCTGACGTCATCTTGATGTAATCAAAACTGTAATACCTAGAGTATTTCCTTTAGAAATTACATATATGAGAGGGTCTTATTTGCATCAAAATTATAGTTAGTGCTCTAAAAAACTAAAATGAGGACATATTTTCTGAGTTTTCAAATAGCGACTAAGAACTTTTAAATTATTTGTAATCTTTATGTTTTTTTATCCAGTTGACCACTTGATTAAATGTTGCACCTTGGCGAGAGGATGTGGTGTTACTTCCAGAGCTGCAGACTTTGCAACTGGGGAACCAGGTTGGAGTTTCTGCTTCAGCTCAACATTCTGTGATTGTGGTCAAATCACTTAATCTCCCCATGTCTACAACCAAAATGAATTTGATCTTGTGTGATGTAACCAATGCTCATGTAAAGCATTCCAATACCTGACAAGTCTGCACTATATAAAACTGCAAATACACAAAAAATAAGTGTTTTGCACACTTCTGTCATTGGGCTACATGTGGGCTACATCCTGGTGATATTTGTGCTGCATTTAGGCTCTTTTGGGTCTGGTGGCCATCTTGGGAGATTTATTTGTTATGAAGTTTCCTAATTTCCTCATTTACTGCAGTCTCCTCAGTAGGAAATTCTTTCAGTTTTTTACTTTGATTCCATCAAGAAGGTATTCAGATATGTCACACATTTGCCATAAATTCTGAATGTTAGCACTCTAGTTGCTCATTAGATCACTGTAGTAAAGCTACTGCTTACCACAGAAGTCTGCTGCTGGTATTAAAAGTGCATGTTTCAGTCTGCATATCAGAATTTTTTAATGAAATAGAAGAGGATTTGAGAAGTCACTCAAAATGTGCCCTAATTTTTCTTTCTTCAGCACTAATCATAATTTCTATGGCAAAATGAACCCCCTCATTGTGTTCCTTTTTAAATTAAATGTTTTAAGTGTTACCAGTTTATTCCAATCAAGATGGCTTCAGGTGTGCCATACTTTTGTCATAAGTAAGACAGTAAGCGCTCTAGTTGTTCTTAAGAACACTCTGGGCCGTTCTGTCATTAGGCTATACTTGGGCTACATCTGGGTGATATTTGGGCTACATTTGGGCTCTTTTATCTCTGGTGGCCATCTTTGGAGATTTATTTGTTATGAAGTTTCCTAATTTCCTCATTTACTACAGTCTCCTCAGTAGGAAATACTTTCAGTTTTTTACTTGGTTCCATCAAGAAGGCATTCAGATGTGTCACACATTTGCCATAAATTCGGAATGTTAGCACTCTAGTTGCTCATTAGATCACTGTAGTAAAGCTACTGCTCACCAGGGAAGTCTGCTGCTGGTATTCAAAGTGCATGTTTCAGTCTGCATGTCAGAATTTTGTTATGACATAGAAGAGGATTTGAGAAGTCAAAATGTGCCCTAATTTTTCTTTCTGCGGCACTAATCATAATTTCTATGGCAAAATGAATCCCCTCATTGTGTTCCTTTGTAAATTAAATGTTTTAAGTGTTACCACTTTATTCCATTCAAGATGCCTTCAGGTGTGCCATACTTTTGTCATAAGGAAGACTGTTAGCGCTCTAGTTGTTCGTTAAAACATTCTGGGACATTCTGTCATTGGGCTATACTTGGGCTACATCTGGGTGATATTTGGGCTACATTTGGGCTCTGTTGTCTCTGGTGGCCATTTTAGGAGACTTATTTGTTATGATGTTTCCTAATTTCCTCATTTACTACAGTCTCCTCAGTAGGAAATACTTTCAGTTTTTTACTTTGATTCCATCAAGAAGGCATTCAGATGTGTCACAAATTTGCCATAAATTCAGAATGTTAGCACTCTAGTTGCTTATTAGATCACTGTGGTAAAGCTACTGCTCACCAGGGAAGTCTTCTGCTGGTATTGAAAGTGCATGTTTCAGTCTGCATGTCAGAATTTAATGAAATAGAAGAGGATTTGAGAAGTCACTCAAAATGTGCCCTAATTTTTCTTTCTGCAGCACTAATCATACTTTCTATGGGAAAATGAACCGCCTCATTTTGTTCCTTTTTAAATTAAATGTTTTAAGAATTACCACTTTATTCCAACCAAGATGGCTTCAGGTGTGCCATATGTTTGTCATAAGTAGGACTGTTAGTGCTCTAGTTAGTGCTCTAGTTGTTCTTTAGAACACTCTGGGGAGCTGCAGTAGAACACAAAGGAATCAACTGACAGTCTCTGCCCTTGTTGGATGTACATGTTTTACTGAGAATGTCAGACTTCATTCTCACATGACTGAGAAAGATAACGTGAATTTACAGAAAATATGCTTTCAGTTAGCTTATAGATCACCTTCCAAACCTCTGTGGGAAAAGCATGAGAAAATAGTTTTCTCTCAAACATGATTCATGATATCACAGCAGAAGGCTTTTTCACATGGTAAAATCACCTTAGAACACACCACAATTCCTAAAATGAGTATGGTACCATCAACAAATGATTTATAATGTAACTAAAGTCTTAAAACCTTCTATTAACTGCAATGCTTTTTAATGAGGTGCTATCATGTATATTGGTCCCAAGATGGCTGCCAACACTTCTTGGATGAAGTGCTGACAGCCAATCAGATCTCACGATGAGATGTGTGGTTAGGCTCCGCCCAGATATATATGTGATTTTACTTTTGATTTTCTCAGGAACTACTGAAAGGATTTACTCCATTTAAGCAAAAGGCACATGCCTGACCTGAGGACTACCTCTTTGCCAAATTTCAAGTAATTCTGTTCAGCCGTTCGGGCTGTACCTTCGACTAAAGGTCCTATGGGAAAATGCATGGGGAAAACGTGTTTTGGGACCCCCCTGTTTTCTCGGCCCCCGCTTGACGAATCACCCCGAGACTTTCAGGGTAGGAGCTGAGCGGAGCGCCCCATTAGTTTTGAAAATTTCACGAAGATAAGTCGACCGGCGCCAAAGTTATTCAAAATAGAATTTTCAGATTTCCTATGGGAACTCGGTCCTAGCTATAACAATCTACTGGCGAGTGCCAGTAGATAATATATATATATATATATATATATATATATATAGTACCTACTGGCAGTCGCCAGTAGGTAGTTATAGTTAGGACCGAGTTTCCATAGGAAATCTCAAAATTCTATTTTGAATAACTTTGGAGCCGATTGGCGAATCTTCGCGAAATTTCAAAACGAATGGGGCGCTCCGTTCAGCTCCTACCCTAAAAGTCTCGGGGTGATTCGTCAAGCGGGGGCTGAGAAAAAGGGGGGGTCCCAAAACACGTTTTCCCCATGGATTTTTCCATAGGGACTTTAGTCGCAGCTACAGCCCGAACGGCTGAACAGAATTATGTGAAATTTGGCAGAGAGGTAGCCATATGGTCCATGAAGTGCCTTTTGCAGGTTTGGTGTAAATCTGTAAAGTATTTCCAGAGAAAATAGCATTTAAAACAATATATATATCTATACGCGCGCAGGGTGCGCGCACCGTGCGCGCACCGTGCGAGCACCCTAACGTGCGCGAGCGTAATTCTGATTGGTGGTTACATGTTAGTCAACGTTCAAATCGGTCGAAATCAGGAAGTGTCGGCCGCCATTTTGTTTGTTTTCAGTGCGAGAGTGAAAAAGGAAGGTGGCGAACGTGAAAAGGGGGCAGGGTAGAGAGTTCCTGACCCCCTAGCCTTTGTCAGGGGGTCCCTGAAGGACGCCGAAGGCAAAAAAAAAATTCTTTTTTTTTTAAATCGCGGGGGTGCGCGCACAGTGCGCGCACCCTGAAAAACCCAAAAAAGAGACATAACTTCTCTTGTTCTCCCTTCCGCGCTGCGTGCAGAAATACCAGCGCGGAAGGGAGAACAAGAGAAGTTCTCCTCTTGCCAACTCGGACTCTGGGCATTGTGCACAAAGGGATTGTGTTATCATTGGCAGCGCATTCATGAGGACTCTGAAATGAAAGGTAAAAGCTGCACATTTTAAACGTGACATTTTAGTTTTACATTCTACAGTGCACTTGGATTATTTAAACTGTGATTTGGGACGCTATCCAGTAAAATTGCTACTATTCACAGTTCAAGTATTATGCATGGCTTGTTACCAGACTGTGGCACTTCAATCCTATTGAGCATTACTCTACACATGCCGCAGCTTACAAGAACATTCCAAGTGCATGTTGGGAAATGTAGTATTGCATCAGGTCACGTGAACACTGTGCTCTAAAGAGCGTGAGCTCATTCCCCAAAACTATCCTCACCTGTGAACAAGGCCATGACTAACGGCTGAAACGCGTAAGGATGGATGTTCTGCCTCTCTTGTGACACAAATAAAAGCTACGAGTTACGCAGTTGGGCTACACCATTTCTTATATATATATATATATATATATATATATATATATATATATATATATATATATATATATATATATATATATATATATATATATATGATCAAGACCCGAGTGGGGGTCGAAACGCGTCATGACGGACTGGCTGGGCAACTGAATAAAGCACTTTAAATTGGCACAAAACTTGGGTCCGCTCTTCGTCTCTTGTGTCTTGGGAAGGCATCGACAGTGGCGTTTTACGTTCATATATATATATATATATATATATATATATTTATTTATTTATTTAGGTTACTTATAAAGCGCTAACAATCATCCCGGGGGATATCACGGCGCTGCGATTGCTACAGTAAGGATGCAGTGGGAAAAATAGGTGTCTTTAGTCAAAGTCAGGGAAAAGGAAAGTTTTTAGTTGTTTCCTGAACGCCAGGTGATCCACTGTAAGTCGAAGGGCCATGGGAAGTTCATTCCACTTCTTTGCGGCAACGTAGGAAAATGCTTGTTCACCCATTCTGGCTTTCTTTACCCGGGGTATGCTGGCCAGCGCCGCGATTTGTGAGCGGAGGTGTCTAGTGGGAATGTAGAACCGAATCCTGTTTCTAAGGATAAGAGGGCCTGTCTCATGAAGTGCTCTATGAGTAATGCACAGCATTTTAAAAGTTGCTCTCTGCTTCATCGGAAGCCAGTGCAGATCTCGCAGACAGTTTGTTGCCGAGTCAAATTTCCTTTTCATACAGATAGCCTTGGCTGCTGCGTTCTGAAGTGTTTGTAGCTTGGTGAAATATATATTGGTATATATTTCCCAAAAGTGCCCGAAAGCTTTGAGGCCGCAACACAGCTGCAGTAAGGTCAACAAACCTTTATTTAAACAACAAAGCAGGTAACTTCGCATCCCTTAGCTTCGTCCTTAGTTCGTCTAATGCATTTCGGAGAATCTTTCTCCTTCCTCAGAGACTGCGTGCCAAACGCCAATTAATCGCATCACTGCAACTCCCCTTCATGCTTTTAACTGATTGGCCTTCAGTGTGCCTCATTGTTCGTAATTGCTCAGATGCATGTCGGGAGATGTAGTTAATTCGTGCTTTTTCAAATCCCTTCAATGGGTTCTGGTTTTGGCAGCGTTTTCCAGGACAGTTCACAGCCCTCCATTAGGCTCAGGATGGGACTTGCCTGCTTTCAGTGAGAGTTACTGCAGCGCCAACACAACGGGCGGATTCCCTTCGGTTGGACCCTTCATCTGCTCTTGGGTTGCGCGATCCCTCTGCGGCTCGGACTCGCCGCATACAATATTTCCCAAAAGTGCCCGAAAGCTTTGAGGCCGCAACACAGCTGCAGTAAGGTCAACAAACCTTTATTTAAACAACAAAGCAGGTAACTTTGCATCCCTTAGCTTCGTCCTTAGTTCGTCTAATGCATTTCGGAGAATCTTTCTCCTTCCTCAGAGACTGCGTGCCAAACGCCAATTAATCGCATCACTGCAACTCCCCTTCATGCTTTTAACTGATTGGCCTTCAGTGTGCCTCATTGTTCGTAATTGCTCAGATGCATGTCGGGAGATGTAGTTAATTCGTGCTTTTTCAAATCCCTTCAATGGGTTCTGGTTTTGGCAGCGTTTTCCAGGACAGTTCACAGCCCTCCATTAGGCTCAGGATGGGACTTGCCTGCTTTCAGTGAGAGTTACTGCAGCGCCAACACAACGGGCGGATTCCCTTCGGTTGGACCCTTCATCTGCTCTTGGGTTGCGCGATCCCTCTGCGGCTCGGACTCGCCGCATACAATATTTCCCAAAAGTGCCCGAAAGCTTTGAGGCCGCAACACAGCTGCAGTAAGGTCAACAAACCTTTATTTAAACAACAAAGCAGGTAACTTCGCATCCCTTAGCTTCGTCCTTAGTTCGTCTAATGCATTTCGGAGAATCTTTCTCCTTCCTCAGAGACTGCGTGCCAAACGCCAATTAATCGCATCACTGCAACTCCCCTTCATGCTTTTAACTGATTGGCCTTCAGTGTGCCTCATTGTTCGTAATTGCTCAGATGCATGTCGGGAGATGTAGTTAATTCGTGCTTTTTCAAATCCCTTCAATGGCTTCTGGTTTTGGCAGCGTTTTCCAGGACAGTTCACAGCCCTCCATTAGGCTCAGGATGGGACTTGCCTGATTTCAGTGAGAGTTACTGCAGCGCCAACACAACGGGTGGATTCCCTTCGGTTGGACCCTTCATCTGCTCTTGGGTTGCGCGATCCGTCTGCGGCTCGGACTCGCCGCATACAATATTTCCCAAAAGTGCCCGAAAGCTTTGAGGCTGCAACACAGCTGCAGTAAGGTCAACAAACCTTTATTTAAACAACAAAGCAGGTAACTTCGCCTCCCTTAGCTTCGTCCTTAGTTCGTCTAATGCATTTCGGAGAATCTTTCTCCTTCCTCAGAGACTGCGTGCCAAACGCCAATTAATCGCATCACTGCAACTCCCCTTCATGCTTTTAACTGATTGGCCTTCAGTGTGCCTCATTGTTCGTAATTGCTCAGATGCATGTCGGGAGATGTAGTTAATTCGTGCTTTTTCAAATCCCTTCAATGGGTTCTGGTTTTGGCAGCGTTTTCCAGGACAGTTCACAGCCCTCCATTAGGCTCAGGATGGGACTTGCCTGCTTTCAGTGAGAGTTACTGCAGCGCCAACACAACGGGCGGATTCCCTTCGGTTGGACCCTTCATCTGCTCTTGGGTTGCGCGATCCCTCTGCGGCTCGGACTCGCCGCATACAATATTTCCCAAAAGTGCTTGAAAGCTTTGAGGCCGCAACACAGCTGCAGTAAGGTCAACAAACCTTTAGCAGGTAACTTCGCATCCCTTAGCTTCGTCCTTAGTTCGTCTAATGCATTTCGGAGAATCTTTCTCCTTCCTCAGAGACTGCGTGCCAAACGCCAATTAATCGCATCACTGCAACTCCCCTTCATGCTTTTAACTGATTGGCCTTCAGTGTGCCTCATTGTTCGTAATTGCTCAGATGCATGTCGGGAGATGTAGTTAATTCGTGCTTTTTCAAATCCCTTCAATGGGTTCTGGTTTTGGCTGCGTTTTCCAGGACAGTTCACAGCCCTCCATTAGGCTCAGGATGGGACTTGCCTGCTTTCAGTGAGAGTTACTGCAGCGCCAACACAACGGGCGGATTCCCTTCGGTTGGACCCTTCATCTGCTCTTGGGTTGCGCGATCCCTCTGCGGCTCGGACTTGCCGCATACAATATTTCCCAAAAGTGCCCGAAAGCTTTGAGGCCGCAACACAGCTGCAGTAAGGTCAACAAACCTTTATTTAAACAACAAAGCAGGTAACTTCGCATCCCTTAGCTTCGTCCTTAGTTCGTCTAATGCATTTCGGAGAATCTTTCTCCTTCCTCAGAGACTGCGTGCCAAACGCCAATTAATCGCATCACTGCAACTCCCCTTCATGCTTTTAACTGATTGGCCTTCAGTGTGCCTCATTGTTCGTAATTGCTCAGATGCATGTCGGGAGATGTAGTTAATTCATGCTTTTTCAAATCCCTTCAATGGGTTCTGGTTTTGGCAGCGTTTTCCAGGACAGTTCACAGCCCTCCATTAGGCTCAGGATGGGACTTGCCTGCTTTCAGTGAGAGTTACTGCAGCGCCAACACAACGGGCGGATTCCCTTCGGTTGGACCCTTCATCTGCTCTTGGGTTGCGCGATCCCTCTGCGGCTCGGACTCGCCGCATACAATAGACTGCGAGGCTAAGGACGAAGCTAAGGGATGCAAAGTTACCTGCTTTGTTGTTTAAATAAAGGTTTGTTGACCTTACTGCAGCTGTGTTGCGGCCTCAAAGCTTTCGGGCACTTTTGGGAAATATTGTATGCGGCGAGTCCGAGCCGCAGAGGGATCGCGCAACCCAAGAGCAGATGAAGGGTCCAACCGAAGGGAATCCGCCCGTTGTGTTGGCGCTGCAGTAACTCTCACTGAAAGCAGGCAAGTCCCATCCTGAGCCTAATGGAGGGCTGTGAACTGTCCTGGAAAACGCTGCCAAAACCAGAACCCATTGAAGGGATTTGAAAAAGCACGAATTAACTACATCTCCCGACATGCATCTGAGCAATTACGAACAATGAGGCACACTGAAGGCCAATCAGTTAAAAGCATGAAGGGGAGTTGCAGTGATGCGATTAATTGGCGTTTGGCACGCAGTCTCTGAGGAAGGAGAAAGATTCTCCGAAATGCATTAGACGAACTAAGGACGAAGCTAAGGGATGTGAAGTTACCTGCTTTGTTGTTTAAATAAAGGTTTGTTGACCTTACTGCAGCTGTGTTGCGGCCTCAAAGCTTTCGAGCACTTTTGGGAAATATTGTATGCGGCGAGTCCGAGCCGCAGAGGGATCGCGCAACCCAAGAGCAGATGAAGGGTCCAACCGAAGGGAATCCGCCCGTTGTGTTGGCGCTGCAGTAACTCTCACTGAAAGCAGGCAAGTCCCATCCTGAGCCTAATGGAGGGCTGTGAACTGTCCTGGAAAACGCTGCCAAAACCAGAACCCATTGAAGGGATTTGAAAAAGCACAAATTAACTACATCTCCCGACATGCATCTGAGCAATTACGAACAATGAGGCACACTGAAGGCCAATCAGTTAAAAGCATGAAGGGGAGTTGCAGTGATGCGATTAATTGGCGTTTGGCACGCAGTCTCTGAGGAAGGAGAAAGATTCTCCGAAATGCATTAGACGAACTAAGGACGAAGCTAAGGGATGCGAAGTTACCTGCTTTGTTGTTTAAATAAAGGTTTGTTGACCTTACTGCAGCTGTGTTGCGGCCTCAAAGCTTTCGGGCACTTTTGGGAAATATTGTATGCGGCGAGTCCGAGCCGCAGAGGGATCGCGCAACCCAAGAGCAGATGAAGGGTCCAACCGAAGGGAATCCGCCCGTTGTGTTGGCGCTGCAGTAACTCTCACTGAAAGCAGGCAAGTCCCATCCTGAGCCTAATGGAGGGCTGTGAACTGTCCTGGAAAACGCTGCCAAAACCAGAACCCATTGAAGGGATTTGAAAAAGCACGAATTAACTACATCTCCCGACATGCATCTGAGCAATTACGAACAATGAGGCACACTGAAGGCCAATCAGTTAAAAGCATGAAGGGGAGTTGCAGTGATGCGATTAATTGGCGTTTGGCACGCAGTCTCTGAGGAAGGAGAAAGATTCTCCGAAATGCATTAGACGAACTAAGGACGAAGCTAAGGGATGCGAAGTTACCTGCTTTGTTGTTTAAATAAAGGTTTGTTGACCTTACTGCAGCTGTGTTGCGGCCTCAAAGCTTTCGGGCACTTTTGGGAAATATTGCATGCGGCGAGTCCGAGCTGCAGAGGGATCGCGCAACCCAAGAGCAGATGAAGGGTCCAACCGAAGGGAATCCGCCCGTTGTGTTGGCGCTGCAGTAACTCTCACTGAAAGCAGGCAAGTCCCATCCTGAGCCTAATGGAGGGCTGTGAACTGTCCTGGAAAACGCTGCCAAAACCAGAACCCATTGAAGGGATTTGAAAAAGCACGAATTAACTACATCTCCCGACATGCATCTGAGCAATTACGAACAATGAGGCACACTGAAGGCCAATCAGTTAAAAGCACGAAGGGGAGTTGCAGTGATGCGATTAATTGGCGTTTGGCACGCAGTCTCTGAGGAAGGAGAAAGATTCTCCGAAATGCATTAGACGAACTAAGGACGAAGCTAAGGGATGCGAAGTTACCTGCTTTGTTGTTTAACTAAAGGTTTGTTGACCTTACTGCAGCTGTGTTGCGGCCTCAAAGCTTTCGGGCACTTTTGGGAAATATATATATATATATATATATATATCCACCAGTCCTCTGCCAGCAGCCAAAGGATGACGACGCCGTGTCTGGGCTCGATAAAGTTTTATTTAATCAGCCGATTTGTACGCGTTTCGCCTGCCCAGCAGGCTTGATCACCAACAATTCAACGGAACTCGAGTTCCTTATTTACATAATTTCCTGTGCTCGTGACACGTCACATGATATGACTACAACTCCAGTGCATTAGAAAACAGACTCGTAGTCCAACGGTACGAAGACTCTTAGCTTGCTAGTGCCCAAGTAAACATACAGAACTTAATATTATACAATTAATGCAAAATAATGCAAAATAATGGCAATTTCATATCGTGCCTCCTCAAGGGAATAGGGGCCGGCAGGTGCCCTAATCATTCCAAATTATTACAAGAATAATGGCAGTAATCATCGTAACGACAACATCACGGATACCGCGCATACCCCTGGGATTGTTATTAGCAACACCAGCCTGTCAGTCTTCAATAGTTCGTACATTTACCATTTGCATGTTTAACAAGCTTAACAATTATGCCCAATTGGGCAGTCATTAATTACAGAATCACACGTTGGACATATCCTGCTATAAACTGAAAACTATAACAAGAATTTTCATAAAAAGAGAAATTGTGTATGTGCACACCATAAAAAACATAACCAAAAAGCAACAAAAAACAATTTTTAACTAATTTTAAAAACACTGTCGAGGGGGATTGCTGCTGCCATTTCATATGACTATTAGACAAGTCCTATTACAGGTGTGTAATTAGGTCTTCCTCAATATTGAGACCTGTGGGGGTGCGGGTATTGAGTGCCAAGATGTAGGTTGACTCAAGTCTCCTCAATTTCCTTTCCCTATTGCCCCCTCTCACATTAAGCGGTACACAATCGATGACAAAGTAAGAAAGTCCTTTCTCATTCTTCTCATGATGAGACTCAAAGTGGCGAGCCACGGGATATGACCTGTCCCCATTCTTGATGGCCCTCAGATGCTGTAAAATCCTCTTATGGGCAGGATGAATTGTGCTGCCCACGTACCGCAAGCCACAAGGGCATTGCAGGACGTAGACAGCATAATCTGTTTTACAGGAAAGACTCCCCTTTATAGTCATATGAAATGGCAGCAGCAATCCCACTCGACAGTGTTTTTAAAATTAGTTAAAAATTGTTTTTTGTTGCTTTTTGGTTATGTTTTTGATGGTGTGCACATACACAATTTCTCTTTTTATGAAAATTCTTGTTATAGTTTTCAGTTTATAGCAGGATATGTCCAACGTGTGATTCTGTAATTAATGACTGCCCACTTGGGCATAATTGTTAAGCTTGTTAAACATGCAAATGGTAAATGTACGAACTATTGAAGACTGACAGGCTGGTGTTGCTAATAAAAATCCCAGGGGTATGCGCGGTATCCGTGATGTTGTCGTTACGATGATTACTGCCATTATTCTTGTAATAATTTGGAATGATTAGGGCACCTGCCGGCCCCTATTCCCTTGAGGAGGCACGATATGAAATTGCCATTATTTTGCATTATTTTGCATTAATTGTATAATATTAAGTTATGTATGTTTACTTGGGCACTAGCAAGCTAAGAGTCTTCGTACCGTTGGACTACGAGTCTGTTTTCTAATGCACTGGAGTTGTAGTCATATCATGTGACGTGTCACGAGCACAGGAAATTATGTAAATAAGGAACTCGAGTTCAGTTGAATTGTTGGTGATCAAGCCTGCTGGGCAGGCGAAACGCGTACAAATCGGCTGATTAAATAAAACTTTATCGAGCCCAGACACGGCGTCGTCATCCTTTGGCTGCTGGCAGAGGACTGGTGGATAGTTTGCGGACTTTGCTGGAGTAGTACGCTTAAGACGACGCACCCTCTGGTCTGGCGTGCGGCGGCAGTTACTCGAGTGAGGAGGAGCAATATATATATATATATGTATATATATATATATATATATATATATCTCCACAACCCCAACCAACTTCCGAAGGAAGAGGCACTCCGGTCTGTCTGTAAGTATGGGGCTGATTTAATGATGTTTCAGGTCACCCACGACCCCGCAGTATATATACAAAGATTAGGAAGCTGGGACAATATCTATATGGAAAATGGAATAAAATATCGATGAATTGATTAAAATGTGGATTATATGGTTTTAAAATATATGTTTAGAAGACGATTAATTCAATTTCATGTACTTTACACGAAACTTAGAATTTAAATTAGGTCTTAGAATTGCCTAATGAGATGAGAAGATTTCTTACAATATATATTTTTGCAATAACTATTTCTCATTTGAAGTAATAATTAACTGATATGAGATTGATGTTGCTAATAATTAGTATACATCACATGGATGTGTCAGAGCAGTTGAACATTATTTACGTACAAGACCACTCCACATGCTGAAACATAACAAAATGCTGTCGGATATGATCTTGACATGTTTAAATAATAAAAAAATTTGTTCCAAAGTCAGGTGTTCCAACAAATGAGTGGTGTGGCTATGGGGGCTTTCTTCTCCCCCAGTTACGTGTGTTTACACATGGGACTGTGGGAGGAGCAGGTCCTCAGGACCAGGTTTGGACACATCTTGACTAACCATATAATCGTTACCTAGACGATTTATTTGTCATTTGGAAAGGTTCTGAGACAGCTGCTAATCTGTTTATTGAGGAAATCAATGAAAACAACCTCAATCTTGAATTTACAGCACAAGTTAGCAAGGAATCCGTAAATTTCTTGGCTGTAGATGTGTACATCAAAGACAATCATTTGGAGACCCGGTTACACCGCAAATCCACAGCGGGTAACACGGTGCTACATGCCACCAGTCACCACCCTGACCATCTGATACGCAGCATTCCATATGGTGAGATGCTGCGTATCAGACGTATCTGTAGTGTGGATGCTGACTGCACGAAGGCTCAGGTCGACAGCAAGAGAAGATTTCTAGCTAGGGGCTATACTGTCAATATGCTTGACAGAGCAATTAAGAAAGCAAATACTATTCCGCGCTCCATAGCATTAGGTTGCTGCCCCAATCAAGCTGAGTTTCCCAATGTATCCAGAGTCACCATTGAACCACCTAGATTAATCACCACATACAGTCAACAACACAATAAGTTGCGCATGATTTTCAACAAGAATTGGTCGGTTGTTTGCAATGACTCCGTGATTGGTGATACTCTACCTAAAGCTCCCGAGATAACCTTTTGCAGAGCGCGTTCAATGAATGACATGCTTGTCAAGAGTAGTCCTGAAATAATCACTTTCAGTTCCTGGTTACAATCTACCAAAGGCTTTATAAAATGTGCATCTTGTAAAGCCTGCAAACTAGGAAGAAACAAAACATCATACAGAATCCCTTTTAATGATGTTCCTGTAAATATCTCTAAAAAATTGACATGCAAAACTGATTTCGCTGTTTATGTGCTGGAGTGTACGTGTGGCCTGTAATATGTTGGTAGTACCAAGTTGCAGGTCCACAAGCGTATACTCCAGCACATGAGGGCTATCAGTAATAATGACGCAGCTTATCCAGTTGCTAGGCACTTTAAAGAGATCCATGGTAGTTGCCTAGACCATTTGAGTTTTTTTGTGGTGGACACGGTTCCACCACTTCGCCGTGGTGGCGACTGCGAAGCCTTGTTAAGAAAGTTAGAGACAAGATATATCCTCGAGTTCGACACTAAAACTCCGAATGGGCTCAACTCGAGTGAGGATTTTTTCACCTGCCTCTAAAAACTCCCATGTTTGCATCATTTCACCTACAGCTAACTGTATTGTGTTTAATACCAACGTCTGATCTCCGTATTGGAAAATTACAGTTATACGGAAGACAAACTACTTTCCTGGATTTTAACTTTTACTTTTCTCTTTCTTCACTCCACTCCTCTCTTTGATACTACATTAATATAACGTGACTATTTAGGCAGATTAGACGTGGGGCCCAATGGGCTTCATATGGATGTATTTAAACATAAACGTTTTGTCATTTATATTAATTACGAATTGGAATACTAAAGGGTTTTCTCTGCATATCAAATAATATAGGTTATTCCCTCTAGTACTTATATACATGTGATATAGTACATAGGACAATTTTAGGTACTTATGATGTAATAAATATTTATTAGTGCTTTTAGGGGTTCTTTTTAACTACTATTTGACACTTTAATTTTGAATGAATATTCCAAATTTATTAATTGGTTTTAATTCTTTAGAAAAGTGTACCAATTGTGGGTTAAGATTTCGATCAGGGATATGCCATCTACAAGGGAATGCTCTATTTCTATGACCCACTGGGGTATGATGTTTTACCGCTATTTGTAATGATTGTAAATAATTTGACAAGAAAAGAAAAAATCTTTTAAAAACATTTGCAGGCACTTGGTCTGAGGTTACATGCTTTTTATCGAGGTATAGACATGCTTATGATGGAACTTTCCATTTTATTTTATGCAATATGTTAATTGTACAAATGCATTGGGCTTTTTTTGCACTATTGCTCATAATTTGCACATTTCATTGGAGGCAATACATAAAATGTCAGTTTTGCCGGTTAGGGTTTAAGACTTAAAAATGCATTAGCATTCTAGTGTTTTCCCCTGGTATTATATTCTATTTGTGCTTTTACTCCCATTATTGGGATAGATGTTATTGGCCTATTTGCACATGTTTATTTTGCAATATTGCATTTTTGCACATTCATCCAAGATATTTATGTCATATTAATAACGTTGAATTATCGCAACAAGACCAGTTGACCTTCATGTATTGTTACATTGATATATGTTTTCTATGTCTATTGGCCTTACAATCACGTGATTAGTACTTTTACTTTAAATTGGTTGGTTTTTCCTGGCAGCGTCATGTGATCAAGGCCTTTCTGGGGCCAAAACGAGTCATGGCGGTGCTTGGTGTGTTAATGAAATTATAAATACCTTTGCACGCAGCTGTTTGGGTCAGTTTTCGTATTTCCTGGTGATTGGGATGTTCTAGACGGAGTTCTTGGCACATATATATATATATATATATATATATATATATATATATATATATATATATATATTTATATATATATATATATATATATCCTTCACCACGTTGCTTAGAAACAGCCGCCGCAGTGCTCCAGATCAGCGGGTGCGTCGTCAAGCGAACCTCCAAGCCCGGTCCGCTAAATATGAACAGCACTCCTCTCACAACAAAAGGACACGACGCTGTGTCTTTGACAAATCTAGCCAGGGTTTATTCAGTGGCTCTGTCGGACGCGTTTCGCCTGAACCAGTAGGCTTGTTCACCAACAAAGTTTTGCCAAACATTTCCACCATTTATGCTGTGCACGTGATACGCTCATGTGAGGACTACAAAATCAATGTGCAAGAAAAAAGACTCGTAGTTTTTACCCATTGCGATCGATCAATAGAAAACAGGATACATCCAACTTTAAGTAAAGTGTAATACATTCAAATATGACCTACATTAATAGATCTCTATTTACAATTGTAATTATGGCATGATTTTTGTAAAACACGGTCAATTGTCTAAAAAAGCGCTAAACATCCAATAGCAATTACAAAAGCCAATATACCCACGTGGGTTTGACATATTGTTTTAACTATTTCCTCTAATTCAGCCCCAGTGGGCAAACCTGATTGTTCTGGCTCATCTGATGACTACATACCTCACATGAAACAAAATTAAAGTGATATGAATCAGCTAATTCATTCCTACTTGACAAAACTAATAATCCATACATTTATAAATGATACACTCTAATGTTCGAAATTTGTTAAAAACGGAAATTCCAGGAAGGGTTTTAAAGCTCTATAAAGGCCCTATAAGTGTGTATACAAATCTTCTTCAATGTTAAGGCCCATTGGTGCTTTACTATTTAGTTCCACAATATAACGTGATTCTAGTTTTCTTAAATCTTTCTGTCTATCACCACCTCTCACATTAGGTGGGATCGCATCAATGACAAAGTACGATAAGCCTGTCACATTGCTATTATGGCAGACCGCGAAGTGACGTGCTACTGGATATGTTTTATCCACGTTTTTGATGGCTCTTAGATGCTGAAGTATTCTTTTATGTACAGGAAGGATTGTACTGCCCATGTACCGAAGATTGCATGGGCAGTTCAGCACGTAGATGGCAAAATCCGTTTTACAATCAAACTGCCCTCTGATGTTTTTCTCAATTCTTGAGCAGCCTGTTGTGAACTTCTTGGTATTGATACCATGCTGACATGCCTTACACTTCACACATCTAATAAACCCATCAACAAACAACATGGGCAAGTACGGAATATCTTGTCGAAGCATTGGCATTTGATACGCAATGACCCTATTCTGGGCCAAATTGTATCAAAAAAACCTTCAATAACGTTTAGAAGAGCCAAATCATTCAAACAAATGCTAGTGAGCAATATGGCACCGAAATCTTGCAAACAACCCCCCAAAACATCATGGTTGACACGCCAAGATGGGTTTATTAGATGTGTGAAGTGTAAGGCATGTCAGCATGGTATCAATACCAAGAAGTTCACAACAGGCTGCTCAAGAATTGAGAAAAACATCAGAGGGCAGTTTGATTGTAAAACGGATTTTGCCATCTACGTGCTGAACTGCCCATGCAATCTTCGGTACGTGGGCAGTACAATCCTTCCTGTTCATAAAAGAATACTTCAGCATCTAAGAGCCATCAAAAATGTGGATAAAACATATCCAGTAGCACGTCACTTCGCGGTCTGCCATAATAGCAATGTGACAGGCTTATCGTACTTTGTCATTGATGCGATCCCACCTAATGTGAGAGGTGGTGATAGACAGAAAGATTTAAGAAAACTAGAATCACGTTATATTGTGGAACTAAATAGTAAAGCACCAATGGGCCTTAACATTGAAGAAGATTTGTATACACACTTATAGGGCCTTTATAGAGCTTTAAAACCCTTCCTGGAATTTCCGTTTTTAACAAATTTCGAACATTAGAGTGTATCATTTATAAATGTATGGCTCATTAGTTTTGTCAAGTAGGAATGAATTAGCTGATTCATATCACTTTAATTTTGTTTCATGGGAGGTATTTAGTCATCAGATGAGCCAGAACAATCACGTTTGCCCACTGGGGCTGAATTAGAGGAAATAGTTAAAACAATATGTCAAACCCACGTGGGTATATTGGCTTTTGTAATTGCTATTGGATGTTTAGCGCTTTTTTAGAAAATTGACCGTGTTTTACAAAAATCATGCCATAATTACAATTGTAAATAGAGATCTATTAATGTAGGTCATATTTGAATGTATTACACTTTACTTAAAGTTGGATGTATCCTGTTTTCGATTGATCGATCGCAATGGGTAAAAACTACGAGTCTTTTTTCTTGCACATTGATTTTGTAGTCCTCACATGAGCGTATCACGTGCACAGCAAAAAATGGTGGAAATGTTTGGCAAAACTTTGTTGGTGAACAAGCCTGCTGGTTCAGGCGAAACGCGTCCGACAGAGCCACTGAATAAACCCTGGCTAGATTTGTCAAAGACACAGCGCCGTGTCCTTTTGTTGTGAGAGGAGTGCTGTTCATATATGTATATATATATATATATATATATTAACACCCTGATCGTCTTTCCACAAACAGGCACCAACACCGTGAAGAATTATGGCACAGACGGCGATTTATTTCAAATTCAGGTCAGACGCGTTTCGGCGGTAAACCGCCTTGCTCACTGCATGAAATGTTCTGTCAGTGTCAGCCAAACAAATACCTCCACCATTTACCTGCGGTTGCCTAGACAACCAGTACATGTCATAGACATAGAAGTTTTTTCATCGTGACTATGCAAAATACATTGGTGCGTAGACATATATAATGACATACAATGGTAATTTAAATAATATATATTCACATCTTTAGGCAAAATATTTCCTAAATAAAGATCGAGTTCGAAAGTCACTCTAAAAATAGAAAAACCAAAATTGATTAGGAGTACCGCTCGAATAGAGGCGGAACATCCAGTCTCATTGTGTCCCATATAATGTGCTCTAAATCAATGTGCCTGTGTCGGCGTGCAGAGGAGGGAATGTGACGTATGATTATCATACAACCAAAAAGGCGAATTAGACCGGCCTGCACATTCTACGCTAGCATGTACAGTCTCAGAATGCGGTACTACAGATAAATATCGTAATTCAAAGTAAAGAAAGTGGAGATTGCCACTTAGAGAATTTCCTTACATCCACATGAGGGGAACAGCGTAGATGGCAAGTGCCACTACCTGTTATAGATCAAAAGGAAAAGGGGGGTGGGTTAAATATCACCATAAGGAGCCCCTAGTGCTAATCCAGGGGAAAAGGGAGTACATACAAAGCTAAGGGATTAGTCCCGCCCAAGTGGGCAAAAAGAATAACTACGATCTGTATTGGCAGGCCGGAATTGGAAATGGATTACCTATTGCCCTCCTACTCTGCTAGAACAAAAAATAATATACAGGAATAGAGGCACATGTAAAATGGGGTGATATTTACAGGTAACTGTGAAATGTCAAAAATGAAAAAGATTTGAAAGCTAAGAGCAGTCATGCTCCGAGGAACGGGTTCAAACGAAGAGGCCAATCTTCTCAAATAACGAATCAGAGATGGACATTAAGCGCTTCATCGGCATTCATCCCATGTGGGATTTTGGAATTGAGGAGAATGATATATTTTGATTCCAATCTCCTCAATGCCAATTGCCTGTTACCTCCCCTAGGATTTTTGGAGACACTATCAATCACAAAATAGGAGAGGTCTTGGGTCTTACCACCATGGCACAGATTGATATGGCGTGCCACTGGATATGATTGGTCATCATTCGCAATTGCTCTCAAGTGTTGCAAAATGCGGACGTGGACTTGGTGGATCGTACTGCCAACATACAGTTTTGGGCATGTGCTATTAACTGTAACTATCTACTGGCGTTCGCCAGTAGATAGTTACAGTTAGGACCGTGTTTCCATAGGAAATCTGAAAATTCTATTTTGAATAACTTTGGCGCCGGTTGACGAATCCTCGCAAAATTTTCAAAACTAATGGGGCGCTCTGCTCAGCTCCTCCCCTGAAAGTCTCGGGGTGATTTGTCAAGCGGGGGCCGAGAAAAAAGGGGGGTCCCAAAACGCGTTTTCCCCATGCATTTTCCCATAGAACCTTTAGTCGAAGGTACAGCCCGAACGGCTGAACAGAATTACTTGAAATTTGGCAGAGAGGTAGTCCTCGGGTCAGGCATGTGCCTTTTGCATATATGGAGTCAATCTGTTCAGTAGTTCCTGAGAAAATTGCAGTTAAAAGCACATACATATCTAGAGCCGCGCACCGTACGCGCACCGTACGCGCACGGTGCGCGCACCGTAACGTGCGCGAGCGTAATTCTGATTGGTGGATTCATGACAGTCAACATTCGAATCGGTCGAAATCAGGAAGTGTCGGCCGCCATTTTGTGTGTTGTGTGTGGGCCAGGGAAAAAGAAAGGTGGAGAACGTGAAAAGGGGGCAGGGTAGAGAGTTCCTGACCCCCTAGCCTTTGTAAGGGGGTCCCTGAAGGACCCCGAAGGGTGAATTTTTTTTAAATTTTTTGATAAAAAATCGCGGGGTGCGCGCACGTCCAGCCGCCATTTGAGTTTTAGAGGTAGAAGAGAATTAAAAACACAAGAGGAAAACGTGAAAAGGGGGCAGGGTAGAGAGTCCCTGACCCTCTAGGCCTTGTCAGGGGGACCATGAAAGACCTCTTAGGCCTCCAAAAAAAAAAAAATTTACAAAAATATCGTGAGTGCGCCACGGTGTGCGCACGGTGGCAAAAAAAACATTAAAAAAATAGATTAAAAAATCAAGTATAAGTGTTTAGATGTTGGTTGGCTCTAAAAAGAGCTGTTGTGTTAATTGAGTGTTTTTTTGTACCTACAAGTAAGTACCGATGCAGAGTCTAAAGCTCTGTTGCCTTCATCTGTGAAATGAACACCGTCTCCTCTATAAATGCCTTGCATGTTGTAACGCAAGTTGTTGTGGTATATAGAACCCATACCATAGTCTCTGAGGAAAGCAGAAACAGACTTATTGACGTGCTTTCTTGCTTTGTCAATCTGTGGACAATAATGGTTGGACCAGTTCCACTTTTGCCTTTGGCATATATTAGAATATACAAAGGTAGTTTGTGGAAAAAGTGACATCAATTGCACAAAGGTGTCCTTAACAAGCATTTCCAAACCTACCCCAGTTAAAGTGCCTAGGTCATTTCCACCACAGTGCACAATTAAAAGGTCAGGCTGTGGGAGATGTAGAAAGGATTTCACCAAGGGCATTAATTGGTGCCACTTTAACCCTCTCTGACCAATCCATTTAATGTCTACATTTGGCAAAGCAAGGTCTTTGAAAATACCTCTTTTTTCTGCATACTTTTCACTCCAGAAGACATAGCTATGACCTACAATCCACACTGTGAACATCTTTCAATGAGATCTGGATGCACTCAGAAGGTGTCTTTCAGTAGAATGGCAATATGAAAAGAAAGATAGTTGTAAAATGGAGGCTTACATACTTTTTTTTTAAATAAAAAGAGCTCATTGGCTGTTTCAGATCATTCTACACTAAAAACTAGGCTGTAAGTTTAAATTTTTAAAAGCATGTTTTGTATTGGTTCAGAAAAATGTGTACCCACAGAACATTACTTTAGATTTGCTGTTAGGTTTGAAAAGTCAAGCACTCTTGCTCTTTGGATTAGAAACATTGTGAGCTGAACTTCTGACCTCTCTGCTCACACCAGTGTTCCATGACCTGTTGCTATGGTAGCAGGCAGAAGTCAATTTGGGGGTAGGAATCATTTGGAAAAGGGTCGAAATTTGCAACCAATAGAAATGTGTGTTTCCATTTGAAAAAATGTGGGAAGCACTGTGATTTGAAGTTAACATGTATATGCGTAAAAAAAGAGAGGGAAACATTGCCATTTACTGGTTCTGCTGAGAGGTGTACAGTTCAGAGATTCTGGCTGTGATAATCTGCTGTGTGAGTGCCACATTTCTTTCTCAACTAACTACTTTTAAAGGTGAGTTATGAATTTGAGAGGGGATGTATGTGGTGCATTTTGATAAAAAAAATGTAAATGAGATTCTTGTTTTAAAGTTGTGTTTTACATTTTATGTTTTGTAAGAAATTTAACTGCCATGAAATTGTCAGATAATATAGAGTATGTCTTCAAAATAAGTCAAGGTGTACTGGTATCAACCAGGAATATTGTTTTATGCCTAGAATCACACCATGAGTCTGTGTGCACAGAGGAATTTGTTGTCAGAGATTTAATATGTCGTGGTTTGGTTCTGTAAGACTTGCATTCGTAGGAAAGGGGCAGCTTGTTTTCTTGAACTGTGATGGTTTGCACTGTGTGGTATTTCAGATAGCAGTGTGTAACGCTAACACGTTTAGAAGGTGAGTTATGAATTTGAGCGGGGATGTATGTGGTGCATTTTGATAAAAAAAAATGTAAATGTGATTCTAGTTTTAAAGTTGTGTTTTACATATTATGTTTTGGAAAAAATTTAACTGCCTTGAACTTGTCAGATATTTTGGAGTATGTCTTCACCATAAGTTAAGGTGTACTGGTATCACCCAGGAATTCTGTTTTCTGCCTAGAATCACACCATGAGTCTGTGTGCACACAGGAATTTGTTGTCAGAGATTTAATTTGTGGCGGTCTGTTTCTGTAAGACTTGCATTCGTAGGAAAGGGGCAGCTTGTTTTCTTGAACTGTGATGGTTTGCACTGTGTGGTATTTCAGATAGCAGTGTGTAACGCTAACACATTTAATGTCTCTAAGGCTCATTTCCTTTGCTGTAGTCTAATCACTCACCCAGGTTCCATATGCTCATGCACTTAAGTAGCTGTTAGGACATGTGCTCTTTTCTACCTCTCTAAACTATAAGGAAAATGTGTCAGGCTCTTACAGTAATTATCACTTGCAAAACCACAGCTGAAAATGTGCTTTGAAATTGCCAATGAAAAATCGTTTTCTGCCTAGAATCACACCATGAGTCTGTGTGCACACAGGAATTTGTTGTCAGAGATTTAATTTGTGTTGCTCTTGTACTGTAAGACATGCATTCGTAGGAAAGGGGCAGCTTGTTTTCTTGAACTGTGATGGTTTGCATTCAGCAGAAATCACTATCTCACAAATGAGAGGCAAATCCTAACACATTTGAAAAAAACAGGGTAGATTTTCCTTCCACACCTGCCATGGGTGAGGTAGATCCTACATGTTCCAAACTGCAATTAACCCTTACCCCACATGTACTCTTACATACATCTGTGCAGTCTTCATGCAGTTCTGCAAGCGTCCATGCAGATCTCTCTTTCACCTGACAATACACAGTCTCCAGAAGCACGCTCTTAGAACACAGGCAGTTGCTTCTCTTGCACTCCCATGCTAAGTATTCAGCACTGTGTGGTATTTCAGATAGCAGTGTGTAACGCTAACACATTCAACGTCACCAAGGCTCATTTCCACTGCTCTAGTCTAATCACTCACCCCGGTTCCACATGCTCATGCTCTCAAGTAGCAGTTAGGACATGTGCTCTTTTCTGCCTCTCTAAACTATAAGGAAAATGTGTCAGACTCCTACAGTAATTATCACATGCAAAACCACAGCTGAAAATGTGCTTTGAAATTGGCAATGAAAAATCGTTTTCTGCCTAGAATCACGCCATGAGTCTGTGTGCACACAGGAATTTGTTGAAAGAGATTTAATTTGTGTTGCTCTGGTTCTGTAAGACTTGCACTCGTAGGAAAGGGGCAGCTTGTTTTCTTGAACTGTGATGGTTTGCATTCAGCAGAAATCACTATCTCACAAATGAGAGGCAAATGCTAACACATTTGAAAACAACAGGGTAGATTTTCCTCCCACACCTGCCATGGGTGAGGTAGATCCTACATGTTCCAAACTGCAATTAACCCTTACCCCACATGTACTTTTACATACATCTGTGCAGTCTTCATGCAGTTCTGCAAGCGTCCACGCAGATCTCTCTTGCACCTGAAAATACACAGTCTCCAGAAGCACGCTCTTAGTACACAGGCAGTTGCTTCTCCTGCACTCCCATGCTAAGTATTCAGCCCTGTGTGGTATTTCAGATAGTAGTGTGTAACGCTACCACATTCAACGTCACCAAGGCTCGTTTCCTATGCTCTAGTCTAATCACTCACCCAGGTTCCACATGCTCATGCTCTCAAGTAGCTGTTAGGACATGTGCTCTTTTCTACCTCTCTAAACTATAAGGAAAATGTGTCAGGCTCTTACAGTAATTATCACTTGCAAAACCACAGCTGAAAATGTACTTTGAAATTGCCAATGACAATCGTTTTCTGCCTAGAATCACACCATGAGTCTGTGTGCACACAGGAATTTGTTGTCAGAGATTTAATTTGTGTTGCTCTTGTACTGTAAGACATGCATTCGTAGGAAAGGGGCAGCTTGTTTTCTTGAACTGTGATGGTTTGCATTCAGCAGAAATCACTATCTCACAAATGAGAGGCAAATCCTAACACATTTGAAAAAAACAGGGTAGATTTTCCTTCCACACCTGCCATGGGTGAGGTAGATCCTACATGTTCCAAACTGCAATTAACCCTTACCCCACATGTACTCTTACATACATCTGTGCAGTCTTCATGCAGTTCTGCAAGCGTCCATGCAGATCTCTCTTTCACCTGACAATACACAGTCTCCAGAAGCACGCTCTTAGAACACAGGCAGTTGCTTCTCTTGCACTCCCATGCTAAGTATTCAGCACTGTGTGGTATTTCAGATAGCAGTGTGTAATGCTAACACATTCAACGTCACCAAGGCTCATTACCATTGCTCTAGTCTAATCACTCACCCAGGTACCACATGCTCATGCTCTCAAGTAGCTGTTAGGACATGTGCTCTTTTCTGCCTCTCTAAACTATAAGGAAAATGTGTCAGACTCTTACAGTAATTATAACATGCAAAACCACAGCTGAAAATGTGCTTTGAAATTGCCAATGAAAAATCGTTTTCTGCCTAGAATCACACCATGAGTCTGTGTGCACACAGGAATTTGTTGAAAGAGATTTAATTTGTGTTGCTCTGGTTCTGTAAGACTTGCACTCGTAGGAAAGGGGCAGCTTGTTTTCTTGAACTGTGATGGTTTGCATTCACCAGAAATCACTATCTCACAAATGAGAGGCAAATGCTAACACATTTGAAAACAACAGGGTAGATTTTCCTTCCACACCTGCCATGGGTGAGGTAGATCCTACATGTTCCAAACTGCAATTAACCCTTACCCCACATGTACTGTTACATACATCTGTGCAGTCTTCATGCAGTTCTGCAAGCGTCCATGCAGATCTCTCTTGCACCCGAAAATACACAGTCTCCAGAAGCACGCTCTTAGAACACAGGCAGTTGCTTCTCCTGCACTCCCATGCTAAGTATTCAGCACTGTGTGGTATTTCAGATAGTAGTGTGTAACGCTAGCACATTCAACGTTACCAAGGCTCATTTCCATTGCTCTAGTCTAATCACTCACCCAGGTTCCACATGCTCATGCTCTCAAGTAGCTGTTAGGACATGTGCTCTTTTCTGCCTCTCTAAACTATAAGGAAAATGTGTCAGACTCTTACAGTAATTATAACATGCAAAACCACAGCTGAAAATGTGCTTTGAAATTGCCAATGAAAAATCGTTTTCTGCCTAGAATCACACCATGAGTCTGTGTGCACACAGGAATTTGTTGAAAGAGATTTAATTTGTGTAGCTTTTATTGTGTAGGACTTGCAGTCGTAGGAAAGGGATAGCTCATATGATATGTTTTGAAAAGCTCATAAAAAATATAGTAATATATATAAATTACATAAAGGTATTTTTTTTTTAGTTTCTTTCAGGTATTGCTGAACAAGACTGAAATAAATTAAAGATGCCTATAAAATCAAGAAAGAGAAAAGAACAGCAACAACATCTATATTTGAAGACAACTGGACAAAAAAAATTAGTTAAAGAACCTCATGTTGGAAAAAAGAAAAAGCCTTCTGGTAAGCAGACTAAGGATTTTTTTTAAAATATCTTCAAGCGAAGAAAAAATGTAACAAATATATCCACTGGAAATAGTGTTTCAAGTAGAAAACAACCAGACAATCGACAGAATATACTAAATGCTAATGTACAATCAGAAGTAAGAAAGAATGACTTAAAAAGAAAATAGATTTTAAAAACATTCGTAGAAAAATGTTTCAGAGAAGAGTGATGTTCAATTTGTTGAAGGATGTGATAAAATATAGGAAGAAAGCCAAATTTTATAAGAAAAGGAAACATATTGAATCAATTGTTGCCAAGGCTTTGGAATTAAAAAGAAAACTATTCATTTTAATTTTGAACAGGATCCGTACATTAGATAAATTAGTGAATGTAATGAAGTCAAAAAGCAAAAGGAAAAGAGAAGTGAAAAAAAAAAACTTTTGTAAAGTGTTCTTAGGAGAATGGAAGCATAGTTCAAGTACTGAACCATTTTTTAATGAAGAGAGTTATCTTCAAAGTAATAGTTTGCTGCATGCAGTTGACACCAGTGGTCGAGCTTATGAAGTTAAGGATGGTTTTGTAATGGAAAAGGAGAAAATGGTTCCAAGAAATGAGGAAGAAGTGTTAGCTGATGAGGTTATGGGGAGACGTCCTAAAGCCCCAGTGTACACTTGGAATTGTAGTAGTATTTGTACTGTACGACAGGAATCAATTGATAAATTTCGTGATTTTCTAAGAGAATATAGTAAAAAAGTGTTAAACAGAAGATTAAGGTGCTTCAAAGACTAGATCCATGCAGAGTGAGAAAGAATACTGGTTTGCAAGAACATTCTCTGGCTTGTCTTTCTAGGAAAGTTTGTCAAAGTGTTTTTCACCATTTTAGGATGCTAGCTGTTCATCATACTGAAATGAGAAAGTTTGTGAGAAGATTGTATTTTGCTAAAAGTCCAGCTTTATAGTTAAATGAGTTGAATAATGCTCTGTTCCGTGGATCTGTAACAGATGTGAAGAAGGTTTGTGAGGATATTGAGTTTTGTTACTTTGGTCCAGAGCAAGAAAGTGCAGGAAATGACACAGTTATTGAAGAAAATGTGGAAGAAAATGTAGAACTCACTGTTAGTAAAACATTTGAACATCAGATGACAAAATTTACTATCATCTCTAATGAAAGACCAAATATTACTTGTATTTGTTGCCGGAGAAGCCATTATAAAAATCAAACAAGGTATGTTGATCTCTATAAAAAAAGTGAAAAAGAAAATAATACTAAGTGGATGGATTTTGCTACATATTTATTTCTGGAAAATTGTTTTGATTTGGGTGAATATCACCGTATTTGTAAATACTGTTATAACAAGTTAGAAGAAAATAAAATGCCAGCAAGAGCTGTACATAATAATTTAGAATTGGTTGAAATTCCTGCAGAACTTAGTGATTTAAATATGTATGAGTCTATACTCATTCAATGTGTCCATCCTTTTTAGACTATAGTTCGTTTGGAGCCCAAAACAGGCAAATTACCTCCTACAGATTAACAAAGAGGTTTAAAAGGAAGAGTTGTCTATTTGCCATTAGATTTGAAAAAAAATATTGAAATAATTGATGCAGATAGTTTGGAAACTGAACCATTAGTTATTCTGGTTAATGGTGTACCTACAAAGAACGAGAAAATTTGGCAGGAGCTGGTGGATGTACGAAAAGTACAAAGAGCAAATTTATATTTGAAAAGAAATAATAAATGGTATGAATCAATTTATATGGAAGAAGATGAAGAAGTTTTACTAGGAGAGTCAGGAATACCAACTGGGCAAATTGAAAAAGTGGATAAGTCAAAAGAAGAAGAAATTTATGAACATTTCAGCATACATCCTCTTTATTCTAAAGAAGTTATGGGAAACACTATTGATCTCTTTCAGATGAAAAAAGCAAAAGGAACTCCCGTGAGTGTATGGGAGGAGAGCTTGGAAGCTCGTTGTTTTCCCCAGCTGTTTCCTACAGGAAAAGGTGGACGATATGATGAACGTCCAGTACAGTTTCCTGCTTCTGAGTATCGGACTACAAGGTTATATGCAGAAGATCCAAGATTTCGTCAAAGTATTCCTTATTTGTTCCATCTTTTATTTGAAAGTAACTTATCAGCACTATCTTATGCAGTAAATCACATTTTGAAAACTGGAGTACATCTACATAATGTGTCTGCAAAGGATTTTCTGAACAAAGTGCCACAGCGAGATGATCATTTGGAATCACAATTAATAAATCTGATGGCTTGTCAGCATGGGACTAATATATTGGTACCGACGCCATGGAGAATTGAAATGTATGTTACGGAATTTAGGAACTCCTACATGGTTCCTTACCCTAATCTGTGCAGAGTACGCTTGGGATGATTTACTGGATTTTCTTCGAGAGGCAAATTCAAATATTGAAAACATCCAATGCAAGACAGCAGGAGAATTTTGCTCATTGGATCCGGTTAATGTTTGCAGATAGTTCAATCACAGATTTGAGGCTATGATGTCATTAATCTGCAATAAAAAAAATCCACCTCTTGGAGAAGTTGTGGATTTCTTTTGGAGAAAAGAGTACCAAGCAAGAGGTGCTCCTCATATTCATATGCAGTTGTGGATCAAGGATGCTCCAAAATTTGGAACAGATTCTGATGATGCAGTTTTATCTTTCATTGAAGGATATGCAACATGTGCTATACCTAAAAGCACAGAAGAAAAAAACTTAAAAGAGCAAGTTTTACGTTTCCAAAGTCATCGATGTGGAAAATACTGCCGAAGAAAGTACAAGAGTAAAGATAAATTCTACACAAAATGTCGATTTGGATTTCCACGACCTGTTCTTTCAAAAGGAAGAGTAAACAGTTTTATGTCAGCTGTGCGACATACTATTACAAGAAAATCGCCTAATACCTACAACCTAAGAAGAAAAGAAGAGTCAAAATATATAAATGACTACAACCCAGTCATTTTATCCATGTGGAATGCTGACATGGATATACAGTATGTAGCTGACAATTCTATTGCTGTTGCTCGGTATGTCACATCTTACATCACTAAATCTGAGAAAACGGAATTGAAGGAAATGTGGGAAGAGATTTCTCACGAGAAGACTGTCAGTAAAAAGCTATACAGTTTCAGTTTAAAGATGGTATCGCATCGAGAAATTGGATCCTACGAATGCTCAGATAGGTTATCATCTGCAAGTCTGTACTCCAAATCCAGAAGAATAATTTGGGTAAGTTTAGGCCTTGCAGGAATGAGAAATCGGGTACTGAAATGTATTCGAGAAATTGAATATTTAGCAGAGTACGAACCTGAAAGTACAGACATTTTAAGAACAAACATGTTGGACACATATTACCAAAACAGAAGTCATCATCTTGAGAACATGTGTCTCTATGAAGTGCTGCAGAACTACATTTATAAACGGAATGCCACAGAAGACATCAACAATGGAAAATATAAAGTCATTGGTGAGGAAGGATGTTTGGTAAAACAAACTAAAGGAAGTTTGATTAATCACAGAAAGCTGAGTTGCAACACTACTCACAAGAAGGAATTTTACCACTTAGCACTTTTACAGTTGTTTAAACCATGGCGCTCAGAGGATGAATTACTTGGACTTTTTAAAAGCTATGAAGATTCCTTTAATGCATGCAAAGATACCATCGAATGCAGTACTTTCACAACTTATGTAGAAATGTTAAATGAAGAAATTGAACAGGAAGCAACAATTGCAGCTGAAGTAGCTAGAGACAGTTCTCAAGACAGTCAAAGTTCTGGGACGCTCAGTCAAGATCCCCTAGGACAACCAATCGTAGAAAATGAAGCTGCAATAGCCATGACTGAAGTGGAAACAGCTATGAATCAAGCTCAGGAAGATTTAATAAACTTACCAAGTTTGGAACAGCAACTGAATTATGAACAAAAACAAATTTATGAGGAAGTCACAAAACAAATTGATCATGGATTACTACATGAAAATAAAGAGTGCTCATGCACATCGTTTGAACCAATCAGAATGTATGTGAGTGGACAAGCCGGAACTGGAAAAAGTTTCTTGATTAAAGTAATTAGAAGCTACCTACAGCAAAAAACAGATTCAACTTTGTCTTGTGTTGTTACTGCTCCAACTGGTTTAGCAGCATATAACATAAAAGGAATTACCCTCCATCGTTTGCTAATGTTACCAGTAGAGCACAAGAACAAAATACAATACTACAAGCTAACAGGAGAAGCATGTTTTGAAGTTGCAAGAGTATTGAAAAAAATGAAAGTTCTCATCATTGATGAGGTAAGCAAGGTATCAAACTTAATGATTGCCTTTTTGCATTTAAGAATGCAGCAAATTCTAAAGACAACTATGACGTGCTATTTGGAGGAAAACATGTTATAGTTTTTGGGGATCTTCTGCAGCTCACTCCAGTTAAAGGACAACCAGTATTTCAAACTCTTACACATGAAGACACGAAAAGTCGTTAGGAAGTATAGGTAATGTGAATATTTGGACATACTTTGAGTATAAAGAACTCATTACCAATATGCGGCAGGCAAATGATGATTATGCAAGTATTCTCAAAGATATCAGAATTGGACTACTCACAGAACATGGCAGAAAAGCTTTACAGAGTTGATTGCTATGTAATTTGTTCCCAACAGAACAAATTGTTCCAAAGAAAATATACAAGAAAACTGCTGGAAAAAATACTGTAATCTGCTTAATGCCAACACTACATGAATGCTCTATATTCAATCAAGAACTTTTGAAATTGGAAAATGAAGAGATTGTCAAACTGGAAGCTGTGGATAAAATACAACATGAAGGAATAACTATTATATTGACAAGCAAATTGACAACTAAATTGGATTCTCTAGAGAAAAACATCTCGAAAACAGCCGGTTTAGAAAAGAATCTTTATGTATGTATGAACTGTCGAGTAATTTTAAGACGTAATTCGGATGTAGAGAAAAGTTTAGTGAATGGAGCTATGGGTAAAGTTGTGGGTTTTGTTAATTACCAGAGAAAAGTTGGAATTGAATTTTTAAAAATAAAATTTGATCAGATTGAAGAGGTTAAAGACATTTGTCGTTGTTCAGTTCGTTTCTTGCTTGTGAAAGACTTATATGTACGTAGGAAGCAGTTTCCATTTTCTCTAGCATATGCTGTAACTATTCACAAATCTCAAGGATTAACTGTAGATAGTGCTTTTGTAAACATTAGATCTACTGCGTTTAAAGAAGGTATGGCATATGTTGCTTTGTCACGAGTGAAAAAATTATCTGGTTTATTCATGATAGACTTTGATGACTCAAAAGTTAGTGCTGATGCAAACTGTGTAAAGGAATATAATAGATTAAGAAGAAGCTATGCTCCTCATTTAGGTCAGTATCCTGTGTTTGAAAAACGTGTTGTTTGTCAGAAAAGTAAAATTGAGAATATCTGTAATGAGGATGTACAGAAGAGAAAACAAAAGGAGAGTGATGTGAGTGCAAGCAAATAGAAAAAGTACAATGTTGAAGAGGTTTTTGGTTGTCATTTTGAAAATAGCTCTGGTGTCAACTGCTACGCTAATGTAGTGCTGGATGTTGTATTTTATCTTGAAAGTTTGCAAGAGCAGATAATACTAAATCATGTAAAAAGATTCTGTTCTCTGCTGAGTTTTCTTTTTGAGAAGCTGAGTAATGATAAAACTAAAATAGAAAGTGCTTCTGATGTTAGAAAACGTTTAGATGTATGTTCAGGATGTACACAGTTTACTCAAAATGTCCAGCAAGATGCACAGGAATTCATGATGTATATGCTTATGGTACTGGAAGATGAAGGGGTAGAAATAGAAAAAATGTTTGGCCTCTCTTATAAATGGGAACATAGTTGTGAAAACTGTTTGAACACATGCAGCTCTAATGTTGATTCTGAAAGGTTCATATATTTAACATTATCAGAGAGTAAATCAGTGACTTTTAGTAAATTAGTTAAAGATGCCAATCACAACATGGAATGTTCTCAATGTAAATCAGACATGTTATCAACGTTATTTTTAAATAAATATGGACAGTATGTAATTTTAATGATGCAACGTTGTAGAGCTGATGGTACAAAATTGGACACTTTAATAAAGAAGTTTACAGGACATCAATTATCAATATCTGGAAAAACTTTTGTTGCAGTTGCAATAATTTTCAATGATGGACCTTCTATAACTTCTGGTCATTACACAGTTTATCTAAAATGTGAAAAAGGCTGGACACTGTGTAATGATTCTCAATTGATTTTCAAGCAACGTTTGCCTGCAGAATTACCAAATTCCTACTTAATTTTTGTAAAACCAAAGTTTTAGATACAAATTGCAGCATCTGAACAAACCATTATTTCGATGTTATTGGATTACCATTGGATATTTCACCAAAAAAGAATTTAAAAATTACCATTTGGCCTCATGGAAAGGTACAAATTTCTCTTGTGGACTTCTTTGACAGATATTATTTTGGTGTATGTGCTTAAGCAACAAGATTTACAGACGATATTTATTGCAAATAGTTATTGTTGTTAGATGATATTTTTATTATATATATTACATTTCTATCAAGTTATGTTTTACTGAGAAGAGATTCAGGGCTTTTTTTAAACAATCTTTCAGATTGTTAATTTTTTTGCCCGCTGTTAAGTGATGAATGCAATTGGTTTCACAATTTGCAGTGAAATTCAATATATTCTGAAAACAGCAAATAAAGGGCAAAAAATGACTTTGTTAAATATGAAAATATGTGTACTGTATTCTAAAATGTATTGTTAAATATTAATACTTTTCTTCTTTTTTTTCAGATCGAGAAAAAAAATTTAGGAAAATTAATCCTTTTTTCTAGCAATTAAAAAAAACATTTATTTATAATTAAGTTATTTTGTTGGTCAGGTAAGTTTGAAATATCTGTATCTCTCACCCCTTCACTTTCATGCTCCCTTTTCTTCACTTCTCCTCACTCTGCTTTTCTCATTCCCCTTCTCTCTGTCTTCTTCCTTTACTGCTGTTTCGTAACTCCCTTACTCCTTCTCTACTACTCTCCTAGGTTTACTGCCTCCATCACTACTTTTTCAAACATGCATCTCTCCCTGTCTCCATGTGTCTCAGTCATTCTAACTGCCTTACTCCTTCTCAGTTCCTTGCTCTCTGTGTCTGATTCTGTCTCTCTCCCTTTGTCTGTCTTACCCTTAATTTCCATTACATCTCTGGGGCAGATTAACAAGGCCTCTGCGCCACCACTACGTCACTTTTCATAACGTACTGGTGGCGCAGGGAGCTCCTTCATATTTACAAGGAGAGGAAAAGCCACCCTGCGTGACTTTTCCTCTCCACATAAATACAGCCACTTCACACGCAGCACTGTGCGTTGAAGGGGCGCTCCATGGGTGTTGTTTTGGGTGTTCCCACGCAACACACAAAGAACTAGACACATCTCCAGGTTTACGAGAAATCGTAACTGTAGAGATGTGTGTGAATGCTAAGCAACTCTAGAGGTGGTGTTGCGAGGCACAACGAGGCGGAGAAATGTTTTTATTTCTTCTCGTTTTTTCCAATTTAAGTGCGTCCTCCATTCTACAGCACGCATTGAAAGAGGAAAAAGCCTTTTGTGATTGTTTTTGTGCAGGAAGGTGTCCCTTCCTGCACAAGAGCAATCTCCCCACCATGCAGGCATCCTTGTACCATGGTGCAAGGGAGCGTGCGCTGGCGCATGGCTGCAGTTTGTAGGCCTGCGCTGGGGAAGCATAGAGATGCGACAAAATAATCGTATAAAAAATAGAATTAAAAAAAAAGATTAAGTGTTTGGGTGTTGGTTGGCTCTAATAAGAGACATTGTGTTAATTAATTGTTTTTTGGTACCTATAAGTAAGTATCGATCCAGTGTCTAAAGATCAAGAGGAAGACTCTGTTCCCTTCATCTGTGAAATGTACTGTTGCTCTTTGGATTAGAAACATTATGTGCTGAAGTTCTGACGTCTCTCCACACACAACTGTTACATGATCTAATGCTATGCTAGCAGGCAGAAGTCATGTTGGGGGTAGAAATCATTTAGAATGGGTTAAAATATGCAACAACAAAAAAAAAAAAATTGTATTTCAAATTAAAAAAAAGGTGCAGAAGGTGTAAAGGGGGCAGGGTACTGAGTTCCTAACCCCCTACCTTTTGAAATGAGGTCCCTGAAGGACCATGAAGGGTGAAAAAATATTTTATTATATTTAAAAACACAAGGGGTGCGCGCACCGTGCGGCGGGGTATTTTTTTTAAGAAAATGATTATAAAAATAAAAAAAATTTAAGATGTAAGGTGGCTCTAAAAAGAGCCGTTGTGTTAATAGAGGGACAGAGGAAGGAAAGAATGGCAAAATTATATGGTGCCGCACTTCTGCTGCTGTATCTTATTATCTATTAGGGGAATGCTGGACTCCCCAAAAGCAATAAGAGCATAACAAGTATTGCACCGTATATGCACCCTCTCAAACATAGGGTGAATGTCCAGAGGAGCAGAAGAAGGTGACGCTCCCACCGCAGAGGAAGTGCTCGGCTGAGCTGCCGATGATGTACTCGGCTGAGCTTCTGCGGATGTGCTCGGCTGAGCTGCTGGAGGGGTTTCTCTAGTAGCTCGAGCAAAAGTCACAGGATGTACATCCCTAATGTGCCTGAACATAGTGAAGATACTAAAAGAGTACTTCTTCTTAGGATCTCCTCTAGATAAGACACACCCACAAAGTTTGCAGGTGACTTTGGGTGCATTGACTTTATTCTGCCCCTCTGGAAATGTAAAATATTGCCAGACAAAAGAATCTTTCTGTTTCCTCTGTCTCTGTCTGACAAGGCTCTCCTGCTCACTCCCAGAAGATAACTGCTGCTCTGCCATTGTATCACAAAAATAGTTCAGCTCCTTCTCCCAGGGAATCAGAAGAAATAATGAGGGGAATGGGTGTGGTGTTGGAAGTTTCTGGAAATGAAACAACTTTAAACCAATGAAAAGTGTTGTTTCTTGATCACATGACTTACCGTGCGCGCAACGTACGCTTACGGTGCGCGCAAGGTACAAGTATGTAAATGTTTCTCTGTGAAAAGGCCCTCTCAACATTGGCACTGCCAAAACAGCCAGTACTTGCTAACTCCGGCCAATGACATAGCTTTCCATGACAATACTGGTGCACTTGAAGATTGTGATGCTCTAGGGAATGTTCTGCAACATATACCTTGAATTGGGCATACATGCACTCAGTTATTGAAGAGGTCAAAAATGTAGCAGTACTTTTCAAAGTCTGGAGAAAATTCAGAAGGAATCTAGAACTTGTGCAGAGTACATCAGTGAGGCTTTATTAACTTCAAATGCCATGGTCAGTGAAGGGCAATGTCTATGCATCATTGCAGGTCATTTCCCAAGCACTGTAAAATAAATATTTCTGAATTCCTCTTCAACATTTCTTTGCTTACCAAGTGTCAAGATTTCTAACATGGGGTATGTTGCAGTGCCAAAGTCACTAAAAGTGTCGCCCCGCCTAATCTCAAGGAGATGTTTCACATCTACACCAATTACGCTGAACACTTGGCAAACATGTGTGTTTTCAGTAGTATAGTACAAGCTAGTATTTTGATTATGTCCACTACAGCAGTCATAAAAACCTAAGCATGCAAGTAGACTGTACTTGTTTCACATCACTATCAATATGTGACCAAGGATCATCACATTTCTTTTCCTTTGGCATCATCACTAAGCAAAAATTCTGTAAACGAACCTCACATAGATAATATAGCATTCACAGCCTTTAGGACTGAGAACCACACAAAGCACAAAATGAGAAATGTTTGTATTTTAGTTCCCGGGTATAACGAAACAGTGCACCAGAATGGGCTACAAACTCAATAGCATTCTTAGTTAACTCTGAAGATTGTAAAGATGCTTTCAGCATACCATCTAGCAAGTGACAAGGATGTCTTACAGGGAAGCACTTCAGCTCAGGTATCGATTTTGACAAGTCATCGTACAACTTTTTCATATATGTAGCTGAATTACTGCAAATACAAACAATATCACTCCAATCTTTATGGAACTTGGTAGGAACTTTTTGCAGCAGCATTCCAAGTGACACTGCGTTCCATGTTTACCAAACGTCTGGTGTCATGTTTTCACCACTATCTCCGATGTGTGGTGACAACATTCTTTTCACATCTACCTATGTTGTTTGGCAATTCACTTATAATCAATACTGACTCACTAGAAAAGGAGGCTGATGTTTCAAAGGATTTCACCCATTCTCTGTCTGTGGGTAAATGTGATGGTACATATTGGGAAAGATTCTTATGAAACCAGTCTTTTTACCTATCAGTGAAATCAAATGTAGCCAAAATATTAAATAAGATTTTGATATTTCCTGATTCTCTACAGTATATAAAATAACTAAATAAGACCTAAAGCATGCTTCTAAACACTGCATCTTTAGACCACAAAACTGAAAAAGCAGAATGAAGAAGAGACAATATTTTAGTAACATCCCTTAGCAACAACACTCAAACAGAATAATCTTGGCCCGGTATTTCATGCTGCTGCCTTATATAACAAAGTTACATTGTATTGGCCCCTTCAGGAAGAAATAAAAATTACTCTTTCAATCATCTTTTCCTTTCTTTGAATGGCACTTAGTTTGTGGTTGCGAAGGTGGTTTTTCAGTGTTTATATGTTTACACTGGTGATGGCTATTTTCCTTTCAGTGGGGTTTTATCAATCATTATAGGTTTAAACCTAAAAACAGATAGCCTAATAATAGTATGTATACAGCTGGTATCATGTATTTAATGTATAGACTTTATGTGTATATTGGTTAAGCATATATATATTTTTTTTCTAAACATTTTTATGATGCACTTGCACTTTTGCAAATGTCTATTGTCAGAATGTAAAACTTTGCTGATATAGGAATATACAATTTGTACTTTACAGAGTTAAAAAATGGTGCTCACCGATTGCCATAAGAAATGTGAAGACTCGAAGTCTAGTGGTCTAATGAAGTAAACAGTAATGAGGGGTTACCGCACAAGAGCACTTTAAAAAGATCTTCTAGACATAGGGACTCTATGGTCCAGCAGAAGGCTGGGAGCCGAAAAGTGTAGACTGTCTGTGTGATTGCACTTTGCACTATGGTGTTAAATAGTAAAAAATAAAGAAGAAAAAAATAAACATACCGATGTCTGTGGTGCCGTCAGTTTCTGTTGGTGAATTGAAACGGAGACGGTGAAGCATTTTGAATGCAGAAGCTGCACTGCACATCACACGCACCCAGGAAATGAGATGATATAGTGAACCTGGCAGCAGCTGTGCAATGCGGAAGGATCCTCACTGATGTCTCCGACCAAAAAAAAGGATTGTGCAGCCGTATAAAGTTCTCACAGAAAAACAGAAGTGAAAGCTGAAGAACGATACTCGTATACGGTAAGCGTGGAAGGCCTAGCAGGGAATCCAGAAAGTGGGGAGTGGCGTATTCAGCACTGAGGAGGCAGCAGTAGAGGGCGGTTCCTCCCTACCCCGCACCAGAAGGAGAACTTTGGGTTCTGAACCGTGCAGGTACCATGGTCTGACTCAACATCCAGACAAACAGCTAGCATAGGGAAATATATAAACAACTAACATATTGGACATTTCCCCAGATCCCACAAGAATAGTAATAATTGTAGGAACCAGATTCGAATAACAAAACGAAGAAGAGAGAAAAAGATATACACCAAAAACAAATTAGTGCAACACCGTAAATATAAAAGGGGTCCTCACGGACTGAAAACATGGCAGAAAGAAGCAGGAACAGAAGGCACAGAGCAAGTGAATTGTTAAATGATAGCGTGACATCTTCAACAAGTATGAGCACTAAAAATGTACACGAAGAAGGAAATTGGCAGACAATAAATTCCATTATGAGAACTACTGTATAGCTGAATAATGGAAGTCAGCAAATGGTGGGAAATGACCACACTCGAAAGGTACATTGTATATTAAAGAGTGCCAAGGGGTCTAAGGATTTTAATAATGACAACTTTAAATGATCTAGTTGGAGATCTCATGAGGCAATGGCAAATGAATACATTGAGTGCTCTTTTAAAATTATAAAAACCTTAATTTTACATGCTGAAAGAAAATTGAAGAAAGTACCTGCGACAATCAAGCATTTGGAACATGAACTGGAGAAACAAACTGCAGATGGAGAACTCAAGGCAGCATTGGAAGCAATGGAGAAGAAGATCCATAAACATGAAACGGAAGTGAAGAAAAGAAAAGAAAAGCAAATAGGTTTAATCGGGATCAAAGAGACTATGCTAGTGGACGCATTCATACATTTGCTAGGAAGTATAATGCTGATAGAAATAGCGTTGTAATGGACACGTGTACTGGTTATGAAACATCAGGAACAGTGGGCAGTTCAGATATAAACTCAGCAGATGAGGATTCCAACATTTCCAATTTGGATTTTTCCATGGAAATGCGATTAGTCCAGATGACTATGCGACAAAGAGACAGAGGAACTGCTCCGGGGAGGGGGCAAATCAAAACAAGAAGAAGTAGAAAACAAAGTAAAACCCAAACAAGGAAGAGGAAATAAAAAGCAACAAAAAAATAATTAATTACAGAAGACATGGTAATTAATATCTCTTCTAAAACTCTTAGCTTAAATCAAACAAAATTGCTGAATAACCAACGTTCCTTCTGCCTGGACAATGACATCAATGTACTCAGTTCACGCATTGACCTGTAGAAGTTTTGCTGCAAACTGAAGCAAAAAAGACACTTTGAAAACAACCCATTGAGTCAACAAAGAAAATTAACAAATACTATAGAGACATCAATAATACGTTTAGAAGACATACCACTCTAGGCATCCCTAGAAAAAGAACAAGAAAGGGACACCAAAGAGATGGAACAACCTCCAGAATCAGAAAAACTATTTTGTCATGATATGGGCATCGCAACATCGAAGAGAGGAGACAGTGGATTAAAAATGCAAATGACCTGCCCACAATTGCCACCTGGGAATAAAATTGATCTCTTTCAAGAGATCATGATAGAAGACATTAATCAACGAATACAGAAAACTTCCCGAATAAAATATAAAAAAGATAGAAAATCTATGAAGCTAACCCAAGGAGAATATAAAGGTATAAGAGAATTAAAAGAAGACTCTGACATTGTCATCAAAGCCTCAGATAAAGGCGCTAACATTGTTGTCCAGGACTATAGGGATTATTTAATGGAAGCCAATAGACAACTCGAAAATGATGATCCTTATGAAACACTCAAAAATAATCCCATAGAAACCATAACTCAAGAATACCATTGTAACTTCCAGGAACGGAAAGACTCAGATCTGATTGACTTTGAAGAATACATGTTTTTGAAAGTTGAACATCCGATTGTCCCAACTATATACTTTCTCCTGGAGAAAATATCAAGATTTATCAACATCTTTTAAATGGATTATGTCACCTCCTTGCCATCCTATCTACATAACACAATGGCTTTTCTTAATAAAATTAATGAACTCTCATGGAGAGCAAATTATATAATGGCAACCATCAATGTTACATCACTATATACGGCGCTCCTACATAAGGATGAAATATCGACCGTAAAGCATTTCTTGAAAACAATATCCATGAGCTTTTTGGACCATTCAGAGATACTAGTAGACATGTTAACATTCTGTCTAACCCACAAGATTTTTCTTTTCAATGGAGAATATTTTCAACAAAAACATGGGACCGCAATGGGAACTCTTTTGGCCCTACATACACTAATCTCCTGATGGGACTCTGGGAGACTGAAGTTATATGGAAAGAAAGCAATCATAACCCCATATTTTGGACAAGATTTATTGATGATGTTTTTCTCATATGGGAAGGAGACCCTATTGAATTTGAGAACTTTATACATTCATTCAACAACAATAAATATAACTTGTTTTCCACATTTTCCATCAGTAAAGAATGTGTCACATTTTAAGATATGGAAGATTTTTTGTGAAGAATCGGAAACTTTGCACAAAAATGCATCATAAGCCAACTTCATACAACAGCATAGTTATATTGGTTGTTCCCTCTGCTTTTCCCCACTACCTTTATCCTCCTCTCCTCCCCCTTTACATACCATGGTATATTCCTTCCTTGTGCCACTGGCTGCTCCCGCTGTTACCAACATTCTATGTCAGTTGGTGAGAGTTACTTGGAGTTGCATTCGCGGTGGCGGTTGTGGAGGCAGTACGACAATAAAGAAGAGTTTACTTTCCTTTCTTAACGGATCTTCTTTGTAACATTTGGAGACGAGGATGGGATTCGAACCCACGCATGAGTGGTGTTGGGGTAGGTGTGGTTGCAAGTGGTAAATAGTAAGGAGGTGATTGTAGCCATCGCTTCAAGAGCATTGAGAGAGGCTGAGTGTAATTATTCCACGGTTGATAGGGAGGCTGTGGCTTGTTCTTGGGCTATTGACCATTTCAATTTTTTCTTTGGGGTCTGCCTTTTGTGGTGTGCACCGACCACAAGCCACTGATGTACATGTTCTCAATCAAAGGGAGGATGGCCACAACCCCCAGGATTTCCAAATGGCTCTTAGGTCTGGAAGGATGCAATTTCACTATAGAATATGTGCCTGGTAACAGGAATTGGGTTGCGGACTGTCTTTCATGCTTTCATGCTTACCCTGTGAGGAGGCAAAGCCTGAGAGCTATGCAGTCCGGAAAGTAAAGAGATTGTGGCTTCAGTGGAAATTCCGTGAATTTCTGAGGATGAGTGGGAATTGGGGATGGGTGGGGATGAGACTTTGGAACTGGTTAAAAACAAGATCATTCAAGGTTGGCCCGTTAAACTTGGTACACTTAGTGATAATCTCAAGAATTATTGGGTTGTGCATCATTTCTAATAATAGAGTCATGAGGGGAGACAGGTTGGTTCCGCCGATGAAGTTGTGGTCCAGAATTGCAGTGATTGCTCATGGGCGACACTTGGGCAGAAGTTTTACCAAAGCTAGAGACAAATCCACTTATTGGTTCCCTAGAAGGGATTCCGTAGTTGAAGAAACTGTCAGAGACTGCTTAACATGTGCCCTTAGTGACAAATCGAGAACTACTCCTAAAGCACCTTTGTCTCTGATGTCTGTCCCTCAAAACGCTTGGGATAAGCTGGGGTTGGACATTATAGGGCCCCTCAAAGTACTTTTGTGGGAGGGAAAGTTTATGCTGGTTTTAGTAGATTACCATTCACACTGGATCATGACGAAAGTGGTGAATCTCATCAACACTGAGTCTCTCATATATTTCCTCAAGGAGGTGTTTGCAATGGAAGGGATTCCCAGTATCATTGTCATGGATAATGGGGTGCAGTTTACAACCAAAGAGATTCAGGTGTTCTTGAGGAGTTTGTCTATTCACCATTACAAGATGGCTGTACACTGTCCTAGGGCCAATGGATTGGTTGAAAAGGTCAATGTATGACAAAATAATGCTTACAGTTGTCACATATGTCAAGGAGACCGGCTGACCAGGCCATTCAAAGCATGCTGTGGTGTTATCACACTTCATCCAACTTGGTTACCAATATCTCACCATTCCTGGCTTTAAAAGGTAGATTACCCAGAACTAAGCTTTCTCCTAACTGGTTGGGTGGTAGAGAGCTCAGATGGGTAGACAGGAATTAGATGAAAAGGCTCAGGGTGCTCCACCAGCATAGTTACAAAGAGAATTATGACTGAAAGCAAGGTATTGTTGAGGGCAGGTGGAAAGTGGGAGACACTGCCCTGGTCAAATTACCAATGTCTCGTCAAGAAGGTGGAAGCAAGTATTCAGAGCCCATGAAGGTGGTCAGGGTAGGCAAGAATGTAGTTACTCTGAATGATGGACATTCCTGGAGTGAAAAACAGGTAGGTTGACTGTCACCCTTCCCTAATCAAAAACACTCCTGAGGGGAGTTCATAGGATGATACTAGAACAGAATATGGTCAGAGGAGCATGAGGACACACAGAGTTCTGAAGTGGCACAGAGGTTATGTTACACACTGATCTGTTGTTATGTTCTACACTGATCCACAGTTCTTATGTTGCTATTGGAACTTTGTGTTGTTATTATTTTAGAGGCTGAAAACTCTGTATCTTTTCCACAACTACTGAATATTGTATTGTATTCACTTTTGTTGTTTGCTTCTCCATTTTTGTTCCTACCATGGATGTTCCCTTTTGCCAAATTTTTTCCTGGTTTTCCTTTGTTCATAAGGAGGAAGATGTGTTATATTGGTTGTTCCCTGTGCTTTTCCCCACTACCTGTGTCCTCCTCTCCTCCCCCTTTACATGCCGTGGTTAATTCCTTCCTCGTGCCGCTGGCTGCTCCCGCTGTTACCAACATTCTATGTCAGTTGGTGACAGTTCCTTTGGGTTGCTTTGTGGCGGCTGTTTTGGAAAGAGTACGGCAATAGAGAAAAGTTTACTAACCTTTCTTTCTGGATCTTCTTTGAAACAAGCATTCTAGATGCTAACAGTGGACACCCAAAAAACTTAAAGTGGATCATATCGTATGGCGAAATGCTAAGGGCAGAAAGGAATTGCTCAGAAACAACTGATATAGAGGAGCAATTGGAAGAAATTAGCAATCAGTAAATAACTCATGCAGGAAATGTCAAAAAAGAGGAAAAGACTTGTTTGATCATAGATTTTAACAAGAACATAAAGAATTGAGAGAAATCCTGCAGTGAAATTGGAACATTTTTGTATTAGATGAAACATTGAAGAAGATACTGAAAAGAAAACCAAGCATTACTTACAGAAAAGTAGCCTCTTTGGGAGCTATATTTACACAAAGTCACCTTGTTGCAAAGAAACCACCAACTTCCTCTTGGTTAAATACACCAGGTTTCTGGAAATGTTTCAAATGTCAAGCTTGTGAACAAGGCTAAAACACATCATCATACAAACTTCAAAAAATCTGAAAACATCAAAGAATATATCACTTGTGAATTTAAGTTTGTAGTCTACGTGTTGGAATGTCCTTGTGTGAAACAGTATGTAGGAAGAACGATTAATAAACTAATGCTGAGAATCCTTCAACATCTAAGTTCAATAAAGAACAGTGATTTCTTTTATCTGATTGTAGCACATTTCTCAGAAAATCATGAGAGTGACAATGAACAGCTTAAATACTTTGGAATAAAACATATAGAAGTGAAGGAAAAAGGAGTTGATAGAACTTTACATCTAAGACGTGCAGATTCACGTCTAATTATAGCACTTGGAACGGAAATCCTGTATTCGCCCAATCTTTATGCTGAACTACATATACATTTGGGAGAATAAAAACATCTAATTGACACAATTCAGAAAAATCTTTTAAAAGTAATACAACTAATCCTTTTAATAACGAAAAAGTCCCTTTTGTTTAAGAATTGAACTTCAAATGATCGAGTACTGTAGATATCATATACTCCGGTGTGTCTCTTCTCTATGCTCCTTTTACATCCTTCTACCTCTCTGTTTTATATATATGCTTAAGATATGTCTGCTCTTCTTCTCATTCCATCTCATAAAGAATAAGTGAGGTAAATAGAAAAGTATCAACTGAACTGCTAAATAGTTAAGAACAGAAGGAACTATAGGCTGAAAAATGAAAATGAAAAAAGAAGAAGGTGACTGATGAGAGGGTCTAGAATTGCGCTATATATTTAAAACAATCTAATGGATTATGCATTTAATATATTTATCAGCAGGGCAATTGTATCATATTTATAGATATAAGATTGCACTAGGAATCAGACATCTTATAGATCAAAAGATAATACTTGAGTTAGAGTAGAGCATTTGCACCTAACAGATAGATAGTCACATTTAGCAATAGGCACCTTTTTGAAACACCAGATGTTGGTATATCTTTTTGGAAATATCTATTTGGAAAATGGAATAAAATATCGATGAATTGAATAAAATACGGATTATATGGTTTTAAAATATATGTTTAGAAGTCGATTATTTCAAGTTCATGTACTTTACATGAAACTTAGAATTTAAATGATATCTTAGAATTGCATAATGAGATGAGAAAATGTCTTAGAAAATGTATTTTTGCAACAACTGATTCTTATTTCAAGTAATAATTCACTAATATGAGATGTTGCCAATAATTTATCTAGATGAAATTTTAAACCTTTTTCTTTCTCTTCCTCACCGTTTTTCTGTCTTCTTGACTTCTATAGCACACTGCATATCATCGACTTTCTTAATCTGACTTTTTTATATATATAAAAACACAGATTACCATTTTAATTATATTATATATACATCTGGTATCATGTATTTAATGTATATAGTTTATGTGTATATTGGATACGCATATATATATATATATTTTTTTTTTTATGATGTACTTTCACCTCTGTAAATATCTATTGTCAGAATGTAAAACTTTGCTGATATGGGAACATGCAATTTGTACTTTACAGAGATAAAAAATGGCGCTCACCAATTGCCAAAAGCAAAGTGAAGACTCACAGTCTAATAGAGTATATATATAGTTAGTTATAATAAGGAACTAGGTTTCCTTAGAAAAAGTGTTTTTTGTTTTGCCAATAACTTTTGCGCCACTTGACAAATCTTCACGAAAGCTTTAAAAATCTTCCCCTTTTTGGTTCAGCTGCTGTGTTGTAAGTTTCCAGAGGATCCATCGAGAGGGGTATGTCCATGTGAATTTATCAATTTTTGCACACTACTACAGCTCTAACCGCTGAAAGGAATTACACAAAATTTGGCAGAAAGCTCCACACAGTGGGATTGCTAAGAGGTCTTTGGAGGCTATGCCCCCTTTCTCCATCACTCTGTGAACACACGGCTCCTGGCGCACGTCAGGTTTGGGGATGCAGTCCACTTTACTCATGAGGGACCTTGGGGCCCAAGAAGCCCTCCTGGTACATCCTGTAAATCCTACATAGTGGGATTCCTAAGTGCTGGTCAGAGGCCCGCCCCCTTTCTCCACCACTCTACTACTTAAAAAGCCACAAAAATTCACTGAAGAAAAACAAAGGTTACAGGAACGTTACAGTTAGGAAATGGAATTTAAAAAACCTTTGAAATTTACTGAAAACAAACAAAGGTTACACAGACGTTTTTGTTTTTTAGTTTTATATAGCACAAACCTGACCAAAAGGTATCAGGTATCAGAGCACTTTACATTAACACTAGTTACGTTACATAACGACACATTCATTTTTGTTAGTCACGGGACAATTACGTGATTTGCCCAAAATCACAGGATGTTGCGCATCATTGCTGAGACTCGAACCAGGTTCCCCAGATTTGAGATTGAACACCCTAGTCCATTAGGCCACATCCTCTCCACATTTATAGTTAGGCTCAGGTTTCACTCTTTCAAAACCAGTGAAATTCAGCTGTTATAGTTAGTGAGTAAACTATAACTCATGCCCCTGCAATGCACTTTTTATGACCTCACATATTACATCACTCATGACAATCAATCAATCAATCAATCATGACATTTGTATAGCGCGCTACTCACCCGGAAGGGTCTCAAGGCGCTGGGGGAGAGGGGTCCGTTACTGCTCGAAAAGCCAAGTCTTGAGTTGCTTCCTGAAGGAGAGGTGGTCCTGGGTTAGCCGAAGGTGGATGGGGAGGGAGTTGCATGTCTTGGCTGCCAGGTAGGAGAAGGATCTTCCTCCGGCAGTGGCTCTGCGGATGCGTGGGACGGCGGCGAGGGCGAGGCTGGTCGACCGTAGCTGGCGGGTGGGCGTGTAGAAGGTCAGGCGGCTGTTAAGGTACTTGGGGCCCAAGTCGTGGAGAGCCTTGTGTGCGTGGGTGAGGAGTCTGAACGTGATCCTCTTGCTGACGGGGAGCCAGTGCAGGTTTCTCAGGTGGCCGGTGATGTGGCTGTGTCGGGGGATGTCCAGGACAAGTTGTGCGGAGGCGTTCTGGATGCGTTGGAGTCTTTTCTGAAGTTTGGCTGTTGTTCCGGCGTAGAGGGTGTTTCCGTAGTCCAGTCGGCTGGTGACGAGTGCCTGGGTAACCGTCTTCCTGGTTTCGGTGGGGATCCATCAGAAAATCTTTCGGAGCATGCGCAGGGTGTTGAAGCACGATGATGAGACGGCGTTGACTTGTCTGGTCATCGAAAGGGAGGAGTCCAGGATGAAGCCCAGGTTACGTGCGTGGTCCGTTGGCTTGGGGGTGGTGCCCAGGGCAGGGGGCCACTGGGAGTCGTCCCAGGCAGAGGGCGATGATCACAGGATGAGGACTTCCGTCTTGTCTGAGTTCAGGTTCGGGCGGCTGTTCTCATCCATTCGGCGACGTTTTTCATCCCTTCGTGTAGGCTTGTTCTGGTGGTGGCTGGGTCGTTGGTGAAGGAGAGGATCAACAGGGTCAGTGACATCACTCATGACATCACTAATGCACCCACTCACACCCACTCACACCCCCATATAACCTTTCATACACCCATACCAACTTCCATACTACCATTGTCAAACTGCTGCTGCTTGAATCCAGACCCGCATTATCACTTGAAGATGTGTTACCAAGAATAGAGGATTCAGATTCAACAGTTAAACAGAAACATTTCTCCCCCACAGTTTCAGGAGCAATAGCCATTTCCTGCTTCCTATCCTCAAGCATACTCTGAATAGTAGCCGGGGGGAACCAATATTTCTAAAGGGTATATTTGTGTCACTACCCTGTCCCCTGTAGCATCTGAGGGGGTACAAATTTAGCACATTTATTTGTAATAAGGTCTGCAGCCTTCACCTCCCTTGGGACAGTGGAGGCATTGACCCAACCTGCATTTGAGAAATCAGGGTCTCTGCATGCTCACCATTTATGTTGCTTCTGTAGTCTCTAGACATCTCTGTCGGAGTTTCCATCAAAGAAGCCTCTGCGGTATTCACTGCAGGTTTCTCCTGTAAGGCTCTCTTTAGTCCTCTGATGTTGGGAGCAACAAACAGGTTAGCAATTGATGGTTGAGGACCTCAAAACTACGGCTGCAATGCTCTAGGAGCCAGCCGTTGTAATGATTTCTTCCCAGCCTCATGTTTTCCTTTACCGGTTGTTTCACCGCCTTTAGAGTCCTGGTTGGATTCACGGCAGGTCAGTGCTAGCGTAGTTGCTGTGGAGACCACCCCAGCTACCAAAGTAGCCAAAACTACAGGAGCTGCAGGTCGCAGCTTTGTGTTTTTTGTGCCCTGACTGTTATGACCTGGGGCAGGAGCGCTGTCTGGGTCCAGAGCAGTTTAATTCCTAGCGGGGAAAAGTGCAGTGCCAGCCTGGGAATTGCTGCGAGAACAAGACAGGTCAGTGCCCTAAACTTAACACCACTAAGGCTGCATAACCAAATGTTCTCTTGCCGGTGGCATTCTCTGTGCAGATGAGCTCTGAGCTACCACGCAGGGTAAGATTGGTAAACAGTGTGGTGTGTTACTCAGGTGCCATCTTGCTCCATACCAGTAGGTTTCCAAAGTCCACCCTTCCATAGACCCATACCAAATTCCACACTACCATTCTCAAACCCATACACACACCCATACCAGTACTTACACAGCCATGCACTGATTCATAGATCAACACACACATCCACTCATTCACCCGAACAGACACTCATACACCTACTAACTCACTAATACAATCAGTGGCATATTCACTCATACACCCATACAACCACTAACACAGAGTCTGTCACCCATAGAGCTACTCACACACCTACTCACTCACTTATACAGTCAATCACACAGCCACTTACTCACCCATACAGTTACACACACACACACTCACTTACTCACACAGATACTAACACGTACTCACTCACCTATACAGTCACTGATGCAAGCACACACTCACCCATACAGCCACTCTCACATTCACCAATACAGTCACTCACATAACCCATCACTCACCTATACTGTCTTTTGCATACCCAGTTACTCACCCATATACCACTGATACATGCACTCACTCACTGACACAGCCATACACACACCCACTCACCCATACAGCCCCTCACACATGCACTCACTAACCCATACAGCCACTGATTCACCCACTCACTCATCCATACAGGCAGTACCCACCCCTCACCCACCAACACAGACACTGAGACACCCATAGAGGTACTAGACAACAAATAACTCACCCACACAGAAACTCATGTACCCACTCACATACCCACACAGCCACTTAGATACCAACTGACAGATGGATACAGACATTCACACAACCAGTCACTTACCCATACATTCACTGAGACACCTAATCACTCACTGATACAGCCAGTCAAGCATCCATTGAATCATCCACACAGGCACTCATACACCCACTGAGTCACCAATACACCTTGATATATGTATTTCACACTCATAAATCTTTTAAATACACTCACAGCCACTGGATGATGTCATCAGTGATGTCATCAGCAGTGATGTCATTTGAGATGTCATCAGTGATGCACTGATTATGTCATGAGTGATGTAATATGTGAGGTCATAAGCAGTGCATTGCAGGGAAGCAAGTTATAGTTAGATCACTAACTATAACTGCTGAATTTCACTGGTTTTGAATGAGTGGAACCTGAGCCTAACTATAACGTCCCTGTAACCTTTGTTTTTTTCAGTCAATTTCTAAGGTTTCTTTTGTTCCCTTTCCTAACTATAACATCCCTGTAACCTTTGTTTTTTTCATTACATTTCTAAGGTTATTTTCATTCTGTTTCCTAACTATAACGTCCTTGTAACCTTTCATTTTCCCAGTGAATATATATATATTAAAGGTGGGTGCCCAGGCACCACAGGTGCCCATCATATACTCATTGGGGATCCCAAGGGAAGCTCTAAGGCCCCAGTTGGCTCCCGGCATGCTCCTAGCATTTTCAAAGCTCCCCCTTGCTGGGAGCAGACTATGTGTTTGCTCCTGCTTGCTGGGAGTTTTGAAAATGCTCCTGCCAAGAGAGAGCACATAGGGTTGTACACCTCCCTTTCACTTAGTTTTTTGGCCCCAGGGAATGGGGTCCCTGGGGACTTTATAGGCTCAAGGAGGGGAACTGCATTGCCCCTCCCCTCAAAAAATACATCGGGTCCTCAGAATGGACTTCCCGGGGTCAAATATGGTCTAGGAGGGGGGTTGCATGACCCCTTTCACTAAACAAGACTCTGGGCCTGAGAGAATGGGGATCCCGAGGGATGAAAGGAGCCTGGGAGGGGGTCCATGGGCCCCTCCCCTAAAAAAGACACTGGGCCCCCGGGATGGGTTCCCTAGGGCCAAAAGCAGCCCAGGGAGGGGGGATGCAAGCACCCCTCCCCTCATAAACACACCAGGATCTGGGTGATCGCATCCCCAGGGTTACAATCATCCTGCGGAAGGGGGCTGGATTCCCCCCTGAAAAACACACCAGGCTTCAGGGAATGGGGTCACTGGGGCCAAAATTGGCCTGGGGGACCAGAGCGCCACCCTCCCCCCAAATAAAATCCCCCTTCCCTCCCTGGCCCTAGTCCAACCGAGGGAGGTATCAAAAACCAGCACGAGACCCTACCCTTAAAAAAAAAGAATTGTGTTGCTAATTCCTTTGGCCCCCTTGGACGAATCTCCATGAAACTTTCTAAAATTGTGCTACTTTTTGACTAGTTTGTCAATAGAAAGTTTTGGGGTGATCCGTCGAGGGGGGAAGGGCAAGAAAAAAGTGGGGGGTCCCAAAACACAAAATTCCCATGCATTTTCCAGAGACTTCTTTAAGAAACGCTGCTGCTAAAACTGCTCAACGAATTACACCACATTTTGCAGAAAGCTAGATCTTGGTCCGTAGACTGCACTTTTATGATTTGGTGTAAATTCGTTCAGTAGTTTTTTAGCAATTAAAATATTTGTACATCTGGGTGGTTGGGTCCACGAGAGGCTCTTGAGCCTCTCACAGGAGCACCAATTGAACAGTAGAGCATTCTGATAGGCCCAGGGAGCTGTATTCCCTTGGGCCAATTTGCTCCCATGGGAGCGAGCGCTCTGATTGTCTGTCAGCAATATGAGAAAAATGTAGCTGGCTCCTATTAAAGAACTCGGGGACTTAATCTCCTGTCTAGAAGATTTGAAAAAGTGATATAAGGGGACAGGGTAGGGATACCCTGACCACCTAGGCCCGATAGGGGTGACACAGAGGAACCCCCCCCACCAAAATCAAAATTAGCCATTTTTGCTGCCATCCACAAGACTTCTGCAAGTTTGAAAAAACCCAAAATGATGGCCAGAGCCTCATTCTCCAAACATAGAACCCGAGGAGCCCACTCCTGGAGCCACATTATTTATTGAAAGGGTGGGGGGCATGCAGCCCCCCTTCTCAAGCCATTATAGACCCCTGGAGAGTGACATCATTCCATAAAGGGGGAGGGGTGCACGGCCCCCCTCTCTAAACCATTTTTGGGCTCTGGGACCTCCTAACCCATGAACAAAGTATTTTTATGGGAGGGGACACATGTCCCCATCCACAGGCCGCTTTCAGCCCAGGGAACCCCACCCCCCCATGGCCAAATCTAATACATTTGGGGAGAGGGCTGAGCGCCCCCTCATTGAGCCATTATGGGCCGTGGGAATCCACCCCCAGGGCCAATATGTGCGGAAAAGGGAAGAGGGTCCCATGCCCCTACTCCCCAAGCCTTTAAAAGGCCCTGGGTTCCCCATCTCCAAGGGCTACTATTTCAAAAAGGGAGGGGGCTATGCGCCCCAATCCCTGCGCCAATAATGGCCCCAGGGACCCCATCTACCAGGGCTGGCTCACATGCTCAGTACCAGATGGCCCACCTCAGGACACAGCAGTTTCCCTGCCTGCATAGGCACAAGCAGGGGACATGTGCTTGCTTCCGCCTGGTGGGAGCATTTTTAAAACTCCTGCCAAACGCAAGCAAACACAAAGCCTTCCCCCCTTGGGCAGGAGCTTTAAAAATGATCCTGCCAGCTGGGAGCATACTTTTGATCTATTTCCCAACCCACACTGATGTGGGTAAGTAAACAGATCAACAGATTGCTCATGCCTGGAGGGAGCAGCATAAATAATTGCTCCCTTTGGGCGGGAGCAAGGCCGAGCTCCTACAGCTGGGGTCGTGGGGACCCTGGTGCCACCCCCCAGTCCCCAATGAGGTGCATGGTGGGCATGGGCACCCACCCAAATGACACTGAGGCCCCAGGGGATGGGGTCACCAGGGCCAGAATAAGCTTGTGGAGTGGAGCTGTGTGGCCTCACTCCTTTTTAAATAAAAACATGTCCCTGGGAGATGAGGTCCCCAGGGCCTTTTTAAGGCTCAGGAGGGGGCCCGCACTTCCCCTCCCTTTAAAAAAGAAATAAAAAACATATATATTATGCCCATTTGACCCTGCCCCTTCTATGTTAACATTATCCAACGGTTTTTCCACTATTTTCCAGGCTGATGGATAGTGTGTTTTCTTTACAATTTCATGTTGAAAAGTGAACTGAAATCCTTGATGGAGATGAATGCATTGTTAAATTATTGGAGCGCAATCTCCTCTTTAGTGACTATCTGCTGGTGTGAGGGCAGAGCCCACTACTCTCCCTCTTAATTGCTGCTGAGTAATCAGAGGCGCCAAATCACCTCAAGCTTTGCCCCTTCTATGTTAGTAGTAAGCAACGGGGCTGGTTCCAGGTGGGTTGGCCACAGGGCCCTGTAGCCAACCCCGGGCTGTGCTCTGTTTGGGGTTGGCTGCCTCCAGCCATGCATGGCCTTCAGATTGGCTTTATGTATGGTAATAAAATATTATGTCACGTCTAAAAATAAACCTTAGAAAATCACTGAAAAAACTCAAGATTAAAGTAACTTTATAGTTAGGTGTGATAAAAAGATCTGCCTTTGTTTTTTTTTAAACCTTAGAAATTCAATGAAAACAGTAACATTATAGTTGGATGAATTAGTCAGTGACAACATTTACTTTTTGAGTTAAAGAAACACAGAAATTCATCAGTTACAATTAGCAGAGCTAACTTTAACTTGTGCTCCACCATGCACTGCTTATGACCTCACATATTACATTACTCATGACATGTTCTATGACATCATTTATTACATCACTGATGACATCTCAAATGACATCATTTATTACATAGCTGATTATAATATAGCTGGGCCCTGGGAGCTGGGGTCCCCAGGGTCAGAAATCGGCTCCTGGAGGGGGGCTGTGTGCCCCCTCTCCATTTACAAAATGGTTGAGCTCCAAGGAATGGGGTCTCCAGGGGTTCAAATGTGCCCGGGGAGAGAGACTGTGTGCCTCCGACTCCTGCTCTCCCATAAATCCAATGGTGGGCCCCGGGATTTGTGGTCCCCAGGGCCAATAACAGCCTGAGGAAGGGGGCTGTGTACTCCCTCCTCAAAAAACAATGTAGCTGGCCCTGGGGGATGGGGGCTGTGTCTGAAATTGGCCCGGGAGGGGTTCTGCATGGCCCCCTCCTGGGTTGGCTGCCTTTGGAGTTTGGCCACAAGTCATGCACAGTGTGGGGTTGGGGGCATGTTGGGGGTTGGCCGCAGACCAGGCCCTGTAGCAAACCTGGCTGTGTGTGGCATGGAGTTGGCTGCTATTGGGGGTTGGTTACAGGGCTTGACCACAGGCCAACCTCTCGCTGCGTGGCGGCAGTTGGATTGACACATTGTAATTAAATAGCACGTTTCGTTAAATAGACGGTAGAAATTCACTGAAAAAACAAAGGTTACAGGGACGTTATAGCTAGGAAAAAAGGAGAGTGGTGTGGAGTGGATTTTCATAAAGTGGAGTAGAGTGGAGTGGTATGGAGTGGCGTAGAGAGTTGTGGAGTGGCATGGAGTGTCATAGAGTAGTGTTGAGTGTCATGGAGTAGAGTGAAGTGGAGTGTCATAGAGTAGCATAGAGTGGAGTGGTATAGAAGTTTGAAGGATGGAGTTTTGTGGAGGGAGTAGAATGTCGTGGAGTGGAAGGGCATAGACTGGAGAAGAGTTTAGTGGTGTAGAGTGAAGTTAATGTCATGGAGTGGGGTGGTACAGTGTGTCATGGAGTAGTGTAGAACGGAGTGGGATGGTGTGTTTCTCACAGTAGAGTAGAGTTTTGTAGGGTAGAGTGGCATACAGTGGAGTAGATTGACATAGAGTGGTGTGGCATAGAGTGCAGTAGGGTAGGAAAGTGGAATTGCATAAAGTGGAGTAGAGTATTCTAGAGTGGAGTGCTGTAGAGTGGAGTGGCACAGAGTGGAGTAGTGGAGCAGAATGGAGAAGAATGTTGTAGAAGAGAGTGGAGTAAAGTGGCATAGAGAAAGTCACATGGAGCGTTATAGAGTAAAGTAGAATTTTGTAGAGTGGATGTCATAGAGTGGAGTGGAATGGCCTAGATTGAAGAGGTGTAAAGTACAGTGGTGCATAGTAGATTGGCCAAGAGTGCAGTGGCATAGAGTGCAATGGTTTTTAAGTAAAGTGGTGTAGAGTACATTGGCGTAGAGTGCAGTGACATAGAGTAGAGGGGTGCAGGGGAGATTGCAGTGGCTTTGAGTTCATTGGCATAGAGTGGACTGTTGCAGAGTGGAGTTGAGTGGCGTAGAGTGCAGTGGTGTAGAGTAGATTGCTTCAGAGTAGAGAGAAGTAGTGTAGAATGGAGTGGTGCAGGGTAGAGTGTGAAGTGTAAAGTAGAGTATCATAGAGTGCAGTGGTGTAGAGTATTATGGTGTAGCATGCAGTGGTGTTGAGTGCAGTGGTGCAGAATAGATTAGAGTGGCGCAGAGTGAAGTGATGTAGAATGTAGTGGCATAGAGTGCATCGATGTAGAGTGCAGTATGGTGGCATAAAGTTGAGTGGTACAGAGTAGAGTGCAATGGCATAGAGTGAAGTGGTGTAGAGTAGAGTGGTGTGGTGTTCAGCAGTGGACAGTTCAGTCTTGCTGAGTAGAGTGTTGTAGAGTGCGTTGGTGCAGAGTGCATTGGCGTAGAGTTCATTGGCACAGAGTAAAGTATTGGAGAGTGCACGGGTGCAGGGTACAGTGTCACAGAGTGGAGTGGCATAGAGTGCACTGGCATATAGTGCAGTGACGTAGAGTAGATTGTTTCTGAATAGAGTGAAGTTGCGTAGAGTGGAGTGGCGCAGTGGCATAGAGTGGTGGTGTAGAGTGCAGAGGCATTGAGTGCAGTGTTGCAGAGCAGAGTGGCATAGAGTGGAGTTGTGCAGAGTAAAGAGGAATTGTCTAGAGTGGAGTGGTGTAGAGTGGAGTGGTGAAGAGTGCAGTGGTACATAGCAGACTGGGGAAGAGTGCACTGGCATAGAGGTGAGTAGTGTAGAGTAGAGAGGAGTAGAGTGCAGTGTCATAGAGTGCAGTGGTGCACAGTAGATTAGAGAAGTGTAGAGTGGATTGGCAGAGAGTGTTTTGAGGTAGAGTGTAGTGACAAAGAGTGCATTGGTGGTAGAGTGCAATGCCACAGAGTGCAATAGAGTGGCATAGAGTAGAGCGGTGCAGAGTAGAGTGAGATGGCATAAAGTTCAGTGACATAGAGTGCATCGGTGTAGAGTACATTAGAGTAGCTTAGGGTGCATGTAGGGATGAAGAGTGTAGTGGAATTCAGTGCATTGGCATAGCGTGCAATAGAGCGGCTTAGAGTAGAATGATGCAGAGTAGAGTGCAATGGCATAGAGTACCGTGGTGCAGATCAGTGTGGCGGAGAGTGCAGTGTTGCATAGTCGAGTGGGGTAGAGTGCAGTGGCATAGAAGGGAGTTATGCATAGTAGAGTGCCATACAGTGTAGTGTCATAGAGTGCATTGGTTTAGAGTGTCATAGAGTAGAGTGTAAAAGATACACAATTGATGGACGGTATGCAAAACAAATCAAAACATTACCCTCAGTCAAGAGATCTGGGTTAAATCCATCATTCTTTTGCTCACCATGCCTCCCCAGCTTAGACCTGGCTATATGCAAATCAGTCTTGACCCTGTGCCTCATGGGAACAGTCCAGCCTGAACTGCCAAGCCAGGACCTGCCTGGACCGGAAACAAGCATCCTAGGACCGGTTTTGGGGTTTCACCCCTCTTCAGCCAGGATAGCTTGATTCCAGTGGCACAGTGAGCCCAGGACTCACGTCTGAGCATATCTGGCGCACTTAGGGCTTGAAAGCTAAAGATACACAATTGATGGATGGAATGCAGAACAAATCAAAACATTCACCCCCAGTCAAGAGATCTGGGTTAAATCCATCATTCTTTTGCTCACCATGCCACCCCAGCTTAGACCTGGCTATATGCAAATCTGTCTTGACACTGTGCCTCATGTGAACAGTCCAGCCCGAACTGCCAAACCAGGTCCTGCCTGGACCGGAAACAAGCATCCTAGGACCGGTTTCGTGGTTTCACCCCTCTTCAACCAGGATAGCTTGATTCCAATGGCACAGTGGGCCCAGGGCTCACATCTGAGCATTCCTGGCGCACTTAGGGCGAGAAAGCAAAAGATACACAATTGATGGATGGAATGCAGAACAAATCAAAACATTCACCCCCAGTCAAGAGATCTGGGTTAAATCCATCATTTTTTTGCTTACCATGCCACCCTAGCTTAGACCTGGCTATATGCAAATCAGTCTTGACCCTGTGCCTCATGGGAACAGTCCAGCCCGAACTGCCAAGCCAGGTCCAGCCTGGACCGGAAACAAGCATCCTAGGACTCTTCAGCCAGGATAGCTTGATTCCAGTGGCACAGTGGGCCCAGGACTCACGTCTTAGCATACCTGGCGCACTTAGGGAGATAAAGCAAAAAATACACAATTGATGGACGGAATGCAGAACCAATCAAAACATTCACCCCCAGTCAAGAAATCTGGGTTAAATCCATCATTCTTTTGCTCACCATGCCACCCCAGCTTAGAGCAGGCTATATGCAAATCAGTCTTGACCCTGTGCCTCATGGGAACAGTCCAGCCCGAACTGCCAAGCCAGGTCTTCCCTGGACCAGAAACAAGCATCCTAGGACCAGTTTCGGGGTTTCACCCCTCTTCAACCAGGTTAGCTTGATTCCAGTGGCACAGTGAGCCCAGGACTCACGTCTGAGCATACCTGGCGCACTTAGGGCGAGAAAGCAAAAGATAAGCAATTGATGGACGGAATGCAGAACAAATTAAAACATTCACCCCCAGTCAAGAGATCTGGGTTAAATCCATCATTCTTTTGCTCACCATGCCACCCAAGCTTAGACCTGGCTATATGCAAATCAGTCTTGACCCTGTGCCTCATGGGAACAGTCCACCCCGAACTGCCAAGCCTGGTCCTGCCTGGACCGGAAACAAGCATCCTAGGAGCGGTTTCGGGGTTTCACTCCTCTTCAGCCAGGATAGCTTGATTCCAGTGGCACAGTGAGCCCAGGACTCACGTCTGAGCATACCTGGCGCACTTAGGGCGAGAAAGCAAAAGATACACAATTGATGGACGGAATGCAGAACAAATCAAAACATTCACCCCCAGTCAAGAGATCTGGGTTAAATCCATCATTCTTTTGCTCACCATGCCTCCCCAGCTTAGAGCTGGCTATATGCAAATCATTCTTGACCGTGTACTTCATGGGAACAGTCCAGCCCGAACTGCCAAGCCAGGTCTTGCCTGGACCAGAAACAAGCATCCTAGGACCGGTTTCGGGGTTTCACCCCTCTTCAACCGGGATAGCTTGATTCCAGTGGCACAGTGAGCCCAGGACTCACGTCTGAGCATACCTGGCACACATAGGGTGAGAAAGCAAAACATACGCAATTGATGGACGGAATGCAAAACAAATCAAACATTTACCCCCAGTAAAGAGATCTGGGTTAAATCCATCATTCTTTTGCTCACCATGCCACCCCAGCTTAGACCTGGCTATATGCAAATCAGTCTTGACCCTGAGCCTCATGGGAACAGTCCAGCCCGAACTGCCAAGCCAGGTCTTCCCTGGACCGGAAACAAGCATCCTAGGACCGGTTTCAGGGTTTCACCCCTCTTCAACCAGGGTAGCTTGATTCCAGTGGCACAGTGAGCCCAGGACTCACGTCTGAGCATACCTGGCGCACTTAGGGCAAGAAAGCAAAAGATACGCAATTGATGGACGGAATGCAGAACAAATCAAAACATTCACCCCCAGTCAAGAGATCTTGGTTAAATCCATCATTCTTTTGCTCACCATGCCACCCCAGCTTAGACCTGGCTATATGCAAATCAGTCTTGACTCTGTGCCTCATGGGAACAGTCCAGCCCAAACTGCCAAGCCAGGACCTGCCTGGACCGGAAACAAGCATCCTAGGACCGGTTTTGGGGTTGCACCCCTCTTCAGCCAGGATAGCTTGATTCCAGTGGCACAGTGAGCACAGGACGCACGTCTGAGCATATCTGGCGCACTTAGGGCTTGAAAGCTAAAGATACACAATTGATGGACGGAATGCAGTACAAATCAAAACATTCACCCCCAGTCAAGAGATCTGGGTTAAATCCATCATTCTTTTGCTCACCATGCCACCCCAGCTTAGACCTGGCTATATGCAAATCAGTCTTGACACTGTGCCTCATGGGAACAGTCCAGCCCGAACTGCCAAACCAGGTCCTGCCTGGACCGGAAACAAGCATCCTAGGACCGGTTTCGTGGTTTCACCCCCTTCAGCCAGGATAGCTTGATTCCAATGGCACAGTGGGCCCAGGACTCACATCTGAGCATACCTGGTGCACTTAGGGCGAGAAAGCAAAAGATACACAATTGATGGATGGAATGCAGAACAAATCAAAACATTCACCCCCAGTCAAGAGATCTGGGTTAAATCCATCATTCTTTTGCTCACCATGCCACCCTAGCTTAGAGCAGGCTATATGCAAATCAGTCTTGACCCTGTGCCTCATGGGAACAGTCCAGCCGGAACTGCCAAGCCAGGTCCAGCCTTGACCGGAAACAAGCATCCTAGGACTCTTCAGCCAGGATAGCTTGATTCCAGTGGCACAGTGGGCCCAGGACTCACGTCTGAGCATACCTGGCGCACTTAGGGCGAGAAAGCAAAAGATACACAATTGATGGACAGAATGCAGAACCAATCAAAACATTCACCCCCAGTCAAGAGATCTGGGTTAAATCCATCATTCTTTTGCTCACCATGCCACCCCAGCTTAGAGCAGGCTATATGCAAATCAGTCTTGACCCTGTGCCTCATGGGAACAGTCCAGCCCAAACTGCCAAGCCAGGTCTTCCCTGGACCGGAAACAAGCATCCTAGGACCGGTTTCGGGGTTTCACCCCTCTTCAACCAGGGTAGCTTGATTCCAGTGGCACAGTGAGCCCAGGACTCACGTCTGAGCATACCTGGCGCACTTAGGGCGAGAAAGCAAAAGATACGCAATTGATGGACGGAATGCAGAACAAATTAAAACATTCACCCCCAGTCAAGAGATCTGGGTTAAATCCATCATTCTTTTGCTCACCATGCCACCCCAGCTTAGACCTGGCTATATGCAAATCAGTCTTGACCCTGTGCCTTATGGGAACAGTCCACCCCGAACTGCCAAGCCTGGTCCTGCCTGGACCGGAAACAAGCATCCTAGGAGCGGTTTCGGGGTTTCACTCCTCTTCAGCCAGGATAGCTTGATTCCAGTGGCACAGTGAGCCCAGGACTCACGTCTGAGCATACCTGGCGCACTTAGGGCGAGAAAGCAAAAGATACACAATTGATGGACGGAATGCAGAACAAATCAAAACATTCACCCCTAGTCAAGAGATCTGGGTTAAATCCATCATTCTTTTGCTCACCATGCCTTCCCAGCTTAGAGCTGGCTATATGCAAATCAGTCTTGACCCTGTGCATCATGGGAACAGTCCAGCCCGAACTGCCAAGCCAGGTCTTGCCTGGACCAGAAACAAGCATCCTAGGACCGGTTTCGGGGTTTCACCCCTCTTCAACCGGGATAGCTTGATTCCAGTGGCACAGTGAGCCCAGGACTCACGTCTGAGCATACCTGGCACACTTAGGGTGAGAAAGCAAAACATACGCAATTGATGGACGGAATGCAGAACAAATCAAAACATTCACCCCCAGTCAAGAGATCTGGGTTAAATCCATCATTCTTTTGCTCACCATGCCACCCCAGCTTAGACCTGGCTATTTGCAAATCAGTCTTGACCCTGTGCCTCATGGGAACAGTCCAGCCCGAACTGCCAAGCCAGGTCCTGCCTGGACCGGAAACAAGCATCCTACGACCGGTTTCGGGGTTTCACCCCTCTTCAGCCAGGATAGCTTGATTCCAGTGGCACAGTGAGCCCAGGACTCACGTCTGAGCATACCTGGCGCACTTAGGGCGAGAAAGCAAAAGATACACAATTGATGGATGGAATGCAGAACAAATCAAAACATTCACCCCCAGTCAAGAGATCTGGGTTAAATCCATCTTTCTTTTGCTCACCATGCCACCCCCGTTTCCTATATGCAAATCAGTCTTGACCCTGTGCCTCATGGGAACAGTCCAGCCCGAACTGCCAAGCCAGGTCCTGCCTGGACCGGAAACAAGCATCCTAGGATTGGTTTCGGGGTTTCATCCCTCTTCAGCCAGGATAGCTTGATTCCAGTGACACAGTGAGCCCAGGACTCACGTCTGAGCATACCTGGCGCACTTAGGGCGAGAAAGCAAAAGATACACAATTGATGGACGGAATGCAGAACAAATCAAAACATTCACCCCCAGTCAAGAGATCTGGGTAAAATCCATCATTCTTTTGCTCACCATGCCACCCCAGCTTAGACCTGACTATATGCAAATCAGTCTTGACCCTGTGCCTCATGGGAACAGTACAGCCCGAACTGCCAAGCCAGGTCCTGCCTGGACCGTAGAGTAGAGTGTGGTAGAGTATAGTACAGTGGCATAGAGTGCAGTTATCAGTGAGTGCAGCGGCACAGAGTGCATTGGCATAGAGTTCAGTGTCAGAGAGTTCAGTGTTGCAGAGCAAACTGTTGTAGAGTGCAGTGGTGCATAATAGAGTGATGTAGAGTGCATTGGCGTACAGTGCAGTGGAGTAAAGTCATGCAGAGTAGAGTGATGTAGAGAGTAGTGACTTAGGGTACAATGGTTTAGAGTGTAGTTGGCTTTGAGTGCAATGGTGTAGAGTGTTGCAGAGTAGAGTATAGTGGCACAAAGTGGAGTGGTGCAGAGTAGAGTGCTGTGGTGCAGAGTGCCATTGCACTGAGTGCCGAGTGCAGTGTAGTAAAGCAGATTTTTTCAGTTTAGAGTGAAGCTGGCATGGTCGAGTACAGTGACATAGTGTGGCAGAGAGTGCAGTGGTGCGGAGTAGATTAGAGCGCAGAGTGATCGGCATAGAATGCACTGGCATAGAGTGAAGTGGTGTAGAATGCAGTGGTGAAAAGTGCAGTGGTGCATAGTAGAGTAGAGTGCATTGGCATAGACTAGAGTGGTGTTGATATAGAGGCATAGAGTGGAGTAGTACAGAGTATAGCGCAGTGACGCAGTGTGGATAGGTGCAAAGTAGAGTGCAGTGGCATGCAGTGGTGCAGAGTCGAGTGGAGTAGGGTAAAATGGAGCATGCGTGATGTCGTAACGTACTGCCATTACAGACAACACATATTCAATTGAAATGACCATTACATTTGTATAGACATATAGTTTTACTGATGAAAGTATACAGCACACAAACTATAATATGTGAAAATAACATCACCTAGTTTATTGATTTGTTTTGATCGTATTAAAATATTTGTTTCCACTACACTTCAGAATTACCCCAAAATTGTTATTAATTTGTGATGTCCTAATTCTGATATATTCTGAAATAACTGTACAGTTCATTTACAGACATTGAAATGTTGTTGTATTCTAGAAAATAAATAACATCCTACAGCCTTCTGAGCAGCACACCCTCAGGAGCCAGCATGATTGTCACATAAATCCTCTCACTTTGTAGTAAGAGAAAGAAAAGTAAACAAGAAATTCCCTGGAGGACAAAGCCTGACATTTGACCTCTGCCTTAGACTGCACAGGAAATGTGATAAGATAAGAAGATAAGAAGAAGATTTAATGGCCTGTTTACAGAAATACAGTACTGGTGGAAAAATACAGCAAATATGGTTTGGGCAAGGGAAGGGACAAACTCAAGCTGGATAGCATAAAACAAATAAAGCTGAGAAATAGAAAGGAAGCAAATGTGAGTTACAAACCGTAAGGTCAATGGCAAGCAAGGGGCAAAATGCATTCCCAGGGTAGATTTGCGAATGTCTCTAAAAAGTTGTTAGCAAACCAGACAGCTGAGCTGTCTGGTAGGTTTAGACCTAAAAAACGGTATTTCTTCAATATATGACAATTGGAATCCCTCCATATTAGGACTAGAAGTGTACGAGCTAACAAATGAACAGGAAAAGCTCACCCAGAGATGAGCCAATGGTTGGCTCTGTCTAAAGGGCAGGTGCATGAGCCGAGCCTTGAAAATGTTTGGCATGCAACAATTCTTATTAGACTTCATTAAGGTGTCTCTTTAAAATAAAAATGAATGTGTTTCAGAATCATTTTTATCTCAATACATCAGAAAATATGTCTGTGTTGGGAAGTATTTAATAAGAGTGAACATCTAAAATATGAACTGAGAAACGTTCCTGCCACAACCCTGAGGACAACGCTATTCATGAATTAATAGCTAATACATTTCTCATGTGGAGGCTGTATGTGGCCTAGATTCTTTTTATGGACAGAGCAACACTATGTAAATCAAACACATGCATTTGTGTACAATGCACATCCCGAACTCATGTTTTTGAAAGTACTCTCAAATGTGCTTAAGAAGAAAAAGGAGCCTGTGTGAAAAAAAATATTGCCTAGGATAATACAGTTTGGCTATGTGAGGAAGCCGAGATTGATTCACATTTTATTTTTAGCAGTTATATATAGCACAAACCTTGCCCAAGAACTTAGCAGCACTTCTCAAGAGACACAGACTACACCTTTTTTTCAGCACTTAGGAATTTGTTGGGATTCACACGATCCCCAGGCTGTGATTTGAACCTGGTTCCCTCTGCTAATTGGTCAGGAGCTGCAACCACTAGGCACCATCACCTCCTCCTGTGAAAGGTCAGCTCTTTTTGGGCTTGAGGTTCCAAAAGGGCCATAAACTGAGCCAGAGCCAGGCATCTGGCACGAACCCGGCTCACGCTTTCAGTGGTTCGCCCACCTCTACTTAGTACATAGGATTAAATAAGTGGTGTGAAAGCCCTTTAATAAATGTGGTCGTTTTTAAAAATGAACTTTGAAATATTTTATGCCCCCCTAACTATGTAATTAGTGAATTAACATGATATTTAAGGAAAAGAGCAGAGAATTAATGAATGAATGCTGTCCAATTTCATTGAATTGGGTTTGCCAGTTGGTCCAGCGACTCATTAAAACTAGCATTTGCAATGCAATCGGTCTCACCTTTTGGACCTTATATGTATTTAGCTATGCAGCACATAAGCCTGGGTGCTGAAACATCTACTGTTCTTTAACATGCAGGGAAAGTAAGCACCAAACTGCGCGACACGCCAGGTATGGAAACACATGGAGAGAAATATTGCCTTTCAACAGGAAATGGCATAGTCCAAAGCTCTGATTTTAATATAAAATCAGGGCCTTCGGTGGTCATATCACTGAAAATACAAGATTTGAAAAAACATTTTATTGTCTACAGGTGGTCGTGGAAGATCATTTCTATGGACTAGAATCTAGAGAATGCTAAAGTGATTCTGGTATTTTACTGACCTCTGCTGGTCGTTTTCTATCAAGAAAGTTAAATAGAGGCAGTTGCCAGAAAAATAAAAAAAGAAAGTCTCAGCAGAAAGCTATTCTAGTATTTTACTGACCTCTGCTGGTCGTTTTCTATCATGACAGTTAAAGAGAAGCAGTAGAACAGAAAAAAAAGTCCCTACCAGAAGCCGAAAAGTCCTAGAGCTCATCTCCAATGCCCACAAAGTACATACAAATATAAGTATATAATAAGTATATACTAAAGTATATACAAGAGGTCTCGAATGCTCGACCTAAAAAACTACAAAAAAATTGGCAAAACTGCCTGCTGGGTTAGGCACATCATGTGTTCTTCTGTTCCAGGCACAACAACTCTCTGAGGTCTTAAATGATAAATCAAGACTGTGACCAGAGGAGAAGCACCAGTCTCTTCTGCTGCACCTATGCCACTATTCGACTCTTGTCAGCCCTATGTGTAACCTCTCATGATTATATAAATGCATGCCTTTTTCACCATAGCTATATTATTAGTATTAAGCCCTAAAAGGTTGGGGGCACGTCAACATCGGCGGTACATGTTTAGGGGCCTCTATGCTCAGGTGTGTTACATAGGCCCTCTTAAGCCCCCTCTCTACGTGTGATGTTGTTGCACAGAACACAGCTTGTAAAAGCCTGTGGCTGTCAGAGTTCGTGTATTAGAAGGGCTGGATGGGCCCCAGTCTCAGCTGCTAAGGAAGGCACGGTTAGTGTCTGTGTGAAGTGGGCTGCCCCCAATAGACCACCTGCACTGAGAGAGCGCCATGGTCTAGTTTCACTTTCCATGCTTCATGGTAAAGCTTGTCTATCTCAGAGGGTTGTGGAGGCCGTGAGCAGCAGATCAAGGGGAGAAAGTAAGGGGCATATCAACAACAACCGGCGATAATTATCGCTGAGCGCACTTAGCGCTCGGATAATTATCGTCAGTTAGCGCCGATATTTATCGCTGAGATAGCGTGCTAATAGCAACGCTTATCTCAATAGCGATAAAAATCCTGGTGCTAAGTGGCTAACGTGAGATTATCGCTGGAAATCTCACATTAGCTTGTTGATAGGGACAGACAAACTTAGCCATGATATCCTCCTTCCATAGGATATCATGGCTAAGTCAGAAAAATACCAGACGTAAAAAAGCAGCATTAACCGCGGTTAACGCTGCTTTTTTTGTCTCTAACAGGGTTAGCGATATTCTTGATAATAGGAGAAATGTCGCTTAGCGACATTTCTCCTATTATTTAACTCTGGAACGCCCCCTTTGCATCTCATTAGAGATGCAAGGGGACGCGTAGAGCAATAGGGTGCTAACATGCGAATTTGCATGTTAGCACCCTGTTGTTGATAGGGTGCTAGTTTTATCTCTGCTTTTTTGGCTTTTAAAGCCAAAAAAGCAGAGATAAAGCCCTTGTTGATATGCCCCCAAGTCAGAAAGAAGCTCGGTGCCTTGCCCTTAGCCAAGGGATGGCAACTCCCACGGAGCCTTCGTGACCTCCTACAGGTACTCCTGCACGAGGCTCCCACTCCGTGAGGCGGGGCCCCTGGCTGGCCTCTGTAGTTCACACTGATTCTTGCAATCTGTAAGTTTCCATTTACCACAGTGTGCTGTAGCAGCAGCTGCAGGGGAAAAGGGGGCAACACTCTTCTTTCTCTCCAAAAATGGAATATGTGCCCACTTCTAAATTAAATGTCTTTAGAACAAGAGGGAATCTACAAAGCCTCAATTGGGTCTGTTATTGCATGTGTTTCTTAGAGGACAACAAATTAACGGGAGAGCAGAGCCAGGCCAGAGCCTTGATGCAAAAAGCCCTTGCACAGGTCTAGCTTTTAAAATGTATGCCCTGTAAATTGTCCAACAAACATCCTGTGAAAATATGAGAAACTCTCTTCAGGATTAAAAAAACTCATTTTTAATATGCAGAGACATTTCACTTTAATACCTCAGAATATATCGCTGCACTGTGGAGCAACTATTCAATGTTTTTTAACATTAAATTAGAAACATTCTTTCCCCCCTCCCGCCCTAAGGACAGTGCCATCGGTACAGCCAAGGCAGTTGTCATGTGCACCCCGTATGTGGCCTCGATTCTTTTTGTACATGAAGTAATATTATAGACTATTATATTAGACACAATAGATGTATATGTACAGGTCACATCCTTAACTCACTTAATTGAAGGTGCTCTCATATGAGACATTGAAGAAACAAATGAGGCTCAACGAAATAAAATATTCGCCTAGGATCACACAATCTGAACAAGTGGAGAAGCCAGGATTGATTCCAAGTTTTCTAGTTGCTCAATGTTCAGTGCGGCCACTAGATTGGTATCACTTGTTCTCCCCCCGTTTTATATCTAATATTAATGCTTTGTCGTTAATTGATGGTGAATGATTTTATAGAAAAGACAACAGACAGAAACCTATAGAAAGCTCAACTCATTTTGGGCTCAAAAGCCCAAGAGGACTTCGAGCTGAGCCAGACCCAGGCATCTGTCTTGAACCTTTAATAGCTCGCCCAGCTCTAGTATTTGTGCGTTCTGAGCATATTCCTAGCTGGTTGATATCTGTCCTGCATTAGGAATGACTCATAGGTGCTGATCACGATCCTGCAAAAACCGGGTACGAACCGTTGGACGGAGCATATTCTCTGTCCGACGCGTACCCGGTCGTCAAAATGTACAAACATGGAATTACGATTCGCACGGAAACACCATTTCCGTACAAATCGTACAAAACCCCGACCGACGCAAATAAACATACAAATGCGATCCGGGAAAGCGCCGACGTTACGTCAGAACGCACGCAGCCTGCCATTCACAAACCAGGAATTACGATTCGCACAGACGTCATCCCGCACGGTGAATATTTTCCGGCTGCCAAAAACTGCCGGGAAATCAGGACGACACGAACAAGGAGTACCGGTACGCGATGGACAGACAGGACGACGCGAACAAGGAGTACCTGTACGCGACGGACAGACATGGACCCGAACCTACGTGTCATCCCGGCCCTCATAGCAGTCGACCTCCTCTACAGGTTCCGACGCAGACGCCGCAGAAGGTCAGAACTACTAAGGGAGGGGGGGAAAGGGGGGGAAAGGAGGGGGGTGGCAGGACCAGGGGTAGGCCACAAAACCACCACCAATGTCACACAGCACACATTCCCTGGACATACCTGACCCCCATGCCCTGGTCACTACGAGGGGGTGGGGGCGTGTCCAGCAAAGCCAGCGTCCGCCACAAAGGAAGTGCCTGACGACGCGAACCGGCAACACAACTATACAGGTACGTCCCGTACCCACGCCTTAAGAGCGTGGGTACGAGTCGTACCACGCCCACACCTACGTCACCCCAACAATGGCGGGACGGCTGTACCCACGTGGCAAAGGCCTGGGTACGGGTCGCACAAGCATCACATAGCGTGGGGACGGATATGTACGGACCGTACCCCCACCACCGTATGCATGGAGCGTACCCCCAACCCCAACAGTGTAAGTACGACCCGTACCCTCACCCGCGTACGTATGGAGCGTACCCCCACCCCAACAGTGTAAGTACGACCCGTACCCCCACCTCGTATGCATGGAGCGTACCCCAACAGTGCATGTACGTACCGTACCACCACCCCAACAGTGTAAGTATGACCCGTACCCCCACCTCGTATGCATGGAGTGTACCCCAACAGTGCATGTACGTACCGTACCACCACCCCAACAGTGTAAGTACGACCCGTACCCCCACCCGCGTATGCATGGAGCGTACCCCCACCCCAACCGTGTATGTATGGCCCGTACCCTCACCCGCGTACGTATGGAGCGTACCCCCACCCCAACAGTGTAAGTACGACACGTACCCTCACCCGCGTACGTATGGAGCTTACCCCCACCCCAACAGTGTAAGTACGACCCGTACCCTCACCCGTGGACGTATGGAGCGTACCCCCACCCCAACAGTGTAAGTACGACCCGTACCCTCACCCGCGTATGCATGGAGCGTACCCCAACAGTGTAAGTACGACCCGTACCCTCACCCGCGTACGTATGGAGAGTACCCCCCACCCCAACAGTGTAAGTACGACCCGTACCCTCACCCGCGTATGCATGGAGCGTACCCCAACAGTGTAAGTACGACCTGTACCCCCACCCGCGTACGTATGGAGCCTACTCCCACCCCAACAGTGTAAGTACGAACCTTACCCCCATGGAGCAAACACACACGTGTATGTAGTAAGCGTACATATTGTTAAATAGGAGGGGTGTGTGCCTATCACTCCCAGCAGTGCCCAGAGTCAGGAGGGGTGCGTGCAGAGTCCTCCCAGCAGTGCCCAGAGTCAGGAGGGGTGGGTGCCTAACACTCCCAGCAGTGCCCAGACGCAGGAGGGGTGTGTGCAGAGTCCTCCCAGCAGTGCCCAGAGGCAGGAGGGGTGGGTGCCTATCACTCCCAGCAGTGCCCAGAGTCAGGAGGGGTGTGTGCAGAGTCCTCCCAGCAGTGCCCAGAGGCAGGAGGGATGTGTGCAGAGTCCTCCCAGCAGTGCCCAGAGTCAGGAGGGGTGTGTGCAGAGTCCTCCCAGCAGTGCCCAGACACAGGAGGGGTGTGTGCCTATCACTCCCAGCAGTGCCCAGAGTCAGGAGGGGTGTGTGCAGAGTCCTCCCAGCAGTGCCCAGAGGCAGGAGGGGTGTGTGCAGAGTCCTCCCAGCAGTGCCCAGAGTCAGGAGGGGTGTGTGCAGAGTCCTCCCAGCAGTGCCCAGAGTCAGGAGGGGTGGGTGCAGAGTCCTCCCAGCAGTGCCCAGAGGCAGGAGGGGTGGGTGCCTAACACTCCCAGCAGTGCCCAGACGCAGGAGGGGTGTGTGCAGAGTCCTCCCAGCAGTGCCCAGAGGCAGGAGGGGTGGGTGCCTATCACTCCCAGCAGTGCCCAGAGTCAGGAGGGGTGTGTGCAAGTCCTCCCAGCAGTGCCCAGAGGCAGGAGGGGTGTGTGCAGAGTCCTCCCAGCAGAGCCCAGAGTCAGGAGGGGTGTGTGCAGAGTCCTCCCAGCAGTGCCCAGAGTCAGGAGGGGTGGGTGCAGAGTCCTCCCAGCAGTGCCCAGAGGCAGGAGGGGTGGGTGCCTAACACTCACAGCAGTGCCCATGGAACGCAAAGGGTGGAGTAGCCACAGATACCATGGCCACAAATTCCAGTCAGGTGCACAAAGACCCTGCAGTACATGTACCACATGTGTGCGAGGCTGGGAGTATACGCATGCATAGCGCAGAAAAGAAAACATGTCCACATGAAGTCATGTCAATAGTCCACATACACAAGTACAATGACTATCAAGAATGCCACGAATGATGCAGGTGGAGACATCGCTCAGCATGCATGTGCAAAGTAGAAGGAGTCCGTCACACACCCAGCTAATGTACACACAGCTCAGCGCTAAATATTGGGAACACCCTGCAGGGAAGATGTCAGGGTACACAGAGGAAGGAATACACCTTTGGACAATTTCACCATGCAGCAACTGCTTACATGAACACAGAAACCTAGCTAACACCGTGTGATGGCACACAGATCCCAGGGTCCCACCTATGACCAGCACACTACTACATTTCCCACACACCCAACACATGAACACCACCCAAAACCATGTAGCAGCCCCACCAACAGCAATACCAGCAAAGCAGTAGTGTTCCAAGGGGAAAAAAATAAATTGCTTTATTCAGCATGAACCGAAAAATCTTGTTTGTAGGAAGTTCAATATTTACAAAGCCCATAGGGCAGTCCAGAAGTCACAGCTGGATGGGGGACACAGTGGGATGCGTGTCCCCTAGCTTGCCTGCACAGTTACATTCCGTCGTCTTCCACAGGGGTGAGGGCATCATGTGGGGGGGAAGAAACAGGCACCACAGGGACAGGAGGGTGAAGGGTAGGCGTCGTGGGTGCAGGGATGGAGGACTCCACCACAGGGGGTGGGGCAGGGCCAAAGGCGGAGGCCAGGATCTCGCTGCACACCTCGGCAAGGTCCTCCAGGGACTCCCCTGCACCCGAAGGAACCACAGGCCCCAAGGAGGGGGGGGGGGTCAGAGGGATGGGTCGCAGCCCCACTGGGGGAGGGTGTAGACAGGGGGGGGAATCAACCACCCTGACCGAGGACTTCCTTGACCGCTTGCGTGGTGGTGTCACTGTGGGGCTCAGGGACAGAGCGGCCATGAAGGAGTCTTTGGGGGAGATGTGGCCAGGAGAGCTGAGGGGAGGGGATTTGGAGGGAGTGGATTGGGTGGAATGCGGACTCCCACTCTGGCTGCGTGTCACACGTTTGCCCCCCGACCCAGTGGGTGTGCCTACTTCACCCTGTGTGTGCGTGTCAGGAGGTGTGCGGTGGACCTTCCCTGCTGGTGTGGTGCCTGTGTGTGTTGTGGTGGGTGCATGCTGACGTCTGGGTGTACGTGGGACAGGCATGGGAGTGGGAAGTGTGGATGGGGCAGGGGTAGGGGGTGGGACGTAGCGCTGCAGGAGACCCACTGCTGCAGTCAGTGTCGAGTCTATCGACCTCAGCAAGCTGCGTTGGTCAGCCTGCGATGAATGAATGCCCTCCAAGTATGCCTCCATGTTGTGCAGCACTTGGCTGTGGCCATGGAGGACATTAAGGATCGCAGCCTGACCAACCTGCAACTGCCGCTGGATGTCCACAGACTCGGCATTGGCGGCAGCAGTGGAGACAGGGGCAGGGGGTGCGGTGCCTGGCAGGAAGGAGACATGTGGTGACCGGGCACGTTGGGAAGGGACACGAGCAAGTGGGAGGCGGCTGATGGCAATGGAGGGGGCGGGGCGAGATGTAGTGCCGCTGTCAGCTGCTGGTGCAGCCGCCGCCCACTCGGAGAGATCATCCTCGGACCCATCAGCTTCATACTCTGTTGTGCCAGTCGCCAGGTCCCCGGCTTCACTCTCCTCCGCCTCAGTCCCACTTGATGTGCCAGCCCCGATGTCACCGCTGGCACTGGTGCTCGGTCCCTCTGCTCCGTCTGTGCCCATGTCTCCCTCCGTGTCCCCCGACGATGCTGTGGGCAGGGTGAAGAGACAGAAATTAATCATACACCTGTATACATATGTCACATGAGTCCAATCTACATAGGTCACAGTGCATAGCCTGAAAAAAAAGAAGAGTTACATCTACAAAACAAGGTACATATGTAGGGCATGCAAGACACAGTTGTTTGACCCACCATGCCACCGAAAAACTATGGAGAGCATGACACAATAGCAAATGAGATGGAATGGAATTTTGACTGAGGAGCAAGGCCCTGGGGACAATCCAGCACTGCATCTGCACCACACAGCGTGGCAGGACATAGGGATGAGCAGGGACCATATCCAGGAACAAGAGGCACATGCAGCATAGGTTATACTGAAAACATGCCCACCATGACTGGCCCACTGCACCTTGAGTGCATGTCCAGACAAACATCACACACTGGCCAGTCCTAGCAAGGAGATATCAGGTTGTGACATGAAGGCCATGCCCGCACCACCCACCCCCTACATGAGACTATTATTTGGAGACACAGGAAGCACTTACATCCCTTAGTCTGGGTGAAATACACATGGGATGCAACAAATCAAGGTTGCACACAAAATACCCAAGGTGCGCCTGTCCAAATAATCATGTACAAATGGGCATCATCAGATGATTGTAACAAGACACACAGGCAATGTCCACCGTGAGTATGAACAAGGAATATCAGGTCATGCTGTACAGTGGACACTTGTACTACATTTCACGTCAATATACATTTGGCCAGGGGACAATGGCACAGAGCACAACCTATGCTGTAGACACAGAGATTGTCGACATATTCGGATTACACACATGATACCTAGGAAAATATGCCCCTGGGGACAGTAGTGGCCACACAACTCCATGCTCCTGAATGGGAATGACTGCAACACACGCTAACATCCCCGCACTATGCGTACCGCACACTCATGCACATCATGTCACAGGCCACCACATAGGACATGCGTGCTGTAAGGCATAACACTTGAGAGACTAACTCCCATGTCTGGACTCAGCATTAGTGCCAACTGACATGGAACCCACAAGACCAGAACTGGACAGGGCACAGGCAAGGTCCCAAAACCTGTTACACACCACCCCCACACATGATGCTGCAGGCATTGTACACGTGGAGAAGGTGCCAGGCTACATAACCTTGTGACGGAGTGACTTCACACAGACCAGGGAACACATTGCAAGGAGGGGAAGGGAGGCAGGAGAGCACTGCAATACTGTGGGTAACAGGATCTGCACAGCACCATTAAACCCTGGCAGTGCATCCATGGAACAGTGCACTTACAAATGCTGGTGAAACACAACAAACACACATGTACCTACCCCCTTCCTGCTGCTGCATCTCCTCTAAGCGCCTGTCCAAGTCTGGAAATACCACCGCCAGCACACGCTTGTGGATGTGGGAGAGACAGCGGCACCCGCGGTTCTTATGGCTCTCAGGTGAGTCCCCCAGCAGGACCCGTGCGATCCTCCGCGTCCAGCACCGGATATCCTGCCAGCGTTTCCTCACCTGGGACAGGCGCCGCTTCCGACCATCCGCACTCCTCACGGCACTGACGGCGGTCAGCCAGATCTGCTCCTTGGCAGAGGCGCCTACCTGTGAGGATGAACAAGTGACACTACATCAATACACCTGCAACATGTCACAGAGACACATATGAGAACAAATTAGCTGGTTACAACAAGGCATGTCATGCAGCCAACGCATTGCACCTTTGCCATAGGGACATACTCCTCTGGGGAAGGGCAAAAGCAGTACGTGCCAGTGAAAGTACACAGGTGGAATGAGGGCAAAGACACAATCAATTATAAAGGCTCACACTGTGCATCACACCCACCCCTCCTGTCTCTGGGCACTGCTGGGAGGACTCTGCACACACCCCTCCTGTCTCTGGGCACTGCTGGGAGGACTCTGCACACACCCCTCCTGTCTCTGGGCACTGCTGGGAGGACTCTGCACCCACCCCTCCTATGTCTGGGCACTGCTGGGAGGACTCTGCACACACCCCTCCTGTCTCTGGGCACTGCTGGGAGGACTCTGCACCCACCCCTCCTATGTCTGGGCACTGCTGGGAGTGATAGGCACCCACCCCTTATATGTCTGGGCACTGCTTGGAGGACTCTGCACACACCCCTCCTGTCTCTGGGCACTGCTGGGAGGACTCTGCACACACCCATCCTATGTCTGGGCACTGCTGGGAGACATCAGGCATTCCCCCCCCTGGGACCCCCCCTACAGTACATAGCATGTGTGTCACACCTGGACACAATGGCAGAAGTCACAGTCACAAAAAAGGGACACAGTCTGTGCTAGTAGCCTCTGCACTCACCTGATACCCTGGTCGCCCCTACAGCAGGGGGTACTGTGGGAGGATCACATCCAGCAATGCCAGGTTCTCCTCCAGGGTGAATGGCTGTGACCTCTCCACAGACCTTGACATGGTTCCAGGGAATCAGAAGCAGCAGCAGTGTGGTAGAATCGAAATATGTGCAGGCAAGTGATCCCTCATGGGACCTGGCTGCCTTATATCTGCCTTGCTGTCCTGTTTCATGCACAGGAGTACAGAGTGATTGGTCACTTACATTTGCATCCTATGTTTCCTCCAATCCCTTCAAACCTAGCACAGTCAGTGGGTTCTTATTGTGTTTTTTTCTTCAGCATGATGTCAACCCCACAAACACATTGCAACAAAGTAGATCCATTCCAACTGACTTCTGCTGTGCACCTTCCAGAACAAATTCAAACTTAAAACTTGGTCTCCATGACAACCAGCATGCATGTAGGCCTTAATACTTGTCCCTCATGTGTCCCCTATGTAAAATTGAGCTTCACACACAGGTACGGTGCGTTCCGGGGCCCTAGGGCACCCCAAATGCATTGCAACAGCCCGTACAGGCGTGTGTACGGGCCGTACCACTATGAGTACGCATACTCAAGAACACCCATAGTGGTACGGCCCGTACACGCGTGCGTACGTTCACTATCACTATGGGTGTCCTCGCGTATGCGTACTCGTAGTGGTACGGCCCGTACACGCGTGCGTACGTTCACTATCACTATGGGTGTCCTCGCGTATGCGTACTCGTAGTGGTACGGCCCGTACACACGCCTGTACGCTCACTATCACTACGAGTACGCATACGCGAGGACACCCATAGTGATAGTGAGCGTACAGGCGTGTGTACGGGCCGTACCACTACGAGTACGCATACGCGAGGACACCCATAGTGATAGGAAGCGTACAGGCGTGTGTACGGGCCGTACCACTACGAGTACGCATACGCGAGGACACCCATAGTGATAGGGAGCGTACAGGCGTGTGTACGGGCCGTACCACTACGAGTACGCATACGCGAGGACACCCATAGTGATAGTGAGCGTACAGGCGTGTGTACGGGCCGTACCACTACGAGTACGCATACGCGAGGACACCCATAGTGATAGGGAGCGTACAGGCGTGTGTACGGGCCGTACCACTACGAGTACGCATACGCGAGGACACCCATAGTGATAGTGAACGTACGCATGCGTGTATGGGCCGTACCACTATGGGTGTTCTTGCTTATGCGTACTTACTGACCGTACACATGCCTGTACGCTCACCATCACTATGGGTACACATACGGCAGCACTCCCATAGTGATATGGGAACGTACACAGGCTCTCTTAGCAGCAGTAATGGTTTTCACACATCACAGTGGTGACAGGCAGCACACAGGAAGGAATAGGGCTGACATACTTGTCCATGGATGGACATCAAGGCATTGTCTGGGCAGTACTACATGTGTGGGGCACAGGTGTGACAGGCTGTGATGTGGCACATTACTCCTGAGTCGAGAAGGCACCAGATGTATGATGAGATGTGTACAGATGTAATGTGTGATGGTGCAATGTGTGCCAGGCATGCCCTTGACTCCTTTGACATGTGTGCATGTCGTACTGCACACTTGTGATGAGCGTCACTGGCATGGCACGGACACCAACACACGGAAGTGTCCCCTGATGCCCGGTACAGGGGTTACCACACCTGACATGTCACTACCCACGGTGCACGATGTGACTATGTCATGTATGTGTGGGGGGTTCCCATTAGGTTGATGTTGGAGCTCCCTCAAAAGCTGCAGCTGTTGCAGCAACCAACATGTGTCTGTGTGTAGATTGACATTGCACACTGTTCCGCACACCATGCCACATGTGGTATCGGATGTGAGGTGCGTATGTATGCATGGGACATGGAGTGGCGTAACAAGGACATGTCTGCATCCTCTCTATGAATGTGTGGTGAGTCATGACATGTACACCTTCATGGCAAGGTGTGTGGGCTGTCCTAGTGTAATGTCATGTGACCTGTGGCTCTAGTGTTCCGCTACCAGTCTCTGCAATCGACATCCTACTTCTGCTGATGTGTGGATGTATGTCACTCCTGTCTTGCGTCTGGCTGTTCACTTGCACTGGGACACAGCTAATCCCATGCCATGGCATGTGGAGGTTCACAATCTCCGTGTGTAGCTGGGTCTTGGTAGGAGTGTCACCTGGCAGCCATACGTGTCCAGGGCATGTGGCACATACCTGACTCCGTATGTAGCATATGTGTATAGACAGATTAACATGTGCTCAGTACAAATTAATTGTTGTTGTGGTGCACTCACTCTTCCTTGTCACTTCCAAATTACTGCAGAGCGCCGCCTCTTCCCCGAGCAATTCCGGACTTGGCTGCCACGCGGGAGAATGACTGTATCCGGTGCTACCGCTTCCCCCAACGGTTGGTTCTGGATTTGACGGCGAGACTGGCACCACACCTGCAACCGCTGCACAGGTATCCTACGGCACTGACACCCAAGCTGAAGGTAATGGCAGCCCTACATTTTCTAGCCACGGGTACCTTTCAAAATACCATAGCTCATGTTGGTGGCATGTCCCAGAGCATGTTCTGCCGTGTGCTGCATGATTTCTTAGAGGCCATGTTGATTCACCTGGATGACTTCATCCATTTTCCTACCCCTGAAATGTTGACTGGGGTCAAGCGTGGATTCTATGCCCTGGGAGGGATGCCCCATGTCATTGGGTCCATAGATGGGACACATGTGGCTTTGTACCACCACAGGCACAGGAGGTAGCGTACCGGAATCGCAAGCACTACCACTCCATCAATGCCCTTGTGGTGTGTCTGTCCAACATGGTGATTTCACATGTCTGTGCTCGTTTTCCAGGATCAGCACACGATGCCTACATCATGAGGCGTAGCAGGGTGCCTGAAATGATGACGCAGCTGCGCAACGAACGAGCATGTGTTGTTGGTGGGTACAGTCTGTCTGTCCTGTATTTTGCGTAGACTTCCAGCACGACCACTTCTCCTGTCCTGCTTATGTCCATGTGCTTTCCATGTAGGGGACGCTGGCTATCCCAACATGCCATGGCTGATCACACCTCTCCGCAACCCCATCACGCCGGCCCAGCTCCGCTACAACACCGCCCATGGCCGGACAAGGCGAGTGATAGAGAGGACGTTTGGCCTCCTGAAGAGCCGATTCAGGTGCCTACACAAGACCGGTGGCGCCCTCCCATATGCCCCGGCGAAGGTCTGCAAAATCTTCATGGTCTGCTGCATGCTGCACAACATGGCAGTTGAGAAAGCTGTGCCACTCATCCTGGATCAAGATGATCAGGACCATCCACCCGTGGAGGACGAAGGGCTTGGCAATGGGTCTAGTGATGTGGAGGATGTGGAGCCGCAAGAGGACATCCGGACTCGGCTCATACGCGACTTCTTTGCTTAGTGGTGAGTACCAGTGTCTGAGTGTGCACGCATTGGTCCCCGTGTGGCATGTGTTGCGATGTGTGTCTCCACCTGCATGTATGGCACGTGAGTCAGAGGTGTGTGTGGGTGTGTCACTGGAGTGATGGTGCCAGTGATGGTTGTATTTCCCCAGTCATAATTGTGACCTAGCATGTTGTCAACCATACATGTGTCGAGTACATGCACATGCAAGTGGCTGTGCTTTTTGTGGCTGACTTCTTGTGTGTCTCTCTTCCCCAGGTATTTGCGCATGCCGTCTGCTGCTTGCATTGTTGTGGCACTGCTATTCCTCATGGACACGTCATCATGTGCTGACTCAGCGTTACAGGCACGGACACGTTTGGAAGTCTCCTTAGGGTAAGGGATGCATCAGGGGTGTATTGGGTGTGGCAGTTGTTCACGATGTATGCACACTGCCCCTGTCGATGTTTGGTTCCTCTGCAGACATGTTGCATCACCATGGTACACATTACATGCAGCTGGGTACACCTGAATGGATGGTCAGACTTGTTGACAGTCATCTGTGATGGGATAATGGATTGTGATGATGGCATCAATGTGTGTAACACTGCCCTCGGACACATACGGTTTGCATTGGCTTGACATGCTCTGGGACTTCCACATCAGCGGATCAATGGTGTATGGCAGGCTCTCCGTGAGCAGCTGGGGGTGTTTAGCTGTTAGCCGACACTTGTGTGCCAGTTCCATGGCTATCACGCATTTGTGCTGCAGAAGGGGGGTGTCAGTGTTGGACCCACATGTTACTCCACATGACCTGTGTATGTGTACTCCGAGTTGCCTCTGCAATCCCGAATACATGACTAATAAAGGTGTCCCTATGCCTCCAAGGTGCCTCTTCTCAGTCAATGCTGGTGTGTTGCCTCGGTGCCTCCGGCATGTCTGGCATGGTTTTCCCTGATAGTGGCTATGTGTCTATGTGTAGAGTAGCAAGATGCAAGCTGTGTGTGTGGGATTAGACTGTGTATTGTGCATGATGTCCATGACTGTGTGGGTATTGTGACATGTGCCATCCCCATGCATCCAACGTTGGCCAGGCCCCCATTCTCTGCATCCACCGGACTCAAGCTTGCAGGACATGGTTCTGCCACCTGTCTACACATACCTGGGTGCCCCCAGGACACTGGACATGATCCCTGACCTCTGCGCATGACTGTTGCTGTACTCAATATGTCTGTCGGCACGGTTGTGCGGCCACCCCCTCAGCTGGTTGGGCCCATCACAGGTGTGTATGGTGCTCCATGTCTGTCTTGCCTAATACACTGTGGCCCGTGTGTCCTGTGCCAGACTCAGGCCCCAGGGTGTGGATGGTTGAAGTCAAAAGAGAACTCGGGCATGTTTAGACTTTACAAGACACATGTAAGGTAATAATGCAACCAGCAGGCATCTTCTCTTCATGGTGTGACTTTTTATTTTAGTGGGGGGTGGGGGGGGTATGACATGAGGGGCTTTCCGGGTGTTTGGAATCCAAAGTTCAGTAGGGGAGTTGGTGTCCTTGCCATTGGAAATCCTCAGAGTCCATGCCACAGTCTTTGTCAACATTGGTCAGACAGTGACCAGCAAGGCCATGTGGCAGAGAATGTGTTTTGATGCTGTGCTGCTGTTGCTCCAGTGGGCCAGGTGCCATGCCAGGTGTCCTGGGAGATGGTGCTGTAGCGCCGACCCTCACGGTCTTTTCAGTGGACGACCCGCCCTCCTGCGGGGACCCTCAGAAGCAGGCCGTGACGATGTTTGGGATGCTCCATCGGATGTTTCCTCCTCCTCCTCCTGATCCCTCCCTGTGGGTGGTGATGTTCTACGCCTTCTGGCACAGGGAGCGTTGCCCATGTTGTCGGCCATCCGACGGAGTGTACTGTGAATTCCCGTGAACACCGTCACAAGCTCAGCCTGTCTGTCCGCCATCCTCCGTTGGTGTTGCAGTAGACAGGCATGTTGCTGGGCCTGCTGGGTCTTGATCTCATCGAGGGTCCCCTTCATATCGTTGAGGGTGGACACAACCTGGGCCATGCCCGTGGTGTCCTGCCGGTATGTGTCCAGGATGTTTCGGACATGGGAATATACCGGTTCCCCAGCCAACTGGTCAGGCTGGCGCCTCCGCCGTCCTCCACTCCCACCACCCCTGCCCACTTGTGCCTGGCCTGCCGTTGTGGGCACATCGGGTCTCCGGGACCCCTGAGGGATGGCATTTGCGGTGTTGCCTGCCTCCTCCTGGGTGCCCAGAGAACCTTGTCCCTCCTGGACAGACTGGCTGCTTTGTGGTGGTGGGGCAGGGATCCTGGGTGTCTCCTGGGATGTGGCAGGAGTGGGGGTGGTGGTTGGCCCCGTTGTACCTGACGCAGGTGCTGCAGGTCGTTGGACACCAGAGGGGCCAGGTTGGTCGGGGTCGTCCACAGAGTGGTGAGAGTCGTCGCTGCCGGTGGGATCGGCCTCCCACAGAGCCGGGTCCTGTGAGTCTTCCCCCCCAGTGTTGGGGGGTGAACCACGAGGTTGACCTGTGTGTGAGAGAGACAATGTTAATTTTGTTCCATGCAACATCCATGTTTCATTAGTTTCAAAGTTGGAACATTTCCTCTGGGAATTTGGATCTGTCTTGCATTCCACTCACAGTGCACTTGTGCATTGGTGTGTCCCTTGGGCACAGCTTTGGCGACTTTAACTATGTGTGGCACAGTCTTACTTGCTGCGTCAAGTGTGACTGCAGTCAGCAGTGGAGTGGGCAGGTGTGGCGAGCCGTGCATTGGCGCCTTCCATGTTGCACTGTACGTGGGCACATGAAGTTGTTCCACACACTTCAATGATGCAGGTAGCTGTCCTTGTGCTCGTGCACAGGTTGTGACATGGCCCTGTGTTTTGCGATTGAGGAGAGGGGGGGTGCTGGCACTGGCCACCCTTGTCTACATGCACGCAGTCCACCTGCTCACGAGCAGACATTCCCACACCCCACAAGGCTGAATTGGTCTCCCTGTGTATCCCTTTCTCACTCCCTCTCTGTCCCCCTCTCCCTCCCTCTGTGTGTCAGCCTCCTCCCTCTGTCCGTCTCCCTGTGTCTCCCTCCCTCTCTGTCCCCCTCTCCCTCCCTCTGTGTGTCGGCCTCCTCCCTCTGTCCGTCTTCCTGTGTCTCCCTCCCTCTCTGTCCCCCTCTCCTTCCCTCTGTGTGTCAGCCTCCTCCCTCTGTCCGTCTCCCTGTGTCTCCCTCCCTCTCTGTCCCCCTCTCCCTCCCTCTGTGTGTCGGCCTCCTCCCTCTGTCCGTCTTCCTGTGTCTCCCTCCCTCTCTGTCCCCCTCTCCCTCCCTCTGTGTGTCAGCCTCCTCCCTCTGTCCGTCTCCCTGTGTCTCCCTCCCTCTCTGTCCCCCTCTCCCTCCCTCTGTGTGTCGGCCTCCTCCCTCTGTCCGTCTTCATGTGTCTCCCTCCCTCTCTGTCCCCATCTCCCTCCCTCTGTGTGTCAGCCTCCTCCCTCTGTCCGTCTCCCTGTGTCTCCCTCCCTCTCTGTCCCCCTCTCCCTCCCTCTGTGTGTCACCCTCCTCCCTCTGTCTGTCTCCCTGTGTCTCCCTCCCTCTCTGTCCCCCTCTCCCTCCCTCTGTGTGTCGGCCTCTGTCACCTCAGCCCAGCTTCCTGGGCACACACTGTTAGCAGATCTTTGAATGGCACATGACAAGTTGATGTGAGTTTGTTTATGATCGCAAGGCACACATTGGGTGTAGTGTCTGTGTCTGCGCTGCTGCTGTGGTGGTGTGTGCTGCCACTCTTTCACAGTGTTGGCTGTTCATTAGCTGCTGTCATGTGCAAAACAGTGCCTTCACCCCCATGTGTTAATGCAAGGCGTCCGCCATTTGCTGGCGAGTCTTTCCTGTGTGGGGACACACTGTTTGTCTGGCTGTGACCTAGGCCATATGGGCAGAGGGCATTGTTGTCTGCTTCTGAGTTGCACTATGTCATTTTTTGGGCCCACCCTCCCGCCATCCGGGTTACCAACTTACCATGTCATGTGTTGGTGTCTTCTGTGGCCTGTGACTTGACATTGTCCAGCTGGGTGCATGGGGCATGGTGGCGCCAGTGGCATGTGCGTGTTCATGGAGTGTGGTTGAGTCATGCGATAGCTTGGGGTGGTTGCGTGCCTGTTTGTGAGTTTGGTTGTGGATGACGTTCCCCCCATGTGAGGTGCGTTGTTTGTGTACTCACCCGGGTCTCGGAGTCCTCCTAATCCTTCGACTGCCTCCACCGGCAGTATGGCCATCACCCTCTCCTCCCAGGGATGGTAGTGTACGGGTCTGCGGGACGGCCCTCCTCCAGTGACGTTGGCCTGTTTGTGTTCATCCGTCATCTTGGCTCGGACCCTCCTCCGCAGATTGTACCACCTGGCTTGGCATTCCTGCTTGTTCCTTCTGGTGTCCGCAACAGCATTCACAGCATCGACGATGGTCTGCCACATGGCTGTTTTTGCTGAAATGCTGGTCTGTCTGACCAATGTTCCAAAGAGGTGTGGCTCGACTCTGAGGATTTCATCGACAAGGACCTCCAACTCTCGGTTACTGAACTTTGGATTCTTGTTAGTGGGCATGGTGAGGGGTGTGGGTGTGGATGGTGGGGGGGTGTGTGGATGGTTGTGGGTGTGTGGGTGTGGTTGTGCAGGTGTGTGTGTGAATGTGATGAGGGGGTGTTTGTGAAGGTGTGTGTGTGAAGGTGTGCAAGTGTAAGGTGTAGTAAAGGTTCTAGTTTGGTGCTGTAGGTTGTCTGTTGGGTCTGGCAGCAGTGAGTCTGTTGCAAAGGCTCATGGTTTGTGTGTGTGGGCCCTTTTTATTGGTCCATTGGTGGGTGTGGCTGTGTTTGAAGTTTGGGTGGGTGTGTTATAAGGAGTGGTGGTGTTTTGGGCCTCTGTTTGTTTTTGGCAGTTGCAGGTCAGTGAATGTGTTGTTTTAGTGGTTGTTGGACATGTTTAGTGGCTTTGTGCCATTCGAATGGTGTATTCTTGTGTTGTTTTGGTTTGTCCTGGTTGTGTACGTGCGTTTTTAGCGTGTGTACGGTGTGTACATGGGCCATTTTGTTGTACAGTGCTGTCCTTGTGTGTGGCTTGGTACGACTCCTACATGCGGTTGTGATGTTGGGGCCTGGGGTGCGCTCCGTACTTAGAATGTTGTGGTGGGGGTACGACTCTAACGTACAGGGGTGTATATACACGGGGGGTACGACACGTACAGGGGTGTACATACACGGGGGGTACGACACGTACAGGGGTATACATACACGGGGGGTACGACACGTACAGGGGTGTACATACACGGGGGTACGACACGTACAGGGGTGTACATACACGGGGGTACGACACGTACACGGGTGTACATACACGGGTGGGGGTACGACTCTAATGTACACGGGTGTAGATACACGGGGGGTACGACATGTACAGGGGTGTACATACACGGGGGTACGACACGTACAGGGGTGTACATACACGGGGGGTACAACACGTACAGGGGTGTACATACACGGGGGTACGACACGTACAGGGGTGTACATACACGGGGGGTACAACACGTACAGGGGTGTACATACATGGGGGGTACGACACGTACAGGGGTGTACATACACAGGGGGTACAACACGTACAGGGGTGTACATACATGGGGGTACGACACGTACACGGGTATACATACACGGGTGGGGGTACGACTCTAATGTACAGGTTTGTACATACACGGGGGTACGACACGTACAGGGGTGTACATACACGGGGGTACGACACGTACAGGGGTGTACATACACGGGGGGTACAACACGTACAGGGGTGTACATACAAGGGGGGTTACGACACGTACACGGGTGTACATACACGGGGGGGTACAACATGTACAGGGGTGTACATACACGGGGTACGACACGTACATGGGTGTACATAGACGGGTGGGGGTACGACTCTAATGTACAGGGGTGTACATACACGGGGGGTACAACACGGACAGGGGTGTACATACACGGGGGTACGACACGTACAGGGGTGTACATACACGGGGGGTACGACACGTACAGGGGTGTACATACATGGGTGGGGGTACGACTCTAATGTACACGGGTGTACATACACGGGGGTACGACACATACAGGGGTGTACATACACAGGGGGTACGACACGTACACGGGTGTACATACACGGGTGGGGGTACGACTCTAATGTACATGGGTGTACATACACGGTGGGTACGACACGTACAGGGGTGTACATACACGGGGGTACGACACGTACACGGGTGTACATACATGGGTGGGGCTACGACTCTAATGTACACGGGTGTACATACACGGGGGGTACGACACGTACACGGGTGTACATACACGGGGGGTACGACACGTTCACGGGTGTACATACACGGGTGGGGGTACGACTCTAATGTACACGGGTGTACATACACGGGGGTACGACACGTACACGGGTGTACATACACGGGGGTACGACACGTACACGGGTGTACATACACGGGGGGTTCGACACGTACGTACGGGGGCTGGGGGGGTCGGCGCGTACATACGGGGGCTGGGGGGGGTCGGCGCGTATGCGGGCACATGTCTCCATGGTTGCTTAGGGTTGTTCGGTGCGGATGGTGTTCTTTCCATACGGTTGTAACTTCTGACGCACGGGATGGATCGTGATTCCGCGGTCGGACTTCACTTTTCACATTTGTACGGAGATTCGTCCGAGGACGTGTTGGACACATTTTCCGACCCGAGGACGTGTGGGGAATTATTCCCAATGCGATTTGTATGGTCTTTTTCCCATGCGAATCGTAATTGGCAGTTTGTACGGCACTTGTACGATTCGTACGGTAAAAAGACCCGATACGAGTCGTACGGGGAAAATTTTTAACGGATCGTAATTGGCACCATAATGTTGCCTGAAAACATAATGTCGGAGGGCACAGCAGCCTTCACACAGTCAGATATGGCTAAAATTTGGGCCCCAGAACGGGTGCACATATCATCATAGGAGCAGACTGTCGTAAAACCCTACTGCATGCAATGCAACAGGTTCACAATGGGGTTATATTCACAAGGAGCCCTTACGCCATATTGTTTTTTTGCACATAATCATAATTTCCTAATACCATTGGAAATCATCTCCAGAAATATCACCACTGGAGGATCCTCTTTGTAACCGGTTAACTGACTACTTACACATGCAGACTACTCCTAAACTCAGGCGGCATGCGAATGGGGGATGCACAGCTTGTCCTCTTTTTAGAGCAAGTATCCTGCAGGTTTTTGGCTGATCTTTCAAAAATTCGAAGCCAATTGAATAGCTTTTGCCCCAAAATGAATGGCACGCATTTAAGTTGTGTCTTATATGCGGATGATCTAGTAATCTTCAATTTTACAGAAATCGGACTTCAGAGGAAATTAGATATCTTCTCGGACTATTGTAGGAAGCAAAAACTAATAGTCAATATGGAAAAGACAAAAGTGCTTCCAATAGAGAAGAGGAGGATACGGTCGGTTTGTTCCATAAATAAAGTTAAAATTGAGGCAGTCGGTATATATACATATTTGGGGATGTGGTTCTCAAGCGAGCTACGGTGGAAGTAACATCTTGCTTCCTGGGAAGCGAAGGCACTCTCATCTGTAGGGTAACTTAAGAAATGTGATGATTGTTATGGGGGCCTCTCCCCAAGACCGGTGGTGGCAGCCTACCTGGGTATAATAAGGCCACACTTCCAGTATGATGCCGAGGTGGTTGATATCAGAGGGAAATTAAACTGGAACCTTGAAGAGGGTAGGTGTTTAAAAAGATTACTCTTTCCCCCATCTACAATGGTGCAGGCAATCAGATTAGAAATGGGACTGACAGGATGGACTTACCTAGCATACACAGAGATGATAACATTCTGGATAACAATAGATAATGAGGAGCTTCCAAAATCTCTTCGCTATGCAAAATTGAAATTTTACATAGTGAGTTAACCAGGGCACAAGTAGAGGGAGGATCCCAAACTTTTGTATGAAATTAAAAATAGAAGGTAAATTTGATCGGGTAAGTGTGAGTAAACCCGAGCTCAGAAGAGAAACCAAGCAGGTGCCCAGAGATGAGGATTTATTATACCTCAAGAAGAAGAAATCTGTATCCCTCCTGATGAATTCATGAATGGGGGATGAGATATTTCCTTACCTGGGGAACCTACCTAATGTACAGTTGCAACGATGTCCACTTTAATGTAGATGTGGGGTAAACCAAGTCTTGATGTCGGATGTTCACGATACTTTGTTAAACAAAGACAAAACCTGTAAATATGGCCTTAATATGAAGGGAGAATTAACTCATATCTTGGTTGATTACCTGTGGCTCTTAGCTCAATGGAAGTTTTTATTAAAACCAGTCTTAAAAAAGTATGATATTAGGGATAGTGACAAGCAATTAATTTACTCGTGGATATGAAATTCCTGGATGTAACTTGTGGCGTGGGGCGATTTTTATTTTTTTGGATACAATCTTATGGACAAATTGACTAGTTTTGTGAAAGGATGAATTGGGGTGTCAATCATGCAGTAACTGGGGAGCGATTTTTATTGCCTGTGCATAAAGTGTTAGGGTAAAAATAACCAGCCTATGATAGGATGAATTGTGGTTTTTTATCATGCTTTAATTGAGGGTTCGGCACAGTTTTAATCATTAATTTGATATGTTATATATGTGTTTTATGGTGTTTTGTTTAAAAGACAGGTCTAAATAAACATATGTTTGGCTGACTGAAAAATAACATTGGAAGGCATCTCTAGGAATATCATCTCTGGAGGATCGTCTCTGTAACTGTTTAACTGGCCACTCACACATACAGACCACTCCTAAACTCAGGCGACATCTTAATGGGGCATGCACAGCTTGTCCTCTTGTCAAAGCAGGTACAATAGCCTGATGTGTTTAGCATCTGTTGCAGGGAATATAGTATTTGACCTGCAGGACAGAGGTGAATAAAATAAAAAGTGTATCGCTGAGTTTAGTAAGACTAAAACCAGTCTGTAAACAAACACCAAAGGATATCAGGTCTGTGTTTCGAGATGTGTGATTGGTAAGTAAAATAACTATGGTTGTACTGACTGTCGAAGGTCCATACTCCTCCCCACCCATCCCATCCTTCCATTTCACACTGCCTTTTCAGTGTACATTTGTACTCAGGTTAAAAAATTATATCTAAGGTACATTTTGTCTGACTAAAAATCAAAACAGCTCTCTTTGATTTGCATTATGGATTTTGGAGGTAATAGGAGAGAGGGATTCTTCAGTGAAGACTTATTTCATGGTGCTGAAGGCTTTTTGATCAATTAGCTATGCTGGGATACACATGACTGGACTTGCTTATTGGCTGTCATTTGAGAGTGGGCTGGGTGTGTGATCTGTGGAGTGATAGGGTGCTTGGGAAGGAAGTTTTATTCTTTGTAGCATTCAGTGGAGCTTTTTTGTAAAGAGGGCCTGATTCAGTTTTCTTGTGGAAGGCAAGGTGATCCTCAACACTTGGGGAAGAGTCGGGGTATGGGGACATTGGAGGCAGTCCTACACTATGCCCCCATGGAGCAAGGACGACATGTAGCCAAACCTCCAATGGCTCTTACTCCATCAGGCCATTGGAGGAGTTTGACCACGGAGGAGATGGAGTAGTCTCCCCATTGTCAAACTATGATCCACCTGAATTTTAATTGGGTGGGAGGACCATAATGTTGGGGGGGGACTCCTTCGCTGTTGAGATGGGGTTCCTTCTCTGCCAAGATTTAAATGAGGCCCTTAGTCTGTAGTGGTTCTGAGACAGAAGGGAGCAGCCCCAAACCAGCAGTGGAATGCCCCCAAAGCCTTTAAGATAGCATGACCCTCCCTGCATTCACCCTATTGAGTTAATAGTTAGTCTGCCCCTGTACTCAGCTATTGGCAATGCTGTTGGTGTTTTGCGATGGAGGCTCGCACTGCTTCTTCCTGCGTCAGGTAAAGGTGAGAGCCAACTTAAACTGAGATGTTGAGAAAAGCAGAGATGGTGATTGAATGAGAGGTCATGAGATTTGATTGAGGGAGAAAATGTTGGTAATGAGGGATAGAGTTTTTTATTTGAGGTTGAATATCTCAGGGGCCACACCAGTCTTGATGGTGAAGTGCTTTCCCGGGCTGCAAATCAGTAACACAATCATTATGGTCATGGATTGAACATATACTTGAAGCTCAAGTTACCTGGCTTCTTCAAGGTGTTTCTTAATAACGTGATTATCAAAAGGACGGTCTACTATACTTAGCTTTCACTAGTATCATTCTGTTTGAACTAGTTACAAAGTGCCAGTACTAGAGAATTGTTCCTTACCAAGCCAAGGGGACTGATTAACAGGAATTCTATCACCCCGTTCTTGAAGGCAGATGGGAGATACACTGAGAAAATGCATGTGAGGAATGAGAGAGATACAAAGAACCTTTGGATGACAAAAAGGAAGCACTGTTGCTCACATATTTGATGGGTTTGAATCTACGTGTGTATATATGAAAAAGTATTTTGTATAGTGTGAAAGTAGCTGGAAAGCATTGGGGGTACTGAACATCCTTTAGGGAGATAGTGTTCTCTGATGTTTTGAGTCCCAGTCTGCATTTTATAAGGGGAGGAGCTGTTATGTCCAAAAGGCAGTAGTGGGCAGCACGGATTGGGAGTGGCGTTGCGGCTTTAAACAAACATACCCCCTCGTCGCACTCCCACTCTCTCCCACGTCCTCTCAGTCTCTCCGGGGCTGGAACAGGAAGCAGCCAGGCTCCCTCCCCTAAGCCAATCACAACGCTGCAATGCAGCGTTGTGATTGGTCTGAGTGCCATTGACCGGTGCTCAGCCAGGAAATGGAGGCCTGGGCATGTTCTCCACGCGGGCTGTACTGCAGTCTGCATGGAGAATATGTAAAGTCATCATCATCATCAAATCTTTATTTCGGCCACCAGGGCCATAAAAGAAACACTGTGCATCATTACAAAACAATATAGACAATAAAATTTACATTAATACAATTTTAAAATCGTCAGCATTAAACTCGTCTATAAAGACTTAATGTATCGCATGCGGGTAAACCACATAGATGTTAAAAATTTTGCCACTGCAAAGACTACTGGAGGGGAGAGGTCCGTTTTCAATATTCTATAAGCAGGAGCCCCTTGGGTGAAACCCATATTTTTTAGAAGTGGCCGAAGCCAATAGTTCCTTGCTCTGCGGTAGGTCGGGCAGAAAAATATGATGTGGAGATCCGTTTCCTCAGGGAGTAAACATATGGGGCATTGAGCAGAATGATTTGTATGTGCCCAGCGTGCTGTATAGGCCCTTAATGGCAGTGTGTTGTATCGCCATTGCATAAATAGTTTCCTCGTTAGGGGGGGACCCATATCATCATAAATAAGCTCTAGATAAAATGTATCTTTGAAACCCAGGAAGTATGCTGTTTGAGAGCCCTCGCGGGCGCTTGAAATGGAAAGACTCAGGTGATACTCATAGTAGGCCTTGGAAAGAGACTCTCGTGAAATCTTTGGGCACGCCTGTGCTGGATCTGACCACAATTCCGGTCTACCAAGTGCTTCGCAGGTACGTTTGATGTAAGTGAACCATGGTATTGAAGTATTTTTGCACAGACGCAGAATCTCCACCAGTTCGGCTCTATATTTCCAGAGATCCTGAGACGACCAGATTTTACGCCAAAAGGTCAGGGGTTTAAGACCGAGGACCTCTGAAATCGGTCTCAGGCCCAGGTCCAGTCTGAGCGGCATGAGTGGAGTGCTAGTTGGTAATGCGGTCAACCGTCTGAGAAAATCATTCTCCGTTGTCTGGAGTTTCTGCCCCATAGTGTGACCCCATAATTCAGCTCCATATATCACCGATGCTCTTGCTTGGGTTTTGTAGATCTGCAAGCGAGGCGCAAACGGCCTATACGTCAAACCCCTCGCCATCCTTGCAATGCCCCCCACAAGCTGAACAAGCTTCATATTCATCTTGGACAGGTGGGGGTCCCATGACATGGACTGGCTTAGGACCACCCCTAGGTATTCAAACGTTAATACCCGTTCTAGCCTGACTGTTCCAATAGAGGGTGGTGCTCGAGTTCTGGAGGGTGGATTGAAGATCATATATTTCGTTTTTGTGGCATTGATCTCCAATCCACGGTCTGTACAAAAACGCACAAACCCATCCAGGACTCTCTGGAGACCCATGGGAGATTTAGAGAGCAGCAGGGTGTCATCCGCAAACATAATTGCGGGAACCCTGCTGCCATCAAGCTTGGGAGCGTCGGTGTTACTCAGCTGGTTGAGGAAACTAATGACCCCGTTGACAAAGAGGCAAAAGAGAGTGGGTGCGAGAACGCACCCCTGACGGACCCCCCTGTCAACGGGAAAAGCATCAGACAGGGAGCCATCCCTACCACACCTGACCCTGGCAAAATTTCCATGGTGGAGTCTCTTCAAGATTGATAATATGTCAGCCGGGACCCCTAGGTCCGTTAGGACTGCCCACAGCTTGTCCCTTGGGACCAAGTCAAAGGCAGCCCGTAGATCCACGAAAATCGTGAATAAACTGCCCCCCTCAAGAAGGACCGTTTTCCAGTAGATAAGGTGCAAGCGGAAAATTTGGTCAGTTGTCGAGATCCCCCTTTGGAACCCTGCCTGGTATGGGCTCATAATCTTGTTAGCTTCGATCCAGTCCTGAAGGCGATTCAGGATGAGTCTACCAAAGATCTTCTGGGAGACATCGATTAATCTAATAGGTCTGTAGTTGGCCGGGAGCAGAGGCGAACCCTTCTTAAAAATTGGGACAATCTCTGCGCCCAGCCAAGTACCAGGGATAGCCATGCCTTCAAGGATGGCATTAAAAAGGATCGTGAGATAGGGCGCCCAAACATCCGCCTCCTGTTTAAATAGGTCACCTGGGATGCCATCCAGCCCAGGTGCCTTCCCGGATGCCAGGGCAACTACAGCCACACGCACCTCATCGACTTTAAGAGGGGCCGCCAGCCCTTCTTGATGTAAAATGGAGATGGTACTATTTAGGGCATCCTGTGGCGATTGGTAAAGGGACTGATAATGGTCTTGCCAGACTTTTGGTGAAATATTCGAAAGTGTGGCCGGGACCAGTTCCTCTAGGCCGGAGTTGACACAGCACCAAAATTTGCGCGAGTCAGCTCTGGCTAAGAAGGTAGTCAATCTTTCCCACTTATCATGCTCCCATTCCCCTTTGGCATTAGTAATTAGGGTTTTATAAGCTACTCTTCATGCCCTAATATCGTCTTTATCCTTACCCATTTTAATGGAAAGTAAGAGGTCGGTTTTTGCCTTTCGGCAAGCTTTATTGTACCACAAGGGGAGGGGGCTTTTCCTACCATGACTGTTTATTTTTTGGGTTAGGCATTCTGAAAGAATTTAACCAGATCATCATGAATCTGCCCAAGTTGCATAAAAATGATCTGGGGAACTCCTTCTATTCTAAGTGCCTCAAGCTTTTCAAAGATAGGAATGACCTGTGCGTAAAGTAGAGGGACCTTCTCTTGGTGTGAGACTAGATGTTCCCATTTAACTCTACGCCTGTTATTGGCGAGAGCCAAGGGGTTCTCCTCTGCAGTCCCTAGAGTACCTCTCGAGTCCAGTCCTAGATGGTCATAGACTAGTTCGAGGGCATTGTGATCACTATCCTGTCTAGATAGAACGCTAAAGTCCCTTACACGTGTCCATGAAGACAGGGGGGCCATGACATAATCTATACGAGATTCGCAGCCCTTTCGATTAAATGTACAACTAGAAGGGATGTCCGACTTTAGCCTACCATTACAAGCTCTAAGGCCAAATTTCAGGGACAGGGAAGTAATTTGTAAAACTAAAGGGGAGCAAGCTCTTACGGCCGGAGCCTGCGTGGGGGGAATGGACCACAGGAGGTCTTCTTCCGAGGACAGCCCCTCTAATATACCTGGAAGTGGCTCGTAATGACAATTTAAATCGCCACCAATGATAAAGGGGATGTCCTCGGGGATTGTTTCCAAGACTGTCGCTAATTTTGCAATAGTGGGCGATTCCTGTGCGATGCTCACTGGCCGTGCATAAATATTGACCAGGAGCAAATTATGGGAATTAGGCCATTCCAACAATACAGCTAAAATGTCTTCTGAATCGGTTGGAAAAATACTGGCCTTACAGCCCAGATCTATAGCCACCCAAATGGCTAGACCGCCGGACGGGCGGCCCCTCCCCCCCCCAGGTCGCATGTACTGAGAATGTGGCGAAGCCAGATTGTGGGACCTCTTCTCTTGCCCAGGTCTCCTGGAGGAGGCAGATGTCTTTGCCCCCTATAAAGGAGCTCCAGGCCGGGTTGGTCCATTTGTTGGCTAGGCCCGCAACATTCCAGGATAGAATCTTTAGGGGAAACAGAGCAGCCGTCACGTTTTGAGATTCTGGGCTGCATGGCTGGTCTGGACATGGCTCCAGGTGCAGATCAGAAGACAAACTAGGGATTTGAGCATTGCTGCCAATAACCAAAGTGGGCGGAGAATAGGTAGTCCCCTCATGACCATCTGCATTTTGAATGTTGAAATGGTGCTCCTGTGCAATTGGAATATCAGAAGGCAAGGGAGAGATGGGAGAAGAAATGTGATGCGGGGCTTCACCATCCCCCCGAGTGGGTGGTCAATCCACCATGTCTAGAGGGCTAAACCTATTGTATGTACGTGGGTAGTCGTAACATGGGGGGACGACAGAAGGGAAGTCCCTGCTAAACCCTGGGCCGCCCCGCTTCCCTCCCCTGCCAACCAGTGTCCATCGTTCTTGCTCCTGGGCAAGCAGTATATTCGGATAGAAAAATGTAAGTGGCTGGGGTTGGATCAGGGATCCCTGGGTATTGTGGGGCCAGTTGCAAATATGTGCCACCGTCCGTGAATCACGGAAGTTGATCAGTACACAGTCTCCCTTGGTAAGTTTGGTGGTAGACCCCAGCCATGGCACCCTCCTCACCATGAGAACCTCGCTATGAATACCCTGGGGTAGGGGTCTGTTTTGGGAGAGCCAGTGGATGACCTTGTTTTTCAGGGCATCAACTGGCTCCTTGGCAAAAGGGCGGAGTTCCGGAATACCAGTTAAAACAACGATATATGGAGCAGCCTCCGGGGGCAAATGAATTGGGCCACAGCCAGTTTCAGTACCTCGTGTCCCTAATGTAGGATCAAATGTCGGCCCTCGAGGGTTGGAATCAGTAGGACAAGGTGTGGGCAAGAGTTCAGGTATGTGCGAAGTGGATGCAATTTGGGCGCCTAGCTGTGTGGACTTGGGCGGAGAACAAATTTCCTTTTCACTTTGAGTTCGGGGAATGCTTACATGATGCTTCACTGATCTGGGTATTTCTAGGAGTGATTGAATTCCCTTCTGAAGATTCATTAAAGAAGTTTCAACTAAAGCCAAGCGGTCCATTAGTGGCAAAAGTAGGTTCTTCAGGAGAGAACTAAGATCAGAAGTGAAATGGCCAGCCCCACACGAAATAGGATTGTGTCCCAGAGATATAAGGGCGGGTATGTCTATGGGATCTGACCCTGTTTCGGTTAAACTTGATTGATTGGATGCGATCCTCATGTTGGGCTTAGAGATCTTGGACTTTTGCCCTTTATTATTTTGTGCATTTCTTTTCCTCTTCGAGATTGCGCCCTCTCGCTCTCCCTGACTCGATGGTTTAGTTGGGGGGTTGCTACAGTGAGTGTTAATCTGTTCTAGGGTTAGAGGGGGCCTTAGTGGTGGAAGGGAGGGGAGACTAAGTTCAGTTGAAGCTGAAATGTCAGAATCAATGTCAAAAGTAGGTGGGATAACTAGCTCAGGGATGCCAGAATCAAGAGCAACAGAAGCTACCTTAGGATCCTGCGCATGAGGTGGAGAGATAGCCTGAGCGAGGGGACCCAATGAGGATCTTCTTACCCAGTCAATCTCCTGGGAGATGCGTCTTTCCAGGACATTAATCTCATCGATGAGCAGAGAGCCCGCCTTGGCAAAGTACATATCTAAAGTGCCAGAGGCAGCTCCGGCAGCGAGGGCAGATTTGCTTCTAGTTTCCCTGGCAGACATGGGTGCGGTCAGGTCAGGCACAGAGCCTTGGAGGCCCCTTGGTACAAGCAATTAATAACAGTAATGGGGCCCTGGGCCTGGCTCGCCCGTTCTCGAACGGCCTCAAACGGCCCGCTCTTTGCCCGGTCTTCGCCCCGGACTACGACCCGCACGCGTCCCGCTATCGCGGTAGTGGGCGTGCCTTATATAGGAGAGAGGGGAGGAGCGATGACCAAGAGCACCCTGGGCCTCGCAGTCCCAGCCGCGGGAGTCAGCCTTCTCTGGGTAAGAGTCACAAGGGTCCCGATGTCCCCGATGTCCCTCCGACGATGGAAAGCTCCACAGCAACAACCAGGTAAGGTCCGCGCCTGCAAACGGCACCCGCGAAGCGGGGGCCGTGAGGCGTTATCAAGGGAAGATAATCAAGGGGAGGAGCCGGGAAGAGGCACCAGGTGCGATGACCAAGAGCACCCTGGGCCTCGCAGTCTCAGCCGCGGGAGTCAGCCTTCTCTGGGTAAGAGTCACAAGGGTCCCGATGTCCCCGATGTCCCTCCGACGATGGAAAACTCCACAGCAACAACCAGGTAAAGTCCGCGCCTGCGAACGGCACCCGCGAAGCGGGGGCCGTGAGGCATTATCAAGGGAAGATAATCAAGGGGAGGAGCCGGGAAGAGGCACCAGGTGCGATGACCAAGAGCACCCTGGGCCTCGCAGTCCCAGCCGCGGGAGTCAGCCTTCTCTGGGTAAGAGTCACAAGGGTCCCGATGTCCCCGATGTCCCTCTGACGATGGAAAGCTCCACAGCAACAACCAGGTAAAGTCCGCGCCTGCGAACGGCACCCCAATCAAATTATTTAAAAGAAGTTGAAAGTGGAAACTGTTACTGTCTTATCTTGGTCAAAAATGTGGACTGGATTTTTGCATCTCGGCATTCCTCTTGCTCCTCTCGTCCATCAATCTAGGGTGTGTCGCCTCGCCACTGCCCGGCTATTGTAAGCTCAACAATTTTCGAGAGACAGACATCAGACCCAGCAGGGCAGGCCTGAGGATCCCTACTACAGTATTGTTCTTCAGTGCTGAGGCACCTCACTCACAAGATGGCATTGCCTCATATATTCACCGAGAAGGGCTTCTCCTCTCCCTACCTCTTCTTCTCACCCGGCAGGGCCTCCTTCCCTGCCTGCAGTGCTGGTCTTCTGCCTATGCCAATCCCGCCACAATCTCCGCCCTCTTTTCCTTTTTCCTCTATGTAAAGTGCACATGAATGTTTGGCCGGCACGAAAGGGCCGGCAAAACAAGCATGCACACTCAGGAGTAGGCAAACCACTCTGAGAGCAGGGCAGATCTGCCCCACTGAGATGCTGCAGCAGGAACAAACACAATGATAATAACCTCAAGTTATTATTATTGCATTTGTTCTTTCTTTCACTGCTTTGCAGCAGTGGGGCGACGCTCCTCCACCTAAGAGGAAGAGGCACCCCTGCTAGAAGGAAATTTGTTCAAGATCCTAGGTGTGTAGATGGAGAAGAGTTGGCTTCTGGTTTCCTCTTTCTTTTATTTCTTAGCTTCCCTGTGGCAATATCCTGGATTCTGGTAGGATGTGGCTCACTTGAAGTGATTCATTTCTCAAAGATATATGCAGGTGGGCTTGAAGGTAAAATCAGTGTAGATTCTTCACTGTTGGAGTTAAGGTTGAGCCCGGAAGCCTTCTACATGAGTCAGTGTGGTGTCTGGGTTAAGCACCTCCATTCAGGTAAGAGAAAATTAATATATGGACTGTTTTGAAGATTGCATTAGATAGGAAGCATTTTGTTTCAGTCAGTAGAGATAGCTAGTTCCAAGCTGTCATGGTTTGATTGGCACTGTTTTCTTTGATGATGAGGTCTGTGTTGACTGTGAATCAAGAGATTTTGCATTGCTGTCAGATTTAGATCAGCCTTTCAGCTTCATTTTAGAAAGCCTGTGTTGATCCTGTGGTTGTTTTGTGCTGTTGGGTAACATGAGGAAGTGCAGCTGACTTTAACAACGGGAAATGTGTTAATTTTGTTTTTAAAAACATGCCTTGCTTGCGTGCTGGAGTGCACAGCACACATCTAGTGTGCGAGATTCTTTTGAATTATTGTAGGCATAGGAATTTGTACTGGAAGGGTATGCTTCCAGTATCACATCTATGCTAGATGAGGGACACTCACCTCTGATCCATGGCTCGAGGCTGTGTGTCATGCAAGGCACCCCAATTAGAGTGTCAGTGGAGGGAATGACAGCAGTAGTTGGTCAATTTTACTTCCTATGACTTTGCGCTGTTTTTTCCCTCTTGCTTACTGCAGCTCCGCAAATTTGGTTGTTGCACTGCACTACATCAACAAAAATGATTATCTGGCCCAGTTTAACATTTCAAGTGGCCTATGGGTGCATCACACCAGGGGCCATATTACAGAAATTGCCCCGGTGGCCCAACAGGTGTTTGCGCCTGCTTTGCGTGCCCCAGGTGCAATTTGGTGTTACACAAGGGGCCCCAGACAATAGTACGGCCCCTTCTGTAATACAGATAGTGCTGGGGCACATAAGCACCAGCGCTATCTGCTGGGGCATTCCCTCATTTGCATTGGAGCATGCCTCATGCACATGAGGAAATCCCTTTGCCTCTACGCCCGCGACGTATTGCAGGTGCAGAGGCAAAGAAGTCCTCAGGAGGTGCACTAAGAGTGCGCCACCCAAAAGATGGCGCACTGTCAGTCCGCCCCCTGATGACAGCCCTCTGGCGGGGGACAAGGGGGTTCCATGAACTCCCTTGGCATCCCCTTGCAGCCGGGTGCAATCAATGACTGCACCTGCCTGCAAGGGGATCTGTAATCCCCTTCAAAAGTGCAGGTGGGTTGCACCCTGCTCCGTGAAAACGCAGAATGGTTGTAAAGCAGCCGTTCCATTTTTCACCTGAATGCGCTGCCCTCGGGGCAGCGAGAGTTCACGGCTGCCCTGGGGCAGCACATACATCGTAACAGGGCGCACTTTCATTGTTTACCCTGGGCGCACCTTTTTAAAGGTGCGCTAGCGCAAACAATGAAAATGAGTATATTGTGTAATGTGGCCCCCGGTGGACTAATGTTGTGTAAAAAAGTAAATTAGATACAAAACACTTTTTAATTGAATGGTGAAATAGTGATGCTGACAATTTAGTCTTCATTTCTTTTTCAATACATTTCAATCCCAACAGCATGATCCTAACAATGTATCTCTATGAACACCGTATTCCTAAAGGTTCCACTGATTAAAGTTTTTTTTGAGGCCAAGTACAACTCCAATTTTGTTAATCATCTTTCAGTATTCCCTGCTGTGCCAGGAAAACGAGGTAACGTGTGATTATCGCTGGGTTTCCAGCGATAATCTCACGTTAGCCTGTTAGCGTGTAGATTTTTATCGCTATTGAGATAAGCGTTGCTAATAGCACGCTATCTCAGCGACAAAAATTCACGCTAGCCGGCGATAATTATCCTCACGCTAAGAGCGCTGAGCGATAATTATTGCCGGTTGTTGTTGATATGCCCCTTAAAGCCAAAAAAGCAGAGATAAAGCCCTTGTTGATATGCCCCGATGTTCTTCTCAGAGATCAGTAATGGGGAAAAATTAATAGGGGGGTAGGGTTTTTCGCTTAACATCTCTATATCTCCCCAGCCAGGTCAGTGACTTTTCAAAGGGCTGTCCAGGCCTTTATTTTGTCAGGAAAAGTGTGAAGGTGAAAATCACTTTTAAGCCTTCTTCGTAACACAGAAAAAGTTAAAGAAGTATTTTTGTATAAAAAGGAAGGAGACAGTTGTGAATTATATTTCCAAGAGAGTTTGAAATGTGTTTACAGTTTTAACAGATCAGGGAGCGTTGGAGGGGGGGTATAAGAGTGCAGTTTGCCTGGGATTCCCTTGGACTCTCTGTAGTTGCGGCCAGCACAGGTAAGGGTGGTGAGGCGGGGCGGGTCAGGGATGTTGACATACGACAGGATAAGTAAAAAAAAAATTTTTTTTTAAAACACCTTGAGCTTGCCGAGTAGGCAAAGCGGCAAGTGCAAGGTAAGTGTTTTTTTTAATTTAATTGCACTTATCCCCACCCCGCTCCCGCCGCACCGCTCTTACCTGTGCTGGCCGCTACTGCCTTTTTGGTGAGCCTGGATTGTGTGCAAAATCTTCTCACCTAAGATGGATGGTACGTCATATTGACTCTGAGGTATTAGAAATCAAGGGATTCCCCTCCCAGTTCATTGTGGCTCCTCTTTCGCCTTCTGTATGTGACACGATCCAAGAAATTCAGAACCTTATTTATGATAAATTGGCATAGGGCACCACTGCATATCTTTTTGCTGCGCTGCCCTACACCAATATGAAAGGGCAGGTACGCACCGTATTTATGAAATACAGTGCATTCCAGTCCTTTTCCCCAACACTGGCATACAATTATCTGCCAAGCGCCAACATAGGCACCATTGCACCATGGTGCAAGGGTGCCCCCGTTGCAGGCAGGATTGTTTTTGTGCAGGAAGGGGCACCTCCCTGCACAAAAACAATCCAGAGAGGCGTTTTCCTTTTTATATGTGTGCTGCAGAATAGGCAGCATGAATGGATAGAGGAAGAAACGAGGAGAAATAAAACATATTTCTCCTCGTTATGCCTGCTTTGGGGAGGCATAAGGTTTTCTCGCTGCCCCAGGTTTGCGTGATTAAATAAATCTGGGAAGCATCAAAATCCATAGATGTCATTGGAACACCTCCTTGACGTAAAGTAAGGCAAGGCAGCAACTTGCACTGCTTTGTCTCACTCCATATCTAAGAGGCCTTGCGAAGCCACACAGAGTGGCTTTGCGTTGCCTCATAGATGTGGTTGAGAGGCTTGCGCTGCCGGACCATTTAAAAAAGTGACGCTCCGGCGATGCAAGCCTCTCATAAATAAGCTCCTCAATGTCACTGCTGCAGCATGATGTTTAAACATGGAGATCATCTTTAATGCAGGGAAACTACAGTATGTTATACTGTTTAAAGCCAATAATGCTGCTGCTGACCCAGGAAGCACATCAATTTTGTTTTCAATGAAACAAAGGCCACAATTATTAATGCTGTTTTCTTTTTTTAGAACATCAGAGTAAAATAAACATTAAATCAATACAAGTTCATTGCAGTGCATGCTTCTTTATTGTCTTTGCACTGCAATGTAACCATTTAAGAAGTAGATTAACACAACTGATGACAAATCAAACGTCTGTGGAGAATAATATCAAGATAGTGGCAGAGCCTCCCATTCAATAGTGCTTAGTAAAGATCTTTTCTGTGTTTACATGAAATCTGTCAGACAGCTAATGCTTTCTCTGGCCAACATAAAAACACATTAATCACACACAAATAAATACTAAAAATAACATTTTACTTGCCGACAATGATCACCAGACTTATCCGGCCACTCCTGAACTACAGAGATCTGTATTAGAAAGATTGTCAGTGTTAAACAAGGCAAAGCTCCTTACTATGTGATATGTCACAGAGGCTACAATGTAAAACCATGTCCTATTGTAATAGCTTTAGAGTTTACAATGCAAAACTCCCTTCTGTCTGAATTTGCCAGGGAGTCCATAAAATACAACCCCTTTCTATTGTCTTACTATTGAGTTCACAATGTTAAATCATCTTCCTACTGCATTTGCCTAGGGTTACCCCATATATAGCCCCTTCATACTGTATTTGACATGGGCTCTGAGATAACAGTATCTGCCTTCTTGATAGGTTAGCTAAAACAAATGCTTCCCAATTAAATGTCTGCAAAGGAGAATACCAACATGAGACAGAGCCAAGACCCTTCTCCCAAAACTGATTAGGCTATTCTTGAAGATTACAGAAGCACTAGTCAGCACTGGCTAAAGCTGTCTCTGGCTAGACATAAAGAAAGCTTCATGATACTGTTTGCTAAAACCAGATGCAGAGTTGGGCAGTTTGTCTTCAATGAGCTAAGAATGAAAGCCAACACATTTTAAGGTGGTATATCATCGAGATAGAAAACAAAATAATACACTTGCTAAAATAGTTTATAATATCAAGTGGGCTTGCTCATGAGTGCTGCTGCTCTGACCAAGATTTCTGATGTCAATTTAATAAGGAGGTACACAAAGGTGCAGATTCCGATCGGGTAAAAAAAACTTCCCGTACGACTCGTACCTGTATTTTTTTACGTACGATTCGTACAAGTCCCGTCCCACCGGTGAAGTACGATTTGTACGTGAAAAATACATACGAATCGCTTCAGGAAAAGTCTACAAGGCGTACCCGGACACTTTTACATACAAATCGTAAAAGTGAAGTCCGAGGGCACAAGTACGATCCGTACCGCCCTTCCGAATACACAAGCGTATGTAAAACGTCCCGTACGGAGCGAACTCTGTACCACTCGTATCCTGGGTAAACTTGTGCCCGGAATACGAGTCGTACAGCCCCCCCTCCCCCGCATATGTCAGCACCGTACCCACGTATGTCAGCACCGTACCCCCCACCATGTCCGCTTTGTACCCCAGCCCCGTACGTGTACACGCTGTACCCCACCACCATACCCCAGCCCCGTACTTGGACACACCATACCCCAGCACCGTACCCCAACACCGTACCCCAGCCCCGTACATGTACGCATCGTACCCCAGCACCGTACCCCAGCCCCGTGCATGTACGCACCGTACCCCAGCACCGTACCCCAGCCCTGTACTTGTACGCACCGTACCCCAGCCCCGTACTTGTACGCACCGTACCCCAGCACCGTACCCCAGCACCGTACTTGTACGCACCGTACCCCAGCACCGTACACCAGCCCCGTACTTGTACGCACCGTACCCCCGCACCATACCCCAGCCCCGTACATGTACGCACCGTACCCCAGCACCGTACCCCAGCCCCGTACTTGTACGCACCGTACCCCAACACCGTACCCCAGCCCCGTACATGTACGCACCGTACCCCAGCACCGTACCCCAGCCCCGTACTTGTATGCACCATACCCCAGCACCGTACCCCAGCCCCATACTTGTACGCACCATACCCCAACACCGTACCCCAGCATCTCGTATGTACGAACCGTACAACAACATTGCATATGTGAGCACTGTACAACAACATCGCGTATGTACGCACCTTACATACGCGAAAATGACTCGTACAGAACCAGGACACTGTAAAACACCACAAGGAGGGTCAATTCGACTCGCACAACACCACAAAACATGTCTACAGTAGAAAAAACATCTAAATGACTGACCTGGCACATCCAAACAGGCAAACAGAGGCCCGAACTCACAACCACCTCTTATAACACACCCACCAAAATTTCAAACCCAGCCACACCCACAAATGGACCAATAAAAAGGGCCCACACACACAAACCATGAGCCTTTGCAACAGACCCACTGCTGACAGACACCACACACAAACAACTGCACCCATACACCTTAACTTACACACCTTCACACAACCTCCTTCACACAGACCCCCTCTTCACATTCAGACCCATACCATCACATTCACACCCACACACCCACAACCATCCACACCCTCACCCCACACCATGCCCACAGACAAGAATCCAAAGTTCACAAGGGAGGAGTTGGACATCCTTGTCAACGAAGTCATCAGAGTCGAGCCACAGCTCTTTGGAACATTGGTCAGACAGACCAGCATAGCCGAAAAATCACGCCTGTGGCAGAGGATCGTCGATAGGGTGAATGCTGTTGCACCCATCAGAAGGACCAGGAATGAATGCCAAGCCAGGTGGTACGATCTGCGGAGGGCAGTCAAGCGCAAAATGAACGAGGACTACGCCCAGAGCCACATCACTGGAGGTGGGCTGCCCCGCAGACCGGTACATTACCATCCCTGGGAGGAGAAGGTGATGGCCCTGCTTCCGCCGGTGGGAGTACACGGAGTCGAAGGAGTTGCAGAGCCTGGTACACTAACAACTTACGTAACATGGGGGTAATGGCATCCACACCCCAACTACACCAAATGCACGCAACTACCCCAAGCCCTCGCCTGACAAAACCACACTCAAAAACAACGCTCATGCCACTAACATGTGCATGCCCCATTCACAAAGCAAGGCCATGTCCCAGGCTACACAAACCACAAACACAAGACTGGATGTCCGTGATGCTGGGAGGGTGAGGCTCAAAAAACACATTGTTCAACTCAGAAGCAGACATCATTGCCCTCAGCCCATATGGCCCAGGTACATACCCATGCACCATGCTCAATGCACAGGGACTGGCTAAGTACTGACAAGGTAGCTGACACTTGGGCCTGCTGTAGCCAGCACAAGGCCCTCCTGTGACCACTGTAAACTCTATCACCAACACCACAAGCTCAAATATCTAGGACAGGAACTCACACTCACTGTCATGCCAGCATGCTCCATGAGGGGACAGACACATCACCTGGGAGACCCAATGTCAAATCACACTACACCCAACAGCAGGCCCTGTCACAAACACCCCTTACACAAGCACACACCCCCGGGGCAGGCAATGGATTTACCCACTCTCACAATGGACATGTGACACAACAAGATTAATCCATAGCCAAAGAAGCATCACAGCCAAAAATCTACATGGCAAACACTCATGAGAACATATCAATCTGTCCCCCGCAACATACCCATCCACAAGTGAACATTGAGAGGAATGCTAGGCACATCCAACTACCTGGAGGAACTGTGCCAACTTGAATATGTATGAAACATGGATGTCGCATGAAACAGCATCAACATTGTCTCTCTCTCACACACAGGGCAAGTCATGGATCTCCCCCCAACAATGGGGGGGAAGAATCACAGTCCCAGGCTCAGCAGGAAGCTGATCCCACCGGCAGCGACGACTCTCAACACTCCGTGGATGACCCCAACCCACCTGGACCCTCTGGTGCTCAAGCCCCTGCAGCACCTGCTTCAGGTACATCTGTGCCAACCACCACCCCCATTCCTGCCACATCCCAGGAGACACCCAGGAGCCCTGCCCGCACTGAACAACTGAGCCAGTCTGACCTGGAGGGACAAGGTTCTCCGGGCACCCAGGAGGAGGCAGACAACCCCGCAAATGCCATCCCTCAAGGATCCCGTAGACCCGATGTGCCCACAATGGCAGGCCAGGCTCGTGTGGGCAGGGGTGGTGGGAGTGGAGGCAGGCGGAGGCGAGAACCTGACCAGCCAGCTGAAGGGACCGGTATGTCACACATACGCCACATCCTGGACACATACCGGCGTGACACCAGGGCCATCAGCCAGGTAGTGGAGACCCTCACAGAGATTAAGAACCAGCAGGCCGAGCAACACGCCAGTCAACAACAACACCAAGGACGGATGGAGGCAAGACTGGCTGAGCTCCTGGCGGTACAAACGGACATAAGCCGTTCACTCCGTAGGATCGCCAACAACATGGGCAACCCTCCCTGTGCCCCCAGGCGAAGACCACCACCAGCCACAGGGAGGGAGGAGGAGGAGGATTCGTCCGACGGAGCGTCCCAAGCATCGTCAAGGCCTGCATCTGAGGGTCCCCCGAGGAAGGTGGGTCGTCCACGGAAAAGACCGTGAGAGGCAGCGGACCATTCACATCTCCCAGGTCACCTGGCCTGGCACCTGGCCCTCATGCGCAACAGCAGCACCTCATTCAATGACATTCTCTACCACATGGACTTGCTGGTCACAGTCTGACCAATGATGCCAAACCCTGTGGTCTGGACTTTGATGACTTCAAATGACAAGGATCCCATCGCCCCCTGTGAACTTTGGATTCTATGCACACTGTATAGCAACTATTTTTCCACACTAAACACGCCCCCCACCGAGAATAAAAGTTAATTTCTTTAATTATATGTTGCAGTCATTTTGCATGAGTGCACAACCTACGTGTGGGGAAATGTCAAACTATGCCTGAGTGTTGAGCTAACTCCAGCCATCCATACCCGGGGAACTGAGTCTGGTACAGGACACACATGTGTCACAATGTATCATCCAATACAGACATGGCGCACAATACTCACCCGTGATGGCCTCAAGCTGCTGAGGGGGGGCTTGCAATACTGTGCGGACAGACCAATTTGGGTGAGTATCATTAAGGCGTAGAGGTCATGGCTCATGTGGATGTTCCCGGGGAGGGAGTACCAGGTATGTTTGGCCAGGTGGGAGAACTATGTCCTGCATGCTGGAGTACGGTGGATGTGAAGAATAGTGGCCAGGGCAAGGTTGGATGCACGGAGTTGGCCCAATGGGGTCTCGGATGACAGACGTCCAAGGTTTGTTTGGGGTCTGGGGTTGTGGACTGCCTCCTGAGTGTGGTTGAGGAGTCTGAAGGTCATCCTGCAGCAGACAGTGATCCATTGCAGCTATCTCAGGTGGAGGGTGATGTGGCTGGAGTGCAGGATGTTGAAGCTGAGGTGTGCAGATGCACCCTGGATGTGGACAAGTTTCCTGTGACTTTGGATGTACTTGCTCCGTAGAGGGCAGGGCAGTAGTTGACACGGCTGTTGTCGTGGACCTGGGGGATGGTCTGTCTTTCCTTGGAGTGGATCTATCTGTGGATCATGTGCATCATGCAGAGGGTGTTGCAGCATGAGGTACAGATGCTGGTGATTTGCATGGCAAATGTGAGCGACAAATCCATGATGCACACCATCTTGTGTGCATGGGCACTGGGTGCTTGTGTAGGGCCCTGGCGGGTGGGACACAAGGAGTTGACCCAGCTGTAAGGGGACAATGCTCAGATGATTACCTCAGTTTTGTACAAGTCCTGCCTCACGTGGCTGATGTTCAGCCATTCATCAACGGACCTCATGCCTTCTTGAATGTTGGAACTGGCAATGGCTGCGTCTTTGGTGAGGGTGAGGAGCACCTGGCTGTCAATGGCATACGAGCTGATGATGAGGTTGTGTGCGTATGTAATGGTGGAGAGGGGGGGCCTGGACACATTGAAGATTGACACGCTGAGAGATGATCCCTGGGCCATGTGCCAGATGACGCCACTATACTACATGCTGAAGGCTTGAGTCCCACTCCCATGGCCTTGCTGGTGTACGGAGCCGGTGTGGAGTAGGAGGGACATGACCTGGTTGGTGTGACAGGGCCTGGAAGGCGGGGCAGCGCTGTGTAGGCAGTTGGAGTTGCACACTCAGCATGCAAAGGTGTCGTGTGTGCGCTTAGGGTATGCCTGAGATCAGGCAGTTGATTTTCGGATGGACATTGCTTTGAGGGTGGCTGCAACATCAGACTGTAGTGTGATGTGGGTCATGGAAGGACATGAGGGTCGTGCAATGTGCATGTTGCATGCGCTGACGGTCCTGCATTTGGCACCGCGTGGCCGCAACAGTGGCACAGACAAGCTGATGACAGCCAAATGAATGGGTGGAGGGAGGAAGGGAGGAGCATCCTTGAGGCGTGTGTGTTGCCAAATCCGGCAACTTTGTGGGCCCTTGCTGCAGGGGCCGCAGCAGCAGGCGGCATGTCCTGAAAAACGATGCCAAAAGTAGCACACAAAGACAAGGATGTCAGAAAGGACAACTGCAAAATCAAAGGGAATGATGGACGGAGTGTTGAACATTGCAAGCACTCACCCCCAGTCAACTGATCTGGGTTTAATCCATCACCGTTCTTTAGCCCACTCTGCCACCCCAGTTCAGACATGGCCATATGCAAATCAGTCTGACCCTGTGCCTCATGGGAACAGTCCAGCCCGAACTGCCAAGTCATGTCTTCCCTGGACCGGAAACAAGCTTCCTAGGACTGGTTTCTGGCATTTCAGCCGTCTTCAGCCAGGCTTGCTTGAATCCAGTGGCAAAGTGAGCAAGGGACTCACGTCTGAGCATACCCTGCCAACTTATGGCGAGCAAAGCAAAACCAAAGGGAATGATGGACGGAGTGTTGAACATTGCAAGCACTCACCCCCAGTCAACTGATCTGGGTTTAATCCATCACCGTTCTTTATCCCACTCTGCCACCCCAGTTCAGACATGGCCATATGCAAATCAGTCTGACCCTGTGCCTCATGGGAACAGTCCAGCCCGAACTGCCAAGTCATGTCTTCCCTGGACCGGAAACAAGCTTCCTAGGACCGGTTTCTGGCATTTCAGCCGTCTTCAGCCAGGCTTGCTTGAATCCAGTGGCAAAGTGAGCAAGGGACTCACGTCTGAGCATACCCTGCCAACTTATGGTGAGCAAAGCAAAACCAAAGGGAATGATGGACGGAGTGTTGAACATTTCAAGCACTCACCCCCAGTCAACTCATCTGGGTTTAATCCATCACCGTTCTTTAGCCCACTCTGCCACCCCAGTTCAGACATGGCCATATGCAAATCAGTCTGACCCTGTGCCTCATGGGAACAGTCCAGCCCAAACTGCCAAGTCATGTCTTCCCTGGACCGGAAACAAGCTTCCTAGGACCGGTTTCTGGCATTTCAGCCGTCTTCAGCCAGGCTTGCTTGAATCCAGTGGCAAAGTGAGCAAGGGACTCACGTCTGAGCATACCCTGCCAACTTATGGCGAGCAAAGCAAAACCAAAGTGAATGATGGACGGAGTGTTGAACATTGCAAGCACTCACCCCCAGTCAACTGATCTGGGTTTAATCCATCACCGTTCTTTAGCCCACTCTGCCACCCCAGTTCAGACATGGCCATATGCAAATCAGTCTGACCCTGTGCCTCATGGGAACGGTCCAGCCCGAACTGCCAAGTCATGTCTTCCCTGGACCGGAAACAAGCTTCCTAGGACCGGTTTCTGGCATTTCAGCCGTCTTCAGCCAGGCTTGCTTGAATCCAGTGGCAAAGTGAGCAAGGGACTCACGTCTGAGCATACCCTGCCAACTTATGGGGAGCAAAGCAAAACCAAAGGGAATGATGGACGGAGTGTTGAACATTGCAAGCACTCACCCCCAGTCAACTGATCTGGGTTTAATCCATCACCGTTCTTTAGCCCACTCTGCCACCCCAGTTCAGACATGGCCATATGCAAATCAGTCTGACCCTGTGCCTAATGGGAACAGTCCAGCCCGAACTGCCAAGTCATGTCTTCCCTGGACCGGAAACAAGCTTCCTAGGACCGGTTTCTGGCATTTCAGCCGTCTTCAGCCAGGCTTGCTTGAATCCAGTGGCAAAGTGAGCAAGGGACTCACGTCTGAGCATACCCTGCCAACTTATGGCGAGCAAAGCAAAACCAATGGGAATGATGGACGGAGTGTTGAACATTGCAAGCACTCACCCCCAGTCAACTGATCTGGGTTTAATCCATCACCGTTCTTTAGCCCACTCTGCCACCCCAGTTCAGACATGGCCATATGCAAATCAGTCTGACCCTGTGCCTCATGGGAGCAGTCCAGCCCGAACTGCCAAGTCATGTCTTCCCTGGACCGGAAACAAGCTTCCTAGGACCGGTTTCTGGCATTTCAGCCGTCTTCAGCCAGGCTTGCTTGAATCCAGTGGCAAAGTGAGCAAGGGACTCACGTCTGAGCATACCCTGCCAACTTATGGCGAGCAAAGCAAAACCAAAGGGAATGATGGACGGAGTGTTGAACATTGCAAGCACTCACCCCCAGTCAACTGATCTGGGTTTAATCCATCACCGTTCTTTAGCCCACTCTGCCACCCCAGTTCAGACATGGCCATATGCAAATCAGTCTGACCCTGTGCCTCATGGGAACAGTCCAGCCCGAACTGCCAAGTCATGTCTTCCCTGGACCGGAAACAAGCTTCCTAGGACCGGTTTCTGGCATTTCAGCCGTCTTCAGCCAGGCTTGCTTGAATCCAGTGGCAAAGTGAACAAGGGACTCACGTCTGAGCATACCCTGCCAACTTATGGCGAGCAAAGCAAAACCAAAGGGAATGATGGACGGAGTGTTGAACATTGCAAGCACTCACCCCCAGTCAACTGATCTGGGTTTAATACATCACCGTTCTTTAGCCCACTCTGCCACCCCAGTTCAGACATGGCCATATGCAAATCAGTCTGACCCTGTGCCTCATGGGAACAGTCCAGCCCGAACTGCCAAGTCATGTCTTCCCTGGACCGGAAACAAGCTTCCTAGGACCGGTTTCTGGCATTTCAGCCGTCTTCAGCCAGGCTTGCTTGAATCCAGTGGCAAAGTGAGCAAGGGACTCACGTCTGAGCATACCCTGCCAACTTATGGCGAGCAAAGCAAAACCAAAGGGAATGATGGACGGAGTGTTGAACATTGCAAGCACTCACCCCCAGTCAACTGATCTGGGTTTAATCCATCACCGTTCTTTAGCCCACTCTGCCACCCCAGTTCAGACATGGCCATATGCAAATCAGTCTGACCCTGTGCCTCATGGGAACAGTCCAGCCCAAACTGCCAAGTCATGTCTTCCCTGGACCGGTTTCCTGCATTTCAGCCGTCTTCAGCCAGGCTTGCTTGAATCCAGTGGCAAAGTGAGCAAGGGACTCACGTCTGAGCATACACTGCCAACTTATGGCGAGCAAAGCAAAACCAAAGGGAATGATCGACGGAGTGTTGAGCATTGCAAGCACTCACCCCCAGTCAACTGATCTGGGTTTAATCCATCACCGTTCTTTAGCCCACTCTGCCACCCCAGTTCAGACATGGACATATGCAAATCAGTCTGACCCTGTGCCTCATGGGAACAGTCCAGCCCAAACTGCCAAGTCATGTCTTCCCTGGACCGGAAACAAGCTTCCTAGGACCGGTTTCTGGCATTTCAGCCGTCTTCAGCCAGGCTTGCTTGAATCCAGTGGCAAAGTGAGCAAGGGACTCACGTCTGAGCATACCCTGCCAACTTATGGCGAGCAAAGCAAAACCAAAGGGAATGATGGACGGAGTGTTGAACATTGCAAGCACTCACCCCCAGTCAACTGATCTGGGTTTAATCCATCACCGTTCTTTAGCCCACTCTGCCACCCCAGTTCAGACATGGCCATATGCAAATCAGTCTGACCCTGTGCCTCATGGGAACAGTCCAGCCCGAACTGCCAAGTCATGTCTTCCCTGGACCGGAAACAAGCATCCTAGGACCGGTTTCTGGCATTTCAGCCGTCTTCAGCCAGGCTTGCTTGAATCCAGTGGCAAAGTGAGCAAGGGACTCACGTCTGAGCATACCCTGCCAACTTATGGCGAGCAAAGCAAAACCAAAGGGAATGATGGACGGAGTGTTGAACATAGCAAGCACTCACCCCCAGTCAACTGATCTGGGTTTAATCCATCACCGTTCTTTAGCCCACTCTGCCACCCCAGTTCAGACATGGCCATATGCAAATCAGTCTGACCCTGTGCCTAATGGGAACAGTCCAGCCCGAACTGCCAAGTCATGTCTTCCCTGGACCGGAAACAAGCTTCCTAGGACCGGTTTCTGGCATTTCAGCCGTCTTCAGCCAGGCTTGCTTGAATCCAGTGGCAAAGTGAGCAAGGGACTCACGTCTGAGCATACCCTGCCAACTTATGGCGAGCAAAGCAAAACCAATGGGAATGATGGACGGAGTGTTGAACATAAGGACAACTGCAACAGGCGTATGTATAGGAAGGAGTGTCCGGTTACCCATGGCACACCTAGAGAAAATGGATGCACAATAACCAAAGATGACTGACACAGGATCAGGAAACAGAAGGCCGAGCTGCGCACAGGAGACACACCCTCAGCAGGCATTGACAGCCCGTTGTGGGGACCAACATGCCCAAATACATACACAACCATGGACTTCATGCACAATAGAGATTCTAACCCATGAAGAACTGCATGCATGTTGCCAAACTACACATAGACTTATATGCACAATCTTTGACAACTATGCCAGAGATGCCGCATGCAAAGTGGCAAGAGACCTGCATTGACAGAGATGAGGCACCTTGGAGGTTGAGTGACACCTTTATTACTCAGGCTCACACTAAGGGAACTGCATCAATATGAACAGACTCACAGGTCATTTGGCTGAACATGTGGGACCTACACTGGACACCCCCTTCACAACACAGATGTTGTAAATCCAAATGAACTGGCACACAAGTTAAGGGGATGAGCCAAACACCCCCTGCTGCACACGGAGAGGCTGCAATTCCCCATTGAGCCTCTTATGGGGATGTCCCACACTATGTCCACCCGTAGCATCCCGTATATTTCTGAGGGAAGTTTTACACACATTGATGCCTTCATCAGAATCCACAAACCATTACAGATGACTGTCACAAAGGTTGACTATCAATTCATGGGAGTCATGCTACATGTCATGTGCCCCATGGTGAGTCGACATGTATGCATGGTAACACAACATGCACAGGAGCAGTCCCCACACATTCCAAACACGTACCACCCCCAAAATGCCTTGCTGCAATCCTTACCCAAAAAGACTTTTCCCCATGTCTGTGCATGGAACGCTGACTCAGCACACGCTGCAATACTCATGAGGAATAGCAGGAGGCCAACGATGACACGACCAGACAACATGCGCAAGAACCTGTGGATGACAGACACACAAGAAGTCAGCTAAAAGATTGTTATCTGCATACATGGTCATTTACTCTACAGGAATAATGTTGTCATCATGCGAATTGAAAATTTAGTGTCTCAGCAAAAATGTGTGGAATGACATCATCACTCGAGTGACACATCAGAACACACATCTGAGTCACTTAACATACAGTCAGCTGGACACACACATTGCAACACATGCCACACAAGGATCAAAGCGTGCACACTCAGACCCAGTGACTCACCATTATGAGAAGAAGTTGTGTGTGAGCTGACTTCGGATATCCTCCTCCTCCTCCTCCTCACTTGCCTCATGACCAAGCCCTTCATCCTCCACGGGTGGGTGATCCTGCTCATCTTGCTCCAGGATGAGTGGCACTGCCTTCTCCACTGCCATGTGGTGCAGCATGCAGCAGACGAGGAAGATTTTGCAGACCTTTGCCGGTGCATATGGGAGGGACCCGCCTGTCTTGTCAAGGCACCGGAATCGGCTCTTCAGGAGGCCAAACGTCCTCTCAATCACTCGCCTGGTCTGCCCGTGTGCATTGTCGTAACGGGGATCTGCAGCTGATCTTGGGTTGCGGAGCGGCGTCATCAGCCATGGCATGTTGGGATAGCCAGAGTCCCCTACATGGAAACATCATGTAAAGAAGTGGGTCAGGAGATGCCGTAAGATACAAAGATACCGCAAAACACAGGACAAACAGAGTATACCCACCAACAAGACATGCTTGTTCGTTGTGCAGCCGCAGCATCATTTGTGGCACCCTGCTACGCCTCATAATGTACGCATTGTGTGCTGACCCTGGAAAACGTGCACAGACACGGGAAATCAGCATGTTAGCAAGACACACCACAAGGGCATTTATAGAGTGGTAATGTTTACGGTTGCGATAGGCTACCTACTGTGCCTGTGGTGGTACCAAAGCCACATGTGTCCCATCAATGGACCCAATTACATTGGGCATCCCTCCCAGGGCATAGAAATCACCCTTGACACCTGTCAACTCCTCAGGAGTCGGAAAATGGATGAATTCATCCAGGTGCTCCAACATGGCTGCTAGAACATCATGCAGGACACGGCTGAACATCGTCTGTGACATGCCACTAACATCAGCTATGGTGAATTGAAACATACCTGTGGCAAAAAAATGTAGGGCTGCCATCACCTTCATCTTTGGGGTCAGCGCAGTAGGATACCTCTGTCGCGGTTGGAGGTGTGGTGCCAGCCTGTTTGTCAGGTCCTCAATCAACTGTTGGGTGAATCTGTAACGTCGTATGCAGTCACGTTCCCTCATGGCACCCAAGTGTGGCATTGGTCTGGGGACAGGCGGTGCCCTGCAGAAAATTGGAATGAATAACGAAGAGTGAGAACATAACAACATCAATGTCAATGAACTGAGCACATGCTCAACTGCTAATACACATCTGCTAAATACAGAGTCTGGTCTGTGCAATACATCCAGGACACGTATGCCAGCCAGGTGATACTCCTACAAAAAGCAAGCTACACCCGTTGATTGGCAAGTCTACATGACATGCCCTGAAACGAGCTGTGGGCAAGTGTAAGTGAACAGCCAGAGACATCACAAGAGTAACATACATCCACATATCTGCATTTGAAGGATGGCATCTCACACAGACACCTGACGGCAAGCTAGACGCACAGGTCACATGGAATGTCAAATGTACAGATCACACAGATTGCGATGAAGGGGTACACGTGAAAACAGAAAACACAGACATTGAGACGACGCAGATATGTCCTCATGTCTAAATATCATGTTCGATGCATACCGACACACGTTACGTGGGAATCCACATGTGGCATGGTGTGCGTAGATGTGTGCCATGCTCATCTACACACAGACACATGTTGGATGCAGCAACAACAGATGCAGTTGATGGAACACCAACAGCAAGCTCATGGGAACACATGACACACACATGACATAGTCACATCGGGGCACGCTGGTCGTTAAATGTCAGTTGTCAGTGTCCCTGTCCCTGGCATCAGGGGACATTTGCGGATGGTGGTGACTGTGCCATCCAGTGATGCTGTGCTTGACACGTTTGAACTACATGCACACATGTGCAAAGTGTGAAGGGGAAGTGTGCCACATAGTGCCCCATCACACATGACATGTGTACACAGGTCATTACACATCAATTGTGCAAATACATGAGGAGACATGTGCAATATCACTGCCTGACACACCTAGGCCCTGCACATGTAGGACTGCAATGACAATGACTTGATGTACATCCTAGTGCAAGTCTGAGACCTCCATTCCTTTGGTGTGTGCATCCTATCACCAGTGTACGCGTGTGAAACACACCGTACACACGCTCTGAGGGCGTGTGTACGGTCCGTATCACTAGAGTTGTGGGGCCGTAGGAGTACGCGCGGTACAGACCGTACAAGTACGGTCCGTATTACTATAGTAGTGGTGCCGTAGGAGCACGCGTGGTACGGAACGTACACATGTACGTGTACTACCAGTGCCTACATGTACGTGTACTACCAGTGCCTACACGTACATGTACTACACGTACGTGTAGGCACTGGTAGTACACGTACGTGTAGGCACTGGTAGTACACGTACGTGTACGTGTACTACCAGTGCCTACATGTACGTGTACTACCAGTGCCTACACGTATGTGTAGGCACTGGTAGTACACATACGTTTACACACTGGTAGTACACGTACGTGTACGTGTACTACCAGTGCCTACCCGTACGTGTACTACCAGTGCCTACACGTACGTGTACTACCAGTGCCTACACGTACGTGAACTACCAGTGCCTACAAGTATGTGTACTACTAGTGCCTACACGTACGTGTACGCACTCGTAGTACACGTACGTGTAGGCACTGGTAGTACACATATGTGTAGGCACTGGTAGTACACATACCCGTACATGTACTACCAGTGCGTACACGTATGTGTACTACCAGTGCCTACACGTACGTGTACTACACGTACGTGTAGGCACTGGTAGTACACGTACGTGTAGGCACTGGGAGTACACATATGTGTACATGTACTATCAGTGCCTACACGTACGTGTACTACCAGTGCCTACACGTATGTGTAGGCACTGGTAGTACACATACGTGTACACACTGGTAGTACACGTACGTGTACGTGTACTACCAGTGCCTACCCGTACGTGTACTACCAGTGCCTACACGTACGTGTACTACCAGTGCCTACACGTACGTGTACTACCAGTGCCTACCCGTACGTGTACTACTAGTGCCTACACATACGTGTACGCAATGGTAGTACACGTACGTGTAGGCACTGGTAGTACACGTACGTGTAGGCACTGGTAGTACACGTACCCGTACGTGTACTACCAGTGTGTACACGTACGTGTATGCACTGGTAGTACACGTACGTGTACGCACTGGTAGTACATGTGCGGGTACGTGTACTACCAGTGCCTACACGTACGTGTACTACCAGTGCGTACAGGTACGTGTCAAACGCACTGTGCAACTGGTGCCATAGGGGTACATGTGAAACGCACCCTACCTGTGTGTGGATTCGAAAATTACATAGGGGACACATAAGGGACAAGTATTAGGCACTAAATGCATGCTGGTTGTCATGGATACAGAGTTTTCAGTTCAAATTTTTCCATCAGGTGTCCTGGAAAAGTCAGTTGGCCACAAAATACAATGTTGCAAAGTGGTTGTTGACTTGACATGATGCTCAAAATTTGAACGATACAAATGCTGTCACAGGTGTATGTGGAAAGGGATTGGAGTAAATGTAAGATGCGAATGAATCTGACCAATCACTATGTAGTCCTCCAAATGAATGCCCCTCAGCAAGACAGATATAAGTCAGCCAGAACCCATGAAAGGGCACTTGCCTGCACAACTTTCCTGTCGACAACATTGCTGCTGTCTGTGCTTCCTCTGGCACCATGTCAAGGTCTGTGGAGAGGGCCCGGCCATTCACCCAGGAGGAGAATGAGGCATTGCTGGATGTCATCCTCCCACAGTACCCCAGCCTGTATGGGAGACCAGGGGAGTAGGTGAGTGCTGACTCCACTACCTTTGACTGTGCACCTTTTTTGTGACTGTCACTTCTGGCATTGTGTCCAGGTGTGACAGACATGCAATGTTGTTTAGAGTGGGTCCCAGGGGGGGGGGAATGGCTTATGTCTCTCATGCAGAGCATGATGTAGTTCATGTGTGCACTCCTCACTTGCATTGTGTTTACTGTGACATTCACTGCATAGTGCATGACACATTTATACTGGCTAATCCTTTGTGGCATTTTTGGTCTATAGTCCTGAGGTGATTCTGGGGTCCCCCCGGTGTGACAGATGACTGTACCCACAGATGTGTGTGAGTTGAGTGGAGCTGTGGTGAGAGTGTCCAAGTGATGTGTACGCCCCCTGGACATTGATGTGTGTGAATGTTCCTTGTCATGTGGGTGAGTGTCTATGTGAAGTGTTGCACCACAGCTGCATGGAGGAGGCTACAGCTTTACCCATCTGATGTGAGAAGTAAGCTGTGCTGTGTGTCTGACTTGCTGAGCTAGCCCCACACCTGTGACACCCCACAGGCAAGTGGCACATGTGCAGAGTGAGGTTTGTATCCGCTGTCAAGTCAAGTCAAGTCAGAGAATTTATATAGCGCACTACATACCCAGAGGGTCTCAAGGCGCTTAGGGAGGGGTGGGGGATTACTTGTCAAATATCCACGTTTTAAGTTGCTTTCTGAATGCTAGGTGGTTCTGGGTAAGGCGAAGGTAAGTGGGAAGTGAGTTCCAGGTTTTAGCTGCTAGGTAGGAGAAGGATCTACCTCCCATGGTGGTTTTGTTGATGCGAGGTACAGTGGCGAGGGCTTGGTTGGAAGATCCTAGTTGCCGGGGGGGGTGTAGAAGGACAGTCGTGTGTTGAGGCATTCTGGTCCGATTTCGTAGAGTGCTTTGTGTGCGTGGGTTAGGAGCCGGAAAGTGATCCTCTTATTGACGGGAAGCCAGTGGAGGTTTTTCAGGTGACCAGAGATGTGTTCTTTACGCGGGATGTCTAATATGATCCTGGCTGAGGCGTTTTGGATTCGTTGGAGTTTTTTCTGGAGTTTAGCGGTAGTACCGGCGTAGAGGGTGTTTCCATAGTCCAGTCGGCTCGTGACCAGAGCGTGGGTGACCGTTTTCCTAGTTTCGATGGGGATCCAACGAAATGTTTTTTTGAGCATGCGCAGAATGTTGAAGCAGGATGAGGAGACGGCGTTGACTTGTCTGTTCATTGAAAGTGAGGAATCCAGGATGACGCCTAGGTTCCGTGCGTGGTCTGTCGGGATGGGTGCTTTTCCAAGGGCTTCTGGCCACCAAGAGTCGTCCCATGCGGAGGGGGATGTACCTAAAATGAGGACTTCTGTTTTATCTGAGTTCAGTTTCAGACGGCTGTGCTTCATCCATTCGGCAACTTCTTTCATTCCTTCGTGAAGGTTAGTTTTGGCGGTGCTAGGGTCATTGGTGAGTGATAGGATCAGTTGAGTGTCATCCGCGTAGGAGATGATGTTGAGGTTGTGTTGGCGGGCGATGGCCGCGAGGGGGCTCATGTATACGTTGAAGAGGGTGGGGCTGAGTGAGGATCCTTGTGGTACACCGCAGATGACTTCAGTGGCCTTTGATTTGAAAGGTAGAAGGCGGACTCTCTGGGTTCTTCCAGTGAGGAACGAGATGATCCATTCTAGTGCTTTGCCTTGGATTCCGATATTTCTGAGGCGCTGTAGAAGGGTGCTATGGCAGACTGTGTCAAAGGCTGCGGAGAGGTCGAGGAGGATGAGGGCGACTGTGTCTCCATTGTCCAGTAGAGTTCTAATGTCGTCTGTTGCTGCGATGAGGGCGGTCTCAGTGCTGTGTTTTGCTCGGAAGCCGGACTGTGAGGAGTTGAGGGATTTGTTGGCTTCGAGGAAGGCGGCGAGCTGGTTGTTGACAGCTTTCTCGATGACTTTGGCCGGGAATGGAAGGAGCGAGATGGGGCGGTAATTTTTGAGTTCGGTGGGGTCCGCTGTGGGTTTTTTCAGAAGGGCGCTGAGTTCAGCGTGTTTCCAGCTTTCCGGGAAGGTGGCGGAGTTGAAGGAGCAGTTGATGACGTCTCGGAGGTGCGGTGCTATGATGGAGTCTGCTTTGTTGAAGATGTGGTGAGGGCATGGGTCTGTGGGGGATCCTGAGTGGATGGAGTTCATCAGGCGGATGGTGTCCTCAGTGGAGATTGGGTTCCAGTCATTAAGGATGTTCATGTTTAAGGGGGGTGAAGGTTCAGCAGATGGTTGGGTGGGTTGGTCTCCGGGTTGGTTGTCGAAGCTGTTGTGGATGTCTGCAATTTTGTTGTGGAAGAATGAAGCTAGGGAGTCGCAGAGGGCTTGAGAGGGGGTGATGTCGTTGGAGTTGGCCGAGGGATTGGTAAATTCCTTGACGATGTTGAATAGTTCCTTGCTGTTGTGGGCGTTGTTATCTAGTCGATCCTTGAAGGCGGTTTTCTTGGCCTTTCGGATTAGTTGGTGGTGACTGCGGGTGGCGTTTTTGAAGGCGTCCTTGGTGCTGGTGGTTGGGACTTTTTTCCAGGCCTTCTCAAGGGAGCGGCAGAGTTTCTTGGACTTCTTGAGATCATCGTTGAACCATGAGGCCTTCTTGCTGCCAAGTTTGCTTTGTCGTTTTTTCAGTGGTGCTAGGATGTCGGCGCTGTTGGATAACCATAGGGTGAGGTTGGTGGCGGCTTGGTCGGGGTTTGAAGAGTGGGCTGGGGTGTTTAGAAGGAGCGATGAGGAGATCTGGTCGATGGTGATTTTGTTCCAGTTTCTTTGCAGAGTTGGTTGGGGGTGGTTGATGGGTTTGGGCTTGTTGTAGGTAAAGTGAACGCAGCTGTGGTCAGTCCAGAGGAGAGCCGTAGTGTGGCTGAAGGAGACATGATTGCTGGAGGTGAAGATAGGGTCGAGTGTGTGACCTGCGATGTGGGTGGGGGAGGTGACCAGTTGTTTAAGTCCGAGGTTGGCGAGGTTGTCCAAGAGGGTGGTGGAGTTGCGGTCGTTGTTCTTTTCAAGGTGAAAATTGAGGTCTCCCAGAAGGATGTAATCTTTGGAGGGGAGCGCGTGTGGGGTGATGAAGTCCGTGATGTCTTCACTGAATTGTGCGTGGGGTCCTGGTGGCCTGTAAAGGAGGGTGCCTCTGAGTGTGGTCTTGGGGTCGATGTGGATCTGGAAGTGAAGGTGTTCAGAGTTGGCGAGATTGACGTCAGAGCTGGTTGAGATGTGGATGGATTTTTTATGGACGATAGCGATTCCTCCTCCTGTGTGGCCGGTACGGTCCTTGCGTATGATCTTATAATTTTCTGGGATGGCGATGGTGATGTCTGGGGCGGAGGAAGCGTTCATCCATGTTTCTGTTAGGAAGGCGACGTCCGGAGAGATGGTGTCTAGTAGATTCCATAGGTCGATGGCGTGTCTGTGGACCGATCGGGTGTTGAGCAGGATGCCTTGTAGGTGGTTGGGGTCGGGAATCTGGGGTGTGATCGTAGCGGAGTTGGTGACGGTACCGATGAATTTGCAGGAGTAGCATGAGAAAGGTCCATGGGTGTGTCCAGGAGCGGCTTGGACGCAGTTGGTGGAGCGGCCGAGGTTAAGGGCTAGGAGGGTGGTGGCATCATAGGTAATGCGGGAGGGGTGGACTTTACGAGGACCAGGGGCTATGGCGCTGGGCGCGGTCCAGGCGCGGACGGGCGTAGACGGGCTTACCTTTGGCGCACCTTCGGCGCGAATGGGGCGCGATCGCTGCGCGTGAACGCTGCGCGCGGGAGCAACTGTCATATATGGATAGTGGAGGGGAGGGGCGAGGGCGGCTCAGCTGGGAGGCGGGGCGGGCTCACGAGGACGACAACAACAAACAAAATGGAGACGGAGGGGGGAGCACAGCGGAGCGCTAGGGGCAAACGCGCAAACAGAGTAAAAACACAGTATTGAATGATAAAAGTGCAAATGAAGCAAAGCGGCAACCAGGCAGATAGCAGGCAATACTAATTGGCAATTTTAGGTAGCAATGCAGCACAACGATACCAAATGTCTCCAAGGGACACTGGGAGCGACCACTCAGCCCGAGAGAGAGGAGCGAGTCACGGCGCTTTCAGGTAGGGGAGCGCTGTTTCTAGTCAGTGGGAGGGCGGCTCAGCTGGGAGGCGGGGCGGGCTCACGAGGACGACAACAACAAACAAAATGGAGACGGAGGGGGGAGCACAGCGGAGCGCTAGGGGCAAACGCGCAAACAGAGTAAAAACACAGTATTAAATGATAAAAGTGCAAATGAAGCAAAGCGGCAACCAGGCAGATAGCAGGCAATACTAATTGGCAATTTTAGGTAGCAATGCAGCACAACGATACCAAATGTCTCCAAGGGACACTGGGAGCGACCACTCAGCCCGAGAGAGAGGAGCGAGTCACTGCCAATGCCAGGTGATTGATCTGTGCCTGTGTGTGTCTGTGTACTCTGCTGAGGTTGCGTCAGTGGCCTGGGGCATGTAACTGCTTGGAGGTGCTCTCCATCAGCCTGGTGTTGCTTGTGATGCACAGTGTGTGCCATGATCATGGAGTGTGTCGCAACCCTCCTGCCACCTGTGTACTTTCAATGTCATGTAGTGCATTGGGGCTTCCACAGAGGACAATGTCCATCTGACAAAGATGCTATTCCTTGGCAGCATCCTATGCCCTGTTCAACATATCAAAGATGTTCAAATGTGTGTCTCTCTGACATGGAGCAGGTGTAGTGATGTTGTCTCACTTTGTCATCCTCACAGGTAACTGCCTACGAGAAGGGGGAGATCTGGAAGCGGGCCGTCAGGGCTGTGAGATCGGCAGATGGTCGCAGTCGGCGCCTAGCCCAAGTCTGAAAACGGTGGGAGGACATCCGGTGCTGGACCCGGAGGATCGCCCGGGTCCAGCTGGGGCACTCACCTCCACGCCCCCACGGCGGGCGCCGACGCCTGACCCACCAGATGAAGCGTGTCCTGGCGGTGGTCTTCCCTGAAATGGATAGGCAGTTCCAGGAGAGACAGCAGCAAGGAGGGGGTAGGTACATGTGTGTTTGCTGTGTATCACCAGCTTTTGGAAGTGCTCAGTCGCCTGGATACACTGCCAGGGTTTATATGTGCAGTGCATATCCTGTTCCCCCAAGTCAACCGGTGCTGTTATTCCTCCCTTCCCCTCCTTGACATGTGTTCCCTGGTCTGTGTGTAATCACTATTGCACATGGTCATCTAGGCTGCCAGTTAATCCAAGTGCACAATGCTTTCTGCATCATGTGTGGGGGTGGTCTGTGACATGTGTTGGTACCTTGCCTGTGCCCTGTCCTGTTCAGTCATTTGGGGGTCCCTATTTGTTGGCACTGATGATGAGTCTCAACATAGGAGTGTGAGGTTTCAAATGAACACACTTGCAGCATGCATGACCGATGTTGTGGCCTCAGACATAATGTGCATGAGTGGGAGATATGCATAGTGCCAGGACGGTTGCTCATGTTACAGTCAGATCATTCCAGGACCATGGAGAAGTGTGCCCACTACAGTCCCCTGAGACACCCTTGCCTCGTAATCATGTGTGTCATCCAACACTGTGCCCATTCTCTGTGTGTTCAGCATAGGTTGGCCTCTGTGGCATTGTTCCCTGACCTCATTGGTATTTATCTAAAGTGTGCTACATTTGTCCACTGTACAGGGAGACCCCATTTGGCTTGTGCATACTCACACTGGGCAGTGCCTGTGTGTCTATTCACAACTATCTGTTGATGGTTGTTTGTCACAAATATGTGTTGGCACTGCAGCCTCACGAGGTGATGTGGAGTACATTTGGGAATTCTTGCAGCACATTTTTGTAGACCCTGATTAAGAGGTGTCACTTCTTGATCTGTCTCAATCACATTGTCTCAGGTATGGGGGGTTTGTGCAGGCGAGGCCTACATGTACAAACCTTATGCCTCCTTGACAGGTCTGACCTGTGTGTGATAATTGTCTGGACAGACACTCAACATGCAGTGACCCAGTCATGTTGTGCAGGGTTTAATGTTTGTGCTTTGCAGCATGTGTCAATAGTTTAAATACACGATTCCTGCTCATCCATTTTTGGCACCAGTGTGTGGCCCAGATGCTATGTAGTTTTGTCTTTGTGTGCTGACATCTGTGTGGACATTCTGGCTTGCCATGGGGGTGTCTCCTCAGTGCAGGTATGCCTTATTCCAACACAATTGCAGGCCCATTAGCCTATGCATTGGCCTGTGTTTGGACATGTGTGCCACTCCACATGACAGGCAGTGGGTCAGATGTGTTGCCAACCGTGTCATCATGGTACGGATGGCCATGTGACAGGTGGCATGATTCAAGTTATTAGTCAAAAAGTATTGTACCTTGGCACTCCCTACACTTGTCAACATGTCTTCATGTTTTCAATGCTTGAGTTTGATGTTTTGTTGTGAAGGACAATATTGTGCCTGCATGACCGATGTCTCCCAAGGAAGTGCACAAGAAACCACCTTTACACTTTCAGGGAACACGCTGGCACATTTTAAAGAAAGGCACAGTTAGAATAAGACTGTTTTTCAGATTATACATATCCATGTTCCCACAGTGTGGTGGAATTTGTGTAACTCCTTGGTTGTTGGTGATACCAACTTACGAGTGTCAAGTCATCCAGACCGCCGTGGTCCCATGTATATGTTCTTTCTGAAACACCATTTCTTTCTAACAGTGGCTTCTTTGAATAAGGCTGGCAGCTTATACAATGACTGGGTAAATGTAGTTTGGTGTGCACCTTCTTGTGAGACTTCTTTTATACAGGCACATGTGTGTTCTGTTCACAAAGTGGCAAATTCACACATTCTAAACATGTCGATTGTGTAAAGTGGTGTGATTCCCAAGGGATCAAAATGTATTTTGTTTGGGTTTCCAAAGTACTTACAGGTCCCTGAGTGTGGAGACACCTTTAGCATTGAGGTATGGTATTTAGCCTTGGGTGCACCAATACTGTTTCATTCCCGGTAAACAAGAGGTGGCATGACTTCATAGTATTGCTGTGCTCAACTGTTCCCAGACACTAGCTTCTCAATATATTTCTCAGACAAGTTTTTGGCTGTAGTGTCCTATTTTTCCTTGTTTCCAAGTGGCATGGTGGGTCAACCAACTGGGGAGTACAGGGCTTACATATGTGCGGAGTCATCTAGATGTTACTCATGATGCATTGCCTGATATGCACTGTGACCTATTTTGTTTGGACTCATGTGTCAGATGTATACTGGTGACTGATTCTTTTTCTGTATCTTCACCTTGCCCACAGCATCATCGGAGGAAACCGAGGGAGACACCTGCACGGACCTGGAGGAGGGATCCAGCACCGGTGCCACCTGTGCTGGCGAGTCTGCGGGAGCAAGTGGCACGGAGGGCGAGGGGAGTCAGTCGGAGGACCTGTCTGGTGGCGTGCCCAACTACGACGCTGACGGGTCCGAGGCTGACCTCATCGAGGGGGCGGAGGCTGCTACAACACCTGGCAGCAGCCCAACATCTGTACCCGCCTCCTCCATTCCCATCACCGCCCTCCCAGTTGCTCCGGTCCCTTCTGTCCGTGCAGGGCACCACCATGTCTCCTTCGAGCCAGGCACCGCACCCCCTGCCTCTGTCACCCCTGCTGCCCTCACTGCAGAGTCTGTGGACATCCAGCGGCAGTTGCAGGTTGGGCAGACATCGATGCTGAATGTCCTCCATGGCCACACCAGACTGCTGACACAGATGGTGTCGTTCATGGAGGGCATGTCAGCAACGATGTCTGACTAACGGATCTTTCTGCAGGCCATGCACTCTTCACTGATGGCAGCAGTGAGTCTCCTGCAGCGCTTCGTCCCCCCCCTACCCCAGCCCCATCCACACTTCCCACTCCCATACCTGTCCCATGCACAACCAGACATTCCCAAGCACGCACCCCACCAGACACAGGCAGCACACCACCAAGTAAGGGCAAGCACACACCTCCTGGCACGCACACTCAGGGGGATAAAGGTACACCCACTGGGTCTGGGGCACACAGACATACACGCAGCCACAGTCTGAGTCTGCATGCCTCACGACCCAGGACCTCCAAAAGCACTCCCCTTGGCTCCCCTGCCACACAGTCTGACAAGGAAAGCTACATGTCTGTGCTGGCCCTCAGCCCCACTGTGTCAACACCCCACAAGCGTGCAGGTGACTCCACGGGCAGGGGAGTTGATCCCCCCCATGTCCACCCCCTCCCCCAGAAGCGCTGCACCCCATCCCTCGGACCCCCCCCCCTCCTTTGTGCCTGTGGCTTCTTCTGGTGCAGGGGATACTCTGGCCGACCTGGCAGAAGTGTGCAGCGCTGAGCTCATCTCCACCCTTGGCGCTGCCCCACCGCCTGTGGTGGAGGCGTCCAGCCCTGCACCCACCATACCTACCCTTACACCTCCTCTGCCTGCGGTGCCTGGTCCTTCCCCACATGAAGCCCACCCCCCCCCCGGTCGACGAACCTGAGGGTTCCACTGTGCAGGCAAGCTAGGTGAGACGCATGCCCATGTGTCCCCCCAAGGACTTCTATGCTGGACTGGCCATTGGCCTTTGTATATATTGTTATTTCTAAAATTTTGTTTTATGCTGAATAAAGCATTTTATTTTTCCTTTGTACACAATATTGCATTTCAGGTATTGATGTTGGTTCTGAGGCTCCAGGAGTTGGTGTTGTGCTAATGTGTTATGTTTCTGAGCAATGTTCTAGTCTGATGGTCATGAGGTGGACCATGGTATCTGCGTGCCATCACAAGGTCTCTGCAAAGTATGTTTGGTCGTGTGTGTTATTTGTGTTTTAAGACATTGTACCAAGGAGTGTTCCTTCCTCTGTGGCACCTGACATCTTCCCTGCAGAGAGTTGCACAATTGTTGTGCTGACCTGTGTCTACATTTTCTTTGTTGGTGACGGATCCCTTCAACTATGGCCATGCGTGCTCAGCAATGTCTCCGGCTGCATCGTCTGTGCCATCCTTGCTAGTCACTGTACTTGTGTATTGAGTATGTTGAAATTCCTTCATGGCGAAATTCTCCCTTTTCAGCACTATGCATGTGTGTAATCCCAGCCTAGCACACATATGGTACTTGTTCTGCAGGGTATTTGGGCACCTGACTCATAATTGTGGGCACTGTATCTGTGGGAACTCCACCCTATTCCTTCCATGAGAGACAACATCTTGGTGGCTGTCCCAGCACCTGTACATTCCTATCAGTCCTGGGATGTGTGTGACAGTGTGTGTTCCCTTTGGCTCTCTTAGTTTAGTAGGCATTGCAATGACTATACAGTCTTGTGGCATGATCTCAGTGTGTGCATTGTGCTGCATCTGCCAGGGGTGGGTATGCATGTGTCATTTGTCCTCACACCCACATGTGATGTGCCATGCAGTGGGGGGAAAGACATCCATCCTCCTGGGAGTGGGACACTGCTGTCAGTAATGTGTTGTTATGGCACTATCAACATAGTTGAAAATTAGGGATGCGTACATACACCCATGGAGTTGTGGTCATCTGATGATGATGTCCACACCCCCATGTCTCTGTCCACTGCTGGGAGTGATAGGCACCCACCCCCATGTCTCTGTCCACTGCTGGTATTCCTCTGCACCCACCCCATGTCTCTGTCCACTGCTGGGAGTGATAGGCACCCACCCCCATGTCTCTGTCCACTGCTGGTATTCCTCTGCACCCACCCCCATGTCTCTGTCCACTGCTGGGAGTGATAGGCACCCACCCCCATGTCTCTGTCCACTGCTGGTATTCCTCTGCACCCACCCCCAAGTCTCTGTCCACTGCTGGGAGTGATAGGCACCCACGCCCATGTCTCTGTCCACTGCTGGTATTCCTCTGCACCCACCCCCATGTCTCTGTCCACTGCTGGGAGTGATAGGCAACCACCCCCATGTCTCTGTTCACTGCTGGTATTCCTCTTCACCCACCCCTCACATGTCTGTCGACTGCTGGGAATCCTATGCAGCCACCCACCCACCCACCCGCCCCCTTGGTGCAGTACACTGCTGTCCTGGGCATACACACACCCCAATATACTGCACCAGGCCGTATGCCAACATTCGTGGCGTGTGTGTGCCTTGTATCCAAAATGTACAGGTGCCGTAGGGGTACGGGTGATACGGACCGTACCCCCGCATTCATAGGGTGTGTACGGTCCATACCACCCGTACCCCTACGTCACCACTACAATGGTGGTAGGGACCGTACCCACGCCCTCAGAGCGTGTGTACGGTCCGTACCACGCGTACCCCTACGTCACCACTACAATGGTGGTACGGACCGTACCCACGCCCTCAGAGCGTGGGTACGGTCCGTACCACGTGTACCCCTACGTCACCACTACAATGGTGGTAGGGACCATACCCACGCCCTCAGAGCGTGTGTACGGTCCGTACCACGCGTACCCCTACGTCACCACTACAATGGTGGTACGGACCGTACCCACGCCCTCAGAGCGTGGGTACGGTCCATACCACACGTACCCCTACGTCGCCACTACAATGGTGGTAGGGACCGTACCCACGCCCTCAGAGCGTGTGTACGGTCCGTACCACGCGTACCCCTACGTCACCACTACAATGGTGGTAGGGACCGTACCCACGCCCTCAGAGCGTGTGTACGGTCCGTACCACGCGTACCCCTACGTCACCACTACAATGGTGGTACGGACCGTACCCACGCCCTCAGAGCGTGGGTACGGTCCGTACCACGCGTACCCCTACATCACCACTACAATGGTGGTAGAGACCGTACCCACGCCCTCAGAGTGTGGGTACAGTCCGTACCACGCGTACCCCTACGTCACCACTACAATGGTGCTACGGACCGTACCCACTCTCTGAGGGCGTGTGTACTGTCCGTACCACGCGTACCCCTACGTCACCACTACAATGGTGGTGCGGACCGTACTCACGCCCTCAGAGCGTGGGTACGGTCCGTAGCACCATTGTAGTGGTGACGTAGGGGTACGCGTGGTACGGACTGTACCCACACTCTGAGGGCGTGGGTACGGTCTCTACCACCATTGTAGTGGTGATGTAGGGGTACGCGTGGTACGGACCGTACCCACGCTCTGAGGGTGTGGGTACAGTCCCTACCACCATTGTGGTGGTGACGTAGGGGTACGCGTGGTACGGACCGTACCCACGCTCTGAGGGCGTGGGTATGGTCTGTACCACCATTGTAGTGGTGACGTAGGGGTACGCGTGGTACGGATCATACACACGCCCTCAGAGCGTGGGTACGGTCTGTACCACCATTGTAGTGGTGACGTAGGGGTACGCGTACACGCCCACTTCCGTTGTTGCAGTACGCAGGGATTGGTGGACACGCACCCCGAAGTGACCAGACCCTGGAGGTAATGTATGTCCTCCATATTGTATGTTTTAATTTGGGTAGGGGGTATGTTTCATGCCCCTCACCCCCCCTTGACCCATGGGTGTTGTTCTCACCTACTGCGGCGTGTGCGTCGGGTTCGGTGCACCAGGTCGTAGGCTAGGAGGGCCGGGATGACACGTAGGATGGGGTCCATGTCTGTCCGTCGCGTAACGGGGCTCCTTTTTCGCGTCGGACTCGGGTTTCCGGCCTTTTTTAGCTGCCGTAAAAAAATTGCTGTGCGGAATAACATAGGGACGAATCGTACTTGGTGGTCCGTAAAACGCTGCCTGACTCCATACGGACGTCGCATACGCGCTATCCAGGATCAGAATAGTAGGTATTTTTTAGCCGTACATGTTTTGTACGAATCGTACGGAAATGGTATTTCTGTACGAATCGTACTTGCTGGTTTGTATGGTGGATTTCCCGGGTACGAGTCGTACGGAGAATACGCTCCGTACGACCATTCGCACGCGGGTTTTACAGGATTGGAATCGGCACCAAAATGTTTAAAGTTTGCAAAGTTGGCTATTTTGGAAAATAATTGATGATTTTTAAAAGGGTATTTCTTTTAAATCCACTATGTCTCTCTTCCCACTTAGGCGACTCTGGACTGAAATAGCAGTCCAAAAGTCAGAAATATCTGGGAATTTGGTTCTGTAAAAACTTTACTGACACACTACTTTTCAATGATTCACAGACAGTCGTCAAAGTCAGAGATCTTCTGACCGCTTGGTTGCCCAAATTTATCTTGTGGTGGGGTAGGCTTCAAACATTCAAACTGATAATCACTTTGATAGTGAACTTTCTGCCATCCCTGCTACCTTTTTAACTATCCCCCTCCTTTTTCCAGGAAATAGATAAAATCATCTCAAAATGTCATTGAAGTAACAAGAGAGAGAGGATTTCATACAAGTCCCTCAGGAAGAGATTCATGCGGGAGGCTGCAACCTTTCAAATCGGAACCTCTACCAATCAGCCTTCCTGGGTGCCCAAGCTGCTGTATGGCTAATCCCAGATCACCAAATACCCCACTCTGGTTGAAGATTGAATGGGATAAGTGTTCCCCTTATGGTACATCTTCTTTTATCACAATGCCAAAATGTATCCCACCTCAATCGCACCATACTCTTACAGAAACTGCAAACGTGCTAAGAATGCCAGATAACATTTACTGAAATCTATAATTCCAGATGGGAGTCATTTTGGCTCTATCCAAAAGTTAATGCTGAGGTCACTCATAATATTGCACTCTTGTGGGCCTCCAAAAGCATCAGGCTAATCAGAGACCTTTATGATAACAACAATGATCCGCATCCCTTTTCAGCTATGACTGAAACGCCTCTCCAACTAGGACTTTTTTTACAGTTTCCTAAAGATTAAAGTTAAACTCTCCAAATTCAACCTTTTTAAACACTCACCTCTATCGACTCACCTCGCACTGTGGCAACACTCTTAACACATCGCTTCCAAAATTTAAAAGTTCCTATCTGATCCACAACTATCAGAGACTTCTATTAAATACATCAAATGGGCCAAACATTTTGATATTTGGGGGTTATCGAGCACATCACAGTGGATAACTGGCAAGAGAGTGGCAAACTTTCTCTGTGCAATAAATTTGCCTCTCACTTATTCAGTCCAAATTCTTTACAATGAATCTCCTGCATTGGACCCCAGCTAGATTACATAAATTGAACATACGAGAAGCTGACAAATGCTGGAATTGCAACGAAGAACCAGGCTCACATCAACACATCTTTTTTGAATGTCCATTTCGTGACTCATATTGGCTACTACCGATACAAAGCCAGTTGTCAACTATATTTAACATACACATACTTTTAACCTTACCCATGGTAACATTGGGCCCCCGGGCCTCAGTATCTGCGTTGACTTTATCAGCCAATGATATGCACTGCCAGACCTTCTTCTGACCATCACAGTAAAAGTCTATCTTTCGGAATGAAAATCTTTTAACTATCTATTACACATGGTGGACATAGGACTCATACTTCCGAGGAGCACTTACCCTACAGTCCAAAAATAAGTGTGCCCCCCCCAATCTCTAAAGCAGTATGGCAATTCCTTGACGAATACCTTGAATTAAGGTCATAAGGCCTTGTAATATGACCTATAACATTTTCTTGAACCAAAACCACTCACCAACATCTAGCGATAGCAGTTTTTCCCACACCTTCCCTCCCTTCTCTTCTCCTCCTTTCTCCCCCAGTTCTTTTATACGTTTGGCTTATCTTGACTTTGAAAGTGATACACCATTATGATATACAGCTAGGGCCAAGATACACTTGTTAGATACTAGACGACACACAAGTTACAAGATATATGTGACCATCTGCTCACATAACCTTCTGGATTTACTGCAAAGGTATTTTTTGTAACGTGGACCCGCTAGACCCGCAGCATTTTTTCTCTGATCGGTGACTTGTGTCTCATATCATCAACTCGAATTGCCACTCATATTGTAGCAACTAGTGCATGCATTCTAATAGCACTTCTAGTGTAATCTGTACATCATATGCTTAGTCTTACCGATGCAGTTGCGCAAACCTTTGTTTATATCACAATGATATCTGACTGTATACCTGTTTACTCCCTCAAAATAAATACAATATTTTGAAATAAAAAGGGTATTGTACCCGAGTAACCTCTTTTTCAATACCAGTAACTTGTATTTCCTTCCATAGGAATCCATTGTGTAGAAAAGTTTCTAAGTGTCTATTTTCACAAACTAAAAATATTCCTAAAAAATGGTCTGTATGACTTAAACACATTCTTTCAACTGTTTACAGGAGATTCACCTGTGCTAGATCCAGGATCCACCACTGAGTAAGAAAAAGTAACGTTAACACTACTTACCTGCTAAGTGAATTTTCTGCCATAGGATAACATTGGTGATTCTATGGGAAAAAGTTTCAACTTTTAAAATACAATAATATTCCTTAAACATTACTACTGTAACCAAAGCGATTTTACTCAACTGTTTACAGGAGATGTCCAAGGACTGAATCTAGGATCCAGTCCTGTGGTTAGAAAAGTAATCCATAAAGTAACTAATTGCATTTAATTAGAAATTCACATTGAGCTCAATGTTGCTTTGTGTTTGAAAATGTGTTGCCCAGTGCAATAACTGTAACTACTGTACTTAAAAGTCTGTTACCTATTTGCCAAGTATTTAAACTAAAGTAATTTATTCTGAGAAAGTATATTTTGTATTGTAATGTATAATGTAATTATTATATATTTTAAAAAAATATATCTAAAATTAAATAGTTTTAAAAATGTAGTAAATCAGTATCAAAAAAATCAGTATAACAATTAATACATTAAAAATTGTCATTGACAAATCCTTTGAAATTCACTTTAAAAACCATAGGTTTCAGGCCTGATATAGTTAGGAATTAGCATTTAAAAAATCTTTGAAATTCACTGAAAAAACCATAGGTTTCAGGGGCATTATAGTTAGGAATTGGCATTTAAAAAACCTTAGAAATTCACTGAAAAAAACATAGGTTTCAGGGGCGTTATAGTACAGCTAAAACCATGCACGCATAGAAACACCCACTCACACATCTATGCACGGACACATACAGACATTCAGAGACGTTTTAATGCATGGGCAAAGTGGGCTCTGGCCCAGGGCCCCAGCCTTTCAGGGGGCCCCCTGACAGAGTCAGCTCCGTTCTCCAGAGTTTCCCCTAATGACCTTGAATATTTCTTAAACAGATTGTTTTAAATACTGTTTTCCTTTAATCTATTTCTATGTACCTGATGTGTAAGTCTAGTACAGGCATTTTGCAGAGAAATGTTGTTTTTATGTTTCATGCAATATACATAAAAAAAGTTTATTTTACATCAAAAAAAGGCCTGACATATAAGAAATGGGAGGGCGTCACAGAAAATATTTGCAGTAATATTGTGGAGCTAATGCTGTGTTACAATGTTGAAAATACACATAACCATCCCTGAATATTAGATGTAAACGCATTTAGGGCCTTATTTATGAGAAGTGATGCATCGCTGTGTGAAAACAGGGATGCATCACTTCTTAGTGCGCCCTCCTTGCGACATGACAGATGCGTAATATTTACTGTATGACGCATCATGTCGCAAGGAGTTACAGATACGTCAGTATTTCTGATGTATTTGTAGTCGCAAAAGAGATGCCTTGCTGGGATGTGTCTGAAAATAGACGCAACTCCAGCAATGTGTCCTTTAACATGGGGCAAGCCCCATGTGAAAGGGCCTGCATTAGTCTTATGCCTGCTGTGAGGCAGGTGTAAGATATTGATGCAATGGGGTCCTAGAAGTGGCGCACTGAGTTCTCCTAGATTTCAATGCGCCACTTCTACGAGGCTTTTTGCGGGTGAACACCCAACCTGCATACATTATGCCTGGCGCAGGTATAATGTGGTGCTGGGGTTTACAAAGGGACGCATCTACCTAGATGCGTCACTTTGTAAATACGGCACAACATGGTACATTTTTAGGTCTCGCCTGAGCCAGCGCAAGCGCTGCTCTGGCGAGACATTTAGTAGCTGCTTCAAAAGTGCTACCTTGCCGGCCACCAGCTTGCTATTACGCGCACAAGCACGCGCGACGTGCACAGCACTTTTCCCCGTCGCGTGCGCGCGTGTGCACCACACGCGCCACCACTCGCGTTTTTTTTATTTCATTTTTGCGAGCACAGAGCGCGTCATCGCTATGACTTTCGCGGCCGCGCGGCGTTACTTTTACAGCCGCGCGGCCAATGCTTGTTTAGCTTTGACGCCTTGTGCAGAGAATACATAGACTCTGATTTAACTTTATCCTTGTGATCGTTTGTTAATAGTTAAGTTCATCCTGATTGCTGGCACCTTCCTTTTACTCTTCTCACTGTTTACAGTTTTCAAGCGGTTCCCCAAGCGGCTGTGGAGGAGGAGGTAACATCTCCATTGGCTCAGCTCCAGCCACTCACAAACTCTAGTAATGGCAGTGGACCAGGCAAACTTTTATCTTCAAAACTGTTTTCGCTGACATGACAGGAGCAGTTTTGGCAATAACCGAGTGCCGGCTGGTCCACTATACCATTGCAGCAAGATGAACCCGGCACTGTGTTTTTAAATTTTCCATTGTTAAACTCTCAAAGCGAAGGATTGTCTTTGGCAAATGAAAAATCATTGTCAATGGTGCTAACAGATAAAATACAGCGCATAGGGAACATTGCTGTATTTTTTACTGCCCTGTACATTTGCTGTGTTTGGCGCTGCAGACAGGAAGTACAAAGGCAGACATACCACCCCAATTTCAGTATCCACACAGTCTGAGATACACATTTTCATGGAATTACCAATGTTGTAAAAATATTTTTTGTGGGTGCTCTATGTTGTTTCTGAAGACGTCACTGAATGCTGGCATACAAATGGTATACAAAGAGGAAAATAAATATTTCTTTCATGAACAAAAGAAAAAACAACAAGCATTGGCATAGCCAATAGGTCTCGCCTTTGGGACCTTATAAGTGCTTAGCCGTGCAACAGTTGATGTTGTTGCACCAAGGATATTGTGCTGCATAACTAAATATCCCAAAAGCGAGACCTATTGGCTATGCCAATGCTTGTTTACGCTGCCGGTGCTTCACAAAAAGTGACACACCGTCGGCATAAAAGTGAAGCAAGGCCTCATAAATAAGGCCCTTAGAATTTGGACGAGTGTTCCTATGCACTGTCAGGGACCTAATGAAATGAAATGAAATAGTGTATTTAATAAAGCGCGCAGCTACTCAGACTAGAGTGTCCTGGCGCGTGACCGCGGGTGGGAAACGTTCGTAAAAGACCCATCAGTTATTAAAAAGGCAGATTTTTAAGTTCTTCCTGAAAGTGAGTAGGTCTGTGGTTAGTCTCAGAGACTCAGGGAGTCTATTCCACAATTTTGCACCTAGAAAGCTGAGGGATCTGCCTCCAGTGCGGGCACAGCATATTTTTGGCACGATGGCCAGGTTGGCATTGGAAGATCCTAGGGTTTCTATATGTTGTGTAGCGATTAACACGCTTATTTAGGTAGTCGGCTCCTAAGCCGTGGAAAGCTTCGAAGAGATGGTCATTGCTTTGAAGTCGATGTGTTCTTTTATGCTGAGCCAGTGTAGAGACTTATGAATAGGGGTTATACTAGATCTGGGTTTAGGTCTCAGGATGGCTCTGGCCGCCACGTTTTGTACCACTTGTAGGCGCTGGATAAGGGATTAGGGAAGACCGAGGTACAAGCTGTTGACATTGTCAAGCTTTGATATCACCAGAGCCTGCATCACGATCTTTCTGCTCTCAAGCAGTAACAGTGGCAGGAATTTGTTTTGCATCCAGAGTATGCCAAAGCAAGTGCCAGTTAGATTTTGGATTTGAAAGCGCATGGAGAGTTCTTGTCTATGACAATTCCTAAGGTTTTGACTTTCTCCTTTTTCCCGGGCGGGGGCGGCAGATCTTTTGGCCACCAAGAGCTCTAGTCACGCGTTTCTGGGTTACCAAAGAAAACAACTTCAGTTTTGTCAGGATTTAACTTCAGCTGATTGATCTTAAGCCAGTTAAAAACCTTTGTGAGGCAAGACCTAATCATTGCCCCGTCAAAGTTGGTTTCTTTTTCACATGAAAAAATCAGCTGAGTGTCATCAGCATAGGAAATTATTTTGGCGCCCTCTTCCCCTATCAAAAATGCAAGGGGGGATAGATATATATTAAAAAGAGTAAGACTGAGAATGGAGCCCTGAGGGACACCTACATTCATGGCCGGAACCGGGGATGAGAAAGGGGGGGAGCCAGATTTCCTGAGATCTATTTGCCAAGAAGGATGACATCCATGTTAAAGCGGTCCCCCCAGGCTGATGTTAGCGAGTCTTTCCAGGAGCCTCTCATGTGGGAACGTATCGAAGGCCACTGACAGATCAAGCAGTATCAGAACAGCCTTGCCTCCCTGGTCCAGCTTACCCTTGAGAAATTCTGTCTCTTCCAGTAGAGCGGACTCTGTACTGTAGTTAGCCCTAAAACCGGATTGGGACTCATGAAGGAGCTTCCCATCTTCAATGTGTTTTTGGAGGGTCTTGTTTACATGCTTCTCTAATACTTTGGAGAGGGCCGTAAGACAGGAGATTGGCCTGTAGTTGGCAGGCTTTGCCGGTTTGACTTTAGCCTTTTTTATCAGTGGAAGAATCTTAGCATTCTTCCATAATTTCGGCATGCTGCCTGAGGAGAGGGAAGCATTAAAGAGCTGGTTTACCGTGGGGTTTATGGTGGGAGCTAATAGGTTCAGGATATTCGCTGGACATGGGTCGGTAGGAGAGCCAGACTTAATGCTTTGGAGAAGGGTCAGTGACTCTTCAAGCTGAAACTCAGTGAAAGCTTGTAAAGATGGAGGATCCAAGAGGTGAAATTTACTTTTAGAACTAAGGTAGAAGGTCAGTTCTTCTTCTGCAGTGTTAGTGATGGCTTGTTGGATCACAGAGATCTTTTTGTAGGAGAATTGAGCTATTTGCTTAGACCATTCTTCTGTGCATGGCCCTTCCTTTGTGCTGGCTTTCAGGGCGGTAAAGGATTTAACTATGCTAAAGATTTCCTTACTCTTATTTAGGCATTTTCTATCTTGGTTTGAAAGATGTTTTTCTTGGCTGCCTTCACGAGAATGTAATGAGCTGTTAAGGTGTCTTTATACAGCTTCCTGTCCTCAGGTAGATATAATTTACGCCATTTCCGTTCCATTTTTCTACAATTTCTTTTGCTAGATCGGAGGGAATCGTTAAAGCATGGAGCTGGTGGGGCCAACCTCTTTGAGGGTGGGAAACAACCGGTACAGCTGCACCAATGTTGGTTCAGAGCCATGAATCTATTGAGAGGGCGTCCAAGTCGGGGCAGCCAGACAGCTCCGGTGAGGAACGACCAAGGGCATCTGCTAACATCGGGATGGATATTTTATGGAACGTTCTGTAATTAGGGACCCTCTGCCCTGCGTTAGCCCGAGGGGCTGTGTCAGAGTTGGGAATGATGAATTTTAATAGGAGGTGGTCAGACCAGGTAATGGGAAGAGGTAGGCTTAATGATATGTCAAAGTTGTGAAAGATTTGGTCTAGGGTATGGTCCTTCTCATGGGTGGCCGAAAAATAGATGAAAACATGTTGCAGGTCTGCAGCGTCTCCAGCAAGGAAATTGTTTGAGGGTATTTTCCATTGTCCATATGTATATTGAAATCTCCCAGAATAAGGCAGTTATTGTACTTTAAGTCCAGGGAGGTGGTGGCGGTATGAAGCGTGGTAATAAACTTTCCATTTGCACCGGGAGGTCTGTAAATTTGAAAACTAGCTATGCTATGATGGGGGAATAAGGTACAGCAGAAGCCTAAGGACTCTGCGCCCTCGAAGTTTTCCATCGGGATGGGAGAGCAGTCTAGTAATTGATTGTAAATTATTATAACACCGCCCCCCCCCCCCTTCCCACTCGGTCGGTCCCTCCTAAGGATTTTATAATTCATAGTGATTGCCGAGGTGATAGTAGGGTTGAGGCTTCAGACAGCCATGTCTCAGTGAGAAATTAAACATCAGGCTGTTCGTCTAAAAGTAGGTCATAAATGTGTGGTTCATGCTTTTGCATAGAGTGACACTTTAAAAGGGTGGGCTTTAAGTCCTCTGTTTTCTTATTGTTTTTACACTTAGTGTTGCGTGGGAGGATCTTGGGTGCGAGTTTCCTGTGCTGGAGGAGAGACCAGTTTCACTTATTGCATCGGATCAGCAGCTGTACACTGACATAATGGTAGCCGCTAAGCAGTATTTCCCTATTGTAATATAGTGGAAGAAGCTCTCCGGAGGGGAGCTGGGCAGCATGGCTGGCGCCGGACGCTGACGGGACACTGATGGGAGCAGACAGGCTTGCCTTTGGCGCGCCAGAAGCGCAGCCGCTGGTCGCGTCCGTTTGCATCGGGAATATATAGGCTAATGCCAATGATGCAAACTGGATTGCTAACGCAGCTGAGGAAGCGGAAACTGCGTGGCGGAAGTGAGGAGCCTGATAGTAGCCCCAGCCCTCCACACAATCGGTGTATCAGCCGCGGCGGACCAGGACTGGAGGAAAAGTGGGATGTGAATCGAAGCAGCGAAGGAGGTGTAGGCAAATAGAATAAACTAAAGTGCAAGTGCGCATAGGTAGGAGAAATTGTTCATTCTCAGACTCCACGAACTGTTGGTGCGGTAGCAACTTGACCCTTTCCCCCAAAGTGGCTGGACTCTTGGCAGTTGTTTCTTTTGTGTGACGACTGCTCTTTCCATCCTCTCTTCTCCCCTGCCCCTGATCTCCCTCTTGCCCCCTCTCCCTTGTCCTCCCTAGCAATATCGGATGTGAATGTCACCTGGCACACTTTACCAAGATATAATAAGGTTTCATCACAACGGCAACTGTTTTGTTGTTTTGAGTTCGGTTTCAAGGGGTGGATTGGAGTGGGTGGGTTAAAATGGGTATCAGACATAATACCCTTCAGGCATTCACCACATACGTTCATTACCCAATGGAAATAAACTTGACTCCTTCTGGGGTTTGACTATGGATGCTATGTAAAGTTTGAACATACGCAATCATCAACATCAGATTATGCACTGTCACAGCTGTACCTCGGACATCACTTATCTAATTAGTAATTACCACCTGTTTAAATATGCAATTATCCATGTAATGTTTTATCTGAAATGCCTAATAAAATTTGTGTTAAAAAAATGGTAGGAGAAATTGTTAAAAAGCACAGAGTAATTCAGCCACACGTATACTATTTAAAAAGTATTAAAAACGTAGTAGCAGGGCGGGAAACACTAAATCCGACCGCAGTCAGCTGCGCGCATCTGTTTACATCGGGAATATATAGGCTAATGCCTATGATGTGAACTGGATCGCTAACGCAGCTGAGGAAGCGGAAACGGCGTGGAAAACAGGGTCTCAAATTGGACCATAAATTCAAAGCTGTTCTGAACAGGGGCCCCCAAAATATTTTTGGCCAGGGCCTCCAAAATCCTTAAGATGTCCCTGCAGACATTCACACAGTTTAGTCACTAGTCTGCAGTAAGATACATTTAATGACTCACTTATAGAGTCAGTTACGCACCTAGAAAATCATCCATTCACACACTTGTACACCCACTCATTCTTCAACAGGTCTTTCCCTATATATATGAAACATATTAACACTTTACAGAAACACAGACTCACTGGATGACGTCATCAGTGATGTCATCAGTGATGTCATTTGAGATGTCATCAGTGATGTCACTGACCATGTCATGAGTGATGTAATCTGTGACGTCATCAGCAGTGCATTGCGGGGGCGCGAGTTATAGTTAGCTGAACTAACTATAACGGGGGAATTTCTAGGGTTTTGTATGAGGGAAATGTCCAGCTAACTATAACGCCCCTGAAACCTATGTTTTTTTCAGTGAATACATATATATATATATATATATAAAATATCCTTTAAGCTATGTAGATGTGGAATTAACAATAGAAAATATATGTGTCTGCATTACTGTATATATATATATATATATATATATATATATATTTATACATATATATACAGAGAGAGAGTGAGAGGGAACGAGAGAGAGATTCATAGAAAAAATAAAGGATAAAGTAACGTTATTGTTAAGTGAAAATGTTAGTTTAAATGGAACATTCCAAACTAAAAAAAGGTTTGAAATTAGCCAGTTATAATTACTTCAAGTAACTATATCTCACACCCCCACCATGCATGTGTTGTCAACAATAATGTAATTTTAGTTGTCATCAGTGATGTCCTAGAACTTGTCATGAGTGTTGTAATAAGTGAGTCACTCCAGAAATTACAAGTGATCCAGAACTGTGCGGCCCGCCAACTTCTCCAGATTTCTCGGAGACAATCAGCAAAACCGGCATTGAGGAATCTTCACCGGCTCCCAATTCGGGCTAGGATACAATTCAAGGCCATGTGCCTGGCTCATAGAGCCATCCGGAAATCAGGCCCAGCCATCATCCAGTCCCTGGTCACCCCATACCAACCTCCCAGGTGTCTTCGTTCTAGTTCCGCTTTTCTTGCCACCCCATGGAAAGTACTCAGATCAAGATGGGGTGGACGCTCGTCCTCCCTGAATGCTTCAAATCTCTGGAATTCTCTTCCCCCTACTCTTCGAGGTGAACCAAACATACTGGCCTTCCGTAAACTTCTCAAAACCCATCTTTTCGGTACCACGCATTAACATGACGTGTCTTTCTTGTTTGTCCGGTCCATAAGCGTTAGGAGGCCTCAGGGTAGCTACGCGCTATAGAAATCTAATTTTATTCATTCATTCATAAGCAGTGCATGATGAGGGAGGTAGAGTTAATTTAAATAACCAGAACTGGTAGATCTCATTGTTTTTTTTAGTTTAAATGTTTGTTTAAACTAATATTTTTACCTAATTGTAATGTGACTTTAATCTTTTTTTTGTCAGTGCATCTTGTTTTTTTCTTTTTTAGCAAAGTAAGAGCTTATTACCATACCTAACTATAACGTCACTGAACCTTTGGTTTTTTCGGGGAATTTCCAAGCTTTTTTTTAATATAAAGTAACATTTTATTACTATACCTAAGAATGGCAACCCCTGCTGCCATTGGCCATGGGTGGTGTGTGGTTAGCCACAGGGCTTTCATCGAGTCCTTGTGTCCTGAAATGGAGCCGCAAAATTTCTCCTCATGTTGTGGCCAACCAATCACAGCAGGAGCTCCCTCAAAAAGGTCACCGGATCCTCTCACTACTGCTGAAGCAAGACAGCTGACAGGAAAAAAGGCCCCTCAGCCAACCACATCTCTCTATTATTTGAAGTTGTGTGACCGTGGGACTCTTGGGAGCTTCCCACGAACCCAAGTGTCTGGATATGGAAATATTTTGAAATTGAATTTCTTGAAAAGTACTGAACTGATTTACACCAAATCACAAAAAGCATGCTTTGTGGACAAAGATCTAGCTCTCTGCCAAATTTGGTGTAATTCTGTTTAGCTGTTTTCGTGGTAATGCTGTTTAAATTTCAATGGAAAATTACATGAGGAAACTGTGTTTTGGGACTTCCCTTTTTTCTCCATCCCTGCTTGACAGATTACCCCAAAACTTACCAGGAAGGAGCTGAGGTAAAGTAGCTTTTTTTGAGCAAAGTTATGTGAAGATTCATCAAACGCAGTCAAAGTTATTGGCAAACCAAGAAACGCTCCTCCTATGGTAACTAGGTCCTGACTATAGCTACACTGTGGTGACTCCCACTGTGTTATATCTTCTTTCTGCTGTGTATTTCAGCAGCTATTTTTAAAAGGTTGCGTAGCTGAATTCTAACACAAAACTCCCATCTATTTCTTGTGTTGTTTCAGTTAAATGAATCATTTATGTGTTTTCCATTTTTATTGATATTCAGACAGTTACAGATGGAAATACATTAATTTGTTGCTTGTATGTATGTGGGAAAAAATGAAAATATTACTGCCTCAGCGTTTCATTTGCATCAGTGTTAAAGACTTTTGTTGACCAAGGGCCATATCATGGACACACAGAGAGTACGTCTACTCCTGTTTTAAGGTGTTGCACTGTTTCAAGTGCATACACTTAACTTGGAAATTCACCAGCGCGTTTTCTTTCATGTCACAGCATTATAGCACTTTAGTGCCGCAAGTTTCTAAGTTATGCAGCAGACATGCATGTGCATTATGGGTATCTTTATCACGTGTATTCCATAGCGATGGTATTTGATTCAAAACTCTAAAAAAGTGTTGTGTGAACCTATGTTTATATTGTTCTATCTTCACTCCAGAAACTCTTTTTTCCCAGCCAAACTTCTCCTCTCCTCAGATGTTTGTGTCCCCAAATTCTTCCCTTATTCTCCTGTCCAATATTCTAAATATTTATGTTGAAACCGTTATTGTTTTTATTTTTGTGTGCTGAGATCCAAACGACAGCAATTGAAGACATTTGAATACATAAATACATCCATAAAATATGTGGCATATAACGTGCTCCTTGTATAGTGTAATGTAAAATACCTGGCAGTGCTCCAAGAAAATGTCACATCAACGCTGAACTTTAATTTGCGTTTTCCTGTCTGAACTTGACAAGCATTTAGATGATGAAGGCAAATGTAGATTGGAACAGTCAGTCTTAGATCATTACATAAAGAGTCTATGCTGGAGAAGTCGCGTGATGGAAGTCAATCTATGATGCTTCTATGTTATGCCGTTAAAACTTTGTACAGTGCCCTGAGGCCCTCTGGAGGCTGCTTCACCCTTTAGAACACCAAAAAAGAACAATTAATAATATCAAACTCAATGTTATTTTAGAATGAGAAGTTTTTCAACTTCCAGCGAGTGACACTATTTCCAGTTAGAACATTCGGGTTCCATCAGCTAGACAGAACTTTCAACCACTGGATCACACAAGCAATCATAAGAGATTAGGAGACAATAAAGTTGGGATTGGGTACAGTTAAGTATAAGTGTCCCTGAGGGATAACTAGTATTCATGAGGACAATGAGGTCCTTCATTTCTTTCTGCGCCCATGGTCCTATTGACTGTCATCATTTGAGCTCAAAGATGATCTGTAAGTGTGACATCTACTTTTGTGCTAATGTCGACCTTACATGTGCAAAAAATTGTGGTGTCCATGAAAATAATTAAAATACGCGTGCTCTTGTTGAAGTTATGTGGTATGGCTAATACAGGAGTAATACAAAATTAGTGACTTATAGGGCATATTGAACATGACAATGACACATCAAGGAAGTAATGTCCTCAGGCTCCTCGAGAATGACTAATGCCGTCTCTGAGACACTGAATCTTAGTCTGCAGGATGGCACAGAGAGTTGAATGATCACTAATGAAACATCCGGTAACTAGCAGATCATGAGGTTAAATCAAAGAAAGATCAACCTAGTCTTCCATTCTTCTTGTTTGGTAATTGTGTATAATTAAATAGGCTAATAGCTCCGTATAAAAACATATTATTATCTATATAATGTGCCGGTCCCATAAACTTGTGGGGGTGCCTTATGCTAACCATGGCCAAGTTTCGATGCAGCACTAATTTCAATCTGTTTCAGGGCGAAGTACACTGCTTTGCAGCATCGTTCAGCCAATTTCAAATTTATGAGGTAGCTGTTCCAACTAGGCATCAATCGACAGTGTATCCCCTGCTAGTGGTAGGTATTGTGTTACCTTTTCTAGGTACCAGTGCCAACTGACCCAAAGCTAATACTTTATACAAGATAATTCAGTCACTTGAATATTGTGGCCTTCTGCTCTCAGGTTTTACATCTATTTTAAAAATAATGCAGGTCTAAGTCGAAACTAGCTGTATTAGAAAGTAATTTTAAAAACTACATTTTTACTCACAAAAATGTATCAAGATCAATTAACATAAATCTCATGTAAGTACGGTTGATGATGTTACCTCCAAAAAATAAACAAGAGCCCGATTTGCAGAGCAGCATGGTCAAAATTCAGAAATCTAGTCTTGCACGTTTTAGTCCTATATTTAAAATATATTTTAGACTTTATGGAGATTCACTAGAATCCCAGTAGTGCACCCGGACCCGAATGTAGGTCGTAGATTTCGAGAAAATTCCTGCTGGAATAATTCACTCATGCTCGTTTTCATCTAGGAAGAAAGTCTCCATGAGTTTAGAAAGACTTATGAGGCAAATGGGACTTCAACACATAAGAAGAAATAACACCTAGTTAGAAAAGTACATTCAAGAAGATGTATGTTTTAGCGTTAACATCCTCACTCGCAGGGCACAGGTACAACCACATTGTCTGTTAAATTACTTCTGTGATATATAAAAGACAAATTACAAGACTTTTTTAGAGTTTGGTGAACAGGATACTCCATTACAAACGTGATGGAGTGCCCTCACGGCGGCTGGTGCAGGTAAGCGCGGTGAGTCGGGCTGGGTGGGAGGGGGAGTTAAGTTGACCGACAACGGAATAGGTCAAATTAAATAAAACCTATTCCATTACTTGTCGATTTCTCCCCTTCCCTGCCCAACCCTGCTCCACTGCCCCATCATGTTTACCAGCACCGGCAGCGACTAAATACACTGTCCTCAAAATCTTGGCCCACCTGTTTTTTTCTGAGTCGGGCAAATGTCAGATTTCAGACAGCAGTGCCCTCATTAGCTCTACCGTGGTCTGGCAAAGTAGGGGCTGTCAGAGTAAGGAAATCGGACTGGGCACCCGATCAACAGCAGTTTGGGTGATGTCCTTTTTAGGTCTCGCTGAGACAGTGCAAGCTGTCTCTTTGAGACATTTTGTAAGTGGGTTTTCAAAAGTGCTACCCACATGGTTTTGCTGGCCTAGAGCTTGCGTGCACGTGCACAGCTGCTCCTCTGCTCCTTGCATTCCCCCCTCCCTTCTCACCCAGCCCTTTGATGCTCTGCTCGCATCTCCCTCCTCCCTTCTCCTCTTTTTTCGTCACTTGTATTTAGGCTCCTCACATTCCCCCCTCCCTTCTCGCCCAGCCCTTCTTGTTTTTACTGCACTTCGACCTCTGGGTAAACATCACAAATCATTTAACGCGGTGTGTCAAAACAAACAGCTCCTTGCTCAATCCAATGAAAAACAAGCATTGGCATAGCCAATAGGTCTCGCTTTTGGGACCTCATAAGTATTTAGTTATGCAACTGTTGCATGGCTAAACACTTATAAGGTCCCAAAGGCGAGACCTATTGGCTATGCCAATGCTTGTTTGTTTCTTTCTATCACTGCCTGGGACAACCTGACTCATCAACCGGAAAAAAAAAACACTACCCCCACACCCTAACTGAACGCTTCCAGGGTGTCAGGATCAATATTACTTTTTTTTTTTTAAAAGAAACTTCTGCTTTGAGAGTTTGTTTTTGAAAAACTAAATAAATGTGGTTCACGACTTCCTAAAAGATGGCGGTCAAGCACCAAACCTTTCAGTGCCTTCACAGGAGATGCCATGGCAGCACAACCTGTGAAGGCACAGAGATCGGCGTTGGGCTGGCAGGGATCTCTAAATATGGCAGCTCTCTGTTAGAGTGGTGGACATAATGTCTTCCATCACCCTGATGGACACAGGACAAGACACCATACTGTAGATCAGTACCATATAGGTGATAAACAGTATCTGAGACACAAAGATTTGAAGCTCCTTTTGGAGGTCTGTGCTTTGCTGGTGAATGGTGGCCTGACATTTGGTTCCTCTGACAAATAAATCTGTCCTGAAGAAATGCAACCTGCGGAAAGTGATAGGCTAGTTCTCAAAATCTAAGTTGTACATCTGCACAGGCAGAGTTGCAAAACGTTCCTGATGTGAGCTAGGAAAGGAGGGCCAGTGGTAGGTTTCCAGTTGTACTTAATTGAAACTTTAATGACTTCCTTTTTGCGTCTTTGTGTTGGCATTTCTTCCAGATAAACTGTTTATGGAGTGCAGCTTGCTGAAATGCCATCAGTTGTGCAAGTCGATATGTGGGGCACTTCTTCTCCCCATTACTGTTGCACTGCTTAAACGCCTGCGCTTTGCCTGCGCCTGCTTGTAATTTACAATTGACTCCATACTTATGTTTTTGTTCTCCATTTTTAAACCTCTTATTTTTAAATCTGCATTCCAATTCAATCCACGCGTAGAAATATTATGCCATTTCCAAAGCTTCCCATGTTAATGTTGTGTCCCTCCGAACCTCTTACAAAAACACGAACAGATGCATAGTTCGTCCAAGACAGTGTTTATTGAAGACCCAATGCATTTCGGGCATACCAGAGCCCTTCGTCAGGGGTAACTAGAATTGACAATAGAAACATTTAGCATTAGCACATTGTACATTGTTGTAATATTACCTCTACTTTGTTAAAAAACATATATTGCTCATATGCTACCAACAAAATGTGTTAATATTAACCTCATCTTAGTGTCTACATTACTACTCTATGAATGTTTCCCCCATACATCAAACGTGCAAACTATTCTACCATCAGCACGCTTTTGAACTAATAAACCGTAACTCCTAAGCGGACCGCATGAAATTTTCTCTGAACTATCCAAGTTTTCACATTACAACTTTCCGTGTACAGCCTTAAACACCTAGCGCAAAATGTTACAACCTTTCATTTTGCTCTACTATATACCATCTTAACTGATACGATATTCTACCTTTATCCCTCCTCTTTGCCACTGTACCATTTATGTTACTGCCATCTGAATATAACCCGTCCTTCTCCCATCATCGTTTGTTCAAAACTCTACTTTCGGTCGCATAACTCACACACATACTCATACTCACTATCACTCGATGTTAACAACTTCCCCTCTTCATACTCACTTACTGATACCACATTTAATACCGCAATGTTTCCCAGACTGTAAACGTACCTGCCGCAATGATTCAAACCATTCGAGCCTCATCTCATGGTGAAAGAAATTCACTCTCTGTTTTTTCGCTCGTTTTTTAACCTTGTTCAGCTGACTCAGGTCCCGCCCTCCTGTGCGTTATCTGATTGGCCAGTTATTCTGCCCTATCACCGCTTTCTATTGTTATCATGGAAAACTACACTGCCCACAATGCAATGAGCTCACCTCAAAATACACATAAAAATACATGAAGGATATATAACCAATGTTCTGTTCATATGGCAACATTTAAAAAGGTAAACCGCAATCAATGCAAAATGTTGTCCAAATACATATAACTTTGATAAACGTTCACTGTCGTATTTCTTAAGCACAGTCTTGCTTGCCGAACAAAAGGTGTTCCATCATACGTGTGGATAGTTGCTCGATGGTGAAATGTAATGCTTAATGTACATACTTTTTTGCCGGGTGCTATCTCATTGAAGGGCAATTTGTATAATTCATCGTTAAGGGTTATGAGATGCACTCCTGTTTCATCAAACTTTATCCATTCTCATCATCATCCTCCCTGAATGCGTGCACACAGGAGAAGTGTCTTGCCCTCGTGACACTGCGTTAATTAAATCGATATGTGGGGCACTTCTTCTCCCCATTCCTGTTGCACTGCTTAAACGCCTGCGCTTTTCCTGCGCCTGCTTGTAATTTACAATTGACTCCATACTTATGTTTTTGTTCTCCATTTTTAAACCTCTTATTTTTAAATCTGCATTCCAATTCAATCCACGCGTAGAAATATTATGCCATTTCCAAAGCTTCCCATGTTAATGTTGTGTCCCTCCGAACCTCTTACAAAAACACGAACAGATGCATAGTTCGTCCAAGACAGTGTTTATTGAAGACCCAATGCATTTCGGGCATACCAGAGCCCTTCGTCAGGGGTAACTAGAATCAGTTGTGCAAGAGCATTTATTTGCCCTTTTTGTCCACAGGAATTATATATTTCCTGAAGGAGAAATCTTTTTGCCTGCACCACCTCCATTTTTAGGTCGAGCCTAAAACAGCGCCTGCGCTGTTGCTCGAATTTTTGTAAGGGGATTTTCAAAGTGCTGCAGCCGCTGGCCTAAAGCCTGCGTGCATGTGCGAGTGAACGCGCGCAGCCGCCATATGTCTCCTGGGTACTCTACTTCATGAAGGCGCTTTTGCTATAATCGGGCACCGGCGCTTTACTTTTAGTGTTAAAAATAAAGTGCCGGTGCCGCGATTATAGCAAAAGTAAAGAAATAGATGCTTATTTCCATTTCTTTACCTTTGGCATAATCGCGGCTCCGGCGCTTTACTTTTAATGTTAAAAAAAAAGCGCCGGTGCCGCGATTATAGCAAAAGTAAAGAAATAGAAACAAGCATCTATTTCTTTACAAAGAACAAGCATTGGCAGAGCCAATAGGTCTCGCTTTTGGGACCTTATAAGTATTTATTTATGCAGCACAATTTCTTTGGTGCAACAACAACTGTTGCATGGCTAAACACTTACAAGGTCCCAAAGGCGAGACCTATTGGCTATGCCAATGCTTGTTGGGGTTGCCATTTCGCCATTCTAACACTGGAAATGGATTTGTATCCGCTCATAGCAAGAGTACATTTCTGACTCTTTCTGAGGGGAAGGTGTTGGACAGGAGTTTGATAATGCCCAAACAGTGAAGAGGTGAGAGTGTTTCCATAGTTACCAGGAAACCCTACCACGGAAAGTCATCTCCTTAAGTCACGCATACTATTACACTATTGTGGTGTAATAGTACATGTGAGTAAAAGGCTGTATGAGTGCGCTCGTATGTTGTTTCCTGATCACAGTCCGTTTATGAATGACGTGGCATAAATAAAAGCAACAACATAAGCTCAAGCATCCATTCCTTGGCGTTGACGATGTTCCAGTTTGATCGGTCATGCAGCGGTTTGCCGAGTTCCCTACACATCAGGCAGAAGAGAAAGCGTCAGGATGTCTGGCTTGAAAGTCTGGCGCACAGCCAAGCGATGACACGTGACCAAACAGCTGTTCTCCGCAATTAGCCTGCAGGTGTTAGAGTTCGGGGATGTCACGTGCCGCACCTCTGCTGCTCGCGCGAGAGAGGTCATGGCGGAAAGGCGGGATGAGTTCCCTGATGTCTACAGTCACTTGGGAAGTTGAGGGCATCAAAGGGCCGGGCCTGTGCTTTCTGCAGCCTTGTGCCTGACGGGAACTGGTGTGTGCCTTCTTTCCTCCACAGCCACGTGGGAGGCTGACGGCATCGATGGAACCATGTGATTGTTATTGCGTTTTTAGAATAGATTGAAGGAGAAATGAATATTAAAATAAGAAACGGTGCTGTGTATTTTAAAAAAAAATATTTTAGTACCATGAAAAGAACACTGAAGGGACAGTGTTTTTCCAGCTGTATATGTTAATTATCTGCTACAGACTCATACATTTGGTAGCACATCAGACTCCAAAATCAGGGGCACAACAGAATTTGAATAAATAATTCTTAGCCTCTTCCTGTCTATGCAACGAAAAATGCACTTATCTTAATTTTTTCTTTTTTTTCTTTCTTTATTCGCTTTTTTAGAATTATAGATACATTATCCACAACTTATACATTACAGGATATACGGTACGTTTCAAGTGGCAGTCATCACTTTGCATACAAAAGGCATGACAGTTTGGGTATATTGATTATACTAGGTGAGTTTCGCAGTTCCTGATGAATCAACGTCAATTGCAATATAAATTTGTTTAACGGAAATCGTAAAAGGTTTCACATATTCTGAAGCATATTTATATCTTGATAAACTTATATGACGACAGGTCATCTGCAGTTTACCCTGGGTCTGTGTGGCCAATATTACCTAGTTTGTAACAATGCATTGTTAACGTGAAAATGAACTTATTGCAACAAACCAACTCACATAAATCACTCCAGCCTATTGTAACAATTGTGTCGTAAGGATGCTTGACCCAGCCCCCATGCCCCACCCCCACATAACAGCCTATATTGAGATCCGTATGCATCCGCGCCCCTGGATTACCCTTGCGCACATCTCCTGTACAGTGCCATTTCTCAATAGTGCATATGGAACCTGGATTGTATACCGTTTAACCCCTTCAGTGCCCGCCCCTTTCCCCGCCCTGTGCCGGCCGTTGTATTAGCGGGCGGGGTTTATGACGAGCTGGTCTCGTCATGGGCACAGCGCGACCGCGGCCCATGACGAGACCAGCTCGTCACGGGCATTGAAGAGGTTAAGTGTCTGTATCTTCTCTGACCACATCACCGTTATGTGAGTTATTTCCCTCTGATTCTTGGTTTGCATAATGGATTTCGGACAATATCGTGTCCCAACATTGTGCGATGGGGTATTTACATCAGCCAGCTATCTCCTCCCTGTGTAGTGTGGTGCTTTCTGCCTGAGCCCATACCACAAGCAAGCATTTCCCGTTATTAAGGATTGGGGGTTGCCTATTTTTCCATCATTTGGTGATTAGTCTTTTAGCAACTATGAGTTCTAAATCTATGAATCTTGAGGTGGCTTTATGTTTCTTGGATCTGGGGAATACTCCCAGTATACTTTCTTCCCATGTATGTAATTGGGGTCGATCAGTGTTAACCGTTAGCGCTGCTGTCACTTCCTGCCAATACATTTGCAGCATTGGGGAGGACCATGTCATGTGGAGGAAATCAGCGCCCACATAGTTACAATGGGGGCATGCTGAGTTGGTTTCATTGGGAGTATTTGCTTAATGAATCTGATGACAGATATGCTCTGTGTGTGATGTATGTCTGTATAACACAAAATTTGGCGTTTCGTGGGATCTGCATCGGGATGACCAGGATTATGTCCCATTCCCTATCCGTCCATGGGCCTCCCCTGTCCCCTTTCCACTGTATGCGCAGGGACCTCAAAGGTTGGAGAGTGTGAGTTAGCAATGCTTCTGTCAGCCTGTGTATAATGAGGCTCCCATTCCCCATCACGTATAGGTATTGAATCAGCAAATGCCTTTGTGATTTAATGTTTATGTCTCCCCAAGTTGCTGTTAGTTATCTTATGATTGAGTTATGTAAGAGGAATTTACCTGCCGGCAAGTCATTCTCACGGGTCAGTCTGTCAAATGGTATCAGTGTGCCATTGACGTACAGGTCACCAATGTGCGAGTGCACCATTTGAAGTGCCTGTTTTGTTTCTTGGGGTACCAATGAGGGGCAGCGCTAGAGCATAGGGGATTGTGTTTCTGGTGAGGTACATGCTACGTCTGTGACATCTGTAAGCTAGGGCCAGACCGGTCGGCTACAGGATGAAGGGCTGAGCTATTGGGTGGCTCAAGTGGTAGATCTGGGACAACGTCCATGCTGGTTGCGTCATGGCTGTATAGACTAGATTGAGGCCAGCAAGCCACTTCGTCTACCACTGCAGCTGTGCAACCAGAAAATAGAGCTCCATGTTTGGGACAGCTAGTCCTCCCTTGTTTGGAGGCACATACAATTTCCAGAGTGCTATTCTGTGGCGATTTTTGTTCCATATGAAGTCCCAAATCAATTGTTATAGCTCGCAAAACATTTTGGGCGGGACATAAACGGGGAGGTTTGCAAAATAGTACAGCAGTTTGGGAAATATTACCATTTTTGTCAAGGATATTCTGCCAATCACATTCAGTGGCAGCGTTTTCCAGAATTTTACTTGTGATCTGATGGAGGAAATAGCTCTGGACAGGTTACCTTCTGAAGTGTCAGTGGGGCTGTGGTATATGAAAATGCCTAGGTATCGGAAGGAAGTTGGCTGCCAATTGAGAGGATAGTTATTTATCAGGAGATCGGGATTCCGGGTCTCAGTCCCAAAGGGATACAAACACAATTTGGTCCAATTCACTCTCAGACCCGCTGTCACTTCATGTTTCCGCTACGGTGTCTGTGATATTGTGTAAGTCCCTAAGATATAGCAGGAGATCATCCGCATATAGGGAGATCACATGCATACCATCCCCCAGTAGGATGTCCCTATTATCACCCCCACCACGTAATTGTGTTGCTAACGGTTCCATGGCTAGCAAGAACAGTAATGGGGACAAGGGGCATCCTTGTCTGGTGCCTCTGTTTATAGTTACACTCTCTGATGTTATACTGCCTGTGCGTATCCTAATAATGTGTTGTGTGTAAAGCAACTTAATCAGTTTGAGAAAGATGTCCCCAAAACCATGGTTGCTCAATACCGCAAAGAGAGAGTGCCATTCGAGGGAGTTGAAGGCCTTCTCCAGATCCAGAACCATGCAGCCAGAGTTGGGCCAAGCACATGTGGCGTATTCTTGGAGTCTGAAGAATCTTCGTATGTTCAGGGAAGTGTTCCGGGTGGGAACAAACCCGTTTTGATCGAGGTTCACTAACTTCTTTACTAATGGTGCTAGTCTCACAGCAATGATAGAGGCTAAGCTTTTATAGTCCGTGTTAAGGAGTGCCAGTGGTTTATAGGAGCCCAATAGGGTCGGGTGTTTGTCTGGTTTGGGGAGAGAGACAAACAGTGCCTCTCGTTGCTTGTCCATGAGTGTGGAAGTAGATAGTGCGGCATCATATACTCTTTTTAGCTGAAGTGCTAATATTGCGGCATAGGCGTTTATAAAATTCGGTTGGCAAACCATCTGGGCCTGGGTTTGCCCCATGGTTAAGGAGCGCATACTTGCCAGGATTTCTTCCAGATTAAGTGGGGCGTCAAGTTCTAACTTCTTTTCTGGAGTTATTTTGGGGAGGGTGATTTCCGAGAGATACTGGCGAATTTCGTCTGCCGTTACCGTAACTGTGGAATTATATAGGGCAGCATAATGCCGTGTGAATTCCTGTTGTATATCCTGTTGAGAGTATAGTAATGTGCCTTGCGGGAAGCAAATGGATGTGACCTGGCATCATCTTGCCTAATGAGCCACGCAAGTAGCCTGCTAGCTTTATCTGCGGTGTTATGGGTGCATGCTGAGTGTGCTGAGTAATTGAGACAGTGGAGTCTTTCCAGTAGACGGGTGTGTTCTGCCCTGCTTTCTCGCAGCCTTGTGTTAGTTAGCGGGTCAGTGGATGCGTATTTTTCAAGGTGAGCTAACCCATTTTCCAGCTTGGTAAGGTCTACCCTAAGTGTTCTATGCAGGCCGGCTTGTGTGCCTAAGCAATGTCCTCGCACCACTGTATTAAAGGCTTCCTAATCAATGGGAGCTGATCAGCCACGTTCTGTGCAGGTAACAGAGCTGGGCCGCGTGGGTGGGATATCAAGGGATGATGCAGAGGGAAAGGCAATTATTTATTTAATTTTCCCTAAGCATCGTCCCTCAAAATCCTCCCCCCACCTGGCCCCACCACTGTTACCTTCATGGACCGCGGCTGGGGCTGATGATGAAGTGTCAGCGTTTTCATCGGAGTAGTTCATTACGGCAGCGCCTAAGGATTGCTTTGTCCTCTAATGTCCTGGGTTGCATGCGCCATCTGGGGATTGGCGTGTTGTTGCCCCATGTTATTTGTAGTGTGTTTGGGTTGTGGTCGGAGTGGGTTCTCCCAAGATATTAAGGCTTAGTTGTAACTGGTAATATGTCCTCTGTGACTAGTATTCTGTCGAGTCAGTAAGTCATGTGACCCTGAGTAAAATGAGTAGATCTGGTCCGTGGGGTTTCTATGCTGCCAAGCATCTACCAGGTGCCATTCTGTGAACCAAGTGTTTAATGCCTTCATGGCTGCTACAGTGGGTGCCCAAGGTAGAGGAGGAAAGCAGCGGTCCAGGAACGTTTCAAGTACACAGTTGATGTCTCCCCCAAAGAGCACTGGAATTCTGTGCCAAGTCAACAGTTTGCTCGATAGGCAGTCAAGAAACAAAGCTTGCTCAGTATTAGGTGCATACATGGAGGCCAATACAATGGGTCTACCATCAAGTCGACCCTTTACCAAGGCATATCGACCGTCTGTGTATATGAGCGATTCATCTGCTCGAAACGGGGTGCCTGGCCTGACCCAAATTAGTACGCCTCTCGCAAAGGCTGAGTAGCCTGTGGCGTGTAACTGATTTCTCCCTCTCCTTTGCATATTCAGCATCTCTGGCTGTGTGAGGTGTGTCTCTTGGAGGAGAGCTATTTGAACATGCTGTCGCTTAAGGTAGGAGTAGATCAGATACCTTCAGGAAGGAGTATGTATCCCCCTAACGTTCCATGTGCATATTTTGATAGGTGTCATGTTACAGGAAGGTGTATGGACCAAAGGCTAGTGAGGGGCCCTAGGGTGTCCATGGAGTCTGTGAGGGAGCACAGAGGTGGGGCCACCTGACACTTCCCATCCAGGTTGTCTTGAATAATACATCAAGCTGGTGTTTGTTGGGTAACTAAGCTAATGAAAATCAAAGCATGCAATGCCAGTAGGGTGAAAATGCAACATGCAATCATCCAAACCATAAAGCAGACAGGCATACCAACGATACGATGGCTAGGGGGTTGAGCCACCCAGGCAACGTGTGTCAGTAGGAATGAGAGAGTTTGTGATCCCCCAAAGCAGTAACCACGGCCACACAAGCAATTGCATGTGTTAAAGTGTCAGCACAGGAGGAACTTGCATCAGTGAGAATTGCCAGACCTTAGCGGCCATGATTACACATACATTATTTTAGGCTTGAGCAGGGTATTGTGGTTGCCACAGTTAGGAAAGTGGTAAAGGTTACAGTGCTATACAAGTCCCTTTGTACTTGCATGATCATCGCTGCAGCATCGTGGCCGGTGTCAGTCGTACACTATCAGTTTCTTATATTATGTCATCTGCTTTCTGAGGCGTGATCTCCGACAAAGTTCCTGAGTCCTGCGAGTTTGGGGTTCCGTCGATGGATTCCGCATCACTTGTTCTGTCATGCAGACTTTCATCCGATAGTGAGTCGCCGTAATGACTTCCGATTTCAGCTGCTGCTTGTAACGCATTGCGCTGGTCCAACCTCATTTGCTCCAGGTTGGGGCCGAGACTTTGAGACAGCATTTGTTTCTTACATCTCTTTTTCCCCCCGCGTTGTCTCAACTCGGTGTTCAATAGTGATCTCAAAGATTTCCCATTGGGTTGCGCGGCATCTTCAGAGTTTGTAGAGTCTAGCCTCTCCCAGGCATTGATGGGGGTATTAAATAAATGGGTCTTGTCCATGCAACCACTCGTAGGTGGGCAGGGAATAGAAGAGAATATTTGAGGTCCAGTTTACAAAGCCTTTATTTCACATCCAGAAAGGAACGATGCTGTGTAGTCTGGAAAGAGCATGATGTACTGTTTGCTACTTGTATTCTCTGTAGATTTCTGATCTCCTGCAATATCGCGTCTATATCTTTGAAATTCAGTCCGTGAAACAAAAATGGTCTGGGATCTGCACCCGGAGGAGGGAGTCAGGTCGGTACTCTGTGGGCTCGCTCTATCACAAAGTGCTGAGATAGTGACCTTTCTGGTAACAGATCCCGGATCCACCCTTCTACATAGGCTGTTGCATCTTTTCATTCTTTGTCTTCCGGAGGGTGTATGAAGTGCACATTGTTTCGCCTAGAGCGACCTTCGGAGTCTTCTGCTCGGTATTCAAGAAGTTTCAATCAGGTCATGAGTTCCTTGAGGCATTTTTCAGTGTCTTGCGCCTTAGGGGAAAGTTCCGCTGCAGTTACTTCCAGTGTGTGTGTTCTGTCCGCAAGTTTCCTATGATCTGCATGCAGGAGATTCAGGTCAAGGGCCACCTTGTCAGTTTTGTTTTGTAGCGAGGCCCGTGTTTGCTCCATTGTGGTGCTTAGCTTCTCGACTGCGGCTAATACCGTGTCTAGTTTACTGGACATGCAGGTGTCTTGTTCAGCTTTTTATCTGATTGGGAGCAGGACGGGGTGGTTAACCAGTCGGTCCTCCAGCACCAGATCTAAGATGACCCATGTCAGACATGTGTTGTCTGTGCATGGAATAATGAACTTACGCTCCTGAATTATGCAAGCGTTGCTTTCGCTCTGGTATGTGGTTGCTTAAGGCCAGGGACCAAGTGCCTCGACAATCTGCATGCAGAGTGGTATACTATAGCAGGGGAGAGCACGGTTGTTACACCAGGCGCATCAGCAGTGTTCCTTCCTGTGGTTCTATGGAGCCAGCACTCGTTGTTTTAGCCCTCAATATGACCATTCCAGTCTGCCACTCCGTGTTGTGGACTGGTATGTCTGCGCCGATTTGTATCTGCGGAGCAGGGCAATCTACATTGGCTGTGTTGGGACCGCTGTCCCCCCCCTGTGAGTCTGCATCCTGCTGTCTCTATCCTCAGTGGTCAATTCAATAAAGGCCTGGCTGTCAGAGAGTCAGTCATTTTTCACTCTTAGGACCTGCTTCTGCCGCGGAGATACCTATCTCCACCCGCTCTCTGGCACCCTGTCCAATTTACTGCAGTCCCAGAACTCTCAAGTCAAATATCTTAAAAGAAAAACTAATATCATTCAATCCGCAAAAATAAGTTAACTGCCCCACAGAGTGTTTGTGAAGAACACTTACTGAAAATGAGTGAAAGAGTGAGAGGGCACCTCACGTATGCAACCACGTATATCATCATCGGTTGCCCACTCACAGAAACAAAGAATGTATAGTGTCCAATAGAGAGACAAAAGAGCAGAAAGAAAGAGTTAACTGTCCCAAAACATAAACCCCGTGATTTGCAGAGAACCGTGTGTTCCATGCAATTAAAATTGAGTTAAGACTCACTGTTAGGTTGCCCTCTTTATTCGCAGTTGTGAGCTTACTCAGGTTAAACGCATTGCATATTGCTAACCTTTTCCAAGAAGGCCAACATGTTTCATTGCCATTTAGTTATGTTGTGGCATATTCGTCAGGGCGTGGGGTTCAATCAATCGCCTCACTGGACAATAAATTTTACGATGCGGATTGGCTGATAAAACAAGAAAAACAGCAGTTCTGTTTTATTAAAAACTGGCCGACCAGATATAGTGATAGTCAAACATAATGTGCGTCATTCCTTCATGAGTTAAAATAGTTCATATTTACCAGGTGCAGGCTGAGGGCACACATACCAGCCTCCACCAAACCATAAGGGGTTGTGTTTGTCACAGTTTACCCCTAGTTTGCAAGCACTTCTGTTGCTTATCGTTACACCTGTGGAAATATTAGTTCAATCAATAAATTACTCCTTCATGTATTGTGTACCCTTCGTCTTTCTGGAATACACCATCTTCATCTCAATATCAGAGTGCATCTACTATCATCTCTTAAACCGGCTGCTAATTAGCCCCTACATTCATGCCGCTAATCCAGCCCTTGTCAATGCACGCATAACAGTACTTAATACGTCTGTGTATTTGGGATTTTTCACAAAAAATGCCACTCTCATATGATGTTTCTGCAGGCGGTTCACGAACTCTCTGATCACTAACTCTCTGATCACTAGTGACGTATCCCCCTCATCTTGGTGTGCTGACATGTATAATCTACCATCATTGTACGCTACACTGGAGACATCATGTATTCTAGTAATCCTAATTCATACAAGTGAGTGCCCCCATAATGGTCTTGCCGGTAAATCTGCCCCCGGAGCCTGCACCCACACTCTTACCGCAACCACGTCTGATCAGAGCAGCATCTCGTCCCTGCTTCAACAACCACCGGCTACGGGTGGTATATACACCCACAGCGCATCTGCGCGTTTGTTGCGCATGACCCACATGATCATCCGATGTTGTGCAAACCCACTGGTTGTCCTTCATCAACACGGCGGCCATTTTAAAACTTACAATGCTCCGTGTAAGTGCATTCTTTTCATTGCCCTTATTGCCAGGTGCACTATAATGTTCTCACTAGCCCACTCCTCGTGCATGTATGTTTTTAAGTCTTGCGCATTAAATATTTAATATTTAATTTGTATTTTTATTTTATTCCTCCCAATATTAAATCATTCTTCTCAGGGGCTCTATTACAAGCTGATCTGTAGTGTTCCCAAGGGGCATCCATTCATGCTAACATTATTTTAGTTTTATAGATCAGATTCTGGAAAAAAGGAAGATCTATATTTAAACCATATATTATGTATGTTGGCCTTATTCATCCCACTAGTACACATAACCATGGGCTATATCATCCTTATTCTTGCACCTAACAATGCATGTCTCATCATATAGAAGGCTCTATATAGAATTGGACAGGGTGCCCGAGAGCGGTTGGAGATAGGTATCTCCGCGGCAGAAGCAGGTCCTAAGAGTGAAAAATTACTGACTTTCTGACAGCCAGGCCTTTATTGAATCGATGATTGATGAGTGGATGGCGGCCTGTTGTTGTTTTCCCCTCTAAGGCTCCTTGTTGTGAAGAGTCTATCCTCAGGGGGCCCGCCTATGGCTCTTCAGCGTGAGCCCTCCTACATGCACAGGTAAGTTTCAGAAGAGCAGCCAGCCAGAGATGAAGAACATTGCTCTCCATGCCCTTTCATGCAGCCACCGGGCCGAACGCGTTCCTTGGGCGCCTCTTGGTCACTTTGATTACATAGGGGGCACCAGCCTCGGACCTTTGTCTCAGCCCGGGACTATGCTTATGCCCTTATTTACTGTCTCACAGGCCCTCCAGGCGCTCACTGTTTGCCTCTCCGTGCACAGCTCTTCCTTTTGCAGTCATTGAGGCTGGGTCCCGGGTCCACTAGGCCGCTTCATTGCCCGGAGGTGTGCTACGTCGGCTCGCCCACCTTGGGCCAGACAAATTTTAAATGTGTATTCTGCACCCCTCCTGCACTGACCCTGCTCACCTCTAAGTTCTACAGGTGCTACAGTCCCGGGTGGTTGCTAAGGGGGCCCGGCGACTACTCCCGTGGTATACCTTCCCATCCGCTCCTTCAGTCGCAGTGCAGGTCATTGACTTCAGGCAGAGCTGGCGGGCTGCGTCTTCCGACGTTGAGTCTTCACTCGTCCAGAGGGGCGAGGGGTCCGCCGCTACCTCCTCTGGGTTCTCGCAGTGCCAGACTTTCCGAGTTCAGCGCGTGGCCACGGCCTTGTGTAGTTACAGCAGACCACACCCTAAAATTCTCGAGTCTCGGTCCGCGCTTCTCCGAACCAACTTCGCCGTCTTGTGTCAGCACACAGGCATTTTCTGGGCTTACAGGCTGATCACAGGTGCATGGGGTCGCCGTAGGGTTGTTTAGCGGCCCCGGGGATGCTTTGTGCAGGATGATTTGTTGGATAACGGGGGATGAGTGGCAGAGCTCTAGCAGGGCACATCCGCCATCATCGCCTACGTGGCCACGCCCCCAAAATGAACTTATCTTCATGATGTTGACAAAGGAGTCCTAGTGCTTGTTATGTAATTTTAGTTTTATTTATGGATGGACCCTGCACATTGCCAAGTCACCCAGGTGCTTGCAGAAAGTTGGGCCATGCTTTATGACAGGATTTTTAGGTTCCTTACCTGTAAATGATTTGTTTCTTTGGAAAATGCACATGGAAATTCAGTATATTGTTACCGGACACTCTGGAATTCTGTGATTGCGTGGCCGCATAGATTTTTGCATGATTATAGATTTGCCGCATTTGCCACATATCCCATCATCTGCAGCATAATCTGCAGATTTTAACCCCCCAAAAATGTTGCTCCCAGGTCAGACTGTTCTAAAGTTACTAAAAACTCAGCAACATTTGTTGCTCTGCAGTGGAAGTCCCTTTGAAAAGGTTAACTGGTAACCTTCCTATTGATATATGTGGGTGTAAAAATTGTACTAATGAGGTGCAACCAATGTCCAGACAGTGTTAAGAAGTTTAAAAATGACAAAATAATGAAGTAAGACTATCACAAAATGTGCTGCATTCCGCCACATAATTGACCTTTTCTTGCCACATAATTTACTGTACGTTTAAAATGTGTGTTACTGTGTAATAATGCAAATGATTTGGTAGTGAATTAAGCAAATATAAAAAAGATTTGAGCCATCATGGAGGGGTTAGTCGAGTTCCCCACACATCAGGCAGAAAAAAAAGCGTCAGGGTAGCTGGCTTGAAAGTTTGGTACACAGCCAAACGATGCCACTGAATAGCTTTTCTCCGCAATTACCCTGCAGGTGTTCACGGAGGCCACGTGCTGCACATATGCTGCTCATGGGAGAGAGATAATGGCACAAAGACTGGCTAAATTCCTTCGTTGTCTACAGTCACTTGAGAGTTTGAGGGTATCAAAGGCCGGGGCCTCTGCTTTCTGCAGCCTTGTGCATGACTGGGATCGTCAGATGACTGGTGTGAGTCTTCTAACCTGTTCAGCCAGGTGGGAGGCTGACGGCATCGAGGGAACCGTATGATTGTAGTAGCAATTAATATTAAAATAATAAGAGGGCTTTTTTAATTCTTTAAAAATATTTTAAAATCATCATCAGAGAACTTTATTTCGATCACTGTGGATCATAAAACTATAGACAAATAAGACATCATACATATACATCAAAATACAGATATAAATAACAATAAATAACAACTATAATAATATATAAAGGATCTATCTGAATATTAGTTAAAAGAGCAATATAAAAACCACAAATTTGGTAAGCAGCGGACCACTATCTAAAGTGCATGATAAAGGACAGCGACAATAATTAGAATCTACACCAGTATTGCACATCCAACCACAGTACATCATAAACATCAAATAATTAATTTCATAGATTAAAAACTGGCTGTGCAATCTTCACTTGTTTTAGCCAAAATGAATGAATGAATGAATGAATGAAGAAACATTTCTAAAGCGTGTGGTTACCCGGGGGCACCCCAGCGCTGACAGCAGTGCAACTTCAATCTCCAGGCATAATTAAGGAAACAGATATGTTTTTTTTTTTGTAACATATTTTTATTGCCATTTTCATAGTGCACATACTGCGCATTATACAGAGCCTTCGAGTAGTTATGCCTAATAGTACAGCATGTGGTGTCACACGTCATCTGCATAGACTAGTGAAGCATCAGCGGGGAGAAAAGGAAACAGATATGTTTTTATTGATTTTCGAAACGTCAGGTAGTTTGGCTCAAGGCAAATGCAAAGGGGGAGGTGGTTCCATAACTTGGCGGCATTGTACGAGAGGAGACGGCCTCCACTTTGCATTCTTCTTATTTTCAGGACAGCCGGAAAATAAGGAAGTGCCACCAACTAGCATTCTCCTCTTACAAAGGGTCGATGTCTGCCTAGTAAAAATCCTACATTTGGAGCTATTAACCCCTTGAGTGCCCCGCCCTTTCCCCGCCCTGTGCCAGCCCTTTCATTAGCGGGCGGGGTTCATGACGAGATAGTCTCGTCATGGGCACAGCGCAACCGCGGCCCATGACGAGACCATCTCGTCATGGGCACTCAAGAGGTTAAGCTCCAAACCCCACTCAGTGCAAAACATTTGAAAAGAGTCATGAGCTGTTGAAGACCCTTCAGCAGCTTAGATATTAACAGTGTTGTCCGCGTAAAGGAGTGCAGGGACCTTCCACCCTCCTTCCAGCTGTGTTTGTTCAGCATGTGCTGTAGATTCATATATTTAGTAGCACATCAGACTCCAAAATCAGGAACACAACTTTAGAGAGTTTGAATAAAAAATTCTGCGCCTCATCTTGTTTATGGAACAAAAAATTCACTTATCTTCATGATGTTGATAAAAGAGTCCTAGTGCTCGTTATGAAATTTTAGTTTAATTTAATGGAGGGACCCTGCACATTGGCAAGCCACCCAGGTGCTCGAACAAAGTTAGGGCATGCTTTATAACAGAATGTTTAAGTTACTTACCTGTAAATGGTTTGTTTCTGTTGTATATGCACATTCTCTATTTCTCCAATCGCCCAGGTCAAGGTTTCGGCAGTGGCTGCAGCACAGACAACCATGTTACTGTGAAAGAAAACACATACACAGAAGAGGTGTTACAAATCTAACATATGTTTAATGTAAAAATATAGCAATCATCAAAAAAAATTCTGATTTGCGATTCGCAATGTCTTTCTAACCATTGAAGCACATAATGCTAAATACATTAGATTATTATCAGGCCCTCGAGAATTATGTTAATGCCATGCAGTGTTGATCTCTGCATAATTATAGATTTGTTGCATTTGCCACATAATCCACCATCTGCCGCATAATCTGCAGATTTTAACCCCCCCAAAATGTTGCTGCTTGGTCAAACTGTTCAAAAGTTACTAAAAACTCAGCAATACATGTTGCAGTGCAGTGGAAGGCCATTTGCAAACGTTGATTAGTCAACTTTCTGTAGCTTATTGCTATATTTGGGTGTTAAACCGGTACTAATGAGGTGCAACCAATGCCCAGACAGTGCTAAGAAGTTTAAAAATGACAAAATAATGAAGTTACGCTGCATAATTTCACTGTTCTTGACACATAATTTACTCAACCCTGCCACATAATTCGGCCCTCCCCTGCTGCATAATACCAGTGGCCCGATTACTCTAAATATACACTTTATTCAATGTAGCAAGTGGAGAAAGAGCATGTGATCAAAACGAAACTCAGGATAGACACTAATGACTACGTGCTAGCCACTTCTTTTGGGAAGGTTGTGAGAAGACATTAGAAGGAAGACAAAGTGGAGTAAGGCAGAAAGCAGACTTCACTACATCCACATTTCTCACTCCGCTATGCCAATTTGACTATGATTACCTGGAGAGTCAGGATAAATATGCAATGTACAATACTGAAATACAGGATGGCTGCACATTTAAAATGTGTGTTAATGTGTAATAATGCAAATACTTTGGTAGTACATTAAGTGAGTATAAAAACATTTCATATGTGCTACTATAAGCCATTATAAAATGCACTCTCTGTCCATCTTTTATCGCAGTGAAGGGAAAACCCACAACAATGAAGTGGCATTTAGTCTAATAATTTCAGCATAAAGTTCATCTTTCTTTTTCTTCATAATTGACAGCATCATCAGCAATATCAAGAGGATAACAGTGGGCAAAGCCTTAATTTCTGTAAGCATGTTGGATGATACATAGGCTAAGTTTAACCAAAACGTAAAAGGCCAATACAACAACAATTATTGCTATTACTACATTATGGCCAATTTCCCAGACTATCCAGTTAATCAAGACCAGATGGCACTCCCGTTTATTTCTAAGGCAATTCTAAATTTTGTGTAATCCCTTAATGTGAGAAGCTGGCCTGGTATCTGATGTCCACTAATTTAAGTGGGCACCTTGCACCAGTCCAGACAACCTTTATGGTGAATTAAGAGGTCTTAGACAACTTTAGAAAGCTATCCAAGTGGCAGCTGTGGAGAGCAGCCTTCAGGCATAGTCTTGAAGGAGCGTAAATCAGCTTGTTTTACCAGAAGGCAATCTTGAAGTATAGATTAAATGAAAATGAACCACACAAAGTATGTATAAAAATATGTATTTATTATAGAGGACTCTCTAGTACGTTACAGTATCTCCTACATGGAGATAGACACAAAGCACACAATACTATAGCAAAGAAATCACAGTAAATAGCACTAATACACAATCCATATACTAAGAAAGTGGTATAAGAACCACGACTCGAGTCAGGACAATTGCAAGAGAACATACAATTGCTGGGACCCCAAGGAACCACCTGTGGTGTGTAGATAGGGACCCCACGGAGAGCGTGTGCAGTGTGAGAACATGAACGCGTGCTCCGTACAAGTCTATGTGCAAGTTGCATTTGGAATTTAAAGATTAGGGACCCTTCCCAGTGGATTCTGAAGAAACCTCGTGGAAGAAAAAAAGGTTAGAGAGCCACACCACGCATGGATACTGTGGTACCCAAGTTACCTATCCCAGGGAAGCTGGGTGCATAGGTGTAAAGTGGCGTCAGAAACCGCCGTCAAACCCAATGGAGGACTTCAGGAAAGGGCCACTGCTGGAAGAGGAGAAAGTATCCGGAGGAATCCAAATGTGGATTCATGAAGAGGAGTGCCTGAAAGTAGAGGGGATAGTATCTATGTCACTCGGAGATGACCAGGAGACTTAGAAGACGGATGCCCTCCAATGTCGGGTGCTTCAGGTAGACCTTGACCAGGCGATGCTGAGGACAACCAGGAGACGGATATGAGCTGTCCCACAAAGGATGTTGAGGGCTGAGGGGTTGGTGTCTGGCGGGAGCACTAACAAGCCTTGGCAAATGCAACCCACGCAGGAAATCAAGATGGTGCACGGTTGGTACCAGTAAGGTCCAGGAAACTCACCACAAGCAGGGGAGTCAGGGCACGCCCTGAGCACTCAGGGGAGTCCAAGGAAAACAAAGATGACCCTCAATTGGACCCACAGGCTGGAGGCACAGGGTTCGCAAGAGGACCTCGAGCAGATCACCAAAAGGAGCAGGCTACGGTGCCCACAAGGTAATGAGTTTGAAGATCTTGATGGGAGAAGTTGCCAGAGGTTGTGGCTACTTGGAGCCCAATGCACTTGTTGCAGAGTTGCCAACAAGCACATGCACTTGCAAGAGTGAGTATGCAGTGCACAGGAGTTCAGTTAATGTAGCCCCCACGAGGGATTCTGACCTCAGACTTGGTGAGAGGGCAGATCAGGCCTCAGGAGACATAGACAATGACCACCTGTGTTGTTGAACCCTTCAGAGTCTGCAGGAGCTCGGGATCAGCAGACTGGTCAGCAGCGTTGAGGTGCCTGCAAATGCAGGGAAGTGACTCCTTCTCTTCAAGGGAGATTATCTTCAAGTGTCTTGGATGCTCCACAGGTCCTGCACAGATCCTGTATAGTGCACAGGCACAGATGAGGCAGCAGACCGAAAGGGAGACAAAGTCAGGCCCAAGCGCAGTTCAGCGAAGTCCAAAGTACCCAGATGGTAGAAGTGCAGTGGTTTCAGTTCTGAATCTTCTCCACGACAAATCTAAGGTCCTACAACCAGGTAAGTACTTAAGTACCCACAGGAGACGGTTGGAAAGATTCACTAGACCCTCCCAGTGGAGGGTCCGGACTGGGGGAGTTTACTCCCATGTCCTTTGTCCAGTTTTGCGCCAGAGTGGGAGCCAACGGCTCCCGGGATTGGTTCGAACTGGACTATGCACAGGGACACCAAATGTGCCGCTCCTGCAGGTTTTCAGTTGCTGGCAAGCGCATCCACCCAGTCCTAATACACTAAATCTTGTCTGGGAGGTGGTCACACCTTCCTGTGACAGGATGCCTATTGTTCTGCCTTTTCCTGCTCAAGCTTGGCTCAGCAGCAGGAGGGCAGAAATGTGTCTCTGGTCAGCAGCAACCATTTTGTGCTGTCAGGAGCTAGAAGCTGGTACTGGGAACACTGAGGGCCCTACAAAGGGCCTTCCTGATGGGTGGAATCATACCTCCCACACAGGTTACCAGTGTGGGGTATGATTCCAATACGTTTGACACCAAAACACAATAGGGTTTGTTACAGCCGTTTTCGCAATGGTCATCACGCGGTCGCGTAATCCCCCTCTATAGTAGTATATGGCTTCTTCACTGACAACCTGGGAGTATGGACTCTGTAGGCTTGTTAGACCTGGCACCTTGGCGTGAGTCTCCCTTCCTCTTTTTGTCGCTGTGCCTCATGTGTTTTTATGGTGTTGGCCGCTCAGCGCGCTGTGCCACTGCCAACCAGTGTCGCGGTGCGAGTGCTCCCTATGTAAATTGTATATGTTGGTTGGATTCCATGATTGGATTGTTTGGTTTACTATCAGACCCCAGTAAAGTGCGCCAGGGGCGCCAGGGCATGTAAATACGAACACCGCTGGTGGGCTTGCAGCACGGGTTGTGCCACCCACAGAAGCGGCCGGTAAAATACGTCTAAGGTCTGCCATCGCAGAACCTGCGTGCAGTCTGGTACTGACACGCCGACCGACAAGTGCCCACACTTGCCAGTCCCTAAAACCTTCCCTTAGCTGCATGTTAGTCACCCCTCTGGTAGGCCCACGGGCAGGGTGCATTGTACGCCTAAGGTAGGACAAGCCTGGATGCGTGGCATGTCCTAGTAGTGAATTACCGCCATCTTGTTGTTCACTACTGCAAGGCTACCCTGTTCTCATAGGCCAGTATGGGCGGCCTGGATTATTACACCCTATGATCCTAACCGACCCAGGGAACATGGTAGAAGATCGAGTTTAGTATGCCTGAACTCGGAATAATAAGGTACATCTTTTCGCAAGGTTTATTTTAATATTCCGGGTTTGCAAATGCCGCTTTTAGAAAGTCGGCCTTTGCTTGCCTAAACATTTCAGCCGCCTCTGCGTGATGTGTATCTGATGTCTGGCTGGTGTGAGTGACAGGGCTGGGGGAACCCAGATGGGCAGGGCTAGGTAGCCTGGTATGAATAGGACGATCGACAGGTAGATGGGTGGGAGGAGTGCTCCTAGGTTCTGAATAGGACAGTGCTCCGCTACCTCGATGCCGGCTCCACCCCCTGTGGAGCGTCTGATGACTCTGCCCTGCACTCTGAAAGAAGAAGCCTGCATCACGTAAACAAAGTGCTCAGAAACCGGACTGAACTAGGCAAGGGCCCCCCTGGCCTGGGAGAACAAAAGATTTGTGGTATAAATGGAGGAGCCCTGCTCCTAAGAAACTAGATCCGCTTTTGACCAAGAAGAATCTCTGCCTGAGGAGGAGGCACCGGGAAAGCTGTAGGAGGAAGACTGTCCCTATCCTGGGGGATTGGCCTGCAGTGGTGACCTTGCTGCCAAAGGAGAGAAGAGAAACTGTTGCTGAAGACTTTTACTTTACTTTTACTTTCAAGACTTGTGCTTTTCCAAAACGATCTCCAAGGGCTTGGAACTGAGCTTGCCCCCTGAACTGAGCCCCAGGACCATTGGGCTCTACCTGATCTTCACTCGCCTGCTGCTGGACTGTGGTGTCCTTTCCCTCGCCGGAGCTGTGACCCTCGTGCCCAGTCCCTCCCTGAGCCGTGACCAGGACTGCTTAGCCGCCCCCGCCTTGGGAAGAGCCTCGCTCGATCGGAGCCGCTCCCCCTACGCTGTGCTGGGCTGCCCCGTCACCTCGCTCGTGGAGGCTCGCTGTGCACCTTCACCCTCCCGCCGGAATCGGCGTTTGTGAGCATCTCCAAGCCTCGGACAGCCCGGACGCATCGGCGTGCCCGGCTGCCCCGCTTTGTTCACCCGCCACCTGCAACACCCCGCTCTTGTCGTGAGCCTGAAGATCAGACACCCTCGTGAAGTGTGGGAGCCCCGGACGCCGCCTCGCTCTTCTGTCGAAGAGCCGCTGAAATCCCGCACCCGCCTTTGCGTCAAGAAACAAGGTACTGTACTTACGAACTCGACCGCGAGCTCGCATCGGATCCAGGGTCCGCAACGTTCTTATTTCCCTGTCATCTGCTGTGTGCTTCCTGGGCGCTGCCTCAGCCCCAAGTACGCTGAGGCCTGCAGTTACCTTGTGCCCGCCTAAAGAACTTTCCGTAAAACAAAGAGAACTTTACCGTATTTCCAAGAATTGTGGCCCCATCAGTTCAACGTTACTGGGCCTTGTATTTGAATCTGCTGAATCTACATAAAAGCTTATTTTTATATACTTCCTGATTGGTGTCCGTTTGTGGTGCATGCAAGGGGTTTACTGTATGTGTAATTGCATTTGCTTAACCGTGTACGCCTGAGACATAGCCTAGACTGCTCGCGCCACGCACCTAGAGGGTGAGCAGGGGTTATTCTGGGGAGTCATCCTTCGCCCTGACAAGAAGTAAAGGGTCCCTGCTTGTTGTGGGTTCACACCTGCGTCAACCAGAGCCCCCTCATTTCTAACATTGGTGGCAGCGGTGAGGATTTACGGATTTGCATTTGTGGTTTGCGTATAGTGAATCACTGATCACCACGTAGTGAGAGCAGACCAGTAACACAGCCACAAGGCTAGCATTTGTTTTTGTTTTGCCAAGAATCTCCGTTGTTAGAGCCATGCCTGGTTCACTCTCAGCCGGAAGGGCGGCTTCCATAATCTCTGGATTTGAAGACGTAGATTGGGAGGAAGACGCACTTCAGAATCGTACCAATGAAGACTTGAAAGGTCTTTGCTCCAAGTTCAGGATTGCCCAAACTGGATTGAAAAAGAAGGAACAATTTGTGAAGGCGCTGAGGGCCTGGTATGAGTCAAAGGCCCCAGAGAATCAGGTGGAAGTGGTTCCACCAGAAAGTGTCCATGAGTTTGGCAGGTGCCTGTCGCCAGAAGAGTTGGCAGACAGGGCAGCAACCCGGGCACACGAGGTGGAAATGGCAAAACTTCATGGGCAGATGGATATGGAAAAACAAAGATTAGCCATGGAAGAAAATAAACTACAATTAGAGCATGACATGAAGCTGAGGGAGCTGGAGCTGAAAGCAAAAAGTTTGGAGCTTAATCCCTCTGGTGGCAGCACACCGCCAGTACCGGCGGAACCAAGAGTTTATATTCCCAAGGATGTAGTGAAGGAGTTCTTCAGGAATGACGACATCGGGCAGTGGTTCAGAGCCTACGAGGTAGCCATGTCTTCCCACCGGGTCCCTGAGAAAGATTGGGGAGCGGGGTTGTGGGGAAGGTTCCTGAGTGAAGGGCGGGACACACTGTTAGATTTACCTGTTGATGTTCGTAATTCTTATGCCCATATGAAGGAAGCATTGATGGCTAGGTATGGGTTGACCCCTGAGTTATATAGACAGAGGTTCAGGGGTTGCACTAAGATTCCCAATAGTACGTATGTGGAGTATGTGACTTTCTTTTGCAGAGCGCTGGATGGTTGGGTAAAAGGTAGTCAGGTAAATGATTATCAAGGGCTTCTTGATTTAATGGCATGGGAGCACTTGTCCAGTAATTGTTTTCCTGAGCTACGCCAGCACCTGATCGATAGTAAGCTGACTAACCCGAGGAAGCTTGCTGAGGAGGCGGACCGCTGGGTCAGTACCAGGGTCCACAAGGGTACCGTGGGAGATTCCGCCAAAGGTGGGCAGGGTCCCCAGCAGAAGAGTGGGGGGGACAGGGGTAAACAGAAGCAGTTCCAAAAAGGGCCCCAAAATAGTCCCCAAGGGAACCAAGGGAAGGGTTCTCAGCCTCCCCCACCCCAGAAACCGACCGGGGCCCCGACAGGTCCTCCTGTTCCAAAGGGGCCCGTAAGATGTTACAGGTGTAACAATATGGGGCATGTTGCCTCTGATGTAAAGTGTCCATTGTTTGGTAAACCAGCACCCACTGGTGCTCCACCCCGGCAGGTGACTAGTGTAGCCTTGGGGGAGGAGAGGGATGTCCAAGGTGGGTGGGGTCCCGCAGAGATGTCCCTGGTCTCGCTAGGAGACCGTGAAGTGGTCCCTCCAACCCAGCTGCCTGAGAACACTAAGAAGTACCGGCAGTGGGTGACCATCAATGGCCATAGAGTGGAAGCTCTTAGAGATACAGGAGCCAGTGTGACGGCTGTCAGGTGTCACCTGGTGTCTCAGGAGCAGGTGGTCCCCAATGCATTCTATCCCGTTGTTGCCGCTGACAACACAGAGAGACACTGCAAGGTGGCTCAGGTTCCCTTTGAGTGGGGGGGGGGTCTCTGGTACTCTTCAGGTAGCTGTGAGGCCCGCCATGCCTGTAGACTGTTTGTTAGGGAACGATTTGGAGAGCTCACCTTGGGCTAAGGTGGAGCGGAGTGCTCACCTGGAGATGTTGGGTATGCCGGATTGGGCGTGTGTCACCACACGGTCCATGGCAGCCAGTAGAGGTACTCAAGAGGTCCTGGAGCCTGAGAGGGAGGCCCAGGAACCGGCCTCAGAGAGAAGGAGCAAGGGGCGCGGGAAGCCGGCCCCTGAAGTTCCCACGGTCCAGGAGGAAGCAGACCTGGAGGGGGATGCCCTGGAGCCTACAGGGGAGCAGATAGCTGAACTGGGAGACCTGCCGGAGCTGACCCATTGGCAGCAGGAAGGGGGTCCCACCAGGGAGGACTTTTGCAAGGCACAGAAGGAGTGCCCTTCTCTCGTGGGTATGCGGCAGCAGGCTGCAGACCAGGCCGCAGGTGATCAGTCAGGATCACATTTCGTTTACTGGGAGAACGACCTCCTATATACAGAGCCTAAGGTTGCTGAGCCTGGGTCAGCCCGTGCGCTGGTGGTACCCCAGGACTTCAGAGCCTTCCTACTGGGGCTGGCTCACGATGTGCCATTGGCAGGGCATTTGGGGCAGGACAAGACCTTTGAAAGGCTTGTCACCCACTTTTATTGGCCTCAAATGCGCAGGAGTTCAGATACTCACTGCAGGACATGCCAGACTTGCCAGGCAAGTGGAAAGAGTGGAAGGAAGCAGAAGGCTCCACTCCAGCCATTCCCTGTGGTCGGTACCCCATTCCAGCGAGTGGGGATTGACATTGTAGGGCCCCTGGACCCCAGGACAGCGATGGGCAATAGGTGCATCCTGGTCCTGGTGGACCATGCCACCCGGTACCCGGAAGCCATTCCTCTAAGGACAGGGACGGCCCCCGTGGTGGGACGGGCACTGATGGGAATTTTCTCCCGAGTGGGATTCCCTCTAGAAGTGGTGTCTGACCGAGGTACCAATTTCATGTCCAAGTACATGAAATCTCTTTGGCAAGAGTGTGGTGTAACCTACAAGTTCACCACCCCTTACCACCCCCAAGGAAACGGGTTGGTTGAGAGATTCAACTGAACCCTCAAAGGCATGATAATGGGCCTAGAAGGAGCCATGAGGCGTAAGTGGGACGTCCTCTTACCATGCCTTCTCTTCGCTTACCGTGAGGTGCCACAGAAGTCTCTGGGGTTCAGTCCCTTTGAGCTTCTGTATGGTCACCCAGTCAGAGGACCTCTAAGTCTGGTCAAAGAAGGCTGGGAGCAATCTCCCAGGAAGCCTCCCCAGAATGTATATAGTTACATGCTGGCCTTCAGGAATCAGACTAGGCGATTCAGGCAACTTGCTGAGGCAAATCTGGAAGCCAGCCAGGAGGAGATGAAGCGGTGGTACGACCAGAATGCCACTCTGGTAGAGCTTCAGCCTGGACAGAAAGTATGGGTCTTGGCCCCCGTGGAGCCGTGTGCGCTCCAGGATAAGTGGACCGGTCCCTTTGAGGTGGTGGAGCGCAAGAGTCCTGTTACCTACGTGGTGGACCTGAAGTCTCCTAGGAACCCCTTAAGGGTCCTACATGTCAACCGCCTCAAGCCCCACTTGGAGAGGTCCCAAGTGGGCATGCTCTTGGCAACAGACGCTGGAATGGAAGAGGAGACAGAACCTCTTCCTGACCTCCTGTCAGCCAAGGAGCAAGATGGGTCAGTGGATGGTGTCATCCTCTCTTCCTCCCTGACCCCTGAGCAACAGAATGATTGTCGCCAGTTGCTGGGACAGTTTCCTGACCTGTTTTCCCTGGTCCCTGGTGTCACTGATTGGTGCGTCCATGATGTGGACACTGGGGATAGTCCACCTGTGCGGCACAAGGCCTACAGGGTGACTGACAGGGTGAGGACATGCATCAAGGAGGAGGTCTCCAAGATGTTTGCACTCGGGGTAATTGAGTCTTCTAGCAGTCCTTGGGCCAGCCCCGTGGTCTTGGTCCCAAAAGCTGCAGCGCCGGGAGCCACACCCGAACTCCGGTTCTGTGTGGACTACAGAGGACTCAATTCGGTCACTAGGACCGACGCACACCCCATCCCCAGAGCTGATGAGCTCATCGATCGGCTAGGGGCTGCCAACTACCTCAGCACGTTTGATTTAACGTCTGGGTATTGGCAGATCGCCTTGACCGAGGGGGCCAAAGAGAGGTCAGCATTTTCCACCCCAGATGGGCACTACCAGTTCCGGGTTATGCCATTTGGGATGAAGAATGCCCCTGCCACCTTCCAGAGATTGGTCAACCAGGTGTTGGCTGGGCTGGATTCGTTCAGTGCAGCCTACCTGGATGACATCGCAGTGTTCAGCTCCACTTGGGAGGAACACTTGCGTCACCTCTGGGAAGTGTTGATGGCGCTGCGCAAGGCAGGCCTCACGATCAAGGCGAGTAAGTGCCAGATCGGGCAGGGTTCCGTGGTGTACTTGGGACACCAAGTTGGGAGTGGCCAGGTGGCACCCCTTCAGCCCAAGATAGAAACCATCCTGAATTGGGAGGCGCCCAAAACCCAGACGGAGGTGAGAGCCTTCCTAGGTCTCACCGGGTACTACAGGAGGTTTGTCAAGGGGTATGGCAACATGGTTGCCCCCTTGACAGCGCTGACTTCGAAGAAGCAGCCCAGGAAAGTGATCTGGACTGACACCTGTCAGAAAGCTTTTGAGGCCTTGAAAACTGCTATGTGCACGGCGCCCGTGCTCTTGGCTCCCAACTTCTCCAAAGAGTTTATCGTTCAGACCGACGCTTCAGAGCATGGTGTGGGGGCTGTTCTTTCACAGATTAATGAGGAGGGCCTAGATCAACCCGTAGCCTTTCTTAGCAGGAGGTTACTTCCACGGGAACAAAGGTGGAGTGCTATTGAGCGTGAGGCATTTGCTGTGGTCTGGGCGCTGAAGAAGCTAAGACCCTACTTGTTTGGGTCTCACTTCCGGGTTCAGACGGACCACAGGCCCCTCAGATGGTTGATGCATATGAGGGGTGAGAATCCAAAGCTGTTGAGGTGGTCCATTTCCCTACAGGGTATGGATTTCACGGTGGAACATCGCCCTGGTACAGATCACGCCAATGCTGACGGTCTGTCCAGATTTTTCCGCCTTAGTGATGAGGAACTCCCTGGGGTAGGGTAGTTCTCCCCACTTTTCAGCTGGAGGGGACACGTGTTAGACCTGGCACCTTGGCGTGAGTCTCCCTTCCTCTTTTTGTCGCTGTGCCTCATGTGTTTTTATGGTGTTGGCCGCTCAGCGCGCTGTGCCACTGCCAACCAGTGTCGCGGTGCGAGTGCTCCCTATGTAAATTGTATATGTTGGTTGGATTCCATGATTGGATTGTTTGGTTTACTATCAGACCCCAGTAAAGTGCGCCAGGGGCGCCAGGGCATGTAAATACGAACACCGCTGGTGGGCTTGCAGCACGGGTTGTGCCACCCACAGAAGCGGCCGGTAAAATACGTCTAAGGTCTGCCATCGCAGAACCTGCGTGCAGTCTGGTACTGACACGCCGACCGACAAGTGCCCACACTTGCCAGTCCCTAAAACCTTCCCTTAGCTGCATGTTAGTCACCCCTCTGGTAGGCCCACGGGCAGGGTGCATTGTACGCCTAAGGTAGGACAAGCCTGGATGCGTGGCATGTCCTAGTAGTGAATTACCGCCATCTTGTTGTTCACTACTGCAAGGCTACCCTGTTCTCATAGGCCAGTATGGGCGGCCTGGATTATTACACCCTATGATCCTAACCGACCCAGGGAACATGGTAGAAGATCGAGTTTAGTATGCCTGAACTCGGAATAATAAGGTACATCTTTTCGCAAGGTTTATTTTAATATTCCGGGTTTGCAAATGCCGCTTTTAGAAAGTCGGCCTTTGCTTGCCTAAACATTTCAGCCGCCTCTGCGTGATGTGTATCTGATGTCTGGCTGGTGTGAGTGACAGGGCTGGGGGAACCCAGATGGGCAGGGCTAGGTAGCCTGGTATGAATAGGACGATCGACAGGTAGATGGGTGGGAGGAGTGCTCCTAGGTTCTGAATAGGACAGTGCTCCGCTACCTCGATGCCGGCTCCACCCCCTGTGGAGCGTCTGATGACTCTGCCCTGCACTCTGAAAGAAGAAGCCTGCATCACGTAAACAAAGTGCTCAGAAACCGGACTGAACTAGGCAAGGGCCCCCCTGGCCTGGGAGAACAAAAGATTTGTGGTATAAATGGAGGAGCCCTGCTCCTAAGAAACTAGATCCGCTTTTGACCAAGAAGAATCTCTGCCTGAGGAGGAGGCACCGGGAAAGCTGTAGGAGGAAGACTGTCCCTATCCTGGGGGATTGGCCTGCAGTGGTGACCTTGCTGCCAAAGGAGAGAAGAGAAACTGTTGCTGAAGACTTTTACTTTACTTTTACTTTCAAGACTTGTGCTTTTCCAAAACGATCTCCAAGGGCTTGGAACTGAGCTTGCCCCCTGAACTGAGCCCCAGGACCATTGGGCTCTACCTGATCTTCACTCGCCTGCTGCTGGACTGTGGTGTCCTTTCCCTCGCCGGAGCTGTGACCCTCGTGCCCAGTCCCTCCCTGAGCCGTGACCAGGACTGCTTAGCCGCCCCCGCCTTGGGAAGAGCCTCGCTCGATCGGAGCCGCTCCCCCTACGCTGTGCTGGGCTGCCCCGTCACCTCGCTCGTGGAGGCTCGCTGTGCACCTTCACCCTCCCGCCGGAATCGGCGTTTGTGAGCATCTCCAAGCCTCGGACAGCCCGGACGCATCGGCGTGCCCGGCTGCCCCGCTTTGTTCACCCGCCACCTGCAACACCCCGCTCTTGTCGTGAGCCTGAAGATCAGACACCCTCGTGAAGTGTGGGAGCCCCGGACGCCGCCTCGCTCTTCTGTCGAAGAGCCGCTGAAATCCCGCACCCGCCTTTGCGTCAAGAAACAAGGTACTGTACTTACGAACTCGACCGCGAGCTCGCATCGGATCCAGGGTCCGCAACGTTCTTATTTCCCTGTCATCTGCTGTGTGCTTCCTGGGCGCTGCCTCAGCCCCAAGTACGCTGAGGCCTGCAGTTACCTTGTGCCCGCCTAAAGAACTTTCCGTAAAACAAAGAGAACTTTACCGTATTTCCAAGAATTGTGGCCCCATCAGTTCAACGTTACTGGGCCTTGTATTTGAATCTGCTGAATCTACATAAAAGCTTATTTTTATATACTTCCTGATTGGTGTCCGTTTGTGGTGCATGCAAGGGGTTTACTGTATGTGTAATTGCATTTGCTTAACCGTGTACGCCTGAGACTTAGCCTAGACTGCTCGCGCCACGCACCTAGAGGGTGAGCAGGGGTTATTCTGGGGAGTCATCCTTCGCCCTGACAAGAAGTAAAGGGTCCCTGCTTGTTGTGGGTTCACACCTGCGTCAACCAGAGCCCCCTCATTTCTAACAAGGCTGCAGGGGTGTCCTGCTCATGGAGGGGCACCCTCTCACTTAGAACCAAGCACCCTGCCTTCAGAATTGTAAAGGCCTGCTCTAAGGGTGAATTATAGGTTTTAAGTGCAGTGACCCTTAGATATAGTAAACCTATATCTGACATCAGTGGTGCACGCATTGACTTACACAGGCTGCAATGGCAGGCCTGTAGTTCCATTTTGAATGGTGTCTCACAGGTGGCATAATACATGCTGCAGCCCATGGGAGACCTCTTGTGTACCCATGCCCTGTGTAGGATCCAAATTAAAATATATGATTAGTATAGCGTAACTAAAACTAGCTTATTTGATTCAGCCCCGTAATAAGGCCCTTTTCGTCTAAATTAAGTTAGTACGACGGAAAGGGCCGAAAACAGAACCGTGGCCATCTTGGCCCTCAACTCTCTCGTCATGTAGGGACTACGATCACGTGGTTCCCTGAGCCCATATTTTCCTTAGTTAGCATGCACCAGTTTAGAAGACAGGCTGAATTGTATTTACGACCGAGAAGCAAGGTCACATCTGCTAAAAGGGAGTACCAAGCAAAATTCCTTCTGAACCTGGGACGAGAAGGGAGTCACCCAGCCGACCTTCTATTCTTAAAGATAGTAGCCTTTTTTGTATCGCTGAAACTAGATATAGGATGAGCTCATTAGAAGCGCCTGGACGGGCTGGTACTTTTCCACTTGTAAGGCTTTGTATGTTGCGCTTTGTATGTTGCGCTGTAATGCGCTGTAATGCGGGCAGACAAGAGCAAGACACGCCCAGCAACCCCAGAACAGTCGAGCGGTTAGCGCTCTAACAACACTCCACACAGGGCTATTTAGCCCCTCGGAGGTCATAGCGCGCAGCGGTTGCGCGCAGAGGGGCGCCATTGACGGCGCCGAAGACAAGCCAAAGACCTGCCCGTCTGCGCCCGTCCGCGACAGGACGGGGCCAGGGGCAATGGGTCCCAACATTATTGACCACCCACCATCGCCTAGTTCAAGGATGACCTATTCTGCACAGGTACTTCATGATATAGGCGGAAAACAACGTCAGTTACAAGAGTGTATGATGGGAAGGTGTCTCTAATTAGACAGCCCATTTTCTTGCCGCTTTTGTCGAGCTCAGTTTGGCATACTTACTTATGAGACTTGTCCTAAAAAGAGCACTATTACTCCCACCTACTCTGCTAACGCTAGTACAAATAGAAGTAAAACCTTTATTGGAAGTAAAAACCTACTCTGCAATATTAGGTCTCTTCCCAAACACACGTCAGAAGTATGGGATTTAATTTCTACTAGTGAACCGGATTTTTGTTTCCTTACAGAAACCTGGCTCAAACCCCATTCTACTCCAGCGATTACGTTAGCAATTCCCTCGGGCTACAAAATAATTAGGCTGGATCGCCCTAGTAAAACAGGAGGAGGGATAGCAATTGTCCATAAACAAGACATTCATTGTACCATCTTGGCTGAATTGAGCTCTCCAGCTATCGAATTATTGGTTTTTAAATTCTATTATTCCCCTAAAAACATACAGATGGGTGCTTTAGTATATCGCCCCCCAGGACCATGTACTAATTTCTCTAATATGTTAATTGAGATTCTTGCCCCACACATTAGCATTGACAGGGACTTTTTAATGGTAGGGGATTTTAACATGCACAGTGATCTGAAAGACTGCAAAGAGGCACAGTCTGTACTAAATGATCTATCTCTACTTGGGCTAACTCAAAGGAATTCTGGGCCAACGCACCGGGCAGGGCACACATTAGATCTGATTTTAACAAATTTTCCTACAGTCACATGTTCTCCTCCCACTCAAGTAAGTTGGACCGACCATTATATTATTGAATTTTATACTTCACACCCTAATAATACTCTGCACAGACCAATTTCTCTTCCTTGTCTCCGACGGCAGTGGCATAAAGTTAATAAAGAAGTCTTCACCAGTAATTTTATAGAGCCCTCTGTTACTATGTCAGAAAATGTTGAAAGTGCCCTAAAGAAGCTGGAAACAGCAACCAGAGTAGCCATAGATAATATAGCCCCTATAAAGAGTTTCAAATCTCGGCCTGCCAATAAACAGGAAATCTGGTTCTCTAAAGATCTTAAAACATTAAAACAAGCAGCTAGGAAGCAGGAGAAAATATGGAGAACCTCCCATTTGGAGAGTGATAGAAAGCATTATTGGGACTCACTATCCATCTATCATAAAGCTACCCGCAGTGCGAGAAAAATTCATATAACATCTCAAATTACGGCTGCAGGGAATTCTCCCAGGGTCCTTTACCAGGTGCTCAATTCGTTTGTTAAACCGGTAGCATGTGAAAGCACCGAACTTGCGTCTCAACAGCTCTGTGATGGTATATCATCTTTTTTCTCCAATAAAATCGATACTATTTATGAGAAAATTGTGGAGTCTAATAATGCCATGGCTACTGATACAGTTCTTGCCTTCCTAAACACAGAATTCAATCATGACATGCATACTTTGGACACCTTTCCTCCCATTACTTATGAGGATCTAGCTGTATTGGCCAAGCAGATTAAAAGTGGTCGTCCAGACGATATTATTCCAGCTAGATTGATGCCCACTCTATTTGACACACTATGTCCCACGATTGAAAAACTCGTCAATCTGTCCCTGAGCACAGGATCTGTCCCCAGAGAATGGAAACGTGCACTAGTCAGGCCTATTAGGAAAAATACCACTGTTGCTTGGACCGAACTATCTAACCTAAGGCCAATCTCACTGTTACCTTTTCTGGGAAAACTTACAGAAAAGTATGTTAATAGACTCCTCTCCAGCTTTATTGAAACTGTGGGTGGCCTTGACCATTCTCAATCTGGTTTCAGGCCAAAACACAGCACTGAGTCTACACTATTGTCTGTTATGGACGACCTGCACATGCTCCAAGATAAAGGCTATTCCGTGATCTTAGTCTTATTAGATCTATCGGCAGCGTTCGACACCGTGTCTCATAACATTCTTATTAACCGGTTGTCGAACGTGGGGATTAAGAACAAAGCCCTTGCATGGCTGAGAAGCTTCCTTTCCGATCGCACCCAGACTGTCACCATGGGTACGTATCGCTCAGCGGAGGTAAAAGTTATGAAAGGGGTACCACAGGGCTCTTGTTTAAGCCCAACGCTTTTTAACATCTATGTGGCCCCCCTGGCAAGAGTGATGCGTAAATTTGGCTTCATCCCCGTGTCATATGCTGATGACACGCAGCTCCTCTTCCCTTTTAAGACTCTTACCTCGGAACTGAAGAGCTCTTTCTCTGCAGGCATGGAAGCTGTAGCATGTTGGATGTCTACTAATTACTTACAGTGTAACGTCAACAAAACGGAGGTCATGTTGTTCGGAGAAGCCAAAATACTCTGGACTCCAGACTGGTGGCCACCTGGTCTAGGCGTAGTACCCGAGCCCAAACAGATCGTTAAAAACTTGGGGATTCGCCTTGACCAGGATTTGTCACTAAAACAACATACGAATTATGTCGCTGGCGTATGCTTCCATACTATTAGCCTGCTACGTAGAGTCTTTCCATTACTGCCGGACCACTTCAGGAAGACTCTGGTGCAGGCCCTTGTCATGAGTCGGATCGACTACTGCAACGGTCTGTTGCTCTCTGCAAATGAGGGAGTGTTGAACAGACTCCAGGTGATACAAAACACTGCGGCTCGCCTTGTTCTTAATGCCCCTCCAAGAACAGCATCAAAGCCCCTTCTAGATGAACTACACTGGCTCTCAATCCGCCAAAGGATAACATTTAAAACTTGCTGCCTAATACATAAGAGCCTAAATAGACAAGGTCCACTATACCTGGAAAAGAAATTTATTCCATACATTCCCTCCAGAATGCTCAGATCCAGCAATGGGCATCTACTGGTAGTACCGCGTGCTAAGAAGGCCAGGCACGGAAATAAGGCCCTATCAGTATTGGGACCTAAATTGTGGAATTGTCTCCCTGTAGCTATTCGTTCATGCTCTGAACACTTGATGTTTAGGAAACAACTTAAAACCTTGTTGTTCATAAATGCGATCTAGTGACTTCCGCTTGTTTTACTCTTGATAAAGGATTAACCCGCCAGAAGCGCAGAGATACTCCAGTTGGAGTCGATTCTAGCGCTATAAAAACCTGCAAATAAATAAATAAATAAATAAATAAATAAAAGTATGAGTTTGACAAGGAGCCAGCAGTCTTCCTCGGCGCACCTCCTGGGTGAGGATCGATGAGGCTCCTCTACGTAGAGTTTTCTGTCTGGCCAATAAACGCTTGAACCTTCTACGTTGCCAACTGCTCATTATTTGACTTACATTGCGGGCCACTGGTAAGTGTGGCCCTTAAGATGAAAATTTGGATACAACAGTTGGCGACCACGAAGGGACCCCGTGATAGGGTCTGACCTCCCCCGTAATCGGGTGGTAGGTTCGAGAGCGTCTTAGCCGGGCGAGCGGAGAACGAGCTCGAGGGTTCCGCTCCGCGTGCTCGAGCGGGATGCCCTCTGCTGCTAGTCACCCTTCACCGGGGTCCTACGGGCTCAACCCAAGAAACGGACCGTGTTGGTCAAGAGGAGTTGGCAGCGAAGAACGGACATTCGTACCAGGGTGCACCCGGTGAGTAGAATTTTGATTTGAAGCACTGACTATAAGCAGTGCCTGTTTGATTTTGAAACACGCGAAGGTGGAGCGTGTAGTTGTATTGGAAGCACAGGCTCTAGGGCGGTGCATTGATTTTTGAGGCAGGCGCTGGAGAGCGGTGCCACTGTTGGAAATACTTTGGTTTGAAGCCCGATTGGTATGGCCGGGCATTGATTTGAAAGTACATGTACAATTGGTGTGATTTGATGGGCCCTTTTTCCTGATTCGATGAACCGCGCGCGGAATATAGCCCGATTGCACCTGGGAGACTCACGACTCAAGCTGGGTAGCCGCGAGACATATCCTCGGTGGGGCACAGACCTCCCCGGGACAGGCATCAGTGGTGAACCAGGAAGGCAGTGAGAGGATCCATGGTGTAGTCAGGGATGTCTATTGTTGGAAATATTACGGATTAGTGTGGGACTGGCTCACTGAGGAGGTGGGAAAAGGTTGTAACCTCTTGGTTGTGGTTTATGTCATTTGTGTCTGTATTGAACTAATCACCATGCCTTGTTTTAGTAAGTTGAATTGTTTCAGCTGTTGCTGTCGGACGGGTGACTCTCGGCTAGCTGAGAGTCAGCCTGCCCCGCCGGAAGGCAGTCCTAGCCACTATATGTACGTGAAGCATGGAATTACCCCTTTATTGTTTTGTACTCTGTGGCATAAATATACTAAAAGTAACGAAGAATTGCAATGGCCAAAGACTGGCTCGTTTGACGAGAAAAGATTGCTTTCTTACAGTAACAACTGTTCTCCAGACGTAGCCGCCAGGCCATGTTTGATGCCCTGGGTTCATGGCTGAAAGAATCCAAGCAGCGTCGGATAAGGGAGGAGAAGCAATCTAGGGCTAAGGCAGGACAGAATGTGACTCAGAAGGCCATAGCTTATGATAAGTCTCGAGCAGAAAAGGGGATAGACTGTATGAACCGTGAATTCCGATTGAAGGTAGATAAGAGCTATGTGACCCGGCCCAATGCTGAAGATGAGATAGAGGACTTATTGGATATACGGCCACCGCCTCCTTATGTGCCTCACCGGCTGTATCCGGAGGTGGCTGGAGTCTCGGCTCCAGCCACGGCTGCGCCCTTAGGAACCTCGGGAGCCTCAGCCCCTCCGGCTCCCCCAAGTTCCTCTCCTTTGACAGAACTCTCCCGACTGTCCACATCCGTGTCGGTGGTGATTACTATGTTACCAGCACTGTTAACTGCTGCAGCAGCTGGGACAACACAGCTGCCATCCGGGTCAATGACTTCCCCTTCTGTCCTGCCCTCCTCCTCCGCGAGTACTACGCCAGTAGCAGCCGTCACCACTCCGGCGCGTCCGGTTCCTTTGGCTGAGGGTAAAAGGTTGTTTACTCGTTCGGCCCTGGGAACCGAAGAAAAAGACACTATTGCTGCACAGACATCCCAATGGATGCGGCAACCCATTTATTCATTATCAGACATTCGGAGCACCATAAGAGATTACGAGCCGGTAATGCAGCAGCATACATTAGAACATATGGCGAACCGCCTTATATCATTATGGGAGCAGGTACACATGGAGGGAAGGGCCCCGGCCATATTATACGATATCGTCACTCAAGCCCATAAATCCCGCCTTACCCCAGAAGAAGTGTATGGGAATGTGCAGACCCTGGTGGCGTATAGAACCCGTCTGCAGTCAACTAATCCTACGGGGCTATCTCAGTACCCCATGCGGTAAGTACATCCCATCTACCATCCAGAAGTCACGGAAGTGGTAGACGCCCTTGGGGTAGTTACTCGTCCCAGAGTGGAGGCGCGTTTCCAGGAACAATGGGTGTATACTCCCTGGAAACGAAGTGAGGTGCTCTCCCTAAAAAGTCAGTTACCAGATCCCAGGAAGAATCCCACCGCGTATTATAAAGAGCTTACTGAAGCGGCTTCTTCCGCTGTAATGACGTTGGCGGACATTGAACTATTCTTCGCTTTACTAGTACCAGTGGACATTTGGCGCCCTGTGCACGATCAAGACCATGCAACCAAATTTGGGGGAACCTGGGAACAGCTACGGGGATGGGATAGAGATCGTAAACTGGGAAATAAGCCCCGGGCGGAAATATTGGCCCTTCCTGATAGGATAATAAATTATATGCATTCACTGATCCCTCCCCGGAAAGTGGATTGGGATAAGTTGATGGCCTGTAAGCAGAAGAAGGATGAGAGTGTATCCGATTTCTTTACGAGATTTGAGGGAGTTTTCATCGACTTCAGCGGACAGGTCCTAGCCACTGAGGGAGGGGTACAGTTGTTCGTGAATCGATTCGTGACCAATCTGTTGCCGGAGGTGTCAGCTCGATTACAGGCTGCTGAAAGCACCTGGACAACCACCACCCCGTTGACAATATTGAGTATGGCTCAATATTATGAACATCGGGAGAATGAAAGCAAGGACAGGACAGAAAAGAAGTCGAAGGACTTGAAGACTCGAGTATTGTTACAGCAAGTAGAGAGAGGACGGGGAAGAGGGAGAGGGTCACAGAATTTTGCTTCGAGAGGGGCGGGTCCGCCGCAGACGACGGGACGGACAGATTTGGGCATAAATCAATGTGCCTTCTGTAAGCAGGAGGGGCATTGGCGAGCCCAGTGTCCGTTATTATATGAACAAAACAGTGTTCCGAGAGGTCGGGGAAGGGGACGTTTTGCTGGACAGCGAGGGGGATCTACGAGACCAGAGCATTCGGCGACAGGTGAGATGGGTCAGAACTGTTTTGATCACGGTCAGGGAAAGCAGTATTACAATGATGATTATATGACAGGCGAGGGTTCAGGCTATTCTCAAGCATAGGACAGCCAAAGACAGAGTCAGGGGCAGGTGTCGATTCCAATTGATCAAGCTGGACCTTATGTCCATGCACGATTACTGAACGCATCAGGTAAGTTCCTAGTTGACACAGGGGCCATGAACAGTTCTGTTTCACGTGCCCTAGTCCCGGGGGCTGCTCTGTCTGGCCAGAATAATGTGTCTGTGGGGTTTTCTGGAACTCCGGTGGTAAGCCCCATCTCACAACCGCTTCCCTTTACCTTGGGGCCGGTATCAATAGACTCACCTTTCCTTTTGACCTCCCAGTGTGGAGAGAACCTTCTAGGCATGGACATATTGAAAAGATTGCATGCTCGCATCTATTGTTCCCCGGAGGGGGTTTATCTGACCATAAAAGACCCTTCTCCCCTCTCCGCTCAATGCTTATCTAAAACAGAATCTCTACCACCAGAACTGGCGTACATCCCGAAAACCCTCTGGGCGACTGGAGACACCGATGTGGGCCATTTGAAAATTCCCCCAGTATCCATTACTTTAAAACAGAACGCCCAGTTGCCGAAAATTCCCCAATATAAAATTGCCCCTGCTGGGGAATGAGCTTTAATGGCTATCATTCATGATTTGATTAAAACCGGAGTAGTGAAAGAAACGGCCTCCAACACGTGTAATAGCCCTATTCTTCCGATTCTTAAACGAGCCCCGGTACAAAAAACTCCTGATTATGCTGATACCTATCGATTTGTGATTGACCTGCGAGAGATCTACAAGATTGTGGTACCCCAGTATCCTGTGGTACCTGATATCCATTCCATTTTGACGATGATTCCTCCAACTGCGCAATTTTTCTCAGTCATAGATTTAAAGAACGCTTTCTTTAGTATCCCCATACATCCTGATAGCCGCTTTCTTTTCGGCTTCTCATTGGGGGGCCGTAGCTTCAGATTCTGTCGCGCCCCCCAGGGGTTTACAGAAAGCCCCAGTATCTATAGTCAGGCACTGAAAAGGATACTAGACACCTTGAGTTTGCCGCCAGGTAATGTACTACTCCAATATGTTGATGATCTCCTGGTGGCCTCTGACACTGAGGAGGGCTGCCGGACGGCAACAGTGGATTTACTACAGCATCTGGCAAAACATGGTAACAAGGTATCATTGTCAAAGTTCCAATATTGTCGACCGGAGGTGACCTATCTCAGTCATCTCCTGTCGAAGGAGGGAAGGCGATTGACCTCGGAGCGTATTGCATCTATTACTAACATGTCTGTTCCTCGCACGCAACGTGATGTCCGTGCTTTGCTTGGCATAACCTCTTACTGTCGCCAGTGGATCCCTAACTACTCCCTCATCACTAAACCTTTCTTGTATTTAATCACCAAAGATGTGCATGAACCCCTACCCTGGACCGATGAGTGTCAAATGGCTTTTCTTTCTCTAAAGGCTGCTTTATGTTCTGCTCCTGTGCTTGGCACCCCAGACTACCGGAAGTCTTTTGTGCTCTACGTGCATGAGGTGGACGGTTGTTCGCTTTCAGTGTTAACACAGGACTTTGGAGGTAAGCAAAGACCCTGTGCATATTTTTCAGCGGTTCTGGATAACGTCGCCAGAGCACTTCCCAGCTGCCTGAGAGCCACGGCCGCTGTAGTGGTGGCGATCAGGCAATCGGAATGGCTAGTCCTAAATACGGATCTCACAGTGATGGTACCACACGCTGTGGACGTATTGTTAAACAGGACACAGACGCAGCACTTAACCAGTGCGCGTCTTACGGGGTACGAATTGACCCTGTTTGCACCTCTCATAACAATCAAGAGATGCGTCACTCTGAATCCTGCCACGTTGCTACCCCTCCCCTCAGGAGAAAGTGGCCAGGATGTACATGATTGCATATTTCGGACCGAAGAAGAAACAAAGGGCCGGATAGATCTAACAGACACCCCCTTATCGGAACCCCAAGGGGAATTGTATGTTGACGGCTCATGTTTTAGATTGCCCAACGGTACTACGGTTGCTGCTTATGCAATTACCACCTTGCAGACCGAGGTCGAGGCGGCCAAAGTACCATATCTTTCCGCCCAAGCGGCTGAATTAATTGCACTATTAAGAGCGTGTGAGTTGGGTAAGGGTTTGAGGCTGAACGTCTACACCGATAGCCAATACGCTTTCGGTGTAGCCCATAGTTTTGGGAGGTTGTGGGCAGAACGAGGGTTTCTTACATCCCATGGTGAAAAGATAAAGAATGGACAATTGGTCGAATGACTGCTGGCTGCATTACCTTTGCCAGAAGCCCTCGCCATTGTGAAATGTAGTGCCCATAAGGCTGTAACTGTTGATGTCGGGAGGGGAAATGCTTTTGCAGATAAGATTGCTAAGGAAACTGCCCAGTCCGATACCCCTTCCATGTTAGTGGTTAGTCAGTGCAGAAGGATGGTAGAAGCAGACATTTTTCGAAACACTGTAGATAGTGTGAAAGAATTGCAACAGGAGGTCACCCCAGAGGAACTGCAGTATTGGCAGGAGCAGGTGGGGCGGTTAGACGAGAATGGGTGTTGGACGGACCTGTCAGAAAAATGCAGATGGCTGCTACCGAATGCATTTGTGAATGCGGTGGTGGCCATGGCACATGGTCCCGCCCACGTCGGGGTCCGAGGCATGTGTGCAATGTTGGACCCTGTATGGTACAACATCAATATCCAAAAAACGGCCAGGAATTTGGTCCAGCATTGTATGATCTGCCTTCAGCATAACCCGGGGGGTGGTGCTCCTGTTTTGTCAGGTAGTTTTGCCCCACCCACCTTGCCTTTCGAGGTACTCCAAATGGATTATATACAGCTGGAACGGGTTAACAACCTCAAATACGTTCTGGTGGTAGTCTGTACCTTCAGTAAATGGGTGGAAGCGTACCCCACTAGAGAAAACACAGCTATAGCAACTGCGAGAGCCTTAATAAAGGAGTTCTTTCCCCGGTATGGGTTACCACGAGTAATCTGGAGTGATAATGGGACACACTTTAATGCCAATTTAGTTCAACATGTATGTAAGGGTTTGTCAATACGGCTAAGTTCCACGCCGCACGGCACCCTCAATCGGCAGGCCTAGTTGAGAAATATAATGGGATCCTGAAGTTAAAACTAGCCAAACTACAGGACACGACTGGCCTGAAATGGCCTGATCTTCTACCATTGGCCCTGTTGTCTGTAAGAACGACCCCTCATTCTCGGAGTGGGATTTCCCCTTACGAGGTGGTTTTTGGGAGACCTGCCAATGTATGGGGGGTGCCCCGGCCCAAGTCATTTAGGGATATTGAGTATCCTATGTTAGCCGACTACCTCTATGCGTTAACTAAAGATCTCCGTTCTATCCACCAACAGATTTCAGCAGTACTGCAGCCTCTGCCGGAGGGCCCCGGACACAGCATCGAACCAGGTCAGTGGGTCCTAATTCGGAACTATCAGCGGAAGTCAAGCCTGGAACCCCGCTGGACTCGGCCACATCAAGTGCTTCTGGCCACAAGGACGGCGGTAAAGGTCGAAGGGAGACAGCATTGGATTCATGTTTCCCATCTGAAGCGTGTCCCGCTTCCCTTGCCCGAGGATTGCCAGGGCCAGGAGGAGAACGAACAGCACAGAGGTGAGCACGACACCGAAGAGTCACCCTCCACCGAAGCCGTTCGGGGTCAGCTGCGGCAGATGAGGCCCTGCCTGGGGATCAAACGCGTGACCAGGAGGGACACACACCTCGTTCCTTATCTGATCCCACTGTGCCCATTTTGTTCATAAATCCTGAAACCCCTGGTCATACTCGATATCACCTGCGGCCCCGCAAACGGAGTGAGATCCCCCGGTCCGGCTTACAATAAATGGTGAAGTCTGAGCCAAGGGACCTAGGGATCATATAAACACTGGACTGAACTCGTGGAGGGCGTGGAACTTTAAGTGATAGCCCTGTTCAGAAAGAAGGTAGAGACACTGGTAGCTAAAAGGGGGCCCAGGTAACCTTCCTCCTCGACCAGAGTTGCGTCAAGTGCAGCTCCCACGCGAGAAGTTTTTGCACCCTTGATTTTTTCTTTTCTTCTTTTTATATTTCTACTGTTTGGAATGCTAAGAGTCTGCCTGTGAGGCTCTAACACGGACACAGGAAAGAAGCACCCTCCGGCAGATTGGACTGCTTGTAAACTCTTTTTTGTTTCCCAAGCTTAGAACTGGACTTTTAGTGAGAATGTATCCCATTGCTCGTTGTGCCCTTGAAGAAGAACGTCCCATAATCCCTCGCCCTAGATGTTCATATTTACCAATGTTTTCCACATGGAGTTTGCGTGCTAAAATTGTGTTTATTTCTATAAGAGCCGTGTCATTTCTATTATGTTTAGGATTGTTCATTTATCTAGAATTCCGCCACCCAGTCCATACCCTGGTGTTAACTACCCCCACTCCTCAGGAACACCATTTTCAGACTTTGGCCCCTCACAAAGAGAGGCATCGCCAGACTTATGTACATAATGCCTTCATAGAAATGCTGCATCAAACCCACAGTTCCACGAATGTTACCGATTGCTGGGTATGTGGCCACCTCCCTTCAGTAATGCATAAACATGATTTGTTTATTTCAATGCCGTTGTCACATTTAGGGAGCTGTGAAGCTTGGTTTAGATTGTTGTCTATGATATACGAGCATTATACTGTAGACGCACACAGATTCTCGGAGAAAGATTATGACTTAATCTTGGCCTACATAGAGAGGCACCAGGGATTTACTCCCAATGCAGAAGGTACTGACGGCACTTTAGATCCAACAGCCTGGATGAATGTGTACATGGACCATGAGAATGATACTTGGCTAAGGGATGAGATATTAGATTTTGTGTCCTTCAATTTTACCGAATACTTCAGATATTTTCAGGAACACAATGTCTCAGAAGACAAAATTATACCCGTCCCTGTATTAAATATGTCATCCTCCTTTTGTATCCAAGGGTCCGGCCATTTGTTCGTAGGATTTAGCAGATGTAATTACACTTATCGATTACGGACTTTTAGTAGTCCGCCAATATTGACTCCCCCGAACATATATTTCGTATGCGGGGAAAATGCTTACACCTGGCTTCCCAGGGGATGGTCGGGCAGGTGTTATCTGTCCTTCCTCTATCCTCCTGTTTATATTGCCCCATCAGATTATCACAAATCCCATTCACTAAATAAAAGAAGTCTGTTATCCATATCCACTGATAATGATGTCACTGATCAAACAGATACCCCGGCCCAACATTTCGTAGACATTATGAAAGGGGTCCTACCTATATGGGGCCCTATCCTAACTAGTAAGGAAATTAGGAGGCTGTCCAGGGTGGTGGAAGGAGTAGTCAATACCACTGCTGGAATATTGACTAATATCACTGTTGAGCTTCAGGCGACCCGGCTTGTGACCCTTCAAAATCGTCTTGTTCTAGATGTCATATTGGCCGATCGCGGAGGAGCATGCCGGGTGATCGGGAGCTCCTGTTGTGTATATATACCTGACTCCGCCCCTTCGGTTCATTTAGCTATTCAGAAACTCCACCGACTGGCATCAGAAATCCATACGGAGACCGGTGCCTGGTCCCTGTCAACTTGGTTCTGGGACCTCCTGACCACTTGGGGGTGGAAACTATTCATGGTCCTGTTGGGTATCGTGGGTTTCCTTTTCACCTGCTGTATTTGTGTCCAGTGCGGCCCTGCCTGTTGTTCTTATTGTGCCACCCAATTTCGCTCTGCCATACCTAAGTCCCCACCTACCCAAGCTCATGCCCAGATGACCCAGAAAGAAATTCATGACCTAATGCAGATAGATGAGGGCATTTTTGAGGAATAGTCATATTTGTTTTTATTTTATTTTAGCTACACTATGCTAAAAGGGCCGTTCTGTAGGATCCAAATTAAAATATATGATTAGCATAGCGTAACTAAAACTAGCTTATTTGATTCAGCCCCATAATAAGGCCCTTTTCGCCTAAATTAAGTTAGTACGACGGAAAGGGCCGAAAACAGAACCGTGGCCATCTTGGCCCTCAACACTCTCGTCATGTAGGGACTACGATCACGTGGTTCCCTGAGCCCATATTTTCCTTAGTTAGCATGCACCAGTTTAGAAGACAGGCTGAATTGTATTTACGACCGAGAAGCAAGGTCACATCTGCTAAAAGGGAGTACCAAGCAAAATTCCTTCTGAACCTGGGACGAGAAGGGAGTCACCCAGCCGACCTTCTATTCTTAAAGATAGTAGCCTTTTTTGTATCGCTGAAACTAGATATAGGATGAGCTCATTAGAAGCGCCTGGACGGGCTGGTACTTTTCCACTTGTAAGGCTTTGTATGTTGCGCTGTAATGTATAAAAGTATGAGTTTGACAAGGAGCCAGCAGTCTTCCTCGGCGCACCTCCTGGGTGAGGATCGATGAGGCTCCTCTACGTAGAGTTTTCTGTCTGGCCAATAAACGCTTGAACCTTCTACGTTGCCAACTGCTCATTATTTGACTTACATTGCGGGCCACTGGTAAGTGTGGCCCTTGAGATGAAAATTTGGATACAACACCTGGGTACATGGGTACCACATACTAGGAACTGACAAGGGTACCCCAGAATCCAATCTGGGCTGTACCTAAGTACATAGCATAACAGTTTAGGGAGAAAGGAGATAGACTGGGGTCTTGATTAGCAGTATCCCAGTCACACTAGTCAAAAACAGCATTATACCCAGCAAAAAGTGGGGGTAACCATAAGAAGCAGATCCTACTTTCCTACACAACCCCCCCAAACGTAAGGAGACGAGACTAACCTTGCCCAGTTGAGTCTTCATTTTCTAAGTGGAAATATCTGGAGAGTCCATCTGCATTGCCATGGTTACTCCCAGGTCTATGTTCCACTGTATAGTCCATCCCCTGTAGGGAAATGGACCACCTCAAACTTTTGGAGCTTTCACCCTTCATCTGTTTTAGCCATAAGAGGGGCTTATGGTCTGTCTGAACAATAAAGTGAGTGCCAAACAGGTTTGGCCTCAACTTCTTCAGGGCCCAGACTACAGCAAAGGCTTCCCTCTCTATAGCTGACCAGCGTTTCTCTCTGGGAGTCAACCTTTTGCTAATAATAGCTACTGGTTGATCCTGCCCCTCTGCATTAAGTTGTGACAACACTGCCCCTACCCCCAACTCAGGAGCATTTGTTTGGACAATAAATTGATTGGAGTAGTCAGAACTCTGCAGAATGGGAGCAGTACACATGGCCTAATTGAGATCATCAAATACCTTCTGACAACTACCTGTCCACTGACTTTCCTGGGCATTTTCTTGGAGGTGAGATCATTCAAGGGAGTCACTATAGACCCATATGCTTTCACAAATGTCCTGTAATACCCAGTCAGGCCCAAGAAAGCTCTGACCTGAGTCTGGGTAGTTGGAGCAACACAGTCCATTATGGTCTGGAGTTTACTTTGTAGTGGTTGAACCTGGCCTCTGCCCAAAAGGTGGCCCACGTATACAACCTTGTTATGCCCTATCTGGTACTTAGTAGCCTTAGTAATGAGGCTTGCTCTCTGCAGAGCCTCCAAAATATTCTTCAGGTCGACCAGGTGATCCTCTCCGGTGGAGCTAAAGACAGCTATATCATCAAGATATGCTGCGCCATAGGCTTTTAGACCTGTGAGAACTTTGTTCAGCAGCCTGTGGCAGGTGTATTCTTCAAACCAAATGGCATCACAATGAATTGATAATGCCCACTAGGGGTTGAAAATGCTGTTTTTGGTTTGGCATCCTCATCTAGTCTGATTTGCCAATAGCCAGCAATCAGGTCAAATGTGCTCAAGAACTTGGCTGAGGCCAAAGTGTCAATGAGGTCATCTGCCCTGGGAATTGGATTAGCATCTGTCATGGTGACTGCATTGAGTACCCTGTAGTCAACACAAAACCTAATTTCTTTTTTACCACCCTGGGTGTGAGGTTTTGGTACCAAGACCACTGGACTAGCCCAAGGTCTATCTGAGGGCTCAATTACTCCCATTTCTGGCATCTTTTGGACCTCTGTCCTGATGCAATCTCTGACATGGTCAGGCGGACGGTAAATCTTATTTTTAACAGGTAGACTCTCACCCGTGTCCACTTCATGGGTACACCCGGTGGTTTGACTAGGAGTCAGAGAGAACATATGCCTGTATTGATTGAGGACCTTCCTGCAATCAATCTGCTGCTGGTCAGTGAGGCTGCCTGCCAAAGCTACACCATCAGCTGACCCATCATCTGAGATTTGTGAGAGGAGATCAGGGAGTGGGTCACTCTCTTCCTCCTGTCCCTCATCAGTTGCCATGAGAAAGCCCATGTCAGCCCTATCCACAAAAGGTTTGAGCCTGTTCACATGGAGCACCCTGTGGGGGCTCTTGGGAGTGGCAAGGTCCACCAAGTAGGTGACCTCTCCTTTTTGCTCAATTATAGTGTGGGTCCACTCCATTTGGGGAGCTGCTGGGGCCACAGGCTCTAACACCCACACCTTCTGGCCTGGCTGGGAAACAGTCAGGACAGCCTTTTGGTCATGCCAAGCTTTCTTTAGTTCTTGACTTGCCTCCAAGTTTTTACCTGCCTTCTTCATGTAGCTAGCCGTCCTGGAGCAGAGACCAAGTACATAGTCCACAATATCTTGTTTGGGAGGTTTGAGAGGTAACTCTCTTCCCTCCTTCACCAAACACAAGGTACCCCTAACTGGATGCCCAAACAGAAGTTCAAAAGGGCTGTGGTCAACCCTCTTCTGATGGACTTCTCTGTAGGCAAAGAGAAGGCAGGGCAGAAGAACATCCCATTTTCACCTAAGCTTTTCTGGGAAGCCCATGATCATGCCCTTGAGGGTTTTGTTGAATCTCTCACTAACCCATTGCATAGTGGGTGATAAGGTGTGGTAAACTTGTAGTTCAATCCACACTCCTTCCACATTGCAGTTATGTAACTTGACATGAAGTTTGTATCTCTGTCAGTGAAGCACTCCTTAGGGAAGCCCACCCTGAAAAAATATTCCCAGGAGGGCCCTTGCCACCACAGGTGCTGTAGTGGTCCTAAGGGGAATTGCCTCTGGATACCTAGTGGCATGGTCCACAACCACCATAACTGTGTCCATATGCTGTAGGAGGGTTCATGGGACCAATTATGTCAATCCCAACCCTCTCAAAGGGAACCCCCACCACTGGTAGTGGTATGAGGGGGGCCTTTGTGGTACCACCTGACTTACCACTAGCTTGGCAGGTGGTGCAGGAGTGACAAAACTCCTTAGCTGAATCAACGTCTGCTTTGGGCTGACAGGGGCTGGTTTGTGCATTCACTCTAGATTGTCACAAATAAGGATCTGAGGTCCTGCATACCATGATGTCCCATCACCAGGCTGATGGGCCTTCCTGAGCTAGAGTGGTGGAAGGAGTTGTCACTGACACCTGAATAAGGCTATGTCTGCCTTTCACAATGCTGTCTCCACCTCCTGTGGTGTAATTGCACCAGGGAGACTAGAGCTGTTTTTGTGAGAAAGAGAGACTTTCTTTGAAGTATGCTGACTTCAAAGTCCAAATGGGATATAAGTATTGGACCTAAAACCCCAGATTGTTAGAACACTTCTGGATCAAGAGGACCCTGCCAAGAAGAAGAGCCGAAGAGCTGTCAGGAGGCGTACTGCCCCTTTGCTGTGTGTTGCTTTGCTGGGTTGGCCCCAGTTCTGCTTCTCTTTGCTGTATCCTGCTTGAGAAGATTCTCCAAGGGCTTGAAGTAGAGCGTGCTTCCTGTTAAGAAGTCTCAGGGACACAAGGACTTCACCTGCAGAATCCTTGTACTCCACTCCTGGGAGTTCTGACTTGCCTTGTGGTGCCAATTCCAGTTCTGGGCCCTTGGAGGTTGTTCCTGCTGTAAAAAGCATCAAGAAACCAGCAAAATCAATGCATCGCCCTTCCAGGGCCTGTTTTTCTGATGCAGCAATGCCTTGTGGGAAGAATTTCCACACACCGCTGCTGTGCAGCTGAAGAAATCTATGCAGAGCCTTCCAGCAGCTGACGAAATCGCCACTGCCTGAGTTCAGCGAACCGGTGTCCAAAGTCAGAGACCACTGCACTGACTCTGAGCACAGGCCCTGCCGTGTGCCTGAAAGAATCTACGCATCATAGGAATGTGGCTGAAAGAATCGACACAGCTCCTGTTGTACGCCTCTGCATCGACTGCCAGTGTGTCTGGATTTTCACGCATCACACCTGTGCGGCAAGTTTCAGCACCCGGAGACCAGAACCATCTTGGAATTGACACCTCGCTTCCGCCTACAGTCCGGATTCAACACAACACTTCTCCTGCGTGCAGCAGAACTGACGCATTGACTCCCCAAGGACTCAGGAACCGACGCATCATTGTGTTTTCTGGCGCTTTTATCCTCTGTGGCTGTTTTGTCTTGTGGGTTTAGACGCAACTGAAACTACCTTATGTAAAATCACTGCATCCCTAATTTCCTATGGACAGAATTGCTAAAACGTTTTAAAAGTCATATTTTGAGTAGTGTATGTTGGATTTTTGTTGCTTTTGTCTTGTTTGGTTTAGATGCAGATACTTAATTTATCTTAACTGTTGTGATGTACATTTGTAGTGTTTGCACTGTGTTACTGTGCGTGTTATATACAAATACTTTCCACATTGCCTCTGAGATAAGCCTGATTGCTCGTGCCAAACTACCAAGGGGGTGAGGAAGGTTTATCTAGGTGTGAAACTCCCTTATCCTGACTAGAAGAAGGGTTCCCTACTTGGACAGGATTCATACCACTGCTAAACAAAGTCCCAAAATTTCTAACAGGAGTTCATTGTCCAGACAGATGCTTCAGACCATGGGATTGGGGCTGAGATGTCATAGGTAAATGATGAGGGCCAGGCTCAACCATTTACCTTTATCAGTAGGCAACTCCTTCCCAAAGAGCAGCATTGGAGTGAATTTGAGAGGGTAGTCTTGCTGTGGTTTGGTCCCTAAAGAAGCTGAGACCATACTAGTTGAGGTCTCACATCAGAGTTCAGAATGACCACAGACCTCTCAGGTGTCTGATGCAGATGAGAGGAGAGACCCCCAAATTGTTGAAGTGGTCCACTACCTACGGGGTATGTACTTTACAATTGAACACAGGCCTTGGGCTGACCATGCCAATGCAGATGACCCTTCAATGTTCTTCCACTTAGATGATGAGAACTACCAGGGTGTAGGTTAGTTGCTTATCACTTTTTATCTGGAGAGTGACCATTTAAGGAAATACCTCTTTTTGCATGATCGTTCTCAAGGTTTTGGACTGATGCTGCTGGTTTTTCAACTCTGAGAGTGCACTGAGGTCTGCCAACCAGACCTCAGTGCCAATACTCTGACCCTTAAACGTATATGTTTGATTGGCTTCTACCCAATTGGCATGAGTTCACATACTTATATACCCCGAGTATATGGTACTCGGGTACCCAGGATGTTGGACCTGACCTTTTCAACAGGGTTATCTCCAAAATGTTTGCCTTGCTCTTCCCTTTTTTCTGACCTACTTTTTATTGGTGTTAGGACTCTGGGTACTTTATCACTGCTAATTATTGCTAAAGTGCATGTGCTCTCCCCCTAAAAATGGTAGGATTGATTTACACCTGTTTGGCATATTTGATCTGTTTGTGAGTCCCCATTTCAGAGGCACAACTCTCCTGAGGCGGAAGCCGGGAGACGCTCGATTATTTTTTTTTAAATTGTAAAACTGTCACAAATACTTTGCTTTTTAACCTGCACTGCACTCTCCTAGTGCTTACCTGAAACTTCCTTATCACTGCTTCGCCGCGCAGCCGATTGAAGGCTGACACGGCACAGTGGTAGTCGCCACCATTTGTTTCCCTCAGCCCACAGGCCACGCCCACGGCCCAGAGGCCACGCCCCCTCGCCCCGGCTATTTAAAGCGCGCTGATCAAGAGCACGCATTTCAGAGGCACAACTCTCCTGAGGCGGAAGGCGGGAGATGCTCGATTTAAAAAAAAAATTGTAAAACTGTCACAAATACTTTGCTTTTTAACCTGCACTGCACTCTCCTAGTGCTTACCTCAAACTTCCTTATCACTGCTTCGCCGCGCAGCCGATTGAACGCTGACACGGCACAGTGGTAGTCGCCGCCATTTGCTTCCCTCAGCCCACAGGCCACGCCGACGGCCCAGAGGCCACGCTCCCCTCGCCCCGGCTATTTAAAGCGCGCTGATCAAGAGCACGCATTTCAGAGGCACAACTCTCCTGAGGCGGAAGCCGGGAGACGCTCAATTTAAAAAAAAAAAAATTGTAAAACTGTCACAAATACTTTGCTTTTTAACCTGCACTGCACTCTCCTAGTGCTTACCTCAAACTTCCTTATCACTGCTTCGCCGCGCAGCCGATTGAACGCTGACACGGCACAGTGGTAGTCGCCGCCATTTGCTTCCCTCAGCCCACAGGCCACGCCCACGGCCCAGAGGCCACGCCCCCCTCATATATAAATGTGTAATCCCCAGACGCGCAGCGGACGCGCGCTGCGGGCGCGCCGCATGCGCGCCGAAGTCGTGCCAAAGGTAAGCCCGTCTGCGCCCGTCCGCGACCGACCGGGGCCAGGGGCCACCCCCCCTGCTCATCCACCATGCCAGATCATCACCTATAGATCTCACTCCCTTCGTCAACTACATCAGGCCGCAGGGTCACCCTGCCTACACGCATGGGACCCATCTATAAAACACCCCGCCTGCAACTAGTGCGGTTTTCATTTCTCACCCCATCCTAAAATGAAACCCACAATATACTCTATGCTCCTGCTCAATTGCCGATCACTCCCCAAACACTCCATGGAAATTTCCCTAATGCTAGAGGAAATAAGCCCAGACATCCTTTTCGTCACAGAGACGTGGCTGCAGGAACACTCGGAACCCGATTTGGTACAAGCCCTTCCACCTGGATACCAAATACTCCGCCTTGACCGCAAAAAAGGAATTGGCGGTGGGCTAGCAGTAATCCATAAAACAGGATACGAAGTCACTAGCACCCCGTGTATTTTCCAGACAGTGAATGTCTTCCTTTCTATATAAAATTCAGCCCCACACATACCTTCTCTGGTATGCTCATATACCGCCCGCCAGGGTGACAAGGTCAGTTTCTTTCCAATCTTGCTCCGATAGCTGCAAACATTGCACTTAGCTCCGCTAACTTTACAATCTTGGGCGACCTCAACATCCATCTGGACGACCCGAACGACCCAAACACCAGAGAACTATCCTCCAGCCTAAATGCCCTCGAACTACAGCAACGTGTCCTTGGGCCCACTCATCTAAAAGGCCATCTCTTAGACCCCATCTTCAGCAACTGCCCCAACCTTCACGTTGGAAACCCTTCCCCCTTCCCTGGTCCGATCACTTCCTCATTCCTTTCACCTGGACCCTCCCCAATCACCTCCTTCCTAAACCCCCGACGATTCAACAGTCACGCAACTGGTCTAAAATCCCCCTACCTGAATGGCAGGACAACTTACAGCGCACCAAACCTGTCAACACTTCTAATCCCATCCAGGGCAACGAGAATTACAACAGATGGATTACCAGCTCCTTAGACCGAGTACTCCCACTAAAAAGTACCCATCCCAAGCGGGGCAACCCTACAGCCCCATGGTACACGACGGATCTACGGGCGGCGAAACGCGCCTGCAAACGAATCGAGAGGAAATAGCGCTTCGATTATCTCCCAGTAGACAAAGCGAACTATAGAGCAGCTATCAAAAACTACAAAGCAAATATCAAACTAGCTCAGGCCACATACTACGAACAAAAGATCGACAAGGCAGCTTCTAAACCCAAGGAGATCTACCGGATAGCTAAATCCCTCCTGCAACTTCCCGAGACCCCAAAGGATCACAACAATACCCAAGCCCATTGTGAGGAGATAGCGGAGTTCTTTCCCCATAAAATAGAAGTCATCAACTCCTCTTTCTCTCACTCTGCCACCTCGCCCAGCGATACCGCCAACATAGGCCCCACGACAGTCCCACTCAATGCTCTCAATAGCATTCCGTCACTAGACCTAATCAACCTAGAAAAGATTATGGGACAGGTCAAATCCGGATCACCCACCGATCCAGCCCCCCCTAGGGTTCTCATCCCGATAACCAGTCAGATTTCACCTACCATCCAAGACCTGCTCAACTCCTCCCTCCATACTGGCATTGTCCCGCCTCTATGGAAAAGAGCTATGGTCAAAGTTCTATTAAAGAAACCCAGCCTCGATCAAACCAAACCTTCTAACTACCGACCTATCTCCCTTCTACCCTGGCTCAGCAAACTTCTTGAGAAGCACGTCAATTCTGTTTTGACCGACTTCCTGGAATCTAACAACATACTGGACCCCACCCAGATGGGTTTTAGGCCTCGTCATGGAACGGAGACTGCCCTGATAGCAGTGACGGAGGAGGCAAGAAGGATCCTGGACGGTGGGGGTCTGCGGCCATCGTCCTACTCGACCTAAGTGCCGCCTTCGACACTGTAAATCACGACATTCTACTCCACCGCCTTGGCATGATAGGAATCTCAGGAACAGCACTAACCTGGATGAGATCCTATCTCACAGACAGATCCTTCCAAGTATTTGAGAAGGATTTCACCTCCTCCAGTAAACCTCTTAATTGCGGAGTGCCTCAGGGCTCCTCCCTGAGTCCCACCCTTTTTAATGTTTATCTTAGCCCTCTAGCTGATGTCGTCCGCCCCTTCGGTGTGAAAATTGTCACCTATGCGGACGACACACAGCTAGTGGTTGCGCTGGACCCACCTCTCAACTCCCACCACAGCCTACACAATTGCTTGGAAGCAGTTGCCGCCTGGATGTCAGGCTCCTGTTTAAAACTAAACGGGGATAAAACAGAGGTAATGCTCCTTGGAAATAACATCATGAAATCCATTGATTCCATCTGGCCCCTCTGTTTAGGCAGCCCCCCACAACCCAAGGAACAAATCAAGAGTCTAGGCATCTGGCTGGACCAAACTCTTACATTCAACCACCAAGCAACCAAGCTTGCCGCCACCTGCTTCGGGCTAATGAGACTACTTTGAAAAATCCTCCCTCTCCTTCCGTTTCACTCAAGACGGATCATGGTCCAAGGACTAATTCTATCCCGTCTCGACTGCGGTAACGCCCTATACCTTGGGGCCCCACAGTCCACACTCAACAAACTTCAAATCATTCAAAACTGCGCGGCAAGAATCCTTCTCGACATCCCTCGCCGAGTCTCAGTCAAAGCCAGATTGAAGGATCTCCACTGGCTCCCTGTGAGAGCTAGAATCGAATTCAAGAGCATGTGCATTGCACATCGCTCCTATTGGAGAACAGGCCCTTCCATCAATCACCCCTTGGTAAAAGCCTATCATCCCAATCGCCCCCTCAGATCCGCGACCTCCCACCTCACCTCAGTACCACGCATCAGAAGAGCCAGATGTGGAGGCCGGTCGCTCTCCTACAATCTGGCCAAGATCTGGAACTCTCTGCCCCTCCCAATCAGATCAGAATCCAATCTACTCACTTTCCGAAAACTTCTTAAGACCTGGCTCTTTAATAAAACTTCTACCTAAATCTTCCCTCAGCTCCACTAAATCCAGCGCTTCCGGCTCAACCTACTCTCCTCTGCAGCGCTGGGACGCCCCTGGGTAGCCATCGCGCTATATAAATTCTCTTTCCACTCCATTCTATTCCATTCCATTCCTGTAAAATGGTATACCATATACCCAGTGCCTTTAAATGAAATGCTACTAGTGGGCCTGCAGCACTGCTTGTGCCACCCACAGGACCAGCCTTTCAACCCTGTCTGAGGTATGCCACTACAGGGCCTGTGTGCACTGTTTACTGCTACTCTGACTTGGCATTTATAACTACATGTCAAGCCTTAAACTCCCCTTTTATTACACGTAGGTCATCCCTACGGTAGGCCCTAGGTAGCCCTATGAGCAGGGTTCAGTAAGTAAAAGGTAGGACAAATGCCTTCATGTGTGGTGTGTTCTGGTAGTGACAAACAGCATATTTTGTTTTTCACTGCTGTGATGCCTACTCCTCTCATAAGCTAGCATTGGAAATTCCCTTATATACTTTTAAGAGGTAATTCCTGATCAGAAAGGAGTGGCTTTGCCAAGTTTTATATGTATAGCATTTTAGTGATAAATCCTACTTAATGGTGTAGTTGGATTTCACATTACTAGTTTAGAAATGGCTCTTTTAGAAGTGAGCATTTCTCTGTGCTTATGACTCTTTGGGACATATTCACAAGGAAGTAGCGGAGCGCGGAGTTAGCCTTCTTGGTTTAACGTCGCGCTCTGCCACTTCTGAAATGCGGGGCTGCACCGTATTTACAAGGGTACGCTGCAGCCCTGCGTTGCCCCCTACGCTGGCACCAATGTAGCCTCCTAGCGCGAATGCAGACACCCTGCATTGCATTGCAGTGGAAGATTGTTTATGTGCAGGAAGGTGTCCCTTCCTGCATATACGCAATCTGAAATGGCGTTTTGTAACTTCTATGCGTGCTGCTTAATGCAGCACATGTGGAAGTTGCAAAACGTAATTTCTTTTCAATGATTGTTAATGTGAAGAAAGGGACACCTTCCTGCACATAAACAATCAATGGCCTTTTGCTGTTTCTATGTGTGCTGACATGCAAACAGCAAAAACGAGGAGAAATAAAGCCTTTCTCCTCGTTGTGCCAGGGTAAGACCAGGTTTTCCCTAGTCTTAATTTTGGAGCTGACCTATATTTACCCCACTTTTGTAAATATCGGGCAGCGCCAAAATAAATGGTTATTGTGGTGGAACGCCCACCACAACACCCATTGCCCAATAATTTCACACTAAGTATAGGGTGAAAGGGTGCGTTGTTAACAAGGCAACGTTAAGCCACATTAAGTGGCTTAACGCTGCCTTGTAAATAAGGTGAAGCCCTTATCGCCACCACAACCTCAGAAAAGGTGAGGTTGTGGTGGCGATAGGGGATAGTAAATATTCCACTTTGTGCTTTGCATCCTGTCTCCAATACACGTCTGGGGTGGGTGACAGCTACACTTTGTGCATACTTTCCAGACAGCCACAACACAGGAAGGGCCTGGGTGTGACAGGGGATATATCTTCATTCATCTGCATACTCATAATCTTCCTGGGCTGGAAGAAGGAGAGGTGGTTCACACTTAACATTTGTATAGGTTGTGTCCTGCCCTCACACAAAGGGCTGATTTACCCCTACTAATTGTCTAGAGCCAGGGGTGAAATGGATTGCTGCACAATTCTAGGAGTTCCTTTGAAGTCACCCCTTCATCAAATATATTTTTGAGTATAAGTACTGGGGCTCTGACCCCATATATTTAGATACTGCATGGGACTTGTAACCAGATGCAGCTGGCTCTATAGCTGTACGTTGCCAGGAGGACTGCTTTGCTGCCAGGAGAAACCCCTATTTTGCGGAATGTTTTGCTGTATTCACCTGCTGATTTCTGGTTGGTAGGAGGGACTGCCCCCTTTGCATCTTGCCTTATGCGCTAGCCTGCTGCCTGCCTACCTGCTTTTGTGCCCTGCCATTGCACTCCAATGGCTTTTTTTGTTACCCCCCTGTTCATGGGACCTCAGGGCCATCCAAGATCCCCCCTTGCTGACTCTGCTGTAGGACTCTGCACCTGGTGAGTCCGGCAGTGGGACTTGATCACGATCAATGCATCTGGTGGTGTTGGGACAAATCAGGCATTTTGCTTTTAGCAGGGTTGATTGCTTCATGTGTGGAAAAGCCAAGTGCTGCACCGGGGCCAGCGTGTACCTTTGGTCACTCTATTGACTTCCCTGATCAGGGTGATAAAACATGGAAATTGACCCACTACTGCAGGGTAACATGCCAGTTCTACTCCTCTCTGAACCCAACTGGATCCCTCTGTCTATACTCTCAGGACCCACTAAACTGACCCACGGAGAATACTTCACATCATCTGTGGACCCCATTTGGGAAACGCCTAACTTTAAGTTGTTCACAAATGCATCCCAGTAGGGAGACAGTACCACCATGCCCAACAAAGTGATGTGGCCAATTCCACCTCTTGGATCTGAATTTTGTCCACAACCCAAGGACAACTCTGTCAGAAGGACAGCAACCAACAAAGGCCACTGACAGCTGTCGGGGTCCAGAGTTAGGCCCCAGGCCATCCAGGGGTCCCTGTCCTCTGTGGTTCCTCAGAGGGGGAGGCGGTAGCCCCAGGTGCATTTCATCCTTTCTACACTCCACCTCCGACCACTTCAGGGGTGGTATTCTGAAACTGGTTCTCCAGCTCAGGGTCTGTACCCTTGAGCTTAACAGGAGTCAGGGATGAGTCCTTCCTCCCCCTGTTCCTCCTTCTGGAGTTTTGTCCCCTTCTGATAAGAGTGGTGCCCCCAGAATCCTGAACTGTCAGGGCACTAGTGGCAGCCATTCGGCTCAGTTCTCCCACCAGTTCCAGTTCAGGGATGCTATCCTACAGCAGTTCTTCCAACCTAGGGTCTGTACTCTTAGGCTGAACTGTGGTTAGGGGTGCATCTCTTCTCCCCATACTCCTTCGTCTGGGCTTCTTCACCCTTCTCTGTGCAGTGGTACTGCCAGAAAGAGAATTGGCTGGATGCTTATGTCAGCCGCCCCCCAAGTTCTCTTGACACTATGGGGTCACCCTCAGTGAATGGTCTCCCGGTACAGACTAGATTCCCCTGCTGGTGCCCCCTCTGGGAACTATCCAGGATCTGGGACTGGATATTAGGCTCTCAAGTACTATGCTCTCCCCCACCTCTCCTACTACTCTGAGAACGGACAAGGGACCCTTTACCCACTCCACTACACTGGGAACTATTTGAGGTACTGTGAACCTCCCCCACCCTGGGTTGGGAGGAACCTGAGCTGCTCCCTTTAGGATCACGCCCAAATTCCTTTCTAGACCCTCTAGCACTCACCTAGAGGTCTTCCGCCTTTGCAAGTTTTCTGAGGTCAGAGAACTTACACTCTAACAGGTGTTGGTGTATCCCTGGAAAACAGCAACAGAACATGTGCTCTCTAACAATCAGATTGTACAGCCCTTCAAAAGTGTTCACTGTGCTACCCTTCAACCACCCATCCAGTGCTCTTCAAAAAATACTCCACAAATTCCTTCCAAGACTGGTGAGACAGCTTCATGCAGCCCCTGAACCTCAACCTATACTCTTCAGGAGTGAATCCATACTTTGCTATCAGGGCTTCCTTCATGGGGGTGTACCTCTGCCTGTCATTGCCTTCTAGGGCCATGAGGGGATCCCTCCCATCATCAGAAATGTGACTCCACATGACAGTTCCCCAAACCTCCTCAGGGATCCTGATCACTGCTAAAGCTGCCTCTGACTCCTGAAACCACTGATGTATGTCATTTTCCTCCCTGAAGCTAGGCACCAAGTCAGTTGGTATGTGAATGGTATCTTTAATACCGGATTCAATACTTTAACTGCCACTACTGGACTGTATTTGCAGTGCTTGTAAGTCCAGAACTTCTAAACTAAGCTCATTGGCCAATTTCCTCTACTCAAGAGCAAGTTTTCCCTGGGGAATTCCCTTTCTGCCTTCGCCATCTTCTCCTCAGCTAATGCTCTGTCCGCCCCTTCTCTCATCGACAGCCAGCTGGGCTAGTAGCAGCCTCAGGTCCCTCTCAGCCTGTCTGTCCTTGAACTCCTCAGAGGACAGGGTGTGGGAGGTGACACTGTTCCCTGGAATAGACACAGCAAGGGACTCACTATCTATGGGTTCCCCTATCTTCACTGGAGCCTCTGCCAAGTCAATTTCTTCCTCCTCTTCAAACTCCTCAGGGCCGCTGCCCTCTTGGAGTTCTGGTTCAGAATCTTCCAGGAGATTCCAAGGTTTAGCATCCTTAAGAATTCAAAAGGGGTCATCCCCCTCGGAGTCCTCCCTAGATTTATCACCCTCCCGGTCCCCTGGTCCTCTGTTGAAGGTTTTCCCCAGATCGCCTCCTCAAAAGCATACAGGACTTTCTGAAGATCTAGCCTTGTGGATTTCCTAGACACTGTCAGCCCCCTCTGGCTGAATAAATATTTCAGCTAACTCTTAGAGAAGTATGCCAAGAGACTGAGATCAAAGATTAACCCTATTCTGCTAAGGTGTCATTGGTTCACAAACAAGAGTCTCAAAGTGTCAGAAGATAAAGCAGGTGTAAATCTTAAAAAATTACCAATGTGAGAGAACAGGAAAAAACAAAACACATAATGGTCTTAGTGCAGATTTTTTGTGAAACAGTGTGTTACTGTCGTATCACACAAACTCAAGTCCTATCCTCATCGTTGATCACCAATGTTGGAAATGGCGTTTCTGGTTGGCTAGGGTATGCACCTAAGCCAGGTAGAACCCACCACTTTGGTCAAGGCAAGTTAGTCACACACCAAAGATAACCTGTGCTCACCCTCTGGTAGTTTAGCGCAGAGCAGTCTGGCTTATTCAAAGTGGCAATCTGTAAAGCATCTCTGCAACACACTCACACAGCAACACAATGAATGTACCACTGAAGAGAATCCACACAGGGCTTATACAGATACCTTATTATATTATGAATGAATGAATGAAATTATATTTATATAGCGCATTGCCACCCTGAGGCCTCCCAGCGCTGTAGACAGAAAAGGCAGACGAGCCGAGACTATTAGAGCGATGTCTTGATTAGGTGAGTTTTTAAAAGTTTGCGGAAGGCCAGCAGATTTTTTTCCTTCCGTAAAGTAGAGGGAAGCGTATTCCAGAGTTTTGGTACATTAAACGAGAAGGAGCATCCGCCCCATCTGGATCTTCGTATTTTCTTTGGAGTGGCCAGAAAAGAGGAGCTGGAACGGAGATTTCTGGAGTGGTGATATGGAGTTACAAGGGAGTGGGTAATGACCGGTCCAGTTTTCCACATGGCTCTATGGGCCAGGCACATGGCTTTGAACTGTACCCTGGCCGAAATTGGGAGCCAGTGGAGGCTGCTCAGTGCTGGTTTGGCAGATTGCCATCGGTGCATCTGGAGAAGTTGATGGGCAGCGCAATTCTGAATTATTTGCAGTTTATGGATGGTGAATTGGGGAGCTCCCAGGTATAGGGCATTCCCGAAATCAAGGCGGGAGAGTACGAGGGCCTGTATCATTATCCTTCTTGCCTGGAAGGGAAGGAGGGGAATGATTTTCCGCAACATTCTCATCAGGCTGTAACATGTGGCTGAGAGCTTAGTGGCCAGGTGGTTAGAATTGAGGGAGCTGTCAAGCCACATGCCAAGGCTCTTGATCTGTGCCTTTGGAGCTGGGGCCGGGCCAAGACAGACTGGCCACAAGGGAGCAGGGATAGAGGGAATGGAAGAATGAGGGTTGCCCAAGAACATAATCTCGGTTTTGTCCCCGTTGAGCTTAAGGCACGAGAGTTCCATCCACTCGGCCACCGCCTCTAGGCAAGGACCTAGGGTGCTAGATGACCCCTCAGAGTTATTTAATGCCACTACGAGCTGAGTGTCATCTGCATAGGTGATGATCTTAATGCCGAATGGATGGACAATCTCCGCCAGGGGACTCAGGTAGATATTGAATAGCGTAGGGATCAGAGCAGAGCCCTGAAGAACCCCACAGCTAAGAGGCAACCGGGTGGACACCACATCTCCTTCAAAAATTTGGAAGAAGCGATCATTAAGGAAGGACTGGAACCAGGTTAGTGCCGTGCCTGTCACTCCCATGTTTTTGAGACGATGAGACAAGATGTTATAGTTAACAGTATCAAAACAAAAATGGCACTGAGGTCCAGAAGGATGATTGCCGCTGTGCCTCCCTGGGTCCAGTAACCTCCTTGCCTCCTCCGTTACTGCTAGTAGGGCAGTCTCCATCCCAAGCTGAGGACGAAAGCCTGTTTGAGAATCATGTAGCAGGTTGTTGGATTCCAGGTAATCAACAAGTGTGGTATTATTGTGTTTCTCAATCAGCTTACTCAGCCAAGGGAGAAGGGAGATTGGGCGATAATTGGCCACATTGGATTGGTCTAGGTTGGGTTTCTTCAATAGGGCCCTAACCATTGCACATTTCCATGCAGGGGGTACCGTACCAGAGGTGATGGAAGAGTTCAGAATATCAAGAATTGCTGGGCGGATGGAATTAATGACTAGGGTAAGGAATTGCGGGGGGCAGGGTCAGAAGGAGAGCCTGATTTTACCCTGGGGATGATCAGATCCAGTGATTCAACATCTAGGAGGGGAAATCGCTCTAACGAGCATTGGGAGTTAGAATGAGGGCCTCTTGTTCTGGTTACCATGGGCTCAATCAATGTGGTGTGAAAGGACATTTAAATCTTTTGGATTTTTTGGTGAAAAAAGCTGCCAAATTATTGCAGCGAGTAAGTGCTCCATCTGTTGTCGGTGGTTTCTGGGGCAAGGTGGTGAGTGATTTGGCAATACGAAAAATCTTTTTGGGAGAATTTGCGGCAGTACCTATTTTCTCTTCAAAAAATGCGGTTTGGGCATATTTGATTTCTAGTTTGTAAAGCCTGATTGCCTTTCTGTAGTCTAGTTTAATAGCCTCTGGGAAGTTATGTCTCCATCTTCTTTCTAGTCTTCTGCATGACTGTTTTAGATCCCTCAATTTGGGAGAGAACCATGGGGCTATTTTCAGTCTGCTTTTCTTATGAGTGGGTTCTTTAGGGATTACTAAGTCAAGGGAGCTTTGGATCCAAGTATTGAAATTATCGCTAGCCAAATTGGGATTGGGATTGCTAAGAGGTCTTGTGGCTCCAAGAACTATGGTCCATTTGTCGGAGGCGAGCCTAGACCATTTCCTTTCCAAGATCGGCACTGCTCTCTGGGGTGGAGGAGGCACAGAAGTCTCCCAGCAAAGAGGAATCAGAAAGTGATCCGTCCAGGGGAGTGGAGTCGGGGTACCTACGACAAGGCTGTGCAGGTTACTAAACACATGATCAAGAAGATGACCCTTGACATGTGTAGGGGCAAATCCTTTCTGTCTAAGTTGGAACACTTGAAGGCTCAGTAGAAGCTCACTGGTTGCGTGATTGGAGGGGTCATCTAGATGGATATTGAAATCTCCAAGTACCGTAAAATTGGCTGGAGCCAGTGCTAGATTGGCGACTGATGTAGAAAGATTAGGGAAAAATTGCCCTAGGGCTCCCGGGGGGCGATAGAGCAATAAACCGGAGAAGGTGCTCGTTGGTGAAAACTCCAGAGAGAAGGCCATGCTTTCACAGTCTGGTAGCGTATTCATGATGGTTCGACAGTTGAAAGTGTCTTTGAATATAATGGCTTAACCCCCACCTCTACTGGTCTTGCGATCGGCTTTGAGTATTGAATAGCCCTGGGGAAGGGTTTGGATAATAGCAGGATCGGCTTCAATCTGAAGCCATGTCTCTGTCAAAAAAAGGGCGTCTGGCTTGAGCTCATTTATTAATAATGCTAATTCAACAGAGTGTTTAGGGAACGATCTGCAATTTAAAAGAAACATCCTTAATGGGATATTGGCCTGGGGCGCGTAGATATTGTGGGGCTGGAATCTAAAATTGCAGTGGGGACAGTGGGAAGGCCTATTAGCAATGTTCAGTGAGTGTAGACAGTTGTGATTAGTATTCCTTCTCAGCGCATGCAGGGATTGGGAGTTATAGGTTACGTTATTTCTAGGAGAATTGACAGGGGTTGCGGCCCCTGGACCCGACCGGGCGCGGATGGGCACAGACGGGCTTGCCTTAGGTGCACCTTAGGTGCGCCTTAGGCGCGCCTGTGGCGTGCCCGCTGCACACGTCCGCTGCCTGTCGGCGCCATTCCGTGCTGAAGTAGATTGAACTAGGAGGAAAGCTAGAGCGTCACCCTGCCAAGATGGCCGCCCATGAATGTCCCTATCAGGAAGTATTGAGGGTGAGTATATTCCCTCAAGCTCGGTATTCTCCCTCCACTCAATCAGCATAGGAATTGTTGCGGTAGACCGGGGAGTCGTCGAGCACAGAAGCGGCAAGTTACTAGTATAGTATGTTAATTTTTAAAACAGTTCGTGCAATTTTTAAAACAAGCAACAAAGCGCTAGCGCAGCATCGTAGGCCAAGCTAACCTCTGCCTCTCTGTCAGCTGTGCGTCGGCGTCCTACCGCCCTGAAGTAGTCAGGACCAGGAGGAAAGCTAGAGCGTCACTCTGCCAAGATGGCCGCCCGAGAATGTCCCTATCAGGAAGTAGTGAGGGTGAGTATATTCCCTCAAGCTCGGTATTCTCCCTCCACTCAATCAGCATAGGAATTGCTGCGGTGGATCGGGCAGTCGTCGAGCACAGAAGCGGCAAGTACAGTATGTTAATTTTTAACACAGTTCGTGCAATTTTTAAAACAAGCAACAAAGCGCTAGCGCAGCATCGCATGTCGAGCTTACTTCTGCCTCTCTGTCAGCCACACTGAGGCCAAAACTACATAAATACATCATATGCTTCTTAGAATTTGATTTTTTTCAGATAGTACTTGTTATCCTAATCAAAACAAGATCAAAACAAAAAAAATCACATAAGTACTGTTTTAGTTATCAGGATAAATGCCTGAAGGGCCCACAGTGTTTAAATATGTATTTGCTTCCCTTAGCGTCTTTTGCCGTCACAGGAAATGTAACAAATAAACATAAACCTGCAAAGCACCTTTGTTTCTATCAGGTTATTTATGGTAATCAGTCTGGTGAAAGACAACGATCCCCTTCCGGGACTGACCAAAGGACTTCTTAAAGGTGGGAGCTGTAAAGCAGAGTCTGTCTGATGGTACCTATTGTCCCAACTGATTAACACACAGTGCTTACCCTGAGGGGCAGCCCAGGTCTGTGACAGACCCCCACGCAGTTTGCCTATGGTGCCTGGTGCCGGTCAATGACATCCAAGGCCTACAAAGACTGTCGCACCATGAATTCCAAGGCGCTTCAGAAGCAATCTCGGAAGCTCCTGGTTGCCCGAAGCCAGTTGACTCTGCAATGCTCCAGGTCACCATCGCATGGAAGGTCTTGCGCCCATTCACGTAGCTGTTCCTGGCACTCCTCATCCAACTCAAGCTGTTGTCAGGTAAGTCTCAAAGAAAATCTAACAAGTGAAAGTGCTCTTCGACTTCACTGCGCCGGTACTTGTCTGTGGATGAGGTGTGGGAACAACGCCACAAATGTAAGTCCTGCTCCCATTCATAAACTGCGGAGCCTAAGTCTGGGTCTGCTCCGCACCTTCCAGAATTTCCTGGAGCCAAAGCAAACCCCACCCAACTAACCAACTAAAGGAGTTCTATGAAGCCATGCACCTGATATTTGAGTGAGCCGACCACTCTGAAGTTCATTTGGGCCCCACGGGTTTGGCAGATGACCCCACTGAATTTGGGTCCCCACTCGGTGCCAATCGGGTCCCTTGGATGTTGTTCTTGATCTGTATTGACTCCAGGTGCGAGAACGCAACCTTCCCTTGAGCCTGTTTCAGTGACGTATTCCCAGCACTACAACGCCCCACAGCGGCCCGATCCCATCGTCATACCTGACTGCAATACGGAGCTGGAACATCATTGCCCAATGGCGGCTCCAGCCAGGACTCAGCCTTAAAAGTTGGAGCCAGTTCCCACTTTTTCGATAGGCCCAGTGAGGATTATGATTGTGGAGGACACTTTTGGCTTCCATAACCCCTTGGAAGAGCACAAACAGAACTAGTATGAGTAACTGATGGATGACAGTAGCTTGGAAACCTCGCCAGACACTAGCATAGTCTTACCTCCTAGTGTGAATATGGAGCAAGGTGCTTCTTTTGCCATGGTGGGGAGGAGGGCGACTGAGGTGCTGGACCTTACGCTTCCCTCGGTGGCAGTCCAGGCAAACATCTTGACAGAGATGCTTCAGCTGAGAGTCAGTACCACAGAACCTCTTCTCCCTTTCAACAAAGCCCTCATGGATGCCCTGCTCAGGCATGGGCCAAGCCCTGCACAGAGGGTCAGGTGCACAGGACAATTGCCTGCTGCCACTGCACTGCTCATGAGGACCAAGCTTCCTCACCCAGCACCCCGCCTTGGAGAGCCTAGCCATCAATGTCTAAAGTAGATCCTGGCACATTCCTCACCATACCATCAGATAGGGCATCCAAGAGACTGTTGGCATGGCTTGGCATAAAAACTCTGATCTCATGCCATACACGCTCAAAATCAGCATCAGAAAACACTGATGGAAAAAAATTCTGAAAACATCGAATACATTAAAATAGATTGATGCGAAATTAAAGGATGTGTGTGAGCACAAACATATGGTGCCAAAAGACCGAAATATATTTTTTAAATACCTCTGAACTGTATCTGAATGGTGCAGACAAACGATGAATTCCAACAAAAAAACCTGGATATTATGTTAGATAAAAAACAGAATCCTTTATAATTGTGGGAAACCTTCAAAAATAACCAGGCTATTGTTTTCACTGAAGATCGGTGGTATTACCTGTTTATAGTGTGACAAGAGGCACATATGCAAGAATGGCTGAGTAAAACATATAACAGTCCAGCTCAATAACTATTAAGCAGGAAATCAGCATATTTCAAATTATAGCCGAAAGTATCTGAATTAAAATGGTTTCCATTCTGAGCACGTGACCGGTGATCCTTCAAACTTGACATTTAAGTAGCGACTGCACACAGAAGCTGAAGGTAGCATGTGCCCTGAGCATGGCTCCCGGTGGTGCTTGTCCCTGGATCTCTTACATGCCACCTATTGCCCAGCAGGATTGCTGCCAAGGTAGATAGCTTCTGGCTAATAATGCACCTCCCCACTTGTATGTGGTCGCAGCTGAATATTATTATTTGCACTTTATGTGCTTTAAGTATAAGTAATTCAGATGTCGACCAGTCACAGTACCTTTAAATGTTTACAGCTGAGCCTCCCACTACAGCCCTTAACCCCTTCCCTGCTCATGACGGAACCACTTCGTCATGGGCCACGGGCGCCGTGTGCTCATGACGGAGTGGTTCCGTCATGCTGCGGCCGTTGGCGGCCGCTCCGCCCACGCGGCGCTGATTCCCCGCCTGTGCGGGCGATTAGCGCGAGTGGGCGGAGTCATGACGGAACCACTCCGTCATGAGCACAGCGCGCCCGTGGCTCATGACGGAGTGGTTCCGTCACGAGCATGGCGGCGCCGCGCTGCCCCCAAACCCCCCAAGCGCCGCGGCAAAATTCATGCCGCGGCGAAGGGGTTAAAGTCCCACTCACAACAATGGGTGCAGGGAGATCAACCAGCTAGAACCACTTGTAGCAAAATAAGTGCCATTAAATGGGCATTCTCGGGGGGATAGTAGATGGCAGTCACGTGCCATTTTCAGACTTTTCTACATATGTATCATGTCCTGGTAATGTACAGAGGGAAGTAAAGCACCACCACATACCACATCTCTAGATTTTCACTCTGGGACAATTGGATTACAGCTACAGATTTGAGCATGTCTTTCAGACAGTCAGATTTGACTTCTGCTCTTTGCGCTGCCCAGTCCCTTCTGAGCCAGGGGTCGCAAGGCAAGTGTCAGGGATCACATGGGGGAAGTCAGGGGTCGCAGCTGCGACCTCTGGAGACCCCTAATTGACATCCATGTCTGTCTTTCACAGGTCAAATTTTGCATTGAAATCTCCCCATCCGATAATTGCTTGTGGGCCAACCTGCATCATTTTCATCTACAGCCGATGAAAGAAGGCTGGATTATCGATATTGGGTCCATATGTGCATTCCATAATTATATTTCCCCCTTTAGGTCACCTTGAAGGATGACATAGCTACCCCCGTCATCTCGAATGGTGTTATAAATTTGTAGGGAGCATCCTTATGGATCACAATCTCTACTCCCCGTGAGTATGAAGAATATGATGCCTGAATAACCCTGTCAATCCATCCTGTATTGAGTCTTGAGAAATGTTGCCTCCTGAAGTGTGTTTCTTGCACTATGCCAATTCTATAACAACTCTGTTAAGGTATGCCAATACTTGCCAGGCTGGACTTTATGTCGATCATTCATGTCCCTCAAATTCCACTGTAACATATTTAGAGAACCTATGTTGAGATATTTGAAATGGATGTTAGAGGAGGACATTGGTGCGTAGCCGGGGAGTGACTCAAGAAAATAAACTATCAATATATGTAGTATCAACAATTGAATCGATGGGACACTTGTGACGGGACAACTATCTCAATATCTAAATACTCTCAGATGACCCCTCTCCTCCAACTTTGACTGAAAAGGCTATCAGAGAAGCACACCTACTTCTGCCACCACTCCCGATAACCATCTACTAAGGGTGTTCATTCAGGGAGAGTAGTAATACTAATTTCCACATCATTATAGTTAACTAACACAGCATGAGCCAGAAGCAAAATATAATATTCTTCACCCTGAACTTAGTTGTGGGTGGCTATATAGCAAAGACTATTATTACTCGACAGAGGAGCAGGTGGCCAGGTGATGCAGGAGCACACTGATCAGTAAGCCGAGCCATCCAGTTGCAAGATGGTAGTTCTCTCTGAGGATGAGGGAAGGGGATAGAGGATCCCTGTCTGCAGTTTGTTTGTCAATTGTAAGTGTAGAAATTGGGTTTCTGGTTGGCTAGGGTATGCGCCTAAGCCAGGCAGAACCAGCCACTCTAGTCAGGGCAAGGGAGTTACACACTGAAGATAACCCATGCTCACCCCCTTGGTAGCTTGGCACGAGCAGTCAGGCTTCTCCCAGAGGCAATGTGTAAAGCGTTTGTGCAACACACTCACACAACAGTGACACTCTAGGCACACCACAGAAGAGACTTCACACAAGGTTATATAAAAATATCCTTTGTATTATCCATAAAAACACATTAGACCACAATCACATATATTACTGTGCCACTAGGCACTCGTCATAACTTCACAAGGATTACATAAATCACTAGGCCTGTCGGGCCACAGTCATAGACATCGCAAGGATTACATAAACCACTTGTCCAAGTGGGCCACTGTCACAGCCATTATAGTTAGGGTGACCAGTAACTACTGGCAGGGTTACTCTTAGTATAAAACCCTATGCATAAACAACAGTAGTAGTGCACTATAGTCCACACCTGTAGAGTGCACACATTAGTAACCTCATGCCAACAGTAGGTGTACCTCCATTATTGCATTGAACATAGGGTGCAACCCAGACAATGGGTCACCACAACTACGAGCGGCACCTGCGCTCTTGCTACCCGATGCAGGCACTGTCTTCCCCTGCGTAGGCTCCTGGGCTACCTGCCCGCCTCCCACAGCGAATGCAGTAATTTTGTGGAGATCCTTTCTCCTTTAGGACTCGGGGACCTCCGTCGAGGTTTCCCCCCATTCCTGCCTTAAAAGAATTGCCCCAGTGCCCAGTGGACCAAATCCGGGGCGGGGGTGCAACACACACCCAGTCTATGCCGATAATGAGCAGACAACTGCTGGGCATTTGGCAACAATCCCGCTACTCCTTTCCCCAGCCCACGGCGCTGTAGCTCTGGGCCGTGCAGACGGCAGTAAGCACTGCACACGTGGGCAGCCTCACCTCAGTTCCTGGGCTGGGAACAGTGAGCTTCTCCTCCAATGGGTTCCCTTGCGGCATGGAGAGGGAAGCGGGGCAGCTTCTTCCTGACTGAAGTGCGTCCCCGCTGCTCCGAGGCTTGAAGCTGTGTCCTGCTGGGTGGGGCTGCGGCGGGCTGTGTCTCTCTCTCTCTGCCGGCGCCCAACAGCTGATAGGAGCCTGCGAGGGTCCAGCTTCCTCTCACCTTGGGCCCCGCCCCCCCAGGAAGGGCTGGATTCTTGCAACAGAGATCTTCCAACACGGCTCCCTCAGTGGTTGCTTAGCAACCGGGACTACCGGATGTTGCGCCCGGCAAGTCTTCTTGCCCTCCCCTAGATAAGCGGAAAAACAGCACGCCTCTTTCGGTTTTCCCTATTGTTGGTGGCCACAATCAAGAAAGGGGAGAGTGCCTTTCAGACCTAATGCCGCACCCCCTACCCACTGGCCAAACCTCACAATGGTGCCCCTCACAACAGCATGTTTCAAAATCGAGTGCCACAGCCACTGGGCTCACTCTTCACCTTTGGGCTGAGCCCATAAACAATAACACATGCTCCTGAGAGGCAGAACACTGGTAGCACCAGCAACAGAGTGCAGGAAGGTAGGCCAGCACAAGGGTTTCTGTAGTCAGAGTTGCAGTCCTTCTCTTAGCTCAACAGGCTGCAGGTCAGCATTTCAGCTATCCAGTCCCATGGCGGTTCTTCCTGGCAGTCCTCTGTCCAGGAACAGTCCTTGCAGTGTCTTCCTATCCATGGGGTTACAGCCCATTTATTTATAGTCCAAATGTCTTTTTTTCTGGGGGCATTCTAAAACATATTCACAAGTGCACAACAACCCCCATTCACAGTGTAGGCCCTGGCCCCAGGCACACTATAGGGGGACGGAGCCAGCATTGTAGAAGGCAGGCACTATTTAGGTGCAGGTGCAAATCCTCCCACCACTCCAAATGCAGACCAGGCCTATTCAGGTGCAAGGGAAAACTCCTCCCGCTACTCTAAATTCAGCCAAGGTCTATTTAGCCTAGAGCTGAGTCACCCACGAAAGGCAGGACCCACCACAACCCCCCCAACGACTGGCTGGAGTGAATACACATGCCCTTTCCCCTGTCAGTCAGAACCAAACGGTGAATACAGATCCAGGCAGGGCACAAAGAAAGACACATAGCACACCATAATTAGAGATTTCTAAAAATAGTAATAATAAATCTGCTTTTACCAATAAGATGGATTTATCAATCCTATTCCAAACATACTAAACATGGTCACGCACCCCTCTCATGTCAGGAATTACCACTGAAGCACATATCAGGGAATTCCTAATGCAAACCTATGAGAGCCCAAATAGGCTGCTAGTGACTACCAGGACATGCCACACAGTTAAGGCACATGCCCTACCTTTTACCGACACTGCACCATGCCCATTGGGCTAGCAAGGGTCTACCTTGGGGGTGGCTGATATGTACTAAAACGGGAGTTGCAGACATGGCAATGACTTTTATGCCATGTCACGTTGGCAATAAAGTGCGCGTGCAGGCCCTGCAGTGGCAGAGGCCTGAGTCAGGTTTGAAAGGCTTCTTCGGTAGGTGGCGCAAGCAGTGCTGCAAGTTGACCAGTAGCATTTAATTTGAAGGGCATGGGTATATGGGATACCACTAAACACGGGACTTACACGTAAATTAAATATGCCAAACAGGTGTAGCCCAATCTTACCAAGTTTACAAGAGAGAGCACATGCACTTTAGCAGTGAGCAGCAGTGATAAAGTACCCAGAGTCAGAAAACCACCAACAACAGTTAAAAAAAGTGCAGGAGGAAGACAAAAAGTTATAGGATGACCATGCAAAAAGGGCAAAGTCCATAAGTAAGGAAAAGCATAGAGCCAACCAGCAGATGAGATGCAATTGCCCTATCTCTACGCCAGGTGTCAAGGTGCGGCAGTGGCTTCAGCATCTGAAGAGGCCGGATTCAGCAACAGAGGGCTGAGGAGCTTTTCATCCACAGAGCTGTAATCTGGTGGGCAGCAGGCCCCTTGTAATTTTTGCTGAGCATGCCCGAGCCTACTGCAGCACCCAAGTTGTTCCGAGCCGTTGACCCACAAGGGTTTTACTGTAAAATTTAGTTGCTTCCGTTGGGTCATTGAACACATATTGTTTGCCTTAAACCACAATTCAAAGGTTGGCAAATACAGAAAATTATACTGTATGCCTGACTTGTACGTTTCTCTTGAGCAATAGGCATTCCTATCTTGCAGCTTGGACTGTAGCTGTGAAGTCTGGGCATATGAATATATTATTGCCAGAAGATACCAGGTCTCTCTTCTCTCTTGCCATATGTATTATCACATGTCGGTCTTGAAAGTTCATAAACCTTGCAATTATAGGGTGACCCTGTGCTTCAGAGCTGCAGCCCTCGTGACCTCTGCGAGCATTTCACCAAAAACATGGGAGTGGGGATGGTGTCCCCAAACAGACTTTCCAAAAATTCCTCCACATAATCCTCAGTATTATTCATTGCAATGGATTCTGGCACACCCTGTATGCTGATGTTATTTTGGCGGGACCAAGGCTTGAGGTCCTCATTCTTTGCCTGGATAATGTCTATCATTTTTAGGTCTCGCCTGAGCCAGTGCTTTAGCGCTGCTCTGGCGAGAGTTTTAGTAAGCGGCATTTGGAAGTGCAAACTAGTGCTTCTTTGAGGCCTCCAGCTACAGTGCATGTGCGCCGGGCGCGCGCACCATTTGTCATCCATCGTGATCACTTTCGCGGCTGCTTTGATGTTCTCAGTGAGCCGCGCGGCCACTGAGAACATCCAAGCGGCCGCAAAAGTGCACACCATGCTACCCCCCTCCCTTATCCCACTTCCTGCTACACACACGCACGCACCACTCCCGGGTGATCGCTGCAAAAGCGGCCAACGCTTGTTTTAAATTTTAATGTCAAAACCTCTAGGTTTCTGCTTAGGAAGCATCTGTTCGTAATAGTTCAAGATTTTACACGCACTTTTATTTAAAAACTGCGCTGCTTTGACTTTAGATTTAAGGAGCAGAGCTGCACGGGCCCGTACAACTCCTCCCCTGTTGGTTGCTGCTACTGTAGCTCTGACTATAGAGGGGCTGTGGCTGCTATCCTTCCATCCGCTCCTTAATTGTTGCTAGCTTGTTAACATTCAGAGGGTGACATCATCCCTGCCAGTATCGCCATACTAAAAATGTTAAAATGCAGAGAACACAGTGGCTGCATTGTTGAATATTGTGGTCAGGCTACATAAGTTAATGGAGTGGTAACGTTGGGCTAGTTTGGGTTAGTATTTGGTTGCTTTTGGGTTTTAAAGTTATGAAAAAATCTGGCAACACTGGTGAAGTTCACAGGGTCCGGTCGTCGTCTGCAGCCCCACCCTAACTCAACCCAGCTTCCAGCAGTGGCTGGGCCCTCAAGTGGAAGGCCTGCCGCACAGCTCTCAGACTCCACTCGCTAAAGTGCGGGTGCTTGTGGCTTCTAAGGTGATTTTCTCCCCCCCACACCCATTCCCGCCAGTCATCTACAGTGCGGCCCTTAGCTTGGCTTAGCCCATGGCTTGCTCCTAGTCCGCACCATAGGACAGGCTGCTGTGTCTTCAGTATCTCATTGCAGCAGGTACTTTAAATGCGTCTGCACATGTGTTTGTGTTGCCTGGAGCTGCTTTACAGACAATCGCCAGCCCTCTAGCTCTGGTGAAGTGGGATTCTGGTCATAGTCTCCAGAACTGTGACCCACTGCTCTAATCCAATCCACGCCACGGATGGGCAACATATCTTCATAACTATCCTAACTGGTAAGAGATGAAGGGAAGATTTTATTGTCCTGAATTTTTTTTAAATGCGTGTCTGCGATAATCGCAGATCAGATGACACGGCGTCGCCTCTGCTGAGCACAAGAGAGTTGGGTTACTAGGAGTCCTTCGTAGTTCAGATGGTTTTCTCAGATTTAAGTGTAAGTGCTCCCAGCTCAGAATTGCCACTTTAGTCATACGTGTGTACATCCTCTTCTCACCTAAGCACAGAGCACAGGTCCTAAAAAATAAGTGGGGGCGACTAACCTAGTTAATCAGTGTGCAAGTGATATCTCGGTGCGTGACATCACAGGAAGTGGCATCATAAGAAGTGACGAGATCTTAAGCCCTCACATACATGTTTACCTGGTCTATCATGAGTACATTGGAGCACATTTCGAGTAAACATGCAAACCCTCCTGAGTATGGGAGAAGACTCACACTTTTGTAAGCTACACATAAGCAGAGTTTTTAAGCAGAGTTTTATATAGCGCGAACTTGACCCGAATCCAATCAGGTATCAGAGCACTATATATAGCACCATTTACGTTACATGAGGACACACATTCATCTTTTTTTTGTTTTTTTTTGTTAGGCAGGGGGAGTTTAAGTGATTTGCCCAGAATCACAGGAAGTTTAGCGTCGTTATCGAGACTCGAACCCAGTTTCCCCAGGTCCGAGGTCGAGCGCCCTAACCCTTAGGCCAACACATAAAATAATGTTGCCTTTTGTCAGCATAAACTTCATCTACCCATAGTGCTTTACAAGAAATAAGTGATATTTACATTAATACACTGCCTCCTTAGAGAAAGTAGGCTCTATATAAATGCTATTTAATTTGTGTAAATACTGGGAAAGACCAACACATCTGACATTCTTACAGTGCGTGCATATCTTCTAAACAGAGCTTGAACAAAGTGAAATGCTGCCTCTCTTAAAATGTGTGAAGTGCTACCAAGGTGTGAGCCTTTGTTTCCCTTCTGCCGCATTTGCATCTAGGTGTGAGGCTCCTGACTGCTGCTAGCCAGGAAACTCCTACAGAAGGAGGCCTGATGACCCCTCAGATTCGGCCTTTGTTATAAGCCCAGCAGGAGTCTGCAATAAGAAAGCCCCCACGCGCCTGCACGTTGTTGTTGCCGATCAAAGCAAACAACGTGCAGGTGCTGCTGAATGCATCTCTGTGTTGGCAAATTACGCCGGGACAAATTCAGCATCATTTTCAGTGGGGCCCAACTTCTTGGCAGGGTGGACGGCGTCCACCTTGTAAAAATAGTGGGTGGAAGCTGTCCACCCGCGTGTACCCTCTGACTCGTGCCCTGCCTAAGCAAGTTCAAATTCCTCGCCATCTCTACCCACTTGTTAGCCAAAGATAGTGAGCATCACCTGAACTGCTATTTCAAAAATGTCTAAACTTTTTTTTGAGTAATGTCTAAACAAAATAGGCCATATATGGCAAAGGCTGATGTTTTATTTAAAACATGGCACTGTTAACGGATTGTGTATTTTGTTTCTTTTTCATACTTTCTTGCCATAAATATACCTTTTCTTTTGCATTTTTTATCTAACTATAGCATAAATATTAAACAAGCATTGGCACAGCCAATAGGTCTCGCCTTTGGGACCTTATAAGTATTTAGTTATGCAGCACAATATCCTTGGTACAACAACATTAACTGTTGCATGGTTAAACACTTATAAGGTCCCAAAGGCGAGACCTATTGGCTATGCCAATGCTTGTTTCTAGGTGCTGCAGTTTTTCTTATTAACAGCGCCCTTCAGCCTCAGCATCTGAGACACCCTGTTCAACCTAATCAATGAGGAGCTTGTGTTTGTCTATGAGCTCTTTAATCTGTTAGAGTATCAATCTGCGCTTTATACCCATGAGTATTGTCCTCAGATCCTGGTCTACAGTAAGATCTTGGACAGGTTGGGAGCAGCTGTTCTTCATCGGAGGACCTTGCATTATTTGCCTGATAGAGCACCTAGATGCAAATTTTAGATTAGGCTCCAAGGGCTCCTGTTTACCCATGATGCATCAATTGCTAGCACTAGGGGTGTCTCGTTCCAGCCCAGAGCAGCTCCATGGCCGAACACAACCAACAGCCATACCAGTCTATGTTTGCCTTCATCTTATGGGGTTCCTCAAGCAGCCCACTGCATAGATCACAAATTCCAAGAAAGCCACCATAATGCCAGTGTATGGGTTAATCATATGCATGGTGGAAACAAGTGGTCTGCAAAAGACCACCACAAATCCCACTTCACCCCACCAATAGTCAAACAAGGGTAATGCTGGTGGAATGTTCAGACCAACCTCAAGTGCTCTCTCTTCTCTAGCTCCATTGCATCAAGTTGGAGCCTCTTCAGAGGCCTTTGGTTCCCGATCGTTGCGGGGTTTCCTGTGGGGCGGCCTAGCCAGCGAAGCCTACCCTTGTATGGGAGGTTTCTGGTTTTGCTCCACCCTCCAGTACCTCACTGGTCCTCTTCCTATTCTTCCCTGGCTGAACTTCTCTTTCCTACTGTGATGCTCCACCTCTCCGCTCCACAGCCAGCGCCGTCATGTTTTACCACAGAGCAGTCCCTCCTAGGGACAGGGATGCTCTTCTAGGTTCTCCGCGAATACTTGTCTCTCTCACAGTCTCCTCGTGCAATTCCAGGGATAAATAAGGCAAAGATTGCCTTACAAGATTGCCACTCTGATGAGCAGATTTTTGTAGGATTATCACAGCGGCCGACAGATCCTCTCTACGGTGCGGCCATCTTGCGGTCCTGCTCTTGGATGCCCCAGGTCTTCTCAATTTATATTCAAAATTGGGTTATCTGACGCGGCTCTACCAATTTTTTTGCCCACCTAGCTCCTACATACTACACTTTTGATTGAGGTTATAATATATATATTTTTTAATTGTAATAAGACACATATATCAATTAAACTAAAATAATTCACAAAACGAACCATCGATTAGTATTACTTTTACTGGATTGGGATCTATTTTTTAATATTAAATCCTTTAGTACATGAGTTGGCAAAAGAATAGTTTGTGATGAGTTACAGCTGGGTGAAAATGCACATATCCACTGCCTGTCCCAGGCACCATCACCCGAGCACAGCCGAGGTCAAATTACTTGCATTAAAGCAGGAATGTGAGATTGTAGTCCTTATCGTGAGACGTTCGCGGAGTTCAGGAAGCATGGCCTCATAAAACTAGGATCTTATCTGGGCCGATAACTTAAGAAACGCAACATTCGAGGTTATTACTCACTCTACGAGTTTCAGTTCATGGAAGAGCGGTGGAAAGATTAATTCTGTTGATCCGCGTCAATGTACGTGTTTACGTCAGGGCTTCCGCAAAGAGCAAACCAGGACGTTTACAAGAAAAGCTGAACTTGATATCATAATACACCACCCCACTTGTCTTCATATCTTGAGATTAAAGAGGAAGATAAGAAAACCAGCTGAAGAAGTATGATGCAAGAGAAGGGAATGTTCCCTGAGGAACGGAGGGACACGTTCTTAGTCTCTCAATAGCGCGAACTTGACCCGAAGGGATTGGAGGGCTGTACATGAGCACCGTATTTACATTACATATTCAGGCACGGGGAGATTAGGGGGCATATTAACAAGCCAGGCGATAAAATTATCGCCGCTTTAACGGCAGAACGGCAATTTCCAATTGAAACCCATGTTAAATGTGAAGGACGTCTAACATGGGCTTCAATTGGAATTCCATAGAGCATATTATCAAACCCATTATCGCCGCTTTAGCAGCAGTTTTCTGCCGCTAAAGCGGCGATAATTGTATCGCCTGGCTTGTTAATATGCCCCTAAGTGATTTGCCCAGAATCACAGGATGTGGACCAGGCGCGCAACACCCATTGGACTCACAGGGCTTTAGCCCCCCCCCCCCACCCACCCCGTCGTGTGTGGCAGCCCGGGATGAGACACCTTCCCGGGCAAAAAAGCAGCCGCACCCGAGCACTTTACATGTCTTTAAAAGACCATTTGCATGTTTCTCAAACACTCTGCGTTTCTACTATCTACAGATCTGGACACTTTTAATCCTCGTCCCTTATGGGTAGAATTAGAATCTTCCTTTTTCCATCCATTTTCCTTTGAAGAATTTTTGTCCTTAACTCACATCCCATTGAAAATGTCACTCCCTATTCTTAAGAATGCCCGAAAAACTTTTCAGCCTCTTTTGTTTGGAGGTCTTGATGATCGTTCCCGTTTTCTAAATTCCCCAATTTGGTACAATAAACATATTAAAATCAAAAATAGGACCCTTTTTTGGAAGGATTGGCTAGCACTTGACCTTAAGTGGACCCATCAACTATTTCAAGAAGATGCTTGTATTCCCTTCTCTGTACTTTGCACCCGCTTTTCTCTTCCCCCTTCCTATCTATCGAAATACCGACTGTTGACTTCTACTGCTTTAAATTCTTTCAATATTTTATCCTCAGTTCCTATCCATACAACAGCTTCTCCTCTCACACTTTCTTCTCTACGTACCCCATCCTCGGCATCCACTATTTATAAAAAATTAAGATCTACATCTCTTTCCCGTACTAAGTCTACAACGGAATGCAGTTGGGAGGTAGATTTGGGTATATCTTTTTCAGTTTTAACATGGGAAAAGATCTGGAATAAAATAAGGAAGTCGTCAAGAGCAGCTAATACCACACAAACTTTATTTTTTCTTTACAATAGACTCCTAATTACCCCGACCAAATTACATCGTATAGATCCTACTGTTCCTTCTACTTGCTGGTCATGCCCTGCCCCCAATGCAGACCTTTACCACATGCTCTTTACTTGCCCTCCTGTTCATGCCTTTTGGATCAGAGTTTGGCAGCAAATCAACAAACTCTTTCACACACATATCCCTTTTTCTTATGCTCATATTTTCCTAGGTAGTGTCTCAGAGGAATGGTCTTCTCTCGGAACCTCCACCTCTATTGTGGACTTACTTTTAGCCGTTGCATTTCAACAAATTACAAAATCGTGGAAAAATGCCTCTAACATTTCATTCCAAGCCTGGTGGTATGGCGTCTGCTATAATCACAGATTAGACCGAGCTTATGTTTATCCAATTGCTTTGGCCATTAAGCGAGATCTGTTGTGGTTACCAGTCACCAATTTCCTAAATGCCTCTGCTCGTGCTATACCTTTACATACTCCTTGTAATGAAGAAGTACCCAAGCCTCCATGAATTTAATCAGAAAATTTACTTTATCTAATGTTAATATTTTAATGTATAATGCACGTTTGTTACTCATACTACTCTTATCATTCGCCGAAATGTTTACATGCTGTAATCTAGTTACGATATCGCTGTCTATCTTCTGATCTCCTCTCTCTTTCCCACTTTTCCCTTTCTATCTTTCTTTTCTTTCTCTCCTTTTCTTTCTTTCATCTCTCTTGTTCTACAACCAATTTTGGATTTATATTATCGTATATGATGTATTTTGAATTGTTATATTTCTTATTTATATCCAATAAACTTTTCTTTAAACTCAAAAAAAAAGACCATTTGCATGTTAATGCGGCCTTGCTGTTGTTTCACCCCTTCTAAGAGCCCCTGCAGCTCCACTCTGCCTATTGATTAAAGTTCATCCCCCCCCCCCGAAATTTTTGCTCAGCCTTCCCCCGAAATTTGGCTCTAGTTGCGCCCCTGATGTGGACGCGACCTCGAGGCTCGAACGCTGGTTTCTTGCACCAAGGTCGGCAGCGCAGCCGACGGACCACATCCCCTCCCCTCTTTAAGTCCCGCTACTATTCAGATAACGTTCAGGAGTCACTGGGAATTCAAGCTTGAATTACTTTCCCCTCCTTTCCATGCTCATGATGCATATGGTTGTTCCAGGATAGGACTGGAACAGAAAATAGCCCATCTACCGAATTTAAAGTGGCTCCATTAGTGAATCAGATCGCTGATAAAGTGGCCCATGTTTGCAAACTGGGTAGTTTTGAAATTGTAAAGACAGACTGTATAAGTGTTTTGCAAGGTATGAAAGTGGTATGCATGGATTTGAGCTTGCTACAGACAATGTTTGTTTTACTATCAGGGAAACCAACAGCAGCAAATATTGGCAAAGCCAATAGGTTTCGCCTATGCGAGACCTATTCACATTTTCAGTGGTTTTGAGCTAGCATTTTCTTTCTTTACTTTAAGCCATGTTGCACAGCAGCCCGCGCTGCAGAGCTATTTGGCATTGTTAAAGTTTTTTAAAGATGTTGCACAGCAGTGCAAATTGCTGTGCAACATGACGCAAAGTAAATAAAAACAAAGTGCTACGGCGCAGCCAGCGTTGACTGGTTTAGAGCACTTTTCATTTACTTTAAGACATATTGCACAACAGCCCCTGCCTCTGTGTAGTCCTTAAAACAGTATGGGGGTTTGGGTGGTGTGGCAAGCTACCCTCTCTTCTGGGGGGAGGATGTGGCATTATAGACAAAACTGCCGACTGTGGAACTGGGGAACCAGGTTCGAGTCTCAGCCCCGGCTCAACATCCCGTGATTCTGGGCAAATCACTTAGGGGCATATCAACAACAACCGGTGATAATTATCGCTAAGCGCACTTAGCGCTAGGATAATTATCGCCGGCTAGCGTTGATTTTTATCGCTGAGATAGCGTGCTATTAGCAACGCTTATCTCAATAGCGATAAAAATCCTCACGCTAAGTGGCTAACATGAGATTATCGCTGGAAACCCAGCGATAATCTCACGTTAGCTTGTTGATAGGGACAGACAAACTTAGCCATGATATCCTCCTTTCATAGGATATCATGGCTAAGTCAGAAAAATACCAGACGTAAAAAAGCAGCGTTAACCGCGGTTAGCGCTGCTTTTTTTGTCTCTAACAGGGTTAGCGATATTCTTGATAATAGGAGAAATGTCGCTTAGCGACATTTCTCCTATTATTTTACTCTGGAACGCCCCCTTTGCATCTCATTAGAGATGCAAGGGGAAGCGTAGAGTAAATGGGTGCTAACATGCAAATTTGCATGTTAGTACCCTGTTGTTGATAGGGCGCTAGTTTTATCTCTGCTTTTTTGGCTTTTAAAGCCAAAAAAGCAGAGATAAAGCCCTTGTTGATATGCCCCTTAATCTCCCTGTGCCTAAAAAACAATAATGAATGTGTCCTTGTGTAGTAAGACAAAAACTGAATGTGCCCTTACGTTATATGTAACTGGCGCTCACATAAAGCGCTCCAATACTTTCGCAATGGGTTTGTGCTACATAAACCGGCAAAAAAAAAGCAACAAGAGGGAGGAGAGTGGGAAACAGAGGCGGTGGGGTGAGTGGGTTGACAAGAATGATTGTGGTGGGGGGTGCCAAAAAGTAAAAAAGAGTACCTGAAGGAGCCTGTGGCCAATGGAAAGACACTAGACACAGGAAGCAGTACTTTATCCATGCTCAATGGCAGGGATGAAGAGTGAAGCCCAGAAGGAAACCTTTGACGAGGAGGAGCCACCAACCAATAGGAAGCAAGGAAACAAGAGTGATGTAGGAGCCAAATAATGGTAAGTAAAGGTAGGTACTAGATGGGTTTTACTACACACACTGAAACGCAGAGGACCTCCGTTTTTTTATTCTTAGACGTTCAGGCCATGACTGGTGGTTGGTGCTGAGCTTTAACATTTCGCTTGGGCACCACAAGTATCACTTACAATAAACAGATTGTCCAAGCAGGGTTATTCTTTTTATGAAAAAAAGAAATAAGAATTTTATTGTACTAAGCTAACAAAAGCAGAACTTTAATAAGTTCTATGTCATTGATTTTCTCGGTGTTCTGACAGGAATACAGTTCTACCACCTTTCATGCTAAAAGAGGGGATCTATGCAAGCAAACAGGGTTAGAAATACACACGTAACATAGGATTTAACCAATTGCACATACCACTTACTCCAATTGTACCAGCGTATGTGTATCTGAGCCTCTGGATCTGTAGAGATGGGGCACCCACACGCAGGCGCGCACAATTCACCTAAGAAGAGCAGATCAGAGGTGTCAGTCGTCCTGCCTTGGTGTGAGTGTTTGCACTTGGGCTGAATGGGCAGTGTCACTGTGTCCCAGTTGCATATAACACCTGAATATGGCGAGTGGTTCTGGTCTTGAAGATGGTCGTGAGCCTGTATGGGAGAAGATGTCTTTGTAGGGAACTCGTGTGGGAGATTCGCCATTAGACTGGGTGCCATTTGCAGGGTCACACACAGAATCTTATCTGCGTGAATGCCCAGACTCTCACAAATGAGAGGGAATCTCATGGGGTACCTCTAATAAGGTCACATGCAGGGCTTTCACCTGTGAGGTATTTGGCCTCACACCAGTAGTGGGCCACCTCCCGTGGCATCTCTCTTCGGGTCTGGCATTACCTCTTGCATAGTCAGATCTCGGACTAAGGATCTTCATCGAGCTATTGGCTCAAAAGTACAACTTCAGCCACAAAGGGCTGTTAAAAGTCGAGTCTGGTTTCGGTCACACTTACCAGCACTGTGTGTATCATGGTACCATCAGCATACTGGATTTCAAAGTCTTAGGGAGGGCAGGTCATGTTCCAAGAACACAATGCCAGCCATGGATTCCATCCCTGGCCCAGTCTTTTCTCTATATGAGTGTGCAGAGACAAATCTCTTATGCAATCATTTGACGAAGAAACTGCACCCTTGCCACTGTACATTTCAGGTAGAAATTCCATCACAAGCACAGGATGCAGGGGAGGGACATCAGCCCAGTGTTTTCTCTTTATGTTCTGAATACGAGTTGCTACTAATTTTCTGACCCATACATTAAACCTTGTTTACGCATGAGTCGGAGCTACGAGTTTGAAGGTATTTAACACATCTAATATTTATTGGATGCGTTAAAGAACTGACCCTTTGTCAAACTTCGGCCGTTCAAACCTGCCAAACTTTAACAGGAGATTACATACCGTATTTACTATACCATGTGGATTTTGGTGCATTAAACACCAAAATCTGCATGTTATTCCCATAAACGCATACTAGGTGTTATTTATCACACCCGATAAATAACGTACCCAGTGGAAATCAGGCCCTTATTGCGTACCATTTGGCCAAGCCACTAGCCCAAAGTCATTGACTAGTATGGCTCTCTCTGAGGTCATACCCTTTTAACTGATTTGTAGTGTCAGCCAGAACACAATTGGCAAAGGATGCTGGAATACTGGGATATTTGAAACCACCATTACATATAGAGTCACATTAATCTATCTTTAGAGTAAATGTAAAACATTGGAACCTTCTCACTGTACTTCTCTGTAGGAAAATTCCCCTTTTTGTGAGGTCACCCCCTTTTTCTGCTAGAGATCATTGTTGGTTTTCGGACTCTTTGCACTAGGACACTGCTGTTCAGTGCCCATTGAATGTACTCTAGCTCCTAAAAAGTATCAAAGAAGTGCTAAATCCCTGACTGGCACATTTAACGTACTGATAAGTCCCTAGTATGTGGTACCAAGTGTACCCAGGGCCTGTAAGTTAAATGTGACTAGTGGGCTGCACCACCTATTGGACTGCTACTAAAATAACAATCCAAAACATTACTGCAACCCTGCTACCAGTAGCCCAGCTTTGTAGGTTTAAACTGACAAATCAAGTTGTCAAAATAATCCCTTTTTTGACAGGCCTAATCCTCCCTTTTAAATATTGATAAGTGACCACTATGTATGCCTTTAGTGCCTGTTAGGCAGGTACATGACATTTAAGGGTAGGATTTGTAAACGTTTAATGTAAAACGTCCTTATATTGAAAAAGCCTAAAAAGCTACTTTCATTATAGAATGGTTAGCTGTTCCATATAAAGGCATTTTAAGCTAATATTAACATTACATAAAAGTATCTCCACCTAGGAATCAGATAAAAGTTAATTTCTGGGTTTTTCAAAATATTTATTACAAATCGAATTAATTGGTATAGTACAAAGGGTGCTTTTAAAAGTTACCTTTAGCCTGCCTAAAGCCTCTAGAACTCCATTTACCTGAGCTTCCAACTGTCACCCCGGAGCTGAATAGCTCCTTGGCTAGGTGTTAATTGGCCCCTAGAGCTGAGACAAAATCATTGTGTGTAGGAAGAAGTTGGCCTCCCCCTAGCAGTATGGCCTGGAGGCTGTGTCCAGCCCCTCGCATATCTTCAAAGAATGCCCACCTTGTCACTGGCAGGTGTAGTTCAGAACTGGGCCTGCCTACCTTTTCTCTAACTACCCAGCCAGGCAATAATCCCAATGGGAAAGAAGCTGTCCCCAAAATCGGTTTTGAGTGACCTCAGGGGAAAGTTTGCTTATTTCCCTGGTCACACCTCTAGGGTGGGCACGGGAGCTCTGCACAAGGGAGGAAAGGCACTGCCACGTTGGATTTCGGTAGGTAGGGGCACTGTTGGATTGTTTACAGTATAACACACAGGAACAGCTGCAAACGTGGGTAGGGTGACCTTTAAGAACTATTACCTATTGGCTAGGGAGGGCCCAGCAGTCACTCCCGCCCACAAGCTAATGACAGAACTCTTCAGAACACTACTGAACCGGTGGAAGCCATAAGAAGGAGTGCACCTGCTGTTGTGACCTACAAGGAGAACCCTAGTGCTGGAACTGCTCCCACTTGTAGCCAGGACTAAGAAGTGGACTCCTATGGTCAGTTGGCTGGCTGACCTCCTGTTGAGCTACATTGACACAAAAGTTGCAAGAAGCTTACTTTCCTGAAAGAGCCTAGCTGACCAGTTTTAAATAGACCTGTTCTGGACCCTACTGGTGGCTTCTGTTGAGTGAGTCCTGAACCCCAAGAGCTGTTTCTATGGTCCTGGAGCCATTGGTTGGTATCAGAGTCTTTTCCTCTTGCCTAACCCCAAAAGCTGTGATTTTGACGCATTTTTAACACTTTTTGTCTCGAGAACCAACAGGAGACATGGACATACTTACTCAAGCAACTCAACGAGGGTGCATTGGTGCTGGACTGAAGATTCAGGTTGCTCCTTCTCTGAGCTTTTCCGCAGCGGCAAATCAATTTCAGCTGGATGTCGCTGAGAAGGTATCAGGCCTTGTGGAGCCTTTTTCAGCTACAGCTTTCAGCCTTGCCCCGCTGGAGAAATACTTGTTTAAAAAAAATGACTAAGTCTGAAAGTAGAAATCCTTATTAGGTGAAGGCTCCAAAAGTATCTGGCTGATGAGAGACCATCTTTAGGCACACATTTTTAATTTCTCCCATTCAGAGATTTACCACCAAAAGTGAACATCTTCACTAGGACTTCATCCCACAGCTATACGGTCTTGTGAAACCCATCTTGGCCACAACATGGTGCCTTGTCCTACTGAAGATTTTTTACTCCATTTCAGAGACTAAGTCAGGAGGTAAACCTCTGTAACTGACCAATGCTCCATCACGATTGGCCTTAAACCATACCCTTGTTGCAGTCTAGTGCAACCAGATACCTGTGGTTGGCGCGTTGTGCTCTTTGGCACTATATTTATTTAAAAACTTTAGCAAGTTATTTCTCCAGTTCCACTTATTGGATTATTGTCATTTTGGGGTTAGTTTCTCCATTAAAATATGTTTATTTTTTATTAATTAGGGTGGGATTTATATTGTATTGTGCTTTCAACTTTTTAACTCTTTTTGTACTTCTAAATGCTTTAAACATTTTCTTAAGTTAAGCCTGTCTGCGCCATACCTTATGCTACCATGGGTTGACCTGAAGTTTAAATTACTGAAAACTTTATTAAACCTAACAAGAAAAGTGCTGTGAAAACATATATAGGAGTGACTTCTCAGGAACACCACCAGGTAGCATCAATCTGAAAGTTGGAACATCACCCATATTTCTCATCAATGGTGTCCTAGGCTGTGGCGAACACAGATTATGCTGTTCTTTATGGTATATGTCTTACTGCTGAAACCTAAGTTTGTAAATGGTAGTAAATGGTGGTGTGCCATCTGAACTATAAACCTAACAAATGTATAGGTGTTATATGTGAGTTTAGGTGATTAAACATAAAATAGAGGAAAGGGAAATAGGAATTCTGTGTAAGAACAGCAAATTGTTTTAATCTTAATCAGATTAATCATGACTAAAAACCATACAGACTCAAATAAGCTAAGATGTCAAATTGCTCACTGCCTCCCAGTGATTTCGGTATCTCGAGAGGAAGACTGTAAAATAACTAACTAAATGCTGCACGTGCTATGGGTGCATTTAAAAACATAGAAATAGATGTTGCCTCATAATTGAGTCAAAAGCTTATTAAATGGTGTGTGGGTACTCAATTGCAAGTAAACGCCATAGTGTTGCAGATGAAGGGGCAGATTTACAAGCCCCTTGCGAGACATTTACGCCGCCGTTGCGTCACTTCTGTGATGCAGCGGCGGCGTAAACCACGCGCCATGTTGCGCCTTATTTACAACGTGACGCATCTAGGGAGATGCGTCACGTTGTAAAGCCCTGCGCTACATTAAACCTGCATCATGTTTAATGTATGCAGGGTGGGCGTTCCATCGGAAAAAATCTCGGAAAAGTGACGCAGTGAAATCTACAAGATTTCACTGAGTCACTTTTCCGACGCTGCTGCGTCAAAACCCTGAGCCTGCTTGAAGCAGGCGTAAGGCATGATGCAGCATGTTAGGTATGGGCAGCCCCTGAGTATTGCTGGAGTTGCGTCGTGCTTGCGACACGACTGTAGCAATGCGCCGCCCTTATGCCATCAGATGCGTCATGCATCTGTTTATCCTTGCGCCACGATGCGCTGCATTGTAAATGCCGCACATCTGTGGTGGCGCAAGGGTAAACTTGCGTGACGCATCTTTCCTGGCGCATCCCTGCTGATTTGCAGGGATGCGCCAGGAAACATAAATCTGCCCCGAAGTCTTTTACTTGAGCTGGGGCAGTATTTTCTTCTCCCTCCATGCTGAAGGGTGAGATCAGGCAGATCCAGGCACAGCTGCATCGCGCAGGCTCCACAGTTTCTCACACATCTCCACATCTAGGCCCAGGTTTCCTAACATTTTTCGTTAAGGCTAGGCCACTTTTATAGCACAGCTATGATACAAAATGCAAGTATTAATATACAAATCGATGCAAGGGCGTATATGCATTGCCTTGCGTGGCATTATTTTTAAAAACAGCACAGCGGCTTGCATTGTGTTGCTTTAAACTGTGTCAGATAGGCAAGAATGGGTTGAACACGGGTATCCCCATGCATCCACCCATGTATTTTGACGCAAACTCAGATTCACTAAAGACTGTAAACCTCGGTTTGAGCAAACATGGTGCATCTACCCGAGAGAGGCATAACAAGGAGACATATCTTCATTTCTCCTATTTCCATGTGTGCTGCATTCTGTAGGTAACTCTTTCTGCACAAAAGCAATCCTGACCACAACGCAAGGACCCTTGCGATATGATGCAAGGGTGCCTGTATTGGTGCAAGGCAGCCACAAAAGCACCAGTGCAGGTAGAGATCTGAACAGCACCATATCTTTGTAAACATGGCACTGCTCAGCTCTCACACAATGTAGCACAGCAATTTCCCTTGCTGCTTTGCATTTTGTGAACTTTTAGTAAATCTTTCCTCTAGTGTTTCTGGGCCCAGAATAATTCCAGACCCAGAGACACTGGAAAACTTGCAATTTCCTGGAGCGGTATCCCTCAAGGAATACAGGGTAGGCCTTAGATGTGAAAATTTACAGTGTAACATACTCTGACATGGGCCATAGGAGCACCTTTGTGAACTGCCTGCACCACCCAGGGTCATCTAGTGTTCCTGTTTATAGGGACCCCAATAGTATAGTCGGCTCTAAATTATGGCCCTATATAAGTTATTCACGGTTGATGCCAGGAATTTTTATCACATTACTTTTTTATTGTGGCTCTAATTTGTGCACACATGTTCGTGGTGCTTATCAATATAATTTAATTTCCAATGTATGATTAATCTAAATAGCATCTTGTGATGGCACACACTATTGATATTATAGAGAGAATTTGCCTGTCAGTGTTTTTGTTTTAGAATGAACTGTTCTGATACAATTGAGATTTTCAAAGAGGCAGTGTCTCAGGACTCAACTGTATGAAAGAGCTGATCCAAAAAAGACCACCGGACACAGCTACTTGAGCGCTTTAAGGACTCCCTATGAAGCACTTTTAAAGATTAAAACATCTTCTAAGGCAGACATTATTTCTGTGATTTCTACCATTAATAAAGTAAACAAAATTGTGTGAAAACACTAAAGACAACTGCAGCAGGGCCTCAGACTATTGCACGCACCTAGTCGGGTTAAACCTGCAGGTTTTGGCAGCAACTGCTTGCCCGTAATCTCATCAGATAGACAGACATTTGGTTGAGCTGCATATCCTCATTTGCCCAGGTCATGTCTACAAAATGTTCTGTTACACTCCCACAGACAGGTTTGACAATATGTGTGCAGCAGACCAGAATGTTAATCTCCTTATCTGTGACTGGCAGGCTACCGCCCAGATGCCCTTTTTGATGAGCCATCCCTGAATGATGCTTGCATTATGCAGCAAAGATTTACCAAGGAAAGGTAGCAGACAGTCCACACAGCTGGCTTTGGTAAAAGAACTCCCCTTGAATCAGCGTCAACCAAAAATGGCGTCATAGCCTGGGCATGGAGACAGAAGTCATATAGTCGGTGGTCAGCAATAGGCAAAATGGCGCTCTAAGGTCTATCACAAGTACAAATCAGTTATGGCAGGTAATTTGGCATGGTGCATAAGGTAGGGAAAAACCACCTGCTCCCCATATGTGCAGCCAGCAGACCACTTATGCTATATATACAAATCCTCTACACACGTTCAAAAGTAAATACATAAAGTAACATAAAATATCACAATGATGCTTGTCTTTATATTTTCAGATGTCTTTAATTCAACATCTTAAGCTTTCTTAGCCAACACGTGTTTTGTCGCTGTTACAGTGGATTACCCGACGACTTCTTCAGGGCTGTGGTCAGTTTCAAGTAGTCTCTTCCAACCCGGAATGGGTTCCTATAAGTTCTGCTCCTGGAGAGGTAGACTAATTAGTCTTGTGTCCGGAAAGCTAAATATGCTTCCAAATGTAAGGGAGTTTCTTCCAGGAGCAGAACTTATAGGAACTCCTTTCGGGTCGGAATTATCACTGGAAAGAAGAGACTACTTGAAACTGACCTCAGCCCTGAAGAAGTGGCGGGGTAATCCCCTGTAACAGCGAAGAAACCCGTGTTGGCTAAGAAGACTTAAAAATCTTGAATTAAAGACATCTGAAAATATAAAGACAAGCATCATTGTGATATTTTATGTAACTTTATGTATTTACTTTTGAACGTGTGCAGAGAATTTGTATATATGGAAACAGGAGTCTCCCGTGCTAAAAGGAGTAACACTCTGGGTTATCCCCAAAAACTCTAACTGAGTCCAGTAGTCTGTCTCTAAGCAGCATGCCATCATCAAGAGGAGCTTTGGTCAGGAAACATGAAACACAGGTCACTTTCATAAGATAACACCCTGGGTCTGCCAAAACGATTACAATGAGGAGCAGGCTGTCTTTTCAGAGATTTTACACCTGAATGTCCTATGAAGGAAGATAATCTGACAGAAGGACCTGCTAAAGCGAGAAGAAGGTGAATGGGGTACATTTTCAGCAGCACACTGACTATTTCCTGTGGGGAGAGCACATTATGGAGGAAGGCAAAGTTTATGGAGAAGGGAAGATAAAGGTGGATGAGCTTCACATGGAGAGGAGTACATTTTCCGAAGACAGGCAGAGTGCAATGAACTGAGATGCTGGGAAGGTAGAGACGGGGTGAGAGAGAGAGACAGAGAGAGAGGAAAGCGAGAACATTGGGTGGAGCTCCTCATTTGGAAGGCTGCAGATTGCATGCCTGGAGGCAAAGGTGCAGTTTACCACGCCGGTTTGATTCACTTCACTTGCTTTGGTTCGGATTTGATTAAAGCAACCAGTGACTCATTCCTTGACGAAGCAATAATATGCGTTCTCCTGTGAGATCCTCCCTGGGAACCTCCTGCATTGCATCATAGATATTCTTCTAGGTCAAGCAGAGTCACAATGAACTCTCCAGGTCAAGCGAGTGGCGTTCTTTCTTGACCTTATTACTTAAATCAAGAGGCGATACCTAGGGTGGGGGGTGGAGGGGAGGGGTTGTGGCACCCTCAAATAAATGCAATCTTGGCTTGGTAGTTGGGTCTGGGCAGCCGTGAGATTGTCCTGCTATGTTTGTCTCAAGATGTGCCAAGAATAAAAGAGAAAACAGTGACCTTTAATGTAACACAGGAAAGAGAGACCGAGAGAGATGTCCATCCAGAAGCTGCATTTCAAAATGTGAAACCAGATAACCTGGAATCAATACATACTTCCCTGCTTGTCCAAATTGTGTGATCCTAGGCAAATATTTCAGTTCACAGAGCCTCTTTTTTCTCTGCTATTACATATAAGAGCACTTTTAAATACATGAGTTCAGAATGTGCTCAGTATTAGCACCACTTGTGTTTGAATTAATAATCTAAAATATTGCTCTATCAATAATAAGAATATGGGCCTCATTTAGGATTTGCATCACTACAGACTTGCCTCTTAGTTCAGTCATAGAATTGCCGTGGGGGAGAGCCAATAGTGGTTCTAAGTTCATGTTTATAAATGATCACTTTTAATGAATGTATGTTTATGCTGTGATATAATCTGATTTGCTAAGGTGATGCTCTTCCGCATAAAGAAATGCACTGTTTTGAATTCTGAAGAGACTGTATCATATTTTTACATTATGTTTGATGCACGATATATAATAAATGGTAAGAGAACACCTGGGCAAGGTGGATTCTAACTTATACGGGCATAACAATTTCCAATCTATCAACAAACAATCATAATAAGTCAAACATATATGTCAAAATAGATATTTATTAAATAAAGTCATATATAAAAATATTTTTCTCTTTTTTGTTAATATATATATGTGCATCAAATGTCTCATGAATCAATTGATAGTCAAATCAATATTGCAATCATTCAGTATTCTATTTGCATGGATTAATATTGTACAATTTAAGATACAAAGGTCATAAGACCTAAAGGTATACAACAATTAATTCAATGATCGAATCCTTAATCACAATTCAGCAGTGTGGTGATGAATAAACACTGGGGCAGATTTACGAGCCCCTTGCACCTCATTTGCGCCGCCGTTGCGTCACTTCTCTGACGCAACAGCGGCGTAAACCTTGCGCTACGCTGCGCCCTATTTACAACGTGACACATCTAGAGAGATGTGTCACATTGTATAGCCCTGCGCCACATGAAACCTGCGTCAGGTTTCATGTGGGCATTACGGTAAAGGGTGGGCGTTCCCTCGCAGGATTTCACTGACTCACTTTTACGGCCATGCTGTGTCAAAACCCTGCGCCTTGAAGCAGGTTCAAGGAGTGACGCAGCATGATAGGCAAAGGGCGCCCCCGAGCCTGGCTGGAGCCGCGTCGCGCTTGCAACGCGACTCCAGCAATGCGCCGCCTTTACGACGGGGGATGCGACACGCATCTGCCCATCCGTGCACCACGGCGCGTCGCATTGTAAATGCAGCACATCAGTGGTGGTGCACAGGGGTGGTTTTGCCTGTCGTAAGTGTTCTGGCGCATCCCTGCTGATTTGCAGAGATGCGCCAGACCTTGTAAATATGCCCCATCGTATGTAGAAACTGGCGGTATGTTGCACGATATATACATGCCAAATATTTTCATGGCTTGGCTCGTGCACAAAGAGACCCTTGACTTGGCTTTGGCTTGCCTCGTCTATTAATTTGCTGGCGCAGAAACGCAAATATATATAGTGACTGCTTTACCAAATAAACAGTAAATTTGCACCCATAGAAGTACCCCTAGAATGGGTGTGAACTTACCACTTTTCAGAATTCACAAACTTTCTCAGTAGTAGGCTGTGGAAGCTGCATCAGTCTCATGTTTCCAGGCATATTACTGGCAATCAAAGACCCAAAACGTGATGGGATGAATACTTGCAAACAGTCTAACCAGTGGCAATTGCTAGTAGTAGCATTGCAACTGAGTATTTTTCACCCACTGTGCCATTCTAGAGAGAGGCCCACCAAATGCAAATCAGTGATGGCCCTCTTCCTCATTGAAACAGTCTATCCCGAACCTCGGTTATCTCACCTCTCACCCCTCCATCCTGAGGCCCACTGCTTTTTAGTTGGGCAATTAGAGATGCACATCCCCTGAATCTCACTGACTAAGCTTTGCCGCTGCGTGAACCTTCCAAGAAGGCATGGGCCATTCCCTCGAGATGCACAACATGCTCCCCTTTCATTGGACATTTTCCTGCAAACCAGAATAAGTCCAGCTATGCATGTGCTTATTGACACTAAACTCTGCCCACACTCCCACGGTTGGACTAATCAATTGCTTGTATAGAAACATCTCTTCCCGACACAGGAGGCCCTATGAGTTCTGATTCATTATCTTTCATCTCTAGCATCTGTATAATCTATCTGATCTATTGTATATAAAGGAAATCACTTTATAAGCAGTAACTTCTCTTAAAGGTCTTGTTCACGAAAAAAATCAGAATTTAATTTAACGACCCTCTTTCCTACAGCATTTCCATCCGTTGATAACATAGGGTGACATTTTTTAAAAACAACTGGAAAGGTAATTATTTTGTTCAATTCACCTAAGAGACTAGGCCAGCTCCACACCTTAACGGCGTGCTGGGGGGAGTGGCATGAAACCTTGGTTAAGGGTTGACCAGAAAGGGTACCCATGACAAGGGTCGGTCTCACATGAAGCAGGTTCCTGGACATATTTGGGCAGTAGGTCTTCCCTTCTGGACATGTGGCAAGGGTTTGTTGTTCGTTGTTATGCCATAGGGGAGCTGACCCCTTCACTGTTAAGTTATTTAAGGAGGGGTCTCATGTGTGGTTAAGTACGATCATCTTCAGGGTTCACTAATGAATCCTTCCTATCTTCCTCTGATGAGCGAGACATGCAGTGCATACTTTCTCATCGTTTCAGTTTGGGTACATGACATGACATATGTAAACCTCCTAGCTGGCTCTTAATGGGAGTTTAGAATGGTTTCCATGTATACTCAAATTTGAACATCCTATCTGTAACTAGAGATGTAAACCTTTCCATGGTGCAGGTGTACCAGGACCTTGGTCCACCATATATCTACTGGAGGGGTTCCAGTCTTCGCCCAGTTTCTAGTGGTCTTCTGTTAAGAGTTTTGAGATGAGTTTGCCCCTAGGGCTGCCTCAAGGAAATATATTCTCTTCTCCGGGATTCTTTAGTTTGACGGGTGTGGGGATCTAGTGGAAGTGTTACTCAAATGATCACTCTTATCCGGTTGGCAGTGGTGGCCAGTGGGGCTTTCTCATCGGACAGCATTACCAAATGTGAGCCATGGTACCTTTTTGGTGACAAGATCTCCAATAAAGGACTGAGCTCCCAAACATGGTGAAGAGTCTGACTGATGTCAGGTCCTACTGAGTGAGGGTTTTGAAGGGAATCTCTATATACTGGAGGCATATTGAGATGTTGTCTTCCCTGGTCCAGATCATCCACCAGTCATTTTCAAATAAAAATTCAAAGAAAAAGTTCAGTTCCTCCTCCGACTTGGCCACTATTTATGTCAAATTTCACTTTTGTTGTGCAGAAAGAGCTTTCAATAAACTAGTTATGCCATCCTGTCCTGTAGCTTTTTGTAGCTTAAGAGAATGTTTCTTCGGTTAGCACAATTTCCCTTCCTCCCCGGCTGTGCCTATCATGGGAGCTGCCATGCAGAAGACCTTGTATTTTGGGCATAGGATTTTGAGGGCCAGCTTGGCACAGTGGCATAAACTTCGACAGCAAAATTGTGATGAATGGAAAAGGTACAACCATATACTATCAAACTTCCTTCATTCCAAAAGGGCAGGTTCACATTTCTAGTCCAGTGTCCTCTGAATGAAACACAAACAACCCCCAATATGTTTGTCCCATGTCGGCCCCTTTAGTAACATGCAGCTTGAGTGCAATGGCACAGCAAGCGCGAGACCACAGGTGAGAAGACATAGTCGCCAACTTGCCCCTATGTCTTGAAAGCACCTTTTAGTGACTTTTGTTTTAGTCAACAACACTGAGCATGCAGAGACTTGTAGTGTCAGTTTTTATGTTGTTAGTATGAGCCATCAAGGCTTCCTGTGGTTAGTGTGGTTGGTTAACTTGGCCGAATGTCACACATGTTGACAGCTATGGGGAAATCCAGTTTAAAAAAAGTGATGGTTGGAAATGTTGAACCAATCTACACTGATAATTGCCTGGCTGCGCTCCATTTCATAGGTGTCAAGAATGCAATCGCTCTGAAGTTACCAACGTGAAACTTGCACGAGAATGTAGGTGTGGAAAAGCTGAAAACTCTGAGATATACTGGTAGGTCAAGAATCAGGACTCACACAAGACTACGCTTATGCAATACATATTTTGCACACCCCTAACCTATTATGTTTAGTTCCGTCTTAAGGGCACAGGGAAGCATAAATAAACGGATTTAGATGCATCCTGAGACATTACAAGGGACTTATCCTGTAAGTCAGACTTTCATTTGCCAAAATGTCAGATATGAACCTTATATCCTAAATATTGTTTACAAAGATTTCATCCCTTTGGGTGTAGATTTTCTGTTATTACTCTAATTGGCGATATTTTTATAACGGTATTTAGGACACAACATTTCTATCATACGGTATTCGGACCCTACATTTCAGTATTCCTGCCCTACATAGATGGCTACTTGCTCACAGCTTTATCTGGACCTTTCCTCTTGGGGAAGTTCTAAAACTGATTGACTTTTCTTAGTCTCTGCCTATTATGACACATATATGTTAAAAACAGTGAGATATAATAAACCCAAATGACTTACAAGTGGTTCAAATTGATTCAGTCATTTCCACCAATCACTTTTGTGGTGTCTAACTGAAGTGCCCCTATGTAGCACTGATATGCTCAAATATAGTTTCTGAATCCTAGACACATGCTTGACTTGTTTAGTAACGCCCAACACGGTCAAAAGGCCTCTAGTGTTGTTTGTAATCAATTTGGAAGATATTTCTCAAGGCTTTGCACCAGTGCAAAGTCAAAAAAACTGATGCAAACCTGCACAAAGACTTGATAAACTATTTACTATCACACTATTTTGACCTGCTTTGTGTCAAGTGCGGGCATCATGGGTGGTTCGTGGGCATTCCCTTGCAACCACCGATGGTTTTTGACTGAAAGCCCTAATAGCTAAAGTAGCAGACAGGGGTTTGCATAAAAAATGTATGCCTCCTCCAGTCAGGCATAAAGTTGGAGAACAATTTGCTTTTCTGTGAAGGTTTCTAAATTTGCATGTGTCCTGAACTGTACAGAACACAAACTTGGAAAACATGTAAACTATGCCTAAGTGTAGTATTTTGTATTGGAAGTGTACTCGTCTCGTTCTATACCTATGCTAGACATCATGGACACACCCTTTGCACTATGGTGCAAGAGTGTGCGAGTGGTGTAAGAGAGCTTAAAGTGCGCTAGCGCAGGAGTGGTTATGACTCTGTCCTGCTCTTTTCCTTTCACACAACAAAGCACAGAAACTTTGGTTGCTGTGCTGCGTTGCATGAGTTCTTAGTGAATTTGTCCCATAGTGCCTTGGGTTTGAGCTCGTTGGGTGCCATCTCACTCTTGTCTCCAGTGATTCTACTAGGATTGTTATTATTTGTTTTGCCTCTTTACTGTTTGCTTGTGTTATGATCTACGGCTTCCTTCCCAAGAAAGTCTAAGTATTTCTGTTGAAGAAATCCCTAGATAGACCTTCAGTTTCACCCTAGGATTTGCTTTCCTACTCTTGCCTTTATTGAAATGTTCTATTGTTTTGACTGACGTTGGCCTTTCCTGGACTGTTTCTGTAAAGCGCTCTGATACTTCCTGTGGTCTTGTTCGCGCAATAGAAAACTCTTTAAATAAAAATAAATAAAAATGATTAAGGGTTAAACTGTAGTAAAACTTGACATTTTCTTGAGTGCTGAGAGACACAAATTACCCTCTAGCTATGGATGGAGATGGTAAACTTAAAGAAATTTGAGTGGTCATATGATACAGCTCATTCTAAATTCCATTGCTCGTATGATTTTTTAGTGTTGATAAACATACAGAGCTTATCCCAAAAAATGTAATAACTTAATTGTTTATCCAGCATGAAACCCAAAGGGCTGAGTGACTAGTGGAAGTCGAATTCCAGCCTTTAAATTCCAATGCAAGTGTACGACCATGATTGTGTTCCATGAGGAAGGTTTAGTGGCCATCTTCCAGTATAGAGAAACTGAGCTTCCATTCCAAACACAAGCTTCCAGTCACCACTTGTTTACGCAACAAGTACTCGGAGAACTGTCGCACCTACATGCCGCGGGATAACATTTGGAGAACGCATGCATTAGCATTCGAAATGAACGAAAGACTTCATGGAAGTATGTACTGATACAATCGCTAACACATCACTATCACTTACAAGAGAGTACACGAGCCACACCCTGATTAGAATTCTGTTTCCTTGAGGCGACAGGGAGGTATTTTATACATACGGCCAGGCCAGTCCAGAACGGAACTCGGCATGCCATAATAATTCACATCAGCTATTTATTAATAGCGGGCTTAGGCAGGGATTTAGGGCCATATGTACGAACACATTTCCCCATAGACACAGAATGGGTAAAATCCTTTAATACATCTGGCTCTTAGATCCTAGGGGGCACCTGCTAGGAAGTACTATGGACAGGATGGCTAGCACTGCCCATCTGCCAATGAAAAGAGCACTGTGGGCATGCTGATTTAAGGAGATGCTGATTTAAGGAGGTCTATTGTTCTTGTTTGCTCACTGCTAACGTTTCTTTTTCATACAACTTTCTTTACAGTTTCTGTTGCTTGGAGTAAAGTTATGTAGGGGGATAGACAGACATCGCAGATCTCATGGCAGTTTCCTGCTCTGTGTGTTTGCTCTGAAACACTGAGGGGTCTATTCGCAAGGAAATGGCATAGCGCGGCACTGTGGCAAATTTAGCAGGGCTGCACTGCGCCATTTCAAAAACACAGGGCTGCACCCTATTCACAAGAATACGTCGCACCCTTGTGTTTTCCCTTGCGCTGGCGCTAAAAATAGCCTCCTTACGCCAGCACATGCACCCTTGTGCCATAGTGCAAGGGTTCCTGCGTTGCAGGGATGATTTACTGCAACACAGTCACCCTTGCACTGTAGTGCAAGGGTGTCTGTGCTGCAGTGAATGATTGTTTATATGCAGGAAGGGACATATTCCTGCACATAAACTATCTTTAAAGGTGATTTGCTCTTTCTATGTGTGCTGCATACATAGAAAGAGCAAAAAACAAGGAGAAATAAAAGTATTTCTCCTCGTTTTGCCATTCTAACTGCTGCTCTTGCATGCTGTTAGCTTTTGGCACTGCCTCAGATTTACAGATCCTTGCAAATCTGGTGCTAAGGTCTTTTACCTTGTCAGAAAAAAGAAGTCATCAATAAAGGATTTGAAAGAACAACTCTGCTGAATTGCCATTCTTGTTTTGATACCGGATTTGTAAACAAGTGTTTAAGCTATACTGATCACTTTAGTAAAACTTTGATTTAAATTAAGTGTGCTAGACCATTGTGTTGTTTCTCAAATCTGGTGCAGTGTCAAAAAGCAATGGATGTTGTGGTGGAATGCCCACAGCGACACCCATTGCACGCCCCTTTCATGCAAAAAACTGCATGAAAGTGTACCAGATTTACAAAACGGTGTTATGCAAAGTGGCTTAATTCCTCTGGTATAGGCCTCCTGCACTCACACCGTCCTAAGCCTTTATTTGGCTATTTGGGGTAGTTCACGCTTAGGCCCCTGTAATTGTATGTTCACATAAGGTATCCATGCCAAGTTTGCATTCTTTTCTTCCAACATCTTGAGGATTCTAAAGGTACCCAGAGTTTGTGGATTCCTCTGGAGGGAACTGAGAAATTTGCCAAAATACACCTATTTTGTTTCTTTGGGGAGGGGAATGGGAAAGAAGTGCTGCAGAAGAAAGTAATCAACAAAGGGTTTGTGGTGCTAAAATCACCATCTTCGCAAATTTCAGGAACAGGCAGACGTTTGTCAGAAAACCAACATTTACTACACAGTTTTGGCATTTTACTGGGACATAGCCTATTTTTCCTAATTTTTGTGCTTTGAACCTCCTTCCAGTTAGTGCCAGTGGTAGACATGGGTGTGAAAGTAATAATGGATCCGAAACAACTATACATTTCTGACAAGTAGACAAAATTCGAAATTCAGCAAGGAGTCATTTGTGTAGATCCTTCAAGGTTTTTCTACAGAAACTAACAAATGAAATAAAAAATATTGGAATTGAGTAAAAAAAAACAGCCATTGTGCCAACGTTTTCACCTGTAACTCCTTCTAAGTATGGCAGATTTTTTAAAGCAATAAACCGTTATGTCCGCTGGACCCTTTTGGTTGTGAGGACATATAGGGTTTGTAGGTTCACCAAGAACCCGAGGGACCCAGAGCCAATACCTGAGCTGCATCTTGCAATAGTTTTTCATTATGTCCCGGGTATATAGCAATTCATTTTGTAAAATATAAAGAGTGAACAATAGGTACCAAGGAAACCTATATATTTTGGAAATGGGATCAAAATTTAGAGTTTAGAATCAGTGGTTATTTGCACTTCTCCGAAATTGTGGGTACCCGTACAAGCGTGTGAATTAGAGGACATTTTGTAAAATGGCTTTTTTTTTACATATTGTCTTACATTTGGAATGCAGAAATACAAAGAATGTCAATTGGCAATAACACTTGTTCTACCATTCGGTGTTCCCCTAAGTCTCATGATATAAATGGTACCTCTCTTGTGTGGGAGGCCTAGTACCCACGACAGGAAACGTCTCAAAACACAACGTGGACACCACATTTTTCCAGTGAAAAGGAACCCTTTTTTCGCAATGTGCCTAATTGTGTATGTTGGACCCTGACCTCTGCTATCAACAAAGGAAACCTAGAAAAGCTATACATTTTTGAAAACTAGACATCCAGCGGAATCCAGGATGGGGTGACTTGTGTGGCTCTCACCAGGTTCTGTTACCCAGAATCCCTTGAAAACCTCAAACTTTGTATTAAAAACAAAACAAATTTTCCTCACATTTCTGTGATGGACAGTTCTGGAATCTGCGTGGATCCACAAACCTCCAACCACCTAGCATTTCCCAAAGTCTACCGATAAAAATTGTACCTCACTTGTGTGGGTAGGCCTAGTACCTGCGAAAGGAAACTGCCAAAATGCTAAGTGGACAGAACACATTTTTCCAGTGAAATCCGATGCTTTTTTGCAATGTTCCTAGTTGTGGATTTTGAACCCTAGCTCTGCCAGCACCTAAAAAACCTAGTAACCTATATATTTTTGAAAACTAGACATGCAGAGGAATCCAGGATGGGGTGACTTGTGTGGCTCCACCTGGTTCTTTTACCCAGAATCCCTAGCAAACCTAAGACTTTGTAAAAAAAAAAAAAAGGTTTCTCATATTTCTGTGATGGACAGTTCTGGAATCTATGTGGAGCCACAAACATCCATCTACCTAGCATTCCCCAAAGTCTCCTGATAAAAAAGGTGCCTCACCTGTGTGGGTAGGCTAGTACCCGTGACAGGAAACGACCCAAAACGCAATGTGGGCACATCACATGTTTCCAGTGACAACTGACCCTTTTTCCCAATGTGCCTAGCTGTGGATTTTGGACCCTAGCTCTGCCAGAAACCTAGAAAACCTATACATTTTTTAAAACTAGACATCCAGTGAAATCCTGGATGGGGTGACCTGTGTAGCTCTCACCAGGTTCTCTTACCCAAAATCCCTTGCAAATCTCAAACTTTGTAAAAAAAAAAAAAGAAATCCTCACTTTTCTATGCTGGAAAGTTCTGGAATCTAACGGGAGCAACACACTTCCACCCACCCAGCATTCCCCCAAGCCTCCCAATAAAAAAGGTACCTCACTTTTGCGGGTAGGTTTTAATTTAACAAAAAAAAAAAAATACTTACCTTTCCGCCAGCCGGGTCCTGCATCTTCTAGGCTCCTGCTCCTGCTCTCCTCCCTCCGGCAGGAACAGTAAGCAGGCAGCCAGGCTTCCTCCGGACCCTCCCCTAAGCCATTCACGATGCTGAAAGCAGCGTTGTGATTGGTCAGGACGACGCCCAGCCAGGGGCTTATGGGGAGGCCATGGTCTCCATGCAGTCTGCATTGCAGCCGGCTTGGAGAAGATCAGAGTGTGCATGACTGGTTTGGGCAGCCCCAGAGGGCTTACCAAACAGTCATTGCACCCTCAGGAGTGGGCACACCACTCCTCCACTGCCCTGGGTGCTCGCAGAGCAGCCCTGCCCACCCGCCCACCTGCAACCAAACATAAAATGGTAATAACTGAAAGTTATTACCATTTTATGTTACTGCTTCTCGAACTGCGAGAAAATAGTGGGGCGATGCTCCTCCGTCCTAGTGGAGGAGCTACCCCTGCAAGAATCCCATGCAAACCTCAAATTTAGCTAAAAAAAAAGTCTCAGGAGTTTGGGGAAGCTCTTCCTGAGGCCAAAGGAAAAAAAAAAGAAATCCCTCTGCTGCTGAGAGCAGAGGGATTCAGTGCGCTTGTGCACATGACAGAATGGTTCCATCATAAGCACACAATCACTGGTTCTATGACGGTACCATCCTGTCATGAGCACTGAAAGAGTTACGGCCGCTTTGTAAATATGGAACAGGGCATTACGACATGGGAACGTAGAAAAAAGTGACGTCCGTGTGGCACAACCTCTTCGCAAACATGCCCCTTTATTGGGAGATTGATCAGGTAATTGAGGTTAGAGGCACTAAGAGGACTGTTTGTCTGTAAATTATAAATTCTTTATATTATGTCCTAGCCTGTGTGAGCAGCAGACTGCATTCCACCAATGACCGAAGCTCGGAGAATCTGGAGATTTCCTACAATTTCCAGCAAGGTTCAAAGGCCAAGACGGAAATGAAACTGAAAAGGAGCAGGGATGGGAGAGAGCCTTGTCTTCTACCTATCTGTGACTGAAAGTATACTGAGAGTGGTCCGTTTATGAGAATGATAGATTTGGGTAGATGCTAGAGTTATCCAAGTTTGTCTATAAAGCCGATACGTGGACACTGCAACTTGAAAGCTTGAAACAGGTAGGGCCTTTCACTGTGATAAAAAGCTTCATGGGCACCTAGTGTGATTTGACACCAGAGTTCCTTGAAGTCATCTTCACCCGAGGCATTGATGTATGCAAGAACCTTCTGTTGGTTTTCGATATTCTGCCTTTAACAGAACCTGCCTGTTCTGCCTTTACAAGGTGAGAGAAAAAGGTTCTAAAAATGTTGCAATCAGTATAGATGAAAGAAAGAAATATGTATGTAACTTTTAGAATGTTGTAGGTCTTCCCTTCATTTGGTAAAACTCTGATTGACGCTTCTGTAAAGGTGCCTTGTGGTGGTTTGCTGTGGACAGGGCCACTGTACGGATACGCAAGTGTTGTTGTCAGGTCTTCCAAAACTGTTGGTAAAATTCTGCAGCAATACATCTGGTCCCTTTTTTTAGTTTTTCGATTGCCAAAATGCTCTCTTCTTTATCATCATTGTATTCTGTATAGTCATAGATTGTGGTGTCTGTTTCTGGTTTCTAATCAGTGTGCTTACTGGAGTTGGTGTACTTTATAATCTATTTTTATATTATATTGTATATATTTTTTCCCTGTTCTTGTGTATTTAAGTTTGCTGGTCACTCACTGGTATTTGATGCTTTTTTTGTTTTTCGGCTCCCCTGTGTGTTAATCTCACTTTGCTTGGCACCAAATATATTGTTTGCTTTTGATTGCCACTGGTGCTCTCTTCTTTCAGTTAACACTTAGGTTTTATCTTATTTGTTTCTTAGTACACCTAGGCTAAGTGACAAAATGAAGGTTGTCCTGATGATCTATTGTAAAATAGCTGCCATTTGACAATAATCTGATAAATTAGGTTACACGTGCATATGCTTATATTTTTCTTTGTTGCTCCTAAAGCTTATATCTCTATGCGAGGCTGTTGGGGCTTCTTCCTGAGTCAGATGGACCAGGCAGTCTCTCCTCTGGCCTCGCATCACCGACTCGTGGCAGTGGTGTGATGGAGGGCCAGATGGATTAGCAACCTTCATTGCTGGCCCGAGAGCTGTGGGAAGATCTCTGGTCAGCATTGCCTTTTGGTGACAACCTCCACCGCGAGGAACAGGGAGGATTCTAGCTAGGAGCAGGTCATTGGCAGTCTGAGTGAAAGGCTGGGCAGGGCATCACTCCATCAAATCCAATAACTGAGGTGCCATCGTGCGGGATTTCCTTCAGCTGCTACCTTCACATCTTGGACTTTCAATACCCCCCCTTCAATTCATGTGAGTCTTTGGAAGCTGTGGATTCAGCTTCTTGTTTTACAGGATTAATGCTCTCCTTTGTTAAGTACAGCAAAACCCTGAACCCTCAGCTTAGGAACAATGGGACTTATTTACAAGAAACTGTCGCATCGGCATAGATGCGTCAGTTTCCCTGCTCCTGCGTGCGGATTCCTTACACCACCATGGATGCGCTGTATTTACAATACGGCGGACCATGGCGCAAGGATTGACGCATCTGTTGGCACAATAGTCATGCATTGCTGGAGTCTTGTTGCAAGCACACCACAACTCCAACAACGCATGGGAAGGCCTATTCTTAATAAACTGTGTCACTCCTTATACCTGTCCCAAGCAGGTGTAGTGTTTTGACCCAGTGGGGTCATTGAAGTGGTGCAGTGAAATCTTGTAGATTTCACTGCTTCACTTCTACGAGGCTTTCCCATGTGGGAAAGCCCACCCTGCATACATTATACCTGACGCAGGTAAAATGTGGCGCAGGGCTTTACAAGGTGACGCATCTCCCTAGATGTGTCAAGTTGTAACTGAGCCGCAACGTGGCACATTGCTTACGCCGCAGCTGCATCACAAAGAGTGACTCAACAGGGGCGCAAAAGAATGGCAAGGAGCTTGTAAATCTGCCCCACTCTATTGTAGCCATTAATATTCTTAATAAACCAAATCATGGGAGAGAACTCGCTTCAGACGTCGTCCAAGCCATGTTACTTTCTGTCAGGGATGGCAAACTGTATGAAATCAGCTACATATCTAAAAATAGTGCGCTTTATAAACATTATTTGACTTCGAAGTACAGCATGTGATTCCAGCCTACTCTGTCCTCAGCCGCTTACTAACTAGATCCCCTAAAAAACAAGCAGTGGCATAGCCAATAGGTCTCGCCTTTGGGACCTTATAAGTGTTTTGCCAGAGCTATTGGCTTTGTTAATGTGTTTAAGCTATGTTGTAGAGCAATTGTGGCTGCCTGTTTAGTAGTAAAGTATTGCAATAGTTGGTGGTTAAAGGGGCTCCGAGAGCTTTGGGCACCAGTGTCACTACACCTGCTGCACCATCTAAATAAAGCCACTCTCAACTGTAAGGTAACTGTAATTTGACTGCCCATTGAGTAGTAAAATATAGCAATATTAGGTGTTTAGAGGAGTTTTGACAACTTTTTGGCCCGGTGCCATTGCACCTGCTGCACCATTCAAATATATATAAAAACAAGTGTGATTATTACCCTGTTTAACAGTACACAATTTATTAACCTGAGAAAGATGAAAGGTGGAGATGGCCTCCAGATTTTGAACTTGCTTTCTGAATGAGGACGAGGGAGAAAGAGGAAGGGACATGCCATTGATAGAGAGAGAGAGTAAAACTGAAGTATGCTTCAATAGAGAATTCTAGAATTTGCAAGAATTAGTAATAATCAGCAGAGGCAAAAGACACCAAAAATAACATTCTGAAGTATGAACTTGATCTTGACAATCACTCAACTTTTCATCGCTCAGGATCCCTTTCATGGCCTGTGAATACATGATTGCTGAAAACATATTTTAATCAAGGATGCCCCGCATTTCTACACTCATGTGGAGAATCGAATTACGCGCACAATGATTTAGCAGTCACTGTAGAAGCACCTGAGGAATCGCATACCTGGCTCTGAGTGATTGCAGTCCGCAACACACGGTGCTTAGCAATCTATGCAGAACTCGTCTGATTTTAGCAGTGCGTGGCCAATTGCAAAAGATTTGTTATTCTTCTGCAAAACAAGAATGTGCTGCTGCGGAGCTGACACAAAGAATGCACGCACAGCAGGCAAAGATGTCCGGATGATATTACATTGATGGGTGTAGACAGGACTTTGGACTGCGCTGGCTTGTATTTTATTTTGTCCTTGGTCGTCCAAATTCACTCTTTTGAGTATAATAAAAGTGGCAGCCGAATGATGTGCCACCGCATCAGTGTAACCTACCTCCTTTACAACTCGGCTTTAAAGAAAAGCATCGCCGAGGCTTGGTAAAGGTTAGCACAACACGCAAAGACAAATAACATACCGCAATGGAGCTCGAAGTGGAGCGACTGAAAGAAACAAGCAGGGCACGAAAGTGAAAGCGACCGTGAGACAGGCAAATGTAAACAAGTGCGGCCACGCTAATTAGAAACAGATGGCCCCTGCGTGCTGCTGTTCGCTACCACAAGGTGGATGCCATGGGAGTTAACATTTTGAGAAAAACGTGTGACTTACCAGATCTTGGCCAATTGTGTGCTTTCTTTTCTGAAAGACAAACGCAAAGGCCAATACAATTACTGCAAAAAAAAAAGCCACACGCACAAGTTTCAGAAGAGTGCAGACCGATTCCAAGAGGTCATCTAAAAATTATACCTGTTTGAAGTGCATCTGGAATCTATTTGATCTTGAATATTGAAAATTCAATGTTGACGGTTTGATGATGAAGTAAACTTTGACCAAAGTGCAGAGATATATGTATATTAATTGTTATACATGTGATGCCCTGCTTTACAATGCACCAGTACACATTATACCTTCCTGCAGCATGCACACATACGCGCTACATATTCTGACAGACATCCCTTGCATGTCAGTTGGCTTTAGTGGATTTTGGTTACTTTTGGCTCTAGCTAAGTTCACCTAATAGATGCTGGAAGCATTTGTACCTGAAGAGTGGATTCAAAACAAAATCTACTCATAACTTCATCCCTTCCTGATATACTCATGGTGAGTAGACAAAATATCGGAAATGTAATATCGAAATACAGAAATATCGAAGTAAATATATCGATGGGATAAAATATCTCTGTTTTTTATATCGATGTAAAAAATGTCGATAATGTTATGTGTAGTAAAATATCGAGGTATAGTATATCGAAAGACATAATATCGTGTTCTGAAAATATTGAAAAAGGATAGTATTCAGTGATTTTGTTATTAGTTAAAATTTATAGTTTATAAGTGTTAGAAAATGTTTATTTGAGTTTTTTTTTTTAATATTAATTTTGTTTATATTAATATTATATTTTTAATTTTGATATATAATTTTAGGAGCGGGATGTTGGGTTTATAGGGGATAAGGGTGGGGAGTGTTTTAAAAATATATATTTTAAATAAAATATTTTAAGAAATATTTGTTGAATTCCAATTTAATTTGTGAACAAAATTGCTATATTTAAATTATAATTAGGAAATAAATGTTATTAGTGGGATGTTGTGTATATAGGGGATAAGGGTGGGGAGTGTTTTAGAAATAAATATTAAATTGAATTTTTTATGAAATAATTAAAAAAAAAAATTTGGGAATAAAATTTAAATAAAAAAAATGTAATAATAAAAAATATGTAATAATTGGGATTTTGGGTTTATAGGGGATAAGGTTGTGGAGTGTTTTAGAAATATATATAACATTTTATATTTAAAAAAAAAAAAAAATCCAAATTTCAATTTTGGTATTAAAATTGAAATTTTACCATTTTAATAAGAAAAAAATGTAATAAGTGGGATTTTGTGTTTATAGGGGATAAGGGTGTGGAGTGTTTTAGAAATATATATAAAATTTAATATTTATTATTAAAAATTTACATTTATAATTGTTTTTTCAATTAAAATACAAAATTTGTAAGAAGATAACTAATAAGAGGGATTTAGGATTTATAGGGGATAAGGGTGGGTAGTGTTTTGAAATTAGTAATTTATAAAAAAATTGAAACAAAAATAGTAAATTTTGGCAAAAATTAAAAAAAAATCAAATTTAATATTCAAAATTGATTATAATATTTTATTTTAGAAGTGTGATGGTGGGTTTATAGGGTTAAGGATGGGTAGTGTTTGTAAAGTTAGTTTTGAAAACAAAATAATAAGAAAATGTAATTAAAAAAGAGAAATTAATTGAAAATAAATACTGCATTTATGTGGGTTGAGGGTGGGGAGTTATTAAAAAAATATATTTTTAGGGGCATATTATTGCTAATGTTGAGTAATGAGGTTTTCATGATTGCAATTTATATAGTAGTGGTAAAAGAAAACTATGTATGTTTAGTGTCCAGTAACTACCCAAACATTTAATAGCTTTTTGTTGGATTATTACATTTTTTATATGTAGTTTTTGGCAGTTAAATTAATTTGTTAGAAAGGGGAGTGGGAATAGTAATTTATTTATGGTCAGTGTCCAGCACCTACTCTAATTTATTATAGACTGGAGTGGGAATAGTAAATAATTTATGGTCACTGTCCAGCACCTACTCAAATTTATTATAGACTGGAGTGGGAATAGTAAATAATTTATGGTCACTGTCCAGCACCTACTCTAATTTGTTATAGACTGGAGTGGGAATAGTAAATTATTTTTATGGTCAGTGTCCAGCACCTACTCTAATTTATTATAGACTGGAGTGGGAATAGTAAATTATTTATGGTCAGTGTCCAGCACCTACTCTAATTTATTATAGACTGGAGTGGGAATAGTAAATTATTTATGGTCAGTGTCCAGCACCTACTCTAATTTATTATAGACTGGAGTGGGAATAGTAAATAATTTATGGTCACTGTCCAGCACCTACTCTAATTTGTTATAGACTGGAGTGGGAATAGTAAATTACTTATGGTCACTGTCCAGCACCTACTCTAATTTATTATAGACTGGAGTGGGAATAGTAAATAATTTATGGTCAGTGTCCAGCACCTACTCTAATTTATTATAGATTGGAGTGGGAATAGTAAATTATTTATGGTCAGTGTCCAGCACCTACTCTAATTTATTATAGACTGGAGTGGGAATAGTAAATTAGTTATGGTCACTATCCAGCACCTACTCTACTTTATCATAGACTGGAGTGGGAATAGTAAATTATTTATGGTCAGTGTCCAGCACCTACTCTAATTTATTATAGACTGGAGTGGGAATAGTAAATTATTTATGGTCACTGTCCAGCACCTACTCTAATTTATTATAGACTGGAGTAGGAATAGTAAATTATTTATGGTCAGTGTCCAGCACCTACTCTAATTTATTATAGACTGGAGTGGGAATAGTAAATAATTTATGGTCACTGTCCAGCACATACTCTAATTTATTATAGACTGGAGCGGGAATAGTAAATAATTTATGGTCACTGACCAGCACCTACTCTAATTTGTTATAGACTGGAGTGGGAATAGTAAATTATTTATGGTCAGTTTCCAGCACCTACTCTAATTTATTATAGACTGGAGTGGGAATAGTAAATTATTTATGGTCAGTGTCCAGCACCTACTCTAATTTATTATAGACTGGAGTGGGAATAGTAAATTATTTATGGTCAGTGTCCAGCACCTACTCTAATTTATTATAGACTGGAGTGGGAATAGTAAATAATTTATGGTCACTGTCCAGCACCTACTCTAATTTGTTATAGACTGGAGTGGGAATAGTAAATTATTTATGGTCACTGTCCAGCACCTACTCTAATTTATTATAGATTGGAGTGGGAATAGTAAATTATTTATGGTCAGTGTCCAGCACCTACTCTAATTTATTATAGACTGGAGTGGGAATAGTAAATTAGTCATGGTCACTGTCCAGCACCTACTCTAATTTATTATAGACTGGAGTGGGAATAGTAAATTAGTTATGGTCACTGTCCAGCACCCACTCTACTTTATCATAGACTGGAGTGGGAATAGTAAATTATTTATGGTCAGTGTCCAGCACCTACTCTAATTTATTATAGACTGGAGTGGGAATAGTAAATTATTTATGGTCACTGTCCAGCACCTACTCTAATTTATTATAGACTGGAGTGGGAATAGTAAATAATTTATGGTCAGTGTCCAGCACCTACTTAAATTTATTTTAGATGGGAGTGGGAATAATAAATTGTTTATGTTTACTGACCAGCAGCTATTGTATCCTATTGTACAGTGAAGTGGGAATAGGAAATTATTCATGTTTACTGTCCAGCATCTATCTACTACAATTTATTGTAGATTAGAGTGGAACTAGGTAATACTTTGGTGCCGATTACGATCCTGGAAAAGCCAGGTACGAACCGTCGGACGGAGGCTTTTCTCCGTCCGACTCATACCTGGTTGTAAAACTTCACAAACAAGCAAGTGCGATTCGCACGGAAACACCATTTCCGTACGAGTCGTACAAAACACCGACCGACGAAAATATACATACGAATGTGATCCGGGAATGCTCCGACGTGACGTCGGGACGCCTTCAGGCAGGGTTTCACGACCCAGGAAGTACGAATCGAACCGACAGCAGTCCGGACGGCAATATTTTTACGGCACCCAAAAAGTGCCGCAAAAGCGAAGTATGCCGCGAAACGAGCAGATCAGGGGGCCCGGTACGCGCCGTACCCCCCCGACCCCCGTGAGTATGCGCCGAACCCCCCGTGTATGGACACCCGTGTACGTACGAGTCATACCCCCACCCGTTTACATACGGTGTGTACCCCCACCCGTGTATGGACACCCGTGTACGTACGGTACGTACCCCCACCCGTGTATGGACACCCGTGTACGTACGGTGCGTACCCCCACCCGTGTATGGACACCCGTGTACGTACGAGTCGTACCCCCACTCGTGTATGTACAGTGCGTACCCCCGTACGTACACGGGTGTCCATACACGGGTGGGGGTACGCACCGTACGTACACGGGTGTCCAAACACGGGTGGGGGTACGCACCGTACGTACACGGGTGTCCATACACGGGGGGTTTGGCATATACTCATGGGGGCTGGGGGGGGTACGGCGCGTATGTGGGCACATGTCTCCATGGTTGCTATGGGAGTTCGGTGCGGACGGTGTTATTTCCATACGGTTGTAACATCGGACGCACGGGTTGGATCGTACTTGCGCGGTCGGACTTCACTTTTCACGTTTGTACGGTAAATCGTCCGGGGATGTGTCGGACACTTTTTCCGACCCGAGGACGTGTGGGGACATTTTCCCAATGCGATTCGTATGGCCTCTTTCCCATGCGAATCGTACTTGCCAGTTTGTACGGCACTTGTACGATTCGTACGGTAAAAAGACCGAATACGAGTCGTACGGGGAAATTTTTTACAGGATCGTAATCGGCACCTATGTGTTAGAGTTGCGTGTTGTGTTTTTACGTGTTCTTAACGTTGTGTAGGCATGTTTCGAGACTTAGGTTTAAGGCGTTTATTTAGAACTCTTTTAAATCTAGTACTATTGTTAATAAGTGTTTATGTGTTGTTTTATGTGGGTGGGAATGTATTTTGCTTTGTTTTTTTACTTTCTTTTCTAGGTTCTTCGTTTCGGATGGAGTCGTTTTTTTTTTTAAAGAAGTGTGTGTTCGTTTTATTGAACAATATGTTTTTTACACTTCTTTAAATGTTTCGGTTTTCATGGAGCGTTTTTTACTATTTTTATCTATTTTCGGGTTTTTCATGGTTTTCCGATGGATATTTGGTGCATGGATTATGGATTTAATCGACAGTTGTATTTTTGCATTTTTTTTTGGGAACCTTTTTTTTTAATGTTTGGATTGTGTAAGCAGGAAATGAATTTTTCAGATTTTGGAATAAACTTGGTAAGTTAATTTATTATTATTTACTGTGGGTGGGTATTGTTTAATATTATTGTTTATTTTTATTTTATTACAAATATTATTAATGTGTGTTAATATATTTTTGACAATATGTATAAATATGTTACACACAGTAAATATTTTTGTGATAAGATAAATATATTTTATGTTTGATATGATTGAAAATGAGTAATCAGTTATTTATTTGTATTGGTCTTTTAACCCCTTCGCTGCTGCGGACATTCCGCTGCAGCGCTGGGGGGGGCAGGGGGGCAGCGCGGTGGGCCTGTGCTCATGACGGAGCCGCTCCGTCATGAGCCACAGTTGAGCTGTGCTCATGACGGAACGGTTCCGTCATGACTCCGCCCATTTGCGTTGTCGCCCCGCACAGGCGGGGAAACAGCGCCGCGCAGGCGGAGCGGCCGCCAACAGGATTGTCGTGACGGAACCGTTCCGTCATGAGCACACGCCAACCGTGGCTCATGACGGAACGGTTCCGTCATGAGCGGGGAAGGGGTTAAAGAAGTGTTTTAGCTATGATGTTTAGGTATTCTAGGCCTTTGGTAGTAGGGTACAATTTTACTTGTTGCTCTAGATATTTATACATTTGTTTAGTTTGTTTTGAGGTTTTTGGAGTTAGCTGAGTTATGGATTGTTCCATTCGGAACTCTTGATAACTCTGTTCTTTTTGTAGGCATGATATAAATCTTTCTAGTGTTTGTTTTGTTCTGCCTGTTGATTGCAGGAAGGCGTTATGCCATCCTTCAACTGCGTTATTAGTTTTTGATTCTCCATTTAATGTGCTTCTGTATACGTTCCACCAGGGAATTAAGAATTTAGGGTTTCTTTTGTGGCCAGATCTATGTAGTCTGCCGACCCATGTATCTTCGAAATAGTCCAATAGTGGACTTAGTTTTTCTTCATTTTGTTTGTAGAAGGCGCTGTCTATTAAAATGTTGTAATGTTCTGTTACGTCTGTGTCAGGTACATAAGCTAGTGCTATTAGTTTTTTTATTTGATATGCGAAAGCTGAATTAGTTGCATATTCAATGCTTAGGGCTGATTTTTGCATGTGTCTCCATAGGCACTGATTAAAATGATAGTAACAGCCTTGGATGGAGGTATGGGGGTGTGTTTTTAATATAGTATTAATCATTGCATGTTCAAAATCTAGGATGATTTTTTGTGGGGAAAAGTTATTTGTTTTTTGTTTTATTGTATTTAATAGTTCAGTGTATGTGGAGTTATGTTTGTTTGGTAATAATGTGTAAATTAATGGTATATTGCAATTGTGATATAGGACGTGTTTTGTATATAGTTGGAAAAAGGGTTTGGGACATATGGTAAAAGTCCCATCCATCATCCAGTTTTGTGATTTTTGTAGTTTACAGAGATTATTAGCTGTTCCAAATATTATTATTCTTTTGTCATTGTTTTTATTATCAAAAATGACAAATGGTTCTTTGTTTAAAGTTATACTTTGTTCTGGACTTAGAATAACTTCAGTATATGTGTGAGGAATTGGGGTTGAAGTAGTAGTGTTTTTTTAGTACGTGCTATAGTTCTTTTGAGTGAAGTTACAGATGGCATTTGTGTTGTAGCAGTTTTAGGAATTTTGGGAAGCTGCTCTTTTAAAATTACACTTGTAGGTTTTTGAGAACTTGTGCTAGCTTCCTTTATAGTTTCCAATGCAGATCTGACTTCTATTTCAGTAATGTTTGGTGGATGGTTATGTTCTCTAGTGTACAGTACTGTTGTTTGTCGTGTTGTAGCACACCCGTAGCACTTGTTAGAGTAGTATTTAGTGCATTTCCAGTTAACTTTTAAACCATACACTTTTTCCTGTGTGTAAGTGTATCCCATATAGCATAGTAACATTTTTCCCTTCTGGCTTGTTATGAATTCTGCTCCTTCAGTCACTTTGATGTAGCTTTATCTATGATAAATATATATTATAGTTATTATATATGCTATTGTATGAATTTCAGTAGAAAAAAAACAAGATTTAGTTACAATATACTTACAAAGTTGGTTTTGATGTGTTTGAGTAGAATCCTTTTTATTCTTTATTTGTGGAGTTTTCTTCCAGTATTTTCTTTCTCTGGAAAATAAAAGTACATTTGTTTTAAGATTTGTTTCTATATTTTTATAGGGAATGGTTAGAAGATTTGTATTTGGGATTTAATTTGGGTGGTTTTTAATCTATTAGTAGGCCTGGGCAAAAATTTCGTTCCGTTCCCGGAAATTGCGATAATTTGACATTTTTGCGTTCCGCGGAGAGCGCGAAAATGTCAAAAATTCCGGTTTCTGCAGCTTGGCGATAATTTGTTTCTTGCTCGCGCTGTAAAATAATACATTCTCGCGCGCGCGCGATCGCCTTACCTGAATCCCTGCGTTCGCCGACAAGTTTTCTTGATCCGGTCGCGTTCTCCATGAGATGTTGTATTGTTTTTAGCCATTTGCGCTGTCTCGCGGCAGTTCGCGCCCGCAGTGACGTCATGCGTCGCGCGATCACGTCTTTCTTCTCGCGATCATGCACCGCGAGAACAACTCAAAACAAGATGGCCGCGCCCGCAAGCAACCACATGGGTAAGTTGGCGACCCGCAACCATGCAGAAAATCTCGCGAACATGCCGGAAAAAAACTTCCGCATCTTCGCGATATTTCTGCTTGTTTGCGATAATTTTAAACATTCTCGCGATAATTTGCGAAGGTTAATTCCGCAAATTCCGCCCACCCCTATCTATTAGTTGATTTTTGGTTGTGAAAAACTTACTTTGTTAGTTGTATATTTTTTGGTGCTGTTCTGTATTTTCTTAGTTTCTTTTGGAGTTTCCTGTAGTGAAAACATGAAATAGAAAGAAGACATGTATTTATTTATAGTGTATGTATATTGTAATTACAATTTATTAGCTTTGAGTCTTAATGAGTATAATATAGTTAACTTACTTGTGATAGTTTTAAATATTTGCTGTATGTTGATTTCCTTATATCTGCAGTTGCAATCCAGTAGACTTTCTTCTTCATTTAATTTCTTTTTTTTGGTTCTGGACTGTGAATGAAGTAGAACTTCTTTTTATAGTGCTTTGGAGGTTGTAATTTGTGTTTTATTGGTCAGTTTGAATTTGGAGTGTTTTTATTGGTTAGTTCGAATTTTTTTAATTTTAATTCTGGTAGTTAGTTTCCTAATAAGGAAAACGCTAATTAGTGGTTTTGTGGTGTATTATTCTATATGTATTTTTCTAAACATTATATTATGTATTGTATGCATGAATTGATAAAGTATAATTCAATAATATTGTTGTTTAATGTAGGAAGGTTGTTAATAATGTTTTAGTAAATAGTTACGTTTTGTAATCTATTTTTAAATGTAGTAAATGTATTATTGTTTAATATTAATTTTGTGTAGAGATAAAAGACATTATTTGGTGTTTATGTTGTTTGATTTTAGTATTTAATGTAATTTTATATAGTCGATATTAGTAAAATGGAGATATTTTAGTGGTTGATATTTTAGTTTACGATATTTTGTAATGAAGTATATATGTATTAATGAGCGTCGATATTTCAGGATTTCGATAACTGTGTTTGCGATATTTTGTGTATCTATATTTATGTAGTTCGATATTGTGTGTTCGATATTTTTGTAATGTTTTAAATAAGTATGTGATGTCGATAATAATGTGATCGATAATTTTGTATCGATATATTTGTACGTCGATTTTGTGTCTTTCGATATTTTGTCAGTGATTCATACTCATATAGTAATACTGATTGTCTGCATGTATGTAATGTCTGCAGTATTTGGGTGGTACTCATATTAAAACACCACATCTTTGTTGCAGGTGATAATGTGTATTCTCTACCTCTTATCTCACCAGCTTCTGATATCCAACCACCCTGCCTGAACAGAGGTGCAACACAGTTCACATATGTATGCAAGACATCATTGAGCATACTTTTGGCATCCTTAAGTCATACTTTAGATGTCTTAGCCTTGGAGGGTTCTCAAGAAATCTGCATCGACATCCAGGTTCCCTGGGTGGGCTACAGGCAGAGGGAGGAGTTTACAGTTGCTTGACTGCCTAGTCCACTCACTTTTCTCCTGAGCTGCTAGCTTCATTGCTGCATCCCAGTGGTTGAACAGTGTTAAATCAATGATGAAAAGGGGACTATGACAATGTCACCATGAGACACCACACACATCACTCTCATACCCATTACCACAGTCACTCATACATCTACACCATCTCTCAATCACACTTGTAATATCCCCTCAGATCAGGGCACCACATATGTAGAATGTGGAGAAAGAACCACATTTAAATCATGTTTCCTCAGTTTGCAGTTTCACTCAAAAGTATTGTCTGGTACTACAAGGGAGTTATTCATGACTCCAGGTAAGTTGTCGCATTCACTCTCTCTCGTATCCCGTAGTTTTACCCAAGCTTCTGCCCATATGTAGTGCAGCAGAGACACATTCTCGACCTCGGCTAAATAGGCGTACATCTTCCTAGCAGAGGGTGAGTTTCTTGTCAAATATAACAAACAGCACATTATATATACCAACACCATTTCTGACCCGTCTTTGAACCAGAGCATAATCTCCCTTCATCCTTCTGCTTCATTTATTCCAGGACCATCCAAAATGAGTAAGTAAAAGATGAGGGGACCTCCAAAGTATCCTCAGGGATGGGTCCTTCAAACTTTTCTTCAGCTGTAAGGTTGACCAGACATCCAGCTGAGCAATGCAGCATGTATAGACATGTGATAGGCATTGCCGGGCGGTGCAGTGCAGAGGGATTGTAGACCTATTGAGCCAGGAAGAACCAAAAATGCTGGGAGGACCTCAGGCACTAGGCACACTTGAAAGCACTGGGTGTGCTGGAGATATCCTCCCAGCTCACTATGTGGTACCCAACTCCCAGCTCACTATGTGGTACCCAAAGCTCAATCCACTGCAAAGAATGGCCCTGAAAACAGCTTGGCTAGTCCTCCACACTGCTTTATCTGTGAATTGCAGGTGTTGCTGTTTCTTGTCTCTTGTTTAGAGTGTCTTGTCTCGTCCATGTTGTCTATATGCCATGGTGTCTGCATTCTGCACTCTCGGCCTGTGATTTCTTGTCTCTTTTTAGGGCCACCCAAAGCGCAGTGTGGTCCTCTGCACAATTATGATCAAATCATCCATGTTGTTTTGGGCCCTTCGAATGAGTAGCCGCGTCAGTTCTTTTCATATTTTGAGTTTGTTGAATGCCATCTTGATGCCTATTTCTGTGGCATTCTCATCCAGGCAGGTTTCAACAAGGGATCTATTTTCACTAACTTTTAAAGTAAGCCAGTTAACTGTTTCCCATTTTTTCAGTGAGCCACGATTACTGCCCACTTTTATTTAATTTATTACTATTGGTTATTTGTACTGGACTAACTACATAGCAGCCCTTAGCTCGACATTTTGAGGGCAATGACAACTTCAACAATCTTTCTATGTCTCGACATTCTTTACAAAGGGGCTCAGATTATCTGATGCTATGGTGAAACCTATTCTGCTCCTTCCTCCTCTACCCGTGAAGGTGTGGCCAAATGAAACGGGCAACTTTGTTGCAAAATCCAAAAGTACATTTGCCAAGAAGGTGGTTATCTGGGCTTCCATAGCAGCATGAACAAAATGCATAAGAACATTGCTATTTATGTTGCAAATCCCACATATGTCTCTGGCTAAAGATTGACAAAGATATGTGACCCTTGACCCACCAGGTAGGTCGCTCCCCCTCCGCACATCTCAGCCTGTGTGTCCCTGCCCCAGCTGCCGTTGCTGAGGAAGTTCGAGGCCCTCCTCCACCCGCAGGCTACTACCTGTGACTCATCCCTGGCCGTAAGTTGTTCATCTTCCGCAATATTCTTTTTACTGTAGTGCCTGTATTTTCATTGTTGTGTCTGTGACTGCTATTGTCTGTCTTCCCCCGCTGCCTGTACGTGGTCCTTGCCCGTTTTCTTTCCTTCTGTACCCCTCACTGCCCCGTGTCCTCTGCTCGGTTTTTCCTTCTGTACCCCTCGCTGCCCCCGTGTCTCTACCCGGTTTTTCCTTCTGTACCCCTCGCTGCCCCGTGTCCTCTGCCCTGTTTTTCCTTCTGTACCCCTTGCTGCCCCGTGTCCTCTGCCCGGTTTTCCCCTCTGATCCCCTCGCTGCCCCTGTGCCTCTCTGCCTGTTTTTGCCTTCTGATCCTTAGCTCCCTCTGTATTTCTGTGCTCTTTTTGCCTTCTGTGCCACTCGTTTTTCATTGATTTTGTGCCCTTTGCCTTCTGTGCCACTCGTTTCCCCCCTCAATTTCGTGCCCTTTTGCCTTCTGTGCCACTGGTTTTTCATTGATTTTTGTGCCCTTTTGTCCTATTTCTGTGCCCCTTTGCATTCTTTTCCACTCGTTTTTCCCTTGTTTTTTGTCCCCTTTTTTCCTTCTGTTCCCTCTGTCGTCCCTCGCTGCCCCCGCCGCTGTGTCCCCTGCGACCCCGCCCCCCTGACTGCCCACTGCCCATTCGCTGCCCCCGCCTCCCACTTCCCAGCTGCTCCTCCCTCCCACCTCCCCATATATGCCGGCCGCTGCACGGCCATGCCGCTGACGCCCTGAAGGCGCGCCTAAGGCAAGCCCGTCTGCGCCCGTCCACGCCTGGACCGCGCCCAGCACCAGAACCCGTGGCCCCCGCTCCCTCCACGACGACCGCTGCCGCTACGATGCCAGCACACTCCACGCCCTCAACCCCGGACGGACCCACACCTGCTTCAAGGCCGCCCCAAAACGCACACACGGTCCCTTCACCTGCCGGAACTGCAGCTACACCAGCCTCAGAACCGACGAACCACCCGCCAAGAAAGACCGCACCCGATGCATACTACTGAACACCCGCTCCGCGCGCAAACACGCCGTCGAGCTCTGGGACTTGCTCGACACAACATCCCTGAATGTCGCCTTCCTGACAGAGACCTGGTTGAACGACTCCTCTGCACCTGACATCGCCATAGCCATCCCAGACGGCTAAAAGATCACCCGCAGAGACCGCACCAACAGAGTTGGAGGAGGAATCGCCATCGTCCACAAGAACAGCATCAGGGTCTCGACTAGCACCGATGACGTGCTCAGCACCACTGAACACATGCACTTCCAGATCCACACAGACCCCAACTCCACCCTCAGAGGCACCCTCGTCTACCGACCCCCCGGACCCTGCCCCCAGTTCAGCGACTCCATCTCCGACTTCATCAGCACGCGCGCGCCCTGACCTCCACCGACTACATCCTCCTCGGAGACCTGAACTTTCACCTTGAGAACAACAACAACAACAACTCCACAACCCTGATCGACAACCTGGCCAATCTCGGACTAAAGCAACTCGTCACAACGCCCACCCACTCTGCCGGCCACTCGCTCGACCCCGTCTTCTCCTCAAGCCCCCACGTCTCCGTCAGCCACATCACCAAACTCCTCTGGACCGACCACCGCTGCATCCACTTCACCTTCCAGAAACCCACCACACACCACCGCACCCAACAGATCCCCCACCGCTGCTGGAGCAAAATCACCGAAGACCAACTACATGCAAACCTCGCTCTCAGCCCACCCACCGAACCCTCCAACACCGACGATGCTGCCCACAGCCTCAGAAGCTGGATGGAAGGCTGCGCCAACACCCTTACCCCACTGAAGAAACCCACCCACAGAGACACCAGCAAGAGGGCCAGCTGGTTCACCCCAGAACTCCTAGCCTCCAAGCAAGCCTGCTGGAAACTAGAGAAGAAATGGCACAGCGAACAAACTCCGGACAACCGCGCAGCTCACAAGGACGCCAGCCGCAACCACCACCACCTCATCAGGGCCGCCAAGAGAACCTCGTTTAAAGACTGCCTCGAAAACAACGCACACAATAGCAAGGAGCTCTTCAACATCGTGAAGGAACTCTCCAACCCCAGCTCCAACACCAACGACATCCCGCCATCACAAGCCCTGTGCGACTCCCTCAACACCTTCTTTCACCGCAAGATAGCAGACATCCACAACAGCTTCAACACTAAGGGTGGGTGGAATTTGCGAAATTGACTTTCGCGAATTATCGCGAAATTGCACAAAATCTCCGCGAGCATGCAAAACTTTCACGAAGATGCGGAGAAAGCTTTTCCCGGCCGTTCGCGATGTGTTTTTGCATGCTCGCGGGGAAATATATCTCCAACTTGCCCATGCGGTTGCTAATGGGCGTGGCCATCTTGCTCGCGATGCTTATTTCCTGTTCACGATCGCAATGACGTGTTCACGATCGCAAACTCTCGCGGGATAGCGTGACCGGCTACCAACACTCCAACATCTTGTGGCACACGTAAACGGATAGGAAAACTCGTTGGCGAACGCAGGGACCCGGTAAGTCGCGACTGCGTGCACGAGAATACATTTTTAAAGCGCGAACAAGAAAAATACTTCTGTTTTGTGGCAGGTTGCGAAAGTTTTGACATTTTCGCGCTCTCCACGGAACGCAAAAATGACAAAATATCGCAAATTCCGCGAACGGAACGAAATTTACCGCCCAGGCCTATTCAACACCCAGACAGAAGCAACAGACAGCAACACAACAGACCCTCCGCATACCATTGACCACGACCCCCTGCCAGCCTGGGCCAGTGTGAGCATCGATGACACCATCAAGACCATGAGCCCAATCCACTCCGGCTCTCCGTCAGATCCCCTCCCGCACCACGTCTTCAACAAAGCAAGCAGCTCCATCGCACCCCACCTACGCAACGTCATCAATCTCTCCCTCGAGATTGCGACCTTCCCAGAGAGCTGGAAACACGCCGAGATCAACGCCCTACTGAAAAAACCCAAGGCTGACCCAAGAGACCTCAAGAACGACCGGCCCATCTCTCTGCTCCGCTTCCCGGCCAAGGTAATCGAGAAAATCGTCAGCTAACCCGATACCTCGAAGAAAACAGAATCCTGGACCCTTCCCAGTCAGGGTTCCGCAGAAACCACAGCACCGAGACCGCCCTCATCGCCGCGACGACAAAATCAGGACCCTGCTGAACAACGGCGAGACCATAGCACTCATCCTCCTAGACTTCTCCGCCGCCTTCGACACCGTCTGCCACTGCACACTACGTGCACGCCTCCATGCCACAGGGATCCAAGACAAGGCTCTGGAATGGACCACCTCCTTCCTCTCCGGCAGAACCCAGAGCGTCCGCCTCCCCCCATTCCGGCCCGAAGCCTCTGAGATCATCTGCGGCATACCCCAGGGATCCTCCCTCAGCCCGACTCTGTTCAACATTTACATGGCCCCTCTCGCACATGTCACCCGACAGCATGACCTCAACATAATCTCCTACGCCGACGACACTCAACTGATCCTCTCCCTCACCAAGGACCCCATCACTGCCAAAACCAACCTCCACGAAGGAATGAAGGCCGTCGCCGACTGGATGAAGACCAGCCGTCTGAAGCTGAACTCGGACAAGACGGAGGTCCTCATCCTCGGCTCCAAACCTTCAGCCTGGGACGACTCCTGGTGGCCGACGGCACTGGGAGCAGCCCCGACACCCACTGACCACGCACGCAACCTGGGAATCATCCTCGACTCAACGCTGTCAATGACCAAGCAGGTCAACGCGGTCTCCTCCTCCTGCTTCAACAACCACCGCATGCTCCGCATGATCTACAGATGGATCCCGACAGATAGAAGAAAGACAGCCACCTAGGCCCTCGTCAGCAGCAGACTCGACTACGGAAATGCCCTCTATGCGGAAGCCCCGACCAAGCTCATCAAACAACTACAACGCATCCAAAACGCCTTGGCACGACTAATTCTCGACATACCACGCCACGGCCACATCACCCCCCACCTGAGGGACCTGCACTGGCTCCACGTCAGCAAGAGGATATCCTTCAAGCTCCGCATCCATGCACACAAGGCACTCCACAAGACCGGCCCAGCCTACCTCAACCGACGGCTCTCCTATATCCCCAACCGCCAGCTACGCTCCGCCGACCTCTCACTCGCCACCGTCCTGCGCATCCGAAGAACAACCACCGGTGGGAGATCCTTCTCCCACCTCGCCACCAAGACATGGAACACCCTCCCACTGACCCTACGACAGACCCAAGACCTGCTGACCTTCAGGAGGTTGTTCAAGACCTGGCTGTTCGATCAGTAGGACACCCCCCCCCCCACAGCGCCTTGAGACCCTTGCGGGTATGTAGTGCGCTTTACAAATAATTGATTGATTGATTGATATGTATTAAAATCCTCTCCCCAAACCAAGAATATTTTTTTTCCTTCCTCATGCTTCAGTGAGCCTAGATCTATATCCACTCTAAATTGAATCTCTGTTTTCTCTGGGGTAATGACATTATTATAAAAATGTACCAATATCACACGGGTGCCCCCTGGGCTTTATAGGCTTTACATTTGATAAAAAAGAGTAGCCAGCTAAATATTTGAATTTCCTCCTTTGAAACAATTTGGAGAAGTGGATAGACAGGCCTCATTTGGCCCTGCTAGATCCTTGGGATAAGGCAGCCAAATGGAATGTCTTACACCCATTGATGTGTAGGGGTTCAGTGGACCACGTCTCCTGGAAAACAAAGGAGCGAATGCCACCAAACAAACTGTTCTTGAGCTGGGAGTCCTTCTGGCCATTCATACACACTCAGACAAGAGAAGGGATTTTCCGTGGGGCAGTTAAAGTCCATCTGAATGGGGCTTTGTGGGTATATCAAGTTAAATGGTCTTGCATTTGGGCATGGGCCATCAGGTTTATAGAAGAAGACTGATGGGACTGCTGTGATCAGTGAGGAGGTTACAGTGGGAGATCTTGTTATCAATAATGGCATTGCTACCAGGTTACAGGAGCCAAATTTTAGACACCGCACAGTCCACTGTACATTTTTTTCACTTCTCCCCAACCAGGTCACTCAACGCACCATTGTAGTGGCATTGAGTAACTCAATTGGTTGCCCCACTTTTCCCCCCAGCCAGTGTACGGCCTGTACTGCCTCTTTTTTAAGCTCAGACCAACTTTCTCTTTGGCCTGGGCCAAGGCTGAGGTAGTTCGTTAATACTACAACATATGGTGTGGCCTTTGGGGAGACTCTAGTGAGTTTGAATGGCCATAATCTAATGTCCTTTTCCTAACATGATCAGAACAGTTTGGGTGTGGGTGGGCAGCAGTGGTGAGCTCTTTCATTCCCTGTTGAGGCTTAATGTCCAGATGGGCCCTGCTCAACTGGAGCTGCTTCTGCAATCCTGCTTAAGAGCATGATGTGCTCTTTGGGGCCATTCCTAATTTCTTTGTGTGTGGAATGATGGAGGTTGCCTGCAGCTTTTTAACAACATCCACGCAAGCTGCTACTAGAGTTTCCACCACCTCCAATTGACAGCTTAGATTTTCTATTAGGTCCTTCGCCCATGTCTCAGATGAGAGGAGCAAAGTTTGAATCTTTTTTCGCAGAGCAAGTAAATCCACATGCTTACGGTGGCCTCCACCATCCTCTACTTAATTTATGGATTGAATTGGTTTTGAGGAGGGTACGAAATGGTTGCTTTGTGCCCTCGCTGCCTCCACTCTCTTTTTCTTTTTTGTAGGGAAAGGTTATCAGATGATATGGGGGAGATAGATGTAATTGAAAGAAGACCGCTAAGCACATATACATTTCCCCTCTTGCATCTAGGGCCTACTGCATCAGTGGGCTCCTCATTGGGCTCTAAGCCAATGGGGGTCCACCTATAGCTTCCAGTACAGGAACATGGGTCTGAGCACCCACTATTTGATGGGTAGCCGCAGTTCTCATGTCAGTATTATTAATCAGTTTATTTATAACCTCTATGGCTCAATCGAGAAACTAGCAGGAGTGTCTCCCTGGATACATGTTTTTCCAGTGGCAGGAGTTATAAGCTTTCTCTTGCCCATGGTTCATTTATGAGTTGTTTACCAAAACTAAGAAACCAGGCTCAGTCCAGCCTCTTCCAGGCTCTGATGGGCACATAAGGGACCACTCTTTGCCCGGGACACCTTCTGGCTCAACCCGCGCTACAGGGGTCAGGAGCCCTCTTATTGCACTTAATTGCCCCACTTCCGTCTCTCGGCCACACTGGATGATGGGCTAAGAAGTCCACCCAGCGCCATGGTTGCAGCAGCATCCAACATAGTAGGAGTCAGGAGTGCTCTTATTGCCTGCCTTCTCTTCTTGGCCACACTCGATACTGGGCTATGAATTCCACATTTCCATATAGCTCCCTAGTTGCCGCGACGTCCCACACAGCAGGAGTCAAGAACACTCTTATTGCACGCTAATGTCATGCCTTCTCCTCTTGACCCCACTGGATGCAGGGCTATAGTCCACACAGCCCCCCTAGTTGTAGGGGTGTTCTGTGCAGAAGTAGTCAGTACCACTCTCAGGGCCAGATGTACAAAATATCCATTTTGCGATTTCCTAATTGTGATTTTTAGCGAATCCTAATTTAGGAAATTGCAAAACTGCATGTTCAGAAGCTGGCCGGGCCCAAATTGCAACTCGAAAACGAGTCGCTTCACAAACAAGGAAATCAATATTTGTCAAAATAGCAAATGCTGTCACAACTAGCGAACACGTTGGAAAAATAGCAATTCTGCTTCCTGGTTCAGGGAGATGACCCCTGAAACAGGAAGAGCAGGATCCCAGCAACCAAGAAGGGAGGCAGAGACAGGAGGCTGGAGAGCTGCAGAGCACAGGCAGTGATCTGAGGACCCCAAACACCAGTTACGCAACACCAGGAATGGCCAGCCAGCAGTAGGGCGGAGGAAGAGAAAACTGAAGTTCTCTGAGCAGAAACTCAGGATTCTCACTGAGGAGTGTTGCAACAACCACCGCCTCCTGTTTGGCCGGGCATCAATGACTGTGCCAGAGACACAGAAATGCAATATATGGAAGAGGATGCAGCAGAAGATAAATGCTGTGGGTGGGGCATAGTGCTTTGTTGAAGAGATTCGCAAGAAGTGGTACGACCTCCGCTCACGAACAAAGAAAAAGGCAGCAACATGCCTGAGTGATTCCCATGCTACAGGAAGCAGACCTTCAACTGCACCCCACCCAAGACACTGGAGGCTAAAGTGGATTCAATCCCGGAGACAGAGGCTGTCATTGGATTCGACAAACTGTGATCACAGTGTTGACCAGCATGTTCGCTCTTGTATCCGCCTCCTCCCCTGCTGAGCAGCCAGTATGCCCAATCTCCATGTTATCACGTACAGGAAAGCCTTTGTGGACAGCTGTGGTGCATTCTGGGCTAGCTTTTATACTTTGCACTAAGTTACCACCTAGTTTGAATTGGTGGTAAATTGCATGTGCAAACAGGCCAAATTGCGACAAATCTCTATTTGCGACTACCACGAACATCCTGTTTGTGAGTCGCTATTAGTGATTTCTTATTACTGACTCGCTATCTCTGTTCGCAAAAAAAAAGCAACTCGCAAACCAATTGCATCACTAGTTTTTGGTTTTCGAAGGCTTTCATACATTGCATACAGACTTTTTCCATCCGCAAACCACTTTGCAACCATTTTGCGAGCCACTATTCATTTGTACATCTGGCCCTTATCGCGCGTTAGTGACCCACCTCCTCTCTGCAACACTGTATGCTGCGAAGTCAACACAGGCCCCTGGGTGCAGCGGCGTCTTTTCAGTCTTTTCCTTCACAAAGTCAGAGGAAGTCAAGCAGTTCACAATGTTAGTCTAGAAGGGTACCTCCAGCCTCCATGCTTTGCAGCATTCAGTTAGAAGCAATTCAAAGTGGACGGCTCTGACAGATACTCATACACTCCACAATCGCCTCTGGCTCACACAACCATCCACCTATTATCATTAGGCCTGGGCAAAAATTTCGTTCCGTTCGCGGAAATTGCGATAATTTGACATTTTTGCGTTCCGCGGAGAGCGCGAAAATGTCAAAAATTCCGGTTTCCGCAGCTTGGCGATAATTTGTTTCTTGCTCGCGCTGTAAAATGATACATTCTCGCGCGCGCGCGATCGCCTTACCTGAATCCCTGCGTTCGCCGACAAGTTTTCTTGATCCGGTCGCGTTCTCCATGAGATGTTGTATTGTTTTTAGCCATTTGCGCTGTCTCGCGACAGTTCGCGCCCGCAGTGACGTCATGCGTCGCGCGATCACGTCTTTCTTCTCGCGATCATGCACCGTGAGAACAACTCAAAACAAGATGGCCGCGCCCGCAAGCAACCACATGGGTAAGTTGGCGACCCGCAACCATGCAGAAAATCTCGCGAACATGCCAGAAAAAAACTTCCGCATCTTCGCGATATTTCTGCTTGTTTGCGATAATTTTAAACATTCTCGCGATAATTTGCGAAGGTTAATTCCGCAAATTCCGCCCACCCCTAATTATCATACTATGTATTAGTCATGTGCATGGAATGTGGAAAAATGGCCAGTCTAAAGAGCTTGAGCAGAACTTTAGGTGTGAAGCCGGTTATGTTATGTTATTTTGACTTGTATGGCACAGCTTCTCACCTGTGAAGGTATCCAGGCGCTGGAGCAGGAACTTAGGCTGAGTGGTGCTCCTAGTTCAACATCCAGGTCTTCAGTTTCTTGCTTAAATTGAGAAGAGAAGTAGCAGTCCTGTTGTGTTGAGGAAGTTTATTCAAGTTCTTGGCGGTGATGAAGAAGGCATGCCCTCCTGACTTGCTTCTCCGGATGCAGGGGATTCATGCATGGGAGAGAGAGGTGGAGAGTAGCTGTCTGGAAGGCTGGTTGAATTGGGGTTGGTCTTTGAGGCATGCTGGTATGGCATTGAGAAGGGCTTCATTGGCGTGGATGAGCAGCTTGAATTTACAGCGTTTCTGGATGAGTAGCTAGTGTAGTTCAGAAAGGTAGGGAGTGATATGAGCGCTTAATGGGATGTCTGGGAAGAGTCTGGAGTATTTGCATGAGCTGGTTGGAGATGCCGACATAGAGTGTTTTGCTGTAGTTGAGTCTACTGGTTATTCGGGCTTGAGTGAGCATGCTTCTTATGTGTATGTGGAGCCATTTAAAAATCTTGTGACGCATTATGAGTATGATGCAGCAGGATGTGATCACAGTGTTGACCAGTTTGTGCATTGTGAGTTTGTTGTCAAGGATGATGCCGAGATTTCTGTAGTGGTCTGTGGGGGTGGGCGAGGAACCTAAAGCAGGTAGCCACCAGGAGGTGTCCCTTGGGGAGCTCTTGTTTCCGAAAATCAGGTTCTCCATTTTGCCTGTGTTCAGCTTAAGGCAGTTCTCTTGCATCTGGCCGCTGGCGCAACACAGGCCCCCGCAGCCCCGTGTTGCGGGGGGCCCCCAAGCTGCAGGGGGCCCCCTCAGCACACTACTCAGGCCTTAGAGCTCCATATGAAATACGGAGTGGGGCCCCCTCAACTTTCGTTACGCCTTTGCATCTGGCTGGGCACGTTGGACAGGCAGGAGGTGAAGTTGGTCTTGGTAGTGTTGTTCAAGACACTGAGGGAGAGATTGAGCTGAGTGTTGTTGGCGTAGGAGACAATGTTGATGCCTTGGGCTCTTATGATGCTGGCGAGGGGTGCCATGTACACGATGAACAGGGTTGGACTGAGGGAGGAGCTCTCGGTGACTCCACAAATGAGTGGTCTGTGTTCAGAGGTGCAAGTGGAGAGTCTGACTGGTTGATTCCTGTTGGAGAGGAAGGAGGCGATGCAACTCAGGGCGGGCCCATGAGTCCCTGACTCCTGCAGTCTGGCGATGAGGGTGTCATGGGAGATTGTTTTTTAGGCCGCCCAGTGGTCAAGCAGAATGAGAGTCCTGGTTTCCCCTCTATCCTTGATGGACCGGATGTCATATGTTGCTACCAGGTTGGCAGTTTCCCTGCTGTGGGTGCTACGGAAGGCTGCTTCTCAGTTCAGGGAACAGGGAAAAGTGCTGCCATTGCTAAGCCAAGCTAGCATGACTGGACACGAGGACAGTAGTCCCATGTCCAAGAAAGGTAAACCTTCTGTGCTTCTCCAGACCACAGAACCCCGCTGTGGGCCTTCAGGGCAGTGCATTAAACCTAGTCCCAGTGTACACGTACGGTTGTCACATACATGAGCCACAAAAATACAATGTACCATAGAAACGTGTACTTGGGTAACTCACAGCAAGTTTGGCAGTCCTGTCTCAACAGATTAGCACCTAAAGTAGTCAGTGGGCCTACCACATAACTAGGCCAGCCTCATACTACCACCTACCACATCAACAGTCATCAGACCCCCAGCAATCATCAAAAGAAGTGGAGCATTGGTAGGGCGTAAGAAAAGGGCTCATCGCTGACGCACTCCCTTTCAAGCTGCCCTTTTCCCAGTGCTACAATAACTCCACATTTAAAAAGTTTTCGGAGGAGCCGTGATGGAGTGCGTCCCAGCCACTTCCTTGCCATTAGTTTTAACCTCAAAATACAATCAGTGACGCTTGCGTTCAAAGGTCAGGGTTCGGAAGTGTCCCCCAGGTTCCAAGTTAGTACTTTATAAAATTGCATAAATAAATGAACAGTTTCCCTCCGTCACAAAGTGTGGAAAGAGTCCACGCTATTAGGATTTTCTATTACTCCGACACCGTGTGGGAAAGGTCATGAAATGGATCCAGGCATATAAAGTTGCAAGCTTCTCCCATGCCGCTCAGGTTACTGTCTGAACTGGATTACAGACTGACTTGCAGAGGTAACAACACAACAATAAAGTGGCTATGCGCCTTTTATCCTTAAAACACCCTTCTATATGAAAATGTATCTTGCAAAAATAGATTCCTAGTGACTTTTCAGGCGCTGATACACTTGTTCCAAACTGTTCTTAATCATCTGCTAGGTTAAAATGAAAGTAACCATCAAAACCTAGTGTCCCCATGACGTGGGAGGGTGCCTGGCATGAGTTGGTGACTGGGGTGGGGCTGCCCTTGCAGCCCATGCCTGCCCTGAAGCGATTTTACCAGTTGTATTTTGTGGCTGGTAAAATCTGGCTAGTTGTTTCAAACTTGGAAAAAAACATGTGTATTAATAATTGTCCCTAGGTATCCCACCCCAGGGATAACTTTGAGTCCAACTTGTCATTGGCCCAGAGGGTCTAGAAAAAGAGGTTTGGGGGTGCTGCGGTACTCCCAGATAGCCTAGAAGGAATTTTACAATTCTCTTGAAACTTGAGACAAACGGAAAGGAGTTGGCCTAACGGCTAGAGAGGTCGACCACTAATCTGGGGAACTGGGTTTGAGTCTCGGCAATGAGCTGAACAACCTGTGATTCTGGGCAAATCGCTTAATCTCCTCGTGCCTAACAAAAATGAATGTGTCCTCATGTAATGCGACTGGTGCTATGTAAAGCACTCTGATAAAAAAAATGAATGTGTCCTCATGTAAGGCGACTGGTGCTATGTAAAGCGCTCTGATAACAAAAATGAATGTGTCCTCATGTAATGCATCTGGTGCTATGTAAAGCACTCTGATAACAAGCATTTACAATGCAATGGTCTCGGCATTGTTAAAGTTAGAGCTATTGGCACTGCTCATGACATTATTTTAGTTTATGTTTTTATTTTTAAAACATTTAAAGAAACGCCATTGTTATTTACAATGTCATTAGCTTAATCTCTCTCAAATGCGAGACCTATTGCATTTGCACCCACACACAGAGCCACACACTCAAAGCCACCCACACACACAGAGCCACCCACACAGAGCCACCTACACAGAGCTATTCACATAGAGCAACCCACACACAAATAGAGCCACCCACACAGAGCCACCTACACACACAGTTACCCACACACAGACAGAGCCACCCACGCTTAGAGCCATCTACAAAAAAAGCCACCCACACAGAGCAACACACACAGAGGCATACACACACACACACACAGAGCCTCCCACACACACACAGAGCCACCCACACTTACACAGAGCCACACACAGAAAGCCACACACACAGAGCCACACATACATACACAGAGCCACATACACATACACACACAGCCACACACACATACAGAACCACACACACACACATAGATCTAGACACATACACATTGATCTTGGGAGCCAAAGCAGAAGTGGCACCGTTGTTTCTAGATCTTTGCATTTATCACTAAAAATTAAGCATTTAAAAAATAAATGACTAATAAAAATTGACAGATTGGTCAGCGAACACTCCTGCCGTAGTCGTTACTCTCTGACTCGCAAAAGAACGGAAAGTTAAGGAAGCTGTTGAGGTTTTCTCTAGGTTTGCCATGATGATTACTCATTGGTCTCAGGATTTTGTATGGTTAGGTCTGAAACATCAGGAAGCTGCTGAGACGTGTCCTGCCCTCTGCCGGAGCAAATTCCATGTGGGAGACACAAACATTATCTGTTGTTCCGTCCCCTGGCCTCAGGTAACCCCACATTTCCTTTGATTTACTCTCCCGACTGAAATATTACATTTATTCAAATTACAGACGCTAGGGGCGCCAAGTAATTTATAGCAGTTTTCCCGAACTGACTTTTTTCCCGCTCTGTCCCTAATTTCTCTCAGTGCCGCCCCTCCCCCCGCCCCCACAGGAGCCCTTATCCTGCCCTTTGTATTGCTGCTCGTCCTTCTGCTTCTCGGGAGGTGTTAGGGGGGGGGAGAGAACACAATGCAACGGGACGGGCTCACGGGTTGGCCACGCGCCATTTGATTACGGGGGCTTTGTCAGGCTGGCTGTCCCGTCATAGCCAGTGCTTTGAAGGACACTTAAACGAACTGCATCGAGAAATTCAAAAAAATGGGTGACAATCCCAGGATAGAAACATTAGCAAATAAAGGGCCCACCTAAAATGAAGGTGCCATTTCACTTCCAAATCCGAAGGTTTACTCGAGAATACACATCAGCAGCATGTTACCCCCACAGAGGACCAGCAAGCTGCCTGAGCTTGAATTTTCGGGGGTCGCGCGCATGACTCCGTAATGCTGTTAAAGTGTCCCAGATAACTAGATAATGTGTTTTCTGTAGCAGCAGCACAGATGGAAGGAAGGGCAGTCATGAACCTACAAAGATGTTTTGGTCTGGCTTGAAAGTCCAACTGTCACCTGACATTTTAACCTAGAGCAATATTATTCTACAGTTATTTGCTCAAACATAACTATATATCCATTCTCATGCTGTTTTCTTGCAATATTTTCACATTACCATACAACATTCCTCTAAAGTCAGACCTATTGGCATTGCTCTGTCTTGTGGTCCACCTCCTCTGAATTCGGTCTCAAGTCTCGTGGGTGAAACCATGCTCATGCTAAAGTTCTGCTGTAGTCCTGTGATCATTTAGAGGTCGTGCTCTTTGGCCTGTGCTGTGACGTCCATCTGTAGAGAGCTCAAATGCTTGTAATCCGAGACTAAATATATTCTGGATTCGCTGTTCTACATTTTAAAGGGCAGAAATGTTTCAGGATATTGGACTCAAACACTCTGAATTAAATAGAAACATAACTGCATCTATCCCTATTGGCCACAGGGGGGCATACTTCAACATGAATACGGAACCATCTGGCAGCCTAATCTCTAGAAAGCGCGAGGCGCGTCATCCTGGTTGATCGTGAAAGCCTTGGACGTGTTTCCGAAAAGCGCCGATCCGTTTCAGTTTGACTGCTGTTTGTCCTTACTATCGGTTCAGCTGTACAAAACATAGCAATGCGCTGATAGCCCGAGCACGCACTGCTCAGGGCATCTTGGTCCGACATTGAGAAGGTAAAAACGGGACAGGTCACCATAAAAGTAGGACTAAAGTCTTTCGTGGTACTTTCATGTCTGGCATGTCCCGGTTTTTACGTAGCCCGGTAAATGTATAGAGTGTGTGTGTGTATATAAAATATACACATATGCGTTTATACAACATGAATAATGTCACAAGGCTATGTTTATATAATGTGAGTTGTGGCTGGACCTCCACCCTGAGCCCCCCTGTCCTCGTCCCTGCTCTGTCTTTCCTTCTGCAGTGAGCTCACAGCCAGCCTCCTCCTGTGCTGCCTCAAATAAAACAGATAATAGCTTAAATCACTTCAGACTGTAGAGGCGCCTGTTGAAAGGAGAGAAGAGTTTAGAATTCTCCTTTGCAGAATGACGTGACCTTTGTCCTAAAAACTGAGACAAGATTGGAAATTAACAAATGCGTCCGGACGCCGGGACACCACCGCCTTTCTCCGAGGTCAAGCAGAAATGCCTCTGAGAAACGCAGAGGCGTTTTTGGATTCGGGGGCGTGTTTTTCTTTCTCTCCTCTTGCCATTGGCTGGAATGTTTACATTCCAGAGGAGAGAAAGAAAGTAAAAAACACGCCCCCGAATCCGAAAAAGACGGGGCTTAAACGGACAGACGCCCCTCTCCTCCAATGGCTGGCTTCCGTTTAGGAAGCCAGCCAATGGAGAAGAGGGGCGGGTTCAAGCCCCGTACTGAAGTCATTCAATCTCACGAGTGAGACTGCGCAAGCGCAGCCTTCGCTAGCCGAGACCTAACAAAAATGAATGTGTCCTCATGTAATGCGACTGGTGCTATGTAAAGCGCTCTGATAACAAAAATGAATGTGTCCTCATGTAATGCAACTGGTGCTATGTAAAGCACTCTGATAACAAAAATGAATGTGTCCTCATGTAATGCGACTGGTGCTATGTAAAGCGCTCTGAGGGTCCATTCGGGTCAAGTTTGCACTATATAAAATTCTGTTAAAAAAAAAAAAACTCGGTTAAAAAAGTTCCAGTAAAGTCTTTTGTCAAAAAGAGAGATGTATTACGTTTTCCTTCTGCCTACAGGCTGAAGGTATTCCTGAATATAAATTTTAGGCCGCTCGTGGTGTGGGACAGGGGAGTGTGAATGGGCCACTGATACTGAGGTACAGGGGAGTGTAAAAGCAAAACATATGCAAAAATTTCCAACGTAAGTAAATAAATAAATGTGCTTGCTTTTCAAGCTAAACTACAAATATTTGCAAATGTGTATCATCAGCATACTCTCTTAATCCTGAAGTGTGATGGCAACAAAAATTGTAATAGAGTCAATGCAGAGCAAAACAAGGTACATTCATTTCTCTGTGATACCTACAAGGTTAAACCACTTGGGGGCATATTATCAAGGACGGCGTTAAAATTATCGCCGGTTTAGCGGCAGAAAACTGCCGCTAAAGCGGCAATAATGGGCTTGATAATATGCCCTGGAGAATTCCAATAGAAGCCCATGTTGACACCAGAACATGGACTTCTATTGGAATTCTCAAGGGCATATTATCAAGCCCATTATCGCCGCTTCAGCTGTAGTTTTCTGCCGCTAAACCGGCGATAATTTTTAACGCGGTCCTTGATAATATGCCCCTTCGATTCTTATTTATTTGAAATATCTCCATTTTTCATTTAAACTAAACACAATTTCACAACCCCAAATCACAATTTTGTGACATATATTATGCAATTTATTACTACGATAGGCAATGCCAATCATCTTCTATGTTACATGCTGGCAGGCTAAATATGGTTAAATACTGGGGTGGGTGTAACTCACGTAATTTTGTGTACCGTAATCTTGCAGAATTATCTAAGAATTCAGTGAGATTGCCCTTGAATTATGCAAGAACAGTAATTAAGCATATAGCTCTATTTCTTGGCACAAAAATGCCCCCTTATGTCCAAAATAAATGTGAGGATGCATTTTGCGCTAAGACATATTGCTAGATGCAACAGAACACGATTAGCAAGCACGAACAGCCACTCGTGCTCGCTAACTAGGCCCTTGGGGTAGGATTTTCCCCCCACTTACTACTGGCATTTAGCGCTATTTTATTAGTGCAAAATGCTCCCTCGTGTCCAAAATGAAAGCAAGGATGCATGTTGCTCTAAGAAACAGCACTAAATGCAGCAGAACACAAAAAGCGAGTTTGAGCCGCCTCTCACTCTTGCACTCGCTACATGTGTGCTTTCGTGGTATGATTCTTTTCCACAATTTACTCTTAATTACACGAGCAGAAGTAATTGCACAAATATTGGTAATTCCATGTCAGTGTAACGTGGAATTACTGAGAGTCTGTTGATTAATTAGGCATAGTTCTAATTCTGCCCAGGCCTATGGAATACCCAACTTCTGCACATATTACCATTTTTTACTCTGTTTAAGTTTAGCAGTTAAATCAGTGATGTGACGTGAAATTAGAATATCAGTGACAATATAAGACCACATAACAACGTGCAAAATCTGTGCTTCACTACACCAGCAAAATGGGTGGAAAGTATATTTATGAAAATGTTCAAAATTATAATATAATGGTGTTGCACCTTCTCATGCCCACAACCCTGTATATCAGTTGGTGATACTATTGCCATTATAATATATATGGCCACACCATCAATCTTCCTACAAACTGGTGGAATCCTTAGGGTCTGATTTAGAGTTTGGTGGACAGGGCACTCCATTGCAAATGAGACAGTTTCCTTTCTACCAAACCCTCGGTCCGTCCACCTAATTTAGCAGTGAGTAGAATATTTTGACTGATGGCCCAATGGTGGGAGGCCATTGGAAAGCGAACTTTCACCATAATCCAATTTAGGGTGGACTGTGTAATGTCTTTTTTACCCTGACCTTCACTGTCAGAAAAAAACCTTGGCTATAAGAAACAAAAAAAAAACAACCATGACCTCCAAAACCTGGGAGAAACAAACTCCCAGGGTGTGGGGGACATTAGTTTTTTGTTTTTTAGAAAACAAATTCCACTTCAGAAGTATGTTTTTGAAAAACAAAATACTTTTGAAATATTTGACAGCTGTCTGTCATGGTTGACGGTTCGTCCGTTAACCTTGTCTTAAATTGAATGGAACAGCCATGACAGCAGTTCCTGTCAACATTGAGAGTTGTCCACAGCAGCCAACTCTAAATTTGCCAGTTGGAGGTCCCTCAGGATGGCAGAGGAATTTTCGCGCCATCCCATCAATTTAAATCAGGCCCTTAGTGTTTTGCTCTTTCATATGAAATAAATCGGATGTTTGCAGACACGGAGAATCTGCAGCGCAAAATTAAACAAACCAATAAGCAGTTCGATATTTTTTGCAAAAAAAGATATCAGAATCAGTTTAATTAGCGCTGTGAAATCATCGCTGGATTTCACACGCTAATGATCATTATCACAGTCTATCGCTGGATTGTACTTCGCCTGTTAGCAAAGCGTTTCTAATACGCCGCTAACACGGCGATCTAATTCAGCGATAGAGGGCGATAATGAAAAACGCACTAAGCACGATTTGCGATATTTATCGCATGTTCTTGATAATATGGCCTCACATTTCTTCATGATGGCATAATTGTTGTCTAACTTCATCATCAAAGGTTCTACGCAACAACAAAAAATCCTAGTTTTGAAAGATGTTGATCTTGTTCACGTGTTTGATTGAGCATTGTGCTCGGATTGGTTCAAGTTGCAAGTGAGTAGAATGTGTAATCCACATTGCCCTTCACACTTTCGTGTTGACTTTCTATGTGACACATGTGTTTTGTGTCCTCATCAGTCCAATGCCACCTGCTGTATTCTTGCTATCCATCTGGCCCTCATGTCAAACGGTCTCATAGCTTTCGGTAACTTCTCTAGTAAACACACACTCTCAGACTTTCTTTCCATCTAACTTCTCTCCTTCAGTGCTATCTTAACGAGTTGTGGGTCCCTGGGTAAAACATATTTTGGGGACCCCTCTGCAGAACAATTTTTAATGTATTAACTATTTCCCGTTAATGCAAGCCCCCCTGCTTATAAACATTACTGAGTTATTGTTAAAGTTTCTGAAAAGGAGGCACACAAAAATAAACAAAACATCAAGCTGATGTTGACTCCCAGCCAAACACTACCAAAAGACTTTGAATAGCTATTTATAAAGCCTTTTCTTTAAGCATTTGGAATTTCTTTTCTCTTGCAACAATGTTTTACATAAAATTCAGCATCTAACCAGCTTTGTCCTCCCTTACAGGAAAGACACAACTAGGGTCAGTAGGTGGATGTTTAGTGAACTAGTGCATCGCCCTAAATTTAATCATATGTACCATCGAACTTGGAATTGTAAATTTAGCAGGCAATAAGCAGCTAATGAAATATGTGGAGGAAAGCAACCTTCTTCACCCTACCCAATTTGGGTTCCGGATCCGTCATTCTACGGAGTCTGCCCTTCTTAGGGCTACCGAAACCCTCAGGCAAGGTGCTGACGAGGGACAAACCATGGCTCTGATCCTCTTAGACCTCAGCGCGGCGTTCGACACTGTAGCACATTCCATCTTGCTGCAGTGTCTGAACAAAGGTGGAGTGAGAGGGGCAGCGCTGAAATGGATCTATTCATTTCTTACAGGCCGAGGCTTCCAAGTGAGGCAAGGAGATCATTACTCTGAGCGAATTGCTTTGGACCAGGGGGTGCCACAGGGCTCGTCCCTGAGTCCAACACTTTTTAACCTCTATGTTGCCCCGATTGCCACCCTAGTAGAGAGTCACGGCCTTCAAATGGTGTCTTATGCCGACGACACACAGTTGGTGATCTCCCTGTCGCGCGCACCCGATCTTTCGGTGGACATCTTCAGAGCTTGCATGCAAGATCTGGCTGCCTGGATGTCCGCCAATTGTCTCAAGCTTAATGGAGGCAAGACCGAGGTGCTGGTTGTGGGGGGAGACCGATCTGCGTGGACGTCGGCATGGTGGCCAACATGCCTAGGTCCAATACCTATCCCGTGCCAGAAAGCAAAGAACTTGGGCATCTGGTTCGATACTGACCTGACCTTTGGCCCCCAGATTAATCGGGTGGTCGGTTCATGCTTTGGGACCCTTAAAAGTCTTAGGAAGACACTGAAGTTTTTACCTGTAGGCGCTCGTCAAACCCTGGTGCATGCACTAGTCACATCAAAGATGGACTATGGCAATCTTCTCTATTTAGGGACTTTGGAGAAGAACTTGAGCCGCCTACAGGTCTTACAGAATGCCGCTGCCCGACTAGTGCTTAGATTACCTAGGAGAGCCGCATCCTCAGTGGCCCTCCGGTCTTTGCATTGGCTCCCGATTAGAAGCAGGGTAAAATTTAAAGCACTATGCACATGCCATCGGATCATCAACGGGAGGTCTCCTCTCCCTTTGAAAGGCCTGCTGACGCCTTATGAGCCGTTCCGCTCCCTGAGATCGTCCGGCTCAGGACTCCTGGTTATCCCCAAGGTATCTAGAGCACGGATGGGCGGAAGATCCTTCAGGTATCTTGCAGCCTCTAGATGGAACACTCTACCCACAGCATTGCGACTAGAACCATCAGAACCAATCTTTAGAGCCAAGCTTAAAACTGCACTATTTGAACAGTAGGGTATTCCACTCTGGTAGTTTCCAGTAAGTATCTGCTCTTCAGCGCGGGGACACGCCGCTGGGCGTCACCAAGCGCTTTATAAAACCCCCTAAATAGAAAAATAGAAAATATTCACAATCACAAATAAATCCCCATCTACAAATTGTGTCTTTGCTGCAACCCTGAAAATAAAGCACTATTCTGAGGATTTTCACCATTCCATCAGGTGAAATCTGATCATTTTCAATTGAATTTTCTTCCCATGCTTCTCCCTGCTCTCGTCATTTTATGTGTGCGCTTCTGTGGCTAGACAGCAACATCAAACTATGCTGAGTAGAAGAAATGGAGGGCGATGGAAGAGAGGAGAAGGACAGAGAGGTAAATAGAATCATATAGTGCAACCGGTAAGGCAAAGGGAGAACGAAGATAGAGGCAGAAATGAGGAAAAAACAGGTGCGTTAGGGAGAACTGTAATGTAAAGAGGGAAGGGTGAGGTAGGCAGTCAGAATGTAACTAGAGAAAATAATCAAAGATTTACAGAGTGTAGGGAACAGACTTTTTATGTATGATCAACCCAAAAATGTCTGGCCTGAAGCTGCTTGTCTTTCGACTCTGAAGTGCACTGGGCCCTGCTGAAGAGGCCACAATGCATGTGCTCTGACCCCATAAAGAGGATGTGCAATTGGCTAGTCCCTGATTGGCAAATTTAGCTTACCCATAACTTCCTAGTATATGTGCAATGTGTAACCAGGGTAGGTTAGTTAAAAGTCACTAGTTGACTCAGTACTCAGTTGTGCCACTGATGGAGCGGGAAAAATAAAACATTTTAGTATACCCAATCCATTTATATAAGTTTATATTAAAATGATTAACAATTAATTCTAACAATTAATTGAGCGTGAAATGGTACTAATCAACCTTATTAACCAAGAGAATACACGTGGGAATGCATTAGCATGGCTAAAATAAGTGAACTAAGTTTGTATGCATCTTAAATTTAAATGTTTACCTTAAGCAGTGTTAATGTGATTTGCGCTTAAATAAACCAGCATTAACGGCTTTAAATGTTGCATATGGCTAGATAAATGCACGCACATATGGGTATTAGTAAGGGATTAACACTGTTTTATTAATTTCCATGTATTAATTATGATTTGTGTTTTCTTTGCTTAAAGTACTATTCTGGCCGACCCAAAACATGGCCGTCGGTTGAAGCCTAACTAAAGTACATTAAATCATCATTTGAACAATGGAGGAAGGCGCCTGCACTGACTTCATTCGTGTCCTTTGTGTGACCTGATATGCCATGTCCATGAAGACTACTCTGGGCGAGATGCCAGTGTCCCTGAACATGAAGAAAATGTTGCCAGTTGGGAACGAAAAGCCACCTTTTCACAATAGACTGATACTTTCCTGACCTGGGAACATTCTTTCCCATGCGCCTAATATATTCATTTAGAATGTTACTTAAAGTATTGGAATGAGGCAGAATTCAACCAATCAACGATCTGCAAATAATAAAAAGATACTATGATATGTAAATTTTGGAATAAATATTAGTGGTCTAGAGAGGGAAATTAGGTCATCACCCTGAGAGCTTGAGACGCGCTCGGATCGATGCTACTCTATGCGACATCCCATGCTGACAGCAGAGGACGGGACGTTAGAATACTGATGATCATTCAAAGGACTGATGCTGACTTAGAAAACGACAATTAGCCAGAATAGGTAAATATGACAAACGATAATATGGCATTGTTAGGATTTAACTTGCAAATTAATTAGATAAAGAATTTGATTATTTTAAGAATTGTGTCGGGTGATTATTTCTTGTGATGTTTATTGATTTAAAATGAGAGTTAAAGTGTGTTTCATCAAATTCCAAATCAACTAAAACTAAACTAGTCGACCTCTCGGATGGAGGAACTGTTAGAGTAAGTCAATAGATGTGTTTTCCTCTATCCGAAGTGAATAGCTGCAGTTCAGGATCTGGATATCTATCTCTCTCTCCTCTGTAAGGCACGGATAGTTTGATTAATTGAATGAATGTTGGTGTTATGGGCCCCACCAGCGTGTGATGTGTGTATGTGAGTGTGACTGCGGAATCATTCTGTCCGTGGAAGCAGGGGGAGATTTTGCGTTCTGATCTGCACCAGTTTTCTTGGTAGCAGTATGATGGTTTTTATTGTTTTGGTTTGTTGATTTTGGCATGTATATAGCTTATCGATTATTGATTGGTATTGAGATATGTACTAACACTATATGTTGAAGTAGTATTGAGTTTTATGTGGTCTGTACGGCTTCTGGGATGTAAGAAGTCGGTGACAGTTCTGTAGCAGGGCAGAGGTAAGCGCTGCTCTCGGGAAAGACGGAATTGTGGTTGCCCGTAGGTACACGGGAAAGAACGTGTGACAATTGAAGTTGCGCGTCACATTGTCTGGGTTCGATTCGGTGACATCGTTGTGTGTTGCCATTAGAGACATTTTTCTGTGTGCGAGAAGTACGTATGATAGCAAATGGGTTACCTGTGAAATTTTGGTCTTAGGTACCAGGAAACCAAATGGTATGCCAATAACGCTTATCACTGAAATGGTAGCAGGCGTTCTCTGAGCTTGTAAGAAGGACAAAGTAGAGGTAAGCGCTGCTTTGTTAACGTATGTTATAATTCTGTAGTAGGACAGACTGTTTGCTGTTCTCGGGAAGGCAGGATTCAGTGTGAATGAACGGTATTTCCTTGTGTGAAAGTGCGTGAATGGAATAGCATTCGGATTGATTGTAGAACTCTGGTTTTATTTCTCAGGAGCATTGCGTTTCCAACTATGTGTTTTAATTCCGGAGAAAGCAGTTAATTGATGGTTGATAGAAGGGTGAAGTAGAGGGATGTGCTACTTTGCTAACGGATGTAATTATTCTGTAGTAGGGCAGAGGTAAGCGCTGCTCTCGGGAAGCAGAATTCTCGTGGGAAAAGTCTTTTGCTATTCTGTGATTAGCGGAGCAGGCAATGGAGATGTTTGTATGTTGTAACTAACAAGTATCGTAAAAAATTGAAACAAAGGTCTACCGAGTAGTTTTGTAAAGGAGGGGTAGACTGGAGACAGGAGTCAGGAGCAAGAGCAGCTGCAGCGACTGTTGACGTCAGTGAGACCGCGCTAGGATTGACAGCTAGTCGGTGACGTAGACGCCCCAGGATTGGTGCATTAGTGTGGGTCGCGCAGGGATTGGAGATTGTGACAGTGACGTAGACGCCCCAGGATTGGTGCGTTTGTGTGAGTCGCGCAAGGATTGGAGATTGTGACAGTGACGTAGAGACACTAGGATTGGTGCGCGAGTAAGAGTCGCGTTGCTATTGGACTAGAGATCGTACTGAGCAGGAAAGACTAAAAGAGTTCACGAAAGAAGGAGAATGTATTATCATTCACCTGAAAAGAAGTAAAAAATCGCTATTTGGAAAAATGAAAAGTTGGTTCGTGAAAGACAAAAAGATCGTGACTAGGGAAGGACAGTTACTTCCCCCAGCGAAAACCCCTGCATCCTTTATGGTTGCGAAATATGGGTACCATACTTGCATTTGGTTAGATAACTGGGCAAAATATACAAAGGAAGACGGAGTTCTAGCGTTTCCAGAGGATGGGTCCTTTAATTTGGCAATATTGAGAAACTTACGCGAGAGAATGATGAGCTTAGATCCGCGACCTAGGCTTACGCAGTTTGAGGCATTGACAGAGTGGGAAGACGAGATGCATGAGCGAGAAAAGCAGAGGAGTGGCAACCGGAATAAGTACATGTTTGGGCGGCCAAACGATCGAGAAACTCATAGTGATCGGATAAGAAGGTGGCGAGATGCTAGTATGACTGAAGGACTGTTTCCCGTTAGAACTGAAGGGGAAAGTGAAGGGAGAAAATGCCTAGAAAAGAGAAATCATGTAGAGATTCGGAGGTATGGGGCCAATGAGACAGATGATGATGTCCTAGATGATATGTTTTACAAAAATCCACCTCCATACAGGCAGGAACCAGAAACGCCAACCTCGGGCACACCAGTGAGGGAAACCCTGAGAATCATTAAAACCGAAGTTGTGACCCCAGAAGTAAAAAGAAGAAATTCTCTTAAGGAAAAGGGAAAAGAAAATAGAGCTGAGAGTGAAAATTCCAAGGAACTGGCACAAACCACATTAGAGCTAACAGAGAAAATTAGAGAATTGACGAAAAATCTGGAAGCAGTCACAGTCCCTGTGACCATAGGTCCAGTTATGCCTATTTTTGAGAAGCAGAAAGACAGTGAGCACGGATTAACAGTTCCGTACGTGAATCCAAGACAGGCAGAACAGCCCCTGATGAGAGCGAGAGAAAGTTCCAGGGAACATACTATGGGTAAAGGTGAATTACATGTGTCAAAGAATCCATTTTATTGTCCAGACACTGTAGAGAGAAGCAGAATGGTAGAAGGCTCGATGTTAGAACCACAGCGACTGACAAAACCAGGAAATGTAGAGAAGTCAGTGAGCATAACTACTGACGATTTAAATGACTGGTTAAAAGTTTTGCAGGATAAAGAAAAGGAATCTCATACCGTTGACGTAGCAAGATTACGGATGATGTTAGAAGAGTTGATTGTAGGGACTATCCCCACAGAGAAACTGAAAAATTTCCAAGATGAGGAACTGCTGTTCCTCTGTAAAAGCATCACTTGGAGAGCAAAGAATTTACATGACAAACTAGCGGAAATAGCGAGTGAAATGGGAATTGACATGGACAAAGTAAAGGCTTTACAGAAACCATACCGAGTGGACTTCACAGAAAAAGACATTGAGAATCTGAATGCTGCAGGGCGAATAGGGCAGATTAGGGACATAATCTCGGTGTTAAGAAAATGGGGAGATGTGGACAAATGGAAGAGCAGGTGGTATAGGAAACGGGATGACCCTTCAGACAGAACATATTCAGCATTTCCACTGAGGGAAAAAGAGAAGGTGGTGAATTGAGTTCCCTATGAGAGAGATTCCAGGAGGGGGATATGTACATGTCCCCTGGACCAGACAGGATATCTTGTCATTTACCAATGACTTCCCTCGACTACGGGAAAAGCCAGTTGAGTGGTATAGACAAGTAGACAGATTTGTGAAATTGTCGAAAGTGCTGTGGATCGACTTGAATAGTCTGTTCGATATAATTGTACCAGCAGACTTGTGGGCAGAATGTAAGATAGTCATAGATTGGCCCACCAAAGAATACCCAACAGATCCCAAAACAGGAGCCCCAGACCCCGAGGTTATGAAAAAGTATGTACAGGTTATGGCATTCTTGAAAAACAAAGTACCTCCAAAAGAGACAGATTGGGTTAAAATAGATCGAACACATCAGGAAGCAAAGGAGTCAGTCCACGCGTACTATGAGAGGCTAATTTTGGCTTTCAAACAGTTTAGTGGAGATGACAGTCTGGGAGAAAAAGACCTGAGTCATTTTGTGTACAGATTTGTGTATGGGCTGCGCTCCTGAGATTGGGGACATGATCAAGCAGCATACAGTGGACTGGCAGAGCAAGAAAATAGATGAGATTCTGAGGCATGCTAAATACTTCAGTGATGAGATTGAGGCAAAGCAGAGGAAATTAAAGGAAAAGGCAATGTGGGCTCAAGTGAAAGTCGCAGAGAGACAGGAAGCTCAGCTGGTGGAACAAGCTAATAACCCAGGTATTAAATCAAGATTTGGCCCAGGTAAAGGAAAGGGTAACATAGAAGAAGCCAAAAAGAAGTTTCCCTGTCACAATTGCGGAAGATTAGGGCACTGGAAATCCGAGTGTAAATATCCACCAAGTACTAATAATGAAAATCCATCATTGAATCCACAGGTGCAGTGTGAGGAGAGTGGCCCACCGCCGCAACAGCAGAAGGCTGTTAGTCCACAGAATCAGGTGCCGAAACCGCCTTTACCACAGAGCCGGAGTGTACAAAGATATAACAAGGAAGCAGGATTCTACAATGAAGAACAGGTAAACAAACCGACTCGCGCGAGCGCTGTATCACAATATTTGCTGCAAAATGATGAAAGTGAGCCAGAGGAGTTTTATTGACGGTGCCGAAAAGAGGAAGCAGAGTGCGTACTTGGCGCATCTCTTGAAATAGATCAGACTGGACCATTTGTAGATGGGAAAATTAATGACGAGAACATTACTTTTCTAGTAGACACTGGAGCTACACCATCCACAGTCAGGTCAGCAGATGTGAAGAATCTTCCTCTTTCGGATGAAACAATCCAAGTAGTTGGTGTATCGAATACACAGATTAGAACGTACCTTACTGAACCGGTAAGGGTCAGAATAGGAAAATTTTCAGACATGCACCGATTTGTGGTGTGTGACACTAGTCCTGTGAATTTATTAGGTAGAGACTTGTTGTGCAAAATGAATTGCACCATATTCTGTACCCCAGACGGAATAGCTTTTGAAACACCAGATGAAGATGTTCTGTACAAAATGACCATAGCTAACCGAGAGTGTGAGGTTGCTGGAACCTATGCAGTATTTAATCCAGATGAATTGCCCCCAGAGTTAAAACAGACAGTAAAAGCAGCAGTCTGGGATTTCACTGGAGAAGATGTAGGCCTGATGAGAAATGTAGACCCAGTGAGAATAGCTGTAAAAGAAGGAGCAGTTTACCCGAATATCCCACAATACAAGCTGACACCAGAAATAATAGCAGGAGTAACCCCGTTGATTGAGAAAATGATCCAGCAAGGAGTGTTGAGGGAGATAATGAGCAGCCCATGTAATTCGCCTATAATGGGACTGAAAAAGCCAAGTGGGAAATTCAGGATTGTACAAGATTTGAGAAAAATTATCAAGATTGTTGTGTCATGTTATCCCATTGTTCCAAATCCCTCAGTAATTTTGTATCAGATCCCACATGATGCAGAATGGTACACAGTAATTGATTTGTGTCATGCTTTCTTTTCCATTCCGTTGCATCATGACAGCCAGCCGCTTTTTGCATTTCGGTTTGGAAACCGTATTTTGGCATGGTGCCGAATCCCACAGGGGTATACAGAGAGCCCCTCCATCTTTAATCAGTTGTTAAAGAAATCACAGGAAAGCCTGACCATGCCTGAGAGTTCAGTCTTAGTCCAGTATATTGACGACTTATTGGTAGCGTCAAAGACACGTGAGGCCTGTGAAACAGACACTATAGCTTTGTTAAATCATTTGGCAGATGGAGGACTGAAGGTATCTCCAACAAAATTGCAATACTGTAAAAAAGAAGTGACATACTTGGGTCATAATATCGAAAAGGGCCTGAGAAAAGTAGCCATAGACAGAATCAGAATCATTAGAGGAATGAGAGGTCCAATGACCCAAAGAGAGGTGAGAATGTTTCTAGGCATGGTTGGGTACTGTCGTCAGTGGATAAGTAATTTTTCCCTGATTGCCAAGCCTTTGGTGAAACTGACAAAAAGTGAGGTAAAAGACCCCCTTGAACTGAACAAAGAGGAAATGACAGCTTTTAAACAGTTGAAGAACAGTCTGTGTGAGGCCCCAGCACTGGGTATGCCAGACTATGAGAAGGAGTTTGAGTTATACTGTAGTGAGCGGAACGGATGCACACTTTCAGTGTTAATACAGAAACATGGAAGACAAAGGAGACCAGTGGCCTATTTTTCGTCAATGCTAGATCCAGTGGCGGTAGGTCTGCCAGGATGTCTGAAAGCCGTTGCGGCTACATGTCGAAGTTTGGAGCAGAGTGAGGGAATTGTGATGGGATATCCAGTAAGAGTGTTTGTACCTCATAGAGTGGTGATCCTTTTAACAAGGAGCCGAACACAGTTCATGTCACATAGTCGGCTGACTATGTATGAAAAGGTCATTCTAGGTGCAAATAATGTGAGTCTGGAAAGATGTGTGAATGTGAATCCAGCTACACTTTTACCTGATGCAGAAAGAGTGGAAATAAGTTAAGAAGCTGATCATGATTGTCTGGATGTGCTTGACTATTGCACAAAACCTCGACCTGATAGAAGAGATCTGCCACTGCCAGTAAGTGATCATGTGTTATTTGTGGATGGATCCTGTTTGAGAACGGATGAAGGACTGTTGAGCGCAGCTTATGCAGTATGCACAGTTTCAGGAGTTGTAGAAGCATCACCCTTGAAAGGAGTTAAATCCGCTCAAGTAGCAGAAATAGTGGCATTAACCAAGGCATGCAAGATTGGGAGAAATGCGAGAGTGACTGTGATAACTGACAGCCAGTATGGCTTTGGAGTTGTCCATGATTTTGGCCAACTATGGCTGCAAAGAGGTTTCCTGACCTCAAGTGGAACTCCCATAAGGAATGCAGAAGTGGTTGGGAAATTGCTTGAGGCAATACAAATGCCCAAAGAATTGGCTGTGGTAAAGTGTGCTGCACATGGACAGGGAAGTGATTACATCACTACCGGGAACCGATTTGCAAATGACATGGCTCAGTATTGTGCCCGAAACAATTATTCAATTAATCGGTCAAAAGAAAAGGAAATGTCATCTTGCTCCGTAATGTTTACTAACGTTGTGGGAACATGGGAAGAGGTGAGGCAGTTGCAGGATGAAGCAGTTGATGAGGAAATGAGTAGGGGTGGGCGGAATTTGCGGAATTAACCTTCGCAAATTATCGCGAGAATGTTTAAAATTATCGCAAACAAGCAGAAATATCGCGAAGATGCGGAAGTTTTTTTCCGGCATGTTCGCGAGATTTTCTGCATGGTTGCGGGTCGCCAACTTACCCATGTGGTTGCTTGCGGGCGCGGCCATCTTGTTTTGAGTTGTTCTCGCGGTGCATGATCGCGAGAAGAAAGACGTGATCGCGCGACGCATGACGTCACTGCGGGCGCGAACTGTCGCGAGACAGCGCAAATGGCTAAAAACAATACAACATCTCATGGAGAACGCGACCGGATCAAGAAAACTTGTCGGCGAACGCAGGGATTCAGGTAAGGCGATCGCGCGCGCGCGAGAATGTATTATTTTACAGCGCGAGCAAGAAACAAATTATCGCCAAGCTGCGGAAACCGGAATTTTTGACATTTTCGCGCTCTCCGCGGAACGCAAAAATGTCAAATTATCGCAATTTCCGCGAACGGAACGAAATTTTTGCCCAGGCCTAGAAATGAGGCAGTGGATAAAAGCAAGTTGTGCACCCAGGGAAAAGGATCATGTGTGGGTCTATCGGGATGGAAGACCAGTAATGCCTGATAGCATGATGTCAACCATGGCACGGATGTATCATGGCCAGGGACATCTGGGAAGGGATGCCATGATAAGAGCTTTTAAGCAGACCTGGTATGATCCAAAATTCAGGTTGATTGCAGAACGTCTCTGTCAGAGATGCCCGACATGTCAGCAGTACAACCCTGGAAGAAAAACTGTGGTGAGTCTCGGCACAATAGGTCGGGAGGGAGGACCTTTCACCAGAATGCAGGTAGACTTCATTGAAATGCCTCCTTTTAACAAACTGAGGTATGTCCTGGTGGTAGTTTGTCTGTTCTCTAGGTGGGTGGAAGCTTATCCAACCAGAAGAAATGATGGGATCACAGTGGCCAAACTATGTTGAGGGAATTCATCCCAAGGTACGGGTTCCCAGTGACCATTGAATCAGACAGAGGAGGACATTTCTACAATGAGATCATGAAATTAATCTGTGAAGCATTGGGTGTACAACAGAAACTGCATTGTGCTTACCGACCAGAGGCTTCTGGTGTGGTTGAACAAATGAATGGTATTATTAAAAATAGAATAGGTAAAATGTGCTTAGCCACAGGTTTGAAATGGCCTGATGTCTTGCCTCTGGTTTTGATGACCATTAGGTCTACTCCAGACAGAACTACAGGTTTAAGTCCACACGAAATCATCATGGGACGCGCCATGAGACATGTGTTTGTACCAGTCAACAAGCTGATGACTATAACTGATGACGTGATTTTGGATTACTGCAAAGGCCTGGCTGACGCAGTTCATTCTGTGTTTCACCAGGTTGGAGCGGATGCCTCCACACTTGAAAAGAAACCAGCCCATGATCTAAGCCCAGGAGATTGGGTGAGGATAAAGGTCCACAGAAGAAGAAATTGCCTGGTTCCACGTGGGGAAGGCCAAGACAGGTCATCTTGACCACAGCAACTGCTATGAAGTGTGCCGGACTGAAAAACTGGATACATGCAAGTCACACTCTGAGAGTTCCAAATCCAGCAGACGGCATTGGAAAAGAATACTTTGACGAATCAGAATCAAGTGATGAGTCAAGTAATGAGAATATAAATTCAAAAGAAAATCCTGAAAGGGGGGAAAATGAGCCAAGACTAGTTCAGACCCCTAGAGGAGAAATTCTAAGGAAAAGATTGCAGATTTCTGATGGTTCAGATTCTGGAGATGAGCAAAACGCTAATGGTGAACACAGAAAGAAGAAAAGAAAAGAACATCCAGTCAGAAGTAACTCTTACACCAGATGAGGGAATAGAAGAAATTCCACCTGAGAAAATACTGGAAAATACCCCAGATGAGAGAATAGGAGAAATTCCACCTGAGAAGATACTGGAAGAAGAAGAAGGGACAGTCACAGAAAGAGAGGGACAGATTGCGGAAAAACCCCGAGGAGGTGTAGGGAACTGCAACACCCAGCTAGGTGAAGGGACAAATAGTCAGCAGGAAGATTGCGTGTCGGAGATCCGAGGAGGGACAGAAGTAGGGCAAACTCAAGAGGTGGAAAAGGAGACTTCTGAAAGGGAAAAATCAAATGAGACAGAATCTGAAGACAGTGAAACCGAAATACCAGAGGGTCGAGTTCTGAGAAAGAGAACTTGGATTGAGGAAAGAAACGGCAAACCAAGAAGAAATGCTAAAGGTGATCTTTGGCCAAACAAAATTAAGAAGCTGAGATGTCGATTGATACGAGCTAAACCCTCAGAGGCTGAACAAGTGAATGAAGTAACCAGTCAGCACCCAGAGAAAGAGGGAGAAACAGAAGTATCAGAAGCAAATAATCGAACAAGGAAACCAAACCAGAAGTATAAGTCACCTGAATGGACGTACGTGGCACTGCCTGAACAAAGGGAAGAAACAGAAGAGGCAGATAGTCAAGGAAATCCAGAGGAGACTTGGCTGAGATTTATAAAAGAAGAAGAAACAGGGGACATCCTGAGAGTAATCTTATCCGACATTGGAGAAGAAGCGGAAGATCAGGAAATCCTGCATGTGGATGACGAAAAAGAAGTGAAAAACGACGAAAGGCCGAGCTGAGTAATTTAAATCGGTCCTTGTAGAAATACAAAGGATTGAAAAAAAGAAATTGAAGTATTTGGATCAACTGATAAGGTCTTAGATCTTGTATGAAAGCTACAAGAAGTGGAGTAGAAGAGGCTAAACAAAAAGACACAGTTATTTCTAACAAGATGGCTAACATAGATGATAACAAGAATAGATGTACTTTTATGAGAAGATGGTGCAAGACATGCTGCTGTTGTACAGGATTATTAATGCTTCTTTGGAGCGTACTCGCTCTTTTGATCTCTTTTAAAGTAACTTTAGATACACTAGCAGGGCATACTGAAAATATGACTAATATAGTAAAGAACTCACAAAAAGTAATACCGATTAGGACAAGCACAGAACATGTACATCAAGATAGGTCAATAACTGATTTTTCTAGTAATGTGTTTTCAAAATTACTGTATGAATATGTAAAAACAATGGACGTAAGGGATTGCTACGTATGTTTGCAATTACCTGCATCTGTTTCTGAAGGGGTGACTTATCATCACCTCCCAGCAACTTATGGAATAACATGTAGCGTTTTAACTAGTATATTTTATCAAGTAGGAAAATTAGAGTATAATTTGTCTAATATAGATAATATTCTTGGACGATTGCCCATGAATAAAGAATTAAATCCAGCAAAAGATGCTAATGTGGTAGGAGAAATTTTTATGGAAACTAAAGGACTAACCCTAGATTATATTTTTAGGAACAATTTAACTTGCAGTTTGAAAACAGAAGAGAAAACATTCTTGGATATGGTTGAAGAAAGGAGATTGAAAATACACAAGAATGCAGATGGAAATAAAGAAGGGGAAAACATTTGGGAAATAGAGGGGAAAAAGGAGACACCGGGTGGAGTTAAACCGACAATAGCTATAGATTCACCCCAGAAAGGCAAATTATGCATCATGAGGGAAAGATCCCAAAATGATTATATCTATATAGGAACAAGTGAGTGTCATGATACCTATTTCATTGCATCCGGATGGGGATTTAGAGGTGGAGAAGATCCAGTTTTCCCTGGACTGTATTATATTTGTGGGAACAAGGCTTACTACAGGTTGCCCGACCATTGGTATGGCACATGCTATGTTGGCCTGGTTTTTCCAAAGATCTTTCACATGGATAGAGTAGAAAATAGTGGACTAAATAACCTACTAATGCGTAGCAGAAGAGAGACCTGGTTAGAAAATGTAGGTGATATTTTTGGAGCCTTGATACCAGCAGTGGGAATATCTTGGAATGCAAATAGTATTCGGAAATTGTCAACCATAGTGGACCGCTTGTCAACAAGCACCGCTGGAGGTTTCCTTTTGGTAAACACTGAAATGGTTGCTATGCGTGCTATGATTATGCAAAATCGACTTGCCCTTGATATTTTATTGGCAAAAGAGGGTGGAGTCTGTGGAATGCTGAAAGTTCAACATTGTTGCACTTACATTCCTGATGAAAGCAAAGATCTAAAAGTGTATATCAAGAATATCACAGAATTGCATGATGAAATAAAACCACTGGAGGCTGAAAATATCTGGACTAGAATTAGTAATAAGATGGCTGCCATCAAAGCTTTCTTAGGTAAATTAGGTAGTACTCAGTCAGTCAGTCAAAGTTACTTTATTTGGTTCATAGCAAAAGCCATAAAAGTACGATGTACATAAAACAATACAAACATTATAAAAACATTTGATATAAAATTACAGACATAATAATAGATAAAAATAGATCAAAAATTCAGAAGTTATGTACTCTATGACCACGTGATTTTTTTCCTCAACCTCATTGAGATTGCTAAAAATGTAGCTATGTTAAATATCTCCCAGGGAGAACCCAACATCTGAAGGTACAAAAGTGCTGGTTTGACCTGTTTAAATCCTTTACTTTTTATGAGGGGGATAATAAATTTTTTGCGAATTGAAGACAGGTGACTGCAAAAGAAGATAAAGTGCATAGTGTCTTTGACGGAAAATCTGTCACATGAACAGATCCCCAGGTCCCTCTCCTTCGTCCAACCAGGGGAATCAGTAAGTAGAAGATGGAATTTATTCATTCTGAACCTAATTAACAAAAAGCGATGGTTCATATTATTAACAATATCCAGGTAAGGCTCTAAACTATTGGATGTAATAATCAGCTGATGAGCCCTAACTGTGGGTTTGAGTAACTCCTTTTCTTCCCTTATTAGCATTGCCCTCTGTTTGTGAGTTGCTTTGGCCCAATTTAAATCCCCCTTTACTATGTTACTTGGATTTTCAAATATATCTGGCCGGCCCAATTCCCTGGCTAAATTCTTAATATAATTCAACCAGGGGATAGTTTTACCATACTCTAGAGATAAGCAATCTTTTAAGATCGCATGATTCAGCTCTAGTTCAGGGTTTAGCCAGATTGAAATCCATTTCAGAAGTGGGGCAATAGCTATGCGGTCCGTTAGATAATCTATCCCACTTTCTTGGTGGACAATGTAACCCGAGGTTGAGCAGGGGAGGCACAGTAAAGATTTTAAAAATCTATCTTCTACAACCTGTAATTCATAAGTGTTTTTAATACCCCACAGATCAGCACCATACAATGCGATTGAGGTGCATTTAGCTACATAAATGTTCAACATAGCTTGCATGGGCTTTACCCCCAATTTACGTCCAAACTCCAGGACAGCAAGTGTAGCCCTCGCAAAAGCATTTCGTTTAGCAGCTAGTTGTGGGGCCCAGGTAGACTTATCATCAAAAATGACCCCCAAGTAAGGGAATCTCGTGACCCGGGATAAAACATGCCCTTCACAAAACATGGTCTTTACTCTCTTTGGTTTGGTGCCCACGATCATCACATGGGATTTAGAGAAATTCACTCCAAGATCAAGTGCAATCATGAATTTTGAAAAAGAGTCTAAAAGATTTTGGAGCCCTACTGCCGTACGTGCTAAAAGGGCGGCATCATCAGCATATAATAATGCCGGAATGGCATATTTGCCCGCCCTAGGAATATCCTTGCATGACTCAGTTAATACAGAGCCCAAATCATTAATACAAAGTGTAAAAAGCAGGGGGGCTAAAATGCAACCTTGCCTAACGCCATTAGTGATTCCGATCTTATCCGTGCAATTACCAAGACGATCGTATCTAACAGTGGCAGTGAGATCTCTGTGCAGATCCGCAAGGAAATACACAATATTAGCATCTATGCCACATTTAAGGAGTAACCCCCATAGTTTCGAACGATTTACTCGATCGAACGCCGAGGACAAGTCCATAAAAGCTAGATGCAACGTCCCTTTTTTAGCTATGGTATATTTGCCTATTAAAAGTTGAAGGTTCAGGCGTTGATCTATGGTCCCGCGACCCTTACGAAACCCATATTGTAGACACGAAAGGGTATCCGTGTCTTCAAGCCAGTCTGTTAGTCTGCCCAGGACCACGCGCCCCAAAACCTTCACAGCTGAATCAATAAGGGAGATAGGCCGATAGCAACTAGGGTCCCCCCTGTTACCTTTCTTAAAAATGGGTATGATCACTGATTCGGACCAAGTGTCCGGAATACCTGCGACACATACCCGGTTAAAAACATTGGTTAATACTATGGACCACGTCTCTGGATCAGACTTAAAGAGGTCAGCCGGGACGCCGTCGGGGCCAGGAGCCTTGTTACTTGCCATTTTACCGATGGCCTCAACCACCTCTGTTTTAGAGACTAATAAAGTATATGAGTTCACAATAGGGGATGAAATACTCAATTCCCCGTGGGTGCCCATATCATAGACTGATTTAAAATGAGAGTGCCATGATTGTTTCCCAATACCGCAATCTAATTGATCGTTACATGAATCACGAAAAAAGGGTTTATTTACCACTGACCAAAACTTTGCGCTATTTCTTATAACATCCACACACGAGAGTTCTTCCCACGCTTCCTCCCTAATCTGCTTTTTCCTGACCTCCAGAATTTCCTTATATTCTTTCCTCAACCCAGCAACAATAGTCCTGTTCACTGGCTTAGATTTTAAGGCGGCCTTCAGCTTTCTATTTGCATCTGAGCAGTTTTTATCAAACCACCCTAGCTCAGCCTTTTCCTTATGTTTGCCTGGGCAACTCAGATCTGCAAGGATCTGAGTGCAGATTGCAGAATAAGCAACCAATACCTCATCATTCCCAGCTTCAAAATCCAGGCACATTTTTAACTCAGGACCTACCTTACTTTTTAAATTGTTGTAAAAGTCGCCTGGGATTACTTTGCTCCATCTGATTCTACGATCCTGATCTATAGGACGGATATCAGATTTGTCCACATTTACTTGGGATTTAACAGGTTTTTTAAGGAGGTTCAAGATGCTAAGGATCACGGGGTTATGGTCACTAAAATGGGTCCAAGTCGCCATGTAACTATTAATACTAACCCCAAAAACTGAGCTAACAAAAATATAATCGATAACTGAATTTTTCCCATTTCCTTTAAAGGTGGGGATGTTTTCACCCGTCGTAGTTGGGAGTAACAAACCATGGTCAGCCAAAATGGTTTCGAGAAGATCTCCCGCCACTGTGTGTTCAAAATGTGCAACCCTTGATTCAGTCGGTCCCAAAGGGTCCGAGGAGAGGCACTGAAGTGTGCAGCCATGGATGTTAAAATCACCCATTATTATGGTGAAACAGTTTACTACTAAGTTTATTGGTCTCCTTATGATCAGCTAAAAAACTGTTTAACGCGGCCAGGTGATCCGTCATCGCAACTCTATCATAAGAATTGTAAAAATTGACTATTAAAATATCGGAACCCTCGTTCATCGAAATTTGGATAGCCAAACAATTTGACGAACCAGTTTCTAGTTGAATAAATGATCCAGGAATACTTGCTGAAATTAATGTAACCAGCCCACCCTTTGCCCTCCCCATACTGGTCGGGGTAGCGGATGCAAACAAACTCACATACCCATCAATATTCAACGAATCCTCTGTGTCCCATGTCTCTTGTAGGCCAATAATGTCACCCAGGCCAATTAATTCTCTCCAAGCAGGATCATCTAATTTGCTTTTTAAGCCTGCTATGTTCCAGGTGATCACTTTAAATGGGAGGCCCGCTGGTTCCAGGTTTAATCTGATTGAGGTGGAAACATTGTTTTGCAATGTCGCGGCTTCAGATGCAGGAGCCCAGATATCAGGGGTAATAGTTTGTTCGCGAGTCCCTAGTCACTCATTTTCATCCAAATTGGAAAAAACGTAAAATCTATTTGAGACTGGGACAGCAAAATTATTAATAGGACCGAGTCTATTAGTATGGTCAGTAAACGTTGGTCTGATGTAAAATGGGGGATAGAAAAAACCCAAGGGGAGAACATTCACGAGCTCTTTATGGATTCTCAATGACCCAGCCTGTCTTAGTATATCATTCACCAGCACTGGAGATCTGAAGCTTACAACAATACAGTCTCCCTTCAAATGTTTAACGGTCTTTCCCACCCATGGGACCCTTCTAATCATCATAAAATGCTTGTGAAGATGATGACCCAGGACCGTTTTGTTTGACAGGTAATGGAGAGCCTTATTTTTCAGGGAGGTCCAATGTTCCTTTTTATCGCACTCCAGTTTAGGAACATTAGCTAAAATTATAGTGTAAGGGCATGCCTCTACCGGTAAATGTAATGACAAATCCCCTCCACGTTGGGGTGCTAAAGAATGTGACCCCCCCCCCCCTTAATCTGTGTTTGCCCTTCCTTTCCATGTGTTTTACCTAAATTGTCTTTTACTAATGGGGGAATATTAGGTCCCAGGCTATTAGTCGTAACAGGAGGAACTGGTTGCTGTAATGGAATAATCATAGAATTCAACAGACTATCAACAGAGGCCGTAACTGTGCTGAGTGTGTCCCCTACCAGGGTATTTGGGCCTATCTTAGGCACCTTACTGCTAAGGTGAGATTCAATAATACTGATGCGGTCCTCAATACGCTTCAAGGAATCTATTAGGGGCTGGATAAGTGACATAAGATGAGCTTCCATGGTTGTGACAAGGCTTGACATGTGTGTCTCCCTACTCTTGTCCAAGCCTGAATTGGAACAATCACACCTGCTCTCACCCGGATCCACTGTAAGTGAGAAGAGCTGATGTTGATTCGCTCCGACCCTAAGACAGTAGTGTTAATCCTTGGTTGCTTCGCCTGTTTCCGATTTCCCACTGGTTTTTTATTAGCCTTTCTTTTCCCCGAGACGATTTTCCCCCCTTTAGGCATCATATCACTTTTGGCCCTGGACTGTCTAGTATGTATAGCCACAGGTGAGGGGGCTATACTTTCTGTGTGTGAAGGTGTAATAGTAATCAATTGGCAATCTTCCACAATTGACCCGTTGGGAATCACACGGGGATACAATACAGCCGGAGGGGCATTTGATGAGGAAGTATCACCCGGGGGTAGCGGGATACTTAAATGTCCAGTGGGGTCAAGAGACAATCGGCGTTCAACCAGGGCAATTTCATTAACTACAGCAGTTTCAGCCTGTTTTAGGTAATTGTCCAATGTCCCCATGCCCACAGCCCTTGTACTTGATTTAGACTGCCCCTTCGTCATATTTAGTATGAATGTCAGACGATGCCGCAAAGAGAACTTTATGGAACTCACCACAGTGCAAATATGAATGGCAGTTATGTCACGATGTTAAGGGAATGTCCCAACCTGACCTCTTTCGTCCTCTGACGGCCTCAGATGGCCCGCCCTTTGCCGCCCGCGCGCGTCCCGCGATGCGGAGGAAGCGGACGACTTTTAAGCGCCTCCGGGCGAGTGGGTGACGTCGGGGGCCCAAGAGAGTCTGGGGGCTGTAGTCTCACCCCGCTCCGAGCCGCGAGGTGCTGTGGCGGCGGCGGGGGAGACACGCAGCCCAGAAGAGCCGGGAGACAGTGACCACAGGACCGGGCAGCAAAGCGTCCAACAATACCCCCAACAGGTATGAGCAGTCCTCGTTTCAAGCTTTCCCGCTCCCCAGAGGAAGCGGACGACTTTTAAGCACCTCCGGGCGCGTGGGTGACGTCGGGGGCCCAAGGGAGTCTGGGGGCTGTAGTCTCACCCCGCTCCGAGCCACGAGGTGCTGTGGCGGCGGCGGGGGAGACACGCAGCCCAGAAGAGCCGGGAGACAGTGACCACAGGACCGGGCAGCAAAGCGTCCAACAATACCCCCAACAGGTATGAGCAGTCCTCGTTTCAAGCTTAATTGGGAAAATATTATTTCCATTAACCTGTGTGATTTTCATATTATTGATACTTAGACTAGGATGTATGTGTTGTAGATATAGAAGAAATAAAAAGAAAGCAAAACGTGAAATTTACAAAAAGAAAGAAAAGAAACCAGAAAAAGATCTCTATGAAATAGAAATGGAAGAATGGAAGGAGAGTATGTATGACAAAACAAAAAGAGAAGATGAAAAGGAAACAGACTTTTAATTGAGCAAGAAGACATTTCAAATTTCTATAAAAAGGGGAATAAATTGGAAATTTGTGGGTTTTATGGTGATAAAATCACCAAAGGGGGGATTGATGGAGCGGGAAAAATAAAAAATTTTAGTATACCCAATCCATTTATGTAAGTTTATATTAAAATGATTAACAATTAATTCTAATAATTAATTGAGCGTGAAATGGTACTAATCAACCTTATTAACCAAGAGAATACACGTGGGAATGCATTAGCATGGTTAAAATAATAAGTGAACTAAGTTTGTACGCATATTAAATTTAAATGTTTAGCTTAAGCAGTGTTAATGTGATTTGCGCTTAAATAAACCAGCATTAACGGCTTTAAATGTTGCATATGGCTAGATAAATGCACGCATATATGGGTATTAGTAAGGGATTAACACTGTTTTATTAATTTCCATGTATTAATTATGATTTGTGTTTTCTTTGCTTAAAGTTGACTATTCTGGCCTACCCAAAACATGGCCGTCAGTTGAAGCCTAACTAAAGTAAATTAAATCATCATTTGAACAATGGAGGAAGGCGCATGCACTGACTTTATTCGTGTCCTTTGTGTGACCTGATATGCCATGTCCATGAAGACTACTCTGGGCGAGATGCCAGTGTCCCTGAACATGAAGAAAATGTTGCCAGTTGGGAACGAAAAGCCACCTTTTCACAATAGACTGATACTTTCCTGACCTGGGAACATCCTTTCCCATGCGCCTAATATATTCATTTACCGTATGAGAATATTTTAGAATGTTACTTAAAGTATTGGAATGAGGCAGAATTCAACCAATCAACGATCTGCAAATAATAAAAAGATACTATGATATGTAAATTTTGGAATAAATATTAGTGGTCTAGAGAGGGAAATTAGGTCATCACCCTGAGAGCTTGAGACGCGCTCGGATCGATGCTACTCTATGCGACATCCCATGCTGACAGCAGAGGACGGGACGTTAGAATACTGATGATCATTCAAAGGACTGATGCTGACTTAGAAAACGACAATTAGCCAGAATAGGTAAATATGACAAACGATAATATGGCATTGTTAGGATTTAACTTGCAAATTAATTAGATAAAGAATTTGATTATTTTAAGAATTGTGTCGGGTGATTATTTCTTGTGATGTTTATTGATTTAAAATGAGAGTTAAAGTGTGTTTCATCAAATTCCAAATCAACTAAAACTAAACTAGTCGACCTCTCGGATGGAGGAACTGTTAGAGTAAGTCAATAGATGTGTTTTCCTCTATCCGAAGTGAATAGCTGCAGTTCAGGATCTGGATATCTATCTCTCTCTCCTCTGTAAGGCACGGATAGTTTGATTAATTGAATGAATGTTGGTGTTATGGGCCCCACCAGCGTGTGATGTGTGTATGTGAGTGTGACTGCGGAATCATTCTGTCCGTGGAAGCAGGAGGAGATTTTGCGTTCTGATCTGCACCACCACCACTGCATGAAAACACAGCTCTAAGTCTTCCACTGCAGCCTAGTCAGGCAGCTTTTAAACTGCGAATCTGACAAGGTAAATTAAACTTTTGTCAAGTCAAAACCTTCCTTTTTAATATTTATAAGTCACCCATAGGTAGAGCCTTAGTAGCTCACAAGGCATTGTGCTAAACATTAAAAAGAAGGGCATGTTTATTTTATATTTACATGTTCCAACAGTGAAAACTCAACCATTGTCTTTTTCACTGTAGCAAGGCTGGTAGTCCCATTGCCTAACATGGGGTTTCATTAGACTTACCGCCAAGTGCTAACTTTTATTTGGGACCACCAAATATAGTAATTCAAGGTATCAAATTAATTGTGACATTAAACCCAACTTATTGCTGAAGTCAGATTTAAAGTAACTTTTAATGCAATGATTACTTTCAAAAGTCACCGCCTTCTTGCCCCAAAGTTCCAGTGGCTGTTTCTGATTCTCTGCAGCAGTTGCCACCCGAAACAGCCTGCTGTCCTCCTGCCAGATGTGTGAGTGGATCTCAGGAAATCAAAATAAAAGGCCTGTTGGTGGGGAAGGTGCATCCTCCTCCAGACGGGAAGGCTAAATGGCTGTGCCCACAAAGGACCCAGCATCAAAGGGGCAGCCAACTCTAACAGTCAAATGCAAGCTTGCCCGCTCCTTTGTGTAGGTAGATTGGCTGGCATCTCTTAAAGTGGGGAAAAACCTGTTGTAGAACCCGTTTTCCAAGAGGAGTTGCTCTATACTAGACACACCTCAGGGGTGTGCCCATAGTGCTGACCAAGGGAAGAAGGGTTCTGACATCTTGGATTTGGTCACAGAAATGCATTGTGGGATTGTTTTATGCCAATCCCAAATTGATACTTGTATAGCGCACTACTCACCCGCAAGGGTCTCAAGGCGCTTGTACGAATACCGCTGTGGAACCCATCCTGGCTTTCCCTGTGAGGCATCCACTCCTGGGCACCCCCAAGGTGGAGGCCAGGCATCCTTAGCGTTGTGGGGGCAGTTGTGGAGATTAAGTAAGCTATTGCCCAGAGTTGCAGAGTGATGTAGGAGGGGGTAGGGTTGTCTGCTGGAATTTTTACCCCATTGGTTAGGCAGTCCTCCCCAACCACAAACTCCAGATTGCCATAAAATGGCCCCCTGGCTATGAGCCTCAGAAAACAGCTGGATTCTGATTCTGGATTCTGAAAGAACAGAAGAAGGACTGCACCAACTGAATCTGTGGACCTCAGAAAGAAAGGCTGCACCAAGAAAGACTGCTATTGACTGTGTGGAGAGAGACCCTAAGGACTAGACCTGCTCCCTATTGTGCCGAGGCCCACTGAATTGACTTGAAAAGCTACTTGACTAGCCTCCTTTTAAGCTTCCGGGACACAAAAGCTAATGAAGCACTGCACCTTCACAGTGCCCAGCTGACCTGTTGCCACTGGACTTGCCGTGGACTCTGCTCCAAAAAGCAGTGATTTACAAAAAAAGTGGAGTGAATTGCAGTGATTTATAAAAACCTTGAAAAAATCATAGTTCCCTTCATCAGAGTTTCGTGGTTTGATGTCTAGTTAAAGGTAACAATCCATGCTATTTGTGAGATGGGGAGATTGAGCTGTGTTCTAAATGGGGTTTTTGGTTGGCATGGGTATGCACCTAAGTCAGACAAAACCCACCACTCTAGTCAGTGTAACGGAGTTGCATTCCCAAGATAACCCCTGCTCACCCCTTTGGTAGCTTGGCAGAGGAGTCAGACTCGTCCCAGAGGCGATGTGAATAAATGTTTGCGCAACACACACCAGATACAGCACAAAAGAGACTCCACACCAGGTTATATGAAAATATCTCTTATATTATATATAAACACATAGACCACAAGCACATAAATCACAAGTCACTTTGCCAACTAGGAGATTGTCATAATTTTACAGTTAGTGCCATAAAGTAAATACTTATATGTTGCACACGTCACCGAAAACGTCACATACCATCACCGTACACATTATTCAGGCCCTGAAATAATATTTGCTATTCTCTCCTTGCAAGGCAAAATGACATAAATCATAACATCAGGGCATAAATACAGTATATCCATATACATCACTAAACATTACTATAAACACATAGGGTGCAGTGCCCCTGCACACCTACTACACTTGATATGGTGCTTCCCATCCACAACGCGTGGCACAGAAGCATCTGCTCCCCTACTACAGGGAATATGGTAATCACAGAGGTGTCCCTGAAATCAACTCACAGTCGGGTCCTCCGTAGAAAATTCACTTTGATGTGTCAAATCCTGAATTTGTGCCCCCAGGTATGTCTGCCAACCCAAGAGGTGGGGCACACAAAGTAGAGTATAGCGGGGAGACCCTCCTTGGGCCACGGAGTGCAGAATATCCGAGGGAAGCAGTGACAAATTCAAGGGGCTCGATCCCCCCCAGGTATGCCACCAGAAGGAGGGGAGGAGACACATATGACCCCAGTCGGTGGGTAACCCCCGGCTGGGGACCACTTCAAAGAAAGCTGCCCGCGTCCACACTGTGCAGCTGCTAGCCCCTGTGTACAAAAACCTAGGAGAATACGATGGAGACCTCTCCTAGTTTTGTGCGGCCGGCTCGAGCAGAAGCAGAACCATAATCCCCCACACCACGCAGAGCCTATGGTGCTGCTCGTTAATGTCGTGGTGCTGAATTAGAATGCAGGTGAGTGTGCCCGTGTCTTGCTCAGTGACGTGCCAGCAGGGTTATATCGGCAGGCCTCTCTCACGAGGCCCAACAGTTGCAGAGACTCCGGGCCAGAATCCACGTTCCCCATGGAATCGGGTGGGATTGCAGTCCTCTGCGAAAGGTTGCTAGGCAACCTCCTAATGCCGGAGCCATCTTAGGAGACGCCAAGGTGGCTTCTTCCTACAGCACCGCTCCCATGCTGATACAGGCCGGGGTAGAAGGGCTCACCACGTGAAGGAGTCAATCCTTTTCCTCTGCCCACAGATAGATGCAGCAACTGCAGGCCAACCCACCCCTCACACAGAAAAAGCAGTACTCCTCACACAGCTCTTCAGTTCTTCTTCTTGGCAGGGTCCTCTTGTTTCCAGAAGTAATCTAAAGTTCTGGTTTTAGGTCCAATACTTATACCCTAATTTCTCATTATAGTCTTTGTTTCAGAGTCCCTGAGCTCAGTACACACCAATGATGTCCTCGCTGGTCCAGCTTGACCACAGGGAGTGGAGGCAGCATTGTGCAAAGGAGACACAGCTTATTCAGGTGCTGGTGAAAACTCCTCCCACCACTTTAAATGCAGAAATGCCTATTCAGCCTGGCCAGGAGTCACCCAGCAAAGGTAGTACACACCTCAATCCCCTTGTCACAGTCTCGAGCGAATGCACATCACCAGCTCCTGTCACCCCCAAACCAGATGACAGATACACAAACAGGCAGAGGCACACAGAATAATAAAGCAATTAAATGCCCATTTTCTAAAAGTGGCATTTTCAAACACACAATTTAAAAAACACCTTTACTAAAAGGGGTGTTATCAAATTCTGAGTTCAGAGAGACTAAACTCCATTTCTTAATCTTGTCCCAATGGAAAGTTACACTTGTAGGATGTTACAAGATAGCTCCCAGGTTAATCTATGGGAGGTGTGGTAGAGGAAACAGAGGTAGAAAGACAGAGGGGAAGTGGAATATGACATAACTAAATTATAGTGAGGTAAATTGAGATGTTGTGTAGAGCGAAATTAGGATCTGAGCAGAGAAATTTGTATCTTGGTGCTTAAGCAAGAAGGAGTCCTTTTTTGTCTCTATTGTAGTCCAAAGATCATTTGTAAACTACCCTTTTATATGGCTTAGGGAACATCAATCAATCAGGGTTTTGTAGAGTATACTACTCACCCGTGAGGGTCTCAAGGCGCTGATGGAGGGGGGGTGTGAGCAGCTCTGTTGGGGTCATCCGAAGAGCCATTATAATTAATTTTCAGCATACACAGACCATAAATTGATATTTTGATACACAAATTGTGTATTCTTTTTGGGGCTATCAAGGTTTCTACACAGTCATCGCTATTGTCTCTGTTCATTATTGAATGTAATGTCACCAGCTAATAAAAAATGTCGACTGGTAGATGAGTTTGTTTATTTTGAAGAAGGCGCAACAGCCCATAAAATTGCAAGGAAGTGAACCTGGAATGCCATTGTCCTTTTCCAGTGCCAGGATGTGGAACTGTGATATATATATATATCCACACACCTGCCTTCCAATGTGGACAGACTCCAGCACGCTCAAGTTTGCTGTCAAATGCGGTTTATTGGCAGAAAAAACAACAGTGACACATTTCAACAGCCGTAGCTGCCATTCTCAAACCAGTTATGATTGTTATCTTTTTATCCTTAAATACATGCTCCCGGGCCTAACACAGGCCTTAAAGAGACAGTGCTGATACATATAAAGTGACATAGTGCAATACCTTTTAAAGTTACATGTGCAGATCGCTGCCTTATAATATATCTTATTCAATTCATTGTAATGTGGAAAACTTTGACATATATATTGTTAAAATGATTTATTACACACAAGCGGTGACTGTTTACTAGGCTGGCCACCTGAAAGATTCCCAACTGGCTTTTTGTATTGTATACATTGTATTTCCAATGTCACATATAGCTAATCCAGGGTAAGGGCCCAATGTGACCTACTAATACCAAAACATGTGTTCCTTAGAGGTCTAGTTACCTTCCCCAGTATTGTGCACCTGTTCTTCATTTCAATATTTCTTACATATGTCATGTCCACATTTGATTCACGGCAAAAAAACCAAATACATTCCAATAATCACACTAATAGAAACCTGAAACCAATATATAACCCTGTGAAAAGCATATACAAACAATATATTAGACATGGTCTGGATTTTAATGGGAAATAGAGTTATATCTATGCCAAATTCATACAGTCTGTTCATTCTATTGATCCCTGCGGGCTGCTGGCAGACCGGTGGGAGACAAATTAATTCATTCTAAAGATAACTTCTACGAAAAAGAAACCTCATGACCTTACAAATGGACATACAGGTTTTCTTCGCTATTGAGGCCCTGTGGTATTTTCGTGTTGAATCTCAAGATGTATCTTGATTCTAATTGCCTCAGAGACCTCTCTCTGTTGCCACCTCTAGGTCTTGCCAACACCTGATCTAGCACAAAATATTCTAAATTGCTAATGTCGATGTTGTGGACCTGTTCAAAATGCCTAGCAACAGGGTATGATTGGTCCTTGTGCTTGATGGCACGAATGTGTTATAAGATACGCTGGTGTACTTTTAAGATGGTACTCCCTATATAGAGTTTGGGACAGCTGCATCTCAGGGCATATACGGTGTAATCACTCCTTTAGGTTAATGGTTTTAAAATCTGCCACTTAGTATTTGTAAATGGCAGTGGTACCTCAGTAGTGTTCACCCAAAACGTGCATGCCTTTCATTTGTGACAGCGCCGAAAACCTTTACTTCCACTAAGCCAACCCTGCTGTTGTTTAAAACCTGGGGTGTTGTTGACTGAATCATTCCTCATGGATCGAGCCTTTCGAAAAGTTAGTAGAGGTCTTTTTTTAATTCTAGGACCTAATATCTGGTCACTACAAATCAGGTGCCAATGCTTTTGAAAGATGGCCCTGATCTCTTGATGTTGATTACTGTAACCCATGAGGAATCTTATGGGTTGCCCTGACTCCGGAGATTCTCTGCATAGGGTATTTGTGAGAAGTTGGCCTGGTATATGCTGGTCACTAGTTAAAGTGGCCACCTTGCACCAGTACAATTCGACTCTTACGGTAGATAGGTTTAAGACAACCTTTTTAAGAAAGCTATCCTAGTGGTAGCTGTGGAGAGCAGCCTTCAGGTTAAGTCTTTAGAGGAATGTAAAGCAGCTTGTTTTACCTTATAATCTCTTGAATTACCAAATGAAAGGACACCACACAGGTATATATTTAAAATATATATGTATTTATTTCCAACACACTCTACTAATCTCTTTATGAGATTAGAAGTCAAGGACATATGCAAAACAACAATTCACAACAAGTTAAGCACAAATATGGCTGGGGCCCTTGGGGCGTACCAGACCATATACTAAAAAAGAGACTTAGGAAGATCGACTTGCGAGTGGACAAGGCCTAGGGCCTGTAGAAGCGCTGGGGTCTCACTAATCCACCCAAGGCAGGTAAGTAAAGGACTCACAGGAGATGCATGCAGTGTGAGAACACAGCCGCGGATCCCAATAGACTTCAATGGAGCAAGTCGCGGTTGGAAATTTAAAGTTTTAGGGTACTTCGGGAGATTCTACAAGCAAGTCACTTACAGGGTAAGTAGTTCTGGAGCCAACACCCACAGGAGCACCGTAGTGCTGGAGTTACCTCACCCAGGGAAGCTGGATGCATAGGTGTCTTTTGGTGCCGGGTCGCGGCATCGTTTTCAATGGGAGCCAAAGAAGACTTGCTGCTTGTGAAGACAGGAGAAGTGCCCGGTGGAATCCAAGGCTGAATTCAGAAGAAAGAAGACCTGAAAGCAGAAGGGACAGTGTTCAAAGTCACTTGGCAGTGACCCGGGGCAAGGTAGCTGGATGCCCACTGTTGTCGGTGATTTCAGGTGATCACAGGTGTCTTGACTCTTCAGCCACGAGGTCCAGGAGGCGTCAACAATGACCAGGAGCAGGATTCGGTGTGTCCCATGAAGTCTGCAGCTTACTGATGTGTCAGCGACCAGATTGGAGCCAACAAGCCTTGGCAACAGCAAGTCTTGTGGAAAGTGTAAAAAGTCAGCGGTGCTGACCAGCAAGGTCTGAGAGACTCACCCAGCAAAGGTAAGTCAGGGCAGGCCTGGAGCAACCAGGGGAGCCCTTTGGTTCTGTAGAAAAGTCTTCTGGGGACCCACAAGCCAACCGGCAAGGGATCGCAAAGACGCCTTGGGAGGATTCACTCACCAGGAGACAACGGTCACTCGGGACGAGGTAGGCCTCTGATCTTCAGAAGAGATCCTGCTGGAGGCTTGGACCATATGTGGTCCAAAGCACAAGTTCATAGAATGTCGTGAAGGGGTTGCACTCAACAATAGTGCACAGTACCCAGGTATTGCTGTTCCTCGTCACTCGTGGGTTCCACTTGCCTCAGCTTCACTGGGGACTCACGATGGCCTTGGAGAATTCAGAAAATCTACTTCCAGGGCTGCAGGGACTTCAGACTATGGCGGGAGTGGGAAAGTTTGCAGCCATTCATTCAAAGTTTTGGTGCCTTCCAAGCAGGGGAGTCACTTCTTGACTCCAAGGGAGATTCTTCAGTCTTCCAGAGGTAGTGGAACGTCAAAGGTCCAGGATTCTTCTTCAGAGCGTCGTCCAGGGATATCTAGTTTGCAATGGAAAGGGTTCCCTAACTTATACTACAAGGAAGGGAGGGACTAGCTCTATGACCACTCCTATGGAAGGGTCAGGGGAGTGGGTGGCTACACCCACTTCCTTTTGTCCAGTTTCACACCAGAGCAGGGGCTGGTAGCCCCTGAACCGGTTTGAGCTGGCATATGCACAGAGGAGCCTACTGCTCCCCCAGTGCAGGACTTCAAAGCACTCTAGGAGTGCACCCACCCAGCCCCAATACACTAAATCCTGTCTGGAAGGTGGTTACACCTCCCTGTGACAGGATACCTATTGTTGGGCCTCCTCCACTGCGAGTTTCGGTCAGCAGCAGGAGGGCAGCCCAGTGTCTGTGCTGGTGGCATCCATTTTGTGATGCCAGGGCTCTTCAGGATTCTACCAAGTTTCCACAGTGGGTAGATGTCTATCCCTCTAGAAGGGTGGGATCATGCTCCCACACCAGTTACTGGTGTGGGGGTATGATTCCAAAGCGTTTGACACCAAACACGACCTGTTTTGATACAGCCACTCCAAAGTTAGCATTTAGTGCTAGGTTATAATGCACTTAAGAGTATATGGTTTAACCGCATCCACAAACAGCTACAGAGAATGGACTCTGAGAGCTGCAGAGGGGCCCTGCTCAGGCAGAGGCAAACCCTCACATGGAAACCAAGCACCCTGCCCTCAGGATTGATAGGGCCTGCCTTAGGGGTGACTGATAGGTTTATATGTGTGCGTAAGGTGAGATACAGGGAACCTATACCTCAGTGAGCAGTGCTAACACTACCTCACCCAGGCTGCAGTAGCAGGCCTGTGGTGTCATATTTAGTCTGCTTCCCAGGGGTGGCATAATACATGCTTCAGCCCCTGGTAGGCCTGTGAAGTACCTATGCCCTTGGTACCTAAGGTACCATATACTAGGGGCTCATAAGGTACCACAGTATCCAATCACTAGTGCATCTAATATGCACTCCAAGTTGTTTAGAGAGAACAGAGAGGCTGAGGCCCTGATTAGCAGGGACCCAGCCAGACTATAGCCAGAAACCAGTGTAAACATCAGAAAAAAGTGGGGGCAACATAAGTGCAGATCCTACTCTCCTACAGTATGCTATTTTTTAGCTTTGTTGGATGAAAACTGCAGGCATGCAGCACCATGTTTCCAGCTGTACTTTTCCTAAATGTCTTGGTTTGCATAGCCTCCTCAACCACATAAATAGACAGATCGAGGAACTCAACCACTTTCTCACTTATGAATGAGGTAAAAATGGAGATTAAGCTCATTGTCATTTAATCCCTCCACAAAGTTCATGGCCGAAGTTTTATCTCCATGCCATATAACAAAAAGATCATTTACATAGCACGACCACAGGATTACATTCTCATATATTTCAGTGGCAAATTTCTTAGCGAGCACCTGGTCCTCCCACCTATATAACTAGGGCTCCTCATATGTCACTCCTTGAGGCATCTCTCTCGCGGGAGACATCGTTTACTTCTAATGCGTTACATCGCATGCCGTTACAATGCAGTTGTTACAATGACCGCGTTGTTACATCGCATACGATTACATCGCAAGTCGTTACAACAACTTGCTGTAGGGGGCAGAAGATGTTGGATTTACAATCCAACACCTTCCCTTCTGTTGCACAAACTGGAGTAGGAATAGTAAATTATCCCCCAAAAACACCCCCCAATAGAAAACGCATACACTCTGGCTTGCTTGAACACTAGGGGGCAGATTTATAATAACTGGCGTATCCCCGCATATCAGCAGGGATGTGCCAGTTATTGTGCGCCACAGCTCCGCCACCATGGATGCGCTGCATTTACAATGCGGCGCACCATGGGGCAAAAACGGCACAGATCCGTGACGCATCTGTGCCGTAAAAGTGGCGCATTGCTGGAGTTGCGTCGCAAGCGCGCCGCAGCTCCAGCAATGCTTTGGGGGGACCTATCTTCACAATGCTGCGTCAATCCTTACGCCTGCTTCAAGCAGGCGCAGGGTTTTGACGCAGCATGGGCTCAAAAGTGACTGAGTGAAATCTTGTAGATTTCCCTCAGCCACTTTTAGGAGGCGTTCCTGCGACAGAACGCCCCCCCCTGCACAGGTACGCCTACTGCTGGCGCAGGGCTTTACAACAGGACGCATCTCCCAGATGCGTCACGTTGTAAATACCCTGCAGCATGGCGCAGGATTTACGCCGCCGCTGCCTCACAAAAGTGACGCAACGGCAGCGTAAATGAGGCGCAAGGGCCTCATAAATCTGCCCCTTGATGTTTATGAACGATCTAAGCAACACTATCCCAACACGTTTCGGCAATGCCTCGCCTTGTTCACTGGTCTCAGGCGATTGTTTGTCCTCATCGTTAATGTCTTCTATATGTTTGAGGACTTGTTTCCTGGCTCTGTGAAAAGAACCATTACAAAAATGGGGTAACCCAAAAAGTCAAGGACCTGGGTGCAATGTTATACAAAAAACAATGGTCCTAGACCTAAATTCAGAGATAGGCTATAAGTCCTTACTTAGTATTATCATTCAAATATTCTGGGCTATAAAGCATCAATTTGGGTAGCCCTCAATACTCAATATAACATTTGTCATAAAAACAAGACATGCAACCAAACAGCATCAAAAATTCTTATAGCATTTATTATTTTTATAATTTTCTTTTGACAAATCTTCAATCAAGGTTGCTCCAAGGGGAACGTGCAAAGAGTAAAGTGTTTGAATATGAAAAAGTGAAAGGAAAGAGAAAGTATTCAAGAGATTGTGACATAAAATACTTAAAAGACTTGAACAATGGACCGGTTGTCAATCACCATCCAAATGAAATAACCCGGTCACGTTAGTCAATTTGTACAACAGATGAATTAGACAATTACAAAGTGAATTGGAAACTAATTCCAATAAGGCACGTGAATAAATGAACGTATCCCAGGCTTTATGATATAGGGCGTCGACGTTTCGATCCGTCTTAGTGGCCTCAAGAGGAATTTTGGACCTTGGCCGTGCGGATCTTCATCAGGACTGAAGGGCAACCTAGATAGGTACTGGGCCTTGTCGAGTGCCCGCTAATCCTTGTTATTAAGGTAAAACGGTGGACATCGTGTGGCTGGACTCCATTTGTGAGGCGCCACTAGGTAGAATTTAATTCAAAACTTAATGCGTGGTGTCACTCCGTACCGCGAGGCGCTCGTGTTTAAGGCTTAAACACGAGCGCCTCGCGGTACGGACGATCGCCGGACAATAGCGGCACCAGTTTGGCCTTCAATCCGGCTGTGTTTACAAAAATCGAGAATTCTAGTGGAGTGACACCACGCATTAAGTTTTGAATTAAATTCTACCTAGTGGCGCCTCACAAATGGAGTCCAGCCACACGATGTCCACCGTTTTACCTTAATAACAAGGATTAGCGGGCACTCGACAAGGCCCAGTACCTATCTAGGTTGCCCTTCAGTCCTGATGAAGATCCGCACGGCCAAGGTCCAAATTTCCTCTTGAGGCCACTAAGACGGATCGAAACGTCGACGCCCTATATCATAAAGCCTGGGATATGTTCATTTATTCACGTGCCTTATTGGAATTAGTTTCCAATTCACTTTGTAATTGTCTAATTCATCTGTTGTACAAATTGACTAACGTGACCGGGTTATTTCATTTGGACGGTGATTGACAACCGGTCCATTGTTCAAGTCTTTTAAGTATTTTATGTCACAATCTCTTGAATACTTTCTCTTTCCTTTCACTTTTTCATATTCAAACACTTTACTCTTTGCACGTTCCCCTTGGAGCAACCTTGATTGAAGATTTGTCAAAAGAAAATTATAAAAATAATAAATGCTATAAGAATTTTTGATGCTGTTTGGTTGCACGTCTTGTTTTTATGACAAATGTTATATTGAGTATTGAGGGCTACCCAAATTGATGCTTTATAGCCCAGAATATTTGAATGATAATACTAAGTAAGGACTTATAGCCTATCTCTGAATTTAGGTCTAGGACCATTGTTTTTTGTATTTCTGTGAAAAGAACGGCCAAGTTACTTCAAGATACAAATACATTTGAGACTGTAAATACAACAGTCTGAGTTATATGAAAGATGTTTAAAAATAGTGAATTGCCAAGTACTGTTCAGAACTGGGAATTTCTTTGCATCAGTACTGAATTTAAATGGCTTGCGTTTAGTAAATAAAAAATAAAAAACATTTGCGTGTTCTAAGGTATCCTGTCCTGCGTCTGCCAAAATTAAGTTCCTACTCATCATATCATTCAAGGATTTACTTTTTCTAAAGATTACCCTCGGATAACTGTCCAAGTGTTTTGTGATAATTCATCAATGTGCAAGGTATGTCAATGTTTGTGCAAAAAATGCCTGATTTGACTAGCTTTGTTGCTGTGTGTGTTATGAATCTAATAGCTTGATCATCTTGACCAGACTGTTCAATGTTGTCATAAATGCTCTCTTGCTGAATAAAATTGACTCCTCCTATTGCCGATTCTTGTATTTTTTGTTATATTCTCTTTGTTGAAACCTTTCAATCATTCTTTCTTTTTCAGTCTGAAAGGCGCCGAGAAACCCACTGCGGGTAGCTGTTGCGCATTATAAGTTCTATAAAATAAAAATAAAAAATAAAGGATCCTTCATTGCTGCAGTTTCATTTTGCATGTAGAACTTCCCCATAAAGGATACTGCTGTTAAGATTTACGGGGTGACTACTAGACACAAATAGAATGCTGTTCTTTGAGGTTTTCTTGTGATAAAATTTGGCATTGAATTTTTCTCCCACATACCTCAATTACCAAATCTAGAAAATCAACTGAATCTTTCTTTATCAGACTACTAAGTCTTACATTCTATCAAATATGATTTAGTTAATTAACAATTCAATTGCAAGATCCTTAGAACCTTTCTGAATGATAAATACATCATCTATATAGCAGGCCCAGAGCACTACATGTTCATTGTACATATCCATAATATAGGAGGCTTGCTCCTCCCACCAGCCCATGAAAAGGTTAGCATAGATGGATCAAAGCAGGTCACCATTCCAGTGGCCTGGGTCTGCCTGTAGTACTCTTTCTCAAGTGAAAAAGTTTGTTATTGAGACAATACCAAACCATATTTAAAAGCATTTCTGTATGCAACAGGAATGATAAAGATCTTGCTCTCAAAAAGTAACAAGAAACTTGAATACCTAAATCATATTGAATACACGTGTTCAAACGGTTGACTCATAATGATATGAAGAGATGATCTTCCTCCCACGTAATTAATTCCCTCTATGATCTTAAGCAAATCTCAACTGTTCTTTAAGTATGAGGATAGTGCTTGTACCCATGGCCTATGTATTATGATGATTTTTTTTAATAGAGTCTTTATTGAACATACTATTGTCCTGCCTGGTGCTCCCTCCAAATTCTTATGTATGTTTGGAAAAGATGAAGGAGAAGAATATTAGGGAGACTGCGCCTCAAATATCTGTACTTTCCCCACTCCATAGGAGCTTGATCATTCCATTAATTTAACATCTCCCAGTATGCTTTGTGTGTTTGATTCTATCTTGGCTTTGTTTGATTCCTTACAGCCAGATTTATCCTAGAGTTATTTGTAACCTTCCCTGAAAGAGTTATCCTTGGAAAGAACAATTGTGTTTCCACTTTTATCCGGTTGTAGAATTACGATATAGTTATGGTTTTGGAGTTTATATATGTTCTGCCAGCTCTGATGTGCAAATTGTCCCTGTTCAATTTTATGTCTTTTCCCTATGCTATGGTCTTAATTACGAGATTAGGTGTTTTTTTTTGCACCTTCTAAATAACAATACCATAGGGAAGTTGTATCTCTTGTTTGATAAACAGCACCTATTACGAGTTTCTGGGGAATAACATGCGCATTTTGGTTTTTAACACACAAAAATCTGCATGGCACAGTAAATACTGTATAATTTCCCCCTGCTAAATTTCAGCAGGTTTGACCTGCCAAAATTTAACAACAGTTGAGGTATTTAACGCATCCAATAAATATCGAATGTGCTAAATACAGCCAACCTATAATTTCAACCCATGCATAACCAGGCCCTAAGTATATGGGGGCAGATTTATGTTTCCTGGCGCATCCCGGCAAATCAGCAGGGATGCGTCAGGAAAGATGCGTCACGCAAGTTTACCCTTGCACCACCACAGATGCGCCGCATTTACAATGCAGCGCATCATGCCGCAAGGATAAACAGATGGGTGATGCATCTGATGGCATAAGGGCGGCGCATTGCTGGAGTCGTGTCGCAAGCACGACGCAACTCCAGCAATGCTCAGGGGCTGCCCATACCGAACATGCTGCATCATGCCTTACGCCTGCTTCAAGCAGCCGCATCGGAAAAGTGACTCAGGGAAATCTTCAGAGGCCCACCCTGCATACATTAAACCTGATGCAGGTTTAATGTAGCGCAGGGCTTTACAACGTGATGCATCTCCCTAGATGCGTCACGTTGTAAATCTGTCACAGCATGGCGCATGGAAGTGACGCAACGGCGGCGTAAATGTCTCGCAAGGGGCTTGTAAATCTGCCCCATGGTATCTATGGTGCCACTGCCATACCAAGGAACAAGGTGAGTGTATGGGTCTTCTTCCAGGATTATGGGAGGTGATTATGGTGGATACATATATAAGTTTAAAGTTAACTTACCTCAAAATTACATATACACATTTTTATATTTAAGGTAATGTAACTTTAAACGTTATTTAAAACATATTTCTTTAAATTAATTCATTGAAAAATAGCTAAAGTTCAATTATGTTCACAAACATTTAAATTCATTTATTAACATATAATCAATTTAAGCCACTTAACTTTTAAAGTATAATGGAATGTATAATTAACAATAGGACAAAAATTAATATTTAGTGACTAATACTATTATGTTAAAATGTCTTCCTTAAAATACGTCAGGGATAGGTAGTGTTAAGGGGTAGCCTGGGGTGGCCTCAGGTTTAGAGAAGGGGTTTGTTTAGGGTGAGTAAGGTGTTTTTAGGATTCAGGGATTCGGTAGTTTCACATTAAATCATATAAAGTAAAAAAAAGTGTAAATAAATTAAAAGTAATGTTCATTTATATTTAAAATAAGACATTTAGAATTTCAATTACATACACATATATATAACAATATTTACATATATATAGATAAATGTATATATACAAATATATTTGTGTGTTTTTGCATGTATAGAATTTTTAGGTTAAAATGAACCTATTATCAATATTCTTCATTACCCCAATTCAGAGTTCTCCTCTTACCAGTCCTTACTTGTGAGGGGGCTTCGCCTCCGACAGAGGTTTTCCTCAGCAGGGATCTCTGATCCCTACAGCTTTAAGCTGTTTTCTATTTCTATAGGAAAGAATAAAAAGCTACTCCCCCACCCTTCTTCCTATAATGTATCAAGTCTGAGAAAAAACTGCCAAAGTGCAAGAATGGGTGGGGTTGGAGGGACGTGGACTGGGGCGAGGAGGACACCGAATCTGGATAATGAAGATTACCAGTAAGTGATATGGTCATTACCCCCTCATTTACAACCTCCTCGTCCCAGGCCTTATTTGTGAGGATATACCAAGCAAGAACAACGCTGTCACAGTTGTGGAAACCAATATTTTTAATGAGACAACAATTACATCATTGCTGCTTTTAATACAGTAGCTCCAAAAGAGCCAGCAGAATCAGATAAGTCTAGAAGATAATACAAAACAAATATCTGCTGGGACGATCATGTAGCAGTGCGACAGGTTTCATGAATGGAAACAGTACTAACCTCAACCTGTGAGGCTGCCGTCACCCTAGAAGAACACCCGTGGGTGTGATAAGGAGGATTTTCCCCAGCTGATTTATATGCTGAAGTGATCGCATGGCGAACCCATTTGCCTATGGTCTGAGAGGAAATTTGAGACCCGGATTAGCTGTTCCATAGAAAACAAACAGATTTTTGGATTTCCTGAAATCCTGTGCCCTAGTCAAATATATAGAAAATGTGTGACTCACATCAAGTGTAAAGGTAACCCCTTCTATCTCTGAAGGAAAAACTGGAAACACAACTTCCTGATTTAAGTGGAAGGAGAAGGAGCCTTCAGATGAAAGAAAGGTCAAATCTGAGAATCACTTTATAAGGGAAAAAAGCACAAGAAACTAAAAGATGACAGTAGTGCCCCGTATTCCCCCAAACGCTTGGCAGAAATAATTGCAAGCCAAAAAGCTATCTTAGCAAACAGCCGTGACAGCCGAGAGGTAGCCAAAGACTCAAAAGGGACCAACTGAAGATCCTGCAGTACCACCAATATATTCCAAGAAGGCACAAGATTAGCAAGAGCGGGCCTCTTAAACCTGAAACTCCTAAGAAGCCTGGGCACCAAGGGAGGAATTTAGAAAAATCTCACTGAACATAAAAAGCAGTTATGGCAGCCCATTGAGAACAAAGAGTAAATGGTGCGAGCCCCTTCAAGAACCTGTCCTGTAGAAAATCCCAAATTGCAAATTCATCTAGGGATAATGAATCCAATTCCTTTGAAAGACACTATTTTTAGAAAGAAGCTTAGTGTTTTTTATCGGACTTTAAGGTGGATGGTTTTCGAGAGGCTTGAATATCCAAAGCCAATTCGCAAGAACACTTGAGGTTTTCAAGCCCTACCTTTTCACATTACAGGCCATCAACTGGAGATGACAGAGATGCACCTCTGGAAGAGTCGGGCACTGGAGTGAAGATCGACGAATTGACATATGAACATAGACCCCTCTGGAAAGTGTCATGAGAAGTGGGAGCCATGGTCTCTGAGGCCGAAAGGGTGCAATGCAGCACTTTCGGGAGGAGGGGAATTGGAGGAAATGCCTATGAAACTGTCTTGGGTAATGGGACTGAGAGAGCATTGACCGCCCAAACCTGAGGAGACACCATCTTTGAGCAAAAAAAACGAAAGCATCGCATTGTGTGTTGAAGCAAATAGATTCAGCCAAGGAATTCCGAAGATTGCACACACTAGATTGAACTCCCTGACTAAGATGTGATATATCACAGATGACGCAAAACCAAAGGGAATGGTGGACGGAGTGTTGAACATTGCAAGCACTCACCCCCAATCAACAGATCTGGGTTTAATCCATCACCGTTCTTTAACCCACTCTGCCAACCCAGTTCAGACATGGCCATATGCAAATCAGCCTGACTCTGTGCCTCATGGGAACAGTCCAGCCCGAACTGCCAAGCCATGTCTTCTCTGGACCGGAAACAAGCTTCCTAGGACCGGTTTCTGCATTTCAGCCGTCTTCAGCCAGGCTTGCTTGAATCCAGTGGCAAAGTGAGCAAGGGACTCACGTCTGAGCATACCCTGCCAACTTATGGCGAACAAAAAAAAACCAAAGGGAATGATGGACGGAGTGTTGAACATTGCAAGCACTCACCCCCAATCAACAGATCTGGGTTTAATCCATCACCGTTCTTTAACCCACTCTGCCAACCCAGTTCAGACATGGCCATATGCAAATCAGCCTGACTCTGTGCCTCATGGGAACAGTCCAGCCCGAACTGCCAAGCCATGTCTTCTCTGGACCGGAAACAAGCTTCCTAGGACCGGTTTCTGCATTTCAGCCGTCTTCAGCCAGGCTTGCTTGAATCCAGTGGCAAAGTGAGCAAGGGACTCACGTCTGAGCATACCCTGCCAACTTATGGCGAACAAAGCAAAACCAAAGGGAATGATGGACGGAGTGTTGAACATTGCAAGCACTCACCCCCAGTCAACTGATCTGGGTTTAATCCATCACCGTTCTTTAGCCCACTCTGCCACTCCAGCCCACTCTGCCACCCCAGTTCAGACATGGCCATATGCAAATCAGTCTGACCCTGTGCCTCATGGGAACAGTCCAGCCCGAACTGCCAAGCCATATCTTCCCTGGATCGGAAACAAGCTTCCTAGGACCGGTTTCTGGCATTTCAGCCGTCTTCAGCCAGGCTTGCTTGAATCCAGTGGTAAAGTGAGCAAGGGACTCACGTCTGAACATACCCTGCCAACTTATGGCGAACAAAGCAAAACCAAAGGGAATGATGGACGGAGTGCTGAACATTGCAAGCACTCACCTCCAGTCAACTGATCTGGGTTTAATCCATCACTGTTCTTTAGCCCACTCAGTTCAGACATGGCCATATTCAAATCAGTCTGACCCTGTGCCTCATGGGAACAGTCCAGCCCGAACTGCCAAGCAATATCTTCCCTGGACCGGAAACAAGCTTCCTAGGACCAGTTTCTGGCATTTCAGCCGTCTTAAGCAAGGCTTGCTTGAATCCAGTGGCAAAGTGAGCAAGGGACTCACGTCTGAGCATACCCTGCCAACTTATGGCGAACAAAGCAAAACCAAAGGGAATGATGGACGGAGTGTTGAACATTGCAAGCACTCACCCCCAGTCAACTGATCTGGGTTTAATCCATCAACGTTCTTTAGCTCACTCTGCCACCCCAGTTCAGACATGGCTATAGGCAAATCAGTCTGACCTTGTGCCTCATGGGAACAGTCCAGCCCAAACTGCCAAGCCATGTCTTCCCTGGACCAGAAACAAGCTTCCTAGGACCGGTTTCTGGCATTTCAGCCGTCTTCAGCCAGGCTTGCTTGAATCCAGTGGCAAAGTGAGCAAGGGACTCACGTCTGAGCATACCCTGCCAACTTATGGCAAACAAAGCAAAACCAAAGGGAATGATGGACGGAGTGTTGAACGTTGCAAGCCCTCACCCCCAGTCAACTGATCTGGGTTTAATCCATCACCGTTTTTTAGCCCACTCTGCCAACCCAGTTCAGACATGGCCATATGCAAATCAGTCTGACCCTGTGCCTCATGGCAACAGTCCGGCCCGAACTGCCAAGCCATGTCTTCCCTGGACTGGAAACAAGCTTCCTAGGACCGGTTTCTGGCATTTCAGCCGTCTTCAGCCAGGCTTGCTTGAATCCAGTGGCAAACTGAGCAAGGGACTCACGTCTGAGCATACCCTGCCCACTTATGGCGAACAAAGCAAAACCAAAGGGAATGATGGATGGAGTGTTGAACATTGCAAGCACTCACCCCCAGTCAACTGATCTGGGTTTAATCCATCACCGTTTTTTAGCCCACTCTGCCACCCCAGTTCAGACATGGCCATATGCAAATCAGTCTGACCCTGTGCCTCATGGGAACAGTCCAGCCCAAACTGCCAAGCCATGTCTTCCCTGGACCGGAAACAAGCTTCCTAGGACTGGTTTCTGGCATTTCAGCCGTCTTAAGCCAGGCTTGCTTGAATCCAGTGGCGAAGTGAGCAAGGGACTCACGCCTGAGCATACCCTGCCAACTTATGGCAAACAAAGCAAAACCAAAGGGAATGATGGACGGAGTGTTGAACGTTGCAAGCCCTCATCCCCAGTCAACTGATCTGGGTTTAATCCATCACCGTTCTTTAGCCCACTCTGCCACCCCAGTTCAGACATGGCCATATGCAAATCAGTCTGACCCTGTGCCTCATGGGAACAGTCCAGCCTGAACTGCCAAGCCATGTCTTCCCTGGACCGGAAACAAGTTTCCTAGGACCGGTTTCTGGCATTTCAGCCATCTTCAGCCAGGCTTGCTTGAATCCAGTGGCAAAGTGAGCAAGGGACTCACGTCTGAGCATACCCTGCCAACTTATGGCGAACAAAATAAAACCAAAGGGAATGATGGACGGAGTGTTGAACATTGCAAGCACTCACTCACAGTCAACTGATCTGGGTTTAATCCATCACTGTTCTTTAGCCCACTCTGCCACCCCAGTTCAGACATGGCCATATGCAAATCAGCCTGACTATGTGCCTCATGGGAACAGTCCAGCCCGAACTGCCAAGCCATGTCTTCCCTGGACCGGAAGTAAACTTCCGAAGCCCGGTATCTGCATTTCAGCCGTCTTCAGCCAGGCTTGCTTGAATCCAGTGGCAAAGTGAGCAAGGGACTCACGTCTGAGCATACCCTGCCAACTTATGGCAAACAAAGCAAAACCAAAGGGAATGATGGACGGAGTGTGGAACATTGCAAGCACTCACCCCCAGTCAACTGATCTGGGTTTAATCCATCACTGTTCTTTAGCCCACTCTGCCACCCCAGTTCAGACATGGCCATATGCAAATCAGTTTGACCCTGTGCCTCATGGGAACAGTCCAGCCCGAACTGCCAAGCCATGTCTTCCCTGGACCGGAAACAAGCTTCCTAGGACCGGTTTCTGGCATTTCAGCCGTCTTCAACCAGGCTTGCTTGAATCCAGTGGCAAAGTGAGCAAGGGACTCACGTCTGAGCATACCCTGCCAACTTATGGCGAACAAAGCAAAACAAAAGGGAATGATGGACGGAGTGTTGAACATTGCAAGCCCTCACCCCCAGTCAACTGATCTGGGTTTAATCCATCACCGTTCTTTAGCCCACTCTGCCACCCCAGTTCAGACATGGCCATAGGCAAATCAGTCTGACCCTGTGCCTCATGGGAACAGTCCAGCCCGAACTGCCAAGCCATGTCTTCTCTGGACCGGAAACAAGTTTCCTAGGACCGGTTTCTGCATTTCAGCCGTCTTCAGCCAGGCTTGCTTGAATCCATTGGCAAAGTGAGCTAGGGACTCACGTCTGAGCATACCCTGCCAACTTATCGCGAAGAAAAAAAAAACAAAGGGAATGATGGACGGAGTGTTGAACATTGCAAGCACTCACCCCCAGTCAACTGATCTGGGTTTAATCCATCACCGTTCTTTAACCCACTCTGCCACCCCAGTTCAGACATGGCCATATGCAAATCAGCCTGACTCTGTGCCACATGGGAACAGTCCAGCCCGAGCTGCCAAGCCATGTCTTCTCTGGACCGGAAACAAGCTTCCTAGGACCAGTTTCTGCATTTCAGCCGTTTTCAGCCAGGCTTGCTTGAATCCAGTGGCAAAGTGAGCAAAGTACTCACGTCTGAGCATACCCTGCCAACTTATGGCGAACAAAGCAAAACCAAAGGGAATGATGGACGGAGTGTTGAACATTGCAAGCACTCACCCCCAGTCAGCTGATCTGTGTTTAATCCATCACCGTTCTTTAGCCCACTCTGCCACCCCAGCCCACTCTGCCACCCCAGTTCAGACATGGCGATATGCAAATCAGTCTGACCCTGTGCCTCATGGGAACCGTCCAGCCCGAACTGCCAAGCCATGTCTTCCCTGGATCAGAAACAAGCTTCCTAGGACCGGTTTCTGGCATTTCAGCCGTCTTCAGCCAGGCTTGCTTGAATCCAGTGGCAAACTGAGCAAGGGACTCACGTCTGAACATACCCTGCCAACTTATGGCGAACAAAGCAAAACCAAAGGGAATGATGGACGGAGTGTTGAACATTGCAAGCACTCACCTCCAGTCAACTGATCTGGGTTTAATCCATCACTGTTCTTTAGCCCACTCTGCCACCTCAGTTCAGACATGGCCATATGCAAATCAGTCTGACCCTGTGCCTCATGGGAACAGTCCAGCCCGAACTGCCAAGCCATGTCTTCCCTGGACTGTAAACAAGCTTCCTAGGACCGGTTTCTGGTATTTCAGCCGTCTTAAGGCAGACTTGCTTGAATCCAGTGGCAAAGTGAGCAAGGGACTCACGTCTGAGCATACCCTGCCAACTTATGGTGAACAAAGCAAAACCAAAGGGAATGATGGACGGAGTGTTGAACATTGCAAGCACTCACCCCCAGTCAACTGATCTGGGTTTAATCCATCACCGTTCTTTAGCTCACTCTGCCACCCCAGTTCAGACATGGCTATATGCAAATCAGTCTGGCCTTGTGCCTCATGGGAACAGTCCAGCCCAAACTGCCAAGCCATGTCTTCCATGGACCGGAAACAAGCTTCCTAGGACCGTTTTCTGGCATTTCAGCCGTTTTCAGCCAGGCTTGCTTGAATCCAGTGGCAAAGTGAGCAAGGGACTCACGTCTGAGCATACCCTGCCAAATTACGGCGAACAAAGCAAAACCAAAGGGAATGATGGACGGAGTGTTGAACATTGCAAGCACTCACCCCCAGTGAACTGATCTGGGTTTAATCCATCACCGTTCTTTAGCCCACTCTGCCACCCCAGTTCAGACATGGCCATATGCAAATCAGTCTGACCCTGTGCCTCATGGGAACAGTCCAGCCCAAACTGTCAAGCCATGTCTTCCGTGGACCGTAAACAAGCTTCCTAGGACCGGTTTCTGGCATTTTAGCCGTCTTCAGCCAGGCTTGCTTGAATCCAGTGGCAAAGTGAGCAAGGGACTCACGTCTGAGCATACCCTGCCAACTTATGGCAAACAAAGCAAAACCAAAGGGAATGATGGACGGAGTGTTGAACGTTGCAAGCCCTCACCCCCAGTCAACTGATCTGGGTTTAATCCATCACCGTTCTTTAGCCCACTCTGCCACCCCAGTTCAGACATGGCCATATGCAAATCAGTCTGACCCTGTGCCTCATGGCAACAGTCCAGCCCGAACTGCCAAGCCATGTCTTCCCTGGACAGGAAACAAGCTTCCTAGTACCGGTTTCTGGCATTTCAGCCGTCTTCAGCCAGGCTTGCTTGAACCCAGTGGCAAAGTGAGCAAGGGACTCACGTCTGAGCATACCCTGCCCACTTATGGCGAACAAAGCAAAACCAAAGGGAATGATGGACGGAGTGTTGAACATTGCAAACACTCACCCCCAGTCAACTGATCTGGGTATAATCCATCACCGTTCTTTAGCCCACTCTGCCACCCCAGTTCAGACATGGCCATATGCAAATCAGTCTGACCCTGTGCCTCATGGGAACAGTCCAACCCAAACTGCCAAGCCATGTCTTCCCTGGACCGGAAACAAGCTTTCTAGGACCGGTTTCTGGCATTTCAACGATCTTAAGCCAGGCTTGCTTGAATCCAGTGGCGAAGTGAGCAAGGGACTCACGTCTGAGCATACCCTGCCAACTTATGGCGAACAAAGCAAAACCAAAGGAAATGATGGACGGAGTGTTGAACATTGCAAGCCCTCACCCCCAGTCAACTGATCTGGGTATAATCCATCTCCGTTCTTTAGCCCACTCTGCCACCCCAGTTCAGACATGGCCATAGGCAAATCAGTCTGACCCTGTGCCTCATGGGAACAGTCCAGCCCGAACTGCCAAGCCATGTCTTCCTTGGACCGGAAACAAGTTTCCTAGGACCGGTTTCTGCATTTCAGCCGTCTTCAGCCAGGCTTGCTTGAATCCAGTGGCAAAGTGAGCAAGGGACTCACGTCTGAGCATACCCTGCCAACTTATCGCGAAGAAAAAAAAAACCAAAGGGAATGATGGACGGAGTGTTGAACATTGCAAGCACTCACCCCCAGTCAACTGATCTGGGTTTAATCCATCACCGTTCTTTAACCCACTCTGCCACCCCAGTTCAGACATGGCCATATGCAAATCAGCCTGACTCTGTGCCACATGGGAACAGTCCAGCCCGAGCTGCCAAGCCATGTCTTCTCTGGACCGGAAACAAGCTTCCTAGGACCAGTTTCTGCATTTCAGCCGTTTTCAGCCAGGCTTGCTTGAATCCACTGGCAAAGTGAGGAAAGTACTCACGTCTGAGCATACCCTGCCAACTTATGGCGAACAAAGCAAAACCAAAGGGAATGATGGACGGAGTGTTGAACATTGCAAGCACTCACCCCCAGTCAACTGATCTGTGTTTAATCCATCACCGTTCTTTAGCCCACTCTGCCACCCCAGCCCACTCTGCCACCCCAGTTCAGACATGGCCATATGCAAATCAGTCTGACCCTGTGCCTCATGGGAACAGTCCAGCCCGAACTGCCAAGCCATGTCTTCCCTGGATCAGAAACAAGCTTCCTAGGACCGGTTTCTGGCATTTCAGCCGTCTTCAGCCAGGCTTGCTTGAATCCAGTGGCAAACTGAGCAAGGGACTCACGTCTGAACATACCCTGCCAACTTATGGCGAACAAAGCAAAACCAAAGGGAATGATGGACGGAGTGTTGAACATTGCAAGCACTCACCTCCAGTCAACTGATCTGGGTTTAATCCATCACTGTTCTTTAGCCCACTCTGCCACTTCAGTTCAGACATGGCCATATGCAAATCAGTCTGACCCTGTGCCTCATGGGAACAGTCCAGCCCGAACTGCCAAGCCATGTCTTCCCTGGACTGTAAACAAGCTTCCTAGGACCGGTTTCTGGTATTTCAGCCATCCTAAGGCAGACTTGCTTGAATCCAGTGGCAAAGTGAGCAAGGGACTCACGTCTGAGCATACCCTGCCAACTTATGGTGAACAAAGCAAAACCAAAGGGAATGATGGACGGAGTGTTGAACATTGCAAGCACTCACCCCCAGTCAACTGATCTGGGTTTAATCCATCACCGTTCTTTAGCTCACTCTGCCACCCCAGTTCAGACATGGCTATATGCAAATCAGTCTGGCCTTGTGCCTCATGGGAACAGTCCAGCCCAAACTACCAAGCCATGTCTTCCATGGACCGGAAACAAGCTTCCTAGGACCGTTTTCTGGCATTTCAGCCGTTTTCAGCCAGGCTTGCTTGAATCCAGTGGCAAAGTGAGCAAGGGACTCACGTCTGAGCATACCCTGCCAACTTATGGCAAACAAAGCAAAACCAAAGGGAATGATGGACGGAGTGTTGAACGTTGCAAGCCCTCACCCCCAGTCAACTGATCTGGGTTTAATCCATCACCGTTTTTTAGCCCACTCTGCCAACCCAGTTCAGACATGGCCATATGCAAATCAGTCTGACCCTGTGCCTCATGGCAACAGTCCGGCCCGAACTGCCAAGCCATGTCTTCCCTGGACTGGAAACAAGCTTCCTAGGACCGGTTTCTGGCATTTCAGCCGTCTTCAGCCAGGCTTGCTTGAATCCAGTGGCAAACTGAGCAAGGGACTCACGTCTGAGCATACCCTGCCCACTTATGGCGAACAAAGCAAAACCAAAGGGAATGATGGATGGAGTGTTGAACATTGCAAGCACTCACCCCCAGTCAACTGATCTGGGTTTAATCCATCACCGTTTTTTAGCCCACTCTGCCACCCCAGTTCAGACATGGCCATATGCAAATCAGTCTGACCCTGTGCCTCATGGGAACAGTCCAGCCCAAACTGCCAAGCCATGTCTTCCCTGGACCGGAAACAAGCTTCCTAGGACTGGTTTCTGGCATTTCAGCCGTCTTAAGCCAGGCTTGCTTGAATCCAGTGGCGAAGTGAGCAAGGGACTCACGCCTGAGCATACCCTGCCAACTTATGGCAAACAAAGCAAAACCAAAGGGAATGATGGACGGAGTGTTGAACGTTGCAAGCCCTCATCCCCAGTCAACTGATCTGGGTTTAATCCATCACCGTTCTTTAGCCCACTCTGCCACCCCAGTTCAGACATGGCCATATGCAAATCAGTCTGACCCTGTGCCTCATGGGAACAGTCCAGCCTGAACTGCCAAGCCATGTCTTCCCTGGACCGGAAACAAGTTTCCTAGGACCGGTTTCTGGCATTTCAGCCATCTTCAGCCAGGCTTGCTTGAATCCAGTGGCAAAGTGAGCAAGGGACTCACGTCTGAGCATACCCTGCCAACTTATGGCGAACAAAATAAAACCAAAGGGAATGATGGACGGAGTGTTGAACATTGCAAGCACTCACTCACAGTCAACTGATCTGGGTTTAATCCATCACTGTTCTTTAGCCCACTCTGCCACCCCAGTTCAGACATGGCCATATGCAAATCAGCCTGACTATGTGCCTCATGGGAACAGTCCAGCCCGAACTGCCAAGCCATGTCTTCCCTGGACCGGAAGTAAACTTCCGAAGCCCGGTATCTGCATTTCAGCCGTCTTCAGCCAGGCTTGCTTGAATCCAGTGGCAAAGTGAGCAAGGGACTCACGTCTGAGCATACCCTGCCAACTTATGGCAAACAAAGCAAAACCAAAGGGAATGATGGACGGAGTGTGGAACATTGCAAGCACTCACCCCCAGTCAACTGATCTGGGTTTAATCCATCACTGTTCTTTAGCCCACTCTGCCACCCCAGTTCAGACATGGCCATATGCAAATCAGTTTGACCCTGTGCCTCATGGGAACAGTCCAGCCCGAACTGCCAAGCCATGTCTTCCCTGGACCGGAAACAAGCTTCCTAGGACCGGTTTCTGGCATTTCAGCCGTCTTCAACCAGGCTTGCTTGAATCCAGTGGCAAAGTGAGCAAGGGACTCACGTCTGAGCATACCCTGCCAACTTATGGCGAACAAAGCAAAACAAAAGGGAATGATGGACGGAGTGTTGAACATTGCAAGCCCTCACCCCCAGTCAACTGATCTGGGTTTAATCCATCACCGTTCTTTAGCCCACTCTGCCACCCCAGTTCAGACATGGCCATAGGCAAATCAGTCTGACCCTGTGCCTCATGGGAACAGTCCAGCCCGAACTGCCAAGCCATGTCTTCTCTGGACCGGAAACAAGTTTCCTAGGACCGGTTTCTGCATTTCAGCCGTCTTCAGCCAGGCTTGCTTGAATCCATTGGCAAAGTGAGCTAGGGACTCACGTCTGAGCATACCCTGCCAACTTATCGCGAAGAAAAAAAAAACAAAGGGAATGATGGACGGAGTGTTGAACATTGCAAGCACTCACCCCCAGTCAACTGATCTGGGTTTAATCCATCACCGTTCTTTAACCCACTCTGCCACCCCAGTTCAGACATGGCCATATGCAAATCAGCCTGACTCTGTGCCACATGGGAACAGTCCAGCCCGAGCTGCCAAGCCATGTCTTCTCTGGACCGGAAACAAGCTTCCTAGGACCAGTTTCTGCATTTCAGCCGTTTTCAGCCAGGCTTGCTTGAATCCAGTGGCAAAGTGAGCAAAGTACTCACGTCTGAGCATACCCTGCCAACTTATGGCGAACAAAGCAAAACCAAAGGGAATGATGGACGGAGTGTTGAACATTGCAAGCACTCACCCCCAGTCAGCTGATCTGTGTTTAATCCATCACCGTTCTTTAGCCCACTCTGCCACCCCAGCCCACTCTGCCACCCCAGTTCAGACATGGCGATATGCAAATCAGTCTGACCCTGTGCCTCATGGGAACCGTCCAGCCCGAACTGCCAAGCCATGTCTTCCCTGGATCAGAAACAAGCTTCCTAGGACCGGTTTCTGGCATTTCAGCCGTCTTCAGCCAGGCTTGCTTGAATCCAGTGGCAAACTGAGCAAGGGACTCACGTCTGAACATACCCTGCCAACTTATGGCGAACAAAGCAAAACCAAAGGGAATGATGGACGGAGTGTTGAACATTGCAAGCACTCACCTCCAGTCAACTGATCTGGGTTTAATCCATCACTGTTCTTTAGCCCACTCTGCCACCTCAGTTCAGACATGGCCATATGCAAATCAGTCTGACCCTGTGCCTCATGGGAACAGTCCAGCCCGAACTGCCAAGCCATGTCTTCCCTGGACTGTAAACAAGCTTCCTAGGACCGGTTTCTGGTATTTCAGCCGTCTTAAGGCAGACTTGCTTGAATCCAGTGGCAAAGTGAGCAAGGGACTCACGTCTGAGCATACCCTGCCAACTTATGGTGAACAAAGCAAAACCAAAGGGAATGATGGACGGAGTGTTGAACATTGCAAGCACTCACCCCCAGTCAACTGATCTGGGTTTAATCCATCACCGTTCTTTAGCTCACTCTGCCACCCCAGTTCAGACATGGCTATATGCAAATCAGTCTGGCCTTGTGCCTCATGGGAACAGTCCAGCCCAAACTGCCAAGCCATGTCTTCCATGGACCGGAAACAAGCTTCCTAGGACCGTTTTCTGGCATTTCAGCCGTTTTCAGCCAGGCTTGCTTGAATCCAGTGGCAAAGTGAGCAAGGGACTCACGTCTGAGCATACCCTGCCAAATTACGGCGAACAAAGCAAAACCAAAGGGAATGATGGACGGAGTGTTGAACATTGCAAGCACTCACCCCCAGTGAACTGATCTGGGTTTAATCCATCACCGTTCTTTAGCCCACTCTGCCACCCCAGTTCAGACATGGCCATATGCAAATCAGTCTGACCCTGTGCCTCATGGGAACAGTCCAGCCCAAACTGTCAAGCCATGTCTTCCGTGGACCGTAAACAAGCTTCCTAGGACCGGTTTCTGGCATTTTAGCCGTCTTCAGCCAGGCTTGCTTGAATCCAGTGGCAAAGTGAGCAAGGGACTCACGTCTGAGCATACCCTGCCAACTTATGGCAAACAAAGCAAAACCAAAGGGAATGATGGACGGAGTGTTGAACGTTGCAAGCCCTCACCCCCAGTCAACTGATCTGGGTTTAATCCATCACCGTTCTTTAGCCCACTCTGCCACCCCAGTTCAGACATGGCCATATGCAAATCAGTCTGACCCTGTGCCTCATGGCAACAGTCCAGCCCGAACTGCCAAGCCATGTCTTCCCTGGACAGGAAACAAGCTTCCTAGTACCGGTTTCTGGCATTTCAGCCGTCTTCAGCCAGGCTTGCTTGAACCCAGTGGCAAAGTGAGAAAGGGACTCACGTCTGAGCATACCCTGCCCACTTATGGCGAACAAAGCAAAACCAAAGGGAATGATGGACGGAGTGTTGAACATTGCAAACACTCACCCCCAGTCAACTGATCTGGGTATAATCCATCACCGTTCTTTAGCCCACTCTGCCACCCCAGTTCAGACATGGCCATATGCAAATCAGTCTGACCCTGTGCCTCATGGGAACAGTCCAACCCAAACTGCCAAGCCATGTCTTCCCTGGACCGGAAACAAGCTTTCTAGGACCGGTTTCTGGCATTTCAACGATCTTAAGCCAGGCTTGCTTGAATCCAGTGGCGAAGTGAGCAAGGGACTCACGTCTGAGCATACCCTGCCAACTTATGGCGAACAAAGCAAAACCAAAGGAAATGATGGACGGAGTGTTGAACATTGCAAGCCCTCACCCCCAGTCAACTGATCTGGGTATAATCCATCTCCGTTCTTTAGCCCACTCTGCCACCCCAGTTCAGACATGGCCATAGGCAAATCAGTCTGACCCTGTGCCTCATGGGAACAGTCCAGCCCGAACTGCCAAGCCATGTCTTCCTTGGACCGGAAACAAGTTTCCTAGGACCGGTTTCTGCATTTCAGCCGTCTTCAGCCAGGCTTGCTTGAATCCAGTGGCAAAGTGAGCAAGGGACTCACGTCTGAGCATACCCTGCCAACTTATCGCGAAGAAAAAAAAAACCAAAGGGAATGATGGACGGAGTGTTGAACATTGCAAGCACTCACCCCCAGTCAACTGATCTGGGTTTAATCCATCACCGTTCTTTAACCCACTCTGCCACCCCAGTTCAGACATGGCCATATGCAAATCAGCCTGACTCTGTGCCACATGGGAACAGTCCAGCCCGAGCTGCCAAGCCATGTCTTCTCTGGACCGGAAACAAGCTTCCTAGGACCAGTTTCTGCATTTCAGCCATTTTCAGCCAGGCTTGCTTGAATCCACTGGCAAAGTGAGGAAAGTACTCACGTCTGAGCATACCCTGCCAACTTATGGCGAACAAAGCAAAACCAAAGGGAATGATGGACGGAGTGTTGAACATTGCAAGCACTCACCCCCAGTCAACTGATCTGTGTTTAATCCATCACCGTTCTTTAGCCCACTCTGCCACCCCAGCCCACTCTGCCACCCCAGTTCAGACATGGCCATATGCAAATCAGTCTGACCCTGTGCCTCATGGGAACAGTCCAGCCCGAACTGCCAAGCCATGTCTTCCCTGGATCAGAAACAAGCTTCCTAGGACCGGTTTCTGGCATTTCAGCCGTCTTCAGCCAGGCTTGCTTGAATCCAGTGGCAAACTGAGCAAGGGACTCACGTCTGAACATACCCTGCCAACTTATGGCGAACAAAGCAAAACCAAAGGGAATGATGGACGGAGTGTTGAACATTGCAAGCACTCACCTCCAGTCAACTGATCTGGGTTTAATCCATCACTGTTGTTTAGCCCACTCTGCCACTTCAGTTCAGACATGGCCATATGCAAATCAGTCTGACCCTGTGCCTCATGGGAACAGTCCAGCCCGAACTGCCAAGCCATGTCTTCCCTGGACTGTAAACAAGCTTCCTAGGACCGGTTTCTGGTATTTCAGCCATCCTAAGGCAGACTTGCTTGAATCCAGTGGCAAAGTGAGCAAGGGACTCACGTCTGAGCATACCCTGCCAACTTATGGTGAACAAAGCAAAACCAAAGGGAATGATGGACGGAGTGTTGAACATTGCAAGCACTCACCCCCAGTCAACTGATCTGGGTTTAATCCATCACCGTTCTTTAGCTCACTCTGCCACCCCAGTTCAGACATGGCTATATGCAAATCAGTCTGGCCTTGTGCCTCATGGGAACAGTCCAGCCCAAACTACCAAGCCATGTCTTCCATGGACCGGAAACAAGCTTCCTAGGACCGTTTTCTGGCATTTCAGCCGTTTTCAGCCAGGCTTGCTTGAATCCAGTGGCAAAGTGAGCAAGGGACTCACGTCTGAGCATACCCTGCCAAATTACGGCGAACAAAGCAAAACCAAAGGGAATGATGGACGGAGTATTGAACATTGCAAGCACTCACCCCCAGTGAACTGATCTGGGTTTAATCCATCACCGTTCTTTAGCCCACTCTGCCACCCCAGTTCAGACATGGCCATATGCAAATCAGTCTGACCCTGTGCCTCATGGGAACAGTCCAGCCCAAACTGTCAAGCCATGTCTTCCGTGGACCGGAAACAAGCTTCCTAGGACCGGTTTCTGGCATTTTAGCCGTCTTCAGCCAGGCTTGCTTGAATCCAGTGGCAAAGTGAGCAAGGGACTCACGTCTGAGCATACCCTGCCAACTTATGGCAAACAAAGCAAAACCAAAGGGAATGATGGACGGAGTGTTGAACGTTGCAAGCCCTCACCCCCAGTCAACTGATCTTGGTTTAATCCATCACCGTTCTTTAGCCCACTGTTAGACCTGGCACCTTGGTGTGAGTCTCCCTTCCTCTTTTTGTCGCTGTGCCTCATGTGTTTTTATGGTGTTGGCCGCTCAGCGCGCTGTGCCACTGCCAACCAGTGTCACGGTGTGAGTGCTCCCTATGTAAATTGTATATGTTGGTTGGATTCCATGATTGGATTCTTTGATTTACTATCAGACCCCAGTAAAGTGCGCCAGGAGCGCCAGGGCATGTAAAGGCAAACACCGCTGGTGGGCTTGCAGCACGGGTTGTGCCACCCCCAGATGCGGCCGGTAAAATACGTCTAAGGTCTGCCATCGCAGAACCTGCGTGCAGTCTGGTACTGACACGCCGACCGACAAGTGCCCACACTTGCCGGTCCCTGAAACCTTCCCTTAGCTGCATGTTAGTCACCCCTCTGGTAGGCCCACGGGCAGGGTGCATTGTACGCCTAAGGTAGGACAAGCCTGGATGCGTGGCATGTCCTAGTAGTGAATTACCGCCAATGCTGTTCACTACTGCAAGGCTACCCTGTTCCCATAGGCCAGTATGGGCGGCCTGGATTATTACACCCTATGATCCTAACCGACCCAGGGAACATGGTAGGAGATCGAGTTTAGTATGCCTGAACTCGGAATAATAAGGTACATCTTTTCGCAAGGTTTATTTTAATATTCCGGGTTTGCAAATGCCGCTTTTAGAAAGTTGGCCTTTGCTTGCCTAAACCTTTCAGCCGCCTCTGCGTGTTGTGTATCTGATGTCTGGCTGGTGTGAGTGACAGGGCGGGGGGAACCCAGATGGGCAGGGCTAGGTAGCCTGGTATGAATAGGACGATCGACAGGTAGATGGGTGGGAGGAGTGCTCCTAGGCTCTGAATAGGACAGTGCTCCGCTACCTCGATGCCGGCTCCACCCCCTGTGGAGCGTCTGATGACTCTGCCCTGCACTCTGAAAGGAGAAGCCTGCATCACGTAAACAAAGTGCTCAGAAACCGGACTGAACTAGGCAAGGGCCCCCCTGGCCTGGGAGAACAAAAGATTTGTGGTATAAATGGAGGAGCCCTGCTCCTAAGAAACTAGATCCGCTTTTGACCAAGAAGAATCTCTGCCTGAGGAGGAGGCACCGGGAAAGCTGTAGGAGGAAGACTGTCCCTAACCTGGGGGATTGGCCTGCAGTGGTGACCTTGCTGCCAAAGGAGAGAAGAGAAACTGTTGCTGAAGACTTTTACTTTACTTTTACTTTCAAGACTTGTGCTTTTCCAAAACGATCTCCAAGGGCTTGGAACTGAGCTTGCCCCCTGAACTGAGCCCCAGGACCATTGGGCTCTACCTGATCTTCACTCGCCTGCTGCTGGACTGTGGTGTCCTTTCCCTCGCCGGAGCTGTGACCCTCGTGCCCAGTCCCTCCCTGAGCCGTGACCAGGACTGCTTAGCCGCCCCCGCCTTGGGAAGAGCCTCGCTCGATCGGAGCCGCTCCCCCTACGCTGTGCTGGGCTGCCCCGTCACCTCGCTCGTTGGAGGCTCGCTGTGCACCTTCACCCTCCCGCCGGAATCGGCGTTTGTGAGCATCTCCAAGCCTCGGACGGCCCGGACGTATCTGCGTGCCCGGCTGCCCCGCTTTGTTCACACGCCACCTGCAACACCCCGCTCTTGTCGTGAGCCTGAAGATCAGACACCCTCGTGAAGTGTGGGAGCCCCGGACGCCGCCTCGCTCTTCTGTCGAAGAGCCGCTGAAATCCCGCACCCGCCTTTGCGTCAAGAAACAAGGTACTGTACTTACGACCTCGACCGCGAGCTCGCATCGGATCCAGGGTCCGCAACGTTCTTATTTCCCTGTCCTCTGCTGTGTGCTCCCTGGGCGCTGCCTCAGCACGAAGTGCGCTGAGGCCTACAGTTACCTTGTGCCCGCCTAAAGAACTTTCCGTAAAACCAAGAGAACTTTACCGTATTCCTGCGAATTGTGGCCCCATCAGTTCAACGTTACTGGGCCTTGTATTTGAGTCTGCTGAATCTACATAAAAGCTTATTTTTATATACCTCCTGATTGGTGTCCGTTTGTGGTGCATGCAAGGGGTTTACTGTATGTGTAATTGCATTTGCTTAACCGTGTACGCCTGAGACTTAGCCTAGACTGCTCGCGCCACGCACCTAGAGGGTGAGCAGGGGTTATTCTGGGGAGTCATCCTTCGCCCTGACAAGAAGTAAAGGGTCCCTGCTTGTTGTGGGTTCACACCTGCGTCAACCAGAGCCCCCTCATTTCTAACATTGGTGGCAGCGGTGAGGATTTACGGATTTGCATTTGTGGTTTGCGTATAGTGAATCACTGATCACCACGTAGTGAGAGCAGACCAATAACACAGCCACAAGGCTAGCATTTGTTTTTGTTTTGCCAAGAGTCTCCGTTGTTAGAGCCATGCCTGGTTCACTTTCCGCCGGAAGGGCGGCTTCCATAATCTCTGGATTTGAAGACGTAGATTGGGAAGAAGACGCACTTCTGAATCGTACCAATGAAGACTTGAAAGGTCTTTGCTCCAAGTTCAGGATTGCCCAGACTGGATTGAAAAACAAGACCCAATTTGTGAAGGCGCTGAGGGCCTGGTATGAGTCAAAGGCACCAGAGAATCAGGTGGAAGTGGTTCCACCAGAAAGTGTCCATGAGTTTGGCAGGTGCCTGTCGCCAGAAGAGTTGGCAGACAGGGCCGCAACCCGGGCACACGAGGTGGAAATGGCAAAACTTCATGGGCAGATGGATATGGAAAAACAAAGATTAGCCATGGAAGAAAAGAAACTACAATTAGAGCATGACATGAAGCTGAGGGAGCTGGAGCTGAAAGCAAAAAGTTTGGAGCTTAATCCCTCTGGTGGCAGCACACCGCCAGTACCGGCGGAACCAAGAGTTTATATTCCCAAGGATGTAGTGAAGGAGTTCTTCAGGAATGACGACATCGGGCAGTGGTTCAGAGCCTACGAGGTAGCCATGTCTTCCCACCGGGTCCCTGAGAAAGATTGGGGAGCGGGGTTGTGGGGAAGGTTCCTGAGTGAAGGGCGGGACACACTGTTAGATTTACCTGTTGATGTTCGTAATTCTTATGCCCATATGAAGGAAGCATTGATGGCTAGGTATGGGTTGACCCCTGAGTTATATAGACAGAGGTTCAGGGGTTGCACTAAGATTCCCAATAGTACGTATGTGGAGTATATGACTTTCTTTTGCAGAGCGCTGGATGGTTGGGTAAAGGGTAGTAAGGTGAATGATTATCAAGGGCTTCTTGATCTAATGGCATGGGAGCACTTGTCCAGTAATTGTTTTCCTGAGCTACGCCAGCACCTGATAGATAGTAAGCTGACTAACCCGAGGAAGCTTGCTGAGGAGGCGGACCGCTGGGTCAGTACCAGGGTCCACAAGGGTACCGTGGGAGATTCCGCCAAAGGTGGGCAGGGTCCCCAGCAGAAGAGTGGGGGGGACAGGGGTAAACAGAAGCAGTTCCAAAAAGGGCCCCAAAATAGTCCCCAAGGGAACCAAGGGAAGGGTTCTCAGCCTCCCCCACCCCAGAAACCGACCGGGGCCCCGACAGGTCCTCCTGTTCAAAAGGGGCCCGTAAGATGTTACAGGTGTAACAATTTGGGGCATTTTGCCTCTGATGTAAAGTGTCCATTGTTTGGTAAACCAGCACCCACTGGTGCTCCACCCCGGCAGGTGACTAGTGTAGCCTTGGGGGAGGAGAGGGATGTCCAAGGTGGGTGGGGTCCCGCAGAGATGTCCCTGGTCTCGCTGGGAGACCGTGAAGTGGTCCCTCCAACCCAGCTGCCTGAGAACACTAAGTAGTACAGGCAGTGGGTGACCATAAATGGCCATAGAGTGGAAGCTCTTAGAGATACAGGAGCCAGTGTGACAGCTGTCAGGTGTCACCTGGTGTCTCAGGAGCAGGTGGTCCCCAATGCATTCTATCCCGTTGTTGCCGCTGACAACACAGAGAGACACTGCAAGGTGGCTCAGGTTCCCTTTGAGTGGGGGGGGGTCTCTGGTACTCTTCAGGTAGCTGTGAGGCCCGCCATGCCTGTAGACTGTTTGTTAGGGAACGATTTGGAGAGCTCACCTTGGGCTAAGGTGGAGCGGAGTGCTCACCTGGAGATGTTGGGTATGCCGGATTGGGCGTGTGTCACCACACGGTCCATGGCAGCCAGTAGAGGTACTCAAGAGGTCCTGGAGCCTGAGAGGGAGGCCCAGGAACCGGCCTCAGAGAGAAGGAGCAAGGGGCGTGGGAAGCCGGCCCCTGAAGTTCCCACGGTCCAGGAGGAAGCAGACCTTGAGGGGGATGCCCTGGAGCCTACAGGGGAGCAGATAGCTGAACTGGGAGACCTGCCGGAGCTGACCCATTGGCAGCAGGAAGGGGGTCCCACCAGGGAGGACTTTTGCAAGGCACAGAAGGAGTGCCCTTCTCTCGTGGGTATGCGGCAGCAGGCTGCAGACCAGGCCGCAGGTGATCAGTCAGGATCGCATTTCGTTTACTGGGAGAACGACCTCCTATATACAGAGCCTAAGGTTGCTGAGCCTGGGTCAGCCCGTGCGCTGGTGGTACCCCAGGACTTCAGAGCCTTCCTACTGGGGCTGGCTCACGATGTGCCATTGGCAGGGCATTTGGGGCAGGACAAGACCTTTGAAAGGCTTGTCACCCACTTTTATTGGCCTCAAATGCGCAGGAGTTCAGATACTCACTGCAGGACATGCCAGACTTGCCAGGCAAGTGGAAAGAGTGGAAGGAAGCAGAAGGCTCCACTCCAGCCATTCCCTGTGGTCGGTACCCCATTCCAGCGAGTGGGGATTGACATTGTAGGGCCACTGGACCCCAGGACAGCGATGGGCAATAGGTTCATCCTGGTCCTGGTGGACCATGCCACCCGGTACCCGGAAGCCATTCCTCTAAGGACAGTGACGGCCCCCGTGGTGGGACGGGCACTGATGGGAATTTTCTCCCGAGTGGGATTCCCTCTAGAAGTGGTGTCTGACCGAGGTACCAATTTCATGTCCAAATACATGAAATCTCTTTGGCAAGAGTGTGGTGTAACCTACAAGTTCACCACCCCTTACCACCCCCAAGGAAACGGGTTGGTTGAGAGATTCAACCGAACCCTCAAAGGCATGATAATGGGCCTAGAAGGAGCCATGAGGCGTAAGTGGGACGTCCTCTTACCATGCCTTCTCTTCGCTTACCGTGAGGTGCCACAGAAGTCTCTGGGGTTCAGTCCCTTTGAGCTTCTGTATGGTCACCCAGTCAGAGGACCTCTAAGTCTGGTCAAAGAAGGCTGGGAGCAATCTCCCAGGAAGCCTCCCCAGAATGTATTTAGTTACATGCTGGCCTTCAGGAATCAGACTAGGCGATTCAGGCAACTTGCTGAGGCAAATCTGGAAGCCAGCCAGGAGGAGATGAAGCGGTGGTACGACCAGAATGCCACTCTGGTAGAGCTTCAGCCTGGACAGAAAGTATGGGTCTTGGCCCCCGTGGAGCCGTGTGCGCTCCAGGATAAGTGGACCGGTCCCTTTGAGGTGGTGGAGCGCAAGAGTCCTGTTACCTACGTGGTGGACCTGAAGTCTCCTAGGAACCCCTTAAGGGTCCTACATGTCAACCGCCTCAAGCCCCACTTGGAGAGGTCCCAAGTGGGCATGCTCTTGGCAACAGATGCTGGAATGGAAGAGGAGACAGAACCTCTTCCTGACCTCCTGTCAGCCAAGGAGCAAGATGGGTCAGTGGATGGTGTCATCCTCTCTTCCACCCTGACCCCTGAGCAACAGGATGATTGTCGCCAGTTGCTGGGACAGTTTTCTGACCTGTTTTCCCTGGTCCCTGGTGTCACTGATTGGTGCGTCCATGATTTGGACACTGGGGATAGTCCACCTGTGCGGCACAAGGCCTACAGGGTGACTGACAGGGTGAGGACCTGCATCAAGGAGGAGGTCTCCAAGATGTTTGCCCTCGGGGTAATTGAGTCTTCTAGCAGTCCTTGGGCCAGCCCCGTGGTCTTGGTCCCAAAGGCTGCAGCGCCGGGAGCCACACCCGAACTCCGGTTCTGTGTGGACTACAGAGGACTCAATTCGGTCACTAGGACCGACGCACACCCCATCCCCAGAGCTGATGAGCTCATCGATCGGCTAGGGGCTGCCAACTACCTCAGCACGTTTGATTTAACGTCTGGGTATTGGCAGATCGCCTTGACCGAGGGGGCCAAAGAGAGATCAGCATTTTCCACCCCAGATGGGCACTACCAGTTCCGGGTCATGCCATTTGGGATGAAGAATGCCCCTGCCACCTTCCAGAGATTGGTCAACCAGGTGTTGGCTGGGCTGGATTCGTTCAGTGCCGCCTACCTGGATGACATCGCCGTGTTCAGCTCCACTTGGGAGGAACACTTGCGTCACCTCTGGGAAGTGTTGATGGCGCTGCGCAAGGCAGGCCTCACGATCAAGGCGAGTAAGTGCCAGATCGGGCAGGGGTCCGTGGTGTACTTGGGACACCAAGTTGGGAGTGGCCAGGTGGCACCCCTTCAGCCCAAGATAGAAACCATCCTGAATTGGGAGGCGCCCAAAACCCAGACGGAGGTGAGAGCCTTCCTAGGTCTCACCGGGTACTACAGGAGGTTTGTCAAGGGGTATGGCAACATGGTTGCCCCCTTGACAGCGCTGACTTCGAAGAAGCAGCCCAGGAAAGTGATCTGGACTGACACCTGTCAGAAAGCTTTTGAGGCCTTGAAAACTGCTATGTGCACGGCGCCCGTGCTCTTGGCTCCCAACTTCTCCAAAGAGTTTATCGTTCAGACAGACGCTTCAGAGCATGGTGTGGGGGCTGTTCTTTCACAGATTAATGAGGAGGGCCTAGATCAACCCGTAGCCTTTCTTAGCAGGAGGTTACTTCCACAGGAACAAAGGTGGAGTGCTATTGAGCGTGAGGCATTTGCTGTGGTCTGGGCGCTGAAGAAGCTAAGACCCTACTTGTTTGGGTCTCACTTCCGGGTTCAGACGGACCACAGGCCCCTCAGATGGTTGATGCATATGAGGGGTGGGAATCCAAAGCTGTTGAGGTGGTCCATTTCCCTACAGGGTATGGATTTCACGGTGGAACATCGCCCTGGTACAGATCACGCCAATGCTGACGGTCTGTCCAGATTTTTCCGCCTTAGTGATGAGGAACTCCCTGGGGTAGGGTAGTTCTCCCCACTTTTCAGCTGGAGGGGACACGTGTTAGACCTGGCACCTTGGCGTGAGTCTCCCTTCCTCTTTTTGTCGCTGTGCCTCATGTGTTTTTATGGTGTTGGCCGCTCAGCGCGCTGTGCCACTGCCAACCAGTGTCACGGTGCGAGTGCTCCCTATGTAAATTGTATATGTTGGTTGGATTCCATGATTGGATTGTTTGATTTACTATCAGACCCCAGTAAAGTGCGCCAGGAGCGCCAGGGCATGTAAAGGCAAACACCGCTGGTGGGCTTGCAGCACGGGTTGTGCCACCCCCAGATGCGGCCGGTAAAATACGTCTAAGGTCTGCCATCGCAGAACCTGCGTGCAGTCTGGTACTGACACGCCGACCGACAAGTGCCCACACTTGCCGGTCCCTGAAACCTTCCCTTAGCTGCATGTTAGTCACCCCTCTGGTAGGCCCACGGGCAGGGTGCATTGTACGCCTAAGGTAGGACAAGCCTGGATGCGTGGCATGTCCTAGTAGTGAATTACCGCCAATGCTGTTCACTACTGCAAGGCTACCCTGTTCCCATAGGCCAGTATGGGCGGCCTGGATTATTACACCCTATGATCCTAACCGACCCAGGGAACATGGTAGGAGATCGAGTTTAGTATGCCTGAACTCGGAATAATAAGGTACATCTTTTCGCAAGGTTTATTTTAATATTCCGGGTTTGCAAATGCCGCTTTTAGAAAGTTGGCCTTTGCTTGCCTAAACCTTTCAGCCGCCTCTGCGTGTTGTGTATCTGATGTCTGGCTGGTGTGAGTGACAGGGCGGGGGGAACCCAGATGGGCAGGGCTAGGTAGCCTGGTATGAATAGGACGATCGACAGGTAGATGGGTGGGAGGAGTGCTCCTAGGCTCTGAATAGGACAGTGCTCCGCTACCTCGATGCCGGCTCCACCCCCTGTGGAGCGTCTGATGACTCTGCCCTGCACTCTGAAAGGAGAAGCCTGCATCACGTAAACAAAGTGCTCAGAAACCGGACTGAACTAGGCAAGGGCCCCCCTGGCCTGGGAGAACAAAAGATTTGTGGTATAAATGGAGGAGCCCTGCTCCTAAGAAACTAGATCCGCTTTGGACCAAGAAGAATCTCTGCCTGAGGAGGAGGCACCGGGAAAGCTGTAGGAGGAAGACTGTCCCTAACCTGGGGGATTGGCCTGCAGTGGTGACCTTGCTGCCAAAGGAGAGAAGAGAAACTGTTGCTGAAGACTTTTACTTTACTTTTACTTTCAAGACTTGTGCTTTTCCAAAACGATCTCCAAGGGCTTGGAACTGAGCTTGCCCCCTGAACTGAGCCCCAGGACCATTGGGCTCTACCTGATCTTCACTCGCCTGCTGCTGGACTGTGGTGTCCTTTCCCTCGCCGGAGCTGTGACCCTCGTGCCCAGTCCCTCCCTGAGCCGTGACCAGGACTGCTTAGCCGCCCCCGCCTTGGGAAGAGCCTCGCTCGATCGGAGCCGCTCCCCCTACGCTGTGCTGGGCTGCCCCGTCACCTCGCTCGTTGGAGGCTCGCTGTGCACCTTCACCCTCCCGCCGGAATCGGCGTTTGTGAGCATCTCCAAGCCTCGGACGGCCCGGACGTATCTGCGTGCCCGGCTGCCCCGCTTTGTTCACACGCCACCTGCAACACCCCGCTCTTGTCGTGAGCCTGAAGATCAGACACCCTCGTGAAGTGTGGGAGCCCCGGACGCCGCCTCGCTCTTCTGTCGAAGAGCCGCTGAAATCCCGCACCCGCCTTTGCGTCAAGAAACAAGGTACTGTACTTACGACCTCGACCGCGAGCTCGCATCGGATCCAGGGTCCGCAACGTTCTTATTTCCCTCTCCTCTGCTGTGTGCTCCCTGGGCGCTGCCTCAGCACGAAGTGCGCTGAGGCCTACAGTTACCTTGTGCCCGCCTAAAGAACTTTCCGTAAAACCAAGAGAACTTTACCGTATTCCTGCGAATTGTGGCCCCATCAGTTCAACGTTACTGGGCCTTGTATTTGAGTCTGCTGAATCTACATAAAAGCTTATTTTTATATACCTCCTGATTGGTGTCCGTTTGTGGTGCATGCAAGGGGTTTACTGTATGTGTAATTGCATTTGCTTAACCGTGTACGCCTGAGACTTAGCCTAGACTGCTCGCGCCACGCACCTAGAGGGTGAGCAGGGGTTTTTCTGGGGAGTCATCCTTCGCCCTGACAAGAAGTAAAGGGTCCCTGCTTGTTGTGGGTTCACACCTGCGTCAACCAGAGCCCCCTCATTTCTAACACCCACTCTGCCACCCCAGTTCAGACATGGCCATATGCAAATCAGTCTGACCCTGTGCCTCATGGCAACAGTCCAGCCCGAACTGCCAAGCCATGTCTTCCCTGGACAGGAAACAAGCTTCCTAGGACCGGTTTCTGGCATTTCAGCCGTCTTCAGCCAGGCTTGCTTGAACCCAGTGGCAAAGTGAGCAAGGGACTCACGTCTGAGCATACCCTGCCCACTTATGGCGAACAAAGCAAAACCAAAGGGAATGATGGACGGAGTGTTGAACATTGCAAACACTCACCCCCAGTCAACTGATCTGGGTATAATCCATCACCGTTCTTTAGCCCACTCTGCCACCCCAGTTCAGACATGGCCATATGCAAATCAGTCTGACCCTGTGCCTCATGGGAACAGTCCAACCCAAACTGCCAAGCCATGTCTTCCCTGGACCGGAAACAAGCTTTCTAGGACCGGTTTCTGGCATTTCAACGGTCTTAAGCCAGGCTTGCTTGAATCCAGTGGCGAAGTGAGCAAGGGACTCACGTCTGAGCATAGCCTGCCAACTTATGGCGAACAAAGCAAAACCAAAGGGAATGATAGACGGAGTGTTGAACATTGCAAGCCCTCACCCCCAGTCAACTGATCTGGGTATAATCCATCACCGTTCTTTAGCCCACTCTGCCACCCCAGTTCAGACATGGCCATAGGCAAATCAGTCTGACCCTGTGCCTCATGGGAACAGTCAAGCCATGTCTTCCCTGGACCGGAAACAAGTTTCCTAGGACCGGTTTCTGCATTTCAGCCGTCTTCAGCCAGGCTTGCTTGAATCCAGTGGCAAAGTGAGCAAGGGACTCACGTCTGAGCATACCCTGCCAACTTATCGCGAAGAAAAAAAAAACCAAAGGGAATGATGGACGGAGTGTTGAACATTGCAAGCACTCACCCCCAGTCAACTGATCTGGGTTTAATCCATCACCGTTCTTTAACCCACTCTGCCACCCCAGTTCAGACATGGCCATATGCAAATCAGCCTGACTCTGTGCCACATGGGAACAGTCCAGCCCGAGCTGCCAAGCCATGTCTTCTCTGGACCGGAAACAAGCTTCCTAGGACCAGTTTCTGCATTTCAGCCGTTTTCAGCCAGGCTTGCTTGAATACAGTGGCAAAGTGAGCAAAGTACTCACGTCTGAGCATACCCTGCCAACTTATGGCGAACAAAGCAAAACCAAAGGGAATGATGGACGGAGTGTTGAACATTGCAAGCACTCACCCCCAGTCAACTGATCTGTGTTTAATCCATCACCGTTCTTTAGCCCACTCTGCCACCCCAGCCCACTCTGCCACCCCAGTTCAGACATGGCCATATGCAAATCAGTCTGACCCTGTGCCTCATGGGAACAGTCCAGCCCGAACTGCCAAGCCATGTCTTCCCTGGATCGGAAACAAGCTTCCTAGGACCGGTTTCTGGCATTTCAGCCGTCTTCAGCCAGGCTTGCTTGAATCCAGTGGCAAACTGAGCAAGGGACTCACGTCTGAACATACCCTGCCAACTTATGGCGAACAAAGCAAAACCAAAGGGAATGATGGACGGAGTGTTGAACATTGCAAGCACTCACCTCCAGTCAACTGATCTGGGTTTAATCCATCACTGTTCTTTAGCCCACTCTGCCACCTCAGTTCAGACATGGCCATATGCAAATCAGTCTGACCCTGTGCCTCATGGGAACAGTCCAGCCCGAACTGCCAAGCCATGTCTTCCCTGGACTGTAAACAAGCTTCCTAGGACCGGTTTCTGGCATTTCAGCCGTCTTAAGGCAGACTTGCTTGAATCCAGTGGCAAAGTGAGCAAGGGACTCACGTCTGAGCATACCCTGCCAACTTATGGTGAACAAAGCAAAACCAAAAGGAATGATGGACGGAGTGTTGAACATTGCAAGCACTCACCCCCAGTCAACTAATCTGAGTTTAATCCATCACCGTTCTTTAGCTCACTCTGCCACCCCAGTTCAGACATGGCTATATGCAAATCAGTCTGGCCTTGTGCCTCATGGGGACAGTCCAGCCCAAACTGCCAAGCCATGTCTTCCCTGGACCGGAAACAAGCTTCCTAGGACCGTTTTCTGGCATTTCAGCCGTTTTCAGCCAGGCTTGCTTGAATCCAGTGGCAAAGTGAGCAAGGGACTCACGTCTGAGCATACCCTGCCAAATTACGGCGAACAAAGCAAAACCAAAGGGAATGATGGACGGAGTGTTGAACATTGCAAGCACTCACCCCCAGTGAACTGATCTGGGTTTAATCCATCACCGTTCTTTAGCCCACTCTGCCACCCCAGTTCAGACATGGTCATATGCAAATCAGTCTGACCCTGTGCCTCATGGGAACAGTCCAGCCCAAACTGTCAAGCCATGTCTTCCGTGGACCGGAAACAAGCTTCCTAGGACCAGTTTCTGGCATTTTAGCCGTCTTCAGCCAGGCTTCCTTGAATCCAGTGGCAAAGTGAGCAAGGGACTCACATCTGAGCATACCCTGCCAACTTATGGCAAACAAAGCAAAACCAAAGGGAATGATGGACGGAGTGTTGAACGTTGCAAGCCCTCACCCCCAGTCAACTGATCTGGGTTTAATCCATCACCGTTCTTTAGCCCACTCTGCCACCCCAGTTCAGACATGGCCATATGCAAATCAGTCTGACCCTGTGCCTCATGGCAACAGTCCAGCCTGAACTGCCAAGCCATGTCTTCCCTGGACAGGAAACAAGCTTCCTAGGACCGGTTTCTGGCATTCCAGCCGTCTTCAGCCAGGCTTGCTTGAACCCAGTGGCAAAGTGAGCAAGGGACTCACGTCTGAGCATACCCTGCCCACTTATGGCGAACAAAGCAAAACCAAAGGGAATGATGGACGGAGTGTTGAACATTGCAAACACTCACCCCCAGTCAACTGATCTGGGTATAATCCATCACCGTTCTTTAGCCCACTCTGCCACCCCAGTTCAGACATGGCCATATGCAAATCAGTCTGACCCTGTGCCTCATGGGAACAGTCCAACCCAAACTGCCAAGCCATGTCTTCCCTGGACCGGAAACAAGCTTTCTAGGACCGGTTTCTGGCATTTCAACGGTCTTAAGCCAGGCTTGCTTGAATCCAGTGGCAAAGTGAGCAAGGGACTCACGTCTGAGCATACCCTGCCAACTTATGGCGAACAAAGCAAAACCCAAGGGAATGATGGACGGAGTGTTGAACATTGCAAGCCCTCACCCCCAGTCAACTGATCTGGGTTTAATCCATCACCGTTCTTTAGCCCACTCTGCCACCCCAGTTCAGACATGGCCATATGCAAATCAGTTTGACCCTGTGCCTCATGGGAACAGCCCAGCCCGAACTGCCAAGCCATGTCTTCCCTGGACCGGAAACAAGCTTCCTAGGACCGGTTTCTGGCATTTCAGCCGTCTTCAACCAGGCTTGCTTGAATCCAGTGGCAAAGTGAGCAAGGGACTCACGTCTGAGCATACCCTGCCAACTTATGGCGAACAAAGCAAAACAAAAGGGAATGATGGACGGAGTGTTGAACATTGCAAGCCCTCACCCCCAGTCAACTGATCTGGGTTTAATCCATCACCGTTCTTTAGCCCACTCTGCCACCCCAGTTCAGACATGGCCATAGGCAAATCAGTCTGACCCTGTGCCTCATGGGAACAGTCCAGCCCGAACTGCCAAGCCATGTCTTCCCTGGACCGGAAACAAGTTTCCTAGGACCGGTTTCTGCATTTCAGCCGTCTTCAGCCAGGCTTGCTTGAATCCAGTGGCAAAGTGAGCAAGGGAATCACGTCTGAGCATATCCTGCCAACTTATCGCGAAGAAAAAAAAAACAAAGGGAATGATGGACGGAGTGTTGAACATTGCAAGCACTCACCCCCAGTCAACTGATCTGGGGTTAATCCATCACCGTTCTTTAACCCACTCTGCCACCCCAGTTCAGACATGGCCATATGCAAATCAGCCTGACTCTGTGCCACATGGGAACAGTCCAGCCCGAACTGCCAAGCCATGTCTTCTCTGGACCGGAAACAAGCTTCCTAGGACCAGTTCCTGCATTTCAGCCGTCTTCAGCCAGGCTTGCTTGAATCCAGTGGCAAAGTGAGCAAGGTACTCACGTCTGAGCATACCCTGCCAACTTATGGCGAACAAAGCAAAACCAAAGGGAATGATGGACGGAGTGTTGAACATTGCAAGCACTCACCCCCAGTCAACTGATCTGGGTTTAATCTATCACCGTTCTTTAGCCCACTCTGCCACCCCAGCCCACTCTGCCACCCCAGTTCAGACATGGCCATATGCAAATCAGTCTGACCCTGTGCCTCATGGGAACAGTCGAGCCCGAACTGCCAAGCCTTGTCTTCCCTGGATCGGAAACAAGCTTCCTAGGACCGGTTTCTGGCATTTCAGCCGTCTTCAGCCAGGCTTGCTTGAATCCAGTGGCAAACTGAGCAAGGGACTCACGTCTGAACATACCCTGCCAACTTATGGCGAACAAAGCAAAACCAAAGGGAATGATGGACGGAGTGTTGAACATTGCAAGCACTCACCTCCAGTCAACTGATCTGGGTTTAATCCATCACTGTTCTTTAGCCCACTCTGCCACCTCAGTTCAGACATGGCCATATGCAAATCAGTCTGACCCTGTGCCTCATGGGAACAGTCCAGCCCGAACTGCCAAGCCATGTCTTCCCTGGACCGTAAACAAGCTTCCTAGGACCGGTTTCTGGCATTTCAGCCGTCTTAAGGCAGGCTTGCTTGAATCCAGTGGCAAAGTGAGCAAGGGACTCACGTCTGAGCATACCCTGCCAACTGATGGCGAACAAAGCAAAACCAAAGGGAATGATGGACGGAGTGTTGAACATTGCAAGCACTCACCCCCAGTCAACTGATCTGGGTTTAATCCATCACCGTTCTTTAGCTCACTCTGCCACCCCAGTTCAGACATGGCTATATGCAAATCAGTCTGGCCTTGTGCCTCATGGGAACAGTCCAGCCCAAACTGCCAAGCCATGTCTTCCCTGGACCGGAAACAAGCTTCCTAGGACCGTTTTCTGGCATTTCAGCCGTCTTCAGCCAGGCTTGCTTGAATCCAGTGGCAAAGTGAGCAAGGGACTCACGTCTGAGCATACCCTGCCAACTTACGGCGAACAAAGCAAAACCAAAGGGAATGATGGACGGAGTGTTGAACATTGCAAGCACTCACCCCCAGTCAACTGATCTGGGTTTAATCCATCACCGTTCTTTAGCCCACTCTGCCACCCCTGTTCAGACATGGCCATATGCAAATCAGTCTGACCCTGTGCCTCATGGGAACAGTCCAGCCCAAACTGTCAAGCCATGTCTTCCCTGGACCGGAAACAAGCTTCCTAGGACCGGTTTCTGGCATTTCAGCCGTCTTCAGCCAGGCTTGCTTGAATCCAGTGGCAAAGTGAGCAAGGGACTCACGTCTGAGCATACCCTGCCAACTTATGGCAAACAAAGCAAAACCAAAGGGAATGATGGACGGAGTGTTGAGCATTGCAAGCACTCCCCCCCAGTCAACTGATCTGGGTTTAATCCATCACCGTTCTTTAGCCCACTCTGTCACCCCAGTTCAGACATGGCCATATGCAAATCAGTCGGACCCTGTGCCTCATGGGAACAGTCCAGCCCGAACTGCCAAGCCATGTCTTCCCTGGACAGGAAACAAGCTTTATAGAACCGGTTTCTGGCATTTCAGACGTCTTCAGCCAGGCTTGCTTGAATCCAGTGGCAAAGTGAGCAAGGGACTCACGTCTGAGCATACCCTGCCAACTTATGGCGAACAGAGCAAAACCAAAGGGAATGATGGACGGAGTGTTGAACATTGCAAGCACTCACCCCCAGTCAACTGATCTGGGTTTAATCCATCACCGTTCTTTAGCCCACTCTGCCACCCCAGTTCAGACATGGCCATATGCAAATCAATCTGACCCTGTGCCTCATGGGAACAGACGTGGATCCCGTGCTCACCATGCCACTGGAATCAAGCTATCCTGGTTGAAGAGGGGTGAAACCCCGAAACCGGTCCTAGGATGCTTGTTTCCAGTCCAGGGAGGACCTGGCTTGGCAGTTCCGGCTGGACTGTTCCCATGAGGCACAGGGTCAAGACTGATTTGCATATGGCTGGGTTCAAACTTGAACGACTTGGTGAGCAAATAAACGATGGATTTAGGCCCAGATCACTGTACTGGGGTGAATGTATGACATTGTTCTGCATTCTGTCCATCAACTGTTGTGTTTGCATTTGTCACCCCGAGTGGAAAGGGTATGCCCAGACGTGGGTCCCGTGCTCACCATGCCACTGGAATCAAGCTATCCTGGCTGAAGAGAGGTGAAACCCTGAAACCAGTCCTAGGATGCTTGTTTCCAGTCCAGGGAGGACCTGGCTTGGCAGTTTGGGCTGGACTGTTCCCATGAGGTACAGGGTTATGACTGATTTGCATATGGCTGGGTTTAAACTGGAACCGCATGGTGAGCAAACAAACGATGGATTTAGGCCCAGATCTCTGTACTGGGGTGAATGTATGACATTGTTCTGCATTTTGTCCATCAACTGTTGTGTTTGCATTTGTCACCCCGAGTTGGAAGGGTATGCCCAGACGTGGGTCCCGTGCTCACCATGCCACTGGAATCAAACTATCCTGGCTGAAGAGGGGTGAAACCCCGAAACCGGTCCTAGGATGCTTGTTTTCAGTCCAGGGAGGACCTGGCTTGGCAGTTCGGGCTGGACTGTTCCCATTAGGCACAGGGTCAAGACTGATTTGCATATGGCTGGGTTCAAACTGGAACGGCATGGTGAGCAAAAAAACGATGGATTTAGGCCCAGATCTCTGTACTGGGGTGAATGTATGATATTGTTCTGCATTCTGTCCATCAACTGTTGTGTTTGCATTTGTCACCCCGAGTGGGAAGGGTATGCCCAGACGTGGGTCCCGTGCTCACCATGCCAGTGGAATCTAGCTATCCTGGCTGAAGAGGGGTGAAACCCAGAAACCGGTCCTAGGATGCTTGTTTCCAGTCCAGGGAGGACCTGACTTGGCAGTTCGGGCTGGACTGTTACCATGAGGCACAGGGTCAAGACTGATTTGCATATGGCTAGGTTCAAACTGGAACGACATGGTGAGCAAAAAAACAATGGATTTAGGCCCAGATCTCTGTACTGGGGTGAATGTATGACATTGTTCTGCATTCTGTCCATCAACTGTTGTGTTTGCATTTGTCACCCCGAGTGGGAAGGGTATGCCCAGACGTGGGTCCCGTGCTCACCATGCCACTGGAATCAAGCTGTCCTGGCTGAAGAGGGTGAAACCCCGAAACTGGTCCTAGGATGCTTGTTTCCAGTCCAGGGAGGACCTGGCTTGGCAGTTCAGGCTGGACTGTTCTCATGAGGCACAGGGTCAAGACTGATTTGCATATGGCTGGGTTCTAACTGGAACGGCATGGTGAGTAAAAAAACGATGGATTTAGGCCCAGATCTCTGTACTTGGGTGAATGTATGACATTGTTCTGCATTCTGTCCATCAACTGTTGTGTTTGCATATATCACAGATGACAGCATTTTCTGACAGAAACTATTGGTTTGCACATTCAGAGACCCCTGTACACACACTGCTGTGAGGGCAAGAACTTGGGCCTCTGCACATACAAAACTATGAGATTCAGATTCCTACGCTTGGTCCCACATTGATGGTTGAGATAACACCGAGATACCCAGTTGTCAATGCCAATCACTACATTTTCCCCTTCCAACTGAAGAGCAAATGCTTGCAGTGCCTGCCACACAGCCGACAACTCCCTCAAATTTGAGCACTGACTTGCCTCCCAAGCTGACCAAACACCCTTCCATTATTGATCCCTGAACACTGCCCCACAGCCCCACATACTGGCATCTGTCGTGAGATACACAGGAGAGGGAGGGTTGAATGGAATGCCCGTTGCTCTTCGATTGCCACCACATAAATTTCTTCTTGATCTGAGGAGTGACTGGGATTTGATGGTCGTAGGTTTGAAAGTTCAGCCTCCAATGACGAATGATAAGGTTTAATATGGGATTGAGATGAAACTTGCCGAGTGAATGATTGCCGTAGAAGCAGCCATCAGACCCTCAGCCATGCTCTCGCTGACAGGGTAGGATGACACAGAATATGAGCCACAGTTTCCTGAATAGCAGTTACTCTTTGGGTTGGTAGAATATCTAATCCCAGCATCGTGTTGAACTGGACACCGATGAACAGTTTAGACTGAGTTGGATGCAGCTGAGACTTCAGAAAGTTGATGAGAAACTCCAAATCTTGAAGTGTCTTAATGACAAGCTGAACATCTTCCTGAGCCTTTAAGAGAGAAAGAGCTGATAAGAGCCAATTGTCAAGGTAAGGAAATATAGAAATATGATGTAAGTGAAAAAGGGCCACTACTGGGGCGAATACCTTCATGAAGACTCTTGGGAACGTTGTCAGTCCATAGGGCAAAACCTGGAACGGAAAATGCAAACTTCCAACATCAAATGTGAGATATATCTGACTTTTGAAACGGATAGGGACTTGGTAGTAAGCGTCTTGTAGATCCAACATGACTATATTGTCATTTTGAGCCAGGAAAACAGAATCTACTAGACTGAAATCATCTTGAAATGTTCTACATTAGGTCTTTCTTCAAAGCCTTGAGTTCGAGAACTGGACTAGACGACCCTCTTGCTTGGGAACCAAAAATAGCAGGTAATAAAATCTTTTCTGCACCTGAATTGAGGGTACTGGGATTATCTCCTTTTGTCTAAAAGAGCCTGAACCCCTTGAAGCATGGCGTGTAGTTTTAGTTCATCATTTAGTAATGGGGTAGAAAGGAATCACCCCCGGGGAGAAGGACCTTGAAAAGGAATCCAATAACAATGTTCAATGACCTGTAGGACCCAATCGTCTGTCATAGATGTTTTCCACTGATGGAGACTCAAGCGTGCCCCAACCCTTTCATAGTCATTTATTGGGCTGTTCTTGATCAATTGGAAAGTTTGGTTGTTTTTTACTGGCAAGCGCGCCCCCAACCCCCGACCACGGTCCCGGCCCCAAATAGGACCTTTGTCAGGTAGAAGTTGAGCTGGTTTCTTTGTGATTAAATTTTGTAAAGTGCCCTTTTGGATGATCATCCCCCCACCTTCTGCTGCTTGTTGCTGTGGTAACTGATCTGAAAGTGTGCTGGTGTCATATGGGCAATACCTTTATGTCCATCTCCATGATAATCCTGCGTATTTCTTTCATGCTTTGCATCAAACACTGTGCTTTTTAACCCCTGACGTAATGATGGTGACAAGGTTTACCGAGCATGTACCTTAGTGGCACTTTAGGCAGTGTCCAGCAAGTTAACCTAGTCTTCTCATGCCTTGGCGGCATTTTTAGAAGGTCTGCCGCCAAGACAGACGTCTGACCTCATGCTGGGGAGTGTGTGCCTCTCCCAGAGGCAAGAGACAAAGACCTGCACGAGCAGGAGGTGACACCTCCACACAAACAGGATGGATAGTGATTAGACTGGTGCTGTGATGAGCCTCAATGGCTTCCATGGTGCCACTGGACAAGGGAACTTGTCCTCCACTCGAGGACAAAACCTCCTCCTGCCTCAGGCACTGCTTTTCACAGGCCGGTGGGAATTCAGCTATGCAGAAGGCATCCACCTCCACCAGGCTGACCACACCTCTAGGGTGTTGTAGCTCAGGTGTACAGTCGAGGATGGTTGTGGTCATCTTGAATTTAGGCTAGAAATCAGGTTTTGACTAATTGTAGTGCCTTACACCCACAGGATGTTATCACTACTGGAGCGGATTAGCAGCTGGACTAGATACCCATTGGCTATTAGACCTCACACCCACTAACACCATCTAAATCCAGGATTTAAGGTGCACCCAAGACACCAGAACCTTAGATTCGACGTGATAACAAGAGGAGACCCATATCCATGGCAAGGCATGAATCCACGAAGAGAGGCGCTAAACTCTGCACCTGTGCCAGCTACATTCACCTGCTAGATTTTTACTCAACCAAGGCAAGAGGCCAGTTCCAAAGGGAAGGCAAACCCCTCTGCAAACTTTAGACTTCACTAGAACTCCCTTGGATTACATAAACTTGTCCCCTGCAGGCGACAGACACAAACCGCTAAATCCATGACCTTGAAGTTATGTTCTTCGAGCATTCCGGCGTGGCCGCTGAAAGTGCTTGGGCAGGTGGCTTCTGGGAACTGTAGTCCAGAAATTCAGTGAGGCTCCACTTTCTACAACATATCCCTGGTCCTCTGGGTAAAGATTTACACAACCAGAACCACTGAGTTAATCTCAAAGAAACAACCCAGGAAGGTAATTTGGGCCGCAGGCTGTCAAAAAGCCTTTGACACCCTGAAAGCAGCCATGTGTTCAGTACCTGTCTTAAAAGCACCAGACTATGGAATAAAGTTCATTGTTAAAACCAACGCTTCAGAACATGGAATTGGGGCAGTGTTAGCACAGACCAGTGATGAAGACCGAGATCAGCCAGTAGCCTAAATTAACAGGCAACTTCTCCCCAGAGGGCAGCACTTTAGTGGCATTGAGAGGGAAGCCTTTACTGTGGTTTTGTCCCTGAAGAAGCTGAGGCCCTACATGTTTGAGACTCACTTCCTAGTTCAAACTGACCAGAGGCTTCTCAGGTGGTTGATGGAGATGAGATGAGAGAACCCCAATGTGTTGAGGTGGTCCAGTTCCTTAGAGGGACAAACTTTGTAGCGGAACATGGATCAGGGACTGACCATATCAATGCAGATGGCCTTTGCAGGTTATTCCACTTACACGATAAGAACTCCTAAGAGAGAGGGTAGTTCTCGTCATCTTTCATCTGAGGGGGAGGGTCATGTTGTAAAGAGCCCTTTTTTGATAGCCATCACCCTACTTTTTGCTGCTTGATGCTGTGGCAATTGATCTGAAAGTGTACTGGGTCTTGCTTACCAGGCCCAGCACCAGTGCTCTTTCATTTAAACTGTAAATGTGACTTGGTACACCCAATTGGTAAGTACTTTGGCACCCCTGTAAGGCCCTAGTATATGGTACCAGTGGTACACAGAGCAGGGATGTAAAAGAAGTACTAGAGATGCAGCACTTATTGTTCCACCCTGAGTGACCCGAGCAAACCCAGAGTCTGCATTTCTGCAATGTCAGCCCTGCAGGAGCAACATGCCTGCTTGAGTTCGACCCTGCACATACCATGTGTGACAGGGTCACCTCACTCCTTCTAATATATGTCAGTCGCCCTTGAAGCAGGCCTCCTATAGTCCAGGAGGCAGGGTGCATTATATTATATGTGTGGGAATATATGTGCAAGCATATATTGCCCTGTGGTAGCATTATAAATGTAATTCTACCACAAGTGACCGAGGGACCATTGGAAAAAATAGGGTGGCATTTGTGCATTATCCATGTGTCCTTCTCCATGATGGCTCGGCTGATTTCTTTCATGTTTGGTGTCAAACACTGTGCTTTTTAACTCCCGACACGATTATAGTGTTGAGGTTTAACCAGTGTGCACCTATGTGGCACTTTGGACAGTGTCCACCAAGTTAACCCAGTATTCTCGTGCCTTGGCTGGCTTTTTTGTAGATGTGCAAACAAGACAGAAGTCTGACCTCATGCTGAGGAGTCACTCCCACAGGCCAGAGACAAAGACCTGTGTGAGCAGGAGGTGACACCTCAGCCCACACAGGATGGCTAGTGATTATACCAGTGCGGCAGTGAGCCTCAATGGCTTTACCGGCGCACTGGACAAAGGAGCTTGTCCCCCACTCGAGGACAGCCACGGCCTGTGCAGGTAAGATCCCTGGGGCAGTGGGGCCTGGTTGGGGGTGGATGCGACAGACGACCTTGTGAGAAAATGTAATAAATAATTTCCGCTCATCGTCTATCAAAATCCTCATCCACCCGGCCCCACCGCCCCACCGCTCCTACAAGCATAGGCCGCAGCTACTCAAGGACAAAGACCCAGGCACTGTTTTTCATGGGCATGCAGGAAATTAGCTATGCAGGCGGCATCCATGGCTACAAGGCTGACAACACCTTTAGGATGTTAATGCTGAGGTGTACAGTCAATAATGGTTGTGGCCATCTTAATTTAGTCTAGAAATCAGGTTCTGACTAGATTTAGTGACATACACCCACAGGATGACGTCACTACTGGATCGGACTAGCCACAGGACTAGATGCCCATTGGCTTCTTAACTCACACTCACTAAACCCCCTAAATCCAGGATTTAAGGGGCACCCCCAGACATCAGAACCTTAAATTTGACACGATAAGAAGAGACCTGTTTCTACGACAAGGCAAGACTCCACAAAGAGAGGAGCTAAGCTCTGCACCTGTGGCAGGCACACTACAACCACTGGATGTCAACTTGACGAAGGCAAGAGGATGGTTTCAAAAGGAAGGTAAATCCTTCTGCAATCTCCAGACTTCACTAGAACTCCCTTGGGATAGAAAAGCTAGCCCCTTGCAGTTGGCAGGCACAAACTGCTAAATCCATGACTTTAAAGCCCTGTTCCCAAAGCCGTCCAACGTGGCTGCTCAAAGTCCTTGGGCAGGTGGCTTCTGAAAAAAGTATTACTGACCCTCAGCAAGGCTCAGCTTTCTACAACATTCCCCTGGGCTTTTGGGTAAAGATTTCCTCAGCTAGAGTGCTTTCAGGCACCAAGGCTTGTTGGTGGTCAGTCCGACTACAAGCTGCGTACCTTGACGCTTCAAGGGAGGAGATTCACCTGCGCGAATGTCCAACCACCCCTGTGGCTCCATCGTAAAGATCTTGCGTTCGTTTTCACTCTGTCTTGCACGCCTGCCAGTTTCTCTGGCCGCGGATCCCGTTTAGCACCCCAGATAGCCAAGAGCACCTCTGCACCCGAGCCACCTGAGCTAGGAAGATAGGATCTGCCTAGAGATTCCTGGTACGGGGCCAGCTCCTTGCTTAGGTTCCAAAGGGTTTTGCTCAACTTACTCAACAAGTCCCTTTTTACTAAGGTAACAATTTCAAAACCGCAAGTCTGATTGGCAGCTCCGTTTGACAGCTAAAGTACACCTCTACACCCCGCTCTCCTGAGCCAGGAAAAATTGTGCTAGCTGTTGTGAACTGGTCTAGGGACTCATGAGACCTCAACTCCAAGTGGGTTCCGTTAAACTCACTCTCTAAGGAACCAATTACATATATGTGTTTTTCCCATTCACCACAACGTTAATGTTTTCACATTGCACAGACCTGATTTATTTATTACTTTAAAATTGATAACTATGGTTATACTATATGTATTGATTTTGTTTTGGTGTCTAAAACTATATATAAAAAGCAGAGCTATTTTTATAAACTGGAGTTGGATTTCTCTTGAGTCATGTCAATTACTTATTGTCCATGTTGGTGATGTGAAATGCTTAACACATGTTCATCTAAGTAGCTAGTTTGCTCTTTGCCACAGTACGAAGACTGAGAGAAGGTGTACTGAGAGCGTACCCAGGGTCCATCTTTGTGTATTCTGCTAGAATTACATGGTAAGGCACCCCGCTGCCATACCTCATAATACTTTCACCTAGAAACATGAAAGATTTGCAACCAACTGAAAGCTGAAAAGATTTCAATATGTTTTTCTCTTCAGCTGCTTTCTGCGCCAGGTGATCTAGCTCAGGTCTGAACAGCTTCTTACCGGTGAATGGAAGTTTCATAATAAGAGACCGCTGATTAGCATCCAACTTCCATGGCTTCATCCACAACAGCTTGCGGCCAGCCACTGACGCTCCCGCTGAAAATGAGGCTGTCCATAAGCTATCAAAAGTAATGTCCGAAAGAAATTGGGCTAACAACTCCACATTGGTTGGAATCGGAGCATGATCTTCATTATTCTGAAGGTCGTTATACAGGGTCTGAAAGTCTTTAAGTAAAGCCTGTGATGCGTAGGGCGCGTTAGTACGTGTATTCTGGAAAAACTAGCCACAGTGTAGGACCTCTTAAGGGACACCTCAACCTTTTTATCCACCATATCAGACAAAGTAGAGTCCTCAGGCACCAGACTTGATATAGATGTCATTGTGGCCAACTTAGTGTTTACCTTTGGCATTTTAGGAATCAGTTTATCAAAATCCTGAAGCACATACACTTATTAGGAAAGCGAGGAATCGCCTACTTGTCTGGATCCTTCCATTCCTTGTACTGTATTGACTATACCACTTCATGCAGCGGCAGGACATCACAGTCCAGCAAGCTCTACTGGGAATAAGACCCCTCTACCTGTTGGGTCTCTCCTCAAAGCCCAACACCTCCCTAAAGTGTTTAAGAAGGTCTCTCAATTGTGAACCCTGAATACATCTGCCTCTGGGCTCGTCCATAGAGTCCGGATTCAGTTTTGCTGATGAGGCTCCACCGATGCAGAGCCCACAGCCTCCTTAGTAAGAGCTTGTACCTCTGAGAGAGAAGGCTGGAGCACCGCCTCTTCCTCGGCTGCAGGCTGCTCACTGTGACGTTCTTGTCAGTAGCCTTTCTGCCCTCCACAGTAATCAGCAGGGCTGAACGCACTAAAGCAGCGTCCTTCCTGCTTGTATAGTGTTGCCAAGCAACGAGATCCTGCAAAGCACATTGAAGAGGACCGAAATTATAACTTTTAGGGACTGCTTCATTTTAGATCCTATTCTTATCCGCCTCGCAGTTAGTTTTTGTGTTTACTGCGACAGTAGCATTTTCAATGTACTTTCAGTCTGGATATACCTTTGTTTGTCAATAGTAGGACATCTGTAGTGCGATTTGTTTGTGCGTTTGTCACTTCTTTCTCTTTGTCAACGAGTTAGTTATGCCGATAAATATATGTTTATATGATGGATTGAATAATTAGTGAATATATTGCTCATATGTAGTTTATGCCTGCATAACCCCTATTTTGATTTATGCTATTTTTGATTTATGCTAGTTTTGATTTATGCAATATGGATTGATGACCATAAAGTGGAGCTATATTTCGCTGTATTTATATATTTATTTTAATTCACACCTCTCTTCTCTGCCCCCCACGCCCTCTCACCCTCATCCGCTCTGCTGCATCTTCCCACTTGCCCATTATTGCTCTAATGACATTTGTCCTGTGCCGTCTCTTCTACCTTCCTGCCCTGGCACCTTTACACATCTGCCGTGCTCTGCCTGCCCTCTTCTATCTCCTGCCCCTTTCCTCCTCTCTTTTCTGTATGGGTTCCGTCTCACTCCTGCTTCTTTGATACCTCTGCCCTCATTAGCTCTGTCTCTGTTAGCTGTCCCAGGCCCTTTCCTCTCTCCCATCTCCCTGCCTCTTGCCCTCCATCCCTCTTCCCTTTACTCACCATCAATCACCCCAGGCTCACAGTAGGCCCCCTGCCTTTACCTCTCTGGCTCTTGGCCTCCATCCCTCATCTTGGTTCTCTTTGGCTCACTGTGCCCCCCCCCCTCCCCCCAACTCTCCCACCCTCTCCCCAGGTCCCTTGCACTCCATCCCTCCATTCTCTGTCCTTCTCCGACGGCTCACTCAGGCCCCTGCCTTTCCCCCTCCCCTCCTCTCCGAATTTAGCTTCGCTCTTGACTTTGGCCTCTTTCTTGCTGCCGTTTGCTCTAATCCTGCCTGTCTCGTGCCCGCTCAGAGCCGCAGTGCCCCCACCCCCGCGCGCCCCCACCCCGGGCAGCCTTACAGATGGTACAGTCCTGCTGCGTGCTCTGGAGCACGGTGGATGTTGCTAGAATGTGAAAGCATCCTCTGGGCACATACCGCAGCAGCACCGGCGGAGCAGCGCGGAGCACCCCGACCCGCACTCGGCACAGGGCTCACCTTCGACGGCATCAGCGGACCTCCGACACAGCACAGGAGAGCATCTCCGGCGGGGAGAGTAGCCGAGAACCAGGATGACGCAGGGCAAGGTAAGGATGCTGCCCCCTGTAAGAAGTGGATGAACCTCATGCATAGAAGGGCTGGCTGAGCCCAATAGAAGCCCTAATCTAAATATTAGCGCCCCCCTCAACATGAGATGACGGGGTTCTGTCTTGCTGTTATCCCGGCCCCCTCTAGAACCGATGGCGTAATCTCCAGCCTGCCCAAACCGCACCAAGAGCCCACCTCCACTCCGTCTAGAAAGGTCAGGCAGGCCATATTGTACCCCACCCTGCCGCTCCCCTCGTCAAGAAAAAAGACAACTCGAGATATTTACGTCCAGACTAACCGTGGCGCTTTCACATTAACATAAGAAGAACAAAGCGTGCATAAAGGCCCTGTAGCCCCTGCTTGCCTAGACTAAAAGAGCGACACCGTTTTAGAGTCGAACCACAGGCAGGGGCCATTTCGGACGTTTCAGGAAGCAACAGTCAGGGCAAGAGTGCTGTATCCGAGGCGGCTTTTAATTTGCCCTCTTATCTACCCCCGCCCCTTTTCCACCTATTCCCATTCTCCATGTCCGATCGCCCCCAGTGAAACGGACACTATTCTCTCTCAACTTGCAACCACTGCACTCTGCCCCGCTCACTGCCTCCTCTCTGACGTCCCTCTGAGTCCATTCTTCATCGCCGCCACTTGCGTCGTATTATATATAACCTGAGCCGTGTCTCGGGGTTTTCATACTCTGTCTGCCCTCTGGCTCCCTACCACGAGGAAATCTGTCCCTTTTCCAATTTAAGGTAACAACACCAGACCCTCGGTCACCAAGTGCGAGCCCTTCTTCCCTCTGGCACCTTGGGGTGACAACACTTGCCCCTCTCCTCTGATTTTATACTGACGTGCCCCATGGGCACCCAGTGACCACAACAGCTGTACTACTGCTACCTTGACGTGGCGACTGGCGACCCTCCGTCGGTGACTTGTGCCAGCCCTAGGGAGATGTCAGCCTCTTTTCACTGTGATGAGCAGCTCAGACTCCCCATCTATTCTCTACCACCACGAAATGGAGGCTTCTACCATGCTGCAGCCGCATCGCCTGGTCCTCTGCTCTTGGAGCTGGGGAGTTTTGCTTTCTACTACCCTGAGTTTAAAAGTTTGACCCTCTGCCACTCTGTAGTGTTTGCACCTGTCCTTTGGCAAAGCTGAAGTAATAAAGACACATTTCAGAGAAATGGGCACCTACTCCACTCCCTTCCTCGTGGGGGAGCTGACTCTCTGGCATCTGAAGATAGTGACATTTGCCCCTTGGTCCTCCGGGATGGGTGGCACTCGTCCGCTGTCCCGCTGCTTTGGTGACACTTGCCCCACTGGAATCTGGAGCTGGCCTTCTTCCATTCAAGTTCACCAAAGCGCTGCTTACTTGAATTCCATGCTAAGGTATATACAGTGCTTTAAATGGGCCGGTACTGTCAAGCACTGGGTATATATGTTTTTAAAGAAAAGTTATTACCCAGAACACACTAAAAAGTTGAGAGACTTATCTACATGCGACCCTTTGTTCACAATGCAAATTTGGTTACTTGTTCTTGGTAAAATGATAAATAAAGGTTAAAAAAAAATAAAAAGTCGCGAGACGAAAATAGTTTTCTTAAGTGACAGCCTTTTATGGAGATTAACGTTTATGTAGTAAAGGCACGGTGGGAAAACATGCCTAATGGTGTCCACGTGGGTGTTTCCCCGAGAGACATGTACATGATGCTTGTGAGATGGAAGGCTGCGCCTCGTTGTAGCAGTTGCCTGCAGTCTCTACCCTTGTGTCCTTATAGGGAGCAAAACTACTTTAGGCACATCTGGGTTGGAAAACGCCTCACGTGTGAAGGTGCCTTTAGACCAGGCTTGGCAGAGGTTTTTGTGGTGATTGAGTGAAAAAAACACGAGTGTGTAAATCCAAGTTCTTCAGTTTATGCCAAGTGCCAAGAGGACCTGAATGAAAGCTTAAATAATGCACCCCAGGAAAAGAGAACATATATTCCTAGTTTTATTTATTATAGCATTTGGCGCTGTAAAGTCGTAGTTCTGTGTTAGTTGCCTCATCATTTATAATAAAAAAAGTCAAGCTTACATGTTTAATCTGTAAATCGATTTTAAAGCCGGGGTGAGGGACACTGCAATACTACCGAACATGGGGCATAAAGCTCTTATATCAAACACACCAATTAATGCCATGTTCCCTCAGGTCCATGTGCGACTATCTGTTCCAGTCCATGTTTTTTTCCCTTGCTTTGTGGGTCTTATTGTCCTGATTTTATAACGATGCAAGACTACAAGTCCCAGAATGCAAAGAAAAACATTTACTGGCTCAACTAGTAAAGCAACCCCCTGGATAGCTGGTCAAGCCTATCAACCTTCTCATGATCCAGGTCGAAATAGCGGTTGATCGATTCATGATCGAAATGTTAGATAAGTCCTTTGGCAACCTTTTCTCTGTGCTGTAGGTTGGCAGTATGCAGAAACAGTGCAGGATCAGCAGATGTTGACTATAGGGTGAAGGTGAGCTGGGCTTCATGAAGTCTGACCTTCTGAGAGGGAACTCGATGTAAACGGGCACTGAGGGGGCGGCAAAACAAATAATTCAGTTGAACTGGAGGTCTTTAAAAATGGCGCCCACTCAACAAAACTTAAGTGCCTTCGGCACTGCTGGAGGCATGGAGGTTCCTGCCTACCTGTCTTCCACCCCCACAGTAGTGAAGCCAGTGTGACATAGGCCCTAGTGAAATAAAGGAAATGAGCCACTTTGTTGCTGTTCGAATTATGGATTACAGCAATAATGAGGGTTAGGTGGACACTCAGGCACGGTGCCCCGGTGCCACTGCACCTGCTGCACTAATGGAAGCTACGCCCCCAGCACCCAAGGAGCGGAAGCCATAGTCTCCAATGCTCTGGTAGGCTGGCGGGCTGTGTGCCAAACTCTAAGCCTACTCTTTGTCTTTTTTGGACAACAGAGAACTGGCAGAGAACATGGACAGTGCCGGGACTCACCATTATCCATAAGGCCCTAGAGGAGGTTTTGGGAATCCTGGGGGCTAATAAGATGCCCAGGCTTCAGTCAGTCAGGGATCGCCCGAGAAGGATTGGGCTGGGAAATCTTTGGTCAACACCAATGGAAGTTGCATCAAACTCAAAGCAAGTCCTGAAAAATGCCTTTTGGCAGAATGCTGAATTGCACACTTTAAGTTCCATCAAGGAAGGCTCCCTCACTTCCTATTTTGTTGAGTTTAAAAGTGAGTATCATTTTGAGCCATTTTTGGATGAGATCGAACCTCCCCCTGGCTAGGTCTTTGTTTATAAAATTTTGCCTAGGGATGCTATTGACACATTCTTTTACTGCCACATGGAAAAGTGGAAACTCTGCTCCTGCTAAAACCTGTCCATTTTGTCAAGGAGAGTCAGAAACAGCTGAACATCTTGTCTTATTCTGCCAAGCCTACCATGGACAGCCTACAAGAGGAAGTGGATACTCCCACTTTGTCACAACTTGGGGGCTGAGAGAATATACGAATGTGTTCAGAATACTTAGAAGTGATGCTAGACAGTGTATTGTTTTCGGTGTCTCAAGACATTTAATGTGCACTTGGAGGTTAAGACAGAGAATGATGCTTATCCGAAGCCTGTTTTGTATATACATGTATTTTAAGGTGTTATCATGATATGTATATTTGCTCTTGGCTTGTTTTATTCTTCTATCCAAGATCCTTTTAATAAAGTTTTATGTATTTTAAACATGGTCTATTATGGCCCTCAGCCGAAATAAAGATAGTTTGAGTTGAGTTAAATATTGACTACAATCCATCAGCTGATTTTCCTCCACCATATGGATATTATTGTGGGTAAATTCGGTCAGTGGATTTTACTCCATATTTTGTGTTTCCTCCAGAAATTGGAGGATTTGCAGTTCCCTCCAACGTGAAAATGAGGGTCTTAGGCAAGTCCTCAGAGCTGAATGTCACATATTGCAAGCGATAAAGCACACTGTGCTTCACTGTACCTAGCTCCTTCCATGTGTGGCCGAGTTATGAGCCTCTAGTCACAATGGGGATTTGGCTGGCTGAAGAATGCTATACAAATTCAAAGCAATGGTAGGAATTGAATGGAGATGAACTCTTCTCCAGAGGCTGCTTCTTTTGAACTCACCCACCGGCCAATCTATTTGGAGAAGAGCTTCCAAACACCAGGCAAAGCAGCAAGACTGAAAACTGAAAACCTGGCTCTTTCTTAGCTTCAGACCTCCATCAGCTGGTTTTCTTACATAGTCAATCAATCAATCAAGGACATTTATAGAGTGCACTACCTACCCATAGGGTCTCAAGGCGCTGGGGGGAGGGGGGTGCCGTTACTGCTCGAACAGCCAGGTCTTCAGCTTCTTCCTGATGGAGAGGTGGTCTTGGGTCAGGCGCAGGTCGGTCGGGAGGGAGTTCCAGGTCTTGGCGGCCAGGTAGGAGAAGGACCTTCCTCCTGTTGTCGCTCTTCGGATGCGGGGGACGGCGGCGAGGGCGTGGTTGGCTGAGCGGAGGTGGCGTTTGGGAGCGTAGAAGTTGATTCGGTTGTTGAGGTAGCTCGGGCCTTGGTCGTGTAGGGCTTTGTGTGCGTGGGTGAGGAGGCGGAAGGTGATTCTTTTGTTGACGGGGAGCCAATGCAGGTCTCTGAGATGTCCGGAGATGTGGCTGGTTCGCGGGATGTCGAGGATGAGTCTGGCTGAGGCGTTCTGGATCCGCTGGAGTCTCTTCTGGAGCTTGGCGGTGGTGCCGGCGTAGAGGGCGTTGCCGTAGTCCAGTCGACTGGTGACGAGGGCCTGGGTGACGGTCTTCCTGGTCTCGGTGGGGATCCACCAGAAGATCTTCCGTAGCATGCGTAGGATGTTGAAGCACGCCGAGGAGATGGTGTTGACTTGCCTGGTAATGGAGAGAGAGGAGTCCAGGATGAAGCCCAGGTTGCGTGCGTGGTCTGTCGGTTTGGGTGCGGTGCCCAGGGCGGGGGGCCACCAGGAGTCGTCCCAGGCGGAGGGTGAAGAGCCTAGGATGAGGACCTCCGTCTTGTCTGAGTTCAGTTTCAGGCGGCTGGTCGTCATCCACTCGGCTACCTCTTTCATCCCTTCGTGCAGATTGGCTCTGGCGGCGGCGGGGTCGTTGGTCAGGGAGAGGATCAGCTGGGTGTCGTCGGCGTAGGAGATTATGTTGAGGTTGTGTTGGCGTGCGATGGCCGCGAGGGGGCTCATGTAGATGTTGAAGAGGGTGGGGCTCAGCGAGGATCCTTGAGGGACGCCGCAGATGACTTCGGTGGCCTCTGACTTGTACGGTGGTAGGCGGACTCTCTGTGTTCTTCCGTCGAGGAAGGAGATGATCCATTCCAGAGCCTTCTCCTGGATTCCGACGTTGCTGAGGCGCTGTACTAGGGTGCGGTGGCAGACAGTGTCGAATGCCGCGGAGAGGTCTAGGAGGATGAGGGCCGCTGTTTCTCCATTGTCCATCAGGGCTCGGATGTCATCGGTGGCGGCGATGAGGGCGGTCTCGGTGCTGTGGTTGGCTCGGAAGCCAGACTGTGAGGGGTCGAGGGATCCATTCATCTCAAGGAAGGCGGCCAGCTGCTTGTTGACGGTCTTCTCGATGACTTTGGCTGGAAACGGGAGGAGCGAAATGGGGCGGTAATTCTTGAGTTCGGTGGGGTCCGCTGTGGGTTTCTTGAGTAGAGCGCTGAGTTCGGCGTGCTTCCAGCTCTCAGGGAAGGTGGCGGTGTCGAAGGATGTGTTGATGATGTCTCGCAGGTGGGGTGCGATGACAGCGTCGGCTTTGTTGAAGACGTGGTGGGGGCAGGGGTCGGTCGGAGATCCTGAGTGGATGGAGTTCATCGTGCGGACGGTGTCTTCGGTGCTGATCGGAGTCCAGGCGCGGAGGGTGGTGGTGGGGGGTGGTGGTTCGGTCGTGGTGTGCATTGGTTGGTTGTTGAAGCTGTTGTGTATGTCCGCGATCTTGTTGTGGAAGTATGAGGCGAGGGAGTTGCAGAGGTCTTGCGATGGGGTGATGTCGTTGTTTCCTGCGCTGGGGTTGGAAAGCTCTTTCACGATGTTGAAGAGTTCCTTGCAGTTGTGTGCGTTGTTGTCCAGCCGGTCCTTGAATGCAGTTTTCTTGGCGGCGCGGATCAGCTGGTGGTGCTTCCGGGTGGCAAGCTTGAAGGTGGTCCTGTTGTCCGGTGTTGGTTCCCTTCTCCAGACTTTCTCGAGGGCTCGGCAGTTCTTCTTGGAGCTCTTGAGTTCGTCGGTGAACCATGGGGCTTTCTTGCTGCCGGGTCTGCTGGGCGGGGTCCTCAGTGGGGCGAGCTCGTCCGCGCAGTTGCTGATCCACTTCGTGAGGTTGTCTGCGGCCTGGCTGGGGTTCGCTGAGCTGGCAGGAGGGTGCTGGCTCAAGGAGGTGGTGAGCTGGTCGGCTGTGATCTTGTTCCAGCTTCTGCGGGCAACCTGTTGCTGGTGGTGGTGGGTCATTGTTCTTTTGAAGGTGAAGTGGACACAGCTGTGGTCCGTCCATTGAAGCTCTGTGGCGTGGCTGAAGGCGATGTCTGTGCTGGATGAGAAGACTGCGTCGAGTGTGTGTCCGGCGAGGTGGGTGGGGGTGGACACCAGCTGCTTGAGTCCAAGATTGGCGAGGTTGTCGAGCAGGGTGCTGGTGTTGCGGTCGTTGTTGTTCTCCAGGTGGAAGTTGAGGTCCCCCAGGAGGATGTAGTCAGCGGAGGCGAGGGCATGCGGGCTGACGAAGTCGGCGATGTCCTCGCTGAATTGGGTGCGTGGTCCCGGAGGTCGGTAGATCAGGGTGCCTCTGAGGGTGGTCTTCGGGTCGGTGTGGATCTGGAAATGCAGGTGTTCGGCGGTGGTAAGGGTGTTGTCGGTGCTGGTCGTGATACGGATGGTGTTTCTGTGGATGATGGCGATGCCTCCTCCCATCTGGTTGGCGGTGCGGTCCCTCCGGGTGATCTTGTAGCCCTCTGGGATGGCGATGGCGATGTCGGGTGCTGAAGAGGCGTTCATCCAGGTCTCCGTGAGGAAGGCAACGTCAGGGGCTGTGGTGTCGAGGAGGTTCCAGAGTTCGATGGCGTGTCTGTGGACGGAGCGGGTGTTGAGCAGGATGCACTTGAGGTGGGTGCTGCTGGTGTTCGACTTGGCGGGTGCTGGTGCGGGGCAGGTCCGGATGCAGGTGAACTTGCAGGCGTGGCAGCTGAAGGGTCCGTGGGTGCGTCGTGGTGTGGCTTGGTAGCATTCTGGGAGTCGACCGGCGTTGAGTGCGCTGAGGTTGGCGGCGGTGTACGTCAGGCGGGTCGGTCGGGGTCTTCGAGGGCCAGGGGTCCTGGCACTGGGCGCGGTCCAGGCGCGGACGGGCGTAGACGGGCTTACCTTTGGCGCGCCTTCGGCGCACAATCGGCGCGCCCGCTGCGCGTGACCGGTGCGCGTTCGAACGGTCGCCATATATGGCGAAGTGCGCGGGGGGGGCGGAGCAGCTGGGAGGCGGGAGCGGGGAGGGTACACAAAGAAAAGGGGCGGGGCTAGCGGTGATGGCGGGAAGCGGGGAGCGGGGAGGGATGAGACGGGGACGTGAAAAAAACGAAGGTGAAGTCAGGCACAAGTGGGGAAAGAAAACAAATCAACAGCAAACAGCACAATACAAATTAGCAGATCACTATGGCAACAACGGGGAGACGGGTGCGTGAAGAAAAAACGAAGGCGATATCAGGCACAAGTGGGGAAAGAAAAACAACAGCAAACAGCACAATGCAATACAATACAAATTAGCAGATCACTATGGCAACAACAGACAGGAAGCTGGCACAGACCACGCCGCTCGATGTCAGGGGGCGTGGTCACGCGGCGGAGCCGGGGCAGCGAGGCAGAAGGCGGGGAGGCACACGCAGCAGCTGGTGGCCGTGCGGCGCGGGGGTGTCCCAGAACTGGGTCACACTCACCTGCGTCGCACGGTTGCCATATATGGCCAAGTGCGCGGGGGGGCGGAGCAGCTGGGAGGCGGGAGCGGGGAGGGTACACAAAGAAAAGGGGCGGGGCTAGCGGTGATGGCGGGAAGCGGGGAGGGATGAGACGGGGACGTGAAAAAAACGAAGGTGAAGTCAGGCACAAGTGGGGAAAGAAAACAAATCAACAGCAAACAGCACAATACAAATTAGCAGATCACTATGGCAACAACGGGGAGACAGGTGCGTGAAGAAAAAACGAAGGCGATATCAGGCACAAGTGGGGAAAGAAAAACAACAGCAAACAGCACAATGCAATACAATACAAATTAGCAGATCACTATGGCAACAACAGACAGGAAGCTGGCACAGACCACGCCGCTCGATGTCAGGGGGCGTGGTCACGCGGCGGAGCCGGGGCAGCGAGGCAGAAGGCGGGGAGGCACACGCAGCAGCTGGTGGCCGTGCGGCGCGGGGGTGTCCCAGAACTGGGTCACCCCCGCGCCGGTAATAGCTAGCACCAGGATACCATTTTTGGTCACAGTACTCTTTAAAAGTACTACATAAAATACAAGATAGGAGTCAGCTCTCTTGTATCAGAAAGGGTGTCCAAATACTTCTAGGCAGAAGTCGGAAACTGGCTGGATCAGGCTTCTGGTCACTAAACATGCAGTGTATTGCTTCCTCACAGAGTGATAAGTGAAAGAACATACATGTTTGGAGCTGCACAGATGCATTTTATTGGGTAAATGACATTGGTTCAAATTTCACGCTCACTAGTAGGTGAACTGGCTGTCCAGTGTGACATCACTTAATAGTCTAGGGTTGGTGTTGCTATTTGGAAATGCTCCTAGAAACTTTGGCTCAACCAAAATGTGTCTGACAAATCATGGTTCTCTAAGTGCACAAAGCATGGTTCTCTAAGTGGACAAAGTATGGTTCTCTAAGTGCACAAAGCATGGTTCTCTAAGTGGACAAAGTATGGTTCTCTAAGTGCACAAAGCATGGTTCTATAAGTGGACAAATCATGGTTCTCGAAGTGCACAAAGCATGGTTCTCTAAGTGGACAAAGTATGGTTCTCTAAGTGCACAAAGCATGGTTGTCTAAGTGCACAAAGCATGGTTCTCTAAGTGGAAATGTTTTTATTATGTAATCTGTAATGGTTGATTTACAGCCGAATAAAGATTCATTGATGATGATGATGATAAGTGCACAAAGCATGGTCCTCTATGTGGATAAATCATGGTTCTCTAAGTGCACAAAGCATGGTTCTCTAAGTGGACAAAGTATGGTTCTCTAAGTGCACAAAGCATGGTTCTCTAAGTGGACAAAGTATGGTTCTCTAAGTGCACAAAGCATGGTTCTATAAGTGGACAAATCATGGTTCTCGAAGTGCACAAAGCATGGTTCTCTAAGTGGACAAAGTATGGTTCTCTACGTGCACAAAGCATGGTTGTCTAAGTGCACAAAGCATGGTTCTCTAAGTGGAAATGTTTTTATTATGTAATCTGTAATGGTTGATTTACAGCCGAATAAAGATTCATTGATGATGATGATGATAAGTGCACAAAGCATGGTCCTCTATGTGGATAAATCATGGTTCTCTAAGTGGACAAAAGCATGGTTCCAAGTGCACAAATCATGGTTCTCTAAGTGCACCAAGCATGGTTCTCTAAGTGGACAAATCATGGTTCTCTAAGTGCACAAAACATGGTTCTCTAAGTTTTCAAAGCATGGTTCTGTAAGTGGGCAAAACATGGTTCTCTAAGTGGACAAAGCATGGTTCTTTAAGTGGACAAAGTATGGTTCGCTAAGTGCACAAAGCATGGTTCTCTAAGTGGACAAATCATGGTTCTCTAAGTGCAAAAAGCATGATTCTCTAAGTTTTCAAAGCATGGTTCTGTAAGTGGAAAAATCAAGGTTCTCTAAGTGGACAAATCATGGTTCTTTAAGTGGACAAAGCATGGTTCTCTAAGTGCACAAAGCATGGTTCTCTAAGTACACAAAGCATGGTTCTCTAAGTGTCATATCATTGATTGATTGTACATTTAAAATCATGGGACGTATAATATTAGAGAGGCTAGAGACTTGGGCTGTTGAGACGGGGACATTCTTGGATATCCAATATGGGTTCAGGAGAGGCCTTGGCTCTGTTGAACAGTGTCTGAACCTGCACCTGGTCATCGGCAAATACACCTTAGCCAGGTCTGGAACCCTTTATTTGGGGTTCATGGACCTGACGTCCGCCTTTGATTGGGTGCAGAGGGGGAAACTCTGGGAGAAGATGCTCTTTATGGGCATTGAACCATCGATTGTTCATTTCTTGGCAGCAATGCAGCAGGGTGTAACAGGTAGAGTGCGGTATGGTGTTAATGTCGAGCTCACTGCCCCAATAAAGATGGTTCGTGGGGTCCGTCAGGGTTGTGTCCTCACCCCTTTTTTATTCTGCCTCTATATTAACGACTTGGAGACCTATTTGGTAAATGGAAACATGGATGTACCCAAGATAGGCTGAAGACCACTTCCAGCCCTTTTATATGCTGATGATTGCATTTTAATGTCCAGAACTGGGGTGGGCTTCCAGAGGCTTTTAACTAGTTTTAATGGTTTTATGAGTGACCATTGCCTGAAAACAAATGTTGCTAAATCCCATGTTATGGTGGTGGGCAAATCTCCCACAAACACAAAAACATATTTTATTAATAATGAAAAATTACTTTGTGTACCCACCTTTTCCTACTTGGGCATTCTTTTTAATCAAAACAAATCATGGTCCCACCTAGTGGAGGCAAGAATTGAAGGTTTTAATTGTAATGTTGAGGCCCTGTTTAGATTCACAAAAAAATGAGGCTCCCGACCTATAAAAGCCATCACAGATATATACAAGGCTCGCACGTGCCCCATCACCTTGTATGGTGCTGGTGTTTGGGGGTCTTGTAACACTGCGGGTTTACAGAAAGCTGAAAATATGTTTTTGAAACGGTTGTTGACAGTGCCTAAAAGTACAGCTGTTACTATTTGTCATGATGAATTAGGTGGAACCCCATATCTTTTCGTCTTCAGTTATCACCACTTCTGTTATGGCATAGCATTTGGGTGAAAGAAGAGACTGTTCTAAATCGCGCTATAATCACTGTTTAAAATTGGACTGTGTCAAGAAAATTCCCTGGATTATGTATATACATGAGTTACTGGGGAAGCTGGGGCTCTCAGACTGTATTGATACTCCCAGCAACATAGCCAAAATTTCAAGAGTTAAATTGAAAAGAATGTTTATGAAGCATAGTTACGAAGTCAGAGATCGTTTAGAACATAGTAAGAAAAGAGTTGTTGAACACTCACTGTTGGTCTGTTCTTTAGGCTCTGAACCTTATTTTTCTTTCTATTTTAATCATCGTAAGATGTTTTACCTCATAAGATTCAGTATTTATTGGTTTCTTATCCGTGTGACGCACACTGTGATGCAAAACTGGATTTGTGTCCCTGTGACTCAGAATCAGTACAGAGCACTTTACATTTTATGTTTTTTTTGTGGACTCTATACTACTTCTAGACGCGCTTTTTTAAAACCACTGTTAAGATTTTTAAATATAAGAAAGTGCAGGGCTGCATTACAATATTTGCTCCTTTTGAAAGCTGAGTTTATTTGTTTAATGATTTATAAATGCATTTCCACCGTGGTTTGGCTTTGGAACATGGTTGACAAATGATTTTACATTGCTCAATACGATATTTTTGACATAAACTTGATTGTCTTAATTATATGAAATGTTTTTATTATGTAATTTTTTATGGTTGATTTACAGCCGAATAAAGATTCATTGATGATGATGATGATAACTGCACAAAGCATGGTTCTCTAACTGGACAAATCATGGTTCTTTAAATGCAAAAAGCATGGTTCTCTAAGTGGACAAATCATGGTTCTCTAAGTGCACAAAGCATGGTTTTCTAAGTGGACAAAGTATGGTTCTCTAAGTGCACAAAGCATGGTTTTCTAGGTGCACAAAGCATGGTTCTCTAAGTGGACAAAGCATGGTCCTCTAAGTGGATAAATCATGGTTATCTAAGTGGAAAAAACATGGTTCTCTAGGTGGGCAAATCATGGTTCTCTAAGTGCACAAAGCATGGTTCTCTAAGTGTTCAAAGCATGGTTCTGTAAGTGGACAAAGTATGGTTCTCTAAGTACACAAAGCATGGTTCTCTAAGTGCACAAAACATGGTTCTCTAGGTGGACAAAGCATGGTTCTTTAAGTGGACAAAGTATGGTTCGCTAAGCGAACAAAGCATGGTTCTCTAAGTGGACAAAGCATGGTTCTCTAAGTGGACAAAGTATGGTTCTCTAAGTGGACAAAGCATGGTTCTCTAAGTGGACAAAGCATGGTTCTATAAGTGCACAAAGCATGGTTCTCTAAGTGGACAAAGCATGGTTCTCTAAGTGGATAAATCATGGTTCTCTAAGTGGACATAGTATGGTTCTCTAAGTGGACAAAACATGGTTCTCTAAGTGGACAAAGCATGGTTCTCTAAGTGGACAAAGCATGGTTCTCTAAGCGCACAAAACATGGTTCTCTAAGTGCACAAAGCATGGTTCTCTAAGTGGACAAAGCATGGTTCTCTAAGTGCACAAAGCATGGTTCTCTAAGTGGACAAAGCATGGTTCTCTAAGTGGATAAATCATGGTTCTCTAAGTGGACAAAACATGGTTCTCTAAGTGGACAAAGCATGGTTCTCTAAGTGCACAAAGCATGGTTCTCTAAGTGGACAAAGCATGGTTCTCTAAGTGCGCAAAGCATGGTTTAATGTGAAACGTGCTGGGTGCTAGGACCAGCACACGAGGTGGGAGGAGAACTAGGACGGAAGAGGAGGAGTAAAGGTGGGGGGAGTCAGTAAGAGCAGGAGCAGGAGATCTGAAGGAAGGAGAATAAAGTCCCCACCAAAGATAAATAAGTATCGGTGTCGTGTTTCCTGCGCAACAACACTACAACTGGCGACGTGGAGTGGTTGTGGACCTTGCCTGCCTTACCTGTGTCCTGGTGTGCGCTCCGCTGCCTTGTAACTGGGCTGTGTCGCGGACCAGGAGCCCACCCGGTCGCGTTGTGACCCTGCTGAGTTCGTCATCGGCTCCTCAGCTTCAGAGCTGTGGAGTGCTGCCGTGCCCTGGGGAAGTCCATCCCAGTCGCATTTAACTTCTGCGGTGCTTTCTTTATTATCGTAACCCGGGAGCCCACCCCAGTCGTCTGCGTGTCGCCGAAGGTGCACCCTGCTGGTCGCGACCCGGGAGCCCACCCTGGTCGCGTGGTCTGGGCTGTGAGTGCCCGTGTTGCTGCTGCCATCTGAAGAGGAGTGCAGGGTCGTGTGCTGCGCCCGGTGGCTGGATTCGTCAGCATTGAGGTACCGGTGCCTGTCTGTGTCCACGCTGCTGCTGCCACCGACTGAGTCAGGCCTGGTATTCTCGCGAGGAGCGAGATTTCACCCGCGGCCATCTTTAAGTCAGGCGCCTCTACCAATCCCCTGCGAGGAGTGCCCGGCAGCCATTTTGAGGTCAGGCAATTGCTGAAAAATTCATCAAGCATTGGCAAATGCTTATCTGAGGAGCTGTCACATGCTTTAACTTACGTTGCAGGGCTACAATTATGTGCGTAGTGGACTACACCTTTCCTAGGCTTCCTGCTGGTGTGCCTACACCATACCTAAGTGCGGATTAGCATCACCTACATTGACTTGAGCCGAATGTCAGGCGCTGTGAAGGCTCCTGTGTTAGACTGTTCACTACAAAGTAGTTGCTCAACCGTCTTTTGCACATTCATATACGATGTCTGGATGCCCACATCAAGAAAGAATCATGCCTCTGCTAGTGCCAGCACCAGGCCGGAGTCACCTACGTCCACAGCGCAAATGGGTGGACACAGACTTGGCATGCTTGGAGTCCCTTTTCTACGCCCGCCGGAACCCCTAGTCCTCATATCGGGGGGAGGCATGGGCCTTCGCTGGCAAGAATGGCTAGAGGACTTTGAAGATTTTATGAAAGGGTCACATGTGACTGAGGAGGAGCAGCAACTGAGCATGGTTCTCTAAGTGCACAAAGCATGGTTCTCTAAGTGGACAAAGCATGGTTCTCTAAGTGGATAAATCATGCTTCTCTAAGTGTACAAAAGCATGGTTCTCTAAGTGGACAAAGCATTGTTCTCTAAGTGGATAAATCATGGTTCTCTCAGTGGACAAAGTATGGTTCTCTAAGCGCACAAAGCATGGTTCTCTAAGTGCACAAAACTTGGTTCTCTAAGTGGACAAAGCATGGCTCTATAAGTGGACAAAGTATGGTTCGCTAAGTGGACAAAGCATGGTTCTCTAAGTGGACAAAGCATGGTTCTCTAAGTGCACAAAGCGTGGTTCTCTAAGTGGACAAAGCATGGTTCTCTAAATGGGCAAAGCATGGTTCTCTAAGTGGACAAAGTATGGTTCTTTAAGTGGACAAAGTATGGTTTGGCAGGTGGGAGGTCTTTAAACAAAATAGTCAAACTAGGTTTCACGCCGGTTCTTGTAAACAAGACTCACCAACACGCAGACGAAGAGCTGGATGAAAATGTGCCTCTACTTACAATGATTTAAATTAACTTAAGGAAAAAGATTTGGGGAAACATCCCATTATAATCGTACATCTCACACTCAAGCACCTTTGCCAGCACAAGGACCCGACGAACCATACTTCTGCCAACTTTTGTACTTGTGCACATTTCAATCGTGGTGCCTGTTGCAAAGATAATGAGTGTGCAGCCTGGCCAGACCATGTTTTAGGTTAAGGCTAAACCATTGCGAGTCATTCTCCAGTGTCAAGGCGAGCCTTTGGTTTTGTTTAATGAAAATTAATTTAAAAATAATTTGAAAACGCTCCACAACTTTAGCTTATCAATACTCTTCCTAGGGCACCCACCCAACTCTGAAGGCCAGTCATTGAGGAAAAGCAGACCTCATGTTACCTTTTGCACTGAAATAGCAAATGAGGCGCACCAGCCAGAGCTAGCGATCTTTAGGGACACTACATTTGTACTGTTTGGGATATAATCAGGGCTTTAAGTGGGCTGAAAAAACTGGAGGGTCTCTTAAAGGGGCATGGCCAATGTAATGAAGGGCGTGGCTTAAAAACACTCAAGCTAAAAGATCTGTGCTTAACATAGTGTGCCGCTCCTCTTGTATTTTGGTGTTTCTGTCATTGCATCTAGATATATGATACAACAAGTAAGATCATACCTAGAACAAGTCAGAACTATTGGCTTTGTCAATGGTTGTTAGTTGCATTAGATAAATAAGCAGCAACTATGGCTTGTATATAATATTGAAAAAGCTTCCACTTAAAGCCCTGGTGACACCACAACAATGTTGCTGCTGCTGTGTTTCAAAAAGAGAAGGGAAATCCAGAGAGAAAATGACTCTCTTTAAAGGATTTCCCTTCCCCTACAACGCTCAGCTGGCATGACGTCATGCTGTAACTTCTCCACTACTGAGACGTGAGCAGTGTGAGCACGTGCACATGGGTGTGCCAGCTGTCCACTGCAGTCCGGAAAAAACGGAGTGCCTGTGCCAGGGCACAAAACTGAGCCCGGCAGAGACCGGTTCCGAGACCCCCTTTCAAAAACTGACGGTGCTCAGACCCCGTAAGACCTTGCCCACTTAAAGCCCTGGATATAATTCTAGACACATGGATGTCCAGCTAAGCTATATGGCGGTTTGGGACCTCATGCAAGATCAAAAGAGATGGTTAATCAGTAAAAAGTCTCATGGGGTTCAACAGGGCACATGGAATCATTAAATTACCAATGTTCACTGCCATCCTGAGAATATAACACTTGCTCTTCTGTTCCTCATCCTCCCACCCCGCCGCCGCCGCTAGATGCGCGGGTTCTCCCATTGTATGGTGGTGACAACTGCCTCATTGTTACTTATGCCCTGTAATCCTCCTGGCTGCTGACTCAGCCCTCTCTGCCACCCTAAACTTGGATCTGCCCGTCGACTGAACAAATAATATTGTTTTGTATATGGGCATGTTAATTTTTGTCTGAGGCTGTGTTAGAATACAATAATTCAAGCACGCGAATGAATGAAAAATACCGACGGTTGACAACTGCAGTTACAGGTAAGTGCATTATTTCAGACTCAGCCTGATGCAGAATAAAAGGCAACACTGCGCCCTTAGGTTTTGAAGCTGCATGGGCGTGTGGGTCTTATCTTTTGAAAATCACAAAGGTCTACCAGGTTGTTCCTTGAAACCTGCGATAGCGGCCACTGTACATCGAGGCCATGACTAAATGACTTCATGAGCCCCGGGTCACAGGGCGTAAATTCCTCACCCTTGCACATCAACAGGCACATGCATCAAGGTAGGATTTTGCGTGTCCTTAATTACGATAATTAAGGAATCGCAATTAAGGACTCGCAAAAAGCCTATGCATGTAGGAATCACTGTAAAAATAGCGATTCCTACACATTCCTTATATGCGACTCGCAATAAGGAATGGCTTCCCATTCATTCCTATGGGCCTTCAGGCCCATAGGAATAAATGGGAAATTGCTTGCGCAATTTTGCAAGTACCAAAAGGTCCTCGCAAATTGCGCATGCAATTTCAGGGTGCAAGGGTGTCAAAAGGGCACCCTGTTGCACCCCTGAAATTGATCTGTGCACATATGTTACGCACACACATGCCCTAAGGGCATGTGTGTGCGCAACATGAAACTTTGAAAAGTGCACAAAAGTGCATTTTCCAAAGGTTTTGCAAATTACCATGAAGTTGAACTTCATGGTAATTTGCGCCCCCTATTAGGGAAATCGCAATTTTTTTTACTTTAATGCATTGCATTTAAGGAATCTCAATTTGCGATTCCTTAAATGCAATTGCAATTTAAGTAATCGCAATTTAGAGATTACTTAAATTGCGATTTTTGCATTTGGGATGATGCAACCCACATGCAAAATTACCAGTCGCAAAGGGGCAGATTCTGATAATTTGCCTGTTAGTCTTTTTGAATATTCAAGATGATCTCAAAAGTGTTATCAACTTTGAAAACTTTGAGCACGATTTAGGGTTGGCTTCCTGGTACTCTGTCACACACATGATGGATATACCTTATTCAGAGCTTCAACTGGGATGAAAAATATGGGTGGTTTCTCAAAGGGGCGTGGCCAATGTAATTAAGGGCGTGGCTTAAATACACAAAAGCCACAAATCTGTGCTTAGCATAGTGTGCCGCCCGACTTGTATTTTGCTGTTTCTGTCATTGCATCCTGATATATGATACAACAAGTAACAGCTTGCCTACAAGTCAGTACTATTGGCTTTGTCAGTGGTTGTTAGTTGCATAAGATAAATAAGCACCAACTATGACTTGTATATAATATTGAAAAAGCTTCCAGTTAAAGCCCTGGTGACACCATGACAATGTTGCTGCTCCTGAGTTTCAAAAAAAGAAGGGAAATCCAGAGAAAAAATGACTCTCTTTAAAGGATTTCCCTTCACCCTACAACGCGCACGTGGTATTGGTGGTATTGGTGGTGGTACTGGTATTGGTGGTGGTGGTATTGGTGGTGGTGATATTGGTGGTGGTGGTATCAGTGGTGGTGGCATTGTTGGTGGTAGTGGTGGTGGTATTGGTGGTGGTGGTATTGGTGGTGGTAGTATTGGTGGCAGTGATATTGGTGGTGGTATTGGTGGTGGTGGTGGTATTGGTGGTGGTGGTACTTGTGGTATTGGTAGCGGTGGTATTGGTGGTGGTGGTGGTATTTGTGGTATTGGTGGTGGTGGTATTGGTATTAGTGGTGGTGGTATTGGTATTGGTGGTGGTGGAATTGGTGGTGCTGTTGGTATAGGTGGTATTGGTGGTGGTAAGGGTGGTGGGGGAATTGGTGGTGATGTTGGTATAGGTGGTGGTATTGGTGGCGTTATTGGTTGTGGTGGTATTGCTGGTGGTGGTATCGGTGGTGGTAGAGGTGGTGGTATTGATGGTGGTGGTGGTATTGGTGGTGGTGGTATTGGTGGTAATGGTGGTATTGGTGGTGGTACTGGCAGTGTTGGTATTGGTGGTGGTGGTATTGATGTTGGTGGTAGTATTGGTGGTGGTATTGATGGTAGTATTGATGGTGGTATTGGTGGTGGTGGTGGTATTGGTGGTAATAGTAATGGTGGTGGTGGTATTGTAGTGATAGTATTGGTGGTGGTGATATTGGTGGTGGTGGTGGTGGTATTGGTTGTGGTGGTATTAGTGGTGGTATTGGTGATGGTATTGGTGGCGGTGGTATTGGTGGTGATGGTATTGGTGGTGGTGGTATTTCAGATATTGGTGGTGGTGGTATTGGTGGTGGTATTGGAGGTGGTGGTATTGGTGGTGGTGATATTAGTGGTGGTGGTGGTATTGGTGGTGGTATTTGTGGTATTGGTGGTGGTGGTTTTGGTGGTGGTGTTATTGATACTGTCAGTGGTATTGGTATTGGTGGTAGTGGTATTGGATTGTTGGTGGCAGTATTGGTGGTGGTGGTGGCAGTGGTATTGGTGATGGTGGTATTATTGGTGGTGGTGGTGGTGGTATTGGTGGTGTGGTATTGGTGACATTGGTATTGGTGGTGGTATTGGTGGTGTGGTATTAGTGGCGGTGGTGGTATTGGTGGTGGTAATGGTGGTGGTGGAATTGGTGGTTGTGTTGGTGGTGTTATTGGTTGTGGCGGTATTGCTGGTGGTGGTATTGGTGGTTGTGTTGGTGGTGTTATTGGTTGTTTCGGTATTGCTGGTGGTGGTATTGGTGGTGGTAGAGGTGGTGGTGGTATTGGTGGTGGTGGTATTGGTGGTGGTGGTATTGGTGGTGGTATTGATGTTAGTGGTGTTGGTGGTGGTATTTGTGGTGATATTGGCAGTGTTGGTATTGGTGGTGGTGGTATTGGTGTTGGTAGTGGTATTGGTGGTGGTATTGGTGGTGGTATTGATGGTGGTATTGGTGGTGGTAGTATTGGTAGTGGTGGTGGTATTGGTGGTGGTGGTATTGGTGGTGATGGTATTGTAGAGGTAGTATTGGTGGTTGTGATATTGGTGGTGGTGGTATTGGTTGTGGTGGTGGTGGTATTGGTTGTGTTGGTATTGGTGGTGGTATTGGTGGTGGTATTGGTGGTGGTAGTGGTGGTGGTGGTATTGGTGGTGGTGGTGGTATTGGTGGTGGTGGTATTGGTGGTGGTACTATTGGTGGCAGTGACATTGGTGGTGGTATTGGTGGTGGTGGTATTAATCATGGTATTGGTGGTGGTGGTACTTGTGGTATTGGTAGTGGTGGTATTGGTGGTGGTGGTGGTGGTATTTGTGGTATTGGTGGTGGTGGTATTGGTAATGGTGGAGGTATTGGTGGTGGTGGAATTGGTGGTGCTGTTGGTATAGGTGGTATTGGTGGTGGTATTGGTGGTGGTAATGGTGGTGGTGGAATTGGTAGTGATGTTGGTATAGGTGGTGGTATATGTGGTTGTGTTGGTGGTGTTATTGTTTGTGGTGGTATTGGTGGTGGTGGTAGAGGTGGTGGTATTGATGGTGGTGGTGGTATTGGTGGTGGTATTGGTGGTGGTGGTATTGGTGGTGGTGGTATTGATGGTGGTGGTGTTGGTGGTGGTATTGGTGGTGGTGGTGGTATTGGTGGTGGTATTGGCAGTGTTGGTATTGGTGTTGCTGGTGGTATTGGTGGTGGTATTGATGGTAGTGGTATTGGTGGTGGTGGTGGTATTGGTGGCAGTGGTATTTGAGATATTGGTGGTGGTGGTATTGGTGGTGGTATTGGAGGTGGTGGTATTGGTGGTGGTGATATTAGTGGTGGTGGTGGTATTGGTGGTGGTATTTGTGGTATTGGTGGTGGTGGTTTTGGTGGTGGTGGTATTGGTATTGGTGGTGGTGGTATTGGTGGTGGTGTTATTGATACTGTCAGTGGTATTGGTATTGGTGGTAGTGGTATTGGATTGTTGGTGGCGGTATTGGCGGTGGTGGTGGCAGTGCTATTGGTGGTGGTGGTATTTTTGGTGGTGGTGGTGGTATTGGTGGTGGTGGTATTGGTGACATTGGTATTGGTGGTGGTATTGGTGGTGTGGTATTAGTGGCGGTGGTGGTATTGGTGGTGGTAATGGTGGTGGTGGAATTGGTGGTTGTGTTGGTGGTGTTATTGGTTGTGGCGGTATTGCTGGTGGTGGTATTGGTGGTTGTGTTGGTGGTGTTATTGGTTGTGGCGGTATTGCTGGTGGTGGTATTGGTGGTGGTAGAGGTGGTGGTATTGATGGTGGTGGTGGTGGTATTGGTGGTGGTGGTGGTGGTATTGATGGTGGTATTGATGTTAGTGGTGTTGGTGGTGGTATTGGTGGTGGTATTTGTGGTGATATTGGCAGTGTTGGTATTGGTGGTGGTGGTATTGGTGTTGGTAGTGGTATTGGTGATGGTATTGGTGGTGGTATTGATGGTGGTATTGGTGGTGGTAGTATTGGTAGTGGTGGTGGTATTGGTGGTGGTGGTATTGGTGGTGATGGTATTGTAGAGGTAGTATTGGTGGTTGTGATATTGGTGGTGGTGGTGGTGGTATTGGTTGTGGTGGTATTGGTGGTGGTATTGGTGGTGGTATTGGTGGTGGTAGTGGTGGTGGTGGTATTGGTGGTGGTGGTGGTATTGGTGGTGGTGGTATTGGTGGTGGTACTATTGGTGGCAGTGACATTGGTGGTGGTATTGGTGGTATTAATCATGGTATTGGTGGTGGTATTGGTGGTGGTGGTACTTGTGGTATTGGTAGTGGTGGTATTGGTGGCGGTGGTATTTGTGGTATTGGTGGTGGTGGTATTGGTGGTGATGTTGGTATAGGTGGTGGTATATGTGGTTGTGTTGGTGGTGTTATTGGTTGTGGTGGTATTGGTGGTGGTGGTAGAGGTGGTGGTATTGATGGTGGTGGTGGTATTGGTGGTGGTGGTATTGGTGGTGGTGGTATTGATGGTGGTGGTGTTGGTGGTGGTATTGGTGGTGGTGGTGGTATTGGTGGTGGTATTGGCAGTGTTGGTATTGGTGTTGCTGGTGGTATTGGTGGTGGTATTGATGGTGGTGGTATTGGTGGTGGTAGTATTGGTGGCAGTGGTATTGTAGTGGTAGTATTGGTTGTGGTGATATTGGTGATGGTGGTGGTGGTATTGGTTGTGGTGGTATTAGTGGTGATATTGGTGATGTATTGGTGGTGGTGGTATTGGTGGTGGTGGTGGTATTGGTGGTGGTGGTATTAGTGGTAGTGGTGGTATTGGTGGTAGTATTTGTGGTATTGGTGGTGGTATTGGTGGTGGTGGTATTGGTATTGGTGGTGGTGGTGGTGGTGGTATTGGTGGTGGTGGCATTGGTACTGTCAGTGGTATTGGTATTGGTGGTAGTGGTATTGGATTGTTGGTGGTGGTATTGGTGGTGGTGGTGGTATTGGTGGTGGTGTTGTTGGTGGTGGTATTGATAGTGGTGTTGGTATTGGTGGTATTGGTGGTGATGGTATTAGTGGTGGTGTGTTGTGGTGGTATTGGTAGTGGTGGTGGCAGTGGTATTGGTGGTGGTGGTATTGTTGGTGGTGGTGGTGGTATTGGTGGTGGTGGTATTGGTGGTGGTGGTATTGATGGTGGTATTGGTGGTGTGGTATTAGTGGCGGTTGTGGTATTGATGGTGGTGTATTGGTGGTGGTATTGGCATTGACGGGGATATTGGTATTTGTGGTGGTTGTGGTATTGGTGGTGGTATAGGTGGTTTTAGTATTGGCAGTGGTGTTGGTATAGGTGGTATTGGTGGTGGTGGTGGCATTGGTGGTGGTGGTGATATTGGTGGTTGTGTTGGTGGTGGTATTGATGCAGCAGTCATTTCACAGTAATTTCTCAATGCAAAACCTGATTTACCTCCAATTTACCGCTGTAAAGGTACTGGACCCTTGCCACTGTATATTACCTTCAGGAGACTTTACATCAAAACTGCATTTAATATTTAAGCCAATAAAGAGAGTTGTGAGTATTTTTAAAGGGTTTTATTTTCATAGTTAAAAGTGAAGTTTTCTGACCCTTTATTCATTAGTCAAATATCAATCAGGTTACATAATTTGGAAATTAGGAAAAATAGCATTAATACAGAACATATTACAGTCTGCATATAAGCACCACATGTAGAAAAGAAAATGTGAGTCAAAACTCTTAAAGAGTTTCTAAGAAAAGAGTGAGTCTTGCAAGGCTAATCAATAATTAATAATGGCAAAAATCTCTCATAAAGAGACATAAATGCATAGGACAAATACATCTTTTCAAAAGCAGTTAGTCTAAGCATGAAATTTAAAGTTTAGCACCTAAAATCTAAACCTGTTCTGACCCTCTCAGCTCTCTCTCTGCCTCCCTATGCTGTTCATCTGTCTCTCTGTCTCAGGAGCTGCAAAATAGCCCCCACAGACGCAGCCCCTCCTTCTCTCTCTAAGGCTTCCAGTTATCTGACTACTATCCTGCCTGGCGTTCAGGAACAAATTAGCAAAAAGCCACCCCTCCCACTTGTAAGCCATATTTCAATCAAAAGTCGACATGCTTGGTCCTCGTAGCTGGTCCAATCAGAACTTCAAGACACATCGTCTCCCCATGGGCTGACTGGATAAGTCATTAATCAGACGTGCTTCTCATTACATGACTTCACATCCTTTTACATTTTAAAACAATTACATTTTCTGTAACAAAAATTATTATTTATGAGGAAACAGAAAATACATTTTAATAGAAAAATGTGTGCTCTGCAGTTTCTCGTCACTCCACTGTTTAAACAGGCTACAAAAAATGAATAAAAAATATGCAACATAGTGAAGGTCGAAGAGACGGAAACAGGAGAGCATGATTTATCAACAAAGCCCTTTCATTGAAAGTTGGGAGAAAACAGAACACACATTCAATTTCCTTATCTCAAGGCTGCCACAGTGAACCTTCGGAAGGAAACTAATCACAAGCTTTTATTTTTACATTGCAAAAATGCTTGTTAATTCAGCACAAATATGCTAATTCAAGACACATTTTCTAAATTAAATATATATTCTATAATGAGGTTAAATCTAAACTACACATTAAAACAACCATGATTAATTAAATGAGCATTGTTTTACATGATTTCATTTGCAGGCCTCTTTCATGTTTTCACTTGCATGCACCAAAATCTGCCACTTAAAAAAAACATTTGACCCATTTCATGTTTTCATTTTGCTTGCGCCAAAATCTGTGTGTCATTTTAAATGCAGTCTGTCTGAAGCACAAAAATAAAGCAATACCTGACTCCAGATAAAATCTGAGCTACATCAATCCTCCCTTTTGATGAAATCAAATCATGATTCCTCAAATGATTTGTAAATCATCACACTTATTTAATTTCACAGGTTACATTTTTATTGCAATAGCTGAGCATATAACAATTTTACTTCTATTTCTAAGGCAAACACAGGTCTTGTCTGTAATCAGCTCATATATAGCCAAGCTCAAAGCTGAGTGCAGAGTTCTGTAAGTAGCTTCTTGGAACTGTTAGTGTTTTCTAAAATAAGTAACTAAAATAATACAAGGAAAATTCAACAGGACAGTTCTCTTTTCTATTTTCTTTTCTTCTTTTCTTTTTTTCTTTCATCATTCAAAGATTCGTTTTCTCTTAAGCTCTTGACAATACTCAGTTATTGTTTCAGCCTTTCATTTTTCTCTTTGTCATAGACTTGCCTTCAGGGTGGCTCAAAGAGTGTGGCATTCTGTACTTTTTCCATGCAATTTGACCACTCAGGTGCTGAGAAACTCAGACAGAGCACCATCAATTCCTTGCACTTTTCCAATCCAAGCCTTTCACTTTTATTTTCACTTTGATCAGATTCAGATGTTTCAGCTATGGGTGCAAATGATTTTTCAAGGGACCACTGCAGATGTTTTGAATACCCTTTCAGCCAGCTTTTTCCTACCTCCACTCGTAGGCCCACAGCGGATGCATCTGACTCTTTCACAGTTTGGACACGGCTTTCATCTGAGTCAGTTTCCACTTTTTGCTTTTCCAGTGCCACTTCAGTTTTCTCTAGTGCTGCTTCAGACTCTGTGTGTTCCCTTACAGCTTGACTGGCCCTCTTCTGTTGACTTTTGACCACTGCTGGCATATCTTCTTGAAGAGGAGCTGTTTTATCAGGAGGACACAGGACCATACGTGTGTGAGAGGCATGCACCCAATTTGGAAGGCCACCACATTTCACAACAGTCTTTGCCAGGATCCTTTGGAAAAGGCCTTTCCATTTCACAGCATCTCTCGGATCAAAGTTTTGGTACCATTCATTATGTAGATCTTGTGTAGTAGCTGCAATCTGGTGAGAAACTGCACGCTCCACAACAGTCAGACCTTCACAGCAATGGCTAGACTCTTCATCTGTGTTTTTCACAAGTGCATTTGCATGTCCATTTTTAAGCCACTTTGGTGATGCTGAAACACAGTCTTTTGCAAAGTGTAATTCTGTTCTGTCTTTGTGTTGCTTTATTATGCTTGAAACTTCAGGCAGATAGCTACAATCCAATGTGTCATTGTTACCTTTCAAACATGGACCATCTACAAAATGGACATTGTTGGGCTCAATCAGACGTTCATCATTAAAGTCTAACTTTGGTTTCAGGCAGAAATTCATGACATTTAAACATTTAGGTTCAGTTTGATCACAAACAATTTCATTTGCTGGCAGTAAGCTAAATACATTTGAATTTAGACATTTCTTGGTCACAGTATTTTCCCAAAACAAATCCACAAAGGAAGCAACCATTTCAATAAATAGACATTCCATTATAAACTCACTCTTTTTATGACTGACATCTACCACAGCTGCTAAATTAAGGCAGCTGGGCATTTCTGTGACGTTGGGGTCATGGGTAATTGGGAAATACGTCACAGACCTTTGAACACATTCATGTTTTTGAACAGGTACTGAGAGAGCGCAGCCCTCCCTCTCACTGCAAATTGGTGTATTTTCTTTTAAATAAACTTTCATTCCTAGTGCTGGGGTGCAACACCTTTTCTCTTTCAACTCTAGAAATGCTTTTGTGCAATTGTTGTCCAATGGAAGCGGATCAGACACATCCTTGTGTGTCAGCCTCAGAAAAGGCTTAGCCACTAGTGAAAGGTTTGGTAACCACTCACTATAGCAACCGACCATTCCCCAAAACATCCTGACTTCTTTCTCAATTTGAGGTGGATTCATCTGGTGAATTATTTCCACTCTCTCTGGTGACACCTTTCTAGCTCCCTTTCCAATTATGTGTCCCAGACATTCATTTTATTTTTGACTGTACTCCTGACTATTCTCATGCAATGGCACTGTGACATGAACATGACAAAAATCAATACCAGTAAGCCATTCTTCAGCACATGGAATGTGAAAAAATATATTGGCTGGATTCGGTACCACAGGACAACATGGAAAAGTTATGCTATTAATCTCCTGCACTAATCTGTTCTTTTCATTTAGTTTCTGTGAACCTGTGATCAGAAAGTTACATAAACTCCCAATCAATTCCATCAAAAATACTTTACTCAGTTTATCTCCAATTATGAGTAACATTTCTGCAACTGATGCTGTTCTTGAATACATGTCATCTGATTCTAATTTGAATAAGACATGCTCTGCACATTTTATTAATCTGACATCTTTCTCTGTGAACTCCATTACTTCTGTGTTTATTATTTCTTTCAAATCAGAAGGTAATTTTTCAACTGTCTTTTCTGAGAACAATTCTACAGCTGTCTCTTGTTGGGCCATTTTAAAATGTACATCCTCATCAGGAATCTGAAAATGAACATTATCTGGTGTGCAGTAATCTGTGCTGTTTAATTTGCAAAACAATTGTTTTCCTGCCAGACCTGAGTCACAAGCAACAAATTGGTGACTTTCCTCAAATGGACCTATTTTTTGTGCAAATTCTTCTAAAACTGGGTTTGTAATTTCTTTGTTTAAAATTCCTACAACTAAGTCTCGGCCTTCCACTGCTTTCACAATGGACTTGGGAAATTCAGAATTGTTAGGGTTAAAACTCTCATTTTCAAATACAGCAACCTGTTGAACTGTGTTCTGATTTTGTTTCTGGAAATAATTCACATTTGCTCTGGACAACTTACTGAAATTAATTTTAGCATTTTCCATATTTTGTGGGACCATTTGGGCTTGAAAAACTCCTGCCATTTGGTACCTGTTTCGGAACTGACATTTGCATTTGCTTGGCTGACACATCTTGCACCTGCATTTCTCTCTGTATTTGCACATTTGCTACTGCTGCATCATGTTTAAATTTAAATTTCTTCGTCCGATGCTCAAATCTGTTATAAAGATGTCAAACGAATACTTTTTCCGGCAGTGCAACATCCTTACCTGAATTTTCACAAAGCAAAACACATTAACTTCCATCCTATGTACTTTTAATCTGTACCCAATCAACATCCTTTGCGGGCACTCTGCCCTTCAGGAAAGTAATCACTGCTATGTTTTTCTCCAAAACAACAGAAAATTATGGTGCATTCATGGAAACCCTTTTCATTGTCTCCTCGCCTGACCTTTGCACAACAACTTTAGATTCAAACCACAATTCAGTCTGCACGGCAATGTCAAAGAAAATGTCCATATTAATCCACAACTCCTTTAAATTTTCAACAAATCCATCAACTTGTGGGTACCACAGCATAGGTTTGTCTCTCAATTGTGGGAATGTGTTCAGAAAGGCTGCAAGTTCACCTTTGTCCTGTGGCAAATGAACATGCACTTCTCCCACCTTTTCTCTCAATGAGTAAGCAAAGGCTTCTCCCTCATTCTGCTTATTATTTTCCTCAACTAGATCTGGTGGTTTCTTTTTCTTATCCAGTTTCCTTGCTAGGTCTGGTGGTTTCTTTTTCTTCTCAGGTTTTCTTGCCCACTTGTTTCCTAATTTCTCAAATCCATTGCATTAAAAAATATATTTCATTTCTGCAATGTGCAATTGCATTCCTGAAGAACACATTGTCTCATTTGCCTCATCATTCCTATGTACCCTAAAACTTTTCTGAAATGGAAAGCTTCCTGAAACATCAATTTCAGTTACTGCACATTTAGCTGTTTCCTTACTCAGGGAAATTAATTCTTTCTCCTTACACTGGTTCACATTTTCATGATTTAAACAGCAGGGACTGTTAATTTGTTCATGTTCAAATGTTGAATTTAAAACACTAAGTTGTTTCTCTTTTTCAGGGTCTAGCTTAATTTGTTCCCCCATTCTTTTTATCTTTTTTATCACTGCTGCTTCCTCAAAGCAGGCTTGAAAAATTCCATCAAATATGTTCATGTTATCCTGGGCTGCAGATGTTGTAAATACCATTCCCCCCCACCTTCCAGTTCTTGTACTGTATGGGATAATTTCTGTTCAATAATATGTGAATTCTGAGATTCTAAAATAAACCCTGACATAATTACTCCTTCTAAATCTTTTTGAACCTTTTGAGTAGGGACCATATTAATTGGGACAGTCATAATTTTTCTAGGCACGGCCTGTGCATCTGCTGTTTGTGATATTTGGACTGAATCAGTCATATTTAAAGCATTAACACCTGGAGGTATCACTGTCCGTGCTGAATCAACAAGTAGGGGGTCAATCTGAAATGTCTGCACAGTTCTCTCAATCTGTGTTTCTCTCTGTTCAACAGAAGCAGTAGCCACTGTAGTACTTACTGGTACACTATTTTCAGTATTTTTAATGGGAGCCATATAAATTGGCAGACACTCAGTTAACAATGCATCTGTTATTTCATCCCCTGAATCATTATTTATTTGAAGCTTTTTATCATCATTAATTCCCTTATCCTGCATCTGGTGCTTTACCTTTTTATCCTCACTTACTTTGTCTCTTGCTGTCTTTTCCCACATGCTTAGAGCCTCACATTGTGCAGCTCTAGATGGTGTGTTTATTTCACATAACACTTCCCTTAATTTGTCAATAACTTGCAATTCAAAAGTACCATCTTTTGAAAACCTCAAAGGACCTGTGGGCAAGATGGCGGCCGCTTAGGAGGTCGACTGCGGTACTAAATGGCAGTGCTGGCTATTAAGTATGAGACCAGTTTAAAGTTAAAGAATCCGCTCCATTAAGTCTCTCTGGCCCCCCGTGTCTTTGATGCTGTATTCCCGCAAATTTGTGTGGACATTTCAAACCGGAGTGGCGCCTCAAATAATCCGGCGGTACATTGAAGCTTACCTGCAGCGGCTGCTCCATCGGCTGGTGAGAGGAGGTTTGGTGATGGCCCCGAAAGTGGTGACGAGCGCGGCAGCATCTAAGGCTGCGGTGAGAGCGCACTAGACCCTGCAGCTTCAGGAGGTTCTCCCGTGAAAAGGAGGTAAGTCCGGCAATTGCTCACGATGTCCTAGATGGAGTAAGCTCAGAGGATGGTAATCTGAGTCACATCGCTGGTAATACTGTTGCAGATGAGGTTCTAATTGAGCCTGTGTTACCACCCCCCCCAGAGCAATCAGATACGACAGCAGTAACAGAGGAATCTGGTACTGGGGAGAATGGTAGCTCTGGTGGTAAGCTGATTGAAAACATGGGGAATGGGCTTATTGATAAGCAATTGGTCGGACTTGTCCGGGCTCAGGCAGAGGAGCTGTTATCAGACAAAAATAAGGGCTAAGTGGAGAAAGAGCCCAGCGATTGCTTCTTTTCTGTTTCAGAGGGAGCAGAATGGTCGGATGATATTATGAGTACATCACAGGGGGCTAGTAGTTTAGAATCGGACCCTGAGGATAGCGAGGAGGACCGCCCAGTAACAGCCAAAAAATCTTCGGGACAAAAGGGGTCGCAGAATAGAGAGAGGAAAGATCTGACATGGGATTACTCGCCAGCCACGCCGCTCTCAGGCTCTTTTGCAAATGAAGCACCTGTGGTAGTGGAAGGCACCCGCCCCACACTGGATATAATACACCAAGCTATCCTGGCACACAGAGAGGAAATGCGACAAGATAGCCGGAAAGCGCAGGCGGGGATGAGGAAAATTCAGGGGGTAGTCAGAAAACTGTCTAAGGCTTTCTCAAACATGGGAGATAGAGTGGCGAATCTCGAAGAAAGAATTGTGGCTACAGAAGCCGATGCGACAAGTGCTATAACCCAGGTGAAGGCCCAAGGTGCTCAAATTAAGGACTTACAATGGAAACTTGAAGAGTTTGAAAACAGACAAAGGAGAAACAATCTTAGAGTGCTGGGGGTTCAGGAGAATTTAGAAGGTTCGGACACTAGAGGTTATATAATTGAATTGTTTAAGGTGGCTTTTCCCGAACTATCGGAGTGGAATTGGGCGGCGGAAATCCAAAGAGTGCATCGCATTCCGCTTAAACTTCGAACACCATCAAAAGAGGGTGATAGACCACGAGCTATATTAGTTTTTTGGGGGAACTATCTCCTGCGGCAAGCTATTTTCGATAAAGCAAGGCCTGATGCCAAAAGATCCAGTGGAGGGGTCTCATTTTTTGTTCGACCCGATTTTTGCCATGTAACAGTAGAGAGGCGCTGGAGGTTGAGGCAACTCATAAAACCATTCCAGGATAAAAGAATCCAGGTCTATCTTGCTAACCCAGCACAACTGAAAGTGATTAATGAGGGTATTATGCAATACTTTTCATCAGATAAAAGCAAAAGAGTACCTGGACTCCCTGGACAAATAAAGCTGCCTATGTTGTGTATTACGATGGGGGGGGAAGGGTTGGACTCGGCTTATAGGTGTATATAAAGAAATGTGGAGTTAGGGATGGTGGAAGAGTTGGTACTGAAGAACTGAAGTGCTTTTTTTTCTTTTTTTCTTTATTTTGTAGATATAAGGATCTATCATAACTTAGCCAATGCTATGTTAGAAAAGGAGTCACTGTCCATTAGTATGGCGCACATCAAATGCACAGACCAAGGTCTGAGCGTCCCTTTGGGGTGGAGGGGCGATTTAAGGTAGGGGAGGGAGGAGTGGGGTGGGTTCTCACAGGGGGGGGAGTTGGAGGGAAAGGGGGGGTGGGTTGTGCATCACATGGAAGGGAGGGATAAAAGGGGAAGGGGGGGAAAGGAAATTACCTGGTGCTGCAATGTTTTTGTTTGGTTTTTTATATTGTTTGGAAAATGTTGGTTTCTGCTGAGACATTGGGTAGGTATTATCTTAATAGCGATTAATGGGGAAGCTTAAGATCTGTTCAATTAATACAGGGGGCCTTAAAAGAATCCCACACACAATTTCGAAATGCACTATACCAGTGCATTTCGAAATTGTGTGTGGGATTCTTTTAAGGCGGCATTGAGAGGGGAGACGATCAGCTTCTCTGCCAGGCTGAGGAAAGAGGCACGAGAAGAGCAAGAGAAACTGATGGGTCAGCTGGCAGAGGCAGAAGAGCAACATCTGAGGGATATTACAGGTGGAAACGAGGCTGAGAACAGCCAGCAGAAGATATTGGCTATCAAGGCGGAAGTACATAAGTGGATAGCTCAGAAAAACACCGATGACTACCAGACACATAGGGGTAGGATGTACGAGACGGGTGAGCAGGCGGGTAAACTGCTTGCGTTAAGGATCAGGCAGGGCTCTGGTAGAAATATAATTACGGAAATTTATGAAGGTAACCAACAGTATGGGGACCCAGAGGACATTTGTAGGGTTTTTAAAACTTTTTATCAAAAACTCTATAAGGAAGAGGATAGGAGAGAGCTTGCTAGCTTGGCGTTTGAAGACTTTGGTCACAATTTGCCCGAGCAGGATAGAGTAGCATTAGATAACGATCTGGCACTAAGTGAAGTGATAGAAGCTATGCAGGAATTATCAGCAGGGAAGGCTACAGGGCCAGATAGTGTTCCACTCTAAGTATACAAATGTTTACAAACTGTTATAGCTCCCTTGCTATTGGATTTATTCAATGGCATAATCTGCTCTGGGAAAATTCCAGACTTCTGGAAAGAAACTAATATCATTGTCTTCCACAAAAAGGGCAAGCCTAAGGGAGATCCGGGGTCGTATCGTCCAATATCCCTCATAAATGCGGACACAAAAATTTATGCTAAGGTTTTGGCCAAAAGGTTTGGAAGGGACATTGGCGGTCTGGTCTCCCCGTGGCAGCATGGGTTTATCCCGGGCCGAGGAACAACGGATCATATCAGGCAGGCCATCATGTTGTTTGATGTGCAGGCTGTCACCGATGGACGAATCGCTATGATCCTTCTGGATGCAGAAAAGGCCTTTGACCGCGTCACGTGGAAATATTTGTGGGGGATATTGGAACGGAGGGGCTTTGGCCCTAATATAATGAGTGCTATAAAAGCTATGTATGTTGATCCCATAGCTAGAATTCAACTAATGGGAGGCAGCTCAGATGACATATATATTTCTCGGGGCACTCGGCAAGGGTGCACATTCTCGCCAATCTTATTTGCCCTGTATATTGATCCTTTGGTACGAAGGATACTAGGGTGTGAGGGCATTAAGCCAGTGGTTTGTAATGGGCTTGAAACCAAGCTGTTGGCTTATGCCGATGATCTGGCTATAACAACTATAGATCCAGAGAGGGCTATGACTGCCCTTACAGGGATATCTATGGAGTTTGGTCGGTGTTCAGGGTATCTTTTAAATGAAAGCAAGACCCAGATAATCTGCTCGAATAATTTTATGAAGCAGGATGGAAGATACACGGATTCAGCAGTCTACCTTGGGGTTAAGATTAGTCCCGTAATGGATACAATTATTAAAGAGAATGATCTCCCCCTGGTTAACTCAATGGCAGCTGAATTAAAAAGAATAGACTCTATACATCTGTCTATAATAGGGAGAGCCAATGTGCTTAAGATGACCATGCTCCCCAAATTATTGTGTCTTTTCCGCTCAATCCCGCTTATGGTGGGGGAGGGTGTGATAAAATCTATTGAGGCAGTTTTTATGAATTTTATCTGGCAGCATGGGAAAACCAGACGCACTCTGAAATATATGTCTTTGCAGCAGGATAAGGGTGGCCTGGCTATCCCCAATATTAGATTCTATCTTGTGGCCTGTCTCTTAGTCAGATGGCAATATTATTAGATTGTGCTACAAATCTGTCTGATTGCCCGTTTGGGAATTTAAATCCCCCATCCATTTTTGAACTGCTTTTAGGTAGGGAAGCCGTGGGGTTCTTATTGGGCAAGACTGACAGGCGCTATTATAATAAAAAACAGTTTAAAGTATTGGATGGCGTTTGGAGGGTCTGGAAAGCTATTCAGAAATCATTGGTAATCTCAAAACTTAACTATTATACTCCCCTCTGGAACTCCAGTATCTTTCCACATTTTAGCAATGATATATTGTGGAGATCGTGGGAGTGTCAAGGAATTAGAAGATTAGGGGATCTGTTTGAAGGGAATAAAGTGTTGAGTTTTGATGATGTTTATCGGAAATTTGAAAACCCAGCCAAACATGGTTTTAAGTTCTTACAAATCCATCAAACGCTATCAAGTATTAGGCCACGGTTTACCCCAGGTGGTAAAATTGGTGTACTTGAGTATGTGCTGGGACGGGGTACTAAAATCAGTCCGATTTATAAAGCACTAATTTTAACAATACAAGATGATTTGGAGAAGGTTGAGGCCTCATGGATGCTGAAATTAGGAGATTTGGATGTGGACTTAGATAAAGCGTTACAACTGGCTGGGAAACTGTTCCATTCTGCGACTTTGAGAGCACAACATTTCAAAATGTTGTTTAATCTGTATTTTACATCAGCTAAGCTATTTGATTGGGGTAAGAGGGATGACGATAAATGCTCAAGATGCCACGAGGGGCCTGCAAATCTGATTCATATGATCTACCTCTGTAATAAGTTACGTGAGATTGGTGCTCAGATCGAAACATTTTGGGAGGGGCTGCTAGGTGTTAAGATCTATCTATCCCCTACCCTAATGATCATAGGAACTGATTGTAGCCTGAGTCTGAATAAGGAGGAGGAAGCTTTTGTCTTTATTTGTGTGGCGGTTCTCCGTATATTGCTGTCTGCAGGCTGGAAGGATACCACGTTTCCTTCCTTTCAGATGTGGCTTTCCAGACTCTTGGGATCCATAACATTGAATCTTCCCTCTATTCCCGGAGAGACAGGAGAATGAGGGAGATGGGGCAGAACATCTGGGCCCCCCTCAAGGGTTGGAGGGATTCCCGTGTATAAAATGGCCCTAGGTTGTTACTAATGTTTACATACTGACTGTTTATTTTTTGTCTTTGTATTTTATTGTGATAATCAATTTTGTGCACAATGTGTTTTTTTATGTAGTATTTATGTATTGTATTGATTGTTGATTGCACCAGCTAGTAATAAAAATAATAATAATAAAAAAAGAAAACCTCAAAGGACCTTCTTTTTCAGTAATCTTGCACTATTGGTGAACTCACACACATTAATTTTGTCCCAAATTAGTAGACATAAAATGCATAGGCGTTCCATCAGGAGCATCACCAATTAAAAACACACTTTTCACTTGACCTCCCAACAGTTTCTCAAACCTTCAAATATTTTCATTTCTACAATAGTTCAATGCAATTTCTTTTCTTCAATGCTGTCAGTTGCAATTTCAGTCAGTTTAACAACTACTACTGACCCTCTCAACTGCAATATTTTTCTGTTTTTTTCTTAATCAAATTTCTGTTATTAACAACATAAAATCATTCGCTACTCTGTCTGTTCCACTAAACAAAGGATAGATTTTGTTTCACTGCGAGTAACACATTCCGCTTACTCTTCACAAAGTAAGAACTTCTGTTTACTTTTCAAACACTGCGAGTAAATCCCTTCCGCTTACCCTTCACTCAAGGTCAGAAGAACCTGCTACTCCTTTGGTGTTACCGTTTCTAGGTGATATAACACCAAATTTTCACCAGCGAACTCTTTGCTATCAATCACTCTCACTTTTACACAGACCACAGTCCCTACTTTAACACTGCCAGCCCTGCATTACTTCTCAGTGCTATTGTAACAGACGAGTAACCTCAGAGCAGCGTGGCTTCCATTTACCACCCACTATTCCTTTCCCAGGAATTTCCAGGTATAACTGTACCTGTGCTTCCAGACAACATAAAACAAGACACTAACTTTTCATGTTAATTACATATAATCAATAATCAAAAATTCTGTACTATGAAATTACCAATAAAACCATCAAGTCAAAAATGAGCAAACTTTTCATCAACAGTCAACACCAGTCCAAAATACATCCTAGCACATTAACACCATTTCACAACCCTTTTGATACTCACACCACTCTAGCAATCGCCTTATTACATCACCTTCCGTACTGCCTTGCCAGTCTTCAGGTTCTGAGCATTGGAATGAGGAATCAGGACTTTCTTTAGAGAATCTGGACATTTATCTAACTTGGGTAATTATTTTACTTCCCTCCAAAGGTCAATGATCCATTAGTTGAATAGTTGCTGGTGATATTAATAATCCTTAATCACCAAACTATTCAATAATGACCATCCTCTTACTACCAGACACTGATGCAGCGGTAATTTCATTGTAATTTCTCAATGCAAAACCTCATTTACCTCTAACTTACCGCTGTAAAGGTACTGGACACTTGCCACTGTATATTACCTTCAGGAGACTTTACATAAACATGATAAAATAAAAAAATGCATTTAATATTTAAGCCAATAAAGAGAGTTGTGAGTATTTTTAAAGGGTTTTATTTTCTTAGTTAAAAGTGAAGTTTTTCTGACCCTTTATTCATTAGTCAAATATCAGTCAGGTTACAAAATTTGGAAATTAGGGAAAATAGCATTAATACAGAACATATTACAGTCTGTATATAAGCATCACATGTGGGAAAGAAAATATGGCGCAAAATGTCAGTCAAAACTATTACAGAGTTTCTAAGAAAAGAGTGAGTCTTGCAAAGCTAATCAATAATTAATAATCACAAAAATCTCCCATAAAGAGAAATAAATGCATAGGACAAATACATCTTTTCCAAAGCAGTTAGTCAAAGCATGAAATGTAAAGTTTAGCACCTACAATCTAAACCTGTTCTGATCCTCTCAGCTCTCTCTCTGCCTCGCTGTGCTGTTCATCTGTCTCTCTGTCTCAGGAGCTGCAAAATAGCCCCCACTGACACAGCCCCTCCTTCTCTCTCTAAGGCTTCCAGTTATCTGACTACTGTCCTGCCTGGCGTTCAGGAAAAAATGAGCAAAAAGCCACACCTCCCACTTGTAAGCCATATTTCAAGCAAAAGTCGACGTGCTTGGTTCTCGTAGCTGGTCCATTCAGAACTTCAAGACACATCGTCTCCCCATGGGCTGACTGGATAAGTCATTAATCAGACGTGTTTCTCATTACATGATTTCACATCCTTTTAGATTTTAAAACAATTACATTTTCTGTAACAAAAAGTATTCATTATGAGGAAACAGAATGTGTGCTCTGCAGTTTCTCGTCACTCCACTGTTTAAACAGGCTACAAAAAATAAATGAAAAATATGCAACATAGGGAAGGTCGAAGAGACGGAAACAGGAGAGCATGATTTATCAACAAAGCCCTTTCATTGAAAGTTGGGAGGAAACAGAAAACACATTCAATTTCTTTATCTCAAGGCTGCCACAGTGAACCTTCGGAAGGAAACTAATCACAAGCTTTTATTTTTACATTGCAAAAATGCGTATTAATTCATCACAAATATGCTAATTCAAGACACATTTTCTAAATTAAATATATATTCTATAATGAGGTTAAATCTAAACTATACATTAAAACAACCGTGATTAATTAAATTAGCATTGTTTTACATGATTTCATTTGCAGTCCTCTTTCATGTTTTCGCTTGCATGCACCAAAATCTGCCACTTAAAAAAAACATTTGACTAATTTCATGTTTTCATTTTGCTTGCGCCAAAATCTGCGTGTCATTTTAAATGCAGTCTGTCTGAAGCACAAAAATAAAGCAATGCCTGACTCCAGATAAAATCTGAGCTACATCAGTATTGGTTGTGGTGGTATTGGTGGTGGTGGAGGTGGTGGTATTGATGGTGGTGGTGTTTGTGGTGGTGGTGGTGGTATTGGTGGTGGTGGTGATGGTATTGGCAGTGGTGGTGGTATTGGTGGTGGTATTGGCAGTGTAAGTATTGATGGTGGTATTGGTTTTGGTGGTGGTGATGGTATTGGTGGCATTGGTGGTGGTGCTATTGGTATTGGTGGTGGGGGTATTGATGGAGGAGGTGGTATTGGTGGTGGTATGGTGGTGGTGGTATTGGTGGTGGTGTTGAAGGTGATGGTATGATGGTGGTGGTGTTATTGGTGGTGGTATTGGTGGTGGTGGTGGTGGTAGTGGTATTGGTGGTATTGATGGTGGTGGTGTTGGTGGTTGTATTGGTGGTGGTGGGATTGGTGGTGGTATTGACGATGGTGGTGATATTGGTGGTGGTGGTGTTGTTAATAAAATAGGCTTTTGAAAACAACTCATCAGGTGGCTTTAGTACAAATGACATGTAACACAGATGTGCTGTTGTCAGCTTCAACCCATTAGCACAGGATTATGTACTAGCTGGAATTCACATGACTTTCGCTAATCATTTCTAAATCCATTTTACTAAGGGGGGGTTTGAAACAGACACAAGATAATGCTGGGTTAAAGTGATTGAAAGCAGACACCCATGTTACCGGGCGGCCGTGCTGCTTAAAAAAACACAAGCAGTTTCAGCTGAAGCAGTGCATGTCCAGCCTGCAGTAAGAGAAACTCAATAAAGTAAATAGTGCTTACAGATTAAATAACAGGCCCATTTAACAACCAAAGTAAAAGGGCCAGTTGCCATGGGAGGGTACAAATGAAGACAAGGCCGTACTAAGAAGGGACTAACAAGCATATTAACGAATCTGAAGGCAGCATTTACGAAAGACAATGACACAAGCCAATGAAAAATATGGGAGGAGAGTGGGCGCGGCTTCTCTCCCATACTCTATTACAGCAGTCTCGCAGAGCGTGCAGCGCATGCACGCTGCCGCTAGGCTCGACCTAAAAAGTAGCCTGGTCCTCAAAGTGCAAGCAGCAAAAGGACACTCACTGGGCAAGGAAGCAGTACTTGGGCCATGCCCAAAGGGAGGAAGAAATGCACAAACAGGAAGAGAAGCCCACATGCGCTGACCAAAGAGAAGCAACAAAAGTGACGATGAAGCCAACCATTGGTAAGCAATGGGCAGGGTGAAAACTAAAAAAGTGTTTCACAAGCAACAGTGCATGCCTGCTCAGGTAAGAACTTAAAATGGCACCTTCCTTATCACCAAAAACAGTCCATCACAGTTTTCTTTCTTTTAGCCTTCTCACTAAAATTCTAACCTGAAAACCAATATAAAAATACTGTGAATTACAATTTTTAACTAACATTTAGAATCAGATATACAAACTTAGTATTTTGCACACGGGGCACTACTAGGTAGTTATTGACCAGCGGCAGAAGTAGAGTCCTCAGCAGTGGCCATCTAATTGCATTGATGGTTACTAGCTATGGTGTGTGAAATTTGGGTAAACTCATTTTGTGTAATAATGTAAAATTTCTGAAAAGTTAAGTACAATTACACAACATTATGCAAAATGAGAATTTAATGAAATGCATTCTCCTGTCCATTTTGGTTGTAATACTGCATTTTGTGCTAATAAAATAAGGGAAAAACCACAAACAACAGCCACTCACATTCTGTTCTTTCACATTCCTGTGCTCCGCAATAGGATTTGTACATGAATAGACTTAAAATTACCAACAAATTTTGCGTAATAAGGGAAAAGCCTGAAATTATTTGAGATTACGTGGGCGTACTGAAACCTTTGCCCGGGAATAGTTATTAGATGCCCACCCCTACTTTTGGTTTGCTAAAATAATGAGACCTAAAGTGAAACTTCTCACTAAGATTGATACCCAAATTTGATGCTGCAATCAGCAAAGGAAGGTGCCGATCTGCGCAAAAGGTGCTCAAAAAGCGAGCTTATTTTGCAGCATGTAGCGTTTCAGCACTTTGAGACCCTCACGGGTGAGTAGTCGGCTATACAAACTCCTGATTGATTGATGGGTCCCAACTGAACATAAAGAGACTCCATCAGAGTGGGGCTTTTACACATCAACCACAGCACACTGGAAACATTTTATACATTACTTAATATCTGAGATTCATTGGCAAGCCATTGGAAAAAAGATTCCCCTGAAATCTTCTGAAATAAGTAGGCTCACCTTCTTTTTGATCATTTCCAAAGGTCTGCACTTGTAGTATCAGTAATCGCAATGTATAAAAAATGCCCACAACTCAATTCCCCTTGTGTTTTTCAGGTTTCCGTCAGTAACAAGCAGCAGCATCCTGAAGGACAATCTGGAAATGGAGTGGAACAGGCAGGCACTCCTGTTCCATCTGCCCCTCCTACCTATGAAGAGGCTACGTCTGGGACACTGACTAAAGATGGGACCTTCCCACCTCCGCTGCCATCAGCACCTCTCCATCCCAGCTGGGCCTATGTGGACTCTAGTAAGTTGTTGAATTTTGTAACTTTGAGTCAGATTAGAACAGAAAACATATACTGACCCCATGAATTTGTTAAGTCCTCTCTGGCACTTTGAGCTCTGAATTTTGTGTTGTCTGCTTCAAACTTTCCTATCTCCCTGCCCATTGGTGCCTAAGGCAACCCAAAGGCCCAAGGGGTCCTTGGGTGTAACACATTCTCCATGCTCCTCACCCCTCCCCAAACTGTGCACCATGGGTCATAATGTGGATAGGGAGCACTTTCCCTGTTTGCACCACGGCGCACCTTAAAACAGGCGCACCAGACGCAAACAGGGAAAGTGCGCCCTATTGCATTGAATGCGCTGCCCCAGAGCAGTCACGAAGTCATGCACATTCAAGTGAATTACAGAGCGGTTTTAAAGCAGTTGCTCTGTGTTTCTCTGTGTAGGTCGGAAACCCACCTGCACTTTTAAGGAGGATTAGAGATCTCCTTGCAGGGGATGCAGGGAGTGACTGCACCTGCCTGCAATGGAATGTCTTGGGGGTCGATAGAAACCCCATTTTCCTCCCTCCAGAGGGTGAGCCTCCTGACAAGTTCTTTGCCTCTGCGCTCGCGTCTATAATATGATGCAGACACACAGGCAAAGGGATTACCTAATTTGAATGGGGCCACATCCCCAAGCAAATGAGGGAACACCTTCTGGTGATAGCGCTGGCTTTATAGGTGTGTCAGCGCTGTCGATATTACAGAAAGGGCTGCACAAGCATCTTTGGCCCTTTCTGTAATACCAAAGTGCCCTGAGGGTGCGCAAAACAGGCGCACATGCCCGTTGTGCCCCCAGGGCACTTTCCGTAACACGACCACAGGTCTATATTTGACTGATCCACATATTAAAGTTAACACTTTTTATTATTCACTTAGCACTTTAAATTGTTCTAGCAGTTCTGCCACCTTACTCACCCACGGCCAATTTTTAACTGGACAAGTCTCAGAGAATTTGTTAATGCATGCTGAAAAACTTTGACGAAATTATGGTATTTTTAATGACTACTTGATAACATTCTGCATCAAAAGATGAGGGCCTGATGTTTTGCCGATACTAGGAGAAGCTGTGCAATATTGCTCACTTTTCAATGAATGCCCATATGACTCCATTCCCATTGTTACTGTAGAACTGAAAACTCTTCCTTGGCAGTTTAACATCCTTAGGGCAAAATGCAAAGAGTGCTTTTCCTGTCCACACCACGACTTCAAGTTATCAGTGTGAGGCCCAGGGCAGTCAATGGTTAATATACAATATTCATGGGGCCCCCAGACCTCAAGGGCTGTTGCAATCTACTCGAATAACTAAAATACTCCCTTTATACATTTGGCCCCCCAAATTCAGCTAATCAAATAGCCAAGACTTACTCCAGGAGGTGGTAGGAGGTTTGGAACTCAACTACAATTTGCCAGAGTTAGAGACTCCCAGAGGGTGGGCAAGAAGAACCCCTTCATCCACGCCTCAAACTCAGGAGGGGCTTCAGATTTAGATACAGTCCAATTGTTTGAATTTTAATAAAGAATTATGGCTAGCATTCTTAAAATCCGAAAGTGGACCAATCTTTTCTGGACCTGTGAAAAGGACTGAACACAGTAGTCAAACCCAAAGAATTCAATGCCCACTCGTAGCTGCATCTATTAAAATGCAGTTCTTTATAAGTACTGCTCACATCACTTCTCTCCTCTTCACTTTTTCCAACAATCCTTGAGGAGTTGAACATGGCAAACTTTTGTTTTGTTGACCTTAGCTTCTCACATCTAGTTGCTTTGATGATGGAATGGTAGTCAATATAGTGGACACAATATTTTTTCTCTTAAGATACATCACATGCAATAGACCGTATGCAATATGCTGACACCCAGACCCAGCCTCATTGTTGATATATTTGCTACACTGTTTTTTCCTTAAGTGAAAATTAATCAAAAGTTTTGAAAAAAAAAATGTTAGCAGACCGGCACCTACGTAGGCAAAATCGATTTATCTGTTGGATAGATATGATTTACGTGGCATGCTCTTCTGCTTAAATTTGAAATCTCCAAGAACTTCAAGTGGGTTTTTTTTCATTTTGAATATTGCATGCAGGTCGTCACTGTATTTCACGTGTTTAATCTTGCATTCCCTAAGAGTGTTAGCTATTTTCAGGATGTTTTATTGTTGTATTTTTTCTGTGTAGCATTTTACTCTTGTTTGGTGCATATTTTAAACTGACTCTCCTTCGGGTTTTTTTACTGCCCCAGAATTTGGAGGACTGGAGTTCAGGCTCAAGGCAGTGCGAGTTTCTTATAGTGAATGCAGTTGGTCAAAAAGGGGGAAATAGAATACATGGCCATCCAATCCTTGGCCTCTCTGCAGTGCTCATAGAGTAATGGTGATGCATTCCAGTCGAAATTGTGAAATGTGTGTAGGAGTACGTACTTGTCAAGAATATGAACAAGGCAAAAGTAAAAGAAAATGTAGTGCTTACAGGTGAGTGGGTGGGTTGCAGTGCTTAATTTGAGCCAGTCCTTTCCGGTGCTGAGCACCGGCACTTAATTGGTTTCCGGTGCTCGGCACCGGCACCTTATTGTCAACATTATACTTAGGGCAGTCTGCCACAAGGTGGCGCTGCTCATGTAATTTAGAGATGAGCAGTATAACAGTTGTTCAGGAAAACAATGTACATTAAAAAATTGCTCAGGCCTAGGGGATGCCCTAAGAAGTGGGACAGGAAATGGGGCAAATGGAATGTATACCGTGGCAATCTCTGTATCTCCCCAACGAGAGAACTGGAAATGAGGCGGAATGGAGACTGAGCAATGGACGATATCTAAAGGTGACCAGTTTTCTTGTTAATGTACGAATGTATCTTCTGATTTTAATGGCATCGTCACTAATGTAAGCATAACTGCAACTGTAATTAACAAAATTAAATAAAAATTGTAAAAAAAAAAAATTGCTTAGACCTGCCTCCCCAGCCATTCCTTTAGCTTTGGGAACCTGGAATAATCTGAATTGTCGCATTTACATGAGGGAGAGATGGTTAGTAGTTTTTTGGCAGCAATGACTGGGGCAATGGGGGGTGCAAGCTGCAGTGGCCTCCTGGCCAGAGCCCTGGCACTTCATAATTTACAAATTAAGCACGGGTGGGTTGTGTGTTTTTGGGGCGGTGAAGTGAAAAGATGCGTGACACTACTTTCAGGAGTCAACCAAAAGAGGATGCCAAAGAGGGAAGAGATGAGGCTGGTCTTAGGTGTATGTCATTTATATATCGGGAAGCAACACAGAAAGCTCAGAGAGAAACCAAAATGCCATCGGGTGTCACACTGTCACAGAAATTTAGTTTACATATTTAAGCCACGCCCTTAATTACACAGGCCACGCAAGCTCCTTTAAGAGACCCCCCCCCCCCTTTTTGATCACATCTAAAGCTCTGCTCTGCTTGAAGGACCACCCACTGGCTCCTAATGATATCATTTGTCCAGGTGTCGACATTTGAGTGTGTAAAACAGTGTATCGCTGGTTGAATCTTGCAACTTTCTTTGAAGTGGACTTTGCATAAAATGGGAACCTCCAATGGATTCACTTTAATATTGTGATATGTGATGCATGCGGCCATATGATTTATTTAACAAGACAAAGAAGGCCCCGCTTCTGGTGAGATTGCCACCCTCCGTTACTGCAGTTACTTCAGAACAGATGCTGGCCTGAGGCTTGCCAAAGTTGTGTGGTTTCTTTGTACTTGTGGTGTACCAACGCGCTGTGGAACCTGGACTCAATGCTAGACCCACTGCTGCCAGCATCCAGGAGCGGGGCAGGAAGTAAGCTGGACAGATCGAGGGGTATCCTGTGAGTGCCTCCTTTGATAGAGAGCATAGATTTGTCTTCTGAATTTAAAAAGTGTAAACAGGTCAGGGCTACAAGAGGCCATGAGGCGGGCTACACCTGGTGTTTAACAGCCTTTTTGCTTTCCTTAATTACCTCATCTCCGTTGACTATCTTCTTGTATGTTCTACACCCCTTTTTTTAAATTCATTTTTTGTAGGGTTTTATATAGCGCAAACTAGACCCAAGACATCAGGTATCAGAGCACTTTCCATGAGCACCAGTTTTGCTACAGAAGGACACATTCATTTTTGTTAGGCATGGGGAGATTAAGTGATTTGCCCACAACCACACAGGATGTTAAGCGTTGTTGCTGAGACTCAAACCTGGTTCCCCACCTTCGAAGTCGACCGCTCGAGCCGTAAGGCTACATCCTCTCCCCTCTCCTTGGATGTTTAATAATATAATATAATGAAAAGTAGAGGAGCAGGAAGAAAGAAAGGTAAGGATGGTTAGAGTACAAACTAATGCAGTGGAGACTAGGACATTTGTGCTGATGAACCTGAGATGTAGCCAGCCTCAGAAGAGATGCTGTAATGTGTGACAGCCAAACCACATTCTCAACTCAGCTGACTTGCTTCCCTCATGTAAGGAAATCGGGATATCCGGTGTGCAGGATGTGAGGCCTGCACAAGTAATTGATCCACAATACTCCTTCACTGGGAACCAAGCACCCCAGTGTAGCGCTTGACTATCTCCAGTAGTTAAGCAGAGCAGTCCAAGGCCTACTCAGGGGAGGGGGTGTGGGCTAGTGATCACTATTCACTGGCATGCACATTAACACTCAATAAATGATAGTCCGGGGCATAGTTTGGTCAGTAAGACTTGGGGGCGAGCTTCAGATTTTCCGACAAATATGCTGGCCTATCATGTTAATCGCTGTATGAGAAGGAGTGCCTGAGGGGTGGTTAAGGGCCAATTGATATGAAAAGGAGTACGGATTGTGAGGGGTACTCAAAACACAATATTTTGTAAAAAAAAACATGTTTTAAGACTTTCAAAACACAGATGAGAGAGTGTGTGTGTTTTTGTCTGGGAGAGTATTTAGAAATCCCAGGTGAAATCCAACATCCAACAGGCACCTCACCATATCTGACTGAAAGTTCCTTTACCCAACGATTTACTAAATAATACATTTATTGTGGGGGGGAGGGCTGTAAAACCCCAAACACCCCACCTGAATGTACATCCCTGAGGATAGACTAGTGTATAATTTTTCATTAGAAAAGGAAAAGTAGTAGACAAGATGGCAGCAGTGTGAGCGGCTATGTGCAAGTCCCCACTTTCTCAGCATGACTCATGGGCTGAGGAGACAGCACTTTCAACTATGAGAAATGGGCTGTATTTGTGTTAACTTGATTCATTACCTGCTGGGAGTTCACCGGCGGATCCACCATGGATTTACCGCGAGTTGCAGTGGAGCTCTCATCTGACAGCTTGCAGTGGCAGACAACAGTGGCGACCGAGGGCTGTAGTGGCATGACCAACAGTTGCATGGGGATCGGTTTGGGAAACGCCAACCAGAAATGGCACCTAAGGTCCCCGGGACAGCACAGGGGAATACTTGAGTTGGAGAAGTGAGCAAAGCCATACAACCACTGTGGAAGCTCAGCTCCGCGAATCAGGCTGGAAGCTCCAGGGTTTCGCGCCTCGAGAAGGGCTCCCTTCAGGTTGGAACCACCTGTACAGCGATTAGTGAAGCAGCCTCAGTGCAGAGTGGTAGCAGGCTCTCAATACCTGCCATTTTTTAAAATTTCCAACATAGTGAAACCGACAGCAGAAAGTGGAGAGAGGATGTCGGCTCTGGTGGCTGGACTGTCTGTACCGTTGAGTGAGAATAAAGAGAAGGAGCAGATTGTGGATGGAGAGTTGGTAGCAGGGGCTACCCTCACTGGGTGAGTGGGCCTGGATTTGGCAACACTGGGTCAACGAGCTAAGCTAAGCATAGCAGTGTCAGCCCTCAGGTCAGTGCTCACAATGGTGCTTCGCCTGCTTTGGAAGTGCCTATACTGGTACCTGCTTATGGAGATTGCATAGAAACGAATCATATTCTAAATCAATCAGCTAATGGACAATGGTGTATTCCCTCTTTAACTCTGAGTACTGAAGACGCAGTCTGCACCGATAAAGGGGATGTGCAGCCTGAATAGAACCAAACCACTGAATTACCTAGTATCATGGGAATAAATCGACTGACTACGGTCAGACAGAATCCAGAAGGAGGCTATTTTCACTGTGAGATTACTTCCGGGAAACAAATGATTCCAGCTTCTTGGAAGAAGAAGACTTGGAATGCAGCTCTAGCACTTACTTGGGAGGGCTGAGTGACATAGTATGTGCTGAGAAATCCGTGCAAGGAAGGCCGGGGAAGTTTCTGAAGAAAAAATCTGGAAGGAGGAGAATTATTAAATCAGCTGGGCATGGGCTGAAGTGGGATTACTCCTCGACCCAGCAAGCCTATGTTAATAGTGTAGGCATGGTACATGACTCACCTATCCCTCCAGGCGGCTCATGTGAGTCTTTATCTCTTGACCTGATCTATCGCACTATGATTCAACATCACGAGGAAACTCAAGCAGAGAGTAGGACGGTTAGAGTCCAATAAGAAACTCCAGGCCCCTATGAGGAGAATTGCGAAAGCCTGTACAGCGATTAGTGATCTCATTTCTGCAGTAGAAACGCATGCCACAGTGCTAGAGATAGATGTAAATACTGTTTTGAAACAAACCTCCTTGCAAGAAATGCAGATTATGGATATTCAGTGGAAACGGGAAGACTTTGAAAATCGCCAAAGGCAGAATAATTTGCATATTTTAGGGGTGGACGAAAGTCTTTAAGGCAAATATATGAGGACTTTTCTTATTAAATTGCTTAAGGGTGCTTTTACTGCGCTGGCTCATTGGAACTGTGAAAGGGAGATCGAAATGGCCCACCGATTCCCGATTACTGCAAAGAAGTCAAGGGATGACGCAACCAATGGTCAAGTGCAACCCAGGGCCATACTTGTGTATTTTGGCAACTTTCTGTTCAGACAGGCAATGTTTGTAAAACACCCATCTAGATGCAAAGAGAAATGTCACTGGGATCTCCTTTTTCACACGCCCAGACTTTTGCCGTATTACGGTGGAGCGGCGTTGGCGGTTAAGGCTACTCATTAGCTCCTTTCAGGGGAAGGCTGATAAGGCAACCTTATTGCACCTTGCTTGACTAAACATTGTATCTAAAAATGCTGTGAGAGTGTTTACGTCTGAGATTAAGACTAAGGAATATCTGGAAGAGCTGCTTTAAGGTGGAAAATGCAGTAAACTATGGTCTCTTTCCAAAGGCCTCATTTTCATCAGTGGTCTAAGCTAGTTTAATACTTTGTTTTGACTTTGGGATATTATTGCTTTTTCTGAATGTGTTCTTAATTGCTAATCCAGTGATTGGTTATTGCTGTGCTGGGGGGACAAGCAATCCATTTTACAGACCTAGCTGTCTGGCTGTTTTGTTTGGTTGGTGGGGAGTGGGTTTGGGGGTGGGGGCTTTTTCAGGTTTCAGGGATGGGATCGGGGTAAGGACTTTGGTAGTGGGTGGGGGTTGTGGGGGAGGCAAGGAGGGGACCGCACAAGAGGGGCTAGTGTTGAACAGGTTCATGCAAATAAAAGGGAGAGAGAAGCAGAGATTCATTCAGCTTCCAAAATATCAATCCTATAATCAATGAGGAATGAATCACTTGTGTCAACAATCCAGAGTCTCAAGGAAATTGTAGATGGTCTTTACTGGAAAGGAAATATTTTTAATCACTTTTCAGGACTGCCACCACCCAGACAGTCTCCCTCCTGTTGGGGGTTGGTTAATCACTTGAGGAACCAAACCCTCAAGTGAAAATGACCCTATGATGACATTATCCACCTTACCACATGAGTGGGTGAAGAGCTAGAAATTGAAAGGTACCCAAGGATTATGTTGGATCAGAACCCATTAGTAGTAGAAATTAGAGTGCTAAGTAAGATAGTACAGCCTATGACTTGGACATTTGATAGGGGGTTACTGTCGGACCAGGGTTATGTCCAGCTTATGAAGAAGTGATTATTAGCTTGCTTTGGACATTATAATGGGTAGTGCTCCCAGTAATGTGATTTGGGATTCTTTAAAGGCAGGTATCAGAGGGGAGACAAAAGCTTTATTTTTAATAAGGAAAGAAATAAGTCTCTGAAATTGAAAATGGATAGGGAGAAGTAGGTGTCTGGCTACAGATGAGTTACTATCACTGGAGATACTAGCTAAAATGTTTGTTATTAAGGCTACCCAGCAATATTTGGATAAGGTTGCGGGGAGGTTTCAGGCACGTAGGCACGAGAGCCTTGCTCAGGTTCTTGCCTCCCACCTGTGCCATGTGACAAGTAAATTGGTGTCTTTCTAGCAGCACAGGTTTATTCCGGGAATGGGGATTACTGACCATGCAAGATGGGTTATCACGTTGTTCGATGTGAAGGAAGTGAGTAGGGAACCCATGTCCTTGCTTTTACTTGACCCTGAAAAAGCTTTTTATCAGGTGACATGGGATTACCACTGGGCGGTGCTCAGGTGGAATAATGTTGTCTCAGGTATTGTTAATGTTATATGGGCTCTTTATAGGAATCCCATTGCAAGGCTAGAATCTGAAGCTTGTTCAGTCTCAATGGGTACAAGGCAAGGGAGCCCATGCTCGCCCCCGTTTTTTTGCACTATATATTGATCTACTAGTAGGAAGGCTAATAAAAATCAATGTAATTGTGCCCATTGAAATGATTGGCTTTAGTGCAAAGATATTAGCCAATACTGGCGATATTGCTATAGTAACACCACAGCCTGAGTCTGCTCTGAAAGTGGTGGAAAAAGAAACATGCAATTTAGTAACGTATCAGGATATCTTTTGAACAAGCGCAAGTGTCAGATTTTGGATATTAAAACACAATCCTTTAATTATGAGCAAAGGGTGAACCAAGTGACCTATCTAAGGGTTAAGATTATGAGTATGGGGTCACATTGATGAGAGCAACTTGGCTCCTGTACTAATTAATACTAAACGAGAGTTATGGCGTATGGACAACTTACACCTTTCAATTTTAAGGCGTTGTAACATTATTAAAATGATATCGCTCACCAGGATATAGCTAGCAGCATTATATGGTCATTTGCAAAAGCTCAAAGGGCTTATACATTCTTAGTGTGCCAAGGGAAAGGGGTGGGCTAGCTGTGCCTAGTTTTGAGTATTACTATTGGGCTGCCACCTTACAATTCATGTGTACTTTAAATTTAGTGGAACAGCCTGGGAAAGTGATGGCAGAGACTCTTCCACCAATTTATAATTTGGTTTGGGGCAATGCGGCTGAGGCTTCCTTTTTCAAAATAATGAAGCCAAGCTACTTTAAAAAGTTGCAGTAAAAAAAAATTAAGGCTGCGTTCAAGTTTTGGCACCCGTTGAAGCATAAAATAGACCTGGATGCTATAGCTATTATACACTATTATGGAATGCTTAGATCCTTCCAGATATTTTTTGCAATACATACTGTAGTAAATGAGCTCGAGAGGGAGCTCAGAAAATCAGTGATTTCTATATAGGCGATCAACTGAAATCTTTTGGGGAACTTCAAGGTGAATTTTCTCTCGTTAAAAGAGATTTTTTCAAATTTCTTCAATATAGAGATTTCTTGATGAAATGCTCCTTGGATACAACATGTGGGGAGAAGTTTCTAGTGATGATCTGTTTGGAAGCGCTGCAGACTGTAGCATTAGTAACCTTTACCAGATAATTTAGGGAGACAGGTAGAGAATTGGGGGCGCAGGTATTAATGAATTAATGGTTTTAGAATCTTTGGAGATGAGGCAGTTGATTCTGATATCTGCTGGAATAATGGTGCATCATTACAAGATGCTTTTTAATTTATATTATACCCCTGCCAGAGTTCCTAAATGGGGGCACTCCATGGGTGTTACCTGTCTGCATTGTTAAAATTTATATGCAGATTTGGATCATAGGTTTTGCAGCGGTGTCAAACATGATGCATTGAAAAAAGATATTGCCAATTTTCTTTACGTAGCTCTGGATCAGAGAGTAAGTTGGACACCCGATTAGTTGTATTGGCGATTCATGACCATGAAAGTATCGGACAACATCAATACTTTGTATTTGTTGCTATGGCAGTGGAACACATTTGCATTGCATTTGCATGGTTACAATCTGACCCCCCATCCTATCTTCAATGGTTGACTCATGTGCTTTCAATTGTACCACTTGGAGACTAGCTTGTATGGTTGTAAAGGTAGGGCTGCCCAAAAAGAGGGGACAAATATCTGGGCCCCTATGTCGAACTGGTTGAATGGATAGGGAAGTTTCTTCATTTTTGTTGACTAGGATATCTGGGAGGCATCAAGGGTATTTAACTGTCTGATTAACTTAGCACAATGGGTTTGAAGAACTCAATGTGTCCTGTATTCATTTTTGTTTGCCAATGCAACTGTAATTATGTTATATTGTAATTCATTTTTCGGGTCTTAAGGCTCTTTATATTTTCTATGCTCTCTTGTGCATTACCTAATAAATATTAAAATATGTATTTTTTTAAAGAAATGGAAAAGTACATTTATTACACACAACTGCTAAATACTACAGACCAATTTACAAATATATACATGGCTGGTGGAAATACCTTTGATAACATTCTGAAACTAAATTTGACCGCTAGTGGGTCTTAAACCCCAAAAATCACAGTACCCACCTCCTATGCCAGATAGCACAGTATAATGAAGGTGGGTGTCACTTTAAATAAAGCAGGCCAATTGGCTTACCACATTAAAAGACCAAGAATCACATGTAAGAAAACCTTCTCTAGAAAACTGACATCAACAACCATGATTTATCTGCAACTAATTTTATTAATAAATCATTACATGTATGAAAAATCATCACTGTCAGCAATAAAGTTATAAATAAAGTATTGTCAAACAGCATAACACAAAACTGTATTTTCCTTAAAACACTTTAGGCTGCAAAACAGGCGCTCATAGGACCAACTACTAGTGGTCCGGGCACTCTCAGACTGTAGAAAAAAATGTTCCAGCCTTAAGAGTGCTTGCAATGTTGAGGAAAAGCATGCAGGTAGGGGCGTTCATAGATTCCTTGACCCAGCCAACCTCAGATCACTTTTGAAATTCCTTGAGTGGGAGAGGGGGACTGTTGTGACTCCGGCAGCCCCCCCCCCAACTCTCCTGTAAAACAGTGATGGTGCCACTGCCCTCCTGGGGCCACTACAAAGAAGAGACTTTGGCAATCAAAGCCCCACAGGGCATTATCGGATGCTCTCTCCTAGGAAAGGGAATATTTACTTAGCAGCTCATGGGGCGTCCTGCCCCGTGTCTTCCTTCTCCTTTCATAGCACCTTGTTGGGGTGCCCGGTCCTACCCGGACACCCCACAATGGCCAGTCTGCCATTGTGCAGGGCATGACAGCATTTCCCCTTAGTATTCCCACATCCAGGACCTGGGGAGAGGTCATGGTCCCCTTCTGTTGTGGGGGAATGCCACTGAGCTCCCACTGCCTCTTTTGTTTTTTTGGGGCGCGGGAATAGTGTCCAGGACCCCTTCTTGTCATACATCGGACTGGGGGATGGGGTTCCTGGGATCTGGGGAGCTCTGTGGAGGGGGCCCCATGCATGCTCCCTCCTAGAAAATTAATTTGTATTGACAGTTGCACCGACCCACAGGTCCTGGCCCACCCTGCACTCTTGTCACTCGGGCAGGGAAGCAAATGTCCTTTTCCCTTCGAATTCTCAAGTCCCCTTGGGCTGATTTATTTGATTCTGGGTCCACTTTGCTCCTTGTGGCAAGCCCTAGCCACCTGTAGCGTTTTCAACAGGCCTCCTGACCTATAAGGTGACACACGTTGCAGGGAGCTAGTTCCACTGGCCCCCTTTGCCAGTTTTTCTCTTTTTCTTGGTCTCTGGTGCTCATCTTCTACTGTGGAGCCACATAAGTCCAGATCTTTCCCTAGCTTGTCCTTAGGGAGTATTAGAGAACCAACCTCACTGGTCCTGGAGCTACACACAGTTCCCGAGGTCAGCTGTAGGTAGAGTCCGTAATCCATTAGGGCATCAGGGGGTTCGTCCATCTAACTGTCCATGGTGTCATCCCAGTCCAATTCCAGTGTCTAACTCCCTCCCTACCTCTTTGCAAGAGCTCTTAAGTGGAGGTAAGAAGTTCTTGATGCCAGGCATCCTGGCCAATCCTAGAGTGCCACATCTCCCCTCCACTCCTGTCCCAACCCTCCTGCACAGCATGCTGGGACAATCCAAGATGGTACCAAAGTGGTCTTTATGCACATCTGCTCTGTGGGCCTCAGCAATACCCCATGCTGACATCACTGCGAAGGACTTTTCTACCAAAACTTCAAAAGGAATCCCCCTTCTGTCTTGGCTCCAGAGTTCTGGGCTTCCTCCTTTATTCAATAGGTCTGGGCTGTCCGAACCCTGTTACAGTGTGACAGCTAATTAACACATGCAGATTTTCTTCCCCACCCCTTCCACTTCAGCAGCTGAGTGAAACACTGTTAACTATTCCTTTTGTGTGGGGAGGTCTTTGTTCCCTCTGCTGGGGTGCAGGGTTATTCATTTGGCCCAGAAGGGCGACAAAAGGTCTGGAATCTCATCTTAAGCTGAGCCAGAGAAATATGAAAGTTCTGGACAAACCCTAAGGTTTACATGTAGGTTCTTGGGATTTGTATATTCAAACTTGTAGTACATGTTTCACGCCAGTTTGATATCTTACTGGAGTTTTTAGGCCTAAGAGAAGAGAAACTGGACTTACTTTATGGCTGATCTCCACCATGTGTATAATACAGTGACACTGATGATAAACCAGTAAACCTTACTGACCTATGAGTGCCCACTAATATAACAAGGCTTACCCAAGGTCAACATCTAACCTTGTAGATTCCCGTCTTGCACCAGGCTACCTGTGCACATTTACCGGGCTGTGCATGACTGTAGTCTCACACGTGCAGCCCACAAAACGGTACACACATGTGTGCACACATGTTCATGTGTAACCAGTCCAGTGCTCTAGCTGTGTTGCAGTGGCCTTATTTTAAAAGGTCCATTTACACTGTGATTACAGTGGGTGAGAGACAAATAGTGAGTTTCACCCACAGTAAAAAGTCCAAAACCGGGTGATCGAAAGCAAAACATCCAGGTGGATTAAATGAACAAAACCCATTTCACTATACCCCACAACAGCTGCCCATCTCTGGAATTGATGGACTGAATAACTACTTCAGTGCTATGAGGAAAAGTGACACAGTAGTGAAGAGATCACTGATGCTCTACTATTCAAAGAAAAAATTTGTAAATTATTCCTAGCTGCTCTGTACAATGAGGACGATAATGATTATACTAAAAGCGTGGCTGTGTCAAAGGCACTCTTTAACCCCAGAATAAGCCAAGATGTGAGAGTTTCATACTGTGACAAATTCAACATTGCGAAGGAGAGTGTCTCAATCTACTGTGTTTTGCCTCCATGAGCATGCTTGCATTTATATGGATGATGACCAAGACTAGGAGGTAAGGGTGCATATAATCCAAGATTACTAGCCATCTGCTGCAATAACCGATAGTTTCAAAATATCTAACATAAAAGATTAAAGCAGTGGGAAGCCATTCAATTTCAACCCTCAAAGAAGTGCCTAGTGCTGGAAAACGGGCCCAGTGAACCCTCTAATTTTCTTTTTATCCTTTGCGTGATGCTTTTCCTGCCCAAAATAGGATATGCAGTGCAGGTGTCATTGTCAACCACTTGGAACTCGTCTGTCATCACAGCACAAGACGCAAGTGCCTTGGACAGCCACCCTCTGCTGTACCAAAGAGAGCCTATGCAATCACAGCAGAATGTGTACAATGGGTTCACATACTATGGAAATCCCAGACTCAGACAGCTATGAAGATGAAAAATAACTATTTCTGATATTGCTTGATTAGCCCAAGTGTAAAGCCATTGTCCACATTCTAATTGTCATTCCCGTAATGAACACAGGAGAGCTATAAAGATAACATGGACAAGAGGCAGCAGTTGCAGCTAAAACCACAACACAATCTGACTAAGTCGAATACAAGAATCTATGTATGTGGTGTCCTAGAACCATTTACTCTGACTGATACATAATAAACAGAGGGGCTTATTTACCAGCCCCTTGCACTGCTTTGCCCCGCAGTTGTGTCACTTTTTTTGATGCAAAGGCAGCGCTTCATTTTCTTCATATTTACATGGATAAAAATGCATCACTTTTTTTCAAGTAGTGTCGGTTTTTTCCTGTGTCGTAATCGGCTGCGCAAAGGTAGATTTTAATTTATGCAAGATAGGTGTTCCATCAGAAGCGCCTACTGTAAAACTGGCGTAGTGGTAATTACCGTTTTTTTCCCTGATGAGAGCCACTCTGCTGCCAATGAGTAACAATCCCTATGTCTGCTAAACCCAGGCATAGGGATGATGCATTGGCTGTGCCCAAGGGTCCACACCAGCTGTAGTGACTGTCATGAGGTAAGTGGGCCACAGAAGGTAGATATGTGCATGTAATGTCACAATTTGCTGCATTACTTACTGATGTCATACATACAAATGGGCGCTATGCCCACTTCTATGCGTCACATACAGGACAGTATGTTTGAGTGAAAGGTGAATTTGACACCTTTTCACGCTTTCACACATTGTTCCCATTCAATAGGCGATGCATCAGTGTAAAAAGATGCATCGCCTCTGTATTGTGATGCATTGCTTGAGTTGCTTTGGCTTTCTCACCAACTCCAGCAATGCGCCAAAAAACCCTGCGCCATGGTGTACTGTATTTACATTTTTGGCGCATCTAAGGTGGCGCAAGGATTTCTGCTGGATGCGCAAGTTAACTGGCGCATCACTGCTTTAACACAGTGATTAATTAGTTTATTGTGATTAAGGCCCAGTGGTTCATCATTAAGATTGCACCATCAAAACAAAATTATATTTGACAGAGAAAATGGCAAAATCACATAAACTATTGCATGGTGGAGGATCTACGTCTAAAGACATTGCCTGAAGGCTGAGCATGTGCTCAATTATTGACTTTCTACATGAGTTTTCCCACGTATTAATGGGGTTGGACTGCCTCAAAGCACAGCCCGTGTGTCTCCATATGTGCTCTCACAGGGACAAAGTCCTGATATTAAGGCATTAGTCACCTTTCCAAGCTCGGTGCTAACAGACATAAAGACTCTGTATTCACAGATTGAATGGGAAACAAAACTACTAAATGTTGTGGAAGTTTTCCATTTCAACCTGTATCAAAATTTCTTGAGGGTAGTGACAGATTACTAGCTCTTAATCCTGCTATTGCAGTGCACAGCCAGCACCAAAATACAGATGTGGGCCTCAACTTCAAACATGCAATTTGAATAAAAAACAATACATTTATATGACCAAAGATTACAAGGATGTTATAGTTAGGTACGGATTTTACACACACAAAACAATAGAAATTCAGCAGTTATAGTTATACTTATCTCAAGAAACTATAACTTGTGCCCTAAAGTAACTATAAATTGTGCCCCCACCGTGCACAGTTTTCTTATGCATAATTGTATTGCAGAGATATTATCAATTATGTAATTGAAGATGTCATGAGCGATGTAATATGGGGGTAATTAGGAGTGCATGGCAAGGACACGATTTATAGTTACCTTAGGGCACGAGTTTTACTTTCTTGATATAATTATAACTATAATTGTCGAATTCTATAGTTTTGTCTGTATAAAATACTTTATTTTTTCTAGTCAATGTCTAAGGATTTTTAAATCCCATGTCCTAACTGTAACGTCCCTGTAACCTTTGTTTTTTTCAGTGAATTTTTACATTTTTTCAATGGTACTTCCAACTACAATGTCCATTTAACCTTCGTTTTTTTTCAGTGAATTTCTAGGTTTTTTTTTTACATAAAGTAATATTTAATTACCATACGTTAATCCAACCATTGCCGTTGCCAACCCTGGCTGATTTGAGACCAGAGGACTCCATTCCCCAGGGCTGGCCACATTTTTTTAGGGGAGGGGGTACATAGCTTCTCTCCTGGCTGTATTTTGTCCCCTTGGACTCCATCCCCCGGGGTCCACTGCTGGATTTATGGGGGAGGGAGCACACAGACCTGCTCGCCAGGCCCATTTTGGCCCCAGGGATCCCATCACCCGAGGCCCAGCGATATTTTAAATGTAATTGGAGAGGGGGCACACAGCCCACCTCCCCCGGGTGATTTATGGCCCTGAGAACCCCATCTTCCAAGTCCTGGCCATATTGTAAAGGGGAGGGGGGTACTCGCATCCTCCCTTCTCAGGCCAATTTGGCGCTGGAGATCCCTTCCCCTGGAGCCTTCTATATTTTTAAATAGGGAGGGAGGCAAGCAGCCCCCCCTCCCCTGGTCAATATCAACCCCAGAGACCCTATCCCCTGGCCCCAGCTACCTCTCCTCCTCCAGCTGGAGCTGGCATGGCTCCCACTCACAGTGAACAGATAAAAATGCTGCTCCTGCGGGCTGGAGTATATTCAGATCTATTTTTCTGCCATCATCCCTGCGGGCAGCAAAACATATCTGAAGTCCACAACCATTTTTAAACCTCCGGCCAGCTAGAAGTGGACTTTATGTTTGCTCTTGCTTGAGGGGAGCTTTGATATTGCTCTTGCTGCCCGAGAGCATACACAGTTTTCCCTGCCTGTGCCAGTGCGGGCTGGAAAACCCCTATGCCCCAGGGGTGGGGATCCCAGGACATGCTGGTCCTTGAAGATGGGGTCACCAGGGCCATTAATGGCTCTGGTATGTGGTCCCTGGTGCTGAAATTGGCCTGGGAGGGGTGCTGGGTGCCCCCACTTCTACACCATGGCTGGGCCTCAGGGGATGAGGTCTCTTCCTCAATAAATACAAATGAATCCCACCGGGTCCTGGCTAGTAAAAACAAGCCTGTATTTTTAATTGGCCCTCAGCTGTGAATTGGTGGGAAATAAAAAAAATGTTTTGGGCCACCGGCAGGGTCCCTGTGGGACCCCACCACCAGGCCTAGAGGTTAAGGTATTCCCACCCTGCTCCCTTGTCTTTTTTTAAAATGTTTTGTTTTGGGCAGTTCGCCTGAAGGCTGCCACCGCTTCCTGGCTGACGGATCTTTTTTCTTTAACAATTCCAAAACTACTGAACAGATTTACACCAAATTACAAAAAGGGATCTTTCTTGACCAAGGTCTAGCTTCCAAATTTAGTGTAATTCTGCCCAGCTCTTCGGGCTGTAGTCATGTCTAAAATCCCTATGGGAAATTGCGTGGGGAAATGTATTGTGAGACCCCTTCTTTTTCTTGGCCCCGGCTTGATGAATCACCCCAGAACTTTCCAATCAGCAGCTGAAATGGGGGGCAAACTAGTTTTGAAAATTGTGTGAAGATTTGGCAAACAGCACCAAAGTTATTAGCTAAACAAAAAACACTTTTCCTATGGTAAGTAGGTTCAACTATTACTACCTAGTGGCGACTGCTGCTAGCTAAAATATATGTGTATTTATATTACCCAGTGGTGGTTGCCACTGGGTAGTTAATGTTAGGATCATTAAGCAGTTTCTGTTTTCCTTATAGCTTTGGTGCAGTTTCACAACTCTTCACAAAACATTTCAAGGAAAAGTCTCATCCACTTTCCTGGAAAATGTAGGTGTGTTTAGTCAAGTGGGTGCTGAGAAAAAGGTGGAGTCTCAAAATGCATTTTCCCTTTGAATTTTTCCATAGCAAAATTAAACAGCGACACTGCCAAAACTGCTGAATGGATTTACATCACATTTAGAAGAAAGCTAGATCTTGGTCTATAAAGCATGCTTTTTGTGATTTGGTGTAAATCCGTTCAGTAGTTTTTGATCAATTAATTCTGATTTTTAATAAAAAATCATGCATTTCATATAGGATCGGCAGACCCGACCGATCTCTAGCTGAGTTTTGATTGTCTGCCACCACATCAACAAGATGCGGCTGCAGCCATCCTATGATTCGGCACTCAGTCTTGAGTCTTAGAAAAAAGATTTGGAAAAAAATAAGGGGACAGGTTACGGATACCCTAACTCCCAGGCCTGGTGGGGTGCTCCCAAAGCAACGCTTCTGAGGCTGTAAACATTTTTAAAGAGATTTTGCTGTAAATTCACGGAGGATCCATGAGTCTGTGACAACCAAAAAAAAGTGTGGGAGCCCATGCTGCTAAAAGTAATCCCCCTGGGGAGGGCCAGGGCCTAGAAGGGCAGCACAATAACATATGTAGGGGTGGGGGCACGTGGCCCCTCTCCCCAAGCCTCTGGGAGGCCCCGGAGTGCTCATGGCTAACATTATTAGAAAGAGGAAAGGGAAACACAGCCCCCCTCCCCAAGTCTCAGCAGGTACTGTGGACCCTACTCCCGGTGCAGATCTAAATTTATAGGGGAGGTGACATGTGACCCCCCCTCCCTGAACCTTAAAAGGCCTCGGTGATCCTATCCCCCAGTGCAGGCCATCTCACTGTGTCCCAGGGAGCCCACCTCCAGGACACAGTATTTTCCGGGCCGCGAGAGTGCAGGTAGGGAAACACATGTCCACTCCTAGCCGGCAGCTTTAGATCTAAGAATGCTCCCGCTGGGTGGCAGCATATGTTTCCCTGTTCACACTCTTGCGGGCAGGGAAAATCACATTGCCGGTTCTCGCAGCATCCAGGATAGGAACATGAGGGAAGCTGGCAGGGCAGCGGTGGCCCTGGGGCTCATCTCATGGGCCCCAGCATAATGTGCTGTGGGTGCCCTGGGTGGGCACTGGGCACACACTTAAGGTCCTAGAGGAAAGGGTTCCTGGGACTCCTACTGGCTCAGGGACAGCTGCCCGTGCATCCCTTTCCCCTTAAAAAAAAGAAAAGACCCAGGGAGGGGGTCTCTGGGGCCACTTTGGACTTGGGAAGGGGGGGCTTCACGCCCCCTCCCCTTAATAAATATGAAAATCCCCATGAGACGGGGTCCCCTGGGCCCCTAAAAGCTAGGGGGGGCACTTGCCCCTCCCATTATTTAAACAAAATGCCCGTGAGAGGATGGGGTCTCCAGGGCCTTAAAGGCTGAGGGAGGGGGGTTCCATACCCCTGCTCCTTTTTAAAAAAAAGGGTCCCAGGGGATGAAGTCTCTGAGGTCCTAAACGCTCAAGGAGTGTGGCCATAAGTGCCCCTCTCCTTAACAATAAAAAGGCCCCAGGCAATGTGGTCTCAGGGGCCTTAGAGCCTCGGAGAGGGGAGACGTGCACCCCCCATCCCAATAAAGAATAATTTAACTAAATAATATAACTTGCATCTTCGCACTGCTAATTATCCCAGATATTACATCACTCATGACATCTTCTATGACATCATTGATAATACTACGGTAACATTTGCAATTAAATTATTGATGATAAAACTGTGCATGGGGTGGGGGCACAACTTATAGTTATCTTAGGGCACAAGCTAAAACTACTTGAAATACCTTCAACTGGTGAACTTCAGTGGTTTTGGTAATTTAAAATGGTATGAGTATACAGTCCTTTTAGCCTTTGTTTTTTTATATATATATATATTTATTTATTAACTATAAAAACAAAAGCTACAGGGACGTTATAGTTAGGCACAGATTTTACACGCAACATAAAAATTCAGCAGTAGTTACTTGAGCTAACTATAACTTACGCTCCTGCAATGCACTGCTTAGGCCATCACATATTACATCACTCATGACATGGTCAGTGACATCACTGATTACTGGTTGAAGTGTTGGCAGCAAAAATGGGGTGTAATTCCGTCTAACAGTTCTGACTGAAGTCTTATTCAAAATCCCTATGGGATATTGCATTGGGAGCCCCCTTTTTTTGGACCCGGCTTGACAGATCACCCTGAAACTTTCAACACAGCAGCTGAACTGAGTGCCAAACTTGTTTTATACATTTTGCAAGGGTTTTTCAAATGGCACAAAAGCTATTGGCAAAACAAAAAGCACATATCCTATGGAAACTAGTTCCTAACTGTAACTACCTTCTGGAGACAGCCAGTAAGTTTTATATATACATATATATATATTCACTGAAAAAACCATAGGTTTCACACACGTTATAGTTAGCTGGACATTTCTCTCGTAAAAAACCATTGAAATTCCCCCGTTATAGTTAGTACAGCTAACTATAACTTGTGCGACCGCAATCCACTGCTGATGACGTCACATATTACATCACTCATGACATGGTCAGTGACATCACTCATGACATCACTGATGACATCTCAAATGACATCACTGATGACGTCACTGATGATGTCATCCAGTGAATATTTAATTTGCAAATTTTTTTATAAATATAGGGAAAGGCCTGTTAAAGAATGAGTGGGTGTACAAGTGTGTAAAGGGATGATTTTCTGTGTTGCGTAACTGACTCGACAAGTGAGTCCTTTAACTGCATCTTACTTCAGACTAGTGCATAAACAGTATAAATGTTTTGTACGTGTCTGTGTGTTGGTGTATAAGTGGTGGCATGGTTTTGTGAATAGCTTTATAAGTGTCTATATGGATTATTGATTGCTTGTCTCAGTATCTGTATGAGTTCCTGCGTGTTTGTGTGGGTAAAGTGTGTGTGAGTGTGCATAGATGAGTGAGTGTGTGATTCTATGACTGGATGTTATTTAAAGTGCATCTCTGAAGGACTGTATGGTTGAGTGAGTGTATGTATGGGTGTGTTATGGTTTGAATGTATATCTCAGTGGTACATTTGTGACTAACTAAATATGTAAAAGGCATTATATATGTGTGTAAGAGTATATAAGTGGCTAGATGTGAGAGTGTGTGATTGTGACAGTTACTGTATGGATGAATATGTGCTTGTGTCAATGATTCTAATAGAGCATAAGAATATGATACTATTTTTGTGAGTGAGTGAACTTGTGTGTGTATAACTGCATAGGTGAGTAAATGGCAGTGTGATTATTTGTATGAATGACTAGGTGTGAGAGTACCTCTATGGATGATTGTTAGTGTGTGAGTGTCTATATAGTTGTATGTATACATTCATATGATCACTTTTTTATGGTCTGAATGTAACTATGAGTGACTGTACAGGTGAGTGTGTGGAGGTGAATGAAGACCTAAAAGTTATTTTTTGGGTATGCAGTTATTAGTATTGCATTATTTATGGATTTAACAATGGAACTGTGTAATTTTCAGTTGGTATATCAAAGGTTTTATAAGGGTGTGAGAAGATGTGGTAATTTATCACATTGATGTCTTCAACAGTGACATCATCAGTGATGTCATTTGAGATGTCATCAGTGATGTCATGAGTGATGTCACTGACCATGTCATGAGTGATGTAATATGTGACGTCATCAGCAGTGGATTGCGGTCGCACAAGTTATAGTTAGCTGTACTAACTTAACGGGGGAATTTCAATGGTTTTTTACGAGAGAAATGTCCAGCTAACTATAACGTGTGTGAAACCTATGGTTTCTTCAGTGAATTTGCAAGGTTTTTTAAATGCTAATTCCTAACTATAACGTGTGTGAAACCTATGGTTTTTTCAGTGAATTTGTATGGTTTTTTAAATGCTAATTTTTGAATTATTAAATTATATATATATATATATATTTTTTTTTAAATCCTATGTATTCATTTATATATTATCTGTATCCTTTTTTTTTTTTTAACTTTCAATTAGGATAAAGTTGAACAGTATATTTCATTTTTTCTATTAATTTTTCTCCACTTTTTTTTTTTTATATATAAATTCTTGGGGTGCGAGCTCAGAGCGCGCACCTAGTACGTTTTCGTAAGTTTTTTATGAATACCGTCGTACGTTATTTACGTACGCATACATACGTTTTAGTGCGCGCTGGGAGCGCGCACCCAGTACGCATGCGTGCGTACGTACGCATGCCTGCGTGCGTCGTACGCGCTCCACGCGGTTCACTTCCGCATACGCTTAAATTACGCGCGTTTACGTTCGCCTATACAGTGCGTGCACCTCGGGTTATGTGCTTAATAAAACAACACTTCTAATTGGTTTTCATTACTTTCAGTTCCAGATTCTTTCCAAACCACACCTACTCCTCTCATTATTAGTTCTGATTCCATTGGAGAAGGAGCTATTCTGTTGTTGAGAGACAATGGCTGAACAGCAACCATCTTCAGACAGTGACCAGGACACTCTTGAGAGGCAGAGGAACAGGAAGCAGAAAGACAGCTTTATATGGCAGTTTTTTACTTTCCCAGAGGGACAAAAAAAGGTGAATGCACCGAAAGTTACTTGTACATTGTGTCAAAAAGTCTTATCACGTGGGAATGCTAACAAGAAGTATTCTTTTAGTATTCATACTATGATGAGGCATGTTGAGGCAATGCATCCAGTGACTTTTCGTCGAGCTTCTGGAGCAAACCATCCACCTGCTCAGCCGACGACATCTGCAGCAGCTCAGCTGAGCACATCTTCGGCAGCTCAGGCGAGCACTTCTTCTGCAATGGTGCCTTCGCCTTCTTCCACACCTCTTGTTGGACCACCTTGTTTGGCGATGTTGTCCACACGCTGCACTGTTTGCGGTCGACTTATTTCTGTGGGTGAGACCAGTCTTGATCTCATTCAGAGAAAATTTGATGCGCATGAGTGCAGTAGGCCATAGATGTTTTTTCTTTTTTTTCGTTTTTCTCTTCCTGTTTCCCTACATTAACTCAAGGGCTCTTTTAAGAGCCACTTAAAAACTAAACCCCCAAACATTTTTGGGGGATTTATTTTTTTTATTTTTTTTCTGGGTGCGCGCACCCTGCAGGCACCCTAGGATGTTTTTTAAAAATTTTTTTTTTTTTTTTTAATTTAATATACAAAGAGAGGTGAAGAAATGGAAGCATGAAAAGGGAGAATTGAGAAATACAAATATTTTTCACTTATTTTTTTTAAAAAATAACTTATTTTGAAAAAAAATATTTTTAGTAATTTGCAAGGGAACAGATTTTCTTTTTTTTATTTTTCTTTCTAGTTCTGCAAAAAAAGAAAAAAAGTATTAATATTCAATAATACATTTAAAAAAGCATTACATGTTTTTATATATTTAACAAAACAATTTATTGCCCTTTTTTTGCTGTTTTCAGAATTTTTTAATTTTCACTTAAAATAGTGAAAACAATTGTATTCATCATTTAACAGCGGGCAAAAAAAAAACAATCTGAAAGATTGTTTAAAAAAAGCCCCAAAACTATCCTCACTAAAATATACCTTGTTAGAAATATTACATATATATTACAAATACTTTTCTAGATGAATAAAATTTTTCTAGATAAACCGTCTTTAACCCTTGTTGCAAAAGCACACATGCCAAAATAATTTCTGTCAAATGAGTCCACAATTGTTTTTATTACTTTTCCTTTAGGCCAAATAGTAATTTCAAAATCCTTTTTAAGTGATATCTTCAATTATAATCCTTTAAAATTACAAAAAATGCTTTCTTCAGATGCAGTTTTTAGTTTTCAAAATTTAGGTTTCAGAAAAATTAAGTAAGAATTGGGTAAATCATAAGGCAAACGTTGCTTGAAAATCAATTGGGAATCATTACACAGTGCCCAGCCTTTTTCACATTTAAGATAAACTGTGTAATGTCCAGAAGTTACAGTAGGTCCTTCATGAAAAATTATTGCAACTGTAACAAAAGTTTTTCCAGAAATTGATAATTGTTGTCCTATAAACTTCTTTATTAAAGTATCCAATTTTGAACCATCAGCTCTACAACGTTGCATCATTAAAATTACATACTGACCATATTTCTGTAAAAATAACGTGGAAAACATGTCAGATTTACATTCAGAACATTCCATGTTGTGATTGGCATCTTTAACTAATTTACTAAAAGTCACTGATTTACTTTGTGGTAATGGTAAAAATATGAACCTTTCTGAATCAACATTACTACTGCATGTGTTCATACAGTTTTCACAGCAATGTTCCCATTTGTAAGAGACACCAAATAAGTTTTCTACTTCTACTCCTTCATCTTCAAGTACGCTCAGTATATATATTAAGAATTCCTGTGCATCTTGCTGGACATTTTCTTTAAACTGTGTAGATCCAGAACATACATCTAAAAGATTTCTTACATCAGAAGCACTTTCTATTTTATTTTTATCATTACTTAGCTTCTCATAAAGGAGACTCAGCAGAGAACACAATCTTTTTCCATGATTTACTATTATCTGTTCTTGCAACTTTTCAAGATAAAATACAACATTCAGCACTACATTTGCATAGCAGTTGACACCAGAGCTATTTTCAAAATGGCAACCAACAACCTCTTCAACACTGTCCTTTTTCTTTTTCCTTGCTATCACATCACTGTCCTTTTTTTTTTTGTTCTGTTCATCCACATTACAGATATTTTCAATTCTCCTTTTCCGAGAAAGAACATGTTTTTCAATCACAGGATACTGACCTAAATGAGGAGCATAGGTTCTTCCTAATCTATTATACTCCTTTACACAGTTTGTATCAGCACTAACTTTTGAGTCATCAAAGTCTATCATAAATAAACCAGATAATGTTTTTACTCGTGACAGAGCAACATATGCCATACCTTCTTTGAACACAGTAGAACCAATGTTTACAAAAGCACTATCTACAGTCAATCCTTGAGACTTGTGAATAGTTACAGCATATGCTAGAGAAAATGGAAACTGCTTTCTACGCACATATAAGTCTTCCACAAGCATGAAACGAACTGAACAACGGCAAATGTCTTTAACTTCTTCTATCTGATCAAATTTTATTTTTGAACATTCAATTCCATCTTTTTTCTGGTAATTAATAAAACCCACAACTCTTCCCATAGCTCCATTCACTAAACCTTTTTCTACATCCAAATTTCTCCTTAAAATCACTCGACAATTCATGCAAACATATAGATTTTTTTCTAATCCAGCTGTTTTGGAAATGTTCTTCTCTAGTGAATCCAATTTATTTTTCAGTTTGCCTGTTAATGTAATAGTAATTCTTTCATGCTGAATTTTGTCCTCTGCTTCCATTTTCTTAATCTCTTCCTTTTCCAATTTCAAAAGTTCCTCATTGAATATTGAGCACTCACGTAGTGTTGGCATTAAGCAGATTACAGTATTTTTTTCAGCAATGTTCTTGTATATTTTCTCTGCAACTATTTCTTCATTTGGAAATAAATTATGTAGCATCCTACTCTGTAATGCTTTTTTGCCAACTTCTGTGAGTAGTCCAATTCTGATATCTTTCAGAATACTTGCATAATCTTCATCGTTTGCTTGCCTCATATTGGTAGTGAGTTCTTTGTACTCAAAGAACGACCAAATATTCGCATTACCAATGCTTCCTAATGACTTCTTCGTGTCTTCATGTGTGACAGTATTAAACACGGGTTGTCCTTTAACTGGAGTGAGCTGTAAAAGATCCCCAAAAACTATGACGTGTTTTCCTCCAAATAACACGTCATAGTCTCTCTTAAGAATTTGTTGCATTCTTAAATGCACAAAGGCAAGCATTAAGTTTGATACCATGCTCACCTCATCAATAATGAGAACTTGCATCTTCTGCAACACTCTTGAAACTTCGAAGCATGCTTCTCTAGTTAGCTTGTGGTATTCTATTTTGTTCTCATGCTCCACTGGTAACATTAGCAAGCAATGTAAGGTAATTCCTTTTATGTTATAGGCTGCTAACCCAGTTGGAGCAGTTACCACACAAGACAAATTTGAAGCTGTTTTTTGTTGTAGGTAGCTTCTGATGACTTTTATTAAGAAACTTTTACCAGTTCCAGCTTGTCCACTCACATACATCCTGATTGGTTCAAATGATGTGCATGAGCACTGTTTTTTTTCATGTAGTAATCCATGATCAATTTTTTTGGTGACTTCTTCATAAATTTGTTTTTGTTCTTCATTCAGTTGTTGTTCCAGATTTAGTAAATCTATTGAATCTTCCTGTGCTTGATTCATAGCCGTTTCTACTTCAGTCATGGCTACGGCAGCTTCATTTTCTACGATTGGTTGTCCTAGGGGATCTTGACTGAGTGTTCCAGAACTTTGGCTATCTTGAGAACTGTCTCTAGCTACTTCAGCTGCAATTTTTGCTTCCTGTTCATTTTCTTCATTTAACATTTGGACATAAGTTGTGAAAGTACTGCATTCTATGCTGTCTTTGGTAGCATTAAAAGAATCTTCATAGCTTTGAAATTCTCCCAGTAGTTCGTCCTCTGAACGCCATGGTTTAAACAGCTTTAAAAGTGCCAAGTAGTAAAATTCCTTTTTGTCAGTAGTGTCGCAACTCAGCTTCCTGTGATTTATCAAACTTCCTTTTGTTTGCTTCACCAAACATCCTTCCTCACCAATGACTTTATATTTTCCATTGTTGATGTCTTCTGTGGCTTTCCGTGAAAAAATGTAGTTCTGCAGCACTTCATAGAGACACATGTTCTCAAGATGATGGCTTCTTTTTGGGTAATATGTGTCCAACATGTTTGTTTTCAAAATATCTGTACTTTCTGGGTCATTCTCGGCCAAATATTCAATTTCTCCAACAGATTTCAGTAGCCGATTTCGCATTCCTGCAAGGCTTAACTGACCCAAATTATTCTTCTTGATTTCTAGTACAGACTTGCAGATGATAGCCTATCTGAACATTCGTAGGATCCAATTTCATGATGCAATAACATCTTTAAACTGAAACTGTACAGCTTCTTACTGACAGTCTTCTCATGAGAAATCTCTTCCCACATTTCCTTCAATTCTGTTTTCTCAGATTTAGTGATGTAAGATGTGACATACCGAGCAACAGCAATAGAATTGTCTGCCACATACTGAATATCCATGTTAGCATTCCACATGGTTAAAATGACTGGGTTGTAGTCATTTATAAATTTTGACTCTTCTTTTCTTCTTAGGTTGTATGTATTTTTGGGAGATTTTCTTGTTATAGTACGTCGCACAGCTGACATAAAACTGTTGACTCTTCCTTTTGAAAGAACAGGTCTAGGAAATCCAAATCGACACTTTGTGTAAAATTTATCTTTTGTCTTGTACTTCCGTCGACAGTATTTTCCACACCGATTACTTTGGAAACGTAAAACTTGCTCTTTTAACTTTTTCTCTTCTGTGCTTTTAGGTATAGCACATGTTGCATATTCTTCGATGAAAGATAACACTGCTTCATCAGCATCTGTTCCAAATTTTGGAGCATCCTTGATCCACAACAGCATATGAATATGAGGAGCACCTCTTGCCTGGTACTCTTTTCTCCAAAAGAAATCCACAACTTCTCCAAGAGGTGTTTTTTTTTATTGCAGATGAAGGACATCATAGCCTCAAATCTATGATTGAAATATCTGCAAACATTAACCGGATCCAATGAGCACAGTTCTCCTGCTGTCTTGTATTCAATGTTTTTAATGTTTGAATTTGCCTCTCGTAGAAAATCCAATAAATCATCCCAAGCGTACTCGGCACAGCTTAGGGTTACGAACCATGTAGGAGTTCCTAAATTCCGTAACATACATTTCAATTCTCCATGGCGTCGGTACCAATATTCATTCGTCCCACGCTGACAAGCCATGAGATTGATCAATTGAGATTCCAAATGATCATCTCGCTGTTGCACTTTGTCCATAAAATCCTTAGCAGACACATTATGTAGATGTACTCCACTTTTTAAAATGTGATTTACTGCATAAGATAGTGCAGACAAGTCGCTTTCAAATAAAAGATGGAACAAATAAGGAATACTTTGACGAAATCTCGGATCTTCTGCATATAGTCTTGTAGTCCGATACTCAGAAGCTGGAATCTGTTCTGGACGATCATCGTATCGTCCTCCTTTTCCTGTAGGAAACAGCTGGGGAAAACATCGAGCTTCCAAGCTCTCCTCCCTACACTCACGGGAGTTCCTTCTGCTTTCTTCATCTGAAACAGATCAATAGCGTTTACCATAACTTCTTTTGAGTGAAGAGGACGTATGCTAAAATGTTCATAAATTTCTACTTCTTTTGACTTGTCCACTTTTTCAATTTGCCCAGATGGTGTTTCTGTGTCTTCTTGTAAATCTTCTTCTTCTTCATCTATATAAATTGATTCATACCATTTATTATTCCTTTTCAAATATAAATTTGCTCTTTGTACTTTCCGTACATCTACCAGCTCCTGCCAAATCTTCTTATTCTTTGTAGGTACACCATTAACCAGAATAACTAATGGTTCAGTTTCCAAAGTATCTGCATCAATAGTTTCCATATTTTTTTCAAATCCAATGGCAAATACACCACTCTTCCTTTTAAACCTCTCAGTAAATCTGAAGGAGGTAATTTACCAGTTTTGGGCTCCATACGTACTATGGTCTGGAACGGATGAACACATTGAATGAGTATAGACTCATATGTATTTAAATCAGAAAGTTCGGCAGGAATAGCATCCAATTCTAAATTATTATGTACAGCTCTGGTCGGCATTCTATTTTCTTCTAACTTATTATAACAGTATTTACAAATACGCTGATCTTCACCCAATTCATAACAATTTTCCAGAAATATATATGTTGCAAAATCCTTCCACTTATAATTATCTTCATTTTCACTTTTTTTATACAGATCAACATTCCTTGTTTGAATTTTGTAATGGCTTCTCCGGCAAAAAATACAAGTAATATTTGGTCTTTCATTGGAGATGATTGTAAATTTTGTCATTTCATCCTCAACATTTTTAGTAACAGTGAGTTCTACATTCTCTTCCACATTTTCCTCATTAACTGTGTCCTTTTCTGCACTTTCTTGTTCTGGACCGAAGTAACAAAACTGAATCTCATCAGTAACCTTCACTACATCTGATACAGATCCACGGAACAGAGCATTATTTAACTCATTTAACTTTACTGCTGGACTTTTAGCAAAATACAATGTTCTCACAAACTTTCTCATTTCAGTATGATGAACAGCCAGCATCCTAAAATGGTGAAAAACACTTTGACACACTTTCCTAGATAGACAAGCCAGAGAATGTCCTTGCAAACCAGTATTCTCTCTCACTCTGCATGGATCTAGTCTTTGAAGCACCTTAATCTTCTGTTTTACACTCTTTTTACTAAATTCTCTTAGAAGCTCACGTAATTTATCAATAGATTCCTGACGCACAGTACAAATACTACTACAATTCCAAATGTACACTGGGGCTTTTGGACGTCTCCCCATAGCCTCAGCAGCCATAACTTCTTCCTCATTTCTTGGAACCATTTTCTCCTTTTCCATCACACAACCATCTCTAACTTCATATGCTCTACCATTGGTGTCAACTGCATGCAACAAGCTATTACTTTGAAGATAACTCTCTTCATTAAAAAATGGTTCAGTACTTTTCATTTAAACTTTATTTCGGCAATAAGCCATAAAAGTCAGCAAGAGATAAGTACAACATACATATATACAATTCATCATAATAATGGGAGATTATTACATTTAATTGGCGATAAAATTTGTTTTATAAATAACCCATAAATACACAATACTGCCATGTAAAAATATAAATAGCAATTATAAGTTAATTAAAAGCCAGAGGAAAATTAATTACATGGGCTGGAGAGACAATAAAACATGTACTAAAATCAAAAAGGGGGAAAGGGGGAAAGGCAGAGCATAAATCAAAAGTATTTACAGTTTATAGCCAAATCGTTTCCTAATAAAATACACACTGTATAAAAATCTACTTGTGCCAAACACCACTAACTGTGAGGTGTTTGACTTAAATATACGCTCTGCCTCTTTGTAGTATCTAACCCCCACATAGTTACAAACGGGTTTGATCCAACAAGCCCTTGGTTTTTTGTATGTCGGGCAGAAGAAGAGTAAGTGGGCAACGTCTTCTTTAACCCTTAGAGAGCAAAGGGTGCACAAGTCAGGGCCTTCCCCCCCCCCAACGGGATGTATATGCATTAATCTGTAGAACCCCATACCTAAACTGTAAGTATAATGTTTTTGCTAATGGGGGACAGATCTCATCCATAAATTGCTCTAATCTAGGTGTATCTTTGAAATTCAAAAATTCCACGGTCAATTTGCCAGACGATGAGCTATGCAATAGTTCACCGTTGACATACGACCAAAAAGTATCCTTTACAAGCTTCCTAGAAGACAATGTCATGTTCTGTGGAGCATCCCATAAATGTGCAAGCCCTAATCTCTCATACCACTTTGAAACATACTTTACCCATGGAGTATTCAGATAACCATCAATCTGAGATAATTCAACTAGTCCACTTTTATAGACACTCAATTCCGGGGTTACCCATAACCTGACCCAATACAACAGTGGTCTTAATATTACTTGGTAATCTATTTTTTTAAGATTAATATCTAAAAATACAGGAACCAAAGGAGTTCTAGTTGGTATTTTTAGTAGACTACGCACAAAGTGATTTTCCACTTTTCCAAAAGTATTGTTACAATAGTAGCCCCAAACCTCAGCACCATAGAGGGCAGCCAATTGTGCCTTAGCTTTGTATACTTCAAGAGCCGGGGATATAGCTTTGGAGTAGCTAGCTCCATGGACTTTTAGAATAGGCATTGAGTTTTGTTTGAGGGATAGGGAACTTTTGTCCATCTGTCCTTTCCAAGACAAGTTACTGTCCAACAATATCCCCAGATAGGTAAAACTCCCAACCTGTTCCAATTTTTTATTTTCTAGGAACAGATTACTCCTGAGGGATTTTTTGGGGTTTATGGACATGTACTTAGTTTTGCTAGGATTTATTTCTAACCCCTTCCCCACACAATATTTTTGGAACGTGTCAACCAAGTTTTGTAAGCCTCTCGGAGTTAGAGAAATAAGGATAGTATCATCGGCAAATAATAATGCCGTAACCGCTTCACCACCTAGCTTTGGGGAATCATGCACACAGTTACTCAAATAACTTGGTATGTCATTAACATATAGGGAAAAAAGTGTTGGGGCTAACACGCATCCTTGGCGCACACCACGGTCTACGGGAATAGCCCTTGAAATTTCGCCATCCTTTCCCCATCTAATTTTAGCATAATTCCCCGTGTGAAGCCTAATGAGTTCTTTAAGTAGTTCCCCATGGACCGCCATGTTCTTAAGTGTAGACCACAGCAGTTTGCGCGGGACAAGATCAAAGGCGGCCCTGAGATCCACAAACGCCACATATAGACTACCCTTTCTTAAGTTTATGTACTTCCAACAGATGCACATAAACCTAAATACTTGATCGATAGTGCTAATTTTGGATCTAAAACCAGCTTGATATTTAGTCAATATTTCAGTCTCTTCAGTCCAATCTAAAAGCCTATTTAAAATATGTCTGGCAAAGATCTTTTGTAAAATATCAATTAAACTAATTGGGCGGTAATTACTAGGTTCATACCGGTCTCCTTTTTTAAAAATTGTTATGATTTCTGCCCCTTTCCACGAATCGGGGATTGGTGTACCTGCAGCAATCGAATTACACAGGAAATTTATGTATGGTCCCCATACTTCTACATCATGTTTTAATAAGTCGCTGGGAATTTTATCGGGACCAGGAGCTTTGCCCATTTTCACAGCTTGCAGGGCCTGAATGGATTCTTCTAAACTAAAATGTAAGGGAGCATTACTCATTTCTAAGTCTATCTCATGGTCCTGGAGGGACAAACTCTCCTTTTTATTGGCGTAAAGCTTGGTGAAATGATCACACCATGTATTTTCATCTAAGAAGATATCCTTAGTTGAACTACCCTTCTTATTCCCCTTGGCGATTAAATTCCAGAACGTACTTTGGTCACGCTGCTTAGTTGCATTTAAGAGATCCTCCCATATAGTTTCATCCCAGGATTTTTTTGCTTGGTCCATGGTTTTATTATAAGTTAATCTTCCGTTTTTTATATCTAGATGATTTCCAGATTTAACTGCCTGAATCAACCTTAGTTTAGCTGTTCGGCAATCTTTATTATACCATGGATTCACTATCTCGGGAAGATTCCCTTCCCTATTACTGTCTGTTTTATAAATTTTACTCAATAATGGAGTTAAAGCATCTAACAGCTTATAATGTAAATCAAGAACACCCTGAGTACCCACTAAAGGTGGCTGGGGTGTTCCCACGATTTCAGTAAAAACATTATAGATGTTTAACAATGTTTTTTCCGATCCCAAGATGTATGGCCATCTTAGAGCACGTCTATTGTTAGATATTTGTAACTCCCCAGTTGATGTTTTTGATAACATTTCTTCGTCGGGCCTAGTAATAAATGGGTGAGGATCTAACCATAGTTGAAGAGGGAAGTGATCACTCTCTGTCCTGTAGTCTACCTTGAAATCTACTATTAGATCCCATACGTTCCGGGTTACCATTACAAAGTCTATGTGTGATCTATAAGTTCCCTTGAAATAAGTCGGAGCTGCTGGTCTATCTGAACAGAAGCGGCCGTTACAAGCCCTTAGGTCGTGCGCCACAGTCAGTTGCAAAATCTGTAGAACGGCTACGGTATTATTAACTGAGCCCACTGACTCTAAGGGTAAAATATCATTGACGGCATCTTGTTCATCAAATATTTTTTCCATGCCCAAAACAGGCTCATATTTACAATTAAAATCCTAACCAACTAATACCTTTACATTATCTCCCAGTGTATCTAAAAAGGAATCCAAGAATTCTATTGTTTTAGATTCCTTTTGAGATGGATATGGTCTATTGTATATATTTATTAAGTAAATGGTTTCTTTCCCTCTAGTAAGAATTTTAATGCCAAGTAGGTCTGAAGGGGTAATGGATATCTGGGTAACATCTATTTCTAGAGACACTTTAACCCAAATAACCAGTCCCCCTGATGCTCTACCTCTAATAGATGGTGTTGCATTAGAACAATATGTTTTATAGCCCAACCTATGGGGGGTTTCCACCATCCAGGTCTCCTGTAAGAATATGATATCATAATTCTCAATATATGAGGACCATATCACATCCTTTAAATTCTTGGCTAACCCAGCTATATTCCAAGATATCATTCTAATACTTGGATCCTCTTTTACATAAGATGAAGCTGGGTCGACTAATATGGTGTCATTCCCTGTATTGACCTCGGATATAACTAAAGGATTTACCTTATTAGCTTGATTAACAACTTCATTATCGTCCTTTCCCTCCATAGATATTATATGATACTTGTCTGTGACCCCCGAGCTAACTGCCTCACTCGTTATAGGATAGGAAGATAAAATCCTATTTTCCAGCTTGTCTAACACAGTATCACCGGGGCAAGTTAGTATTATAGATTTTGAGCCCAATTGTTCAACACTCACAACTGGACCCCATATCTTATTGTCTATTCGTGTATCTGTGCTTGATTCATTTAGTCGTGAAAGTCAGTCATTTTGATCTAACGTGCTCAATGCCGAGAATCTATTTTCGGTTGGGATGTTAAAGTTTATGCCTCTACTGTTGGGCAAGGGTCTGTGATTATTAGGAAATTGTGGTACCCTGGTCAAATGCCTATAGAAATAACCCAAGGAATGCACACCCACATCAAACTCCCCTACATCCCGAGATGCTGCTCTTAAAAGGACGGTCGGTACGTGCTGGGGGTGTCTGAAATTAATAATTACACAATCCCCCTTGCACCTTTTTCTTGCGTTACCGATCCAAGATACCCTTCTGGTAGACAGTATATCGTCGGAGAGGAGTGGGGGAAAACCACAATTTTTATGTAACCAAGCAATTGATTTCCGTTTGAGAGAATCGTGAGATTCCTCCCGATAATTTAATGTTATCGGTTCTAGGGGTGGAACATTTGAAAGGACTACAACATAAGGTTCACAATCGGGCGGGAGATTAATATGATTTGGTCTATACCCAGAAGTGGTAAACCTCTCACTATTAGGTGGAGCTACATTTAACTGGGCGGTACTACCAGCTGGATGACATATCTCCCTAGGTAAAGATTTGGATGGGCTTATTCTTCCGATTGTGGCCGACTGCGCCAGATGATTGGGATGTATTGCTAACTCAGGGGTTGTCGCGGTCTGTACTTTCCACTTGTTCTCTAAAAGACCACCCAGCCTAGATACCTCCATAGTTAAGAAGTCAATTTTTTCCATGAGAGGTTTGGTCACAAGATCTAATTTTGCCTCAAATAGGCTAGATCCCTCCATAGATAAGGAATCAATTTTTTCCATGGGAGGTTTGGTCACAAGATCTAATTTTGCCTCAAAGAGGCTAGATACCTCCATAGATAAGGAATCAATTTTTTCCATAAGATGTTTTGTCATGAGGTCTAATTTTGCCTCAAATAACTTGGCAATGTGACCCAAAAGGTCACCGTTCACATCACCCTTGTTAGCTATGTTATCAGTAGCGGTCACAATACTTCTGTGTCCTTGGTCCAACTTCAATTTAGAGTGGACGTTTCCCCACTTAGTTAGGGTTTTCCTACATTTCCTAACAGCTCTCTTAGGGGGAGAGTGAGGTAATACAGGTTCGCTAAACAACTCCAATGGTGCTTGAGTAAATACTTCACGGTCTAAGGAAGTGGTATCTATATTTTCAGTCTGAGTAGCATCAACACTGGGTAAATCCAACATAGTAAGACCACTATCAATATCAATATCTATAGAAGAGGTGAGATCAGGAGTAGATTCCTTCCCCAGGGATTTTCTTCGGTCGTTGTTTATCTTACTCACCATTTTAACCAAATAATTGTCCAAGGTGGAGTTATTATTGGCCATTCTGACTCGCAATACGAATTTGTTAGCCTCTAGTATAAATAGTAAAGAAACCAATACTGTCTAAAACCGTAACTCTACACACAAGTAGAGAACACAAGACAAAGTTAAAAAAAATACCTATCTCGCTTAAATCCCCAAGTGTTACAGTAATATAACGGGTAAACAACCCAGGTGAAACAATGGTTCGACTGGATAGAACCCTGATACAACTCACGTCAACAACCTTATTACGATCAATGTTAAAACCTTGATTTAGGGGGGTGGCCCGACCTGACCTCTTCCGGCCTCCTAACGGCCACACAACGGCCCGCCCTCTGCCCGGGCTCAGCCCAGCGCCGCCCGCGCGCGTCCCGCGACGCGGGGGGAGCCTCGCGATATTTCAGCGCCTCCGGGCGCAGTGACGGGCGGAAGTCCCCCGCTCAGCACTCTGGGTAATGTAGTCCAGCGATGATGAAATGGCGACAGAGACCACAGAGCACAGCCACACCGGGCGCAGCAGGACAGGACCCTCAGAAGCCTCACAAGCCTCTCTCACGGGCCTCTCTCCTCACCAAGGTAAGTTTTCAAGTCAGCCCCCGCTCCACCGAGGGAGCCTCGCGATATTTCAGCGCCTCCGGGCGCAGTGACGGGCGGAAGTGCCCCGCTCAGCACTCTGGGTAATGTAGTCCAGCGATGATGAAATGGCGACAGAGACCACAGAGCACAGCCACACCGGGCGCAGCAGGACAGGACCCTCAGAAGCCTCACGAGCCTCTCTCACGGGCCTCTCTCCTCACCAAGGTAAGTTTTCAAGTCAGCCCCCGCTCCGCCGAGGGAGCCTCGCGATATTTCAGCGCCTCCGGGCGCAGTGACGGGCGGAAGTGCCCTGCTCAGCACTCTGGGTAATGTAGTCCAGCGATGATGAAATGGCGACAGAGACCACAGAGCACAGCCACACCGGGCGCAGCAGGACAGGACCCTCAGAAGCCTCACAAGCCTCTCTCACGGGCCTCTCTCCTCACCAAGGTAAGTTTTTAAGTCAGCCCCCGCTCCACCGAGGGAGCCTCGCGATATTTCAGCGCCTCCGGGCGCAGTGACGGGCGGAAGTGCCCCGCTCAGCACTCTGGGTAATGTAGTCCAGCGATGATGAAATGGCGACAGAGACCACAGAGCACAGCCACACCGGGCGCAGCAGGACAGGACCCTCAGAAGCCTCACGAGCCTCTCTCACGGGCCTCTCTCCTCACCAAGGTAAGTTTTCAAGTCAGACAGTACTTGATCTGTGCTTCCATTCTCCCAAGAACACTTTACAAAAGTTACTTTTTTTCACTTCTCTTTTCCTTTTGCTTTGTGACTTCATTGCATTGACTAATTTATCTAATCTACGCATCCTATTCAAAATTAAAATAAAAAGTTTTCTCTTTATTTCCAAAGCCTTACTTACAATATTTTCTATAAAAATTTTTTTCTTAATAAATGTTGTTTTTTTCTTATATTTTTTCACATCCTTTAGCAAATTTAACATCACTCTTCTCTGAAACATTTTTCGACGAATGTTTTTAAAATCTAATTTTCGTGTTAAATCACTTTTACTTACTTCTGATTGTACATTAGCTTTTGTTTTTTCTGTTGACTCTGTTGTTGCTTTGTACCTAAAACACTGTTTGTTTTACATTTATTTTTTCCACTTTTTTGTTTTTTGAAGATCTTGTTTAAGAAATCTCTACTCTGCTTACCAGTAGACTTTTTCTTTTTGCCATCACCAGCTTTTCCTCCTATTTTTTTTTCCAGTTTTGTCCAGATATAGTTGTTGTTGCTTTTCTTTCCTCTTTCTTGTCCTTAAAGGCATTTTTTTATTTTTTCACTGTTGCTCAGCAATACCTGCAAGAAACTGTAAAAAAAATACCTTTTTGTAATTATAATTCATTTACATTTTTTTTTAGCTTTTCAATAATTTAAAATGTTTTAGCTTTTGCCTCTCATTTGCGATTTAGTGATTTCTGCTGAGTGCTAACCACCACATTTGAAGAAAACAAGCTGTCCCTTTCCTGCAAGTGCATGATTTACAGAACAACTGCAACATAAATTACATCTCTGGCCACAATTCCTGTGCGCACACAGCCTCATGGTGTGATTCTAAGCAGAAAACAGAATTTGATTGGCAATTTCAAAGCACATTTACTACTGTGGTAGAGCAAGTGATAATTACTGTTACAGCCTGACACATTTTCCTTGTAGATTACAGAGGCAGAAAAGAGCACATGTCCTTACTGCTTTTTCATACCATGAGCATGTGCAACCTGGGTGAGTGACTACACTAGAGCAAAGGAAATGAGCCTTGGTGACGTTGAATGTGTTTGCGTTACACAGTGCTATCTGAAACAGCACACAGAGCTGAGTACTATGCATGGGAGTGTTGGAGAAGCTGCTGCGTGTGTGCCAAGAGTGTGTTTGTGGAGACTGTGTATTGTCTGGTGCAAGACAGATGAGCAAAGAGAATTCCAAAACTGCATGAAGACTGCTGGGATGTATGTAACAGTGCATGTGTGCTAAGGGTTATTTTCACTTTTGAACATATGGCAACTACCTGTGCCTTTGCTATTTTGAGAGGGAAATCTACCCTGTTGGTTTCAAATGTTTTAGCTTTTGCCTCTCATTTGCGTTTTAGTGTTTTCTGCTGAGTGCTAACCACCACATTTGAAGAAAACAAGCTGTCCCTTTCCTGCAAGTGCATGTTTTACAGAACAACTGCAACACAAACTACATCTCTGGCCACAATTCCTGTGCGCACACAGCCTTATGGTGTGATTCTAAGCAGAAAACAGAATTTGATTGGCAATTTCAAAGCACATTTACTACTGTGGTAGATCAAGTGATAATTACTGTTTCAGCCTGACACATTTTCCTTGTAGATTACAGAGGCAGAAAAGAGCACATGTCCTTACTGCTTTTTCATACCATGAGCATGTGCAACCTGGGTGAGTGACTACACTAGAGCAAAGAAAATGAGCCTTGGTGACGTTGAATGTGTTTGCGTTACACAGTGCTATCTGAAACAGCACACAGAGCTGAGTACTACGCATGGGAGTGTTGGAGAAGCTGCTGCGTGTGTGCCAAGAGTGTGTTTGTGGAGACTGTGTATTGTCTGGTGCAAGACAGATGAGCAAAGAGACTTCCAAAACTGCATGAAGACTGCTGGGATGTATGTAACAGTGCATGTGTGCTAAGGGTTATTTTCACTTTTGAACATATGGCAACTACCTGTGCCTTTGCTATTTTGAGAGGGAAATCAACCTGTTGGTTTCAAATGTTTTAGCTTTTGCCTCTCATTTACGTTTTAGTGTTTTCTGATGAGTGCTAACCACCACATTTGAAGAAAACAAGCTGTCCCTTTCCTGCAAGTGCATGTTTTACAGAACAACTGCAACACAAACTACATCTCTGGCCACAATTCCTGTGCGCACACAGCCTTATGGTGTGATTCTAAGCAGAAAACAGAATTTGATTGGCAATTTCAAAGCACATTTACTACTGTGGTAGAGCAAGTGATAATTACTGTTACAGCCCGACACATTTTCCTTGTAGATTACAGAGGCAGAAAAGAGCACATGTCCTTACTGCTTTTTCATACCATGAGCATGTGCAACCTGGGTGAGTGACTACACTAGAGCAAAGGAAATGAGCCTTGGTGACGTTGAATGTGTTTGCGTTACACAGTGCTATGTGAAACAGCACACAGAGCTGAGCACTACGCATGGGAGTGTTGGAGAAGCTGCTGCGTGTGTGCCAAGAGTGTGTTTGTGGAGACTGTGTATTGTCTGGTGCAAGACAGATGAGCAAAGAGACTTCCAAAACTGCATGAAGACTGCTGGGATGTATGTAACAGTGCATGTGTGCTAAGGGTTATTTTCACTTTTGAACATATGGCAACTACCTGTGCCTTTGCTATTTTGAGAGGGAAATCTACCCTGTTGGTTTCAAATGTTTTAGCTTTTGCCTCTCATTTGCGTTTTAGTGTTTTCTGCTGAGTGCTAACCACCACATTTGAAGAAAACAAGCTGTCCCTTTCCTGCAAGTGCATGTTTTACAGAACAACTGCAACACAAACTACATCTCTGGCCACAATTCCTGTGCGCACACAGCCTTATGGTGTGATTCTAAGCAGAAAACAGAATTTGATTGGCAATTTCAAAGCACATTTACTACTGTGGTAGAGCAAGTGATAATTACTGTTACAGCCTGACACATTTTCCTTGTAGATTACAGAGGCAGAAAAGAGCACATGTCCTTACTGCTTTTTCATACCATGAGCATGTGCAACCTGGGTGAGTGACTACACTAGAGCAAAGGAAATGAGCCTTGGTGACGTTGAATGTGTTTGCGTTACACAGTGCTATCTGAAACAGCACACAGAGCTGAGTACTACGCATGGGAGTGTTGGAGAAGCTGCTGCGTGTGTGCTAAGAGTGTGTTTGTGTTGACTGTGTATTGTCTGGTGAAGACAGATGAGCAAAGAGACTTCCAAAACTGCATGAAGACTGCTGGGATGTATGTAACAGTGCATGTGTGCTAAGGGTTATTTTCACTTTTGAACATATGGCAACTACCTGTGCCTTTGCTATTTTGAGAGGGAAAGCTACCCTGTTGGTTTCAAATGTTTTAGCTTTTACCTCTCATTTGCGTTTTAGTGTTTTCTGCTGAGTGCTAACCACCACATTTAAAGAAAACAAGCTGTCCCTTTCCTGCAAGTGCATGTTTTACAAAACAACTGCAACACAAATTACATCTCAGACAACAATTCCTATATGCACACAGACTCATGCTGTGTTGGTAGGCACAAAACACAGGCTGCCCCTTTCCTGGGACTGCAATTCTTACAGAACTAATGCTAATTTCAAATGTGTTGCCATTTTCCTCTCTTTTCTTTCAAAGTGATTTCTGCTAAATCCTAACCATCACAATTAAAAAGAAGCTGTCCTTTTCTTTCAACTGCAAGTCTTACTTTTCAACAGCAACACAAATTAAATCTCTGTCAACAATTCTTCTCTGCACACAGACTCATGGTTTGATGGTAGGCACAAAACAGTATTCCTCATTGTTACCAGAACATATGGCAACTACCTGTGCCTTTGCTATTTTGAAAGGGAAATCTACCCTGTTGGTTTCAAATGTTTTAGCTTTTGCCTCTCATTTGCGTTTTAGTGTTTTCTGCTGAGTGCTAACCACCACATTTAAAGAAAACAAGCTGTCCCTTTCCTGCAAGTGCATGTTTTACAGAACAACTGCAAAACAAACTACATCTCTGGCTACAATTCCTGTGCGCACACAGCCTTATGGTGTGATTCTAAGCAGAAAACAGAATTTGATTGGCAATTTCAAAGCACATTTACTACTGTGGTAGAGCAAGTGATAATTACTGTTACAGCCTGACACATTTTCCTTGTAGATTACAGAGGCAGAAAAGAGCACATGTCCTTACTGCTTTTTCATACCATGAGCATGTGCAACCTGGGTGAGTGACTACACTAGAGCAAAGGAAATGAGCCTTGGTGACGTTGAATGTGTTTGCGTTACACAGTGCTATCTGAAACAGCACACAGAGCTGAGTACTACGCATGGGAGTGTTGGAGAAGCTGCTGCGTGTGTGCCAAGAGTGTGTTTGTGTTGACTGTGTATTGTCTGGTGCAAGACAGATGAGCAAAGAGACTTCCAAAACTGCATGAAGACTGCTGGGATGTATGTAACAGTGCATGTGTGCTAAGGGTTATTTTCACTTTTGAACATATGGCAACTACCTGTGCCTTTGCTATTTTGAAAGGGAAATCTACCCTATTGGTTTCAAATGTTTTAGCTTTTGCCTCTCATTTGCGTTTTAGTGTTTTCTGCTGAGTGCTAACCACCACATTTAAAGAAAACAAGCTGTCCCTTTCCTGCAAGTGCATGTTTTACAGAACAACTGCAACACAAATTACATCTCAGACAACAATTCCTATATGCACACAGACTCATGCTGTGTTGGTAGGCACAAAACACAGGCTGCCCCTTTCCTGGTACTGCAATTCTTACAGAACTAATGCTAATTTCAAATGTGTTGCCATTTTCCTCTCTTTTCTTTCAAAGTGATTTCGGCTAAATCCTAACCATCACAATTATAAAGAAGCTGTCCTTTTCTTTCAACTCCAAGTCTTACTTTTCAACAGCAACACAAATTAAATCTCTGTCAACAATTCTTCTCTGCACACAGACTCATGGTTTGATGGTAGGCACAAAACAGTATTCCTCATTGTTACCAGAACATATGGCAACTACCTGTGCCTTTGCTATTTTGAAAGGGAAATCTACCCTGTTGGTTTCAAATGTTTTAGCTTTTACCTCTCATTTGCGTTTTAGTGTTTTCTGCTGAGTGCTAACCACCACATTTGAAGAAAACAAGCTGTCCCTTTCCTGCAAGTGCATGTTTTACAGAACAACTGTGTTGTAATCTGACTTAGGTCCCTTCCCCTCTTTTCCCCCCCTCCTTTCCCTCGCCAGTTGGGAGTGCCCTGTTGTAGAATGTTGGAGCGGGTGCTCCGTTTAGAACGTTGACAGTATGCTGGCATCTCACTAGGAGAGGCTGAAGGATTCCGACGAATAAACAACTTCTCCCGACTACACCGCTTTGGGAGTGATTATAACAACATTAATTTTGGCGACGAGTACCTTACCGTACTGGAGACGGTCCGGATCCTTCCCCCAGCGCCTTTCCGCCTCTCCTGGTAGTCGACCTTCAATTCAGCCGTCACCCGTCCTGTGCTGTTTTCACGGGGGTCAGCTTTCATCTGTTTCACCGCGCAGCGGACTGTCACCGGATGCCCTGAAGCGTAGAGCTGTTCCCGGACTTTGCTGCCTGCAGGGAGCGGTAGGCTGTCATGCGGTGAGAGACTTGTTGTCGTGCCGCTTTATTATAAAGAAAAACTGACTGTGTGATTCACGTGAACGCTTGCTTTTGGCTCCGGTGAAGTCGTCTTGACTGCTGTCAGTGTTGGGGTTTGAGAAAGCACCTTCAATCCGCTTTCGGTCCCATGCTTGCGAGTCCCTGGCTGAGGTGTCATTCGTTCTGCCACTGCCCCAGTCATCACGAACCAGGCAAAGTTACTCACGTTGAGGTCTGCAAAAACGGTGGTTTGACGCAAGAAGTGTGTATCTGAGAGGACGTTTGAGCTGCTCTTCGCATGGTGAGATAAGGTGGCAAGAGCTTCGTTTTCCAGTCAGAGCTGAAGCGACGTCGTCTTCCCTTCAGGCATTTCCTGTTTCCTGCTGTTTCTAGTGTTTTTTCTGACTGAACTCCTGTGAGGCTGCTCGCCAGTCAGACACTGCTCCCCGTTCCTTCCACGCTGCTCCCCCTGCTGGGGATATAGCACAGCGCGCCTTGATTTTCTTCAAAGCTCATCCTGCCTGCTGTGAAATTTTCGCTGACAGGCTCAGCTCACGCATCTCAGTGTTTATTCTGTACTTTGCCCTCAGTCTATTCATTTCGTAGGGGTGCGGACTGTGGTTGTTCTTATTATCACACTCTCTTCTGGGTTTTCTTTTCAGTGTCAGCCTTTCCACTCGCTCTTTTACTTTCCTCACTTCTTCTACCTTTTCTCCTCTTTCTGTCATCCTCTTCCCTGGATCTGCGTTTTTCTTCCTATCTTCGCCATGTCGGCCTTTTCAATGTCTCAATCCCCTCCGTTTCTGGATGAGAGCGGGGATCCGGTGATCCCATGGAAGAAATGGGTAAATCTGTTTGAATCATACCTAATAGCAATTGGGGGTGACAGGTTTTCTGCGGGGCGGAAACAACATGTTCTACTGCATAACCTGGGGAAGCAAGGGAGAGATATTTTTGAGGACCTGCTGGATTCAATGGTTGAAGATGCACATGAGGGTGATGGGGGCGAAGGGGAGGCCCAACGTGATGTGTATCAGCTAACACTGTTGAAACTAGAAGCTCAATTTGGTGACAAAATTAATATTGTATTAGAACGCCACAAATGTTTTATGCGCATTCAAGGAAAAAATGAGAAAGTTATAAATTATATTGCTGTTCTGAGATGTTTAGCCTCAACATGTGAGTTTGGGATGTTAACTGAGTCACTAATTAGAGATCAGCTTGTAAGGTGTACTTGTAACAAGAAGATCCAAGAAAGACTTCTCGCAGAAGCCCCTGATCTAAAACGTGCCATTGACATCGCTAAGAGCATAGAACATACAGCTTACTGTATGAATGAGATGAAAGAGGCTGTGGAGGTAAAACAAGTAGCGGAAAACAACATACACAAGATCTCCAGTAGAGACCACAAACACAAACCTTCACCGTCCAGCCCTGAAGTACACACTGCATCAGGAAATAAGTTAAAATGCTACAGGTGTGGTAATCCCAATCATCTGGCCAACAGCGTAAGCTGTCCTGCAAAGGGAGTTGTGTGCAGCAAATGCAAGAAAAGAGGCCATTTCTCAAAATTATGCCACAGTGCAAAAAACACTGTCACCCACATGATAAGCAGTGAGCCGGACCAACAGCAACCAAGTGAGGATATAGTTTTCCAGGTGTCCAGTTTTTCAGAAGGTAACAGCACTACCTACCCCAAGTGCGAGATATTTCTGGACAACGTTATGTATGAGGTTTACGCAGACTCTTGTTCTCCATTTACCCTCGTTAATGAAGCCACATTCCTGGCCAATTCGGGAACAAATGTTTCTAGTCTTTTACCTCCAGACATTAAACCAGGGGGTTATAATCAAGATCCCATACCACTGGTTGGAATGAGACTCATGAATATTAACTTTAAAGATAGATCAACCGTGGGAAAGGTCTACATCACGAGGAACGGTTCCAACCTGCTGGGGTGGAAGCACCAAAAGGACTTAGGAATCAAACTAGACCCCAACGCACCGGAACCTGTGTACCTGATCGACAGGGTCAACGTCGGAATGGAAATATGCAATCGATTCCCGGAGGTGTTTACTGATAAACTCGGACTCCTAAAAGGTTTTCTCCACAAAATCAGACTTAAAACCAATGCCAGACCTATCATCCACAAACCTAGGTCTATCCCACTGCTGACGAGGGAACCGCTTAAGAAGGAGCTGGACAGATTGGAAGAATGCAAGATCATTGAGAGGATCGAGAGTTCTGAATGGTTGGCGCCCATTGTGGTAGCAGCCAAAGGGGGTAACAAAGGGATTCGTCTGTGTGTTGACCTCAGGGACTTGAACTCTAACATTTGGGTCGACCGACATCCCCTCCCCAACATCAATGAAATGCTGTCAGCCATCCACGGGGCCAAAGTCTTCACAGTCCTAGACCTATCCTCGGCGTACCACCAGGTCGCTCTTCACCCAGACTCTAAGCCCCTCACTTCCTTCATAACCCCACATGGAGCTTACCAGTTTTCCAGATTACCCTTTGGCCTGGCGTCTGCGGCTGCTGTATTTCAACGCGTCATGCAACACATTCTGCAAGGCTTGGAAAACGTTCTATGTTTCCAGGACGACATCCCGATTCACGGTTCGTCAGCTGAGGAACACAATAGAACGCTAGAAGCAGTGCTGACCAGACTTAGTAAGGCAGGTTTCACCACTCAGAAGGACAAATGTAAAATCGGGGTGGAATCAGTAGTCTATCTTGGCCACACCATCTCGAGCGAGGGAATCAAACCTAAATCCAGCCTGGTGGACTCCATCAAACTAGCTCCTGCACCCACAAACAAGGAGGAACTCAAATCATTCCTGGGGTTGGCGGAATACATGTCAAAGTTCATCAAAAACTTTGCGGATCAGGTGCATCCCCTCAGAGAGTTATTGAAGAAAGGGTCCGAATTTATTTGGAACCAAGACCACCAATCAGCTTTCCAACTCATTAAGGAAGCCATCGTGGATGCACCGATTCTGAGTGCTTTCAATCCCAATGCCAGAACTACTCTCACCACAGACGCCAGCGCGAAGGGTTTGGGAGCTTCCCTGACGCAGAGGACTATCGGCCAGGAAACGGTGATCGCTTTTGCCTCTAGAACTCTGAGAGATGCCGAGCTGAACTACTCGACCATAGAAAAAGAAGCATTGGCATGCTACTGGGCCATAAACCATTTCAAGTATTTCCTATGGGGCATCCCGTTCGTATTGAGGACGGACCACAAACCCTTGATACCGTTATTCTCCACTAAACGGTTGGAAATTACCACTCCACGTATTTCCAAATGGGTGTTGAGTCTACAAGGGTTCAACTACACCATGGTATACGTTCCAGGAAGTGAAAATAGAGTAGCGGACTGTCTCTCCAGACTACCAGCGACCAATGGGAACATGATGGATAACCCACCAGAGGAGACCATCCTTTTGGTTGAAATTCCAGCCATCAATCCAGAGGAGTGGGAGAAATCCGTGAGTGAGGACAGTGATTTCGCTACACTGAAGAATTTGATAAGCAAGGGGTGGCCTGCTAACAAGCATGAGGTGCCAGAGTCCATGCGCCATTTTTGGCCGGTGCAAGACGAACTGTCCCTGGTTAAGAACCAAATATGCAGAGGGAGTAAGATCATTCCTCCAAAAAACATGTATGAAAGGTTAATACAGATTGCCCATGAAGGTCACCCAGGGAGGAGCATGACGAAAAGCAAAATCAGGCAGCACTACTGGTTCCCTGGGATGGATTCGCTAGTGGAGGACCAAGTGAAGAATTGCACAGCCTGTAGTTGTTGTGACAAAACCAAGATTGTCTGCAAAGCACCGTTGATCCCCGTGGAGGTCCCTACCGTGCCATGGGAAAAGGTGGGTTTGGACATAATTGGGCCTCTGAATCTACTTAACCAATCCCATAGATTCATGTTTGTTCTTATAGATTACCACTCTCATTGGATTGTAACGAGAATGGTATCTTCTATCACCACTGCTTCATTGTTGAACTTCTTAAAAGACGCCTTTTCAAAGGAGGGCATACCAGGTGGTGTCATAATAACGGACAACGGAGTTCAATTCACGTCAGAGGAAATGAAACAGTTTTTATCCACTTTGGCCATTTCACACATCAAGACCCCACTCTACTGTCCCAAAGCCAACGGATTGGTTGAAAGGGCGAACAGGATGCTAAAGGACACCATCCAGCTTGCTTTGAGCTCCCAGATTCCGGTGGAGGAAGCCATCAGGAAAATGCTGTGGTCGTATCATACATCACCCAATGCTGTATCAGGAGTGTCACCGTTCGTATCTCTCAAAAGGGAGAAACCCGGGTTCCAAACTCACTCCCAACTGGCTAAATGGAGGAATTCCCGTGTGGGTGGACAGAGACGCTGTGCTGGAGAAAACTCACAAACACCAACAAGAGTACAAGCACAGGTACGACAAGCGTTGGGGAGTTTCACAAAAAAAAAAATGGAGTGAAGGCCAGTGGGTGGTGGTCAAGAAACCATCCCTGTCAAAGTCCAAATTCTCCTCGTTTTCTAAGCCACTGAGGATAACTCGGGTTAACAACAATTCAGTGGTGCTGGAAGATGGAGGCACGTGGAGTATGGACAACATAGCGAGGTGTCCTAGCACTGGGTTCCAAACCTACCTATGAGGAAGTTCGCAGTCCTGAAACGCCTGATGGGAGGGAACTCAAAGTGGCGAGGGTACGGAAACCTCCGAGTTGGCAATTGGACTACAAAATGGGACCTTAAGCCTTCCTCCATCTTTTGGGTCATTTGGGTGCCATTATGGGGGGGGCTGTGAGGGGAGTGCAATCTTATATCTCTTCTTATAACCTTTGTTGGGAGTATATGTTAGTACAGGTGCTCCAGGATGTTATTTTTTCAAAACAATGTTCCATCCTCTTGCCCCCGATCCTTGATGCATGTTCTTATTGAAATGTCATTTTGTGTATTTCCTTTGCACTATATGTTATTACAGGCGCTCCAGGATGTTATTTTTGCAAAGTAAGGTCCCATCCTCCTGCCCCCCATCCTTGAGGTATGTTCATATGAAATGTTATTTTGTGTATTTCTTTGCCCCGCAGGGAGATGTGTTGTAATCTGACTTAGGTCCCTTCCCCTCTTTTCCCCCCCTCCTTTCCCTCGCCAGTTGGGAGTGCCCTGTTGTAGAATGTTGGAGTGGGCGCTCCGTTTAGAACGTTGACAGTATGCTGGCATCTCACTAGGAGAGGCTGAAGGATTCCGACGAATAAACAACTTCTCCCGACTACATCGCTTTGGGAGTGATTATTACAACAAACTGCAACACAAATTACATCTCAGACAACAATTCCTATATGCACACAGACTCATGCTGTGTTGGTAGGCACAAAACACAGGCTGCCCCTTTCCTGGGACTGCAATTCTTACAGAACTAATGCTAATTTCAAATGTGTTGCCATTTTCCTCTCTTTTGATTTCTGCTAAATCCTAACCATCACAATTAAAAAGAAGCTGTCCTTTTCTTTCAACTGCAAGTCTTACTTTTCAACAGCAACACAAATTAAATCTCTGTCAACAATTCTTCTCTGCACACAGACTCATGGTTTGATGGTAGGCACAAAACAGTATTCCTCATTGTTACCAGTACACATTAACTTATGGTGAAAACATACTCCATAATATCTTACAAGTTTTAACCAGTTAAATATCTCCCAAACGTCAAAATGTAAAACATAAGTTTTGAAGAAGATTCACAATTCTAATATTTATCTCAAAAATCACCACATACTTTCCCTCTCAAACTCATAACTCACCTTTAAAATTAGTTAGTTGTTTAAGAAATGTGGCACTCAAACAGCAGACTATCAGAGTCAGAATATCAGAGCTCTACACCTCTCTCCTCTCTCCTCTCTCCAGACCAGTAAATGGCAATGTTTCCCTCTCTTTTTTCACACATATACATGTTAATTTCAAATCTCAGTGCTTCCCACTTTTTTTCAAATGAAATCACACATTTCTATTGGTTGAAAACTTCAACCCCTTTCCAAATGTACCCTTCCCCCAACTTGACTTCTGCCTGCTTCCATAGCAACAGCTCATGGAACACTGCTGTGAGGAGAGAGGTCAGAAGTTCAGCACACAATGATTCTAATCCAAAGAGCAAGAGTGCTTGACTTTTCAAACCTAACAGCAAATCCACAGTAATGTTCTGTGGTAACACATTTTTCTGAACCAATACAAAACATGCTTTTAAAAATTTAAACATACCGCCTAATTTTAACTGTAAAATGGTTTGAATCTGCCAATGAGTTCTTTTTATAAAAAAAGTATGCGTGCCTCCATATTTCAACTGTCTTTCATTTCATATTGCCTTTCTACTGAAAGACACCTCCTGAGTGCATCCAGATCTCCTTGGAAGATGTTCACAGTGTGGATTGTAGGTCACAGCTATGTCTTCTGGAGTGAAAAGTTTGCAGAAAAAAGAGGTATGGTGAGAGACCTTGCTTTGCCAAATGTAGACATTAAATGGATTGGTCAGAGAGGGTTAAAGTGGCACCAATTAATGCCTTTGGTGAAAACCTTTCTACATCTCCCACAGCCTAACCTTTTTATTGTGCACTGTGGTGGTAATGACCTAGGCACTTTAACTGGGGTAGGTCTGGAAAGGCTTATTAAGGACACCTTTGTGCAATTGATGTCGCTTTTTCCACAAACTGCCTTTGTATATTCTAATATATGCCAAAGGCAAAAGTGGAACTGGTCCAACCAATTTTGTCCACAGATTGACAAAGCAAGGAAGCACGTCAACAAATCTATTTCTGCTTTCCTCAGAGACTATGGTACGGGTTCTATATACCACAACAACTTGCGTTACAACATGCAAGACATTTATAGAGGAGATGGTGTACACTTCACTGATGAAGGCAACAGAGTCTTCCTCTTGAACTTTAGACTCTGCATCGGTACTTACTTGTAGGTACCAAAAAACACACAATAAACACAAGGGCTCTTTTTAGAGCCACCTTATATCTAAACACTTAAATGCGATTTTTTATTCTTTTTTTTTTAAAAGTTTTTTTTCGGGTGCACGCTGGGTGCGCGCACTCGGCGATATTTTTTTTCAAAATATAAATCTTTTTTTTTGCCCTACAAGGTCCTACTGTGACCCCCTTACAATGCCTAGTGGGTCAATATCTCCCCACTCTGCCCCTTTTCACGTTCTCCCCCTTTGTTTCTCACCCCCTCTTTATGCGAGAGACAAAATGGCGGCCGCCGCTTCCTGATTTCCACCGATTCGAATGTTTACTGACATCTAACAACCAATCAGAAGTGCGCTCGCGCACGGCAGGGTGCGCGCACAGGACTTGCTCAGTGCGGCACGCTGCGCGCATATAGATATATATATTGATTTAAATGCTATTTTCTCTGGAAATACTGAACAGATTTACACCAAACCTGCAAAAGGCACTTCATGGACCTTATGGCTACCTCTCTGCCAAATTTCACATAATTCTGTTCAGCCGTTCGGGCTGTAGCTGCGACAAAAGTCCCTATGGAAAAATCCATGGGGAAAACGTGTTTTGGGACCCCCCCTTTTTCTCAGCCCCCGCTTTACGAATCACCCCGAGACTTTCAGGGTAGGAGTGGAGCGGAGCGCCCCATTTGTTTTGAAAATTTTGCGAGGATTCGTCAACTGGCGCCAAAGTTATTCAAAATAGAATTTTAAGATTTCGTATGGAAACACGGTCCTAACTATAACTACCTACTGGCGACCGCCAGTAGGTAATATATACATATATATGTATATATATATATACATGTCAGCTCTACTTGCACCCTTTCGAATCGGGAATTCACTCGCGGGTGGGTGCCCTCAATGTGGCGATGCACTCCACAGAAAATCAAAGGTCCAACTTCCTCCAGTCGCAAAGGAAATAGGCACTCACGGGAGACGCTTAGAAGATGTTTTTATTCCGGTATAACAAACAGACGCGTTTCGGCAAATTGCCTTCCTCGGTGTTTGCTCGCACACCGGGAGGTCGCCATTTTAAGTGCATGCAAAAACTGTCATCATGAAACATCAATCATAGAAAGCGGACTTGCATTTTAGCAAATAAACGTCCGCCATTGCTAAATTTGCAATAATAACTTGTTCGAATGGTAAATACATATCAAATCACAACCTAAGTCGTTAAATAAATTTGAAGACAAGTTATCTACATGTTCACACGCACTATGGCTATTTAACGAAATTACGCCATGTATTGGCCACGGCATCAAGTAACATCGCCACAAGCGGATTATCGAATTAATCTTAGAAAACCCGTCATAAATAGACAGACAAGGCTACAGTTGTAAATCATTGCTTCGATTATGTTTATACTGTATGATGGTATCTTGCAGCTTGGATGCCCTGGGTCCCAATTTCAATTGGAAAATAAACATTGAAACCTCTATCTGATGCGTGGCTGAATATGTAACATGATTTGGCCATGTATTGGCTAGCAGTGCCACCTCATCATTAAATAATTATAAGTGTACCCAGTTGCTATCACATTATCTAACTACTCATTCCGCCGTGTATCGGCTATTGTGTACCATCCTAAATACTTACACAACTTGTAAGATACAATTGTTAAAAACCTTGTCATAATCCGATAACAATTACATGACAGTTGTCAAGTTAGTTGGTTGGATACAACTCTACTGTCAATTTGACAAAAAGTACAGATCCTACAGTTGAAACTCTACATTATTGCTTTTTTGCTTTTACTCATGTACCCAGATGTGATGCCAGTTCCTCCCCACTGTTTAAGCCTTTCGGAAATTTGGTTTGGCAATCTACTATGTACCGTGATTCCAGTCTGCGTAGCTTTCTCAATCTGTCTCCTCCTCTCACATTATCTGGTACAAGATCCAAACCATAAAATCTTAGTAGATTTCGATTGCTGGAATGTTTCTCGGCGTAGTGCCTTGCTACAGGATATGCCGTGTCTTTATTAGCAATTGCCCTTTGATGCTCCAATACCCTGATCTTTAGTGGGTGTATGGTACTGCCTATGTACCATAGATTACAGGGACATATTAGGCAGTACACTACATAGGAGATGCTGCAGGTAATGAATTTCTTGATGATTCTAGTTGTCTGTGTGCCTGGTAAATCGAACGAGAGAACTCGTCTGCTATTAGAGCACGCTTTGCACTTTCCACAGGGAAAGAAGCCTTTCATGTCCTTAAGGGTTCTAACCCCCGGAGATGCTTCCTCAAGATGACTGTGTACTAATCGATCTCTCAGAGATCTGGCCTTTCTGAATGTCACTTGTGGATATCCTGGAATATCATCATTTAATACCGGATCAGTTTTCAAAATGTGCCAGTTTTTTCTCAGTATGCGTTTTAATTGATTCGCTTCTGCTGAGTAGGTAGTGATCATCCTAAATTTCCCTTGATCACTACTTCTTCATTAGCTGACTTCTTTTTGCTGACCAACAGGTTCTTTCTGGGAATGCCTTTCACCTTATTCAGTGTATTATACAGTAAAGTGGGATTGTAGCCCCTTAAGGTGAACCTCTGTGTGCATTCTTGTGCTGTCACTTTGAAATCACATGGACATGTGCTATTGCGTTTAAGACGCAATAGTTCCCCATATGGGATGCTTTGAATCAGTTGTGGCGGATGATTACTTGTGGCAAACAGGGTAGAGTTACCTGCGGTGTCTTTACGATGCAGTGTGGTGTGTAACTGTTCTTCCATTACAAATACTTTTAGGTCTAGATAGTCCACTGCCACTGGACTGACTACCCCTGAGAATTGCAAATTAAGATGATTGTCATTCAGATTCCTGATGAAGCCATTGGCAGATTCAATACTGCCCTGCCACACTATAAATAAATCGTCTATATAACGATACCATTCAACTACTCTCCCTGTTAAATTTCCACAATCATATGTTTTTGGCACCTGCTCCTCCCACCAGCCTACGAAGAGATTCGCATAGCTGGGGGCGAAGCAGGTGCCCATCGCTGTCCCTGATACTTGTTTGAAATAGCTGTTCTCAAACAAAAATATATTGTTCATCAAACAAAATTCCGTGAACTGTAAAATCATTTCATTATGTGCAGCAAACCTCAGCTGTCTTCTATTTAGAAAGTACTGCAATGCTTTTAAACCATCATGATGATTAATACAAGTGTATAGGCTGGTGATATCTAGCACCATCATTAAGTACGTTGAATTCCAGTTAATTAAGGAAATTTTGCTCAGAAAGTCTTTGGTGTCTCTTATATATGATTTAAATTCTACCACAAATGGAAAGAGAAAATGATCAATGAACATGGACATATGTTCTGTCAGACTGCCCTGTGACGAGACTATAGGTCTTCCAGGAGGGCGGGCTGCATCCTTGTGTATCTTCGGGATGTGGTAAAACGTTGCTGTCACCGGATTAGGACACCTCAAAAATAAATGTTCATCTTTGCCCAGCATTCCTCTGGTATTCCACATTTTAATCATAGTGTCATATTTTTCCACGCTTTCCAAATATGTTCCTCGTGTCGTCGGTACGTAGTATTTTGTGTCTGTAAGTTGTCTTAATGCTTCTTCACGATATTGTGATCTTGTTTGCAAAACTACATTACCACCTTTGTCTGAAGGTTTTATAATGATCATTTTGTCTTCCATCAAATTGGTTAATGCCAGCTTCTCCTCTTTGGTTAAATTGTCTCTCCCAGTGGCACGGTACTTTTTGCCTCTAAAGTCAAGTAAATCTTTGACCATAGCCTCAGAGAATACGTCAATAGAGTCATAGGGCATTTGCGGGACAAACAACGATTTGGGTTTGAATGGACTCTCTTGCATCCCTTGTTCGATACCAACTTTCATTGCCCTTTCTGTCATGGACAATCCAGTATTTTCCAGATCTGTGGTATTTAAATTTTGCAAGAGTTCCACTGCGTTTATATCATTGCAGGTCAGTGCGTCAGTTGCCGTAATTCTTGAAGCAATGCCTTTGACATCTTTCATGGTGGGTCGTAATTTAAAGTATTTATGTAATTTTAGTTTTCGCACAAAACAAAACAAGTCGATTCTAGTTTGTGTAAATTCCAGGTGGTTTGTGGGACAGAATGTAAGTCCCAATGATAGGACTTTTATTTCATCCTCAGACAGGGTTCTCTGGGTGAGGTTGACGACAGTGAGATTACTCATACTAGTTATTTCTTGTTGTATCTCTTCCTCCGCGGTGTCCACGTTCTTCCTCTTCTTGCCCCACCCTGATCTCCGCGTTCTTCGGTTGCTCTTTCTGGTGGTTTGTTCTTGCCACCCCTTAGCCATGACTGCCTGATGATTTTGAACTCGTCGAAAAAAGGAGTAGTTGTGTTTCCGACCGTGGCCTGGCTTGCAATGCGTTCGTCTTTTGACTCATTTTCAGTGACTTCTGACACCTGCCCTGTTTCCGTTTGCCTCGTTTGCAAAGACAGTTGTTTTCTGGGGATATCGAATTTGCGTGCAAATGTTAGCACTCTTCCATGGAGGTAATCCTGTTCGTCCCGAAACGCGTCTGTTTGTTATACCGGAATAAAAACATCTTCTAAGCGTCTCCCGTGAGTGCCTATTTCCTTTGCGACTGGAGGAAGTTGGAGCTTTGATACATATATATATATATATATATATATATATATATATATATATATATATATATATATGTATATATATTTTGCACGACAATCCTCCTGGAATGGAGGAAAAACGGGCCGCACTCCCAAAGTATCAGTTGCAAACGTTTTTATTTCTTTACATCGGGGCCGTAGCAGAGCTAGATCTACGCGTTTCGATGCCGCCTGGCACCTTGCTCACGATCAACTCGCTCTCGGACAAAAGTCTCGTTAAAAGGCAAACCACTTGCTATGACGTCATTTCCTGTTTGTTTACAGGCTCAATGCCTACTGGTCATTGTAGTTTGTCAGCGATATTCTCTGAAACGAAGGGTTTCTTTATTTGCTTTTTTAAGCTTTTCTGCATTAAATGTCTTTTGAAACCATGATGGATTTGTAAGGTTACTCATATTCTTCATATTCAGGCTTCCCCTGATCTTCTACTTCTCTCGCATCGGTATTGGCAGAATATCTTACATTGCACGGGAAATAGTTTCCATTTTTCCTAAACTTGTGCCAGGTCTATGTGGCTTTTGGGGCAAAAATTAATCCCTTTCTTCAGTAGTTTCGTCTCTGCTTCATTTATTGGTCTCTTAGATAGATTTACCACCTGTAGCTCATCATTTATCGTTTCTGTCTCTGTCGCATGCTCCTCGTTTCCGTGCCTATTTTCTCCGAACCACCGCTTGCGCCTTTTTCCTCGTCTCTGTGGTTTCTTTCCGGCCACTGTCGGCCTCTTCCTCTTCCCCTTTGTTGCTGCTGCTGCATGGGACGATTTTGTTCCCATTGTCTCTGTTGGAGCACGAGGCGCATGTCTCCTAAAAAAGACATTTTCACAGTATCTCGCATTGATGCGGATTCCCCATCATTAGAGTCCCCAGATGCTAGCGAGGAAACATTACTTGATAAGCTACTGGTGCTGTTCCATGAGATTTGTTCTTTCAGTCCATCAAATTTCCTTGCGAAAGTGAATATGCGGCCTTCAGCATAATCGTTTGTGTCTCGTATAAACTTGGAATGTTTTCTTTCCCTTACTGTGTCTTCATGTTTTTCTATTTGGATCTCCAGCTCATCTTTGAATTTGTTCATTTCAGAATGAGAAAATAATCAAAAGCAAAAAGGAAAAAAGAAATAATGACAAAGAAGCAGAAGAACTTTATTGACAAAATGAAAAACAACAATACAGTCTAAAAAGGAAAAAAGGAAACCATTTCCTGCGCAATGCAAGTTACTCTGTCAACACCGATGCGAGAGAAGGATTAGATCAGGGGAAGCCTGAATATGAGAAACTGAGTAACTTTGCAAATGAAGCAAAAACTTAATATACTTGATTGTGGGAGAATCAGAAAATAAATCAAAAAGAAAAAAGAAAAAAGAAATAATGAAAAAGAAGCAGAAGAACTTTATGGACAAAATGAAGAACAACGGCACAGTTTAGGAAAAATGGAAACTATTTCCCGTGCAATGTAAGATATTCTGCCAATACCGATGCGAGAGAAGTAGAAGATCAGGGGAAGCCTGAAGATGAAGAATATGAGTAACCTTACAAATCCATCATGGTTTCAAAAGACATTTAATGCAGAAAAGCTTAAAAAAGCAAATAAAGAAACCCTTCGTTTCAGAGAATATCGCTGACAAACTACAATGACCAGTAGGCATTGAGCCTGTAAACAAACAGGAAATGACGTCATAGCAAGTGGTTTGCCTTTTAACGAGACTTTTGTCCGAGAGCGAGTTGATTGTGAGCAAGGTGCCAGGCGGCATCGAAACGCGTAGATCTAGCTCTGCTACGGCCCCGATGTAAAGAAATAAAAACGTTTGCAACTGATACTTTGGGAGTGCGGCCCGTTTTTCCTCCATTCCAGGAGGATTGTCGTGCAAATTAATAGCGGTATGGTTCAACCGCGGGGCAACGCACCCACGAAGAGCGCTGAAAACAACCGGCAAAAAGGAACCTTTGTGGAGGAGATATGTATATATATATATATACATATATATATTCAGTGAAAAAACCATAGGTTTCACACATGTTATAGTTAGCTGGACATTTTACTCGTAAAAAACCAATGAAATTGCCCCGTTATAGTTAGTTCAGCTAACTATAACTCGCGCGCCCGCAATGCACTGCTGATGATGTCACATATTACATCACTCATGACATGGTCAGTGACATCACTCATGACATCACTGATGACATCTCAAATGACATCACTGATGACATCACTGATGACATCATCCAGTGAATGTGGGTTTTTCTGAAAATTAAATATGTTTTATATATGTATATCTCAAGGTCGATGGAAGAATAAATGGGTATATAAGTGTCTAAATGGATGATTTGTTTTTGAAAAATTGATTGTTTAACTGACTGATTAAGTGTATCATAGTGAATACATGTTTTAGTGAGTAATGTTTAAATATGTATATATCTGTATCAGTCTCTCACTTTGTGTATAAGTGGCTGCATGGGTTGGTGAGTAGCTACATGGGTGTCTATATAGGTTATTAGTTGGTTTTTTGAGTATCAGTCTGAGTGTCTGCATGGTTCGGTGGGGGGTATTACGTAGTGCATAGGTGTATGAATGAGTGACTCACTGTTTGTATGTGTTGAACACAGCATGTGTGCAGGACTGTATGGGTGGATGAGTGTGTGCATGGATGTGTTATTGAGTGAATGACTGTCTCAATAGTGTCTTTATGAGTAACTACATATGTTTTAAACTAGTATATGTGACTATTGGTGTGTATATGTGAGTATATGTGAGAGTGAGAGATTGAAAGAGTTCTTGTATGAATAAGTATGTGTTTCTATAAGTGATTGTTTAAAAGACTAAGTATGTGTAAGTTTCCGTAGAAGTAAGTGTGGTGGTGTGTGTATAACTGTATATGCAAGTAAATGTATGTTTGATTCTTTGTTAGCATGAGTGACTATGTGTGTGAGTAACTCTATGGATGAGTGGCATTGTGTAACAGGATGTATAGGTGTATGAGTACATATGATGAGTGAGTACATGTATGAGTGACTGAATTGGACTGTTGGTGAATGAGTGGATGTGTATGTGGATCTTAGAATTACTGAATAGGTTGTTTTAACTGGTATTGGTATGTCCATTGTTTTGAACATTGTAGTTTCTATTTTTGAATGTGTGTGTCAAAGGTTATATTAGGGGAAGAGGAGGTCTGCCACTCTATCACAAGGATGATGTCATCAGTGATGTTATCAGTGATGTCATTTGAGATGTCATCAGTGATGTCATGAGTGATGTCACTGACCATGTCATGAGTGATGTAATATGTGACGTCATCAGCAGTGCATTGCGGGCGCGCGAGTTATAGTTAGCTGAACTAACTATAACGGGGCAATTTCATTGGTTTTTTACGAGTAAAATGTCCAGCTAACTATAACATGTGTGAAACCTATGGTTTTTTCACTGAATTTCTAAGGTTTTTTAAATGCTAATTCCTAACTATAACGTGTGTGAAACCTATGGTTTTTTCACTGAATTTCAAAGGTTTTTTAAATGCTAATTCCTAACTATAACGTGTGTGAAACCCATGGTTTTTTCAGTGAATTTGCAAGGTTTTTTAAATGCTAATTTTTTTTTTATTCTTCAATTTTTTCAAACATATTTTTAATTTAATTTTCTTACCTTTTATAAAGACTATGCTTAAATTTTTAAAATCCTTAAATATTTTTTTTTAATATATTTTTTAAAATAAACATGTAAAATTTATTTCCAGTTCTTTTTTATTTTTTTTATTTTTTTTTAGTACGCGTACCGTAAGCTCACGGTAAGCGTACGGTTTACGCAACGTCCGTAATCTATCTACGCTGCTTGCGTATAGTTACGCACTTTGCGTAGCCGCGCGTACTGCGCGTGGGACGCGTGCGCGCTTACGCCACACGCGCACGTTACGCGGAAGTGCCGGGGAGTGACTGTTATGCGCATGCGCGCAAGCGCGTGTCTTTTTTACGCGCACGCGTACTTTTTGCCGTAAGCGTACCGTAAGCGTACCGTAAGCGTACGGTAGGTCATGTGATCTTGAAACACAACTTTTGATTGGTTGAAACTACTTTCAGTTCTAGAACTCTCCTACACCACACCCATTCCCCTCATTTCTGCTTGTGATCCCTTGGGAGAAGGAGCTGGTTTGTCTTTGGGATACGATGGCAGAACAGCAGAGCTCTTCTGAGAGTGAGGCTAGCACTAGCAGCACTGTCTTGAGGCAGAGATCGAGGAAACAAAAGCCTTCTTATGTTTGGGATTATTTTACTTTTCCAGAAGGCCAGCAAAAGGTGAATGCACCCTTAGTTACTTGCAGGCTGGGTAAGCGTGTACTTTCTAGAGGTAATCCTGACAGGAAGTATTCCTTTGGGAATCACACCATGAAGAGACACCTCCAGGATGTACACAGAAGGACACATGGTCATCTTTTTGGAGGTAACTCTTCAGAAAGACGAGCCAGTACATCCACAGCAGCTCAGCCTGGACCATCATCTGCAGGGCTTACTCCTTCTTCTGCAGGTCAGGTGAGCCCTTCATCTGTGGGGGGAGAATCTCCTTTTGCTGGCCCTCTGGAAATGAACCCTCGATTTCGGAAGGTTGATATTCATTGCACATTTTGTAAAGATCTAATTTGCCATAGGGAGACCAGTGTTTCCCTAGTGAACAACAAAATAGATCAGCACATTTGTCGCTTTGAATAATTTTCCCATGCTTCCTTTCCTCTGTCCCTGCATGAACACAACGGTTCTTTTAAGAGCCAACCTTATCTTTCATCTTTTTTTTACATATGTTTTTAAAAACTTTTTTTTATTTTTTTTTACCGTACGCGTACGGTGCGCGTACTTTTTTTTTATTTTTTTAAAAAAACACTAAAAATCATTTATCACATTACATTGTCCTTGAGAGACTACAATTATTATTATTGACTTACCATACTCACTGAAAAAATATTTATTCATTTCTTTTTTTTAAAAATAGTTTTAAAAATGTTTGTAGTTTTCGAAAATTTTCTATATCTATCTGGAAAAAAAGAAAAAAGTATTAATATTTTTTAAACATTTTATAATACAGTACACATATTTACATTTTTTACCAAAAAATCTTTTTGCCTTATTTTTGCTGTTTTCAGAATATATTGCATTTCACTATAAATTGTGAAAGCAATTGCATTCATCATTTTACAGCGGGCAAAAAAAAATACCAATCACAAAGATTGTATTAAAAAAGCCCTGATTCTTTTTTTACTTAAACTTAACATCATAGAAATGCATAATATTGTAAAAAAATATCATCTAATACCAATACTTATTTCTTTAAAATACCGTCTGATATGTTTGTTTCAGAACTATAATCACAATATTATATCTCAAATAACTCCAAAATACATCTGATTTCATTTCCTTTAGGCCAAATAGTAATTTTAATTTTTTTTTTGGAATAAATTTCCAACGGAAATCCAATAAAATTCTAAAGTTTAATTTGTCCAGATCTCACCGATTCTCTGTAACATTTTGGTTCACGAAAATTTTTTGAATAATTTATTTAGTCCACAATAGAATTGGTTACTTTTCCACATGGCCAAATAGTAATTTTTTAAATCATTTTTGAAAAAATTTCCAATGGCAGTCCAATAACATTCCAAAATTTAAAATGTGCAGAAGTTACCGATAATCTCTAAATTATTGGTTTTTCAAAATTGCATTAAAAATTAAAAAAGTCCACATTACAATTGGTTATCTTTCCATTAGGCCAAATGATAATTTTAAAAATCTTTTTTTTACAAAATTGCAATGGTAATCCAGTAAAATGGTAAAATTATTTTGTCCAGATCTTGCCAAGTCTCTCTAAAATTTAGGTTTCAGGAAGATTAGATAGGAATTTGCTAAATCAAAAGGCAAACGTTGTTTGAAAATCAATTGGGAATCATTACACAGTGTCCAGCCTTTTTCACATTTTAGATAAACTGTGTAATGTCCAGAAGTAACAGTAGGTCCATCATGGAAAATTATTGCAACAGTTACAAAAGTTTTTCCTGAAATTGATAATTGCTGTCCTGTAAACTTCTTTATTAAAGTATCCAATTTTGAACCATCAGCTCTACATCGTTGCATCATTAAAATTACATACTGTCCGTATTCCTTTAAAATTAATGTTGAAAACATGTCAGAATTACACTCACCACATTTCATGCTATGATTAGCATCTTTAACTAATTTTGCAAAAGTGACTGTTTTACTCTCTGGCAATGTCAAATAAATAAACCTTTCATTATCAACAATAGAGCCACATATATTATAACAATTATCACAACTATGTTCCCATTTATAAGAGAGACCAAAAAAAATGTCAATGGGAACTCCTTCTTCTTCCACTACCTGAAGAAAATACATCAAAAATTCATGTGCATCTTGCTGTTCATTTTGAGAAAACTGTGTTCGTCCTGAACATACATCTAAAAGTTTTCTAATGTCAGTAGCACTTTCTATTTGAGTTTTATCTTTACTCAGCTTTTGAAAAAGGAGACTCAGCTCTGAACAGAATCTTTTTCCCTGATTTACTATTATCTGCTCTTGCAAACTTTCCAGATAAAATGCAACATTCAGCACTACATTTGCGTAGCAGTTGACACCAGAGCTATTTTCAAAATGACATCCTACAACCTGTTCTTCATTTTCCTTTTTCTTTTTGCTTGCAATTACATCACTCCTCTTTTTTTTCCTCTTCTCTACATCTTCACTACAGATATTCTCATTTTTTCTTTTACGAGAAACTACACGTTTCTCCAACACAGGATACTGACCTAAATGAGGAGCATAGCTTCTTCTTAATCTATTATACTCCTTTACACAATTTGTATCAGCACTAACTTTTGATTCTTCAAAGTCTATCATGAATAAACCTGATAATGTTTTGACTCGTGACAAAGCAACATATGCCATACCTTCTTTGAACACAGTTGAACCAATGTTCACAAATGCACAATCTACAGTCAATCCTTGAGACTTGTGAATAGTTACAGCATATGCTAGAGAAAACGGAAACTGCTTCCTACGTACATATAAGTCTTTCACAAGCATAAAACGAACTGTACAACGACAAATATCTTTAACTTCATCTATCTGATCAAATTTTATTTTTAAACATTCAATTCCTTCTTTTTTCTGATAATTAATAAAACCCACAACTCTTCCCATCGCTCCATTAACTAAACCTTTCTCAACATCCAAATTTCTCCTTAAAAACACTCTACAGTTCATGCAAACCAAACATATAGATTTTTTTCTAATCCAGCTGTTTTGGAGATGTTCTTCTCTAGTGAGTCCAATTTATTTTTCAGTTTGCCTGTTACTGTGACAGTAATTCTTCCATCCTCAATTTTGTCCACTGCTTCCAATTTCCTGATCTCTTCCTTTTCCAATTTCAAAAGCTCCTCATTGAATATTGAGCATTCACGTAGAGTAGGCATTAAGCAGATGACACTTTTGTTTTCTGCAATGTTCTTGTATATCTTCTCTGCAACTATTTCTTCCTTTGGAAATAAATTATGTAGCAGCCGAGTCTGTAATGCTTTTTTGCCAGCTTCTGTGAGTAGTCCAATCCTGATATCTTTCAGAATACTTCCATATTCTTCATCGTTTGCTTGCCTCATATTAGTTGTAAGTTCCTTGTACTCAAAGAAGGACCAAATATTTGTATTACCGATGCTTCCCAATGACTTCTTCGTGTCTTCATGTGTCACAGTATTAAACACTGGTTGTCCTTTAACTGGAGTAAGTTGCAAAAGATCTCCAAAAACTATGACGTGTTTTCCACCAAATAACACGTCATAGTCTGTCTTCAAAATTTGCTGCATTCTTAAATGCACAAAGGCAAGCATTAAGTTTGATACCATGCTCACCTCATCAATAATGAGAACTTGCATCTTCTTCAATACTCGTGAAACTTCCAAGGATGCTTCTCCAGTTAGCTTGTTGAATTGTATTTTGTTCTCATGCTCCACTGGTAACATTAGCAAACGATGTAAGGTGATTCCTTTTATGTTATATGCTGCTAACCCAGTTGGAGCAGTAACCACACAAGACAAAGTAGAATCCGTTTTTTGCTTTAGGTAGCTTCTGATGACTTTAATTAGGAAACTTTTTCCAGTGCCAGCTTGTCCGCTTACATACATCCTGATTGGATGAAATGATGTGCATGAGCACTCTTTTTTTACATGTAGAAATCCGTGATCAATTTTGTTTTTGATCTCTTCATAAATTTGTTGCTGCTCTTGATTCAGTTGTCTTTCCAAATTTTCTAAGTCTATAAATTCTTCTTGAGCTTGATTCATAGCTGTTTCCACTTCATTCATGGCTATTGATGCTTCATTTTCAACGATTGGTTGTCCTAGGGGATCTTGACTGTGTGTTCCTGAACTTTGGCTGTCCTGAGAACTGTCTCTAGCTATTTCTGCTGCAATTATAGTTTCCTGTTCAATTTCTTCATTTAACATTTGCAGATAAGTTGTGAATGTATTGCATTGTATGCTGTCTTTGCAAGCATTAAATGAATCCTCATAGCTTTGAAATTCTCCCAGTAGTTCATCCTCTGTACGCCATGGTTTAAACAACTGTAAAAGAGCCAAGTAGTAAAATTCTTTCTTGTCGGTAGTGTCGCAACTCAGCTTCCGGTGATTTATCAAACTTCCTTTGGTTTGCTTCACCAAACATCCTTCTTCACCAACAACTTTATATTTTCCATTATTAATGTCTTCTGCAGCTTTCCGTGAATAAATGTAGTTCTGCAACACTTCATAGAGACACATGTTCTCCAGATGATGACTTCTCTTGGGATAATATGTGTCCAACATGTTTGTTTTCAATATATCTGTACTTTCTGGGTCATTCTCGGCCAAATATTCAATTTCTCCAACAGATTTCAGTACCCGATTTCTCATTGCTGCAATGCCTAAACTTGCCCAAATTATTCTTCTTGACTTCGAGTAGAGACTTGCAGAAGATAACCTATCTGAACATTCGTAGGATCCAATTTCTCGATGCGATAACATCTTCAAACTGAAACTGTACAGCTTCTTACTGACAGTCTTCTCGTGAGAAATCTCTTCCCACATTTCCTTCAATTCTGTTTTTTCTGATTTCGTAATGTAAGACGTTACATATCGTGCAACAGCAATGGAATTGTCAGCTACATACTGTATATCCATGTTAGCGTTCCACATGGATAAAATGACTGGGTTGTAGTCATTTATATTTTTTGATTCTTCTTTTCTTTTAAGGTTGTAGGTATTCTTAGGTGATTTTCTTGTGATAGTATGTCTCACAGCTGACATAAAACTGTTTACTCTTCCATTTGAAAGAACAGGTCTAGGAAATCCAAATCGACATTTAGTGTAGTATTTTTCTTTGCTCTTGTATTTCCGTCGACAGTATTTTCCACACCGATGACTTTGGAAACGTAAAACTTGCTCCTTTAACTTGTTCTCTTCTGTGCTTTTTGGTATACCACATGTTGCATATTCTTCAATGTAAGATAACACTGCTTCATCAGTATCTGTTCCAAACTTTGGGGCATCCTTGATCCACAACAGCATATGAATATGAGGAGCACCTCTTGCCTGGTACTCTTTTCTCCAAAAGAAATCCACTACTTCTCCAAGGGGTGGATTTTTTTTATTGCAGATGAAGGACATCATAGCCTCAAATCTATGATTGAAATATCTGCAAACATTAACCGGATCCAATGAGCACAGTTCTCCTGCTGTCTTGTATTCGATGTTTTTAATGTTTGAATTGGCCTCTCGTAGAAAATCCAGTAAATCATCCCAAGCGTACTCGGCACAGCTTAGGGTAAGGAACCATGTTGGTGTTCCTAAATTGCGTAACATGCATTTTAGTTCACCATGGCGTCGGTACCAATATTCATTTGTCCCACGCTGACAAGCCATCAGATTGATCAGTTGTGTTTCCAAATGATCATCTCGGTGCTGCACTTTCTCCATAAAATCCTTAGCAGACACATTTTGTAAATGTACTCCACTTTTTAAAATGTGATTTACTGCATAAGACAGTGCAGACAAGTCGCTTTCAAATAAAAGATGGAACAAATAAGGAATACTTTGTCGAAATCTGGGATCTTCAGCATATAGTCTTGTAGTCCGATACTCTGAAGCTGGAATCTGTTCTGGACGTTCATCGTATCGTCCTCCTTTTCCCGTAGGAAACAGCTGGGGAAAACATCGAGCTTCCAAGCTCTCCTCCCATACACTCACGGGAGTTCCTTTTGCTTTCTTCATCTGAAAGAGATCAATATTGTCTCCCATAACTTCTTTCGAATGAAGAGGATGTATGCTAAAATGTTCATAAATTTCTTCTTCCTTTGTCTTGTCCACTTTTTCAATTTGTCCAGTTGGTGTTTCTGTGTCTTCTTGAAAATCTTCGTCTTCTTCTTCTTCTTCTATATAAATTGATTCATACCATTTGTTATTTTTTTTCAAATACAAATTTGCTCTTTGTACTTTCCGCACATCTACCAGCTCCTGCCAAATCTTCTTATTCTTTGTAGGTACACCATTAACCAGAATAATTAATGGTTCAGTTTCCAAAGTATCCGCATCAATAGTTTCCATATTTTTTTTCAAATCCAAGGGCAAATACACCACTCTACCTTTTAAACCTCTCAGTAAATCTGAAGGAGGTAATTTACCAGTTTTGGGCTCCATACGTACTATGGTCTGGAACGGATGAACACATTGAATGAGTATAGACTCATATGTATTTAATTCAGAAAGTTCAGCAGGAATAGCATCCAATTCTAAATTTTTATGTACAGCTCTGGTCGGCATTCTATTTTCCTCTAACTTGTTGTAACAGTATTTACAAATACGCTGATCTTCACCCAATTCAAAACAATTTTCAAGAAATATATATGTGGCAAAATCCATCCACTTATAATTATCTTCATTTTCACTCTTTCTGTAGAGATCAACATTCCTAGTTTGTTTTCTATAATGAGTTCTGCGGCAACAAATACAAGTAACATTTGGTCTTTCATTAGAGACTATTGCAAATTTTGTTATGTGATCATTAAATGTCTTACTTACAGAAGGTTCTACATTCTCTTCCACTTCTTCCTCATTTACTGTGTCCTTCTCTGCACTGTTTTGTTCAGGACCAAAGTAACAAAACTGAATTTCATCAACAACCTTCTCTACATCTGATACCGTTCCTCGGAACAGAGCCCTATTCAATTCATTTAACTTTATTGCTGGACTTTTGGCAAAATACAACCGTCTCACAAACTTTCTCATTTCAGTATGATGAACAGCCAGCATCCTAAAATGATGGAAAACACTATTGCACACTTTTCTAGATAGACAAGCCAGAGAATGACCCTGCAAACCAGTATTCTCTCTCACTCTGCATGGATCCAGACTTTGAAGCACCTTAATCTTCTGTTTTACACTTTTTTTACTATATTCTCTTAGAAACTCTCGAAATCTGTCAATAGATTCCTAACGCACAGTGCAAATACTACTACAATTCCAAGTGTACACTGGGGCTTTAGGACGTCTCCCCATTGCCTCATCTGCCATCACTTGTACCTCATCTCTTGGAACCATTATCTCCTTCTCCATTATGCAACCATTTTTTACTTCGTATGAACGACCTCTGGTGTCAACTGCATGCAGCAAACTATTACTTTGAAAATAGCTCTCTTCATTAAAAAAAGGTTCACTACTTGAACTATGCATCCACTTTCCTAAAAACACTTTACAAAAGTTTGTTCTGTTCACTACTCTTTTGCTTTTGCTTTGTGATTTCAGTACATTAACCATTTTATCTAATGTACGCATCCTATTCAAAATTAATATGAATAGTTTCCTTTTTAATTCTAATGCTTTTGCTGCAATGGCTTCAATTTCTTTTTTTCTCTTGTAATATTTTGCCTTTTGCTTATATTTCTTCACATCCTTTATCAAATTGGACATAACTCTTCTCTGAAACATTTTTCTACGTATCTCTTTAAACGCTGTTTTTCTGTTTATGTAAAACTTTTCAGTTGCAGAAGGTATATTTGCATTAACTAAATTCTCAATTTTTTGCTGTTCTCTTCGTTTTGTTACATTCTTCCCAGGACAGACATTTTGTACATTTTTCTTTGTTTTGAATATTTTTTTAAGAAATTGTTTTTTCTGCTTACCAGAAGATTTTTTCTTTTTCCCAACATGAGCATCTTCTACTAACTTTGGTCCTCCAGTTGTCTTCAAATATAGTTTTTTTTTTAGCGTTTTTTGAACTCGAGATTTTGTAGGCATCTTAAATTTTGTTCACTGTTCTTCAGCAATACCTGAAAAAAACTAAAAAAAAATCCTTTATTGTATTTAAATATATTACTACATTTCTTTTCACAATAGTCACAAAACAAAATTTCTTTGCCAATTTGAATGCACACAAACTGCTCTTTTTTTGGGGCAAGTGAAAATCTCTTTTACAAACTGTCACATTATGAAACCACTTTTCAGATTTTTTAAAAAGCCCATGTCCAGAGTGCTACACTCCAGCAAGGGCAACCAGCCTTAGTGAAGCTCAATGTATTTGCATTACAGACTGAAACCTGAAAACCCCACTCGCTTCTAAATACTGTGCATGACTATACACGGCAAGCACATGGGTGTGTGCTAAGACTCTGCTTCTTCCCCCAAAAATTCACTCCCCCTTTCCATCTAATGCAACTGTGAAATCACCAGAGCAAGACGCAATAAATCTCTGCCTATAATTCCTCTATGCACACAGAGTCATGTTTTCACATTAGTCCCAAAACGAAATTTCTTTGCCATTTTTAAAGCACACTTACTGCTCTTTTTTTTTTCGGGGCAAGTGAAAATCACTTTTACAGACTGACACATTATGAAACCTTTTTTTTTAATTTATTTAATTGCACTTGTCCAAGCTGTTTTTTTCAGACCACCACCATGTGTATTCGCGGTGACTGCCTACACTCCAGCAAGGGCAACCAGCCTTAGTGATGCTGAATGTATTTGCATTACAGACTTAAACCTGAAAACCCCACTCGCTTGTAAATACTGTGCATGACTATACATGGCAAGCACATGGGTGTGTGCTAAGACTCTGCTTCTTCCCCCAAAAATTCGCTCCCCCTTTCCATCTAATGCAACTGTGAAATCACCAGAGCAAGACGCAATAAATCTCTGCCTATAATTCCTCTATGCACACAGAGTCATTTTTTCACATTAGTCCCAAAACGAAATTTCTTTGCCATTTTGAAAGCACACTTACTGCTCTTTTTTTTTCGGGCCAAGTGAAAATCACTTTTTACAATTGGAAATCACTTTTACAGACTGACACATTATAAAACCACTTTTTTTGATTTATTTAAATGCACATGTCCAAGCTGTTTTTTCAGACCACCACCATGTGTATTCTCTGTGACTGCCTACACTCCAGCAAGGGCAACCGGCCTTAGTGATGCTGAATGTATTTGCATTACAGACTTAAACCTGAAAACCCCACTCGCTTCTAAATACTGTGCATGACTATACATGGCAAGCACATGGGTGTGTGCTAAGACTCTGCTTCTTCCCCCAAAAATTCGCTCCCCCTTTCCATCTAATGCAACTGTGAAATCACCAGAGCAAGACGCAATAAATCTCTGCCTATAATTCCTCTATGCACACAGAGTCATGTTTTCACATTAGTCCCAAAACGAAATTTCTTTGCCATTTTTAAAGCACACTTACTGCTCTTTTTTTTTCGGGGCAAGTGAAAATCACTTTTACAGACTGACACATTATGAAACCTTTTTTTTTAATTTATTTAATTGCACATGTCCAAGCTGTTTTTTCAGACCACCACCATGTGTATTCTCTGTGACTGCCTACACTCCAGCAAGGGCAACCAGCCTTAGTGATGCTGAATGTATTTGCATTACAGACTTAAACCTGAAAACCCCACTCGCTTCTAAATACTGTGCATGACTATACATGGCAAGCACATGGGTGTGTGCTAAGACTCTGCTTCTTCCCCCAAAAATTCGCCCCCCTTTCCATCTAATGCAACTGTGAAATCACCAGAGCAAGACGCAATAAATCTCTGCCTATAATTCCTCTATGCACACAGAGTCATGTTTTCACATTAGTCCCAAAACGAAATTTCTTTGCCATTTTGAAAGCACACTTACTGCTCTTTTTTTTTCGGGCCAAGTGAAAATCACTTTTTACAATTGGAAATCACTTTTACAGACTGACACATTATGAAACCACTTTTTTTGATTTATTTAAATGCACATGTCCAAGCTGTTTTTTCAGACCACCACCATGTGTATTCTCTGTGACTGCCTACACTCCAGCAAGGGCAACCAGCCTTAGTGATGCTGAATGTATTTGCATTACAGACTTAAACCTGAAAACCCCACTCGCTTGTAAATACTGTGCATGACTATACATGGCAAGCACATGGGTGTGTGCTAAGACTCTGCTTCTTCCCCCAAAAATTCGCCCCCCCTTTCCATCTAATGCAACTGTGAAATCACCAGAGCAAGACGCAATAAATCTCTGCCTATAATTCCTCTATGCACACAGAGTCATGTTTTCACATTAGTCCCAAAACGAAATTTCTTTGCCATTTTTAAAGCACACTTACTGCTCTTTTTTTTTCGGGGCAAGTGAAAATCACTTTTACAGACTGACACATTATGAAACCTTTTTTTTAAATTTATTTAATTGCACATGTCCAAGCTGTTTTTTCAGACCACCACCATGTGTATTCTCTGTGACTGCCTACACTCCAGCAAGGGCAACCAGCCTTAGTGATGCTGAAGGTATTTGCATTACAGACTTAAACCTGAAAACCCCACTCGCTTCTAAATACTGTGCATGACTATACATGGCAAGCACATGGGTGTGTGCTAAGACTCTGCTTCTTCCCCCAAAAATTCGCCCCCCTTTCCATCTAATGCAACTGTGAAATCACCAGAGCAAGACGCAATAAATCTCTGCCTATAATTCCTCTATGCACACAGAGTCATGTTTTCACATTAGTCCCAAATCGAAATTTCTTTGCCATTTTGAAAGCACACTTACTGCTCTTTTTTTTTCGGGCCAAGTGAAAATCACTTTTTACAATTGGAAATCACTTTTACAGACTGACACATTATGAAACCTTTTTTTTTAATTTATTTAATTGCACATGTCCAAGCTGTTTTTTCAGACCACCACCATGTGTATTCTCTGTGACTGCCTACACTCCAGCAAGGGCAACCAGCCTTAGTGATGCTGAATGTATTTGCATTACAGACTTAAACCTGAAAACCCCACTCGCTTCTAAATACTGTGCATGACTATACATAGCAAGCACATGGGTGTGTGCTAAGACTCTGCTTCTTCCCCCAAAAATTCGCCCCCCTTTCCATCTAATGCAACTGTGAAATCACCAGAGCAAGACGCAATAAATCTCTGCCTATAATTCCTCTATGCACACAGAGTCATGTTTTCACATTAGTCCCAAAACGAAATTTCTTTGCCATTTTGAAAGCACACTTACTGCTCTTTTTTTTTCGGGCCAAGTGAAAATCACTTTTTACAATTGGAAATCACTTTTACAGACTGACACATTATGAAACCACTTTTTTTGATTTATTTAAATGCACACGTCCAAGCTGTTTTTTCAGACCACCACCATGTGTATTCTCTGTGACTGCCTACACTCCAGCAAGGGCAACCAGCCTTAGTGATGCTGAATGTATTTGCATTACAGACTTAAACCTGAAAACCCCACTCGCTTCTAAATACTGTGCATGACTATACATGGCAAGCACATGGGTGTGTGCTAAGACTCTGCTTCTTCCCCCAAAAATTCGCTCCCCCTTTCCATCTAATGCAACTGTGAAATCACCAGAGCAAGACGCAATAAATCTCTGCCTATAATTCTTCTATGCACACAGAGTCATGTTTTCACATTAGTCCCAAAACGAAATTTCTTTGCCAATTTGAAAGCACATTTACTGCTCTTTTTTTTTTCGGGGCAAGTGTAAATCACTTTTACAGACTGACACATTATGAAACCACCATGTGTAACTACAACAAAAACAATTCCCATTTCTATTATTCATTTCTTAAGTTACCACATACATCCCCTCTCAAACTGTAAACTCACCTTTAAAATTAGTTAGTTGTGAAAGAAATGTGACACTCAAACAGCAGATTATCAGAGCCAGGATCTCTGTTGTGTTCACCTCTCTCCTCTCAGCAGAACCAGATAATGGCAAACTTTCCCTCTATTTTTCCACACATATACATGTAAGTTTCAAATCTCAGTGCTTCCCCCTTTTTTTCAAATGTAATCACACATTTCTATTGGTTGAAAACCAACCCTTTTCCAAAAGTACCCTTCCCCCAACTTGACTTCTGCCTAGTACCCTTCCCCCAACTTTACTTCTGCCTGCTACCATAGCAACAGCTCATGGAACACTGCTGTGTAGAGTTAGGTCAGAAGTTCGACACAAAATGTTTCAATTCCACAGAGCAAGAGTGCTTGACTTTTCAAACCTTACAGCAAATCCATAGTAATGTTCTTTGGTTACACATTTTTTTGTACCAATACAAAACATGCTTCTATTAATTTACACATACAGCCTAGTTTTTATTCTAGAATGGTATGAAACAGCCAATCAGTTCTTTTTGTTTTGAAAAAAATATGTATGCCTCCATTTCCAAACTGTCTTTCTTCTTTTCATATTGCCATTCTACTGAAAGACACCTCCTGAGTGCATCCAGTTCTCCTTTGAAGATGTTCACAGTGTGGATTGTAGGGCACAGCTATGTCTTCTGGAGTGAAAAGTTTGCAGAGAAAACAGGTATGGTGAGAGACCTTGCTTTGCCAAATGTAGACATTAAATGGATTGGTCAGAGAGGGTTAAAGTGGCACCAATTGATGCCATTGGTGAAATCCTTCATTCAAATCCAACACCCTGACCTCATAATAGTGCACTGTGGTGGCAATGACCTAGGCACTTTGACTGGGGTAGGTCTGGAAATGCTTAGGAAGGACACCTTTGCACAACTGTTTACACTTTTCCCTAAAACTGCCTTTGTGTTTTCCAACATATGCCAAAGGCAAAAATGGAACTGGTCCAATCATTTCTGTCCGCAGATTGACAAAGCAAGAAAGCACGTCAACAAATCTGTTTCTGCTTTCCTCCGTGACTATGGTATGGGTGCCATTTACCACAACAACTTGCGTTATGACATGCAAGACATTTATAGAGGAGATGGTGTGCACTTCAATGATGAAGGGAACAGAGTCTTCCTCTTGAACCTTAGACTCTGCATCGGTACTTACTTGTAGGTACCACTAAAAAAATGACTTCATAAACACAACAGCTCTTTTTAGAGCTCCCTAATTTCTAAACTCTTAAATCTGCTTTTCATTTATTTATTTTTATTTTTTTTACCGTACGCTTACCGTAAGCTTACCGTACGCGTACCCCGTGATTTTTTTTAAAATCAATAAATGTTTTTTTTGTACTTTTCTGTCCTTCTTTGACCCCCTTACAAATGTTAGGGGGTCTGTAACTCTCCTCATTGCCCCCTTTCCTTGTTTTCTCTGTTTTTTTTCTGAGTGAAACACACAAAATGGCGGCCGCCGCTTCCTGGTTTCGGCCGATTCGAATGTTTACTAAGATCTATGGGCCAATCAGAATCTCCTTCGCGCACGCCATGTTTCTTCCGTACGCTTACCGTAAGCTTACCGTACGCGTACCCCGTGATTTTTTTTAAAAATCAATAAATGTTTGTTTTGTACTTTACAGTCCTTCTTTGACCCCCTCACAAATGTAAGGGGGTCTGTAACTCTCCTCATTGCCCCCTTTTCTTGTTTTCACTCTTTTTTTTTCAGAGTGAAACACAGAAAATGGCGGCCGCCGCTTCCTGGTTTCGGCCGATTCGAATGTTTACTAAGATCTAAGAGCCAATCAGAATCGCGCTCGCGCACGCCACCGTACGCTTACCGTAAGCGTACGGTAAGCGTACCGTAAGCGGGCTCAGATATATATATTGATTTAAAGGCTATTTTCTCAGAATCTACTGAACAGATTTACACCAAACCTACAAAAGGCACTTCCTTGACCTAGGGACTACCTCTCTGCCAAATTTTGAGTAATTCTGTTCAGCCGTTCGGGCTGTAGCTCGTTCTAAAGGTCCTATGGAAAAATGCATGGGAAAAACGCGTTTTGGGACCCCCCTTTTTTCTCAGCCCCCGCTTGACGGATCCCCCCGAGACTTTCAGGGTAGGAGCGGAGCGTAGCGCCCCACCTATTTTGAGAAATTCGCGAGGATTCGTTGACCGGCGCCAAAGTTATTCAAAATAGAATGTTGAGGTTTTCCTATGGAAACGTGGTCCTAACTATAACTACCTACTGGCGACCGCCAGTAGGTAATATATATATGTATGTGTATATATATATATATATATATATATATATATATATATATATATATATATATATATATATATATATATTCACTGATAAAACCATCGGCTTCAGGGGAGTTATAGTTAGCTGGACATTTCCCTCATACAAAACCCTAGAAATTCACCCGTTATAGTTAGTTCAGCTAAATATAGCACGCGCCCCCGCAATGCACTGCTGATGACGTCACATATTACATCACTCATGACATGGTCAGTGAATTTCTAAGGTTTTTTAAATGCTAATTCCTAACTATAACGTGCATGAAACCTATGGTTTTTAAGTGAATCCAAAGGTTTTTTAAATGCTAATTCCTATCTATAACTTATCTCTAAAGCTATGATGTTTAATGATTTTCATAGGATTTCTAAATCTATATATTTCAGTGTGTCAATTCCTTTAATTATGTTTTTTTAAATTGTTTTTCACCATTTAAAAAAAAAATAATTTCAATTAATTCTTTTAAATATTTTTTTTTATGATTTAAAAAAAAATTGTTAATTATTTAAACTATTTTTTATATATTTTTTATATTTTTTAAACTATATTTTGAATACTTTGTTATTTTTTTTTAACTATTTTTGGGGGATTCGCACCCCCTATACGCACCTTTCTCGATCCCTGCGCGGAACATAGTCACCATTTTACGATTGTAGTGTAGGATCCGCGTACGGTAAGCGATGGGTACGCAAGAGAAATCGTGCACCCAACGAGTTAGGATGCGCGACTCCTAATTGTACCATAAAAAAAAAAAATAGCCCCTATCACTAATTTTTATTATCCCAGGGGACCCCATCCCCCGGGGTTTATTAAAACACGTTGGGGACCGTGGGGGGAGCCTCAACGCCCCCACGATCCCAGCCGGCTCCCCGCGTCCTTCGGGAGCCGGCATTGCTTTTCCACATGGGGAGCTGCTGACATGCAGCTCCCCATGTGGAAAAGCAATATCGTTTGGATTTTAAAAGACAGAGCAGGTTTCCCTGCTCTCTCTTTCAAAATCCAAACAAAGTTTGCTATGGGAGAGCAGGAGTCTCCCGCTCTCTCATAGCAAACAACAGTGTCCTGGGGTGGGCCTACTCAAAACTTCATTGTGTTGGAGCACATTGGAAATTGTGGCAAATCCATTTACCGACTGCATTTGTAATTTACATTTTATCCCCGAGCCGGGACGGAATTATTACCGGCATAGTGATTTACTGTGATATAGCTCAAAACGCCATTAAGCCCTGAAGAAGTCCTGGGTTTTGACCATGACGAAACACGTGTCGGCTGGGCATAGTGATCTACAATAAACACAAGAACACGAATCATCTGGAGTGTTCTGCGATCATTACTTTTATTGAGTTGAATTATAATGAGCATTGTATCAGATGTATGTGGATGCTGAACATGGCAGTACTAGTTGTATATGTCTGCTTTGTGTATGCACAGGCCAATACAGTATACATCGAGGGACATTTGTGTCTTTTTGAAGGGTTTAGGGTTTTCCCTTTGCCTGTAGCACCACACTAAATTTTGAAATTTGTAAACCTTGCGAGGAAAAGGAGGCGCCATCGCATACAGCACCAATATAAACCCGTTGGCCTGTAATCATTCTTTGCATTCACTCTAGACTGTCACAAGGGGGGTTGATGTGTGTCTTGCCTTTCCTGGGTGACTCATATCTGAGCTGAATAGACCTAGGCTGCATTTAGAGTGGTGGGAGGAGTTCACTAGGACCTGAATAGACAGTGTCTCCTCTTCACAATGCTGTCTCCTCCTCCTTTAGTGATGCTGCCCCAGAGAGGACAGAACTGGTTTAGGTTAGACTGGAATCAGAGATCCTTGCCACAAAGAGAACAAAGAGAAAATGGGTATAAGTATTGGACCTTGAACCCCAGAGAACTAGATCACTTCTGGACTCAGGAGAAACCTCTGCCAAGGAGAACAGCTGGAGAGCTGTATAGATGAGTACTGCCCCTTTGCTGTGTGTGCTTTGCTGGGTTGGCCTGCAGTGGCTGCTTCTGCCAAGGAAAGGACAAAGACTGGAACTTTTCTGTGAATCTGCTTGAAGAAGAATCTCCAAGGGCTTGTGTGTGCTTGCCTCTTGTTTTGGTTCTGAACTCTCAGGGCCACAGAGACTTCACCTGCAGCCCACTGACCAGCACCTGGACTCCTCCATGGACTCCTGCATTCTAAAGGGCACCAATTCCAGTTCCTGGGCCCTGAGATTTGTGTGGTTGTTGCTGCAAAACAAGAAAAAACTCCTACACCATCAGTGACGCTGCCAGTGATGCCGCGACCTGCACTGAACTCGGGGGCACTGCTTGCGAACTGCATGATTCACCGTCCCTCCTGCACCGCAGCTCCAACGCCCCTCGACACCTGACGATGCCTGCAGTTATTGCCCTTCCCAATGCTAGCACTCGCACTGACACCATCACCGCCAGCGCATGCATCCCGCTATTGCAGTGCTGATAAACGATGAGGGTGACTTCATAAACTCTTTGACTTGACATCACCTCACTGGAACCGACTCCTCACCGCCGACGCTGCCTTACAAACCCTGTCCTGGTTTCGACATCTCACCTCCTCATGGACTCGACTCCTCACCTTCCCCGTGGCAACCAGGGAACCGGCCTTGACCACGGCACTGACGCCTCACCTCCACGATGTTGTGCATAGTCCCCGGGCTTTGTTTTCCAAGGTACTGTTGTTTGGGGGTCCGTGTGACTCCGTGCCCGAAGGCCACGCCCTTCGCGGTCAGCTCCGTACTTTGGATTTATACCTGTCCCGACGTCGTAATGGCCCCGGTTGGAGCTATTTTTTTTCTACAAGTTCTATTTTTGAAATAACTGTTCTAAAGAGATAATTTGATACATGTATGTTGGATTTTTGTCGTTTTGGTATTGTGTGGTTTAGATAAAGATACTTTATTTTTCTAGACTGTTGTGTTGTCTATTTTTGTTGTTTTCACTGTGTTACTGTGTGTTTTGAGTACAAATACTTTACATATTGCCTTTGGGATAAGCCTGTCTGCTCATGCTAAGGTACCAAGGGAGTGAGCAGGAGTTATCTAAAGTGTGGAATTCCCTTGCCCTGATTGGAAGCAAGGGTCCCTATTTAGACAAAGGTGCATACCTCTGCCAATTTGAAACCCCCCATTTCTAGCAGCTCCCACTGATGATTCTGTTTTGTTCTGACTGTGGCAGAGATAATATGTCCAATCAGACAGGTGACATCAGAATTGAAGTGCCCATGCATTCATGCACTCTTGCAGCTGACTGCAGCTGTGCTGACGAAAAAAGGGACACTGGAGGCGCCCAGGCTCCAGTTTTATATCAGAGATAGCACATTTGTATATTCATTTCAGTCAACATAATTTACCTCCATGGCTGGCCCCCGGCACAGATGACAGCATATGCTCCTCTTCAAAACTCATATTTTTTGTCAGAAAGAGGCTGCCTTCAGCTCTGAGTCAGGTCCAGCAAGACCCTGTCGGGCAAACAGATATGGACGAAACCCCCTATTGCCTGCCACACTTGCCAATAGGGTGACCAACCGTCCATAAATTTCACAGACCTTCCGTGATTTAGATCTCACATCCGTTGTCCATGATGATCTTTTGTACGGATGCCTTTTGTCTGTAATTTTGGCATTGCAGGTAGCAGCGCTGTTCCCTTGCAGGAAGGCTCAGCTCACTGATTGGGCCGCCTTGCACTCATCTTCTGAGCACAAGAGCCGCCCCACCCGACCCACTGTCATTCTGTATGCCGGCTGATTGTCACAGACAGAATGACAATGAGCCAGTCTGTGCTGTTAAAGCATGCGATGGGCCTCCTCCTGCCTAGGGCAGGGAATTATGTTTTAACAGTACATGAAGAAAAATGCCGCACCTCACCAGATGGAAGAAATGTCCAGAATCTGGTTTATGAAAAGCAGTTAAAAATAAGGGGTTATAGTTTTTTCACAGTCTCATCATTTTAGAACTGAAGCATTTTCACTATTATATACAACGAAGCCATAGTTGCTGCTTTTTTTATTTTATGTAACTAACAACCATTGACAAAGCCAATAATCCTGGCTTGTTGTAGGTGTAATGTATTAAGTATCTGGATGCAATAACAGAAGTAGCAGAATACCAGTCGGGCAGCACACTGTGCTAAACAGAGATTTTTTGTGAATGTGTTTTCAGCCACGCCCTTAATTAAATCGGACGCGCTCTTTAGTGAGACCCCCAAGTTTTTTCAACCCACTTAAAGTCCTGGAAACAAAACCATATCAGTCACCTCACGTCCTGGCACTGTGCATCATGCAGGACTCATGACTTCAAAGTTTTCAGATTCCCTATGTGCAGGGGCATAGTGAACCCTCTCCCACCTCACCACATGCTTTAGGAACTACAGCGAGGGTGAAGTTCTTGATGGGCTTCTTCTGTCTGCAACTCTGCAGACAAAGGCTCAACTCATAATTAAAGTGAAAAGGTGGGTGAGTGAGTAAGTGAAGGGATGGGTGGATGGCTGGATGGATTAGTGAAAGAATGAATGGATGAGTGAAAGGGTGAATAGATGGATAATGAGAGAATGGATGGGTGGATGAGTGAGTGGAAGGGTGGATGAGAGAAAGGGTGAATAAATAGATGTATGGGAGGAATGGTGGATGTATGGTTGGAATGGTGGATGGATGGGTAACAGGGTGGATGGATGAGTAAAAGGGTAGATGGATGAGTGAAAGGGTGGATGGATAAGTGAAAGGGGAGATGGATTGATGAATTAATAAGTAAAAGGGTGAATGGATGGACGTATGAGTGAAAGGGTGAATGTAAGGATGGTTGAGTGAGTGAAAGGGAAAGGGAAAGTAAATGTGCAAAAGGGTGGATGGATGAGTGAAAGGGTGGATGGATGTAGAAGAAAAAGGATGGATGAGTGAAAGGATGGGTGAGTGATAGGGTCAATAGATGGATTCGTGAGTGGATGAGTGCATGAATGGGTGGGTGAATGGATGGGCGAAGGGATGGCTAAGTGAAAGGGGGATGGAGAGAGAAAGGGAGGCTGGATGGATAAGTGAAAGTATGAATGGATGATTGACAGGATGGATGGGCACATGGGTGTATGGATAAGTGAAAAGAAGGATGTATGGATGGATGTGTGAAAGGATGCATAGATGAGTGAAAGGGAGGGTGAAGAGCTGGAAGAAAGGATGAGTGAAATGGTGAATGGATGGACGAATGGACAGATGAGTGACTGGGAGAATGGATGGATGGATGGATGGATGGATGAGTAAGTGAAAGGATTGGCTGGATGGGTGAAAGGGTAAAGGGTTGATGGATGAGTAAATAGATGGATGATGGAAATGTGGATGGATCAGTCGAAGGATGGATGGGGTGAAAGGATGGATGGATGAGTGAAAGGGTGGATGGAGGGATAGATGAGTGAAAAGATGGATGAGAGGATAGATGATGGATAGGTTTGCAAATGGTTGAATAGGTTTGGATATGGATGGGCACACAGATAGAGGGACAGAATGAATGGTGCAAGACTGAATGATGGATGAAAGAATGAATAGATGCCACACCCCTGGGTGACTCAACCTGCCATCCCAAACTGACACATGACGTCAGGCAGCAAACGTGGAACTCGGGCTTGAAATGCTCCTTCTGCCTGCAAAAAAGGAGAAACAAATTCCTTGTACGGTGCTGTGGTACAACAAGATACGTTCAACTGTTGTGCGGCGCTGTTCCCGTGCCACCAGGAAAGCAGCAACCCTCCATCTTCCCCGAGGCCGTGAGAGGTGCATGAGGGTACAGCTTCGTGCAATCCTTCTGTGGAGAAAGGCGGGCAAGACAACATACACTGCACTTGCAGACGTGACTCAAGTCCCTTCCACCACAATATTTTTTTCTTTTAACATTTTGCACCCCTAAGCATATTGCACCCAGGGCAACCACCCCTGTGGCCCTGCCCACGCTACACCCCTGCCTACCAGTATAGATGACATATGACTCTTACACCTTGTAGCCCTCATTGTCTTAGGTAACACTTCCTATACATTGACTTTCACATTTATGAGTCATTATCTCTATATAATATGTCTGTGATGTAACACACTCCGACACCCTGCTGTACATACTTCGGATGATTAGCACTATAAAAGAAATTAAATACACTTGAGAGAGGGTCTATGTGAAGATGGGGGCACCATTGGAGGGTGGTATCAAGGCCATACCCAGCATCAGGTGTTTTCCTGGGAGGGTGGAAGGGTGGGGGGGCAGTTTTGTTTCTGGGGGCTGGACCTGCATAGTTCCTTGTATAGCCAACAGTTTTCAGGCAACATCAAAGTGTCATGATAACTCTGATGATTAATGTACCTGCTGGAGAGAGATGAGAGTTTTGTTTAGTGGCAGTTTTTAATCATCTAATGTAGCACCAAGGGTTAATATGCCTGCTGCAAAGAATGAGTACCATGCATACCAAAGAGCAGTGTTTTATGTGCAGATCTCAGTGGGTTACTGCTTTTGTCTCTGAGATTCTTTTGTTACTGTGCAGTTCATAAGTTACATACATAATCTAGCACAGTGAGCTATGAGCTGCCATCAAAGAGCTGAATGCAAGCTCTATGGTAGAGGTTTCAAAGTTATGTTTTCTTCCCAGTTTTTCATTATCCTGATGTTGTTAAAAAAGGTTTGTTTGGGTAGTAATAAATTCTTATCTTTAAAGTCAACACTCACTACTGTGTTATTTTCTGAAACCTGAGTTTTGAAGCTGTCAGTTTGGTTGTAACACACAACTTTTACATATTGCAAAGGAACTGTTAAAATGTTTCAAAACATATCAGCAGTTAGGAAACCACAAACGGACAACTTGTTTGTAATTCAGAAGTGTGCTGGAAACAGAGTTTTAATAGGATCAGAATAATCAAGACACTTTACTTCGTGATGTTCAAATGATACATATTTGCCGAAACCACATTTACCCACATTCGTATTTGTGCGCTATATAGTTTTATCAGTAAATCTGCATGTTGGCATTTTGCTTCCATTCAATAGAACATGTTCTGTATGTAAAAGACAGTGCCTCTTTCTGACCTACAATAAAGCCTCAACAATGTATACAGTTTCAAGTCTGTAGCACACTTCTGTGTATCAAAGAGAATCTGCAGTTTACAGCTCACAGAAATGAAACGGCCCAATCAGTATACTATTTCCAATATACAGGTAAAATAAGGAGGCCTGATATATGGCACGCCACTAGGCAGGTCATTATATAGAAATGTCAACTCCTATCTAACCACTCTGACCCACAATAATACCATAACACTCAGCAGTGTGCAGCCAATTATAGCTTATGCAGGCTGGTTAATAACTTCCTTTTCCTGCTTAATGTACTTATCCTCACACAAGACCTGTCCGCTATGGGTCTTATCCATTACTCAGTACTGTACGAGCCCTTATGCAAGTCATCACCAGCTGAACAGAAATGGAATGCTTGAAGCGATCTGACACATAAATCTGGCCACTCAGAGGACTGCACTCTAGTCTAGTCCACCACTGCAGGTCCCAATTAGCTACATCCTATGAGTGCTGCTTTAAATCTCACAATGGCACTGATGTGTCTGTAAAATGTACCTTTTGTCCCAAAGTTTTGTCCCGAATTTTGACCTTCTGTGCTGAATTTTTGTCCTGAATTTTGACCATTTGTCCTGAATTTTTACACTTGCGGTCCTGAATTTGCACCCATGCCTGTTCGTTACCCTACTTGGCAATGACCGACTTTGCTTGACACTCTTGGCAATGGCCTAGTTCACTTGAAGTAGCAGGAAACCTGTCTCTCTGCTCTCTGATTGTTTCCATTCTTTCTCTCCTTTCCTCGCTATTTGACATGATTTTGTTTGTATTTGCTCTGCCTTCTTTACTCCTGTAGTGTTTTGCGCATATTTTGCCTTTGTGCTATGAAAGAAAAGGTCTTCGAGATGGTTTTTTGTTTTGCACGATTTTTGTGAATTTTCCACGCATTGTACCGTCTGGTATCTCGTGTTAAAATTGACTAATAGTTCAATCAGAAAATACATTCTAGCTGCAATTTTATAGTTCCTGCGAGACATTTTCTCCTCAAAATTGTCTCCTGTAAGCAAAACGTACCTGAAATATCACGATTGTGGAATGTCAAACAATTGTAAGATATGTTCATGATGCAAAATACGTGAATTTCATGAGTATTGTCCCAAGTTAATAAACATTTCGCAGGGGCATACTTAAAATCTGTCTAATTTGGGTTGTGAAAAAAATTCTGCATTTCTTATTCCAGACACACGTCCCAACTATAACATTCATTATCAAGACGATAGAGAGATGCTCACAGCGTTCAGCTGGGATGACCAGAATGTGCGTCGGATATTTATAAGGAAGGTAAGCGAAATAAAAGATTCGTTCTCACTCTGTCTATTCGTCTGTCAACATAGATTCTGTATCTTGCAACCGCACATCTTTTGCCATGGAACTTTCCAGAGCCCAAGTGCTTAGAAGTTGAATACTAGTGCATGAGGCACCTTGCAGCCCCTTACTCATTCACACCCAGGCACATCTATTGTAGAGCCCTGCAGAGTTCTTGGAGAAAAAATATTTCTTTGGAGTGGCTGGGACCTCTTGCCAAAATGTATATGGCATTTCAAGAACACCTTACCGCCCCAAAAGATGTCTACGTTCATCCCCTACCGTACACAGCTCAAACAGTGCTGATTGCTGAGGTACTCAAGAGTTCATAGACACATTAATCACAGTCTGCCTCAGTGAAAATCAGCTTTTTCTTGGTGAAACTAACGTCAATGGGTTTTGCACAGGAGGGGTCCAGAACCCCTAGGTGAACACTAGGAAAAGTCTGTGCTGATATTTCTAAAAGTCACCCTTGCAGTATTCCAGTAGGAGATCTTATAGAAACGTAGAAGGACATGCTAAGAAAGTTTTAACATGCAAGGATATGTCAGAGACCAAAATGGAACTGCCTGTGTCTAGTGCATTTAGACTGGTGTGCTGTAGGAAAGCAGTTTACAAATTTCCCATTGACGTCTATTGGATTTTTGCTTTCCCGTAGGAAATACATTGGAATATTGTTATCTAGTGGATTCCATAGACTGGCGAGTGCTGCAGAAAGAAACTCGTTGAAAAATGATTAAACTGAGTCACAGACTGTCTGCAAGAGCCGGGCAGTGCCCGCAAAATACAAGAAAAACAGCAACAACACTGTCAGTCAAAAGAAACAAAGGGGTGTTGTCAGGAAATGACAGCGCCGCTGAAGTCATGGTTCTAAATGCCATCTAATCCCATTGATCGTAACGGTGACTCCATCAATTACTGAAGTGCGGATGTGCACGTGCAACGGTGAATTGCACTTGGACATATTTCATCTTGACTCGACTAGTAATTAGTACTGGTGATCCACTCTGGCTTTTGCAGTGGACATTACATGTGACTTCTCATTTCCTTCTTAATTACAGATATATTCTAAAACTGTCACAGTGTGCAGGGAAAAAAGTACAAAATTAGAAAGGTTCTAGTGACAAAGAATTAAGAAATTACCTTTTGTTTAAGTAGTGAATCTGGCAGACTCAAACCTGTTGATTACAGCAAGTTCTTCTTTGTGTTATGATTCACAAGGGCGACTGTTCATCATTCTCTGGAATCAATTTATGTTCACAATATAGTGCTGGCTCCCCCTCCTAGGCGCACACTCACAGACCCTTTTTTTCTGGTTCCAGGTGTACACCATCCTTATGATCCAGCTCTTCGTGACAGTGGCCATAGTTGCTCTTTTCACTTTTTGGTACGTTATTCACATTTGCTCTGTTTCGCTGAGTTTTGCTCTGAGTTTCACTTACTTGTTGTTACTGTTTGAAGTATCTTCTTTGTTGAAGCCTGGATGGACAGTCCTGGAAGTTGTTCACCGTTCAGACGATGAAGCTGAGAACACGTATGAGAAGGAGTCTGAGATCCACCCTTATGTATTAACGCTAAAACCAGCCCTGGTGGGCCCAGACCTACTGGTGAGAGGGACCCATCTATAGCTGAGACAGTGAAGCCTTTGGTCTTTGTTAGTCCTGGCTTCTCACAATCCCAGGCTTAGTTATCATGGCCCTAAACCTGCCCTTCTCACATTCATGGGATAGGATGTTGGTTCATCAGTCTAGGTTATTTCAAAGTCTCAGGAGGAAATGTTGGTGTCTCATTTCTGGTGATGTCACCATCATCTGTGTCTGGTCTGATTATGTCAAGCTAGCCTTACTGAATATCGGAAATTCAAGTGAGATTATCATCATTACATAGTCTCAATCTGGGGACCGCTGGGAAGGTGGGTTGATCCAAATTCAGTTGTATATCACTGTTACCTTTAGTGAACCTGTATGACCATCATATGCTTTTGGCCTGCTTTGTATATCTTTTTGGCGCAGGTGACTGGTTGAGAACTGCCATGTGTGTTCAAGGTAACACGCCGTATGTGTTTTACAGGTTAATACCTTGAGGCATATGTACGAGAAAGTGGTGGAGTGAGGCATTAGCCATCATGGCTTAACGCCTCACTCCGCCACTTCTGAAACGCAAGGCTGCACTATATTTACAAGGATATGGTCCAGCCTTGCGTTTCCCCCTGCGCTGGCGCTACACTTAGCAGTGTAGCGCCAACGCAGCCACCCTTGCACCATAGTGCAAGGTTGTCTGTTTGCAGGGCAGTGCTTAATTTGTAAAATATTAAGTGCCAGGGCTCTGACCAGGAGGCCACTGCAGCTTGCACCGCCCATCGCCCTTGTCATTGCTGCCAAAACAACTACTAGCCATCTCTCTCGCATGTAAATGAGACAGTTCAGATTAGTCGAGGTTCCCAATGCTAAAGGAATGGCTGGGGAGGCAGGTACTAGCAATCTTAATGTATATTGTAGACTTACACTACCATTGTTCTGCTCATCTCTAAATTAAATAAGCAGCGCCACCATGTGGAGGACTGTTATAATTATGGTGTTGACAATTAAGTGCCGGTGCTGAGCACCGGAAAACACCGGCTCAAATTAAGCACTGGTGCAGGGGAAGATTATTTATGTGAAGGAAGGTGTCCGTCCCTTCCTGCACATAAACAATCTTGAAATGCCATGTTGTCACTTCTATGTGCTGCTTAATGCAGCACACATAGAAGTTACAAAATGTCATTACAAAAAAAAAGATTGTTTATTTGCAGGAAGGGACACTTTCCTACACATAAAAAATCCAAGGTGTTTTGCTATTTCCATGTGTGCTGCACAAGGCAGCACACATGGAAAAAGCAAAAACGAGGAGAAATAAAGCATTTCACCTCGTTATGCCAAGTTAAAACCAGCTTTTCCCTGGTCTTAATTTTGGCGCTGTCTCCTGATTACGCTGCCCTTGTAAATGGGGGAACATCAAAATCAGTGGATGTTGTGGTGGAATGCCCTCTGCAACACCCATGGCCCTTCCCTTTCACGCTAAGCATAGCGTGAAAGGGGGCCTTATTCACTTAACGCTGCCTTGTAAATAAGACAAGGCCCCTATCGCCACGGGAACATCACAAAAAGTGACGTTCCCATGGTGAAAGGGCTTGTACATATGCCCCAAAGTTCTCTGAAGCCGCCCATGTAGTAGCTGCACCTTACACCCACTCTCTCGACCTGGTTGTTAACAGGTGCTGGTCAAATCTCAGTGAACCCGGTAATTCTATGAATGAAATATCAATGCCCTTCATCTAATTATATCTAAGAGCGTTTTATGTGAATATTATTTATTATATCTGGGCTGCTAGAGTGTGGGATCTTGGAGAAAGGCAGAGGGCTTTTCTTCTAGCCGATAATGTAGACACCTGTATTAACAGCTATTTGTTTAGTAAACTTACAGATACAGTGTAAATTCACAGCCTTCTTAATTCTCAAAGGTCTTTTCCCCCCCCCACAGTGATCCAGTTAAAGACTATGTGCAGTCCAATCCTGCCTGGTACTGGGCCTCCTAGTAAGTCTCTCTACCATCTCCACTTTCTCTTGAGCTCGTTCTGTCTGTCAATGCTCCATTACTCCCTAAGTCTATTTTTCTGTTTCTGTGATCCTTGCAAACTTTTCTCTGTCTCCTTCTTGCTTTTCCTCGTTGTTACATTCCTATCTCTTTTCTCTCTCATCGCTCTTTCTCCCTCTCATTTCTCCCTTTTTCAATTTTATTTGTTTTTCATTTCAATGCTCTCCCCATATCTCTATTTTCTTTCTTTCTTTCTTTCTTTCTTTCTTTCTTTCTTTCTTTCTTTCTTTCTTTCTTTCTTTCTTTCTTTCTTTCTTTCTTTCTTTCTTTCTTTCTCTCCCAGCCCCATCTCTCTTCTCCAATTCTTTCATTCTCTCACACACATCACTGATCCTAAAAAGTACCTGACATGATATGTTTCTTTCTGTTTCTAATAGTGCTGTTTTCTTTGTGACTTACTTGATCTTGGCCTGCTGCTCGGGACCAAGGTAAGGCCATCTGATAGGTTACCCACCTAAAATATCAAGTGTCATTGTTGCAAAATCACCCATTCAGATTATTGGCATGACAACATATTGACAGAGACTGTGAGTCGCAGAGAAATTAACTATTTACCTATGTTTCCACTCAATTTTAGTGCAAGCTGACCATTAAAAGCCCCAAATTAATGAATCCACGCCTGTGTCTGGAGCACAAGACAGGTTTAATCAAACACTAAGGGGCATATTATCAAGAACGGCGTTAAAATTATCGCCGCTTTAGCGGCAGAAGCGGCGATAATGGGCTTGATAATATGCCCTTGAGAATTCTAAAAGAAGCCCATGTTCTAGTGTGAACCTGGGCTACTATTGGAATTCTCAAGGGCATATTATCAAGCCCATTATCACCGCTTTAGCGGTAGTTTCCTGCTGCTAAAGCGGCGATAATTTTAACGCCGTTCTTGATAATATGCCCCCAGAGGCGGTGCAATCAGGTCTCAATGCAGAAATGTGCCAGCCATGAAGCGCTGGGGAAAAAGTCGAGAATTTACAGATGTAAGCATTATGGGATAAGAAGAAATCCATCCTACCTTCCACGTGTCATTATGGAAAGAGATTGCGTCAAAAAGTTTTGGAGAAGTTGTAGCTCCAAAGGCAGTCACGAGAGAAGGTCCTGCTTTAGATATGATTTTAAAGTTATTTTTAATTTATGGACAACTAAGGGATGTGTGTGCTAATTAATCGACTGGAAGTGTCGTGGTTCAAAAAGGTAGTAGTGTGTGAACAGCAGTAGGGGCACTTGCAAAGCTGCAGATATGGCACCTGCATGCCTGGTACCCGGATACACTGTGAAATCCCAGATTAGGAGGGGAATTAGTGAAGGTGGATTACTTTCAGAGGGAAGGGAGATGGACATTGTGAAAAGACTAAGCAGCCCCTCTCCTAGAGAGAGAGATGGAGATAATGTCCAGGAATGGCCCACGCTGACAGCAGGGTCTGGCCAGCCTCAGACCTTCCAGCACATTGAAGTTGTGGTTAGCAAGACAGCCGTGTAGGGCGAAGCTGTGGGGCCCTGATTGTGCACACTCGCAGGATTTATTATCAAGCCAAAAAAAGTGATGGGCGTAAATGTGTGAATTAATCTGGATTATGGATAATTCTTTACCATCAGTTTTAGCTCATCTATGGCATTATAGTTATCAATGAACCACACGCGAACAAGACTTGATCCTGCTCCAACAAGAACAGTTCAGTCTCAGTCAGGCGACTTAAATGCAACAGTTATACCCAGATTTGAGTCCCGTCATTTGTTAAACTCCCAAGCTCTAACTCACTCATGAGGCCTACAGGACGCCCTTGACTGTTGGTTTTCCTGCATCGAAGGAACATGCTCTGGCATGGCTTGAGTCGATGGCGTTATTGACTTGCATGTCGCTGGTTCCTCTCTAGTGGTGGAGTTGGCAAATAATCTACGAATGGGATTCCGCCCAGAGTCATTATCAGTAGTGAAATGAATTCAAGTATTCCACATGCCACTTTTATGTTTTCTCGATCAGCACTGCACAGGCATCCTTGGAGAAACCAATCGCTTTGTAAACTCTTTCAACCCTGGCATTTGGAAAACGCGGACCGCGGCTGCATATCCTTAATTCTTGTACTCGTACCGTACTCCAGAGTCTCTGTGCTGCAGACCTCTTGTGCCAGGTGGAACCAACACACTTTTCTTATCCTTCTTTTTCTACAGCCAGAGAGTAGAAATGGATTTATTTCATGAGCAGCAATGTGGTTGCTGCTGGAAGTTTAGTGCCCTGAACATTCAATAGACCCTGCTTTATGGATCGATACTACCACGTCTTATCGGGGATGGCCGCCCTGGCCATTCCCCTTTTCACAAAGCAAGTACATGAATCTTATGTTGACCGACTGGAAGATGGTTTGGAGGAAGCACAAATGCAGAAACAAAGCTTAGCAATGGCATAGAACAGCATGTTGCTCAGTTGTTGTCACCCCTTCCTCCTCTCAGAGTAGAACTCATCCCCTCAGGGAAGAGTTAATAGCATTTGGAAGTGTGAGAAAACAGAAGGATAAGATTCCATGAGGAAAGGGAAAACACGAACCTCCTGGAAAAAATGTCTGTAGAATGAAGGCAGACATTAAGACATTGGTTAAAGTGTAAAATTGTGCCACAACATCATTTTTAACCTGGTATAAATCTGAAAAGGCTGAGCTAGTTTTCTTTGATATTGATAATAAGGGGTAAACAAGCATTGACAAAGGCAATAGGTCTCAGCTCCGAAAGGCTGAGCTATTGGCTTTGCTAATGCTTTGTTATAGGCTGAATGTACGTGCATGGCTGGCAGTTTTGCAACGGGTTTGCTATTAAAGAAAATCCACTTCAATATGACCAATGGTGCCTGCATAATCATCGTGATGCATGTGCACACCCACATCATAACATGTGTTTGCACTTGTGTAGTGATACATGGTGGCCATTGATAATTTACCAGTCAACATGGTGGATTGCCGTGTTAGACCAGTAAATTAAATGTCGAACAAATGTAAAAGAAAATATGAGCGAGCGCAAAAAAGGAAGTAAGCATCCAAGTGGTAATTAGCAGCTGCCACTCTACCTTGTAAAAAAAGAGGAAAATAAGGAAACATATTGAAAACAGGAAGCGGGATAGGCAGCTGGATGGAGAGCAGAATGAGTATCAACAGGGAGTGGGATGGGAGTGGAAAGAAAAGGTGCAAGGTATGGCAGGGAAGAGAGCAAGGAAACACATGCACTCTTATATGGTGCCAAATGTAAAATAAAAAAAGAGTTTCACCAAGTCAGCAGTGGAAGGCTACAACTCATCCAATCAGAACACATTGAGACTGAAATATTGTTTGGGAGGTACAAACACATGAATAGGGGAGGAAAGTCTTTGATTCAGAAGCCGGCACCTCCGACAGACAACAAAGGCATTCCAAGATTAGCAAGGGGCTGACCCAAAACCCACTCTTAGTATACGCTACCTATTGAAAACAATACTCATTCCAACAGACAGCTTAAGCTGTCTGTATTTGTGACATTAAAAAAGAAGTGAGGCATTAACTGCCATTGTAATGCATGCTGGGATTGTGGTGGCCCTTAGCTGCCTTTCAGCGACAGTCCAGTTTTTTCCTTTCAATGAGTTGGTAAGCCTCAAGCAACATTTGCCTTTTATTTTTACTCTTTTAGAATATAAAAAATAAAAAAGGTTATTGAAGTTTCATTAAGTCCACTTTTAGTGGTGTTTATTAAATAGTAATTGTTAAATTTCCTAAACTACAAAGAACAGATAGAAATTGATGCCCTTACATAGACATTTTGGGGCAGATTTACAAGACCCTTGCATCACATTTGCGTCACTTTTAACATGGAAAAGTGACGCAAAAGTGGCGGAAGGGGCTTGTAAATCTGCCCCTTTGTATATACAGTTGGAGTGATTTATTGTTCACTGTTGAAATATTATTCAGAGATCTTGAACATTGTAGGAAATTGGTTCATTGGTCAAGAGTGGTGGAAGCAACAACCTCAATCCTTGTCAGAGTGACCCACAAAAAGTCACCAAATTAACCTGTGCCTAACTATCTGGTATGTTGGCACAAAGTAGTCATTCTTAACTTAGAGGCACTGTGAAAAGTATGTATTCAGTACGCAAACAGTAATAAAGTGAGAACACACCATGAGAAAAGTCCCAAGCCAATTTAGTAAAATAGAATATGCTTTAATAAATAGAATGTCACCAAAACTACAAAAATCCGATATGTAGAACCAGAGATATAGGACCTAAAAGCACAGTGCACCTCTGGTGGTTATCTGGTCTTGCTAGAACAGGAGTAAGTCACAAGCTCACTTCAACCCTGATGGAGTGTGGGCCGGATGCAGGGACCTGGTTAGTCCAGCGAAACTAATTGCATGCTCAAAGTCCGGCACAAAGAGTTTGCAGAGGAGGTCGTAAGGAGCAGGGAGAGCAATGCGGACGGTCGTTGCTCTAGCGTGAAGATGCAGTAAGCCGCTGCAGATGTTTGTTGCTAGAGCTTTGCATTGGAGGTCTCTGCTGGGCATTTTTGCTGTAGCACGAAGTGCAGATCTCACTCTGTCAGTCATTACTTGTGGTCACTGTAATGTGAAGAGTCAGGTTCACCGGAGCTGTGCATTGGTGGTAATTGTAGGTGACAGAGTCTCCGTACCAATATGCCCATTCATGGTTTTGAAAATCCCCAAACTTTAGGATTTCTCCTTTTGTCACAGGAAGAGCTCAACTGATGCCAGCCAAGGGTTCAGGCCCTAGGAAGGCACCTCTTGGAGATCAGGAACTCACTCCAGCAGAGGTCAGCAGGGCCCAGGCAGGTCAGGCATGTCCAGTTGCAGGTCCAGGCAGGTTCAGTTGCAGTAGGTCAGCTGGTCAGTTGCAAGGAGGCCTTTGCAGTTTGTTGTGTCCATGTAGCTCAGAACAGTAGGTCAGCCAATTGTCCCTTGGAGTCACTCAGACATCATGGGTTAAAGGGAGCAGGCCAAGTCTTATTTGTCAGAGAGCATGGTAGGCCTTAATCTAACAGGGCAGTCATCTGGGGGGACAAGGCAGACCTCAAGCATCAGGTCAGGACTCTTAAAAACAAGGCTGGCTTCAAACAGCAGGGTCGTCCTTTGGGGAACAAGTCAAGCCTCAAGTAGCAGGGCAGTCCTCTGGGAACAAGGTAGTCCTCAAGCAGCAGCACAGTCCTCTGGGTACTAAGGCAGTCCTTCCTCTTTAATGTGTGCAGGCCCAGGAGTGTTTTGAAGAGTTGTTCTGAGGGTCCAATATTTATACCTGTTGCAAGCCTTTGAAAGGAAATCTTTTAGGCTACACCCATATCTGGCTCTGAAAACCTCCTTAATTCCCCTGCCAAGGCTTCAAGAAGTTTAACGTGACAAAAGGCTAGTGTAAGGTTCTTTTGTGTGTGTGTGCTGGAGGCAGCCCTTTGAGGTGTAAGAGGGGCAGGGAACAGCTCCACCAGCGCCATCCTAGCAGGATGGCTCATCCTAGCAGGATGGCTCATCCTGCCAACATCTAGTCCCCTTTTGTCTTGCTGCCTAGGGAATATACACAAAGCCTAACAGTGAAGCTATTCACCGCCATGTGACCTAGGACATTGGCAGCAGGCATCAGAAGGCAAGGACAAGAAAATGCCAACTTTCTGAAAGTTGTATTTTCAAAATTGTCACCTAAAATCTAAGCCTGGGTAAAGCACTACGCTACGCTCACGTAGATTGCGAAGTTTGCACTACTTTGCACTACGTGAATTGCACGTAGCACAGTGCAAACTAGCGTAGCGTAGTGCAGCAGTAATTTTTTGCTTGCTCACGGTCCTCAACGTCAAGTTGGGGACCGCGAGCAAGCAAAATAACATCCCGGCGAGACGTTTTCCTCGTTCACGATCAGCAACATCAAGTTGCCGATCGCGAGGCATTGCCTAAAAGTTCTTTCACCTTATGTGCAAATTTTGCAAATCTGGCCAGTTCCATTGGGATTTCCAAGTTAAAAAGAAGATTCATGGCATCTGTGCAAGTATGCGTTCCGTATTTTAAAAACAATGGTTTCAGTAAAGTGTGACGTGCCTGTGCCAAACGGCATGTGCAAACCAGATAAGCCATGGATTCCTCATACTGGTAACAGAGTCTGCAAGTACTGACTGCCTCTAAAGCTTTCCAGCGCGTGATGATGTCTTTTATCGGCAGCACCATGAGTCTCACTGCTAAAATTTGCTTTAAAATTGACTTGTTTAAGGCGGCATCAAGATATGGCTGCCTTAGGTGGTCTTCGTAGGTGCTTGCAAGTCTCTGAGTGAGCTGGGTGTCTACCTGGCTTTGCTGCTAGTATGTCTTTCTTGCAGGATTCCCCTCTTAAGATTGCCAGCTAAACCACATAATCAATGACTCAATGTTTCAGCCCTGTGGTTTCCTTTTACACATTCTTATGATCTGTTTTTGTCTGGAACAGTGTTTCATTGATAGAAATCAAGACTACAAGTCCCAGAATGCTATAATTTGTCAAAGAAGGAAATACTTTGCATAGCGTACTTAGAGATACAGGATCAGCTTATAACCTTACCCAGCAGGACACAAACTACAAGACATATATTTGTCACTGAAACACCTTTTAATAAGATTCATTTTACATACTGAGATTTACAAGTCACAGCCAGGATATTAGATCAAACTTTTTAAAGCATTAGTATTGGTAAACCGATTATAGGGCAGATAGATGCTGCAGTATGGAATTTGTTCCTCTGAAACAATTTTAGATGATAATGTATTTCCCAGAGTCCTGTACCACAGACGTATTAATTGTTCGTAGTGTTGTCTACAAGCCATGTGAATATATAGAAGATATACTTTTCGAGACTAAAAAATGTTGCTTGTATGTAAGGATGTATCTCTATAGACGATATAGCAGGGAATGCTTTATTTATTCAGCTTTTGGTACAGTGTGTCAAAAACCTACCATATGACATCTGTGTACTTTACACAGTAGTTTAACATATATGCTACTTAAGGCGGACTCAGTTTCGAGGCGGCCTTGACAGACGCTTATGCTATTGCACACTCGCTGTTGCTGGCGCTGCTGCTGGCGCTTCGTTTTTAATACTCCTGATTTTGTGATTTTGTTTTATTTTACTTTGCTGCACTTCTCCCCTGTTTTTAGCAGGGTCTTGCCCCCTCCCTCATTCCGCATATAATTGGCTCCCTCACTGCCGTTTTGGCGGGCCTGGATCTCGGGGGTGGTTCACTGTGGGCGCCATTTTGGGTAGGGATGTTAATGTAGCTTCGGGCGCCATCTTGGAGCGTCCTCGCGCTCGCGCTGGGATTGGTGAGCCTACTTAAAGCTCCCCTCCCCCGCGCAGCGGGACGCGCAGGTGAGGACGCCGTCGCTTAGCCGGAGTCGTGCCAGAGTCCTGCCCGTCTGCGCTCGTCCGCGTCGAGGCAGCGCGAGGCGGGGCAGGCTCTGGTTTTCGTCGCGGTGTCGCTTCGCCGCTTCTGGCAGGTATGTTGTCTTACACACGGTCCGAGCTGCTGTACATAGGGCAAAGGTCCGGAGGATGTGTCTGTAAGCCTGTGGACCCTTTAGTTGGCCCTTACAGCTGTGCCTGCAAAGGCTGGTCACTGAAGAGCCCTACTAAAATCCGTTCCTTGGAAGATGCTATTCCTGTCACGCGAACGTGTGTTGCATCTCGAGATCTTCGTATTTGGTGTCTAAATATTAGATCGCTGGTAAAACATCACCTGACCATTTATGACCTGCTGGAGAAAGAGGACCCCGATGTCTTTCTAATGACAGAAACCTGGCTTCTGGATTCGGATTCTGCCATACTGAATCTTGCATTCCCTCAGAATTATACCGTCTTCACTACCAATAGGACCACAAGAGGAGGTGGTATTGCTATGGCAGTCAAATCCTGTTTTCCAGCTGAATGGAAACCGTCGGGACTACCTGCATGTGAAAGTGCTATTTTTAAAGTCGCTTTTTCCCATCAATTCACTTTCAGTGGTATGCTCATTTACCGTCCTCCCGGCAATGATTCTGTCTTCAGGTCCGCACTGGCCGATATGGTCAGTCCTATAGCACTTGGTTGTGCCAATTTCAACATCGTGGGGGACCTTAACATCCATTTTGATAATGGGTCATCCACTACTGTGAGCACTCTGTTGGCGAACCTTGAAGCTCTTCAACTCACTTAGCTCGTCACCCTTCCAACCCACTCAGGGGGCCATATTTTGGACCCCTTCTTTTCCACACTTGATGGGGTGAGGCTGTCAGATCCGAGGCTGATGGGGTGGACTGATCATCTGCTGGTAGAAGCCTTTTGTCCGGTCCACGATAAGCCTTTTATAGCTGTGGACAGACCTATCCGAAAAAGGCTTTGGCACAAGCTTAGGCTTGAAGAGTTTTATAGCATACTGGAACAGAAACCTCTGAGCACCTTTATTAATGTGGAACAAGGTTACCAACAGTTCTGCGATTGGATCACCGATGCCTTGGACTCTCTTATACCTCTACGGTGGTCGAAGGGCCGGACAAAAACACCTAGTCCTTGGTATAATGAGTCACTCGCAGAACTGAAAAAAGCTTGCCGAAAAACAGAGAGGGAATGGAGAAGATCCTATGACCCTGCTCTGAAAACTCGGTACTTTACTGAGCTGAAGCTCTACCATAGAGCTATTTGCAGAACACGAGCCGCATTTTACGCTCAAGAATTTGCTACCAGCCCTAACCCTTCTAAACTGATCTTCAAGGTACTAAAGGATCTTATGAAAAACAGATCCACCTCAGAGGTGATTTGCACAGATTCCCACTGTGACAAGCTGGCCTCCTTTTTTGTGGAGAAAGTGGAAAAAATCTACCAAGGTTTTGACACACTCCACCAGAACCGAGAGGTTACTGCCCCCGATACGATGGGATATGAGACCCTTGCTATGATACCTGAACTGACTATTGAGACCTTTGACAGGCTTAGCCTCAGGGTCAAGTCAGGTTCTCCCTCGGACCCGTTAAAGCCAGCTTTTATCAACACACTTTCCCCACTGTGCCGTGACCCCTTATTGAATCTTATCAATATGTCATTGTCCAACGGAACGGTACCCACGGCATGGAAACAGGCAGTGGTCACTCCTATATTAAAAAAAGCCAACTCTGACCCCCGGTTGCCAGAAAATTATCGACCCATATCCCTGTTGCCTTGGATTGCCAAAGTAACAGAAGCCCACGTCAACTCTGTTCTGTCTGAGCATCTGGCTCGCAACCAGATATTGGATCCCAGTCAGAACGGCTTCCGGTCGGGACACAGTACCGAGACGGCATTACTCTACATCACGGAACATCTTCGCCAGGTACTGGACTCAGGCCGTACGGCAGCGCTTTTACTATTAGATCTAAGCGCTGCCTTCGATACTGTGTCCCACCATATACTGATCCAACGCTTACAGGAGGCGGGAGTGACTGATCTCGCCCTCCAGTGGTTTCGGTCTTTTTTATCGGATAGATCCTTTACAGTGGCTATACCACCTGGCCAATCCGCCACTTATCCCCTGGAGCTGGGGGTACCACAGGGATCCTCGTTGAGCCCTACAATGTTCAACCTCTATGTGAAACCGTTGGCTGGTGTCGTCAAACAGTGGGGTCTTACGATGGCCTCATATGCGGACGACACACAGCTAGCGGTGACACTCAGTGGAGACCCTGAGGTGGAGGCCCCCAGATTCCGAGCGGGTCTGATGGCAGTAGCAAGCTGGCTTCGCACCAACTGCCTTCAGTTAAATGCCACCAAAACAGAGGTGTTGGTATTAGGGAAGCACGCTGAGCTATGGGGTAACCAGTGGTGGCCACCAGAGTTGGGTGTCACTCCCATTCCAGCTTCTGGAGTGAGAAATTTAGGCATCTGGTTGGACTCTGCGCTCACCTTCAGGGACCACACTAAGAAGGTGGCTGCCACGTGCTATGGCATTCTGCGGGGAATAAGGCCGGTTTTAAAGTATTTTGATCCCCCTACCAGACAGCTTGTGGTCCAGGCCTCTATTCTATCTCGGCTGGACTACGGCAGTTCACTGCTGTTAGGGGTGAATCAAGCAGAGGCCTCTAGGCTCTAAATGGTACAAAATGCCGCGGCACGGTCCATTGTGGGCCTCCCTAGACATTGCTCAGTGTCTGGTACTATCTCGGCCTTACATTGGCTCCCGGTCAGACAGCGAATCCAGTTCAAAGCGCTGTGCCTGACCTTTAAAATTTTGAAATCTTCTTCGCCGCCGGCACTTGCCAACCTACTCACGCCCTACACTCCTTTGAGATCCTTGAGATCGGAGGGGCTTCACCTGGCTGTCTGTCCACGCTTTAAATTGAGCAGAATGGGTGGCCGCTCCTTTAGGGTGCTCGTGGCAGGTTTATGGAACTCGCTCCCGGTACACATCCGAGCTCTTGAAGACCTACTCGCCTTCAGGCAGGCGATCAAAACTTTCCTGTTTCCCGTGTCTGTTTAATTTCTTTTTCTTTTATTGTGTGTTATGTTGTAGTGTCTGTCATAGCGCCAGGACGCCCCTTTGCTGGGGCAGCTGTGCGCTATAAAAATATAAATAACATAACATAACATAACATCCAACATACATTGTAAGACCGAAGTGTACATGAGATCACAACATAGATGTACACATCTGTAAGAGTCAAAGGGTGTCTTAAAACTGCAAGACCAAGGTGCATGTGGGATACTACCAGAGATTAGCACCTAGAGTAGAACATTGGGAGCTTGCTAACCAAATCGAATGCCCCCTTTTCTGTTTATATTTAATGCTAAAGGCTCACAAAGGGAACATTGTGAGGCTGGCCAGCTGCCATCTTCTCTCATGCGGGCATACAGCGAGCACTGTGGGAGCATCAGTAGCCGCTCACCTGAATGTTCCGGTGCATAAAATGACCCCACCCTCCTGCAGTGCTCCCTCAGCATATTCTCTGGCACATGGGTACTCACAAACATTTTTCCGAGGGACGCAGAGTTTGGTCTAAGGTGTGACCGAGGGCCGCACTGATGCCAGCGGGGGGTGTAAAGTGGGTGTAGGGGAAGCAAAGCATGTATATCTAGTGGCTGTCTTTAAAAATGAAGGTGTTCCTAAAGTTAAGGGCCTCGTTACTTCCTTTCCCTAGCTGCAATTAACCTTTAAATAAGTGTTTTCTCTAAATGTAACTTTTTTTTTCATGTTAGTGTTAAGTCGAGTAAACGGCAGCCCAGTGCTGCTGCTGCCCAGGGCCTCATGTTACGGTCAGGATGGCCGCATGCGGCGCCCGGGCCACACTTTGAGTATCACTGCTCTAGCAGATGCTGTTTCACACATGGATGATTGGCCGCTCCCTCTTGCTTTTGGCAAAGCAAAGCCCAAGTAGCCAAAGTAGAAAAATGTAAACAAATTATTTTCTATTTTACTTTGGCTGATTGGGCTGCCCTTCACCAAAAACAAGAGTAGCAACCCAAACAGTACTCTGTGACCGGCTGCTGCTAAAAGATTGGCTGCGGGGGTGCAGCAGGAGAATGGAGCCATGCTTTTTCAGCCACACAAATTCAGTTGAGAGGCTGTGCTGAAGCTTCCACAGCACTCCCTATTATGGGTGTTGGTCAGTGCGGGTGGGATGCAAATAGCCTTATTGCCAACATCTCCAGGGCAATAACGGTTGTGAATTACCCCTTCCATGTAATGTTCTCTTGCCGGCGGTTCGGCACTAGAACTAAGGGAAGGGTAATTAACAGCCAATAATGTGCTTTATTGGAGGTTTAGAGACTTTTTTAAATTTGGGAACATCTGCCTTGAGCAGGGTTTTGCTCTGTGAGGTTCCGTCACTACAAGAAGCACGGGGGTTTCTCAGAGAGATATTCAAGAGTGTTATGATGTTTCATTAGACTCATAGCAGACTGTATTTTAACCAAATTTTGGTCCCAGGGAAGAGATAGGAGAGATGAGTGGACAGGTGTGATGCACTTGAACCTTGTCATATTTGAAATCGCACAGTCTGCTGCATGAACAGCCACTTTGAGTAATACAAATCCTCGATTTAGGGAGGCCACGTAGTAGTACATTATCATAAGTTATTCTTGAGGTTATGGAGTAATTTCAATTGGAATCGTAGGATTCTGGCAATTTACGTAACATGAAATACAAACTCTAAAGCAGGGGTCTCAAACCTTTTCTGTAATAAAACCTACTTAAGTTCAATTAGAACATTGGAATGTTGGTAGCTCCATTGAAAACAATGGAGTGCTCCGGGCTTATAATGGCTGGTATAAGGATGGAGTTCCAACATTCCAATGTGTCTTTGTTCACAGCTCTGGCTGTGAACAAAGGCTTCAGGGAGCCAATCCCCTCACGCTCCCTGAAGGCTTTATTTGTTAGAACATTCTGCCCTCTAGTGGCAGAATGTTCTAATAGCCTTATAGCCCTTCGTAGAAGGGCCATACCGGCAATTAAAGTCCTGCTGCTTTGTTAAAGTCCCTCGCTTTCGGCTCGGGCCTTTAATGCTGCAGCGGGCCTTTAATAGCCAGTATAGCCCGCTACAGCTACGGCGGGCTATAAGGCTATAGTAAACGACAGCTACTAATCTTATTAGCGTTGTTATTGTGACCACTTCCAGTTAAGGGTCAGCATATGCAAGAATGCTACCAGTGATCACCTCAGTGCATCCATCATGACTGCCAGCAGTAAGAGAGGCTTTGCCAATATGGAATGTTCCTGCATGGGTAATACATAACAGCCCTAGCTGCAATGCCTCGGGTATCGAGGTAGTAACATTTATAAAAAGTCTCCCCAGTGCCACATGATTTATCATGCAAATATCAGATTTAAATACATTTTGGAAATGCCGACATTTTTCTCTAAATAGCTTTTGAGTTCTGAAAAGAACCATATATTCGTTTCAAATATACACTCTCAATTTGGGTATACATATATTATTTGAATCAAGCAAAAGCTTCTAATTTAGTAGGTTGGGATGCAGAGAGGAGAGCTACTTCCTGGCAGCTGGAGAGCTTGGAGTAGCGTGCTCTGAAGGTTTGTCGAGACCAGCATGTCATCCACCCAAAATCCGTTGCTTGGAACAATGGTCCCACAAGGAGGCTACAGTTGGCACTGGAGTTGGGGTTTTCATAACTTCTCTGATGTCATGAGCACAGTTTTCTACTTGGTCTGCATAATGTTAGTATTCTATTAACCCCTTCAGCGCTGCGCGGATTTCCGCGCGGTGCTGAAGGTTCTGAGCGTGGGCGGGGCCATGACGGAGCGGTTCCGTCATGCGCACAGCGCAACCGACGCTCATGACGGAACCGCTCCGTCATGAGCGTCGAAGGGGTTAAAGTACTGCACTTTGTAGGTATTCATGTCACCATCCTAAAGCATAGGTTTAGTTCGACAAGCTTTTGGATCTATTGTATATAACTAATCTGCAGATCTAGTCTTGGAAGCAAACAATTTTTCCTATTACTGTCACAATTAGAACTATTGTTGCATTGACACCATTATATTATATACTGCTTTAATATGTCTTTTATTTACAATGTGGCTAATATTTCAATGTACCATGTTTTGCAGACGATACTTTCCATGGAATCTGATCCTTCTGAGTATTTTTGTAAGTAAAGGATTGTAAAATATGGTGCATGAATTGTGTGATGCATGGCACTGCAACCCTCCTGCTGCTAGTCAGCCTCTCTCATCTCCCAAATAATCCACCCTCAAACTTATAGTGGGCTAAAATTGATTTTTTATTTTAAATGTTCTGTGATTCGGGGTTCTCTAAGTCAAAATACTTGAAAGCTTTGAGGTAAGCATGAGTTATAAAAAAAATGAATAGCTCTGGCCAACTCCCTTGTTGGTGTCCGAGTCCAAGTTTTACAGTTGTGGTGGAATGGAAACTCTACACCCATAAACGTCAGAATTGTGAGCAGTGGCAGCTGATAGGGCACGGTGGCAGGGGGTGGGGGCAAGTGGGGGTAGAAAAAAATGAAAATTACTTACATGTGAACGCCACTACCTCTCCTTCATCCTCTTCTCTCGGAACGGAAGCACCCAGGCTCCCAGGGTCTCCCAGCCAATCACGACGCTGCCTAAAGCATATACCAGGTTTAGTTCTGAGTAGCAGTATAACCAGGGGATTTCAAATGATGCCCTGTAGGCACTTCTGGAATAAGGACTACATGGGGAAATCCATGACACTGTACCAATATCTTATCACCAGTAACATAATCATGTAAATATGCTGGACTCAAATTTCCAGCACAGACCTAGGTTCAATCTAAATATATTTGTACTGTGAAAAGCCTCATGGTACAGTTGTGGGCTGAAACTCAGGTTTTTTAAGATGTCAATTATAAGGAGGGTGATCTTAGGACAAAATTGATTTTAATCAGAGGCGGAAAAAATGACAAAACGTAGACATACATACTGAAGAAATGAGAGCTTGAAGTCCACCATCTCTGCCATGGCAACAAATATATATTCACTGACATGAATTTATAACAAAAATCCGTTCGAAACAAGAGACAGGAACTAAGGGCGAATTTGGGGGAAATGCAGGTGAGGAAGGAAGAGAATGTTAACAAATGGTTGGTTATGAATACAGTACTAAGAATAAATCGCCCCTCTACTCTCACACTTCAGCCTCCGCGTCTCAAGCAGATAAAACATCATCTTCATCAGAAGCATCTCTGCCACAGTCAATTGTGGTTTGTTTTGGATCTTGTCTTTTTAGCATGTTCCAAAAATGTTTGTGTCATCCCAGGGTTAGTGAAATATCTGAGACTTACCATTCTTTGTTACCTACTGGATATCTGTTGTGTATACACCATACACAAACCTCAGAAGGTAAATAAGAATCTTCTTTATTCAGTATACAGGGAGCGAAAGGCCAACAAGTCCTCAGGCCTTAACTGACAAGAACCACCCTTGACACAATGAATTCCATACCACAAGGACATTCTACCTCTAGCTACAGCAATATAATAAGTGCCAATACAAAAGTAAAAAAGAACACATAGGTAAATTCAACACATCTCCCTCTTTAAATATAACAATACCAATGAATTTAAACCAACTATTAATTATGAAAATGTAACTTAAATGGTTATATCGAAATGGTATAATGAAAAGAAAAATAATAAGCATAAATACAAAAGAAGGGGTAACATAAGTATGTGCATTCAGTCAAACAACATAATCATGTAAATATGCTGGACTTACATTTCCAGCCCAGACCTAGTATTAGATTGCATTCCAGTGTTTATAGGCACTGCTGTGGAAATGCCAAAGAACCATCCCCCACTGACTAAAAAAGTCATAATCTAGCGGGCAGTGCGCACACGGGTTTGGCGGTGCAGGAGCAGGGCGCCTACATGGCCGTCCCGCTCCCACACTGCCAAACCGTAATCAGGTCCCATGTATCCTTGTCAACAGAAGGGTCTGACGCAAGTAATAGTATATTGCTTTTGTAAATCGGTCATCGTGACAAACATTTACAGATGAAAATGATAAGTTGTTTTAGGAACACCCAGAGGGATCTACTCAAATGACCCCTTACTGAATTCAAAATAATGTCTACTTTACACAAATGTATAGCTTTCTGATCAACCATGGTTTCACACCTTTTTCCTCCACAAACTGCAAGGGGGTTGAAACCACAGAGATTAGAACAAATTGACTACCTCTTTAAAAACTGTATGAATAAAATTGTGTTTTTAACACAACACTGGAGAGACTGTATTTATGGGAGCCCGTCAGGCATTGCAGCGCCGGCCCGACGAGGAGCAAGCCCAGATGATAAAGCATGACGCCTAGCTTGCTGGGTGTGTGAGGGCTCCAGTTCCGAAGAGGGGTCTCCCCCTCTCACTTTGAATAATAGGATTCACTTATTGACCCTACATATCGAACCTAGTACTCGCTGACCTTATATGTCTCCTCACCCTTAGGAACTGCATACCCATCTTTATACACATTGCCCTGGGCACGTATGCTGGACCTGAAAAAAAGCCCTATTGTCCCTCCTCTTGTTGTTACATATGCCATTTGTAGTGTAGCATTTCTGTTGTGCTTTTCTCCCTCATAGATGTGTTCCTTCGATTTTGTCTACAGTTGTGCGGATTTCAAAGAAATACAGTTACGCACTGTGTCGTTTATTATTGTAAATGGTTGACTTTTCAGAGTCTTATGCTTCCTGTCTTATATTTATATTTTATTTTGATTTGCAAAATACTAAAAATATAATGACAGCGACCAATACATACCTTTACAAATATAAAAACATAAGAAAATGATACACTGTCTCTAAAATGATTTGGAGATTGCTACTAATTTCATAAACATTTCAAAGAAGTTTGAGCCTGTTTGCTGGTACAGTTTGAGACTGAGCACCGAATTTTACAAGGTTATTAAGGTGCACGCTACCAGGAGTATGCAATGCATTAAAATATAATATGACAAAAGTTAAGGGTTCTGCAGGGAAGCAAGAAGATGAGTGGGGGAACTGCAGGCTTTCCTCCTGGGGTGCCTCAACAGGCTCCGCTAGAAGAAACCCTTGACCGGTAAGTCAGTACACACAGGGCCACCAGGTCACAGTGACAGTAGACACACTAATTAGGGTTGGGTACCGTAATGATATTTCTCTGCCAGGGACATCTCTGTGAGGCATGGTAGTTCCAGGAGGGAAATCAAACAGAGACCACCTGACCAAAAAGAATACATTCCCTGCCCACCAAAATGACTGATGTTTGTTTTACAAAACAAACTCAATGTGCCTGTGGACAAAACTTCCTGCCTTCAGACCATGAGCAGCCCTGGGTGGTAGAGATCTCGCAATAGAGCCTTCTGGAGATGGATGGTGGCTAGCAGGCCTCTTGCCGAACCTCAAATGGTCTCCATAGTCTTCTCCATAGCTGTTCTGCATCAGCCCAGAATTTAATTTGTGTGAGCAAAGTGTACATCACAAAAGTCTTATCTTCCTCCATCCATACTGCATCCTTTGGGGGTGGCCAAAAAGGTTTGCGTTCATGACATGAGAGAATAACACCTTTATGTTTTATCTTTGCAGACCCTCTCATTGGCCTACCTTACCGGAATGCTGTCCAGGTAACAAATAAAGTTATGGTGGCTAGTTTTGTAAGTGTTCTGACATACTCATTTTGAAAGAGCTTTTTAGAGGTGGGTTGGAAGATTGGTAACTAGGTTGCATTCCTTTTCTTGACATTGAGTCCACTCTCAGAAAGTGGCGTCGCAGTTTGCTGTACAATGTAGTATTCGAGTGTGCTACCCAAGTGATGTCAGTAGGAGCAGTAGTTATACCATCGGCTTCTCCCAGCATGAGGCGCATTAGGCGTGATACAGGAAACATGTGCTTTGGGGCTCATGCCTCACGCAGTTATAATCTCGCTGACAAGGAAACACCACCCGTGAGAGTGGAGAGAAAGTGTTGAAAGCCCTGTTAGTCACAGGGCGCCTACTTGCATTGCATTTCCTCAGTGCAGAGACACACTGGGTCAAAATTTGTCCTGGGCACCAAAATAAAAGTGGCCCCCATTAGCGAACCAGAGGTCTCAATCTGCTAATCAGACCAGTTTTTAACTTATAAAGACGCATTGTGTGGCTATTTTTTCAAGGTATGGGAGACTACATACATTTGTTTTTGCTGCAGACAATGTTTGTTTTAATATCAGGGGAAATCAACACTTAAAACAGGCCTACCTGGTCACAAAACAGGGCCACAAACTGACAAAAAAAAGTCCCACACACTCATCTCTGTCAGACTAACTCATCAGGCACGAACTGATTGCCCTATAGGTCAGTCTGACCCTGCCTCAGTGTAGCTATTGTTAAAAAGAATGTGTATTCGGTTCAACTTTTACCCACATTTCTGTTTTCTTTCCAGTTATTTTGACACCAAGTCAGTGCTGCTTTGTCTGGGAATCACAGCCCTTGTATGTCTCTCCATCACCATCTTCAGCTTCCAGACCAAGGTGAGGCTGGCAGGGATCAGAACTTAACAGAATGAGGGAGAAACAGTGCTGCTAAAACATAAAAGTAGCGAGAAGTGGATGTGTCTGTATGTGTGTGAGGGCTGTGTATGCGTGTGCAGGGGCACACGCGCTGTCACTCACACCTGCATAGGACCCTTTCAAAGACGTAAACAGCCAAGCACAACAATCTAAGCAGCTGGTGCACCAAGTCCACACCGACATCAAAGACTGAGTCTGTACATCAGAATTGGCTGCATGCAGATGATATGGGCAAACAGAGGGGGTTCTCACATGTGAAATAAGGCTGAGTCTGAAATGTGGAGCGTGCAGCAGAGAGGTCAGGTGCAAGTTGTAATGCAGCTGGGATGCAGCCTCAACTTTTTTGAGAACCCTCCCAACTAGTCTGTTGGCCTATTTAAAAGCCAAACGGCATTGCCAAAAGACAGTGTGTTATGCGATCTCCTTATCTAGTCATCACATTGTATTCAAAAGCACAATGGGCCTAATTACGTGTCTGGTGGTCCTCGGACCCCCAGACTCTTGGTGGGGCGGCGGTGGCAGTCTTAAGATTTCCACATTACGACTCTAGTGGTTGTGCAGCCTTGGGACTGCCAATTCCACCAGGGAACTGCCGTCACCTGGCAGTGGCAGGTGGTCCAGGGGCATCCATATGCTTGGCTGGACTGCCGTGGTCCCGCCAAGCATATTATGAGTTTCCTCTCTGCCAGGGTTTTCATGGCAGTTTCTCATGCATGAAAACCCTGGCGGAGAGGAAACAAAGGGGGCTCTGCAGGGCCCCCTTGTGCCCGACACCCTGTGGATGCACACACAGGGTTATAACATTTGTCCCTTGTGTTCATGCACAGAAGTTCCAGCATGGCATGGACTTTTTAGCCCATGCCGTGTTGGAACTTTTTTTTCATTCTCCCATTGCGGTGCCTATTTTATAAGCACTGCCATGGGAACTCCAAAGAAATCGCCCGCCAATGACCAAAAATCATTATTTGGCAGGCAGTTCTCACCCGGGTTTGGCGGTGCGGCGGGGGGGCTGTCCCGCTGCCGCACTGTCAAACTCCTAATTGGCCCCCATGTGTTTTTGGATTGTAATGTCACTCTCTCCATTATGAGCATGAGCTTAAAGCCCAATGTACAAAACATGCTTACTATTAATATCCTGATTTGGCTGAGTGTGTTACATCTTAGTTTTCTTGCAGCTGTCCCACTCTTTCTGTTGTGTCATAAAAATATTGCTAGGCCTAACTATACCTCTCATAACAAGCCTAACAACTGTTTGTGTATTTTACCTACATTTTAATTAGTCCAAAAATAGTTACTGTGTTTGCTCACCTGTTTGTAGGAATCAATCTAACTTCAACTCCACAGCACTGCTGCTCATCTTTCTCCAAGCACTTGTAGATCCCACGCAGTTTACCAGAGAAGTAATGTTTGTTCTTCTTCAGTCCATTCCAAAATATCCACCATGGATGATTTGCTGTCAATAACCCCTACTAACAATTAAAAAGAACTGAGTTGTTGCAGTAACCCTCTGTATTTAGCTGCCATCTTTAATAAAGGTGTACATTCTCTATATTCAGAATATGTTGATAAAGGAGGTGGAATCCTCTGTACGTAATGATTACATTTTCTTCCCTGAACCCTTCTTCTTATTTCAAATCAATGTTAAGCATTTCTTCATCTCCGACCTCCTCAGGAGCCATCATCTGCTGGTCACCAAAACCCTCCACTACTTTCTTTCCATGCTTGTCTTCCAGTCTTTATTTCACATGTCGCATTGAACATCGCCCAACCCTTCAGCCCCAATGCTATACAGTGGATGCAGAGTGGATGTGAGAATGAGTGGTTGTGAATATGGAAGATTGATGAATTCTCAATGTACAAGGCCCATGGAACACTATAGATGAAGCCTTACTAGAGCATCACAGTCACATAAGGCCTGCTGAAGAGTTTATTGGTGTACACAAATCTTTCAATTCCCGGAAGTGCTTAACCTGGGAGAGAAAGTCCTCTGTTTGGATTTCCTCCTTCACATTGTTCATATACAGAAAATCCAATAGATGAATCTCTTTCTGTGAGGAAATTGGGTGTATTATATGGTGTGGTTGTGAGACCTCATAGTGTAATACACTACCAACCCCTTTAGGAGTAGTCAGGGTTTGTTTGTCAAACCTTTGCTCAACGGTGGGTAGCTGTGACTCTGAGAAGTCAGGCTTGCACAGAGGAACAAGTGTGAAGCATTTAAACTGCGGCAAAGCAATTGAAGAAGAAAGAAACAAGACACTCATGGAATCCAACACCAATTTGTAAAAATTGTTTAGATTTGTATGAATTTTTAGACACCAGAACAAAAAAGATCCATCTGAGGCTTCCAGGGATATAGATTTTCAAAAGTATAATAAATCACAACTTTTCACGTAGCCATAGCCACGTCATGGCATTTCAGACAAACTCAACAAATTTGACACTAGGAAACTTTTTCAAGAAAAACATGGACAAGTCCTAATGCAGTTACTTAGAGTTACTTTGGGTGACCAACTCGACCAAGGAACCAGTCAAGGGGTCCTAAAATGCCAGAAGAAACAGTTGTTCCAACAAGGAAAGCAATCGTCAGTCCAATTCCAATGTCAGTGGACATTGCAATTTACTTCTATTTCAGTGGCCCTGATGCAAGGGATACAGGATGCAGAAGATGCTCAAGGATGCTGAAGATGCTATGTGGTTGACGAGGGCCTTCCTAGGGCTACTACTCGATCTTCAGCTTGGTAAGGCAATTCTGACTACAGCAGTCAACGTCCTTCAAAGTCCTCTCGAGCTCGACAGAAGTCCAGTTGACACTGAGCTACCAGTCACTTGTACAACAGTTTCAGCTGTTTCCTTCTTTTGGCAGTAACTTGCGGTCTGGATGACCAAGCTGCACTCCAATGACTATCCCAGGTCCAGCAGACTCTGATGCAACGTTTGAGCATTGGGTCTTGGTCCTTTGGGCTCTATGAGGGGAGGAACCTCGGCTGCCACCTTACCAAACACGCTACCTCAACTTTTGTGGCCCTGTGCTGCTAGGAGGAGATCAGCCAACTAACCTTTGGAGTGTCTTGCTTTTGGCTGGGCTTAAGAGTCGGCTTCACCACTAGTAGCACACAGCAGCCACAGTCCTTTCCTTGGCTAGCCCTAAGATGCAACAGGTGCAGTCCAACTTTAGTGTTGCCTCTCTTTGCTTGTTCCTCGGTGCAGAAGGGCAGTCCTTCCACGGTCCTCCACTCCAGTCCAACATGATCTGAGTTCTGGGTGCCTGGGGTGCTCGTTTTGCGCCCATGAAATGCCCTCAGGGGAGGTTGCTGTCACTAGCCAGGGGGCTACCAGGTCACCAGGTCACCTCCTTCCTGATGACTACTTCCTTTGAAGTGTGGCATCTAGCTATACCAGAGTGCTCTAATCTGCCCACTCTTAAGATGGCAGAACCCCTCACGTCTCAAGAGCTTCGTAGCCCACCCTAGCGGTATGGCTACTATTGGGCTACGTCCATGGGAAAGCCAATTTCAGAAGTGTTTTTCTCCTTTTCTCCTTTGTCCCCACTGCCAGCCTGTCTACCTACATAATAGGGCAGCCTCTCCCACGTGTGCTTGCTACTTGCCCTCCCCTTTGAAGCTCACCTTTTGGGATAACACCCCATGCGGCTTCCTTCCAGGAGGAGGTAAGACCTCCTCCAATGGCAAGCCACTATTCTTAATTTTCCTGGGAGTCATTCACATGCCTCTACAGGGGAGCAGAAGCTGTCTTGTGGCCAGCCTCAGTGAATGGCCATGGAAGTCTTAAGCATAAGAGTAGAAACTTTCTGAAAGTTGCATGTAGCAACAAGTTATATTAATGTCGTCTTGGTAATCAAGTCAAGCTTAATGTAGTAAGTTGTTTGATAACTTGGAGTATCAACTTTAGTAGTCCCATTCAGAAGTTAGCATGGCTGAGTAGTCAGCATGTAACCCTGTAATCGCCAATGGGACTAACTATCCCTTTCGCAGAGAAAACAACAATTGTGGGTTTTTACTGCTAGAACATGTTAAACACATGTTCTACTTTACTAATACGCTGCAACCTGCATTAGGACTCCTCAATATGCCGGCTGTAGGGGCAACTTACACAAATTAAACAGTGTGTTTGGGTTTTGCAGGTGGGGCCCACTGGCGCTCATTTTTGGGGACTGGCACTTATTTTTCCTCATCAGTCTTTGATCGAGAGAAAATTGCACAAGGGGGAACAAAGGAGTGAGAAAAAGACAGAAACAAACATGCCAAAGGAAGAAAGCAGGAACCTGCAAGAGTGAGATAAAGGGGCAGAGAGTGCCTGATGGTGGATTAAAGAGACATGAGGTAGAACCAAGACTAGGCTGCCTTGGTATTTGGCACAGCAACATTCAATAGCTGTCAGCCACTGCACGTATTCGCTTTCAAATAAAACATTTGGCTTGTCTTATAGATAAGCCGTCAGCTGATTCTTGACACTGGTTGCCATCTGCTATGACATTGTGGGAGAGCCTGACTTTATTTAGCTAAGGATCAACATTGTTATTTATGAACACTAATTTGTCACTGAATACTTTAAGTAATGAGAGAAATAAGTCTCCAAGCAAAGCAAAAAGCACAGTGCTTATGCAAATGCGACATATGCTTTACATGTCCTATCTGTTAGAACAGAAATATGAGAACTTTAGCCCAAAACTATTTATAAATTTAGAGACGGGCCAACAACACATATACCAGAACAGCAGTTCAATAACTTCCTATTCCACCCATTAAAAGGAGAAAAATTAAATGGACATGTTTCACATATCCTTATATAAAGAAATAAATAATTTTGTTCAACAAAGCGCCCATGCACTCAACGATGCTCCCCCAATGATTTCCTCGCGGCGGCACACATTACCTCTGTCCTTAACGTAAAACCATGCCGACGCGTTTTGAGGACAACGGCTCTTAATCATGGGCTGCACACAGAGCTCGTCTGTTGGTTTACTCATTTTTATTATTAAAAGCAACCTCCCACAATGGGTGTGGCTCTCAGTGACTGCCACGTTTGCATGCTGGTAAATGCAGTTCAACAGGTGAGTTTCAGTGTACATCCTTAGTAGGCTCCATGGCCCTGTGTGTTCTTCACAGCATTTTAGCATCCTTTTGATAGGGAAAGACTTCTGGCTTTGCGTGCTTCCTTTTGCCAAAGAACATCGTACCATTCAGAAAGGAATTCCTGCCTTTCCCAGTCTTTTACATTTGGAAATGGTGCCCCGCCTGTTGTCGCGGCTCGGGCAGCCGCGCATAATTTTGTTCAGCAATAAATAAAATAAATAAAAAGCAAAGCAAGTAATATTATTAAATATGCAGGCCGAGACTATAACTTTGAAATTGGGACACTCCCCCTTTGTAATTGAAGGCCAGAAAACTCCCTTAAGCCCCTCATCTACAGCAGTCACCTCACTTTTATTTCTAGCATTGTGCAGGGATCTTATCTCTTTTCTAGCACAGTAGAGAAGGGTGTGCAAGTTGCTTACAAATATGATTAAGATACCCGACATGGGGCACCATGATTATTTTACTTTTACATTTCTATCATAGGATCTTTAAAAACGTCTAGAATTTAATTGCATGAAAGTACCTCCTTGAAAACTGGTAAAGACGATGAAGGTACAAAATATAAGAGAATCCCATTAGTAAAAAAAACTTTTGGAATGAGTGTTCGACTTGAGAGTATCCACGCCAGACTATCTAGCTAGACAATATCAGCCATGGAAAGAATGGACTGATCTCTGCACTGTACATTTCCTTAGTCTCTGTTTTGCCAAATTGATTGACCTATTCACAAAGGCAGGAGCCAATCTATCTAGCAAGCAAGCGAATGTGTACATAATTCTGCCTCAGTTTCAGGAGAACCAAGAATCATGAGCAGCTGTCAGAGGGTTCTGAGACATTTAGACCCGTCCAGACAGTAGCAAGTCGATTGTGTCAAAGGCTACTTACTTGAAGAAAAAGGATTCGCAATGAGAACATGCAGGTGCAATGGTTGGCCTAAATGAAAATATGATATGGCTGAGTTTATAATCCCTAAGGACATTGGTTAAACATAGGCAAACGGGTGCCATGCTGCTCCAGTGGGAGAGGCACCGTGCCTGCCCACCCTGTGGCATCCACTCACCATATCCTGAGTATCTCACGCCAAAGCGGGCCATTTATGCTGCAAGTGGTCCCTTTTTTAGAGGATTACTGGGTACCTGATTTATCTAAATGAAGCATGACTGGCAACACTGCTTCTTCTTGATTGAACGGTATGAGAAGCCAAGGAATTGAGGATTTTTTATTATCATAAATGCTAATTGGGAGATACAGGAAACGGAGGCCAGTGAGTACAACTGTGTGAATGCATAGAGTTGCTGCTAATGGGTATTGGAAGTAGTGCACATTTGTGTAATATTCCTGTTCCTTTTCTCTGCAGTTTGATTTCACGTCCTGCCAAGGTGTCCTCTTTGTGCTGGTCATGGTGCTGTTCTTCAGCGGGATCCTGCTTGCGGTCATAATCCCTTTCCAATACGTAAGCATCCATTCGCACTGCTGTCTCGCATACCCTACAATATCGCTAAGCCTTACGTATAATTCCTACCCTAACACCCTCCTGCACAAGTGGAACTCAGTATAAAGCACACTGGTCCAGGTCTATTAAGATTTCACGCAATGCAATGCAGCTCTCAGATTTGCTGCACTGTGTTGCATGAAGGCAAAAACACAATTGGTAGTCATGCCTACAAAGAGTGGCCTGCTGCTGGTGTGATCCCCTCCAAACAGGCTGTCTTCTTCTGTGCTCCACAGAGGAAAGTGGGCTTTGTCTTACATAAGACTTGTTCTGGGGGCATACCCTTCCAGTGCAAACTCTGGTTCAGAACCAACAGAAGTGTCTGACACATTGGATGTGTCCTGTCCATTACAGCACAAATGCAATGTGTCAGATTCTGGGTAAATTCAAGGCATTCCCCCTTCTTTGCACCGGCTTCCAGTCCATGTTACTTGTTGATGCAAAGACCGATCACCGTATCTCATTAGAGCGGGTTTTACTTCAATGTCTATGGGTCTTTGCTCTGATTCGCCCCTGTGATGTCCCCTTGACACAAAGAAGTGCAAAGCGTATTTAGGGCTATCAAAAGCATGAAACACCTTTTGTGCTTGAAGCGCGGCTTTGTACCACTTGTGCCGCACCAGGTCCGGCGCAAAGGAAGGGTAAGTCTGGGCCAAGGTCTAAAACTTAGCACCCATCACGACCCGATTCCTCCCAGCAGCATCCCTTTATGAACGTCATCATAGTACTACTGCTAGTCGCTTGCCTCTCTGGTCTTGGCTGCGGTGCTCCTAAATTTATTAAATGTGTGCACTTTACTAGCGATGTTTACTGTCATCCCTCTAATTCTGCTTGTTTCATTAAAGCTTTTGGCTATTTATGGTGCAGCACTGAGTCCATATGTCAAGCTTATAAATAATAAGGGATTGAGTTAATGTGACTTTGGGGGTGCCCGTCAACTGTTAAAGTTAACTGGTGTCGTGGCGGTGGGAATTAGAGTTTTCCAAAAAAAGACTTCAGTTATGGACATTGTTTCTTCTCTCCGTTTAGGTTCCCTGGCTCCACGCTATCTATGCTGTGCTTGGAGCGATCGTCTTCACCATGGTAAGACCAGTCATCTCTCCAACACAAAAAACTACTCGAGTGAGTGGATCTGAGCCTGCTCTTGCCATCGCAATCTCCATTGGCATCATTGCTTATTTAAAGACACACATGCCAGTTGATGAGAGAAGCACTTTATGTTACAATAATACGCCCTGCGGCAAGTCAAGGGCGTTTCAATGCTTGGAGTGCACCAGAAGTGTTCTCTGATCAAGAGTGCAAGAGCCAAACCTTACACTTAATCAGGTGCAAACCCTCTTAGAAATAAGGATATAGCTACACGCATCTGTAGGAGGCTGGATATGCAGACGCCACATCTTGTGCACATTTTTATTTCCAATTATGGTCAAGTTTCATCTGACCCTGAGGTACAGCAGTAACCAGTGTAGGCCGCCTAGGCTTGAGGTTAATTGTTAAAAGCAAGAAACAAATCGTTGCATTCAGGTGTCAGTTGTCTGCTCCTGTTGTAGCCTCTGGTTCGACACAAGAGGCATAGTGCCTACAGGTTGTCTCAAGCCAGATGTGTTACAGGATTCCGACTGTGGATGGATACCTAATATTAGCACAATCCTTCAAAATTTAGAGAATGCCCCAATATAAAACCCATATAAAACATCACAGGGAACAATAAAATATGGGAAATATTTCAGGGTTTCCTGTAATATACGAATTTCATCATCATAATGAAAGATCCTAAACCACCCTTCAGAAGTTTAACATTGTCATGGCTACTAAGATTATGTGGCATGGAAGACCTAATAATGCCACATGGCTATTTAAATTATATAGCAAAAATGCCAATTATTACATACGTTTTTTGGCAGTGTTATGTTCCTCCATATAAACAACAACAAACATGAACTCATGACATCTGCAAATTTTGGATATCAGGTTACGAACTATGGGGCATATGTATCAACATCACCATTTGCGATTCTCAAATAGCGATTTTTTAAAGAATCGCTATTTGAGAATTGCAAAACGGGATGTATTTAAAAAATTGCAAATTTTTTGCGATTTCTTAAAATTCCTTAATCGCGATTAGAAAATTGCGAAATCGCAATTAAGGAATACCTGCCCATTCATTTCTATGGGCCAGGAGACCCATAGGAATGAATGGGAAGTAACTCTCAAATAGCGATTCGCAATTTGTTAATCGCAATTTGAGAATAATTTCAAAGGTGCAAGGGTGTCATGATGACACCCTGATGTACCCCTGAAATGAGCATGTGGGTGCATATGGCGCACATACATGCCCTAAGGGCATGTATGAGCGCCACGTGGCACTTTGTAAAATTCAAAAAAGTGCATTTTGAAAGGAAATCGCAAATTACCACCAACTAGAAGTTGGTGGTAATTTGCGATTTCTTAAGGATAATTCGCACAACTTGGGTGCTTTTTACATATCATTTAAGAAATCGCAATTTGCGATTTCTTAAATGCTTACGCAAAATTAAGAAATCGCTAAATTAGCAATTCCTTAATTTTGCGATGGGATATTGGCTCATACATCCCGATTAGCGAATTTTTAATCGCAAAAGCAGTAATTTTGCGAATCGCAGCGTTTGCGATTAAAAAATCGTTTGATACATATGCCCCTATGTGGCAAATTATGTGGGGGCCAAAATTAAAGGTGAACTAAACATAATTTTCTGATTTCCTGATAGCTTTTACATTTAACCCTGTTTTAGTGTTTAAGTTTATGCAGATCCATGGTGGGGGGTGTTAAATACAAACTGTAGCACTGTTTAACGAATCTGCAACAAATGTGGCTGGCAGTTACCAAGTTACACCCAGCTATTTCAAGTTTTTTGTTGTACATCCAATGATGGGGAGAAGTTAAAGAGCATTGGAACCTTGACTCTTTCTGATGGATCTGCACATTTGGCAGAGATGTACCATATTTAGCCTACCCTTGGTTTTCTCAATTTCATGCAGACCCATTAAGTGGTAGGAGATTTCAATACGGGTAAAAGGTGTGTGTATCTGCTAATTCATTTGGCACTGTTTGATGAAGTCCCACATTCGTTGACAGGCATTTAGCGTGTTTAGCTTTCTGTTCGCTATGTCAAGTTTTGAGCAGACCTGTTGAGGGAGATTACTTTTTTTGTAGTCTGAATATAGAGCTGGACACATCACAACGATGCTTCAAGTCATATGTATATTTAATTTTGTAAGTATGGCTGTCATACACCACATGATCAAAAACAAACAGTTTATCCGTGACTGATGTAACATATATTGATGTTTAATGTGACAATGATAGACTGACGAACATTACATAAATGCATAAATAATACAAAAATGAAATCTCTTTGTCCAATTATAAAGTTCAAAAGTAACTTCCCATGTCATTTTTTGAAGGTTATGGTGACTGAGGACATGAGTAGATGGTACGTCGATGTTTCGACCCTGGTGTCTGTATTACTGAAAGGGCATCACGTAGGGTCTTCCTCAGGACAAAATGAACCATACGGAGCCAGCCAAGTTGTGATAAATCAGAAATAGGGAGCTCCTCCAATCCTGGATGGAGTCCAGAGTAAGAAATATATCAGATCATCATAGATGCATTTGTCACCGTAATAAACCAGTGTCTAGCCAATATCACCAATCGGCGTACACCTCTATGGGGAACCAACCACTTTTAATTTCAGCCAGGGACAAAGACAAATCATACAGTCTTTAGAGATGCAGAAACCAAATATCCTTAGAATTAATCAGTTTGGAATATAGCAATGAATGCAACCCGAAGCCGGCATTGACTAGCTTTAATTGTCGTTGTGTAAAAGGAATTGTCTTTTACCCAATTGAACTTTTTGTAGACTATGTCGAAAATACCCAGGTTCCGAGGGACCTGGTTGACTTTTATAGATCTGTTGAGGGAGGCAAAGATAATGGGAAGGTAACTATGTAACTTTGGAGCTATTCAATTAATTTGCATGGAATTTAGCAGTTAGCAAATCAAGCCCTGTGCAAGGCCAGGCAAGCCCTGCAATTAACCTCACTGCGCACAGCCGAGGTGGTTGGCCACAAGGCTTTCCCATAGGCAGCGCACAGCACAGAATGGGTGCATGGCAGGCTGTGTACTCTGGGGGATGGGCGGCCACCGCAGGGTTAGCACAGGGCGTGGCCCTGCAGCCAACCCCCACAGCGTGTAGCCAAAGGCCATGCGCATCATGGATTGAGGAGCCATTGTGGGTTGGGCGCAAGCCTGGCTGGAAGCTCTGCTGTCCACAGCCAAATGCTGTGCGCAATTGGGGTTGAAAATTAAGTGATTTGCAAAAAAACATTCATTCATTGGAAAAAAACACTATTAAAACTGAGTTATTTTTGAGGCTCAAATGTGTAAAACCATAGAAATGTGCCAATTATATTTAAGAAGCACACAGAATACCATACAACTGATGGACGTACGCCATGTTGTTCTCCTGTTCTTTCGTTCATGTCAGTCAACCATGAGTTAAGTCGTATTATGTCATGTATTGTGTGCGTTCTTAAACATAACCGGCAAATTTCAGTGCTTTTATGCGTCTGACCCTCAAACATAACTTAGTTTTTAATTGCATTCTTTCAGTGAATGTATATATATATTATGTGTGTGTGTGCGTGTGTGCGTGTGTGTGTGTGTGTGTGTGTGTGTGTGCATGTGTGACAAAGGTTACCTAAATAGCCAAAATGGGTTTAGCTTTGGAGGACTAATAGACACCAATGGAAGCATGCCAGCACCACTTTTCGGAATAAATAGCGGATGGTGATGCAGTTAAAGAGGACGGGTGAACCTTGCAGTGACCTGGCACTGTTGCCGATCAGGAGCTTGCAAGCATTTCACCGCAGTTTGCAGTCTGGATATATGTACATTCACTGAAAAAAACAAGGTTACAGGGAGGGCATAGTTAGGATAATGTTTTGCCCACACAAAACGATAGATATTCAGCAGTTAGAGTTATACTTCTAGTTATACTTATGTTAAGAAACTATGGGGCATATTAACAAGCCAGGCGATAAAATTATCGCCGCTTTAGCGGCAGAAAACCGCCGCTAAAGCGGCGATAATGGGCTTGATAATATGCTCTATGGAATTCCAATTGAAGCCCATGTTAAATGTGAAGGACGTCTAACATGGGCTTCAATTGGAATTCCATAGAGCATATTATCAAGCCCATTATCGCCACTTTAGCGGCAGTTTTCTGCCGCTAAAGCTGCGATAATTTTATCGCCTGGCTTGTTAATATGCCCCATTAATTTGTGGCCTGAAATTACTTAACGGCACTAGTTATAGTTTCTTCAGATAAGTATAACTATGAGTATAACTATAACTGCTGAATTGCTATGGTGAGTCAGAGTTTCTATAGGAAGAGTGGGGTTTTTTCATGAATAAATTGGGCACTACGTAAAGACTTTTCACAAAACTTTCAAATACAAAAGTTTATTCACCTCACCTCTTTCCTGAACAAAATTCAGTGTGATCCGTCAAGCGGGGGCTGGAACAAAGGGAGTCCCAAAACATTTTGCACTTCTGATCAGCCCTTTTAGAGAAATTAAACTTAAAAATGTATAGAAGTCTGTGATCAAGCCTGCTTGAGTTCCGCATAACTGAGCAATCTTATTGCTGGCTCAAACATGAAGAAAAATGTTAGCCACCATTACAGGGCTACTGAAAATTTTTGAAAAAACATATAGAAGGGAGCAGGTTAGGTATACTCTGACCCTCTAGCCTTTGTGGGGGGGGGGGGGCGGTCCTAGAGGGACACTCGAAGGGCCCATAAGATTTATTTTTTCTGTCATCACCCCTGTGGTCCAGTGGGACAAGAAAATTATAAAAAAAGAAAAGAAACTGTCAGCCCCAACTGATAATCCCCCCTCTGCTGCCTGCTATGCATGGCCAATGGTCATGCATGGCGATTGCCAAGGGATTGACCTTAAACATATTATAATAACAAATTGCTTCACATTAAAACAAAGCCATAGAAATTCACAGAACAAAACAAAAGTTAAAGTAGAGTAAACAGAGGAAGATAGAAAGATTTTAACTTTCATTAAAAAGAAAAAAACTTTGACATTTTCTGAAAAAGCACTACAGTTTAAAACCAAAAAAGCAGGGAAATTCACCGGTGGTATGTAACTGACCTAAATATATCTTGCACTGCTTTGATGCACTGCTTATGACCTCAAGTATTACATCACCGTTGACATCTGAAATCTATGCCAGTGCAAGCTATAGTTAGGCTAGAATTACATATAACTGGTGAATTCCCCTTTTTAAAATTTTAAACAGTGCTGATTTTTCATTGAATTTCTATGGTTTTTTTAAACATAATTTGTAATCTTACTACCTTCCTCATGTATAACTACCTCTTAAACTTTTTTCATTGAAGATAGATAGATAGATAGATAGATAGATAGATAGATAGATAGATAGATAGATAGATAGATAGATAGATAGATAGATAGATAGATAGATAGATAGATAGATAGATAGATAGATAGATAGATAGATAGATACTTTATGAGGTGAGGTTCATCTCTCATACTCCACCAAAGACGAACATAGCTTTCTGTCTTGTCTCCTGAATACTGAAGATATTCCTCAGAATTAGTCTTGTTATTGTAGATATCCACTTTTACCCTAAAGCTTTGATATTATCTTTTAATAAAGAGAATAGAGGTAGCAGTGGGGACACTTCATATAACTTTGGGCGCTCCACATTTATCAATACTTTATATGTATGTATGATAAATACGTTTGTGGGTTTTTCATAAGCAAGGGCAACGTAGCACTACAGTGCTAACATGCAAAATTAGGAGCTCTGATCCTTTTCAAAGCTGGGAACATGAGGGCCATTGTAGTCAATTAAGTGAAAGTGACATGGTATGTGTTGGCATTATAGGACATTAAGGGGCTTATTACGATGTTGGTCGGAGTTGCCTCCGACCAATATTGTCTCGGACTCGGGTCGGACCGACCTGAGGTTGGTGGTTCTGACCGCCTAGTTACGATGCGACCGAACACTGGTCGGTCGGAATCCGACTGTTCTCTATGTGAGCTTGTGTCATGGCCGTAAACCGGCAGTAATACAGGCTCCTATGAAGAAATGGGAAGGGGGGGGGGGGTGTAAAACCCTGCACCCTATGTCAGGCACCCCATGGAGCCTGCCACACACTGCAGGGTTTTACAGGATGGGGTAGCCTAGGTACCCCCTTGACCACCTGAGACTGAGGAGGCAAGGGTGCCCTGCAAGAGGCCCCCGAAGTCACTTTCTGACAGCCTGTCTGTGGGAAACCGTCATCGTAATCCTGACAGTGGAAACGCCAGGTTCTGACCAGCTGGAAGACCCTGAGAGCCGGTCGCTAAAGAGTCGGGAGACTGGCCAGTTTACGTTCCAACCGCTGGCATCGTAATCGGTCGGTTGGACCGCAAACCATCCGAGTCGGTCGGAAAGCCCTCCACCGCAGTCGGAAAGCCTCCAACTAGCAGTCAGAGGCTTTCTCACCGACATCATAATCGGCCCCTAATTATATAACCCTTTATACTTAGATGCATTCTATCACCTATTGCATGGTACTTTTAATTTTATCAATACATCATTAGATTTTTCAGGAGTATTTAAATGCTTTTCAGCCCCACAGCGCCATGGTCCAATATGCTAGGCTGGAATGCAAAATGTGCTTATTGGATCATTGATGGATGGTCTTTAAAAGATAGTGAAATATGATTTCAGACGGAAACACCGTTGCTGTTGGAGAATTGAAAATCGCAATCCAGAAAAGAAGTCCGATATCTGACAACTGGACCAAACTTCTCAGGTTTTAGGAGAATCACCACATCCTGATACCTCACAAGAGTGAGGAGTGTCCCTGCTGGAGATTAAGTAATACAATGTTCCCTCTTTATATTTGAAACCTCACATAGGTCTCGTGCCTGGGCACTTATATTTTAGGGAAATCAACTGAAAAAAGCTCTACAAATTTCATCATAGCTTGGAACCATCTCCAGCGTCTTTATTGCTCTAGTAGAAGATTAAATCTGGAACATTTCCTTCAGGTGAACTATAAATTCTGTTTTTATAAAGTAGAGATTGCAATCTTGTGAGCTTTTCTGAAGCACCTAAGGATCTTCTGTGCTGTCTTCCCACGCCTGTGGACCGACAGCGAGTCAGCTGTTGCCCCAACAAGGCGCTATGAGTTGGGGAGCGGGAGGGATTTTAAGGTAGTGCTTGGGTTTCTCGCAGAAGGACGTTGCCCTGCTGCTGAATAGTTACTTCCATTCCTCAACTCACTGCTGATCAAGTCCAAGCTCCTGCCTGCTCGGTGCTGCGGCCTTTGTAAAGCTTGACTGTTACGAAATTCAAGCCATCGGCCAAAACTTTACGGTGTAGGCTGGCAATAGCTTAATTTACTTTAAAGAAAATAAAAAAATGATCGGTTTTGGTGTTGTTGCAAAAATACATAGGGGCAGATTTACAAGCCCCGTGCGCCACTTTTGCGTCATTTTTAACATGGAAAAAGTGACGCAAAAGTGGCGCAAGGGGCTTGTAAATCTGCCCCATAGTGCTCAACACCGCGCTAGAAATTAGGCTTAATTTACTTTTATCCAATACTATTGAAAGGTTCAGCCAGTTGAATACCATGGGGCAAATTTACAAGTCCCTTGCGCCACGTTTGCGTCATGTTAAAAATGACACAAAAGTGACGCAAGGGGCTTTTAAATCTGCCCCATGTATCTGATGCACAGAAGGTAGATGAACTAAAATAGTGATATAAAAAAAACAATGAGGTAATCAAAAACGTGCAGACATTTCTTAGGGCAAATAAATATCCCTTTCGGCAAAACAGATGATTTTAAACACATTTTTAGTTCTTGATGGTATGCTCTGTTGAGGTATGGAAAACCATATACAGATGGAGTTGGAAATTGTTCTGGAGGAAAAAGATTTTTGGGCAATAACATTTTCTGCTTTAAGTGAAGATAGCAATATGAATCTACGTAGGTATAATGGAAAAGCATGCTGTACAAATGGTGGGTTTTGCAGTAGATGTTTTGGCTTCAGAGGCCCTGATTATGAGACAGGCAGAGCAGAGCTACGGTTTGGAATTCCGCTTTGCCTGATCATATGTAGGCCAATGTCCCAGCCCCGGTTTTCCTGGGTGTTGGAACACCGGACCTGTTATTACTATGTAGTAATCTGGCCTGGTAAAATCACATGAGGCTTTGGCTTTAGCAATCAAACCTTGTCCCCCATTTTTTTGTGGAGTGGAAGCATCCGATGATCCTTCTTGCCAGACCTTACTTTCCCCATTCCTCCCCTACCCCATTGAGTTTGGAATTTTGTGTGGTTTTATGACCTGTAAATCGAGTCACACGTGGTTATTCCCCATTCGGTGGGGTAGAACTCATAATTGCATAGTACTGGTGTGGTGTTACCACACTGTAACATTAATTTTGCATGCACATTTACCACTCTGCTAGTACGCGCTTCCTTTAATAAGACTCAGAAAGTTAAAGTACAGAGGGGCATATTATCAAGGATGGCGTTAAAATTATCGCCGGTTTAGCGGTAGAAAACTGCCGCAAAAGCGGCGATAATGGGCTTGATAATATGCCCTAGAGAATTCCAATAGAAGCGCAGGTTCACACCAGAACATGGACTTCTATTGGAATTCTCCAGGGCATATTATCAAGCCCTTTATCGCCGCTCTAGCCGAAACCGGCCCTAGCAAACAGCCTGGCCTGACACCCCCCCACCCCCCAGGGGGCCAGCCGAGCAGTTTGCCAGGGCCGGTTTCGGTTTCTGGACTCAGGGGCTTAGGGGCATATTATCAAGCCAGGTGATAAAATTATCGCCGCTTTAGCGGCAGAAACTGCCGCTAAAACGGCGATAATGGGCTTAATGATATGCTCTATGGAATTCCAATTGAAGCCCATGTTAGATGTGATGTAATTTTATCGCCTGGCTTGATAATATGCCCCTTATTTACTAAGGTTTGTGTGTTGCTGTGCCCACGAGCCTTTATAATTGTAAGTAAATTGACCCATTACTTTGAACCATGGGGCAGCCTGCACAAAATCTTACCAAAGAACCCTGCTATATTTTGTATAATCTCTGGGTGAAGGGCAGATTGCCATATAAGAGATGCATTAGCAACTGGAAAATGTTATGTGGCAGTGCTTTCAGACGGTTGTAGTACGCAATCCAACATGCGTTTAGCACGCATGGCTTTACTATGCTGGCTTCAGAACAAAAGCTTTGTTACTATGCGTTCCTTTAGCACGCAAGTCCTTACAACGTCTTGCTTGAGGGGGAAGAGGGTATTGGAGCTTGGAATAGTATCATTTACTATTCCAACTCCAGTCTGCGCAACAGTAGGAAGGTGTTGAACTTAAAATCCAACACCACACCACCAAAAGCAAGACATTGTAAAGACTTGAGGGCTAAACGAATGCGTGGAAACATCGCTTTCATTCTATTGCTGACGTAAAGGTACAGCGTGATTCTGGCTTCGTAATAAAGGGTGTTTCCCTTCTCAAACACAAGAGCTAAGTTTAACAAGACTTTGCACCCGGGCAAAGTCATGCAAGGTGACATAAACAAGAGGAAAATCTTGGTAAAATAGGGGCATATTAACAAGCCAGGCGATAAAATTATCGCCGCTTTAGCGGCAGAAAACTGACGCTAATACGGCGATAATGGGCTTGATAATATGCTCTATGGAATTCGAATTGAAGCCCCTTTTAAATGTGAAGGACATCTAACATGGGCTTCAATTGGAATTCCATAGAGCATATTATCAAGCCCATTATCGCCGTTTTAGCGGCAGTTTTATGCCGCTAAAGCGGCGATAATTTTATCGCCTGGCTTGTTAATATGCCCCAAGGGGGCATATCAACAAGGGCTTTATCTCTGCTTTTTTGGCTTTAAAAGCCAAAAAAGCAGAGATAAAACTAGCGCCCTATCAACAACAGGGTGCTAACACGCAAATTTGCATGTTAGCACCCTTTTACTCTACGCTTCCCCTTGCATCTCTAATGAGATGCAAAGGGGGCGTTCCAGAGTAAAATAATAGGAGAAATGTCGCTAAGCGACATTTCTCCTATTATCAAGAATGTCGCTAATCCTGTTAGAGACAAAAAAAGCAGCGCTAACCGCGGTTAACGCTGCTTTTTTACATCTGCTAATTTTCAGACTTAACAATGATATCCTATGGAAGGAGGATATCATGGCTAAGTTTGCCTGTCCCTATCAACAAGGTAACGTGTGATTATCGCTGGGTTTCCAGCGATAATCTCACGTTAGCCTGTTAGCGTGTAGATTTTTATCGCTATTGAGATAAGCGTTGCTAATAGCACGCTATCTCAGCGATAAAAATTCACGCTAGCCGGCGATAATTATCCTCACGCTAAGAGCGCTGAGCGATAATTATCGCCGGTTGTTGTTGATATGCCCCATAGTTTCTTTCCAGTGCAAAACCTTTTTTTTACTTCAAAGTTGCTTTAAGAGTAATGAAAACAGTAATTTCCCCTGACTTCGGGGCATATTAACAAGCCAGGCGATAAAATTATCGCCGCTTTAGCGGCATAAAACTGCCGCTAAAACGGCGATAATGGGCTTGATAATATGCTCTATGGAATTCCAATTGAAGCCCTTGTTCGATGTCCTTCACATTTAAAAGGGGCTTCAATTCGAATTCCATAGAGCATATTATCAAGCCCATTATCGCCGTTTTAGCGTCAGTTTTCTGCCGCTAAAGCGGCGATAATTTTATCGCCTGGCTTGTTAATATGCCCCTATGCCTCTGTGCTGCACTATACAGCGTACAACTTATGTGAGAAAGGTTTTAACGTTAGGTTAAGTGTAATACTTTGTACGAGACGAGTACTCTTTGCTCACTCACCCACGCTGCACAGCCACAGCTCTAGAACCTATTGAATTTATGAGACACCGACTGTACGCTATGCCAACATGACATAGTTGAATGAACAGTGTACGGGGATGCAGAACATGTATTCACTAAAATGGGAGGCGATTGGGCCGCGTTTTTTAATTCCTTCATTTGAAAGCTTCTTAAATCACACTCCAGTGGAGATGCGAGGCAAATTAGAACGGCGTTCCAGAAGCAGTGGAGACCCTCTGACGGGGGCGTGAACGTTTGCAATGCAGGGGTCTCTCTCACGAGACAGCGAAGATCTGAAGCATATTTCTACAAAGCGCTGCTTTGGGAGAGGAGATAATCTGGAGTCCGTTTAAAAGTGGTTGAGGCTGCCTGTGATGGCCGCCACGCAGCAGAGACAACTGCAGCTGGTTGGGACAGAGGGGAGTTGATAAAGCGATCACCTCAGGGTGTGAACCGGTTTAACAGGGCAGAAGGGCACAGGATAACGAGAATATGAGCTTGTAGCGCCCCCATGTGGTTCAATTATGACACTTTATGTAGGGAATATTCAGTTTATGCACGGAACAGCAGAGGTGCAAAAGCTTGGTAGGCATAAGGCGCGCGGGAGGGGGGGGGGGGGGTGCACTCCCTTTCATGGCACAGGGATGAACAGAGAGGGCTGAAGAGCCGTGCCCCGCCTTCTGCACTGGATAGGTTAAGGGATACCAGCAGGCCCGGTTCTAGAGGGTGGGACAGGCTCACCCGAGGAATACCCTGGCCCACCCAACGCCATTTAGAACTGAAAACCCTATGGGGCAGATTTACAAGCCCTTGCGCCACCTTTGCATCACTTTTAACATGGGAAAAGTGGCGCAAAAGTGGCGCAAAGGGCTTGTAAATCTGCCCCTATTTTTCACCCGGGGCTCTCCCTTGTCGTTTATTTCATGATTAACACCATTGACATTGGCTACTTGCAGGCCTGGGAAGAGGTGTGAAATCAGCAGAGTTTTGTAGCTGCTATGATGCACAAATGACCAGCTTGGATATCCTGAAAACTGAATTATGATGATTCTGGGCTTATTGCATTATATGTTTAAACTTCAATGCTTTGCAAAGTAAAAAGCTGCCAAAGTTTCTTAAAAACATGCAAAGCTATAAAGTGCCTCTGTATGGCAGCAGAAACATTTCTGCTACTGCACATGACCAGTGGCATGCTGCAGTCTTAAGGTTCTGCATCTTAAAGATGTGACAAGCCGCCTGCCTCCCCTTCCACAAACCTGGAAGCACATCAAAGAAGGCGAAGTATGTAGCTCTTTAGGTGCTCATTATTGTGTTAAAAATGTAAAATGCGGAGAGATGCCAATATCTAAAATATCAGATCGATTACATACGTTGGGTGAAAAACGCATCAATAGCAGGAGGCGCTAGGTACCCCGAGTTATATGGCCAGCAACATCACTTCACATAGAGCACCAGGACCCTCTGCATCAGCTCGGTTGAAGGTTACACAATGCCTAGTGTAATGTTTAATGAAACAATTACACGTGAGTTGATAACAAAGTAGAGGTTTATTGGATAACACCTCAGCCATCGGCCCCAACTCCCGTAACTGCCCTTCACAGAATCCCCGTCCTGCTTGTGTTCCATGTTCCATGGAACACTGATCAAAGGCACAATAAAGAAGGGGATACCACACATCTCCCTTCTAACAATAAATAAAATGCAAAATACAGTATTCTAACGAAAATAACAACAAACTCATATTACACATTAGCTCTCCTCAACAGATACATAAATGAAAGCATACAAGCTTATAATGTAACAAAATTACTACTTCAAATAATCTTTTAAATAAACAGGCAAAGTAGTTTTCCGACCACTGCTCCTAGGCTTAGCAGATAACTCAGAATGAGAGACTTCAGGTTGAATCGTCTTCTCCAAAACATTGTCTTGATTATACCTTAGAATTGCAATGCGATTAAGATTCCAAATCCTTCCATCCTGCAATTTTACAGCATTTTTGAAACACTTTATTACACGGTATGGCTTTGTAAATTTAGACCAAGACAATGTTCCAACAGGTGCCTTAACTTTAACAAGAACTCCAATTTTTGCAACAATCCTTTTGACACATTTTCTTTTATCAAAACTAATTTCATTCTTTACCTGTAATCGTCCTTCTCTCTCTCTCCAACTCCCTATGCCATTATCCTTTAAACCTTTGCCCCAACTCATCCAACTTGGACTCAATTTAGTATTAGGAACTCTTCCTTTAAACAGTTCAAAAGGAGATTTCCCAGTTGAAGTGTGAGGAGAGAAACGATGAGCTAAAATACATTTCTGTAGCTCCTCTTTCCAATTTAACGAATTGACTCTAGATAACTGAATATTTTCTTTTATCACTCTGTTGAACCTCTCAACTGCCCCATTTGTTTCTGGATGGTAAATTGAGCATTTTTTATGAAAAATCCCACATGATTCCAAAAATGACTCCATTTGTTTTGAACAAAATTGTGGACCATTGTCAGTTAACAAAGTTTTTGGAAAGCCTTCTCTTCTGAAAATTTCTTTCAAAAATGCAATCACACAATTTGAAGTTACTTCTGACACACTTAAAATTTCAACCCACCTTGAGTACAAATCAATTAAAACCAGTAGATAAGGTGTCGTCTTCTCACCTGAAAGTGGACCAATTATATCCATAGCACCATCCTCCCATGGACCATCTGGCAATTTACGACAAACCATAGGTAAAGTTCTAGGAGAAAGAACCTTGTCACTAATTTTACATAACAAACATTCTCTGACTGCATGTTCAATTTCTAAATCCATACCAGGCCACCAAAAGCTTGCTCTCAACCTTTCCTTGGTTTTGACAATACCAAGATGACCTTGATGCGCTTCCTCAATTAATCTCTTTCTTAGCGAGGCTGGAGAAATTCACTTATCACCTCTTAGAAAAATACCATTATCTACAGACAATTCATGAGTAATCATACTCCAAATTTTAGCCAAAGAACTACCACATGCCTTACCGCACTGTATTACATTTTTGACCTCCACCAGCTCTAAATCTTTTTCTAGTTCATCTCTCCATTCTTTTTCATTAACAATTTCTGAGGTTATTTCACATACACTTACTTCATTTTCCAAATTATCAACATAGAAGGGGATACCACACCTAGCTCTTCTGAAGCCCTGAGAGGAATCCGGCCACCAGTCGGCTAGACTTAGGGACAATCTGGCTTTTCTTGCATTTTTATTCCCTGTAGAACACCACTGGCTTGTGCACGAGAACCTTAACTTGTGCCAGCGAAAACCAAGGTGTGGTGCCTCAAGGCAGGTACGCATGTTAACAACTGAGAGCATGAACTAATTACCTGCTAAACAACCAATTAAAGGCCTTGGAAAACTGCAAACTGTCTAACTGGGAGAATGATGGTGCCTGGCTCAGACTGAGGGATGATTATGGGATTTATCCGAGTTAATGGGTCGCCGTCCCTGTACCCAGCTTTTTCGGTTACACAGCGTTCTTCGGGTAGTCAGTGCTGCTCTCTCTTTATGCATGGACTCAATCGGAGAGGTCTGGTGTCTTTGGGACCTACACGTCTGTAGTAACTCGCGTTATCTTTTCCAAGTGGAGATTTACACCTAGGTGTAGACTTGTCTCCACCCATTCAAATAAGGCCCATGAGCCTCCGAAAACAGGATTTTCAAGAGCAAAGCTACTACTTGTAAATTTCCACAAGTAGGTGGAGATCTCTGCCACAATGTTCGAGCTCTCCTGATGGGAAAGTTACAACGTTTTTTTATTCTGATAAAAAACATTTTTAAATGTAATATGCAATATAAATGTAAATTAATTTAAAATATGCACTGTTAAACCTAGAATTCATAAAATAAAATATTACCGCCCATTAACCCATCAATTTAGATGTGTTTAAAGTAGTATTACTTTTTTTTAAACGTAATTTATAAATATTAATATTAAAACAATAATTTGAAAAATTATATCATCACTCACATTAGTGTTTTTATTTAATATTTTTTAAATGTTGTTAAAATGTGTTGAATTAATGTAATGATTTTTATTTTTTAATTAAAATGTTTAAAAGTTTAATTTCATTTTTATAACTACATTTATTATTGCATTTAAAAATTATAAAATTGTGAGTTAGTAATTCTGTTACATTTTTTTAAACGTGTGTGGATATCTCCAGACACATGGCGATTACCTTTGTACAGGAAAGGTAGGATAAATAGGTGCGAAGGTCTCGACTTCTACAACTTTACTTACTGCAAAATGCAGTTTGTGAATATCTCCCTATGAGAGCATGTGAATGGGACAATGTCTGACAGATGCCTGTCTCGAGAGTGACTGTCTTACTCCCATGTAGGATCTCAACATTCTCTTAAAAATTTCTTTTGATGCTATTTTGATTTGCTGATACTTAAGAGAGCCACTGACCTCCAGACTTTTTTTATATGTATAATAGGACCCAGCACCTCCTCTCCTGTGCCATTTCAGATTCATTTTTTGCCACCCTTGCTATGTCACTGTCCCACAGGACTTTAAGTGGGCGAGTTCCTCCAGATCTCAGACCTGGTAGTTATTAAAAAACAATTTTAAAATGGGTCTCTAAGAGGCCCTATATTCATGTCCTTCACTTCACTGGCAAATAACAATGATCATTTTCTGAATAATTTATGTAAAAAATAAAAAATCTATACCTGTTTATATTTCACATGTCTTACTTGATCTTGCATTCCTGAAGAGTGTTAATTATTTCCAGGATGTTGTGTTTCTGTATTATAAGGAGAGCTCCAAGTTTTATGATATTTATTTTTTTAACCTTTCCATCTGTATTTAGCTACATTTATTTTTGTCGCAAGCAAAAAAAGACAGTTCAGCTAGTATTTTTCCACATTTATTTAAATTGACATGCATACTTTGTTGACTGAATCCATAGTGGGAAAGAGTAAGCAGCCTGGCAAGCTGTCAGTTTTGTGAAGGATATGTCCGACCCCTGGAATATAGTTCTCAATCTCAGGTGCCTTCCCTTCCCAGTCAAGACAATTAATATTAATATTTCTGTCAGAAACTGAGGTAAGGGATAAGATACAGGAGAGGCTGGTTTGGGATGGCAAATACCACAGCTCTGGCCCTTCACAGAACTCCTGCTTGCTAATATTGACAGAGCAAGAATAATGTGCATCGGCTTTAGGAAACGTTCCTTCCATAACAAATGTAAAGCATTTAAGACACATCAGCCTTGCGGTCCGCCCTCCACTCAGTACATGAAGTCGGTAATGTGCCCAAGTATTACCAGAACTCTGAGGAGAAGGAACATATAACTTCAGAAGCTAAGTAGTTAGATACCCCATGCCAACTGGAGGGTCATACACTAGACAGCAATGAGCTGGTATGTGGCAGTATTTAAGATGCTGCCAAGAACTCAATAGCAGGCAACACCAAGGATCATACAAAAGTCCTATATGGTAAAAAGGAAGAAAAGGGAATGGGGAACCAGAAAAGATGAAAACAACAAAGTGTAGGGAACTGAAGGCCAAGTGACAAATGAACTCGGCAGTAGAAAGCCAAAACAACAAGCCACTTTACCAGGCACCTACTGGGAGAATGCAAGATGTTCATATTGTAGTTCTGCCTTGCTTTCCAGGCATGTTCCACCCCTAACCCGGAACTGTACCAATGGCTACTAAATATGACAGACTTCAGCTTGCAGTTTTCCATAATTTCCATATCTGGCCTCTCTGGTTCCTAAACAAAGCCTTAACAACCCCCCCCCACCACCACCACCATCCCCACCGCGGCAGATCAGATGACAGAGCACTCTGTGTCCTTGCTTCCGGATGCTGCTTGATATTCCTGACAAACTCACCTAAAGTAAAGTCCACTCTTTAAAAAGATGGCTCAAATATTACAGTTAATGCCATCAGTCTGTGTTACATTGATTGCCAGTAATCAATTCTTGAAATCATTTACTCAACACTTGCTAAGTAAAATTAAATCATTCTAATTGACCTGCACACCTCTCCCTCTGCCACACTGCCCCACAGCTGCGCATACTCACTGAGAGATGCACCCTGGCTTTATGCTGATAGCTGATGGAGGCACATCTGCCCCGGTGCCCTGCCCTCATGAACCTCCTTTCCCTCTCATACAACAAAAGGTTGCTGGGGGTGCAGCCGATGCCCTGGGGTGTTTTCACACCTCTTCTTTTTTTTTTTTGGTATATGTTTATTGAGAAGTACATGTCAGTTTATAAACAATACATAAAAAAGGGAGTATAAACAAATCAAATTATGGCCATACAATAAATTACTATGGTTTTCACACCTCTTAACGGACATCGGCTGCTTGTTCTGCTCCAACAATATACCTTGCATGAGCACCACAACGAGTGGTGCTAGAGGGTCTCTGCAGACACGGCGCTCCCAGCTGCACTTGTTCACCCCTCTCCAGAGCCGCAGTTTCAGGACAGCAGTACCAGATTTCTTTTGCAGCCCCCCTGCGCCTCCGACAAGGATTTTATGGAAGAGCACAGAGGCGACAGGAGCATTTGTTTTGTCAGTATTTTCCCGTTTCTATATATAAATACAGACAACAAACTAAAAGTTTTCCATCTGTATTTATATGTAAACATCCAGTTAAACGGAAGCCTTAATTATAGTTGTGTAGCATATTACTCTTGTACAGTGCATACTTTGAACCGAGTTACCTCCAGTTGTTTATAGTGGGCCACAGCTCAGAGATCTAGAGTTGAAGAAGGAAGTGAGAGTTTCCCACAATGCCTATCAGTGGGTCAAAATGGTGTTCAGAATGCATGGTCATCCAATTCCTGGCCTCCGTGCAGAGTGTACTGACCAATGGTCACATATTCCAGTTGTAATTCTGTTTCTGTGAAAAGGTTTTCGGAAGGAGGTACACAGTTGTCATAATAGACAAGACAAAAGCAAAAGAAAATGCAGTTCTTATGAGTACGTGGGTGCATCATGTGTTTGTGGGGTAGTAAAAGGAAGGAGATGCGAATAAGTACATGCAGGAGAGAGTGAAAAGAGGGTGCTGAAGAGGAAAGAGATGGTGTGCAAGATCTGTAGATAGAGGTGATTTTAAAAAATGTACTTATTGAATTTAACTAAGCCCGGGTGGGTAACTTCGCTCCGCCAGAGGAGTTTACGTAGTTTTGTAAACTCCACGTTCCATTGCGAACGTGTTTAGGCAACACTACGACTCTGTGGCAGAGCGTAGTTAGCCGGCCCCTCCACCCTCCCAAAGTATTTATAAAGTAAGAAAAAGGCACTTACCTGCTGTGACTGCCTCCTCCTCGACATGGCCGCTCTCCCGTCTCCTCGCCGTGCTTCTTCTTTGATAACCCCTACGTTGTGCATCTTGTGATTGCACATGCGCACGCGAAAGACGTACAACGTAGGTGTTATCGGAGAAGCAGGACGGCAAGGACGAGGAAGGAGAGCAGCCATGGTGAGGAGGAGGCAGCCACGGCAGGTAAGTGCCTTTTTACTTACTTTATAATTACTTTGGGAGGGGGAGGGAGCGGAACGGAGTTCCACTGAGTTTTATTCCAACTCCGTGAAACTCCGTGTAGAGGCACTACACCTGCTCCGCCCGGGGTTAAATTTAACAAGAAGTTGTTGAGACGATCTGAAAATCACTACCCCGCCACAGGCCTCAGTGATGTTTAATGCACAGTCTCAACACATTTCAGAGTTGAAACATCATCAAAATTATGTATTTGCAACAAAATCCTTGTTGGTAGTCATTTAGCTTAAACAGCTAACAACCACGACAAAGCCACTAGCCCTGGCCGGTTTTAGGTGTATGTCAGTTGTTGTGTCTTGTATCTGGATGCAAAAACAGAAAGCACAGGAAGAAAATACTGGTCAGGTGACAGACTATGGGAACCGCAGTAATTTAGTTCCATAGGCCACACCCCTTTTAGAGAGCCCCTACTTATTTCATTCCACTATAGGCCTGTTGTCCCGTCAGAAACGTTTGAGGTGCCAAGATCACCAACTGTTTGTGGCCTGTGCCATCCCTTATTCTCTGGCAGAGAACGTGAATTCAAGAACGCGTGCTTTAACTCTTTCAGTCTAGACTGGAGGCAGTAGAGATTCTTTAATTTCAATATTAAAGGATTATTTGTGATTAGTGGGCAGGAGTCTAGCTACCTCTGCTGCATTATTTGCAGCAGGACAGGGGCCCTGAGTCAAAGCGATTCACTGTGCCCCAATTAAGCTACCTTTTTTCACCTAGAATAAGGGGACGATTTCCTTGCACTGTAGTTATGTAACTGTTCATGGGGACAGATGTGCAGGTACACACAGACCTGACCTCACTTGCTTTTGACCCAGTGCAGTTTAGTTGAATTTCATCAAAATACTGGCTTGAGGCACCATTTAAAACTGATTCTCAGAGGACTGTGAAGTCTGCTGGCGTTTTAACCGCGTGCACAATAACAATGAGTTTTTTATGCAGCACTTCTTTCCGCTCTAGTTGTTTCTGGGCGCTGTAAACAACAGGCGTTGTCATCGCCTAATTTAAAGCCACCTGTTGAAAAGGTGCAGGCTTAAGGGATATGCTTTGCTTGCCTTGGCATGAGTGTATGAATGAAACCAAAGACACGATACACGAAAGGCAAAAACTGCAAAAACTTGGGGACATATTATCAAGGACGGAGTTAAAATTATCGCTGGTTTAGCGGCAGAAAACTGCCGCTAAAGCGGCGATAATTTTTAAAGCCGTCCTTGTTAATATGCCCCTTAATTCTCTGCTGTTTACCACAAGCTCGTATTTCGGTGTGTAAGGCAGCGCTTGGCAGCCCAGAGTGGCTCCTTCATGCCACTTTTCATGTTACTAAATAGGAAAATTTGGAAACGGTACCTTTTTTTTCCGTGTGCAATAGGGTGACCAACTGGCATGGGTAAAAATTCAGGACAGTAAGTGTAAAAATTCAGGACAAAGGGTCCAAATTCAGGACAAAAATTCACGACAGAAGGTCAAAATTCAGGACAAAAATTCACGACAAAAGGTAAGTTTTACAGACACATCAGAGGAGGTCGCTCAATAGTATATAAGTACATAAATAGCTAACCAACATAAGTACAAGTAAAAATAAGTTCATATTAAGTTGTGATAATCGTGGACTTCACGGTTTTCTCTGTATGCATGCAGCTTTGAGCATCTGTGCAGGAATTTTTATGGTATTTCATATGATCATAATTTATTTATATGGTTACTGCACTGGGTTGTCCATTTTGATATTTTGTTCACAGTTCATGGTCCTGAGCAGGCATGTTTGGTGAGAGAAGATCTGCTCGGATGGACTTTGTTACTAGCATCTCATATTTGAGTGCCATTGTGAGATGTAAAGCAGCACGCATAGAATGTAGCTAATTGGGACCTGTAATGCTTGACTAGAGTGCAGTCCTCCGAGTGACCAGCTTTATGTGTCAGATCGCTTCAAGCATTCCATTTCTGTTCAGCTGGTGATGACTGGTTGTGGTGTAATGGCCTGAGCTGCCGACTTCGGAGCCGGTGAGACCCAGGTTCGAGTCTAGGCGGCGATGGCAATATCCTGTGATTTTGGGAAATCCTTTAATCTCCCCATGCCTATAATGCAGCGCCTTGAGACCCTCACAGGCGATCTGTTGTGCTTTACAAATCATGGATTATGGGGGTGGTACAGTACTGAGTGATGGAAAAGATCCATAGCGGACGCGTCTTGTGTCTTTGACAATTACGTTTTGCTTCAGCCCAGTGGAGTTATCACCTCTCACCTAATGCTACTGGCTAGTTAGGTGTATCCTTCCACCTCCACTTGCGTGCTTGCCCTGAAATTCATGAGAGACTACTTTACAGCTATTACCATCTCTTTCTGATGCTGTTGGCTGTATTTTGTGGATCTCGCTCTAATATGCTAATGCTGCAATCAATAAATGCATTGAACCTGGACCTTTTGTCTTTTTTTCAATACTTGTTTGAAATTTGATAGCTACCTTCTACTTTGTGCTGATCAGCTGCTTTCTTACTGTTTAAGTCAGGCCTTACCTGTCTCTTCTTTTTTCTGGAATGGAGCAAGGGGAAAATCTGCGAATATTCATTAGAGAGAGGTACGTGGTGTCTCAAAATGTCCATCTAGGATTGCCAACTAGCTAAAGATGAGAATGCAGATGGGTAAACGCTGGCATAAAGGAACTGTGGATAACTACCTTTGTGAAAAGGGGTCCACTTGGGTGCTTGTAGAAATGAATTTACAGAATGAAAGGAGTCTGAGAAGTGACCGGAAGTAAATCCTTTCACTTGCAGGATCACTAGTCACCTGTTCCAGTCAGATCACACAGGGAGGTTCCAACCAGTAAGTTGGCTGCTGCTGGCTGGCAGGAAGGACCTTTACCAGGGGCGTAACACAGGCCCCCGCAGCCCCCGCGGTGCGGGGGGCCCGAGATGCAGGGGCCCCCCACCGCACCGTACACAGTCCTGAGAGCTCCATTGTAAATACGGAGTGGGGGCCCCTTTATGTACCCTGAAGGGGGGCCCCCTCAACTTTTGTTACGCCAGTGACCTTTACCTTCCTAGTCTAAGGATAAAATAATAAAACATTTGTTGAAACTGAAACCAGTGTGTGCCACTACTTCAATTTGGCAATGAGCGCCACCAGCAACATCTGGACAACCACCAAGGTGAAGAGACAGAGGAAACCACTCCATGCCTTGCGAATGAGGAAAGGAATCAACCTATTGTTGCGTCTGAACTCAGTAAGGCACTTCTCATTTTTGGCATATGGATTCTGAAAGAAACACCTGTATGGATTTTTAATAATTGACTGAGCACCTGTTTATGTTTATTTTTGATCAGGCCATCACGTGCAATTAACACACTGCACAGAACTCACCATATAAAACGGTAACATTGCTAAGCAACCAGTGTGACTGTTTGTCCCTGTGCCTCGCTCAGTGCACGCCTGAAACCTTTCATCACGGCCGTCGATGTGCACATGTCTCACTCAAGTGCACAAGTGTGACTCGCATCAGTTCCATACTGAATGAAGTTCTTCCTGCTTGGCAAATCTGGAAGCAACGTGTTCCCTGCTTAGTGCACATGCGTGACTTCACACTAGCATCACTAGTGTGTATGATGACCCCATGTAATTCCGCTTGTTTATCAAATCTGGAGTAAACATTTGACTAAAACCACTCATCACAATGCCATTGTGTGTTTCATTCATAAACTGCTAGAAAAATATACTTGACATTCTGCAGAAGAGACTATGGGCGAAAACAATTATAATTGAAAGAAGCGATAGCAATTGTGAATACTGTTGAAGAATCAAGTGCCTGCAAGAAAGAATTGGAAATAAAAGAAGTTTATGGAATTGAGGCAGACTGACTTTTATATAGGATGGGGAGGGGAGAGTTGTAGGCCTTGAGTACTCCATCATGTGTGATTACTCACCTGAACCTCCGATGGCAACAAGCAAATACTAAGGGATAGGCTTGAGATTAGACTTGTCACCATCTTGAATTTCAAGTCTAAGGGCCTGATTACGATTGTGGTGGACAGGGTTACTTGGTCACAAACATGATGGTTATCCCGCCGCCAAATTACGATTCCATCATATCCTTTGGAACTTGTTATATAGCGGACGGAGTATCCCATCCTCCAAGTTTGTAATCAGCCCTAAGTCCTTTTCCTAACACTCCATAGACAAATAATAACTCACCACCTAGTTTTCTTCTAGTAAACTCACTTGCATGTTTGTCATGTAGCATATAATGCACTTGTGCAACCTCGTGTACTGATACAACGGAGTTTCTTATGGTTTTAAATATAATCTGCTTACAGGAAACATGGGCCTGTGATGTAATTGAACTTCTTGAGCTCCAAGCTCTATCAAAAATTGCAGAAAGTGTTAGGAAAGGGCGCCTAGAGAGGCGTAATGCTTGCTGCTACAACCAGCTTACACAGATCTGTTAAATCACATGCTTTCAAATCCATAAAGCAAAATTGTCCATATATTTTAAAGAAAGAACCTTACAGAAAAATGTAAACCTTCCTATATAGTCTTTCAATCCTGTCAAGTGATACTGGCCCAGGTTGCTTGAAAGCATTTACCACTAATTTCCCAAACGCCCTTGGGGAAGAATCCCCAACCTCCTGATCTCTTCACAAGGAGAGGGCGATTGGAATTATTTAACCATGGACCCACTCATTTCTGGGTCCCACTCTGCTGTTACAGCCTGTTTTGAAATAATAAAAAAACAAATAAATAATAAAACAAGGCCTCACCAGGTCCTTCTTACTGCAGATACCGCAACAGCTCAAAGTGATACACAATTCTGTGTTTTCACTTTCCGTAGAGTACCTATCATCCAAATTACAAGCTGCTTCTTGGATCACAAACTTAAAGGCTGTCCCAAATGTACCATACAAGCTGTGGTGGGTTTTGGTCCCAGCCCTACCAAAGCTTCTGACATGCTTGCCAATTCCTTGTAAACTCCTCCATTCAAGCTTCCAGTACTATTGTCTTTTATTGCTTGTATCCAGTTAAGGGGATGTTAGACATCCAACCAATTTTACAGCAAATATTTTGTATTCAAATCAAAATGTGACCCAGCATGGTGTTTGTAATACAGGTATCGCAAGACCTTCTGACAGGACCGGCAACCGGATGAACAGCTCTGAAGCCAGAGCTGATAAGACCTTCCCAACCTGAGGGGTTACTCTCAGAGCCTGTTAAATGTGCACCCAGAAGGATGGATTCCCTCTGTAAACCTTGCACCAGAAATAAGATCTGAGTAACCTGATAGGTTTCTCGCTGTCTAGTGCTTAAACTTCTGTGATTTGTCAAGTCTTGCTGATACCTGTGATGCCTGGTTAGTCACTTACCTGGTTTATGATTAGACCTAGTTATTCACTGACCTGGCTTATGACTGATGGAGCAGCTTGAGTCCCACCTCACCCTCTACACTCTGCTAACTCCACTGACTGAGATACAAACACATGTTGGCAGGAGAGTGTGGGAGGTGGAAGGGGGTGTTTTATGGTTCACAAATGCGATTGATGGTTCACACTAAACGGGCACTTCAAGAAGGAATTCACACACATTACTAGTGCCCTGTAAAATACGCTTAGTTGGACCTGTTTTATAAGCAGATAAGCATTTGTAAGCTTATACATGACAGGTAACCTCCAGTTAAATCACTTATTGGATGGGATGTTACAAAGCTGCAATTTTTGTAGTCACTGTTGTTTTGTTTTAGGCCGGGCACTGCTGCAATTAGTAAGTCGTTGCATTGATGTTGCTAAACTGCACCGTTGCACTGTAACATTTTACAGTGTAACTTTGCACTTGCTTTAGTATATGCTGCCGGGTGGTGATTTTTGGCATTGCTGATGTTATCAAGTGCCACGGCGCCCGTGAACTTGTCAGATCTGCTGAGCTGCCCAAGTTGCACCATTAGGGAGGCTACTTCAGACATCTTGTTAGTGCTCATTTGTGCTGATGTTGTGTGGTCAGAGTGTAAATGGAAAACGGATACTAAGCTTTTGATTTTGCGCGTCCCTTGCATTTCTGTCTCTTCCAGGTATCACCACAGTTGTTGCTGGTGTTGTGAAGCATATTATAGTCTTGAGAGTCTGACACTGGGGGGGGGGAGAGTATGAGGAGAGAGGGTGCTCATGTACGCTTTGGCTGTCGTGGTGCCCTTTGAGGTTATCCGGTCACTGCACAGAGAGGCCCATTATCATTCTGTATGTGATAATTAGGCCAACATACAGAATGATAATGGGCTAATAGCAGTCTGTGTTGGGTTGGGGAGGGGCTTCTGCAGGACATTGAATTCACAGCAGGAGCACAAGCTGGCCCCTGCAGTGAGAGTTACAGAACTCTCACTACAGGGGCCAGGTCGCTCCTATGTCTGAAATTACGGACAAAAGGCGTCCGTGAAAGAATGTCTCATGGACAACGGACAAGAGGCCCAAATTACGGGCGGTCAGTGAAATTTACGGACGGTTGGTCACCATAGTGTCCAATCTAGAAAGCTTCAGCCCCTTAAGTCGGAAGGATGACTTAGCTGCATCAGCAGTCTTCTGAGATCACAATATTTCTCATCGGCTGTAGGAATAGCACAGGTAGGAAAAACACTTTGGGGCATATTATCAAGGGTGTAATCGCTGCTTTTTTGGCACATAGCGCCGAAAAAGCAGCGATTTTTTTTATCGCTCTATCAACAAGGACACGCTAACAAGCATTAGCGCGTGTTTCCTTGCTACTAAGGTTGTCAGCGATCAATATCGCTAATGACATGCAAAGTAGGCGTTCCCGTCCATAACTCCATGTCAATTCACGCTGACATGGCTTTGCGCTATTTACAACCCTGCAGCAGACCCGCGAAGCGCTAAAACAAAACGCGCTAACCACGTTTATCGCTGGAATTTAACATCTGCTTTTTATTTGACTTAGCTATACTAATAATGGGAGGTGGATTGTATGTTTAGGTCCACACTCCCCTATCAGGAAGCAGTCCCATAGCGCTGTGAATTCTTCGCTGGATTTCACACGCTATTTCTCATTTTCATCCTCTATCACTGGAATTACATCGCCTGTTAGCAAAGCGTTGATAATACGCCGCTAACACAGCGATGTAATCCGGCGATAGACAGCGATAAACAGAAACGTGCTAAATGCGCTTAGCGATGTTTATCGCTATTCTTTGATAATATGCCCCCTAGTTTTCTCCTGCTTAGAAATGAATGTTTGTGGGGCTCACTGATGCCCGGGGCCAGGGCAAACGCACCCAGATGCACCTACCTTGTGATAACCCTGTTATGCCATTTATTGAGCTTTCTGGTTGTTGAGGTCTCACATCTTTCTAATTCATTTCGTAGCAATTAACTTTCTCTTTTTGTCAACATTTCGGGGCAGATTTATGTTGCACTTGCGCCACTTTTGCGCCGCCGTTGCGTCACTTTTGTGATGCAGCAGCGGCGCAAATCCTGCGCCATGGTGCGGGGTATTTACAACGTGACGCATCTGGGAGATGCGTCACGTTGTAAAGCCCTGCGCCACATGTAGGCGTTTCAGGGCAGGTGGGGGCGTTCCGGCGCAGGAACGCCTCCTAAAAGTGGCTGAGTGAAATCTACAAGATTTAACTCAGTCACTTTTGGGCCCATGCTGCGTCAAAACCCTGCGCCTGCTTGAAGCAGGCGTAAGGATTGACGCAGCATTGTACAGATAGGGCCCCCCAGAGCATTGCTGGAGCTGCGTCGCGCTTGCGACGCAACTCCAGCAATGCGCCACTTTTACTGCACAGATGCGTCACGCATCTGTGCCGTTTTTGCCCCATGGTGCGCCGCATTATAAATGCGGCGCATCCATGGTGGCGCAGCTGTGGCGCATAATAACTGGCGCATCCCTGCTGATATGCAGGGATGCGCCAGTTATTATAAATCTGTCCCTTCGTATTTTCATGATATAGATTTTTCTTGCCACAACGTTCTTAGTAATAAATGTAATTCTTTAACATTTTAGGGGTGACTACATACAACTTTAGTAGCTATGCGCGAAATAGAATTATAACATAAAATGAACATTTAAAAAAATACACAAAAAGGGAATTTGGGTCTGTCTCATTCAGGAATGTCCTTCACACTTTGAACTCCCGCACAACATTTCAAGAGTGTTTATATTTTCAATGTTGCATCTCACAAAGTTGATAAGATAACAACATGGTCACTTTCAGACAGTGTACAGTTTTATTTTTAAATTGTTGCTGTAGCTTCAAACATCCGCTGTTCAGTTTGCGACTTAATATGCAAGTGCATTTGTTGAAACAGCATAAGTTGCTTGATCTGCTAGGCCTAAAAGCATAGTCAAGTTTTTTTTTTCCCATTGTTCCTTTCCATTTTCAATAAAGAGCGAGCTTCAAGGGGGTGTGCCCTGGTCATCATTTTTGAATTTCCTCAGGTGGAGAGGGCTGCGGTGTTTGCTTTACATGTGTTGCGTGAAAATACCTCTAGAAGCAACCTAAGATGTTGGGCAAAATCAGCGAAACAAATTAAAGCAAGGCCAGCAAATTTACGTGTTGAAACCAGGCCCTGGCTATGATGCACCATGCCGAAAAGCAAACCTGGGGGCATATTTTACAAGTTGGCGATAAAATATTATCGCCGCTTTTGCGGCCGTTTTCGGACGAAAAGCGGCGATAATTTTATCGCCTAATTAGCAAGGCCACGCTAACGCGTGAAACCTTGCTTTAGCGAGGGGATTCCTAACGCCGAAAAGCAAACCTGGGGGCATATTTTACAAGCTGGCGATAAAATATTATCGCCGCTTTTGCGGCCGTTTTCGGACGAAAAGCGGCGATAATTTTATCGCCTAATTAGCAAGGCCACACTAACGCGTGAAACCTTGCTTTAGCGAGGGGATTCCTAACGCCCAGTTTTGCATCTCAAATGAGATGCAAAGTGGGCGTTCCTGACCTAACATAACAGGAGAAATGTCGCTAAGCGACATTTCTCCTATCATCAAGCCCCACACTATGAAGCATAGCGGCAGGAAAAGTAGCGATAACCCCTGTTATCGCTACTTTCCTTACGCCTGCTTCAGGACTGACTTAAAGCAATGATATCCTATGAAAGGTGGATTTCATGGCTAAGTTTGTGAGTCCCTATCAGCAAGCTAACGCCACACTACGTGAGATTATCACTGGGTTTCCAGCGATAATCTCACGATAATGACTATCACCATCATAGCCTGGCATTAGCATATTTCGTTAGCCCATATAAAAGGAAGGGCAAATCATTTGACTGTCAAAACTGGATATGCAAATGTATGTAATTTATGTGTTCAAATCACGCCGTATGATCTACCGTGCTCCAGAGCACAGTTATATTTTTTATCGCTCTGTTCTACTTTCAGCAAAAAGAGACATTGAAGGGAGTCTGCGGTGTTTACAATTCTCCGTATTCCAAAATTGAGTGTTCAGTGGTGTTTAATAGAGAATGAGAAACGGGGGTGCACGAAAAAGATAAGTCCGAAAGGGAACTTCCTCGAGGAAGACGCCGTCGTACTGAGCACTCCGCTGAGGTTACTGCCGAAACTTGAAGTACTTGACTTCGTGGATATTTTAAGACTTGTCCTCTTACGGAAGTTTACATATTGATTCAAGCCCTGATGAAGTTCCCGTTGAGGGAATGAAACGCGTTGGCTGATCAACCTTTTAAATACAAAATTTAAATGAAAATTAAAGTGGACACTTAATTTAAAGAATCCCTTTCGGACTTATCTTTTTCGTGCACCCCCGTTTCTCATTCTCTATTTGACATTTGATCTGGAGCACAGTAGCGCCACACAGCGGCTGGCGTTTTGGGGTAGTTTGCACGATAACCACTACAATTATCGCAGGAACTGGTGTGAGGTGCGGCAAGAGGGTCCGCCGCTGTTTTCAGTTGGAACATTGTTCAGTGGTGTTTGTTTAAAACCGACTGCACATATGGGAGGGGTTTAAGTGAGATGAAAAAACTGGGGAGTCTTTCAAAGGGGCGTGGCCAATGCAATAAAGGGTGTGGCTTAAAAACACATAAGCTAAAAATCTGTGCTTAGCGTAGGGTGCCGCCGGACTGGTATTTTGCTGTTTCTATCATTGCATCCAGATATATGATACAAGTAACCTCATACCTACAAGTCAGAACCATTGGCTTTGGCAATGGTTGTTAGTTGCATAAGATGAATAAGCAGCAAGTATGGCTTGTATATAATATTGAAAAAGCTTCCACTTAAAGCCCTGGTGACACCTCGACAATGTTGCTGCTCCTGAGTTTCAAAAAGAGAAGGGAAATCCAGAGAGACAATGACTCTCTTTAAAGGATGTCCCTTCCCATAGAACGCTCATCTAGCATGACGTCATACCGTAACTTCTCCACTCGTGAGAAGTGAGCAGTGAGAGCAGCGCACATCGATGTGCCTGCTGTCACTGCAGTCCGGGAAAAAACGGACTGCCTGTACCAGAGCACAAAACAGAGCCCGATAGAGACCCGTAGCGAGGCCTCCTTTAATAAACAGCCTGTGCTCAGTACCGGTGAGACCCGGCCCACTTAAATCCCTGTATAAATGGGACTTCTAGGCTTAAGGGACGGCAGCCTTCCCCGAACCACAAAAGACCGTCATACTCCTTAATGATATCAGAGGCGCAACTAGAGCCAAATTTCGGAGGGGAGGGGGGGGGGGGGGGGCTAAGAAAACATTTCGGGGGTGGCTGAATCTTTAAGCAATAGACAGAGTGGAGCTGCAGGGGCTCTTAGAAGGGGGGAAACAACAGCGAGGCCCCATTAACATGCTAATGGTCTTTTAAAGACCTGTGAAGTGCTCGGGTGCGGCTGTGTGGGTGCCTGGGAAGCTGTATCATCCCGGGCTGCCACATACGACGAGGAGAGGGGGGGGTGGGGGGGGGGGGTGGGCTTAAGCCCTTTCAGTCCAATGGGTGTGGCGCGTCTGATGATATTATACACGACCTGAATGAGGGTGAGTGCCGCCCTCCACGTGTACACTAGCACATTTACTTTAATGAGGCAGAGCATGGACTGTGGGATGTACACTCGTGGCAGACTCCAGCATGTCTTGAAACTGTGCTGTTGGTAACCATAGGCTTGGCATGCCACGTGTTGGGTACTATTGGTTGGTGACAAGCTCTTGGGTTGACAGGATTGACATTATTGAAATGCAATTAATCGGTCAAGATTGGCTTCTTTCATGTGCTTCAAGAATGCATGTCCTGCAGTGAGCTAACACATGCAAGCAACATTTGTGCATGCCTGGTTTCTTCGCATGCATTACTGCATTAAATCTAGACCTATTTGTATTGCCAGTGGCGGTTTTTCTTGTCCTGCTTCTCTCCCCGTTCTATTAGAAATAAGCTGCAGTCCCAATGGTGGCTGAAAACCTTTTACAGAATCGGCCAGATTCTGTTGGGACCCTTATTACCCCTCCGAGTAATATACCATCTGTGTATTCTTCGATGTCAGGTTGGGGTTCCTAGTGCAGTGGGTGTTGTAGCATCATCAGAATTGATGTGAGCACGTGACCATGAGTGTGTGCTTGCCTATTGGTGCTAAACGTGATTATCGCGTTCATATCCTGGTGCCTTGAGTCTGAGGGGCAACCCGCAGGGTTGGCCACATTTAACTGTGCTGTCCATGGTCTCTGCCAACCATGCCAAGGCCCCATGCACGTACATCTTCAGTGCCTGTGTGCAGTGCCTTGTAAAATCAACTCTCGTCTGCGGAGGGCCGTGACCTGGCTGAACTATTCTGATGGAACATACTTTGCATTCCCACTCGAGCGTGCCCTGCCTGCGGCACCTGCCTCTGACGCAGGCAGCCTGTTCAGAGCCTGCTACAGATCTTGTCGACCAGTGCTGAGAGCTTTATAGCTCACACCGGGGAACGGTGCCTGATGCTGTCACGACCAATCAACGAGGGCCTCTGCTCAGTGTTTCAGTGCCAGCAGGAACGGCAATCTTCTAGCAGCTGATCAAATGTCCCTGATTGGAAGCATGACGCAAGAGGAGGCAGGATGTGATTTATGAGTGCGAGCAAAAGTGCCATTCGGAATTTACTATTTACACTCATTTCTGCTGGACTTTTGCCATGATTGCACATCCAGACCTCCTAGGAGCACAGTGCAGGCGGGTGCAGTGAGTGACTGCACCCGCCTGCATGGGGATGTCTGGGGGGGGTCCATAAGACCTCCTTTACCCCCTGCACAGGGCTGGCGCCAGGGGGTGCACTGACAGTGCACCACATTTTAGATGGCGCACTGTCAGTGTGCCTCCTGAGAGCAGGGCTGGACTGGCCGTAGCGGGCACCGAGCAATTCCCCGGTGCACCGCATTGGTGGGGGCGGGTTTTGGGCCCTTGGGGGCCGTTTTTGTTACGGGTCCGTTTTTGCAGCATAGCTACAAAATCGGCCCTGTAACAAAATCGGCCGAAATCCGGCCCTGGCAAAGAGCTCGGTGGCACCCCCAACCCCCGGGGGGAAGGGCGGCCGAGCACTTTGCCAGGGCCAGTTTTGGTTCCCAGTCGGCCCTGCCTGAGAGCTTCTTTGCCTCTGCGCCCGCATCGGTTATTCGGCGTGAGTGCAGTGGCAAAGAGATTCCCTCATTTCATAGGGCATGCCCCCATGCAAATGAAGGATCCCCCTCTGAAGATAGCGCTGGGGCTTTATGTGCGCCAGTGCAATTGGTATTACAGAAGGGGCCGCACTGGTGTCTGCGCCCCCTTCTGTACTACCAAAGTGCCCTGGGGGTGCGCATAGCTGGTGCAAACGCCTGTTGCCCCCCCGGAGCACTTTCATAACACGGCCATTGGTGTCCTAGAAGGGGAATATATGTGACCATGACAGAACTGCAGACTGTCCCCTTTTCTACCTTTATCTCTAACTAGTGACTTCCCCAGGAATGCTAGATTCATCATTTGTTACCTTCTAATGAGTGTAACAGTGACCCTGGCCTTACACTAATAGGTGCACTCACCCATAGTTGAATCACTGATTTCTATCTTACACAAACTGCTGGGTTTCTGTGACTGCTAACCTAAGATAACAGTTGTGTCACCCCATGACTGTACTGATGACTTACACTAACTGCTTCTTTATTTTGACAGCATTACATGCTTGTTGCCTTCCCTACAAATGCATCCCTCTACCCGATCGTGCCTCACATAATGTCTTTCCTATATATGTATCCGTGACTGTGCCTTAACTCGCAGTTGTATTAGTGACTCCTACCTAATCAGTTCCTTCTTAATGGTAGAGATGCAAGCTGTTAGCCTGGCACCTTACTCCCTAGAAACCCGCAAAGTCATCTGCAGAGTGCCTCAAGGCACATCGCTCAGTGCTCTTCAATGCATACACGATCCCTCTGTCCAGTGTCATCCATGCACATGACATTAACATCCTCTCCTACGTAGATGACATGCAACTCATGTTCTCCCTCTCAGGAAAGACCCCCAACACAAGAGACAAGTTCAGTGCCTGCATGACCGAAGTCACTAACTGGATGAAAGTCAACTGTCTCAAGCTCAGCACTAACAAGACAGAAGTAGTGATCTTCGGCCCTGAGCTCGGACCTACACCCGAAACGCGTGTCAGGAACCTCAGAGTAATCATTGAAAACAAATTGGACATGACCACACAAGTCAACTCCATCATTGACTCCTGCTTTCACAGCCTGAAGATGCTGAGCAAGATCTTCAAATAGCTCCCACACAACATTAGAAAAAGTGAAACTCATGCCCTAGTCACCAGCAAGCTGGACTATGAGAACATCCTCTAATGGGGATTCCCAAGCAACATACTAGAAGACTGCACACCATCCAGAACTCGGCAGGCAGACTCATCCTCAACCTCCACACAGAACTCACATCACAGCACACCTCAGGGAACTAAACTGACTCTCTATACACACACGTACTCTTTTTCAAACTCCTCACATACAAATGCCACATAAATGTAAATCTTTTTTCTCTTCTCTATCCCTCCACTATCCTTCTCAATGCAAATATTCTGACTAACATATCCACCACTCAAATTACTTTCCTATTTTCGCTATACTAATTCACCACTAATCCTTTATGGGTTCTGATGTAGCGTGCTACTCACCGAAAAAGATCTTCAACACCCCATCAGGGGTAGCAAGCGCTATATAAATGCAAACTTTTTTCCCTTCTCTATCTCTCCACTATCCTTCTCAATCCAAATAACCGACAAACATATTCACCACTCAAATTACTTTCATATTTCACTATACTAAGTCACCATTAATCCTTTATGGGTTATGGAGTATCGTGCTACTCGCCGAAGAAGTGCTTCAACACCCCATCAAGGGTAGGAAGCGATATATAAATGCAAACCTTTTTCCCTCTTCTATCCTTCTCAATCCAAATAACTAACTAACATATCCACCACTGAAATTACATACATATTTACACTATACTAATTCACCACTAATCCTTTACGGGTTCTGGAGAAAGCGTGCTACTCGCCGAAAAAGTGCTTCAATGCCTCATCAGGGATAGTAAGCGCTAAATAAATGCAATTACAATACAATACAACACATACACATTTAAGGAACTACATAATTCAAGCCCCATCTACTTGATCAGTTGCATCTCCTTCAACCAACCACCCAGCTTCCTCTGATCTGCAGGATTTCTACATACCCACATCCCATGCATATACGGAACCAGAGGATGGACATTCTCTTACATCGTTCCTATAGCATGGAACTACCTCCCACCCCACATCAGAGTCTCCTACTCCCTTCTTGAATTCTGCAAGAAGCTGAAGACCTGACTTTTCAGTTAATTCAGGAAGGGTTCGGCACACACACCTGCTCCGCGCCATGATACTCTTGCAGGTAATAGTACGCTTTACAAATAGTCATGAGATAGCATAACATCAATGCTCCTTCAAACTACTAGCGTCTTTCATTGAAATAAAAGATTAAATACAGAACTCCTCAGTGGTGGCTCGCATTGGGCGTGCTGCGGGCGGTGGGGCAGGGTGGGGGAGGGGGAAGGGTGTGGGGGGGTAGTAAACTTGGACATACGACGGAACGGAGGAAAGTTCTTTCCTCCGTTCCGTCGTATGTCCAAGTTTACTAACCCCCCCACCCTGCCCCTCCCCCGCCCCACTGCCTCGCAGCACGCCCTATGCGAGCCGGCACTGGAACTCCTTAAAAGAAAACGCTTGCACCCCTGTTCCTGTCATGGGAACCCTAAGGTAGGTTACCTTATACTTCTTTTGAAAAAATAGGCATTTGTTCATGCTTGGAATCCTGTAATGGCCTGGAGCTGGTTAAATAAGATTTTTTTGCAACATTATCTGCACACATTTTAAATCGTATCCACCTCTGTTAATGAGTTTAGTTGGCAATGCTCAACAGTTGAGGGGTTCATACTGCAGGGCTGCTCCAGCATTACAACTACTGAAGACATCAGTCAGACAAAACTGTGGCAGAGACTGTGTCTTAACCTATCGCTCCCTATCGCTCCCTGTGCTTGCTTTTTGTGTTACAGCCCCTGGTCTCTGCCAGTATTTGTCACTGACTGGTGTCTTGAAGTTGAAGACCAGCTGTAGTGCTATTTTACTACTTTAAACCGTGTTAATTGGTTATTTCTCACAGAAACCTTAAAGGCATGGGCGGATTGTGGCTGGAAAAGCACCCACTGCAGCAAAATACAGTATAAACAAATATGCACAAACATTTATGTCACACATTACCACCTCCAGAAACCTGCTTTCAAAATACAGCGGAAACAGTATCAAGCATTGAGTTAACTTCTAACTCACTCCCTGATATGGACCAGGGCAAGAGGCTTCAGATTTAGAATCCTAAATGTCTTGCTTACGGTTGTATAATGAAGTATGTTAAGGCAATAGTTCTAATCAGAGACCAAAGCTGTTGTATTACCACAGTGAAAAATAACCCTCCCCGGGTGTAAAATATGAACAGGCAGCATTTCAGGGAAAACTTGCATGAACATTCTAAAGAATATTCCAGTCTTCATTATAGTGCTGAACATTTTTAGGTAAGAATAATGACATGGTATTGCAAGTATTGTGATCAAACACACAAAAGGTGATGGGAGGAACACTTGCAGTCAATCTAACCAAGTGTTATCGCGCAGGGAAGCAGTCTAGCCTACCTTTTGGCCTACCATGCCTCCTCAGATTAGGCCCAGCCATAGGCAAATCAGTCATGGTCCCACTGTCCACTTTAGGGCAGTGCGACTGGTGCCTCGGCGGGCACTGTATTTTGAAATATTTGATCAGGCTAAAAACACCTACCGCAAAGTTCCTTGTGTGCCATACAATCTTGAGACAATAATAAACATGTCAATGTAACTCTGGTGATTAATGTACCAGCTGGAGAGATCTGACTTTTGTCTAGTCGCAGTTTTGACTCATCTGAAAGTGGGGCAGAGGGTTGATTTGCCTGCTGCACATGTAAAATGAAGACCTTAAAATGGTATGTTTATTTAGATAGCTCAGTGAGTTAATGCTTTTGTCGCAGCAATCCTTTTGTTGGTAAGGCCAACCCCAACTGCTGTGTTATGGTATAATTCCAGAGTTTGTGCTTCTCCAGACCAAGCACCCTTATGACTTGTGACTCCTACATCTTGAGGTGCTCATTGTCATATGCAAGATTTCCTGTAACTTGATTGACACACTTGCATGTTTCATTTCTTCAGTAATAATGTGTGTTTGATGCATAGTGCTCTGAACCCCTACATTGGTAGGAGTAGCACAATAAAAAACTAAATTTGTGTGAGAGTGGGGGTATGGAGAGTGAAGGGCACAATTGAAGGATGGTAGAGAGGGAACCCTTAGAGAAGGAGGTCATTGGGAGGCGCCAATAAAGATCCTTGCACTGTGCTTCACCAGTGCGAGGGCCAGACCTACTTTGTCCTGCTCCAATAGAAATAGTTTAACCCAAACCAAGTCCTCTCTCAAATGGAATACAGCAACCAAAGACCGGTTTCACCCTCATTGGGGATGGTCAGATGGGTGCAGCTTTGTTCAATTGGCATAGTGAGCACAGGACTCACGTCTGGGCCTACACATGGCCACTTAGGGTGTTACATCAAACACATAAAAGGTGATGGAAGGAATGCTTGCAATAAGTCTAAACAGTGGCACACTAATGGGGTCGCGTTCCAATCCATCGTTCATTTGACCACTATGCCAATTCAGATTAGACCCAGCCATATGCAAATCTGTCTTTGCCCTCCTCCAATAGGAACAGTACAGCATTACAAGAACCTGAGATGGAGTAAGTGCTAAATCAAAAGAATAGTCTGTGGTCCCCCGGTGAAATATTCTCCATCACAGGAATACTATGGCAGAGGCTAAAGTTGGTGGTTCTCTAACAACCATTGGTTTCAGCAGCTGTCTTGTTGGTCTTCCCATGGGTGTGACTCTCAATCGTGCAACAGGTGCAGTGGTCCTGGGTACAAGGGCCAGGGGGCTCAACTGAGCCATGATGATTACTGTATGTTTTCTCTAAGTGATGACTATTGATAATCATAAGCACTGAATAGTCCTGCCCACGTGCGGTTCTTTGAAAGTCTCATTTTGTTCACCATACTTCGTAAAGGGCAGAAGGCACATGTGACACAAATGTAACATTTTGCAGCCTTAAAATAGGCTAAACTGCCAATTAGATTGAATTCCTTTCAAATTTGGAAGAAAAAAGGAATAAGCCCTTAAAAGTCAATAGAAATAATTAAAACATGACCTTTTAAAAACATCCTTCACAAACTCTTTTTATTTCTTTTTAAAGAAAGAGATTGGGAAATACATGGTAATGTAGCTGTGTAGACTGAAGCAAAAAATATAATGAGAAAAGGGCACTGCACCTTTAAGAACCCAGAATCCCATCATGCCCTGCAGGTGGCAGTTTGCGAAGGTCTTTTTTCTTGCCCCTGCTGACAGGGCCCTGGAGCAGAGCTCTGCTTTTTAAAGATTTTTTTCATGAAAAATCTAAAAAATAATCTCACCAAAGATGATTTACTCAACCTCACCCTCTGAGGACTCCCACAGGGGGAGATCCAAAAGAGGAGATCTGTCGAAAAAGAGTGTTCCCGTTCTAGGACATCAACATTGAGAAGAGGTACAGCGCCCACTTGTTCACCATCAAGAGTTGGTTTGGCATCAATAGCACAAACAGCTTCAAAGAGGGGAGCACCATCAATGTTGAGATGTGCCGCGATGTTGAGACACCATACGACTTTGAAAACTTTGAAGTCGAAACATGGTTCAACATCGAGACATCAGTCAACTTCTCTAAGATGGCAGAGTGGCTTTCACGCATTAAAGCCGACAGATTTCCTTCAGAATCTGACTCAGAGTATTCAAAAGCCTGTTTTCTAGCCAGACTGTCCTCTCCAATCATAATTCCAAATTCACCAACAACTCCTCAGCTACTAATAAAATGTTCTCCTCCACTCCCTTCCCCTCCTCCCCTTGACAAGGTGTGTACAAATTTGGACTGTGTGAGAAGAAAATTATGTGGTACTTCCACTGTTGCTATGAAAGCAGCTAGTGCAACTGCTCTTCTGGGGTGATATGACAGACCTCTTTGGGATTCTATCCAACAATTTATAAAGGACCCTGAAGAGACAGATGCTAAGACTTCCAGTAAATCATCAATCAGGGCAATATGGTGTCCAATCAAATCCTCAGTGATGCAGCTGATACCGTCACATTAGCAGCTCATAGATGTTGTCATGGCCTAGCTCTATATCCCAAAAATCAAGAGAAGGGAGGAAGAAGCAGTGATTCAGTCTGCTTCCATGCTTAATAGTTTAAAATCAAAAGAAAATGAACCACATATCTTGAAAAAACCAGGGTCTATAAGTGTTTTACAAAGGCCCTCATACACTCTAACCCTTGGGCAGCGGTATATGTTGGTTCTCCGCTTGAGAAGGTTAGGTGATTGGTTTTATCATTGGGTCCTTTTCCGCCTGAGTTTCCCGTTCTCCAAGCAGTCAACCTTCCTACACCTGGAGGGAGACCTTCTGGTTCTTTGACGGTCGTGATGTCAATAGTTTTGGCGGAAAAAAGGGATAAATTAAAAATACCTCCTATCCTGTACTCTTGTTTTATTCGTCAGGATGGGGTAAGATTAAAAACAGTGTGTGGTGCTCTGGTGGATGTGTGAATGGTCCACCGCACCTATATAATGATGATTTCAGTGGTCGGCATGTTTCAGTGCATGAGTGTCTCTAAAGATCGTTGGACTTTCATCAGGACCTTAGTCATAGTGATAACGTGATAGATCACTTTGACACATTGGGTAAGTTAATGCCCCTTACCCATCTTTGTCATTATTTCATGTAATCAACGGGTTTATAGGTTATGGCTCTACCTATAACTTGGGAAAGAAAAAGGGGAAAAGGAAAAACATGCTTATTGTTGCTTTATATATATTTTATATAGTGTTGCCCAATTAGGTGCTTGGATGTGTAATGCTACTTGCATATGTGACACAATTTGTGTGCTGTACTCGTGTAAAACTAATTTCTTGTTACATATGACAGTGAAGCGTTAATAATCAGGGATCGATATCAAGAAGCCATGCCGTTATATTTGTTGTCATCAAAGGCTTACAAAAGGATGTAATAATTCAGTGATTTGTGCTCGGTTGGTAAGATAAATAGTTTATGGCTGTTAAGTCATCATTAAGTTAGTGTAAAGCATATCAATAATTTTAATCCTACTCTATACCACAAGAGCATGCGTTGAGGATGTAATCAAACGTGTGTTCAAGAGCATGCCCAATAAACGTGTCTATAAAGATTATCACCGTGTTGAAATGGTTTTTGAAAAGTCCTCACCCTTCTAAATATTTTTATGGGGCGAGAAGGAAAGAAAAGCATGCTGTACAAAAAGTATTACTTTAGCCTTAAGGTTCGTATCCTTTTATAATTGGGGCTTTGTAATCCAAAAGGAAAACATGCAAACAATAATAAACTTAATGGTACCTTTATAGGAGTTTAATTAAACTCCATCAGGTGCTGCAGGAGCTCTAAAATAAGAAATAGAAACAGGCATGACGGTGATAATTTCTTTGCTCATATTACCTTGGGTTGTTGGTGTCATTTTTTTCTCAGTTACCTCTAGAATGCTACTTGCATATCCTTGTTGTAGCTTCTTACCGCGACCCGGAAATTATCACCTGCGGTCCGGGAGGAAGTGCACCTTTATAGTGATGATGCGGTATGGAAACTGAAAAAATACTATTCTAATGCCAATTTCGAAATTAAGACAGACTTGAAAATTCTCTAGGAGGCGTGAAGGTGTAATTGTTCCTATGTGGTTTCATGTGCCACCTATATTAAGTGATGTTATTAAATTACTGTTAAGAGGACGGTTTTAGGGACAAAAGGTGCTTCACTGTCATATTTAATGAGAAATTACATGAGTACAGCCCACAAATTGTGACACATATGCAAGTAGCATTACACTTCAAGGCACCTAATTGGGCAACACTATCTGAAATCTATATAAAGCAACAATATGCATGTTTTTCCTTTTCCCCCTTTTCCTTTTTCTTTCCCAAGTTATAGGTAGAGCCATAACCTATAAACCCATCGATTACATGAAATAATGACGAAGATGGGTAAGTGACATTAACTTACCCAATGTGTCAAAGTGATCTATCACGTTATCGCTATGACTAAGGTCCTGATGAAAGTCCACCGATCTTTAGAGACTCACGTGGACTGAAACATGTCGACCACTGAAATCATCATTATATTGGTGTGGTGGACCATTCACACATCCACCAGAGCACCACACACTGTTTTTAATCATACCCCATCCTGACAAATAAAACAAGAGCATAGGATAGGAGGTGTTTTTAATTTATCACTTTTTTCCGCTAACACTATCGAAATCACGACCATCAAAGAACCAGATGGTCTCCCTCTAGGTAGAGGAAAGTTCACTGGCTGTAGAACGGGAAACTCAGGTGGAAAAAGACCCAATGATAAAACCAATCACCTAACCTTCTCAAGCGGAGCACCAAGATATACTGCTGCCCATGAGTTAGAGTGTATGAGGGCCTTTGTACAACACTTATAGAGCCTGGCTTTTTCAAGATACGTGGTTCTAGCTCTATATCCCTCATCGTGGCTCAGACTCACAGGGTTGAAACCAGAAGCACAGGATCGTATATTAAATCTCTTATCAGGGAATAATTTGTTTGGTTCACATGCAGATGATATGTTTTGCATGTAGATGGAGCTGGACGCTCTCAGAGCTGTTGGATTAGAGAAAAGGAAGGAAAAATAGGAAACATTCCTATAGACCCTATGAATGTCAGAACCCCCATCAGAGGTTTCAAACCCCTCATTGGCTTCAGGGGCAACAACAACACCAACAGCCCCAGAGACCTCAACAGCACAGAGATTAATCAAAAGGCAGAGGAGGTCAACAACCATCTTCCCAAACGATTAAGCCAGCTACTGGAGGCAAGCAATGCGTGCCTTTTCCCCCCTCTTTCGTCACCCACTCTGGTGGGGGGAAGCATAATATCTTACCTGGGAGAGTGGAGAAAGATAACCACAGACAAATGGGTTCTGATTATGGTAGAACATGGGTGCAGTCTCAGATTCAAGTGCCCTCCACCATCAATTCCACCAAAGAAACTGTCCGTTTTTTGATTATTGGAAAAGAGCAATAAGAAGTTTCCATACTCTTGCAGAAGCATGCAGTGGAAAAGGTTCCTACTCACCTGAAAGGAACAGGGATTTATTCCAGTTGTTTTCCAGGGAAAAAGAAAGGACCGAAAAACAAGTACAGACCCTTTTAGTGCCACTAACTGAACAAGTGGATTCCCAAAGAAAGATTCTGAATATTGGTTCTTCATCAAATCTATCCTCACATCTGTCAAGGGGACTGGTTATGTCCAATAGATCTATATTTACATCCTGATAGCCAAGAAACGTTGAAAATTCCTGAGGTTCACCGTTGGAGTAGACATTTCTAAAACAAGGTTCATGCTTTCGGGCTCAAGTCTGCAATGCAGACTGTCTACAAACATATGGCTGTTGTGGCAGCTTACACAGTATGATGAAGATGGGGAACAACCTTTACAATGCAACTTTTACAACGCACTACCATTACAACGCATTTTTTACAACGCATAATCCATTACAACGCATGACATTACAACGCATGACACTACAACGCATTTTTAAAAACTACCTTTACAACGCATTCCATTACAACGCATACTACCATTACAACGCATACCATTACAACGCATAATATTACACTATACTATCCAACACTTACCCTACTGTTGCACCCCCTGGAGTTAGAATAGTAATTTTTACCCCTACACTATCCAACACTTACCCTACTGTTGCACCCCCTGGAGTTAGAATAGTAATTTTTACCCCTACACTATCCAACACTTACCCTACTGTTGCACCCCCTGGAGTTAGAATAGTAATTTTTACCCCTACACTATCCAACACTTACCCTACTGTTGCACCCCCTGGAGTTAGAATAGTAATTTTTACCCCTATACTATCCAACACTTACCCTACTGATGCACCCCCTGGAGTTAGAATAGTAATTTTTACCCCTACACTATCCAACACTTACCCTACTGATGCACCCCCTGGAGTTAGAATAGTAATTTTTACCCCTATACTATCCCACACTTACCCTACTGATGCACCCCCTGGAGTTAGAATAGTAATTTTTACCCCTATACTATCCAACACTTACCCTACTGATGCACCCCCTGGAGTTAGAATAGTAATTTTTACCCCTATACTATCCAACACTTACCCTACTGATGCACCCCCTGGAGTTAGAATAGTAATTTTTACCCCTACACTATCCAACACTTACCCTACTGTTGCACCCCCTGGAGTTAGAATAGTAATTTTTACCCCTACACTATCCAACACTTACCCTACTGTTGCACCCCCTGGAGTTAGAATAGTAATTTTTACCCCTACACTATCCAACACTTATCCTACTGTTGCACCCCCTGGAGTTAGAATAGTAATTTTTACCCCTACACTATCCAACACTTACCCTACTGTTGCACCCCCTGGAGTTAGAATAGTAATTTTTACCCCTACACTATCCAACACTTACCCTACTGTTGCACCCCCTGGAGTTAGAATAGTCATTTTTACCCCTATACTATCTAATACTTACCTTAAATGTAATTTAATATTATGCGTTGTAAAGGTATGCGTTGTAAAGGTAGTATGCGTTGTAATGGTAATGCGTTGTAAAGGTATTTTTTAAAAATGCGCTGTACTGTCCTGCGTTGTAATGTCATGCGTTGTAATGGATTATGCGTTGTAAAAAATGCGTTGTAAGTGCATGCGTTGTAAAAGTGTGCGTTGTAACGTCATACATCCGATGAAGATTGTTGTCTATCCATATCTAGACGACTGGCATATCAAAATATCTTCGTACCAACAAGCAAGCCACATTGTTATTTGACTATCGTAACTCTTAATCAGCTGCAACTCCATATAAATCATGAGAAACCTATCTCGACATCAGTTCAAACCCTACACTACCTGGGTGCAGTCCTAGACACGGTGCACACAAAAGGATTTCCTTCAGAGGCAAGACGATTATCTATCCTTCAGAAATGTTGCAATCTGAAAACAGTAATCCAGCCAACAGCGAGGCAAATCTCCTCTCTTCAATGGCATCCTGCATTTTCTGGTCCCCAATGCATGTCTTTACATGCCACCTCTCCACAAGTGTCTAGAAGACAAATGGGATCAACTCTCAGTGAGATGAGTGGGCAGAGAAATCCTAAAAGCTCATGCAAAACAATGTCTCAGCTGGTGGTGCCACTCAGAGAACCTTCTGAAAGGCATGACCTTCCTTCAATACATTTCAACACAAACCATAGTAGCAGATGCTTTACTTTCGGGTTGGGGTGCTAATATGGCTCACCTTCAGATTCAAGGCAGGTGGTATCCGAAGGAACAGTCCTACCACATCAATCCACTAAAGCTGAGAGCAGTACATCTAGCCCTGAAAGACTTTCTTCATTCAAAACAAACCTCTTCAAACAGACAATACAATGACCATGCAATATCTGAACAAGCATAGAGGAACAACAAGATCCAGACCTCTGTCTCTGCAGGCACAAACAATCTGGAAATGGCTAATATCAAGAAATCTCAGGATTAGAGCGGTTTAGCTATTGGAAATCCAGAAAGCTCAAGCTGACACTCTCAAGCAGAATCATTTAAGAAAATCACTAACAGGTTTTAAACAACTCCATTTTTCACAACAACTTTTGTGACTAGGGATTTCCTGAACCAGATCTTTTCGCAGATGTAGAAAACAAAAAATGTCCAGGCTTTGCCTTCAGGTCTTACCTACCAGGCATTCTGTGGAATACCCTATGGATCAACATGTCAGGCAAATTTCTTTATGCCTTTCTCCATTTCCCCTACTACCAGCAGTGATCATCAAGCTGTCACATTTGAAGGCCAGAATGATTCTCATTGTTCCAGAGTGGCCCCGACAGTGGTGGTTCGCGGATATCCTTCACCTCTCAGAGTGTCCATTTAGGAGGCTGCTGTACAGACTGAACTTTCATCAGAAGTACAGAGGCCAGATTCAACACTTCAACCTTCAAACATTGTCCTTGGCAGCTTGGCTCCTGAACACATACTAGATGCTCACATATACCTCCCTCTGGAGTGCATGAATGTTTTGAAAGAAGGCAAAAGACCATATGCTAGAACTTCCCATTCGTTCAAATGGAAGAGATTCTGCATCTGGGGCTCTCAGCACAATTTCATTGGTCTCACTTGCAAGAAGAGACGGTTCTTCCATACCTTTTACATTTGCTTAAAGCACAATTGTGCATTACCTCTATTAGAGTGCATCTCACAGCAAACATAGCCCTCAAAAATTTCCTTCCCAAATGTCCTTTTTCAGAGAGCCAAAGGTCAAGTATATTCTGGAGGGCATAAAATATATATATCCGCCTCTCAGGAGGCCTGCCCCGCTATTAAATATTGTTCTTTCTTGCCTTATGGGTCCTCCCTTCGAAACCATTTGTAAGGCCACTCTCCAACACCTTTCCTAGAAGGCTTTCTTATTGGTCGCTATAACTTCTGCTCATAGAGTTAAAGAGATACAGGCCCGATGTTCCTATGGACCTTACACTATATTTAAGAGTAAAGGGGAAGTGCTGAGGACCCATCCTACATTTCTCATCTAAAGTATTCTCAGATTTTTATGTCATTTTTTCAGAATCTCTCTTTTCCTACAGGAAGATCTCCCCATACTCTCGATGTTTGGAGAATGTTGAAGTTTTATCTAGATAGGACAAAATCATTAAGGAATTCTAAGCAAAGATTTGTAAAATATGGTCCTTTATGATTAGGATTTGCCACTTTGTAGCAATCTTTGTTTAGATGGATTGTCTCCTGTATAATCATCTGTTACCAGAAGGCTAACAAAACCCTGCCTGAAACACCTAGGTTCCATTTCACAAGAGGTAAAAAAGCTACCGTAGCAAGATTTAGAAACACCACAATTGCTAACATTTGCAAAGTTGCAACTTGGAGATCGGTCCACTCCTTTAGAAGACACTATTATCTTGATTCAGATGTGAGGGAAGAAGCCCAAATTAGTCAAGCCTCTCGGACAAATGTGTTCACTTAACTACTTCATTCCCTTTTATGTATTGCTCCCATGCCACACCTTTACCTGTAACTCCTCATGCAATACACCTTTCCACCTGACTGCTGTTATCTCACAACTGTATATATGGCGGTTCCTATCCCGCACCTTTGTGTGGGCCCCTGGCTGCTTCTTATTGTTACCATCAGCTGCATCTATCTTTAAGTGAACAAATGACTGCTGTTATCCCATATCTTTACCCTTCACTGCTTCTGGCTCACAAATTAAGCCACAAATGCTCAACATCTCAACTTTATCTTGCCTTCTCCTATCCAACAACCTTACTCCTCGCTCCTCTTAGCATACTAGTGTGCCCATCATTGTTCTGCGATTAGTGACTATTCACTAGCTTTTCTGACACACTTGTCCTTTGATGATAGTGCCTTAGGTCCTTTCGTAGATACGTATACAGCGGTGTAACACAGGCCTCCACAGCCCTCGTGGTGCGGGGGAGCCCCAAGCTGCAGCGGCCCCCCTCAGAACAGTACTCTGCCCTGAGAGCTCCTGATTAATCTCAGAGTGGGGGATCCTCAGTGTACCTTCCTACCCCCCCCCCCCACAAGTTTTGTTACGCTTCTGCTATATTGACGGCTGCAACCACATTTTCTGTCAGTGACTGCCACCTTGACTCTTACTCAGTCACCTGCTCTTTGTATAGTCTGGTAGGTGTGCTCTCTACTCTCTGCCCAATAGCTGACCTCTGGTAGGATCCGGGATGGCCTATCACACCTGCATGGAGAGACTGGCCTCAGTGGCTGCAACACTCGCAGGGAGCCTCTATACAGAAAAGGCCAGGCTTTGAGACTGTAAGTCATTTCACCAAACTCCTAGTGGTAGTGGAAATGACATGCCTGCCCTTCGGCCCTGAAATCACAAAACGTCAATAATAATATTTTGTCACTATCGTGGACTATTATATGCTTTTTTAGCAATCCTTAGAAACTAATGGTGGCAGCATGCTCAGAAACAGGCACATCTTAGGTTCAGATAAAGGCATTGATGATGAGTTGCGAGGAGCAGTGTACCGGGTAGAATACGCACCGACCAATTATAATTTGTAGGTGCAGTTTTCTGCCGCTAAACCGGCGATAATTTTTAACGCCGTCCTTGATAATATGCCCCTATATTTGTTGAGTGCGAGAAGAAAGTATCCGATTCTATCCATTAAAATCCCATTGGGCTTGAAGCACAGCCTGGATCCCACCTGACTCCATCCATGTCATGTGATGCCTATAATCCTCTTCCCTCAGTCACTCTATGCACTCCAATTCCCCCCTTAACCACACTGTCCCAGCCCCCAACTCACCATGGATGTTAATTCATGCAAATGCCAGACGTAGTGGAAGTGACATCACACATGGGCTTTGATCTTACTGACATCACAAGAAGTGACATCATATGACTCTGAATCTTCCTGGGAAATTCTGTTACGTGACCTTTATCCTGAATAACATCACAATAATTTGGATTGCTGAAATTCCATAATAACTGTATGATTAATGTAACATAACACAGACAAATGTCAAATTTAGATACAGCCCATATTTCTTGAAAGTGGCGGTAATACTTGTCCTGAACGGTAGGGAATGAGTCAGATCTCATTTAACAGAATTGGGGGGAGTTCGAAAATATTAAAAAAATATCATGTCAAACATGCATTTTAAACTACAGTTTATACATAATTTTGCTAGGAATCTATAGGCTTCGAAGAGAAGCTCGAGAAATATTGAGATCCTTTCATGGTGTAACCGGCCAATAAAGCATGACGCTCCCTGGGAGTTGACACCATTTTTTTAAAATGTTGTTTTGGGTACCCCTATATGTCAACAAGCATTGGCAAGTCAATAGGTCTCCCCTACATGAGGGATTTGCTTCTGTTAATGTGTTTTTTTTAGCCATGGTATACATCAGTGCAGCTGCTGTGCAGCAGGCTGAAAGTTAAAAAGAAAGTGCTATGACAACGGTGGAGCAAGAAGCAACACAGATGAAGGGGGAGGCACCATGGAGGGTGAAGGGTGTGTGGAAATAAAAGTGGTGTCTGCGTCATAGCCTTTTTTTTGTGATGACGCTTTGGGAATCCTACATGTAAAAACAGAGGGAAGGGTCAGGGCAACATGGACAATGGAAGAGGGAGGGCGAATGAGGTAAGGCATTTGGTGCATTTTCTCCACCATCTACTATGGCCATTACAGGAAAGACCATTTGAGTGAAACCAATTTTACTAATGCCATATTGGGGCCAGAGCACACACACTGAGGCACAGTGCTTAGTTTGCAAAATAATAAGTGTCAGGGCCCTCGCCAGGAGGCCATTGCAACTTGCACCACCCATTGTCCCTCTCATCGCTGCCAATTACGGCACTAAAACAACTCACTTGCTTTCAAGCGCAACAATTCAGATAATTCAAGGGCCCCATAACTAAAGGAATGGGTGGGTAGGTAGGTATTAGTATTTTTTAGTACATATAGTATTCATAAACAACCTCTGTTCTGCTCATCTCTAAATTGGAGTAGCATTGATACCATGTGACAGACTGCCATACCTGTGCTGTTGACAATTAAGTGCCGGTGCCGAGCACCGGAAACCACAGGCTCAAATTAAGCACTGCTGTGAAACTTGATAATAATGTCAAAATGTACAGAGTCAGGGGTGCTGGAACAATTTGCAGAATGGGAGTGCTGCCATCAAGGTTACATCATTGAAGTCATGGGCACTGCGAAAAATCCAAGCGTTTCACAAAAAAATAAAGAAGTAAAGCCAATGAGTAGCGCCCATTCGGCAGTAGAGTGATAAAGGTGTAGTATGTACCCAGTGGCACATTATGGAGTACACTGTAGAAAATATATTTCTAATGCATGGTGTGGTAGCACACTGTCATATACAAACAGAACATTTCTATTGAATTCACAATTACATGCACTTTCACTGATAAAACTCTATAGCACAAACGATCATTTGGGGACATTGGGTTTCTGAAACTATTTATCATTTGCACATCACCAAGTAAGTGTCTTGGTTTGCGATCCTTTTAAAGTCTTTGTTTCCATCATACTTCAGAATTACAAAACAATGAGCTTCCTTTGTGCTTTGCTAACTGCCGATATTTTTTAAAACATCTGTACAGTTAATTTACAGATATTTGAACGTTGTGTGTTAGTAAAAAAGTAATATCCTATAGCCTTCCCTTTCACATTTCATGTACCCCAGCAAGATTGTCGGATAGTTCACTTTACCAAATCCTCTGAATTTGCATTCAGAGAAAGAAAAAAAACAATCTTCCTGTTACAAGAATATGCAGCAGTTTGTCAAAGACATAGCCTGACTTTTGACCTCTGTCTTCAAACACACAGCAAATATGACAAGATAAATGCAAAATGTAAAGACATCTTTAGTGCTCATTCACTCTCTGAACTTCAGGATAGTTATTTTACAAGTGCTGAAACAACCTTATCATCCCTACTTCCAGGGTTTATGACAGAGTCCTAATCCCAGCAATAATATCAGCTTCAATCTCATTGTAGACACACATTTACAGCGCAAACTGTTGAACAGATGTACATCAAATTTGTCAGAAAGCTAGATCTTGGTCGGTAAAGAGTGGTTTGTGTGATTTGGTGTAAATCTGTTCAGTAGGCTTTGAGTAATTAATGCCTAAAAATAGTATAATAATCACATCGCGAAAGATCCACAGAACAGACAGATCTCATCCTGAGATCTGATTGACTGCCGCCACCTCAACCAGGAAGAGTTGGCAGCCATCTTAGGACTCGAAACTCGGTACCCAGTCCTAGAAAAAAATGCACAAAACAAAGACATAACGGAGCAAGATAGGTATACTAGGCTGGTGGTGGGGTCCCAGAGGGGGTCCAAAATTGTTTTGTTTAATTTTGATGCAAATTCGCAGATCATCCATGAATCCCTGGCAATATAAAAAAAAAAAAAATAAGCTCGGACTCCTGCGCTTGTTTTTTTAAAATCTCCCCTGGGGCAGCCAGCCCTCAAGGGCGCAATGCATATGTTATTGAAGGGGAGGGGGTGTTTGGCCTTCCTGAGCATAATAAGGCCCTGGGAACCCCATTCCCTGTAATCCTCTATTGTATTAAAGGGGAGGTGGGACACAGCCTCCCTCCCCGAGGCGTGGAACCCTATCCCCTGGGACCACATAAATACATGAAAGGTGGGGAGGGCAAAATGTAACAAAAGGGGAGGGGGCCACGCGGCTCCTCTCCCCAAGCCTTAAAAAGGCCCTGGGGACCCCATATCTCAGGGCTGCAACATAAAGCAAAAGGGAGCCATGTGGCCCTCTTCCCCCTTTAATGGCTCACGGAACCCCATCCTCCGGAGTCGGCTGACTTACAGAGTCCTGAGGAGCCCACCCACAGGACACAGTAGTTTCCTTGCCTGCACCAGTACGGACAGAGAAATGTGTTTCCTCCTGCCGAACGGAAACAAACCCTAACTCTGCTGCCAATGGGCAGAACATTTGAAAATGTTCCCATCGACTAGGAGCAGATTTGTGTTCTGTTTGTTCAAATCACATTTTGCTGCCTCCTGGAGGGAGCATGCAAAAAGCAGTTGCTACTCCAGGCGGGAGCAATGCTGTCTCTCACACCATGCAGGAAGCTAGGGTCACAGGTGCACTCTGGCTCCCCCGTTGCTCTCAAAATGTTGGTTTTTGAGTGGCCCAGGTAGGCACCAGTGCACCCACCCATTATAAAAAGAGACCCTGGGGGATGGGGACCCAAGGTCAAAAATAGGCTTAGGGAGGGGATCATGTAGCCCCCACTTAAATAAGGCACAGCCACCAGGTATCGGGGCCTGCTGGGTCTAATATGGCTCATGGAGGGGGTCGCGCACACCCCCTCTCTTTATTAAATACTCAGCCCCAGGAGGTGTTGTTCCCAGGGCCAAAAAGAGCTCGGGATGGGTCTGCATGGCTCCCTCCCATGTTTAAATGCATTTGGCCTCACGAGATGGGGTCTCCGGGGCCTGATAAGGCTTGAGATGAGGTCTTAATGCCCCCCTCCACTTATACATGTTTTAGCCCAGGGGATGGGGTCCTGGTGGCCCACAGGCCAACCCTATGCTGCATCACGAAAGGCTGTCTGTGGCGTGGGGTTGGTGGGCCCCTGGGTTTGATGCCCTGCGGCCAAGCCCCAGTCCCACATGGCTGAAAGCCCTGCACAGTATGGGGTTGCTTACCTTTGGGGGTGTTGGTCATTGTTCCTGGTCTGGCCAATCCCCCACAGGCAGCCAATCCCGCGCTGTGGACAGCGTGGGTTTGGCTGCATGGAGAGGGTCGGCCACAGGACCTGGCCGAAGTTCCTGCACAGCGTGGGTTTGGCTGCCTTTGGGGGGTTCGTCGAAAGGCTTTGCGCAGCATGGGGTTGGCTGCACGTGGAAGGTTGGCCTCAGTGCCTGGCCAAAGTTCATGAACAGCTGGAGATTGGTTTTACGTATGATAATAAAATATTATTTTATGTAAAAATAAATCCTAGGATCATAACATTTTAAACTCTAAAAACCATAGTGGTTCTAATTAATTGCATTTCTAATTATCCCACATATTGCATCACGCATGACATCTAGGATATCATTGATTTTATCGCTGAAACGTTCATAATAAATTATTATTTATGAGAAAACTGTGCATGGCAAGGGCTCGAGTTATAGTTACCTTAGGGCTCAAATTATTGGTACTTGAGATAATTGTAACTATGGCTGGTGAATTTCTGTGTTTTTTTAGAGTTTACATCATTACGTTGTTGCTGAACATATCACCTAACAATGACGTTACTTTTATCAAAACCTTGTTGTGTCCCACCGGGTTCTTACTCAATCCAATGTTAGTTAACATACGTTTGTCACACTCAGCCAAAGTGATTTGAACATATGGATTTTTTGTAATGTCATATGCTATCGACACTCAAATTGTCATCTAATATCAGATGTCTCTGTACTAGCCTCTCATCTTCAGGTTTATGAGCAGGAATACTTGGAAATTAATTGGGGACAAAACTGAGCAGCTGAACTTTGGACCAGTTGCCATCAATCGTGCCCCTAATATGTGGCCTTCAGAGTGGGAGTAACCACTATTCCATCTGAGTCCTCTAGAAATGTAAGGGTATTGTTAGACATAGAGCTATCACTGGTGAAACAAGTTAATGTCATTATGGTGTCTTGTTTCTCATTTTTGCTCATGTTCCACAAAGATCTACCCTTACTGCCAAAAGAGATTAGACAAATAGTGATTCAGACAACATTATTGTCACTTCTGGATTATTTTAGTGGTCTGTTATTGGGACTCTCAAATGTATTGTTAAAGTGTCTACAACTAATCCAGAATCTGGCACTTAGAGTACTTTAGTGTCTTCTTCGAATTTTTTCAATAACTGAGGCTCACAGAGCAATTTACTGGCTACTGGTTAGAAAATGTGCCATTTGTAAAACTTTTTTTATTGCTCATAGAGCTTTCTGTAAGCAAGTTCTCAAGGTAATGGAGTGGAAATGAGGCATTATGAATCCGTCAAAATCTGAGGTCCAGGTGTGCTTTTATGTTGGACTTTCCTTATATATCATGTACTCGGAGGGGCGTCATAGCTTTTTCCTACTGAGAAACTTTGGAACTCACTTCTATCATTTTCACTCAAAATCTAACCATTTTTAGAAATGACTGAAAATGTGGCTTTTTCAATAAGTTGTTATCCTCCACTACAGCGCTAAGATCCCTGGTTGGGGAATGGTATGGTTTATTAATATGCTTCATTAATTTATGGTGGAGACTGCACCCCATTGCTCTGCTGATAATATGTCTAGAATTTAGGGTCCTTTTCAAGTCAGATGCAACTGCTTCAAATGACCTTCACCAAGCTGAGGGGGGCGGCTTTAATATATCCTTTTGCATACACAGGTTTACTATTTTCATGATTTGTGCTTGTTTTCCATTGGATAAAATAATTTGCCTAAGCTGCCCTGTAATAAAGAGTTAAAATGACAGATGTCAATAACTATCTTGATTTTGATCGCAGTAAGTGATGACACCCTACTATGTGTTGAAGCTAGCATTCCCTGGTTAATAAAAGTCAGTTCAAATAGTTAACATTGGTTGTATATATTGAGGGGGTAGTGCAGGGGTGTGTAATCAAACTCTGTAAGATAAATCTACTAGATGATAGAAGTGGGGTTACCCAATGATATATTCTGTGTGCTGTGGTGGGAGTGGGTATTATTTGATTAGCAATTGAGCTACTTAGTGGGTAGAGATGGTTGAGAAAATATTCTTTTTTAAGTTCAGAAAAATGTTATTAATAGAAACAGGTGTCAATACACAGTTCACAATATTAAGTGCATAGCATGTAAGAGAAATCCCTTAAGAAAACTACTGCGATAAAATTGTATGAATCAGGCACAAAAGGAAGAACAAATAAAAAAGAGTAAATGTAGCATATAATCATGGAAAAATAATGAATACCAAATATTTTAAGAACGTTTAGAGGGTTCAAGGGGGTTTTAGGACTTCTTGTTGAGTTGGCTGAAAAGGCCCGAAAGTTCGCAAGGCCCTTATGTCAAGATACAGTGTAACAGGTAGCCATAAATCCAGTCGTTTCGGTGCCATATGTATAGGGTGTACAAAAGAGGTGTGCAGCCTGTGATTATGACAAACATTGTACCACCATGCTCTATAAGAGATTTTAGAAAAGTCTTTCCAATTAACCGTAATTTGCTGAAACGCGACTGCTAATAACAAATCAATAATTTTAAGATTAAGAGTAACATTTTCCCAACAGGATGAGAGACTTCCCCAAAAAAACATGAGTTTATGAGAAAGAAAGTTTAGTTCCAAAAATTGAATTGATTTGGGACCATACTTGTTTCCAGAAGTTATGTACAGTAGGACAAGCAAATAACATATGAAATAAAGCTGCATTTGGAGAGAAAGTTGTCCAACAAGCATCTGGTACAGTCCCCAATGTTTTGCTTAAGTGGCTCGGTGTCAAAAAAAGTCTGTTATAAACAAAAAACAAGGTCTGCATTATATTAGCTGCTCTGGACGACTTGCGACTATTAATCCATATTTTATTCCATAAGGACACTGGTCAAGATGATTCAAAGTCCCGTTCCCACATCTCTTCTATTTTAGATTTCTGCCTAATAGTACCAATACTATGTAGAACACTATAAATGGTAGAAGCTTTGGGTTTAGTTTTTAGCAAGGTGAGAAGTTGTGAAGTGGATGGAGGAATAGTGGAAGAAGGAGGTGTATCAGACAACTGGGTATATGTATCCAACACCGCCTTCCTAAGCAAGAGGTATTTGTGAATGAATGAGGTAGGTAATCTGAATGATTGACTGAGTAAAGAGAAAGGCAGAAAATCCGACTGTGAGAATAACTGATGTATCCAAATGAATCCCCTCTGACACCACAACCTCCAAAAGAATGGTTTATTTCTAATAAGGAGGTTTTTGTTGTGCCAAATTGTAGAGTTAAGAAAGGAATTTATAGTGCTATTAGGAAAGGGAAAATAAGATAGCAGGAGTTTAGATGTTAGTATGATTATGGGGGTGGATAAAGCTTGTGGTTTACGTGAAAAAGAAAGGTATTCATCAAAAGAAAGGGGGGGACAAAAAAAGACGTTCAAGTGTGGTCCATAAAGGACAATCAACCTTAGGATCAAGCAACCAAAGGGAGGCCTGATGTAAAAGGAATGCTTTCTGATATGCCGGAAAATCGGGGAAGTTGACTCCACCTTCTGTCTTCGGGTGTATTAATTTGAGTAGAGACATTCGAGATTTTTTGTTATTCCATAAGAAGGAAGAAAGAATGGAGTTGACCCTCTTAAAATGTTTTGTGGGAATAGGGACCAGGATATTAGAAATAGTATATATGATTATTGGTGACAACATCATCTTTATAGTGTCAAGACGGCCCCACCATGATAAGTAAAGGGGATGCCATTTGGTGGTTAGGTCTGGGGCTTTTGTATACATTTATTCATGCAAAGTGATACTGTATCTGAAATTGAAGAAGTAACATGTAAACCTAGATACTTAATGTGATTAGGACTCCATGTGAAACCAGAGGCACTAAAATCTGATTTAAAAATCTATTTTGTTAAGGGAAGGATTTTGCATGTGTCGTTATTCAATTTCTAGCCAGAAAAATTGGAGTACTCATGTACTTCTGCCAAGAAGGCAGGGATTGAATCACTTGGTTTAGACATGAAAAGCAAAATATCATCAGCGTATGCTGCAAGTTTGATGTGGGCATTCGAGGTTTGAAAACCGTGTATGTTGGGGTTCTGACGTAGTTTAGAGAGAAAAGGTTCCAAAGCCAAATTAAATAAAAAGGGGAAGAGAGGGCAACCTTGACGTACACCTCTTCCTAAATCAAAAAATTGAGATACTAGACCATTGGCGCAGACAGCCGCTCGAGGGCTAGAGTAAAGGAGGGAAATTAAAGATGTGAATTTAGGGCCAAAACCGAACCATTTGAGGGCATAAAACAAATAGTTCCATTCAACTCTGTTGAACGCCTTTTCAGCGTCCAATGCAATCGCTACAAGCTGATGTTTTAAATGTGAAGACTTAGATAAAACATTAAATAGGAGTCTTGTATTATCAGTTATGAATCGCCCTTTAACAAATCCAGATTGCTCTTTGCCCAATAACTCAGGTAAATAGGAGTATAATCGTATAGCTATTGGAAAATATTTTGTAGTCAATATTAACCAAGGATATAGGCCGATAAATTTTACAATGTTTAGAGTCCTTACCTTCTTTGGGTATAAGGCATATATGTGCTTCTGAGAAGGAACCCGAGGAACTGCCTAATGTATTGAAAGAATCTATGAGGGAGTACAATTTGGGTAATACAAGTTTAGAAAAATGAAGATAAAATTCGACTGTAAAACCATCAGGTCCTGGTGCCTTGTCCTTTTTAAGGTGTTGGAGGGCGTTGAGTAATTCTTGCTGTGTTAAGTCTAATTCCAGGGAAGAAAGGTCTGGAGGAGAATGTGGAGGCTTTTGAATATTAGAGAAAAAGTGCAGTAGGGAATGATCAGTAGGTTGTGTTTCAGAGGCGTATAATGTTTTGTAAAAAAGAGAAAATTCATTCAAAATATCAGCATCCTTATATTTTAAATCTGAGTTTGTATCATAAATAGATTCAATATTTAGTTTATTCTGTCTAACCTTTAAGTAGTTGGCTACAATTTTCCCAGCTTTGTTTTTACCCCCATAAAATTTTGCGCTGGATTTTAAAAAATATAAAGAGGCATCTTCTGTGGATTTCTTGTTAAATTGCATCTTGGCATTAACGAGGGCAGTTAAACAGTCTTTCGAATGCGAGGTGTAGTAAGAGTGCTCCAGTCTCTTATTATCTTGAAGGAGATCCTTAGTCAATTTACGGACATTTTTTTGTTTTTTTGCAACAAATCCAATGATGAAATCTCTATCAGAGGCTTTGAAAGCGTCCCATAAAGTGGAAAACGGCATGCATTGGGTTTGATTCATCTCAAAGTACTCATCAAAGAAAGTAGTAAAGAAGCAGTAAGCTTAGGATCTAAAAGAAGAGCATTGTTAAAACGCCATCTTCTAGGACCTGTAACTTTCGGTAAGATGTCAATGTTCATTGAGACAGGGGCATGATCTGACTGTAAAATGGGACCAATCTCTGCATTAGTGAGAGTTTGCGCAATATTGTGAGAGACAAATATATAATCAATCCTTGATTGAGAATGATGAGATGGTGAGTAAAAAGTAAATTCTCTAGTGGTCGGATTACAGAGACGCCAAGCGTCAAGGAGTTTGTGCTGCGTGATAGCTTGAACAAAGGACTTATGGGATTTGTTAGGAACAAAGGTGGCTTTAGAGTTCCTATCGATGAATGGATCAAAAGTCTGATTACGATCAACCGCTAGGATGAAATTATCATCTATAGAATGAGTAATTTGCTTGGCCAACATGGGCCAAAAGGAGGGTTCGCCACAAGTAGGGGCGTAAACATTTAAAAAAGAGACTGGAACACCCTTTATAGACAGCTTAACGTTTAACCATCTACCATTAGTATCCGATTCTTGAGCTAGAAATGAATACGAGAGAGATTTACGGCACAATATCATTACTCCATTACGTTTGCCATCTCCTGGGGAAAAGAAAACTTCACCTACCCACCCTCTTTTTAGTTTTAATGATTCATTATCTGAAAGGTGAGTTTCTTGCAGGAATGCGATATCAACATCTAATTTGGCTAAGTGAGACAGGACTCTTTGTCTCTTAATGGGGGAATTCAAACCCTTAATGTTCCAAGTAATACACTTTAATGACATAAGTTATTAGAAGTAAATTGATCTAGAAATATGAAATAAAAACCCAATTCAATAAAACAATGGTGAAAAATGTGAGGTAAGAAGATAAAAGAAGTAGGAATTTAATCAATGTCACAATAAAGAAAAGTGTGGAAATTAGATAAGATAACAAAGTGAAAGAGACCATAAGAGAGTAGGAAGAGAATGACACCCAGAGAAAAATAGGAAGAGTGTTTAGGGGAGGGAGTAGGACAACATTTAGGAGCAAAAATAGAAAGAAAATACAAAAAGAAAACATACCTACATAAGGAAAGGTCAGGGGAACACGATCAGGAAAAACACGAGGAGGAGGGTGGAACCACACCAGGGTCAGCTAAACGGTGAACCAGGAAGACGCCACGGAACAAGGGTACAAAATCTGTGGAGACAAGAAACAACAAAGTTAGGAGAAATTGCTGAAGAGGGCGTAAACGGGAATAACCAATGACGACAATAAACATGCATACGGAAAGTATAAAACTTCGTAATACCAACAAAAAAAAATAACAAATATTTGAAAAACTGGGTAAAGCAATTCATGGAACATCAAACATTATGAAGAGAGAACAAATCCTAGAGAAGCTCCATTGGAGAGAAAATACAGTCTCACGTATTAAATGAAGAAGGAGGGCCCGAAGAATCCATAGACGTTTGTTTTCCTAAGCTTTGTAGGCGTAAAGGATCTTCGTACGTTGTTGTTCTGTTATTGTAGGTAACTTTGAAGCGGCAGGGATGGAAAAGGCCATAGCGAGCCCCTATCGAACATAGATCAGCTCTCATGTTTAAAAAAGCCTTACGTCGGTTGGCGGTGGCCTTGGCATAGTCCTGTTCAAAGAACAGAGATGAGCCTGACCATGTGATCCTTGGAGAAGCCTTGACCGCAGATAGCACTTTCAGTAAGTCTGTATACTCTAGAAAGTATAAGATGAATCCTCTTGGTCGTTGTGGAGCTGAAGCTTGAGATGAAACTCGGCCCAATCTATGTGCACGTTGGATGTTAAGCACCATACCTTCTGGCATGTGTAATAATTTGGGGAGAAATGATTTGAAAAAAGTGAGGGAGTCAGATCCTTCAAGGCCCTCCCCCAGGCCGTAAATACAAAGATTGTTCCACCTATTGCGATTCTCAAGGTCTTCCACTTGGCGCTGGAGCGATGAGACCTGTGAGTGTAGTTGAGAGACGCTGACACAGGTTTATTTTAATGAAGAAACACTTTGTTCCACTGAGGAGACCCTTGTTTCAAGTTGGGACCAGTTGTCCGTTAAAAGTTGCAATTTGATGTTGGTCTCTTCCATAAAGGGCCGGAGAGCTCTGATTTCCTCCAGCAATAGCTCCATAGAAACTGGCGAAGTTGGTTTAGGTGGTAAGGGAGGATCCTTTTTTAGCCGTTTGGTGTTAGATTTCCCCAGGGGTACAGAAGAGGAATCCATTGTAATCTCCAGGCTCTGAGTAGAAGACGCCGAAAAATTCTCTAGTTTGGAGAACGCAGAGAATATCTTTGAATTCTTAATAAATATGTGCTTGGGTTTAATAGATGAGGAGTGTAACGCTTTTGTTCTGCCCATAAATCACGTCCATAACACTCCCTCCTGAACAAAAGTACATAAGGTAAAGCACTTTGAGACCAAAAATTATGCAAACTGATGGACCTCCAAGGAAAAGAAAGACAGCTCAGCGTCAAACAAACGAGGCTTCTAGGTGCAAGCAAGAAGTATTTTTGTTAATTGAAACAGTTTAAAGGTTGAGACGCAATAATGCCTCTTTCTAAGTGAGAATGCGTAGAGAATTAGAGTTACACATTATGGGGGCGTAATAATAGACACGTAATGATTGCACTACATATAGCAGAAAATATGCAAAACTGGATGCGGCAGAAATTATGCACCATTGCTGATGATGCTTTGTCATAAAAGACAAGAGTTCCCCAATTCTGGGTGTATTGAGGGCACAGGTAAGTAGATATGTTAGTTATAACGTTGTGGCAATATGATGAAGAGACGATTTAGTGAATGCCTCAGGAAAAATCAAATGGGAAACACATTTTCACCAAAGCTCATCTCCAGCGTGAGTGAGCATCAAAGTATCATTCCTGGGCTCCCCTGAGAGGCATGCGAGCAGTCATGGACATCAAAAAACGTCCTTACCACAATTGAAGAGGTGACGCGCAATCGGGCGAAAAAACAAAATGGCGACCGTGGCAAAACGGAGCCGCGATGAAATTCACTGTCGTCGAAAGTCCTTCCAAACAGCGCTCATCGAGTCGCCGACGCCGTCAGAACACTCCCGTGACCTTCATAACTCCGCATTTGTCTCCTGCGGCAAGAGAAACTGCCTTGGTGTCGTGGAGTCCGCCAAGCACACTGGAGAGCCAACCCGTGCAACGCCATAACTTTCGGGTGCCTAGCCACACCCCCCTTGAGAAAATATTCTTGTATATTTTTATTGTTCTTTTTTGGAAAACATGAGACTGCCAGATTTCAAGGATAAAGTACTAGAAGTCAGTGATAAATGTAAGTACCTTCAAACTTATTCTTAGCAAACTGGCCCTTGACTGACACTATACATGCATGTCTATAATCCCAGTCATTTATATTAAAACAAATTATTTAATGCTGCATGCTGCGGTAGGAAGAAGCAAAATGTTAGTGTCAGTGGTGCAACACAATAGATAATGATTGTTGATGAAAGGCTATTTTATTCATGGATATTGCAAAGCGACAATAGCCATTCTGTAGTTAAAGCTATGGTTGCCAGAGATAGGAGTTGCTCAGATTCTTATTCATTAATCATTTTTCACCCGTTTGACAAATCTCCATGAAACTTTCAAAGACCTAGTGCAATTTCTAAGGCGGCAGAGAATGAAAAGTTTCACTGTCATTAAACAACAGGGAGCAAGTACAAATGGGGGGTCCCAAAACGCATTTGGGCACCAATGCATTTTTCAGTAGACTTTGTCATTATGCATAGTGGCCAAACGACCAGCCGAATTTCCATGAAATTTGGTAGGATTACACATTATGGTGTGCAGATGATCCTTTTGGGTTTTACAGGTAAGTAGGGTATCTGTGTTTTTAAGTGATAAGGCATTTTAACTTAGTGATATCTGTTGTTGCGTTACTTTCATACATTTTCCTGGAAGTACTGTGGTGCATAGGGATGACAAGGCATTATGTGATTGGCTAATGGCTGCCTTTACAAACTTTAAAGGCATCCATCTTGTTTTTAGGTACAATTTGGCTGTGTTCTACATAACGCCATTAGACACAGATAAGTATTAGGTTTGACATTTTTTCCCCCACCGATGACCACTTTATTAAAAGGCCAATCAAATACTGTCTTCTTATCGGCATTTACCACAGTATGCCGCGAAGTTACCACAGCATACCACTGCAGAATATTACCACTTATAACTTAAACACCACGTTCACTATTTAAATCTACTCTGAAGAACCAGAACCTTTTGGGCCTGGCGGCGCAGGGTACGCCTTAATCTCCTGGGTTCTCCTGCTTCAGCTAACAGAGACACGGGGACACTCTGTCGGCGTAAAAGATCAGATTTTATTAGCTGCAGCTAGTACAGTTGTCCTAGAAGTACACACGGTATGTTCTCAGGAGACTGCCACTTCACTCTGTGGCGTACAATCTTATATTGGTATAGGAGACATATACATTAACCAGAAAACACTACTATCACACACATCGAGAGCCAATAAGGGAAGTTTGAGATAGGACAGAGCCAATAGAAAAGGTTGGAAAACAAGGTATCGAGTAACTCGAAGAAGCCTCTCCTTCAACTGTGTTTGCCACCCCTCCCCACAGTTTAAGGTATTAACGTGTCTGTAACTGACTTGCAGGTGGCGAGATACGTTTGTGTGCTCTGGAGGACAGTTGTGAAACAAGAGAATACGAGCAGAAGACAGCGAAGGCCAGAAGATAAGATAAAGTCAGAAGAGAATAGTGTGAACCAACAGATAGTTAAGACAGGGATTAGAAAAACCAGACAGGGATTAGTGTACTCGGCCAGTCCCTAACACCAGTTTTGTAAATAGAGGCAGAAGGCTATTTTGACTCAATATTGCAGGAAAAGCAGAAAAGACTTTGTTCGCCGTGCTGCCTGAGTGAGGGCAACACAAAATGGCGGTGGTTTACAAAATGGTGGGTTAATTCGATCGAAGTCGAAAATCAAATTTCCTCAGACCCTCCTTTTGCCAGAACTCAGGCAATAACATACGGACTCATGTTAATCTGAGTCGATGTCAATGGTCATGAGGTCATCAAGCTGTTGTTGCAACATCATTTTGATATTCTCTGTTCTCTGTGACTTAGGGTTTGGGATGCACATAGTAGCACACAGGTCACAAATGGCGGGACCACAGTGCATACAGAGACAACAAGAGAAAATGATAGCCAAAACCATTCCAAGGAATGTTAATACCTTCCAACCCCATTTGGACAGTAGTCCCCAAAACCACCCCAATAACGACCAATCTCCTTCGTCCTGATGAATCGACTGGGAGATTATGTGTAATTTAGAGATGGCCTGGTATACTGTCGGAGCGTCATCAGGTATATAAATACAGCAACTTGATTTGATCAATTTACATACTCCACCACGATCTGCAAGAATAATATCTACAGCAACTCGATTCTGTAATGTCATAAGACGATCCGCCTGTAGTTCCGCTGTAATATTAATTAGAGCTCCTACAGTGATGTCTATGGTAGTCTCTACCACACGAACCAGTTGCCTCATATTCCTACTGTTTGCCATAGGACCCCAAAAAGGGAGAAATCCTTTTAGGAAGTCTCCTCCCTCTTATCCTGCTGTGTCTTTGGAATCAATAATCCCTCTGCCATATCTGTTTTTATGAAAATTTGAAGAAGCAGTATATGTAGGGGGAAGAAGAAAAGCTATATAGCAGGTTCCAGAAAAACCAGTCGGTAACCATGTATAGGCTCTATCATGACAGATAAAATACATGCCCTGAGATGGTACTAACGGCGGCGAATTCTGAGATGAATGGATGTACGTATGGGAGCAAAAGCATTTTCTCTGTTCGGTGTCAGCAGTCTGACCATTTATTTGGAAACAGAAATTGCCTTGATGAGGTATAGTCCAAATTGGTGGAGATTTGCCCTGTTTGACCTTATCACTAAGACTAGTGATGTAATGGGTGACGTTCCAATTAGTGTATGCTTTTCTCTCATCGATAGAAATTTTACTATTTTTCATGATTTTAGCCATAGCTACCATTCCTTTTATCAATGAACTATGACTGAAATCTGATCCACCAATATAAGAACTGACAGGTCGTTTAAATCGGCTTTGATAGGCATTAGAGAAAATTACAAAATAAGCCCAACAGAACCTTCATAAGAGAACGGAAGGACTAAATATGGCATCCCTTTTTCTGTGGCATGGGGCATTAGTCTACACACCCAACAGTTGGTTGTATTAATCACTAATTGATGTTAATGTAATAACTGGATAAAAGAGTTATTGTAATATTCGGTTCTTCGAATCAGTTCATGTTGAGAAAGTGTATGAAAAAGATGTGGAGAGATAGCGGAATAAGAAGGCACAGTGACAGAAGAAGGGACATCTTTCTGCTGCATAGCATGAACAATCCAACCTATACACGCCATTAAAATGCACAATAAGATGAAAATACATAAGGTTATACCACAACGACTATATACTATTTTACAGTACTTCTTCATTTTTTCTTTTCTCTCTCTGTCTCCTAATGTAGTATCCATCTTCTTAGTGGATGCTCACGGCAATCTTCCTCAATCACTTGGTTATGATTATCTGCCGTCATATGACACTGCACGTCCTGCAGACCTATTGCCACTACTCAGGTCACAACCAAGACTCCTACCGTGACCCTGCAACCGGGATAGAAACTACATGGAAGAGAAAATCTCAAGTTTTCTTCTTTGGTCTAGGTCTCAAATTATAACGAGCCTTATCAGGTACAGTCTGATCCTGAAACAATGTTCGTGGATCTGTGGTATTCAGACGAAGGTGCGGTGGTACAGCTTCCTGGAGAATGTCGTCGCTTTCTTTCTCTGACAATGTTCCATTCACGTGTGCATCACTAAATGGTACAAAACGAGGAACCTTCTCGCTTTCAGAGTCTCTTATACCGTTGCGGACCCACTGATCGAAGGGCAAAGGCAAAGGCACCTTCTTGCAGTGCACACCGTGAATCCAATTCTTCTTTCTTTCAACTTTCACTGCTGTACGGGTTGTTAGGAACACCTGACGAGGTTTTATCCAGCGAGGCTCCAAATTCTTCGTCCTTTGGAAATTCTTCACACAGACCTAGTCGCCTGGTTGGATGGAATGACCTGAATCTGTGGAAGCTTCGGGCAAAGCGCTCTGAACCTGTTGATGAAGAATACGCAATTTAGTTGTGAGGTCATGCAAGTAATCAATCAACATCGGGTATGGTATATCAGAATACTTTTTAGGGCGAGGTACTCCCCATACGTTAGCTGGGCGTCCGAATACAATCTCATAAGGGCTAAGTCCCAAATGAGAATGCACAGCCGTTCTGGTGGATAAGAGAGCCAAAGGTAGGGCATCGGGCCAACTAAGGCCTGTACTGGCTTATATTTTAGCCAGTTTAAGCTTTAGAGTGCCATTATAGCACTCTACTAGGCCCGCAGACTGTGGATGGTTTGCCGCATTGAATTTTTGCTTGATGCCAAGACCTGCACAAACTTTTTGCATGACTTGGCCCACAAATTCACTCCCATTGTCACTCCAGACAATGCGCGGCAATCCAAATCTAGGAAAAAATTCCTTTAAAAGTATTTTGGCTGTGGATAGAGCAGTATTGTCTTTCAGGGGATATGCCTCTATCCATCTGGAAAAGGCACATACCACCACTAGAACATATTTGAGATTGTTGCATCGTTCCATCTGAATGTAATCGATTTGCAACACCTCAAATGGATAGGTCGGAGGAGCAAAATGACCTGCTGGAGTTGGGGTTCCCTTTCCCGGATTGTACATTAAGCAAATGATGCAATGTTTCACTAAATTTTCTGCACATTTCGGTATTCCTTCATTCTGCCATACTGAAGCTAAAAGCTTGCATATTCCTTTCGCACTTAGGTGGGTTGGACCATGCGCCATAGTAACTACAGGTAGTACATAGGCGTCTGGTAACAGCCAACGTTGGTGCTCTGACAATTCCACCCAACAACCCATCTCATCTAACATTCCTGTACTTTCTTTCCACCTACTCAATTCTTTCTCTGTAACCTCTTCTTGAATTGATTTCACACTTTCTGCTGTGTCTTCAAACAATCCTCTTTCTCTGACCCAATTTGTAGGGCCCGCAACATACATGCGACTTGTAGCATCTCTGGCTGTCTTTTTAGCTACCTCATCCGCAAATGCATTTCCACGACCAATATCGTCGGTAATCTTCTTGTGCGCACTACACCTCACGATTGCTATCTGGGTAGGTAAAGCAAGTGACTCAAGAAGGTCAGTTACCAACTGACCATGTTGTATTTTAGTGCCATGGGAAGTAAGGAATCCCCTTTCTTTCCACAGACGTCCGAAATTGAACGCTGCACCAAAAGCGTATTGGCAATCAGTATACACGTTCACTCTTTTTCCTTTGGATAACACACACGCTCTAATTAAGGCTATCAGTTCAGCTGCTTGAGCTGAGTTATGTCTGATGCGTGCTGGTTCTACGACTGTATGCAAAGTAGTAACCGAATAAGCTGAAGTTGTCTCTCCATTAGGAAGCTTAAACCAAGAACCATCTACCCATAGCGTTCCATCCGGATTCACTAATGGCGTATCTGTCAGGTCAATTCTACCCTTTGTCTCTTCCTCAGTACGGAGGAAACAATCATGTTGTTCCTGAACACCTTTCTCTTCTGGAAGAGGCAACAAAGTAGCTGGATTTAAAGTGTTAAATCGTTTGATGTGTACGTGACTAGCTAAAAGCGTCAGCTCATATCCAGTCAAACGAGCACTCGTAAGATACTGCGTTTTTGTTCTGTTTAGCAAAGTATCCACTGCATGTAGCACCATAACAATGAGAGTATTATCTAGCACCACTCCAGCCGACTGACGAATGGAAATAGCTGCTGCTGCTGTCGCTTTAAGACAGCTAGGCAATGCTTTAGCTACTGGATCTAATGTAGCTGAGAAATAGGCACATGGCCGCTGTTTGTCTCCAAATCGCTGCGTTAAGACTGACAATGCACAACCTTCTTTTTCATGAACATAGAGCGTAAAAGGTTTACTGTAATCAGGAGTACCTAGTCCAGGAGCAGAACACAGAGCATCACGTAAGTCAGCAAAACTCCTCTGACATTCGTCAGTCCACGGAAGGGGCTGAGGCGTATCTTTCAAAGTGAGTGCCAACAAAGGTTTGGCCAACAGAGAGAAGTTAGGGATCCACTGCCTACAATAGGAAGTAATGGCCAGGAAGGCACGTACCTCTCTTTGTGTGGATGGCACAGACATTTGCGCAATTGCTTGGATACGTTCTGGGGTTAATCGTCTTCCCTCCTTTGATAAGATATGACCCAAGTAGGTAACCTCTCGACGAACATATTGTATCTTAGAAGGTGAAACCTTATGATTAAGATCGGACAAGTGTCGCAACAATGCAACCATCACATTCTTGCATATGTCCTCTGAATCAGCAGCTATCAACAAGTCGTCCATGTACTGAATAAGAGCAGCACCAGACGGCAAAGAAAAAGCATCAAGATGAAATTTCAAAGCTTGACTATAAATAGAAGGACTTTCACAATAGCCCTGAGGTGCGCGCTTAAACCAGAAGCTTCGGCCTCCAAGAGAGAAGCCAAAAATATCTCTACTTTCTTCGGCAATGGGAATACTAAAGAAAGCATTTTTAAGATCGATAACAGAAAACCAAACCGCTGTGGAAGGTATCATTGTCAACAGTGCAGTGATATCTGGGACAACTGGAAACTGTGGTACAACAATTTTGTTAACCTCCCGAAGATCAATCACAAAACGATAAACAGGAGGCTGAGAAGGATCAGTGCGTTTAAGAACAGGAAGAATAGGGCTATTACATATGTTTCCTCTCGTTTCCTCAATCACTCCCTTCTGAATTAAATCATGAATGATTTCCAAAAGCGCTCTTTCACCTTCAGTGAAAATTCTATATTGAGGAACGCGTGGCAATTCAGCATTGGGCTTGAGAGTAACAACATACGGTGGGATCTCAAGACAACCAACATCATTCGGACCCGTAGCCCAAAGCGTTGCAGGAAGAGAGAGCAATTCAGGTGGGAACTGATCTTTAGACAAATACATTGGAGAAGTCAGTCTTTGTCCTAGAGTAAGAAATACACCAGAAGGAGAACAGGATATTGTGGCATGCATTCTTTTTAGTAGATCTAAACCCAATAGATTCTCACCGCAACCATTCGTTAAGAGAAGCGGAGCTTCCAAATCATAAGGGCCAATTGAAATAGGCAAAGGGCCAGAGACCGGGTTACGAACTGGGGCGCCAGAAAAACACACAGATACATTTGTTAAGCCAGACAAAGGTGCCCCAGGGAGTTTTGAATGAATGATAGAACTTCTCATCGCACCAGTATCTAAAATAAATGGCTCTGAAACACCCATTGTAGTGACATTAACATAAGGTCCATTCTGATCTACTGGAATCGACACAACTCCCTTACTTTGTCCATGGCTGTCCTAGTTAGCATGAAGACTTTCATTCCCGTCTTCAACATAATAATCCTCATTGTAGTACTGTGTAGACCAAACGTTTTGCTGATCAAAGTAGTTCACGGAATTAGAGGGAGGAAGGAAACGCTGTTCTTGAGTCAACATACCTCGACCTCTACCTCTGTTTGCTGACTGTAGGCCAGCACGAACTTGTGGAGCAGATGGTGTGCCATTACGCTGCAATAAAACGAGAAAACTATTCTTAAAATGACCTTCCTCCCTACAATAGGCACATTGATTAGGACCTAACATAGGTCGCGGAATATATGGCTCAGGTTTTTGATACACCCTCTGAAACTGCGGAGGCTGTTGAAACTGGGGCTGAGCATAACGTGGTGGATAAGCCTGTTGCAAGAGAACCTTAGTTTTCAATTCTTTAGTCTTTTTCTCTTGCTTATCTTTTTCTTCTTTATCTCTATTTTCATAATATTGAGCAGTAGCCAATATCTGGGCTGAAGAAGAAACAGCCCATGAACTCTCGGAGTCTTTCAACTTGTGTGACAGCTCGGGAAGCAGGTTGAACACAAACTTATCCACAAATAATCGCTGTCCACCTTCTGTAGTCATATCTTGACCACTGTGATCAATGAATGTCTCTTTGAAACGAGTGAAAAAATCGGAGACACTCTCATCCTTCTTCTGTTTGCACGCGGCTAGTTTATCCCAGTTAACTGTCAAGGCAGGCATCATCGTTTTCATTAATGTAATAATCCTACCAGGGAGCTCTGAAATCAAAGCATCAGGCTTCGCACCACCCACTTGGTCTCTATCTGCGGCAGTGATAGCATCCCAATTTCCACCTAATTCTTGGGCATGATTCTCTTTACGAATTTTAGCCCATAATGCTTGTGGGACTACATTCCCCATTAACATGTCAATGTCTGCTAAATTCATAATACAGGCATCAACGGTCTGTGACAATTCTTTATAATAACCTGCAGGGTTCTTACGAGGATCCGGTAAAGACTGTTTAAGAGCCAAAACTTCAGATATTTTCCAGGGAACATGTACCCATATACGCTGGAAGTGAGCAGGAATAGCTGGAATATTACCTACTCCCGCAACCTCTTCTCTCCATACTGGGGGAACCTCTCTCATTGGGTAATTTTTCAGTGTCAACCTAACTGAGGGATCGGAGTCGAGAAAAGTCTGGGAGGTAAATAAGGTTCTAAAGGTAACAAGTCGCTTTACGGCGTCCTCAACCTTGGAATCCACAATGAGACCCTTATCAAAATCAGCCTGAATATCTAACAGACCCTGAGGGACCGAACCCAAATCCATATCCTCCCATCCTTTAACGAGAGTATCACACATGACATTGAAAACATATCTCTGCGTAGGCGCATTCCACTGTGAGAAGGTAGGCATAATGTCGAGCACACTATACTGGGGACCCTTCTCAATCCATTTACGAGCGAGAGAGTTTAACCTTTCTCGTTCTTCGGAAGCTGGGAACTGACTACGAGACTGTCTTCGAGGAAAAAGCTGGAGACACTTTTAAAGCTTCAAAGAGAGGAGATAAAAGACCAGAAACCATATCTGTGAGTCGTTTACGCATAGACGGAGAATTGGACATAAGAATAGGGGACAACGTATTAGGCGAGTTAATTGAAAAGGAATCGGTAATTACCGGGGGAGCAGAAGGCAAAGAAGATGAAGGTAAAGGAGTCGAAGGCAAAGCCGGCAGAGGCGGCAATACATGAGGGGGCAAATGCGGAAGAGCCGGAGCAAGCGGAGGCGCAGCTGGCGGCTAAGCAGGCTGAAATAACGGTGGTGCATTAGCACCTTGTACATAGGGTGGAGGCAATCTCAATAAGTGAGACATCAAGGGATCTTCCTCTGAATCCTTTCTTTTATCGGAAGGGGAAGCTGGCAACATCGGATAGCATTTATCTATCGCCATATGATGCTGTCTCTCTGAAATTTCCATCGCATTTTCGATTTCATCATCTTTAAATTGTTGAGCAGCCTGTATAATTGTCATACCCTTTGTTTTCCTATCTCGTTTTTCTTGCTTAATTTTTCTCTGTTTGGCTTCCTTACGCCAAAGCCGGAAAGAGTCAAACATTGCCGGCCGGGCTTTTCTTTTAAATAAAATAGCTTCCAAATTATCTAATATATCAGGCTCAAAACTACCATTTTCTGGCCATTTTAAAACACCATCATTCTTCGTGTATCGGCTCCATGCCTCGTTAAAGGCAATGGGGCCAACACCATGTTTAGAATAGAGCTCATAAGTGGGAGTTCCAACCGAAGGAATCAGACAAGAGTCCTCCAGCTGGGAATCCCTATTACAACCAAAGCAACAAAGTTTCCTAAACTGAGTCAGACCAGGCATCGTTATTTCACTGGACTGTTCACAAACATCAAGGGGGTTTAATTTATTCAACACAGCACAAATGTACTTACCCCTCGGCTTCAGTTATTGCAATACCCGAATCAAAGACCCAAAGAACCTAAGAACCAAAGAACCAAAGGACCAAAGAACCAAAGAACCAATGTGGGAGCGACTCACCAATACTTAACTAAGATGTCTTCTTACACCAACAGAGGCCCGTCTATCGTCTCGCCTTACCATACATCACCAAAAAGAGGGCCAAGGCAGGGCGGCAGTCAGGGCAGCAGTCGTCAGTAGCCGTCAGGAAAGAGTAACCACGCTGCAAAGACCTTTGGACCACTTTCGACATACAGGGGTCGCTTGATGTGGCTCGCGATTCCTCCAGAATTTTCTTGCGGGGTTCCTCACGACCTTCAGGCAGAACCACTACCTCTGAAACCGCCCAGCGTTGGGCGCCAGTTGAAGAACCAGAACCTTTTGGGCCTGGCGGCGCAGGGTACGCCTTAATCTCCTGGGTTCTCCTGCTTCAGCTAACAGAGACACGGGGGCACTCTGTCGGCATAAAAGATCAGATTTTATTAGCTGCAGCTAATACAGTTGTCCTAGAAGTACACACGGTATGTTCTCAGGAGACTGCCACTTCACTCCGTGGCGTACAATCTTATATTGGTATAGGAGACATATACATTAACCAGAAAACACTACTATCACACACATCGAGAGCCAATAAGGGAAGTTTGAGATAGGACAGAGCCAATAGAAAAGGTTGGAAAACAAGGTATCGAGTAACTCGAAGAAGCCTCTCCTTCAACTGTGTTTGCCACCCCTCCCCACAGGTTAAGATATTAACGTGTCTGTAACTGACTTGCAGGTGGCGAGATACGTTTGTGTGTTCTGGAGGACAGTTGTGAAACGAGAGAATACGAGCAGAAGACAGCGAAGGCCAGAAGATAAGATAAAGTCAGAAGAGAATAGTGTGAACCATCAGATAGTTAAGACAGGGATTAGAAAAACCAAACAGGGATTAGTGTACTCGGCCAGTCCCTATCACCAGTTTTGTAAATAGAGGCAGAAGGCTATTTTGACACAATATTGCAGGAAAAGCAGAAAAGACTTCGTTCACCGTGCTGCCTGAGTGAGGGCAACACAAAATGGCGGCGGTTTACAAAATGGCGGGTTAATTCGATCGAAGTCGAAAATCGAATTTCCTCAACTCCCCAAAAATTAACATTTACAACTCATAATCTATATTTCTGGCACAGTACATCTATATCCATTCACCCACTTTCACACTATGTCTACTTCAATTATGGCTCTCCACTCTGCGTCACTCTACTCTATGCCACCCAACTCTACGCCATTACACTCTACACCGCTTCACTCTATGTCACTACACTATACACCCATCCACTCTATGCTAATCCACTGTACGCCACTCTACTCTATCTTGAGTCAAGTCATTCCACTCTACCCCATTACACTCTTAAACACCCCACTGCAGGCCATCACCTAGTACCCTATTCCATTCTACTATACTACAGTGCATGCCACTACTCTGTACACCACTCTGCTGTATGCCACTCCATTGTACACCACTCCATTGTGGGATATTCCACTGTACGTCACTCCACTCTACACCACTCCACTCTATGCCACTCCAATGTATACCACACCAATGTATGCTACTGCACGCTACGCTGTTACACTGTACAACTCTCAACTATATTAAATTCAACTATATGGTACTCCAGACTGCGTCACTACACTGTACGCCACTACACTCAATGTTATTCCACTCTACACCCCCTCACTGTATGGCACTCCACTCTAAGACATGCCACTCGGCACTACTACACTCTGCGCTATTCCGCTCGATGCCATTCCATTCTACGACACACCCCTGTATTCCACTCCACTGTACGACCCTTTACTCAACATCTCTCCACTCTATCATATTACACTCTATGCCACTCCATTCAACAACACTCCAATGTAAGTCACTAGACTGTACGCCCCCACTCTTTGCCATCTAATCTATGATATTCCACTGAATGTATTTCCACTGTACAACACTGCAATGTATGCTATTCCACTCTATGCCACTCCAGTCTATGCCATTCCACTGTATGCTATTCCACCACTGTGTGCCACTCCATTCTCTGTCACTCCACAATACTTCACTACACTCTATAGCGCTCCACTGTATGCTACTCCACTGCCCGCCACTCCAATATACCCCACTCCACTCTATGCTACAACACTCTACATCTTTCCACTGTCTGTCACTCCACTTCAGACCATTCCACTCCATTATATGCTATTCTATTGTACACAACTTCAGTCTAAGCCACTCTAATGTACGCCACGCCAGTCCATGCCACTCCAATGTAGACCACTCAACTGTACGCTATTCCACTCTACGCCACTCCATTTTTATGCTATTCTCCTCTAAGGTATTGCACTCTATGCCACTCCATGCCACAGTACTTTATGCTATTCCACTATATGCCACTCCACTGTATGCTACTCCACTCTACACAACTCCACTTTACACCCCTCTACTCTACACCACTTCACTCTACGCTATTCCACTGTACACCACTCAACACTACACTATTCCACTGAATGCAACTCCACCGTATGCCAATACACTCTAGGATAATACACTCCACTCCAATCTACTGTATGCCACTCCAGTCTACGCTACTGCACTATATGGTACTCCACTCTATGCTGCTCCACTGTACGGCACTCCACTCTATGCCAGTCGACTCTATGCTATTCCACAGTATGCCACTCCTCTGTACGCTACTCCTCTCAACGCCACACATGTACATGCAATCAATCTATGCTGCATATGTTTGTAGGCCCCTCACTTTGCTTTCTAAAATAACTTAGCGGTTTATAGAGTAATATAAGAAGCAGTAGCTTGGATGATGCCATCAGGCTATTGTGACAAATCACTCCAATTAGTGTGGGATTTCAGCAAAGAGAACTGCTGTCTTTCAAATTGAAAACAATCAATTATGACAGCTTCTTCATGAAGCTTAGAACTTTCTGACAACAAAATATGATTGACTACCACAACAGCTTGCTTCTAACAAGGGGTTTTCTGCTCGTAATGTAAATGTTTGTGACATTCCTTTCCACGGGCATTTAAACTCTCTGCGTTGGCAATCAATTACATTTTTTCCAAATGTCCTCATCCTATCTTGGAAATCAGCAGGGGGCGTGTGTGCGTTTGTTTGTTTAAATGCTTACAGATAAGGGCTCTGATTTCAAGGAAGGGTAAAGGGTGAGGTATTTACAGCGCCCTGTAAATGGTTTAATTCCTCTGAATTACGATCTGTTTGCAAAACTTGTTTTGCACAAGAACTAGAATTAACCCCATGTCCTAACCAGGACCATGGTAGGAACAAGAGTATACTGAGAGAGCCTAATCTCTCATAAAATATATTTCTTTTTTTCTGTCCCTTGGCATGTACCCTTTCCACTCCTCCTCCTTCCACTCCCTCGCCATATTTGATTAGACTGTAGGATTATTTAATGAGGCAGCCTTTTTTAGGTTTTGTAGTCAGTGATGCCTTATATTCCTTGTGGCAGATTTACAAGTAAGTGACGCATCTGTAGAGATGCGTCACTTTCCCTGAGCCACCCTGAGAAACCCTTGCGCCACCATGGATGCACCGTATTTACAATACGGCGCACCATGGCGCAAGGATTGACAGATGCGTCTGAAATTCTGACGCATCTGTTGGTGCAAAAGTCACGCATTGCTGGAGTCGTGTTGCAAGCACGACGGAACACCAGCAATGCATGTTGAGGCCTATCCTCATTGCGGTGAGTCGCTCCTTTTGCCTCCTTCAAGCAGGCGTAAGGTTTTGACGCAGTGGCGTCCTAGAAGGGGTGCAGTGAAATCTTGTAGACTTCGCTGCTTCACTTTTACGAGGCTTTCCTGCGTGGGAACGCCCACCCTGCATACATTATACCTGCCGCAGGTATAATGAGACGCAGGGCTTTACAACATGACGCATCTCCCTAGATGCATCACAATGTAAATGGGCTGCATTATTACGCTGCCTCTGCGTCACAAAAAGTGACGCAACGGCGGCACAAAAATGGCGCAAGGGGCTTGAAAAATCTGCCTTCTTGTTTTTATCCAGTGCGTCTTTTTGTGATTTGTTCTCTTGAAGCTAGGATACAATACAAAGAGGTACTCAGTCTGCCTATGGGGCATCACCTCTCAATTACAGTAAAGGCTGCAAGGCTGTCAGAAAATGAGAAAGCTCTAACCACTGAACATCGTTCTCACTTGTGAAAGTTCCTCCTCCTTCCTAGTGATTCGATCGTGAGATTGTAGGGTCCCAGAACATCACACACACAATTGAGGTCGAATGAACACCCCCCTCACTAGATACGGGGTAGCACATTCAGCAATGCTGATGCTTATTAAATATGGTTTGCGGTATCTGGTTTCGGTCGATTGAACTAAAAATCGGTAGTTTGATTAAAAGTAGAAAACAGTGCAAAAGGATGCTGCTAGTTTGCATCAGAGATGGAGTGATGGAGTGACCAGGCTGTAGAAGGGCTGAGCAGCGGGATACTCATTGAAGCTCCAGTGCTGGCTTTATTTTTTTCACAATGGCGCGTACTAGTAGGGAGGTCTGGGACATGGTTCATTACTTCTGCCACCACTGCTGCATCTTCAACACTAACAAGTCCTCCTGACATCAAGCACTGAAGGCGGGGACAAGCCACGTCTGAGCTCCCCACTCCCAAGCATGTCCTGCCTGCTGTGCTTGGGTTCTGGCAGTGGCAAGTCGATGGCGTGTCATATCTACCAGGCATGGGTTCCCAGCAGACCTGCGGGGTGTCATGCAGGCATCCGATCCTAGCAGTCCTTCAAGTCGAATAGGGGTAGGTATGCCACCTCTTGGTTCCCGCCCCACAATGCTCTTGCCTCAGACGCGCAAAGGGTCCTGGAAGGTCTACAGGCTGACTGGGGGTGTGGATATGAGGCCCCTTGGCTCCCCAAGGCTGTCTTGCCTGCTGAATGCATGCATGCTGACTTCGGCTCCCCGCATCCTACTAGGATCATGCTTGCCGGCTTGGGGGATCCAAGAGCAGTATGCCTGATGAGCAGGGTTCCTATTTTGCTGCAGGTGGAGACATGACTCAGCTCTGGTCCCCACACCCACCTTCAGACTGGGAAGCAGGATGTCCCTCCTGCCGCCTTGCATACTACACATGAGCCGGACAAAGCGGCTTGCGAGGATCCATGGTTTGTTTATTACATCCTTAATGGCACGTGGGAGTTGCCACACAAGTGTAATTCACAAATAGATTTATGGATGTGTTTTCACATTGATGAGGAGTGATTTGAACACCTAAAGCAAACGGTCCTTGAATCAGTAGGCCTCCAGCCTTTATTCCAGTGAGAATGTGTCAAAGGGTATTCGTCCTCAGAGACAGTGGCAGACCAGTGGTCGCAGTCTTCCAATGTACCTATGCTGCCACAGAAATATAATTAAGGTTAATGTATGTTAATGTATGAATGAAAACCACATTGGTGACTTGTCTAACCAGCTCAATTCCACTATACGTCAACAAATCTTTATCACCAGAACCTGCGAATCTTATCTAAAGAATGCAAGTCACAATCTATAAACTGGAATAAACTTTAGTCTCTGCACAACATTAACTCAGCTGATATTTAGAAACTAGTGCAAGTGACCCGTGGTCACACATTATACACCTCTGTGCTGCCGATAGTCAACAATCCATGGTAGCCCACCACGGAGGAAAAGCTGGTAGAGCGCACACTTACTTCATACTCCTTGGATATAAGTGGGGATTTATTTCCAGGTGGACACGTTTTTCATTGCTCGGAGGACGGGAGGTTCAGTGAAGCATCCTTTATGGACCACTTCATTCTCAGTAGGCTTTATAGTGCACTAAGGGCACGAATCGCTAAGTTCCCTCTAGAGCCGGAATCTTATTCACCAAGGACAATGTTGATAACCAACACAGGGGGAGACCATCTAATTTCAAAGTTGTACATAGCCTGTCTGACATTAATTCCCACCAGAGATGCCAAATTCCGGGAGATCTGGGAATGAGACCTCGGACACCCTATAGAGGACTCTCATTGGTCCTATTGCTGTACCCATACTAAGGAAGTTTCCCTGAATAGTTGGCACAGGCTGATCCACTTCAAGTACCTATGGAGGGCATACATGTCCCCTGCAAAGCTTTACTCAATAGACCCCTCTCGGCCGCATACGTGCCCAAAATGTGGGGTGCGTCATGCGACTTTGCCCACATGACCTGGAATTGTGTGCAAATAGGAGGGTATTGGAGAGCAGTTTACACAATCCTTTCACTTATGACTTGTCTTTACCTCCATCCAACACCAGAGGTAGCCCTACTGGGGTATGTCCGTAACTTCCCAAAACAGTTGAGTCATTTCACTTCTATCTCGTTACTGCTCGCCAAACGGGAAATAGCTTTTCACTTGGGTAATATGGTCATGGCCACCACAAAGGCCTCGCTAAATAGCCCTATTTGTGACTTGTTTATGACTATCCTACCTGTGACATCCAGGCCCAAGGATATATGGAGCCCCTTGAAGAATTATTTGCTAGAGGCCGAATCGGTCACACCTTCACAGACGCCTGCTGGGATAGATCCCACCAGAGTGGGTTGACCCCCCCATCCCCAGACTAACTAATCGTATCTGTCATACGGTTTTTTAAATGTACGGGGTTCATCACAAGGTAGAGTGGTGCTTAGAACCAAGGTAATCCAAATGCTAGCTGCCACTGGTGAATTGTGATTTTTAAGTCAAGAATTATACATTGAACTGTGCCTACTATATTGCTGCATTGAGAACATGTATCATGTCGTTGTGATTTTACCTGAAAATGGTAAAAAAAGTTTTTAAAAAACAAACTCAGTCGATATTTGTTATATCCGTATCCTATCTGGGTTGAATTAGTTCTATTTTTTTCCGCTTCTCTGCAAGTTTTCGGAAGACTATTTTCCCTTCATTAAAAGCAACAATATGAACCTATAAACAAAATAATAGTGACAGTTTTCAATAAACAAGTCATCAGAATATTAGAATAAGTCTTAATTATTAATCATTGTACAAAAGGACATACCTCAATATTAACAGGGCACATTTAAACATTCCTAACTAAGCTTGTATACATCATCACTGCAACATTGCACAAGAATGCAAGTCTCTAAGGCATTCTTTTACTGGTTCAACATCTGATATGATTTCAGGTATCTACTCTCTCTTCAAGGCTACCTGACCTGGGTTAACCTCACAGCCAGCAGCGGCCAGCATGACTCAGGCATATGGGGGTGGGCGGGGGGGAGATCACAGGGGATGCACGGGGGTCGTGATTGCGGAAGGGAGCGAAAAATCTTAAATAAAAATAAAATCACTTACCTTGCTGCCGCCCGGTACCGCATCGTTGCTTCTGCTCTCCTGCTTCTGGTATCAGGAACAGGAAGCAGACAGCCAGGCTCCCTCCCCTAAGCCAATCACAATGCTGCAATTGTAGCTTTGTGATTGGTCTGAGCGCCGTGACACGACGCTCAGTCAGGGGCTGTAGCGGTGGCCCTGTTCTCCATGCAGGCTGTAATGCAGCCTGCATGGAGAAGTGGGAAAGCACGCAAGACTAGTTTGTGAGGCCCAAGAGGGCCAACCAAACAGTCACTGCACACTTTTAGGAGTGGGCAAACCACTCGTCCACTGCCATGCCCACAGAGCAACCCCGCCCACCCGCAAAGTAGCCAAAAATAAAGTGAAAATAACTGAAAGTTATTATCATTTTATGTTTTTGCTTCTGCACTGCTTGAAAGCAGTGGGGCGAGCTTCTCCACCATAGTGGAGGAGCCAAGCCTGCCCACAGCGGAAGAACAATTCTTAAAAGAAGTTTCCTTTTGGACACTTATTCACTTCCATATGTTTCTCATACAAAGAAGACAGGGCCGAAGGAAAAAAGTGACAAAATATTTTATTGATTTAGACCCCTAGTGAGATCATCAATGTAAAACAGTATTACCGCAATCGTGGCTACTCAATTACTGCACATACTTAAAATAATTAAAACCGTTTAAAAAAAGACTTACAACATTTAAAAAAAATTGATAGCATACATTTTCATCCAATGGAGACAATATTAAATTAGTCAATTCATCCATCAATCAAGGTTTGTAGAGCACACTACTCGCCCGTAAGGGTCTCAAGGAGCTGGGGGAGGGGGTGTAAGCAGCTCTGTTGGTCATTCGAAGAGCCAGGCCTTAAGGTCCTTTCTGAACTGGTGCAGTGTAGGGCTTTGTCGGATGTGAAGGGGGAGTTTGTTCCCGGTCTTGGCTGCCAGATAGGAGAAGGATCTGCCACCTGCTATGGCCCTGTGGAAACGAGGGATGGTGGCTAGGGCGAGGTTGGCTGAGTGGAGGTTTCTCTTAGGGGCATGGAAGGAGATTCGTTCGTTGAGGTATTGAGGTCTGGTATTTTGGAGGGCTTTGTAGGCATGTGTGAGCAGTTTGAAGGTTGTTCTTCTTTCTACGGCAGTCAGTGGAGGTCGTGGAGGTATTGGGTGAAGAAGTCATGTCCTGGGATGTCGAGGATAAGTCTGGCTGTGGCATTCTGGATGATCTGGAGTTTGCAAAGGAGTTTTTTGTTGAATCCGGCATAGAGAGAGTTTCCGTAGTCCAGTCTGCTGGTTATGAGTGTGTGGGTGGCAGTCTTCCTGGAATCGGAGGGCATCCACTTGAAGGTCTTGCGAAGTGTGCGGAGGGTGGTGAAGCATGTGGAGGACACAGCATTGATCTGGCGGTTCATGGTGAGTGAAGAGTTGAGTATGATGGTGAGGTTGCGTGCATGGTCCACTGTGGTGGGTGGGTTTCCAATGGTGGGGGCTATCAGGTGTTGTCCCATGAAGAGGGGGGTTGAGCCGAGGATGAGGACTTCTGTTTTCTTCAAGTTGAGCTTCAGGCAGCTGTTGCTCATCCAGGTAGCAACGTCTTTCATCCCTTCTTGGAAATTGTGCCTGGTGTTGTCAGGTTCCTTGGTGAGGGAGTGGATGAGCTGGGTATCATCGGCATAGGAGACAATGTTGAGTTTGTGGTTTTTGACAATGGTTGCAAGGGGGGCCATGTAGACATTTAAGAGTGTGAGGCTGAGCGAGGGTCCTTGGGGGAACTCCACATCTGATTTCTGTCAGTTCTGAGAGAAAGGGCAGAAGTCTTATTCTCTGTGTTTTGCGTGAGAGGAAAGATCATATCCAGTCTAAGGCTGTTCCTTGGACACCGGCGTCGTGGAGCCTGGTGGCTAGTGTGCAGTGGGAAACAGTGTTGAAGGCTGCTGAAAGGTCCAGGAGGATGAGGGCTGCATGTGGCCTTGGTCGAGAAGGGAGTGGATCTCATCGGTGGCGGCTATGAGGGCGGTCTCGGTGCAGTGGTTGCTACAGAATCCGGATTGAGAGGTTTCTAGGATGCTGCTAGTTTCTATGAAGTGTGCTAGCTGGGTGTTGACGGCCTTGTCGATGACTTTGGCGGCAAAAGGGAGCAGTGACATGGGCCTGAAGTTCTTGAGATCCGCCGGGTCTGCGGAGGGCTTCTTTAGGATGGGGTTGGTTTTGGTGCGTTTCCAGTCATCGGGGAATGTGGCGGTCTCGAGGGGGCAGTTGATAGTTCGGCGTAGTTTGGGTGCGATGCAGTGGCGACCCTGTGGAAGATGTGCGGTGGGAAGGGGTCAGTATGTGCTCCGGAGTGGATGCTCTTCATTGTCTTTACGGTGTCTTCTGTGGTGAGAGGGGTCTAGGTGAGGAGGGTCTGAAGGATGGAGTCGCTGGGGGTGGGAATTGAGGGGGAGCCATGGTCTTGGTCGTCGAAGTTCTCATACAAAGTCTCGATCTTGAGGTGGAAGATGGAGCTGAGTTTGTTGCAGAGTACTTGGGAGGTAGGGACATTGGTTGTTTTGCTGTTTGCTGATTTGATGAGTTGGTAGTGTGCCGTGATGGCTGCTTTGTAGGTGGAGTGTGCTTCAAGGTTTTGCTGTTTCTCCACATCTTTTCCAGTGGTCAGCAGGAGCGTTTGGTTTCTCAGAGGTCCGTGGTGAACCAGTTGGCTTTCTTGTTGTGTTGTTTCGTGGTGGTATGGAGGGGTCAAGAGTGTTGGTGCAGTTGGCAATCCATTGGTGGAGGTTGCATGCCACTGTGTTGGTGTCTGTTGTAGTTGGGGAGGAGTGCAGGTGAGGGTGGAGGTGAGGTGTTCTTCAGAGACTTTCTTCCAGCTTCTGTGTGGGGGCGGAGCCGCGCTATTGTGCGGTGGGTTTCGAGAAGGAGAAATGGATGCTGTGGTGGTCTGTCCAGAGCAGTTCTTGGGATGGCTGAAGCAAATGTTTCCTCCGGTGAAGATGGGGTCAAGTGTGTGTCCTGCTGTGTGAGTGGGGGTGGAGACAAGTTGCTTCAGTCCTGTGTTGGTGAGGTTCTCCAGGAGAACGGTGGTGTTGGGATCGCTTGTCTAGATGGAAATTAAGGTCTCTGAGTAGTATGTAGTCCATAGAGGCAATACCATGGGGTGTGATGTGGTTTTCGATGATGTTGGTGAATGGGCTGCGGGGTCTGGTGGAGAGTGTTCCGTGGGGTGTCGTTCTGGGGTTGGGCTGGATCTGGAAGTGGATGTGTTCCATGAGGGGCGAGGCATTGTTCGAGTTGTTGGTTGTTAGTCGGAGGGAGCATTTGTGGATGATGGCAAGGCCTCTTCCTGGGAAGTTGGTGCAGTCTTTTCTCAGGATCTTGTGTTCGTCGGGAATGGCAGTTGCGATGCCGGGACTGGAGCTGGGGTTGGTCCAGGTCTCTGTGAGTAAGGCGAGCTTGGGCAAGAGAGTGTTGAAGAGGTCCCCGATTTCTATGGCGTACCTGTACAGGGAGCGTAAATTGAGGAGAATGCAGTTCAGTGGCTTGTGTGCGGAGGTGTCTGGTGAGTTGGAGGCGGCTGCCTGGGTCCAGAGATGGGTGAAGGTGGTGCAGCAGTGTTGGCAGGAGATTGGGTCCTGGGAGTTGCTCGGCGTAGAGAGTTGGCAGTTGTTGTTGAGTGTGTGGAGAGTGCTGGGGTCATAGCAGAGGGGGTCAGGGGACCAGGGGACCTGGCACTGGTAGTGGTTGGGTCGCGGACGGGTGCAGACGGGCTGGCCTATGGCGTGCCTTCGACACACCAGCGGTATGGCTGCTGCCCAGCTGCCATTAAGTAGGGTTTAGGGAGGGTGAGCAGCCATGAGGCTGGGAGGTGGGAGCAGGAGCGACCTGCAGGGGGCAGTGGGGGCAAAAGCAGCGGGTAGCAAACAGAAAACAGAAAAGGTAGACAAAGAAGGCAAACAAAAAAGGCAAACAGAAAAATGCAGACAGAAAAAAAGACAAACAGAAAAGCCAAAACAGAGAAAGGCAAACAGAAAAGGATGACACACACAGAGCGGACTAGCAGAAAAGCAGGCTCTTCCACCAGACTGCCAGGGATGAGGCGCAGGCAGGAGCCTGCGGGTGGAGGAGGGCCACGAACACCTACCAGAAGCTCAAGCTGGTGCTAAGGGCAGAGCCTTAACGGTGGAGCTGCCTGTGGGAGAGCAGTGACTTGGACCAGGAGGTCAGAGGTCTTGCTCGCCATGGCACACAGCTATTAAGTAGGGGTCAGGGGAGGGTGAGCAGCTGGAAGGCGGGCGCGACATGCTGGGGGAGGGGCTGAAGGGGCAGCAGCGGGGAGGAAATAGGAAACAGAAAAGGCAGACAAAGAAGGCAAACAAAAAAGGCCAAAAGAAAAAGGCAGACAGAAAAAAACAAACTCAAAAAAGGGAAAACAGAAAAAGATGAAACACACAGAGCGGACTAGCAGAAGAGCATGCTATTCCACTGGACCACCAGGGATGAGGCGCAGGCAAGAGCTTGCGGGTGGAGGAGGGCCTCGAACACCTACCTGAAGCTCAAGTTGGTGTTAAGGGCAGAGCATTAACGGTGGAGCTGTGCGGGGGGGGAGAGCAGTGATTCTGATTAGGAGGTCAGAGTTATTGCTCTCCTTGGTGCTCAGCGGCTGCCGGTAAGTAGGGGTCGGGGGGAGAGTGAGCAGCTGGGGGGCAGGAGGTGGGAGCAGGAGTGACATGCTGGGGGGGCAGGGGAGGCTCGAGCGGTGGGTAGCATACAGAAAACAGAAAAGGCAGACAAAAAAGGCAAACAAAAAAGGCAAACAGAAAAAAGGCAGACAGAAAAAAAGGCAAGCACTGAAAAGTCAAGACAGAGAAAGGCAAACAGAGAAGGATGTCACACACAGAGCAGCCTAGCAGAAGAGCAGGCTCTTCCACTAGACCACCAGGGATGAGGCGCAGACAGGAGTTCTTGTTATGGTAAATTTAAAATATAAGGCGAATAGATAATGATGGCGCACTACTGAGACTGAAGGGCAGACATAAAGTGCATGTCTTAAATTTTTAACCCCTCCATGACACAGTTCACATAGGCAGAATTACACAAATGACTTTTCTAGGCATTGAGTGGTAGTACCCCTAAACTAAGTGACAATATTGCCTGCCCAACACCATGATCTAAAGTGAAGGATAAATATTTCTGTGGTTGTGTATCATCTCAAATATACGCATTGATTTACATACCTTTTAATTCATTCAATGGTTAATGCCACAAAAGTGATTTAATCTTGGACTAGAGTGTTTTAAGTAGAGATTAATTTGGGCAGAAGTCCAAGCATAGAAGTATTCCATCTTACATTCCAATTTATCTAAAACCAATTTAAAATTTTCAATAAGGTGTAGAAGAAATGGACAATCTTGTTACTCATTAATATCAAACCTACTCCTTATGCACAAAAACATTGTGAGGATTGTCTGAAAGTAAACCAATATCTATGTATACATGCACATTAAACACAGAAGATACAGACTGCTAATTTTTGGGACAACAGAATATACAGATATAAGCACAGATTTTCAGAATCTGGAAAATACCCTTTTGAATTCATGTAAAAATACACACTGAAAATGTAGTCACATAATCCTTGGAAAATAACTTTTACTCTGTGTTATTTCGACTCTCACACCTCCTTGTTTTTTTGTGTTTCCTTCTTTACAGTTCTTGGCATTTGACACCCAGCTTCTGATGGGGAACCGGCGGTATTCCATCAGTCCAGAGGAGTACATATTCGGAGCCCTCAATATTTACTTGGACATCGTCTACATTTTCTCCTTCTTCCTTCAAATCTTTGGCTCTAATCGCGAGTGACCTCGAAATCTCAATTCTCCATCTTTTGATTCTGAAGCAACAAAAATCCACAAAAATGAGGAATATCACAAAAATAATGTTTTGCTCATAACAAGCTCTGTTCCCTAAGCCAGTTTCACCAGTTTCTGATTGTGTAAAAGGACCACGATCGTTGTCCATGGTATGGATTTAATCAGCAATATATTTTACACCATATCTCCACTGGTGCTCCTAGTCTGTGATTATGGCTTTTTACATCCAGAGGTTCCCTGTAATTATACAAATGCAACTTTATTCGCACCCTGCAACAGCCACTTCCTCCACACCCGCACAGCATGCTAGGATAGACATACGTGGTCAATGCTCATATTTCTAACCTAGGATTATTCGCTAATAGCTGGCAGTCTCCACATTCCCACACCACTGAGCTGATGGAGGGGGATTTCACTTGTGTGACTAGATTGGATTGCTGCTGGGAAAATAAGTGGAAAACTAGGGCAGAGAATACAAGGGTCCCGATAAATACGCATGTATCTTATCCACGCCCCGAAAAACAGAAGGTGGATCCTTCAGTGCCTCACATAGGCACTTGCTATCAAAATTGGAGGAATGTGCCATATGTCTTCACTCAAGGCCCTACCTCCAAATCTGTAGAATGAGCAGGTATGCACACTTCAGGTTCTGGTAGGTGACTCCATGTGGACACAGCTCTTCATATACAACATGTGCTGGCCTTCTTGTAGGAGAACTATAGCATGTTGCTTATCTCCACCTGCATGCTCACAGTGAATAATTGTCATCACAACTGCATGCAGATGTATGGATCCATAAATACTGCGAGCCTGGGCCATAAAGATGCCCCCCTGCAGACAATTGAAAAATGTGGGCATCTCTAACTTACAACTCCCACCTTGCATAATATTCATTAAAATGTGCAATAAAGCGAAGCTGGAGATTCATGGGGCATCTTCAGACTGGACGTTCTGAGCGAATCCTTGCGAATTTTACTCGCAGATGAACAGCTCATTGGCGCACAAGTCTTCTCCATATCTGCTCCTCAGATCAACTTTGTTAATGTGCTGAATTGTAGCTGCTATAGTGAGTTACTCTAGATACAGTCTAATTTCCTCCAGAGGAAAGCTTTGTGAATTGGACTGGAGTGACTGAATTTAATGTAGGTGGGTTTCACTTCATTAGGTTGCATGGATACAACTCCAAAGAAATAGTCTACAAATTCGGTATTTAATGGGTGATATCTAGAACTTAAGAAGTTGCAATAAGGGGATCTATTTGAGTGGGTTTTTTAAAATATATATTTCAAGTGTTTACTGTAGGTACCTGTTGGTCATTTGGTTTAATTAGTGTAGTGTCCAGTCTGTGTGTATTAGTCTCGTGGAGTACTTTTAATAGACGTGTATTTCTGCTCTGATTGTGTTCATATGTCTACAGATGTATAGAGTAAATTAATGTGTAGAGTTCAGTATTGGTTCCTCAGTTCTGCTAAGTGCTCATAGACTTTTTAAGGCAGCTATATTGCCTGGGCGGATATATAGTTTGAAATGGGATATAAAGTTTTATTGATATGCATAACATGATGTTTAGTGCATAGCTCAGATAGTAAAATGCATACCCTTTTTTTGGTTGTCCAGTTCTTAGCAGGGTAGATTTGTACATCTTTACATCTGTAAATATTACATGCGCCACTTGCACGAGTGTGTGTACACATGCACACAGCCAACCACACACACACACACACACACACACACACTGTTCAAAATAAACTCTAGGGGGCATACTAACAAGAACTGATGAATCAGGATTGATATGTCAGATTCCATGCGCCTGCCTCAAATGCCCTAATGACGCCATGGATGTCCTGTATTTACAATATAGTGTTCCATGGCGCAAGGATTCACTGATCCATCAGAAATTCTGACGCATCTTTTGGTGCTAATGTGACGCATTGCTGGAGTTGTCCGTAAGACTGATGCAACTCGAGCAATACGTCAGAACACAGAGGCAACTTCCATACTTCAATCTTTAAGCCTGGTTTAAGAAAGCGTAGGTCATTCGTAGAGCGATGCAGTGAAAAGCTGTACATTTCACCACGTCAGTTCAACATTGCTTTAAATGTGGGCGTACCTACCTTACATACATTATACCTGGTCCAGGTATAATGTGTAACAGGCCTCTACAAACAGACTCATTGGGCCCAATGCATCAGCTTGTAAATATGGAGCAGTGTGGTGCAATGATTGTACCACCGCTGCATTAAAAAAATTATGTTGCGGTGGCACTGGCTCCTTGTAAATATGTCCCTAGGTTTGTCTGTTTGAGAGATTCTCTTCCTCCGGCTGAATGAAGCATGAATGACAAGGCCTTCAAAGCTTCCACAGCCCCCCCAAAAAAGTATACAAACCTACAGTTCTACTTACATACAAATAAATATGTATGCACAGGTTGGAGTATTTACACTTGTTATTCACTTGTTAAAATGCATATATTTATATAATGGAGTGTAACAATATTTTTACACTATTTATTAATGTAGTGTATCTATGTATACATGTGCAACTATATATTTACTTAAACATACATGAATATGGATACATTGACATTTACATTTTATACATATCTATTTCTGATTAGGTGAATCTGATGTGTACTAGATACATATGAGGAGGGGGTGTATGGATCATAAAAGTTGCATAGATCAGGTGTCCCTATTTGATGTATGGCTTGCTAAGGTTAAGCTCAACATTTTAATACTGTCAATTACAGTGCCCTAAACAAGATTCTTGTTTAAAAACAGATTGCCCAACATGGCTCCCTTAAAATCTTTAAAAGACAACTGTTTGACACTTGATTTATAGCTTATGCTATGTACTTTTATTGCAAGTACAATGCTGAGAATTTTGCGGACAGTGTCCACTATTTGGAACTTCCCAGAGTTTCTCAGGAGTGAACGCTTTCATGCAGTCTCACTTAAATTTGGACAATATTAAATATTGACGTCTCTCAGCTAAAATGATTTTTAGGACTAGAAATCCTAAGTGATTTCTCTGTTGCGAACTCTGCAAATCTCTTGATAACATGGTTTGCAGCCACAAAAAAACTTTTTGTTATGTTCCAAGCCTGTTGCCGAATAGTAAAATGAGCTTAGAAATGGTTGCCGATTCGCAGTTTGGAAATGGCGTGTTTCAGGTGTTCCTTCCAAATTGCGAATTGGTAACATACGTATTAATGGTTTGCGACCGTAATTCTGGTTGCAAATCATTAACCAGGAACCAGTTCTGAAGTTAGGTTGGAAAATGATTTGCAAACAGGAAAGGGGTCTCCTTTTGACATTTTTCTCTTTGGGACTCAGGGTGGCAAATTTGGGGAGCTTTGACAGTGGTCCAGGGGACCAACAGCAACTCTTACTGAAGTTTTTCAAAATGGAAACATTTTGGGGCTTATTTACAAGCCCCTTGCGCTGCCGGTGCATCACATTGCGCGATGCACCGGCAGCGCAACCTGCTGCATGATATTTACAAGCATGCGTAAAGCCACCCTGCATGGCTTTACGTGTGCATATAAATATTGCTCCTTTTCACACCACAATTTGCATCTTAGGGGCGTGACATGAGTGTTGCTGTGGGTGTTCTCACGCAACACCAATTGCCACTGATGCATTTCCAAATTTATGAGCAATCGTAAACCTGGAAATGCGTCAGAATGCTACGCCATCCCCAGGGGGGGCATAGCGAAGTGCAACGAGAAGAAATGTTTTCATTTCTCCTCATTTGTTTCCTTTTTCAATGCATGCTGTATTCTACAGCATGCATTGTAAGAGGAAATCACCTTAATTGATTGTTTTGTGCAGGAAGATGCCCTGTCCTGCACAAAAAAATCTCCCCATGATGCAGGCATCATTGCACCATGGTGCAAGGGTGCTTGTGCTGGCGCATGACAGCAGTTTGTGGGCCAGCGCAAGAAAAAGCACAGAGATGCGGCATATTGTTGTAAATATGTCGCATCCCTGTGCCTCAAAACAAATGCAGCGCTGCAAAATGACTTGCATTAGTTTCTCGTAAATAGGGCTCTTTGTGTTTTAAAGGCAGCCTGTTTCCCTAAGGCAAGTGGCGACTTTAAAAAAAAAAGTTTCCTATTTTAAAATGCAATCATTTGAATGGGGGTCTGCTGTCCCTTGCAGGCCACTACCGCTCTCAGACAGCCAATCACATGCGGCTGTGAATTGCATCCTGTTTAATGAATAGTGATTTGGCAGATCATTCTGCGACCCTCTGCAATTCCTTATTTTGGAAGCCAACCTATTGGTACATAGGCCAGTTCACTAAATAAAATGCTGGACGCAAAAGGTTGCTGCACAAATCAGGCCACTTTATGCAGCAAGTCAACAGTATCTCCAGAACTGAGCTGACCATGTCTTCTTTGGCTGTAAAGAAATCTGACAATGATTCTACAAAGCCCTAAAGGATCTTTTGATGCTGAAGAGAATTGGTTGAAGCACCCTGCTTTATTCACTAAATTTTGGATCAGGTTTCTAGATCAGTACATTTGAAATGTATTCTTGCTTTTTAAACTTACATTGAGGTGCCAAATTATGACATTTCTTTCCACTCCTGCTTAAATCCCAAGTAAACCACATGGAGTTTTGAAAAAACAAAAACACCTAATTAGTCGAGCTAATGTCATAGATAGCATCTGTCAACAGCATCAAGTGACCATTCAGAGAGTATGTTTGTGCTTTATAAGTAGCCACACAGGAGAAATGTAAAGCATGACTACCTTCAACAGAGTCACAAATGGCCCACGTGGTTATATGTCCATGAGATGAATAAGCTGAAATCACTATGAATTAGACCGGTGCTTAATTTGTAAAAAACCTAAGAGTCAGGGCCCTCGTCAGGAGGCCACCTTAGCTTGGACCACCCATTGCTCCCTACCAGCAGTGCCAATTACAATACAAACACAATTACCAACCATCACAATGTGACAAGTGTGACAATTCAGACTATTCCAGGCCCCCAAAGCTATTCGAATGGCTGGGGTGGCAGGTATTAATTATTTTTAATGTATACTGATTTCATAAATAACTGATAACTGTTGTTGCGCTCATCTCGGTGCCAGTGTTGCGAATTCAGGGCCAGTGCCAGGCACCGGAAACCACTGGCTAAAATTAAGGGAATAACTGCGTGACACGGAATTACCGTGCAGAATTCCACGTGCTATTCTCTGATCCTAGGGGTTTATGCAGGTGCTCTGGGTGGTGGTAAATGGGAGGAGTGGGAGAGGGAGAGGTGGAGTGCGTGGGCCTGGGAGAGCAGTGGAGGGAAATGGAGGAATAGCTTTGGAACATTGCCTGCCCCTTTCTTTGCCAAAGATAACGTTGCCAGGACTGCGATAAGGCTTGACTGTAATGCAGTCAAAGCCTCAGGCGAACTTACCGTCTGGTACATCGGGCTAGTCCTGCTCAGACAGGGTGAAATCGCAGACAGTAACTCCCTTACACCTGAATTGTAATCAGGGCTTTAAGTGGGATGAAAAAACTGAGGGGTCTCTCAAAGAGGCGTGGCCAATGTAATTAAGGGCGTGGCCTAATAACACGTGAGCTAAAAATCTGTGCTTAGCATAGTGTGCCGTCTGACTTGTATTTTGCGGTTTCTGTCGTTGTATCAAGATATATGATCCAACAAGTAACATCATACCTATAACACTTCAGGACTATTGGCTTTGGCAATGGTTGTTAGTTGCATAAGATGAATAAGCAGCAGCTATGGCTTGTATATAATATTGAAAAAGCTTCCACTTAAAGCCCTGGTGACACCACAACAATGTTGCTGCTCCTGGGTTTCAAAAAGAGAAGGGAAATCCAGCGAGAAAATGTCTCTCTTTAAAAGATTTCCCTTCCTCTACAACACTCACATAGCATGACGTCATGCCGTAACTTCTCCACTAGTGAGAAGTGAGCAGTGTGAGCATGCGCACATCGATGTGCCTGCTGTCACTGGAGTCCGGAAAATACGGACCGCCTATGCCATGGCACAAAACAGAGACCGATAGAGACCCATTTCGAGGCCCCCTTTAAAAAGCTGCTGGTGCTCAGCACCGGTGAGACCCGGCCCACTTAAAGCCCTGATTGCAATGAGGGCCTTTGTGTGGATGGATGCTGGGATTCCTTTCAAAGTGCTGAAGTGACCTTTCCAACAACAGAATTCCTTTCCCTCTCATGCTTCAACCTATCTGACCTCCCGCCTGTTTTCAAAATCATGTCCGCACTGAGATCTTTCTTCATACATGTCCTCCACACAGACCCAGGACAGCAAAGCTGTGTACATATGCAGACGTGGAGTATTCTCATGACTATCCACAGCATTCTCAACCCTCATTTCAGCTGTGAAACTGATGCTGTTCCATTGGCAGGCCTGTAGTTCAATTTTGAGGAGTGTAGGTGCATGGAGTGGTGTGCAGTTCCATCATGAGATAGCTACAGTCATGGGATAGTTTGATTGCCTAGTGTCTAGCTTCCTTCTGATGTCCACTTTTGATCCATGGCGTGTATATTTTCATTCAGATCTTTATTGTCCTACTGGTTGGTCATTCTTTCCTTGACAAGTGTACATGTTTTCTGGGGGTGTTCTGTTTTCTTGTGTGCTGTATTGGATTCCGTTCACTTTTATCTTTGGGGTGAAGGAGGATTCCTTGGGGAGTTCACATTTTTGTGGGGATCTAGCTACACCTTGTGGGGCACAATTTTCAAGTGCCCTGTGTTCGCGTTCAGAGATCGTGGCCATCCATGCATTGGATGGTGTTCATTTACAAGAAAGTGTATATCTTGATGGTATATAGTTGTATTTTGAGGTTTATAGCTCTATTAGATGTTTTATACTTTTTGTTTGCGGTATATTTCATTGTGTGCTGGAAATTTCCATTGGATTTAGTTTCAATGCATACTATTCACTTTTGAAGTTGGTATACATTGTTTGGCTGCTGTCGGTTTTCATGGTATAAGGCCGTTAGGGATTTTGCATGTTCATACGAATTTAACTCCTTTTGACTTTGCACGTTTCATAGAAATATAATTTCATTTTGAATTTAGCATTTTCATAGGAATATGATTCACTTGCCAAATGTACATTGTCAACGGAGTATAATAATTCCATTAGGCCCTGCTAATTTGTATAGGCTTATAAATGAGTTGTATGGGAATATAATTCCATTTAGCGTTCTACATGCCATGGGAATGCAATACTATTGGCCAATGTCATTTTCAAAGGAATACAATTCCATTTGGCATTGCACAGTTTCATAGGAATGTGATTCCTTTGGGCATTGCACATTTTTATGCAGCAAAGTACCATTTGGAATGATACAATTTTGTGTGTGCGTTTGTACAGACGTGTGTATGTGTGTGCTCGTGTGTGTATATGTGAATGTGTGTGTGTGCGCATGAAGACATTTTGGTGGGGTTATAGTTTCACTGTGTTCATTGAGTGGTAGTTCTGAATGTGCGTTGCTAGTTATCACGCACATCATTATCAGAATAGTATTTCACTAGGCAGTGTTCAATTTTAAGTACATTTATACCTTTTGGGAGGTATATTAGTATTGTGTGGTTTAGAGGCGTCTTTGTCATTTTACATTTTTGCGTGGGGAATATTTCATTGTGTGCTGTAAATTTTGTTTGAATATAATTTCGTTGCGCGGTGATCATTATTAAGTGGGTGTGGACTGATTGATATTTTTTTCATATTTATATGATATAATTAGAGGGGGCATTGTACATTTGATGGAATAAAGCGTCACTTGGTGTTTTTGCGGTGGGTATTGCTGCATTGAGTCACATGCATTTTAATATAGGTATGATTCTATTGTGTGCATGCATTTTAATATAGATATGATTCTATTGTGTGTGTACATTTTTTTGCTGGAATTGATCCACAATGTACTGTAAATTTTCATCAGGCTGTGGTTCTTTTTTGTGCTGTGTCCATTATCACGGAGGTTATTTTTGAATAGGTAGAGAATGTAGTGAGAATATAAAATAATAGCAATCGATATATTATATAATATTCATCTTTTGGGAGTATATTTTTGAATTGCATAGTGTACATTTTTGTATATGGAGCCGTTTTCTAGTGTGTTGGAATTTTTAATTTGTCTTTAATTTCATTGCATGGTGTGCATTTTACTGGGGTGTTGATTTTCATGTAGATACAACTCCAGTGAGCATTTGACTTTTTATGTGGTATGGTTCTATTTGTTCCATATGCACATTACCTTTTGTTATTGGTCATAGTTCCCCTGAATGCTGTTTCCTTACTTGCATGTGTAGTTTAGGTGGGCTATGCATGGTTTGATATGATATTGTTTTATTCGGAATAAAACATTGTAATGATGAAGTAATGCACACACAGATAATGCCATTTGGGAATTTACATTTTTTGGGGCTATCAAAGGGAATAGTGATATTGAACGGCATGCATTTTCACTAGGGCACAATTTCAATTGTGATAACGTTATTTGGGGATGCGTGTTTTAATGGAGGCTATTGTTCCACTGACTGGTTTGCATTTCAAGGACATACGAGAAGTGCTTAAATTGTTAAATACATAAGTGCCAGGGCTCTCGTCAGGAGGCCGCTGCAGCTTGCACCACGCATTACCCCTGCTATGCTGCATATGATAGTAACAACACAACTACAAACCATCATACTCCTACAAGTGTGACAATTCAGACTATTTCTGGTCCCCAAAGATATAAGAATGGCTTGGGTGGCAGGTAATAGTTTTTTTTAATGTATATTTAATTAATAATTTATTGTTGTTGAGGTAATCTCTAAATTAGCCAGACAGTGCTACCTTGTGGCAGACTGTCACGAGTGCGTGGTGTTGACAATTGAGTGCTGGTGCGGAGCACTGGAAACCACAGGCTCAAATTTAGCACCGGGTAAGTGGTACTGTTAGTTTTGGTAGGATATGTGTATAATTCCATTCTGTGATGTACTTCATCACGATCTTTAGTTATATTGTGAAGTGTACATTTTCCTGTGTGATTAATTCCGTTGGATGGAGTACATTTTATAGGGTGTTTAATTCCTTGCAAGTTTCCATGTAGAACATTTTTATTGGATCATGTGTATTTCATTTTTATTGGGCTGTTTTTCCTTGGGTGTCATATGCTTTCACAGGGATTAGAGTTCAGTTTGAGATTATTGTGCTTTTGAATGTTGTTTTAGAGTTTCATTGGACAGAGTACAATTTCATGCAGGGTGTATTTCCGTTGTGCACTGTTTTTCTAAGAGTATAGATCCATAAAGGGGATAATATTTAATTGGAATACATTTACGTACAGAATATAAGCATTAGAATGCTTATATTACAAATGTGTTGTACATCATTTGGGAAATAAAGAAACATTGGGTGGTTAGAATTTTATTGTTACTGTAGTTCCCATATGTATTGTAGATTGTGCCTGTGATGTAAAGTTTCATAGACTGGTATTCATTATTATGTGAGTATAGTTCTACCAGGATATGTACTTTACCTTTGTCAGTTTCATGGTGCCATTAGATAGTGTGTACGAGGTTAACCTCCATTTGGTATTGTTCATTTTCATAAATATGTATTTAGTGTTTTGGTCTGCAATTTCTTTGGTATTAGTTTTGCTTTGGTTTACGTCGAGTTCCAGTAGGGTTAATCTGTTGGATAGAGTACATTTGCTTTGTAGGGCGTTACAATGTTTACGGTGAATCTTACTGTGACTGTGCAGGTGAAGTTATAGTTCTTATTACTGTTGCACATTTATTTTGAGGTTTACATTATTATGTACGGTGTACAATTTTATACATTACATTTGTTCCGGAGAGCGAGAAAAAGTTTCAGTGGGTGGTGTTCATTTCAATTAGGCGTTCCAGCTTTCCTAGGTTGCACCTATATCCAGGAGATTGCTCCATTGGGTGATGTGTATTGCATGAGGGTAAAGATCTGCTGAGTAATGTGTAATGATCGATATCAGGTGATGAGCTGTTCCCATAGCTTAATATGGACACGCATGAACCGAGTGGAAGGTGAAAAGTTATATTCAACAGCATCAACCTATTGTGCGACTTGTATAGCTCTTGTCAAAAGTGCATGGATCAGTTTGGAGATGTATATTTTCAAAAGGATGTATCAATTCAGAAATACAAGACTGAGCTATAGAGCCAGTGTGGTTCTGAGAGTATTTACAAAGGGAGATACATAGCTCTGCTTAATCCAGAGAGGTGAAATGAAGGGGTCATTTAGACCTTGAGGCTCCCTTGATATTACTAAGGTTGGCCAAGTGTGCAACGTGCTTGAAGCACCTGCTCAGCAAGCTTTTTTGCTTAAAGAAATAAAACTCTGAAAGCTTTCTTTCTCTAAACAAAAAAAATGGCCACGAAGTGCAGGTAGATTTCTCTCTGTGCATGCGGGCCATGTTATATTTTCCCAGCCCGTGCCCGCCATGTTTTGCATGGAAGACACCATCAGGAAAAAGAGTGACTGTCACTCCGCCCTCAATAGGACGGGACAACCGTCACTGTGACATAGCTGCTTCACAGATGAGCAGCCAGGGCAGAGATTTACACCGCCTGAGCCAACAGAGCTGTGGTGATGTGAACACAGCTCTTTCTTGACTCTAAATTGAGTGAAGGAACCTCAAGTTTAAGTAGAGTGGAGGAACCTCAGGTTTGGCGAGCGGGAGCACCACTGAGTTAGAGCAGAGCTCCGAATCCTCTCTGAATAATTATAAATAAGGCCTAAGTAATTTTGTCTGATAATCATTTCATTAAGAACTGTGTAGCTCACTCAATAAGTGTATATTGTATAGTGAAATGCATATTGTATTATTCAATTGAATTTATATATATTTTAAATACGACTTCTATCATCGTTCTATATCATTCCATTGGGGATTTTCTACGCCCCTTTAGATTGAACCTTCAATAATTTATTTGGACTGAAAACAGTTCCCTTTGGAAGTTTTAAGTTATATCAAGTGGTGTTTATTAATGTCAGCGGCTTATGTTTATTTTGATAGTGCACCACTGAATAGCAAAGAGTTCCAGTGAAAGGAGTATAGTTCCTTTCGACACAATGCAGCCAGGTTTAGCATCATTAAGAGTGTCACTCAGACATGTAAAGATATAATTGTAGATGTATAGTTTTAATGGCAAGATTATTGGGTTACATTGGTCCATTGATTAGTGGTTTGTGGTGTTTTGAGGTCCAAATTGAAATTTCTAGTTCCTTTCCATAGTATATATTTACCACTGAGGCATGTAATGTTTTATATGGGATAGTGTTTTTATCCAGAGCTGCACAGCTATAGTGTTTGCCAGATGTATACCTCAATTGAAAGGTGTTTAATCCCCGCTCAAATGCATAGCTGTGATATATGTATCTGATCACTTGTATTATGTGGAACAACAGATGTATAGTTCCAGTTTGTGAACTATAGTTATCACAGAAGCTTCTTAGTTCATCTCAAGTCTGCAAAGTTTCCTTATGGAGTTGGGTTCATTAAGAAAGTCACGCAAAATCTTGGTACCACGTGGGTATCAGACACATCATTACAAAGCACACATTACTAAAACAGTTTTAAAAAGTTGACTTAGAACCTAGAAGATCAGCTCAAAAATTCAAATGCACTAACAGCTGGTGATACATATAAGATAAAAGATGCATGCATCAGGACTCAGTGAGAACAGGGCCTCAGGTGGTCTTAAATAAATATATCCATATTACAAAAGTGTAAGAATTATTGTGTGACGTTGGATGTTCACAGTTCTATTTCAGAGGTGTAGTTCAATGAAATGTGCATACTTCTATTACGGGTGTTAACTTTGACTGAATGTGCATAATGGGACTGAAAGTGTATAGTTCCAATGAGGATGTATAGTTTACAGTGTACAATTACAGTATAATCCAGTGGGTCTTTTATAACTCATTTGGAGCTGCAAGTTACATCACTTCAATTTGAAATGTAGGATTCAATTGAAGGGTATATTTATAGCAGAGGTATATTATTCACTTGCAAGTGTATAGTTTATTTGAAGATCTGTAGTTCTGTTTGGTATGTTTTATTTCAGAGGCTTTACTGTTTTCAAGGTGTATACTTCCAGTGGTGGTGAATAGTTTTACAAGATTTTAGCTGAGTAGTTAGTTCTTTTTGGTTCAATAATTTTATTCTGTGTATTCAGTTTTATTGGGGGTATTAAGGACAGATTCAGCGATGGCTGGCACAGGTAAACACAGTGGGGCAGTGGGGTGGGGCAGGGGGATGTTGACAGATGATGCAATGGGCTTTATTTATTTATTTAAATATACCTATTCCGTCGTCTGTTGACATCCCTCCCTTCACACCCCGCCCCACAGCGTTTACCTGTACCAGCCACCGCTGGTCAAATTACACGTTTATTTGCATTGGGGAGGTAGATATCTAAAAACGGTATGTAGCCCAAAAGAATGATCTCAGTAAGTGAATGCATTCTCATTATTATTATCATCATCATTATTATTATTGTTATTAGTATTGTTATTATTATTATTGTTATTATTAGTGTTGTTGTTACTTTCAGAGCGATACCAAAGGGGATGATGGACGGAGCGTTTGAGCAAATCAAACACTCGCCCCAGTCAACTGATCTGGGTTTAATCCATCATCATTCTTTAGCTCACTCCACCACCCCAGTTCAGACATGGCCATATGCAAATCAGTCTGACCCTGTGCCTCATGGGAACAGTCCAGCCCAAACTGCCAAGCCATGCCTTCCCTGGACTGGAAACAAGCTTCCTAGGACCAGTTTCTGGCATTTCAGCTGTCTTCAGCCAGGCTTGATTGAATCCAGTGGCAAAGTGAGCAAGGGACTCACGTCTGAGCATACCCTTCCAACTTATGGCGAACAAAGCGGTACAAAAGGGGGTGGTGATGGACAGAGCATCAGAACCAATCAAACACTCACACCCAGTCAACAGATTTGGATTTGATCCATCACCGTTCTTTAGCCCACTCTGCCACCCCAGTTCAGACATGGCCATATGCAAATCAGTCTGACCCTGTCCCTCATGGGAACAGTCCAGCCCGAACTGCCAAGCCATGTCTGAATTGGGGTGGTGGAGTGAGCTAAAGAATGATGATGGATTAAACCCAGATCAGTTGACTGGGGGTGAGTGTTTGATTTGCTCAAACGCTCCATCCATCAACCCTTTGGTATCACTTTGTTCGTCCTAAGTTGGCAGGGTATGCCCAGACATAGGTCCCTTGCTCACTTTGCCACTGGATTCAAGATAGCCTGGCTGATGAGGGTTATGAACCCGAAACCGGTCCCAGGATGCTTGTTTCCGGTCCAGGGAAGACATGGCTTGGCAGTTCGGGCTGGACTGTTCCCATGAGGCACAGGGTCAGACTGATTTGCATATGGCCATGTCTGAACTGGGGTGGTGGAGTGAGCTAAAGAATGATGATGGATTAAACCCAGATCAGTTGACTGGGGGTGAGTGTTTGATTTGCTCAAATGCTCCGTCCATCATCCCCTTTGGTGTTACTTTCAGAAGTATATGCTCGTTGAAGGTGTAGTGCTGCAGTGAGGATTTGTAGTTTATTTAGATTATTTATCTAATGTGCTGCATATATGAACAATATGCTGTTTTATGGCAGCTTTAGGTAACTTTGACTCAGGGTCAATATGACAGCGGCTGGAGATGGGCCACTCTTTATGCTCACAGAAAAGTATAACTGAAAGAGGTATATGTCAGGCATTTTACCTATTAAAACTGAAGAAACAATAATGTATTTATTTTTTGTCTAAAAACTAAACTATCCTTGTTCCCCATAAAAAATTTAAAAAACACTGTTGTAACTGCACAGAAAAAAATAATTTTTATTGCACTGCGTTTGGCAAAGTGACTAAAATAATACTTTAACATGCACTTTAAAAAGAGAACTATTTTATGAAGGAAATAATAACGGAAGCTTCATTAGTTTCCTTGGTCATGTGCAAGACCCCTCCGTCTATACTGTCAGTGGCTGAAAAGCTGCAGTTTCTGAGAATCACACCCAATTGCAATAGCATCTTGCACCATGCATAATTTATTCATGAAACTCGAAGGAATATATGTGAATTAGCAATAATAAGCAAATTACACATAAAACTACCTTACTTGTAGAGTAAATTACTCAGAAGTTAAGTTTTTGTGCATTCTGTGTTTTGTGGTAATCCTGATTGGGTGGTGAAAAATACGTTATGCCTGCAACTGGATTACAAATGGTCTGACAATGCCACACTCTCACACAAGCAAGGATTGTGGAGGGAAAATACTACAGATTATGGGTTTTGCAACATGTAATGTAGGAAAACAGGAAGTATTACAACATTACCCTTATTCCAGATGGCATATTTCAGAATGGAGAGATAATTAGGCCTTGGCAAAATTTGAACTACGCCAGAGTAATTGGCCTAATTTTAGTAATTTCGCATAACAAATTTACACAATATTACTGAGATTGCACTATTACGCCACATTGTGTACTATCAGGTACTTTTTTAACTCAAGTGGCATTCCAGGTAAATGTTTTACCTGAACGGACCGTTTGGGTAATTGTTTAGCACAAAACTAAAAATCAGAATGTTAACTGCAGTGTTTTGAATGCGAGCAGCAGTTCCTTTAATTAACATGGGCAATCAGCGAACATTTCAGGTAGACATTTTACCTGAGTGGATGGTTCAGGTAATTTTTCAGCGCAAAACTAAAAATCAAAACATGAGTGGCAGTGTTTGGAACATGAGCAATTGGATATCACCTCACAATTACATTTTCAAGTAGAATTTTTACCTGAACAGTCTGTTATGGTAATTTGTTAAGTGGGTATGCATTTAGTGTAAGTATGCATAACTTTGAGGTCATTTCATGTAATTAGGCTACACAAAATTACGCGAGTTATGCCCACACCTACAGATGATAAAAGCCCATGTAAATTCTGGACCCTGTAGTAGTGTTTACTAAGTGTGCTATTGCCACCTCAAATACAGGGGCACTAACATTGAGCATTATGGGCCGTTAGTAAACGTTTTGGGTCCCATTACGATGGCAGGCGGACTTTGTCCGCCCGCCACCGTAACAGAAAATGGGACGGACCGCCAGAGGTGCGGCAGTCCTGCGGGGCCAATAAGGATGGGACCGCCACCCTGGCGGTCGCATCCCACATCTTTTATATTGCGGCGGGCGAGCGGTGCTCTAAGCAGCACCCGCCGCAATGTAAAAGTTGCATATTGTGCATTGAATGCACAACGTGACAGGCACCGTGTGGTGCCTGCCACCTTGTGCATGCCAATGAAGGGAGGTACCATGGGTACCCCCCAAGTGCACCCCCCACCCCCCCAACACCCCGGGGCCCAGAACGGGCCCCCAAAGCCAAAGACTGCATGCCTTTCCATGGCGGAAAGGCCGAAATCCGCACACATCATAATATGGTGGGCGGTGCCTGCTAGGCACCGCCACCCTATTATGGCCCATGACCGCATGGCAGGAAATCATAACGATTGCCTGCTTGAGGAAAAGCGGCGGACGGTCTTTCCATCTGCCGCTGTGCCCCTGCCATTGTAACAGGGCGGTGGGTAATTGGCGGGCGGGGAGAGATGTCGGGCGGATCACCACCGCTGGTGGTGATCCGCCCGACATCATAATGGCCCCCTTTGTGTTTAGTATGTTATCCAGGGTTGTGAGCTGAGATCTTGCATCACAAAGTGCTACACTATACTTCACAACTTACACTTCTTTGCTATTCCATGCTACCATAAGGGGACTCATCCCTTCCCATCTTGGCCACAAAGGCCTGAAACAATCTTCCCTGCAACCTCAGAGCTACTGAATTCTACTTTCAGTTCCTAGAGAAACACAATGCCTTGCTGTTCTTTTCTACCTAGAGAAACACAATGCCTTGCTGTTCTTTGCTAGTTTGAAGGGCTAGCTGTCCAGTTGTAGTTGTCATTTCGGTTGCTACCTCAGTGCCAGGACATCTGGCACCAGTTGCACTTTAAAAATTAGATTCACAAATAAACAAAATTGATTAACTTCTTTCAATACAGCATTATTGTTTCATTAAATGTATATATATCAGGGGGTGTATATTTCTATGAAAAATGTATAGTTGGATTGGTGTTAGTTGAATTTGAACTTATATATAATTCCTTTTAAGGTGTTGAGTTTACTGTTATTGTTTTTTTTAATTAAAGTTTATAACTCTAATGGATGTGTATAATTTGTTTGGAATTGCATAGTTTGAATGGAGTTATATTGTTCCACTGATGTGTATAGCTACATTGTATATTTCAATTGGATTTTGTTGCATTGGAGGTGTATAGTTCTGTTGAGGTGTACAGCTTCTTCTAGAATGTATAGTCCAATTGGCATTTGTGCATTTATGTTGAAGGTAAGAATATAGTACAGAATTCTTTCTAGTTTTGTTCATTGTATGTAGTTCCATTGGGAGGGTATATAGACGTGATTCGGGATCGGTTGTTTCATGTAAGATGTCCCATTCCACTGCTTATTTTTGCAGCTTTATTGATGGTGTATTGTTCCTTTAACAGTATATTGTTCTGAGGGGGTGGTTTACATTATGAATAATGATGCAGAGTTGCTTCTAATGAGTGTAATTTCATTTGAGCGGTGCAGTTACACTGGGGCTGTAGTTTTTTATTCGAGGTATATAATAGAAAATTAGCTGTTTAGGTCTATCGAAGCATTATATTTTTGATTAACATATATAATTTCATGGAGATATACCAATGGATTTACTCATAGTTTAGAGCAATTTAATGTAGTACTTTAGAGCAATTTAGTGCCTTTACAGCTGTATATTTTAATTGGAAATGTGTGACTTCATAGGATAATTACAGTTGTAATTAAGAAGTGTGGTATCAAAAGAAATACATTTGGATTGAGTACGTATTGTTCCATTGGAAATATATTTTTCAATAGAAAGTATTTATAGTGTGGTTTATATGTTTAGTTCAATTTAGAGATGTCTGGTTCCATTTTAGATGTACAGTTCAACCAGAGGTGTATATTTCCACCACAAGTGCATAGTTCTTTTGGAGGTACAGTGTGTAGTTCAAATGGGGGTGCAAAGTTTTTCTTAGAAGTATATATTTCCATTGTTCATAGATTGTTCCATCAGAGGTGTGTAGTTCAACTTAAGGTGTGCATTTCTATTAGAAGTAAATAGTTTGTAATGTCAATGACAGTGTACAGATGTATAGTTTTCCAGAGGTGTACAGTTCAGTAGGATGTGAATAGTTACATTGGATAAATATAGTTGCAATGGGACATATAATTATGTTATGTCATGTGTTGTGTTATCAGTGTTGTCTATAGTGCATTATCACCCATGAGGGTATTAAGGCCCTCTGTAGCCCATGTGTGAGGTTAGCCCTGGAGGGCTTACTAGAAAAACCAGGTCTTCAGCTTCTTGTGGAAGTCAAAAAGAGAGGAGAAGGCTCTGATGTGTTGTTGGAAGCTGTTCCAGGATTTAGGAGACAGGTATGAGAAGTTGTGGGCCCTGCTCTGCTTTTGTGTAGGCATGGGTTGTGTGCTAGTGAGAGACCGGCAGAGCGCAGGTGTCTATAAGGTTGGTGGAAATAAACATGGCTATTCAGTTAGGCAGGGCCTGCGGTGTGGAGTGCTTTGTGGGTGTGGGTGAGGTGTTTGAAATGAGCATGCTTGTGTATCGGGAGTCAGTGGAGTTTCATAAGATGTGGTGTGATGTGGGCTTGGCATGGGAGGTTGAGTACTAGTCAGACTGCTGCACTGTTGATGGTGTGCAGTCCTCTTGTGAGCTGGTTGGGTATCCCTGTCTACAGGGTGCTCCCATTGACAAGTCTGCTGGTGATCAGGGCTTGGTTGATCATTTTCCTGGTGTTATCAGGTACGTTCTTCAGCATCCTTAGGGTGTTGAAGGATGTGATCACTCGGTTGACTTGGATGGCAATGTCTAGTTTGTTGTCTATGATGATTCAGAGGTTTATTGCTTGTGAACAAGGCGTGGTTCCAAGGTCTGTGGGCCACCAGGTGGAGTCCCATGGTGAGGCGTCTTTTTACCGAAGACCACCCCTTCATTCTTGTCCGAGTTCAGTTTGCGCCAGTTGGATTTTATCCAGGAGACATCTTTGATCATGCATGTGGTGAACTTGTTCCATGGTTTTGGGTGCTGTGCCTGAGTGGACAGTTTTGTTGCGCGTCTTTGGTGTATGTGAGGATGTTTCTTTTGTGAGCTCGTGTGACGCTGGCCACAAGAGCCATGTATATGTTGAAGAGTGTTGAGCTGAGCGAGGAGCCCTGCGTGACTCCGCAGATTAGTACTCTTGCTTCAGAGGAGTAGGGGGCATGTTGACTGATTGGGTTCTTCTAGTGAGGAAGGAGCAGATCCATTTGAGGGAGTATGTTCCTGGATATCTCTTTTGTTGAGTTGTCAGATTAGAATGGAATGGGAGATGGTGTTGAAAACTGCTGACAATGAAGCAAAGAGGACAGCAGATTTTAGAACAATATTCATTAAGACTCCAGCAATGGTGTATATGCCACTGTGTAGTTTTACATAAATAAACACATCACTCAAAATGTTGCTTAGAAAGGTTTAACCCCTTCGATGCTCATGACGGAACGGTTCCGTCATGAGCATCGGTTGAGCTGTGCTCATGACGGAACTGTTCCGTCATGACCACGCCCGCGCTAGAACCCTTCAGCACCGCGGGGGAATCCGCGCAGCGCTGAAGGGGTTAAGGCTCATTTAGAATTTGGAGGGATCTTAAAAATCTCCCATTTCTGGAGGAAACTCTAATTACAGAGTGGAACCAAGCAGCTTTAATATCACTAGTGAATTGTATTCTGTATTTAAAGTTACAAGAAATTGGAGGATTTTCCATTCCCTTCAAACTAAAAATAATGCCCATAGTTTGAGTTCCTTCTGCTACAACATTAAAAACATGCCTGAGAGATAGGTTTAAAAAACCTATAGGTTACCAAACAAAATGCTCAATTACAAGTTTGTACTTTTTTCTGACTTTATGAATAACAGATGTTAAATGTCCTTGCACAGACGTCCTGACAAATAGAGATTTGGGGCTGCATAGGTCTAGTTTGGTAAACATCCAAATTTTAAAAACAACGCATCCTGGTTTATATTTTGAGGGCCTGATTACGAGTTGCACGGTACTGGCAGGATGATAAATCCACCTGTGAAATATTGTTACGATAACACCACACCAGTACCGTACAATTATGAGTTGAACCCCACAGAATGGTGAATAACCAGGTGATACTGGATTAGTAAATTGTAAAATTACAGGGAGTTCACATGTTCTTGGGTTTCAGTGCATGCATTTACTACCTGCACAGAGCAGGTGGTGCATTTTGGAAGGGGCATAAGTGTGGAGTAAGGGTGGTGGGAGGAGTGTGTGGGAAGCACATAAGGGATAGGGCAAATAAGGTCTGGTGGGGTTATCATTGAATCGAGGGACGGGGCTTGGCTGCTACTGTGGCTAAATGCAATTTTACAGGGCAGAATTATCGCCTGGTAAAATTGGGTCCAGTGCAGGGCCGGACTGGCCGTTGCAGGCACCGGGCGTTTCCCCGGTGGGCCGCCAGGGTGGGGACCAGTTTTGGGCCCCAGTGGGCCCGTGTTTGTTACCGGGGGTCAGCAATATTGGCCCTCTGTACCAAAATTGGCTGAAATCGGCCCTCGTAAATGGCTCGGCTGCACCCCCCCCTCCCTTCCTTCGGAGGGGGGCAGGCCATGCAGTTTGCCAGGGCCGGTTTCATTTCTCAGTCTGGCCCTGGTCCAGTGTACCAACACCCAGAACACTAGTCCTCTCATGATCAGGCAAAGCGGAAGTCCATAATGTAATTAGGATCGTCTGACTCATAATATGGGCCTTGGTTATTAGTTTGGTTCAACTGATACATTAGCCCCTCAGTCGTTAGCACTTTGTATCAAATTGGCACCAATGTTTACAGTTTTATTGCTCTTTACTTCACTGTGTTTTAAAATATGTATTACATTGTTGCCAAGAGAGTGTTGATATTCAAAAGCTTCCTTTAACCACTGCTTCAAATGTGAAATTGACAGATCCAACAGGAAGCTATGTTTGAGAAGGTTGCAGGGGACTGTGGGATTGGGAAATGTGTAGGGGGCTGTGGTCTCTTCTTGCTAACCTTACTTTCAACCTCTTAAACGATAAGTCCTTGAGAGCTCTTGTGCAACCTTATTTGATGCTTCGTTGATGGTGTAGCATGTCACTTGCTCTCTGCAGTGTAACCTAAGTTGAGAAGGGGTGGCTGGCTGCGGGCCTATCATTTCACACTGGTAATTCTGCTTGCATGGAAAGTGTCCAGCAGTTCTCCGTCTGTAATTTGAATCTGGTATAAAAGGCATTTTGAGTATTATGCCAAAGGCGATTTTTCCTGGTGATACGATTGCTCTATCAGTAATCTCTTTGAGAATGTGAGTGATCTGCGTCACTGAGTGGCCAGGGGTGTGGCTTGTCAGCGCAGTTAGGAATAAAAGCATGTACGGAATTTTACTGCACAAACAATCCAAAAGTTGTATTGCTATGAAATTATATCTAAGGTTGGCACCGTGGATGAATTTCTTTGTGTCTGTCTCAGAGATTAAATTAAGCAGGACAGTCCCTTGAAGATTTGGGTGTAGCTTTAGTTTAAAGCCTTCAGAAATGGCTTATTTGTGACTGTCTCTGAGACGCTTTAGGTGGGGCTCCCAAATAGGGGTCTTAGCTAGCACTCTCGCAGAAGAATCCCAGCGTGATTGCCTCAGACATGGCCTCAATGTCACTGTCTAAGGGACGGAACATTATATGACAGTCTCATTGTTGGCCTCGAAGTGACTGTCACAGAGACCAGAGTGCCACACTTATGGCTTATGTGGGATGACGTAAAGATGGTCTCAAAGTAACTGCCTCAACATTGGGCTTCATGTATTGTTACCTAAGGTAGAACCAGATGTGACTTTCACAATGATGTGCTAAGAGTGACTGTCAAAGAGTTTAAAACCACCAACTCTGCTCTGATGAAATCCCCTCAGACGTGGCCTCGCTGTAGATGTCCAAGATATTTACTCAGTGAGAAGGCTCATGCATGCATTTCAGTGTCTTACCTTCCAGACCCCAGAAAGTTAGTGATGTTGTTTTGTTTATTAAGGAAATGCAACTGAATTCATTATTTTCAATGGAGTTATCTCGATAGACACCTGACCTACTCCAGATAAACTCATTGGGTAGCAATATTTGAGAGTTAGAATGGGTTTCATTCGCTCACAAAGGCGTGTGTATCATTGCCCTGAGAGGGATTTTAGCCATCATTCCTGTCAGTGGGAGACACAATGTCATTCCCTTCAGAGATATTCTTGGGTGACACTCCCCTCAGAGGACATCCAAATGCCATTTACAGCCGAGATATCTTGGGTGTCCTTCACACCGGCAGTAAGTCAAATGTCATTCCTAAAAGAGAAATTCTGGGTGTCAGTCTTCTTGGAAATTAAGTGCAGATCACTTCTCTTAGTGATGACCTGAGACATGACCTCTCATCAGAATGCAGCTCCTTTCACTCTAACACTGCATGTCTTTCACACTGGATGCTATAACTCTCAGATATTAACCGTACGTCATTCCACTCAGTGGTACACTTGTACTCATGTTTTTTAAACATGCACTTGATGTAATTTCTCCCACAAATACAAGGAGCTGTTGGAAATAACCTCCCACCATTCCAATCTGCGGCATGAGATGATGTCCCTGGAGCTGTCTTCCTGTTGATGGCCAACCCCACGTCATTCATATTAGCTTTTTTCATGCCCGGCACTTCTATGTGCACCGTGGCTGTCCCCGACATGAAAAAAAACTCAGTTGTTCCCTACTTTCAGGTAGAAAATTCCAGCAACATTGCGTTTCTGTTTTCAAAGGCAAACTCCTGCTTTGGGGTGTCGTCAGAGATGGACAGGGTATGAGTGACATTTTTCATCACGTCTACTTGATCTCATACTTCACAGATGGGCATCATTCCTCTCAAATTTACACTTTGGTGGCATTCCTCTCAACACTATACTAAGCCCCAGATTACAAATCCAAGGCAAAATGTCATTCCCTGTGCAAACCGGTTTGCATAGACATAGGAATTACGAGTTGTGCGCTAGTTATCACACCCTTGCAGTTGTCCGCGAATAAATTCCTACAACTCAAACCTGCAGAAATTTACTGTGAGAAAAGGCCTGCAAAAAAGGCAAAAAATGTGGAGTTCGGTTTGTTAAATACTGATTCTGCATATTATGCCTCATTTGAAAGTTAATAAGTCGGAATAGGAGCTATTTACCAAACATGGTAAATACCTCACTCCGGAATAATGGGGGTCATTCCCCTCAAAGATACACCCGATGGTCTTCCTCTCAGAGACACTCTAGGCGCCACTCCTCACACAGATGCACTTAGTATCATTCCTCTAGGAGACTGAGTGACTGACATTCATTTTGCCTCACTCCCACCTCCTCCCCTGCCCAGACATGAACAGCATCACTCAACACTTCTGAGGAGAGGTTCTTCTGCTGTGAAAGATTCCCCCCTTCCTCTCTGCAGTTTGGCGCTCCTACCCTGTAGCATTCTAGCCTCACCATCTGACTCAAATTGTATTTTCATTAAACAAACTGTATTTTCTGTACATTGCTAATAAAGGTTTGCCAAAGACTTATCGGGTTTGACTCATTATTCAGTGAGGGTAAAATCAGCTGAAGACACATGCACATTTTTGAGTAAGTACAAAAATATTTGATGATCCATAAATCACTCCCAGCCCAATCGAGGGAACTCTGCCTTGTGATTGCAACTTTGGAGATGTCATAGAACATGAGAGAAGTGCCCAGCTATGTGTGCAAGTATTTGTACATGCTATAGGTATAAGAAGTATGCAAGTCTCTTTTGCGCACTAATTGCCCCATACATGTCAAGAAGTAGTACCAGGTTTACCTCCAATGCACGCACAGAGTACTTGAATTACGTTATTTGTACCAACAAATGGAGCAGATTAATGGGTGGAACATTCCAGATGGCCTGCTCGACTGGATCTGTGCCCAGGGGAGGCAATGATCACTCTTCTTTTATTTTTTGTCTACAATATTTTACTTATTTTGTTGCTTCTGTTTTTATTCCAACATTAGATGATTGCAATAATCAATTGTAAGAGACTTTTCCACACACTTTTCAATATGGGTGTCCATACAATTAGTTCAAATATATGCATATTTTGGCTTCTGGTTTACTATTTGAGCCCGAGAGTATTATCTGCTACATACAGAATCCGTGGACCGTGCAGTCAATATAAAGTTATCGACTTTTCATTTTGAATAGAAGCAATATAGCAGATTAAGGGCCTGATTTAGAGTTTGGCGGACAGGTTACTCAGTCACAAATGTAACAGATATCCCGCACGCCGGGTTACAAGTACATTATATTCTATGGTGCTTTTAATATGGCGTACAGGATATCCGTCATGTTTGTGTTGGAGTACTCGATCGACAAGCACTAAACCAGGCTCTAAGTCCTATTCTGACCGGTTGACCATGGTCAGAGCAGTACTCCTGCACCAAGCTGCTTCTTATGTGCATCTGCATTTAAAGCCAATAAAGGAGAAAAGAAATGAAAATGCAGTGGTGTAACATAAGCCCACGCCGTGCAGGTGGCCGAGGGGGCCAACTCAGCAAAAGTGGTAGGTGGCGAGCCACTGTGAGAATGGTTTGGAGCAAAGTTACAGTCAGGCAAAGTGAAGCTTAAGAGGACACGAGTGACTGCCGCAATCCTGTATGAAAAGTCGCCGCAACTGAGTTTCATTATAGTTATTTGCATTTTTATTTCTGTGCAATGTGGATGTTTGTCCTGTGTTTGAGCAGGATGTTTGATGCATACTTCTACCTGCAGACTTCTCAGCTTGTTAATATCCCTGACACAAGTCTAGATCCAGAAACTCTTCAACAGCTCTCCTACACTGGCAGGGCATGCCGGCTCCATCTTGAAGCCGCACTCCATGCCTTTTGACATCACTGAAACCAGAAAGCACCCCCATTGGTGTGATGACGTGAGTTCCTTTTTTTGTGCCATCAGCAAATTCCAAAGCTCTTCATATTTTCTCAGATGTGTTGATGTTGTTAATGATGTTTTCTTCAACAAATTCAATTTACATGCAGTTTTCATCTAAAAGTTGCCACCTACGTGATACTTGTCAAACCTTGTACAGACTGTGATGGGTAGATGTTCATTACAGAACCTCATAACATCTGCCTTTGGTGCTCAGGATCAGACCATGATGTCGATGCCTGTGTCAGTGCGTGTGCATCACGTCAGAAAATGCACCCCAAAGAGCTCAAAGACTGGGAGGTACTTTGAGTGGGCAGAAGCATGTTGGCACTCCCCAGTGATGGTGGGGCCATGGTACCCCTAGACATCCAATATTCTTTTTATTCATATTTTTAATCTTACCTGAGGAACCACAAAATAAAGGCTATACCTGTGGTATACCTTAATGTATATTTTAGTCTGAACTGGATTCCTGTATTTCCCAGAAAAATAATGGGGCAGAAAAATAATGGGGCAGATTTACAAGAAAGTGACGCATCTGTAGAGATGCGTCCCTTTCCCTGGGCCAACATGCCAAATCCTTGAGTCACCGTGGATGCGCCGTCTTTACAATACGGCGCACCATGGCGCAAGATTGACAGATGCGTCAGAAATTCTAACGCATCTGTTGATGGAAAAGTCACGCATTGCTGGAGTTGTGTCGCAAGCACGGTGCAACTCCAGCAATGCTCAGGGGCGCCCCATGCTGCATCACTCCTTACGCCTGCTTCAAGCAGGCGCAGGGTTTTGACGCAGCATGGACGTAAAAGTGACTCCGTGAAATCTTGTAGATTTCACTGCATCACTTTTACGGGGCTTCCTGCGACAGAACGCCCACCCTGCATACATTAAACCTGACGCAGGTTTAATGTGGCGCAGGGCTTTACAACATGACGCATCTCCCTAGATGCATCATGTTGTAAATGGACCGCAACTTTTACGCTGCCGCTGCGTCACAAAAGTGACGCAATGATGGTGCAAAAGTGATGCAAGTGGCATGTAAATCTGCCCCAATATATCTTAAGAACTACACCCCCAATGACTGTGGTTGAGTCCCCCCTGGTATTAACATCTTACCAGGATGGGATGAGGTTGCCAATGATGCAGCATGCCACATCACGTGGGTAAGACACCTCATCCAAATCTTCTTTTGACCCACAAGTGGTCTAAGAATCTTGGGGCATTGAGTTAGGAACAGGAAATACCTGTTATGCCAATTGATTGACCGCTCCCATTGTGCTACGATGGTTATACCACATATCTTCCAGATGTGACTTCAACAGAAGAGTTTTGGAATCCAGATTGACACCTTGGATACTCACAAGGTGAGGTATCTGCAGGTAGAGATAGTATCCACTGGAAAGAGCGTTACCAAAGCTAAGTAACTTTTTAATCTCTGTTGATGATGCTTTTTTTGCTTTAGTTGGCTAATATTGGCAATCACTTCGCAGCTGCTGGATGCAGTATGCAGCAAAACTTTCAGCTCTTACAACTTTTCTTCTCTACAGTGTTAACAAAAGGATAAAGAAGTCAAATGTTTTTAAAAAGCATTGTCAAAGCCAACAGGTCTTGACTTTATATTGAGTGCCAAGCTACTGCCTTTGCCAATGTTGTTTTTGTGTGAAGCATTGTTTAAAACGAGCAAAAGACAAATATTTAAATTACTGTAGGAAAAGCAAACTCGTATGGTAAGGTATCCCAGAACTGTACATTGTATTCAATATTTTCAATCTTTATAAATACATAGTTTTTTTACAAATACGTTTCACCCAGGAAAATCTGAAAAGAATTTAAGAAGAATAAAAAGTGCAAAGGAAAATACTTCCTAAGGCCTAATTTACTTTGCTACAACTCAGAGCTGAAACATGGCCCAGTAATTTGGTTCTCCGCAGTAGGCCAGGAAGCAGATTCTTGGACCTGCAGCAGAAGAGGCATCTCCTTTTCAGTCATACTAAGTACACCTTCTGACTAAAACACCAGCTGAGTGACTGTAACAGCCAGGCCCCTCTCCATAAAAGCCTTTCTGTCTCAAGTTCTGAGGTTTTGTGCAGTATGTGCAACGCAGGACATTAAACAACCCTTAAAGTCTTCTCTTTATTCATACCCTCGCAAAAATAAGCCTGTTGCTGTGCTTTACCAGACAAACTGGGAAGCAAAAACAGGGTGAATGAAGCGGTATTTAGGGGGAGAGGGCCAGGAGCATCACAAGAGAGAGAGGGCAAGTTAACACAGGGACTCTCATGGAGTGCTGAGTGACAAAGAACAAAGAAAAAAAGAGTTATTTAAATGTGAGCAGTGGAAGGATACAAGTCCGCCAATCGGGCGAGGAAAAGGCTCTGCTCCAAGGGAGGGTCATATACAAAAAGAAGAAGGCAAGTCTTTAAATAAAAATCGCTCAAAGGAAAGTGCATATAAAGTCAACCAATGATAACCAATGAGCTAGCTGTAAGCACATTGTACGCTTTTGGCATGGCCTACTTGCAGCTTTTGTCTACAGATAGCTAAAAGCTGCCTGGTAGGTGAGACCTAAAAAAGGAAGAGGGACTACAAGTAAAGTCGTTTCCCACCAGCACTGGCACAGCACATGCATTTCTGGTGATGTGTGATGAGGCAAAATGCTGTCACTCATGGCTGAATAGAGTCAAAGGCTGAAGTGGGCTGACCCACTGCCCCAACCTCTATGCTGTGGTGGGCACAAGACAATGTGAATAATAGCTGAACAGACCAATGGATAACGAGGGCTGACTCAAAGACCCTCTGTATATGTACATATGCATGTATTTTATTTGTGATTTTTGGATTGCTTCTAAAGGTGTTTCCAGACAAGACCTCAAGAAAGGCTCACCAAACTGATGGACAAGTCATACTAGGACAGTCGAGCTGCAGTGGGGTGTCTAGAGACAATGCCCCTGCCCCGAACCCCGCAGATTGGTGGTTATGCTGCCCAACAAGAAAACACCCTCATGGAAAAGGTTGAAATGACAAGGCGAGCAAGATATAAGCCTCACATTTTCCAAAGGAGCCATGCACAGCATAATGCATTAAGACTAGAAGTATAATAAACATAGTGAATGTCATCTTCTTCTCCCAGGACAAATGCACAGATAACACTCATGGAGTAAGTAATCTGTTTCCAACACTGAAGCCCTCATTAAGTGTGGTCTCTTGATTTAGATGGAACTGGTAACAGCAGTTGCTGGAAGCACCGGAAGTATGAGATTTGTTGTGTTTCTGCTGATATGACTATTTTCACATTTAAATTACGGTTGCTGAAAGCAGCCCAAACATCTGTGTGAAAATGAAGAGAAAATGAGGAATTACTCAGTAAATTAGATCCAGATTTACTGATTTCCCCAGTAATTCCTTAATGCTAAAGGGCCCTTGGTGTCCAAATTGTAATGGCCAGGAAAGGTCCAGTAGCTCAGAGGGTGAAAAAAATCAGGACCATTTTCGGAGCCTAAGTTGTAGTCCAACTATTAACGTGTGGCAAACCACCTTTCCTCCCCAAAAAAGTTGGGAAACAAACATAAGCAGACAGTTACAGCAGCATTTGCCACGTGACAGCCCAATCAGTGGCTGTCCTTTTAACTTCAGAATCCAGAGAAAGACACAAAATGCCATTGCAAACATCATGGAGGATTCCCCTTTCTCTCTCGGCGAACGATGTTATTCATCACCTTGAAGTCTTGGCTAAAATGGGGATCTCTGGGACCATCTTTGAATTGATCAAATCAATTATTTACAGTTTAAGCTAACAAATATGAATTGGATCAGCTAAATCAGCATGGCTTGTCACATTTTCCAGCCTTCACTTTGTCTCCACTGCTGTTTTCCACCTGTATGTATCCATTAACACAGGACATTAAATATCCAAAGCTGGAGTTACAGATGTTCGACAGTGCCCAGCATCAAAACATACGTGCCCTGTATCGGTTCATGGATCAAAACAACAGCTACATCTTATTGAAAGTGATTGAAACTGCTCAATAAATGTAATTTTATTTCATTTTAAATTTGTATTACTTCCCAATGTTTACTTCTAATTGTTTTTACTTTGTTTTAATATTTACTTCAATTGTTTTCTATTGCCAGTCTGTATGTTTTATTTTTAATATGGTGTTTTCTTTTGTGTGTTGTCCTTGCATCCCAGGCCCTTTCTCCCTTAGGGGCATATCAACAACAACCGGCGATAATTATCGCTAAGCGCACTTAGCGCTAGGATAATTATCGCCGGCTAGCGTGGATTTTTATCGCTGAGATAGCGTGCTATTAGCAACGCTTATCTCAATAGCGATAAAAATCCTCACGCTAAGTGGCTAACGTGAGATTATCGCTGGAAACCCAGCGATAATCTCACGTTAGCTTGTTGATAGGGACAGACAAACTTAGCCATGATATCCACCTTACATAGGATGTCATGGCTAAGTCAGAAAAATACCAGACGTAAAAAAGCAGCCTTAACCGCGGTTAGCGCTGCTTTTTTTGTCTCTAACAGGGTTAGCGATATTCTTGATAATAGGAGAAATGTCGCTTAGCGACATTTCTCCTATTATTTTACTCTGGAACGCCCCCTTTGCATCTCATTAGAGATGCAAGGGGAAGCGTAGAGTAAAAGGGTGCTAACATGCAAATTTGCATGTTAGCACCCTGTTGTTGGTAGGGTGCTAGTTTTATCTCTGCTTTTTTGGCTTTTAAAGCCAAAAAAGCAGAGATAAAGCCCTTATTGATATGCCCCTTAGTTTTATTTTTTTATTTTTTCATCTTTTTTCCTTACCAGCACCTTTTTTCCTCGTGGTCCATAACATACTCGTTTTTAGGTCTGACTAAAGGTCTCGCCAAAAGACAGCTTTTGCTGTCTCACCTGCCTCATGATTTTCAAATAATCCATAGTAGAAAAACACATGCATATAGGAGATTTTGACCAATCGATGAATCGATGAACACAGCACTGAACACTGGGTGGGTCTACTTCAGCCATTGGATACATTATCTTTGAGAGACTGCTGGGATTCAAGCTCGGTTCAGATTGTCCCCTTTAAACCTAAAACATTCGTAAGTCGTATGTGTTAAACATGAAAACATGAATAATAAGCTATCCCTTTGACCTTTTACCTGTGAAGGTAAAAGGCCGTGTTAGTCAAAGCACATTTACTCGTGACTTCATCAATGTGTTCCTCTTCCTGGTTGCCTTTCGGTTCCTGATGCAACAGAGAAGAAGCATTGTTGGATGGCTCTCTGGGCCTCATTTGCGGGGCTCGAGGACCTTTTTGAATACTCACTTGTCCTTGGCACTGTCCTTGTTAGATTCATCGATTATTGTGTATTCTCGGACGAGGCTGTGACCAGGGTTGATGTGTCCTTCTTTCCTACTACCATTCAGTTTTTGGAAAATAGAACAACATCTTTAAAACAGCACGGGGGCAGAACAACAACTTTGGCAGCGTGCGCTGTTTCTTGGAGCTCCTGGGCTGCCCTGTTCATCGTGACAATATCCTAAACTGTGTTGGCAGTACCCCACTGCAGTGCTTGAGATGCAGTCTTCCTTGAATTCACCGGCTCATTCCCCGAGACGAAGGTCTGCTTACCAGAGCTCCGGATACTTTGTGCTTGTCAGGATTCTGAGAGTGTGGCCGATCCAAGATTGAGGTCACCGCCGGCTCTCCTGGTCCTGTGTAGGCCCCTGACTTCCTGCTCACCCTCTGGGGACCTAGCCTAAGGGGGGTGGCTGCCCCTGCAGATTGTGAGGCTCCTATACTGGTGTCACTAGGGTTGGTGTCACCCGGTGCGGGTAACTCATGGTGTCACCCCCTTCACGACTTACTTAGGTGAACTTCAGTATGAATAGTGGTGGACAAGCCTTGAAAGTTAATCTACACTTGTCGTGCTAGGGTCCACCTGCTGGTGCTACGACACCGGGGCTTCTAATGTCTTGCGAAGCCTTCTAAGTTCTAGCATGAGATAGTGCTCTCTCAGGAGAGTGGTCTGGTGGACTGGTTATTAAGGCTGAACCTGGTTCCCCAGTTCCAAATTTAGCAGCTCTGGCCATAGTGCCACATCCTCTCCCCCACTGAACACCATACTGTCCCACTGAGAAAAACTCAGACTGCCTTCAACTACAACCCAATTATTGCCAGCTATAAAACACCTGGATGCGGCTCAATTTAAATTACACACTGGGCAAGAGCAATATGTGGCAGCATCCTGGAAAAAGCAAACAATCATAGGGGATGCAAAATTTTACAAACCATGTGAAATGTAAGCAGGAACAACATGGTTACCTTAACGCTTTTACACTCACTGTTCAGAAATCAGTGAGTGCTTTTGTCTGAAAAGTTAAGGACATGACTACAGGGCCCTGAATGGACCCATTTCAATGGCCATTACTATATCCTTACAAAACGTAAGCAGTATGGTAAAAAAAGACAACATCCCTAGATGCAGAGCAGCAGTAAAAATTTTGTTTTTCAATCCTCACATTGCAGTACCTCCAGGATTGGTGCACTAGTTCCAAGCCCAGGGAAAACAAAGCCAAGACAACAAAACTAGCGCTTCACTGGCAAACTCTGTAAAAGTGGCGCTAATGTGTTTGGGTGTGAATAAAATAAATCTGGCCAGTTTGCTACCACTCTGTCTTACATTATTTAGTTATTCATTTTTCATATTTTTAAACTTTTATTCCCGATGCTGCACTTTGGAATTAAATGTCAGAAAAATACGACATTGATTTCCAGCAAAAGTGATTTTCTTTTTTGGATCCATTTCACAGGGGTGCAAATAAAAGAAAGGAGAGGAAAGAGAGTGAGAACCCTGTCTTGAAGGCAGCCACTGTTTTCAGTAAGAGTCAGACTCAGAGAAGAACTGCCGCGCTAGCAGGCGAGATTGAGGCCTGAAGTTATTTACAAGAAGAGATACACACAGTATAACACCCTTAGAGGTACAGACACCAGCGGAGATCTGCCTCCTCCAAAAGAAGGCACTTCCTGGGTTAAAGGTCACTTTTTTGGAGACGGATAATGAATTAAAGCGGCTTCAGCAACATCACCAGATCACGGACCTGGGTTGAAAAATACAAATTGGGTCAGGACATTTCTGTAATTTCCATCATTTTGAGTGATGCTTGTCAAGTGTGTAGCGTCTAGTATCTGGAGTGAGCTTTAAACTAAGGGGCAGATTTATGTTTCCTGGCGCATCCCTGCAAATCAGCAGGGATGCACCAGGAAAGATGCGTCACGCAAGTTTACCCTTGCGCCACCACAGATGCGCCGCATTTACAATGCAAAACCAAAGGAAATGATGGACGGAGTGTTGAACATTGCAAGCACTCACCCCCAATCAACTGATCTGGGTTTAATCCATCACCGTTCTTTAGCCCACTCTGCCACCCCAGTTCAGACATGGCCATATGCAAATCAGTCCGACCCTGTGCCTCATGGGAACAGTCCAGCCCAAACTGCCAAGCCATGTGTTCCCTGGACTGGAAACAAGCTTCCTAGGATCGGTTTCTGGCATTTCAGCCGTCTTCAGCCAGGCTTGCTTGAATCCAGTGGCAAAGTGAGCAAGGGACTCACGTCTGAGCATACCCTGCCAACTTATTGCGAACAAAGCAAAGCCAAAGGAAATAATGGACAGAGTGTTGAACATTGCAAGCACTCACCCCCAGTCAACTGATCTGGGTTTAATCCATCACCGTTCTTTAGCCCACTCTGCCACCCCAGTTCAGACATGGTCATATGCAAATCAATCTGACCCTGTGCCTCATGGGAACAGTCCAGCCCGAACTGCCAAGCCATGTCTTCCCTGGACCGGGAACAAGCTTCCTAGGACCGGTTTCTGGCATTTCAGCCGTCTTCAGCCAGGCTTGCTTGAATCCAGTGGCAAAGTGAGCAAGGGACTCATGTCTGAGCATACCCTGCCAACTTATGGCAAACAAAGCAAAGCCAAAGGAAATAATGGACAGAGTGTTGAACATTGCAAGCACTCACCCCCAGTCAACTGATCTGGGTTTAATCCATCACTGATCTTTAGCCCACTCTGCCACCCCAGTTCAGACATGGCCATATGCAAATCAGTCTGACCCTGTGCCTCATGGGAACAGTCCAGCCCGAACTGCCAAGCCATGTCTTCCCTGGACCAGAAACAAGCTTACTAGGACCGGTTTCTGGAATTCCAGCCGTCTTCAGCCAAGCTTGCTTGAATCCAGTGACAAAGTGAGCAAGGGACTCACGTCTGAGCATACCCTGCCAACTTATGGCGAAAAAGCAAAACCAAAGGAAATGATGGACGGAGTGTTGAACATTGCAAGCACTCACCCCCAGTCAACTGATCTGGGTTTAATCCATCACCGTTCTTTAGCCCATTCTGCCACCCCAGTTCAGACATGGCCATATGCAAATCAGTCTGACCCTGTGCCTCATGGGAACAGTCCAGCCCGAACTGCCAAGCCATGTCTTCCCTGGACCGGAAACAAGCTTCTTAGGACCGGTTTCTGGCATTTCAGCCGTCTTCAGCCAGGCTTGCTTGAATCCAGTGGCAAAGTGAGCAAGGGACTCACGTCTGAGCATACCCTGCCAACTTATGGCGAACAAAGCAAAAGCAAAGGAAATGATGGCCGGAGTGTTGAACATTGCAAGCACACACCCCCAGTCAACTGATCTGGGTTTAATCCATCACCGTTCTTTAGCCCACTCTGCCACCCCAGTTCAGACATGGCCATATACAAATCAGTCTGACCCTGTGCCTCATGTGAACAGTCCAGCCCGAACTGCCAAGCCATGTCTTCCCTGGACCGGAAACAAGCTTCCTAGGACCGGTTTCTGGCATTTCAGCCGTCTTCAGCCAGGCTTGCTTGAATCCAGTGGCAAAGTGAGAAAGGGACTCACGTCTGAGCATACCCTGCCAACTTATGGCGAACAAAGCAAAACCAAAGGAAATGATGGACGGAGTGTTGAACATTGCAAGCACTCACCCCCAGTCAACTGATCTGGGTTTAATCCATCACCGTTCTTTAGCCCACTCTGCCACCCCAGTTCAGACATGGCCATATGCAAATCAGTCTGACCCTGTGCCTCATGGGAACAGTCCAGCCCGAACTGCCAAGCCATGTCTTCCCTGGACCGGAAACAAGCTTCCTAGGACCGGTTTCTGAGGTGGCAGAGTGGGCTAAAGAACGGTGATGGATCAAACTCTGAACTGTTGACTGGGTGTGAGTGTTTGATTGGTTCTGATGCTCCGTCCATCACCACCCTCTTTTGTACCGCTTTGTTCGCCATAAGTTGGCAGGGTATGCTCAGACGTGAGTTCCTTGCTCACTTTGCCACTGGATTCAAGCATGCCTGGCTGAAGACGGCTGAAATGCTAGAAACCGGTCCTAGGAAGACTGTTTCTGGTCCATGGAAGGCATGGCTTGGCAGTTCGGGCTGGACTGTTCCCATGAGGCACAGGGTCAGACTGATGTGATGTGATGTGAAGGACATCTAACATGGGTTTCAATTGGAATTCTATAGAGCATATTATCAAGCCCATTATCGCCGTTTTAGCGGCAGTTTTCTGCCGCTAAAGCGGCGATTATGTTATCGCCTGGCTTGATAATATGCCCCTTAGTTATGTGAGGGCACCAACGGTTTTGCACTGCACTGCAGTGGTTAAAACAGGGATGGAAGACGGAACAGTCCATCTATTTTTAAATCACTGCAGATTAAAGTTAAAGTTTAATCTGCAGTGTTTTTTAAACATAAAGGGACTGTTCCCTCTTCCAGCCCTATTTAAAAACCAATACAATGCTGATTAAATCTGTGGGCAGAGTGTCTGAATTTATTAATATATACGCGTTACATGAGTAACACAGAATTACTAAGGGGCATATTATCAAGAAAGGCGATAATGGGCTTGATAATATGCTCTTTGGAATTCCAATAGAAGCTCAGGTTAGATGTCCTTCACATCTAACATGTGCTTCAATTGGAATTTTGTGATTCCATAACAGTCATTTTTGAAGGTAGAGGTATGTAAATAGAGGCATAAAAAACAATTTTTTTTTACCACAGAGTTTACATTTTTGTAAGTCGTAATTTTCATATTTCTACCTATTTATAGTTTGTTTGTTTTTTACTTATTTTTTATTAAGCACTGCACCAAGGATATCTGTAACAGTTGTCTTGCACATACATCTACATTTCAACAATTGTGTCGTTGCAATAAAATAATGACATGACATCTCTTTTTCCCTTGCCCTCACTACCGTTGAGTCGATCGAACGGGTTCTAAGAGCAGTGCATTTTGAACGAGCACTCAAACATGTATACAATAATACAATAATAAGAACAATAATCAAAAGGAACAATATTCCCCCACCCCTGTCCCATACCTCCTCCTAGCAGCGACCAGCAAGTATTACTGGTCCCTGATAAGGTCAATCTGGCACTGTACCTGTGGCTAGTTTATTATACACGTAAAATCTGGTGCAAGAGGGCACTTACATTGTTGTTGCATTGGGTGTTCGTGTGGGCTGGGTGGATGGTGAAGTGTGCGTGACACCCTCCTCATTTTGCGTTATTTCTGCAGACATTGCAGTCAACATAACCTATTTACAGTTTGTGGTGAAAACAGTTGTGCACTCAGAAATCTATGCATTTTTGAAAAGTTAATAAAATTCGAAATTCAGCAAAAGTTTTTTATGCAAATCATTCATGGTTTTGTCAAACAAACTAATGCTTAAGATAAAAAAAGGAATGAAAATAATTAGGAAAAAATTGTTATTAAAGGCAATGGGGTATATTCACAAGAATGTGTGATAACTACCGCAAGTGAAGTATAACGCAACTTTCAATATCGCAGCCCATCGCGGGAAAATAACCCTGTGTCAACGTGGGATTCACAACAAGGCGGTAGCATGCAATAGTCTGCTGAAACCGCAGGCAATGTCCACGATACAACCACCTCGATGGAGATAAAAACACAAACCACAACACCAAAAAACCTGCGATGGGCCAAAGCGCGATGAGGTAATCAGTGATAAGCAGCGCTAGGCCTGCAACACACACCTGGCAGGTGGGAAAAATCACCATAAAAGCAGAAAAAAAAAACACAAGCTGACCTACACCCAAGCACCATGGAGGCAGCCGGAGCAGGCGCAGAGGACGAGCGCAACCCCACAAGCACCCCGGACGACCAGGCCGGGACCTCGGGGGCAGGAAAGGGCAAGTACATGAAGACAAGGAAGACAAAGTTCAGTCCGCAGGCAAACAGGATCAAAGTCACGAAGGTGATGGATAACCATCAACAAATCTTCGTCACCTCCGTGTCACTGGGCACCAAAACTGGAATATGATAGGACATCGTCGACAAGGTGAATGCCGTCGGAGAGCACAAGAGGGGAATGGACGAGGTCAAGAGGCGATGGAATGACATCAAGCGGAAGACAAAGGAGAAACTCTCCACCAACCAGAAGGCAGCAACTCAGACCAGAGGTGGGGGCCCAGCACCACAGCTGGAGCTGGATGACATGGAGGCGCTGGTGTCGACAGTCATCAGTGTGGATACTGTGGCCGGAGTCAGGAGACCGGACACTGCTCAACAGGACACAACACAGCCCTAACAGGGTGAGTGATCACCAGGTACTGGGGTGACGGGTGCAGATGGCCACGATGGCACACATGCACAATCAAGCAGGGCACAGTGCACACCCACAATGACCCTGGCTCCTCACACAGACCCACAGACTGTCACAATGTACAATGCCATGCTGTCTGTCAACCTGTACCATGCGGCTACATACATGTGGACACATTGTAATACACCATCTCCCCTTCACATCGCAGGGGCTTCGCCAACACCTTCTGCAGAGCAGTCCCAGCCACTCTTCACTGATGATGAGGAGGACAACCCCAGCATCGATGCACAAGCCCTCCTAGACATCATTGACCTCATCCGCGACTCACTTCCAGGAGCAGGGCAGCCCAGCTACATCGAGGAGACCCCACCCACCACCCAAACCACCCAGCAGGAGACACCCACAGCCCCGGCACCCTCCCAAGTTCCCCAGGAACAACAAATGGCCTTCCAATGCCGTGTGCTGGAGGGCCAGAGGGAGATGGCTGAGCAGGTGTGGGTGGGGTTTGAACTCATGGCTGCCAAACTGGATGCCATCCTTGGGTGTCTATGTCTGCCCCATCAACGAGCCCTGACTGACATCGCTGGAGTCATGATGTGGAGAGTAGAACAGTTGTCCGCTCAGAGTGGCTCCAGCGATACCAGCCGTGAGCTGGCACACATGCAGAGGCTCATGGAGGACATGGTGCATATGGAGGCGGAAAGGATGGCAGCCACCGCTGCACATCATCGAAATGTAGGTGGGTCATGCCCTGCAGACCTCCATCATGGCATTGCTGCTACAAGGCGTGGCGCTGATGAATGCAGCTGCCCCCACACCATCCACAACCCCACCCCTTGGTGTGTCAGTGCCTCACAGTGAGGCAGACATATTCACCCAGGCCCCTGATGTGGCACACAGTGCCGCAGCCGGGACTGCAACACCCACAGGGGAGGGCAGCGCACACATCCGGGGATGAGGTCATGGATGGCTTTGTGATCAGGAGGCACTAGCATTCATTTCCGCCACCTGGCCTGTTCCTGCTTGGTCCCGCACATGGTCTCATGACCTTCCACTGACCCCCGATACACTCCGATGCACTCACCTTGGATAGAGACATGGACTGCCACATCCTGTTTGAAGACCAATGACACGGCGACCAGACTGCGGACTGTACCCTTCCCTTCCCCAGGACTTGTCATCCCCGGATGGACTCAGGCTGGCCCTCCACGAGCCCATATTGTGTAGTGTGCTGGGCATTGCCCTGTACCGCTCCAGCTGCATGACTGCACTGGATGTGCAATAAACATCCAGTGACGCACTGCTGTGTCATGTCTTTCATCTGTCATGTATGCATGTGTGGATGAATGTAGGGACAGTGATTTCCCTTGCGTCAATGATGCTCAACCTGTGGTATGCCAGTCAGAGGGTGCTACATTGCATTTTGTGTACCGGAAACCCGTGGACACTACAACCCGGACACACGCATCACTCACTTCCTTGTCCGGACTTGGACTGGACCATGCCCAGAGCCCACGAGTCATTGTTGAAAGCCCTGCGCATGTCTGGCGTACGGCAGGCCAGACCACGCCACTTACTCACCGAGGGGGGGCCCTCATTGCTCCCTGTCGCAGGCGAACTCGCTGGTGGTGTGCAGGTCACTGGTCTAGTTGTCAGCATGTCACAGCCAATCCCTGAAGGCAGGTTTGCACGCACACCACACCCATCTGGCACAGGCGTCACAGGCCATGTGACTCTGCCAACATAAGGGGCCGACGGCATCACATTCCCCTCTGCCGGTGGTGACTGGATGACGGACGCTCCACGGTCCACAAACATAAAGGGCCCATTAGTTGTTGCACACAGGGTAGTGGCAACCCAGGCCTGCGTATGGCATGGGCCGACCACCACGTGGCGCTGACTGGGGTTGCACAGGGTTAGTGGCAACCCAGGCCTGCGTACTGCACGGGCCGACCACCACGTGGCGCTGACTTGGGTTGCACAGGGTTAGTTACACCTGGCGCATTGCGGATGGCACTGGCACCCTGCCACGGGCTGGTGACTTTGGGTGCACTGAGTCAGTGGCACCTTAAGCTGCTGAGTGGGTGGGCATCCTGCGATGATGCCCCGTCCCGGTGGTCCAGTCAACTCAGGTTTCGTGTGCCCTGCTGGACCGCAGTAGGCCAGAGCCAGAGGCTGCGCGGGCCTACCGCCATGTTGCGGGGCTTCCGGGTTCACAGAGTTAGTGGCACCCTTTGGGCTGATCGGGTGTGCAAAAGACACACAATTGATGTACGTAATGCTGAACAAATCAAAACTGAGCGGGTGTGCAGCCTGCGATGTTACCAGGTGCACTGGTATGTCCCATGCCATGGAGTAATAAAGACCCAACACCAAAAGTGAGACCTGGTGGCCTGCGGAGCATGGTTGCATGTTGTGGAGGGACCAATGTCCGCAGGCCCGGCCTTGTGGCTTGCAGTGGCACGTGGTGGGACATTCTGTCTTCACGGCGGTGGTGGGAGGTGAGCAGTGAGGCCTTGGTGTGCATGGGTAGGCATGTTCCGTGGGCGGCGGGAGCCTTTGTGATGCCTCTGCCTGGGTGTGCATGGGCAGGTAGGCGATATTATCTTGTGCAAGTGTGTGTACTGTGCCAGTCATGTATCTGGACTCTGTTACAAATGACGGCTCTGACTCAGATGTGGGACCTGGTGTACTGCTATACACACCGGCACGTGGTTGGAGACACACCGGTGGCAGCAGCTGAGCAGTGTGGCCTGGGTGCGCAGAGGCGAGCTCACTTCTCTCTCTCTCTCTTCTTCTCTCTCTCTCTCTTCTCTTTCTCTCTCTTCCTCTCTCTCTCTCTCTTCTTCTTTCTCTCTTCCTCTCTCTCTCTCTCTCTCTGTCCTTTGATGTGCGCAGGACACACCTTCTCATCAAGTTTTTTGTCTTGCAGGCTGTGACCTACCGAGTGTCCCGAGGGGAGCCACCGTGTGTCTTCATTTAATTTCTGTGTTCATTTAAATACATTTGTATTTGTTGCTTTGGAAGTGCATGTGTGATGCTCATTTCTGTGACGAAACATGCATTTCACCTGTTGTGATTGTGCGACATCAAGCAGATTATTTTGTGCATGTTTGGGTGTAGCTGATGTGGCATGTCTTAGTTCGGGGGTGCAGGGAGGGGGGTGGTGTCGGTGGGTGTTGTGGCCCTCTTGGATGTCCGGGCCGCATGATGAATGGCTCCATGGCATCTGTTGCACTTCCGATGTGGCCCTGGGCTGTGCTCCCTTTTGTGGTGCTGGCTGCCGTCTGACTTTACACCAGGTCAGAGCAGGTGTAGAATTCCTGCTGCTAACGCACTTCATCGCCTACTTTGTGTTTTTGTCACCCATCTGGCTGGTCGTTGAGAATGTTGTGGTGTGGTGTTGTCGCGGCTTTTGGCACGGGAACGTACACTCTACATCTCATTAGTGATAGTTGCAGGGGTCCTCTGTGGCGATGTTTTTTGCGGCTGCTATCGCGGGTAAACTGGCGCTGTGGGCTGTTAACACCAGCTTGTGAATGGGGAGGTAAATTTATCACGACTTTGGCTGCGATAAAGTACAGATAATTTGGCGATAGCTCCTTGTGAATATGCCCCAATGTTTTTATTTGTAAATTTTAGCCCCATGGACAATTTTCAAAATATATATACTTTTGTGACTTTGAAACCCTTCTGTGCACAGGGGTAACTAGTGTTTGATGGTTTTCTAAATGTGATCAGGATACTGAGTTTAGGAATACTGGCTATTTGTACATCTCTGAAACTGGGGGTTACTCATAGTACCATGTACTTTGGAGGGCATTTTGCAAAATGTTTCGTCTTGCACAATGGCTTACATTTGAAGTCAAACATGGAAAGGCGCAATGTGGAGACATCAAATTTTGGCATTAAAATGACCTCTTGGCAGGTGCGGTTAATGCAAAGTTTGGACCTGAGCTTTGCCTCCACCCAGAAAAACCTACCAAACCCAGACATTTCTGAAAACTAGATATCCAGGTGAACCCAGGGTGGTCTGACTTCATGGATCTCACAAACGTTTGTTACCCACAGTGCCTTGCAAATCTCAAAATTTGTCTAAAATCATGCATGTTTCTATATAGGAAAGTTCTGAAATCTGCAGGGACCACAAAATTCCTGCCCACCCCTCCCAGCATTTTCACCCTTCTCTCAATAAAAACAGTAGCTCATTTATAAGGCTGGTCCTAGAACCCACAACAGGAAAGCCCCCAAAAGGTGAAGTAGAGACATCACATTTTTGGCATGAAAAACAACCCTTTTTGCAGATGTGGGTAGCTTCAGAACTTCAGAACTTGGAGCTAGACTCAGCCAACACCCAGGGAAACAACCTTTACAAAGCAGTCATTACATCGCACTACCTTTACATAGCAGTCATTGCATCGCAACATCCTTTACATCGCATTTCGTTACAATGCAGCCATTACATCGCACGTCACTACAATGCATGTCATTACAACGCATAGTACCCTTACACTATCCAACACTTACCCTACTGTTGCACTCACTGGATTTAGAATAGTAATTTTTACCCCTACACTATCCAACACTTACCCTACTGTTGCACTCACTGGAGTTAGAAGAGTAATTATTACCCCTATACTATCCAACACTTACCTTAAATGTGATGTAATGGTATGCATTGTAATGGTATGTGTTGTAAAGGTATAATGCGATGTAATGGAATGCGTTGTAAAGGTAGTTTCTGAAAATGCGATGTAATGGCATGCGATGTGTTAGAATGCATTGTAAAGGATGTTGCGATGTAAAAACTGTGTTGTAAAGGCATGCAATGTAAATGTATGCATTGTAACGTCATACATTCGACCAAAATACAACAAGTATAAAAACTATACACTCAGAGTACTCACTGGTGGTCTGACAATTTTGATTCCTACTACCTTTTCTTACCCGGTATGCCTGCGAGTTTCAAAGTAAAAAAAAAAAAAAAGAAACTATATTAAGCTTTTCAACATATGAAATACAGAGAAATAACGTGACAGAAAAGGTGCAAGTATTCCATACAGTTTCATTTTAGGTGTGTGTGGTGTGTACAGCCTCTAGATGGGGGACCCAGTGCTGGCTCTCTGTTGAATGATAAAAAGAGGAAAGGGGAACGACTGCTCCCCTCCCGCCCCTGTCCTCCTTACACTGTGTGCTAATATGCTGTCGATGGGAGGGGGGGGAGGACCAACCCTCTGCATACCAACCAGACACAATGGTGCCGATCACGATCCGGCAAAAACCGGGTACGAACCGTCGGACGGAGCATATTCTCCGTCCGACGCGTACCCGGTCGTCAAAATATACAAACATGGAATTACGATTCGCACGGGTACACCATTACCGTACGAATCGTAAAAAAGACCGACCGAACAAAAAACACCTACCAATGCGATCCGGGAAAGCGCCGACCTGACGTCGGGACGCACGCAGCCAGCCATTCACGACCCAGGAATCACGATTCGCACGGTGAATATTTTGCGGCAGCCAAAAACTGCCGGGAAATCAGGACGACGCGAACAAGGACCACCAGTACGCGACGGACAGACGGCGACGCGAACAAGGAGGACCAGTACGTGACGGACACACAGGACGACGCCACCAAGGAGGACCCGTACGCGACAGGACGACGCGATCAAGGAGGACCCGTACGCGACAGGACGACGCGAGCAAGGAGGACCAGTACGCGACGGACAGACATGGACCCGAACCTACGAGTCATCCCTGCCCTCATAGCAGTACACCTCCTCTACAGGTTACGACGCAGACGCCGCAGAAGGTCAGAATAACTAAGGGAGGGGGGAAAGTGGGGTGGGGTGGGGGTGGCACGACCAGGGCAGGCCACAAAACAACCACATGAGTGACACACTACACATGGCCTGGACATACCTGACTCCCATGCCCTGGTCACCACGAGGGGGTGGGGGCGTGTCCTGATAATCCAGCGACCGCCACAACGGAAGTCCGTCACCACGCGAACCGGCAACACAACCAGACAGGTACGTCCCGTACCCACGCCTGAAGAGCGTGGGTACGAGTCGGACCACGCCCACACACGTCACCCCAACAATGGCGGGACGGATCGCACCCACGTGGCAAAGGCCTGGGTACGGGCCGCACAAACATCACATAGCGTGGGGACGGATATGTACGGACCCTACCCCCACCCCGTATGCAAGGAGCGTACCCCCCAGCCCAACAGTGCAAGTACGACCCGTACCCCCACCCGCGGACGTACGGAGCGTACCCCCAGCCCAACAGTGTAAGTACGACCCGTACCCCCACCCGCGTATGCATGGAGCGTACCCCCCATGCCAACAGTGTAAGTACGACTCGAACCCCCACCCACGAATGCAAGGAGCGTACCCCCCAGCCCAACAGTGTAAGTACGACCCGTACCCCCACCCGTGGACGTACGGAGCGTACCCCCAGCCCAACAGTGTAAGTACGACCCGTACCCCCACCCGCGCATGCATGGAGCGTACCCCCCCATGCCAACAGTGTAAGTACGACTCGAACCCCCACCCACGAATGCAAGGAGCGTACCCCCCAGCCCAACAGTGTAAGTACGACCCGTACCCCCACCCGCGGACGTACGGAGCGTACCCCCAGCCCAACAGTGTAAGTACGACCCGTACCCCCACCCGCGTATGCATGGAGCGTACCCCCCATGCCAACAGTGTAAGTACGACTCGAACCCCCACCCACGAATGCAAGGAGCGTACCCCCCAGCCCAACAGTGTAAGTACGACCCGTACCCCCACCCGCGGACGTACGGAGCGAACCCCCAGCCCAACAGTGTAAGTACGACCCGTACCCCCACCCGCGGACGCACGGAGCGTACCCCCAGCCCAACAGTGTAAGTACGACCCGTACCCCCACCCGCGGACGTACGGAGCGTACCCCCAGCCCAACAGTGTAAGTACGACCCGTACCCCCACCCGCGGACGCACGGAGCGTACCCCCAGCCCAACAGTGTAAGTACGACCCGTACCCCCACCCGCGGACGTACGGAGCGTACCCCCAGCCCAACAGTGTAAGTACGACCCGTACCCCCACCCGCGGACGCACGGAGCGTACCCCCAGCCCAACAGTGTAAGTACGACCCGTACCCCCACCCGCGGATGTACGGAGCGTACCCCCAGCCCAACAGTGTAAGTACGACCCGTACCCCCACCCGCGGATGCACGGAGCGTACCCCCAGCCCAACAGTGTAAGTACGACCCGTACCCCCACCCGCGGACGCACGGAGCGTACCCCCAGCCCAACAGTGCAAGTACGACCCGTACCCCCACCCGCGGACGCACGGAGCGTACCCCCAGCCCAACAGTGCAAGTACGACCCGTACCCCCACCCGCGGACGTACGGAGCGTACCCCCACCACACCAGTGTCAGTAGACTCGTACCCTCACCTCTAATGCAGTGTGCGTAACCCCACCGTGTATGTGCCAAGCGCACATATCCAGAAATCGGAGGTGTGTGTGCAGAGTCCACCCAGCAGTGCCCTGAGACAGGAGGGGTGGGTGCCCATCACTCCCAGCAGTGCCCAGAGACAGGAGGGGTGTGTGCAGAGTCCTCCCAGCAGTGCCCTGAGACAGGAGGGGTGGGTGTGGAGTCCTCCCAGCAGTGCCCTGAGACAGGAGGGGTGGGTGCAGAGTCCCCCCAGCAGTGCCCAGAGACAGGAGGGGTGTGTGCAGAGTCCTCCCAGCAGTGTCCAGACCCAGGAGGGGTGTGTGCAGAGTCCTCCCAGCAGTGTCCAGACCCAGGAGGGGTGGGTGCAGAGTCCTCCCAGCAGTGCCCAGAGACAGGAGGGGTGTGTGCAGAGTCCTCCCAGCAGTGTCCAGACCCAGGAGGGGTGGGTGGTGAGTCCTCCCAGCAGTGCCCAGAGACAGGAGGGGTGGGTGCAGAGTCCTCCCAGCAGTGTCCAGACCCAGGAGGGGTGGGTGCAGAGTCCTCCCAGCAGTGCCCAGAGACAGGAGGGGTGTGTGCAGAGTCCTCCCAGCAGTGTCCAGACCCAGGAGGGGTGGGTGGTGAGTCCTCCCAGCAGTGCCCAGAGACAGGAGGGGTGTGTGCAGAGTCCTCCCAGCAGTGTCCAGACCCAGGAGGGGTGGGTGCAGAGTCCTCCCAGCAGTGCCCAGAGACAGGAGGGGTGTGTGCAGAGTCCTCCCAGCAGTGTCCAGACCCAGGAGGGGTGGGTGCAGAGTCCTCCCAGCAGTGCCCAGAGACAGGAGGGGTGGGTGCAGAGTCCTCCCAGCAGTGCCCAGAGACAGGAGGGGTGTGTGCAGAGTCCTCCCAGCAGTGTCCAGACCCAGGAGGGGTGGGTGCAGAGTCCTCCCAGCAGTGTCCACACCCAGGAGGGGTGTAACACATGTGTGTGATGCCACAATTACCCACATCCATACTGCCTACAAGGGAACATGTCCCCATGAACTCATGTCAACTGACTCCACACACAAGTACAGTGATCACCAAGGATGCCACGATTGTTGCAGGTGGAGACATGGCCATGCATGCATGGCCAAAGTAGAAGGGCTCCGTCACACACACAGCTCATGTAGACACAGCTCTGCGCTAAACATTGGGAACACCCTGCAGGGAAGAAACTGGGTACACAGAGGAAGGAATACACCCTGGGACAATTGAACCATGCAGTAACTGCTGACATGACCTAAGGAAGTTAGCCAACACCTTGTGATGGCACACAGATCCTAGGGTGGCCCCAAAGAGCAGAACACTACTACAAATCCCACACACCCAAAGCCTTAAACACCACCCAAAACAATGTAGCAGCCCCACCAACACCAATACCACCATAGCAGGAGTGTGATAATGAAAAAAGAAAATAAAGCTTTAATCAGCATGAGCACAATGTCCGTGGATCAACGGCAGTTCAAAGTCAACAAAGGCCATAGGGCAGTCAATTATTCCCAGCTGCATGGGGGACACAGTGGGATGTGTGTCCCCTACCTTGCCTGCACAGTCAAATGCCATCGTCTTCCATACTGGTGAGGGCATCAGGGGGGGGGGAAGCAACAGGCACCGCAGGGACATCAGGGCAAAGGGGCGGCGTTGTGGGTGCAGGGATGGAGGACTCAACCACAGGGGGTGTGTCATGGCCAAAGGCGGAGGCCAGGATGGCACTACACACCTTAGCAAGGTCCTCCAGGGAGTCCCCTGCACCCGAAGTGACCTCAGGCCCCAAGGAGGGGGGGGGTTCAGAGGGATGGGTTGCAGCGCCACCGGGGGAGGGTGGAGACAGGGGGGGAGACTCAACCACCCTGACCGAGGACTTCCTTGACCGCTTGCGTGGTGGCGTAACTGTGGGGCTCAGGGACAGAGCGGCCATGAAGGAGTCCTTGGGGGAGATGTGGCCAGGAGAGCTGAGGGGAGGGGATTTGGAGGGAGTGGATTGTGTGGAATGCGGACTCCCACTCTGGCTGCGTGTCACACGTTTGCCCCCGACCCAGTGGGTGTGCCTATCTCACCCTGTGTGTGCGTGTCAGGAGGAGTGCGGTGGACCTTCCCTGCTGGTGTGGTGCCTGTGTCTGTTGTGGTGGGTGCATGCCGACGTCTGGGTGTACGTGGGACAGGCATGGAAGTGGGAAGTGTGGATGGGGCAGGGGTAGGTGGGGGGAGGTCGCGCTGCAGGAGACCCACTGCTGCAGTCAGTGTGGAGTCTAGGGACCTCAGCAAGTTGCGTTGCTCAGCCTGCAAAGAATGAATGCCCTCCAAGAATGCCTCGATGTTGGTGAGGGTTTTCCCGTGGGAATGGAGGACATTCAGGATCGCAGCCTGACCAACCTGCATTTGCCGCTGGATGTCCATGGACTCAGCATTGGCGGCAGCAGTGGAGACAGGGGCAGGGGGTGCGGTGCCTGGCAGGAAGGAGACATGCGGTGACCGGGCACGCTGGGAAGGGACACGAGCAAGTGGGAGGCGGTTGGTGGGAACTGAGGGGGCGGTGGCAGGTGTTGTTCCACTGTCAGCTGCTGGTGCAGCCTCCGCCAACCCTGAGACATCCTCCTCGGACCTGTCAGCTTCGTAGTCTGATGTGCCAGTCGACAGGTCCTCGGCCACACTATCCTCCGCCTCTGTCCCACTCGATGTGCCAGCCCCGATGTCACGGCTGCCACTGGTGCTCGGTCCCTCCGCCTGGTCCGTGTCCATGTCTCCCTCTGTGTCCCCCGACGATGCTGTGGGCAGGGTGGAGAGACAGAAATTAATCAGACACCTGTACACATCTGTCACATGAGTCCAATCTACATAGTCAACATTGCATAGCCTGAAGAGGCAGATCCCTAACATCTGCAAAACAAGGTACCGATGTAGGGCATGAAACACAGTTGGTTGAGCCACCATGCCACTGAAATACCATGGAGAGCATGAGACAATAGCTGATGACAGGAAACGGAGTCTGACATAGCACCCAGGCCCTGGGGACAATCCTGCACTGCCTCTGCACCACACAGCGTTTGTGAAAATACCTATGACCAGGGACAATATCCATGAACTTGAGACACATGCTGCATAGGTAATGCTGCAAACATGCCCAACATAACTCGGTCACTGCACCTTGCGTGTGTGTCCAGTAACATCACACACTGTCCAGACCCAGCAATTAGGAATCAGGATTTGACACATAGGCATTGCCCGCCCCAAGCAACCCCCACACGATGCTAATTGCTGAGACACAGGTGGCACCAACATCTCATAGTCTGGGTGATAAACACAGTGGCAGGCAAAAGGCAAGATTGGACGCAAAACAGCAAAGGTGCGCCTGTACAAATAATGAGGTACCAGTGCCCATCCTCAGATGAGTATAACAAGACACACAGGCACTGGCAACTGTGAGTATGAAGAGGGACAATCAGGTCAGGCTGCACAGTGGACACCTGTACATAATAGCACGTCTATATACATGGTGACAGGGGACAATGGCACAGAGCACAACCTACGCTGTAGACAGTGAGAGTGTCCACGTTGATGATGACACAAACAACACTGAGGATAAGGTGCCCCAGGGGACAGTATTGGGCACGCAACTACATGCTACTGAATGGCTGAATGGGAATGACTGCTACACACGTCACCATCCCTGCACTATGCGTAGCGCACACTCATGCACATCATGTCACAGGCCACTACATAGGACATGCGCGCTGTAAGGCATGACACATGAGAGACCAACTCCCATGTCTGGAGCCAGCATCAGTGCCAACTGACATGGAACCCACATGCAGTGAACTTGACAGTTCACAGGCAAGGTCCCACAACCTGTTACCCACCACCACCACCCATGATGCTACAGTCATTGTTCTCGTGGACAAAGCGCCAGCCTACATTACCTTGTGAAGGAGTGACTACACACAGACCAGGGAACACATTGCAAGGAGGGGAAGGGTGGCAGGGGCGCAGCGCTACACTTGGGCAAACTGGATGGGCACAGCACCTTTAAACCCTGCCAGTGAATTAATGCCACTGTGCCCTTACAAATGCTGGTGACACACAACAAACGCACATGTACCTACCCCCTTCCGCCTGCTGCATCGCCTGTAAGCGCCTCTCCAGGTCTGGAAAGACCACCGGCAGCACACGCCTGTGGAGGTGGGTCAGACGGCGGCGGCCGCGGTTCTTGTGGCTCTCAGGTGAGTCCCCCAGCAGGAGCCGTGCAATCCTCCGCGTCCAGCACCGGATATCCTGCCAGCGTTTCCTCACCTGGGACAGGCTCCGCCTCCGACCATCCACACGCCTCACGGCACTGACGGCGGTCAGCCAGATCTGCTCCTTGGCAGAGGCGCCTACCTGTGAGGAAGTACAAGTGACACCACATCAATACACCAGCCACATGTCACAGAGAGACATATGTGAACATAATAGCTGGTCACTACATGGCATGTAATGCAGCCAACGCATTGCACCTCTGTCATAGGGACATCATCCTCTGGTGAGGGAAAAGGCAGTACGTGCCATAGTGGGTACTCAGGTGGAATGATGGCAATGTCACAATCAATGATCAAGGCTCACACTGTGCATCACACCCACCCCTCCTGTCTCAGGGCACTGCTGGGAGGACTCCACACCCACCCCTCCTGTCTCAGGGCACTGCTGGGAGGACTCCACACCCACCCCTCCTGTCTCAGGGCACTGCTGTTAGTGATAGGTCCCCACCCCTCCTGTCTCAGGGCACTGCTGGGAGGACTCCACACCCACCCCTCCTGTCTCAGGGCACTGCTGGGAGGACTCCACACCCACCCCTCCTGTCTCAGGGCACTGCTGTTAGTGATAGGTCCCCACCCCTCCTGTCTCAGGGCACTGCTGGGAGGACTCCACACCCACCCCTCCTGTCTCAGGGCACTGCTGGGAGGACTCCACACCCACCCCTCCTGTCTCAGGGCACTGCTGTTAGTGATAGGTCCCCACCCCTCCTGTCTCAGGGCACTGCTGGGAGGACTCCACACCCACCCCTCCTGTCTCAGGGCACTGCTGGGAGGACTCCACACCCACCCCTCCTGTCTCAGGGCACTGCTGGGAGGACTCCACACCCACCCCTCCTGTCTCAGGGCACTGCTGGAAGGACTCCACACCCACCCCTCCTGTCTCAGGGCACTGCTGGAAGGACTCCACACCCACCCCTCCTGTCTCAGGGCACTGCTGGGAGACATCAGGCACCCCCCCCCCTGGTACCCCCCCGACAGTACATGGCATGTGTGTCACACCGGGTCACAATGCCTGAAGACACAGTCACAACATAGGGACAGTCTGTGGCAGTGGCCTATGCACTCACCTGATACCCTGGTCGCCCATACAGCATGGGGTACTGTGGGAGGATCACATCCAGCAGAGCCATGTTCTCCTCCAGGGTGAATGGCTGTGTCCTCTCCACAGCCCTTGACATGGTTCCAGGGAATCAGTAGCAGCAGCTTGGTCGACAAATGCAAAGATGTGCAGGCAAGTAATCCCTCATGGGACCTGGCTGCCTTATATGTGGCCTTCTGCCCAGTCTCATGCACAGGAGTACAGAGTGATTGGTCACTCACATTTGCATCCTATGTTTCCACCAATCCCTTCAAACCTAGCAGTCTGTGGGTTCTCTATCGGTTTCATTCTCCTGCATGATGTCAGCCCCACAAACACATTGCAACAAAGTAGAAGAATTCCAACTGACTTCTGCTGTGCACCTTCCAGAACAAAATCGAAATTTGAACCTGGTCGCCATGACAACCAGCATGCATGTAGGCCTTAATACATGTCCCCTATGTAATTAGGAGAATCACACACAGGTACGGTGCGTTTCCGGGCCCTAGGGCACCCCAAATGCATGGCAACGGCCCGTACATGCATGCCTACGTTCAAAATCACTATGGGTCTGCACGCGTATGCGTACACGTAGTGGTACGGACCGTACACACGCATGTACGCTCACTATCACTATGGGTCTGCACGCGTATGCGTACACGTAGTGGTACGGACCGTACAAATGCCTGTACGCTCACTATCACTATGGTTCTGCACGCGTATGCGTACTCGTTGTGGTACAGACCGTACAAATGCCTGTACGCTCACTATCACTATGGTTCTGCACGGGTATGCGTACTCGTTGTGGTACGGTCCGTACCACTACGTGTACGCATACGCGTGCAGACCCATAGTGATAGTGAGCGTACATGCGAGTGTACGGTCCGTACCACTACGTGTACGCATACGCGTGCAGACCCGTAGTGATAGTGAGCGTACATGCGAGTGTACGGTCCGTACCACTACGTGTACGCATACGCGTGCAGACCCATAGTGATAGTGAGTGTAGATGCGAGTGTACGGTCCGTACCACTACGGGTACGCATACGCGTGCAGACCCATAGTGATAGGGCCGTACACTCGCATCTACGCTCTCTATCACTATGGGTCTGCACGCGTATGCGTACCCGTAGTGGTACGGACCGTACACTCGCATCTACGCTCGCCATCACGATGGGTACACATACGGCAGCACTCCCACAGTGATTTGGGAACATGCACAGGCCCTCTCAGCAGCAGTACGGCGGATTTTACACATCACTGTGGTGATAGGCGACACACATGTCGGAATAGGGCGGACATACTTGTCCATGGATGGACATACTTGTCCAGGAATGGACACCAAGGCATCGTCTGTGCATTACCACATGTGTGGGGCACAGGTGTCACAGGCTGTGATGTGGAACATGCCTCCTGAGTGGAGAAGGCACCAGATGTATGATGAGATGTGTACATGTGTACTGTGTGAGGGTGCAATGTGTGCCAGGCATGCCCTTGACTCCTTTGACATGTGTGCATGTGGGACTGCGCACTTGGGATGAGCGTCACTGGCATGGCACGGACACCAACACACGGAAGTGTCCCATGATGCCCGGTACAGGGGTCATGACACATGACTCATCACCACCCACAGTGCACAATGTGACTATGCCATATATGTGTCCGGGAGTTACATCGGGTTGATGTTGTAGCACCCTCAAAAGCTGCAGCCGTTGCAGCAACCAACATGTGGCTGTGTGTAGATTGTCATTGCACACTGTTCCCAACACCATGCCACATGTGTTACCGGATGTGAGGTGCACATGTATGCAAGGGACACGGAGTAGCGTGACAAGGCCATGTCAGCAAACTCACAAGGAATGTGTGGGGAGTCATGACATGTGCACCTTCATGGCAAGGTGTGTGGGCTGGACTAGTGTAATGTCATGTGACCTGTGGCTCAAGTGTTCCGCTGCCAGTATCTGCAATCAGCATCACACTTCTGCTGATGTGTGGGTGTATGTCACTCCTGTCTTGCGTCGGGCAGTGCACTTGCACTGGGACACAGCTATTTTCATGGCGTGGCATGGGGAGGTTCTCAATCACCGTGTGTAGCTGGGTCTTGGAAGGAGCGTCACCTTGCATCCATACGTGTCCTGGGCATGTAGCACATGCCTGACTCCCTATGAGGCATGTGTGTATTGCCAGATTTACATGTGCTCAGTAGACATGAGTTGTTCTCGTAGTGCACTCACTCTTCCTTGTCACTTCCAAATTACTGCAGAGCGCCTCCTGTTGCCCGAAGAATTCCAGACTTGGCCACCATGCAGGAGAATGACACGATCCGGCTCTACCGGTTCACCCAACCGTTGATTCTGGAGCTGACGGCGAGACTGGCACCACACCTGCAACCGCAGCACAGGTATCCTACGGCACTGACACCCCAGCTGAAGGTAATGGCTGCCCTACATTTCCTTGCCACGGGTACCTTCCAATATACCATAGCTCATGTTGGTGGCATGTCCCAGAGCATGTTCAGCGGTGTGCTGCATGATTTCTTGGAGGCCATGTTGATTCACCTGGATGACTTCATCAAGTTCCCAACCCCTGAACAGATGACTGAGGTCAAGCGTGGTTTCTATGCCCTGGGAGGGATGCCCCATGTCATTGGGTCCATAGATGGGACACATGTAGGTTTGGTACCACCACACGCACGGGAGGTGGCGTACCGCAATCGGAAGCACTACCACTCCATCAATGCCCTTGTGGTGTGTCTGTCCAACATGGTGATTTCGCATGTCTGTGCTCGTTTTCCAGGATCAGCACACGATGCCTACATCATGAGGCGTAGCGGGATGCCTGATATGATGATGCAGCTGCGCAACGAACGGGCATGTGTTGTTGGTGGGTACAGTCTGTCTGATCTGTATTCTGTTTGGCCGAGCAGCACTACCGCTTCGCCAGTTCTAACGATATCCATGTGCTTTCCATTTAGGGGACGCTGGCTATCCCAACATGCCTTGGCTGCTGACACCTCTCCGCAACCCCATCACGCCGGCCCAGCTCCGCTACAACACCGCCCATGGCCGGACAAGGCGAGTGATAGAGAGGACGTTTGGCATGCTGAAGAGCCGATTTCGGTGCCTCCACAAGACCGGCGGTGCACTCCCTTATGCCCCGGCGAAGGTCTGCAAAATCTTCATGGTCTGCTGCATGCTGCACAACATGGCAGTTGAGAGAGCTGTGCCACTCATCCTGGATCAAGATGACGAGGACCATCCACCCGTGGAGGACGAAGGGCTTGGCAATGGGGCTAGTGATGTGGAGGATGTGGAGCCGCAAGAGGACATCCGGACTCGGCTCATACGCGACTTCTTTGCTTAGTGGTGAGTACCAGGGTCTGAGTGTGCACGCATTGGTCCCCGTGTGGCATGCGTTGTGATGTGTGTCTCCACCTGCATGTATGGCACGTGGGTCAGAGGTGTGTGTGGGTGTGTCACTGGAGTGATGGTGGCAGTGATGGTAGTATTTCCCCAGGCATAATTGTGACCTAGCATGTTGTCATACATACATGTGTCGAGTGAATGCACATGCAAGTGGCTGAGCTTCTTGTGGCTGACTTCTTGTGTGTCTCTCTTCCCCAGGTACCTGCGCATGCCGTTTGCTGGTTGCATTGTTGTGGCACTGATATTCCTCATGGACATGGCATCGTGGGCTGACTCAGCGTTACAGGCACGGACACGTTTGGAAGTCTCCATGGGGTAAGGGATGCATCTGGGGTGTATTGGGTGTGGCAGTTGTTCACGATGTGTGCACACTGCCCCGGTCGGGGTTTGGGTCCTCTGCAGACATGTGGCATCCCCATGGGACACGACATGCAGCTGGGTACACCTGAATAGATGGGCTGCCTGGTTGTCAGTCATCAGTGATGGGATAGTGGATTGTGATGAAGGCATCAATGTGTGTGACACTGCCCTCGGACACATACGGTTAACATTGTCTTGACATGGCGTGGGACTTCCACATCAAGGGATGTATGGTGTATGGCGGTCTCTCCGTGAGCAGCTGTGGGTATTTAGCTGTTATCCGACACTTGTGTGCCAGTTCCATGCCTATCACGCATTTGTGCTGCAGAAGGGGGGTGCCAGTGTTGGAGCCACATGTTACTCCACATGGTGTGTTCATGTGTACTTCAAGTTGCCTCTGCAATCCCAAACACATGACTATTAAAGGTGTCCCTATGCCTCCAAGGTGCCTCTTCTCAGTCAATGCTGGTGTGTTGGCACGGTGCATCCTGCATGTCTGGCATGGTATTCCCTGATTGTGGCTATGTGTCAATGTGTCGAGTGGCAAGATGCAAGCTGTGTGTGTGTGCTGAGACTGTGTAATGGGCATGATGTCCATGACTGTGTGGGTATTGTGACATGTGCCATCCCCATGCATCCAACGTTGTCCATGACCCCATTCTCTGCATCCACCGGACTCAAGCTTGCAGGACATGGTTCTGCCACCTGTCTACACGTACCTGGGTGCCCCCCAGGACACGGGCCAGGATCCCTGACCTCTGCGCATGACTGTTGCTGTACTCAATGTGTCTGTCAGCACGGTTGTTCGGCCACCCCCTCAGCTGGTTCTGACCATCACGGGTGTGTATGGTGCTCCATGTCTGTCTTGCCTAGAAAACTGTGACCCATGTGTCCTGTGCCAGACTCAGGCCCCAGGGTGTGGATGGTTGAAGTGAACAGATGACTCAGGCATGTTTAGACTGTACAAGTCACATGTTAGGTAATAATGCTACCAGCAGGCATCTACTCTTAATAGTGTGATTTATTATTGGGGGGGGGGGGCCAAGTGAGGGGCTTTCCGGGATTAGGGAATCCAAAGTTCAGTAGGGGAGTTGGTGTCCTTGCCATTGGAAATCCTCAGAGTCCATGCCACAGTCTTTGTCAACATTGGTCAGCCAGTGACCAGCAGGGCCATGTGGCAGAGAATGTCTCTTGATGCTGTGATGCTGTTGCTCCAGTGGGCCAGGTGCCAGGCCAGGTGTCCTGGGAGATGGTGATGTAGCAGCCACCCTCACGGTCCTTTCCGTGGACGACCCGGCTTCCTGCGGGGAACCTCAGCAGCAGGCCGTGACGACGTCTGGGATGCTCCGTCGGATGTTTCCTCCTCCTCCTCATGATCCCTCCCTGTGGGTGGTGATGTTCTCCGCCTTCTGGCACAGGGAGGGTCGGCCATGGTGTTGGCCATCCGACGGAGTTCAGCGTGAATCCCCTGGGACGCCGTCACTTGCTGAGCCTGTCTGTCCTCCATCCTCCGTTGGTGTAGCTGTAGACAGGCTATTAGCTCCGCATGTTGCTGGGCCTGCTGGACCTTGATCCCCTCGAGGACGGACACAACCTGGGCCATGCCCGTGGTGTCCTGCCGGTATGAGTCCAGGATGTTACGGACATGGGAAAATACCGGATCCCCAGCCAACTGGTCAGGCTCGCGCCTCCGCCGTCCTCCACTCCCACCACCCCTGCCCACTTGCGTCTGGCCTGCACTTGTGGGCACATGGGGTCTCCGGGACCCCTGAGGGGTGGCATTGGCGTTGTCGCCTGCCTCCTCCTGGGTGCCCGGGACACCGTGTCCCTCCTGGCGAGCCTGGCTGCATTGTGGTGTTGGGGCAGGGATCCTGGGTGTCTCCTGGGATGTGGCAGGAGTGGGGGTGGTGGTTGGCACGGTTGTACCTGACGCAGGTGCTGCAGGTGGTTGGACACCAGAGGGGCCAGGTCGGTCGGGGTCGTCCGCAGAGTGGTGAGAGTGGTCACTGCCGGTGGGATCGGTCTCCTGCAGATCCGGGTCCTGTGAGTGTTCCCCCCCAGTGTTGGGGGGTGCAGCACGACGTTGACCTGTGTGTGAGAGAGACAATGTTAAGTTTGATCCATGCAACATCCATGTTTCATCCGTTACAAAGTTGGCACATTTCCTCTTGGAATTTGGATCTGTCTTGCATTCCACTCACAGTGCACTTGTGCATGTGTGTGTCCCTTGGGCACCAATTTGGCCCCTTTAACTATGTGTGGCACAGTCTTACTTGCTGCGTCAAGTGTGACTGCAGTCAGCAGTGGAGTGTGCATGTGTGCCGAGCTATGCATTTGCGCCTTCCTTGTAGCACTGTACATGTGCACATGGAGTGGATCCACACACTCATATGATGCAGGTGGCTGTCCTTGTGCTCGTGTACAGGTTGTAACATGGCCCTGCGTTTTGCCATGATGAAGAGGGGGGGTTCTGGCACTGGCCACCCTTGTCTACATGCACGCAGTCCACCTGCTGACGGGCAGACATTCCCACACACCAAAGGACTGATTTGCTCTCCCTGTGTCTCCCTCCTTCTCTGTCCCCCTCTCCCTCCCTCTCTGTCCCCCTCTCCCTCCCTCTGTGTGTCAGCCTCCTCCCTCTGTCCATCTTCCTGTGTCTCCCTCTCTCTCTGTCCCCCTCTCCCTCCCTCTCTGTCCCCCTCTCCCTCCCTCTGTGTGTCAGCCTCCTCCCTCTGTCCGTCTCCCTCCCTCTCAGTCCCCCTCTCCCTCCCTCTGTGTCCCCCTCTCCCTCCCTCCGTGTGTCACCCTCTGTCACCTTGGCCCAGCTTCCTGGGCACACACTGTTAGCAGATCTTTGAGTGGCCCTTGGCCTGTTGATGTGAGTTTGTTTCTGATCTCCAGGCACCCATTTTGTCTGCTGTGTGTCTGTGCGCTGCTGCTGTGGTGGTGTGTGCTGCCACTCTTTCACACTGTTGGCTGTTCATTAGCTGCTGGCATGTGCAAAACAGTGCCTTCACCCCCATGTGTTGATGCAAGGCGTCCGCCATTTGCTGGCAAGTCATTCCTGTGTTGGGACACAGTGTTTGTCTGGCTGTGACCTAGGCCATATGGGCAGAGGGCATTGTTGTCTGCTTTGGAGTCGCACTATGTGATTCTTGGTGCCCAGCCTCCCGCCATCCGGGTTACCGTGTCATGTGTTGTTGTCTTCTGTGGCCTGTGACTTGACATTGTCCAGCTGGGTGCATGGGGCATGGTGGCAGCAGTGGCATGTGCCTGCTCATGGAGTGTGGTTGAGTAATGCGATGGCTTGTGGTGGTTGCGTGCCTGTTATTAATTTTGGTTGTGGTTGCAGTTCCCCCCATGTGAGGTGCGTTGTTTGTGTACTCACCCGGGTCTCGGAGTCCTTCTACTCCTTCAACTGCCTCCACCGGCAGTATGGCCATCACCCTCTCCTCCCAGGGATGGTACTGTACGGCTCTGCGGGAGGGCCCTCCTCCGGTGGCGTTGGCCTGGTCGTGTTCCTCCTGCCTCTTGGCTCTGACCCTCCTCCGCAGATCGTACCACCTGTTCTGGCAATCCTGCTTGGTCCTCCTGGTGTCCGCAACAGCATTCACAGCATCGACGATGGTCTGCCACATGGCTGTTTTGGCTGCCTGGCTGGTGCTTCTGACCAATGTTCCAAAGATCTGTGGCTCGACTCTGAGGATTTGATCAACAAGGACCTCCAACTCTCGGTGACTGAACTTTGGATTCTTGGTAGTGGGCATGGTGAGGGGTGTGGGTGGGGATGGTGTGGGTGTGGGGGGGGGTGTGGATGTTGGGGGGGGGGGTGTGGATGGTTGTGTGTGTGTGTGAATGTGATGAGAGGGTGTTTGTGAGGGTGGTCGTTTGAAGGTGTGCAAGTGTAAGGTGTGGTGTAGCTTGTAGTCTGGTTCTGTGGTGTCTGGCAGCAGTGAGTCTGTTGGAAAGGCTCATGGTTTGTGTGTGTGGGCCCTTTTTATTGGTCCATGGGTGGGTGTGGCAGTTTTTGAATTTTGGGTGGGTGTGTTATAAGGAGTGGTGGTGTATTGGGCCTCTGTTTGTTTTTGGCAGTTGCAGGTCAGTGATTGTGTTATTTAAGTGGTTGTTGGCCATGTTTAGTGGCTGTGTGCCTTTCGACTGGTGTATTCTTGTGTTGTTTTATTGTGTCCTGGTTGTGTACGTGCGTTTTGAGCGTGTGTACGGTGTGTACATGGGCCATTTGGTTGTACGATTTTGTCCTTGTGTGTGGCTTTGTAAGACTCGTACATGCGGTTGTGATGTTGGGGCATGGGGTGCGCTCCGTACTTAGGAGGTTGTGTTGGGGGTGCGCCAGGAACGTCCAGGGGTGGGGGTACGACTGGAATGTACTGGGGTGTGGGTACACGGGGGGTACGACACGTCCAGGGGTGGGGGGTGTACATTGACGGTGGTACGACACGTACTGGGGTGGGGGGGTGTACATTGACGGTGGTACGACACGTACAGGGGTGGGGGGGTGTACATTGACGGTGGTACGACACGTACAGGGGTGGGGGGGTGTACATTGACGGTGGTACGACACGTACTGGGGTGGGGGTACGACTGGAACGTACTGGGGTGTAGGTTCACGGTGGTACGACACGTCCAGGGGTGGGGGTACGACTGGAACGTACTGGGGTGTAGGTTCACGGTGGTACGACACGTCCAGGGGTGGGGGTACGACTGGAACGTACTGGGGTGTAGGTTCACGGTGGTACGACACGTCCAGGGGTGGGGGTACGACTGGAACGTACTGGGGTGTGGGCACACGGGGGGTACGACACGTACTGGGGTGGGGGGGTGTACATTGACGGTGGTACGACACGTACAGGGGTGGGGGGGTGTACATTGACGGTGGTACGACACGTACTGGGGTGGGGGTACGACTGGAACTTACTTGGGTGTAGGTACACGGGGGGTACGACACGTACCTGGGTGGGGGGGTGTACATTGACGGTGGTACGACACGTACAGGGGTGGGGGGGTGTACATTGACGGTGGTACGACACGTACTGGGGTGGGGGTACGACTGGAACGTACTGGGGTGTACATAGACGGTGGTACGACACGTACAGGGGTGGGGGGGTGTACATTGACGGTGGTACGACACGTACAGGGGTGGGGGGGTGTACATTGACGGTGGTACGACACGTACTGGGGTGGGGGTACGACTGGAACGTACTGGGGTGTAGGTTCACGGTGGTACGACACGTCCAGGGGTGGGGGGGTGTACATTGACGGTGGTGCGACACGTACTGGGGTGGGGGTACGACTGGAACGTACTGGGGTGTAGGTTCACAGTGGTACGACACGTCCAGGGGTGGGGGTACGACTGGAACGTACTTGGGTGTAGGTACACGGGGGTACGACACGTACTGGGGTGGGGGGGTGTACATTGACGGTGGTACGACACGTACTGGGGTGGGGGTACGACTCGAACGTACTGGGGTGTAGGTTCACGGTGGTACGACACGTACAGGGGTGGGGGTACGACTGGAACGTACTTGGGTGTAGGTACACGGGGGTACGACACGTACTGGGGTGGGGGGGTGTACATTGACGGTGGTACGACACGTACTGGGGTGGGGGTACGACTCGAACGTACTGGGGTGTAGGTTCACGGTGGTACGACACGTGCAGGGGTGGGGGGGTGTACATTGACGGTGGTACGACACGTCCAGGGGTGGGGGTACGACTGGAACGTACTTGGGTGTAGGTACACGGGGGTACGACACGTACTGGGGTGGGGGGGTGTACATTGACGGTGGTACGACACGTACTGGGGTGGGGGTACGACTCGAACGTACTGGGGTGTAGGTTCACGGTGGTACGACACGTACAGGGGTGGGGGGGGTGTACATTGACGGTGGTACGACACGTACTGGGGTGGGGGTACGACTGGAACGTACTGGGGTGTAGGTTCACGGTGGTACGACACGTCCAGGGGTGGGGGTACGACTGGAACGTACTGGGGTGTAGGTTCACGGTGGTACGACACGTCCAGGGGTGGGGGTACGACTGGAACGTACTGGGGTGTGGGCACACGGGGGGTACGACACGTACTGGGGTGGGGGGGTGTACATTGACGGTGGTGCGACACGTACTGGGGTGGGGGTACGACTGGAACGTACTGGGGTGTAGGTTCACGGTGGTACGACACGTCCAGGGGTGGGGGTACGACTGGAACGTACTGGGGTGTGGGTACACGGGGGGTACGACACGTACAGGGGTGGGGGGGTGTACATTGACGGTGGTACGACACGTACTGGGGTGGGGGTACGACTCGAACGTACTGGGGTGTAGGTTCACGGTGGTACGACACGTCCAGGGGTGGGGGTACGACTGGAACGTACTTGGGTGTAGGTACACGGGGGTACGACACGTACTGGGGTGGGGGGGTGTACATTGACGGTGGTACGACACGTACAGGGGTGGGGGGTGTACATTGACGGTGGTACGACACGTACTGGGGTGGGGGTACGACTGGAACGTACTGGGGTGTACCTAGACGGGTGGGGGTGTACATACACGGGGGGTACGTGTCGGACGTACGGGGGCTGGGGGGAGTGTTGGGCGCGTATGCGGGCACATGTCTCCATGGTTGCTATAGGTGTTCGGTGCGGACGGTGTTTTTTCCATACGGTTGTACGCTCGGACGCACGGGATGGATCGTGATTCCTCGGTCGGACTTGGCTTTTCACGTTTGTAAGGTAAATCGTCCGAGGACGTGTCGGGCACATTTTCCGACCCGAGGACGTGTGGGGAAATATTCCCAGTGCGGTTCGTATGGACTTTTTACCATGCGAATCGTGATTGCCAGTTCGTACGGCACTTGTACGATTCGTACGGTAAAAAGACCCGATACGAGTCGCACGGGGATATTTTTTGCCGGATCGTGATCGGCACCAATGTCTACTCTGATACACCACTAACAGAGTCATTCTGATCTATCAATCGAGATCTGTCAGGTAACCCCTGTGAGCCAGGAGTCTCCCTCCATTCATGTTCCCCATTTGTATTGGTATCTTCTTCCTCATCTCTTCCATCCTGGTTTTTCCCATCATCCTGTTCCCTATTGCTGTCCCCAAGTGCATCCTCGACCATAATTCAAGGTCCCTTTCTGCATGTTCATCCGTGCTCACTCTCCTAAGTCTACTCTCCTCAGCCAATGCTCACTCAGCAGATCCACCCTCCATTTTGCGAATGCTGGGGCATGGGACTAGCCTCTGCAACTGCAGATCAGGAAGTTCCAAACCACCCTCGCTGAGATCTAGCTTCAGTAATTTGAGTCGCACTCTACACCTCTTGCCTGCCCATACCAAATCCACTAATAGCTGATCTATACTATGAAACATCGCCAGTGGCAGTATACAAAAGGAGTTTTTCATCAAGTAGAGGCAACGGGACAAGAGAACCATCTTACACAGGGCCACCCTGTCCATCACCGACAGAGGGAGTGTGATCCAGAACCAAATTGAGCGCTCAAGTTAATCCAAAATTCTTCCCATGTTCAGCGCATATTGGAGGTGACTATCATGTGTGATCTGGAACACAAGAGATACTGGAAGCTGTGTGTTTCCCATGGCAGTCCCACATTTGGAAGATCAACCCCTTCTTTACCCACCAAAGCGACCAGGGGGTCGAGTACCATTTTGTGGCAATTAACATGAAGCCGCAATGCCTCACCAAAATGCTCTAGCGACCACTTGAGGAGAGGGACCGATTGCTCCCGTTCCTTCACATACACCAACCTGTCATCTGCATACAATGACACAACCTGCTGACCATTCCCGACCGGTATACTCCAAGCCTGCAGCTGGTCTCTAAGATAGATTGCGAGTGGCTCCATCGCCGAAGCAAATAAAAGTGGCGACTGTGGGCAGCCCTGCCGGGTGTCCCTCTCTATATCAAAAGCCTCAGACACATTGGCTCCCAACCGGTGTAGATAATTTATGAAGTAGCTAGGCTCACATCAAAAATCCGATTCCCAAACCCATACTAGTCAAGACTTCCCACAGGTATGACCAGGACAGAGTGTAGAAGGCCTTCTCTATGTCCAGAGACACCATCACATCTCCGAATACAGCGTCCCGTGTCTCATGAATTATGAGTGACAGCCTCCTAAGGTTCTACAAGATTTCACTCAGTCACTTTTCCGGCCATGCTGCGTCAAATCACTGTGCCTGCTTGAAGCAGGCGTAAGGATTGACGCAGCATTGTACTGATAGGCCACCCCTGAGCCTTGCTGGAGCTGCGTCGCGCTTGCGACGCAACTCCAGCAATGCGCCGCCCTTCCGCCATCAGATACGTCACGCATCTGTTTATCGTTGCGCCACGATGCGCTGCATTGTAAATGCGGCACATCTATTGTGGTGCAAGGGTAAACTTGCGTGACGCATCTTCCCTGGCGCATCCATGCTGATTTGCAGGGATGCGCCAGGGAACATAAATCTGCCCCCTGATGTGTAATAACCTTCCCCAACCAAAGGGTTCAAATATTTGCAAGGAACTTTTAGGCAGATCTATATTGGAGATGCGCCACTTTTACGCCGCCGTTGCGTCACTTTTGTGACGCAGCGGTGGTGTAAACCCTGCGCCACGTTGCGCCATATTTACATCGTGATGCATCTATGGAGATGCGTCACGATGTAAAGCCCTGCGCCACGTAAAACCTGCGTCAGGTTTCACGTGGGCGTGTCGACAGAGGGGGGGCGTTCCGTCGCAGGAACGCCCCTGAAAGTGACTCAGTCAAATCTATAAGATTTGACTGAGTCACTTTCCCAACGCTGATGCGCCAAAACCCTGCGCCTGCTTGAAGCAGGCGTAAGGCTTGACACACCATGTTAGGGATAGGGTAGGTTGGCGCAGTGCTGGAGTTGCGTCGCGCTTGCGACGCAACTTCAGCACTGCGCCAACCTTACGCCATCGGATGCGTCACGCATCTATTTATTCCTGCGCCATGATGCGCCGCATTGTAAATGCGGCGCATCATGGGTGGCGCAAGGGTAAACTTGCGTGACGCATCTTTCCTGGCGCATCCTTGCTGATATGCAGGGATGCGCCAGGAAATATAAATCTGCCCCTTTATGTCCACGTTCAGCATAGACAGGGGCCTATATGACCCCAAAACTACAGGGTCCTTGCACGGCTTTGGAAGCATAAGGATTAGGGCTTCCCTCATATGTGCAGGAAGCACTCCCAGTTAGTTTGCAGGGTTCCAAGAAAATTTTCAACAGCGCCAGGAGCAGGGTGGCAATGTGCCTGATAATACTCAGCCAGCAGTCCATTGGGCCCCGGGCACTTTCCTCTAGCCATAGTTTGAAGCGCCTCCTTCAATTCCTCCAGAGTTATAGCCTCACCCAAACCCTTCACCTGTGCTGACGCCAATCGAGGAAGGGTCACCCGTTCCAGGAATCCGGTAACCCCGCAGGTTCTATTCTCAGCGGCGCAGTATAGATCCTGGCAAGATGAGCGCATAGTAGCTGTGTGATAGCCAACTGCCACATGACCAGTGCATCATCTGGTATCTGGAGAGCAAAAATTGTAGGAGGTGGCCGTTCCCTTTTAAGCAACTATGCCAGCATGCGACCTAACTGATCTCCCTGTCTATGTAGGTGTTGCCAATAGTCTTTCCAAACATGGGGGCAGATTTATGTTTGACTTGCGCCTCATTTACGCCGCCATTGCGTCACTTTTGTGACGCAGCAGCGGCGCAAATCCTGCGCCATGGTGCGGGGTATTTACAACGTGACGCATCTGGGAGATGCGTCACATTGTAAAGCCCTGCGCCACATGTAGGCGTTCCAGGGCAGGTGGGGGCGTTCCGGCGCAGGAACGCCTCCTAAAAGTGGCTGAGTGAAATCTACAAGATTTCACTCAGTCACTTTTGAGCCCATGCTGCGTCAAAACCCTGCGACTGCTTGAAGCAGGCGTAAGGATTGACGCAGCATTGTGAAGATAGGGCCCCCCAGAGCATTGCTGGAGCTGCGTCGCGCTTGCGACGCAACTCCAGCAATGCGCCACTTTTACGGCACAGATGCATGACGCATCTGTGCCGTTTTTGCCCCATGGTGCGCTGCATTATAAATGCGGCGCATCCATGGTGGCGGAGCTGGGGTGCAAAATAACTGGCGCATTCCTGCTGATATGCAGGGATGCGTCAGTTATTATAAATATGCCCCATGGCAGTCAAGTCTGTCCCAGACCCTTGCCACAGCTCTATGTGCTGTTGTCAGCACTACCTCATCTCCCTCCCATCCCTGTGCCCGTCGCTGAAGTCCTGCGAGTTGCGCCTCTTCTCCCCCAATTCCAGTTCCAGTTTTTTCCTGATACTGTGGGGCAGATTTACAAGCCCCTTGTGCCACTTTTGCACCGTGGTTGCGTCACCTTTGTGACGCAGCGGCAGCGTAAAAGTTGCGGTCCATTTACAACATGACGCATCTAGGGAGATGCGTCACGTTGTGAAGCCCTGCGCCACATTAAACCTGCGTCAGGTTTAATGTATGCAGGGTGGGCGTTCTGTCGCAGGAAGCCCCGTAAAAGTGACACAGTGAAATCTACAAGATTTCACTGAGCCACTTTTACGTCCATGCTGCGTCAAAACCCTGCGCCTGCTTGAAGCAGGCGTAAGAATTGACGCAGCATGTTAGGCATAGGGCGGCCCTGAGCATTGCTGGAGTTGCGTCGTGCTCGCGACACGACTCCAGTAATGCGTGATTTTTCCGTCAACAGATGCGTCAGAATTTCTGACGCATCTGTCAATCCTTGCGCCATGGTGCGCCGTATTGTAAATACGGCGCATCCATGGTGACGTAAGGATTTGGCAAGTTGGCGCAGGGAAAGTGACGCATCTCTACAGATGCGTCACTTTCTTGTAAATCTGCCCCTGTATGGTTTGCCTAAACTCGCCCCTCTGATGAGCACCTTCAATGTCCTCCATTCCACCCCATGTGAACTCCCTGTCACCCAATTAGAGTTAAAAAGCATATCTATGACATATTTGTGGCCCCCTAAAGACTCAGGTCTGAACCTCCACAGAGGTATAGTGGGCCTTCGTCCCTACACCTCTCATTCCAATAATAAAGGAGCGTGGTTGGGAAGAAACCTCACCTGAGAAGAGACTCTCACAATATCAAGAAGTCACTCACCTACAAGGAGGAACCTGTTGAGTCTGCTGTGAGTGCCATGCGTTGGGGAATAACATGAATACTCCTGAATCGTGGGGTGCACTCCCTGCCATATATCCACCAAGTGGAACTTCTGCACAACTTCCCGTAGACCAGCCAGCAAACGTGGATTCATACCCAACCGCCTCGGTGTCTGTCCAACTGACCATCCAACACACAGTTAAACTCCCCCGCCCAAACAATTGGGGATCCCGCATACGGGAGCAACACAGTTTCTAGCTTACTAAAGAAATCCCCATTATCAACGTTGGGAGAATAAATATTTATCAGGCACACTTCGTGGTCATTCAATACACTATGCAACAGTATGCACCGTCCCTCTACACCTGTTCCCACAACTGGAAGGGAAATCCTTGGGCCACCCATATCGACACCCCCCTAGCGTGTGACAAATACGTGGTGGAATACAGCTGTCCCTGCCATTGTTTTACCACATTTTTGGGCTTCCATCTCTGTGAGATGTGACCCCTGGTGAAAAGCTATGCTTTCTCTCATTCGTTTAAGGGACGTGTGCATGTGATATCGCTTTACAAAGGAGGTAAGCCATCGCACATTCCAGGACAACATTCAAACTCCTTCAGCCATTGCACATCAGCTCCTCGCCCACCCGCCATCGCCCCCTGGCCATCACCCCCACAAACGTCCCCTCCACCCCTCACAACACAATAAGGAATCCTTGCTGCTGCACTTAACATGAAATACTGCATGTTAATGAAAGACAAATAGGGCCTTCCCACCATGGGTTAACACCCCACAACTATGTTCATGCCCATGCATCACAACAACCCCTCCCCCAACAACACCACTATGCCACTCAAATATTGGAGAACGGAGTCCACGGACGTTATCATTCATATTAAAAAACGCTAAGGAGCCAGATAGTTACGTTATAATAAACCAGCTGCTGTCCCCCTCCTATGTGTTCCAATGTCTCACCTCTCCTAACAATGGGGCATATTAACAAGCCAGGCGATAAATTTATCGGCAGAAAACTGTCGCTAAAGCGGCGATAATGGGCTTGATAATATGTGCTATGGAATTCCAATTGAAGCCCATGTTAAATGTGAAGGACATCTAACATGGGCTTCAATTGGAATTCCATAGAGCATATTATCAAGCCCATTATCGCCGTTTTAGCGGCAGTTTTCTGCCGCTAAAGCGGCGATAATTGTATCGCCTGTCTTGATAATATGCCCCAATGTGCGTGTGTGCACAGGGGTTCTCAATGGTACCGAATGACCGATGAGTCATTAATGAATGTAAAGCAATATACAAATCAAATGAATGCAAAAGCTGAAAAATGTGGTCGTGCCTTGCAAAAAGAGCCGCTCTGTGCAACTATCCCAAATGTCACTGTACATGTAATCGGAAGTCCAGACACACTGCCCAAGAAACAAGAAAAAACGGCCATGTGGTTAAACAGTCACACAGGTTCACATTGCTGGTGCGCAGGTCTCCATGAGGCACATGAAGTCACTGCCAGTTCAGTAACCCTATGCAAGGCAGAAGTTTATCTCACACCAACTGGAAATGGGGGGGCCCATATCCACACCCTGCTGACACCTCTCCTTCGCTCCTTCCAGTCCCCAGTGGCGTGCAGCATCCAGCCACCAGGTTCCTCATGCATCTCAGAGCCGGCACTAGAAGACTTCACAACCGTCTCAACCAGTGCCCTGGCCTCTGCCCTCTACTATTGTTGAGACTCCAAGGAAATAGTGCCATCCGTCCGCACTATCACTCTTGCACCTGACCGAGACCTCCTTCTGCGCCTGCGCCTGCTCCATTTCAGCTGTTGTGATACAGGTTTCACCTGACTTCTAGAAATATCTCGTCCCCGGTTCACAGTTTTAGGATGAATCTGGTCATCACCTCATATCTCCAGCCAATTCAACGCTTCCTCCTGTGTTGTGAAGAAGAATGACTGACTATCATGCAGCACCTTCAACTTGACAGGGTACAGCAATATATATTTTAAGCCCATGGCTGCCATTTTTTGTTTGACTGCTCAGAACGATTGTCACTGCACATGAACAGCCCTGGTGTGATCTGGTAAAATGCAGATGTGACATTTCCGAATTTCGGGTCCCCCTGTTTGTGGACCATATGCAAAATTTCATCATGGTACCTGTAGTTCAGACATTTAGCAATGATTGTTCGGTGGGGGGCCCCAGGCAGTGGGACCAGGGATCTATGCGCTCTTTCCACTGTGAACAAATTGGAAAGCAGGGCAGACAATAACATATTCCAAACAAACTTCAGGTCTGCCCTTCTCTGCACCCTCTGGTAATCCCACAAATCGAAGATTTAATCTGTATCATCGCCCTTCAGCATCCTCCATCCTGACCTCCATCTTGTTCGAAAGTACTTTCAGTGGCACTCACCATCTTTTTTAACTGAGAGACTTCTTCCTTAAGCTCGGTCTCCTGACTCTCCGTTTCCGTTGACGGTTCCGCCACCTTACACAGGCCAGCCCTCAGCAGATTTACGTTGATCACTATTGCTTCAACTTTCACCTGAACTGCTAGGGTGGATGCCTCAATGGCTGCCAATATCTGAGCTCCCCTTGGTTCCACCCCAGCAGGGGTTGTCTTCTCCTCCGATGACTACTGATCACTGCTCAATGGCAGGGCAGTGTATTGGTCCATTTTCATCTGCTGCACAGTCCGCACTGCCTTATCATTACCCATGTTGGTGGGCAACTCCTCACAGGGCCTTATCATGAACAGACTCTGACCCCTTAACCTTACTTCGACTGAATGGTGGAGTTTTGCGATCTGGGAGCAGACATAGCACGGGTCCCCAAAATCCACCGTATCCAAGTACCTCAGAGAGGTCGGCCCCAAACCTGCCACCTAACAGTATGGAATTAATACGCGGACAGGCCAACCTCCTTTAGCAATGTGATGGGGGAGTCTTAAGTATGCCCACTATTGCGATGCGCAGAGCAGCACGGATATGCACCTCTTGATTTTGTAGTTGTAGTCCCTGGGAGGGAAGGTAAATACTAACAGGCACAGCAGCAGGACTCCCCAAAACAAATTGTATAACTAGCCGCTAGGGGACACTCTAGGCCAATGTTTGATTCCTTGTCAAGGCCCAGTGTTCACCTCATGAGGAGGAGGCCCCATCAACTCCTGATGACTAAAGCGCAGGAGCAGCCACCACTTCCTGGCCACCTCCCAAGCAGCTCAAAGTCCAGACGCCGTGGTCGTGCAGTGGATTTGACAGGCCTACTGTGGTCCACCAGCGCTCAGCCTCCCTCAAGCTAAGGGGGAGGGGAGCAGTGGAGCCCCCACTCCCCAAACCGGACAGCAGTATCCTCAATCAGGGTTTGGGGGTGTATGAGGCCCCTCGAGTTCTCATCACTCGCACGCCTCAAACTTGAACTTTTCCCCATATTTCTGTGAAATAAATGGTCCACAACAGGCTAAATTTTGAACACCCTGTTATGGTCTTAGTGGTCCTAGAGTAATGCTGCAGAATTATCATTGAACTGCAGAATAAAACACCTGTGTCTGGTCATGAACGATGCAAAGCAGGATGTTGCCCTAATCAGTATGATTAGACCAGTAAGACTATAAAGCTGCTTTGTGTGCTATTACAATTGCGAGTGGAATGCCCAAAGATCTTTTCAGCTCGCCAAGGAAAGTTGGAGTCCCCAGATGCGCCCAAGAATAGGGGACCAGAGTGCCTCAATGCTCCCTCAGATACTGTTTGGTAATCAAATTTGTTTGGTGCACAATTTCCTCAAGAAAGTCATCATAGAGAAATAGGTGAAAGTAGTGAATAGGCAAAAAAAATGAATGCAGTATTGACTTTACAGTCAGCATCTGCAGTACATGGGGGTAGTATTAGGGGACTGCCAAGTTATATATCTCCCTGTGCTTGGCACAGTGCCTGCGGCACTACGGATTTGACCATCCTGTCACTGTCCTTTGCCTGCACAGATTGTGCATGCAAAGGGACCTTATGACTGCCATGGCCGCCATGTTTCTCTGAGTCAGTGGCAGGTGATTGGATGGAACTCCACTGACTGAAAAATCACTTCCATGTCCTGCTCTGTGAACCTCTCCCATGATGACGTTTCATTATCAGAACTGTCTCAGAGATCTCCTCCATTATTTGATTTCGGGCCTGGGCAGCAGTTATGCAATAAGCTGCAATCAAAAAATCAAAAACTATCTTCCTCAAATACTGTTGGCTAACTACAATGCAGAGGTACTCTTAGAAAAACACATTTTCTATGAATGCAGTTTCTATGATATGAGGTGGAAGCGATAATGGGATGCAATGCTGTGCAAATCGGAATGTAGCAGAAAAGAAATACAGGCAAAAACTTGAATTAATATGAAGTCAAATGGCTTATCTGTCTAAGTATTCAGTCAGTAACAATACACTGGAAAAGCTGCGAGAGAAAAAAAAGACAAAATAATAGTTAAACTTGCAACATGCACAATAAGGCAAAATAAAACAAAATTACATTTTTTCCATATACCCTTTGTGGGGATGGATAAATGTGGTATGGCCCAATATGCCGCTCTGGGAAAGGGAAAATATTGAAATTAAATATGCCCCCTTGGTGGGCTAACACCCAGCAAAATTCTTGGTTTGGGTAGATGTTTATTGTTGGGGAGGCTGCCGGGTCCTCAACAGTTTAACAAAATAGGCTAAAACACAAAATAATGTTTTGGTCTTAAAAGCATATATTGCAATAGTAGTCCATGGTACTGAAGGGAACTACTTTGTATGAGGATTTGCTCCTTGTGAAGGGGCAGATTGCCCCCATTCACAGTGAGGGTAGCCAGTAGATGAAGTGGCCTGCTCCAGTGCCCTGTGCTGGTCAGGATGCAAATATGAAATGGATGAAGATGTTGGCTTGCATAAATTATGTCGACCGTAAATTGCTTCAGGCTACGGGGGGGAGGAGTAATCACGCCAAGCACACAGTCCTTGAAAAGGAAAATAATTTACATTTATTTTTGCCCCATGGAGGGTTGTCGCATGCCTTGTGGGCCAACCCCACCTAAAAAAGCACGCACACTTCCTTGGTGGCTAGTGGAGTTGATGGTCGAGAATTTCAGCTGCTGCCTCCATTACCAAGCAGAAATCCTTGGGAAAGGGTCACTAATGGGCTGGAGGGAAGATGACAGAAAGCCTCCAGGTGCAGTCAAACTAATTAAAATGGCCAGCATATTTTCCTTTCGCGGGGTAGACCAATCATACAATACTTTTAGCCCCCCTGAGGAGGTTAAACCCATGCCTGGAGGGCTGACCCCCCCTCACTCCCCCAAAAAAACACTACCCTGGTGCCTAGTGGGAGTTGCAGAACCCTTTTGGGAGAGGCATTACTGAAAAGGGGAGACTCTACTCTTTCCTTCAATTCCTCTCTCATGTGTGAGAGAGAGACATGCCCCCAGGATGCACAGAGCAGCTCTTATTTGTTGAAGGCGGGTTGTTGATGCGAAAACGATTGCGCGTCAGAACTCCTCAATGTAGACCCCAAAATATTTGTACCCCAAGATAATTCAACCAAAAATAACACATCACCTCTTTTTCTTGGTGCTTTGTTGAGCTTGGAATGACAATGTCATGCAGAGAAAGGTGCTGAGATACTGACAGAACCTTGCCTCTTTCTCTGCACCTATTCATAAAAGCCAATTGTTCACATGCATACATGACAATAGTGACAGGTCAGGTAGAATAAGCACAGAAGTAACATCTTCTGAGTTCAGGGACCAAGGCTGTGGAGTTTGCTTCACCAATCCAAGGAATCGGCTCTTCAGACAGCTGTTAAATGGTCATTTGTTCTAGCAAACCATTGACTCTGGTGTGGCACCACAGATTTTTAAGTTCTGTTTTGACCCAGAAAACACCATGTCTGGACGTGGCAAAGGAGAGAAGGGTCTTGGGAAAGAGGGTGCCACAAGGCACTTTGGGGCAAGATCCAGGGCATCACCAAACCTGTCATTTGCCGCCTTGGGCGAGGTGGAGGAGTCATGCTCATCTCCGGCACGGTTTTTCTGGAGAATGTGATCGAGGATGCCATCACATACACAGAGCACATCAAGAGGAAGACCGTCAACTCCGTGGATGTGGCGTATGCCCTTAAACTCTCTACTTACTCCAAAAAAAACAGGAGTCATCAAGCAAAAAACAAAAGCAACGAAACTCGATGAGAACCTCAACTGAACTTTTAACAGTCAGCAACTCAGCATTAATGCGAACTACCACATTTTTTGTTTACAATTCAGTATACTTGCTCTGTGCTCCTACTCTTCCTCTACCCTGGAACACCTATGGATCCCCTCAGTCAGGAGAGAGGTGTGTGAACATGTTTCTAGAAAGGCTGAAATGGTGGCAGGGAACTCAAAAACGATTGTACCGCTAACTCATTGCATACTCTAGGATTCAATGCTTAATAAAGTGCTTTCAGGTGGCTGCAAGGTCACATGTTTAGCTCTGCTTAAAAAAAAAAAAAAATAGTCCCGTATCATTTTTTTTTTTTTTTTTGTCCTCATTTTGCAATACATGTGTCAGGTTTTGATATAGGAGACCAGTGCTATCGTTTCGGGTTCCTAAGGCCACGACTCAAAGTTTCATCAACAGTGAGTTTTCCTTGCAACTGGAGATCTGTTTATCACCTCGACACCTCAAGGAGACCGATAGCCCTTAATCGTTTGGAGTATTGCCAGTAGTAAAATCATTGGACTTGATTTTGGTCATAAGAATTGTGAAAGCACTCCCATAATTCCCAAAAGTTGTATTTTTTTCTAGGTCTTCCACTTCTGTCCAATTTGTTAACTCTAGCTATTGATTTCCACCAATCTAAATGGTTAGGTGGAGTAGTACAAACCCAGTTTATACATATTTCTCTACGCGCCAAAAGTATTAATATAAAAAGAAGGTTCTCTTGTTTTAGGCCTAGATTACTTGTGTTTACCTCTGTTTTATGGATCCCAAAAAACACCAGTTCCATACTTACAGGTATTTGTTTGCCGAAGAGATCCGTCAGAGTCTTACCAACTTTTATCCAGAAGTCTTCGAGCTGGGGGCACTGCAAAAACATATGGATATCGTCTGCCGTATCTTCCCCGCATTTCGGACATTTTTTCGGTTGTTGTTGACTTTTGAACTTTGAAAGTTTCTTTGGGGTCCAATAAGCTCTATGAATAGTGAAAATATGATTTCTCCTTAGTGCGGCGGACTGGATAATATCCCAACATTTTCTCGTTGATGCATGCCATATGTACGAAAGATCTGTAGTCGGCAGTGAGGTTCCCCAGGTCGATTCTGGAGTCGTGAAATTTTCTTCTCCTGCTGTTATTAGAGACCAGTACCACAATGAGACTTCTTTTTTCTGGGGGCCAGATCCAATCATTTTAAGTTCCAGTTGCTGGTTTCCCTCAAAAGGTTCTGTTATTGAACTTATCCAACTTGATAGTTGGTAATATTTAAACTTTGATAAGTGAGTTTCTGTGATGTCCGTCAGCAAGTCCCAGCTAATTAGTTTGCCATTTAGGATTAGTGCCCCCCAGGTCATGATACCTGCTCTCCTTAACGGTAAGGCCAGTTGGTCTTTAAGGCAATCCGGAGTTCCAGGGGAATCCCAGAGTGGGGCATATTGACTGTAATAAGGAATTTTGGTGGATTTCCTAATTTGCAGCCATAATCTAGCTGCCGACTGGAGAATTTTCAGTTTAATCTTTTTGAAAAACTTTTGGTGTCCAAATTTGTATAGGAAGTGTCCCCCTGTATCTACCATCGCTTGTAAGTGTGGTGGATATGCCTCATAATTTTTTAGGAGTATCCTGGTGTATTTGAATTGGAAGGCCTTGCAATATTCTAACATGTCTGGGCTTGCTATTCCGCCTTGGATTTTTGTTCTTCTGAGTTTTTTCCAGGCTATTCTTGGGCATTTGGAATTCCATATGAAGCCGTTTATTTCTCCCTGTAATTTGAGTATGGCAGGTTTGTTAAATTCCAGGGGAATTGCACTGAATAGAAAGGTGAATTTTGAGAGTATAGCCATTTTGACAATATTGGATCTACCTAAAAAAGTTAAAGGAAGACCACTCCATGTTCTTAGGAGCTTCTGTACTTCTGTTGTGACTCTATTAAGATTGGTTTGTGAGATCGTATCTAGATCCTTGATTATATCCAACCCAAGATATCTAATCTTTGATTTTACCAGCAATGAGTTGCTCCTAGTATTCCATTCCATGATTTCTGATTTTGATTGGTTTGTTTGATAGCCTGAGATAGTTCCGAAGTCTTTTATCATTTGGTCAATGTCAGGGCTTGCTTCGGCGAAATTGTCAGTGAAAATCATTAGATCATCGGCATACAGTGCAACTTTTTTTGTCCAATTTTTGTAGCAGAATGGTTTTATCTTTATATTATTTCTAATAGATAAGGCGAGGGGTTCTATGAATAGGTTGAAAAGAAGGGGGGAGAGCGGACAGCCCTGTCTAGTGCCTCTTTTGATGTAGATTTTTTCTAACAGGCTGTCATTTACAAGGATCTTAGCTGAAGGGGAACTATAGATGTTTCTAATGGCCTCCAAGAAATTTGCCCCTAGTTTGAATTTCTCTAGGACAGCATGTAGGAAAGCCCAATTAACTCTGTCAAAGGCTTTCGCCGCGTCTAGTGTTACGATTGAAAGAGGTATCTTTTGTTGGACTGAAATGTCTATTGCCCCAATAAGTTGATGAGTGAGCTCTTGTAACTGTCTACCTTTTATGAAACCTTTCTGATCTTCATGGATTAAGTTCACTGCACATTTGCTCAACCTTTTTGTGAGGATCTGAGTATAAATCTTGTAATCACAGTTCAAAAGTGATATGGGTCTGTAAGATTCACATTTACAAGAGTTTTTGTCTGGTTTTAAAATTAGAGTTATTGTTGCTTCATCCCATGAGCCTGGTTGTTTCATTTTATTCACAAAGATCTCGTTAAATAAAAGTGTTAAATGAGGAAGTAAGGATTCCTGGAGAGCAGTATAGAATTCATTTGGGATGGAGTCTGGGCCTGCCGCTTTCGCTTTTTTAAGGTCTTTTAGAGCTTGGGTAATTTCCTCTTCTGAGATTTCTTCATTTAGCTCTGCGATCTGGGCTGGAGTCGTACTCGGGAGAGTTAAATTTTCTAAATATCGGTCGATCTGAGATTTGGTAGGAAAGCTATCTTCTAAGTAGAGGCCCCCAAAGAATTGTCTAAATTCCTCCTTAATGATTATTTCATCTAGGGTTTTTTTAGGGGGATTCCCTACTAAATAGTCCCTTATCATACCTCCCTCCTGGTTACGTCCATTCTTTTGGCTTTTGTAACAAGCTAAGGGGCATATTATCAAGAAACGGCGTTAAAATTATCGTCGCTTTAGCGGTAGAAACTGCCGCTAAAGCGGCGATAACGGGCTTGATAATATGCCCTTGAGAATTTCCATAGAAGCCCATGTTCTGGTGTCAACATGGGCTTCTATTGGAATTCTCTGCGGCATATTATCAAGCCCATTATCGCCGCTTTAGCGGCAGTTTTCTGCCGCTAAAGCGGCGATAATTTTAACACCGTGCTTGATAATATGCCTTGTGATATGCTGTCAGGGGTTCAATTCTGTGCAAACTGCAGTTCACTGCTACTGTGCTTGGAAGGTTCTTTCAGTCCCAAAATAACTTCAATATGTTGGCAGTGGAATACGTTTCTTTATCAGCTTCCCCAAGAATGGAGCTATAACAGAAAGACTGAATGGAATCACTGTTACACTTCAAACAGGTCTACCATGTCATTTTTTGATGGCCTATCTGATAGAGACTTTGATCTGTCGATTCGTTACATTAAAATTATACCCTGGCGTTAGACTGGATCTGGAAACTTTTCCAGGAGTACCTCTGTGCACCAATAGGTTATGTTGTTTGGCTCCATATCTGCATCGTCCCTGCCAGAAGTGACCTGTACTGTGCCTATATAGGCGCCACTCCTGCACGCTTTTATTTCAGTGCTAATTAGAGCAGATCCAGAGAAACCTACCTCTAGTCACCTTTTGACAGATTTTTTCTCTCAACATTTTTTGAAGCCTTTTTTAATACCTTGTCTCCTGGTGTGCTAGAGATGTCACCTAAGAAACAGTGGGTTTCAAACCGTGTGGCAGATGTCTGTAACAGATCCACACCTGGCTTGCCTATGGTGCTTGGGGTGGGACCACGGCTCCAAGGCTTGTGAGGAAGGCTACGCCATGCAGCCGAAGGAGTTGTGGGAGCACTACTTGAAGCTCTTTACTGCCTGATGTTGGACGACGTCACAATGATCAAGATCCCAGTCATGTTGAAGGTCTCAGGACTGCTCATGGAGCTGCTCTTTACGTTTGTCATCTCATTCAAATTCATCGTGTAGGTCCTACAAAAAGAAAAAGTCCAAGAAGTCAAAGTGCTCTTGGACTTATTTGTGCTGGTCCAAATCTTTAGAGGGAACGACAACAGAAGTCAAGGCCCCGCACCCACCCGTCCACCTGGAGGCCTGTACCTCGGTCTGCTCTACTCCTCCCAGAGTTTCCAAGAGCCAGAGCAGCCCACGCCCGACTTAAAGAGTTCCATGAGGCCATGCACCTCATAGTTGGGTGGCCTGACCCCTCTGCACTAATCGGGCCCCTTGGATCCAAAGCGTCTCCAGCCTTGAGACCGCAACCTTCTATGGAGCCTTCTCCAGTGCCATCGTTCCTGGCACAGCCGACGCGCTGCAGCGGCACCAGCTCCTTCATCATACCAACTCCGATATGGAGCCAGATAGGCATCGTCTGATGCTGACTCTGTCGCCAGCCAGAACCATGCCCTCGGAGTGAGAGCCAGTATCTTTACAGGGAGAGGATTGGGAGGTATCTAAGGACCCTTATGGTTTGCTTCTCCCTACATGAACCAGAAGACAATTGGTACAAGGAACTGGCAGATGCCAGTGGTTTGGACACCTCAACAGACACTGGTATGGTCTCTACTTCCAGGGAGGTCCTGGACCTTCAGCTGCCCTTGATGCCAGTCAAAACAAACATCTTGACAGGAGTCGCCCCCTCTGAACCTCACCTCTCATTTAATGAAGCGCTTATGGACATTCTGATTGGAGCCTGTTACAAACCTTGCATAGGAGCTCCTGTGCACAGGACAATTGCCCGCAGTCATCACCAAGTTTCCAGGGACTCCATTTTTCTCACTTAACCCAGGAGAGCTTAGTGGGCCAAGCCTCCACCTCAAAAGTTAACTTTGGTCGTTCTCTACTACTCTGCCAGATAGGGGATCATAAAGGCTGGATACCTTTGTCAAGAGAATGTTCTCTTGCGCCAGCCTTGCACTGCTGTCAGTGAACATGGTGTGCCTTTTGGGCAGATACACCCAAACAGTTTGGGACTTGATTGCACAAGTACAGCCCATGGTCTTGGAAGAGACCCGAGTCATACTGTCACAGGCAAATACAGATGGCAGAGATGCAGCAAAGTTCACTATTGGCTATGGACTGGACATGACCGACTCACTAAGCAGAATGATTGTGTCATCCTTGGCACTAAGAAGCCACACCTGGCTGAGAACCACTGGCTTTTCTGCAGATGTCCAAACTTCCCTTATGGACATGCCCTTTGATGGCTCCTACCTCTTTGACAAAAAGGGAGACTCAGCATTGAGAACTTTAAGGAAAGCCAGAATACTGCCAATTCCCTAGCATTCTCCATGGACTCCCACCAATCCCATTTTGCCTTTCACCCCTTCGGTGGCTGAGGTAGTGACTTCCAACTGCATACTTTCCCACCCAGCCATCAAGCTCAACGGGCATCCCAGCTTTTCTTGTACATAGGCACGGTTCCCACAGACAATGTGGGCCCACCAGCTAAAGTTCGCCCCAGTCAGCCACTCCCCGGGCAGCCACAGCCTTTGTCCAAACCCCTTTAGTTTGCTCTCATACTACCATGAGCACCCTGATTGTGGCAGGATTTACCATCACCTCCCCCATTCAGACCTATTCTAATGATACTCCCGTGGCGGATGCCTTACGGAGTGAGTCATATTCACGGAGCTTTTGTATAAATTGTATTTTTGCACTATTTTGCGCGCCGTATTTTAAGTTGTTTTTTAAATTGTATTTTACTGTGCCACTGTTGGTAATTGCGCTTTGCTCTTCTCTCCTGAGGCGGAAAGCCGGGCGATCTCTCGCTGTACTTCTTTCACTCTGTTGTGTGGGGGACTTGGCCTCTCACCTTTTGGGGGGCAGTTGTGTACCTCGCTGCTATTCGTGGGGCTGCGCTTCCCTTCCCCTGCCTCCCTCTTGCCGTGCCTCGGGGCGCACCCCTCTCAGCCGATTTGGAGCGGAGGGATAGACGCACTGGTACGGCGGCCATCTTAGGTGAGGCAGGCCTGCTAGTCGGCGGACTAGGCTTGCTGCCTCACGGGCGGGAAGTATAAAGTTAGATGGGGATGGGGATGGCTCCGCGCAGCGGACGCGAGCAGCGGATGCGCCTTTCCCGCGCCAAAGGAGCGCCTAAGGAAAGCCCATCTGCACCCGTCAGCCTCCCGGATGAGGACGGATGCGGAAGTGTTGGCATTCTCGGGATACAGTACCATGGAGGAATCAAAGGTTACTCTGCTGTACAGCTCTTGGCCTTAAGACCGTTTATGAATAGAGGCTGCAGTATCCATGACCACTCATTTCGGGGTAATTTCCTCTGTACTGGTTGTGGATGGTCATTAATGGAAGGGTGGACAGAGACTGGCCCCGCGGAGTCTGGGCATCATGTCACTCCGACGGCGGGGCAGAGTCCATCTGAACGTTTTTTCCGCGGCGCCCTTTTAAACACTCGGTCTGCAAGCAAACATGCTCAGGATCTGTTTAACTTCCTATCTGACTCTAATCCCGCCTGTCTTTTCCTGACGGAAACGTGGTTTGGCGAAGCATCAAGCCCAGATGTAGCGATTGCCCTGCCCTCTAATTACTTTATGCTAAGAAAAGACCGGCGCATTGGCAAAGGAGGGGGAGTAGCTATGGTGATAGATAAATGCTTTGATTGTTCCATCGTACCTACAGAAGACCTTCTTGGTGCAGAAGCATTGGGTTTTTGTCTGACACTTTCACCCGCTCAATCTTGCGCGGGTTTGTTGGTTTACAGACCCCCTGGTCCTATTGGATCATTCTATGAGGAGTTGGACCTAGTGATTTTGGCAATGAGTGTACAATTTAAGCACTTCATTCTCCTGGGCGACTTTAACATTCACTTTGATACAGCGGATAATGCAGATACCATCAAATTCTTAGACATTACTACTCCTCTGGGCCTGTTACCCTACATAGTGTCCCCTACTCACAATAAAGGGCATATATTGGATCAGATTTTCTCTACTTCGCCCATTACAGTGGCGCCCCCCTTATGTCTGACCACCTGCTGGTGACCTTTAATATCCAGTTTAAAACCACTGTGACTATGAGAGGCAATGGGGGTCAACCCCGGATGTCGCGTGCACTCCATCGTGTAACACCGGAAATGATTGATCAATATCTGCTAACTCACCCCTGCTCGTCGACGGGTGACTTAGAGGTGGACCTAGTCCGCTTTCAAACTTGCTTCATGCAGTGTTTGGGGGATTTAGCTCCGCCTAGGTGGACTTATAAGAAATCTACGCGAGTGTCTGCCCCATGGTACACGCCTGCACTCAATACCAGTCGAAGGCTCTGTAAGAAGGCCAAAAGAGCATGGCGAGCAAACTATCTGGAACCATTGAGGGAGGCCTATAGGTGCTGCACCAAGGCCTATCACAAGGAAATCTATCTGGCCAAGAAAGCCTACTTTGCTCAAAGGATTGAGGAGGCCACCAACACCAGAAAAGAAATCTTTATGATTGTGAAGGAATTCACATCTCCTGCCTCCGTCACGCAGAAGTGCTCCTTCTCGGAACCCTGGGTTTCGCAACTGGCAAGTTTTTTTGTCAATAAGATCAAAAGCATCCAGGCAACTTTTCCATCGGTTGGGCTTGGGGGAGTGTCTTATTCTGAACCCCTTGCCGTTGTGTCTGACTCGGGACAGCCCAGTTTGACGAGTTTTCCACCTATTGAGCCTCAAGTCTCACTGGAATTTCTTTCTAAAATGAGATCAGGCTCTCCGCTGGACCCCTGCACCGCTAAGTTTCTTGCCAAAGTGGCTCATATTATTAACCCTATGGTTAATCCAATCTTAAACCGCTCACTGGAGACAGGGATAGTGCCGCTTGCCTGGAAAATGGCAATGGTCCTTCCTCTTCTGAAGAAACCCTCTCTAGACCCTGCCATCCATGCTAATTACCGCCCTATCTTTTTGCTCCCGGCCCTGGCTAAGGTGGCAGAAAAGCATGTACAGTCCGTTCTCTCACATTTTGTTGAGTCACACGGTGTCTTGCACAATACCCAATCCGGTTTCCGCGCAAATATGAGCACGGAAACGGCACTGTTGGAGGTGGTGGAGGCCATCAAGGAGGTCCAGGACACCGGTGGGAAGGCACTGCTGGTGCTGCTTGATCTTTCGGCGGCGTTTGACACCGTTCCACACGATCGCCTATTGGCCAGACTCGCGGAGATTGGTGTGGGGGGAACGGTGTTCAGATGGTTTAAGTCCTTTCTTGCCAATCGGCAACAGACAGTCTGGGCTCCTCCGTACTCGGCGGCAGTGCCGCCCCTGGAGGTGGGAGTACCACAAGGGTCGATATTAAGCCCCACTCTTTTTAACATATATATGTCCCCTTTGGTGGCACTGGTTGAGTCTTTTGGCGCCCAGATTGTCTCATACGCTGATGATACTCAGCTTCTTTTCACATGTGGAAAAAATATGGACTTTAACGGGGACCGCATTAAAAGCTGTGTGGGTGCAGTTTTTGCCTGGTTTCAATGTAACCAGCTGAAATGTAACTCTGATAAATCCGAGGTTCTCTTCTTCGGTTGTCCTCCGAACCCCTGTTGGAAGTCCTGGTGGCCGGCGGACATGTTTCCTCCTTCCGCAGTGGCCTCGGTGGCTAGGAATCTTGGTGTTAAGATGGACAATTGTCTTACTCTTAAACCACAGATTATAAGCCTGGTCGGTCAGTGATTTGAGTTATTGAAAATGTTAAGGAAATTCCTTCCTTTCCTATCTATTGCCCATAGGAAAATTACGGTGCAGGCTATGATAGGATCAAGGTTGGATTATGCCAACATCCTTTATCTGGGTCTTCCGAAGTTCCTTCTCTCACGCTTACAGGTGGTGCAGAACTCGGCCGCTAGGGCTATCTTTGGCCTCGGCCATCGTTCCCATGCTACGGGACTACTGGAGTCTCTTCATTGGTTGCCAATTCAGAAACGCATCGAATTTAAGGTTCTCACTATGGCGTTTAAGGCCCTTCATGGCACTGGTGGCCTCTATTTGAGGAAGAGAATTGGCTTTCATCTGCCTTCCAGAGCCCTGCGTTCGGCGTCATTGTCTTTGACCACGGTCCCGGTAATTAGGCGTGCCCGGATCGGTGGGTGGTCTTTTAAATATCTTGCTCCCCGGGCCTGGAATGCCCTCCCACTGTCCTTAAGAAAGAGCGAGAGCTTACTGTCATTCAGAAAGAAGCTCAAAACGTGGCTGTTCGGCCAATAAGTCTTTTCTATCTTGCCGGAGCTCTGCGGTTATGGGTCTGTTAGCGCCGGGACACTCTGCTTGAGTAGCTGAGCGCTCAATAAAACACCAGATAACATAACATAACATAACATTGGAAATCTATAATATCAGATAACTGGGTACTTGTAAGAAGCTGGCTCTGTATATACTATACCAAAATGAGATATAGTGTGCACAGAGTCCTGTGGAACCCCTAAGGTTGGCAGAGGTAAAATTAGATAGCACCTTAATCTCTATTTGTGGTAGTGTGGGCGAACAGAAAGGCTTTATCAGAGTAATGTTAAGCATTTGTTGTACACACTTAATCAGCAAATGTTTTCACACACTCAAAGACTGAACTCAGACTAATGTTGTTTGGCGAAGATTCCAATATTTCGGCCTCTATCCTGGAATTACATTAGACTAACTCTGAGGCTGTTGGACCCCATGGCTTACTGCATCCTATTGTTAACCAATGCTCGTTGGCATATGTGGACTTTCGGTGGGACCTAAATTCCCAGTGAACACAGCATCAGGGGAATCTCTGCAACCTGCTCTAGGTCTCGAAGGGAACTTCAGAAAACCTAAATTAGTGACTAATGAACCGAAATTGGTTCAGTGGCAGATCCTCACACTTCCCCACCCAGAACTGACCATAGTTATGGATGCGTCACTCCGGGGAAAGGATGGCCATCTGGGAGAGGTAGAGCTCAGAGGACACTGGTCTCCATCAGAGTCTCAGCTCCACCTCAACTTGTAGGAGCTGGAGGCAGTCCAAATTGGCATTAAAAGCCTTTCTTCCTTTAATTAAGGGAAGGCAAGTGCAGTGTTCAGAGACAACACCACCGCCATGTGGCACTGCAACAAACAGGGCGGGGTCATGGATCCTGTGTTGTGAGGCCCTGCACCTCTGGACATGGCTGGAACATCAGGGCTTTCCCTGTTGGTTCAACATCTGGCAGGATCTCTGATCACCAGAGCGGACATACTCATCCATTGATGCCTGGTAGTCCCCAAATATCATCAACATCTGCAGGTAGTGTAAGGTCTTTTTCTAGACTAGGGAGATCCTTGTGTAGGAGAGTAGGATCTGCTTCTTATAGTTACCCCCACCTTTTGTTGATGTTTCATTGTTTTTCGACTTTAGTTTGGCTGGGGCCCTGCTAACCAGGACCCCAGCCTAGCTGCTTCCTCTCTAAAATGATTCCCAGTACTTTAGTTACAATCCAGATTGGATTCTGGGGTACCCTTATAAGTCCCTAGTATATGGTATACTATGTACCCAGGGCATAGGTACCCCAGAGGCCTACCAGGGGCTGCAGTATGTATTATGCCACCCCTGGGAAGCCTTCCAAAATGACACCACAGGACTGCTACTGCAGCCTGGTTAAGGTGGTGCATGCACCCCTTACTGAGATATAGGTTCACTATATCTCTCCAAATCACTGCACATATAAATCTATCAGTCACCCCTATGGCAGGCCTTACTAATCCTGAAGGCAGGGTGCTGGGTTTTATGTGAGAGGGTGCCCATGCATGAGCAGAGCCCCTCTGCAGCCTTCGGAACCTTTATTCCAGGGTTGTTTGTGATGCAGCCAAACCATATACTCTTAAGTGCATTATAACCAAATGGTAAATGCTAACTTTGGGATGGCTGCACGGAAACATGTCATGTTTGGTGTCAAACACCTTGGAACCATACCCCCACGCCAGTCATTGGAGAGGGAGTATGATCCCCCCTTCTAGAGGGAGAGACATGACAGCACCGGTATACCCGGTACCAGCTGACAGAGCCCTGGCATCACAAAATGGATGCTGCCAGCCACAGACACAAGTCTGCCCTCCTGCTGCTGGACAAAACTCCAGCAGGGGAGGCCTGGACAATAGGTTTCCTGTCACAGGGAGGTGTCACCACCTCCCAGAGAGGCTTTAGTGTATTGGGGCTGGGTGGGTGCACTCCAAGAGTGCTTTGAAGTTCAGCACTGGGGACACATTTGGTGTCCCTTTGCATAGTCCATCTCACGCCGGTTGCAGGGGCTACCAGCCCCTGCTCTGGCGTGAAACTGAACAAAGGAAATGGGTGTAGCCACCCCTCTTTCCTGACCCTCCCATAGGTGGGTCCCTAGAGTTTGTTCAACCCCTTCCTTGGGTATAAGAAAGGAACACCTGGCTACAGGACTTTAGATTACACTTGGACGAAACTCTGATACTGAATCCTGGAACTTTGATGATCTACATTAAACTAGATGACTGAAGAATCTCCCTTGGAGTAAAGGAGTTACTCCCCTGCAAGGCAGGCACCAAAGACGCATCTGACCTGTTCGCATCTCCGAAGCTCCCGCCGGACTCCGAAGAATTTTGCAACACAGGATGTGGGTTTCCGTGGTCTTAGAGGTCAATCAGTTCCCACAGAAAGCCTGAGGCCCGTAACCCTTGTGGCGACCGTGCAACCTGAACTCCTGGACACCGCATCACTTTTCAGAAGTATCAGCTTTACAACGACTCCTTCAGCTGAGCTTTGGGTTACTTGTAGCCCTAACCCCGTGCAGCATTTGCACTGATGATTGCCCACCTACACTCCACGAGTGGTCCGTGAGCTGGCCCTTTCTGTTTTCTCTCGAGGTCCCTTCGTGTTCCTTAGTCCATCAACTGATGGGTCCCTGTGAAGGCAACTTTACTTCTAATTGGGCTTTTCTGGTTGCTCCAAACGTGACCTGCCTGTCCATTGCTTGGGGAGGCCCCAGGACCTTGTTGGTCCACACAGAAGCATCTTTTCTCTTCCTGCATGGGTTGCTGTTGCCAAGGATTGTTGGGTCCAATCCGGGCACCAACACCACAGCACTCGACATCCTTTGTGGAACAGCTCGAACCCAGCTCCTGGTTGTAGTCGATGCCTCCTGGTCTTCGTGGCTGCACAGTCAAGCTTCACCTCTTCACACCTGAAACACCCGACATCGGTGGGCTTTCGTCTATCGTGCCCCTGGTCACTGGCAAGTGACCCAGACTCTGTCCCCTCTGCTTTCAGGTTCGTCTAATCTTTGATCCAGGCTTGGATCACACCAGACACTTTTCTCCTTCCCGGCAGCAGCACTTTGCAGCAGATCGCCATTGAACTCAATGACGATTCCCAACACCATTTGACACCTATGCACCCGGTTTCCCTGGGTGAGGTAACTCGAGTACTCTACTGCTCCCATGGGTGCTGGCCCTGGACCCCCTAAGTCTAAAGGGGTTTGCTCAAAGTCCTCTTCTAAGTGTCCTTCACTTCTAAAATTCCAACCGTGACTCTCCTATAGAATAGTACGGGGCTCGCGCCTGTGTTCTCAAACTGCATACGTCCCCGTGGGTCTTCTGTGTCACTACCTTGGGTGGTTCCTTGGGGTCCTAGCGATTCTACCTGCTCTAGGCACTGTATCTAGTCAAGTTGTGGTTCTTATACCTCTTTCTTAATATATGGTTTGGTCCGCCCCTAGGGCCCATTGTATATTGTGCTATTTACTGTCGTTTTGGAACTGTATAATTGTGTATCTTGGACTCTAATCTCATAAAGAGATTAGTAGTGAGTGTTTGGAAATAAATACATATATTTTATATATACCTTGTGTGGTTCTCCTTTCATTTAGTGATTCAAGAGGTTATAATCTGGTAAACCAAGCTGCTTTACACTCCTTCAAGACTTAGCCTGAAGGCTGCTCTACATAGCTGCCACTAGGATAGCTTTAAATAAAGGTTGTCTTTAAACCTATCATCAATAAGGGTTGTTTGGACTGGTACAAGGTGCCCACTATAACTAGTGCACAGCATAAACCAGGCCAACTTCTCACATTGGTGTGCAGCGGTTGGATTCAAGCTTGCTATTGCTTTACCAGATAATCTCTTTGAGCGACTACCTGAAAACCACTAAAGATACTATAGGTACATATAAATCAAGTTTAGAATACAGTAAGTTCTACTGAACTTAGAGTTGTGTGTCAAGGGCTTGGCACACCCTTTCTACAACTCAAGAGAGTTTAGTAGGCCCCACTAGAGTAGGTAGGTGCATACACCACCCAACTCTAGTTATGTCTTCAAAGGCATAAGCCAGTGGGCCTTTCCCAACTAAGTATGACAATGTTACATACCAAAAATTGAGCAAGGAAATTGAAGACAGGGAAAAGCCCAACCACACAGCATCTCATAAAGTTGTTGCTAGCAGATGACCTCAGAAAGACTCCAGGGTTTGATGAGGTAGGCAGAGTGGGTGGGGCAGCAGAAGAGGAAAGGCAAAGAGGTGACATCATCTATGACCAGGACTCTGAAGCTGACCAGGAGGATCCAGATGATTCTAACTTGGAAAATCCAATCCATCCTGAAGATGAGGAAGAAGGCCTCAGTGGCCCTCTCTATACCCCACCTGGAAGGGTTGGGGGTGTGCCAAGAAGATCAAGATCTCATTCTCTGAAGTCTAATCATTCTGGTGCATCTGGGGGGACCTCTGTCTCTCATAGGACCATTTTCCCCCAGAAGAGGGAGTCCACTTATGAGAGAAAATGCAGACTGATCCAGTTTGAAGAAGCTAAGCTTAGGATAAAGAGGGAACAGTTAGCATTATACAGGGAATCCCTGGGGCTCCAGAGAGCTTCACATAGATGGGGGCTAGAGCCCCATAGTGGCAGCAATAGTGTCCCTAGAGGTAGAGATCATACTCATGATCATAGGAACCTGAACAAGATTGTGCCTCCCTACCAGAGTGGGGATGACATCCAAAAATGAATAACTGCACTGGAAAGGGCCTGTAAAGTACAGAGGGTCCCTCAGGAGCTGTGGGCAACAATCTTGTGGCTCTCCTTTGCAGACAAAGGTAGAGACAAGCTCCTCACTGTTAGAGAAGAGGATGCTGACAATTACACAGTCTTGAAGAGTGCACTGATAGATGGGTTTGGCCTAACCACTGAACAGTTGAAGTTGAAGTTCAGAGATACCCAAAGGGCACAGACTCAAGACTGGGTTGACTTTGTAGATTGTGCTTCTAAGGCTCTGGAGGGCTGGTTACTTGGCAGTAAAATGTGTGATTTTAAAGGATTATACAATTTGATTATGAGGGAGCAGATCCTTAATAATTGTCAAAAGCAGCTGTTGCATCAGTACCTGGTGGACTCTGATCTGACCTTTCCCCAAGAATTGGGTCAGAAGGCAGACAAATGGGTCAGAACCAGGGTGAGGCAGAAGATTCAGAACCAAGGTGGTGACTCCAAGAAGCAGGATTCCAAAAACTCTGACAAGGGTGGGGACAAGGGTAAAGACCAGAAGTCTCCTCAATGGTCCTAAAAATCTGCATCTGGTGGGGAGTCTCAATCTAATAAAGGAAAAGGCCAAAAGAAACCATGGTGTAAAATCTGTAAACAGAAAACCCATTGGACAAGTGATTGTACCAAGTCCTAAAACTCAATTCCAGCCACCATTGCCCCTAAGGCAACTGTTCCCCCTAGTTCATCTCCAAGTGGTGGTACTCAGAATTAGGTTTTAGTAGCGTTAACCTTGGGTTCTGAGGTGGACTCTGGCCTAGTCAGAGTTCCAACTCAGGCTGTATTGATTTGTGATGGAGGCATGGATATGTCCTCCTTTGTGAGGCCCAGTAATCTGGGCAAATAAAGACAGCAGCCTTTAATCAATGGAAAGAGGCTTTGGCATTCAGGGACACAGGAGCAAGTATTACAATGGTGACAAAAGATTGTGTGGCTCCTGAGCAGATCATACTTGGTGAAATGTACCAAGTGGCCAATACTAGCAATGTCAGGACAGACCATTCCTTGGCAGTTGTTAATTTCTGCTGGGGAGAGGTAACTGACCTTAAGAAAGTTGTGGTAAGTGCAGACCTCCCTGTTGAATGCTTTCTTGGCAATGATTTGGAAACTTCAGCTTGGGCTGAGGTGAAGCTCAGAACTCATGCAGAAATGTTGGGAATCCCTGCACATGTGTTTGCTGTGACCAGGTCACAGTCAAAAATGTCAAAAACTGAACAGGCCCTGGATCCAGGAAGAATGGACCAGGTGCCTCCCAAGAAAAGGAGCAGCAGGCAGAGTCTTCCCCCCTGGCTCAGGAAGCAAATCAGTCTCTTGAGGGAGATGATCTCAGGCCTGAAGAAGGAACTGTCCCAGATGAGCTTGAACCTCACCAGGTTGAGTTCTTGGGGACAGGGGACCCTTCCAGACCAGATCTGAGCCAGGAGCAGCTGAGTTGCCCTTCTCTTGAACCCCTCAGTAAGCAAGCTGCCGATGAGGCTGCTGGGAATGCTAGTGGAACCCATAAGATATATTGAGATGATTGACTCCTGTACTCAGAGAGTAGAGACCCAGAGCCTGGTGCCTCCAGGAGGTTGATTCTAGCTCTAAAGTTCAGGGGCTTCCTATTGACACTAGCCCACGATAATCCCTTAGCAGGACACTTGGGTAAAAACAAGACTTGGGACAGAATTGTCCCTCACTTTCATTGGCCCCACATGTCTGAAGACACCATGGAGTTTTGTCGCTCCTGTGTCACCTGTCAAGCCACTGGTAAGGCAGGTGGTACAACAAAGGCCCCCCTGATACCACTACCTGTGGTGGGGGTTCCCTTTGAGAGGGTTGGCATTGACATAGTTGGTCCCATGGATCCTCAGACAGCATCTGGGCACAGATTTATACTGGTGGTGGTGGATCATGCCACTAGGTACCCAGAAGCCATTACCCTGAGGACCCCTACAGCTCCTGTGGTGGCAAGGGCCCAACTTGGAATCTTTTCCAGAGTGGGTTTCCCTAAAGAGGTAGTATCAGACAGGGGTGCAAACTTCATGTCTAGTTACTTAACAGCAATGTGGAAGGAGTGTGGAGTTAATTTACACATTTACCACCCCTTATCACCCACAATGCAATGGGTTAGTTGAAAGGTTCAACAAAACCCTAAAGGGCATGATTAAAGGTCTCCCAGAAAAGCTTAGGCATAGATGGGACATACTTTTGCCTTGCCTTCTATTTGCCTACAGGGAAGTTCCACAGAAAAGGGTTGGTTACAGCCCATTTGAGCTTCTGTTTGGACATTCAGTTAGGGGTCCATCGTGTCTGGTGAAGGAGGGATGGGAGTTACCTCTCAAACCTCCTAAACAGGATATTGTGGACAATGTACTTGGTCTCCGCTCCAGGATGGCTGCGTACATGAAGAAGGCAACTAAAAACCTTGAGACTAGCCAGGAATTACAAAAGGCCTGGCATGACCAAAAGGCTATGCTGACTGTTTACCAGCCAGGCCAGAAGGTATGGGAGTTGAAGCTTGTGGCCCCAACTGCCCTCCAAGCCAAGTGGAGTGGCCCCATACAATACTTGAGCAGAAGGGAGAAGTTACCTACCTGGTTACCTACCTGGTGGACCTAGGAACTCCCAGGAGCCCCCATAGGGTGCTCCATGTTAAGAGGCTCAAGCCATATGTCGACAGGGCTGACATGGGCTTGCTCATGGCAACTGATGAGGGTCAGGAGGAAGAGAGTGACCCACTCCCTGACCAGCTCTCTCAGAACCCTGATGATGGATCAGTAGATGGGGTAGCCTTGGCAGCCAGGCTCACTGTCCAGCAAAAAACTGACTGCAGAAAGGTTCTCAGCCAGTTTAGACATATGTTCTCACTGACTCCAAGTCAGACTACCTGGTGCATTTATGAACTGGACACTGGGGACAGTCTGCCTGTTAAAAATTAGATTTACAGGCAACCTGATCATGTCAGGGACTATATCAGGGCTGAAGTCCAGAAGATGTTGAAACTGGGAGTCATTGAACCCTCAGATAGTCCTTGGGCTAGTCCAGTGGTCTTAGTGCCCACATCTCACACCAAAGATGGCAAGAGAGAGATGAGGTTTTGTGTAGACTACAGGGGTCTCAATGCAGTCACTAGGACTGATGCTCATCCAATCCCAAGTGCACATGAGCTGATAGATACTTTGGCCTTAGCAATGTTTCTGAGCACATTTGACTTGACAGCTGGCTACTGGCAGATCAGACTAGCTGATGATGCAAAGCCAAAGACAGCATTTTCTACCCCTAGTGGGCATTATCAATCTGTGGTGATGCCCTTTGGTTTGAAGAATGCACCTGACACTTTCCAAAGGTTGGTGAATAAAGTCCTTACAGGCCTGGAAGCCTATAGTGCAGCATGTCTAGATGATATTGCTGTCTTTAGCTCCACCTGGGAGGATCACCTGGTCCACTTGAGGAATGTTTTGGAGGCCCTGCAAAAAGCAGGCCTAACTATCAAGGCAACTAAGTGCCAGATAGGGCAGAGTCAGGTTGTGTACCTGGGCCACCTTGTGGGTGGAGGCCAGGTTCAACCGTTGCAGAGCAAAATCCAGACCATAATGAAATGGGTTGCTCCAACCACCCAGACTCAGGTCAGCGCTTTCTTGGGCCTGACTGGGTACTGTAGAAGATTTGTAAAAGGTTATGGATCCATAGTGACTCCCTTAAATTACCTAACTTCTAAGAAAATGCCCAAGACAGTTCAGTGGACAGTCAGCTGTCAACAGGCATTTGATGACCTAAAGCAGGCCATGTGCACTGCTCCCATTCTGCAAAGTCCTAACTATTCCAAATAATTAATTGTTCAAACAGATGCATCTGAGTTGGGGGCTGTGTTATCACAATTGAATGGACGCACCCACCACAACCCTGTGAACAAGCTCTGCCGACAGTAACCTTTAACCACACTAGTTCCCGCACAGATCTCAGAAATCCGAACGCACATCATGACCCAACTCACCCCCCTCGCATGATCCCAAAAAGCAACACCATGTCCTACACAATGAAGGACAGACAACATTCCATAAACATGAACTACACCACACAGGGCGAATCCCCCCCAGATGCCCTCACCCCATCACACAACTCTATGGGACAGCGTCTCGCATCACTAGAAAGCCAGAGAGACTCGATCTCCCGGGGCTTGTCCGAAATCCTCACCAACCTAGACAAGGAACGCAGGTCCACCCAATCCCCCCCTGGGTACCCTCTACATCCAACACCAACCACTACAAGTGCCCTACCTGGCCCTCAGCAACCACCGGGACACGATTGCAGAGGCTACCAAGACTGGACACGGAAACATGGCCACAAAACTCCCTGAGAAACTCAGCCCTCCCCACTAGGGACCAGAGATGCTCAAACACCAATATAGAGCCTCTGACTTCAAGACCCACTAGGACAGAAGCTGCAATGACGGACAAAGAAGCAGCTGATCTAGCCTCCTCATATGACACACCTCACACTAACTACCCAAAATCACGGGTTTCCGAAAAGACCTTCCTTGCAAAAAAAACCCTAGACTGCCCTGCCTCTCCACCCTACCTAGGGCCCTCAAAGCAAAGATCCCCAGCTACGAAGAGCCTTCCACCAACTGCTTGCTCATTAATTGCAGGTCGGCGTCCATGCATGCTACGGAACTAGCAGAAGCCATCCTCTCACAGGACATCGACATCGCATTCGTCACGGAGACCTGGCTCAACGAGCTCTCCTCACCATGCTTAGACATGCTTGTGCCCCCAGGTTTTTCCATTGTTAACAAAGACAGAATAGACCAACGAGGGGGAGGGGTAGCTATCATTCATAAAGACAACATGGTCATCTCGGAAATAGAATCATGCAAATACAACACATTTGAATGTCTCTCAACCAACATAAAAACCAAAGATAACGGAACTCTGCTCTGCCACCTTCTTTACCATCCACCAGGCAACACCTCCATATTCAGGGATCACTTATCTGACCTGATAGCTGAATGTGCACTAGGAGATGCCAACAACCTAATCCTTGGTGACCTTAACCTGCGGTGGAATGAAACTAACAACCCGCTAATTCAAACGCTATCCAATCTCCTCCGTGACAACAATTTAACCCAATACTGCAGGGAGGAGACACACTACAAAGGAACCACCCTGGATGCCATCATCGCTCAATGAAACGCAATTACAATCAACCACATACTGCCCGTGGACTGGTCGGACCACCACATGATCTTATTCCACATCAACCAACAAACTGTCTACCAACCGCCTATGCAAGACCCTCCCAAATGGATCAGAAACTTCTCACAGATTCCCATGGTAGTCCTTGAAGAAAGGATAAGCTTGCTTCTTCCCCAAACCAACGACCTCCTCTCCACAACTGAACTCACCGAGCGTTACAATGCAAAGCTAGTGACCATGCTTGACCAGCTAGCTCCTATAAAACTGAAAAAAAGCAGAGCCATTCTATCCCGGTCATGGTTCAACTCTGACCTCAATTCTGAAAGGAAAAAACTAAGAGCCAATGAAAGAATCTGGAGGAATAACCCTACCTCCATCCTCCGCGAACAACTCAAAACAGCCCGTAGGAAGTACAACAACCACATAAAAAACAAGAAATCTAGCGTTTTCCGCTCAGCGCTGGACAGCGCAAAAAATAGACCTAAGGAGCTCTATAGCATTATCAGGAAACAAACCTCCAAACCCGTGAACTCCTCTATACAGGCATCCAAAGAACTCTGCGACAACTTCGCCAACTTTTTCAAGGATAAAATCACTAAGATCGAACTTGCACTCAACGTTATCAATACGCACCCTACAAGAAGCATCACGTCCGGGTTGCTCGACTTCTCTACCTGTACCTCCTCCAATTCCTGGCTCAGCTTCCGCCAAAACCCTAGAAAGATGCTTTCTTCAACAACTAACCCAACACCTGAACAACATCAACCTACTGGACCCCCACCAATCTGGCTTCAGAAAAGGCTGTAGCACAGAAACCGCGATCCTCAACATCATTGACGATATCCACAGATCACTTGACTCTGACCAATGCTGCCTCCTCATTCTCCTTGACCACTCGGCAGCATTTGACATGGTAGATCACAATCTGCTCCTCAGGGCTCTCCAAGAAAGAGCCGGCCTTGGCGAAGTGGTCTTCCAATGGTTCTCCTCTTTCCTGCATAATCGCACGCAATATATAAAAATCAAAAACTTCACTTCCGACCTCCACCAAGTCAACAAGGGTGTCCCGCAAGGCTCAGTGCTATCCCCGCAACTCTTTAACATCTACATGGAGCCTCTCTCCAAACTACTTAAAAAAGCCAACGTCCGTTCCATCTCTACGCTGATGATACTCAGATCTATTTGGAAACTACCTCCCTCAAAGCCATTCAAAGACTCAATGACGTACTGAGAGATGTTCAACACTGGCTATCATGCAACCACCTTAAACTAAACCTGGACAAAACTGAGACACTCCTCATCTCGAATAAGGAAGAAAATCCCCAAATTGCCGAATGGCTAAAGGCTATCGATGCGCTCAAAGGAAATATCACTCTAGCAGACTCTGTCAAATCACTAGGCATCACTCTAGACCAGAAAATGAACATGACCAGACATATCAAGAATTCGGCCAAGAGCGCTTTCCTTAACCTCAGACTACTGAACAAAATAAAAACCTTCATTCCTCCCAGTGATCTCAAACAGGCCACCCAAACTCTGGTACTGTCAAGACTGGACTATGGGAATGCAGTCCTATCTGGAATTCCAAAATCACACCTGGCTCCCCTCAAAACTACGCTGCATGCGGCAGCCAGAAGGATCACCGGTATCAAGAAATTCGACCACTTTTCTCCTGCACTCAGGGAACATAAGTGGCTTCCTGTCGAAATGCGGATTAGCTTCAGAACAGTCTGCCTCACACATAAAGCACTACACGCCGGCAAACCCGAATATCTGGCAAATAAACTCAAAAAAGCCGGTCAGGCTAGGAATCTCAGAAGCTCAAACTCCCTTCAACTCATCCCACAAAAACTCGAAAACAAAAAACTGCAGATCGGTCCTTCGCCGGTAGCGCTCCAAAAATGTTGAACTCTATTCCCCCCCACATCAGAACCATTCCCTCCTTTGTAAAATTCAAAAGCCAACTCAAAATCTTGTTCCTCAACCGTTCCTTAGGGAGTGGATAGGATCAATCGGAGCAGCTAACTGACACCGCGCACTGCTCCAAAGCCAAGGCTCCGAAGGATTCCAAAGACTAAGTCTGTCCTGCACTGTTATTGTGTCACTCTTCTGTTTTGTGTTGTTGTGAATCTATGCAATGTTTCCTGCTGTAAAGCGCTCCGATACCCTAGGGTCAGGCCAGCGCTATATAAAACTTCTTAAATAAATAAATAAATAAAATAAAATAAGGTCAGGATCAGCCAGTAGCTTTTCTTAGCAGAAGGCTGACCCCCAGAGAGAAACGTTGGTCAGCCATAGAGAGGGAGGCCTGTGCTGTGGTTTGGGCTCTGAAGAAGTTGAGGCCATACTTGTTTGGCACTCACTTCATTGTTCAGACAGACCATAAGCCCCTCTTATGGCTAAAACAGATGAAGGGTGAAAACCCCAAACTTTTAAGGTGGTCCATCTCCCTACAGGGGATGGACTATACAGTGGAACATAGACCGGGGAGTTACCATGCCAATGCAGATGGACTCTCCAGATATTTCCACTTAGAACATGAAGGCTCAACTGTTGAAGGTTAGTTTAATGTCCTTACGTTGGGGGGGGGGGGGTTGTGTGGGAGAATAGGATCTGCTTCTTATAGTTACCCCCACTTTTTGCTAATGTTTCACCTTTTTTCAACTTTAGTCTGGCTGGGGCCCTGCTAGCCAGGACCCCAGCCTAGCTGATTCCTCCCTAAAATAATTCCCTGTACTTTAGGTACACTCCAGATTGGATTCTGTGGTACCCTTATAAGACCCTAGTATATGGTATACTATGTACCCAGGGCATAGGTACCCCAGAGGCCTACCAGGGGCTGCAGCATGTATTATGCCACCCCTGGGAAGCCTTCCAAAATGACACCACAGGACTGCTACTGCAGCCTGGGTAATGTGGTGCATGCACCCCTAACTGAGATATAGGTTCACTATATCTCTCCAAATCACTGCACATATAAACCTATCAGTCACCCCTATGGCAGGCCTTACTTATCCTGAAGGCAGGATGCTGGGTTTTATGTGAGAGGGTGCCCATGCATTAGCAGAGCCAAACCATATACTCTTAAGTGCATTATAACCAAACGGTAAATGCTAACTTTGGGATGGCTGCATGGAAACATGTTGTGTTTGGTGTCAAACACCTTGGAATCATACCCCCACACCAGTAACTGGTGTGGGAGTGTGATCCCACCCTTCTAGAGGGAGAGACCTGACAGCACCGGTATACCTGGTACCAGCTAACAGAGCCCTGGCATCACAAAATGGATGCTGCCAGCCACAGACACGAGTCTGCCCTCCTGCTGCTGGACGAAACTCCGGCAGGGGAGGCCTGGACAATTGGTTTCCTGCCACAGGGAGGTGTCACCACGTCCCAGACAGGCTTTATTGTATTGGGGCTGGGTGGGTGCACTCCAAGAGTGCTTTGAAGTTCAGCACTGTGGGCACATTTGGTGTTCCTGTGCATAGTCCAGCTCAAACTGGTTGCAGGGGCTACCAGCCCCTGCTCTGGTGTGAAACTGGACAAAAGAAATGGGTGTAGCCACCCCTCTTTCCTGACCCTCCCATAGGTGGGTCCCTAGAGTTTGTCCAACCCCTTCCTTGGGTATAATAAAGGAACCCCTGGCTACAGGACTTTAGATTACACCTGTACGAAACTCTGATACTGAATCCTGGAACTTCAATGATCTACATTGAACTAGATGATTGAAGAATCTACCTTGGAGTAAAGGAGTCACTCCCCTGCAATGCAGGCACCAAAGACGCATCTGACCGGACTCTGAAGAATTTAGCAACACAGGAGGTGGGTTTCCGTGGTCTTAGAGGTTGATCAGTGCCCACAGCAAGTCTGAGGCCCGTATCCCTCATAGCGACCGTGCAACCCGAACCCCTGGACACCGCATCACTTTGTAGAAGCATCAGCTTTACAACAACTCCTGCAACTGAGCTTTGGGTTACTTGTAGCCCTGACCCCAAGCAGCATTTGCACTGAAGATTGCCTGCCTACACTCCACGAGTGTTCCGTGAGCTGTCCCTTTGTGTTTTCTCTCGAGGTCCCTTCACGATCCCTAGTCCGTCGACTGGTGGGTCCCTGTGAAGGCAACTTTACTACTAATTGGGCTTCTCTGGTTGCTCCAGATGTGCCCTGACTCTCCATTGCTTGGGGAGTCCCCAGGATCTTGCTGGTCCGCACCGAAGCATCTTTTGTCTTCCTGTGTGGGTTGCTGTTGCCAAGGCTTGTTGGGTCCAATCTGGGCACCAACACCGCAGCACTCGACAACTTTTGTGGGCAGCTCGATACCAGCTCCTGGTCATCGTCGACACCTCCTGGTCCTCGTGGCTGCAGAATCAAGCTTCACCTCTTTGCACCTGAAACACCCGGCATCGGTGGGCATTCGTCTATCGTGCCCATGGTCACTGGCAAGTGACCCAGACTCTGTCCCCTCTGCTTTCAGGTTCTTCTGATCTTCAATCCTGGCTTGTATCACACCAGACACTTTTCTCCTTCCTGGCAGCAGTACTTTGCAGCAGATCGCCATTGAAAGCAATGACGATTTCCGACACCATTTGACATCTATGCACCCGGCTTCCCTGGGTGAGGTAACTCGAGTACTCCGGTGCTCCCGTGGGCGCTGGCCCTAGAACCCCCTAAGTCTAAAGGGGTTTGCTCAAAGTCCTCCCCTAAGTGTCCTTAACTTCTAAAATTCCAACTGCGACTTTCCCATAGAATAGTACGGGGCTCGCGCCTGTGTTTTCACACTGCACGTGTCCCCCGTGGGTCTCCTGTGTCACTACCTTGGGTGGTTCCTTGGGGTCCCAGCGATTCTACATGCTCTAGGCACTGTGTCTAGTAAAGTCGTGGTTCTTATAACACTTTCTTAATATATGGTTTGGTCCGCCCCTAGGGCCCATTGTATATTGTGCAATTTAGTGTCGTTTTAGAACTGTAATATTGTATATCTTGGACTCTAATCTCATAAAGAGATTAGTAGTGAGTGTTTAGTAATAAATACATATATTTTATATATACCTTGTGTGGTTCTCCTTTCATTTAGTGATTCAAGAGGTTATAATCGGGTAAACCAAGCTGCTTTACACTCCTTCAAGACTTAGCCTGAAGGCTGCTCTCCATAGCTACCACTAGGATAGCTTTAAATAAAGGTTGTCTTTAACCTATCATCAATAAGGGTTGTTTGAAGTGGTACAAGGTGCCCACTATAACTAGTGGATAGCATATACCAGGCCAACTTCTCACATCTTGGTTAGATATATTCACCGGATCACTGACAAAATATCGAGAAGGAGAACATCGACCTGCCAAAATATCGATGAAAAAATATAGAATGCCAAAATATCGAATTCCTATCTACAAACAGGTAAGTACAAAAATATAGAATCCAAAATATCGTTGTAAAAAATATAGTTGGTAAAAATATCGAATTTTTTAAATGTCTTAAAAGTAATGTAAAATTAATGAAATAATACATATAATTAACTAAAAAATACTTAAATAACTTTAATATTAATAAATAATTAATGTAAGTAAAAAAACAATTAATACATATATATTTACGTAATATTAATTAAAAATATCAATATTTTTTGCGTAGGATAGCGCGCGGGTAAAATTTACTATTACCACTACAGTAAGTGCAATAGTAGGGAAAGCGTTGGATAGCGGGAGGGTAAAAATTACTATTCCCACTCCAGAGAGTGCAACAGTAGGGAAAGCGTTGGATAGCGGGAGGGTAATAATTACTATTCCCACTCCAGAGAGTGCAATAATAGGGAAAGCATTGGATAGCGTAGGGGTAAAAATTACTTTTCCCACTCCAGAGAGTGCAACAGTAGGGAAAGCGTTGGATAGCGAAGGGTAAAATTCACTATTCCCACTCCAGTGACTGCAACAGTAGGGAAAGCGTTGGCTAGCAGAGGGGTAAAAATTACTATTCCCACTCCAGAGAGTGCAACAGTAGGGAAAGCGTTGGATAGCGTAGGGGTAAAAATTACTATTCTCACTCCAGAGAGTGCAACAGTAGGGAAAGCGTTGGATAGCGTAGGGGTAAAAATTACTATTCCCACTCCAGGGCGTGCATCAGTAGGGAAAGCGTTGGAGAGCGGGAGGGCCAAATTTACTATTCCCACTCCAGTGAGTGCAACAGTAGGGAAAACGTCAGATGGCGTAGGGGTAAAAATTACTATTCCCACTCCAAAGAGTGCAACAGTAGGGAAAGCGTTAGATAGCGTAGGGGTAAAAATTACTATTCCCACTCCAGAGAGTGCAACAGTAGGGAAAGCGTTGGATAGCGGGAGGGTACAATTTACTATTCCCACTCCAGTGAGTGCAACAGTAGGGAAAGTGTTGGATAGCATAGGGGTAAAAATTATTATTCCCACTCCAAAGAGTGCAACAGTAGGGAAAGCGTTGGATAGCGTAGGGGTAAAAATTACTATTCCTACTCCAGTGAGTGCAATAGTAGGGAAAGCGTTGGATAGCGTAGGGGTAAAAATTACTATTCCCACTCCAGTGAGTGCAATAGTAGGGAAAATAATAATTTAATATTTTATTAAAAATAAATTAATTATTAATACCAAAAAAGTATTAAAATTAATTACCAATCACACAATATTTAATAATTAATTACCTATTAATAATTATTAACAACTAATTAATTTTAAATACCAAAAATTAATAAATACAAATAATACCAATTAATAATTAATTAATAATAAATTAATTATCAATATACAAAAAATATTTCAATAATGTATTATTTACAATTAAATTACTTCCAACCATATTCCCCTATAAACCCACAACCCACTACAAATAATAAATTAATACAATTAACATAATTATCAATTAAACAATGAATACAAATTAATTACCAATTAATACAAATTATTTACCAATTAATAATCAATCAACAATCAATTAATTTTCAATACCAATTAATAATTACTTAATAACAAATAAATTACTTCCCACCCTATTCCCCCATAAACCCACAACCCGCTACAGAAGTAAAACGCAAAATTAAATTATAAATAATTAATAATTTCTAAAAATTATTATTTAATGTACTGTAATTAAATTACTTCCCACCCTAATCCCCTATAAACCCACAACCTGCTATGGAATTAAATTACACAAAAATTAAATAACATAAAATTCATTACTTTAAAAATATTTAAACATACATTCCAAAATTGATACATACTTTTAACACATATACTAACACTCAAAACACTATAAAAAAATCGATATTTTTAACAACTATATTATGTCTGTTGATATTACTTACTTCTACATTATGTAAATCGATATTTCTTACATGATTTTTGATATTCTTCACCACTATATTTTGGCAATTCGATATTCTGTCCATTCTATATTAAAAACTCAATATTCTGTCCAGTCGATATTTTTTTTTCAATATTATAATTGTTTACCATATTCACCACTACTGAGAACGTGAAATGTCAGGACTCCTGCACTCTAGAATTTCCAAGCCAACTCTCGCACACAGATGCTTTTCCTCTCGAGTGGAGCTCAGGCCTCCTGTATGCCTTTCCTTCAGTACCACTCATGCCTGAGGTTGTTCACAAAATCGGGAATGGCCAGGCTCGAATCATTCTTGTGGTTCTGGATTGGGCACCGAGAGTACGGCATCTGGAACTCCTGAGCATGAGCATCGGTCCTTTGATCAAACTGCCCCATACGGAGGATCTTGTGATGCAACAGCAGGACAGGGTCCGCCTTCATGCTTGGAGATTGAGCAGCGAGAGTTGATCTGTTTTTGACCTTCCTCCTAAAGTATGCAAAGTTATTCCGGCAGCCAGGTTTCCCTGGGTACTGTAAAAGATCACAAGTCAGCCATCTCAGTTTTATTGCGGTTGTGACTTGTTTTACAACACCATTTCCCTTCACAACCATTCATTATGCCCCAATGGGACCTCAATCTGGTCTTGACATTTCCAATATGTGCACTCTTTGAGCCTTTACACAACTTTCATCTCCATTTATTCTCCATCAAACCAGCTTTTCTGGTGGCCATAACATTGGCCAGGATGGTCAGTGAGCTATAAGCACTTTCACTGCATCTTTTCTACACAACATTCTACCAAAACAAACTGGTACTGAGAGGCTGTGCCTTCTTTCTCCCGAAAGTGGGGACACCTTTTCATGTGGGCCAAACCATAACCTTGCCTACCTTATTTGCTCCTCCTCATCCCTCTAAAGAAGAGGAAAGGCTCCACCATGTATACCCAAAAAGAACGCTGATGTTCTACTTTGATCTTACCATAGCGCTCTGGTGACCGATAAACTCTTCATTGGGAATGCTAAAGTGTAGAAAGGAAAGGATATGTCACAATGGAGTGTGCTCTGTATTAAAATCTGCTATGCTTTGGCCAGGAAGCAGCTCCCTGAGGGCTTGAGTGCTCATTCCACCACAGCCAAGGCTGTGACCACTGTATTGGCACACGGAGTCCTTGTCCTGGATATCTGTCAGGCTACGACGTGGGCATCTTTGCACACATTTACTAAGCACTACTGTCTAATTTGTTGGCAGGCTCACCTCTAGTGTAATGGACTATTTACTTCTAATGTATTAGTCGGCATCACGCGTGATTTATTCAATCTAGGTAGCTATTGCTTGGGTATCAGATGATAGTTAGTTATTGTTAGATCGCAGCATTTGGTTTCAAAGAAGGAGAAATTGTGATCTACGGGACAATGTGTGGGCAGTTCACAGAAATGCAATAACAGTAAGGCGGACAGGCATGTGACAGAATAGGCTTTAGTCAGAGAGAGTAAGGCATGTTGAGGGTGGAGGATGGGTAAGGAGGGGGTCACTCGCTAGAAACAAAGAGAGGGAGCCATCATAAGATTTCAGTCAAGGTGACTTTTCATGCAGGGATTTGAAAGAAAGTGGATGGCAGCTTTTTGGGATAGCATCCAATTTGAGGGTGTAAAACATTTAGAAACCATTGATGTATGTCACATGTGGGCAGGTGCTATATGTTGTACGATCTTCAGTGCCACACTTAGTCTGGGTCTTCAGGAAGCAGGCGGGGATATGTAACAAGTTTTAATTAGGAAATAAACGTAAACAAGGGGGGTTACGCACTCATTCGGGAAGTTCACCCACAGGTCTCAAAACACAATGGAGCCATCTCTTGACTCGCTTACATACAAATACGGAGTAGGTCGCACACTGCTCGTCATACTAGCAAATAGCCCCATAGGACTCTGGATAATGTAGTGGCAGCGGTGAGTACGCCTATGCCACGAGTGTAAAAAATAATGCCATCCCTGGACACGTGTTTCGAGGTAATTGCCTCTCGTCAGCAGGGAGCAGGTAGGTGTGTGGGGTGCCAAGTAGACTTCCAAAATATTAAAGGTAAAATACCTCTCACGGCGCGCAGGTGCGGTACCAAGGCTCGTCAGCCCAAAAATACAGAGTAGGTCGCACACTGCTCGTCATACTAGCAAATAGCCCCATAGGACTCTGGATAATGTAGTGGCAGCGGTGAGTACGCCTATGCCACGAGTGTAAAAAATAATGCCATCCCTGGACACGTGTTTTGAGGTAATTGCCTCTCGTCAGCAGGGAGCAGGTAGGTGTGTGGGGTGCCAAGTAGACTGCCAAAACATTAAAGGTAAAATACCTCGCACGGCGTGCAAGTGCGGTACCAAGGCTCGTCAGCCCAAAGCGCTGAAGGGAGCTTAAATACAAATACGGAGTAGGTCGCACACTGCTCGTCATACTAGCAAATAGCCCCATAGGACTCTGGATAATGTAGTGGCAGCGGTGAGTACGCCTATGCCACGAGTGTAAAAAATAATGCCATCCCTGGACACGTGTTTCGAGGTAATTGCCTCTCGTCAGCAGGGAGCAGGTAGGTGTGTGGGGTGCCAAGTAGACTGCCAAAATATTAAAGGTAAAATACCTCTCACAGCGCGCAGGTGCGGTACCAAGGCTCGTCAGCCCAAAGCGCTCAAGGGAGCTTAAATACAAATACGGAGTAGGTCGCACACTGCTCGTCATACTAGCAAATAGCCCCATAGGACTCTGGATAATGTAGTGGCAGCGCTTTGGGCTGATGAGCCTTGGTACCGCACCTGCGCGCCGTGAGAGGTATTTTACCTTTAATATTTTGGCAGTCTACTTGGCACCCCACACACCTACCTGCTCCCTGCTGACGAGAGGCAATTACCTCGAAACACGTGTCCAGGGATGGCATTATTTTTTACACCCGTGGCATAGGCGTACTCACTGCTGCCACTACATTATCCAGAGTCCTATGGGGCTATTTGCTAGTATGACGAGCAGTGTGCGACCTACTCCGTATTTGTATTTAAGCTCCCTTGAGCGCTTTGGGCTGACGAGCCTTGGTACCGCACCTGCGCGCCGTGAGAGGTATTTTACCTTTAATATTTTGGCAGTCTACTTGGCACCCCACACACCTACCTGCTCCCTGCTGACGAGAGGCAATTACCTCGAAACACGTGTCCAGGGATGGCATTATTTTTTACACTCGTGGCATAGGCGTACTCACTGCTGCCACTACATTATCCAGAGTCCTATGGGGCTATTTGCTAGTATGACGAGCAGTGTGCGACCTACTCCGTATTTGTATTTAAGCTCCCTTGAGCGCTTTGGGCTGACGAGCCTTGGTACCGCACCTGCGCGCCGTGAGAGGTATTTTACCTTTAATATTTTGGCAGTCTACTTGGCACCCCACACACCTACCTGCTCCCTGCTGACGAGAGGCAATTACCTCGAAACACGTGTCCAAGGATGGCATTATTTTTTACACTCGTGGCATAGGCGTACTCACCGCTGCCACTACATTATCCAGAGTCCTATGGGGCTATTTGCTAGTATGACGAGCAGTGTGCGACCTACTCCGTATCTTGACTCGCTTACGACTGTCTCGGAAGCGTTCCTTCAACCCAGTCAATCTCTCTCGCTACTACCTGGCTCCAAAATGTCTTTGAGAAGGGCAGGGTGTGGAGAGTGCAGTTGATCCGCTTCAATGAGGGTCAATAGGGAACCACCGATGAATGGGGAGCTTCACAAGGAAGCCTCTCAGTAGGAGGAGGCACCCCGATCGGTACACGATGATCAGGGTCATGCGCAGGCAATCCAGGCACAGCATCTGGTGCGCGTTGCCATGGGTCGCACCAGACACTTCAGTTCTCATAGACGAAGAGTTTAAAATTCCATACCTCCCTGGAAATAAGGCACAATGACCAGTGCACATTGAAATGGGTTGCACCAGACATTTGCAGTCACACACAATGAAGAATTGCAAATCCAATACCTCCCTGGAAAGGAGGCACCAGTCCAGTGCACGAAGATACAGGTTGCACCAGACCAGTCGGGTCACACACACAGGTGCAAGTTCAGCAGAGCCACATGAGGTAGAATGAGACACTACTACAGGTACACCCCCACCTCCGAGGGTCACAACATGTGACTCAGACACCGCAAGTAATGAGCATGCTGTCGGCGAGTGGCGGAATTTTGCTGCCCAGTCCTAGTCATAACCAAGCCCAGCAGACAGCCCATGGGACCTGCTGTCGGCCGTCATAAGGCGGTGGTGTTCATACATATTTGTGTTTGATTACTCGTATAAATGTGAAATATCGACTGTGTATCCTCATCCTTGCAGAAGCACAGTCACCTGAAACCTTGGCCGCTAATAAAAGAATAAATATGTCTTTATTAACACAAGAGGTGAGAGACTGTGATTCTGAATCCTGAACTGACAGCACAGAAGCAAAGGTGGGCATTCATTCCCCATGTCAGATACGAGGCAGCCCAGAGGGCCTCTGCACCTGCTGTTGCATGTGCACCAGTGTGGGAAGAACCCAGTGGTCAAGGGTTGGCCTCAGGCTTTCACGGTGCTACATTGTTTAATCAGGGTTCTGCGCCTTTCTCTACTCTAGGAGAACTGCACATCATTACATAATTAAACAAAGCAGTGCTTCTTGTTTTCACAGGCCTCAAACGGTGCAAACATCCCAGTATCCAGAACTAAACAATTATTTACAATTATTTACAAGCCCCCTGAGCCGCCGGTGCGTCACTTTTAAAATGGGAAAAACTGGCGCACCGGCGGCGCAAGGGGCTTGTAAATAAGCCCTCATGAGACGAGGTAGTCTTCTGACTGTGATTCAGAGTGCGTGACAATTTTGATTAACTCTCTCGGCAGCAGAAGAATTGAGACTGGGAAGGATGTGTAACTATTGTTTCATCCGTGTGAAGATCTCACGTCACTTTCTCTCTCCATATTAGAAAAATTGGACAACAGTGCCATCTACTGGTTATTTTTTTAATTGAATATAAAAATTGCTCTTGAATACATTTTCTCTTCAGGTTTTGAAGGGGTGGATGAGCGCACCAGGGAACTCCGCTCCGCCGTCGGCGGGTGGAGTTTTTTTACGCTGAACTATGCACTCTGCTTGGAGCGCAGTGTCAAAACCATGCAAACTCTGCCTGCGGAGTTCACCGCCCACCCCTAGTCAAAACCTCTCTCCTCCAGTCTATTCCATCCAGCCCTCAAATGGCAGGAGTTTGTCATTCTAGTGGTATGTCCTTGGTGACTGTTGCTGGTGAATGAAATAATGTGCTCCCCCAACCCTGGTGTTCACCCGAGCCAGACACCACAGCAAGCAAGACTCTTAGAACATAAAAATGTCCCTATTCTACAAGTGGCATTTGTAAGCGAGTTATGCCAAAACCCCCTTTACCAATGCAAAGCGTTTGGGATTGTGAATCCATTGATAGGAAGCATCATGAGACTGCTTCATTGAAATCCACTATTGTAGTCCAAAGTAATGTCAACCACTTCCCCATGTTAACCTGTGGGAAGAGCAAGCCTCATTGGTAGTCAAAACACACACAGGTATTCCTCACTACCTGGGCTCATGTGCCCTAGTGCGCACACAGACCTGTGATGGCAGGTTGGACACTTAGTCCCCAGCACCAGGGGTGCCATTGCTCGCTCCCAAGTCTGCAACAGTGGAAGGACATGGGTTTAACTAATACGTGTGTCAGGGTGCATGCACAGGTTGGCTGCACACGCAATCACGGGCATCATAGGTGCAGGTGCACACATAAAGTGGCCTGCAATGGCGTGCTGCTAATGAGCTTAATCATGATAGATGCCAGTTTGAACACACTGGTCTGTGATGGCAAACCAGGCCATGTTTCACAATAGCAAGTTAGCGCCACTAGCACAATGGGTGCAAGCGCGCAGACTCAGGCCTGCAACTGCAGGCCTGTACCTGGTGTTAGAACATCAGGGATGCAGGTAATCACTCATGGGCCCGCAATGGCAGGCCAGGCACCAATACAAATGTTGGCATTGGTGCCAGAGCGCATCAACAGCAGACTGGAAATGTATTCAAAACAGCATAAGTGCCAGGGCACCCACCCAAGCCTGTAATGAAAAGGTGGGAGCATAGTTAACACCCCACAGGTGCAAGTGCACACTCCCAGGTCTGTGTTGGCAGACTGGCCCATGTTTTTAAACACTGTGTTAATGCCTCTTCCAAGCCTGTGCAGGACGTTTCAGAGCCCTGAGGCCACACAAGAGAAGCGGCAACACCTCAGAAGTATCCCTTGTAAACAGCTGAATTCCAAGGCAGGCGAAGCTCCACAAGGGGGGTTCCTCACTACCTGGTAAGGGGACATCCAAATGTACCCCCCGTCCTTCATCCTACCACTCCCCCCTGAGTCCGCTTGGGCTTCCCTGAGGGTCTCCCTTATGGTATGGGACAACCCACTCAGGGTTGGCTGAGGCATTAGTGATACCAACCTAGGCAGGGGTGCAAAGGTGCCCCACAAGCCTGCTATGGCGGGCCCGACACTGGGTTGACAGGCTATCCAGAGGGTGGCACACTCAGTGCTATGTCCCACTACTAGCCGGTGCCGTACCTGCCCCAGGTATGTGGTGTACCTGTTTACGGGGCGTATGGAGGTACAACACCTAAACCCATCGCGTAGGCACCCCCTACCCAATGTGGGTGAGGCGGGCGGGTACACATTTCCTCTGCAGTACAGTGGGAAGGTGCCCAGATTCTTATGGTATGCGAAGAGAGTCACCAAAGACTAGGAGGAAAAAGTTAAATGTTTATGGGTAAATTCCCTTAAGAAGGGCCATGTCCAACAATTGAGAATAACACTTTCAAATAAGACATTGCCAAATTATCACGAATAACACTTTTCACTGAAGCATTGTTCAAATATTACAGCAAACAGTTTTAAACAAAGCATTTTCAAGGATCAACAATGAGTCTGTGTCCTTTTTAAACAATTTTCAGACCACTTAGCATGCTGTGGTAGAATCAGCACCTAAATGTTCCTGCACTACCAGCTGTAGAGCTGAACCTCCAGTCTGGGGAGTACTCGAAAATCTTAGGTAGGGCTTAAGGTGGTCCTTTCCTCCTTTTTTTTTTTTTTACAGAGTTTTATATAGCGCGAACTTGACCCGAATCGGCTATCAGAGCGCTTTACATAGCACCAGTTGCATTACATGAGGTCACATTCATTTTTGTTAGGCAAGGAGAGATTAAGGGGCATATCATCAAGGTGGCGCTATGAAATTATGGCCGCTTTTGCGTCCGTTTTCGGGCGAAAAGCGACGATAATTTCATCGGCTTATCAGCAAAGACACGCTATCGCATGTTTTGCTGACTTAGCACCTATTACAACAACACCCAGCTTTGCATCGCTAATGAGATGCAAAGTGGGGGTAACACAGAGATATTTCTAGGAAAATGTCGCTAAGCGACATTACTCCTATTATCAACCTGCCCGCTAACCTGTGCAGCGATGATAAAAGGAGCGCTAACCGCGCTCATCGCAGATTTCTTTCCGCCTGCTTTTCATTTGACTAAACAATGTTAGCCAATGGGTGGTGGATTATAGGGCTGAGACCACCCAGCCCTATCAACAAGGTAACCCCTGTCCCTGTGCATTTATCGCTGGATTTCCAGCGATAATCGCACCTTTTTCCAACTATCGCTGGTTTATTTATCGCAGTCGAGATAAGCGTTGCTGATACCACGCTATCTCGGCGATATCAACCAGCGATAGCCGGCGATAATTATCCTAGCGCTAAGTGCACTTAGCGATAATTATCGCCGGTTGTTGCTGATATGCCCCTAAGTGATTTGCCCAGAATCACATGATGTTCAGCGTCATTGCCGGGACTCGAACCCAGTTCCCCAGATTCGAGGTCGGCCGCCCTAGCCGTTAGGCCAACTTCTTTCCCTTGACCTTGTATGTCTAGAGTCACCTTCTCGAAGAGGTAAATTGGTGTTCCCTTGCACTCTTTGGCACTTATTGGTGGTGGCCCCACTGTCCTACGGCTCCCATAACTGGCCATTTCAAGCCTCGCAGGGCATTATGGGGCGATCCCTTAAGAAGTATTGTTAATAAAGAGCGACTCTGGCAGCTTGATTTCGCTCCAGCGCGTGCTGCAAAGTATGCCCGTTTTCATTTTTTGTATATTTATCTTGTGGTGCTTGGTCCCACCCAGGCACCCTGCATGCCTCACACATTAGGGGCAGACCAGGGAGCCCACACCTGACTGCCCCACTGGCTCCCTCGCTGCAGTCTCTTTCCTGCTGGAGTGCGAGCCGGCAGCTCTGTTCTCTCCTGCTCTCTCCTACAGGCAGGCCGCTGACATTTGTGATAGCTGCCCACTCCCCAAGGACATGGGCACGGGGAGGAGGGCAGGCCCAACACAGTTGGGGGAATACAGCGGCACGCCACCTTCCACCTTATCTTTGTAAGGGTGCAGAATTTGTCATCCCTAGGCACAACAGCGCTCCCCACATTCAGCCTGGTGGTGGGGACCTGGAGATTGGGCTCCCTGGCCCCGTGAACAAAAGTCAATAGTAACCCTGGGAGGAGGCCCTTGGAACTCTGAGGAGGGGAGTGCATGCCCACTCCCAAGGATAGTATTGGCAAATCCTCCTTGCAACGACTCCCAGGCCATGGCCCACCCCAGGGGTATGAAATTTTACAGCAGTAGAGCTCCACTCGCTCCGTAACCACATTGGGGTGTCAAAGGTCAAACCCTTTGTTCAGCCACATCTCTGGCCCGGGTGGGCTGTTTTTCTTCATCTTGGGCTCATTTTGCTTCTGGTGGCGAGTCCTAGCCACCTGAAGCACTTTCCATAGGCCTCCTGGCATCTAAGGCAGCAAAATTTGCTCCAGCCTTCCTACCCTTTCTCCTCTGGTACTTCTCTCCTTCTTGGCGTAGAAGTCCAGTTCTTCCCCCAACTATTCCTCAGGGGGTGTAGGGGGACCGGCATCCCTGGTCCTGGAGAGAGCCCCACTTGTCCTGGGGGCAACTGTGGTCAGAGACCTTAGTCCAGATGAATATCAGGGGGTTCCTCCTCCCACCTCCATTCACAGTGTCCAGGAGAAAATTACAACCAAAAGAGAACTCTCCTCCTTATGCAAGACCTTTTAAGTGGGGGTGGAAAGTTCTTGAAGCCAAGCACCCCATGCCAATCCTAGGGTGCCACATCACCTATCCACCCCAGTCCAAATCTCCTGCACAGCATGCTGGGAAAATTTATAATGGCGATGCAGTGCGCGCAATGTCATTCTTTTCATTTATTTATTTATTTATGTACTAAACTCCATTCGGCCGTAAGCCGGAGTTTACTACCCCCCACTCTGCCCCTTCCCTGCCCCGCCCCACTGCTCTGCAGCCCTCCAACGAGGAGCCACCACTGGTGGGCATGCGAGGAGTCGCCACTGGTGGGCATGCGTAACCAACCAAGAGCCCCTTACCCTTGCTGCATCACAGCAGCCTCATGTTAAAAGGCCAACACTGGCGGTAAACAAGTGCAGTCCATTTACCAATTATTTACCGTGGGTGAGTCACCAGTTGTGAGGGTCACTCACAGTAAAAAGATCAAAAACCAGGTGATCAAAAATCTGGGCGGATTAGATGGGCAGAGCTCATCGCCTTACAGTTACCCCTAGTGCTGCACACCAGTACATCGGCAATCCTAGTGGATTTACCCGACTGGTGTGAAAGGTAACTGATGATAGCACGCCGGGGTTGTGCCTATGTATGCACCGCACATTTCACCTATGGCACGGACACTGATGCAGAGCCAAACTATGCCATCTATCGGTGCACAGAAGTATTGCTGGAAAAGTTTCTGAATCCAGATGGATGTCTGGGGATAATTCTATGGTAAAAAAAATCTGAAGCTGGATAGAGTCTCTCCCAGATACGGAATTACGTAAGGTATAAGTAACTTGTTCTTTTGGACCAGCTCTGGTTATGGTATATGAGTAATAATTACTCAAAGTGCTGCTTTCCTATTCGGCCCCATTTCTTATTTTTGATCTTATTTTGCATCAGCGATGGCCTTGGGCTAATGAGACATTCAGCCTGTAGAATAGCTAAGATATCAAGGGATATGGACTCACATCCTTCGTGGGGCAAACTGATTTAAGATTCTACAGAAACTATGATTTCACCCAAAGAGAGAAAAAGACCCATGCAAATCAGGGACTGGTTCTGCAACACACTGGCTAAAATTTTGTGCCGTGTAAGAGAGGACCATCCGCTGCCTCCATTAAGAGACTTGTTGTTATCGCAGGGATTTTGCCGGTTCACCCCCCTCTAATTTTCCTCTTTCAATGTGTGCTGTAGAATGCAGCACGCATTGAAAGAGGAAAAAAAGAGGAGAAATGAAAACATCTCTCCTCATTGCTCCTCGCTACGCCGCCCCAAGGGGGCTTAGTATACTGACGCAGGTCCAGGTTTTCGATTCCTCTTAAATCTGGAAATGTGTCTGGTTCCATGGGTGTTGCGTGGGAGCACCCACAGCAACACCCATGCAATGCCCCTTTCACGCGAAGTGTTCCGTGTAAAGGGGCGTATTAACAAGGACAGGAAAAGCCACGCAGTAAATATGGGGCAGAGAAATGGGCTGCCAGTGCGTCACAAAAAGTAATGTACTGGCAGCACAAGGCGCTTGTAAATCTGCCCCCCACTCTCCAGGCAAGCTACACATTTCTTTAATGAGGATCTCAAGAGAGTTAGAACATTGTGAACGTGGCCAAAAGTAGGAGGGGTTGCACTGCAGACCAGTGTTTGTGCAGCATAATCTTTGTACTGTACCAGATGTAATGATCCGGCAAGTGTTTGCAGAAACCCTGCCTCGACAAAATGAATGAGGCAGAATTGATTTCTCTTATCCCGACAGTTATTTGTGTATACAGAGAAGGAAACCTCTATTTCGCCTGCCTTGCTATTTGTCCCTTAAAGGAGGAGAGTCTGAATTCACAAAAAAATGCAAGTCATTGTGGAAACATGCAGTGGTCCGTGCAACCACTCTCTGCTATCATCAATGCCCACAGCAGGCATTGCCTCCATGGAAGTTGGCACTTGGCAGATGCTTACCAACTGTCTAAGGTACATAGGGGCATATTAACAAGACAGGCGATAAATTATCGCCGCTTTAGCGGCAGAAAACTGCCGCTAAAACGGCGATAATGGGCTTGATAATATGCTCTATGGAATTCCAATTGAAGCTCAAGTTAGATGTCCTTCACATCTTGTCTTGTTAATATGCCCATAGTAAGCAATCATTGATTTATGGTCAAAAGAATGGTCGCAAAACATGCTTGTGAGCTGAAGGAACAAGGATCACAATGCCTGTTTGCTGCCTCCTTTGCTTTGCAAGTCATTTGTTTTCATTTTGGGCCTAGCAATTTCAAGGACAACTGCATGGTATATGCAAATGTCTCTCATAGTTTATAATTACATTTGCAGCTAATGTTTGCACTGCATTACACTGGTGCACACATTTTGCTCATGTTAAAAAGCAGAGGGATATTTTGCAAACCAAAACTTACTTTAAATTATTTTATTTTTATTTGAAGTTAAACAGGTTTACTGTCCACTGTGGAAAACCAGACAGGTTTCAACATGAATCAATAATTTGCAGTCCGAAGTGTGATTTTTTAAAATTAATTTAACTACATGCTGTGCACAAACACTGCCCAGAGCTTGTAATCCTGGATTCATCGAGTGAAGCTGTCGATTTCACCCCTCGTCGCAGATAATCAATGCATGCTTTTATGTGAGCACCTTGTTAACTGTGGTGTCTACACCACAAAAGATGGCCTTGCACATCCATTAGGATTTGCTCAGTGCTTTAAATGGAAAAAGGGAAGTGCGGGTACTCACCAAATTGATTGGGATAGGCCTGGGAGGGGTGTGTCTGGGGGCGTGGCTTCGAGGCAGCCATATACACTATCAGCATTTTCTTTTTCAATGTAAAGTGCCCCAGTGCCCTTGGCCAAGTTCTGCTCGTAGCTGCAGGGTGTAATTGGTGTTTGTTGTAATTATATATAGCGTGAACTGAGCCCGAGGTCATTAACGTGAGAAGCAGAAAGCAGACTTTTTTTTATGGCACAAGGGGGCATATCATCAAGCTGGCGATAAAAAATTATCGCCGCTTTTGTGGCTGTTTCCGGCCGAAAAGTGGCGATAATTTTATCACCTAATTAGCAAGGTCACGCTAATGCGTGAAACCTTGCATTAGCGTCGGGATTCCTAACGCCCAGCTTTGCATCTCTAATGAGATGCAAAGTGGGCGTTCCTGACCTGACATGACAGGAGAAAACATTTCTCCTATCATCAAGCCCCACGCTATGAAGCATAGCGGCAGGAAAAGTAGCGATAACCCCTGTTATCGCTACGATAACCCCTATTATCACTACTTTCCTTACGCCTGCTTCAGGACTGACTTAGCCATGATATCCTATGTAAGGTGGATATCATGGCTAAGTTTGTGAGTCCCTATCAGCAAGCTATCGCCACACTTCGTGAGATTATCGCTGGGTTTCCAGCGATAATCTCACGTTAGGCAGTTAGCGCTAGGATTTTTATCGCTTTTGAGATAAGCGTTGCTAATAGCACGCTATCTCAGCGATAAAAGTCCACGCTAGCCGGAGATAATTATCCTAGCGCTAAGTGCCCTTAGCGATAATTATCGCCGGTCATTGCTGATATGCCCCAAGGAGATTTAAGTGATCTCCTTGTGATCAACACTCTGGATCACAGGATATTGAGCCCACGCTGGGATTTCACCTGTGCCATAAAAACAAAAAGTATGCGTTCATGTAGAACTTGTGCTTTTCATGTAAAGCACTTTAATGCCCTCCTGCCAAGTTTGCACTATATATAACTGCAGAAATTGACCAATGTACCCTGCACACACGAGCCGAACTTCTCCGAAGGGTGTGGCGCTCTGACAGACAATGGCGAGTGTATTCCAGCGCTGCAACCTTTCCCTATAACTGACAGCGCGACAGTTCCAATGTCGAGAGCTCAAGCTGTCAAACCACACGTGTCTTCCTGTCCTGTCGCACTGCCAGGGTATGAGCAGGGCCGGCCTGAAGCGTGGGCGAGCTGGGCCCAGGCCCAGGGTGCCATTATTCCGAGGGACGCATGGAGCTCTGCGCATTAAGGCAATACCAGCAGCAGAACCCCCGTCATCTTGCAACCGCCTTGTTCATGTTCCAGCCTATATCTGACTTGCCAGATTAGAGTTGTTTTAATCCGTCATGATCAGACTGTTGGGCAATGTCTTAACACCTCATTGCCCCTTTCTTCACGCTCCTTTCACCGTCTCACCCCTGCTGACACACATCAACAGACCCATCACCGTGAGGCAGCTAAGCTATCGTGATTTAGGTGAGCTGGGGAGGTCCCGAGGCGTTTGGGTTCAGGGGGCAGTCACTGCTCATCCAGGGACTGACCAGTCAACTCAAAAAGACCCCCTGCTGCCTAAGGGGCATATCATCAAGCTGGCGATAAAAAATTATCAATTAAACCAAAACAGATTAAGAACAGGAGGGTCTAAGGGAATTTTAACGACCACAGTGGATTTATTCCCCAGTCAACATGCTAAATAACAATACGAAATCCACGGGTCTCAAGAGAAAGTTTCAGAAAATTTTGTGCAGTAAAGGCTACAGACAGATAAGTGTCTAAGCTTGATGATAAAAAATTATCGCCACTTTTGCGGCCGTTTTCGGCCGAAAAGCGGCGATAATTTTATCGCCTAATTAGCAACGTCACGCTAACGCATGAAACCTTGCATTAGCGTCGGGATTTCTAATGCCCAGCTTTGCATCTCTAATGAGATGCAAAGTGGGCGTTCCTGACCTGACATGACAGGAGATATGTCGCTAAGCGACATTTCTCCTATCATCAAGCCCCATGCTATGAAGCATAGCTGCATGAAAAGTAGCGATAACCCCTGTTATCGCTACTTTCCTTAAAGGGAGTGGATGTAGTCTTGCAGCTAAGATCTGGTTTAGTGCTTGTCTCCCCACGGCCTGCGTAAAGTGGGGCTTGTGAGCGTGTGAAATTTGAGGGAGGCGTAAGGTTTCTTGAAAGTTTCTGGCTACCAAAGATTCCATGTCCAAAGTGCGAGAACAGGAGCATAGTTTCCTTTTTCTTACTGATTTAATGGTTGCATAGTTAATTAAGCCTAACTCCCAGTTCTCGGTCACTAATCGTAACTGTTTGCTGATGTGGAAAAGATGGCCGACCAGGGATTGCTCGGTGTTAAAAAGATGCTTTTGATGAGGGCCTTCATTGATTTCTCAGGAGCCGTGGTTGCCAGGTAAAAATATTTTGACAAAGCAGCCAACTCTCTATGGGGCATATCAACAAGGGCTTTATCTCTGCTTTTTTGGCTTTAAAAGCCAAAAAAGCAGAGATAAAACTAGCGCCCTATCAACAACAGGGTGCTAACACGCAAATTTGCATGTTAGCACCCTTTTACTCTAAGCTTCCCCTTGCATCTCTAATGAGATGCAAAGGGGGAGTTCCTTAGTAAAATAATGGGAGAAATGTCGCTAAGCGACATTTCTCCTATTATCAAGAATGTCTCTAACCCTGTTAGAGACAAAAAAAGCAGCGCTAACAGCGGTTAACGCTGCTTTTTTACGTCTGCTAATTTTGGGGCATATCAACAACAGCCGGCGATAATTATCTCTAAGCGCACTTAGCGCTAGGATAATTATCGCCGGCTAGCGTGAATTTTTATCGCTGAGATAGCGTGCTATTAGCAACGCTTATCTCAATAGCGATAAAAATCCTCACGCTAACAGGCTAACGTGAGATTATCGCTGGAAACCCAGTGATAATCTCACGTTACCTTGTTGATAGGGACAGGCAAACTTAGCCATGATATCCTCCTTCCATAGGATATCATGGCTAAGTCTGAAAAATACCAGACGTAAAAAAGCAGCGTTAACCGCGGTTAGCGCTGCTTTTTTTGTCTCTAACAGGGTTAGCGACATTCTTGATAATAGGAGAAATGTCGCTTAGCGACATTTCTCCTATTATTTTACTCTGGAACGCCCCCTTTGCATCTCATTAGAGATGCAAGGGGAAGCGTAGAGTAAAAGGGTGCTAACATGCAAATTTGCATGTTAGCACCCTGTTGTTGATAGGGCGCTAGTTTTATCTCTGCTTTTTTGGCTTTTAAAGCCAAAAAAGTAGAGATAAAGCCCTTGTTGATATGCCCCTTTCAGACTTAGCCATGATATCCTATAGAAGGAGGATATCATGGCTAAGTTTGCTTGTCCCTATCAACAAGGTAACGTGTGATTATTGCTGGTTTTCCAGCGATAATCTCACGTTAGCCTGTTAGCGTGTAGATTTTTATCGCTATTGAGATAAGCGTTGCTAATAGCACGCTATCTCAGCAATAAAAATTCACGCTAGCCGGCGATAATTATCCTCACGCTAAGAGCGCTGAGCGATAATTATCGCCGGTTGTTGTTGATATGCCCCTATGATTTTCTAGATAAGATTGATTTCAAGGCGAATCAGGGTGTTTCTTGTACACGGGGGCGAGCAAAATATTTTTGGACGCAGAGTTGTTTATATTTTCTAGGTCCTAAGTAAACATTCCTGGAAATGCTTGTTGCGCATAATTGAGTGATGGTAGTAGTTTGGCCCGCAGTACCCTTTGGATTGCTATAGTTGTTGGGCTATCTAAGACGGCATGTAATTTGCAAAGGGCGTGTGTGACCATTTTCCTTTTCTGCTGCAGTTTTTAAAGATGGAGCAGTGGACGGCCAGTGTCACTGAGCCAGATTCCCAGGTAGTTGTAACTTTGTACCGTGCCCAAGGTCTGGGGGCCCAGCCCCCATTTGATGAGTTTTGTTTTTGGGTAATGCCTAAAAATCACAATTTTAGACTTGCTTGCATTTGCTACCAGCTCGGTATTGTTGTTATAACCCGACAAGGGAGTGAGAGCTTTTTGAAGACCTATTTTGGTATGAACTAGATCGTCTGCATACTGCATCAAGTGGATATTTGTGTTCCCAATTTTTGGAGCGACGAGGGAGGCTCTGTTTAGTGCTAAGCCCAAATCAGCAGTGTACAAGTTAAATAGAAGCGGAGCGAGGGACAATCCCCTTTTTAGCCCCCGATCTGTTTCGATTTTTTCCGTGGCGGAGTCCCTGGAAAGTTTGACCTTAACCCAGGTTCCTGAGTACAGGGATCTAATGGCTCATAATAGTTTCGGGGATATGTTTTCCACTGTGCCAGTTTTTGCCAAAGGATGCGGCGAACTACCCTGTCGAAAGCTGCTGAATAGTGGATGAAGCAGGCGAAAAGTGGGGGAGAGAGTCGGACTGCTGCTTGTTGGGCTAAGTATGACAGTGTTATAATGTTGTCCACAGTTGAACCCCCTGGTCTGAACCCCGTCTGGTAAAATGGCAGCAAGCCTTCCGCCTGTACCAAGGCCGCTAGTACCTTCAGGAGTGTACCTGCATGTGCCTTCCCCTCGATATCTAGCAGGGCAATCATCTGATAGTTCTTTGGATCGGTGTTTTTCCCTTTTTTCGAAAATTTGTTGCAACAGTGAATCCCTCCATGAGTCCGGGATATCCACCAGGGTCCTGCATTCTGCATATAGCAATGAAAGATTGGAGGACCAAAAATGTATGTCTTCTGTGAAAAAGGAGCTGGGCAGCCCATTTGGGCCTGGGGCTTCATTTTTACGGATCCTTTTTAAGATGGTGCGGACATATGCCTCACGTGGAACTATGGAGTCCGCTGATGGCCCAGAAGATACCACCCTGATATTTTCCATCTTTCTCTGTTTGGTATGACCATTTAAACAGATTGATTTCTGGGCATTAGAGTACAGAGACTTCACATGGGCTACCCATGTATATGCAAGAACCAAGTTCTCTCTACTGTAGGCCCCATGAAGTAAGTTGTTTAAATATTGCCAAAATTGTTGGGCATTGCATTGAGTTAACAACTGGAAGATCTTTAACCATCTTGCCTCTGTCGCTTCCGGTTTAAGTTTCCAAATGAGGAACGTGTGGGAATTCGCTGCTGTTTTCAGCAGTTTTCTGGGGGTTTCCATTTCTGTGTTTTTTTATATGACCTTAGTTTCATTTTTAGTTGCTGCGCACTTTGCTTAAACGCTAGGGCTCAGCCTTGCTTGAGCGTTGTTGTGCTCATTTTGGTGTGGGTGATAGTCCCTCTGAGAAGCGTGCCGGGTGTTAGATCTCACCGGCCAGCAAGTCTATGTGTGCTGACATGCAACAAAATTGTTGATGGTAATCTGTCCCCATTTGATTCTACTCAGGAACCTGTTTTGTTCTTTCCCAGTGGAGTTTCCGAGGGGTGTAGAATAGGACGACTTTCCACCAAAGTCGCTAGATGCAACAGCAAAGCAGCATGGTCACTTTCACTCCATGGGAGCAGTGCATAATTTAGAGGGTATTTTTGCAGCCGCTCGCTCAGTATGATGTAATCTACAGTTGTTCGGTTAGGTGCACAGAAAGAATATCGAGTTGTAAATGACGACCTACCGTAATATCGAGTTGTAAATATCGTAGTGCAAGAATATCGACTGCAAGAATATTGTGGTCCAGAATATCGACAGTAAGGTACAGAACATCGTTTTTGGTAATATCGAAGTCAGTAGTATCGTTAGTAAAAATATTTTTGTTTATAATATCGATTTTTATATTAGTGTGATGTATTTAAGAATGTATTATAAAAGTATGTGATTTAAGTATAGCTTTTTTATATATGTGTGAAAAATGTTTATATTAATTAAATTTTGCATTTTAGATCCGTACCGGGTTGTGGGTTTATAGGGGAATAGGGTGGGAAGTGATTTAATTATAATAAATTGAATATAAATTTTATTTGAAATAACTTTTGGGTTTTAGTTCCATAGCGGGTTGTGGGATTATAGGGGAATAGATTGGGAAGTAATTTAATTATAATAAGGTAATTAATAATTTTTATTTATTAGTATTTATAAAGAATTATTAAATTAATTATTAATTGGTTATTAATTTTTATTAATTCATTAATTAAAAATTATATTAATTGTGTTATATTTCTTGAAGTGGTCTGTGGGTTTATAGGGGAGTAGGGTGGGAAGTAATTTGATTTTAATAAAGTAATCATTTATTATTTATTAGTCTTCATAATTTTTTTTATTAATTAATTATTAATTGATTTTAATTAATAATTATAAATTAATTGATAATTATGTAAATTGAGTTATGTTTTTGGGGCGGGTTGGGGGGTTTATAGGGGAATGGGGTGGGAAGTCATTTAATTATAATTAATTAATCAATATTTTTTATTAATCAATATTTCTGTATTTAATATTTTATAATCTTAATTGTGGTAAATAATGTATTATTAATTAGTTATTAATTGGTTATTCATTGTCATTAATGGATTGTTAATTGTGTTCACAGTGTCCTTTTTTAGCAGCGGGTTGTGGTTTGATAGGGGAGTAGGGTGGGAAGTAATTTAATTTTAATACATTTTTAAATATTTTTTATAAAATATGTATTTAATGTTGTTTTGTAGTGTTAATTGTGTGAATTAATGTATTAATAATTGTTTATAAATTGCTTGTTATTTGTTATTAATTGAGTAATTAATTGTTAATTAATGATGTTAATTTTGTCATGTTTTACGACATTGGAGGTGTCATTTAAAGGGGAATATGGTGTGAGGTAAATTCTTTTTAATTAATTAATAGTTTGTTAATTAATGCAAATTAATTTGCTGGAGTGGGAATAGTTAATTATTCCCCTCCGCTATCCAAAAATGTTCCTACTGTTGCACTTGTTGGAGTGGAAATAATAAATTATTACCTTCGCTATCCAACACTTTCCCTACTGTTGCACTTGCTGGAGTGGGAATAGTAATTTTTACCCCTCCGCTGTCCAACACTTTCCCTACTGTTGCACTTGATGGAGTGGGAATAGTATTTTTTACCCATCCGCTCTCCAAGACTTTCCCTACTGTTGCACTCCCTGATGTTGGAATGGTAAATTAGTCCCCTCCGCTATTCAACACTTACCCTACTGTTGCACTCGCTGGAGTTGGAATAGTAAATTATTCCCCTCCGCTATCCAGCACTTTTCCTACTGTTAAACTTGCTGGAGTGGGAATAGTAAATTTTACCCTTAGGCTATCCAACACTTTCCCTACTGTTGCACTTGCTGGAGTGGGAATAGTAATTTTTACCCATCCGCTCTCCAATACTTTCCCTACTGTTGCAATTGCTGGAGTGGGAATAGTAAATTATTCCCTTCCGCTATCCAACACTTTCCCTACTGTTGCACTTGCTGGAGTGGGAATAGTAATTTGTACCCTTCTGCTATCCAACAGTTTCCCTACTGTTGCACTCCCTGGAGTTGGAATAGTAAATTAGTCCCCTCCCCTATTCAACACTTAGCCTACTGTTGCACTTGCTGGAGTGGGAATAGTAAATTATTCCCTTCTGCTATCCAGCACTTTCCCTACTGTTACACTTGCTGGAGTGGGAATAGTAATTTTTACCCCTCTGCTATCCAACACTTTCCCTACTGTTGCACTCTCTGGAGTGGGAATAGTCATTTTTACCCCCACGCTATCCAACACTTTCCCTACCGTTGCACTCACTGGAGTGGGAATAGTAATTTTTACCCCTCTGCTATCCAACACTTTCCCTACTGTTGCACTCACTGGAGTTGGAATAGTAAATTATTCCCCTCGGCTATCCAACACTTTCCTTTCTGTTGCACTCACTGGAGTGGAAATAGTAATTTTTACCCCTACACTATCCAAGACTTTCCCTACTGTTGTACTCACTGGAGTGGGAATATTAATTGTTTATCCTTCGCTACCCAACACTTTCCCTACTGTTGCACTCTCTGGAGTGGGAATAGTAATTTTTACCCCTCCTCTATCCAACACTTTCCCTACTGTTGCAATTGCCAGAGTGGGAATAATAAATTATTCCCTTCCGCTATCCAACACCTTCCCCTACTGTTGCACTTACTGGAGTGGAAATAGTAATTTTTACCCCTCCACTATCCAACACTTTCCCTATTGTTGCACTCTCTGGCGTTGGAATAGTAAATTATTCCCCTCTGCTATCCAACTCTTTCCCTACTGTTGTACTCACTGGAGTGGGAATAGCAATTTTTACCCCTCCACTATCCAACACTTTCCCTACTGTTGCACTCTCTGGAGTGGGAATAGTAATTTTGACCCCTACGCTATCCAACACTTTCACTACTGTTGCACTCACTAGAGTTGGAATAGTAAATTTTACCCTTCGCTACCCAACAGTTTCCCTACTGTTGCACTCTCTGGATTGGGCATAGTAATTTTTACCCCTACGCTATCCAACACTCTCCCTACTGTTGCACTCTCTGGAGTGGGAATAGTAATTTTTACCCCTCCACTATCCAACACTTTCCCTACTGTTGTACTCACTGGAGTGGGAATAGCAATTTTTACCCCTCCACTATCCAACACTTTCCCTACTGTTGCACTCTCTGGAGTGGGAATAGTAATTTTTACCCCTACGCTATCCAACACTTTCACTACTGTTGCACTCACTAGAGTTGGAATAGTAAATTTTACCCTTCGCTACCCAACAGTTTCCCTACTGTTGCACTCTCTGGATTGGGCATAGTAATTTTTACCCCTACGCTATCCAACACTCTCCCTACTGTTGCACTCTCTGGAGTGGGAATAGTAATTTTATCCCCTCCGCTATCCAACATTTTCTTACTGTTTCAGTTAATGTAGTGTAAACTGTATTTTGAAAAGATTCAAATTATTTTAATATTTAAGTTTATTATATATATATATTTTATTTTTGTTTTTATATTATTGGTGTATGTGTGTATATATGTATTTATAATTATTAATATGTTTCTAATAATGTGTAATTTATTAAAATAATGTTATCAATAATATTAAGTAAATGTCTATATTACATTTTATGTATATGTATGTTTACTATATTTTTGCATTATATGTATTACTTATAATTTTAAACATTTTCTAATAGTTCTAACTATGTTTTTTTAAAAATTATATGTATTATTTCCTTTATTTTACCTTTTTTGTAACATTTAAAAAAAACTATATTTTTAACAACGAAATTGTTCTTTCGATATTTTTGTACTTACCATTATGTAGATAGGACTTCGATATTCTGGACAACGAAATTTTTGTGTCAATATTTTTGTACCTCGATATTTTCGTAGTCGATATTCTGTTAGTGATTCGTTCGGTTATTGTAAGTAGGTACATGGGTGATTCCAGTCTCCAACGCAATGGATAGGGAGTTTGTTGTTTCCAGATTGTAGGTCCGAAAGAGGGCGTTGAGTCTCCCTGTGCTCCCAAGTGAACTGACTTCAGACTCCCATTTCCCTAGGTGATGCATGTTAAAATCCCCCAGGTTGATGATTTCCATTGATGTGTGTTGGAGTATCAAAGTTTCCTTCTGCTTAATTAGCCTAATGAGCATGTCCTTAGGCCCAGGTCCCTGGGGATTGTGGTAAACATTGATTAAGAGTATGGATAGTGGACCATCCGCTGACCTGAGGCCTTTCAGTATGCCGGCTAGACCCATGTCAGAGGGATTTTTTATTTCTGTGAAACTCAACTTTAAGGCGTGTTTCATACAAATGGAAATGCCCCTGTAGGGTCTCCCAAATAGATTGAATTTCGTTTCCGATTTGAAGAATTCCCCATAACCTGTTAAGGGAGTAGGTATGGTTGCCCATGTTTCTTAAACGCAAATAAGATCGACCCCTTTCAGACATGTGGTCGCCGTTGGACTTTGCAGAACCTTGTGCATCCCTGCCACGTTCCATGTCATGATATTTAATGCTTGTTTGCTTCCCGCTGTGCTACTATGATGACAATGCTCCTTGCTGGGGATGAGGTTGAATTTTGTCTGCCTAGTTGGAAGCCACCTACCAACAAAATACCTAATTTGGGGAGGGGGCATGCAACGGATGATACAAGGTCATTTCAAGCCTTAGGCCTCTCGCAGTCTGCCATATTGTTGTCAATAGGGCTTATTTGGCACACGGTCAGATATTTGATGAAGGAAGGATCCTGTCAGGTCACAACAAGGGACCAGCTTCCGCTGGAAGTCCAGGCCTCTGTCTCACAACGTCTCTTGCATGGGGAAGAGGGTCTTGCGCTTGATCTTTGATGCGACTGGCAGCAAGTAAGGTGTTTTCATTGTGTTCCTGCTTGATGTTGGCCTGGGTTCAAACTAAAGGCTTGCCTTACTGCTGAGGTTTGCGCTGAATACCACCAGCCTGTCATAACATTTCATAGTCCTGTCTACACCGCATCACGTTGGCTCAATTGTGCCATTATTAGGGCTCTGCAATCAACAGTCTAAAGCAAAACAATGGGGCTGCCTGAACATTGTGATCAGTAGCCCCCGAGATTCTCCCATATCTCACAAATGTTAATTGGCCTTGGACTGAAATATTGCCGCCTCTGCTTACCCCTGTCTAGGATCTGCACCAAGTTCATTTTAAGGACTGATGAGCATGATGGACTGTTGGACATGAGTCTGCTTTACCAGTGCATTGCCCTGGGGGAAAAGGTAAGCTTTGAGTCAAAAATAATCTATAGGTTTCGGACTATTTGTATCACACCAGAAGTTGTTCCCAGAGAGGGTTTTGATATATAGCTGAGCATCTCTGGGTATGGATTTCTATTTTGGGACACTGAAGGGGGTTTGGACAAAATATCAAATTAAAAATATCGTTATATACAAATATTGTGTCAAGAATATCTGGATGTCAAAAATGATGTCAACAGGAATATCATAAGTAAGAATATAGTTTCCCCAAATTGGCTTAGATTTGAGTGCATATAATGAATGTCACCCTTTTAGTGTCCAACACCTTCTCTAAATTGTTATATTGTTATGTTATGTCGATTTATATAGCTCACTAATCACCTGAAAGAGTATCCAGGTGCTTGGACAAAGTGTGTAGGTGTCCAACAACTTCCCCAAATTGGTATATATTGGATTGGGATTGGTAAATTTCACCCCTTTAGTACCCCAAATTGGTATACATTGGAGTGGGTTTAGTAAATGTCATCCTTTACTGGCCAACATCTTCTCCAGATTTTTATGTTATGTTTATTTGTATAGCATACTAATCACCCAAAAGGGTATCCAGGCACTTGGACAAGATGTACAGGTGTATGGTTCCAATGTGCTCATCTCAAGAGCCAGGTCTTCAGCTTCTTGAGGAACTAAGTGAGGAGGAGGCTCTCATGTGTTGAGGGAGGTCGTTCCGTGTCTTGGGTGCAACATAGGAGAATGAGCGACCTCCAGTTTTGCTCTTGTGGATGCGGGGAATGTGTGTGAGTGAGAATAGTTGTCTGGTGGGTTGGTGAAAGCGGCTGTTCAGGCATTCTGGTTATATGTTGTGTAGGGCTTTGTATGTGTGCATGTGAAGTTTGAATTGGCTGCGTTTGTGAATGGGGAGCCAGTAAAGCTTCCTGAGATTCGGTGTGATGTGTGTGTGGCATGGGAGGTTGAGTATGAGTCTTGCAGCTGCATTTTGAGTGGTCTGGAGTCTGCGTAGGAGTTGTTTGCATTGAGAATGTTACCATAGTCCAGCCTCCAGGTGATGAGGGCTTGCTTGACGGTCCGTCTGGTGTTCTGAGGCAACTATTTGAAGATCTTTCGCTGCATGAATAGGATGTAGAAGCAGTAGGGGCACACTACATGGACTTGAGCCGTCATGTTGAGCTTGTCATTTAGGATGATCCCTAGACTTCTTATGTGGTCTGTCGGTGTGGGTTTTAGTCCAAGCTCTGATAGCTACCGGGTGGAATTTAATGTGGAGGTCTTGTTGCTGAAGACCAGTGCTTCTGACTTGTCGGAGGTGAGCTTCAGGCAGTTGGTTCACATCCAGTTTGCTATCATGGTCATGCAGTTGGTGAAGTTGGTTCAGGTGGTGTTTGTCCATCCGTCAGGGAGAGAATGAATTGGGTGCCATCCGAGTAGGCGATGATGTCATGTGATCAGGTGAACAAGGCAAGAGCTGTCATGTACATGTGGAAAAGAGTGGGGCTGAGGCACGATCCCTGTGGGACACTGCATATCAGTTTTTTGGTCTCTAATGTGAAGGGTGGCAGCCTTACACTTTGGGTCTTCCTGTGAGGAGGGGAGATATCCATTTGTGTGGTGTTTTTTTTTTTAAAAAGCCCCGGGGGTGGCGGTACCCGGGGCAGTGGGGGAGCCGTGTGCCCCCGCTAATTAATTAATAAAAGCCCCGGGGGTGGCGATCCCCGGGGCTTGGGGGACACCACAGATTAAAAAAGAAGCCCTGGGGGAAGCGTCCCCGGGGCAGTGTGGGGGGATTGGGGGGCCCCCCCACTTTTTTTTTCAGTTCTCCCGGGACCTGGCCCACCCGGGGGCTTAAACACAACGAAGCGCGGGAGCACGCGCTTCTTTTTTTTAAAATTTTCTCAGCCGGATTCTCCATGCCTCCAAATATCGAAACTTTTATTTTTTGATTTTCTCAGCAGCTACTGAACGGATTTACACCATTTAAAAAAAAGGGCGCTTTCTGAAGCAAGCACTCCCTTTTTGCCAAATTTGGTGTAATTCCGTTCAGCAGTTCGAGCTGTAGCCGTGTCTAAAGTTTCCTTAGGGAAATTCATTTTTCGACCTCTTTTTTTTAAAAGTTCTCTGGAACTACTGAACGGATTTACACCATTAAAACAAGGTCTCTTTCTGAAACAAGGGCTACCTTGTTGCCAAATTTGGTGTAATTCCATTCAGCAGTTCGGGCTGTAGTCGTGTCTAGAGTTTCCTATAGAAAATAACATGAAGAAAACACGTTTTGGGACCCCCCTTTTTTCTCAGCCTTCGCTTGGCGAATCACCACAAAACTTTCAGGATAGGAGCTGACCGGAGCGGGCCACAAGTTATGAAAATGTTGCGAAGATTCGTCAACCGGCGCCAAAGTTATTGGTAAAAGAAAAAACGCTTTTCCTATGGAAACTAGGTCCTAACTATAATTATCTACTGGCGACCGCCAGTAGATAATATATACATATATGTCTTCTTAAAAGGTCTGATCAGAGAACATGCAGTTTCCTCATCTTGCAATGTTTGTCATTTTTTATGTATTCAGTTGATTAAATTAGTGTACCTTTTTTATTGTTGATTTAAATGTTTGTTTGATTTTACTGTTAAGGTTATTCATAGTTTAATTTTATTGGTTAGTTTAGCATAGTTTGATTTTTTTTATCATTTGTGTCCTTCTATGGTAACTGTTAACCTAGGGTTTATTTATAATGTTTGATATATAGTTTGATAGATCCAAACAGATTTTTATTTATGCATACATATTCAATAATATTGAGACTGGTGTATGAATTTAGTTATAGTTATGAAATTAGTTTTGCATTTTTTATCCAAGTGAATTATACATTTTTTGGTGATGTAATATATTTATTTTTAATTCAGACGTGTGTGTACAATTTTTTATCTTTATTTCAAATAATTGTTTTACAAAAAAGCGCCTTTTATATTTATTAATGATAATGTAAATATTTTGGCAATATGATTATAGTTGATATTGTGTGAATTTATATTTGTTACATATATGTTTGCTTAAAGGTGACAATATTTTTGTTTCTGATATTTGTGTTTTTGATATGAGTAAAAATCAATATTTTTAACATTGATATTTGTTTTATTAGTTAAGTATAGGAATACAAGCTCTGATTGGGGCCTCACCTGGCAGCTCCAGGTAAATGTACGTGCAGACTATATTGATTGAGAACAATTACTATGCATACTTGCATGTCATGCACCCATAATTACTTGTTTTGATATTTTCTGTATCATACTGTGTCCTGACTAAGCCTTTTGACTGCAATGGCTCACCCATTGTTGCTGATTCTCTGTATGATTGGGAACAACAAAGGGCCTGAATATGATGGCGGAAGGCCCGCCACGGCAGCCTGTAGGTGGCGGGCCATCCGCCATTGTACTCCGCTTTTTAGCCAGCCATATTATGATGGTGGGGGAAAGCGTTGGGGAAGCGTGGCAGTCGAAAAGATGAACCGATACGGTTCCGACAGGTGGTCCTTTTCAAACCGCCTGTTGGAGCACTCACATTGCTTAGCATTGCGGCAGTCCCTGCAAGGCACCGCCGTTGGGATTATGATATCCCTTTCCGCCGGTCATTTTGCGGTGGTCAACCCGCCACGAAAAGGCAGATGGAACGGGTTTGGGGCCTGTGGTAGGCCACCCTTCATCCCTGGGCCTGGAGCAAGGGCATACCCCATGGTGCCTGCCACGTAGTGCATGGATATGCAGCTGCCTTTTGTTTTGCATTGCAGGCGGGGCTGCTGACCGCATCCCCGCCACAATACAAAGTATAGAGGATGCGACCTCCGTGGTGATGGTCGCATCGTAATCGGATTGTGGGGAGGCCGCCTCATAGGCAACAATATTTATTTTCCAGTATTTCTGTGTTTTTATATTGTATGCATCAATATTATTTAAGTGATCCCACATGAACCGCATGAAAAGCTCAAGATCATCCACTAGATGATTTGGGTGCTGCACCTAGCGATGTTGGCCGATTCCCTGCATCCTTTTCAAGATGAGTAGGGAGTTATATATCCTTTGCATGCATTTGAAGCATAAGCTAATAGTGTTCAGTCAGTTGAGACAAAGAGCTCAGTGAAAATGGCACATTGGGAGGGCCAGAGAATACCTCTGTAGTGTGCCATGTAGGCCGAAATTATTGTCAGACTCTAGAGATTCTACCCTTTACTTATGATGGTGATCACGGAGGAATGATTGAACCCAGTTCAGTTGTGTGCTTGAGACTCTGATTTGTTGCTTTAGCCTTTTCTGCAGAAAGCCCTGGGCCATTGGACAACAAGCTGCTGAAAGCTACCGATTCATGAGGGCATTTGTAACACCGTTTTTTACCCCTCTCAAAGGTCTCAAGTCTGAATGAAATTATGAAGTGCATTGTCTCACTCCACTTTTTCATAAAGTTATCTTCTAACTTCTCTCATTAAAATTTAGCTTGGGTATGGGATTTTCAGATTTGATCAGCAGTTAGCTTAGTTAGCTTAGTTAGTTTTCTGTGCATTTTGTTTGTGCAGGGTGACTATTTTTAGTAGCTTGTGTCTTCTCACTCCCTGTATGTCTGAGTTGGGGTATGAAATGCTGACCTGAGTGAAGAAGCAAACCATGAACTCCTTCAGACCTGAAAAGTATCATAGGCTTAAATTATTTTCTCCATTTACCTGTTTTTGCAGGACTTTGAATGTAAGAAATGCACAGACCTGGAAAAGTATCCAACACTCTCCCTACTGTTGCACTCTCTGGAGTGGGAATAGTAATTTTTACCCCTCCGCTATCCAACACTTTCCCTACTGTTGCACTCTCTGGCGTTGGAATAGTAAATTATTCCCCTCTGCTATCCAACTCTTTCCCTACTGTTGCACTCTCAACAGACCCATCACCGTGAGGCAGCTAAGCTATCGTGATTTAGGTGAGCTGGGGAGGTCCCGAGGCGTTTGGGTTCAGGGGGCAGTCACTGCTCATCCAGGGACTGACCAGTCAACTCAAAAAGACCCCCTGCTGCCTAAGGGGCATATCATCAAGCTGGCGATAAAAAATTATCAATTAAACCAAAACAGATTAAGAACAGGAGGGTCTAAGGGAATTTTAACAACCACAGTGGATTTATTCCCCAGTCAACATGCTAAATAACAATACGAAATCCACGGGTCTCAAGAGAAAGTTTCAGAAAATTTTGTGCAGTAAAGGCTACAGACAGATAAGTGTCTAAGCTTGATGATAAAAAATTATCGCCACTTTTGCGGCCGTTTTCGGTCGAAAAGCGGCGATAATTTTATCGCCTAATTAGCAAGGTCACGCTAACGCATGAAACCTTGCATTAGCGTCGGGATTTCTAATGCCCAGCTTTGCATCTCTAATGAGATGCAAAGTGGGCGTTCCTGACCTGACATGACAGGAGATATGTCGCTAAGCGACATTTCTCCTATCATCAAGCCCCATGCTATGAAGCATAGCTGCAGGAAAAGTAGCGATAACCCCTGTTATCGCTACTTTCCTTAAAGGGAGTGGATGTAGTCTTGCAGCTAAGATCTGGTTTAGTGCTTGTCTCCCCACGGCCTGCGTAAAGTGGGGCTTGTGAGCGTGTGAAATTTGAGGGAGGCGTAAGGTTTCTTGAAAGTTTCTGGCTACCAAAGATTCCATGTCCAAAGTGCGAGAACAGGAGCATAGTTTCCTTTTTCTTACTGATTTAATGGTTGCATAGTTAATTAAGCCTAACTCCCAGTTCTCGGTCACTAATCGTAACTGTTTGCTGATGTGGAAAAGATGGCCGACCAGGGATTGCTCGGTGTTAAAAAGATGCTTTTGATGAGGGCCTTCATTGATTTCTCAGGAGCCGTGGTTGCCTGGTAAAAATATTTTGACAAAGCAGCCAACTCTCTATGTTTTTCTGGATAAGATTGATTTCAAGGCGAATCAGGGTGTTTCTTGTACACGGGGGCGAGCAAAATATTTTTGGACGCAGAGTTGTTTATATTTTCTAGGTCCTAAGTAAACATTCCTGGAAATGCTTGTTGCGCATAATTGAGTGATGGTAGTAGTTTGGCCCGCAGTACCCTTTGGATTGCTATAGTTGTTGGGCTATCTAAGACGGCATGTAATTTGCAAAGGGCGTGTGTGACCATTTTCCTTTTCTGCCGCAGTTTTTAAAGATGGAGCAGTGGACGGCCAGTGTCACTGAGCCAGATTCCCAGGTAGTTGTAACTTTGTACCGTGCCCAAGGTCTGGGGGCCCAGCCCCCATTTGATGAGTTTTGTTTTTGGGTAATGCCTAAAAATCACAATTTTAGACTTGCTTGCATTTGCTACCAGCTCGGTATTGTTGTTATAATAACCCGACAAGGGAGTGAGAGCTTTTTGAAGCCCTATTTTGGTATGAACTAGATCGTCTGCATACTGCATCAAGTGGATATTTGTGTTCCCAATTTTTGGAGCGACGAGGGAGGCTCTGTTTAGTGCTAAGCCCAAATCAGCAGTGTACAAGTTAAATAGAAGCGGAGCGAGGGACAATCCCCGTTTTAGCCCCCGATCTGTTTCGATTTTTTCCGTGGCGGAGTCCCTGGAAAGTTTGACCTTAACCCAGGTTCCTGAGTACAGGGATCTAATGGCTCATAATAGTTTCGGGGATATGTTTTCCACTGTGCCAGTTTTTGCCAAAGGATGCGGCGAACTACCCTGTCGAAAGCTGCTGAATAGTGGATGAAGCAGGCGAAAAGTGGGGGAGAGAGTCGGACTGCTGCTTGTTGGGCTAAGTATGACAGTGTTATAATGTTGTCCACAGTTGAACCCCCTGGTCTGAACCCCGTCTGGTAAAATGGCAGCAAGCCTTCCGCCTGTGCCAAGGCCGCTAGTACCTTCAGGAGTGTACCCGCATGTGCCTTCCCCTCGATATCTAGCAGGGCAATCATCTGATAGTTCTTTGGATCGGTGTTTTTCCCTTTTTTCGAAAATTTGTTGCAACAGTGAATCCCTCCATGAGTCCGGGATGTCCACCAGGGTCCTGCATTCTGCATATAGCAATGAAAGATTGGAGGACCAAAAATGTATGTCTTCTGTGAAAAAGGAGCTGGGCAGCCCATTTGGGCCTGGGGCTTCATTTTTACGGATCCTTTTTAAGATGGTGCGGACATATGCCTCACGTGGAACTATGGAGTCCGCTGATGGCCCAGAAGATGCCACCCTGATATTTTCCATCTTTCTCTGTTTGGTATGACCATTTAAACAGATTGATTTCTGGGCATTAGAGTACAGAGACTTCACATGGGCTACCCATGTATATGCAAGAACCGAGTTCTCTCTACTGTAGGCCCCATGAAGTAAGTTGTTTAAATATTGCCAAAATTGTTGGGCATTGCATTGAGTTAACAACTGGAAGATCTTTAACCATCTTGCCTCTGTCGCTTCCGGTTTAAGTTTCCAAATGAGGAACGTGTGGGAATTCTCTGCTGTTTTCAGCAGTTTTCTGGGGGTTTCCATTTCTGTGTTTTTTTATATGACCTTAGTTTCATTTTTAGTTGCTGCGCACTTTGCTTAAACGCTAGGGCTCAGCCTTGCTTGAGCGTTGTTGTGCTCATTTTGGTGTGGGTGATAGTCCCTCTGAGAAGCGTGCCGGGTGTTAGATCTCACCGGCCAGCAAGTCTATGTGTGCTGACAAGCAACAAAATTGTTGATGGTAATCTGTCCCCATTTGATTCTACTCAGGAACCTGTTTTGTTCTTTCCCAGTGGAGTTTCCGAGGGGTGTAGAATAGGACGACTTTCCACCAAAGTCGCTAGATGCAACAGCAAAGCAGCATGGTCACTTTCACTCCATGGGAGCAGTGCATAATTTAGAGGGTATTTTTGCAGCCGCTCGCTCAGTATGATGTAATCTACAGTTGTTCGGTTAGGTGCACAGAAAGAATATCGAGTTGTAAATGACGACCTACCGTAATATCGAGTTGTAAATATCGTAGTGCAAGAATATCGACTGCAAGAATATTGTGGTCCAGAATATCGACAGTAAGGTACAGAACATCGTTTTTGGTAATATCGAAGTCAGTAATATCGTTAGTAAAAATATTGTTGTTTATAATATCGATTTTTATATTAGTGTGATGTATTTAAGAATGTATTATAAAAGTATGTGATTTAAGTATAGCTTTTTTATGTATGTGTGAAAAATGTTTATATTAATTAAATTTTGCATTTTAGATCCGTACCGGGTTGTGGGTTTATAGGGGAATAGGGTGGGAAGTGATTTAATTATAATAAATTGAATATAAATTTTATTTGAAATAACTTTTGGGTTTTAGTTCCATAGCGGGTTGTGGGATTATAGGGGAATAGATTGGGAAGTAATTTAATTATAATAAGGTAATTAATAATTTTTATTTATTAGTATTTATAAAGAATTATTAAATTAATTATTAATTGGTTATTAATTTTTATTAATTCATTAATTGAAAATGATATTAATTGTGTTATATTTCTTGAAGTGGTCTGTGGGTTTATAGGGGAGTAGGGTGGGAAGTAATTTGATTTGAATAAAGTATTAATTATTATTTATTAGTCTTCATAATTTTTTTTATTAATTAATTATTAATTGATTTTAATTAATAATTATAAATTAATTGATAATTATGTAAATTGAGTTATGTTTTTGGGGCGGGTTGGGGGGTTTATAGGGGAATGGGGTGGGAAGTCATTTAATTATAATTAATTAATCAATATTTTTTATTAATCAATATTTCTGTGTTTAATATTTTATAATCTTAATTGTGGTAAATAATGTATTATTAATTAGTTATTAATTGGTTATTCATTGTCATTAATGGATTGTTAATTGTGTTCACAGTGTCCTTTTTTAGCAGCGGGTTGTGGTTTGATAGGGGAGTAGGGTGGGAAGTAATTTAATTTTAATACATTTTTAAATATTTTTTATAAAATATGTATTTAATGTTGTTTTGTAGTGTTAATTGTGTGAATTAATGTATTAATAATTGTTTATAAATTGCTTGTTATTTGTTATTAATTGAGTAATTAATTGTTAATTAATGATGTTAATTTTGTCATGTTTTACGACATTTGAGGTGTCATTTAAAGGGGAATATGGTGTGAGGTAAATTCTTTTTAATTAATTAATAGTTTGTTAATTAATGCTAATTAATTTGCTGGAGTGGGAATAGTTAATTATTCCCCTCCGCTATTCAAAAATGTTCCTACTGTTGCACTTGTTGGAGTGGAAATAATAAATTATTACCTTCGCTATCCAACACTTTCCCTACTGTTGCACTTGCTGGAGTGGGAATAGTAATTTTTACCCCTCCGCTGTCCAACACTTTCCCTACTGTTGCACTTGATGGAGTGGGAATAGTATTTTTTACCCATCCGCTCTCCAAGACTTTCCCTACTGTTGCACTCCCTGATGTTGGAATGGTAAATTAGTCCCCTCCGCTATTCAACACTTACCCTACTGTTGCACTCGCTGGAGTTGGAATAGTAAATTATTCCCCTCCGCTATCCAGCACTTTTCCTACTGTTAAACTTGCTGGAGTGGGAATAGTAAATTTTACCCTTAGGCTATCCAACACTTTCCCTACTGTTGCACTTGCTGGAGTGGGAATAGTAATTTTTACCCATCCGCTCTCCAATACTTTCCCTACTGTTGCAATTGCTGGAGTGGGAATAGTAAATTATTCCCTTCCGCTAGCCAACACTTTCCCTACTGTTGCACTTGCTGGAGTGGGAATAGTAATTTGTACCCTTCTGCTATCCAACAGTTTCCCTACTGTTGCACTCCCTGGAGTTGGAATAGTAAATTAGTCCCCTCCCCTATTCAACACTTAGCCTACTGTTGCACTTGCTGGAGTGGGAATAGTAAATTATTCCCTTCTGCTATCCAGCACTTTCCCTACTGTTACACTTGCTGGAGTGGGAATAGTAATTTTTACCCCTCTGCTATCCAACACTTTCCCTACTGTTGCACTCTCTGGAGTGGGAATAGTCATTTTTACCCCCACGCTATCCAACACTTTCCCTACCGTTGCACTCACTGGAGTGGGAATAGTAATTTTTACCCCTCTGCTATCCAACACTTTCCCTACCTTTGCACTCACTGGAGTTGGAATAGTAAATTATTCCCCTCGGCTATCCAACACTTTCCTTTCTGTTGCACTCACTGGAGTGGAAATAGTAATTTTTACCCCTACACTATCCAAGACTTTCCCTACTGTTGTACTCACTGGAGTGGGAATAGTAATTGTTTACCCTTCGCTACCCAACACTTTCCCTACTGTTGCACTCTCTGGAGTGGGAATAGTAATTTTTACCCCTCCTCTATCCAACACTTTCCCTACTGTTGCAATCGCCAGAGTGGGAATAATAAATTATTCCCTTCCGCTATCCAACACCTTCCCCTACTGTTGCACTTACTGGAGTGGAAATAGTAATTTTCACCCCTCCACTATCCAACACTTTCCCTACTGTTGCACTCTCTGGCGTTGGAATAGTAAATTATTCCCCTCTGCTATCCAACTCTCTCCCTAATGTTGTACTCTCTGGAGTGGGAATAGTAATTTTTACTCTTACGCTATCCAACACGGTCCCTACTGTTGCACTTGCCGGAGTGGTAATAGAAATTTTTACCCGTCCACTATCCAACACTTTCCCTACTGTTGCACTTGCTGGAGTGGGAATAGTAATTTTTACCCCTCTGCTATCCAACACTTTCCCTACTGTTGCACTCTCTGGAGTGGAAATAATAATTTTTACCCCTACGCTATCCAACACTTTCCCTACTGTTGCACTCACTGGAGTGGGAATAGTAATTTTTACCCCTCCACTATCCAACACTTTCCCTACTGTTGTACTCACTGGAGTGGGAATAGCAATTTTTACCCCTCCACTATCCAACACTTTCCCTACTGTTGCACTCTCTGGAGTGGGAATAGTAATTTTTACCCCTACGCTATCCAACACTTTCACTACTGTTGCACTCACTAGAGTTGGAATAGTAAATTTTACCCTTCGCTACCCAACAGTTTCCCTACTGTTGCACTCTCTGGATTGGGCATAGTAATTTATACCCCTACGCTATCCAACACTCGCCCTACTGTTGCACTCTCTGGAGTGGGAATAGTAATTTTATCCCCTCCGCTATCCAACATTTTCTTACTGTTTCAGTTAATGTAGTGTAAACTGTATTTTGAAAAGATTCAAATTATTTTAATATTTAAGTTTATTATATATATATTTTATTTTTGTTTTTATATTATTGGTGTATGTGTGTATATATGTATTTATAATTATTATGTTTCTAATAATTTGTAATTTATTAAAATAATGTTATCAATAATATTAAGTAAATGTCTATATTACATTTTATGTATATGTATGTTTACCATATTTTTGCATTATATGTATTACTTATAATTTTAAACATTTTCTAATAGTTCTAACTATGTTTTTTAAAAATTATATGTATTATTTCCTTTATTTTACCTTTTTTGTAACATTTAAAAAAAACTAATTTTTTAACAACGAAATTGTTCTTTCGATATTTTTGTACTTACCATTATGTAGATAGGACTTCGATATTCTGGACAACAAAATTTTTGTGTCAATATTTTTGTACCTCGATATTTTCTTAGTCGATATTCTGTTAGTGATTCGTTCGGTTATTGTAAGTAGGTACATGGGTGATTCCAGTCTCCAACGCAATGGATAGGGAGTTTGCTGTTTCCAGATTGTAGGTCCGAAAGAGGGCGTTGAGTCTCCCTGTGCTCCCAAGTGAACTGACTTCAGACTCCCATTTCCCTAGGTGATGCATGTTAAAATCCCCCAGGTTGATGATTTCCATTGATGTGTGTTGGAGTATCAAAGTTTCCTTCTGCTTAATTAGCCTAATGAGCATGTCCTTAGGCCCAGGTCCCTGGGGATTGTGGTAAACATTGATTAAGAGTATGGATAGTGGACTATCCGCTGACCTGAGGCCTTTCAGTATGCCGGCTAGACCCATGTCAGAGGGATTTTTTATTTCTGTGAAACTCAACTTTAAGGCGTGTTTCATATAAATGGAAATGCCCCTGTAGGGTCTCCCAAATAGATTGAATTTTGTTTCCGATTTGAAGAATTCCCCATAACCTGTTAAGGGAGTAGGTATGGTTGCCCATGTTTCTTAAACGCAAATAAGATCGACCCCTTTCAGACATGTGGTCGCCGTTGGACTTTGCAGAACCTTGTGCATCCCTGCCACGTTCCATGTCATGATATTTAATGCTTGTTTGCTTCCCGCTGTGCTACTATGATGACAATGCTCCTTGCTGGGGATGAGGTTGAATTTTGTCTGCCTAGTTGGAAGCCACCTACCAACAAAATACCTAATTTGGGGAGGGGGCATGCAACGGATGATACAAGGTCATTTCAAGCCTTAGGCCTCTCGCAGTCTGCCATATTGTTGTCAATAGGGCTTATTTGGCACACGGTCAGATATTTGATGAAGGAAGGATCCTGTCAGGTCACAACAAGGGACCAGCTTCCGCTGGAAGTCCAGGCCTCTGTCTCACAACGTCTCTTGCATGGGGAAGAGGGTCTTGCGCTTGATCTTTGATGCGACTGGCAGAAAGTAAGGTGTTTTCATTGTGTTCCTGCTTGATGTTGGCCTGGGTTCAAACTAAAGGCTTGCCTTACTGCTGAGGTTTGCGCTGAATACCACCAGCCTGTCATAACATTTCATAGTCCTGTCTACACCGCATCACGTTGGCTCAATTGTGCCATTATTAGGGCTCTGCAATCAACAGTCTAAAGCAAAACAATGGGGCTGCCTGAACATTGTGATCAGTAGCCCCCGAGATTCTCCCATATCTCACAAATATTAATTGGCCTTGGACTGAAATATTGCCGCCTCTGCTTACCCCTGTCTAGGATCTGCACCAAGTTCATTTTAAGGACTGATGAGCATGATGGACTGTTGGACATGAGTCTGCTTTACCAGTGCATTGCCCTGGGGGGAAAGGTAAGCTTTGAGTCAAAAATAATCTATAGGTTTCGGACTATTTGTATCACACCACAAGTTGTTCCCAGAGAGGGTTTTGATATATAGCTGAGCATCTCTGGGTATGGATTTCTATTTTGGGACACTGAAGGGTGTTTGGACAAAATATCAAATTCAAAATATCGTTATATACAAATATTGTGTCAAGAATATCTGGATGTCAAAAATGATATCAACAGGAATATCATAAGTAAGAATATAGTTTCCCCAAATTGGCTTAGATTTGAGTGCATATAATAAATGTCACCCTTTTAGTGTCCAACACCTTCTCTAAATTGTTATATTGTTATGTTATGTTGATTTATATAGCTCACTAATCACCTGAAAGAGTATCCAGGTGCTTGGACAAAGTGTGTAGGTGTCCAACAACTTCCCCAAATTGGTATATATTGGATTGGGATTGGTAAATGTCACCCCTTTAGTACCCCAAATTGGTATACATTGGAGTGGGTTTAGTAAATGTCATCCTTTACTGGCCAACATCTTCTCCAGATTTTTATGTTATGTTTATTTGTATAGCATACTAATCACCCAAAAGGGTATCCAGGCACTTGGACAAGATGTACAGGTGTATGGTTCCAATGTGCTCATCTCAAGAGCCAGGTCTTCAGCTTCTTGAGGAACTAAGTGAGGAGGAGGCTCTCATGTGTTGAGGGAGGTCGTTCCGTGTCTTGGGTGCAACATAGGAGAATGAGCGACCTCCAGTTTTGCTCTTGTGGATGCGGGGAATGTGTGTGAGTGAGAATAGGTGTCTGGTGGGTTGGTGAAAGCGGCTGTTCAGGCATTCTGGTTATATGTTGTGTAGGGCTTTGTATGTGTGCATGTGAAGTTTGAATTGGCTGCGTTTGTGAATGGGGAGCCAGTAAAGCTTCCTGAGATTCGGTGTGATGTGTGTGTGGCATGGGAGGTTGAGTATGAGTCTTGCAGCTGCATTTTGAGTGGTCTGGAGTCTGCGTAGGAGTTGTTTGCATTGAGAATGTTACCATAGTCCAGCCTCCAGGTGATGAGGGCTTGCGTGACGGTCCGTCTGGTGTTCTGAGGCAACTATTTGAAGATCTTTCGCTGCATGAATAGGATGTAGAAGCAGTAGGGGCACACTACATGGACTTGAGCCGTCATGTTGAGCTTGTCATTTAGGATGATCCCTAGACTTCTTATGTGGTCTGTCGGTGTGGGTTTTAGTCCAAGCTCTGATAGCTACCGGGTGGAATTTAATGTGGAGGTCTTGTTGCTGAAGACCAGTGCTTCTGACTTGTCGGAGGTGAGCTTCAGGCAGTTGGTTCACATCCAGTTTGCTATCATGGTCATGCAGTTGGTGAAGTTGGTTCAGGTGGTGTTTATCCATCCGTCAGGGAGAGAATGAATTGGGTGCCATCCGAGTAGGCGATGATGTCATGTGATCAGGTGAACAAGGCAAGAGCTGTCATGTACATGTTGAAAAGAGTGGGGCTGAGGCACGATCCCTGTGGGACACTGCATATCAGTTTTTTGGTCTCTAATGTGAAGGGTGGCAGCCTTACACTTTGGGTCTTCCTGTGAGGAGGGGAGATATCCATTTGTGTGGTGTTTTTTTTTTTAAAAAGCCCCGGGGGTGGCGGTCCCCGGGGCAGTGGGGGAGCCGTGTGCCCCCGCTAATTAATTAATAAAAGCCCCGGGGGTGGCGATCCCCGGGGCTTGGGGGACACCACAGATTAAAAAAGAAGCCCTGGGGGAAGCGTCCCCGGGGCAGTGTGGGGGGATTGGGGGGCCCCCACCCTTTTTTTTTCATTGCTCCCGGGACCTGGCCCACCCGGGGGCTTAAACACAACGAAGCGCGGGAGCACGCGCTTCTTTTTTAAAAATTTTCTCAGCCGGATTCTCCATGCCTCCAAATATCGAAACTTTTATTTTTTTATTTTCTCAGCAGCTACTGAACGGATTTACACCATTTAAAAAAAAGGGTGCTTTCTGAAGCAAGCACTCCCTTTTTGCCAAATTTGGTGTAATTCCGTTCAGCAGTTCGAGCTGTAGCCGTGTCTAAAGTTTCCTTAGGGAAATTCATTTTTCGACCTCTTTTTTTTAAAAGTTCTCTGGAACTACTGAACGGATTTACACCATTAAAACAAGGTCTCTTTCTGAAACAAGGGCTACCTTGTTGCCAAATTTGGTGTAATTCCATTCAGCAGTTCGGGCTGTAGTCGTGTCTAGAGTTTCCTATAGAAAATAACATGAAGAAAACACGTTTTGGGACCCCCCTTTTTTCTCAGCCTTCGCTTGGCGAATCACCACAAAACTTTCAGGATAGGAGCTGACCGGAGTGGGCCACATGTTATGAAAATGTTGCGAAGATTCGTCAACCGGCGCCAAAGTTATTGGTAAAAGAAAACGCTTTTCCTATGGAAACTAGGTCCTAACTATAATTATCTACTGGCGACCGCCAGTAGATAATATATACATATATGTCTTCTTAAAAGGTCTGACCAGAGAACATGCAGTTTCCTCATCTTGCAATGTTTGTCATTTTTTATGTATTCAGTTGATTAAATTAGTGTACCTTTTTTATTGTTGATATAAATGTTTGTTTGATTTTACTGGTTAAGGTTATTCATAGTTTAATTTTATTGGTTAGTTTAGCGTAGTTTGATTTTTTTTATCATTTGTGTCCTTCTATGGTAACTGTTAACCTAGGGTTTATTTATAATGTTTGATATATAGTTTGATAGATCCAAACAGATTTTTATTTATGCATACATATTCAATAATATTGAGACTGGTGTATGAATTTAGTTATAGTTATGAAATTAGTTTTGCATTTTTTATCCAAGTGAATTATACATTTTTTGGTGATGTAATATATTTATTTTTAATTCAGACATGTGTGTGTACAATTTTTTATCTTTATTTCAAATAATTGTTTTACAAAAAAGCGCCTTTTATATTTATTAATGATAATGTAAATATTTTGGCAATATGATTATAGTTGATATTGTGTGAATTTATATTTGTTACATATATGTTTGCTTAAAGGTGACAATATTTTTGTTTCTGATATTTGTGTTTTTGATATGAGTAAAAATCAATATTTTTAACATTGATATTTGTTTTATTAGTTAAGTATAGGAATACAAGCTCTGATTGGGGCCTCACCTGGCAGCTCCAGGTAAATGTACGTGCAGACTATATTGATGGAGAACAATTACTATGCATACTTGCATGTCATGCACCCATAATTACTTGTTTTGATATTTTCTGTATCATACTGTGTCATGACTAAGCCTTTTGACTGCAATGGCTCACCCATTGTTGCTGATTCTCTGTATGATTGGGAACAGCAAAGGGCCTGAATATGATGGAGGAAGGCCCGCCACGGCAGCCTGTAGGTGGCGGGCCATCCGCCATTGTACTCCGCTTTTTAGCCAGCCATATTATGATGGTGGGGGAAAGCGTTGGGGAAGCGTGGCAGTCGAAAAGATGAACCGATACGGTTCTGACAGGTGGTCCTTTTCAAACCGCCTGTTGGAGCACTCACATTGCTTAGCATTGCGGCAGTCCCTGCAAGGCACCGCCGTTGGGATTATGATATCCCTTTCCGCCAGTCATTTTGCGGTGGTCAACCCGCCACGAAAAGGCAGATGGAACGGGTTTGGGGCCTTTGGTAGGCCACCCTTCATCCCTGGGCCTGGAGCAAGGGCATACCCCATGGTGCCTGCCACGTAGTGCATGGATATGCAGGTGCCTTTTGTTTTGCATTGCAGGCGGGGCTGCTGACCGCATCCCCGCCACAATACAAAGTATAGATGATGCGACCTCCGTGGTGATGGTCGCATCGTAATCGGATTGTGGGGAGGCCGCCTCATAGGCAGCCGGTCCCAAATCCGAAACAATGGCGGATGGATTTCAGGTCCGTCTGCCATCGTATTGAGCCCCAAAGTCCTGATGTATGTGAATAACAATAAAAATGTGTTTGAAGTAAAGAAAAAGTATAGGAAAGCAATATTTTTGTTAACAATATTTATTTTCCAGTATTTCTGTGTTTTTATATTGTATGCATCAATATTATTTAAGTGATCCCACATGAACCGCATGAAAAGCTCAAGATCATCCACTAGATGATTTGGGTGCTGCACCTAGCGATGTTGGCCGATTCCCTGCATCCTTTTCAAGATGAGTAGGGAGTTATATATCCTTTGCATGCATTTGAAGCATAAGCTAATAGTGTTCAGTCAGTTGAGACAAAGAGCTCAGTGAAAATGGCACATTGGGAGGGCCAGAGAATACCTCTGTAGTGTGCCATGTAGGCCGAAATTATTGTCAGACTCTAGAGATTCTACCCTTTACTTATGATGGTGATCACGGAGGAATGATTGAACCCAGTTCAGTTGTGTGCTTGAGACTCTGATTTGTTGCTTTAGCCTTTTCTGCAGGAAGCTCTGGGCCATTGGACAACAAGCTGCTGAAAGCTACCGATTCATGAGGGCATTTGAAACACCGTTTTTTACCCCTCTCAAAGGTCTCAAGTCTGAATGAAATTATGAAGTGCATTGTCTCACTCCACTTTTTCATAAAGTTATCTTCTAACTTCTCTCATTAAAATTTAGCTTGGGTATGGGATTTTCAGATTTGATCAGCAGTTAGCTTAGTTAGCTTAGTTAGTTTTCTGTGCATTTTGTTTGTGCAGGGTGACTATTTTTAGTAGCTTGTGTCTTCTCATTCCCTGTATGTCTGAGTTGGGGTATGAAATGCTGACCTGAGTGAAGAAGCAAACCATGAACCCCTTCAGACCTGAAAAGTATCATAGGCTTAAATTATTTTCTCCATTTACCTGTTTTTGCAGGACTTTGAATGTAAGAAATGCACAGACCTGGAAAAGTATCCAACACTCTCCCTACTGTTGCACTCTCTGGAGTGGGAATAGTAATTTTTACCCCTCCGCTATCCAACACTTTCCCTACTGTTGCACTCTCTGGCGTTGGAATAGTAAATTATTCCCCTCTGCTATCCAACTCTTTCCCTACTGTTGCACTCTCTGGAGTGGGAATAGTAATTGTTACTCTTACGCTATCCAACACGTTCCCGACTGTTGCACTTGCTGGAGTGGGAATAGCAATTTTTACCCGTCCACTATCCAACACTTTCCCTGCTGTTGCACTTGCTGGAGTGGGAATAGTGATTTTTACCCCTCTGCTATCCAACACTTTCCCTACTGTTGCACTCTCTGGAGTGGAAATAGTAATTTTTACCCCTACGCTATCCAACACTTTCCCTACTGTTGCACTCACTGGAGTGGGAATAGTAATTTTTACCCCTTCACTATCCAACACTTTCCCTACTGTTGTACTCACTGGAGTGGGAATAGCATTTTTTACCCCTCCACTATCCAACACTTTTCCTACTGTTGCACTCTCTGGAGTGGGAATAGTAATTTTTACCCCTACGCTATCCAACACTTTCACTACTGTTGCACTCACTAGAGTTGGAATAGTAATTTTTACCCTTCGCTACCCAACAGTTTCCCTACTGTTGCACTCTCTGGATTGGGCATAGTAATTTTTACCCCTACGCTATCCAACATTTTCTTACTGTTTCAGTTAATGTAGTGTAAACTGTATTTTAAAAAGATTCAAATTATTTTAATATTTAAGTTTATTATATATATATATATATATTTTATTTTTGTTTTTATATTATTGGTGTATGTGTGTATATATGTATTTATAATTATTAATATGTTTCTAACAATTTGTAATTTATTAAAATAATGTTATCAATAATATTAAGTAAATGTCTATATTACATTTTATGTATATGTATGTTTACTATATTTTTGCATTATATGTATTACTTATAATTTTAAACATTTTCTAATAGTTCTAACTATGTTTTTTTAAAAATTATATGTATTATTTCCTTTATTTTACCTTTTTTGTAACATTTAAAAAAAACTATATTTTTAACAACGAAATTGTTCTTTCGATATTTTTGTACTTACCATTATGTAGATAGGACTTCGATATTCTGGACAACGAAATTTTTGTGTCAAAATTTTTGTACCTCGATATTTTCGTAGTCGATATTCTGTTAGTGATTCGTTCGGTTATTGTAAGTAGTTACATGGGTGATTCCAGTCTCCAACGCAATGGATAGGGAGTTTGCTGTTTCCAGATTGTAGGTCCGAAAGAGGGCGTTGAGTCTCCCTGTGCTCCCAAGTGAACTGACTTCAGACTCCCATTTCCCTAGGTGATGCATGTTAAAATCCCCCTGGTTGATGATTTCCATTGATGTGTGTTGGAGTATCAAAGTTTCCTTCTGCTTAATTAGCCTAATGAGCATGTCCTTAGGCCCAGGTCCCTGGGGATTGTGGTAAACATTGATTAAGAGTATGGATAGTGGACCATCCGCTGACCTGAGGCCTTTCAGTATGCCGGCTAGACCCATGTCAGAGGGATTTTTTATTTCTGTGAAACTCATCTTTAAGGCGTGTTTCATATAAATGGAAATGCCCCTGTAGGGTCTCCCAAATAGATTGAATTTCGTTTCCGATTTGAAGAATTCCCCATAACCTGTTAAGGGAGTAGGTATGGTTGCCCATGTTTCTTAAACGCAAATAAGATCGACCCCTTTCAGACATGTGGTCGCCGTTGGGCTTTGCAGAACCTTGTGCATCCCTGCCACGTTCCATGTCATGATATTTAATGCTTGTTTGCTTCCCGCTGTGCTACTATGATGACAATGCTCCTTGCTGGGGATGAGGTTGAATTTTGTCTGCCTAGTTGGAAGCCACCTACCAACAAAAGACCTAATTTGGGGAGGGGGCATGCAACGGATGATACAAGGTCATTTCAAGCCTTAGGCCTCTCGCAGTCTGCCATATTGTTGTCAATAGGGCTTTTTTGGCACACGGTCAGATATTTGGTGAAGGAAGGATCCTGTCAGGTCACAACAAGGGACCAGCTTCCGCAGGAAGTCCAGGCCTCTGTCTCACAACGTCTCTTGCATGGGAAAGAGAGTCTTGCGCTTGATCTTTGATGCGACTGGCAGCAAGTAAGGTGTTTTCATTGTGTTCCTGCTTGATGTTGGCCTGGGTTCAAACTAAAGGCTTGCCTTACTGCTGAGGTTTGCGCTGAATACCACCAGCCTGTCATAACATTTCATAGTCCTGTCTACACCGCATCACGTTGGCTCAATTGTGCCATTATTAGGGCTCTGCAATCAACGGTCTAAAGCAAAACAATGGGGCTGCCTGAACATTGTGATCAGTAGCCCCCGAGATTCTCCCATATCTCACAAATATTAATTGGCCTTGGACTGAAATATTGCCGCCTGTGTTTACCCCTGTCTAGGATCTGCACCAAGTTCATTTTAAGGACCGATGAGCATGATGGACTGTTGGGCATGAGTCTGCTTTACCAGTGCATTGCCCTGGGGGAAAAGGTAAGCTTTGAGTCAAAAATAATCTATAGGTTTCGGACTATTTGTATCACACCAGAAGTTGTTCCCAGAGAGGGTTTTGATATATAGCTGAGCATCTCTGGGTATGGATTTCTATTTTGGGACACTGAAGGGTGTTTGGACAAAATATCAAATTCAAAATATCGTTATATACAAATATTGTGTCAAGAATATCTGGATGTCAAAAATGATGTCAACAGGAATATCATAAGTAAGAATATAGTTTCCCCAAATTTGCTTAGATTTGAGTGCATGTAATAAATGTCACCCTTTTAGTGTCCAACACATTCTCTAAATTGTTATATTGTTATGTTATGTCGATTTATATAGCTCACTAATCACCTGAAAGGGTATCCAGGTGCTTGGACAAAGTGTGTAGGTGTCCAACAACTTCCCCAAATTGGTATATATTGGATTGGGATTGGTAAATATCACCCCTTTAGCACCCCAAATTGGTATACATTGGAGTGGGTTTAGTAAATGTCATCCTTTACTGGCCAAAATCTTCTCCAGATTTTTATGTTATGTTTATTTGTATAGCATACTAATCACCCAAAAGGGTATCCAGGCACTTGGACAAGATGTACAGGTGTATGGTTCCAATGTGCTTATCTCAAGAGCCAGGTCTTCAGCTTCTTGAGGAACTAAGTGAGGAGGAGGCTCTCATGTGTTGAGGGAGGTCGTTCCGTGTCTTGGGTGCAACATAAGAGAATGAGCGACCTCCAGTTTTGCTCTTGTGGATGCGGGGAATGTGTGTGAGTGAGAATAGGTGTCTGGTGGGTTGGTGAAAGCGGCTGTTCAGGCATTCTGGTTATATGTCGTGTAGGGCTTTGTATGTGTGCATGTGAAGTTTGAATTGGCTGCGTTTGTGAATGGGGAGCCAGTAAAGCTTCCTGAGATTCGGTGTGATGTGTGTGTGGCATGGGAGGTTGAGTATGAGTCTTGCAGCTGCATTTTGAGTGGTCTGGAGTCTGCGTAGGAGTTGTTTGCATTGAGAATGTTACCATAGTCCAGCCTCCAGGTGATGAGGGCTTGCGTGACGGTCCGTCTGGTGTTCTGAGGCAACTATTTGAAGATCTTTCGCTGCATGAATAGGATGTAGAAGCAGTAGGGGCACACTACATGGACTTGAGCCGTCATGTTGAGCTTGTCATTTAGGATGATCCCTAGACTTCTTATGTGGTCTGTCGGTGTGGGTTTTAGTCCAAGCTCTGATAGCTACCAGGTGGAATTTAATGTGGAGGTCTTGTTGCTGAAGACCAGTGCTTCTGACTTGTCGGAGGTGAGCTTCAGGCAGTTGGTTCACATCCAGTTTGCTATCATGGTCATGCAGTTGGTGAAGTTGGTTCAGGTGGTGTTTGTCCATCCGTCAGGGAGAGAATGAATTGGGTGCCATCTGAGTAGGCGATGATGTCATGTGATCAGGTGAACAAGGCAAGAGCTGTCATGTACATGTTGAAAAGAGTGGGGCTGAGGAACGATCCCTGTGGGACACTGCATATCAGATTTTTGGTCTCTAATGTGAAGGGTGGCAGTCTTACACTTTGGGTCTTCCTGTGAGGAGGGGAGATATCCATTTGTGTGGTGTTTTTTTTTTAAAAGCCCCGGGGGTGGCGGTCCCCGGGGCAGTGGGGGAGCCGTGTGCCCCCGCTAATTAATTAATAAAAGCCCCGGGGGTGGCGGTCCCCGGGGCTTGGGGGGCACCACAGATTAAAAAAGAAGCCCTGGGGGAAGCGTCCCCGGGGCAGTGTGGGGGGATTGGGGGCCCCCCACACTTTTTTTTCATTGCTCCCGGGACCTGGCCCACCCGGGGGCTTAAACACAACGAAGCGCGGGAGCACGCGCTTCTTTTTTTAACATTTTCTCAGCCGGATTCTCCATGCCTCCAAATATCGAAACTTTTATTTTTTGATTTTCTCAGCAGCTACTGAACGGATTTACACCATTTAAAAAAAGGGCGCTTTCTGAAGCAAGCACTCCCTTTTTGCCAAATTTGGTGTAATTCCGTTCAGCAGTTCGAGCTGTAGCCGTGTCTAAAGTTTCCTTAGGGAAATTCATTTTTCGACCTCTTTTTTTAAAAGTTCTCTGGAACTACTGAACGGATTTACACCATTAAAACAAGGTCTCTTTCTGAAACAAGGGCTACCTTGTTGCCAAATTTGGTGTAATTCCATTCAGCAGTTCGGGCTGTAGTCGTGTCTAGAGTTTCCTATAGAAAATAAAATGAAGAAAACACGTTTTGGGACCCCCCTTTTTTCTCAGCCCTCGCTTGGCGAATCACCACAAAACTTTCAGGATAGGAGCTGACCGGAGCGGGCCACATGTTATGAAAATGTTGCGAAGATTCGTCAACCGGCGCCAAAGTTATTGGTAAAAGAAAAAACTCTTTTCTAATGGAAACTAGGTCCTAACTATAATTATCTACTGGCGACCGCCAGTACATAATATATACATATATGTCTTTTTAAAAGGTCTGATCAGAGAACATGCAGTTTCCTCATCTTGCAATGTTTGTCATTTTTTATGTATTCAGTTGATTAAATTAGTGTACCTTTTTTATTGTTGATTTAAATGTTTGTTTGATTTTACTGGTTAAGGATGTTCATAGTTTAATTTTATTGGTTAGTTTAGCGTAGTTTGATTTTTTTTTATCATTTGTGTCCTTCTATGGTAACTGTTAACCTAGGGTTTATTTATAATGTTTGATATATAGTTTGATAGATCCAAACAGATTTTTATTTATGCATACATATTGAATAATATTGAGACTGGTGTATGAATTTAGTTATAGTTATGAAATTAGTTTTGCATTTTTTATCCAAGTGAATTATACATTTTTTGCTGATGTAATATATTTATTTTTAATTCAGACGTGTGTGTACAATTTTTTATCTTTATTTCAAATAATTGTTTTACAAAAAAGCGCCTTTTATATTTATTAATGATAATGTAATTATTTTGGCAATATGATTATAGTTGATATTGTGTGAATTTATATTTGTTACATATATGTTTGCTTAAAGGTGACAATATTTTTGTTTCTGATATTTGTGTTTTTGATATAAGTAAAAATCCATATTTTTAACATTGATATTTGTTTTCTTAGTTAAGTATAGGAATACAAGCTCTGATTGGGGCCTCACCTGGCAGCTCCAGGTAAATGTACGTGCAGACTATATTGATTGAGAACAATTACTATGCATACTTGCATGTCATGCACCCATAATTACTTGTTTTGATATTTTCTGTATCATACTGTGTCATGACTAAGCCTTTTGACTGCAATGGCTCACCCATTGTTGCTGATTCTCTGTATGATTGGGAACAACAAAGGGCCTGATTACGATGGCTGAAGGCCCGCCACCGGCAGCCTGTAGGTGGCGGGCCATTCGCCATTGTACTCCGCTTTTTAGCCAGCCATAATATGATGGTGGGGGAAAGCGTTGGGGAAGCGTGGCAGTCGAAAAGATGAACCGATACGGTTCCGACAGGTGGTCCTTTTCAAACCGCCTGTTGGAGCACTCACATTGCTTAGCATTGCGGCAGTCCCTGCAAGGCATCGCCGTTGGGATTATGATATCCCTTTCCGCCAGTCATTTTGCGGTGGTCAACCCGCCACGAAAAGGCAGATGGAACGGGTTTGGGGCCTGTGGTAGGCCACCCTTCATCCCTGAGCCTGGAGCAAGGGCATACCCCATGGTGCCTGCCACGTAGTGCATGGATATGCAGCTGCCTTTTGTTTTGCATTGCAGGCGGGGCTGCTGACCGCATCCCCGCCACAATACAAAGTATAGATGATGCGACCTCCGTGGTGATGGTCGCATCGTAATCGGATTGTGGGGAGGCCGCCTCATAGGCAGCCGGTCCCAAATCCGAAACAATGGCGGATGGATTTCAGGTCCGTCTGCCATCGTATTGAGCCCCAAAGTCCTGATGTATGTGAATAACAATAAAAATGTGTTTGAAGTAAATAAAAAGTATAGGAAAGCAATATTTTTGTTAACAATATTTATTTTCCAGTATTTCTGTGTTTTTATATTGTATGCATCAATATTATTTAAGTGATCCCACATGAACCGCATGAAAAGCTCAAGATCATCCACTAGATGATTTGGGTGCTGCACCTAGCGATGTTGGCCGATTCCCTGGATCCTTTTCAAGATGAGTAGGGAGTTATATATCCTTTGCATGCATTTTAAGCATAAGCTAATAGTGTTCAGTCAGTTGAGACAAAGAGCTCAGTGAAAATGGCACATTGGGAGGGCCAGAGAATACCTCTGTAGTGTGCCATGTAGGCCGAAATTATTGTCAGACTCTAGAGATTCTACCCTTTACTTATGATGGTGATCACGGAGGAATGATTGAACCCAGTTCAGTTGTGTGCTTGAGACTCTGATTTGTTGCTTTAGCCTTTTCTGCAGGAAGCCCTGGGCCATTGGACAACAAGCTGCTGAAAGCTACCGATTCATGAGGGCATTTGTAACACCGTTTTTTACCCCTCTCAAAGGTCTCAAGTCTGAATGAAATTATGAAGTGCATTGTCTCACTCCACTTTTTCATAAAGTTATCTTCTAACTTCTCTCATTAAAATTTAGCTTGGGTATGGGATTTTCAGATTTGATCAGCAGTTAGCTTAGTTAGTTTTCTGTGCATTTTGTTTGTGCAGGGTGACTATTTTTAGTAGCTTGTGTCTTCTCACTCCCTGTATGTCTGAGTTGGGGTATGAAATGCTGACCTGAGTGAAGAAGCAAACCATGAACCCCTTCAGACCTAAAAAGTATCATAGGCTTAAATTATTTTCTCCATTTACGTGTTTTTGCAGGACTTTGAATGTAAGAAATGCACAGACCTGGAAAAGTATATCATTAAAAAAACTTTATCTGGCAATAATCTGTAAATCTCAGATAAATACACATGCCTTTCAATGCAATGATAACAATTTAACTGAAAAAGAAAAAAGAACTGTTTTCTACATTTCAGTGTTTCAAAAGACATATCTGAAAATATCTGAATATCATATTCATGCGTAGTCCTAAATGCCTTCTGTTTGATTACTTTGACTAGAACTCTGTCCTTGATACAAAAGTCTCCCAAATGAACTGATATAGTTCTCAAATGTTGATTATTTTAAACGTGTAGTAAAAGTAACATTATGCACCTGTAGTATTGGTCAAGCCCTACTTATATCCTGGTAGATTATGTGATCTAATAAGATATTCAATTAGATCAGAGAAATGAATTTTGTTCCTTGACCTCTGGAATTCCAACAAAGGGTATGTTAGACCTTCTCCATCTGTTCTTGCACTAATTAAGATGCTGTTTCAAAACAGTTATATCTCTGAACATTAAGGAATCTTAGTTTTACATTATGATTTGGGTACCCTCACAACCAGACATTTGGACAGATAGGTGCCGATCACGATCCGTTAAAAACCGCGTACGAACCGTCGGTCGGAGCGAATTCCCCGTCCGACTCGTACCCGGTTGTAAAACCTTACAAACATGGAATTACGATTCGCACGGAAACACCATTTCCGTACGAATCGTAAAAAACACCGACCGACGAAAATATACATACGAATGTGATCCGGGAATGCTGCGACGTGACGTCAGGACGCTTTCAGGCAGCGTTTCACGAACCAGGAATTACGATTCGAACCGACAGCAGTCCGGACGGCAATATTTTCACGGCACCCAAAAAGTGCCGCAAAAGCGAAGTACGGCGCGAATCGACCAGAGTAGGTGGCCCGGTACGCGCCGACCCCCCCCCAGCCCCCGTAGGTACGCGCCGCCCCCCCCCCCAGCCCCCGTAGGTACGCGCCGACCCCCCCCCCAGCCCCCGTAGGTACGTGCCGACCCCCCCTGTGTGTACACCCGTGTACGGTGCGTACCCCCCGTGTACGCTCGAGTCGAACCCCCCCGTGTACGTTCGAGTCGTACCCCCACCCGTGTATGTACGGTGCGTACCCCCAGCGCGTAGCGCTGGGGGTACGCACCGTACATACACGGGTGGGGGTACGACTCGAACGTACACGGGGGGGTCCAACTCGAGCGTACACGGGGGGGTTCGACTCGAGCGTACACGGGGGGGTTCGACTCGAGCGTACACGGGGGGTACGCACCGTACATACACGGGGGGGGGTTCGACTCGAGCGTACACGGGGGGGTTCGACTCGAGCGTACACGGGGGGGTCCGACTCAAGCGTACACGGGGGGGGTACGCACCGTACATACACGGGTGGGGGTACGACTCGAACGTACACGGGGGGGTCCGACTCGAGCGTACACGGGGGGGTTCGACTCGAGCGTACACGGGGGGGTTCGACTCGAGCGTACACGGGGGGGTACGCACCGTACATACACGGGGGGGGGGTTCGACTCGAGCGTACACGGGGGGGTTCGACTCGAGCGTACATGGGGGGTTCGACTCGAGCGTACACGGGGGGTACGCACCGTACACGGGTGTACACACAGGGGGGGTCGGCACGTACCTACGGGGGCTGGGGGGGGGGTCGGCGCGTACCTACGGGGGCTGGGGGGGGTCGGCACGTACCGGGCACCTGTTTGGACGTCTCCATGGTTGTTATGGGAGTTCGGTGCGGACGGTCTTTTCACCATACGGTTGTACATTCGGACGCCCGGGATGGATCGTGATTCCCCGGTCGGAGTTCACCTTTCACGTTTGTACGGTGAATCGTCCGAGGACGTGTCGGACACATTTTCCGACCCAAGGACGTGTGGGGAAATATTCCCAGTGCGGTTCGTATGGACTTTTTACCATGCGAATCGTGATTGCCAGTTCGTACGGCACTTGTACGATTCGTACGGTAAAAAGACCCGATACGAGTCGTACGGGGACATTTTTTACCGGATCGTGATCGGCACCATAATCTATCCAATTTCTTGCTGATATCACAATCTGTGCTTGTAAGGACAGAGGCATTGCATCATTTTTAAAGATTTTATAGATTTGACTTCTCTGCAAAGCAAGAGGAGGAGCTGTTCAATTGATTGATTTTGTTCTTTTATGTTGGGATCTGAGAAAGCGTCTGCAATGCAGGCCTGAACTTCTAGCTATCGGCTCTCACAAAGGATCACCTGAGTTCCATGAGATATCTTAAGAGACCCTTTGTTGGCAAGGAAGAGGCCTACCATCATTATTCAGGAATTCATCAGACAGAGATGGAGCAAGAGTTGAAAGCTCACTTAAGAATTGGGTTTCTTTCTCACCAAATTCAGCCGTGACTATGACTTCCGATGCAGACTGAGCCTTATTCTGTTTTCCTTTGATTTTCATAAGGTATGTTAAGGGACAGCTCCTGAGCACAGAATACATTGAAATCTCTGTTTCTTCTCTCCCTGGGGCTTCCATCTGACCAAGTTTTGGATTGTGTAAGTCCATACTACCTTGACCTAATTTTGTCATTCACTGGAGTGCAAGGCCTACTGGAATACAAGACCAAGGTGCTCATTAACTGCCTGATTCTTGTCAAGCCTTTCCAGTTGCTTCGGCTTCAGCTTGTACAGTACCACTTAAGGGAAGGGGTGCCAAAAAAAAGAGCTCAATAACTGAGATTGAGATTGAGGCTGTTTTAGATCCTCCCTCCTCTCTCTTTAGTCTCTCTCTTTTTTGTCTAGTCTTTCCACAGAGTCAACCATCAGGGTGCTTACTGCTAACTCACACTTTCTTTTAGGGCTTTTCGGCATCCCATTGCTGTCCTCAGGCATATCTTCTTGAGCTTCCTGAGTGGGCTGACTAGCTTAGATTGAACGCTCACAGAAATCAAATCAGGCTTCAGGACATCAGTGCCCTTTTTTGACGAAGACGCCATCTTGATTCCTCTTGGTTTTGAAGGATATTCTGGGCCTTTCGTAAAGGGAGTTGTTGAGATTTTTGCTTTGTGCATTTTGCTGGTTAATAAACAGGGAGAAAACATTAGCAGGAAAAAATGTTTAAAAAAGAAAATGAGCAGCACCAGACAAAAAACACAGGCAAATCTCGTTTAAATCACTGGTAAGTAACCTCAGGCTTTAGATATGTCTTTTCAGGCATCTAGAGTTTATACATTGTGTCAACTAAGACATTTCAACTCCTTTCAAATGACTAAACAACTGAAATGTTCTCAGCATTACAAAACTCAAACTACAGGAGAAAATATCCTAGTCCCTCCTTAGCTGTGCTACCATTTACATGCAAGGCTTCTGTGAGGCTTCTTGGCTCCTTGAGTAGCTAACGTTGAGGCCTACGTAGATCTGGAAGGCACAGTAGGATTGGAAGAGTGTTTCAGTGTCTTGAGGCAGGGAAAGCAGCTGGGCCAGCCTCCTAAAGCAATATTTGCACTCTGCCTCCCTCCAACGTCCTCGCATCACCTCGCCAGCTCCTCTGCCATTAGCTGCAGTACACCGCAGCTCAACGCAGGATTAGAAATACAATGCAGTGTTTCTAACCTTCTAAAGAAGCACTGCTTGCCAAGTCTGCAGCTCTGCACTAACTTCAGCCCAGCTCACCCACTTCCTTGCTCCTGCCTTGCTGCTGCCTCACCAGAATCAATAGAAACCGACAGGCCCAGGTAGTATAAACCAACAGCCGTGGTCAGTCAGTCTCTTTCTCTGTTAGTTAGTCAATCTCTCTCTCAGTCAGTCTCAGTCAGCCAGTCAGTCTTTCACTCTCTCTGAGTCAGTCAGTCTCTCTCAGTCAGTCAGTCTCTCTCTCTGTCAGTCAGTCTCTTTCTCTGTTTGTCGGTCTCTCTCCATCAGTCAGTCTCTCTCTCTCTCAGTCAGTCTGTCTCAGTCAGTCTCTCTCCCAGTCAGTCTCTCTCCCAGTCAGTCTCTCTCTCTCAGTCAGTCTCAGTCTGTCAGTCAGTCTCTCTCTCATTTAGTCAGTCAGTCTCTCTCTCTGTCAGTCTCTCTCTGTCAGTCAATCTCTCTCTCTGTCAGTCTCTCTCGCTCTGTCAGTCAATCTCTCTCTCAGTCAGTCAGTCTCTCACTCAGCCAGTCTCAGTCAGTCAGTCTCAGTCAGTCAGTCTCTCTCCCTGTCACTCTCTCCCTCTCTCAGGCAGTTTCTTTCTCTCTGTCAGTCAGTCTCTATCTGTCAGTCAGTCTCTCTTTCCCTCAGTCAGTAAGTCTCTCTCTCTCTTTCTCTAAGGCAGTCGGTCTCTCTCTCTCTCTCTCTCTCTCTCTCTCAGTCAGTCAGTCTCTCTCTCTGTCAGTCAAGTCAGTCTCTCTGTCAGTCAGTCTCTCAGTCAGTCAGTATCTCAGTCAGTCAGTCAGTCTCTCTCTCTACTCTCTTTCCACTCTCTCTCTCTCTCCACTCTCTCTCCACTGTCTGTCACTATCCACTCTCTCTCTCTCTCTCCACTCTCTCTCTCTCCCTCTCTCTCTCTGGGGCGCCATGGGTACATTACCTGCAAGGTCCGCAGGACACCAAGGAAGGCCTGCCAGTCCTTGGGCGACCTGTGGACGTACTCTGAGTACCACAGCTCTACACAATCGAGAAATCCAAATATGCCGTAAAGTCCAAACACCCAAACCGACACATTCACTTCACACCCACTTCAGAAAACTCATCATATCAATAAAGACTAGTGACACATCATTAGGAGAAAACTCAAGCCTTTACTTACATTAGGGAAGAGCTCTGGGCTGCTGTACATGCTGCCGACTGGGAATATGCACTAGAATCCCCCACTTGTGTACTTGCATGGGCCTAGGCCCCAGTCTACTGCAGGTCCCCAAGGGTGGGGTTGGCTGGACATGTCCTGGGGGTGGACAGTCAGATGGGGGGTGGGCGGCCCCTGAACAGCACATAAAAGTGAGCCCTCAGGTCCCCTCATCCAAGTCCAACTGGGACTGGTTCCTATCACTAAATTCAAATTACCTGCTCTTCAACATTCTAGACCTCATGCTAGTTGAGGTCACCTTTTAGTTCCAAAAAGCGGTGACATTCTAGTGGCAGAAGGCAGATTTTCTGCACACTTGGGATGATGATGTCCCCATAAAAACTCTGTAGTGCACACAAAGACAAGCAACAACTTGGCACCAAATCAGTAGGGAAAAATTCACCAGAACAATCAGCTGTTCCAGTTCATTACCATTATCACGACGAGTCATAGCCGTGCACCTGACTCCCATCGTAAGCAAAATACTCTGCCTCATCCTCTCTCCAAAGGCTTCTAAAACTTCCCAAGTCTGCTTGTCAGATCATGCCCTCCAAAACAGCGAGGGTAGCCTGTCACCTGGTAGAAGTCCTTGGTCCTAGCCGGGGGGTGGCAGCCATGAAACTTCCTGGACCTGAGGGAGAGGGGGATGTCGGGAGGGAACGTTATTTTATTTGATGACCATCGCAGCCCCCATGCAAGGTGCACGGATAAGCTCACCACTGCGCCCAGCCCGTCATAACAGATCACACAGGGTCTCACAAACATCGTCCAAGGAAGGAATAGCCCTAATCCCAGTCATTGCTGCATCAGAATCAAACGGGCCATAGAGTATTCCTTGTGTTTCAGAGGCAAAAGAACGATCCTGCTTGGCACAGATGTGAATTGTGGAGCAATACTGCACATACCAGACATGCAATGGGAGGGACACCTCCGCACTCATGAATATATACTGGGAATGTGGGAAATGTGCCTACGCTCAGCTTGTCCCCGGATGGTGGGGCCTCTGCGCCCTCGTAACCAAACACACCCAGACCCTGGTCATCTCTGGAGAAGACCTGTCTGAGTTGTTCCATCATCTGCTACTGAAGAAAACAATCCAATTGCATCAGGTTCGAGAAAAAAGAACTGCTGATTACTTTGGCTGGGCTCAGTACAAGGACATTCCTGAAAACTTCAGACCAGTTTTCTGACATTCAAGTAAATGCAGGAGGGTCCATACCCTTCTTCACCCTGCAAACAAAGGCAAATGCCGGCTGGTGGCAGATAACTAGGTGAGAAATGCTGAAGATGATAAACGATACTGAGCTAAGAGTTGTCCACCTCACTGTGATGCTACATCGGTATGTGTTGGACTTGATGACTGCGATGGAGGGTGGATTGTGGGCCAAGATCATGCGTTCTGCTGTACATTTATTCCCAGTAATGACCTACACAACAGGGCGCTAGCTCTTTCCATCCAAGCACTGCATCATCTACAAGCTGACATGAAGAAGGAAAGAGGTGCCCCTGAACAGGACTTGTAAATATTGGGTTTCATGGCTCCCCTGGTTGGTGACCAGACTGTGCACATCATTGCTTGTCGTATTGTGCTACTTTTGTGACTTTTACTACAAGTGGGGGTTTCCACAAACACAGTCCTCAAATTAAGTAGAATGCAAGTAACTAGGTGAAGTAGTAATAGACACAACAGAAACACACTGAACCTTGAATATTGTCACTGTTATGAAGTATGGGGTACATGATGTAGTTGAAAATTCAACTAGTGGGGGGAATGTTAATATTGGAAAATACGATGTGAATGTATGCCATGATATATGCACGCATAACAGTGAACTCCCATCACTGTTGTCAAATCAACCCGATATGACCTCCCTAACAACCCGAGTCAGAAATACATTGTCAGGCAGGCCCTGTGACCTAACCTTGCTATGGCCAATCAAGGGTTTGATGTTAGGAGGACAAGGGGAGCAGAGTCCACTGTGACATCCCCGGCCATGCCCTTGGACAGGCTTAGGGCAATAGATGTTCAAGGACCTTCAGAAAGGTATAGCCTAGGAGGAACAGAGGGCTTCAAGGGGAATTCTAAGTGTTGATGATCAATGTGTCCTGCAATTCACAGAACCTCTTGCAGCTAGGTGCCTTCTTTGACACATAAGCCAAGTGATCCACCACCAAGAATCAGAGAAAAGTTTTGCAACGTTCACCCATCTGCAGTTGCAGGAAAGGTGTGAAGAAGACAGTGTAAGCCATACACCACCCATGCGATAAAAAAGCCAACCCCCCACCAGGCTTCCCCTGTGGAAGTCAGCCTCCACTATTTAAAGAGTGGTTCCAAGCACTCAGCCCAGGAGCCCCACCCCTCTGCCACAGCAGGTAGGCAAGTCAGAGGCTCCCACTGCAGCGGAGGCACGTGGCTCCACCACAGCCCCTCCTGAAAAGGGCTGTACAATTCTTGAAACCCTAGCCCGGCCACATGGAGGCAGACCTCCAGGTACCTGGCAACAAGGGATTGTTGCCTAACCTGTACATCAGTCATCTACCACCCTTCGGGGCTAGTGGGAGCCAGATCTTCACCCCTACATGTTGCGGGTCCCCAGCTTAAATGGCAGCAGCAAGCCATGGCTACAGGCGAGAACTTTCATTGGATCCCCCGGGTGCAGAATGGATTCCATCTCTAAAGTACTATTTTTAGCATTGTTCCTCTCAGGGAGCTGCCAGGGTGGTCTCCTGCTCCAGTCCCTTAAATGTCGGTTGGGTTCTCCCGGGTGGAGGGGCCTGTGCTCTGCCCGGCAGACAAATGCCATTCTGCTGGTTGGGGCCCTGTGCCTTGGCTTCAATCAGGAAGGTGGCTGAGGGTTTTGGCTGGCATAGTCAGTCACTCAGGCCACTCTGCTGTTAATGATACATAAACCCTGTAACAACTTTTACTTTCCCTAGATAGCCAACATTGATCATCTTCTCAGTACTCCACCAGGCCGTTCCCAACCCTGGTGGAGACGTTCCACTCACTAAACCATGCAATTGGTAGTAGTGACAGGCGGTGTGTACAAAAGACAGGGACTTATTCAATGCAAGCTTATGACCGGCACGTAATTGAAACTCCTCGTTCCTAGGAAATAATTGTGATACCTAATCCCTAACATGAATGGCATGCAGGGGTTTCTGCATCTGTTGGTAAAGGTAGATATAAGCTGATCCATTCAGTGTACTGTCCGCGCAGCCCCGTGCATCTGAGGGCATCACACACCTTTTATTATTCGATCTAATGTGGCTGAATGCCGCTTGTCTCTCAAAGAAGTTGAATGCTGACCAATTGGGAGTTTCACAGCTAGTTAACATGGAAAAGTCTTATTTCTTATCGGAATTAACCAGACAGATTGCTCCACCAACTAAGAATGGCTATATACCACCATCCACAGAATCAAAAAAGAGCTATCTGTCAATCCTTTTAGTTTCCAGAGCGGGTGAGGTTTCCTGAATTGAGGCAAATTAGTCTGCTGGTTCCACTCCTGGTGGTGCCCTTCCATCAGTTCCTTTACATTTCAACTTTGCAACCTTACACTCCCCAGGACTCAAACATGGGAATGTTGCGGGAGTCCCTGCTTGCCTGCAGGAGGTTGGGGTAACAGGGTAGTCAGATGGGCACCAGAAGGCCCAGCCTGCTCTGCGACAATGCAAGGCAGTGGCGGGACGAGGCACAGCCTGAGCCAGACACCGGGCTGCAAGCCTGGACAACCAGAACATCCCACATACAGTCATTCCCAGCTGCAAAAGATGGGTAATGGACAGGCAGGCAGGGTCTGGAAAACCAGGTAAAATCCAGTACTGGTGCCACATAATCACATCCACTCTGGTCAAACCATAAGGGGGCAAAAGCTGCCTGAGTACTTGGCCTTTGCTCTTCAGGGTGGTCTACATAAACCCCAGGCCCGAGAGTCGCACAGAACAGGTGGGGTGGAAACCTTTTGCTTGAAACAACAGTGTAGGGTGGCCAAAAAGTCTATCTCTAAATGGACCAAGTGTGCCCAATCAATCAGAGTACAGTTCTGGCTAAACAATCCCCGAGCATTTAACCCTGCACCCGAATGTCAGCTTCTCTCCTGGAAGGCAGACTAAGAGAAAAGGCCCATCATACAGGGCTGGAAGAAAGTCACAGACTAGGCCTCTTGAGGCCTGTGGCAGTCCAGCCCAGGCCCTTGTGGCACCCGGGGGAAATAACGGAATGGCAAGGAAGTCCCCAGCACCTTATCCCTAATAATTCAGAGGAAGGCTAACTGCTTTCTTGTATTTGGTGCCTACCAAGTGACTGGGGCATTCCAGAAAATGCGTTCGACCTCCTGGAGCCATGGGGCTCTAAGAGTCAAATGATCCCCCATGGGGACTTCCAGGACAGCCCAGTCATCTGGATGCATCATTCATTGTTATGGCATACACAATCAGATGGCCAGACAAAGAGCGATCAGATGGCAGGGCTTGTCAGACGGCTATCTGGTCTCATCAGGTGTTATGAATCAGTTTCCCCTCACCAGGTCAGAGCTTTTTCTTCCAGCTAAGCAATGGAACCGGCCCTAGATCTTCAGGACCCTGTTCTGGGCACTAAGTGACAGGTGGGCCAAAGAATTGGGTTCGAAAATGGAGGCTTCCACCCCAAGACCAACCGGAGCATTGACCCAGTGCCCAGTCAGAGCTTCATTACCTGAACATGTAGGGTAACCTTCCTGAGCACTTTGGAATATGGCAGTCTACAGAATGGAGCCCATGGCTGGGAGCTTCAGAACCCAAGCAGGCAGTGTAGGCATTTCTGGACTTGCTGGATCCTGTCCTGGGCATTTTGGGACACAGCAGGCCACACAATGGAGCACAGGACCAGGGAATTCCACCCCAAGACCTGCTGGAGTTCTTGTCCCAGGCAGAGCTTTCTCCCCCACCAAGCGGGGAGCCCTACCCAGGTCTGTGGGACACTGTCCTGGGCTCCAAGAGACACAATGGGCCAGAGATTGTTGTTCAGGCCACCTGCTGCTCTTGCCCTAGTCAGAGCTTCCTAACACAGACAAGTAAGGGAGACTTTCTTGGGTTTGCGGGACCCCGTCTGGCACTTTGAGGTATGGTGGTCTAGAGAATGCCTCCACCCCTCCACCCCTAGGCCTCCACCCCTAGGCTGGCTGAAGTTCTGAACTGGGGCACGGTCAGAGCTTATTAACTTGGGCTGGCAGGGGAGGTCTTTCCTGGCCTGCTGAACCTCGTCCAAGGCACTTTATGACAACGCAGGCCAGGAAAGGGAAGCTCGGGCGGGTGCTTCCACCCCTGACCCGTGGCCTAATCAGAGCCTCTGAACTCAGGCAGACAGTGGCCCAATCAGAGACTCTGAACCGGGGCAGACAGCCAAGGCTTTTCTGGGCATGCTGGTTCCAGTCCTGGGCACTTTGGGGTACAGTGGTCAGGAGAATGGAGCCTAACGACTTACACCCCTGGGCCAGACATGGGCAGGTACGGGAGGTCTTCTTGAGCCTGCGGGACTTTGTCCGGAGCACTTTGCAACACAGCAGGCCGGGGAAAGGAACCCAGGGCATGGGGCTTCTCCCCCATGCCTGCCAGACCTCTGGTCCAGAGCCTGGTCAGAGGTTCTTAACCAAGACAAGCAGGGAAGCCATATTGGGGAGCCCATGGACCTTGCCCAAGCACTTTGGGACACAACAGCCTGGAGAATGGAGCCCAGGACAGGGGACTTCCACCCCAGGGCTAACTGGAGCTCCGACACTGGGCCTGGTCACAGCCTCTTCACCCGGGAAAGCAGGAGACCCTCCCCAGGCCTGCAGGACCCTGTTCCCTGTACTTTGTTGCACGGTAGGCTGACAAACAAACCTCAGGTCTCAGTGTCCTCACCCTTCACCTGCCAAAGTATTACCCATTCTTGTAATCCGTGCACATCAAGTGACAATGGAAGACATTTGAAAGAATGTATCCGGCCTCCTGGAGCCCTGACTGGGCTTGAAGCTTCAAATGAGCCATCATTATGCCTTAAAGGGCAGGTCAGAATTCGGAACACTGAGGCACGTGAAGGAAGTGACTTGTTTTGTTTATTTATTTTAAGAATAAAACATCACTAGTGACAATGACAATGCCCATTTTGCACCACCCATGAAGGTGTGGTAAATGGCCCCTAATTATAATTTCGCACAGCCCTAATGTAAATCACAAATCCAATCTTCTTCCGTGATCAACCCGCATTCAGGTCTCAGCAATTCTTCATTTGACAAATAGCAGTAACGTCGCAGTTAGTCTTCTCTTAGAGATTGGAATCTCTATGACATGTCCCAAAAAGGCTATTGCAGGGCCAGTACTAGTGGGTACCCTGCAATCTCTTCTATCAATTCATTCATCTTACCTTAAGGATTGGGAAATCTCTGGGCACCCCCAAGCATGGTGTTAGAAACTGGACCTATCACAGTGACATCTCTATCCCTTGGGCTCACTTAGGGGTCAAACGTGTTCATAGATATCAGGGTATAATATGATGTATTAATAAAGCTGAAGTATTTTTAATTCTTACAGATCAATGCAATTTGACCACTGCAGCATTTCTATACATTATCTTCTATCACTATGCCAAGGTATTTTCTAACTGCTTTTTTCCTAGGGAAGCTGAGTGTCCCACCTCAGCCGTACATGTATTATACAGTTTGAAAATCCAATATGTTTTGTTGTCTGATGGCCATAGCAGTGTCAATGGTTCTCCAATGGTTTGTGAGTGAAGGAGGGAAATTTTGGTTTGGACACCAGACAAATACAAAAGTAAATAAACATTTCATCAGGGCTAGCTACAGCTTTAACCTTGTATTCTTAAAGGATCATACATACATTAATTACAAACAATTTGCCAAGCTTCCAATTCTCTCTCTTCACCACTGAAGCCAGGAACACTTTTTCTAAAGTTGGAAGGAATAGGAGAATTTCAATCACAGAGAAAGCTGGGGAGTATACCATCTCATCTTGCAAACTAGTGTCCTCCATTCCCTGAACGTACTATGTACATTGTGCATATCAACAGCCAGTCTGGGAAACTCAGGGAATACTTAGTATGGTATTCAGAGAACTTGTCTCAATCTGATCTTTTTTTATTACAAGATAGAATCAGCATGTGACTGGTTTATGCCAATAGACAGCATGATTTCCTTGTGAGACCAGATGATAAGTGAAAAAATCAGGTACTCCAAAACCTACCCTGGCTAATGGAAGAGTAAGGGTCTCCCACCTAACTCGGGGCTGCCTAATCACTCATATTAGCCTAGACAATAGGGACTGAATATTTCAAAAGAATGAGTCTTTCAACACAATCAAGATATTTGAAAACAGATATAAGAACTTAGGAAGTGCAACCATTTTAATAATGGCAGTATGAACAGTCATCAGTAATCTGTTTCATTTTTCAATCTGAAGTTTCAGTTTGTCAACTTCTGGGGCATAATTATCTAAAACGAAACTATCTTTGTCATGGTTAAGATGTGGGCCCAAATATTTGAGGTGTCATTCCATTTCAATGTGTATTGTATGATTGGTTTTGTCGATTTGGAATTATGTGGGAAAAGCTTAGATTTGTGCATATTAATGGTGAGACCCAGGTAGCCTCCAAACTGTATTATTTCTCAGACTAAAGGTGACAAATTGATATCAGGGTTCTTAACAAAGCATACCATGTCATCAGCATATAGCAAGATAACCATCCATTGTTGTTGCATTTTATGGACTAAGGGATAAAGCTCCAAAGCAAATAAAAAATGGCATGGGGGACACTCCTGACATTGATCCCTGACTATCGGGAAGCTTGCAGATAGAATGCTATTGACATACACCTTGGCCATTGGTTCTGCGTAGAATAATTGTGAGGAAAGTGGATTATGTTATAAAGATAGAGTTCCGTATTAAGTCCAGTCAGGCTCTTTTGAAAATCTTTAGGCCAGTCCTGAGTAGCTGTGGCTCAGAGCTGTCAGGCTTTATCAAAGGAAGAAGTGTAAAGAAGGCAGTGGAATAAGAAGAAAACTCAATACAATAAAAAAATCTGACACAAATTCATAAAAATAGGTTGACATTTTATCTTTAATAGACATCTCAATGACAAAACTCCTCTGGACGGTTCTGGGGATCCGAATTTTAAAATAAACAATAATTCACAGCTCTTAACTTAGTGAAATCAATCATTGTGATCTACCACAACTCGCGGTTTAGGGTTAGCCACAACATGTAACTTGAAAACAGCTATAAGGGCACACTTATGATGATCATCTCCACCCAGGTGCCAATCACAGGGACCAAAATCGTCTAACAGAAAAGTTACCTCACAAGAAAAGCAGTTTCCAGTCTAGCTCTAAGTTCCATGGGTGAACCCCCAGACAAATCAATGAAGGGATCCTGATGCAAGGAAAGCAGAATACTGTGTAGAGAGTAAGGATGCTTGGGATGCTGAGCTGGTGTCCATGGTCTTCCTGTGGCCACCCCTTGATCCATGAACATAGTGGTGCAATTTTGGCCGAAGTGATTGATGTCCCTCAATGTCCGGGTTAAGTACAGCCAAAAACCAGTTATCATTGCTCTACTGCTCTCAAGTTACAATGAAACAAGCAGTTCCCTTCAAACTGCAGTAACGTCTGTGCTGGGTGACCAAACTGCACTCCACCAACTCTCCTAGGTCCAGCAGATGTGGGTGCAACTTTGGAGGGTCAGGACTTGGTTTCCCAGGCTGCATTGAAGCAGTCAGTGTTGATCAGGCGTTCCTGACTACCAACTCTCCAAGGAAGGTTTCTGCAGCTTTCATAGCCCTGTGGTTGCAACAGGTAGTCAGCCTACTGACTCTTGGCATCACCTTCTTTCTTTGGGGCTCTGGGACATCTTTTCCTTGAGCAGGACACCACAGGCACAGTCTTCTCTTTGCTAGCTCAAAGTTTAGCAGGTACAGTCCAATCTTTGGTGCAGTCTCTCTTTGCTAAGTCCAAGAAACAGCAGGATGGCCCATCTTCAGTCCTCTCTCAGTGCAGACATAGTATGAGTTCTGAGTGAAGAGATGACACTGCTATGCCAGTTTCTTTCTCTCTTGGTATGGGGCTACTATTAGCCAATGGGCTGCCAGGTCCTCTCCCCACCTACTGACACCTTCCAGTTAGTGTGGCATCTGGCTAACCCAGAATGCACCATTCTGGCCATTCCCAACATGGCAGAACCATTCACTTTGTGTCTGAAGCCTGTTAGCCTGGCACAGAGGTGTGGTAACCTGGGTGCTACACACCCACCGAAAAAACATTTTGCCAAAGGCTTCACCCTCTCTGTCTGCTAAACAAAAGAGCAGCCCCTCTCAAGTGTAGAAAGAAAAATTGATGAATAGAATGCTGATCAATGTCAAACATTCATCCCAGTACAGAGATCAGGGCCTAAATCCATCATCTTGTTGCTCCCCATGCCATTCCATTTTATACCCAGGATGCTTGTTTCTGCTCCAGAGAAGACCTGGCCTGGCAGTTTGGGCTGGACTGTTCGCATGAGGCACAGGGTCAAGACTGATTTGCATATAGCTGGGTCTGAACAGGAGTGGCAAAGTGAGCTAAAGAATGATGATGGATTCAACCCAGATCTGTGACTGGGGGTGAGTGTCTGAAACATTTCAGTGCTCCATCCCTCATATCCTTGTGATTGCTTTGTTCACCCTAAGTTGGCAGGATATGCCCAGATGTGGGTCCCTTGCTCACTTTGCCACTAGATTCAATCTGGCTGATGAGGGGTGTTACCCCGAAACTGGTCCCGGTATGCCTGTTTCCAGTCCAGAGAAGACCTGGCTTGGCAGTTCGGACAGGACTGTTCCCATGAGGCACAGAGTCAAGACTGATTTGCATTTAGCTGGGTCTGAACGGGGTGGCGAAGTGACTTAAAGAACGATGATGGATTCAACCCATATCTGTGACTGGGGGTGAGTGTCTGAAATGTTTCAGCGCTACGTCCATCATCTCCTTGTGTTTGCAAATTTTATAGACAGCCTTAACATCTTTCTAAATACATTCTCATCCTACATCGCATATGTGGCACCTGGGGCCTAGACTACCCTAAGCCAAATTCTGTGCCCGTACATGCCATACAATGTTAATTTAAGATGCCACGGTCACCCTACAGCTTCTCCCCCAGGCGATGACGGAAGGTATATACCTACATATAGGGCCCGATTCACAAAACTAACTTAATACAAAATCCTAAACTTACTACCATTTTGGTATTCACAGAAGGCACTTACTCATTGTGGTATTCACAGAAAGCACTTACACATTTTGGTATTCACAGAAGTTAGAAGTCCTAACTTTAGGACTCCTAAATGCCTTCTTTGAATACCGAAAGTTTTAAAGTTAGGATTTGTCTCAGTTTAGGAGTAGTAAAGTTAGAACTTTAAGACTTTCAGTATTCACAGAAGGCATTTAGGAGTCCTAAAGTTAGGACTCCTAACTTTACTACTGCTAAACTGAGAAAAATCCTAACTTTCAGACTTTCGGTATTCACAGAAGGCATTTAGGAGTCCTAAAGTTAGGAGTCCTAACTTTACTACTCCTAAACTGAGAAAAATCCTAACTTTAAGACTTTTGGTATTCACAGAACGCATTTAGGAGTTCTAAAGTTAGGAGTCCAAACTTTACTACTCCTAAACTGAGAAAAATCCTAACTTTAAGACTTTCGGCATTCACAGAAGGCATTTAGGAGTCCTAACGTTAGGACTCCTAACTCCTGTGAATACCGAAATGAGTAAGTGCCTTCTGTGAATACCAAAATGAGTAAGTGCCTTCTGTGAATACCAAAATGGTATTAAGTTTAGGATTTCGTCTTAAGTTAGTTCTGTGAATCGGGCCCGTACTTTTTACAAGAGAAATCTACAGTCAGATGCCATAACTTGTCTAGGCCACTACAGTCAATGGAGGTGGTATGAGGTTGTGCCTTGGCATTATCTTGTTTTAGACAGTAATGGGGTTAAGACCACTGTAATGTTGAGGCCAAAAATGGGGTGACTTGCATTAGCTGCCATTTTATACTGCCTTCAATGTCTCCGAGACACATTAGTAAGAGCTTCCAGATTATGTATGGTTGTGTGGCACCCCCTTCCAGACAGAGGGCCTCATTTACAAGAAAGTGCAGCAGCACAACACCGCAAGCCCTTTGGCTGTGCAACGCTGCAGCAATTTCAGAGCACAGGGATGCATCATATCTACGAGGATATGACAGATCCCTTTGCTCTCCCCTGCACTGGTGCTCAATTAGCTGCAATGTGCCGATGCAGGCTCCCTTGCACTGTGGTACGAGGATGCCTGCCATGCAGGGTGGCTTTTCATGTCCTTGTAACTATGTGGCAGCAAAATGCGCCGCCGGTGAGTCACAAAAAAAAGTGACGCACCGGCAGTGCAAGCGGCCTGTAATGAAGCCCCAGAATTTCTTAGACATGTAGGTTGAAGGAGATGCATTGAATGACAAACAGGTGTATGAAGTCCTCCAGGGCACCAAATGGGACACCTACATGGCTCTTTGCCATACTGCCCAGCAGACAATTTGTCCTTTCATTTGTCAGGGTCACAGAGGTAATGGTCCACCCTATTTTTGAGGCATAAGTGATGTTTCCTTAGTGGCTTAGGCTCTTGCATCAGTATGCTTTTAAGACCAGGGGCCCTTCGAGAAGCATCCACACTTGTCTGGACTCGCTCTGGACATTTGGCAGGCAGGAACTGCTGGGCTTCAATTATTTAAACTGGAGTCATGTGTACTACTGCCCTGGAGTTGTGAGTCCCCTATAGGGCCTATTATTGTTTTCCCCTATGTTAGCCTAACTACATTCCAAATAGGCTGTTTTTGCTTTGCACTCATTATACAGTAACAGGTTTGTTTTTGTGCCACACTGTTATTTTTAAAATACGCTGCACATGTTTTGTTATTTTGCTTTTCTGCTGGGATTTTGTCTGTACATCGTGCAAGGTCAAACAACATGATGCCCTGTTTTTCTCTGTGGTCGGGCACTAACACCTAGACATAACAGGGAAATCCAGCTACTGTTTTTCAAATAGAACAAGTCTTATAATATAAGCCGAGATTTGCAGTTCTAAAAAGAGAGCAAAATGAGCCTTGCAGAGAAAAGGTCCTGAGACGAACGAGCTACGCGCCTGAGATGTAGCCCAAATGATTATGATTCTCTGTTATGGGGTCCCGGCACTAATCCCAGAGATCTTTAGGACAATACTGTATTTACATAATATGGGTAAGTTTAGGCTGATTAGTCATAGTCAGTGGAGAAGTGTGGCTCACTGGTTAGAGTAGGCAGACCTGGAAGCAGAGGTCAGCCCGGGACCAGGGTTCAATTCCCGGCTCGGCTGGATCTTGAGTCCATAAATTGTCCATGGACTTGATAATTCTCGCTCCAGTGCATACTCGATTCATGGGTTCACACTCTGCGACTCTGGGCAATAGCTTGCTTAATCTCCACAATGGCCCCTCGCGGCGGGATGCCTGGCTTTCACCTTGTGGATGCCCTGCTGGGGTATCTCACAGGGGACTACCAGGACGGGTTCCCTAAGCAAGCGCTTAGAGACCGGTTGGTGATTTGCGCTATATAAATATCTGCACATTTACATTTACTATGACAGGGCTTTTCTTTGTAAACAGTTTATTAAGTGTGCTAATCACATTATTGACTTGCATATATCTCCTAATTGCAGCACAGTTTTTTAGGTCTCGCTGAGCCCAGCGCATGCGCTGGCTCGGAGAGACATTTTGTATGTGAGTTGTCAAAGTGCTGCTGGCTGGCCTAGCGCTTGCGTTCACGCGACCGTACACGCGTGAACCGCTAGCCTTCAGCAGCACTTTGAAAACTAGGGCGTCCTCGCGATCACTTTCGCTTTCAGCGCGATCGTGATCGCGATGACGCACGCGCGCACACAACTCCCGCTTCTTCCCCTCCCCCACCACATATCGCGTCTCCGGCCGCTCGCGCGCTGCAAACGCTTGTTTGTTGAGGGAAAGATGTCGCTCCCTCTGGCTTTCAGCAGCAGAATTCAACATCTACAGGAGCTGCGGCCTTCCCAGGATTGCTCCCCACCTCCTCGCTGCCCCGTGCTCTGAAGCATGCACTTGTCACTCCCGAGAGTGCCCGGTGCGTGCACGCCCTAGCCGTAACCAAAGCTAGCCGAACCCGCCCTCAGCTTCGGGCCGGTGTTTATAGGTTCTGAAACTCCATTTTAAGAAGCAGATTCAGCAAAGCGAGCTCTCTGGAGCTGCAGGGCTGACACAAGCCCTTCACACACGAGGCCACGCTGTGCCTCGCACCGCAGCTAGGCGCAGCCCTGCCCGCTTATGTAAACTGTTAACATTAGCGGTGCATAGAAACCGGCCCTAGACATGTGTTGCACAACTTCCCAGTCTGCCGCAGCCTGCCTTCCAACTCTTACAGCTCGCTCCCCTCCGAGGGCCGCCAGTGGTACTTCCCTCCCCGCCTCGTGCCCTCCCCTGCCTGCAGCGGCTCGCGCCTGGTGATGACAGTAGGTGCCCTGTTCGAGTGAGTGCAGTTAGTGTGTGCGTGTGTGTGCGGGAAGAATGATCTCCATTCACAGCCTCCTCCCTCTCAATTGAAGGTTGGCCAACAACGAGAAGCAGCATGGGGTCCGGACGCGCGCCGTCTCCGGTAAACGCCCGCTTCACCTCCCGTCAGGTGACTTCCGAACAATGCTGATTGCTATCCTATATTATTAACTTATAGTTGGTGCAGTTATTCCCACCACCCAAGAATCTGATTTGTTTTATGGTATATTGATTTCATGCATGTTGAGTCGGTGCAGCAGCCGCTTCTTTTCATTTGCCTGGCTGAGTGAAGTGTACATTTTTTTTGTGTGAGGGAGCGGCAAAATAGCTGACCGACTGTTTCCGCGCTGCCCAGTAAAAATGCCTTTTTGAAACAGCCAGCTCGTCGCTACATGCTCCAAACAGCCCTAGAATGTATGTCTTTCCTATGAACACTTGAACTTGCTGTAGCTTTACATTTTGTGTTATTTTACTGAATTGTTAGTATACTTCAATAAATCCGAGCTCATTTCAGTTTCACCCTTTTCTGCACTAAATGCTGAGTTCAAAAGCTACATTCACTGGAGCCCTTGTTGGGTGGGAGGTGTGCTTTAAGATAAACGAGTAGCAACCAGCCCTGTGCTTAACCTGTTGGTCACAGGTTTCCTTCCTGGCAGACTAGACTCCGCCTTTCATCCTTCTGAGGTTGATAAAACGAATACCATTGTGTCTTGTAACAGGATTGCATATTATTCACGCGCCACAAAGCAATGCAGTTTCTGATGTTATATTTGAACAATAGTCCGTTTTTATTTTTCTCTACTCAAAAAAGTTATTTTCAAGATGGATTACATCGATATTTTGCATGCCTGTTACATTTAGGTGCCGATTACGATCCGGTAAAAAATTTCCCCGTGCGACTCGTATCCGGTCTTTTTACCGTACGAATCGTACAAGTGCCGTACGAACTGGCAATCACGATTCGCATGGTAAAAAGTCCATACGAACCGCATTGGGAATCATTCCCCACACGTCCTCGGGTCGGAAAATGTGTCCGACACGTCCTCGTACGATTTACCGTACAAATGTGAAAGGTGAAGTCCGACCGAGGAATCACGATCCATCCCGTGCGTCCGAGGTTACAACCGTATGGAAAAAACACCATCCGCACCGAACTCCCATAGCAACCATGGAGACGTGCCCGCATACGCGCCGACCCCCCCCCTCCCCGTACGTACGCGCCGACCCCCCCAACCCCCGTACGTACGCGCCGACCCCCCCAGCCCCCGTACGTACGCGCCGACCCCCCCCCAGCCCCCGTACGTACGCGCCGAACCCCTGTGTATGTACACCCGTGTACGTGTCGAACCCCCCCGTGTACGTTCGAGTCGAACCCCCGTGTATGTACACCCGTGTACGTTTGAGTCGAACCCCCCGTGTACGTTCGAGTCGAACCCCCCAGTGTATGTACACCCGTGTACGTTCGAGTCTAACCCCCCCGTGTACGTTCGAGTCGAACCCCCCCGTGTATGTACACCCGTGTACGTTCGAGTCGAACCCCCCCGTGTATGTACACCCGTGTACGTTCGAGTCAAACCCCCCGTGTACGTTCGAGTCGTACCCCCCGTGTACGTTCGAGTCGAACCCCCCCGTGTATGTACACCCGTGTACATTCGAGTCGTACCCCCACCCGTGTATGTACGGTGCGTACCCCGACGCGCTGGGGGTACGCACCGTACATACACGGGTGGGGGTACGACTCGAACGTACACGGGTGTACATACACGGGGGGTTCGACTCGAACGTACACGGGGGGGTTCGACTCGAACGTACACGGGTGTACATACACGGGGGGGTTCGACTCGAACGTACACGGGGGGTTCGACTCGAACGTACACGGGGGGGTTCGACTCGAACGTACATGGGGGTTCGACTCGAACGTACACGGGGGGGTACGACTCGAACATACACGGGGGGGTTCGACTCGAACGTACACGGGGGGTTCGACACGTACACGGGTGTACATACACGGGGGTTCGGCGCGTACGTATGGGGGCTGGGGGGGGGTCGGCGCGTACGTACGGGGGCTGGGGGGGGGTCGGCGCGTACGTACGGGGGCGGGGGGGGTACGGTGCGTACCGGGCCACCTACTCTGGTCGATTCGCACCGTACTTCGCTTTTCCGGCACTTTTTGGGTGCCGTGAAAATATTGCCGTCCGGACTGCTGTCGGTTCGAATCGTAATTCCTGGGTCGTGAAACGCTGCCTGAAAGCGTCCCGACGTCACGTCGCAGCATTCCCGGATCACATTCGTATGTATATTTTCGTCGGTCGGTGTTTTTTACGATTCGTACGGAAATGGTGTTTCCGTGCGAATCGTAATTCCATGTTTGTAAAGTTTTACGACCGGGTACGAGTCGGACGGGGAAAACGCTTCGACCGACGGTTCGTACCCGGTTTTTACCGGATCGTAATCGGCACCTTAGTGTGCAGTTTTAACGAAAGTCCCCCTCAAAATGTCCTGATATTGTAGAAATTCATACAGTGACAAATTTCTTTACTGATGGTTTCTTCAGCATTTTTCGGAATTGTATGACATATTCAGCTTAGGTGTAGACCAGTTTATATGAGTATGTGGCACAGAAGGAGACCCCCTTCCCTGCCAGGGTAAAGATATGCATTAAAATACCCTTTGCAGCTTTGCTGCCCACTCCTGCAGAATACAGATATTTTCCCCGTTGCCATTTATGTGAGACACAGTTAAGCAAGTCGCCAAATAAAAAAGTCATTTATAGCTCTCTGACAGCTGGGGCACACTCCTTACCCGTGGTGCCTGGGAATCATGAACTCAAAGACTGGCTTGTTTCACTTCCACTTGCCTTGTGCAGAGGAAGTGAAATGTAAAGGCCGTGGCACAGTGGAGCATTGTAGGGCTGAGGTTAATTGTCCCCTTGCAGTGGAGATCCATTTCTCATTGAGTTGTAAGGGCCACGTCTGCGATTCGTCCTTGAGAGAATGCAAGGCTGCCCGGGGGGTTGCGCAGCAGCCCCTCAAAAGGGCGGCCGCCTTAGTGCCATAGGAAGGCACTGGAGTCGCCGGTCTAGTTCCCTGGGCCACGTCCAGGGAAGACGTCCGGCCGACCTCACTTCTGGGGAGGGGGAGGGGGACAGGAGTATTTAGGCTGTCCCCGCCCATCTTTCGGCCTCTTGTCCCTCGCCGTCTCGCCTTGTAGGTCGCAGCCCCTCGATCGTCCGCACGACCAGCAGTTCAGAGTGTTTTCGATTCGCGGTGAGTTGCCTGCCTCCTCCCCCCGCCCCGGCCTTGTCCCTGGGCAGCACCAGGTGATGGGGCCCTGTGGTCGGAATACCACGGGCAGGGGGGGGGGGGTGCTGGCTCAGAGCCATGCTCAAGGAGATGGCCTGAGAGGCTGCGTGTGCGGTGGGGGGTGGGGTCGTGTGTGGCTGCCCGCCGACTCGGGGAACTCAGTCGGGCATCGTCAGTGCCTACCGGGACATCCGGCCCTTTCCTGTGTTGCATGAAAGGAGAGAGGGTTAGCACTCCCCCCTTGACAAGGAAGAAAGAGGTCCCAGTGGCCTTTACAACACACATACGGTTGTGGCACTGCCACTTACTTTGTGGCGTCTGGCCATGTTTCTCCCCTTTCCTTCCCCCCCCCTCCTTTGGTGGTAGCCCTACGGACCCTCTTAGGGAGATTTGTGCGCCTCCCGAGCGCTCGTGGCGGGCGCGTGCCGGGGGGCAATGCGGCTTGAGACGGGGTTCCGTGGGGGGATTACGGTCGTGCGCACTTCGCCAGTAGCGCTGCGAGGCTGAGCGGCCCAGTGTGGGCTGACTGGCCGCCAGGGGCCGTGGGCTGCTGCCTGGGACGCAGAGCTGGGGTCTGGGAGGGTTTGGCGTGTGCCGGAAACCAGGGTTCGAGCCTAGGGGTCCGGTACTCATCGCGTGATTCTGGGCTAACCAATTAACCTCCGGGTCCCTGAATATGTCAGGTGATTACGGTGCTCAGGCACAGCGTCTCTATCCCTTCGAGTCGAGTTCGCCCTATACTTAGAAGCATTCATATACATAGATTTGTGTCTAGGTTGCGATTCCGACCCTAGGTTGAAAAGTCGCGGGCCTTCGGACGGGAGCAGCGGGGGCCTCTCATGCGAGAGTCACGTTGGCCAATGGTTACATTCTCACTCGCAAGGATAGGTTCAACTTCTAGTGAGTCTGCCAGTTAGAGTCGGGGAGAGGTTGTGGCTCACCTGCCAGTGTCGCCGATCTCTGAGCGGAGGGACCGCCGAGTCTGAGGCTCGGCGTCAGCTCAACTTTTCAAAGCACCTAATCTCCCTTGTCGTAACGGGTAACTAGTCCCATGTACAGTGCTCCTACCCCTTTGGGCCGAGTGCGGCCATACACAATCCTACTAATAATCTTGCATCCAACCCCCCAGGTGCCCCCCCCCGGGCCTGGCGGCTAGGGGGGTGGGGAGGCGAGGTTCTTGGGGCGGCATCGGTACGGGCGCCTCGGAGTGAGCGGGTCGCGTGCTGGACATCCCCCTCCCCGCAGAGCGCGTTGTTATGCGGTCATGTTGACCGAGTGGCCTACGGCGCTGCGCTAGGCTGCCGTCTCCCTAGGAGGCATGGGGCGATCTCACTTCCGACATCCATGCCCTTCTCCCTTTCTCAGCCTGCGGGGGAGCAGGGCTAGGCCCAGCACGGTGCCCACGCAACCAGGTGCCGCTCAGGGATAGGGCACGCATAGTTGGCACCTGGGGGCGAGCCGGCGCTTTGCATCTCCCTCACTGACCGCTTGCAGTGCGGCCTCGACCGAGGGTGTTGTCGGCCGGCCAGACCACCGACTTTGGGTGGGAAACAAGGACTCGAGCATGGGGCACCGTCTTCACCCTGTGATTCTGGGCAAACCACGTATCCTCCCGGTCCCTGAACGAATAAAGCGTCCGGGCCAAGATAATGCACTCGACGTCTTAAAGTCAGGGCCTTCAGATGGGAGCGGTTTGCGCGGCAGTGGGGCGCACAGCGGGGGTGTGCGGCTGCATTACCAGGCGGGGACTTTTTCTCCAGGACGCCTGCTGGGGCTGCGCCTCCCGGCTTAGGACGGCTTTGGACACCTCCCAGTGTTTCAATGTGTAATGTAATGACGGTGCGATGTAAAGCGCGCCAAGCCCTTGTCTTACCGGCGTTCACCCCCTGCCTTCACGCGTAGGGACACGCAACGTACCCACGGTCCCCATGCCCATCACCTCGGCCTTGCGCGGGGGGGGAGGAAAGTCGTTCAGGACATGGTTACGGTGATGCAGGGTGGGGGAGTCTGCCTTCCAGGGAGGTTTTTCGCCGGGTAAGGCGGAGGAGCAGCAGACTGGGGGGGGTGTTACATACTAACCCTCTCTATTTATCCCACACAGATCTTGCCGTTGACCTATAGAGCCGCCGGAACTATCCGCTAGGGACAAGGAGTGTAAGTGGGGCAGTGGGAACAGTGGGGCACCTAGAGCAAGTCAAAGGTTATTAGGCCATAGGAGGAAGTACGTTTGAGGGGGATGTCAAGCTAATAATTTCTTCATTTCAATACAGATCCTGGAAATTCGCAGGTCCGGACCCGACAGTCGCTCTAGCTTACACCAAGGTAGTAAGTAAGAGCGGGTATGGGCGACACAGAAGGGACACCTGAGGATGTGTGGTGTGCCAGTTCAGATTGTTGTAGGCTGCAGCTCACGACGGTTTTCTCTTTCAGACTAAGACGACCCAATCTCGAGGGATGGATAGCCAGGGTACCCCGTCGCTCTTTACGATGACGTCCCAAGTAGAGGAAACTCAGCAGGGCATCTCCCAGGACGCACAGCTAGCGGCCATCATTGAACTCGCCAAGTCCAAGGGCCTGGCCTGGGCTGCGGACCTTTTGAAGGCCAGCAATCCCGATGATTCAGGGGTCATTTCTGGTGGCTCTCCCACGGGGCAGGAGCTTATGGAGGAGGCAGGGACGTCCCGGTCCAAGCGGATTTGCAGGGCCACTGTGAAAGACATCCCGGCGGACGCGCTGCCACCCAGGAGTCGTCTGGCGCCTATCCCCAGAGGTGCAACCGGGCCCGCACCGCAGCACGTGTCCCTAGGAACTGTCCCCCCTACGAGCAACGGCCCATCACAAACGAATTTTGCTACCACGGAGGACTTGGGTAAGCTCAATGACACTCTGAAGAGCTTCATGGAGGAGGTCAGAGCTGGCCTCTCGAGGGCTGGAACAACCGGGGGACGCTCCCCAGCAGCCTGTGTGGGCGGGGGCTTGTCCGCAGCAGCAAATGTATGGGCGCTACAAGGAAAAGGCATGCAGGCCACAGAGTTGCACATTTTAGCAAGTTCCTCCCGCATTGACTCAGGCAAGAGCTTAGAGGTGGTAGCAGCAGGATCAGAGGTGGCCTCCAGGCAGGCGGCTGCGCTTGCGGGGCCCACTGGGCTAAGTCTCACACTGGTAGGGGGGAACGACAGCAGTCAATTGGGGGGGAGCCGCCGGCTGCGCAACCTAGTGCCGTCACCCCCCTGCCGGTCCCCACCCCCGCTGCAGGCATTCCTCCCCCCACTCCGCAGCTCGGGATCTCGACAACGGCATTGTCAGTCCTGCCGGCAACAACTAAGAAGGCGGTCACCCACGCTCCTCTACTGTCAGGGCACAGCTCGTTGTCTTGGGAAGTGCCCGTGGCAGTTAAAGAATTCATTTGGAGGCGTGAATTTCTGGACATATTTTCTTTACTTTTGTTGGGCCAACACGGCCAAGATGCTCGGAGGGTTGGGAGGAAAGAGGAGGACAAGAACATCAGGTTCCAGCAATGGCCAGAGAAATCCATTGATACCTGGCTGACCGCTTTCTCCATCCTTCACTCCGTCATCCTTGAAAAATTCCCCGAGCAAGGGCAGGCGCTAGTCCTGTACCAAAGGTTAAATCACACCGAGGCACAGAAGTGGGGGGGAGAAGGGTGGCTCAACTACGACCGGGAATTCAGGAAGAAGATGGCCATATGGCCTGAAATGGAATGGGATCAAAAAGAGGTCCAGTTGTGGGTGGACCACATGGGTTCCCTGGGAGCACAGAGCACAGTCGCCCAGCCTGAAGGCATGGGGGAGGGGGCGCTCTGCCAGGGCTCAGCCAGTCCAGCCTCAAACCCTTCAGGCAGTCCTTTCGGGGGGCACGCAGGGGAGGTAGCAGGGGGGGGCAGAAGAGTTTCGACAGGGACGTGCAACCTTTTCAACTCAGGCGCATGCTCGTGGGGGAGCAAGTGCAGGTTTCAACACGTGTGCAGCAAATGTGGGGGCCGTCACGCTGCGACCACGTATCAGTCTAAGGAGGACAAGAAACCAGCTGATTCTTTTAAACAGGCCAGTTGCAGCCGCTCAGCCACCCCCAGTCGCTTCCTCCCCCATCCCCAGCCCGGTCTCGCCGCCTAGCAGCTTGCTCCCACCTCTTTGCTGCCACAAGGGTCTACGGCCTCGGATACCCTCCAGCCCGTCCGCATCTCCCACCTGCAAGGGGCCATCCCCAGTTAACCTGGGCAACATGCTACAATTTCTTAGGAAGTATCCCAACAAATCTGACAGCGCGCTTTTGCTGAAGGGGTTCTCCGAAGGCTTCACCATCCCATTCGTAGGCCCGTTGTCCTGCAAGGAGGCAGACAACCTCAAATCAGCCAGCGATCTCCTGGAGGTATTGCATGAGAAAGTCAAGAAGGAACTAGGACTAGGGAGGGTTGCGGGTCAGTTCAGGGAGCCTCCGCTAGAGAACTTGTGGTTTCCCCGCTGGGGCTGGTACCCAAGAAAGAGCCAGGGACCTTCAGACTGATCCACCACTTATCATACCCGGAGGGGGACTCTGTGAACCATGGGCTCCAAGAGGGCGCTTGCTCTGTGTCATATTGTACGCTGGATGTGGCTCTGGACCTTGTCAGGAGGGCCGGCAAAGGAGCCTGGTTAGCAAAGGCGGACATTGAGTCAGCTTTGCGTTTGCTACCAGTGCACCCAAGCAGCCAACACCTACTGGGACGGCCTGTACTTCTTTGACAAGTGCATGCCCATGGGGTGCGCGGTCTCCTGTGCCTTCTTTGAAGCGTTCAGCTCCTTTCTGCAGTGGGCGTTACAGCATTCCTATGGGGTGGCAGGGGTCTCCCACTACTTAGACGACTTTCTATTCATTGGAAGGGATGGCACCCAGGAATGCAAGGCAGCTCTTACGCAATTTCAGACACTAGCGCAGCAGCTCGGCATTCCCTTAACCCCCAAAAAGACAGAAGGTCCAGCGCAGGTCCTCACCTTCCTGGGCATAGAACTGGACACAGTTGCAGGTGAAGCCAGGCTGCCAGTAGACAAAGTGCGTGACCTGGGACAGCAGATTAGGCTAGCAGTGGGGAGGGATAAGGTCTCCCTGGCTTTCTTCCAGAGCCTCCTGGGGAAACTTAATTTTGCGGCCAGAGTAATCCCCGCAGGTAGGGTATTTGCGCGCAGGATAGCTAGAGCCACAGCCCCTGTCAAAAAGAAGCATCACATGATCAAGCTAAGCAGAGGCATGCGGGAAGACCTACTCATGTGGGCGGACTTCCTGGACAATTTCAATGGGTCGGTCATCTGACGCGAGCCCTGGGCCAGCAACACAGAACTAGCGCTTTTCTCAGATGCGTCAGGCCGGGAAGGATTCTGCGTGATCATGGACAAGGAGTGGTGTGCAGAGAAGTGGCCGAATGCATGGTACAAGAGAAAGATCACGTCCAAGATCACGGTACTGGAACTCTTCTCTATAGTTATCGCCTTTCACTTATGGCCTAGGGCGTTGGCAGCAAAACGAGTCTTGTTCTGGTCAGATAACTTAGTCATGGTACAGGCCATCAACACACAGTCAGCTAGTTGTCCCCTGGTTTTGTGTTTGCTGCGAGAGCTAGTGAGGGTGTGTCTAAAAAACAATATGGAATGCAGGGCTAGGCACATCCAAGGGGTTCTGAATGTGGCCGCTGACGCTCTCTCTCGATTTCAGTGGCACCGCTTCCGGGAGGCCTGGCCGAGAGCGAGAGAAGAGATGACCCCTTTCCCGCCACACTTGTGGCTGCTGCTGAAGTGGAACTATGGATGAGGGGTGTGGGAGAGCGGTCCTTAGCCCCTAGGACGGCGAAGCGCTACAAGAGCTGTGTGGCCAAATTCTGTGCGATCACCGGGGCATGGGAGGTGGACCGGGCTGTTATGGAACTTAGAGTGCAACAATTCCTGTTGTGGGCCAAGGATGAGGGAAAATCGCACCCATGGATTGTGGGTCAACTGTCCACCATTAGCCAGCACGCCAAGTTAAGGGGACAGTTTGACCCCACCAAAGCCTTCGTGATTAAAGCTGCACTGCAAGGGTGGGCTAGGAATGAACCGCGCTCGCCTGACATTAGGTCTCCCATTAGTTACCCGATACTCCAAGGGATGCTCGACTGCATGAATACGGCCACCCACTCGGGGTACGAAGCTACCCTATTCTCTGCCTGCTTCGCACTGGCGGTCTTTGGGGCCTTTAGGATCGGGGAATTGGTGGCACGTTCCAAGTCAGACACTTCAGGGGTGGCCTTGAACATCAAAGACATAGACCTAGACTCGGGCTGTTTCAAAATAGTAGTTAGGCAGTCCAAAACAGACCAATCCGGGCGGGGGAGGTTGATCTTGTTGCAAAGCCTGGGGGATGCCAGATACTGTCCTATAGTTTGGGTCAGAGCCTACTTGGCCCTTCGCCCGGTGGGGGCGGGATACCTACTTGTGCATAAGGACGGGTTCCCGGTCACTAGGTTTCAAGTCGATTACATCTTGCAGGCTTGCCTTCGGTTGTCAGGGCAGGCAGACGGGACAAAAAAGTTCAGCAGCCACTCCTTTAGAATCGGGGCAGCAACCACGGCATTCCTAGCGGGGATGTCAATGGAGAGTATCAAGCAAGTAGGACGTTGGGAGTCTCAGTGCTACAAACGGTACATCCGGCCCTAGGCGTGGGGTGCGGGGCGGGTGATCGGGGCACCTCCCCAGGATCATTGCAATTTGGAAAATTGAGTGGGGCCTAGGCCACTCTGACGTTTGCCGTGTTGTATTATGTGCAATTTAGATGTGATGTGCTGTGTGTTCACCGATACAATAAATAATTTCAAACCACCATTCTTTATTTATCAGGAACCAAAGTGTGGGTAATTGGCCATTCAAGCATCTTGAGACTGGCTCGGTGGGCGGAGGTCAGAAAATGGCGTAATGGCTTCTTCGCCACGGACATCACGTCGTTGGGCTATCCCGGCATGCGTTGGAGTGAACTGACCAGGAAACTGAAGCAGAGACTCGGGGGGAGGGGGTGGCCTCCACCGAATCTGTTGGTGATTCACTTGGGAGGAAATGACCTGACCACACTAGGGAGGAGAACTTTGCTCCAAGATATGAGGGACACTTTTTGCCAGTTGAGCAATACCCTGGGGTCATGCGAACTGTGGTGGTCAGAAATGACTCCACGGGCTGTCTGGAGAGGAGCACGCTCGGGCGACGCCATTGAGGTTTCGCGGAGGAAAGTCAACCGCGCCATGCGCAGCTTCACGGAGCAAAGAGGTTTTGGCTTCATTAGGCATGGTCTACTACACGCCAAGTCCACAGGGTGTCTGGAGGGGGATGAGGTGCACCTCTCAAGACTGGGCATGGACTTATTTCTTCTGGACCTAGGGAAGGCCTTGGCAGCAGCAGGTTGTAAGTAGAAGGAGTAGACTTGGTAAGGGGGGGCCCTGGTAGTGATGGTGGCCACTCCCAAGGCTGTGGAGGAGTTACAGGGCGATCCAGAGTCTGCAGATTACAAGGGGTACTTCATGCAGCAGCACAGCTTGGTGCTAAGCCAGGATACCCAGGGATGTCTTAGCGTTGTACCCTGGAAGAACTACGGCGCCCCGTTAGTCCTACGGGCGGTTGTGGGTCTGCGCAACCGGGGGCTGCCATACACACTCCACCCACCTCTTTCGGGGGGGGCGTGAGTAAGCGAGTGGACTGGTGGTCCACGGATGGGAGGGGTGGCCCCTCCCAATATTTGGTATGCACCAATTGGCGACTGCCACGGTGTAATTTAGGCTTATCAGACGGGCAGGCGGCATAGGTGTTGGCCTGCCCTGGGATCGCCCGTAAGATAACCCACCATGTTTGCATATAGGTTATGCCAATAAACCTGCAGCAATATTTCTCCACTTACAAAGTGTTGTGTGGTTTATTGATGTATCAAGTGTTTATGTGTTTATGTGACTACAATTGCCGATATTGGCACTATGCAAGGCTGCCCGGGGGGTTGCGCAGCAGCCCCTCAAAAGGGCGGCCACCTTAGTGCCATTGGAAGGCACTGGAGTCGTCGGTCTAGTTCCCTGGGCCACGTCCAGGGAAGACGTCCGGCCGACCTCACTTCTGGGGAGGGGGAGGGGGACAGGAGTATTTAGGCTGTCCCCGCCCATCTTTCGGCCTCTTGTTCCTCGCCATCTCGCCTTGCCCACCCCTCCGCTTACCCGGCAGACGGAGGTACAAGGTTTGAGTGGGGGTTAGGTTCTAACATGTTATTTTGTGTTGCAGGAGGAGTTACAGGGTGATCCAGAGTCTGCAGATACCAAGGGGTACTTCATGCAGCAGCACAGCGTGGTGCTAAGCCAGGATACCCAGGGATGTCTTAGCGTTGTCCCCTGGAAGAACTACGGCGCCCCGTTAGTCCTACGGGCGGTTGTGGGTCTGAGCAACCGGGGGCTGCCATGAACACTCCGCCCACCTCTTTCGGGGGGTGTGAGTAAGCGAGTGGACTGGTGGTCCACGGATGGGAGGGGTGGCCCCTCCCAATATTTGGTACGCACCAATTGGCGACTGCCACTGTGAAATTTAGGCTTATCAGACGGGCAAGCGGCATAGGTGTTGGCCTGCCCTGAGATCGCCCGTAAGATAACCCACCATGTTTGCATATAGGTTATGCTAATAAACCTGCAGCAATATTTCTCCACTTACAAAGTGTTGTGTGGTTTATTGCTGTATCATGTGTTTTTGTGTTTATGTGACTACAATTGCCGATATTGGCACTATGTCCGTGGTTTCTCACCTCACCTCGCAGCTTGTGTGTGTTACTACAGAGCTGTGACTCGCCCCCAGCAGCACCGGGGATTGGTGCTGCCCTCGTCTGGACCCCCCACCCCTTCTTCATTACAGCAGCACGGGAAGGGGCAGCGTTGCTCATCGGCGCCTTATGGAAGTAGAACGTGATGTCAATAGGAGTCAGCTGCCCCAGCCCACCAGGTCAAACCCCGCAAGGTGTTCAGCTTTAGTGGTCCTTAAGTCCAGCGCTGTTACTCTCATTCTGTTATAGACCACCCTCATCGTTCGTTTGTATTATGTTCCTATGTTTTTGTGTTACCTCATCCGCTACAGGGTGCCTTATTATACTTTCACCGCCGTTTCGAACAAACTTATTGCGAAATATTCCTTGTGAGCCCCTCCCCTCCTCTCCCCGGTGGCTTCAGCGGCCACACGCCCTGCATAAATCCAGTCCACCGAATCTCGATTTTTATGTTTATTTAGCTGCGATTCGTCCTTGAGGGAATGTCCGTGTTTTTTTTTTTTTTTGCATCTTTTATATAGCACGAACTCGACCCGAAGGTATTGGAGCGCTGTACATGAGCACCGTATTTACATTATATATTCAGGCACGGGGAGATTAAGTGATTTGCCCAGAATCACAGGATGTGGACGCGACCTCGAGGCTCGAACCCTGGTTTCCTGTCCATGGTTTTGCACCTCTCTTCGCAGCTTGTGTGTGTTACTACAGAGCTGTGATTCACCACCTGCAGCGCTGGGGATTGGTGCTGCACTCGTCTGGACTCACCCCCCCCCCCTTTCTTCATCACAGCAGCACGGGAAGGGGCAGCGTTGCTCCTCGGCGCCTTATGGAAGTAGAACGTGATGTCAGTAGGAGTCAGCTGCCCCAGCCCACCAGGACATATACCACCAACATACACACCAGCAAAACACACTACACACATACATCCCACCAACACACATCATATCACAACTCACCACTACATTCCACACTATGCCACTGCCCTTACGTCGCTACACTAAGCACAACTTGCACACAAACTTTACAGTACAGTACTGAACACTTTTTGGGTGCCGTGAAAATATTGCCGTCCGGACTGCTGTCGGTTCGAATCGTAATTCCTGGGTCGTGAAACGCTGCCTGAAAGCGTCCCGACGTCACGTCGCAGCATTCCCGGATCACATTCGTATGTATATTTTCGTCGGTCGGTGTTTTTTACGATTCGTACGGAAATGGTGTTTCCGTGCGAATCGTAATTCCATGTTTGTAAAGTTTTACGACCGGGTACGAGTCGGACGGGGAAAACGCTTCGACCGACGGTTCGTACCCGGTTTTTACCGGATCGTAATCGGCACCTTAGTGTGCAGTTTTAACGAAAGTCCCCCTCAAAATGTCCTGATATTGTAGAAATTCATACAGTGACAAATTTCTTTACTGATGGTTTCTTCAGCATTTTTCGGAATTGTATGACATATTCAGCTTAGGTGTAGACCAGTTTATATGAGTATGTGGCACAGAAGGAGACCCCCTTCCCTGCCAGGGTAAAGATATGCATTAAAATACCCTTTGCAGCTTTGCTGCCCACTCCTGCAGAATACAGATATTTTCCCCGTTGCCATTTATGTGAGACACAGTTAAGCAAGTCGCCAAATAAAAAAGTCATTTATAGCTCTCTGACAGCTGGGGCACACTCCTTACCCGTGGTGCCTGGGAATCATGAACTCAAAGACTGGCTTGTTTCACTTCCACTTGCCTTGTGCAGAGGAAGTGAAATGTAAAGGCCGTGGCACAGTGGAGCATTGTAGGGCTGAGGTTAATTGTCCCCTTGCAGTGGAGATCCATTTCTCATTGAGTTGTAAGGGCCACGTCTGCGATTCGTCCTTGAGAGAATGCAAGGCTGCCCGGGGGGTTGCGCAGCAGCCCCTCAAAAGGGCGGCCGCCTTAGTGCCATAGGAAGGCACTGGAGTCGCCGGTCTAGTTCCCTGGGCCACGTCCAGGGAAGACGTCCGGCCGACCTCACTTCTGGGGAGGGGGAGGGGGACAGGAGTATTTAGGCTGTCCCCGCCCATCTTTCGGCCTCTTGTCCCTCGCCGTCTCGCCTTGTAGGTCGCAGCCCCTCGATCGTCCGCACGACCAGCAGTTCAGAGTGTTTTCGATTCGCGGTGAGTTGCCTGCCTCCTCCCCCCGCCCCGGCCTTGTCCCTGGGCAGCACCAGGTGATGGGGCCCTGTGGTCGGAATACCACGGGCAGGGGGGGGGGGGGTGCTGGCTCAGAGCCATGCTCAAGGAGATGGCCTGAGAGGCTGCGTGTGCGGTGGGGGGTGGGGTCGTGTGTGGCTGCCCGCCGACTCGGGGAACTCAGTCGGGCATCGTCAGTGCCTACCGGGACATCCGGCCCTTTCCTGTGTTGCATGAAAGGAGAGAGGGTTAGCACTCCCCCCTTGACAAGGAAGAAAGAGGTCCCAGTGGCCTTTACAACACACATACGGTTGTGGCACTGCCACTTACTTTGTGGCGTCTGGCCATGTTTCTCCCCTTTCCTTCCCCCCCCTCCTTTGGTGGTAGCCCTACGGACCCTCTTAGGGAGATTTGTGCGCCTCCCGAGCGCTCGTGGCGGGCGCGTGCCGGGGGGCAATGCGGCTTGAGACGGGGTTCCGTGGGGGGATTACGGTCGTGCGCACTTCGCCAGTAGCGCTGCGAGGCTGAGCGGCCCAGTGTGGGCTGACTGGCCGCCAGGGGCCGTGGGCTGCTGCCTGGGACGCAGAGCTGGGGTCTGAGAGGGTTTGGCGTGTGCCGGAAACCAGGGTTCGAGCCTAGGGGTCCGGTACTCATCGCGTGATTCTGGGCTAACCAATTAACCTCCGGGTCCCTGAATATGTCAGGTGATTACGGTGCTCAGGCACAGCGTCTCTATCCCTTCGAGTCGAGTTCGCCCTATACTTAGAAGCATTCATATACATAGATTTGTGTCTAGGTTGCGATTCCGACCCTAGGTTGAAAAGTCGCGGGCCTTCGGACGGGAGCAGCGGGGGCCTCTCATGCGAGAGTCACGTTGGCCAATGGTTACATTCTCACTCGCAAGGATAGGTTCAACTTCTAGTGAGTCTGCCAGTTAGAGTCGGGGAGAGGTTGTGGCTCACCTGCCAGTGTCGCCGATCTCTGAGCGGAGGGACCGCCGAGTCTGAGGCTCGGCGTCAGCTCAACTTTTCAAAGCACCTAATCTCCCTTGTCGTAACGGGTAACTAGTCCCATGTACAGTGCTCCTACCCCTTTGGGCCGAGTGCGGCCATACACAATCCTACTAATAATCTTGCATCCAACCCCCCAGGTGCCCCCCCCCGGGCCTGGCGGCTAGGGGGGTGGGGAGGCGAGGTTCTTGGGGCGGCATCGGTACGGGCGCCTCGGAGTGAGCGGGTCGCGTGCTGGACATCCCCCTCCCCGCAGAGCGCGTTGTTATGCGGTCATGTTGACCGAGTGGCCTACGGCGCTGCGCTAGGCTGCCGTCTCCCTAGGAGGCATGGGGCGATCTCACTTCCGACATCCATGCCCTTCTCCCTTTCTCAGCCTGCGGGGGAGCAGGGCTAGGCCCAGCACGGTGCCCACGCAACCAGGTGCCGCTCAGGGATAGGGCACGCATAGTTGGCACCTGGGGGCGAGCCGGCGCTTTGCATCTCCCTCACTGACCGCTTGCAGTGCGGCCTCGACCGAGGGTGTTGTCGGCCGGCCAGACCACCGACTTTGGGTGGGAAACAAGGACTCGAGCATGGGGCACCGTCTTCACCCTGTGATTCTGGGCAAACCACGTATCCTCCCGGTCCCTGAACGAATAAAGCGTCCGGGCCAAGATAATGCACTCGACGTCTTAAAGTCAGGGCCTTCAGATGGGAGCGGTTTGCGCGGCAGTGGGGCGCACAGCGGGGGGGTGCGGCTGCATTACCAGGCGGGGACTTTTTCTCCAGGACGCCTGCTGGGGCTGCGCCTCCCGGCTTAGGACGGCTTTGGACACCTCCCAGTGTTTCAATGTGTAATGTAATGACGGTGCGATGTAAAGCGCGCCAAGCCCTTGTCTTACCGGCGTTCACCCCCTGCCTTCACGCGTAGGGACACGCAACGTACCCACGGTCCCCATGCCCATCACCTCGGCCTTGCGCGGGGGGGAGGAAAGTCGTTCAGGACATGGTTACGGTGATGCAGGGTGGGGGAGTCTGCCTTCCAGGGAGGTTTTTCGCCGGGTAAGGCGGAGGAGCAGCAGACTGGGGGGGGTGTTACATACTAACCCTCTCTATTTATCCCACACAGATCTTGCCGTTGACCTATAGAGCCGCCGGAACTATCCGCTAGGGACAAGGAGTGTAAGTGGGGCAGTGGGAACAGTGGGGCACCTAGAGCAAGTCAAAGGTTATTAGGCCATAGGAGGAAGTACGTTTGAGGGGGATGTCAAGCTAATAATTTCTTCATTTCAATACAGATCCTGGAAATTCGCAGGTCCGGACCCGACAGTCGCTCTAGCTTACACCAAGGTAGTAAGTAAGAGCGGGTATGGGCGACACAGAAGGGACACCTGAGGATGTGTGGTGTGCCAGTTCAGATTGTTGTAGGCTGCAGCTCACGACGGTTTTCTCTTTCAGACTAAGACGACCCAATCTCGAGGGATGGATAGCCAGGGTACCCCGTCCCTCTTTACGATGACGTCCCAAGTAGAGGAAACTCAGCAGGGCATCTCCCAGGACGCACAGCTAGCGGCCATCATTGAACTCGCCAAGTCCAAGGGCCTGGCCTGGGCTGCGGACCTTTTGAAGGCCAGCAATCCCGATGATTCAGGGGTCATTTCTGGTGGCTCTCCCACGGGGCAGGAGCTTATGGAGGAGGCAGGGACGTCCCGGTCCAAGCGGATTTGCAGGGCCACTGTGAAAGACATCCCGGCGGACGCGCTGCCACCCAGGAGTCGTCTGGCGCCTATCCCCAGAGGTGCAACCGGGCCCGCACCGCAGCACGTGTCCCTAGGAACTGTCCCCCCTACGAGCAACGGCCCATCACAAACGAATTTTGCTACCACGGAGGACTTGGGTAAGCTCAATGACACTCTGAAGAGCTTCATGGAGGAGGTCAGAGCTGGCCTCTCGAGGGCTGGAACAACCGGGGGACGCTCCCCAGCAGCCTGTGTGGGCGGGGGCTTGTCCGCAGCAGCAAATGTATGGGCGCTACAAGGAAAAGGCATGCAGGCCACAGAGTTGCCCATTTTAGCAAGTTCCTCCCGCATTGACTCAGGCAAGAGCTTAGAGGTGGTAGCAGCAGGATCAGAGGTGGCCTCCAGGCAGGCGGCTGCGCTTGCGGGGCCCACTGGGCTAAGTCTCACACTGGTAGGGGGGAACGACAGCAGTCAATTGGGGGGGAGCCGCCGGCTGCGCAACCTAGTGCCGTCACCCCCCTGCCGGTCCCCACCCCCGCTGCAGGCATTCCTCCCCCCACTCCGCAGCTCGGGATCTCGACAACGGCATTGTCAGTCCTGCCGGCAACAACTAAGAAGGCGGTCACCCACGCTCCTCTACTGTCAGGGCACAGCTCGTTGTCTTGGGAAGTGCCCGTGGCAGTTAAAGAATTCATTTGGAGGCGTGAATTTCTGGACATATTTTCTTTACTTTTGTTGGGCCAACACGGCCAAGATGCTCGGAGGGTTGGGAGGAAAGAGGAGGACAAGAACATCAGGTTCCAGCAATGGCCAGAGAAATCCATTGATACCTGGCTGACCGCTTTCTCCATCCTTCACTCCGTCATCCTTGAAAAATTCCCCGAGCAAGGGCAGGTGCTAGTCCTGTACCAAAGGTTAAATCACACCGAGGCACAGAAGTGGGGGGGAGAAGGGTGGCTCAACTACGACCGGGAATTCAGGAAGAAGATGGCCATATGGCCTGAAATGGAATGGGATCAAAAAGAGGTCCAGTTGTGGGTGGACCACATGGGTTCCCTGGGAGCACAGAGCACAGTCGCCCAGCCTGAAGGCATGGGGGAGGGGGCGCTCTGCCAGGGCTCAGCCAGTCCAGCCTCAAACCCTTCAGGCAGTCCTTTCGGGGGGCACGCAGGGGAGGTAGCAGGGGGGGGCAGAAGAGTTTCGACAGGGACGTGCAACCTTTTCAACTCAGGCGCATGCTCGTGGGGGAGCAAGTGCAGGTTTCAACACGTGTGCAGCAAATGTGGGGGCCGTCACGCTGCGACCACGTATCAGTCTAAGGAGGACAAGAAACCAGCTGATTCTTTTAAACAGGCCAGTTGCAGCCGCTCAGCCACCCCCAGTCGCTTCCTCCCCCATCCCCAGCCCGGTCTCGCCGCCTAGCAGCTTGCTCCCACCTCTTTGCTGCCACAAGGGTCTACGGCCTCGGATACCCTCCAGCCCGTCCGCATCTCCCACCTGCAAGGGGCCATCCCCAGTTAACCTGGGCAACATGCTACAATTTCTTAGGAAGTATCCCAACAAATCTGACAGCGCGCTTTTGCTGAAGGGGTTCTCCGAAGGCTTCACCATCCCATTCGTAGGCCCGTTGTCCTGCAAGGAGGCAGACAACCTCAAATCAGCCAGCGATCTCCTGGAGGTATTGCATGAGAAAGTCAAGAAGGAACTAGGACTAGGGAGGGTTGCGGGTCCGTTCAGGGAGCCTCCGCTAGAGAACTTGTGGTTTCCCCGCTGGGGCTGGTACCCAAGAAAGAGCCAGGGACCTTCAGACTGATCCACCACTTATCATACCCGGAGGGGGACTCTGTGAACCATGGGCTCCAAGAGGGCGCTTGCTCTGTGTCATATTGTACGCTGGATGTGGCTCTGGACCTTGTCAGGAGGGCCGGCAAAGGAGCCTGGTTAGCAAAGGCGGACATTGAGTCAGCTTTGCGTTTGCTACCAGTGCACCCAAGCAGCCAACACCTACTGGGACGGCCTGTACTTCTTTGACAAGTGCATGCCCATGGGGTGCGCGGTCTCCTGTGCCTTCTTTGAAGCGTTCAGCTCCTTTCTGCAGTGGGCGTTACAGCATTCCTATGGGGTGGCAGGGGTCTCCCACTACTTAGACGACTTTCTATTCATTGGAAGGGATGGCACCCAGGAATGCAAGGCAGCTCTTACGCAATTTCAGACACTAGCGCAGCAGCTCGGCATTCCCTTAACCCCCAAAAAGACAGAAGGTCCAGCGCAGGTCCTCACCTTCCTGGGCATAGAACTGGACACAGTTGCAGGTGAAGCCAGGCTGCCAGTAGACAAAGTGCGTGACCTGGGACAGCAGATTAGGCTAGCAGTGGGGAGGGATAAGGTCTCCCTGGCTTTCTTCCAGAGCCTCCTGGGGAAACTTAATTTTGCGGCCAGAGTAATCCCCGCAGGTAGGGTATTTGCGCGCAGGATAGCTAGAGCCACAGCCCCTGTCAAAAAGAAGCATCACATGATCAAGCTAAGCAGAGGCATGCGGGAAGACCTACTCATGTGGGCGGACTTCCTGGACAATTTCAATGGGTCGGTCATCTGACGCGAGCCCTGGGCCAGCAACACAGAACTAGCGCTTTTCTCAGATGCGTCAGGCCGGGAAGGATTCTGCGTGATCATGGACAAGGAGTGGTGTGCAGAGAAGTGGCCGAATGCATGGTACAAGAGAAAGATCACGTCCAAGATCACGGTACTGGAACTCTTCTCTATAGTTATCGCCTTTCACTTATGGCCTAGGGCGTTGGCAGCAAAACGAGTCTTGTTCTGGTCAGATAACTTAGTCATGGTACAGGCCATCAACACACAGTCAGCTAGTTGTCCCCTGGTTTTGTGTTTGCTGCGAGAGCTAGTGAGGGTGTGTCTAAAAAACAATATGGAATGCAGGGCTAGGCACATCCAAGGGGTTCTGAATGTGGCCGCTGACGCTCTCTCTCGATTTCAGTGGCACCGCTTCCGGGAGGCCTGGCCGAGAGCGAGAGAAGAGATGACCCCTTTCCCGCCACACTTGTGGCTGCTGCTGAAGTGGAACTATGGATGAGGGGTGTGGGAGAGCGGTCCTTAGCCCCTAGGACGGCGAAGCGCTACAAGAGCTGTGTGGCCAAATTCTGTGCGATCACCGGGGCATGGGAGGTGGACCGGGCTGTTATGGAACTTAGAGTGCAACAATTCCTGTTGTGGGCCAAGGATGAGGGAAAATCGCACCCATGGATTGTGGGTCAACTGTCCACCATTAGCCAGCACGCCAAGTTAAGGGGACAGTTTGACCCCACCAAAGCCTTCGTGATTAAAGCTGCACTGCAAGGGTGGGCTAGGAATGAACCGCGCTCGCCTGACATTAGGTCTCCCATTAGTTACCCGATACTCCAAGGGATGCTCGACTGCATGAATACGGCCACCCACTCGGGGTACGAAGCTACCCTATTCTCTGCCTGCTTCGCACTGGCGGTCTTTGGGGCCTTTAGGATCGGGGAATTGGTGGCACGTTCCAAGTCAGACACTTCAGGGGTGGCCTTGAACATCAAAGACATAGACCTAGACTCGGGCTGTTTCAAAATAGTAGTTAGGCAGTCCAAAACAGACCAATCCGGGCGGGGGAGGTTGATCTTGTTGCAAAGCCTGGGGGATGCCAGATACTGTCCTATAGTTTGGGTCAGAGCCTACTTGGCCCTTCGCCCGGTGGGGGCGGGATACCTACTTGTGCATAAGGACGGGTTCCCGGTCACTAGGTTTCAAGTCGATTACATCTTGCAGGCTTGCCTTCGGTTGTCAGGGCAGGCAGACGGGACAAAAAAGTTCAGCAGCCACTCCTTTAGAATCGGGGCAGCAACCACGGCATTCCTAGCGGGGATGTCAATGGAGAGTATCAAGCAAGTAGGACGTTGGGAGTCTCAGTGCTACAAACGGTACATCCGGCCCTAGGCGTGGGGTGCGGGGCGGGTGATCGGGGCACCTCCCCAGGATCATTGCAATTTGGAAAATTGAGTGGGGCCTAGGCCACTCTGACGTTTGCCGTGTTGTATTATGTGCAATTTAGATGTGATGTGCTGTGTGTTCACCGATACAATAAATAATTTCAAACCACCATTCTTTATTTATCAGGAACCAAAGTGTGGGTAATTGGCCATTCAAGCATCTTGAGACTGGCTCGGTGGGCGGAGGTCAGAAAATGGCGTAATGGCTTCTTCGCCACGGACATCACGTCGTTGGGCTATCCCGGCATGCGTTGGAGTGAACTGACCAGGAAACTGAAGCAGAGACTCGGGGGGAGGGGGTGGCCTCCACCGAATCTGTTGGTGATTCACTTGGGAGGAAATGACCTGACCACACTAGGGAGGAGAACTTTGCTCCAAGATATGAGGGACACTTTTTGCCAGTTGAGCAATACCCTGGGGTCATGCGAACTGTGGTGGTCAGAAATGACTCCACGGGCTGTCTGGAGAGGAGCACGCTCGGGCGACGCCATTGAGGTTTCGCGGAGGAAAGTCAACCGCGCCATGCGCAGCTTCACGGAGCAAAGAGGTTTTGGCTTCATTAGGCATGGTCTACTACACGCCAAGTCCACAGGGTGTCTGGAGGGGGATGAGGTGCACCTCTCAAGACTGGGCATGGACTTATTTCTTCTGGACCTAGGGAAGGCCTTGGCAGCAGCAGGTTGTAAGTAGAAGGAGTAGACTTGGTAAGGGGGGGCCCTGGTAGTGATGGTGGCCACTCCCAAGGCTGTGGAGGAGTTACAGGGCGATCCAGAGTCTGCAGATTACAAGGGGTACTTCATGCAGCAGCACAGCTTGGTGCTAAGCCAGGATACCCAGGGATGTCTTAGCGTTGTACCCTGGAAGAACTACGGCGCCCCGTTAGTCCTACGGGCGGTTGTGGGTCTGCGCAACCGGGGGCTGCCATACACACTCCACCCACCTCTTTCGGGGGGGGCGTGAGTAAGCGAGTGGACTGGTGGTCCACGGATGGGAGGGGTGGCCCCTCCCAATATTTGGTATGCACCAATTGGCGACTGCCACGGTGTAATTTAGGCTTATCAGACGGGCAGGCGGCATAGGTGTTGGCCTGCCCTGGGATCGCCCGTAAGATAACCCACCATGTTTGCATATAGGTTATGCCAATAAACCTGCAGCAATATTTCTCCACTTACAAAGTGTTGTGTGGTTTATTGATGTATCAAGTGTTTATGTGTTTATGTGACTACAATTGCCGATATTGGCACTATGCAAGGCTGCCCGGGGGGTTGCGCAGCAGCCCCTCAAAAGGGCGGCCACCTTAGTGCCATTGGAAGGCACTGGAGTCGTCGGTCTAGTTCCCTGGGCCACGTCCAGGGAAGACGTCCGGCCGACCTCACTTCTGGGGAGGGGGAGGGGGACAGGAGTATTTAGGCTGTCCCCGCCCATCTTTCGGCCTCTTGTTCCTCGCCATCTCGCCTTGCCCACCCCTCCGCTTACCCGGCAGACGGAGGTACAAGGTTTGAGGGGGGGTTAGGTTCTAACATGTTATTTTGTGTTGCAGGAGGAGTTACAGGGTGATCCAGAGTCTGCAGATACCAAGGGGTACTTCATGCAGCAGCACAGCGTGGTGCTAAGCCAGGATACCCAGGGATGTCTTAGCGTTGTCCCCTGGAAGAACTACGGCGCCCCGTTAGTCCTACGGGCGGTTGTGGGTCTGAGCAACCGGGGGCTGCCATGAACACTCCGCCCACCTCTTTCGGGGGGTGTGAGTAAGCGAGTGGACTGGTGGTCCACGGATGGGAGGGGTGGCCCCTCCCAATATTTGGTACGCACCAATTGGCGACTGCCACTGTGAAATTTAGGCTTATCAGACGGGCAAGCGGCATAGGTGTTGGCCTGCCCTGAGATCACCCGTAAGATAACCCACCATGTTTGCATATAGGTTATGCTAATAAACCTGCAGCAATATTTCTCCACTTACAAAGTGTTGTGTGGTTTATTGCTGTATCATGTGTTTTTGTGTTTATGTGACTACAATTGCCGATATTGGCACTATGTCCGTGGTTTCTCACCTCACCTCGCAGCTTGTGTGTGTTACTACAGAGCTGTGACTCGCCCCCAGCAGCACCGGGGATTGGTGCTGCCCTCGTCTGGACCCCCCACCCCTTCTTCATTACAGCAGCACGGGAAGGGGCAGCGTTGCTCATCGGCGCCTTATGGAAGTAGAACGTGATGTCAATAGGAGTCAGCTGCCCCAGCCCACCAGGTCAAACCCCGCAAGGTGTTCAGCTTTAGTGGTCCTTAAGTCCAGCGCTGTTACTCTCATTCTGTTATAGACCACCCTCATCGTTCGTTTGTATTATGTTCCTATGTTTTTGTGTTACCTCATCCGCTACAGGGTGCCTTATTATACTTTCACCGCCGTTTCGAACAAACTTATTGCGAAATATTCCTTGTGAGCCCCTCCCCTCCTCTCCCCGGTGGCTTCAGCGGCCACACGCCCTGCATAAATCCAGTCCACCGAATCTCGATTTTTATGTTTATTTAGCTGCGATTCGTCCTTGAGGGAATGTCCGTGTTTTTTTTTTTTTTTGCATCTTTTATATAGCACGAACTCGACCCGAAGGTATTGGAGCGCTGTACATGAGCACCGTATTTACATTATATATTCAGGCACGGGGAGATTAAGTGATTTGCCCAGAATCACAGGATGTGGACGCGACCTCGAGGCTCGAACCCTGGTTTCCTGTCCATGGTTTTGCACCTCTCTTCGCAGCTTGTGTGTGTTACTACAGAGCTGTGATTCACCACCTGCAGCGCTGGGGATTGGTGCTGCACTCGTCTGGACTCACCCCCCCCCCCTTTCTTCATCACAGCAGCACGGGAAGGGGCAGCGTTGCTCCTCGGCGCCTTATGGAAGTAGAACGTGATGTCAGTAGGAGTCAGCTGCCCCAGCCCACCAGGACATATACCACCAACATACACACCAGCAAAACACACTACACACATACATCCCACCAACACACATCATATCACAACTCACCACTACATTCCACACTATGCCACTGCCCTTACGTCGCTACACTAAGCACAACTTGCACACAAACTTTACAGTACTGAACACAGAAGCTACATTGCTCTACATCATACCTTAAAAACATTGCCAATATCTCTGGCTAAACACTTATAGGATCCCAAAGGCGAGACCTATTGGCTAAACCAATGCTTGTTCATGATGGAGCAGGTTATTTTCAATAAATATTGTAAGCTTTCTTCGTGTCTCTTTTCCATTATTGTGGGCACATGTGAGTGAGAGAACAAAGGGTGATGACCTGTTACTGCGACTCCTGAGAGAGTTCCGAGTGTTGTGTTTTGGGCAGGGGCGTAGCTAGGGGGGGGCGGTGGGGGCGGTCCGCCCCAGGCGGCACTATTTTTGGGGCAGCAGCCACGCGGCACTGGTGGCCCGTTGCGACGTCCTTTATAATTTATTTGGGGACACTGACACTACTGTTACAGTAGTGTCAGTCAGTGTCCCCAAATAAATTATAAAGGCTGCCGCAACGGGCCACCAGTGCCGCGCGCCCGGCACTGTTTGAAATGCAAGCGCATGCGCACCGCCACCACCTAGCATAGGCCCGTGACGTCGCAGGACACGAGCTTCTGCAAGGTTGACAGCGATCCGGGCGGAGGTGGTCGTAGGCCGACGGAGCTGCAGGCCGAGAGATACAATACAAATCTGCGAGTCTAGGTAAAGCAATGTACCGCCCTAGGCTCGAAGCAGTTAATTGTTCGGGGACGTGGACTACAGGCAGGGCAGAGACCAGAGGAAGAGTCCACGGCACTTTCTGAGTTCGCCGGGCGCAAGAAGTAAGTGATGTTAGATGAAGGGGAGAGGATGTGGTCCATCGGCCTAAACTGCCGCCTTTGGTGCTGGAAACCAGAGTTTGAGCCTCGAGGTCACCACACCAGGTGCTGGCTTCCTGGGGGCGCCGTGTTTGAAAGTTTATTATGCTTTTGAAGCACCTGCTGCAGCGTTTCTTTCCCCGCAATTACCAGGCCTCACATAAATGTTAAGATAACTCGTGTGATTAATTACCTTCCTGGCGAGAGAACAGCATTTTGTATAGTTGAGGTTTTGATTTAGGTGAAGTTAGTGCAGAGGGTTAATATTCCTGCTGCAAAGAACGTGTACCAAGTAGATTACAGAGTGCGTATGATGTAAACAGATCAGCAGGTTACTGCTTTCAAAAGAGACATCCTTTTGTTACTTACAATTTATAACTTAAAGTCCTAATATAGTATAGTGAGCTATTAACTTTCATCCTGGAACTGCATACAGACTGCAAAGTATACATTATTAGAACATTGATTAATGTTGTAAAAAGGGTTAATTTGGCTAGAAATCGATTCTTATTATTAAAGAAAACTCCCAACTATGCGGTTTCATTTTTGCCTCGGAGTTTGTGCTTCTCCACACCAAGCACTCTTAAACTATACTGCCTATCAGTATGGATGACATGTGACTCCTACACTTTTAGTCCTTTGGCTTATGTAACATTTCCTATACACTGATTTACACGCGTATGATTGATTGTCTCTGTGTAATGTGTGTGTGATGCAAAGTGCTCGGACACCCTACACTGGTATGAGTGGCGCTATAACTAATTCAGTGCATCTGAGAGAGTGTGGTTATGGAGACTTGGTCACTGTTAAAGGGTGCTAGTGAGAGATACCTGTGGTGGTGGAGGTGGTCATTGGGGGGGGCGCCAACAAACATTGTCGCACAGGGCGCCACCAGCACTTAAGCCGGCCCTGGCTCTAATACCTTCGGGTCGAGTTTGCGCTATATAAAGATGCAAAAAAAAAAAAATGTCAAAGTACACAAGCTTTGTGAGTTCTGCTATAAGCACAGTTGCTCCAATGTGCTTCCGTGTTCACACTCCACTGAGTGGGGGTGAAGGAGGGTGTGTTTGTGATATGTTTATAGCTTCTTTAGTTTCTTGAATTAAACTTGCCATGGGTTTATGGTGAACCTGTGTGTCAGTGTTGAGCTGTGATATCTAGCAACCATATGCATGACGTTACACATTCTGCAGTAAACATGTGGTAGGTGCATAACATCTTGAAATAGTTTTTCACGTGTGATGCACTGGACAGTCCATGAACTGATCGGCTACAGACCGCCACTGTTTCACAGCCTAGCTAATGCATGCAGTAGATGACCCGAGGCCTGGTGATTGCGTGCGAGTGAGCAGGTGATTGCTTGGAAGTGAGATCACAGAGAGCCATCACTGGGTCAGATCTGTGGAAGTTCTCCATGCTTTCACAGATACACAGCACCAAGTGACAATGGCTGTCTCTTCAAAGCACCAGCCATAGTCTGTGCCAACCTGCTCCACAGGGTTGTATGTGATTTCATAGAAAAACGGTTAAATGCCACATAAACTGACTGTTGGAAACTTTCGGGATGAATTGCATTTACCATTTCATAGAAACCGATGAATAGATTTAGCATGCTTATTGTTTAAGGTGTAAATCAAACCCTCAGGATGTCATGATTGCAAAAAAAATCACAATATCAACACTTTTGTAAAAATGCCTCGCATTTTACAAAAGTGCCTGTGAAATTTTGATAATGCTTAAACTTTTGCCCTCCCCACCGCCCACTGGTGAGGTTGGATCACTGCATTTCTAAAATGTTTTAGTGGCGCAGGCCCTGCGTCTTCTGCAGCAAAGCAACTCTTTCTCTCCTCTTCAGCGCGAATATCCAAAACCAGCCTTACCCCAGCTAATTTAGCAGCAGAAGTAGGCTCCAGCCCCTGAAGGTGGGGCTAATATGTGTGTTCTCTCTCTTTAGTAATATAAAACCTGCGGGACTGTGAAACTGAATAGCTCCTCCGCACTTCTTTCTGGACTCATTAGTTATGTTTCAAAATGTGCACACACTGCACTACGATGCCAAAGGAGTGGGTGGAGGAGTGGTAATACGTCAGCAGCCAGCAAGAAGGCCCAGCAAGTTAAGACCTCTAGTTTTACCTGCAGGTCAGAAGTATGAATCGCAGTAAAATGGATCTTAGCCTTTCATCCTTTCAAGGTTGATAACCAGAGCACTCTGTGAGTAATTATAGAATATGTTATTTAATTTGAAAAAAAATCCAATTTACTGTTATTGTAGTAATGTTCCAGGTGCCAATAACTCTTATTTGATTGAAGTTTTTGAAAAGTGCTCTTACAATTGTCCTTTCTCACATTCTCCATGTATCCAAGGCTGACATTCAGTTCTCCAGTGTGCAGCATTGAAGTAACAATTACCATGCAGCACTGTACCCTGCCTTCTCATCACACCTCATTCCACCCTGGCCCACTCCTTCCTGTCCCACCCTATACCACAACCCTTACCTGTCCCATCAAACCAAACCCCCACCATGCCCATCTCATCCCTTTCCCTCACATCTCATTTCTTCCCTCACATCTCACCCCACCCCATCCCATTTGCATCAAATCCCACCTCACCATCTTCTCAATCCATCCCATCCGAACGCTACAAGATCAAACCCCAACCCCACCTACCCTCTCCTCATCTCATCACATCACCTCCCATCCCAAAGACCACCCCATCCCTTTTACTTTCCCATCCCCTATTCCATTGCATTCCATCCCACCATTCTCCCATCTCTTTCCATCCACTTACATTCCATCCATTACACTTCAGTCACCATTGCATCTCCCTTCCCCACCCTCCCTTTTCCCATTTCATCCCATCTTCTCACGCCCCATCTCACTCACCTGATTCCAGGGGCGTAGCTAAGAGGGGGGCGGTCCGCCCCAGGCGGCACTATTTTTGGGGTGGCGGGCGCGCAGCACTGGTGGCCCGTTGCGGCGGCCTTTATAATTTATTTGGGGAAACTTACACTACTGTTACAGTAGTGTCAGTGTCCCCAAATAAATTATAAAGGCCACTGCAATGGGCCACCAGTGCCATGCGCGCGGCCCTGTTTGAAGTACGAGCGCATGCGCACCGCCACCTGCTGTTTGCAACTGCTGCCTGCAGTGTACGCACGCCGCCACCACCACCTAGCATAGGCCCGTGACGTCGCATGAGCTTCTGCAAGGTTGACTGCACGCTGGGCGGAGGCGTCCGGGTTCATTGTGCGCGCCGCCTGGGGTCTGGTCCGGGTCGGGACACAAAGTAGTGCTTGCGCTTCCTGTGGACGGCGCTGTGCAGCGGAGCTTGGGGTGCCTTGGCTTGGGGTCTCCTGGTGCTTGCGAGGACGGGACATTTAAACCTGGAGCACTGTTTGTGGAATGTAGCGTGAGGGGAGCTTCATTCAAAGAGGTAAGCCCCGGCGCAGTTCTTGTCTATTAGGTTCCTCTTGTGAGAGAAATGGGGACAGAGACAGGAAACGTTTATCCTTGCACACAAAGGCTTTCTTCGTTACTTTTTAATATAATTATGTGAAATGGTGACGCGAACTTGATACATACAACAGTGTATTCCTGGTGTACCTACATAGAAGTTTGATTCAAACTGTTTGAACGTCAATATTCAAGATTAATTTGGGAAATTTTATAAAAAAATAATGGAAACAATTGTAAGCAGCTAAATATTAAAAAAAATTGACAAGGACAGTCATTTAGATTTTTTTTTTTTAAGTGAAATGGTCTCTTAAAGCTTCGCTAATTCACACACAGCATAGGGACAGTATGGACAGCTGGTATGCAACGTTTCCAAACACACAGAGAAGAGGTTTAGCATGTGCAGCAGCAGTTCTGTTATGTTGACCTGCCAGATTTGGTTAAACATTTGGCCAATTACTTGGCCTCTGCACTTTATGCAGACATCAGTCTGCGTTTGTGATTCATCCATCAGAGGTTTTCCAGTAGAGGAACTGAATCACATTAATGTGGTGGCTGGCTTGGAAGACATTGGTTATCCTCATAGAGCTGTTCTATAAAGGGAGTTGGGGGGGAGGAGAGACTCTTGACACTTTCCAGCCTAACCTGTGTTAATGTTGAGTGTCTTTGGGGGTTCTGCATGGTGGTTCACAGTGGAGGTTAGGGCCTTGAATCCTTCCCCCTAATTAGTGTCAGCTATGGTAGTGTTGTTTGAAAGTAATGCCATATGCCCTTCTAAATGACACAGGTGGTTGATGTAAGAGTTATTCTAGTGCAATATTTGTGGATTTTTTGTTTCTCCTTTGGTACGCATTGTTCCTCATCTAGGTTCAAATTCAAACATTCCACCCTAGGTTCTTATTTGCCTGTATCCTTGTAGTTGGAACTGGCCTGTCTCTTGCTTTCATTGTCTCTGTTGTCTTGTTCTAGCCTTCCATTTCTACTCTGCCTGATGTTTCCCAGCCTAAAGCCGCTCAATATTGAGGTCTCTCTGTCTCCAAGGCCTATCTATTGCGTCTCCCGGTTCCTTTGTTTTACCTGTCCCACTAAAGTATGAGAGGCTCTCTTTCTCCAAACGCCATCCTGAAAGCATTAGTTCCCGAACCCCTCTTGTTCACTGGTTCCCTGTTCCCTAGTTGCTTAGACACCGTGCAGACAGATTGTCAGAAGGACAATCACCTATCCAGGGATAGCTCAGCTGCTATTAAGGCATAGCTTTGCTCCCTGTAACTTGTTTGGGAATGCTCTGTTGTCTGGTGAGAGTAGCTCTGCTGACAAAAACCTTAAAAAGGATAGATTTGCTGTTTGTACTGAGTAAGAAATTAACCAGAAGAGCAAGGGATTGATCAGATGAATGGTACTAATCAGCTGCCTTTGACATGTGATGATAGCTGTGGTCACTGTGGCACGTAAGTAGTACTTTTGCTATCTGTGACATATGAGTGATACTTGTACTATAAGCGCTGAGTGTGGAATAAGTCTTCATCTGAGCAAGTGGTGGCTGTGCTGTTAGCGCCAGTTAGACATGTGGGCTGTTTCACCTGTCTCTGGGTAAATGTCAGTCTGTACCCTGCCCTTATGTTGATGTCTTCTTGTAATTCTGCTCAGGTAACAGCAGGGATAAACTGACCTCTCTGCTTCCATTCTCTCATTGATACATTTACCTGCGAGCACAGGCAAGCCTTTCTACTCTCTCTTCCTAAATAATGCATTCATCTGTAGAGCCTAGAGTTCTAGAGAGAGTTGAATGTTGTGTGAGCTATTTACCTTAAGCATTTTGGCTTGTGAGAGGAAAGGAACACAAAAGATTGAGATACAAGATACAAGAGAAGAACCTGGTATTCTCTGATCCCAGGGCACCAGGCCCTAGGTTACGAGAGCTCCAGTTGTGATCGCAGGTTGCCAGTGAGATTGCTCCAGCTAGTCAGCGGTTGTCTAGGTGCATCCAGGTCTGTGTCCACTAAGGTTATGAACCTTTTGAAATGCGTAAGGGATCTGATGAAGGGCTTTATTCCCTGATGTCTGTGAGTAGAGCGATGCCAGTAGTAGCAAGCTACCACTGTCCAATGATTGAGCCCTTGACATTTTGAAACACACATGCGTAAAAGCACACATAACTTACTTCATATCTGGACTTCTTTTAAGTGGTTATTTTTCTCCAGACCTTGGATCTGCCATGCCTACATTCGGGTCTGGGAGGCAGCTGAAGACGTGTGTTACAGGGACGTGCGTAGTTCCATACTAGACACGTTATTATGATTTTACTGTTTTTTACTGTTTTTGCGGACTTTTAACACTGTTGGTTACCATGAAAGTAATGTGAAAACAAAATTGCAGAAAAATGTAATGTTTCTTGTTTCTTCTGATTATTCACGGAGTCCCTGGATAGGGTTGAACATATTCCCATGGCCCCTACAGCTGTGTTTAAGGATTGTGATGATAATGTGTCTCCACTCCCTGTATTTTAGCTTTGGGCCCCCTGGGTAGGTTGTGCACCATGTGTGTGCTGAGGCTGCTCTGAAGGAGAGATGCACTATTACAAGCTGGCTTTGGGTCCCAGGGAGTTGGTTGCTGCTGCTTAGAAGTAATGACAGGGCGTGATCCCTGGTTGTTGCCATTGGGCCACCAGAGCGGGCTTTGTATCTGGTCTGTGTTGGCAAGGTTGTGGAGCTGACTGACCCCTTTGTGCTGAGTTTAGTTCTAAGGGCACACAGTGAGTCATTCCCTGTGAATAATTAATTTGCTGTTTTTGAAAGATAAAGAATTACAGGCTTCAACACTGTTAAGTTGGCTCTGGGTCCTCAGAGCACATCACGTTTGTGCACGTCCCCACTGCTTTAATGGGGGGGACCATAATGTTTGGTCATTTATTGTCAGCTGTAAATGACGGATCCCCGAACAGTGTCATGTATGTGCATGTTTACATTGTGCTGAAGTGATTACCAGGTAATCGTTCACGCAGCTTTCTGATAGATGTCGCATGTGGTTTTTCTGAGTCCCCAGATAGATCATGCAGTCTGTGTGTCCTCCTTTGTACTGCCGGTCACTGGTGTATTCAACTGTGTAGCCTTGGACCGTGTCATGTATGTGCATGTAACTTGCATGATCGAGGTAACTATTAGCGGCGATACTACGTGTCTCTCGGACCTCTTTCAAGTGCGTGCTGTCCTTTCTCTCTCCCGCCCCCCACACCGGGGCGGCAATCTGAGGGATAGCCCCGGGCGCCACAAGCTCTAGCTATGCCACTGGTTTTGGGGTGCTAAGTTACCTGTCTCTCTGGAAGGTTAGGAGAGCAGGTAAAGCACCATGAGTTAATCTGCATTTGGGCCCATAGGTACCGATGTGGTATGGCAACTGAGTCCCTAAATGCTGACATCCCGTGATCCCAGGCATAGTTCTGTTTCTAAGCAGAATCCCTGCAACACTGGGGTATGATTATATTGGACAGAAAACTGCTTACTACACATATCACACACATTGAGGTATCTACGTAATTTACTGGGCAATCAGTCTGTGACTAACAGTAGTGGAGTAGTTCTAAAAGTATACGTTTCCCCCTTCTTTTCAGTATGTAGGCACATTTGTCAGTTACTTCCTGATTTCTTTTAAGATACCGCATTGCATCCTTGGACTTGTAGTTCACAAACAAAACTTTCGTGGGATTGGATCCCCATACTTTGTGGTCATTAACCTCTAAGAGTTAACTGCTCTGACACTTTCTTGCTATAAATTCTTAATTAAGTCTATGCACTTTTGTTTAAATTTCACCTTTGATGGCGGTGCCACACTTAGCTCCTGATTTAGAGTTTGGCAGAGGTGGACAGACCCTCATAAAACGTCAGTTCTACAGAGGAGCTTCAAAACAGTGACATCTTTGTGAGGTTAGAGCAGCAGTGACTCGGGGTGCCCCTTCTTGGCACCGGTGGGGGGGGGGGGGTGGGGGGGGGCGCACCATTGGCCCATTTGTGATGTAACTGTACCACGTCGATGCTACATTCAGTGTGTGATTACCGGATTTAAAGCAAGGTTTCCCACTTTAATTTCCTCTACTCTTTTAACCATGTTTTGTCTGGTCCATTGACAGGATAGGACTGAGCTGCTCTTCAGAGTAGGGGCCCAGCCCCCCACTTGAACCATCTATGAGAACATGTACAACACCAATCAGAGGCCCCAGAGTAATTGAATGAGTTAAGTGACCACACAGTTCCTATAATAGTAGAAGATTAGGGTCCAGAAGCTGAGGAACTTCCCACAAAGGATGATCAACCCCATGAGAATGTATGTTCTTATCCCACAGTCTTTTCCCCCGCAGGGAATCACAACGCGGTCGTTACAACGACCGCGTCGTGATACCGCATACCATTACTCCGCAAGTCGGAACAACGACTTGCGGAGGGGGGCGCTGGATGTTGAAATAATATAATTTACTATTCCAACTCCAGTCTGTGTGGACAATAGGGAAGGTGTTGGATTTTAAATCCAACACCTCCCCCCCCCCTCCGCAAGTCGTTGTTCCGACTTGCGGAGTAATGGTATGCGAAATCACAACGCGGTCGTTGTAACAACCGCGTTGTGATTCCCTGTGGGGAAAAATATTTGGGGTAAACGTTGTTTACCACCCCATGATTACCTTGCAATTGCTGCATAGCAGAGTGCTCTGCAAGAGAATCATTTTCAGGCTATCCAACAAGGAGTCGATGCCTGTTAAGGTTATAGGTGGTGAATAGCTAGATTTGATTGGAGAAAGATTGTCTTTGTCTTGTGTTGCAGTTCTCGCGGTAGGCCTAAATCACAGTGGTCAACACCAACTCGGGTGCACTCCTAGATATATGTATTGAGATGAGCCACGAACGGTCTCGATCCCTTTTATTTAGGGCTGGTGCTACACATGGGCAATATGGGCACCTGCACAGTGCCCCACTTCTGCTCAAAACCAGGGGGCCCTGCACCAGAGCACTGCCTTTAAACATATTCCAGTCCAGAGTTATGAGGCCCAGCTGTGAGGCTCAAGGGAGGCTGACCAGCCATGGTCTGAAAGGGCTTCAGAAATCTAATTGCTGCATCTGCATGATAACAGCAATGAGGTAGGTACTGGATGTGCCCTGGGTGTGAGGTGAGCCCGATCCCTGTATGAATGAAAAGCAGAGTGTCCTACAGGACTCACAAACAATAGAAAGAATCATGTCCCATCACCAAATTGCACTATTCACCTACGACGGAGGAAAGAAAGGGAGGTGAGGAAGAGGAGCAGTGTACTGCAGAATCAGTAAGAGTCTGGGAGAAAGACAAGGAGAAAGGTATAGCATGTTGAGGTGGGCGAGCCAACAAATTAATAAGAAAAACCGGATGGGACTCGTCAAAATAAAATTAAAAAAATTCTTTAACACATGGAAGCTTTTTACCTTAGTACATTAGATTATATCACTGTGTTGAGATTTATTTAGTAAAAGTGAGAGGTTTTAAACATAAACTAAGAAACATTTCTGCCACCATCCTGATGATAAAGGTATCAGTGAACTAAGTGAAGGGCCACTGGAATAATGCCAAACTATGCAGCAGAGCTTAATAACTTATGCAGCTAGGAAAAACAAATTATTTGGCATAACGTAGCACATTGTGTAATAGTATTACATCATTATTTTGTCATTTTTCCTATGCTCTTACTATCTGGGAAAAGGTTTCATCTCATTGGAATCAGTAAGACACTCAAATGCAACAATAAGCAACAGAAAGATGACCAGTCAATCATTGTGAAGGGTTTTAGACTGCACAAAACATGTGTTGCTTGTTTTTAGTAACTTTGACCCATTGACCTAGATACAAACTTATGTTTTTATTAAAAGCTGAAGATTATACAGAGGATGGATTATGCGGTAAATGTGACCAATCAATGATTATTTGAAAAACGCAGCAACCGGAATTTTACATAATGTCAGTGGTCCTGATTAAGAGGCATGTCAGGGTTTATGTACCTTACATTTGTGCTAGATTCTTACTAAGCAGTGAGCAAAATTATAGTATATTACATCAAACACAAGACACATTAGTACAATGCACACCCTGAGTGCATGTATTTGAAAGTGCTCTGATGTGTAATAATTAACAGAATGGAGGATCGAGAAATGAAGTATTTGCCTAGGATCACACAATTTGGTCATGCAGGAAAGCTGGAATTGATCCTAGATTTTCCAGTTTCTCGCTATGCAATTCAGCCACTAGATGGGTATCTCTTTCTGACATTAAAGATGAATGCTTTAACTTTAATTCTTGGAAGATGAGACTAGAGCATGGGTGACTGGCAGGGTTCACGTTGTATTTTAGGCAGTTTTACAAAGCGCAAACTGTGGACATGAACATAAGAGCCCTTATAGATTGACTGAGTCACTTTTCAGGGGCGTTCCTGTGACGGAACGCCCCCCCCTCTGTCGACATGCCCACGTGAAACCTGACGCAGGTTTTACGTGGCGCAGGGCTTTACATCGTGACGCATCTCCATAGATGCGTCACGATGTAAATATGGCGCAACGTGGCGCAGGGTTTACACCGCCGCTGCGTCACAAAAGTGACGCAACGGTGGCGCATCTCCAATATAGATCTGCCCCTATGTCTGAAGCCTTAACAGGCGAGATATAAAGAACGTGGCAGCCATAATAAACTGGCAGTATTTGGTACATAGTTCATGGGTAGCTGTACATGCGCACCTCTTGCTCTTAGGACGGAGAGACTGCCAGGTTGGCAGCAAGGGCAGAAGGGAAGTCCATGGTATTCCACAGAGTTATTATGCAACTCTGCGAAATTCCGCATAGTGCAACTCCGCAAACTCTACCCAGCTTAGCTAAAAGTATTGGAACTCAAATAAAGTATGTCACATTAATCGTACCCAACTAGCACCTTATCCATGCAGCCTAGTTATTTCTTTTAAGAGGGAGTGATTTAGGGCATGTGGTTCTGGACAGAAACACCAAAAACTGTCTTTTGTGATTAATAGTCCCCCAATAACTAAAAAACATCTTACGATGTCTCTGTGTATTCACAGTATCCCACAAAATGACAGTTTTCCACCCTGCAAGGTTTAAGTGCTGTGAGGCCCATGGAATGGGCTAGGCTCAGGTAGGAAAGGCAGAGAATCCATAATTGACCAACGGACCCATGGCCAGGTCAGTTGGTCAGATGATTTTTTTCATTACTGTAGATAAACTGGGCTCCTTGCTAGGGCTGGCTCGACCGCTAGTGCACACTTTAAAAGGCGGCTGCATCCTTAAGGTTGGTGTTCACAGAGTCAGCTTTACTGTGCTCGCAAAGCCAGCTTGCTCATTGTCAGGTGCAGAATGACAATGGACACTTACAGTATGAAGTGCGGCTAATGTACTCTTCCTCCCACAACAAATAATCCCAAACCTCAGGGAGTGACAGCGAGATGTGGAGAAATGGCCGATTTTGAGGGGCACAGATAGAATTGGCCACCTATGGGAGGTGAGGAATAGAAAGAGGATGTGGGGGGAGTAGAGCACCTGAGGAGCAACGGGGGCACTCCATAGTGTACATCAATATACTTGGAGTGATCTGCCAAACACTGAGCCTATGCAAGAAGGTAGCCAGTAAGTTCAGGAAGGCAGATCCTGAATTAGAGGTTGGAAAACTAAGGGGCATATCAACAAGGGCTTTATCTCTGCTTTTTTGGCTTTAAAAGCCAAAAAAGCAGAGATAAAACTAGCACCCTATCAACAACAGGGTGCTAACATGCAAATTTATGTTAGCACCCTTTTACTCTTCGCTTCCCCTTGCATCTCTAATGAGATGCAAAGGGGGCGTTCCAGAGTAAAATAATAGGAGAAATGTCGCTAAGTGACATTTCTCCTATTATCAAGAATGTCGCTAACCCTGTTAGAGACAAAAAAAGCAGCGCTACCGCGGTTAACGCTGCTTTTTTACGTCTGGTATTTTTCTGACTTAGCCATGATATCCTATGGAAGGAGGATATCATGGCTAAGTTTGCCTGTCCCTATCAACAAGGTAACGTGAGATTATCACTGGCTTTCCAGCGATAATCTCACGTTAGCCTGTTAGCGTGAGGATTTTTATCGCTAATGAGATAAGCGTTGCTAATAGCACGCTATCTCAGCGATAAAAATTCACGCTAGCCGGCGATAATTATCCTAGCGCTAAGTGCGCTTAGAGATAATTATCGCCGGTGGTTGTTGATATGCCCCTACAAGTGTTAAATTAAATACCTGGGGAGTGACTTGTGGATGATGGAAATTATGTTACAATCAATTATCTGTTTAACCAAGATTAACTTGATTTACCTGAGGTTAGGCACAATTTGGTTATTGCTTTTTAGTCTAAATATGAGTTGAGGAGAGTGGTTCTGGCCCGTAAGCAATTTGGCAAGAGTTTTCTCAGATATTAGGGAATTGAACCTTCAACGTTTTTTAAATTGGACGTTTCTGGTATTACTTTAGGTTTCTCATTGCGAGTGGTTACGTAGGCTCGCAGCCGCTCGCGATGAGAAACTACCAGTCCGCGTTGAGAAAGCTGCTGTTCGAGTGCAAATCTACTCGAAAACGACTGCTTGCGCTGTGCAAGATGCCGTTTGCAATCATTGCACAGTGCGGACAAGCATCTGGCACTGTGCAATCAGTGCAAACAGCATTTCCCTACTGCACTACGCAGTTCGCGTAGGTACGCGTATCGTGCGTAGTGCGAAGTGCACTTTGCGTAGCTATGTGTAGCGCTACTACGCAAGCTACGCCCAGGGTTACTCCATGGTTGCCAAAAAGCAAATGCCTTATCTTGAACTTTACTGGTGTAAAGGGAGGGCTGGGAGTGAATTGAAGTCCCACTGTATATCTCTGTTAAAATCTGACTTGGAATTTTAATATTGCACTAATCTGTAAATAGTTAGCGAACAATGAAGTAATTGTATCAGTTTTGGAGGGAGACCCTAGTCTAGATTTTTCAACCCGTTTGATTGATGTAATTTAGTTGCACTTAATACAGCTTTGAAATATATGTACCTATTTTAACATGATTATGTTTTATATTTTTAGTCATTTTAATGATATCCACACTGGGTAAGTAGTTTCTTGCAAAGTTGCTTCAACAATGCCAGAAAATTTATGTTCAATTGCTGTCACTTCCTGCGATGTCACTTCCTCTGATGTTACATCACAGAGTGGCCTCACAGGTTTCCATAATGCCCAGGGCCCCACAAATGCTAGAACCAGCCCTAGGTTTATTTATACTCTTGTGGCCACGCCCAGCCATGGGGTTGCATGCGTGGTCACAAGGGTTGGGGTCATGAAGCGGGCTAGGTGGCTCACTACAGCCTTGTATGTGAAGAGGATGGGCCCATAGGGCGAAGGTTTCAGAGACCTTGGTCGTGGGGTGGGGGGGGGGGGGGGGGGGGCAGGTGACTGTAAATGGGAGTGCTCTTGGCCTCACAGTGTCGATCCCGTTTATTGACTGGTGTTTTTAGTTCCCAGCACAATTTCAATTATCATTTGTAGAGTTAGATTCTCCACATTTATGCGTTTTTCTTGTACCTTTTTACCATAAATTTCCTGTACTAGCTGATCTCTAAGCAACTCGTCTCTGAAAGATATATGGTTGCAAGATGCTGCCAATGTCCTCAAAGATGCAACAAAAATTTCTACTGGCTTCCCCCGCATTTGACCCCACCTCATGCACGTGAACCTCTTAATCACTTCATTGTTTGTTTACCGCAATGTTTATTAAGTTTAGCTATCACCAGTTCATATTTATTAAGTTCGTCATTTTCTCCCTGATTTTCTAAAGGTGAGGGAAGATGTTTCAGTACTTGGTGGCAATTTGGTTCTAGGCAATTTTTTAACATGAAAATGTTCTTGATGCAGTAAATATATCACCATGTACTTCTTCCAAATATGCTTCAAACACTTCTTTCCATTGTCCCACACAAGATTGGGCTCACCTGGACTATTCAAAACTACTGTGGGCACTGTCATACCCTCCATGGTTAAAAAAAGAAAAATGGGCCATATCAGCAACATCCGGCGATAATTATCGCTAAGCGCACTAAGCACTAGGATAATTATCGTCGGCTAGCGTGGATTTTTATCGCTGAGATAGCGTGCTATTAGCAACGCTTATCTCAAAAGCGATAAAAATCCTAGCGCTAACTGCCTAACATGAGATTATCGCTGGAAACCCAGTAATAATCTCACGACATGTGGCGTTAGCTTGTTGATCGGGACTCACAAACTTAGCCATGATATCCACCTTTCATAGGATATCATGGCTAAGTCAGTCCTGAAGCAGGCGTAAGGAAAGTAGCGATAACAGGGGTTATCGCTACTTTTCCTGCCGCTCTGCTTCATAGCGTGGGGCTTGATGATAGGAGAAATGTCGCTTAGCGACATTTCTCCTGTCATGTCAGGTCAGGAACGCCCACTTTGCATCTCATTAGAGATGCAAAGCTGGGCGTTAAGAATAGTTGCGCTAATGCAAGGTTTCACGCGTTAGCGTGACCTTGCTAATTACACGATAAAATTATCGCCGCTTTTCGGCCGAAAACGGCCGCAAAAGCGGCGATAATTTTCTATCGCCGCCTTGTAAATATGCCCTAATGTATTTGTTAGTATATGTCTCTGGAAAGAAAAGGATAAAAATATATATAGGAAAATTGTCCTAAGTATGGGGATTTCTGCCTTGGGATTAAATCCATATGGAGGCTTACTATTCTACAGCTGTCGTTAGGTGAATGGAGTAATTAACACAAGTATTAGAAGTGGCCGATGTCAAGAAATGGGTATTTGCCAGCTGGTGAAGAAGCAACAAAAATGTAGTACTGTGTAATATAAGTAGGTGGAAATAGTGGAAAGAAAATGTTCAACTGAAATCTCAGTCAAAAAGAAGGTCAAATTAAATTTTTCGACACACACAGAACTGAGACAGCGGGTGTCTGTTTTAAAGAATGCTGCTTGAAACGGTGGAAAAATAATTAATTCAAAGCACACTCACATATAGCTGCCAAGGTTTCAGATTGCTTATGTGTGACATTTTCAAAATTTCAGTGTAATTATGTGTGACATTCAATGACTTTGAGTGACACTTTCTCGTGGACAGTATAATGTAACCCACACATTTATTAGTAGCATGGCACAGCCCACAGACTAGGTTGGACACCGGCTGCCGAGCGGGAGGCAAAGAAACAATAAATTAAACAGCGATTCCCTGCCTTAGCCAGCCTGCGCCTCCCTTGCTGGCAATCAATGAAATTAATGACATGATTAGATCATGATCAATCATGTCATTAATTTGATTGTCCAGGCTCTCTGCCATGTAGGATGATGAGTACAGGATGTGAGAGGGCCTCCAGTGGGGATCTTCTCCCTTCTCCCACCTTGCAGCCAAGACATGGAACACCCTCCCCATCCACCTGCGACAGACTCAGGACCTGCTGACCTTCAGGAGACTTCTCAAGACCTGGCTGTTCGAACAGTAGCAGCTCCCCCCCCCCCCCCCCCCTTAGCGCCTTGAGACACTCGCGGTTGAGTAGTGTGCTCTACAAATGATTGATTGATTGATTGATTGATTGATTGATTGTGCAGTTCTCCAATTAGGCTCCTCTTTTACTTAAATTTAGACTGACCCAGTTTTTGGCATATATTTAGAAGCTTCATTTTGCAGCTGGACATCCACACCGATACTATGGATTGAGCAGGGGGGGTGCTTTTTAACCTTACTTAAGCAGGTGTGTGGTTTTGTATTTCGGTCTTAAAATCCCTGAAGTACGTTTGGCTTTCTCTGATAGCAGGATAGTCCACGTTATAACTTTTCACACTAGCGTCATCTTGTGGCCTTTCAAGAACATACTCGGAGGTCAGCATTTATGCGTCACTACTAGAAAAGCGAGAAACTCACAAGTCGGAGTGAGAGCCCGGCTAGTCTTCACAGTTGCTCAGGATTTCAACTATCCCTTGAGGAATTAAGGAGTGGTGTCATGTCATTCAGGGCCCGCTGTAAAGACTCCCAGTGACCTCATAGGTCTGATGAGGCTGATGTACACACGCCGAAAGGCTGTTCAAAAGTATGAGATCAGCAATATAATGAATAGAGACCATAGAGATTTTGAGAAGAGAGATAATTACAATTGCCCTGTTGAAGTCCCCATAAGGGATGAAACCGATTGGCTGGGTCTGCCTAAGCGTCATTGAAAATTGGATACCTAATAAAAATAATTTTTCATGACTAAAGAAACCAATGTCTGGGGAGTAATTGAAAAAAGTGGAAAGACGTGATATAAAAATAATTCTAATAAAAAGATTGAGTACAGCTACAAGCGAATTAAAATTGAAAAGTTCAAAGTGAACGAGGAAAATTTGTGGCCCTCCTACAAATGAGAAAACATTTACTAAGATAGAGTTTTGTGAGCAGTTCGAACTCCAGGAGTGGTTACATGAGAATTAATTGCTTGTGCCACCCAAGAAACACTACTGCTGTCCTTTTGAAAATTATAGGCTTAATTTAGAGGCAATGTGTAAAGAAATAAAAGAAGACCAATTATGTCAAAAATCTAATCAGTAGAACATGAGATACAAGTGTAAAGACTTCAGTGAAAATGGCACCAAAAAGAACAGAGCGCCAACTGTGGATGTCTGGCCACGCTAACCCGGGTTAAAGTCAAAAGAGCAGGCCAATCACAATGGAGCATTGGAGGGCTACAGGGACCCATTTAGGCCTGCTGAACAAGAGTACCTTAACTCCTGGTTGCGAAGAGTTGCGCAGACCCACGTCGAGGATGCCCAGCGGAGGCAATGTGAGGTCTGGGTTGGAGCTGCATCATGCCTCGTGGGCCCGAGTAGGTATGAAGCTGCAATGCGAGCTCCTGCATCATCGCCGAGGTGACCACCGACAAGGAGGCTTGCGATGTAAAGTCCTTCATTGAGGATGTGTCGCACATCGGCTGGTTTAGAAGAAGCTGCAGGGCTTGCAATTTTGAGTCCTGAATCTTCATTAAGGTAGTTGTTGACATGAAGCCTGTGATGCGAGGGCCTGTGCCGAGAATGCATCGCACAGTGGCAGTTCCAAGGAGGCTACAGGCCATGAAGGTGAAGAAAAGCCGGCTTGTTCTGCGCAGCAGAGGAGATGCTTCTGTTCTGCTGGATTCCCATATGGGCTGCCAGAGCACCTTCAGGCCCATTTCCAAGGGTCCACCACTTGACAGGGCAGGAGGACTCACAGATGGCAGAGTCAAGGGGCTGCGTTTGAGGTTGTTGGAGCCTTCTGTCCCTGAGGCTCTAGTCAGGAGGCCATCCACCTAGCCCTTGGAGTCGCTCTGGGACCCTGGGTTCAACAGATGCAAGCTCAGTGCTTCTCACCCAGCTAAGAGGGCAGCAGACAGCAGGTCACCACATCAGGGCAGCAGGCCTTCAGAGCAGCAGTCCAGCAGAGTGGCAGTCCTTTCAGCAGCACCGAAGTCCTTCTTCCTGGTAGAGTCCCCTGGTTCAGAAGTGTACTGAAGAGTTGGGATCTGATGGCCAATATTTATACGTAGTGCCCAATTTGAAGGGGAGAACATTTCTAGAGGTTTCTACAGCCCTGAGGTATCAGGCATCCCCTTCCTCCCTGTCTTGGCCCCAGCTGTCTGGGGTCACAATAGACTAGCATCAAGCCCTTTGTGAGAGGGCCCAGGCAGATCCTTTGTGATGTGCAAGTATGGTAGGTGACAGCTCCTCCCCCTTGTTAACTCAGAGTGGCCCACCCAGCCAACACATTTCCTCTCTTTGTCTCAATGTCTGGGAGCAATACACAAAGGCAAACGCCAGCTATGCCTCATCATGTGACCCAGAATTAGACTACAGGCACCAAATGGTTAGAACAGGAAAATGTCAGTTTTCTAAAAGTATGCATTTGATAAGAACTCTCCTCTCAAGCTCTACACTGTCGCACAGCAAAAGAAATGGGAATGTATCCCACTTATGCGTTCTAGTAATCCAAGTCCTCCAATATTAACTCGTGTAATCATAAACATTTCATGGATCGTTACTTCATCAATTTACTGGTTTTTTTTCATCACAATGGAGACAGGGTGATTAAATCTGCAGTCTTTATTTAATTTTCCAATACCAACTGCACGCCACTCCAGGCTTTATACAACGGTACGAGCAGATCAACCAATTTGAAGTGAACTCAGTATAAAACCCAATGCTTTTCGAGCCTGTTTGGCTCTTCGTCAGGGGTTGCTGAAAAAATATGATAAACAGTATGACTAAACATGGTACTATGCACGTTGTTTAGTATTACAAACAGATCATCAGTTACAGAAATCATTTTCTAAAAGTGGCATTTTCAGAATTGGGATTAAGGATTCGACTTTACCATTAACGAGGACTTTGAATTACAATTCTTAGACACTAAACCTACCCTGTATACCTGTTCACAATTGTACGTTACAGCTTATTAAATGTAATAAGGAACTCCAATTTTATCCTATGGGAGAGGTAGGCCTTTCAGTAGGGAAAAACAAATGTAGGATGTTTTCACTACTAAAGCATATAAAACTTAAAATTACATGTCCAGCTTATAAAAAAAAACTACACCTTGCCCACTGGGCTGTTCACACATAACTTAGGAGTGTATTAATTGAATTAAAAAGGGAGGTTTGGGTCTGGCAAAAGGTTTACTTTGACAGGTCAAAATGGCAGTTTAAACCTGCACACCCAGGCTGCAACGGCAGGACGGAGACATGGTTAAAGGGCTTCTTAAGTGGGTGGCACAATCAGTGCTACAGGCCCACTAGTAGCTTTTAATTTACAGGCCCTAGGCACATGTAGTGCCACTATACTAGGGAGTTACAAGAAAATTATGCCAATCCTTCTATGTTTTAAGGAGAGAGTACAAGCACGTTTGCACTGGTTAGCATTGGGAAACCACACAGTCCTAAAAGCCAACAAAAACGGATTCAGAAAACAGGAGGGTTAAGGCAAAAATGTTTGGAGATGACCCTGCGGAAAGGGCCAAGTCCAACACGTGCTTTTTATGTATTGGTGTTTTTAATCATTGATAAAGCCAGTAAAATGATGTTCCCTTTTTTTGTGAAGGCCAGGCCCTGAGGCCAACCTCTCCAGCAGTGCACCTTGCCAGCACTGCTCATGACCTCACATATTAAATCAGACATGACATAGTTTATGACACAATTGATAACATCGTTGATGACATCTTAAATATCATCATTGATGACAACACTGTGCATAGCGAGGATGTGGCATGAGTTATAGCCACTTCAGTTAACTGTAACTAACTGTAACCGACGACTCTCAATGTTTTTGAAAATTTTTAAATGCTATGATTTTACTGACATTTTGACCTAACTATAATGTCACGTTAACCTCTGATTTTTCAGGGATGTGTGTATATATATATTCACTGAAAAAACCATAGGTTTCACACACGTTATAGTTACGAATTAGCATTTAAAAAACCTTGCAAATTCACTTAAAAAACCATAGGTTTCACACATGTTATAGTTAGCTGGACATTTCACTCGTAAAAAACCAATGAAATTCCCCCGTTATAGTTAGTGCTGGCAACTATAACTCACGCGACCGCAATCCTCTGCTGATGACGTCAGATATTACATCACTGTATTTAGACACTTATTTACCCATGTCTTCTTCCATTAATCTTTAGCTATACATATATTCCTATTATTTATTTTTCAGAAAGACACATATGTCATCAGTGATGTAATATCTGACGTCATCAGCAGAGGATTGCGGTCGCGTGAGTCATAGTTGCCAGAACTAACTATAACGGGGGAATTTCATTGGTTTTTTACGAGTGAAATGTCCAGCTAACTATAACATGTGTGAAACCTATGGTTTTTTAAGTGAATTTGCAAGGTTTTTTAAATGCTAATTCGTAACATTAACGTGTGTGAAACCTATGGTTTTTTCAGTGAATTTCAAAGGTTTTTTAAATGCTAATTTATGTATGTATTTTTTTTAATGAAATTTTTAGCTTGCGCGCACCGTGCACGCACGGTGCGCAAACTTCGCGGAATTTTTTCCGTTTTTACCCTGCGCACACTGCGCGAACTCCGCGATTTTTCGAAAAAAAAATAAAATCTTTTTTTGGCCCTTGGGGGTCCTTCTGGGACCCCCTGACAAAGGCTAGGGGGTCAGGAACTGTCCACCCTGCCCCCTTTTCACGTTCTTCACCTTTGTTTTTCACCCCCTCAGACTGCGAGAGACAAAATGGCGGCCGACACTTCCTGGTTTCGACCGATTCGAATGTTTACCGACATCTAACAACCAATCAGAATTGCGCTCGCGCACGGCAGGGTGCGCGCACGGTGCGCGCGTATAGATATTGATATGCTTTTAAATGCTATTTTCTCAGGAAATACTGAACAGATTTACACCAGAACTGCAAAAGGCACTTCCTTGACCTTATGGCTACCTCTCTGCCAAATTCCAAGTAATTCTGTTCAGCCGTTCGGGCTGTAGCTGCGACTAAAGGTCCTATGGAAAAATGCATGGGGAAACGCGTTTTGGGACCCCCACTTTTTCTCGGCCCCCGCTTGACGAATCACCCCGAGACTTTCAGGGTAGGAGCTGAACGGAGCGCCCCATTTGTTTTGACAATTTCGCGAGAATTCGTCAACCGGCGCCAAAGTTATTCAAAATAGAATTTTGAGATTTCCTATGGAAAATAGGTTGTAACTATAACTATCTACTGGCGACCGCCAGTAGATAATATATATATATATTTATATTTTACTGGCAGTCGCCAGTAGGTAGTTATAGTGAGGGCCTAGTTTTCATAGGAAAAGCGTTTTTTGATTTGCCAATATCTTTGGCATCTTTTGACAAATGTTCGCGAAATTTTCAAAACTAATGGGGCGCTCACCTCAGCTGCCGTGTTGAAAGTTTCTGGTTGATTCGCCAAGCGAAGGCCGAGATAAAAGGAGGGTCCTAAAATGTGTATTCTTCATGTTAATTTCAATAGGAGCTTTAGCCAAGGCTACAGACCGAACTGCAGAATGGAATTACACCAAATTTGGAAAACAGGTAGCTTTTGGATCAGAAAGCGTGGTGTAAATCCGTTCAGTAGTTCCTGAGAAATTTAAGGAAATTTCAACTTGTACTTGTATACCTCGGGACGAGAAGGATCCGTGAACCTTCCCGAATACGAGTAATTTGATGGGCTGTCAACAGTTCCAACCAGGAAGTGTTGGCAGTCATCTTGTGACTCGGTTGAACCGAGTCACCAGAAAAAAGTTTAACAAGCATTGGCATAGCCAATAGGTCTCGCCTTTGGGACCTTGCAAGTGTTTAGCCATGTGATGCAGCACAATTTCCTGAGTGCTGAGCCACCAAGAATTGAAGAGTGATACAATTACTACAGACTGGGTGATAGAGTCTGATTCAGGAATTCGTTCTTGCTTCAGGAAACATTTATAGACACTTTCCATGGCTTTTTAATGCACACAAAGAAAGACAAGTAGTGCCTTGCGCTTACTGTAGTGGGCAAAAAAAAAATGTGAACAATAATAGATCAGTGGATGAAAAGGTTCGAATGAAAGCCCTTCAGGTCTAAGCTATTGGCATTGTAAATGACAATGCCTTTTATTTATGTTTTAAAAACGAAAACAAAAATAAAAGGCATTGTCATTTGCAATGTCAATAACTGAAACTCAACTAAATGCTAGACCTATTGCATTGCAAATGTTTGTTTAACTTCCTACCACGGCGTTCACTTTAGTGTACCGACACCTTTATGTCAGTGCCTGCAATCACTAAATATATTTTTTAATATGTTGGATTGCTCGGTGTGCATTTTCTAAAGGGCACTTCTGGAGCGGTTCCTAAAACTCGAGCGAGAAGTGAAATGTGAAAATCCATTGCCTGCTGGTGCATTGCGTGTTAATGTCACTGTCCAGAACTGTGGAGTGCTGGTGAGATTTATTTCAACAGCTTTTTTGATACAATTGTGCTGCACTAGTGTGATGTTTACTCGCTCTGAGACTATCTCTTGAACACAAGCACACACAAACAGAGTAATCCTTTAAATACCTTTTTTTAAATATAGAGCCTGGTTGCAACAAAATATTTAACTATAATCCGTTTCGTGCAGAGGTTTTCAATGCCGAATCTTTAAATTTGTTGATGCTAACATCCTTATTTAGAGTGCTATAAACAACCATGCAGTAGCAAGCGCTACAAAAAAAAAATCACATTATCGGGCCCAAATTGGAAATTCAATAGGCTTCGGATTTTTTGAAGTTAGAGCTATTGGCATTGTAAATGTTAGTCTTTTACCTACCAACGGAGTAGTGAGGGAGCAGCGGGTGGCGGTCTTGGAGTGTGATTGGCCAAGAGTAAATCATACAAGGAGAGACAAAAAAAAAAAGAGTGTATGGAATGGCAGATTTCCATGGAATGAACCCTTGCATTAGAAGTAACGTGATCCGGCTGTTCCAATCATCTCAGCCACCTCTACTGAGGGGCTGGCCGTGGCCAGTTTATGAGTAAGAGGCAACAGGGTGCATGCAGCATTATAGATACATTTTCCAGATGTGGTAAATAAATACCGGTTACATTTGTTGAGTCAGTGCGGAGAGCGGTTGACGTGCATTAAAAATAGTAAGGGAACTATGATGCTGTGTAAAATAGTGACGGGTTCAAATGTGTGGCTAAAAAACGAATCTGTACCTTTTTTCGGTGTTTCACGTAGAGGTATATGTATCAGGAAGCTTCAAGTGATTCCATTTATTAAAGCCAAAACAAGTTTCCCAGTTCCCTTTACATTTGCAGAATAACCTGTCGTGCACATTAACATAGTACGCGCACAACGAAACACTCACTCCCCTTCACTTCTGACACCCCCCATCGCCCACGGGGCCCAAGAATATCCAAGCATCGGTTATGTTGTCCACGGCGTAGATTTTTATTCACATCAAATCATATAAATCTACACACCCACTAGGGGAGTAAAGTACTACTTGGCATATATCATGAACGAACCACAGCAACAGACTTTTTGCGACATCCCCCTGTCAAAGGCAGCAAGACATTAGGCATAGCATTATAATTGATTTCAACTTCGCAGTACACTTGTACTTAAACTTGTTGGCCTACTCGGACGACCCACTCAGCTGCGCACATTGCGCCGGCAGGCCCCAATGCGCTACAGCAAACATTGCCACATGTTAAAGGCAGACAGGAAATTAGTCATAACATTATAATTGATTTTGCTTCGCCATACACATGTACTTAAATTTGTTGGCCGACTCATTCAGCTGCGCACATTGCGCCGGCAGGCCCCAACGCGCTACAGCAAACATTGAATTGCTTGAAATACTGGGCCCCGCATGGCGCATCGGCCCACGAGGTACCTGAACACAGGCAGCCTCCCAAAGAGTCCACACAATCCATACGTTGCGGGATAAGGCAGTAGAGACAGGTCCACCAGCAGGTCAGTCCCTCCCTGCCTATCCACTGCACAGTTCCATCGTACACCCTCTTGGGATTCATCCAGTCGCTAAAACACCATTGCCGGGCATGCCCCCTTTGGCGTTAACTGCCAGCGCTCCGCCCTTCTCTTCTGTCGGGTGGGTGGGTGGTTTCCGACGTTCTTGCGGCTTCCCTGGGTCCAAAGAGACAAAGAGGAGGAGACTCCAGGGACGCCGCCTTATATACCACAAGGAATTTACTTTCGGTTTCCAACCGCATCCCACACGTCATCACGAAATCTGACCACCAGAACCATCCCCTCAAACTCCCGCTCGGTTTCATGGCGCGACTAAGGGCGCCCCTCCTCTAAGCGAGGGGGCCGCCTGGTCATAGTACGCGCACAACGAAACACTCACTCCCCTTCACTTCTGACACCCCCCATCGCTCACGGGGCCCAAGAATATCCAAGCATCGGTTATGTTGTCCACGGCGTAGATTTTTATTCACATCAAATCATATAAATCTACACACCCACTAGGGGAGTAAAGTACTACTTGGCATATATCATGAACCAACCACAGCAACAGACTTTTTGCGACATCCCCCTGTCAAAGGCAGCAAGACATTAGGCATAGCATTATAATTGATTTCAACTTCGCAGTACACTTGTACTTAAACTTGTTGGCCGACTCGGCCGACCCACTCAGCTGCGCACATTGCGCCGGCAGGCCCCAATGCGCTACAGCAAACATTGCCACATGTTAAAGGCAGACAGGAAATTAGTCATAACATTATAATTGATTTTGCTTCGCCATACACATGTACTTAAATTTGTTGGACGACTCATTCAGCTGCGCACATTGCGCCGGCAGGCCCCAAAGCGCTACAGCAAACATTGAATTGCTTGAAATACTGGGCCCCGCATGGCGCATCGGCCCACCGAGGTACCTGAACACAGGCAGCCTCCCAAAGAGTCCATACAATCCATACGTTGCGGGATAAGGCAGTAGAGACAGGTCCACCAGCAGGTCAGTCCCTCCCTGCCTATCCACTGCACAGTTCCATCGTACACCCTCTTGGGATTCATCCAGTTGCTAAAACACCATTGCCGGGCATGCCCCCTTTGGCGTTAACTGCCAGCGCTCCGCCACAGGGCGAGAAGGTCCCTGGCGCACTCGCCCTCCCCCCTCAACCTGGCGCTGGCTGAGCTCAGGAATAGCCCCCAGAACAGTGTGGACAAAGATCGCCATCCCCTAGGCAAACAGATGCACCCCATCCTCATGGAACAAATCCCTCATCCCGGGATGTAGCAATTTGTGTCTAATAGTACCCATGAAGTGCTTTAATTAAAATGTTTTCACGGAATGGTTCAACTTTTTACCCATTCGTTCATGCCATTACCACAACCTCACCAGCCCAGGTCATTCGTGTAATCACTTCCGACCACAATATTTTTGCCTTTGAAGAGAATGCACCTGGAAATGATCATCTAAACTTCACTCCATGTCCGTAAGAAATTAACATTGGCATTACCAGCCAGCATCGCGTCAAGTAGCCCATACACTTGAACGCCCAGCTATGCCCATTGCGCCGGCAGGCCCCAATGCGCTACAGCCAACAGATAACACTCAGCTGCCCACGTTGCGCCGGCAGGCCCCAACGCACTACAGCAAAAGATAAACGTCCAGCTGGTCGTCACACTGCGCCGGCAGGCCCCAACGTGCCCCAGCCAACAGATACATAACTTCGGTGGGGAGGGCGGGGGACGGGGGAGCACCGCACACCCCATTGGCCCACTGGGCAGTGTTTACTCTAGGCCAGTGGAAGCCCGTGCTGACCACTGAAGTTATTAATGGGGGACCGGCACTTATACTTTATAGTGCGCCTCTTAGCAGCAGAAATCTGGGCACCTGCCCTTTTTTTTTTTTTTTTGTAATTACCGCCACTAGGATACCTGTCCCAGGTGTAAACCCCCACCCTGGCCAGCTGTACCGGAAGCGAGAGTGTAACGCACCCCTTACCTACTCTTGAGTGTGGCCTGCTTCCCAGCCAACGACCATGACCTTCGTAATAGACCCTAGGGGCTCCACTTCCTACTGTATTCTTATTGGCTCCTTTTATCGGGAATGTTACTTGCTAGTAACCCTGAACCCCGATAACTGCGCATGTGCCTGTTAACAACACCGTAATAGCAAGACAGGAGCACTGGAACTGAAGCGAGATATGTATAGACCACTTATATTATCCTGGCCACCAGCAGCACAATCAAGCACAATCTCCCGGCTGAGGATGGTTGCTATGCTGTTTGCAAAGGGCAAAGAGTGATACTATACCATGAACCTACACTTATTTCTGGAGCCCGGCATATGGAATATATTACGGTACTCTTATACATTGCACCGACATTGCGCCACGCTCCTGGTGGTGTACTCAGCTTTATTGTTAGCTGTAAGACAAGTCTCCGAAATAGAGCGCCATATCGTATGACATCTTCAATAAAACATCCGATATACAGTTATTGATAGCAGGCGTTCTAGCCACCCACCTGTACAGCTCCGTTAACCCAGTAAATTACGCCAAAAGACCCCCCAGATTCAACCAACCGTTATCCCAGGGCTGCAAGAATAGCCACTGCTCGGAGCCCTAACTGCCCTAACTCAGCCCTTGGCTTAATAGCAGACCCCTTTCTAATTAAGAATGTAAATGAGCCCCTCAATTATCTAACGTATAGCTACTGATATATAGCTACTTGACACCCATTTTTTTTGCATGGCAGTCCCTGGTCATGAATCCAGAGTGCAATATAACAAGTATATGTCCACTGCAGTCCCCATAAAGTGACCACGATAGGATACCAATATACTAATCACAATTGCACAGGTGATATGGTGCGGTCCCGGCTTAACTATTTGTCACGCCCCCAGGTTGTTACCGGGAGTAACAGTGTAACCCAGGAGATAGAATTAAGCTGAACCACACCTTCGCAGATATAATAGTAAAATACCTTGTGATGTCCGGCTAGGGAACCTGCAAAATGACGATATTATGCTGAGAAATCTAGGACCCTGGCCTATGATAAGCGTAGCTGTAGTTGAGGAACTGCTACAAAGACTCCTTTCTGCTCAAATATAAGCTAGTGAGACAACTACATACCCCACTACTGACCCTTACTGCTCGTTACCACCAGGGGAGAGGAACCGCACCTGTTTGTGATGTAATTTTTAGATGAAATGTATGTCTATATAAAGCGCCAGCTTGTTGTATTCTACAAGATCACCAGCCACATTACTCATGATATATTTATGTGTAAGTCACAGGCTCGCAAGCTGGTAGCGTTCCCCGATAGGTAAAATCTGCTCTCTTTCCACTGAGTAGCACCCCCATTGGGCCGAAACCATCACAGGATATTAAATTGCCTGTGCTGCTGCCGCCCCTTCCCCACTGTGTCGCTGTTTGGGAATCACCGGTTTGAAAGCTGGAAGCTTACCACAGTGAGCTGGCTATATGTACCTTGAGCCCATTTGCATATAGCATACAAACCAGTTACCACACGGGACCCGGAATCCTTCCCATGTCTGCTGGAACCGATATGCCGACCCTCCAGAAGTTGCTGCTAGTCGCCATTTTGAAAACATGTTGCCGCCATGTCCCCGTGATGTGCCTCCCACGATCATATCAGGGAAGAAAATAAACAAATGATTAAATCAAGTCATCAGTGTTTGGTGTGCTTCCATCTTTCATACACCAACTTAGATGCATTCATTTCCCCGCAACTGAGGAGGCTTGCCCTTATGACTGCCCAATACAATACCTCCAGTACGCTTCATACCTGATGTGCAGATCTAGCGCCAATACTAGCCGAACTCCCCCCCCCCACACTATTTTAACTCCGCAGGTCTGGACGCAACGCCACCTATTATAAAATGTGGCTATGGAACAGTGAAAGTTACTTGCTTGCCAACTATTTCTGACAAGAGTCCCAGTCTTCTATGCCTGCCGAGACGTTATGCATCATTCTGTATGTGTTAGGTCTGCACAAGGTCAGCAAGTCTGGCTGTAACACCACCCATTGCTAATTCAAAAGGAACCAATTTAAATGAGCCGAGTGTCCTTGTCGCCCTTCCTAGGTTTGGGACATTGTCATAAAGAAAATATATTGCTGGTTATGGAGCAATTAAGCTATTGCCCGGTAGAGGGTGATATGGAGCAAGCCCGTAACCTGGTATTCCTGCGCCTGCTGCACTAAGATGCTACTGCCTGGGAACCGCTTCCCGATGGCACCCCCTTCCTCTCCGCTGAAAGCCACACCAAATGTAAAAATAAGTCCTTCCATTCACCTAAACTGAAGCCCTGCCTAGCAGAAATGTTAGCGCTTGCTTTATCTCATTTGTTGTAGCAATCAAGGCGCACTCGTGCAGAAAAGAGTGCCATTACATACTTTGTCCTTTTATAACTATGCCTTGTTGTACACCCATAAAGACCTGAAAGCCACAACAGTAACATAATATATATGAGAATGACAGAAAATATTAATGTGATGCATTGCATTTCTCCCACTTAAATATGGACAGAATGAAAACCCCTCAGTGCAGCCTCTAGAGCCGCCGGTCTGAACCGCTGCACCGATTGTCCCTTTATAACTTTGCTGAGTTATACACCCAGTTAAAATACGTGGAAGCCAAAGCAGTAAAATGAGACCCATAAGAATACCAGAAAATTATCTTCTTTATGCCTTGCGCTTCTTCCAATTAAATCTAGCCGGATCCGAACTCCTCAGTGCCGCCTTCGGAACCGCCTGTCTAACCACTGCACTATAGGCACCCCAAAGTGCCGCATGTGACATCTTAACACCTAGATCCAGTGCCGCCAATCAAAACTACTGCGCTATGTTTTTTTTTTTTTATTCCCATATAAACATGGCGTGAATCGAACACCTCACCCACTACAGCCACCAAAACCGCCGGTCTTCACCACTGCACTATGGGCACCCCGAGATGCGGCCTGTTACTGTCGCAGACTAGTCCTTGATCCAGATATCCCTTCCCTCCCAATGCAAAACTGTAGCTTGGAACATCGCATAACCTCTATACCAATAACCAACGTCTCTGAAAAATAATTAGTTTCGGCACCTTGCCTGAAAAGACCAGGAAATGATACCCTTGAGACTGAACATATTACCGTCATCAAGTGCATTTTGCCAGTACTGCCACTCTTGTTACTGAAAAATAAACGACATGCTGCATGTTTTGGCACAGTTCCTTTTAAGTAAACGAGGAAAATTAGAGCGCATTTGCATTGCTCTGGTATTATTAGTGCAAACCTTATTATGGAGTTACATGGCCATTTTTTGATTGGTAAACCACAACAAAGGTGAAAAAAGACTATTTGCTCCTTTCACGTTATTTATTTTCTCTGCATTGCAACAGACATGTAACGTGAGCTTGGAACCCCACCGCAACATCCCACACATGACTGCACCGATCACTGGAAACTAATAATTACTATCGCTACCAAGGCCTACTGCAGATTGTTTTAGAGCTCGAGACTACATAAGCAGCGTGGCATAGGTTCGAATGCCCGGACACCCGCGTCCGCCTCACAATGAAAATATATCAAGTCTGTCTCACGTATGGGCCCGTGCGTGTGTGCGCGGGCAGGCCTCGTTCTAGCTTCATTCACGGCCCCTTTCTTTGAATGTTTATGTGTACTCAGGTCCTCCATAGCTTCACCTGCGGCCCCTCTTTGCATTTTTTATGTGTACGTACGGCCAGCCAAGCTCCTCTTCCCCCATCAGCACCCCCCACCCCCCGCCCCTGGAATGTGTGTTTGTTCCCTGCCGGGCGTGTTATCGGGCAGACCTGGCCTGTGGCCGTATAAGTGTCTACATCCGGTAAGGGGCGTTACCAGGTGGGAGGGCTTCACTCGGGGAGTGGTGAGTACATCAAGGACCCTCGTTAGCGGTGCGCCCCTATGCTCTACGGGTTCTAAAGGGGCGCGCAATCTAGAAACTCCGCCCTGTATGGGCACGGGCAGATGCGTAGCAGTATTCATTATTGCGATATTATTTGCTTGAGTTAGTCGTCTACACAGCAGGCTTCATGCGCTTGGCAGGGTACTCTGTGGGCTCGCACATGCATGGCGTGTAATGCGGGGAGACGTACCCGCACAGTAACGAAGTGGGGTAGTTCGCCTTGTGGAGGAATTATAACTATGAACATGAAACCAGTGTATATTCACGCTAGTGTGTATACACTCGTAAGCTAAACGCCTCTTCATTCTCACGTGCTTTGACAAAGCACCCATTGATCCCACGCACGCACAAAAAGTGCGTCATATTTAAAGAAAGCTCCCTAACAAAACAATTAAACCAGATACTGCCTTTCCGTGTCAAAGCCCAAATTTGAAAATTAATATGAGCAACCCCAAAGGCTCATCGCAACCCACTCCGCGGCCCAAATCCCCGGGAAACGACGATGCTCCATCACCGGAGCCGCTCCCTACCAGATACCGGCTCTGCTTTGAGATCAGCAGTGGGATTACACGGCAAAGGTTTTGTAAAAAAAAGAGAGAGGCAAAGAAAGAAAAACTAACTAGAGCAGATTGTAACAGTTCTGCGAACCGTCACAGTGCTCACCTTACAACAGCGATGCCCTGCAAATTATTAAATAAGAAATCACAAAGTCGAACAGTCTTGGGTGGACAGAATAGGTCTGCCTGCAAAGCAGACGGCACCAAAAACCCTACCCGGCTTCCCACCTTGGCCTCACCATAAGAATTAATTGTGCGCTGCCCCTACGATCAAAATGAAGGTTAGCCATGTGATTAAGATAACTCAATTACAAAGAAAATTAAACAATATGCAATCGTTTCACAAGGAATCGAACCACAATACTTAACTGAGATAATAGCTCGTTGTTTACACTACGCCAGGCCTCCTTGAACCCGCCTCGCCTTGTTTCCGACGTTCTTGCGGCTTCCCTGGGTCCAAAGAGACAAAGAGGAGGAGACTCCAGGGACGCCGCCTTATATACCACAAGGAATTTACTTTCGGTTTCCAACCGCATCCCACACGTCATCACGAAATCTGACCACCAGAACCATCCCCTCAAACTCCCGCTCGGTTTCATGGCGCGACTAAGGGCGCCCCTCCTCTAAGCGAGGGGGCCGCCTGGTCAGTTCTTTCAGGCAAGCAGGCGCTCTGTTAACAAGAACTGTTTACATGTGTTTTACAATGTAGCTGTCTTTTCCCTGTGAAGAGATGTTATCATGTTTTGAGAGAGGGAACAATGTCTCCTCAGTGAGTGGCTTGTAAAGAGTGTTAAGCACTGGTAATTAACATATGGTAAAGGGGCGCCAACAGTAAATTACTGTCTGAAACTTCAAAAAGACGGCAGTATGTGTTTGAAGAAGAGATTGTGTTATACCTGCCTAGCATACGTGCGGTTTATATGTGCTGTTTAATGTAATAAATGTAATGAGCTAAGACAAAGTGTTAAATACAAAGTAGTGAATGTGAATGAAAGAATTATAGTAATTTGGCTCCCAACAAGTCAGTGTGCACCAAAAATAATGAAATTATCAATTTTTCTAAAACATTGTGTGCAGAGATGAAAAGATTGCATCGAAGAAATTGTTGTGCAAACCAAAGCATGCTTTAAATGTGTGCAAGTATGCACACAGTATTTACATGGACTCGTCTTCAAAAGAAACCGACAAACAGTAGTCACAAGGAGTGTGCTGAAACCGAAGGAATTTTATTTCTCAAAAGTCATTGGAGAAAGCAGGTAAACAACACTGTGAAATCACGCTTTCAGTGTGAGCAATCGCCGTCAGAGAAAGTCCTCAAAATGCCGAAAAAGAGTAATTGGCAAAAAATAAATAATTAAATGGTACTCGGATTCTCCAAAAATCAAACAAACATTTGTTAAGAGTGAGGGGCAGTACCAGGGGAGCCGGCGAGAGCAGGGGTAGGAGAGCGAGCAGCGCCAGAAAAGAGCACATGCACTCTGCAACAATAAGAAGCCCGCAAGTGGTGCGCGCGCACGAGCGATAAGGTCCGGCACCAGGCTGCCTCAGTGAATGGATGAGGAGTAAGAGGGAGTTCCTCTTAGGGAACATAGAGCAGAAAATGCAAGGAAGAGATTACATTCCTGCCCAGAAGGTAACTTACCAATTCAGGGATGGAAACCCTAATAAAAGGCACACTGTCAAATACACATTGGCAAAAGAACAGCCTGCAGGGAAACTTCTAGTTTGTGCCACGTTTACATGCTAGCACTAACACGTAAACGGAAGCAATGACACTCACTACGGTTCATGAAATAGCTTGGGTGCTTCCCTTCCTAGAGAAAGACTGTGTTTTCAAGCATTCCTTTCATTCTTTTTAAAAGCTGAAGCACTTCCAGCTGTAGAGTCTACAGAAAGGGAGACAAGCGGCCGTGAATGAAAGTGAAAGTGCCAGGATGTCGAGCCGGCAAAGAGACCGCAAGCAAGCTAATGTAAACAAGCACGTGCGTGTCCAATGGCCCCTGTGCGTGCCGCTGCTCGCTCCCGCAAGGTGGATGCCGCCACATGCACTAGTGTGTAGAAAGGAGCTGACCAATTCTAAAGGTCATCTCCTAGGGCAGCGCATGCACGCTGCCTAGGCGAGACCTAAAAATGAAAAAAATGAGGCAGGGTAGAAACACCATGCCCTCCTAGGCCTGCTCAGGGGGTCCCACAGGAATTCCGAGAGGCAGAAAAAGTATTTATTTTTCATTTTTGGTGGGAGTTGCATTGGGTGCGCGAATCCGGATAAAAATGTTTTTTTCAAAACAAAACGCGATCTCCCGCGCTTTGTTTAGTTTAAGCCCCTGGGTGGGCTAGGTCCCGGGGCAATGAGTAAAATGGATGCGGGGGAATGAGAGGGCCCCCGCAGCCGCAGGGGCCACCACCTCCCTGAGGCTTTAATTATAAAATGTGGGGGGGCACGCAGCCCCCCTGCAGCCCCGGGGCTAAGTTTTCAAATATAGTGTGAGGGGGCTCGAGCCCCTCACACACTACCCCGGGGACCGTCACCTCCCGGGGCACAAATTAATTAAAAACAGGGTCTGTTGCGGACCTCTGGACATGGGGACTACCACCTCCCAAGGCTTTATTAGTCTTGGAGGGGGGCCACGGGTCCCCCTCATGGAGCCCTGGCACTGCCAACCCTGCAATGCACCGGGGACAAACTGCTCTTCCGATTTCAAGCACACGCCAAAATTTATACGGCCTACTTCGAGTCTACCTTTTCAGAGACTTATACAAAGTACCCTAATCACTAATCTCTCTACCAACATGCCAACTCACTTTTCTCTTGCAGCTTCAGTTTTCACTGACTCCTCAGAATGTTGAGCCTAGCCAAATTTAAAACACCAACCCTTCCCATATCACTGTTAGAAGTCTCACCATGTTTCTGAAGGCATGCATGTGTCTGTCTCTGCCTTTTGCTAGTGGCATGATACATAAAAAGAAACATACAAATAGTTGAATACCTCTGTTTCATATATGTCTAGCATCCTCAGATGCATAACATGTGTGAGAATACATGTACATGTAGACACATACCTCAGTCAGAAGAGCACGCAGACCTTTAAACTTGACAGACTGGGACACCTAAATTTATAGGTTCGACTTCAAGTGTACATTTCTACAGACTCATACGATGAAGACTAATCACTAATCTCTCTGCCCACATGTCTTAAAGGTCAATTTTCACTTGCAGCTTCAGTTTTCACCAACTGCTCAGAATGTTGGGCCTAGCCAAATTTAAAGCGCCAACCCTTCCCATGTCACTGTTATAAATCTCACAATGTTTCTGAAGGCATGCGTGAGTCTCTGCCTTTTGCTACTGTCACGAGAGATAAAAAGAAACACACAAGTAGTTCAAGACCTCTGTTTCAGACGTGAAACATTTTCAGATGCATAACACGTGTGAGAATACATGCAGAAGTAGACACATAGCTCAGTCAGAAGAGCACGCAAACCTTTAAACTGGACAATCTGCTCTTCCCATTTCAACCAGACATCTACATTTATACAGCGTACTTTGAGTCTACCTTTCCAGAGACTCACACAAAGTACCCTAATCACTAATCTCTCTACCAACATGTCTTAAAGCTCACTTTTCTTTTGCAGCTTCAGTTTTCACCGACTTCTGAGAATGTCGAGCCTAGCCAAATTTAAAACAGCAATTCTTCCCATGTCACTAGTTAAAGATCTAAGGGCCATATGTATCAATGTTAGATTTTGCGATTCTCAAATAGCAAATTTCTGGGAATCGCTATTTGAGAATCCCAGAACGCTATGTATGTAGGATTTGCAATACATTTTGCGAATCCTACATATTCCTTAATTGCGAATTGCAAATTGTATTTCGCAATTAAGGAATACCTCCCCATTCATTCCTATGGGCCTAGAGGCCCATAGGAATGAATGGGAAGACATTCTCAATTTGCGATTCTCAATTAGAGAATCGCAAATTGAGAATGCAATTTCAAGTGTGCCTGGGTGTCAAAAGGACACCCTGTTGCACCCCTGAAATGAGCATGGGTGCACATGTGGTGCTCATACATGCCCTAAGGGCATGTGTGTGCGCCACATGCCACTTCGAAAAATGCAAAAATATGCATTTTTGAAAGAAATCGCAAATTACTACCAACCTGTAGTTGGTGGTAACTTGCGATTCCTTAAGGCCAAATTGCCCTTTTTGGGTGCTTCTTACATTGCATTTAAGGAATCGCAAAATTTGTGATTCCTTAAATGCAATTGCAAAATAAGGAATTGCAAATTTTGCGATTCCTTATTTTGCACGCGGATTTGACTTCATACATACCACTTAGCAAAATTGCAATCGCAAAAGCCGAAATTCGTCGAATTTCGGCGTTTGCGATCGCAATTTTGCTTGATACATATGGCCCTAAGTGATCTTGTGACATTCTTGGTAATTTGTAAAGTATTATGTCCTACATATTTAGTTCTAATGCAGAGATTTCTAATGTAATTGAAAACAAGTGTTTCTTTATAATTATAAATGTGGGCAGAATTTGCGAAATTAACTTTCGCAAACTATCGCGAAAATGCTGAAAATCTCCGCAAACACGCCAAAAATATCGCGAAGACGCGGAAGTTTTTTTCCCGCCTGTTCGCGATATTTTTTGCATGATCGCAGCTCGCAAACTTACCCATGCGGTTGCTCACGGGTGCGGCCATCTTGTTTTCACTTGTCCCGCCCTCTCGCGATGCTTACTTCCTGTTCCGGGTCGCGCAATGCATGTTCGCGCCCGTTCGCGGTAGATATTTCCTGTTTGCGACCGCTTTTACTTGATCGTGTTGCTTTTTGCTTGCTCGGGGAGAAAATATCGCGCGAACTTGCGCACGTGGTTGCAATGGGCGCAGCCATCTTGTTTTTCACTCTATTGCATGGTTCTGGGGCCTGATTTTGAATCCTCCCTACATTTTTTCAATCCTTTGTTTAAAGCCACTTTTTTTAAATCTTTCTTATTTATTATTTCTCTAACTATTTTCCTGCCTCTATATTTTTGTTTTTTGTCTACTTTTTTTTTGTTTTTCAGCTACTTTTTCTCTCTTTCTATTGCCTGCTATTTATTTCCTTTACTTCTTTAATTTTATTACCTTTTCTTTCCCGCCCTGTCCCAGAAACATGTCTAAGGGTAGGGCTGGTCGTCGTCGCAGCCAGAGCAGCGACCGCCTTCCTTGCGGTTGGCGGCGCCCACGAGGGGTGCAGGCACGAGCCTTATTTGGGGAGGTGGAGTTGGCTGCACTCATTTTCTTTGTGCAGCGCCACCTCCCCTCAACCCTGGCAGCAGGTGGCAGGCCTGGGTCCGGGTACGGCCTCCGGGAGCGTCGGCAGCAGTGGGGGAAGGTGCGCCGGGCAGTGTCGCGCTTCTCTGGGGTCCGGCGCACCCAGGCGCAGCTGACGCACTGGTGGCCCGACATCCTGGACCGTGAGCAGGACCTGCTGGACCTGCTAGGAGTGGAGGTCCCGGGGCTTGGTGAGTAACTATTTAATTATTACTACTTTGTGTCTGTTCTTCTGCTCTGTGTTATATAATGCAAATATCTTTTTTTCTTCCAACCAGCTAGAATGTTGCTGCTTACATTCCAGGTTAATTACGTTTATAAGTCTTCTGTGATTATGACACAGGTGCTCTTCTGCGCTACTACTAATCTTACTTGTTTGCAACTTTGCGTTTGCGTGATTCTGTAAGAGTTTATTTTAGAGAAATTAAGTTACGTAATGCTACAGTGACTCTAATCCACTCCTTACTTTGTCCTGTCACTAAGAGATAGGGGCGGATTGAGACTTCGGTTTAGGTACTTTGTATGAGTTTCTAATTTGTTAGTGGTATGCGTGATGCCCCCTCAGTTACGTGACGTGCTGCTAGTAGGGCATTCTTTATTAGAACCTTTTCTAGTTTGTTCAATAATACTGATATTTGTAAAGCGCGAACAGCTACCTCACAAGGAGGTGTCCCGGCGCTATAGACCACTGGGGAACCCGTCCTGGCTATCCCTGTGAGATGGTCCCTTTCTGGGTATCTCCAAGGTGAAACCAGGCATCCCCAGCGTCTGTGGGGGGCCGTTGTAGAGATGAGGCAAGCTTAATGCCCAGAGTTGCCGAGTGTGTTCCTGGTTAGAGTAGGTACCGAGGCGAGAATTATCGAGTCCGTTTTTGACCCTGGTCCACGACCCTGCCGCGTCGGGTATTGAACCCTGGTCCCTGGCCAATTCTCTGCTTACGGGTCTGCCGCCTCTAACCAGTGAGCCACACCTCTCTACAATCTTCAATGAGTGGTGGTAATTGGCTTAGCACTTGGAGAACATCACCATCAATCAATCAACCGAAAATTTGGTGAATTCAAAAAATGTAGTCATGTGTCCTCCATTTGACCATATGCATTGTTGAGGAATAAAAGAAGTGGAAATGCATACTTAATGTACAATTGGCATGACTGGAATAGGTGGGCTAGGTCGGGTGGTACGTCGTACTTAGGCTTAGTTGTAACTTAGTATTCTGGAATCAGAATGGAAGACTGGATTACTGTTGATAAATAGTAACTTAAGTAGTCGATCCGCGAATCCCCCAATACTACTTGTTGACCAGATGAGATCGGTCAATTTAGTTATTGCAATTGTTGTTTCCATAATTGTTTTTTGACCGTTCTTTAAAAATATTGTATTTGTTTGACACCATCCATCAGTGTTTGTCTCTTTCTTATATCTTTCCTGTTCATCAGCACCCAGGGGCAGACAGACAGGGAGTGGGCAGTCGGCGGGACAACAGTCCGAACACCACCACCAGGAGGACACCAATGAGGGCTCCTCTGCTGGCCCCAGTTAGTCTTCTTGTTTTTAATAATATTTCTTATTCCATAACTTTTACTGCACCATGTTTTTCACCAACTATTGTTTCAGTTTCCCAATGCAATTTTTTACCTTCAATTATCCTTCGATCTGTACGGTTTCAAAATTCTTGTTATCCCTGCCTCTGCTATGATGACTCTCAGTACTACTACTACTACCAGTCTGTCTGTACTGTAGTAGCTAAGCTTGCCCAGTTGGCCCGTGCCACTCTTTATGTGAAAGGTTGTAATAAAACTCAGATTCACCAGTATCTCTAGCCATTGAGTCCAGTCCTTTGGGTCGTCCTCTTGTACTACTTCTAGTCTTTTTGATCTTGACTCTTTGTTAATCTTGAGGCTTTGACAATTCACAGCAACAAATGCCGAACCAGATATATTACTATTTTGATATGATAGCCTATAGGACAAACTACTACTGTTGTAGGGATCTTGCACATACAGACCTTTGCACAAGAAAATAGGATGTTGGTGATGGTAGGTTGGACCTTCCTCACACACCTCAATTTAGAAATTCAGAACCCACCCCAATCCCCTGCTCGACTATTGTACTGCCTTGTCATAACTATTAGGTCTCCGAACCCTCCCCCCAAGATACCCAACAAGTAGACAACCCAGAACATAACACACCCAACCTCCCAGTCGTGGAAGCAATGCACATGCACACCCTTACTTTAATTTTCTCACTCATGTAAGTTAGTCCACCCCAAATACCACCACGTCTATGTAAGTTCAAAATGTTTATTTTGAATTGAGAAGCTCTGTACATTGTTCTATTATAAGATGCAGCACCAACCGTAAAATTAAAAAAATAAACATTGTTACACTTACTTACAGTTGGGAATTAAATCATGATAACTGAACAGTGATGGAAGGCAGCGCCACCATCCCCTAGGAATTTAGTTTATATAAATTTATAAATGAAGATCTGAGTGAAGGGACCCCTCACTTTAGAAGAACCTAGTATTGGTAGTTGTTGCATCATTCATAAGCTCTGCAAAGCTCTGGTTCATAGAAGGGAATCTTCCGTCTAATGCGAAAAATTAAATGGTGCGCGTTAGTATATTGCAACTTGCAAGCATTTCTCAGCCGTGCCAAAAAGTGTAGCATTTATGGATAAGCAATATGGACTAACAGTACACCAGTACTTCATAAAAAAGTGGCTTGTTAATGTTTTTGTTGACCGCTTGTATGCAGCACGTAGACAGTAGCAGTGTGAGGCAGGTCATGTGGGCTCAAAGGTGTCTTATACAAAAAGCTGCAAGGTAACGTCACATGTACAAAAATAAAAGACACAAAGGTAAAATGGTTGCATGGCTCGGGCTAACTAAGCAAAGGCTAGAATGACCATATATAACTATTAAGGTCTACTCTACTACTACCTGATTTGTACTAGTGATGTATGTTAGTATACTATGAACTCATTTTTCAACCTTGCTACTGATCAATAGGGGGAGGTGTATATGACGCCTAATAAATGTGTAATGTTTTCTAGGCGCACTACCGACCACCATTGCCGGGGCCAGCGAAGGCGACGCGGAGGGAGAGGATGCGGCAGTTGCTGCAGACACGGACGATGGAGCGGTAGGGGGAGTGGCAGCACCAGTGGCGGGCGGTGGTAAGTTAGATTCATAGTCCTTAACTATTGTTGAACTTGACAGTACACTCACTGCAAGGGTGTACTGTATGTATACTGTACTGTTGAGACTTAGGGCCCCATTAGGATGGCGGACGTATTGCCCCCGCCAGGCCGGCGGTATTCATCACCGACACCGCAGGGGCAAACCTCCCGCCATCCCTGTAGAAAAGAGTCAGACCCCCCACATGTCGACCAGGCGGAAAAGAGTTCAATATGGTGGTGGTGTCTCTCTGAACACACCGCCAGCCATATAATCTGCATTTTGGAATGCCTTTGCGTGGCGGCATTGCCGTCCACCACGGAAAGGCATGCAGACATTGCAGAGTATGCTTGGGGGCCCCCATGGAGGGTACCTATGCTATGGTACCTCCCTGCCTTTCAAAGCAAAACATGACAGGCTCCGCGCGGGGCCTGTCATGTTGTGCTTGGAAAAGCAGCACAACATGTATTTTTAGCATTGCTTTCGGCACCGCCAACCAGAATGTAAAAAAAACAGGATGCGCTCGCCACTGTGCCGGGCGCATCCTCCTAATTAATTGTCCCCACGGGACCCCCACCCTTTTTAGCGTGAGGATGGCGGTTCCGATGTCCTAAGTAAGTATGAGTTGTTGTGAACGTTTGAAGAGTGAACTAGAAGACTAGAATCCCTTTAATTGGCATAGGAGCAGGAGTATTGAGTAACCAATGGCCTCATCTATCTGATTTCAATTCCGCTTTGAAAGTGTTATGGAGAAGAGCACCTGGTGCACTGTTCAACTAAAAAGTGAAAGACGGGTGGAAGGAAGGACGGGCGAGATTTAAAATATTATGTACTACTGTGCTTTATAATATAGTGCTACTCTACCATGCCACTATGTGTATAAATAATTAACTTGTCTTACTGTTTTTCTAAGAGTATATTTTACAATTGTCTTGTTTTTTTCTTTTTGATACACAGCTACTCCTAAACTCAATTGAAAGGAGTTGGCCGCCAAGGCACGGCGACGGAAGCTGGAGGCAATCCAGCGTGAATACCGGCAGCTGGTGTTCTTGGCAGAGGAGGAGGAGGAGACTGCAGCAGCAATTGAAGCCTCCTCCAGTGCCCCGGGCCCCAGCCACCGCCCTCCAGCGGTACGGCACCACCATCTGGCGGCTGCCCACCACCACCGCAGTGCCATCTCTGGTGCCCCCCCACTGTGGCTGCAACTGCCGCGCCCTCAGACGCCGCTTCACCCGTTTAGAGGGGCAGATGCGTGTCCTCCTTCAGTCCCGCCCCACACCTTAGTCCCTGTCTTCAAGTTCTGCCCCTTTTTTAATTCTTGTTTGGGTAGGTGGGAACTGGTTTGGGCGTTGGGTTTACTTTTCGGACTACTATTTTCTCCTGGACTTTCCTACGGACATTGGTTGGGGTTAAGGAGGGGGGTGGGTCAGCGTTTGTGGGTTTTTAGTTTATTTTTGTTAAGGTAAATTAAATATATTTTTCTATGTTACATGCAATGTTGTTAATGTTTTGTAGGTGGGGTTACTGTTTTACATCACACTGTTTCCTTGCTGGTGCAGGGCCGTCCATAGCCTGTGTTTGATTGAAATAATAGGCTGACTGTGTAAGACACAAACAGATAGATGCGACACACCTCACTGATTGACTTGTCCTACTAGTACTTTCAGTCTGTCCTCTAGTCTATGCATTCTTCATCTGGACTGGTGTGTGAAATTGAATTCATTGAAAACATGTCCATTATTAATTCTGCCTCCCCCAAACTTCTCTCTTACCTGTGCTTGATGTTTATGTTTAACTTAGGCACAGCAATGGCGGCATGGTGAAGATGGTTTCCTTTTTCTAACATGCCATGATTGGGGTGGTGGTGGTAGTATAGTAGTAGTAGTAGACACTGGCTGGGCGGCAGCATTTGCAAAAAAAGAAAAGGAGAAAGTCAATCGCCTTTGAGAGACTGTTAGAGGAGTAGTAGAATGAAGTACAGTACAGAACTTACCGAGCAACATTAATATGCTAAAATATTTTACAACAAAACATAATGGTGGTTGGGATAGCTTACTAGACAGAGTTACAAACTATAGTTGTGTCAACTCGAGTCACTTGACTAGGCCTACAGCCTAACAGTTAGTGCTGTGTATGAGGAATGACAACAAACAAATCCAATCAATGCCGGCAATTAATGCTGAGGTATATGTTCCTTTGTTAAATAAAATAACCTCTAAAATATCCTACCCATGGGTGGGCAAGGAGAAGAAGATCATCGCTCTGCCTTGAAATTGAAGTACTGTTGCTTTTGCCACATCTGCCCCAGCAAGTGTGTGATTAAGTATTGGTGTACATTTAATTTAGTCACACCGACAATAAGTCACACAGCCCGGGGGAAGAGGGTTAGGGTTTGTTGAATGGATGGGAAGGGGGTTTTGGGAAAGGTTTGACATTGAAAAACAGTATGCATGGACAAACAAACGACAATCTTTGAAGACTAACATATCCATATGTTAAGGGAGAAAAAGGAAATGCATGCATGATGATGAGAGACCCGGATTACATACACTTCTTGTTCTGTTGTTCCGGCCTTAATACTTTTACAGATAGCAAATAGAAATTTTAAATATTGGTAGGGAAGAATCGTAAACAGAGAGCAAACCTAATTATAATAATAACAACAACAAGAACACACTGTTGTAAAGATTGTATACAAAAAAATTATTCAAATTATTTAAAAGAAGATAAAAGTTGATACTGTTACTGTGTTATCCTGGTAAAAAATGTGGACTGGATTTGCATCTCGGCATTCCTCTTGGTCCTCTTGTCCATCAATCTTGGGTGTGTCGCCACTCGCCACTGCCAGGCTGGAATTTTTTTTTCGATTTATTGGTAAGGTAAGTGTGCAGTGTAATGTTTTCCAAAGTATAGGGCAAGGCCCGGCCTGTAATTGTAGATGGAAAACCAAAGGGGATATTGAGAAACAAAGTTGAAACAAATGCACAAGTGATGGTGTAGTAAAACTTTCCGAGGTGGCATGTATGCATCATCTCTACTCTAGTCTGTTTCCAGCATTGACCTTCAACAATAACAGGAGAGAACAGGCCCACAGTGACAGGCCTGACAAAACGTTGTTTAGCAGTAGCACATCCTACGTTAGACTTTAGAGTACTTTTTTTTTTTTTAAAGAGTTGGACAAAGGCAATGCACATTATCCATTCCAAAAATAGCATTTTACAGTTTAAGTTAGTAAATCAATGCACCGCAGTCATCCCACCGCTACATTCTTTTCCACTTCTACACAGACATTTGGATCTGCTGTGGTTGTGGTTGACGTGTTTACCTTTAGGCTTTTAAGTTTTTCTTTATGCCACTCATGAAACGTCCTCCTGACTTCATCATCATCTCCGATACTTTTACTGACTGACTGTGAAGATCGGCCTGCAGTAGAAGTAAAATTGTTATTACACAACAAGAGTAGAAATATTATTGACTTGAGTCAGTCTTTAGTGTGTACAGAAAGATAGATTGCTAGTACACTTTGACTTCACTTTGTGGACAACAAACAAACAACGAAAACACAAACACCAATCACTCAGAGTCAGGTGTCCAATGCATGCCATTAATTGTCATTACCTGTTCCTTCTCATCTTAAGTTAACGGGCCGTTTATTTCGCCATCATCATCATGGACGGTGCTGTTGTCTCAATCATACTCATTGCGCAGATTGAGTGAGTCCCCTTCCTGTATTTAATTAAAAGCAATGTATCACCAAGCTGCAGGAGAAGTACAAATTTCTTATTTGCAAGAAGGGGAAAATTGAATTCACCTTGAGTTAAGTTTAGTGTGTTCTGTAGAAAGATGATTAGTGCACAATTACATAACTTCATGCACAACAAACACAACAAAATCATTTAGTCTGCGACTCTGCGTCCAATGCATGGCATCAATCATTACCTGTTCCATCTTATTTTCAGTTAATAATGGGCAGTCTCTCTCGGCTCTGAAAGGAGGATAGCTATAGTAGTCATCTTATTCATGCTACACTTCTTTTGGCAGAACTAGGAAAGTTTGAATTTGTTCTTCTAGTATTTACCATCATCCAATCATCATTCATGAGGGCAATGGATTTGGGCGGGACATTCAGTATGATGGAGCGGAGGAGCTGGATTCGGAGGACTGTACTGTCAAATTGCAGACACCTGAAACTTGTATATGAAATAAGAAGAGTAGAAGACGGTGGTAATGGATTTGTTGTGATTCACAAGTTTGTAACCGGAACGACAGACACACAAATAAAGGGGGAAAAAAGGGAGGAAGACAGTAAGTGCAAGCCTAATTGTCAGGGAAGTATAGCTCGTCCTCAAACTCTGGGGGTTCAGCCAGTAGTAGGTAATCATCATGTGACACACTACTTCCGTCACCTGAGCCGCTGTCCTCATCTTCCTCCATTGCTTCATGTATTGTGTAAATTGGTGGTATGAAGTGCTGATTAATTTTGATCATTGTTAACCTCTCCACGTTTTTGGGCAAGAGACTGGTCCTTCTCAATGTTACAATGGAACCAGCAGCACTGAAAACACATTCGGAAGAGACACTTGCGACAGGGCAAGCCAGATAGCTTATCGCCAGCCTGCTGAGCAGTGGCCAATCAGACCTTTTCCTATACCAATACTGCAATGGGTTTTGATCAATGTACACCTCTGTTGGGTCATCCAGATAGGCCTGGACCATCCGCTCAATGTTCAGGGGTGCTGCTGGTAAGCTTTCGTGCTCTTTTCTCTGTGCATCAGCACTGTGCTTATTAATGCCTAACTGTACATACCAATCGTCTAACGATTGAACTGGGCCTATTGATCCAGTTATTGTTGCTGTTGTCGATAGTGATGGTGAGTGTTGTGAACCAAACACACTGCCCTCAGCCGACGAAGTTGCACTTGATCCTGCATGCCCTGCTGCAGTACTTCTTGTGGGTTGATCTTGCGGGCTTTTAGTTAGCAGCCGTTCGTTTTCCAACTTACTGGCTGCTTCAGCTATACAAGTTTTGTAGCGGGCAACATCAATCTCGAAATAAAGCAAAGAATGTCTTCAGTCCAAATTTTGCACGTGGATCCAGAATTATGGCACAAATGTAATGGTCTTGTGACAAAATTGTATTTTGTATCCTTACATTTTCAGTTAAGCGACGGGCTAAGCTCTCCACCAAGTGATAGGCTTCCCTTTTGTCCTCTACACCTTTGTATGATTCAGACACATTCTTCAGCTGATGCTTTAGCATTTGCAATAATGGGATAGCTTGGGCCATTGTACAGTCCTCCTTGCTGACTTAACCTGTGAAGACCTCGAAAGGACAAAGCATCTCAGTCAGGCATTTAATTAGGCTCCATTGCTCCATCTCAAGGTTCATGCCTTTAACAGTAGCATCCCCTCTTCTTTTCCAGACATATTCATGGAGTGACCTGTACTGCTCATACAGACGATCAAGCATGTAATACGTTGAGTTCCAACGTGTTGCCACCTCCTGGATGAGTGCCTTGACTGCCATCCTATGTTCACGTTGGATGATCCTCAGCTGCTTCCGAGCTTTAAAAGAATGGCTGAAATGAGTGCATATTCTTCGGCAGATGGCCAGTAAATTGCTGACTATGGGTTCTTTTTTCAGAAAGTCTTGAACGATAATGTTTATGCAGTGCGCCAAACACGGAACCCTGAAATAGGAACCAAGTTCCATGGCCTTAAGTACATTACTGCCATTGTCTGTGGCAACAAAACCAATACTAAGCCCTCTTGGCTGCAGCCATTCCAAAACCTTGCTGCGAAACTCGTCTAAAATGTTTTCAGCCGTAAGAGATTTCTCCATGGCTAACAGGGCTACAGTTGCATGTTTCTGAGTACCTTTAAAAATCGCAGCTGTGTCAACAGCACCTCACAGATAGCTTATCTCTAACCCCCACAAAAGAGACCCAGTGTGCAGTGATGCACATGTAATCTGTGGCTTGGCAACTGGTCCACATGTCTGTTGTCAGGTGGATATTGTGAACAGCACTCTGCTGCAAAGCTTGTCCAACCAATTCCTGCACATCATGATGTAGTGCCCCAACAGCAATTCTTGCAAAATAGGACCGGCTGGAAACCTTCCATTTAGGGCAGATGGCTGACACAAATTTAAGGAAACCCACCCCTTCCACAAATGAAAAAGGAAGAAGGTCCAGCGCTAACATTTTAGCCAGCTTCGCATTGTACAACCGTGCCATTGGGTGGTTGCGTTGGAACTGCCCCTCCAACCTAAACATGCTCTCAATGGTAGGCTGGATTACTTTCCCTTGTGGTGCTGTTTTCATTAACCCACTTAGGCTCAACTACACAGTTTGTCTCATTGCGGTACTCGGTCGCCTTGGTGTCTCAGCCTGACTCTGAATATGGCTCTTACTGCGGTGCCACTCAGATGTTACTGAGGAGGATGTGGGCGGTACCACTGCACTACTGGGGACAGGGCTAGAAATGCCTCCCTCTTCTTCACCTTCCACCGCAATAATATCGCTCCCTGATTCTTCCTGACCAACTTCAATGGGTTGAGTTTTTCTACATTCTTTTAACTGAAGTAGGTGTTTCTCCCACACGATAGTGTGGTGTATTCTGAGATGACTTGCTTGGCCTCCGGTACCATAGTTTGTACCAAGCTTACCCCGCCGAACACCTTGCCGACAAATTGAGCAGATAGCAACGTTCTCCTCCTTGGTGCTAACAGAAAAGAAGTCCCAAACTGGGGAGGAGAACTTTCTGGCACTGCTGGATGTGCCACTTTCAATACCAGATGAACTGAAGGGTGTGCTTGAAATGTGACCCTGTGCACCTAGACTGTGACTTTTACTACCACTACCTACTGAGATGGTTGAGCTGGATGTAGGTCCCTGCCGGGCCTTGGAAAATATGGCAGCTGGAGGTAGTGGTGGTGTAACCTGTTTTGGTGATATTCGTGCTACATCCCGCTCAGTAGGAGCCTTTCTGGATAGGGTGAGAATGTTGGTCTCCAATCCCTTTGGGGCGGGAGTAATGTGCGTGATGACTGGCTCGTCTTCATCAACATCACCATCACCCCCCTCTTCTACATCTACCTCCATTACTCTAAGTTTTTCTGGGACCTTCCTTTTCAGAAGCATTGTCTTCTGGCGTATATCACTCTCAGACTGAGCTGGTGGGTGCCAAGTGGCATCACGATCATCAGAAGGGGGGCTTGAAGAAGAAGGTGATGGGCTAAGCCTCCTTTTCCTTGCTGGTGGTCTGGAAGACAATAGATCTTCTGAAACAGTGGTTTGACTTTGCTCCACCTTCTTGTTGCGGCTGCTGGTGTTCTTGTTGCGGCCGCTGCTGTTCTTGTTGCGGCTGCTGCTGTTCTTGTTGCGGCTGCGCTGCTGTTCTTGTTGCGGCCGCTGCTGTTCTTGTTGCGGCTGCTGCTGTTCTTGTTGCGGCTGCTGCTGTTCTTGTTGTGGCTGCTGCTGTTCTTGTTGCGGCTGCACACTTATCTGCTGAGTTTGCGCCTGTGTTGATTGTGTACTACTTTGCAATAATTACATTTCTTCAACATCGCTGCTCGTTAGTAGACTGACTACCTCTGCGACACTAAAGCCCTTGGGCCTAGGTTGGTGGGGTTGGACCGCTGGTGCTGAGGTGCTGCTCCCAGCTTGGTTCCCGGACAACGCTGCTGCAGACGTAATTTTTTTGGTGCCAAAAAAAACATTGGCCAGCACACCACCAGTCGTCGTTAATGGCACTTCCTTTTTCTGTTCCTTCTCACCGGCAACTTTCTTGGTACTGGACCAGGTACCTTTCTTTGAGGCCATCTTCTTCAGATGTCAGGCAGGATGCAGATACACAACAAGTTCTGGTCACACGTGGACGTGATGCGCAGCAGGACTACTGTCTGGCTGGCAGTACAACGGGTAGCCGGCTGATGTTGATGACACCTCCTCCTCTGGCTTTTTGTGCACCTAAAAGCAAATAAGCCAGGAGAAGAACATCAGTGAAAAGTTGCATTTGTTGTTGTGGTTCAGTTACTTACTACTGTACTAGTGCAAACAAAAGATATAGTCTAGCCATTTATAACTTTTTTTGAGCACGGGCTATGTTATGCTACTGTGTACAGTCAGTCACACACTACACTCTCAGGAAGGATAGGAAAGTTAATAAGAACCACCAAAATAAAAATGTAATGGAAGTGGGGTGGACCCTATTTGCCATTAAATTATTTGAGCATCTCAGCATCCATGGAGCGGCTGCTGGCAAAGAGGGTGGATGGATGGAAGCAGTAAGCCAATAGGAAAACCATGCAGGCCTATATGGCAAAAGCAGGACACTAATAACACAAAAAAAGGCCACCAGCCACATGGACACTCACAAATCACAAACAAGCAGGGGGCCTGGGAAACACCAGGAGCTGACAAAAGGCCTATAAAAGCCAGGTAAAGGATGCATGCTAAATCACACTGCTTTGCCTTTTTAATGCAACAAAATGCAAATACGAACATTCACAGGCCCCAAAAAGAACTGCAGGGTGCATGCATTGCACACCAACACACACTAGACACACACAACAAAAGCATATCTTTAAGACAACCAACATCAGAAAGCCCACCCCAAAAAAACAAACTTCCCCAACTCAATCCAATGCCATCCATGCCCTAAATGATGTCTAAATTCAACAGACCACACAGAAAACACTTGATTAATAAAGCTGTGGCTACCTGCTCTGATCCTACTGGATGAAAGCAGGCCTGTTGGCAGACAGGGCCAGGCAAGCTTGCAGGCCTAGGCTTCAAAATGGCCCCCAGCCACATGGCCAGGCCCAACAACATCAGAAAGCCCACCCCAAAAAAACACACTTCCCTAACTCAATCCAATGCCATCCATGCCCTAAATGATGTCTAAATGCAACAGACCACACAGAAAACACTTGATTAATAAAGCTGTGGCTATCTGCTCTGATCCTACTGGATGAAAGCAGGCCTGTTGGCAGACAAGGCCAGGCAAGCTTGCAGGCCTATGATTCAAATGGCCACCAGCCACATGGCCAGGCCCAACATCAGAAACCCAACCCAAAAAAACACATTTCCCAACTAATTCCAATGCCATCCAGGCCCTAAATGATGCTTGAAAATGAAATACATTAAAAAAACACCAAAGGAACAGTTGCTTCATCATGCACACACCCATGAGGCCAAGACTAGCTCGGCCTACTACTGACTACTACTACCCCCAACATTTTAAAAAAAAGGAATGATGATAGTTACCAAAAATAAATTGTAGTTATAAAAACTGCAATGCCCACAATCAAACAGACACAACAACCACTTACTTGTAAAATATCCAAATAAAAAATCCTCAAATCCAATTGCAATGATGCAGCAGACAAAAAGAGTGATCTTTACAGCTCAAAATCCAAAGGCAGAATGAGCTGGAGATGAATAAAGCACTGGGAGGAGCCTGCTGGACAGGAACAGGAAGTTGGAGATTCTGTGGCACTTCCTCCCTCTCCCCACCTTTTTAAAAAAGGACTCCTTGCACAAAAAAAGACAGCCAAATGTCAATCTGAGGAGTTGTTTTCATCGAAAATCATCATTTGCAGAAGGTTTCATGCTGCTAGAGCTGATATTCTTCTCCAAATTGAAAATTTTACATGTTCGAGTTCTCGAGCTTCACATTACTTCCGCCGGATGTCGATGGCGTGTCCAAAATGACTTGATCGCGTTCTCTCACTCCCTGTTGCGTTGGATATGACGTGTTCGGGGTCTCTTTCTCCTTTTCGCGTTCGATTAGACGTGCCCGCGTCCTCACGCTCTCGCTCGCAGTGGAGAATGACGTGTTCGAGATCGCAATCTTCTCATACTCTCGCGGTGCATGATCGCGAGAAGAAAGACGTGATCGCGCGACAAATGACGTGATCGCGCGACAAATAACGTTAATGCGGGCGCGAACTGTCGCGAGACAGCGCAAAATGGCTACCAACAATCCAACATCTCGTGGAGAACGCTACCGGGTCGGGAAAATTTGTCGGTGAACGCGGGGATTCAGGTACGTCGATCGCACGCACGCGAGAATGTATTTTTTTACAGCGCGAGCAAGAAACAAATTACCGCTAAGATGCGGATTGCGGAAATTTTGACATTTTCGCGCTTTCCGCGGATCGCGAAAATGCCAAATTATCGCAATTTCCGCGAGCGGAACGGAATTTTGGCCCAGGCCTATTCTAAAGTATGAAATTATTTAACAAAGTATTAAAACTAATTTTTTGTTTTTTGAGATATTTTCCTTTATTGGGAAATTACATTTAGGATGGCAAGAAAAGATCAAAAGAGAAGACAAGAAAGAAACCAGTCCTACTTCAAGAAAAGTAAAAAGAGGAAATTAGATGAACCACAAAACATTACATGGCAAAAAAAGACTTCTGCTCAGAGAACCAAACAGTTTCTTAAAACAATTATACTGCCTTTAAAAACAGACATTTGGGTCTGCTGTGGTTGTGGTTGACGTGTTTACCTTTAGGCTTTTAAGTTTTTCTTTATGCCACTCATGAAACGTCCTCCTGACTTCATCATCATCTCCGATACTTTTACTGACTGACTGTGAAGATCGGCCTGCAGTAGAAGTAAAATTGTTATTACACAACAAGAGTAGAAATATTATTGACTTGAGTCAGTCTTTAGTGTGTACAGAAAGATAGATTGCTAGTACACTTTGACTTCACTTTGTGGACAACAAACAAACAACGAAAACACAAACACCAATCACTCAGAGTCAGGTGTCCAATGCATGCCATTAATTGTCATTACCTGTTCCTTCTCATCTTAAGTTAACGGGCCGTTTATTTCGCCATCATCATCATGGACGGTGCTGTTGTCTCAATCATACTCATTGCGCAGATTGAGTGAGTCCCCTTCCTGTATTTAATTAAAAGCAATGTATCACCAAGCTGCAGGAGAAGTACAAATTTCTTATTTGCAAGAAGGGGAAAATTGAATTCACCTTGAGTTAAGTTTAGTGTGTTCTGTAGAAAGATGATTAGTGCACAATTACATAACTTCATGCACAACAAACACAACAAAATCATTTAGTCTGCGACTCTGCGTCCAATGCATGGCATCAATCATTACCTGTTCCATCTTATTTTCAGTTAATAATGGGCAGTCTCTCTCGGCTCTGAAAGGAGGATAGCTATAGTAGTCATCTTATTCATGCTACACTTCTTTTGGCAGAACTAGGAAAGTTTGAATTTGTTCTTCTAGTATTTACCATCATCCAATCATCATTCATGAGGGCAATGGATTTGGGCGGGACATTCAGTATGATGGAGCGGAGGAGCTGGATTCGGAGGACTGTACTGTCAAATTGCAGACACCTGAAACTTGTATATGAAATAAGAAGAGTAGAAGACGGTGGTAATGGATTTGTTGTGATTCACAAGTTTGTAACCGGAACGACAGACACACAAATAAAGGGGGGAAAAAGGGAGGAAGACAGTAAGTGCAAGCCTAATTGTCAGGGAAGTATAGCTCGTCCTCAAACTCTGGGGGTTCAGCCAGTAGTAGGTAATCATCATGTGACACACTACTTCCGTCACCTGAGCCGCTGTCCTCATCTTCCTCCATTGCTTCATGTATTGTGTAAATTGGTGGTATGAAGTGCTGATTAATTTTGATCATTGTTAACCTCTCCACGTTTTTGGGCAAGAGACTGGTCCTTCTCAATGTTACAATGGAACCAGCAGCACTGAAAACACATTCGGAAGAGACACTTGCGACAGGGCAAGCCAGATAGCTTATCGCCAGCCTGCTGAGCAGTGGCCAATCAGACCTTTTCCTATACCAATACTGCAATGGGTTTTGATCAATGTACACCTCTGTTGGGTCATCCAGATAGGCCTGGACCATCCGCTCAATGTTCAGGGGTGCTGCTGGTAAGCTTTCGTGCTCTTTTCTCTGTGCATCAGCACTGTGCTTATTAATGCCTAACTGTACATACCAATCGTCTAACGATTGAACTGGGCCTATTGATCCAGTTATTGTTGCTGTTGTCGATAGTGATGGTGAGTGTTGTGAACCAAACACACTGCCCTCAGCCGACGAAGTTGCACTTGATCCTGCATGCCCTGCTGCAGTACTTCTTGTGGGTTGATCTTGCGGGCTTTTAGTTAGCAGCCGTTCGTTTTCCAACTTACTGGCTGCTTCAGCTATACAAGTTTTGTAGCGGGCAACATCAATCTCGAAATAAAGCAAAGAATGTCTTCAGTCCAAATTTTGCACGTGGATCCAGAATTATGGCACAAATGTAATGGTCTTGTGACAAAATTGTATTTTGTATCCTTACATTTTCAGCTAAGCGACGGGCTAAGCTCTCCACCAAGTGATAGGCTTCCCTTTTGTCCTCTACACCTTTGTATGATTCAGACACATTCTTCAGCTGATGCTTTAGCATTTGCAATAATGGGATAGCTTGGGCCATTGTACAGTCCTCCTTGCTGACTTAACCTGTGAAGACCTCGAAAGGACAAAGCATCTCAGTCAGGCATTTAATTAGGCTCCATTGCTCCATCTCAAGGTTCATGCCTTTAACAGTAGCATCCCCTCTTCTTTTCCAGACATATTCATGGAGTGACCTGTACTGCTCATACAGACGATCAAGCATGTAATACGTTGAGTTCCAACGTGTTGCCACCTCCTGGATGAGTGCCTTGACTGCCATCCTATGTTCACGTTGGATGATCCTCAGCTGCTTCCGAGCTTTAAAAGAATGGCTGAAATGAGTGCATATTCTTCGGCAGATGGCCAGTAAATTGCTGACTATGGGTTCTTTTTTCAGAAAGTCTTGAACGATAATGTTTATGCAGTGCGCCAAACACGGAACCCTGAAATAGGAACCAAGTTCCATGGCCTTAAGTACATTACTGCCATTGTCTGTGGCAACAAAACCAATACTAAGCCCTCTTGGCTGCAGCCATTCCAAAACCTTGCTGCGAAACTCGTCTAAAATGTTTTCAGCCGTAAGAGATTTCTCCATGGCTAACAGGGCTACAGTTGCATGTTTCTGAGTACCTTTAAAAATCGCAGCTGTGTCAACAGCACCTCACAGATAGCTTATCTCTAACCCCCACAAAAGAGACCCAGTGTGCAGTGATGCACATGTAATCTGTGGCTTGGCAACTGGTCCACATGTCTGTTGTCAGGTGGATATTGTGAACAGCACTCTGCTGCAAAGCTTGTCCAACCAATTCCTGCACATCATGATGTAGTGCCCCAACAGCAATTCTTGCAAAATAGGACCGGCTGGAAACCTTCCATTTAGGGCAGATGGCTGACACAAATTTAAGGAAACCCACCCCTTCCACAAATGAAAAAGGAAGAAGGTCCAGCGCTAACATTTTAGCCAGCTTCGCATTGTACAACCGTGCCATTGGGTGGTTGCGTTGGAACTGCCCCTCCAACCTAAACATGCTCTCAATGGTAGGCTGGATTACTTTCCCTTGTGGTGCTGTTTTCATTAACCCACTTAGGCTCAACTACACAGTTTGTCTCATTGCGGTACTCGGTCGCCTTGGTGTCTCAGCCTGACTCTGAATATGGCTCTTACTGCGGTGCCACTCAGATGTTACTGAGGAGGATGTGGGCGGTACCACTGCACTACTGGGGACAGGGCTAGAAATGCCTCCCTCTTCTTCACCTTCCACCGCAATAATATCGCTCCCTGATTCTTCCTGACCAACTTCAATGGGTTGAGTTTTTCTACATTCTTTTAACTGAAGTAGGTGTTTCTCCCACACGATAGTGTGGTGTATTCTGAGATGACTTGCTTGGCCTCCGGTACCATAGTTTGTACCAAGCTTACCCCGCCGAACACCTTGCCGACAAATTGAGCAGATAGCAACGTTCTCCTCCTTGGTGCTAACAGAAAAGAAGTCCCAAACTGGGGAGGAGAACTTTCTGGCACTGCTGGATGTGCCACTTTCAATACCAGATGAACTGAAGGGTGTGCTTGAAATGTGACCCTGTGCACCTAGACTGTGACTTTTACTACCACTACCTACTGAGATGGTTGAGCTGGATGTAGGTCCCTGCCGGGCCTTGGAAAATATGGCAGCTGGAGGTAGTGGTGGTGTAACCTGTTTTGGTGATATTCGTGCTACATCCCGCTCAGTAGGAGCCTTTCTGGATAGGGTGAGAATGTTGGTCTCCAATCCCTTTGGGGCGGGAGTAATGTGCGTGATGACTGGCTCGTCTTCATCAACATCACCATCACCCCCCTCTTCTACATCTACCTCCATTACTCTAAGTTTTTCTGGGACCTTCCTTTTCAGAAGCATTGTCTTCTGGCGTATATCACTCTCAGACTGAGCTGGTGGGTGCCAAGTGGCATCACGATCATCAGAAGGGGTGCTTGAAGAAGAAGGTGATGGGCTAAGCCTCCTTTTCCTTGCTGGTGGTCTGGAAGACAATAGATCTTCTGAAACAGTGGTTTGACTTTGCTCCACCTTCTTGTTGCGGCTGCTGGTGTTCTTGTTGCGGCCGCTGCTGTTCTTGTTGCGGCTGCTGCTGTTCTTGTTGCGGCTGCGCTGCTGTTCTTGTTGCGGCCGCTGCTGTTCTTGTTGCGGCTGCTGCTGTTCTTGTTGCGGCTGCTGCTGTTCTTGTTGTGGCTGCTGCTGTTCTTGTTGCGGCTGCACACTTATCTGCTGAGTTTGCGCCTGTGTTGATTGTGTACTACTTTGCAATAATTACATTTCTTCAACATCGCTGCTCGTTAGTAGACTGACTACCTCTGCGACACTAAAGCCCTTGGGCCTAGGTTGGTGGGGTTGGACCGCTGGTGCTGAGGTGCTGCTCCCAGCTTGGTTCCCGGACAACGCTGCTGCAGACGTAATTTTTTTGGTGCCAAAAAAAACATTGGCCAGCACACCACCAGTCGTCGTTAATGGCACTTCCTTTTTCTGTTCCTTCTCACCGGCAACTTTCTTGGTACTGGACCAGGTACCTTTCTTTGAGGCCATCTTCTTCAGATGTCAGGCAGGATGCAGATACACAACAAGTTCTGGTCACACGTGGACGTGATGCGCAGCAGGACTACTGTCTGGCTGGCAGTACAACGGGTAGCCGGCTGATGTTGATGACACCTCCTCCTCTGGCTTTTTGTGCACCTAAAAGCAAATAAGCCAGGAGAAGAACATCAGTGAAAAGTTGCATTTGTTGTTGTGGTTCAGTTACTTACTACTGTACTAGTGCAAACAAAAGATATAGTCTAGCCATTTATAACTGTTTTTGAGCACGGGCTATGTTATGCTACTGTGTACAGTCAGTCACACACTACACTCTCAGGAAGGATAGGAAAGTTAATAAGAACCACCAAAATAAAAATGTAATGGAAGTGGGGTGGACCCTATTTGCCATTAAATTATTTGAGCATCTCAGCATCCATGGAGCGGCTGCTGGCAAAGAGGGTGGATGGATGGAAGCAGTAAGCCAATAGGAAAACCATGCAGGCCTATATGGCAAAAGCAGGACACTAATAACACAAAAAAAGGCCACCAGCCACATGGACACTCACAAATCACAAACAAGCAGGGGGCCTGGGAAACACCAGGAGCTGACAAAAGGCCTATAAAAGCCAGGTAAAGGATGCATGCTAAATCACACTGCTTTGCCTTTTTAATGCAACAAAATGCAAATACGAACATTCACAGGCCCCAAAAAGAACTGCAGGGTGCATGCATTGCACACCAACACACACCAGACACACACAACAAAAGCATATCTTTAAGACAACCAACATCAGAAAGCCCACCCCAAAAAAACAAACTTCCCCAACTCAATCCAATGCCATCCATGCCCTAAATGATGTCTAAATTCAACAGACCACACAGAAAACACTTGATTAATAAAGCTGTGGCTACCTGCTCTGATCCTACTGGATGAAAGCAGGCCTGTTGGCAGACAGGGCCAGGCAAGCTTGCAGGCCTAGGCTTCAAAATGGCCCCCAGCCACATGGCCAGGCCCAACAACATCAGAAAGCCCACCCCAAAAAAACACACTTCCCTAACTCAATCCAATGCCATCCATGCCCTAAATGATGTCTAAATTAAACAGACCACACAGAAAACACTTTATTAATAAAGCTGTGGCTACCTGCTCTGATCCTACTGGATGAAAGCAGGCCTGTTGGCAGACAAGGCCAGGCAAGCTTGCAGGCCTAGGCGTCAAAATGGCCACCAGCCACATGGCCAGGCCCAACAACATCAGAAAGCCCACCCCAAAAAAACACACTTCCCCAACTCAATCCAATGCCATCCATGCCCTAAATGATGTCTAAATGCAACAGACCACACAGAAAACACTTGATTAATAAAGCTGTGGCTATCTGCTCTGATCCTACTGGATGAAAGCAGGCCTGTTGGCAGACAAGGCCAGGCAAGCTTGCAGGCCTAGGATTCAAATGGCCACCAGCCACATGGCCAGGCCCAACATCAGAAACCCAACCCAAAAAAACACATTTCCCAACTAATTCCAATGCCATCCAGGCCCTAAATGATGCTTGAAAATGAAATACATTAAAAAAACACCAAAGGAACAGTTGCTTCATCATGCACACACCCATGAGGCCAAGACTAGCTCGGCCTACTACTGACTACTACTACCCCCAACATTTAAAAAAAAAGGAATGATGATAGTTACCAAAAATAAATTGCAGTTATAAAAACTGCAATGCCCACAATCAAACAGACACAACAACCACTTACTTGTAAAATATCCAAATAAAAAATCCTCAAATCCAATTGCAATGATGCAGCAGACAAAAAGAGTGATCTTTACAGCTCAAAATCCAAAGGCAGAATGAGCTGGAGATGAATAAAGCACTGGGAGGAGCCTGCTGGACAGGAACAGGAAGTTGGAGATTCTGTGGCACTTCCTCCCTCTCCCCACCTTTTTAAAAAAGGACTCCTTGCACAAAAAAAGACAGCCAAATGTCAATCTGAGGAGTTGTTTTCATCGAAAATCATCATTTGCAGAAGGTTTCATGCTGCTAGAGCTGATATTCTTCTCCAAATTGAAAATTTTACATGTTCGAGTTCTCGAGCTTCACATTACTTCCGCCGGATGTCGATGGCGTGTCCAAAATGACTTGATCGCGTTCTCTCACTCCCTGTCGCGTTGGATATGACGTGTTCGGGGTCTCTTTCTCCTTTTCGCGTTCAATTAGACGTGCCCGCGTCCTCACGCTCTCGCTCGCAGTGGAGAATGACGTGTTCGAGATCGCAATCTTCTCATACTCTCGCGGTGCATGATCGCAAGAAGAAAGACGTGATCGCGCGACAAATGACGTGATCGCGCGACAAATAACGTTAATGCGGGCGCGAACTGTCGCGAGACAGCGCAAAATGGCTACCAACAATCCAACATCTCGTGGAGAACGCTACCGGGTCGGGAAAATTTGTCGGTGAACGCGGGGATTCAGGTACGTCGATCGCACGCACGCGAGAATGTATTTTTTTACAGCGCGAGCAAGAAACAAATTACCGCTAAGATGCGGATTGCGGAAATTTTGACATTTTCGCGCTTTCCGCGGATCGCGAAAATGCCAAATTATCGCAATTTCCGCGAGCGGAACGGAATTTTGGCCCAGGCCTATTCTAAAGTATGAAATTATTTAACAAAGTATTAACACTAATTTTTTGTTTTTTGAGATATTTTCCTTTATTGGGAAATTACATTTAGGATGGCAAGAAAAGATCAAAAGAGAAGACAAGAAAGAAACCAGTCCTACTTCAAGAAAAGTGAAAAGAGGAAATTAGATGAACCACAAAACATTACATGGCAAAAAAAGACTTCTGCTCAGAGAACCAAACAGTTTCTTAAAACAATTATACAGACTTTCAAAAAAGTTTAAAATGTTGAAAAGAAAAAGAAAACTTTTACAACAACTGAGAAGCAAAACACAAATGGAGATGTTAAAACAACATCATTTTATGGGAAAACAATGCATATAACAAGAAGGTTAGAAGAACATAGGGACATAAGAAAAAGAATGTTTAGAAGTAACGTTGTACAAAATGCATTGAAAAATTGTAAAAAATATAAAAACAGATCAGCAGCTTTAAAGAAAAGGCAACAGATTGAAAGTATAGTAGATAAAGCTTTTGAAATAAAATGAAAATTATTTATATTAATATTGAAGAGAATGAGAACATTGGACAAAACAATGGTGTTTATGAAGGAGAAAAGTAAAAGAAAAAGACTGGTTAATAGAAGTAACTTTTGTAAACCTTTCAGTGGTGAATGGAAGCACACTTCCAGTACTGAGATTTTCTTTAATGAAGAAAGCTGTTTTTAGCAGAACACTTTAGTACATGCAATTGTTACTAGTGGTCGATGCTATGAGATGAAAGATGCTTCTCTGATTCCAAAAGAAAAAAATGGTTCCTAGGAAGAAGTAATAGCTGAAGAAGTTCAAGGGAAAGGTACACAACCTAAATTACCCAGTAGTTATTCTAGTAAATGGTGTACCAACAAAGAGTCGAAAAATCTGGCAAAAGTTTGTAGATGTTAAGAAACTTCAAAAGGCTGCATTTTACCTGGAACAGAATAATATTTTTTATAAGAATGTAAACGTTAATGAACAGATAATATAATTAGAAGAGGAAACAATAATTTCAAGTAGCCAAATTGAAAAAAGTGGGCAAGTGCAGGACTGAAGAGATTTATGAACATTATACAATACATCCTCTGTATTCAAAAGAACAAATAGGAAACATTATTGAATCATTTCAAATGAAAGAGGCAAAGGGAAGTCCCATGAGTGTATGAGAAAAAAGTTTAGAAGCTCGTTGTTTTCCACAGCTATTCCCCATTGGAGAAGGTGGATGATTTGATGACCGGGCTGTAGGGATTCCAGCTTCAGAATACACATCAACAAGAATATATTGTGAAGATCCAAGAGTTCGACAGTGCATTCTATATGTATTTAATCTTCTGTTTGAAAGCGATTTGTCTGTACTTTCATATGCAATGAACCACATATTAAAAACAGGAGTTCATCTTCAACATGTTTCTGCAAAAGAGTTTATGGACAAAGTTGAACAAAGAAATGAAAAATTAGAATCTCAGCTAATTAATTTTATGGCGTGCCAATGTGGTACCAATGAAGATTGGTATCGTCGTCCTTGAGAACTTAAATGCATGCTAAGAAACTTAGGTACACCTACATGGTTTGTAACACTTAGCTGTGCTGAAAATGCATGGGAAGATTTACTTAAATTTCTACGAGAAGCAAATTAAAATGTTAAAAACATTAAATTGAAGACAGCTGGAAAACTCTGTTCCTAATGTCCTGGAAATATATACAGGTATTTTAACCATAGGTTTCAAGCTATGATGTCATTTATCTGCAATAAAAACATTACACCTCTTGAAGAGGTAACAGATTTCTTTTGGTGAAAGGAGTATCAAGCCAGAGGTGCTCCTCATATACACATGCTATTATGGATAAAGAATGCACCAAAATTTGGAACAGATAGTGATGAAACTGTTTTGTCTTTCATCAAACAGTATGTTACATGTGCCATTCCAAGAGATGGTAGAGAAAAGAGCCTGAGACAACAAGTTTTACGCTTTCAAAGTCATCGATGTGGGAAATACTGCAGACGAGAATGCAAATGTGAAGAGAAATTTTATTTAAAAAATCGTTTTAGATTCCCACGTCCTATAATTTCTAAAGGAATGGTAAATTGTTTTTTGTCAGCAGTAAGACATACATTAACTCGGCAATCTCCCAAGAATGCATACAACTTAAAAAGAACAGAAGCTTCAAAGTGCACTAATGACTACAATCCAGTTATTTTGAAAATGTGGAATGCAAACATGGATATTCAGTATGTTGCAGATAATTCAATCGCTGTTGCTTGCTATGTTATGTCATGTATTACCAAATCTGAAAAGACAGAGATGAAAGAAATGTGCGAAGAAATTTCGTCAGAGAAGAATCTTAGCAAGGAATTGTACAGCTTCAGCTTGCAAATGCTTTTCCATAATGAGATTGAATCCTACGAAGGTTTGGATTGCTTGAGCTCAGCCAGTTTATATTCAAAGTCAAGAGGAATCATTTGAGTGAGCCTAGGTCTTGCCTCCACATGGAATAGAGTATTGAAATCTTTACCACAAATCAAATACTTAGTACAGCATGAACCAGAAAGTACTGCTATTGTCAAGACTAATATGTTGGATACATAATATCCTAACAGAAGTCCATATCTTGAAAGCCTGTATGAAATACTTCAATATTAGAGGTTTAAAAATAATGTTACAGAAAATATAAAAGAAGAAAAATATGCAGTAATTGGATGCGACGGATGTTTAGTCAAACATGCCAAATGAAATCTTATTAACCACAGGAAACTCAGTTACAAAAATCCAGATGAGAGAGAATTTTACTATTCAGCACTTCTGCAACTGTTCAAGCCTTGGCGTAATGAAACAGAAGTACTTGAACATTTTGACTGCTATGAAGATTCTTTCAATGCAACCAAAGACAGCATTGAGTGCACATTTTTCCCAACTTATCTACAAATGAACAAGAAAGCAATATTGCAGCTGAAATAGCTAGAGAAAGTTCCTAAAGCAGTCAAAGTTCTGGTCCTCCGAGTCAAGATCCACTGGGACAACTAATTATTGAAAATGAAGCAGCAATAGTCATGAGTGAGGTATAAACTGCAATGCAACAAGCACAACAGGATATTATTCCGTTGGAAAAGTAGAAGAACAACTAAATATTGAACAAAAATAAATATATCTACAAGTCAAAGAGCAGGTACAACATGGTTTGCTGCACACAAAACAGAATTCCAATGTTCACCATTTAAGCCTATTCTATTGTGCATCAGTGGTCAAGCCGGAACAGGAAAATGTTTCGTAATTAAAGTTTTGACCAGTTATCTACATAAAACTACAGAATCACATTTATCATGTGTAGTAACAGCTCCAACTGCATTAGCATCACACAATATTAAGGGTATTACTTTACATCGATTACTTATGCTACCTGTTGAACATGATTATACATTGGAATATCAGAAGCTATCTGGAGAAGCTTGTCATTAAGTCTCAAGAGTACTATAGAAAATTAAACTTTTAATCGTTGATGAAGTGAGCATAGTCTTAGACTTAAAGCTTGCTTTGAACATTTGAGAATGCAACAGATATTAAAAACAGATTATGATGTTCTGTTTGCTGGAAAACATTTAATTGGATCTAGAGACCTACTATAACTTACTCCAGTTAAAGGGCAACCTGTTTTGAAAACAGTTCTGCATGATGACACAAGGAAATCTTTGAGAAGTATTGGAAATGTAAATATTTGGATAAACTTTGAATATAAAGAACTTGTTAAGAATTTGGGACAAACAAATGATGAAGATTATGGAAATATTCTTAAAGACATAAGAATTGGCGTCTTAACGAAACATGGTAAACAACTTTTAGAAACTCGATTACTAAAGAACTTGTTCACAACTGGAAAAACAGCAGCTGAAGAAATGTACAATATGCTTGCAGAAAACAAGTCTATAGTTTGTCTACTGCCTACACTGCAAAAGTGTTCTACATTTAATCAACAACTTCTTTCTCAAACTGGAAAACAAAAAATTGTGCACATTGAAGCTATTGAATAAATTGAATGCCAGGGAGTGACAATTCTTTTTACTGACAAACTACAGGCTAAATTGCACTCTTTGGAAAAGTCTGTATCTAAAATTGCAGGATTAGAAAAGACTTTACATGTATGTATAAACTGTTGAGTAATTTTACAACGTAATTTGAATGGAGAAGAAGGATTACTAAATGGAGCAATGAGTAAAGATATAGATTTTGTAAATTTTCAAAATAGAGATGGAATAGAATTTTTGATTATAAAATTTGATCAGATCAATGAGGTAAGACAGATTGGGCGTTGTGTTGTATGCTTTGTGCTTGTAAAAGACTTGTATGTTTGCAGACAACAGTTTCCTCTGTCTCTAGCATATGCATTAACAATTGATAAATCTCAAGGTTTTAGTACAGACAGAGCTTTTGTAAATATTGGAAGTACAGTGTTTAAAGAAGGGATGGCGTATATTGCATTGTCTTGAGTAAGAACTTTGTCTAGTTTGTATTTGATCGATTTTGATAGATTTTGATGAGAAAAAGGTAACTGCTGATGTAAATTGTGTAAGAGAGTACAATAGTTTAAGAAGACTTTATGTTCCAGATTTAGTTGAATATCCCATATATGAGAAACGTCTAGTGTATCCAAAAACAGAAATATCTCAAACATGCAATTGAGGTTCAAGAAAAGAAAACAACTGAAGAGAAAGTTCAAAGTGCAAAGAAAGAAAAATAGAAAGTGTTGATGACATTGTATGATACCAGTTGGAAAACAGTTCTGGTATCAACTGTTATGCAAATATGATTCTGAATGTTGTGTTTCATCTAGCAGATCTTCACCATGATATCATGAAATATTGTGAAAAAAGATTCTGTCCTGCACTGCAACATTTATTTCAACAGTTGGTTAGTGACAGAAGTAGAATGCATAGTGCTTCTGGCATATTGCATCTTTTAGATATATGTAGTGGTTCAGTGATGTTGTACATACAACAAGATGCACAAGAATTTTTAATGCTGATGCTTGGGTATTAGAAGATGAAAGAATACACATTAATAACTTATTTGGAGTAAATTATACATGGGAGCATAGCTAAGAAGTGTTTTCATTTAGTTCTATCACTTAAATACAAGCAGAACGATTCCTATACTGAACAGTACCAGACTGCAAATCAGTACCGTTTTGCAAATTGATAAAAACAGCCAGTCAGGATATGACATGTTCACAATGTAAATCAGAGATGTTGTCTTCATTACATTTAAAAAGATTTGGAAAATACGTCATTTTAATGTTACAATGCTGTAGAGCACATGGAAGAAAATTGGATAAGATAATTACAGATTTTAAAGGAAGTCAAATATCTATTTCAGGAAGAACTTTTACAACAGTGGCTATTATTTTTCATAATGGACCCACTACAACATCTGGACACTATACCGTTTACTTAAAGTGTAACAAGGGATGGACGCTTTGCAATGATGCTCACCTGGAATTCAAACCTAGATTGCCTTTTTAATTACCAAATTCATATATGTTATTTCTGCAGCCAAAGTTTTGAGTACATTATTGGGCCTATGGGGAAGATGTCAAAAGAAAGTAAAGAGCACTGTAAAGTATTAGTGTTTATGTTTAGTGTTATAATTCTTATTTGCCCAAATTGATATTACTTTTGGAAAATTGTGTTTACAAGCAAATTGTTTCTTTATTAGTTGTCCATATTGTAGCAGATGTAAATAAGGTGACACGTTTTGTTAAATGTATTTCAGATAAATAATAGAGTTAATGTAGATGAAGGAAGTGATTAACAAACTGTAGATAGGAAAATGCATAGCTACACATATTAATAATGGTGTTCTATGCTGATTTTTTTTTCTGCAATCAATTTGATTGTTTTTCCCCGCTGTTCAATGATGATACTACCTTGAATTTACTGTAAACGGTGAACTTAAGTGGATTCTGAGAAAAGCAAAAAAGGGAAACTGAGAATGTTATCTAATTCTACGTTTATGTTGCATTCTCAAAAATACAATATTATAATTAGGGCTTCTGGTTTTATGGTATTTATTTTTTTAACATTTCCGTCTGTATTTATCCATATTTTTTTTTTGCCCATCTTATTGGTATTTATCCATATTTATTTTGTGTTCTGCGTATATATGGAGTCATAAAATGGTATATTACCACATTTATTTAACTGATAAACATGCACTCATACTTTGCTGTCTGTCGCGTTTAAGCAAATTAGGTAGCCAAATATAGCAAACCACTACACATTCAGGTAAATATGAGCATTATAATACAAATATGTTACCATACACCTGCATTTAGGGAAATCTCAACCTATTTTTAACTTCCCATGTTGCCTATCTGCTCAGCTTTTGTCCTAGAAATCACGAAAAACACCATGGAGAGCCACCCACAAGAAGCACACTTTTCAGCATTTTTCCGCTCTTAAAAATAAATACAGAAAGGAAACACTTTGTTTTCTGTCTGCAATTTTCTGTAAAAAGCCGTAAAAACGGAAAACCGGGAGCCTTAATTATAATTTCTTTACTGTATTATCATTAAATCACAGTTTTTGTTTTACTTCTTTATAGTAGGTACTGTTGAAGTTTGAAACCTGTTTGGAATAATACTACTCTAAAATACTTCTTCTGAATGATGTATCTAAATTACTTAAAAGGTAAAAATACATAATATGTTATGCATGATAACTTGGAAATATATACAAAATGTAATTAAATGTTATTTGTTTGTAATATAAATAATGCTCATCCTTTAGACTACTTCAAAAGTATGAGCATATTTCTGTAGAGCAGTATCACACTTTTCTTTCACAAAAGAACATAGACTAATAAAAGTGCTTTTATTGCAAGTTATTTAGTCCTCATTATACTGGACAGGTATATATTGAACTCTCTATCCAAGGACTTCTCAGATGCATTTATAGATTAGACATATCTGTTTGTGTGACTCAATACTCTAGTAGACCTGATCAGATTTGTAGACCTGTATGATAAAATACATAGTTTTGTAGTTAGAGTTATGAGATGCACAACACATGTCAGAATACACGTAGAAGCCTACACATACCAGAATACGTCTATTTTACACCACATGATTTTCAAATTTGCGTACAAGAAGATGTATGTATTACTTTCTCCTCCTTATACAGGACAATTGGGTATTGAGAGTGCTTTAAATTTTTTTGAAAATTTGACAGTTTTAAAGTATGCTGTATCTTCTCATTTGAAAAAGTATTTAAAGACATATTATAGAGCTAATAGGTCTGAGTTTTAAACAATATATTCTACTGTATGCAGCAGAACCTGTGCTCCTATTCAAAGATTGAAACACTATCCTTCCATTCATTCATTTACACAGGGACTATGCATACACCCATCCAATCACCCAGATACTACTCATACACTCATTCAATCATGTAGACTTTACTCTCACACTGTTCCAATTACCCGTGTGGTACCCATATATTCACCCATTCACCCAAGCACCATCCATGCACTCTTGTATTCATCCAAGCACTAACTTTGCACTAATGGCATTACCCAGGGACTACCCGTGCACTCATTCGTTACAGTCTGTGCACTCATGGAATCAGCCAAACACTGCTGTTGCACTCACCTATTCATCCAGCCACTAGCCATGCCCTCATTCATTTACTCATCTACTGTCCATGCACTCATTCAATCACCCAGGCAGTACCCCTGCACTCATGCAAACACCCAGACACTGCCTATGCACCCATGCAATCACTCAGGCACTATTCTTGCACTCAACTCTTCGCTCAGGCATTGCCCATGCACTCATCCATTCTCTCAGGCACTACCCATGCACTCATCCAATGACCCAGGCACTACCCTTGCACTCAGGCACTACCCATGCACTTATTCAAGCACCCAGGCATTACCCTTGCACTCATGAAGTCACTCAGGCACTACCCATGCACTCATCCAATCACCCAGGTAGTACCCCTGCATTCATGCAATCACCCAGGCATTACCCATGAACTCATGCAATCACCCATTAACAACACATGATACCTCTGTCACCATAAATCAAATAATCGACTTCTTGGAGTGGATTTTTATTTTCCACTTCGTACATGTAATCTTCATAAACTATATTTCATGTTTCTCATCAAGATCTGTTCAGTGCTGTACAACTTTGAATCAAATTAAAACGAAGACATTTGGGGAAACTTAACAATGAAATCGAAATCGACAAATAGACAATCATGTACATCAACAATATTTACATGAAAAAGCAAAACCAATTCTGAATTCTACTTTTTTCGGACAACAGAATGTAAATTATTCAGCATATGAGGGAAGTCCTGCACATTTCGTATAGGGTACCAGGGACTTATTCTTTTTGTCCTCACAGAATAACAGTGTTTTAGAGTGCCAAAGGGAGGTAGCCTCCAGGGGGTAAGACACATCTTTAAAGCTAGTGCATTAGTAGGCTCCTCTACACCCTGTAGGATTGATCGCCTTCGAGTTGGTTGGTGTACTGTCACGCTTTTCATTTGCGAAAACGAAGCCCCGCTCCATCGTTTTAAAGTTACCGAAACACACGAGAGCTTCGCTCCCGGCTTAAGTAGGTACCGGGAAGGCCACCCTTCATTGATTGAAGGTTCTCCCCCGCTGGAGTCCAACAGCACCTGCCCTTGGAGCCATAAGAAGTTAGAACTTCTACTTCTAAGAGACATATCGACGATATACCCAGTCCTTCGCACAAACATGTGTTTACCCTGATGAAGACCTTCCATAATAAGTGCCGTGTAGAAGGTCGAAACACGTTGGTTTTTCGAGGAGGCAAGCCTTACAAAGAACCTTAAGGAACAAAATCGACGTCAAGTCTTTAAAAACATTTGCCAGACACTCAAGAATAGTGTCGAAAATCTGGTCTCTTACCCCCTGGAGGCTACCTCCCTCTGGCACTCTAAAACACTGTTATTCTGTGAGGACAAAAAGAATAAGTCCCTGGTACCCTATACGAAATGTGCAGGACTTCCCTCATATGCTGAATAATTTACATTCTGTTGTCCGAAAAAAGTAGAATTCAGAATTGATTTTGCTTTTTCATGTAAATATTGTTGATGTACATGATTGTCTATTTGTCGATTTCGATTTCATTGTTAAGTTTCCCCAAATGTCTTCGTTGTAATTTGATTCAAAGTTGTACAGCACTGAACAGATCTTGATGAGAAACATGAAATATAGTTTATGAAGATTACATGTACGAAGTGGAAAATAAAAATCCACTCCAAGAAGTCGATTATTTGATAAATGGTGACAGAGGTATCATGTGTTGTTAATAGTTTTTGGATTCCAACTTCTGTTCTCCTTAAAAGAATCAATCCCCTATTGTTTATATAACTCATGCAATCACCCAGGCACTATACTTGTACTCAACCATTCACTCAGGCATTACCTATGCACTCATCCAATGCCCCAGGCATTACCCTTGCACTCATCCTTTCACTCAGGCACTACCCATGCCCTGATAAAAGCACCCAGCCATTACCATTTCACTCATGAAGTCACTCAGGCACTACCCATGCACTCATCCAATCACCCAGGCAGTACCCCTGCACTCATGCAATCACCCAGGCATTACACATGCAATCATGCAATCACTCAGGCACTATTCTTGCACTCAACCATCCACTCAGGCACTACCCATGCACTCATTCATTCTCTCAGGCACTACCCATGCACTCATCCAATGACCCAGGCATTACCCTTGCACTCATCCTTTCACTCTGGCACTACCCATGCACTCATGCAATCACCCAGGCACTACCCATGCAATCACTCAGGCACTACTCTTGCACCCAACCATTCACTCACACACTACCCATGCACTCCTCCAGTGACCCAGGCACTACCCTTGCACTCATACTTTTACCCAGGCACTACCCATGCACTCATCTAAGCACCCAGGCATTACCATTGCACTCAGCCAATCACCCAGGCACTACCCATGCACTCATGCAATCACCCAGGCACTACCCATGCAATCACTCAGGCACTACTCTTGCACCCAACCATTCACTCACACACTACCCATGCGCTCATCCATTCTCTCAGGTACTACCCCTGCACTCCTCCATTGACACAGGCATTAAGCTTGCACTCATCCTTTTACTCAGGCACTACCCCTGCACTCATGCAATCACCCAGGCACTACCCCTGCACTCAGGCAATCACCCAGGCACTACCCATGCAATCATGCAATAACTCGGGCACTACTCTTGCGCTCAACCATTCACTCACACACTACCCATGCACTCATCCAGTGACCCAGGCACTACCCTTGCACTCATCCTTTTACCCAGGCACTAACCATGCACTCATCTAAGCACCCAGTCATTACCATTGCACTCAACCAATCACCCAGGCACTACCCATGCACTCATACATTGACTCATGCATCATGCATGCGCTCATACAGTCACTCAGGCACTGCTCATGCACTCATCCAATGACCTAGGCACTACCCTTGCACTCATCCAAATACTCAGCAACTACCCATGCACGTATTCATTCACTGAAGCACTATGCATGTACTCATCCAATCACCCTGGCACTACCCATGCACTCATTCAGGTAGTACCCCTGTACTCATATATTCACTTAGGCAGTATCCTTACACTCATGGATTCACTGCCGTACTACCTATGCACTCATTCAATCATCCAGGCACTATTCTTACATTCATCACACACACTTTTATGCAAGCAATCAGTTTCACTACATAACATTTTTGTATTTTTAACCAGTATAGGTGGTTCCGTAAGAACCCTATTTTTTTAACAATTTAGAGTTTTTTGTTTTTTCTAAAAATGTTTTATTTTTTGGGTGTTTTAAAATTTTTAAACTAAAAAATAAAAGTTAACAAGTCCAGCTATAGTGTTTCATAACAACAAAGAAACACAAGGTATAAAAACCAAAAGAGAAAATTAGCACGTATGTGCTTTTAAAAGATTGATAAAGGTATCAATAGAAAGTTCCCCAACAGAAAGAGTTGTCAAGCATTTTCTGCAGTGAATACCTACATCAGCAAGTTCAGGGAAGATCCAGGGTTGTGGAGTGGTGAGAACAACACCAGCAGATGTAGATGGTTGGTTACCGTCATCAGCTGCAGTTTGGTTCCTCTTCTCTTGTGTCATTATTTCTTGTTCAAGACGAGTTGGATGGATGGTTTCCAAATGTTTTGCATTGAAGATGTGCCACAGGAATATTTTTTTTCAGAGCCTCTGGAGAGGACTTTGTGGCAGGTGCTGCAGGTCACCTTCTTTGCATTGACTTTCTTCTCTCCCTCTGGCACAGTGAAAAACACCCACATAATACTTTCTTTACGCTTTTTCACCAGCTCTTCCACCTCATCCATCTCCTCCTGTTGCTCCTCTTCTGGAAATGCTGATGCCATTTTTCAATAAAATATACTCGCAACACCAAATCAAATAAACAATTTTCAGAGCGTACAAAAAAGCAGTCTGAGAAGCAGACACACCCAAAATAAGAGAACTAGAACAGGTGTTGGATCCACACTCTAAGAGAATGAAAAGCTTTTTAACCAATCATAAGCTTTCTTACTATGTCACATAGAGAGGCGTATGATTCGTGCATCCATTGTGTATCCATTGAGTTAAATTCAACTTAAAAGTATAAATCGCTATTTGTAAATTGTGTTTGAAATTATTTGAATGGAAAGTCTGTAAGCAAAACAGATATAGTCGTGACCCCTATGTGATCCCGGAAATGCATGCTAAATATGTTATTTAGAGTGTCATTCGTTTAACGGATTTGCACACCCACCATGTAGGTTCGCGATCGGTGCACAACTCTTTTTTGAAAACTAAAAAAAAAGATATAAAGAATATATTTATCATAATGAGACAACAATACACCTTTTATACTATTAAAATAAAATTACTTTAAAATATTAAAAACAATATTTCTTTTTCTATTCCTAATTCTCTCATATAATAGCCTACACTACAAAATTTGGAACAATAGAGCAATACTTCCATTTATTTAAAAATATAATAGTTCAAGTAAATAATACTATAAATCTTTAACACCCTATGTTATATATATTTTTAAAATGTGTTGATAATTTTTTTTAAAACATTGTAAAAATTCAAACAAAATCCTGGAAAGAAACCTGCAAAAAAGTAGTTAGAAACGTTTTTTAATAAATTAAACTGTTTAAAAAACCTTAGAAAGTCTCTAAAAAACAGAGTTTGAGGGACCTTATAGATAGAAATTACCATTTTAAAAAGACCTTAGAAATTCACTGAAAAAACCACAGGTTTCAGGGATGTTATAGTTTGGGAGTAGCATTTAAAAAAACCTTAGAAATTCACTAAAAAACACACAGGTTTCAGGGACGTTATAGTTAGGGATTAGCATTTAAAAAACCATAGATATTCACTGTACAAAACTAGAAGAATTCAGCCGTTATAGTTAGCTGAGCTAACTTTAACTCGCGCCCCCGCAATGCACTGCTGATGTTGTCACATATTACATCACTCATAACATGGTCAGTGACATCACTGTTGACATCTCAAATTACATCACTGATGACATCACTGATGACACCATCCAGTGAGTGTGTTTCTAAAAAGTTTAAGAAGGTTATATTTATACGCCAAGGTGTACTGAAGAATGAATGGGAGTATGAGTGTCTGTATGGATGATTCAGTGGGTGTGTGACTGACCGTATAAGTGAGTGGTTATACGTGTCTCAGTGAATGTATGGGTGGGTGACTAATCTGTGTGAATGTGTTTATCAGTCTGTCAGGTGGTGTGTAAGTGGCTGCATGGATTGGTGAATAGTTACATGAGTGTCTCTATGGATTAATGATTGGTTGTCTGAGTAGCTGTAAGGGTGCCTGAGTATCTCTTTGGGTAGGTGGGAGGTGTGTGACTCCTTGCATGGATGTGTGAGTGGGTGACTCACTGGGTGTATGGGTTCATGAGTGCATCTGCAAGGGGTTGTATGAGGGAGTGAGTGTACGTATGACTGTGTTGTTGAGTGTATGGATGTCTCAGTGGTCTATGGGTGAGTAACTGCATATGTGTAAGACAGAATATGTGAGTGTTAGAGTATATAAGTGACTGTATGTGAGAGTGAGTGATTGTGAGAGCACTTGTATGGATAAGTCTGTGCTTGTGTAAGTGATTGTATAGGAGAGTAAGTATGAGTTAGTATCTATGAATAAGTGAGGTAGTATGTGTATAACTGTATAGGTGAGTGTCTGTACCGGTTTACGAGTGCATATATTAGTGGCTGTATTGAAGAGTGACTGTGTGTATGAGTGACTGCATGGATTACTGAGTGGATGTGTGTGTAGACCTATGAATCAGTGAGTGGGAATTTACTAGGCCTGGGCCAAAATTCCATTCCGTTCGCGGAAATTGCGATATTTTGGCATTTTCGCGTTCCGCGGAAAGCGTGAAAATGTCAAAATTTCCGCATTCCGCAGCTTAGCGATAATTTGTTTCTTGCTCGCACTGTAAAAAAATACATTCTCGCGTGCGCGCGATCACCTTACCTGAATCCCCGCGTTCGCCAACAAGTTTTCCCGACCCGGTCGCGTTCTCCACGAGATGTTGGATTGTTGGTAGCCATTTTGCGCTGTCTCGCGACAGTTCGCGGCCGCATTAACGTCATTTGTCGCGCGATCACGTCATTTGTCGCGCAATCACGTCTTTCTTCTCGCGATCATGCACCGCGCGAGTATGAGAAGATTGAGATCTCGAACACGTCATTCTACATCGCGAGCGAGAGGGTGAGGACGCGGGCACGTCTAATCGAACACAAACAGGAGAAAGAGACCCCGAACACGTCATATCCAACACGACAGGGACAAAGAGAACGCGATCATGTCAATTTCGACACGCCGGCGGAAGTAATGTGAAGCTCGAGAACTCGAACATGTAAAATTTTCAATTTGGAGAGGAATATCAGCTCTAGCAGCATGAAACCTTCTGCAAATGCTGATTCTGGATGAAAACAACTCCTTACATTGACATTTGGCTGTCCTTTTTTGTGCAAGGAGTCCTTTTTTTAAAAGGTGGAGAGAGGGAGGAAGTGACACAGAATCTCCAACTTCCTGTTCCTGTCCAGCAGGCTCCTCCCAGTGCTTTGTCCATCTTCTGCTCATTCTGCCTTTGGATTTGGAGCTGGAAAGATCACTCTTTTTGTCTGCTTCATCATTGCAATTGGATTTGAGGATTTTTGGAATAGTATATTTTACAAGTAAGTGGTTGTTGTGTCTGTTTGATTGTGGGCATTGCAGTTGTTGTAACTACAATTTATTTTTGATAATTAATTATCATCATTCCTTTTTTTATTTTTTTATTTTGTGAGTAGTAGTAGTAGGCCCGAGCTAGCCATGGGCATGGCCTCATGGGTGTGTGCATGATGAAGCAACTGTTCCTTTTGTTGTTTTTTGAATGTATTTCATTTTCAAGCACATTTAGGGCATGGATGGCATTGGATTGAGTTGGGGAAGTGTGTTTTTTGGGGGTGGCCTTTGTGATGTTGTTGGGCCTGGCCATGTGGCTGGTGGCCATTTTGAAGCCTAGGCCTGCAAGCTTGCCTGGCCTTGTCTGCCAACAGGCCTGCTTTTTCATCCACTAGGATCAGAGCAGGTAGCCACAGCTTTATTGATCAAGTGTTTTCTGTGTGATCTGTTGAATTTAGACATCATTTAGGGCATGGATGGCATTGGATTGAGTTGGGGAAGTGTTTTTTTGGGGGTGGCCTTTGTGATGTTGTTGGGCCTGGCCATGTGGCTGGTGGCCATTTTGAAGCCTAGGCCTGCAAGCTTGCCTGGCCTTGTTTGCCAACAGGCCTGCTTTTTCATCCACTATGCTCAGAGCAGGTAGCCACAGCTTTATTAATCAAGTGTTTTCTGTGTGATCTGTTGAATTTAGACATCATTTAGGGCATGGATGGCATTGGATTGAGTTGGGGAAGTGTGCTTTTTGGGGTGGCCTTTCTGATGTTGGTTGTCTTAAAGACATGCTTTTTTTGTATGTGTCTGGTCACTGGTGTGTTGGTGTGCAATGCATGCACCCTGCAGAGCTTTTTGGGGCCTGTGAATGTTCGTATTTACATTTTGTTGCATTAAAAAGGCAGAGCAGTGTGCTTTAGCATGCATCCTTTACCTGGCTTTTATAGGCCTTTTGTCAGCTCCTGGTGTTTCCCAGGCCCCTGGCTTGTTTGTGATTTGTGAGTGTCCATGTGGGTGGTGGCCTTTTTTGGTGTTTGGACTGTGAGTTATTAGTGTCCTGCTTTTGCCATAGGCCTGAATGGTTTTCCTATTGGCTATTTGGCTTACTGCTTCCATCCATCCACCCCCTTTGCCAGCAGCAGCTCCATGGATGCTGAGATGCTCAAATAATTTAATGTTCCACCCCACTTGCATTACATTTTTATTTTGGTGGTTATTATTAACTTTCCTATCCTTCCTGAGAGTGTAGTGTGTGGCTGTACACAGTAGTATAACATAGCTCTAGTTAAAAAAAAAAAGTCATAAATGGCTAGACTATCTTTTGTTTGCACTAGTACAGTACTAAGTAACTGAACCACAACAACAAATGCAACATTTCACTGATGTTCTTCTCCTGTCTTATTTGCTTTTAGGTGCACAAAAGACAGAGTAGGAGGTGTCATCAGCATCACCTGGCTACCCGTTGTACAGCCAGCCAGAAGTCCTGCTGCGCATCACGTCCACGTGTGACCAGAACTTGTTGTGCATCTGCATCCTGCCTGACATCTGAAGAAGATGGCCCCAAAGAAAGGTACCAGGTCCAGTACCAAGAAAGTTGCCGGTGAGAAGAAGGAACAGAAAAAGGAAGTGCCATTAACCACGACTGGTGGTGTGCCGGCCAATGTTTTTTTTGGCACCAAAGCGTTGTCCGGGAACCAAGCTGGGAGCAGCACAGCGGTCCAACCCCACCAACATAGGCCCAAGGGCTTTAGTGTCGCAGAGGTAGCCAGTCTACTAACGAGCAGTGATGTTGAAGAAATGTCATTACCGCAAAGTAGTACACAATCAAGTTCAACGCAGGCGCATACTCAGCAGATCAGTGTGCAGCCGCCGCAACAAGAACAGCAGCAGCCGCCGCAACAAGAACAGCAGCAGCTGCCGCAACAAGTACAGCAGCAGCCGCCGCAGCAAGAACAGCAGCAGCTGCCGCAACAGCCCACCATAGTAGTTGTTGCTCCTGACGTAGGGGCATTTCAGGAAATCGAGCTTCCTGCAGACAAAGTGGAGCAAAGTCAAACCACTGTTTCAGAAGATCTATTGTCTTCCAGACCACCAGCAAGGAAAAACAGGCTTAGTCCATCATCTTCTTCTTCAAGCCCCGCTTCTGATGATCGTGATGACACTTGGGTCCCACCAGCTCGGTCTGAGAGTGATATACGCCACAAGACAATGCTTCTGAAAAGGAAGGTCCCAGAAAAACTTAGAGTTATGGAGGTAGATGTAGAAGAGGGGGGTGATGATGTTGATGAAGACGAGCCAGTCATCACGCACATTACTCCCGCCCCAAATGGATTTGAGACCAACATTCTCACCCTATCCAGAAAGGCTGCTACTGAGCGGGATGTAGCATGGATCTCACCAACACAGGTTACACCACCACTACCTCCAGCTGCCATATTTTCCAAGGCCCGGCAGGGACCTACATCCAGCTCAACCATCTCAGTAGGTAGTGGTAGTAAAAGTCACAGTGTAGGTGCACAGGGTCACACATTTTCAAACACCCCCTCAAGTTCATCTGGTGTTGAAAGTGGCACATCCAGCAGTGCCAGAAAGTTCTCCTCCCCTGTTTGGGACTTCTTTTCTGTTAGCGCCAAGGAGGAGAACATTGCTATGTGCTCAATTTGTCGGCAAGGTGTTCGGCGTGGTAAGCTTGGTACAAATTATGGTACCGGAGGACAAGCAAGTCATCTCAGAATACACCACACTATCGTGTGGGAGGATCACCTGCTTAAGTTAAAAGAAAGTAGAAAAATTCAACCCATTGAAGTTGGTCAGGATGAATCAGAGAGCGATATTATTGCGGTGGCAGGTGAAGAAGAGGGTGGCATTTCTAGCCCTGTCCCCAGTAGTGCAGTGGTGGTAACGCCCACATCCTCCTCAGTAACATCAGAGTGGCACCGCAGTAAGAGCCATACTCAGAGTCTGGGTGAGACACCAAGGCGACCGGCGGCGAGTACCCAATGAGACAATCTGTGTTGTTGAGCCGTAGTGGGTTAATGAAGACAGCACCACTAAGGAAAGTAAGCCAGCCTACCATTGAGAGCATGTTTAGGTTGGAGGGGCAGTTCCAACACAACCACCCAACGGCACGATTGTACAATGCGAAGCTGGATAAAATGTTAGCGCTGGACCTTCTTCCTTTTTCATTTGTGGAAGGGGTGGGTTTCCTTGAATTTGTGTCTGCCATCTGCCCAAAATGGAAAGTTCCCAGCCGGTCCTATTTCGCAAGAATTGCTGTTCCGGCACTACATCATGATGTGCTGGAATTGGTTGGACAAGCTTTGCAGAAGAGTGCTGTGCACAATATCCACATGACAACAGACATGTGGAGCAGTTGCTAAGCCACAGATTACATGTGCATCACTGCACACTGGATCTCTTTTGTGAGGGTTAAAGATAAACTATCTGCACGAGGTGTTGTTGAGACAGCTGCGATTTTTGAAGGTACTCGGAAACATGCAACTGTAGCCATGTTCGCCATGGAGAAATCTCATACGGCTGAAAACATTTTACACGAGTTTCACACCAAGGTTTTGGAATGGCTGTGGCCCAGAGGGCTTCGTATTGGTTTTGTTGCCACAGACAATGGCAGTAATGTACTTAAGGCCGTGGAACTTGGTTCCTATTTCAGGGTTCCGTGTTTGGCGCACTGCATAAACATTATAGTTCAAGACTTTCTGAAAAAAGAACCCATAGTCAGCAATTTACTGGCCATCTGCCGAAGAATATGCACTCATTTCAGCCATTCTTTTAAAGCTCGGAAGCAGCTGAGGATCATCCAACGTGAATTTAGGATGCCAGTCAAGGCACTCATCCAGGAGGTGGCAACACGTTGGAACTCAACGTATTACATGCTTGATCGTCTGTACGAACAGCACATGTCACTCCATGAATATGTCTGGAAAAGAAGAGGGGATGCTAGTGCTACTGTTAAAGGCATGAACCTTGACATGGAGCAATGGAGCCTAATTAAATGCCTGACAGAGATGCTTTCTCCTTTTGAGGTCTTCACACGTGAAGTCAGCAAGGAGGACTGTACAATGGGCCAAGCTATCCCATTATTGCAAATGCTAGAGTATGAGCTGAATAATGTGTCTGAATCATACAAAGGTGTAGAGGACAAAAGGCAAGCCCATGACTTGGTGGAGAGCTTATCCCGGCGCTTAACTGAAAATGTAAGGTTACAAAATAAAATTTTGTCACAAGAACATTAAATTTGTGCCACAATTCTGGATCCACGTGCAAAATTGGGACTACTGAAGACATTCCTTGCTTTTTCTGACAATGATGTTGCCCGCTACAAAAGTTGTATAGCTGAAGCAGCCAGTAAGTTGGAAAACGAATGGCTGCTAATTAAAAGCCCGCAAGATCAACCCACAACAAGTACTGATACTGAAGCAGGCCATGCAGAATCAAGTGCAACTTCGTCGGCTGAGGGCAGTGCGGTTGGCTCACAATCACAACACTCACCATCTCTATCGACTACAGAAACAATAACTGGATCATTAGGCCGAGTACAATCATTATCATTACAGGATTGGTATGTAAAGATGGGCTATTGTAAGCACAGTGCTGATGCACAGAAAAAACAGCACAAAAACTTACAAGCAGCAACCCTGAACATTGAGCGGATGGTCCAGGCCTATCTGGACGACCCAACAGAGGTGTACGTTGATCAAAACCCATTGCAGTATTGGTATAGGAAAAGGTCTGAATGGCCACAGCTCAGCAGGCTGGCGATAAGCTATCTGGCTTGCCCTGTCGCAAGTGTCTCTTCCGAACGTGTTTTCAGTGCTGCTGGTTCCATTGTAACATTGAGAAGGACCAGTCTATCTCCAAAAAACGTGGAGAGGTTAACAATGATCAAAATGAATCAGCACTTCATACCACTGAATTACACAATACATGAGTCAATGGAGGAAGATGAGGACAGCGGCTCAGGTGACGGAAGTATTGTGTCAGATGATTACCTACTACTGGCTGACCCCCCAGAGTTTGAGGACGAGCTATACTTCCCTGACAATTAGGCTCGCACTTACTGTCTTCCTCCCTTTTTTCCCCCTTTGTTTATGTGTCTGTCGTTCCGGTTATAAACTTGTGAATCACAACAAATCCATTACCACCGTCTTCTACTCTTCTAATTTAATATACAAGTTTCAGGTGTCTGCTATTTGACAGTACAGTCCTCCGAATCCAGCTCCTCCGCTCCATTATACTGAATCTCCTGCTCAATTCCATTTCCCTCATGAATGATGATTGGATGATGGTAACAACAAATTCAAACTTTCCTAGTCCTTCCAAAAGAAGTGGACCATGAATCAGATGACTACTATAGCTATCCTCCTTTCAGAGCCGAGAGAGACTGGCCATTAACTGAAAATAAGATGGAACAGGTAATGATTGATGCCATGCATTGGACGCAGAGTCGCAGACTGAATGATTTAGATTTTGTTGTGTTTGTTGTGCATGAATTTATGTAATTGTGCACTGCCACTAATCAACTTTCTATAGAACACACTAATTTCCACTTTCTTGCAAATAAGAAATTGGTACTTCTCCTGCAGCTTGGTGACCCATTGCTTTTAATTCAGTACAGGAAGGGAACTCACTCAATCTGCGCAATGAGTATGATTGACACAACAGCACCGTCCATCATGATGATGGCGAAATAGACGGCCCGTTAACTTAAGATGAGAAGGAACAGGTAATGATTGATGCCATGCATTGGACGCAGAGTCGCAGACTGAATGATTTAGATTTTGTTGTGCTTGTTGTGCATGAATTTATGTAATTGTGCACTGCCACTAATCAACTTTCTACAGAACACACTAATTTCCCCCTTCTTGCAAATAAGAAATTGGTACTTCACCTGCAGCTTGGTGACCCATTGGTTTTAATTCAATACAGGAAGGGGACTCACTCAATCTACGCAATGAGTATGATTGACACAACAGCACCGTCCATCATGATGATGGTGAAATAGACGGCCTGTTAACTTAAGATGAGAAGGAACAGGTAATGATTGATGCCATGCATTGGACGCAGAGTCGCAGACTGAATGATTTAGATTTTCTTGTGTTTGTTGTGCATGAATTTATGTAATTGTGCACTGCCACTAATCAACTTTCTACAGAACACACTGATTTCCCCCTTCTTGCAAATAAGAAATTGGTACTTCTCCTGCAGCTTGGTGACCCATTGCTTTTAATTCAATACAGGAAGGGGGCTCACTCAATCTGCGCAATGAGTATGATTGACACAACAGCACCGTCCATCATGATGATGGCGAAATAGACGGCCCGTTAACTTAAGATGAGAAGGAACAGGTAATGATTGATGCCATGCATTGGACGCAGAGTCGCAGACTGAATGATTTAGATTTTGTTATGTTTGTTGTGCATGAATTTATGTAATTGTGCACTGCCACTAATCAACTTTCTACAGAACACACTAATTTCGCCCTTCTTGCAAATAAGAAATTGGTACTTCTCCTGCAGCTTGGTGACCCATTGCTTTTAATTCAATACAGGAAGGGGACTCACTCAATCTGCACAATGAGTATGATTGACATAACAGCGCCGTCCATCATGATGATGGCGAAATAGACGGCCCGTTAACTTAAGATGAGAAGGAACAGGTAATGATGACAATTAAGGGCATGCATTGGACACCTGACTCTAAGCTATTGGTCTTTGTGTTTGTGTTGTTTGTTTGTTGTGCACAAAGTGATGTCAAAGTGTACTAGTAATCTATCTTTCTGTACACAATAAAGAATGACTCAAGTCAGTAATATTTATATTTCTACTCTTGTTGTGTCATAAAAATTTTACTTATACTGCAGGCCGATCTTCATAGTCAGTCAGTAAAAGTATCAGAGATGATGATGATTAAGTCAGGACTCAGGAGGACGTTTCATGAGTGGCATAAAACGGAAAAGCCAAAAGGTAAACACGTCAACAACAACAACCACAGCAGACCCAAATGTCTGTGTAGAAGTTGAATAGAGTGTAGCGGTGGGATGACTGCAGTGCATTGATTTTACTAACTTAAACTGTAAATTGCTATGTTTGGAATGGATAATGTGCTTTGCGTTTGTCCAACTCTTTGAGAGAAAAAAAAAGAATTTTAAGTGTTAACGTAGGATGTGCTAATGCTAAGCACTGTGGGCCTGCTCTCTCCTGTTACTGTTGAAGGTCAATGCTGGAAACAGACTAGAGTAGAGATGATGCATAGATGCCAACTCGGAAAGTGTTCTTGTTGCACTACACCATCACTTGTGCATTTGTTTTAACTTTCTTTCTCAATATCCCCTTTGGTTTTCAATCTACAATTACAGGCCGGGCCTTGCCCGAAACTTTGTAAAACATTACAATGCATATTAATTACCTTACCAATCAATCACCTTTTTTTTCCAGCCGGGCAGTGGCGAGTGGCGAGGCGACACACCCAAGATTGATGGACGAGAGGAGCAAGAGGAATGCCGAGATGCAAAAATCCAGTCCACATTTTTGACCAGGATAAGACAGTAACAGTATCCACTTTTATCTTCTTTTAAATAATTTGATTAATATCTTGTATACAATCTTTACAACAGTGTGTTCTTGGAGTTGTTATTATCAATCATCATTAGGTTTGCTCTGTGTTTAAGATTCTTCCCTACCAATATTTAAAATTTCTATTTGCTATCTGTTAAAGTATTAAGGCCGGAACAACAGAACAAGAACTAGAAGTGTATGTAATACGGGTCTCTCATCATCATGCATGCATTGCCTTTTTCTCCCTTAACATATGGATATGGTAGTCTTCAATGATTGTCGTTTGTTTGTCTATGTATGCATACTGTTTTTCTATGTCAAACCTTTCCCAAAAACCCCTTTCCCATTCATTCAACAAACCCTAACCCTCTTCCTCCGGGCTGTGTGACTTATTGTCGAGGTGTAACTAAATTAAATGTACACCAATACTTAATCACACACTTGCTGGAGCGGATGTGGTGAAAGCAACACTACTTCAATTTCAAGGCAGAGCGATGATCTTCTTCTGCTTGGCCACCCATGAGTAGGATATTTCAGAGGTTATTTTTTTTAACAAAGGAACATATACCTTCGCATGAATTGCCGGCATTGATTGGATTTGTTTCTTGTCATTCCTCATATACAGCACTAACTGTTAGGCTGTAGGCCTAGTCAAGTGACTTGACACAACTATAGTTTGTAACTCTGTCTAGTAGGCTATCCTCCTAACCACCATTCTGTTTTTTTGTCAAATATTTGAGCATATTATTGTTGCTCGGTAAGTTCTGTACTGTACTTCATTCAACTACTCCTAACAGTCTCTCAAAGGCGATTGACTGTCTCCTTCTCTTTTTTTGCAAATGCTGCCGCCCTGCCAGTGTCTACTACTACTACTATGCTGTTACCACCACCACCACCCCAATCATGGCATGTATGAAAAAGGAAACCATCTTCACCATGCAGCCAGTGCTGTGCCACAGTTGGACATAAACATCAAGCACCGGTAAGAGACTAGTTTGGGGGAGGCAGAATTAATAATGGACATGTTGTCAATGATTTCATTTTCACACACCAGTACAAAGAATGCATAGACTAGAGGACAGACTGAAAGTACTAGAAGGACCAGTCAATGAGTGAGGTGTGTCGCATCTATCTGTGTCTTATACAGTCAGCCAATTATTGAAATCAAACACAAGCTATGGGCGGCCATGCACCAGCAAGGAAACAGTGTGATGTAAAACAGTTACCCCACCTACAAAACATTAACAACATTGCATGTAACATAGAAAAATATATTTAATTTACCCTAACAAATAAACTAAACCCACAAAAGCTGACCCACCCCCCACCCTAACCCCAACCAATGTCCATAGAAGTCCGTAACGCCCAAACAAGTTCCCACCCACCCACCCAAACAAGAATTAAAAAAGGTGCAGAACAGGATGACAGGGACTAAGTGGTGGGGCGGGACTCCAGGAGGATACGCATCTGGCGCATCTCGCCCTCTAAACGGGCGACGCGGCATCTAAGGGTGCGGCAGTTGCAGCCACAGTGGGGGGGGCACCGGAGATGGAACGGTGGCGGCGGGCAGCCGCCAGACGGTGGTGCCGTACCGCTGGAGGGCAGTGGCTGGGGCCCGGGCCACGGGAAGAGGCTTCAACAATTGCAGCCGCAGTCTCCTCCTTGGCTAAGACTACCAGCCGCCGGTATTCTCACTGGATTGCCTCCAGCTTCCGGCGCCGTGCCTTGGCGGCCAACTCCTTCCGGTTGACTTTCGGAGTAGCTGTGTATCAAAAAGAAAAAAACAAGACAATTGTAAAATATACTCTTAGAAAAACAGTAGGACAAGGTAATTATTTATACACATAGTGGCATGGTAGAGTAGCACTATAAAATAAAGCACAGTAGTACATAACATTTTAAATGTCGCCCGTCCTTCTTCCTTCCACCCGTCTTTCACTTTTTAGTTGAACAATGCACCAGGTGCTCTTCTCCATAAAACTTTCAAAGCGGAGTTGAAATCAGATAGATGAGGCCATTGGTTACTCAATACTCCCGCTCCTATGCCAATTAAAGGGAATTCTAGTCTTCTAGTTCACTCTTCAAACGTCCCCAACAACTCATACTTACTTACGACATCGGATAGCGGGCGGACTTTGTCCGCACGCCATACTCATGCTAAAAAGGGTGGGGGTCCCGTGGGGACAATTAATTAGGAAGATGCGCCCGGCACAGTGGCGGGCGTATCCTGCTTTTTTTTTTACATTCTGGTTGGCTTTGCTGAAAGCAACGCTAAAATGTTGTGCTGCTTTTCCAAGCACAACATGACGGGCCCCGCACGGAGCCTGTCACGTTTTGCTTTGAAAGGCGGGGGGGTACCATACCATAGGTAGGTACCCTCCATGGGGGCACCCAAGCATACTCTGCAATGTCTGCATGCCTTTCCGTGGCGGACGGCAATGCCGCCACGCAAAGGCATTCCAAAATGCAGATTATATGGCTGGCGGTGTGTTCAGAGAGACACCACCGGCATATTGAACCCTTTTCCGCCTGGGCGACATGTGGGGGGTCTGCATATTTTCTACAGGGATGGCGGGAGGTTTGCCCCTGCGGTGTCGGCAGTGAATTCCAGCTGGCCCGGCGGAGGCAATACGCCCACCATCCTAATGGGGCCCTAAATCATCACAACTGTACAGTATACATATACATACAGTACACCCTTGCAGTGAGTGTACTGTCAAGTTCAACAATAGTTAAGGATTATGAATCTAACTTACCACCGCCTGCCACTGGTGCTGCCACTCCCCCTACCGCTCCATCATCGGTATCGGCAGCAACTGCCGCATCCTCGCCCTCCACGTCGCCTTGTTCGTTGGCCCCGGCAATGGTGGTCGGTAGTGCGCCTAGAAAACATTACACATTTATTAGGCGTCATATACACCTCCCCCCTATTGATCAGTAGCAAGGTTGAAAAATGAGTTAATACTAACATACATCACTAGAACAAATCAGGTAGTAGTAGAGTAGACACTAATAGTTATATATGATCATTGTAGCCTTTGCTTAATTAGCCCTAGCCATGCTACCATTTTACCTTTGTGTCTTTTATTTTTGCACATGTGACGTTACCTTTACCTTGCAGCTTAAGACACCTTTGAGCCCACATGACCTGCCTCACACTGCTACTGTCTAGTCTACGCGCTGCGTACCAGCGGTCAACAAACATTAACAAGCCACTTTTTTAGGAAGTACTGGTGTACTACTGTTACTGTTAGTCCATATTGCTTATCCATAAATGCTACACTTTTTGGCACGGCTGAGAAATGCTTGCAAGTTGCAATATACTAACGCACACCATTTCATTTTTCGCATTACAGACGCGAGATTCCCTTCTACGAACCAGAGCTTCTGAATGATGCAACAACTACCAGTACTAGGTTCTTCTAAGGTGAGGGGTCCCTTCACTCACATCTTCATTTATGAATTTATATAAACTAAATTGCTATGGGATGGTGGTGCTGCCTTCCACCACTGTTCAGTTATCATGATTTAATTCCCAACTGTATAAGTGTAACAATGTATATTGTTTTAATGGTTTTGATTTTCCGGTTGGTGCTGCATTTATAAGAAAACAGTGTACAGACCTTCTCAAATTGAAATAAACATTTTGAACTTACATAGACTTGGTGGTATTTGGTGTGGACTAACTTACACGAGTGAGCAAATTGAAGTAAGGGTATGCATGTGAATTGCTTCCACGACTGAGAGGTTGGGTGTGTTATGTTCTGGGTTGTCTACTTGTTGGGTATCTTGGAGGGAGGGTTCCGAGACCTAATAGTTATGACAAGACAGTACTATAGTCAAGCAGTGGAATTGTGGTGGGTGCGGAATTTCTGATTGAGGTGTGCAAGGAAGGTCCAACCTACCATCACCAACATCCTATTTTCTGGTGCAAATGTCTGTGTATGTGCAAGATCCCTACAACAGTAGTATGTCCTATAGGGTATCATATCAAAATAGTAATAAATCTGGTAGGGCTGTTGCTGTGAATTTTCAAAGCCTCAAGATCTATAAGAGTAAAAGTAGTACAAGACAACGACCCAACGGATTGGACTCAATGGCTCGAGCTACTGGTGAATATGAGTTTTATATTACAACCTTTCACAAAGAGTGGCACTGGCCAACTGGGCAAGACTAGCTACTACAGTACAGACAGACTGATAGTATGTAGTAGTAGTAGTACTCAGAGTCATCATAGCGGAGGCAGGGATAAGATTTTTGAAACCGTACAGATCGAAGGATAATTGGTGGTAAAAAAATAGCATTTGAAAACAAACAATAGTTCGGGAAAAATATGGGGCAGTACAAGTTATGGAATAAGAAATATTATTAAAAACAAGAAGACTTACTGGGGCCAGCAGAGGAGCCCTCAGCGGTGTCCTCCTGGTGGTGTTCTGTGTGTCCCGCCGACTGCCCAGTCCCTGTCGGTCTGCCCCTGGGTGCTGAATTTGATGAACAGGAAAGATATAAGAAAGAGACAAACATTGATGGATGGTGTCAAACAAATACAATATTTTTCAACAACGGTCAAAAAACACTTATGTAAACAACAATTGCAATAACTAAATTGACCGATCTCATCTGGTCAACAAGTAATATCGGGGGATTCGCAGTTCGACTACTTAAGTTACTATTTATCAACAGTAATCCAGTCTTCCATTCTGATTCCAGAATACCAAGTTACAACTAAGCCTAAGTACAACGTACCACCCAACCTAGCCCACCTATTCCAGGCATGCCAATTGTACATTAAGTATGCATTTCCACTGTATTCCTCAACAATGCATATGGTCAAATCATGGAGGACACATGAACATGACTACATGTTTTGTATACACCAAATTTGGGTTTGATTGATTGATGCTGATCTGCTAGTGCTAAGTAACTGCTAAGCCTACCACCACTCATTGAACAAACTAGAAAAGGTTCTAATAAAGATAGCCGTACTACCAGCACGTCACGTAACTGAGTGAGGGGGCATCACGCATACCACTAACAAATTAGAAGCTCATACAGAGTACCTAAACCGAAGTATCAATCCGCCCCTATCTATTAGTGACAGGACAAAGTAAGGACTGGACTTGAGTCACTGTAGCATTACGTAACTTAATTTCTCTAAAATAAACTCGTAAAGAATCACGCTAAGCAAGCGCAAACGCAAAGCTGCAAACAAGTAAGATTAGTAGGAGCGCAGAAGAGCACCTGTGTCAAAAAAATCACAGACTTTTAAACATAATTAACCTGGAATGTAAGCAGCAACATTCTAGCTGGTTGGAAGAAAAAAAAGATATTCGCAATATATAACACAGAGCAGAAGAACAGAAACAAAGTAGTAATAATTAAATAGGTACTCACCAAGCCCCGGGACCTCCACTCCCAGCAGGTCCAGCAGGTCCTGCTCACGGTCCAAGATGTCGGACCACCGGTGCGTCAGCTGCGCCTGGGAGCGCCGAACACCAGAGAAGCGTGACACGGCCCGGCGCACCTTCCCCCACCGCTGCCGACGCTCCCGGAGGCCGTACCCGGACCCAGGCCTGCCACCTGCTACCAGGGTTGAGGGGAGGTGGCGCTGCACAAAGAAAATTAGTGCAGCCAACTCCACCTCCCAAAATAAGGCCTGTGCCTGCACACCTTGTGGGCGCCGCCTTCCGCAAGGAAGGCGGTCGCGGCTCTGACTGCGCCGGCGAACAGCCCTACCCTTGGACATGGTTCTGGGGACGGGGCGGGAAAGAAAAGGTAAAATAAATAAAGGAGTAAAGGAAATAAATAGCAGGCAATAGAAAGAGGAAAAGTAGCTAAAAAACAAAAAAAAAAGTAGACAAAAACTAAAAATATAGAGGCAGGAAAATAGTTAGAGAAATAATAAGTATTAAAGATCCAAAAAAAATGGCTATAAACAAAGGATTGAAAAGATTTTGGGAGGATTCAAAATCAGGCCCCAGAACCATGCAATAGAGTGAAAAACAAGATGGCCGCGCCCATTGCGACCACGTGCGCAAGTTCGCGCGATATTTTCTCCCGAGCAAGCAAAAAGCAACGCGATCAAGTAAAAGCGGTCGCGAACAGGAAATATCGACCGCGAACGGGCGCGAACATGCATTGCGCGACCCGGAACAGGAAGTAAGCATCTCGAGAGGGCGGGACATGTGAAAACAAGATGGCCGCACCCGTGAGCAACCGCATGGATAAGTTGGCGACCCGCGATCACGCAAAAAATACCGCGAACAAACGGGAAAAAAACTTCCGCGTCTTCGCGATATTTCCGGCGTGTTTGCGGAGATTTTCAGCATTTTTGCGATAGTTTGCGAAAGTTAATTTCACAAATTCCGCCCACCCCTAGTATTTACAAACTGGTACTGGTGTGTCTATGGTTTTGTGAATGGTGCTCTGTATTTTTGAGTGGGTGTATCAAAGGTTATTTTAGGGTGTGAGTAGGTGTATCAGAGATTAAGTGGATGATGTCATCAGTGATGTCATCTGAGATATTATCAGTTATGTCATCAGTGATGTCACTGACCATGTCATGAGTGATGTAATATGTGACGTCATAAGCAGTGCCATGCTGGGGCGTGAGTTATACATAGCTCAGCTAACTATAACAGCTGAATTTCTCTGGTTTTGTACGAGTCAAATGTCAGATTAACTATAACGTCCCTGAAACCTGTCGTTTTTTCAGTGAATATCTAAGGTTTTTAAATGCTAATCCCTATTTATATATATATGTATATATATATATATATCTTCAAAAACTCTCCAACTTTGCAATCGCGCACAAGAATCGGAACGGACAACTTGGATCACCAATGCCCAAATTTCGTATTTATTTAATCAACGATGCGTGCACAGCTCATGACGCGTTTCGGGCCACTCGGCCCTTGCTCACATGACATATATATATATCCATCTCTGTTTGCTTCGTTAGGAGCCCCAGACCTTCACAGCGCAGCCAGTGCTCGGGAACGAAGCATCCCAAAAATATCCAACCGTATATCTCCTTTGTCACTGACAGGAAGGACACCGGCACAGGCTATGTGTCTTCAACAGGTTTCATTTCCATGAAACATGCAGGCAAGAGGCTCACATTCCCTACGCGTTTCAGCTAAAGCAAGCCTTGGTCACAGGAAAAGTCTCTCTATATTTGAAAAGCCCACGTGGTTTTTAAAAAGGCAGGCTGAATTTCCTCTTCAGAGCACGCATGGGAAAACAATGAAATGCTTTTTTCATTCAAGAAGAGTAGCGTTATTCTCTGATAATTATTACTTCAATGTTCCATGCTAAACACCTTCATAATTGATTCAAAATTGTTTCCCATTGCAAATAAATGTTCAGTGTGGCCCAAATGCACTTCCAGATTTGTACATTTCATGTTTGACAAGTTTGAAACATAGCCAGCAAATGGAAAATCCTTCCTTTCTGCATCCCTTACTTGCCTTCCCACTGGCTGCCCTAAGAAAGTCTGGTGCTCCTAATGAAGGAAACAGAGATGGAGTTTGATTTATTGGAGTCTGACCTGCTTGCCCCCTTGTTAAATGAAAGGATTTCCTTCATAAAAAACGTGGGAAGGCAAGTAATGGATGCAGAAAGGAAGGATTTTCCATTTGTTGGTTATCGTGCGTTAAACTTATCAAACATGAAATGTTTATATATTTTTTTTGTCCAAGTATTATATATCTATTCACTGAAAAAACCATAGGTTTCAGAGACATTTTAGTTAGAAATTAGCATTTAAAAACCTTAGAAATTCACAGAAAAAAACATAGGTTTCAGGGGTTTTATAGCTAGCTGGCCATTTCACTCGTAAAAAACCATAGAAATTCCTCCGTTATAGTTAATTCTGCTAACTATAACTCGCGCACCCGCAATGCACTGCTGATGATGTCACATATTGCATCATTCATGACATGGTCAGTGACATCACTGATGACATCACTGATGACATCTCAAATGACATCACTGATGACATCATCCAGTGAATGTGATTTTGTTTGAAATTTAAATATGTATTATATATATATATATCTATACCAATCTGTATTGAAGATTGAGTGGATATATAACTGTCTGGATGGAGGATATCATAGCTGTCTGACTGTCTGTTTAAGTGAGTAATTAAAAGTGTCTCACTTAATACATGGATTACTAACTAAACTACGTGAATGTGTGCAGCACTGTCTCTGTTGTTGTATAACATGCTGCATCAGTTAGTCACTAACTACATGAGTGTGTATATTAGTTATTGATTGGTTGGGTGAGTATTTGTATGGGACACTGAGTTTGTGTGTGGTTGGATGGGGTGTGTGTAACTCTATGCATAGATGTGTGAATAGTTGATTGACTAGGTGTATAGGTTTAAGAGTGCATGTGGAAAAATTTGTTTGGGTGACTGAGTGTATTTATTTGTGTGTTGGTGAGCGAATATATGTTTTAGTTGTACATCTTCAACAAAGTAAAAAAATACAAGGCATTGTATGTGAGAGTTGGTGTATATAAATAAGTATGTGTAAGAGTCAGTGATTGTGAGAGTAACTATATGAATGAATGTATACTTGTAATGGTGATTTCTTAACATATTAACTATGAGTTACTATGTGTTTGAATAAATGAGGTGTTGTTGAATAATTGTGTAAGTGAGTAAATGTAAGGGTGATTAATTTTTTTCATGAGTGAGTAGGATGACTGCATAACCGACTAAGTTGACTGCTGATGTGTCAATGTCTATATATGTGTATAAGTGCATTTGCAAGTGTTCTATTAATTAGTGACTGCATGTATAAATGATTCTGTTGTTGAATGGGTAGTTGTGTGTGTAGACTTAGGAATCAGTGAGTGGGTATGTAGTAACTGGTATTGGTGTGTCAATGGTTTCAAATATGGTACTCTATTTTACAGTGAGTGATGAAAGGTTATACTAGTGTATGATGAGGTGTATCAGATTGTCACGTGGATGATGCCATCAGTGATGTCATTTGAGATGTCATCAGTGATGTCATCAGTGATGTCACTGACCATGTCATGAATGATGCAATATGTGACATCATCAGCAGTGCATTGTGGGCATGTGAGTTATAGTTAGCAGAACTAACTATAACTGAGGAATGTCTATGGTTTTGTACAAGTGAAATGGACAGCTAACTATAACACCCCTGAAACCAATGGTTTTTTCAGTGAATTTCTAAGGTTTTTTAAATGCTAATTTCTAACTATAACGTCTCTGAAACCTATGGTTTTTTCAATGAATTTCAAAGCTTTTTTAAATGCTAATTTCTAACTAACGTCTCTGAAACCTACGTTTTTTTTCAGTGAATTTCAAAGGTTTTTTAAATGCTGATAGTAGCTATACCTATTTTTTTACTGATTTTCTACAGTTGTTTAGCTGTTTATTTATAAATATTGTATTCATTAAATAACATTATATAGTGTAATGAAAATTGCAAAAAATAATATAAAAAAAATTCAAACTGAAATATTGATTAATTTTTTTGTTTTCATTTTTTATTTTAATATATTTATATTATTTTCTTTAAAAAAAATGTTCCAATTTCTTTTCGGAGTCGTGCACTCAAAGCGAACACATCACGGTGGGTGCGCGGATTCTAGTCGTCATTTTAGAAAAGTTGTGAAGGATCTGCGTACGGTGTGCGACGGCTGCGTGTTTTTCCAGTAACATCATATACATTTAATATTACGTGATGTGCGCGATTGGTATGCGACCAGTCCGCGACTCCTGCTCCCGCGCATTCGTGACACATGCTCATTACGGTACGAGATGCTTGCGCAGTGGAGGGGCGCTCTGGGTGTGCGACTCCCGCAAAAAAAAATTATGTTCCAAAATGATATGTATGTGTCTTTAATATACATATTAGGGCAAGAGATTATCGAAGATATTCATAAAAATAATATATTTGTACTTATAATAAACTTATATTATTTTTAAATATATTTTTGCGAAGTCGGGTGCATGCATCGTGAGTGCAGAGAACCAGGTGAGCAGAGCTGCTGTAGAACCAGAGAAACCAGGTCAGCAGAGCCATTGTAGAGCTAGAGAACCAGGTCAGCAGAACTGCTCTAGAGCCTAAGAAGCAGGTCAGCAGAGCTGCTCTAGAACCAGAGACCCAGGTCAGCAGAGCTGCTCTACAGCCAGAGACCCAGGTCAGCAGAGATGCTGTAGAGCCAGAGAAACCAGGTCAGCAGAGCTGCTTTAGAGAGAGAGAACTAGGTCAGCAGAACTGCTTTAGAGCCAGAGAACCAGGTCAGCAGAGCTGCTCTAGAGCCAGAGAACCAGGTCAGCAGAGCTGCTTTAGAGCCATAGAACCAGGTCAGCAGAGCTGCTCTAGAGGCAGAGAACCAGGTCAGCAGAACTGCTTTAGAGCCAGAGAACCAGGTCAGCAGAGATGCTTTAGAGCCAGAGAACCAGGTCAGCAGAGCTGCTCTAGAGGCAGAGAACCAGGTCAGCAGAGCTGCTCTAGAGGCAGAGAACCAGGTCAGCAGAGCTGCTTTAGAGGGAGAGAACCAGGTCAGCAGAGATGCTTTAGAGCCAAAGAACCAGGTCAGCAGAGCTGCTCTAGAGCCAGAGAAACCAGGTCAGCAGGGCTGCTTTGGAGGGAGAGAACCAGGTCAGCAGAGCTGCTTTAGAGCCAGAGAACCAGGTCAGCAGAGCTGCTCTAGAGCCAGAGAACCAGGTCAGGAGAGCTGCTTTAGAGCCATAGAACCAGGTCAGCAGAGCGGCTCTAGAGGCAGAGAACCAGGTCAGCAGAGCTGATTTAGAGGGAGAGAACCAGGTCAGCAGAGCTGCTTTAGAGCCAGAGAACCAGGTCATCGGAGATGCTCTAGAGCCAGAGAACCAGGTCAGCAGAGCTGCTTTAGAGCCATAGAAACAGGTCAGCAGAGCTGCTCTAGAGTCTAAGAACCAGGTCACCAGAGCTGCTCTAGAGCCTAAGAACCAGGTCAGCAGAGTTGCTCTAGAGCCAGAGAACCAGATCAGCAGAGATGCTGTAGAGCCAGAGAAACAAGGTCAGCAGAGCTTCTTTAGAGGGAGAGAACCAGGTCAGCAGAGCTGCTTCAGAGCCAGAGAACCAGGTCAGCAGAGCTGCTTTAGAGCCAGAGAACTAGGTCAGCAGAGCTGCTCTAGAGCCAGAGAACCAGGTCAGCAGAGCTGCTTTAGAGCCATAGAACCAGGTCAGCAGAGCTGCTCTAGAGCCAGAGAACCAGGTCAGCAGAGCTGCTTTAGAGCCATAGAACCAGGTCAGCAGAGCGGCTCTAGAGGCAGAGAACCAGGTCAGCAGAGCTGATTTAGAGGGAGAGAACCAGGTCAGCAGAGCTGCTTTAGAGCCAGAGAACCAGGTCATCGGAGATGCTCTAGAGCCAGAGAACCAGGTCAGCAGAGCTGCTTTAGAGCCATAGAAACAGGTCAGCAGAGCTGCTCTAGAGTCTAAGAACCAGGTCACCAGAGCTGCTCTAGAGCCTAAGAACCAGGTCAGCAGAGTTGCTCTAGAGCCAGAGAACCAGATCAGCAGAGATGCTGTAGAGCCAGAGAAACGAGGTCAGCAGAGCTTCTTTAGAGGGAGAGAACCAGGTCAGCAGAGCTGCTTCAGAGCCAGAGAACCAGGTCAGTAGAGCTGCTTTAGAGCCAGAGAACTAGGTCAGCAGAGCTGCTCTAGAGCCAGAGAACCAGGTCAGCAGAGCTGCTTTAGAGCCATAGAACCAGGTCAGCAGAGCTGCTTTAGAGCCAGAGAACCTGGTCATCAGAGCTGCTCTAGAGTCTAAGAACCAGGTCAACAGAGCTGCTCTAGAGCCAGAGAACCAGGTCAGCAGAGCTGCTCTAGAGCCAGAGAACCAGGTCAGCAGAGCTGCGGTAGAGCCAGAGAAACCAGGTCAGTAGAGCTGCTTTAGAGCGAGAGAACCAGGTCAGCAGAGCTGCTTTAGAGGGAGAGAACCAGGTCAGCAGAGCTGCTTTAGAGCCAAGAGACCAGGTCAGCAGAGCTGCTCTAGAGCCAGAGAACCAAGTCAGCAGAGCTGTTGTAGAGCCCGAGAACCAGGTCAGTAGAGCTGCTCTAGAACCTAAGAACTAGGTCTGCAGAGTTGCTCTAGAGCCAGAGAACCAGATCAGCAGAGATGCTGTAGAGCCAGAGAAACGAGGTCAGCAGAGCTTCTTTAGAGGGAGAGAACCAGGTCAGCAGAGCTGCTTCAGAGCCAGAGAACCAGGTCAGCAGAGCTGCTTTAGAGCCAGAGAACTAGGTCAGCAGAGCTGCTCTAGAGCCAGAGAACCAGGTCAGCAGAGCTGCTTTAGAGCCATAGAACCAGGTCAGCAGAGCTGCTTTAGAGCCAGAGAACCTGGTCATCAGAGCTGCTCTAGAGTCTAAGAACCAGGTCAACAGAGCTGCTCTAGAGCCAGAGAACCAGGTCAGCAGAGCTGCTGTAGAGCCAGAAAAACCAGGTCAGTAGAGCTGCTTTAGAGTGAAAGGACCAGGTCAGCAGAGCTGCTGTAGAGGGAGAGAACCAGGTCAGCAGAGCTGCTTTAGAGCCAAGGGACCAGGTCAGCAGAGCTGCTCTAGAGCCAGAGAACCAGGTCAGCAGAACTGATTTAGAGCCATAGAACCGGGTCAGCAGAGTTGCTTTAGAGCCAGAGAACCAGGTCAGCAGAGCTGTTGTAGAGCCAGAGAACCAGGTCAGCAGAGCTGCTCTAGAGCCAGAGAACCAGGTCAGCAGAGCTGCTGTAGAGCCAGAGAAACCAGGTCAGCAGAGCAGCTTTAGAGGAAGAGAACCAGGTCATTAGAGCTGCTTTAGAGCCAGAGAACCAGGCCAGCAGAGCTGCTTTAGAGCCATAGAACCAGGTCAGCAGAGCTGCTCTAGAGGCAGAGAACCAGGTCAGCAGAGATGCTTTAGAGCCAGAGAACCAGGTCAGCAGAGCTGCTCTAGAGGCAGAGAACCAGGTCAGCAGAGCTGCTCTAGAGGCAGAGAACCAGGTCAGCAGAGCTGCTTTAGAGGGAGAGAACCAGGTCAGCAGAGATGCTTTAGAGCCAAAGAACCAGTTCAGCAGAGCTGCTCTAGAGCCAGAGAAACCAGGTCAGCAGGGCTGCTTTGGAGGGAGAGAACCAGGTCAGCAGAGCTGCTTTAGAGCCAGAGAACCAGGTCAGCAGAGCTGCTCTAGAGCCAGAGAACCAGGTCAGCAGAGCTGCTTTAGAGCCATAGAACCAGGTCAGCAGAGCTGCTCTAGAGGCAGAGAACCAGGTCAGCAGAGCTGATTTAGAGGGAGAGAATCAGGTCAGCAGAGCTGCTTTAGAGCCAGAGAACCAGGTCATCGGAGATGCTCTAGAACCAGAGAACCAGGTCAGCAGAGCTGCTTTAGAGCCATAGAAACAGGTCAGCAGAGCTGCTCTAGAGTCTAAGAACCAGGTCACCAGAGCTGCTCTAGAGCCTAAGAACCAGGTCAGCAGAGCTGCTCTAGAGCCAGAGAACCAGGTCAGCAGAGCTGCGGTAGAGCCAGAGAAACCAGGTCAGTAGAGCTGCTTTAGAGCGAGAGAACCAGGTCAGCAGAGCTGCTTTAGAGGGAGAGAACCAGGTCAGCAGAGCTGCTTTAGAGCCAAGAGACCAGGTCAGCAGAGCTGCTCTAGAGCCAGAGAACCAAGTCAGCAGAGCTGTTGTAGAGCCCGAGAACCAGGTCAGTAGAGCTGCTCTAGAACCTAAGAACTAGGTCAGCAGAGTTGCTCTAGAGCCAGAGAACCAGATCAGTAGAGATGCTGTAGAGCCAGAGAAATGAGGTCAGCAGAGCTTCTTTAGAGGGAGAGAACCAGGTCAGCAGAGCTGCTTCAGAGCCAGAGAACCAGGTCAGCAGAGCTGCTTTAGAGCCAGAGAACTAGGTCAGCAGAGCTGCTCTAGAGCCAGAGAACCAGGTCAGCAGAGCTGCTTTAGAGCCATAGAACCAGGTCAGCAGAGCTGCTTTAGAGCCAGAAAACCTGGTCATCAGAGCTGCTCTAGAGTCTAAGAACCAGGCCAACAGAGCTGCTCTAGAGCCAGAGAACCAGGTCAGCAGAGCTGCTGTAGAACCAGAGAAACCAGGTCAGTAGAGCTGCTTTAGAGTGAAAGGACCAGGTCAGCAGAGCTGCTGTAGAGGGAGAGAACCAGGTCAGCAGAGCTGCTCTAGAGCCAAGGGACCAGGTCAGCAGAGCTGCTCTGGAGCCAGAGAACCAGGTCAGCAGAACTGATTTAGAGCCATAGATCCGGGTCAGCAGAGTTGCTTTAGAGCCAGAGAACCAGGTCAGCAGAGCTGTTGTAGAGCCAGAGAACCAGGTCAGCAGAGCTGCTCTAGAGCCAGAGAACCAGGTCAGCAGAGCTGCTGTAGAGCCAGAGAAACCAGGTCAGCAGAGCAGCTTTAGAGGAAGAGAACCAGGTCATTGGAGCTGCTTAAGAGCCAGAGAACCAGGCCAGCAGAGCTGCTCTAGAGCCAGAGAACCAGGTCAGCAGAGCTGCTTTAGAGCCATAGAACCAGGCCAGCAGAGCTGCTCTAGAGTCTAAGAACCAGGTCAACAGAGCTGCTCTAGAGCCAGAGAACTAGGTCAGCAGAGCTGCTGTAGAGCCAGAGAAACCAGGTCAGTAGAGCTGCTTTAGAGTGAGAGAACCAGGTCAGCAGAGCTGCTTTAGAGTCAAGGGACCAGGTCAGCAGAGCTGCAATAGAGCCAGAGAACCAGGTCAGCAAAGCTGATTTAGAGCCATAGAACCGGGTCATCAGAGCTGCTTTAGAGCCAGAGAACCAGGTCAGCAGAGCTGTCGTAGAGCCAGAGAACCAGGTAAGTAGAGCTGCTTTAGAGCCAGAGAACCAGGTCAGCAGAGCTGCTCTAGAGCCTAAGAACCAGGTCAGCAGAGTTGCTCTAGAGCCAGAGAACCAGATCAGCAGAGCTGCTGTAGAGCCAGAGAAACCAGGTCAGTAGAGCTGCTTTAGAGGGAGAGAACCAGGTCAGCAGAGCTGCTCTAGAGGGAGATAACCAGGTCAGCAGAGGTGCTCTAGAGCCAGAGAACCATGTCAGCAGAACTGCTTTAGAGCCATAGAACCGGGTCAGCAGAGCTGCTTTAGAGCCAGAGAACCAGGTCAGCAGAGCAGTTGTAGAGCCAGAGAACCAGATCAGCGGAGCTGCTCTGTAGCCTAAGAACTAGGTCAGCAGAGCTGCTCTGGAGCCAGAGAACCAGGTCAGTGGACCTGCTGTAGAGGCAGAGAAACCAGGTCAGCAGAGATGCTTTAGAGGGAGAGAACCAGGTCAGCAGAGCTGCTTTAGAGCCAGAGAACCAGGTCAGAAGAGCTGCTCTAGCTGACACTGACTGACTGACACTGACTGATTGACACTGACTGACACTGATTGACTGACACTGACTGACACTGACACTGACTGACACTGATTGACTGACACTGACTGACACTGACTGACTGACACTGACTGACTGACACTGACTGACTGACACTGATTGACTGACACTGACTGACTGACACTGACTGACACTGATTGACTGACACTGACTGACTGACACTGACTGACACTGACTGACTACTCTCTACTACTCTACTACTCACTCTCTACTACTCTCTACTATTCTCTCTCTACTACTCTTTCTCTACTACTCACTCTCTACTACTCTCTACTACTCACTCTCTACTACTCTACTACTCTCTACTACTCTTTCTCTACTACTCATTCTCTACTACTCACTCTCTACTACTCTCTCTCTGCTACTCACTCTCTACTACTCTCTACTATTCACTCTCTACTACTCACTCTCTATTACTCTCTACTACTCTCTCACTACTACTCACTCACTACTACTCACTTGCTACTACTCTCTACTACTCACTCTCTACTACTCACTCTCTACTACTCTCTACTACTACTCTCTACTACTCACTCTCTATTTCTCACTCTCTACTACTCTCTACTACTCACTCTACCATTCTCTACTACTCTCTACCACTCACTCACTACTACTCTACTACTCACTCTCTGCTACTCTCTACTACTCACTCTCTACTATTCACTCCCTACTACTCACTCCCTACTACTCACTCTCTACTACTCACTCTCTACTACTCACTCTCTACTACTCGCTCTCTACTACTCTCTACTACTCACTCTCCACTACTCACTCTCTACTACTCGCTCTCTACTACTCTCTACTACTCACTCTCTACTACTCACTCTCTACTACTCTACTACTCTCTCTACTACTCACTCTCTACTACTCTACTACTCTCTACTATTCACTGTACTACTCACTCTCTACTACTCTCTACTACTCACTCTACTACTCTCTACTACTCTCTACCACTCACTCTCTACTACTCTACTACTCACTCTCTACTACTCTCTACTACTCTCTCTCTACTACTCACTCTCTACTACTCACTCTACTACTCTCTACTACTCACTCTCCACTACTCTCTCTCTATTACTCACTCTCTACTACTCTCTACTACTCAGTCTCTATTACTCACTCTCTACTACTCTCTACTACTCACTCTCTACTACTTGCTCTCTACTACTCTCTACTACTCTCTCTAGTACTTACTCTCTACTACTCTCTCTACTACTCACTCTCTACTACTCTCTACTACTCACTCTCTACTACACACTCTCTACTACTTGCTCTCTACGACTCGCTCTCTACTACTCTCTACTACTCACTCTACTACTCACTCTCTACTACTCCACTACTCTCTACTACTCACTCTCTACTACTCACTCTCTTCTACTCTCTAATACTCACTCTCTACTACTCACTCTCTACTACTCACTCCCTACTACTCTCGCTCTACTCACTGTCTACTACTCTCTCTCTACTACTCACTCTCTACTACTCACTCTCTACTACTCTCTACTACTCACTCTCTACTACTCTCACTCCAATACTCTTTAATACTATCTACTACTCACTCTACTACTCACTCTACTACTCACTCACTCTACTACTCACTCTACTACTCACTCTCTACTACTCACTACTACTCACTCTCTACTACTCTCTTTTTACTACTCTCTACTACATACTCTACTACTCACTCTCTACTACTCTCTACTACTCTCTCTCTGCTACTCACTATCTACTACTCACTCTCTACTACTCTTGATTACTCCCTCTACTACTCACTCTCTACTACTCACTCTCTGCTACTCTCTAATACTCACTCTACTACTCACTCTCTACTACTCTTTACTACTCTCTACTACTCACTCTCTACTACTCACTCTACTACTCTCTACTACTCACTCTCTGCTACTCTCTCTACTACTCTCTACTTCTCACTCACTACTCTCTATGACTCATCCTCTACTCTCTACCTCTCTCTACCTCTCTCTCTACTACTCTCTGGATTTGAGAAGTCAAAATGTGCCCTAATTTTTCTTTCTGCAGCACTAATCATAATTTCTATGGCAAAATGAACCTCCTCATTTTGTTCCTTTGCAAATTAAATTTTTTAAGTGTTACCACTTTATTCCAATCAAGATGGCTTCAGGTGTGCCATACTTTTGTCATAAGTAAGACTGTTAGCGCTTTAGTTGTTCTTTAGAACACTCTGGGACATTCTGTCATTGGGCTACATCTGGGTGATATTTGTGCTACATTTGGGCTATTTTGTCTCTGGTGGCCATCTTGGGAGACTTATTTGTTATGAAGTTTCTTAATTTCCTCATTTATTACAGTCTCCTCAGTAGGAATACTTTCAGTTTTTTTATTTTGATTCCATCAAGAAGGCATTCAGATGTGTCACACATTTGCCATAAATTCAGAATGTTAGCACTCTAGTTGTCCATTAGATCACTGTAGTAAAGCTACTGCTCACCAGGGAAGTCTGCTGCTGGTATTGAAAGTGCATGTTTCAGTCTGCATATCAGACTTTTTTAATGAAATAGAAGAAACAACACACACCATGGAGAGCAACAGTGAGACTATGATGGCATACACACAGACCATGGAGGGAAGGTGGGAGGGGGTCAGGGGCAGCTAGCTGACCACACAGGGAAGGTGGGAGGGGTCATGGCAGCACAGAAGACTATGCATGGCAAGCGGAAGGGTGAGTGGCAGCACAATGGCTATGATGGGCAAGAAGGAGGGTGCAGGGGCATGCACAAAGGTTCATGGAGGATAGAAGGGAGGGTCAGGACCTGGGCACAGACAAGAGATTCCAGGGGAAGGGACCTCACAACAGACCGCATGGGGCAGGCAGGAGGAGCATTTGCAGCACAACAGACCATTGAGGGCAGAAGGGTGTGGCAGTAAAATAGACCATGGAGGACAGGAGAAAGGGGATAGGAGCATGGCATGTGGACAGGCAGGGTGGAGGTGGCAGGGACAGGTTACAGTCATCTGACAATGCTAGGCAGGTGGGAGGGGAGTGGCAGCTAAACAGAACACTCAGAGTAGATAGGAGTAGCAGGTCCATGGAACATGGTGGGCTAAAAAAGGATGGAGCAGGGGCATGCACAAAGACATCGGAGGGCAGGGGGAAGGAGAATAGGGGCAGCAAGCTAAGCACAGAGGCTAAGCAGGAGGTCAATGATGGGGCATAGAATTGGGCAATGGAGGGCAGGAGGAGTGGACTGGTACATCATGTTAATGGAGGGCAGTGGCAGCACATCAGACCATGCATGGCAGGAGGGAGGAAGCTAGTCCATGGATTCAGACAACAGAGGATAGGGAGGAGGTGGATGGGGCAGCAAGCTAACTGTTCAGAGAAGGTGGGTATTAGGAACTTTATTGTTTTTAAAATGTGTGTCTGTGCGAACTACTTAAATTATGAACAAGTATGCAGCATGATCTCACTTTTATTCAGGAAGAAGAGGACATTTGTGACTGTGACTCCGGGCTCACTTGGTAGAAACACCCCCTGACCCTCCACCCCCCATCGCAAAATGTAACGCCTGTGAAAAGGGTAGGTGAACGCAGTGTTATATAGAACATAGTCCTGAGAGCACGATTGAAAATGAAAACTAGATATAGTGTATGGTATAAACTATGCACCAAAAAGTGTGATATAAGATGGACCGGGCGTGAAATATAAAATGCAATACATTGTGCGCAATGACAGATTCATTGGAGAGCGCGAGATAGCACAGGCACTAGCGCGTGCTATGCGATATGCACCTTGGAGTGTAATATGCACAGGGCAGTGTTGTGTAACCTAACTAGTCTCTAAAGTTGTAATATAAAATATGTGCTGGGGAGTGTAACGTTGCATATGCACTGTGACAAAGATATGAATCCCAGATTGTAATATGTATGGCATAGCGCTGTGCGTTATAACATAGGCATTGAGGAAGGCACGTTAGATGGGGCAATATAACCCGTGCGAAGGCAAGTGTGGCATGACATATTCACGGGGTGGTGTTACAGTGCACATGGGCTAGAGAGTGTCGTAGCATACGCACTAGCTGGTGGAATACAACACAGAGGTGTGTGGCACTCGGCAGGCACTGGTGGGTGTAACACAGCATTGGGCTCAGCCAGAAGCGCGCTTTGACTCTCAAGTGAGGTTCGTCTCCTTTCCAGAGAGTAAAATAAAAAGTATTACACATCCGGAGGAGGATGTGTGTCTTATTAACTGTGAGGGGGGGATTCTTGCATAGTTTTGGTCGAATTTTTGTCGAATCTCCTTTGAATGGCTTGGTGTGCGTGCGTATTAAATGTGCCTGTCAATAGCTACCCATGTTTGTATAAATAAACGACAAGGGTGTCTACATGGAGAGTACCCACCGGCGGGGGCGCCGGGATTAGGCACGGTAGGGTGTCAGACATGTCAGAGCTTCACTAGCGGTGTAAATACATTCCACATGGATTCATTGTATGCATAGTCGCCTTTTAATGAATATCACGCAAATCGTCATGGTGATAGGTACATACGGTTTGTCCAGCATGTCCTAGGTGTTTCTATAAATATATATTTTTTTAAATAATAAAAAACAAAGGCCGGCCCCGGGGGATGGGGTCCCTGGGGCCATAAGTGGCCTGAGGAGGGGGGCAACGCAGCTCCCCTCCTAAAGAATTAAAAGGGGGCAGGCCCTGGGGGATGGGGTCCCCAGGGCCAATAAATTAGAAAAAGAAGGGGGCCACACAGCCCTCCTTCTTAAAAAAATAAAATAAATAAAAGACCGGCATCGCGCCGGAGGCCATACCCCCTCCCTGCCCCCTGGCCAGTTGTAAGTTGGGGAATTAATTCCCCTTCAATACTGAGGGTCCCTGAGGGCCAACTAGCCCAACAGGTATCTCCAGTATGCGTAAGGGAGCTGCGTTGCAGACAGGTGTTCTGAGGCCACGCTCCTTTTTACACCTCTCTGCAACGCAGCTCTGTGGCACTTACTGGAGGTATCTAGTGGGCTAGTTTGACCCTAGGGACCCTTAGGATTCAAGCGGACTTAATCTCTCAACTTAGAACAGCCACAGGGCGCGTTTCCACAGTGGTGATGGGAGGGGACAGGGCCTGAGGTGACGTGTGCAAACACGCCCTGTGGCGCGTATTAAGTTGGGGAAATAATTCCCTTTCAATCCTGAGGAACCCTGGGGGCCAACTAGCCCACCAGGTGCTTCCAGTAAGCGCCACTGCTCTGCGTTGCAGAGAGGTGGTGCAGGCCGTGCCCCTTTTTACACCTCTCTGCAATGGCGCTTACTGGACGTACCTAGTGGGCTATTTTGCCCCTAGGGACCCTCAGGATTCAAGGGGACTTAATCTCCCAACTTAAAACGGCCACAGGGCGTGTTTACACAGTGGGGAAGGGAGGGGATGGGGCCTGAGGTGACGTGTGCAAACACGCCCTGTGGCGCGTTTTAAGTTGGGGAAATAATTCCCTTTCAATCCTGAGGGACCCTGGGGGCCAACTAGCCCACCAGGTGCTTCCAGTAAGCGCCACTGCTCTGCGTTGCAGAGAGGTGGTGCAGGCCATGCCCCTTTTTACACCTCTCTGCAATGGCGCTTACTGGACGTACCTAGTGGGCTATTTTGCCCCTAGGGACCCTCAGGATTCAAGGGGACTTAATCTCCCAACTAAAAACGGCCACAGGGCGTGTTTACACAGTGGTGAAGGGAGGGAACGGGGCCTGAGTTAACGTGTGCAAACACGCCCTGTGGTGCGTTTTAAGTTGAGGAAATAATTCACCTTCAATCCTGAGGGACCCTGGGGGCCAACTAGCCCACCAGGTGCTTCCAGTAAGCGCCACTGCGCTGCGTTACAGAGAGGTGGTCTAGGCCATGCCCCTTTTTACATCTCTCTGCAACGCAGCTCTGTGGTGCTTACTGGAGGTACCTAGTGGTCTAGTTGGACCCTAGGGACCCTCAGGATTCAAGGGGACTTAATCTCCCAACTTAAAACGGCCACAGGGCGTGTTTACACAGTGGGGAAGGGAGGGGACGGTGCCTGAGGTGACGTGTGCAAACACGCCCTGTGGCGCGTTTTAAGAGGTAGTTTTAATCCCCCTGCCCTATTATATACTAGGGGCTTACAGAGGAGGTCATGCTAATCACAGGGGGACCCCAACGCATAGTGTTCCCTAGTGTATGTAGGTGTTTTCACTGTATTCTGAGTGTCTTTTAACATAGCACTGGCTCTAGGACTGGTTAGTCAGACTCAGTTATCACCAGTATCCGTCCGAAAAAGTTGAGGGTACAGGATGATTTTGCAACAAGGCTTCTTTCTGCTCTTCTGTTAGTTCTTTTTGCACGTTATCCTTCTTCCTGCACTTATCTTCGTCTTTGAGGACTTCTGTTGCTTCTTTCTGCATTTCTTTTTTTTCTTTCTGTGTGTTTTTTCTTCTTTCTTCACATGTCCTATCTCTGTAGGCATAGTTAGAAATTAGCATTTAAAAAACCTTTGAAATTCACTGAAAAAACCATAGGTTTCGGGCACGTTATAGTTAGGAATTAGCATTTAAAAAACCTTAGAAATTCACTGAAAAAAACATAGGTTTCAGGGGCGTTATAGTTAGCTGGACTTTTCACTCGTACAAAACCATTGAAATTCCCCCGTTGTAGTTAGTTCAGCTAACTGTAACTTGCGCGCCCGCAATGCACTGCTGATGACGTCACATATTACATCACTCATGACATGGTCAGTGACATCACTCATGACATCACTGATGACATCACTGATGACATCATCCTTGTAATAGAGTGGCAGACCTCCTCTCACCCTAATATAACCTTTGATACACACATTCAAAAATAGAAACTAACATTTTCAAAACAATGGACATACCAATACCAGTTACAACAACCTATTCAGTAATTCTAAGATCCACATACACATCCACTCATTCACCAACAGTCCTATACAGTCACTCATACATGTACTCACTCATCATATGTACTCATACACCTATACATCCTGTTACACAACGCCACTCATCCATAGAGTTACTCACACACATAGTCACTCATGCTAATAAAGAATCAAACATCCATTTACTTGCATATATAGTTATACACACACCACCACACTTACTTCTACAGAAATGTACACGTACTTAGTCTTTTAAACAATCACTTATAGAAACACATACTTATTCATACAGGAACTCTTCCAATCTCTCACTCTCACATATACTCACTTATATACACCAATAGTCACATATACTAGTTTAAAACATATGTAGTTACTCATAAAGACACTATTGAGACAGCCATTCACTCACTAACACACCCATGCACACACTCATCCACCCATACAGTCCTGCACACATGCTGTCTTCAACACATACAAACAGTGAGTCACTCATTCATGCACCTATGCACTACGTAATACCCCCACCGAACCATACAGACACACAGACACTCATACTGATACTCAAAAAAACAACTAATAACCTATATAGACACTCATGTAGCTACTCACCAACCCATGCAGCCACTTATACACAAAGTGAGAGACTGATACAGATATTTACATATTTAAACAGTACTCACTAAGCCATGTATTAACTAAGATACACTTAATCAGTCAGTTATACATCAATTTTTCAAAAACAAATCATCCATTTAGACACTTTTATACCCATTTATTCTTCCATCAACCTTGAGATATACATATATAAAACATATTTAATTTTCAGAAAAACACACATTCACTGGATGATGTCATCAGTGATGTCATTTAAGATGTCATCAGTGATGTCACTGACCATGTCATGAGTTATGTAATAGGTGACGTCATCAGCAGTGCATTGCGGGCGCGCGAGTTATAGTTAGTTGAACTAACTATAACGGGGGAATTTCAATGGTTTTGTACGAGTGAAAAGTCCAGCTAACTATAACGCCCCTGAAACCTATGGTTTTTTCAGATGATGATGATAAACATTTGTGGTAATAAAAGTATTTTAAAGCTTATAGGACCAGTACTCAAATAGGAAATTTACATTTCCATAAAAAAAAACAGAATTATAAAAAATACTAGGAACTCATTTTATTTGTGTTTTTTATCCATACATTTACTGTGGATGTTTTGATTAATGTTCACTGGGAAACATGATATGGCACAGAGCTAAACTGCCTTTTACACTCCCTTTTATATGACATTCATTTAATTTTTTACAGGACTTAAAAGAGGCCCTCCAATGTTTAGAGACTGGTGAAAGGTGCATCTGTATATTTTGTGGCTAGCATCACATGTACATTCTGAGAAAGGGAATGATGCTAGTGTGTAAATGCAGAAATAAACAAAACATAACATATTTTTTCCTTACATGCTGTTTTATATTGCATGAACTTGGCCCAGAGGCATTGGCACACTTTATGTGAGCACCAGATAACATTAATGAGGGTCATATTCTGTTTTTTAGGTTCATGTACATTGAGTGATTTGCCCAGAATCACAGAATGTCGAACTGATGCTGGGAATTGAACCTGGTTTTCCAGTTTCAAAGTCAACTAAGGCCACAACCTGTCCCTATTGACTGCAGTAATTGTTATCTGGCAGACAAATGAAAAGAGCAGAGTTTGATTTATCTCCGCTGCTTGCATGGAGTGGAGGAGGACAAAAATAAGCTGGGGAGCTCCCTTGCTGGCCATCACCAATCGCCACAACCCTATGCTCCAGTCCTTTCCCCTACTGCAAAGTCTCCTGCAAAGTAAGTGCTAATAGATTCCCATCAGCAGCTCCTTGCAGACTCTGTCACACCTGGAGGGAGGCAGGCACACCTCATGCTGTGACAGTCTGAGCGGACCAGTCCATTGTCATTCCGCCTCTAACATTGGCCCGCTGGTCTGACTTCATCTGCATGGTGTCATGTTTGTTAAGGCTATAATAACAGCCTTTCACACTGTGCACCAGGTGTGGAGTCCTTAGGTGACCTAAAAAAACAGCCCACCTTGCCAAACCGATGCTGCCCTGAGCCCTTGGCATGATCCTTCCAACCAATAGATCAAAGATTCCCTAGCATAGTAGGTAGGACAAGCCTTACATTCACGGCAGCTATTGCGATCTGATATCAGTGCAGGCATTGGTGCAACGTGAATTCATGAACCATGACTAGTACATGACTTGCAATACAAACAAGGTTCAGTGCCACACAGTTATCATAGATCAAGAATACTCAAAGTACAGCCCCCTGACCTTTACATGAGGCCCCCTGCTCAACAGGAACAATGGGCTTCTGTTTACTCCCCTGAGCACTAACAATAACAATGATATTAAATAGACAGGCAAGGATTTATTTCAAAGTTAATTGGTGCTAAAGAAAGGAAGCAAGTAGGGAATCCACCATCACTTTTAAAGAAATCTTGCAGCAAAAGTGTTAAATGATAAGACTCTTCAAAACTCAAAAAGTGTATTTAATGAACATGCAGAACCTTTTCACCTTAGTATAATTAATTTGATCAGTGCATTGAGAAGTATTAATTTAAGAGTGATAGATTTCAAATATGAATTTAGAAACCTTAATTCTGCCGCTACCATGACAACAGCGCCTATAGTGAACTAAAGAGGCAAGTCAGTTGTGTGCACTTTTTGAGAGGCCTGGGTTCCTAATATACATGAACAACATTATAGTTTCTTAAATCAAACACAAGAGCAGGTTTTGTACGGCACACACCCTGAAATCTTGTTTTTGGAGGTCCTCTTTTTTGTGATAATGAAGAAAAATTAGGGGATGTGAAATTAAACAATTGCCTAGGATTACACAATTTGGAAAAGTGGGGAAGCTGGAATTAATCCCAGGTTTTCTGGTTTCACATTGTTCAACTCAGCCCCTAGATGTATATCTTAAGCTTCACCTACACCTACGTTATCGCCAATCCCCCCCAACCCTCTCGCCCAACCACCACTCAACTGGCATTAGTGCAGCCCTTGAGCACAACACAGACCAAACTTTTTGGTCCCTGGGAAAATGTTTACGAGCTCCCATGTCATAGAGAAACTATCCCAATTCAAGGCACTTCCACGAGTAACAAGCAGATTAGCATGCAGAACTGTTTGTGCAGTACACTCATACAGTTACCTACACATCACGGCGCCCCAACTTTCAATGTCTATCTGGATTCCCTATGGATGAATTGCAGTGTAAACACTGACCATTTATGCAACTCACACAACAGATTACATTATGTCATCATGCCTGAGAATGTTTGCCTTCATCACATAAACTCTTGCTTCCCATTTTATCTCCTCAAAATGGTTGAAAAGAAGAGCCAGCTGCCTCTGGAGTCAGGCCTGTAACTTGGAAGCCAAAAACCAATCTTAATAGCAGACACCCAACCCACTGAGCTATCTTATCTACAGCTTTGCTGGGTGAATGAATGCTTTGACGGATGAATACTTGGACAGATGGATGTGGTTGGGAGGAAGCATGAATTTATCAAAAGAGACCATCCTCGGTGTAGGTGAATATAGAATTACGCAACAGAAACCAGTTATAGTAATAACAAGCATTGGCATAGCCAATAGGTCTCGCCTTTGGGACCTTATAAGTGTTTAGTTATGCAGCACAATATCCTTGGTGCAACAACATTAACTGTTGCATGGCTAAGCACTTATAAGGTCCCAAAGGCGAGACCTATTGGCTATGCCAATGCTTGTTTAGGCCTCGCCTGAGCCAGCGCATGCGCTGCTCTGACAAGACATTTAGTGAGTGGACTTTTAAAAGTCCTACCACGGCTGGCATAGAGCGTGCGGTTACGCGCACAATGATGAGCAGGGGCACCATCTGGCTTTCCTCTCTCGTCATGGTGCGCGCACATCGCACACCACTCGCCAGCCTGCTTTAATTTGCCTTCATGCGCGCACCACTCGCGTCTTTTTTTTTCTTTTAGCGCACGTGCGCACACAACTGCCGCTTGTTTTTTATTTCAGCGTGCACGCACACACAACTCCCGCTTGTTAGTTGTATTCATGCACACACCCTCCCCACAGGCAGACTGTGTCTATACTGCCCTCCCCTGAAACCAATTGTATGCGATATGGGCAGGCGCTCCTTTAGTGATATTGCCAGGTCCCGTCCCTTGTTCTTCTGAGCACGCCTACGGCGGACGCAGGACCTCTCTGGATATGCAGCAGCACTCTCAGAGGTCCTTGCACTCGACCTAGGCAACAAAGTAAAATGGCTGGCAAACCTAATGAAATTACTAATTGATCTAGGGCTGTCCGGGGCATGGGCAAGCCAGATCCCTCCGGCAAAAGAGGAGCTTAAAATACTTTACTGGAACTGGGTAGGTGATCGGGAGTTAAGAAATCCGCATATGGGAAGACTAACCGAGGAGTTCTTCTCGCACAAACAATTTAGTTCTTTTGAACCATTTATGGACTTTATTCAAGTCCCAAGAGACAGAACTCTTTATATCCAATTTAGGTTAGGGTCCCTACCCCTAAATTCGTTCACAGCCAAATGGAATTCTCCGAAATCTTCAGCACAATCATGCCCATGTTGCCCAGCCCCGGAGGAAAGCACAGCTCATTTCCTTTTTGCTTGCCCTGTATACAAACTGGCAAGGGCCAGATGGCTAAAACCAATTTGCAGAAACCTTGGTACAACAAAACATTCTGTTGCCATCCAAATCCTAAGAACAGACGGCACTCCATCTCTGATCTGCGGGGTGGCAAAGTTTCTAGGTTGTGCACGGAATAAGCGAAAAAAAATACTTAAGGAAAGTCTTCTGGAGTGATAATGTTACGCTGCTAAACTAGAATTACCAGGATGTTCTGTTTTATTGTTTTACTCCTATGAATTTTTATATATTTTGTGACATAATGTTTTAGATGGACAAATTTATTGAATAATTATTATATCTATAACTCATTTTTATAAATTGTAGCTCTTGTGTCTTGTATGTATGATGTAGAATGCTTTTATGGTATTTTTTATCGAATAAAGCAACATTAACTAACAAAAAAGTAATAACAAGCATTGGCATAGCCAATAGGTCTCGCCTTTGGGACCTTGTAAGTGTTTAGTTATGCAGCACAATATCCTTGGTGCAACAACATTAACTGTTGCATGGCTAAGCACTTATAAGGGCCCAAAGGCGAGACCTATTGGCTATGCCAATGCTTGTTTAGGTCTCGCCTGAGCCAGCGCATGCGCTGCTCTGGCAAGACATTTAGTGAGTGGGCTTTTAAAAGTCCTACCACGGCTAGCATAGAGCGTGCGGTTACGCGCACAATGATGAGCAGGGGCACCATCTGGCTTTCCTCTCTCGTCATCGTGCGCGCACATTGCACACCACTCGCCAGCCTGCTTTCATTTGCCTTCATGCGCGCACCACTCGCATCTTTTTTTCTTTTAGCGCACGCGAGCACACAACTGCCGCTTGTTTTTTCTTTCAGCTTGCACGCACACACAACTCCCGCTTGTTAGTTGTATTCATGCACACACCCTCCCCACAGGCAGACTGTGTCTATACTGCCCCCTTTGCATATGCCCGGCTTCTCCCCAAGAGACACACAGTGTCTGCTCCCCTCCTCCGTGCACACGCCACCCCCCTCCCCCACCTTCCTCCATAGGTTACTGGTTCTGTACTTCTCCTCCTTCATGCACACTCCTTCCCCTCAGTAGACAGTGTTTGTACTGCCCTCCTCCGTGCACACACTACCCCCACCTCCCTCCATGGGTTACAGCGTCTGTATTGCCACTCCTCCATGCACACACCTCCCCACAGGGACGCGGTGTCTATACTGCCCCCTTTGCATGTACCCGGCTCCTCCCCAAGAGACACACAGTGTCTGCTGCCCTCCTCTGTGCACACATTACCCCCCTCCCCCAACCTCCCTCCATGGGTTACAGCATCTGTACTGTCCCTCCTTCATACACACACTGCCTCTTCTCAGTCGTACAGTGTCTGTACTGGTCTCCTCCGTGCACACACTACCCCCTTCGCACCTCCATGGGTTACAGCGTCTGTACTGCCCATCCTCCATGCACACTCCATCCCCTCAGTCGCAGTGTCGGTACTGCCCTCCTCCGTGCACACACTACCCCCATCCCCCAACCTCCCTCCATGGGTTACAGCTTCTGTACTGCCCCTCCAGCACCCGCTGTGACTCATGCCAGAACCACGCACCCCCCCTATCAGCGATATATAACACGCATTTAAAAGAAGCATTTTATTCCACAAACCCACGTTTGAAGCGAGAGACTGCCCGTAGATTGTGGCATTAAACTGAGATTCGCGTGGTAGCTTTAGGGTGGGCTTCCCTTTGCTGATTTGCATACACGCAGATTGTGCCCCGGTTTGGGGGTGACCCTCTGGGAGGGACCAGGGGACCACAGTGTGTTTTATGAGCAATACATCAGGGGCTGGCTGACAGACCCATTTCTTGAAGGGCATTATGGGGGGCAAGGGCTGCCATATTTTTTTTTCGCAAGCAAAGGTCTAAAACGCCACTGGGCTGCATGAGAAATATTTCTTTATCTGAAAAGAAGAGCAGCCCAGGTGTAAAAAAAGAAATCCAGTTAACCAGTCTATAATGGTTTCTGTTGGATGGAGAGGCGTCATATTCTGGACGTTCGACTATATAGCCAGGGCCAAGAACAAGGTTAATTTTAGAGGTAAATAGAAGTGCTAAATTCAACCCATAGACGCCGTTAGGCACATTAACCAGCACCAGCGCGAATGAACAGGTTTTTATTTTTTGTTGATTTTTTAAACCTATGCCGAACCCACATCCAGTGGAAACCATTCGTAACTGGTCAACTGCAATGTCAATCCAGAAGGCGGAATACGTTTATTAGGCTTAATAAATGCGAATATATTGTTGAGATGTAAAAAATAACAAGCATTGGCATAGCCAATAGGTCTCGCTTTTGGGACCTTATAAGTATTTAGTTATGCAGCAGAAAATCCTTGGTGCAACAGCACCAACTGTTGCATGGCTAAACTCGTATAAGGTCCCAAATGCGAGACCTATTGGCTATGCCAAAGCGTGTTTAATTGGGAACCCAGTGTTTAATAGTATAATCTGCATCTGGTGATAGCGTTCCAGCACGATTGCCAAAGACACAGTCGACAGATGGGCTAATAATACATTTGCAGTGAAAATGTGGCGACCTCACTGATAATGGCCACTTTCTTGCCCCCAGTAGCATAAACTTCCATTGATGTTCCATTTGACGCTCCCCTGCATTTGTCTCCCTTTGTCTCCCTTTGTCTCCCCGGTGGCACCGTGACCCACTGTTTTTACTGGCACTTCTTTAAAGGCACTATCAGTGTGCATAGTGGGCCCTGCTGATACAGTTTGACAGTGTCATGGTGCGCAAAGATCCAAAGCAAAGGGTCTTGCAATTTACTAAATCCAGCGGCGCGCAGGGAAGCACTGATATCAACATGGCGGAGGGCGGCCTTAATTCAGCACAGCAGGGTCCCTCGTTAACTGGCTCTGAAGCGCTGCTGGTGAAGTTGAGAGCCGGTTTCAAGGCACTAGATGGGTGCTTCGACGTCCTCGAGAAGCAGCTAGACACTATGGGTGCTAGACTGGATGGCCATGAACGTCACTTGGATGTCGCCGAGGGAAGGGTTTCCTTTCTGGAAGATGGTGCCATACAATCACTCAAACGGTTGGATCTGATGGAGAAGATCTTAAAATCAGTCAGCAATGAAAAATGAAGATTTAGAAAGCCAGGAGCAGGCGCAATAATGTACGCATTTTGGGAGTTGCTGAGTCGACAAACATGGGCCTCATGGACCCTTTGTTGAAGGCCTGCTGGTGGCCTTGCTGGGTCGCGAGTCCTTTACTTCCTCCTTCCTTTTGGGAGAGCGCACCGCACCTTGGGGCCTAAGTTCATCCCTGGTGCCCCACCGCGTCCTATATTAGCTCGCCTCATGAACTACCATGACAGAGACACTGCACTTCATCTGGCCCTCGAGGCGGGCACCTTTAATTGGCAAGGGTCCACAATTACTTTGTTTCCAGACTTTACTGCCATGGTTCAGGAGGCACGGAGGAAATTCACTGGAGTCAAGGCCACTCTACGTAATCTGGGGCTCAAGTACAGTATGATATACCCTGCATGTTTGCGGGTAGATGTGGCTGGCAGAATCAGAGTATTCGACTCACCCACAGAAGTTCAGGAATTCTGCCGTCATTATAAAGGTCCGGTGGGTGTGCGGGCCAGCGCCTCTCTGAGTACCTCTCCGCCGCACAGTGGCTCGGCAGCTAGTGTGGATCTTTTCTCAACCAAGTGACTTGTGTTAACTACAGCTCTGTAGACTGCCAGTAACCATAGATATTCATTATTTCAAATTGATGTTAGGTGATTTGACTGTTACTTCCTGCAATGTTGAGTGGATGGCGAGGTGTTGCCTCCCCCCCCCCCCCAAGTGTGTATCACTGTATATCGATATATTGCTCAGAATGTATGGTGTGTCTCCCTATTGTCTATGGTTGGATGTATTTTCTATTGCATTCTGTCTATTGCTCATTGGGGATTTCCCTGCGGTTGGGGTGACAGGGTTGGGTGGGGGGTGGGGGTGGTTTATCCATTGGGGTAGTTTAATCTCATATTCATCCACGGTCCCTCAATGTCACTGTAGTATTGCTCTACTGTCAAAGGATACAGATTTGCTCCCACCTTGGATAATGGCAGAGCATGGTCAACTGTCGAAATTCTCTAATGTTAAACTGCTTACATGGAATATCAGGGGCCTCAATAATGGGAACAAATGTGAATGGGTGTTGAACTATTTACTGAGGCATCAAATTGATACAGCATTCCTCCAGGAAACTCACTTTCCCAAATCCACGACAACTCGCTTTGCATCTGCTTGGGGTATAGTGGCACAGCTATACTTATACATAAGCGATTGCCCTTTTGTTTCTCGGAGGTTTGCAATGACACAGAGGGTAGATACACTATGGTAGTGGGGCAGCTCATGGGGCGCCGGATGGCATTAGTTTGCCTCTACGCCCCTAATATAGATGACCCTGATTTTATTTGCACATTGCATTCCCAAATTCTGCAACTAGACGCAGACTATATTTGCATGGGGGGGTGATTTTAATCTTCTTTCTAGATTCCGCCAGTACTTAATTTGAGCTGGTGGTTTCCGATGATCGGCACCGGCACTTAATTGCCAGCATCGACACTTAATTGCCGGAACCTGCACTTATGACATCTGCCAAATGGTGGCGCTGTTTGTGCAACTTGAAGATGAGCAAAGAAACTGTTGTTTGTTAATTTAATATACATTCAAAACAACTAATACCTGTCACTCAAGCCATTCTTAAAGCTTTGGCAGCCATAACAGTCTGACTTGTCACACTTCAGTGTGATGCTTAATAGTTGTGTAAGTACAGTGGCAATGTGAGGTGCAAACTGCGGTGGCCTCCTGATGAGGGCCCTGGCACTTTGATTTTTACAAATCAAGCACTGGATCCCGCGCGAGACAGTACCTCTACATCTCCAGACAGTAAGCCCGAGCGCGATGCACCTTGGTTGAACTGTGTGAAACATTCAGCCTTGTTGATGTGTGGCGTAGTTGTAGACCCGGGGAATCTGCGTATACGCATTACTCTGCCCAATATGGTACCTGGACAAGGTTGGATTACTGGTTGGTCACCCCAAACCCAAATTTGGCTGCTTGGTAGAATGAATCCCTCCATCTCCCTCCATCTCTCTCGAACCCTCTCTGGTTAGTCCCCCGTTTCACTCTCACTTAAGGTCCCTAGGCCGGACGGCTGTGAATGGCAATGGCGCTTCCCTAGCCAAGCATTGCAAGACAAACGTTTTCGTTCCGAACTACATGATGCCATCATAGACTTCTTTGAAATTAATAAAGGGTTGGTGCAGTCCTGGGCTACTCTCTGGAAGGCTTTGAAAGCTTACACGAGCATGGAATGTGCATCTCTAAACATGCAGGGGTATTGCTTGACTTGAGGCGCACGCTGTCCGACGTCGAAAAGAGGCTGACTGAGCTTAATCAGGAGCAACAGGCAATCCCCACCCCGACTCACCAAGGCCGCCGATTGACGTTATTGCATGAGTTTAAGGAGGCGGCAGCACGTGAGGCACGCTTCCTTGGCAAATATGCCATTTCGCGCAGGTACGGGAAAGGAGACAGACCGGGCTGCACGTTGGCATGATTGTTGCGCCCTCCGGCTGGGAACTCTTGTATAGCTAGCTTGCAATCATTACAAGGGCATCTCCTGACAGGCACTCCTGACATTCAGAAAGAGTTTCTTGATTAGCACACACAATTATATTCTATACGTGGGGCCCATATGGAGGCTGACCTCGAAGCTTACCTTGCGGAGGTTGCTCTGGTTTGGCTGGAAAAGGCCATGCACCAATTTCTGGCTGAACCTTTTTCCTCAGACAAAATAATTCATGCCATTGACGCAATGAATAGCTCGAACGCTTCGGGTTTAGATGGCTTTACGTGCTACTTTTATAAAGCCTAAAAGGATATTTTGGCACCTCACCTTATCGAAGTGTATAATGAGGCACTTGAAAGACGAGACCTTCCTCCCACCTTGCGGGAAGCGGTGGTTGTTCTCCTTCCCAAGCCGGGCAAGGACCCGCTTCTATGCGGGTCGTATAGGCCATTGTCCTTGCTAAACTTGGATTACAAAATTCTGGCTAAGATGATAGCAATGCACCTTGCACTGCTGATGGACTGCATTATCTCCCCTGCGCAATCAGGCTTTTTGCGTCATAAGTCTACTGCCCTCAACCTCCGTACCCTCTTTGCCACCATTGATAGAATAGACCCTATTCTCCCCGCCGCAGCTGTCTTACTTGACACGGAAAAGGCCTTTGACTCCTTTTAGTGGCCTTTTTTCCTAGCGGTCATGAGGAAGATGGGAATGCCGAGGGGGTTTGTTGACCTTACTTCTTTGTTGTACACCTCCCCCACGGCTAGTTTGAGGCTTAATGGCACTCTTTCCAAATTATCACAAGGTACCAGACAGGGGTGCCTGCTTTTGCCGCTGTTTTTTATTATTGCTATGGACCCATTGGTTCGACAGTTTCAGAAGCGGCACCTACATAGAGGCCTGCAATTGAAGACCGCCCTCTTTTGGTTTCCCTATATGCTGACGACTTCATACTGTATGTCGGTGTCCCCACTAGAATTTGGAAACGTTGGTTTGTGAAATCATCCGGTTTGGTGGATTCTCGGGCCTTGGTAAAAATTGGGGCAAATCGGAAATCTTCCCACTTACGGTGGTACAGCCGAGTGGTATTGTGAATACCCACTTAAGTGGTGTACAGACTCAACTAGACACTTGGAGATTCTAATACACATTGAGGCTGCCCAGGTGTTGTTGCTTAATTATGGGCCTGCTTTGCATACCCTGGAACAGCAGGTCGAGCATTGGATTAAGCTCTCCCTCTCTTTAGTGAGGAGGGTGGCTATTATAAAAAATGATAGTTCTCCCTAAATTTTTTTATTTATTTCCAAATATACCCATTCCCTTGCCGAGTAGTTTTTACGCACTCTCCGCACACATCTTATCTGGTTGATTTGGGGAGGAGGGAGAGCCAGAGTCCGTTGGGACACTTTGACACTCCCCTACGACAGGGGTGGACTTGTAGTTCCAAATTTTCAGATGTATTATTTGGTCGCACAATGCCACTATGCACACTCTTGGTATCATCCAGACGCACGTATTCCATATTTAAAGTTAGAGGCCGATCTTGTGTTCCCTGCTTCATTAACGACAATCCTGCCCAAAGGGTTCCCTAGAGACCCCAGGGACATTCAAACAGTATCCACCACTTGTTGGGCATGGAGGAAGCTTGCATCAATCACTGGTAACCGCAAGTTATATTCTTCAGTGATCCCCTTGCCCAATAACCCATGAATTCCCCCACCGAAGAAAAGTTAGTTCAGTGCACACTGAATAAGTACTCTCTAGACACTTGTGGTGAGTTATTCCCAAGCGGACATGTTTTTCACATCTCCGAAGACACTAGATTTAGTGAGGCTTCATTCATGGATCATTTCATTCTAAACAGACTCCGTAGTTCACTTCGGTCCTTACTATCGGAGTTCCCTCTTGAGCCAGAATCTTTCGAACCTTTGTCCTCGGTAATCACTAGCTGGGGTTGGGGCATTCAATTTCCAAGCTCTATAAGGCCTGCATGTCACTGGTACCCACCAGGGATGCCAAAATCCGAGAGACCTGAGAACGTGACCTAGGGCATCCTATAGAAGATTCCCATTGGTCCTTCTGCTCTACCCAGACAAAGGAAGTCTCCTTGAATAGTCGCCATAAATGGATTCATTTTAAATTCCTGTGGAGAGCCTATATGTTCCTAGCAAAACTTAACTCAATTGACCCATCAAGGCCACATAGTTGCCCCAAATGCGGGGCACATTATGCTGATTTTGTCCACATGGCCTGGAATTGTGAAAAAAGCAAGGGATTCTGGAGCTCAGTATGCATAATCCTCTCTAAGATGCCACATTTGCACCTTCTGCCAACACCTGAAGTAGCCTTATTGGGCTATGTCCAGAATATTCCTAAGACATTACGCCGTTATACCTCAATCGCTCTGCGACTGGCTAAGCGAGAGACTGCCTTGCATTGGGGAGAAAAATTTAAACCCACCACCAAAACATGGTTGAATAGTCTCGTATACAGTAATACTAATGGGGAATTGTTTGCATCGACGCTTTCAGCAACGTCACGGCCTAAAGACATCTGGATCCCCTTGAAGGTTTACCTACAGGAACTTAAGTCTGCCGTTTCAACCCAATCTGCGGCGGGGGTTTTCCCGACCAGGGTGGGTTGACTCTATCCTCCTATATAATATCTCACCCTTAGAAATCACAGATATGATGCCCGGAAAGGAATGGGGTAGTTTTACATAAGATGACCTCGCTATTGTGTTTGTATCTCCTTTGTCTTGTAAAGTGATTCCGTATTATAATGTCTCTTATTATGCAGCATGTCCTATTGACTACTTGTTCTGTGTATAGTATATGCCAATGGCGAAACAATTCGCATGGTGATAAACTGTAGATGGAAAATTTTAAATAAAGTTTTTAAAAAAAATCCTACAAAAATGTGATTGTCTGTCAACACTTCAACCAGGAGTTGTTGGCAGCTATCTTGGGACTCAGCTTGAAGCCGAACTCCACAAAAAAAGATTTTAAGAAAGAAAAGGGGCCAGGATAGGGACACCATGAGCCCCTGGCCATGGTGCAGTGGTCTCACAAAGCCTTTTTTTTTTTACAAAAAAAATCTCTGAAAAACCCATGGGCGAATCAGTACATTTTTCCAGGATTTAAAAAAATCTCTTGCTTTCAGGTTACTTGGCCCCCGGGTGGGCCAGGTCCAGGGGCATTGGGCTCTGAAAAAGAAGGGAGCGCACAAGGCCCCCTTCTGGAGTTTATAGTAGTCCTGAGACTGCCACCTCCCGAGGTCTTTAATACAATACAGTGTGGGGGCCTCGCGGACACCCCACAACCCCGGGGGCTGCCACCTCACCACGGCTTTAATATAATACATTACGGGGGCTATGTGGACCCCACCTTCAGCCCCGGGGACTGCTACCTCCCCAATGTTTCATTGAAATTCAGTGCCGGGGGATTGTGGCCCCACTGCAGCACTGGGGAACACCACCTCCCCAGGGCAAATACAATAAAATAATTAAGGGGGTACTTTCCGGACCCCCAGCCCTTGGGACCACCACCTTCCCGGGGCAAAACAAAGGAGGGGGCCCGCACTGCCCCCCTCGTGGAGGCCTAGATGGTCCTGGGGACCGGCACATCCTAGGGTCGGCTCCAGCAATGTCCCACGGTGCCCACCTCCGGGACATTGCAGTTTCCTATGACATGCTCCCGCCTTAGCAAACAGTTTCCTCCATTTTGAGTAAGCATGGGCATTTTGCTCTTTCTTGTTCAAAATGGAGCACACATTGCTTTTACACAGGGAGCTGATTGTCAGCAGCTCTCTGTGTGTAAAAGCAATGCCGGCTGGGAGCCAGACGGAGCCGCGGGGTCTTTCAGGCTCCCCCGCGGTCCGTAACAAGAGTGGCCATGTACCGGGGGATGGAGTCCCCAGGGCCGAAAATATATGGGAGAAGGGCCACTTGGACCCCTCCCTTGAAACAAAATATATTTTGAAAAAAGGAAAGGCCTGGCCCCGAGGAGTGGGGTCCTCGGTGCGCAAATCTGCCTGGGGAGGTGGGGCCGCATTGCCTCCTGCCCTTTTTAAAAAAAAATACATATATATATGCCTAGCCCTGGGGGATGGGGTCCCCAGGGCCAAAATTGGCCAGGGGTAGGGCCTTTCATTTAAAAGAATAAATACATTTTTAAAAAAGAATCACCGGGCCTCGGGAGCCGTAATCAGCATGGGCGGGCACATGGCCCCTCCCATTTCATAAAAGCCACCGGGGATGGGGTCCCTGGGGCCCAACGCCCCTTTTACCATCCATCTGTAAACCCACATCCTGGCGCTGTGGTTTTTGGGAAATGAATCCCCCTTGAACAATGAGGGTCTTTGGGGGCCAACAAGCTCTCTTGTTAAGTCCAGTAAGTGCCAGACAGCCCGAATGCTGAGAGGACTTGGAGTCCATGCCCTCTTTCTCCACCACTCTGCAAACGTGCCTCTTGGCATGCTTCTGGTTGGGGAAAGAATTCCACTTTACTCCTGAGGGCCTCAGGACTAAAGTGGACTTCTTCCCCCAACCAGTAATGCACCAGGAGGCGTGTTTGCAGAGTGGTGGAGAAAGAGGGCATGACCAGAAAATACATCTCAGCAAATCCACTGTGTGGGACTTACTGGAGGTAACAGCAGGGGTAGTTGGCCCCCAAGGACCCTCTGGATCCAAGTGGACTTCATCCCACTACTAGTAGTGTGCCAGGAGGGGCGTTTGCAGAGTGGTGGAGAAAGAGGGCATGGCCCCCAGAAATCCTGCTGTGTGGGACTTAGTGGAGGTAATAGGAGAGGTAGTTGTCTCACCAGGACATCTTTGGGGGACAACTACCCATCCTGTTACCTCCAGTATGTCCCACACAGCGGAATTACTAAGAAGTCTTCTGAGGGCACGCCCCCTTTCTCCACCACTTTGAATACACACCTCCTGGCACAGTACGGGTTGGGAGATAAAGTTCACCTTACTCCTTAGGGACCTTGGGGGCCAAGAATCCCTCCCTGTACCGCCTGTAAGTCCTACACAGCGGGATTCCGGGATTGCCGCGACATCCACCCCAGCACCTTGAGGGAGCAGTCTCTCAAGCTCCTTGCCGCTCAGCATGCGATGCCACAATGGTCTCTATCCCGGTCGAGAGGATGGTTGCAGTCCAAGTCGTATGACCGTTCAGGGAAGTCCCACAAGAAAAAGAAGAGCAAGAACTTGAAGAGGTCTTCGAATTCACCCCGCCTGTCCAAGTCATCTTACAGGACAAAGGAACATCAGCATTCAAGCCCTAGCTTCGTGGTTGAGCCTGTACCTGGGTCTTCTCTGCACCTCCCATAATGTCCTGGAGAAAGAGCAACATCCGCCCAACTCCATGAGTTACCTGAGACGATTCACTTCATATTTGAATGGCCTTTCCATGGGATCTAGAGGAGCTCCTACCGGTATTCTACAGGTGGGGTCGGGCCCGATTGCAGTCGAACCCCTTGGATCCTTAGTAGGATTGCAACCTTTCATGGCGCCGTTCTCTTTGCAGGTATCCCCAGAGCCAACTTGTAGCGCTGCCCCCATTGTTATCCCCAACTCCAACATAGAACCAGATGTGTATCATCTGACGCCGACTCCGGCCCTGACTGGAGCCATTTCCTCCAGGCCAGAGCCTAAGCCCTGTTCCTATGGGCTAGGACTTGGGGAAGAGTGGGAGAGTGCCCCAAGACCCTAATGAATACCAACCTCTAGAACCCAATAAGAACAACTGGTGTGAGGATTTGGCAGATGCCAGTGGACTAGACACCACCCTAGGTACTGTTTTAGTCCCTCCTCGCTACCATGGATACAAAAGAGAAAGCCTCATTCGTAATGGTGGTGAGAAGGGTGGCCGAGATACTGGACCTTATGCTACCTTCTGCAGCTGTCAAGACGAATGTCTTGATGAGAGTGCTTCAACCCATCTGAACCCTATCTGAACCGCTTCTACCATTTAAAAAAGCTCTCACGGATGTCTAACCGGAGGTCTGGTGCAAGCCATGTACAGAGGCTCCTGTGAATAGGACAACAGCCCACCACCATCTCACCACCTCAAGGAGAACCCAACTTCCTCACCCAACTCCCCACCCCAGAGAGCTTGGTTGTCCATGCAGGAAAGTGCCACTTTTTGACATGGTCACCCCCACTTTTTGCTCACTGGTACTGATGTTGTTGTTGCTAACCAGGACCCAGTGCCAGTGCTCTTTCCCTTAAAACTAAGCAAATGTTCAGTTGTAACCCAATTGACTAGGACTTTAGCACCCAGTAAGTCCCTAGTAAGTAGTACCCCTTGTACCCATGGCATGGGTACTGAAGAGGATCTCTAAGGGCTGCAGCACATAGCGGCATATGTACAAGGAGTCAACGCCTTAGCTGCACTTTTCCGACAGTTTTGCAGCGAGATTTTTATTGCTGTATGTACAAGCAGTCGCTAACCTCTGTTAGCAGCAGTTTTCGGGTGAGGACGTCCATTCTAAAGATCACCACTTCTGTTAGCGATAATGACATGCAAGGGAGGCTTTCCCATGCAAAAACGGCCGCTAACCCCACTTCGCGATATTTACAAGGGGATTTCTGAAGTTTGGAGGACCAAAAAAACTGCCGCTAACGGCAGTTAGAAGCAGTTTCTTTAAGACCAGAAAATAGCTGGTCCTAAAAATGGAGATAGCACTTGGGACCTCTTTTCAGCAGGTTTTGGTGCTGGACAGTGCTGCAAGCAATGTTACTGCGCTGCCCTGCGACAAAACTACACGGCAGGAATGTGCACCATCAATAAGATAGTGCGCATTCTTGGGCCGCAGTCATGAAAAGTGTTGCAGCGCTGCAACAAGTCAGAGTTACAACACTTTTAACTACGCCTTTCTTGCGACACCACGGATGCGCTGTATTCACTGGACAGGGCTCCATGACGCAAGTAATTACAGATACGTCTGGAATCCTGACGTATCTGTCTGCGCCAAAGTCACGCAATGCTATAGTCGTGTCACAAGCATGACGCAACTCCAGCAATGCATGGGGCCAGCCTATCCCTGTGGCACTGCGTAAACCTTATGCCTGCCATTAGGTAGGTGTAAGGTACTGACGCAGTGCTGCCCTACAATTGTTGCAGTGAAATCTGAGGTATTTCACTGTGCCACTCCTATGAGGCCTTGTTGCGTGGGAATGCACACACTGCATACATCATACCTGATGCAGGTATGATGTGGCACAGGGCTTCACAAGGTCACGCATATGCCTACATGCGTCACTTTGCAAATACGGCACAACATGGTGCTAGTTTTGCCTGGTCCATTCTTGAGGGGCGCCAGGGTGTCGGCGCTGTTGGAGATCCATCGGTGGCGGTTGCGCGCTGCGGTGTCATCATCTGTAAGCGTTGGTGGAGTGATGTTGCTGAGGGAGTTGACAAGACATTCTTCGGTGGCCTTGATCCAGCTGCAAGGGGGGGGGCAATGATGGCGGTGGTGTACGGTGGGCATGCTGAAGACTTGATGTTTACAATGATGGTCGGTCCAGGAGAATACAGTGATGTGGCTGTAGTTGAAGTTCTGACTGGCAGAGGAGACCTGCTCGACTGTGTATTTTGCTATGTGGCTTCCTGCGGTGACTAGCTGCTTTAGTCTGATGTTGGGAAGCTTCCCCAGGAGGGGGTGGTGTTCTGGTCACTGGGGTTGTCCAGGTGGAACATGAGTTCACTGAGTAGGATATCATCGGTGGATGGGAGAGCCTGGGGTGCAATGACGTCTACAATGGTATTGGATAATGGGGGTCTATGGCCCGGGGGGCCTGCAGATGAAGGTGCCGCAGAGGATGAGGTTAGGTTTGGTCTGGATCTGGAAGTTGATGTGTTCCATGGTCACCGTTGAGTCATTAGCGTGAATGGTCAATCGGAGTATGCTTTTGTAGGTGATAGCAATGCCTCCTCCTGGACGGTCGTGGTGGTCATTGCGGGTGATATAGTAGCCGTCAGTGATGGCAATGGCGATGTCCGGTCCGGAGCAGAGATTGGTCCTGGCAGGCGGTGTGGCATCAAGGTTTGATGCCGAGGAGAGTGCTGGCGTCGTAGCGGTGGAGTGTGCCGAGAGGAAGGGTCCTTGGTGCTGAGCACAGTCCAGGGGCAGACGGACGCAGATGGGCTTGCCTCTGCCATGGGAGACGTCCATTACAATGCAGGCATTACATCGTAATGCCATTACAATACAACTACAACAATGCAGGTGCCTTTACATCGCATTCCATTACAATGCATTGTGAGGTCAGTAATGGGGTATTTTCAAGTTTAAGGGTGGGTATGGGTTTCGGGTATTGGAGATGAAATTTGGGGTATATTATGGGGTAAAATTTGAAGTTTTGGGTGGGCATGTAGGTCAAATATGATTTTTATGGTCTGTTTTGGGGCTCAAAGATGAATTTTAGGGTTCAGGGTGTGATTTGGGGTGCAAGGGTTAGTTTTAGGGTTGCACTCACTGAAGTGGGAATAGTAATTTGTACATCTCCATTATCCAACACCTATGCCTAGTATTAGTATGCATTGTAATGGAATCCAATTTAATGGTATGCGTTGCAACTTCATATATACCTTTGGCACACCAGTGGTACCCCCGCTGAGCATGGGCACACAGCGGCCGCCATTGAGAAGTGCTGCGGAGGGGCGGGACAGCTGGGAGGTGGGAATCGCCAGAAAGGACGCTGGATGGGGCGGGGATGCGAGGTGTGTGTGTGTGAGCGGGTGTTGTGAATATTTAAATGAGAGAAATCTTACCTCGAGGCTGGGGCCCGTGTCTTCATTGCTCCTGCTCTCCTGAGTCTGCTTCTAGGAACAGGAAGTAGGCAGCCAGGCTCCCCCCCTAAGCCAATCAGAACACTGCAATGCAGCGTTGGGATTGGTTATTGACGCCGGGACAAGGCATCAGCCAGGGGCTGGAGGGGTGGGCATGTTCTCCATGCAGGCTGTAATGCAGCTTGCATTGCGAACAAGACAGTGCACATAACTGCTTTGGGCGGCCTGAGCGGACTGACCAAACAGTCACTGCGCACTTGAGTGGGCATGCCACTCCGCCCCTGCCCTGCTCCGTGAGTGGAGCAGCCCTAAGCAAAGAAAACATAGCACGATTACATCAGGAAGGCATCATCATGTGATGATTTTTCTTCTTCATGCACTGCTTGAAAGCATTGGGGCGACACTATTCTGCCATAGCGGATGAGCTGCCACTGGTGGTGCGTCATCTACAGGTGCTAGGCCTGGGCGACTCGACCCTCGGACCTCCTCTGCTACACGTCCCACCTTCTCTTTACCTAGACAATGACACAGTGGCGCAATCCACTGCACTCTCTCCAAATCTGTGACTCAGCCAGCAGGAGCCTCAACCAGGTGGAATTTCACAAGCCTGGGTACAGCAGTCGCCGCCAAGTCCGCTGGTGAACCTCCCGGTGCAGTTGATGCAGCAAGGGCCCCCTTAGGCGTGAAGTTGCAGCGCTCCCGCCACACATGTTCGGCGCAGCTCAGGGGCCTCATCCTCCACAGTGTCCGCACAGCGCAACATCATCCATCCTGTGATGCAGAGAGGCACCGCCCACCGTTGGTAATCCCCTCCGTGCACCCTGGTGTAATGGTGGATCGTAGTATGTGAACCAGACCTCCCTACGTTGGTGAGCAGGAGCGCCTCTACCATTCACAGCTCCAAGGGGCTCCTTGAGGTCTTCTCACACAGGTCAGCAACGTATATCCATGTGACCTGCCAGACTTCACCACCGGGTACATGTGATCGCCGCACCTCAAAGTCTACAGCCACGGCTCATCGACTCCACAGCACCTCCACATCACACTCCAGGCTCCAGTCGCAGGTCCAGCGAGGCATCCAGGCTCCAGACGCAGGTCCAGCGAGGCATCCAGGCTCTCATCTTGGTCATCCTGGACGTTGGGTGGCTTGAGGGGTTGTTGACCTGTGCTGCACTTGGCTGCTGTATTCTGCATTTCACAGTTTTTTTTGCCTATTATCCTATTGGAGGTCGACTGATTGGCTATTTTTTCCAATAGAGGCAAAAAAAACACGTTGGGCTGATTAATGTGCGTTTTTTGCCGCTAATGAGCCTTTCGTTGGTTCTCGCCCACTAACGCCGGAATTCCTATCGCCATCATGCTAATGTTAGCGACAGTTTTCGCCGCCAATCCCTGAAGCTATCGCCATGTAGCGACGTCTTGTAAATACGTAGCTAACATGGCAATAGTTTTCAGCGGTACACGGCGGTAAGAAAACTGCTGCTACTAGCGTTAGTGGTAGTTATCGCCAGTCCTTGTACATATGGCCCATAGTGTGCTGGATGACTGGTATCTTCCAACACGCTCCCACAGACTGGTTTCTGGCCCCCTGAAAGGGAGAGCCCATGCTCTTAGAGATCAGAAACAATGCCGGCAGAAGGTGTTCACACCTCCTGCAGCAGGATGGCTCGTGTATTAGCATGTCAAGACCAGAGGCTTCAAAGCCTTTGCTGCCTTTGATATGTGGCCACGGCTTCCCTCCTGACCTGGGGAACACCACCCCCTGCCCTGAGGCTCATTTGGCACCAGAGTAGGTGGGAAAATAGATAGTAGAAGGAGTGTCACACTTACATGCTTGGCACACCCCTAAGATAGGCCACCAGAAGTGGAGAGTCGACGGAGAATTTCACCATCTTAGTTTTGGTGAAACTCAGAACTCTGGTCGGACAGGATTTTGCCAACGCTTCGCATGGAATGGGCAGATAGGGGGTTTAGGCACCACTGGGGTAGGTAGCCGAATGGCTACTGTCCCACACTCCCCTAAACACCCCTAAATTCAGTATTTAGGGGATCTAGACATTACCAGAGAGACAGATTCATCTACCTGGGAACAGAAGGACAAAGAAGAGCCGACACTGTGAGAACTGAGGACCTACACCGAACTTGTCACAAAACACTGCATGGCTGCTCGTACTTCGACAATTGCAAAGACCAGTCTCGTCCAAGAGCTGCTCACCCTCCTCAGCACTGGAAGGACTATCCAGCACTTCGCCAACGATCTAGCACAGGGGTATCCAACCTCTTCTTTAGTGAGAGCTACTTCTGCTGAAGGAAAGTCCTACCAAGCTATTAGCAAATGTTATCACTTTAAAATAGTAACCCCATGGTAATATTATACTATGAGCATCCTAAGCAGGATTATCAGTAGTGACTACCAAGCATTTCTGGAAGGGTTACTAGCAGAAATGCCATTAAATTGCTTAGCAATATTAAATGCCTATAACAGTGAAATTAAGTGAACCAAAGCATCATGCCCCCTCTGACACAAGTGGTATACCCACAAAAAATATATTTCCCCAACTCAGCTTGACTTATCACTTCAACTATCAAATGTGCTTAGGAATTGCAACCTTTTGTCTTCATCAGCATATCACTTTCTAAAAATGGAAAGCTTTTTCTGTCAAATACCACTTTCTATGTTGGACATTAAAAAATCAGTTTTCCAGAAGAAAAACCTCTTCCAAAAACCAAAATATTGCCTTTCAAATATCAGTTTTCGGTTTTAGGAAATACACAGTCCCCAAATAGCAGTTTGTAATTTTCATTGCATGCTTACATGTAAAAGATCCCTCACATGGGCAGTTTCTGCTTCAAAATGAACAGGCATTACAATAATAGGTTATGATTACTCTCAATAACACCAAGGATGCCTGTAAAATACCAATAATGCCCACCATTGTACCAGGGCCTCCATTGTGCCAAAGATGCCCACTGTGTATCAGCCATGGGAGGGGTACAATGTCAAGCAAATGCACACATAAATTTGTACACATCCATACATATACAAAGATGAATGCAAATGAGGCTTTTAATTGTATCCCCTCTGGATGTATACCCTACCCTCCTCAGCTATTCGGCTGATCATGCAAACAACTAACACATTTTCACTATGGCTCCTGCAGTCCCACAGTTTGGAGGTCAGCAATGGTTGCTGCTCCTGCTGGCACACTTATTTCATGGCCCGTTGTTCACACACAATGCAACTGACAGAATACTATCTACACCATTGCCAGTCTCTTTGGGAAGGGAAACAGATGGTCATGCCGGCAGACCCACAGGTGGAAACGGTTTGTGTTTGAGTGTTTACATGAGGCCCTGCTATTGGTTTGGTTTGCTGTCACTCTATGGGTCTTGAGAGAAGCAGTGCCGCCTTCTTTAACTTGCACAGCCTCTCTGAATGAGACACATGTCTTGGCTCCACCTCTGAGAGCTACTTGGAGGGTGGCTACGAGCTACCAGTATCTCCCAAGCTACTAGTTGGAAACCCCCGGACAAGGAATCCAAAAGGCTGGATACCTTAGGCAAGAAAAAGTTTTCTTCTGTCAGCCTGGCACTGCGTTCAGTGAACACTGTGTGGATTCTGTGCCAATACTCCCTCTCACTCTGGGAATCTGTTGCGCAGGTGCTGCCTATTGTCTCGAAGAATGCACAAGCCATTCTCTACCAAGCTGTTACAGCCAAGATCGCCATTCGTTGTGGACTGGATACGACCAACTCACTGGGCACAGTAGTTTCTTCATCGGTGGCCCTTAGATATCATGCCTGGTTGAGAGCCACTGGCTTTTTTAGGGGATGGCAAGGCCTCGCTCATGGACATGCCATTTTATTGCTTCTATCTCTTAGAAGACAAAGCGGACTCAGTGCTAGAGCGCTTAAAGGACAGCAGAGCAGTGGCCATGACCTTGGGCCTTTCTATGGTCCCCCGCGAACCCCAGTCCACCTTTCACTCCTTTCGTAGCCAAGGGAGGGACTTCCAGCCACATCTCTATCCACCCAGTCACTACTGTATGCAATCTTTCCAGACCCTGTGTGGCTCAGGATGCGGAACACACTGACCTCATTTGTCAGGTAACCAGAGGTCAGGCCAGTCCAGCACTCCCCTGGCATCCACAGCTTCCAAGCCTCTTTAGTTTGCCCTCTGAACATAATGGGCACCTAGTGGTAGGCAGAATACGCCATAACCTGAATCACTGGAAGTCAATAACATCTGACCGCTGGGTTGTCCAGATTGTATGAAGGGGCTACTCCCCACCTTCATGTCTATCTCTACACCCATGTCACCTACTTGCGACAGGATGATGGAGGACCACATCTTCTTACTCTGCCAGGAAGTGGCAGCTCTCTTGGCCAAAGGAGCCATAGAGAGGAATCCAGCATCAGAAGTAGGTTGTGGTTGCTATTTTGGCTACTTTCTGGTGCCCAGAAGGACAAAGACCTTCATCCTAGCCTAGACATACACCCTCACAATTTCTTCCAGAAATAGGACCAATTCAAAATGCTCATGCTTGCTTAAGTCCTGTCTGGCTTTGACCGGGGAGACTGGATGGCAGCGTTGGACTTGCAGGACACCTACTTCCACAAACCCTTCCTGCCTGCCCACAGACGCTACATGCGGTTCACGGTAGGTCACAAGCACTTTCAGTTCACCGTGCTTTCCTTTGGCCTTACCAACACCCCTCAGGTGTTCATGAAGGTGATGGTGGTGGGTGCATTTCATCTACGCAGATCCGGATTGCCAGTCTTCCCCTAACACTATGACTGGCTGTTGAAGGTGAGATCCCCCTAGGCAGTTGTCTCCCACTTCTAGACTAGGGCGGGCCTCTTGCACTCACTGAGGTTCAATATAACGTGCAAAAGTCACACCTGACCCCCTTCTCAGATGCACTCTTTCATCTGGGCTGTTCTCCACACAGTGCAGTTTTGGGCTTTTTCTCCCGAAAGTCAAGTCTAGAATATTCAGGCTATGACGTCGATGTTTCAGCCTCTATTCTGGAGTACGGTGAGACTGACTCTGAGGCTGCTTGGCCTCAGGGCCTCCTGCATTCTGTTCATGACACATGCTCACTGGCATATGTGGGTCCTGCAGTGGGACCTGAAGTTCCAGTGGGCGCAGTATCAGAGAAATCTCTACAACATGGTCCAGATCTCGGATGGCTGCAAAAGATCTGCAGTGATGGTTTGCGGACCGTGATTCGGTCAGTGGCAGACCCCTCTACCTTCCCCAACCAGATCTGACAGTAGTGACAGATGTGTTACTCCTAGGCTGGGAAAGTCATCCGGGAGAGGTGCAGATCAGAGGCCTCTGATCTCTGGTGGCATCCAGACTCCACATCAACCTGTTGGAGCTCTGGGTGATCCAGCCTTTCTACTTTCCATCAAGGTAAACCTAGTGCATGTGTTTATGGACAACACAACCGCCATGTAGTACTGCAAAAAACAGGGTGTGGCAGGGTTGTGCACCCTTTGCCAAGAGGCCCTACATCTCTGGAATTGGCTGGAACTTCAGGGCATTTCCCTGGTGGTTCAACACCTGGCAGGCTCTCTCAATTCCAGGACAGATGAACTCAGCCCAAGGTGCCTAGCAGATCCTGAATGGCGTCTGAATCTGGTGCTAGTGCAAGGTCTCTTTCAGCAGTAGGCAGAGCTTTAGTTAGATCTGTGCTCCACCACCAACAATGTGCAATATCAGCACTTCTGTGCTCTGGAGTTTCCAAGGCAGCTTTTGCTCGAAGTCGCTTTTCATTCCGAGTGGAGCTCCAGCCTCCAGTATGCCTTTCCACCCATACCACTCCTGCACAGAGTTCTCAAGAAGGTCAGGAACGACTGGGCCCAAGTCATCCTTGTCACTCCAGACTGTGCTCAGAGAGTTTGGTATCCCAAGCTGTTGAGCATGGCCATCAGTCCTCTAATCAAACTTCCCCTTCTGGAGGATCCTATCTAGCTGAAGCTGGGGAGGGTTCTTCATCTAAACCTGTAAATGCTGTGCCTTCATTTGTGGAGATTGAGCGGTGACAGTTGACAGCTGACAGTTTTCGACCTTCTGCCTGAAGTCTGCAATGGTATCTTGCCAGCCCTGCGTCCATCCACCAAGACAATATATTCCAGCCATTGGAACAAGTTTGTGGCATGGTGTACAGCCAATACGGTTGACCCCTTATTGGCTCTTCTTTCCCAAGTTATTTTATTTATCCTTAACTTTGCCCAGCAGGGCTCTGCATTGGTCACATTGAAGGTTATTTGTCTGCCATTTCAACCTTCATGCAGTTGCTAGATCAACCTTCCCTCTTCATGTCCCCTATTGTAAATAGGTTCCTTAAAGGTTTGCAACATTTATTTCCTATAACTCCCTTTTTTATGCTTCAATGGGATCTTAACATGGTTCTTATCTTCCTAATGTGTGCTTCTTTTGAGCTGCTTCATACCTGCCCTCTTAGGCTTCTCACCATCAAGAAGGCCTTTCTGGTGGCAATTACAACTGAATATAACACAGAGAGAAAGAGGCACTACCGGCTAAACGACTGACTCAAAGAACCAATCAAAACAAAGATTGACATGACACCCCTATCTGGTGCTTAGAATGATTTTCCTAGGACACCTATGGGTATTATTAATATTACCATCTACTGCTACACTCCCTTCAAGTAAAACAGGGCAATTCCAATAATTGGATGAGGTAGGCTTACTCACGTAATGTGACATGCTTCATCATTTGCCACCTCGTCCCACCCTGGTAAGGTGGTACAAACAGGGCCGACTCAACCTCAGGGTGGGGTTAACCTAAGGGAGTTCTTAGAAAGTACTTATTTTTTCTGGATAAAATTTGGATCCAGTTCAAAGAATAAAAAGCCTTAGGATAATCCACAAAAGTATCCTCTATTAAGGTTGTTTCCTAGGCTTGTTAAAAATCATAAGGGGTTGTCAGAGAACGTATATGGTTGCTATGACCATTAAGTGCCAGAAGGTTTGCATGCTCATTCCACCAGAGCAAAGTCTGTGACCACTAGGTTAGCAGACGGAGCTCTGGTCCTGGACATCTGCGAGGCAGCAATGTGGGTCTCACTGCATTCATTCACCAAGTACTTCTGCCTGGACTGTCAGGTCCTTCAGGACGAGCATTTTGCCAGTTCAGTTCTGCATGACTTTCTTGTATGAATCAAGTTCACAGACCCACCTCTGGAGATGTATTTCTTGGGTATCTATTCTAAGGTAAGAAATCTGAGGCTAGAAGTCTCTATCAGATGAACTAGTTACTTACCTACAGTAAGGCCTTATCTGTTAAAGACTCTATCTAGCCACAGATTACTTACCAGCCAACTCACCCTCCCCACTCTGCAAACTGATTTATAGAGATAGGGCTGCCCCCCCTCAGGGCCCTTGTTCCATTAACCAGTGTCAGTGTTCTTCGTGGCTCTGTGTTTTGGCATGGAAAGTTGCGAAAAGAAACTGACGTCAGCGCATTGGGGTGGTGCACGACACTTCCGGTGCAGACGACGCCGCTGATGCCATGCATAGCTGAATGACATCACCTACCTGCACGCAGGGGATACTGCTCACAAACAATTTCCGGGTCCAGTCTGACTCCTGTGGAAAATTCTATGGTAAGGAGTCTGTGGCTAGATAGAGTCTCTACCAGATAAGGCATTACTGAAAGCATATCACTTGTTTATTAATACTCCTCTCACCCTATGCTTTTCACCTCTCTACCCATCCAGCTGAAAATTTCTGACAATTTTATGAGCCTGACAAGGTGCTACTGGGCAGTCCGCTTCTTGCATCCTTTATTTATATTAGTGCACTATTTCTTTTCCCTTTTTTTGTGCTCCCTTGAGTGCTCAATCTTTTGCCATTTCCCCGCACTACGCGATATTCCTCACTCCACCCCACACACTATCCCACTTTACATTTTTATTAAGCAGCCTAGCAGCTGCAAAGTTTTGCTAGGCCCCTGCCACCTTTTTTTTTTCACTCTCATAGACTGTCTTACTTTTTTTTCTTTTGTAATTTCTGGGTCTAACATAGTTGTCCAACATGTTAAATTGATGAATTAAAAATAGCTGCCATGGTTCATTTCTCAATGATGTGCTGACATCATGATGGATGCACATCCATCAGCGGTCATCTTACGTGTCATAGACAAGCCATAGCAAAATTGTCAGTCATGCATGCATAGTGACACATGCATTGGGTTGCCACATGGCCGTTTTTTACCGGAATGACTAGTGTTGGGACGCATAAGTCCTCTGCATGGTAATGCGTGGGCTGAATGTATGTGTGCTTGGGGTGCAACACTACATGGAAGTAACAGTGCTAGACAGTGTCTGTGCTGCATGCATATACTGAGTGCAAGTGTGCATATAATGGTACATTACATTGAGGTTCCTGGGTTCCCTTCTGGGAAACCCACTTGGTGAAGACATGAGGGGGTAGAGGAATCCCCTCAGACAGATTTCAGTATTGCTGCATTCCTGTAAGCTGGGTGGGACAGTGTGCCAGTGGGGGGGGGGGGGGGAGAGAGAGAGAGAGAGAGAGAGAGTCTTCCCCTGTACTCCTCAAAGGGTGCTATTTGATTAAGTGAGAGATCAGAGGGAAAGGCATGGCACATCTCAGTCAGGAGATGAGGCTGATAAGGGAATCATAAAGAGTAGGGCTGTGAGTCTGGCATTGAGCTTTTGATGCAAATTTCACTGTAGCTGGTATCTAGGTGTCAACTCTAGTCACTCCCATGTCCTGTGTTGTGGGACTGTCAGCTTTGGAGTCTCTCCCGCTGTGACATACGATCTTTCCACAAGAAGGAGAGAAGAAGTGTGCACACTTCAAAAGAAGCAGAACCCCAACATACAACTTCAAAGACCCAGAACCTAAATCACACTTCGTATCTGTAAATTGGCTATAAGAAGGGGAGGTTGAGAGCAAAAAATCAGTTGGAGCCTGTCCCCTGCCAAAGTGGCTGAGCGGGCAGGGCTGGAGGATGAAGGTGTGGGGGGGGGCATTCACGGGGCAAAGTAAATTAAAAAAAACTTAAATGAACAACACCGCCTCCTGCTGCTTCACGCTCTTCCTCTGGGCACAGGCTCCCTGCTTGCACTGCGGACAATCCTGACTCTGCGTGAAAGCAGCATCAGGATTGGCCTGAGCGCCATCAACTTGCACTCCCATGCAGACTGGGAGCCTGTGCCTTCTCTCTCCAACCCCAGCAATGCAGCTGGGGCTGGAAAGAGATCCACTGCGCATGAAGGTTTGGCTGGCCTGAGACCACTCCCCACCAGCAGTGTCATCCCCTCGACCTGCCCCCAAGGCTCATCAGAGTCCTGGGGGTGGGTACAGGGGATTAAAATAAAACAATAATAAAACAGGTTTAAAACCTTGTGGTGGCAAGGGGTGCTGTGCTCCTCCACTCTAATGAGGCAGCGGCCGCAGCCCAACATTTGTCATCTGCCAAGCAGTCAGATGGACTGTGTGAGAAGGGATCAAGGCCTGCTAGTAACCCTGCTAGGTAAGGGGACATCATCCAGGGATACCAAAACCACCTGCTCTAGAGCCTGGAGCAGTAGCGCCTGTCTGCTTGCTAAGATCAGTGTTCCATGTGAGGAAGAGGAAGGTGTTGTAGGGAGCAAGGGTCAGTGGGGAGCCTTGTCAAGAGAACTCGCAGTGATAGGTGTAAGGAAACAGTGGTTGCACAGATCAGGTCATTGCCCTTGTGCAGGTTTAATTCAGCAATCCTCATATGACAAGAGATGGCTGCTATGAAAAAAGCTGTGATCTGAGAACAGTGTGGGGAGAGTAAAGCCTGTACGGAATTGTTGCTGCGACCCATCATGCCAGGAGGAGCCGCTGTAGAAGTTATCGCTGCCAACAAGGGCTGAAGCCTGAGCGGGACCTTAGCTGCAACTCTGTATGCCAGGAAGGGATATTGTTGAACAGTCTGCCATGCGTTGAGGGCCGGTGCCTTGTTTAAACATTTTCCTGCAACCCTGTATGCCAGGAGAGGTTGACAGAATTTAGTGTGCTGCGCGGTAACCACCCAAGAAGTATAAAGCTGTGTGACTTGTGCATCAAAAGCATTGAGGATTGCACCGACCTGCCCCCGTGGACTGAGGAGGAAGGTGTTGGATCATCACCATATCGCTGGTACACAGATCAGGAGCATCAAAATCAACTCCCCTCCCGTTAGATAGTGCAGAACTTACTGAGAAGGAGGATCACCGGAGTGCCTCTTTTCACTGCTGGAGACATCTGCGTAAGGTCAAGGAGCGCCTCCACTTGCTGGGTGCTGCTGCAGCTCCAGTGTGCAGACAGACTCACTGAGCAGAACTAGAGTCTTGCAATTGCCCACAAATAGGAAACCTGTTAAGACACTCCACACTTCCTCACTGCTGAAACCAGTAAGACTGGTTACTGGTAATCGGGCCCCAGGGAGACTCAGTGGTAAGGGACACTGCAGCACCCAAGACACTTTTGACTATGTTCTAACAGTCGGAGTGGACTTGAGTTAAGGTCCCTGGATGTGGCCACCAGTGAATGGGGAACCCTAACCACATTACGAGGAGTGGGTGGAACAGGTATTTGCCAGAGAAATTCAAGAGCCGCTATCTCAATTGTGTTATTCCTGAATGCCATCATTTTCTTTGAATCAGAGAGTTAGAAATTAAAAAAAAATATTCTAAAAATAAGTATTTGACTGGATATTGATCTAATGCTACTGCTGTGTGCTCTTTGAATTATGAGCCTTGCTCAATAATCTATATCCACACTTCCCTCCAGCCAAAGGAGTCTTGGACTGCTTATTCACTCGTCTGCCACTGAGAGTCAAATGCATATAGGGTACTTTGCCCAGTTGCTCAGGATCCACAGTAAGTCAGGTTGCAGGATATCAGGAGTAAACGGCCTCAACCCCCATGGTTGGGTCCAGTAGCCCCTGCATGCCCGGTGTCCCTCTGAAAAGGTTTATGACAACTATTTTAATGTCCCAGTTGAGTCAAGAAGTAGGCAAATCACATAAAGCCATTATTTTCTCCCTTTAGCAGTACATACTTAAAACTGTAATTATAAGAAGAAAACACGTTAAAGTGTGTTCCGGAGCCGCCTTAAAGGACCCTTACTAATAATTAAAGTCAGTAAAGACAGAAATGCCATGTATAAAATGAATGCAAAAAGATCAGATAATGGACGGAATGCTGAATGAATCAAACATTCACCCCCAGTCATAGATCTGGGTTAAATACATCGATTCTTTGCACACCACACCGTTCCAGTTTAGTCCCAGCCATATGCAAATCCGTCTTGACTCTGCTCCCCATGGTAACAGTCCAGCCTGAACTGCCAGGCCAGGTCCTCCCTGGACCAGAAACAAGTATCCTGGGGCCGGTTTCGGGCTTTCACACCTCATCAGCTAGGCTAGCTTGAATCTGATGGTGTAGCGAGGAAGGGACCCACATCTGGGCATACCCTTCCCATTAGGGCGACAATTGCAAAAAGAACAGATAATAGACAGAATGCTGAACCAATCAAACATTCACCCCCAGTCACAGATCTGGGTCGAATCCATAATTTTTCTGTACGCCACGCTGTTCCAGTTTAGACCCATGCAAATGCAAATCAGTCTTGACCCTGCTCCCCAAGGGAAGAGTCCATCCAGAACTACCAGACCAGGCCCTCCCTGGACCAGAAACAAGCATCCTGGGACCAGTTTCCGGGTTTCACCCCTCATCAGCCAGGCTAGCTTGAATCTGGTGGTGTAGAAAGCAAGGGGCCCACGTCTTGGCATAGCCTTCCATTTAGGGCGACAAATGCTGCAGCACTTTTAGTTTTCGCCCTAAGTGGGATGGGTATGCCCAGACGTGGGTCTCTTGCTCGCTGTGCCACTGGATTCAAGCTAGCCAGGTTGATGAGGGGAAATAACCCAAACTGGTCCCAGGATGCTTGTTTACGGTCCAGGTAGGGCCCAGCTTGGCAGTTTGGGCTGGAATTTTCCCAGGAGGAGCAGGGTCAAGACTGATTTGCATATGGCTGGGTCCAAACTGGGGTGGCGTAGTGAGCAAAAGAACAATGGAGTTAACCCAGGTCTCTTAGCCAGGGGTGAATGTTTGATTCATTCAGCATTCCGTCCAGCATTTGTTGCTGCTGCATGTTAAAAATGAAAACAGACTATTTTATTAAACGTTCTGTTCAACTACCATATCCAGGCCTTAGTAGGGACTTTAAATGTTACCCAATGGCAGTATATTTCTCAGAGAAAGGTGGCAACCCTGCACATTCATGCACATGCAACTAAAATAAAAGCACAGAAAACGCCTAAAACATAAAAGCCATTGTTTTGGAAGAGGAAAGTGGGAATTTAAAAATATAAAAAAAATCGGGAGAATGCATTTCCTGAATTGACTTCTATTGAAACAGGCAATTTCAGCACGGAGACAGGTCATAAAGATGTTTTTGCGTCAAAAAGCGGGAATCTCCCGCTTGAATCAGGTCTATATAGACTATTGGCATGGCATATGTGCAATAACTCAGCCTTCTACAGCCACGAACAATTGTCTTTGCCAATGCTTAGACGTTTATACCACGTCCTGGCATTTGGTTTTGAAAATCAGCTTCTTCAGTCTTTCTTCTACTTCTTTTCATTGAAGGATCCCAATCAACTGCCTCTGTAGTTAGTCTTTCTTTGGTTTCTGTGCTGTCAGTCTGATGGCGGAGTCCGGTTTGGAGGAGTCGGACCCTCTGGTCTTGGCAGACCCGATTTCGTTTGGGGATCCAGGCGCCGCTCCCTTTGGGAACTTCCCACATTATTACCGCTTCCATCCCCCGGGGGACCGGCTCCGACTCCTGAGCCCGGAACTGAAGACTAGGCTGCCCGAAGCTGAATGGTCGAGACCGCTACTATGCCTGGACGTGGGATGCAACAGCGGGGTGAGAAAGCAAGGCAACATTGGAAAGGAGTGCGGTGCAACAGCTCTCGTGCTGACTCATTTCTATGTGGGAGTAGATCATTGAATCTAATTGTTTTCTTTGCATTTTGTCCCGAACAGCCGTTTTCACCCATCATGAATTTCAAATTAAGGGTGTCGTAGTGCAAAGAAAAAATGGACTAGGTAAACTACTCTCGCGTTGAAATGCCACAGTACAACACAACCCGGACGTTTAAGAGGTTTCCAGTGGAATGTGTCTTGACAAACGAGCGAGGGGCTTTTGTGGGGAGTGGTTATGGAGAGGGAGGGCTACAGAGAGAGGGAGAGAATGGTAAGAGGCGAGGGGAGAAGGATTGAATTGATAAAAGAGATACCGTGGGTGAGAGATGAAGTAATAGTGTCGAGAATGGAAAATAAGTAACGGAGGACTGTGAAGTAGCGGACTAGTAGGGGTAAATAGGACTCTTGGAGGTGCGAAGCAGCTAGTAGGGACATCTGAGAGCTAAAGAGCAGGTGGCCTACAAGGGTGAGAAGAGGGAAAGTAGCTGCAGGTGAAAAGGGAAGAGTAAAGGAGAGGGTCTGTTGTAAGTGGGGAAGATGGGGAAAGTGACGCTAGAAAAGGAGGGCAAGGCAGGAGAACAACAGCCTTGAGAGAGGTGCTGCAGGTAGGGTTGACACTTATCGTAGAAACAAATATCGGCCATTTGTTTACATTTTGCTATTTTAGAATAGCCAAGAACTGGTAGGCGAAAAAAAGAGTTTGTTTAAAGTTGTGAGGATTCTTTTGTAATATAGCTACTATCTCTGCTTGCTCACATAAGCATTTTAAAATGATTTAGACAGCTCTCAAATCATATTTACTTATTTCTCTGTGTTTGTTTTTATGGCTTGGCTGGACAGCACAACTGTCGCCAGACAATTATGTGAGAATTGCCAGGAGAGAGCCTTTGGCGCCTACATTCTGTGAGTCAGGAGTACATTTTGATTCGGTAGAAGTTGTTCTTCCACAAAAAAGTGCTTACCCAACACACAGTTGTGGTGATTTGATTTATCTATCCAGCTGCCTGAACATTTAGGGGCAAAACATATAACATTGTAAAGCTAATAAAGTGTCTCATATAACTAGTTAATTTATAGTGTTTTTCTCTATCAGCAGCAGAGATGGAATGAGGCAGTCTTTTAACTTACACCAATATTATTCTACAGTTCTTTGCTTCCACACAAAAACATATCCACTTCTATGCTATCTATTTGTAATTTTCACATTACCATTCAACATACCTTTTAACCCAGACCTATTGGCATTGCCAATGCTTATTAGGTTAATATTTCGGAAGGGAAGATGGTGTTCACTCTTTTTCCCAGTATTTTTACTAGCCTGCACTTAAAGATATAGGCATTTAAAAACAAATGGCCTGATGGCATCCTTTACCATTGGCAGAGAAGAGGTACGGGCACCAGTGGGGTTAGTACATTACTCAGTGGTTAGGAGAATGGTAAGTGTTAGCAGAGGGCCTAGGCAGAGGCTCACAGAATGGGTTAGGCGACGAAAAGAGGGCATCCGGTGGACCATATTGACAGTTAATGTTCCTTAAGATAGAAAAGGGCAACTGTGAAGTGTAACTACTGAGGGTGTGAAACATGGGCAGTTGCGCAGAGGAGAAGTGGTAGATGTATGTGAACTTCTATGAAGCAACTGGCCAATGAAGAGACTGGTCGGACAACAGAGGAAGGAGGAGGTTAAAAGGAAAGGAGCTGAGGGCACGTAGAATGGACTTGATTTAGGTAAGTAGAAATGCAACATTATGGGCAGCTGACGAAACCTGAAGTGGGAAAAATAGAGTTGTATGGGGAATGTGTTCTCCTCTTTCCAATGCATTAGGACCAGGATCAAAGAGAAGGCATGAGAGAGGCGTAGAAGGAGAGAAGTTGTGGAAAACAGATGTAGAGTTGTAAAGCTACAACGAAAAGTTATGTCTACATTTAGAACTAACATGTAGTATGTCAATATTTCAGTTTGATATTCTCATTACATAAATGCAGATCATGAAGTGTTGACTGGGTGTACCTAGGGAAGGGCTTAAGGGAGTACAAGACAAGCTGGCACATGGAACTAGAGGTAAAATGGACTTACAAGGTCTTAAGACAGACCAAGAATCTGGGTAAAAACATAGTTCGTGAGTTCAGAATACTGGAGAGTATAGTGGTGAGAACTAAAATGAGTAATTTTCTGAACTATGGGAAGTCTAGACATGGGTATTGGGTGGTCATAGAAGGGAGACTACAAGGAAAATGGCAGCCTGAAAGGAGCGACCTCAAGAAGCATTTAGGTAAAGAACTTGGAATTGAGGTGGGTTGGCACCCTGTAGTGACAAATATAGTGACGAATAAAGGGATTGTAGGAATCAGAGGGCTTAGGAGGACCTTAAGTAAGATTTCCTAGCAATCCTTGTGATCAAGGGATCTGAGGAGTAAAAGTTGCCCTTGGTGTTGAAAGCAAACAAAAAACATGTGCTTCTTTGAGATCAGCCAGGCTGGCAACAGTGAAAATATTTGGATATACACTTTGGGCATCTGTGTGACGCCAAGGGAATCTTTTGAAGTTAAGATATGGACCATACAACATAGAAGTCAGGAAAAGGGATCGTTTGAAAATCTCAGGGTTAAGGAGCATCAAAAAGAATGGGCTTTTGATCGAGTGAATTCTTTAAGTTGGCAGGGCTTGAAGAACAGAATACAAGAACTAGATTAAAAAAATAAGCATCCATAGATAGTAAGTAGAAACATTCCCGTTTGTCGACTATCAAACTTATTTTTAAAGAGGTAATTGAGATACTCCCAGACTATCAATTAAAGATGTTTTAAATCCCTTTACACTGATATGTTTTTTTTCTTTCCCAGGATCTGAGTGTTGCTTTGTATCGTCTTCTCATGGGCTTTCAAGACAATGAAACAGCACCTGCACTTTCTGTAGATGATCTGAGACATGTCCAACTACTCTGCTGTGACATTGATGCCACCTTGATTCAGAGGGCAGAGGAAACGAACCCCTTTCCAGACTCAATCTCCTACTCTTGCCTCAATATCATGGATGCAGTTGCTCGCCAAGAGGTCTTTGACTCCTTCCTTGCTAGGTTTGATCGCTCGTCCTTTGATCTTGGTTTTTGCATGTCTGTGACTATGTGGATTCACCTGAACCATGGGGACAGAGGGCTGGTGGAGTTCTTAGGCTGCCTCGCATCTCACTGTAAGTACCTACTGATTGAGCCCCAGCCTTGGAAGTGCTACCGATCAGCTGCCCGGCGGCTACGCAAGCTAGGAAAAAATGACTTTGACCACTTTCGGTCTCTGACTATTACTGGTGACATGAGTAAGCAGATAACAGACATTTTGACCAACGATGGAGCCACAGAGCTGATCTGCTCTTTCGGGAATACCAGCTGGGAACGAAGCATTCTCCTTTTCAAATCAAACAAACTGTAAGCCAAGTGAAATAGTGTCGTCAGTGACGTGCAAGAGAAAAACCTTGAAGAATCTTTGTGCAACATGTGATGCTTGTTTGTGGTATAGTCCAGCACCAAGAGGTACCTAACCAAACTCTACTGTGGCACGAGGTAATACTTAAAAAAAAATGTCAGGCGATGTTTACATAAATAATGCTGCAGAAGAGCCACCGTGCAAGTCGGACTAGCAGGGGAACTGTTTTTGATGCGTACACCAGTACATCGAGTGAGAAGTGACATGGTGCTGGCACAGGATCAAGTAACAGCAGGGAGCAATCCAAAGCCTGGTGTCTGTTTCTAGTTTTATTTTATTTTTTTATTTTAAATACATTTTACTACAGATCTCTGTGATAACTTGAAATTCAGGGTTGGGACCAGAAGCAAGGATTGTGATTTACTTTTTAAACTCAACAGCCATTATCAATGACGACGCACAAGCTACACTCCCCAGCATCAAGGAAAGTACAAGCAAGCAATTAGATCAGTGGTCGAAGTGGGGGGAAAAAAGTAGGGGAACTGTGGGCGGAGAATCGGAGGGCGGGAATAACGCGTGGGTTGGGTCAGTGGTGTGGCCAGAATGCGCAAACATCCAAATTGTTAGTATTTGTTTGGCATTTCACTGCCCAGTTTAATCAACCAATGGATACATAAGGTTATAATGAGTTATTGACATTAAAATACATTCACAAAGCGGGATATGCTTCTAATCACAGAATGTCCTAAATACGACAAAATGTGGAAGCACAAGCCATTTGTCTCCGAGCCATGGAGTTTGTTATCAGCACTTCTCCCTTTTTCCACAACAGCAGTTCAAACATGAATCGCAAAATATCATAGTTTGCAAATTGTTTCTATATAATTATGGCTCTGCCATATTTGCCTCATAATGCAAGATCTGCTGCATGATCTGACCATTTAAACTAATAAATTATTTGTAGCTCAAACGTATCAAAAGTTAATAAAAAATGTGACTTGTGTTGCTGCGGAGTTGACTGGTCACCTTTCTCACTGCTACATTTGTATGTTACATTGATACTGACAAGGCAAAATCTTTCCAGAGACGGTTAGTGTGGGTACCCATGTCAAAATAATAAAATATCAGAAAATATAATGCATTCCGCTGCAGCCTTATGCTTAACGCATAATTTAGTCAACACTGCAGCATAATTTTGTCCTCCTTTGCTGCATTATTAATTCCAGTGGCCCCACAGCAGGCAGCACATGTTAAAAGTGCTTGTGAATAAAGAGATTGTGAAGTTAGCGAACTTAGTTTGGTGTGAGTGCAACTCCTGCATTGCCAATCACTGGTGAGTTGCAGCTACAACTGCTGAAACAAGGCCAATGGAGGTACCTATGGGTGAGGCAGACTGGCCTCAAGGGCAGGGCTGGCGTTAACACTGGTGGCGCCCTGTGCATTAATGTTTGTTGGTGCCCCCCCAATGACCACCTCCGCCACAAATTCCCTCACTACCACCCTTTAACAGTGCCCCACAAGTCTCCAGAACCCCACTCTCTCTCAGTTGCGTTTAACTTGATTTACAGCACCACTCATACCATTGTAGGCTGTCAGAGCACTTTACATCACACACATTACACAGAGACAATAAATATGTGTGTAAATCACTGTATAGAAAAGGTTACATAAGGCTAAGGACTACATGGTGTAGGAGTCACATGACAACCATACTAGTAGGCAGTATAGTTTAATAGTGATTGGTCTGGAGAACCCCAAACTCCTAATTTAAAATTACCATGGTTGGGGGTTCTCTTTAATAATCAGAATGGATTTCTATTCAAAAGAACACTCTTTGCAACATTTTACAGCGCCTCTCATACCATTGTAGGGTGTCAGAGCACTTTACATCACGCACATTGCACAGAGACAATAAATATGTGTGTACATCACTGTATAGAAAATGTTACATAAGACAAAGGACTACAAGGTGTAGGAGTCAAATGACAACCATACTAGTAGGCTGTATAGTTCAATAGTGATTGGTCTGGAGAAACACAAACTCATAATTTAAAATGTATTACCATGGTTGGGGGTTCTCTTTAATCAGAATTGATTTCTATCCTAAAGAACACTCTTTGCAACATTAGGATAATCAAAGACTGGTGTAAAAAACAACACTCTAATTCATACCTTGCAGTTTGTATGCAGCTCTTCGATGACAGTTAATGGCTCATTGTTCTATGTTAGGATTTTAACTTATAAACTGCAAGTAACAAAAGGATCTCTCCGACAAAGGCAGTAGCCCACTGACCTATTTATATAATGTGCACTTTGTGATCTGTATGGGACATGTTCTTTGCAGCAGGCACATTAACCCTCTGAGCTACCTTTCCATGAGTCAAAACTTCGACTAGACAAAACTCCGATCTCTCTCCAGGAAGAACAGTAATCATCAGTCATCATGACATTTTTATTGTTGCTGAAAATTGCTGGAGGCCAGGAAGGAGGCAGAAAGCGCTTTTAAAACCATAATATACTTGAAAAAATGATGCCTCCACCCAAAGTCAGCACCCGGTGCGTTCACACAGGTTGCACTGCCCTAGAGCTGGCCCTTCTCAAGGGTCCTGTGACCTCAGTGACAGTCACTGTTGTTCTAGGGTGTGCTGCTTCATAGGCCTGCCCGCAAGACTGGAGGTGACCTTCAGTATGGATTGTGGTGGACAAGCCTTGAAGGTTAACTTAAACTTGTCATGCTAGGGTCCACCTGCTGGTGCTAAGATACCAGAGCTTCTAAGGTGTTGCGAAGCCTTCGAAGGTCTAGCATGGGATTGTGCTCCCTCAGGAGTGTGGTCTGGTTGACTGGTTATTAAGACGGAACCTGGTTCCCCAGTTCCAAATTCAGCAGCTTTGGCCATAGTGCCACATCCTCTTCCCCCACTGAACACCATACTGCCCCACTGAGAAACTCACACCGACTTCAACTACAACCTAATTGTTGCCGGCTATAAACACCTGGATGTGGCTCAATTTAAATCACGCACTAGACAAGAGTAATATGCGGCCTACAAAAAAAAAGTAACATCATCTTGGAAAAAGCAAACACTCCTAGGGAATGCAAAATGTAGCAAACCATGTGAAATGTAATCAGGAACAACATGGTTACCATAACGCTTTTACACTCTCTATTCAGAAATCAGTGAGCGCTTTTGCCTGAAAAGTTAAGGACATGACTACAGGGCCCGGTCCATTGCGTATATCCTTACAAGACGTAAGCAGTATGGTAAAAAAGACCACATCCCTGAACGCAGAGCAGCAGTACACATTTTGTTTTCCAATCCATGCATTGCAGTACCTCCAGGATTGGTGCACTAGTTCCAAGCCCGGGGAAAACAAACACTAGCAAACAAAAATAGCGCTTCACTAGCAAACTGTAAAAGTGGCGCTAATGTGTTTGGGTGTGAATAAAATCAATCTGGCCAGTTTGCTACCACTCTGTCTTACTTTATTTATTTTTCATATTTTTAACCTTTTATTCCCGATGCTTACTTTGGAATTAAAATTTCAGAAGTATACAACACTTCCAGCAAAAGTATTTTTCTTTTTTCGGTCCATTTCATGGGGAGCAAATAAAAGAAAGGAGAGGAAACAGAGTGAGAGCCCCTTCTTGAAGTCACGGTTTTCAGTAAGAGAGGAACTGCTAGACAGAAAGAGAGGGAAGAAGGAAAGAGTGGGGGGGGCAGCTGAAGCGGCAGAGCAGAAGTGGACACGGTCTTTGTCTTCTCTGGGGAAGAAGGACAAGACAGAGTCCTGTCACTTCTATGCCGCCCCACCCATCCCCGAACGTCAGGAAGGCCGAGCTTTATCTATAGGCTATGCCGATTTCTTGAGTCCTGGAACGGATTTTCAAAATCAATAAGTAGGGGAACGGAATCTTTGGAATTAAAGAAGTAGGGGCACGCCATGCCCTGCCGATCCTGCCCACTTCGACCACTGAATTAGATGTGATAAAATAAGCAAATTATGTATCAACAGTTCCAGCAAAATGATTGCATACATCTCTATCAGCTTCTTTCTATCCTGATCTGCTCCTGAGATCTGTCCTCTTTATTCAATTGATTCTTTTTTTGTGTAAGTATGTTATCTGTGGTAACTGGTAATTGCTTGTGCACTCTCTTCCCTGCCATTTTGAGGTGTGTGATGGGAGAGCTTAGTCTGCCAGCAGGCTGGAGCACAGCTATGATACCTGTTCCTGTAGTGTGCTGCTTTGTGGGATCTTGTTTTTAATTGGGTTCAAAGGCGGTGATATGTATAGGGGGACTCAGTGCAGTGACAGGGAAGTGCTTATAAGGTTTTGCCTAGCTGTATTTCTTTTTTAGACACTTTTTTTGGGGGGGGGGGGGGGCTTGATTTAAACCTGGCGTCCTTGGCGTGGTTCTCCCCTAACTTTTTGCCTTCATTTCTCCTGTTTTGCTCACATTGTTTTTGCTGGCTTTGGCACTCTGCACACCGTACTACGGATAGCCAGTACTAAAGTGCTTGTGCTCTCTCTTTAAACATGGAAGAATTGTCTTACACCTAATTGGCACATTTAATTTATAAGTCCCTAGCAAAGTGGCATTGCAGGTGCCCGGGGTCTGTGACTTAAATGCTACTAGTGGGCTTCCAGCACTGATTGTACCAGCCACTTAAGTAGCCCTTTAAATTTTCTCAGGTCTGCCATTGCAGCCTGTGTGTGCAGTTTTACCGTGCCATTTTGACCTGGCAAAATAAACATTTTGCCAAACTTAAACCTTCCTTTTTACTACACATGTTTGTCCCAGTGTAAGCCCTGAACAGTCCAGAGGACAGGGTGCTGTGTATGTGAAAAGTAGAACACGTTTTTAAATGTAACATGTCCGGGTAGTGAAAAGGTCCTGATGTTATTTTTCGCTACTGCAAGGCCTACATCTCCCATAGGATAACATTGGAGTTCCATATTACATTTAGGAACAGGTAGACAAGTTGAGTTTTGGTGACAAAAGAATTGTACTTAAAGCCCTCCTTAATGGTAAAGTCAGATTTTCAATCACAATTCTGAAAATGCTATTTTTACAAAGTTAGTTGGCATTTTAGTGTCCTAACCATTTGGTGCCTTCAGCCTGATCCTGGGCCACTTGACTAGGTGTAGCTTGTGGTTGATCTGTGTGTATTGCTCCCAGTCACTGAGACAAGGGGGAGATAGGTGTCAACAGGATGGGCCACACCAAGTTAACGAGGGGGAAGAGCTGTCGCCTACCATACGTGGACATCACAAAAGCTCTACCTGAACACTCTTATAAAGGGCTTGACATTGGTCTATTGTGACCCCAGACAAGCTGGAGCCACAACAGGGAGGAAGGGGATGCCTGACTCCTCAGGGAGGTGGAAACCTCTAGAAGCTTCCTCCACTCAAAGTGGGCACCAGGTATAAATGTTGGGCCTCAGATCCCAACTCTTCAGTACACTAATGGACCTGTGGACTGCTGTGCTCCTCTGAAAGGACTGCCACTCTGCTGAACTGGTGCTCTGAAGGACTGCTGCCCTGCTGTGCTGACCTGCTGCCCTCTTGCCTGGGTGAAAAGGACTGGACCAGCATCAGCTAAAACCAGGACCCCAGAGTGACTCCAAGAGCTAGTTGGCTGGTCTTCTGACTAGAGCCTCAAGGCAGAAGGCTCCAAAAACCTTGAACCCAGCACCTCGACTCTGCATTATGTGGGTTTTACTCTGTCAAGTGGTGCCATCCCAGGCCTAGACCCTTGGAAGTTGGCCAGAATGTGCTTTGCCACCCTAACTGTGATATCAGTAGAACCGACACATCTCTGCTGCGCGGCGCAACCCCAAACTAAACCGACGCATCACCTCTGCTAAGTGGATTTCCCCGATGTAAGGACTTCACTTCGATGCCCGCAGCCTCCCAGGAACCTCCGCTGCACAATGCATCTTGATGCAGGACTCCGCATCGCAAGCCTGCAGGACCTCACTTCGCAGCTTCTAGGGATTAAAGCAATGCATCTTCGCGGGACTCACCAATGCTCTGCGAACAGGATTTAAGGTACTTTTCTTCAGCGGGCCTAACTGGGTCCCTGAAGCTGGCCTGCGCTTCATCGCAACTTTTTCCCGGTCTAGTGCGACCAGATATCCAGAGTTGGGGCTTTTGTGCTTTTTAGCACTGCGTTCACTTAAATCTTTAAAATTGCATAGCTCCAGTTCTACTGATTGGATTTTTGTCATTTTGGTCTTGATTTATTTATTAAAGCTTATTCTATATTTCTAATTTGGTGTGAGATTTTCCTTGCATTGTGTTTTCACTCTATTACTGTTTGAAGTGCTGCATAAATACTTTACACATTAAGCCTGGCCACTCTGTGCCAAGCTACTAGAGGGTGAGCATCCGTTAATTTGGGGTTTGCTTGCAACTTCATGCTGACCAGGATTGTGATTGCTACTCGAGTAGGGTTTCACCCCCCCCCCCCCCCACCAATAACCTGATTTATTTCTCTTTCAGAGGCAGGTCCAGTTATCTTTACAGGGTTTATCCTGCTAGTGCCAGTTTCCAATATTCAAGAATCCTGTTAGGATTGAGATTGTTAGCAAGGTCCGTCCTAGTGTGACGCAGGAGGTCATCAAAATTGCCGTGAGATATAGGGCGCTTGGAATTTGTAATGCTTGAATGCCTGTCGGAATAGGTCAATCTGTATAAAGAGCAAAAACTGCCACTTTGAAGCCCCCGGGTAAGAGGATAGATACGATCTCTTACTCCACACATCTAACCCTTGATGACAGAGAAAATGAGAACAGGCAGGGGTTAATAGGACACTGGGTCTAAGGATAAGAAAAACTTCTGGAAGAACAAGTGTACTAGAAACGAATAGCTCACCCGTCTAAATGGATGTCTAGAGCACCCTGAGAAAGCAAATATGTTGAAACAATTAAGCTCTGTGTCCAGTAAGGAAAAAGCACATCAGAAAAAGCTAAAAAGATGCCACAGGAACCTTTGACTCAAATGGCCAACATTACATGGGTGAAGGAACCCTCCAATGCGTCTGAGGCATCCTTTTGAAAAGGCTTACAAAAAGCAGCCGCAGTACCTGGCCAGAAAAAAATCCCAGGAGTCTGAGTCAGAAGACTAGGCTATCCTGAAGCTAGAAAATGAAATCCTCTTTAACAGGGACTTTTTAACCATAATGCTCTCTAGCATCTAAGATCAATTGAGTGGTTTCCATGGGAGGTAATGGCTTAGGAAACTTATGGATAAAGATTTGCCTAACTCCTTTAGTGTGGAGTACTCCTGGGTGGAAGTAATGGTGTTGCTGGCTCCAGAATTGGATCACAAGATGGTGATGTTCCTAGATACATTTTCAGAATCCTTTAGCTGGGTATTGATAGGTTTGGGCAGGTGTGCTAGGACAAATTGTTCGATGTTAGGTGCCTTTAACAAGCATAATGGACAGGTAAAATGTGCCCAGGAGGAGGAGACCATCATAACCCAGAAGTTCTTTCAGGGTGGATTCAACAAGTGATCTGCATGTTAGGCAGTGCAAATTGTGAAATAGAAGAAAGAAGACAGTCTTTGGACAATCGATCCTAACATAGTAAGCCTTGTCACATCAGGACCTAGTCCTGTAGTACAAAAGAGGCTCTTCAGGGGCCCCAATCCAAAGGAATTTAGGAAATACGTCTGCTGCATTGGACGAGGTGAAACGATCCATGAAAAAAGTTTTTAACCCAGGTGATTTTCACAGTGCCTGGTGTGGCAGAGAACACTTATTTGACTCTTCTCACGGACTAGGACTTCTCTAGCGAGGACTGCTGGAATGATCATTGACAGTTTTCTAACTTTTACCCATCCAGAAGCAGGGAAGGCTACCTAGGCGAGCATTATCAAGTTTTGCCTTGTACTCTTATGTGAACATTATACAGGAGTTATTGCTCACTGACAGAGGCTCACAAACGATGCTTGGGTCCTTCAGTCAATGCACTGCATTTTTTCAGTGTGCCAGTTCAGCCTTAATGCCCAGACTGATTTTTGTTTTCTGTGCATTTTTAGAAGGACATCATTTATCACTGTATTTATCTTATCCAAGTTTTTTCTGATAATCATGAACTGTGCATGATGAGGTGTTTTTGAGCATTCTAGGGCATGGCCAGAGAGAGAGCTTAGGCCTAAGGGAGTTCAACACCTGCTGATTTTCATTTAGAAATGTTATAATGCAGAATCCTTCTCTCAATATGGCATTGTGGTTGGGCCAGGTGAGGCTCGAGGCTTCCATTGAGATAGCTCTTTTTCCCTGGGATTTAAGTTGGGAGATATTATGATGGTGGCCTCTCACTGTTATTCGGACTCTATTTGAAACAGTTTTGTGTTAATCCTGTGCCACGTAAAGCATTTTCGGTGATGAGTAGGGTTTCAAGTTGTGCAATCCTGGCTTCTGGGCCCAACATAAACAGTTTACATGCTAATAAGAATTAAAGTTTAAATTCTGTGAAGGCCACCTAGGTAAATATCTCTTCTGCTGAATGCAGCAACATAGTGCTGCATTACATAGGCCCGCTTCATTTCGCAGGGGTCTGCAACAGAAGGATTGGTTGGCCTGCTGCAACACGGCAGACCTGATGTGTTTTACCCTATGCTAGATCTGGGGGTCTCTAGTTGGCAGGGTAGGTACCCCTGTCCAAGTAGGGACCCTTGCTTCTAGTCAGGGAAAGGGGGATACACTGTTAAGATAACCCCTGCTCACCCTCTAGGTAGCTTGGCCTGAGCAGTCTAGGCTATCAAAGGCAATGTGTAAAGTATTTGTACCAACACTCACAGTAACACAGTGAAAACACCACAGATTTACTCCACACCAGTTTTAGAAAAATAAGGTATCTTTACTAAAAACTTCACAAGACCAAATACTACAGAAAAACCAACATACAATTACAAAGGTTACTTTAAATATAGTTCAAGAGTTTGCAGAAAGTACTCCAGGATGTAAAAATCAGTGTCCTGCACAATGCGACTCAATGCACAAAATGCGACACTCTCGTGCCCAACAGTACCTGTAGTTGCACTAAGGTTCCCAAAAGCTATAACAATGAAGATGGCAAAGGCGATGCGATACTCCTGAGACCTTGGGGAGGCTTTGCAGCAGCCCTGCTTCACGCAGCAGAGGTGGATGCACCGGCTCCGATCTGTAGGGGGAGGATGCAGTGACTTTGGCTTTCGTTGCGTAGGTTTCTTAGGGGGAAGCTTCACGCACAGGTACAATGCGACGATCTTCGGTGCGGCGCAGCGCTGACTTCTGGCACCGCAACCCTCGATGCGTCACGGGACGGGACTCTGCGTCGACACACGCAGAGACTGGATACTTTCACGCACCGGCAGTGGTGCGGCACGCAAACTGGTTCTGCGACGACCCTCGCAGCGTCAGGATTCTTCACGCACCGGGACGATGCGCGACGCACTCGGCGATGCGGGTACTCCGAGTGCTGCGATGACGCCGCAATGAAATTCTCCTTGCACTCTCGCTCTTGCGACTCGCAACCGGATGATGCGTCTCTCAAATGGATGATGCGATGGGTACCAGTTACTCTTGTTCACGCTTCTGCTTTCCAGCTCCCAAACACAGCAAAACGACCTCCTGAGGCTCCAAGGCAGGTCAGAACTCCCTCAGCAGAGTTCCAGGGGAGCTGGTGGTGAAGTCCTTTTGTTCCTGGGACTTCTTAACAGGGAGCCAGCTCTTCTCAGGCCCTTGGAGATCAGAATCAAAAGAAGGGGACACAGCAAAGTCCTTCCCCTCTCCTTGGCAGCAAAGCAAAACAGTAAGCTGGCAGTCTTCTCCTCTTCAGTTCCTTCCAGCTTTCTCCTTGGCAGAGGTTCCTTCTTAGTTCCACAGTGATCTAAAGTTTAGGTGTCTGGGGTCCTCTTCTTATACCCCTCGAAGTCTTTGTCTCTCTTTGTTTCAGTGGGGGGATTCCCCTGCTCAAACCGGTTCCTGGGTATGCTCTGCCCTGGAGCACCTGGTTCCTTTCAGAGTGAGGGGCAGGGTCGTTAGACGCTCAGCAGGAGGTGGAGCCTTCTTTGTGCTGGCAGAGGCAGAGTCCTCAGCCCGGCCAGCAGGGGGTCGAGCCGGCATTGTGCTGGCAGACGCAGCCCTACTCAAACCCAGGGGCTACTCCTCCCACCCATTTAGAGCAGATCTCCCTATTCACCCTGCTGCTGACTCATCCAGACTCCTGGAGCCACCTAGCCCATCACATGACACCAGTCAGCCAATCTGCACACAGGCACACAGGAAGGTTAAACAGGAGAATAGCTACTTTCTAAAAAGTGCTATTCTCACACTGTGAATTTAAAAACCATCTTGCTAAAAAGATGTATAATTAAATTCTGAACACAAAGATACCATACTTGGATTTTCTATCTTGCCTTTAGGGGAAGATAGGCATGTAAACAGCCTCCCCATTCTGTCCTATGGGCAAGATAGCCTCTCAGCAGTGAAAAACGAAAATGGCTGTAATTCACTACCAGGGCATGTTACACACCTCAGTACATGCCCTACCTTTCAGATACTCTGCACCCAGCCCCAGGGGGGGTACCTAGGGCCACCATAGGGATGCCTGACATGTACAGAAAGGGAAGGATAAGGACTGGTCAGTAGTTGCACTGGCCAGGTCGACATGGCAGTCCTGGACTGCACATAGGCACTGCAAGCAGGCCTAAGACATCATTTTAGCGCTACTCCTGTGGGTGGCACAATCAGTGCTGCAGCCCACTAGTAGCATTTGAATCACCAGCCCTGGCACACTCAGTGCACTTTACTAGGGGCTAACAGGTGAAACAAATATACCAATCATGGATAACCAATCAATATAACAATTTATACAGAGAGCATATGCACTTTAGCACTGATCTGCAGTGGTAAAGTGCCCAGAGTCCTATTGCCAACAACCACGGGTCAGAAAAAATAAAGGAGGAAGAAGCAAAAAGTTTGGGGATAACCCTGAAAAAAGGGCCATTTGCAACACCCTCCCCAAGTTACTGGTGCTATATGTAACTCCAGAGTGTGAAGTTAGGATGTGAGTCAAAGGGGCACTTGTAATGAGGTCATATCCTCCTTTTTCTCTCGATTTTATTAATTGCAGTAAGAGGCTGTTGTGCCTCTCCGACATACAAGTCAATGATGAGTTTCTCCCAGAAAGCCCCTCGCCCTCCACTCTGCATCCTGTTTGTCAATACTGAGTGCTACCATTTACGCTAAAATCAGACCTGTTTGTCTGTGCCAAGGATTTAGCACCCCAAATGGCGGTCCTTCATCAGAAAGGGATTTGTGCCCAAACCGATGTGGAAGACAGCTTGGTTTTCTCTGCATCTATAGTTATAACAAATCCTCACTTTGAGTTCTGTCTGTACTAAGGGAACAGATACTTTTGATAAATCTAAGAAAGTCTGAGCTTTTGCCGTCGCAGGATCGGGTCTTCCATGGGTCAAGGTTCCATACAGACCTGGGGCTGGTAACTCTACCAGATAAGCAAGTTCAGAAGTTCCAGTATCACATATTGATACTTTTTCTATAGATTATTCAACTGTAGCACTAATAGTTGTAGGTTCAGGAGGATCTGGCAGCAACTGTGTTTTTGGTTCCATTGGCCAGACATCGCCTTAAACTGAGGCATGTCCTGCTGTATTGGAGCCCATCATGTGAGGATATGTCAAACCAGATTCCTGTGTATGCTGCCATGAGGCAGGAGCCGTTTTCGTGGATGGGTCCAAAAAACATCCTGAAGGGGGTTTCATTGTCAACTACAATACCATTGCTTCTGATGTCAGACACCATTGCTTTGTGGTGGGGTGCATGGACAGGATCCCAACAGATTCAGGGTGTATGGTCCCAGACTCGGAAGGTCAGGCCTTCCAATTGAGCGGAGTTGGAGGCAATCCACTTAGCTCTTCTGTCACTTTCTCTCCTGTTGTCAAACAGTTCAGTCCTTATGAGAGATGACAATATGACCTCAAAATCTTCTATCATTAGACAGAGGGAACAAAATCGTAGTCACTATCCAATATCAGACCAGAGTTTTGTTTGGGCAGAAAGCAAGATGAGCTCCCTGATGGCTGTGTACATTCAGGTAGTAGTAAACACTGTAGGTGGTAGGTTGAGCAGGGTCATTCCATTTTCCAGGAGTTTTGTCGGAGTCCTTGAGTGTTTATACAGATTTGTTTGAGCTAGGGTGAGAACACAGACCTGTTTGCTTCAGCTCAGAATTCTCATCTTCCACTTTTTTGTATGAGAATGAAGGAGAGGCGTTCATGGAATCTGAGTGGGCTGTTGTGCCCTTGGCTGAAGGGTCTGGTATGCCTTTCCTCCGTTTTCCTTACTACCTACGTTCCTAGTCATGGTCAGGATGGACAGGTGAGCATCAAATCTGATTGTGCCAGTCTGGCTCAGCTCATCTGAAATCCTCTCCTGATAGCAATGACCAAACAGTAGTGGATCCTAGCGATTGTTCTGTCTCCTCTGTCCTTTTCTCTAGTCCATTCCAACACTTTACCCAGGCTTTTGATTAATGGACTGGAAACTGAAAGGGCAGGGTGTGAGAAAGTGCCATCTTTCTTGCATGGTATGCCCCACTTTTTGCTAAATTGCTGAATGTACTTTGACTGAGTGTACCCTGGGTTCCTGCCAATCAGGTGCCCAGGGCCTATGTTCCTTCCTTAAACCACACAAACTCCAAATTGGCAAACCCTAGCCACATGTCAGCCCCTAGTAAATGGTACCCTAGGTACCCAGGGCCTTGTGGCCAGGGAAGGCCTCTAAGGGCTGCAGCACTCATTGTGCCACCCTCAGAGGCCCTGTACCCTTACACACACACACTGCCCTTGCAGGCTGAGTGTCTGGGTGCAGGACAAAACAAAGAGTCGACATGGCACACATCACTGTGTACCATGCCCATCACCTACACTGCCAAGGCATATGTCAGCCACCCCTCTAGCTGGGTGCATTACGCCTATGGTGTGGGCACAGGAGCAGGAGCCCTGTGCCCCTACAGTACCCGGGTCCATTCCTGGGGGCTGTAAGTGCAGTGCTGTCATTTAAGAGTACATGGTGCTGAGAGCTCGTCAAACACGAGCTCCACAGCACCATAATGGCAACACTGAAGCCTGGGAAGTTTGGTATCAAACTTCTCAGCACATTGAACCCACACTGATGCCAGTATGGGATTTAATGTACTAAGCACCCCAGAGGGCATCTTAGAGATGCCCCCTTACAGCTAACTTACAATCCACGTCTGATCTGAGGCTGCCCAGGCTGCCACACAGCAGACACGTTGCTGGACCCCTGGGTGGGAGAGCTCCTGCTCTCCCGGGCCTGCAACAATGCACATCCTGGGTGAGGTGAGAAATCTCCTCCCCCAGGACGAGCAAAGGGAAGCTTCAAAGGCATGCCGCCATTTGGAGTTTCCCCAGGCCACTGCAACCCCCCACTCTGGCGGGAAGCTTGGCCGGAAACCCCATACAAGGACAGGGGATGTGCCAGCCTGCCCACCCCACCCCTCAGGTGGGGGAGGCGAGGTGAAGCACATCTCCGGGCTCTCGCCATCTTGAAGATGGGAGGCCCTACCCTATCAGGATTAGGCTACTGCCCCCCTCCCACAGGAGAGAGGCAGGATAGGGGGTGTACCCACCCCAGGGCAAGGACCCATTGGTCCCTGGCCTTCACCTACCTGTAACGCCCCTAAATCTAGTATTTAGGGGCACCCTGAACCGTCCTTCCTCAGATTCCAGATAGAAAACTACAAGAAGAACAAGGACCCGCCCTGCAGCTGCTAAAAAGAGAAGAAGACACCAACTGCTTTGGCCCCAGCCCTACCGGCCTGTCGACTCTCGAACCTGCACCAGCGTGGCATCTCTCGTGGCCAGCAACCTCACCAACCCCGGAGGACCTGGCTACCTTTTGGCTCTAAGCCCCTGGGACTCCCATGAGTAGAGGCTCTACTCAAGAAACCTATTTTTAACCCCTGGCAGCAGCCCGGAACCGCGGACCCAACACACTCTGCACCAGCCAAGCCTGGCCAGTGCCGGAGTGGACAAAGACCCTGAAGACGACCCCACGGCGACTGTGACCCCGAGTCCGGCACCCAAGGACCCCCCTCGACATTCCGGAAGAAGCCTGCAGCCTCAGAACAGAGTGCCACCCCAACCGCGATCAACCAGAGGGTAAGATTTCCGACATCAAAAGGCACCCCTGCACCCGGCGCCCTGCGGCCCCCTGTGCCCAATCCCGGGGTACCCACCTAACCTACAACTATCCAACTTACCTCTCGAAGTGGTGGTGGCACCTGAAGCATCCTCGTCCCCGAGCTTGCAGTCTTTTTCCAAACCGGAACATTCCCATTGATTTCCATTGAGCGCCCGACGGCTCAAAAGCACCCTGCACCCAGCCGCCCGAGTGGCCCTGGCAGTGCACTCTCTACACTAACCTACTTCCCCACTTGCCCTGAGTAAGTGACCAGGAGCCCAGCTCCCACAGCCGCGTGGCTTGCCAGACAGCAGCCACCAACCAAGGCCCCCCTATCCCTCATAGGATAACATTGGGCCTAACTCTCTCTGTACCCGGCCGTCCTGAAACCGCTGAGGGTGAACCAACTGTACCTACCTGACACTGGGGGACCCCTGAGTCTATGCCCGGAATTTCAACTCTGCCAGTCGAGTACTTACCCTTAAACCGCTAACTTCATTTTCCTCATAGGGTAACATTGACTGGCTTTTTCTTCAAAAATCTTCTAAGTGTGAACTTTTCAAAACTGCAAATATTCACCAAAAATCAGCCAAGTGACAAAAACGAATTTACTCACCTGCTCCTAGGTGAGCTCCCAGTGCTGGATCTTGGTGCCCAGCCCTGACTCTGAAAAGTGTCCACAACTATACTTACCTCTAACTCATTTTTCTCCCATAGGAAACCATTGTCTGCTTTTCTGTGAAATTTCTTTTAAGTGTCTATTTTTGCAAAGTTGAAATATTCTTTTAAAATCGTACCATTTCTGCAAACGAAATCACTTACCTGTTTTTGATAAGGACCCCAGTCCTGGGTCTAGGTACCCAGTCCTGGATTATTAAAGTAACGATAAAGTACTCTACCTGCAATTTGAATTTCTTGCCATAGAGATCCATTGAATGTTTGCCTTGAAATATTTTCTAAGTGCTAACTTTTGAAATAGCTAAATATTATTTAAAAATCATTACAGTTATTAAGTCGACTTTCATCACTTGATTCTGAATACTGACCCAGGGCTGGATCTAGGAGCCAGACCTGGAATTCCAAAAGTAATCTGAAAAGTAATTTATTACAAATAACCTGAATTTACCATTGAGCTCAATGCATTGTTATGTTTAGGAAATAGGATTGTTTATTGCAACCAACTGTGACTGTTTACAAACATTTATTGCTCAAGACACAAGTATTTATATTCAACCTCTCATTCTGAGAAAGTATATTTTTATCCCCTTTGTGGTTCTAAAAATAAAACAAGCATATATTTTATATATATAAACCATTGGCCTAGAGTTCAGTTATTGAGTGTGTGAAACCATTTGCTGACTGAGTGTGTACAATAAATGCTTTACACTGTCCTCTGGTGCTGCCTTACTGCTCGACCAAGCTACCACTTTTGAGAGTAAGGTCATACCTAACTTTGACCTCTATCAGCCTCTGGGGGACTGTGGACTCTGTACACCCTGTACCTATTAGGGAACAGTATATACAGAGCCACTTTCTCACACAGGGTTAAGAAATAATGGTCTTTCAGGACAGTTGGCTATTTTTATTCACTGTTGCAGAAGAGCTTTTACTCTTACCTTGTATGCGGGTCCCTGGACCACATTTAGCAAGCAGTGTCTGGCAAGGAAGCTGGTCAGACCACAGTTGGTTCAGATTGTATTTTTATTTTTTTGCAGGCATAGGTGCATGTTGATTCTCAAAGTTTCAACTCTAAAGATTCAGTGGGCAGCCATATGGGCTTTTAGATCTTCCTGGGAATACTTGTCCGACGAGAGGACTTAGTTCAGACGTTTAGGGTATTCAGCAACGTTGGCCCATCAATTCAATCTTGTGTCCTGGTGATTCTACAGGCTCTTAGGAGTCCTCCTTTGAGCCTTTAGAACCATTTGAGAATAAGATTTTAACCCTGAAAACTTTCTTTTCAGTGGCAATAACTTTCACCTGAATTCTAGGTGAAATGTGTACTCTGTTCTTGTAGGTATGTTTTTCAGGGTTATTGAGGACATAATCATTCTGCTTCCAGATCCTGCATCTATCCCTAAAGTTATGTTGGTCTTTCAATTAAGAACAGGAAGTGATTCTTCTGTTTTTCTTTTATCCTGATGCTGAAACATCAAAGGAATTTAGGCTTCAGACTCTTGATGTCAGAAGAGCTATGATGATTTTTTTGGATAGAGTATTGGAGTTCTACTCCTATCTTGTTAATTTTGGACCGGATAAGAAGGGATTGAAGCCTACAGTTCAGACCCTTAGCAGGTGGGTTAGTTCTTTGCTAACACCAGGTTTTGGCTTTCTTAGGAATTCAGGGCAGCACAACGAGAAGAATGTTAGCAGAGTTTGAGGGATCCTCACTAGTGGAAATTTGCTGGGGCAGCTACTTGGGCCACTCCCTCTACTTTTGAAACCTTTATAAGATAATGCGAGAAGATGTTTTTAAATCTGAAGTTTTTTCTTCTATGAAGTGAGTATGATGAGAACTAGTGACATTAAATGTGTTGAGTAGTGACGTACAGTTATCCAGGTCCTTTTGCTTGGGTAAATCTCGCATTGTAATTAAAGCAAGAGGGACAAGTAGGTAATGCTTTCATTACTTACTGGTAATTCCATTACTCGGAGTCCTTCTCTCTGTTTAACTAATTCCCTCTTTCCCGCCCTGTTGTTCCAAGTCAAGTGTGTGGTTTGTGGTTTGAGACAGTTAAACAGGATGTAGTGGTGGAGGAGGGGCTTTTAGGGGGCAAACTTTTCATTGATTAGTGTGTTTGAGAGGCACAACGGCTTCACATTATAATTAGTTAAAACAAGCGAAGGAGTCAGAGTAATGCAATTACCGAAAAGTAATTGAAGCACTACTGCCAACCTGACCCCGTCTGTTGAAAAAGGATCATGAGGGATTTTCATCTAATTGATACGTGTCTGTGTTGTATATGGTTAGTATATAATATTCTTTGATATCATTTTGTATTTCGACATGGTGGTGAAGGAATTGGTTTGCTCGGGCTGGATAGTGTCACGGTGACTAAATTGTCATGTCTTTGTTCAGGACAGAAGCAGCTGTTGCATAGGCAGAAAAATGAAGATAGCTGACACCATGCATTTAGTGCAAAGAAAGAAAATGATAAGGATGCTGCAGGGATTTTTTGGCCAGTATGTTCATGTCTATTTTTTCTCGGTTTTGCTTTAACTTCCTTATTCTCCGAAGTGTAGTTTGTGTTAAGTTTATGGTAGTGGCTGCTCATTTTTACAAGTAAATAAATTAAAGCACAGTTCCCGCCTTGATGTCCTTAATGTAATTTAAACCTTTCTTCTCAGTAACTAAGAGACTTTTGAAATGGAATATAAACAACGTGTGCTTACTTTATACAATGACTCTTTTTTTTATCTGTTGTCATGCACTTAAAATTGGGAAACCATTTCAGTGGCTTTGCTAATTCTCCACATTCTGATGTTTCGCATTGCTTTCTCTTAAAAGAGTACCTCTGGTACACCTTACACAATCAGTAATGCCTTTCCTACAAGCAGAGTACTGTATACCACCCAGAGCATCTAGTCTGTGTAATCGTGAATTTACCTGTTTTATCAGTTCTTTCACCCCCACAAAACATTTTAAACATTTTTTGTTATTAGCATTTTTCAAAATATCGACAGTTTCAGTCACAACATTAACATTTCGGCCTTAGTACAACAACATCCTTCGTCCATTTCCATATCAATGCAGCGTCACCCAATACCCCTCATTCTCCAGTGCATGTATGACAGTCAATCAATCCACTTGATTCATTTGCAAATATTGAGTCAGGTATTTCCAATAGTCTCTTGGTTTTGACCTAGTTGGAAGTTCTTCTTCGTACGTTTATAGAGTATCTTTACAATACGCTAAGTCACAGATCCATTGTTTGACCTTGGGAGCCTGTTTACTATTCCAGCACAATGATATTCTCCTTTTGGCCAAGAGCAGCGAAATCACACAGTATTTGCGCTTCCGAGCCTGCACCCTAGGGAACAGACCCAGCAAACACGTGCGAATATTACATTCAACATTATTGCCCACCATTTCTTCCAATATCTGCGTTACTTTTAACCAGTATTCTGCAACCGCACCACAAGTCCATGCCAGTTGTACAAAATCCGCCCCTCTGCATTACAGCGGCAGCATCTAGAATCTGTACGTAGCCCATAACTATTCAGCCGAGCAGGTGTATAGTAAGTCTGATGAAGATACTTATAGTGCAGTATGCGTAGATTACCATTAGGTGTTAACATCCCAGTCAGTGAGCAAGCCACCTCCCACTCTTCCCCCGTCAAGGGATCATCCAGACAGCTACTCCACTTCTCCATCGCCTTACGTGTAGTTGCCGCTATGTCTTTTTGCAATTTAGTATAAAGCGTGAACACTAAGTGTTTAGCCGTAGGATTGGTTATCAACCACTGTAAGGCGGCCAATACCGGTGGCTCCGCCGGTTAAGTTGGATAGAGCTTTTTTATGGCACCCTGCAGTCTATGAAAGTTGAATTTAAACAATAGTGTCTGATTGCTAATGAATGTCAGATCCTCTAATGTACGAACGACCCCATTTGTGTAAAAGTCCCCCATAGTATCGAGGCCCACCTGCCTTAGCAATCCCATTCCTTCTTCCTATTGAGTGACAGAAATCTCTGGGTGCCAGTGTAGCTTCAGCTCAGGAGCGTAGAGCGGCAGCTTGTTTGCCTTTCTACCCATGATGTGCCATGCCTTATTTGTCGTGTCTATCGTGTTTATATCGCGCTTGTGCAGCGGGGGTCTGTGATGAGTTATGACGGCATCCAACGGAACTGGCTGGGCATCTCCTTCCTCAATTGCAACATGTGTAAGGAAAGGGACCTTGTGATACCAGAAATGTGCATTTTGCGCTTGCGCACAGAGGTAATAAAGCATAAAGTCAGGGACGCCAAATCCTCCCTGGCTATAGGGCAACGTAAGTGCCCTTAGCTCGATCCTGGCCTGTTTACCCGCCCATATCAGCTGTAGGACCATGGAAGTGATCCAACGAAAAACCTCGGTCGGGGGCTGTATTGGTATGTTATTAAAGAGATACAGTAGTTTAGATAAAACTACCATCTTCACAATAGCTATGCGGTCAGCCAATGACAATGGCAGCAGAATCCAGCGTCTAATTTTCCCTTCCAGTGGGTCTATTGCCCTCCCATAATTAGTGCGTATTACGACTTCAGGGTCTCGATGGTACCAAACGCCCAGGTATTTTACCGGTTCATCCTTCCACTCCAATGGGTAGTCCATGGGGTGGGGTTTGGTGCTATCCGTTAAGGGTATAATCAATGATTTGGACCAGTTTATATTGATACCTGAGTGTTGCGCAAACCTAATTTATTCCCTCAGTAGAGGATTCAGATTGTCCCTAGGGTCCCGCACATATAGCAACATATCATCCGCATACAGTGATATGTGCAGCGGTCTCTGTGGAAATTGAAGCGCTGAATAGTGATGTCCCTGCCGAATTTTACAGGCCAATGGTTCAAGTGCTATCGCAAACAACAGCGGGGACAGTGGACATCCCTGTCTAGTTCCCCTTTGAATAGCAATAGGCTCCGAAATATATTTATTCACTCTTATACGCGCCACTGGCGCAACATATAACAGTTGTATCCACTGCAGAAACACAGGAGGGAATCCCATTCTCCTTAATACTGTGTGCAGATATGGCCACTCAAGAGTCGAAGGCTTTAGCCGCGTCTAGGAATATTGCCGCCGCTTTTGTCGTAGTTTTCAAATAATACAAAGAGTGTCTGTGTGTTGTGAGCCGTAGATCGTGAGGGGATGAAGCCGGACTGATCCGGCAGGATCAATTTGTTCATTAATGGTTGCAGCCGAGTAGCAAGCAGTTTTGCCAGTATCTTATTATCCACATTTATTAGGGACAAAGGTCGGTAGGACTCGCAGTATTCAGGATCTTTATTCGGTTTGAGTAGTGCTAGTAATAGCGCTTCTCGTAGTGTTGGAGGTAGCATCTGTTGTTCATGTGCATTTCCATACATCTCAACCAAATGGGGCGCTAATTGATCAATAAAAGTTTTGTAAAATTTGCACGTGAACCCATCTGGGCCCGGTGCTTTCCCATTTGGCAGTGATTTAACAGCTTCCGTTACCTCTTCCACCGTGATGGGCAATGACCGATATTCCCGGTGCGTGTCCGACAGCCATGCTATCGCCACGTCATCCAGATATTCCGTTATTTCAGCCGAAGATGCTGTGGGCTGTGACGCGTATAGTGCTCCCTATGTAGTCATGAATTCGTTAAGTATTGCTTGCGCCCCATACTGCAGTTCTCCTTCGCCATTTCGGATCGCCTGAATAGCCTGTGGTGCACGGCCGCCGCATATTTTAGCCGCTAAATATCTGCCAGATCTACCACCCTCTCCATAAGCCCTTGCCACTTGTCTCTTTGCTATATATTTAATTTCATCATCAGCATATGCTTGATATTCAGATAACGTAACTCTAATCTCACCCAATATTGAATTCGTTAAGTATTGCTTGCGCCCCATACTGCAGTTCTCCTTCGCCATTTCGGATCGCCTGAATAGCCTGTGGTGCACGGCCGCCGCATATTTTAGCCGCTAAATATCTGCCAGATCTACCACCCTCTCCATAAGCCCTTGCCACTTGTCTCTTTGCTATATATTTAATTTCATCATCGGCATATGCTTGATATTCAGATAACGTAACTCTAATCTCACCCAATATTTTGGCGTCTTGCATTCGCTCGTATTCACACTCCAGTGTTCTCAATGTATCTTCGCGCTTTTTCAGTTGCTGCCGTATGTCCCTGAGAATGCCAGCGCTCATACTTATGCAGACGCCACAAATTGTAGCCTTAAAAGCTTCCCAAAGCATGCCCGGGTCTTCCATTGTAGGCGCGTTTTGATCGAAATACTCCTTGATCGCCTGACCTATAGTAGTTACATATAAGGGACCCAGCAGGGCCTGTGCGTTAAATCTCCAACTAAAAGGGGGCGGCACATAAAGTGGCATCTCCAGCGAGAGGAGCACCGGATTGTGATTGGACAGCGTCCTGGGCAAGTGCCTCACAGCCCGTGTCCAGAGCGCTATGTCCTCAGAGACCAACCAGTAATCTATTTGGGACCAACTACCATGTGCGGCTGATGCATGCATGGCCTCTCTCCCCTCTGGGTTTCTCATTCTCCAAATGTCAGTAAGTTTCCTATCCACCATTATGTCTTTCAATTTACTCAACGCCTGTCTGTGTGTCTCAGCCGTTACCCCGGATCTATCAAGATCGTCACATAATGCTATGTTGAAGTCTCCTCCCCATATTAAATGGGTGTCCTGTAGGTCCCTCAGTGTACCCCATAAAGTGTGATAAAAGTGTGGGTCATCAATATTTGGACCATATGTGTTCAGAATAGCCAGTTTCTGTCCCCTCAGCATACCCGTGATAAGAACAAAACGCCCCAGGTCATCTGCAATAGTAGTATCAATGGCAAACTGTAGTCCCTTTTTAACCAGGATGAGCACCCCTCTGGAATATGACGAATATGAGGATTGATGTATTGTCTCAGCCCATCTACACCCGACATTATTGTGAGCTGTCGGTGCACAATGCGTCTCCTGCAGGAGAGCAATGTCTATGTTCAATCTATTCATATAAGCAAGAGTTTGCCTGATTTTTTTGAGGTTATTAAGTTTAGGTGCCCAGCACTTAATTGCACACCTGCCATCCCCAACTAGTGATATCAAAGTAAGCAGCTGGAAAGTGTATTCCCTCTGCATTCTAACTGAGTTTCAGGCATAAAGTGACCTCAATAAGCTTCGCAACATAAATGTGGATTTCAGCGATGTTTCTCATGTACCGTGGCCAACAAACCGGTTCCCAATCTCATCCCATCCCCCCACCTCCCACTTCAGCATCCCAACCATGCCAAAGACATATCCCACAAAAGAAAAACAACATATACTAACTGAATTTGGGGAGTACCCGCGTCAGGGGTCCACCAAGATCACACATCTCCATCCAACTAAATGGATGTGGACAGGTATACTTTAAAATTTGCAGCTGAGTAATTCCTGTAACATTACTTTTGGCCTGCTAACGTACAGCTAATCTCTACGTATCCACATATCCCAACAGAGCCATCAGCCCTGTGCTACCCCATATCTGCTTGCCAGCGTGTAGTGACTCCCATCTCTAGGCAATGCACCAACATGGGATTCCTGCGGTGCTGCATCAAGATGCCACTCTCAATTTAAGCGCAGCCCCTTGCCCCAACTATCCCAACCGCCCCCGTCATTCCTTATGCAAATGCTCTCATTACTCCCAGGCAGATTCCAGATTCCAGCAGTGGTAGTCCATAGAGTGGCCTTGTAGTTCAATGTCTTACCGCCCCTGCCATGAATCGTCAGCGTCCCCGGCCCTACCATGCCTGTTCGCAGCAGGAATCGAGACCCATCCACCAGTCTGTGCTCAGTGACATCATAGTTCATATCTCTTATACTTACAGTCTCCGCCATTCCTGCAAAGCCCCCAGCCAGCGTGGGTTACTGGGGCTCACCCCCCTAGCCAGGAGAGTTAGTGCGCTGTCTTTACCGCATCATGTTCAACAGCCACCTCAATCCCACATGCCCAGTACTCAAGTTGATAGTTACTCTTCGTCTTCTCTTAATCTGAGTCTCGGTTCTGCTCCATTCTTTTTTGTTCCTTGCGTTTGGCACCAATCTTTTTAATGAATTCCAGTGCCGCTTTGGGCGTCTGCAGGATTGTTGCACGACCCTCATGGTTCACCCGTAGCCGTGCAGGATAGAGCATGGCATAGTCAATGTCAAGTTCTCGTAATTTCTTTTTTGCCGGATTGAATTCTTTCCGTGCCAGCTGGACTGTTACTGTGAAATCTGGATAAAATTCCAACGTATTGCCCTGATGAGTTATCTGCCGCTTTTCTCGCGCCAAATGCAATATAGCGTCCCGATCCCTATAATTAAGGACTCTGGCAACTATGGGTCGGGGGGGCGCGCCTGGCTTTGGCCGCGGAGCCAGAGATCTATGCGCACGCTCAATCAAAAACATCGAGGAAAGATGTTCAGTGCCAAATAAGTTTCTGATCAGTTCCTCCACGTACGTTTCCATCCGCCCAGTAGTGGTGGATTCCGGAACCCCCATGATTCTGACGTTATTGTGCCGAGATCTCGCTTCCAAATCGTCTGCCTTATTTATATAGCTTTTCCACTTCTGCATATTTTTGGACTGTGACCTGCGACACATCCTCCACCACTGCAATACGAGTTTCCGCCTCCACCAATCTCTCCCCGTGTCCATCCAACTTGGCTGCCATATTGTCGACACGCAGCGTGATAGTATCCAATCTACCGTTTATGTCCTGCAGGCTCTGTTGTATAGCCTGCAGCACCCCTTCCATTCCCGTGGCTACGACCTCTTCTGTGTCAGGGGCAGAGTCCGAGGTGGACGCGACGCTCTTTGCCTGCCGCTTAGTCTCAAATGGGAGCTTTGCTTGGTACTTATCTGGTTTCCCCATTTTCAACCCTCCAACTCCCAAATGCCAATAGAATCAGGACCGTGGTGCGCTCCGAGTTCAGATGACCCAATCCACTGCCTTCAGATCCAGTAATCTCGAGCGGCCTAGCGCACCAGCCTCCACAGCTGTCTAGCACTTCAGGTGTCTATTACCTCACCACCACTCCATCTGTAGTTCTCTGTTAGTGGTCCCCGTCCCCTACATGATATACGTTGCGGTCAGCAGATCCCATCACTTGAGTTTTGTTGTTTTGGCTTATAGATCCTCCCACCAGGTTCGTATGGTAACCTTCAGAGAGCAGGCAACAGGCATGAAAGGCAGTCTATATCGTACTTCACTGTTGAGTGGGGTCGCAATATGCTGGATCGCTGCCCACCACTGCCTTCGTTACATCAGCGCTATCTCCCCCACAAAACATTACACTAAATCCTTATTGAGCATACTTTTCAGGTTTTGACTTGTGAAGGGACCTCCCATCCCATAGGGAAACAAGCATTTGCAATGCAATAGGTCTCGCATTTGTTAAAGTTAGAGGTGTTGCCGTTTAAAATGACGTTTTTAACTTTTGTTTTTTATTTGCAGTGGAGCAAATATATTTACAAAGTGGTATTGCCATTGGTATTTTTAACATCAACAGCTCTAACTTTGACAAATGCGAAAGTGTTCTAAGCTGAATACGTGTCATGAAGTAAAACAACAGCCAGACTGGTTCGAATGCACAGCTGCAAAGAAAGACTGGCATTCCTTAAAGAGAACATATTGGAATGGAAATAACAGAGCGGTCTTTGGCACGGCTAGTGTTATACTGACTACTGAAATTAGGCAAGCACTATTGGGCAACCAAGATTGGTCTTCCACGTTGCAAATGAATGCCACAAATATTCCCTAGTTGCCAGGAAAGAGGGAACACTAAAACGGCAAAATGTAATTTTGCTTTAGGCTTTTAAAAAAAAGGCACCAGGGGAGACGCGCGAGCGCGTGAAAAAAGATGGTCGCCGCATAGAGAGCTCCGGCGCTTTTTCGCCCGTTTTTCGTTTTAAAACGACGATTCCTGTCAGGTTTGCGGCGCAAATGAGGTCGCTTGACTTGTAGGATTCATACCTCTGGAATGCTGTGATTTTCTTGAGGATTTGGACGGTGTTGGAGGCGTTTCTCGGTATCCAGCCTCTGGTTCCAGCTCTGCCTGCAGGTATTCCCAGCTTTGTCTGTCAGGGGGCGGAGCAATCCTTCAGGAAAGGGCCTGGCTTGGGCCTAGCCACTCTCATAGCCTGTTATAGCTGCTGCACCAGCTCTAATAAGGATTTTCTCACTGCTGCAGTATTTTTTCTTTCATTTTCTTGCTTTGTTGCTGTTATTTTTGCAATTTCTTTATTTTATTTTTTATTATTATTATTCTACTTCTGATATCAAAACAACATGGATAATAAAAATATTCATCCTAAAAGGAAGCAGCAGGTTTCACCTCCGCCAATTAAATCAAAGGCGGTAGAGTCAGCAGAACCTTCATTATCCTTAATTTTAGAGGAAACACAGATTCTATTGCCTCAGAGATTAAAAATGTTCGAAAGGAAATGGCGAGTCTGTCAATGAAAATCTCTGATAATGCAATTAAAATACAAGATAATAAGGCTAAGCTTGAGACTTTCACTCCACTTGTGGCGAAAATATCACCTTTGTCTACCCGACTTCTAGAGATGGAAAATCATAACAGACAATACAACTTACGCATTTTTAATTTACCAGAGGATGTGGAGGGTGGCAACTGTAGATCGTATTTAGAAAATCTGATTCCTGGGCTTCTGCAAATTACATTTCCAGAAAGATTTGAGATTGACAAGGCCCATAGAATTCCTTCACATCGCAATCCTCAACATACCAAACCTCGTCAAATGATTTTCAAAGTCCTCAGGCATCATCATTTGGTTTTGATTCGAAAGGCAGCACGAGAGATTCCTTCCTTGATGGTCAATGGGAATAAAATTTTTATTCATCAAGACTTTGCCAAGGAAACAGTCTCAATTCACAAGGAATTTACTGCTCTCCGGCCTCAACTGCGAAGACTTGGGTTCAAATATGGTCTTTTTGACCCTTCAACAGTGCGTATCTGGAAGGACAATCTTTCAAAATCTTTTCAGCGTCCTGATGACTTGCGTCAGTTTTTGGATCAGCGTTCACAGCATTCCATGGATACTCATGACTCTAATACTTGATTATAGCTAATTTACGTATTTTCTGACAAATTAATGGTTTATTACTACATTGGGCATTAACGGCTTGGTCATGCTTGTAAAGCGTATGTGCGTTTCATCCTTGATATTTTTGTACCCTGTTTGTCGTTCTCTCCTTCTTTTAATTTTTTCCTGTCCTTTTACTAGTTCTGGAGCTACTATTTTCTCTTATTATTGTTCTTTTTCTTTTCTTTTTCTCCTCTTCTTGATTTTTTATTCTTTCTCTCTTCATTATGGCTAATATCCACAATATTAAAGTTGTTTCACTTAATGTTAAAGGTTTACATCATCCAGTTAAGCGTACAAAATTTTTAGACTATTTAGGTAGTTGTAAGGCAGACATTTGTTTTGTTCAAGAGACTCATATAGATGACAAAATCTTAAATTATATGAAAAAGAAATGGGTAGATACTATTGTTTCATCACCTGCTATTGGTAAAAAAAATGGTGTGGCTATTTTTGTTGTAAAAAAATTGCATTGCCAAGTCTTAAGTAAAATTTCGGATGCGGATGGAAGATATATTATAGCTAAAATTAAAATTCATGATTCAGTCATATTTTTACTCAATGTTTATGGTCCTACTGCGGATGACCCTCTTTTTTGGTCTAATATTACCACTGAGGTTCTAAAGTTGGGTAAAGTTCCTTTAATTGTTGGAGGTGACTTTAATGTTATTGCTGACCCATTATTGGATAGAATATCTAGTGCTAAATTTCGCCCTCCTAAGGTATTTCATGCTTTTAAATCATTTATTCATACCACCAAGTTAGTTGACATTTGGCGTTTGCACTTTCCTACAGAAAAATGTTTTACATTTTTCTCTAATCCACATAATTCGCATTCTAGAATTGATTATTTTTTAATCTCCACGCAACTAGTCCAATCTGTAAAAACTCCTAAGATTGGTAATATTGATATCTCAGATCATGCCTTGATTTCTCTTGTTCTGAATTTAACCTCAACTTTTCCAAACCAAACTAGATGGCGTATGAATACTGGAATTGCTCTTAATGAACATAATAAGCCTAAAATCTTAAATGCCATTCAAGATTATTTTTTACTCAACCCTGAAGGATCCACTTCTATGGTCAAAAGATGGGACGCCTTTAAAGCTTACATTAGGGGTGTAACTATTTCTATTATGGCCTATGAAAATAAAACATTCAATGCACATATCAGATGTTTGGAAAAACAAATTGCGTAATTTGAAAGGCTTTTTATTTTGTCAAATGATCCCCAATTCAAAGTCAAGCTACAAAAACTTCGATATGAATTTAACTCAATCCTTAGTACAAGAGCTGGCATCCAAATTTCTAATTCTAAGGCTAAATTCCGTTTTAATGCCAACAGATCCGGGAAACTTTTAGCTAATTATTTACGTATAAAAAAAGATAGAACGCAAATTACCTCAATTCATGGCCCTAATGGTAAAATTGCAATATCTCATAATGATATTGTTAAGGAATTTTTGGATTTTTACTCTACTTTATATAATAAGCCTGATCCTCATGATCCCTCCCTACTGGACTCTTTTTTAAATACATGTGATTTGCCCAAAATTTCACACTCGGATAGGCTTGGGCTAGATTTACCCATTACTGCAGATGAAATTTTAACTGCCATTAAATCCATTAAACAAAATAAATCCTCTGGCCCGGATGGTATCCCAGCTTAGTTTTATAAAGAGTTCCAGTCCCAACTTCTGCCTTATTTATTTCAACTTTTTACTTTTTTTGGTTCTTCAGGAACGATCTCAGGTTCTTTTACTGATGATTTAATTATTGTACTTCCTAAGCCAGATAAAGACCCCACTCTTGTTTCAAATTACCGTCCTATTTCTTTAATTCATCAAGACTGTAAATTGTATGCTAAAATACTTGCTTCTAGATTGGCCCCTGTATTAGATTCTATTATACATCTTGATCAATCCGGTTTTATGAAGAACAGATATTCTACAAATAACACAAGAACCTTATTACACGTTATTGAACAGAGTTCCACTTTAATTTCCCCGCAGGAATTTTGGCTTTGGATGCAGAGAAAGCTTTCGACAAAATCCATTGGCAATTTTTATTTCAAACCTTATTATCATTTAATTTTGGTACTTCGTTTACACGCATGATTTCTGCTCTGTATTATGCCCCTACTGCTCGTTTTTTTATCAATGGCCAAGTATCTAGTCAGTTTTCTCTTTTTAGAGGCACAAGACAAGGATATCCCCTCTCTCCACTTTTATTTCTCATTGGAATTGAACCTTTCCTTACTCATATAAGAAAATGTGTTAATATTAAAGGTATTAAGATTAAGGATGTTAATATCAAAACCTTATTTTATGCTGATGATGTGCTGTTATTTATTAGTGAACCTATATCCTCAATGCCTTCCTTATTAGAAATTATTGCAAAATACTCCATGGTTTCTGGTTATAAACTTAACATTAATAAAACTGAATTATTTTCCCTTAAACATCTTTTGTACTCCTGATATGTTACCCATGACCGATATTATTTGGCAAAAAGATAAAATAAAATATCTTGGGATTTTATTTGCGTTCTCCATAAAAGCAACATTAACATTAAATAGTAACTTTATTCTGAATTATATCAAAGATAAAACGTCTAAATGGTCTTCACTTCACCTCTCTTGGTGGGGTAGAATGGACTCCATTAAAATGACTATTGCTCCTAAAAATTTTTTATACACCTGCTATGATTCCTATTCAATTTCCATTACAATTCTATAAAGAAATTGATAGACTTCTCTCCAAATTTCTCTGGAACAATAAATCAACTCGTATTGGTTATAAAAAATTAAAAATACCCAAATGCAATGCTGGATTTGCCTTGCCTGACTTTTTTCTCTATCACAAAGCATTTATACTGAAACAAAGTTCCATATGGTTTACTCCTTCCTCTTTAAATAACCACCCTACTTGGCTTCATATAGAGCAGTCTCTTGTGGATCCTTTTCCATTGACCACCTTGCTAGCAATGTCTAACAGGTCAACATATTTGCAAAAATCGGTTATTCTCAAATCCACTAAACTCATTTTTAATGACCTGGATTCAAATTGTTTTATCCCCTATGGTTTATACTGAAGATATGTCATTATGGCATAGTAATGTTATTAAATTAAATAGAAATGTTAATTTTTGGAATTCTTGGATTAAAGCTGGTATCTTTTATCTTAAAGATATCTATTTTGACAATGTTTTTATTTCTTTTGAAGCTTTACAAACGAAATTTAATTTAACTCAATCTGATTTTATTAAATATGTGTCTTTATGTAATTTAATTTTAGATTCCTTCCCTCATGGTATTCCGTTTAATGTTAAAGCAGATTTAGCAATATATATTCGAACTATCTCTACGTCCTCACATACTGTCTCTATTTTATATAAAAAATTATCTAATTCTATAGGAAACAATTTAAATATAATTTCAACATTTTGGAATGCTGAGCTTTCACTCTCTTTGTCCAACGATTCTTGGAAGATTGTTTGGCTTAATAGTATTTCAGGCTGGCTGCCTGTTTCGCTTTACCAAACCAATTCTTATATTTTATGCAATTGTTTATGGACCCCAGTACGTTTATTTTGTGCTAAACTGATGCAAGACGACATTTGTTGGCATTGTAAATTACTTCCTGGATCATTACAACATATGCTTTTTGATTGTCCACTAATTTTTAAATTTTGGTCTGATGTTTGGGATATTGTTCAACAAATATTTTATATCCATGATATTATTTCTTACAAAATGTTAATATGTAAATCTGTTGGTCTTTTGCATAACTTAACTGAATTAGAAGGTAAACTGTTTAATTTCCTACTATCAGCTGCTTTAAAGTCCATTACATTTTGCTGGAAGTATATTTCGTCATTATCAGTTCATGCTTGGTGGTCATGGGTCATTTTTACAATAAGAGGTGCTCAATTATCCCTGAATGGGATTAATCATAACTCTAATTTGTTTCACTCTTTTTGGTTACCTATAGATGTATATTTAGCTCTATAATTGTATATTTATACTTGATATACCGTTTTACAGTCATTATACTTAATTCCTTATATGATGAACGTAGCTCTATTTTCTAATAGTTGACATTGTAATTATTCATGGCTCCCTCCCTTCCCTTCCTTTTTAGTTTATCTTCCCTCCTTTAATTGATTATTTATACATCTTTACCTATTGTAATTTATTGTTGCTTTTGAAAATCTCTTATTTTATATAGGTATTTTCGCTTACGGTCAATTTTTTCTGTATTGTCTGTATATGTCATTATTATGAAAATTCAATAAAACATTTTGAACTTAAAAAAAAAGGAGGCACCAGGAATATCTGCAAGATCTGAGAGAGCCTCAAAGGTATATCTGTGACTATACCTTGGTAGACAGTAGATGTTGGTGTCTCTGTGCCACCCTTTAAGTCCTGTACTTCCAGACTGCTCCTTAATGTATCCATCCACACCACAGCACCGTTTCAGAAGGCAGGGAAACAGAGAAAGGAAGGGTGGAGAATAGGGTGAGGAAGTGTGGAGAATAGGAATATGGAAAGGAGAAACAAGGGGGGGTGTTGCTGTGGCAAACTTGTTCCTTCAAACGTGGTCATATACCACAGTGCCGTTTCATAAGGCAGGGAAAGAGTGAGAGGAAGGGTGGAGAATAGAGGGACAGGGAGAGGAGAAAGAAGGGGGTGTCGCTGTTGCAAAGAGTGCTGTGATTGGCTGATGCAACTTCAAAATTGATCACTGATGTGACGCAAATACTTAACGTTTTACTGCGTTCAGAGACAGAGAGAGTAGGTGTTAGGGAGTGTGGAGAAAGAGCACCGAGAGTGCAGCGATTGGGAACAGACGTTAACTAACCTATTTGTGCCCCAAAATATAAAGCTTAAGATCCCTGTTGAATGTGAAGCTATCTATTTAATGAGGTCCCTTGAAACTAGACTGTTGCAGCAGTCCAGACTAGAAACCAGAATAAACCCTGGCAAAAATGTTCAATCCAGCCCCACATTGCAAGAGCCCATGACCAGACTGGGGCAGGGGGGAATGGTTGGGTCAGGGCAGCTCAACCTGCTCAGAAAGCAGCCGCCAGCCTATGGGTGAAATACCAGCTCTCCAGCCTTGGCCTATAATCCAAGGCAGTCTAAACTCCCAGGTTAGTCTGTCACCCACAAGATCATCCCTGATCTTATGCAAGTGCACCTCACGGCACAAGCATGAAGAACACGTACAGATTATGTAACCCACGCTCTAATGCCAATTTAATGTGGTTCATGCTTTATAAAAGCGAATAAAAAAACCTTCTCGCATTCAGGCATTATTAACTATCAGCCTTGTTAGCTATGTTCGGGGCAGATATATAGATATAATGACATGTGAGTACCTCCAATGCTGCCAGCTCCTACTCTTGTTGAGTTGTTTCTACGCATTACACGCAATATTAGTAATTGAAGGATCTTCTCTGTAACAAACAGGCATAAGCACATAAAAAGTGGCAAAATGCCATATCATGTCCTGATTCTTGGATGGTCTTTCATGTAAACTTATTCAAAGAGTATGAATATGTTAATCGAAACTGATTTCCGCAAAGCACCTGCGAGTTTCATTAGGCGAGTAGTAGGGATTTGGATGGAAGGATAGGGATCTGTGAGCATGAACAATAGTAACATGATGCTGGGTTGTGTGACCCAGTAATCTCATTGCGGAGTCACCACAAGGGACTTGAAGCTGTGTATGTGTGAGCCTGGTTATTTGTAGAGGGTGGTATTGCAGAAGAGGGCCAATGTAAGGGTGTCTAGGGAGAGACTGAAGTTGGACACTAGGAGGGTGCTCTGTTCTGGTGCAACTGTTTTAGACAACAGGGGAACCCAAAAGGCAATACGTCAGGGAACTTGGGTGTGTAAACAATTTCTAAAGACAATGGTCCCTAGACAGTTTACGAAATTGGAGCAAACAGTAAACATATGCTAGATGGACTATATGTTCTTTGTCCAGCCGGACAGAATTTTAATGATTAAATAAATGCATATAAGGAAAATCAAGTACAAATTCAAGTGGGACACAACCTGCGTCCAACTCACAACCATAGACAGACGACAAGAATAGGGGGAGGGTTTTTTCAGGCAAGGGGAAGTGTCTGCATATCACACAATGTAACAGACTTGAATCGCATGAGAGTACCATTGCACAATACAATCCACAGTGTTTATGCATATGGTAAACAGAGTGTTGACGACGTTTCGATCCCTAGGGCAAAATCATGGGATCATCTTCAGGACATTTAATCTTTACATGCCTGTGTACGAGCAATTCTAGACATTTGAAATATGCATGTCTGGGTACATTTACGCAAATTGTTTGACACATGGTCACAGGTAAAGGAGAAATAAGGAGGGAAAATGAGGGGAAAAAAGAGGGAGAAAATTGAGGAAACTGCATTAGATAATGTGAGCAGCGACAAGCCATAAGATAAATAATGTAGTGACATGATCTAATTACCCGGGTGTTTAAGGCCTTATGCGCATTGCTGGCTTATAGGAGGATAATGGATAGATAAGGAAAGGAGAAAAGATAATTAAGTGAAAGGCAAGTGACGATCAATTTGTGTAATCGAATGAAAGGAAGAGTTATGCCAGATGATAAAGGCCGTGAGGTATAAAGCCTGTGAGACTAGAGATTGCGAGCCGGTAGGTGTCGCAAGCTAAGGATCTTTACCAGAATAGCTGCAAGTGGTTTGTGGCACACGTTGCGGTAGCTATCCGTGATTAAGTATCAGGCGCCAAGGTTGGTGTCCTGTAAAGTTACGTGTGAAGCTACTGGGAAAGATATTGCTAAAATGAGCGAAGGTGGGGGGGGAGCAATCCTTACCGAGGAAATAGGTATTATTCCGATCGGCCGGTGACAGCAGGTTACTTAGGTGCGAATCTAAAAGGAAGGGACAGGAGTCAATTATATCCTTAGATATCGCTAGGACAAGGTGGCAGTGAATACATATATTGAGCTCACCGAGGTTAAAATTGCAAGGCGTGGCAGGTATCGAACGCCGTCACGACGAAGGAGGACCTGTAAGGAGAATTAACGTTAACCATTAGCGTAGGGGGCCTTAAAGGAGCTAACGGGAATGGCCGTCGGCGTTAAGCGCAATTACACACTTACCGAGTAAATTCTCGGTTAGGGTCCATACGGCGTGGTCCTGGCGGATGAATCAAGGCTCGACGTGCAGTGAAGTGAAGTGGTGAAACAAATAGCATTTAGAAAGAGAGGCGGTCACGTGATCAAGGTCATGTGATCGGCCAGAAAAGCTAATAGAGTAAAAAGGGAAATAGAGCGGCCATCTTAGACCGGTTTTGGCAATAGATTTAAAAGCATAAAAATAATAGCAGTACAGACTTGTAGACTTAAAACCATAGAATTAAGCAGCAATAGAGTTTTTTTTTTTAAAAAGACGTGTTCAAGGACAGTTAATTGCAAGAGTCAGTGTATAAATGGAGGGCAGCAACAGTGACAAGTACATTTTTACAGGAGAGAAGTCCAGTCCTCAAGGCGGTTTAAACCATCCCCCTATTCTTGTTGTCTGTCTATGGTTGTGAGTTGGACGCAGGTTGTGTCCCACTTGAATTTGTACTTGATTTTCCTTATATGCATTTATTTAATCATTAAAATTCTGTTCGGCTGGACAAAGAACATATAGTCTATCTAGCATATGTTTACTGTTTGCTCCAATTTCGTAAACTGTCTAGGGACCATTGTCTTTAGAAATTGTTTACACACCCAAGGTCCCTGACGTATTGCCTTTTGGGTTCCCTTGTTGTCTAAAATAGTATGTAGCGCAATCTACCGATTGCAAGGGTCTTTCGCACCCCTACCACTTCTTTACAAGTGGGATTTCCCCTGCCCCAACTTCCTTCCTTCTTTCCTTTTCAAAACCAAGCACTATTTCCTTCGGGCATGTGAGACCATACCCCACTTTACTCTGATGACTATATCAAAAAAATCTTGGAGGGCCCTTGCTTGCTCTCAGAATCCACTGATGCACCAGCTGACAAGAGTACCTCTTTAGGTGAACAACTGGAGAAATGTAAAAAGAAAGAAGTTAGATTACAGCTCATGATCCGCCTACTGACTGAATATCTGAAAGCCAATATAATCCCGGTGGGGCTACAAATTCGCAATATCCCGGCAGTATTCACTGACAATCCCAAATACACCACCGGATTTAGTTATATCAGCACCACATGTTCTAGACACTGGATGGTGCTAGGTATCGATATATAGCTACCGCAGAACTCCTAAAACTTAAGGCTGAGATCCAGGACTTAGAACAACCGATCAAAGACGAGAACAGTACTAGTGAGGGTAAAAAACTCCTAGAAGTTCAAAAGACTATAGATGAAATCCATAGATTGGAACAAAATAAAAAGTCAAACAAAGTGAGGAAAGATATTAAAGCATTCACCCAGGAACGAGAATAACCCTATCTGGCTAAAGACTATTATACCAATAGATCGTATAGTGGCCCACAGAACCATAGACCCTGGGGCCGCTTTAACAAGCGCCAACATTTGGTAGGATTTTCAGACACTTCTGCTGAATCATCGAACAGTTCAGATCAGGGGGACGGCCCCAGCACTTCAAATAGGAATGCTTTTTTAGGCAGAGGCCAATCGGAACCCCGAGGGAGAGGGAAACAGCCACAGCGATGGCCCAACCCTCCGGGCGAACGGTTCACACGCCGCCAACATTACCAATGGTAACTGGGCCCTCACCTATCCCCAATTTACCTGTGACTACATCTATTGGTGCTCATCCATTTGACTCTACTCTACCAATCTTTAACCTCACTGACCACCAACTTTCGACATTTAAACAATCTATACTAAATAAAGGCCTCTCATTTGTACCGACTATTCAACCAAACTTCCTCGATGTACAAACTGAGCTCCTTAGGTTCTTCAGGAAAATAAACTACATAGCTATTTTCTTCTCAACCCTACACCAGTCAAGAATGCCAACACTCCCTTTAGACCTCCTTCCACTTTCTCACCTACGGCCGGTATGGTCCCGGGTGAAATCCTCACCTTCGAGAAACTGGTCCTTAACGATGTGACACACCTGGAAGAGCAAAGAGCTTTCATACCCTACAACATCTCGCTTGAGGAGAAGAAAGCTCTCTCAACACTGAAATCTAACAGCGCCCTAGTCATTAAACCCGCTGACAAGGGAGGTGGAATTGTCATTCAAGATACAGTAAAATATGAGAGCGAGATGTTAAGACAACTTAACAACACTGATCATTATTGCAGACTCCCTTGCAACCCTACCAAAGAAATACAAAAACGAATCGTTCAGGTTACGAATGAAGGCTTAGAGGCTGGATTTCTTAGTAAAAAAAGAACATCTGTTTTTAAATACCAAATCGCCCAGAATACCTGTGATATACACCCTGCCCAAAACTCACAAAAATTCAGAAGCACCACCGGGAAACCCCATTGTTTCAGGGTGTGGTTCCATTCTAGAACCATTGGGCCAATACATTGACGATTTCATTAAAGATTTTGTGCCTACTACTGAATGCTACATACGCGACAGTATGGCCATGATTAATTTAATCGAGCAATACCCATTTGCCCCTACATCCAGCACAATGTGTACGCTGGATGTAGAGTCACTTTACACTAACATTCCCCAAACTGACTCGAAGCGCGTCATTGAACGGGTATTGAACAGACGTCCACGCCCACATGCCGTACCCACACTATTTATACTACAACTTTTAGAGATCTGCTTGACCAAAAATGTCTTCCTTTTTAATGATCAGTTTTATGGCCAGGTCCGGGGTACATCAATGGGAGCTGTTTTTGCTCCCAACTTAGCGATCCTGTACATGGATGATCTCGAAATGGGATGCATCCTCCATCAAGCCAACCCGTTCCACAGTGGCATTGCCCTGTGGAAGCGGTATATAGACGACATATTCATGATCTGGAATTAATCACACGAATCGCTAATGCAACTGCTTCATTGGCTTAACAATAACTGCAGCGGACTCAAATTCACTCTGTCCGAAAGCAAGCACTCCATCCCTTTTCTTGATCTGAAAATTCAACACCAAGATGGGCAACTGATAACCAGCCTATATAGAAAACCCACTGAGCGCAACACAATGCTTAGCTACAATAGTCACCACCACCGCGCCCTCCGCGACTCACTTCCTTACTCTCAGTTCCTCCGTATAAGAAGGAACTGTTATCAAAAGCAAGACTTCTTTAATGAGGCACCAACTTTAAGCAAAAAGCTATGTAACAGAGGCTACCCAGGCAAACTTGTTCGCCGCTCTTTAAAAAGGGCCTGGTATTGTCCCAGGGATGTTTTTCTGGAACCAAAAATCAAGAAAACACAGGACGGGCTGGTCTGTGTCACCACTTTTTCACCTGCGTCCAATACCGTACGAAAAAGTGTAATGAAGCATTGGAAAGTTATAAATGCAGGCATACTAAACCTTGAACGCCCAACTTTTGCCTTTAAAAAGGCTAAAAATATTAAAGATCACTTGGTACGAGCGGCTCTTCCATCTAATGAACCCAAGGGCACTCTAAATGACCTCTGGGGACTCCCACCTCTTGCTGGCCATGCCAAATGCGGTGAATGTATTGCATGTGACACTGCTATTGAAGGCAAAGATTTTGTGTATGATCAAATAAAGTTTGAAAGTAGAAACTTTACTAATTGCAATACTGCCAATGTTATTTATGCTATTTTTTGCCCTTGCATGAAAATATACGTTTGCCAAACCTCACAGAAGGCCAGACTCCGGATCTGCCAACATCGGAGCAGAATCCGGTGCAAGACCCCGAATGCACCGCTGGTGGACCACTTCATGGAATCTGGACACACTGAAATGGACTTTAAATGGACTATCATTACTGCAATCAGACCTCCCGCGAGAGGAGCTGATATTCACCAATTGCTGAATAAGGAAGAACTAAAATGGATACTAAGAACTAACAGTATCCGCAATGGTTTAAACCGCCTGGAGGACTGGACTTCTCTCCTGTAAAAATGTACATGTCACTGTTCCTGCCCTCCATTTATACACTGACTCTTGCAATTAACTGTCCTTGAACATGTCTTTTAAAAAAAAAAACTCTATTGCTGCTTAAATCTATGGTTTTAAGTCTACAAGTCTGTACTGCTATTATTTCTATGCTTTTAAAACTATTACCAAAACCGGTCTAAGATGGCCGCCCTATTTCCCTTTTTACTCTATTAGCTTTTCTGGCCGATCACATGACCTTGATCACGTGACCGCCGCTCTTTCTAAATGCTATTTGTTTCGCCACTTCACTTCACTGCACGTCGAGCCTTGATTAATCCGCCAGGACCACGCCGTATGGACCCTATCCGAGAATTTACTCGGTAAGTGTGTAATTGCGCATAACGCCAACGGCCATTCCCGTTAGCTCTTTTAAGGCCCCCTACGCTAATGGTTAATGTTAATTCTCCTTACAGGTCCTCCTTTGTCGTGATGGTCATCGATACCTGCCACGCCTTGCAATTTTAACCTCGGCGAGCTCAATATATGTATTCGCTGCTACCTTGTCCTAGCGATATCTAAGGATATAATTGACTCCTGTCCCTTCCTTTTAGATTCGCACCTAATTAACCCGCGTTCACCAGCCGATCGGAATAAACCTATTTCCTCGGTAAGGATTGCTCCCCCCACCTTCGCTCATTATAGCAATTTCTTTCCCAGTAGCTTCACACGTAATTTCTTGATGACAGGACACCAACCTTGGCGCCTGATACTTTGTCACAGATAGCTACCGCAACTTGTGCCACAAACCGCTTGCAGCTATTCTGGTAAAGATCCTTAGCTTGCGACACCTACCGGCTCGCAATCTCTAGTCTCACAGGCGTTATACCTCACGGCCTTTATCATCTGGCATAACTCTTCCTTTCATTCGATTCCACGAATTGATCGTCACTTGCCTTTCACTTAATTATCTTTTCTCCTTTACTTATCTATCCATTATCCTCCTATAAGCCAGCAATGCGCATACGGCCTTAAACACCCGGGTAATAAAATCATGTCACTACACTATTTATCTTATGGTTTGTCGCTGCCCACATTATCTAATGCAGTTTCCTCAATTTTCTCCCTCTTTTTTCCCTCCTTATTTCTCCTTTACCTGTGACCATGTGTCAAACAATTTGCGTAAATGTACCCAGACATGCATATTTCAAATGTCTAGAATTGCTTGTGCACAGGCATGTAAATAATTAATGTCCTGAAGATGATCCCATGATTTTGCCCTAGGGATCGAAACGTCGTCAACACTCTGTTTACCATATGCATAAACACTGTGGATTGTAGTGTGCAATGGTACTCTCATGCGATTCAAGTCTGTTACATTGTATGATATGCAAACACTTTCCACTTGCCTGAAAAAACCCTCCCCCTATTCGTGTCGTCTGTCTATGGTTGTGAGTTGGACGTAGGTTGTGTCCCACTTGAATTTGTACTTAATTTTCCTTATATGCATTTATTTAATCATTACAAATCTGTCCGGCTGGACAAAGAACATATAGTCTATCTAGCATATGTTTACTGTTTGCTGCAATTTCGAAAACTGTCTAGGGAGCATTGTCTTTAGAAACTGTTCTGGTGCAACAGCAGTCACCAGGGAACAAGTGTGCGGGTGGAAGCGTCTGGCATCCCACATTGCTGATGTTTCTGGACGCTCAGTCCAGGAGAGGCTCCCGAACCTCTTCTTCCGCCACTCCTGAGGATCGACTCCGGCTGAATGGTCACGCGAGACAGAACTAATTTAGTGACATGAATGCAAGAGTACCAGAAAGGACTCGCTACATGGATTTGAAAACAAGCAGCAACGCGCCAAAAGAGAACTCCTGCAGGGGCTGTGTGCGCTCAGAGGGTGGGGGAGGGCTTATAACAAAGGGGAATCAATACAGGGAGAAGCAGCAACGGTCCAAAAGCATCACTAAAATAAAAAAGTTCTTACACAAAGGATATAACGAAGGTAAACGTAAGTACAGTATACTTTACTGGTGCTCCTGAGCCTTCAAAGCAAATGAGCTGTCTGCTGCGGGAATGAGACTGGAGGCAGCAAAGAAGAGCGACGCTGGAATGAACCAATAGTAAGCAGGAGGCAGGAATAGAGTGGTCTTATCGATACAGGAGGTCTTGCAGATCGCGCATGCGCACTGCCAAGGCTCGACCTAAAAAACAGTGTCGCAATTTGTTGCAAAAAAGTTTTATTTTCCAATTTACTCTATTCTTGGTGTCATGAATTTTAGTTTTAGAAGAAAAGAAAGCAAATAACCTTTCATAAAAATGGACAGTTATAAGAGTTACATCAATAGGCCAAATACCCTACCTGCACGCTCGACCTGACTTACGAACCAAACATAAAAATGGACACATTCGGCTTCATAACCAACCAGTTTTCAAAAATGTGATTTTAACTGATGGGTGCTTTACCAAATGTCACAGCCAGCAGTAAGAAACAATATATGGTGTCAGCACACGGGGTCAAATCCGTAAAAAAATTGGCTTTCATCTAAAACACTCTCACAAGTAAATTCACAGCACTGCCATTTAATGCAACCTGAACAATTAGTTCAGACTCTAAAGGCCGTCTTTCTACTGATACTTAGAAATGGATCACCTACACTAAAGTCTCACTGTTAAGCATCCATCACTAATAATCACATGAGGGTATCATGACACTATTGAAACTAGGGTGACCGCCTGACAAGAAGCCAAGTTCTGGACTATGACTGTCAAAATTCAGGAAAAAGGGTTAAAATTCAGGACAAAACATTAATTTTACAGACACACCTGAGGTTGCACAAATCTAAAAGCGACGACCGACAGAGATACTAATCAAAATAGGTTTATGCTTGGTTTATATAACAAATAGACGTGTTGAGCAGACATTCCCACATAGGTGGACTTATTTAAAGATGAAAAACTAGCAAAACAATACACTTCAAGCAGAAATTGTCAGCTGATTTCAGGGACAGTTGTAACAATTGTGCCCCCACACCATTATTGATTGTGCCAGGAGCAGCTCTCTGTTGCTGAATACGGCTTAGAGTTCATATACAGTAGCACTAAAGGTGTTAATTTTTCTTAATTTAGCGGTACTTTCGATCATAATTGGCAGGATTATCAAAATTCCATGTTCCCAAGAGGAGTTCTGTTCCAGAGAGCTCGGGTGTTGCCAGCGTGCTTGGTATGGGAAAGCAATGGCGTTGTGAAAGTGTGTGGTGGCAGCGGTTGTGAGCGTGTTAAGTGTGAAAAATTGTAGGGGTTGTAGAGCGATGGTGTGGCTTAAGTGTTGGCTGCCAGAGCTCCCTAATTTGTGAAAGTGTTACATGTCTGAAAATGTTTTTGCTGTACTAGCTCTAGGAGTGCGAAATCACTGAGTGTGACAGCGTTGGGTGTGTGAGTTCTCAGCGCACAATGCGAAATTTCCAGCTCACACCCAGATTGTCTCTCACCACCACTGCGAGAGCGTGTGGAGTGTGAGAATGCAAGTTTTATTGTATACTTGTGAGTGTGATGGAAGACTCAGAACCCTGGACCTTCCAGCAAATCACACACATTCACGTGTTTACACCTAGCCTGCTCAGGTACAAGGCTGAAATTTAGTATTCAGCGCAGAGAGCACCTCGTTTTTCCAGCCATCATGTGTGTATGTCCTAAATCAGGTGTGTATAGAGGATGATGAGAGGTTAGGGGGTGATGGACAAGAGGGTCTTAAGGGACTTTTTTAAATTTGAAGTTTTTATACAGCACCTTGTCACCAGCCAGGTATTACGGCGCTTTACATAGAACTTTAGCATCGCTGTTGGATGTCCCGACTACTCCTACTACCTGGAAGCGGGGTTGTAGCGCAGTTTTACACAGATAGAGCACCAAAGAAAGTGCTGGAAGAAATTGTGTGTGAATCAAAAAAGAGAAAGCGTCATTACTCCTTAATGCACCAGAGAAGATTTAAATCAGCGATTCTCCAATTAGACAGACATCTTCTCACAACCATCTAAGTTCCTACCAGAACACTGCATTTCCCACAGACTAGTTTAACTTGTATGAATTGTTCATTGAAGGAGTTTGCATTATATTCCTCATCCTCGGCTCCAACTCTTCAGCCTGGGACGACTCGTGGTGGCCGATGGCACTGGGGACAGCACCGGCACCCACCGACCACGCACGCAACCTGGGAATCATCCTCGACTCAACGCTCTCCATAACCAAGCAAGTCAACGCAAGATCTACAGGTGGATCCCCACAGATACAAGAAGAAGTCACCCAGGCCCTCGTCAGAAGCAGACTCGACTACGGAAACACCTTTTATGCGGGAGCCCTGACCAAGCTCATCAAACGCCTGCAACGCATCCAAAACGCCTCGGCACGACTGATCCTCGACGTACCACGCCACGGCCACATCACCCCCCACCTGAGAAACCTGCATTGGCTGCCCGTCAACAAGAGGATCACCTTCAAGCTCCTCACCCACGCACACAAGGCACTCCACAAGACCGGCCCAGCCTACCTCAACAAACTACTTTCCTTCTACACCCCCAGCCGCCAGCTCCGCTCTGCCGACCTCACACTCACCACCGTCCCGCGCATCCAAAGAACAACCACCGGCGGGAGATCCTTCTCCCACCTCGCTGCCAAGACGTGGAACACCCTCCCACTGAACCTACGACAGACCCAAGACCTGCTGACCTTCAGGAGGCTACTCAAGACCTGGCTGTTCGATCAGTAGCGCCCCCCCCCACCGCCTTGAGACCCTCACGGGTATGTAGTGCGCTCTTCAAATGTTGTTTGATTGATATTTAATAAAGACCCCAACCTAACAGTTAAATATCATCATATCTTGTTCGTTTTATCCCTGTTTTAGATCTCCACTCCCCCCACACCTGTATGTACTCAGGATCACAGTTTTCACACTGGTCCTGCAAAGGAAAAACCATGCTGCGTGCTGTAGAACTCGGAGGCGTCTGGCAGGGGAGCAGCTGTAGGTGGGCCTGGCCCTGTTCTTTAGGTCTCGCCTAGACAGCGCACATGCGTTGCTTTAGGATATGGCCTTTAGAAATTGGTCAGCTCTTTTGAAGCACTTGTGCTGGCATCCACCTTGCGGGAGCGAGCAGCGGCACACACGCTAATTGAAAATAGATGCTGTTCGCTCCCTCAGGGTGGAGCACAAGCGCGAGTGCTTGAAAAGCTTGAATGGTCGCTTTCACCACGCTAATTCGCAACAAATGGCACCCTGCGCGTGATTGTTAATTAGCACGTTCGCCACGCTGCCGTGTTCGGGGTGCCGTGAGCGGTGTGTGACCAGCGCTTGTTATAGTTTGGAATGAAAGCACTCTGCCTTTTCATGCTATTGTTCCCCGAGGAAACGCCTTAGTGAACCTCTTTCAAGGGATGACACTTGGCCTCTTCGGATGCCTGTCGGTTCAGTGCCTTTGTCGAGGTGTGTAATGTCCTGTCACACATTCAAGGATTCTGGTGCCAATCATTGTTGCATCCAGTGGCCGGTGCAGTGTTGATTTTGCACTGACGCTGTGGGAAAAGTTTCTAGACTCTAGTACGAGATTTTCAAGCAGCAGTGTAAAACGTCTAGGCATTGTTGAACAATGTCCCTATACCTGTAGAAAATTGCGCGGTCCAGCACAGTTTATGTAATCCGGCTGAAAGAATGTTGTGTGCGTCACTTGGAACTTGCTGTTCACAGAAGAATGCACGGAGTCGAAGCAGTGCTCCATCTGCCAATGAGGCCCAAAATGTGCCCATATTTGTTGAAAATCGACTGAAAGGACGTTACTGCCGATTGTGCTCAGTTTATATGAGGTCCTGCTGAGATTTATTTAATCGGTACTCTAGTGGTACCTACGGAGGCATTCAAATTGAACACCCTCACTTACGCTGAAGTACGAGAAAGCAATACAATGTGTGTATCTTCTGTACTACTGCTATTTCTTACCTATGCTGGTGATACTAGGGAGCCTGAGACCCAAACGTTGTTAAACTACCAAGGAAAACAAAAGCTGAGTGTTGAGTGTGGTCTCTAGCAGCCAAAGACAGTTTGTCATTTTACGCATAACCATATATGTATACATTTTGACATGAACACGTTTCCTATACTGAACTTACATGGGGAAACTTTAAAATGTCCAATTGTAAATGGGGCAGGAACTCCTTTCCCTCAGATGTGTGCACGTTCAAATTGAAACAAAATGTTTCTCTTATTGATAATCAAATCAAATAACTTCAATGTGAGTCCTAATACATTTTGTAAATCTTCACCATTTATTTTATGCTTCAATTTCCTTCTTGAATAAAGAACTTTTCTTTTTTTTAGCATCTTGTATTCTCAGATGCAAAAACATTCAATTGTAATTCCATTTCCACCCAATGCATTTCGGGTCATATACGACCCTTCTTCAGGAGTCTAAAAACAAATACATGAATAGCACAGATCAAATATTGTGTTCAAAACAGATCTGATTATAAACTTCATTCTCATCAGAAAACACAGACTACTAAGTTTAACCAGAATATTAAGGTAAAAAACAGTTCTCATTAACTTGACCAGGTAAGCGAAAACGAATCTTCCTGCATTTCAAAAATTATTCGATATTCATTGTGGTTTACTAGTCTATGCAATTAACTAAACAAGCGCAAAAGGCCGTACGGTTGTATTTGCTTAAACATGCGATGTTTTAGGAAAGCTGCGGGAAATAGCTTAATGCTTTCATGATTATAAACCATCGTCCTTAAGACCAGCACCTCTTCGAGGTATTATACTGATACATTAGATACAAGTGTTTTAAGTCGTACAGGTAAGATAGAGTGCATTAACTTTAGCATAAGAACATAGATTTATGGGTAACAGAGTTTTTAAGATTGGCACCTCTATGAGGCATCATACCAATATATATGTGACGCGCGCTAAATAAACGCCTGGGCGCAGAGGTTAACTCTTAGGTGCCGATTCCGGGTCGGAAAGCACTCCGACCAAGCCGGATCCGGAGTGTTTTCTGACCGAGCCAGAGTCCTGCAGTCCGACCGAGCGAGTACGATGCGGCCGTATGATGCCGGACTTGGTTCGGTCGGACTCCCATAGAAGTCAATAGGAGCCGGTCGTAAGACGCATACATGGGCTCCCATTGACTAAATGGGTACGTCTCGCGCAAAGGTGCCCCTACAGTGGGTACGCGTCGGTGCCATCCGCACCATACATGCCTGTGTTGGGGGGACCCTTGGGTCTCCCCCTGTGTCCGAGTCGTAGGGCTGCGGGTGACAGGGGGTCCGACGCGGACCCCCAAAGGCAACCACCCGGATGTTTTGCAAGCCGGAAACTCCAGCTCGCACAGGCTGTCCGATGCGTGCATCGTACTGGCTTGGTCGTAAAGCGCCTCCATTGCACGCCATGGTTAGCTTACGACCGAGACGTACGGTACGGTGCGGTTCGGACCCGGAAACGACTCGGTCGGGGAATTTCATGTAGCTCGCATCGTACTTGCTCGCCCGTACAGCTGTACGAGTCGGGCGGAAAACACGCGTACCGCTCGTAGTTTTTCCGACCGGATCGGAATAGGCCCAAAAATGATACAATGGCTTTTACATACTATCATGGAAGGCTTATGGTTAAGAGATTATTCGTAGTGATCGTGGATATGGACACTTTAAATATCGTCACACTTGAGAGAGGGAATCCACGTAATACGTCAGAACATCGCGAGAGCAGCCGCGATCGGTAGAAGTTTCTCACGCCCCCCCTGCGAAAGTAGCAGCATCTTTTAAAGTAAGTAGATTTACGAAACGGTGAAACAATGCAACCGTGAGGTTTTACACTCTGGTTTTTTATCGTGAAAGCATTAAGCTATTTCCCGCGGCTGTCCTAAAACATTGCATGTTTAAGAAATACAACCGTACGGCCTTTGGCACTTGTTTAGTTCATTGCATAGACTAGTAAACCACAATGTATAACAAATAATTTTTGAAATGCAGGAAGAATTGTTTTCGCTTACCTGATCAAGTTAATGAGAACAGTTTTTTACCTTAATATTCTGGTTAAATTTAGTAGTCTGTGTTTTCTGATAAGAATGAAGTTTATAATCAGATCTGTTTTGATTTATACACAATATTTGATCTGTGCTATTCATGTATTTGTTTTTAGACCCCTGAAAAGGGGTCGTACATGACCCGATATGCATTGGGTGGAAATGGAATTACAATTGAATGTTTTTGCATCTGAGAATACAAGATGCTAAAAAAAGAAAAGTTATTTATTCAAGAAGGAAATTGAAGTATAAAATAAATGGTGAAGATTTACAAAATGTATGAGGACTCACATTGAAGTTATTTAATTATCAATAAGAGGAGAAACATTTTTTTTCAATTGGAACATGCACACATCTAAGGGAAAGGAGTTCCTGCCCCACTTACAATTGGATGTTCAAGGGCACTGCCAGACACAGTGTGACAGATGTTGTAGCACAACACAAATTATCCTAAAGTAAAATATCCAGGAATACTCGAGTGCACTGAGAAACTTTGTTATAATGAAACTTTAAAATGTGTCACATTTTATTTCATTGTGTTCTTTTTTGCTAATCACTGTACCTTTCACTTTTTGTTTCTTAAATGTCAAGAGTGATAGAGACTTTCTCAATGTAATATTTTTGGTTTGGTCGACTGGTTATTGTGCCATACACCTATTGTTACTGGAGGACGCCCACTCTGCTTGCCTTTTGCATGCTAACGGGCTTGTGAATTTAGTTTAGGTCTCACCTCAGAGAGCGCATGCGCAGTCAGTTGTGAGACATTTTGTTAACTTATAGTGGGCTTAGAGCAGATCTATTGATTTCCATTGGCTGACTTCATTGTCATTAGTTTGCTTTTCGTTTGTTAGCACGTGTAGGCTTCACTTTTTCTTTTTGTGTTTGTCCCTCCTCTACAGCATGGAACCATTACTTGTGTCCCTGTGTTTCATCTGTTGTCTTATTCGTACAAATCCTTTGCACATATCTCCTCTGTTTGCTGTGCTTGCTACACATGTGCTTTCCCTTTGCCTTTACGTGTTTATCTGACCCCCGCACTACTTTTTCGACTGCATTCGCCTCCACTTCTGTGTTGCGCTCTTGTTCGTTTGCTCCTTTCACGTACCTGCTTCTCCATTTGCCCCCTCCGTATACCTTTCATGCTTACTTTGTGTTCCTTCCCCACCAATGACCCTTCTCCTGTTAATTCCCCCTTCTTCACCCTTGCTGCCTCCCCTTACCTTAGCATTGTTTCACCCTTCCCCTACTGTTTGGTCCCTTGCATTGCTTTCCTTCACGCTGTGCGTTCCATCCTCCTCATTGTTGCCCCTACCCCATGTTGCTTCCCTCCACCTTTGCTACATTTGCTACGTTCTTTCCCTATTAATCCAATCAAGCAAACAGAAAAAAGTGCTCAGTTCATTTTGTGGGTTCTCGCATGCTTGGTATACATGTCTACAAAATCATGCATCCAGCCTTGTATGTTTGTTTTCTTCTTTAAAAACCATGCTGCACGTCATTGGGGAGGATGTGCTACATGGCTAGAACCATTGATAAAGCCAATAGGTCCAAAAGACGAGACTTGTAGGCCTTGACAATACTTATTATGTTTTTGCTTCTAGCGTTAATCCTACGAAACAGTGATGTATGATGAAGAATGGTTCTAGACACCAAAGGGAGAAGCAGTGATTCATTTATAAAAATCATGATGATAAAGACAACAGGGCCAAAGATTTTCTTAGGAAACTGGCGTCACTTCTGCTGCTGCTCACTCCTTCAACTAGCAAGGTCAAAAGAAGGACTTAGTAGGAATGGACCTGGTAACATAACTGCAAACCTTATGATTCAGTGGAGGAGGTTTATAGAAAAGGGTGGCCTCACAGACCAGAGGAAGGGAGGGACCAGAGAGCCTAACTGCCAAACATAGAAAATTAAGACTTGAAGGGACTAGAATGTCGGCATGGAGACCTATAACCTAATAAAAGGGTTCAAATGAAGGAGTTCATAGACTTGGGGCCAAAGGAAGAGAAAATGACAACTTGTTTTTCATATAACACCCCATACTTCACTTCTGCTGTTTCCAAGAACTGTAAACATCACTTGTTAATATTATCAAATTGAATGGCACTCATTTTATCACCTCAGGACAAAGGAAAGACTTACTGGGATTTACGCTCGGTACTTGAAGACTGCCCTCTGTTTTAGCAGCAGAGTTTGAACTCACTGAGCCATTCCACTGTTGTTTGAGCAAAGCTGCAGTCCTGAGGGACTGAAGATGTGCAGCTTACTGATAGTAACGCTGCCTAGTTGGATCATTTACTGCCTGTTACTTTGAGAGTGAATCACTAGTCCATGTACCTGCCTTGTTGTTAAGGTCGAGCCTAGCGGCAGTGCGCATGCACTGCTCACTCTGCAAGGCATGCGTAGTAGAAGTGGAAGCCTCGCCCCCACTCTCCTCCCATATTTTTCATTGGCTGGTGTCACTGTCCTTAGTAAATGCTGGCTTCCGATTCATTATGAGGCTTCTTAGTCCCTCCTTGTTACTGCCTTGTAGCCATTTGTTACCGCCCATAACGACTGGACCTTTTACTTGGCACGTTACACGGTCGGCTTTATCTAGGGGGTAGGCACTATTTTATTTATGGGCACTTATGGGAAAAATGGCGGATGCTATTTAATTGCATTTTTTTCCTGAGCACGGCGCCTGCTTTAGGGACATCGCGCTCAGGTTATTTATATTTAACTTTCATGTTGAGCGCGGCGTCCACTTCTGGGACACTGTGCTCTGTTTATTTATATTTTAGTTTCATAGTGCGCGCGGTGCCCGCTTCAGGGATACCGCGCTAGATTTCTTTTTTTTTGTTTGTTTTTACTTTAAAACTTTATTTTAAAACTGACCGCGGCGTCGCTTCAAGGACACTGCGTTCGGTTTCTTTTTTTTTTACTTTAACACTGAGCGCGGCTCCCGCTTCAAGGACACTGCGCTCCGTGTTAAAGTTAAAAAAAAAAAAGGAGCCGCGCTCCATTTTAAACGTAAACAAGCATTTGCAATGCAATAGGTCTCGCATTTACGCGAGTTTAAGCTATTGGCATTGTAAATAACAATGCCTTTTATGTATGTTTTAAAAAACAAAAATAATAGGCCTTGTCATTTACAATGCCAATAGCTTAAACTTGCGTAAATGCGAGACCTATTGAATTGCAAATGCTTGTTTTCTCCTCTTTGCAGTGGGCAGTGCCTAGCTGTTAAAAGGGGTGTCTGATCCCAGGCCTGCCACTTCGATTATCTAAAAGTGCAGACTAAAGGCGTCTATAAAAGCGCTAATCACAGACATTGGACTTCAGTGATAAATAACGGATGGTCTGTGAAATTCACGGACGGGATCCCACCCAACTTGGAACTAATGCTAAAAATACTGAGTGGTTGAATCAGCCTAGTAAAGATTGATGGTCGCAACAAACCTTATATTACAAAACCAGCTCCATGGACTCTGCTTCAAGGCATAGGCATGCCACCTCATCTGGAATGTCTTTAGCACAAAGAAAGGCGTTCCTGCAAAATATTCAGAATTCGTTGCCATGCTGTAAACCCACCTATGCAGACAAGGCAATGCAGGCAACTTGACAGTTGTATGAAAAAGTGTCCCTTTTTATAGATCATAACAAAATGTGTGCCCTACCCAAGAGAGCTGCAAAGCCCGCCTTCCCTCTTGGTTCCCCAATGGACTTGGATGGATCTGACTTTCTATTGATCAATGCCATCTAATAATATCGGTTTCTGAAGGGGCCACATGGCCGTTCTCTGAAGTCTGGGTAGGTGAGCTTCACCCAGTGACATTGCTGGAGCAGAGTTTTCTGTTGAAAATTTATCGAGTTTTAAGCTCCAGTTTTGTCTATATGTTATGATTAAAATTACTGATTTATAATGACTAATTATTAGTTTTGTTAAAAGTTTTTGACTAATCAACATTACTAATGAGAAGAAACAACTACACGTGGGATGCATATATGTTGCTTAGTAATAATGTGCGGTTTTACTAAATGAGTGTTGTAAAAGTGCTATTTGTTTCATGTTTATGCTTTTAAAATAACGTGTGCTAATGCTTTATTGCGTTGCAGAAGGCTAGATAATTATATACACATAAGGGTATTAGTGGGGATTAACACTGTTTAATCATTATGCTGTGGTAACGTTGTTTTGTGTTTCTTTTAATTAAGATGGTCCGTTTTGGCCTAAAACAAGATGGCTGCCATTTACAGCCTGCACTCGAGTGATTGAATTTTGACGAGAGGCCTTGCTGAACATGGTCGAGAGTCACCTGACCACAGTCTTTGCCTGGGTAGAAAGTTTTCCGTGAGGACAGCAGCTTTGGGAATGATTCCAACTGTCCTTGGAGAAGGATAAAGCCACAATGAACAATGACCAGTCTGCGGTGGCTCTGCTAAGATATCAAGGAAGAGCATTTACGAAAGTTACATTTGCAAACTTGAGTTTCCTTCTTCCGTGTTTTTATTTTTGTGATTTTTCCTGAGCGGAGGTTTTTCTAAATGTTACCAAGTGACATCCTTTCCTGCTCGCTCTGCTCAGCGGCTCAACGGATATTCAGAATTTGTTTGTAACTTTTATTTCGTTATTTTTTTGTTAGAAATATACTAGACTAGAGAGGGTCCGTGTTCTTTGCGGTCATTGCATTCGGGATTTTGAGGCCACTTCTTCCTGAACCTATGCTGAGGACGGCAGCTCGAGAGACTTTACTGAGAGACCTGTCCTGACCCATTTGGCTAGAATAGGTAACTATGAGAATAATGATTTTGCTATTGATTGACTTACATTTGAACTAATTTAGATAAACAACCATTTGTTTGAATTTCAGTGTCGGGTGGTTATTTCTTTGTCATTTATTGAGTTACAGATGTATTTCCTATGTTTAAAATCATGACTCAGGACAATGTCTTTATGGTCGCATTGACCTCGTTTAGATGCAGATTGGTTTAGGTTATCTCTCTCGGATTCAGCGTGGATAGAGTAATAGTGTGAATTTTAGTGTGATGGGCCCTAGCGTATGATGAATGTATGTGCGTGCGACTGTAGGTTTACTCTGTCCGTGGAAGTAGGGAGAATTTATATGCGCCGATCTGCAGCAGTTTCCTGGTAGCAGAGGATAGTCCCAGGGATCCGTAAGGTTTGCCGTTAAAGCTTATCGCGGGAGGAGTAATAGTATTCTCTGAGCTTGTCTGAAGGACTGGGCAGAGGTAAGCGCTGCTTGGTTAATGTGTGTTATAATTCTGTAGTGGGACAGACTCTTCGCTGTTCTCGGGAAAGGCAGGATTCTGTGTGCATGCGCTACATTTTCTGGTGTGAAAGTGCGTGAATGTATGAGCATTTAGTTGATTGTAAGACTCTTTGGAGCAGTCCTAGAGGAAACAGTTAATAGATGCATGTTAGAAGGGCAGAGTAGAGGGATGTGCTACTGTGTCAACGAAAGTATTAATTCCGCGGTAGAGCAGAGGCAAGCGCTGTTCTAGGGAGAAGCGGGATTCTTGTGAGAAAGAATTTTCTTTACTATTCTGTGGTTAGCGAAGCAGACAATGGAGATGTTTATATGTTGTAACTAATAGATTTTGTAGAATCTGAAACGAAGTCTACTGAGAAGGCTTTGTAAAGGAGGGGTAGACGAGTGACAGGAGACAAGAGCAGAAGCGTCTGCAGCGGTGACGTCAGGGAGTCATACAGACCGCGCTGTGATTGGGCAGTTGACTGGAATAGTGCTCGCGCTAGGGATTGGTGCGTTGGTGTGAGCCGCGCAGGGATTGGAAGGAGTACAGACTGACGTAGACGCTCCAGGATTGGTGCGTTGGTGTGAGTCGCGCTGTTATTGGACAAAAGATCGTACAGTTGCGGAAGGGACTAGAGAATATTGGTAAACTTTAAAATGTATTACCAACCGGAGGAAAAGAAGAAGAAATCCTTGTTCGGTAAAATAAAGAGGTGGTTCGACAAGGATAAGAACATAATAACTAGAGAGGGTGAATTGCTACCTCCAACAAGAACTCCTGCATCCTTCATGGTTGCGAAGTATGGGTATCATACCTGTATTTGGTTAGATAACTGGGCTACGTATACTAAGGAAGATGGTGTCTTAGCGTTCCCGGAACATGGTTCATTTAATTTGGCTGTGTTGAGAAATTTACGAGAAAAAATGATGTGTCTAGAGCCTAGACCAAGGCCGACACAGTTCGAGGCGTTGGTGGAATGGGAAGATGAGGTGCATGAGCGAGAAAAGCAGAGGAGTGGAGGCAATTATAGGTACTTTTTTGGGAGGAAATATGATCGTGAAACTCATCATGATCGAATGAGGAGATGGCGAGATGCTAGTATGTCAGAGGGATTATATCCTATGAGAACAGTTGAGGAAACGGAAGGGAGGAAGGCTACAGAAAGGGTGCCTGATTCAGAAGTGAGAAGGTATGGGGCTAATGATTACGAGGATGAGGTCTTGGATGACATGATTTACAAGAGACCACCTCCATATAGACCAGAACCAGAAGAGAGCACGCCAGTTGCTACTCCAATAAGAGATACTTTGCGAATTGTGAAAACAGAGGTTGTGACACCTGATCTAAAAAGTGGTAGCTCTTTCACGGAAAGGGAAAGAGAGAGAGAGCGAGAGAGAAAGAATCGAGTCAGTGACGAGAAAACAAGAGAATTAGCCAGAACCACATCTGAGCTGACTGAGAAAATTAGAGAGTTAACGAAAAATCTTGAAGCAGTTATGGTACCTGTAACGATTGGTCCGGTTGTGCCTATTTTTGATAAACAAAGAATGGGTGAAAATAGTTTGACAGTTCCTTATGTAGGAAATGGTTTGGTTGGTTCTTGCATTTTGGAGGAAACAGGAATGAGAACAGGTGGAAATAATTTGAGTCAGTCGAGACATGACACCTGTAGTGTAGGATTAGATGTGCAGCCTAATTCAGGATTTAATACTGGTTGTTTGGCAGGAACAATTTTGGAACCACAGAGGATGACAGAGCAAGTGGGTGCAGTGAAAAAGTCTACTGAAATAACAGCTGAGGATTTGAATGATTGGTTGAAAGTTCTTCAAAAGAAGGATAAAGATTCACAGGCAATTGATGTAGCCAGGTTGCGCATAGAATTGGAGGAGCTTATTGCAGGGACAATTCCTACAGATATACTCAAAAATCATCATGATGGAGAGTTGTTATTTATGTGCAAGAGTATCACCTGGAGGGCTAAAAGTACACATGACAGGTTAAGGGCAATAGCGAGTGAACAAGGAGTTGACATGGATAAGGTGAAAGCTTTGCAGAAGCCTTACAGGGTGGATTTCTCCGACAAGGATATTGAAAATCTAAATGGTGCTGGCAGAACAGGGCAGATTAAGCAAATGATTGCCTTATTGCGAAAATGGGGTGATGTAGAAAAGTGGAAGGATAGGTGGTACAAGAAAAGGGAAGATTCAGTGGACAGGACTTATTCAGCTTTTCCCATGAGAGAAAAAGAGAAAACAGTGGATGCTTATCCTATGAGAGAAATTCCTGGAGGAGGATATGTACATGTCCCATGGACTAGACAGGATATTTTATCATTCACAAATGATTTCCCTCGACTGAGAGAAAAGCCCGTCGAGTGGTATAGGCAGGTAGACAGGTTTGTGAAATTGTCAAAAGTGCTGTGGATTGACCTGAATAGTCTGTTTGATATAATTGTTCCAGCAGACTTGTGGGCAGAGTGTAAAATAGTTATAGATTGGCCTGCAAAGGAGTATCCAAGAGATCCGAAAACAGGAGCACCAGACCCAGAGGTTATGAAGAAATATGACCAGGTAATTGTGTTCCTGAAAAATAAAGTACCCCCGAAAGAGACAGATTGGGTTAAGATAGATCGAACACATCAGGAAGCAAAAGAACCAGTTCATGCTTTTTATGAAAGGCTGATACTGGCTTTTAAACAGTTCAGTGGAGATGAACACCTGGGTGACAAGGATTTGAGTCATTTTGTATACAGATTTGTATATGGCCTGAGACCTGAAATCAGTGAGAGAATACGTGAGCACACAGTTGATTGGCAGAGTAAAAAGATTGATGAAATCTTGAGACATGCAAAATACTTCAGTGATGAGATTGAAGCAAAACAAAGAAAGCTGAAAGAAAAGGCAATGTGGGCACAGGTGAAAGTTGCTGAGAGACAAGAAGCACAGTTGATGGAACAGGCAAATAATCCAGGAATTAGACCCAGATATGCGGGAAAAGGAAAAGGGAATTTAGAGGAGGCCAAGAAGAAGTACCCATGTCACAACTGTGGACAATTGGGGCATTGGAGATCCGAGTGTACCAATCCACCATTAGTGAGTAATGAAAATAAACCCTTAAATCAACAGGTGCAGAACGAGGGGTGTAATCAACAGCAGCAACAGCAGAAGGTTGTCAGACAGCAGAGTCAAGAGCCAAAACCGCCCTTGCCGCAGAATAGAGGGTCCCAAAAGTATAACCAGGACTCAGGATTCTACAATGATGAGCAGGTAAACAAACCGAGACGTTCAAATCTGGTACAACAGTACTGGTTAAAGAATGAGGGGAGTGAGTCTGAAGGGGACTATTGATGGTGCCGAAGGGAGGAGGAAGAGTGCATACTTGGTGCAACTCTAGAAATAGACCAGACAGGACCATTTGTAGATGGGAAAATAAATGGGGAGAGTGTTACTTTTTTGGTAGACACAGGAGCGACAAGATCAACTGTCAGGTCAGCAGATATTAGAAATCTTCCTCTCTCGGAAGAAGCAATCCAAGTGGTTGGTGTAGCCAATACACAGATTAAGACTCGTTTTACTGAACCAGTAAGGGTAAGAATAGGGAAATTTTCAGACATGCACAGATTTGTTGTCTGTGACACCAGTCCAGTGAACTTGTTAGGTAGGGACCTATTGTGCAAGATGAATTGTACAATTTTCTGTACTCCGGATGGAATAGCTTTTGAGACACCAGATGAGGATGTTTTGTACCGGATGACTCTAGATAATAGAGAGAGTGAGATTGTTGGCACATATGCTGTGTTTAATCCAGATGATTTGCCTCAGGAGTTGAGACACACAGTGAAAACAGCAGTTTGGGATTTTACTGGAGAAGATGTAGGATTGATGAATAATGTAGATCCAGTAAAGATTTCAGTGAAAGAGGGGATTGTTTATCCTAATATTCCTCAGTACAGATTGACACCAGAGATAATTGAGGGAATAACTCCTATAATTGACAAGATGATTCAACAGGGTGTTTTGAGAGAGATACTGAGTAGCCCGTGTAACTCACCAATAATGGGGCTGAAGAAACCTAATGGAAAGTTCAGGATTGTACAGGATTTGAGAAAAGTTAACAAAATTGTGGTGGCATGTTGTCCCATTGTGCCAAATCCGTCAGTGATTTTGAATCAGATTCCTCATGATGCTGAGTGGTACACAGTGATTGATTTGTGTCATGCTTTCTTTTCAATTCCATTGCATCATGACAGCCAGCCAATTTTTGCATTTCGGTTTGGCCAGCGTATTTTAGCATGGTGTCGTATCCCACAGGGGTATACAGAGAGTCCTTCGATATTCAATCAGTTATTGAAAAAATCATTGGAGAGTTTGATCATGCCTGAAAGCTCAGTACTAGTGCAGTATATCGATGACCTACTTGTGGCATCGAAGACACGTGAAGCTTGTGAAATAGATACCATAGCTTTATTGAATCATCTGGCAGATGGAGGGTTAAAGGTATCTCCAGCCAAATTGCAATTTTGCAAGAAAGAGGTGCATTATCTTGGACACAATAGTGAAAAGGGTCTGAGAAAGGTGACCGATGACAGGATCAAAATTATCAGAGGAATGAGAGCCCCGATGACCCAGAGAGAAGTGAGGATGTTTCTGGGGATGGTGGGTTATTGTCGTCAGTGGATAAGTAATTTCTCCCTGATAGCAAAGCCACTGATTAAGTTGACCAAAAGTGAAGTGAGAGACCCATTGGAACTGGATGGAGAACAAATGGCAGTATTTGAAGAGTTAAAGAGCAGAATGTGTGAAGCCCCTGCTTTGGGAATGCCAGACTATGAGAAAGAGTTTGAGTTGTATTGCAGTGAGAGAAATGGATGTGCACTTTCAGTGTTAATTCAGAAGCATGGACAACTGAGAAGGCTGATTGCGTACTTCTCATCGACACTTGACCCCGTAGCTGTGGGTTTGCCAGGTTGCCTGAAAGCAGTAGCTGCTACATGCAGAAGTTTGGAACAGAGTGAGGGTATAGTAATGGGATATCCTGTAAGGGTATTTGTACCTCATGATGTGGCTATTCTTTTGACAAGAAGCAGGACTCAGTACATGTCACATAGTAGGTTGACTAAATATGAGAAAATCATTCTGGGAGCATCAAATGTGACTCTTGAGAGATGTGTGAATGTGAATCCAGCAACGTTGTTACCAGATGCTGACAATGTGAATGTTGGAGATGATGTTGATCATGATTGTTTGGATGTGCTTGACTACTGCACAAAACCCAGACCAGACATAAGAGATTTACCATTGCCTGAGAGTGATCATGTGCTATTTGTGGATGGATCATGTTTGAGAACTGATGATGGTGTACTAAGTGCAGCATATGCAGTGTGCAAGGTTTCAGAAGTTATGGAAGCTTCGCCTTTGAAAGGAGTGAGATCTGCTCAAGTGGCTGAATTGGTGGCATTGACAAAAGCTTGCAAGATTGGGAAGAATCTGAGAGTGACTGTGATGACTGATAGCCAGTACGGATTTGGAGTCGTTCATGACTTTGGCCAGCTTTGGCCACAGAGAGGTTTCTTGACGTCGAGTGGGACTCCAATAAAGAATGCTGAAGTGATTGGAAAGTTGCTTGAGGCGATACAGCTGCCTAAAGAACTAGCAGTTGTGAAGTGTGCTGCTCATGGACAAGGAGATGATTTTGTTACTCTTGGTAATCGTTTTGCCAATGACATAGCGCAGTATTGTGCGAAAAATAATCATTCGATTAATAGGGCACGAGAGAAGGAAATGTATTTTTGTTCTGTGATGTTTACTAATGTCCTAGAAACATGGGATGAAGTGAAACAGTTGCAGGATGAGGCAGGAGATGAGAAAATGAGAGATTGGATCAAGGCAGGTTGTGCCCCAAGAGAGACAGATCATGTTTGGATCTATAGAGACGGTAGACCAGTCATGCCTAACTCCATGTTGTCGACAATGGCAAGAATGTATCATGGCCAGGGACATCTGGGGAGGGACGCAATGATTAGGTCATTCAAGCAAACCTGGTACAATGCAAAGTTCAGGTTAATTGCAGAGAGCATCTGTCAAAGATGTTTGATTTGTCAATAGTTCAATACTGGGAAAAAGACAGTGGTGAGTCTAGGGACAATAGGCAGAGAAGGAGGTCCTTTTACCAGAATGCAAATAGATTTCATTGAAATGCCTCAGGTGAACAGATTGAGGTATGTTCTAGTGGTAGTCTGTTTGTTCTCAAGATGGGTGGAGGCCTATCCGACTAGGAGGAATGATGGAATAACAGTTGCAAAGTTACTGTTAAGAGAGTTGATTCCTAGGTACGGGTTCCCAGTGACAATTGAATCTGACAGAGGTGGACACTTCTATAATGAGCTCATGGGTTTAATTTGTGAAGCATTGAGCATACAGCAGAAGCTACATTGTGCATACAGGCCAGAGGCTTCTGGCGTTGTTGAGCAGATGAACGGCACAACCAAAAACCGGATTGGTGAGATGTGTTTAGCCACTGGAATGAAATGGCCTGATGTCTTGCCTCTAGTGCTGATGACTATTAGGTCTACTCCAGATAGAACCACAGGTTTGAGTCCGCACGAAATCTTAATGGGACGTGCGATGAGACATGCATTTGTGCCTGTCAACAAGTTGATGACAATAACTGATGACATGATTTTGGATTACTGTAAAGGCCTGGCTGACGCAGTTCATTCTGTGTTTCACCAGGTTGGAGAAGACGCTACCACACTTGAGAAGAAGCAAGCCCATGATCTGAGTCCAGGGGACTGGGTGAGGATTAAGGTACACAGAAGAAGAAATTGCTTGGTTCCAAGGTGGGGAAGGCCAAGGCAAGTTATTCTGACTACGACAACTGCAGTAAAGTGTGCTGGTGTGAAAAACTGGGTGCATGCAAGTCATACTCTGAGAGTTCCAAATCCGAAGGATGGGACTGGTAAGGAGTATTTTGAAGAGTCAGATTCCAGTGATGATGCAGAAACTGAACCAGTGAGAAGAAAAAAGAATCCTGAAAGGGGTGAAGGAGAAAGAGAGTCAGGTGATTCTTTCTTTCCAAAAGAGGCTTCAAGAGAAACATTGAGAGTTTCAGAGGAAAGATCAGATTCTGTAAGAGTGCCTGAAGTTCCAACAAGCAGTGGAGAAGAAAGAAGAGAAAAGAGCAATTCCACAGAGACTACTCCTGAATCAGATGAGGAGGTTGAAAATCCACTTGAGATTACACCTGAAGAAGCAGGGTCAGTAGAAGACAGAGAGGGACAGATTGCGGAAGACCCTCGAGGAGGTGTAGGGAACATTCCTGATAAGCTAGGTGAAGGGACAAGTAGACAGCAAGAAGATTGCGTGTCGGAGACGCGAGGAGGGACAGAAATAGGGAAGTCTCAATCGGTGGTGGAAAAGACTGTAGAACGAAAGAAAACTGCTGAAGAACAAGAGGCAAATGAGACAAAATCAGATGAGAGTGAAATTGAGAAATCAGAGGGTCGAGTTCTGAGAAAGAGAACTTGGATTGGAGAAAGAAATAATAAAGAAGTGAGACCAAAGAGGGTTGTAAGAGGAGATCTTTGGCCTAACAGGATAAAGAGACTGAGGTACAGACTGACACGAGCAAATTCATCGAAAGCTGAACAGGTGAACGAGGTGTCGAGTCAGAATCAAACAAAGGGCGAAAAGCAAAAGTTCACAAAAGAACCAGAGGAGATCAAGAGAATCAGAAAACCTAACCAGAAGTATAGGTCACCGGAATGGACGTATGTGGCACTGTCTGAAGGTGAAGAGGCAGAAAGTCAAGGAAATCCAGAGAGGACCATGCGTGAAGTGGTTGAGGAGAAAACTTTTGGAATTCTGAAAGTTATCTTGACTGACATTGGAGAAGAGTCGGATGCACAGGATGTTGTTGATGATCTGATACAATTTGATGTTGCTGAAGAAGAAGTGAAAAGTGATGAAAATCCAAATTGAGTGAACTAGAAGAGTCACTTGGAGAAGTGAAAAGAGAAAATCTGAATTAGCTGTGTGAAATAATCTAAGGTTCTAAAAATTCAGTAGTGGAGTAGAGGAGGCTAAGTCAAAAGACACTGCCAAAGTAGTAAAATGGCTAACACAGAGAATAATCAAAGTAGATGTGCCTTTTTGAAAAGATGGTGTAGAATGTGCTGCTGCTGTACTGGATTATTAATGCTATTATGGGGTGTACTAGCTTTATTAGTTACTTTTAGAGTTACAATAGACCATTTTGGAATACATACTGAGAATGTGACGAATGTAGAGAAGAGTTCACAAAAAGTAGTTCCAACTAGAATTAGTAACATTTACATACATAAAGATAGGTCAATTAATGATTTTTCTAGCAATGTTTTTTCAAAATTGTTGTACGAATACGTAAAGACAATGGAGGTTAGGGATTGCTACGTCTGCATGCAATTACCTGCATCCGTTTCAGAAGGTGTTACTTATCACCATTTACCAGCTACGTATGGGATTTCATGTAGTGTGTTAAGTAGTGTTTTTTATTTGTTAGGGAAAATAGATTATGAGATGTCTAACAAAGATAACATTTTTGGGCAATTGCCTATGAACAAAAAGCTGAATCCAGCTAAAGAAGCTAACATTTTTGGTGAGATTTTTATTGAGAAAGAAGAATTAACATTAGATTACATTTTTAGAAACAATTTAACTTGCAGTTTGAAAGAAGAGGAGAAGGCTTTTCTAAATATGGTAGAGGAAAGAAGAATGAGCATGCATGAGAAGGCAGGGAAATATAAAGTGAGTGGGACAATTTGGGACATTGAGATGGGAAAGGAATTGAGGAATGGGGCTAGTCCAACTTTGGCTTTAGATACACCACAGAAGGGTAAACTATGCATTACCAGAAAGAAATCTCAATATGATACATATTTTGTTGGGACTAGTGAGTGTCATGATACATACTTCATTGCAACAGGATGGGGTTTTAAAGGTGGAGAAGATACAGTTTTCCCAGGAGTGTATTATGTTTGTGGGAACAAGGCTTATTACAAGTTGCCTGACCATTGGTATGGCACATGTTATGTGGGCCTGGTCTTTCCAAAGATTTTTCATATAGATAAGATAGAAGATGTAGAACACATTAGTTTACTAACATGTTTCAAGAGAGAAACTTGGTCAGAAATAGTGGGTGATATTTTTGGTGCTTTAATTCCAGCAGTGGGAATTTCTTTAAATGCATATGGGATTCGGAAACTGTCAACAGTGGTGGATCGCTTATCGACAAGTACCGCTGGAGGGTTTCTTTTGGTAAATACGGAGATGATTGCCGTACGTGCCATGTCTATGCAAAATCGACTTGCCCTTGATATTCTATTGGCCAAGGAGGGTGGAGTCTGTGGAATGCTGAAAGTTCAACATTGTTGCACTTACATTCCTGACGAAAGCAAAGACCTAAAGGTCTATATCAAAAATATTACTGATTTGCATGAAGAATTAGTACCCCTGGAAGCTGAAAGTATCTGGACTAAAATAGCTAATAAGATAGTTGCTGTTAAGAGTTTTATTGCTAAGTTAGGTAGTACCATTATTGGTAAAATATTATTTCCTTTGACATTTGTAATTGTTGCTTTACTGATACTAAGATTAGGGTGTTTGTGTTGTAAAAACAGGGGAGGGAAAAAGAGAATAATTAGAAGAGATGCTGAAAAGAAACAAAAGAGGTCAAAGAGAGATCCACAAGAAATAGAATTAGAAGAATTGAGGGAGAGTGTTTATTTGGAGTCAAAGAGGGATGATGTGAGGGAGTCTGGTGTTTAATGTTGTGTTGTAAAAGACATTTTCAATTTCTCCTAAAAATGGGACTAAATTTTTTTTTTTTTTTGGGTTGGTTTTTTCTGGTGATAGGATATCACCAAAGGGGGGATTGCTGGAGCAGAGTTTTCTGTTGAAAATTTATCGAGTTTTAAGCTCCAGTTTTGTCTATATGTTATGATTAAAATTACTGATTTATAATGACTAATTATTAGTTTTGTTAAAAGTTTTTGACTAATCAACATTACTAATGAGAAGAAACAACTACACGTGGGATGCATATATGTTGCTTAATAATAATGTGCGGTTTTACTAAATGAGTGTTGTAAAAGTGCTATTTGTTTCATGTTTATGCTTTTAAAATAACGTGTGCTAATGCTTTATTGCGTTGCAGAAGGCTAGATAATTATATACACATAAGGGTATTAGTGGGGATTAACACTGTTTAATCATTATGCTGTGGTAACGTTGTTTTGTGTTTCTTTTAATTAAGATGGTCCGTTTTGGCCTAAAACAAGATGGCTGCCATTTACAGCCTGCACTCGAGTGATTGAATTTTGACGAGAGGCCTTGCTGAACATGGTCGAGAGTCACCTGACCACAGTCTTTGCCTGGGTAGAAAGTTTTCCGTGAGGACAGCAGCTTTGGGAATGATTCCAACTGTCCTTGGAGAAGGATAAAGCCACAATGAACAATGACCAGTCTGCGGTGGCTCTGCTAAGATATCAAGGAAGAGCATTTACGAAAGTTACATTTGCAAACTTGAGTTTCCTTCTTCCCTGTTTTTATTTTTGTGATTTTTCCTGAGCGGAGGTTTTTCTAAATGTTACCAAGTGACATCCTTTCCTGCTCGCTCTGCTCAACGGCTCAACGGATATTCAGAATTTGTTTGTAACTTTTATTTCGTTATTTTTGTTATAAATATACTAGACTAGAGAGGGTCCGTGTTCTTTGCGGTCATTGCATTCGGGATTTTGAGGCCACTTCTTCCTGAACCTATGCTGAGGACGGCAGCTCGACAGACTTTACTGAGAGACCTGTCCTGACCCATTTAGCTAGAATAGGTAACTATGAGAATAATGATTTTGCTATTGATTGACTTACATTTGAACTAATTTAGATAAACAACCATTTGTTTGAATTTCAGTGTCGGGTGGTTATTTCTTTGTCATTTATTGAGTTACAGATGTATTTCCTATGTTTAAAATCATGACTCAGGACAATGTCTTTATGGTCGCATTGACCTCGTTTAGATGCAGATTGATTTAGGTTATCTCTCTCGTATTCAGCGTGGATAGAGTAATAGTGTGAATTTTAGTGTGATGGGCCCTAGCGTATGATGAATGTATGTGTGTGCGACTGTAGGTTTACTCTGTCCGTGGAAGTAGGGAGAATTTATATGCGCCGATCTGCAGCAACATGTCCGCCAAAATGTTTGAAGTACCAAACCCTGTAATCTTCCTATAACATATTTCCTCTCCCACTGCTACAAAGAAGGAAAAATGTGTCCTCCTTAAACCGTTGTCACACACCGTCTCAAACTGCCCCATGAAGACACCCACCAGGTCTGAAATTCTAGAAAGAAATGCTGTATTGTACCTTTAGGCAGAGCCTATTACCTGAGAGCACCTTTTTGTGCTACAATTTTGCTTTCTCTTTGTGATGGACTCAAAAGCTGTCGTACTGAGATGGCATTCGTGAAGTGGAGTGTGAAGCTGATTGCCTAAGACTGCTACCTGTATGGGGCTCAGAGTGCCGTACTGGCAGTTTAATGCAAAGTCATGTATTGGGATGCAGCGGATAATGTTATGTAGATCGCTTTTGTTATTAACTAGGCAGAGGGAAGCTAGTATATGAACAAGTTAATATGGAATAATGTACGATGGCTGTGTGTGTTAGGATTCACATTTTAGACAAATAGTAGGTACTAGCCAAAATTACTTTTACTTGTCAAGGCAAACAAGGTTCCATACATGAAATACAGAACCAAAAATAGGTAACTTTGAAATTTGGAAGTCTTTTTTTACAAATATATATATTATATTAAGTAAATGTGTTAAATTCAGTGAGACATTACGTGTTAAGGAAATCATATGGGGAAGTCAAAATGTGTTTCATGCAAATCCAAAAGGTGTGGTACATTGAGTAATTGTTGTTAGGGTTCAGAGCAGGCAAGTAAGATGCATGACAGAGAAACCCCACAGTTTGTATCGTACACATTTAGAAATGATAATGCATAGAGTACTTAGTGCAGATCTTTTCAGCTGAGCTCTGTGGTGGCAGGAGAAAGATGCACTTATGTCTACTCGCTTGCCTGCTTTTTAAGGTGACCTATCATCATATCACCTGCAGAGTACAGTGCATCACCAATAATTGAAACTAATTCCTAGCCTTAAACTTGTATGCCATTGGCACATGGATTATCATGTTAAAACTTAAAGTTATTGTCCTTCAGCCAGGCTATGACAAGGTCACCAGCAAAGCCCTTTATACGGGAAACAGCCTTTACTCTGAAGTTTTCCCTTCGTAGTACATTTTCCACGCATTTTTTCCTTCGTAAAGACTCTTGTCACGCAAGTCTTTACCACGCAAGACAAATACAACGCATTTAAGAATAATTAAAAAGGGGGCTTGGGGGGGCAGGTCCCCCGCACCCCCCAATATATGTTCAAATACGACCAAATGTGTTAACGACAAATGGGATTAAAACATTTAGGGCCTCATGTAGGTAGCATACGAGTTACCACTTCTAAAATACCGAACGATACCGAATCGGTATTTTAGAAGTGGTAACTCGTATGTAGGTAATGAGTCGGTATTTTTTACCGATTCGTTACTATTCGGTAATTACCGAATCGGTATTTACCGATTCGGTAATGAGGCATACCTTCCCATTGATGGGAAGGTATGCCTCATTACCGAATCGGTAAATACCGATTCGGTAATGGGGGGAAGACATGCAAGGGTGGCAGGGTGTCACATTGACACCCTGTTGCACCCCTGATTCGGCCATGTGTGCACATGTGGCACACATACATGCCCTAAGGGCATGTATGTATGCCACATTGCACACTGCTACGCGCATACAAAAGCAGTAACACATACATTAATTATTTACCACCAACTATAAGTTGGTGGTAAATACCGACTCGTAAACACACACACACACTCCCCCTACATCTCGATTGTGGATTCGGAATTTACCGAATCGGTAAAATTACCGATTCGGAAAAGTTACCGATTCGGTAACATTACCGATTCGGTATTATTACCGAATCGGTAATTTTACCGAATCGGTAAATTCCGAATCCACAATCTGTCCCCCTACATACCAATAGCCAAAATACCGGTCGGTAACGGTATAATTACCGAAAATCGGCCGTTACCGACCGGTATTTGGCTACCTACATGAGGCCCTTAGTGAGTTCATATATACATTTTGATCAGTAGGTGGCAGTGTTACACTGTGATGGAATTTTTCTGTGCCAGTAAACCGTGGTAAAATTATCCGTGGTAGTGGAATGTGTGGTGAAGGTGTTTCTAATGTGAATGAATGTAAGTACGAGGTAGTGGTATGCAGAGGCGCAACTAGAGCCAAATTTCGGGGGGGCTAAGAAAAAATTTCGGGGGGGGCTGAATATTTTAAGCCATAAGCAGAGTGTAACTGCAGGGGCTCTTAGAAGGGGTGAAACAACAGCGAAATGGTCTTTTAAAGACCTGTGAAGTGCTCGGGTGCGGCTGTGTGTGTGCCCGCGAAGCTGTCTCATCCCTGGCTTCCACACACGACGGGGGGGAGGGGGGCTGAAGCCCTTTGAGTTCAATGGGTGTTGCGCTCCTGGTGGTATGCGTTGTGAAATGTGCGATTTGAAGACGTGCGTTGTCATACAAGATATGACTCTTTTAGGTAAAATGCCACCTGGGAACATCTGCATTCAACCCAATTTCTATCAAAACTTATCTGATAACAATTCTTCTTGAGTCTTAAAGTTTGTTTGCAGGAGGTCAGCTGTAAATCTATTTTCAGCTTTAATGCGATTGTTTAATATTGTATGCTGTTTGAAAATCCGACTCTCACACGTTTAAATGTTTTTTTGGTGGGGGGGGGCGGAGGCTGTGTGAATGAAACAGTATATCACTGTACATTTGTCTGGCGGGATGGATACAAAGAGAGGTGGTGAGTTGACGGGGGCTGATGGGTAAACACAGACAGCACTTTTTATATCAATTGTTTTTTTTTTAGATGGAATTGTACATTTTACATACGATGTTTTTTGAGATTGGAGTGTTCCTGGGCAAGCCTAGGTGGAGTATGCACCCTTGCCCTAAGATAAAGGTTTGAGGGGTGAACTTGCCAGACAGTGGTTAATTTGTGCCGGTGTGCACCATCAGAACTTATTTCAGAGAACGGTACTCTGTTGCACCATCCCACAGATGTGATCTACACTTGCAACAATGTTCTGGGATCACCCAGCTGACAGCGTCCATGATTTGGACTGAAATCAGTTGCACATTACTGGCTCTCCTAAGGGTTGACTGCTATCTTGCATGATGGAAATTACCGTCGGTAATCACATAAAACAAACGTGTCCTGTTAGCCGGAGGAAAGGTGTTGCAGTCCGGAATTGCCTGTGAGCAGCGCAGGGTGTTCTGCTGCGTGCTTGCTTTCTAGCTCTCCGTCTCCATGAAGTGAGAAAGTGTGCCTGCACCAGTCAGCGAGAAACAAGCAGCTTATGCCCTCAGCCTATTAATTAATCGTGCATCGGTCTGCCCAGCACGTCTCAGACACCTAGATTCCGAAGCTGCTCAGCAGAGCACACTGCTTGGATCAGACTTCTGACCACGGCGTCCCTGTGAGGAATGACGCAGCCCTGAGTTGACAGGCGCATGACTGTACTCTCTTTGCGGGCCCTGGAGCAGAACATCCAGGCAGAGGCCAATGATCAAAAGAAAGACCGGAAGGCGACATAAAGCACGTGCTCGTTGCCTGTGCAATAGAGATGCTTTGCGAGGAGTGTTTTGCGTTACAGAATGTGGAGCGTAGTTCTCGTGTACAAACTCCTTTCTTTTCAAGCAGACAAGGCCTATTGAAGAGGTTTGGCGCCACGGCCAGGGCGACTGACTTCGAAATCCGGGGATCACGGTTCGATCCCCAGCGCCATGTGACTCTGGGCAATAGCTTGCTTAATCTTCCCGACGGCCCCCAGCACCTAGAGACCTTTTCGGGTGATTGTTTGCGCTTTACAAATGTAGATTATTATTGACAAGAGTGGCTTTTCCTCCACGGGCCTTGCTCCAGTCCCAGGTGTAGCGCGGTGCAGCCTGGTGTCGCAGTTACTGTCGCTGCGCGAAGTAAAGGACACTCTCACAGCAGTATACGGATCTGGGCTGGAAGACCCCATGCGGTCCTGCCCACGTTTATTTATCCCCTCGGGACGAGCCCGCCCCGAGGGGTGTAGGGATGCATGTATAGTGCAACATTGTCCAGGAGAGTCCGGGTGGCTCTCTACATCCCTCCTTTCTTTTAGTTCAAAATCCACGTTCGCCCCATCACGGAGAGGGGTATACAAAGTCTGCCAGTCTTTGACTGGGGATCGGGTTAGGACAGAGGCCAGGCCTCTGGCTCCGGGTGTATGATGCCGGGGAGCTGGGCGGCGGAGCGGTCGGTGACATCCTCTCGACCGGATCCGGACCAGTGGGTCTTGGACAGTCCTCGCCACCCTGGTGTGACCACTGGCCGGACACCGGAGGGGACAGCACTCCGCCGGAAGACGTCGGGGCACCCCCATCCGGAGGAGGGCATCGGGATTGGGGCTCTTCCCCATCTGTGCCCACTTCCACAACTGCCTTGAAACTCAACACGTTCCTTGTAACGACCTGTTGGCCTCGTCTGGCTGTAACCATAGTCCCTTGAACCGCCGTTACAGTCCACACCTCGGGCTCATAGGGGGTCCGGAATTTCCATCCAGGGTGCCGATCTTTGATGACCACTCGGTCTCCAACTCGAACCTGGGGCTCTTGGGCTCTTTGAGACTCGCTCGCCTTCTGATTCGTGCCTTCTCGTCTCGCTTAGATGGCCGCTCCTTCTCTCTCAGCTGGGACCCACCCTGGATCGGATGGGATGATGTCCCGCGGGGCCCGCTTGAACAGGATGTGGGCCAGAGCATACTTGGTTGTGCTGTGGGGTGTTTGGCGGTACACTCCGAGAAACTGGTCCAGGGCTGCCTCCGGGTCTTCTCAATTCTCCACGGCGATCCGCAGCGCTCGATTAAGCGTCCTCATCAATCGCTCGACCTCCCCGTTCGCCTGGGGCCACAAGGGAGTTATCTTCCGGTGTCGGATCGCTAGATTTGCCAGGTATTCCTGAAACTCCCGCCCCTGTAAGGGTGGCCCGTTGTCCGACTTGACTTCTTCTGGCAGCCCCGTCGTCGCGAACACTCGGTCTAAGGCCCGCTTGACAGAGGGAAACGCAGTTGATGCTATTACTTCGATGACCGGGAACTTTGAGAAGGAATCGACGACAACCATCATGTGTCGGCCATCCGGGAAGCTTCCGAAATCCATGCTGAGATGCGTCCACGGTGTCTTGCACGCTGCTTCGGTGATCACAGGAGCAGGGGCCGGGTCCCCTCCGGTGATAGTGCAGGCGTGGCATTGCCGAACCATCTCGTCTGCTTTCGAGTCCATGGCTGGGAACCAGACCTTGTCACGTAGCCGGGCTTTAGTCTTGGCCATTCCCTGGTGACCCACATGTGCCAGCGCAAGAATTCTGTCCTGGAGGCTTTCAGGGACCACAATGAGGCGACCCCTTAGGATTACTCCGTCTTCTCCCACACTGAGCTCACTCCGTATATGCCACAGTTGCTGTCGAGCATGGCTGATCTCGGGTCGCAGGGCTCGGGCCCCATCCATGAAGCGGGCCCATCTGTTGCTGTCCAGCGCCCTGCGGACGAGGGTGAGGGTGGGGTCCTCCCGAGTAGCCTGACTGATCTCCTCCAGCGTCATGGCCTTGGGGCATGCACCCTGCGTGATCATGCTAACAAACACCTCAGTGCCACGTGTGTCTTCCTGTGTGACGGACGGTGTGTTTGGCTCCGGGTGACGGGACAGATAGTCCTTGCGGTTGTGAGCCCCTGGCTGATAAATTACCTTCAAGTTGTATGCCTGAAGCTGTACAGCCCACCGTTCAATCCTCAGCGGCGCTAGCCTGGACAGCCCGGTGAAATGTGGGATCAGCGGCGTATGATCCGTTATAACAGTAAAGTCTTGTCCGCAAAGATATAGATGGAAATGCTGGCAGGCCCATTTGATAGCCAGCGCTTTCCTTTCAATCTGGGCATACCTCGTTTCAGCGTCAGTGAGGGCCTTGCTGGCATACGCGACTGGCTTCCACACTTCGTGACTATGCTCCTGCAGGAGGACAGCCCCGAGGCCCACCGGGCTGGCATCCACCACCAACTCCGTTTTCCTTTGAGGGTGAAAGTATGCCATGATCGTTTTGTCGAGGAGCCCCTCTTTGATTTCTCGAAACGCCTTGTTGGCTTCCGGTGTCCACTCCCATGGGTGATCGTGGCGCGTGAGAGCGCGTAGAGGCTCTGACATGGTGGCCAAGTTAGGGATGAAACGCCCGCAGTAGGTGGCCATCCCAAGGAAGCTCCTCACTTCAGTAGGACTGTGAGGCGTGTGGGCAGCTCTGATGGCCTCGGCCTTCTTCGGGTCTACCAGAAGCCCTTCCCGAGTAAAAGTGTATCCAAAGAAGTCCACGCTGTCTTGGTAGAAAGAGCATTTTGCTTTATGCAGTGTCAACCCACATTCTGCCAGTCTCTTGAGCGTGGCCCTGAGGTAGGAGTGATGTTCCTCTAGCGTGTTAGAGAAGACCAGGATGTCGTCGCTGAGGCTGATCACCCCTTGCAGCCTGGACAGAGTCTCACCGATCGCATTTTGGAAGACCTCTGCCGCTGAAGAGACTCCGAAGCTTAGCCTCTTATACCTCTGGAGACTGACATGAGTCGAGAATGTGGTAATGTACCGGCTGCTCGGGTCTAGCTCCAGCTGGTGATAGCCGGCATTTAGGTCTAGCTTCGAGAACCATTTCGCCCCGTTGAGGTCCTTCACGATGTCTTCCATCGTAGGGGTGATATGCCGCTCCCTCTTCACTGCTGTGTTGGGTGGGCGCATATCCACACAGAGTCTAATGGCCCCCGGTTGCTTGGACTTGGGTGCCACGACCAGCGGGGACACCCAGGGGGTGGGGCCAGACACCTTCTCAATAACGTCCAGCTCTTCGAGCTTCCGCAGCTCCTCTTCCACTTGAGGGCGTAGATTAAACGGCACCCTCCGATGCCTGAGGGCTACCGGCCGTACAGACTGGTCTATGTGCAGCTTGAATCTCTTGCCCTTGAGTTTCCCCAGGCCGGTGAAGAGTGTAGGGAACTCTTTGAGTATGTCTTCGGCGTGGGACTCGTGAATCTGGTTTGCAAAGAACACTAGACCGAGGTCTTCTGCCTTATGACAGCTGAGCAGAGTCGCTTTCTTGCCTTCCGTGACATGAAACTGTGTCTGAGTGGAGTATTCCCCGCTGGCAATGGTGGCGCTGATGACGCCACGGAGGGGAAGAGGATCCGTCCCTCCGTATGTATATATGCGCACCCTGGATGGCGTCAGGGGGGGTCGTGGTGACAGCCGGTCATATTTATCAGAGCCCATCACATTGACTGAGGCCCCAGTGTCTATGAGGGTTTGTATCTCCGTGTCTCCCACCGAGACTGAACACATGGGCGGCGGACTTCGCCGGGAGCCTGTCCGGCTGACGTACGATACCACAAAGACCTCATCGTCTTCGTCTTCATATATTGGGGGCCGCGGCTGTGGCTGGCGGTTCTGGTTCAGCAGCGGCTCTTCCTGCGAGATCTGGCGCACTTGCTGGGGCCCGAACCTGGGTCTCGACGACGGCTGTCGGAATCGCCCGCCCCGGCACACTCGGGCATAGTGATTCATCCTTCCACAGCGGTAGCACGCCTTCCCTTTTGCCCCGCAGACGGCCGTTGCTGGGTGGTCATCTCCACAGTATCCACACGACCCTCCTGGTGCGGGTTTCGGCGCTTGGCGGGGTGTAGCGTGACGTCGCTGGATCACCTCCACCTTTTCTTCCTTAATAGGTGTGCTCTTGAACCTCGACCCTGTAGCCACGGGGGCGTGTAGGGCCGCTTCTATTTCTTCCGCCCGGGCATCCGACAACTCATGGGACCGGGCAAGCACGAGGATCTCATCCAGCGAGATTCCTGGCTGCCGGAGGATCAGCTTGCATAGGAGCTTGGAGCGACAGCCTAGAATGATCTGGTCCCTTATCACCACTCTTTGGTCCACGAAGGGGCACGTGCTGGCCAGCCGGCGCAGCCGCGCGTAGAACATGTCGACGGATTCCGTGTCGGTTTGCCACGCCCTCCGGAACTTAAACTTCTCGAAATCAGGGTTGAGCTGTGGGTCAAAATGTGCATTCAGCGCAGCAACGGCTGTGTCGTAATCATCGTCGTTCCCTGTGTTGGGAAGCATGTCGAATAAGTCGTAGATTTCGGCCCCGCCATAGTAAATGAGTGATGACCGCTTAACTGTCCCATCGGTCTCCCGGGTCCCTTTAAAATAGTGGTTTAATCGCCCTACCCAAGCTTTCCACCTTGGCGCAGCTGTGGCAGGATCCGAGGTCTCGCTAAACGGTGGCAGCGGTGCTACTGCGGTGTGGGAGACCACTGGTGGCGGCGGTGGATTGTTGCCGGCGCCTTGATTGGACTCACCTGCTTGCGGTGCGCCTGCACCTGCTGCAGTCACCGTGGACATCGTGCGGCTGTACTGGGCGTGGCTGTGGTGTTACCACTGCGTGGTCGGCTCAGGGTAGTCTTTTCCCCACCTAGTTGGGTGGCCTTGTTAATGCTTATTGTGATGGTCCCTTGCTTGGACGTAATATTGCCCACACTTGGCTGGTGTTGCCAATGCTTGTTGATGTTTGCTCTTTTTTTTTTCTTTTCACTGCCCACACTTGTCTGGGTTTGCCAATGCTTGTTACTATCCACCCTTTTTTTTCTTTAAATGGTGCTTTATTGTCCACTCTCCCCCTCACTTGTGGAGCTATCAGCCTTCTTATGTCCCAAATGTGCTTCACTCGGTGCGAGCGAGCAACCAGGCAGGCAGGATCAGGACAGCTCTCACAAGGCCCCCTCTGGAGATCAGCTGAGTCAGCCGGCAGCCAGCGCGAGGAGAGGCACCCACGTGGACCCCAGCGCTGGGGGCAGGAAGCAGAGGAGAGCACGGGGGCGTCTGGGCAGCCACTCACCCCTCAGATGGCGTGCAGCGCCACAGGCCACAGATTCTTCGCCGGCAGCATTCGGGTGGGCGCCGCGAACACCATGCAGCACCAGGTGAGCGCCAGGGGCAGCGGCGATGCGGGTGGGCTCCGCACGCTCCGCGCGAGCCAGGCTTGCCGATGAGCACACGAGGTCGCGGCCGGCCTCGTCGCCAGTGTAGCACGGTGCGGCCTGGTGTCACAGTTACTGTCGCTGCGCGAAGTAAAGTACACTCTCACACCAGTATACGGTTCTGGGCTGGAAGACCCCGTGCGGTCCCGCCCACGTTTATTTATCCCCTCGGGACGAGCCTGCCCCGAGGGGTGTAGGGATGCATGTATAGTGCAACATTGTCCAGGAGAGTCCGGGTGGCTCTCTACATCAGGTGCCTCTGCCTCCATCCGACCTGCCAGCTCTCCCACATTTTCAGATTTCCAATATGGCGCCTACGTTTATCTATGGCTGCAAAAAAGAAATAACTTCCCAGCAGTTTTCCTTTTTCCTTCGGGGTGCACGAGCATAGCACTCTGTGCCCACACCTAGCCAGGCATGCTGAGTCTGACCAATAATTATTCTCTGACTTTTCGGCTTATCCACAGCTTGGGCCTTCTGTAGAAGATTAACTTCTACCAGGTTATCAAAGCTCCTCAAATATGCCCCACCTCAACTTAGCTTTAAAAACTTACATTGAAACAGGTCCCATTCAGGCACGATATTCATGTCTAAACTTAACAAGAAAAAACACTGTGTCAGCAATGAGTTTAAGTATCCTTAAGGTACTTCGAGCCAGCAATGCAGCCCCCGTCACAGTTCACAAGTTTTACTTCATGTTGCAATGTGTACGTGTCCTTATCCTCTAAGAGTAAATTTCATTTTCTTTGATGTTTCTTAAGTTTTATTTTTTAATGTAGCAGATACATCTTGTATTGTGCAAAATGAGTAGCGTCTATGCTTTTTAACACATTTAGGTGAAAATACCGCAGTAAAATGCACTATGTGTCCTCTTTTCGCAAACATTTCTTGGCATGAGAGCTCCCTCGAACTCTTCTTGAGAGTGAGCTTCCTTACTTTTCGCGCAAGCTGCAGTACAGTTTTGACCATGGTGGCCGGAGGCTTTGCCTACGATGAAAGTGGGCTGCACTAGTGGGGCAAGTGGGCGACACCCTCCTCAGAGACGTTTTGGGCACCTGCTCATATTTTGAATTTACCTATTTAAGTGCCATTTTGTTCACACCCTCTCAAGGATCTCCCAGCTTCACGGTGGGCTAACCAGGTGTAGAAGGACTCTGACCCAACAAGACTCCCTGAACTTGGTACATGGGCTGGTGAGGATTTGCGGATTGTTTGCTGTGCGTGCCAAAGATCCCTCTGTATTGCTCAGGACTGTCAGCTGTATTAGTTCCTATCCGGGACTCTTGTGAAATGGCACTTGGTGCCATCTTTAGTCCTCCAAAGGGCTCCCACCATCGTACCCTGTACTCCTAGGGGGCCCTCCCTCTCCCTAAGGTCGCTGCTGCTCTGTGGCTGGGGTATTGGGCCAGCTGCATTCTGTCAGAGGATCACAGAGATGTTCAGAGTGCTCCATCATGAGATGTGGCACCATTGGCATTGTATCTCCCCTTATCGGAGGCTGCTCCTATTCCCTGTGACCGGTCCATTTGCTGACTTTCCCAGAGTGCGTGTGAGGCAGGAGGAATTGGCAGAGCTGCAGAGGGCCGCTAAGTGACTACAGCGGGAGGTATATCACTGTAAAGTTCGAGCTACGTGGCAGCAAGTGACTTAAAGGTACACTGGGGCACCTATTGAATGAGACATTCTCTAGAGCAGAGGTCTTCAAACTTTTTTACTCTGAGCCCCCCCCTAAGCAAAATGTTTTGAGGTCGGGCCCCCCTCCAAAACTTTATGGCAAGGATTGGGGGGAGCGGGCCTTATGAGATGATTTCAGGAATACTTTTTCTAAAGCTTATGAACCGCACCAAATATGAGACTTATAAAACAGCAAATGCATCAAACAAAAACAGATATCCCAAACAAACTGCTCCCCATAATTGGGGTGTTGTGAGCCCCTCACACTCTTTGGCCCCAATGGAACTATACCTGCAGCACTAATTATAACTGCAGTCCTGAGTAGCAGGCTATCTCCTCTGCATCTTTTACCTCTTCCCCACCATGATGGATCACCTCGGTCCTGATGCTTGAAAAGACAAAAAGCTCTTGAGCCCCTTTTTTTTAAAGTTAGACAGTCAATTCTGAGGCGGTGGGCCCCTCAAACCCCTGGCCCCAGTCCTGCTGCATCTACTCCTTAATGATAACCAGCAGTGGTCACTTACACACTGGACAGCAGTAGCAGATTCACTAATGAATGTCCTTTAAAAAAAAAAACAATTGCCCCCTTCTTTGGGGTATCCCTCTGAAGAAGCTGTCTCTGGCCATTTGTAAACATAAAAATGAGTCCGCACACAGTGCTCCCTATTCTGAGCCTTCTCTTTGACAATATCCATGAATCTCGCTCCTTTCCTCTGTCTTCTGGAGCATCACAGTGAGGTCCCAGGGATCAAGAGGATTAGGGCTCTTCATCTGAATGCAACCCTGCTGGCCTTCTACCTGCCATCCCATGGACTAAGCTTTCACAATGCCCCTGAATATTGTATTTGTTTCCTGAGCATGGCGCCTACTTTAGGGACATCGCGCTCAGTTTATTTATATTTAACTTTCATGTTGAGCGCGGCGTCCACTTCTGGGACACTGTGCTCTGTTTATTTATATTTTACTTTGTAGGTGTTTATTTTTACTTTAAAACTGACCGCGGCGCCCCTTCAAGGACACCGCGTTCGGTTTCTTGATTTCTTTTTTTTAACTTTAACACTGAGCATGGCTCCCGCTTCAAGGACACTGCGCTTCGTGTTAAAGTTAAAAAAAGGAACCAAGTGCGGTGTCCTTGAAGCGGCGCCGCGTTTTAAACGTAAACAAGCATTTGCAATGCAATAGGTCTCGCGTTTACACAAGTTTAAGCTATTGGCATTGTAAATAACAATGCCTTTTATGTATGTTTTAAAAAACAAAAATAATAGGCCTTGTCATTTACAATGCCAGTAGCTTAAACTTGCGTAAATGCGAGACCTATTGAATTGCAAATGCTTGTTTTCTCATCTTAGCAGTGGGCAGTGCCTAGCTGTTAAAAGGTGTGTCTGGTCCCAGGCCTGCCACTTTGATTATCTAAAAGTGCGGACTAAAGGCGTCTATAAAAGCGCTAATCACAGACATTGGACTTCAGTGATAAATAACGGATGGTCTGTGAAATTCACGGAGGGGATCCCACCCAACTTGGAACTAATGGTAAAAATACTGAGTGGTTGAATCAGCCTAGTAAAGATTGATAGTCGCAACAAACCTTATACTACAAAACCAGCTCCATGGACTCTGCTTCAAGACATAGGCATGCCACCTCATCTGGAATGTCTTTAGCACAAAGTAAGGCGTTCCTGCAAATTATTCAGAATTCGTTGCCATGCTGTAAACCCACCTATGCAGACAAGGCAATGCAGGCGACTTGACAGTTGTATGAAAAAGTGTCCCTTTTTATAGATCATAACAAAATGTGTGCCCTACCCAAGAGAGCTGCAAAGCCCGCCTTTCCCTCTTGGTCCCCAAATGGGCATGGATAGATCTGACTTTCTATTGATCAATGCCATCTAATCATATCGGTTTCTGAAGGGACCGGATGGACGTTCTCTGAAGTCTGGGTAAGTGAGCTTCACCCACTGACATGCCCGCCAAAATCTTTAAAGTACCAAACCCCGCAACCTTCGCATAACATATTTCCTCTCCCACTGCTACAAAGAAGGAAAAATGTGTCCTCCTTAAACCGTTGTCACACACCGTCTCAAACTGCCCCATGAAGACCCCCACCAGGTCAGAAATTCTAGAAAGAAATGCTGCATTGTACCTTTAGGCAGAGCTTATTACCTGAAAGCACCTTTTTGTGCTACAACTTTGCTTTCTCTTTGGGATGGACTCAAAGCTGTCGTACTGAGATGGCATTCGTGAAGTGGAGTGTGAAGCTGATTGCCTAAGACTGCTACCTGTATGGGGCTCAGAGTGCCGTACTGGCAGTTTAATGCAAAGTCATGTATTGGGATGCAGCGGATAATGTTATGTAGATCGCTTTTGTTATTAACTAGGCAGAAGGAAACTAGTATATGAACAAGTTAATGTGGAATAATGTACGATGGCTGTGTGTGTTAGGATTCACATTTTAGACAAATAGTAGGTACTAGCCAAAATTACTTTTACTTGTCAAGGCAAACAAGGTTCCATACATGAAATACAGAACCAAAAATATGTAACTTTGAAATTAGGAAGTCTTTATATATCATATTAAGTAAATGTGTTAAATTCAGTGAGACATTACGTGTTAAGGAAATCATATGGGGAATTCAAAATGTGTTTCATGCAAATCCAAAAGGTGTGGTACATTGAGTAATTATTGTTAGGGTTCAGAACAGGCAAGTAAGATGCATGACAGAGAAACCCCACAGTTAGTATCGTACACATTTAGAAATGATAATGCATAGAGTACTTAGTGCAGATCTTTTCAGCTGAGCTCTGTGGTGGCAGGAGAAAGATGCACTTATGTCTACTCGCTTGCCTGCTTTTTAAGGTGACCTATCATCATATCACCTGCAGAGTACAGTGCATCACCAATAATTGAAACTAATTCCTAGCCTTAAACTTGTATGCCATTGGCACATGGATTATCATGTTAAAACATAAAGTTATTATCCTTCAGCCAGGATATGACAAGGTCACCAGCAAAGCCCTTTAATCGGGAAACAGCCTTTACTCTGAAGTTTTCACTTCGTAGTACGTTTTCCACGCATTTTTTACTTCGTAAAGACTGTTGGCACGCAAGTCTTTACCACGCAAGACAAAAACAACGCATTTGAGGATAATTAAAAAGGGGGCTTGGGGGGGGGCAGGTCCCCCGCCCCCGCACCCCCAATATATGTTCAAATACTACCAAATGTGTTAACGACAAATGGAATTAACACACTTAATGCCCCCAAAACCTATTGCATCCGAAATTACACGGGAGGTGATAATCAATGTCGGGTTAATTCAAGTTTGTGATTATAATGTACCCTCTGGTATTTCGCCAGCCCAACTGCCGATTGCTCCTCAGGATAAGTCTGAAAATACCTCCCCTATTATCGAGGATGGAGGGAAAAATATTTATCCTTCATTGTTTGAAACCCCAAAAGGATCCTCAGAAAGAGGGGTTCCCCTTGAAATTTCCAATGTGAGACCATCTAAAGTTGCTGACAGAGTTCCTGATTTTACCCTCCTGACTTGGAACGTCGCAGTGCTGTCCGCCAGGTCTGGGGACATAAACTGTATTTCCTTCTTACACCAGTTCTCGATAATATGTTTACAGGAATGTTGGACGATGGACCCTATTCATTTGAACGGATATCGTACCTTTCACACTCCGGCAACTTATACGACAAGAGGGACAAACAAAGGAGGCCTTTGTACTTATGTATCAAACTGCTTAAAAGAAACCAAAATTTATTTTTCCTCTGTTTCTGTTTTTTACCATATATTGTCTATTACGTTTGGGGGTAAACAAAATATAACCTTGATACATTTTTATAATAACATCCTGAGAGATGCATGGGCCCCGACACTCAAAGAATTATCTGAGACTCTTAAAAACATGGATGGAAATCAATCACCTGATACCTGTGTGATTTGGACGGGCGATTTTAATTCCTTTCTATGTCCATTTGGTGATCTAAATATCTGTGGGTTGGGAGAGGTTGAGGATGCCCCTTCGGCACATTTTTCCCACACGCTTTTGGGTAACTATCTAAATGAAATACTTTTTTGTTTGGACTTGGGTTTTGTAAACAAACTCTGCTCTCCTCCAGTCCCTTTTAACACCACATTTATAGGAAGGGGTTGTAAATCAATTATTGATTTTATGCTAATATCCAAACAATATTCTAGACACATCTGCTCGTTTGAAACATGTGAGATAGCAATGAGCGACCATTTGCCACTCAGTATGTCCTTTATTATTATGGGGGGTAACAGGAAGTCGAATACAACAGTACAAAACTTATATAATTATAGGTTGGGACTTGCTAGGAAGAACGGTTACACCCTAAAATGGGACAAAGTGGAACCTGTGGCCTTTTTAAGAAATCTAATCCGCTCAAAAGAGTTGGAATTTATTACCTGTCTCTCTGAGAACGATGATCCCTCCAATGTCCACGAAGCTTTTTCAGTATCTCTGAAGAAATACGAAAGTTACTTTCAAAACCGCTGAAAACCGGGGCGAGTAGGACAAACAGGTGGTTTGACAGGGAGTGCAGCAAGACCCATGCCTGCTTAATGACACAGCTAAAACGAGACCCTAGGGTCATGGCTGAAGTCAGATCTGCCAGATCTGCCTATCAACGGGCAGTGAAAAATAGGAAAAAACAGATTAAGCAGGAAGCATGGCAGACCTTACAGAAAGCCTGCCAGTTAAAAGATAACATTGCTTTTTGGAGAGCGGTAAATGCTCCCTTTTTTAATGACAATCCAACAGATTCTATTGAGGTAGCCATTACTGAACAGTCTTGGGTGACTTACTTTGAGGAGCTCTATCAAGCTGATACTGTGGTAATCTCAGAGAGGGGGCTGAACTCAACAGGTCAGGAGCATGTACTTTACCCAATAAATGTTGAATTTTTATTGGAGTATGTCCAGATAGCCATTGACAAGAGTGTGGCCGGGAAGGCCCGGGGCCTTTAGGGTGTAACCGTTCTTCCTAGCAAGTCCCAACCTATAATTATATAAGTTTTGTACTGTTGTATTCGACTTGCTGTTACCCCCCATAATAATAAAGGACATACTGAGTGGCAAATGGTCGCTCATTGCTATCTCACATGTTTCAAACGAGCAGATGTGTCTAGAATATTGTTTGGATATTAGCATAAAATCAATAATTGATTTACAACCCCTTCCTATAAATGTGGTGTTAAAAGGGACTGGAGGAGAGCAGAGTCCGTTTACAAAACCCAAGTCCAAACAAAAAAGTATTTCATTTAGATAGTTACCCAAAAGCGTGTGGGAAAAATGTGCCGAAGGGGCATCCTCAACCTCTCCCAACCCACAGATATTTAGATCACCAAATGGACATAGAAAGGAATTAAAATCGCCCGTCCAAATCACACAGGTATCAGGTGATTGATTTCCATCCATGTTTTTAAGAGTCTCAGATAATTCTTTGGGTGTCGGGGCCCATGCATCTCTCAGGATGTTATTATAAAAATGTATCAAGGTTATATTTTGTTTACCCCCAAACGTAATAGACAATATATGGTAAAAAACAGAAACAGAGGAAAAATAAATTTTGGTTTCTTTTAAGCAGTTTGATACATAAGTACAAAGGCCTCCTTTGTTTGTCCCTCTTGTCGTATAAGTTGCCGGAGTGTGAAAGGTACGATATCCGGGCCCAGATGGAATTCCCGTAGACATTTTTAAGGCCAATACTAAGTTATGGGCCCCGCTTTTAACTAATGTCTTAAACAGCTTTAGTAAAATAGGATTTCCATCCACTTGGCAGGAAGCCATTGTGGTTCCTATTTTTAAGAAAGGTGATCGCAATGAACCAAAATGCTATAGACCGATTTCTCTACTGGATTCGCTTATGAAGGTTGCTGGGAGAGTTATACTCAATAAACTGCAATTATGGGCTGAAGATAAGAGCATTCTCTCACAGTTCCAATATGGTTTTAGGGAAGGTCTGGGAACAACTGAGCAAGGTTTGAATTTAGCACTCCTAGTCGCCAAGTATGTTGAGGCCAAAAATGAAAGCTTATTTCTTACGTTTGTCGACCTAAGCTCGGCCTTTGATTGTCTTAATCATAACAAACGTTGGCAAACAATGCAGGAAATGGGAGTGGACCCAAACCTTCTAATATTTATTAGAGAATTATATCGAGGGGCAGGTGCCAGGGTACATTATGGGGATAAGGGGGACTGTACTTCTAAATTTCCAATAGGAAAGGGTGTGAGACAAGGCTGCATATTAGCTCCATTTTTGTTTAATTTATACATTAATTCGGTAGCCTCTCATCTCCTGGAAGATATACAAGATTATCCTAAAATTGGAAACTCTCATATCCCCATTCTTTTATATGCAGATGATGCAGTGATTATGGCCCGGACTCAAGTGGGCCTACAGAGATCGATTAATAAATTTTCTGACTACATGGGAAGTAGGGGCCTAAAGATTAATATAAGTAAAACCTTTAATATGTGTTGTACTAAAAAGAAGAATATTGTTTGCAATTCGTTTTTATCCAACACAAAAATTGAGACCGTAAACACCTTCTCTTATTTGGGGATCAATTTGAAAAAAAGGGCTCCTGGACAGTAGCAGGTGAAACAAGAAAATTAGCGTTTTCACGAGCAATTGGGGCTGTCAAAAATTTTGCAAACAAGGTGGGAGGACGCCCAGTACCAGCCCTAGTATACATCTATAAATCTAAATGTGTAACCACGGCGCTATATGGTGCAGGGATCTGGGGGATAGCAAACAATTCCAGTATACAGCTTTGTCAGAATGCTTTTCTCCGCTATTTACTGGCAGTGCCCGGATCTACCTCTTCTTATGTATGCCATCAAGAGCTAGGCCTACCATATATCATGGATCTTATTAAAGTGGATCCCATTTTACTGTGGCACAAAGTTTGGTCCTCAAATGAGACAGGTTTGAATAGGGACATAATTAGGGACTGTTTAAGTCTTGATGGGGCTACAAAGATTTCCTGGCTCAAATATATAAAAAATTCCCTTGCGGATATGGAATACCAGGAATTTTTTGATATCCCAAATAGTATGGTAGGTTTGTCAAGGAAGAAGTTCAAGGAAACGTGCCTGCAATTCTTAGCGGAAAAACGCTGGCAGATAGAGAAATGTAAGAGCACTGTTGTGGCTAACTACTTACTTACACAAAATCGAGGTATTCAGCCATATTTGACGACAGTGCCTAGCTGCTATTCCCATATGCTATTGACTCGCCTCAGGGTAGATACCTTTTTTAGATTAGTTACCTTCCCTGAAATGAATTGTTGGTCAAAATATTTAATTCCCTGCCCCTGTGATCTGGTTTCTGCCCAATCCTCCCTTCACTGTATTCTTTTTTGTAAATTTTACTCAGAACCAAGGAAAGGTATTTTACTTCCTGTTTTCGAAAAAACTTGGCCTGAGACAATGTAGAGTGGCACTGATCAGATTACAAATGTTAGATGATGAATTTCTTATGCTCGCGGTGTCAACGTTCCTCAAAACCATTATTGGATTTAGGACCTCCATGAACTAGGTCATTTTTAACGAAAAAATCGTTTTTTAAAGGATAAATTGTTTATTAATTATGATGTATTTTGTATGAACTGTTGTAATGTGTGCTTTTATGGTTTTGTTTTTAAAATCGAATAAAGCTGTTTCTGAACACATTTAGTGAGTTCATGTATACATTTTGATCAGTAGGTGGCAGTGTTACTCTGTGATGGAATTTTTCTGAGCCAGTAAGCAGTGGTAAAATTATCCGTGGTAGTGGAATGTGTGGTGAAGGTGTTTCTAATGTGAATGAATATAAGTACGAGGTAGTGGTATGCGTTGTGAAATGTGCGATTTGAAGACGTGCGTTGTCATACAAGATGTGACCCTTGTAGGTAAAATGCCACCTGGGAACATCTGCATTCAACCCAATTTCTATCAAAACTTATCTGCTAACACTTCCACTTCTTGAGTCTTAAAGTTTGTTTGCAGGAGGTCAGCTGTAAAGGTATTTTCAGCTTTCCGCTTTCATGCGATTGTTTAATATTGTATGCTGTTTGAAAATCCGACTCTCACTCGTTTAAATGTTTTTTTTGGGGGGGCGGGGGCTGTGTGAATGAAACAGTATAGCACTGTACATTTGTCTGGCGGGATGGATACAAAGAGAGGTGGTGAGTTGACTGGGGCTGATGGGAAAACACACTGACAGCACTTTTTATATCAGTTGTCTTTTTTTAAATGGAATTGTACATTTTACATACGATGGTTTTTGAGAGTGGAGTGTTCCCGGGCAAGGCTAGGTGGAGTGTGCACCCTTGCCTTAATATAAAGGTTTGAGGGGTGAACTTGCCAGACAGTGGTTAATTTGTGCCGGTGTGCACCATCAGAACTTATTTCAGAGAACGGTACTCTGTTGCACCATCCCACAGATGTGATCTACACTTGCAACAATGTTCTGTGCTCACCCAGCTGACAGCGTCCACGATTTGGACTGAAATCAGTGCTTTAAATGGGCCGGTACTCACCGGTATTGAGTACCGGCACTTTCGGATTTTTTTGCCGTCAGTACCGGCACTTCCCTGTATCCTAGGGAGAGTACCGGTACCCTGATCCACAGCACGGCAGGCGCAGGTTAGGTTTCTCCTCCAGTGTAGGGCAGATTCCGCACTGCTTCCGAGGAGCATGTAATTACGTGTAATGTGCTAATCTGTTTTATTTCCATAAACGCATTTCTCTTGTGTTTTGACATGTGCTGCAACTGGTACAGAAGTCATTAGGTATGAACATATCTTGCCCTTCGCCCCTCCCACTTGCCACACCTTTATTTTAATGAGTACATGCACTTATTTTTTCCCATTTAAAGCACTGACTGAAATCAGTTGCACATTACTGGCTCTCCTAAGGGTTGACTGCTATCTTGCATGATGGAAATTACCGTCGGTAATCACATAAAACAAACGTGTCCTGTTAGCCGGAGGAAAGGTGTTGCAGTCCGGAATTGCCTGTGAGCAGCGCAGGGTGTTCTGCTGCGTGCTTGCTTTCTAGCTCTCCATCTCCATGAAGTGAGAAAGTGTGCCTGCACCAGTCAGCGAGAAACAAGCAGCTTAGACCCTCAGCCTGTTCATTAATCGTGCATCGGTCTGCCCAGCACTCTCAGACATCTAGATTCCGATGCTGCTCAGCAGAGCACACTGCTTGGATCAGACTTGCTTCCCTGTGAGGAATAACGCAGCCCTGAGTGGACAGGCGCATGCCTGCTGCTCTCTTTGCGGGCCCTGGAGCAGAACATCAGGCAGAGGCCAATGATCAAGAGAAAGACCGGCTCGTCACTCGGAAGGCGACAGAAAGCACGTGCTCGTTGCCTGTGCAATAGAGATGCTTTGCGAGGAGTGTTCTGCGTTACAGAATGTGGAGCGTGTGTTCTCGTGTACAAACTCCTATCTTTTCAAGCAGAAAAGGCCTCTTGAAGAGGTGTGGCGCCACGGCCAGGGTGACTGATTCCGAGATCCGGGGATTACGGTTCGATCCCCAGCGCCGCCGGCAGTTTAGCCCAGCACCATTTGACTCTGGGCAATAGCTTGTTTAATCTTCCCGACGGCCCCCAACGCCTAGAGACCCTTATGGGTGATTGTTCGCGCTTTACAAATGTGGATTATTATTGACAAGAGTGGCTTTTCCTCCATGGGCCTTGCTCCAGTCCCAGGCCCCTCTGCCTCCATCCGACCTTCCAGCTCTCCCACATATTCAGATTTCCAATATGGCGCCTGCGTTTATCTATGGCTGCAAAAAAGAAATAGCTTCCCAGCAGTTTTCCTTTTTCCTTCGGGGTGCACTAGCATAGCACTCTGTGCCCACACCTAGCCAGGCATGCTGAGTCTGTACAATAATTAATCTCTGACTTTTCGGCGTATCCACAGCTTGGGCCTTCTGTAGAAGATTAACTTCTGCCAGGTTATCAAAGCTCCTCAAATGTGCCCCCACCTCCACTTAGCTTTAAAAACTTACATTGAAACAGGTCCCATTCAGGCATGATATTCATGTCTAAACTTTACAAGAAAAAACTGTGTGTGTCAACAATGAGTTTAAGTATCCTTAAGGTACTTCAAGCCAGCAATGCAGCCCCCTTCACAGTTCACGAGTTTTCCTTCATGTTGCAATGTGTACGTGTCCTTATCCTCTAAGAGTATATTTCATATTCTCTGATGTTTCTTAAGTTTTATTTTTTAATGTAGCAGATAAGTCTTGTATTGTGCAAAATGAGTATCGTCTATGCCTTTTAGCACATTTAGGTGAAAATACCGCAGTAAAATGCACTATTCGGGCAATAAGCACATCCTCAGGCCAAAGTGGGGTAAAAGGCCGCTTTATTGGACAGGTAGGCAAATCAATACATAATCATATACAATTCAGGCCTCACTAATACATATTCCAAACTATCACCCCCCGCCCCTAAGAATTTTCCCCGACAACAAACTTCCCCAACATTGTTCGGCCTAATCCTCTTCCCCAAACCCCTATCTACATCTCCTGCCTACCTCTTGCCTCCAACCTCGCTCCCTTGCTTCCCTCTGTCCGAAGCTTTCGCTAATGCCCCCAACCCTTCCTGCCTGTCTTGATCTCCTCCAACTCTGCCACCTGTCCAAGCGACAACCACCAAATGTCAAGAAACATTTTATGTATAATCCAGCGGAATTGAATATAACTTATTTGAAGAAACAGAAAAGAGGGGGTGGGCGGGCGGGCCAAAATTTTCGAACCCTACCTCACCGCCGACAAAGTAAGTGCGCAATGGGGGTTTCGCACTCTTGGTGCTCGCGCTACTAGCGCCAGCCAATCACAAATTGCCTCCTGTCCTAGGGCCGTACTAAATGCCCGAAGCTGCCCGGGGGTGGACAATCTACGAATGCCACCCCCAGGAGCCCTCATCGGGCAATAAGCACGTCCTCAGGCCAAAGTGGGGTAAAAGGCCGCTTTATTGGACAGGTAGGCAAATCAATACATAATCATATACAATTCAGGCCTCACTAATACATATTCCAAACTATCACCCCCCGCCCCTAAGAATTTTCCCCAACAACAAACTTCCCCAACATTGTTCGGCCTAATCCTCCTCCCCAAACCCCTATCTACATCTCCTGCCTACCTCTTGCCTCCAACCTCGCTCCCTTGCTTCCCTCTGTCCGAAGCTATTCCTAATGCCCCCAACCCTTCCTGCCTGTCTTGATCTCCTCCAACTCTGCCACCAGGAAAAACCCCTAACCCAGGTGTTTTTCCTGTCCCCCCCCCCCCTTCCTGGGAAGAAATTCCATTGTTATCTGGACACTTGTCATCAAATGATTAAAACACCACTACTGTCGCCAAACAGGTGAAACCCGTTATTATTTCATGAAGCAGTGTTATATCCATATGCACACAAAAAACACCACACTGTCGCCAAACAGGTGAAACATGTTATTATTTCATGAAGCAGTGCTATATCTATATGCACACAAAAAACACACAGTCGCCAAACAGGTGATAACGTATTTACCATATATACGAAAAACCCTACCACAGCCCTCTAAGGATTTTTTTTTTTTTTTTTATTATTTTGGGGGGAGGAGAGAGGGGAGAATGTAAAAGGAAGGGGGGGGGTGAGTGTAATCAATAAAAACCATGAAACAACCTGTGTATCTATTGAGTCTAACAATGATGCTGTCGCTCCAACAGCGAATTATCGACACCATGTTTGTAATTGCAGCATTTTAGAGATCATCTCTTTTAGTTTTAATATATATAATTTCATTACCAATAAAAAATAAATGGACACCATCATGTCTAAAGAGATGGTAGTCCTCTTTTGCGATTTTTGTCATGAATGAACCAATGTATTCCATTACCAGAACGAAAATTGATGTAGATATGTTCACTTTCTCTCTTGCTCTTTCCACTGCCGTAAATCTCCATGCCCCTCTCCAAAATATGCGTGGCATTAATGCTGTTGACACGATCTGTACTTTGAACCAGGTCTTTGCTGTCCCTCCTCCCCCCCCCCCACTAAAACCCAAATTCTTCCCTAAATGCCTTTTCTGACTGTTTTGCTGCCCATTTAGTGAACGAATGTCCAATTATCCAAACTTGTCGTTGTGACAGTAATAAACTTTCCACCCAACCTGAAAAGAAAAAACAATTAATATCCTTGCTTATGAACTGCAGAATCTAATTCTCTAATATAACGACGGCAACAATCTGAGGACCAGTGCCCTAGTTATGTAACATCACTGAGATAAAACCCCACCTGACGACTTCTGAAGTCGCACCACTGCCGAACAAGTGTGTACCAATTACTTTTATTTTTTTTTAATTTATTTTTTTTATTTTTTTTTATATTATTAGTTTCTTAAATTTTATTTTTTACGACTTCTTTGAGATTGACAGCGATTGGGAAGCTTTTTGCCGAGATCCAACTAGATGCCTAAAAACTAAATTTTAAATTGCACCTCCTATTACTAGAAAATCTAAACCAAGCTTGCTTGTGGCACAGTGGCCCATCTATGTTTTGTAATAATACTCTTGCACCTTTAACCGCTTGATCTATTTTAGAACGTTCAAGAAAGATACATAGCGATGAACGGACCATATAAACATTCTGTACTTTGAGCTCTCATTTCATATTGTTTTTTGTCTTTGCCCAACCCTGCAGGATTGGCGCACCCATCTGCCCCGCTGATGGCTCGTATCTCCAACAATTTTGTACTTTTTGCTGATGAGCTTTCGATGAGCTGATGAACAGTCAGTTCAACCAAATCCCATATCTCGCTGTGTTCCTGAGTCTACCGTAAATCAGATCTGAGCGCCAAACCACGGAATCTCTCCCACCGAAATTAAGCTAGGGCATCTGTGATGTTAGTTGCCAGTCTCGCATTATATTTAAACTTGAAAATTTTGTTCACTTTAAACATCCTAGCATAAATGTTGTAACAATTTTAACAACTGCCTATCCTTGGCTTTCTACCCTTTTCCTAAAACCACTACAGTTTTATTATGAACATTATGAACATTAAACATCGACACTGTACCATCTGTTCTGCCGTTCTATTTTCCAACTTCAATCCCCAGACAGCCAAAACAACTATCAATCAGGAAACAACTCCAAGAATGCTATGTTTTTCTTTGCTGCTACCCATCTGGCTGGCCAATGCTCTGGGCATCACCTTCCTTCCCAAAAGAGGCCGAAACCATTAGCACCAGAAGCATCGGAGAATAACTACAACTGCCAAACAAAACCCGCATTCAACTACCTGATTGTGACACTCTTAAAATCTTTCAAAACCATAACCGTACCTGAAAATCGGCCCGCATGCTGGCAGTTATCCTGATTCTATTATGTGGTAATTCAGTACCTGACATGGAAAAAACCCCAAACGCCTACTAAAAATTCTGACTGCCCGTATGATTTTGCAGGCAAAGTTCGAATGGCCTAGTAAAACATTGAACTTCAGACCAAGTCAATTTGTTCGCTTGTCTTGCATATTCAAGAAAACTGGTCAGTTCAATTATTTTATTCTCAGGGAGCCTGGCTTCCGTTCCAGATGTATCTATTTTACTGCCGAGATGTTACACAGCAACTAGGGCCTTCCATTGTGTCTTCCGCTAGAGAAAACCCCCATGTCTCGCGCAAAAACCTTAAAAATAAATAAATAAAAATCTCTCAATGCCTTTCCCACTGCTGGGAACACGCACCTACCATGAATAAAAATTTTTAAAATAGCGCATCGTAACACTGTGTCCTGTTCGAAAAGATAACTGCACTGGTAATAATCTGAACGCTGATTTAATGCCACATCTCGCTAATTCAGAATCCTCCCCTCTGATTCTTATCGTTTTTTATGCCGTATCTACCTGAGCGAATTTGACCATGGAGTCTTCCCGTGCTATAAAGTCGTTCATAGAGGAACCATGAGGCCATGACAAATGTTGGATCTTCCTGACTTCCCCTTTTGTTTTCCTGGGTACCCACCTAATAGAGAAACTATGATTGTCCAACGGCCATGAAGCGAAAAGGACCTGCCCTCCTCCCTCCTTTTCCTCTGTCAACAACTTCTTTCTTCCGATATGTGGAAAGACCTCAACGGACTCTAAATTTCTTGCAAATCTGCGACATCTAGGCCACTGATATCCCAGTTTAAAATCTTCCTTGAAACCCCATTCCAGTAATGTTGCTTCATGTGTGTCAGGATAAACCTTTAACCATCTAAACAAATTGTCAGACTTAATTGGAGTATAAACCCTTGTTTCAAGATTGAAAGGCCAAAAACCCCTTTCTTTGTCTGAGACCCCTCCTCCCTCATTGGGTTGCTCTCCGAGACCTTGCATAATGTCGTGCTTCCCACCACACCTTGAGCACTCATGCTTGTATTTACAAGGGTTCCCACCCCCCCATCCCTTATTGAAAAGTCCAGCAGGTGCCAGATACTAAAGGTTTGTGGTCTATTCCGACTACCGCCACCCCCCCCCCCCCCCCCCCCCAGGGTGGGTCTGCTCTGAAAAGGCCGATTAGGAAACCCTTAAGCCACTTGCCGTATGCATGGATGGAGGAGGCAGTTAAGGGTACGTCCATTGAAACCAGAATTCCTTATCTACTTCCCCCCATGGCTTATCTGGAATTAAAAATATATATAGTCTGGCGTGGAATTCCTCGTCGTGGTGCAACCTGGCAACCCCCCAAAATTCTGTGGAAGCTTTCTTTATTGTGTCTGAGTATGTAAAATTGGCAAATGAGCTATTGGTACATTTTCGACAGTATATGCTCGCGAAAATAAGGATAGCTGATGTCCTTGTAACAATATTGGTTGGCCTCTTGTGTCTTTTCGCCAAATCCCACGCTTCCTCCCTTGAACTTCTATTGCTTGTATCTCCCTAAGCAGAAGCTTAAAAACACATCAATAAAATCCCCCTTCCGGGTCTTTTCTTTTGTAGTCTTAGTTAAATGAGCACCCAATGGCCTTGACAAACCAATATAAAGTAAGGACCTCAAATTCGCTGTGTTTAATACCTCACCTTCAGCTTTGTTACTCGTATCCGAGCTCACCGTAACTTACACCTTGTCATCTGACATCTCACCATCTATTACAACTGGTCTAAATGTATTTTGTAATGTTACTTTATTATGTTCCCTGTCCGTTCCTAAACTCTTATCTGCACATCAAAATTTTGTGAGAACACTGTGTGTGCGCCTCACCTGGGTTTGTAGATGTATGTGCGTCCATCAAAGGTTTTTCCCTCGTCCCTTTAATCGATGTCCTGTACTGATTCTGCTCTGAGCACCTTCGCTTTCTTTGTCCTGTGAAAATTAAGATCTAGAGACATGTTTAGCAAACCCCCCCCCCCCCCCTCTTCTGTAAAGATTCCTGAAAGGCTTGTAATAGCACGTCTTCTTCAATAATTTCTTCCTCTTCCAATATTCATTATCGTCGTCCACTATAAAAACTACCTACCACCCCAATACTCCCTACTCTACTCTACTCTAAAAACTACCACCCCTCCTACTGTATGCTCCCCGTCTCCTATACCCCCATCATACACTTTCCAAATAATAGCCTGTGCGCACTGCGCCCCTTTCCGTGCATCCAACGACGTGGGAAATTTCGCTCGAAAAATTCCCTTCATCTCAGCTTCTGACGTTGCAGGACGCTAGACGCCTGACCGAGCTATCCCTACTGCCCCTTCTTGCGCTTGGCAGTATCTCGCCCTCGTGGGCTGCAAAAAACGCTTGAGTTTGCAGCAGCCGGATGTCTGTTTTCCTTTAATTTAATAATCTAGCTACATATGAATCTCTTTCGGTATCCCCACGCCTTGTCCACCATGTGCTGATTTTATTGTGGGATTCTCCTGACTGACCTCTGCACTGCTTTGTATATCAAGGGCAAGATCTTATCGCTATCTGCAACTGCATGCTTGAATAAGTATCTGCGTCATTCATAAACTGTTAAAAACGGTGTGCTTTTGTATCTAAAACCATTGGTTTAATTTCTGACGTTACAATAAAAAACACACCCCTCATTAGATACTATGAGGGACAAAAATCTAAAAGTGGACAGCCCGAAATATCCACTACTTATTTTAAATTGTTTTTTGCCAACTATAAATATATCCTGTTTACTCTCCACAACCTTTGCTGTTTTTGAAAGGTAGGGCTATGCAGTTGCTCTGAATACCCACTAGATGGAGTATTCGACATTTATTTATTTTTTGTTTGCATGTTTATATAGCGCGAACTTGACCCGAAGGTATTGGAGCGCTTTACATAGTACCGTATGTACATTACACATTTTAGAGCATGGAAATTAAATAATTTGCCCCAAATGTGGACACTACCTCAAGGCTCGAACCCTGGTTTCCCGCCCAGAGGCGGCAGTGTAGCTGATGGACCACATCCTAAATAAAGAAAATTCAAGAGTGAGTCTGTCTTCACCGACATGACTCCTTTTGGTTACGCTTAAGACGGGGACTGAAACAGGCACCGCGCAAGTGCGCAGCCTGCCCCATCTTTATTCAATGCCGGTGACCATCCGGGCCTACTGGCAAACGCGGGAGCCGCCGGCCACAACAGGTGAGGAGCCCGACAAACCTCCTGCACCCAGCGCTGACACCCGCGATCCCACACTCGAACCACAAACGGTCAGGGCCGCTGCAACGCCGCCCACCGCGCTTACCGCTCCACACAAACCAAACGACGCCAGGCGCAACAAGGTTCTCCCTTCCATCTGCGACAACACACGCAGCGCCTCCCAAACTAAAAACGGCCGCCTCCGTATTACAAAATTTTCGAACCCTACCTCACCGCCGACAAAGTAATTGCGCAATGGGGGTTTCGCACTCTTGGTGCTCGCGCTACTAGCGCCAGCCAATCACAAATTGCCTCCTGTCCTAGGGCCGTACTAAATGCCCGAAGCTGCCCGGGGGTGGACAATCTACGAATGCCACCCCCAGGAGCCCTCATTGTCCTATTTTCGCAAACATTTCTTGGCATGAGAGCTCCCTCGAACTCTTCTTGAGAGTGAGCTTCCTTAATTTTCGTGCAATCTGCAGTACAGTTTTGACCATGGTGGCCGGCAGCGGCGCAACTAGAGCCAAATTTCGGGGGGGGGCTGAGCAAACATTTCGGGGGGGGGGCTGAACTTTAAGCAATAGGTAGAGTGGAGCTGCAGGGGCTCTTAGAAGGGGTGAAACAACAGCGTGGCCTCATTAACATGCAAATGGTCTTTTAAAGACCGGTGAAGTGCTCGGGTGCGGCCATGTGTCTGCCCAGGAAGCTGTCTCATTCCGGGCTGCCACACACGACGGGGGGGGGGCTGAAGCCCTTTGAGGCCAATGGGTGTTGCGCGCCTGGTGGCCGGAGACTTTGCCTACGATGAAAGTGGGCTGCACTAGTGGGCGACACCCTCCTCAGAGGCGTTTTGGGCACCTGCTCATATTTTGTATTGACCTATTTAAGTGCCATATTGTTCACACACTCTCAAGAATCTCCCAGCTTCACGGTGGGCTAACCAGGTGTAGAAGGGCTCTGACCCAAGACTCCCTGAACTTGGTACATGGGCTGGTGAGGGTTTGCGGATTGTTTGCTGTGAGTGCCAAAGATCCCTCTGTTTTGCTCAGGACTGTTAGCTGTATTAGTGCCTATCTGGGACTCTTTTGAATTCATCTTTAGTCCTCCAAACTGCTCCCACCATCATGCCCTGTACTGTGCTCCTAGGAGCCCCTCCCACTCCCTAAGGTCGCTGCTGCTCTGTGGCTGGGGTCTTGGGCCAGCTGCATTCTGTCAGAGGATCACAGAGATGTTCAGAGTGCCCCATCATGAGATGTTGTATCACTGGCATTTTTTCTAACCTCATCGGAGGCTACTCTTATTCCCTGTGACTGGTCCATTTGCTGGCTTTCCCAGAGTGCGTGTGAGGTAGAAGGAGATGGCAGAGCCCCTGAGAGCTGCAGAGGGCCGCAAAGTGACTACAGCGGGAGATACATTACTGTAAAGTTCAAGCTACGTGGCAGCAAGTGACTTAAAGGTACACTGGGGCAGCTATTAAATGAGACATTCTCTAGTCAAGAGGCACCAGATTTGATCCAATAATGTTTCTTCCAGGAACTGCTCTCTGGCGCCGCCAGAGGGCGCCAAACCACACAAATTGCTGCTCCATCCACCTGATATGGCAACATTTGGCTGTATATCAGGCAGGCAATTAGAGCCAAATTTCGGGGGGGGGGGGCTGAAAAAGATTTCGGGGGGGGGGGGGGCTAAGTCTTCCAGCCATAGGCAGAATGGCTGTAAGAAGGGGTGAAAACACAACAAAAGCCTCATTAACGAGTAAATGGTCTTGAAGTACTCTGGTGTGGCTGCAATTAGACGGACGCCAGCCTGCGAGGCTGTCTCAGCCGGGCTGTCACACACGACGAGGGGGGGGGGCTGAAGCCCGGTGAGCCCAATGGGTGCTGCGCGCCTGCTGTATATGATTCCATCTAGTTGCTGGCATCAGTTCCTGTTTTTTCACACTTCATTGACACAAATACGGAATTCTTGGTATTTTACCATCGAAATTCCTCAATAAATTCAACAGCGAATAGGTCTATTCTCGTCCATCCCTCATCAACTGATTCCAACAAAACTCACCTTCCAGCATCCGATGCTTCAAGGACGTGACTCTGCTCTACCATTCGTGACCGATTCATGAATTCTATCTCTGTCATCTTCATGGAACTACTCCACACTTCATCATCCATTTCTGTGGGACCAGCTGTACGAGGGCCACCTCTTTGATAAATGGATATTGCAGAGGCCGCCGTTCCTCCCCGAAGGGGGGGAGAGGCTCAGGGGCCGGCGCCATAACCCGCGCCGCGCCGAAGGTGGCGAGAAGGAACCGGTTCTGGGCGCCCCCGGCGACCGGAAGCGGCAAACAGTAGCCCCTCCTGCCCACGCGCTGGCCTCGCGGCTAGCACCCCCCCCCGCAGCCAATGGGGGGGCGAGGCAGGATGCAAACCCCCCAATGGGGGGGCATGCCCGATCGGCGGGAAAAGGAAAATGAGGAATATAAGGGACCGCTCTCCCAGGGAGCTCCTAACTTCGGGGAGCAGGGAGAGCGGCGCACCGACGTAGTTTCCTGCAAACTCAGACGAAGGACGAAGTGCTGCCCGGATGAACGACGAAGTGCTGCGCAAGGAAACGGCGACCAGGCGTAATAAGGACGGCGGTGACCAGGCGCGCCCAGCTCCCGAGTGGCGAGACTCCCAGGTGGTGACCTGCAGCCGTTGATCGGAGCGCCCTCCAGTAACAAGAGAACGCCGGGGAGCAATCCCTGCAACAACGCCGGGTGAGGAGAGTCACGCTGCCGCTGCTCGAGGTTTTTCACTGAGCCTACCGGAGCCCCAGGGCTCCCTCGAGCAACCGAGGAACGAGACCCGACTACAGCCTTCGCCGGTGGGAGTGGAGTGAGCGGACAGGACGGCGGAGGGCGGGCGCACAGCCCCGAAGTAATACTCACTTTTTGCACCGCTCTCGGACTTCAACGCCCCGACAGCCTGTCCCGTCCCGAGGATCGGCTCCGTTTTCTCAGCAGCGGCGCAGGCGCACTGGGCGCAGGTGCACCCAGCGGGACGCGAGCGTATAGTGACGTCCGTTCTCGACGGGCCTACTTAAAGGGACAGTACACCGCCGCACGTCAGCGACGCTTGGGCCGGTCTCGAGGGGACCACAACGCGGCATTTGGAACAGTGCAGCGACCCGCAGCTTGGGGGGGCAAACTCGGCCTCGGAGCTGGAAAAGACATTGGTGAGGCGGGAGGGGTGAGCGAACAAGGATACCCGGCCCATCCAGTTTTTTCCAAGGACAACCAGGACTAACGTGGTTGGGAACCAGCAAAAAAAAAAAAATAATAATATACAATATATACTTAAAGCGTTATTTGGTGCATAGGCGAGCGGCAGCACCCCGCCAACAACGATGGCAGAGGGGCAACCTGAAGAAATTACTGAGCTCCTAAGGCGCATCAGGGAGGCAGCGGAGGTCCATGGCAAGGACTGGCTGAAGCCACATTTGGGCCAGGACGGAGGAGGAAATACAGAGGCGCAAGCAACAGAGGACGCTGGCCCGCCATCGCCCAAGAAACAGAAGACGGCAACACCAGGGTCGGTTGCACCAGGGCAGGCTCAGAGGAAGGTCCCCAGAAAGAAGCCGCAAAGACGGAACACGCCACCAGGGGGCGCACCAAAAGGGGACAGCGGCGGCGACCCCAGCAGAGCTACAGGCGGTGAGCATATATCGACTATTGTGCAGGAATGTGTGAAATCAATGGCGCCCCTATTGTTTAAAGGTTTTGGGCAGGGGTCTGGGGAAACCGTGACACAGCGCGCAGATGACGTACCCAGCTTGCCATGGCACTTGATAGATCCCGGGTGGGCCCGGCACGCTAGATTGCAGGGACAAGGGGGGCAGAGTAGCCAGGGCAATACAGGGTCACCTCTGGCGGCATGGGGATACACGGGCGGTGTAAGCACCCCAGCAGGTGAGTCCCCAGCTGCGGAGGGCTACAGCAGGCCATCCCCGGGCCCTGCGTCCTTGACCACAAGAGCTACGGGCTTGGCAAGTCTTATCCCGGTGGCAGTCAAAGAAAGATATGGCGGAAGGAGTTAATAGACATTTTTTCCTTGCTGGAGGTGCAACTGGAAGGGTTGGACCTCACAGCATGCGATAGGAAGGAGGAAGACAAGAGAGAGAGGCGCGGCGCCAGGAAAGAGCGAAACTTTGACAATTGGTTAGATGCATTTAGAATTATGGCATGCATCATGTAGAAAAGTTTCCGCGCTGTGCAGCAGATTTATGGCTATACGAATCTAATATTCATTGGGCCCAGAGACAATTTCCAGGGGATGCATGGCTGGAGTATGACAAAGGTTTTAGGTTGAAGATGCAGAGGCATCCAGAGATGGAATGGAACGAAGAGGATGTCTCTGGGTTCATACATAAGATGCTAGTGGCAAAAGAGGTGAAAGCCTGGGCGGGTAAAAATGACCAGTCCTTTCGGAGTTCCTATAGAGGGAAGGGGAAGGCGTTCCATAGGCCCAAGTTCAGCGCGGGGAAACCAACCTCTTCTAATGGCCCACCTGCAATTTGCTGGAAATTTGTTGCCGGAGAGTGCACGTGGGGTGCAGCATGTAAGTTCCTGCACGCATGTTCCAATTGCGGGGGCGGGCACCCGTCAGCTGGGTGTAGAAGCAAGCAAGAGCAGAAGAGGGACAAAAAGGACAAGAAAAGAAAACAGTAAGAGGGATCTGCGGGGTCTGGAGGATTGCCAGTTAGCCAGGTCCCCAATTAACATACATCAGCTGCGTAAATTGGCAAATAAATACCACAACAGAGCAGACGCAGCAACATTAGTCAAAGGTTTTGAAGAAGGTTTTGTTATACCATTCAGTGGCACACCTCCCCTGGGAGGGGCAGAGAACTTGAAATCCACTAGACAGCACCCAGGGGTGGTCACCAAGAAATTGGCGAAGGAGAAGTCATTAGGCAGGATAGAGGGCCCCCTACCACTGCACCTGCAAAAAGGCCTGGTGATCTCCCCCCTGGGGGTCGTGCCCAAAAGGGAGCCAGGACAATTCCGGCTCATACACCACCTCTCTTTCCCTGAGGGATCTTCAGTGAACGATGGCCTAAGCCCAGAGGCATGCTCGGTGAACTATGCATCCGTGGACGATGCTATTGATATGGTAAAAATGGCAGGGCGGGGGGCACTAATGGCAAAAGCAGACATAGAGTCCGCTTTTCGTCTGTTACCTGTCCACCGCTCCAGTTTTCATCTGTTGGGTTTCCAGTGGGAAGGGAACCTATATATTGACAAAGCCATGCCCATGGGCTGCGCCATATCATGCGCATACTTTGAGATGTTCGCCACATTTGTAGAATGGGCACTGCATGAGAGACACCCAAAAGGGGGGAAGCTCCATTACCTGGATGACTTCATGTTTACGGGTCCCCCCCAGTCACCAATTTGTGGGAGCGCGTTGGCAGCGTTTGAAGAGCTGGCAGGGGCGCTAGGGATTCCCCTGGCCCCGGATAAAACAGTGGGCCCTTCCACACAGCTCACATTCCTAGGCATAGAGTTGGACTCCGTGGCCGGAACGGCTAGGCTCCCTCAAGACAAGGTAGAGGACTTTAGGGCGGAAGTGCGAGGCCTGTGCGGTAAGAACAAAGCAATGCTCAGAGAGCTACAAAGGCTAATTGGGAAGCTCAACTTCGCTGCCAGGGTTATACCAGTGGGTAGGGTGTTCGCAAGGCGACTCACGCAGTTGACAGCAGGCCTCACACATCAGCACCATCACGTACGGTTGGGAGCAGGGGTAAAGCAAGACCTATGTATGTGGGATAAATTTCTCGCGGACTTCAATGGTGTCCTCATATGGAGGGAAGGCTGGGTAACAGCCAAGCAGATAGCCCTGTTTACCGATGCAGCGGGCAGTGCAGGATTTGGGGCAATTCTTGGCAGGAAGTGGTGTGCTAGGCAGTGGCCGGAGAGATGGCACAGAATAGGTCTCACAGACAACATAACATTTTTGGAGCTGTTCCCCATTGTGGTTGCCATGACAATATGGAAACGTGAGCTAAAGAACATGAAACTAACACTCTGGTCTGACAACAAGGGGGTGGTGCAAGCCATTAACAGGGGGGCGGCTAGGTGCCCCGACATCCTAAGGCTAATGCGTCAGTTGGTTCAATTGCAGCTGGACGGAAATTTGGAGGTGAAGGCCCGCCATGTCCCGGGGGTGGACAACACAGTGGCAGACGCCCTATCCAGGTCACAGATGGACCGTTTCAGGGAACTGGCGCCCGGGGCGGACGAACATATGACACCTTTTTCCAGCGCAACTGTGGGACCTGGGGGGGTAGATCTCTCGATCCTGGTGAACCAGTCACTCACCCCCGAAGCGGCTAGGCGCTACAGAAAATACGCTGCAACAGTCATGGAGATAGGTGGGGTCCAGTCCCTGACCGACAGGGAGGGGACAAGAAAAGCGGCGGAGCGCTTTACACAGTGGGCATTTGCCAACAAAAAGACAAGGTCCTGGGCACAGGCCCATCTGGCAGCCATGGCTCATTTTGCAAAGATCCATACGGGGGAGGACCCGACAGCATCCTTGTACCTCAAGGCGGCCATGAAAGGGTGGCGGCGGGTCGAAGGAAAAAGGGTGGACGGCAGGAGGCCCATAGATTTTGAGAAATTAGGCAGTTTGTTGGAAGCCGTGTCATGGTGTACGAAAGATAACTTTGAACTACTCCTGTTCCAAGCAGCGTTCTCGGTAGCGTTCTTTGGTGCCTTTCGCATTAGCGAGCTGGTGGCCCCCAGGAGGCAGGGGCCGGCTGAGCGCTGCATCCAAGCAGAGGACGTCAAGCCCGGGCCAGCCTCAGTGCAAATAAAACTGCGAAGGTCAAAAACAGACCAAGAAGGAAAGGGCGCGGTAGTGCAGCTGAGGTGCATCCAGAGCGACAGGTCATGTGCAGTATGCTGCCTGCAGAAATACATGGTGGCTCGCCCCACAGGCGGGGGAGCACTGTTGAAGCATCAGGACGGTAGTAACCTGAGCAGATTTCAATTTACTACATTGATGCGCCAAGCCCTGGATAAAGCAGGGCTGCCCTCGCGAGCATTCGCTCCTCACTCATTCAGGATCGGCGCAGCAACGGCGGCATCACAACACGGGCTGCCAGAGGCAAGAATCCAAGAAATGGGCCGATGGCGGTCCAGGGCCTACAAAACGTATATCAGGCCGCAGCTGCTTTGAACCTACGTAAAGGGTCGCGCCACTCGCCTTGGGATGCCGCACGGCAGGGTCAGTGGCGCGCAGCATGCCACCTTGGGATGCCGCACGGCAGGGTGGCACGGCACAAGAATTAAAAAAAAAAAAAAAGGGGGGGGCTGATACAAGGACTGTATGATGGTCTGATATGCACTCCATTGTTCAACAGGAAAACGCCCCCGGCTGGTATGGGTTGTGGGCCACTCATTTGTCGCCAGGATGGGAACTTGGTGGCGGCAGACAGGCCACAGGCTGGCAGACAGGCCCAGAAGCACGTGTATCCGGTGGCTGGGACAACCAGGGATGAGCTGGAGCAGGCTGACGACAACGCTCGAGCATCTCCTGGCGGATGCGGCATGGCATCCGGACCTACTGATCATCCACCTCGGGGGAAATGACTTGACACGCATGGGGAGGAGAGTGTTAAGCCACACAATGCAGGAAGACCTCGTAAGGGCATCGGCGGCGTTCGGGGGAACAACCATCATCTGGTCAGAAATGGTCAGCAGGGGGCACTGGAGGGGCGCAGAGTCCCACAAAGCGGTGGAGAACAGCAGAAGGAAACTGAACATCGCTATGCACAAATTTTGCAGTGCCAACGGCATGGAGTCAATCAGACATGGCTTGATTCACCCGGGGCGCCAGGAGCTATATGGCAAGGATGGGGTGCATCTATCAGATGAAGGGATGAAGGTGTTCTGGGGCAACCTATGGGGCGCGATGGCCTTGGCCTCTGATCGGTCTCTTATCATTTTGCGATTTGACACGATTCCCTCTCAGAGGCACAACTTTGTAAGACCCTCTAAACTTGGAAAGACATTGACTTATTTTTTTCCGATCTCACCTTTACTGAATCTCTCTGCACCCACTTAACATCTTTATTTGATTTGCACTCAGTTATTACTCATTGAAACAGAGAGGGATACATTTGCTTTGACCCTCTCTTTCTTTCACCAAAACTGTGTACTATGGGTACCTCTATTCATACACCAGCAATGTGTCCACACAGCCTCATAAATTGTCTTTGCTACATCCAATCTACCTCTCACAGCAATTTCTATGACTCATTTAATAAAATGGTTAGCTTTCTCTGCCATTCCATTTGATTAGGGATTATTATAAGCCACAGTTTTACACTATTTGACACGATAATGCAATAAAAACTCATTCATCTCCGTCGCCGAGGTGAACTGTGTGCCATTGTCTGTAACCAAATAAGGTGGAATGCCTTCCCTTGCAAATGTCTTCCTGAGAACTCTTATCATGCTGGCTGTTGTTATTTGACTCATTAAATCTACTTCTGTCTCGCATAAACATCAACCATGCCCAAGGCAGACCTTAAATTATGCTGTAAACAGTTCATGGATTAAATCTAAACGCCCCCTCACCCTGGTTTTCCGGGATCTGTGATGGGCTGAACCATCCCACCACCAACCTTTAGTTTTTTTTACACTTGGCAAAGAATTCAAACCCATACATACGTTGTTATTCTTTCTTCATAGATCCGTGGGTACCAAAAGTATTCTTTCACTTTCTTGATTGTGGTGGCCCTCATGATAAGCTTGCGCAATCTTCCCCTTAAATTGTTTGGCAAAATAAATATCTCACCCAGCATCAAATAGTCGCGCCCTCAACTGTCGATTCAGAAATTACTTGTAAATGCTGTCTTGCACCAACACTGACTTGATTTTTTTCTGTGAACTCTTTTGGTACTTCCTTTAAAATGTTATCCCGCTCCTGTGCTGCCATCCATTCCTCCTTCAATACTGAGAAATTGCACACTTCTAACTCATCACATTAACATGCTGCAGTTTCTTCTAAGGTCACAATTCCTCCATCAACATCAGGTAGAGGTAGGTGAGAACGACAGTCTGCCTGCTTATTATTCCATCCTGGATTGTATTCTACAGGATACTTGTAGCCTTGGAGTCTGGATGCCCATCTAGCTAAGCACGCTCAAACATTATTCACTCCCCATGTTGCAACACTCTAAGTAGTGGCTTGTGATCCGTGCGCAACACCATGCTCTGAGTCCACATGTAGGTTCGGAAATAATCCACGAGCCACGCAGTGGCCAATGCCTCTTTCGATGACTGAGTAATTTCTTTCAGAAATTGTCAAAAAATATGAGACAAAAGCCACTGTTTTTTCGGCGCCCTTTTATACTTGCGACAACACCACTACTACTTCTGCTGCACTCACATATACTGTAATAATGGTCCTTTTCTTTACATATCAAAATACGAATGGATTTTTTGCGTGAGCTATTTCTCATTTGATATTTTAGAATGCTTTTTTTCTGTTCTCACCACTGAAAGGACTTCCCCTTCTGTAACAACACTCTCATAATGTCAGTGTTATTGGCAATGTTTTTTTACAAATTTGCATTGTATTCTACTAAACACATGAACAACCTACACATCTTTATCACGAGGTTCAGGGGCACCCTTTATCACTCTTACTAAATCCTTTTGCGGTCTGACCTCCCCCAGCACAAATGGTGTACCCCAAATATTCAATCTCTTTTTGAAGAAAGCAAGCCATCAGAGTGTCATACCAGCCTGAGACAACTTGTCTAGAACTTTACTTCAAGATCAAGTTTTGTTCTAATGGTTAACCATGCCTTCCAAAGTTTTTCTCACCTCCTCTCTATAGGCTCCGGGTATGGTTCTTGCTTTGTGCTTCACTGGTTGTGCCCCTTCCTTTAATGCAATTTTGTGTACATTCCTAGGTTGCCTTGAAATACTCCTTTGGCATTACTCACTGTCTCCTCTACATTTATTGCTTCCACCACCATTACCTGTTCTTTTGCCCTCAGGTTAACGATGATGTGAAGATCATACTGGTGAACCCACGCTAATACAGGTGGTTCCGATCCTGCTATGTATACTTTTCCCATGATCTTTCTTGTACAAAATATTAGTTCAAAAGTGTCCTAATACTTCAATATTACTTTCCTGAATACTGATGGGATTAATGTCTTAGTTTCTAAACTGCCTTTTCTCCATGTTTTTATCCACAAATCATCTGGTATTATTATAAACATGGAACCAGAGTCCACCATAAGTTGTACTTCCCTCCTGTTTATTATAAAATCTGCTTTAAGCCTAAAATTTCTACCTTGATCTTGTCCAGTGTCTTTTACACTTAGCCTCAAGATATTGGTCATGTTACGCAAAAGAGGCTTCTACCCCTGTTTCTACATATACTGGCAAATGGTCCCTTGTCCCTCATTCTGACAATCTTCATCATTGGCAAAACACTGTCTTGAATCTGATCCCTGATAAATTCTGTCACACTTGGTACAACATTTGTTAATTACAAAACCTTGGGAGGGAATGGAATTGTCACCGAATACTTATGCCCCCCTGTCGGATCTTAGCGACCTGGATTGACATGTTGCAGGCACTGAACACAGCTTAGTACAGATAACAGCGACTGATTCTCAAAAGCCGGTTGTTAGGCCTATTGAGTATCGGCAGAGAGAGAATGTAGACCACCCTCTAGATCACTATAACCAGAACTGCCAGATTGGTCACCAGGGGGACAAGATCACATCAGCCATTTTACGCAGTATCCAGGGAGGGAGAGAGGTCAAACTGATCTCCTGGAATGTGGCAAGATTAGCTTCAAAATTCGAAGATGACAGATGGATCTAACTTATAACCTCTTATAAGATCATTTGCCTGCAGGAGACATGGGAGGTGGAAAATAAATTCTTTCTAGAAGGCTACAAGTTGTTCTTCCTCCCAGCGGAAGGCTCGACATGGGGGAGAGCTAAAGGTGGCCTAATTATATTTATCGCACTTGAGCTTTGCGGGTCCGTGAAACAATTGAACTGGAACTCTGCAGTGGCACAAGGTTTAAAGCTGGTGATAGGGAGAACGATACGGTTTACAATAAATAACTTTTATAATGCTAAAAATAGGAATTTTGGCCCACCATATTTGAAGGAGCTAGCTGGTCTCCTGGAACAGCTTCATGGGGGATGATTTCCCACAGGGTAATCTTATTCTGTTAGGTGATTTTAATTATCATTTGTGTTCAGACATCGTACAAAGTACTAGGCTACCCTTACATGCCCGGCAATAGAAGACTGGCACATGGAGCATTTCAAAATGCAGTAATACCTCTCAATAAATAGTCTCTACCCTTCTACATATAATGGAAGGGGGTATCCTACTACCATTGATTTTATTTTTGTATCATTAGCGTTGGGTCTTACCATATTGTTTTTTATGACTTTAGAAAGTCCCTACAGCGATCATAGCCCTTTGACTCTGGGGATGTGAGCACAGAAGCCTAAGTTAGTACAAGGCAGTAGGATGGTGGGAACAATTCTGCCAACTGATCAGAGGAGGAGTCTGCGGTGGTCTCAGGTGGACATCACGCTTTTTATTTATCTCTTTTCAAAGCGAGGCAACAGGAGATTCTGAAGTGCCTAGATATATCACCGTCAGAGGAAGATGAACTTTGTTCCTTTGAGGCCATCACAAAGTCAGTGGCTGCTCTTTTAACTGCCCCAGCGGCCACTACTCATTTGGATAGCCCAAGGTGGTTCGACAGTGAGTGTTCTCAGGCACTGAGGAAACTTAAAACAGCTCTGAAATAGATTCCTCATTATAGATCTCTGGTAGCCATTTGCCACAATAATTATAAAAAAAGCACTCAAGGAACGGAGGTCTTTATTAAAAAAACAGGCTTGGGATGAACTTATTCAGGCTAGCGAACTAAAAGATAGCTCCCTATTTTGGAAAGGCATCAACAGACCGTGCTTTTCTGAACCGGACAAACAGACCATATGTCATCATATTACACAGGATCAGTGGAAGAACCATTTCCAGGCAGTTTAAAATTACGGGGAGGGAGATAATTATAACAAAGACTGGGAGCCCCTCCTATGTGATTCTCAGATTAACTTCCATCTAGAGGAGGTTAAAATTGGTATAGAGGAATTGACCATGAATAAGGCCCCGGGCCCAGATGGGATCCCTCCGGACTTGTTCCGAAGTAACACAGATGTATGGTCCCCGATCTTGACTAGGGTTTTGAATGCGGCAGTGATATCTGATATGCCCCAGTCTTGGTCCACTGCTACTATTGTCCCCATTTATAAGAAGGGGGATAGGGATAATCCCAATTGCTACCATCTCATAACCTTGATTGACTCGACTGTCAAAGTTGTTGGGCGAGTCATATTAAATAGGTTAGTGGAGTGGGCAGACAAAAAACAAATTATCTTGGATATCCACTGCAACTTCCGAACAGGCAAATCTACAGTGGGCCAATCCCTGAACCTCTATTTGCTGATATCAAAATATACAATTGCCAAAGCTGGTTCCATATATCTAGGTTATATGGATCTCACTGCAGCGTTTGATAGGGTGAACCGCAGTAAACTGTGGTCTCTGTTAGATGAATTAGGTGTGGAGAGGGCAATAATAAACGCCCTGATGACTGTATATGCTCATAACTCAGCTGCAGTCCGATTCACACAAGAGGGGGGACTCACTGACAGTTTCATATGCACAAGAGGGGTATGCCAAGGCTGTATTCTTGCCCCTTTTATTTACGCTGTATATCAAGGGGCTAGAATCGGCCTTGATATCCTTGCAGGCCGATTCTTCGAGAATAGGCAGTAGACCAGTACCAGTTTTGCTGTATGCAGACAATGCTGTGCTCATAGCATGCACCCCAGAGCATTGCACGTTTTAATTGATGGGTTTGTCTCCTTCATGAATGGGCTGGATCTGTCCCCTAACTACGCCTAATTGTTTGTAATGGTAGTTGGTTGTAGAGGGAACAGCACAAAATCCTACAAGGCAGGCTCTTTTAGCATAGCCAGGGTACCAGCCTTTAAATACCATGGGGTTTTATTTGACGCCAAGTTAAATTGGAATAACCTGAAGGAAGAGAAGGTAATACATATGAGGAAAGCTATGGGAGCCATTGCAAACTATGCACACAGATTAGGCACATGGTCGCCTAGGGTAATTTTAAAATTATATCAATCAATCTGTATCTCTAAGGCCTTGTATAGGAGTGAGATCTGGGGTTACAAGGTAGTGGGTCAACTACAAACAACGCATAATACATTTTTTAGAGTGTTGTTAAAAGTCCCTCAGGGTACTCCTGCTTACTCGGTTCATGAAGAAATCGGGGTAAGCTTTATGACTAACTTAGTTGCAGTTAAGCCTCTTTTAATCAAGCTGTAATTCTGGATTGCCTTTCATTGGATCATGCCCTCAAAATCCCCTGGCTAAGATGCATCAAGGAAACACTGTGTGCCCTAGGAAGAACAGACATGTTTACAAATTATAGAACAGTGAAGAAAGAGGATAAAAAACGAATTATGAACTATTTACTAAGAAAGCTAGTGCCGAGCGAGAAGGAAAGGAATTGATTAAGCCGACAGTTAGAGCAAACGCTCTAGTTAAATCGGTGTTGGGAATAGAGCATTACCTCATTATTTTAACCAGTGCTTATGATTGTTTTTTAATTACTCATTTTAGATTCAACATGTTTCAACATTTAGTGGCCTCTCCTCCTGGCTTTGCAGCACGAGCTGAGGATAGAGAGCCCTGTGGCTGCGACAATAGGTCTCCACAGGATATTTTACACTTTGTCTTTTTATGTATATATTTTACATATCCCAGGTGACTCTATCTCAAACCCTACTTAAAAGAAATGGGATTTAGACAGGCTTGAATAGCACTTTTGCACATGCAACTTTTACAGAATGAACGCACTTTATTTGTGGTTATGCACTTTCTAAAAGCAATGATAAGATCTAGGAAATCCAGATATGATTGAGACAGAGAGGGGTATTTGTGAACGGTTCCATGCTGACATAGGACTTTGGTAAATTAGTTAGCACTTACAGTCGTGTATAAGTCAGTGGCATTCAAGATGAGAGTATATTGCACGATGTCACTTTAGAGTTGTTTAAATTAATGAAATATGCTTTTTAATGAACTCGATAATGTTTTAATGTATTGTATCTTTTATGGCTGTGTGCATTGCCGAATAAAGATTGTTTAATAATAAATAATAATAATAATAATAAACCTTTTCATGTTCCACTACATCTGATGCCTACCCCTTACTATTTCCATGTGCCTTATTGCCTATCCAATAAATGTCATCAATTGGTTCCTCAGTTGCAGCTAATTCCGTGGATATCTTGATGTCGTTTAGTTCCATTTCGTTCATGCAAGCACTTGAATCTTCAACAACCTTTACAAGTTATAAATCTATTTAATGTAGGATTTTTCAACACCCATACTCCTGCATTTCCTTGCTATGACATTGCACAATAAATTAGTCCTTAAATAGTTTTTCAGTCATTTTTCCAAATTGACATTTTATTGCCAATTTTCTAAGTCTTGCTTCAATTTCCTCAACTGACTCATTCAGTTTTTGTGTTTGAGTATAAACTTTAAGCCGCACAATTGCGTTGTTAACAGTTTTGGCAAATGTTTGCAATCTTTGTTTTGCATCCTTACATACTTCATCAATGGGGTTACCACGTTGATCAACAGCCACAGGCAGATATTTGAAGATGTGTTGTCCCTCCTTTCCTAATGCACTCAATACTAATGCTGTATTTCTCTTAGGATTGACATTTTGCCCATCTAAAGCTATTAGGTAATTTTCAAAAAGGTCACTTCAATCTTCTTTTTCTGTTGCTTGTTTCCCTGGCTGTGCTAGAAAGCTAGGAGGTTGAATATATCCTTGTTGATATTGCATAATGAATGCGTTTGTAATACCCTGAAAGTTGTTCTAAAAATGAGTTTTATGGCAAATAATTTGATAAGAAGTCAGCACACTGGAGGCTGTAAAGAACTGTTTTTGTTGCAATTACTAAACCAAACACATGGTGGCAGTGTGGTGAGCAGTTCTAGTCCAATCTTTACTTACACATATTTGATGCACAATAGGAGTTTCATGCGAGTCATCGTATACACAGTGACTCTGGTGTGAAATCACATGTGTACTGAACAGGATCCTAAGCATGTCATTTCCAAGCAAGAAAAGTTTCATTCAGGTCAGTGTTAATGCGGGGTCGCACCTGTGCAGAGTAAAACACAAGGAAGTACAATCATCCTGGTTGCTGAGCAATGTTCCAGCTTCATGTGGTGAGTTCTGTGAAGTGTGATGACTACCCGAGCAGCTTGATGAAAATCAAAAGTACACAGTTGCTTAGTTAATTTATCTGATAGAGACCTCTAGCCGCAGATTTCTTACTACACTATTACCCAGGCATCAGTCTGGATCTGGAAACATTTGGGGAGCTTTACCCCTGTGGGCAGGTAGGTGGTGTCGTTCAGCTCTACGTGGCATCATCCACGCCAGAAGTAATGTGTGTGGTACCTATACAGGTGCCAAGCCAGCACGCTGACGTCAGTTCTTTTCTTTCCGCTCCAGTCAGCGCGGATCCGGAGAGAGCTACCTCAGTCACTTTTAGACTGACCTTTTTTTGACCATTTGTTGAAGATTTTTGCGAGTCTTTGTCTCCCGGTGTGAGGATGTTCACCAGAAGGGCAGGTATTAAACCATGTGGTGCCTGTCACCATCAGATGTCAGTGATGGACCTGCTCTTTGGCTTTGGTGTCTGGAGTGCAATCACAACACCAAGGCGTGGGAGGATTGGTGCACCATGCATCTTAAGGCACTGAGGTAACAGTTCCTCAAGCTTCTTGCCTCCCAACGCTGACTGACCCCGTGACATTCCAGAACTCTGGTAGGAGGAAAGTCCCAAGACCGGTCGCGGAGTAGTACCTAGCGATTGTCGTCCCACTCAGTCATTGGGTAAGTCCGATAAGTTCCACAAAGAGAAGATGTCAAGGAAGTCTTCCAATTCATTGCACAAGTCTTTGGATGAGTTGCCATGCTGTCAGAACCCAAGGCCTAGTTCTGTGGTGGAGCCTGTGCCTGGGCCATTTCCGCACCTCCCTGAGTTTCCGGGAGTCAGAGTGACCCCACCCAACTCAAAGAATTTTATGAGGCTATGCACCTCATCTTTGGGTGACCTGACTCCACTGAAGCATCCTCAGGCCCAGGAGGACCCCCTACTGGTTTTCCGCTGGTGGGCTTGCCCTCAGAACCAATCTGGCCCCAGGGATCCATTGACTGATGCGGATGGGCACCGGTTTAGCGACCTCAACCTTCCCCAGTGCACGCTCCAGTGCTAATGCCACAGACACCCAGTGGTGATGCCACCCTCCTCATTATTCCCGACTCCAACACAGAGCTGTACTGGCGTTGTCCAACGCCGGCTCCAGCACCGACTGGGGCAGACTCCCCATGTTGGAGCCAGTGCCTTATTCCTACTACAAGCCTGGATTGGGTGATGATTGGGAGGGGTCTGAGGACTCTTATGGATACAAGCCATTAGAAGATAATGAGGACACCAGGTATCAGGATCTGGCTGATGCCAGTTGACTGGACACCTCCCCAGACACTGGCTTGGTCTCTCCCTCTACCGTGGCTATGAAAAAGAGAGCCTCAATCGCAATGGTGGTACAGACGGCAGTTAAGGTCCTGGACCTTGTGCTACCCTCAGTGACAGTCAAGACAAACGTCTTAAAGAAGGTGCTTCAGCCGCAAGGTGCCCCCACTGAACCATTTCTCCCATTTAATGAAACCCTTGATTACATCCTACTCTGGGGCCTGACCCAAGCCCTGAACAGGAGCTCCTATTCATAGAACATTTGCCCACCGCCATCACCCCGCCTCAGGAACCCCTATTTCCTCATCCAGCATTCCACCCCAGAGAGCTTGGTGGTCCAGGTTCCCACCTCGAAAATCAACCTTGGCACATTCCCTACCACCAGATAGGAATCCAAGAAGAGGGATGCCTTTGGGAAGAGTATGGTCTCTTCTGCCAGCCTGGCACTGTGGACACTGAACACCACATGCCTCTCGAGCCAATACTTCCATACGATATGGGACTCTGTTGCGCAAGTGCTGACCATGGTCTCAAAGGAATCTCAAGTCATACTCTCTCAAGTAATTGCTGATGGGCGGGATGCAGCCAAGTTCACCATAAGATGTGGGCTGGACACGACATACTTGCTGGGCAGAGTGATTTAATTTTTGGTGGTCCTTAGGTGCCACACCTGCTTGAGAACCACAGCTTTTTGGGGATGTCCATGCCTCACTCATGGACATGGCCTTTGATGGCTCCCTTCTGTTCGGAGAAAAGGCGGGCTAAGCATTGGAGTGATTTAAGGACAGCAGGGCTACGGCCAGGTCCTTGGACCTTTACATGGCCCCTTGCCAACCTCAGACTGCCTTCCGCCCCTTTTGTGGCCATGGAAGGGGCTTTCAATCACATTTCTACTCTCCCAGCACCACAGCCAGCAAGTTTCCCTATCTTTTCCGGACTCATGACCCATTCCACAGACCACGTGGGACAGGTAGCCAAAAGTTGAGCCAGTCCACCTTCCAGATAAATATCATGGGCATCCTTTGAGGGCAGGATATGACACCACCAGCACCACCGACCATTGGCTTTTGCAGCTCATCCAAAGGGTCTACTCCCTCCTGTTTATGACCACCACTCCACCAATGCTGCCCACTTATGATAGGCAGCATGACCATATCTTCTTCCTCAATCAGGAAGTGTTGGCTGTCTTGGCTAAGAGAGCTATAGAGAGGGCACCGCCATCAGAAGTAGGTCATGGTTGCTATTCCAGTTACTTTCTGGTGCCCAAGAAGGATGGAGGCTTTTGTCTTAGTCTAAATATGCACCTTCTCAACTTCTTCCTAAGAAAGGAGAAATTCAAGATGGAGAGGTGTGGCTCACTGGTTAGAGGCGGCAGACCCGTAAGCAGAGGACGGCCCGGGACCAGGGTTCGATTCCCGACGCGGCAGGGTCGTGGACCAGGGTCAGCGGGCTCGATAATTCTCGCCTCCGTGCCTACTCCAGTCAGGGACCACACTCGGCAACTCTGGGCATTAGCTTGCCTCATCTTCACAACGGCCCCCCCAGACCGCCGGGGATGCTTGGTCGCACCTTAGAGATACCCATTAGGGACCATCTATCAGGGTGAGCCAGGACGGGTTCCCCAGCGGTCGAAGCGCGGAGATACTCCTCCGGGAGTCGATTCTAGCGCTATATAAACCCACAATTAAATTAAATTAAATTTGCACAAGTCGTGTCTGCCCTGATCCTGGTAGACTGGATGGTAGTATTTGACTTGCAGGAAGCATATTTCCACATCCCCATCCTGTCTGCACACAGACTCTACCTGCAATTCATGGTGGGCCAAGAGCACTTCCAGTTTGCCATGTTACCCTTCTGCTTTACCAGTGCCTCTGTGGTGTTCACCAAGGTGATGACAGGGGTTGCATCACATCTTCTGAGGTCAAGGGTTCCAGACTTTCCCCATCTCAATGATTGTCTGTTAAAGGCGGGTTCTCTCCATGCATTTGTTTCCCAACTCCAGACTACAGCGAACCACCTGAACTCCCTAGGGTTCACTATTAATGTGCCAAAGTAACACCTGACTCCCTGTCAGACCCTTCCTTTTATTGTAGTTGTTCTAAACACTGCAGTTTCAGGCCTATCCCCCTGAGCCATGAGACCTGGATATTCAGGTTTTGATACAAATTTTTCAGCCTGTATCCTGGAGTTCGGTGAGAATGACCTCAACACTGCATTGGGGCCTGAAGAACTAGCGAGCATAGCATCAGGGGAATCTCTCCAACAGGGTTCAGATCTCTTAGGGAGCTGCAAAAGACCTGCAGTGGTGGCTGACAAACAGCGATTTGGTCAGTGGCATACCTCTCTCCCTTCCCAGCCAGAGCTAACTGTAGTGACAGATGCGTCACTTCTTGGCTGGGGCAGCCATCTGGGAGAGGTGGAGATCAGAGGACTATAGTCTCCAGCGAACTCCAGGCTCCACATACATCTGTTGAAGCTTCACACGACCTGGTTGGCATTGAAAGCCTTTCTTCCTTCAATCAGATGAAGGCTGGGACAGGTGTTCACGGACAACACCACCTTGTGGTAATGCAACAAACGGGGCGGGGTGGGTCATGCACCCTTTATCAAGAGGCTTTGCACCTCTGGAGATGGCTGTAACACCAGTGCATATCCCTGGTGCCTCAACACCTGGCTGACTCTCTGAACGGGAGAGCGGTGAACGCAGCCATCGATGCCTAGCGGATCACAAATGTCGTCTCCATCCGGAAGTGATGCAAGGTCTTTTTCAAGAGTAGGGAGAACCTTGGTTAGATCTGCTCACCGTCTCTGAGAACGCACAATAGCAGCAGTTTTGCATGCTGGAGTTTCCAAGGCGGCTCTTGCTCCGAGACAATCTTTTGTAGTTAGTGATTCTGCCTTTATATAATCACTTTGGAGCTTTGGTTCACCGTTGAAAGTAAAGACACTACTATCATATTATTTGCGACATCACCAATTCTTTATCCAGAATTGAAGGAACTCTGAGAATATTCACTTGTCCAGGTTTATATATGTGTGCCACAAAGTATTATGGGCACAGAGTTGAATACAATTTGGAGGCTGACAAATGTCTTCCTCCTTATGATGCAGATTTGGGCCTTTACTTAGACCTTGACAAACCACCATAGGGAGTTATGCCTTACTCATGATGCCCTTCTTTGGAAGACGTGCGTTCACTTACTTGTGTAGCTTGGAAAGCAGCAGAAGCACTGGAATTTTCACTCACTGCTGAAACAAAGTTCAACAGTTTGACTGGCTGAAATCCTACAGCCAACCTGAGGTGCTCCAGAACCTTTTTTTAAAAACTTTTGAAGAATTGCTCTGGGAGCGATTTCTGTCTGTCTGGGTGAAACCCTTTCTAGGGCTTTGCAGTCCACAGAGAGATCGCACGGTGTTATAGGTCTGCACCCTCTGACCTAAATGTTTTGTCAACACACTGTTCGTCAAAGAGTTTGGTGGTACAGGCATCTTCTGTCAAATTAAACCCAGATGCTTTCACCCACGCTCCTTCAGATTGAGAGTTGAAAATACTTGACTTTATGGCCATTGCATCAGACAGCGGAGCCCTGGGCACTGCAGACACCACTTCTCTTCTTGGTCGGTACATCTATGCTTGTTTGAGGAATTGACTGGGGTATTCGTAATCCATTTTCTTGAATACACGAAGAAGGCCTCCTCTGACCTGGTTGGAGAAGGTTTGAACGGTCTTCTCCAGACAAATCTTTAAGTGGGTCATCAATTCCACCAATATGAGGACTTGAGCCTGGCCAAGGTGGTTACTTTATGACGGCCGAATGTTTCCTACAGGCTTTTTAGGAATATCCAGACAACATTATGGGACATGCTTTTCAGTGGTGCACAGAGCTTAAGAGAGAAGGCCTACTCCTCCCTAGAATACATGTAAAATAGTTAATGTCATAGCGTGCTTCTTGGGCATGGCCTCCCCAGCGAAGCAGTTCCACTAGCACAACTGTCATTTCTCCAGAGAACAAGGGTCACAATAGCATCACCCATCCTCCTCTCCCGCCTCAGCAACTTTGTTGCGCCTTATGGGATAGGGGGAGGCCTAATGGACTTCAGAAATCCAACAGCAGCAGCTCGAGATTCTGCTGTCTTCTGCTGCCTCTGCCATCTCCAAAATTGTTTAACTATTCCCCCTTCTACCACCAGTTTCTGGTGTTGGGGAGAGTTTACCAATTTCCAAACTATTGGGAGGTAATCCTGAGAGATCTGTGTTAGTTACAGCTTGTCCACAAAGATTATGCCTTTACTTAATTGTCCTCTGCCCTAGTCTGCCCTCCTTCAAGTGAGTGCTCTCCGGCACACACCTTCTTGGAGGTTGGAAGTTCTTGCTTTCTTGAACAAAGGGACCATAGACATTGTGTCGATGAAGGAGACGGAGCATGAGCATCTATTCCCTTTGCTTTCTAGTTCCCCAGAAGTATGAAATTCTTGGACAACTTAAGCCTGCAACTCTTAAACCTAGTATTTCTTAAGGACTAGTTTAAAATGTTGTCTCCAAGCCAGACCTTCAATGTGAGTGATTTATTGGTGTAGGATTTCCAGGACACCTATTTCCATTTACCACTCATCTCACAGGAATTGCTTCTGGTTAACATTGAGGTTCATGGCACTCCCATTTAATCTAACAACCAGTCAGTGTGTGGTTCCCAAAGTGCTGGCTGTGATAGCACTTTCTTTCACAAGTCCATGTATTTCCATACAGCAGTCCTACCCTGTCACCATGCACAGGCTAAATAAACTTCATAGCTGCAATGTTGGATATAACCTACCTGAAGACCTTCCGTCTTTGTCAGAGAATTGAAGATAACTGCCTTCTTTTACGGCTGGTGCACTCATCTGGGCAAGATGAAGGCACAAGGTCTTGAGCTGTGTCAGAGCAACAGATGCACATACATGTGCTAGAGTTAGGGGCAGTGTGTCTTACACTGAAGGCAATTTTCCCTTCCGTTTCAGGGAACATCATTGAAGTTCCACCAGGCAACACAAACGCCATCCTTTATATTAATAGGCAGGGTGATGTGGGGTCTTGGACCATGTGCCTGGGAGCCTTTTGCATATGGCGGGGAGTGTTGAAATATGGTGTGTTCCCTTTAGCATCCCTCTTGCAGACACACTCAGTGTGAGAGCAGATGGCATGAGCCGCTTCTCACTAGAGGAGCATGAGTGGAAACTTTATCCTGAAGTGACAGGCATAACCTTTTTTCGATTGGGATGTCTATGCATGGACCTCCTTCCTCGCACTGGAACAAGTGGTATTTTCGGTTTTGTGCCATACTTTTCCCTCTGAATTTTTCCCTCAGGGATGGCTTCAGGTGCAACTGTTTACGTCACCCGCTCTTCTCATTCCCACCAATTCCAATTCTTTTGAAGGTCCTGCAGACGGTGCAGGAGGTTCAGGCACAACTGATTATGCTAGCTGCAGATTGGAGAGGAGGATTTTCTATGCAGATCTGTTGGGCATTCAGCCTCTTCGCAATTTCCCACTCTGGCTATATTTACTTTTGCAGCGGATGTACTGCGATCTTGTGGGTCGCTAAGCAAAATTTGATCCATGTTACAAGGGTTTGAACCGCCTGCAGTCTCGTCTCTTGGATCTGTGCACCGCCCTTTCACTTGCCAAGTAGAGTGTGGAAGTCAACACTGTGAAGGGATTAATGGCTGCCTTTCCATCTTCATGTGTCTCCCTAATCAACCCTATCCCTTGTTCAGGTCTACCTTAGTGGTGTGCTTTCTAAAATTACTTTCATCTTAATGAGCTGAGAAAAATTGACAAAAGGGGAAGAAACTGAGTATAATAGAAAGAGTAGGACTTTCTACTGTTGCCTACAGTGGTAGAGTGACCAACTGGTAAGGTTTTTAAAGACCAAAAACTGTGGCAGGCCACAGACATAGACGTAGGACTGTATGTCATCACCTATCATGGGCACATCGCTCTATAGTGACGGCACCCACTAACAGAAGAGACACATAGGCACATCCCACTGATCAACAAGACAGGCTAGATATAATAGGGACAAAAAAAAGAATTTCAGACTGAACACCTTTTGGTCAGTTTCAGAAAGTTGTGTCTAGCTCCTGGAAAACATAAAGGACATTGCAATGCGTCCCATGCCAGAGAAATAGCACATCTAATCTGTTTTTCTTATATCCTGATACTTGTGGTCTTTAATTAGGTCAGGAGAACTCCCAGGCACTGCAAGCTCTCTGGTTTAAAATACCTGTTGTTGGCTTATGAAGAACTTACAGGGGCTTATAGACAGTCCATTGTATACCCTTCCCACTGAGCTTCTCCCCACCAAATACCCACCCCCTGCATTCTGTATCTCCTTCCTGTTGCAAGCTCTCTTTTGTGCTTCTCCCCCACCAAACACCCCTCCCTAGTACTTATTATATGTTTCTACCCAACCCCTGTGTTGCTTTCCCTCACCTTCTCCTCCACTGCCCCCATGCCAATCATCTTCTGTTGAAAAAAACAATGATTTTACTTAATTTTTGGTGAAAAAGATGACAGGGCAGAACATTGGTGCCAACCCCTCTGCCTTTAAATAAAAAGTGCTTTTGTGCTACTCTTTTTCATTTTTTTTGTCGGAATCATTGTGAATCGCGTGCTTAATTATACATGTGCACGCGCACATTTATGCAGCATCATCACACTTTTTCTGGTTGCTTCTATTGTTTTTTTTTTTTTTTTGGCCATGCTCCACAGCAGCTTGCCGATGCTGTACCAATGCATAATTTGAGCTGGTAGTTTCCGGTGCTCGGCACCGGCACTTAATTTTCAACACCAGCTCTTGTGCAGTCTGCCACAAGGTGGCTCTGTCTGACTAATTTAGAGATGACCACAACAACTGTTAATTATTCATGTAATATACATTAAAATAACTATTGCCTGTCGCCCAAGCCATTCTTATAGCTTTGGGGGCCTGAAATAGTCCGAATTGTCACACTTGTAGGAGTGAGATGGTTAGCAGTTGTGTTGTTACTATCATTGGCAGCATGGTAGGAGCACTGTGTTGTGCAAGCTGCAGTCGCCTCCTGACGAGAGCCCTGGCACTTATTTGTTTACAAATTAAGCACTGTACTTCATTGTCAAAAGGACCTGGTAAATCCTCTAGGTTCCAAATCCGAGACCTATTGGCTTTGCCAATGTTGGTTTGTATTGCTAATACTATAGTGATAAGTCCCAGAAAGCAAAGAATAATATTGGTCTTGATAAGTGTCACTGTGTTTCTGCGGGGCAACAGTGCTGTATACACGTGTCTACAACTGAAATTGGATTTATTTCACATTCTACGCATGTAACCAAAAAGAAGAGAGTCAGAGCCCCTTTTTTAAAATCCTTACAGCTACGGAATTATGCTAAGCACATTTAAAGGCTATTTGATAAAAACATGAAAATAAGCACTAATTTTATCAGATAACTCTTCTTGCTCTCACTTCCCAGGCTGTGTTGAATCCCAGAGACAGGCTCCTGAACCTGGAGTTTGGCTGAGGGTTACAATTTACTACTTCACTCCTATTTAATATACCTGCTGTTTTGCATAATGAGGTGATGCAGTGCATAAGCAATCTTAACTAATGTGCCTTGTGTGATTTAAAAGAGGGTCGGTGGAACTCTGTCACTGCACACAGCATTTAAGCTAAACATGGAGTCTCGCCATACACACCCTCTCAGGAAAACCAGGAACTTTTTTTTTCATTTATTGAAAAGTGTTGGGATTCCAGGACAGTTCCCGCCGAGAATGTCCTTGCAAATCTAAGGCATCATGTCACCCTTCCAATCAACTGCTCCTATTAGAAAGGTCTGCCAGTTCCTTTCAACAGGGGATTCACTACACCCATGGTGAATAGGGGGGGGGGGGGGGGAATGCAGTTTTGCCCTGTATGTGTGGGACAATGGACAGAGTGTGTGTTTCACTACAAGGAGAAATAAATCTACGTGAGAACTTCTGGATTTGTGTGGCTGACAAGATGGAGGTGTACCTGTCAGTCAGGGATGTGATTTGGTAGAATGCCAGGTAATGTTCATGGCCCTTGTGAAGTGAGTCAGGCTCCTATGAATGGAGTAGGAGGGATGGAAGCCTGTTTTTGAAGTGCATATAGCCACTGTCTGTTTCCTGCTTCATTCCTCCCCAGAGATGTGCTCAAAACACCCTCGTTTAGTAGAAAGGCAGGGAAAACCCCTCTTCTTTTGTGCAATTGTTTTCATAGCTTTACAGGGAACACCCAGTTTCACCTCACCTTCCTGACAAATGGGCAGATCAAAAGGACTGTGAGTGGCCAGACTGAATGAATGATGCCCACTCCCCCGAAATCATATCTCACCCAAAGCAAAGACTCTGGGATACATATCTGTTTCTACCAGACTAGGATAACTGGCTTCCAATCTCTACGCAATAGTGTGGAGAAGAAAGATTTCTGTGTTCCAAGATTGGTGATTTCTGAGTTCCAGGGCAGCCTGCCCCCCTGCCAGTTTGGGAACCAACCTAAAGCTTTGCTAGAAGTGCTGTTTGTAAGGTCCTGGAAGGGAGGAACCTTTGGCTGAACTCAGATAGTGATACTGTAGGCATCCTTGCATGGGAGTGCTGCCTAGAAGAGGAATGCACAGCCCAGCACTCTGTCAATACCGTGATATGTGCAGGCCTGACAACAGCACTACCAATAAATACAATTTCAACGTATGGCATAGCCTGTGCCCGCATGACCATGCAAGTAACCGTCAATGCGATGTCACTGTATGTCATCACCTGTACCCACATTGTGGCGCCAAAACCCACAGTGACGATATCAAATGTGTGTCATAATCCAGGCACAAATGATGATACTGTTACTAGTAAGAACAATGTCAATGTAGGTTATGACCTAAGCAAACGTAGCAATGTCAATACCAGTAAAAACGATGTGAATATATGCTATTAGAACTGTATGCACAATGTTAAGGATGTCGATGAAAATGATACCAGTGACTGTTATTTTCAGGAGTTCTAATGTACTCACATCATTGCTGTTGGATTCACCCAGGGTGACCTCCCCATCAACCCAGAGTCAGAGATATGTGGTTAGGCAACCCCTACGAGCCACGCCCATGCCTATCGAATGCCAGGTCACAGGTGGGGTCTATCTTAACCTAAAAACAAAAGCACGCCCAGGGAAAACCCTAATCGATCCCACAAATAGATAGTTACACCACAAACAGGTCAGAGGAAAATGGCCCCAATAAAACATGTTTAGCCCCGCATTGCCCAAACATACCACACAGCTAGAATACCACACGTAGATAGAAACACTCAACCAATCAGGACACAACATGCACACCACACATAGTGATCACACGCTCTTTGTTTCAGACATCTGGAGACATCTGGAGACATCTGGACACATACACAATGGTCCACACTAGCTCTCCCCGAGGTTGAGAGCCATCTGTGTGATTTATGACTATGCTGCTTTTTTGGAGTGTAGAAATTGCTTTATTGTGCCTCATGAACTGTATTTAACAACGGTCAAAACTTTGTACACTGAGAGATTTTGAGCAGGCGCACTCTGTCGAGGTTCTCCCGGCCACAGCTTTTAATTAAACTAACTTGTTCCTGTTTTGTTAAACATCTCTTGTATTTTCATTTATTTAAGGTAAATTCATATCTGAGCAACACCCCCTTTTTATTTCTTTTTTATACTAATTCCTTGGACAGGTTTTTAACAGTCAAACAGAAAGGATCCGCCTAGAATCGGAGACAAGCTGGTGCCTATACTATTGTACGCAATTACATGGTGTTGTTGTCATGTACTGCTAAAGGGCTGCAACTTTTATTGAATGATCTTAAAGATTTTATGACCAATTTAGGTTGGAAAGGCAATCACACCAAATCTTTTTATTTGGCTTGTGGCCCTAGAAATTTTCGCTAAGTCGATTTACAATCGATGAGACTATTTGAAAACTTTCAAACTTTAATTATCTATGGATTTCAATGCATACTAATTTTAACAAGGGTAACTTATTGACCCAATAAGGGCTTAAAATGTGAAATTTATTTGATTCAATCTTTTTGCTTGACATGAAACTTAAACACAAACCTCTAATCACCCTATATAAAGCTAAGTGTCTTTCTTTGGACACTTATGGGGCGGACATTTGGGGGTATGCCAACTCAAACAATCTACATACAGTGGAAAATAAATTCCTTTCTAGATTATTGGCAGTCCCAGCGAGCACTTCCAAATGTATCACTCATACTGAGATCAACTTGCCATAAATTGAGAATGCAATTAAATTTGTTCCCCCCTTTCACTCTGGGTAAAAATTTGGAGTTCGTCCTTTACAAATGTTTCCCGTCTTGTCCTTACTGACTGCACCAATGTAGACTATGGCAAAAACATCCCTTGGTTGGCTTATATCAGAAAACTTTCATAGACCTATGTGTGCCACAATTGTTTTATTCTCCAACCTAGGTTGATAGTAACTTCAAGGCTATGATTCGTTCCCTTTTTTGACATAATAGTAATTTAAATCGATCTAAAAAATTCTCTCTGATGGCAACAGGTGAGCTATCACATGGAGATTGTTATCGCTGCTCGACCTGGATCTTATTTGGTCTGGATCCCTAATCCGGAGCACCTTTTTTATTTAAAGCGTTTCAGTTTCAACCACGTTAATATTTTGGTTGCCCACACTTTACAGGACAGTTGGTTTCCATCCCTACCCTGTTGCCCTTGTAATGGTACTATGCAAAAAGAACAATTGATGGACAGAATGCTGAACAATGTCAAACATTCATCCAGTACAGAGATCTGGGCCTAAATCCATAGTTTTATTTGCTCCCCATGCCATTCAAGTTTAAACTCAGCCATATGCAAATGCTCTCCATGGAAACAGTCCAGCCCGAACTGCCAGGCCAGGTCTTCTCTGGACCAGAAACAAGCATTTGCTGTAGCACTTGTAATGGTAGTAGCCAACTATACTGCTTACATTTTATCTTCTTGTGCAGTTTTTAATTTCCTAGGAAACATTTCTATGCTCCATTCTACGTTCTTTCGGCTGTGGATCTGCTAAACAGTCTTGCAGTGTCTACTATCTGAATTTGTCTGTTATGCTGTTATCAGTTTTATTTGTTCCTCTATTAGGATTAGGAAAGACACACGTTAGTGATTTGTGTTTGGTTTTGATCTATTTTAAAAGTATTTATTAGAAAATGTGTACTGTTTATATAAGCTTTTTTAACTTTGTGCTGTGCATCTTTTATGGCCTCATGGCCAAATAAAGGTTATTTGAACCTTGACCGCTTCTCTCTAGTCTCTGGCAGCATCTTGGGGTCCTTAGCTTCAAAACAGAGGAGTTCTAGCTTACGAATGTCAATTTCTAGTTGGGTTAAGTGTGAACGCAGTGCCTTCAGTATTCCTGACTGCTTTGCAATGCAGGCCCAGCGGATGAACACCTTAAATGCATCCCATAACCTGGGTGGGGAGTTCACTGAGTGCTCATTAAGAATGAAATAGTCAAATTGTTCGGATCTCGTCCCGGAATACCAAGTCTTGAATCAATTGTGGCAGTAGCCTCCATGAGAACTCCCCGGGGCTGGCGTTTGAGGGGGCTGGGGGGGGGGGTGGAGGAGTGGATCTCAAGCAGAACTGGGGCATGGTCCGAGAGAGTCCTCGGGACATGGGTGATACCGGTGGCCCAAGTGAGCACATCCTGTGTGACCAGCCAGTAGTCGATTCTGGATCGTGCATTGTGTGTGGAGGTGCACATGCCTTTGGCACTATGGACATGAGCCGATCACCATATATCTATATCATGGAGGTCATGCTCCTGCATGAGGCTGTATAGTTGAGCAGCGAAGCTAGGGTGAGGCCATCTTGAGTTGCTGAATCTGTTGGCAGACTGGTCCAGCACTACATTAAACCCCACCGAAGCACCGTCCCCGCACTCCTGGTGGTAATCATGTGCCATACTTTCGCAAAGAATTCCCAGTGGTCCACATTAGGGCCATACATTGTGGCCAGTGTAGCTGGGAGACGATGCAGCGTGCCCTGTATTATGACACTCTGTCCTCCCAGTCACATAGTGTCTCGTTGATGTACCATTGCAATCTCTTGCGGAAAAGAATAGCAGTGCCTCAAGTGTAGTATAGCAAAACATAAGATACTGCAGACCACGTTGCCCAAAAATGAGTGCAGGTTGCCTCAGTCAGGTGCAGATATTGAAGAAAGTAGATGTCCATTCGACGACAAGTGAGGTAAGCATGGACCAATCATACTTTTCGTTGGTCATTAAGCCAGCGAACGTTCTAGGTGAGACATTTAAAGGCCATCATCTGGAGCAAAGAGGATATGGGTCTGAGGTGGCGCATATCAGAGCAGTGTGGTCCACATGCATCAGGTGACTAATAAGGTGAAAGTGTCCGGAGTGTGCAGTGCAGTGCACATAATTGTAGACAGGGAAAGAACAACACATTACCCACCCACGTCTCACTTCAACCTCCCCAACAGGTTGGAACCACCTCATCCCAGACAACCTCCTAAAATACATTGGCTCTCCGGGGAACATCCCTTGGGTCCAGTAGCAGCCAGACATACAACCAGTTGGAACTGAACTGGGTTGCTGAGCTAGAGGAGTGGGGGATAGAAGCAGCATGAGGGTCGTATCATTAAGTCTGGTCAAGGGAGCCATCGGTGCAGACCCGGGGATGCCATCCACGGGCCTCAAGCAAGCTCTAACGAATGACCAATCTCACTCCCATCATAAAGTGCCAATCTTGTTGCACTTCATAATGATGGAGAGGGTAATTAACAGAATAGTAGAGTACGGGTCAATCATTGTCGCTTAGATGTCCCTTGGCCCCAGCAGAGGGAGGGGGTTTCCCTGGGCATCCTGGTAGTTGTGTAGTTCTGTGAGAACTTCGTGGCTGCTTTAGGGTTCATGAATTAATTGCGCTTACCATCCAGATTAATACACAGTTTGGCTGGGTAGAGCAAGTAGTAAGTGATCCCTGCATTCTGCAGAATAATTTTCACAGGGAAAATTATATCGTCCATCGTGAAGCGTACATCAAGGTATTAATGGTGTGCATCCTCCTACCAGAAGAGTTGGATTGTGTCAAAGAGTGCATTGAAGGCATCCACATCTGGGGTAGATGTTGTGCTATAAAGTTCAGTGTAAAAGGTTTTTATGATGCATATGATTTCGTCCAGTATCGTATGGTTAGAGTGTTGGTCATTCCTAAATTCCGTCATGTATTCACTAGCCCGGGGCTTACGAAAGAGCCCCCCGAGTTTTTTCCCTGACCTGTCCCGCTCACTATAATGATGGCTGTATCTTCTCTGACCAGGTAGTGTTTTTCTCTGACTGCTGCCTCATGATATTTCTCTCTAATCTCTGCTGGATTCTTTGGGTCCTCCGCTTCAAAACATAGGAGTTCTAGTTTACGAATGTCAGTTTCTAGTCGGGTTAGGTTTGTACACAGTGCCTTTAGTATTCCTGATTGTTTTGCAATGCAGGCCCATCTGATAACTACCTTAAATGCTTCCCATACCTTGGATGGGGAGTTCACTGATTGCTCATATGAATGAAATAGTCAAGTATCTATGTTTGGATCTCGTCCCAAAATACCAAGTCTCGAAGCACTTTTGGTAGTAGTCTCCACAAGAACTCCCCGGGGCTGGCATTAAGGGGGAAGGGATCTCCAACAGAACCGGGGCATGGTCTGACAGAGTGGTTCTCGTCAAGCAGTCTGGACTGAAAAGGTGAAATCTGGGTATAGTGAAACAGTGCTGCCCTAGTATTGAACTGATTGGTGTTCTAGAACGAGCCGCAGGATCACGTCCCTGTCTCGATAATTAAGAATCCTGGCCACGATGGGCCTAGCCGGGGTCCCAGTGGGGGACAAGGTCTTAGTGCATGATGAGCACACTCGATCATAAAGATCGGAGATGGGGCTTCATCAAACAGGGACGGTAGTATATTTTCAACAAATGTTTCCATTTTGTCAATGGCTGTCAACTCAGGGATTCAGAGAATGGGAAGGTTATTGCATCTATAGTGCACCTCAAGGTCTTAATTTTTGGTGTTGATGACTTCCAGGACTCCTTCCATGTGGGGGACTTGTTCACTCGCAGATGTATGGGTGTTTTCAAGATATGCGGTGCAATGTTCTAACTGATCGATACGGTCTTCATGCTTATCTACTTGCTCCTTGATGCAATCAATCCTGTTAGTGAGGAGGTCAATTATCGAGTCGATAGTGCGCAGGCTGAGTTTATCTCTGTCAACATTCATATTATTTCCATATCTGGCACCACAGGCGGCACAGCGTCAAGGGGGCCCTGGTCCTGATCAGTCGCACGTGTGCCCCTCTTGTTGTAGAATGTCAGTTTGGGCTGCATGTGAGGGCCTGGACCTGGACGTCACGCTCTAGTCACACAGTGCTCGTGTATAGAGTTCTGAGGTACCCGCTTACTGCGCCCTTTGTGAATGAACACTGGGGAGCACAAGCAGACCTAGTTGTCAGCCAAGGCGTACATTCACACCTGGATGGAGGTCACAGTGCCCCCAGATTGTGGGCCGCCTATGGAGGTCACAGTTGATAAGTGCCGCAATGTGCTGAGATGATTAGCCAACTGTCACTCAGGTGGGAGATGGGGATTGACTCTGGGGCCTCTCCACACCCCAACTCCGTCGGGGGGCATGAGCAGACCCCACTCCTACCAGATGGTTTACTAGGTGGTCTCTGCGCAAGTAGTGCTGCTCCATGGGCCAGACCAGGACTCCTCATGGTGCGGCCACAGACCAGCACACGCAGGGCTTAGTGACGGGACTATGTCCCACTTGGTCCCATAGCAGTTTTACCGCAGGCTCTTGGGGTCTCTTGCCACTGCAATCGCAGTTGGAATGCACCATTGTCGTCTGTGCTGAGCCTGCAGCACTCTCCTCTTATAGGTGCCTCCTCGGCACGCAGCTCAGTAGGCTCACATGCTTGGTGCAGCGTAGTCCCCTACAACCTCCAGGCAAGAACTCCCCCACGTGCCCAGCAATCACCAGCAGCTGACCCACAGAAGGAGGGCATGAAGTCAGGCCGGCGCCCAGGCGGGCCACACTGCAGCCCCCGCTCTACTTCGCCATCACCGCCCAGGCCCATTGTACTCAGTTTTGGTTGATGGAGCAGGTAAAACAAAATTTTGTATACCTCCTCTAATTTGCATGAAATTAATTACGTAATCATTCTAAATTTAACTTACCATAACATGTTTGCAGTGGAAGTGTTATTAATCAACCTTTACACCTTGATAAACAAAGTACACGTGGGACTAAATTGCAAATTGCATGGCAAAATGAATTAATTAACAATGGTACGCAAACTAACCTTAGATTGTGGTGAAATAGTAAAATTGCATGATTTATGTTGCTTTGTGATCGCTTGTACTTTAAAAGTTATCAAGTGGTAAGTATTATTGCTTTAAATGTTGCTACGGCTAGGAAAATACTAATATAAATTGGGAATAGTGTGGGTTTAAACATTAGAATCTTCATTTCTATATTTTAATTACTGTTATGTCTATTTTTGCTTAAGTTGGCATTCGGGCCTACTAGGCCGCAGTACCCAAGATGGCATTCTCGGAAGCAAATGCTACCATGTGCACGTGATGACTTCTGCGCATGCCCAGATGGCTCTTGAAATCACGAGGTAGCTTGAACTCCTGACATCATGTTCCCTGCCAAAGCCGAAAGTCAGGAATTTGACCGCCAGCCAAGGAATGACCAAATGAAAGTCAAGGAAGAGACAAAGAGAGGACCTATCCGTGGGACCCTTTTACCTTGGGAAAAGATACAGCTACTGTTCCCCTGCCTGGGAACGGAACTGGAAATGACAATTTGAGAACATTGTGAAAAGTCACTATGGAGAACCAGTTTGCACTGGGAAAATTTCAACAAACTACTGATAACCCCGAACTGTTCATTCAGAACATTTGGTTTGCCCTAATCTAAAATGAAGTAAGACAGAAAAATATATAAAAGCCCTCTCAACAATCATTAAGGGGTCGGAGGAGTTGGAGTTAGAAGGGTTGGTTGCCACAGCGTTCGTTTGGTTCGTTCTTTGGGTCGCGGTCGTGGCTGCATGTATCTTTGGTTTATTTCTTTGCGTTTCCTAAATTTATGCTATCAGTCTGAGAATTGGTCCATGCTCCGGATTGATGTTCGGACTTTACTGAAAATCTGAACTTTTTTACGCTGTATCCTGCATTTTGCACGCCGGTTTGATCCTTTGGTGAGGACTGGACTGTCCGTTTGAGGGAGCCTTCATTTGAGAATGCTGATAACTCCCTGTTTAATTTGAACCTTTCATCATCTTTAAATTGGTAAATGATTCAATGTACTTTTCTGAAAATCTATATCTGAGAGAAATTTCTGAATGTTCATATTTTCCTTTGATAAATTTACTGATCAAATAAAGAGCTCTAGATAATAAATGACAACTTAAGAGTTTAATTAATGGTAAGATAAACAAAATTTGAATTAATAAGAAACGAGTTTGTGGTTCTTAAATTAATTACAGAAAATATCAAATGTTTCCTAGGCTTTAATTGTGTTTTAGCTGGTTCTAATTCACCATCAACCAGTCCAACTAATTGGTCCATCGACCAAATGGTGGAGTGCCTTGATGTTAAGGTCAGGATTCTGAAGATGTATATGTTTAATATGTATATAATGTAAAGCACATTAATCCTTATAGGTAATAAGGTACCCACATGTCCAACGCCTTTTTCTCCTGTGTACAGATTTGAGTGAATTTGGTTGAATGATGAGTGTGTTGGTGTTATGGGCCCCACCAATGAATGAGTGTATGAATGAGCAGTTGTGAATAAAAATCTGTGACATAAGGAGAATATGTAAATCTTGTCCTCTGAGCTGCAACAGTTTTCTTAGTAGAAGATTGATGGTTATTATTGTATTGGTTTGGTGATTATCGATTTATGTTTAACACTTTATGTTGAGTATTGTTTATGTTAAGTGTAGTTGGAAAATTTGAAGCATCCGGGAAGTAGGAAGTGGATTTATGTGGCAAGAGAAGTCACATGGAATTGAACATTGTCTGGTTTCAAGAATTGTAATAACACGGAATTGTGTTATGCTAGGGAAATCTCTGTGTGAATGTGTGTGAGTGGAATAGTAATAGGTTCTCTTGTGAAACTCTGGCCTTAATTCTCAGGAGCATTGTAGTCTCCACATGTGTTTTATCCCCAGAGAAACAGGTTTGCCTTTTGCTTGATAGAAGGGTAAGGTAGAGGGAAGTGCTACTTTATCGGCGTAACGGAAAATTCTGTGGTAGGGTAGAGTTAAGCGCTACCTACTAGAAAGACAGAATTCTTGTGTAAATGAACAAGGCTATCTCTTTGGTTTAGCGAAACAGGCAATGGAGATGTTTTATGTTGTTACTAACAGATTTTGATTAAAAGAAACGCAAGAAAAGTTTGCCGAATGTTTTTTGTAAAGGAAGGGTTAGCAAGAGCAAGAGTAGTGGGAAAGGCTGATGTCAGAAAGACCGCGCTGGGATTGGTCAGCTGTAGAAAGACTAAGCTTTCACTGATTGGTGCGTTAGTGTGAGACGTGCTGGGAGTGGAGAATTACAAGAGTGACGTAGACGCTCCGGATTGGTGCGTTAGTGTGAGTTGCGCTAGGATTGGTCAGAATACGGAGAAGCCGTAGAAAGGTGATTTGCGGAGCTAAGTTGATTAAGAACTTTTGAAAATAAAAATGATGTACTACGATCCACCTGAGAAAGAGAAAAAGTCATGGTTTAGAAAAATCAAAGACCTATTTAAAAAGGATAAGCCGATTGTAACAAGGGAAGGGCAGATACTTCCTCCACCGAAAACACCTGCATCATTTATGGTGGCGAAATATGGTTATCATACATGTATTTGGTTGGAGAATTGGGCAAAGTATACCAAAGAGGATGGAGTGTTAGCGTTTCTGGAAAATGGTTCATTTAGTTTGGCAGTACTACGAAATTTAAGAGATAGAATGAAGAGGTTGGAACCAAAGCCCCGACCTACCCAATTCGAGGCTTTGATTGAATGGGAGGAAGAGATGTATGAAAGAGAAAGGCATCGGAGTGGGAGAAGGTATGATTATGTATTTGGTAGACATTGTGGTCAAGAAAGCCATGACAACAGAATGAGAAGATGGCGAAATGCAAGCATGACTAATGGTATGTTTCCTTTGAGAAATGCTGGAGAGATGAGTGGTAGAAAATGTACAGAAAAGAGAAATAACACAGAGTCAGAAGGTTACAGATATGGAGTGGGTGAATCAGAGGATGAAATGCTGGAGGACATGTTTTATAAAAAGAAAAAACCTCCATATCAACAGGATTCTGTGTTGGTGACGCCAAGTGCACCACCACAGGAGGCTGTAATGAATAAAAGTTTTGAACAAATGACGAATAATTTTGGGAAAAATAATCCATTTAAAGATTCAGAAATGTCACAGACAGTAAGAACTGAAAATGAAAAATCTTCAGAATTAGCTAGAACTCGACTGGAATTAACTGAAAAGATTAGAGAATTAACAAAGAATATGGAAGCAGTGACTGTGCCTGTAACTATAGGACCAGTGATACCCATTTTTGATAAACAAAAAGATAGTGAACATTGTTTAACCGTCCCATATAATTGCAGTATGCAAAAGGAGAAAGAAAGGAGTAGTTCAGGAGAAAATGAGTGGAAAGTTACTGCAGGAATATCAGGATTAAGTACCCCTAAAAATGTAACGGTAAATCAATGTCCAGCAAGTAAGACACCTATAGCAACAGAATCAGCAACGGAAACCCCAGAGAGAATGGCAGATAAAATGAGAATAGTGAAAACCCCTGTAGGACCTACATCTGAAGAATTAAGTGATTGGTTAAGAAGTTTACAAAAAAAAGATACAGAACCACAACCTTTAGATGTGGCAAAGTTAAAAGTAACTTTAGAATAGTTAATTGCAGGAACTATTCCAACTGAAAAATTAGAAGCATAACAAGATGAGGAATTAATGTTTTTGTGTAAAAGCATAACTTGGAGAGCAAGGACTTTGCATGAAAAGTTAGAAGAAACAGCAAGTGAAATGGAAATAGATTTTGAAAAAATAAGATCATTACAGAAACCATGCAGGGTAGATTTTTCCGAAAAAGATATTGAAAACTTGAATACGGCAGGGAGATTGACCCAAATTAAAGAATTAATTGCATTGTTAAGAAAATGGGGTGATGTGGATCGATGGAAAAGTAGATGGTTTAGAAGGAGAGAGGAAACGACAGATAAGGCCTCTCTAGCTTTCCCAATGAGAGAAAAAGAGCCAGTGGTAACAGAATGTCCCATGAGAGAAATCCCTGGAGGAGGGTATGTACATGTTCCATGGACTAGACAGGCTATTTTGTCATTTACAAACGATTTTCTGAGGTTAAAGGAAAAACCAGTTGAATGGTACAGACAGGTAGACAGGTTTGTCAAACTTTCAAAGGTGTTGTGGATAGATCTGAATGGTCTTTTTGATATAATTGTGGCGGCAGATTTATGGGCAGAATGTAAGAATACAATAGACTGGCCAACACAAGAGTATCCTAGGGATCCTAAGACGGGAGCCCCAGATCCAGAGGTAATGAAAAAATATGATCAGGTAATTACCTTTTTGAAAAATAAAGTACCTCCGAAAGAAACGGATTGGGTAAAGACTGACCGAACTCACCAGGAAGCTAAGGAATCAGTGCATGCATATTACGAAAGGTTATTGTTAGCTTTTAAACAATACAGTGGAGATGAGAAATTAAGTGAAAAGTATTTGAGTCATTTTGTGTACAGATTTGTTTATAGTTTAAGGCCTAAAGTTAGTGAAATGATTAAACAGCATACAGTAGATTGGCAAAACAAATAGATAGACGAAGTGTTATGACATGCAAAATATTTTAGTGATGAAATTGAAGCCAAACAGCGTAAGTTGAAAGAAAAGGCAATGTGGGCACAGGTTAAGATAGCGGAGCGAAAAGAATACCCGGTTAATGGAACAAGCTAATGGAATAGGGCAAGCAAAACCAAAACCTAATATTGGAAAAGGGAAAGGACAGATTAACATAGATGAAGCTAAAAAGAAATGGCCATGTCATAATTGCGGAAAATTAGGGCATTGGAAATCCGAGTGTAAATTGCCACCGAAAGCTAATGGTGATAATTCATCATTAAATCCACAGGTGCAGAATGAGGTGAGTTGCCAACCGCCGCGACAGCAGCAGGTTGTTACCCAACAATGTCAGGTGCCAAAGCCACCTTTTCCACAGAACGTAAATCCTCAAAGATACAGTAATGAGACAGGATTCTACAACGAAGAACAGGTGACAAAGCTACCGCACGCTGGTGCCATTTCGCAGTATTGGCTGCAACGTGATGAAAGTGAGTCAGAAGAGAGTTATTGATGGTGCCTATGAGAGGAAGAGGAGTGCGTACTTGGCGCAACTCTAGAGGTAGACCAGACGGGACCCTTTGTGGATGGAAAGGTAAATGAAGTAAACATTACTTCCCTAGTGGATACTGGTGCTACTCGTTCAACTGTTAGATCAGCTGAAGTGAAAAATCTTCCTCTCTCGGGTGAAACAATCCAAGTAGCTGGAGTTTCTAATAAACAGATAAAAGCTTATCTTACTGATCCGGTAAAGGTTAGAATAGGGAAATTTGCTTGCCAGGTAGGTCGCTCCCCCCGCTGCAGCTCCACCTGCGCTCGCCAAGTGTCTTCGTGCCCTTCTCTCCTCTCTGCCCCACTGCCCAGTTGCTTTGTGTCCCCATTCTTGCGTGCCCCCGTCCCCTCTGTGCCCCGCTGCCCATTTGCTTTGTGTCCCTGCTCTTGTGTGCCCCCGTCCCCTCTGTGCCCCGCTGCCCATTTGCTTTGTGTCCCTGCTCTTGTGTGCCCCCGTCCGCTCTGTGCCCCGCTGCCCATTTGCTTTGTGTCCCTGCTCGTGTGTGCCCCCGTCCCCTCTGTGCCCTGCTGCCCAGTTTGCTTTTTGTGTCCCCATTCTTGTGCCCCGTCCCCCCATGCCCCGCTGACCATTGTTGCCTTTGTGCCCCCTGTTGTGTCTGCTCGCCCCCCTCGCCGCTCCCGTTCCTGCCGCTGCTTCCCCTGTGGCCCTGCCCCCCGCACCCATTCGCTGCCCCCAGCCACCCACCTCCCGCCTCCCAGCTGCTCCTCCCTCCCACCTCCCCTTAAAATGGCGGGCGCTGTGCGGCCGCTCCGAAGGCGTGCCTAGGGCGTGCCTAAGGCAAGCCCATCTGGGACCTACTCGACACCGCATCACTAGACATCGCCTTCCTGACCGAGAACTGGATGAATGAAGCCTCCTCTCCAGACATCGTCATTGCCATCCCCGACGAATGCAAGATCGCCCGCAGAGACCGCACCAACGGAGTCGGAGGAGGAATTGCCATCGTCCACAAGAAGACCTTCAAGGTCTCAACAAACACTGACGACACTCTGCACCGCCGAACACATGCACTTCCAGATCCACACGAACCCAAGACCACCCTAAGAGGCACCCTCATCTACAGACCACCCGGACCCCGACCACAATTCTGCGACGCCATCGCCGACTTAATCAGCACTCATGCACTGACCTCCACCAACTACATCCTCCTCAGAGACCTGAACCTCCATCTGGAGAACAACAACGACAGTAGCTCCGCCACCCTGATAGACAACCTCGCCAACCTCGGACTGGAACAGCTCATCACGACACCGACCCACATCGCCAGTCACACGCTCGATGCCATCTTCTCCTCAAGCCCCCCACGTCTCCTTCAGCCATGTCTCCGCACCCACCTGGACCGACCACCACTGCATCCACTTTACCTTCCGGAAACCCATCGCACTTCACCGCACCCTACAGATTCCCCGTCGCTGCTGGGGCAAAATCACGTAAGTACTACTACAGACTAACCTCGCACTCAACCCACCGACCAACCCCTCCAACCCCGACATTGGTGCGCACACCCTCAGACAATGGCTGGACGACTGCGCAAACACCTTAGCCACGCTGAAAAAACAAACCCTCAAAGACACCAGCAAGAGAGCCAACTGGTTCACCCCGGAACTCCTAGCGTCAAAGCGCACCTGCCGGAAATTGGAGAACATATCGCACAGCGAGAAATCACCGGACAGCCGCGCAGCCCACAAAGACGCCATCCGCAACCACCACCACCTCATCAGGACCGCCAAGATGACCTCCTTCAAAGCCCGCCTCGACAACAATGCACACAAAAGCAAGGAGCTCTTCAACATCGTGAAGGAACTCTCCAACCCCAGCTCCAACGCCAACGACATCCCGCCACCTTCTTCCACCGCAAGATCGCCAACATTCACGATAGCTTCAACCCCTGGACGACCCTAACAGGCCTCAACACGCCGGAACCACCACACCCCACCGACCACGAACCCCTGACAACCTGGGCCAACATGAGCATCGAAGACACAATCAAGACCATGGGCACAATCCACTCCGGCACGCCATCTGACCCTTTTGAACACACCACATCTTCAACAAAGCCGGCAGCTCCATCGCACCCCACCTGCGCAACATCATCAACCTCTCCTTTGAGACCGCGACCTTCCCTGAAATCTGGAAACACGCCGAGATCAATGCCCTACTGAAGAAACCCAAAGCGGACCCGAGCGAACTCAAAAACTTCCGGCCCATCTCCCTGCTTCCGTTCCCAGCTAAGGTCATCGAGAAGATAGTCAACATCCAGCTCACCCGCAACCTCGAAGACAACAGCATCCTGGACCCCTCACAGTCAGGATTCTGCAGCCAACCACAGCACTGAGACTGCCCTCATCGCCGCCACAGACGACATCAGGATCCTACTGAACAAAGGCGAGACGGCGGCCATCATCCTTCTGGACCTCTCCGCCGCCTTCGACCCCGTCTGCCACCGCACACTATGCACACTACGCACACGACTCCACGATGCAGGGATCCGAGACAAGGCCCTGGACTGGACCTCCTCCTTCCTCTCCGGCAGAACCCAGAGAGTCCGCCTCCCCATTCCGATCCGAAGCCTCCGAGATCATCTGCGGCGTCCCGCAGGGATCCTCCCTCAGCCCGACGCTATTCAATGTCCACATGGCGCCTCTCGCACGCATCGCCCGACATCACGACCTCAACATAATCTCCTAGGCCGACGACACGCAACTGATCCTCTCCCTCACCAAGGACCCCCTCACCGCCAAATCCAACTTCCACCAAGGAATGAGATCCGTCGCCGACTGGATGGAGGATAGCCGCCTTAAGCTCAACACAGACAAGACGGAGATCCTCATCCTCGGGCCCAACCCCTCAGCATGGGACGACTCCTGGTGGCCCGCGTCGCTGGGAACATCCCCCGCACCCACCAACCACGCACGCAACCTGGGAGTCATCCTCGATTCGAAACTCACCATGACCAAACAAGTCAACGCTGTCTCCTCCACCTGCTTCAACACCCTCCGTATGCTCCGCAAGATCTACAGATGGATCCCGACTGACACAAGGAAAACAGTCACCCAGGCCCTAGTCAGCAGCAGACTCGACTACGGAGCCCCGACCAAGCTCATCAACAGACTGCAACGAATCCAGAATGCCTCTGCATGCCTGATCCTCGACGTCCCGCGCCGCGACCACATCACCCCCACCTGAGGAACCTGCACTGGCTCCCTGTCGACAAAAGAATCTCCTTCAAGCTCCTGATCCACGCACACAAGGCACTCCACAAGACCGGCCCAGCCTATCGCAACAGTCGACTCTCCTTCTACGTACCCAACAGGAAACTCCGCTCCGCAGACCTCTCCCTGGCTACCGTCCCACGCATCCATAGAACCACAGCGGGAGGCAAATCTTTCTCCCACCGCGCCACCAAGACCTAGAACACCCTCCCCTTCATCCTACGACAAACCGAAGACCTTCTAACCTTCAGGTGACAACTCAAGACCTGGCTGTTTGACCAGTAGCAACAGCACCCCCCTCTCCCCACCCTCAGCACCTTGAAACCCTTGTGGGTATGTAGTGCGCTTTACAAATTATTGATTGGTTGATTGCTGATATGCATCATTTTGAGGTTTGTGACACTAGTCCTGTAAATCTGTTAGGGAGGGGCTTACTTTGTAAGATGAATTGTACCATCTTTTGTACACCTGATGGTATAGACTTTGAAACTCCAGACAATGATACATTGTATAAAATGACAATGGCAAACCTAGAACCAGAAATTACTGAAGCATTTGTTGTATTCGTTCCAGAAGGATTACCTCATGAGATAAAAGAAGTGTGGGATTTCACAGGAAAGAATGTTGGATTAATGAAAAGAGTAGATCCTGTGAAAATAACTGTAAAAGAAGGATTAAATTACCCGAACATTTCTCAGTATAAATTAACACCAGAAATAATTGCAGGAGAAACGCCTGTAATAGACAGAATGAATGAACAAGGAATTCTGAGAGAGATAATGAGCAGTCCATGTAATTCTCCGATCATGGGTTTGAAAAAGCCAAATTGGGCCTTTAGAATAGTACAGGATTTGAGAAAGGTGAATAAAATTGTTGTTTCTTGCTGTCCTAATGTGCCAAACCCTTCAGTAATTCTTTATCAGATTCCCCATGATGCAGAATGGTACACAGTCATTAACTTGTGTCATGCTTTTTTTTTCTATTCCATTGCACCCTGTTAGCCAACAAATTTTTGCGTTCCAGTTCGGCGAGTGTATTTTGGCATGGTGCCGTATCCCTCAAGGTTATACAGAGAGTCCTTCAATATTTAATTAGATTCTAAGGAAGTCACTGGAAGATTTAAAAATGCCAGAATGTTCAGTGCTCGTTCAATATAACGATCGAAGACGCGAGAAGCATGTGTGGTTGACACAGATGAACTGTTAAAAGTACAATACTTAGGTAATAAAATTGAAAAGGGCTTGAGAAAAGTAACAATGGACAGAATCAAAATCATTAAAGGAATGAGAGCCCCAATGACACAGAGAGAAGTCAGAATGTTTCTTGGAATGGTGGGATACTGTCGTCAGTGGATCAGCAATTTCTCGCTGATTGCAAAACCGCTAGTACGACTGACAAAGAGTGATGTGAAAAATCCACTTGAGTTGAATAAGGAAGAGATTAAATCTTTTAAACAATTGAGAGACAGCTTGTTTAAAGCACCGGCTCTTGGAATGCCTGATTATAAAAAAAAGTTTGAGCTTTATTGCAGTGAAAGAGATGGATGTGCTCTTTCCGTATTAGTACAGAGACATGGAAGGTTGAGACGACCGATTGATTATTTTTCAGCTGTACTAGATCCAGTAACTGTAGCATTGCCTGGATGTTTGAAAGCAGTAGCTGCCACTTGCAAAAGTTTGGAACAAAGTGAAGGAATTGTAATGGGATACCCTGTGAGAGTGTTTGTTCCCCATGATGTGGCGATCCTTTTGACAAGAAGTAAATCACAGTTCATGGCTCATAGTCGTCTAACTAAATATGAAAAGGTGATTTTGGGTGCTACAAATGTGAGTCTTGTAAGATGCACTTATGTGAACCCATCAACATTACTACCTGATGCTGTGAATGCAGAGGTGAAAGATTAAGTTGATCATGATTGTTTGGAAGTGCTTGATTTTTGCACCAAACCACGTCCGGACATAAAAGATGTGCCTCTGAAAGAGAGTGAGTATGTGATGTTTGTGGATGGGTCGTGCCTAACAACTGGAGAAGGGATTTTGAGTGCTGCATATGCTGTGTGCACTGTAGTGACTGTGTTGGAAGCATCTTGTTTGAGAGGAGTACGATCTGCTCAAGTTGCTGAGTTGTTTGCACTGATTAGAGCATGCAAGTTGGGGAAGAATTTGCGAGTCACTGTGATTACTGACAGCCAGTATGGGTTTGGAGTGGTGCATGATTTTGGGCAAATTTGGTCCCAAAGAGGTTTCTTGACATCGAGTGGAACTCCAATTAGAAATGCAGAAATAGTTGGAAAATTACTTGAGGCGATACAGCTGCCTAAACAGATCGCTGTTATAAAATGTAGCACACACAGAAAAGGAACCGATTACGTGTCAGCAGGCAATGAATTTGCCAATGATCTAGCTCAGTACTGTGCACAAAATCAGACTTCATTAAATCGTAACAGGGAAAAGGAAATGGATTTATGTCCCTTGCTTTTTACTAACACTGTAAGTACACAGGATGTACACAAAGAGAAGTAGACAGAGTTTGGGTTTACAGAGATGGAAGACCAGTAATGCCTGATAGCATGATCTCTACCATGGCACGGATGTACTATGGGCAGGCCCACATAGGCAGGGATGCCATGATTAGACTTTTTAAACAGACCTGGTATTATGCAAAGTTTCGTCTTATTAGCTGAGAGCCTTTGTCAAAGATGTCTCATACGCCAGCAATTTAATCCAGGAAGAAAAACTGTGGTGAGATTGGGACCCATAGGACGGGAGGGAGGTCCTTTCACACGTATGCAGCTTGATTTCATTGAAATGCCTTCATGCAACAGGCTAAGATATGTACTAGTGATTGTCTGTTTGTTTTCTCATTGGGTTGAGGCTTACCAGACCAGAAGGAATGATGGAGTTACTGTAGCAAAACTCCTACTGAGAGAGTTCATTCCTAGGTTTGGTTTCCCAGTAACAATTGAAACAGATAGAGGGATACATTTCCAGAATGAAGTCATAAAATTGATTTGTGAAGCATTGAATGTACAACAAAAACTGCCTTGTGCCTACCGACCAGAGGCTTCTGGAGTGGTGGAACAAATGAATGGCACCATAAAGAACAGATTGGGAAAAATGTGTTTGGCCACGAGTCTGAAATGGCCAGATGTCTTGCCTCTTGTCCTAATGAGCATTAGATCAATTCCTGATAGGAAGACTGGTCTGAGCCCTCATGAAATCATAATGGGCAGAGCAATGAGACATGTGTTCATTCCTGTCAACAAACTGCTGCCTATATCTGATGACTTTGTCTTGGATTATTGCAAAGGATTGGCTGATATGGTACATTCTGTATTTCATCAGGTTGGACCAGATGCGACCACTCTTGAAAAGTAGCCAGCTCATGATTTGAGTCCTGGAGATTGGGTCCGCACAAAAGTACACAGAAGAAAACTTTGCCTGGTTCCATGCTGGGGAAGACCACGTCAAGTGATTCTGACAACAACAACTGCTGTTAAGTGTGCAGGGGTGAAGAATTGGATTCATGCCAGTCATACTCTTCGAGTCCCAAATCCTGATGAGCAATCTGAAGAAGAGCTCCAGGAAGCATCAGATACCAGTTCAGAATCAGAATCAGAAGAAACAAGAACAAGACCAAACCCAGAAGCAGGTGAAAAAGGTCCAAGTCAAATTGCTGGACAAGAAAATATACCACTAAGAAGACGCCTTGAAATTTCTGATACAAGCTCTGAATCTGCGACAGTACCAGTAGGAATACAAGAAAGAACAAATCATGATAAAGGAAAAGCTGAACAAGTAATCTTTGGAAAAGAAACCCCGAGTACAAGCACAAGAGAAATTCCCCCCGAAGTCATAGAGATAGAAGGTGAGGAATTAGATACAGAGAGTGAGGGTGAAGTAATTGCGGAAGAACCCCGAGGAGGTGTAGGGACACAACACACACAGGTAGGAAAAGGGTCAGATAGTCAGCAGGAAGATTGTGTAGAAGAGACACGAGGAGAGATAGATATAGACAGTGAACCTGAAATCTTGAGGATAAAATCCAAAGTACGTGAAATCCAGACGGAAACAGAATCAGAGGAAAGTGAAGCAGAAAGTAAAGGTGGAAGAATTTTGATGAAAAGAGCTTGGAAAACCGAGAGGGAAAGGAAAGGGTCTAAATTGAAAAGACCTTTGAAAGAAGATATTTGGCCCAACAAAATCAAGAGGTTGAGATACCGACTAACCAGAATAAGGCATGATAATGCTGAACAAGTGAATGAAGTGTCTAGTCAAGAGAAACAAAAGGACACGGATCAGAAGCACTTGCAAAGCACAAGGAGGATAAAGAACCCAAACCCAAAGTACAAGTCTCCGGAATGGACATATGTGGCACTTCCTGATATACAAGAGGAAGTTGAGAGCCAAGAAAGTCTAAGAGTGACTGTGCAAGAGGTGGACAAAGAAGAAGAAGATTCAGAAATACTGAGAGTTATCTTGTCTGACACTAGAGAAGAAACGGATGATCAGGAAATTCTGAACAAAGACTGCGAACCTAAGGATAAGGACGATTCATACATGGATTGAGAGACAAAAGACATCGGAGAGAAATTAAAAGCCGGACCAGACACATGACCAGAAAAGAACCAAGTAGGCAACTAAAGCCTTAGGTTTAGACAAAGGTAAATTGTTGAAGAAGGAGGCTAAATCAAAAGACACTGATCATTACCAAAATGGCAAACAATGAAAAAAGAAATCCAACATGTGGATTTCTTCGAAGATGGTGTAAAATGTGTTTTTGTTGTACAGGATTACTAATGCTTGTTTGGATGGTATTAGCATTAACAATTTCATTTAGAGTAACATTTAAAAATATAGGTGGACACACAGTAAATGGAACTAATGGAACTAATGATGAATAGGCTGATTACAGTCATGTCACAAAATTGGTAGATAGAACAGAATTTCACAAAGATAAGTCCATAAATACTTTTTCTGACAATGTTTTTTCAAAGTTATTGTACGAGTATGTAAAAACTATGGACGTTAGAGACTGCTATGTATGCATGCAGTTACCTGCATCTGTATCAGAAGGTGTCACTTATCATCACCTTCCTTTGACATATGGGATAACTTGCAGTGTCTTAGCCAGTTTGTTTTATACAACAGGAAAATTAGAATACTATTACACTGATATAGATAATATTTTCTCACAGATTACTGTAGTTCCTGAACTAAACAAGGTGATTCCTGGTAAAACTCTAGGTGAATTTTTTCTGGAAACAAGAGAATTAACTTTAGAAGAAGTGTTTAAGAATAACCTTACTTGTAGTTTAAGAAAAGAAGAGAAAACTTTCCTGAACATGGTAGAGGAGAGGAGAGTTAAAATGCAAAAGAAGGTGTCTGGGGAAAGGATGGAAACAACATTTTGGGATGTTGGGAAGGAAAATCATTTAAAGGAAGAAACAAACCCAGCAATGGCTTTAGATTGGCCCCAGAAATGGAAGTTATGCATAAGTAGAGATAATACTGTATATGATAATTATTTTGCAGGTGCAAGTGAGTGCCATGACTTATACAAAATCATGGGAGGATGGGGATTTAAAGGAGGAAAAGATCCGGTATTCCCTGGAATATATTACATCTGTGGGAACAGAGCTTATTATAGGTTGCCGGACCATTGGTAAGGGACTTGTTACTTAGGCTTGGTCTTTCCAAAAATATTTCATGTGGAAAGGGGAGATGACGGATTGCACTAAATAGGTAGACAGCTAACACGTAGAAGAGGGGAGAGTTGGTCAGAAATTATTGGGGATATCTTTGGAGCACTGATACCAGCAGTTGGAATATCTCTGAATGCACATAAAATTAGAAAATTGTCTACAGTTGTGGATCGTTTATCAACAAGCACAGCTGGAGGGTTCTTAATGGTAAAAACCGAAATGGTTGCCATGAGAGCTATGGTAATGCAAAATCGACTTGCCCTTGACATTATATTTGCAAAAGAAGGAGGAGTCTGTGGAATGCTGAAAGTACAACATTGCTGTACTTATATTCCTGACGAAAGTCAGAACATAAAGAAATATATTAAGAATATAACTGAATTGCATGAAGAAATTGTTCTAATGGAGGTTGAAGGTGTATGGGAGAAACTTGGTAAGGGTTTTTCCACTATTAAAAATGTATTAACAACACTAGGTAGCTCCTTTGTGGGGAAAAATACTGATACCTGTGACTTTTGTGATTATTTTAGTGTTAATATTAAGATTAGGATGTTTGTGCATAAAAAGAAGAAAATTACAAAATACGATAAAAAGAGAACGAAATAGGAGAGAGAGAGATAGAAGAAATAGAATTAGAAGAATTGCAAGAAAATATGTATAAGAAAACAAAAGAGGACAGGATGGAGAACACTATGATTTAAACTATCAAATGCAAGAGGAACTGAATAAAACCATTTCCGTAGATAAATGTAGTGAAATGAGTGAGCAGTGGTGATGTTTAAAAATCACCAAAGGGGGGATTGATAGAGCAGGTAAAACAAAATTTTGAATACCTCCTCTAATTTGCATGAAATTAATTACGTAATCATTCTAAATTGAACTTACGATAACATGTTTGCAGTAGAAGTGCTATTAATCAACCTTTACACCTTGATAAACAAAGTACACGTGGGACTAAATTGCAAATTGCGTGGCAAAATTATTTAATTAACAATGGTACGCAAACTAACCTTAGATTGTGGTGAAATAGTAAAATTGCATGATTTATGTTGCTTTGTGATTGTATGTGCTTTAAAAGTTATCAAGTGGTAAGTATTATTGCTTTAAATGTTGCTACGGCTAGGAAAATACTAATATACATTGGGAATAGTGTGGGTTTAAACATTATAATCTTCATTTCTATATTTTAATTACTATTATGTCTATTTTCGCTTAAGTTGGCATTCAGGCCTACTAGGCCGGAATACCCAAGATGGCGTTCTCGGAAGCAGATGCTACCATGTGCACGTGATGACGTCTGCGCATGCCCAGATGGCTCTTGAAATCACGAGGTAGGTTGAACTCCTGACATTGTGTTCCCTGCCAAAGTCAGGAACTTGACCGCCAGCTAAGGGATGACCAAATGAAAGTCAAGAAGAGACAAAGAGAGGACCTATCCATGGGACCCTTTTACCTTGGGAAAATTTACAGCTACTGTTCCCCTGCCTGGGAATGGAACAGAAAATGACAATTTGAGAACTTTGTGAAAAGTCACTATGGAGAACCAGTTTGCACTGGGAAAATTTCAACAAACTACTGATAACCCCGAACTGTCCAATCAGAACTTTTGGTTTGCCCTAATCTAAAATGAAGTAAGACAGAAAAAGATATAAAAGCCCTCTCATCAATCATTAAGGGGTCGGAGGAGTTGGAGTTAGAAGAGTTGGTTGCCGCAGCGTTCGTTTGGTTCGTTCATTGGGTCGCGGTCGTGGCTGCATGTTTCTTTGGGTTATTTCTTTGCGTTTCCTAAATTTATGCTATCAGTCTGAGTGTGGAATTGGTCCATGCTCCGGATTGATGTTCGGACTTTACTGAAAATCTGAACTTTTCTACGCTGTATCCTGTATTTTGCACGCCAGTTTGATCCTTTGGTGAGGACTGGACTGTCCGTTCGAGGGAGCCTTCATTTGAGAATGCTGATAACTTCCTGTTTGATTTGAACCTTTCATCATCTTTAAATTGGTAAATGATTCAATGTACTTTTCTGAAAATCTATATCTGAGAGAAATTTCTGAATGTTCATATTTTCTTTTGATAAATTTACTGATCAAATAACGAGCTCTAGATAATAAATGACAACTTAAGAGTTTAATTAATGGCAAGATAAACAACATTTGAATTAATAAGAAACGAGTTTGTGGTTCTTAAATTAATTGCAGAAAATATCAAATGTTTCCTAGGCTTTAATTGTGTTTTAGCTGGTTCTAATTCACCATCAACCAGTCCAACTAATTGGTCCATCGACCAAATGATGGAGTGCCTTGATGTTAAGGTCAGGATTCTGAAGATGTATATGTATAATATGTATATAATGTAAAGCAAATTAATCCTGATAGGTAATAAGGTACCCACATGTCCAACGCCTTTTTCTCCTGTGTACAGATTCGAGTGAGTTTGGTTGAATGATGAGTGTGTTGGTGTTATGGGCCCCACCAATGAATGACTGTATGAATGAGCAGTTGTGAATAAGAATCTATGACATAAGGAGAATATGTAAATCTTGTCCTCCGCGCTGCAACATGGTCACCGCCCAGCAGCACTCCCTGATCGGGGAGAGGGGAGTGCAGCAGCTTCCAGCCCCACCAGCAGCTGGAATCAGGTGAGGGGTCGGGAAATTGCACCTTCATGACTGAGATAAATGAAGGATTAATTCTTCGGCCAGCAGAGTTTCGCTTGGTGGTGGCCATCTTTAAGCCGGCACCCCTGAGTGAGAAAACTTTGACTATTTGACCTAGCCCTGAGAGGCAAGTGTAACATATGTACTCAGTCCAGTTTACATAGCCATAGTAAGACAGACCACAAGACACCAGAGGAAAATGACTCAGCCACCACGGTTCTGGTCCAGTGGCCCCTACTTGCCCAGTGGCTCACCGAAAGAGGTCTGACCAGTAAGAGGTACGTTTTGTAGGATCTGTAGATTACAGTTCCATTTGTCTTGCACAGAACACACCTAAAGTGATGACTTGCTATAGGCACCACAAGGAGGTATATTACTAAAAGAATTGTCAAGTGAAAGATCCTATACTGTCCATGCTTACCATAGGCAGTGTGTTAACTTTGGGTGAGTCACCCCTTTAAGGCCCCACGGTCCTCATCATATTTGCAATGACATCTGTGAAAGCGACCCAGGCACCCTGAAGCACATCTATCCGAATACCACAGTGTTTGTGTTTGGAATAGTTATCAATTGGTTCCTACCCTGAGAGATATGGGTCTGTAGAGTACTATGGTTGAGAGGAAGTATCTCAGACCCAAGGAGATTCTTACTGGGAAGGTGCTCAAGTCCATTGTCCCCAAGCTTTGGAGGATAAGTGGTGTGAACATGGACAGCACAAGGTGGTACAGAAGATTTCTTATTTAAATAGGCTGGTGGACAGAGGGGTCAGATGGGTAAGCAGAAAGGAGTTTCATGTGAAACTCCTAAAGTCATGTCTCTGGAAAAGTTTTGCAGTTAGCATCCTGGCAGAGGAGTTTGAGGAGGACAGTGACTCACTACTCAACCTGTGGCACAGTTATGAGAATGGTGGCTTTTTAGAAGGGGTACAACTTGCCACCGAATGGACTCCTAGAGAGTAAAAAGAATGTAGAAAGGTTAGGGGATGCTTTTCCTCATTTCTTCTCACTGACCCCAGGGTTAACACAGATCTGTGTGCATGACATAGACATAAGTGATAATTTGCCAGTGATTAACATGGTGTGTAGGATGCCATGATGGGCTCTCGAGTGTATCAAGACAGAGGATACGAAGGGAGGGCGTAACTTGGTGCCGATGGAGTGAGCAGCACAGCTCATGAGCTCCAGTCGGCAGCCGCCATCAAACACCATCCTGACACCCTGAACGGGACAGAACCCCCAGCAGCGCACCCCCACAGCCATACAGGGGGTGAGGTGTGCGCTAGAGATGTAGGAATCCCGTCCAAACGACCAAAAGTGATGAAACTGCAGGACATGATCACGGCCAGGAGGCGATCCAAGATGGCAGCGCCCATGGGGAGGTGACAGGGCTGGGAGGAAAACCCAGCCGACAGTGCTGACCTGGCTGCAGCGGACCGAGACCTGGAGTATCTTCCCCCCCTGCACCACCAAAGGACCCGTAACTGAGCCCAGAGACTCCCTGAGGCTGAACCGGAGGAGTAGAGTGGAGGCGGACATGGAACTGCCTAGGACCCCATGTGGCTGGCCCGTGTGCTGAGCCGGGTAGCATCTGGCAAAAGCAAGTGGAACAGAGAAGGCGGCCCGTCAACCAACAGAGAACGCTGCACTGGCCCCCATGAGGTGAGCGGAGTGCAGAGGCGTTGGCGAGATCGGCCGCGGTTGGCAGCCGAGACTTAGGCAGAGAAGGACCCCCTCCCCTTCGGTAAGATGAAGTGAGCGCAGGCCTAGAGCTTTCGGAGGGCGTCTGAGGGAGAGGGCGGCCACACAGAGCCAGGTAAAGGCGGCAGAGGTGGGAGATCTGGACCATGCAGTAGAGAGCCCTGCGCATCCTGCCGACTAAGAGGTCCAGGGGCCTGTGAGAGCAGGCCCCAGCAGGGACCGAAGTAGCATGCCCAGAACCTCTGGGAAGGAGGCTGGCAAGTAGAAACCGTAGGCGTAACAGGGCCTCCCCAAGCAAGCAGTGACCTGCAGCCTGGGCGGTGGGGCTTGAAGGGAAGAGAAGAGGGCTAACTGCGCCAGGAGAGAGGCCCAGTACAGACGAGTTGTCCCAGCAACACTGTTGCAGCCGGAGAATGGGCCCAGGGACAGCCTGCGTCTATACCTAGCATATAGAACAGGAGGGAGACCCCTCCAGTATACATAGCTCAGGGGATCACGCCGGAAGACCACAGAGCCACCAGATTGCGGCCTGAGAGCCCACGATAACCTGCATAGTGCATAACGGCATGCAGGGCCAGAACACAGTGTAATCCAGAGCCTCTTGTCAGATATTGAAGTGGCTGGCCTCAGGCCCACACTGAGAATATAGGATGCACTAGGGAGGCAGGCAAAAAATGGCGGGAAACCGAGGAAGAGGTAGACGCGTCTAGCCTAAGTGCGAGTGCGAGTACGCACCAGATTGAAGAGCGCCTGCTAGAAGGGAAGACCCCACATGCGATGAGAGCTATCGGGAGCACCCTATGAGCACAGGCAGTACTAGAAGCACTGCAGACCGAGAAGATACCATGGGAAGATCCCCGAAAAGAAGGACAGACAGGAGGCCCCAACAGACAAATCAACGGAGGAGAGGGGTTAGGGCCTAATCGAAGGCGGAACACTCTGGAGACCCCACACTGCATCACATTCTACAGGCCATAACCTCCTCCAGTGAGCGCCTGGAAACCAAAATTGACTCGCTGGGTCTTGATCTGGGCCTACTCAGGGAAGACCACAAAAAGTTGGCGGACCGTGTTAAGACACATGAGGGCCAACTCTTCGAGGCTCTGCAGGACATAGTAATAATTAAACAGCGAGTAGCAGCGCTCGAGACGAAGGTGTGAACATTGGAATTTCGAGCTGAAGACGCTGAAAATAGGTCGCGCAGTAGCAACCTCCAAATCATAGGCCTGCTGGAAAAAATAGAAGGCTGCAGCATGATAGACTACCTAGAAAATGGCTGCAGGAGGAAGTAGTGCCAAATGGCCTATCAAACTTCTTCGCCCTAGAAAGGGCGCACCGAGTCCCCGTGAAACCACCTATACCAGGAGCGCCGATGCGAGTGGTGACAGCAAAGCTCCTCCATTATAGGGACAGAAATCACATCCTTGCCCAGGAGCGCCTCAAAGGAGACATAGAGGTGGACAACTCAATGGTGCGAATCTTCCCAGATTTTTTCCAGGAGGTACAAAGGTGAAGAGGTTCCTATCAGGATATGAAGCAGAGGCTTCGGCACTTGAACTATAAATATGTGAAGCAATACCCGGCCACGCTACGAGTATCCACGGAGAAGGGCACGGAGTTCTTCAGGACCTCACAGGAGGCATCAGACTGACTGGAGAAGCACGAAGGGATGGCACCACTATGGGATCCGGAGAGGAGAAGAAGAAGAGAGAACCGCTCTAGGGGTCGATGAACCTTGAGGCAGACCCTAGCCCCTACGCAAGAAGAGACACAGCTTGAGCGCCAAAACGCGATGCAAGTAGTGGCGCTGATCAGTGGCAAAGGGAGAAGCCACGTACCTCTTGTGGGCAGTGAGACTGCAGCGGACTCCGGCTTGGAGCATGGGTCCAGCAACTCCGAGGCACATAGCGTGGTGCTCCCAGACATAACTCCACAGATGGCAGATGACAACGCTTAGACGGTGAGAGCAGAGATCTACTATGAGCAGATCTGGAGTAACACTGGACGCTCCTGACCCTGCAATGAGGTACGGGGATTGATGGAGGGGCGGCGCTGTGGGGGTTCCTTTGGGACCGCAGAACTGAAAGGCGGCTGCAGAGACTGGGAGAGTAGCGGACGAGCGGCCTTCCCCCCCTTGCAATTGACTGATCGAACTGCAAGCAGTCACTTGTGGACCTATAACCTTAGTTTGGATGGGTGGTGTTTTCCTGCTTATCCGGGGGAGTGGGAGTTGGGGGAATTGTTTAATGTTAATATGGGGGGGGGGAAACCTTGAGTTGTAGCACACAGAGAACCACGAGAGATTGAGTGGGGAGAGTAGGTTGGTGACAATGCATAAGGAGGGAGGCGGGCCGGGAATAGTAACATTTCCCAATGACTGATAAACAAAAGTACAAATACATGACTTGGAATATTAGACGCATGCACACAATGACGAAACGCCGCAAGGTCATCTCATACATGCGACCACAGGGAGCCCACATAGCCTTGTTGCAAGAGACGCACCTAACACAGAAAGACAAGCATTGCAGCGGTGGTGGAGGGGCCTGCTCTTTTACACTACCTATTCCGCATATGCACGGTGGGCACTAATATGGATCCAAGTGGGGGTTCCATTCCAACTGATGCAACTGACAAACTCACTGGCTGTAAGTGACCTATAAAACGAGCCAACGCGCATTTCGGTGCAACACGACAATGGTAGTATTGATATCAATATGCTCAGTAGTGTTATAATTCTTTACATTTTGATTGTAGAGTTATGCTTCAATAAATGACAGTGTATTGACATATAGAAGAATGTTTTTGACTTGACATTTAGATTGTGCGCATGTGGGAGGTGGCTGCTTCTTCTATTTACTTGTTTATCCCCTTATCCCCCTCCGCTATCATGTAGCCAGGAACCCCTTCCTTGTTTGGTTCAGAGGGCAGAAGCCATCCTCTGGGAGCGCCCAGGGCCTGCCTGATCAGATATGTCTACTCATCTGTGCGACTGCAGCCCGCATGTTGTCATTTAAATGTAATAAGCGCCTGACTTCTTGGGTAAAACCATTGCCTGAACTGAACATTGAATGTGAGCTTTACTACAAATTTATGTGGGATCTACTCTGTCAAGTAAAGTAAATCTGCTCATCTGCACCAATAGTAAGCCTACAACTGCCTTGACTCTAATCTACCGATTTCTCTGTAGATAACCCTCATAGTGTAAGTAGGGCCTTATTTAGAGTTAAGAAGAGAAAGTGCCAAACTCTCAGTCCGTCTTACCAAATGTAAGTAAAGGGGATCGTCAGCTTTCCATCAGCAGTGTCCCCATTGGCTCTGTTGATGAAAAACGTATTCTGATGGCATGACAGAGGACTTTCCATCAGTATATGGGCATAAACTGCCGCCCTATTTAGGACAGGCAGTTTGATGTCATTTTTTTCTGCCCGTCACTGTCAGGGAAAACACGGCAGTGACAAATTAGATTTCATCCCCCCACACCTAGGGAGTTTTTTCCCAGGGTGTGGAGGTCATTAGTCATTTGTCGGCTTTCCAGAAATGGGTATAAACTACCTCTGGCTGAAAAACCATACTGATACTCCAATCAGCTGACATGGTTGCAACCAAGTTACTGATTTTTTTCACATGCAGTTTGCAACTTGGACACTTGATGGCGCAAGAGCAATGTAAATGAAGATCGTTCTTGCTTTAACCAAAGTTTTTACTTTTGTACATTAACAATAAAGAGAATAGGCTTGAAAGATTGTGTAAACACTAAAACACGGAAATTCACCACTCATAGTTATTACAAGTAACTATGAAACTAAAGTAACTATATGTTGGGCCCCACCATGCAGTGTTGTTATCAATGATGTCATAGAACATCTCATGCGTGATGTAGTGTGTGAGGTAATTAGCAGTGTATGGCGAGGGTGCCAGCTATAGTTACTTTAAAGGATGAGTTATAGTTATTAGCGATAACTATAAGTGATGAATTTCAGGGGTTTTGTTAGTTTAAAATGGTTTGTTTTACTAACATTTTCCCCCAACTATAACTTTCCTTTAGCCTTTGTATTTTTTTTGTGAATTTCTAAGGTTCTTAAAAAAATGTAAAGTAAGGTATTACAATTTCTAACTATAACTTAACTTTAACCTTGTTTTTTTGTGTGTGATTTTTTGTTTTTTTTAACGTAAAGTAAGATGTCTGGCGTTGTGCATTTGATTGGACACATGGCCTGGCTTGATCTTCAAACAATCACTGGCGCCTAAGCCATGCACCTTCGGCAGTACACAGCTTGGGGTTGTGCCGCACATGGCTATGTTGTGTTATAATAGAAAGGGTGTAATTTTAAGTAAGGCAAGACTACTGGCTTTGTCAAGGTGTCAGAACACCAAAATATAAAAAGTGGGCCTACTGACTTCATCAAGGGGTCAGTGCATGAACATATCTTAAGCAGACATATTGGTTTAGACAAAAAGTCACCAATAACTAAAATCACATTTATATTTTATAAATTCACATATTTCAGTGTTAATAGTGAATGCCATGAATTATTTTCAATAAAGAATTTAAAAACTAAAAAATTACATGTCTATTTAAACATATTTCAGGCCACAAAATGCAGCCATAGAATCAACCACTAGTGATCCCTGCAATCTAGCTGAAGAGCATTTAAGTTCAGCTCAGAATGCTTTGAAAAATAATGGTAAGCGCCCCTGGGGTAATAGATTCAACGAATGTAATGTTTTTGAGGGGGGTTGCTTTGTCTTGACCCTGTGCCTCTGGGAACTGCCAAGCAATGTTTTCCCTGGACCGGAAACAAGCATCCTGGGACCGGTTTCAAGCTAGCCTGGCTGATGGGGGGTATTACCCCCAAACCGGTTCCAGGATGCTTGTTTCATGTCCAGAGAAGAACTGGCTTGGCAGTTCGACCTGGATTGTTCCAATGAAGCACAGGTTTGAGACTGATTTGCATATAGCTGTGTCTGAACTGGAGTGGCGAAGTGAGCTAAAGAACGATGATGGATTCAACCCAAATCTGTGACTGGGCGTGAGTGTCTGAAAAGTTTCAGCGCTCCGTCCATCATCTCCTTGTCTTCAATTTCTAAAAGTGGCATTCTCAGAATTGTAATTTTAAATCCGACTTCGCCGTAAATTAGGATTTAAAATTAGAATTCCAGAGATTCCAGAGACACCAAACATGAAACAAATATCACTTCTCATGTGGAAAATACACTTATAAAATGTAATAAGGCAATTCCAATGTTATACTATGGTAGAGATAGGGTTTGCAGTATTGAAAAACAAATTAGAGTTTTTCACTACTGGGACATGTAAAACTTAAAAGGACATGTCCTATCTGTTAAATACATTGCATACTGGCTTCTGGGCTGCCCAGGCCTTACCCTAGGGGTGACTTATATGTATTATAAAGGAATGTTTGGACCTGGCAAAAGGTTTATGTTGAACTGGCAACTTAAAGGGTAAGGGCTCATGCACGGATGTCTGGTTAGCAGACCTCAGTGCACACTCCGAGTCTAAAAACCAACAGCGCAAGTCCAAAAAGTTGAGGGTGACCATACAAAAAGAGACTTTCCTTGTACAGTGTCCAAGGCATGATTGAACCAAGCACTGGCAAAGCCAATAGGTATCGCCCCTGGAACATATTGCTTTGCCAATCATTTTTAGAGATGCTGTAAAATTATGTGGCTCCCTGTGTGCCTTCAAAATGACGTTGACACTTTTTTCTTTTTATTTACCATTCCGAATTGGATTGCTAAATAAAAAGAAAAAAAACCCTGCAAAAGCATGTTTTTTTTAAAGCCTGTGTGTTCGACCCAACACAGAGGGCGGAAGCAACACAGAGATCAGAAACTACATGGAGACGAGGGAAACAAAATGGGGGCACGGGTGGGGGAATCTGAAAGGAGAGCACAGGTGGGGGAAGCAAAACGGAGCATAGGGGCTGGGGACAGCACAAAGAGAGTGGGAGAGAGATAGAGACAGAGAGAGAGCACACGGGAAGATAAGCAAACAAATCCCTGAGTTTTCCTTGTATATTCCAATTTGCAGAAATTTCCAATTTCTATCAAATTCACAAATCTGTGGCATTGTACAGGAAAACTGTAGTATTCCCTGCTTCATTGCTTGTTTGTCTTAACCCTACACCTGCTAATTGTCTGCATTGTGTAAAATCTACAGTTGTACAATTCTGATGGATATTTGTCCCTGCAGAGTCCTCACTTGCAGAACAACCCCCAGATATCAGACTGGATCTGGAAACTTCAAAGCTATTAAGCCGCCAGTAGAGGGCACTGGACTTGGTCGGCATCAGAAGTGATGTCAGGCAGTGCCACCAAAGCCACAAAGGGCCCACCCTGGCGGTTTCCTTTTTTTCCGCACATTCAATGCAGATGTAGAGCTTCACTCTCTGAGGAGATTTCCTCACAAATTCTCTTTTTTTCCCTCAAACTTCTTTTTATTAGGCACGTAGACATTACACAGAATGGCTGTACATCACAGAAGGAAAAAATATTGCAACAATCCCCCCAGCTGACAAATTATCAATCGAGGTTAAAGTTTCGATGAGGAGAGGAACGGGGTTGTTACTCTCTACCTCTGCCAGCTCACCCTGTCAGTCCTATATAGTATATATCAAGAGGCCTAGAACTTTAAACCCCTCCCACCACCCTTACACCCCCTCCCTCCCACAACATAATAACAACCAGGAGGCGGTCCTTGGATGAGGCTTACACTGGACTCTAAGTCCGAAAAAATCTATGGCTGCTAACATTGTGTGCACTTCCGACGTCTGGTCGGTTATTCCTGATGATCAAGCGTCGTTCATCTAAAACTGGAATATGTGCATATCACGTAATGAGGGAGGGCAAACTGCCAAGGGGAGACCGCTTGTGAGATAGGTGACGAGAGAGCCCCATTTGTATTCAAAATTTTTATAGTCGTCTCTAAAAATATCAGCCATTCTTTCCATAGTCAATATCTTCCAGAGACGTGCGTGCCATTGTGATTCACTGGCGCTGCCTTTTTTGTCCATGCCGATGCAATCGCTACTTTGCCAGCGCCAAAACATGCCCACATCATGGACCTGTCAGCTTTTGCTTGATGAGAGAAGAAGGCTATAGAGAAAGGAAATCATCCCCCTCATGGATCCCACCCGCTGCACAAATCTTTCTATTGGAGTCTTCTCTCGCGTTGCCGCCTCTCTGAACTGCGGCTGAAGGGCCCAGTGTTTGAGTTGGATATAGTGGAAGTGTTCGCTGGGCGGGACCTTGAAATCCCTTTGACAGCTAGCAAAGGTGAGAATGTTGTAAGTATGAAATAAATCTGATAGCATCAAGAAGCCCCCTTCCCTCCATAGATCAAATGGACCCTCGCGCAGCGCTGGTGGGAATTCAGGGTTGAAGTGGATTGGCGTGTATGGCGAAGGGAACGTAGATCACTCCAGTCCTCTGGAGACCTCATCCCAGACTTTAAGTGTGGTGTGCGTGGGCGTGCTAATGTAAGTGTTTGGTGGCCTATCTTTCTTAGGTTTCCATATCAGATCCCATATTGTTCTCCCCACTACCGCTCTGTCCATATGCAGCCAGTGTTTTTTTGATTCTCTCTTGGACCACTCTGTCAAAATACGTGGCTGGGCTGCTTTAAAATATAGGTGAAGGTCTGGCAGTGCCACCCCTCCCTCGCTTCTTGCATGACAGAGTGTGAAAGGGAAGTCGCCCTTTACTGTTCTGCCAAATGTAACGAGTAAAGAGAGTCCGCAATTTGGGCAAGAACTCCCTGTCTAGGCCTATTGGTAGGGCTTGGAACGAATATAAGAATTTAGGTAAAGCGGTAATTTTTATCTCATGGATGCGACCCAACCACGAGTAAAGAGAGGCTTCCAGCGCTTGAGATCCTGCTGAATTTGGAGCAGCAACGGGGTATAGTTAGCCCTAAACAAGCCCTCCAAAGTGGGGATTAGGTTAATATACAAGTATTTGAGTGTGTGTTTAGCCCATTGAAGCAAGGTATATTCTCACAACCTACAGATGGCATCCTTTGATAGTTTGAGGTTCAGGATAAAGGATTTCGTTAGATTTACTTTCAAACCCGCCACTGTCTCAAATTCCCTTAATTCCACCTGCAGCGACTGATCGGGGGAAGTGAGTGATAACAGCACGTCATCAGCGAATAGCGATATTTTGTGCTCCCTCCCCCCCCCCCAGAAAGGGATAACCCGGATTTCTGCAGCCTTTCCGATCCGTAGGGCCAGCTCTCTATGCTTATGGCAAAGATTAATGGCAAGAGTGGGCAGCCCTGCCTTGTACCACTCATTAAGGAAAAAAGAGCTGAACTAGTCCCGTTAACCTGAACTCTAGAGCGCGGATGTGCGTAATTAGCTTTAATCATGTCTATAAACGGCTTGCCAAAGCCAAAGTGTTCAAGCTTGAGAAAGAAGAATGATCAATCCACCCAGTCAAAAGCCTTCTCGGCGTCCAGGCCCACCAAAACTGCCGGTATCTTGAATTCGGATGCCTTCTCAATCAAGTGAATGATTCTTTGAATATTATCGTGGGTCTGTCTACCTTTTATGAGGCCCGATTGATCTGGGTGGATTAAGTTTGGCATCAGGTTCTCCAATCTCAATGCCAAAATTGAAGAATATAATTTGGCATCCAGATTTATAAGCGCAATCGGCCTATAAGAAGCACATTCTTGTGGGGTTTTTCCGGGTTTGTGAATGACCGTGATAACGGCCTCCTCCATTCAGTGTGAGATTGCTGGGCCCTCCGCTATTGCATTAAAAAGGTGTGTTAGATGCGGGATGATGTCTGGGGCAAAGGTTTTATAAAAGTGGGCCGTCAGGCCATCAGGCCCCAGGGACTTATTAGATTTGAGAGCCGCGATTACCTTCCCTACCTCCTCCCCCGTGATGGGAGCGTTTAATCTCTCGTTCCAGTCTGGAGAGACCTGTGGTAGTTCTAACGACCGTAGATATTGGTGTTGAGCTGCACGATCTAGATAGTCCCCAGCATATAGATCTGTATAAAATGCCCAAATGTATTTGCCTTATCGGTATCTGCTTGGGAAATATTCACCACTGCGTCTGCTATAGCCCTGATATATTCCTTCTTCCTATTTTCCTGTAGTTGCCTAGCTAGATGTGATCAAATCTTATTCCCCTGCACATAGGAGATGTGGCGCAATTGCAAGAGGGTATGTTCCGCCCTATTAGAGTATATCGCTGTGAGTTTCCCTTTGACAGCCCTCATCTGACGTAGTACCGTGTGGGAGGGATTATTTTTATGATCCTTTTCATTAGATTCCAGTGCCGCCTCCATGGCTTCCCTCTCCTTGGCACTCTCCTTATTTAAAGCGGAGTTAAGTTCTATACAATTTCCCCTTATAACAGCTTTAAAAGCATCCCAATTAGTCATGGGCAAGGTATCCTGTGGCTGATTTAATGGTAAGAATTCTGTGATGGCCGCTCAGAGTTCCTCTCTTAGTAACTTATCTCTCATCAGAGAGATCGGGAAATACCATCTTGGAGACTTGGGAGTGCCCTCCTCCCAGGAGAGACAGATCATGACTAAGCTATGGTCTGAAATAGAAATTGGAAGGATTTTTGCCTCCTGAAGAGATCCCAGGAGTCCTTGTCTTTTAAAAGTATATTCGAGTTTAGTATGTTTGGTGGACATTGGAAAAGAATGTGTAATCCTTGGTGTTGGGGTACAGATGTCGCCATGCATCTAAAAGACCCAACATTTGTATTGACTGCTTAAAACCCCTGGGAAAGCTGCCTGTGGGCGACCTGTGAGGGTGGGTGCTATCCATGTCTGCATGCCATGTAAGGTTGAAGTCCCCCATCAGTATCACCGGGCCCTCCGCAAATCCGCCGATCATAGTGGGCAGGGCAGATAAAAATGCCGGCTGCCCTGTGTTGGGGGTGTATGCTGATATGAATGTGCGAAGCCTCCCTCTCGCTTTTCCCTTCACCATGATAACTCTACCCTCCTTATCAGACTTTATAGCTTCAGGTTGGATTTTCAGGGAATTATGGAACATTAAAGTTACCCCTCTGTGTTTGGTGTTCGCTGAGGATCTGTAAATTAAAACTTTTATGGCACAGCTGAAGCTCCTCTACCGGCTTTAGGTGTGTTTCCTGTAACGCCACCACCTCAAAGTCATGGTCCAACAGGTATTTCCAGACTTTCTGCCTTTTGAGGGGTGCGTTCAATTCCTTTAGATTCCAAGAAGCTATGGATAACGGCATCATACTATTACAACCCTCACCTTCAAAAGGTGAACCTGTGTGAAGCTCACCTCTCCCCTGCTAGGTTCGTCTACTGGATGGTAGCTCCTAGCCTGGTCAATATTCGGAGGTGAAGCCTGAGCCAGTGATATTACTTAGCCATGGCGTCTACTTGACCAATTTCTGCCCCCTGTAACCACCCCCACATTGAGAACAGTTATACAAACGAAACCTTCACCAGGGCGCTCCTGCGCCCCCGGCCATAGTAATGTGGAAGATAGAGTTTGTAGTGTGGGGCAATCGGTTCAGGTCCGAAGCCCCGGCTGTCTTTCTAAAAAAAATTCTTACACCAAAACATCTTATGGCGCAACATGGTGCAGGACTGGAAGCGGATGAGTAATGTTCTGTGCTCTAGAGTGTCACAGTTCCCTCAGGTGTGGTTCTTCTCCCTGTGGAATTTCCCATGATGAATGACACTCCTGTAGAAAAACTTTTGTGGCTGTGGTTCACATCTTGCTGCAGCCTATAGTCTTTCGAGTGACGGCCCCAAGAGCTCATGCTCCACCGTGCGGAGTTGCTACTCTCTTTTCCTCTTGAGGCAGCCCCAGTGTGGTCCTCTGTGCTAGGAGGAAGACTCAGGAGGTTCAAACCTTCCTTCAGATCCGTAATATGTTTTGTTTTGTTGTTTAGCCGCCCTAGCAGATTCGCAGGTGCCAGATTTTGAAAGAGGCTGCAACGAAAGCCCTGGAAAGATATCTCATCCTTTTTTCTGGCAGCTTGCAGAATTGCCTCCTTAACTTTAAAGGAGTGCAGTTTGACAAGGATATCACAAGTGTGTCGCCATTCTCCTCCCTGCTGAATCTCCACGCAGTGCGCTCTCTCAATCTTGATCTTCGCCTGGCTTGATCCCAAAATCTCTGCAAAAAGCCCCTCGATAAACGCTTTCAAATCTGGTCCTTCCGCTCCTTCCTCCAGGTCCTTAATTATAATGTTACCTCTCCTTGATCTATTTTCCAAGTCCCCGGTCAAATAGGGCTGTGTGTAACTGAGTGCGTAGGTCCTGTATACTGTCATGAGTAGCCGCCGTACTTTTCTCCAGTTCCTTGTCCTGGGATTCCACCTTGAGGACACGCGTACCCACAGAATCCACATCTTGTTGGAGCTGCGTCATCCGCTCAGTAAGGTCTGCTTTCAATTGATCCAGGGAGGACTTGATATCCACTTTTATCTCTGCGCGGAGCTCCGATTTGAACTCTCTGAGTGTGTCAGCGTCAGGGAGGACCTGGCCTGGCAGTTCGGGCTGGACTATTCCCATTGGGCACAGGGTCAAGACTGATTTGCATATGGCTGGGTCCAAACTGGAATGGCATGATGAGCAAAAAAACGATGGATTTAGGCCCAGATCTCTGTACTGGGGTTACTGTATTACATTGTTCTGCATTCTGTCCATCAATAGTCCTTTTTGCATTTGTCAACCCGAGTGGGACGGGTATGCTCAGACGTGAGTCCCGTGCTCTCCAGGGTACTGGAATCAAGCTATCCTGGCTGAAGAGGGGTAAACCCCCAAAACCGGTCCAAGGATGCTTGTTTCCAGGCCAGGGGGCACCTGGACTGGCAGTTCGGGCTGGACTGTTCCCATTGGGCACAGGGTCAAGACTCATTTACATATGGCTGGGTCCAAACTGGAATGGCATGGTGAGCAAAAAAACGATGGAGTTAGGCCCAGATCTCTGTACTGGGGTGAATGTATGACATTGTTCTGCATTCTGTCCATCAATAGTTCTTTTTGCATTTGTCTCCCTGAGTGGGACGGGTATGCTCAAACGTGAGTCCCGTGCTCTCCATGCCACTGGACTCAAGCTATCCTGGCTGAAGAGGGGTGAAACCCCGAAACCGTTCCTAGGATGCTTGTTTCCAGTCCAGGGAGGACCTGGCCTGGCAGTTCGGGCTGGACTATTCCCATTGGGCACAGGGTCAAGACTGATTTGCATATGGCTGGGTCCAAACTGGAATGGCATGGTGAGCAACAAAATGATGGATTTAGGCCCAGATCTCTGTACTGGGGTGAATGTATGACATTGTTCTGCATTCTGTCCATCAATATTTCTTTTTGCATTTGCCACTCCTACTCAGTCCTGTTGGGTTCTCCCAGATGGACCTCTCCCAAACGTGGCGATCTAGATTTCCCTGAGGCTAAATGGGCCCCCCATGAGCTGCTCAGGCAGAATTCACTACAGTGCTGGGACATCCGGATGCCCCTCCGACCCCAGCAGAGTCCAATAGACACACCTAAGGCTTGTGATCAGCTTCTACTCCGAGTAGTGTCTTCCTGAGTGGCTGACTGCTTGTTGCATGCTTCTCTGAACACCTTTGGATGGGGATTGCTGCTGTTATATCCCACCGCGCTCCCTCTTTCTCGTGGACGGCATGTTTCAGTGTGTGGTAACGGTGGCTGCCATCTTAGGGTCAGGCACCAGGCCTTCAATAAGCCCTGCGCTGCATCTTTGTGTTCAGGGCACACCTTGGGGGACGCAAGCTTTATATTAGGGGAACCCTCGATGCCAATAGGGGTCCCTAGCCACAACAAGTGGGAGCTTCCTACCGGTAACCTCCTCGGCACGGTTTGTGGGAGCGGCTTCCAATCTCGAGTCCGGACGGCTCGTCGTTCCTTCTGTTGTTCTCCTTTCTGCCGCCTCCCGCAAATTGCCTCCATCGCATCAAGACTTCGTCGGTGAGTACCACTGACTGCTGCTGCTAATTACACGATTTCACTGGTGCTCGATCGGGACCGAACGAAAGCCCCGAGCACCACCGCCATTTTGAAGACGGGCTGCTCCGCCACTATATTCCATCTTCGTTTGTTGGGGGACGAAAAACATACTGCGACCTCCGAATTGTAAGTCGCCAGCTGCTCCACGTATCAGCTCCGTCACTCCGGATGCGTTTTTGGTCGAACTCGCACCTAGGAGCGCCACAGACAGCCGTGGGACAACAGAGCCGAGGTTAATTACGTCCATCCGGCATCTTGCCTGGCCATGCCCCCCACAAGTTCTCCTTTTAAAGCAGTATCATGTCTCTAACCAAGAAATTGGGGTTTAAACCCAGTAGGGATTGTAAGAGACAGATGTCCATTTTGGACCCCATTTCAAGCTGCCCTTGGTGTCTGGAGTCTTATCATGACTCCAGGACTTCCTTTTCCCCCATCAGTATGCACCCAAAGGCCATCAAAGGGCAGGAGGTCAGGCTCTTTATGGTCAGGGTCATAGAGGGCAACAATGGCCCAAGTGTTCAAGGTATCCTTATCAATTTCCTTCCTCCTCTTCGGTTGGTAAGAAATATAAAAAACACAGAAAGACATAGAAACACCCCAGAGGTAAGTCTCCCTGTTGCTCTCCATCTCCCACAGGACCTTCATCCTTGGAGCGGGAGTTGGTTGACTTGATGCCGGTGGACCTGCCTCTGCCCAGCCCTGTTCCTCGAATGAACTTAACTCCAGAGCAGCCTCCATCCTCCTAGAGCTCTTTGTGCAGGCTCCTCTACTGCTTGTGACTTCGCCTTCAGCGCTGACCTTGCCTGAATGTCCAACACTGGAATTGGACCCGGTGGCATACAATAATGCCATGTATTGTTTCTTCAAAAAGCCTTCAACGCCATCTGGCACCCCTTTGGGCCCAGTGACTCCTCCTTGACTCCCCATGTTTCTATCTTTCCATCTGACACCCTTTGGCACCACTCTATCAGATCCAGTGCCCTTACCACACTGCTTCGACCCAGCACTTTAATATACGATGCCTCAACAGATGCAGTGGAAGGTGCTGCCCAGCCTCCACCACCACCTCCACCTCTGGCTCCGGATACGGAGCAACTGGTGCCACAGCCCAATACCAACTTGCAGAGAGGCCCAGCGTCTCTTGGAAGAGGATGCATACAGTGCCTATCTTCATAATGTTTTTGGGAAGGATTATAACACTATTGAGTTTATACTGTGTGGAGACCCTGATCAAGAATTTTAAGGGCTTTACTCTACCAGTGGCATGGATACTTTTCTGGAGTTAGCTATGGACTTCCCTACTTGACCACCAATGCCTGAGGTAGGATCTCTACACAAGGTGATGTTGAATGCCACAGAGGTCTTAGATCTCTAATTACGCACCACAGAGACTAATACCAGTGTCCTGACCATCCTCTTCCTTAACTTTGGATCCACTTCTCCCTTTATAATAAAGCCCTGTTAGGTCATTTTATGGCAGCATGGTGGAAATGTTCATCCACCCCAGCAGTCAACCGCTTGGAGGTTGACATTATAGACCAGCTCCTGGTGACCCAGCATTCCTCTAGGCCTGTCTATACTCAGAGCCTCCTCATCTAGGCCTGCTCTTCTGGGGCACAATGTGAAGGTGCCTTTACAATAACTCTCTTGGACAGCGAATTGAAAAAGCTCAAGGTGTGGGGAAAGAAGCCATTTTCTTCTGGCAGCATGGCTGTGAACCTCCTCAATGCCAACTGCCTTTTAGCAAGACAACTATGCTTTGTGGGACATGGCTTAAATGATTCTACCACGCACATGGCCACTTCCAGGAACTCATTGTAGATGGCCATAATAAAATAGGGCCTTGACAGTGCAAATTCAGTGGCATGGACACTTCTGTAACTATTTGGAGACACGCTTGACTTAGAACCTCCAACTTCTTCTTGGATGTCCAGGCCAGCCTAATGGACCTTCCTTTTGACGCGGTGCTTCTTTTTGTAGACAAAACAGACTCTGTTCTGGAGCAATTTAGGATGGGCAAGGCCATGGCACTATCCCTAAAACTACAATTCCCAACTCCGACCAGGAACTAACAGCTTTTTTGTAGCTTTCATAGCTTTAGAAGAGGATCTCCCTTTTATTTGTGACATTAGCAACAGCCTAACCCCACCTCATCAAGCAATGCAGAGGACCGATCCAAAAAAAGGGTTTCGGGGGGATCCACCTTGCTACCTTCCTCCTTTTCCTCTCCTTCCTGCCCTCACCCCCAGGAAAGCGTGTCAAGTTTGCTTTCCTCCCCACGCAAAGCCTGTGGGGTGGGTGATATCTATTCTTCTGTTGTTTGGACAAAATATTGAGTTAAAAATATTGTGTAGGCAAATTATCCTGTCAAGAATATTGAGGACAAAAATATTTTCAAGGTAAGTTTATATGGGTAAGAAGTTTTACTTTATTATATATATCTTCAAGGTATGTGGATGTGGAGTTGAAAACCGTACATCTATAGTTACCTATTTGCACTTACCTTCTCGTTATTTTGGTCCTCAATATTTTTGACACAATATTCTGTCCACACGCTATTTTTAGTTTCGATATTCTATCTTACAACCTCATTTTCTTCCGGCCTGGAAGGCCATTACTTCAGGACCGTTGGGTCCTTGAAATTATAGAATAGGGTTACACCCTTCCCCTCCTTCGGGTTCCATCCCCATACCACCTGCTCCATCCTATCCACTTTCCACCTATCCATCTTCAGATAATTTCTCATTTGCCAGTTCTTCAGTAGGAGGTGGCAGCTCTCCTCCTCAAAGGAGCGGTGGAGTTAGTGCCAGAGCAGGACAAGTACCAGGGATGCTACACGCATCACTTTCTGGTGCCCAAGAAGGACGGTGGTCTACATCTGATCCTGTACCTGAATATCTTTCTCAAGGAGGAGAAGTTTAAGATACTGAACCTAGCACGTTCTACTGGCTTTGCAGCTTGGAGACAGGATGGTGTCCTTCATCCTGAGGGATTCGTAATTTCACATCCCTACCCTGGCGTCGCACCATCAGTACTTGCAATTTGTTGTGGATTCTGCGAACTAACAGTTTGCAGTACTACCCTTTCGTTTAACATTGCTCACCTCGAATCTTCACAAAGGTGAAGGCAGTGTTTACGGCCCATCTCAGATGGTCGGGCATTCCCATCTTCCAGTACCTGGACTAGTTCTTCAAAGCCAGTTCGCCAGAGTTATTTTTGCACCATCTGCTGTCAACAGCATTACTGCTGATTGACCTAAGTTTTTCGATCAACATGCCCAAATCTCACCAGTGACCTTCCGAATGACTCCAATTTATTGGGTTGGCACTGGACGCCACCCTTCTCCACGCCTGCCCTCCATCCCAAAGGATCTGAGACATCCAGGAAATGTTTCCATCTTTCTAGCAAGTCGTGAGAGCCCCAGTTCTGAGATTCCTAGGTCTGCTGCCTCCCTCCAGTTTCCTAGCCATGCATGCAAATTGGCACATGAGGGCAATGCAATGGTGACTCCAAAGGCAGTGGATACCATACGGAGAAGATCTGTTGGGCTCCTTCATAATCTCCCCAGTGCTGCAGCAGTGTGGTTCGGCGGAGAGCGAGGTGAATCTGACATGCAGAAAGGCCTTCACTCCCTCTCCGACCGTGACTACAGAAGTGATGGATGCCTCCACCCTATGGTGGAGCACTCATCTAGAGACTCTGGAGATCAGAGGCATTTGGTCTCCAGAAGAGCAGGTCTCTCATCAACCTGCAGAAGTGCAGCTGGTTCAACTTGCATTCAAGGCGTTTCTCCACTGCATCATAGGTCGGTCTGTCCAAATCTTGACGGATAACACAACTGTGATGTGGTATTGAACAAGCAAGGTGGAGTAGGGTCTCAACGCCTTTGCCTGGAAGCATTAAGACTGTGATTGTGGGCACTCTGCCAAGGTAACTGGCTCAATGCCAATCCCCTAGTAGAATCTCAGAATGTCAGAGTCAGCATCACCTTGCCCATCAAAAGTGGTGTCTTTTGCCGGAAGTAGTCCAAGACATCTTCACCCAGAGAAGCACACCTCAGGTGGACTTGTTCACCTCCACAGAAAATGTTCAATGCCTTCAGTTCTGCACCCTCCAGTATCGTTGAGGGAGCCTTGGGGTTCACATTTCAGTTGAGGTGGAACTTTTAGCTGCATTGCATGTTTCCCTCCAAACCCTTGACTTCTCAAATTCTCAGGAAAATTCACCAAGACCAGGCCTAACTCATTCTCATCACCTCCTATTGGCTGAGAAGGGTGTGGTATGTGAACCTTCTTCTCCTCATGTCCCCAATTTCACCTCCGACTCAGGCCTTCTCCACCCCAATCTCGAGACCTCCACCTTCATATTTGAAGATTGAGTGGGGACAACTGAGCTACCCCCGGCTGCCGCCAAAGGTGATCGACGTAATCTTATTAGCTCATCGACCTTACACTAAATCTGTGTATTCCGGTAGATGGGGCAACATTGTTGCCTGGTGCACAGACAATGTTGTGGAGCCTTAGCAGGCTAAGTTGTTGCAGGTGCTACAATTAGTATTTTCCCTTGCTCAAAGGGATTGTGCTCTTGGCACTGTGAAAGGGTGTTTGGCATCTTTGGCTCCATTCCTCTGTCTACTGGACCACCAGTCTCTGTTTAAATCCCCTGTTATTATACGCTTCCTCAAGAGCTTAGCAAATATGCGTACTCCCTCTCCCTTTATGGTCCACCAGTGGGATTTGACTCTAGTTCGCGTGCTGGGGGACTTACTCGCTGTTCTGCCTTGCTGTCCTGCGCCGCCATCACCGCTACTGGGCTCTTTCCTGCTGTGTGTCTCCCCCCCCCCCCGCCGCTACTGCATTCCGTGGCCGAGAGCGGGGGAGACTACAATACCCAGACCTCTTTGCGGGCCCTGACGCCACCTACGCGCCCGGAGGCGCACAAAAGACCGCGGCCCCCTCTGGATAGCGGGAGATTTGAATCTGTGAAGCCTGCTTACGTGCTGGGGGACTTACTCGCTGTTCTGCCTTGCTGTCCTGCGCCGCCATCACCGCTACTGGGCTCTTTCCTGCTGTGTGTCTCCCCCCCCCCGCCGCTACTGCATTCCACGGCCGAGAGCGGGGGAGACTACAATACCCAGACCTCTTTGCGGGCCCTGACGCCACCTACGCGCCCGGAGGCGCACAAAAGACCGCGGCCCCCTCCGCGTCGCGGGACGCGCGCGGGCGGCGCCGGGCTAAGCCTGGGCAAAGGGCAGGCCGTCTGTGGCCGTCCGGGGCCGGCGGTGGCAGGGCAGGGCCGCACCATTTGGTCGGACCTCTGAAATCGTGTGTCTAGTTGTGATTAGTAAGTGACTTTGAGGACTTGGCCTATTCCTATGCTACTGCTTCTGTTCTGTTCTTAACGTTTCCATTGTTGTCACAAAACATGGGCAAGCCCAAGTCTGCACCTGCACATAATGTCCCGCAATCCAATAGTACTGTTCATACCCCCATTCCTAGTTTGACAGCTATCGACCGGATGCTGCAAAAAACAATTGGGGTGATTTCCTCAGCCATTGAAAGCACCGAGAGGCGCCTCTCGCTTCCTGCTGGTACGCTCCCTCCTCTTTCTGCTAATAACGTCTCGCTGTTAACATCTAATCTACAGGAGTCGTTATTAATTCCATCTTTTATTGGGCTCCCCGAAGTTCGCTCTTCGCAAATATCGGGGGACAATTCAAAATCCCTTCCGCTGGCACAACCAGAGCTCATTCCCGCGGAATCCAGGTTATCTTTGTCCCCTGCTATTTTTCCTAGCGAACAACTCTCTGACCATTCTTTTGAGAACTCTATGGTTGATGTGGGAGTAGTACCACCTGTAAGCCCTATCATAAACTCTGGATGTGAACAGACTATTAATAATGACTCGTCACGTATGACAACTAGGGGGTTAAAAGCGAAACGGAAGCAAAATCACTGCACCAAGGAAGGGAAATCTCTGACTAACACAAAGGGAAAGGGTCCCCTCAAACCACGTAACACTACTAGCAAACCTACAGAAAAAGTGAAAAAGGTCACTAACAACACATTAGTTATCCCCCATTCTACTAATACAAGTGACCCACTAACGGGGGAAGGTTTCTGGGCGAAAATGGAGAATCTGATAATGTCTTTTGTGGAACCTATTATGGCGAAACTGTCAAATATTGAAGCTAGGATTACCGATATGGAGGGATTAACTAAGACAGAATTACCCCCGAAACGGCCAAATGATCTTGTATCTCTTGATCAGCTGCCCGTGGTGAAAGGTAACCCTTCTATTATTCCACAGCCGGACGAAATTTGTGTACAGCAGGCTCCTGCCAGAATGGAAGATCCCAATACGACGGGACAACAGGTATTGGGACCTTCTCTATCTGTGCAAAACAATTTTCCATCTGTCTTAGGGGCTGCTGTTGATGCCAGGGAGGCCATTTCTATTCTGACACCCAGGCTCCCTACCATAAATTTGCCTCCAGAAGCTCTACCATATACTGTGGTGTTAGTTAATGTCCCTCCCCTTCCCCTTAATGTTCAAGAGCATTGGTCAAACTTGAGAAATAAAGCCCTATATTTCTTATCAGTTAAATTTGGGTCAAATGGTGCATTGTTCTCCAATTTTAAGATGGCCAGAAGAGTAGGATGGATTGGTTCATCTACCAAAACATTCAGAGGGGACTGTGTGATACTTTCATTCCGGTCACCCCCTCTGGTTAATGATATCTTGGGGAGGTGTTATTCTGGCCAACTTCTTACTGATCACGTAAATATTGTCCCACTTGCTTATTTTTACTCTTCTCCATGGCAGTAAAGGATGCGAGGTTTTCGTCCCTTATTTTCTAACCAGTGGTACTTTGAGGAAGGGAGATTTGCTGTTCCAATTTCTAATAGATATGATATTCTCAGTGGTTTGGATAATAATGATTGACAGCAAACTAGTGTTCCACCTAGTACTCGGATATCTGTATCGTCCATTATCCCGCTTCCTGACCCCCTGGTTACTATTAATGGTGAAACCAGTATAGTTAGCTCGTGTTCTGGAACTGATGGTATATTGAGTGGGGATGAAATGCCGGTTGATTATACTGAAGACACGAGAGGGAATGGTTCAACTCCTTTGAGGACAGATCCCACTTTAGATCCTACCTTGGACCTCCCTATCTGTCCTGCGAGTAACACCTTGTTTTGTAATATATGTTCTTGGAATATTGCTGGAATTAAATCTAAAATTGGTAACCCTTTATGGCACAATTTTATATACCAGCAAGAACTTATTTGTTTCCAAGAAACATGGTCAGAGGACCCAGTCCATATCAACGGGTTCATAACACTCCATACCCCAGCAGTGAACTCTGCACATGGCAGAGCTAAAGGAGGCTTGACAACCTATGTATCCAATAATCTGCTTTTAACAAAGATATTGGAGCCAGTTAAAAATCCCTATTTCCAACTCTTGATCTTGGTTTTCACCACAGCTACCCCGATTGTTCTTATCAATTTTTATAATAATTTTTCCTTGGAGGACGCCTCTACTATACTTAATAAATTGGCTATATTAGTGTCCCAACAAGAAAAATCTTTTGGACACAATATGATGATCCTCCTGCTGGGTGACTTTAACTGTACCCTGTGTTCTATGGCGATTGATAAGAGATGTATCGTGGGGCGTGAAGATGGAGTGAGTTCTTTACATTTTAATCACTCCCACTTAGGAGATCTTTATAATGAATTCCAGGGTCAATTTGATTTGGGTTTCCTAAATGAAACCTCTATTAATCCTTTCTCTCTCCCACCAACTTTCAATGGCCGTGGTTGTTCCTCGACCATTGACTTTGCACTTTCCACCATTCGGCATGCCGAAAGGATCACTAAATTTAGCGTCTCTGATATGGCGCTAAGCGATCATTTTCCTTTATGCCTCACTATGTCCATCCCCAAGAGGACGATTTCAAAAGACAGCGACAGGGACATATTGTGGGATAATTTGACCATTGGTTGTATCAACGGTTATTCCCTTAAATGGGAGAATGTTGATCAACCTAAAGTATTAACTTCCGTTATAAATAAATGTGCCCCTGAGCTGTTGACCTGTTTATCGGAGGATGCTACCCCTGATAAAATCCTTGCTTCTTTCTCCATAATCTGCGATCAAATTGAATCTTCCTTGACGAGGAAATGTAAAAGTAACAGAGCACCGAGGGGTGGTTGGTTTAACTCTAGTTGTACTAGAGCATATTCACATTTAAAGAAAATGCTTGCTAGCCGCCCCAGGTGTATAGAGGATATACGCAGAGCAAGGTCAACATACAAATCAGCCCTAAAAGAGAGGAAAGATGAGCTAAGGAAAGAATCTTGGGAAGCGTTGCACCAGGCTTCGGTTGGCAATGACTGTGCAAGGTTCTGGAAAATTATTAGAAATCCCTTTCTTAGTGAAGGGGTCTGCCCCTTTATTGAGATAGCCATACCAGAGGACAAATGGATTGATCACTTTTCCAAAGTCTATGAGGGAGAGGCTATGTCCTATTCCCCATGTAAACCTACGGACCACCCTCTTTTGGGCAACATGCAGTTTTCCCTAAAGGAGGTTGAAAAAGACATATCTATGAGCAAGGGAGGTAAGGCTACTGGTCCCGACGGCGTACCTATAGATGTGTTCAAGACCCTACCGTCTTTGTGGGCCCCTCTTCTGGTCCAGGTGTTAAACGCCAGTTGCAGGACGGACTTACTACCCTCTTGGGTGGAGTCGATAATAGTCCCAATTTATAAAAAGGGGGATAGACATGACCCGGGTTGTTACAGACCCATTTCCCTTTTAGACTCCTATACAAAAATAGTTGGACGTGTAATCCTGGATCGCTTACTTTCATGGGTTGAGAATAATTCTGTCCTATCCGACCTACAATACGGATTTCGTTCTGGTTTAGGTACAGTGGAACAGGGTCTTAATTTTTTGATGCTGACTGGGAAGTATACCAGGGCTAAGAGGGAGAATCTGTTTGTGGCCTTTGTTGACCTCTCAGCCGCCTTTGATTGTGTGGTTCACTCTAAATTATGGACACTTTTGGATCAAATTGGGGTTGAAGATAATATAATTTATTTTCTTAAATGTTTTTATAGCGAGGCATTTGCCCGCGTTCGCTATGGGCGAAAGGGAGAACGCACGGGAAAAATTCTAATCAGGAGCGGTGTCAGGCAGGGTTGTGTATTGGCACCACTCCTTTTTAATCTATATATTAATGGTTTAGAGAAGGCCCTGTGCAATTCAAGTTTTGACCCCCCATACGCAGCTGGTCGTCCAATACCGCTATTAATGTATGCGGATGACGCTGTTTTAATGTCTCGTACTCAAGTGGGTTTACAGCGTGTGGTGGAGAGTTTCGCCCTCTTCATGAAAGATCTGGGCTTACGAGTTAACATAGCCAAAACCTTCATCATGCGCTGCGGCAGACGCCCCAAAATTAAAAAGCCTATATCCATTGAGGGTCAGCAATTATTGTGCACGAAGCAATTCTCTTACCTAGGTATTTTATTTACTGAGAAGGATGTCTGGGGTGAGCTAAAAGACTGTCAATGAATCGTGTAATTGCCGCCCTTAGATCCTTCACGAGGAAATTAGGCACCAGACCTCCTACTGAATTAATTAAGATCTATAAAGCTAAATGCGTTTCTGGCGCAATGTACGGTAGCGGGATCTGGGGCTTTGCTGATACCTCTCAGCTCCAGGTACTTGAAAATTGTTTCCTAAAATTTATACTTGCAGTTCCTAGGAGTTCCTCAAACCATATTTGCCACTCGGAATTGGGACTCCATTTTATATCCGATCTTATTAAGTTGGAACCGGTATTACTCTGGCATAGGGTATGGACAAATGAAGAATCCAAACTCAACAGAGACATACTGGCTGACGCTCTTAAACTAGACGGACACTTAAAGATACCATGGCTGAATTATGTACGTAAATTCCTAAGTGATATTGGCAAATTGGATTATTTCTTAAAACCCCAAACTATGCTTGCTATTTCCCGGAAAGAGTTCAAAAAAGAGGGTTTACTCTGTCTAGAATCCTTAAGAATTACTGCAGAGATTATAAAACCCACTGTTTTAAACCATCAAATAATTTTAACATCTTTTAATATTCAACCCTATGTGACCCATGTCCCGGGTAACTATGATAGATTTTTATTAACCCGTTTAAGGTTGGGACTGTTCCACAGACTGGTTAGCTTCCCATCAGTTAACAACTGGTCTCATGTATTACCTCCCTGTCCCTGTGATGGAAGTTCTCCCCAAAGCATAATGCATGTTGTTCTATTTTGTAAATTTTATCATCAAATGAGGTCTGTGCAATTATTACCTTTTTTAAGAGAGCTCGGGCATCGGCAATGCCGCCCGGCTATGTACGATATCCAACGTTTGGACAATCACCTTTGCGTTGCAATAATTACACTGTACTTAAAGAAAGTGATCTCTATTAGGAAAAGGATAACTGCATAAATGGTAGTCTCCTCTATCTCATTCCGATCATGTGCTTCTCAAAGGTTATGATATTACTTATGTACTTTTTTTTTAATGAATTGTAATGCCTTGTTATTTATACACTTTTATGATTGTTTTTATCCTACAATCGAATAAAGTTATTTGACTTGACTCTAGTTCTCACACTTTTGATAGGGACTCCATTTGAATCCCTTCACAGTTGTGATCTACGTATGTTAACCCTCAAAACTGTGTTTTTGGTTGCTATCGCTTCTGCTATAAGGGTTAGTGAGCTGCAAGCTCTTAGCTCTTGCCCTGCCTTCACTACTTCTTTTCTGGATAAGTTGGTGTTACAAACCAGGGCTGCTTTCCTTCCTGAGGTGGTGACCCCCTTCCATCTCAGTCACCCCATCACCCTTCCAACCTTCTACTCTCCCCAATCATTCTACAAAGGAGGAGGAACAGTTGCATCGGTTTGATCCTAGGCATTTAGTTAATTACAGCTTGGCTCGCACCTAGGATTTCAGATCGGATAACCAGCTTTGTCGACTCATGTACTGCAGTGCCAATAAAGATGAGGTGGTGCAAAAAAGGACTCTCTCAGTTTAAATCATCCTCTGCATTTAGACCTACTGGGCCTTAGCCAAGAAAAGCCTCCTATGGGGATCAGAGCTCCTTCCACAAGGGCAAAGTCGATCACTTCTGTGCTTAACAGAAAGGTCCCAATTTCAGAAATCTGTAAGACAGCAACATGGGCTTCCCCATACACCTTTGTAAAGCACTAATGCCCGGGTTTCAGAGGTGCGCAGTCGCGGACACTTTGCCAGGTCCATTCTGCAGGACTTCCTTGTCTAACAATCAATCAACCAACCTCCGGGCTGGATATTGCTTGAAATCTGCTCTACATGTAAGAAACCTACAGGTATAAGAATTGATCAGAAGAAACAGTTACTTGGCTACGGTGACAATCTTTCTAGACAATACTCTATTCACCTGCAGATTCCTCACCGAACCACATGCCTCCCCATTCGATGGATGAGTCACTTCCAGCACCGACCGAGTCTAGCACCCTCTACCAGTAGCTTAACAGCTTTAAGGTTTCTAGATCCAGTCTGATGGCTGGTGGTTGTTCTACAGATGAGGAATCTGCAGGTATATAGAGCACCGACCAGATCAGAAAGATTGTTACCGCAGGCATGTAACTTTTTCATATGGTTATTTTTATTGTGAAGTATGCCATTATTATTATTTTTTTTTGCTTCACACGGTTAATGATTTTGCATCTGAAGACTTCTATTTACCTACACACGTTTTAGGTCTCGCCTGAGCCAGCGTGCATGCGCTGCGAGGAGAGGCATTTAGTAAGGGCTTTTGAGCTCTGAACACATGCTTGTGTGTGTGCTTTTTTTTTTTAGCCCGCAATTGGCCTGTGCCTGCGTCTTTTTTAAAAAAACAGCACTCAATTGGTCCAAGGTGGGTGATTGTCCCGTCTTGTTTGTTCCATGGCCTAGGGTCCTCAGGAGCAAGCTTTAATTCCATCTGTTTCCAATTATCGCGTTGGCGGTAATTGGAAACAGATGGTGCTCACGTTTTTTTCTTGTTTTCCTTAAGAATCAACCTCGTGGTAGCTATAAACACTGCCTCGGGCTATGTCTTTGAAAATGGAGACTACACCAGGCGTCACAGATTTAACTGGATTTTCCTATTTTACTTTGTTAATGTAAAGCTTTGTAGCCCAGCAGTGTGAATTATTTTCTGACTTGCTTTATGTGGTCCACTCATTTAACTCTGCAGTGTGCAAGCCTGTTTGAAGCGCACCATCTTTCAACAAACGATGGATGACCGCAGAACACAGCTTTGCTTAAAGAGGTGTAGCCAAAATGTACTCTCAAAATAGAAAGGGTGGCTACAGCCTACTTGGAGGCGGTCTCTGTGGTGGTGACAGCGGGTTATAGATGCGGGTGCTGCCCTATTTATTTGGCCACCTGGTGTGAAGACAGTCTGCCTGTTCTCCCCATAATAAACAACTATTCACCCATAACCCAGAATCCATCCTTTCCTCATTGGTAGGAAGTGTGTGCCTGTCCTTCACTCCTGTGTGACCTGAAGACTACATGAAGGATACTAGACTAGTGCCCTTTCGGACTGCCTGTGCATTACTGCACAAATGGAAGTTTGCTTAGGAATGCAGTGGACACCAAAATGTAGGTGATTTTCTTTTTTCACCCTTCTGTGTACATTTTTGTCTTTCAGTGCACATAATGATTCATTTATTTCATTCCATTAGTCCTCGATTTAGTATAGTGAATGGTTTATTTTATTTTATCCGTGGTCCATCGGTTCATACTTTGTACATGAATACCAGTGTGTGCGTTCCCTCCGACTGGTGCTCCAGTGTTCGCTCCTTATTTTTCAGCTTGCGGATTTTTTTATTTTTTATAAAACCATTTGCTTTCCGCGTCTCTCCAAGTAGTCGTCGTAAACCAATGATCCTTCCCAAGTCTTTAGTTCGTATATCCCAGGGGTGAATAGTGCCTTAGTGTCCAAACACCCACAGTAGCATCAAGTAGCCAGTACAGGTTTCACACTTTGGATTTCTATATGTCCCTAGAACTTTATCAAGGCTGTTGTTGGTAATGTCTTTGAGATTAAAACGCGCTTCGTCCGCACTGTGAGGCCCGGAACACATGAAATTCAGGACACATATGCTGCATTCAAAGTGTGGTTTATGTTCGGACTATTTTTGGTTGGGCATTGCATCTATGCCTCCTAAGCAGCCAGCTTCCAACTAAAATAGATCTTTCACTGCAGTCTGTCCTTTGTCCACGTTGCAAGTTGCTGTCCATCTGCCCCTATGTTATCATTTCCGTGCCCAAAATTGGAATTTGCTGGTGGAAAGGGGTCGGAATGCACAGCCATTCATCAGTGCTTAATTTGTAATAGAACAAGTGGCGGTGAGCAAAGCTCTGCTCAGAAGCCCGCTTACGATGTGATTAAATGTAGCACGCTGTTTAACCTTGAATTCCCCCCACGCGTCTTTACCCACTGCCAGACACCAGGGGCGCAACTAGGTCTTAATTCCGGGGGGGGCTAACATGGCAAATGAAGGGGCGTGGCTAATGTTAATCAATAGGGGCGGGTCTAAAATGGCAGATAATCAGGATCGGATAATGCTCAGGTCAAGCATCCCAAAACCCATACCCACCCTGAACCCTAAAATTGCCCCCCTGACACCCCAAAACCCACACCCACCCAGAACCCTAAAAATTTCCCCCTTGCACCATAAATCCTATACCTGCCCTGAACCCTAAAATTATCCCCCTGACACCCCAAAACTCATACCCACCCTGAACCCTAAAATGACCCCTGGCATCCCAAAACCCATACCCACGCTGAACCTTAATATTACCCCTGGCACCCCAAAACCCATACCCACCCTGAACCCTAAAATTACCCCTGTTACCCCAAAACCCATACCCACCCTGAACCCTAAAATTACCCCTGGCACCCCAAAACCCACACCCACCCTGAACCCCTAAATTACCTCCCTGGCCCCCCAAAACCCATACCCGTCCTGAACCCTAAAATGACCCCCTGGCAAACCAAAACCAATTACCTCCCTGAACCCTAAAATGACCACTGGCACCCCAAAACCCATACCCACCCTGAACCCTAAAATGACCCCTGGCATGCCAAAACCCATACCCGCCCTGATCCCTAAAATTACCCCCCTTGAACCCCAAAACCCTTACCCACTCAGAACCCTAAATTTACCCCCTGGCATCCCAATCCGTAACCCACCCTGAACCCTAAAATTACTCCCTGGCACCCTAAAACCCACACCCACCCTGAACCCTAAAGTTACCCACTAGCACTCCAAAAAATGAACACTACAAACTTACACTACATTTGCATATACGGTGGGGACTGTCCTCTTTGACGTTTCCATGTATGTAAGTCAAGAACAACATTCACTTATGCAGGCAGTACGTAATGCTGTGCTAAAAAATGCATTAAAGTCATTGGAACTTACATAAAAAACTGCTGCCTGCTATTCTGTGGAGTCGGGCTGATCAGCAGCACTGTGCCCTGGCATCCAGCCCCTCCCGAAGGTCTTAGTGTAGGTAGATGTGGGTCAAATGTCTCCTGGCTTCTCCTTGCCTGGGCCTCCTTTGCTTCTTCCTTGGTGCCCTTGGATGCAAAAAGAGAAAGATCCATGGCCCTGTTCACCATTTATCTGGTGAGCAGCGCTGTGGATGTGAATTCCATACAAGTGCACAGACAGCAGGGGCAAAGGGATGGCAGTGCAGGTGACGCTTTTCCTTTGTAAATTAATTCCTGCTGGAGTCAAGCCCAGGGCTTGCTGTCTGTGCACTTGTATGGAATACACATCCATACAAGTGCACAGACAGCACACCCTGGGCTATGACGCCAGCGAAAATTCCTTGACAAAGGAAAAGCGTCACCTGCACTGGCCATCCCTTTCCCCCTGCTGTGCACATCTTCCCACCCCATCAAGTGCTTAGGTGAAATCCCTGCCTTCAGGCAAGGATTTCACCTCGGTGAAGCCAGTGTAAAGGAAAACAAGAGGTGGGGGCATGGGGCTTCACTGAAACTGTTCAGAGGCTGTTCAGAGGCAGGCTGCCGGGCCTCTCAGAAAGGATCTGATGCGCAGCCTTCCTTCATCATTTCAGCGTGTGTAATCTTAGCCCGGGCTGAAGAAGACGACGGGGGGGGGGGCGGGGGGGGGGCTGAAGCCCGGTGAGCCCAATGGGTGTTGCGCGCCTGCCAGACACTCCCTGCCCCTTTATCTCCCTCTTACAGGATCGTCCCTTGGTGACAGTTTTACCATCTTTGCAGTGTTCGGCATGGCACTTAATTGTCAACACCTGCACATATTACAGTCTACCACATGGTTGCGCTGCTCATCAAATATGGAGATGAGCACAACAGTAGTTGTTTATTAATTCAACATACATTAAAAATGACTAATTCCTGCGGCCAAAGCCATTTTGATAGCGTTAGTGAATTGTCAGAATTGTCCCACTTGTAGGAGTGTGAGGGTTAGTACTCCCATTGGCAGTGCTGGCAGGGGCAATGGGTGGTGCAAACTGCAGTGGCCTCCTTACGAGAACCCTTGCACTTATTTATTCTTTCTTTTTTTGTTTTTGACAAATCAAGCACTGCATCTTTGCACTTTTCTGCCTTTTCGCTTGGTGCATTTTATCCCTCTCTTGTTCTCTGGAAATGTTTGAAAAGGGAAAATAAGTGCCGGTGGCCCCCACCGGCTCAAATTAAGCACGGATTCTGTTGGAGGAACGAGTCTTCACTGAGTTCAATAGAAGTCCCCCTTTTCCTTTTGATCGGTTGCCGGCCATCACCAGACAACTGGGCCCTGTGTCTCGACCAGTCTAGCTTGAATCAAGAACTGTCCTTGAACAGTTTGACTAGGATGCCCCGTGACTCCCACCTTGAAAAATCTTGCCAAGACAATGGCAAAGACAAAATACATTTACTCAAACTAGAAAATGATTTGGAACTTTGAACAAAGCACATTGTCTTAAGGGTGTAATTGTATTTATTCTTTTAGTGCATAGCGCACAACCACCATAAAACATTAGAACTGATAAGGTTTTAGTGGGTTAAGTGCTTGGAAAGTGCGAGTTACCTTTGACATTGTAGCACTGTATTTGTAGTAAGGTGTGTGGTGAATGAGAGGCAAAACATTGTCTAGTAATGTTTGTGACTGCTAGGCCCTTATACTTTGGCTCTGTACAGGGCTTTAAGTAGGATGAAAAAACTGGGGGGGTCTCTCAAAGGGGCGTGGCCAATGTAATTAAGGGTGTGGCCTAAAAACGGTACGTTAAAAATCTGTGTTTAGCATAGTGTGCCGCCCAACTTGTATTTTGCTGTTTCTGTCACTGCATCCAGATATATGATACAAGTAACATCATAACTGCAACAAGTCAGGACTATTGGCTTTGTCACTGGCTGTTAGTTGCATAAGATAAATAGGCAGCAACTATGGCTTGTATAGAATATTGAATAAGCTTCCACTTAAAGCCCTGGTGACACCACGACGATGTTGCTGCTCCTGAGTTTCTAAAGAGATAAGGGAAATCCAGAGAGAAAATGACTCTCATTAAAGGATTTCCCTTCCCCTACAACGCTCACCTGGCATGACGTCATGCCGTAACTTCTCCACTTGTGAGAAGTGAGCAGTGTGAGCACGCGCACATGGATGTGCTCTGCTGTCTGGAAAGGAGTCTCTACCGGGCTCTGTTTTGTGCCCTGGCACTTTTTTCTGGCCCCAGTGACAGCAGACTGCTGTCACTGCAGTCTGGAAAAAACGGACCGCCTGCGCCAGTGCACAAAACAGAGCTCCATAGAGACCCGTTTCGAGGCCCCCTTTAAAAACCTGCCACATAATTACACACCACATAATTACACTCTACTGAATGCTACATACACTCCACACAATACCACTCACCGCCACATAATTACATGCCACATAATTACACTCTACAGAATGCAACATACACTCCACACAATACCACTCAGTGCCACATAATTATATGCTACATAATTACACTGCACTCAATGCAACATGCACTCCAAATAATACCACTCAGTGCCACATAATTACACACCACATAATTGCACTCTACTGAAAACAACATACACTCCCCATAATACCACTCAGTGCCACATAATTACACGCCACATAATTACACTCTACTCAATGCAACATAAATACACTCCACATAATACCACTCAGTACGAAATAATCACACGTCACAATAACACTCTATTCAATGCAACATAAATACACTCCACATAACACAACTCAGTGCCACATAATTACACACCACATAATTACACTCTATTCAATGCAGCATAAATACACTCCACATAATAACACTGTGCCACATAATTACATGCCACTTAATTACATTGTACTCAATGCAACATAAATGCACTCCACCTAATACCACTCAGTGTGACATAGTTACACGCCACATAATTACACTCTACTCAATGCAACAAATACACCCCACATACCACTCAGTACCACATAATTACAAGCCACTCTACTCAATGCAAAATAAATAGACTCAACATAATACCACTCAGTAGCACATAATTACACGTCACATAATTACATTCTATTCAATGCAACATAAATACACTCCACATAATATCACTGTGGCACATAATTACACACTACATAATTACACTCTGCTCAATGCAACATAAATTCACTCCACAAAATACCACTCAGTGCGACATAGTTACACGCCACATAATTACACTCTACTCAATGCAACATAAATACACTCCATATACCACTCAGTACCACATAATTACACGCCACATAATTACTCTCTACTCAATACAACATAAATACACGCCACATAAATGCACTCTATACCACATACCACCAATCAACAGAAATGCACTCCACACGATGACACAATTTCACTAAGCATAATTTCACTCCACACCACAGTTCCAGGCCACACAATTCAACTCCACACTTTTCCAATACACACCACATAATTACACACCAAACAACATATTTCAACTCCACAACTCCACAATCCACAACGTACCTCCAATGCACACCATATAGTGTCACCACCTGAGCTCCAAACATCATTCACCACCACCATTATGCATCAGCGCACCACCTAAGCATCCCGTCAGTCTGCCCTTGGAATCTGGCATCTGTTGATTCTCCCCTAGTGTCCGTCCGCTGCTCGTGTTCTAATTAATTTAGTTTTCCAACCTCCACTCTCCCGTTATTTATATCCCGCTCCCCCATAACAAAAAAGTTGCCAGCAGTGCAAGTACAAAAAGACTAGAAGACTTTTTTTTATGTTAAAATCTTTTTTTAATCAGGTTTTTCAGTTGTATATAATGTCGTCTGCGTTTGTATAAATGTAACAAGAATGCTTAACACATTTTATTGTAACTTTTCAACATAATGCACAGCGGCCAAAATGCTCTACAACATTGCCAAAAGTTCTGGCTAAACACATAAGGTCCCAAAGGCGAGACCTATTGGCTATGCCAATGCTTGTTTGGATTGGAGCGTGCATGCATGTTGCCATTCAAACTGCACTTATGCATGGTCCTCTTAAGTATATGTTTGGCAGTACAGATGTTTGTGGGGCAAATCTGGAAAAAGTTATTGAAACCTCACAAAAATTCAACCACCTGGGTGTTCAGACTGAATTGCCTACTCTACTGTTAACTTAACAAACAAAATCTGAACATCTCTCACCTGAAAAAAGTTCTGCTTACGTATGGAGAAAGTTTGGTGAGTCGGACCCTGCCTGCATTACATTTCATACTACAGTGCTTAATCTGTGGCTGTGTTTTCAGGTCAACATGCTTCTGGCCGTGGCTAGCTGGGGAGTTTTTTTGGGGTGTATTTAGGGGCCACATCTGCCTGCGTGTGCTTATCCAAGCTGCATAACCAAAATTACTACTACAGAGGGCAGCGGTCGAAGTGCATTAAAAAGAGCATGGGAACAGTGACCCTGAGTACAACGGGGATGCGGTCAAAGACGTGGCTAAGAAGAAAAAAATGTTCTGTAACTATTTGTTGGTCTTTCACTTTCAGGTAACTGAATTTAAAATAACACACACACCTCAAATGTAAAAAAAAATAAGTGGGAAATGCACTAATTTAAATTATGAAAAGAATTGGTTAGTGAGATCACTGCTGTTGTCTATATGCGTAAGAAGATAGGGGCACCATGGAATGCTGGTTAGTGCAGTGGAGAATATTTTTAGTGCTACAAAGTCCCTGTCTGTGACAAAATGCACAATGAATATGTAAGTTATTATTTTAAAATTGCATATAGTTCAAGAGAGGCTGCCACAAAAAGTGCAAATTTACGTTTGAGATAAAACAGGTGCTTAAAAAAATCTTGATTTTAGTCATACAAAATCAGACTATACCTTCTACAGACATTTTTTATAACACCCTTAAAGCACCTCATTAAAATTGGTCCTTTTTGGATACTTATAAGTGCAGATTCTTTGCCTTGTGAATATTCCCCAGGCTTCAGATTGTATCCAGAAACTTCAATTCAATATTCCTGTACGCAGGTAGATATTGTCCAAACAACAGAAGACTCCTCGCCATGATCCGTCCAAGTCAAAAGGAAAGTCTTTTTACCGCTCCTGAACGCAGCAGCTTCAGGTAAGCGCGGGTGGGGCCAGGTGAGGTGTGATTTCGAGAGGCGACCACGAGGGAAAATTAAAAATGTATTTAAATTTGCCCTCGTGGTTGTCTCTTGAAATCCCCCCTCACCTGGCCCCACTGCCTCACCACTCTTACCTGCAGGGGCCACGGCTGTCCTGAAGGCGTCAGAGCATCAGGTCTTCGTCGTCGTTGAAGTCATCGAGAACAGCTAAGAAGAAACATAAGAAGTTCAAGCGGGGGTTGACCCCTTCATGCCACTCTCAAGCTCCAGAGAAGGAGCAAGGGCATCGACATGACTCCCGGTCACACTCCTGATCCACATTGGAGCCGATTCTGAACTTGGTCCCAAGCACTCCGATATGCCGGGTCATTCAGTGACGTTGCAGTAGGGTGAAGCCTTTCGTGACGCCATTCAGCTGACCTTCAGCACTTTACCGGTTCCCTCTAGTGTGCCTTTGGGCCCCAAAGGTCCACAAGAGCCTCCAGTCCAGCTTCCGCCAACGGGACCTCATACATCATAAGGGTCGTGTGGACTGGTACAGGGTGCCCACTTTAAGTAGTGGACAGCATATACTATGCCACCTTCTCACACGAGGTCCACCCTTATTACAGTCTGAGCCCTGCGAGCCTGCCTTGGGTTGTGCACTGGCCTCGGTCCAGGCTCCGCCCCTGCACCGGTTCCTTTTGCATTAATGCCAGTGCCGACGTCACCAAAACTAGAGGATGAGGCATAACCCATCCTGCTCTCTGACCCCGAGCAGAACTCATCCCATCTTCGTCCACGTCTGTGTCCCGATCTACTGAGGTGCAGCCCTCTGGTATCCTCTTTTTTTCACATACCTTGCCCTTCCCTTGTGTCAGAGCCCAGGTATTGTACAATATCTTTGGTACAGACAATGACAACTTTGATGAAGGGGATGACTTTGTCTCTCAATATAATGAGGACAATTGGTATGAGAAATTACAGTGTGCATGTGTCCTAGACAGCTCCCCGGACAATGGCCTTGTTCCCCCTCCTCCCGACCTTGCTATGGAAGAATTCACCTCCTCCGCAATAGTGATGCGAGCAGTACTTAATTTGAGCCGGAGCTTTCCGGTGCTCAGCACCAGCACTTAATTGGTTTCTGGTGCTCGGCACCGGCACCTAATGGTCAACACCACACTTAGGGCAGTCTGCCACAAGGTGGCGCTGCTCATGTAATTTAAAGATGAGCAGTACAAGTTGTTTAGGAAGACAATATACATTAAATAATTGCTAATACCTGCCTCCCCAGCCATTCCGTTAGCTTTGGGGACCTGGAATAATCGGATTTGTCGCATTTACATGCGAGAGAGATGGTTAGTAGTTGTTTTGGCAGCAGTGACGGGGCAGTGGGTGGTGCAAGCTGGAGTGGCCTCCTGGCCATAGCCCTGGCACGTAATATTTTACAAATTAAGCACTGATGCGGAGTGCATCAGAAGTACTTGATTTTCAACAATGCACCTTGAAGGTAAAGAGTGATGTCCTCCCAGAGGTTCTCTTACTGGGAGGGGCACCTACTGAACCTTTCTTACCCTTCCACGAGGCTCTCATAGAAACTCTTTTCGGCGTTTGGGCTAAGCCATGCCCGGACCTCAAGTGAACAGACACATTGCTCATTGCCATAGGCGAGCAGCAGGCAACCACCATTTTATTACACAGCACCCTGTGCCTGAGAGCTTAGTGACAGGTTTCCAAAAGTAAAGTGAATCCTAACACCTGTCCCACCACCTCACACGATCGTGAGTCAAAACTCATTGAAATGTTAGGAACACATTTGCTCTCAACTGTGAGCCTTGATCTCAGGTCCGTAAATGCCAGCTGCCTCTTAGGTCACTGCTCAGTGTACCATGGGACACCCTGGCTGAAATTCGCACAGCTACCCCAGATGATATTCGGGCATCCAGGATATTCAAGATGAACGTGAAGCAGCACAATTTGCATTCGCTGTGGCTTGGTCACAACCAACTATTCAGCTCAGGCAATTGGAGCCTCAATGCTGTCTAGGGACATCTCCAAGGATATCCAGCGATCTTTAATGGACATACCATTTGATGGCTATGGTTAAAGACATTTTGGCGAGAAATTAGAATCAGTCCTGGAACAGTTGAAGGAAGGCATGGCCACAGCACGTATCTTGGGTATTTTACCCCAACAAGACAATGCCGCCAGTAATTCTGCCCCCTCTGTGACTTTGGCAGAAGTTTTCAGTTTTGCCAACGCCAGATCCCTCTGCCAGCCCAGCAGGCTTTCCAGTCTTTTTGTGGCAGAGAACATGGCTCACAAAGACAACACCCAGGGCATCAAGGACAACATGCAGCTCAGTCCCCACCCATCCCTCCAGCAACCACAGCCACAAAACCACTTTAATGTGCCCCTTCTGGCATACAGCCACCCTGTCACTGGCGTGATCTCACATTTCCTCCAGGGCTGGCGTGCCATCACCTCAGACAAGTGGGTCCTCCAAATGTTCCACAGGGACTACACCATTTCTTTTTCCTTTCCACCTTGCCACACCTTCCACCACCATCAAGGTGTCTTACGGGCCAGCTGTCTGTCTTCCAGTAGGAAGTGTAGGCCCTTTTAGCCAAAGGGGGCATAAAGGTGATTTTGGCATCAGATGTAGAAACAGGGTGTTCCTCCCACTACTTCCTGATGCCAAAGAATGATGGATACCTTTGTCCTATTTTAGTCCTCGATCCTCTCACCGCCGTCCTGCGGAAGGACAAACTCAAGATGCTCATGCTAGCCCAGGTCCTATCTGCCCTTAACCCCAAAGACTAGATAGCAGGGTTGGACCTGCAGGATGCTTTTTACCATATCCTGCTCTGCAGACCTAGAGGCTGTACTTGCAGGTAACTGTGGGCCCTGAGTATTTTCACAGTTTTCCCTTTTCAGCTTACCAATGCCCCTCGGGTGTTGACAAAAGTGATGGTAGTGGTGGCAGCACTCCTTTGTAGTATCGGGTGTCAGGCTTTCAAGACCTCAACAACTGGCTCTTGAAGACGGACTTGCCCCAAGTAGCTATCAACCACCACCGGGCAACAATGAACCTCCTATCATTAGTTTTTACTGCCGACATGTCATTGTCACATATGACTTCTTCGCAAATGCTTCCTTTTATCTGAGCCATTCTGGATACAGTACGGTTTCGTTATGAGTATAAAGGCAACCCCCTAGGAAGCAAATGATCAAAAGGCCAGGGAAAAGGTGGAAAAAAAACAATAATAATAATAATAATAAGATAATGTCCCTTTAGGTCTATATTTCTTTACATGTGGCTTATGGTAAGCTCAAACGTGGAGCATGGAAAGGTATTCAACTACACACAAAACTGATTTTATATTTTTATCATATTTAAATTTATTTGTATCATTTTCTGAATCATTCATTTCATATTCTTTTTTACACATTGATATATGTTTAGCATTGGAAAGATACTTACATGAATTGTCACAAAAATTAAAGCAAGAGTACAAAAATATATACAAATCTAAATATTCCAAAACATGAATATGTACAACAATATCATCCACAAATGATATCAAGAAAATACATCAATAAGAACATTTATATACACACTCACCATCCCCCTTATCGCTCATGCACACCTCTTCTCATACCTCATACTACACATTTATACTCAATACACACATACTGCATACCCCAGAACCAGACTACATACACAGGTGGAACCATTGGGGAGGAATGCTCATCCCTCAAATGCTGTGCTGTGTACTGGGGCACCACACACAAAGCTGGTCAACGCACGTTTCGATGACCTATTTTCCTTTTTTTGCCATCTTCTTCAGGACCTGTTGTTTTGAAGACTTAAAAACGGGCCACTAAGGGGAGAAATAGGAAGTACAGATATAATTCTGAAATGATAATGAGAAAAATACTTGTTATTATACCGAACAGCAAAGCCCCACAGGAGATATCTTACTTTTACTCCATATTCATGGTATATATTTCACAAATATGTCTCACCCGAGCGTTCTCAGAAAAGGTAAGTAGACCTTCACCCAAGATAATCATGAGTAGAAAAATAGAACACCAGAGATTGTGTGAAAACATACTTTCCTAAATATAACCGAAAAAAGAAAAAGAGAGCATATCATAACATTGGTCTTCCTGGGATAAATTTGCCAATGGTATACGTCTTTATTATCCTAGAAGAGTTTAATTATCCAAATATATTTATACAGAAGGGGTAGATATTGAATTGGCGCAAGAACTGATAGTTAAGTCTACCATGCAAGTACGGGAGAAGGGCCTCCTTTGAAGAAAGTAGTTGTCTATATATTGCTAGTTACCTTATACTTCTCGTGTCTATGGGACTGATTTTCGTACTCTCGTAGGTATGTTGCGACCTTATGGTATTAGAAGCCCTTTTTCCCCACTCTAAATTATACTGTGTAGGGAGGGAGAAGACATATTTCAAATACAATCCTATATGTAGTCTAAAAATAATCATTTATCTAGGAAGGAAAAAGGAACAAGAGAAAAAAAGCCGTAAAATTGTATCTTAATATTAAAATATATAAACATAGTGTGTTAATCTGCTACTAAGTTTCTTGGGATGATTATCTACCTTTTAAGTGTATGGGTATCCACAATTTCATTGCAATCCTCTTAGTAAAGTCGAATATCACTGCTTTCCTAAGTAGCACCGTTTCTTAATCTCTGTTTAGAGAAAGGACAAACACGATAGGAGGATGACTAATGGTCTTCTTGATGTTTAAATTGTCTCGACATAGGAGTATGTTAGGTGGTAAGGATTGAGGATGTATACGTATCCAATAGAAACGGAGATGCTGGCATGCACTTGGCCATCTTCACTATCCATATAACACGAAAATCGACCTGGCGATGTCCGGTAATGAAATCCTCAGTAAATGTGACTGTAGATAAGTTTATGGGAAGAAAGATGTTTCATTTATCCCAATATCCTAAACAAGAAAGTATGAAGCAGCAATGGTAACTAACACTATGGAATGAAAATGTTCCGATTAATACTTAACTTGCGGGTATATGTCTTATTACTCCCAAGGTTCCTATATCACAAAGGTACGCACTTTTGATATTCGTAAGGGACAACTAATAATAACGCCAAAAAGAATATGCCATATACCCAGCGTGGGCGTCCTAGAGAGATATTGCGAAACTTTTCATCTTGTATAACGTGTTTAAATAGACTTTAGCTGTCTCAGTTGGTTCCTATATATAAATAGGAAATATTCTCGTAGATCTTACACGAGAATGTAGTTATAATTTAGACAGAGTCTCTCTTCATGTCTACTCTTTGGTATATCTAACCGCTGGGCACAAATATAAAAGATCATCATTATAATACTGTACGCGTAAAATCAGTACCTTAAAGAGATAAATAGCCCCCTTTTTTGGTAGGCATGAGCTTAAACTGCATTCCCCAGGTAGTATGTCTATAAATGCATAGCTTCGAAGCCGATATTATGGACTGCAAAATAGTAAAAAGATGTGCCCCACCTACCATTTTTAACAGTTCGGCGTCATCAGCGTGGCTCCTCCGCTACAGATGTATGCGATTTACCCACGTGTCCTAGGCCATTTAAATAACCCACATTTAAATAACCCACATCCCTGAGGCTATTGGCTCATCTGTGATCGCAATCAGCTGTGGATGGCCTGCACATCGTGTGTGTTGCGACGGCGCCTCATTACTGTGACGAGTCGAGTGTGTAAAAGCTAGCGCCATCTTGGAGTGGTGAATATCGTTACGAGAAAACTTCGCTCAGTGTAGTCTTTAGAATAATAAAGACTACACGTCGGTTAATATAGCCCAAAAATGTATACAAAAAATGAAAAAGTCAGATAAACTCACACGGGTCTATTTTAAGATCTTGTCAAATCAATTGTTTGGTAGATATACATCGTGGCGTCGTCTGTAAAAATATGAGTCCTGTAAAGACGGACTCAGAAGTACAATATTGGAGATGTTAATGAATGATATGTGTGCTATGATCACAAAACATTTTTTTTTAAAATAAAAGTGATATGTGAAAAATAAAAAGAAACATATCTACAAAGTAGGGGCTCATATTAGTTTTTGAATATGCACCCTAAGGTTCCTGTCATGATCTCTATGATGCACGGAGATGGTAACTGATGAATGTTTATATTACTACGTGTGGCCCTGTCTCAAAGATAGTGATACATATAAGGGAATATGTATATACTAGAGAGAGCATAAAAATAAAATGGTAATATGTGCCTAACAGATGCTAGATATTTTTACTGGATATTTTTACTGAGACTGCGCTACTATTGTATGGCTAGCAATTGTCTATATTAGTGTCAAAAAATTAACTTGTAATTATGTTAGGCGACAGCCTGATGATAACAATAGTGCAAACTATATAGAAGCCTATACGCATTAGATTGAGATTCTGTGTTGTCACACTACATAGAATAACTCTTCATGAATGAAAACTCATTTGATTGTATAAAGGGACTACTCATGTGTAATGTCTGTATAGCCCCTATAGTACACTAAGAGTGTATTAATAGTATGCAATAAAATAAGTTTGTAGCAATTGACATTAAAAAAAGGCTCAGGGCCTACGGCAAAACAATCCCAGGGTACAACGACCGCACTGTTTGGCCTCACCCCTCGCTCACACTACAAGTGCGGACAGCTATACATAAAGTCATGATTGTATGCTTACTGAAAACTAGTCATGAGTCATCTTGTCTGCCAAATAATCTCTTAATTGAGACCATTTTTCAAGAATAAAGATCCAAAAGGTTTCACGACCTTTACGAACATCATTAATATTTTTGCCTCATATGTCTCTTACCTTCTCCAAGATAAGCCACCTGAGTTCTTTTTCATTGTGTTTGGCTTCGATACAGTGTTGGATCATAGGGCACAGTGTTTTACGTGTTTTAATCGCCGATCTGTGTTCACTGTACCGTGTTCTGAACTCACAACCTGTTTCTCCTACATATCCCAGAGAACAGGGGCATAGGATGAGGTAAACTAGGTTGTGGCTTCTGCAATTTGTAAAGTCCCTTAGTCTACCTTTCCTGCCATGATATTCCCACTCTTGAGTGACAATAGCACTGTCACATGCAACACACGTTCCACATTTGTGGTTGCCCAGAATGGGAGGCCCTAGAATAGTGGTTTGTTTGCTGGAATTAGTCTGCCTGTTCCTAGAATGGACTAGGCTATCTTTGAGGTATTTGTTCCTTCAATATGCTATAATCGGTTTCTGAATCGTGTCTTGTTCTTCGTGTATGTTTAAGATGTGCCAATTCTTGTCTAATACTTTTTTGATTTTATAGTTTAATGGGGAATGGTTGATGACACACACCATTCTGTCATTTTTTGGGCGTGTGCTGCCCGCCAACAGGACATCACGATTATAATATCGTGCCCTTTTGTAGGCTGCCCTAATCAACCGTTTGGGATATCCACGTTGTAATAATCTTAGTTTAAGTGCTTCTCCATTGGTGTCATAATCCTTTAGAGTAGAGCAATTACGCCTAATCCTAAGGAATTCTCCAAAAGGGATGGAGTCTTTTTGGCAGTTTGGATGATAACTGTTGTGTGACAGAATGGTGTTCTTTGATGTGGGCTTTCTAAAGAAGTTTTCTGAGATTTCTCCTTGTTCTCCTTTAATCATGATGTCTAAGAATTCCACAGATGTGGTACTCTTATGGCATGTGAATTTTAAGTTCTTATCACTAGCATTGAGCCAATCAATGAACATTAATAGTGTATTCTCATCACCTTGCCATATATAGAAGATATCATCAATAAATCTGTACCATCTGTGGACATTTTCATAAAATGGGGCCATTTCGTTGAAAATATGGTTCAGTTCATATTCGCCCATATATATATATATTGGCCACACTTGGGGCACAAGATGCCCCCATGCTAGTACCTTTCGTTTGATGATAAGATTTTCCTTTAAAATCAAAGTAATTATTCTTGAGCACTATCTCTAAACAATCCACTATGAACTTATCTGGTCTTTCTCCAGGTGTTCTGTCTAGAAGTGCTCTCACTGCTTCTATTGCTTGTTGCTGTAGGATGTTGGCATATAGTGCTTCAATGTCCAATGTTACTAATATCTCACAATTGGGGTCAAACTCAAAAGGTACATGTTCTAGTTTGTTGATGATATCTCCTGTATCTCTGATGTATGATTTATATTTAGTAGTGGGAGGACATAGGAATGTGTCAATGTATTTAGACAAAGGTTCTGTAGAGGAGTTAATGGAGAATACTATTGGCCGTAATGGGGGATCGAGGATATTCTTATGTGTTTTCGGCACACCATAAAGTGCCGTGATTACTGTGTTGGTTTTAGTAAGGAACTGGTACTCTTTCTCACAAATTAGATGATCTTCATATGCCTTTTAAGTAACTTTCTCGATTTGTTCCTGCAATTTTGTCATTGTCCCTGATCTAATGGGTCTATAATGTTCTGCTACTGCTAACATTTGATTGACTTTCTCATCATATTTTTCGGTGTCCATCAAAACTATACCACCACCTTTGTCACAAGGTTTTATAGTGAGATTAGGTGTGTTTTGTAATTTCTGAAGGGCTAGTCTTTCCGTTACCATCATATTGGGTTTGCTGTTATAAGTATGTTTTGTTATCTTATTTATTTCATTCAAAACAGCCTTCTCGAATATGGTCACTTCTGGACCTACCATATCCAAGGTAGGAGTGAAAATGGATTTGGGCTTACAGCCAGAAAGATTCTCCTCTTCTCCTACTAATTCTCGATTGGAAAAAAACTTATTTAAACGTATTTTCCTGAAGAAGGAGAAAATGTCCTGGGCAAGCCCACATTTATTGCAGTGTGTATTGGGTACAAAGGACAGCCCTCTACATAAGATAGCAATTTCATCATGGCTAATATTGTATGTTGACAGAATGAAGAAGGGTATAGTGTCAGTCTTGTTCTTATTAGTTAGGTTTTCCGATACTAATGGTTCCTGGTCCTCATATACATTTGAGGAGGTGGAGAGTCCATCTGCTGGTACCCTCTCCTGTCTGACTTGTTGTATCGAGTTCTGTATTGACCTCGGCCTCTCCCTAAAAAAGGGGAGGATGTTTGGTAATATTGTTGGTAGTCTCTACCTCTCCCTCTTTGCGGTCGTGGCTCTTGGTATTGGCCCTCATAATCGTTGGGGGCATCTCCTTCAGATTCTGATGAATTAGTGTCTGAAAAAGTCAAAACTTGTCTTTTATTATTATACCCATACGACTGGGTCTCATTTTCATTTTGCCATTGTTGATAGTAATTAGTCTTAAGCTATGGGTATGCTTTTTCTTGAGTGAACCATTTTATGTCTTTCTTGAGTTTAGCAGTCTTTTTCTTAATAATGTATTCTTCAAACTCATGTAGTTCAGCATTTAGGCTACCTAGTTTGTACTTGGCTTCTTCTACTGCTATGCTGGTTTTAAGTTTGTCTTCCAGTTCTTGGAATTCCAAATTTAACGCAGCTGCTAATTCTCTTGCTGTTTCTATGATTAAAATCATCCAGTCTCTGGAACATCTGTTACTTATATGAGACTATCTCTCAAGGAATTTACGCAGGTCAACAAATAATGGGTGGCAGAGTGGGCTAAAGAACGGTGATGGATCAAACCCAGATCTGTTGACTGGGTGTGAGTGTTTGATTGGTTCTGATGCTCCGTCCATCACCACCCCCTTTTGTACCGCTTTGTTCGCCATAAGTTGGCAGGGTGTGCTCAGGCGTAAGTCCCTTGCTCACTTTGCCACTGGATTCAAGAAAGCCTGGCTGAAGACGGCTGAAATGCCAGAAACCAGTCCTAGGAAGCTTGTTTCCGGTCCAGGGATGGCATGGCTTGGCAGTTCGGGCTGGACTGTTCCCATGAGGCACAGGGTCAGACTGATTTGCATATGGCCATGTCTGAACTGGGGTGGCAGAGTGGGCTAAAGAACGGTGATGGATCAAACCAACCAGATCTGTTGACTGGGTGTGAGTGTTTGATTGGTTCTGATGCTCCGTCCATCACCACCCCCTTTTGTACTGCTTTGTTCGTCATAAGTTGGCAGGGTATGCTCAGACGTGAGTCCCTTGCTCACTTTGCCACTGGATTCAAGCAAGCCTGGCTGAAGACGGCTGAAATGCCAGAAACCGGTCCTAGGAAGCTTTTTTCCGGTCCAGGGAAGGCATGGCTTGGCAGTTCGGGCTGGACTGTTCCCATGAGGCACAGGGTCAGACTGGTTTGTATATGGCCATGTCTGAACTGGGGTGGCAGAGTGGGCTAAAGAACGGTGATGGATCAAACCAGGATCTGTTGACTGGGTGTGAGTGTTTGATTGGTTCTGATGCTCCGTCCATCACCACCCCCTTTTGTACTGCTTTGTTCGCCATAAGTTGGCAGGGCATGCTCAGACGTGAGTCCCTTGCTCACTTTGCCACTGGATTCAAGCACGCCTGGCTGAAGACGGCTGAAATGCCAGAAACCGGTCCTAGGAAGCTTTTTTCCGGTCTAGGGAAGGCATGGCTTGGCAGTTCGGGCTGGACTGTTCCCATGAGGCACAGGGTCAGACTGGTTTGTATATGGCCATGTCTGAACTGGGGTGGCAGAGTGGGCTAAAGAACGGTGATGGATCAAACCAGGATCTGTTGACTGGGTGTGAGTGTTTGATTGGTTCTGATGCTCCGTGCATCACCACCCCCATTTGTACCGCTTTGTTCGTCATAAATTGGCAGGGTATGCTCAGACGTGAGTCCCTTGCTCACTTTGCCACTGGATTCAAGCAAGCCTGGCTGAAGACAGATGAAACGCCAGAAACCGGTCCTAAGAAGCTTTTTTCCGGTCCAGGGAAGGCATCGCTTGGCAGTTTGGGCTGGACTGTTCCCATGAGGCACAGGGTCAGACTGATTTTCATATGGCCATGTCTGAACTGGGGTGGCAGAGTGGGGTCAAGAACGGTGATGGATCAAACCCAAATCTGTTGACTGGGTGTGACTGTTTGATTGGTTCTGATGCTCCGTCCATCACCACCCCCTTTTGTACTGCTTTGTTTGCCGTAAGTTGGCAGGATATGCTCAGAGTGAGTCCCTTGTTCACTTTGCCACTCAATTCAAGCAAGCCTGACTGAAGACAGCTGAAATGCCAGACACCGGTCCTAGGAAGCTTGTTTCCGGTCCAGGGAAGTCATGGCTTGGCAGTTTGGGCTGGACTGTTCCCATGAGGCACAGGGTCAGACTGATTTGCATTTGGCCATGTCTGAACTGGGGTGGCAGAGTGGGCTAAAGAACGGTGATGAATCAAACCCAGATCTGTTGACTGGGTGTGTGTGTTTGATTGGTTCTGATGCTCCGTGCATCACCACCCCCATTTGTACCGCTTTGTTCGCCATAAATTGGCAGGGTATGCTCAGACGTGAGTCCCTTGCTCACTTTGCCACTGGATTCAATCAAGCCTGGCTGAAGACAGATGAAATGCCAGAAACCGGTCCTAGGAAGCTTTTTTCCGGTCCAGGGAAGGCATGGCTTGGCAGTTTGGGCTGGACTGTTCCCATGAGGCACAGGGTCAGACTGATTTGCATATGGCCATGTCTGAACTGGGGTGGCAGAGTGGGCTAAAGAACGGTGATGGATCAAACCCAGATCTGTTGACTCGGTGTGAGTGTTTGATTGGTTCTGATGCTCCGTCCATCACCACCCCCTTTTGTACCGCTTTGTTCGCCATAAGTTGGCAGGTTATGCTCAGACGTGAGTCCCTTGCTCACTTTGCCTCTGGATTCAAGCAAGCCTGGCTGAAGACGGCTGAAATCCCAGAAACCGGTCCTAGAAAGCTTGTTTCGGGTCCAGGGAAGGCATGGCTTGGCAGTTCGGGCTGGACTGTTCCCATGAGGCACAGGTTCAGACTGATTTGCATATGGCCATGTCTGAACTGGGGTGGCAGTATGCTCAGACGTGAGTCCCTTACTCACTTTGCCACTGGATTCAAGCAAGCCTGGCTTAAGACGGCTGAAATGCAAGAAACTTGTCCTAGGAAGCTTGTTTCCGGTCCAGGGAAGGCATGGCTTGGCAGTTCGGGCTGGACTGTTCCCATGAGGCACAGGGTCAGACTGATTTACATATGGCCATGTCTGAACTGGGGTGGCAGAGTGGGCTAAAGAACGGTGATGGATCAAGCCCAGATCTGTTGACTGGGTGTGAGTGTTTGATTGGTTCTGATGCTCCGTCCATCACCACCCCCTTTTGTACCGTTTTGTTCGCCATAAGTTGGTAGGGTGTGCTCAGGCGTAAGTCCCTTGCTCACTTTTCCACTGGATTTAAGCAAGCCTGGCTGAAGACGGCTAAAATGCCAGAAACCAGTCCTAGGAAGCTTGTTTCCGGTCCAGGGATGGCATGGCTTGGCAGTTCGGGCTGGACTGTTCCCATGAGGCACAGGGTCAGACTGATTTGCATATGGCCATGTCTGAACTAGGGTGGCAGAGTGGGCTAAAGAACGGTGATGGATCAAACCAACCAGATCTGTTGACTGGGTGTGAGTGTTTGATTGGTTCTGATGCTCTGTCCATCACCACCCCCTTTTGTACCGCTTTGTTCGTCATAAGTTGGCAGGGTATGCTCAGACGTGAGTCCCTTGCTCACTTTGCCACTGGATTCAAGCAAGCCTGGCTGAAGACGGCTGAAATGCCAGAAACCGGTCCTAGGAAGCTTTTTTCCGGTCCAGGGAAGGCATAGCTTGGCAGTTCGGGCTGGACTGTTCCCATGAGTCACAGGGTCAGACTGATTTGCATATGGCCATGGCTGAACTGGGGTGGCAGAGTGGGCTAAAGAACGGTGATGGATCAAACCCAGATCTGTTTACTGGGTGTGAGTGTTTGATTGGTTCTGATGCTCCGTTCATCACCACCCCCTTTTGTACTGCTTTGTTCGTCATAAGTTGGCAGGGTATGCTCAGACGTGAGTCCCTTGCTCACTTTGCCACTGGATTCAAGCAAGCCTGGCTGAAGACGGCTGAAATGCCAGAAACTGGTCCTAGGAAGCTTTTTTCCGGTCCAGGGAAGGCATGGCTTGGCAGTTCGGGCTGGACTGTTCCCATGAGGCACAGGGTCAGACTGGTTTGCATATGGCCATGTCTGAACTGGGGTGGCAGAGTGGGCTAAAGAACGGTGATGGATCAAACCAGGATCTGTTGACTGGGTGTGAGTGTTTGATTGGTTCTGATGCTCCGTCCATCACCACCCCCTTTTGTACTGCTTTGTTCGCCATAAGTTGGCAGGGCATGCTCAGACGTGAGTCCCTTGCTCACTTTGCCACTGGATTCAAGCACGCCTGGCTGAAGACGGCTGAAATGCCAGAAACCGGTCCTAGGAAGCTTTTTTCCGGTCTAGGGAAGGCATGGCTTCGCAGTTCGGGCTGGACTGTTCCCATGAGGCACAGGGTCAGACTGATTTGCATTTGGCCATGTCTGAACTGGGGTGGCAGAGTGGGCTAAAGAACGGTGATGAATCAAACCCAGATCTGTTGACTGGGTGTGTGTGTTTGATTGGTTCTGATGCTCCGTCCATCACCACCCCCATTTGTACTGCTTTGTTCGTCATAAATTGGCAGGGTATGCTCAGACGTGAGTCCCTTGCTCACTTTGCCACTGGATTCAAGCAAGCCTGGCTGAAGACAGATGAAATGCCAGAAACCGGTCCTAAGAAGCTTTTTTCCGGTCCAGGGAAGGCATGGCTTGGCAGTTTGGGCTGGACTGTTCCCATGAGGCACAGGGTCAGACTGATTTTCATATGGCCATGTCTGAACTGGGGTGGCAGAGTGGGCTCAAGAACGGTGATGGATCAAACCCAGATCTGTTGACTGGGTAAGAGTGTTTGATTGGTTCTGATGCTTCGTCCATCACCACCCCCTTTTGCACCACTTTGTTCGCTAAAAGTTGGCAGGGAATGCTCAGACGTGAATTCCTTGCTCACTTTGCCATTGGATTCAGGCAAGCCTGGCTGAAGACGGCTGAAATGCCAGAAACCGGTCCTAGGAAGCTTGTTTCCGGTCCAGGGAAGGCATGGCTTGGCAGTTTGGGCTGGACTGTTCCCATGAGGCACAGGATCAGACTGATTTGCATATGGCCATGTCTGAACTGGGGTGGCAGAGTGAGTAAAGAACTGTGATGGATGAAACCCATATTTGTTGACTGGGTGTGAGTGTTTGATTGGTTCTGATGCTTCGTCCATCCCCACCCCCTTTTGCACCGCTTTGTTCGCCATAAGTTGGCAGAGTATGCTCAGACGTGAGTCCCTTGCTCACTTTGCCACTGGATTCAAGCAAGCCTGGCTGAAGATGGCTGAAATGCCAGAAACCGGTCCTAGGAAGCTTGTTTCCGGTCTAGGGAAGGCATGGCTTGGCAGTTCGGGCTGGACTGTTCCCATGAGGCACAGGGTCAGACTGATTTTCATATGGCCATGTCTGAACTGGGGTGGCAGAGTGGGCTCAAGAACGGTGATGGATCAAACCCAGATCTGTTGACTGGGTAAGAGTGTTTGATTGGTTCTGATGCTTCGTCCATCACCACCCCCTTTTGCACCACTTTGTTCGCTAAAAGTTGGCAGGGAATGCTCAGACGTGAATTCCTTGCTCACTTTGCCATTGGATTCAGGCAAGCCTGGCTGAAGACGGCTGAAATGCCAGAAACCGGTCCTAGGAAGCTTGTTTCCGGTCCAGGGAAGGCATGGCTTGGCAGTTTGGGCTGGACTGTTCCCATGAGGCACAGGATCAGACTGATTTGCATATGGCCATGTCTGAACTGGGGTGGCAGAGTGAGTAAAGAACTGTGATGGATCAAACCCATATTTGTTGACTGGGTGTGAGTGTTTGATTGGTTCTGATGCTTCATCCATCCCCACCCCCTTTTGCACCGATTTGTTCGCCATAAGTTGGCAGAGTATGCTCAGACGTGAGTCCCTTGCTCACTTTGCCACTGGATTCAAGCAAGCCTGGCTGAAGATGGCTGAAATGCCAGAAACCGGTCCTAGGAAGCTTGTTTCCGGTCTAGGGAAGGCATGGCTTGGCAGTTCGGGCTGGACTGTTCCCATGAGGCACAGGGTCAGACTGATTTGCATTTGGCCATGTCTGAACTGGGGTGGCAGAGTGGGCTAAAGAACGGTGATGAATCAAACCCAGATCTGTTGACTGGGTGCGTGTGTTTGATTGGTTCTGATGCTCCGTCCATCACCACCCCCATTTGTACCGCTTTGTTCGCCATAAATTGGCAGGGTATGCTCAGACGTGAGTCCCTTGCTCACTTTGCCACTGGATTCAAGCAAGCCTGGCTGAAGACAGATGAAATGCCAGAAACCGGTCCTAGGAAGCTTTTTTCCGGTCCAGGGAAGGCATGGCTTGGCAGTTTGGGCTGGACTGTTCCCATGAGGCACAGGGTCAGACTGATTTGCATATGGCCATGTCTGAACTGGGGTGGCAGAGTGGGCTAAAGAACGGTGATGGATCAAACCCAGATCTGTTGACTCGGTGTGAGTGTTTGATTGGTTCTGATGCTCCGTCCATCACCACCCCCTTTTGTACCGCTTTGTTCGCCATAAGTTGGCAGGTTATGCTCAGACGTGAGTCCCTTGCTCACTTTGCCTCTGGATTCAAGCAAGCCTGGCTGAAGACGGCTGAAAAGCCAGAAACCGGTCCTAGAAAGCTTGTTTCGGGTCCAGGGAAGGCATGGCTTGGCAGTTCGGGCTGGACTGTTCCCATGAGGCACAGGTTCAGACTGATTTGCATATGGCCATGTATGAACTGGGGTGGCAGTATGCTCAGACGTGAGTCCCTTACTCACTTTGCCACTGGATTCAAGCAAGCCTGGCTGGAGACGGCTGAAATGCCAGAAACTTGTCCTAGGAAGCTTGTTTCCGGTCCAGGGAAGGCATGGCTTGGCAGTTCGGGCTGGACTGTTCCCATGAGGCACAGGGTCAGACTGATTTACATATGGCCATGTCTGAACTGGGGTGGCAAAGTGGGCTAAAGAACGGTGATGGATCAAGCCCAGATCTGTTGACTGGGTGTGAGTGTTTGATTGGTTCTGATGCTCCGTCCATCACCACCCCCTTTTGTACCGCTTTCTTCGCCATAAGTTGGCAGGGTGTGCTCAGGCGTAAGTCCCTTGCTCACTTTGCCACTGGATTCAAGCAAGCCTGGCTGAAGACGGCTGAAATGCCAGAAACCAGTCCTAGGAAGCTTGTTTCCGGTCCAGGGATGGCATGGCTTGGCAGTTCGGGCTGGACTGTTCCCATGAGGCACAGGGTCAGACTGATTTGCATATCGCTATGTCTGAACTGGGGTGGCAGAGTGGGCTAAAGAACCGTGATGGATCAAACCAACCAGATCTGTTGACTGGGTGTGAGTGTTTGATTGGTTCTGATGCTCCGTCCATCACCACCCCCTTTTGTACCGCTTTGTTCGTCATAAGTTGGCAGGGTATGCTCAGACGTGAGTCCCTTGCTCACTTTGCCACTGGATTCAATCAAGCCTGGCTGAAGACGGCTGAAATGCCAGAAACCGGTCCTAGGAAGCTTTTTTCCGGTCCAGGGAAGGCATGGCTTGGCAGTTCGGGCTGGACTGTTCCCATGAGTTACCGGGTCAGACTGATTTGCATATGGCCATGTCTGAACTGGGGTGGCAGAGTGGGCTAAAGAACGGTGATGGATCAAACCCAGATCTGTTGGCTGGGTGTGAGTGTTTGATTGGTTCTGATGCTCCGTCCATCACCACCCCCTTCTGTACCGGTTTGTTCGCCATAAGTTGGCAGGTTATGCTCAGACGTGAGTCCCTTGCTCACTTTGCCTCTGGATTCAAGCAAGCCTGGCTGAAGATGGCTGAAATGCCAGAAACCGGTCCTAGAAAACTTGTTTCGGGTCCAGGGAAGGCATGGCTTGGCAGTTCGGGCTGGACTGTTCCCATGAGGCACAGGGTCAGACTGGTTTGCATATGGCCATGTCTGAACTGGGGTGGCAGAGTGTGCTAAAGAACGGTGATGGATCAAACCAGGATCTGTTGACTGGGTGTGAGTGTTTGATTGGTTCTGATGCTCCGTCCATCACCACCCCCTTTTGTACTGCTTTGTTCGCCATAAGTTGGCAGGGCATGCTCAGACGTGAGTCCCTTGCTCACTTTGCCACTGGATTCAAGCACGCCTGGCTGAAGACGGCTGAAATGCCAGAAACCGGTCCTAGGAAGCTTTTTTCCGGTCTAGGGAAGGCATGGCTTGGCAGTTCGGGCTGGACTGTTCCCATTAGGCACAGGGTCAGACTGATTTGCATTTGGCCATGTCTGAACTGGGGTGGCAGAGTGGGCTAAAGAACGGTGATGGATCAAACCCAGATCTGTTGACTGGGTGTGAGTGTTTGATTGGTTCTGATGCTTCGTCCATCACCACCCCCTTTTGTACCACTTTGTTCGCTAAAAGTTGGCAGGGAATGCTCAGACGTGAATTCCTTGCTCACTTTGCCATTGGATTCAGGCAAGCCTGGCTGAAGACGGCTGAAATGCCAGAAACCGGTCCTAGGAAGCTTGTTTCCAGTCCAGGGAAGGCATGGCTTGGCAGTTTGGGCTGGACTGTTCCCATGAGGCACAGGGTCAGTCTGATTTGCATATGGCCATGTCTGAACTGGGGTGGCAGAGTGAGTAAAGAACTGTGATGGATCAAACCCATATTTGTTGACTGGGTGTGAGTGTTTGATTGGTTCTGATGCTTCGTCCATCCCCACCCCCTTTTGTACCTCTTTGTTCACCATAAGTTGGCAGAGTATGCTCAGACGTGAGTCCCTTGCTCACTTTGCCAATGGATTCAAGCAAGCCTGGCTGAAGATGGCTGAAATGCCAGAAACCGGTCCTAGAAAGCTTGTTTCCGGTCTAGGGAAGGCATGGCTTGGCAGTTCGGGCTGGACTGTTCCCATGAGGCACAGGGTCAGACTGATTTGCATTTGGCCATGTCTGAACTGGGGTGGCAGAGTGGGCTAAAGAACGGTGATGAATCAAACCCAGATCTGTTGACTGGGTGTGTGTGTTTGATTGGTTCTGATGCTCCGTTCATCACCACCCCCATTTGTACCGCTTTTTTCGCCATAAATTGGCAGGGTATGCTCAGACGTGAGTCCCTTGCTGACTTTGCCACTGGATTCAAGCAAGCCTGGCTGAAGATAGATGAAATGCCAGAAACCGGTCCTAGGAAGCTTTTTTCCGGTCCAGGGAAGGCATGGCTTGGCAGTTTGGGCTGGACTGTTCGAATGAGGCACAGGGTCAGACTGATTTGCATATGGCCATGTCTGAACTGGGGTGGCAGAGTGGGCTAAAGAACGGTGATGGATCAAGCCCAGATCTGTTGACTGGGTGTGAGTGTTTGATTGGTTCTGATGCTCCGTCCATCACCACCCCCTTTTGTACCGCTTTGTTCGCCATAAGTTGGCAGGGTGTGCTCAGGCGTAAGTCCCTTGCTCACTTTGCCACTGGATTCAAGCAAGCCTGGCTGAGGATGGCTGAAATGCCAGAAACCAGTCCTAGGAAGCTTGTTTCCGGTCCAGGGATGGCATGGCTTGGCAGTTCGGGCTGGACTGTTCCCATGAGGCACAGGGTCAGACTGATTTGCATATGGCCATGTCTGAACTGGGGTGGCAGAGTGGGCTAAAGAACGGTGATGGATCAAACCAACCAGATCTGTTGACTGGGTGTGAGTGTTTGATTGGTTCTGATGCTCCGTCCATCACCACCCCCTTTTGTACCGCTTTGTTCGTCATAAGTTGGCAGGGTATGCTCAGACGTGAGTCCCTTGCTCACTTTGCCACTGGATTCAAGCAAGCCTGGCTGAAGACGGCTGAAATGCCAGAAACCGGTCCTAGGAAGCTGTTTTTCCGGTCCAGGGAAGGCATGGCTTGGCAGTTCGGGCTGGACTGTTCCCATGAGTCACAGGGTCAGACTGACTACCTGACCCTGGGAGACGCCTGAGTCTTTGCCCAGAACCTCAACTCTGCCAGTCGAGTACTTACCCTTAAACCGATAACTCTATTTTCCTCATAGGGTAACATTGACTGGCTTTTTCCTGAAATTTCTTCCAAGTGTGGACTTTTCAAATCTTAAAAAATTCACCAAAAATCAGCCGAGTAAATAAAAAAGAAATTACTCACCTGCCCTTAGGTGAGCTCCCAGTGCTGGTTCTTGGTGCCCAGCACTGACTCTGAAAAATACTTACAACTGTACTTACCCGTAACCCAATTTCCTTCCATAGGAAACCATTGACTGTTTTTCTGTGAAATTTCTTCTAAGTGTCGATTTCTGCTATCTTTAAATATTCTTCAAAAATCGTATAATATCTGAAAATGTAATTACTTACCTGTTTTGGATAAAGGTCCAAGTACTGAGTCTAGGCACCCAGTACTGGATTACAAAAGTAACGAGAACATACTGTACCTGCCACTTGAATTTTCTTCCATAGGGAATCATGGACTGTTTTCTTTGAAATATTTTCAGTGTCAACTTTTAAAATAGCTAAATATTGTTTAAAAATCATTACAGTAATTAAGTCGACTTTCATCACTTGATTCTGAGTACTGACCCAGGACTGAATCTGGGATCCAGTCCTGGAATTCCAAAAATAATCTAAAAAGTAATCTGTTGCAAATAACTTGAATTTTCCATTGAACTCAATGCAATGTTGTGTTTAAAATAGAGTTGCCTATTGCAACCACTTGTAACTGTTTACAAAAGTCAATTGCATATTGCAAAAGTATTTATATGAAACATCTCATTCTGAGAAAGTATATTTTAAATCCAAGTGTTGGTTCTAAAATAAAACAAGCATATATTTTTTATATATAAACCATTGGCCTCGTTTTCAGTTATTGAGGTGTGAGACCATTTGCTGGCTGAGTGTGTACAACCAATGCTTTACACTGTCCTCTGATACTGCCTTACTGCTCGACCAAGCTACCACTTTAGAGAGTAAGGTTATATCTAACTTTAACCTCGGTCAAACCCTGGGGGACTGTGGACTCTGTACACCCTGTACCTATTAAGGAACAGTATATACAGAGCCACTTTCTCAGAGGGTGGCAGAGTGGGCTAAAGAACAGTGATGGATCAAACCCAGATCTGTTGACTGAGTGTGAGTGTTTGATTGGTTCTGATGCTCCGTCCATCACCACCCCCTTTTGTACCGCTTTGTTCGCCAGGGTATGCTCAGACGTGAGTCCCTTGCTCACTTTGCCACTGGATTCAAGCAAGCCTGGCTGAAGACGGTTGAAATGCCAGAAACCGGTCCTAGGAAGCTTGTTTCCGGTCCAGAGAAGGCATGGCTTGGCAATTCGGGCTGGACTGTTGCCATGAGGCACAGGGTCAGACTGATTTGCATATGGCCATGTCTGAACTGGGGTGGCATAGTGGGCTAAAAAACGGTGATGGATCAAACCCAGATCTGTTGACTGGGTGTGAGTGTTTGATTGGTTCTGATGCTCCGTCCATCACCACCCCCTTTTGTACCGCTTTGTTCGCCATAAGTTGGCAGGGTATGCTCAGACGTGAGTCCCTTGCTCACTTTGCCACTGGATTCAAGCAAGCCTGGCTGAAGACGGCTGAAATGCCAGAAACCGGTCCTAGGAAGCTTGTTTCCAGTCCAGGGAAGGCATGGCTTGGCAGTTCGGGCTGGACTGTTCCCATGAGGCACAGGGTCAGACTGTTTTGCATATAGCCATGTCTGAACTGGGGTGGCAGAGTGGGCTAAAGAACGGTGATGGATCAAGCCCAGATCTGTTGACTGGGTGTGAGTGTTTGATTGGTTCTGATGCTCCGTCCATCACCACCCCCTTTTGTACCGCTTTGTTTGCCATAAGTTGGCAGGGTATGCTCAGACATGAGTCCCTTGCTCACTTTGCCACTGGATTCAAGCAAGCCTGGCTGAAATGCTAGAAACCGGTCCTAAGTAGCTTGTTTCCAGTCCAGGGAAGGCATGGCTTGGCAGTTTGGGCTGGACTGTTCCCATGAGGCACAGGGTCAGACTGATTTGCATATGGCCATGTCTGATCTGGGGTGGGAGAGTGGGCTAAAGAACAGTGATGGATCAAACCCAGATCTGTTGACTGAGTGTGAGTGTTTGATTGGTTCTGATGCTCCGTCCATCACCACCCCCTTTTGTACCGCTTTGTTCGCCATAAGTTGGCAGGGTATGCTCAGAGTGAGTCCCTTGTTCACTTTGCCACTCGATTCAAGCAAGCCTGACTGAAGACAGCTGAAATGCCAGACACCGGTCCTAGGAAGCTTGTTTCCGGTCCAGGGAAGTCATGGCTTGTCAGTTTGGGCTGGACTGTTCCCATGAGGCACAGGGTCAGACTGATTTGCATATGGCTATGTCGGAACTGGGGTGGCAGAGTGGGCTAAAGAACGGTGATGGATCAAACCCAGACTTGTTGACTGGGTGTGAGTGTTTGATTGGTTCTGATGCTCCGTCCATCACCACCCCCTTTTGTACCGCTTTGTTTGCCATAAGTGGGCAGGGTATGCTCAGACGTGAGTCCCTTGCTCACTTTGCCACTGGATTCAAGCAAACCTGGCTGAAGACGGCTGAAATGCCAGAAACCGGTCCTAGGAAGCTTGTTTCCAGTCCAGGGAAGGCATGGCTTGGCAGTTCGGGCTGGATTGTTCCCATGAGGCACAGGGTCAGACTGATTTGCATATGGCCATGTCTGAACTGGGGTGGTAGAGTGGGCTAAAGAACGGTGATGGATCAAGCCCAGATCTGTTGACTGGGTGTGAGTGTTTGATTGGTTCTGATGCTCCGTCTATCACCACCCCCTTTTGTACCGCTTTGTTCGCCATAAGTTGGCAGGGTATGCTCAGACGTGAGTCCCTTGCTCACTTTGCCACTGGATTCAAGCAAGCCTGGCTGAAATGCTCGAAACCGGTCCTTGGTAGCTTGTTTCCAGACCAGGGAAGGCATGGTTTGGCAGTACGGGCTGGACTGTTCCCATGAGGCAAAGGGTCAGATTGATTTGCATATGGCCATGTCTGAACTGGGGTGTGTGAGAAAGTGCCATCTTTCTTGCATGGTATGCTCCCACTTTTTGCTATATGTACTTTGACTGAGTGTGCTCTGGACTCCTGCCAATCAGGTGCCCAGGGCCTATGTTCCTTCCCTAAAACAAACCAAACCCAAATTGGCAAACCCTGGCCACATGTCAGCCCCTGGTAAATGGTACCCTAGGTTCCCAGGGCCTTGTGACCAGGGAAGGCCTCTAAGGGCTGCAGCACTCCTTGTGCCACCCTTAGAGACATTGTACCCTTACACACACACACTGCCTTTGCAGGCTGAGTGTTTGGGTGCAAGACAAAAACAAAGTCGACATGACACACATCCCTGTGTGTCATGCCCATCACCTACACTGCCATGGCATACATCAGCCACCCCTCTTGCTGGGTGCCTTATGCCAATGGTGTGGGCACAGGAGCAGGAGCCCTGTGCCCCTACAGTGCCCAGGTCCATTCCTGAGCGCTGTCAGTTCAGTGCTGCCATTTAAGAGTACATGGTGCTGAGAGCTCGTAAAACACAAGCTCCACAGCACCATAATGGCAACACTAAAGACTGAGGAGTTTGGTATCAAACTTCTCAGCCCATTAAACCCACACTGATGCCAGTGTGGGATTTAATGTACCCAGCACCCCAGAGGGCATCTTAGAGGTGCCCCCTTAAACCTAACCTACAATCCACGTCTGCTCTGAGGCTGCCTAGGCTGCCACCACGCAGACATGTTGCTGGACCCCTGGGTAGGAGAGCCCCTGCTCTCCTGGGCCTGCAACAATGCACATCCTGGGCGAGGTGCTAAATCTCCTCCCCCAGGATTGGCAGGGGGAAGCTTCAAAGGCATGCCGCCTCTGTGAGCTTCCCCAGGCCACTGCAACCCCCCACTCTGGCAGGAAGCTTTGGCTGGAAACCCCAAATATGGACAGGGGATGTGCCAACCTGCCAACCCCACCCCTCAGGTGGGGGAGGCGAGGTGAAGCACATCTCCGGGCTGTCACCATCTTGAAGATGGGGAGCCCTACCCTATCAGGACTAGGCTACTGCCCCCCTCCCACAGGAAAGAGGCAGGATAGGGGGTGTACCCACCCCAGGACAGGGACCCATTGGTCCCTGCCCTTCACCTACCTGTAACGCCCCTAAATCTAGTATTTAGGGGCACCCTGAACCTTCCTTCCCCAGATTCCAGATTCAAAAACTACAAAGAAGAGCAAGAAGAAAGAAGACCTGCCCTGCAGCTGCTGAAAAGAGGAAGACACCAACTGCTTTGGCCCCAGCCCTACCAGCCTGTCGACCCTCAACCCGGCTCCTGCTCCAACCCGGCATCTCTTGTGGCCAGCAACCTCACCAACCCCGGAGGACCTGGCTAACTTTTGGCTCTAAGCCCCTGGGACTCCCATGAGTAGAGGCTCTACTCAAAACCTACCTCTAGCAGCAGCAGCCCAGAACCGCGAACCCAGCACACTCTGCACCAGCCAAGCCTGGCCAGTGCCGGAGTGAACAAAGACCACGAGGACAACCCCACGGCGACTGTGACCCCGAGTGCGGCACCCAAGGACCTCCCTCGACACTCCTGAAAAAGCCTGCAGCTTCAGAACAAGGTGCCCCCCCTACCGCGATCAACAGAGGGAAGATTTCCCGACACCAAAAGGCACCCCTGCACGCGGCGCCCCGCGGCCCCCTGTGCCCAATCCCTGGGTACCTACCTATCCTCCAATTACCCAACTTACCTCTCGAAGTGGTGGTGGCACCTGAAGAGTCCTCGTCCCCGAGCTTGCAGTCTTTTTCTACCGGAGATTTCCCATTGAAATCAATTGAGCACCCGAAGGCTCAAAAACACCCTGCACCCAGCCGCCCGAGTGGCCCTGGCAGTGAAAACTCTACACCTACCTACTTCCCCACTTGCCCTGAGTAAGGGACCAGGAGCCCAGCTCCCACAGCCGCGTGGCTTGCCAGTCAGTAGCCACCAACCAGCCGCGTGGCTTGCCAGTCAGTAGCCACCAACCAAGGGTATGCTCAGAGTGAGTCCCTTGCTCACTTTGCCACTGGATTCAAGCAAGCCTGGCTGAAGACGGCTGAAATGCCAGAAACCGGTCCTAGGAAGCTTGTTTCCAGTCCAGGGAAGGCATGGCTTGGCAGTTCGGGCTGGATTGTTCCCATGAGGCACAGGGTCAGACTGATTTGCATATGGCCATGTCTGAACTGGGGTGGTAGAGTGGGCTGAAGAACGGTGATGGATCAAGCCCAGATCTGTTGACTGGGTGTGAGTATTTGATTGGTTCTGATGCTCCGTCCATCACCACCCCCTTTTGTACCGCTTTGTTCGCCATAAGTTGGCAGGGTATGCTCAGACGTGAGTCCCTTGCTCACTTTGCCACTGGATTCAAGCAAGCCTGGCGGAAATGCTCGAAACCGGTCCTAGGTAGCTTGTTTCCAGTCCAGGGAAGGCATGGTTTGGCAGTACGGGCTGGACTGTTCCCATGAGGCACAGGGTCAGATTGATTTGCATATGGCCATGTCTGAACTGGGATGTGTGAGAAAGTGCCATCTTTCTTGCATGGTATGCTCCCACACGTTTTGCTGTATGTACTTTGACTGAGTGTGCTCTGGACTCCTGCCAATCAGGTGCCCAGGGCCTATGTTCCTTCCCTAAAACAAACCAAACCCAAATTGGCAAACCCTGGCCACATGTCAGCCCCTGGTAAATAGTACCCTAGGTTCCCTTGTGTAAGGGTACAATGCCTCTAAGGGTGGCACAAGGAGTGCTGCAGCGCTTAGAGGCCTTCCCAGGTCACAAGGCCCTGGGAACCTAGGGTACCATTTACCAGGGGCTGACATGTGGCCAGGGTTTGCAAAGTGAGCAAGGGACTCACGTCTGAGCATACCCTGCCAACTTATGGCGAACAAAGCAGTACAAAAGGGGGTGGTGATGGACGGAGCATCAGAACCAATCAAACACTCACACCCAGTCAACAGATCTGGGCTTGATCCATCACCGTTCTTTAGCCCACTCTACCACCCCAGTTCAGACATGGCCATATGCAAATCAGTCTGACCCTGTGCCTCATGGGAACAATCCAGCCCGAACTGCCAAGCCATGCCTTCCCTGGACTGGAAACAAGCTTCCTAGGACCGGATTCTGGCATTTCAGCCGTCTTCAGCCAGGCTTGCTTGAATCCAGTGGCAAAGTGAGCAAGGGACTCACGTCTGAGCATACCCTGCCCACTTATGGCAAACAAAGCGATACAAAAGGGGGTGGTGATGGACGGAGCATCAGAACCAATCAAACACTCACACCCAGTCAACAGATCTGGGTTTGATCCATCACCGTTCTTTAGCCCACTCTGCCACCCCAGTTCAGACATGGCCATATGCAAATCAGTCTGACACTGTGCCTCATGGGAACAGTACAGCCCAAACTGCCAAGCCATGACTTCCCTGGACCGGAAACAAGCTTCCTAGGACCGGTGTCTGGCATTTCAGCTGTCTTCAGTCAGGCTTGCTTGAATTGAGTGGCAAAGTGAACAAGCGACTCACTCTGAGCATACCCTGCCAACTTACAGCAAACAAAGCAGTACAAAAGGGGGTGGTGATGGACTGAGCATCAGAACCAATCAAGCACTCACACCCTGTCAACAGATATGGGTTTGATCCATCTCCGTTCTTTAGCCCACTCTGCCACCCCAGATCAGACATGGCCATATGCAAATCAGTCTGACCCTGTGCCTCATGAGAACGGTCCAGCCCAAACTGCCAAGCCATGCATTCCCTGGACCAGAAACAAGCTTCCTAGGACCAGTTTCTGGCATTTCAGCCATCCTCAGCCAGGCTTGCTTGAATCCAGTGGCAAAGTGAGCAAGGGACTCACGTCTGAGCATACCCTGCCAACTTATGGCGAACAAAGCGGTACAAAAGGGGGTGGTGATGGACGGAGCATCAGAACCAATCAAACACTCACACCCAGTCAACAGATCTGGGTTTGATCCATCACCGTTTTTTAGCCCACTATGCCACCCCAGTTCAGACATGGCCATATGCAAATCAGTCTGACCCTGTGCCTCATGGGAACAGTCCAGCCCGAATTGCCAAGCCATGCCTTCTCTGGACCGGAAACAAGCTTCCTAGGACCGGTTTCTGGCATTTCAACCGTCTTCAGCCAGGCTTGCTTGAATCCAGTGGCAAAGTGAGCAAGGGACTCACGTCTGAGCATACCCTGGCGAACAAAGCGGTACAAAAGGGGGTGGTGATGGACGGAGCATCAGAACCAATCAAACACTCACACTCAGTCAACAGATCTGGGTTTGATCCATCACTGTTCTTTAGCCCACTCTGCCACCCTCTGAGAAAGTGGCTCTGTATATAATGTTCCTTAATAGGTACAGGGTGTACAGAGTCCACAGTCCCCCAGGGTTTGACAGAGGTTAAAGTTAGATATACCCTTACTCTCTAAAGTGGTAGCTTGGTCGAGCAGTAAGGCAGTATCAGAGGACAGTGTAAAGCATTTGTTGTACACACTCAGCCAGCAAATGGTCTCACACACTCAATAACTGAAAACGAGGCCAATGGTTTATATATAAAAAATATATGCTTGTTTTATTTTAGAACCAATACTTGGATTAAAAATATACTTTATCAGAATGAGATGTTTCATATAAATACTTTTGCAATATGCAATTGACTTTTGTAAACAGTTACAAGTGGTTGCAATAGGCAACTCTATTTTAAACACAACATTGCATTGAGTTCAATGGAAAATTCAAGTTATTTGCAACAGATTACTTTTTAGATTACTTTTGGAATTCCAGAACTGGATGCCAGATTCAGTCCTGGGTCAGTACTCAGAATCAAGTGATGAAAGTCGACTTAATTACTGTAATGATTTTTAAACAATATTTAGCTATTTTAAAAGTTGACACTTTGAAAATATTTCAAAGAAAACAGTCCATGATTCCCTATAGAAGAAAATTCAAGTTGCAGGTACAGTATGTTCTCGTTACTTTTGTAATCCAGTACTGGGTGCCTAGACTCAGTACTGGGACCTTTATCCAAAACAGGTAAGTAATTACGTTTTCAGATATTATACGATTTTTGAAGAATATTTAAAGATTGCAGAAATCGACACTTAGAAGAAATTTCACAGAAAAACAGTCAATGGTTTCCTACGGAAGGAAATTGGGTTACGGGTAAGTACAGTTGTAAGTATTTTTCAGAGTCAGTGCTGGGCACCAAGAACCAGCACTGGGAGCTCACCTAAGAGCAGGTGAGTAATTTCTTTTTTATTTACTCGGCTGATTTTTGGTGAATTTTGTAAGATTTGAAAAGTCCACACTTGGAAGAAATTTCAGGAAAAAGCCAGTCAATGTTACCCTATGAGGAAAATAGAGTTATCGGTTTAAGGGTAAGTACTCGACTGGCAGAGTTGAGGTTCTGGGCATAGACTCAGGGGTCCCCCAGGGTCAGGTAGGTACAGTTGGTTCACCCTCAGCGGCTCTAGGGCGGCCGGGTGCAGAGAGAGTTAGGCCCAATGTTATCCTATGAGGGATAGGGGGGCCTTGGTTGGTGGCTACTGACTGGCAAGCCACGCGGCTGTGGGAGCTGGGCTCCTGGTCCCTTACTCAGGGCAAGTGGGGAAGTAGGTAGGTGTAGAGTTTTCACTGCCAGGGCCACTCGGGCGGCTGGGTGCAGGGTGTTTTTGAGCCTTCGGGCGCTCAATTGATTTCAATGGTGTTGGACCTGTCAGCCCTAGGGTGGTCTCCCCTTTTATTTTTGTATCGTGCCTCATTTTTTCCACCCTCATTTTTGTGTTGGACTAGGTCTCCGGGCGCCTTTTCATTGCCAATCAGTGTTAAGGTGCAGGTGCTCCCTTCTCCCAAGATGGCTGCCACAGACCCCTGCTACTGCAGGGTGGTCGTTTTTCATAGTAGCACCCTAGCTGCCAGGAGCTGGCTGGGACCCACAACAATGTTGCGACACCAGCCCGCCTTTTTGTCCCATAGGTAGAGTGGGGAAGCTCCTGGAATATGCTGGAACCTTCTAGAAGGGAGGTGGGGTTTTACTTTTGCCGCCTTGGCTAGAGGTCACCTGACCTAGGGCTACTTAAGAGTGGGAGGGAAACTTTTGTGGTGAGTTGGCCATTGGGGTGAAGCAGAGCTGGAAGAATCCACCAGGAGTGTAGGAGGTAGGGCCTAGCCAGGGACTTATGCCTCTGAGAGTGACAGGATTTAGGTACTGCCTCTTAAGTGAGTGAGGTGCCCTGTGAATCCCACTGATCTTGCCCAGTAGTAGGAGGACCCAGAGACTCTCTGCCAGCCTGACTAGGAAGGATCTAGTCGCCCTCTCCATTCCTATCCCCAGTAACAGAACCCCTTAAGGGCGCCAGATACATCTGCGCCACAAGACTTCATCTGAAAACTGAGACTGCATGACAAGAGCGAGCTGTAAGCCTTGAATGCCAGAGCTGAGACTGCGTGTCCAAGCTAACCTATTGAACTATTTACTAAACCGATTGCCAAGCCACCGGGGATCGACCAGGTACTAGCGCTGTGACCCCCGCGCTCCCTGCCCTGGTCTGGGACCCCGGCAGCGTGCTCCGCTGAGCACTTTACCCCTATCCTTAATTTGAGCCCCCCCCCGGCGTCGACGAAGCCAGCGCACTCACCGCCGCGGCCTGGAGGCCAAGAGAAGTGCCCTGCTGTATCGCGAGGACCAGGAGAAGCCCGGGGCCCCACCGCTGCCGTCGCAGCCGTGTGAGGAGAAGCGCAAGGTCGGGGCCGAGTTCCCCCATCATCGTGAGGACGGACGCCTGCTGACGCCGAGACGGAGGTAAGCCCGGAGGCCGGGATTCCCCTTGGTGCGCCTCCTGCTGGTCTGGGAGCCTCACCGCACCCGGCCCGGGTTGTCCCCTCCGTGGGAGTCCCCCCCTGCCTGCGCGACGGAGAGACCCCGCCGAGGGATCCTTTCCGTGTGCCCCCTTCAGCGCGACTGAGCGCGGTACCTTCTGAACTGCACCGGCACCCAGAGACTTGCTCTTCGGGTCTTGGTGCGCTCTCCGCTGAAAGCTCCACTCTAGAAAAACTGACTAGCCTGGATTACGGGCGGCGCTTGACTTCCCCTGCTCCGTTTCACCGTCCCAGGAGCCAGTGACTATGAACGTGATGCTTTATATATTTTGCCTGAAAGTATTACATGCCAGTGATTACGAGAAGCACATTACTTTATATGCTTTACCTGAAAGTATTACATGCCCGTGATTACGAGAAGCACATTACTTTATATGCTTTACCTGAAAGTATTACATGCCCGTGATTACGAGAAGCGCATTGCTTTAAATGTTTTGCCTGAAAGTATTACATGCCCGTGATTACGAGAAACGCATTGCTTTAAATGTTTTGCCCGCAAGTATTATATGTCCGTGATTACGAGAAACTTATTGCTTTAAATGTTTTGCCTGCAAGTATCACATGCCCGTGATTACAAGAAGCGCGTTGCTTCATAAGTTCTGCTTGATCGTAGTACCGGTCTTGGACTACGAGTAGCGCTTAGTTTACATGCTCTACTTCAAAGGGTTACGTGTCACTGTTTACAAGGAGCGCTTCGTTCTGCAGGCTCCGTGTTGAATTATCCAGTGTCACCCATCACGAGTATTGTTCTGTGCTAGATGCCCCGTTCAGAGAAACCTTGCTTAACGCGCGCAGCGCTAGAATCACCCGTGCCTAGCCATACCCATGAACCGCATGTCTAGAATAGGAACTGCATTCATCTCTCATGTATGGCATGTGTATGCTTAATGTCTGTAGTACAACTCATGCATGACACTGTTATCTCTTGAACTGCATCTAACCAGCCCTACTTGGATAAACTTGAAGTATTTGCATAATTTCAACGGTGTGGCGTCACTTATTGTGTGTGTCCCTAGTCCATGAGAAGCGTGTGTTGTATGGTTGCTTAACACATAGCCCTCTGGTTGCCTGACCGGCTCGCGCCACGTTACCGCCTATAGGGCCTGGTGACCCCAGGTTCCTACATTGTTGGCGAGCGGTGGGATCCTTGGGACCTGTGACCATACAGCACCCTTCCGTGAGGCGAAGGGCGCCACAATTAAACGCCTATCCTACGTTTTGTGTTCCAGAGCTCAAAAACCATTGGTTGCTGGATTATTGGTTCCACTGTCCAGGTAGAGAGTGCAAGAAGCCTGGTTAGCTATTGACTGTTGCCTACACCCTAGGAATTTTCTCCTTAGTGTCTAGGTCCCCACCTGCCAGAATGGAATCCCGGCTAGCGGACCTCGAGGGGTACACCGTGAAGCAACTAAGGGAGTTCGCGCAGGAGATGGGGGTGCCCGGGATGCGGAAGGCAAAAGGGCCGGAACTCCGTACCGACTTTAGGGCATGGGTAGAAGCCCACCCAGAAGGGAGAGGGGATGAGGGACAGGAGGCGCCAGAGGCACCTCAGGGGGAGAGCACCCAGGAAGTCCTAGACATCTTGAATGTAGACATGTCCGAGAATGTGCCCCCAGGAAGACGTTCTGGGGCCAGTAGTAGGACAGGGTCCAGGAGGAGCGCGTCTCCAGAAGAGTACGAGGACAGGAGGGAAGAGAGGCGATTAAAATGGGAACTGGCCAAATTAGAGCAGGAGAAAGAAAGGGAAAGGGCCAGATTGGAACAGGAAAAGGAATTAGCAAAATTGGAATGGGCAATGGAGGAGAAGAAGCTGGCGCACGAGCTTCAGTTAAAAGAGCTGGAGCTACGCGCCCTCCAATTGAACGCGTCTAACAAAGACAATGGTGCCAGCATACCCAGGGAACCTCAAGAACCAAAATTCTACCTACCCAAAGAATTCATAGCCAATTATACATTAGGGGATGACATCATGAAGTGGTTGGAGGCATACGAGGTAGCCTTAACGGCCCATGGGGTACCCGAGAGTAACTGGGGAGGTGGTCTCTACCGGTATATACCTCCCACTGTTAGGGACACCCTGTTATATTTGGCCAAGGCGGATCAGGTTAAGTACGCCCCCATGAAAGAGGCCTTGTTAAAGAAGTTTGGCCTGAACCCCGAGAAGTATAGGCAGAATTTTCGTGGCAGCCATAAGCTGTCCGCCCAGACATGGGTAGATTTTTTTGATTATGCGAGGAAGGCACTAGATGGTTGGGTGCGTGGCAGCGAGGTGCAGGACTACCAAGGGTTGTACGATCTTTTTTTAAGGGAGCACCTCTTGGATAAGAGCTTTCCGGAGCTGCGCCAACATCTGGTGGACCGCAAGCTGAAGGATCCTCGAGAGCTTGCGGAGAAGGCAGATATTTGGGTGAGCACCCGGGTGTCTCACAAGGGCCCAGGGGGAGATGGCTCGAAAGGCGGACAGGGTTTCCCCCAGAAGAAAGAGGGGGGAGATAAAAAGGTGGAGTTCTCGAAAGGTCCCCAAAATAAGTTTGGGAAGGGAGTAGGAACCCCACCCCCATCCAATTCCACAAGGCCCACTTACCCTGACAGGAGTCAGCAGCCAAGGATATTGCGGTGCTACGAGTGTGGGGAGATTGGACACTACAGAGGAGATCCCAACTGTCGCAAGCGACCACCAGCCCCATTGGGCGGGAAAAGTCCCGGGGTGAGTAGTATAGCGCTTGGGGTGGAGCTGCCCTTAGATAGGGAAGGGGAGTGGACAGGCCTGACGCTGGTTTCACTCGGGGATAGAGAAGTGGTCCCCGTAGTGTCCCTGCCCCCGAACACTGCTAAATATCAGCAGAGGGTGAGAATTAATGGGGAGGAGGTGGAAGCTCTGAGAGACACAGGGGCCAGCATGACCACTGTCGTGCGGCGGCTGGTGTCCCCAGACCAAGTAGTCCCTGAGGAGTTCCATCCGGCCGTATTGGCTGACGGCAGTTTGAGTCACTATCCAGTGGCTCGTGTTCCATTCGAGTGGGGAGGAGTCAAAGGCCTACTGCGAGTTGCTGTGAGCCCTGCCTTGCCTGTGGGGTGTTTGCTAGGGAACGACCTGGAGCACACCAAATGGAAGGACGTCGAGTTTCACGCTCACACTGAGATGCTGGGATTACCAGGGTGGACTTGCGTGAGCACGCGGTCCATGGCTGCCCGGCATGGAACTCACCCGGAGTTGGAGCCTGGAATCATGGCCCAACCCAAACCCAAACGTGGGAAGAAGGAGGTGGTAGAGGACATGCCCCGTGAGTCGGATGGGGAGGCCGCAGAGGTGCCCCCGGAGTCCGCGGAGGTAGATGTCGTTCCGGTGGAGGACTTGCCGACCCTTGCTGACTGGCAAGTGGAAGGAGGGCCTACCCGGGAGGAATTTTTTCAAGCACAAAGGACGTGCCCCACTCTTGAGGGTATGCGGCGGCAGGCCGAAGCTCAAGTGGCCAGTCAGGAACTGGGAGGTTATCATGTGTATTGGGAGGATGGTCTCCTATACAGTGAGCCCAGGGTGCCGGTACATGGATCTTCGAGGGCCATAGTGGTCCCCCAATGTTACCGGGCCTTCCTGCTGGAGTTAGCGCACGAGATACCCTTAGCTGGACACCTGGGCCAGGACAAAACCTTTGCACGGTTAGTCCCCCATTTTTATTGGCCCAGGATGAGGATTGCCTCAGACACCTTTTGCAAGACCTGCAAGTCTTGTCAGGCTAGTGGCAAGACTGGGACTAAGTTGAAGGTCCCGTTGGAACCGCTCCCCGTGGTCGGGACCCCTTTTGAGAGGGTCGGTATCGATATTGTTGGGCCATTGGACCCTCCGACCGCAGCGGGACACCGGTTCATCTTGGTTTTGGTGGACCACGCCACAAGGTACCCAGAGGCTATTCCTCTGAGGACCATCACTGCACCGGTGGTGGCGCGGGCACTGTTGGGAATTTTTACCCGAGTGGGATTCCCGAAGGTCGTGGTGTCGGACAGGGGCACAAATTTCATGTCGGCCTACATGCAGGCCATGTGGAAGGAGTGTGGAGTGACCTACCGGTTCTCCACTCCTTACCACCCCCAGACTAACGGACTTGTAGAGCGCTTCAATAAGACATGGAAGGGGATGATCCGAAGCCTTCCAGAGGGCTTGAGGCGTAAGTGGGACGTCCTCCTCCCCTGCTTGTTATTCTCCTATCGGGAGGTACCGCAGAAGGGAGTCGGGTTCAGCCCGTTTGAATTGCTCTATGGCCATCCCGTTAGGGGTCCCCTCAGTTTAGTGAAAGAGGGGTGGGAGAAGACCTCACAGAAGCTTCCCCGTGACATTGTCAGCTACATGCTGGCGTTCCGCAGCCAGATGGCCAAGCTGTGGAAGGCAGCCACAGAGAACCTGGAGGCTAGCCAGACCGTGATGAAGGAGTGGTATGACCGCAACGCTCGGACGGTCGAGTTAGACGTTGGACAGAAGGTGTGGGTTATGGAACCTGGGGAGCTTTGTGCCCTCCAGGACCGGTGGACTGGCCCGTTCGACATTGTGGAGAGGCGAGGCCAGACCACATACGTTGTGGATGTAAAAACCCCCCGTCAGCCCCTCAGGGCGCTCCACGTCAACCGCCTGAAGCCGCACCATGAGCGATCGGAGCTTGCTCTCCTTATGGTGACGGATGGGAGCGAAGAGGAAGAGAGTGAAGCTCTTCCTGACCTTCTTGCGGTACAAGAGAAGGATGGTTCGGTGGAAGGTGTAGTCCTCTCCCCATCCTTAACCCCAGAGCAGCAGAGGGACTGTCGCCATGTCCTGGGACAGTTCGCCTCGTTGTTCTCACTCACGCCTGGATTCACTTATTATTGGTGTACCCATGATGTGGACACAGGGGACAGCCCCCCGGTGAAGAACAAGTCTTACCGGCTCTCTGTCCGAGTGAAGGATAGCATCCAGCGTGAGGTGGCAAAGATGCTGGAGCTGGGGGTGATAGAACCTTCCAGCAGCCCGTGGGCTAGTCCAGTGGTGTTGGTGCCGAAAGCGGCCCCACCGGGTACGACGCCAGAACTTCGGTTCTGTGTGGACTACGGGGGGTTGAACTCTGTCACAAAGACAGATGCTCACCCCATCCCACGTGCAGATGAGCTGGTGGACCGGCTGGGAGCAGCCCGGTACCTCAGTACCATTGACCTGACGTCCGGATATTGGCAGATTGCCATGGCCGACGGAGCACGGGAGAAGACAGCGTTCTCCACCCCAGAGGGCCACTACCAATTTCAAGTGATGCCCTTTGGGCTCAAAAATGCTCCGGCCACATTCCAGCGGTTAGTGAATCAGGTACTATCTGGCCTGGAGTCCTTCTCAGCAGCCTACTTGGATGACATAGCTGTCTTCAGTAGCAGCTGGGAGAACCATCTGCAACACCTCCAGGAGGTATTGCAGGCGCTGCAACGTGCTGGCTTAACCATTAAAGCCAGCAAGTGCCAGATTGGACAGGGATCTGTCGTGTACCTGGGACACCTGGTGGGCGGAGGTAAGGTGCAACCCCTCCAGGCCAAAATTAAAACCATCTTGGCTTGGGAGCCCCCCAAGACCCAAACCGAGGTCCGAGCTTTCCGCGGCCTCACTGGGTATTACCGCCGGTTCGTCAAGGGCTATGGTACTATCGTGACCCCCTTGACGGAGTTGACCTCAAAGGAACAACCTCGCAAGGTCATATGGACAGCTGCATGCCAAGAAGCCTTTGATACGCTGAAAAATGCGATGTGTACAGCTCCAGTACTAGCAACACCCGATTTCAGCAAGGAATTTATTGTACAGACAGACGCCTCAGAGCACGGCATAGGTGCGGTGCTCTCGCAACTCAACACCGAGGGCCAAGACCAACCTGTGGCCTTCATATCTCGAAGACTCCTCCCTCGGAAACGGCGATGGAGCACCATTGAGAGAGAAGCCTTCGCGGTGGTATGGGCTCTGAAGAAGTTGAGGCCATACCTCTTTGGCACTCACTTCCTTATCCAGACCGACCACCGCCCCCTTCGCTGGCTCATGCAGATGAGAGGCGAAAACCCCAAGTTGTTGAAGTGGTCCATTTCCCTACAGGGGATGGACTTTCGGGTGGAACATCGGCCCGGAGTTGACCACGCCAATGCTGACGGTCTCTCCAGGTTTTTCCGCCTTAGTGAAGAGAACTCCCTAGAGGTTGGGTAGCTCTCCCCTCTTTCGGCTGGGGGGGACGCATGTTGGACCTGTCAGCCCTAGGGTGGTCTCCCCTTCTATTTTTGTATCGTGCCTCATTTTTTCCACCCTCATTTTTGTGTTGGACTAGGTCTCCGGGCGCCTTTTCATTGCCAATCAGTGTTAAGGTGCAGGTGCTCCCTTCTCCCAAGATGGCTGCCACAGACCCCTGCTACTGCAGGGTGGTCGTTTTTCATAGTAGCACCCTAGCTGCCAGGAGCTGGCTGGGACCCACAACAATGTTGCGACACCAGCCCGCCTTTTTGTCCCATAGGTAGAGTGGGGAAGCTCCTGGAATATGCTGGAACCTTCTAGAAGGGAGGTGGGGTTTTACTTTTGCCGCCTTGGCTAGAGGTCACCTGACCTAGGGCTACTTAAGAGTGGGAGGGAAACTTTTGTGGTGAGTTGGCCATTGGGGTGAAGCAGAGCTGGAAGAATCCATCAGGAGTGTAGGCGGTAGGGCCTAGCCAGGGACTTATGCCTCTGAGAGTGACAGGATTTAGGTACTGCCTCTTAAGTGAGTGAGGTGCCCTGTGAATCCCACTGATCTTGCCCAGTAGTAGGAGGACCCAGAGACTCTCTGCCAGCCTGACTAGGAAGGATCTAGTCGCCCTCTCCATTCCTATCCCCAGTAACAGAACCCCTTAAGGGCGCCAGATACATCTGCGCCACAAGACTTCATCTGAGAACTGAGATTGCATGACAAGAGTGAGCTGTAAGCCTTGAATGCCAGAGCTGAGACTGCGTGTCCAAGCTAACCTATTGAACTATTTACTAAACCGATTGCCAAGCCACCGGGGATCGACCAGGTACTAGCGCTGTGACCCCCGCGCTCCCTGCCCTGGTCTGGGACCCCCGGCAGCGTGCTCCGCTGAGCACTTTACCCCTATCCTTAATTTGAGCCCCCCCCGGCGTCGACGAAGCCAGCGCACTCACCGCCGCGGCCTGGAGGCCAAGAGAAGTGCCCTGCTGTATCGCGAGGCCCAGGAGAAGCCCGGGGCCCCGCCGCTGCCGTCGCAGCCGTGTGAGGAGAAGCGCAAGGTCGGGGCCGAGTTCCCCCATCATCGTGAGGACGGACGCCTGCTGACGCCGAGACGGAGGTAAGCCCGGAGGCCGGGATTCCCCTTGGTGCGCCCCCTGCTGGTCTGGGAGCCTCACCGCACCCGGCCCGGGTTGTCCCCTCTGTGGGAGTCCCCCCCCTGCCTGCGCGACGGAGAGACCCCGCCGAGGGATCCTTTCCGTGTGCCCCCTTCAGCGCGACTGAGAGCGGTACCTTCCTGAACTGCACCGGCACCCAGAGACTTGCTCTTCGGGTCTTGGTGCGCTCTCCGCTGAAAGCTCCACTCTAGAAAAACTGACTAGCCTGGATTACGGGCGGCGCTTGACTTCCCCTGCTCCGTTTCACCGTCCCAGGAGCCAGTGACTATGAACGTGATGCTTTATATATTTTGCCTGAAAGTATTACATGCCAGTGATTAAGAGTAGAGCGTTGCTTTATATGCTTTACCTGAAAGTATTACATGCCTGTGATTACGAGAAGCGCATTGCTTTAAATGTTTTGCCTGAAAGTATTACATGCCCGTGATTACGAGAAACGCATTGCTTTAAATGTTTTGCCCGCAAGTATTATATGTCCGTGATTCCGAGAAACTTATTGCTTTAAATGTTTTGCCTGCAAGTATCACATGCCCGTGATTACAAGAAGCGCGTTGCTTCATAAGTTCTGCTTGATCGTAGTACCGGTCCTGGACTACGAGTAGCGCTTAGTTTACATGCTCTACTTCAAAGGGTTACGTGTCACTGTTTACAAGGAGCGCTTTGTTCTGCAGGCTCCGTGTTGAATTATCCAGTGTCACCCATCACGAGTATTGTTCTGTGCTAGATGCCCCGTTCAGAGAAACCTTGCTTAACGCGCGCAGCGCTAGAATCACCCATGCCTAGCCATACCCATGAACCGCATGTCTAGAATAGGAACTGCATTCATCTCTCATGTATGGCCTGTGTATGCTTAATGTCTGTAGTACAACTCATGCATGACACTGTTATCTCTTGAACTGCATCTAACCAGCCCTACTTGGATAAACTTGAAGTATTTGCATAATTTCAACGGTGTGGCGTCACTTATTGTGTGTGTCCCTAGTCCATGAGAAGCGTGTGTTGTATGGTTGCTTAACACATAGCCGTCTGGTTGCCTGACCGGCTCGCGCCACGTTACCGCCTATAGGGCGTGGTGACCCCAGGTTCCTACAAATGGGAAATCTCCGGTTTAGAAAAAGACTGCAAGCTCGGGGACGAGGACTCTTCAGGTGCCACCACCACTTCGAGAGGTAAGTTGGGTAATTGGAGGATAGGTAGGTACCCAGGGATTGGGCACAGGGGGCCGCGGGGCGCCGCGTGCAGGGGTGCCTTTTGGTGTCGGGAAATCTTACCCTCTGTTGATCGCGGTAGGGGGGGCACCTTGTTCTGAGGCTGCAGGCTTCTTCAGGAGTGTCGAGGGAGGTCCTTGGGTGCCGCACTCGGGGTCACAGTCGCCGTGGGGTCGTCCTCGTGGTCTTTATTCACTCCGGCACTGGCCAGGCTTGGCTGGTGCAGAGTGTGCTGGGTTCGCGGTTCCGGGCTGCTGCTGCTAGAGGTAGGTTTTGAGTAGAGCCTCTACTCATGGGAGTCCCAGGGGCTTAGAGCCAAAAGTTAGCCAGGTCCTCCGGGGTTGGTGAGGTTGCTGGCCACAAGAGATGCCGGGTTGGAGCAGGAGCAGGGTCGAGGGTCGACAGGCCGGTAGGGCTGGGGCCAAAGCAGTTGGTGTCTTCCTCTTTTCAGCAGCTGCAGGGCAGGTCTTCTTTCTTCTTGCTCTTCTTTGTAGTTTTTGAATCTGGAATCTGGGGAAGGAAGGTTCAGGGTGCCCCTAAATACTAGATTTAGGGGCGTTACAGGTAGGTGAAGGGCGGGGAACAATGGGTCGCTGTCCTGGGGTGGGTACACCCCCCTATTCTGCCTCTTTCCTGTGGGAGGGGGACAGTAGCCTAGTCCTGATAGGGTAGGGCTCCCCATCTTCAAGATGGCGAGAGCCCGGAGATGTGCTTCACCTCGCCTCCCCCACCTGAGGGGTGGGGTTGGCAGGTTGGCACATCCCCTGTCCTTATTTGGGGTTTCCAGCCAAAGCTTCCCGCCAGAGTGGGGGGTTGCAGTGGCCTGGGGAAGCTCACAGAGGCGGCATGCCTTTGAAGCTTCCCCCTGCCCATCCTGTGGGAGGAGATTTAGCAACTCGCCCAGGATGTGCATTGTTGCAGGCCTAGGAGAGCAGGGGCTCTCCTACCCAGGTGTCCAGCAACATGTCTGCGTGGTGGCAGCCTAGGCAGCCTCAGAGCAGACGTGGATTGTAGGTTAGGTTTAAGGGGGCACCTCTAAGATGCCCTCTGGGGTGCTGGGTACATTAAATCCCACACTGGCATCAGTGTGGGTTTAATGGGCTGAGAAGTTTGATACCAAACTCCTCAGTCTTTAGTGTTGCCATTATGGTGCTGTGGAGCTCATGTTTTACGAGCTCTCAGCACCATGTACTCTTAAATGGCAGCACTGCACTTACAGCGCTCAGGAATGGACCTGGGCACTGTAGGGGCACAGGGCTCCTGCTCCTGTGCCCACACCATTGGCATAAGGCACCCAGCAAGAGGGGTGGCTGATGTATGCCATGGCAGTGTAGGTGATGGGCATGGCACACAGGGATGTGTGTCATGTCGACTTTGTTTTTGTCTTGCACCCAAACACTCAGCCTGCAAAGGCAGTGTGTGTGTGTAAGGGTACAATGTCTCTAAGGGTGGCACAAGGAGTGCTGCAGCCCTTAGAGGCCTTCCCTGGTCACAAGGCCCTGGGAACCTAGGGTACGATTTACCAGGGGCTGACATGTGGTCAGGGTTTGCCAATTTGGGTTTGGTTTGTTTTAGGGAAGGAACATAGGCTCTGGGCACCTGATTGGCAGGAGTCCAGAGCACACTCAGTCAAAGTACATACAGCAAATAGTGGGAGCATACCATGCAAGAAAGATGGCACTTTCTCACACACCCCAGTTCAGACATGGCTATATGCAAATCAATCTGACCCTGTGCTTCATGGGAACAGTCCAGCCCGTACTGCCAAACCATGCCTTCCCTGGACTGGAAACAAGCTACCTAGGACCGGTTTCTAGCATTTCAGCCAGGCTTGCTTCAATCCAGTGGCAATGTGAGCAAGGGACTCACGTCTGAGCATACCCTGCCAACTTATGGCGAACAAAGCGGTACAAAAGGGGGTGGTGATGGACAGAGCATCAGAACCAATCAAACACTCACACCCAGTCAACAGATCTGGGCTTGACCCATCACCGTTCTTTAGCCCACTCTACCACCCCAGTTCAAACATGGCCATATGCAAATCAGTCAGACCCTGTGCCTCATGGGAACAATCCAGCCCAAACTGCCAAGCCATGCCTTCCCTGGACTGGAAACAAGCTTCCTAGGACCGGTTTCTGGCATTTCAGCCATCTTCAGCCAGGCTTGCTTGAATCCAGTGGCAAAGTGAGCAAGGGACTCACGTCTGAGCATACCCTGCTCACTTATGGCAAACAAAGCGGTACAAAAGGGGGTGGTGTTGGACGGAGCATCAGAACCAATCCAACACTCACACCCAGTCAACAGATCTGGGTTTGATCCATCACCGTTCTTTAGCCCACTCTGCCACCCCAGTTCAGACATAGCCATATGCAAATCAGTCTGATCCTGTGCCTCATGGGAACAGTCCAGCCCAAACTGCCAAGCCATGACTTCCCTGGAGCAGAAACAAGCTTCCTAGGACCGGTGTCTGGCATTTCAGCTGTCTTCAGTCAGGCTTGCTTGAATCGAGGGGCAAAGTGAACAAGGGACTCACTCTGAGCATACCCTGCCAACTTACGGCAAACAAAGCGGTACAAAAGGGGGTGGTGATGGACGGAGCATCAGAACCAATCAAACACTCACACCCTGTCAACAGATATGGGTTTGATCCATCTCCGTTTTTTAGCCCACTATGCCACCCCAGTTCAGACATGGCCATATGCAAATCAGTCTGACCCTGTGCCTCATGGGAACAGTCCAGCCCGAATTGCCAAGCCATGCCTTCTCTGGACCGGAAACAAGCTTCCTAGGACCGGTTTCTGGCATTTCAACCGTCTTCAGCCAGGCTTGCTTGAATCCAGTGGCAAAGTGAGCAAGGGACTCACGTCTGAGCATACCCTGGCGAACAAAGCGGTACAAAAGGGGGTGGTGATGGACGGAGCATCAGAACCAATCAAACACTCACACTCAGTCAACAGATCTGGGTTTGATCCATCACTGTTCTTTAGCCCACTCTGCCACCCTCTGAGAAAGTGGCTCTGTATATACTGTTCCTTAATAGGTACAGGGTGTACAGAGTCCACAGTCCCCCAGGGTTTGACAGAGGTTAAAGTTAGATATAACCTTACTCTCTAAAGTGGTAGCTTGGTCGAGCAGTAAGGCAGTATCAGAGGACAGTGTAAAGCATTTGTTGTACACACTCAGCCAGCAAATGGTCTCACACACTCAATAACTGAAAACGAGGCCAATGGTCTATATATAAAAAATATATGCTTGTTTTATTTTAGAACCAACACTTGGATTTAAAATATACTTTATCAGAATGAGATGTTTCATATAAATACTTTTGCAATCTGCAATTGACTTTTGTAAACAGTTACAAGTGGTTGCAATAGGCAACTCTATTTTAAACACAACATTGCATTGAGTTCAATGGAAAATTCAAGTTATTTGCAACAGATTACTTTTTAGATTACTTTTGGAATTCCAGAACTGGATGCCAGATTCAGTCCTGGGTCAGTACTCAGATTCAAGTGATGAAAGTCGACTTAATTACTGTAATGATTTTTAAACAATATTTAGCTATTTTAAAAGTTGACACTGAAAATATTTCAAAGAAAACAGTCCATGATTCCCTATGGAAGAAAATTCAATTTGCAGGTACAGTATGTTCTCGTTACTTTTGTAATCCAGTACTGGGTGCCTAGACTCAGTACTGGGCCTTTATCCAAAACAGGTAAGTTATTACGTTTTCAGATATTATACGATTTTTGAAGAATATTTAAAGATTGCACAAATCGACACTTAGAAGAAATTTCACAGAAAAACAGTCAATGGTTTCCTATGGAAGGAAATTGGGTTACGGGTAAGTACAGTTGTAAGTATTTTTCAGAGTCAGTGCTGGGCACCAAGAACCAGCACTGGGAGCTCACCTAAGAGCAGGTGAGTAATTTCTTTTTTATTTACTCGGCTGATTTTTGGTGAATTTTTTAAGATTTGAAAAGTCCACACTTGGAAGAAATTTCAGGAAAAAGCCAGTCAATGTTACCCTATGAGGAAAATTGAGTTATCGCTTTAAGGGTAAGTACTCGACTGGCAGAGTTGAGGTTCTGGGCATAGCCTCAGGGGTCCCCCAGGGTCAGGTAGGTACAGTTGGTTCACCCTCAGCGGCTCTAGGGCGGCCGGGTGCAGAGAGAGTTAGGCCCAATGTTATCCTATGAGGGATAGGGGGGCCTTGGTTGGTGGCTACTGACTGGCAAGCCACGCGGCTGTGGGAGCTGGACTCCTGGTCCCTTACTCAGGGCAAGTGGGGAAGTAGGTAGGTGTAATGTTTTCACTGCCAGGGCCACTCGGGCGGCTGGGTGCAGGGTGTTTTTGAGCCTTCGGGCGCTCAATTGATTTCAATGGGAAATCTCCGGTTTAGAAAAAGACTGCAAGCTCGGGGATGAGGACTCTTCAGGTGCCACCACCACTTCGAGAGGTAAGTTGGGTAATTGGAGGATAGGTAGGTACCCAGGGATTGGGCACAGGGGGCCGCGGGGCGCCGCGTGCAGGGGTTCCTTTTGGTGTCGGGAAATCTTACCCTCTGTTGATCGCGGTAGGGGGGGCACCTTGTTCTGAGGCTGCAGGCTTCTTCAGGAGTGTCGAGGGAGGTCCTTGGGTGCCGCACTCGGGCTCACAGTCGCCGTGGGGTCGTCCTCGTGGTCTTTGTTCACTCCGGCACTGGCCAGGCTTGGCTGGTGCAGAGTGTGCTGGGTTCGCGGTTCCGGGCTGCTGCTGCTAGAGGTAGGTTTTGAGTAGAGCCTCTACTCATGGGAGTCCCAGGGGCTTAGAGCCAAAAGTTAGCCAGGTCCTCCGGGGTTGGTGAGGTTGCTGGCCACAAGAGATGCCGGGTTGGAGCAGGAGCAGGGGCAGGGTCGAGGGTCGACAGGCCGGTAGGACTGGGGCCAAAGCAGTTGGTGTCTTCCTCTTTTCAGCTGCTGCAGGGCAGGTCTTCTTTCTTCTTGCTCTTCTTTGTAGTTTTTGAATCTGGAATCTGGGGAAGGAAGGTTCAGGGTGCCCCTAAATACTAGATTTAGGGGCGTTACAGGTAGGTGAAGGGCAGGGACCAATGGGTCCCTGTCCTGGGGTGGGTACACCCCCCTCTCCTGCCTCTTTCCTGTGGGAGGGGGGCAGTAGCCTAGTCCTGATAGGGTAGGGCTCCCCATCTTCAAGATGGCGAGAGCCCGGAGATGTGCTTCACCTTGCCTCCCCCACCTGAGGGGTGGGGTTGGCACATCCCCTGTCCTTATTTGGGGTTTCCCGCCAAAGCTTCCCGCCAGAGTGGGGGGTTGCAGTGGCCTGGGGAAGCTCACAGAGGCGGCATGCCTTTGAAGCTTCCCCCTGCCCATCCTGGGGGAGGAGATTTAGCACCTCGCCCAGGATGTGCATTGTTGCAGGCCCAGGAGAGCAGGGGCTCTCCTACCCAGGGGTCCAGCAACATGTCTGCGTGGTGGCAGCCTAGGCAGCCTCAGAGCAGACGTGGATTGTAGGTTAGGTTTAAGGGGGCACCTATAAGATGCCCTCTGGGGTGCTGGGTACATTAAATCCCACACTGGCATCAGTGTGGGTTTAATGTGCTGAGAAGTTTGATACCAAACTTCTCAGTCTTTAGTGTTGCCATTATGGTGCTGTGGAGCTCGTGTTTGACGAGCTTTCAGCACCATGTACTCTTAAATGGCAGCACTGCACTTACAGCGCTCAGGAATGGACCTGGGCACTGTAGGGGCACAGGGCTCCTGCTCCTGTGCCCACACCATTGGCATAAGGCACCCAGCAAGTGGGGTGGCTTATGTATGCCATGGCAGTGTAGGTGATGGGCATGGCACACAGGGATGTGTGTCATGTCGACTTTGTTTTTGTCTTGCACCCAAACACTCAGCCTGCAAAGGCAGTGTGTGTGTGTAAGGGTACAATGTCTCTAAGGGTGGCACAAGGAGTGCTACAGCCCTTAGAGGCCTTCCCTGGTCACAAGGCCCTGGGAACCTAGGGTACCATTTACCAGGGGCTGACATGTGGCCAGGGTTTGCCAATTTGGGTTTGGTTTGTTTTAGGGAAGGAACATAGGCCCTGGGCACCTGATTGGCAGGAGTCCAGAGCACACTCAGTCAAAGTACATACAGCAAAAAGTGGGAGCATACCATGCAAGAAAGATGGCACATTCTCACACACCCCAGTTCAGACATGGCCATATGCAAATCAATCTGACCCTGTGCCTCATGGGAACAGTCCAGCCCGTACTGCCAAACCATGCCTTCCCTGGACTGGAACCAAGCTATCTAGGACCGGTTTCTAGCATTTCAGCCAGGCTTGCTTGAATCCAGTGGCAAAGTGAGCAAGGGACTCACGTCTGAGCATACCCTGCCAACTTATGGCAAACAAAGCGGTACAAAAGGGGGTGGTGATGGACGGAGCATCAGAACCAATCAAACACTCACACCCAGTCAACAGATCTGGGCTTGATCCATCACCGTTCTTTAGCCCACTCTACCACCCCAGTTCAGACATGGCCATATGCAAATCAGTCTGACCCTGTGTCTCATGGGAACAATCCCGCCCGAACTGCCAAGCCATGCCTTCCCTAGACTGGAGACAAGCTTCCTAGGACCGGTTTCTGGCATTTCAGCCGTCTTCAGCCAGGCTTGCTTGAATCCAGTGGCAAAGTGAGCAAGGGACTCACGTCTGAGCATACCCTGCCCACTTATTGCAAACAAAGCGGTACAAAAGGGGGTGGTGATTGACGGAGCATCAGAACCAATCAAACACTCACACCCAGTCAACAGATCTGGGTTTGATCCATCACCGTTCTTTAGCCCACTCTTCCACCCCAGTTCAGACATAGCCATATGCAAATCAGTCTGACCCTGTGCCTCATGGGAACAGTCCAGCCCAAACTGCCAAGCCATGACTTCGCTGGACCGGAAACAAGCTTCCTAGGACCTGTGTCTGGCATTTCAGCTGTCTTTAGTCAGGCTTGCTTGAATCGAGTGGCCAAGTTGACAAGGGACTCACTCTGAGCATACCCTGCCAACTTATGGCGAACAAAGCGGTACAAAAGAGGGTGGTGATGGACGAAGCATCAGTACCAATCAAACACTCACACCCTGTCAACAGATATGGATTTGATCCATCTCCGTTCTTTAGCCCACTCTGCCACCCCGGATCAGACATGGCCATATGCAAATCAGTCTGACCCTGTGCCTCATGGGAACAGTCCAGCCCAAACTGCCAAGCCATGCGTTCCCTGGACCAGAAACAAGCTTCCTAGGACCAGTTTCTGGCATTTCAGCCGTCTTCAGACAGGCTTGCTTGAATCCAGTGGCAAAGTGAGCAAGGGACTCACGTCTGAGCATACCCTGCCAACTTATGGCAAACAGAGCGGTACAAAAGGGGGTGGTGATGGACGGAGCATCAGAACCAATCAAACACTCACACCCAGTCAACAGATCTGGGTTTGATCCATCACCGTTTTTTAGCTCACTATGCCACCCCAGTTCAGACATGGCCATATGCAAATCAGTCTGACCCTGTGCCTCATGGGAACAGTCCAGCCCAAACTGCCGAGCCATGACTTCGCTGGACCGGAAACAAGCTTCCTAGGACCTGTGTCTGGCATTTCAGCTGTCTTTAGTCAGGCTTGCTTGAATCGAGTGGCCAAGTTGACAAGGGACTCACTCTGAGCATACCCTGCCAACTTATGGCGAACAAAGCGGTACAAAAGAGGGTGGTGATGGACGAAGCATCAGTACCAATCAAACACTCACACCCTGTCAACAGATATGGATTTGATCCATCTCCGTTCTTTAGCCCACTCTGCCACCCCGGATCAGACATGGCCATATGCAAATCAGTCTGACCCTGTGCCTCATGGGAACAGTCCAGCCCAAACTGCCAAGCCATGCGTTCCCTGGACCAGAAACAAGCTTCCTAGGACCAGTTTCTGGCATTTCAGCCGTCTTCAGCCAGGCTTGCTTGAATCCAGTGGCAAAGTGAGCAAGGGACTCACGTCTGAGCCTACCCTGCCAACTTATGGCAAACAGAGCGGTACAAAAGGGGGTGGTGATGGACGGAGCATCAGAACCAATCAAACACTCACACCCAGTCAACAGATCTGGGTTTGATCCATCACCGTTTTTTAGCTCACTATGCCACCCCAGTTCAGACATGGCCATATGCAAATCAGTCTGACCCTGTGCCTCATGGGGACAGTCCAGCCCGAATTGCCAAGCCATGCCTTCTCTGGACCGGAAACAAGCTTCCTAGGACCGGTTTCTGGCATTTCAACCGTCTTCAGCCAGGCTTGCTTGAATCCAGTGGCAAAGTGAGCAAGGGAATCACGTCTGAGCATACCCTGGCGAACAAAGCGGTACAAAAGGGGGTGGTGATGGACGGAGCATCAGAACCAATCAAACACTCAAACTCAGTCAACAGATCTGGGTTTGATCCATCACTGTTCTTTAGCCCACTCTGCCACCCTCTGAGAAAGTGGCTCTGTATATACTGTTCCTTAACAGGTACAGGGTGTACAGAGTCCACAGTCCCCCAGGGTTTGACAGAGGTTAAAGTTAGATATAACCTTACTCTCTACAGTGGTAGCTTGGTCGAGCAGTAAGGCAGTATCAGAAGACAGTGTAAAGCATTTGTTGTACACACTCAGCCAGCAAATGGTCTCACACAGTCAATAACTGAAAACGAGGCCAATGGTTTATATATAAAAAATATATGCTTGTTTTATTATAGAACCAACACTTGGATTTAAAATATACTTTCTCAGAATGAGATGTTTCATATAAATACTTTTGCAATATGCAATTGACTTTTGTAAACAGTTACAAGTGGTTGCAATATGCAACTCTATTTTAAACACAACATTGCATTGAGTTCATTGGAAAATTCAAGTTATTTGCAACAGATTACTTTTTAGATTACTTTAGGAATTCCAGAACTGGATCCCAGATTCAGTCCTGGGTCAGTACTCAGAATCAAGTGATGAAAGTCGACTTAATTACTGTAATGATGTTTAAACAATATTTAGCTATTTTAAAAGTTGACACTGAAAATATTTCAAAGAAAACAGTCCATGATTCCCTATGGAAGAAAATTCAAGTTGCAGGTACAGTATGTTCTCGTTACTTTTGTAATCCAGTACTGGGTGCCTAGACTCAGTACTGGGACCTTTATCCAAAACAGGTAAGTAATTACGTTTTCAGATATTATACGATTTTTGAAGAATATTTAAAGATTGCAGAAATCGACACTTAGAAGAAATTTCACAGAAAAACAGTCAATGATTTCCTATGGAAGGAAATTGGGTTACGGGTAAGTACAGTTGTAAGTATTTTTCAGAGTCAGTGCTGGGCACCAAGAACCAGCACTGGGAGCTCACCTAAGAGCAGGTGAGTAATTTCGTTTTCGTTACTCGGCTGATTTTTGGTGAATTTTTTAAGATTGGAAAAGTCCACACTTGGAAGAAATTTCAGGAAAAAGCCAGTCAATGTTACCCTATGAGGAAAATAGAGTTATCGGTTTAAGAGTAAGTACTCGACTGGCAGAGTTGAGGTTCTGGGCATAGACTCAGCGGTCCCCCAGGGTCAGGTAGGTACAATTGGTTCACCCTCAGCGGCTCTAGGGCGGCCGGGTGCAGAGAGAGTTAGGCCCAATGTTATCCTATGAGGAATAGGGGGGCCTTGGTTGGTGGCTACTGACTGGCAAGCCACGAGGCTGTGGGAGCTGGGCTCCTGGTCACTTACTCAGGGCAAGTCGGGAAGTAGGTAGGTGTAGAGTTTTCACTGCCAGGGCCACTCGGGCGGCTGGGTGCAGGGTGCTTTTGAGCCTTCGGGCGCTCAATTGATTTCAATGGGAAATCTCCGGGTTAGAAAAAGACTGCAAGCTCGGGGACGAGGACTCTTCAGGTGCCACCACCACTTCGAGAGGTAAGTTGGGTAATTGGAGGATAGGTAGGTACCCCGGGATTGGGTACAGGGGGCCGCGGGGCGCCGCGTGAAGGGGTGCCTTTTGGTGTCGGGAAATCTTACCCTCTGTTGATCGCGGTAGGGGGGGCACCTTGTTCTGAGGCTGCAGGCTTCTTCAGGAGTGTCGAGGGAGGTCCTTGGGTGCCGCACTCGGGGTCACAGTCGCCGTGGGGTCGTCCTCGTGGTCTTTGTTCACTCCGGCACTGGCCAGGCTTGGCTGGTGCAGAGTGTGCTGGGTTCGCGGTTCCGCGCTGCTGCTGCTAGAAGTAGGTTTTGAGTAAAGCCTCTACTCATGGGAGTCCCAGGGGCTTAGCGCCAAAAGTTAGCCAGGTCCTCCGGGGTTGGTGAGGTTGCTGGCCACAAGAGATGCCGGGTTGGAGCAGGAGCAGGGTCGAGGGTCGACAGGCCGGTAGGGCTGGGGCCAAAGCAGTTGGTGTCTTCCTCTTTTCAGCAGCTGCAGGGCAGGTCTTCTTTCTTCTTGCTCTTCTTTGTAGTTTTTGAATCTGGAATCTGGGGAAGGAAGGTTCAGGGTGCCCCTAAATACTAGATTTAGGGGCGTTACAGGTAGGTGAAGGGCAGGGACCAATGGGTCCCTGTCCTGGGGTGGGTACACCCCCTATCCTGCCTCTTTCCTGTGGGTGGGGCGCAGTAGCCTAGTCCTGATAGGGTAGGGCTCCCCATCTTCAAGATAGCGAGACCCCGGAGATTTGCTTCACCTCGCCTCCCCCACCTGAGGGGTGGGGTTGGCAGGTTGGCACATCCCCTGTCCTTATTTGGGGTTTCCAGCCAAAGCTTCCCGCCAGAGTGGGGGGTTGCAGTGGCCTGGGGAAGCTCACAGAGGCGGCATGCCTTTGAAGCTTCCCCCTGCCCATCCTGGGGGAGGAGATTTAGCACCTCGCCCAGGATGTGCATTGTTGTAGGCCCAGGAGAGCAGGGGCTCTCCTACCCAGGGGACCAGCAACATGTCTGCGTGGTGGCAGCCTAGGCAGCCTCAGAGCAGACGTGGATTGTAGGTTAGGTTTAAGGGGGCACCTCTAAGATGCCCTCTGGGGTGCTGGGTACATTAAGTCCCACACTGGCATCAGTGTGAGTTTAATGTGCTGAGAAGTTTGATACCAAACTTCTCAGTCTTTAGTGTTGCCATTATGGTGCTGTGGTGCTCGTGTTTTACCAGCTCTCAGCACCATGTACTCTTAAATGGCAGCACTGCACTTACAGCGCTCAGGAATGGACCTGGGCACTGTAGGGGCACAGGGCTCCTGCTCCTGTGCCCACACCATTGGCATAAGGCACCCAGCAAGAGGGGTGGCTGATGTATGCCATGGCAGTGTAGGTGATGGGCATGGTACACAGGGATGTGTGTCATGTCGACTTTGTTTTTGTCTTGCACCCAAACACTCAGCCTGTAAAGGCAGTGTGTGTGTGTAAGGGTACAATGCCTCTAAGGGTGGCACAAGGAGGGCTGCAGCCCTTAGAGGCCTTCCCTGGTCACAAGGCCCTGGGAACCTAGGGTACCATTTACCAGGGGCTGACATGTGGCCAGGGTTTGACAATTTGGGTTTGTTTTGTTTTAGGGAAGGAACATAGGCCCTGGGCACCTGATTGGCAGGAGTCCAGAGCACACTCAGTCAAAGTACATACAGCAAAAAGTGGGAGCATACCATGCAAGAAAGATGGCACTTTCTCACACACCCCAGGTCAGACATGGCCATATGCAAATCAATCTGACCCTGTGCCTCATGGGAACAGTCCAGCCCGTACTGCCAAACCATGCCTTCCCTGGACTGGAAACAAGTTACCTAGGACCGGTTTCTAGCATTTCAGCCAGGCTTGCTTGAATCCAGTGGCAAAGTGAGCAAGGGACTCACGTCTGAGCATACCCTGCCAACTTATGGCGAACAAAGCGGTACAAAAGGGGGTGGTGATGGACGGAGCATCAGAACCAATCAAACACTCACACCCAGTCAACAGATCTGGGCTTGATCCATCACCGTTCTTTAGCCCACTCTACCACCCCAGTTCAGACATTGCCATATGCAAATCAGTCTGACCCTGTGCCTCATGGGAACAATCCAGCCCAAACTGCCAAGCCATGCCTTCCCTGGACTGGAAACAAGCTTCCTAGGACCGGTTTCTGGCATTTCAGCCGTCTTCAGCCAGGCTTGCTTGAATCCAGTGGCAAAGTGAGCAAGGGACTCGCGTCTGAGCATACCCTGCCCACTTATGGCAAACAAAGCGGTACAAAAGGGGGTGGTAATGGACGGAGCATCAGAACCAATCAAACACTCACACCCAGTCAACAGATCTGGGTTTGATCCATCACCGTTCTTTAGCCCACTCTGCCACCCCAGTTCAGAGATAGCCATATGCAAATCAGTCTGACCCTGTGCCTCATGGGAACAGTCCAGCCCAAACTGCCAAGCCATGACTTCGCTGGACCGGAAACAAGCTTCCTAGGACCGGTGTCTGGCATTTCAGCTGTCTTCAGTCAGGCTTGCTTGAATCGAGTGGCAAAGTGAACAAGGGACTCACTCTGAGCATACCCTGCCAACTTAAGGCGAACAAAGCGGTACAAAAGGGGGTGGTGATGGACGAAGCATCAGAACCAATCAAACACTCACACCCTGTCAACAGATATGGGTTTGATCCATCTCCATTCTTTAGCCCACTCTGCCACCCCAGATCAGACATGGCCATCTGCAAATCAGTCTGACCCTGTGTCTCATGGGAACAGTCCAGCCCAAACTGCCAAGCCATGCCTTCCCTAGACCAGAAACAAGCTTCCTAGGACCAGTTTCTGGCATTTCAGCCGTCTTCAGCCAGGCTTGCTTGAATCCAGTGGCAAAGTGAGCAAGGGACTCACGTCTGAGCATACCCTGCCAACTTATGGCGAACAGAGCGGTACAAAAGGGGGTGGTGATGGACGGAGCATCAGAACCAATCAAACACTCACACCCAGTCAACAGATCTGGGTTTGATCCATCACCGTTTTTTAGCCCACTATGCCACCCCAATTCAGACATGGCCATATGCAAATCAGTCTGACCCTGTGCCTCATGGGAACAGTCCAGCCCGAATTGCCAAGCCATGCCTTCTCTGGACCGGAAACAAGCTTCCTAGGACCGGTTTCTGGCATTTCAACCGTCTTCAGCCAGGCTTGCTTGAATCCAGTGGCAAAGTGAGCAAGGGACTCACGTCTGAGCATACCCTGGCGAACAAAGCGGTACAAAAGGGGGTGGTGATGGACGGAGCATCAGAACCAATCAAACACTCACACTCAGTCAACAGATCTGGGTTTTATCCATTACTGTTCTTTAGCCCACTCTGCCACCCTCTGAGAAAGTGGCTCTGTATATACTGTTCCTTAATAGGTACAGGGTGTACAGAGTCCACAGTCCCCCAGGGTTTGACAGAGGTTAAAGTTAGATATAACCTTACTCTCTAAAGTGGTAGCTTGGTCGAGCAGTAAGGCAGTATCAGAGGACAGTGTAAAGCATTTGTTGTGCACACTCAGCCAGTAAATGGTCTCACACACTCAATAACTGAAAACGAGGCCAATGGTTTATATATAAAAAATATATGCTTGTTTTATTATAGAACCAACACTTGGATTTAAAATATACTTTCTCAGAATGAGATGTTTCATATAAATACTTTTGCAATATGCAATTGACTTTTGTAAACAGTTACAAGTGGTTGCAATAGGCAACACTATTTTAAACACAACATTGCATTGAGTTCAATGGAAAATTCAAGTTATTTGCAACAGATTACTTTTTAGATTACTTTAGGAATTCCAGAACTGGATCCCAGATTCAGTCCTGGGTCAGTACTCAGAATCAAGTGATGAAAGTCGACTTAATTACTGTAATGGTTTATAAACAATATTTAGCTATTTTAAAAGTTGACACTGAAAATATTTCAAAGAAAACAGTCCATGATTCCCTATGGAAGAAAATTCAAGTTGCAGGTACAGTATGTTCTCGTTACTTTTGTAATCCAGTACTAGGTGCCTAGACTCAGTACTGGGACCTTTATCCAAAACAGGTAAGTAATTACGTTTTCAGATATTATACGATTTTTGAAGAATATTTAAAGATTGCAGAAATCGACACTTAGAAGAAATTTCACAGAAAAACAGTCAATGATTTCCTATGGAAGGAAATTGGGTTACGGGTAAGTACAGTTGTAAGTATTTTTCAGAGTCAGTGCTGGGCACCAAGAACCAGCAATGGGAGCCCACCTTCAAGATAGCGAGAGCCCGGAGATTTGCTTCACCTCGCCTCCCCCACCTGAGGGGTGGGGTTGGCAGGTTGGCACATCCCCTGTCCTTATTTGGGGTTTCCAGCCAAAGCTTCCCGCCAGAGTGGGGGGTTGCAGTGGCCTGGGGAAGCTCACAGAGGCGGCATGCCTTTGAAGCTTCCCCCTGCCCATCCTGGGGGAGGAGATTTAGCACCTCGCCCAGGATGTGCATTGTTGCAGGCCCAGGAGAGCAGGGGCTCTCATACCCAGGGGTCCAGCAACATGTCTGCGTGGTGGCAGCCTAGGCAGCCTCAGAGCAGACGTGGATTGTAGGTTAGGTTTAAGGGGGCACCTCTAAGATGCCCTCTGGGGTGCTGGGTACATTAAATCCCCAACTGGCATCAGTGTGGGTTTAATGTGCTGAGAAGTTTGATACCAAACTTCTCAGTCTTTAGTGTTGCCATTATGGTGCTGTGGAGCTCGTGTTTTACGAGCTCTCAGCACCATGTACTCTTAAATGGCAGCACTGCACTTACAGCGTTCAGGAATGGACCTGGGCACTGTAGGGGCACAGGGCTCCTGCTCCTGTGCCCACACCATTGGCATAAGGCACCCAGCAAGAGGGGTGGCTGATGTATGCCATGGCAGTGTAGGTGATGGGCATGGCACACAGGGATGTGTGTCATGTCGACTTTGTTTTTGTCTTGCACCCAAACACTCAGCCTGCAAAGGCAGTGTGTGTCTGTGTAAGGGTACAATGCCTCTAAGGGTGGCACAAGGAGGGCTGCAGCCCTTAGAGGCCTTCCCTGGTCACAAGGCCCTGGGAACCTAGGGTACCATTTACCAGGGGCTGACAAGTGGCCAGGGTTTGACAATTTGGGTTTGTTTTGTTTTAGGGAAGGAACATAGGCCCTGGGCACCTGATTGGCAGGAGTCCAGAGCACACTCAGTCAAAGTACATACAGCAAAAAGTGGGAGCATACCATGCAAGAAAGATGGCACTTTCTCACACACCCCAGGTCAAACATGGCCATATGCAAATCAATCTGACCCTGTGCCTCATGGGAACAGTCCAGCCCGTACTACCAAACCATGCCTTCCCTGAACTGGAAACAAGCTACCTAGGACCGATTTCTAGCATTTCAGCCAGGCTTGCTTGAATCCAGTGGCAAAGTGAGCAAGGGACTCACGTCTGAGCATACCCTGCCAACTTATGGCGAACAAAGCGGTACAAAAGGGGGTGGTGATGGACGGAGCATCAGAACCAATCAAACACTCACACCCAGTCAACAGATCTGGGCTTGATCCATCACCGTTCTTTAGCCCACTCTACCACCCCAGTTCAGACATGGCCATATGCAAATCAGTCTCACCCTGTGCCTCATGGGAACAATCCAGCCCGAACTGCCAAGCCATGCCTTCCCTGGACTGGAAACAAGCTTCCTAGGACCGGTTTCTGGCATTTCAGCCGTCTTCAGCCAGGCTTACTTGAATCGAGTGGCAAAGTGAACAAGGGACTCACTCTGAGCATACCCTGCCAACTTATGGCGAACAAAGCGGTACAAAAGGGGCTGGTGATGGACGAAGCATCAGAACCAATCAAACACTCACACCCTGTCAACAGATATGGGTTTGATCCATCTCCGTTCTTTAGCCCACTCTGCCACCCCAGATCAGACATGGCCATATGCAAATCAGTCTGACCCTGTGCCTTATGGGAACAGTCCAGCCCAAACTGCCAAGCCATGCCTTCCCTGGACCAGAAACAAGCTTCCTAGGACCAGTTTCTGGCATTTCAACCATCATCAGCCAGGCTTGCTTGAATCCAGTGGCAAAGTGAGCAAGGGACTCACGTCTGAGCATACCCTGCCAACTTATGGCGAACAAAGCGGTACAAAAGGGGGTGGTGATGGACGGAGCATCAGAACCAATCAAACACTCACACCCAGTCAACAGATCTGGGTTTGATCCATCACCGTTTTTTAGCCCACTATGCCACCCCAGTTCAGACATGGCCATATGCAAATCAGTCTGACCCTGTGCCTCATGGGAACAGTCCAGCCCGAATTGCCAAGCCATGCCTTCTCTGGACCGGAAACAAGCTTCCTAGGACCGGTTTCTGGCATTTCAACTGTCTTCAGCCAGGCTTGCTTGAATCCAGTGGCAAAGTGAGCAAGGGACTCACGTCTGAGCATACCCTGGCGAACAGAGCGGTACAAAAGGGGGTGGTGATGGACGGAGCATCAGAACCAATCAAACACTCACACCCAGTCAACAGATCTGGGTTTGATCCATCACCATTTTTTAGCCCACTATGCCACCCCAGTTCAGACATGGCCATATGCAAATCAGTCTGACCCTGTGCCTCATGGGAACAGTCCAGCCCGAATTGCCAAGCCATGCCTTCTCTGGACCGGAAACAAGCTTCCTAGGACCGGTTTCTGGCATTTCAACTGTCTTCAGCCAGGCTTGCTTGAATCGAGTGGTAAAGTGAACAAGGGACTCACTCTGAGCATACCCTGCCAACTTAAGGTGAACAAAGTGGTACAAAAGGGGGTGGTGATGGACGAAGCATCAGAACCAATCAAACACTCACACCCTGTCAACAGATATGGGTGTCATCCATCTCCGTTCTTTAGCCCACTCTGCCACCCCAGATCAGACATGGCCATCTGCAAATCAGTCTGACCCTGTGCCTCATGGGAACAGTCCAGCCCAAACTGCCAAGCCATGCCTTCCCTGGACCAAAAACAAGCTTCCTAGGACCAGTTTCTGGCATTTCAGCCGTCTTCAGCCAGGCTTGCTTGAATCCAGTGGCAAAGTGAGCAAGGGACTCACGTCTGAGCATACCCTGCCAACTTATGGCGAACAGAGCGGTACAAAAGGGGGTGGTGATGGACGGAGCATCAGAACCAATCAAACACTCACACCCAGTCAACAGATCTGGGTTTGATCCATCACCGTTTTTTAGCCCACTATGCCTCCCCAGTTCAGACATGGCCATATGCAAATCAGTCTGACCCTGTGCCTCATGGGAACAGTCCAGCCCGAATTGCCAAGCCATGCCTTCTCTGGACCGGAAACAAGCTTCCTAGGACCGGTTTCTGGCATTTCAACCGTCTTCAGCCAGGCTTGCTTGAATCCAGTGGCAAAGTGAGCAAGGGACTCACGTCTGAGCATACCCTGGCGAACAAAGCGGTACAAAAGGGGGTGGTGATGGACGGAGCATCAGAACCAATCAAACACTCACACTCAGTCAACAGATCTGGGTTTTATCCATCACTGTTCTTTAGCCCACTCTGCCACCCTCTGAGAAAGTGGCTCTGTATATACTGTTCCTTAATAGGTACAGGGTGTACAGAGTCCACAGTCCCCCAGGGTTTGACAGAGGTTAAAGTTAGATATAACCTTACTCTCTAAAGTGGTAGCTTGGTCGAGCAGTAAGGCAGTATCAGAGGACAGTGTAAAGCATTTGTTGTACACACTCAGCCAGCAAATGGTCTCACACACTCAATAACTGAAAACGAGGCCAATGGTTTATATATAAAAAATATATGCTTGTTTTATTATAGAACCAACACTTGGATTTAAAATATACTTTCTCAGAATGAGATGTTTCATATAAATACTTTTGCAATATGCAATTGACTTTTGTAAACAGTTACAAGTGGTTGCAATAGGCAACTCTATTTTAAACACAACATTGCATTGAGTTCAATGGAAAATTCAAGTTATTTGCAACAGATTACTTTTTAGATTACTTTAGGAATTCCAGAACTGGATCCCAGATTCAGTCCTGGGTCAGTACTCAGAATCAAGTGATGAAAGTCGACTTAATTACTGTAATGGTTTTTAAACAATATTTAGCTATTTTAAAAGTTGACACTGAAAATATTTCATAGAAAACAGTCCATGATTCCCTATGGAAGAAAATTCAAGTTGCAGGTACAGTATGTTCTCGTTACTTTTGTAATCCAGTACTGGGTGCCTAGACTCAGTACTGGGACCTTTATCCAAAACAGGTAAGTAATTACGTTTTCAGATATTATACGATTTTTGAAGAATATTTAAAGATTGCAGAAATCGACACAGAAGAAATTTCACAGAAAAACAGTCAATGATTTCCTATGGAAGGAAATTGGGTTACGGGTAAGTACAGTTGTAAGTATTTTTCAGAGTCAGTGCTGGGCACCAAGAACCAGCACTGGGAGCTCACCTAAGAGCAGGTGAGAAATTTCGTTTTCGTTACTCGGCTGATTTTTGGTGAATTTTTTAAGATTTGAAAAGTCCACACTTGGAAGAAATTTCAGGAAAAAGCCAGTCAATGTTACCCTATGAGGAAAATAGAGTTATCGGTTTAAGAGTAAGTACTCGACTGGCAGAGTTGAGGTTCTGGGCATAGACTCAGCGGTCCCCCAGGGTAGGTACAGTTGGTTCACCCTCAGCGGCTCTAGGGCGGCCGGGTGCAGAGAGAGTTAGGCCCAATGTTATTCTATGAGGAATAGGGGGGCCTTGGTTGGTGGCTACTGACTGGCAAGCCACGAGGCTGTGGGAGCTGGGCTCCTGGTCACTTACTCAGGGCAAGTCGGGAAGTAGGTAGGTGTAGAGTTTTCACTGCCAGGGCCACTCGGGCGGCTGGGTGCAGGGTGCTTTTGAGCCTTCGGGCGCTCAATTGATTTCAATGGGAAATCTCCGGGTTAGAAAAAGACTGCAAGCTCGGGGACGAGGACTCTTCAGGTGCCACCACCACTTCGAGAGGTAAGTTGGGTAATTGGAGGATAGGTATGTACCCCGGGATTGGGCACAGGGGGCCGCGGGGCGCCGCGTGAAGGGGTGCCTTTTGGTGTCGGGAAATCTTACCCTCTGTTGATCGCGGTAGGGGGGGCACCTTGTTCTGAGGCTGCAGGCTTCTTCAGGAGTGTCGAGGGAGGTCCTTGGGTGCGGCACTCGGGGTCACAGTCGCCGTGGGGTCGTCCTCGTGGTCTTTGTTCACTCCGGCACTGGCCAGGCTTGGCTGGTGCAGAGTGTGCTGGGTTCGCGGTTCCGCGCTGCTGCTGCTAGAAGTAGGTTTTGAGTAAAGCCTCTACTCATGGGAGTCCCAGGGGCTTAGCGCCAAAAGTTAGCCAGGTCCTCCGGGGTTGGTGAGGTTGCTGGCCATAAGACATGCCGGGTTGGAGCAGGAGCAGGGTCGAGGGTCGACAGGCCGGTAGGGCTGGGGCCAAAGCAGTTGGTGTCTTCCTCTTTTCAACAGCTGCAGGGCAGGTCTTCTTTCTTCTTGCTCTTCTTTGTAGTTTTTGAATCTGGAATCTGGGGAAGGAAGGTTCAGGGTGCCCCTAAATACTAGATTTAGGGGCGTTACTGGTAGGTGAAGGGCAGGGACCAATGGGTCCCTGTCCTGGGGTGGGTACACCCCCCTATCCTGCCTCTTTCCAGTGGGAGGGGGGCTGTAGCCTAGTCCTGATAGGGTAGGGCTCCCCATCTTCAAGATAGCGAGACCCCGGAGATTTGCTTCACCTCGCCTCCCCCACCTGAGGGGTGGGGTTGGCAGGTTGGCACATCCCCTGTCCTTATTTGGGGTTTCCAGCCAAAGCTTCCCGCCAGAGTGGGGGGTTGCAGTGGCCTGGGGAAGCTCACAGAGGCGGCATGCCTTTGAAGCTTCCCCCTGCCCATCCTGGGGGAGGAGATTTAGCACCTCACCCAGGAAGTGCATTGTTGTAGGCCCAGGAGAGCAGGGGCTCTCCTGCCCAGGGGTCCAGCAACATGTCTGCCTGGTGGCAGCCTAGGCAGCCTCAGAGCAGACGTGGATTGTAGGTTAGGTTTAAGGGGGCACCTCTAAGATGCCCTCTGGGGTGCTGGGTACATTAAATCCCACACTGGCATCAGTGTGGGTTTAATGTGCTGAGAAGTTTGATACCAAACTTCTCAGTCTTTAGTGTTGCCATTATGGTGCTGTGGAGCTCGTGTTTTACCAGCTCTCAGCACCATGTACTCTTAAATGGCAGCACTGCACTTACAGCGCTCAGGAAAGGACCTGGGCACTGTAGGGGCACAGGGCTCCTGCTCCTGTGCCCACACCATTGGCATAAGGCACCCAGCAAGAGGGGTGGCTGATGTATGCCATGGCAGTGTAGGTGATGGGCATGGCACACAGGGATGTGCGTCATGTCGACTTTGTTTTTGTCTTGCACCCAAACACTCAGCCTGCAAAGGCAGTGTGTGTGTGTAAGGGTACAATGCCTCTAAGGGTGGCACAAGGAGGGCTGCAGCCCTTAGAGGCCTTCCCTGGTCACAAGGCCCTGGGAACCTAGGGTACCATTTACCAGGGGCTGACATGTGGCCAGGGTTTGACAATTTGGGTTTGTTTTGTTTTAGGGAAGGAACATAGGCCCTGGGCACCTGATTGGCAGGAGTCCAGAGCACACTCAGTCAAAGTACATACAGCAAAAAGTGGGAGCATACCATGCAAGAAAGATGGCACTTTCTCACACACCCCAGGTCAGACATGGCCATATGCAAATCAATCTGACCCTGTGCCTCATGGGAACAGTCCAGCCCGTACTGCCAAACCATGCCTTCCCTGGACTGGAAACAAGCTACCTAGGACCGGTTTCTAGCATTTCAGCCAGGCTTGCTTGAATCCAGTGGCAAAGTGAGCAAGGGACTCACGTCTGAGCATACCCTGCCAACTTATGGCGAACAAAGCGGTACAAAAGGGGGTGGTGATGGACGGAGCATCAGAACCAATCAAACACTCACACCCAGTCAACAGATCTGGGCTTGATCCATCACCGTTCCTTAGCCCACTCTACCACCCCAGTTCAGACATGGCCATATGCAAATCAGTCTGACCCTGTGCCTCATGGGAACAATCCAGCCCGAACTGCCAAGCCATGCCTTCCCTGGACTGGAAACAAGCTTCCTAGGACCAGTTTCTGGCATTTCAGCCGTCTTCAGCCAGGCTTGCTTGAATCCAGTGGCAAAGTGAGCAAGGGACTCACGTCTGAGCATACCCTGCCCACTTATGGCAAACAAAGCGGTACAAAAGGGGGTGGTGATGGACGGAGCATCAGAACCAATCAAACACTCACACCCAGTCAACAGATCTGGGTTTGATCCATCACCGTTCTTTAGCCCACTCTGCCACCCCAGTTCAGAGATAGCCATATGCAAATCAGTCTGACCCTGTGCCTCATGGGAACAGTCCAGCCCAAACTGCCAAGCCATGACTTCGCTGGACCGGAAACAAGCTTCCTAGGACCGGTGTCTGGCACTTCAGCTGTCTTCAGTCAGGCTTGCTTGAATCGAGTGGCAAAGTGAACAAGGGACTCACTCTGAGCATACCCTGCCAACTTAAGGCGAACAAAGCGGTACAAAAGGGGGTGGTGATGGACGAAGCATCAGAACCAATCAAACACTCACACCCTGTCAACAGATATGGGTGTCATCCATCTCCGTTCTTTAGCCCACTCTGCCACCCCAGATCAGACATGGCCATCTGCAAATCAGTTTGACCCTGTGCCTCATGGGAACAGTCCAGCCCAAACTGCCAAGCCATGCCTTCCCTGGACCAAAAACAAGCTTCCTAGGACCAGTTTCTGGCATTTCAGCCGTCTTCAGCCAGGCTTGCTTGAATCCAGTGGCAAAGTGAGCAAGGGACTCACGTGTGAGCATACCCTGCCAACTTATGGCGAACAGAGCGGTGCAAAAGGGGGTGGTGATGGACGGAGCATCAGAACCAATCAAACACTCACACTCAGTCAACAGATCTGGGTTTGATCCATCACTGTTCTTTAGCCCACTCTGCCACCCTCTGAGAAAGTGGCTCTGTATAGACTGTTCCTTAATAGGTACAGGGTGTACAGAGTCCACAGTCCCCCAGGGTTTGACAGAGGTTAAAGTTAGATATAACCTTACTCTCTAAAGTGGTAGCTTGGTCGAGCAGTAAGGCAGTATCAGAGGACAGTGTAAAGCATTTGTTGTACACACTCAGCCAGCAAATGGTCTCACATACTCAATAACTGAAAACGAGGCCAATGGTTTATATATAAAAAATATATGCTTGTTTTATTATAGAACCAACACTTGGATTTAAAATATACTTTCTCAGAATGAGATGTTTCACATAAATACTTTTGCAATATGCAATTGACTTTTGTAAACAGTTACAAGTGGTTGCAATAGGCAACTCTATTTTAAACACAACATTGCATTGAGTTCAATGGAAAATTCAAGTTATTTGCAACAGATTACTTTTTAGATTACTTTTGGAATTCCAGAACTGGATCCCAGATTCAGTCCTGGGTCAGTACTCAGAATCAAGTGATGAAAGTCGACTTAATTACTGTAATGATTTTTAAACAATATTTAGCTATTTTAAAAGTTGACACTGAAAATATTTCAAAGAAAACAGTCCATGATTCCCTATGGAAGAAAATTCAAGTTGCGGGTACAGTATGTTCTCGTTACTTTTGTAATCCAGTACTGGGTGCCTAGACTCAGTACTGGGACCTTTATCCAAAACAGGTAAGTAATTACGTTTTCAGATATTATACGATTTTTGAAGAATATTTAAAGATTGCAGAAATCGACACTTAGAAGAAATTTCACAGAAAAACAGTCAATGGTTTCCTATGGAAGGAAATTGGGTTACGGGTAAGTACAGTTGTAAGTATTTTTCAGAGTCAGTGCTGGGCACCAAGAACCAGCACTGGGAGCTCACCTAAGAGCAGGTGAGTAATTTCGTTTTCGTTACTCGGCTGATTTTTGGTGAATTTTTTAAGATTTGAAAAGTCCACACTTGGAAGAAATTTCAGGAAAAAGCCAGTCAATGTTACCCTATGAGGAAAATAGAGTTATCGGTTTAAGAGTAAGTACTCGACTGGCAGAGTTGAGGTTCTGGGCATAGACTCAGCGGTCCCCCAGGGTAGGTACAGTTGGTTCACCCTCAGCGGCTCTAGGGCGGCCGGGTGCAGAGAGAGTTAGGCCCAATGTTATTCTATGAGGAATAGGGGGGCCTTGGTTGGTAGCTACTGACTGGCAAGCCACGAGGCTGTGGGAGCTGGGCTCCTGGTCACTTACTCAGGGCAAGTCGGGAAGTAGGTAGGTGTAGAGTTTTCACTGCCAGGGCCACTCGGGCGGCTGGGTGCAGGGTGCTTTTGAGCCTTCGGGCGCTCAATTGATTTCAATGGGAAATCTCCGGGTTAGAAAAAGACTGCAAGCTCGGGGACGAGGACTCTTCAGGTGCCACCACCCCTTCGAGAGGTAAGTTGGGTAATTGGAGGATAGGTATGTACCCCGGGATTGGGCACAGGGGGCCGCGGGGCGCCGCGTGAAGGGGTGCCTTTTGGTGTCGGGAAATCTTACCCTCTGTTGATCGCGGTAGGGGGGGCACCTTGTTCTGAGGCTGCAGGCTTCTTCAGGAGTGTCGAGGGAGGTCCTTGGGTGCCGCACTCGGGGTCACAGTCGCCGTGGGGTCGTCCTCGTGGTCTTTGTTCACTCCGGCACTGGCCAGGCTTGGCTGGTGCAGAGTGTGCTGGGTTCGCGGTTCTGGGCTGCTGCTGCTAGAGGTAGGTTTTGAGTAGAGCCTCTACTCATGGGAGTCCCAGGGGCTTAGAGCCAAAAGTTAGCCAGGTCCTCCGGGGTTGGTGAGGTTGCTGGCCACAAGAGATGCCGGGTTGGAGCAGTAGCAGGGTCGAGGGTCGACAGGCCGGTAGGGCTGGGGCCAAAGCAGTTGGTGTCTTCCTCTTTTCAGAAGCTGCAGGGCAGGCCTTCTTTCTTCTTGCTCTTCTTTGTAGTTTTTGAATCTGTAATCTGGGGAAGGAAGGTTCAGGGTGCCCCTAAATACTAGATTTAGGGGCGTTACAGGTAGGTGAACGGCAGGGACCAATGGGTCCCTGTCCTGGAGTGGGTACACCCCCCTATCCTGCCTCTTTCCTGTGGGAGGGGGGCAGTAGCCTAGTCCTGATAGGGTAGGGCTCCCCATCTTCAAGATGGCGAGAGCCTGGAGATGTGCTTCACCTCGCCTCCCCCACCTGAGGGGTGGGGTTGGCAGGCTGGCACATCCCCTGTCCTTATTTGGGGTTTCCAGCCAAAGCTTCCCGCCAGAGTGGGGGGTTGCAGTGGCCTGGGGAAGCTCACTGAGGCGGCATGCCTTTGAAGCTTCCCCCTGCCCATGCTGGGGGAGGAGATTTAGCACCTCGCCCAGGATGTGCATAGTTGCAGGCCCAGGAGAGCAGGGGCTCTCCTACCCAGGGGTCCAGCAAAATGTCTGTGTGGTGGCAGCCTAGGCAGCCTCAGAGCAGACGTGGATTGTAAGTTAGGTTTAAGGGGGCACCTCTAAGATGCCCTCTGGGGTGCTGGGTACATTAAATCCCACACTGGCATCAGTGTGGGTTTAATTTGCTGAGAAGTTTGATACCAAACTTCTCAGTCTTTAGTGTTGCCATTATGGTGCTGTGGAGCTCGTGTTTTACGAGCTCTCAGCCCCATGTACTCTAAAATGGCAGCACTGCACTTACAGCGCTCAGGAATGGACCTGGGCACTGTAGGGGCACAGGGCTCCTGCTCCTGTGCCCACACCATTGGCATAAGGCACCCAGCAAGAGGGGTGGCTGATGTATGCCATGGCAGTGTAGGTGATGGGCATGGCACACAGGGATGTGTTTCATGTCGACTTTGTTTTTGTCTTGCACCCAAACACTCAGCCTGCAAAGGCAGTGTGTGTGTGTAAGGGTACAATGCCTCTAAGGGTGGCACAAGGAGGGTTGCAGCCCTTAGAGGCCTTCCCTGGTCACAAGGCCCTGGGAACCTAGGATACCATTTACCAGGGGCTGACATGTGGCCAGGGTTTGCCAATTTGGGTTTGGTTTGTTTTAGGGAAGGAACATAGGCCCTGGGCACCTGATTGGCAGGAGTCCAGAGCACACTCAGTCAAAGTACATACAGCAAAAAGTGGGAGCATACCATGCAAGAAAGATGGCACTTTTTCACACACCCCAGTTTAGACATGGCCATATGCAAATCAATCTGACCCTGTGCGTCATGGGAACAGTCCAGCCCGTACTGCCAAACCATGCCTTCCCTGGAAACAAGCTACCTAGGACCGGTTTCTAGCATTTCAGCCAGGCTTGCTTGAATCCAGTGGCAAAGTGAGCAAGGGACTCACGTCTGAGCATACCCTGCCAACTTATGGCGAACAAAGCGGTACAAAAGGGGGTGGTGATGGACGGAGCATCAGAACCAATCAAACACTCACACCCAGTCAACAGATCTGGGCTTGATCCATCACCGTTCTTTAGCCCACTCTACCAACCCAGTTCAGACATGGCCATATGCAAATCAGTCTGACCCTGTGCCTCATGGGAACAATCCAGCCCGAACTGCCAAACCATGCCTTCCCTGGACTGGAAACAAGCTTCCTAGGACCGGTTTCTGGCATTTCAGCGGTCTTCAACCAGGCTTGCTTGAATCCAGTGGCAAAGTGAGCAAGGGACTCACGTCTGAGCATACCCTGCCCACTTATGGCAAACAAAGCAGTACAAAAGGGGGTGGTGATGGACGGAGCATCAGAGCCAATCAAACACTCACACCCAGTCAACAGATCTGGGTTTGATCCATCACCGTGCTTTAGCCCACTCTGCCACCCCATGTTCTGACATAGCCACATGCAAATCAGTCTGACCCTGTGCTTCATGGGAACAATCCAGCCCAAACTGCCAAGCCATGACTTCCCTGGACCTGAAACAAGCTTCCTACGACCGGTGTCTGGCATTTCAGCTGTCTTCAGTCAGGCTTGCTTGAATCGAGTGGCAAAGTGAACAAGGGACTCACTCTGAGCATACCCTGCCAACTTATGGCGAACAAAGCGGTACAAAAGGGGGTGGTGATGGACGGAGCATCAGAACCAATCAAACACTCACACCCTGTCAACAGATATGGGTTTGATCCATCTCCGTTCTTTAGCCCACTCTGCCACCCCAGGTCAGACATGGCCATATGCAAATCAGTCTGACCCTGTTCCTCATGGGAACAGTCCAGCCCAAACTGCCAAGCCATGCCTTCCCTGGACCAGAAACAAGCTTCATAGGACCGGTTTCTGACATTTTAGCCATCTTCAGCCAGGCTTGCTTGAATCCAGTGGCAAAGTGAGCAAGGGACTCACGTCTGAGCATACCCTGCCAACTTATGGCAAACAAAGCAGTACAAAAGGGGGTGGTGATGGACGGAGCATCAGAACCAATCAAACACCACACCCAGTCAACAGATCTGGGTTTGATCCATCACCGTTTTTTAGCCCACTATGGCACCCCAGTTTAGACATGGCCATATGCAAATCAGTCTGACCCTGTGCCTCATGGGAACAGTCCAGCCCGAATTGCCAAGCCATTTCTTCTCTGGACCGGAAACAAGCTTCCTAGGAACGGTTTCTGGCATTTCAACCGTCTTCAGCCAGGCTTGATTGAATCCAGTGGCAAAGTGAGCAAGGGACTCACGTCTGAGCATACCCTGGCGAACAAAGTGGTACAAAAGGGGGTGGTGATGGACGGAGCATCAGAACCAATCAAACACTCACACTCAGTCAACAGATCTGGGTTTGATCCATCACTGTTCTTTAGCCCACTCTGCCACCCTCTGCGAAAGTGGCTCTGTATATACTGTTCCTTAATAGGTACAGGGTCTACAGAGTCCACAGTCCCCCAGGGTTTGACAGAGGTTAAAGTTAGATATAACCTTACTCTCTAAAGTGGTAGCTTGGTCGAGCAGTAAGGCAGTATCAGAGGACAGTGTAAAGCATTTGTTGTACACACTCAGCCAGCAAATGGTCTCACACACTCAATAACTGAAAACGAGGCCAATGGTTTATATATAAAAAATATATGCTTGTTTTATTTTAGAGCCAACACTTGGATTTAAAATATACTTTCTCAGAATGAGATGTTTCATATAAATACTTTTGCAATATGCAATTGACTTTTGTAAACAGTTACAAGTGGTTGCAATAGGCAACTCTATTTTAAACACAACATTGCATTGAGTTCAATGGAAAATTCAAGTTATTTGCAACAGATTACTTTTTAGATTACTTTTGGAATTCCAGAACTGGATCCCAGATTCAGTCCTGGGTCAGTACTCAGAATCAAGTGATGAAAGTCAACTTAATTACTGTAATGATTTTTAAACAATATTAAGCTATTTTAAAAGTTGACACAGAAAATATTTCAAAGAAAACAGTCCATGATTCCCTATGGAAGAAAATTCAAGTTGCAGGTACAGTATGTTCTTGTTACTTTTGTAATCCAGTACTGGGTGCCTAGACTCAGTACTGGGACCTTTATCCAAAAGAGGTAAGTAATTACGTTTTCAGATATTATACGATTTTTGAAGAATATTTAAAGATTGCAGAAATCGACACGTAGAAGAAACTTCACAGAAAAACAGTCAATGGTTTCCTACGGAAGGAAATTGGGTTACGGGTAAGTACAGTTGTAAGTATTTTTCAGAGTCAGTGCTGGGCACCAAGAACCAGCACTGGGAGCTCACCTAAGAGCAGGTGAGTAATTTCGTTTTTGTTACTCGGCTGATTTTTGGTGAATTTTTTAAGATTTTAAAAGTCCACACTTGGAAGAAATTTCAGGAAAAAGCCAGTCAATGTTACCCTATGAGGAAAATAGAGTTATCGGTTTAAGGGTAAGTACTCGACTGGCAGAGTTGAGGTTCTGGGCATAGACTCAGGGGTCCCCCAGGGTCAGGTAGGTACAGTTGGTTCACCCTCAGCGGCTCTAGGGCGGCCGGGTGCAGAGAGAGTTAGGCCCAATGTTATCCTATGAGGGATAGGGGGGCCTTGGTTGGTGGCTACTGACTGGCAAGCCACGCGGCTCTGGAAGCTGGGCTCCTGGTCACTTACTCAGGGCAAGTCGGGAAGTAGGTAGGTGTAGAGTTTTCACTGCCAGGGCCACTCGGGCGGCTGGGTGCAGGTTGCTTTTGAGCCTTCGGGCGCTCAATTGATTTCAATGGGAAATGTCCGGTTTAGAAAAAGACTGCAAGCTCGGGGACGAGGACTCTTCAGGTGCCACCACCACTTCGAGAGGTAAGTTGGGTAATTGGAGGATAGGTAGGTACTCCGGGATTGGGCACAGGGGGCCGCGGGGTGCCGCGTGCAGGGGTGCCTTTTGGTGTCGGGAAATCTTACCCTCTGTTGATCGCGGTAGGGGGGGCACCTTGTTCTGAGGCTTCAGGCTTCTTCAGGAGTGTCGAGGGAGGTCCTTGGGTGCCGCACTCGGGGTCACAGTCGCCGTGGGGTCGTCCTCGTGGTCTTTGTTCATTCCGGCACTGGCCAGGCTTGGCTGGTGCAGAGTGTGCTGGGTTCGCGGTTCCGGGCTGCTGCTGCTAGAGGTAGGTTTTGAGTAGAGCCTCTACTCATGGGAGTCCCAGGGGCTTAGAGCCAAAAGTTAGCCAGGTCCTCCGGGGTTGGTGAGGTTGCTGGCCACAAGAGATGCCGGGTTGGAGCAGGAGCAGGGTCGAGGGTCGACAGGCCGGTAGGGCTGGGGCCAAAGCAGTTGGTGTCTTCCTCTTTTCAGCAGCTGCAGGGCAGGTCTTCTCTCTTCTTGCTCTTCTTTGTAGTTTTTGAATCTGGGGAAGGAAGGTTCAGGGTGCCCCTAAATACTAGATTTAGGGGCGTTACAGGTAGGTGAAGGGCAGGGACCAATTGGTTCCTGTCCTGGCGTGGGTACACCCCCCTATCCTGCCTCTTTCCTGTGGGAGGGGGGCAGTAGCCTAGTCCTGATAGGGTAGGGCTCCCCATCTTCAAGATGGCGAGAGCCCGGAGATGTGCTTCACCTCACCTCCCCCACCTGAAGGGTGGGGTTGGCAGGCTGGCACATCCCCTGTCCTTATTTGGGGTTTCCAGCCAAAGCTTCCCGCCAGAGTGGGGGTTGCAGTGGCCTAGGGAAGCTCACAGAGGCGGCATGCCTTTGAAGCATCCCCCTGCCCATCCTGGAGGAGGAGATTTAGCACCTCGCCCAGGATATGCATTTTTGCAGGCCCAGGAGAGCAGGGGCTCTCCAACCCAGGGGTCCAGCAACATGTCTGCGTGGTGGCAGCCTAGGCAGCCTCAGAGCAGACGTGGATTGTAGGTTAGGTTTAAGGGGGCACCTCTAAGATGCCCTCTGGGGTGCTGGGTACATTAAATCCCACACTGGCATCAGTGTGGGTTTAATGTGCTGAGAAGTTTGATACCAAACTTCTCAGTCTTTAGTGTTGCCATTATGGTGCTGTGGAGCTCATGTTTTACGAGCTCTCAGTACCATGTACTCTTAAATGGCAGCACTGCACTTACAGTGCTCAGGAATGGACCTGGGCACTTTAGGGGCACAGGGCTCCTGCTCCTGTGCCCACACCATTGGCATAAGGCACCCAGGAAGAGGGGTGAATGATGTATGCCATGGCAGTGTAGATGATGGGCATGGCACACAGGGATGTGTGTCATGTCGACTTTGTTTTTGTCTTGCACCCAAACACTCAGCCTGCAAAGGCAGTGTGTGTGTGTAAGGGTACAATGCCTCTAAGGGTGGCACAAGGAGGGCTGCAGCCCTTAGAGGCCTTCCCTGGTCACAAGGCCCTGGGAACCTAGGGTACCATTTACCAGGGGCTGACATGTGGCCAGGGTTTGCCAATTTGGGTTTGGTTTGTTTTAGGGAAGGAACATAGGCCCTGGGCACCTGATTGACAGGAGCCCAGAGCACACTCAGTCAAAGTACATACAGCAAAAAGTGGGAGCATACCATGCAAGAAAGATGTCACTTTCTCACACCCCCCAGGTCAGACATGGCCATATGCAAATCAATCCGACCCTGTGCCTCATGTGAACAGTCCAGCCCGTACTGCCAAACGATGCCTTCCCTGGATTGGAAACAAGCTACCTAGGACTGGTTTCTAGCATTTCAGCCAGGCTTGCTTGAATTCAGTGGCAAAGTGAGCAAGGGACTCACGTCTGAGCATACCCTGCTAACTTATGGCGAACAAAGCGGTACAAAAGAGGGTGGTGATGGACGGAACATCAGAACCAATCAAACACTCACACCCAGTCAACAGATCTGGGCTTGATCCATCACCGTTCTTCAGCCCACTCTACCACCCCAGTTGAGACATGGCCATATGCAAATAAGTCTGACCCTGTGCCTCATGGGAACAATCCAGTCCGAACTGCCAAGCCATGCCTTCCCTGGACCGGAAACAAGCTTCCTAGGACCGGTTTCTGGCATTTCAGCCGTCTTCAGCCAGGCTTGCTTGAATCCAGTGGCAAAGTGAGCAAGGGACTCACTCTGAGCATACCCTGCCAACTTATGGCGAACAAAGCGGTACAAGAGGGGGTGGTGATGGACGGAGCATCAGAACCAATCAAACACTCACACCCAGTCAACAGATCTGGGCTTGATCCATCACCGTTCTTCAGCCCACTCTACCACCCCAGTTGAGACATGGCCATATGCAAATCAGTCTGACCCTGTGACTCATGGGAACAATCCAGTCCGAACTGCCAAGCCATGCCTTCCCTGGACTGGAAATAAGCTTCCTAGGACCGGTTTCTGGCATTTCAGCCGTCTTCAGCCAGCCTTGCTTGAATCCAGTGGCAAAGTGAGCAAGGGACTCACTCTGAGCATACCCTGCCAACTTATGGCGAACAAAGCGGTACAAAAGGGGGTGGTGATGGACGGAGCATCAGAACCAATCAAACACTCACACTCTGTCAACAGATATGGGTTTGATCCATCTCCGTTTTTTAGCCCACTCTGCCATCCCAGATCAGACATGGCCATATGCAAATCAGTCTGACCCTGTGCCTCATGGGAACAGTCCAGCCCAAACTACCAAGCCATGCCTTCCCTGGACCAGAAACAAGCTTCCTAGGACCGGTTTCTGGCATTTCAGCCATTTTCAGCCAGGCTTGTTTGAATCCAGTGGCAAAGTGAGCAAGGGACTCACGTCTGAGCATACCCTGCCAACTTATGGCGAACAAAGCGGTAAAAAAGGGGGTGGTGATGGACGGAGCATCAGAACCAATCAAATGCTCACACCCAGTCAACAGATCTGGGTTTGATCCATCACCGTTTTTTAGCCCACTATGCCACCCCAGTTCAGACATGGCCATATGCAAGTCAGTCTGACCCTGTGCCTCATGGGAACAGTCCAGCCCGAATTGCCAAGCCATGCCTTCTCTGGACCGGAAACAAGCTTCCTAGGACCGGTTTCTGGCATTTCAACCGTCTTCAGCCAGGCTTGCTTGAATCCAGTGGCAAAGTGAGCAAGGGACTCACGTCTGAGCATACCCTGGCGAACAAAGTGGTACAAAAGGGGGTGGTGATGGACGGAGCATCAGAACCAATCAAACACTCACACTCAGTCAACAGATCTGGGTTTGATCCATCACTGTTCTTTAGCCCACTCTGCCACCCTCTGAGAAAGTGGCTCTGTATTTACTGTTCCTTAATAGGTACAGGGTGTACAGAGTCCACAGTCCCCCAGGGTTTGACAGAGGTTAAAGTTAGATATAACCTTACTCTCTAAAGTGGTAGCTTGGTCGAGCAGTAAGGCAGTATCAGAGGACAGTGTAAAGCATTTGTTGTACACACTCAGCCAGCAAATGGTCTCACACACTCAATAACTGAAAACGAGGCCAATGGTTTATATATAAAAAATATATGCTTGTTTTATTTTAGAACCAACACTTGGATTTAAAATATACTTTCTCAGAATGAGATGTTTCATATAAATACTTTTGCAATATGGAATTGACTTTTGTAAACAGTTACAAGTGGTTGCAATAGGCAACTCTATTTTAAACACAACATTGCATTGAGTTCAATGGAAAATTCAAGTTATTTGCAACAGATTACTTTTTAGATTACTTTTGGAATTCCAGAACTGGATCCCAGATTCAGTCCTGGGTCAGTACTCAGAATCAAGTGATGAAAGTCGACTTAATTACTGTAATGATTTTTAAACAATATTTAGCTATTTTAAAAGTTGACACTGAAAATATTTCAAAGAAAACAGTCCATGATTCCCTATGGAAGAAAATTCAAGTTGCAGGTACAGTATGTTCTTGTTACTTTTGTAATCCAGTACTGGGTGCCTAGACTCAGTACTGGGACCTTTATCCAAAACAGGTAAGTAATTACGTTTTCAGATATGATACGATTTTTGAAGAATATTTAAAGATTGCAGAAATCGACACTTAGAAGAAATTTCACAGAAAAACAGTCAATGGTTTCCTACGGAAGGAAATTGGGTTACGGGTATGTACAGTTGTAAGTATTTTTCAGAGTCAGTGCTGGGCACCAAGAACCAGCACTGGGAGCTCACCTAAAAGCAGGTGAGTAATTTCGTTTTCGTTACTCGGCTGATTTTTGGTGAATTTTTTAAGATTTGAAAAGTCCACACTTGGAAGAAATTTCAGGAAAAAGCCAGTCAATGTTACCCTATGAGGAAAATAGAGTTATCGGTTTAAGGGTAAGTACTCGACTGGCAGAGTTGAGGTTCTGGGCATAGACTCAGGGGTCCCCCAGGGTCAAGTAGGTACAGTTGGTTCACCCTCAGCGGCTCTTGGGCGGCCGGGTGCAGAGAGAGTTAGGCCCAATGTTATCCTATGAGGGATAGGGGGGCCTTGGTTGGTGGCTACTGACTGGCAAGCCACGCGGCTGTGGGAGCTGGGCTCCTGGTCACTTACTCAGGGCAAGTGGGGAAGTAGGTAGGTGTAGAGTTTTCACTGCCAGGGCCACTCGGGCGGCTGGGTGCAGGGTGCTTTTGAGCCTTCGGGCGCTCAATTGATTTCAATGGGAAATCTCCGGTTTAGAAAAAGACTGCAAGCTCTGGGACGAGGACTCTTCAGGTGCCACCACCACTTCGAGAGGTAAGTTGGGTAATTGGAGGATAGGTAGGTACCCCGGGATTGGGCACAGGGGGCCGCGCGGCGCCGCGTGCAGGGGTGCCTTTTGGTGTCGGGAAATCTTACCCTCTGTTGATCGCGATAGGGGGGGCACCTTGTTCTGAGGCTGCAGGCTTCTTCAGGAGTGTCGAGGGAGGTCCTTGGGTGCCGCACTCGGGGTCACAGTCGCCGTGGGGTCGTCCTCGTGGTCTTTGTTCACTCCGGCACTGGCCAGGCTTGGCTGGTGCAGAGTGTGCTGGGTTCGCGGTTCCGGGCTGCTGCTGCTAGAGGTAGGTTTTGAGTAGAGCCTCTACTCATGGGAGTCCCAGGGGCTTAGAGCCAAAAGTTAGAGAGGTCCTCCGGGGTTGGTGAGGTTGCTGGCCACAAGAGATGCCGGGTTGGAGCAGGAGCAGGGTCGAGGCCGGTAGGGCTGGGGCCAAAGCAGTTGGTGTCTTTCTCTTTTCAGTAGCTGCAGGGCAGGTCTTCTTTCTTCTTGCTCTTCTTTGTAGTTTTTGAATCTGGAATCTGGGGAAGGAAGGTTCAGGGTGCCCCTAAATACTAGATTTATGGGCGTTACAGGTAGGTGAAGGGCAGGGACCAATGGGTTCCTGTCCTGGGGTGGGTACACCCCCCTATCCTGCCTCTTTCCTGTGGGAGGGGGGCAGTAGCCTAGTCCTGATAGGGTAGGGCTCCCCATCTTCAAGATGGCGAGAGCCCGGAGATGTGCTTCACCTCGCCTCCCCCACCTGAAGGGTGGGGTTGGCAGGCTGGCACATCCCCTGTCCTTATTTGGGGTTTCCAGCCAAAGCTTCCCGCCAGAGTGGGGGTTGCAGTGGCCCGGGGAAGCTCACAGAGGCGGCATGCCTTTGAAGCATCCCCCTGCCCATCCTGGGGGAGGAGATTTAGCACCTCGCCCAGGATGTGCATTTTTGCATGCCCAGGAGAGCAGGGGCTCTCCAACCCAGGGGTCCAGCAACATGTCTGCGTGGTGGCAGCCTAGGCAGCCTCAGAGCAGACGTGGATTGTAGGTTAGGTTTAAGGGGGCACCTCTAAGATGCCCTCTGGGGTGCTGGGTACATTAAATCCCACACTGGCGAGGAGGAGCCTAGCGCGCAACCAAGATGGCCGCGTAGGCTTGTGGCTCCCGGGGGCCTCCGCAACCTCCCACGTCTATCCTGTCATAATCCTGATTTTTTCGATGGGCTTTTGTTTATGATCTCGCGCTAAGGTGCCACTCATTTTCCAAATCGAAATTGGACTCCGGGAACGTGTTTTTTGGTGATCTGAAGTTTGCAGCCTTCTCCGGCCTTGGTGCCGAACTCGGGTTGGTGAGGTGCCCGGCTGCGAATTGAACAACAGCGGCATGCCAGGCTGGGCCTGCCCCGGACCCCGTGCTTTCACTTTCGGTTTCGAGTTGAGCTACCGAGACTGATGCGTGGGACATTGGGAGAGCTGCGCGGAGTACGGAGTGCAAGGCCTAGTCTTGAACTGTAAACAGGCCTCTTTCAGTTGGCGGCCCGGATCTCCTGGCCTTCCTCCGGGTGCTGGAGGGTGCCGACCTTGCTGATCGCTGACGATGACGACGAGAATGGACGGCGACAAACTGAAACCCAAATCTACCCGGAGGGGAGCTTATTCCCAGGCCAACAATATGGACCGCTATGCACAGCCAAAGGGATCCCCTAGTGGATCGCGTAAATCGCCTGAGCCGCCCAAGGAGGCCTCGGGCGCATCATCCGAATTGACCCTGTTGGATGTCATGGGGGCCATTGAGGAGATGAAGGTGACTGTGAACCAGCAATTGGATACTCTGGCTAATAAATTGGACTCGGTACTGATTGATGTCACCTTGGTCAGAGCGGACCTGTCGAAAACCAATGACCGGGTCGACTCATTGACCCAAGCAGCGTCGAGCCTAACGGTAGATGTGGCCGCCTTGCAGACGACGGTGCGGAGGTTGCAGCTCGCTAGTGACCTGACCGAGCGTCACCTTGAGGACTCCGAAGGCAGGGCCAGACGGAACAACGTCCGCATTATCGGCGTGCCCGAACGGTCGGAGGAGTCTGCTGTGGATCTTTTTGTGGAGGATCTAGTGGTGACTCATCTAGCACCCAAAGGGCTGAGCAAGTTCTTCGCTGTGGAACGGGCCCACAGGATCCCGGGGGGTGCGCCCAAGGTGGGTGCCCCCCCGCGGCCTATCATTGCCCGACTTTTTAATTTTCGGGATAGAGACGCTATCCTGCAGGCGTCGAGGGTGGATGGGCCATTACGATTTGAGAACTCTAATGTTAGCTTTTACCCAGACTTTACACAAGCGGTTCAAAAGCAACGGATGGGATTCTCGGCCATCAAACGGCGCTTGAGAGACATGGAGTTCAAGTATGCGATGCTGTTCCCGGCTAGGCTGCGGGTCGAGTTGGATGGTCGCTCCCACTTCTTCGACCGGCCGGAGGCGGTGGGAGAGTGGCTGGATGCCCTGCCCAAGAGTCGGGATCGGGAGGGTCGGATGGCGGAGAGCGGAGAGGGTTTGACGGAGTAGGAATGGAACTGTGATCCTGGTGATGGACTGTATTGGTAACGTTTTGCACCTGTGGCTGCACTGGACTCCAGTTTGTAACGCTTTGCCCCGTGGTATTTGGAGGTTGCGGGGGGCTTGCTGGGGCCCTTTCCTCCTTCTGGGTTTTTTTTTTTGTCCTTTCTTCATATTGGGGCGACAGGCACACTGCATGTTGGGGGGGCTGTTCGGGCTCACGCAGGGGTGCAGGGAGAGGGTAGTTTTGTTGGGGTTGATGGGGGGGGGGTTGGGGTTTGTTTGTTTGTTTCACAAGGCGGGGTAATATTTTTTGCTGTGCTATTATGATTGTGCTCCCCGGGAGGGGGATCTTTTGTGCTGGGAGGGATGGGGGGTAGGGGACTGAGACTTCTTTCCCGGAATGTGAATGGGCTGGGGGACAGGATAAAGCGGGGGGTAGTCCTGCAGTTCTTGAAACGTATTTCGCCTGACATTGTGTTCTTGCAGGAAACGCACCTCATAGGGAACTCTTTTCATGCCATGAACAGACGAGGATATCGCCTCCTGGCCCATTCTGGTTTCACCTCTGGCTCGAGGGGAGTGGGCATCTTAGTCAGGACCTCTCTCCCGCTGGTGGTGGATGAGGTGCTCCACGACGACAGAGGGCGCTACACTGCGCTGGTGGGGAGGTGGGAGGGTAGATTGATTTCGCTGGTCGCGGTCTACGTGCCGCCGGGCCTGCAGACGGCCACCTTTGTTGATTTGGGGCGGCTGCTACTTGGGCTTCCGGGGGGGTTTTGGTCTTGGGGGGGGATTTTAACGCAGTGGTTTCCGGAGTTGAAGATCGACACCCCCCTAGGGACCTCCCTCGGGCCCAGAACTGGCTGGGGGGATTTCTGGATACCCTGGGACTGATAGACTGCTGGCGGTTGAAACACCCTGGACAGGCGCAATATACCTTCCACTCTGGGGCCCACGGTAGTCTATCGAGGCTTGACTATATGCTAGTGCCTGCGGCCCAAGCTGGGATGATCGGGGAAGTGCGACACTTGGCACGCGGTATATCTGATCACTCCCCTCCTTTGCTACACCTAGATATCGCCTTGGGGGCGGAGGGGAGGGTGGCGCCGATCAACCCCTGGTACCTACGAAACCCCACGATCCGTGCAGACCTGGTTAAGTCTTTGGAACACTATTTTAATGATAACGTGGGGTCGGTGTCTTCCGCCGTCTCCCTTTGGGAGGCCTTTAAGACGGTGCTCCGGGGCCAGGCCCTATCTCTCATTTCCCACACCAAAAAATGCGAGGCGCAGGAGGTTGTTCGGCTAGAAAATGAGATCACCGAGTTGGAGAGTGATTTGGAGCAAGGTGTTACGGATGACAGATTGCATGTGCTGGAGCTTAAGCAGGCCGACTATAAGGCGCTGGTTACTGACTCTGCTAGGAGTATGGGCAGGGAGCAACAGGGGCGATTGTACGATATGGGTGATAAGGCAGGGAAGTTGATTGCCTGGTTGGATAAGAAGGAGAGAGCGAGTCGAGTGGTGCCGGAGATTGAGAGGGTGGATGGTGTGCGTGTGACGGACCCCGGTGACATTGTTGATTGCTTTGCGGAGTATTTTCACGGGGTCTACTCTCTGGTCTCAGAGCGATCGGAGGAAGACTCTCGACTGCTGCTTCGAGATATTACTCTGCCTTCCCTATCTGATGAGGATAAAGTACTGATGGATGCGGCCCTATCGCCAGATGAGATTGCTTTGGCCATTCGCTCCATTGCCTCGGGTAAGGCCATGGGTCCTAATGGACTTCCCATCGAATTGTATAAGCTGCGCCCAGATGCGATTGCCCCGTATCTCCGGGACATGTTCCTTGAGGCTCAGGCGGCGGGCTCCCTCCCTTCTGACCAACGTCTTGCTACTATTGTTGTTATCCATAAGGAAGGGAAGCCGCGGGATCGGTGTACTTCTTACAGGCCTATCTCTCTGTTAAACGCGGAGCCCAAAATCCTCGCCAAGGTACTGGCCAATCGTCTGATCCGGGTTGTGGGCGACCTGATTCATCAGGATCAATCCGGTTTTATACCCCATCGCAATACCGCTTTGAACCTGCGGCGACTGCATGGCATCCTTGCTCGCGCCCCATTCATTCGTGAGCCGGCCATCTTGGCGTCCTTGGACGCTACCATGGCGTTCAACACCTTGGAATGGCCATACATCTGGGCGGCGTTGGCGAAGTTTGGGTTTGGCCCGGGGTTTATCGGTTGGGTGAAATTGCTTTATGACAACCCACTGGCACAGGTAGTGGTCAACGGACGGGTGTCGGCTCCCTTTGTTTTGGGTAGGGGCACCCGACAGGGATGTCCACTGTCGCCTCTTCTCTTTGCGCTTTGCTTGGAGCCCCTTGCGGAATGGTTGCGGTGGCACCCCTCGATACATGGCCTTAGATGGACGCCGGAATACGAGGATCGTGTTTCCCTATATGCGGACGATATCCTCTTGTATCTTGCATCTCCGCGTAAATCGCTCATTGTATTGGTGGACGTGTTGAGCTCCTTTGGTCGCAACTCCGGATTGGTAATTAACTGGGTTAAGTCTTGCGTATACGTTCTCTCCGGGGAGGCCCCCCCCTTCCGCGGGGGTGCCCTATCCAGATTGCGGAGTCGGGGTTCACGTATTTGGGTATCTTTATAACCCTGGATCCGGTGGCCCGGTATGAACGGAATCTTCTCCCCCCCCTTCAGCGCCTAAGGGCGGATGTGGCGAGTTGGCGGCGGCTGCCGCTCTCGCCGCTCGGCCGGGCAGCATTGTTCAAAATGATGTCGCTACCACGCTTTTTGTACGCCCTGCAGAATACTATGGACGTAGTGCCGGCCCGTTATTTTCGGGAGGTGGAGTGTCTCCAGCGTCGATTGTTTTGGGATGGGCGGCCGCGGATTGCTCTTGCTAAACTGACCCTACCGTGGTATGACGGGGGGATCGCCCTCCCTGACATTAAGCGGTATTACTGGGCCTCCCAGTTGGCTGCCGTCAATCACGGGATGTATGGCCCTGCTTTGAACCCGGCTTTTGAGATGGACAAATTGCTACTGCCAGGCGGAGACTATAATCGAGCACTATACTCGGGGTCCCTTGATGCGCGGTTGACGGGCCCGACGCGGGTCGCGGTGCAGGTGTGGCATGCAGCAAATGCGGCGATGGGGTGGAGGGATCGCTTGACTCGGGCTACGCCATTGTACGCGTCCCAGCGTTTGGGTTGTCTGTATACTACGAAAGGCTTCGAGAAGTGGGATACGATTGGTATCAGCACGGTAGGGGATCTCTGGACGAAAGGGAAATTTAAGACGTTCGACATGCTGAAAACGGAATACCAGTTGAATGATAGGGAATACTATCGGTATGTTCAAGTTCATCATGCCTTGTGTTCCGTGTTTTCAGACGTGGCGGCTATTCCGGAGCATTCCCCGTTGGAAGACAGAGTATTGGACGGCTATGTACCGGATAGCACCATTTCGTTGATTTATAAAAAGCTTATCAATGATCGAATGGGTTTGCTGGCCTCATTGCGGGAGACATGGATTGCAGACGGTATAGAACTGGACGACGAGGATTGGGTGTCAGCGGTGGCCTCCCCGAAAGAGGTGGCTATCCCGGCCCGATTGCGGTTCGTCCAGCTTAAGATACTGCATAGAGTGTACGTCACGGGGCCTGGCCTGCTGCGTATGGGGTATTCGGTGGATGGTTTGTGTAAGCGAGGCTGTGGGCTACTGGGGACTTTTCTCCATATTTTGTGGGAGTGTCCGGAGGTGACTCGGTTTTGGTGCAGAGTGCATGCGGTGTTAGAAGAAGTCACGCATGTTGCCTTGTTGCCGGAGGCACGTAGATGCTTGCTGAATGTCTGGGAGCCGACTGATTACAATGTGACGCAGACGCAATGGGTGACTCTAGGCTATATGATAGCGAAGCGTGACATCGCACAATTGTGGGGCTCCCAGAGGCCGCCAACGGTCTCCGAGTGGAAGGAACACATGGACTGGTGTATGTTTAGAGAGAAAACGGTGTATGTGGCGAGAGGCAAGCCTGGGAAGTGGATTAAGGTGTGGGGTCCCTGGAACTCCTATCGTGGAGGTATTTGCGCCCCGCCCCAGACGCGTGAGATGGACGCCGCTCTGTCTCCCTAGCCCCCGCATTCCTGTATGCTCCTGCGACATGCGACTTTGTCGCTTCTGCCTTGCCCCCCTCCCCCCCCCTCTGTCTACCCGGGTTGGTTTACTCCCTCGATACGAGGAGCACATGTTTCTGCCATTAACCTCCTCTGCCTTGTGAGTTTGATGTTTTCTGTTTTTCAAAAATATGAAACCTTTCCTGTTTGTTTAGGGACTGCGGCTGTGGCTGGCTGCGATAATTAGCACTTTAGTAACTCTTTTGCTGCTTCATTGATGTGCATGTTAAGTCGTGCCTAGGTTTACACTGCGTTTAGCAGCCGGCCTGTTGGTTGTAGGCCCATACTTGTATCTTTTCGAAATTGTAATAAAGGTTTTAAAAAAACAAAAAAAAAAAAAAAAAAAAAAAAATCCCACACTGGCATCAGTGTGGGTTTAATGTGCTGAGAAGTTTGATACCAAACTTCTCAGTCTTTAGTGTTGCCATTATGGTGCTGTGGAGCTCGTGTTTTACGAGCTCTCAGCACCATGTACTCTTAAATGGCAGCACTGCACTTACAGTGCTCAGGAATGGACCTAGGCACTTTAGGGGCACAGGGCTCCTGCTCATGATGGGCATGGCACACAGGGATGTGTGTCATGTCGACTTTGTTTTTGTCTTGCACCCAAACACTCAGCCTGCAAAGGCAGTGTGTGTGTGTAAGGGTACAATGCCTCTAAGGGTGGCACAAGGAGGGCTGCAGCCCTTAGAGGCCTTCCCTGGTCACAAGGCCCTGGGAACCTAGGGTACCATTTACCAGGGGCTGATATGTGGCCAGGGTTTGCCAATTTGGGTTTGGTTTGTTTTAGGGAAGGAACATAGGCCCTGGGCACCTGATTGACAGGAGCCCAGAGCACACTCAGTCAAAGTACACACAGCAAAAAGTGGGAGCATACCATGCAAGAAAGATGTCACTTTCTCACACCCCCCAGTTCAGTCGTGGCCATATGCAAATGAATCTGACCCTGTGCCTCATGTGAACAGTCCAGACCGTACTGCCAAACCATGCCTTCCCTGGATTGGAAACAAGCTACCTAGGACCGGTTTCTAGCATTTCAGCCAGGCTTGCTTGAATCCAGTGGCAAAGTGAGCAAGGGACTCACGTCTGAGCATACCCTGCTAACTTATGGCGAACAAAGCGGTACAAAAGAGGGTGGTGATGGACGGAGCATCAGAACCAATCAAACACTCACATCCAGTCAACAGATCTGGGTTTGATCCATCACCGTTCTTTAGCCCACTCTACCACCCCAGTTCAGACATGGCCATATGCAAATCAGTCTGACCCTGTGCCTCATGGGAACAATCCAGCCCGAACTGCCAAGCCATGCCTTCCCTGGACTGGAAACAAGCTTCCTAGGACTGGTTTCTGGCATTTCAGCCGTCTTCAGCCAGGCTTGCTTGAATACAGTGGCAAAGTGAGCAAGGGACTCATGTCTGCGCATACCCTGCCCACTTATGGCAAACAAAGCAGTACAAAAGGGGGTGGTGATGGACGGAGCATCAGAACCAATCAAACACTCACACCCGGTCAACAGATCTGGGTTTGATCCATCACCGTTCTTTAGCCCACTCTGCCACCCCAGTTCAGACATAGCCATATGCAAATCAGTCTGACCCTGTGCCTCATGGGAACAGTCCAGCCCAAACTGCCAAGCCATGACTTCCCTGGACCGGAAACAAGCTTCCTAGGACCGGTGTCTGGCATTTCAGCTGTCTTCAGTCAGGCTTGCTTAAATCGAGTGGCAAAGTGAACAAGGGACTCACTCTGAGCATACCCTGCCAACTTATGGCGAACAAAGCGGTACAAAAGGGGGTGGTGATGGACAGAGCATCAGAACCAATCAAACACTCACACCCTGTCAACAGATATGGGTTTGATCCATCTCCGTTCTTTAGCCCACTCTGCCACCCCAGATCAGACATGGCCATATGCAAATCAGTCTGACCCTGTGCCTCATGGGAACAGTCCAGCCCAAACTGCCAAGCCATGCCTTCCCTGGACCAGAAACAAGCTTCCTAGGACCGGTTTCTGGCATTTCAGCCGTCTTCAGCCAGGCTTGTTTGAATCCAGTGGCAAAGTGAGCAAGGGACTCACGTCTGAGCTTACCCTGGCGAACAAAGCGGTACAAAAGGGGGTGGTGATGGACGGAGCATCAGAACCAATCAAACACTCACACTCAGTCAACAGATCTGGGTTTGATCCATCACTGTTCTTTAGCCCACTCTGCCACCCTCTGAGAAAGTGGCTCTGTATATACTGTTCCTTAATAGGTACAGGGTGTACAGAGTCCACAGTCCCCCAGGGTTTGACAGAGGTTAAAGTTAGATATAACCTTACTCTCTAAAGTGGTAGCTTGGTCGAGCAGTAAGGCAGTATCAGAGGACAGTGTAAAGCATTTGTTGTACATACTCAGCCAGCAAATGGTCTCACACACTCAATAACTGAAAACGAGGCCAATGGTTTATATATAAAAAACATATGCTTGTTTTATTTTAGAACCAACACTTGGATTTAAAATATACTTTCTCAGAATGAGATGTTTCATATAAATACTTTTGCAATATGCAATTGACTTTTGTAAACAGTTACAAGTGGTTGCAATAGGCAACTCTATTTTAAACACAACAATGCATTGAGTTCAATAGAAAATTCAAGTTATTTGCAACAGATTACTTTTTAGATTACTTTTGGAATTCCAGAACTGGATCCCAGATTCAATCCTGGGTCAGTACTCAGAATCAAGTGATGAAAGTCGACTTAATTACTGTAATGATTTTTAAACAATATTTAGCTATTTTAAAAGTTGACACAAAATATTTCAAAGACAACAGTCCATGATTCCCTATGGAAGAAAATTCAAGTTGCAGGTACAGTATGTTCTTGTTACTTTTGTAATCCAGTACTGGGTGCCTAGACTCAGTACTGGGACCTTTATCCAAAACAGGTAAGTAATTACGTTTTCAGATATGATACGATTTTTGAAGAATATTTAAAGATTGCAGAAATCGACACTTAGAAGAAATTTCACAGAAAAACAGTCAATGGTTTCCTACGGAAGGAAATTGGGTTAAGGGTATGTACAGTTGTAAGTATTTTTCAGAGTCAGTGCTGGGCACCAAGAACCAGCACTGGGAGCTCACCTAAGAGCAGGTGAGTAATTTCGTTTTCGTTACTCGACTGATTTTTGGTGAATTTTTTAAGATTTGAAAAGTCCACACTTGGAAGAAATTTCAGGAAAAAGCCAGTCAATGTTACCCTATGAGGAAAATAGAGTTATCGGTTTAAGGGTAAGTACTCGACTGGCAGAGTTGAGGTTCTGGGCATAGACTCAGGGGTCCCCCAGGGTCAGGTAGGTACAGTTGGTTCACCCTCAGCGGCTCTTTGGCGGCCGGGTGCAGAGAGAGTTAGGCCCAATGTTATCCTATGAGGGATAGGGGGGCCTTGGTTGGTGGCTACTGACTGGCAAGCCACGCGGCTGTGGGAGCTGGGCTCCTGGTCACTTACTCAGGGCAAGTAGGTAGGTGTAGAGTTTTCACTGCCAGGGCCACTCGGGCGGCTGGGTGCAGGGTGCTTTTGAGCCTTCGGGCGCTCAATTGATTTCAATGGGAAATCTCCGGTTTAGAAAAAGACTTCAAGCTCTGGGACGAGGACTCTTCAGGTGCCACCACCACTTCGAGAGGTAAGTTGGGTAATTGGAGGATAGGTAGGTACCCCGGGATTGGGCACAGGGGGCCGCGGGGCGCCGCGTGCAGGGGTGCCTTTTGGTGTCGGGAAATCTTACCCTCTGTTGATCGCGGTAGGGGGGGCACCTTGTTCTGAGGCTGCAGGCTTCTTCAGGAGTGTCGAGGGAGGTCCTTGGGTGCCGCACTCGGGGTCACAGTCGCCGTGGGGTCGTCCTCGTGGTCTTTGTTCACTCCGGCACTGGCCAGGCTTGGCTGGTGTAGAGTGTGCTGGGTTCGCGGTTCCGGGCTGCTGCTGCTAGAGGTAGGTTTTGAGTAAAGCCTCTACTCATGGGAGTCCCAGGGGCTTAGAGCCACAAGTTAGAGAGGTCCTCCGGGGTTGGTGAGGTTGCTGGCCACAAGAGATGCGGGGTTGGAGCAGGAGCAGGGTCGAGGATCGACAGGCCGGTAGGGCTGGGGCCAAAGCAGTTGGTGTCTTTCTCTTTTCAGTAGCTGCAGGGCAGGTCTTCTTTCTTCTTGCTCTTCTTTGTAGTTTTTGAATCGGGAATCTGGGGAAGGAAGGTTCAGGGTGCCCCTAAATACTAGATTTAGGGGCGTTACAGGTAGGTGAAGGGCAGGGACCAATGGGTTCCTGTCCTGGGGTGGGTACACCCCCCTATCCTGCCTCTTTCCTGTGGGAGGGGGGCAGTAGCCTAGTCCTGATAGGGTAGGGCTCCCCATCTTCAAGATGGCGAGAGCCCGGAGATGTGCTTCACCTCGCCTCCCCCACCTGAAGGGTGGGGTTGGCAGGCTGGCACATCCCCTGTCCTTATTTGGGGTTTCCAGCCAAAGCTTCCCGCCAGAGTGGGGGGTTGCAGTGGCCAGGGGAAGCTCACAGAGGCGGCATGCCTTTGAAGCATCCCCCTGCCCATCCTGGGGGAGGAGATTTAGCACCTCGCCCAGGATGTGCATTTTTGCATGCCCAGGAGAGCAGGGGCTCTCCAACCCAGGGGTCCAGCAACATGTCTGCGTGGTGGCAGCCTAGGCAGCCTCAGAGCAGACGTGGATTGTAGGTTAGGTTTAAGGGGGCACCTCTAAGATGCCCTCTGGGGTGCTGGGTACATTAAATCCCACACTGGCGAGGAGGAGCCTAGCGCGCAACCAAGATGGCCGCGTAGGCTTGTGGCTCCCGGGGGCCTCCGCAACCTCCCACGTCTATCCTGTCATAATCCTGATTTTTTTCGATGGGCTTTTGTTTATGATCTTGCGCTAAGGTGCCACTCATTTTCCAAATCGAAATTGGACTCCGGGAACGTGTTTTTTGGCGATCTGAAGTTTGCGGCCTTCTCCGGCCTTGGTGCCGAACTCGGGTTGGTGAGGTGCCCGGCTGCGAATTGAACAACAGCGGCATGCCAGGCTGGGCCTGCCCCGGACCCCGTGCTTTCACTTTCGGTTTCGAGTTGAGCTACCGAGACTGATGCGTGGGACATTGGGAGAGCTGCGCGGAGTACGGAGTGCAAGGCCTAGTCTTGAACTGTAAACAGGCCTCTTTCAGTTGGCGGCCCGGATCTCCTGGCCTTCCTCCGGGTGCTGGAGGGTGCCGACCTTGCTGATCGCTGACGATGACGACGAGAGTGGACGGCGACAAACTGAAACCCAAATCTACCCGGAGGGGAGCTTATTCCCAGGCCAACAATATGGACCGCTATGCACAGCCAAAGGGATCCCCTAGTGGATCGCGTAAATCGCCTGAGCCGCCCAAGGAGGCCTCGGGCGCATCATCCGAATTGACCCTGTTGGATGTCATGGGGGCCATTGAGGAGATGAAGGTGACTGTGAACCAGCAATTGGATACTCTGGCTAATAAATTGGACTCGGTACTGATTGATGTCACCTTGGTCAGAGCGGACCTGTCGAAAACCAATGACCGGGTCGACTCATTGACCCAAGCAGCGTCGAGCCTAACGGTAGATGTGGCCGCCTTGCAGACGACGGTGCGGAGGTTGCAGCTCGCCAGTGACCTGACCGAGCGTCGCCTTGAGGACTCCGAAGGCAGGGCCAGACGGAACAACGTCCGCATTATCGGCGTGCCCGAACGGTCGGAGGAGTCTGCTGTGGATCTTTTTGTGGAGGATCTAGTGGTGACTCATCTAGCACCCAAAGGGCTGAGCAAGTTCTTCGCTGTGGAACGGGCCCACAGGATCCCGGGGGGTGCGCCCAAGGTGGGTGCCCCCCCGCGGCCTATCATTGCCCGACTTTTTAATTTTCGGGATAGAGACGCTATCCTGCAGGCGTCGAGGGTGGATGGGCCATTACGATTTGAGAACTCTAATGTTAGCTTTTACCCAGACTTTACACAAGCGGTTCAAAAGCAACGGATGGGATTCTCGGCCATCAAACGGCGCTTGAGAGACATGGAGTTCAAGTATGCGATGCTGTTCCCGGCTAGGCTGCGGGTCGAGTTGGATGGTCGCTCCCACTTCTTCGACCGGCCGGAGGCGGTGGGAGAGTGGCTGGATGCCCTGCCCAAGAGTCGGGATCGGGAGGGTCGGATGGCGGAGAGCGGAGAGGGTTTGACGGAGTAGGAATGGAACTGTGATCCTGGTGATGGACTGTATTGGTAACGTTTTGCACCTGTGGCTGCACTGGACTCCAGTTTGTAACGCTTTGCCCCGTGGTATTTGGAGGTTGCGGGGGGCTTGCTGGGGCCCTTTCCTCCTTCTGGGTTTTTTTTTTTGTCCTTTCTTCATATTGGGGCGACAGGCACACTGCATGTTGGGGGGGCTGTTCGGGCTCACGCAGGGGTGCAGGGAGAGGGGAGTTTTGTTGGGGTTGATGGGGGGGGGGGTTGGGGTTTGTTTGTTTGTTTCACAAGGCGGGGTAATATTTTTTGCTGTGCTATTATGATTGTGCTCCCCGGGAGGGGGATATTTTGTGCTGGGAGGGATGGGGGGTAGGGGACTGAGACTTCTTTCCCGGAATGTGAATGGGCTGGGGGACAGGATAAAGCGGGGGTAGTCCTGCAGTTCTTGAAACGTATTTCGCCTGACATTGTGTTCTTGCAGGAAACGCACCTCATAGGGAACTCTTTTCATGCCATGAACAGACGAGGATATCGCCTCCTGGCCCATTCTGGTTTCACCTCTGGCTCGAGGGGAGTGGGCATCTTAGTCAGGACCTCTCTCCCGCTGGTGGTGGATGAGGTGCTCCACGACGACAGAGGGCGCTACACTGCGCTGGTGGGGAGGTGGGAGGGTAGATTGATTTCGCTGGTCGCGGTCTACGTGCCGCCGGGCCTGCAGACGGCCACCTTTGCTGATTTGGGGCGCCTGCTACTTGGGCTTCCGGGGGGGGGTTTTGGTCTTGGGGGGGGATTTTAACGCAGTGGTTTCCGGAGTTGAAGATTGACACCCCCCTAGGGACCTCCCTCGGGCCCAGAACTGGCTGGGGGGCTTTCTGGATACCCTGGGACTGATAGACTGCTGGCGGTTGAAACACCCTGGACAGGCGCAATATACCTTCCACTCTGGGGCCCACGGTAGTCTATCGAGGCTTGACTATATGCTAGTGCCTGCGGCCCAAGCTGGGATGATCGGGGAAGTGCGACACTTGGCACGCGGTATATCTGATCACTCCCCTCCTTTGCTACACCTAGATATCGCCTTGGGGGCGGAGGGGAGGGTGGCGCCGATCAACCCCTGGTACCTACGAAACCCCACGATCCGTGCAGACCTGGTTAAGTCTTCGGAACACTATTTTAATGATAACGTGGGGTCGGTGTCTTCCGCCGTCTCCCTTTGGGAGGCCTTTAAGACGGTGCTCCGGGGCCAGGCCCTATCTCTCATTTCCCACACCAAAAAATGCGAGGCGCAGGAGGTTGTTCGGCTAGAAAATGAGATCACCGAGTTGGAGAGTGATTTGGAGCAAGGTGTTACGGATGACAGATTGCATGTGCTGGAGCTGAAGCAGGCCGACTATAAGGCGCTGGTTACTGACTCTGCTAGGAGTATGGGCAGGGAGCAACAGGGGCGATTGTACGATATGGGTGATAAGGCAGGGAAGTTGATTGCCTGGTTGGATAAGAAGGAGAGAGCGAGTCGAGTGGTGCCGGAGATTGAGAGGGTGGATGGTGTGCGTGTGACGGACCCCGGTGACATTGTTGATTGCTTTGCGGAGTATTTTCACGGGGTCTACTCTCCGGTCTCAGAGCGATCGGAGGAAGACTCTCGACTGCTGCTTCGAGATATTACTCTGCCTTCCCTATATGATGAGGATAAAGTACTGATGGATGCGGCCCTATCGCCAGATGAGATTGCTTTGGCCATTCGCTCCATTGCCTCGGGTAAGGCCATGGGTCCTAATGGACTTCCCATCGAATTGTATAAGCTGCGCCCAGATGCGATTGCCCCGTATCTCCGGGACATGTTCCTTGAGGCTCAGGCGGCGGGCTCCCTCCCTTCTGACCAACGTCTTGCTACTATTGTTGTTATCCATAAGGAAGGGAAGCCGCGGGATCGGTGTACTTCTTACAGGCCTATCTCTCTGTTAAACGCGGAGCCCAAAATCCTCGCCAAGGTACTGGCCAATCGTCTGATCCGGGTTGTGGACGACCTGATTCATCAGGATCAATCCGGTTTTATACCCCATCGCAATACCGCTTTGAACCTGCGGCGACTGCATGGCGTCCTTGCTCGCGCCCCATTCATTCGTGAGCCGGCCATCTTGGCGTCCTTGGACGCTACCATGGCGTTCGACACCTTGGAATGGCCATACATCTGGGCGGCGTTGGCGAAGTTTGGGTTTGGCCCGGGGTTTATCGGTTGGGTGAAATTGCTTTATGACAACCCACTGGCAAAGGTAGTGGTCAACGGACGGGTGTCGGCTCCCTTTGTTTTGGGTAGGGGCACCCGACAGGGATGTCCACTGTCGCCTCTTCTCTTTGCGCTTTGCTTGGAGCCCCTTGCGGAATGGTTGCGGTGGCACCCCTCGATACATGGCCTTAGATGGACGCCGGAATACGAGGATCGTGTTTCCCTATATGCGGACGATATCCTCTTGTATCTTGCATCTCCGCGTAAATCGCTCATTGTATTGGTGGACGTGTTGAGCTCCTTTGGTCGCAACTCCGGATTGGTAATTAACTGGGTTAAGTCTTGTGTATACGTTCTCTCCGGGGAGGCCCCCCCCCCTTCCGCGGGGGTGCCCTATCCAGATTGCGGAGTCGGGGTTCACGTATTTGGGTATCTTTATAACCCTGGATCCGGTGGCCCGGTATGAACGGAAACTTCTCCCCCCCCTTCAGCGCCTAAGGGCGGATGTGCCGGGCAGCATTGTTCAAAATGATGTCGCTACCACGCTTTTTGTACGCCCTGCAGAATACTATGGACGTAGTGCCGGCCCGTTATTTTCGGGAGGTGGAGTGTCTCCAGCGTCGATTGTTTTGGGATGGGCGGCCGCGGATTGCTCTTGCTAAACTGACCCTACCGTGGTATGACGGGGGGATCGCCCTCCCTGACATTAAGCGGTATTACTGGGCCTCCCAGTTGGCTGCCGTCAATCACGGGATGTATGGCCCTGCTTTGAACCCGGCTTTTGAGATGGACAAATTGCTACTGCCAGGCGGAGACTATAATCGAGCACTATACTCGGGGTCCCTTGATGCGCGGTTGACGGGCCCGACGCGGGTCGCGGTGCAGGTGTGGCATGCAGCAAATGCGGCGATGGGGTGGAGGGATCGCTTGACTCGGGCTACGCCATTGTACGCGTCCCAGCGTTTGGGTTGTCTGTATACTACGAAAGGCTTCGAGAAGTGGGATACGATTGGTATCAGCACGGTAGGGGATCTCTGGACGAAAGGGAAATTTAAGACGTTCGACATGTTGAAAACGGAATACCAGTTGAATGATAGGGAATACTATCGGTATGTTCAAGTTCATCATGCCTTGTGTTCCGTGTTTTCAGACGTGGCGGCTATTCCGGAGCATTCCCCGTTGGAAGACAGAGTATTGGACGGCTATGTACCGGATAGCACCATTTCGTTGATTTATAAAAAGCTTATCAATGATCGAATGGGTTTGCTGGCCTCATTGCGGGAGACATGGATTGCAGACGGTATAGAACTGGACGACGAGGATTGGGTGTCAGCGGTGGCCTCCCCGAAAGAGGTGGCTATCCCGGCCCGATTGCGGTTCGTCCAGCTTAAGATACTGCATAGAGTGTACGTCACGGGGCCTGGCCTGCTGCGTATGGGGTATTCGGTGGATGGTTTGTGTAAGCGAGGCTGTGGGCTACTGGGGACTTTTCTCCATATTTTGTGGGAGTGTCCGGAGGTGACTCGGTTTTGGTGCAGAGTGCATGCGGTGTTAGAAGAAGTCACGCATGTTGCCTTGTTGCCGGAGGCACGTAGATGCTTGCTGAATGTCTGGGAGCCGACTGATTACAATGTGACGCAGACGCAATGGGTGACTCTAGGCTATATGATAGCGAAGCGTGACATCGCACAATTGTGGGGCTCCCAGAGGCCGCCAACGGTCTCCGAGTGGAAGGAACACATGGACTGGTGTATGTTTAGAGAGAAAACGGTGTATGTGGTGAGAGGCAAGCCTGGGAAGTGGATTAAGGTGTGGGGTCCCTGGAACTCCTATCGTGGAGGTATTTGCGCCCCGCCCCAGACGCGTGAGATGGACGCCACTCTGTCTCTCTAGCCCCCGCATTCCTGTATGCTCCTGCGACATGCGACTTTGTCGCTTCTGCCTTGCCCCCCTCCCCCCCCCTCTGTCTACCCGGGTTGGTTTACTCCCTCGATACGAGGAGCACATGTTTCTGCCATTAACCTCCTCTGCCTTGTGAGTTTGATGTTTTCTGTTTTTCAAAAATATGAAACCTTTCCTGTTTGTTTAGGGACTGCGGCTGTGGCTGACTGCGATAAGGCCCATACTTGTATCTTTTCGAAATTGTAATAAAGGTTTTTAAAAAAAATAAATAAAAATAAAAATAAAAAAAATCCCACACTGGCATCAGTGTGGGTTTAATGTGCTGAGAAGTTTGATACCAAACTTCTCAGTCTTTAGTGTTGCCATTATGGTGCTGTGGAGCTCGTGTTTTACGAGCTCTCAGCACCATGTACTCTTAAATGGCAGCACTGCACTTACAGTGCTCAGGAATGGACCTGGGCACTTTAGGGGCACAGGGCTCCTGCTCATGATGGGCATGGCACACAGGGATGTGTGTCATGTCGACTTTGTTTTTGTCTTGCACCCAAACACTCAGCCTGCAAAGGCAGTGTGTGTGTGTAAGGGTACAATGCCTCTAAGGGTGGCACAAGGAGGGCTGCAGCCCTTAGAGGCCTTCCCTGGTCACAAGGCCCTGGGAACCTAGGGTACCATTTACCAGGGGCTGACATGTGGCCAGGGTTTGCCAATTTGGGTTTGGTTTGTTTTAGGGAAGGAACATAGGCCCTGGGCACCTGATTGACAGGAGTCCAGAGCACACTCAGTCAAAGAACATACAGCAAAAAGTGGGAGCATACCATGCAAGAAAGATGTCACTTTCTCACACCCCCCAGTTCAGACATGGCCATATGCAAATCAATCTGACCCTGTGCCTCATGTGAACAGTCCAGCCCGTACTGCCAAACCATGCCTTCCCTGGAATGGAAACAAGCTACCTAGGACCGGTTTCTAGCATTTCAGCCAGGCTTGCTTGAATCCAGAGGCAAAGTGAGCAAAGGACTCACGTCTGAGCATACCCTGCTAACTTATGGCGAACAAAGCGGTACAAAAGAGGGTGGTGATGGACGGAGCATCAGAACCAATCAAACACTCACATCCAGTCAACACATCTGGGCTTGATCCATCACCATTCTTTAGCCCACTCTACCACCCCAGTTCAGACATGGCCATATGCAAATCAGTCTGACCCTGTGCCTCATGGGAACAATCCAGCCCGAACTGCCAAGCCATGCCTTCCCTGGACTGGAAACAAGCTACCTAGGACTGGTTTCTGGCATTTCAGCCGTCTTCAGCCAGGCTTGCTTGAATACAGTGGCAAAGTGAGCAAGGGACTCATGTCTGAGCATACCCTGCCTACTTATGGCAAACAAAGCAGTACAAAAGGGGGTGGTGATGGAAGGAGCATCAGAACCAATCAAACACTCACACCCGGTCAACAGATCTGGGTTTGATCCATCACCCTTCTTTAGCCCACTCTGCCACCCCAGTTCAGACATAGCCATATGCAAATCAGTCTGACCCTGTGCCTCATGGGAACAGTCCAGCCCAAACTGCCAAGCCATGACTTCCCTGGACCGGAAACAAGCTTCCTAGGACTGGTGTCCGGCATTTCAGCTGTCTTCAGTCAGGCTTGCTTAAATCGAGTGGCAAAGTGAACAAGGGACTCACTCTGAGCATACCCTGCCAACTTATGGCGAACAAAGCGGTACAAAAGGGGGTGGTGATGGACAGAGCATCAGAACCAATCAAACACTCACACCCGGTCAACAGATCTGGGTTTGATCCATCACCCTTCTTTAGCCCACTCTGCCACCCCAGTTCAGACATAGCCATATGCAAATCAGTCTGACCCTGTGCCTCATGGGAACAGTCCAGCCCAAACTGCCAAGCCATGCCTTCCCTGGACCAGAAACAAGCTTCCTAGGACCGGTTTCTGGCATTTCAGCCGTCTTCAGCCAGGCTTGTTTGAATCCAGTGGCAAAGTGAGCAAGGGACTCACGTCTGAGCATACCCTGGCGAACAAAGCGGTACAAAAGGGGGTGGTGATGGACGGAGCATCAGAACCAATCAAACACTCACACTCAGTCAACAGATCTGGGTTTGATCCATCACTGTTCTTTAGCCCACTCTGCCACCCTCTGAGAAAGTGGCTCTGTATATACTGTTCCTTAATAGGTACAGGGTGTACAGAGTCCACAGTCCCCCAGGGTTTGACAGAGGTTAAAGTTAGATATAACCTTACTCTCTAAAGTGGTAGCTTGGTCGAGCAGTAAGGCAGTATCAGAGGACAGTGTAAAGCATTTGTTGTACACACTCAGCCAGCAAATGGTCTCACACACTCAATAACTGAAAACGAGGCCAATGGTTTATATATAAAAAATATATGCTTGTTTTATTTTAGAACCAACACTTGGATTTAAAATATACTTTCTCAGAATGAGATGTTTCATATAAATACTTTTGCAATATGCAATTGACTTTTGTAAACAGTTACAAGTGGTTGCAATAGGCAACTCTATTTTAAACTCAACATTGCATTGAGTTCAATGGAAAATTCAAGTTATTTGCAACAGATTACTTTTTAGATTACTTTTGGAATTCCAGAACTGGATCCCAGATTCAATCCTGGGTCAGTACTCAGAATCAAGTGATGAAAGTCGACTTAATTACTGTAATGATTTTTAAACAATATTTAGCTATTTTAAAAGTTGACACTTTGAAAATATTTCAAAGAAAACAGTCCATGATTCACTATGGAAGAAAATTCAAGTTGCAGGTACAGTATGTTCTCGTTACTTTTGTAATCCAGTACTGGGTGCCTAGACTCAGTACTGGGACCTTTATCCAAAACAGGTAAGTAATTACGTATTCAGATATTATACGATTTTTGAAGAATATTTAAAGATTGCAGAAATCGACACTTAGAAGAAATTTCACAGAAAAACAGTCAATGGTTTCCTATGGAAGGAAATTGGGTTACGGGTAAGTACAGTTGTAAGTATTTTTCAGAGTCAGTGCTGGGCACCAAGAACCAGCACTGGGAACTCACCTAAGAGCAGGTGAGTAATTTTGTTTTTGTTACTCGGCTGATTTTTGGTGAATTTTTTAAGATTTGAAAAGTCCACACTTGGAAGAAATTTCAGGAAAAAGCCAGTCAATGTTACCCTATGAGGAAAATAGAGTTATCGGTTTAAGGGTAAGTACTCGACTGGCAGAGTTGAGGTTCTGGGCATAGACTCAGGGGTCCCCCAGGGTCAGGTAGGTACAGTTGGTTCACCCTCAGCGGCTCTATGGCGGCCGGGTGCAGAGAGAGTTAGGCCCAATGTTATCCTATGAGGGATAGGGGGGCCTTGGTTGGTGGCTACTGACTGGCAAGCCACGCGGCTGTGGGAGCTGGGCTCCTGGTCACTTACTCAGGGCAAGTGGGGAAGTAGGTAGGTGTAGAGTTTTTACTGCCAGGGACACTCGGGCGGCTGGGTGCAGGGTGATTTTGAGCCTTCGGGCGCTCAATTAATTTCAATGGGAAATCTCCGGTTTAGAAAAAGACTGCAAGCTCGGGGACGAGGACTCTTCAGGTGCCACCACCACTTCGAGAGGTAAGTTGGGTAATTGGAGGATAGGTAGGTACCCCGGGATTGGGCACAGGGGGCCGCGGGGCGCCGCGTGCAGGGGTGCCTTTTGGTGTCGGGAAATCTTACCCTCTGTTGATCGCGGTAGGGGGGGCACCTTGTTCTGAGGCTGCAGGCTTCTTCAGGAGTGTCGAGGGAGGTCCTTGGGTGCCGCACTCGGGGTCACAGTCGCCGTGGGGTCGTCCTCGTTGTCTTTGTTCACTCCGGCACTGGCCAGGCTTGGTTGGTGCAGAGTGTGCTGGGTTCGCGGTTCCGGGCTGCTGCTGCTAGAGGTAGGTTTTGAGTAGAGCCTCTACTCATGGGAATCCCAGGGGCTTAGAGCCAAAAGTTAGCCAGGTCCTCCGGGGTTGGTGAGGTTGCTGGCCACAAGAGATGCCGGGTTGGAGCAGGAGCAGGGTTGAGGGTCGACAGGCCGGTAGGGCTGGGGCCAAAGCAGTTGGTGTCTTCCTCTTTTCAGCAGCTGCAGGGCAGGTCTTCTTTCTTCTTGCTCTTCTTTGTAATTTTTGAATCTGTAATCTGGGGAAGGAAGGTTCAGGGTGCCCTTAAATACTAGATTTAGGGGCGTTACAGGTAGGTGAAGGGCAGGGATCAATGGGTCCCTGTCCTGGGGTGGGTACACCCCCCTATCCTGCCTCTTTCCTGTGGGAGGGGGCAGTAGCCTAGTCCTGATAGGGTAGGGCTCCCCATCTTCAAGATGGCGAGAGCCCGGAGATGTGCTTCACCTCGCCTCCCCCACCTGAGGGGTGGGGTTGGCAGGTTGGCACATCCCCTGTCCTTATTTGGGGTTTCCAGCCAAAGCTTCCCGCCAGAGTGGGGGGTTGCAGTGGCCTGGGGAAGCTCACAGAGGCGGCATGCCTTTGAAGCTTCCCCCTGCCCATCCTGGGGGAGGAGATTTAGCACCTCGCCCAGGATGTGCATTGTTGCAGGCCCAGGAGAGCAGGGGCTCTCCTACCCAGGGGTCCAGCAACATGTCTGCGTGGTGGCAGCCTAGGCAGCCTCAGAGCTGACGTGGATTGTAGGTTAGGTTTAAGGGGGCACCTCTAAAATGCCCTCTGGGGTGCTGGGTACATTAAATCTGTTGGACAGGCCACACGAAGGGCTTGCTCCCCCCCCGCATGACAGGGCCTAAGCCCCGGCCCGCCAGGCGTGACCCACACGAATCACCCGCACTCCGTCTCCCGACGGAACTGCTGCCCCCGGACCTCCATGTATCACGGGACCGAGCCACCACCGGCTCCCCCGGCCGGATCAAGCCGCCATCTTGGGCCCTGCGCCACGAGGCTGCGTGGCCTCCACCCGACCCTAACCCCGGGCCTGGCCGGCCCCGGCATCCCGGCACCACCATCCACCCAGGAGGTGAGCAGACCACTTGGCAGGTCAATGGGAGAACGAAGCGTCAAGGGCTCTCCCCCGCCAGGTGCCGATCGCCTCCAGCTCCCCCAGGCGCTGGCTCCACCCCCTGCTGGGTGTCTGGACACCTTCATCCCGGACCCTCCGACCTCCAAGTGCGAGGGTCCGGACATCAAAGGGCGCCAGACCTATAACTAGGGCAGCTCCGGAGCAGGACGGTAGTTGTATCCTGGAGTCGAGAGACACCGAGAGAACTCAGCCTTGACGGACTACTGGCGCTGCCGTAGCCCTATCTTGTGAACTATCGTCCTGCCTGCTGGCGCTGCCGCGGCCTTCTGCAACATCCATCCTCGTCGGGACCTGCTGGCGCTGCCGCGGCCCGTTGTAACGACCATCCTCACCGGGACCTGCTGGCGCTGCCGCGGACCGTGCATCGACCATCTCTCCGGGACCTGCTGGCGCTGCCGCGGACCGTGTATCAACCATCTTCACCGGGACCTGCTGGCGCTGCCGCGGCCCGTCCCAGCTAGAACACCGAGCTCGAGGATTGTGAGCTATCCACCATACCACCTCAACTACCAGACCGGTAACCAGACTGTCCCGCTACCCCCTTTCCCCATCTTGAGAGACTTGAATCGAGGGGACCCCTGAGTCCAGACCTCCTTGTACCTTCCATCGTACCGTAAGAAATTGCCTATAAAGAACGCTAAATCTTCTCCTTGTGTGGTGTCTGTCTGTGGGGGGGGAAGTTATTTATCTGTACGATCGCTGGAGACGGCTCTCCCCGGAGACCTCTCCCCTTGTCCTCGGCCGACCCTCCCGGTCCGTCTAACATTGGTGGCCAGCGGCGCGATCCGAATCAACGCGTAATCGTACAGAGAGTAGCTCACCCCACGACAAAACCACGATGTCAGCCAAAGATAGCGGTTCCACTGAAAAGTTCCAAATGGATAAGTTGGAAGAATATAACCACCACGAACTTAAACAATTCTGCATGGAACTAGGCATTGCTACCACCGGCCTGAGTACCAAAGACGATTTAAAGCGCGCCCTTGAGTCGTGGGCGGAAACTGGGGTCACCGGATCCCCCGACCAAAACAGTGTCGCACCAGAGGGGAACGCCACGGCTCCCGAGGAGCGGGGAACGGGCCTCTCGCAGGAGGAGATCCAAGAAAGAGAAAGAACCAGATTACATGAGTTGGAAATGGCACGACTCAAGATGGACGGTGAACTAAAGTTAGCCGAGCAGAAACTAAATCTAGAACATCTGCGGCTCCGAGAAGAGCGAGAAGAAAAACAGAGACAGAGAGAGCTCGAGGAAAAAAGAATAACACTCGAACACGACCGCAAACTGGCGGAAATAGAACTCCGGAAACAGAATAAAGAACCGGGGGTGCCTGAGCGACCGCACACCCCGGGAGCAACCGAGAGAAAAGTCCACATCCCCAAGGATGTTGTCCGAGAATATGTCCGAGAGGACGACATACAACAGTGGTTCAAAGCCTACGAGATCGCCATGACCTCCCACCGGATCGACCGGAGTGATTGGGGAGCCGGACTATGGGGGAGGTTCGTCAACGAAGGCCGCGATGCCCTATTGCAGCTCCCAGATCACCAGATGTCGTCCTACGACCACATGAAGGCTGCCCTCCTCACCCGTTACGGCCTCACGCCCGAGATGTACCGCCAGAGGTTCAGAGACTGCACCCGGATCCCGGGTACAACTTGGGTGGAGTACGTCAACTATTTCAGCCGAGCCTTCGAGGGTTGGATCAAGGGGAGCCATGTAACGACCTACGAGCAACTCTTTAACCTTATGGTATGGGAGCACCTGTCGAACAACTGTTTCGTCGAGCTCAGGCAGCACCTCCTCGACAGTAAATTGACTGACCCCCGGCAACTCGCCGCCGAAGCTGACCGATGGGAAAGCACCCGAGTGGGCCGGAGAGGACCGCACGAGCAAAACCGAAACAACCAAGGCCAGCACCGTCCCCGGGGAGGAGGAGGAGGCCAGGGGCGAGGGAGAGACACCATCCCGGCAACACCCGTGGCCAGCACCCCGCCCCCGGCCGGGCGGGGCAACCCCCCGATGCGCCCGGGGTTCCGAGCCAACGTCACGTGCCACCGATGCCAGCGAGTCGGCCACTACGCCAATGACCCGAGCTGCCCGCAGAACCAAACACCAAAGCCCCGCCAGGTAGCGGCCGCCGCCCTGGGGGAAGAACGACTATCAGAGGAACAGGAAGAATATGAGCCGGCCCAGCAAGAGTGGGAACTGGCCGCCATGGTTCTAGCATGCCTAGGGGGAAAGGACATGGTTCCGCGGGCCCCCCTACCCGCCAACACCCGGAAATATGGCCAATGGGTGACCATTAATGGACGTCGGGCCGAGGCCTTACGTGACACAGGCGCCAGTGTGACGGCCGTCCGCTGTCACCTGGTGAAGCCCGAGCAGATCCTGCCGAACATTCTCTGCCCCGTCCGCTCAGCCGACAATTCCGAGAGTCTGTGTCAAATGGCCTGCGTCCCCTTCGAATGGGGAGGGGTCTCCGGCCTGTTGAAGGTGACGGTCCGGGATGATGCGCCCGTGGACTGCCTCCTGGGGAATGACCTTGAGAGTTCCCCGTGGGCCACCGTCGAAAGAAGAGAGCACCTGGGGATGCTGGGCCTCCCGGACTGGGCCTGCGTAACCACCCGGTCCATGGCCGCCCGTGCCGTCCCCCGATCAGAAGATCCAGAATGGCCAGCACCTCCGCCCCCGGTCGCCCCAGTAGAGGACCACGACGAGACCAACCCCCCAGAACCAACGGCCGAAGGGGTCGCGCAACCCCAGGACCTTCCCGGCCTGGCTCAGTGGCGTCAAGAAGGGGGGCCCACCCAAGAGCAGTTCCGCCAGGAGCAAAAGACCTGCCCCTCCCTCGAGGGGCTCCGCCAGCAAGCCAGCGCCCAGAGCGCAGGGGACTCCACCGGAACTCATTGGGTCTATTGGGATAACGACCTGCTATACAGCGAACAAAGAATCGCAGAACTAGGGGCCAGTCGAGTGCTGGTGGTGCCTCTCCGCTTCAGAGACTTCCTACTAACTCTGGCCCACGATGTCCCCCTGGCTGGACACCTGGGCCAGGACAAAACCTACAGTCGCCTAGTGACTCACTTTTTCTGGCCGAAGATGCGGAACGACGTCCTTAACCACTGCCGGTCCTGCCCCACGTGCCAAGCCAGTGGGAAGAGCGGCCGTAAGCTGAAAGCCCCACTGCAACCCTTCCCAGTGGTCACCACCCCGTTCGAGAGGGTAGGAATAGACATTGTGGGGCCCCTGGACCCCCGCACGGCACAAGGACATAGGTTCATCCTGGTACTGGTGGACCACGCCACCCGCTACCCCGAGGCGGTGCCCCTGCGAACTGTAACAGCCCCGGTGGTTGGCCGGGCCCTAATGGGGATCTTCTCCCGAGTGGGCTTCCCCCGAGAAGTCGTCAGCGACCAAGGCACGAACTTTATCTCGAAATATATGAAGTCCCTCTGGCAACAGTGCGGGGTCACCTACCGATTCACGACCCCCTATCACCCACAAGGGAACGGACTAGTGGAGCGATTCAACCGCACCCTCAAGGGGATGATTGGGGGATTGGAAGAGCCCCTCCGTCGCCAGTGGGATGTACTACTCCCGTGCCTCCTCTTCGCCTATCGAGAAGTTCCCCAGAAGTCCCTCGGCTTTAGCCCTTTCGAACTCCTGTACGGGCACCCTGTGCGAGGGCCCCTCAGCCTAGTCAAAGAAGGTTGGGAGATGGCCCCCCTAAAGACCCCTCCAGACGTCTTCAAGTACCTCCTGGCCCTCCGCAATCAGACCCGACGCTTCAGGGAGATGGCAAAAGCGAACCTCGAGGCCAGTCAGGAGGACATGAAAAAATGGTACGATCACAATGCCTCCTCCGTCGAGTTCGAACCTGGTCAACAAGTGTGGGTGATGTCCCCCACCGAACCATGTGCCTTGCAAGATAAGTGGACGGGGCCCTTCAAAGTGGTCGAGCGCAAAAGCCCCGTCACTTACCTCATCGACATGGGGACCCCCCGGAACCCCCTTCGGGTCCTCCACACCAACAGACTCAAACCACACTTTGTGCGCTCAGAACTCAGCCTCCTGATGGCTACGGACAGTGGGGCGGAGGAAGACTCCGAACCCCTCCCGGATCTCCTGAAGACTCAGGAGAACGACGGTTCCGTGGACGGGGTCTGGCTCTCCGATGCCCTCACCCCAGAGCAACGCCAGGGCTGCCGGGACCTCCTACTGCGGTTCGCTACACTGTTCTCCCTCACCCCCGGGATCACCCCTTGGTGCTTGCACGACGTGGACACCGGAGACAGTCCCCCTGTCCGACACCGGGCCTACCGCGTGCCAGATCGGGTACGGGCCTGCATCCAAGAGGAAGTGGCCAAAATGCTCACGATCGGGGTCATCGAGCCCTCGGACAGCCCCTGGGCCAGCCCAGTGGTACTGGTCCCCAAAGCCGCTGCCCCCGGCACCACGCCTGAACTGAGATTCTGCGTCGACTACCGGGGCTTGAACGCTGTCACCCGGACCGACGCTCATCCTATCCCCCGAGCAGATGAATTGATCGACCGGCTGGGGGCCGCCCGCTATCTCAGCATCTTCGACCTAACAGCGGGCTACTGGCAGATCGGTCTCACACCCCGGGCTCAGGAGCGGTCTGCCTTCTCTACCCCCGATGGCCACTACCACTTCAAGGTCATGCCCTTCGGCATGAAGAATGCCCCCGCTACTTTTCAACGTCTAGTGAACCAGGTCTTGGCGGGGCTCGAGGAGTTCAGCGCTGCCTACCTGGACGATATCGCGGTGTACAGCCGCCACTGGTCCGACCACCTCCTCCACCTCCAAGAGGTCCTGCAGGCCCTCCAGCGGGCCGGCCTCACGATTAAGGCTGGCAAATGCCAAATTGGTCAAGGGTCCGTGACCTACCTCGGGCACCAGGTGGGAAGCGGGCTGGTGGCCCCGCTGCAACCTAAAATTGCTGCCATCCAGTCCTGGCAGCCCCCCGTCACCCAGACCGAGGTCCGAGCCTTCTTGGGACTCACCGGCTACTACCGGCGGTTCGTGAGGGACTACGGCAGCATTGTGGGGCCCCTCACGGGTCTCACGTCCAAAAACCAGCCGAAGCGGATTAACTGGACCACCGACTGTCAAGCGGCCTTCGAAAAGCTGAAGGCCGCCCTGTGCACCGCCCCTGTGCTCCAGGCCCCCGATTACAGTCGGGAATTCATTGTACAGACAGACGCCTCCGACCACGGCATCGGAGCGGTTCTTTCCCAACTGAACCCCGAGGGCCATGACCAGCCGGTGGCCTTCATCAGCAGACGTCTCCTGGCCCGAGAACAGCGCTGGAGCACAATCGAGAGGGAGGCCTTCGCAGTGGTGTGGGCCCTCAAAAAGCTCCGGCCCTATCTCTTCGGTACCCACTTCCGGGTACAAACCGACCATCGACCCCTGCAGTGGCTGATGCAGATGCGGGGGGAGAACCCAAAACTATTGCGCTGGTCCATCTCCCTGCAGGGAATGGACTTCACCGTGGAACACCGACCGGGCCAAGACCACGCCAACGCAGATGGCCTGGCACGCTTCTTCCGCCTCGACGAGGAGAGTCCCCAGGAAGATGGGTGACTCTCCCCGCCTTCAGCTGGGGGGGACGCATGTTGGACAGGCCACACGAAGGGCTTGCTCCCCCCCCGCATGACAGGGCCTAAGCCCCGGCCCGCCAGGCGTGACCCACACGAATCACCCGCACTCCGTCTCCCGACGGAACTCCTGCCCCCGGACCTCCATGTATCACGGGACCGAGCCACCACCGGCTCCCCCGGCCGGATCAAGCCGCCATCTTGGGCCCTGCGCCACGAGGCCGCGTGGCCTCCACCCGACCCTAACCCCGGGCCTGGCCGGCCCCGGCATCCCGGCACCACCATCCACCCAGGAGGTGAGCGGACCACTTGGCAGGTCAATGGGAGAACGAAGCGTCAAGGGCTCTCCCCCGCCAGGTGCCGATCGCCTCCAGCTCCCCCAGGCGCTGGCTCCACCCCCTGCTGGGTGTCTGGACACCTTCATCCCGGACCCTCCGACCTCCAAGTGCGAGGGTCCGGACATCAAAGGGCGCCAGACCTATAACTAGGGCAGCTCCGGAGCAGGACGGTAGTTGTATCCTGGAGTCGAGAGACACCGAGAGAACTCAGCCTTGACGGACTACTGGCGCTGCCGTAGCCCTATCTTGTGAACTATCGTCCTGCCTGCTGGTGCTGCCGCGGCCTTCTGCAACATCCATCCTCGTCGGGACCTGCTGGCGCTGCCGCGGCCCGTTGTAACGACCATCCTCACCGGGACCTGCTGGCGCTGCCGCGGACCGTGCATCGACCATCTCTCCGGGACCTGCTGGCGCTGCCGCGGACCGTGTATCAACCATCTTCACCGGGACCTGCTGGCGCTGCCGCGGCCCGTCCCAGCTAGAACACCGAGCTCGAGGATTGTGAGCTATCCACCATACCACCTCAACTACCAGACCGGTAACCAGACTGTCCCGCTACCCCCTTTCCCCATCTTGAGAGACTTGAATCGAGGGGACCCCTGAGTCCAGACCTCCTTGTACCTTCCATCGTACCGTAAGAAATTGCCTATAAAGAACGCTAAATCTTCTCCTTGTGTGGTGTCTGTCTGTGGGGGGGGAAGTTATTTATCTGTACGATCGCTGGAGACGGCTCTCCCCGGAGACCTCTCCCCTTGTCCTCGGCCGACCCTCCCGGTCCGTCTAACAAAATCCCACACTGGCATCAGTATGGGTTTAATGTGCTGAGAAGTTTGATACCAAACTTCTCAGTCTTTAGTGTTGCCATTATGGTGCTGTGGAGCTCGTGTTTTACGAGCTCTCAGCACCATGTACTCTTAAATGGCAGCACTGCACTTACAGTGCTCAGGAATGGACCTGGGCACTGTAGGGGCACAGGGCTCCTGCTCCTGTGCCCACGCCATTGGCATAAGGCACCAAGCAAGAGGGGTGGCTGATGTGTGCCATGGCAGTGTAGGTGATGGGCATGGCACACAGGGATGTGTGTCATGTCGACTTTGTTTTTGTCTTGCACCCAAACACTCAGCCTGCAAAGGCAGTGTGTGTGTGTAAGGGTACAATGCCTCTAAGGGTGGCACAAGGAGTGCTGCAGCCCTTAGAGGCCTTTCCTGGTCACAAGGCCCTGGGAACCTAGGGTACTATTTACCAGGGGCTGACATGTGGCCAGGGTTTGCCAATTTGGGTTTGGTTCGTTTTAGGGAAGGAACATAGGCCCTGGGCACCTGATTGGCAGGAGTCCAGAGCACACTCAGTCAAAGTACATACAGCGAAAAGTGGAAGCATACCATACAAGAAAGATGGCACTTTCTCACACACCCCAGTTCAGACATGGCCATATGCAAATCAATCTGACCCTGCGCCTCATGGGAACAGTCCAGCCCGTACTGCCAAACCATGCCTTTCCTGGACTGGAAACAAGCTACCTAGGACCGGTTTATAGCATTTCAGCCAGGCTTGCTTGAATCCAGTGGCAAAGTGAGCAAGGGACTCACGTCTGAGCATACCCTGCCAACTTATGGCGAACAAAGCGGTACAAGAGGGGGTGGTGATGGACGGAGCATCAGAACCAATCAAACACTCACAACCAGTCAACAGATATGGGCTTGATCCATCACCGTTCTTTAGCCCACTCTTCCACCCCAGTTCAGACATGGCCATATGCAAATCAGTCTGACCCTGTGCCTTATGGGAATAATCCAGCCCGAACTGCCAAGCCATGCCTTCCCTGGACTGGAAACAAGCTTCCTAGGACTGGTTTCCGGCATTTCAGCCGTCTTCAGCCAGGCTTGTTTGAATACAGTGGCAAAGTGAGCAAGGGACTCATGTCTGAGCATACCCTGCTCACTTATGGCAAACAAAGCGGTACAAAAGGGGGTGGTGATGGACGGAGCATCAGAACCAATCAAACACTCACACCCTGTCAACAGATCTGGGTTTGATCCATCTTCATTCTTTAGCCCACTCTGCCACCCCAGATCAGACATGGCCATATGTAAATCAGTCTGACCCTGTGCCTCATGGGAACAGTCCAGCCCAAACTGCCAAGCCATGCCTTCCCTGAACCAGAAACAAGCTTCCTAGGACCGGTTTCTGGCATTTCAGCCTTCTTCAGCCAGGCTTGTTTGAATCCAGTGGCAAAGTGAGCAAGGGACTCACGTCTGAGCATACCCTGCCAACTTATGGCGAACAAAGCGGTACAAAAGGGGGTGGTGATGGACGGAGCATCAGAACCAATCAAACACTCACACCCAGTCAACAGATCTGGGTTTGATCCATCACTGTTTTTTAGCCCACTATGCCACCCCAGTTCAGACATGGCCATATGCAAATCAGTCTGACCCTGTGCCTCATGGGAACAGTCCAGCCCGAATTGCCAAGCCATGCCTTCTCTGGACCGGAAACAAGCTTCCTAGGACCGGTTTCTGGCATTTCAACCGTCTTCAGCCAGGCTTGCTTGAATCCAGTGGCAAAGTGAGCAAGGGACTCACGTCTGAGCATACCCTGGCGAACAAAGCGGTACCAAAGGGGGTGGTGATGGACGGAGCATCAGAACCAATCAAACACTCACACTCAGTCAAAAGATCTGGGTTTAATCCATCACTGTTCTTTAGCCCACTCTGCCACCCTCTGAGAAAGTGGCTCTGTATATACTGTTCCTTAATAGGTACAGGGTGTACAGAGTCCACAGTCCCCCAGGGTTTGACAGAGGTTAAAGTTAGATATAACCTTACTCTCTAAAGTGGTAGCTTGGTCGAGCAGTAAGGCAGTATCAGAGGACAGTGTAAAGCATTTGTTGTACACACTCAGCCAGCAAATGGTCTCACACACTCAATAACTGAAAACAAGGCCAATGGTTTATATATAAAAAATATATGCTTGTTTTATTTTAGAACCAACACTTGGATTTAAAATATACTTTCTCAGAATGAGATGTTTCATATAAATACTTGTGCAATATGCAATTGACTTTTGTAAACAGTTACAAGTGGTTGCAATAGGCAACTCTATTTTAAACACAACATTGCATTGAGTTCAATGGAAAATTCAAGTTATTTGCAACAGATTACTTTTTAGATTACTTTTGGAATTCCAGAACTAGATCCCAGATTCAATCCTGGGTCAGTACTCAGAATCAAGTGATGAAAGTCGACTTAATTACTGTAATGATTTTTAAACAATATTTAGCTATTTTAAAAGTTGACACTTTGAAAATATTTCAAAGAAAACAGTCCATGATTCCCTATGGAAGAAAATTCAAGTTGCAGGTACAGTATGTTCTCGTTACTTTTGTAATCCAGTACTGGGTGCCTAGACTCAGTACTGGGACCTTTATCCAAAACAGGTAAGTAATTACGTTTTCAGATATTATACGATTTTTGAAGAATATTTAAAGATTGCAGAAATCGACACTTAGAAGAAATTTCACAGAAAAACAGTCAATGGTTTCCTACGGAAGGAAATTGGGTTACGGGTATGTACAGTTGTAAGTATTTTTCAGAGTCAGTGCTGGGCACCAAGAACCAGCACTGGGAGCTCACCGAAGAGCAGGTGAGTAATTTCGTTTTCGTTACTCGGCTGATTTTTGGTGAATTTTTTAAGATTTGAAAAGTCCACACTTTGAAGAAATTTCAGGAAAAAGCCAGTCAATGTTACCCTATGAGGAAAATAGAGTTATCGGTTTAAGGGTAAGTACTCGACTGGCAGAGTTGAGGTTCTGGGTATAGACTCAGGGGTCCCCCAGGGTCAGGTAGGTACAGTTGGTTCACCCTCAGCGGCTCTTGGGCGGGCGGGTGCAGAGAGAGTTAGGCCCAATGTTATCCTATGAGGGATAGGGGGGCCTTGGTTGGTGGCTACTGACTGGCAAGCCACGCGGCTGTGGGAGCTGGGCTCCTGGTCACTTACTCAGGGCAAGTGGGGAAGTAGGTAGGTGTAGAGTTTTTACTGCCAGGGACACTCGGGCGGCTGGGTGCAGGGTGCTTTTGAGCCTTCGGGCGCTCAATTGATTTCAATGGGAAATCTCCGGTTTAGAAAAAGACTGCAAGCTCGGGGACGAGGACTCTTCAGGTGCCACCACCACTTCGAGAGGTAAGTTGGGTAATTGGAGGATAGGTAGGTACCCCGGGATTGGGCACAGGGGGCCGCGGGGCGCCGCGTGCAGGGGTGCCTTTTGGTGTCGGGAAATCTTACCCTCTGTTGATCGCGGTAGGGGGGGCACCTTGTTCTGAGGCTGCAGGCTTCTTCAGGAGTGTCGAGGGAGGTCCTTGGGTGCCGCACTCGGGGTCACAGTCGCCGTGGGGTCGTCCTCGTGGTCTTTGTTCACTCCGGCACTGGCCAGGCTTGGTTGGTGCAGAGTGTGCTGGGTTCGCGGTTCCGGGCTGCTGCTGCTAGAGGTAGGTTTTGAGTAGAGCCTCTACTCATGGGAATCCCAGGGGCTTAGAGCCAAAAGTTAGCCAGGTCCTCCGGGGTTGGTGAGGTTGCTGGCCACAAGAGATGCCGGGTTGGAGCAGGAGCAGGGTCGAGGGTCGACAGGCCGGTAGGGCTGGGGCCAAGCAGTTGGTGTCTTCCTCTTTTCAGCAGCTGCAGGGCAGGTCTTCTTTCTTCTTGCTCTTCTTTGTAATTTTTGAATCTGTAATCTGGGGAAGGAAGGTTCAGGGTGCCCCTAAATACTAGATTTAGGGGCGTTACAGGTAGGTGAAGGGCAGGGACCAATGGGTCCCTGTCCTGGGGTGGGTACACCCCCCTATCCTGCCTCTTTCCTGTGGGAGGGGGCAGTAGCCTAGTCCTGATAGGGTAGGGCTCCCCATCTTCAAGATGGCGAGAGCCCGGAGATGTGCTTCACCTCGCCTCCCCCACCTGAGGGGTGGGGTTGGCAGGTTGGCACATCCCCTGTCCTTATTTGGGGTTTCCAGCCAAAGCTTCCCGCCAGAGTGGGGGGTTGCAGTGGCCTGGGGAAGCTCACAGAGGCGGCATGCCTTTGAAGCTTCCCCCTGCCCATCCTGGGGGAGGAGATTTAGCACCTCGCCCAGGATGTGCATTGTTGCAGGCCCAGGAGAGCAGGGGCTCTCCTACCCAGGGGTCCAGCAACATGTCTGCGTGGTGGCAGCCTAGGCAGCCTCAGAGCTGACGTGGATTGTAGGTTAGGTTTAAGGGGGCACCTCTAAAATGCCCTCTGGGGTGCTGGGTACATTAAATCCCACACTGGCATCAGTATGGGTTTAATGTGCTGAGAAGTTTGATACCAAACTTCTCAGTCTTTAGTGTTGCCATTATGGTGCTGTGGAGCTCGTGTTTTACGAGCTCTCAGCACCATGTACTCTTAAATGGCAGCCCTGCACTTACAGTGCTCAGGAATGGACCTGGGCACTGTAGGGGCACAGGGCTCCTGCTCCTGTGCCCACACCATTGGCATAAGGCACGCAGCAAGAGGGGTGGCTGATGTGTGCCATGGCAGTGTAGGTGATGGGCATGGCACACAGGGATGTGTGTCATGTCGACTTTGTTTTTGTCTTGCACCCAAACACTCAGCCTGCAAAGGCAGTGTGTGTGTGTAAGGGTACGATGCCTCTAAGGATGGCACAAGGAGTGCTGCAGCCCTTAGAGGCCTTCCCTGGTCACAAGGCCCTGGGAACCTAGGGTACTATTTACCAGGGGCTGACATGTGGCCAGGGTTTGCCAATTTGGGTTTGGTTTGTTTTAGGGAAGGAACATAGGCCCTGGGCACCTGATTGGCAGGAGTCCAGAGCACACTCAGTCAAAGTACATACAGCGAAAAGTGGAAGCATACCATGCAAGAAAGATGGCACTTTCTCACACACCCCAGTTCAGACATGGCCATATGCAAATCAATCTGACGCTGCGCCTCATGGGAACAGTCCAGCCCGTACTGCCAAACCATGCCTTTCCTGGACTGGACTGGACTGGACTGGACTGGAAACAAGCTACCTGGGACCGGTTTCTAGCATTTCAGCCAGGCTTGCTTGAATCCAGTGGCAAAGTGAGCAAGGGACTCACGTCTGAGCATACCCTGCCAACTTATGGCGATCAAAACGGTACAAGAGGGGGTGGTGATGGACGGAGCATCAGAACCAATCAAACACTCACACCCAGTCAACAGATCTGGACTTGATCCATCACCGTTCTTTAGCCCACTCTACCACCCCAGTTCAGACCTGGCCATATGCAAATCAGTCTGACCCTGTGCCTCATGGGAACAATCCAGTTCGAACTGCCAAGCCATGCCTTCCCTGGACTGGAAACAAGCTTCCTAGGACCGGTTTCTGGCATTCCAGCCGTCTTCAGCCAGGCTTGCTTGAATCCAGTGGCAAAGTGAGCAAGGGACTCACGTCTGAGCATACCCTGCCCGCTTATGGCAAAAAAAGCGGTACAAAAGGGGGTGGTGATGGACGGAGCATCAGAACCAATCAAACACTCCCACTCTGTCAACAGATATGGGTTTGATCCATCTCCGTTCTTTAGCCCACTCTGCCATCCCAGATCATACATGGCCATATGCAAATCAGTCTGACCCTGTGCCTCATGGGAACAGTCCAGCCCAAACTACCAAGCCATGCCTTCCCGGGACCAGAAACAAGCTTCCTAGGACCGGTTTCTGGCATGTCAGCCGTCTTCAGCCAGGCTTGTTTGAATCCAGTGGCAAAGTGAGCAAGGGACTCACGTCTGAGCATACCCTGCCAACTTATGGCGATCAAAGCGGTACAAAAGGGGGTGGTGATGGACGGAGCATCAGAACCAATCAAACACTCACACACAGTCAACAGATCTGGGTTTGATCCATCACCGTTTTTTAGCCCACTATGCCACCCCAGTTCAGACATGGCCATATGCAAATCAGTCTGACCCTGTGCCTCATGGGAACAGTCCAGCCCGAATTGCCAAGCCATGCCTTCTCTGGACCGGAAACAAGCTTCCTAGGACCGGTTTCTGGCATTTCAACCGTCTTCAGCCAGGCTTGCTTGAATCCAGTGGCAAAGTGAGCAAGGGACTCACGTCTGAGCATACCCTGGCGAACAAAGCGGTACAAAAGGGGGTGGTGATGGACGGAGCATCAGAACCAATCAAACACTCACACTCAGTCAACAGATCTGGGTTTGATCCATCACTGTTCTTTAGCCCACTCTGCCACCCTCTGAGAAAGTGGCTCTGTATTTACTGTTCCTTAATAGGTACAGGGTGTACAGAGTCCACAGTCCCCCAGGGTTTGACAGAGGTTAAAGTTAGATATAACCTTACTCTCTAAAGTGGTAGCTTGGTCAAGCAGTAAGGCAGTATCAGAGGACAGTGTAAAGCTTTTGTTGTACACACTCAGCCAGCAAATGGTCTCACACACTCAATAACTGAAAACGAGGCCAATGGTTTATATATAAAAAATATATGCTTGTTTTATTTTAGAACCAACACTTGGATTTAAAATATACTTTCTCAGAATGAGATGTTTCATATAAATACTTTTGCAATATGCAATTGACTTTTGTAAACAGTTACAAGTGGTTGCAATAGGCAACTCTATTTTAAACACAACATTGCATTGAGTTCAATGGAAAATTTCAGTTATTTGCAACAGATTACTTTTTAGATTACTTTTGGAATTCCAGAACTGGATCCCAGATTCAGTCCTGGGTCAGTACTCAGAATCAAGTGATGAAAGTCGACTTAATTACTGTAATGATTTTTAAACAATATTTAGCTATTTTAAAAGTTGACACTGAAAATATTTCAAAGAAAACAGTCCATGATTCCCTATGGAAGAAAATTCAAGTTGCAGGTACAGTATGTTCTCGTTACTTTTGTAATCCAGTACTGGGTGCCTAGACTCAGTACTGGGACCTTTATCCAAAACAGGTAAGTAATTACGTTTTCAGATATTATACGATTTTTGAAGAATATTTAAAGATTGCAGAAATCGACACTTAGAAGAAATTTCACAGAAAAACAGTCAATGGTTTCCTACGGAAGGAAATTGGGTTACGGGTAAGTACAGTTGTAAGTATTTTTCAGAGTCAGTGCTGGGCACCAAGAACCAGCACTGGGAGCTCACCTAAGAGCAGGTGAGTAATTTCGTTTTCGTTACTCGGCTGATTTTTGGTGAATTTTTTAAGATTTGAAAAGTCCTCACTTGGAAGAAATTTCAGGAAAAAGCCAGTCAATGTTACCCTATGAGGAAAATAGAGTTATCGGTTTAAGGGTAAGTACTCGACTGGCAGAGTTGAGGTTCTGGGCATAGACTCAGGGGTCCCCCAGGGTCAGGTAGGTACAGTTGGTTCACCCTCAGCGGCTCTTGGGCGGCCGGGTGCAGAGAGAGTTAGGCCCAATGTTATCCTATGAGGGATAGGGGGGCCTTGGTTGGTGGCTACTGACTGGCAAGCCACGCGGCTGTGGGAGCTGGGCTCCTGGTCACTTACTCAGGGCAAGTGGGGAAGTAGGTAGGTGTAGAGTTTTTACTGCCAGGGACACTCGGGCGGCTGGGTGCAGGGTGCTTTTGAGCCTTCGGGCGCTCAATTGATTTCAATGGGAAATCTCCGGTTTAGAAAAAGACTGCAAGCTCTGGGACGAGGACTCTTCAGGTGCCACCACCACTTCGAGAGGTAAGTTGGGTAATTGGAGGATAGGTAGGTACCCCGGGATTGGGCACAAGGGCCCGCGGGGCGCCGCGTGCAGGGGTGCCTTTTGGTGTCGGGAAATCTTACCCTCTGTTGATCGCGGTAGGGGGGGCACCTTGTTCTGAGGCTGCAGGCTTCTTCAGGAGTGTCGAGGGAGGTCCTTGGGTGCCGCACTCGGGGTCACAGTCGCCGTGGGGTCGTCCTCGTGGTCTTTGTTCACTCCGGCACTGGCCAGGCTTGGTTGGTGCAGAGTGTGCTGGGTTCGCGGTTCCGGGCTGCTGCTGCTAGAGGTAGGTTTTGAGTAGAGCCTCTACTCATGGGAATCCCAGGGGCTTAGAGCCAAAAGTTAGCCAGGTCCTCCGGGGTTGGTGAGGTTGCTGGCCACAAGAGATGCCGGGTTGGAGCAGGAGCAGGGTCGAGGGTCGACAGGCCGGTAGGGCTGGGGCCAAAGCAGTTGGTGTCTTCCTCTTTTCAGCAGCTGCAGGGCAGGTCTTCTTTCTTCTTGCTCTTCTTTGTAATTTTTGAATCTGGAATCTGGGGAAGGAAGGTTCAGGGTGCCCCTAAAAACTAGATTTAGGGGCGTTACAGGTAGGTGAAGGGCAGGGACCAATGGGTCCCTGTCCTGGGGTGGGTACACCCCCCTATCCTGCCTCTTTCCTGTGGGAGGGAGGCAGTAGCCTAGTCCTGATAGGGTAGGGCTCCCCATCTTCAAGATGGCGAGAGCCCGGAGATGTGCTTCACCTCGCCTCCCCCACCTGAGGGGTGGGGTTGGCAGGTTGGCACATCCCCTGTCCTTATTTGGGGTTTCCAGCCAAAGCTTCCCTCCAGAGTGGGGTGTTGCAGTGGCCTGGGGAAGCTCACAGAGGCGGCATGCCTTTGAAGCTTCCCCCTGCCCATCCTGGGGGAGGAGATTTAGCACCTCGCCCAGGATGTGCATTGTTGCAGGCCCAGGAGAGCAGGGGCTCTCCTACCCAGGGGTCCAGCAACATGTCTGCGTGGTGGCAGCCTAGGCAGCCTCAGAGCAGACGTGGATTGTAGGTTAGGTTTAAGGGGGCACCTCTAAAATGCCCTCTGGGGTGCTGGGTACATTAAATCCCACACTGGCATCAGTATGGGTTTAATGTGCTGAGAAGTTTGATACCAAACTTCTCAGTCTTTAGTGTTGCCATTATGGTGCTGTGGAGCTCGTGTTTTACGAGCTCTCAGCACCATGTACTCTTAAATGGCAGTGATGCAGATTGGGGTGTATATAATCTCCCTACTTCCACGGATAGAGTAATTTCACAGTTACACGCACATACACTCACCATACACTAGGGCCCATTTCACTAACACACACTCAAATACTCTACCAGAATTGAACCTGTGGAAAGAACCTCCTAAACCCCACACCTACACCGAGGTCAATAAGACCTAGCTATTGCAATTGTCATGATCTAAACAATCTATACATCAATAATCAAATAGAGTACTCAATAATTGACAAGAAATAATCACCAACACCGTATTAAAGTTATGATTCTATATCTAAAGTTAGTCAAAAGAAATTAATCAGAATAAATCATTTTCTCATAATTACCTATTCTAGCTAAATGTCAGAATGGGTCATCAGGACAAGTCTCTCGGTAGAAATCTCCCAAGTCACCGTCCTCACAGCATCGATCCTCACCAACGCAGGTTTGGGAAGAAAGTAAAACCGCAATGGAATGGAACCCTCTCTGGTCTAATATATTTATAATAATTCAAACAAAGGAAAGAAACATTTAATTTCCTCTTCATCCGCCGAACCGCTGAGCAGAGCGAGAAGGAAAGGATGTAGCATCGCTACATTTTGAAAAATCTCCGCTCAGAAAAAGTCACAAAAATAAAAAGACAGAACAGGAACTAAGTCTACAAATGTTTCTTCTCAACTTCCACATATTTCCTCTGGTGAGCTCACAGCTTGGAGTCTTTCTTTAAAGCTCCTTTGTTTTCCAAGGCTGCCAAGGCTGCTGTCCAGTGCGTCTGGAAACATGCCCAGATCTGCTGCTGTCCTCACGGAAAGTTTTAACCAGGCAAGGACTGTGGACAGATGACTTGCGTCCATATTCAGCAAGGCCTTTTCCATCACGAATTCTCTCTCGTAACCAGGCTTCAAAAGTCAGCCATCTTTTAGTAGGCCACAATAGGCCACAATAGACCATCTTAATTAAAAGAGACAAAACAACATTACCACAGCATAATGATTAAACAGTGTTAACCCCACTAATACCCTTATGTGTATGCAATTATCTAGCTTCAGCAACACAGAAAAGCATTAATTCAAAAGCGTTTCGTGCTTAAAAATAAACAGCACTCAGCAACGTTAATTTAATAAAACATGCACATTTATTAATAGCAATACAAAAGCATTTCCCCCGTGTCGGTTTTGTCGGTTTTTCTCTTGTTAATACATACGTATTGATTAATAAAAAACATTTACACAAAACAAATAATTAATAATTAAAATTAGTACTTTTATTTTTACCACGTTTAGACAACTGAAGCTTCAAAACCCGATGAATTTTCAACAGAAAACTCTGCTCCAGCAATCCCCCCTTTGGTGATTTTTATCACCAAATAATCCACAAAAAAATTTTTTGTGAAATTTAGTCCCAATTTAGGAGAAGTTTGAAATTTCTTTTTCCTCCTTACACAACACTACACACCAGACACTCTTTCATCATCCCTCTTTGTTTCTAAGTAGACACTCTCCCTTAATTCTTCTAATTCAATTTCTTGTGGTTCTCTTTTCAACTTTTTATTTCTCTTTTCATTGTTTCTTTTAATTAACTTCTTTCTCCCTCCCCTGTTTTTACAACACACACACACCAATCTCAATATCAATAAAGCAACAATTATACAAGTTAAAGGAAACAATATCTTACCTATAATAGTACTACCTATTTTTGCAATAAAACTCTTAACAGCTATCACCTTATTAGCTATTTTAGTCCAGATACTTTCAGCTTCAAGTGGTACCAATTCTTCATGCAAATCAGTAATATTTTTGATATAGACCTTCAGGTCTTTGCTTTCGTCTGGAATGTAAGTGCAACAATGTTGAACTTTCAGCATTCCACAAACTCCACCCTCCTTAGCCAATAATATATCAAGAGCAAGTCTATTTTGCATAGACATAGCACGTACGGCAATTAATTCCGTATTCACCAAAAGAAACCCTCCAGCGGTATTTGTCGATAAGCGATCCACCACTGTCGACAGTTTCCGAATCCCATTAGCATTTAAAGAAATTCCCACTGCTGGAATTAAAGCTCCAAAAATGTCACCCACAATTTCAGACCAAGTTTCCCTCTTGAAGCGCATTAGTAAATTAATATGTTCTACATCTGCTATTCTATCTATATGAAAAATCTTTGGAAAAACCAGGCCCACATAACACGTGCCATACCAATGGTCAGGCAACTTGTAATAAGCCTTGTTCCCACAAACATAATATACTCCTGGAAAAATTGTATCTTCTCCACCTCTGAAACCCCATCCTGTTGCAATGAAGTATGTATCATGACACTCACTAGTCCCAACAAAATATGTATCATATTGGGATTTCCCTCTTGTAATGCACAGCTTACCCTTCTGTGGTGCATCTAAAGCTAAAGTTGGACTAGCTCCATTTCTCAATTCTTTTCCCATCTCAATGTCCCAAATTGTCTCACTCACTTTATGTTTCCCTGCTTTTTCATGCATACTCAATCTCCTCTCCTCCACCATGTTCAGGAAAGCTTTCTCCTCTTCTTCCAAACTACAAGTTAAATTATTCTTAAAAATGTAATCTAATGTTAATTCTTCTTTTTCAATAAAAATCTCACCAAAAATGTTAGCTTCTTTAGCTGGATTCAGCTCTTTGTTCATTGGCAAGTGCCCAAAAATACTATCTTTGTTAGACATCTTATAATCTATTTTCCCTAACAAATAAAAAACACTACTTAATACACTACAAGAAATTCCATACGTAGCTGGTAAATGGTGATAAGTAACACCCTCTGAAACGGATGCAGGTAGTTGCATACAAACGTAGCAATCCCTTACTTCCATTGTTTTCACATATTCGTATAACAATTTTGAAAAAACATTACTCGAAAAATTATTAATTGACCTATCTTTATGCATGTAAGTATTACTAATTCTAGTTGGAACTACTTTTTGCGAATTCTTTTCTACATTTGTCTCATTCTCAGTATGTATTCCAAATGTACCTATTGAAACTCTAAATGTAACTAATAAAGCTAAAATACCCCATAATAGCATTAATAATCCAGTACAGCAGCAGCACATTCTACACCATCTTTTTAAGAAGGCACATCTACTTTGTTTATTCTCTATGTTAGCCATTTTACTACTTTGACCTTGTCTTTTGACTTAGCCTCTACTACTCCACTACTATATTACTCAAACTTTGGATTACTTCAGACAGCTGAATTTCAGACTTTATCCTTTTCACTTTTCCCAAGTGATTTCTTCAGTTCACTCAATTTGGATATTCATCACTTTTCACTCCTTCTTCTTCAGCAACATCAAATTGTATCAGATCATCAACAACATCCTGTGCATCTGATTCTTCTCCAATGTCAGTCAGGATAACTTTTAAGATTCCAACAGATCCTTCCTTTTCCTCAACCACTTTTCTCAAGATCCCCTCCGGATTATCTCGAGTCACTGTTTCTTCTTTTCCTTCTTCAGACAGTGCCACATAAGACCATTCCGGTGATCTGTACTTTTGGTTGGGTCTTCTAATTCTCTTTATTTCCTCAGGTTCTCTTGACTCCTTTTGTTCCTTCCTTTTTACTTCGTTTTGACTCGATACTTCATTCACTTGTTCAGCTTTCGATGTATTTCCTCTTATCAGTCTGTATCTCAGCCTCTTTACTCTGTTGTTAGGCCAAAAATCTCCTCTTATGACCTTTTTCGGTCTTATCTCCGTATTATTTCTTTCTCCAATCCAAGTTCTCTTTCTCAGAACTCGACCCTTTGATTTTTCACTTTCACTTTCATCCGATTCTGTTTCAAATGCCTCTTGTTCTTCAGCAGTTTTCTTTCGCTCTTGTTTTTCAGCAGTTTTCTTTCGCTCCACAGTCTTTTTCACCACTCTTTGAGACTTCCCTACTTCTTTCCCTCCTCGGGTCTCCGACACGCAATCTTCTTGCTGTCTATTTGTCCCTTCACCTAACTTATTAGAAGAGTTCCCTACACTTCCTCGGGGGTCTTCCGCAATCTGTCCCTCTCTATCTTCTTCTGACCCTACTTCTTCAGAAATAATCTCAAGTGGTTCTTCAATCTCCTCCTCTTCTAATTCAGGAGTAATTTCTGTGGATCTGCTCTTTTCTTTTCTCTTTCCTCTACTGCTTTTTGGAACTTCAGGCTCTCTTTCAGAATCAGATCTCCTTTCTGAAATTTTCAATGGTTCTCTTGAACTTGTAGGAAAAGCTTCTTTTCCTGAACCTTGATCCTTTCTTACTGGTTCTGGGTCTTCATCATCACTGGAATCTGACTCTTCAAAATACTCTCTACCAGTCCCATCCTTTGGGTTTGGAACTCTCAGAGTATGACTCGCATGCACCTAGTTTTTCACACCAGCACACTTCACTGCAGTCGTCGTAGTTAGAATGACTTGTCTTGGTCTTCCCCACCTTGGAACCAAGCAATTTCTTCTTCTGTGCACCTTAATCCTCACCCAGTCCCCTGGACTCAGATCATGAGCTTGCTTCTTCTCAAGTGTAGTAGCTTCTTCTCCAATCTGGTGAAACACAGAATGAACTGCGTCAGCCAGGCCTTTACAGTAATCCAAAATCATGTCATCAGTTATTGTCATCAACTTATTGACAGATACATATGCATGTCGCATTGCACGTCCCATGATTATCTCGTGCGGACTTAAACCAGTAGTTCTATCTGGAGTAGATCTAATAGTCATTAGCACTAGAGGCAAAACATCAGGCCATTTCATGCCAGTGGCTAAGCACATCTTACCAATCCTGTTCTTGATTGTGCCGTTTATCTGCTCAACAACACCAGAAGCCTCTGGTCTGTATGCACAATGTAGCTTCTGCTGTATGCTTAATGCTTCACAAATCAAACTCATGAGTTCATTATAGAAGTGTCCACCTCTATCAGACTCAATCGTTACTGGAAATCCGTACCTAGGAATCAACTCTCTTAACAGTAACTTTGCCACTGTTACTCCATCATTTCTCCTAGTCGGATAGGCCTCAACCCATCTTGAAAACAAACAGACTACAACTAGTACATATCTCAGTCTGTTCACTTGGGGCATTTCAATGAAATCAATCTGCATTCTTGTAAAAGGACCTCCTTCTCTGCCTATTGTTCCCAGACTCACCACTGTCTTCTTCCCAGTGTTAAATTGCTGGCAAATCAAACATCTTTGACAGATACTCTCTGCAATTGTCCTGAACTTTGCATTGTACCAGGTTTGTTTGAAGGACCTAATCATCGCATCCCTCCCCAAATGTCCCTGGCCATGATACATCCTTGCCATTGCTGACAGCATGGAGTTGGGCATTACTGGTCTGCCATCTCTATAGACCCAAACATGGTCTGTCTCTCTTGGGGCACAACCTGCCTTAATCCAATCTTTCTTTTCTTCCTCCTCTGCCTCATCCTGCAACTGTTTCACTTCATCCCATGTCTCTAAGACATTAGTAAACATCACAGAACAAAAAGACATTTCACTCTCTCGTTCCCGATTAATAGATTGGTTATTTCTTGCACAGTATTGTGCAATGTCGTTAGCGTATCTGTTTCCAACTGTCACAAAATCGTCTCCTACTCCATGGGCAGCACATTTCACAACTGCTAATTCTTTAGGCAGCTGTATCGCCTCAAGCAATTTCCCAATCACTTCAGCATTCTTTATTGGAGTCCCACTCGACGTCAAGAAACCTCTTTGTAGCCAAAGTTGGCCAAAGTCATGCACAACTCCAAATCCATACTGACTATCAGTCATCACAGTCGTTCTCAAATCTTTCCCAATTTCACAAGCTTTTGTCAATGCAATTATTTCAGCAACTTGCGCAGATTTCACTCCTTTCAATGATGATGCTTCCATTACTTCTGAAACCTTACACACTGCATATGCTGCACATAGCACACCCTCATCATTCCTCAGGCATGATCCATCCACAAACAACACATGATCACTCTCATGCAAGGGAAGATCCCTTATGTCTGGTCTCGGTTTTGTACAGTAATCAAGCACATCCAAACAATTGTGATCATCTTCTGTTTTCACACCCACATTTTCAATATCCGGCAACAATGTCGCTGGATTCACATTCACACATCTCTCAAGAGTCACATTTGATGCTCCCAGAATGACTTTTTCATATTTAGTCAACCGACTATGTGACATGTACTGAGTTCTGCTTCTCGTCAAAAGAATTGCCACATTATGAGGTACGAATACCCTTACAGGATATCCCATTATGATTCCCTCACTCTGTTCTAGGCTTCTGCATGTTGCAGCCACAGATTTCAGACAACCTGGTAAACCCACAGCTACAGGGTCAAGTGTCGATGAGAAGTACGCAATAGGCCTTCTCAGTAATCCATGCTTCTGAATTAACACTGAAAGTGCACATCCATTTCTCTCACTGCAATACAATTCAAACTCCTTTTCATAATCAGGCATACCCAAAGCAGTGGCTTCACACATTCTGATTTTCAGCTCTTCGAATGCTGCCATTTGTTCTCCATCTAGTTCCAATGGGTCTGTCATCTCACTTTTAGTCAGCTTAATCAGTGGCTTCGCTATCAGCGAAAAATTAATTATCCACTGACGACAATAACCCACCATTCCCAGGAACATTCTCACTTCCCTCTGGGTCTTTGGGGCTTTCATTTCTCTGATAATTTTGATCCTGTCATCAGTCACTTTTCTCAGACCTTTCTCAATATTATGTCCAAGATAATGCACCTCTTTCTTGCAGAACTGCAATTTAGCTGGAGATACTTTTAACCCTCCATCTGCCAGATGATTCAGTAAAGCTATAGTATCTACTTCACAAGCTTCACGTGTCTTTGATGCCACAAGTAGGTCATCGATATATTGCACTAGTACTGAGTTTTCAGGCATGATCAAACTTTCCAATGACTTTTTCAATAACTGATTGAATATTGAAGGACTCTCTGTATACCCCTGTGGGATACGACACCATGCTAAAATACGCTGGCCAAATCTAAATGCAAAAATCGGCTGACTGTCATGATGCAATGGAATTGAAAAGAAAGCATGACACAAATCAATCACTGTATACCACTCAGCATCATGTGGAATCTGATACAAAATCACTGATGGATTTGGCACAATAGGACAACATGCCACCACAATTTGATTAACTTTTCTCAAATCCTGTACGATCCTGAATTTCCCATTAGGCTTCTTTAGCCCCATTATCGGTGAATTACACGGACTACTCAGTAGTTCTCTCAGAACTCCCTGCTGAATCATTTTCTCAATTATAGGAGTTATTCCCTCAATTATTTCTGGTGTCATTTTGTACTGAGGAATGTTAGGATAAGTAATTCCCTCTTTCACTGAAATTTTCACAGGATCTACATTATTCATCAATCCCACATCCTCTCCAGTAAAATCCCAAACTGTCCTTTTCACTGTGTCTCTCAGCTCTTGAGGCAAATCCTCTGGATCAAACACAGCATATGCACCAATTAACTCACTTTCTCTATTTTCTAGAGTCACTCGGTACAAAACATCCTCATCTGGTGTTTCAAAAGCTATTCCATCTGGTGTACAAAAAATTGTACAATTCATTTTACACAATAGATCCCTACCTAACAGGTTCACTGGACTTGTGTCACAGACGATAAATCTGTGCATGTCTGAGAATTTCCCTATTTGTACTCTTACTGGTTCAGTAAGACGTGTTCTGATTTGTGTATTTGCTACACCAACTACTTGGATTGCTTCATCCGAGAGAGGAAGATTTCTAATATCTGTTGACCTGACAGTTGATCTTGTCGCACCTGTGTCTACTAAAAAAGTAACACCTTCTTCATTTATTTTCCCATCCACAAATGGTCCTGTCTGGTCTATTTCTAGAGTTGCACCAAGTATGCAATCTTCCTCCTCTCTTCGGCACCGTCAATAATCACCCTCAGACTCACTCCCTTCATTCTTTAACAAGTACTGTTGTACCTGGTTAGAACGCCTTGGTTTGTTTACCTGCTCATCATTGTAGAATCCCGAATCCGGATTATACTTTTGTGCTCCTCTATTCTGCGGCAAGGGCGGTTTTGGCTCTTGACTCTGCTGTCTCACAACTTTCTGCTGTTGCTGCTGTTGATTTTTCCCCTCGTTCTGCACCTGTTGATTCAAGGAGTTTCCCTCACTATTCACTAATGGTGGATTAGTACATTCCGACCTCCAATGTCCCAGTTGGCCACAGTTATGACATGGGAACTTCTTTTTTGCTTCCTCAAGATTCCCCTTTCCTTTCCCTGCATACCTAGGTCTATTCCCTGCATTATTTCCTGGATTATTCGCCTGTTCCACCAACTGTGCTTCCTGTCTTTCCGCAACTTTCACCTGTGCCCACATTGCTTTCTCTTTCAGCTTTCTTTGTTTTGCTTCAATCTCATCACTGAAGTATTTTGCATGTCTCAGAATCTCATCTATTTTCTTACTCTGCCAATCCACAGTATGCTCACGAATTCTTTCACTAATCTCAGGTCTCAGGCCATATACAAATCTGTATACAAAATGACTCAAATCCTTGTCACCCAGGTGTTCATCTCCACTGAATTGTTTAAATGCCAGTATCAGCCTCTCGTAAAAAGCATGAACTGATTCTTTTGCTTCCTGATGTGTTCGATCTATTTTAACCGAGTCTGTTTCTTTTGGAGGTACTTTATTTTTCAGGTATACAATCACCTGCTCATATTTTCTCATTACTTCTGGATCTGGTGCTCCTGTTCTCTGATCTCTTGGATATTCCTCAGTAGGCCAACTCACAACTATTTTACACTCAGCCCACAAGTCTGCTGGAACAATTATATCAAACAGACTATTCAGGTCAATCCACAGCACTTTTGACAATTTCACAAACCTGTCTACCTGCCTGTACCACTCGACGGGCTTTTCTCTCAATCGAGGGAAATCATTCGTAAATGACAAAATATCCTGTCTGGTCCATGGAACATGTACATATCCTCCTCCAGGTATTTCTCTCATAGGATAAGTATCCACTGGTTTTTCCTTTTCTCTCACAGGAAATGCTGAATAAGTCCTATCCCCTGATTCTTCTCTCTTTTTGTACCATCTATCCTTCCACTTTTCAACATCACCCCATTTTCGCAATAAAGCGATAATCTCTTTAATCTGTCCTGTTCTACCAGTGCCATTCAAATTTTCTATATCCTTGTCCGTGAAATCCATCCTGTAAGACTTCTGTAAAACTTTCACTTTTTCAATGTCAACTCCATAGTCATTTGCTATTGCTCTTAATCTGTCATGTGTATTTCTCGCTCTCCAGGTAATATTTTTACACATGAATAATAATTCACCATCATGATGATTTTTTAGAATTTCTGTTGGAACTGTCCCTGCAACAAGCTCTTCTAATTCTACACGTAACCTAGCAACATCAATTGCTTGTGAATCTTTACCCCTTTTTTGAAGAACTTTCATCCATTCATTCAAATCCTCAGCTGTTATTTCAGTAGATTTTCTCACTGGAACCACTTTCTTCTGCGGTTCTAAAATCGGCATCCCTGAACAACTAGCTTCACCAGCATCCAGTCCTGAATTAGACTCCTCTAATTCTTCATTACAGGTGTTATGTCTGAATTTTCCTGCCCTTTTTCCTGAATCTCCTGAAGGACCAGCCAAACTTGTCAATCTATTCCCAACATATGGAATAACCAAACCATTCTCACCCTTCCTCTGCTTATCAAAAACAGGCATAACCGGACCTATGGTTACTGGTACCGTAACAGCATCTAGATTTTTTGGCAGTTCCTTGATCTTTTCAGTCAACTCCGATGTAGTTCTGGCTAATTCTCTCGTATTTTCGCCACTGCTTCTATTCTCTCTCTCCCTGAAAGGATTACCATTTCTTAACTCAGGTGTCACATTTTCTGTCTCAATGATACGATGCGTATCTCTTATCGGAGAAACAATTGGTGTACTCTCTTCTGGTTCCGGTCTATATGGAGGTGGTCTTTTGTAAATCATGTAAGGCACTGTTCCAGGGTCGGTCTGATTGAAAATCAACCCAGACCGTACCTCAACAGAGAGAAAGTAAAGAGAAGGATCTATATGATAGAGGTCTAGGATGGGGTACTTAGGAAGGGGGGAGACAGCATGAGTGTCTCGTGTTGCCCTCACACATCCCGAGGGATGTCATGCTTCATCATCGGGCGGTGCTCCTCGTCGGGCCGGCGGTGCAATGCCCTACGGGTCCCCCGAAGGGTCTCTTTAGCGGAGATCTTTTAAGAGCGCTGCCGTTTGGTGCATGCGGGTATGTGGAGGGGAAGTACCAAGGTCAGTGGTGCTAGTGGTGTATGCAGAAATAAAAATACCTAAGGGTTACCTGGGAAGCTAGTTTAATAAGAAGGTACCCTTGGTACATTAAAATACGTGGCAAAAGTGTTACTAATTAAAACGTGATGTGTTTAGTAGTAACTAAAGGTACAGGTCAATTGGTCGACATGTTTCGCGCCTAGTGGTGGTCAAAAATGATCCGGGGCGCTTCATCAGGACCAGTAGAGGTGAATAGTGTGGGGAGAGGTGCCCAGACTATGTGTAGTGGCGGGGGGTAAAATATCGCCCTCCCACTCGGCAATAAAGGGGGGGATTTAGTGTCTCCTAAACAGGTGGTGTCTGCAGGGAGAAGTATGTTATGCCCCCTTTGAATTAGACCTAGATCAAAGGGAAGATAAAAGAAGGAGAAAAGCAGAAGTTAAAAACATATGCGGACTGGCCTTGTCGGTCCGCATAAGTACATAGTGATCCTGAGAGATCACACTTTTACAATGAGACAGTCATAATGTCGTGCACCCTGAAGCCCAGGCTATTCTCAGATTTCTATAGGAGCGAGGAGGCGTGGGTGTGGTCCCATGCCAGTCAAGATGTGGTTGGTCCCGGGCCCCGGTGGCGGTCGCAGAACCCAGCTAGAGGTTCGATAGGTAAACTGCTGTACTCCGCGGTGCCCAGACACCTCCAACCTGGCTGTGCAACGGGCTCACCCGGCGTGTCATCCATTGGGAGAATCAAGTAGACACGTGTGTTGTATGTCCGACTCGAATCGTAGTTACAACACAGAAAGGTGCATTTAGAGTAATCTTACCTAAAGTAGGAGCTGGAGTCGCTCCTTGAGTTTAACAAGCGGCGTAGGAAGCCCACACCATCTAGGGCTGTAAGTTGGAAAGAAAGCATAACAGTAGGAAATACCCAAGGGGTAAAAGGAACAAAAGTGAGGCGTTAGATTTAACTTACATCATAGCCGTTTGTAGAGCAGGAGATTTTGCTTACGTAGTGATCTGGGTAGCCTCGAGTCATACTCACGGGTTGCTCAGGTGACGGCACTGGAAACCTGCCCGGTCCTGACGCCTGCTCGAAGGTGAATGTTGTTTGCCTTCCCCATTGTATTTAAAGACTGAGCCCCGTGATTGAAGGAGGTACCTGTTTCCGGTTCTGAAGGCACGGAAGGTCATGAGAGGCCGGAGCTGCGCATGCGCGGTGAAGTAAGATGTTTCCAGTGTTCTCTAGTGCATGCGTGAGGAGGTGCTTTTGGCGCATGCGTGGTGTGTGTTAGTTACTAGCGCATGCGGGCCTTGTTTACGAAATGTAAAGCCAGGAGCCAAAAACCAGATCACAAAAAGGTGGCAAAACATGGGTCTGACATTGTCTGCCCTTCCTGTAAGATTGCCCGGGTCGAGGAGGTGGTGGTATGTGGGCGGGGGCATATGTGAACTTGCTCACGGGTGTTAAAGGTGTAAAAGTTCACATCCGTTGCAGGCTAATGTTTTCAATTGAGCAATGCACCTAAAAGCTAAAGTGACACACTAATTATTATTCAGTTATGTTGCTTCAGGCTGGTGTAGAACGGTTTACACATAGTACATGCACACAACAGTATCAATGTTAGAGCTCAGTCCATGGGATATCGTCATTAAGCCCCTGGGTGTCTGTGTGCAGACGGTGCACCCAGCGTTGTTCACGCCTAAAGAGCGACTCACTACTCCAGTTATTGTTGGATTCCAGAATGGTCCATTGGATCGCTTCGCACGGGTGTCCTTTTTCCAGAAAGTGGTTCGTCAGTTTTGTGGCTGCGCGCGCTCGTCTGATGGTACTTTTGTGTTCGCTGATCCTAGTTTTGATGGGTCTGGTGGTCATGCCTACATAGTAAAGTTCGCAGGGACACGAGATCAAGTATACACAATTTGTGGTGTTACAATTCGTGTGCTTCCTTTGTTCCCACTTCAGCTCGCCAATTTCTAAGACTTTCGTGTGTCGTGTCGTGGTGCAAGCGCTGCATGAGCCACACGGGTAGTGCCCCTTAACTGCTGGCAAATCCCAGAGAGTGTTCTCTATTCTCGCTGGTTTCTGGCGTGGCCGTGTATTGATCAGTTGGTCTCTCAAATTGCTGGTTCTTTTGAAGGCAAACCGAGGTGCTGGGATGTTAAGTGTATCACTATTGATGATTTTCCAGTTGCGGTTGATGATTTTTTTAATTTTGTTGGAGAGGGGGGTAAAGGTTGTGACGCAGGTGATCACGTTGTTGGTCTCGGGCTCTCTTGTTTCCAGGAGGCCCTCACGAGTGTTGTTTCTAGCCCGTTTTTTAGCTTGGTTAATTACTTTTACTGGATAGTGCCTCTTCGCCAGATTGTCAGATAGGGTGTAGGCTTGTCTCTCAAAATCCTGTAGTTTGCTGCAATTTCGCCTGATCCTGAGAAATTGGCCATAGGGTAAGTTCTCCCGTAGAGCTTTAGGGTGGTGGCTCTTAAAGCTCAGGAGGCTGTTGCAGTCAGTCTCTTTTTTGTACGTGCTGGTGTGAAGTATCCCATTTTCTAGTTGGATCAATAAGTCCAGGAAGGGGATTTTCTCGTCACTGGAAGTCATGGTGAAGCGTAAATGGGGGTCCAGATTGTTGATCCACTCAAAGAATTTCATTGTCTTCGATGCCTGTCCTCTCCATAGGATCAGCACATCGTCTATATACCGTTTCCAAATGACCATATGTCGATGAAATGGGTTGGCGTCTGTGAAGATGTGGTTGGCCTCAAAGTGTGACATGTACAGTCCCGCCAAGCTCGGCGCAAAGGTGCTCCCCATGCTGGTCCCTTGTACCTGGTGGTAGATGGTGGTTTTGTACATAAAATAGTTGTTAGTGAGAGCAAGGGTAATGAGGGCCGAGATGAAGCTTGCCGGTGTCGAAGTTGGAAGTTCTGAGTTATGTAACAGACTGCTTACCACTTCGATGGTTGCTTCCTGCGGGATATTCGTATACAGTGCTTCCACATCCAATGTGAGCAGTAAGTTGATTTCCTCAGTGTTTTCATCATTGATGGTTTGGATGAGGTTGAGCACATCTCTGGTGTCTTTGAGGTAAGCTGGAGTGGCCTGGACCAACGGGCGCAAAAAGAAGTCACTGAACTGACTCAAGGGTTCCAGAAGGGAGCCTATCCCTGACACGATCGGACGGCCGGGGCAAGGGGTAACCCCCTTATGAATTTTAGGTAGAAGGTAGAAGTAGGGCATCCTAGGAGACGAATTCACCAGAAAGGCTGCTTCTTTAGAGGTGATCCATCCCTCTGTGGCTGCTTCGTTGACCATGGTCCTGATCTGATTCAGTAGCCTTGAAGTAGGATCGGTCTCTAGAATCTCGTAGTACTCAGTGTTGTTGAGTTGGCGCAAGCACTCCTTCTCATAATCCTGTATGTCGAGGATCACGGTGGCTCCCCCTTTGTCCGCAGGTTTTATTATGATGGAATCATCATTCTGAAGGGTGGTCACCGCCCTCCGTAGTTTTTTGGGGAAGTTGTTGTAGGCGTTAGGAGGTTCTAGTCGGTTAACCTCCTTGAGGACAGCTTTTTCGAAAGTGAGGACCTCGTGTGGGACCATACCAGCGCTGGGGGTGAATTTCGACGGAGGTCTCAAGCCAGTGTCGTCCTCAGTCTGTGTTTGGTTGTCTTTGAAAAAGGCCCTCAGTCTCACTTTGCGAAACAGTTGATGCAGTTCCTCGTTGGTTCTGAAGTTATCCTCCTGTGGGGTGGGCACAAACCCAAGTCCTAGTTCCAGGGCTGTGGTCTCGTCGGTGCTCAGAGGTCTCGAAGACAGGTTGACGATCAGTTTTTTTGTTGGTGTTGTGCCATGCTTCTCGTTGTTCTCTGTTGGTTGTCCGGATCTTGCCAATGTACCTGTTTGTTCCCTCTTCTTCTTCCTCTGCCTCTGCCCCTGCCTCTGTTCTGAAAAGGTGGAGGAGGGTTATGGAGGAACGGTTGCTGAAAACCCTGTTGTAGTGGGTTGTATGGTGGGTACCACATGGGTCCGTGTTGTGGGAATGGTTGGGGCGGAAAACCATAAAAAGGTGGTGGCCCTAGTGGTGGTGGTAATAGACCCTGTGGGTTGGAACGGCGACCCCAGCTATTGTTACTCGAGTTGCTCCCCGATGAGTGACCTGAACGGTTGGACGTGGATGATCCATCGTCAGAGATTGTGTCGGTCTCTGTGGGTTGGAAATCCTCTTTTGTATAGGGATAGATTTTCTCCCTATCGAATCTCTTCAGGTCCTTTTGTAGTTTGTTTATCTTCTGGTTAAGCAGGTAATCTCGGTGGTCAGAGATTTCTGAGTTTATTTCTGCTAAGCGAGTTTTATATGCAGAAAGGCTGATACTGGTTTTTAGGCCGTTCTCAGCTATATTAATTTTGACAATCAAGGCATCCGACAACCGTTTTGCGGTACTGATGATCAAAATGATCCAATCTCGAGTGCATTTCCATGCAATTTGGCTCCATTCGCGTCTGAAAATAAGGTCTTCCAAAAAGATCCTTGGTGCCGTGCGGACCAACAATCCGTTAGGTGCTGAAGAGATTCGATAGGGAGAAAATCTATCCCTATACAAAAGAGGATTTCCAACCCACAGAGACCGACACAATCTCTGACGATGGATCATCCACGTCCAACCGTTCAGGTCACTCATCGGGGAGCAACTCGAGTAACAATAGCTGGGGTCGCCGTTCCAACCCACAGGGTCTATTACCACCACCACTAGGGCCACCACCTTTTTATGGTTTTCCGCCCCAACCATTCCCACAACACGGACCCATGTGGTACCCACCATACAACCCACTACAACAGGGTTTTCAGCAACCGTTCCTCCATAACCCTCCTCCACCTTTTCAGAACAGAGGCAGGGGCAGAGGCAGAGGAAGAAGAAGAGGGAACAAACAGGTACATTGGCAAGATCCGGACAACCAACAGAGAACAACGAGAAGCATGGCACAACACCAACAAAAAAACTGATCGTCAACCTGTCTTCGAGACCTCTGAGCACCGACGAGACCACAGCCCTGGAACTAGGACTTGGGTTTGTGCCCACCCCACAGGAGGATAACTTCAGAACCAACGAGGAACTGCATCAACTGTTTCGCAAAGTGAGACTGAGGGCCTTTTTCAAAGACAACCAAACACAGACTGAGGACGACACTGGCTTGAGACCTCCGTCGAAATTCACCCCCAGCGCTGGTATGGTCCCACACGAGGTCCTCACTTTCGAAAAAGCTGTCCTCAAGGAGGTTAACCGACTAGAACCTCCTAACGCCTACAACAACTTCCCCAAAAAACTACGGAGGGCGGTGACCACCCTTCAGAATGATGATTCCATCATAATAAAACCTGCGGACAAAGGGGGAGCCACCGTGATCCTCGACATACAGGATTATGAGAAGGAGTGCTTGCGCCAACTCAACAACACTGAGTACTACGAGATTCTAGAGACCGATCCTACTTCAAGGCTACTGAATCAGATCAGGACCATGGTCAACGAAGCAGCCACAGAGGGATGGATCACCTCTAAAGAAGCAGCCTTTCTGGTGAATTCGTCTCCTAGGATGCCCTACTTCTACCTTCTACCTAAAATTCATAAGGGGGTTACCCCTTGCCCCGGCCGTCCGATCGTGTCAGGGATAGGCTCCCTTCTGGAACCCTTGAGTCAGTTCAGTGACTTCTTTTTGCGCCCGTTGGTCCAGGCCACTCCAGCTTACCTCAAAGACACCAGAGATGTGCTCAACCTCATCCAAACCATCAATGATGAAAACACTGAGGAAATCAACTTACTGCTCACATTGGATGTGGAAGCACTGTATACGAATATCCCGCAGGAAGCAACCATCGAAGTGGTAAGCAGTCTGTTACATAACTCAGAACTTCCAACTTCGACACCGGCAAGCTTCATCTCGGCCCTCATTACCCTTGCTCTCACTAACAACTATTTTATGTACAAAACCACCATCTACCACCAGGTACAAGGGACCAGCATGGGGAGCACCTTTGCGCCGAGCTTGGCGGGACTGTACATGTCACACTTTGAGGCCAACCACATCTTCACAGACGCCAAAACATTTCATCGACATATGGTCATTTGGAAACGGTATATAGACGATGTGCTGATCCTATGGAGAGGACAGGCATCGAAGACAATGAAATTCTTTGAGTGGATCAACAATCTGGACCCCCATTTACGCTTCACCATGACTTCCAGTGACGAGAAAATCCCCTTCCTGGACTTATTGATCCAACTAGAAAATGGGATACTTCACACCAGCACGTACAAAAAAGAGACTGACTGCAACAGCCTCCTGAGCTTTAAGAGCCACCACCCTAAAGCTCTACGGGAGAACTTACCCTATGGCCAATTTCTCAGGATCAGGCGAAATTGCAGCAAACTACAGGATTTTGAGAGACAAGCCTACACCCTATCTGACAATCTGGCGAAGAGGCACTATCCAGTAAAAGTAATTAACCAAGCTAAAAAACGGGCTAGAAACAACACTCGTGAGGGCCTCCTGGAAACAAGAGAGCCCGAGACCAACAACGTGATCACCTGCGTCACAACCTTTACCCCCCTCTCCAACAAAATTAAAAAAATCATCAACCGCAACTGGAAAATCATCAATAGTGATACACTTAACATCCCAGCACCTCGGTTTGCCTTCAAAAGAACCAGCAATTTGAGAGACCAACTGATCAATACACGGCCACGCCAGAAACCAGCGAGAATAGAGAACACTCTCTGGGATTTGCCAGCAGTTAAGGGGCACTACCCGTGTGGCTCATGCAGCGCTTGCACCACGACACGACACACGAAAGTCTTAGAAATTGGCGAGCTGAAGTGGGAACAAAGGAAGCACACGAATTGTAACACCACAAATTGTGTATACTTGATCTCGTGTCCCTGCGAACTTTACTATGTAGGCATGACCACCAGACCCATCAAAACTAGGATCAGCGAACACAAAAGTACCATCAGACGAGCGCGCGCAGCCACAAAACTGACGAACCACTTTCTGGAAAAAGGACACCCGTGCGAAGCGATCCAATGGACCATTCTGGAATCCAACAATAACTGGAGTAGTGAGTCGCTCTTTAGGCGTGAACAACGCTGGGTGCACCGTCTGCACACAGACACCCAGGGGCTTAATGACGATATCCCATGGACTGAGCTCTAACATTGATACTGTTGTGTGCATGTACTATGTGTAAACCGTTCTACACCAGCCTGAAGCAACATAACTGAATAATAATTAGTGTGTCACTTTAGCTTTTAGGTGCATTGCTCAATTGAAAACATTAGCCTGCAACGGATGTGAACTTTTACACCTTTAACACCCGTGAGCAAGTTCACATATGCCCCCGCCCACATACCACCACCTCCTCGACCCGGGCAATCTTACAGGAAGGGCAGACAATGTCAGACCCATGTTTTGCCACCTTTTTGTGATCTGGTTTTTGGCTCCTGGCTTTACATTTCGTAAACAAGGCCCGCATGCGCTAGTAACTAACACACACCACGCATGCGCCAAAAGCACCTCCTCACGCATGCACTAGAGAACACTGGAAACATCTTACTTCACCGCGCATGCGCAGCTCCGGCCTCTCATGACGTTCCGTGCCTTCAGAACCGGAAACAGGTACCTCCTTCAATCACGGGGCTCAGTCTTTAAATACAATGGGGAAGGCAAACAACATTCACCTTCGAGCAGGCGTCAGGACCGGGCAGGTTTCCAGTGCCGTCACCTGAGCAACCCGTGAGTATGACTCGAGGCTACCCAGATCACTACGTAAGCAAAATCTCCTGCTCTACAAACGGCTATGATGTAAGTTAAATCTAACGCCTCACTTTTGTTCCTTTTACCCCTTGGGTATTTCCTACTGTTATGCTTTCTTTCCAACTTACAGCCCTAGATGGTGTGGGCTTCCTACGCCGCTTGTTAAACTCAAGGAGCGACTCCAGCTCCTACTTTAGGTAAGATTACTCTAAATGCACCTTTCTGTGTTGTAACTACGATTCGAGTCGGACATACAACACACGTGTCTACTTGATTCTCCCAATGGATGACACGCCGGGTGAGCCCGTTGCACAGCCAGGTTGGAGGTGTCTGGGCACCGCGGGGTACAGCAGTTTACCTATCGAACCTCTAGCTGGGTTCTGCGACCGCCACCGGGGCCCGGGACCAACCACATCTTGACTGGCATGGGACCACACCCACGCCTCCTCGCTCCTATAGAAATCTGAGAATAGCCTGGGCTTCAGGGTGCACGACATTATGACTGTCTCATTGTAAAAGTGTGATCTCTCAGGATCACTATGTACTTATGCGGACCGACAAGGCCAGTCCGCATATGTTTTTAACTTCTGCTTTTCTCCTTCTTTTATCTTCCCTTTGATCTAGGTCTAATTCAAAGGGGGCATAACATACTTCTCCCTGCAGACACCACCTGTTTAGGAGACACTAAATCCCCCCCTTTATTGCCGAGTGGGAGGGCGATATTTTACCCCCCGCCACTACACATAGTCTGGGCACCTCTCCCCACACTATTCACCTCTACTGGTCCTGATGAAGCGCCCCGGATCATTTTTGACCACCACTAGGCGCGAAACATGTCGACCAATTGACCTGTACCTTTAGTTACTACTAAACACATCACGTTTTAATTAGTAACACTTTTGCCACGTATTTTAATGTACCAAGGGTACCTTCTTATTAAACTAGCTTCCCAGGTAACCCTTAGGTATTTTTATTTCTGCATACACCACTAGCACCACTGACCTTGGTACTTCCCCTCCACATACCCGCATGCACCAAACGGCAGCGCTCTTAAAAGATCTCCGCTAAAGAGACCCTTCGGGGGACCCGTAGGGCATTGCACCGCCGGCCCGACGAGGAGCACCGCCCGATGATGAAGCATGACATCCCTCGGGATGTGTGAGGGCAACACGAGACACTCATGCTGTCTCCCCCCTTCCTAAGTACCCCATCCTAGACCTCTATCATATAGATCCTTCTCTTTACTTTCTCTCTGTTGAGGTACGGTCTGGGTTGATTTTCAATCAGACCGACCCTGGAACAGTGCCTTACAGTAATTACCCAATTGACTTTTCGGAGCACAGGCACTGGACCACTAACCTGCTCCTGGTCCCCCCCCCTCCCTCCTTTTTTGGATATAGTAAACTTTTGTAAATCATGTCATTTAAAACCTCATCCTCATATTCATTAACTCCATATCTTCTCACTTCTGCCTCAGGAACCCTTTCTGCTCCCTCTTCAACTGTTCTCACAGGATACAATCCCTCTGACATACTAGCATCTCGCCATCTCGTCATTCGATCATGATGAGTTTCACGACCATGTCTCCTCCCAAACATGTACCTATAGTTGCCTCCAGACCTCTGTTTCTCTCGCTCATGTACTTCCTCTTCCCATTCCACTAAAGCCTCGAATTGTGTCGGCCTTGGTCTTGGGTCAAGACATAACATCTTTTCCCGTAAATTTTTCAACACGGCCAGATTAAATGAACCATGTTCTGGAAATGCTTAAACTCCATCTTCTTTGGTATACCTAACCCAATTCTCCAACCATATACAGGTATGATACCCATATCTCGCAGCCATGAAGGATGCAGGCGTTTTCGATGGAGGTAACAATTCACCCTCTCTTGTTTTAACATCTTTATCTTTGTTGAACCAATTTTTAATCTTTCTGAACAAAGATTTTTTCTTTTTCTCCTCTTGGTAATACATTTTAACGCTTACCAAACTTTCTAATCCCTTCCGTAATACAACTACACAATATGATTTTTCAACCAATAACAGCGCGACTCACACTAACGCACCAATCCTGGAACGTTACGTCATTAAATAGCTCCAACAATCCTTGCGCGACTCACACCAACGCACCAATCTCAGCGCGAGCACTATTCTGATCTAATATCCAATGAGAGCGCAGTCTGTTTGACGTCAGCAGTCGCTGCAGTTTCTCGCTCCTGTCTCCTGTCAGTCGTCTACCCCTCCTTTACAAAATTTCTCAGTAGACTTCGTGTCGAGTTTCTACAAAATCTATTAGTTACAACATATACACATCTCCATTGTCCGCTTCGCTAACCAAAGAATAATAAAGAAATCTATTTCACAAGAAACCTCTCGTTGACGCAGTAGCACATCCCTCTACTCTGCCCTTCTAATATACATTCATTAACTGTTTCCTCTAGGACTTGTCCAAAGAGTCTTACAATCAACTAAATGTATAAACATTCACGCACATTCATACAAGAAAATATAGTACATACACACAGAATCCTGCTTTTCCCGAGAACAGCGAACAATCTGCTCCACTACAGAATTATAACACACATCATAGTTTCTCAAACAAGCTCAGAGAATACCTATTACTTCTCCCGCGATAAGCTTTAACGGCGAACTTTACGGATCCCTGGGACTTAAAACCAGAGTTTCATAGATAACCTTCACTACCATACGCACTCCTTATATACCAGAAATATCTCTAATAGTAACATATAACAATGTCACTGATTCCGAACCCAGACAATGTGAATTTTCCTGCATACATACAGGACCAACAATCCCGTTTTTCCCGAGAGCAGCATATACTTCCCTCTGTCCTACTACGGAACTGCTACTAGCTCCCAAGTTCCAGAGCACTACATATAACTCAACATGACGATTCCAACATATAGTATTAGTACATATACCAACATCAATCAATAATCAATAATCAATAAGCTAATGTACAAGCAATCTAATCAGATCAAGACAATCATCAATAACCATCCTCTGCTACCAGGAACTTGATGCAGATTGGGGTGTATATAATCTCCCTACTTCCACGGATAGAGTAATTTCACAGTTACACGCACATACACTCACCATACACTAGGGCCCATTTCACTAACACACACTCAAATACTCTACCAGAATTGAACCTGTGGAAAGAACCTCCTAAACCCCACACCTACACCGAGGTCAATAAGACCTAGCTATTGCAATTGTCATGATCTAAACAATCTATACATCAATAATCAAATAGAGTACTCAATAATTGACAAGAAATAATCACCAACACCGTATTAAAGTTATGATTCTTTATCTAAAGTTAGTCAAAAGAAATTAATCAGAATAAATCATTTTCTCATAATTACCTATTCTAGCTAAATGTCAGAATGGGTCATCAGGACAAGTCTCTCGGTAGAAATCTCCCAAGTCACCGTCCTCACAGCATCGATCCTCACCAACGCAGGTTTGGGAAGAAAGTAAAACCGCAATGGAATGGAACCCTCTCTGGTCTAATATATTTATAATAATTCAAACAAAGGAAAGAAACATTTAATTTCCTCTTCATCCGCCGAACCGCTGAGCAGAGCGAGAAGGAAAGGATGTAGCATCGCTACATTTTGAAAAATCTCCGCTCAGAAAAAGTCACAAAAATAAAAAGACAGAACAGGAACTAAGTCTACAAATGTTTCTTCTCAACTTCCACATATTTCCTCTGGTGAGCTCACAGCTTAGAGTCTTTCTTTAAAGCTCCTTTGTTTTCCAAGGCTGCCAAGGCTGCTGTCCAGTGCGTCTGGAAACATGCCCAGATCTGCTGCTGTCCTCACGGAAAGTTTTAACCAGGCAAGGACTGTGGACAGATGACTTGCGTCCATATTCAGCAAGGCTTTTTCCATCACAAATTCTCTCTCGTAACCAGGCTTCAAAAGTCAGCCATCTTTTAGTAGGCCACAATAGGCCACAATAGACCATCTTAATTAAAAGAGACAAAACAACATTACCACAGCATAATGATTAAACAGTGTTAACCCCACTAATACCCTTATGTGTATGCAATTATCTATCTTAGCAACACAGAAAAGCATTCATTCAAAAACGTTTCGTGCTTAAAAATAAACAGCACTCAGCAACGTTTATTTAATAAAACATGCACATTTATTAATAGCAATACAAAAGCATTTCCCCCGTGTCGGTTTTGTCGGTTTTTCTCTTGTTAATACATACGTATTGATTAATAAAAAACATTTACACAAAACAAATAATTAATAATTAAAATTAGTACTTTTATTTTTACCACGTTTAGACAACTGAAGCTTCAAAACCCGATGAATTTTCAACAGAAAACTCTGCTCCAGCAGCAGCACTGCACTTACAGTGCTCAGGAATGGACCTGGGCACTGTAGGGGCACAGGGCTCCTGCTCCTGTGCCCACACCATTGGCATAAGGCACCCAGCAAGAGGGGTGGCTGATGTGTGCCATGGCAGTGTAGGTGATGGGCATGGCACACAGGGATGTGTGTCATGTCGACTTTGTTTTTGTCTTGCACCCAAACACTCAGCCTGCAAAGGCAGTGTGTGTGTGTGTAAGGGTACAATGCCTCGAAGGGTGGCACAAGGAGTGCTGCTGCCCTTAGAGGCCTTCCCTTGTCACAAGGCCCTGGGAACCTAGGGTACTATTTACCAGGGGCTGACATGTGGCCAGGGTTTGCCAATTTGGGTTTGGTTTGTTTTAGGGAAGGAACATAGGCCCTGGGCACCTGATTGGCAGGAGTCCAGAGCACACTCAGTCAAAGTACATACAGCGAAAAGTGGAAGCATACCATGCAAGAAAGATGGCACTTTCTCACACACCCCAGTTCAGACATGGCCATATGCAAATCAATCTGACCCTGCGCCTCATGGGAACGGTCCAGCCCGTACTGCCAAACCATGCCTTTCCTGGACTGAAAACAAGCTATCTAGGACCGGTTTCTAGCATTTCAGCCAGGCTTGCTTGAATCCAGTGGCAAAGTGAGCAAGGGACTCACGTCTGAGCATACCCTGCCAACTTATGGCGAACAAAGCGGTACAAGAGGGGGTGGTGATGGACGGAGCATCAGAACCAATCAAACACTCACAACCAGTCAACAGATCTGGGCTTGATCCATCACCGTTCTTTAGCCCACTCTACCACCCCAGTTCAGACATGGCCATATGCAAATCAGTCTGACCCTGTGCCTCATGGGAACAATCCAGTCCGAACTGCCAAGCCATGCCTTCCCTGGACTGGAAACAAGCTTCCTAGGACCGGTTTCTGGCATTTCAGCCGTCTTCAGCCAGGCTTGCTTGAATCCAGTGGCAAAGTGAGCAAGGGACTCATTCTGAGCATACCCTGCCAACTTATGGTGAACAAAGCGGTACAAAAGGGGGTGGTGATGGACGGAGCATCAGAACCAATCAAACACTCACACTCTGTCAACAGATATGGGTTTGATCTATCTCCGTTCTTTAGCCCACTCTGCCATCCCAGATCAGACATGGCCATATGCAAATCAGTCTGACCCTGTGCCTCATGGGAACAGTCCAGCCCAAACTACCAAGCCATGCCTTCCCTGGACCAGAAACAAGCTTCCTAGGACCGGTTTCTGGCATTTCAGCCGTCTTCAGCCAGGCTTGTTTGAATCCAGTGGCAAAGTGAGCAAGGGACTCACGTCTGAGCATACCCTGCCAACTTATCGCGAACAAAGCGGTACAAAAGGGGGTGGTGATGGACGGAGCATCAGAACCAATCAAACACTCACACACAGTCAACAGATCTGGGTTTGATCCATCACCGTTTTTTAGCCCACTATGCCACCCCAGTTCAGACATGGCCATATGCAAATCAGTCTGACCCTGTGCCTCATGGGAACAGTCCAGCCCGAATTGCCAAGCCATGCCTTCTCTGGACCGGAAACAAGCTTCCTAGGACCGGTTTCTGGCATTTCAACCGTCTTCAGCCAGGCTTGCTTGAATCCAGTGGCAAAGTGAGCAAGGGACTCACGTCTGAGCATACCCTGGCGAACAAAGTGGTACAAAAGGGGGTGGTGATGGACGGAGCATCAGAACCAATCAAACACTCACACTCAGTCAACAGATCTGGGTTTGATCCATCACTGTTCTTTAGCCCACTCTGCCACCCTCTGAGAAAGTGGATCTGTATTTCCTGTTCCTTAATAGGTACAGGGTGTACAGAGTCCACAGTCCCCCAGGGTTTGACAGAGGTTAAAGTTAGATATAACCTTACTCTCTAAAGTGGTAGCTTGGTCGAGCAGTAAGGCAGTATCAGAGGACAGTGTAAAGCATTTGTTGTACACACTCAGCCAGCAAATGGTCTCACACACTCAATAACTGAAAACGAGGCCAATGGTTTATATATAAAAAATATATGCTTGTTTTATTTTAGAACCAACACTTGGATTTAAAATATACTTTCTCAGAATGAGATGTTTCATATAAATACTTTTGCAATATGCAATTGACTTTTGTAAACAGTTACAAGTGGTTGCAATAGGCAACTCTATTTTAAACACAACATTGCATTGAGTTCAATGGAAAATTCAAGTTATTTGCAACAGATTACTTTTTAGATTACTTTTGGAATTCCAGAACTGGATCCCAGATTCAGTCCTGGGTCAGTACTCAGAATCAAGTGATGAAAGTCGACTTAATTACTGTAATGATTTTTAAACAATATTTAGCTATTTTAAAAGTTGACACTGAAAATATTTCAAAGAAAACAGTCCATGATTCCCTATGGAAGAAAATTCAAGTTGCAGGTACAGTATGTTCTTGTTACTTTTGTAATCCAGTACTGGGTGCCTAGACTCAGTACTGGGACCTTTATCCAAAACAGGTAAGTAATTACGTTTTCAGATATTATACGATTTTTGAAGTATATTTAAAGATTGCAGAAATCGACACTTAGAAGAAATTTCACAGAAAAACAGTCAATGGTTTCCTACGGAAGGAAATTGGGTTACGGGTATGTACAGTTGTAAGTATTTTTCAGAGTCAGTGCTGGGTACCAAGAACCAGCACTGGGAGCTCACCTAAGAGCAGGTGAGTAATTTCGTTTTCGTTACTCAGCTGATTTTTGGTGAATTTTTTAAGATTTGAAAAGTCCACACTTGGAAGAAATTTCAGGAAAAAGCCAGTCAATGTTACCCTATGAGGAAAATAGAGTTATCGGTTTAAGGGTAAGTACTCGACTGGCAGAGTTGAGGTTCTGGGCATAGACTCAGGGGTCCCCCAGGGTCAGGTAGGTACAGTTGGTTCACCCTCAGCGGCTCTTGGGCGGCCGGGTGCAGAGAGAGTTAGGCCCAATGTTATCCTATGAGGGATAGGGGGGCCTTGGTTGGTGGCTACTGACTGGCAAGCCACGCGGCTGTGGGAGCTGGGCTCCTGGTCACTTACTCAGGGCAAGTGGGGAAGTAGGTAGGTGTAGAGTTTTCACTGCCAGGGCCACTCGGGCGGCTGGGTGCAGGGTGCTTTTGAGCCTTCGGGCGCTCAATTGATTTCAATGGGAAATCTCCGGTTTAGAAAAAGACTGCAAGCTCTGGGACGAGGACTCTTCAGGTGCCACCACCACTTTGAGAGGTAAGTTGGGTAATTGGAGGATAGGTAGGTACCCCGGGATTGGGCACAGGGGGCCGCGCGGCGCTGCGTGCAGGGGTGCCTTTTGGTGTCGGGAAATCTTATCCTCTGTTGATCGCGGTAGGGGGGGCACCTTGTTCTGTGGCTGCAGGCTTCTTCAGGAGTGTCGAGGGAGGTCCTTGGGTGCCGCACTCGGGGTCACAGTCGCCGTGGGGTCGTCCTCGTGGTCTTTGTTCACTCCGGCACTGGCCAGGCTTGGCTGGTGCAGAGTGTGCTGGGTTCGCGGTTCCGGGCTGCTGCTGCTAGAGGTAGGTTTTGAGTAGAGCCTCTACTCATGGGAGTCCCAGGGGCTTAGAGACAAAAGTTAGAGAGGTCCTCCGGGGTTGGTGAGTTTGCTGGCCACAAGAGATGCCGGGTTGGAGCAGGAGCAGGGTCGAGGGTCGACAGGCCGGTAGGGCTGGGGCCAAAGCAGTTGGTGTCTTTCTCTTTTCAGCAGCTGCAGGGCAGGTCTTCTTTCTTCTTGCTCTTCTTTGTAGTTTTTGAATCTGGAATCTGGGGAAGGAAGGTTCAGGGTGCCCCTAAATACTAGATTTAGGGGCGTTACAGGTAGGTGAAGGGCAGGGACCAATGGGTTCCTGTCCTGGGGTGGGTACACCCCCCTATCCTGCCTCTTTCCTGTGGTAGGGGGGCAGTAGTCTAGTCCTGATAGGGTAGGGCTCCCCATCTTCAAGATGGCGAGAGCCCGGAGATGTGCTTCACCTCGCCTCCCCCACCTGAAGGGTGGGGTTGGCAGGCTGGCACATCCCCTGTCCTTATTTGGGGTTTCCAGCCAAAGCTTCCCGCCAGAGTGGGGGGTTGCAGTGGCCTGGGGAAGCTCACAGAGGCGGCATGCCTTTGAAGCATTCCCCTGCCCATCCTGGGGGAGGAGATTTAGCACCTCGCCCAGGATGTGCATTTTTGCAGGCCCAGGAGAGCATGGGCTCTCCAACCCAGGGGTCCAGCAACATGTCTGCGTGGTGGCAGCCTAGGCAGCCTCAGAGCAGACGTGGATTGTAGGTTAGGTTTAAGGGGGCACCTCTAAGATGCCTTCTGGGGTGCTGGGTACATTAAATCCCACACTGGCATCAGTGTGGGTTTAATGTGCTGAGAAGTTTGATACCAAACTTCTCAGTCTTTAGTGTTGCCATTATGGTGCTGTGGAGCTCGTGTTTTACGAGCTCTCAGCACCATGTACTCTTAAATGGCAGCACTGCACTTACAGTGCTCAGGAATGGACCTGGGCACTTTAGGGGCACAGGGCTCCTGCTCCTGTGCCCACACCATTGGCATAAGGCACCCAGCAAGAGGGGTGGCTGATGTATGCCATGGCAGTGTAGATGATGGGCATGGCACACAGGGATGTGTGTCATGTCGACTTTGTTTTTGTCTTGCACCCAAACACTCAGCCTGCAAAGGCAGTGTGTGTGTGTAAGGGTACAATGCCTCTGAGGGTGGCACAAGGAGGGCTGCAGCCCTTAGAGGCCTTCCCTGGTCACAAGGCCCTGGGAACCTAGGGTACCATTTACCAGGGGCTGACATGTGGCCAGGGTTTGCCAATTTGGGTTTGGTTTGTTTTAGGGAAAGAACATAGGCCCTGGGCACCTGATTGACAGGAGTCCAGAGCACACTCAGTCAAAGTACATACAGCAAAAAGTGGGAGCATACCATGCAAGAAAGATGTCACTTTCTCACACCCCCCAGTTCAGACACGGCCATATGCAAATCAATCTGACCCTGTGCCTCATGTGAACAGTCCAGCCCGTACTGCCAAACCATGCCTTCCCTGGATTGGAAACAAGCTACCTAGGACCGGTTTCTAGCATTTCAGCCAGGCTTGCTTAAATCCAGTGGCAAAGTGAGCAAGGGACTGACGTCTGAGCATACCCTGCTAACTTATGGCGAACAAAGCGGTACAAAAGAGGGTGGTGATGGATGGAGCATCAGAACCAATCAAACACTCACATCCAGTCAACAGATCTGGGCTTGATCCATCACCGTTCTTTAGCCCACTCTGCCACCCCAGTTCAGACATAGCCATATACAAATCAGTCTGACCCTGTGCCTCACGGGAACAGTCCAACCCAAACTGCCAAGCCATGATTTCCCTGGACCGGAAACAAGCTTCCTAGGACCGGTGTCTGGCATTTCAGCTATCTTCAGTCAGGATTGCTTGAATCGAGTGGCAAAGTGAACAAGGGACTCACTCTGAGCATACCCTGCCAACTTATGGCGAACAAAGCGGTAGAAAAGGGGGTGGTGATGGACAGAGCATCAGAACCATTCAAACACTCACACCCTATCAACAGATATGGGTTTGATCCATCTCCGTTCTTTAGCCCACTCTGCCACCCCAAATCAGACATGGCCATATGCAAATCAGTCTGACCCTGTGCCTCATGGGAACAGTCCAGCCCAAACTGCCAAGCCATGCCTTCCCTGGACCAGAAACAAGCTTCCTAGTACCAGTTTCTGGCATTTCAGCCGTCTTCAGCCAGGCTTGTTTGAATCCAGTGGCAAAGTGAGCAAGGGACTCACGTCTGAGCATACCCTGCCAACTTATGGCGAACAAAGCGGTACAAAAGGGGGTGGTGATGGACGGAGCATCAGAACCAATCAAACACTCACACCCAGTCAACAGATCTGGGTTTGATCCATCACCGTTTTTTAGCCCACTATGCCACCCCAGTTCAGACATGGCCATATGCAAATCAGTCTGACCCTGTGCCTCATGGGAACAGTCCAGCCCGAATTGCCAAGCCATGCCTTCTCTGGACCGGAAACAAGCTTCCTAGGACCGGTTTCTGGCATTTCAACCGTCTTCAGCCAGGCTTGCTTGAATCCAGTGGCAAAGTGAGCAAGGGACTCACGTCTGAGCATACCCTGGCGAACAAAGCGGTACCAAAGGGGGTGGTGATGGACGGAGCATCAGAACCAATCAAACACTCACACTCAGTCAACAGATCTGGGTTTGATCCATCACTGTTCTTTAGCCCACTCTGCCACCCTCTGAGAAAGTGACTCTGTATATACTGTTCCTTAATAGGTACAGGGTGTACAGAGTCCACAGTCCCCCAGGGTTTGACAGAGGTTAAAGTTAGATATAACCTTACTCTCTAAAGTGGTAGCTTGGTCGAGCAGTAAGGCAGTATCAGAGGACAGTGTAAAGCATTTGTTGTACACACTCAGCCAGCAAATGGTCTCACACACTCAATAACTGAAAACGAGGCCAATGGTTTATATATAAAAAATATATGCTTGTTTTATTTTAGAACCAACACTTGGATTTAAAATATACTTTCTCAGAATGAGATGTTTCATATAAATACTTTTGCAATATGCAATTGACTTTTGTAAACAGTTACAAGTGGTTGCAATAGGCAACTCTATTTTAAACACAACATTGCATTGAGTTCAATGGAAAATTCAAGTTATTTGCAACAGATTACTTGTTAGATTACTTTTGGAATTCCAGAACTGGATCCCAGATTCAATCCTGGGTCAGTACTCAGAATCAAGTGATGAAAGTCGACTTAATTACTGTAATGATTTTTAAACAATATTTAGCTATTTTAAAAGATGACACTTTGAAAATATTTCAAAGAAAGCAGTCCATGATTCCCTATGGAAGAAAATTCAAGTTGCAGGTACAGTATGTTCTCGTTACTTTTGTAATCCAGTACTGGGTGCCTAGACTCAGTACTGGGACCTTTATCCAAAACAGGTAAGTAATTACGTATTCAGATATTATACGATTTTTGAAGAATATTTAAAGATTGCAGAAATCGACACTTAGAAGAAATTTCACGGAAAAACAGTCAATGGTTTCCTATGGAAGGAAATTGGGTTACGGGTAAATACAGTTGTAAGTATTTTTCAGAGTCAGTGCTGGGCACCAAGAACCAGCACTGGGAGCTCACCTAAGAGCAGGTGAGTAATTTCGTTTTCGTTACTCGGCTGATTTTTGGTGAATTTTTTAAGATTTGAAAAGTCCACACTTGGAAGAAATTTCAGGAAAAAGCCAGTCAATGTTACCCTATGAGGAAAATAGAGTTATCGGTTTAAGGGTAAGTACTCGACTGGCAGAGTTGAGGTTCTGGGCATAGACTCAGGGGTCCCCCAGGGTCAGGTAGGTACAGTTGGTTCACCCTCAGCGGCTCTTGGGCGGCCGGGTGCAGAGAGAGTTAGGCCCAATGTTATCCTATGAGGGATAGGGGGGCCTTGGTTGGTGGCTACTGACTGGCAAGCCACGCGGCTGTGGGAGCTGGGCTCCTGGTCACTTACTCAGGGCAAGTGGGGAAGTAGGTAGGTGTAGAGTTTTCACTGCCAGGGCCACTCGGGCGGCTGGGTGCAGGGTGCTTTTGAGCCTTCGGGCGCTCAATTGATTTCAATGGGAAATCTCCGGTTTAGAAAAAGACTGCAAGCTCTGGGACGAGGACTCTTCAGGTGCCACCACCACTTTGAGAGGTAAGTTGGGTAATTGGAGGATAGGTAGGTACCCCGGGATTGGGCACAGGGGGCCGCGCGGCGCTGCGTGCAGGGGTGCCTTTTGGTGTCGGGAAATCTTATCCTCTGTTGATCGCGGTAGGGGGGGCACCTTGTTCTGTGGCTGCAGGCTTCTTCAGGAGTGTCGAGGGAGGTCCTTGGGTGCCGCACTCGGGGTCACAGTCGCCGTGGGGTCGTCCTCGTGGTCTTTGTTCACTCCGGCACTGGCCAGGCTTGGCTGGTGCAGAGTGTGCTGGGTTCGCGGTTCCGGGCTGCTGCTGCTAGAGGTAGGTTTTGAGTAGAGCCTCTACTCATGGGAGTCCCAGGGGCTTAGAGACAAAAGTTAGAGAGGTCCTCCGGGGTTGGTGAGTTTGCTGGCCACAAGAGATGCCGGGTTGGAGCAGGAGCAGGGTCGAGGGTCGACAGGCCGGTAGGGCTGGGGCCAAAGCAGTTGGTGTCTTTCTCTTTTCAGCAGCTGCAGGGCAGGTCTTCTTTCTTCTTGCTCTTCTTTGTAGTTTTTGAATCTGGAATCTGGGGAAGGAAGGTTCAGGGTGCCCCTAAATACTAGATTTAGGGGCGTTACAGGTAGGTGAAGGGCAGGGACCAATGGGTTCCTGTCCTGGGGTGGGTACACCCCCCTATCCTGCCTCTTTCCTGTGGTAGGGGGGCAGTAGTCTAGTCCTGATAGGGTAGGGCTCCCCATCTTCAAGATGGCGAGAGCCCGGAGATGTGCTTCACCTCGCCTCCCCCACCTGAAGGGTGGGGTTGGCAGGCTGGCACATCCCCTGTCCTTATTTGGGGTTTCCAGCCAAAGCTTCCCGCCAGAGTGGGGGGTTGCAGTGGCCTGGGGAAGCTCACAGAGGCGGCATGCCTTTGAAGCATTCCCCTGCCCATCCTGGGGGAGGAGATTTAGCACCTCGCCCAGGATGTGCATTTTTGCAGGCCCAGGAGAGCATGGGCTCTCCAACCCAGGGGTCCAGCAACATGTCTGCGTGGTGGCAGCCTAGGCAGCCTCAGAGCAGACGTGGATTGTAGGTTAGGTTTAAGGGGGCACCTCTAAGATGCCTTCTGGGGTGCTGGGTACATTAAATCCCACACTGGCATCAGTGTGGGTTTAATGTGCTGAGAAGTTTGATACCAAACTTCTCAGTCTTTAGTGTTGCCATTATGGTGCTGTGGAGCTCGTGTTTTACGAGCTCTCAGCACCATGTACTCTTAAATGGCAGCACTGCACTTACAGTGCTCAGGAATGGACCTGGGCACTTTAGGGGCACAGGGCTCCTGCTCCTGTGCCCACACCATTGGCATAAGGCACCCAGCAAGAGGGGTGGCTGATGTATGCCATGGCAGTGTAGATGATGGGCATGGCACACAGGGATGTGTGTCATGTCGACTTTGTTTTTGTCTTGCACCCAAACACTCAGCCTGCAAAGGCAGTGTGTGTGTGTAAGGGTACAATGCCTCTGAGGGTGGCACAAGGAGGGCTGCAGCCCTTAGAGGCCTTCCCTGGTCACAAGGCCCTGGGAACCTAGGGTACCATTTACCAGGGGCTGACATGTGGCCAGGGTTTGCCAATTTGGGTTTGGTTTGTTTTAGGGAAAGAACATAGGCCCTGGGCACCTGATTGACAGGAGTCCAGAGCACACTCAGTCAAAGTACATACAGCAAAAAGTGGGAGCATACCATGCAAGAAAGATGTCACTTTCTCACACCCCCCAGTTCAGACACGGCCATATGCAAATCAATCTGACCCTGTGCCTCATGTGAACAGTCCAGCCCGTACTGCCAAACCATGCCTTCCCTGGATTGGAAACAAGCTACCTAGGACCGGTTTCTAGCATTTCAGCCAGGCTTGCTTAAATCCAGTGGCAAAGTGAGCAAGGGACTGACGTCTGAGCATACCCTGCTAACTTATGGCGAACAAAGCGGTACAAAAGAGGGTGGTGATGGATGGAGCATCAGAACCAATCAAACACTCACATCCAGTCAACAGATCTGGGCTTGATCCATCACCGTTCTTTAGCCCACTCTGCCACCCCAGTTCAGACATAGCCATATACAAATCAGTCTGACCCTGTGCCTCACGGGAACAGTCCAACCCAAACTGCCAAGCCATGATTTCCCTGGACCGGAAACAAGCTTCCTAGGACCGGTGTCTGGCATTTCAGCTATCTTCAGTCAGGATTGCTTGAATCGAGTGGCAAAGTGAACAAGGGACTCACTCTGAGCATACCCTGCCAACTTATGGCGAACAAAGCGGTAGAAAAGGGGGTGGTGATGGACAGAGCATCAGAACCATTCAAACACTCACACCCTATCAACAGATATGGGTTTGATCCATCTCCGTTCTTTAGCCCACTCTGCCACCCCAAATCAGACATGGCCATATGCAAATCAGTCTGACCCTGTGCCTCATGGGAACAGTCCAGCCCAAACTGCCAAGCCATGCCTTCCCTGGACCAGAAACAAGCTTCCTAGTACCAGTTTCTGGCATTTCAGCCGTCTTCAGCCAGGCTTGTTTGAATCCAGTGGCAAAGTGAGCAAGGGACTCACGTCTGAGCATACCCTGCCAACTTATGGCGAACAAAGCGGTACAAAAGGGGGTGGTGATGGACGGAGCATCAGAACCAATCAAACACTCACACCCAGTCAACAGATCTGGGTTTGATCCATCACCGTTTTTTAGCCCACTATGCCACCCCAGTTCAGACATGGCCATATGCAAATCAGTCTGACCCTGTGCCTCATGGGAACAGTCCAGCCCGAATTGCCAAGCCATGCCTTCTCTGGACCGGAAACAAGCTTCCTAGGACCGGTTTCTGGCATTTCAACCGTCTTCAGCCAGGCTTGCTTGAATCCAGTGGCAAAGTGAGCAAGGGACTCACGTCTGAGCATACCCTGGCGAACAAAGCGGTACCAAAGGGGGTGGTGATGGACGGAGCATCAGAACCAATCAAACACTCACACTCAGTCAACAGATCTGGGTTTGATCCATCACTGTTCTTTAGCCCACTCTGCCACCCTCTGAGAAAGTGACTCTGTATATACTGTTCCTTAATAGGTACAGGGTGTACAGAGTCCACAGTCCCCCAGGGTTTGACAGAGGTTAAAGTTAGATATAACCTTACTCTCTAAAGTGGTAGCTTGGTCGAGCAGTAAGGCAGTATCAGAGGACAGTGTAAAGCATTTGTTGTACACACTCAGCCAGCAAATGGTCTCACACACTCAATAACTGAAAACGAGGCCAATGGTTTATATATAAAAAATATATGCTTGTTTTATTTTAGAACCAACACTTGGATTTAAAATATACTTTCTCAGAATGAGATGTTTCATATAAATACTTTTGCAATATGCAATTGACTTTTGTAAACAGTTACAAGTGGTTGCAATAGGCAACTCTATTTTAAACACAACATTGCATTGAGTTCAATGGAAAATTCAAGTTATTTGCAACAGATTACTTGTTAGATTACTTTTGGAATTCCAGAACTGGATCCCAGATTCAATCCTGGGTCAGTACTCAGAATCAAGTGATGAAAGTCGACTTAATTACTGTAATGATTTTTAAACAATATTTAGCTATTTTAAAAGATGACACTTTGAAAATATTTCAAAGAAAGCAGTCCATGATTCCCTATGGAAGAAAATTCAAGTTGCAGGTACAGTATGTTCTCGTTACTTTTGTAATCCAGTACTGGGTGCCTAGACTCAGTACTGGGACCTTTATCCAAAACAGGTAAGTAATTACGTATTCAGATATTATACGATTTTTGAAGAATATTTAAAGATTGCAGAAATCGACACTTAGAAGAAATTTCACGGAAAAACAGTCAATGGTTTCCTATGGAAGGAAATTGGGTTACGGGTAAATACAGTTGTAAGTATTTTTCAGAGTCAGTGCTGGGCACCAAGAACCAGCACTGGGAGCTCACCTAAGAGCAGGTGAGTAATTTCGTTTTCGTTACTCGGCTGATTTTTGGTGAATTTTTTAAGATTTGAAAAGTCCACACTTGGAAGAAAATTCAGGAAAAAGCCAGTCAATGTTACCCTATGAGGAAAATAGAGTTATCGGTTTAAGGGTAAGTACTCGACTGGCAGAGTTGAGGTTCTGGGCATAGACTCAGGGGTCCCCCAGGGTCAGGTAGGTACAGTTGGTTCACCCTCAGCGGCTCTAGGGCGGCCGGGTGCAGAGAGAGTTAGGCCCAATGTTATCCTATGAGGGATAGGGGGGCCTTGGTTGGTGGCTACTGACTGGCAAGCCACGCGGCTGTGGGAGCTGGGCTCCTGGTCACTTACTCAGGGCAAGTGGGGAAGTAGGTAGGTGTAGAGTTTTTACTGCCAGGGACACTCGGGCGGCTGGGTGCAGGGTGCTTTTGAGCCTTCGGGCGCTCAATTGATTTCAATGGGAAATCTCCGGTTTAGAAAAAGACTGCAAGCTCGGGGACGAGGACTCTTCAGGTGCCACCACCACTTTGAGAGGTAAGTTGGGTAATTGGAGGATAGGTAGGTACCCCGGGATTGGGCACAGGGGGCCGCGCGGCGCCGCGTGCAGGGGTGCCTTTTGGTGTCGGGAAATCTTACCCTCTGTTGATCGCGGTAGGGGGGGCACCTTGTTCTGAGGCTGCAGGCTTCTTCAGGAGTGTCGAGGGAGGTCCTTGGGTGCCGCACTCGGGGTCACAGTCGCCGTGGGGTCGTCCTCGTGGTCTTTGTTCACTCCGGCACTGGCCAGGCTTGGTTGGTGCAGAGTGTGCTGGGTTCGCGGTTCCGGGCTGCTGCTGCTAGAGGTAGGTTTTGAGTAGAGCCTCTACTCATGGGAATCCCAGGGGCTTAGAGCCAAAAGTTAGCCAGGTCCTCCGGGGTTGGTGAGGTTGCTGGCCACAAGAGATGCCGGGTTGGAGCAGGAGCAGGGTCGAGGGTCGACAGGCCGGTAGGGCTGGGGCCAAAGCAGTTGGTGTCTTCCTCTTTTCAGCAGCTGCAGGGCAGGTCTTCTTTCTTCTTGCTCTTCTTTGTAATTTTTGAATCTGGAATCTGGGGAAGGAAGGTTCAGGGTGCCCCTAAATACTAGATTTAGGGGCGTTACAGGTAGGTGAAGAGCAGGGACCAATGGGTCCCTGTCCTGGGGTGGGTACACCCCCCTATCCTGCCTCTTTCCTGTGGAAGGGGGCAGTAGCCTAGTCCTGATAGGGTAGGGCTCCCCATCTTCAAGATGGCGAGAGCCCGGAGATGTGCTTCACCTCGCCTCCCCCACCTGAGGGGTGGGGTTGGCAGGTTGGCACATCCCCTGTCCTTATTTGGGGTTTCCAGCCAAAGCTTCCCGCCAGAGTGGGGGGTTGCAGTGGCCTGGGGAAGCTCACAGAGGCGGCATGCCTTTGAAGCTTCCCCCTGCCCATCCTGGGGGAGGAGATTTAGCACCTCGCCCAGGATGTGCATTGTTGCAGGCCCAGGAGAGCAGGGGCTCTCCTACCCAGGGGTCCAGCAACATGTCTGCGTGGTGGCAGCCTAGGCAGCCTCAGAGCAGACGTGGATTGTAGGTTAGGTTTAAGGGGGCACCTCTAAAATGCCCTCTGGGGTGCTGGGTACATTAAATCCCACACTGGCATCAGTATGGGTTTAATGTGCTGAGAAGTTTGATACCAAACTTCTCAGTCTTTAGTGTTGCCATTATGGTGCTGTGGAGCTCGTGTTTTACGAGCTCTCAGCACCATGTACTCTTAAATGGCAGCACTGCACTTACAGTGCTCAGGAATGGACCTGGGCACTGTAGGGGCACAGGGCTCCTGCTCCTGTGCCCACACCATTGGCATAAGGCACCCAGCAAGAGGGGTGGCTGATGTGTGCCATGGCAGTGTAGGTGATGGGCATGGCACACAGGGATGTGTGTCATGTCGACTTTGTTTTTGTCTTGCACCCAAACACTCAGCCTGCAAAGGCAGTGTGTGTGTGTAAGGGTACAATGCCTCTAAGGGTGGCACAAGGAGTGCTGCAGCCCTTAGAGGCCTTCCCTGGTCACAAGGCCCTGGGAACCTAGGGTACTATTTACCAGGGGCTGACATGTGGCCAGGGTTTGCCAATTTGGGTTAGTTTGTTTTAGGGAAGGAACATAGGCCCTGGCCACCTGATTGGCAGGAGTCCAGAGCACACTCAGTCAAAGTACATACAGCGAAAAGTGGAAGCATACCATGCAAGAAAGATGGCACTTTCTCACACACCCCAGTTCAGACATGGCCATATGCAAAACAATCTGACCCTGCGCCTCATGGGAACAGTCCAGCCCGTACTGCCAAACCATGCCTTTCCTGGACTGGAAACAAGCTACCTAGGACCGGTTTCCAGCATTTCAGCCAGGCTTGCTTGAATCCAGTGGCAAAGTGAGCAAGGGACTCACGTCTGAGCATACCCTGCCAACTTATGGCGAACAAAGCGGTACAAGAGGGGGTGGTGATGGACGGAGCATCAGAACCAATCAAACACTCACACCCAATCAACAGATCTGGGCTTGATCCATCACCGTTCTTTAGCCCACTCTGCCATCCCAGATCAGACATGGCCATATGCAAATCAGTCTGATCCTGTGCCTCATGGGAATAGTCCAGCCCAAACTACCAAGCCATGCCTGCCCTGGACCAGAAACAAGCTTCCTAGGACCGGTTTCTGACATTTCAGCCATCTTCAGCCAGGCTTGTTTCAATCCAGTGGCAAAGTGAGCAAGGGACTCACGTCTGAGCATACCCTGCCAACTTATGGCGAACAAAGCGGTACAAAAGGGGGTGGTGATGGACGGAGCATCAGAACCAATCAAACACTCACACACAGTCAACAGATCTGGGTTTGATCCATCACCGTTTTTTAGCCCACTATGCCACCCCAGTTCAGACATGGCCATATGCAAATCAGTCTGACCCTGTGCCTCATGGGAACAGTCCAGCCCGAATTGCCAAGCCATGCCTTCTCTGGACCGGAAACAAGCTTCCTAGGACCGGTTTCTGGCATTTCAACCGTCTTCAGCCAGGCTTGCTTGAATCCAGTGGCAAAGTGAGCAAGGGACTCACGTCTGAGCATACCCTGGCGAACAAAGCGGTACAAAAGGGGGTGGTGATGGACGGAGCATCAGAACCAATCAAACACTCACACTCAGTCAACAGATCTGGGTTTGATCCATCACTGTTCTTTAGCCCACTCTGCCACCCTCTGAGAAAGTGGCTCTGTATTTACTGTTCCTTAATAGGTACAGGGTGTACAGAGTCCCCAGTCCCCCAGGGTTTGACAGAGGTTAAAGTTAGATATAACCTTACTCTCTAAAGTGGTAGCTTGGTCGAGCAGTAAGGCAGTATCAGAGGACAGTGTAAAGCATTTGTTGTACACACTCAGCCAGCAAATGGTCTCACACACTCAATAACTGAAAACGAGGCCAATGGTTTATATATAAAAAATATATGCTTGTTTTATTTTAGAACCAACACTTGGATTTAAAATATACTTTCTCAGAATGAGATGTTTCATATAAATACTTTTGCAATATGCAATTGACTTTTGTAAACAGTTACAAGTGGTTGCAATAGGCAACTCTATTTTAAACACAACATTGCATTGAGTTCAATGGAAAATTCAAGTTATTTGCAACAGATTACTTGTTAGATTACTTTTGGAATTCCAGAACTGGATCCCAGATTCAATCCTGGGTCAGTACTCAGAATCAAGTGATGAAAGTCGACTTAATTACTGTAATGATTTTTAAACAATATTTAGCTATTTTAAAAGTTGACACTTTGAAAATATTTCAAAGAAAGCAGTCCATGATTCCCTATGGAAGAAAATTCAAGTTGCAGGTACAGTATGTTCTCGTTACTTTTGTAATCCAGTACTGGGTGCCTAGACTCAGTACTGGGACCTTTATCCAAAACAGGTAAGTAATTACGTATTCAGATATTATACGATTTTTGAAGAATATTTAAAGATTGCAGAAATCGACACTTAGAAGAAATTTCACGGAAAAACAGTCAATGGTTTCCTATGGAAGGAAATTGGGTTACGGGTAAGTACAGTTGTAAGTATTTTTCAGAGTCAGTGCTGGGCACCAAGAACCAGCACTGGGAGCTCACCTAAGAGCAGGTGAGTAATTTTGTTTTCGTTACTCGTCTGATTTTTGGTGAATTTTTTAAGATTTGAAAAGTCCACACTTGGAAGAAATTTCAGGAAAAAGCCAGTCAATGTTACCCTATGAGGAAAATAGAGTTATCGGTTTAAGGGTAAGTACTCGACTGGCAGAGTTGAGGTTCTGGGCATAGACTCAGGGGTCCCCCAGGGTCAGGTAGGTACAGTTGGTTCACCCTCAGCGGCTCTAGGGCGGCCGGGTGCAGAGAGAGTTAGGCCCAATGTTATCCTATGAGGGATAGGGGGGCCTTGGTTGGTGGCTACTGACTGGCAAGCCACGCGGCTGTGGGAGCTGGGCTCCTGGTCACTTACTCAGGGCAAGTGGGGAAGTAGGTAGGTGTAGAGTTTTTACTGCCAGGGACACTCGGGCGGCTGGGTGCAGGGTGCTTTTGAGCCTTCGGGCGCTCAATTGATTTCAATGGGAAATCTCCGATTTAGAAAAAGACTGCAAGCTCGGGGACGAGGACTCTTCAGGTGCCACCACCACTTTGAGAGGTAAGTTGGGTAATTGGAGGATAGGTAGGTACCCCGGGATTGGGCACAGGGGGCCGCGCGGCGCCGCGTGCAGGGGTGCCTTTTGGTGTCGGGAAATCTTACCCTCTGTTGATCGCGGTAGGGGGGGCACCTTGTTCTGAGGCTGCAGGCTTCTTCAGGAGTGTCGAGGGAGGTCCTTGGGTGCCGCACTCGGGGTCACAGTCGCCGTGGGGTCGTCCTCGTGGTCTTTGTTCACTCCGGCACTGGCCAGGCTTGGTTGGTGCAGAGTGTGCTGGGTTCGCGGTTCCGGGCTGCTGCTGCTAGAGGTAGGTTTTGAGTAGAGCCTCTACTCATGGGAATCCCAGGGGCTTAGAGCCAAAAGTTAGCCAGGTCCTCCGGGGTTGGTGAGGTTGCTGGCCACAAGAGATGCCGGGTTGGAGCAGGAGCAGGGTCGAGGGTCGAAAGGCCGGTAGGGCTGGGGCCAAAGCAGTTGGTGTCTTCCTCTTTTCAGCAGCTGCAGGGCAGGTCTTCTTTCTTCTTGCTCTTCTTTGTAATTTTTGAATCTGGAATCTGGGGAAGGAAGGTTCAGGGTGCCCCTAAATACTAGATTTAGGGGCGTTACAGGTAGGTGAAGAGCAGGGACCAATGGGTCCCTGTCCTGGGGTGGGTACACCCCCCTATCCTGCCTCTTTCCTGTGGAAGGGGGCAGTAGCCTAGTCCTGATAGGGTAGGGCTCCCCATCTTCAAGATGGCGAGAGCCCGGAGATGTGCTTCACCTCGCCTCCCCCACCTGAGGGGTGGGGTTGGCAGGTTGGCACATCCCCTGTCCTTATTTGGGGTTTCCAGCCAAAGCTTCCCACCAGAGTGGGGGGTTGCAGTGGCCTGGGGAAGCTCACAGAGGCGGCATGCCTTTGAAGCTTCCCCCTGCCCATCCTGGGGGAGGAGATTTAGCACCTCGCCCAGGATGTGCATTGTTGCAGGCCCAGGAGAGCAGGGGCTCTCCTACCCAGTGGTCCAGCAACATGTCTGCGTGGTGGCAGCCTAGGCAGCCTCAGAGCAGACGTGGATTGTAGGTTAGGTTTAAGGGGGCACCTCTAAAATGCCCTCTGGGGTGCTGGGTACATTAAATCCCACACTGGCATCAGTATGGGTTTAATGTGCTGAGAAGTTTGATACCAAACTTCTCAGTCTTTAGTGTTGCCATTATGGTGCTGTGGAGCTCGTGTTTTACGAGCTCTCAGCACCACGTACTCTTAAATGGCAGCACTGCACTTACAGTGCTCAGGAATGGACCTGGGCACTGTAGGGGCACAGGGCTCCTGCTCCTGTGCCCACACCATTGGCATAAGGCACCCAGCAAGAGGGGTGGCTGATGTGTGCCATGGCAGTGTAGGTGATGGGCATGGCACACAGGGATGTGTGTCATGTCGACTTTGTTTTTGTCTTGCACCCAAACACTCAGCCTGCAAAGGCAGTGTGTGTGTGTAAGGGTACAATGCCTCTAAGGGTGGCACAAGGAGTGCTGCAGCCCTTAGAGGCCTTCCCTGGTCACAAGGCCCTGGGAACCTAGGGTACTATTTACCAGGGGCTGACATGTGGCCAGGGTTTGCCAATTTGGGTTTGGTTTGTTTTAGGGAAGGAACATAGGCCCTGGCCACCTGATTGGCAGGAGTCCAGAGCACACTCAGTCAAAGTACATACAGCGAAAAGTGGAAGCATACCATGCAAGAAAGATGGCACTTTCTCACACACCCCAGTTCAGACATGGCCATATGCAAAACAATCTGACCCTGCGCCTCATGGGAACAGTCCAGCCCGTACTGCCAAACCATGCCTTTCCTGGACTGGAAACAAGCTACCTAGGACCGGTTTCTAGCATTTCAGCCAGGCTTGCTTGAATCCAGTGGCAAAGTGAGCAAGGGACTCACGTCTGAGCATACCCTGCCAACTTATGGCGAACAAAGCGGTACAAGAGGGGGTGGTGATGGACGGAGCATCAGAACCAATCAAACACTCACACCCAATCAACAGATCTGGGCTTGATCCATCACCGTTCTTTAGCCCACTCTGCCATCCCAGATCAGATATGGCCATATGCAAATCAGTCTGATCCTGTGCCTCATGGGAATAGTCCAGCCCAAACTACCAAGCCATGCCTTCCCTGGACCAGAAACAAGCTTCCTAGGACCGGTTTCTGGCATTTCAGCCATCTTCAGCCAGGCTTGTTTGAATCCAGTGGCAAAGTGAGCAAGGGACTCACGTCTGAGCATACCCTGCCAACTTATGGCGAACAAAGCGGTACAAAAGGGGGTGGTGATGGACGGAGCATCAGAACCAATCAAACACTCACACTCAGTCAACAGATCTGGGTTTGATCCATCACTGTTCTTTAGCCCACTCTGCCACCCTCTGAGAAAGTGGCTCTGTATTTACTGTTCCTTAATAGGTACAGGGTGTACAGAGTCCACAGTCCCCCAGGGTTTGACAGAGGTTAAAGTTAGATATAACCTTACTCTCTAAAGTGGTAGCTTGGTCGAGCAGTAAGGCAGTATCAGAGGACAGTGTAAAGCATTTGTTGTACACACTCAGCCAGCAAATGGTCTCACACACTCAATAACTGAAAACGAGGCCAATGGTTTATATATAAAAAATATATGCTTGTTTTATTTTAGAACCAACACTTGGATTTAAAATATACTTTCTCAGAATGAGATGTTTCATATAAATACTTTTGCAATATGCAATTGACTTTTGTAAACAGTTACAAGTGGTTGCAATAGGCAACTCTATTTTAAACACAACATTGCATTGAGTTCAATGGAAAAGTCAAGTTATTTGCAACAGATTACTTTTTAGATTACTTTTGGAATTCCAGAACTGGATCCCAGATTCAGTCCTGGGTCAGTACTCAGAATCAAGTGATGAAAGTCGACTTAATTACTGTAATGATTTTTAAACAATATTTAGCTATTTTAAAAGTTGACACTGAAAATATTTCAAAGAAAACAGTCCATGATTCCCTGTGGAAGAAAATTCAAGTTGCAGGTACAGTATGTTCTTGTTACTTTTGTAATCCAGTACTGGGTGCCTAGACTCAGTACTGGGACCTTTATCCAAAACAGGTAAGTAATTACGTTTTCAGATATTATACGATTTTTGAAGAATATTTAAAGATTGCAGAAATCGACACTTAGAAGAAATTTCACAGAAAAACAGTCAATGGTTTCCTACGGAAGGAAATTGGGTTACGGGTATGTACAGTTGTAAGTATTTTTCAGAGTCAGTGCTGGGCACCAAGAACCAGCACTGGGAGCTCACCTAAGAGCAGGTGAGTAATTTCGTTTTCGTTACTCGGCTGCTTTTTGGTGAATTTTTTAAGATTTGAAAAGTCCACACTTGGAAGAAATTTCAGGAAAAAGCCAGTCAATGTTACCCTATGAGGAAAATAGAGTTATCGGTTTAAGGGTAAGTACTCGACTGGCAGAGTTGAGGTTCTGGGCATAGACTCAGGGGTCCCCCAGGGTCAGGTAGGTACAGTTGGTTCACCCTCAGCGGCTCTTGGGCGGCCGGGTGCAGAGAGAGTTAGGCCCAATGTTATCCTACGAGGGATAGGGGGGCCTTGGTTGGTGGCTACTGACTGGCAAGCCACGCGGCTGTGGGAGCTGGGCTCCTGGTCACTTACTCAGGGCAAGTGGGGAAGTAGGTAGGTGTAGAGTTTTCACTGCCAGGGCCACTCGGGCGGCTGGGTGCAGGGTGCTTTTGAGCCTTCGGGCGCTCAATTGATTTCAATGGGAAATCTCCGGTTTAGAAAAAGACTGCAAGCTCTGGGACGAGGACTCTTAAGGTGCCACCACCACTTCGAGAGGTAAGTTGGGTAATTGGAGGATAGGTAGGTACCCCGGGATTGGGCACAGGGGGCCGCGCGGCGCCGCGTGCAGGGGTGCCTTTTGGTGTCGGGAAATCTTACCCGCTGTTGATCGCGGTAGGGGGGGCACCTTGTTCTGAGTCTGCAGGCTTCTTCAGGAGTGTCGAGGGAGGTCCTTGGGTGCCGCACTCGGGGTCACAGTCGCCGTGGGGTCGTCCTCGTGGTCTTTGTTCACTCCGGCACTGGCCAGGCTTGGCTGGTGCAGAGTGTGCTGGGTTTGCGGTTCCGGGCTGCTGCTGCTAGAGGTAGGTTTTGAGTAGAGCCTCTACTCATGGGAGTCCCAGGGGCTTAGAGCCAAAAGTTAGAGAGGTCCTCCGGGGTTGGTGAGGTTGCTGGCCACAAGAGATGCCGGGTTGGAGCAGGAGCAGGGTCGAGGGTCGACAGGCCGGTAGGGCTGGGGCCAAAGCAGTTGGTGTCTTTCTCTTTTCAGCAGCTGCAGGGCAGGTCTTCTTTCTTCTTGCTCTTCTTTGTAGTTTTTGAATCTGGAATCTGGGGAAGGAAGGTTCAGGGTGCCCCTAAATACTAGATTTAGGGGCGTTACAGGTAGGTGAAGGGCAGGGACCAATGGGTTCCTGTCCTGGGGTGGGTACACCCCCCTATCCTGCCTCTTTCCTGTGGGAGGGGGGCAGTAGCCTAGTCCTGATAGGGTAGGGCTCCCCATCTTCAAGATGGCGAGAGCCCGGAGATGTGCTTCACCTTGCCTCCCCCACCTGAAGGGTGGGGTTGGCATGCTGGCACATCCCCTGTCCTTATTTGGGGTTTCCAGCCAAAGCTTCCCGCCAGAGTGGGGGGTTGCAGTGGCCTGGGAAAGCTCACAGAGGCGGCATGCCTTTGAAGCATCCCCCTGCCCATCCTGGGGGAGGAGATTTAGCACCTCGCCCAGGATGTGCATTTTTGCAGGCCCAGGAGAGCAGGGGCTCTCCAACCCAGGGGTCCAGCAACATGTCTGCGTGGTGGCAGCCTAGGCAGCCTCAGAGCAGACGTGGATTGTAGGTTAGGTTTAAGGGGGCACCTCTAAGATGCCCTCTGGGGTGCTGGGTACATTAAATCTCACACTAGCATCAGTGTGGGTTTAATGTGCTGAGAAGTTTGATACCAAACTTCTCAGTCTTTAGTGTTGCCATTATGGTGCTGTGGAGCTCGTGTTTTACGAGCTCTCTGCACCATGTACTCTTAAATGGCAGCACTGCACTTACAGTGCTCAGGAATGGACCTGGGCACTTTAGGGGCACAGGGCTCCTGCTCCTGTGCCCACACCATTGGCATAAGGCACCCAGCAAGAGGGGTGGCTGATGTATGCCATGGCAGTGTAGATGATGGGCATGGCACACAGGGATGTGTGTCATGTCGACTTTGTTTTTGTCTTGCACCCAAACACTCAGCCTGCAAAGGCAGTGTGTGTGTGTAAGGGTACAATGCCTCTGAGGGTGGCACAAGGAGGGCTGCAGCCCTTAGAGGCCTTCCCTGGTCACAATGCCCTTGCAACCTAGGGTACCATTTACCAGGGGCTGACATGTGGCCAGGGTTTGCCAATTTGGGTTTGGTTTGTTTTAGGGAAGGAACATAGGCCCTGGGCACCTGATTGACAGGAGTCCAGAGCACACTCAGTCAAAGTACATACAGCAAAAAGTGGGAGCATACCATGCAAGAAAGATGTCACTTTCTCACACCCCCCAGTTCAGACATGGCCATATGCAAATCAATCTGACCCTGTGCCTTATGTGAACAGTCCAGCCCGTACTGCCAAACCATGCCTTCCCTGGATTGGAAACAAGCTACCTAGGACCGGTTTCTAGCATTTCAGCCAGGCTTGCTTGAATCCAGTGGCAAAGTGAGCAAGGGACTCATGTCTGAGCATACCCTGCCCACTTATGGCAAACAAAGCGGTACAAAAGGGGGTGGTGATGGACGGACCATCAGAACCAATCAAACACTCACATCCAGTCAACATATCTGGGCTTGATCCATCACCGTTCTTTAGCCCACTCTACCACCCCAGTTCAGACATGGCGATATGCAAATCAGTCTGACCCTGTGCCTCATGGGAACAATCCAGCCCAAACTGCCAAGCCATGCCTTCCCTGGACTGGACTGGAAACAAGCTTCCTAGAACTGGTTTCTGGCATTTCAGCCATCTTCAGCCAGGCTTGCTTGAATACAGTGGCAAAGTGAGCAAGGGACTCATGTCTGAGCATACCCTGCCCACTTATGGCAAACAAAGCGGTACAAAAGGGGGTGGTGATGGACGGAGCATCAGAACCAATCAAACACTCACACCCAGTCAACAGATCTGGGTTTGATCCATCACCGTTCTTTAGCCCACTCTGCCACCCCAGTTCAGACATAGCCATATGCAAATCAGTCTGACCCTGTGCCTCATGGGAACAGTCCAGCCTAAAAACTGCCAAGCCATGACTTCCCTGGACTGGAAACAAGCTTCCTAGGACCGGTGTCTGGCATTTCAGCTATCTTCAGTCAGGCTTGCTTGAATCGAGTGGCAAAGTGAACAAGGGACTCATTCTGAGCATACCCTGCCAACTTATGGTGAACAAAGCGATACAAAAAGGGGTGGTGATGGACAGAGCATCAGAACCAATCAAACACTCACACCCTGACAACAGATATGGGTTTGATCCATCTCCATTCTTTAGCCCACTCTGCCACCCCAGATCAGACATGGCCATATGCAAATCAGTCTGACCCTGTGCCTCATGGGAACAGTCCAGCCCAAACTGCCAAGCCATGCCTTCCCTGGACCAGAAACAAGCTTCCTAGGACCGGTTTCTGGCATTTCAGCCGTCTTCAGCCAGGCTTGTTTGAATCCAGTGGCAAAGTGAGCAAGGGACTCACGTCTGAGCATACCCTGCCAACTTATGGCGAACAAAGCGGTACAAAAGGGGGTGGTGATGGACGGAGCATCAGAACCAATCAAACACTCACACCCAGTCAACAGATCTGGGTTTGATCAATCACCGTTTTTTAGCCCACTATGCCACCCCAGTTCAGACATGGCCATATGCAAATCAGTCTGACCCTGTGCCTCATGGGAACAGTCCAGCCCGAATTGCCAAGCCATGCCTTCTCTGGACCGGAAACAAGCTTCCTAGGACCGGTTTCTGGCATTTCATCCGTCTTCAGCCAGGCTTGCTTGAATCCAGTGGCAAAGTGAGCAAGGGACTCACGTCTGAGCATACCCTGGCGAACAAAGCGGTACCAAAGGGGGTGGTGATGGACGGAGCATCAGAACCAATCAAACACTCACACTCAGTCAACAGATCTGGGTTTGATCCATCACTGTTCTTTAGCCCACTCTGCCACCCTCTGAGAAAGTGGCTCTGCATATACTGTTCCTTAATAGGTACAGGGTGTACAGAGTCCACAGTCCCCCAGGGTTTGACAGAGGTTAAAGTTAGATATAACCTTACTCTCTAAAGTGGTAGCTTGGTCGAGCAGTAAGGCAGTATCAGAGGACAGTGTAAAGCATTTGTTGTACACACTCAGCCAGCAAATGGTCTCACACACTCAATAACTGAAAACGAGGCCAATGGTTTATATATAAAAAATATATGCTTGTTTTATTTTAGAACCAACACTTGGATTTAAAATATACTTTCTCAGAATGAGATGTTTCATATAAATACTTTTGCAATATGCAATTGACTTTTGTAAACAGTTACAAGTGGTTGCAATAGGCAACTCTATTTTAAACACAACATTGCATTGAGTTCAATGGAAAATTCAAGTTATTTGCAACAGATTACTTTTTAGATTACTTTTGGAGTTCCAGAACTGGATCCCAGATTCAATCCTGGGTCAGTACTCAGAATCAAGTGATGAAAGTCGACTTAATTACTGTAATGATTTTGAAACAATACTTAGCTATTTTAAAAGTTGACACTGAAAATATTTCAAAGAAAACAGTCCATGATTCCCTATGGAAGAAAATTCAAGTTGCAGGTACAGTATGTTCTCGTTACTTTTGTAATCCAGTACTGGGTGCCTAGACTCAGTACTGGGACCTTTATCCAAAACAGGTAAGTAATTACGTATTCAGATATTATACGATTTTTGAAGAATATTTAAAGATTGCAGAAATCGACACTTAGAAGAAATTTCACAGAAAAACAGTCAATGGTTTCCTATGGAAGGAAATTGGGTTACGGGTAAGTACAGTTGTAAGTATTTTTCAGAGTCAGTGCTGGGCACCAAGAACCAGCACTGGGAGCTCACCTAAGAGCAGGTGAGTAATTTTGTTTTCGTTACTCGTCTGATTTTTGGTGAATTTTTTAAGATTTGAAAAGTCCACACTTGGAAGAAATTTCAGGAAAAAGCCAGTCAATGTTACCCTATGAGGAAAATAGAGTTATCGGTTTAAGGGTAAGTACTCGACTGGCAGAGTTGAGGTACTGGGCATAGACTCAGGGGTCCCCCAGGGTCAGGTAGGTACAGTTGGTTCACCCTCAGCGGCTCTAGGGCGGCCGGGTGCAGAGAGAGTTAGGCCCAATGTTATCCTATGAGGGATAGGGGGGCCTTGGTTGGTGGCTACTGACTGGCAAGCCACGCGGCTGTGGGAGCTGGGCTCCTGGTCACTTACTCAGGGCAAGTGGGGAAGTAGGTAGGTGTAGAGTTTTTACTGCCAGGGACACTCGGGCGGCTGGGTGCAGGGTGCTTTTGAGCCTTCGGGCGCTCAATTGATTTCAATGGGAAATCTCCGGTTTAGAAAAAGACTGCAAGCTCGGGGACGAGGACTCTTCAGGTGCCACCACCACTTCGAGAGGTAAGTTGGGTAATTGGAGGATAGGTAGGTACCCCGGGATTGGGCACAGGGGGCCGCGGGGCGCCGCGTGCATGGGTGCCTTTCGGTGTCGGGATATCTTACCCTCTGTTGATCGCGGTAGGGGGGGCACCTTGTTCTGAGGCTGCAGGCTTCTTCAGGAGTGTCGAGGGAGGTCCTTGGGTGCCACACTCGGGGTCACAGTCGCCGTGGGGTCGTCCTCGTGGTCTTTGTTCACTCCGGCACTGGCCAGGCTTGGTTGGTGCAGAGTGTGCTGGGTTCGCGGTTCCGGGCTGCTGCTGCTAGAGGTAGGTTTTGAGTAGAGCCTCTACTCATGGGAATCCCAGGGGCTTAGAGCCAAAAGTTAGCCAGGTCCTCCGGGGTTGGTGAGGTTGCTGGCCACAAGAGATGCCGGGTTGGAGCAGGAGCAGGGTTGAGGGTCTACAGGCCGGTAGGGCTGGGGCCAAAGCAGTTGGTGTCTTCCTCTTTTCAGCAGCTGCAGGGCAGGTCTTCTTTCTTCTTGCTCTTCTTTGTAATTTTTGAATCTGGAATCTGGGTAAGGAAGGTTCAGGGTGTCCCTATATACTAGATTTAGGGGCGTTACAGGTAGGTGAAGGGCAGGGACCAATGGGTCCCTGTCCTGGGGTGGGTACACCCCCCTATCCTGCCTCTTTCCTGTGGGAGGGGGCAGTAGCCTAGTCCTGATAGGGTAGGGCTCCCCATCTTCAAGATGGCGAGAGCCCGGAGATGTACTTCACCTCGCCTCCCCCACCTGAGGGGTGGGGTTGGCAGGTTGGCACATCCCCTGTCCTTATTTGGGGTTTCCAGCCAAAGCTTCCCGCCAGAGTGGGGGGTTGCAGTTGCCTGGGGAAGCTCACAGAGGCGGCATGCCTTTGAAGCTTCCCCCTGCCCATCCTGGGGGAGGAGATTTAGCACCTCGCCCAGGATGTGCATTGTTGCAGGCCCAGGAGAGCAGGGCCTCTCCTACCCAGGGGTCCAGCAACATGTCTGCGTGGTGGCAGCCTAGGCAGCCTCAGAGCAGACGTGGATTGTAGGTTAGGTTTAAGGGGGCACCTCTTAAATGCCCTCTGGGGTGCTGGGTACATTAAATCCCACACTGGCATCAGTATGGGTTTAATGTGCTGAGAAGTTTGATACCAAACTTCTCAGTCTTTAGTGTTGCCATTATGGTGCTGTGGAGCTCGTGTTTTACGAGCTCTCAGCACCATGTACTCTTAAATGGCAGCACTGCACTTACAGTGCTCAGGAATGGACCTGGGCACTGTAGGGGCACAGGGCTCCTGCTCCTGTGCCCACACCATTGGCATAAGGCACCCAGCAAGAGGGGTGGCTGATGTGTGCCATTGCAGTGTAGGTGATGGGCATGGCACACAGGGATGTGTGTCATGTCGACTTTGTTTTTGTCTTGCACCCAAACACTCAGCCTGCAAAGGCAGTGTGTGTGTGTAAGGGTACAATGCCTCTAAGGGTGGCACAAGGAGTGCTGCAGCCCTTAGAGGCCTTCCCTGGTCACAAGGCCCTCCCTGGTCACAAGGCCCTGGGAACCTAGGGTACTATTTACCAGGGGCTGACATGTGGCCAGGGTTTTCCAATTTGGGTTTGGTTTGTTTTAGGGAAGGAACATAGACCCTGGGCACCTGATTAGCAGGAGTCCAGAGCACACTCAGTCAAAGTACATACAGCGAAAAGTGGAAGCATACCATGCAAGAAAAATGGCACTTTCTCACACACCCCAGTTCAGACATGGCCATATGCAAATCAATCTGACCCTGCGCCTCATGGGAACAGTCCAGCCCGTACTGCCAAACCATGCCTTTCCAGAACTGGTAACAAGCTACCTAGGACCGGTTTCTAGCATTTCAGCCAGGCTTGCTTGAATCCAGTGGCAAAGTGAGCAAGGGACTCACGTCTGAGCATACCCTGCCAACTTATTGCGAACAAAGCGGTACAAGAGGGGGTGGTGATGGACGGAGCATCAGAACCAATCAAACACTCACACCCAGTCAACAGATCTGGTCTTGATCCATCACCGTTCTTTAGCCCACTCTACCACCCCAGTTCAGACATGGCCATATGCAAATCAGGCTGACCCTGTGCCTCATGGGAACAATCCAGCCCTGTGAGAAAGTGGCTCTGTATATACTGTTCCCTAATAGGTACAGGGTGTACAGAGTCCACAGTCCCCCAGAGGATGATAGAGGTCAAAGTTAGGTATGACCTTACTCTCAAAAGTGGTAGCTTGGTCGAGCAGTAAGGCAGTACCAGAGGACAGTGTAAAGCATTTATTGTACACACTCAGTCAGCAAGTGGTTTCACACACTCAATAACTGAACTCTAGGCCAATGGTTTATATATATAAAATATATGCTTGTTTTATTTTTAGAACCACAAGGGGGTAAAAATATACTTTCTCAGAATGAGAGGTTGAATATAAATACTTTTGTCTTAAGCAATAAATTTGTGTAAACAGTCACAGTTGGTTGCAATAAACAATCCTATTTCCTAAACATAACCATGCATTGAGCTCAATGGTAAATTCAGGTTATTTGTAATAAATTACTTTTCAGATTACTTTTGGAATTCCAGGTCTGGCTCCTAGAACCAGCCTGGGGTCAGTATTCAGAATCAAGTGATGAAAGTCGACTTAATAACTGTAATGATTTTTAAATAATATTTAGCTATTTCAAAAGTTAGCACTTAGAAAATATTTCAAAGAAAACATTCAATGGATCTCTATGGCAAGAAATTCAAATTGCAGGTAGAGTACTTTATCGTTACTTTAGTAATCCAGGACTGGGTACCTAGACCCAGGACTGGGGTCCTTATCAAAAGCAGGTAAGTAATTTCGTTTGCAGAAATGGTACGATTTTAAAAGAATATTTCAAATTTGCAAAAATAGACACTTAGAAGAAATTTCACAGAAAAGCAGACAATGGTTTCCTATGGGAGAAAAATGAGTTAGAGGTAAGTATGGTTGTGAACACTTTTCAGGGTCAGGGCTGGGCACCAAGATCCAGCACTGGGAGCTCACCTAGGAGCAGGTGAGTAAATTCGTTTTTGTCACTTGGCTGATTTTTGGTGAATTTTTGCAGTTTTGAAAAGTTCACACTTAGAAGATTTTTGAAGAAAAAGCCAGTCAATGTTACCCTATGAGGAAAATGAAGTTAGCGGTTTAAGGGTAAGTACTCGACTGGCAGAGTTGAAATTCCGGGCATGGACTCAGGGGTCCCCCAGTGTTAGGTAGGTACAGTTGGTTCACCCTCAGCGGTTTCAGGACGGCCGGGTGCAGAGAGAGTTAGGCCCAATGTTATCCTATGAGGGATAGGGGGGCCTTGGTTGGTGGCTGCTGTCTGGCAAGCCACGCAGCTGTGGGAGCTGGGCTCCTGGTCACTTACTCAGGGCAAGTGGGGAAGTAGGTTAGTGTAGAGAGGGCACTGCCAGGGCCACTCGGGCGGCTGGGTGCAGGGTGCTTTTGAGCCTTCGGGCGCTCAATGGAAATCAATGGGAATGTTCCGGTTTGGAAAAAGGCTGCAGGCTCGGGGACGAGGATGTTTCAGGTGCCACCACCACTTCGAGAGGTAAGTTGGGTAGTTGTAGGTTAGGTGGGTACCCCGGGATTGGGCACAGGGGGCCGCAGGGCGCCGGGTGCAGGGGTGCCTTTTGACGTCGGGAATCTTACCCTCTGGTTGATCGCGGTTGGGGTGGCACTTGGTTCTGAGGATGCAGGCCTCCTCCGGGATGTCGAGGGGGGTCCTTGGGTGCCGGACTCGGGGTCACAGTCGCCGTGGAGTCGTCCTCAGGGTCTTTGTCCACTCCGGCACTGGCCAGGCTTGGCTGGTGCAGAGTGTGTTGGGTCCGCGGTTCCGGGCTGCTGCCAGGGGTTAAAAATAGGTTTCTTGAGTAGAGCCTCTACTCATGGGAGTCCCAGGGGCTTAGAGCCAAAAGGTAGCCAGGTCCTCCGGGGTTGGTGAGGTTGCTGGCCACGAGAGATGCCGCGCTGGTGCAGGTTCGAGAGTCGACAGGCCGGCAGGGCTGGGGCCTAAGCAGTTGGTGTCTTCTTCTCTTTTTAGCAGCTGCAGGGCAGGTCTTTGTTCTTCTTGCTCTTCTTGTAATTTTCTATCTGGAATCTAAGGAAGGAAGGTTCAGGGGGCCCCTAAATACTAGATTTAGGGGCGTTACAGGTAGGTGAAGGCCAGGGACCAATGGGTCCTTGTCCTGGGGTGGGTACACCCCCTATCCTGCCTCTCTCCTGTGGGAGGGGGGCAGTAGCCTAATCCTGATAGGGTAGGGCCTCCCATCTTCAAGATGGTGAGAGCCCGGAGATGTGCTTCACCTCGCCTCCCCCACCTGAGGGGTGGGGTGGGCAGGCTGGCACATCCCCTGTCCTTGTATGGGGTTTCCGGCCAAGCTTCCTGCCAGAGTGGGGGGTTGCAGTGGCCTGGGGAAACTCCAAATGGCGGCCTGCCTTTGAAGCTTCCCTTTGCTCATCCTGGGGGAGGAGATTTCTCACCTCACCCAGGATGTGCATTGTTGCAGGCCCGGGAGAGCAGGGGCTCTCCCACCCAGGGGTCCAGCAACGTGTCTGCTGTGTGGCAGCCTGGGCAGCCTCAGAGCAGACGTGGATTGTAAGTTAGCTGTAAGGGGGCATCTCTAAGATGCCCTCTGGGGTGCTTAGTACATTAAATCCTACACTGGCATCAGTGTGGGTTCAATGTGCTGAGAAGTTTGATACCAAACTTCCCAGGCTTCAGTGTTGCCAATATGGTGCTGTGGAGCTCGTGTTTGACAAGTTCTCAGCACCATGTACTCTTAAATGACAGCACTGCACTTACAGTGCCCAGGAATGGACCCGGGTACTGTAGGGGCACAGGGCTCCTGCTCCTGTGCCCACACCATAGGCGTAATGCACCCAGCTAGAGGGGTGGCTGACATATGCCTTGGCAGTGTAGGTGATGGGCATGGTACACAGTGATGTGTGCCATGTCGACTCTTTGTTTTGTCCTGCACCCAGACACTCAGCCTGCAAGGGCAGTGTGTGTGTAAGGGTACAGGGCCTCTGAGGGTGGCACAATGAGTGCTGCAGCCCTTAGAGGCCTTCCCTGGCCACAAGGCCCTGGGTACCTAGGGTACCATTTACTAGGGGCTGACATGTGGCTAGGGTTTGCCAATTTGGAGTTTGTGTGGTTTAAGGAAGGAACATAGGCCCTGGGCACCTGATTGGCAGGAACCCAGGGTACACTCAATCGAAGTACATTCAGCAATTTAGCAAAAAGTGGGGGCATACCATGCAAGAAAGATGGCACTTTCTCACACAACCCCCCCCCAAACGAAAGGTGATGAGACTAACCTTGTCCTATGGAGTCTTCATTGTCTAAGTGGAAGAACCTGGAAAGTCCATCTGCATTGGCATGGGCAGTCCCTGGTCTGTGTTCCACTTCAAAGTCCATTCCCTGTAGGGAGATGGACCACCTCAGTAGTTTTGGATTTTCCCCTTTCATCTGCATTAGCCATCTGAGAGGTCTGTGGTCAGTTTGAACTAGGAAGTGAGTGCCAAACAAGTATGGCCTCAACTTCTTCAGGGACCAAACCACAGCAAAGGCCTCCCTCTCAATGGCACTCCAACGCTGCTCTCTAGGGAGTAGTCTTCTGCTTATAAAAGCAACAGGTTGGTCTTGGCCTTCATCATTGGTCTGGGATAGGACCGCTCCTATCCCTAGCTCAGAGGCATCAGTCTGCACTATGAACTGCTTGGCATAATCTGGAGCTTTTAGAATTGGTGCTGAGCATATTGCTTCTTTTAGGGTGTCAAAAGCCTTTTGAGAACTAACTGTCCAGTTAACTTTCTTGGGCATTTTCTTGGAGGTGAGTTCTGTGAGGGGGGTCACAATGGACCCATACCCCTTCACAAACCTCCTGTAGTACCCAGTCAAGCCAAGGAATGCCCTGACTTGGGTCTGGGTTGTTGGAGCTATCCAGTCCATGATGGCCTGGATTTTGGGTTGTAAGGGCTGTACCTGGCCTCCACCTACAAGGTGGCCCAAATACACCACAGTGCCCTGCCCTATCTGGCATTTGGACGCCTTGATAGTGAGACCTGCACTCTGCAGAGCCTCTAAAACCTTCCCAAGGTGGATCAGGTGATCCTGCCAGGTGGAGCTAAAGACAGCAATATCATCAAGATAAGCTGCACTAAAGGACTCCAACCCAGCCAGGACATGGTTCACCAACCTCTGGAAGGTGGCAGGGGCATTCTTTAACCCAAAGGGCATCACAGTAAACTGGTAATGCCCATCAGGGGTGGAGAATGCTGTCTTTTCTTTTGCTCCTGGGGCCATGCCAATCTGCCAGTACCCTGCAGTTAAGTCAAAGGTACTGAGAAATTTGGCAGCCCCCAGTTTGTCTATCAGTTCATCTGCTCTTGGGATAGGGTGAGCATCTGTCTTGGTGACAGAGTTGAGCCCTCTATAGTCCACACAGAACCTCATCTCTCTCTTTTCACCCTGTTGATGAGGTTTGGGGACCAGAACCACTGGGCTAGCCCAGGGGCTCTCTGAAGGCTCAATGACCCCTAACTCCAGCATCTTGCTGACCTCAGCTTTGATGCTTTCCTTGACTTGATCTGACTGTCGATAGATTTTGTTCTTGACAGGTGCACTGTCACCAGTGTCCACATCATGGGTACACCAGCTTGTCAGACCAGGGGTCAGGGAAAAGAGGCTAGCATATTGTTGCAAGACTTGCTTGCAGTCAGTCTGCTGTTGGGCAGAGAGGGTGTCTGAAAAAATCACACCATCTACTGACCCATCTTTTGGGCTGTAGGATAGGAGGTCAGGGAGTGGCTCACTCTCTGCTTCCTGTTCTTCATCAGTCACCATCAGCATGGTGATGTCAGCCCTATCATTGTAGAGTTTAAGGCGGTTCACATGGATGACCCTTTTGGGTGTCCTGCTAGTGCCCAGGTCAACTAGATAGGTGACCTCACTCTTTCTCTCTAGGATAGGGTAAGGGCCACTCCATTTGTCTTGGAGAGCCCTTGGTGCCACTGGCTCCAAAACCCACACCTGTTGCCCTGGTTGAAATTCAACCAGTGCAGCTTTTTGGTCATACCAGTGCTTCTGGAGCTCCTGGCTGGCCTCAAGGTTCTTGGATGCCTTTTCCATATACTCAGCCATTCTGGACCTTAGGCCAAGCACATAGTCCACTATGTCCTGTTTGGGTTCTTGAAGAGGCCTCTCCCAGCCCTCTTTTACAAGACACAGTGGTCCCCTTACAGGATGACCAAACAGAAGTTCAAAGGGTGAGAAACCTACTCCCTTCTGTGGCACTTCCCTGTAAGCGAAAAGCAAGCATGGTAACAGGACATCCCACCTCCTTTTGAGTTTCTCAGGGAGTCCCATGATCATACCTTTCAATGTCTTGTTGAACCTCTCAACAAGGCCATTGGTTTGTGGGTGGTAGGGTGTAGTAAACTTGTACTGCACTCCACACTCTTTCCACATGTGTGTTAGGTAAGCAGACATGAAGTTGGAACCTCTGTCTGAAACCACCTCCTTAGGAAAACCCACCCTGGTGAAGACACCCAGGAGGGCCTTGGCTACTGCAGGAGCTGTAGTAGTCCTAAGTGGAATTGCTTCAGGGTACCTAGTAGCATGATCGACTACTACTAGAATGAATTTGTTCCCTGAGGCTGTGGGAGGTTCAAGTGGACCCACAATGTCCACACCTACCCTTTTAAAGGGGACCCCCACCACTGGTAGTGGAATGAGGGGGGCCTTTGGGTGGCCACCTGTCTTGCCACTGGCCTGACAGGTAACACAGGAGCTGACAAACTCCTTCACCTTTTGGTGCATCTGGGGCCAGTAAAAGTGACTCACTAACCTTTCCCAAGTTTTGGATTGCCCCAGATGCCCAGCTAGGGGAATGTCATGAGCCAAAGTTAGGAGGAACTCCCTGTACTTCTGTGGCACTACCACCCTCCTGGTGGCTCCAGGAGTGGGGTCTCTTGCCTCAGCATACAGTAATCCCTCTTCCCAATAAGCTCTGTGGGTACCACTGACATCTCCCCTGGCTTCTGAAGCAGCTTGTTGTCTCAGGCTTTCAAGAGTGGGACAGTCTCGCTGACCCTGGCACAGCTCTTCCCTAGAGGGTCCCCCTGGGCCCAAGAGTTCAACCTGGTAAGGGTCAAGCTCCATGGACTCAGTTCCCTCAGGGGTATCTACATCCTCTCCAGGGGGAGAGGGGTTCTGAGTGTTTGGCTGTACAGAAGCTGGTCCCCCAGTCTTCTTGCCCTTCCTCTTGGTTAGTTGGGCCATTATTCCAGGCTCCAAACCTACTTTTTCACCCTTCCTCTTGCTCTGTGCTCTGGTTTGCACACACACCAATTCAGGGATGCCCAGCATGGCTGCATGGGCCTTTAACTCAACCTCAGCCTAGGCTGAGGTTTCCAGATCATTTCCAAGCAGGCATGCAGCTGGCAACTTTGGAGAGACCACTACCTGTTTCAGGCCAGTAACCCCCCCCCAGCCTAATGTTACCATGGCCATGGGATGACTAGTGGTGACACTGTCAGCGTTGGTGACTGGGTAAGACTTCCCAATCAAGTATTGCTCAGGGGAAACCAGTGTGTCTTTCACCATAGTGACACTGGCACCTGTATCCCTCAGAGCTTCTACCCTAGTTCCATTTACCCAGGGGTACTGTAAGTATTTCTTTAAGTTGGGGGGCCACACAGCCACAGTGGCAAACTCCACTTCTCCCAAGGAGACTAAACTTGCTTCAGTGTGTTCCCAGATTTGCTCAGGGTACACCTCTGATCCCATTTGTATACTTGCTGCCCCAGGAGTGGCTGTACTGGGTGCCTTAGGGGCTTTGTTTTGGGGGCAGGATACAGTTAGGTGTCCCTGCTTCTTACAGGTATTACACCAGGCCTTTAAGGGATCAAAGTTCTTCCCCCTATATGGTTGGGGCACATAGGGAGTAGTTTGGGTCCCACCCACCTGAACAGGTTTTTGGGGCCCTTTGGAAGACTCAGACTTTTTATCTTGGGGATTCTCACCACATTTCCCCTGGGGAGGTTTTGTGACCACCTTCTTTTGGTCACCCCCAGTGGTTGTCTTGGTCACCCTAGTCTTGACCCAGTGGTCCGCCTTCTTTCCCAATTCTTGGGGAGAAATTAGACCTAGGTCTACCAAATGCTGATGCAACTTTTCATTTGTGCAGTTACTCAAAATATGTTCCTTCATGAATAAATTGTACAATCCAGTAAAATCCTGCACACCATGTCCAGCTAACCAACCATCCAGTGTCTTCACTGAGAAATCTACAAAATCAATCCAGGACTGGGTCTGGGTTTTGTGAGCCCCCCTGAATCTAATTCTATACTCCTCAGTGGTGAATCCAAATCCCTCAATCAGAGCTTTCTTCATGAGGTCATAGGATCCTGCTTCTGGCCCAGAGAGAGTCAGAAGCCTGTCCCTGCAGTTACCAGAGAACAGTTACCACAGGAGTGCCCCCCAGAGAGGTTTCTTTACTTTCCTGATATCACAAGCCCTCTCAAAGGCTGTGAACCATTTGGTGATATCATCACCTTCCTCAAATTTAGGGACAATCCCTTTGGGGATTTTAGGGTCAGAAGTTTCCTCCCTATCCTTGTTTTTATTATTGCTGCCACCATTGATGGGTGCTAAACCCATCTCTCTCCTTTCCTTTTCTAGGGCCAGGAGTCTGGACTCTAGATCTATTCTTTTGGCCAGCCTCACAAGGCTGTCCTCTTCACTGGGGGGTCCCCCAGTGTTGTCTCAGGGACCAGAGCCACCTGTGTGGTCTCTAGGTGCCCAGATGCTATGTCTTGAGTTGGAGGGTATGGGTGCCATCTCCTCCCTAGGGAATAGTATGGGGAGGTTGCTGTCCACCTCCCCTGTTTCCCTTTCCTCATCTGACTGGCCATCACCATGTTCAGATGGGTGGTCTTTAGCATACTCAGCCAGGAGCTCCTGGAGCCCTTGTTTGGTTGGATGCTGACCCATTTGTAAATTTTTGAGTTTACATAAGGACCTCAATTCCTTGAAAGACAAGTGTAAGTAAGGTGTGAGGTCGAGCTCCTCCACCAGGTCCATGTTATTATTATCACTAATAGCTGGGTTTATTTGAGACATTCTAACCTGACAGTTCTAACCCTCTACCCTGACTATAGTGACTTTTATTTTTCTAAAATTCTAATGGGACTTAAGCAAGGCACTAGCAAGACTTTTACTAATTTTGGAAAAACCAATCAGAATTCTAAAGGCAATTTTTAAGAGTTCTGTCGTGTGATCAGATGGTAACCAAGTAGTCCAACAAATGCAAGTTTGTATCCCACCGCTGATCCACCAATGTGAGAAAGTGGCTCTGTATATACTGTTCCCTAATAGGTACAGGGTGTACAGAGTCCACAGTCCCCCAGAGGCTGATAGAGGTCAAAGTTAGGTATGACCTTACTCTCAAAAGTGGTAGCTTGGTCGAGCAGTAAGGCAGTACCAGAGGACAGTGTAAAGCATTTATTGTACACACTCAGTCAGCAAATGGTTTCACACACTCAATAACTGAACTCTAGGCCAATGGTTTATATATATAAAATATATGCTTGTTTTATTTTTAGAACCACAAGGGGGTAAAAATATACTTTCTCAGAATGAGAGGTTGAATATAAATACTTTTGTCTTAAGCAATAAATTTGTGTAAACAGTCACAGTTGGTTGCAATAAACAATCCTATTTCCTAAACATAACAATGCATTGAGCTCAATGGTAAATTCAGGTTATTTGTAATAAATTACTTTTCAGATTACTTTTGGAATTCCAGGTCTGGCTCCTAGAACCAGCCTGGGGTCAGTATTCAGAATCAAGTGATGAAAGTCGACTTAATAACTGTAATGATTTTTAAATAATATTTAGCTATTTCAAAAGTTAGCACTTAGAAAATATTTCAAAGAAAACATTCAATGGATCTCTATGGCAAGAAATTCAAATTGCAGGTAGAGTACTTTATCGTTACTTTAGTAATCCAGGACTGGGTACCTAGACCCAGGACTGGGGTCCTTATCAAAAGCAGGTAAGTAATTTCGTTTGCAGAAATGGTACGATTTTAAAAGAATATTTCAAATTTGCAAAAATAGACACTTAGAAGAAATTTCACAGAAAAGCAGACAATGGTTTCCTATGGGAGAAAAATGAGTTAGAGGTAAGTATGGTTGTGAACACTTTTCAGGGTCAGGGCTGGGCACCAAGATCCAGCACTGGGAGCTCACCTAGGAGCAGGTGAGTAAATTCGTTTTTGTCACTTGGCTGATTTTTGGTGAATTTTTGCAGTTTTGAAAAGTTCACACTTAGAAGATTTTTGAAGAAAAAGCCAGTCAATGTTACCCTATGAGGAAAATGAAGTTAGCGGTTTAAGGGTAAGTACTCGACTGGCAGAGTTGAAATTCCGGGCATGGACTCAGGGGTTCCCCAGTGTTAGGTAGGTACAGTTGGTTCACCCTCAGCGGTTTCAGGACGGCCGGGTGCAGAGAGAGTTAGGCCCAATGTTATCCTATGAGGGATAGGGGGGCCTTGGTTGGTGGCTGCTGTCTGGCAAGCCACGCAGCTGTGGGAGCTGGGCTCCTGGTCACTTACTCAGGGCAAGTGGGGAAGTAGGTTAGTGTAGAGAGGGCACTGCCAGGGCCACTCGGGCGGCTGGGTGCAGGGTGCTTTTGAGCCTTAGGGCGCTCAATGGAAATCAATGGGAATGTTCCGGTTTGGAAAAAGGCTGCAGGCTCGGGGACGAGGATGTTTCAGGTGCCACCACCACTTCGAGAGGTAAGTTGGGTAGTTGTAGGTTAGGTGGGTACCCCGGGATTGGGCACAGGGGGCCGCAGGGCGCCGGGTGCAGGGGTGCCTTTTGACGTCGGGAATCTTACCCTCTGGTTGATCGCGGTTGGGGTGGCACTTGGTTCTGAGGCTGCAGGCTTCCTCCGGGATGTCGAGGGGGGTCCTTGGGTGCCGGACTCGGGGTCACAGTCGCCGTGGGGTCGTCCTCAGGGTCTTTGTCCACTCCGGCACTGGCCAGGCTTGGCTGGTGCAGAGTGTGTTGGGTCCGCGGTTCCGGGCTGCTGCCAGGGGTTAAAAATAGGTTTCTTGAGTAGAGCCTCTACTCATGGGAGTCCCAGGGGCTTAGAGCCAAAAGGTAGCCAGGTCCTCCGGGGTTGGTGAGGTTGCTGGCCACGAGATATGCCGCGCTGGTGCAGGTTCGAGAGTCGACAGGCCGGTAGGGCTGGGGCCTAAGCAGTTGGTGTCTTCTTCTCTTTTTAGCAGCTGCAGGGCAGGTCTTTGTTCTTCTTGCTCTTCTTGTAATTTTCTATCTGGAATCTAAGGAAGGAAGGTTCAGGGGGCCCCTAAATACTAGATTTAGGGGCGTTACAGGTAGGTGAAGGCCAGGGACCAATGGGTCCTTGTCCTGGGGTGGGTACACCCCCTATCCTGCCTCTCTCCTGTGGGAGGGGGGCAGTAGCCTAATCCTGATAGGGTAGGGCCTCCCATCTTCAAGATGGCGAGAGCCCGGAGATGTGCTTCACCTCGCCTCCCCCACCTGAGGGGTGGGGTGGGCAGGCTGGCACATCCCCTGTCCTTGTATGGGGTTTCCGGCCAAGCTTCCCGCCAGAGTGGGGGGTTGCAGTGGCCTGGGGAAACTCCAAATGGCGGCCTGCCTTTGAAGCTTCCCTTTGCTCATCCTGGGGGAGGAGATTTCTCACCTCACCCAGGATGTGCATTGTTGCAGGCCCGGGAGAGCAGGGGCTCTCCCACCCAGGGGTCCAGCAACGTGTCTGCTGTGTGGCAGCCTGGGCAGCCTCAGAGCAGACGTGGATTGTAAGTTAGCTGTAAGGGGGCATCTCTAAGATGCCCTCTGGGGTGCTTAGTACATTAAATCCTACACTGGCATCAGTGTGGGTTCAATGTGCTGAGAAGTTTGATACCAAACTTCCCAGGCTTCAGTGTTGCCAATATGGTGCTGTGGAGCTCGTGTTTGACAAGCTCTCAGCACCATGTACTCTTAAATGACAGCACTGCACTTACAGTGCCCAGGAATGGACCCGGGTACTGTAGGGGCACAGGGCTCCTGCTCCTGTGCCCACACCATAGGCGTAATGCACCCAGCTAGAGGGGTGGCTGACATATGCCTTGGCAGTGTAGGTGATGGGCATGGTACACAGTGATGTGTGCCATGTCGACTCTTTGTTTTGTCCTGCACCCAGACACTCAGCCTGCAAGGGCAGTGTGTGTGTAAGGGTACAGGGCCTCTGAGGGTGGCACAATGAGTGCTGCAGCCCTTAGAGGCCTTCCCTGGCCACAAGGCCCTGGGTACCTAGGGTACCATTTACTAGGGGCTGACATGTGGCTAGGGTTTGCCAATTTGGAGTTTGTGTGGTTTAAGGAAGGAACATAGGCCCTGGGCACCTGATTGGCAGGAACCCAGGGTACACTCAATCGAAGTACATTCAGCAATTTAGCAAAAAGTGGGGGCATACCATGCAAGAAAGATGGCACTTTCTCACACAACCCCCCCCCCCCAAACGAAAGGTGATGAGACTAACCTTGTCCTATGGAGTCTTCATTGTCTAAGTGGAAGAACCTGGAAAGTCCATCTGCATTGGCATGGGCAGTCCCTGGTCTGTGTTCCACTTCAAAGTCCATTCCCTGTAGGGAGATGGACCACCTCAGTAGTTTTGGATTTCCCCCTTTCATCTGCATTAGCCATCTGAGAGGTCTGTGGTCAGTTTGAACTAGGAAGTGAGTGCCAAACAAGTATGGCCTCAACTTCTTCAGGGACCAAACCACAGCAAAGGCCTCCCTCTCAATGGCACTCCAACACTGCTCTCTAGGGAGTAGTCTTCTGCTTATAAAAGCAACAGGTTGGTCTTGGCCTTCATCATTGGTCTGGGATAGGACCGCTCCTTTCCCTAGCTCAGAGGCATCAGTCTGCACTATGAACTGCTTGGCATAATCTGGAGCTTTTAGAATTGGTGCTGAGCACATTGCTTCTTTTAGGGTGTCAAAAGCCTTTTGAGAACTAACTGTCCAGTTAACTTTCTTGGGCATTTTCTTGGAGGTGAGTTCTGTGAGGGGGGTCACAATGGACCCATACCCCTTCACAAACCTCCTGTAGTACCCAGTCAAGCCAAGGAATGCCCTGACTTGGGTCTGGGTTGTTGGAGCTATCCAGTCCATGATGGCCTGGATTTTGGGTTGTAAGGGCTGTACCTGGCCTCCACCTACAAGGTGGCCCAAATACACCACAGTGCCCTGCCCTATCTGGCATTTGGACGCCTTGATAGTGAGACCTGCACTCTGCAGAGCCTCTAAAACCTTCCCAAGGTGGATCAGGTGATCCTGCCAGGTGGAGCTAAAGACAGCAATATCATCAAGATAAGCTGCACTAAAGGACTCCAACCCAGCCAGGACATGGTTCACCAACCTCTGGAAGGTGGCAGGGGCATTCTTTAACCCAAAGGGCATCACAGTAAACTGGTAATGCCCATCAGGGGTGGAGAATGCTGTCTTTTCTTTTGCTCCTGGGGCCATGCCAATCTGCCAGTACCCTGCAGTTAAGTCAAAGGTACTGAGAAATTTGGCAGCCCCCAATTTGTCTATCAGTTCATCTGCTCTTGGGATAGGGTGAGCATCTGTCTTGGTGACAGAGTTGAGCCCTCTATAGTCCACACAGAACCTCATCTCTCTCTTTTCACCCTGTTGATGAGGTTTGGGGACCAGAACCACTGGGCTAGCCCAGGGGCTCTCTGAAGGCTCAATGACCCCTAACTCCAGCATCTTGCTGACCTCAGCTTTGATGCTTTCCTTGACTTGATCTGACTGTCGATAGATTTTGTTCTTGACAGGTGCACTGTCACCAGTGTCCACATCATGGGTACACCAGCTTGTCAGACCAGGGGTCAGGGAAAAGAGGCTAGCATATTGTTGCAAGACTTGCTTGCAGTCAGTCTGCTGTTGGGCAGAGAGGGTGTCTGAAAAAATCACACCATCTACTGACCCATCTTTTGGGCTGTAGGATAGGAGGTCAGGGAGTGGCTCACTCTCTGCTTCCTGTTCTTCATCAGTCACCATCAGCATGGTGATGTCAGCCCTATCATTGTAGAGTTTAAGGCGGTTCACATGGATGACCCTTTTGGGTGTCCTGCTAGTGCCCAGGTCAACTAGATAGGTGACCTCACTCTTTCTCTCTAGGATAGGGTAAGGGCCACTCCATTTGTCTTGGAGAGCCCTTGGTGCCACTGGCTCCGAAACCCACACCTGTTGCCCTGGTTGAAATTCAACCAGTGCAGCTTTTTGGTCATACCAGTGCTTCTGGAGCTCCTGGCTGGCCTCAAGGTTCTTGGATGCCTTTTCCATATACTCAGCCATTCTGGACCTTAGGCCAAGCACATAGTCCACTATGTCCTGTTTGGGTTCTTGAAGAGGCCTCTCCCAGCCCTCTTTTACAAGACACAGTGGTCCCCTTACAGGATGACCAAACAGAAGTTCAAAGGGTGAGAAACCTACTCCCTTCTGTGGCACTTCCCTGTAAGCGAAAAGCAAGCATGGTAACAGGACATCCCACCTCCTTTTGAGTTTCTCAGGGAGTCCCATGATCATACCTTTCAATGTCTTGTTGAACCTCTCAACAAGGCCATTGGTTTGTGGGTGGTAGGGTGTAGTAAACTTGTACTGCACTCCACACTCTTTCCACATGTGTGTTAGGTAAGCAGACATGAAGTTGGAACCTCTGTCTGAAACCACCTCCTTAGGAAAACCCACCCTGGTGAAGACACCCAGGAGGGCCTTGGCTACTGCAGGAGCTGTAGTAGTCCTAAGTGGAATTGCTTCAGGGTACCTAGTAGCATGATCGACTACTACTAGAATGAATTTGTTCCCTGAGGCTGTGGGAGGTTCAAGTGGACCCACAATGTCCACACCTACCCTTTTAAAGGGGACCCCCACCACTGGTAGTGGAATGAGGGGGGCCTTTGGGTGGCCACCTGTCTTGCCACTGGCCTGACAGGTAACACAGGAGCTGACAAACTCCTTCCCCTTTTGGTGCATCTGGGGCCAGTAAAAGTGACTCACTAACCTTTCCCAAGTTTTGGATTGCCCCAGATGCCCAGCTAGGGGGATGTCATGAGCCAAAGTTAGGAGGAACTCCCTGTACTTCTGTGGCACTACCACCCTCCTGGTGGCTCCAGGAGTGGGGTCTCTTGCCTCAGCATACAGTAATCCCTCTTCCCAATAAGCTCTGTGGGTACCACTGACATCTCCCCTGGCTTCTGAAGCAGCTTGTTGTCTCAGGCTTTCAAGAGTGGGACAGTCTCGCTGACCCTGGCACAGCTCTTCCCTAGAGGGTCCCCCTGGGCCCAAGAGTTCAACCTGGTAAGGGTCAAGCTCCATGGACTCAGTTCCCTCAGGGGTATCTACATCCTCTCCAGGGGGAGAGGGGTTCTGAGTGTTTGGCTGTACAGAAGCTGGTCCCCCAGTCTTCTTGCCCTTCCTCTTGGTTGGTTGGGCCATTATTCCAGGCTCCAAACCTACTTGTTCACCCTTCCTCTTGCTCTGTGCTCTGGTTTGCACACACACCAATTCAGGGATGCCCAGCATGGCTGCATGGGCCTTTAACTCAACCTCAGCCTAGGCTGAGGTTTCCAGATCATTTCCAAGCAGGCATGCAGCTGGCAACTTTGGAGAGACCACTACCTGTTTCAGGCCAGTAACCCCCCCCCAGCCTAATGTTACCATGGCCATGGGATGACTAGTGGTGACACTGTCAGCGTTGGTGACTGGGTAAGACTTCCCAATCAAGTATTGCTCAGGGGAAACCAGTGTGTCTTTCACCATAGTGACACTGGCACCTGTATCCCTCAGAGCTTCTACCCTAGTTCCATTTACCCAGGGGTACTGTAAGTATTTCTTTAAGTTGGGGGGCCACACAGCCACAGTGGCAAACTCCACTTCTCCCAAGGAGACTAAACTTGCTTCAGTGTGTTCCCAGATTTGCTCAGGGTACACCTCTGATCCCATTTGTATACTTGCTGCCCCAGGAGTGGCTGTACTGGGTGCCTTAGGGGCTTTGTTTTGGGGGCAGGATACAGTTAGGTGTCCCTGCTTCTTACAGGTATTACACCAGGCCTTTAAGGGATCAAAGTTCTTCCCCCTATATGGTTGGGGCACATAGGGAGTAGTTTGGGTCCCACCCACCTGAACAGGTTTTTGGGGCCCTTTGGAAGACTCAGACTTTTTATCTTGGGGATTCTCACCACCTTTCCCCTGGGGAGGTTTTGTGACCACCTTCTTTTGGTCACCCCCAGTGGTTGTCTTGGTCACCCTAGTCTTGACCCAGTGGTCCGCCTTCTTTCCCAATTCTTGGGGAGAAATTAGACCTAGGTCTACCAAATGCTGATGCAACTTTTCATTTGTGCAGTTACTCAAAATATGTTCCTTCATGAATAAATTGTACAATCCAGTAAAATCCTGCACACCATGTCCAGCTAACCAACCATCCAGTGTCTTCACTGAGAAATCTACAAAATCAATCCAGGACTGGGTATGGGTTTTGTGAGCCCCCCTGAATCTAATTCTATACTCCTCAGTGGTGAATCCAAATCCCTCAATCAGAGCTTTCTTCATGAGGTCATAGGATCCTGCTTCTGGCCCAGAGAGAGTCAGAAGCCTGTCCCTGCAGTTACCAGAGAACAGTTCCCACAGGAGTGCCCCCCAGAGAGGTTTCTTTACTTTCCTGATATCACAAGCCCTCTCAAAGGCTGTGAACCATTTGGTGATATCATCACCTTCCTCAAATTTAGGGACAATCCATTTGGGGATTTTAGGGTCAGAAGTTTCCTCCCTATCCTTGTTTTTGTTATTGCTGCCACCATTGATGGGTGCTAAACCCATCTCTCTCCTTTCCTTTTCTAGGGCCAGGAGTCTGGACTCTAGATCTATTCTTTTGGCCAGCCTCACAAGGCTGTCCTCTTCACTGGGGGGTCCCCCAGTGTTGTCTCAGGGACCAGAGCCACCTGTGTGGTCTCTAGGTGCCCAGATGCTATGTCTTGAGTTGGAGGGTATGGGTGCCATCTCCTCCCTAGGGAATAGTATGGGGAGGTTGCTGTCCACCTCCCCTGTTTCCCTTTCCTCATCTGACTGGCCATCACCATGTTCAGATGGGTGGTCTTTAGCATACTCAGCCAGGAGCTCCTGGAGCCCTTGTTTGGTTGGATGCTGACCCATTTGTAAATTTTTGAGTTTACATAAGGACCTCAATTCCTTGAAAGACAAGTGTAAGTAAGGTGTGAGGTCGAGCTCCTCCACCAGGTCCATGTTATTATTATCACTAATAGCTGGGTTTATTTGAGACATTCTAACCTGACAGTTCTAACCCTCTACCCTGACTATAGTGACTTTTATTTTTCTAAAATTCTAATGGGACTTAAGCAAGGCACTAGCAAGACTTTTAGTAATTTTGGAAAAACCAATCAGAATTCTAAAGGCAATTTTTAAGAGTTCTGTCGTGTGATCAGATGGTAACCAAGTAGTCCAACAAATGCAAGTTTGTATCCCACCGCTGATCCACCAATGTGAGAAAGTGGCTCTGTATATACTGTTCCCTAATAGGTACAGGGTGTACAGAGTCCACAGTCCCCCAGAGGCTGATAGAGGTCAAAGTTAGGTATGACCTTACTCTCAAAAGTGGTAGCTTGGTCGAGCAGTAAGGCAGTACCAGAGGACAGTGTTAAGCATTTATTGTACACACTCAGTCAGCAAATGGTTTCACACACTCAATAACTGAACTCTAGGCCAATGGTTTATATATATAAAATATATGCTTGTTTTATTTTTAGAACCACAAGGGGGTAAAAATATACTTTCTCAGAATGAGAGGTTGAATATAAATACTTTTGTCTTAAGCAATAAATTTGTGTAAACAGTCACAGTTGGTTGCAATAAACAATCCTATTTCCTAAACATAACAATGCATTGAGCTCAATGGTAAATTCAGGTTATTTGTAATAAATTACTTTTCAGATTACTTTTGGAATTCCAGGTCTGGCTCCTAGAACCAGCCTGGGGTCAGTATTCAGAATCAAGTGATGAAAGTCGACTTAATAACTGTAATGATTTTTAAATAATATTTAGCTATTTCAAAAGTTAGCACTTAGAAAATATTTCAAAGAAAACATTCAATGGATCTCTATGGCAAGAAATTCAAATTGCAGGTAGAGTACTTTATCGTTACTTTAGTAATCCAGGACTGGGTACCTAGACCCAGGACTGGGGTCCTTATCAAAAGCAGGTAAGTAATTTCGTTTGCAGAAATGGTACGATTTTAAAAGAATATTTCAAATTTGCAAAAATAGACACTTAGAAGAAATTTCACAGAAAAGCAGACAATGGTTTCCTATGGGAGAAAAATGAGTTAGAGGTAAGTATGGTTGTGAACACTTTTCAGGGTCAGGGCTGGGCACCAAGATCCAGCACTGGGAGCTCACCTAGGAGCAGGTGAGTAAATTCGTTTTTGTCACTTGGCTGATTTTTGGTGAATTTTTGCAGTTTTGAAAAGTTCACACTTAGAAGATTTTTGAAGAAAAAGCCAGTCAATGTTACCCTATGAGGAAAATGAAGTTAGCGGTTTAAGGGTAAGTACTCGACTGGCAGAGTTGAAATTCCGGGCATGGACTCAGGGGTCCCCCAGTGTTAGGTAGGTACAGTTGGTTCACCCTCAGCGGTTTCAGGACGGCCGGGTGCAGAGAGAGTTAGGCCCAATGTTATCCTATGAGGGATAGGGGGGGCCTTGGTTGGTGGCTGCTGTCTGGCAAGCCACGCAGCTGTGGGAGCTGGGCTCCTGGTCACTTACTCAGGGCAAGTGGGGAAGTAGGTTAGTGTAGAGAGGGCACTGCCAGGGCCACTCGGGCGGCTGGGTGCAGGGTGCTTTTGAGCCTTCGGGCGCTCAATGGAAATCAATGGGAATGTTCCGGTTTGGAAAAAGGCTGCAGGCTCGGGGACGAGGATGTTTCAGGTGCCACCACCACTTCGAGAGGTAAGTTGGGTAGTTGTAGGTTAGGTGGGTACCCCGGGATTGGGCACAGGGGGCCGCAGGGCGCCGGGTGCAGGGGTGCCTTTTGACGTCGGGAATCTTACCCTCTGGTTGATCGCGGTTGGGGTGGCACTTGGTTCTGAGGCTGCAGGCTTCCTCCGGGATGTCGAGGGGGGTCCTTGGGTGCCGGACTCGGGGTCACAGTCACCGTGGGGTCGTCCTCAGGGTCTTTGTCCACTCCGGCACTGGCCAGGCTTGGCTGGTGCAGAGTGTGTTGGGTCCGCGGTTCCGGGCTGCTGCCAGGGGTTAAAAATAGGTTTCTTGAGTAGAGCCTCTACTCAAGGGAGTCCCAGGGGCTTAGAGCCAAAAGGTAGCCAGGTCCTCCGGGGTTGGTGAGGTTGCTGGCCACGAGAGATGCCGCGCTGGTGCAGGTTCGAGAGTCGACAGGCCGGTAGGGCTGGGGCCTAAGCAGTTGGTGTCTTCTTCTCTTTTTAGCAGCTGCAGGGCAGGTCTTTGTTCTTCTTGCTCTTCTTGTAATTTTCTTTCTGGAATCTAAGGAAGGAAGGTTCAGGGGGCCCCTAAATACTAGATTTAGGGGCGTTACAGGTAGGTGAAGGCCAGGGACCAATGGGTCCTTGTCCTGGGGTGGGTACACCCCCTATCCTGCCTCTCTCCTGTGGGAGGGGGGCAGTAGCCTAATCCTGATAGGGTAGGGCCTCCCATCTTCAAGATGGCGAGAGCCCGGAGATGTGCTTCACCTCGCCTCCCCCACCTGAGGGGTGGGGTGGGCAGGCTGGCACATCCCCTGTCCTTGTATGGGGTTTCCGGCCAAGCTTCCCGCCAGAGTGGGGGGTTGCAGTGGCCTGGGGAAACTCCAAATGGCGGCCTGCCTTTGAAGCTTCCCTTTGCTCATCCTGGGGGAGGTGATTTCTCACCTCACCCAGGATGTGCATTGTTGCAGGCCCGGGAGAGCAGGGGCTCTCCCACCCAGGGGTCCAGCAACGTGTCTGCTGTGTGGCAGCCTGGGCAGCCTCAGAGCAGACGTGGATTGTAAGTTATGTTATGTTATGTTATGTTATGCAGGTTTTTTGTATAGCGTACGGCTACTCGAAAGAGTGTCCCGACGCTTTGAATTGCACACTAATCGCAGAAACACAACAGGGAAAAAGAACAGAAACAAAAAAAGAGGAAACCTGATAGGACCTGAAACTAAGAAGTGAAAAGCCAAGTTTTAAGCCCCTTCCTAAAGGCCAACAAGTTAGGGGTGCTGCGCAGGGACACAGGCAATTTATTCCACAGCTGAGGCGCTAAACATTTAAAGGAGCGGCCACCGATGCGAGCTCTCTTCGCGCGGGGCACTACAGCCAAAAACAAGGCTTCAGACCTGAGCGATCTGGCAGGACGGTAGAAGGACAACCTTTCCTGGAGATATTTTGCTCCCGATCTGTACAAGGCTTTGTGTGCCAGGGTAAGAGATTTAAAAACTATCCGCTTCCGGACAGGAAGCCAGTGCAGAGCCTCCAAAAGGCCCGAGGCTCTGGCACGGCGAGGTAGTCCAAAAATAGCACGTGCTGCCGAATTCTGAACGACCTGTAGTCGTTGAAGCAGGTATTCTGGCAGGCCGAGATAGAGAACGTTGGAATAGTCTATTCTCGAGCCTATCATCGCCTGCACCGTGATCTTCCTATGTTCCTCCGATAGCAAGGGAAGGAACTTGCGAAGCATCCGGAGTAAGCCAAAGCAGGTCCCTGTGAGACCGATTACCTGCGAACGTAGTGTGAGGCCATTGTCGATCTTAATCCCAAGGTTTTTCGCTACCTGGGACGAACTTGCTGGTGGAAACATGTTCTCTGGCCACCACACTTTCCAGTCCGGGTCCGAGCTGCACCCAAAGAAGAGGACCTCGGATTTATCCGAGTTGCACTTGAGGCTATTATGATGGAACCACTGAAACACAGCCTCAAGGCAACCCTGGATCCTACCTCCATCGAAGTCCGCACCCCTCTCACAGGTGAAGAGGAGCTGGGTGTCATCGGCATAAGAAACGATCTGGGCCCCGAAAGACTCCGCCAGGGCCGCCAGAGGGGTCATGAAGATATTAAATAGAGTCGGGCTCAGGACAGAGCCCTGAGGAACTCCGACACCCAATGGCGACATCTCGGCGGAGCAAGCAGAAGCCCAGACCGATTGTCGACGACCTGCCAGGAAAGATCGAAACCACTGGAGCACCGTCCCACGAAGACCAATCTCTGAGAGTCTAGCAAGCAGACCCTCATGGGGGACGGTGTCAAAGGCCGCCGACAGGTCTAACATCACCAGCATCGCTCTCCCACCCGAATCCAGCACCTCCTTTATCGCCTCCGAGACTTCCAGGAGGGCTGTTTCGGTGCTAAGATTGGCGCGAAAACCCGACTGGGTAGGGTGCAGTAGATCGTGGGCCTCCAAGTAATCGGCAAGCACCCTATGCACGTGCTTTTCAATGACCTTCGCCAAAGCCGGCAGGAGCGAGATAGGTCTGTAATTCGCTAACACCTCCACATCCAGACCAGGCTTTTTAAGCAGGGGAATAATCATTGCCTGCTTCCAGGACTGGGGAACCACACCCTGTGCAAGAGAACAGTTCAACAGGGGGTTCACGAGTGGATTAATGACAGCTGCCATTTTAGCCAGAAATTTTGCGGGGCAGGCATCCCGAGGGGAACCTGACTTTAGTCCCACCATCAGGTCAAATGAAGCTGTCAGCGAGAGAGGAGGGAAAGCTGCCAAGGCCACACCAGCGCTCAGTCGGGTAGCAGCGGCATTCTCCACCCGACCTGGTACCTCAGGATCCAACACAAGGAAGGAGTCCTGGATCCGCTGGATCTTAGAGGTGAAAAAGTCCGCAATCGCCCTGACCCAAGGCGCAGGAGGGGGGGTCTGGGCAGGCGCTGCGCGAGAGGCTGTAAACTCCCGCACAATGGCGAAAAGCTCCTTACAGGAGTTGGAAGCGGCTTCGATTTTTCTAGCAAAATAAGCCTTCTTCTCCGCGAGGATGTTCCGATGGTACGCTTTCGCCAGAGACCTGTAGGTGAGTTTCGCCGTCGCGTCGTATTTCACGCGCCAAGCTCTTTCCGCTACCTTGCATTGCCGACGAGAGGCCGCCAGTGCTTCCGTAAACCAAGGGGCAGAGGCACCTTTTTCGGGTTTGCGGAGGGGCCTCAGAGGAGCAAGCTCATTGAGCCTCTCTGAGAGCCAGACCTGCAAACGCTCCACATCCTCCTCTAAGTTCCCGGTAAAGGCACAGGGGTGATCGGCGCAGGACTGTGCCAACAGTTCCGGAGTAATCCGGTGGAGTGGCCTGAATCCCACTGAAGTCTGCCGGGGGACACCGGCAGGCTTCCCAGCATCTGAGAGATAAAATCTCACCAGCCCGTGGTCAGACCAAAGCACCTGGGTGGGGGCCAACATCTCTATAGGGGTCGTAGAGAAGGTCAAATCCAGGGTATGTCCCTTCTCATGAGTCGGCCCAACATGATAGGGAACCAGGCCCATAGGGGCTGTGACCTCCAACATTTTCATCGCATCCGGATCCGTTTCCACGTCCATATGGACGTTGAAGTCCCCGGCGACAATGCAATGTTCTGATGTAAGTAACAAAGAAGAGGTCACCGACTGGAACTCTTCAAAAAAAGAGCCCAAGGGCCCTGGCGGCCGATAGACTAGGAGACCCTTAATCGATTGGTGTGGTGAAAGGACAAGGGCAAAGGCAAGGGATTCGCAATCCTTGATCGCATCCGATGGAATGATGGTGCAGGTGACCATTTTGTTGACTATTAATGCCACGCCACCCCCACGCCCCTTCGGCCTATCCTGCCTGAAGATGTTATACTCGGGCGGGATAGCAGTGGCAATATCTGGGTTGGACGCCACGCCGAGCCACGTCTCGGTGAGCATTAGGAACAGGGGTTTTTCTGACTCTAGCAAATCGAAAACATCCAGAGCGTGCCAGCCCAGAGATCGAGTGTTGAGCAGTAGGCCCAGATGTTTAGCGCAAACCGCCGCCTTCAGTGGCGCATCGCCAAGATATTTCTGCGGGCGCCAGCCACACTCCGGGCAGCAATGCTTGCCCTTGTGGCGAGCAGGGAAAACCGACCGGCAGAAACCATTTGTGTACTGCCAAGACCGAAGTTCCGAACCCGAGTAGTGTAGCATGGTGTTCAATAGGCAAGCTAGCTCGAGCCGAATGGCCGCGTCCTGCCCGTCGCCTCAAACGCCTCCGGAGGCGTTTGAGGCGTAAGGGGGCATCTCTAAGATGCCCTCTGGGGTGCTTAGTACATTAAATCCTACACTGGCATCAGTGTGGGTTCAATGTGCTGAGAAGTTTGATACCAAACTTCCCAGGCTTCAGTGTTGCCAATATGGTGCTGTGGAGCTCGTGTTTGACAAGCTCTCAGCACCATGTACTCTTAAATGACAGCACTGCACTTACAGTGCCCAGGAATGGACCCGGTTACTGTAGGGGCACAGGGCTCCTGCTCCTGTGCCCACACCATAGGCGTAATGCACCCAGCTAGAGGGGTGGCTGACATATGCCTTGGCAGTGTAGGTGATAGGCATGGTACACAGTGATGTGTGCCATGTCGACTCTTTGTTTTGTCCTGCACCCAGACTCTCAGCCTGCAAGGGCAGTGTGTGTGTAAGGGTACAGGGCCTCTGAGGGTGGCACAATGAGTGCTGCAGCCCTTAGAGGCCTTCCCTGGCCACAAGGCCCTGGGTACCTAGGGTACCATTTACTAGGGGCTGACATGTGGCTAGGGTTTGCCAATTTGGAGTTTGTGTGGTTTAAGGAAGGAACATAGGCCCTGGGCACCTGATTGGCAGGAACCCAGGGTACACTCAATCGAAGTACATTCAGCAATTTAGCAAAAAGTGAGGGCATACCATGCAAGAAAGATGGCACTTTCTCACAAGCCCGAACTGCCAAGCCATGCCTTCCCTGGACTGGAAACAAGCTTCCTAGGACCGGTTTCTGGCATTTCAGCCGTCTTCAGCCAGGCTTGCTTGAATCCAGTGGCAAAGTGAGCAAGGGACTCACTCTGAGCATACCCTGCCAACTTATGGCGAACAAAGCGGTACAAAAGGGGGTGGTGATGGACGGAGCATCAGAACCAATAAAACACTCACACTCTGTCAACAGATATGGGTTTGATCCATCTCCGTTCTTTAGCCCACTCTGCCATCCCAGATCAGACATGGCCATATGCAAATCAGTCTGACCCTGTGCCTCATGGGAACAGTCCAGCCCGAATTGCCAAGCCATGCCTTCTCTGGACCGGAAACAAGCTTCCTAGGACCGGTTTCTGGCATTTCAACCGTCTTCAGCCAGGCTTGCTTGAATCCAGTGGCAAAGTGAGCAAGGGACTCACGTCTGAGCATACCCTGGCGAACAAAGCGATACAAAAGGGGGTGGTGATGGACGGAGAATCAGAACCAATCAAACACTCACACTCAGTCAACAGATCTGGGTTTGATCCATCACTGTTCTTTAGCCCACTCTGCCACCCTCTGAGAAAGTGGCTCTGTATTTACTGTTCCTTAATAGGTACAGGGTGTACAGAGTCCACAGTCCCCCAGGGTTTGACAGAGGTTAAAGTTAGATATAACCTTACTCTCTAAAGTGGTAGCTTGGTCAACCAGTAAGGCAGTATCAGAGGACAGTGTAAAGCATTTGTTGTACACACTCAGCCAGCAAATGGTCTCACACACTCAATAACTGAAAACGAGGCCAATGGTTTATATATAAAAAATATATGCTTGTTTTATTTTAGAACCAACACTTGGATTTAAAATATACTTTCTCAGAATGAGATGTTTCATATAAATACTTTTGCAATATGCAATTGACTTTTGTAAACAGTTACAAGTGGTTGCAATAGGCAACTATTTTAAACACAACATTGCATTGAGTTCAATGGAAAATTCAAGTTATTTGCAACAGATTACTTTTTAGATTACTTTTGGAATTCCAGAACTGAATCACAGATTCAGTCCTGGGTCAGTACTCAGAATCAAGTGATGAAAGTCGACTTAATTACTGTAATGATTTTTAAACAATATTTAGCTATTTTAAAAGTTGACTGAAAATATTTCAAAGAAAACAGTCCATGATTCCCTATGGAAGAAAATTCAAGTTGCAGGTACAGTATGTTCTTGTTACTTTTGTAATCCAGTACTGGGTGCCTAGACTCAGTACTGGGACCTTTATCCAAAACAGGTAAGTAATTACGTTTTCAGATATTATACGATTTTTGAAGAATATTTAAAGATTGCAGAAATCGACACTTAGAAGAAATTTCACAGAAAAACAGTCAATGGTTTCCTACGGAAGGAAATTGGGTTACGGGTATGTACAGTTGTAAGTATTTTTCAGAGTCAGTGCTGGGCACCAAGAACCAGCACTGGGAGCTCACCTAAGAGCAGGTGAGTAATTTCGTTTTCGTTACTCGGCTGATTTTTGGTGAATTTTTTAAGATTTGAAAAGTCCACACTTGGAAGAAATTTCAGGAAAAAGCCAGTCAATGTTACCCTATGAGGAAAATAGAGTTATCGGTTTAAGGGTAAGTACTCGACTGGCAGAGTTGAGGTTCTGGGCATAGACTCAGGGGTCCCCCAGGGTCAGGTAGGTACAGTTGGTTCACCCTCAGCGGCTCTTGGGCGGCCGGGTGCAGAGAGAGTTAGGCCCAATGTTATCCTATGAGGGATAGGGGGGCCTTGCTTGGTGGCTACTGACTGGCAAGCCACGCGGCTGTGGGAGCTGGGCTCCTGGTCACTTACTCAGGGCAAGTGGGGAAGTAGGTAGGTGTAGAGTTTTCACTGCCAGGGCCACTCGGGCGGCTGGGTGCAGGGTGCTTTTGAGCCTTCGGGCGCTCAATTGATTTCAATGGGAAATCTCCGGTTTAGAAAAAGACTGCAAGCTCTGGGACGAGGACTCTTCAGGTGCCACCACCACTACGAGAGGTAAGTTGGGTAATTGGAGGATAGGTAGGTACCCCGGGATTGGGCACAGGGGGCCGCGCGGCGCCGCGTGCAGGGGTGCCTTTTGGTGTCGGGAAATCTTACCCTCTGTTGATCGCGGTAGGGGGGGCACCTTGTTCTGAGGCTGCAGGCTTCTTCAGGAGTGTCGAGGGAGGTCCTTGGGTGCCGCACTCGGGGTCACAGTCGCCGTGGGGTCGTCCTCGTGGTCTTTGTTCACTCCGGCACTGGCCAGGCTTGGCTGGTGCAGAGTGTGCTGGGTTCGCGGTTCCGGGCTGCTGCTGCTAGAGGTAGGTTTTGAGTTGAGCCTCTACTCATGGGAGTCCCAGGGGCTTAGAGCCAAAAGTTAGAGAGGTCCTCCGGGGTTGGTGAGTTTGCTGGCCACAAGAGATGCCGGGTTGGAGCAGGAGCGGGGTCGAGGGTCGACAGGCCGGTAGGGCTGGGGCCAAAGCAGTTTGTGTCTTTCTCTTTTCAGCAGCTGCAGGGCAGGTCTTCTTTCTTCTTGCTCTTCTTTGTAGTTTTTGAATCTGGAATCTGGGGAAGGAAGGTTTAGGGTGCCCCTAAATACTAGATTTAGGGGCACTACAGGTAGGTGAAGGGCAGGGACCAATGGGTTCCTGTCCTGGGGTGGGTACACCCCCCTATCCTGCCTCTTTCCTGTGGGAGTGGGGCAGTAGCCTAGTCCTGATAGGGTAGGGCTCCCCATCTTCAAGATGGCGAGAGCCCGGAGATGTGCTTCACCTCGCCTCCCCCACCTGAAGGGTGGGGTTGGCAGGCTGGCACATCCCCTGTCCTTATTTGGGGTTTCCAGCCAAAGCTTCCCGCCAGAGTGGGGGGTTGCAGTGGCCTGGGGAAGCTCACAGAGGCGGCATGCCTTTGAAGCATCCCCCTGCCCATCCTGGGGGAGGAGATTTAGCACCTCGCCCAGGATGTGCATTTTTGCAGGCCCAGGAGAGCAGGGGCTCTCCAACCCAGGGGTCCAGCAACATGTCTGCGTGGTGGCAGCCTAGGCAGCCTCAGAGCAGACGTGGATTGTAGGTTAGGTTTAAGGGGGCACCTCTAAGATGCCCTCTGGGGTGCTGGGTACATTAAATCCCACACTGGCATCAGTGTGGGTTTAATGTGCTGAGAAGTTTGATACCAAACTTCTCTATCTTTAGTGTTGCCATTATGGTGCTGTGGAGCTCGTGTTTTACGAGCTCTCAGCACCATGTACTCTTAAATGGCAGCACTGCACTTACAGTGCTCAGGAATGGACCTGGGCACTTTAGGGGCACAGGGCTCCTGCTCCTGTGCCCACACCATTGGCATAAGGCACCCAGCAAGAGGGGTGGCTGATGTATGCCATGGCAGTGTAGATGATGGGCATGGCACACAGGGATGTGTGTCATGTCGACTTTGTTTTTGTCTTGCACCCAAACACTCAGCCTGCAAAGGCGGTGTGTGTGTGTGTAAGGGTACAATGCCTCTAAGGGTGGCACAAGGAGGGCTGCAGCCCTTAGAGGCCTTCCCTGGTCACAAGGCCCTGGGAACCTAGGGTACCATTTACCAGGGGCTGACATGTGGCCAGGGTTTGCCAATTTGGGTTTGGTTTGTTTTAGGGAAGGAACATAGGCCCTGGGCACCTGATTGACAGGAGTCCAGAGCACACTCAGTCAAAGTACATACAGCAAAAAGTGGGAGCATACCATGCAAGAAAGATGTCACTTTCTCACACCCCCCAGTTCAGACATGGTCATATGCAAATCAATCTGACCCTGTGCCTCATGTGAACAGTCCAGCCCGTACTGCCAAACCATGCCTTCCCTGGATTGGAAACAAGCTACCTAGGACCGGTTTCTAGCATTTCAGCCAGGCTTGCTTGAATCCAGTGGCAAAGTGAGCAAGGGACTCACGTCTGAGCATACCCTGCTAAATTATGGCGAACAAAGCAGTACAAAAGAGGGTGGTGATGGACGGAGCATTAGAACCAATCAAACACTCACATCCAGTCAACAGATCTGGGCTTGATCCATCACCGTTCTTTAGCCCACTCTACCACCCCAGTTCAAACATGGCCATATGCAAATCAGTCTGACCCTGTGCCTCATGGGAACAATCCAGCCCGAACTGCCAAGCCATGCCTTCCCTGGACTGGAAACAAGCTTCCTAGGACTGGTTTCCGGCATTTCAGCCGTTTTCAGCCAGGCTTGCTTGAATACAGTGGCAAAGTGAGCAAGGGACTCATGTCTGAGCATACCCTGCCCACTTATGGCAAACAAAGCGGTACAAAAGGGGGTGGTGATAGACGGAGCATCAGAACCAATCAAACACTCACACCCAGTCAACAGATCTGGGTTTGATCCATCACCGTTCTTTAGCCCACTCTGCCACCCCAGTTCAGACATAGCCATATGCAAATCAGTCTGACCCTGTGCCTCATGGGAACAGTCCAGCCCAAACTGCCAAGCCATGACTTCCCTGGACCGGAAACAAGCTTCCTAGGAACGGTGTCTGGCATTTCAGCTATCTTCAGTCAGGCTTGCTTGAATCGAGTGGCAAAGTGAACAAGGGACTCACTCTGAGCATACCCTGCCAACTTATGGCAAACAAAGCGGTACAAAAGGGGGTGGTGATGGACAGAGCATCAGAACCAATCAAACACTCACACCCTGTCAACAGATATGGGTTTGATCCATCTCCGTTCTTTAGCCCCCTCTGCCACCCCAGATCAGTCATGGCCATATGCAAATCAGTCTGACCCTGTGCCTCATGGGAACAGTCCAGCCCAAACTGCCAAGCCATGCCTTTCCTGGACCAGAAACAAGCTTCCTAGGACCGGTTTCTGGCATTTCAGCAGTCTTCAGCCAGGGTTGTTTGAATCCAGTGGCAAAGTGAGCAAGGGACTCACGTCTGAGCATACCCTGCCAACTTATGGCGAAGAAAGCGGTACAAAAGGGGGTGGTGATGGACGGAGCATCAGAACCAATCAAACACTCACACCCAGTCAACAGATCTGGGTTTGATCCATCACCGTTTTTTAGCCCACTATGCCACCCCAGTTCAGACATGGCCATATGCAAATCAGTCTGACCCTGTGCCTCATGGGAACAGTCCAGCCCGAATTGCCAAGCCATGCCTTCTCTGGACCGGAAACAAGCTTCCTAGGACCGGTTTCTGGCATTTCAACCATCTTCAGCCAGGCTTGCTTGAATCCAGTGGCAAAGTGAGCAAGGGACTCACGTCTGAGCATACCCTGGCGAACAAAGCGGTACCAAAGGGGGTGGTGATGGACGGAGCATCAGAACCAATCAAACACTCACACTCAGTCAACAGATCTGGGTTTGATCCATCACTGTTCTTTAGCCCACTCTGCCACCCTCTGAGAAAGTGGCTCTGTATATACTGTTCCTTAATAGGTACAGGGTGTACAGAGTCCACAGTCCCCCAGGGTTTGACAGAGGTTAAAGTTAGATATAACCTTACTCTCTAAAGTGGTAGCTTGGTCGAGCAGTAAGGCAGTATCAGAGGACAGTGTAAAGCATTTGTTGTACACACTCAGCCAGCAAATGGTCTCACACACTCAATAACTGAAAACGAGGCCAATGGTTTATATATAAAAAATATATGCTTGTTTTATTTTAGAACCAACACTTGGATTTAAAATATACTTTCTCAGAATGAGATGTTTCATATAAATACTTTTGCAATATGCAATTGACTTTTGTAAACAGTTACAAGTGGTTGCAATAGGCAACTCTATTTTAAACACAACATTGCATTGAGTTCAATGGAAAATTCAAGTTATTTGCAACAGATTACTTTTTAGATTACTTTTGGAATTCCAGAACTGGATCCCAGATTCAGTCCTGGGTCAGTACTCAGAATCAAGTGATGAAAGTCAACTTAATTACTGTAATGATTTTTAAACAATATTTAGCTATTTTAAAAGTTGACACTTTGAAAATATTTCAAAGAAAACAGTCCATGATTCCCTATGGAAGAAAATTCAATTTGCAGGTACAGTATGTTCTCGTTACTTTTGTAATCCAGTACTGGGTGCCTAGACTCAGTACTGGGACCTTTATCCAAAACAGGTAAGTAATTACGTTTTCAGATATTATACGATTTTTGGAGAATATTTAAAGATTGCAGAAATCGACACTTGTTTCCAGTCCAGGGAAGGCATGGTTTGGCAGTACGGGCTGGACTGTTCCCATGAGGTACAGGGTCAGATTGATTTGCATATGGCCATGTCTGAACTGGGGTGTGTGAGAAAGTGCCATCTTTCTTGCATGGTATGCTCCCACTTTTTGCTGTATGTACTTTGACTGAGTGTGCTCTGGACTCCTGCCAATCAGGTGCCCAGGGCCTATGTTCCTTCCCTAAAACAAACCAAACCCAAATTGGCAATCCCTGGCCACATGTCAGCCCCTGGTAAATGGTACCCTAGGTTCCCAGGGCCTTGTGACCAGGGAAGGCCTCTAAGGGCTGCAGCCCTCCTTGTGCCACCCTTAGAGGCATTGTACCCTTACACACACACACTGCCTTTGCAGGCTGAGTGTTTGGGTGCAAGACAAAAACAAAGTCGACATGACACACATCCCTGTGTCCCCTACCCATCACCTACACTGCCATGGCATACATCAGCCACTCCTCTTGCTGGGTGCCTTATGCCAATGGTGTGGGCACAGGAGCAGGGGCCCTGTGCCCCTACAGTGCCCAGGTCCATTCCTGAGCACTGTAAGTGCAGTGCTGCCATTTAAGAGTACATGGTGCTGAGAGCTCGTAAAACACGAGCTCCACAGCACCATAATGGCAACACTAAAGACTGAGAAGTTTGGTATCAAACTTCTCAGCACATTAAACCCACACTGATGCCAGTGTGGGATTTAATGTACCCAGCACCCCAGAGGGCATCTTAGAGGTGCCCCCTTAAACCTAACCTACAATCCACGTCTGCTCTGAGGCTGCCTAGGCTGCCACCCAGCAGACATGTTGCTGGACCCCTGGGTAGGAGAGCCCCTGCTCTCCTGGGCCTGCAACAATGCACATCCTGGGCGAGGTGCTAAATCTCCTCCCCCAAGATGGGCAGGGGGAAGCTTCAAAGGCATGCCGCCTCTGTGAGCTTCCCCAGGCCACTGCAACCCCCCACTCTGGCGGGAAGCTTTGGCTGGAAACCCCAAAGAAGGACAGGGGGTGTCCAGCCTGCCAACCCCACCCCTCAGGTGGGGGAGGCGAGGTGAAGCACATCTCCGGGCTCTCGCAATCTTGAAGATGGGGAGCCCTACCCTATCAGGACTAGGCTACTGCCCCCCTCCCACAGGAAAGAGGCAGGATAGGGGGTGTACCCACCCCAGGACAGGGACCCATTGGCCCCTGCCCTTCACCAACCTGTAACGCCCCTAAATCTAGTATTTAGGGGCACCCTGAGCCTTCCTTCCCCAGATTCCAGATTCAAAAACTACAAAGAAGAGCAAGAAGAGAGAAGACCTGCCCTGCAGCTGCTGAAAAGAGGAAGACACCAACTGCTTTGGCCCCAGCCCTACCGGCCTGTCGACCCTCGAACCTGCTCCTCCTCCAACCCGGCATCTCTTGTGGCCAGCAACCTCACCAACCCCGGAGGACCTGGCTAACTTTTGGCTCTAAGCCCCTGGGACTCCCATGAGTATAGGCTCTACTCAAAACCTACCTCTAGCAGCAGCAGCCCGGAACCGCGAACCCAGCACACTCTGCACCAGCCAAGCCTGGCCAGTGCCGGAGTGAACAAAGACCACGAGGACGACCCCACGGCGACTGTGACCCAGAGTCCGCCACCCAAGGACCTCCGTCGACACTCCTGAAGAAGCCTGCAGCCTCAGAACAAGGTGCCCCCCCTACCGCGATCAACAGAGGGTAAGATTTCCCGACACCAAAAGGCACCCCTGCACGCGGTGCTCCGCGGCCCCCTGTGGCCAATCCCGGGGTACCTACCTATCCTCCAATTACCCAACTTACCTCTCGAAGCGGTGGTGGCACCTGAAGAGTCCTCGTCCCCGAGCTTGCAGTCTTTTTCTAAACCGGAGATTTCCCATTGAAATCAATTGAGCGCCCGAAGGCTCAAAAGCACCCTGCACTCAGCCACCCGAGTGGCCCTGGCAGTGAAAACACTACACCTACCTACTTCCCCACTTGCCCTGAGTAAGTGACCAGGAGCCCGGCTCCCACAGCCGCGTGGCTTGCCAGTCAGTAGCCACCAACCAAGGCCCCCCTATCCCTCTTAGGATAACATTGGGCCTAACTCTCTCTGCACCCGGCCGCCCTAGAGCCGCTGAGGGTGAACCAACTGTACCTACCTGACCCTGGGGGACCCCTGAGTCTATGCCCAGAACCCCAGCTCTGCCAGTCGAGTACTTACCCTTAAACCGATAACTCTATTTTCCTCTTAGGGTAACTTTGACTGGCTTTTTCCTGAAATTTTTTCCAAGTGTGGACTTTTCAAATCTTAAAAAATTCACCAAAAATCAGCCGAGTAACGAAAACGAAATTACTCACCTGCTCTTAGGTGAGCTCCCAGTGCTGGTTCTTGGTGCCCAGCACTGACTCTGAAAAATACTTACAACTGTACTTACCTGTAACCCAATTTCCTTCCATAGGAAACCATTGACTGTTTTTCTGTGAAATTTCTTCTGTCGATTTCTGCAATCTTTAAATATTTTTCAAAAATCGTATAATATCTGAAAATGTAATTACTTACCTGTTTTGGATAAAGGTCCCAGTACTGAGTCTAGGCACCCAGTACTGGATTACAAAAGTAACGAGAACATACTGTACCTGCAACTTGAATTTTCTTCCATCGGGAATCATGGACTGTTTTCTTTGAAATATTTTCAGTGTCAACTTTTAAAATAGCTAAATATTGTTTAAAAATCATTACAGTAATTAAGTCGACTTTCATCACTTGATTCTGAGTACTGACCCAAGACTGAATCTGGGATCCAGTTCTGGAATTCCTAAAGTAATCTAAAAAGTAATCTGTTGCAAATAACTTGAATTTTCCATTGAACTCAATGCAATGTTGTGTTTAAAAGAGAGTTGCCTATTGCAACCACTTGTAACTGTTTACAAAAGTCAAATGCATATTGCAAAAGTATTTCTATGAAACATCTCATTCTGAGAAAGTATATTTTAAATCCAAGTGTTGGTTCTATAATAAAACAAGCATATATTTTTTATATATAAACCATTGGCCTCGTTTTCAGTTATTGAGTGTGTGAGACCATTTGCTGGCTGAGTGTGTACAACAAATGCTTTACACTGTCCTCTGATACTGCCTTACTGCTCGACCAAGCTACCACTTTAGAGAGTAAGGTTATATCCAACTTTAACCTCTGTCAAACCCTGGGGGACTGTGAACTCTGTACACCCTGTACCTATTAAGGAACAGTATATACAGAGCCACTTTCTCAGAGGGTGGCAGAGTGGGCTAAAGAACAGTGATGGATCAAACCCAGATCTGTTGACTGAGTGTGAGTGTTTGATTGGTTCTGATGCTCTGTCCATCACCACCCCCTTTTGTACCACTTTGTTCGCCAGGGTATGCTCAGACGTGAGTCCCTTGCTCACTTTGCCACTGGATTCAAGCAAGCCTGGCTGAAGACGGTTGAAATGCCGGCAACCGGTCCTAGGAAGCTTGTTTCCGGTCCAGAGAAGGCATGGCTTGGCAATTCGGGCTGGACTGTTCCCATGAGGCACAGGGTCAGACTGATTTGCATATGGCCATGTCTGAACTGGGGTGGCATAGTGGGCTAAAAAACGGTGATGGGTCAAACCCAGATCTGTTGTCTGGGTGTGAGTGTTTGATTGGTTCTGATGCTCCGTCCATCACCACCTCCTTTTGTACCGCTTTGTTCGCCATAAGTTGGCAGGGTATGCTCAGACGTGAGGCCCTTGCTCCCTTTGCCACTGGATTCAAGCAAGCCTGGCTGAAGACGGCTGAAATGCCAGAAACAGGTCCTAGGAAGTTTGTTTCCGGTCCAGAGAAGGCATGGCTTGGCAGTTTGGGCTGGACTGTTCCCATGAGGCACAGGGTCAGACTGATATGCATATGGCCATGTCTGAACTGGGGTGGCATAGTGGGCCAAAAAACGGTGATGGATCAAACCCAGATCCGTTCACTGGGTGTGAGTGTTTGATTGGTTCTGATGCTCCGTCCATCACCACCCCCTTTTGTACCGCTTTGTTCGCCATAAGTTGGCAGGGTATGCTCAGACGAGAGTCCCTTGCTCACTTTGCCACTGGATTCAAGCAAGCCTGGCTGAAGACGGCTGAAATGCCAGAAACCGGTCCTAGGAAGCTTGTTTCTGGTCCAGGGAAGGCATGGCTTGGCAGTTTGGGCTGGACTGTTCCCATGAGGCACAGGGTCAGACTGATTTGCATATGGCCATGTCTGATCTGGGGTGGCAGAGTGGGCTAAAGAACGGAGATGGATCAAACCCATATCTGTTGACAGGGTGTGATTGTTTGATTGGTTATGATGCTCCGTCCATCACCACCCCCTTTTGTACCACTTTGTTCGCCATAAGTTGGCAGGGTATGCTCAGAGTGAGTCCCTTGTTCACTTTGCCACTCGATTCAAGCAAGCCTGACTGAAGACAGCTGAAATGCCAGACACCGGTCCTAGGAAGCTTGTTTCCAGTCCAGGGAAGGCATGGCTTGGGAGTTTGGGCTGGAGTGTTCCCATGAGGCACAGGGTCAGACTGATTTGCATATGGCCATGTCTGAACTGGGGTGGCAGAGTGGGCTAAAGAACAGTGATGGATCAAGCCCAGATCTGTTGACTGGGTGTGAGTGTTTGATTGGTTCTGATGCTCCGTCCATCACCACCCCCTTTTGTACCGCTTTGTTCGCCATAAGTTGACAGGGTATGCTCAGACGTGAGTCCCTTGCTCACTTTGCCACTGGATTCAAGCAAGCCTGGCTGAAATGCTAGAAACCGGTCCTAGGCAGCTTGTTTCCAGTACAGGGAAGGCATGGTTTGGCAGTACGGGCTGGACTGTTCCCATGAGGCACAGGGTCAGATTGATTTGTGTATGGCCATGTCTGAACTGGGATGTGTACGAAAGTGCCATCTTTCTTGCATGGTATGCCCCCACTTTTTGCTGTATGTACTTTGACTGAGTGTGCTCTGGACTCTTGCCAATCAGGTGCCCCTGGCCTATGTTCCTTCTCTAAAACAAAACAAACCCAAATTGGCAAACCCTGGCCACATGTCAGCCCCTGGTAAATGGTACCCTAGGTTCCCAGAGCCTTGTGACCAGGGAAGGCCTCTAAGGGCTGCAGCACTCCTTGTGCCACCCTTAGAGGCATTGTACCCTTACACACACACACTGCCTTTGTAGGCTGAGTGTTTGGGTGCAAGACAAAAACAAAGTCGACATGACACAGATCCCTGTGTGCCATGCCCATCACCTAAACTGCCATGGCATACTTCAGCCACCCCTCTTGCTGGGTGCCTTATGCCAATGGTGTGGGCACAGGAGCAGGAGCCCTGTGCCCCTACAGTGCCCAGGTCCATTCCTGAGCGCTGTAAGTGCAGTGCTGCCATTTAAGAGTACATGGTGCTGAGAGCTCGTAAAACACGAGCTCCACAGCACCATAATGGCAAAACTAAAGACTGAGAAGTTTGGTATCAAACTTCTCAGCACATTAAACCCACACTGATGCCAGTGTGGGATTTAATGTACCCAGCACCCCAGAGGGCATCTTAGAGGTGCCCCCTTAAACCTAACCTACAATCCACGTCTGCTCTGAGGCTGCTTAGGCTGCCACCACGCAGACATGTTGCTGGACCCCTGGGTAGGAGAGCCCCTGCTCTCCTGGGCCTGCAACAATGCCCATCCTGGGCGAGGTGCTAAATCTCCTCCTCCAGGATGGGCAGGGGGAAGCTTCAAAGGCATGCCGCCACTGTGAGCTTCCGCAGGCCACTGCAACCCCCCACTCTGGCGGGAAGCTTTGGCTGGAAACCCCAAATAAGGACAGGGGATGTGCCAGCCTGCCAACCCCACCCCTCAGGTGGGGGAGGCGAGGTGAAGCACATCTCCGGGCTCTCGCCATCTTGAAGATGGGGAGCCCTACCCTATCAGGACAAGGCTACTGCCCCCCTCCCACAGGAAAGAGGCAGAATAGGGGGTGTACCCACCCCAGGGCAGGGACCCATTGGTCCCTGCCCTTCACCTACCTGTAACGCCCCTAAATCTAGTATTTAGGGGCACCCTGAACCTTCCTTCCCCAGATTCCAGATTCAAAAACTACAAAGAAGAGCAAGAAGAAAGAAGACCTGCCCTGCAGCTGCTGAACAGAGGAAGACACCAACTGCTTTGGCCCCAGCCCTACCGGCCTGTCTACCCTCGACCCTGCTCCTGCTCCTGCTCCAACCCGGCATCTCTTGTGGCCAGCAACCTCACCAACCCCGGAGGACCTGGCTAACTTTTGGCTCTAAGCCCCTGGGACTCCCATGAGTAGAGGCTCTACTCAAAACCTACCTCTAGTAGCAGCAGCCCGGAACCGCGAACCCAGCACACTCTGCACCAGCCAAGCCTGGCCAGTGCCGGAGTGAACAAAGACCACGAGGACGACCCCACGGCGACTGTGACCCCGAGTGCGGCACCCAAGGACCTCCCTCGACACTCCTGAAGAAGCCTGCAGTCTCAGAACAAGGTGCCCCCCCACCGCGATCAACAGAGGGTAAGATTTCCCGCCACCAAAACGCACCCCTGCACGCGGCGCCCCGCGGCCCTCTGTGCCCAATCCCGGGGTACCTACCTATCCTCCAATTACCCAACTTACCTCTCGAAGCGGTGGTGGCACCTGAAGAGTCCTCGTCCCCGGGCTTGCAGTCTTTTTCTAAACCGGAGATTTCGCATTGAAATCAATTGAGCGCCCGAAGGCTCAAAAGCACCCTGCACCCAGCCGCCCGAGTGGCCCTGGCAGTGAAAACTCTACGCCTACCTACTTCCCCACTTGCCCTGAGTAAGTGACCAGGAGCCCAGCTCCCACAGCCGCGTGGCTTGCCAGTCAGTAGCCACCAACCAAGGCCCCCCTATCCCTCATAGGATAACATTGGGCCTAACTCTCTCTGCACCCGGCCGCCCTAGAGCCGCTGAGGTTGAACCAACTGTACCTACCTGACCCTGGGGGACCCCTGAGTCTATGCCCAGAACCTCAACTCTGCCAGTCGAGTACTTACCCTTAAACCGATAACTCTATTTTCCTCTTAGGGTAACTTTGACTGGCTTTTTCCTGAAATTTCTTCCAAGTGTGGACTTTTCAAATCTTAAAAAATTCACCAAAAATCAGCCGAGTAACGAAAACGAAATTACTCACCTGCTCTTAGGTGAGCTCCCAGTGCTGGTTCTTGGTGCCCAGCACTGACTCTGAAAAATACTTACAACTGTACTTACCCGTAACCCAATTTCCTTCCATAGTAAACCATTGACTGTTTTTCTGTGAAATTTCTTCTGTCGATTTCTGCAATCTTTAAATATTCTTCAAAAATCGTATAATATCTGAAAATGTAATTACTTACCTGTTTTGGATAAAGGTCCCAGTACTGAGTCTAGGCACCCAGTACTGGATTACAAAAGTAACGAGAACATACTGTACCTGCAACTTGAATTTTCTTCCATAGGGAATCATGGACTGTTTTCTTTGAAATATTTTCAGTGTCAACTTTTAAAATAGCTAAATATTGTTTAAAAATCATTACAGTAATTAAGTCGACTTTCATCACTTGATTCTGAGTACTGACCCAGGACTGAATCTGGGATCCAGTCCTGGAATTCCAAAAGTAATCTAAAAAGTAATCTGTTGCAAATAACTTGAATTTTCCATTGAACTCAATGCAATGTTGTGTTTAAAATAGAGTTGCCTATTGCAACCACTTGTAACTGTTTACAAAAGTCAATTGCATATTGCAAAAGTATTTATATGAAACATCTCATTCTGAGAAAGTATATTTTAAATCCAAGTGTTGGTTCTAAAATAAAACAAGCATATATTTTTTATATATAAACCATTGGCCTCGTTTTCAGTTATTGAGTGTGTGAGACCATTTGCTGGCTGAGTGTGTGCAACAAATGCTTTACACTGTCCTCTGATACTGCCTTACTGCTCGACCAAGCTACCACTTTAGAGAGTAAGGTTATATCTAACTTTAACCTCTGTCAAACCCTGGGGGACTGTGAACTCTGTACACCCTGTACCTATTAAGGAACAGTATATACAGAGCCACTTTCTCAGAGGGTGGCAGAGTGGGCTAAAGAACAGTGATGGATCAAACCCAGATCTGTTGACTGAGTGTGAGTGTTTGATTGGTTCTGATGCTCCGTCCATCACCACCCCGTTTTGTACCACTTTGTTCGCCAGGGTATGCTCAGACGTGAGTCCCTTGCTCACTTTGCCACTGGATTCAAGCAAGCCTGGCTGAAGACGGTTGAAATGCCAGAAACCGGTCCTAGGAAGCTTGTTTCCGGTCCAGAGAAGGCATGGCTTGGCAATTCGGGCTGGACTGTTCCCATGAGGCACAGGGTCAGACTGATTTGCATATGGCCATGTCTGAACTGGGGTGGCATAGTGGGCTAAAAAACGGTGATGGATCAAACCCAGATCTGTTGACTGGGTGTGAGTGTTTGATTGGTTCTGATGCTCCGTCCATCACCACCCCCTTTTGTACCGCTTTGTTCGCCATAAGTTAGCAGGGTATGCTCAGACGTGAGTCCCTTGCTCCCTTTGCCACTGGATTCAAGCAAGCCTGGTTGAAGACGGCTGAAATGCCAGAAACCGGTCCTAGGAAGTTTGTTTCTGGTCCAGGGAAGGCATGGCTTGGCAGTTTGGGCTGGACTGTTCCCATGAGGCTCAGGGTCAGACTGATTTGCATATGGCCATGCCTGAACTGGGGTGGCATAGTGGGCTAAAAAACGGTGATGGATCAAACCCCGATCTGTTCACTGGGTGTGAGTGTTTGATTGGTTCTGATGCTCCGTCCATCACCACCCCCTTTTGTACCGCTTTGTTTGCCATAAGTCGGCAGGGTATGCTCAGACGTGAGTCCCTTGCTCACTTTGCCACTGGATTCAAGCAAGCCTGGCTGAAGACGGCTGAAATGCCAGAAACTGGTCTTAGGAAGCTTGTTTCTGGTCCAGGGAAGGCATGGCTTGGCAGTTTGGGCTGGACTGTTCCCATGAGGCACAGGGCCAGACTGATTTGCATATGGCCACGTCTGATCTGGGGTGGCAGAGTGGGCTAAAGAACGGAGATGGATCAAACCCATATCTGTTGACAGGGTGTGATTGTTTGATTGGTTCTGATGCTCCGTCCATCACCACCCCCTTTTGTACCGCTTTGTTCGCCTTAAGTTGACAGGGTATGCTCAGACGTGAGTCCCTTGCTCACTTTGCCACTGGATTCAAGCAAGCCTGGCTGAAATGCTAGAAACTGGTCCTAGGCAGCTTGTTTCCAGTCCAGGGAAGGCATGGTTTGGCAGTACGGGCTGGACTGTTCCCATGAGGTACAGGGTCAGATTGATTTGCATATGGCCATGTCTGAACTGGGGTGTGTAAGAAAGTGCCATCTTTCTTGCATGGTATGCCCCCACTTTTTGCTGTATGTACTTTGACTGAGTGTGCTCTGGACTCCTGCCAATCAGGTGCCCTGGGCCTATGTTCCTTCTCTAAAACAAACCAAACCCAAATTGGCAAACCCTGGCCACATGTCAGCCCCTGGTAAATGGTACCCTAGGTTCCCAGGGCCTTGTGACCAGGGAAGGCCTCTAAGGGCTGCAGCACTCCTTGTGCCACCCTTAGAGGCATTGTACCCTTACACACACACACACTGCCTTTGCAGGCTGAGTGTTTGGGTGCAAGACAAAAACAAAGTCGATATGACACACATCCCTGTGTGCCATGCCCATCACCTAAACTGCCATGGCATACATCAGCCACCCCTCTTGCTGGGTGCCTTATGCCAATGGTGTGGGCACAGGAGCAGGAGCCCTGTGCCCCTACAGTGCCCAGGTCCATTCCTGAGCGCTGTAAGTGCAGTGCTGCCATTTAAGAGTACATGGTGCTGAGAGCTCGTAAAACACGAGCTCCACAGCACCATAATGGCAACACTAAAGACTGAGAAGTTTGGTATCAAACTTCTCAGCACATTAAACCCACACTGATGCCAGTGTGGAATTTAATGTACCCAGCACCCCAGAGGGCATCTTAGAGGTGCCCCCTTAAACCTAACCTACAATCCACGTCTGCTCTGAGGCTGCTTAGGCTGCCACCACGCAGACATGTTGCTGGACCCCTGGGTAGGAGAGCCCCTGCTCTCCTGGGCCTGCAACAATGCACATCCTGGGCGAGGTGCTAAATCTCCTCCCCCAGGATGGGCAGGGGGAAGCTTCAAAGGCATGCCGCCTCTGTGAGCTTCCCCAGGCCACTGCAACCCCCCACTCTGGCGGGAAGCTTTGGCTGGAAACCCCAAATAAGGACAGGGGATGTGCCAGCCTGCCAACCCCACCCCTCAGGTGGGGGAGGCGAGGTGAAGCACATCTCCGGGCTCTCGCCATCTTGAAGATGGGGAGCCCTACCCTATCAGGACTAGGCTACTGCCCCCCTCCCACAGGAAAGAGGCAGGATAGGGGGTGTACCCACCCCAGGACAGGGACCCATTGGTCCCTGCCCTTCACCTACCTGTAACGCCCCTAAATCTAGTATTTAGGGGCTCCCTGAACCTTCCTTCCCCAGATTCCAGATTCAAAAACTACAAAGAAGAGCAAGAAGAAAGAAGACCTGCCCTGCAGCTGCTGAAAAGAGGAAGACACCAACTGCTTTGGGCCCAGCCCTACCGGCCTGTCGACCCTCGACCCTGCTCCTGCTCCAACCCGGCATCTCTTGTGGCCAGTGTTGGAAAGGCATCCGCCGGAGGGGGGTTCGATACACGTCTTGCCCACCCTTTTGACCGACCTCTCCCAAGTAAGCCGAACCAGGCGCGCACACCCTGATCTGCACTGTGAACAGAGGGACACCACACGTATTCTCGGTAGGACGATAAGTTCTTTTATCGATGATTTCAAGGGATCTTTATGACCCAAAAGGCAAATAGTACAGCAGTGGCACAACGTACCACGAATCAGTCGGGGGGAATGGGGGTAGCGGGACAGTCTTTCAAGATAGTGTCTCTGCGAAATACCCTGCGGAAGCTCACAATCCTCGAGCTGGAGGGTGTCGTGTCTCTGGGCGATCTCTTATCGAGTCGTCCTCAAGGGGAGCGCCGCGAGTCTCTCAGCAGGCACAGGTGGTCGGGGTCAGGAGCCGCGATTCCGTCCGCAGGGCTCAGATGGTTCAATAGCTGGGGGGCCGCGAGTCACTCAGCAGGCCTCGGTGGATCAGTGTTCGGGAGCCGCGACCTCATCCGCAGGGCTCAGATGGTTCAATAGCAAGAGGCCGCGAGTCACTCAGCAGGCCCAGGTGACTTCAGCGTTCAGGAGCCGCGACAGCGTCAGCAGGCTCAGATGGTTCCAGGTCTTCTCTGTCCTTGTTCCTCCGGCACCCCTTGTTATACTCCGCTGGTTCTTTGAAGTCCGGAGTGCTCGCAGAGTGGGGACTGGGGTGACGGAGGGGGTTCGGCGGGATTTCCTGCCGCTCACTTCTTTGGTCTTTTCAGGTGGGTCTGGGAGGGACCCCAGACGCTCGGTAGGGGAGGCGCCTGCTCCCCAGGGGCCTGGTGGCCGATTGAGTCCTCCCGGGGAAGGCGACCCGAGGTGTGACTGGGCTGGCGCCTCTGGGTCTGGCTCGAGGGTTCCCGCTCCCTTGGTAGGGCATGCGTGGTAGGGTGTTGAGTCTGTCAGGTCTCTGGCCGGCCCGTGGATCGGGGGTGGCTGGGGCGGCCGGAGTCGGGGATGTCGTGTCTTGAGGGTGGTTGCAGGTTGGCGGGATGATGGATAGGGCAACGCCGTGAGGCCGGTCTCACACGCGTCCCCCCCAGCTGAAAGGCATGGAGAACTACCCATCCACTGGGGGGTTCTCCTCGCCGAAGCGGAAGAACCGGGACAGGCCGTCGGCGTTGGCATGATCCGTCCCGGGGCGATGTTCGACAGTGAAATCCATCCCTTGGAGAGAGATGGACCATCGTAGTAGCTTGGGGTTCTCCCCCCTCATCCGCATTAGCCACTGCAAGGGCCGGTGGTCCATCTGTACTCGAAAATGGGTTCCGAACAAGTAGGGCCGCAGTTTCTTGAGGGCCCAGACTACGGCAAAGGCCTCTCGCTCTATAGTGCTCCAACGCTGCTCTCTCGGCAGCAGCCTTCGGCTGATGAAGGCTATGGGCTGATCAATGCCCTTGTCGTTGAACTGCAAGAGCACGGCCCCGATGCCATGTTCGGATGCGTCGGTCTGGACCACGAACTCTTGGGAGTAGTCGGGGGCCTTGAGTACGGGAGCGGTGCACATGGCGGTTTTCAAGGCGTCGAACGCCTGCTGGCACTGGGGGGTCCACTGCACCTTCTGCGGAAGCTTTTTGGAGGTCAACTCTGTGAGGGGCCCTGCGATACTACCATAATTTTTAATGAACCTCCGGTAGTACCCCGTAAGGCCCAGGAAGGCCCGAACCTCTGTCTGCGTGGTGGGGGGCTCCCAGGACTTGATGGCATCGATCTTCAGCTGGAGAGGGGCGACCTGGCCGCTGCCCACCTGATGCCCCAGGTAGACCACGGAGCCTTGTCCGAGCTGGCATTTGCTGGCTTTCACTGTCAGGCCCGCTTGGCGCAGGGCCATTAGTACTTGTCGGAGGTGCTGGAGATGCTCGTGCCATTGAGAGCTGAATACGGCGATGTCGTCAAGGTACGCTGCGCTGAACTCCTCGAGTCCGGCCAGGACCTTATTCACCAACCGCTGGAACGTAGCGGGGGCGTTTTTCATCCCGAACGGCATGACTCTGAAGCGGTAGTGGCCATCTGGCGTGGAGAAGGCAGAGCGCTCTTTCGCCCCTTCCGTGAGAGCGATCTGCCAGTACCCGCAGGTCAGGTCGAAAGTGCTGAGGAACTGGGCGGCCCCCAGGCGGTCGATGAGCTTGTCGGCTCGGGGAATAGGGTGAGCGTCTGCGCGGGTGACCGCATTGAGCCCCCGATAGTCTACACAGAACCTTAGTTCGGGGGCGACCCCTGGGGAGGCAGCCTTCGTGACCAGAACCACCGGGCTGGCCCAGGGGCTGTCGGAGGGCTCGATGACCCCTAGGTTGAGCATTTTCTGTACCTCGGTCTTGATGCAGGTGCGGACCCGGTCAGGCACCCGGTAGGCTCGGTGTCTCACAGGCGGGCAGTCGCCGGTGTCCACGTCGTGGACACACCAGTCGGTCACCCTTGGAATGAGGGAGAAGAGGTCTGCGAATTGTCCGAGCAGCTGGCGGCAGTCGTCGGCCTGCTGGGGAGTGAGGGTGTCCGACAGTTTCACACCCTCCACGGAACCGTCCAGTTCTTTTGTGCACAGGAGATCGGGCAGGGGTTCAGTGTCTTCTTCTGCCCCCTCATCGGTGGCCAGTAGCAAACTCAGTTCCGTCCTTACGAAGTGGGGCTTGAGACGGTTTACGTGGAGGACCCGGAGGGGGTTCCGTGGGGATTGTACTTCGACCAGATACGTGACCTGGCTCTTCCGTTCGACCACCTTGAATGGACCAGTCCATTTGTCTTGTAGGGCGCAGGGTCTCACCGGAGCCATGACCCAAACCTGCTGGCCCGGCTGGAACTCGACCAAGGTTGCGTTCTGGTCATACCAGCGCTTCATTTCTTCTTGGCTGGCCTCGAGGTTAGCCTCTGCAAGTTCCCTAAACTTCCTCGTCTGGTTGCGGAGCGCCAGGATGTAGCGGAACACATCTGGGGGTGTCCCCCGGGGGCTTGTCTCCCAGCCCTCTTTTACCAGGCTCAGGGGCCCTCGAACGGGATGTCCATACAGCAGTTCGAAGGGGCTGAACCCCAGAGACTTTTGGGGAACCTCCCGGTACGCGAACAGGAGGCAAGGGAGGAGGACGTCCCATTTCCGGCGCAGGGGCTCTTCGAGGCCCAGGATCATTCCCTTCAGCGTTCGGTTGAAGCGTTCCACCAGGCCGTTGCCCTGGGGGTGGTAGGGGGTCGTGAATTTATACGTGACTCCGCACTGCTGCCACAGGGACTTCATGTAGCGGGATATAAAGTTCGTGCCGCGATCACTCACAACCTCGCGGGGAAATCCGACCCGGGAGAAGATCCCCATGAGAGCCCGGCCCACCACGGGAGCCGTCACGGTGCGGAGGGGGATGGCCTCAGGGTAGCGGGTGGCATGGTCCACCAGGACGAAGATGAATCTGTGGCCCTGGGCGGTCTTCGGATCCAGGGGTCCCACGATGTCGATGCCGACCCGCTCGAACGGGGTACTGACAACGGGGAACGGTTGTAAGGGAGCTTTGCGTTTTCCGCCACTCTTCCCACTGCCCTGGCACGTGAGGCAGGACTTGCAGTGTGCTTCTACATTCGCTCGCATCTTGGGCCAATAGAAGTGGGTCACCAATCGCTGGTATGTCTTGTCTTGGCCTAAGTGTCCTGCCAAGGGTACATCGTGGGCCAGGCCCAAGAGGAGGCTCCGGAACCGCAGGGGTACCACCAGTACTCGTGCTGCGCCTAGCTCGGCGGACTTTTGCTCGCTGTAGAGGAGGCCATTGTCCCAATAAACCCAATGGGTTCCGGTTTGATCACCGGCGACCTGGGCTTCGGCTTGTTGTCTAAGTCCCTCGAGGGAGGGGCAAGTGGTCTGTTCCTGGCAGAACTCTTCGCGGGAGGGCCCCCCTTCGCAGTGCCACTGGGCCAACTCGGGCAGTTCTTCGGGTTCCATCGGGGCCTCTGGGGCGGAAGGTTCCGGTCCTTCCCCTGGGTTAGTGTCTCCTTCTTCCTCGGAAGGAGGGTTGTCTGCTTCTGGTAGGGGGTCCCTGTTCTCGGAGAAAGTGTTCGGTAAGAGGGCTTCACCGCCCTTGGAGGGGGCCACTCGTGCGGTCATGGAGCGTGTGGTGGCGCAGACCCATTCCGGTAGGCCCATCATCTCTAGGTGGGCTCTTCGTTCTACCTGCCCCCACGGGGAATTTTCCAGGTCGTTGCCCAGGAGGCAGTCTACGGGCTGCGAGGTCCGGACCGCTACCTTCAGTTCTCCGGAGACCCCTCCCCACTCGAAGGGCACCAGGGCCATCTGGCAGAGGCTCTCAGAATTGTCGGAGGATACGACCGGACAGAGGGCCCCGGCTAGGATCTGGTCTTCGGAAATTAGGCTGCGGTGGACCGCGGTGACACTCGCCCCGGTGTCGCGAAGGCCCTCGACTCGGTGGCCGTTGATAGTCACCTGCTGTCGGTATTTCTCTGTGTTGGCGGGCAAGGGTGTCCCGGGGACCATTTCTCGATCACCAAGGGAGACCAGGGCCATGGCCGCCAGTTCCCATTCCTCAGAGTCTTCCATTTCCTCCCCCAGAGCCACGGAGGTCATCTGCCGGGTCGTGGGGTTGGTCGTTGTGGTTCGCTGATACTGGGGACACTGGGGGTCATTGGCGTAGTGTCCGGGCTGCTGGCAGCGGAAGCAGGTGATCCTAGCTCGTGGACCTAGTCGTCCTGGGGCTCCGGTGCTGGCTGGAGATTGGGCCGAGCCCGCCGCTGGTGGGCTGCTGGGGGGGCTGGTGGAGGACCCCCCGGCAAAGTCTCTTGGTCGGCCGTGGTTCCCTCCGCCCCTCTGGCGGGGGGACCCTGACTGTTGCGGCCGTAGTCCCCCACGGGGCCCCGGGTGGCCCGGGTGTTCACCCAACGATCAGCCTCCGCGGCCAGCTTCCGAGGGTCGGTGAGTTTACTGTCTAGGAGATGCTGGCGCAGTTCTATAAAGCAATTGGCCGCTAAATGTTCCCAGGCGATCAGATCGAACAGTTCTTCGAAGGTGGAGACCTTGCTGCCCTTGATCCACCCGTCCAGAGCTCGGCTGTAAAAGTTCACGTATTCGACCCACGTGGTGCCCGGTATCTTTTTGCAATCTCGGAACCGTTGTCGGTACATTTCGGGGGTGAGTCCGTACCGGCCCATGAGGGCTTCCTTCATGTGGCTGTAGGAGTTCATGACCGCGGAGGGCAGATCGAGCAGAGTGTCCCTTCCTTCGCTTAAGAACCGGCCCCATAGGCCAGCCCCCCAATCCTTCTGCGGGACTCGGTGAGAGGTCATGGCGACTTCGTAGGCTTTAAACCACTGCTGGATATCATCATTCTTATAATACTCCTTGACCACATCCTTGGGGATGTGAACTTTGGTTTCCCCGGCGGGAGCGGGCTGGGGATCCCCGGGCGGCTGTGACTTTTCGTGTCTAGCCCGCCACTCAATTTCCTTCAGGCCGCGTTCATGTTCTAGCTGGAGTTTCTTTTCGTCGTGCTCCCTTTGGAGTCTCTTCTCTTCGAGTTCCCCTTGTAGCCGTAACTGCTCGACGGCTAACTTCTTCTCTGCCAGTTTTATCTCTCCCTCGATTTTTAGTTTTGCCAGTTCCAGTTCGTGGTTGCGGCTTCTCTCTCGGTCCGCTAGTTCCTCGGAGGACAGGTTCCCCTCTGGCCCGTTGTTTCTCGCCGGGGTGCTTGTTTGTTCATGGGTAGAGTCTCTTTCCGTTTGGGTCGGGGGCGCCCCCGTCTCGACCCAGGCTTTCAGTACTTTCTGGTAATCTTCCTTTGTGCTCAGTCCGGTGGTAGCGATGCCAAGGTCTTTGCAAAACTGTTTTAGTTCTCTATGCGTGTAATAGTCCAATTGATCTTCTCGGAACGGTGAGCTTATTTCGGTACCTGTGGCACCCAGGGAGGTTTCTCCTTCCATTTCTGTTTGGTAGTGCGTCAGTCGTTTACTGCACGCTCTCCTTCGGTGTCGGCTCGGATCCCGTCGTCTGCCACCAAATGTTGGAAAGGCGTCCGCCGGAGGGGGGTTCGATACACGTCTTGCCCACCCTTTTGACCCACCTCTCCCAAGTAAGCCGAACCAGGCGCGCACACCCTGATCTGCACTGTGAACAGAGGGACACCACACGTATTCTCGGTAGGACGATAAGTTCTTTTATCGATGATTTCAAGGGATCTTTATGACCCAAAAGGCAAATAGTACAGCAGTGGCACAACGTACCACGAATCAGTCGGGGGGAATGGGGGTAGCGGGACAGTCTTTCAAGATAGTGTCTCTGCGAAATACCCTGCGGAAGCTCACAATCCTCGAGCTGGAGGGTGTCGTGTCTCTGGGCGATCTCTTATCCAGTCGTCCTCAAGGGGAGCGCCGCGAGTCTCTCAGCAGGCACAGGTGGTCGGGGTCAGGAGCCGCGATTCCGTCCGCAGGGCTCAGATGGTTCAATAGCTGGGGGGCCGCGAGTCACTCAGCAGGCCTCGGTGGATCAGTGTTCGGGAGCCGCGACCTCGTCCGCAGGGCTCAGATGGTTCAATAGCAAGAGGCCGCGAGTCACTCAGCAGGCCCAAGTGACTTCAGCGTTCAGGAGCCGCGACAGCGTCAGCAGGCTCAGATGGTTCCAGGTCTTCTCTGTCCTTGTTCCTCCGGCACCCCTTGTTATACTCCGCTGGTTCTTTGAAGTCCGGAGTGCTCGCAGAGGGGGGACTGGGGTGACGGAGGGGGTTCGGCGGGATTTCCTGCCGCTCACTTCTTTGGTCTTTTCAGGTGGGTCTGGGAGGGACCCCAGACGCTCGGTAGGGGAGGCGCCTGCTCCCCAGGGGCCTGGTGGCCGATTGAGTCCTCCCGGGGAAGGCGACCCGAGGTGTGACTGGGCTGGCGCCTCTGGGTCTGGCTCAAGGGTTCCCGCTCCCTTGGTAGGGCATGCGTGGTAGGGTGTTGAGTCTGTCAGGTCTCTGGCCGGCCCGTGGATCGGGGGTGGCTGGGGCGGCCGGAGTCGGGGATGTCGTGTCTTGAGGGTGGTTGCAGGTTGGCGGGATGATGGAGAGGGCAACGCCGTGAGGCCGGTCTCACAGCCAGCAACCTCACCAACCCCGGAGGACCTGGCTAACTTTTGGCTCTAAGCCCCTGGGACTCCCATGAGTAGAGGCTCTACTCAAAACCTACCTCTAGCAGCAGCAGCCCGGAACCGCGAACCCAGCACACTCTGCACCAGCCAAGCCTGGCCAGTGCCGGAGTGAACAAAGACCACGAGGACGACCCCACAGCGACTGTGACCTTGAGTGCGGCACCCAAGGACCTCCCTCGACACTCCTGAAGAAGCCTGCAGCCTCAGAACAAGGTGCCCCCCCACCGCGATCAACAGAGGGTAAGATTTCCCGCCACCAAAACGCACCCCTGCACGCGGCGCCCCGCGGCCCCCTGTGCCCAATCTCGGGGTACCTACCTATCCTCCAATTACCCAACTTACCTCTCAAAGCGGTGGTGGCACCTGAAGAGTCCTCGTCCCCGAGCTTGCAGTCTTTTTCTAAACCGGAGATTTCCCATTGAAATCAATTGAGCGCCCGAAGGCTCAAAAGCACCCTGCACCCAGCCGCCCGAGTGGCCCTGGCAGTGAAAACTCTACACCTACCTACTTCCCCACTTGCCCTGAGTAAGTGACCAGGAGCCCAGCTCCCACAGCCGCGAGGCTTGCCAGTCAGTAGCCACCAACCAAGGCCCCCCTATCCCTCAAAGGATAACATTGGGCCTAACCCTCTCTGCACCCGGCCGCCCTAGAGCCGCTGAGGGTAAACCAACTGTACCTACCTGACCCATAGGAAACCATTGACTGTTTTTCTGTGAAATTTCTTCTGTCGATTTCTGCAATCTGTAAATATTCTTCAAAAATCGTATAATATCTGAAAACGTAATTACTTACCTGTTTTGGATAAAGGTCCCAGTACTGAGTCTAGGCACCCAGTACTGGATTACAAAAGTAACGAGAACATACTGTACCTGCAACTTGAATTTTCTTCCATAGGGAATCATGGACTGTTTTCTTTGAAATATTTTCATAGTGTCAACTTTTAAAATAGCTAAATATTGTTTAAAAATCATTACAGTAATTAAGTCGACTTTCATCACTTGATTCTGAGTACTGACCCAGGACTGAATCTGGGATCCAGTTCTGGAATTCCAAAAGTAATCTAAAAAGTAATCTGTTGCAAATAACTTGAATTTTCCATTGAACTCAATGCAATGTTGTGTTTAAAATAGAGTTGCCTATTGCAACCACTTGTAACTGTTTACAAAAGTCAATTGCATATTGCAAAAGTATTTATATGAAACATCTCATTCTGAGAAAGTATATTTTAAATCCAGGTGTTGGTTCTAAAATAAAACAAGCATATATTTTTTATATATAAACCATTGGCCTCGTTTTCAGTTATTGAGTGTGTGAGACCATTTGCTGGCTGAGTGTGTACAACAAATGCTTTACACTGTCCTCTGATACTGCCTTACTGCTCGACCAAGCTACCACTTTAGAGAGTAAGGTTATATCTAACTTTAACCTCTGTCAAACCCTGGGGGACTGTGGACTCTGTACACCCTGTACCTATTAAGGAACAGTATATACAGAGCCACTTTCTCAGAGGGTGGCAGAGTGGGCTAAAGAACAGTGATGGATCAAACCCAGATCTGTTGACTGAGTGTGAGTGTTTGATTGGTTCTGATGCTCCGTCCATCACCACCCCCTTTTGTACCACTTTGTTCGCCAGGGTATGTTCAGACGTGAGTCCCTTGCTCACTTTGCCACTGGATTCAAGCAAGCCTGGCTGAAGATGGTTGAAATGCCAGAAACCGGTCCTAGGAAGCTTGTTTCCGGTCCAGAGAAGGCATGGCTTGGCAATTCGGGCTAGACTTTTCCCATGAGGCACAGGGTCAGACTGATTTGCATATGGCCATGTCTGAACTGGGGTGGCATAGTGGGCTAAAAAACGGTGATGGATCAAACCCAGATCTGTTGACTGGGTGTGAGTGTTTGATTGGTTCTGATGCTCCGTCCCTCACCACCCCCTTTTGTACCGCTTTGTTCGCCATAAGTTGGCAGGGTATGCTCAGACGTGAGTCCCTTGCTCACTTTGCCACTGGATTCAAGCAAGCCTGGCTGAAGACGGCTAAATGCCAGAAACAGGTCCTAGGAAGCTTGTTTCTGGTCCAGGAAAAACATGGCTTGGCAATTTGGGCTGGACTGTTCCCATGAGGCACAGGGTCAGACTGATTTGTATATGGCCATCTCTGAACTGGGGTGGAAGAGTGGGCTAAAGAACGGAGATGGATCAGACCCATATCTGTTGACAGGGTGTGAGTGTTTGATTGGTTCTGATGCTCCGTCCATCACCACCCCCTTTTGTACTGCTTTGTTCACCATAAGTTGGCAGAGTATGCTCAGAGTGAGTCCCTTGTTCACTTTGCCACTCGATTCAAGCAAGCCTGACTGAAGACAGCTGAAATGCCAGACACCGGTCCTAGGAAGCTTGTTTCCGGTCCAGGGAAGTCATGGCTTGGCAGTTTGGGTTGGACTGTTCCCATGAGGCACAGGGTCAGACTGATTTGCATATGGCTATGTCTGAACTGGGGTGGCAGAGTGGGCTAAAGAACGGTGATGGATCAAACCCAGATCTGTTGAATGGGTGTGAGTGTTTGATTGGTTCTGATGCTCCGTCCATCACCACCCCCTTTTGTACCGCTTTGTTTGCCATAAGTGGGCAGGGTATGCTCAGACGTGAGTCCCTTGCTCACTTTGCCACTGGATTCAAGCAAGCCTGGCTGAAGACGGCTGAAATGCCAAAAACCGGTCCTAGGAAGCTTGTTTCCAGTCCAGGGAAGGCATGGCTTGGCAGTTCGGGCTAGATTGTTCCCAGGAGGCACAGGGTCAGACTGATTTGCATATGGCCATGTCTGAACTGGGGTGGCATGGTGGGCTAAAAAATGGTGACGGATCAAACCCAGATCTGTTGACTGGGTGTGAGTGTTTGATTGGTTCTGATGCTCCGTCCATCACCACCCCCTTTTGTACCGCTTTGTTCGCCATAAGTTGGCAGGGTATGCTCAGACGTGAGTCCCTTGCTCACTTTGCCACTGGATTCAAGCAAGCCTGGCTGAAGACGGTTGAAATGCCAGAAACCGGTCCTAGGAAGCTTGTTTCCGGTCCAGAGAAGGCATGGCTTGGCAATTCGGGCTGGAATGTTCCCATGAGGCACAGGGTCAGACTGATTTGCATATGGCCATGTCTGAACTGGGGTGGCATAGTGGGCTAAAAAACGGTGATGGATCAAACCCAGATCTGTTGACTGGGTGTGAGTGTTTGATTGGTTCTGATGCTCCGTCCATCACCACCCCCTTTTGTACCGCTTTGTTCGCCATAAGTTGGCAGGGTATGCTCAGACGTGAGTCCCTTGCTCCCTTTGCCACTGGATTCAAGCAAGCCTGGCTGAAGACGGCTGAAATGCCAGAAACCGGTCCTAGGAAGTTTGTTTCCGTTCCAGGGAAGGCATGGATTCGCAGTTTGGGCTGGACTGTTCCCATGTGGCACAGGGTCAGACTGATTTGCATATGGCCATGTCTGAACTGGGGTGGCATAGTGGGCTAAAAAACGGTGATGGATCAAACCCAGATCTGTTCACTGGGTGTGAGTGTTTGATTGGTTCTGATGCTCCGTCCATCACCACCCCCTTTTGTACCGCTTTGTTCGCCATAAGTTGGCAGGGTATGCTCAGACGTGAGTCCCTTGCTCACTTTGCCACTGGAATCAAGCAAGCCTGGCTGAAGACGGCTGAAATGCCAGAAACTGGTCCTAGGAAGCTTGTTTCTGGTCCAGGGAAGGCATGGCTTGGCAGTTTGGGCTGGACTGTTCCCATGAGGCACAGGGTCAGACTGATTTGCATATGGCCATGTCTGATCTGGGGTGGCAGAGTGGGCTAAAGAACGGAGATGGATCAAACCCATATCTGTTGACAGGGTGTGATTGTTTGATTGGTTCTGATGCTCCGTCCATCACCACCCCCTTTTGTACCGCTTTGTTCGCCATAAGTTGGCAGGGTATGCTCAGACGTGAGTCCCTTGTTCACTTTGCCACTCGATTCAAGCAAGCCTGACTGAAGACAGCTGAAATGCCAGACACCGGTCCTAGGAAGCTTGTTTCCAGTCCAGGGAAGGCATGGCTTGGGAGTTCGGCCTGGACTGTTCCCATGAGGCACAGGGTCAGACTGATTTGCATATGGCCATGTCTGAACTGGGGTGGCAGAGTGGGCTAAAGAACGGTGATGGATCAAGCCCAGATCTGTTGACTGGGTATGAGTGTTTGATTGGTTCTGATGCTCCGTCCATCACCACCCCCTTTTGTACCGCTTTGTTCACCATAAGTTAGCAGGGTATGCTCAGACGTGAGTCCCTTGCTCACTTTGCCACTGGATTCAAGCAAGCCTGGCTGAAATGCTAAAAACCGGTCCTAGGCAGCTTGTTTCCAGTCCAGGGAAGGCATGGTTTGGCAGTATGGGCTGGACTGTTCCCATGAGGTACAGGGTCAGATTGATTTGCATATGGCCATGTCTGAACTGGGGTGTGTAAGAAAGTGCCATCTTTCTTGCGTGGTATGCCCCCACTTTTTGCTGTATGTACTTTGACTGAGTGTGCTCTGGACTCCTGCCAATCAGGTGCCCTGGGTCTATGTTCCTTCTCTAAAACAAACCAAACCCAAATTGGCAAACCCTGGCCACATGTCAGCCCCTGGTAAATGGTACCCTAGGTTCCCAGGGCCTTGTGACCAGGGAAGGCCTCTAAGGGCTGCAGCACTCCTTGTGCCACCCTTAGAGGCATTGTACCCTTACACACACACACTGCCTTTGCAGGCTGAGTGTTTGGGTGCAAGACAAAAACAAAGTCGACATGACACACATCCCTGTGTGCCATGCCTATCACCTAAACTGCCATGGCATACATCAGCCACCCCTCTTGCTGGGTGCCTTATGCCAATGGTGTGGGCACAGGAGCAGGAGCCCTGTGCCCCTACAGTGCCCAGGTCCATTCCTGAGCGCTGTAAGTGCAGTGCTGCCATTTAAGAGTACATGGTGCTGAGAGCTCGTAAAACACGTGCTCCACAGCACCATAATGGCAACACTAAAGACTGAGAAGGTTGGTATCAAACTTCTCAGCACATTAAACCCACACTGATGCCAGTGTGGGATTTAATGTACCCAGCACCCCAGAGGGCATCTTAGAGGTGCCCCCTTAAACCTAACCTACAATCCACGTCTGCTCTGAGGCTGCTTAGGCTGCCACCACGCAGACATGTTGCTGGACCCCTGGGTAGGAGAGCCCCTGCTCTCCTGGGCCTGCAACAATGCACATCCTGGGCGAGGTGCTAAATCTCCTCCCCCAAGATGGGCAGGGGGAAGCTTCAAAGGCATGCCGCCTCTGTGAGCTTCCCCAGGCCACTGCAACCCCCCACTCTGGCGGGAAGCTTTGGCTGGAAACCCCAAATAAGGACAGGGGGTGTCCAGCCTGCCAACCCCACCCCTCAGGTGGGGGAGGCGAGGTGAAGCACATCTCCGGGCTCTCGCAATCTTGAAGATGGGGAGCCCTACCCTATCAGGACTAGGCTACTGCCCCCCTCCCACAGGAAAGAGGCAGGATAGGGGGTGTACCCACCCCAGGACAGGGACCCATTGGTCCCTGCCCTTCACCTACTTGTAACGCCCCTAAATCTAGTATTTAGGGGCACCCTGAGCCTTCCTTCCCCAGATTCCAGATTCAAAAACTACAAAGAAGAGCAAGAAGAGAGAAGACCTGCCCTGCAGCTGCTGAAAAGAGGAAGACACCAACTGCTTTGGCCCCAGCCCTACCGGCCTGTCGACCCTCGAACCTGCTCCTGCTCCAACCCGGCATCTCTTGTGGCCAGCAACCTCACCAACCCCGGAGGACCTGGCTAACTTTTGGCTCTAAGCCCCTGGGACTCCCATGAGTATAGGCTCTACTCAAAACCTACCTCTAGCAGCAGCAGCCCGGAACCGCGAACCCAGCACACTCTGCACCAGCCAAGCCTGGCCAGTGCCGGAGTGAACAAAGACCACGAGGACGACCCCACGGCGACTGTGACCCCGAGTCCGGCACCCAAGGACCTCCCTCGACACTCCTGAAGAAGCCTGCAGCCTCAGAAAAAGGTGCCCCACCTACCGCGATCAACAGAGGGTAAGATTTCCCGACACCAAAAGGCACCCCTGCACGCGGCGCTCCGCGGCCCCCTGTGGTCAATCCCGGGGTACCTACCTATCCTCCAGTTACCCAACTTACCTCTCGAAGTGGTGGTGGCACCTGAAGAGTCCTCGTCCCCGAGCTTGCAGTCTTTTTCTAAACCGGAGATGTCCCATTGAAATCAATTGAGCGCCCGAAGGCTCAAAAGCACCCTGCACTCAGCCACCCGAGTGGCCCTGGCAGTGAAAACACTACACCTACCTACTTCCCCACTTGCCCTGAGTAAGTGACCAGGAGCCCGGCTCCCACAGCCGCGTGGCTTGCCAGTCAGTAGCCACCAACCAAGGCCCCCCTATCCCTCATAGGATAACATTGGGCCTAACTCTCTCTGCACCCGGCCGCCAAAGAGCCGCTGAGGGTGAACCAACTGTACCTACCTGACCCTGGGGGACCCCTGAGTCTATGCCCCGAACCTCAACTCTGCCAGTCGAGTACTTACCCTTAAACCGATAACTCTATTTTCCTCTTAGGGTAACATTGACTGGCTTTTTCCTGAAATTTCTTCCAAGTGTGGACTTTTCAAATCTTAAAAAATTCACCAAAAATCAGCCGAGTAACGAAAACGAAATTACCCACCTGCTCTTAGGTGAGCTCACAGTGCTGGATCTTGGTGCCCAGCACTGACTCTGAAAAATACTTTCAACTGTACTTACCCGTAACCCAATTTCCTTCCTTAGGAAACCATTGACTGTTTTTCTGTGAAATTTCTTCTAAGTGTCGATTTCTGCAATCTTTAAATATTCTTCAAAAATCGTATAATATCTGAAAACGTAATTGCTTACCTGTTGTGGATAAAGGTCCCAGTACTGAGTCTAGGCACCCAGTACTGGATTACAAAAGTAACGCGGACATACTGTGCCTGCAACTTGAATTTTCTTCCCTAGGGAATCATGGACTGTTTTCTTTGAAATATTTTGTGTCAACTTTTAAAATAGCTAAATATTGTTTAAAAATCATTACAGTAATTAAGTCGACTTTCATCACTTGATTCTGAGTACTGACCCAGGACTGAATCTGGGATCCAGTCCTGGAATTCCAAAAGTAATCTAAAATGCAATCTGTTGCAAATAACTTGAATTTTCCATTGAACTCAATGCAATGTTGTGTTTAAAATAGAGTTGCCTATTGCAACCACTTGTAACTGTTTACAAAAGTCAATTGCATATTGCAAAAGTATTTATATGAAACATCTCATTCTGAGAAAGTATATTTTAAATCCAAGTGTTGGTTCTAAAATAAAACAAGCATATATTTTTTACATATAAACCATTGGCCTCGTTTTCAGTTATTGAGTGTGTGAGACCATTTGCTGGCTGAGTGTGTACAACAAATGCTTTACACTGTCCACTGATACTGCCTTACTGCTCGACCAAGCTACCACTTTAGAGAGTAAGGTTATATCTAACTTTAACCTCTGTCAAACCCTGGGGGACTGTGGACTCTGTATACCCTGTACCTATTAAGGAACATTATATGCAGAGCCACTTTCTCAGAGGGTGGCAGAGTGGGCTAAAGAACAGTGATGGATCAAACCCAGATCTGTTGACTGAGTGTGAGTGTTTGATTGGTTCTGATGCTCCGTCCATCACCACCCCCTTTTGTACCGCTTTGTTTGCCATTAGTTGGCAGGGTATGCTCAGACGTGTGTCCCTTGCTCACTTTGCCACTGGATTCAAGCAAGCCTGGCTGAAGACGGCTGAAATGCTACAAACCGGTCCTAGGAAGCTTGTTTCCGGTCCAGGGAAGGCATGGCTTGGCAGTTTGGGCTGGACTGTTCCCATGAGGCACAGGGTCAGACTGATTTGCATATGGCCATGTCTGAACTGGGGTGGCAGAGTGGGCTGAAGAACGGTGATGTATCAAACCCAGATCTGTTGACTGGGTGTGAGTGTTTGATTGGTTCTGATGCTCCGTCCATCACCACCCCCTTTTGTACTGTTTTGTTTGCCATAAGTGGGCAGGGTATGCTCAGACGTGAGTCCCTTGCTCACTTTGCCACTGGATTCAAGCAAGCCTGGCTGAAAACGGCTGAAATACCAGAAACCGGTCCTAGGAAGCTTGTTTCCGGTCCAGGGAAGGTATGGCTTGGCAGTTCGGGCTAGACTGTTCCCATGAGGCACAGGGTCAGACTGATTTGCATATGGCCATGTCTGAACTGTGGTAGCAGAGTGGGCTAAAGAACGGTGATGGATCAATCCCAGATCTGTTGACTGGGTGTGAGTGTTTGATTGGTTCTGATGCTCCGTCCATCACCACCACCTTTTGTACCGCTTTGTTCGCCGTAAGTTGGCAGGGTATGCTCAGACGTGAGTCCCTTGCTCACTTTGCCACTGGATTCAAGCAAGCCTGGCTGAAATGCTAGAAACCGGTCCTAGGTAGCTTGTTTCTAGTCCAGGGAAGGCATTTTTGGCAGTACGGGCTGGACTGTTCCCATGAGGCACAGGGTCAGATTGATTTGCATATGGTCATGTCTGAACTGGGGTGTATGAGAAAGTGCCATCTTTCTTGCATGGTATGTCCCCACTTTTTGCTGTATGTACTTTGACTGAGTGTGCTCTGGACTCCTGCCAATCAGGTGCCCAGGGCCTATGTTCCTTCTCTAAAACAAACCAAACCCAAATTGGCAAACCCTGGCCACAAGTCAGCCCCTGGTAAATGGTACCCTAGGTTCCCAGGGCCTTGTGACCAGGGAAGGCCTCCAAGGGCTGCAGCACTCCTTGTTCCACCCTTAGAGGCATTGTACCCTTACACACACACACTGCCTTTGCAGGCTGAGTGTTTGGGTGCAAGACAAAAACAAATCGACATGACACACATCCCTGTGTGCCATGCCCATCACCTACACTGCCATGGCATACATCAGCCACCCCTCTTGCTGGGTGCCTTATGCCAATGGTGTGGGCACAGGAGCCCTGTGCCCCTACAGTGCCCAGGTCCATTCCTGAGCACTGTAAGTGCAGTGCTGCCATTTAAGAGTACATGGTGCTGAGAGCTCGCAAAACACGAGCTCCACAGCACCATAATGGCAACACTAAAGACTGAGAAGTTTGGTATCAAACTTCTCAGCACATTAAACCCACACTGATGCCAGTGTGGGATTTAATGTACCCAGCACCCCAGAGGGCATCTTAGAGGTGCCCCCTTAAACCTAACCTACAATTCACGTCTGCTCTGAGGCTGCCTAGGCTGCCACCCAGCAGACATGTTGCTGGACCCCTGGGTAGGAGAGCCCCTGCTCTCCTGGGCCTGCAACAATGCACATCCTGGGCGAGGTGCTAAATCTCCTCCCCCAAGATGGGCAGGGGGAAGCTTCAAAGGCATGCCGCCTCTGTGAGCTTCCCCAGGCCACTGCAACCCCCCACTCTGGCGGAAAGCTTTGGCTGGAAACCCCAAATAAGGACAGGGGGTGTCCAGCCTGCCAACCCCACCCCTCAGGTGGGGGAGGCGAGGTGAAGCACATATCCGGGCTCTCGCCATCTTGAAGATGGGGAGCCCTACCCTATCAGGACCAGGCTACTGCCCCCCTCCCACAGGAAAGAGGCAGGATAGGGGGTGTACCCACTCCAGGACAGGGACCCATTGGTCCCTGCCCTTCACCTACCTGTAACGCCCCTAAATCTAGTATTTAGGGGCACCCTGAGCCTTCCTTCCCCAGATTCCAGATTCAAAAACTACAAAGAAGAGCAAGAAGAAAGAAGACCTGCCCTGCAGCTGCTGAAAAGAGGAAGACACCAACTGCTTTGGCCCCAGCCCAACCGGCCTGTCGACCCTCGAACCTGCTCCTGCTCCAACCCGGCATCTCTTGTGGCCAGCAACCTCACCAACCCCGGAGGACCTGGCTAACTTTTGGCTCTAAGCCCCTGGGACTCCCATGAGTAGAGGCTCTACTCAAAACCTACCTCTAGCAGCAGCAGCCCGGAACCGCGAACCCAGCACACTCTGCACCAGCCAAGCCTGGCCAGTGCCGGAGTGAACAAAGACCACGAGGACGACCCCACGGCGACTGTGACCCCGAGTCCGGCACCCAAGGACCTCCCTCGACACTCCTGAAGAAGCCTGCAGCCTCAGAACAAGGTGCCCCCCCTACCGCGATCAACAGAGGGTAAGATTTCCCGACACCAAAAGGCACCCCTGCATGCGGCGCTCCGCGGCCCCCTGTGGCCAATCCCGGGGTACCTACCTATCCTCCAATTACCCACCTTACCTCTCGAAGTGGTGGTGGCACCTGAAGAGTCTCGTCCCCGAGCTTGCAGTCTTTTTCTAAACCGGAGATTTCCCGTTGAAATCAATTGAGCGCCCGAAGGCTCGAAAGCACCCTGCACTCAGCCGCCCGAGTGGCCCTGGCAGTAAAAACACTACACCTACCTACTTCCCCACTTGCCCTGAGTAAGTGACCAGGAGCCCAGCTCCCACAGCCGCGTGGCTTGCCAGTCAGTAGCCACCAACCAAGGCCCCCCTATCCCTCATAGGATAACATTGGGCCTAACTCTCTCTGCACCCGGCCGCCCTAGAGCCGCTGAGGGTGAACCAACTGTACCTACCTGACCCTGGGGGACCCCTGAGTCTATGCCCAGAGCCTCAACTCTGCCAGTCGAGTACTTACCCTTAAACCGATAACTCTATTTTCCTCATAGGGTAACATTGACTGGCTTTTTCCTGAAATTTCTTCCAAGTGTGGACTTTTCAAATCTTAAAAAATTCACCAAAAATCAGCCGAGTAACGAAAACGAAATTACCCACCTGCTCTTAGGTGAGCTCCCAGTGCTGGATATTGGTGCCCAGCACTGACTCTGAAAAATACTTACAACTGTACTTACCCGTAACCCAATTTCCTTCCATAGGAAACCATTGACTGTTTTTCTGTGAAATTTCTTCTAAGTGTCGATTTCTGCAATCTTTAAATATTCTTCAAAAATCGTATAATATCTGAAAACGTAATTACTTACCTGTTTTGGATAAAGGTCCCAGTACTGAGTCTAGGCACCCAGTACTGGATTACAAAAGTAACGCGAACATACTGTACCTGCAACTTGAATTTTCTTCCCTAGGGAATCATGGACTGTTTTCTTTGAAATATTTTGTGTCAACTTTTAAAATAGCTAAATATTGTTTAAAAATCATTACAGTAATTAAGTCGACTTTCATCACTTGATTCTGAGTACTGACCCAGGACTGAATCTGGGATCCAGTCCTGGAATTCCAAAAGTAATCTAAAAAGTAATCTGTTGCAAATAACTTGAATTTTCCATTGAACTCAATGCAATGTTGTGTTTAAAATAGAGTTGCCTATTGCAACCACTTGTAACTGTTTACAAAAGTCAATTGCATATTGCAAAAGTATTTATATGAAACATCTCATTCTGAGAAAGTATATTTTAAATCCAAGTGTTGGCTCTAAAATAAAACAAGCATATATTTTTTATATATAAACCATTGGCCTCGTTTTCAGTTATTGAGTGTGTGAGACCATTTGCTGGCTGAGTGTGTACAACAAATGCTTTACACTGTCCTCTGATACTGCCTTACTGCTCGACCAAGCTACCACTTTAGAGAGTAAGGTTATATCTAACTTTAACCTCTGTCAAACCCTGGGGGACTGTGGACTCTGTACACCCTGTACCTATTAAGGAACATTATATACAGAGCCACTTTCTCAGAGGGTGGCAGAGTGGGCTGAAGAACGGTGATGTATCAAACCCAGATCTGTTGACTGGGTGTGAGTGTTTGATTGGTTCTGATGCTCCGTCCATCACCACCCCCGTTTGTACTGTTTTGTTTGCCATAAGTGGGCAGGGTATGCTCAGACGTGAGTCCCTTGCTCACTTTGCCACTGGATTCAAGCAAGCCTGGCTGAAAACGGCTGAAATACCAGAAACCGGTCCTAGGAAGCTTGTTTCCGGTCCAGGGAAGGTATGGCTTGGCAGTCCAGGCTAGACTGTTCCCGTGAGGCACAGGGTCAGACTGATTTGCATATGACCATGTCTGAACTGGGGTGGCAGAGTGGGCTAAAGAACGGTGATGGATCAAGCCCACATCTGTTGACTGGGTGTGAGTGTTTGATTGGTTCTGATGCTCCGTCCATCACCACCACCTTTTGTACCGCTTTGTTCGCCGTAAGTTGGCAGGGTATGCTCAGACGTGAGTCCCTTGCTCACTTTGCCACTGGATTCAAGCAAGCCTGGCTGAAATGCTAGAAACCGGTCCTAGGTAGCTTGTTTCTAGTCCAGGGAAGGCATTTTTGGCAGTACGGGCTGGACTGTTCCCATGAGGCACAGGGTCAGAATGATTTGCATATGGCCATGTCTGAACTGGGGTGTGTGAGAAAGTGCCATCTTTCTTGCATGGTATGCCCCCACTTTTTGCTGTATGTACTTTGACTGAGTGTGCTCTGGACTCCTGCCAATCAGGTGCCCAGGGCCTATGTTCCTTCTCTAAAACAAACCAAACCCAAATTGGCAAACGCTGGCCACATGTCAGCCCCTGGTAAATGGTACCCTAGGTTCCCAGGGCCTTGTGACCAGGGAAGGCCTCTAAGGGCTGCAACACTCCTTGTGCCACCCTTAGAGGCATTGTACCCTTACACACACACACTGCCTTTGCAGGCTGAGTGTTTGGGTGCAAGACAAAAACAAAGTCGACATGACACACATCCCTGTGTGCCATGCCCATCACCTAAACTGCCATGGCATACATCAGCCACCCCTCTTGCTGGGTGCCTTATGCCAATGGTGTGGGCACAGGAGCAGGAGCCCTGTGCCCCTACAGTGCCCAGGTCCATTCCTGAGCGCTGTAAGTGCAGTGCTGCCATTTAAGAGTACATGGTGCTGAGAGCTCGTAAAACACGAGCTCCACAGCACCATAATGGCAACACTAAGGACTGAGAAGTTTGGTATCAAACTTCTCAGCACATTAAACCCACACTGATGCCAGTGTGGGATTTAATGTACCCAGCACCCCAGAGGGCATCTTAGAGGTGCCCCCTTAAACCTAACCTACAATCCACGTCTGCTCTGAGGCTGCTTAGGCTGCCACCACGCAGACATGTTGCTGGACCCCTGTGTAGGAGAGCCCCTGCTCTCCTGGGCCTGCAACAATGCACATCCTGGGCGAGGTGCTAAACCTCCTCCCCCAGGATGGGCAGGGGGAAGTTTCAAAGGCATGCCGCCTCTGTGAGCTTCCCCAGGCCACTGCAACCCCCCACTCTGGCGGGAAGCTTTGGCTGGAAACCCCAAATAAGGACAGGGGATGTGCCAGACTGCCAACCCCACCCCTCAGGTGGGGGAGGCGAGGTGAAGCATATCTCCGGGCTCTCGCCATCTTGAAGATGGGGAGCCCTACCCTATCAGGACTAGGCTACTGCCCCCCTCCGACAGGAAAGAGGCAGGATAGGGGGTGTACCCACCCCAGGACAGGGACCCATTGGTCCCTGCCCTTCACCTACCTGTAACGCCCCTAAATCTAGTATTTAGGGGCTCCCTGAACCTTCCTTCCCCAGATTCCAGATTCAAAAACTACAAAGAAGAGCAAGAAGAAAGAAGACCTGCCCTGCAGCTGCTGAAAAGAGGAAGACACCAACTGCTTTGGGCCCAGCCCTACAGGCCTGTCGACCCTCGACCCTGCTCCTGCTCCAACCCGGCATCTCTTGTGGCCAGCAACCTCACCAACCCCGGAGGACCTGGCTAACTTTTGGCTCTAAGCCCCTGGGACTCCCATGAGTAGAGGCTCTACTCAAAACCTACCTCTAGCAGCAGCAGCCCGGAACCGCGAACCCAGCACACTCTGCACCAGCCAAGCCTGGCCAGTGCCGGAGTGAACAAAGACCACGAGGACGACCCCACAGCGACTGTGACCCCGAGTGCGGCACCCAAGGACCTCCCTCGACACTCCTGAAGAAGCCTGCAGCCTCAGAACAAGGTGCCCCCCTACCGCGATCAACAGAGGGTAAGATTTCCCGACACCAAAAGGCACCCCTGCACGCGGCGCCCCGCGGCCCCCTGTTCCCAATCCCGGGGTACCTACCTATCCTCCAATTACCCAACTTACCTCTCGAAGCGGTGGTGGCACCTGAAGAGTCCTCGTCCCCGAGCTTGCAGTCTTTTTCTAAACCGGAGATTTCCCATTGAAATCAATTGAGCGCCCGAAGGCTCAAAAGCACCCTGCACCCAGCCGCCCGAGTGGCCCTGGCAGTGAAAACTCTACACCTACCTACTTCCCCACTTGCCCTGAGTAAGTGACCAGGAGCCCAGCTCCCACAGCCGCCTGGCTTGCCAGTCAGTAGCCACCAACCAAGGCCCCCCTATCCCTCATAGGATAACATTGGGCCTAACTCTCTCTGCACCCGGCCGCCCTAGAGCCGCTGAGGGTGAACCAACTGTACATACCTGACCCTGGGGGACCCCTGAGTCTATGCCCAGAACCTCAACTCTGCCAGTCGAGTACTTACCCTTAAACCGATAACTCTATTTTCCTCATGGGGTAACATTGACTGGCTTTTTCCTGAAATTTCTTCCAAGTGTGGACTTTTCAAATCTTAAAAAATTCACCAAAAATCAGGCGAGTAACGAAAACGAAATTACTCACCTGCTCTTAGGTGAGCTCCCAGTGCTGGTTCTTGGTAGCCAGCACTGACTCTGAAAAATACTTACAACTGTACTTACCCGTAACCCAATTTCCTTCCTTAGGAAACCATTGACTGTTTTTCTGTGAAATTTCTTCTAAGTGTCGATTTCTGCAATCTTTCAATATTCTTCAAAAATCGTATAATATCTGAAAACGTAATTACTTACCTGTTTTGGATAAAGGTCCCAGTACTGAGTCTAGGCACCCAGTACTGGATTACAAAAGTAACGAGAACATACTGTACCTGCAACTTGAATTTTCTTCCATAGGGAATCATGGACTGTTTTCTTTGAAATATTTTGTGTCAACTTTTAAAATAGCTAAATATTGTTTAAAAATCATTACAGTAATTAAGTCGACTTTCATCACTTGATTCTGAGTACTGACCCAGGACTGAATCTGGGATCCAGTCCTGGAATTCCAAAAGTAATCTAAAAAGTAATCTGTTGTAAATAACTTGAATTTTCCATTGAACTCAATGCAATGTTGTGTTTAAAATAGAGTTGCCTATTGCAACCACTTGTAACTGTTTACAAAAGTCAATTGCATATTGCAAAAGTATTTTTATGAAACATCTCATTCTGAGAAAGTATATTTTAAATCCAAGTGTTGGCTCTAAAATAAAACAAGCATATATTTTTTATATATAAACCATTGGCCTCGTTTTCAGTTATTGAGTGTGTGAGACCATTTGCTGGCTGAGTGTGTACAACAAATGCTTTACACTGTCCTCTGATACTGCCTTACTGCTCGACCAAGCTACCACTTTAGAGAGTAAGGTTATATCTAACTTTAGAAGAAAAATATATGTGTGTGTAAGTAAGGGAGGCAAAGAAAATATTTCTTTTAAAGACGAGAACCCTCACTCACCCGAGGGTGACATGCTTCATCATTGGGTCCCCTCTTGCACACTGTAACCGCAAGGTATGCAGTGTGGGCTACAACTCTCAAAAAAGGGGGACAAGAGAGGAGCGTGAGGTGTTTTAATGGGGATATCCAAGGTGACAGGGGGAGTAAGGGGCAGAGTGTGAAATTAAACAGTGTGTAGGTAAATAAAACTAGCTACAGGGTAACAAAGTCAAATTTAATAATAGTTCCCATCAGCTAGAGTTAAAATGAGGTGATCTAGGATTGACAAAATATCCTAGTTATTGGTGGTCGACATGTTTCTGCCAGATGACTTAATTGTTCGCGGCATTCATCAGGACCTCTCAATATATCACTCTGCTCGTGTAATCAAATTAAATGAATTACAGACCATACTCGTTGGTAGGTTGTAAATGACAAAAGGACCAGCTGCAGTCCGGTACAATGTCTCTGAAAAAAGATTGTTGATCAAATCAATATCATTTATAACAACTTTAAAGGTCAACCTCCACATACCAAAACAAACACCACACACGTGATATGTGTTGCACACGTGAAAAAAAGGGGGAAAAAATACACATCATTCAGGTAAGTGAGTATATTGTAGGAACTCACCTAAGGGTAATGTTAATTTACCTCTACCTTACGACGAATGATGCTAAAGAGCACAGATTACTAGAAAGATAAAAGACCGGTTCAGTATGGTTCTCACATGTTGCACAATTATAAACACATAGACTAATAGATTGGGATTGCTGTCATTCAATATAGTTATGACAGGCACAATCTATAATTAACACAATCAGCAGTATTTAGAATAAAAACTTAATAAATCTCATGTCCCAAAAAAGGAGGGGGGGGGGGGAGGGGGAGGGGGGGGGGAGGGGGAGGGGGGGGGGTGGGTGTGACTCGCAGTCACTTCCACGCCATGTGTAGCTTGTTGGTGTATGAGACGGACTGCATGCCAAATCAATTGAAGTCGTCCGTATGTAGTATAACACTCGTAAACCCAATATTCCCAAAAAAAAAAACGAGTGGGTAGAGAGCGTCACACGCAAGCTACCAGCCCTTAGGATCTTGGAAATGAGTTAGATGATAATTGCTAAGTCAGTTGAGAAGACTGCACGAACCCGATTTAAAACTACTCAATTTAAACAGCACCCAAAACATCACCGGCTACCCACACTCACTCCCTACAGTACCTTCCGTTAATCCGTCTCGTCCTAATAGAGCACCAACCCGCTGGGAAGAAACTGCGCGTCTCGCAGTGGTTTTAAAACTCCCATGCACCTTCGTTAATGCGTATGCCCGGAAGTGAAACAAGTAACCTCCGGGTAACGCAGAATCATGGGAAATGTAGTTTAATGCGGGGAGATGACGCTAAGCACGATCGGAATGCAGCATTGAACGCCGTATTTAAACTAAAGTAATTGCCACAACCAGTTTGGACATTCAAAAGATGCTATGTGTCCACAGTACAGTATCCTGATGTATATTTTAAAATCAGGAAAACGGGGTCATGTCATGACACGATATAAGGAAGCACGGGAGATATGGAGATGGTCATAGGGGAACCAGTGGAATACGTTGCAGGGGATCGGGGGGCAACAGTCGGGAGACAGGACACCCCGCATTCTCATTAACTCTAAAGACATATATACAGATACTCAAGGTGACAAGTGTGCACACCATGTAGTATGCAATTAAGTCAGTAATAAGGGGCTCTACACCAGAAAAAAGCTATATCACCACAGCCTAACACATCCAGATTAGGTGGCTAAATAGATGGAAGCACTCCATACATATAGTTACCATACGTGGAGCCAGATGCCAAATCAAAAACACATAATATTTGTAATTAGGTACATAATGCACATACAAGGCTGTCTATCCCATAGGGAATCAGACCAGCATTCCAATGTTCGTGTGTGGTGTTATGCGGCATCTAAAAATGGGATAAAAGTGATAGGGGAGACCTGGAAAGGTTAAACAGAGCACCAGGGAATATCTTCATTCAGACCTCTCAGGTAGCTTTTAAGACGGAACACCCACCGTTGTTCACGGCGGAATAGAACTTGTTCCAAAGGTCCCATATTCACATCATAATGAGGTTTGTCAATGATGACCCATTGAAGGTCATTTTCTGAGTGGCCCTTCTCAAGGTAATGCCTTGTCATGCGTGTATTCGATTCTTTGCATCGGATGGTACTACGATGTTCAGTGATTCTTTGTCGTACTTTGCGACAAGTCATTCCAATATAAATCAATGAGCAAGGGCACTTGATCATATATATAACCCCACTGGTGTTGCAGTTTGTGTGTTTATTCAATTTCCATGGTCTTCCCGGTAGAATGTCCAGCTCCGTTATGTGACTGGTGAAGGGACAGCAAGAACAGGATCCGCATGGAAAATGACCAACCACAGGATTAGTGTTCCATAGTGTTGACTGGCTGTTGTGATGTACAACAGTTCTTGGTCGTGTGTGTACCATGAGGTCCTGCAAATTACTGCTTCGTTTCAATGCAAACAGGGGTGAGGCCAGTGTCAGCTTGCCTGTGTTAAGTATGTGCCAATTCTTGTTGATGGCCCTTTTTACATTTGTGGTTAAGTTGCTGAAAGTTGTCACACATACCAATCTGTCTGATTTTGGTTTGGTGTATGTTTCCAGGAGTGCCCCCCTGTCATTGTTGCGGGCTCTTTTTGCCGCTCTTTTTACCAATTGTATTGGATAATGTCTGGCAGCCAGTTCATCAGTCAGCTTTTTGGCATGTTTATAATACTGAACCAATTCTGAACAATTTCTCCTGAGTCTAAGAAATTGACCGACTGGAAGGTTGGTAAGTAATGCCCTTGGATGAAAGCTATGAAAGCTCAGTAAGGAGTTACGGGCCATCGGTTTCTGATATAACTCAGTATGGATCCTCCCATCTCTAGGGTATAGTCGGAGGTCCAAGAAGGGGATGGAGAAGTTGTTATTCTCACCAGTAAACCTCAAGTTAGTATCCCGTGTGTTAAGCCATATAGAGAAGTCTTCAAGAGACTCCTGGTCACCTTCCCAGATGACCAGGATATCATCTATATAGCGTTTCCACAGTTTCAATTGATCATGGAAAGGGTTATGTAGAGGATAGATGTGTTGGGTCTCAAAATTATGCATGTACAGGTTGGCCATACTAGGTGCACAGGTACTCCCCATGGAAGTACCAGTTGTTTGCCAATACAGTTGTCCTTCAAAACTAAAAAAGTTTTCCTTAAGTGCCAGTGTCGCACATTGCATAACAAAGTCATTGGGTGTTTGATCATCACGTGGATTACTTTCTAATAGATCCCGTATTGTCTCTAAAGTGGCATCCTGCGGTATGTTCGTATACAACGCTTCCACATCGTATGTGGCCATCAGTTGACAATTGGGATCAAAAGAGAGGGATTCAAGATGTTGCAAGACGTGTTTAGTATCCTGTAGATACGATGGCATTAAGGATACAAATGGCCGAAGAAAATGGTCCACGAATTTAGATAAAGGCTCTAGAAGAGACCCAATTCCAGATACTATCGGCCTCCCAGGAGGAGGTCGCTGATTCTTGTGGATTTTTGGGAGAGCATAAAAGGCTGGTATTTTGGGATTTTTTTGGATCAGGAAATCAGCCTCATTTTTCGTGATCCAGCCAGCCTCTTTCCCTTCCTCTACCAAAGACTTAATTTTCAGCTGTAATCGTCTAGTTGGATCTAATGCAATACGAGTATAGAAAGTGGTGTTCTCTAGCTGTCTATGGCATTCTTGTCTGTAGACCTCTGTATCCATAATTACCGTCGCTCCTCCCTTATCAGCTGGCTTGATCGTGATTAAGGGATCATTACCCAAATTGGAGACACATTGTCTCTCTGGATTTGACAGATTGCAAAAACCTTGTTTAGTGTGGCTAAGGCCCAATTCATAGTCCTTCAGGACCGCTTTTTCGAACGTGAGGACTTCAGGGGGAACCTGTTGTGAAGTAGGCAAGAAAGTGGATTTATTGCGGAGTCCAGTATTGGAACTCTCATCATGTGTTTCTGTCTCTACATCACTAAAGAAAAAGCACAGACGTATTTTACGAAAGAATTCCGCCAGTTCCTTGTGTGTCATAAAGTCATCGCCAAGTTTTGTAGGTACAAAACCTAGACCTTTGGACAGAACACAGATCTCTAGCTCCGTGAGTGATTTGCTGCTCAAGTTAACAATTAGGTTGTTAGCTCGCTCGTGGAGGCTGCCATGCTCCTCGTGATTCTCTGTTCCAACGCCGGGTCCCAATTGACTCTGGGGGTCTCCGGTGTCTGGCCTCTGTTGCCTCTCCTGCGTCCCCTTCGTCCTCTGCCCTGTCCCAAAAAAGGTTGGTAAGACGGGCCACCATAAGGTGGGCCAGGGTGAAAAAGAGGGGGTGGAAAAGACCATGGTTGTGGTGGCCACCAAGGTGTTTGTTGATTCTGGGGAAAAGTGTAGCCTCTGCCTCTACCCCTGCCTCGTCTTTGTTGACGAAAAAGAGATTGGTCTGTGTCTGAGTCAGTGGAGTCACTCCACTCATCAGAGTTTGAGGTCCACTCGTCCGTATCTCTGCGCCAACCTCTTGTACCTTTCTTATTACCCTTTTTAATAAGACCTGCCTGGTAACCGTCAGCAATGTAAGGATACACTTTTTCAAGAGAGAATCTGTCAAGATCTTTCTTGAGTTTGTCGATCTTATACTTGACCAGATCGTCTTTGATCTCGTTCAGATTTTTTGTAATCTCATCAAGCTTCTTTTTGTATACTGAGATCTGTATGCCTGATTTAAGTTGCGTTTCCAGAGATTGGATCTCGATGATTAGTTGATCAGCTGTTTCTTTCGCTGTCGTGATTATTAAAACGAGCCAATCCCTGGTACAACGCCAGGCTATTTTGGACCAGTTGGTAACAAAGACTTTGTTGTCTAAAAATAGTCTAGGGGTATTGGAAACAATAAGGCCGGGAGGAGCTATATTCCCTCTAAGATATTCTGTCAAAATGGCGGCATGTAAAATGGTACGTACTTGTTGTTTTTTGATGTTGCTAAGTTTTGTCCATTCTTCTGCATTAGATAAAGTCTGTGAAATGTGAGTATCTAGGATACTGGGTGTATCAAGTATTGCCTGTACTGTGTCCTCATCAAAAGCCAAACCTGTATGTTCAGTCATGTCCATACAGAGATAAGTACTAACAAAACATCAGCTTATGGGATAAATTTGTGTGTCTACTGCAACAGGACAACCAGTCGAACCAATCAAAAACCTAAAAAACACTTAGACCCACAGCAATTGCTGTACTAAATATATATCACACTAAGGGGTACGAATGATGGAGTAAAACAAAGCATCAAGCATCACTGACTCCAAATGAATGTATCTCACTAAAAGTGATGAAATGCTAATGTCCTAAAGAAGAAAAATATATGTGTGTGTAAGTAAGGGAGGCAAAGAAAATATTTCTTTTAAATGCCGCGAACAATTAAGTCATCTGGCAGAAACATGTCGACCACCAATAACTAGGATATTTTGTCAATCCTAGATCACCTCATTTTAACTCTAGCTGATGGGAACTATTATTAAATTTGACTTTGTTACCCTGTAGCTAGTTTTATTTACCTACACACTGTTTAATTTCACACTCTGCCCCTTACTCCCCCTGTCACCTTGGATATCCCCATTAAAACACCTCACGCTCCTCTCTTGTCCCCCTTTTTTGAGAGTTGTAGCCCACACTGCATACCTTGCGGTTACAGTGTGCAAGAGGGGACCCAATGATGAAGCATGTCACCCTCGGGTGAGTGAGGGTTCTCGTCTTTAAAAGAAATATTTTCTTTGCCTCCCTTACTTACACACACATATATTTTTCTTCTTTAGGACATTAGCATTTCATCACTTTTAGTGAGATACATTCATTTGGAGTCAGTGATGCTTGATGCTTTGTTTTACTCCATCATTCGTACCCCTTAGTGTGATATATATCTAACTTTAACCTCTGTCAAACCCTGGGGGACTGTGGACTCTGTACACCCTGTACCTATTAAGGAACATTATATGCAGAGCCACTTTCTCAGAGGGTGGCAGAGTGGGCTAAAGAACAGTGATGGATCAAACCCAGATCTGTTGACTGAGTGTGAGTGTTTGATTGGTTCTGATGCTCCGTCCATCACCACCCCCTTTTGTACCGCTTTGTTTGCCATTAGTTGGCAGGGTATGCTCAGACGTGAGTCCCTTGCTCACTTTGCCACTGGATTCAAGCAAGCCTGGCTGAAGACGGCTGAAATGCCAGAAACCGGTCCTAGGAAGCTTGTTTCCGGTCCAGGGAAGGCATGGCTTGGCAGTTTGGGCTGGACTGTTCCCATGAGGCACAGGGTCAGACTGATTTGCATATGGCCATGTCTGAACTGGGGTGGCAGAGTGGGCTGAAGAACGGTGATGTATCAAACCCAGATCTGTTGACTGGGTGTGAGTGTTTGATTGGTTCTGATGCTCCGTCCATCACCACCCCCTTTTGTACTGTTTTGTTTGCCATAAGTTGGCAGGGTATGCTCAGACGTGAGTCCCTTGCTCACTTTGCCACTGGATTCAAGCAAGCCTGGCTGAAAACGGCTGAAATACCAGAAACCGGTCCTAGGAAGCTTGTTTCCGGTCCAGGGAAGGTATGGTTTGGCAGTTTGGGCTAGACTGTTCCCATGAGGCACAGGGTCAGACTGATTTGCATATGGCCATGTCTGAACTGGGGTGGCAGAGTGGGCTAAAGAACGGTGATGGATCAAGCCCACATCTGTTGACTGGGTGTGAGTGTTTGATTGGTTCTGATGCTCCGTCCATCACCACCACCTTTTGTACTGCTTTGTTCGCCATAAGTTGTCAGGGTATGCTCAGACATAAGTTCCTTGCTCACTTTGCCACTGGATTCAAGCAAGCTTGGCTGAAGACGGCTGAAATGTCAGAAACCGGTCCTAGAAAGCTTGTTTGCTGTCCAGGGAAGGCTTGTCTTGGCAGTTCGGGCTGGACTGTTCCCATGAAGCACAGGGTCAGACTGATTTGCATATGGCCATGTCTGAACTGGGGGGGCAGAGTGGGCTAAAGAACGGTGATGGATCAAACTCAGGTCTGTTGACTGGGTGTGAGTGTTTGATTGGTTCTGATGCTTCGTCCATCACCACCCCCTTTTGTACCGCTTTGTTCGCCATAAGTTGGCAGGGTATGCTCAGACGTGAGTCCCTTGCTCACTTTGCCACTGGATTCAAGCAAGCTTGGCTGAAGACGGCTGAAATGCCAGAAACCGGTCCTAGGAAGCTTGTTTCCGGTACAGGGAAGGCATGGCTTGGCAGTTCGGGCTGGACTGTTCCCATGAAGCATAGGGTCAGACTGATTTGCATATGGCCATGTCTGAACTGGGGTGGTAGAGTGGGCTAAAGAACGGTGATGGATCAAACCCAGATCTGTTGTCTGGGTGTGAGTGTTTGATTGGTTCTGATGCTCCGTCCATCACCACCCCCTTTTGTACTGCTTTGTTCACCATAAGTTGGCAGGGTATGCTCAGACGTGAGTCCCTTGCTCACTTTACCACTGGATTCAAACAAGCCTGGCTGAAAACGGCTGAAATGCCATAAACCGGTCTTAGGAAGCTTGTTTCCGGTCCAGGGAAGGCATGGCTTGGCAGTTTGGTCTGGAATGTTCCCATGAGGCACAGGGTCAGACTGATTTGCATATGGCTATGTCTGAACAGGGGTGGCAGAGTGGGCCTAAAAACGGTGATGGATCAAACCCAGATCTGTTGACTGGGTGTCAGTGTTTGATTGGTTCTGATGCTCTGTCCATCACCAACCCCTTTTGTACAGCTTTGCTCACCATAAGTTAGCAGGGTATGCTCAGATGTGAGTCCCTTGCTCACTTTGCCTCTGGATTCAAGCAAGTTTGGCTGAAGACAGCTGAAATGCCAGAAACCGGTCCTAGAAAGCTTGTGTCTGGTCCAGGAAAGACATGGCTTGGCAGTTCGGTCTGGACTGTTCCCATGAGGCACAGGGTCAGACTGATTTGCATATGGCTATGTCTGAACAGGGGTGGCAGAGTGGGCCTAAAAACGGTGATGGATCAAACCCAGATCTGTTGACTGGGTGTCAGTGTTTGATTGGTTCTGATGCTCTGTCCATCACCAACCCCTTTTGTACAGCTTTGCTCACCATAAGTTAGCAGGGTATGCTCAGATGTGAGTCCCTTGCTCACTTTGCCACTGGATTCAAGCAAGCCCGGCTGAAAACGGCAGAAATGCCAGAAAACGCTCCTAGGAAGCTTGTTTCCGGTCCAGGGAAGGCATGGCTTGGCAGTTCTGGCTGGACTGTTCCCATGAGGCACAGGGTCAGACGGATTTGCATTTGTACATGTCTGAACTGGGGTGGCAGAGTGGGCTAAAGAACGGTGATGGATCAAACCCAGATCTGTTGACTGGGTGTGAGTGTTTGATTAGTTCTGATGCTCTGTCCATCACCACCCTCTTTTGTACCGCTTTGTTCGCCATAAGTTGGCAGGGTATGCTCAGACGTGAGTCCCTTGCTCACATTGCCACTGGATTCAAGCAAGCCTGGCTGAAGACGGCTGAAATGCCAGAAACCGGTCCTAGGAAGCTTGTTTCAGATCCAGGGAAAGCATGGCTTGGCAGTTCAGGCTGGACTGTTCCCATGAGACACAGGGTCAGAATGATTTGCATATGGCCATGTCTGAACTGGGGTGGCAGAGTGGGCTAAAGAACGGTGATGGATCAAACCCAGATCTGTTGACTGGGTGTGAGTGTTTGATTGGTTCTGATGCTCCGTTCATCACCACACTCTTTTGTACCGCTTTGTTCGCCATGAGTTGGCAGGGTATGCTCAGACATGAGTCCCTTGCTCACTTTGCCACTGGATTCAAGCAAGCCTGGCTGAAAACGGCTGAAATGCCAGAAAACGGTCCTAGGAAGCTGGTTTCCGGTCCAGGGAAGGCATGGCTTGGCAGTTCTGGTTGGGCTGTTCCCATAAGGCACAGGTTCAGACTGATTTGCATATGTCCATGTCTGAACTGGGGTGGTAGAGTGGGCTAAAGAACGGTGATGGATCAAACCCAGATCTGTTGACTTGGTGTGAGTGTTTGATTGGTTCTGATGCTCCGTCCATCACCACCACCTTTTGCACCGCTTTGTTCGCCATAAGTTGGCAGGGTATGCTCAGACGTGAGTCCCTGACGGCTGAAATGCCAGAAAGCGGTCCCAGGAAGCATGTTTCCGGTCCAGAGAAGGGATGGCTTGGTAGTTCGGGCTGGACTGTTCCCATGAGGCACAGGGTCAGACTGATTTGCATATGGTGATGACTGAACTGGGGTGGCAGATTGGGCTAAAGAACGGTGATGGATCAAACTCAGGTCTGTTGACTGGGTGTGAGTGTTTGATTGGTTCTGATGCTCCGTCCATCACCACCCCCTTTTGTACCGCTTTGTTCGCCATAAGTTGGCAGGGTATGCTCAGACGTGAGTCCCTTGCTCACTTTGCCACTGGATTCAAGCAAGCCTGGCTGAAGACGGCTGAAATGCCAGAAACTGGTCCTAGGAAGCTTGTTTCCGGTCCAGGGAAGGAGTGGTTTGGCAGTTCGGACTGGACTGTTCCCATGAGCCGCAGGGTCAGACTGATTTGCATATGGCCATGTCTGAACTGGGGTGGCAGAGTGGGCTAAAGAACGGTGATGGATCAAATTCAGGTCTGTTGACTGGGTGTGAGTGTTTGATTGGTTCTGATGCTTCGTCCATCACCACCCCCTTTTGTACCGCTTTGTTCGCCATAAGTTGGCAGGGTATGCTCAGACGTGAGTCCCTTGCTCACTTTGCCACTGGATTCAAGCAAGCTTGGCTGAAGACGGCTGAAATGCCAGAAACCGGTCCTAGGAAGCTTGTTTCCGGTCCAGGGAAAGTGTGGTTTGGCAGTTCGGACTGGACTGTTCCCATGAGCCGCAGGGTCAGACTGATTTGCATATGGCCATGTCTGAACTGGGGTGGAAGAGTTGGTTAAAGATTGGTGATTGATCACACCCATATCTGATGCCTGGGTGTGAGTGTTTGATTGGTTCTGATGCTCCGTCCATCACCACTCCCTTTTGTACCGCTTTGTTCGCCATAAGTTGGCAGGGTATGCCCAGAGGTGAGTCCCTTGCTCACTTTGCCACTGGATTCAAGCAAGCCTGGCTGAAGATGGCTGAAATGCTAGAAACCGGTCCTAGAAAGCTTGTTTCCGGTCCAGGGAAGGCATGGCTTGGCAGTTCGGGCTGGACTGTTCCCATGAGGCATAGGGTCAGACTGATTTGCATATGGCCATGTCTGAACTGGGGTGGCAGAGTTGGCTAAAGAACGGTGATGGATCAAACCCAGATCTGTTGTCTGGGTGTGAGTGTTTGATTGGTTCTGATGCTCCGTCCATCACCACCCCCTTTTGTACCGCTTTGTTCACCATAAGTTGGCAGGGTATGCTCAGACGTGAGTCCCTTGCTCACTTTGCCACTGGATTCAAACAAGCCTGGCTGAAAACGGCTGAAATGCCATAAACCGGTCCTAGGAAGCTTGTTTCCGGTCCAGGGAAGGCATGGCTTGGCAGTTTGGTCTGGAATGTTCCCATGAGGCACAGGGTCAGACTGATTTGCATATGGCTATGTCTGAACAGGGGTGGCAGAGTGGGCCTAAAAACTGTGATGGATCAAACCCAGATCTGTTGACTGGGTGTCAGTGTTTGATTGGTTCTGATGCTCTGTCCATCACCACCCCCTTTTGTACAGCTTTGTTCACCATAAGTTGGCAGGGTATGCTCAGATGTGAGTCCCTTGCTCACTTTGCCACTGGATTCAAGCAAGCTTCGCTGAAGACAGCTGAAATGCCAGAAACCGGTCCTAGAAAGCTTGTGTCTGGTCCAGGAAAGACATGGCTTGGCAGTTCGGTCTGTACTGTTCCCATGAGGCACAAGGTCAGACTGATTTGCATAGGACCATGTCTGAACTGGAGTGGCAGAGTGGGCTAAAGAACGGTGATGGATCAAACCCAGATCTGTTGACTGGGTGTCAGTGTTTGATTGGTTCTGATGCTCTGTTCATCACCACACCCTTTTGTACTGCTTTGTTCGCCATAAGTTGTCAGGGTATGCTCAGACTTGAGTCCCTTGCTCACTTTGCCACTGGATTCAAGCAAGCCTGGCTGAAAACGGCTGAAATGCCAGAAATGCTCCTAGGAAGCTTGTTTCCGGTCCAGGGAAGGCATGGCTTGGCAGTTCTGGCTGGACTGTTCCCATGAGGCACAGGGTCAGACGGATTTGCATTTGTCCATGTCTGAACTGGGGTGGCAGAGTGGGCTAAAGAACGGTGATGGATCCAACCCAGATCTGTTGACTGGGTGTGAGTGTTTGATTGGTTCTGATGCTCTGTCCATCACCACCCTCTTTTGTACCGCTTTGTTCGCCATAAGACGGCAGGGTATGCTCAGACGTGAGTCCCTTGCTCACATTGCCACTGGATTCAAGCAAGCCTGGCTGAAGACGGATGAAGTGCCAGAAACCGGTCCTAGAAAGCTTGTTTCAGGTCCAGGGAAAGCATGGCTTGGCAGTTCAGGCTGGACTGTTCCCATGAGACACAGGGTCAGAATGATTTGCATATGGCCATGTCTGAACTGGGGTGGCAGAGTGGGCTAAAGAACGGTGATGGATCAAACCCAGATCTGTTGACTGGGTGTGAGTGTTTGATTGGTTCTGATGCTCCGTTCATCACCACACTCTTTTGTACCGCTTTGTTCGCCATAAGTTGGCAGGGTATGCTCAGACATGAGTCCCTTGCTCACTTTGCCACTGGATTCAAGCAAGCCTGGCTGAAAACGGCTGAAATGCCAGAAAACGGGCCTAGGAAGCTGGTTTCCGGTCCAGGGAAGGCATGGCTTGGCAGTTCTGGTTGGACTGTTCCCATAAGGCACAGGTTCAGACTGATTTGCATATGTCCATGTCTGAACTGGGGTGGCAGAGTGGGCTAAAGAACGGTGATGGATCAAACCCAGATCTGTTGACTTGGTGTGAGTGTTTGATTGGTTCTGATGCTCCGTCCATCACCACCACCTTTTGCACTGCTTTGTTCGCCATAAGTTGGCAGGGTATGCTCAGACGTGAGTCCCTGACGGCTGAAGTGCCAGAAAGCGGTCCTAGGAAGCATGTTTCCGGTCCAGAGAAGGGATGGCTTGGTAGTTCGGGCTGGACTGTTCCCATGAGGCACAGGGTCAGACTGATTTGCATATGGTGATGACTGAACTGGGGTGGCAGAGTGGGCTAAAGAACGGTGATGGATCAAACTCAGGTCTGTTGACTGGGTGTGAGTGTTTGATTGGTTCTGATGCTCCGTCCATCACCACCCCCTTTTGTACCGCTTTGTTCGCCATAAGTTGGCAGGGTATGCCCAGACGTGAGTCCCTTGCTCATTTTCCCACTGGATTCAAGCAAGCCTGGCTGAAGACGGCTAAAATGCCAGAAACCGGTCGTAGGAAGCTTGTTTCCAGTCCAGGGAAAGCATGGCTTGGCAGTTTGGGCTGGACTGTTCCCATGAGGCACAGGGTCAGACTGATTTGTATATGGCTATGTCTGAACTGGGGTGGCAGAGTGTACTAAAGAACAATGATGGTTCAAACCTAGATCTGTTGACAGGATGTGAGTGTTTGATTGGTTCTGATGCTCCGTCCATCACCACCCACTTTTGTACCGCTTTGTTCGCCATAAGTTGGCAGGGTATGCCAGACGTGAGTCCCTTGCTCACTTTGCCACTGGATTCAAACAAGCCTGGCTGAAGACGGCTGAAATGCTAGAAACCGGTCCTAGAAAGCTTGTTTCCGGTCCAGGGAAGGCATGGCTTGGCAGTTCGGGCTGGACTGTTCCCATGAGGCATAGGGTCAGACTGATTTGCATATGGCCATGTCTGAACTGGGGTGGCAGAGTGGGCTAAAGAACGGTGATGGATCAAACCCAGATCTGTTGTCTGGGTGTGAGTGTTTGATTGGTTCTGATGCTCCGTCCATCACCACCCCCTTTTGTACCGCTTTGTTCGCCATAAGTTGGCAGGGTATGCTCAGACGTGAGTCCCTTGCTCACTTTGCCACTGGATTCAAGCAAGCCTGGCTGAAGACGGCTAAAATGCCAGAAACCGGTTGTAGGAAGCTTGTTTCCAGTCCAGGGAAAGCATGGCTTGGCAGTTTGGGCTGGACTGTTCCCATGAGGCACAGGGTCAGACTGATTTGTACATGGCCATGTCTGAACTGGGGTGGCAGAGTGGACTAAAGAACGGTGATGGTTCAAACCTAGATCTGTTGACAGGATGTGAGTGTTTGATTGGTTCTGATGCTCCGTCCATCACCACCTCCTTTTGTACCGCTTTGTTCGCCATAAGTTGGCAGGGTATGCTCAGACGTGAGTCCCTTGCTCACTTTGCCACTGGATTCAAACAAGCCTGGCTGAAGACGGCTGAAATGCCATAAACCGGTCCTAGGAAGCTTGTTTCCGGTCCAGGGAAGGCATGGCTTGGCAGTTCTGGCTGGACTGTTCCCATGAGGCACAGGGTCAGACTGATTTGCATTTGTCCATGTCTGAACTGGGGTGGCAGAGTGGGCTAAAGAACGGTGATGGATGAAACCCAGATCTGTTGACTGGGTGTGAGTGTTTGATTGGTTCTGATGCTCTGTCCATCACCACCCTCTTTTGTACCGCTTTGTTCGCCATAAGTTGGCAGGGTATGCTCAGACGTGAGTCCCTTGCTCACATTGCCACTGGATTCAAGCAAGCCTGGTTGAAGACGGCTGAAATGCCAGAAACCCGTCCTAGGAAGCTTGTTTCAGGTCCAGGGAAAGCATGGCTTGGCAGTTCAGGCTGGACTGTTCCCATGAGACACAGGGTCAGAATGATTTGCATATGGCCATGTCTGAACTGGGGTGGCAGAGTGGGCTAAAGAACGGTGATGGATCAAACCCAGATCTGTTGACTGGGTGTGAGTGTTTGATTGGTTCTGATGCTCCGTCCATCACCACTCCCTTTTGTACCGCTTTGTTCGCCATAAGTTGGCAGGGTATGCCCAGACGTGAGTCCCTTGCTCATTTTCCCACTGGATTCAAGCAAGCCTGGCTGAAGACGGCTAAAATGCCAGAAACCGGTCGTAGGAAGCTTGTTTCCAGTCCAGGGAAAGCATGGCTTGGCAGTTTGGGCTGGACTGTTCCCATGAGGCACAGGGTCAGACTGATTTGTATATGGCTATGTCTGAACTGGGGTGGCAGAGTGGACTAAAGAACAGTGATGGTTCAAACCTAGATCTGTTGACAGGATGTGAGTGTTTGATTGGTTCTGATGCTCCGTCCATCACCACCCACTTTTGTACCGCTTTGTTCGCCATAAGTTGGCAGGGTATGCCAGACGTGAGTCCCTTGCTCACTTTGCCACTGGATTCAAACAAGCCTGGCTGAAGACGGCTGAAATGCTAGAAACCGGTCCTAGAAAGCTTGTTTCCGGTCCAGGGAAGGCATGGCTTCGCAGTTCGGGCTGGACTGTTCCCATGAGGCATAGGGTCAGACTGATTTGCATATGGCCATGTCTGAACTGGGGTGGCAGAGTGGGCTAAAGAACGGTGATGGATCAAACCCAGATCTGTTGTCTGGGTGTGAGTGTTTGATTGGTTCTGATGCTCCGTCCATCACCACCCCCTTTTGTACCGCTTTGTTCGTCATAAGTTGGCAGGGTATGCTCAGACGTGAGTCCCTTGCTCACTTTGCCACTGGATTCAAGCAAGCCTGGCTGAAATGCTAGAAACCGGTCCTAGGTAGCTTGTTTCCAGTCCAGGGAAGGCATGGTTTGGCAGTACGGGCTGGACTGTTCCCATGAGGCATACGGTCAGACTGATTTGCATTTGTACATGTCTGAACTGAGGTGGCAGAGTGGGCTAAATAACGGTGATGGATCAAACCCAGATCTGTTGACTGGGTGTGAGTGTTTGATTGGTTCTGATGCTCAGTCCATCACCACCCTCTTTTGTACCGCTTTGTTCGCCATAAGTTGGCAGGGTATGCTCAGACGTGAGTCCCTTGCTCACATTGCCACTGGATTCAAGCAAGCCTGGCTGAAGACGGCTGAAATGCCAGAAACCCGTCCTAGGAAGCTTGTTTCAGGTCCAGGGAAAGCATGGCTTGGCAGTTCAGGCTGGACTGTTCCCATGAGACACAGGGTCAGAATGATTTGCATATGGCCATGTCTGAACTGGGGTGGCAAAGTGGGCTAAAGAACGGTGATGGATCAAATCCAGATCTGTTGACTGGGTGTGAGTGTTTGATTGGTTCTGATGCTCCATTCATCACCAAATCCTTTTGTACCGCTTTGTTCGCCATAAGTTGTCAGGGTATGCTCAGACATGAGTCCCTTGCTCACTTTGCCACTGGATTCAAGCAAGCCTGGCTGAAAACGGCTGAAATGCCAGAAAACGGTCCTGGGAAGCTTGTTTCCGGTCCAGGGATGGCATGGCTTGGCAGTTCTGGTTGGACTGTTCCCATGAGGCACAGGTTCAGACTGATTTGCATATGTCCATGTCTGAACTGGGGTGGCAGAGTGGGCTAAAGAACGGTGATGGATCAAACCCAGATCTGTTGACTGGGCGTGATTGTTTGATTGGTTCTGATGCTCCGTCTATCACCACCCCCTTTTGTACCGCTTTGTTCGCCATAAGTTGGCAGGGTATGCTCAGACGTTAGTCCCTTGCTCACATTGCCACTGGATTCAAGCAAGCCTGGCTGAAGATGGCTGAAATGCCAGAAACCGGTCCTAGGAAGCTTGTTTCCGCTCCAGGGAAAGCATGGCTTGGCAGTTCGGACTGGACTGTTTCCATGAGGCACAGGGTCAGACTGATTTGCATGTGGCCATGTCTGAACTGGGGTGGCAGAGTGGGCTAAAGAACGGTGATGGATCAAACCCAAATCTGTTGACTGGGTGTGAGTGTTTTATTGGTTCTGATGCTCTGTTCATCACCACACCCTTTTGTACCGCTTTGTTCGCCATAAGTTGTCAGGGTATGCTCAGACATAAGTCCCTTGCTCACTTTGCCACTGGATTCAAGCAAGCTTGGCTGAAGACGGCTGAAATGTCCGAAACCGGTCCTAGAAAGCTTGTTTGCTGTCCAGGGAAGGCATGGCTTGGCAGTTCGGGCTGGACTGTTCCCATGAAGCACAGGGTCAGACTGATTTGCATATGGCCATGTCTGAACTGGGGGGGCAGAGTGGGCTAAAGAACGGTGATGGATCAAACTCAGGTCTGTTGACTGGGTGTGAGTGTTTGATTGGTTCTGATGCTTCGTCCATCACCACCCCCTTTTGTACCGCTTTGTTCGCCATAAGTTGGCAGGGTATGCTCAGACGTGAGTCCCTTGCTCACTTTGCCACTGGATTCAAGCAAGCTTGGCTGAAGACGGCTGAAATGCCAGAAACCGGTCCTAGGAAGCTTGTTTCCGGTCCAGAGAAGGTGTGGTTTGGCAGTTCGGACTGGACTGTTCCCATGAGCCGCAGGGTCAGACTGATTTGCATATGGCCAAGTCTGAACTGGGGTGGAAGAGTTGGTTTTAGATTGGTGATTGATCACACCCAGATCTGTTGCCTGGGTGTGAGTGTTTGATTGGTTATGATGCTCCGTCCATCACCACTCCCTTTTGTACCGCTTTATTCGCCATAAGTTGGCAGGGTATGTCCAGACGTGAGTCCCTTGCTCACTTTGCCACTGGATTCAAGCAAGCCTGGCTGAAGATGGCTGAAATGCTAGAAACCGGTCCCAGAAAGCTTGTTTCCGGTCCAGGGAAGGCATGGCTTGGCAGTTCGGGCTGGACTGTTCCCATGAGGCATAGGGTCAGACTTATTTGCATATGGCCATGTCTGAACTGGGGTGGCAGAGTGGGCTAAAGAACGGTGATGGATCAAACCCAGATCTTTTGTCTGGGTGTGAGTGTTTGATTGGTTCTGATGCTCCGTCCATCACCACCCCCTTTTGTACCGCTTTGTTCACCATAAGTTGGCAGGGTATGCTCAGACGTGAGTCCCGTGCTCACTTTGCCACTGGATTCAAACAAGCCTGGCTGAAAACGGCTGAAATGCCATAAACCGGTCCTAGGAAGCTTGTTTCCGGTCCAGGGAAGGCATGGCTTGGCAGTTTGGTCTGGAATGTTCCCATGAGGCACAGGGTCAGACTGATTTGCATATGGCTATGTCTGAACAGGGGTGGCAGAGTGGGCCTAAAAACGGTGATGGATCAAACCCAGATCTGTTGACTGGGTGTCAGTGTTTGATTGGTTCTGATGCTCTGTCCATCACCACCCCCTTTTGTACAGCTTTGTTCACCATAAGTTGGCAGGGTATGCTCAGATGTGAGTCCCTTGCTCACTTTGCCACTGGATTCAAGCAAGCTTGGCTGAAGACAGCTGAAATGCCAGAAACCGGTCCTAGAAAGCATGTGTCTGGTCCAGGAAAGACATGGCTTGGCAGTTCGGTCTGGACTGTTCCCATGAGGCACAAGGTCAGACTGATTTGCATAGGACCATGTCTGAACTGGGGTGGCAGAGTCGGCTAAAGAACGGTGATGGATCAAACCCAGATCTGTTGACTGGGTGTCAGTGTTTGATTGGTTCTGATGCTCCGTTCATCACCACACCCTTTGTACCGCTTTGTTCGCCATAAGTTGTCAGGGTATGCTCAGACTTGAGTCCCTTGCTCACTTTGCCACTGGATTCAAGCAAGCCTGGCTGAAGACGGCTGAAATGCCAGAAACCGGTCCTAGGAAGCTTGTTTCAGGTCCAGGGAAAGCATGGCTTGGCAGTTCAGGCTGGACTGTTCCCATGAGACACAGGGTCAGAATGATTTGCATATGGCCTTGTCTGAAATGGGATGGCAGAGTGGGCTAAAGAACGGTGATGGATCAAACCCAGATCTGTTGACTGGGTGTGAGTGTTTGATTGGTTCTGATGCTCCGTTCATCACCACACTCTTTTGTACCGCTTTGTTCGCCATAAGTTGGCAGGGTATGCTCAGACATGAGTCCCTTGCTCACTTTGCCACTGGATTCAAGCAAGCCTGGCTGAAAACGGCTGAAATGCCAGAAAACGGTCCTAGGAAGCTGGTTTCCGGTCCAGGGAAGGCATGGCTTGGCAGTTCTGGTTAGACTGTTCCCATGAGGCACAGGTTCAGACTGATTTGCATATGTCCATGTCTGAACTGGGGTGGCAGAGTGGGCTAAAGAACGGTGATGGATCAAACCCAGATCTGTTGACTTGGTGTGAGTGTTTGATTGGTTCTGATGCTCCGTCCATCACCACCACCTTTTGCACCGCTTTGTTCGCCATAAGTTGGCAGGGTATGCTCAGACGTGAGTCCCTGACAGCTGAAATGCCAGAAAGCGGTCCTAGGAAGCATGTTTCCGGTCCAGAGAAGGGATGGCTTGGTAGTTCGGGCTGGACTGTTCCCATGAGGCACAGGGTCAGACTGATTTGCATATGGTGATGACTGAACTGGGGTGGCAGAGTGGGCTAAAGAACGGTGATGGATCAAACTCAGGTCTGTTGACTGGGTGTGAGTGTTTGATTGGTTCTGATGCTCCGTCCATCACCACCCCCTTTTGTACCGCTTTGCTCGCCATAAGTTGGCAGGGTATGCTCAGACGTGAGTCCCTTGCTCACTTTGCCACTGGATTCAAACAAGCCTGGCTGAAGACGGCTGAAATGCCAGAAACCGGTCCTAGGAAACTTGTTTCCGGTCCAGGAATGGCATGGCTTGGCAGTTCTGGTTGGACTGTTCCCATGAGGCACAGGTTCAGACTGATTTGCATATGTCCATGTCTGAACTGGGGTGGCAGAGTGGGCTAAAGAACGGTGATGGATCAAACCCGGATCTGTTGACTGGGTGTGTGTGTTTGATTGGTTCTGATGCTCCGTCCATCACCACCCCCTTTTGTACCGCTTTGCTCGCCATAAGTTGGCAGGGTATGCTCAGACATGAGTCCCTTGCTCACATTGCCACTGGATTCAAGCAAGCCTGGCTGAAGACGGCTGAAATGCCAGAAACCGGTCCTAGGAAGCTTGTTTCCGCTCCAGGGAAAGCATGGCTTGGCAGTTCGGACTGGACTGTTTCCATGAGGCACAGGGTCAGACTGATTTGCATATGTCCATGTCTGAACTGGGGTGGCAGAGTGGGCTAAAGAACGGTGATGGATCAAACCCGGATCTGTTGACTGGGTGTGAGTGTTTGATTGGTTCTGATGCTCTGTTCATCACCACACCCTTTTGTACCGCTTTGTTCGCCATAAGTTGTCAGGGTATGCTCAGACATAAGTCCCTTGCTCACTTTGCCACTGGATTCAAGCAAGCTTGGCTGAAGACGGCTGAAATGTCAGAAACCGGTCCTAGAAAGCTTGTTTGCTGTCCAGGGAAGGCATGGCTTGGCAGTTCGGGCTGGACTGTTCCCATGAAGCACAGGGTCAGACTGATTTGCATATGGCCATGTCTGAACTGGGGGGGCAGAGTGGGCTAAAGAACGGTGATGGATCAAACTCAGGTCTGTTGACTGGGTGTGAGTGTTTGATTGGTTCTGATGCTTCGTCCATCACCACCCCCTTTTGTACCGCTTTGTTCGCCATAAGTTGGCAGGGTATGCTCAGACGTGAGTCCCTTGCTCACTTTGCCACTGGATTCAAGCAAGCTTGGCTGAAGACGGCTGAAATGCCAGAAACCGGTCCTAGGAAGCTTGTTTCCGGTCCAGAGAAGGTGTGGTTTGGCAGTTCGGACTGGACTGTTCCCATGAGCCGCAGGGTCAGACTGATTTGCATATGGCCATGTCTGAACTGGGGTGGAAGAGTTGGTTATAGATTGGTGATTGATCACACCCAGATCTGTTGCCTAGGTGTGAGTGTTTGATTGGTTCTGATGCTCCGTCCATCACCACTCCCTTTTGTACCGCTTTGTTCGCCATAAGTTGGCAGGGTATGTCCAGACGTGAGTCCCTTGCTCACTTTGCCACTGGATTCAAGCAAGCTTGGCTGAAGACAGCTGAAATGCCAGAAACTGGTCCTAGAAAGCTTGTGTCTGGTCCAGGAAAGACATGGCTTGGCAGTTCGGTCTGGACTGTTCCCATGAGGCACAAGGTCAGACTGATTTGCATAGGACCATGTCTGAACTGGGGTGGCAGAGTCGGCTAAAGAACGGTGATGGATCAAACCCAGATCTGTTGACTGGGTGTCAGTGTTTGATTGGTTCTGATGCTCCGTTCATCACCACACCCTTTTGTACCGCTTTGTTCGCCATAAGTTGTCAGGGTATGCTCCGACTTGAGTCCCTTGCTCACTTTGCCACTGGATTCAAGCAAGCCTGGCTGAAAACGGCTGAAATGCCAGAAAACGCTCCTAGGAAGCTTGTTTCCGGTCCAGGGGAGGCATGGCTTGGCAGTTCTGGCTGGACTGTTCTCATGAGGCACAGGGTCAGACGGATTTGCATTTGTCCATGTCTGAACTAGGGTGGCAGAGTGGGCTAAAGAACGGTGATGGATCAAACCCAGATATGTTGACTGGGTGTGAGTGTTTGATTGGTTCTGATGCTCTGTCCATCACCACCCTCTTTTGTACCGCTTTGTTCGCCATAAGTTGGCAGGGTATGCTCAGACGTGGGTCCCTTGCTCACATTGCCACTGGATTCAAGCAAGCTTGGCTGAAGACAGCTGAAATGCCAGAAACCGGTCCTAGAAAGCTTGTGTCTGGTCCAGGAAAGACATGGCTTGGCAGTTCGGTCTGGACTGTTCCCATGAGGCACAAGGTCAGACTGATTTGCATAGGACCATGTCTGAACTGGGGTGGCAGAGTCGGCTAAAGAACGGTGATGGATCAAACCCAGATCTGTTGACTGGGTGTCAGTGTTTGATTGGTTCTGATGCTCCGTTCATCACCACACCCTTTTGTACCGCTTTGTTCGCCATAAGTTGTCAGGGTATGCTCAGACTTGAGTCCCTTGCTCACTTTGCCACTGGATTCAAGCAAGCCTGGCTGAAGACGGCTGAAATGCCAGAAACCGGTCCTAGGAAGCTTGTTTCAGGTCCAGGGAAAGCATGGCTTGGCAGTTCAGGCTGGACTGTTCCCATGAGACACAGGGTCAGAATGATTTGCATATGGCCTTGTCTGAAATGGGATGGCAGAGTGGGCTAAAGAACGGTGATGGATCAAACCCAGATCTGTTGACTGGGTGTGAGTGTGTGATTGGTTCTGATGCTCCGTTCATCACCACACTCTTTTGTACCGCTTTGTTCGCCATAAGTTGGCAGGGTATGCTCAGACATGAGTCCCTTGCTCACTTTGCCACTGGATTCAAGCAAGCCTGGCTGAAAACGGCTGAAATGCCAGAAAACGGTCCTAGGAAGCTGGTTTCCGGTCCAGGGAAGGCATGGCTTGGCAGTTCTGGTTGGACTGTTCCCATAAGGCACAGGTTCAGACTGATTTGCATATGTCCATGTCTGAACTGGGGTGGCAGAGTGGGCTAAAGAACGGTGATGGATCAAACCCAGATCTGTTGACTTGGTGTGAGTGTTTGATTGGTTCTGATGCTCCGTCCATCACCACCACCTTTTGCACCGCTTTGTTCGCCATAAGTTGGCAGGGTATGCTCAGACGTGAGTCCCTGACGGCTGAAATGCCAGAAAGCGGTCCTAGGAAGCATGTTTCCGGTCCAGAGAAGGGATGGCTTGGTAGTTCGGGCTGGACTGTTCCCATGAGGCACAGGGTCAGACTGATTTGCATATGGTGATGACTGAACTGGGGTGGCAGAGTGGGCTAAAGAACGGTGATGGATCAAACTCAGGTCTGTTGACTGGGTGTGAGTGTGTGATTGGTTCTGATGCTCCATCCATCACCACCCCCTTTTGTACCGCTTTGCTCGCCATAAGTTGGCAGGGTATGCTCAGACGTGAGTCCCTTGCTCACTTTGCCACTGGATTCAAACAAGCCTGGCTGAAGACGGCTGAAATGCCAGAAACCGGTCCTAGGAAACTTGTTTCCGGTCCAGGAATGGCATGGCTTGGCAGTTCTGGTTGGACTGTTCCCATGAGGCACAGGTTCAGACTGATTTGCATATGTCCATGTCTGAACTGGGGTGGCAGAGTGGGCTAAAGAACGGTGATGGATCAAACCCGGATCTGTTGACTGGGTGTGAGTGTTTGATTGGTTCTGATGCTCCGTCCATCACCACCTCCTTTTGTACCGCTTTGTTCGCCATAAGTTGGCAGGGTATGCTCAGACGTGAGTCCCTTGCTCACTTTGCCACTGGATTCAAACAAGCCTGGCTGAAGACGGCTGAAATGCCATAAACCGGTCCTAGGAAGCTTGTTTCCGGTCCAGGGAAGGCATGGCTTGGCAGTTCTGGCTGGACTGTTCCCATGAGGCACAGGGTCAGACTGATTTGCATTTGTCCATGTCTGAACTGGGGTGGCAGAGTGGGCTAAAGAACGGTGATGGATCAAACCCAGATCTGTTGACTGGGTGTGAGTGTTTGATTGGTTCTGATGCTCTGTCCATCACCACCCTCTTTTGTACCGCTTTGTTCGCCATAAGTTGGCAGGGTATGCTCAGACGTGAGTCCCTTGCTCACATTGCCACTGGATTCAAGCAAGCCTGGCTGAAGACGGCTGAAATGCCAGAAACCCGTCCTAGGAAGCTTGTTTCAGGTCCAGGGAAAGCATGGCTTGGCAGTTCAGGCTGGACTGTTCCCATGAGACACAGGGTCAGAATGATTTGCATATGGCCATGTCTGAACTGGGGTGGCAGAGTGGGCTAAAGAACGGTGATGGATCAAACCCAGATCTGTTGACTGGGTGTGAGTGTTTGATTGGTTCTGATGCTCCGTCTATCACCACCCCCTTTTGTACCGCTTTGTTCACCATAAGTTGGCAGGGTATGCTCAGACGTGAGTCCCTTGCTCACATTGCCACTGGATTCAAGCAAGCCTGGCTGAAGACGGCTGAAATGCCAGAAACCGGTCGTAGGAAGCTTGTTTCCAGTCCAGGGAAAGCATGGCTTGGCAGTTTGGGCTGGACTATTCCCATGAGGCACAGGGTCAGACTGATTTGTATATGGCCATGTCTGAACTGGGGTGGCAGAGTGGACTAAAGAACAGTGATGGTTCAAACCTAGATCTGTTGACAGGATGTGAGTGTTTGATTGGTTCTGATGCTCCGTCCATCACCACCCACTTTTGTACCGCTTTGTTCGCCATAAGTTGGCAGGGTATGCCAGACGTGAGTCCCTTGCTCACTTTGCCACTGGATTCAAACAAGCCTGGCTGAAGACGGCTGAAATGCTAGAAACCGGTCCTAGAAAGCTTGTTTCCGGTCCAGGGAAGGCATGGCTTGGCAGTTCGGGCTGGACTGTTCCCATGAGGCATAGGGTCAGACTGATTTGCATATGGCCATGTCTGAACTGGGGTGGCAGAGTGGGCTAAAGAACGGTGATGGATCAAACCCAGATCTGTTGTCTGGGTGTGAGTGTTTGATTGGTTCTGATGCTCCGTCCATCACCACCCCCTTTTGTACCGCTTTGTTCGCCATAAGTTGGCAGGGTATGCTCAGACGTGAGTCCCTTGCTCACTTTGCCACTGGATTCAAGCAAGCCTGGCTGAAATGCTAGAAACCGGTCCTAGGTAGCTTGTTTCCAGTCCAGGGAAGGCATGGTTTGGCAGTACGGGCTGGACTGTTCCCATGAGGCATACGGTCAGACTGATTTGCATTTGTACATGTCTGAACTGGGGTGGCAGAGTGGGCTAAATAACGGTGATGGATCAAACCCAGATCTGTTGACTGGGTGTGAGTGTTTGATTGGTTCTGATGCTCAGTCCATCACCACCCTCTTTTGTACCGCTTTGTTCGCCATAAGTTGGCAGGGTATGCTCAGACGTGAGTCCCTTGCTCACATTGCCACTGGATTCAAGCAAGCCTGGCTGAAGACGGCTGAAATGCCAGAAACCCGTCCTAGGAAGCTTGTTTCAGGTCCAGGGAAAGCATGGCTTGGCAGTTCAGGCTGGACTGTTCCCATGAGACACAGGGTCAGAATGATTTGCATATGGCCATGTCTGAACTGGGGTGGCAAAGTGGGCTAAAGAACGGTGATGGATCAAATCCAGATCTGTTGACTGGGTGTGAGTGTTTGATTGGTTCTGATGCTCCATTCATCACCAAATCCTTTTGTACCGCTTTGTTCGCCATAAGTTGTCAGGGTATGCTCAGACATGAGTCCCTTGCTCACTTTGCCACTGGATTCAAGCAAGCCTGGCTGAAAACGGCTGAAATGCCAGAAAACGGTCCTGGGAAGCTTGTTTCCGGTCCAGGGATGGCATGGCTTGGCAGTTCTGGTTGGACTGTTCCCATGAGGCACAGGTTCAGACTGATTTGCATATGTCCATGTCTGAACTGGGGTGGCAGAGTGGGCTAAAGAACGGTGATGGATCAAACCCAGATCTGTTGACTGGGTGTGATTGTTTGATTGGTTCTGATGCTCCGTCTATCACCACCCCCTTTTGTACCGCTTTGTTCGCCATAAGTTGGCAGGGTATGCTCAGACGTTAGTCCCTTGCTCACATTGCCACTGGATTCAAGCAAGCCTGGCTGAAGATGGCTGAAATGCCAGAAACCGGTCCTAGGAAGCTTGTTTCCGCTCCAGGGAAAGCATGGCTTGGCAGTTCGGACTGGACTGTTTCCATGAGGCACAGGGTCAGACTGATTTGCATATGGCCATGTCTGAACTGGGGTGGCAGAGTGGGCTAAAGAATGGTGATGGATCAAACCCAAATCTGTTGACTGGGTGTGAGTGTTTTATTGGTTCTGATGCTCTGTTCATCACCACACCCTTTTGTACCGCTTTGTTCGCCATAAGTTGTCAGGGTATGCTCAGACATAAGTCCCTTGCTCACTTTGCCTCTGGATTCAAGCAAGCTTGGCTGAAGACGGCTGAAATGTCAGAAACCGGTCCTAGAAAGCTTGTTTGCTGTCCAGGGAAGGCATGGCTTGGCAGTTCGGGCTGGACTGTTCCCATGAAGCACAGGGTCAGACTGATTTGCATATGGCCATGTCTGAACTGGGGGGGCAGAGTGGGCTAAAGAACGGTGATGGATCAAACTCAGGTCTGTTGACTGGGTGTGAGTGTTTGATTGGTTCTGATGCTTCGTCCATCACCACCCCCTTTTGTACCGCTTTGTTCGCCATAAGTTGGCAGGGTATGCTCAGACGTGAGTCCCTTGCTCACTTTGCCACTGGATTCAAGCAAGCTTGGCTGAAGACGGCTGAAATGCCAGAAACCGGTCCTAGGAAGCTTGTTTCCGGTCCAGAGAAGGTGTGGTTTGGCAGTTCGGACTGGACTGTTCCCATGAGCCGCAGGGTCAGACCGATTTGCATATGGCCATGTCTGAACTGGGGTGGAAGAGTTGGTTATAGATTGGTGATTGATCACACCCAGATCTGTTGCCTGGGTGTGAGTGTTTGATTGGTTATGATGCTCCGTCCATCACCACTCCCTTTTGTACCGCTTTGTTCGCCATAAGTTGGCAGGGTATGTCCAGACGTGAGTCCCTTGCTCACTTTGCCACTGGATTCAAGCAAGCCTGGCTGAAGATGGCTGAAATGCTAGAAACCGGTCCCAGAAAGCTTGTTTCCGGTCCAGGGAAGGCATGGCTTGGCAGTTCGGGCTGGACTGTTCCCATGAGGCATAGGGTCAGACTGATTTGCATATGGCCATGTCTGAACTGGGGTGGCAGAGTGGGCTAAAGAACGGTGATGGATCAAACCCAGATCTTTTGTCTGGGTGTGAGTGTTTGATTGGTTCTGATACTCCGTCCATCACCACCCCCTTTTGTACCGCTTTGTTCACCATAAGTTGGCAGGGTATGCTCAGACGTGAGTCCCGTGCTCACTTTGCCACTGGATTCAAACAAGCCTGGCTGAAAACGGCTGAAATGCCATAAACCGGTCCTAGGAAGCTTGTTTCCGGTCCAGGGAAGGCATGGCTTGGCAGTTTGGTCTGGAATGTTCCCATGAGGCACAGGGTCAGACTGATTTGCATATGGCTATGTCTGAACAGGGGTGGCAGAGTGGGCCTAAAAACGGTGATGGATCAAACCCAGATCTGTTGACTGGGTGTCAGTGTTTGATTGGTTCTGATGCTCTGTCCATCACCACCCCCTTTTGTACAGCTTTGTTCACCATAAGTTGGCAGGGTATGCTCAGATGTGAGTCCCTTGCTCACTTTGCCACTGGATTCAAGCAAGCTTGGCTGAAGACAGCTGAAATGCCAGAAACCGGTCCTAGAAAGCTTGTGTCTGGTCCAGGAAAGACATGGCATGGCAGTTCGGTCTGGACTGTTCCCATGAGGCACAAGGTCAGACTGATTTGCATAGGACCATGTCTGAACTGGGGTGGCAGAGTCGGCTAAAGAACGGTGATGGATCAAACCCAGATCTGTTGACTGGGTGTCAGTGTTTGATTGGTTCTGATGCTCCGTTCATCACCACACCCTTTTGTACCGCTTTGTTCGCCATAAGTTGTCAGGGTATGCTCAGACTTGAGTCCCTTGCTCACTTTGCCACTGGATTCAAGCAAGCCTGGCTGAAGACGGCTGAAATGCCAGAAACCGGTCCTAGGAAGCTTGTTTCAGGTCCAGGGAAAGCATGGCTTGGCAGTTCAGGCTGGACTGTTCCCAAGAGACAGGGTCAGAATGATTTGCATATGGCCTTGTCTGAAATGGGATGGCAGAGTGGGCTAAAGAACGGTGATGGATCAAACCCAGATCTGTTGACTGGGTGTGAGTGTTTGATTGGTTCTGATGCTCCGTTCATCACCACACTCTTTTGTACCGCTTTGTTCGCCATAAGTTGGCAGGGTATGCTCAGACATGAGTCCCTTGCTCACTTTGCCACTGGATTCAAGCAAGCCTGGCTGAAAACGGCTGAAATGCCAGAAAACGGTCCTAGGAAGCTGGTTTCCGGTCCAGGGAAGGCATGGCTTGGCAGTTCTGGTTGGACTGTTCCCATAAGGCACAGGTTCAGACTGATTTGCATATGTCCATGTCTGAACTGGGGTGGCAGAGTGGGCTAAAGAACGGTGATGGATCAAACCCAGATCTGTTGACTTGGTGTGAGTGTTTGATTGGTTCTGATGCTCCGTCCATCACCACCACCTTTTGCACCGCTTTGTTCGCCATAAGTTGGCAGGGTATGCTCAGACGTGAGTCCCTGACGGCTGAAATGCCAGAAAGCGGTCCTAGGAAGCATGTTTCCGGTCCAGAGAAGGGATGGCTTGGTAGTTCGGGCTGGACTGTTCCCATGAGGCACAGGGTCAGACTGATTTGCATATGGTGATGACTGAACTGGGGTGGCAGAGTGGGCTAAAGAACGGTGATGGATCAAACTCAGGTCTGTTGACTGGGTGTGAGTGTGTGATTGGTTCTGATGCTCCGTCCATCACCACCCCCTTTTGTACCGCTTTGCTCGCCATAAGTTGGCAGGGTATGCTCAGACGTGAGTCCCTTGCTCACTTTGCCACTGGATTCAAACAAGCCTGGCTGAAGACGGCTGAAATGCCAGAAACCGGTCATAGGAAACTTGTTTCCGGTCCAGGAATGGCATGGCTTGGCAGTTCTGGTTGGACTGTTCCCATGAGGCACAGGTTCAGACTGATTTGCATATGTCCATGTCTGAACTGGGGTGGCAGAGTGGGCTAAAGAACGGTGATGGATCAAACCCGGATCTGTTGACTGGGTGTGAGTGTTTGATTGGTTCTGATGCTCCGTCCATCACCACCCCCTTTTGTACCGCTTTGCTCGCCATAAGTTGGCAGGGTATGCTCAGACGTGAGTCCCTTGCTCACATTGCCACTGGATTCAAGCAAGCCTGGCTGAAGACGGCTGAAATGCCAGAAACCGGTCCTAGGAAGCTTGTTTCCGCTCCAGGGAAAGCATGGCTTGGCAGTTCGGACTGGACTGTTTCCATGAGGCACAGGGTCAGACTGATTTGCATATGTCCATGTCTGAACTGGGGTGGCAGAGTGGGCTAAAGAACGGTGATGGATCAAACCCGGATCTGTTGACTGGGTGTGAGTGTTTGATTGGTTCTGATGCTCTGTTCATCACCACACCCTTTTGTACCGCTTTGTTCGCCATAAGTTGTCAGGGTATGCTCAGACATAAGTCCCTTGCTCACTTTGCCACTGGATTCAAGCAAGCTTGGCTGAAGATGGCTGAAATGTCAGAAACCGGTCCTAGAAAGCTTGTTTGCTGTCCAGGGAAGGCATGGCTTGGCAGTTCGGGCTGGACTGTTCCCATGAAGCACAGGGTCAGACTGATTTGCATATGGCCATGTCTGAACTGGGGGGGCAGAGTGGGCTAAAGAACGGTGATGGATCAAACTCAGGTCTGTTGACTGGGTGTGAGTGTTTGATTGGTTCTGATGCTTCGTCCATCACCACCCCCTTTTGTACCGCTTTGTTCGCCATAAGTTGGCAGGGTATGCTCAGACGTAAGTCCCTTGCTCACTTTGCCACTGGATTCAAGCAAGCTTGGCTGAAGACGGCTGAAATTCCAGAAACCGGTCCTAGGAAGCTTGTTTCCGGTCCAGAGAAGGTGTGGTTTGGCAGTTCGGACTGGACTGTTCCCATGAGCCGCAGGGTCAGACTGATTTGCATATGGCCATGTCTGAACTGGGGTGGAAGAGTTGGTTATAGATTGGTGATTGATCACACCCAGATCTGTTGCCTAGGTGTGAGTGTTTGATTGGTTCTGATGCTCCGTCCATCACCACTCCCTTTTGTACCGCTTTGTTCGCCATAAGTTGGCAGGGTATGTCCAGACGTGAGTCCCTTGCTCACTTTGCCACTGGATTCAAGCAAGCCTGGCTAAGGATGGCTGAAATGCTAGAAACCGGTCCTAGAAAGCTTGTTTCCGGTCCAGGGAAGGCATGGCTTGGCAGTTCGGGCTGGACTGTTCCCATGAGGCATAGGCTCAGACTGATTTGCATATGGCCATGTCTGAACTGGGGTGGCAGAGTGGGCTAAAGAACGGTGATGGATCAAACCCAGATCTGTTGTCTGGGTGTGAGTGTTTGATTGGTTCTGATGCTCCGTCCATCACCACCCCCTTTTGTACCGCTTTGTTCACCATAAGTTGGCAGGGTATGCTCAGACGTGAGTCCAGTGCTCACTTTGCCACTGGATTCAAACAAGCCTGGCTGAAAACGGCTGAAATGCCATAAACCGGTCCTAGGAAGCTTGTTTCCGGTCCAGGGAAGGCATGGCTTGGCAGTTTGGTCTTGAATGTTCCCATGAGGCACAGGGTCAGACTGATTTGCATATGGCTATGTCTGAACAGGGGTGGCAGAGTGGGCCTAAAAACGGTGATGGATCAAACCCAGATCTGTTGACTGGGTGTCAGTGTTTGATTGGTTCTGATGCTCTGTCCATCACCACCCCCTTTTGTACAGCTTTGTTCACCATAAGTTGGCAGGGTATGCTCAGATGTGAGTCCCTTGCTCACTTTGCCACTGGATTCAAGCAAGCTTGGCTGAAGACAGCTGAAATGCCAGAAACTGGTCCTAGAAAGCTTGTGTCTGGTCCAGGAAAGACATGGCTTGGCAGTTCGGTCTGGACTGTTCCCATGAGGCACAAGGTCAGACTGATTTGCATAGGACCATGTCTGAACTGGGGTGGCAGAGTCGGCTAAAGAACGGTGATGGATCAAACCCAGATCTGTTGACTGGGTGTCAGTGTTTGATTGGTTCTGATGCTCCGTTCATCACCACACCCTTTTGTACCGCTTTGTTCGCCATAAGTTGTCAGGGTATGCTCCGACTTGAGTCCCTTGCTCACTTTGCCACTGGATTCAAGCAAGCCTGGCTGAAAACGGCTGAAATGCCAGAAAACGCTCCTAGGAAGCTTGTTTCTGGTCCAGGGAAGGCATGGCTTGGCAGTTCTGGCTGGACTGTTCCCATGAGGCACAGGGTCAGACGGATTTGCATTTGTCCATGTCTGAACTAGGGTGGCAGAGTGGGCTAAAGAACGGTGATGGATCAAACCCAGATATGTTGACTGGGTGTGAGTGTTTGATTGGTTCTGATGCTCTGTCCATCACCACCCTCTTTTGTACCGCTTTGTTCGCCATAAGTTGGCAGGGTATGCTCAGACGTGGGTCCCTTGCTCACATTGCCACTGGATTCAAGCAAGCTTGGCTGAAGACAGCTGAAATGCCAGAAACCGGTCCTAGAAAGCTTGTGTCTGGTCCAGGAAAGACATGGCTTGGCAGTTCGGTCTGGACTGTTCCCATGAGACACAGGGTCAGAATGATTTGCATATGGCCTTGTCTGAAATGGGATGGCAGAGTGGGCTAAAGAACGGTGATGGATCAAACCCAGATCTGTTGACTGGGTGTGAGTGTTTGATTGGTTCTGATGCTCCGTTCATCACCACACTCTTTTGTACCGCTACGTTCGCCATAAGTTGGCAGGGTATGCTCAGACATGAGTCCCTTGCTCACTTTGCCACTGGATTCAAGCAAGCCTGGCTGAAAACGGCTGAAATGCCAGAAAACGGTCCTAGGAAGCTGGTTTCCGGTCCAGGGAAGGCATGGCTTGGCAGTTCTGGTTGGACTGTTCCCATAAGGCACAGGTTCAGACTGATTTGCATATGTCCATGTCTGAACTGGGGTGGCAGAGTGGGCTAAAGAACGGTGATGGATCAAACCCAGATCTGTTGACTTGGTGTGAGTGTTTGATTGGTTCTGATGCTCCGTCCATCACCACCACCTTTTGCACCGCTTTGTTCGCCATAAGTTGGCAGGGTATGCTCAGACGTGAGTCCCTGACGGCTGAAATGCCAGAAAGCGGTCCTAGGAAGCATGTTTCCGGTCCAGAGAAGGGATGGCTTGGTAGTTCGGGCTGGACTGTTCCCATGAGGCACAGGGTCAGACTGATTTGCATATGGTGATGACTGAACTGGGGTGGCAGAGTGGGCTAAAGAACGGTGATGGATCAAACTCAGGTCTGTTGACTGGGTGTGAGTGTGTGATTGGTTCTGATGCTCCGTCCATCACCACCCCCTTTTGTACCGCTTTGCTCGCCATAAGTTGGCAGGGTATGCTCAGACGTGAGTCCCTTGCTCACTTTGCCACTGGATTCAAACAAGCCTGGCTGAAGACGGCTGAAATGCCAGAAACCGGTCCTAGGAAACTTGTTTCCGGTCCAGGAATGGCATGGCTTGGCAGTTCTGGTTGGACTGTTCCCATGAGGCACAGGTTCAGACTGATTTGCATATGTCCATGTCTGAACTGGGGTGGCAGAGTGGGCTAAAGAACGGTGATGGATCAAACCCGGATCTGTTGACTGGGTGTGAGTGTTTGATTGGTTCTGATGCTCTGTTCATCACCACACCCTTTTGTACCGCTTTGTTCGCCATAAGTTGTCAGGGTATGCTCAGACATAAGTCCCTTGCTCACTTTGCCACTGGATTCAAGCAAGCTTGGCTGAAGACGGCTGAAATGTCAGAAACCGGTCCTAGAAAGCTTGTTTGCTGTCCAGGGAAGGCATGGCTTGGCAGTTCGGGCTGGACTGTTCCCATGAAGCACAGGGTCAGACTGATTTGCATATGGCCATGTCTGAACTGGGGGGGCAGAGTGGGCTAAAGAACGGTGATGGATCAAACTCAGGTCTGTTGACTGGGTGTGAGTGTTTGATTGGTTCTGATGCTTCGTCCATCACCACCCCCTTTTGTACCGCTTTGTTCGCCATAAGTTGGCAGGGTATGCTCAGACGTGAGTCCCTTGCTCACTTTGCCACTGGATTCAAGCAAGCTTGGCTGAAGACGGCTGAAATGCCAGAAACCGGTCCTAGGAAGCTTGTTTCCGGTCCAGAGAAGGTGTGGTTTGGCAGTTCGGACTGGACTGTTCCCATGAGCCGCAGGGTCAGACTGATTTGCATATGGCCATGTCTGAACTGGGGTGGAAGAGTTGGTTATAGATTGGTGATTGATCACACCCAGATCTGTTGCCTAGGTGTGAGTGTTTGATTGGTTCTGATGCTCCGTCCATCACCACTCCCTTTTGTACCGCTTTGTTCGCCATAAGTTGGCAGGGTATGTCCAGACGTGAGTCCCTTGCTCACTTTGCCACTGGATTCAAGCAAGCCTGGCTAAGGATGGCTGAAATGCTAGAAACCGGTCCTAGAAAGCTTGTTTCCGGTCCAGGGAAGGCATGGCTTGGCAGTTCGGGCTGGACTGTTCCCATGAGGCATAGGGTCAGACTGATTTGCATATGGCCATGTCTGAACTGGGGTGGCAGAGTGGGCTAAAGAACGGTGATGGATCAAACCCAGATCTGTTGTTTGGGTGTGAGTGTTTGATTGGTTCTGATGCTCCGTCCATCACCACCCCCTTTTGTACCGCTTTGTTCACCATAAGTTGGCAGGGTATGCTCAGACGTGAGTCCCGTGCTCACTTTGCCACTGGATTCAAACAAGCCTGGCTGAAAACGACTGAAATGCCATAAACCGGTCCTAGGAAGCTTGTTTCCGGTCCAGGGAAGGCATGGCTTGGCAGTTTGGTCTGGAATGTTCCCATGAGGCACAGGGTCAGACTGATTTGCATATGGCTATGTCTGAACAGGGGTGGCAGAGTGGGCCTAAAAACGGTGATGGATCAAACCCAGATCTGTTGACTGGGTGTCAGTGTTTGATTGGTTCTGATGCTCTGTCCATCACCACCCCCTTTTGTACAGCTTTGTTCACCATAAGTTGGCAGGGTATGCTCAGATGTGAGTCCCTTGCTCACTTTGCCACTGGATTCAAGCAAGCCTGGCTGAAAACGGCTGAAATGCCAGAAAACGCTCCTAGGAAGCTTGTTTCCGGTCCAGGGAAGGCATGGCTTGGCAGTTCTGGCTGGACTGTTCCCATGAGGCACAGGGTCAGACGGATTTGCATTTGTCCATGTCTGAACTAGGGTGGCAGAGTGGGCTAAAGAACGGTGATGGATCAAACCCAGATATGTTGACTGGGTGTGAGTGTTTGATTGGTTCTGATGCTCCGTTCATAACCACACTCTTTTGTACCGCTTTGTTCGCCATAAGTTGGCAGGGTATGCTCAGACATGAGTCCCTTGCTCACTTTGCCACTGGATTCAAGCAAGCCTGGCTGAAAACGGCTGAAATGCCAGAAAACGGTCCTAGGAAGCTGGTTTCCGGTCCAGGGAAGGCATGGCTTGGCAGTTCTGGTTGGACTGTTCCCATAAGGCACAGGTTCAGACTGATTTGCATATGTCCATGTCTGAACTGGGGTGGCAGAGTGGGCTAAAGAACGGTGATGGATCAAACCCAGATCTGTTGACTTGGTGTGAGTGTTTGATTGGTTCTGATGCTCCGTCCATCACCACCACCTTTTGCACCGCTTTGTTCGCCATAAGTTGGCAGGGTATGCTCAGACGTGAGTCCCTGACGGCTGAAATGCTAGAAAGCGGTCCTAGGAAGCATGTTTCCGGTCCAGAGAAGGGATGGCTTGGTAGTTCGGGCTGGACTGTTCCCATGAGGCACAGGGTCAGACTGATTTGTATATGGCCATGTCTGAACTGGGGTGGCAGAGTGGACTAAAGAACGGTGATGGATCAAACCCAGATCTGTTGACTGGGTGTGAGTGTTTGAGTGGTTCTGATGCTCTGTCCATCACCACCCTCTTTTGTACCACTTTGTTCACCATAAGTTGGCAGGGTATGCTCAGACGTGAGTCCCTTGCTCACATTGCCACTGGATTCAAGCAAGCCTGGCTGAAAACGGCTGAAATGCCAGAAAACGGTCCTAGGAAGCTTGTTTCCGATACAGGGAAGGCATGGCTTGGCAGTTCTGGTTGGACTGTTCCCATGAGGCACAGGTTCAGACTGATTTGCATATGTCCATGTCTGAACTGGGGTGGCAGAGTGGGCTAAAGAACGGTGATGGATCAAACCCAGATCTGTTGACTGGGTGTGGGTGTTTGATTGGTTCTGATGCTCCGTCTATCACCACCCCCTTTTGTACCGCTTTGTTCGCCATAAGTTGGCAGGGTATGCTCAGACGTGAGTCCCTTGCTCACATTGCCACTGGATTCAAGCAAGCCTGGCTGAAGACGGCTGAAATGCCAGAAACTGGTCCTAGGAAGCTTGTTTCCGGTCCAGGGAAAGCATGGCTTGGCAGTTCAGGCTGGACTGTTTCCATGAGGCACAGGGTCAGACTGATTTGCATATGGCAATGTCTGAACTGGGGTGGCAGAGTGGGCTAAAGAACGGTGATGGATCAAACCCAGATCTGTTGACTGGGTGTGAGTGTTTGATTGGTTCTGATGCTCTGTTCATCACCACACCCTTTTGTACTGCTTTTTTCGCCATAAGTTGTCAGGGTATGCTCAGACATAAGTCCCTTGCTCACTTTGCCACTGGATTCAAGCAAGCTTGGCTGAAGACGGCTGAAATGTCAGAAACTGGTCCTAGAAAGCTTGTTTGCTGTCCAGGGAAGGCATGGCTTGGCAGTTCGGGATGGACTGTTCCCATGAAGCACAGGGTCAGACTGATTTGCATATGGCCATGTCTGAACTGGGGGGGCAGAGTGGGCTAAAGAACGGTGATGGATCAAACTCAGGTCTGTTGACTGGGTGTGAGTGTTTGATTGGTTCTGATGCTCCGTCCATCACCACCACCTTTTGCACCGCTTTGTTCGCCATAAGTTGGCAGGGTATGCTCAGACGTGAGTCCCTGACGGCTGAAATGCCAGAAAGCGGTCCTAGGAAGCATGTTTCCGGTCCAGAGAAGGGATGGCTTGGTAGTTCGGGCTGGACTGTTCCCATGAGGCACAGGGTCAGACTGATTTGCATATGGTGATGACTGAACTGGGGTGGCAGAGTGGGCTAAAGAACGGTGATGGATCAAACTCAGGTCTGTTGACTGGGTGTGAGTGTGTGATTGGTTCTGATGCTCCGTCCATCACCACCCCCTTTTGTACCGCTTTGCTCGCCATAAGTTGGCAGGGTATGCTCAGACGTGAGTCCCTTGCTCACTTTGCCACTGGATTCAAACAAGCCTGGCTGAAGACGGCTGAAATGCCAGAAACCGGTCCTAGGAAACTTGTTTCCGGTCCAGGAATGGCATGGCTTGGCAGTTCTGGTTGGACTGTTCCCATGAGGCACAGGTTCAGACTGATTTGCATATGTCCATGTCTGAACTGGGGTGGCAGAGTGGGCTAAAGAACGGTGATGGATCAAACCCGGATCTGTTGACTGGGTGTGAGTGTTTGATTGGTTCTGATGCTCCGTCCATCACCACCCCCTTTTGTACCGCTTTGCTCGCCATAAGTTGGCAGGGTATGCTCAGACGTGAGTCCCTTGCTCACATTGCCACTGGATTCAAGCAAGCCTGGCTGAAGACGGCTGAAATGCCAGAAACCGGTCCTAGGAAGCTTGTTTCCGCTCCAGGGAAAGCATGGCTTGGCAGTTCGGACTGGACTGTTTCCATGAGGCACAGGGTCAGACTGATTTGCATATGTCCATGTCTGAACTGGGGTGGCAGAGTGGGCTAAAGAACGGTGATGGATCAAACCCGGATCTGTTGACTGGGTGTGAGTGTTTGATTGGTTCTGATGCTCTGTTCATCACCACACCCTTTTGTACCGCTTTGTTCGCCATAAGTTGTCAGGGTATGCTCAGACATAAGTCCCTTGCTCACTTTGCCACTGGATTCAAGCAAGCTTGGCTGAAGACGGCTGAAATGTCAGAAACCGGTCCTAGAAAGCTTGTTTGCTGTCCAGGGAAGGCATGGCTTGGCAGTTCGGGCTGGACTGTTCCCATGAAGCACAGGGTCAGACTGATTTGCATATGGCCATGTCTGAACTGGGGGGGCAGAGTGGGCTAAAGAACGGTGATGGATCAAACTCAGGTCTGTTGACTGGGTGTGAGTGTTTGATTGGTTCTGATGCTTCGTCCATCACCACCCCCTTTTGTACCGCTTTGTTCGCCATAAGTTGGCAGGGTATGCTCAGACGTGAGTCCCTTGCTCACTTTGCCACTGGATTCAAGCAAGCTTGGCTGAAGACGGCTGAAATGCCAGAAACCGGTCCTAGGAAGCTTGTTTCCGGTCCAGAGAAGGTGTGGTTTGGCAGTTCGGACTGGACTGTTCCCATGAGCCGCAGGGTCCGACTGATTTGCATATGACCATGTCTGAACTGGGGTGGAAGAGTTGGTTATAGATTGGTGATTGATCACACCCAGATCTGTTGCCTAGGTGTGAGTGTTTGATTGGTTCTGATGCTCCGTCCATCACCACTCCCTTTTGTACCGCTTTGTTCGCCATAAGTTGGCAGGGTATGTCCAGACGTGAGTCCCTTGCTCACTTTGCCACTGGATTCAAGCAAGCCTGGCTAAGGATGGCTGAAATGCTAGAAACCGGTCCTAGAAAGCTTGTTTCCGGTCCAGGGAAGGCATGGCTTGGCAGTTCGGGCTGGACTGTTCCCATGAGGCATAGGCTCAGACTGATTTGCATATGGCCATGTCTGAACTGAGGTGGCAGAGTGGGCTAAATAACGGTGATGGATCAAACCCAGATCTGTTGACTGGGTGTGAGTGTTTGATTGGTTCTGATGCTCAGTCCATCACCACCCTCTTTTGTACCGCTTTGTTCGCCATAAGTTGGCAGGGTATGCTCAGACGTGAGTCCCTTGCTCACATTGCCACTGGATTCAAGCAAGCCTGGCTGAAGACGGCTGAAATGCCAGAAACCCGTCCTAGGAAGCTTGTTTCAGGTCCAGGGAAAGCATGGCTTGGCAGTTCAGGCTGGACTGTTCCCATGAGACACAGGGTCAGAATGATTTGCATATGGCCATGTCTGAACTGGGGTGGCAAAGTGGGCTAAAGAACGGTGATGGATCAAATCCAGATCTGTTGACTGGGTGTGAGTGTTTGATTGGTTCTGATGCTCCATTCATCACCAAATCCTTTTGTACCGCTTTGTTCGCCATAAGTTGTCAGGGTATGCTCAGACATGAGTCCCTTGCTCACTTTGCCACTGGATTCAAGCAAGCCTGGCTGAAAACGGCTGAAATGCCAGAAAACGGTCCTGGGAAGCTTGTTTCCGGTCCAGGGATGGCATGGCTTGGCAGTTCTGGTTGGACTGTTCCCATGAGGCACAGGTTCAGACTGATTTGCATATGTCCATGTCTGAACTGGGGTGGCAGAGTGGGCTAAAGAACGGTGATGGATCAAACCCAGATCTGTTGACTGGGCGTGATTGTTTGATTGGTTCTGATGCTCCGTCCATCACCACCCCCTTTTGTACCGCTTTGCTCGCCATAAGTTGGCAGGGTATGCTCAGACGTGAGTCCCTTGCTCACATTGCCACTGGATTCAAGCAAGCCTGGCTGAAGACGGCTGAAATGCCAGAAACCGGTCCTAGGAAGCTTGTTTCCGCTCCAGGGAAAGCATGGCTTGGCAGTTCGGACTGGACTGTTTCCATGAGGCACAGGGTCAGACTGATTTGCATATGTCCATGTCTGAACTGGGGTGGCAGAGTGGGCTAAAGAACGGTGATGGATCAAACCCGGATCTGTTGACTGGGTGTGAGTGTTTGATTGGTTCTGATGCTCTGTTCATCACCACACCCTTTTGTACCGCTTTGTTCGCCATAAGTTGTCAGGGTATGCTCAGACATAAGTCCCTTGCTCACTTTGCCACTGGATTCAAGCAAGCTTGGCTGAAGACGGCTGAAATGTCAGAAACCGGTCCTAGAAAGCTTGTTTGCTGTCCAGGGAAGGCATGGCTTGGCAGTTCGGGCTGGACTGTTCCCATGAAGCACAGGGTCAGACTGATTTGCATATGGCCATGTCTGAACTGGGGGGGCAGAGTGGGCTAAAGAACGGTGATGGATCAAACTCAGGTCTGTTGACTGGGTGTGAGTGTTTGATTGGTTCTGATGCTTCGTCCATCACCACCCCCTTTTGTACCGCTTTGTTCGCCATAAGTTGGCAGGGTATGCTCAGACGTGAGTCCCTTGCTCACTTTGCCACTGGATTCAAGCAAGCTTGGCTGAAGACGGCTGAAATGCCAGAAACCGGTCCTAGGAAGCTTGTTTCCGGTCCAGAGAAGGTGTGGTTTGGCAGTTCGGACTGGACTGTTCCCATGAGCCGCAGGGTCCGACTGATTTGCATATGACCATGTCTGAACTGGGGTGGAAGAGTTGGTTATAGATTGGTGATTGATCACACCCAGATCTGTTGCCTAGGTGTGAGTGTTTGATTGGTTCTGATGCTCCGTCCATCACCACTCCCTTTTGTACCGCTTTGTTCGCCATAAGTTGGCAGGGTATGTCCAGACGTGAGTCCCTTGCTCACTTTGCCACTGGATTCAAGCAAGCCTGGCTAAGGATGGCTGAAATGCTAGAAACCGGTCCTAGAAAGCTTGTTTCCGGTCCAGGGAAGGCATGGCTTGGCAGTTCGGGCTGGACTGTTCCCATGAGGCATAGGCTCAGACTGATTTGCATATGGCCATGTCTGAACTGAGGTGGCAGAGTGGGCTAAATAACGGTGATGGATCAAACCCAGATCTGTTGACTGGGTGTGAGTGTTTGATTGGTTCTGATGCTCAGTCCATCACCACCCTCTTTTGTACCGCTTTGTTCGCCATAAGTTGGCAGGGTATGCTCAGACGTGAGTCCCTTGCTCACATTGCCACTGGATTCAAGCAAGCCTGGCTGAAGACGGCTGAAATGCCAGAAACCCGTCCTAGGAAGCTTGTTTCAGGTCCAGGGAAAGCATGGCTTGGCAGTTCAGGCTGGACTGTTCCCATGAGACACAGGGTCAGAATGATTTGCATATGGCCATGTCTGAACTGGGGTGGCAAAGTGGGCTAAAGAACGGTGATGGATCAAATCCAGATCTGTTGACTGGGTGTGAGTGTTTGATTGGTTCTGATGCTCCATTCATCACCAAATCCTTTTGTACCGCTTTGTTCGCCATAAGTTGTCAGGGTATGCTCAGACATGAGTCCCTTGCTCACTTTGCCACTGGATTCAAGCAAGCCTGGCTGAAAACGGCTGAAATGCCAGAAAACGGTCCTGGGAAGCTTGTTTCCGGTCCAGGGATGGCATGGCTTGGCAGTTCTGGTTGGACTGTTCCCATGAGGCACAGGTTCAGACTGATTTGCATATGTCCATGTCTGAACTGGGGTGGCAGAGTGGGCTAAAGAACGGTGATGGATCAAACCCAGATCTGTTGACTGGGCGTGATTGTTTGATTGGTTCTGATGCTCCGTCTATCACCACCCCCTTTTGTACCGCTTTGTTCGCCATAAGTTGGCAGGGTATGCTCAGACGTTAGTCCCTTGCTCACATTGCCACTGGATTCAAGCAAGCCTGGCTGAAGATGGCTGAAATGCCAGAAACCGGTCCTAGGAAGCTTGTTTCCGCTCCAGGGAAAGCATGGCTTGGCAGTTCGGACTGGACTGTTTCCATGAGGCACAGGGTCAGACTGATTTGCATGTGGCCATGTCTGAACTGGGGTGGCAGAGTGGGCTAAAGAACGGTGATGGATCAAACCCAAATCTGTTGACTGGGTGTGAGTGTTTTATTGGTTCTGATGCTCTGTTCATCACCACACCCTTTTGTACCGCTTTGTTCGCCATAAGTTGTCAGGGTATGCTCAGACATAAGTCCCTTGCTCACTTTGCCACTGGATTCAAGCAAGCTTGGCTGAAGACGGCTGAAATGTCCGAAACCGGTCCTAGAAAGCTTGTTTGCTGTCCAGGGAAGGCATGGCTTGGCAGTTCGGGCTGGACTGTTCCCATGAAGCACAGGGTCAGACTGATTTGCATATGGCCATGTCTGAACTGGGGGGGCAGAGTGGGCTAAAGAACGGTGATGGATCAAACTCAGGTCTGTTGACTGGGTGTGAGTGTTTGATTGGTTCTGATGCTTCGTCCATCACCACCCCCTTTTGTACCGCTTTGTTCGCCATAAGTTGGCAGGGTATGCTCAGACGTGAGTCCCTTGCTCACTTTGCCACTGGATTCAAGCAAGCTTGGCTGAAGACGGCTGAAATGCCAGAAACCGGTCCTAGGAAGCTTGTTTCCGGTCCAGAGAAGGTGTGGTTTGGCAGTTCGGACTGGACTGTTCCCATGAGCCGCAGGGTCAGACTGATTTGCATATGGCCAAGTCTGAACTGGGGTGGAAGAGTTGGTTTTAGATTGGTGATTGATCACACCCAGATCTGTTGCCTGGGTGTGAGTGTTTGATTGGTTATGATGCTCCGTCCATCACCACTCCCTTTTGTACCGCTTTATTCGCCATAAGTTGGCAGGGTATGTCCAGACGTGAGTCCCTTGCTCACTTTGCCACTGGATTCAAGCAAGCCTGGCTGAAGATGGCTGAAATGCTAGAAACCGGTCCCAGAAAGCTTGTTTCCGGTCCAGGGAAGGCATGGCTTGGCAGTTCGGGCTGGACTGTTCCCATGAGGCATAGGGTCAGACTGATTTGCATATGGCCATGTCTGAACTGGGGTGGCAGAGTGGGCTAAAGAACGGTGATGGATCAAACCCAGATCTTTTGTCTGGGTGTGAGTGTTTGATTGGTTCTGATGCTCCGTCCATCACCACCCCCTTTTGTACCGCTTTGTTCACCATAAGTTGGCAGGGTATGCTCAGACGTGAGTCCCGTGCTCACTTTGCCACTGGATTCAAACAAGCCTGGCTGAAAACGGCTGAAATGCCATAAACCGGTCCTAGGAAGCTTGTTTCCGGTCCAGGGAAGGCATGGCTTGGCAGTTTGGTCTGGAATGTTCCCATGAGGCACAGGGTCAGACTGATTTGCATATGGCTATGTCTGAACAGGGGTGGCAGAGTGGGCCTAAAAACGGTGATGGATCAAACCCAGATCTGTTGACTGGGTGTCAGTGTTTGATTGGTTCTGATGCTCTGTCCATCACCACCCCCTTTTGTACAGCTTTGTTCACCATAAGTTGGCAGGGTATGCTCAGATGTGAGTCCCTTGCTCACTTTGCCACTGGATTCAAGCAAGCTTGGCTGAAGACAGCTGAAATGCCAGAAACCGGTCCTAGAAAGCATGTGTCTGGTCCAGGAAAGACATGGCTTGGCAGTTCGGTCTGGACTGTTCCCATGAGGCACAAGGTCAGACTGATTTGCATAGGACCATGTCTGAACTGGGGTGGCAGAGTCGGCTAAAGAACGGTGATGGATCAAACCCAGATCTGTTGACTGGGTGTCAGTGTTTGATTGGTTCTGATGCTCCGTTCATCACCACACCCTTTGTACCGCTTTGTTCGCCATAAGTTGTCAGGGTATGCTCAGACTTGAGTCCCTTGCTCACTTTGCCACTGGATTCAAGCAAGCCTGGCTGAAGACGGCTGAAATGCCAGAAACCGGTCCTAGGAAGCTTGTTTCAGGTCCAGGGAAAGCATGGCTTGGCAGTTCAGGCTGGACTGTTCCCATGAGACACAGGGTCAGAATGATTTGCAAATGGCCTTGTCTGAAATGGGATGGCAGAGTGGGCTAAAGAACGGTGATGGATCAAACCCAGATCTGTTGACTGGGTGTGAGTGTTTGATTGGTTCTGATGCTCCGTTCATCACCACACTCTTTTGTACCGCTTTGTTCGCCATAAGTTGGCAGGGTATGCTCAGACATGAGTCCCTTGCTCACTTTGCCACTGGATTCAAGCAAGCCTGGCTGAAAACGGCTGAAATGCCAGAAAACGGTCCTAGGAAGCTGGTTTCCGGTCCAGGGAAGGCATGGCTTGGCAGTTCTGGTTAGACTGTTCCCATAAGGCACAGGTTCAGACTGATTTGCATATGTCCATGTCTGAACTGGGGTGGCAGAGTGGGCTAAAGAACGGTGATGGATCAAACCCAGATCTGTTGACTTGGTGTGAGTGTTTGATTGGTTCTGATGCTCCGTCCATCACCACCACCTTTTGCACCGCTTTGTTCGCCATAAGTTGGCAGGGTATGCTCAGACGTGAGTCCCTGACAGCTGAAATGCCAGAAAGCGGTCCTAGGAAGCATGTTTCCGGTCCAGAGAAGGGATGGCTTGGTAGTTCGGGCTGGACTGTTCCCATGAGGCACAGGGTCAGACTGATTTGCATATGGTGATGACTGAACTGGGGTGGCAGAGTGGGCTAAAGAACGGTGATGGATCAAACTCAGGTCTGTTGACTGGGTGTGAGTGTTTGATTGGTTCTGATGCTCCGTCCATCACCACCCCCTTTTGTACCGCTTTGCTCGCCATAAGTTGGCAGGGTATGCTCAGACGTGAGTCCCTTGCTCACTTTGCCACTGGATTCAAACAAGCCTGGCTGAAGACGGCTGAAATGCCAGAAACCGGTCCTAGGAAACTTGTTTCCGGTCCAGGAATGGCATGGCTTGGCAGTTCTGGTTGGACTGTTCCCATGAGGCACAGGTTCAGACTGATTTGCATATGTCCATGTCTGAACTGGGGTGGCAGAGTGGGCTAAAGAACGGTGATGGATCAAACCCGGATCTGTTGACTGGGTGTGTGTGTTTGATTGGTTCTGATGCTCCGTCCATCACCACCCCCTTTTGTACCGCTTTGCTCGCCATAAGTTGGCAGGGTATGCTCAGACGTGAGTCCCTTGCTCACATTGCCACTGGATTCAAGCAAGCCTGGCTGAAGACGGCTGAAATGCCAGAAACCGGTCCTAGGAAGCTTGTTTCCGCTCCAGGGAAAGCATGGCTTGGCAGTTCGGACTGGACTGTTTCCATGAGGCACAGGGTCAGACTGATTTGCATATGTCCATGTCTGAACTGGGGTGGCAGAGTGGGCTAAAGAACGGTGATGGATCAAACCCGGATCTGTTGACTGGGTGTGAGTGTTTGATTGGTTCTGATGCTCTGTTCATCACCACACCCTTTTGTACCGCTTTGTTCGCCATAAGTTGTCAGGGTATGCTCAGACATAAGTCCCTTGCTCACTTTGCCACTGGATTCAAGCAAGCTTGGCTGAAGACGGCTGAAATGTCAGAAACCGGTCCTAGAAAGCTTGTTTGCTGTCCAGGGAAGGCATGGCTTGGCAGTTCGGGCTGGACTGTTCCCATGAAGCACAGGGTCAGACTGATTTGCATATGGCCATGTCTGAACTGGGGGGGCAGAGTGGGCTAAAGAACGGTGATGGATCAAACTCAGGTCTGTTGACTGGGTGTGAGTGTTTGATTGGTTCTGATGCTTCGTCCATCACCACCCCCTTTTGTACCGCTTTGTTCGCCATAAGTTGGCAGGGTATGCTCAGACGTGAGTCCCTTGCTCACTTTGCCACTGGATTCAAGCAAGCTTGGCTGAAGACGGCTGAAATGCCAGAAACCGGTCCTAGGAAGCTTGTTTCCGGTCCAGAGAAGGTGTGGTTTGGCAGTTCGGACTGGACTGTTCCCATGAGCCGCAGGGTCAGACTGATTTGCATATGGCCATGTCTGAACTGGGGTGGAAGAGTTGGTTATAGATTGGTGATTGATCACACCCAGATCTGTTGCCTAGGTGTGAGTGTTTGATTGGTTCTGATGCTCCGTCCATCACCACTCCCTTTTGTACCGCTTTGTTCGCCATAAGTTGGCAGGGTATGTCCAGACGTGAGTCCCTTGCTCACTTTGCCACTGGATTCAAGCAAGCTTGGCTGAAGACAGCTGAAATGCCAGAAACTGGTCCTAGAAAGCTTGTGTCTGGTCCAGGAAAGACATGGCTTGGCAGTTCGGTCTGGACTGTTCCCATGAGGCACAAGGTCAGACTGATTTGCATAGGACCATGTCTGAACTGGGGTGGCAGAGTCGGCTAAAGAACGGTGATGGATCAAACCCAGATCTGTTGACTGGGTGTCAGTGTTTGATTGGTTCTGATGCTCCGTTCATCACCACACCCTTTTGTACCGCTTTGTTCGCCATAAGTTGTCAGGGTATGCTCCGACTTGAGTCCCTTGCTCACTTTGCCACTGGATTCAAGCAAGCCTGGCTGAAAACGGCTGAAATGCCAGAAAACGCTCCTAGGAAGCTTGTTTCCGGTCCAGGGGAGGCATGGCTTGGCAGTTCTGGCTGGACTGTTCTCATGAGGCACAGGGTCAGACGGATTTGCATTTGTCCATGTCTGAACTAGGGTGGCAGAGTGGGCTAAAGAACGGTGATGGATCAAACCCAGATATGTTGACTGGGTGTGAGTGTTTGATTGGTTCTGATGCTCTGTCCATCACCACCCTCTTTTGTACCGCTTTGTTCGCCATAAGTTGGCAGGGTATGCTCAGACGTGGGTCCCTTGCTCACATTGCCACTGGATTCAAGCAAGCTTGGCTGAAGACAGCTGAAATGCCAGAAACCGGTCCTAGAAAGCTTGTGTCTGGTCCAGGAAAGACATGGCTTGGCAGTTCGGTCTGGACTGTTCCCATGAGGCACAAGGTCAGACTGATTTGCATAGGACCATGTCTGAACTGGGGTGGCAGAGTCGGCTAAAGAACGGTGATGGATCAAACCCAGATCTGTTGACTGGGTGTCAGTGTTTGATTGGTTCTGATGCTCCGTTCATCACCACACCCTTTTGTACCGCTTTGTTCGCCATAAGTTGTCAGGGTATGCTCAGACTTGAGTCCCTTGCTCACTTTGCCACTGGATTCAAGCAAGCCTGGCTGAAGACGGCTGAAATGCCAGAAACCGGTCCTAGGAAGCTTGTTTCAGGTCCAGGGAAAGCATGGCTTGGCAGTTCAGGCTGGACTGTTCCCATGAGACACAGGGTCAGAATGATTTGCATATGGCCTTGTCTGAAATGGGATGGCAGAGTGGGCTAAAGAACGGTGATGGATCAAACCCAGATCTGTTGACTGGGTGTGAGTGTTTGATTGGTTCTGATGCTCCGTTCATCACCACACTCTTTTGTACCGCTACGTTCGCCATAAGTTGGCAGGGTATGCTCAGACATGAGTCCCTTGCTCACTTTGCCACTGGATTCAAGCAAGCCTGGCTGAAAACGGCTGAAATGCCAGAAAACGGTCCTAGGAAGCTGGTTTCCGGTCCAGGGAAGGCATGGCTTGGCAGTTCTGGTTGGACTGTTCCCATAAGGCACAGGTTCAGACTGATTTGCATATGTCCATGTCTGAACTGGGGTGGCAGAGTGGGCTAAAGAACGGTGATGGATCAAACCCAGATCTGTTGACTTGGTGTGAGTGTTTGATTGGTTCTGATGCTCCGTCCATCACCACCACCTTTTGCACCGCTTTGTTCGCCATAAGTTGGCAGGGTATGCTCAGACGTGAGTCCCTGACGGCTGAAATGCCAGAAAGCGGTCCTAGGAAGCATGTTTCCGGTCCAGAGAAGGGATGGCTTGGTAGTTCGGGCTGGACTGTTCCCATGAGGCACAGGGTCAGACTGATTTGCATATGGTGATGACTGAACTGGGGTGGCAGAGTGGGCTAAAGAACGGTGATGGATCAAACTCAGGTCTGTTGACTGGGTGTGAGTGTGTGATTGGTTCTGATGCTCCATCCATCACCACCCCCTTTTGTACCGCTTTGCTCGCCATAAGTTGGCAGGGTATGCTCAGACGTGAGTCCCTTGCTCACTTTGCCACTGGATTCAAACAAGCCTGGCTGAAGACGGCTGAAATGCCAGAAACCGGTCCTAGGAAACTTGTTTCCGGTCCAGGAATGGCATGGCTTGGCAGTTCTGGTTGGACTGTTCCCATGAGGCACAGGTTCAGACTGATTTGCATATGTCCATGTCTGAACTGGGGTGGCAGAGTGGGCTAAAGAACGGTGATGGATCAAACCCGGATCTGTTGACTGGGTGTGAGTGTTTGATTGGTTCTGATGCTCCGTCCATCACCACCTCCTTTTGTACCGCTTTGTTCGCCATAAGTTGGCAGGGTATGCTCAGACGTGAGTCCCTTGCTCACTTTGCCACTGGATTCAAACAAGCCTGGCTGAAGACGGCTGAAATGCCATAAACCGGTCCTAGGAAGCTTGTTTCCGGTCCAGGGAAGGCATGGCTTGGCAGTTCTGGCTGGACTGTTCCCATGAGACACAGGGTCAGACTGATTTGCATTTGTCCATGTCTGAACTGGGGTGGCAGAGTGGGCTAAAGAACGGTGATGGATCAAACCCAGATCTGTTGACTGGGTGTGAGTGTTTGATTGGTTCTGATGCTCTGTCCATCACCACCCTCTTTTGTACCGCTTTGTTCGCCATAAGTTGGCAGGGTATGCTCAGACGTGAGTCCCTTGCTCACATTGCCACTGGATTCAAGCAAGCCTGGCTGAAGACGGCTGAAATGCCAGAAACCCATCCTAGGAAGCTTGTTTCAGGTCCAGGGAAAGCATGGCTTGGCAGTTCAGGCTGGACTGTTCCCATGAGACACAGGGTCAGAATGATTTGCATATGGCCATGTCTGAACTGGGGTGGCAGAGTGGGCTAAAGAACGGTGATGGATCAAACCCAGATCTGTTGACTGGGTGTGAGTGTTTGATTGGTTCTGATGCTCCGTCTATCACCACCCCCTTTTGTACCGCTTTGTTCACCATAAGTTGGCAGGGTATGCTCAGACGTGAGTCCCTTGCTCACATTGCCACTGGATTCAAGCAAGCCTGGCTGAAGACGGCTGAAATGCCAGAAACCGGTCGTAGGAAGCTTGTTTCCAGTCCAGGGAAAGCATGGCTTGGCAGTTTGGGCTGGACTATTCCCATGAGGCACAGGGTCAGACTGATTTGTATATGGCCATGTCTGAACTGGGGTGGCAGAGTGGACTAAAGAACAGTGATGGTTCAAACCTAGATCTGTTGACAGGATGTGAGTGTTTGATTGGTTCTGATGCTCCGTCCATCACCACCCACTTTTGTACCGCTTTGTTCGCCATAAGTTGGCAGGGTATGCCAGACGTGAGTCCCTTGCTCACTTTGCCACTGGATTCAAACAAGCCTGGCTGAAGACGGCTGAAATGCTAGAAACCGGTCCTAGAAAGCTTGTTTCCGGTCCAGGGAAGGCATGGCTTGGCAGTTCGGGCTGGACTGTTCCCATGAGGCATAGGGTCAGACTGATTTGCATATGGCCATGTCTGAATTGGGGTGGCAGAGTGGGCTAAAGAACGGTGATGGATCAAACCCAGATCTGTTGTCTGGGTGTGAGTGTTTGATTGGTTCTGATGCTCCGTCCATCACCACCCCCTTTTGTACCGCTTTGTTCGCCATAAGTTGGCAGGGTATGCTCAGACGTGAGTCCCTTGCTCACTTTGCCACTGGATTCAAGCAAGCCTGGCTGAAATGCTAGAAACCGGTCCTAGGTAGCTTGTTTCCAGTCCAGGGAAGGCATGGTTTGGCAGTACGGGCTGGACTGTTCCCATGAGGCATACGGTCAGACTGATTTGCATTTGTACATGTCTGAACTGGGGTGGCAGAGTGGGCTAAATAACGGTGATGGATCAAACCCAGATCTGTTGACTGGGTGTGAGTGTTTGATTGGTTCTGATGCTCAGTCCATCACCACCCTCTTTTGTACCGCTTTGTTCGCCATAAGTTGGCAGGGTATGCTCAGACGTGAGTCCCTTGCTCACATTGCCACTGGATTCAAGCAAGCCTGGCTGAAGACGGCTGAAATGCCAGAAACCCGTCCTAGGAAGCTTGTTTCAGGTCCAGGGAAAGCATGGCTTGGCAGTTCAGGCTGGACTGTTCCCATGAGACACAGGGTCAGAATGATTTGCATATGGCCATGTCTGAACTGGGGTGGCAAAGTGGGCTAAAGAACGGTGATGGATCAAATCCAGATCTGTTGACTGGGTGTGAGTGTTTGATTGGTTCTGATGCTCCATTCATCACCAAATCCTTTTGTACCGCTTTGTTCGCCATAAGTTGTCAGGGTATGCTCAGACATGAGTCCCTTGCTCACTTTGCCACTGGATTCAAGCAAGCCTGGCTGAAAACGGCTGAAATGCCAGAAAACGGTCCTGGGAAGCTTGTTTCCGGTCCAGGGATGGCATGGCTTGGCAGTTCTGGTTGGACTGTTCCCATGAGGCACAGGTTCAGACTGATTTGCATATGTCCATGTCTGAACTGGGGTGGCAGAGTGGGCTAAAGAACGGTGATGGATCAAACCCAGATCTGTTGACTGGGTGTGATTGTTTGATTGGTTCTGATGCTCCGTCTATCACCACCCCCTTTTGTACCGCTTTGTTCGCCATAAGTTGGCAGGGTATGCTCAGACGTTAGTCCCTTGCTCACATTGCCACTGGATTCAAGCAAGCCTGGCTGAAGATGGCTGAAATGCCAGAAACCGGTCCTAGGAAGCTTGTTTCCGCTCCAGGGAAAGCATGGCTTGGCAGTTCGGACTGGACTGTTTCCATGAGGCACAGGGTCAGACTGATTTGCATATGGCCATGTCTGAACTGGGGTGGCAGAGTGGGCTAAAGAATGGTGATGGATCAAACCCAAATCTGTTGACTGGGTGTGAGTGTTTTATTGGTTCTGATGCTCTGTTCATCACCACACCCTTTTGTACCGCTTTGTTCGCCATAAGTTGTCAGGGTATGCTCAGACATAAGTCCCTTGCTCACTTTGCCACTGGATTCAAGCAAGCTTGGCTGAAGACGGCTGAAATGTCAGAAACCGGTCCTAGAAAGCTTGTTTGCTGTCCAGGGAAGGCATGGCTTGGCAGTTCGGGCTGGACTGTTCCCATGAAGCACAGGGTCAGACTGATTTGCATATGGCCATGTCTGAACTGGGGGGGCAGAGTGGGCTAAAGAACGGTGATGGATCAAACTCAGGTCTGTTGACTGGGTGTGAGTGTTTGATTGGTTCTGATGCTTCGTCCATCACCACCCCCTTTTGTACCGCTTTGTTCGCCATAAGTTGGCAGGGTATGCTCAGACGTGAGTCCCTTGCTCACTTTGCCACTGGATTCAAGCAAGCTTGGCTGAAGACGGCTGAAATGCCAGAAACCGGTCCTAGGAAGCTTGTTTCCGGTCCAGAGAAGGTGTGGTTTGGCAGTTCGGACTGGACTGTTCCCATGAGCCGCAGGGTCAGACCGATTTGCATATGGCCATGTCTGAACTGGGGTGGAAGAGTTGGTTATAGATTGGTGATTGATCACACCCAGATCTGTTGCCTGGGTGTGAGTGTTTGATTGGTTATGATGCTCCGTCCATCACCACTCCCTTTTGTACCGCTTTGTTCGCCATAAGTTGGCAGGGTATGTCCAGACGTGAGTCCCTTGCTCACTTTGCCACTGGATTCAAGCAAGCCTGGCTGAAGATGGCTGAAATGCTAGAAACCGGTCCCAGAAAGCTTGTTTCCGGTCCAGGGAAGGCATGGCTTGGCAGTTCGGGCTGGACTGTTCCCATGAGGCATAGGGTCAGACTGATTTGCATATGGCCATGTCTGAACTGGGGTGGCAGAGTGGGCTAAAGAACGGTGATGGATCAAACCCAGATCTTTTGTCTGGGTGTGAGTGTTTGATTGGTTCTGATACTCCGTCCATCACCACCCCCTTTTGTACCGCTTTGTTCACCATAAGTTGGCAGGGTATGCTCAGACGTGAGTCCCGTGCTCACTTTGCCACTGGATTCAAACAAGCCTGGCTGAAAACGGCTGAAATGCCATAAACCGGTCCTAGGAAGCTTGTTTCCGGTCCAGGGAAGGCATGGCTTGGCAGTTTGGTCTGGAATGTTCCCATGAGGCACAGGGTCAGACTGATTTGCATATGGCTATGTCTGAACAGGGGTGGCAGAGTGGGCCTAAAAACGGTGATGGATCAAACCCAGATCTGTTGACTGGGTGTCAGTGTTTGATTGGTTCTGATGCTCTGTCCATCACCACCCCCTTTTGTACAGCTTTGTTCACCATAAGTTGGCAGGGTATGCTCAGATGTGAGTCCCTTGCTCACTTTGCCACTGGATTCAAGCAAGCTTGGCTGAAGACAGCTGAAATGCCAGAAACCGGTCCTAGAAAGCTTGTGTCTGGTCCAGGAAAGACATGGCATGGCAGTTCGGTCTGGACTGTTCCCATGAGGCACAAGGTCAGACTGATTTGCATAGGACCATGTCTGAACTGGGGTGGCAGAGTCGGCTAAAGAACGGTGATGGATCAAACCCAGATCTGTTGACTGGGTGTCAGTGTTTGATTGGTTCTGATGCTCCGTTCATCACCACACCCTTTTGTACCGCTTTGTTCGCCATAAGTTGTCAGGGTATGCTCAGACTTGAGTCCCTTGCTCACTTTGCCACTGGATTCAAGCAAGCCTGGCTGAAGACGGCTGAAATGCCAGAAACCGGTCCTAGGAAGCTTGTTTCAGGTCCAGGGAAAGCATGGCTTGGCAGTTCAGGCTGGACTGTTCCCAAGAGACAGGGTCAGAATGATTTGCATATGGCCTTGTCTGAAATGGGATGGCAGAGTGGGCTAAAGAACGGTGATGGATCAAACCCAGATCTGTTGACTGGGTGTGAGTGTTTGATTGGTTCTGATGCTCCGTTCATCACCACACTCTTTTGTACCGCTTTGTTCGCCATAAGTTGGCAGGGTATGCTCAGACATGAGTCCCTTGCTCACTTTGCCACTGGATTCAAGCAAGCCTGGCTGAAAACGGCTGAAATGCCAGAAAACGGTCCTAGGAAGCTGGTTTCCGGTCCAGGGAAGGCATGGCTTGGCAGTTCTGGTTGGACTGTTCCCATAAGGCACAGGTTCAGACTGATTTGCATATGTCCATATCTGAACTGGGGTGGCAGAGTGGGCTAAAGAACCGTGATGGATCAAACCCAGATCTGTTGACTTGGTGTGAGTGTTTGATTGGTTCTGATGCTCCGTCCATCACCACCACCTTTTGCACCGCTTTGTTCGCCATAAGTTGGCAGGGTATGCTCAGACGTGAGTCCCTGACGGCTGAAATGCCAGAAAGCGGTCCTAGGAAGCATGTTTCCGGTCCAGAGAAGGGATGGCTTGGTAGTTCGGGCTGGACTGTTCCCATGAGGCACAGGGTCAGACTGATTTGCATATGGTGATGACTGAACTGGGGTGGCAGAGTGGGCTAAAGAACGGTGATGGATCAAACTCAGGTCTGTTGACTGGGTGTGAGTGTGTGATTGGTTCTGATGCTCCGTCCATCACCACCCCCTTTTGTACCGCTTTGCTCGCCATAAGTTGGCAGGGTATGCTCAGACGTGAGTCCCTTGCTCACTTTGCCACTGGATTCAAACAAGCCTGGCTGAAGACGGCTGAAATGCCAGAAACCGGTCATAGGAAACTTGTTTCCGGTCCAGGAATGGCATGGCTTGGCAGTTCTGGTTGGACTGTTCCCATGAGGCACAGGTTCAGACTGATTTGCATATGTCCATGTCTGAACTGGGGTGGCAGAGTGGGCTAAAGAACGGTGATGGATCAAACCCGGATCTGTTGACTGGGTGTGAGTGTTTGATTGGTTCTGATGCTCCGTCCATCACCACCCCCTTTTGTACCGCTTTGCTCGCCATAAGTTGGCAGGGTATGCTCAGACGTGAGTCCCTTGCTCACATTGCCACTGGATTCAAGCAAGCCTGGCTGAAGACGGCTGAAATGCCAGAAACCGGTCCTAGGAAGCTTGTTTCCGCTCCAGGGAAAGCATGGCTTGGCAGTTCGGACTGGACTGTTTCCATGAGGCACAGGGTCAGACTGATTTGCATATGTCCATGTCTGAACTGGGGTGGCAGAGTGGGCTAAAGAACGGTGATGGATCAAACCCGGATCTGTTGACTGGGTGTGAGTGTTTGATTGGTTCTGATGCTCTGTTCATCACCACACCCTTTTGTACCGCTTTGTTCGCCATAAGTTGTCAGGGTATGCTCAGACATAAGTCCCTTGCTCACTTTGCCACTGGATTCAAGCAAGCTTGGCTGAAGATGGCTGAAATGTCAGAAACCGGTCCTAGAAAGCTTGTTTGCTGTCCAGGGAAGGCATGGCTTGGCAGTTCGGGCTGGACTGTTCCCATGAAGCACAGGGTCAGACTGATTTGCATATGGCCATGTCTGAACTGGGGGGGCAGAGTGGGCTAAAGAACGGTGATGGATCAAACTCAGGTCTGTTGACTGGGTGTGAGTGTTTGATTGGTTCTGATGCTTCGTCCATCACCACCCCCTTTTGTACCGCTTTGTTCGCCATAAGTTGGCAGGGTATGCTCAGACGTAAGTCCCTTGCTCACTTTGCCACTGGATTCAAGCAAGCTTGGCTGAAGACGGCTGAAATGCCAGAAACCGGTCCTAGGAAGCTTGTTTCCGGTCCAGAGAAGGTGTGGTTTGGCAGTTCGGACTGGACTGTTCCCATGAGCCGCAGGGTCAGACTGATTTGCATATGGCCATGTCTGAACTGGGGTGGAAGAGTTGGTTATAGATTGGTGATTGATCACACCCAGATCTGTTGCCTAGGTGTGAGTGTTTGATTGGTTCTGATGCTCCGTCCATCACCACTCCCTTTTGTACCGCTTTGTTCGCCATAAGTTGGCAGGGTATGTCCAGACGTGAGTCCCTTGCTCACTTTGCCACTGGATTCAAGCAAGCCTGGCTAAGGATGGCTGAAATGCTAGAAACCGGTCCTAGAAAGCTTGTTTCCGGTCCAGGGAAGGCATGGCTTGGCAGTTCGGGCTGGACTGTTCCCATGAGGCATAGGCTCAGACTGATTTGCATATGGCCATGTCTGAACTGGGGTGGCAGAGTGGGCTAAAGAACGGTGATGGATCAAACCCAGATCTGTTGTCTGGGTGTGAGTGTTTGATTGGTTCTGATGCTCCGTCCATCACCACCCCCTTTTGTACCGCTTTGTTCACCATAAGTTGGCAGGGTATGCTCAGACGTGAGTCCAGTGCTCACTTTGCCACTGGATTCAAACAAGCCTGGCTGAAAACGGCTGAAATGCCATAAACCGGTCCTAGGAAGCTTGTTTCCGGTCCAGGGAAGGCATGGCTTGGCAGTTTGGTCTTGAATGTTCCCATGAGGCACAGGGTCAGACTGATTTGCATATGGCTATGTCTGAACAGGGGTGGCAGAGTGGGCCTAAAAACGGTGATGGATCAAACCCAGATCTGTTGACTGGGTGTCAGTGTTTGATTGGTTCTGATGCTCTGTCCATCACCACCCCCTTTTGTACAGCTTTGTTCACCATAAGTTGGCAGGGTATGCTCAGATGTGAGTCCCTTGCTCACTTTGCCACTGGATTCAAGCAAGCTTGGCTGAAGACAGCTGAAATGCCAGAAACTGGTCCTAGAAAGCTTGTGTCTGGTCCAGGAAAGACATGGCTTGGCAGTTCGGTCTGGACTGTTCCCATGAGGCACAAGGTCAGACTGATTTGCATAGGACCATGTCTGAACTGGGGTGGCAGAGTCGGCTAAAGAACGGTGATGGATCAAACCCAGATCTGTTGACTGGGTGTCAGTGTTTGATTGGTTCTGATGCTCCGTTCATCACCACACCCTTTTGTACCGCTTTGTTCGCCATAAGTTGTCAGGGTATGCTCCGACTTGAGTCCCTTGCTCACTTTGCCACTGGATTCAAGCAAGCCTGGCTGAAAACGGCTGAAATGCCAGAAAACGCTCCTAGGAAGCTTGTTTCTGGTCCAGGGAAGGCATGGCTTGGCAGTTCTGGCTGGACTGTTCCCATGAGGCACAGGGTCAGACGGATTTGCATTTGTCCATGTCTGAACTAGGGTGGCAGAGTGGGCTAAAGAACGGTGATGGATCAAACCCAGATATGTTGACTGGGTGTGAGTGTTTGATTGGTTCTGATGCTCTGTCCATCACCACCCTCTTTTGTACCGCTTTGTTCGCCATAAGTTGGCAGGGTATGCTCAGACGTGGGTCCCTTGCTCACATTGCCACTGGATTCAAGCAAGCTTGGCTGAAGACAGCTGAAATGCCAGAAACCGGTCCTAGAAAGCTTGTGTCTGGTCCAGGAAAGACATGGCTTGGCAGTTCGGTCTGGACTGTTCCCATGAGGCACAAGGTCAGACTGATTTGCATAGGACCATGTCTGAACTGGGGTGGCAGAGTCGGCTAAAGAACGGTGATGGATCAAACCCAGATCTGTTGACTGGGTGTCAGTGTTTGATTGGTTCTGATGCTCCGTTCATCACCACACCCTTTTGTACCGCTTTGTTCGCCATAAGTTGTCAGGGTATGCTCAGACTTGAGTCCCTTGCTCACTTTGCCACTGGATTCAAGCAAGCCTGGCTGAAGATGGCTGAAATGCCAGAAACCGGTCCTAGGAAGCTTGTTTCCGCTCCAGGGAAAGCATGGCTTGGCAGTTCGGACTGGACTGTTTCCATGAGGCACAGGGTCAGACGGATTTGCATTTGTCCATGTCTGAACTAGGGTGGCAGAGTGGGCTAAAGAACGGTGATGGATCAAACCCAGATCTGTTGACTGGGTGTGATTGTTTGATTGGTTCTGATGCTCCGTCTATCACCACCCCCTTTTGTACCGCTTTGTTCGCCATAAGTTGGCAGGGCATGCTCAGACGTTAGTCCCTTGCTCACATTGCCACTGGATTCAAGCAAGCCTGGCTGAAGATGGCTGAAATGCCAGAAACCGGTCCTAGGAAGCTTGTTTCCGCTCCAGGGAAAGCATGGCTTGGCAGTTCGGACTGGACTGTTTCCATGAGGCACAGGGTCAGACTGATTTGCATATGGCCATGTCTGAACTGGGGTGGCAGAGTGGGCTAAAGAACGGTGATGGATCAAACCCAAATCTGTTGACTGGGTGTGAGTGTTTGATTGGTTCTGATGCTCTGTTCATCACCACACCCTTTTGTACCGCTTTGTTCGCCATAAGTTGTCAGGGTATGCTCAGACATAAGTCCCTTGCTCACTTTGCCACTGGATTCAAGCAAGCTTGGCTGAAGACGGCTGAAATGTCAGAAACCGGTCCTAGAAAGCTTGTTTGCTGTCCAGGGAAGGCATGGCTTGGCAGTTCGGGCTGGACTGTTCCCATGAAGCACAGGGTCAGACTGATTTGCATATGGCCATGTCTGAACTGGGGGGGCAGAGTGGGCTAAAGAACGGTGATGGATCAAACTCAGGTCTGTTGACTGGGTGTGAGTGTTTGATTGGTTCTGATGCTTCGTCCATCACCACCCCCTTTTGTACCGCTTTGTTCGCCATAAGTTGGCAGGGTATGCTCAGACGTGAGTCCCTTGCTCACTTTGCCACTGGATTCAAGCAAGCTTGGCTGAAGACGGCTGAAATGCCAGAAACCGGTCCTAGGAAGCTTGTTTCCGGTCCAGAGAAGGTGTGGTTTGGCAGTTCGGACTGGACTGTTCCCATGAGCCGCAGGGTCAGACTGATTTGCATATGGTGATGACTGAACTGGGGTGTCAGAGTGGGCTAAAGAACGGTGATGGATCAAACTCAGGTCTGTTGACTGGGTGTGAGTGTGTGATTGGTTCTGATGCTCCGTCCATCACCACCCCCTTTTGTACCGCTTTGTTCGCCATAAGTTGGCAGGGTATGTCCAGACGTGAGTCCCTTGCTCACTTTGCCACTGGATTCAAGCAAGCCTGGCTGAAGATGGCTGAAATGCTAGAAACCGGTCCTAGAAAGCTTGTTTCCGGTCCAGGGAAGGCATGGCTTGGCAGTTCGGGCTGGACTGTTCCCATGAGGCATAGGGTCAGACTGATTTGCATATGGCCATGTCTGAACTGGGGTGGCAGAGTGGGCTAAAGAACGGTGTTGGATCAAACCCAGATCTGTTGTCTGGGTGTGAGTGTTTGTTTGGTTCTGATGCTCCGTCCATCACCACCCCCTTTTGTACCGCTTTGTTCACCATAAGTTGGCAGGGTATGCTCAGACGTGAGTCCCGTGCTCACTTTGCCACTGGATTCAAACAAGCCTGGCTGAAAACGGCTGAAATGCCATAAACCGGTCCTAGGAAGCTTGTTTCCGGTCCAGGGAAGGCATGGCTTGGCAGTTCTGGCTGGACTGTTCCCATGAGGCACAGGGTCAGAATGATTTGCATATGGCCATGTCTGAACTGGGGTGGCAGAGTGGGCTAAAGAACATTGATGGATCAAACCCAGATCTGTTGACTGGGTGTGAGTGTTTGATTGGTTCTGATGCTCCGTTCATCACCACACCCTTTTGTACCGCTTTGTTCGCCATAAGTTGTCAGGGTATGCTCAGACGTGAGTCCCGTGCTCACTTTGCCACTGGATTCAAACAAGCCTGGCTGAAAACGGCTGAAATGCCATAAACCGGTCCTAGGAAGCTTGTTTCCGGTCCAGGGAAGGCATGGCTTGGCAGTTTGGTCTTGAATGTTCCCATGAGGCACAGCGTCAGACTGATTTGCAAATGGCTATGTCTGAACAGGGGTGGCAGAGTGGGCCTAAAAACGGTGATGGATCAAACCCAGATCTGTTGACTGGGTGTCAGTGTTTGATTGGTTCTGATGCTCTGTCCATCACCACCCCCTTTTGTACAGCTTTGTTCACCATAAGTTGGCAGGGTATGCTCAGATGTAAGTCCCTTGCTCACTTTGCCACTGGATTCAAGCAAGCTTGGCTGAAGACAGCTGAAATGCCAGAAACCGGTCCTAGAAAGCTTGTGTCTGGTCCAGGAAAGACATGGCTTGGCAGTTCGGTCTGGACTGTTCCCATGAGGCACAAGGTCAGACTGATTTGCATAGGACCATGTCTGAACTGGGGTGGCAGAGTCGGCTAAAGAACGGTGATGGATCAAACCCAGATCTGTTGACTGGGTGTCAGTGTTTGATTGGTTCTGATGCTCCGTTCATCACCACACCCTTTTGTACCGCTTTGTTCGCCATAAGTTGTCAGGGTATGCTCAGACTTGAGTCCCTTGCTCACTTTGCCACTGGATTCAAGCAAGCCTGGCTGAAAACGGCTGAAATGCCAGAAAACGCTCCTAGGAAGCTTGTTTCCGGTCCAGGGAAGGCATGGCTTGGTAGTTCTGGCTGGACTGTTCCCATGAGACACAGGGTCAGAATGATTTGCATATGGCCATGTCTGAAATGGGATGGCAGAGTGGGCTAAAGAACGGTGATGGATCAAACCCAGATCTGTTGACTGGGTGTGAGTGTTTGATTGGCTCTGATGCTCTGTCCATCACCACCCTCTTTTGTACCGCTTTGTTTGCCATAAGTTGGCAGGGTATGCTCAGACGTGAGTCCCTTGCTCACATTGCCACTGGATTCTAGCAAGCCTGGCTGAAGACGGCTGAAATGCCAGAAACCGGTCCTAGGAAGCTTGTTTCAGGTCCAGGGAAAGCATGGCTTGGCAGTTCAGGCTGGACTGTTCCCATGAGACACAGGGTCAGAATGATTTGCATATGGCCATGTCTGAAATGGGATGGCAGAGTGGGCTAAAGAACGGTGATGGATCAAACCCAGATCTGTTGACTGGGTGTGAGTGTTTGATTGGTTCTGATGCTCCGTTCATCACCACACTCTTTTGTACCGCTTTGTTTGCCATAAGTTGGCAGGGTATGCTCAGACATGAGTCCCTTGCTCACTTTGCCACTGGATTCAAGCAAGCCTGGCTGAAAACGGCTGAAATGCCAGAAAACGGTCCTAGGAAGCTGGTTTCCGGTCCAGGGAAGGCATGGCTTGGCAGTTCTGGTTGGACTGTTCCCATAAGGCACAGGTTCAGACTGATTTGCATATGTCCATGTCTGAACTGGGGTGGCAGAGTGAGCTAAAGAACGGTGATGGATCAAACCCAGATCTGTTGACTTGGTGTGAGTGTTTGATTGGTTCTGATGCTCCGTCCATCACCACCACCTTTTGCACCGCTTTGTTCGCCATAAGTTGGCAGGGTATGCTCAGACGTGAGTCCCTGACGGCTGAAATGCCAGAAAGCGGTCCTAGGAAGCATGTTTCCGGTCCAGAGAAGGGATGGCTTGGTAGTTCGGGCTGGACTGTTCCCATGAGGCACAGGGTCAGACTGATTTGCATATGGTGATGACTGAACTGGGGTGGCAGAGTGGGCTAAAGAACGGTGATGGATCAAACTCAGGTCTGTTGACTGGGTGTGAGTGTGTGATTGGTTCTGATGCTCCGTCCATCACCACCCCCTTTTGTACCGCTTTGCTCGCCATAAGTTGGCAGGGTATGCTCAGACGTGAGTCCCTTGCTCACTTTGCCACTGGATTCAAGCAAGCCTGGCTGAAGACGGCTGAAATGCCAGAAACCGGTCCTAGGAAGCTTGTTTCCGGTCCAGGGAAGGTGTGGTTTGGCAGTTCGGACTGGACTGTTCCCATGAGCCGCAGGGTCAGACTGATTTGCATATGGCCATGTCTGAACTGGGGTGGAAGAGTTGGTTAAAGATTGGTGATTGATCAAACCCAGATCTGTTTCCTGGGTGTGAGTGTTTGATTGGTTCTGATGCTCCGTCCATCACCACTCCCTTTTGTACCGCTTTGTTCGCCATAAGTTGGCAGGGTATGCCCAGACGTGAGTCCCTTGCTCACGTTGCCCCTGGATTCAAGCAAGCCTGGCGGATGATGGCTGAAATGCTAGAAACCGGTCCTAGAAAGTTTGTTTCCGGTCCAGGGAAGGCATGGCTTGGCAGTTCGGGCTGGACTGTTCCCATGAGGCATAGGGTCAGACTGATTTGCATATGGCCATGTCTGAACTGGGGTGGCAGAGTGGGCTAAAGAACGGTGATGGATCAAACCCAGATCTGTTGTCTGGGTGTGAGTGTTTGATTGGTTCTAATGCTCCGTCCATCACCACCCCCTTTTGTACCGCTTTGTTCGCCATAACTTGGCAGGGTATGCTCAGACGTGAGTCCCTTGCTCACTTTGCCACTGGATTCAAGCAAGCCTGGCTGAAGACGGCTAAAATGCCAGAAACTGGTCGTAGGAAGCTTGTTTCCAGTTCAGGGAAGGCATGGCTTGGCAGTTTGGGCTGGACTGTTCCCATGAGGCACAGGGTCAGACTGATTTGCATATGGCCATGTCTGAACTGGGGTGGCAGAGTGGGCTAAAGAACGTTGATGGATCAAACCCAGATCTGTTGACTTGGTGTGAGTGTTTGATTGGTTCTGATGCTCCGTTCATCACCACACCCTTTTGTACCGCTTTGTTCGCCATAAGTTGTCAGGGTATGCTCAGACATGAGTCCCTTGCTCACTTTGCCACTGGATTCAAGCAAGCCTGGCTGAAAATGGCTGAAATGCCAGAAAACGGTCCTAGGAAGCTTGTTTCCGTTCCAGGGAAGGCATGGCTTGGCAGTTCTGGTTGGACTGTTCCCATGAGGCACAGGTTCAGACTGATTTCCATATGTCCATGTCTGAACTGGGGTGGCAGAGAGGGCTAAAGAACGGTGATGGATCAAACCCAGATCAGTTGACTGGGTGTGAGTGTTTGATTGGTTCTGATGCTCCGTCTATCACCACCCCCTTTTGTACCGCTTTGTTCGCCATAAGTTGGCAGGGTATGCTCAGACGTGAGTCCGTTGCTCTCATTGCCACTGGATTCAAGCAAGCCTGGCTGAAGACGGCTGAAATGCCAGGAACCGGTCCTAGGAAGCTTGTTTCCGGTCCAGGGAAAGCATGGCTTGGCAGTTCGGGCTGGACTGTTTCCATGAGGCACAGGGTCAGACTGATTTGCATATGGCCATGTCTGAACTGGGGTGGCAGAGTGGGCTAAAGAACGGTGATGGATCAAACCCAGATCTGTTGACTGGGTGTGAGTGTTTGATTGGTTGTGATGCTCTGTTCATCACCACACCCTTTTGTACCGCTTTGTTCGCCATAAGTTGTCAGGGTATGCTCAGACATAAGTCCCTTGCTCACTTTGCCACTGGATTCAAGCAAGCCTGGCTGAAAACGGCTGAAATGCCAGAAAACGGTCCTAGGAAGCTGGTTTCCGGTCCAGGGAAGGCATGGCTTGGCAGTTCTGGTTGGACTGTTCCCATAAGGCACAGGTTCAGACTGATTTGCATATGGCCATGTCTGAACTGGGGTGGCAGAGTGGGCTAAAGAACGGTGATGGATCAAACCCAGATCTGTTGACTTGGTGTGAGTGTTTGATTGGTTCTGATGCTCCGTCCATCACCACCACCTTTTGCACCGCTTTGTTCGCCATAAGTTGGCAGGGTATGCTCAGACGTGAGCCCCTGACGGCTGAAATGCCAGAAAGCGGTCCTAGGAAGCATGTTTCCGGTCCAGAGAAGGGATGGCTTGGTAGTTCGGGCTGGACTGTTCCCATGAGGCACAGGGTCAGACTGATTTGCATATGGTGATGACTGAACTGGGGTGGCAGAGTGGGCTAAAGAACGGTGATGGATCAAACTCAGGTCTGTTGACTGGGTGTGAGTGTTTGATTGGTTCTGATGCTCGGTCCATCACCACCCCCTTTTGTACCGCTTTGTTCGCCATAAGTTGGCAGGGTATGCTCAGACGTGAGTCCCTTGCTCACTTTGCCACTGGATTCAAGCAAGCCTGGCTGAAGACGGCTAAAATGCCAGAAACCGGTCCTAGGAAGCTTGTTTCCGGTCCAGGGAAGGTGTGGTTTGGCAGTTCGGACTGGACTGTTCCCATGAGCCGCAGGGTCAGACTGATTTGCATATGGCCATGTCTGAACTGGGGTGGAAGAGTTGGTTTAAGATTGGTGATTGATCAAACCCAGATCTGTTGCCTGGGTGTGAGTGTTTGATTGGTTCTGATGCTCCGTCCATCACCACTCGCTTTTGTACCGCTTTGTTCGCCATAAGTTGGCAGGGTATGCTCAGACGTGAGTCCCTTGCTCACTTTGCCACTGGATTCAAGCAAGCCTGGCTGAAGATGGCTGAAATGCTAGAAACCGGTCCTAGAAAGCTTGTTTCCTGTCCAGGGAAGGCATGGCTTGGCAGTTCGGGCTGGACTGTTCCCATGAGGCATAGGGTCAGACTGATTTTCATATGGCCATGTCTGAACTGGGGTGGCAGAGTGGGCTAAAGAACGGTGATGGATCAAACCCAGATCTGTTGTCTGGGTGTGAGTGTTTGATTGGTTCTGATGCTCCGTCCATCACCACCCCCTTTTGTACCGCTTTGTTCGCCATAAGTTGGCAGGGTATGCTCAGACGTGAGTCCCTTGCTCACTTTGCCATTGGATTCAAGCAAGCCTGTCTGAAGACGGCTAAAATGCCAGAAACCGGTCGTAGGAAGCTTGTTTCCAGTCCAGGGAAGGCATGGCTTGGCAGTTTGGGCTGGACTGTTCCCATGAGGCACAGGGTCAGACTGATTTGTATATGGCCATGTCTGAACTGGGGTGGCAGAGTAGACTAAAGAACGGTGATGGTTCAAACCCAGATCTGTTGACAGGATGTGAGTGTTTGATTGGTTCTGATGCTCCGTCCATCACCACCCCCTTTTGTACCGCTTTGTTCGCCATAAGTTGGCAGGGTATGCTCAGACGTGAGTCCCTTGCTCACTTTGCCACTGGATTCAAGCAAGACTGGCTGAAGACGGCTAAAATGCCAGAAACCGGTCCTAGGAAGCTTGTTTCCGGTCCAGGGAAGGTGTGGTTTGGCAGTTCGGACTGGACTGTTCCCATGAGCCGCAGGGCCAGACTGATTTGCATATGGCCATGTCTGAACTGGGGTGGAAGAGTTGGTTAAAGATTGGTGATTGATCAAACCCAGATCTGTTGCCTGGGTGTGAGTGTTTGATTGGTTCTGATGCTCCGTCCATCACCACTTCCTTTTGTACCGCTTTGTTCGCCATAAGTTGGCAGGGTATGCCCAGACGTGAGTCCCTTGCTCACTTTGCCACTGGATTCAAGCAAGCCTGGCTGAAGATGGCTGAAATGCTAGAAACCGGTCCTAGAAAGCTTGTTTCCGGTCCAGGGAAGGCATGGCTTGGCAGTTCGGGCTGGACGGTTCCCATGAGGCATAGGGTCAGACTGATTTGCATATGGCCATGTCTGAACTGGGGTGGCAGAGTGGGCTAAAGAACGGTGATGGATCAAACCCAGATCTGTTGTCTGGGTGTGAGTGTTTGATTGGTTCTGATGCTCCGTCCATCACCACCCCCTTTTGTACCGCTTTGTTCGCCATAAGTTGGCAGGGTATGCTCAGACGTGAGTCCCTTGCTCACTTTGCCACTGGATTCAAGCAAGCCTGTCTGAAGAAGGCTAAAATGCCAGAAACCGGTCCTAGGAAGCTTGTTTCCAGTCCAGGGAAGGCATGGCTTGGCAGTTTGGGCTGGACTGTTCCCATGAAGCACAGGGTCAGACTGATTTGTATATGGCCATGTCTGAACTGGGGTGGCAGAGTCGACTAAAGAACGGTGATGGTTCAAACCCAGATCTGTTGACAGGATGTGAGTGTTTGATTGGTTCTGATGCTCCGTCCATCACCACCCCCTTTTGTACCGCTTTGTTCGCTATAAGTTGGCAGGGTATGCTCAGAAGTGAGTCCCTTGCTCACTTTGCCACTGGATTCAAATAAGCCTGGCTGAAGACGGCTGAAATGCCATAAACCTGTCCTAGGAAGTGTGTTTCCGGTCCAGGGAAGGCATGGCTTGGCAGTTCTGGCTGGACTGTTCCCATGAAGCACAGGGTCAGACTGATTTGCATATGGCCATGTCTGAACTGGGGGGGCAGAGTGGGCTAAAGAACGGTGATGGATCAAACTCAGGTCTGTTGACTGGGTGTGAGTGTTTGATTGGTTCTGATGCTCCGTCCATCACCACCCCTTTTGTACCGCTTTGTTCGCCATAAGTTGGCAGGGTATGCTCAGACGTGAGTCCCTTGCTCACTTTGCCACTGGATTCAAGCAAGCTTGGCTGAAGACGGCTGAAATGCCAGAAACCGGTCCTAGGAAGCTTGTTTCCGGTCCAGGGAAGGTGTGGTTTGGCAGTTCGGATTGGACTGTTCCCATGAGCCGCAGGGTCAGACTGATTTGCATATGGCCATGTCTGAACTGGGGTGGAAGAGTTGGTTAAAGATTGGTGATTGATCAAACCCAGATCTGTTGCCTGGGTGTGAGTGTTTGATTGGTTCTGATGCTCCATCCATCACCACTCCCATTTGTACCGCTTTGTTCGCCATAAGTTGGCAGGGTATGCCCAGACGTGAGTCCCTTGCTCACTTTGCCACTGGATTCAAGCAAGCCTGGCTGAAGGTGGCTGAAATGCTAGAAACCGGTCCTAGGAAGCTTGTTTCAGGTCCAGGGAAAGCATGGCTTGGCAGTTCAGGCTGGACTGTTCCCATGAGACACAGGGTCAGAATGATTTGCATATGGCCATGTCTGAACTGGGGTGACAGAGTGGGCTAAAGAACGGTGATGGATCAAACCCAGATCTGTTGACTGGGTGTGAGTGTTTGATTGGTTCTGATGCTCCGTTCATCACCACCCCCTTTTGTACCGCTTTGTTCGCCATAAGTTGGCAGGGTATGCTCAGACGTGAGTCCCTTGCTCAGATTGCCACTGGATTCAAGCAAGCCTGGCTGAAGACGGCTGAAATGTCAGAAACCGGGCCTAGGAAGCTTGTTTCCGGTCCAAGGAAAGCATGGCTTGGCAGTTCGGGCTGGACTGTTTCCATGAGGCACAGGGTCAGACTGATTTGCATATGGCCATGTCTGTACTGGGGTGGCAGAGTGGGCTAAAGAACGGTGATGGATCAAACCCAGATCTGTTGACTGGGTGTGAGTGTTTGATTGGTTCTGATGCTCTGTTCATCACCACACCCTTTTGTACCGCTTTGTTCGCCATAAGTTGTCAGGGTATGCTCAGACATAAGTCCCTTGCTCACTTTGCCACTGGATTCAAGCAAGCTTGGCTGAAGACGGCTGAAATGTCAGAAACCGGTCCTAGAAAGCTTGTTTGCTGTCCAGGGAAGGCATGGCTTGGCAGTTCGGGCTGGACTGTTCCCATGAAGCACAGGGTCAGACTGATTTGCATATGGCCATGTCTGAACTGGGGGGGCAGAGTGGACTAAAGAACGGTGATGGATCAAACTCAGGTCTGTTGACTGGGTGTGAGTGTTTGATTGGTTCTGATGCTTCGTCCATAACCACCCCCTTTTGTACCGCTTTGTTCGCCATAAGTTGTCAGGGTATGCTCAGACGTGAGTCCCTTGCTCACATTGCCACTGGATTCAAGCAAGCCTGGCTAAAGATGGCTGAAATGCCAGATACCGGTCCTAGGAAGCTTGTTTCAGGTCCAGGGAAAGCATAGCTTGGCAGTTCAGGCTGGACTGTTCCCATGAGACACAGGGTCAGAATGATTTGCATATGGCCATGTCTGAACTGGGGTGGCAGAGTGGGCTAAAGAACGGTGATGGATCAAACCCAGATCTGTTGACTGGGTGTGAGTGTTTGATTGGTTCTGATGCTCCGTTTATCACCACACGCTTTTGTACCGCTTTGTTCGCCATAAGTTGGCAGGGTATGCTCAGACATGAGTCCCTTGCTCACTTTGCCACTGGATTCAAGCAAGCCTGGCTGAAAACGGCTGAAATGCCCGAAAACGGTCCTAGGAAGCTGGTTTCTGGTCCAGGGAAGGCATGGCTTGGCAGTTCTGGTTGGACTGTTCCCATAAGGCACAGGTTCAGACTGATTTGCATATGTCCATGTCTGAACTGGGGTGTCAGAGTGGGCTAAAGAACGGTGATGGATCAAACCCAGATCTGTTGACTTGGTGTGAGTGTTTGATTGGTTCTGATGCTCCGTCCATCACCACCACCTTTTGCACCGCTTTGTTCGCCATAAGTTGGCAGGGTATGCTCAGGCGTGAGTCCCTGACGGCTGAAATGCCAGAAAGCGGTCATAGGAAGCATGTTTCCGGTCCAGAGAAGGGATGGCTTGGTAGTTCGGGCTGGACTGTTCCCATGAGGCACAGGGTCAGACTGATTTGCATATGGTGATGACTGAGCTGGGGTGGCAGAGTGGGCTAAAGAACGGTGATGGATCAAACCCAGATCTGTTGACAGGATGTGAGTGTTTGATTGGTTCTGATGCTCCGTCCATCACCACCCCCTTTTGTACCGCTTTGTTCGCCATAAGTTGGCAGGGTATGCTCAGACGTGAGTCCCTTGCTCACTTTGCCACTGGATTCAAGCAAGACTGGCTGAAGACGGCTAAAATGCCAGAAACCGGTCCTAGGAAGCTTGTTTCCGGTCCAGGGAAGGTGTGGTTTGGCAGTTCGGACTGGACTGTTCCCATGAGCCGCAGGGTCAGACTGATTTGCATATGGCCATGTCTGAACTGGGGTGGAAGAGTTGGTTAAAGATTGGTGATTGATCAAACCCAGATCTGTTGCCTGGGTGTGAGTGTTTGATTGGTTCTGATGCTCCGTCCATCACCACTTCCTTTTGTACCGCTTTGTTCGCCATAAGTTGGCAGGGTATGCCCAGACGTGAGTCCCTTGCTCACTTTGCCACTGGATTCAAGCAAGCCTGGCTGAAGATGGCTGAAATGCTACAAACCGGTCCTAGAAAGCTTGTTTCCGGTCCAGGGAAGGCATGGCTTGGCAGTTCGGGCTGGACGGTTCCCATGAGGCATAGGGTCAGACTGATTTGCATATGGCCATGTCTGAACTGGGGTGGCAGAGTGGGTTAAAGAACGGTGATGGATCAAACCCAGATCTGTTGTCTGGGTGTGAGTGTTTGATTGTCTGAACTGGGGTGGCAGAGAGGGCTAAAGAACGGTGATGGATCAAACCCAGATCAGTTGACTGGGTGTGAGTGTTTGATTGGTTCTGATGCTCCGTCTATCACCACCCCCTTTTGTACCGCTTTGTTCGCCATAAATTGGCAGGGTATGCTCAGACGTGAGTCCGTTGCTCACATTGCCACTGGATTCAAGCAAGCCTGGCTGAAGACGGCTGAAATGCCAGGAACCGGTCCTAGGAAGCTTGTTTCCGGTCCAGGGAAAGCATGGCTTGGCAGTTCGGGCTGGACTGTTTCCATGAGGCACAGGGTCAGACTGATTTGCATATGGCCATGTCTGAACTGGGGTGGCAGAGTGGGCTAAAGAACGGTGATGGATCAAACCCAGATCTGTTGACTGGGTGTGAGTGTTTGATTGGTTGTGATGCTCTGTTCATCACCACACCCTTTTGTACCGCTTTGTTCGCCATAAGTTGTCAGGGTATGCTCAGACATAAGTCCCTTGCTCACTTTGCCACTGGATTCAAGCAAGCCTGGCTGAAAACGGCTGAAATGCCAGAAAACGGTCCTAGGAAGCTGGTTTCCGGTCCAGGGAAGGCATGGCTTGGCAGTTCTGGTTGGACTGTTCCCATAAGGCACAGGTTCAGACTGATTTGCATATGGCCATGTCTGAACTGGGGTGGCAGAGTGGGCTAAAGAACGGTGATGGATCAAACCCAGATCTGTTGACTTGGTGTGAGTGTTTGATTGGTTCTGATGCTCCGTCCATCACCACCACCTTTTGCACCGCTTTGTTCGCCATAAGTTGGCAGGGTATGCTCAGACGTGAGCCCCTGACGGCTGAAATGCCAGAAAGCGGTCCTAGGAAGCATGTTTCCGGTCCAGAGAAGGGATGGCTTGGTAGTTCGGGCTGGACTGTTCCCATGAGGCACAGGGTCAGACTGATTTGCATATGGTGATGACTGAACTGGGGTGGCAGAGTGGGCTAAAGAACGGTGATGGATCAAACTCAGGTCTGTTGACTGGGTGTGAGTGTTTGATTGGTTCTGATGCTCGGTCCATCACCACCCCCTTTTGTACCGCTTTGTTCGCCATAAGTTGGCAGGGTATGCTCAGACGTGAGTCCCTTGCTCACTTTGCCACTGGATTCAAGCAAGCCTGGCTGAAGACGGCTAAAATGCCAGAAACCGGTCCTAGGAAGCTTGTTTCCGGTCCAGGGAAGGTGTGGTTTGGCAGTTCGGACTGGACTGTTCCCATGAGCCGCAGGGTCAGACTGATTTGCATATGGCCATGTCTGAACTGGGGTGGAAGAGTTGGTTTAAGATTGGTGATTGATCAAACCCAGATCTGTTGCCTGGGTGTGAGTGTTTGATTGGTTCTGATGCTCCGTCCATCACCACTCGCTTTTGTACCGCTTTGTTCGCCATAAGTTGGCAGGGTATGCTCAGACGTGAGTCCCTTGCTCACTTTGCCACTGGATTCAAGCAAGCCTGGCTGAAGATGGCTGAAATGCTAGAAACCGGTCCTAGAAAGCTTGTTTCCTGTCCAGGGAAGGCATGGCTTGGCAGTTCGGGCTGGACTGTTCCCATGAGGCATAGGGTCAGACTGATTTTCATATGGCCATGTCTGAACTGGGGTGGCAGAGTGGGCTAAAGAACGGTGATGGATCAAACCCAGATCTGTTGTCTGGGTGTGAGTGTTTGATTGGTTCTGATGCTCCGTCCATCACCACCCCCTTTTGTACCGCTTTGTTCGCCATAAGTTGGCAGGGTATGCTCAGACGTGAGTCCCTTGCTCACTTTGCCATTGGATTCAAGCAAGCCTGTCTGAAGACGGCTAAAATGCCAGAAACCGGTCGTAGGAAGCTTGTTTCCAGTCCAGGGAAGGCATGGCTTGGCAGTTTGGGCTGGACTGTTCCCATGAGGCACAGGGTCAGACTGATTTGTATATGGCCATGTCTGAACTGGGGTGGCAGAGTAGACTAAAGAACGGTGATGGTTCAAACCCAGATCTGTTGACAGGATGTGAGTGTTTGATTGGTTCTGATGCTCCGTCCATCACCACCCCCTTTTGTACCGCTTTGTTCGCCATAAGTTGGCAGGGTATGCTCAGACGTGAGTCCCTTGCTCACTTTGCCACTGGATTCAAGCAAGACTGGCTGAAGACGGCTAAAATGCCAGAAACCGGTCCTAGGAAGCTTGTTTCCGGTCCAGGGAAGGTGTGGTTTGGCAGTTCGGACTGGACTGTTCCCATGAGCCGCAGGGCCAGACTGATTTGCATATGGCCATGTCTGAACTGGGGTGGAAGAGTTGGTTAAAGATTGGTGATTGATCAAACCCAGATCTGTTGCCTGGGTGTGAGTGTTTGATTGGTTCTGATGCTCCGTCCATCACCACTTCCTTTTGTACCGCTTTGTTCGCCATAAGTTGGCAGGGTATGCCCAGACGTGAGTCCCTTGCTCACTTTGCCACTGGATTCAAGCAAGCCTGGCTGAAGATGGCTGAAATGCTAGAAACCGGTCCTAGAAAGCTTGTTTCCGGTCCAGGGAAGGCATGGCTTGGCAGTTCGGGCTGGACGGTTCCCATGAGGCATAGGGTCAGACTGATTTGCATATGGCCATGTCTGAACTGGGGTGGCAGAGTGGGCTAAAGAACGGTGATGGATCAAACCCAGATCTGTTGTCTGGGTGTGAGTGTTTGATTGGTTCTGATGCTCCGTCCATCACCACCCCCTTTTGTACCGCTTTGTTCGCCATAAGTTGGCAGGGTATGCTCAGACGTGAGTCCCTTGCTCACTTTGCCACTGGATTCAAGCAAGCCTGTCTGAAGAAGGCTAAAATGCCCGAAACCGGTCCTAGGAAGCTTGTTTCCAGTCCAGGGAAGGCATGGCTTGGCAGTTTGGGCTGGACTGTTCCCATGAAGCACAGGGTCAGACTGATTTGTATATGGCCATGTCTGAACTGGGGTGGCAGAGTCGACTAAAGAACGGTGATGGTTCAAACCCAGATCTGTTGACAGGATGTGAGTGTTTGATTGGTTCTGATGCTCCGTCCATCACCACCCCCTTTTGTACCGCTTTGTTCGCTATAAGTTGGCAGGGTATGCTCAGAAGTGAGTCCCTTGCTCACTTTGCCACTGGATTCAAATAAGCCTGGCTGAAGACGGCTGAAATGCCATAAACCTGTCCTAGGAAGTGTGTTTCCGGTCCAGGGAAGGCATGGCTTGGCAGTTCTGGCTGGACTGTTCCCATGAAGCACAGGGTCAGACTGATTTGCATATGGCCATGTCTGAACTGGGGGGGCAGAGTGGGCTAAAGAACGGTGATGGATCAAACTCAGGTCTGTTGACTGGGTGTGAGTGTTTGATTGGTTCTGATGCTCCGTCCATCACCACCCCTTTTGTACCGCTTTGTTCGCCATAAGTTGGCAGGGTATGCTCAGACGTGAGTCCCTTGCTCACTTTGCCACTGGATTCAAGCAAGCTTGGCTGAAGACGGCTGAAATGCCAGAAACCGGTCCTAGGAAGCTTGTTTCCGGTCCAGGGAAGGTGTGGTTTGGCAGTTCGGATTGGACTGTTCCCATGAGCCGCAGGGTCAGACTGATTTGCATATGGCCATGTCTGAACTGGGGTGGAAGAGTTGGTTAAAGATTGGTGATTGATCAAACCCAGATCTGTTGCCTGGGTGTGAGTGTTTGATTGGTTCTGATGCTCCATCCATCACCACTCCCATTTGTACCGCTTTGTTCGCCATAAGTTGGCAGGGTATGCCCAGACGTGAGTCCCTTGCTCACTTTGCCACTGGATTCAAGCAAGCCTGGCTGAAGGTGGCTGAAATGCTAGAAACCGGTCCTAGGAAGCTTGTTTCAGGTCCAGGGAAAGCATGGCTTGGCAGTTCAGGCTGGACTGTTCCCATGAGACACAGGGTCAGAATGATTTGCATATGGCCATGTCTGAACTGGGGTGACAGAGTGGGCTAAAGAACGGTGATGGATCAAACCCAGATCTGTTGACTGGGTGTGAGTGTTTGATTGGTTCTGATGCTCCGTTCATCACCACCCCCTTTTGTACCGCTTTGTTCGCCATAAGTTGGCAGGGTATGCTCAGACGTGAGTCCCTTGCTCAGATTGCCACTGGATTCAAGCAAGCCTGGCTGAAGACGGCTGAAATGTCAGAAACCGGGCCTAGGAAGCTTGTTTCCGGTCCAAGGAAAGCATGGCTTGGCAGTTCGGGCTGGACTGTTTCCATGAGGCACAGGGTCAGACTGATTTGCATATGGCCATGTCTGTACTGGGGTGGCAGAGTGGGCTAAAGAACGGTGATGGATCAAACCCAGATCTGTTGACTGGGTGTGAGTGTTTGATTGGTTCTGATGCTCTGTTCATCACCACACCCTTTTGTACCGCTTTGTTCGCCATAAGTTGTCAGGGTATGCTCAGACATAAGTCCCTTGCTCACTTTGCCACTGGATTCAAGCAAGCTTGGCTGAAGACGGCTGAAATGTCAGAAACCGGTCCTAGAAAGCTTGTTTGCTGTCCAGGGAAGGCATGGCTTGGCAGTTCGGGCTGGACTGTTCCCATGAAGCACAGGGTCAGACTGATTTGCATATGGCCATGTCTGAACTGGGGGGGCAGAGTGGACTAAAGAACGGTGATGGATCAAACTCAGGTCTGTTGACTGGGTGTGAGTGTTTGATTGGTTCTGATGCTTCGTCCATAACCACCCCCTTTTGTACCGCTTTGTTCGCCATAAGTTGTCAGGGTATGCTCAGACGTGAGTCCCTTGCTCACATTGCCACTGGATTCAAGCAAGCCTGGCTAAAGATGGCTGAAATGCCAGATACCGGTCCTAGGAAGCTTGTTTCAGGTCCAGGGAAAGCATAGCTTGGCAGTTCAGGCTGGACTGTTCCCATGAGACACAGGGTCAGAATGATTTGCATATGGCCATGTCTGAACTGGGGTGGCAGAGTGGGCTAAAGAACGGTGATGGATCAAACCCAGATCTGTTGACTGGGTGTGAGTGTTTGATTGGTTCTGATGCTCCGTTTATCACCACACGCTTTTGTACCGCTTTGTTCGCCATAAGTTGGCAGGGTATGCTCAGACATGAGTCCCTTGCTCACTTTGCCACTGGATTCAAGCAAGCCTGGCTGAAAACGGCTGAAATGCCCGAAAACGGTCCTAGGAAGCTGGTTTCTGGTCCAGGGAAGGCATGGCTTGGCAGTTCTGGTTGGACTGTTCCCATAAGGCACAGGTTCAGACTGATTTGCATATGTCCATGTCTGAACTGGGGTGTCAGAGTGGGCTAAAGAACGGTGATGGATCAAACCCAGATCTGTTGACTTGGTGTGAGTGTTTGATTGGTTCTGATGCTCCGTCCATCACCACCACCTTTTGCACCGCTTTGTTCGCCATAAGTTGGCAGGGTATGCTCAGGCGTGAGTCCCTGACGGCTGAAATGCCAGAAAGCGGTCATAGGAAGCATGTTTCCGGTCCAGAGAAGGGATGGCTTGGTAGTTCGGGCTGGACTGTTCCCATGAGGCACAGGGTCAGACTGATTTGCATATGGTGATGACTGAGCTGGGGTGGCAGAGTGGGCTAAAGAACGGTGATGGATCAAACCCAGATCTGTTGACAGGATGTGAGTGTTTGATTGGTTCTGATGCTCCGTCCATCACCACCCCCTTTTGTACCGCTTTGTTCGCCATAAGTTGGCAGGGTATGCTCAGACGTGAGTCCCTTGCTCACTTTGCCACTGGATTCAAGCAAGACTGGCTGAAGACGGCTAAAATGCCAGAAACCGGTCCTAGGAAGCTTGTTTCCGGTCCAGGGAAGGTGTGGTTTGGCAGTTCGGACTGGACTGTTCCCATGAGCCGCAGGGTCAGACTGATTTGCATATGGCCATGTCTGAACTGGGGTGGAAGAGTTGGTTAAAGATTGGTGATTGATCAAACCCAGATCTGTTGCCTGGGTGTGAGTGTTTGATTGGTTCTGATGCTCCGTCCATCACCACTTCCTTTTGTACCGCTTTGTTCGCCATAAGTTGGCAGGGTATGCCCAGACGTGAGTCCCTTGCTCACTTTGCCACTGGATTCAAGCAAGCCTGGCTGAAGATGGCTGAAATGCTACAAACCGGTCCTAGAAAGCTTGTTTCCGGTCCAGGGAAGGCATGGCTTGGCAGTTCGGGCTGGACGGTTCCCATGAGGCATAGGGTCAGACTGATTTGCATATGGCCATGTCTGAACTGGGGTGGCAGAGTGGGTTAAAGAACGGTGATGGATCAAACCCAGATCTGTTGTCTGGGTGTGAGTGTTTGATTGTCTGAACTGGGGTGGCAGAGAGGGCTAAAGAACGGTGATGGATCAAACCCAGATCAGTTGACTGGGTGTGAGTGTTTGATTGGTTCTGATGCTCCGTCTATCACCACCCCCTTTTGTACCGCTTTGTTCGCCATAAATTGGCAGGGTATGCTCAGACGTGAGTCCGTTGCTCACATTGCCACTGGATTCAAGCAAGCCTGGCTGAAGACGGCTGAAATGCCAGGAACCGGTCCTAGGAAGCTTGTTTCCGGTCCAGGGAAAGCATGGCTTGGCAGTTCGGGCTGGACTGTTTCCATGAGGCACAGGGTCAGACTGATTTGCATATGGCCATGTCTGAACTGGGGTGGCAGAGTGGGCTAAAGAACGGTGATGGATCAAACCCAGATCTGTTGACTGGGTGTGAGTGTTTGATTGGTTGTGATGCTCTGTTCATCACCACACCCTTTTGTACCGCTTTGTTCGCCATAAGTTGTCAGGGTATGCTCAGACATAAGTCCCTTGCTCACTTTGCCACTGGATTCAAGCAAGCCTGGCTGAAAACGGCTGAAATGCCAGAAAACGGTCCTAGGAAGCTGGTTTCCGGTCCAGGGAAGGCATGGCTTGGCAGTTCTGGTTGGACTGTTCCCATAAGGCACAGGTTCAGACTGATTTGCATATGGCCATGTCTGAACTGGGGTGGCAGAGTGGGCTAAAGAACGGTGATGGATCAAACCCAGATCTGTTGACTTGGTGTGAGTGTTTGATTGGTTCTGATGCTCCGTCCATCACCACCACCTTTTGCACCGCTTTGTTCGCCATAAGTTGGCAGGGTATGCTCAGACGTGAGCCCCTGACGGCTGAAATGCCAGAAAGCGGTCCTAGGAAGCATGTTTCCGGTCCAGAGAAGGGATGGCTTGGTAGTTCGGGCTGGACTGTTCCCATGAGGCACAGGGTCAGACTGATTTGCATATGGTGATGACTGAACTGGGGTGGCAGAGTGGGCTAAAGAACGGTGATGGATCAAACTCAGGTCTGTTGACTGGGTGTGAGTGTTTGATTGGTTCTGATGCTCGGTCCATCACCACCCCCTTTTGTACCGCTTTGTTCGCCATAAGTTGGCAGGGTATGCTCAGACGTGAGTCCCTTGCTCACTTTGCCACTGGATTCAAGCAAGCCTGGCTGAAGACGGCTAAAATGCCAGAAACCGGTCCTAGGAAGCTTGTTTCCGGTCCAGGGAAGGTGTGGTTTGGCAGTTCGGACTGGACTGTTCCCATGAGCCGCAGGGTCAGACTGATTTGCATATGGCCATGTCTGAACTGGGGTGGAAGAGTTGGTTTAAGATTGGTGATTGATCAAACCCAGATCTGTTGCCTGGGTGTGAGTGTTTGATTGGTTCTGATGCTCCGTCCATCACCACTCCCTTTTGTACCGCTTTGTTCGCCATAAGTTGGCAGGGTATGCTCAGACGTGAGTCCCTTGCTCACTTTGCCACTGGATTCAAGCAAGCCTGGCTGAAGATGGCTGAAATGCTAGAAACCGGTCCTAGAAAGCTTGTTTCCTGTCCAGGGAAGGCATGGCTTGGCAGTTCGGGCTGGACTGTTCCCATGAGGCATAGGGTCAGACTGATTTTCATATGGCCATGTCTGAACTGGGGTGGCAGAGTGGGCTAAAGAACGGTGATGGATCAAACCCAGATCTGTTGTCTGGGTGTGAGTGTTTGATTGGTTCTGATGCTCCGTCCATCACCACCCCCTTTTGTACCGCTTTGTTCGCCATAAGTTGGCAGGGTATGCTCAGACGTGAGTCCCTTGCTCACTTTGCCATTGGATTCAAGCAAGCCTGTCTGAAGACGGCTAAAATGCCAGAAACCGGTCGTAGGAAGCTTGTTTCCAGTCCAGGGAAGGCATGGCTTGGCAGTTTGGGCTGGACTGTTCCCATGAGGCACAGGGTCAGACTGATTTGTATATGGCCATGTCTGAACTGGGGTGGCAGAGTAGACTAAAGAACGGTGATGGTTCAAACCCAGATCTGTTGACAGGATGTGAGTGTTTGATTGGTTCTGATGCTCCGTCCATCACCACCCCCTTTTGTACCGCTTTGTTCGCCATAAGTTGGCAGGGTATGGTCAGACGTGGGTCCCTTGCTCACTTTGCCACTGGATTCAAGCAAGACTGGCTGAAGACGGCTAAAATGCCAGAAACCGGTCCTAGGAAGCTTGTTTCCGGTCCAGGGAAGGTGTGGTTTGGCAGTTCGGACTGGACTGTTCCCATGAGCCGCAGGGTCAGACTGATTTGCATATGGCCATGTCTGAACTGGGGTGGAAGAGTTGGTTAAAGATTGGTGATTGATCAAACCCAGATCTGTTGCCTGGGTGTGAGTGTTTGATTGGTTCTGATGCTCCGTCCATCACCACTTCCTTTTGTACCGCTTTGTTCGCCATAAGTTGGCAGGGTATGCCCAGACGTGAGTCCCTTGCTCACTTTGCCACTGGATTCAAGCAAGCCTGGCTGAAGATGGCTGAAATGCTAGAAACCGGTCCTAGAAAGCTTGTTTCCGGTCCAGGGAAGGCATGGCTTGGCAGTTCGGGCTGGACGGTTCCCATGAGGCATAGGGTCAGACTGATTTGCATATGGCCATGTCTGAACTGGGGTGGCAGAGTGGGCTAAAGAACGGTGATGGATCAAACCCAGATCTGTTGTCTGGGTGTGAGTGTTTGATTGGTTCTGATGCTCCGTCCATCACCACCCCCTTTTGTACCGCTTTGTTCGCCATAAGTTGGCAGGGTATGCTCAGACGTGAGTCCCTTGCTCACTTTGCCACTGGATTCAAGCAAGCCTGTCTGAAGAAGGCTAAAATGCCCGAAACCGGTCCTAGGAAGCTTGTTTCCAGTCCAGGGAAGGCATGGCTTGGCAGTTTGGGCTGGACTGTTCCCATGAAGCACAGGGTCAGACTGATTTGTATATGGCCATGTCTGAACTGGGGTGGCAGAGTCGACTAAAGAACGGTGATGGTTCAAACCCAGATCTGTTGACAGGATGTGAGTGTTTGATTGGTTCTGATGCTCCGTCCATCACCACCCCCTTTTGTACCGCTTTGTTCGCTATAAGTTGGCAGGGTATGCTCAGAAGTGAGTCCCTTGCTCACTTTGCCACTGGATTCAAATAAGCCTGGCTGAAGACGGCTGAAATGCCATAAACCTGTCCTAGGAAGTGTGTTTCCGGTCCAGGGAAGGCATGGCTTGGCAGTTCTGGCTGGACTGTTCCCATGAAGCACAGGGTCAGACTGATTTGCATATGGCCATGTCTGAACTGGGGGGGCAGAGTGGGCTAAAGAACGGTGATGGATCAAACTCAGGTCTGTTGACTGGGTGTGAGTGTTTGATTGGTTCTGATGCTCCGTCCATCACCACCCCTTTTGTACCGCTTTGTTCGCCATAAGTTGGCAGGGTATGCTCAGACGTGAGTCCCTTGCTCACTTTGCCACTGGATTCAAGCAAGCTTGGCTGAAGACGGCTGAAATGCCAGAAACCGGTCCTAGGAAGCTTGTTTCCGGTCCAGGGAAGGTGTGGTTTGGCAGTTCGGATTGGACTGTTCCCATGAGCCGCAGGGTCAGACTGATTTGCATATGGCCATGTCTGAACTGGGGTGGAAGAGTTGGTTAAAGATTGGTGATTGATCAAACCCAGATCTGTTGCCTGGGTGTGAGTGTTTGATTGGTTCTGATGCTCCATCCATCACCACTCCCATTTGTACCGCTTTGTTCGCCATAAGTTGGCAGGGTATGCCCAGACGTGAGTCCCTTGCTCACTTTGCCACTGGATTCAAGCAAGCCTGGCTGAAGGTGGCTGAAATGCTAGAAACCGGTCCTAGGAAGCTTGTTTCAGGTCCAGGGAAAGCATGGCTTGGCAGTTCAGGCTGGACTGTTCCCATGAGACACAGGGTCAGAATGATTTGCATATGGCCATGTCTGAACTGGGGTGGCAGAGTGGGCTAAAGAACGGTGATGGATCAAACCCAGATCTGTTGACTGGGTGTGAGTGTTTGATTGGTTCTGATGCTCTGTTCATCACCACACCCTTTTGAACCGCTTTGTTCGCCATAAGTTGTCAGGGTATGCTCAGACATGAGTCCCTTGCTCATTTTGCCACTGGATTCAAGCAAGCCTGGCTGAAAACGGCTGAAATGCCAGAAAACGGTCCTAGGAAGCTTGTTTCCGGTCCATGGAAGGCATGGCTTGGCAGTTCTGGTTGGACTGTTCCCATGAGGCACAGGTTCAGACTGATTTGCATATGTCCATGTCTGAACTGGGGTGGCAGAGTGGGCTAAAGAACGGTGATGGATCAAACCCAGATCTGTTGACTGGGTGTGAGTGTTTGATTGGTTCTGATGCTCCGTCTATCACCACCCCCTTTTGTACCGCTTTGTTCGCCATAAGTTGGCAGGGTATGCTCAGACGTGAGTACCTTGCTCACATTGCCACTGGATTCAAGCAAGCCTGGCTGAAGACGGCTGAAATGCCAGAAACCGGTCCTAGGAAGCTTGTTTCCGGTCCAAGGAAAGCATGGCTTGGCAGTTCGGGCTGGACTGTTTCCATGAGGCACAGGGTCAGACTGATTTGCATATGGCCATGTCTGTACTGGGGTGGCAGAGTGGGCTAAAGAACGGTGATGGATCAAACCCAGATCTGTTGACTGGGTGTGAGTGTTTGATTGGTTCTGATGCTCTGTTCATCACCACACCCTTTTGTACCGCTTTGTTCGCCATAAGTTGTCAGGGTATGCTCAGACATAAGTCCCTTGCTCACTTTGCCACTGGATTCAAGCAAGCTTGGCTGAAGACGGCTGAAATGTCAGAAACCGGTCCTAGAAAGCTTGTTTGCTGTCCAGGGAAAGCATGGCTTGGCAGTTCGGGCTGGACTGTTCCCATGAAGCACAGGGTCAGACTGATTTGCATATGGCCATGTCTGAACTGGGGGGGCAGAGTGGACTAAAGAACGGTGATGGATCAAACTCAGGTCTGTTGACTGGGTGTGAGTGTTTGATTGGTTCTGATGCTTCGTCCATAACCACCCCCTTTTGTACCGCTTTGTTCGCCATAAGTTGGCAGGGTATGCTCAGACGTGAGTCCCTTGCTCACATTGCCACTGGATTCAAGCAAGCCTGGCTAAAGATGGCTGAAATGCCAGATACCGGTCCTAGGAAGCTTGTTTCAGGTCTAGGGAAAGCATAGCTTGGCAGTTCAGGCTGGACTGTTCCCATGAGACACAGTGTCAGAATGATTTGCATATGGCCATGTCTGAACTGGGGTGGCAGAGTGGGCTAAAGAACGGTGATGGATCAAACCCAGATCTGTTGACTGGGTGTGAGTGTTTGATTGGTTCTGATGCTCCGTTCATCACCACACGCTTTTGTACCGCTTTGTTCGCCATAAGTTGGCAGGGTATGCTCAGACATGAGTCCCTTGCTCACTTTGCCACTGGATTCAAGCAAGCCTGGCTGAAAACGGCTGAAATGCCCGAAAACGGTCCTAGGAAGCTGGTTTCTGGTCCAGGGAAGGCATGGCTTGGCAGTTCTGGTTGGACTGTTCCCATAAGGCACAGGTTCAGACTGATTTGCATATGTCCATGTCTGAACTGGGGTGTCAGAGTGGGCTAAAGAACGGTGATGGATCAAACCCAGATCTGTTGACTTGGTGTGAGTGTTTGATTGGTTCTGATGCTCCGTCCATCCCCACCACCTTTTGCACCGCTTTGTTCGCCATAAGTTGGCAGGGTATGCTCAGGCGTGAGTCCCTGACGGCTGAAATGCCAGAAAGCGGTCATAGGAAGCATGTTTCCGGTCCAGAGAAGGGATGGCTTGGTAGTTCGGGCTGGACTGTTCCCATGAGGCACAGGGTCAGACTGATTTGCATATGGTGATGACTGAGCTGGGGTGGCAGAGTGGGCTAAAGAACGGTGATGGATCAAACTCAGGTCTGTTGACTGGGTGTGAGTGTTTGATTGGTTCTGATGCTCCGTCCATCACCACCCCCTTTTGTACTGCTTTGTTCGCCATAAGTTGGCAGGGTATGCTCAGACGTGAGTCCCTTGCTCACTTTGCCACTGGATTCAAGCAAGCCTGGCTGAAGACGGCTGAAATGCCAGAAACCGGTCCTAGGAAGCTTGTTTCCGGTCCAGGGAAGGTGTGGTTTGGCAGTTCGGACTGGACTGTTCCCATGAAGCACAGGGTCAGAATGATTTGCATATGGCCATGTCTGAACTGGGGGGGCAGAGAGGGCTAAAGAACGGTGATGGATCAAACTCAGGTCTGTTGACTGGGTGTGAGTGTTTGATTGGTTCTGATGCTTCGTCCATCACCACCCCCTTTTGTACCGCTTTGTTCGCCATAAGTTGGCAGGGTATGCTCAGACGTGAGTCCCTTGCTCACTTTGCCACTGGATTCAAGCAAGCTTCGCTGAAGACGGCTGAAATGCCAGAAACCGGTCCTAGGAAGCTTGTTTCCGGTCCAGGGAAGGTGTGGTTTGGCAGTTTGGACTGGACTGTTCCCATGAGCCGCAGGGTCAGACTGATTTGCATATGGCCATGTCTGAACTGGGGTGGAAGAGTTGGTTAAAGATTGGTGATTGATCAAACCCAGATCTGTTGCCTGGGTGTGAGTGTTTGATTGGTTCTGATGCTCCGTCCATCACCACTCCCTTTTGTACCGCTTTGTTCGCCATAAGTTGGCAGGGTATGCCTAGACGTGAGTCCCTTGCTCACTTTGCCACTGGATTCAAGCAAGCCTGGCTGAAATGCTAGAAACCGGTCCTAGAAAGCTTGTTTCCGGTCCAGGGAAGGCATGGCTTGGCAGTTCGGGCTGGACTGTTCCCATGAGGCATAGGGTCAGACTGATTTGCATATGGCCATGTCTGAACTGGGGTGGCAGAGTGGGCTAAAGAACGGTGATGGATCAAACCCAGAAGTGTTGTCTGGGTGTGAGTGTTTGATTGGTTCTGATGCTCCGTCCATCACCACCCCCTTTTGTACCGCTTTGTTCGCCATAAGTTGGCAGGGTATGCTCAGACGTGAGTCCCTTGCTCACTTTGCCACTGGATTCAAACAAGCCTGGCTGAAGACGGCTAAAATGCCAGAAACCGGTCGTAGGAAGCTTGTTTCCAGTCCAGGGAAAGCATGGCTTGGCAGTTTGGGCTGGACTGTTCCCATGAGGCACAGGGTCAGACTGATTTGTATATGGCCATGTCTGAACTGGGGTGGCAGAGTGGACTAAAGAACGGTGATGGTTCAAACCTAGATCTGTTGACAGGATGTGAGTGTTTGATTGGTTCTGATGCTCCGTCCATCACCACCCCCTTTTGTACCGCTTTGTTCGCCATAAGTTGGCACGGTATGCTCAGACGTGAGTCCCTTGCTCACTTTGCCACTGGATTCAAACAAGCCTGGCTGAAGACGACTGAAATGCCAGAAACCGGTCCTAGGAAGCTTGTTTCCGGTCCAGGGAAGGCATGGCTTGGCAGTTCTGGCTGGACTGTTCCCATGAGGCACAGGGTCAGACTGATTTGCATTTGTCCATGTCTGAACTGAGGTGGCAGAGTGGGCTAAAGAACGGTGATGGATCAAACCCAGATCTGTTGAGTGGGTGTGAGTGTTTGATTGGTTCTGATGCTCTGTCCATCACCACCCTCTTTTGTACCGCTTTGTTCGCCATAAGTTGGCAGGGTATGCTCAGATGTGAGTCCCTTGCTCACATTGCCACTGGATTCAAGCAAGCCTGGCTGAAGACGGCTGAAATGCCAGAAACCCGTCCTAGGAAGCTTGTTTCAGGTCCAGGGAAAGCATGGCTTGGCAGTTCAGGCTGGACTGTTCCCATGAGACACAGGGTCAGAATGATTTGCATATGGCCATGTCTGAACTGGGGTGGCAGAGTGGGCTAAAGAACGGTGATGGATCAAACCCAGATCTGTTGACTGGGTGTGAGTGTTTGATTGGTTCTGATGCTCCGTTCATCACCACACCCTTTTGTACCGCTTTGTTCGCCATAAGTTGTCAGGGTATGCTCAGACATGAGTCCCTTGCTCACTTTGCCACTGGATTCAAGCAAGCCTGGCTGAAAACGGCTGAAATGCCAGAAAACGGTCCTAGGAAGCTTGTTTCCGGTCCAGGGAAGGCATGGCTTGGCAGTTCTGGTTGGACTGTTCCCATGAGGCACAAGTTCAGACTGATTTGCATATGTCCATGTCTGAACTGGGGTGGCAGAGTGGGCTAAAGAACGGTGATGGATCAAACCCAGATCTGTTGATTGGGTGTGAGTGTTTGATTGGTTCTGATGCTCCGTCTATCACCACCCCCTTTTGTACCGCTTTGTTCGCCATAAGTTGGCAGGGTATGCTCAGACGTGAGTCCCTTGCTCACATTGCCACTGGATTCAAGCAAGCCTGGCTGAAGACGGCTGAAATGCCAGAAACTGGTCCTAGGAAGCTTGTTTTCGGTCCAGGGAAAGCATGGTAGGCAGTTCGGGCTGGACTGTTTCCATGAGACACACGGTCAGACTGATTTGCATATGGCCATGTCTGAACTGGGGTGGCAGAGTGGGCTAAAGAACGGTGATGGATCAAACCCAGATCTGTTGACTGGGTGTGAGTGTTTGATTGGTTCTGATGCTCTGTTCATCACCACACCCTTTTGTACCGCTTTGTTCGCCATAAGTTGTCAGGGTATGCTCAGACATAAGTCCCTTGCTCACTTTGCCACTGGATTCAAGCAAGCTTGGCTGAAGACGGCTGAAATGTCAGAAACCGGTCCTAGAAAGCTTGTTTGCTGTCCAGGGAAGGCATGGCTTGGCAGTTCGGGCTGGACTGTTCCCATGAAGCACAGGGTCGGACTGATTTGCATATGGCCATGTCTGAACTGGGGGGGCAGAGTGGGCTAAAGAACGGTGATGGATCAAACTCAGGTCTGTTGACTGGGTGTGAGTGTTTGATTGGTTCTGATGCTTCGTCCATTACCACCCCCTTTTATACCGCTTTGTTCGCCATAAGTTGGCAGGGTATGCTCAGACGTGAGTCCCTTGCTCACTTTGCCACTGGATTAAAGCAAGCTTGGCTGAAGACGGCTGAAATTCCAGGAACCGGTCCTAGGAAGCTTGTTTCCAGTCCAGGGAAGGTGTGGTTTGGCAGTTTGGACTGGACTATTCCCATGAGCCGCAGGGTCAGACTGATTTGCATATGGCCATGTCTGAACTGGGGTGGAAGAGTTGGTTAAAGATTGGTGATTGATCAAACCCAGATCTGTTGCCTGGGTGTGAGTGTTTGATTGGTTCTGATGCTCCATCCATCACCACTCCCTTTTGTACCGCTTTGTTCGCCATAAGTTGGCAGGGTATGCCCAGACGTGAGTCTCTTGCTCACTTTGCCACTGGATTCAAGCAAGCCTGGCTGAAGATGGCTGAAATGCTAGAAACCGGTCCTAGAAAGCTTGTTTCCGGTCCAGGGAAGGCATGGCTTGGCAGTTCGGGCTGGACTGTTCCCATGAGGCATAGGGTCAGACTGATTTGCATATGGCCATGTATGAACTGGGGTGGCAGAGTGGGCTAAAGAACGGTGATGGATCAAACCCAGATCTGTTGTCTGGGTGTGAGTGTTTGATTGGTTCTGATGCTCCGTCCATCACCACCCCCTTTTGTACCGCTTTGTTCACCTTAAGTTGGCAGGGTATGCTCAGACGTGAGTCCCTTGCTCACTTTGCCACTGGATTCAAACAAGCCTGGCTGAAAACGGCTGAAATGCCATAAACCGGTTCTAGGAAGCTTGTTTCCGGTCCAGGGAAGGCATGGCTTGGCAGTTTGGTCTGGAATGTTCCCATGAGGCACAGGGTCAGACTGATTTGCATATGGCTATGTCTGTACAGGGGTGGCAGAGTGGGCCTAAAAACCGTGATGGATCAAACCCAGATCTGTTGACTGGGTGTCAGTGTTTGATTGGTTCTGATGCTCTGTCCATCACCACCCCCTTTTGTACAGCTTTGTTCACCATAAGTTGGCAGGGTATGCTCAGATGTGAGTCCCTTGCTCACTTTGCCACTGGATTCAAGCAAGCTTGGCTGAAGACAGCTGAAATGCCAGAAACCGGTCCTAGAAAGCTTGTGTCTGGTCCAGGAAAGACATGGCTTGGCAGTTCGGTCTGGACTGTTCCCATGAGGCACAAGGTCAGACTGATTTGCATAGGAGCATGTCTGAACTGGGGTGGCAGAGTGGGCTAAAGAACGGTGATGGATCAAACCCAGATCTGTTGACTGGGTGTCAGTGTTTGATTGGTTCTGATGCTCTGTTCATCACCACACCCTTTTGTACTGCTTTGTTCGCCATAAGTTGTCAGGGTATGCTCAGACTTGAGTCCCTTGCTCACTTTGCCACTGGATTCAAGCAAGCCTGGCTGAAGACGGCTGAAATGTCAGAAACCGGTCCTAGAAAGCTTGTTTGCTGTCCAGGGAAGGCATGGCTTGGCAGTTCGGGCTGGACTGTTCCCATGAAGCACAGGGTCAGACTGATTTGCATATGGCCATGTCTGAACTGGGGGGGCAGAGTGGGCTAAAGAACGGTGATGGATCAAACTCAGGTCTGTTGACTGGGTGTGAGTGTTTGATTGGTTCTGATGCTTCGTCCATCACCACCCCCTTTTGTACCGCTTTGTTCGCCATAAGTTGGCAGGGTATGCTCAGACATGAGTCCCTTGCTCATTTTGCCACTGGGTTCAAGCAAGCCTGGCTGAAAACGGCTGAAATGCCAGAAAACGGTCCTAGGAAGCTGGTTTCTGGTCCAGGGAAGGCATGGCTTGGCAGTTCTGTTTGGACTGTTCCCATAAGGCACAGGTTCAGACTGATTTGCATATGTCCATATCTGAACTGGGGTGGCAGAGTGGGCTAAAGAACCGTGATGGATCAAACCCAGATCTGTTGACTTGGTGTGAGTGTTTGATTGGTTCTGATGCTCCGTCCATCACCACCACCTTTTGCACCGCTTTGTTCGCCATAAGTTGGCAGGGTATGCTCAGACGTGAGTCCCTGACGGCTGAAATGCCAGAACGCGGTCCTAGGAAGCATGTTTCCGGTCCAGAGAAGGGATGGCTTGGTAGTTTGGGCTGGACTGTTCCCATGAGGCACAGGGTCAGACTGATTTGCATATGGTGATGACTGAACTGGGGTGGAAGAGTTGGTTAAAGATTGGTGATTGATCAAACCCAGATCTGTTGCCTGGGTGTGAGTGTTTGATTGGTTCTGATGCTCCGTCCATCACCACTCCCTTTTGTACCGCTTTGTTCGCCATAAGTTGGCAGGGTATGCCCAGACGTGAGTCTCTTGCTCACTTTGCCACTGGATTCAAGCAAGCCTGGCTGAAGATGGCTGAAATGCTAGAAACCGGTCCTAGAAAGCTTGTTTCCGGTCCAGGGAAGGCATGGCTTGGCAGTTCGGGCTGGACTGTTCCCATGAGGCATAGGGTCAGACTGATTTGCATATGGCCATGTATGAACTGGGGTGGCAGAGTGGGCTAAAGAACGGTGATGGATCAAACCCAGATCTGTTGTCTGGGTGTGAGTGTTTGATTGGTTCTGATGCTCCGTCCATCACCACCCCCTTTTGTACCGCTTTGTTCACCATAAGTTGGCAGGGTATGCTCAGACGTGAGTCCCTTGCTCACTTTGCCACTGGATTCAAACAAGCCTGGCTGAAAACGGCTGAAATGCCATAAACCGGTTCATCGGAAGCTTGTTTCCGGTCCAGGGAAGGCATGGCTTGGCAGTTTGGTCTGGAATGTTCCCATGAGGCACAGGGTCAGACTGATTTGCATATGGCTATGTCTGTACAGGGGTGGCAGAGTGGGCCTAAAAACCGTGATGGATCAAACCCAGATCTGTTGACTGGGTGTCAGTGTTTGATTGGTTCTGATGCTCTGTCCATCCCCACCCCCTTTTGTACAGCTTTGTTCACCATAAGTTGGCAGGGTATGCTCAGATGTGAGTCCCTTGCTCACTTTGCCCCTGGATTCAAGCAAGCTTGGCTGAAGACAGCTGAAATGCCAGAAACCGGTCCTAGAAAGCTTGTGTCTGGTCCAGGAAAGACATGGCTTGGCAGTTCGGTCTGGACTGTTCCCATGAGGCACAAGGTCAGACTGATTTGCATAGGACCATGTCTGAACTGGGGTGGCAGAGTGGGCTAAAGAACGGTGATGGATCAAACCCAGATCTGTTGACTGGGTGTCAGTGTTTGATTGGTTCTGATGCTCCGTTCATCACCACACCCTTTTGTACTGCTTTGTTCGCCATAAGTTGGCAGGGTATGCTCAGACATGAGTCCCTTGCTCACTTTGCCACTGGATTCAAGCAAGCCTGGCAGAAAACGGCTGAAATGCCAGAAAACGGTCCTAGGAAGCTGGTTTCCGGTCCAGGGAAGGCATGGCTTGGCAGTTCTGGTTGGACTGTTCCCATAAGGCACAGGTTCAGACTGATTTGCATATGTCCATATCTGAACTGGGGTGGCAGAGTGGGCTAAAGAACCGTGATGGATCAAACCCAGATCTGTTGACTTGGTGTGAGTGTTTGATTGGTTCTGATGCTCCGTCCATCACCACCACCTTTTGCACTGCTTTGTTCGCCATAAGTTGGCAGGGTATGCTCAGACGTGAGTCCCTGACGGCTGAAATGCCAGAACGCGGTCCTAGGAAGCATGTTTCCGGTCCAGAGAAGGGATGGCTTGGTAGTTTGGGCTGGACTGTTCCCATGAGGCACAGGGTCAGACTGATTTGCATATGGTGATGACTGAACTGGGGTGGAAGAGTTGGTTAAAGATTGGTGATTGATCAAACCCAGATCTGTTGCCTGGGTGTGAGTGTTTGATTGGTTCTGATGCTCCGTCCATCACCACTCCCTTTTGTACCGCTTTGTTCGCCATAAGTTGGCAGGGTGTGCCCAGACGTGAGTCTCTTGCTCACTTTGCCACTGGATTCAAGCAAGCCTGGCTGAAGATGGCTGAAATGCTAGAAACCGGTCCTAGAAAGCTTGTTTCCCGTCCAGGGAAGGCATGGCTTGGCAGTTCGGGCTGGACTGTTCCCATGAGGCATAGGGTCAGACTGATTTGCATATGGCCATGTATGAACTGGGGTGGCAGAGTGGGCTAAAGAACGGTGATGGATCAAACCCAGATCTGTTGTCTGGGTGTGAGTGTTTGATTGGTTCTGATGCTCCGTCCATCACCACCCCCTTTTGTACCGCTTTGTTCACCATAAGTTGGCAGGGTATGCTCAGACGTGAGTCCCTTGCTCACTTTGCCACTGGATTCAAACAAGCCTGGCTGAAAACGGCTGAAATGCCATAAACCGGTCCTAGGAAGCTTGTTTCCGGTCCAGGGAAGGCATGGCTTGGCAGTTTGGTCTGGAATGTTCCCATGAGGCACAGGGTCAGACTGATTTGCATATGGCTATGTCTGTACAGGGGTGGCAGAGTGGGCCTAAAAACCGTGATGGATCAAACCAGATCTGTTGACTGGGTGTCAGTGTTTGATTGGTTCTGATGCTCTGTCCATCCCCACCCCCTTTTGTACAGCTTTGTTCACCATAAGTTGGCAGGGTATGCTCAGATGTGAGTCCCTTGCTCACTTTGCCACTGGATTCAAGCAAGCTTGGCTGAAGACAGCTGAAATGCCAGAAATCGGTCCTAGAAAGCTTGTGTCTGGTCCAGGAAAGACATGGCTTGGCAGTTCGGTCTGGACTGTTCCCATGAGGCACAAGGTCAGACTGATTTGCATAGGACCATGTCTGAACTGGGGTGGCAGAGTGGGCTAAAGAACGGTGATGGATCAAACCCAGATCTGTTGACTGGGTGTCAGTGTTTGATTGGTTCTGATGCTCCGTTCATCACCACACCCTTTTGTACTGCTTTGTTCGCCATAAGTTGTCAGGGTATGCTCAGACTTGAGTCCCTTGCTCACTTTGCCACTGGATTCAAGCAAGCCTGGCTGAAGACGGCTGAAATGTCAGAAACCGGTCCTAGAAAGCTTGTTTGCTGTCCAGGGAAGGCATGGCTTGGCAGTTCGGGCTGGACTGTTCCCATGAAGCACAGGGTCAGACTGATTTGCATATGGCCATGTCTGAACTGGGGGGGCAGAGTGGGCTAAAGAACGGTGATGGATCAAACTCAGGTCTGTTGACTGGGTGTGAGTGTTTGATTGGTTCTGATGCTTCGTCCATCACTACCCCCTTTTGTACCGCTTTGTTCGCCATAAGTTGGCAGGGTATGCTCAGACATGAGTCCCTTGCTCACTTTGCCACTGGATTCAAACAAGCCTGGCTGAAAACGGCTGAAATGCCAGAAAACGGTCCTAGGAAGCTGGTTTCCGGTCCAGGGAAGACATGGCTTGGCAGTTCTGGTTGGACTGTTTCCATAAGGCACAGGTTCAGACTGATTTGCATATGTCCATGTCTGAACTGGGGTGGCAGAGTGGGCTAAAGAACCGTGATGGATCAAACCCAGATCTGTTGACTAGGTGTGAGTGTTTGATTGGTTCTGATGCTCCGTCCATCACCACCACCTTTTGCACCACTTTGTTTGCCATAAGTTGGCAGGGTATGCTCAGACGTGAGTCCCTGACGGCTGAAATGCCAGAACGCGGTCCTAGGAAGCATGTTTCCGGTCCAGAGAAGGGATGGCTTGGTAGTTTGGGCTGGACTGTTCCCATGAGGCACAGGGTCAGACTGATTTGCATATGGTGATGACTGAACTGGGGTGGCAGAGTGGGCTAAAGAAAGGTGATGGATCAAACTCAGGTCTGTTGACTGGTTGTGAGTGTTTGATTGGTTCTGATGCTCGGTCCATCACCACCCCCTTTTGTACCGCTTTGTTCGCCATAAGTTGGCAGGGTATGCTCAGACGTGAGTCCCTTGCTCACTTTGCCACTGGATTCAAGCAAGCCTGGCAGAAGACAGCTGAAATGCCAGAAACCGGTCCTAGGAAGCTTGTTTCCGGTACAGGGAAGGTGTGGTTTGGCAGTTCGGACTGGACTGTTCCTATGAGCCGCAGGGTCAGACTGATTTGCATATGGCCATGTCTGAACTGGGGGGGCAGAGTGGGCTAAAGAACGGTGATGGATCAAACTCAGGTCTGTTGACTGGGTGTGAGTGTTTGATTGGTTCTGATGCTTCGTCCATCACCACCCCCTTTTGTACCGCTTTGTTCGCCATAAGTTGGCAGGGTATGCCCAGACGTGAGTCCCTTGCTCACTTTGCCACTGGATTCAAGCAAGCCTGGCTGAAGATGGCTGAAATGCTAGAAACCGGTCCTAGAAAGCTTGTTTCCGGTCCAGGGAAGGCATGGCTTGGCAGTTTGGGCTGGACTGTTCCCATGAGGCATAGGGTCAGACTGATTTGCATATGGCCATGTCTGAACTGGGGTGGCAGAGTGGGCTAAAGAACGGTAATGGATCAAACCCAGAAGTGTTGTCTGGGTGTGAGTGTTTGATTGGTTCTGATGCTCCGTCCATCACCACCCCCTTTTGTACCGCTTTGTTCGCCATAAGTTGGCAGGGTATGCTCAGACGTGAGTCCCTTGCTCACTTTGCTACTGGATTCAAGCAAGCCTGGCTGAAGACGGCTTAAATGCCAGAAACCGGTCGTAGGAAGCTTGTTTCCAGTCCAGGGAAAGCATGGCTTGGCAGTTTGGGCTGGGTTGTTCCCATGAGGCACAGGGTCAGACTGATTTGTATATGGCCATGTCTGGGTTGGCAGAGTGGACTAAAGAACGGTGATGGTTCAAACCTAGATCTGTTGATAGGATGTGAGTGTTTGATTGGTTCTTAGGTTCCGTCCATCACCACCCCCTTTTGTACCGCTTTGTTCGCCATAAGTTGGCAGGGTATGCTCAGACGTGAGTCCCTTGCTCACTTTGCCACTGGATTCAAACAAGCCTGGCTGAAGACGGCTGAAATGCCAGAAACCGGTCCTAGGAAGCTTGTTTCCGGTCCAGGGAAGGCATGGCTTGGCAGTTCTGGCTGGACTGTTCCCATGAGGCACAGGGTCAGACTGATTTGCATTTGTCCATGTCTGAAGTGGGGTGGCAGAGTGGGCTAAAGAACGGTGATGGATCAAACCCAGATCTGTTGACTGGGTGTGAGTGTTTGATTGGTTCTGATGCTCTGTCCATCACCACCCTCTTTTGTACCGCTTTGTTCGCCATAAGTTGTCAGGGTATGCTCAGACTTGAGTCCCTTGCTCACTTTGCCACTGGATTCAAGCAAGCCTGGCTGAAGACGGCTGAAATGTCAGAAACCGGTCCTAAAAAAGCTTGTTTGCTGTCCAGGGAAGGCTTGGCTTGGCAGTTCGGGCTGGACTGTTCCCATAAAGCACAGGGTCAGACTGATTTGCATATGGCCATGTCTGAAATGGGGGGGCAGAGTGGGCTAAAGAACGGTGATGGATCAAACTCAGGTCTGTTGACTGGGTGTTAGTGTTTGATTGGTTCTGATGCTTCGTCCATCACCACCCCCTTTTGTACCGCTTTGTTCACCATAAGTTGGCAGGGTATGCTCAGACATGAGTCCCTTGCTCATTTTGCCACTGGATTCAAGCAAGCCTGGCTGAAAACGACTGAAATGCCAGAAAACGGTCCTAGGAAGCTGGTTTCCGGTCCAGGGAAGGCATGGCTTGGCAGTTCTGGTTGGACTGTTCCCATAAGGCACAGGTTCAGACTGATTTGCATATGTCCATATCTGAACTGGGGTGGCAGAGTGGGCTAAAGAACCGTGATGGATCAAACCCAGATCTGTTGACTTGGTGTGAGTGTTTGATTGGTTCTGATGCTCCGTCCATCACCACCACCTTTTGCACCGCTTTGTTCGCCATAAGTTGGCAGGGTATGCTCAGACGTGAGTCCCTGACGGCTGAAATGCCAGAACGCGGTCCTAGGAAGCATGTTTCCGGTCCAGAGAAGGGATGGCTTGGTAGTTTGGGCTGGACTGTTCCCATGAGGCACAGGGTCAGACTGATTTGCATATGGTGATGACTGAACTGGGGTGGAAGAGTTGGTTAAAGATTGGTGATTGATCAAACCCAGATCTGTTGCCTGGGTGTGAGTGTTTGATTGGTTCTGATGCTCCGTCCATCACCACTCCCTTTTGTACCGCTTTGTTCGCCATAAGTTGGCAGGGTATGCCCAGACGTGAGTCTCTTGCTCACTTTGCCACTGGATTCAAGCAAGCCTGGCTGAAGATGGCTGAAATGCTAGAAACCGGTCCTAGAAAGCTTGTTTCCGGTCCAGGGAAGGCATGGCTTGGCAGTTCGGGCTGGACTGTTCCCATGAGGCATAGGGTCAGACTGATTTGCATATGGCCATGTATGAACTGGGGTGGCAGAGTGGGCTAAAGAACGGTGATGGATCAAACCCAGATCTGTTGTCTGGGTGTGAGTGTTTGATTGGTTCTGATGCTCCGTCCATCACCACCCCCTTTTGTACCGCTTTGTTCACCATAAGTTGGCAGGGTATGCTCAGACGTGAGTCCCTTGCTCACTTTGCCACTGGATTCAAACAAGCCTGGCTGAAAACGGCTGAAATGCCATAAACCGGTCCTAGGAAGCTTGTTTCCGGTCCAGGGAAGGCATGGCTTGGCAGTTTGGTCTGGAATGTTCCCATGAGGCACAGGGTCAGACTGATTTGCATATGGCTATGTCTGTACAGGGGTGGCAGAGTGGGCCTAAAAACCGTGATGGATCAAACCCAGATCTGTTGACTGGGTGTCAGTGTTTGATTGGTTCTGATGCTCTGTCCATCCCCACCCCCTTTTGTACAGCTTTGTTCACCATAAGTTGGCAGGGTATGCTCAGATGTGAGTCCCTTGCTCACTTTGCCACTGGATTCAAGCAAGCTTGGCTGAAGACAGCTGAAATGCCAGAAACCGGTCCTAGAAAGCTTGTGTCTGGTCCAGGAAAGACATGGCTTGGCAGTTCGGTCTGGACTGTTCCCATGAGGCACAAGGTCAGACTGATTTGCATAGGACCATGTCTGAACTGGGGTGGCAGAGTGGGCTAAAGAACGGTGATGGATCAAACCCAGATCTGTTGACTGGGTGTCAGTGTTTGATTGGTTCTGATGCTCCGTTCATCACCACACCCTTTTGTACTGCTTTGTTCGCCATAAGTTGGCAGGGTATGCTCAGACATGAGTCCCTTGCTCACTTTGCCACTGGATTCAAGCAAGCCTGGCTGAAAATGGCTGAAATGCCAGAAAACGGTCCTAGGAAGCTGGTTTCCGGTCCAGGGAAGGCATGGCTTGGCAGTTCTGGTTGGACTGTTCCCATAAGGCACAGGTTCAGACTGATTTGCATATGTCCATATCTGAACTGGGGTGGCAGAGTGGGCTAAAGAACCGTGATGGATCAAACCCAGATCTGTTGACTTGGTGTGAGTGTTTGATTGGTTCTGATGCTCCGTCCATCACCACCACCTTTTGCACCGCTTTGTTCGCCATAAGTTGGCAGGGTATGCTCAGACGTGAGTCCCTGACGGCTGAAATGCCAGAACGCGGTCCTAGGAAGCATGTTTCCGGTCCAGAGAAGGGATGGCTTGGTAGTTTGGGCTGGACTGTTCCCATGAGGCACAGGGTCAGACTGATTTGCATATGGTGATGACTGAACTGGGGTGGAAGAGTTGGTTAAAGATTGGTGATTGATCAAACCCAGATCTGTTGCCTGGGTGTGAGTGTTTGATTGGTTCTGATGCTCCGTCCATCACCACTCCCTTTTGTACCGCTTTGTTCGCCATAAGTTGGCAGGGTATGCCCAGACGTGAGTCTCTTGCTCACTTTGCCACTGGATTCAAGTAAGCCTGGCTGAAGATGGCTGAAATGCTAGAAACCGGTCCTAGAAAGCTTGTTTCCGGTCCAGGGAAGGCATGGCTTGGCAGTTCGGGCTGGACTGTTCCCATGAGGCATAGGGTCAGACTGATTTGCATATGGCCATGTATGAACTGGGGTGGCAGAGTGGGCTAAAGAACGGTGATGGATCAAACCCAGATCTGTTGTCTGGGTGTGAGTGTTTGATTGGTTCTGATGCTTCGTCCATCACTACCCCCTTTTGTACCGCTTTGTTCGCCATAAGTTGGCAGGGTATGCTCAGACATGAGTCCCTTGCTCACTTTGCCACTGGATTCAAACAAGCCTGGCTGAAAACAGCTGAAATGCCAGAAAACGGTCCTAGGAAGCTGGTTTCCGGTCCAGGGAAGGCATGGCTTGGCAGTTCTGGTTGGACTGTTTCCATAAGGCACAGGTTCAGACTGATTTGCATATGTCCATGTCTGAACTGGGGTGGCAGAGTGGGCTAAAGAACCGTGATGGATCAAACCCAGATCTGTTGACTAGGTGTGAGTGTTTGATTGGTTCTGATGCTCCGTCCATCACCACCACCTTTTGCACCACTTTGTTTGCCATAAGTTGGCAGGGTATGCTCAGACGTGAGTCCCTGACGGCTGAAATGCCAGAACGCGGTCCTAGGAAGCATGTTTCCGGTCCAGAGAAGGGATGGCTTGGTAGTTTGGGCTGGACTGTTCCCATGAGGCACAGGGTCAGACTGATTTGCATATGGTGATGACTGAACTGGGGTGGCAGAGTGGGCTAAAGAACGGTGATGGATCAAACTCAGGTCTGTTGACTGGTTGTGAGTGTTTGATTGGTTCTGATGCTCGGTCCATCACCACCCCCTTTTGTACCGCTTTGTTCGCCATAAGTTGGCAGGGTATGCTCAGACGTGAGTCCCTTGCTCACTTTGCCACTGGATTCAAGCAAGCCTGGCAGAAGACAGCTGAAATGCCAGAAACCGGTCCTAGGAAGCTTGTTTCCGGTACAGGGAAGGTGTGGTTTGGCAGTTCGGACTGGACTGTTCCTATGAGCCGCAGGGTCAGACTGATTTGCATATGGCCATGTCTGAACTGGGGGGGCAGAGTGGGCTAAAGAACGGTGATGGATCAAACTCAGGTCTGTTGACTGGGTGTGAGTGTTTGATTGGTTCTGATGCTTCGTCCATCACCACCCCCTTTTGTACTGCTTTGTTCGCCATAAGTTGGCAGGGTATGCCCAGACGTGAGTCCCTTGCTCACTTTGCCACTGGATTCAAGCAAGCCTGGCTGAAGATGGCTGAAATGCTAGAAACCGGTCCTAGAAAGCTTGTTTCCGGTCCAGGGAAGGCATGGCTTGGCAGTTTGGGCTGGACTGTTCCCATGAGGCATAGGGTCAGACTGATTTGCATATGGCCATGTCTGAACTGGGGTGGCAGAGTGGGCTAAAGAACGGTAATGGATCAAACCCAGAAGTGTTGTCTGGGTGTGAGTGTTTGATTGGTTCTGATGCTCCGTCCATCACCACCCCCTTTTGTACCGCTTTGTTCGCCATAAGTTGGCAGGGTATGCTCAGACGTGAGTCCCTTGCTCACTTTGCCACTGGATTCAAGCAAGCCTGGCTGAAGACGGCTTAAATGCCAGAAACCGGTCGTAGGAAGCTTGTTTCCAGTCCAGGGAAAGCATGGCTTGGCAGTTTGGGCTGGGTTGTTCCCATGAGGCACAGGGTCAGAATGATTTGTATATGGCCATGTCTGGGGTGGCAGAGTGGACTAAAGAACGGTGATGGTTCAAACCTAGATCTGTTGATAGGATGTGAGTGTTTGATTGGTTCTGATGCTCCGTCCATCACCACCCCCTTTTGTACCGCTTTGTTCGCCATAAGTTGGCAGGGTATGCTAAGACGTGAGTCCCTTGCTCACTTTGCCACTGGATTCAAACAAGCCTGGCTGAAGACGGCTGAAATGCCAGAAACCGGTCCTAGGAAGCTTGTTTCCGGTCCAGGGAAGGCATGGCTTGGCAGTTCTGGCTGGACTGTTCCCATGAGGCACAGGGTCAGACTGATTTGCATTTGTCCATGTCTGAAGTGGGGTGGCAGAGTGGGCTAAAGAACGGTGATGGATCAAACCCAGATCTGTTGACTGGGTGTGAGTGTTTGATTGGTTCTGATGCTCTGTCCATCACCACCCTCTTTTGTACCGCTTTGTTCGCCATAAGTTGGCAGGGTATGCTCAGATGTGAGTCCCTTGCTCACATTGACACTGGATTCAAGCAAGCCTGGCTGAAGACGGCTGAAATGCCAGAAACCCGTCCTAGGAAGCTTGTTTCAGGTCCAGGGAAAGCATGGCTTGACAGTTCAGGCTGGACTGTTCCCATGAGACACAGGGTCAGAATGATTTGCATATGGCCATGTCTGAACTGGGGTGGTAGAGTGGGCTAAAGAACGGTGATGGATCAAACCCAGATCTGTTGACTGGGTGTGAGTGTTTGATTGGTTCTGATGCTCCGTTCATCACCACACCCTTTTGTACCGCTTTGTTCGCCATATGTTGTCAGGGTATGCTCAGACATGAGTCCCTTGCTCACTTTGCCACTGGATTCAAGCAAGCCTGGCTGAAATGCTAGAAACCGGTCCTAGAAAGCTTGTTTCCGGTCCAGGGAAGGCATGGCTTGGCAGTTCTGGTTGGACTGTTCCCATGAGGCACAGGTTCAGACTGATTTGCATATGTCCATGTCTGAACTGGGGTGGCAGAGTGGGCTAAAGAACGGTGATGGATCAAACCCAGATCTGTTGACTGGGTGTGAGTGTTTGATTGGTTCTGATGCTCTGTTCATCACCACACCCTTTTGTACCGCTTTGTTCGCCATAAGTTGTCAGGGTATGCTCAGACATAAGTCCCTTGCTCACTTTGCCACTGGATTCAAGCAAGCTTGGCTGAAGACGGCTGAAATGTCAGAAACCGGTCCTAGAACGCTTGTTTGCTGTCCAGGGAAGGCATGGCTTGGCAGTTCGGGCTGGACTGTTCCCATTAAGCACATGGTCAGACTGATTTGCATATGGCCATGTCTGAACTGGGGGGGCAGAGTGGGCTAAAGAACGGTGATGGATCAAACTCAGGTCTGTTGACTGGGTGTGAGTGTTTGATTGGTTCTGATGCTTCGTCCATCACCACCCTCTTTTGTACCGCTTTGTTCGCCATAAGTTGGCAGGGTATACTCAGACGTGAGTCCCTTGCTCACTTTGCCACTGGATTCAAGCAAGCTTGGCTGAAGACGGCTGAAATGCCAGAAACCGTTCCTAGGAAGCTTGTTTCCGGTCCAGGGAAGGTGTGGTTTGGCAGTTCGGACTGGACTGTTCCCATGAGCCGCACGGTCAGACTGATTTGCATATGGCCATGTCTGAACTGGGGTGGAAGAGTTGGTTAAAGATTGGTGATTGATCAAACCCAGATCTGTTGCCTGGGTGTGAGTGTTTGATTGGTTCTGATGCTCCGTCCATCACCACTCCCTTTTGTTCCGCTTTGTTCGCCATAAGTTGGCAGGGTATGCCCAGACGTGAGTCTCTTGCTCACTTTGCCACTGGATTCAAGCAAGCCTGGCTGAAGATGGCTGAAATGCTAGAAACCGGTCCTAGAAAGCTTGTTTCCGGTCCAGGGAAGGCATGGCTTGGCAGTTCGGGCTGGACTGTTCCCATGAGGCATAGGGTCAGACTGATTTGCATATGGCCATGTATGAACTGGGGTGGCAGAGTGGGCTAAAGAACGGTGATGGATCAAACCCAGATCTGTTGTCTGGGTGTGAGTGTTTGATTGGTTCTGATGGTCCGTCCATCACCACCCCCTTTTGTACCGCTTTGTTCGCCATAAGTTGTCAGGGTATGCTCAGACATGAGTCCCTTGCTCACTTTGCCACTGGATTCAAGCAAGCCTGGCTGAAAACGGCTGAAATGCCAGAAAACGGTCCTAGGAAGCTTGTTTCCGGTCCAGGGAAGGCATGGCTTGGCAGTTCTGGTTGGACTGTTCCCATGAGGCACAGGTTCAGACTGATTTGCATATGACCATGTCTGAACTGGGGTGGCAAAGTGGGCTAAAGAACGGTGATGGATCAAACCCAGATCTGTTGATTGGGTGTGAGTGTTTGATTGGTTCTGATGCTCTGTCCATCACCACCCCCTTTTGTACAGCTTTGTTCACCATAAGTTGGCAGGGTATGCTCAGATGTGAGTCCCTTGCTCACTTTGCCACTGAATTCAAGCAAGCTTGGCTGAAGACAGCTGAAATGCCAGAAACCGGTCCTAGAAAGCTTGTGTCTGGTTCAGGAAAGACATGGCTTAGCAGTTCGGTCTGGACTGTTCCCATGAGGCACAAGGTCAGACTGATTTGCATGGGACCATGTCTGAACTGGGGTGGCAGAGTGGGCTAAAGAACGGTGATGGATCAAACCCAGATCTGTTGACTGGGTGTCAGTGTTTGATTGGTTCTGATGCTCCGTTCATCACCACACCCTTTTGTACTGCTTTGTTCGCCATAAGTTGTCAGGGTATGCTCAGACTTGAGTCCCTTGCTCACTTTGCCACTGGATTCAAGCAAGCCTGGCTGAAAACGGCTGAAATGCCAGAAAACTCTCCTAGGAAGCTTGTTTCCGGTCCAGGGAAGGCATGGCTTGGCAGTTCTGGCTGGACTGTTCCCATGAGGCACAGGGTCAGACGGATTTGCATTTGTCCATGTCTGAACTGGGGTGGCAGAGTGGGCTAAAGAACGGTGATGGATCAAACCCAGATCTGTTGACTGGGTGTGAGTGTTTGATTGGTTCTGATGCTCTGTCCATCACCACCCTCTTTTGTACCGCTTTGTTCGCCATAAGTTGGCAGGGTATGCTCAGATGTGAGTCCCTTGCTCACATTGACACTGGATTCAAGCAAGCCTGGCTGAAGACGGCTGAAATGCCAGAAACCGGTCCTAGGAAGCTTGTTTCAGGTCCAGGGAAAGCAAGGCTTGGCAGTTCAGGCTGGACTGTTCCCATGAGGCACAGGGTCAGACTGATTTGCATATGGTCATGTCTGATCTGGCGTGGCAGAGTAGGCTAAAGAACGGAGATGGATCAAACCCATATCTGTTGACAGGGTGTGAGTGTTTGATTGGTTCTGATGCTCTGTCCATCACCACCACCTTTTGCACCGCTTTGTTCGCCATAAGTTGGCAGGGTATGCTCAGACGTGAGTCCCTGACGGCTGAAATGCCAGAAAGCGGTCATAGGAAGCATGTTTCCGGTCCAGAGAAGGGATGGCTTGGTAGTTCGGGCTGGACTGTTCCCATGAGGCACAGGGTCAGACTGATTTGCATATGGTGATGACTGAGCTGGGGTGGCAGAGTGGGCTAAAGAACGGTGATGGATCAAACTCTGGTCTGTTGACTGGGTGTGAGTGTTTGATTGGTTCTGATGCTCCGTCCATCACCACCCCCTTTTGTACCGCTTTGTTCGCCATAAGTTGGCAGGGTATGCTCAGACGTGAGTCCCTTGCTCACTTTGCCACTGGATTCAAGCAAGCCTGGCTGAAGACGGCTAAAATGCCAGAAACCGGTCCTAGGAAGCTTGTTTCCGGTCCAGGGAAGGTGTGGTTTGGCAGTTCGGACTGGACTGTTCCCATGAAGCACAGGGTCAGACTGATTTGCATATGGCCATGTCTGAACTGGGGGGGCAGAGTGGGCTAAAGAACGGTGATGGATCAAACTCAGGTCTGTTGACTGGGTGTGAGTGTTTGATTGGTTCTGATGCTTCGTCCATCACCACCCCCTTTTGTACCGCTTTGTTCGCCATAAGTTGGCAGGGTATGCTCAGACGTGAGTCCCTTGCTCACTTTGCCACTGGATTCAAGCAAGCTTGGCTGAAGACGGCTGAAATGCCAGAAACCGGTCCTAGGAAGCTTGTTTCCGGTCCAGGGAAGGTGTGGTTTGGCAGTTCGGACTGGACTGTTCCCATGAGCCGCAGGGTCAGACTGATTTGCATATGGCCATGTCTGAACTGGGGTGGAAGAGTTGGTTAAAGATTGGTGATTGATCAAACCCAGATCTGTTGCCTGGGTGTGAGTGTTTGATTGGTTCTGATGCTCCATCCATCACCACTCCCTGTTGTGCCGCTTTGTTCGCCATAAGTTGGCAGGGCATGCCCAGACGTGAGTCCCTTGCTCACTTTGCCACTGGATTCAAGCAAGCCTGGCTGAAATGCTAGAAACCGGTCCTAGAAAGCTTGTTTCCGGTCCAGGGAAGGCATGGCTTGGCAGTTCGGGCTGGACTGTTCCCATGAGGCATAGGGTCAGACTGATTTGCATATGGCCATGTCTGAACTGGGGTGGCAGAGTGGGCTAAAGAACGGTGATGGATCAAACCCAGATCTGTTGTCTGGGTGTGAGTGTTTGATTGGTTCTGATGCTCCGTCCATCACCACCCCCTTTTGTACCGCTTTGTTCCCCATAAGTTGGCAGGGTATGCTCAGACGTGAGTCCCTTGCTCACTTTGCCACTGGATTCAAACAAGCCTGGCTGAAAACGGCTGAAATGCCATAAACCGGTCCTAGGAAGCTTGTTTCCGGTCCAGGGAAGGCATGGCTTGGCAGTTTGGTCTGGAATGTTCCCATGAGGCACAGGGTCAGACTGATTTGCATATGGCTATGTCTGAACAGGGTTGGCAGAGGGGGCCTAAAAACGGTGATGGATCAAACCAAGATCTGTTGACTGGATGTCAGTGTTTGATTGGTTCTGATGCTCTGTCCATCACCACCCCCTTTTGTACAGCTTTGTTCACCATAAGTTGGCAGGGTATGCTCAGATGTGAGTCCCTTGCTCACTTTGCCACTGGATTCAAGCAAGCTTGGCTGAAGACAGCCGAAATGCCAGAAACCGGTCCTAGAAAGCTTGTGTCTGGTCCAGGAAAGACATGGCTTGGCAGTTCGGTCTGGACTGTTCCCATGAGGCACAAGGTCAGACTGATTTGCATAGGACCATGTCTGAACTGGGGTGGCAGAGTGGGCTAAAGAACGGTGATGGATCAAACCCAGATCTGTTGACTGGGTGTCAGTGTTTGATTGGTTCTGATGCTCCGTTCATCACCACACCCTTTTGTACCGCTTTGTTCGCCATAAGTTGTCAGGGTATGCTCAGACTTGAGTCCCTTGCTCACTTTGCCACTGGATTCAAGCAAGCCCGGCTGAAAACGGCTGAAATGCCAGAAAACGCTCCTAGGAAGCTTGTTTCCGGTCCAGGGAAGGCATGGCTTGGCAGTTCTGGCTGGACTGTTCCCATGAGGCACAGGGTCAGACGGATTTGCATATGGCCATGTCTGAACTGGGGTGGCAGAGTGGGCTAAAGAACGGTGATGGATCAAACCCAGATCTGTTGACTGGGTGTGAGTGTTTGATTGGTTCTGATGCTCCGTTCATCACCACACTCTTTTGTACCGCTTTGTTCGCCATAAGTTGGCAGGGTATGCTCAGACATGAGTCCCTTGCTCACTTTGGCATTGGATTCAAGCAAGCCTGGCTGAAAACGGCTGAAATGCCAGAAAACGGTCCTAGGAAGCTGGTTTCCGGTCCAGGGAAGGCATGGCTTGGCAGTTCTGGTTGGACTGTTCCCATAAGGCACAGGTTCAGACTGATTTGCATATGTCCATGTCTGAACTGGGGTGGCAGAGTGGGCTAAAGAACGGTGATGGATCAAACCCAGATCTGTTGACTTGGTGTGAGTGTTTGATTGGTTCTGATGCTCCGTCCATCACCACCACCTTTTGCACCGCTTTGTTCGCCATAAGTTGGCAGGGTATGCTCAGACGTGAGTCCCTGACGGCTGAAATGCCAGAAAGCGGTCCTAGGAAGCATGTTTCCGGTCCAGAGAAGGGATGGCTTGGTAGTTCGGGCTGGACTGTTCCCATGAGGCACAGAGTCAGACTGATTTGCATATGGTGATGACTGAACTGGGGTGGCAGAGTGGGCTAAAGAACGGTGATGGATCAAACTCAGGTCTGTTGACTGGGTGTGAGTGTTTGATTGGTTCTGATGCTCGGTCCATCACCACCCCCTTTTGTACCGCTTTGATCGCCATAAGTTGGCAGGGTATGCTCAGACGTGAGTCCCTTGCTCACTTTGCCACTGGATTCAAGCAAGCCTGGCTGAAGACGGCTGAAATGCCAGAAACCGGTCCTAGGAAGCTTGTTTCCGGTCCAGGGAAGGTGTGGTTTGGCAGTTCGGACTGGACTGTTCCCATGAGCCGCAGGGTCAGACTGATTTGCATATGGCCATGTCTGAACTGGGGTGGAAGAGTTGGTTAAAGATTGGTGATTGATCAAACCCAGATCTGTTTCCTGGGTGTGAGTGTTTGATTGGTTCTGATGCTCCGTCATTCACCACTCCCTTTTGTACCGCTTTGTTCGCCATAAGTTGGCAGGGTATGCCCAGACGTGAGTCCCTTGCTCACTTTGCCACTGGATTCAAGCAAGCCTGGCTGAAGATGGCTGAAATGCTAGAAACCGGCCATAGAAAGCTTGTTTCCGGTCCAGGGAAGGCATGGCTTGGCAGTTCGGGCTGGACTGTTCCCATGAGGCATAGGGTCAGACTGATTTGCATATGGCCATGTCTGTACTGGGGTGGCAGAGTGGGCTAAAGAACGGTGATGGATCAAACCCAGAAGTGTTGTCTGGGTGTGAGTGTTTGATTGGTTCTGATGCTCCGTCCATCACCACCCCCTTTTGTACCGCTTTGTTCGCCATAAGTTGGCAGGGTATGCTCAGACGTGAGTCCCTTGCTCACTTTGCCACTGGATTCAAGCAAGCCTGGCTGAAAACGGCTAAAATGCCAGAAACCGGTCGTAGGAAGCTTGTTTCCAGTCCAGGGAAACCATGGCTTGGCAGTTTGGGCTGGTCTGTTCCCATGAGGCACAGGGTCAGACTGATTTGTATATGGCCATGTCTGAACTGGGGTGGCAGAGTGGACTAAAGAACGGTGATGGTTCAAACCTAGATCTGTTGACAGGATGTGAGTGTTTGATTGGTTCTGATGCTCCATCCATCACCACCCCCTTTTGTACCGCTTTGTTCGCCATAAGTTGGCAGGGTATGCTCAGACGTGAGTCCCTTGCTCACTTTGCCACTGGTTTCAAACAAGCCTGGCTGAAGACGGCTGAAATGCCAGAAACCGGTCCTAGGAAGCTTGTTTCCGGTCCAGGGAAGGCATGGCTTGGCAGTTCTGGCTGGACTGTTCCCATGAGGCACAGGGTCAGACTGATTTGCATTTGTCCATGTCTGAACTGGGGTGGCAGAGTGGCCTAAAGAACGGTGATGGATCAAACCCAGATCTGTTGTCTGTGTGTGAGTGTTTGATTGGTTCTGATGCTCCGTCCATCACCACCCCCTTTTGTACCGCTTTGTTCACCATAAGTTGGCAGGGTATGCTCAGACGTGAGTCCCTTGCTCACTTTGCCACTGGATTCAAACAAGCCTGGCTGAAAACGGCTGAAATGCCATAAACCGGTCCTAGGAAGCTTGTTTCCGGTCCAGGGAAGGCATGGCTTGGCAGTTTGGTCTGGAATGTTCCCATGAGGCACAGGGTCAGACTGATTTGCATATGGCTATGTCTGAACAGGGTTGGCAGAGGGGGCCTAAAAACGGTGATGGATCAAACCCAGATCTGTTGACTGGATGTCAGTGTTTGATTGGTTCTGATGCTCTGTCCATCACCACCCCCTTTTGTACAGCTTTGTTCACCATAAGTTGGCAGGGTATGCTCAGACGTGAGTCCCTTGCTCACTTTGCCACTGGATTCAAGCAAGCCTGGCTGAAAACGGCTAAAATGCCAGAAACCGGTCGTAGGAAGCTTGTTTCCAGTCCAGGGAAACCATGGCTTGGCAGTTTGGGCTGGACTGTTCCCATGAGGCACAGGGTCAGACTGATTTGTATATGGCCATGTCTGAACTGGGGTGGCAGAGTGGACTAAAGAACGGTGATGGTTCAAACCTAGATCTGTTGACAGGATGTGAGTGTTTGATTGGTTCTGATGCTCCATCCATCACCACCCCCTTTTGTACCGCTTTGTTCGCCATAAGTTGGCAGGGTATGCTCAGACGTGAGTCCCTTGCTCACTTTGCCACTGGATTCAAACAAGCCTGGCTGAAGACGGCTGAAATGCCAGAAACCGGTCCTAGGAAGCTTGTTGCCGGTCCAGGGAAGGCATGGCTTGGCAGTTCTGGCTGGACTGTTCCCATGAGGCACAGGGTCAGACTGATTTGCATTTGTCCATGTCTGAACTGGGGTGGCAGAGTGGGCTAAAGAACGGTGATGGATCAAACCCAGATCTGTTGAGTGGGTGTGAGTGTTTGATTGGTTCTGATGCTCTGTCCATCACCACCCTCTTTTGTACCGCTTTGTTCGCCATAAGTTGGCAGGGTATGCTCAGATGTGAGTCCCTTGCTCACATTGCCACTGGATTCAAGCAAGCCTGGCTGAAGACGGCTGAAATGCCAGAAACCCGTCCTAGGAAGCTTGTTTCAGGTCCAGGGAAAGCATGGCTTGGCAGTTCAGGCTGGACTGTTCCCATGAGGCACAAGGTCAGACTGATTTGCATAGGACCATGTCTGAACTGGGGTGGCAGAGTGGGCTAAAGAACGGTGATGGATCAAACCCAGATCTGTTGACTGGGTGTCAGTGTTTGATTGGTTCTGATGCTCTGTTCATCACCACACCCTTTTGTACTGCTTTGTTCGCCATAAGTTGTCAGGGTATGCTCAGACTTGAGTCCCTTGCTCACTTTGCCACTAGATTCAAGCAAGCCTGGCTGAAGACGGCTGAAATGTCAGAAACCGGTCCTAGAAAGCTTGTTTGCTGTCCAGGGAAGGCATGGCTTGGCAGTTCGGGCTGGACTGTTCCCATGAAGCACAGGGTCAGACTGATTTGCATATGGCCATGTCTGAACTGGGGGGGGCAGAGTGGGCTAAAGAACGGTGATGGATCAAACTCAGGTTTGTTGACTGGGTGTGAGTGTTTGATTGATTCTGATGCTTCGTCCATCACCACCCCCTTTTGTACTGCTTTGTTCGCCATAAGTTGGCAGGGTATGCTCAGACATGAGTCCCTTGCTCACTTTGCCACTGGATTCAAGCAAGCCTGGCTGAAAACAGCTGAAATGCCAGAAAACGGTCCTAGGAAGCTGGTTTCCGGTCCAGGGAAGGCATGGCTTGGCAGTTCTGGTTGGACTGTTCCCATAAGGCACAGGTTCAGACTGATTTGCATATGTCCATGTCTGAACTGGGGTGGCAGAGTGGGCTAAAGAACCGTGATGGATCAAACCCAGATCTCTTGACTTGGTGTGAGTGTTTGATTGGTTCTGATGCTCCGTCCATCACCACCACCTTTTGCACCACTTTGTTTGCCATAAGTTGGCAGGGTATGCTCAGATGTGAGTCCCTGACGGCTGAAATGCCAGAACGCGGTCCTAGGAAGCATGTTTCCGGTCCAGAGAAGGGATGGCTTGGTAGTTTGGGCTGGACTGTTCCCATGAGGCACAGGGTCAGACTGATTTGCATTTGTCCATGTCTGAACTGGGGTGGCAGAGTGGGCTAAAGAACGGTGATGGATCAAACCCAGATCTGTTGTCTGGGTGTGAGTGTTTGATTGGTTCTGATGCTCCGTCCATCACCACCCCCTTTTGTACCGCTTTGTTCACCATAAGTTGGCAGGGTATGCTCAGACGTGAGTCCCTTGCTCACTTTGCCACTGGATTCAAACAAGCCTGGCTGAAAACGGCTGAAATGCCATAAACCGGTCCTAGGAAGCTTGTTTCCGGTCCAGGGAAGGCATGGCTTGGCAGTTTGGTCTGGAATGTTCCCATGAGGCACAGGGTCAGACTGATTTGCATATGGCTATGTCTGAACAGGGTTGGCAGAGGGGGCCTAAAAACGGTGATGGATCAAACCCAGATCTGTTGACTGGATGTCAGTGTTTGATTGGTTCTGATGCTCTGTCCATCACCACCCCCTTTTGTACAGCTTTGTTCACCATACGTTGGCAGGGTATGCTCAGACGTGAGTCCCTTGCTCACTTTGCCACTGGATTCAAGCAAGCCTGGCTGAAAACGGCTAAAATGCCAGAAACCGGTCGTAGGAAGCTTGTTTCCAGTCCAGGGAAACCATGGCTTGGCAGTTTGGGCTGGACTGTTCCCATGAGGCACAGGGTCAGACTGATTTGTATATGGCCATGTCTGAACTGGGGTGGCAGAGTGGACTAAAGAACGGTGATGGTTCAAACCTAGATCTGTTGACAGGATGTGAGTGTTTGATTGGTTCTGATGCTCCATCCATCACCACCCCCTTTTGTACCGCTTTGTTCGCCATAAGTTGGCAGGGTATGCTCAGACGTGAGTCCCTTGCTCACTTTGCCACTGGATTCAAACAAGCCTGGCTGAAGACGGCTGAAATGCCAGAAACCGGTCCTAGGAAGCTTGTTTCCGGTCCAGGGAAGGCATGGCTTGGCAGTTCTGGCTGGACTGTTCCCATGAGGCACAGGGTCAGACTGATTTGCATTTGTCCATGTCTGAACTGGGGTGGCAGAGTGGGCTAAAGAACGGTGATGGATCAAACCCAGATCTGTTGAGTGGGTGTGAGTGTTTGATTGGTTCTGATGCTCTGTCCATCACCACTCTCTTTTGTACCGCTTTGTTCGCCATAAGTTGGCAGGGTATGCTCAGATGTGAGTCCCTTGCTCACATTGCCACTGGATTCAAGCAAGCCTGGCTGAAGACGGCTGAAATGCCAGAAACCCGTCCTAGGAAGCTTGTTTCAGGTCCAGGGAAAGCATGGCTTGGCAGTTCAGGCTGGACTGTTCCCATGAGACACAGGGTCAGAATGATTTGCATATGGCCATGTCTGAACTGGGGTGGCAGAGTGGGCTAAAGAACGGTGATGGATCAAACCCAGATCTGTTGACTGGGTGTGAGTGTTTGATTGGTTCTGATGCTCCGTTCATCACCACACCCTTTTGTACCGCTTTGTTCGCCATAAGTTGTCAGGGTATGCTCAGACATGAGTCCCTTGCTCACTTTGCCACTGGATTCAAGCAAGCCTGGCTGAAAACGGCTGAAATGCCAGAAAACGGTCCTAGGAAGCTTGTTACCTGTCCAGGGAAGGCATGGCTTGGCAGTTCTGGTTGGACTGTTCCCATGAGGCACAGGTTCAGACTGATTTGCATATGTCCATGTCTGAACTGGGGTGGCAGAGTGTGCTAAAGAACGGTGATGGATCAAACCCAGATCTGTTGATTGGGTGTGAGTGTTTGATTGGTTCTGATGCTCCGTCTATCACCACCCCCTTTTGTACCGCTTTGTTCGCCATAAGTTGGCAGGGTATGCTCAGACGTGAGTCCCTTGCTCACATTGCCACTGGATTCAAGCAAGCCTGGCTGAAGACGGCTGAAATGCCAGAAACCGGTCCTAGAAAGCTTGTGTCTGGTCCAGGAAAGACATGGCTTGGCAGTTCGGTCTGGACTGTTCCCATGAGGCACAAGGTCAGACTGATTTGCATAGGACCATGTCTGAACTGGGGTGGCAGAGTGGGCTAAAGAACGGTGATGGATCAAACCCAGATCTGTTGACTGGGTGTCAGTGTTTGATTGGTTCTGATGCTCTGTTCATCACCACACCCTTTTGTACTGCTTTGTTCGCCATAAGTTGTCAGGGTATGCTCAGACTTGAGTCCCTTGCTCACTTTGCCACTAGATTCAAGCAAGCCTGGCTGAAGACGGCTGAAATGTCAGAAACCGGTCCTAGAAAGCTTGTTTGCTGTCCAGGGAAGGCATGGCTTGGCAGTTCGGGCTGGACTGTTCCCATGAAGCACAGGGTCAGACTGATTTGCATATGGCCATGTCTGAACTGGGGGGGGCAGAGTGGGCTAAAGAACGGTGATGGATCAAACTCAGGTCTGTTGACTGGGTGTGAGTGTTTGATTGGTTCTGATGCTTCGTCCATCACCACCCCCTTTTGTACCGCTTTGTTCGCCATAAGTTGGCAGGGTATGCTCAGACATGAGTCCCTTGCTCACTTTGCCACTGGATTCAAGCAAGCCTGGCTGAAAACGGCTGAAATGCCAGAAAACGGTCCTAGGAAGCTGGTTTCCAGTCCAGGGAAGGCATGGCTTGGCAGTTCTGGTTGAACTGTTCCCATAAGGCACAGGTTCAGACTGATTTGCATATGTCCATGTCTGAACTGGGGTGGCAGAGTGGGCTAAAGAACCGTGATGGATCAAACCCAGATCTGTTGACTTGGTGTGAGTGTTTGATTGGTTCTGATGCTCCGTCCATCACCACCACCTTTTGCACCACTTTGTTTGCCATAAGTTGGCAGGGTATGCTCAGACGTGAGTCCCTGACGGCTGAAATGCCAGAACGCGGTCCTAGGAAGCATGTTTCCGGTCCAGAGAAGGGATGGCTTGGTAGTTTGGGCTGGACTGTTCCCATGAGGCACAGGGTCAGACTGATTTGCATATGGTGATGACTGAACTGGGGTGGCAGAGTGGGCTAAAGAACGGTGATGGATCAAACTCAGGTCTGTTGACTGGTTGTGAGTGTTTGATTGGTTCTGATGCTCGGTCCATCACCACCCCCTTTTGTACCGCTTTGTTCGCCATAAGTTGGCAGGGTATGCTCAGACGTAAGTCCCTTGCTCACTTTGCCACTGGATTCAAGCAAGCCTGGCTGAAGACAGCTGAAATGCCAGAAACCGGTCCTAGGAAGCTTGTTTCCGGTCCAGGGAAGGTTTGGTTTGGCAGTTCGGACTGGACTGTTCCTATGAGCCGCAGGGTCAGACTGATTTGCATATGGCCATGTCTGAACTGGGGGGGCAGAGTGGGCTAAAGAACGGTGATGGATCAAACTCAGGTCTGTTGACTGGGTGTGAGTGTTTGATTGGTTCTGATGCTTCGTCCATCACCACCCCCTTTTGTACCGCTTTGTTCGCCATAAGTTGGCAGGGTATGCCCAGACGTGAGTCCCTTGCTCACTTTGCCACTGGATTCAAGCAAGCCTGGCTGAAGATGGCTGAAATGCTAGAAACCGGTCCTAGAAAGCTTGTTTCCGGTCCAGGGAAGGCATGGCTTGGCAGTTCGGGCTGGACTGTTCCCATGAGGCATAGGGTCAGACTGATTTGCATATGGCCATGTCTGAACTGGGGTGGCAGAGTGGGCTAAAGAACGGTGATGGATCAAACCCAGAAGTGTTGTCTGGGTGTGAGTGTTTGATTGGTTCTGATGCTCCGTCCATCACCACCCGCTTTTGTACCGCTTTGTTCGCCATAAGTTGGCAGGGTATGCTCAGACGTGAGTCCCTTGCTCACTTTGCCACTAGATTCAAGCAAGCCTGGCTGAAGACGGCTGAAATGTCAGAAACCGGTCCTAGAAAGCTTGTTTGCTGTCCAGGGAAGGCATGGCTTGGCAGTTCGGGCTGGACTGTTCCCATGAAGCACAGGGTCAGACTGATTTGCATATGGCCATGTCTGAACTGGGGGGGGCAGAGTGGGCTAAAGAACGGTGATGGATCAAACTCAGGTTTGTTGACTGGGTGTGAGTGTTTGATTGGTTCTGATGCTTCGTCCATCACCACCCCCTTTTGTACTGCTTTGTTCGCCATAAGTTGGCAGGGTATGCTCAGACATGAGTCCCTTGCTCACTTTGCCACTGGATTCAAGCAAGCCTGGCTGAAAACGGCTGAAATGCCAGAAAACGGTCCTAGGAAGCTGGTTTCCGGTCCAGGGAAGGCATGGCTTGGCAGTTCTGGTTGGACTGTTCCCATAAGGCACAGGTTCAGACTGATTTGCATATGTCCATGTCTGAACTGGGGTGGCAGAGTGGGCTAAAGAACCGTGATGGATCAAACCCAGATCTGTTGACTTGGTGTGAGTGTTTGATTGGTTCTGATGCTCCGTCCATCACCACCACCTTTTGCACCACTTTGTTTGCCATAAGTTGGCAGGGTATGCTCAGACGTGAGTCCCTGACGGCTGAAATGCCAGAACGCGGTCCTAGGAAGCATGTTTCCGGTCCAGAGAAGGGATGGCTTGGTAGTTTGGGCTGGACTGTTCCCATGAGGCACAGGGTCAGACTGATTTGCATTTGTCCATGTCTGAACTGGGGTGGCAGAGTGGGCTAAAGAACGGTGATGGATCAAACCCAGATCTGTTGTCTGGGTGTGAGTGTTTGATTGGTTCTGATGCTCCGTCCATCACCACCCCCTTTTGTACCGCTTTGTTCACCATAAGTTGGCAGGGTATGCTCAGACGTGAGTCCCTTGCTCACTTTGCCACTGGATTCAAACAAGCCTGGCTGAAAACGGCTGAAATGCCATAAACCGGTCCTAGGAAGCTTGTTTCCGGTCCAGGGAAGGCATGGCTTGGCAGTTTGGTCTGGAATGTTCCCATGAGGCACAGGGTCAGACTGATTTGCATATGGCTATGTCTGAACCGGGTTGGCAGAGGGGGCCTAAAAACGGTGATGGATCAAACCCAGATCTGTTGACTGGATGTCAGTGTTTGATTGGTTCTGATGCTCTGTCCATCACCACCCCCTTTTGTACAGCTTTGTTCACCATACGTTGGCAGGGTATGCTCAGACGTGAGTCCCTTGCTCACTTTGCCACTGGATTCAAGCAAGCCTGGCTGAAAACGGCTAAAATGCCAGAAACCGGTCGTAGGAAGCTTGTTTCCAGTCCAGGGAAACCATGGCTTGGCAGTTTGGGCTGGACTGTTCCCATGAGGCACAGGGTCAGACTGATTTGTATATGGCCATGTCTGAACAGGGGTGGCAGAGTGGACTAAAGAACGGTGATGGTTCAAACCTAGATCTGTTGACAGGATGTGAGTGTTTGATTGGTTCTGATGCTCCATCCATCACCACCCCCTTTTGTACCGCTTTGTTCGCCATAAGTTGGCAGGGTATGCTCAGACGTGAGTCCCTTGCTCACTTTGCCACTGGATTCAAACAAGCCTGGCTGAAGACGGCTGAAATGCCAGAAACCGGTCCTAGGAAGCTTGTTTCCGGTCCAGGGAAGGCATGGCTTGGCAGTTCTGGCTGGACTGTTCCCATGAGGCACAGGGTCAGACTGATTTGCATTTGTCCATGTCTGAACTGGGGTGGCAGAGTGGGCTAAAGAACGGTGATGGATCAAACCCAGATCTGTTGAGTGGGTGTGAGTGTTTGATTGGTTCTGATGCTCTGTCCATCACCACTCTCTTTTGTACCGCTTTGTTCGCCATAAGTTGGCAGGGTATGCTCAGATGTGAGTCCCTTGCTCACATTGCCACTGGATTCAAGCAAGCCTGGCTGAAGACGGCTGAAATGCCAGAAACCCGTCCTAGGAAGCTTGTTTCAGGTCCAGGGAAAGCATGGCTTGGCAGTTCAGGCTGGACTGTTCCCATGAGACACAGGGTCAGAATGATTTGCATATGGCCATGTCTGAACTGGGGTGGCAGAGTGGGCTAAAGAACGGTGATGGATCAAACCCAGATCTGTTGACTGGGTGTGAGTGTTTGATTGGTTCTGATGCTCCGTTCATCACCACACCCTTTTGTACCGCTTTGTTCGCCATAAGTTGTCAGGGTATGCTCAGACATGAGTCCCTTGCTCACTTTGCCACTGGATTCAAGCAAGCCTGGCTGAAAACGGCTGAAATGCCAGAAAACGGTCCTAGGAAGCTTGTTACCTGTCCAGGGAAGGCATGGCTTGGCAGTTCTGGTTGGACTGTTCCCATGAGGCACAGGTTCAGACTGATTTGCATATGTCCATGTCTGAACTGGGGTGGCAGAGTGTGCTAAAGAACGGTGATGGATCAAACCCAGATCTGTTGATTGGGTGTGAGTGTTTGATTGGTTCTGATGCTCCGTCTATCACCACCCCCTTTTGTACCGCTTTGTTCGCCATAAGTTGGCAGGGTATGCTCAGACGTGAGTCCCTTGCTCACATTGCCACTGGATTCAAGCAAGCCTGGCTGAAGACGGCTGAAATGCCAGAAACCGGTCCTAGAAAGCTTGTGTCTGGTCCAGGAAAGACATGGCTTGGCAGTTCGGTCTGGACTGTTCCCATGAGGCACAAGGTCAGACTGATTTGCATAGGACCATGTCTGAACTGGGGTGGCAGAGTGGGCTAAAGAACGGTGATGGATCAAACCCAGATCTGTTGACTGGGTGTCAGTGTTTGATTGGTTCTGATGCTCTGTTCATCACCACACCCTTTTGTACTGCTTTGTTCGCCATAAGTTGTCAGGGTATGCTCAGACTTGAGTCCCTTGCTCACTTTGCCACTAGATTCAAGCAAGCCTGGCTGAAGACGGCTGAAATGTCAGAAACCGGTCCTAGAAAGCTTGTTTGCTGTCCAGGGAAGGCATGGCTTGGCAGTTCGGGCTGGACTGTTCCCATGAAGCACAGGGTCAGACTGATTTGCATATGGCCATGTCTGAACTGGGGGGGGCAGAGTGGGCTAAAGAACGGTGATGGATCAAACTCAGGTCTGTTGACTGGGTGTGAGTGTTTGATTGGTTCTGATGCTTCGTCCATCACCACCCCCTTTTGTACCGCTTTGTTCGCCATAAGTTGGCAGGGTATGCTCAGACATGAGTCCCTTGCTCACTTTGCCACTGGATTCAAGCAAGCCTGGCTGAAAACGGCTGAAATGCCAGAAAACGGTCCTAGGAAGCTGGTTTCCAGTCCAGGGAAGGCATGGCTTGGCAGTTCTGGTTGAACTGTTCCCATAAGGCACAGGTTCAGACTGATTTGCATATGTCCATGTCTGAACTGGGGTGGCAGAGTGGGCTAAAGAACCGTGATGGATCAAACCCAGATCTGTTGACTTGGTGTGAGTGTTTGATTGGTTCTGATGCTCCGTCCATCACCACCACCTTTTGCACCACTTTGTTTGCCATAAGTTGGCAGGGTATGCTCAGACGTGAGTCCCTGACGGCTGAAATGCCAGAACGCGGTCCTAGGAAGCATGTTTCCGGTCCAGAGAAGGGATGGCTTGGTAGTTTGGGCTGGACTGTTCCCATGAGGCACAGGGTCAGACTGATTTGCATATGGTGATGACTGAACTGGGGTGGCAGAGTGGGCTAAAGAACGGTGATGGATCAAACTCAGGTCTGTTGACTGGTTGTGAGTGTTTGATTGGTTCTGATGCTCGGTCCATCACCACCCCCTTTTGTACCGCTTTGTTCGCCATAAGTTGGCAGGGTATGCTCAGACGTGAGTCCCTTGCTCACTTTGCCACTGGATTCAAGCAAGCCTGGCTGAAGACAGCTGAAATGCCAGAAACCGGTCCTAGGAAGCTTGTTTCCGGTCCAGGGAAGGTTTGGTTTGGCAGTTCGGACTGGACTGTTCCTATGAGCCGCAGGGTCAGACTGATTTGCATATGGCCATGTCTGAACTGGGGGGGCAGAGTGGGCTAAAGAACGGTGATGGATCAAACTCAGGTCTGTTGACTGGGTGTGAGTGTTTGATTGGTTCTGATGCTTCGTCCATCACCACCCCCTTTTGTACCGCTTTGTTCGCCATAAGTTGGCAGGGTATGCCCAGACGTGAGTCCCTTGCTCACTTTGCCACTGGATTCAAGCAAGCCTGGCTGAAGATGGCTGAAATGCTAGAAACCGGTCCTAGAAAGCTTGTTTCCGGTCCAGGGAAGGCATGGCTTGGCAGTTCGGGCTGGACTGTTCCCATGAGGCATAGGGTCAGACTGATTTGCATATGGCCATGTCTGAACTGGGGTGGCAGAGTGGGCTAAAGAACGGTGATGGATCAAACCCAGAAGTGTTGTCTGGGTGTGAGTGTTTGATTGGTTCTGATGCTCCGTCCATCACCACCCGCTTTTGTACCGCTTTGTTCGCCATAAGTTGGCAGGGTATGCTCAGACGTGAGACCCTTGCTCACTTTGCCACTGGATTCAAGCAAGCCTGGCTGAAGACGGCTAAAATGCCAGAAACCGGTCGTAGGAAGCTTGTTTCCAGTCCAGGGAAAGCATGGCTTGGCAGTTTGGGCTGGACTGTTCCCATGAGGCACAGGGTCAGACTGATTTGTATATGGCCATGTCTGAACTGGGGTGGCAGAGTGGACTAAAGAACGGTGATGGTTCAAACCTAGATCTGTTGACAGGATGTGAGTGTTTGATTGGTTCTGATGCTCCGTCCATCACCACCCCCTTTTGTACCGCTTTGTTCGCCATAAGTTGGCAGGGTATGCTCAGACGTGAGTCCCTTGCTCACTTTGCCGCTGGATTCAAACAAGCCTGGCTGAAGACGTCTGAAATGCCAGAAACCGGTCCTAGGAAGCTTGTTTCCGGTCCAGGGAAGGCATGGCTTGGCAGTTCTGGCTGGACTGTTCCCATGAGGCACAGGGTCAGACTGATTTGCATTTGTCCATGTCTGAACTGGGGTGGCAGAGTGGGCTAAAGAACGGTGATGGATCAAACCCAGATCTGTTGACTGGGTGTGAGTGTTTGATTGGTTCTGATGCTCTGTCCATCACCACCCTCTTTTGTACCGCTTTGTTCGCCATAAGTTGGCTGGGTATGCTCAGATGTGAGTCCCTTGCTCACATTGACACTGGATTCAAGCAAGCCTGGCTGAAGACGGCTGAAATGCCAGAAACCCGTCCTAGGAAGCTTGTTTCAGGTCCAGGGAAAGCATGGCTTGGCAGTTCAGGCTGGATTGTTCCCATGAGACACAGGGTCAGAATGATTTGCATATGGCCATGTCTGAACTGGGGTGGCAGAGTGGGCTAAAGAACGGTGATGGATCAAACCCAGATCTGTTGACTGGGTGTGAGTGTTTGATTGGTTCTGATGCTCCGTTCATCACCACACCCTTTTGTACCGCTTTGTTAGCCATATGTTATCAGGGTATGCTCAGACATGAGTCCCTTGCTCACTTTGCCACTGGTTTCAAGCAAGCCTGGCTGAAAACGGCTGAAATGCCAGAAAACGGTCCTAGGAAGCTTGTTTCCGGTCCAGGGAAGGCATGGCTTGGCAGTTCTGGTTGGACTGTTCCCATGAGGCACAGGTTCAGACTGATTTGCATATGTCCATGTCTGAACTGGGGTGGCAGAGTGGGCTAAAGAACGGTGATGGATCAAACCCAGATCTGTTGACTGGGTGTGAGTGTTTGATTGGTTCTGATGCTCCGTCTATCACCACCCCCTTTTGTACCGCTTTGTTCGCCATAGGTTGGCAGGGTATGCTCAGACGTGAGTCCCTTGCTCACATTGCCACTGGATTCAAGCAAGCCTGGCTGAAGACGGCTGAAATGCCAGAAACCGGTCCTAGGAAGCTTGTTTTCGGTCCAGGGAAAGCATGGCTTGGCAGTTCGGGCTGGATTGTTTCCATGAGGCACAGGGTCAGACTGATTTGCATATGGCCATGTCTGAACTGGGGTGGCAGAGTGGGCTAAAGAACGGTGATGGATCAAACCCAGATCTGTTGACTGGGTGTGAGTGTTTGATTGGTTCTGATGCTCTGTTCATCACCACACCCTTTTGTACCGCTTTGTTCGCCATAAGTTGTCATGGTATGCTCAGACATAAGTCCCTTGCTCACTTTGCCACTGGATTCAAGCAAGCTTGGCTGAAGACGGCTGAAATGTCAGAAACCGGTCCTAGAAAGCTTGTTTGCTGTCCAGGGAAGGCATGGCTTGGCAGTTCGGGCTGGACTGTTCCCATGAAGCACAGGGTCAGACTGATTTGCATATGGCCATGTCTGAAATGGGGGGGCAGAGTGGGCTAAAGAACGGTGATGGATCAAACTCAGGTCTGTTGACTGGGTGTGAGTGTTTGATTGGTTCTGATGCTTCGTCCATCACCACCCCCTTTTGTACCGCTTTGTTCGCCATAAGTTGGCAGGGTATGCTCAGACGTGAGTCCCTTGCTCACTTTGCCACTGGATTCAAGCAAGCTTGGCTGAAGACGGCTGAAATGCCAGAAACCGTTCCTAGGAAGCTTGTTTCCGGTCCAGGGAAGGTGTGGTTTGGCAGTTCGGACTGGACTGTTCCCATGAGCCGCACGGTCAGACTGATTTGCATATGGCCATGTCTGAACTGGGGTGGAAGAGTTGGTTAAAGATTGGTGATTGATCAAACCCAGATCTGTTGCCTGGGTGTGAGTGTTTGATTGGTTCTGATGCTCCGTCCATCACCACTCCCTTTTGTACCGCTTTGTTCGCCATTTGTTGGCAGGGTATGCCCAGACGTGAGTCTCTTGCTCACTTTGCCACTGGATTCAAGCAAGCCTGGCTGAAGATGGCTGAAATGCTAGAAACCGGTCCTAGAAAGCTTTTTTTCCGGTCCAGGGAAGGCATGGCTTGGCAGTTTGGGCTGGACTGTTCCCATGAGGCATAGGGTCAGACTGATTTGCATATGGCCATGTATGAACTGGGGTGGCAGAGTGGGCTAAAGAACGGTGATGGATCAAACCCAGATCTGTTGTCTGGGTGTGAGTGTTTGATTGGTTCTGATGCTCCGTCCATCACCACCCCCTTTTGTACTGCTTTGTTCACCATAAGTTGGCAGGGTATGCTCAGACGTGAGTCCCTTGCTCACTTTGCCACTGGATTCAAACAAGCCTGGCTGAAAACGGCTGAAATGCCATAAACCGGTCCTAGGAAGCTTGTTTCCGGTCCAGGGAAGGCATGGCTTGGCAGTTTGGTCTGGAATGTTCCCATGAGGCACAGGGTCAGACTGATTTGCATATGGCTATGTCTGAACAGGGGTGGCAGAGTGGGCCTAAAAACCGTGATGGATCAAACCCAGATCTGTTGACTGGGTGTCACTGTTTGATTGTTTCTGATGCTCTGTCCATCACCACCCCCTTTTGTACATCTTTGTTCACCATAAGTTGGCAGGGTATGCTCAGATGTGAGTCCCTTGCTCACTTTGCCACTGGATTCAAGCTAGCTTGGCTGAAGACAGCTGAAATGCCAGAAACCGGTCCTAGAAAGCTTGTGTCTGGTCCAGGAAAGACATGGCTTGGCAGTTCGGTCTGGACTGTTCCCATGAGGCACAAGGTCAGACTGATTTGCATAGGACCATGTCTGAACTGGGGTGGCAGAGTGGGCTAAAGAACGGTGATGAATCAAACCCAGATCTGTTGACTGGGTGTCAGTGTTTGATTGGTTCTGATGCTCCGTTCATCACCACACCCTTTTGTACTGCTTTGTTCGCCATAAGTTGTCAGGGTATGCTCAGACTTGAGTCCCTTGCTCACTTTGCCACTGGATTCAAGCAAGCCTGGCTGAAAACGGCTGAAATGCCAGAAAACGCTCCTAGGAAGCTTGTTTCCGGTCCAGGGAAGGCATGGCTTGGCAGTTCTGGCTGGACTGTTCCCATGAGGCACAGGGTCAGACGGATTTGCATTTGTCCATGTCTGAACTGGGGTGGCAGAGTGGGCTAAAGAACAGTGATGGATCAAACCCAGATCTGTTGACTGGGTGTGAGTGTTTGATTGGTTCTGATGCTCTGTCCATCACCACCCTCTTTTGTACCGCTTTGTTCGCCATAAGTTGGCAGGGTATGCTCAGACGTGAGTCCCTTGCTCACATTGCCACTGGATTCAAGCAAGCCTGGCTGAAGACGGCTGAAATGCCAGAAACCGGTCCTAGGAAGCTTGTTTCAGGTCCAGGGAAAGCAAGGCTTGGCAGTTCAGGCTGGACTGTTCCCATGAGACACAGGGTCAGAATGATTTGCATATGGCCATGTCTGAACTCGGGTGGCAGAGTGGGCTAAAGAACGGTGATGGATCAAACCCAGATCTGTTGACTGGGTGTGAGTGTTTGATTGGTTCTGATGCTCCGTTCATCACCACCACCTTTTGCACCGCTTGGTTCGCCATAAGTTGGCAGGGTATGCTCAGACGTGAGTCCCTGACGGCTGAAATGCCAGAAAGCGGTCCTAGGAAGCATGTTTCCGGTCCAGAGAAGGGATGGCTTGGTAGTTCGGGCTGGACTGTTCCCATGAGTCACAGGGTCAGACTGATTTGCATATGGTGATGACTGAACTGGGGTGGCAGAGTGGGCTAAAGAACAGTGATGGATCAAACTCAGGTCTGTTGACTGGGTGTGAGTGTTTGATTGGTTCTGATGCTCCGTCTATCACCACCCCCTTTTGTACCGCTTTGTTCGCCATAGGTTGGCAGGGTATGCTCAGACGTGAGTCCCTTGCTCACATTGCCACTGGATTCAAGCAAGCCTGGCTGAAGACGGCTGAAATGCCAGAAACCGGTCCTAGGAAGCTTGTTTTCGGTCCAGGGAAAGCATGGCTTGGCAGTTCGGGCTGGACTGTTTCCATGAGGCACAGGGTCAGACTGATTTGCATATGGCCATGTCTGAACTGGGGTGGCAGAGTGGGCTAAAGAACGGTGATGGATCAAACCCAGATCTGTTGACTGGGTGTGAGTGTTTGATTGGTTCTGATGCTCTGTTCATCACCACACCCTTTTGTACCGCTTTGTTCGCCATAAGTTGTCATGGTATGCTCAGACATAAGTCCCTTGATCACTTTGCCACTGGATTCAAGCAAGCTTGGCTGAAGACGGCTGAAATGTCAGAAACCGGTCCTAGAAAGCTTGTTTGCTGTCCAGGTAAGGCATGGCTTGGCAGTTCGGGCTGGACTGTTCCCATGAAGCACAGGGTCAGACTGATTTGCATATGGCCATGTCTGAAATGGGGGGGCAGAGTGGGCTAAAGAACGGTGATGGATCAAACTCAGGTCTGTTGACTGGGTGTGAGTGTTTGATTGGTTCTGATGCTTCGTCCATAACCACCCCCTTTTGTACCGCTTTGTTCGCCATAAGTTGGCAGGGTATGCTCAGACGTGAGTCCCTTGCTCACTTTGCCACTGGATTCAAGCAAGCTTGGCTGAAGACGGCTGAAATGCCAGAAACCGTTCCTAGGAAGCTTGTTTCCGGTCCAGGGAAGGTGTGGTTTGGCAGTTCGGACTGGACTGTTCCCATGAGCCGCACGGTCAGACTGATTTGCATATGGCCATGTCTGAACTGGGGTGGAAGAGTTGGTTAAAGATTGGTGATTGATCAAACCCAGATCTGTTGCCTGGGTGTGAGTGTTTGATTGGTTCTGATGCTCCGTCCATCACCACTCCCTTTTGTACCGCTTTGTTCGCCATTTGTTGGCAGGGTATGCCCAGACGTGAGTCTCTTGCTCACTTTGCCACTGGATTCAAGCAAGCCTGGCTGAAGATGGCTGAAATGCTAGAAACCGGTCCTAGAAAGCTTTTTTCCGGTCCAGGGAAGGCATGGCTTGGCAGTTCGGGCTGGACTGTTCCCATGAGGCATAGGGTCAGACTGATTTGCATATGGCCATGTATGAACTGGGGTGGCAGAGTGGGCTAAAGAACGGTGATGGATCAAACCCAGATCTGTTGTCTGGGTGTGAGTGTTTGATTGGTTCTGATGCTCCGTCCATCACCACCCCCTTTTGTACTGCTTTGTTCACCATAAGTTGGCAGGGTATGCTCAGACGTGAGTCCCTTGCTCACTTTGCCACTGGATTCAAACAAGCCTGGCTGAAAACGGCTGAAATGCCATAAACCGGTCCTAGGAAGCTTGTTTCCGATCCAGGGAAGGCATGGCTTGGCAGTTTGGTCTGGAATGCTCCCATGAGGCACAGGGTCAGACTGATTTGCATATGGCTATGTCTGAACAGGGGTGGCAGAGTGGGCCTAAAAACCGTGATGGATCAAACCCAGATCTGTTGACTGGGTGTCAGTGTTTGATTGTTTCTGATGCTCTGTCCATCACCACCCCCTTTTGTACAGCTTTGTTCACCATAAGTTGGCAGGGTATGCTCAGATGTGAGTCCCTTGCTCACTTTGCCACTGGATTCAAGCTAGCTTGGCTGAAGACAGCTGAAATGTCAGAAACCGGTCCTAGAAAGCTTGTGTCTGGTCCAGGAAAGACATGGCTTGGCAGTTCGGTCTGGACTGTTCCCATGAGGCACAAGGTCAGACTGATTTGCATAGGACCATGTCTGAACTGGGGTGGCAGAGTGGGCTAAAGAACGGTGATGAATCAAACCCAGATCTGTTGACTGGGTGTCAGTGTTTGATTGGTTCTGATGCTCCGTTCATCACCACACCCTTTTGTACTGCTTTGTTCGCCATAAGTTGTCAGGGTATGCTCAGACTTGAGTCCCTTGCTCACTTTGCCACTGGATTCAAGCAAGCCTGGCTGAAAACGGCTGAAATGCCAGAAAACGCTCCTAGGAAGCTTGTTTCCGGTCCAGGGAAGGCATGGCTTGGCAGTTCTGGCTGGACTGTTCCCATGAGGCACAGGGTCAGACGGATTTGCATTTGTCCATGTCTGAACTGGGGTGGCAGAGTGGGCTAAAGAACGGTGATGGATCAAACCCAGATCTGTTGACTGGGTGTGAGTGTTTGATTGGTTCTGATGCTCTGTCCATCACCACCCTCTTTTGTACCGCTTTGTTCGCCATAAGTTGGCAGGGTATGCTCAGACGTGAGTCCCTTGCTCACATTGCCACTGGATTCAAGCAAGCCTGGCTGAAGACGGCTGAAATGCCAGAAACCGGTCCTAGGAAGCTTGTTTCAGGTCCAGGTAAAGCAAGGCTTGGCAGTTCAGGCTGGACTGTTCCCATGAGACACAGGGTCAGAATGATTTGCATATGGCCATGTCTGAACTGGGGTGGCAGAGTGGGCTAAAGAACGGTGATGGATCAAACCCAGATCTGTTGACTGGGTGTGAGTGTTTGATTGGTTCTGATGCTCCGTTCATCACCACCACCTTTTGCACCGCTTTGTTCGCCATAAGTTGGCAGGGTATGCTCAGACGTGAGTCCCTGACGGCTGAAATGCCAGAAAGCGGTCCTAGGAAGCATGTTTCCGGTCCAGAGAAGGGATGGCTTGGTAGTTCGGGCTGGACTGTTCCCATGAGTCACAGGGTCAGACTGATTTGCATATGGTGATGACTGAACTGGGGTGGCAGAGTGGGCTAAAGAACAGTGATGGATCAAACTCAGGTCTGTTGACTGGGTGTGAGTGTTTGATTGGTTCTGATGCTCCGTCCATCACCACCACCTTTTGTACCGCTTTGTTCGCCATAAGTTGGCAGGGTATGCTCAGACGTGAGTCCCTTGCTCACTTTGCCACTGGATTCAAGCAAGCCTGGCTGAAGACGGCTAAAATGCCAGAAACCGGTCCCAGGAAGCTTGTTTCCGGTCCAGGGAAGGTGTGGTTTGGCAGTTCGGACTGGACTGTTCCCATGAGCCGCAGGGTCAGACTGATTTGCATATGGCCATGTCTGAACTGGGGTGGAAGAGTTGGTTAAAGATTGGTGATTGATCAAACCCAGATCTGTTGCCTGGGTGTGAGTGTTTGATTGGTTCTGATGCTCCGTCCATCACCACTCCCTTTTGTACCGCTTTGTTCGCCATAAGTTGGCAGGGTATGCCCAGACGTGAGTCCCTTGCTCACTTTGCCACTGGATTCAAGCAAGCCTGGCTGAAGATGGCTGAAATGCTAGAAACCGGTCCTAGAAAGCTTGTTTCCGGTCCAGGGAAGGCATGGCTTGGCAGTTCGGGCTGGACTGTTCCCATGAGGCATAGGGTCAGACTGATTTGCATATGGCCATGTCTGAACTGGGGTGGCAGAGTGGGCTAAAGAACGGTGATGGCTCAAACCCAGATCTGTTGTCTGGGTGTGAGTTTTTGATTGGTTCTGATGCTCCGTCCATCACCACCCCCTTTTGTACCGCTTTGTTCGCCATAAGTTGGCAGGGTATGTTCAGACGTGAGTCCCTTGCTCACTTTGCCACTGGATTCAAACAAGCCTGGCTGAAGACGGCTGAAATGCCATAAACCGGTCCTAGGACGCTTGTTTCCGGTCCAGGGAAGGCATGGCTTGGCAGTTCTGGCTGAACTGTTCCCATGAGGCACAGGGTCAGACTGATTTGCATTTGTCCATGTCTGAACTGGGGTGGATCAAACCCAGATCTGTTGACTGGGTGTGAGTGTTTGATTGGTTCTGATGCTCTGTCCATCACCACCCTCTTTTGTACCGCTTTGTTTGCCTTAAGCTGGCAGGGTATGCTCAGACGTGAGTCCCTTGCTCACATTGCCACTGGATTCAAGCAAGCCTGGCTGAAGACGGCTGAAATGCCAGAAACCGGTCCTAGGAAGCTTGTTTCAGGTCCAGGGAAAGCATGGCTTGGCAGTTCAGGCTGGACTGTTCGCATGAGACACAGGGTCAGAATGATTTGCATATGGCCATGTCTGAACTGGGGTGGCAGAGTGGGCTAAAGAACGGTGATGGATCAAACCCAGATCTGTTGACTGGGTGTGAGTGTTTGATTGGTTCTGATGCTCCGTTCATCACCACACCCTTTTGTACCGCTTTGTTCGCCATAAGTTGGCAGGGTATGCTCAGACGTGAGTCCCTTGCTCACATTGCCACTGGATTCAAGCAAGCCTGGCTGAAGACGGCTGAAATGCCAGAAACCGGTCCTAGGAAGCTTGTTTCCTGTCCAGGGAAGGCTTGTCTTGGCAGTTCGGGCTGGACTGTTCCCATGAGGCACAGGGTCAGACTGATTTGCATATGGCCATGTCTGAACTGGGGTGGCAGAGTGGGCTAAAGAACGGTGATGGATCAAACCCAGATGTGTTGACTGGGTGTGAGTGTTTGATTGGTTCTGATGCTCCGTCCATCACCACCCCCATTTGTACTGCAACAAATAATGTGGGCACATTGCGTACTCGTAGTCCTGACAGGATTACTCCAGCACGAAGGTACTCAAGCATGAATGTAGTATGCGACTCCATTCTTTTACATTTTTTTCTTAAATTCAATAAACCTTGCCATTCGTTATTTGTAGTGCTAGACATAGTAATTCTCTGATTAGCACTTGTGGTTTCACATATCAATGCTGAAAAATCATCATCTGTGAAACCGAAGGTCTGTAAAGCTTCCATTTTTATTTCTCCTCTATGGCTAATGGTAAGATAAAGGCAGATATGAACACTCAGCAAGAATAAAACTGTAATAATCTACGAAAGAAAATAGGAAAAACCAAAGCAATAGTTTAAGACAATAAATATTATCCTAAAAGAGTGGTACTGTCAAATAAGTACAGAATAATGTGACCACACACCATAGGGAGAAGAAAAAGAAAGGGAAAAGGAAGGAGTATGAGAACACTCAAATGGAAAAAATATTTGCTTACCTCAGCAGGCAGACGAGTCAATCAAGAGAACAGCCTGTGATTAAAAAAACACAATTAGCTATGAGTATAAAGGCAACCCCCTAGGAAGCAAATGATCAAAAGGCCAGGGAAAAGGGGAAAAAAAAACAATAATAATAATAAGATAATGTCCCTCTAGGTCTATATTTCTTTACATGTGGCTTATGGTAAGATCAAACGTGGGGCATGGAAAGGTATTCAACTGCACACAAAACTGATTTTATATTTTTATTTTTATCATATTTAAATTTATTTGTATCATTTTCTGAATCATTTATTTCATATTCTTTTTTACACATTGATATATGTTTAGCATTGGAAAGATAGTTACATGAATTGTCACAAAAGTTAAAGCAAGAGTACAAAAATATATACAAATCTAAATATTCCAAAACATGAATATGTACAACAATATCATCCACAAATGATATCAAGAAAATTCATCAATAAGAAAATTTATATACACACTCGCCATCCCCCCTATCGCTCATGCACACCTCTTCTCATACCTCATACTACACATTTATACTCAATACACACATACTGCATACCCCAGAACCAGACTACATACACAGGTGGAATCATTGGGGAGGAATGCTCATCCCTCAAATGCTGTGCTGTGTACTGGGGCCCCACACACAAAGCTGGTCAACGCACGTTTCGATGGCCTATTTTCCTTTTTTTGCCATCTTCTTCAGGACCTGTTGTTTTGAAGGCTTAAAAACGGGCCAATAAGGGGAGAAATAGGAAGTACAGATATAATTCTGAAATGATAATGGGAAAAATACTTGTTATTATATCAAACAGCAAAGCCCCACAGGAGATATCTTACTTTTACTCCTTATTCATGGTATATATTTCACAAATATGTCTCACCCGAGCGTTCTCAGAAAAGGTAAGTAGACCTTCACCTGTGATAATCATGAGTAGAAAAATAGAGCACCAGAGATTGTGTGAAAACATACTTTCTTAAATGTAACCGTAAAAAGAAAAAGAGAGCATATCATAACATTGGTCTTCCTGGGATAAATCTGCCAAGGGTATACGTCTTTATTATCCTAGAAGAGTTTAGGTATCCGAATATATTTATACAGAAGGGGTAGATATTGAATTGGCGCAAGAACTGATAGTTAAGTCTACCATGCAAGTACTGGAGAAGGGCCTCCTTTGAAGAAAGTAGTTGTCTATATATTGGTAGTTACCTTATACTTCTCGTGTCTGTGGGACTGATTTTCGTACTCTCGTAGGTATGTTGCGACCTTATGGTATTAGAAGCCCTTTTTCCCACTCTAAATTATACTGTGTAGGGAGGGAGAAGACATATATTTCAAATACAATACTATATGTAGTCTAAAAAGAATCATTTATCTAGGAAGGAAAAAGGAACAAGAGAAAAAAAGCTGTAAAATTGTATCATAATATAAAAATATATAAACCGAGGGGCAGATTTACAAGCCCCTTGCGAGACATTTACACCGCCGTTGCGTCACTTCTGTGACGCAGTGGCGGCGTAAACCATGGGCCATGTTGAGCCTTATTTACAACATGACGCATCTAGGGAGATGCGTCACGTTGTAAAGCCCTGCGCTACATTAAACCTGCGTCAGGTTTAATGTATGCAGGGTGGGCGTTCCGTCGGAGAAAGCCTCGGAAATGTGACACAGTGAAATCTACAAGATTTCACTGAGTCACTTTTCCGACGCTGCTGCGTCAAAACCCTGCGCCTGCTTGAAGCGGGCGTAAACTAGACCGGGTATTGACAGGTTGAGAGCCTGTATACAACTGAGCACTGTTCACAAAGTGTCCTTCCCGACACTGGTTTGTTTGAAACTTTTGTTTTTAATTTTCAGCATTAAATCAAAGTTTACTCTGAACTTTTATACATGGTTGTCAGATGTGACAGCTTTCAAAAAAGTAACAGTTTGCTCCAATACAAATTCGTGTCATTTGTACATGAATAACATTGATACAATCAGTTATACACATGTTACCAAGTTGTATATGCTGAACATGTTGTAGTAACATAAAAACTTATACACAGCAGAAAGAATTGCTAAATGCCCAATGCATTTCGGAACCAGCCGGTTCCTTCGTCAGGGGCCGATCTGCAAAATAAACCGAACCATATTTATAGTTAGGATCATGTGGTGGGGGCTCAATCTCAATAGCTCTGATACAAGACAGACGTGTTTAACAACAAGTTACCTGTTTAACTGTGTGATTGGATGTTCACTGGGTGTAAAAAAACTCATATATCTGGAAGAATGAAAAAGCAGACCGAATTGTATGAATGCAAGTAATCAAAAACTGGGGTCCTAATACAAGTAAACGGAAATCGGTGTCAAGATACAATGAAAAGATCTGTTCATACCTTAGGAGAGGTCATCGACTGTGAAGCTGTAGAGGTAAATAATAGTACCGTTTGTGAGCTGGTAGCGAGTCAACTCAATTCAAATCGACGTGCACACTGTTTAAGATAACACGCAAAGAAAACTAGCCGTTGCAATGGTAATAGTGTGTTCATACCTTAATAGAAGTTATCGGCTGAGAGACTGTTGAAAAAGTAACAATACCGTTTGTGAGTTTTCAGTGCGGCTTTAGCGTGCATAGTATTAAAATTTACACACAAAGAGACATTGCCGTGAGGTTAGATAGCTTAAATCTTACCTTCGTAGATTCGATAGTAAGCTGTTAGAAAACAAGAGAAAAAAGAGAAAAGAAACCGGACTTTGTAAGTGAACGAAAATGTTAGCGGAATATCATGGCGCGCTGCAACAACGGTCTAGGCTTCAGAGAGTGCGTCGCAGAAATCTCACCTGGAAAGAATCTCTTAAACGAAGTAGCAGACGTCTCGGGAATATCAGTGAGCAGGTTCGAAACGCCAGAATGGCTTACTCTTATATAGGTGGAGCGGATAGAAACTGACGCCGGAAGTCACCGGCAATAACAACGGACTCGATGAACTCAAGTGAGGTCTAAATAGCTGATGTTCTCAAGGTCTATACGGGGGCCATATTGGAACGGAAACGTAACGCAATGAAGTAAGAGGCGAGAAGTAGAATGCAGGGAGAAACGTAAATAATACAAACTCTAGACAAAGTCCCCAGATAAGATAAGATATAGAATGAAAAAATACCACGGAGGTAGCAACTAAAGGTCCTAAAAAGCGTTAGAAGTTATAAATCTACATGGATCCGAGGAAATAGATCTTACGGACTCATCTGCCCCTAAAAAAATGTGAACAACATGGTAATGTACAACAAAGTTTGCGCGTTGATGTTTAGGTGTGCATCTAACGGCGTTTGGAGGATATTATCAGTTTCTGAAACCACTACATAATCTTTGATGGCCTTGGTTGGTGTGTGTGGTGATGTTGTGTGTGTGTGTAACACAAAATTGGAAAAAGTGTAGTTGCGGGGTTATGGACAAATAAAGCAAATATGATGCTAAGCCTTAAGGAATGCTGCCTGGTTTAAAGGAGATATTTACAATCAGATAAAACATGACATATCCATCCGGTCATTAAGACCTGTCGGGACCAGAGTGTCCAGATTTTTGATCCAAAAGACTTCCCTTTGGAGAAGTCTGAGGTGATTATTAGTTCCTTGTTGTAACTCCACGTGTTCAATGATCTGAAATCTTAATTGTGATATGGAGTGGTTAGCTTTGTGCCAGTGGGATGCCAGAGGAGAATTTTTGCTTTGGGTTCTGATGCGGCTTTTGTGTTCTGTTAAGCGTGTTTTCATTTTGCGTTCGGTTTTTCCAATATATAATTTGCCGCAAGGGCATTTGATCCCATAGATAATATTGGAAGTATTGCAATCACTTGTGTGTCGTAATACAATGTCCTTACCGGTGGTGGGATGTTTAAGGATGTTACCTACAATGATGTTGTTGCAGTGTTGGCAGTTATGGCATTTCATGGTGCCTTTCTGGTTGCGGACAGTTTGAGGTTGTAGCTTGGTAGACGATAGAAGTTCACGGAGGTTCTGACCTCTAGTGTATGCATGCATTGGTGGTTCACTAAAAATGTTGTTGAATTCAGTTTCATTTGTTAGTAGTTCCCACCGTTTATTGATGATCTTCTTGATAGCTTTGGAACAAGTAGAGTATTTGGATATGAAAACCAACTTTGTTTTGTTATCCCTGCTTGTTGGTATCAATAAATGTTCTCGTGTCTTGGTCAATGCTCGTTGTGCACAAGAGTCAATGATGGTTGGAGGGTACCCACGCTCATGGTATTTTACTTTCTGTTCATCAATCTTCGTCATACTATCACCCGTATTAGAGCAAATCCGTTTAATACGAATGAACTGAGAGTAAGGTAAGTTGTGAATGAGGTTACTGGGATGAAAACTTGAGAAATGTAGCGCGTTGTTACGATCAGTAGGTTTAGTATAGATCGTGGTCGAGAGTCCTGGACCATCAAAGTTTTTATTGATAGTAACATCAAGGAATTGGATGGTTTGTGTTTCAATCCTGTGAGTGAATTGTATCCTGGGATTATGGGAATTCAAAGTCAGTATCATTTCTTCCAGGAGTTGTTGGGAGTTAGTCCAGACCAAAAAGATGTCATCAATATATCGACTGTAGGTGTAAATATTCGTCCACCATTGAGGTGTATCCATAATGTGTTCTTGTTCGAACATCGCCATGAAAATATTGGCATATGAAGGAGCTCCTGGAAAGCCCATAGATGTTCCCGAGAGTTGGGCATAAAAATGTTCATTCCATTTGAAGTAACTGTGGTGAAGGCAAAAGTGTAACAGTTGCAAGATGAACACCTTCTCTGTGTTGATGTCTTCACGTTGGAGTAAGGCCCATTCTACTGCCTCCAGACCCATGGAATGAGGGATAGAGGTGTAGAGAGCCACCACATCAATAGTGCACAGTAGCCATGTTGGTTGAATATTGAGTTGAATATGCTGGAGTTTCTTTAAAAACTCAGTAGTGTCCTTGGTGTATGACCACCAGTTTTGCACAAATCTCTGTAAGTAATGATCCAAGTATTTTCCTATGGCATCAAAAATTGAACCGCATCCAGAGACAATAGGTCTGAAGGGAGGTTGATGAAGGTTTTTGTGTATCTTTGGTAACATATAGAGATGTGGTCTGCGTGGATTTGGTGTGGTAAGGTACTGCCTAGTTTGTTCGTCGATCCATCCTAGATCGTAAGCTTTTTGCAATATTCCCTGCAAAATGATTTCCAGTTGTGGTGTAGGGTCAGTTTGTAGGAGTAGATATGTGGATTGATCGTTCACGTGCATGTTGACCTGTGTTGAATAGAATTCTGTGTCCATGATGACGATTGCTCCCCCTTTGTCAGCGGGTTGAATGGTAATGTCCGAATTTCTGGCTAGGGTTCTCAATGTAATCCTTTCCTGGTTTGTTAGGTTCCAGTGTGTGTTGGGACGTAATCCTAGGTTTTTGATGTCTTTCTTAATGAGAATCTCCAATGTGTCCAACATCTTGTGTGACACAGGTGCTTGAAAAGTACTTCGTGGTTTGAATTTCGTGATCTGGTTGGTAGGTTGAGTCGGATCTGAAATTACTACATTCGAGAAGTAATGGCGTAGACGTAGCGTACGCATAAATTTGTATACTGCGACGTCAATATCCAGTTGGTTAGCATGAGAGGTTGGAACAAAGGACAAGCCTCTGTTTAGGACAGCTTTTTGATGGGGTGTAATATCAACAGAAGAGATGTTTATAATCAGGGAATGTTCTTCCCGCTGCGTAGCGATTTGCCTCCCCTTTCCTCGCCTGATCTTATGACTGCGCTCTGGGTTTCTACTTGTAATACTGGGGGTATTCCCTGGTCCGGGGCCTGGGATAAAAAAGACACCGTGTTTGATCTATCAACTTGTTCCGTGGTATCCTTGGTTGAGGTTGATGAATTCGATGTGGTCGCAGACTGTACAGGTACTCTGGATGTAGAAATGTCTTTGTCAGAGACCAAGCTTTCCTCAGATGAATGGGTTGTCTGCTTACGAGGTTCAAATCTTTTTCGTGCGTATATTTCGGCCCAGGTGTAAACCTCATTTAACTTGTAGTCAATGGTGTCTCTTTTGTACTTCCTGAGTTTACCTTCTTGTAGTTCTCTACTGTATTTGTCTAGTTTGATGTTAAGTCCTTCAAGATTTATTTTCCAAGTGTCTTGTTCTAACCTGTTTTGGAGTTCGTTTTTCAATGTGTAAATTTCTTGTTCCAGATCCTTTATGGTTTTAGAGAGTTCCTCAATAATTAACAAAATCAAATCCAAAGAGCACTTGTTCAAGATCGAGAACCATTTATTCATGAAGGTGGGATTTAGGTGAAAGCGGAATAGCATTGGTCTGATAGAGAGCCTTAATCCTCTGGGAATCCGTTTGGCCTTATGATACTGTACAAGTGTAGAAGCGTGGAGTTGTTGGTTTAGTTGACGTCTGGTTAAATATTCGAGTTGTTTGAGTTGTTGCGAAATTGAGCCGCTATGTGTGTCCATATTTCTTACTTCCTGTATTAAGGAATAAATTTCCGAAGCTTGATCTGTGGTGTAAACCAGCGTAGTGGCTCTGTTTTCTGTTATATTCGTAATTGAGTCAAACGACATTTTCAGATGAGGTTGGGTGCTTTCTCCTCAGTGGACAAATAAGTATAGTGAAACAGTAGTTGTATGGGGAGAGCACTCCTTTGTTGTGGTAAATTAATCAGTAATTCACAATTTTAAAGACAGCGGTGCATCAGTTCTGTAGGAGTTTGTCCTCTCCTACTGTAAACTAGACCGGGTATTGACAGGTTGAGAGCCTGTATACAACTGAGCACTGTTCACAAAGTGTCCTTCCCGACACTGGTTTGTTTGAAACTTTTGTTTTTAATTTTCAGCATTAAATCAAAGTTTACTCTGAACTTTTATACATGGTTGTCAGATGTGACAGCTTTCAAAAAAGTAACAGTTTGCTCCAATACAAATTCGTGTCATTTGTACATGAATAACATTGATACAATCAGTTATACACATGTTACCAAGTTGTATATGCTGAACATGTTGTAGTAACATAAAAACTTATACACAGCAGAAAGAATTGCTAAATGCCCAATGCATTTCGGAACCAGCCGGTTCCTTCGTCAGGGGCCGATCTGCAAAATAAACCGAACCATATTTATAGTTAGGATCATGTGGTGGGGGCTCAATTACCATTACCATTGCAACGGCTAGTTTTCTTTGCGTGTTATCTTAAACAGTGTGCACGTCGATTTGAATTGAGTTGACTCGCTACCAGCTCACAAACGGTACTATTATTTACCTCTACAGCTTCACAGTCGATGACCTCTCCTAAGGTATGAACAGATCTTTTCATTGTATCTTGACACCGATTTCCGTTTACTTGTATTAGGACCCCAGTTTTTGATTACTTGCATTCATACAATTCGGTCTGCTTTTTCATTCTTCCAGATATATGAGTTTTTTTACACCCAGTGAACATCCAATCACACAGTTAAACAGGTAACTTGTTGTTAAACACGTCTGTCTTGTATCAGAGCTATTGAGATTGAGCCCCCACCACATGATCCTAACTATAAATATGGTTCGGTTTATTTTGCAGATCGGCCCCTGACGAAGGAACCGGCTGGTTCCGAAATGCATTGGGCATTTAGCAATTCTTTCTGCTGTGTATAAGTTTTTATGTTACTACAACATGTTCAGCATATACAACTTGGTAACATGTGTATAACTGATTGTATCAATGTTATTCATGTACAAATGACACGAATTTGTATTGGAGCAAACTGTTACTTTTTTGAAAGCTGTCACATCTGACAACCATGTATAAAAGTTCAGAGTAAACTTTGATTTAATGCTGAAAATTAAAAACAAAAGTTTCAAACAAACCAGTGTCGGGAAGGACACTTTGTGAACAGTGCTCAGTTGTATACAGGCTCTCAACCTGTCAATACCCGGTCTAGTTTACAGTAGGAGAGGACAAACTCCTACAGAACTGATGCACCGCTGTCTTTAAAATTGTGAATTACTGATTAATTTACCACAACAAAGGAGTGCTCTCCCCATACAACTACTGAAGCGGGCGTAAGGCATGACGCAGCATGTTAGGTATGGTCAGCCCCTCAACATTTCTGGAGTTGCATCGTGCTTGCGACACGACTCCAGCAATGCGCCGCCCTTACGCCATCAGATGCGTCACGCATCTGTTTATCCTTGCGCCACGATGCACTGCATTGTAAATGCGGCAAATCTGTGGTGGCGCAAGGGTAAACTTGCATGACGCATCTTTCCTGGCGCATCCCTGCTGATTTGCAGGGATGCGCCAGGAAACATGAATCTGCCCCATAGTGTGTCAATCTGCTACTAGGGGGCATATTTACAACAAGGCGATAAAACATTATCGCCGTTTTAGCGGCCGTTTTCGGCCGAAAAGCGGCGATAATTTTATCGCTATATTAGCAAGGTCATGCTAACACATGAAACCTTGCTTTAGCGTGGGGATTTCTAATGCCCAGCTTTGCATCTCTAATGAGATGCAAAGTGGGCGTTCCTGACCTGACATGATAGGAGAAATGTCGCTAAGCGACATTTCTCCTATCATCAAGCCCCACGCTATGAAGCATAGCGTCAGGAAAAGTAGCGATAACACCTGTTATCGCTACTTTCCTAAAACCTGCTTCAGGACTGACTTAGCCATGATATCCTATGGAAGGAGGATATCATGGCTAAGTTTGTGAGTCCCTGTCAACACGCTAACGTGAGATTATCGCTGGGTTTCCAGCGATAATCTCACGTTAGCCAGTTAGCGTGAGGATTTTTATCGCTATTGAGATAAGCGTTGCTAATAGCACGCTATCTCAGCGATAAAAATCCACGCTAGCCGGCGATAATTATCCTAGCGCTAAGTGCGCTTTGCGATAATTATCGCCGGTTGTTGTTGATATGCCCCTAAGTTTCTTGGGATGATTATCTACCTTTTAAGTGTATGGGTATCCACAATTTCATTGCAATCCTCTTAGTAAATTCGAATATCCCTGCCGATAATTGCTTTGCCCCACGTCTGAGCTTACCATAAGCCACATGTAAAGAAATATAGGCCTAGAGGGACATTATCTTATTACAGTACGGTTTCGTGCCCTAACCCAAGAACAGAGTCCAGGCTATTCAGTCTATGATCCTGATGTTTTGCCTCTGTCCTGGATCTCGGTGTGGATGACTCTGAAGCTGTGGGATTGCTGGTCTCCTGCATCTTGCTGGTGAAACATGCTAGATGGCATATGCCGGATCTCCAGTGGGACCTAAATTACCAGTGAACACAGCACCATGGTAACCTGTTGGATTGTATCCAGGTTACTGAAGAGACTGCAAAAGACTTGCAGTGGGGGCTACTGGACCGCAATTGGGTCAGTGGAAGGCCCCTCTCTTTACCCCACTCAGATTCGACAATGGTGATAGATGCATTGCTTCTGGGTTGGGGAGGCCATCTGGGAGAGGTGGAGAACAGAGGCCTCTGTTTCCTGCAGAACCTTGACTCCACATCCATTTGTTGGAGTTAGGGGCGATTTGGTTGGTGATGAAGGCCTTCCTGTCCACCATCAGATGAAAGCTGGTGTAGGTGCCCAACGACAATACCATGTGGTGCTGCGTCTAGCAGGGTGAAGTGGGGTCTTAGATCCTGTTTCAGGAGGCTCTACACCTCTAGAAGTGGCTGGATCACAGGGAATTTCCCTAGTGGTGAACCACCTGGTGAATCTCTAAATGCCAGGGTGGATGAACACAGCTTCTGACGCCTACCAGACCATGAATGGCAGTTACACCGGAAGTAGCACACTGTGTCTTCCATCAATGGGAAATACTGTGGCACCAAAGACAAATGTCAGAATTTTTGCATGTTGAATTTCCCAAGGAGGCTCTGTCTTGGAGATGCATTCTGCCTACAGTGGAGTCTGAGACAATGGTATACCTTCACGCCACTGCCTCCCCTGTCTTGAGCTTTTTAGAAGATCCAGAACGACTGGGCCCTAGTCCTCCTAGGGTTACTAGATTAGCACAGGAGAGGTTTGTACCCAGAATTCCTGGGCATGAGCATCTATCGTCTGATAAAGCTGCTGCTTTAGGTGGATAAGCTGTCTTCTCAGCAGGGCAGGGTGTTGCACAGTTTGCATCTCTGTGCATGGAGATTGAATGGTAGCAGTTGACTGCATTTGACCTTCCTCCTGAGGTCGTTGATGTCATCTTGGTGGCAAGGCGTCCCTCTATGAAACCAGTGTACGCTAGTCACTGGAACACATCTGTGGCTTGATGTGGCACCCGTAAAATTAATCCACTGCAAGCCAAGTTGTCCTAAGGTTTGTTCTTTGTTTTGTGTTTGGCCTAGCAAGACCTTGCTTTGAGTGCTTCCACTAGCTATTTGTAGGCTCTTTTGACTTTTTTAGTGGTAGCTGGATCAGCCTTCTGTGTTCTTTAAATCACCTGTTCTGATGAGACTGTTGAAAGATTTGCAACACTTGTTTCTGCAAAAAAGTTAGCAACGCCACAGTGGGACTTGACTTTAGTTCTCACTTTTGTGATGTGCACCCCTTTTGAGCTACTGTACACATGTCCATTAAGACTGCTGATGTTAAAAGTACTCTTTATCAGCGCCATCACATCGGCTAGGCATGTCAGATGCGGATTAGTTCTATCAAGACATCTTATACAACATTCTTCATAAATAAGTTGATGTTGAGGACCAGAGCATCCTTCCAGCCACAAATGGTCGCTCCATTTCATGTGGGGAAGGTTATCACCCTTTCCGCATTCTTTGTCCCACCTCATTCATCTAAGGAGGAAGAGAGACACCATCACTTGGAAGCTAGAAGGAGATTGAGCTTTTATACAGATCACACCAAAGAACAACGTGTGGACGATGGGCTCTTTGTTGTTTGTTCTGGGCAAAGAAGGGCAAGGTAGTGCAATAACAGACTATTTCCTGATTGATTGTTCTCTGCATAGAAATCTGCTACTCACTAGCTAAGCAGCAGCCTCCAGAAGACGTATGGGATCATTGTACTAGAGCCAAAGTTGGTAATACTATCCTTGCATGCAGGGTACCTATCCTGCATGTTTGTCAAGTGGATACATGGTCGTCTGTGCATGTGTCATGAAGCACTAGTGCCTCAACAGTCAGATCTGTGAAAAGGAGCATTTTGTCCACTTGGTCTGGTCTGAGCCACTTCAGACCCACCACCTGGGGAGATAATGCTATGGTATCTATTCACAAGGTGAGGAATTTGCAGTTAGACGTATCCATCAGAAAAATAAGTTGCTTACTTTCTAGAACAGATTTTCTGATGGATACTCTATCTAACCGCAGATTCCTTACCGACCCTTTCGCCTCCTGTTCTGTGAACTGGACTCCTTTTCAATCTAAAAAGGACCTAGTTTAGAAATCTGCAGACTGGTTATGCCACTCAACAGACCCACTCTGGGGTATATCAACAACAACCGGCGATAATTATCGCAAAGCGCACTTAGCGCTCGGATAATTATCGCCGGCTAGCGTGGATTTTTATCGCTGAGATAGCGTGCTATTAGCAACGCTTATCTCAATAGCGATAAAATTCCTCACGCTAACTGGCTAACGTGAGACTATCGCTGGAAACCCAGCGATAATCTCACGTTAGCTTGTTGACAGGGACTCACAAACTTAGCCATGATATCCTCCTTCCATAGGATATCATGGCGAAGTCAGTCCTGAAGCAGGTGTTAGGAAAGTAGCGATAACAGGGGTTATCGCTACTTTTCCTGACGCTATGCTTCATAGCGTGGGGCTTGATGATAGGAGAAATGTCGCTTAGCGACATTTCTCCTATCATGTCAGGTCAGGAACGCCCACTTTGCATCTCATTAGAGATGCAAAGCTGGGCGTTAGAAATCCCCACGCTAAAGCAAGGTTTCACGCGTTAGCGTGACCTTGCTAATATAGCGATATAATTATAGCCGCTTTTCGGCCGAAAACAGCCGCTAAAGCAGCGATAATTTTTTATCGCCTTGTTGTAAATATGCCCCTAAGTGTCTGAGGGCGCAGACAGTCTAAGAAAGCAACTGACATCAGTGTGCATGGGCGGTGCTTACATGCAGCCCTGCAGTTCACTTTCAGAGCAAACGACAGCCGAGCGCAGCCACACGACACCACCTACTGGCACGCCGGAGTACTGCTGTGAAGTTTTCAGATCCAGTCTGAAGACCGGTGAATAGTCACAAGGCGAGGCATTTCAGTTGGATTGAATGTGCATCAAATACATTGCTACAGAAGATAAGTAACTAGGGGCATATCAACAACAACCGGCGATAATTATCGCAAAGCGCACTTAGCGCTTGGATAATTATCGCCGGCTAGCGTGAATTTTCATCGCTGAGATAGCGTGCTATTAGCAACGCTTATCTCAATAGCGATAAAAATCTACACGCTAACAGGCTAGCGTGAGATTATCGCTGGAAACCCAGCGATAATCACACGTTACCTTGTTGATAGGGACAGGCAAACTTAGCCATGATATCCTCCTTCCATAGGATATCATGGCTAAGTCTGAAAACTAGCAGACGTAAAAAAGCAGCGTTAACCGCGGTTAGCGCTGCTTTGTTTGTCTCTAACAGGGTTAGCGACATTCTTGATAATAAGAGAAATGTCGCTTAGCGACATTTCTCCTATTATTTTACTCTGGAACGCCCCCTTTGCATCTCATTAGAGATGCAAGGGGAAGCGTAGAGTAAAAGGGTGCTAACATGCAATTTTGCGTGTTAGCACCCTGTTGTTGATAGGGCGCTAGTTTTATCTCTGCTTTTTTGGCTTTTAAAGCCAAAAAAGCAGAGATAAAGCCCTTGTTGATATGCCCCCTTGTTCATCTTTGTTATCATGAAGCCTCAGCACACTCCATCAATTAACACCAATACTGTCTCTCAAGCAACCTTTTTGTTTGCTGATTTCAATTGTATACATTTACATTTCTTTCAGGTAGCAGCTATGCCAGCGAGAAGGATTGTTTCTACTTTCGCTTTTTGTCCATCTGTTGGCTCCATAACACAGACAGTCCCCTATCCTCTCCTTTTCAGCCAGCATCTCATCTACCTGCACTAACTCTACCGGAACGGTTGTTGTGTAACAAAAAGTGGATTTTTTTTGTGTTTAATTAAAAAGTATGGGCAAGTTGTTCCTGATATATCACACCCGCTTTTTTTTTTTTTTTTATAAACATTTTTATTGGCATTTTTGGTTTACAGCTACACACAGGGTAAAACAACCAAACAAACAGGTCAGTATTGAGCACCACCCCCACCTCGCCCGCCCTCCGCCCCCACCCCTCTCTCATCACAAAGGAAGTCTGTTTCGGACTTATGCTGCGGATGACACCAGCGTCTTCAGTATACACCACTGTCCGTGCCCTAGGGCTGTAGACATCATCCATGAACCATGCCAGCCCCCTCCACTCCGCCGCCCATATCACACCCGCTTTGACCTATGCTGCTGCCTTAGGGTGTGTATGTACAACCAAATGTTTGAAAGTTGGACTAGCACATTCTCTTGTTTAGAATGACAATGGGCTGTCCCAGGCTAGGACAGCACGAGTTCCCCCACTGTTATCCCTCTCTCTGAGCATAACTCAGGAAGGCCTCATAGCAGGGGGAGGGTCAAGCTGCTGTACCATAGAAATCAAAGCGATACCAAAGGTGATGATGGACGGGGCGCCATAGAAATGTCAGCGAAAGCTGCTGAAGCTAAGGGGCATATCAACAACAACCGGTGATAATTATCGCTGAGCGCACTTAGCGCTCGGATAATTATCGCCGGCTAGCGCCAATTTTTATCGCTGAGATAGTGTGCTATTAGCAACGCTTATCTCATCAGCGATAAAAATCCTAGCGCTAACTGGCTAACGTGAGATTATCGCTGGAAACCCAGCGATAATCTCACGTTAGCTAGTTGATAGGGACTCACAAACTTAGCCATGATATCCACCTTCCATAGGATATCATGGCTAAGTCAGTCCTGAAGCAAGCGGAAGGAAAGTAGCGATAATAGGTGTTATCGCTACTTTTCCTGGCGCTATGCTTCATAGCGTGGGGCTTGATGATAGGAGAAATGTCGCTTAACGACATTTCTCCTGTCATGCCAGGTCAGGAACGCCCACTTTGCATCTCATTAGAGATGCAAAGCTGGGCGTTCGGAATCCTGACGCTAAAGCAAGGTTTCACGCATTAGCGTGACCTTGCTGATTAGGCGATAAAATTATTGCCGCTTTTCGACCGAAAACGGCCGCAAAAGCGGCGATCATTTTTTATCGCCTGCTTGTTGATATGCCCCCAAGTTGGGATCTTTCAAGTGAGAAGTGTAGAACAAGTAGTGATGTTAGTGGATGCTCCTTCTACCTACTACAGGACAGTGGTCTGCATGACATGCACTGAGAACACTGTCATGCTGATTGTGCACCACTTCACTGTAGATGTTCCTATTCTTCACTTTTAAAGGCTGAGGTGTTTCTAAAGCTGCACTGTGCACCTTTTGTGCTGTGGTGCTTCATTCCCAGTCATCTTCTAGTAAACTCTGGGGCAGATTTATGTTCCCTGGCGCTGGCGCATCCCTGCAAATCAGCAGGGATGCGCCAGGGAAGATGCATCACGCAAGTTTGCCCTTGCGCCACCGCAGATGCGCCGCATTTACAATGCGGTGCATTGTGGCGCATGGACAAGCAGATGCGTGACGCATCTGCCGGCGTAAGGTTGGCACAGTGCTGAAGTTGTGTTGCTAGCGCGACGCAACTCCAGCACTGTTCCAACCTGCCCTATCCCTAACATGGTGCGTCACGCCTTACGCCTACTTGAAGCAGGCGTAAGGATTTGACGCACCAGCGTCGGAAAAGTGACTGCGTGAAATCTTGTAGATTTCACTGCGTCACTTTTCTGAGGCTTTTTCTGATGTAACGCCCACCCTGCATACAGTAAACCTGACGCGGGTTTAATGTGGCGCAGGGCTTTACAACGTGACGCATCTCCCTAGATGCGTCACGTTGTAAATCTGTCGCAGTATGGCGCTAGCTTTGCGCCGCCGCTGCGTCACAAAAGTGCCGCAATGGTGGCGCAAAAGTGCCGCACGGGACTTGTAAATCTGCCCCTCTGTTCCCTCACAGGCACCACTGCATAGCTTAAGCTTAGCTTTGAGAGGGGCAGTGTTAGAGTCGGGGATCTCTGGTTGGCGCAAGGTTGCCCTTGTGTCAAGCAGGAACCCTCTCCTCCACGTCAGGGCGCAGGATAACCCCTCGCGAATGACCCTTGCTCACCCTCTAGGTGCGTGGCGTGAGCAGCCAAGGTGATTCCTCAGGCGTTGTTGGTTAAGCACTTACAATCATACACACAGTAAATACATCAATCCCCCCAGAAACGGACACCAGACTTGGATACATATAAAAATACGCTTCTTTATGTAAAAATAAGGATATATATCTCAGCAGACTTATCACAAGACCAATAACGTTTTCGCTATGCCACCAGGTTGTAAAGCAGGCAAATGTTCTTTGTTCGTAGTCTCAAATAGATTCTTTGCAGTCTCTTGCAAATGTTACTTGTGGTTCCAGTACTCACAGAGATCGGCTCCTGCGGACGGGGAAATAAGGCGTTGCGGGCCCCGAGCCCGATACTGGAACTTCTTTCGTGATGTGGAGAGTCGGCACAGGTCGGTGCGACTCTCAGCTTGGGAAGTGTTCTTGGGTCGTCAATCAGCAGGTGTGGGCAAGTAGGCAGGCGCGGCCAGCGACCCTTTAGCACGGCGGTGCCGGAGGGTCTCCACAGCGGGGGCGGCGCGGCCTGAGATGTCCGGGGATAGCGAAGCGGGGTCGCAGGGCACGGTCAGTGCAGCTGGATGACCCGGCGTAGATCACAGTCGTCGGACGGCCTCCGGCGGGAGGGGTGATAGCGCGGTCAGCGCGCTCCAGTAGCAGGCGGTGACAGGGATGCAGGCGGCCTGGCCCGGGGACAGAGAGCGGCTCTGGACGGAGCGGGGCTCTCACGGGTTTGAGGCAGGCAAGCTTCTGAGTGTCACGGCCCTAGGAGGGGCGATGAGTGGCGCAGTCTCTTTTCCAGCGGGATGCACACACGGCTCGAATTGGAGGACGAGCAAAAGCACAGAGAACCCACTGGTCCTGGGGTTCAGTTCAGGGGGCAAGCTCAGATCAAGCCCTTGGAGAATGTTCAAGCACAAAGTAGCAAAGTCTTTTCCAGTAAGTCTCTTCCTCTCCTTTCTCAGCAAGGCAAGCAGCAGGCCAGCTCCTCCAGCGTCTTCTTCTCCTTCTAGTCGGGCAGAGGTTCTTTGTGGTAAACAGGATTCTGATTTCTTAGGAGCCAGGCTCCTACTTTTATACCATGATTCTTTTGTTCTTTAGCGCCAGGGGGCCTAGGCCTGGCTTAGTCCAGTTCTGGAGCACTTTGTTATGGTAACTCTGCTCTTTCCTTTCAGCAGCAGGGCAGAGACATCAGCCGCCCCACAGGGGGTGGCGCCAGCTTTGTGGTGGCAGAGCACAGGTCTATTCAAGAGTCAAGGTGTACTCCTCCCACCCATCCAGGTGTCACCTTTCTACCCACCACCTGGCAGCCAACCTGTCTCTGGGGATCCCCCCACCCTGCTCCTTACTGTTGCTAGGCAGAACACACACACACACAGCAGAGGCGGACTGAGATGGTCAGGTCAGTAAATACTAACTTTCTAAAAGTAGTATTTACAAACCCAGGATATTAAAATAAACTTGACTACAAGAAGTATTTTATTATTCTGAGTTCAGGCATACTAAACTTGACACTCTACCATGCTCTCTGAGTCCACTGGGGTCACAGCGTTGGCGTGATCCCAGCAGCCCATTCTGGCCTATGGAGAGCAGGTAGCCTTCAATAGTGAAGAACGAAAATGGCTGTAATTCACTACTAAGACATGCCACACACATCAGGGTATGTCCTACCTTATACCTACAATGCACCCTGCCCTTGGGCCTACCAGAGGGGTGGCTAATATGTGGGTAAGGGAAGGTTTAGGGACTGGCAAGTGGGGGCACTTGCGTAGTCAGCGCGACGGTCCCAGACCGCGCACAGGGTCTGCGGTGGCAGACCCTAGACACATTTTTACAAGGCCGCTTTCTGTGGGTGGCGCAACCAGCGCTGCAAGCCCACCAGCAGCATTGGCATTCACAAGCCCTGGCACCCCTGGTGCACTTTACTGGGGACTGACAGTGAATCCAATAAACCAACCATGGACATCAATTACAGGTACACTTTACCTAGGGAGCACTTGCACTGCGGCACGGATTAGCCGTGGCGCAGTGCCCTGAGCGGACAACACCAGCAAAACAATCGAGGCACACCATCAAAAAGTGGAAGGGAAACTCACGCCAAGGTGCCAGGTCTAACACGTGTCCCCTCCAGCTGAAATGTGGGGAGAACTACCCTTGCCCAGGGGGTTCCTCGTCACTAAGGCGGAAATACCTGGACAGACCGTCAGCGTTGGCGTGATCTGTACCAGGACGGTGTTCCACCGTAAAGTCCATACCCTGTAGGGAGATGGACCACCTCAACAGCTTCGGGTTCTCACCCCTCATCTGCATCATCCATCTGAGGGGCCTGTGGTCCGTCTGAACCCGGAAGTGAGACCCAAACAAGTAGGGTCTTAGCTTCTTCAGCGCCCAGACCACAGCAAATGCTTCTCGCTCAATTGCACTCCACCTACTTTCCCGTGGAAGTAACCTCCTACTGATGAAGGCTACGGGTTGGTCCCAGCCCTCCTCAGTCATCTGTGAGAGAACAGCCCCCACACCATGCTCTGAAGCGTCCGTCTGCACTAGGAATTCCTTGGAGAAGTCAGGGGCCAAGAGCACGGGCGCCGTGCACATGGCAGTCTTCAGGGTGTCGAAAGCTTTCTGACAGGTGTCAGTCCAAACCACGTTCCTGGGCTGCTTCTTGGAAGTCAGCTCTGTCAAGGGGGCAACAATCGTTCCATAGCCCTTGACAAACCTCCTGTAGTACCCAGTGAGCCCCAGGAAGGCCCTCACTGCGGTCTGCGTCTTGGGGGGTTCCCAAGCCAGGAGGGTCTCAATTTTGGGTTGCAAGGGTGCCACCTTGCCACTCCCCACTTGGTGTCCCAAGTACACCACGGAACCCTGCCCGATCTGGCACTTGCTTGCCTTGATCGTGAGGCCTGCTCGGCGCAGAGCCATCAACACTTCCCAGAGGTGGTGCAGGTGTTCGGGCCAGGTGGCACTGAACACTGCGATGTCATCCAGGTAGGCGGCACTGAACGCATCCAGCCCAACCAGTACCTGGTTGACCAACCTCTGAAAGGTGGCAGGGGCATTCTTCATCCCAAATGGCATGACTCGAAACTGGAAGTGCCCATCTGGTGTAGAGAATGCTGACCTCTCTTTGGCCCCATCGGTCAAGGCGATCTGCCAGTACCCAGACGTTAAATCAAACGTGCTGAGGAACCGGGCAGCCCCCAGCCGATCAATGAGCTCATCAGCTCTGGGGATGGGGTGCGCGTCAGTCTTCGTTACTGAATTGAGTCCTCTGTAGTCCACACAGAACCGGAGTTCAGGTGTGGCTCCCGGCGCAGCAGCTTTGGGGACCAAGACCACGGGGCTGGACCAAGGACTGCTGGAGGACTCAACTACCCCTAGCGCAAGCATTTTGGAGACCTCCTCCTTGATGCAAGCTCTGACCCTGTCAGTTACCCTGTAAGCCTTGTGCTTCACAGGTAAGCTGTCTCCTGTGTCCACATCATGGACGCACCAATCTGTGACACCAGGAACCAGGGAGAATCTGTCGGAAAACTGCCCCAGCAAGTGGCGGCAATCTTCCTGTTGTTCGGGCGTCAGGGTGGGTGAGAGGTTAACTCCATCCACTGACCCATCTTTCTCAGAGGCCACTAAGAGGTCAGGAAGAGGCTCGGTCTCCTCTTCCATTCCATCATCAGTGGCCAGCAGCATGCCCACTTCGGTCCTCTCTAAGTGGGGCTTAAGGCGGTTAACATGTAGGACCCTCAAAGGGTTCCTGGGAGACCGCATGTCCACCAAGTAGGTGATAGGACTTTTGCGCTCCACAACCTCAAATGGACCTGTCCACTTATCCTGAAGTGCACAAGGCTCCACTGGGGCCAAGACCCACACCTTTTGTCCAGGTTGAAGCTCTACCAGAGTGGCATTCCGGTCGTACCACCGCTTCATTTCCTCCTGGCTGGCTTCCAGATTTGCCTCAGCAAGTTGCCTGAAACGCCTAGTCTGGTTTCGGAAGGCCAGCATGTAACTATATACATTCTGGGGAGGTTTCCTGGGAGATTGCTCCCAGCCTTCCCTCACCAAACTCAGAGGTCCTCTTACCGGGTGACCATACAGAAGCTCAAAGGGGCTGAACCCTAGAGACTTCTGTGGCACCTCTCGGTAAGCGAAGAGCAGGCATGGCAAGAGGACGTCCCACTTACGCCTCATTGGACCGTCCAGGCCCATGATCATGCCTTTGAGGGTTCGGTTGAATCTCTCAACCAACCCATTTCCTCGGGGGTGGTAAGGAGTGGTGAACTTGTAAGTTACCCCACACTCCTTCCACAGGGATTTCATATACGTGGATATGAAATTGGTCCCCCTGTCGCTCACCACCTCTAGAGGGAATCCCACTCGGGAGAAAATTCCCATCAGTGCCCGTCCCACCACGGGGGCCGTCACTGTCCTCAGAGGGATGGCTTCAGGGTACCGGGTGGCATGGTCCACCAAGACCAGGATGAACCTGTTGCCCAGGGCTGTCTTGGGGTCCAGAGGCCCCACAATATCAATACCCACTCGTTGGAATGGCGTACCGACCACAGGGAAAGGTTGCAGAGGAGCCTTGTGCTTCCCTCCGCTCTTACCTCTTGCCTGGCAAGTCTGACAGGTTCTGCAGTAGGAATCTGAATTCTTGTGCATTTGGGGCCAGTAAAAGTGGGTGACAAGCCTGTCATAGGTCTTGTCCATCCCCAAATGTCCTGCTAAAGGCACATCATGAGCCAGCCCCAGTAGGAAGGTTCTGAACTTCTGGGGTACCACCAGCACACGGGCTGACCCAGGTTCAGCAGCCTTAGGCTCGGAATACAGGAGGTCACTCTCCCAGTACACGTAGTGTGTTTTGGCCTGAACACCGTTGGCCTGGTCTGCAGCCTGCTGCCGCATACCCACGAGAGAAGGGCATTCTTTCTGCTCCCTGCAGAATTCCTCCCTGGAGGGACCTCCTTCTTGCTGCCAATGGGTCAGCTCAGGCAAGTCTCCCAGTTCGGCAATCTGTTCCCCGGTAGGCTCCAGAGCATCCCCCTCAGGGTCTACTTCCTCCTGGGCCGCGGGAACTTCGGGGGCCGGTTTCCCGCGCCTCCTGCGCCTTCTCCCTAAGGCCGGTTCCTGGACCTCTCCCTCAGGCTCCAGGACCCTCTCAACACCCCTACTGGCTGCCATGGACCGGGTGGTCACGCACGCCCAGTCGGGTAGACCCACCATCCTCAGATGCGTGGTCTTCTCCACCTTTTCCCAAGGGGAGCTCTCCAGGTCGTTCCCTAGCAGACAGTCTACAGGCATGTCAGTTCTCACAGCGACTTGTAGAGTACCAGAGACCTCCCCCCACTCAAAGGGAACTTGAGCCATTGGACAACGACTCTCTATGTTGTCAGCATTGACAACCCTACAGTAGGCATTGGGTACAATCTGCTCTTGAGACACCAGGTGTTGCCTCACCGAGGTCACGCTGGCTCCTGTATCTCTAAGAGCCTCCACCTTCTTTCCATTGATGGTCACTACTTGCCCATATTTCTTAGTGTTAGAGGGTAAGTAAGTTTCAGGAACCATCTCACTGTCTCCTAGCGAGACTAGGGTCATCTGCCCGGGACCCCCACCCTCCTGGACTGCTACCTCCTCCCCAAAGTTAATATTAGCTACTTGCCGGGGTGGAGCACCAGTGGGTGCGGTCTTACCAAACAGGCGACACTTAGGATCAGAGGCAATGTGACCCGGGTCACCACACCTATAACAATTGAAGGGCCCCTTTGGAACAGGTCTACCTGTCGGGGCCCCGTTCTGCTGCGGGGGTGGGGGAGGCTGAGAACCCTTCTGCTGGTTCCCTTGGGAATTACTTTGGGGGCCTTTTTGGAACCCCTTCTGTTTACCCCTGTCCCCCCCACTCTTCTGCTGGGGACCCTGCCCATCTTTGGCGGAGTCTCCCACTTGACCCTTGTGGACCCTGGTGCTGAGCCAGCGGTCCGCCTCCTCAGCAAGCTTCCTCGGGTTGGACAGCTTGCTATCAATCAGGTGCTGGCGTAGCTCAGGAAAACATTGACTGGACAAGTGCTCCCATGCAATTAAATCAAGCAGCCCTTGATAATCATTCACTTTGCTACCCTTCACCCAACCATCCAGTGCTCTGCAGAAAAAGGTCACATACTCCACATAAGTACTCTCAGGGATCTTCTTAGTCTCCCTGAACCTCTGTCTATATAGCTCAGGAGTTAACCCATACCTTGTCATTAAAGCTTCCTTCATATGGGGGTATGAGGCTTGGAGATCTAAGGGCAAATCTAACAGTGTGTCACGCCCTTCAGCAAGGAACCTTCCCCACAACCCCACTCCCCAGTCTTTCTCAGGGACCCGGTGTGAAGACATGGCCACCTCGTAGGCTCTAAACCACTGCCCTATGTCATCCTTTCTAAAATACTCCTTTACTACATCTTTGGGGATGTACACCTTGGACTCTACCTGCACCGGTGGAGTGCTGCCACCAGAAGGAGCGGTATCCAAACTTTTCGCCTTCAGCTCCAACTCCTTCAATCTTATATCATGCTCCATTTGGCGTTGTTGTGCCTCCAGGGCCAACTTCTGCTTTTCCATTTCCATTTGTCCTGCCAACTTTGCCATCTCCATTGCATGCGCCCTGTCTGCTGCCCTGTCTGCCAGCTCCTCTGGCGACCGGACTCTGCTGGGCTCCTCAAGGTTGTCGGGTGGAACGATGTCCCCCGCATTCCGTGGGTCTCGTGACTCCTTCCAGGCTCTCAACGCCTTGGTGTACTGGGGCTTCCTCTTGAATCCAGCATGGGGGACTCTGAATTTTACACTGTAGCCTTTCAATTGCTCCATCGTGTAGCCTTCCAGTCTCTCCCAATCCACCTCATCTATTCCAGAAATCACAGAGAGTGCTCTCCCAGCGGAGAGTGAGCTAGGCATGGTTGCAGTAATGGCAGATGTCTCAACAAAGTTCAAAAATTAAAAACCTGTGGCTGCGTTATTTGGTCTGCTCTCACTATCTGGTGATTAATAATTCACTGTATGCAAATTATAAATGCAAATCCGAAATCCCACCCGCTGCCAACAATGTTAGAGTCGGGGATCTCTGGTTGGCGCAAGGTTGCCCTTGTGTCAAGCAGGAACCCTCTCCTCCACGTCAGGGCGCAGGATAACCCCTCGCGAATGACCCTTGCTCACCCTCTAGGTGCGTGGCGTGAGCAGCCAAGGCGATTCCTCAGGCGTTGTTGGTTAAGCACTTACAATCATACACACAGTAAATACATCAATCCCCCCAGAAACGGACACCAGACTTGGATACATATAAAAATACGCTTCTTTATGTAAAAATAAGGATATATATCTCAGCAGACTTATCACAAGACCAATAACGTTTTCGCTATGCCACCAGGTTGTAAAGCAGGCAAATGTTCTTTGTTCGTAGTCTCAAATAGATTCTTTGCAGTCTCTTGCAAATGTTACTTGTGGTTCCAGTACTCACAGAGATCGGCTCCTGCGGACGGGGAAATAAGGCGTTGCGGGCCCCGAGCCCGATACTGGAACTTCTTTCGTGATGTGGAGAGTCGGCACAGGTCGGTGCGACTCTCAGCTTGGGAAGTGTTCTTGGGTCCTCAATCAGCAGGTGTGGGCAAGTAGGCAGGCGCGGCCAGCGACCCTTTAGCACGGCGGTGCCGGAGGGTCTCCACAGCGGGGGTGGCGCGGCCTGAGATGTCCGGGGATAGCGAAGCGGGGTCGCAGGGCACGGTCAGTGCAGCTGGATGACCCGGCGTAGATCACAGTCGTCGGACGGCCTCCGGCGGGAGGGGTGATAGCGCGGTCAGCGCGCTCCAGTAGCAGGCGGTGACAGGGATGCAGGCGGCCTGGCCCGGGGACAGAGAGCGGCTCTGGACGGAGCGGGGCTCTCACGGGTTTGAGGCAGGCAAGCTTCTGAGTGTCACGGCCCTAGGAGGGGCGATGAGGGGCGCAGTCTCTTTTCCAGCGGGATGCACACACGGCTCGAATTGGAGGACGAGCAAAAGCACAGAGAACCCACTGGTCCTGGGGTTCAGTTCAGGGGGCAAGCTCAGATCAAGCCCTTGGAGAATGTTCAAGCACAAAGTAGCAAAGTCTTTTCCAGTAAGTCTCTTCCTCTCCTTTCTCAGCAAGGCAAGCAGCAGGCCAGCTCCTCCGGCGTCTTCTTCTCCTTCTAGTCGGGCAGAGGTTCTTTGTGGTAAACAGGATTCTGATTTCTTAGGAGCCAGGCTCCTACTTTTATACCATGATTCTTTTGTTCTTTAGCGCCAGGGGGCCTAGGCCTGGCTTAGTCCAGTTCTGGAGCACTTTGTTATGGTAACTCTGCTCTTTCCTTTCAGCAGCAGGGCAGAGACATCAGCCGCCCCACAGGGGGTGGCGCCGGCTTTGTGGTGGCAGAGCACAGGTCTATTCAAGAGTCAAGGTGTACTCCTCCCACCCATCCAGGTGTCACCTTTCTACCCACCACCTGGCAGCCAACCTGTCTCTGGGGATCCCCCCACCCTGCTCCTTACTGTTGCTAGGCAGAACACACACACACACAGCAGAGGCGGACTGAGATGGTCAGGTCAGTAAATACTAACTTTCTAAAAGTAGTATTTACAAACCCAGGATATTAAAATAAACTTGACTACAAGAAGTATTTTATTATTCTGAGTTCAGGCATACTAAACTTGACACTCTACCATGCTCTCTGAGTCCACTGGGGTCACAGCGTTGGCGTGATCCCAGCAGCCCATTCTGGCCTATGGAGAGCAGGTAGCCTTCAATAGTGAAGAACGAAAATGGCTGTAATTCACTACTAAGACATGCCACACACATCAGGGCATGTCCTACCTTATACCTACAATGCACCCTGCTCTTGGGCCTACCAGAGGGGTGGCTAATATGTGGGTAAGGGAAGGTTTAGGGACTGGCAAGTGGGGGCACTTGCGTAGTCAGCGCGACGGTCCCAGACCGCGCACAGGGTCTGCGGTGGCAGACCCTAGACACATTTTTACTAGGCCGCTTTCTGTGGGTGGCGCAACCAGCGCTGCAAGCCCACCAGCAGCATTGGCATTCACAAGCCCTGGCACCCCTGGTGCACTTTACTGGGGACTGACAGTGAATCCAATAAACCAACCATGGACATCAATTACAGGTACACTTTACCTAGGGAGCACTTGCACTGCGGCACGGATTAGCCGTGGCGCAGTGCCCTGAGCGGACAACACCAGCAAAACAATCGAGGCACACCATCAAAAAGTGGAAGGGAAACTCACGCCAAGGTGCCAGGTTTAACAGGCAGCCTAGTTTACTCCTGCTTCTGCTCTGCCTCCTGATGAGTGTTTCTCAGCATCATCCTGTGTGAGATGTGAAAAGTGGGGCGTTTTGTATCCGGGACCCTCAGTTTCGAACAGCCACTCAGAAAAGCAGGACTATCCAGCAGAAAATGAGATTGTTGGCCACTCTAAAATGGAAGAAGGGATTGATCATCTAGCCTGGGCATGAACTACCTCACAATGGCCCGCCATGCTTAAGCGTGTCGATGTTAGCCAGATGAGGTGAAGAGCAACTTACATTGATGGATTCCTAAAGGCAACCCTCTACCAGGGGTGTAATGCAGATCCCATGCTGCCCCTGAGGCATGCAGGAGTGTTGGAACTGGCTCTTTCTGGTTGACTGATGGAATGCCCCCACCTGGGCAGAACCTACCACTCCGGTCAAGGGTGGGTGATAAACTTGTGCTCACCTTTGGGTAGCTTGGCACTCAGCAGTCAGGCTTATCTCAGAGTCAATGTGTAAAGCAAAGGCACAACAGTCACTCGCAATAAATACAATGAGCCTCACAAAAGAGACTCCACACAGGATGCATGTAAAAAATATCTGTATTCAACACACATATTCAATCACTATAACATAAATATCAGGGGGCAGATTTATGAGCCGCTTGCGCCACTTTTGCGTCACTTTTAACATGGGAAAAGTGACGCAAAAGTGGCGCAAGGGGCTCATAAATCTGCCCCAGGTACTTTTAGGCATAAAATTCATTTGAAAATATTACGAGCAGTACTTGCCCCACTCGTATTGCTATGATATCGATAGTATGCACACTGTGGACAATTCCTAATCTACCCATCCCCCCAGAAAGAGAGCACCCTTATGCGGTGCAACATGCTGTCCACCCCAGGCCCACCCTAGCAATCCTGATAATGGAATACACCCCGGATCACAACAATATTAAAAATATGTATATACAAGGAACTAGAACACTTTTTAGCAGCATCACAGGCCGGAGCCACGCGGGTCAACCCAATGTCAAATATATTGTGCTTTTGGCATGAAATCAACGTATCAAGCCGCACCACCGGCCAGTGTCGTGAATCACAGGTGGTCTGCAGATTATCACTCTCACTCACACACACTCACTCTGCACTGCTACATGGTGTGACAGGTATCAGCCCAGTCCGTAGGGAACTCTCTTGCACACATTTGCACTCAGCAGTCTAACGCGGTGCTACTGGTACCCAACAGGTCAATGGATACCTCCATTCAGACTCCGTGGCTCCAGCCTCTCTCCACTTTCTAGTTCAGAGGTCACAAAGGGGGTTAGCAATAGAGATCTCACTATCAATGAAATCATTTGACTGGTATAAATAAAATATGGACATGTGAAAATATGTTCATGATGGATATATGTTTCAAGTTGTTGTATGTTTGACCCATAGTTTTGGGAATAAATGACTTAATGTTAATTGAAAAAATATATATTTTGGAAGGGTAATGTACAGCCAGAGAGTGCTGCTGAAATGTGCCTCACACAAACATGGTCTGAATAATATGAAGAAGTGTTTTTTTAAATATATTTGAAAAAGGTGAAGTGAGAAGAAAAATCATAAAAAGATAAAGAAAATTAAATTACTTGATCTTATGAAAAAGTGTTGATTGATAATTTCAGCTTGGGAACATTGCAAGCTTTTTGATTTTATTGTTACCCACCCCAGCTGATTTCAAAAGCCCAACCCCTTTCTACCATATTCTATCAGTGGCACTTCTAAGTGAGTTATGCTGAAATCCCCTTTACCACTGGAAGGGGCTTGGCAAGGAGAATCCATTGATACCAAACATCATGAGGCTGGTCGCCTGGAATCCACTATTGCAGCCCAAAGTAATGTCAACCACTTCCCATGTTAACCTGTGGGAAGAGCAAGCCTCATAGGTAGTGAAAATAGACACATGTATTCCTCAGTACCTGGGCGCACGTGTGCTACTGCGCACACAGATCTGCAATGGCAGGTTGGACTCATAGTCCCCAGCACCAGGCGTGCAAGTGCACCTGCCCGAGTCTGGAACGATAGACTGGACACGGGTTAGCAAACACAGCGATGCCAGGCTGCACATGCAATCACCGGCACCATAGGTGCAGGTGCGCCTAAACAACGGCCTGTAATGGCAGGCTGCTCATGAGTTTAATCGCGATAGATGCAAGTGTGCACGCACCGGTCTGCAATGGCAGACTGGCCCATGTTTCAAAACATTGAGTCAGCGCCACTTGCCAACACGGGTAGGAAGGGCATGTGCACGTTCACACTGTATTTACACTGGGAAAGTGCCCAGGGCCAGGATGCCACACAAGAGAATCAGATGGAAAAATAGGGAAACGCTACCTGACGAGTATCAGGTCCAACAGGGGGGCAGCCCTCCAGAGACCCCACAACCTTCCAGGGGGGCCTCAATCTGCCCAAGACCAAAGAACATCTGTGAGATATGGGAGACTCAGGGGCCTCTCTTCACAATCTGCAGGGGGACCCCATCAATGTACGCCACACTGCTGCCCTCTACTTGGATGACTGACTTTATCACAGCACCAGCTTCATGCAGAATCTGGTGGAGCCCAAGCAGGACTGAGATGAAGTTTAGCAAGTTAGCCATTCCAGCCTCCAGATAAACAGCATGTCACTGGAGAGAAGCTCCTGTTTCATAACCCCCAGCCAGTTCCCCCATTATACAGAGGAAGAACAGAGGCCAAGAGAACACGCATTGGCAAAGCCAATGGGTCTCGCTTATGAGAGCTATTGGCTTTGGCAATGTTTTGTAGCCATGCTGTACAGCAGTGTGGATGCTTTGCTAATATTAAAAAGCACTATGACGCAGCCAATGCTAATGCGCTTTTATTTTTAAAGTGCATTAGGGCTGGATGGATAATAGTCCTTTTTAATATTATTAATTTTACCCACGCCAAACTGCTATACAGTATGGCTACAAATCATTGCCAAAGTCGGCAATCCCCATCCTATTGCAGGAACAAAAGGCAATGGCAGAGACAATAGTCTCAAAGGTAAGACCTATTGGCTTTTGCCAATGCATGTGAGGTCTTGACACAACACCCCTGTGATTCTGAGCAAATCAGTTAGTCTCCCAATGCGTAAAAAAGAAGATGAAATATTGCAATAGGCAAAAACTCGTATCACATAAACATAAACAAATGCACCCATGTCCATGTCTTAGTGAAAATACATTTGAAAGCAAATATCATCTGTTGTCCCAATAGAAGCAGATAACATCTGTTGTCACAATAAACATCCTTTTTAAAAGAGAGTAGGGCTTCTTTGAAGTGCTTCTGGCATAGTAAAACATAGCTAAAAATGTCGGGAGTTGTAACAAGGACGACAGGAATTTAAAAATATTAAATTAGTACCGCCATCTCAGCACGATCAGCGGAAGAATAGCAATCAGGCTAAAGAAATCAGTAGTTGGTCTGTGCTCAAGCTGAAAGAAGAGGAAATAAAGCCAGCATGCGCTGGCCATTTAGAAGGCAGCACATAAGAGTGACAGTGGAGCCAATTAATGTTAAGCAATGGGTGGGCTGCAAGTCCTTGTTGTAAACAATATAGGGGCATATTATCAAGCCAGGCGATAAAATTATCGCCGCTTTAGCGGCAGAAAACTGCCGCTAATACGGCGATAATGGGCTTGATAATATGCTCTATGGAATTCCAATTGAAGGCCATGTTAGATGTGAATGACGTCTAACATGGGCTTCAATTGGAATTCCATAGAGCATATTATCAAGCCCATTATCGCCGTTTTAGCGGCAGTTTTCTGGCTAATTGTATCGCCTGGCTTGTTAATATGCCCCATATTTCGCAGGCAAGACCTAAAAAGGCCTCTTCTGAGGTCCAAGCAAAAGTCAGGCCCAAGTTCCACACCCTTCCATCAAGAGTTGCAGTTGCCTTATCCAGTCTCTTCACTGTACACAAGGTAGGTAGTGTAAGTCTACTAGTTCCAGAGGGTGGTAGGGTCACACCATCAAATACATATACCCCTCTAGTCACGCCCCAAAGGAGGAAGGCTACCTCCTATCAAGGCCTCATTTAGCCACAGACGTTTCTATAGGCCGAGTCCAACTGGCCTCCAGGAAACATCATCTTGGTCCGATTGCAACTAGAAAGTTCTGCATTAGGCCTAGAACAGCAGCCATCTAGGGGGCTGGCTTGTAGCCTCAAAAGCACCACCCTGTCTTAGGCCCACAAAACCAGAACACAGGACTCCTACCAGGCAACTGTAGAGGCTACCACCAGCTACCTGTCCTTGATCAAGGCATCCGTTGTCACCAGCCTACCACTTACAGGAAGGAAAAAGTACCAGGTCAGAGACAACGCTATCATTCAATTTTTTCACAATCTTTGTACCCCAAATATGGAGTTCTTTGTTTTCCTCTCTATATCCAGCTCTATTTTCGAGCCAAGATCAGGATGTAAATAAAGGCCTTTTTTCGTTCTTTATCAAAAATGTTATTTGATAGTTGTAGTGTTGTCTGATTCCTTTTCGTTACTGTGTGTTATTAGTCAGTGTTACTCTGCAGATGCGATGTAGTACTTTTGTGTGTAACTCCTGTATGGGTTCCATTTTTGGACCTAGGAGAAAATGAGTCAATAGTGGGCCCAATGAATGAACGTGTATGCAGAAAATAAAGGTTGCAAATGGCGCATTGCCTTTTTGTGATCTGCCTGTCTTTTTGATTTGTGACCTATTTACTAATAGGTTGCATTGCAAAAGTGACAATTCACGGGGTGTTTCAAGTATAGGAGATACTTTTTAAAACGAAAATGTTGCCTGTTTGGGAAGACATCGGGCAGAACAGGCAGTGATCCCTCTGACTTCTGCCTGCCCCCCAGAGGCAACAGACTTGGGGACATATTAACAAGCCAAGCGATAAAATTATCGCCGCTTTAGCGGCAGAAAACTGCCGCTAAAACGGCGATAATGGGCTTGATAATATGCTCTATGGAATTCCAATTGAAGCCCATGTTAGATGTCCTTCACATCTAACATGTGTTTCAATTGGAATTCCATAGAGCATATTATCAAGCCCATTATCGCCGTTTTAGCGGCAGTTTTCTGACGCTAAAACGGCGATAAATTTATTGCCTGGCTTGTTAATATGCCCCTTGGGGGCATATCAACAACAACCGGCGATAATTATCTCTAAGCGCACTTAGCGCTCGGATAATTATCGCCGGCTAGCGTGAATTTTTATCGCTGAGATAGCGTGCTATTAGCAACGCTTATCTCAATAGCGATAAAAATCCTCACGCTAACAGGCTAACGTGAGATTATCGCTGGAAACCCAGCGATAATCTCACGTTACCTGGTTGATAGGGACAGGCAAACTTAGCTATGATATCCTCCTTCCATAGGATATCATGGCTAAGTCTGAAAAATACCAGACGTAAAAAAGCAGCGTTAACCGCGGTTAGCGCTGCTTTTTTTGTCTCTAACAGGGTTAGCGACATTCTTGATAATAGGATATTATTTTACTCTGGAACGCCCCCTTTGCATCTCATTAGAGATGCAAGGGGAAGCGTAGAGTAAAAGGGTGCTAACATGTAAATTTGCATGTTAGCACCCTGTTGTTGATTTTAAAGCCAAAAAAGCAGAGATAAAGCCCTTGCTGATATGCCCCTTGATTCTCACAGGGAATGCTATCACTCTGGGACAGTGCCCGCTTTGGGAATCAGTTTCTTACCCTCTTTAAGATGTTTGTACCTTTTAAATGGTTGACAATCACAATTGCACTCACAAACCACTGATATGCACCATTGCAAATTGCATTTAGGAGGGGATGTTCCTTTGACCCCCTTCTAGTTCCAAATTCAGAATGATTCCCAAAACCCCTTTTGCAAAACAGATTGGGTTTACTGACTCACAAAAGTGGTTTAATTTGTGCCCAACACACACTTTTGAGGTTGCTAACCCTGTGTTTTTCAAATTCAGTGCTTAATTTGAGCCAGTAGTTTCCGGTGCATGACACCCACACCTAATTGCCAGCAAAGGAGCTTATGACAGTCTGCCATAAGGTGGTGCTGTCTGGCTAATTTAGGTATGAGCACAACATTAGCCGTTTATTAGTTCAATTTACATTTACAAAGACTAATACATGCCTCCCAAGCCATTCTTATAGCTTTGGGGGCCTGGAATAGTCTGAATTGTCTCTTGCAAGAGTGTGATGGTTAGTAGCTGTGTTTGTACTGTTATTGGCAGCTGGCAGGGCAGTGTGAGGTGCAAGCTGCAGTGGTCTCCTGACGGGAGCCCCAGTACTTATTCCTTTGCAAATTAAGCACTGTGCAAACTTCACGGTTTGCAATTACAAAATAGTTCTATACATGGGGCCCAGGGTTCCCTACTGCGTGTGGCATAGCATACACGTGTTGGATGTACTGGAATAATACTGTATCCGGTCTTGACCAATATAACCCATATATTTTTAAGATGCTTAATTTATGAAATGTGTCCCCTGATGCCAAAAAAAGTTGTTTCTCAAAAACTCAAATCCTCAAATATGGCCTCCTTTTTGGGTGACCATTCTTATTTTCGGTCTTACGAACTTGATTCTGTGACATTTTCTGAGTAATTATCAATTTTCAGCATTTGCCAAATAATCTATAGACTGCTGCAGTTTAAGTCTGGACCGTTACCTGTAATCCATATCAGGGGCTTCCGCTGTCCGAGGTAAGGGCGACTGTTTCTGGAGGACACAGTGTCACCACACACAGAAATATGTGGTCGGCAAGTTCCCTCAAGAAGCAGCCACCTTCTAAGGAGGAAAAAGTCAAAGGTATAAAGAAATGCTCCTTGCTGATGAAGTCTACACAGGGTTGGAGAAAACCAGGAGACAGGAGTACCTGCAAGAATTTCCCAAGAGTGAAGTGTAAGGATCAGCAAGTAGAGGGATAAATCAAACAAATGAAGGAACACTGCTTTGGTGTAATGCACCTTCCAACCAGACAGACGCCTTTAAATTGTAATTTGTTTATATAGCACTTACCACCCCTGATGAGGCATCAAAGTGCTTTTCGGTGAGTAGCACGCTACTCTGGAACCCAAAAGGATTAGTGGTGGATTAGCATAGGGAAATATGAGTTAATTTGAGTGGTGGACATGTGAGTCTGTTAGTTGGATTAAATAGGATAATGGAGGGACAGAAGAGGGAAGAGTCTAGAATGTGCTATTTGGGAGATTATAGGAGTAATAGGAGGGAGTAAGGAAGAGTCTCTAGAAAGGGATTAGGGAGATCATGGTAGTAAAATTGGTTTGGGATGAGTCAAATGGAGGGATACATGAGGGAAGAATTTAGAAAGGGTTGTTTTGGGAGATCATAGTAGTAAAATGAAGTTTTGATGAGACGGGGGATTGGAGAAGTCGGGAAAAAACCAAGGGGCATATCAACAAGCAGGCGATAAAAAATGATCGCCGCTTTTGCGGCCGTTTTCGGCCGAAAAGCGGCGATAATTTTATCGGCTAATCAGCAAGGTCACGCTAACGCGTGAAACCTTGCTTTAGCGTGGGGATGTCTAACGCCCAGCTTTGCATCTCTAATGAGATGCAAAGTGTGCGTTCCTGACCTGGCATGAGAGGAGAAATGTCGCTAAGCGACATTTCTCCTATCAGCAAGCCTAACGCTATGAAGCATAGCGTAAGGAAAAGTAGCGATAACACCTGTTATCGCTACTTTCCTAACACCTGCTTCAGGACTGACTTAGCCATGATATCCTATGGAAGGAGGATATCATGGCTAAGTTTGTGAGTCCCTATCAACAAGCTAACGTGAGATTATCGCTGGGTTTCCAGCGATAATCTCACGTTAGCCGGTTAGCGCCAGGATTTTTATCGCTGATGTGATAAGCGTTGCTAATAGCACGCTATCTCAGCGATAAAAATCGGCGCTAGCCGGCGATAATTATCCTGGCGCTAAGTGTGCTCAGCGATAATTATCGCCGGTTGTTGTTGATATGCCCCCAAGGGAGGACAGCCATGATGGAAAAGGAAAAGAAAAGAGTACAAAATCCTGAAGTGGGCTACCAGAAGAGTCGTCTTAAAAGGCAGCTGCGAAACTCTAGGCAGGTGAATGCTATTTTGAAGTTGAAGAGAGGAGCAGAAACCTGAAGCCCAGCAACATGAGAGGAAACAGACCCAGGTGGAAGTCTATCCCGGTTTGTACCTGCAAGCTTCGTATGGTGTCTTCTGAGCCTGGGAACTCCTGGACCCACAAAGTACAATGGTTCTCTGGCAGCCAAAAAGACACAGACACAACCACTGCATTACTTGCAGATTTTAGCTAAATAATGAAGTACTAAAAATTCTGTGACATGGTGCTGCACTGTGGAAAGCCCTTCATAAAGGTTGGCTGATCACCACTCAGTTGCTTATTGCTGCATTTGGGTGTCAAACTGATATGAATGAGGTGAAATCTTAGCCTAGACTGTGCTAACATTTAAAAAACAAGCATTTGCAATGCAATCGGTCTCGCCTTTGGGACCTTAAATGTATTTAGCTATGCAGCACATTTGCCTGGGTGCTGAAATACCTACTGTTCTTTAACATGGAGTGAAAGTAAGCACCAAACTGCATGACACACCAGGTATGTAATCATCACAGGGAGAGAAATATTACATTTTAGCAGAAAATGGTATAGTCCAAAGCTCTGTTTTTATAAAAAAATCAGGGCCTTCGGTTGTCATATCACTGAAAATACAAGATTTGAAAAAATTATTATTGTCTATGGGTGCTCGTGGAAGACAATTTCTATGTACTGGAATCTAGAGAATGCTAAAGTGATTCTGGTATTTTACTGACCTCTCCTGGTCATTTTCTATCAAGAAAGTTAAATAGAGGCAGTTGCCAGAAAAATGTTAAAAAGAAAGTCCCTCAGCAGAAAGCAATTCTGGTATTTTACTGACCTCTATTGGTCGTTTTCTATCAAGACAGTTAAATAGAGGCAGTTGAACAGAACAAAGGGGCATATTTACAACGAGGCGATAATAAATTATCGCCGCTTTAGCGGCCGTTTTCGGCCGAAAAGCGGCAATAATTTTATCGCTATATTAGCAAGGTCACGCTAACGCGTGAAACCTTGCTTTAGCGTGGGGATTTCTAACGCCCAGCTTTGCATCTCTAATGAGATGCAAAGTGGGCGTTCGTGACCTGACATGATAGGAGAAATGTCGCTAAGCCCCACGCTATGAAGCATAGCGTCAGGAAAAGTAGCGATAACACCTGTTATCGCTACTTTCCTAACACCTGCTTCAGGACTGACTTAGCCATGATATCCTATGGAAGGAGGATATCATGGCTAAGTTTGTGAGTCCATATCAACAAGGTAACGGGAGGTTATCGCTGGGTTTCCAGCGATAATCTCACGTTAGCCAGTTAGCGTGAGGATTTTTATCGCTATTGAGATAAGCGTTGCTAATAGCACGCTATCTCAGCGATAAAAATCCACGCTAGCCGGCGATAATTATCCTAGCGCTAAGTGCGCTTTGCGATAATTATCGCCGGTTGTTGTAAATATGCCCCTGCGTTCCTAAGCGGAAGCAGACAAGTCCTAGGGCTGATCTCCAGAGCCCACAAAGTACATGCACATATAAGTATATACTAAAGTATATACAAGAAGTCTCGAATGCTCAACCTAACAAGCATTGGCATAGCCAATAGGTCTCGCCTTTGGGACCTTATAAGTGTTTAGTCATGCAACAGTTGCATAACTAAATACTTATAAGGTCCCAAAAGCTAGACCTATTGGCTATGCCCCGCGAAAGTGAAAATGATCGCAATCAAACATCAAAGCAGCCGTGCGGATGCGAAAGTGAAAGTAATCGCGGTCAAGCGCACGCGCCCGCGCACATGCACTGTAGCTCTAGGCTGGCCTGGTGGCACTTTTTGGAGCACTCTCAATAAGTCTCGCCTGACCAGCGCATGCGCTGGGTCAGGCCAGACCTAAAAAGGGGGTTTCCCAAAAGCTTTACCTTTTCTGACCACCAGAGGTTTCAGCCATAGTTGGCCAACTTTTACACGCTCAACCTCCAGCCCTTTTCAGGACATGAGCATTTGCCCCGGTGTGCAGCGTAGACCATCAGCTGATCCGTGAAAACGAATCCAGCATGGGGCACTGATATGTGAGGCTGAGATGCCTGACTCTGCCTCACAGAATTATTTTTGCCCTGTTGGGTTCATCTTCCAGTCATTGCCAACACAGTTACCTCTACCTCTGCACCTTTGAACATTTGTGACAGGTTGAGAGCAGTTTAAGCATGCTTTAGGGTGGGGTGTATCTGTGTGTGTGTGTGTGTGTGTGTGTGTGTGTGTGTGTGTGTGTGTGTGTGTGTGTGTGTGTGTGTGTGTGTGTGTGTGTGTGTGTGTGTGTGTGTGTGTGTGTGTGTGTGTGTGTGTGTGTGTGTGTGTGTGTGTGTGTGTGTCTGTGTGTGTCTGTGCGTGAGAGAAGGTTTGCACTAATTTACCAGTACTCTGCATGTTTAGTGTGCGAAGGAAAGTTTGGGGACTGCTAGGAGCTCAGTATCTATTCAGTGTGTGCAGGCAAAGGATGCACTGCTACTCCAAGTCAATGTATGAGTGGCATAGCTGGTCCAGGTGTATTACATTCTTGATTTTGTCGAACTATTTGTCCAATTATAAAAACAGGGCAACAAGTCCAGAGTGCAAAGAAACGTGAGAGCTCTGGCCTGTGCTTTACCCGAGTATGCGTGAGGGTGGTGGGCAGCATGTGCTGCTGTTGCTGCCTGCACCCGTTCAGTGTGTGGGGAGCTTGCAATTCTCCTGTATGCCCCTTTAAAACACAAAGTGAGAAGGAAACTTGACCCAGTAAAAGTGGCGGCTGGCATCTAAGGGGAGGAGAGGAGGGCATGCGCACAAACAAAATTAAACATTAAAAACTTACCTCACAAGTCCTCTGCTCTGGACCTCTTCTAACGACTGCAGTGCGGGCACCAGCAAACTCCCCCGCCAATCCTGGTGCTGCTCACATGCAGCATGAAAGCAGCGCCCTGGTTGGTGGGAGCGACGTATCTCGGTGCTCTGCAGCACCAGGGCTTGAGGTGGGGGTACACGCAGGTACACACCACCCCCCCCCACTCTTTTCACAGGGAGGACGCTGTCCCCCCTGCTAAAAAGTTGGGCCCCACAGAAATATGCTTAACTTGTCCCGGTGTTTACAGACACCGGGACACGTTCAGCAGCACCTGCACGTTTCCTGCTTTCCATTCCCACCAGCAACGTGCAGGCAGCGAGGGAGCAATTTTTCACCTCCTGCTGGGCCGAAGTTAAGGGGACATCCTGCCTCCTTTTGTATATGCTGATTGGGGGATGCCTGGAACCTTACATTTAAATGTAAATGCCAAAAAGGGAAATAAAGGCACACAACTTGCCTTCTCTTCACAGGTACTCAAGAGAGGCATGCCTTTGCCTTTGTTCTGTCCCTGTATATAAATGCAGACACTATAGGACTGTCAGATGGGTTAGCCTGTCCCAGTATTTACACAAATAATTTAAATAGCACTATTTTATTTATTTGATAGTGCTACGTCGTAGCGTCATGAGGTCATTTGCATATTGTCTTACTTGGTCGGTCCCCCCACTTATTTTTCTGGGACTTGTGCCCTGCGCAGCACGCAGGAGACCTGCACTTGTTCTCAACCCAGCTGCCTTAAGCCAGCTGGGTTGTGAGGCTTAAAGTGTGCATATTTGGCTGGCCGTCGCAAGAGGGCCGGCCAAAGAGACATGAGCACTTTAAACAGTGCACAGGCAGCCCTCTTCCCACCACTCCTCCCTGCTGCCGCTCAGCAGGCCCTGCCCCGTCCTGACACTGCAACGCTCCTCCACTCAAACGGAGGAGCCGCCCCTGCCCTGCGATATATTTGTTCTTTGTGTATGTCAAGGACCTCTATATCTGTGAAAGAATGCTTCACCTCTGCCCAAACTATGCCGCTCTCTCTCACGCTTCTTCATCCTTCACATTGTGAAGCGCTGCATCCCATAACACGTTACCTGCACCTCGGTGGTCATCACACACGATATGGAAACACTTCCTACATAGGATCAAATCAGGAACTACACACCTTACACAGCGTAGCATGCCATCCATGAAGGCAAGCGCTTCAACGCCCACATATATAATAATGTTGCATAACAATACACCTGTACCCTGGTCTACGAGCTATAGAAGCTTGCACTGCTGCTGCCTGGGCTCTACCTATGGTTCTGTGCGCTTGAGGGAAGCTTGCGCTGCTGCTGCCTGGGCTCTACCTATGGTTCTGTGTGCTTGAGGGAAGCTTGCACTGCTGCTGCCTGGGCTCTACCTATGGTTCTGTACGCTTGAGGGAAGCTTGCACTGCTTCTGCCTGGGCTCTACCTATGGTTCTGTGCGCTTGAGGGAAGCTTGCACTGCTGCTGCCTGGGCTCTTCCTATGGTTCTGTGCGCTTGAGGGAAGCTTGCAATCCTGCCGCCTGGGCTCTACCTATGGTTCTGTGCGCTTGAGAGAAGCTTGCACTGCTGCCGCCTGGGCTCTACCTATGGTTCTGTGCGCTTGAGGGAAGCTTGCACTGCTTCTGCCTTGGCTCTACCTATGGTTCTGTGCGCTTGAGGGAAGCTTGCACTGCTGCCGCCTGGGCTCTACCTATGGTTCTGTGCGCTTGAGGGAAGCTTGCACTGCTGCCGCCTGGGCTCTACCTATGGTTCTGTGCGCTTGAGGGAAGCTTGCATTGCTGCTGCCTAGGCTCTACCTATGGTTCTGTGCGCTTAAGAGAAGCTTGCACTGCTGCTGCCTGGGCTCTACCTATGGTTCTGTGTGCTTGAGGGAAGCTTGCAATCCTGCCGCCCTGCACCGCCTCTGTGTGAACACAAGAATGACACAATCTTCCAGAACCCCCTCCCTTCCTAAAAAACACCGCATCACCATATGTGTGAGGCTCCTGTTTTCAGTGAATGTTGAATAACAACATGCCCGATATTTGCTTAGACAACCTCCCCGCGGAGGGCGTTCTTTTCAAAGCAGCTGCTCCGTGATGTCGCCATTTGTTCCGCGCGCTTTTTAATAATCTTTTCCTGTTGTTAAAATGTCACTTAATGAGCGCTTTATCTTCTGAGGCAGAGGGAAAGGTGAGCTTCCTTTGTGATGCGACGCTGGCAGGCCCCCCTCCACACTGCCTCCATCCAGCCACCTCTCATACACCACCCGAGCCCAACCCCCTCTCCCCACCCCCCACCCCTCGTCCGGCTCATTGATTCCTTCCGAGGGCCGCATACAGCGCCACCTTCAAAGGCAGCGGGCCTCTCTGCTCTTCCCGGGCTAAAATGGGAATCAAACGCTTCTGAGAAAAAGCAAAATGTGAGCGCAAAGGGGGGTGAGCAGGGAAAGGTATTAGAAGAGGTGAGAGAAGGAGGAAGGAGAGGATAAACGAGGGGGAGACGCGAGAAACGGAGCGAAAGAGAGTAAGGGAGAGAAACAGGAGGTATGGGGTGGTAGAAAGAGAGAGGGGGTGATAAAAGAACAGGCGCCAGGTATGTGGCAGGCGAGAGAAGAGGCGCGAGGGAGAGAAAGGAGCAGTGAGAGGTTAAATAAATGGGTTAAGGGCGGCGAATTGATGGGAAGAGGGAGGGAGAGAACGCAGGAAATTAGGGGGCATATCAACAAGGGCTTTATCTCTGCTTTTTTGGCTTTAAAAGCCAAAAAAGCAGAGATAAAACTAGCGCCCTATCAACAACAGGGTGCTAACACGCAAATTTGCATGTTAGCACCCTTTTACTCTACGCTTCCCCTTGCATCTCTAATGAGATGCAAAGGGGGCGTTCCAGAGTAAAATAATAGGAGAAATGTCGCTAAGCGACATTTCTCCTATTATCAAGAATGTCGCTAACCCTGTTAGAGACAAAAAAAGCAGCGCTAACCGTGGTTAACGCTGCTTTTTTACGTCTGCTAATTTTCAGACTTAGCCATGATATCCTATGGAAGGAGGATATCATGGCTAAGTTTGCCTGTCCCTATCAACAAGGTAACGTGTGATTATCGCTGGGTTTCCAGCGATAATCTCACGTTAGCCTGTTAGCGTGTAGATTTTTATCACTATTGAGATAAGCGTTGCTAATAGCACGCTATCTCAGAGATAAAAATTCACGCTAGCCGGCGATAATTATCCTCACGCTAAGAGCGCTGAGCGATAATTATCGCCGGTTGTTGTTGATATGCCCCTAGGTGAGAGAAATAGTGGTGGAAGAAAGGAGGAATTACAAAGGAAGAAAACGAGGGTAAGCTAAGGTAAGACTGGTAGACGTTTGGGGAAAGGAGGGCCTATGGGAGGAAATGTAGGAGGGTATGAGAAGAGGGAGAGAACGCGGGAAGCATTGGGGGAAAAGAAAGACGTGGAAGGAGGTTAAGCAATGGGGAGAGAAGACGGGAATGTAATCTAGGGAGCAGGTGTACAAGGGATGGAGAGGCGTGGAAGGGCAAATAGAGCTAGGGTGAAGAGGGGACAGGTAGGAGATGAGGTGAGGGGAAAAGAAGGAGAGCAGGAGACGGAGAGAACGAAAATAAACAAGGTGCAGACATACATGGATAGGAGAAGAAGATGAAAGAGGATCAAAGGGAGGGAGACGCTTAACAACATGGAGACAAGTTGAAGACCACCAGAGAGAGCGGAAAGAGATGTTCCGTTATGAAAAAGGAGAAGCGGAAGGGAGAGGAAATGCAAAGAACAGACGGACAGAAAAAGTGACGAAGAAAGGTAGGGGAGGAAAGAAGGAAGAGAAAATAGTCGTGAATGGGCACCTAGCTGAGAATGCAGTTAGACGAATGGGTGAAGGAGGGAGAAGGGGGAGGACAAGGTCTGAGGGGCAAAGGGTGTGTGTGAGGAATGAACATTTAGGTTGAAGCAAGCATTGGCATTGTTAATAGGTCTCGCCCCATTAGAAAAAGAAATTAAATGTTTATTGCCAATGCTAAACAGCATTGGCAACAAAAAAAATTGTTGCAGTGCATTTTGTAATAATGTATACACATGCATACATCATTACGCAGCAGCCATTTTCTTTAAACTTACCGCTTCAAGCTGGCGCATGCCAATCTTGCAGTTGTAAAATACAAAAAAATAAAAGGTACAAAAAGAACAGCCTTTAGAGAAATAAATGTTTTAATAGTAAAATGCGATTGCAGGCCCTCATAATATTACACTCTAAAAAATACATGGGACATGGAGGGGCGAAGGAACAAGGAAGAATGGGGGTGTGAGTTGGGTTAGAAAGTCAGTGCCCTTGACAGACGGTGATGAGAGTGAAGGGGTTAGCAGAGCAATAGAGGAGCCTGTTGAGGTGGGGTGGTTAATAAAAAAAAAACAGTGAAGGGTAGCAGCAGAGGAGATGGTGGGTGGAAGAATAACAATCAGCGCACAGGAGGGCAGAGATGTGAGGGGGAAGCAACACACAGGTGAGAGGGGAGAAGAGATCAAGTAAACACATGGACACTCATGGGGTGCCCAAAGCAAAAGAAACAAGCATTGGCCGCGCGGCCGTGAAAGTAACGGCCGCGCGGCCGTGAAAGCGAAAGTAATAGCGATCGCGATCAAAGCGAAAGTGATCGCGATCGCTAGGACGGGACGGCATGCGAGTGATGCGCGCGCATCAGTGATTGCCGGCTGCGCGTGTGCACGCTCGCGTGCACTCAAGCTTTAGGCCACAGGCAGCACTTGAAAATTCCCAGATACAAAATGTCTCTCCGAGCCAGCGCAAGCGCTGGGGCTCAGCGAGACCTAAAGAAAGGTAGGGGAGGAAAGAAGGAAGAGAAAATAGTCGTGAATGGGCACCTAGCTGAGAATGCAGTTAGACGAATGGGTGAAGGAGGGAGAACGGGGAGGACAAGGTTTGAGGGGCAAAGGGTGTGTGTGAGGAATGAACATTTAGGTTGAAGCAAGCATTGGCATTGTTAATAGGTCTCGCCCCATTAGAAAAAGAAATTAAATGTTTATTGCCAATGCTAAACAGCATTGGCAACAAAAAAAATTGTTGCAGTGCATTTTGTAATAATGTATACACATGCATACATCATTACGCAGCAGCCATTTTCTTTAAACTTACCGCTTCAAGCTGGCGCATGCCAATCTTGCAGTTGTAAAATACAAAAAAATAAAAGGTACAAAAAGAACAGCCTTTAGAGAAATAAATGTTTTAATAGTAAAATGCGATTGCAGGCCCTCATAATATTACACTCTAAAAAATACATGGGACATGGAGGGGCGAAGGAACAAGGAAGAATGGGGGTGTGAGTTGGGTTAGAAAGTCAGTGCCCTTGACAGACGGTGATGAGAGTGAAGGGGTTAGCAGAGCAATAGAGGAGCCTGTTGAGGTGGGGTGGTTAATAAAAAAAAAACAGTGAAGGGTAGCAGCAGAGGAGATGGTGGGTGGAAGAATAACAATCAGCGCACAGGAGGGCAGAGATGTGAGGGGGAAGCAACACACAGGTGAGAGGGGAGAAGAGATCAAGTAAACACATGGACACTCATGGGGTGCCCAAAGCAAAAGAAACAAGCATTGGCCGCGCGGCCGTGAAAGTAACGGCCGCGCGGCCGTGAAAGCGAAAGTAATAGCGATCGCGATCAAAGCGAAAGTGATCGCGATCGCTAGGACGGGACGGCATGCGAGTGATGCGCGCGCATCAGTGATTGCCGGCTGCGCGCGTGCACGCTCGCGTGCACTCAAGCTTTAGGCCACAGGCAGCACTTGAAAATTCCCAGATACAAAATGTCTCTCCGAGCCAGCGCAAGCGCTGGGGCTCAGCGAGACCTAAAAAGTGGAAATCAGTTTGAAAAGGAGAGCTATCAACTGCAGGTTTTCTGGCAAACAAATGGAATTTTATATTGCCCTTGATATGGAGATTGGACCATGAAATGTTTACAATTGCCTTACACATCCCGGTATAGTGCAGCATAGCAGTGTTATTGGAATTAGGAGCAGCAAATAGTGCCCTTGTGCAACACTAACATAAGGGCAGAATCACTTAAAATCAGCCTTCGAAATGCTTATTTAATCGTTTTCTATGCCACAGATTTGGGGAAATTAGTGTCTTAAATAGTTGAAGAGTTTGAGCAGTCGCATGATACCACCTTGCTGGTAAATAGTTGTTTGTCACTGGAACTTTGAAGGAACGTGCTGCTGTTGGCTCCAAATGTAAGTACATGGCACAATGCAACCCAGTAGCATAGAACGTAGCAAAATACCAATATCACAAACATTACAGGTTACATCATAATAAAACAGCATTATAGCACAACCACAACATAACACAGGAACACTATGCACAAAATAAAACACAACCTAGCACAATTGCAAATTTGGGCAGTTGTGTTGTGTCTCTGTCATTGTGTGTTGTGTTGGTGTAATGTGTTGATATGCTGTGTTGTAATTACATATTGTTGTATTGTATTTTGTGCTGGCATTGTGTTGACTTTGTTGTGTTGTATTTCTATGGTGATTTGTATTACTGCGTATATTTGTTGCATTGCTATTTTTATGGTGCTGTAATACTGTTATTATGTGTGTTATTGTGATATATTGTGTTAGACCATTGATGTGTTACTGTACCCCAGTTGCAGTCTGTGTGATTAAATATGCACAAATATTCTTGCCACTTAATTACCACCTCCCTGGATCCGCTTTCATAAAACGTTAGAAAAGGGTGTTTAGCGCCCTGCGACCTTTGGTGATTTGTGCGCTATACAAAAATCTTTGACATTGACATTGACATTGACATTTTCCCCAGCAAAACCTACCACCAAGGACATGTAATAGCACCAGCCAGAATGTTGTGCTATCCTTCCCAAGATGTCTGAAGTCAAAATAACTCCAAAATGCTCCAGGTGCAGGTGCAAGTAAGTGTAAAAGCTCTCTTTTGGTAGGCAGTCCTAGTTTTCCTGCCATGCTAGCATCGCTGGCATATTTAGTTTTACCTGAAATGTGATGGTCTCTTAGGTCAAGTCCATCAGTTATCCAAAAATTGTGATCTTCTCACAGCTTTGCCTACACATTACAGGGCATATTAACAAGCGGCAGCGATAATTATCGCTGGACGCTCTTAGCGAGAAAAATGTTATCGCTGGCTATCTCAGAAAATTATCACCATGCTAGCGTTGTATTAACAACGCATAGCGCAATGGCGATAATTTCCTAGCGATAGCGATGTTTTCCATGGAACATCGCTGGTTTTCCAGCAATGTTCCACGGAAAACGGCGATAACCTTGCTGATACGACCCTGTGGTCGTATCAGCATAATCCACCCCAATGGTAAGTATAGCTAAGTCTGCATTTTAGCAGACGCTAGTTTTTGGAGAAAACAGCTGTTTTCTCCAAAAACGAACATCTGCTAAAATGCGTGGGCAGCCTTGTAAATATCGCGATGTGTACATCAGCGATATTTACAAGGTTTTACTGCCCAGTGACGCCCACTTTGCATCTCATTAGAGATGCAAAGGGAGGCCTCGGGTAAAAGGGTGCTAACATGCGCTAATGCATGTTATCACCCTCTTGTAAATAGGGCGATATGTTTATCTCCACTTTTTTGGCTTTAAAAGCCAAAAAAGCGGAGATATGGCCCTTGTAAATATGCCCCCAACTTCCTTCTAAAAAGACTTTGCAAAAATGACACTCCTTTATGTCTTTTTGCAAACGAAATTGCCCAACAGCTGTCGTTGGTATATTGTGTGCCAGGCCAATTCTATTACATGCATATTATGTAATTCCTCACCTGAGGTTATTTTTGTGATGGGTGCGACTCCAAACAGATTGCACCTTGTACAGTCTGCGCCACTGTCTCCTGCAAAAGTGGAATACCACTTTCGTCTTCTGGAATCATACAGTTTCATGAATGTTTAATAGCTTCCAGCACATACTAAGATCTACTGCTCAGATCACACCGCCAGGTCAACTTTTGCAGTTGAGAGCCCATATTTAAAAGAATGTAAATCCGATAGATGCTCACAGCGAAATGCAGTAATTTGATTGGTTCCTGTAAATCAACTTCTGCCCGGTTGAATTGTACAAACCGAGTTTTATTCTCTTTGTTACCACGGAAATCATTATCTCGTCTTCTTTGCTGTCGAGAAAACTAAGGGGCATATTATCAACGGCCAGCGATAATTATCGCTGGCCTTTCATAGCGATAGAAAAATGATCGCCAGCTATCGCTGAATATTATCGCCATGATAATGCTATATTTACAACGCATAGCGCTATGACGATAATATTTCAGCAATAGCGGTGTTTTCAATGGAACATCGCTGGTTTTCCAGCGATGTTCCATTGAAAACAGCGATAACATTGCTGATAGGACCCTATCAGCATAATCCATATCCCATTAAAAGTATGCCTTAGTCAGGAATTTAACAGGTGTTAAATTCATGAGTTAAGGCTGAGGTAGCGCGACGATATTAACATGTGTTGTTTTCACAGCCACGCCTCTTTCGCATCTCATTAGCGATGCGAGGCTGTGAAAAAACGGGCTGTACATCAAGGAAACACGCGCTAGCGTGTTCTTGATGATATTGTGATATAATTATCGCTGTTTTTCGCCCAAAAACGGACGCAAAGCGGCGATAATTATATCGCCGGCTCTTGTTAATATGCCCCTAACACTTTCCAGGTAAAAATGGCGGCAAAATCGCATCCAACAAAAATATTGCAATTTGCACATCAAATATCAGGGCTCTAGTCCACAACAGCAATAAACATCAGGTAGTAACGAACCAACCTTAAGAACAGGTTCCCAGTCAATAACTAGTTGGTAGGGCCTTTGCCTTTTCATAATAATCCTCAATCATTTTACAACGACCATAGTACCCCCTACAACGAGATGCATACGTCTTCGACAAGCTATGGCATAACGTATTCAAGTAATATCCTAGTTACTGAATGTTTTCCTGGTGCTGGGTAAACTATCTTACAGGCTATGACTGGAACGAGGACGTACAAGTGTTGTATAATATTCAAAAAAGGTACAGCAAAAATGGTAGGCACGTAGAGGGCAAAAAGTAAGTGTTGTGGGGCATTGGTGTTGTCTTCTACCACACATTATTAACTTGCAGTACATAAGGAAGGGTTCCTGGAAAAACCTGCTGTATGTTACTCAGTTTGAATAATAATTAATATGATGATAAACAAAACATTGCATATTAACCTATGCTAACCAGACATGAAAGCAGAAATGCCGGTGCTTCTGGCCACATGATGCACAGCCAGGTGTCCTGTCTAACTGAAGACGCACAGCCTTCGCCCCTGCACACTGGTGTATCTCAACAAACACGCACTTGTTGGTACGGAGCACCCATAGGCAGAGTGCTCCTGTGTATTCCCGTGTTCTTGCCTCGGAGGCACCGAGGAGGGCAGTTTTCAATTCCACCAGCTGTTCACATAGGAATCCTACCTCATTCTGCTCTGTTCTGAGGCACCTTCTCGTAGCAGAAGTACTCACAAAGCATGCCCCCCTTGCACACCCCACGTCCGCCGCGCTGTGCACAAATCCAGCGTGCACAACATTCCAGAAGGAACTTGGTTCATTGGGAAAGAGACATAAAGCCATTGCTGCCAATGCAGAGTGCCACAAAAACCTGAGCTGTTTCTTGCGAAAGTCCCACCCTTGCGGGTCTGCCAATCAAACCGGATCACGAGGCCGCTTCCTTGGGCTGAATACAGTTTCCTTATTGACTCAGCTCATGTCTGCAGCGTGCCGCTCTCTCTCTCTGCACGACCCTGAGGCACAGATCATATTACGCAGGGACACTCACTGAAATCGTGCAGCAGGGCATTTGCAGACAAAAACAAGCATTGGCAATGCAATAGGACTCGCATTTACGCAAGACCTATTGCATTGCAAATGGCAAGGCGTGCGGGCGACGAGGCACGGGGGCGGCGAGAAAACATTGGACTGCAGTTCGGGGGGCATGGGAAGAAAGTAGTTTGTGCTGTAAAGGGGACAGTAGACATGGAAGGATACAAATGACTGACATGGCTGTCATGGGGAAGGACTATCAAGCTTAAAACCAATCGGAAGGCAGCATTTATAACCTAAGCCAATGAAGAAGATGTCTCGGAGAGTGGGCAGGGCTTCCACGAAGCTTCCACACTATAGTGTATACTGCATGTCTCGCAAAGCGATGGAAGCGCATTCGCGCTGCAACACTAGGCAAGATCTAATGACAAAACAATGAAGTAATATTATCACAAAATGTGCTGCATTACGCCACATTTTTTTACTTTTCTTACTGCATAATTTAGTTAGTGCTGCCAAATTATTTGGCCTTCCTATGTCACATAATCCTACTGGCCCTCATTCCTCTGCCACATAATCCTGCTGGCCCTCAATAAAGTTTACTTTTGCTCACGTTGGAAATGGTGTTTATTTTGATTTGGAAATTGCCACTGGGTGGTGTTCTTCACCCATGACAATGTTTCCCCTGGCAAAAACAACATTGAGAATTGCAAGATGAAGTGTTAATTAAACCAAATCTTACTTATTTTTGGATATTTTACATAGCTGAATTAATAAGATTCTGAGGGTGCTGAAGTCCTTGATTTTGCTGTTTCAAATATGAATTTAACATTTAAAGAAAATTCACTATAAGTAATATTAGTATATTGAATGATTTGTACTTGTAGCCCAGGGGTATGCTTCCTCCCCTCTGTTAAAATTTTCTCTTTTTACGAACTCTGGGAGGGATGCACAAAGTATTTTAATGGTCGCAAATACTCAGATTCAGTATTTGCAACTCTTAAAATGCTTTTTAATTTCCAAACCCTAAAATCTGATTCCGAGTGGATACTGATTTGGTCTCTGGTTCACATAAAGAAGAGTTGAATTGTTTTGCGACCAAATTCTCGTGACAAAACATTGAAATTTACCAACCCCCATTCATAAAAGTGGAGGAGTCCCTTTAATGACCAACATTTTGCAAACCGTAAATAGTATATCTTGGCTTGAATATTTTTCATATGCTGGAAAATACATTGGTAAAGTCACATCAGGGGGCACTTTTATTCGCAGGTGAACACATAAAAGCAAAACCTACCTAACCACCCCTCCCACTAACTTTCATCTTGTTGTCTCCTTATTAGGACCATGTGCTCTGTCTAGTTTGAGATATGAAGCTCCTGCAAGACGCAGATCCTTTTCTAAAAAAACTATCATACAAGACAAGTTCGGGACACTTATCTGTCTGGGCGACATAGCTCAACATCTATCTTTTTCGTGTACTGCCATATAAATACATCTTTCCTCACCCTTCAAGGGGAAGGGGAACTGCTCCCCTCCACGAAAATAAAATTCCACAATCTCTGGTACAATCTATGAGCAGTCAGTTTAGCATCCTCCCCAGCTCAGGATCAGGTAACAGACCACTCCACACATGGAGCTCTTGTTTGCATGCCTTTATTCTTCAGCATGCAACCATTAACTGAACAACTGAATCACCAAATGTATTCAGCACATTCAGCCACACCCAACCAATTACATAATACTTGTATGGAGAACGTCGAAGGCCACTAGAGGCCTCATATACAAAAACACAAGACACAACATCTCCATATTTGTAAAAGAAAAAGTGTGAACACATATATACAAAAATACACAGCATAACTCCTCGATGAGTTGTCGAGGTACTCTCACCAGTCTTCCAGATCTAGTTGTACAAAGTAGAGGAGGGGAGCCTTTATCTGGCCACTTTGGAGAAGAGTCAGTTGCTTGACTTGGGTCTTCAGGTGGACTTGCCTCACTCATGAAGTCTGGAGCTGATGAACTTCGAGGCAAATGATTCAAGTGTGATGAGTCTCTGAATACGGACTTTCCAGGTTGTTGGGCAGTTACTATATATCCTTTGTTCACCACAAATTTTAGCGGTTCAGCATCAAATGAAGTGTCAATCTTGCACATCTGCTTTTGCTTTTGACAAGAATTCTGTCTCTGTCCTCGAACACCGTGTTTCAAGTGCCTCTGCACTTGTTGGAGTAAGCCTTAATTTTCCATTTCTGAGAGGTTTCAGTGACACAAATCTTGTCAGGGACTATTGACCGACCGGTGGTCCATTGAGGTATCTTTGTTCCAAGAGCTTTCCCGAACAGCATAGTAGCCAGACTTTCATCTGTCGTGGAATAGTAGGCATGGAGGGGTGAGCGTAAAGCTGACTTGGTCAATTCCTTCCAGCGCAGCACGCTGAACCACCCTTTTCAATGTACTCTTAAATCATTCAACAGCACCATTTGACCGTGGCCAGAGAGGTGTACTTTTCTGATGTGTGATGTTCAAATATTTAAGAAAGTCCTTTAACTTTCTTCAATTGAAAGATGGATCGTTGTTAAATTTGATAATGGATGGAGCACCCCATGATGCAAAAATGCTATCCAGCCTCTCAGTGACTTTGTCATGTGTGGTTGGTGATAATTCTTCCACTAGAGGAAAAGGTGAGTACTCATTGACAACTTCCATGAGATGATGTCCATTATTGAGGGTTCATATGAAGTTAGCTGGGATTTTCCCCCTGGCCTATTTAGGAAGATCAGACATATTCAGCAGGTGCTGAGTCGTTTTGGGAGACAGTTGCACAGATGACAAGCTTTCAATTCCCTTTCAACTTATTCATCAAGGCGAGAGAATCACACTTGATCCCTATGGGCTATTTTAGTAGCTGCAATGCCACCATGTCCTACATGTGCCAGTTCAATAACTTGTTGTCTCAGGCTTTCAGGGATAACTATTCTTGTCCCTCTCAGGATGACACCATCATGGGTAACAAAAAAAAATTCTAGAACATTCTCAAATTTCGGGTACTCAATGCATCAGTAAGAGGTCAAACCTGTTTCTTCCATGACTGCATGGCAATGATTTATTTAAGTTTGAGCATGTCTCTATCAGTCATAGTAGCTGCCAGAATCTGCCCAATAGAAAGAGCTGCTGGCGCACTTGAGTTTACTATCAAATTAATGTAGGCCTCAGCCGCTTTGGGTGTTGTACTATGACGTGGCAGTGGCACTCGTAAAAAGTAGTCTGCAGGATTTTGAATTGATCCTTCGCTGGCATGTGCACAACAGTATAATCATATTTCTGCAGACGCAACCCCCACCTCTTGATGCGAGGGGGCATCTTGGCTTTTGGATTTCTGAAAATGGTAAGCAACCCCTGATGATCTGTGACAAGGGTGAAATGCTTTCCATACAGAAACACATGGAAGTGTTCATACGCCCATATTACAGATAAGCTTTCTTTCTCAGGATGAGAATAAGCACTTTCAATATAAAATAAACTCTGGCTAGCATAGGCCACAATTTGTCTCTGAGCATCGGGCTGTCCATTATGTCGGGCAAGGATCACACCAAACCCCACCAGGCTTGCATCTACCACAATTTATGTGTGCAATTACAGATCAAAGTAAGCCCTTTCAGTTTCATTTCCAATTGCTTTCTTCATTTGCTTGAACTTCGTTCCCATTCTGACGACCATTCCAGCGAAACATCTCGCTTTGGTAGTTCTGTTAAAGGGTCACGCACAGTAGCAAAATAACAAGTGTACCTGGAGAAGTAGCTGGCCATGCCTAAGGTAGATCACAGCATGGTCACATCCTCTGGAAGGCAAGTAGATAACACTGCTTGTACCTTTTCAGGGTCAGGAGTCATCCAATTTTCAGAGAAAATGTACCAAACTAATTTGTCTGTTTTTGTGCAACTCACATTTCACTGCATTTAGTGTCTGACCTGCATCAGCAAGCAGATGGCTTACTTGTGTGAGTACGTTATCATGTTCTTTTCGTGTAGCCCCAAACACCAATATATCATCACTGTAGTTAAAAGCATGTGTGACAGGCTGAATTATTCAATGAATGACATCTTGAAAGATTTCTGCAGCTGACGACACACAAAAATTGAGTCTTTTATATATGAACAAACCAACATGAGTTGAAAAAGTAGTAATGCACCTACAGTTTTCTTCCAGTTCAAGTTGATGGTAACCTTTGTTCAAATCAAGGCGGTAGAAAACTTTGGCACCATTCAGCTGTGTAATCATGTCTGCCATGTGTGGACTTGGATGTACTTCCCTTTCCATTGCTTTGTTGGCCTGTCACATATCAACCCAAATGCACACTGAACACCCACTGTCCTTTTTTTGGCACCACCACAATGGGTGAAACCCACAGCATGAGAACAGTAGTGCACTTGATGATGTCATTCTTTAACAGTGTCTCTAGTTCTTTCTCAACTGCATCCTGTAAGTGAAAAGCAATTCGACTGTGTCACTGGGCAACAGGGTGAATGTCTTAATTGATGCAAATCTGCACCTTCATTGTCTTAAGTTTCCAATGTCCATGAAACAATGTCAGAAATTGACTAACTATTTCAGAATGAGCATTCAAGTTGTAGTTAACAGAGATCACTCCCATGTCAGCAGCAGTATCAAAACATAATAAGCATGCACTCGATAATATACCCTGGAGGACATGAATTGGCGATTGCACAGTTGTTTTCTTGTGCCGCATGGTTGTTACAAAGGATCGTTGACTCTGCAAAGGTATAGAGGCTGCCTAGGTGTGCATTTTGGTTCTCGATGGTGTGAAATGAGGTACCAGAGACAGTTTGTTATACTTTTCTGCCGGCATGATATTTATCATCACACCACTGTCTAGAATAAAAGTCGTAGGACAACCATTCACCTTGAGTGTAATTTTAGGACAATGTCCAAATGACCTTTGTTGCTTCATGTGGCAATTAATTTTATATTCATGTTCTTCTTTGCAAGACGACAATCCTACATGCGCACGTCGGGCTGTGACTTCCACCATCATTGCACATCCATCTGCCTCACTGTCACTCGATTATGATGTTAAAGTGTCTTTGGAAGATGAATTTGAGGACAATCAACTTTGCTGCATTTCCACTTGCCTCAGTCGATGTTGCTGTTTGGCCTTGTGGGAGTTGCTAGAGTGCTTTTGGAACTTTCTGGCATCCATCTTCTCATCTCTCCGTGATGCACTTAGGTTCTCTTTCTCTTTACAAACTGTTATGAAATGGGGTTTTTCCCTGCAAGCTTTGCATATCTATCAGATGGCAGGACATTTACCTTCATTTGGAAAGGAAAATCCACAATGGAAACACAAGTTCTTTTTCTTTGGAGACACCACTCTGTGGGCCTTTGCTTTGTGTTTCTGCTTACTTTACATACTCAGAACTGATTTTTGGTTGTTCCAGCTTCCATATCAGTAGCCTGTTGATCAGCACGTTCCTCCGCTCTTGAAGCCATGAGCACTTTCTCCAATCGGAGCATTTACCGCAGCATGCAGCATCAGAACAAGTTGTAGAGGCAACCATTGATGACTTTAAGATGCATGGTTTCGTCATCATTGAATTCACTGAACTTCTAGTGCTTTATGAGTATATCAAGTCTCTGAACAAACTCATCCATCGTTTAACCAGGTTGCTGTCTTGCTTGATTAAAGGTGTACATCTCATAGTCGAAATTCGGCATTGGATTGAACATGGCTTCTAACGTCTTCTTGATTTAATGGTATGATACTTCATCAGCTTGTGATATTTTCCTTTAATCCATCACCTGCTAGGTTCTTTAAGTATTCGATGATCTTTTTGTCATCTCTTTCTTCTAGTGTATCGATTAAATCATCGAATGTTTCAATCCAGGCACTCCATCTGGCCCCTATATTCTGCTTTTTGGTGGTATCTAATGCGACCAGAGGTTTCAGGAAACCGGCGGCATCATAGCCAGTTGTGGACCACACTAACATTGAGAGTAAGGCCCTCTCCAGCGCTGTCTTTTTCCCTCTTAGATCTGCACCATCTACACCATCTGTAAGCACTTGCCGCGTGCTTGTATCAGTGTCTTCGTGGCTGATCTGATGTCTTATGACCTCTTTTTCATCTTTGGCAGTGAGTAACTGTTTGGCCTCTTGTATGTGGTTGTCACCATTTTCAGTCTTTTGCATTATATCCGATGTTCACTGCCTTTACCGTTTCTTGGCACCTGGATGCTTCTGCTTTTCTTGCACTTTTTCACCTGGCTATTGCTGCCTTCTGCATTTCTTGTTCTGTATGTTTGAAAGCTCAGTGTTAAGTGGTGGCCCAGTACCACTTCTTTCGGCCTTACCAGCAGGTTCAGGCCTACTGCGACTGAGCTTTCCATAGGGCCTTTGCCTTCTTTGAAAGCCTTGCACTGACTGGAGGGGTGCTTTGACTCCACATACGCCAACTGTCAATTTTCACTTCTACTGAGGCACAAATGGCACGAACAAGCAGTTTGCTGGATCTCGGCAAACTCTGTTGGAGAGCACTCTTGATTCTTTGGGTTACAGATCCCCTATCTCATTGTCAGGTATAAGATCCTTACCCAGCCCAGGAGCAGGTAACAGACCGCGCCATACACGGAGCTCTGGTTTATATGTCTTTATTCTTCAGCATGCAACCGTTAACTGAACGCACTGCATCACCAACTTTATTAACCACACCCAATCACACCCAACCCTGATTTCATAATACTTTTATGGAGTCTGCTGAGGACCACTAGAGTCCTCATATACACAAACACAAGATACAACAGTCAGCATGTTGCTTCTTTCCACATTGCGGCAGTTACCAAGGATAAGGCTGTAGGGCGGCTCTCCGACTCCACTTACTACCTCCTTCCAGAATAATTGTGTTTTTGTACATTTCCACCAAATATGTAGATCGCTGTGTTTCCCACAGTCCATCCAAGGTGCCCTTGCCAATTCTGGAATCATTCCTCACCTTTCTTCAGAGTGTAGTATCAGTCATACAGGAGTTTGTAATTGGTCTCCCTACTATGTACATTTCTGTTGAATCTATCTATATCTCCCAGTATCCCTCTGGACAAACCTTCAGGTATGGAGACCCTCATCCATCTCTCCTATTTCCTCATCCAGGAGCTAAACCCTCATCTTTGTGTATCCATCAGTATTTGAGTATTTATGGCAAATATCTAACCTGTTGATTATATGCAGCTCCTAATGTTTCTCGAATGGGCAAAGCTCATCTGCGACAGCTGTCGAAATATTCATCCAATGACGGAACTGGGTGTAATGCAGCCACTCTGATGCTTCCTCCATCTTCAACATTATTAAGCTGATTATGGCATTAAAAGGGACTGGTTTGCTTCTAACAAGAAACCCACCTTAGATTTTTACATACACTGCTGTGTCGCGGCTAATGAAACATTAAAAGCCAGATCAGCTAGACTATCCACCCAAGTATACCTTGCTTGGACACAACCTTTTCTTTAACTGGCCCCCAGGAACACCCAAGTGGTGTTTAATAGCAGTCAAGAGCCCTTTACGGCCAACACTGCATTAATCGTGCATTGCAGGAGCCAAAGAAGCTTAATTTAAATGAAATGTAAAGACATATAAACTGAAAATCTAAATATTCTGCAGAAAAATCTTACATTGGTAAGACAAGCGTTTCCAGTGAAAGAGTAAAGGAGAGACCGAACTGGCCATGTCTGGATTTCTCTGTAACTTTCTAATAGCGAGCTCCAGGACAGAAACCTACTGTCAGACTAGAATGAAAGCCACCCATGAGCTTGACAACCAGTCACAGAAAAAGGTTCTCTGCAATCCTTCAAGAATATCTGCAATTTTTTAAGATTTCCAGTACCTGGCAAGCACAGAATTATACTGAACTACTGCTGTGATGGGCTCCAGAATTGTTCCATCTAACATGTGTGCCTTGGGAAGGAGGGGTAAAAAGGGGGTCGTGCGGCATGACAACACTGCAAGCTGCAGTCTGTAGCACTTATGGGGCGACCCTAGAGCTTTATGGAACAAGAGAGTGGATCTGGGAGGTACCAAGGGTATGCAACAGGTCCCAGACAGTCATTGAGGCAGAGTCTAAGATGGACACAGCAGCTCTCCCTAATCTTGGAAAGGATTCTTAGCCACTACAGCTTGCGTGTGTGCACTATCAGATCAATGTTGGAAGGATTTAGAACCCTTTAAATTGAATGAGCCTGGATTTAATAATGACAGTAAAGGTTGACTGGCACTGGGCATGCTTTCTGAGGATAGGTATCAGCTGTTTTTTCGAACTAGCTGCTGACACCAGGATTCCCTGCAAGTTAGCCAACCTACGGACTGAATGAGCATGCAATAAAATGATTTCCACAACAAATAGGTTTGCATTGGTTATTTATGTCACACGACAACATAACCAGGTTATTGGTCCCATCCTCTTGTAGCAACTCTAAGACCACTACAAGGTTTGTACTTCGCATAAAGAAAAGGAAATCAGTGGCCAATAGGAGGGAAGGGCAGCATGCTATTGCAAGGCCAGATCCTCACAGAAAAAATAGTTTAATGGACATACTTTAACATTTTAAGGACCTAGCAGAAGCCAAAGGTGCAAAGCAGGAGCCCTGACAATTTTTTTTGTTTAGTATCAGCTCAAAACGAGGGAAGGCAGAGTCGCCTCACTAAAAGTGACCAGTGTTGCAAAGAAACAACCTTGAAGTGCCACAGAAAATTCAAAGTGAACCCAATGACAGCTTGGTCTTGAAAACCCACGAGTGAGAGAAAGCGAAGGCGAAAACAAGACCTACAAGTACAGGGCGCCATCAGCATTAGTTGACACTCAAATGAATTGAAATAAAAAGGTCCAACTGCTCAAACGAATTGAACATGGAGATAGATGCCTGTTTGGACCTGCTTATGTAGGTCCAGCAGGGGTGGATGGGAAGCTGACCGACAGTGAGGAAAGTTGACTGTTAGAGAAGAAAGTTGGGGGCAGTCTGAATCCTGCAATGCCACAGAAGAGTTTGGCCTCAGGCATCCCTAAACTCTCTGTTAGAATTGGCATCTTTTGGCGCGTTATCCCTGAGTTTTTGCTTTCTGAGCTTCCGGTTTTGACTCTGTTTGTGCTGGCTTAGTTTTTCTGCACACTTTTCTCACTGCTGATCAGTGGTAAAGTGCAAGTGCTCCTGTGCTAAAATGTGTTATGGATTGGTGTTTCCATGATTGGCCTATTTGATTTATGTGTCAGTCGCTAGTAAAGTGCACTGAGTGTGCCAGGGCCTGTAAATCAAATGCTGTTAATGTGCTGCAGCACTGGATTGTGCCACCCACACAAACAGCCTGTAAATGTAACTCTGCCCTGCCATTGGAGAGCCTGTGTGCATTCTGGGACTACCATGTCAACTTGGCAAGTGCACCCAGCTGCCAGGCACTAACCTTCCTTTTTCTTCCATGTAAGTCACCCCTAAGGTAGGCCCAAGGTACCCCTGTGGGTAGAGGCTGTGTATGTGAAAGGTAGGACATGCCCTGGTGTATGTGGCATGTCTTGATAGTGAATTACTGCCAATTTCCTTTTTCACCATTGCAAGGCTACCTGTTCCCCATAGGAAAGAATGGGGAGTTTGTTTATAACATCTTATAAACATAACTGACCCTGGGAACTAGGTAGGAAAATCAAGTTTAGTATGCCTGAACTCAGAATTTAAAGATGCATCTGTTAGGGAAGGTGATTTTTACATTCTGTGTTTGAAAATACCACTTTTAGAAAGTAGGTATTTTCTTGCTCAGCCATCCAGCAGGCCTCTGCTGGGTTTGTGGATTGACTGTCTTGGCTTTGGATGACAGGGACTGGGGAGCAGCAGAAGCTCCAGATAGTCTAGGTGAGCCAGGAAGGGCTGAATAGACCTGGGCTGAATTTAGAGTAGGGGGGGAGATTTCTTTGCACCTGAATGGGCCTGGTCTGCCTCTCACAATGCCAGCTCCACTTCCTGCCAGGAAGCCACACCAGGGAGGGCAGAACTGGTTCTGGCTGGGCACAGACACTCTCTGCCTGAGAGGACAAATGATTTTGTGGTATAAATATTGGGGCCCAAACCCCTGAACTTTAGAACTCTTTTGGACCAAGAAGACTGCCAAGAAAAAGAGCTGGAGAAGCTTTGAGGAGGAACTACCACTTTGCTGTGTGCTTTGCTGTGTTGGCCTGCAGTGGCTGCTTCTGTCTTGGGCAGTAAAAGGACTGAACTGAACTTTCTGCAATCCACTTTTGTGAGTTTCTCCAAGGGCTTGAGATAGAGCTTCCCCCCTGTTCGAGAGGTCTCAGGAACAGCAAAGATTCCAAGCTCTTCTGCGTCAGCACTGGGAACTGTGGGGCAGATTTATGTTCCCTGGCGCATGCCTGCAAATCAGCATGGATGCGCCAGGGAAGATGCGTCACGAAAGTTTACCCTTGCGCCACAATAGATGCGCCGCATTTACAATGCAGCGCATCGTGGCGCAAGGATAAACAGATGCGTGACGCATCTGATGGCGGAGGGTTGGCGCATTGCTGGAGTTGCGTCGCAAGCGCGATGCAGCTCCAGCAAGGCTCGGGGGTGCCCATCGTTAAAATGCTGCGTCAATCCTTACGCCTGCTTCAAGCAGGCGCAGGGTTTTGACGCAGCATGGCCGGAAAAGTGACTGAGGGAAATCTTGTAGATTTCACTCAGCCACTTTTCGCGGTCAGCCAGAACTCTTTGGATTTGTTTGTTCACGACGCCATGATAGCCCCAGAGGGAGCTATCGAATCAAGGAACTGTTTTTCAAGGTTATTGTGATAACTGAAGATTTCTAAGTACTGTATTGTGGATTTTTATCGTTTTTGGTCGTGTCTTAAGTATATAAAAATATTGGATATTTTTCTAAACTCGTATGGTGTCCTTTTGTAGTGCTTACACTGTATTACTGTTGGTTATGTGCAAATGCTTTACACACTGCCTCTAAGATAAGCCTGACTGCTACAGCCAAGCTACCAAGGGGGTGAGCAGGGGTTATTTTAAGAGTGTAACTCCCTTATCCTGACTAGGAAGAAGGGTCCCTATTTGGACAAAGGTGCAAGCCCTTGCCAAATAGAGACCCCCATTTCTAACACCCTCACTTCCATAATCTCAAACGCTGTAACTGCAATTCAGCTCAGTATACCCATAGCGTGCTCTCTTGTGGGCTAGTAAAACAGCCGTACCACTGAACAGTAATAAGGACAATACTTTAAATACACAAGGATAGCCAAACAGGTTCCCAGAGCCCAAACGTAAGGAAATAACCTTTTTTTTATTTGTTTATTGAAATTTTCACAATAGTGCATAAACACTTGAACAGCAGTCAAAGAAACAAATGACTAGAGAGAAAAAGAAAAGAGAGGGGGAAAGAAAAACAAAAAGAAAGAAATAGTCCAGGGCTTTTTACAACAGACACAGCAATGATCTAGTTTTTACATACCATCCGCCCACAACATACAGTTTCAGGTTATCTACACAGCACATTAGCATTTATGTGTTCAGTGGGAAATAATTATAAACAAATTAAAAAAGGAAATAGGGCCCGGCCCCAACAGCGTCCCTCTCGTGCGAAACACCTCTACAAGCTGCTGGCATAAAGTCAGTAAGATGGGGCAAATATCCCCATGCCCATTATGTCGACACATAGCTCGCCTGCTAGATGTATCAACTGATCCTCATCATTTGTGTCAGGGGGTATACAGAAAGCGCTGCAGGAGTATCATTCGATACACATTTCACTCTATACCCTTTGGGTACGTCAATAAGTAATCCTTCAATGGTTGCCATATGATTTTTGGAACTGAGGCAATCGGCTGCAGTGAGGTGAATATGTCCCTTATGGTTTTACACTAAATCAAGTCACGAATCCATGCCTTAACTGTTGGGACCTGAGAGCTCCCCAGTGTAGTGAGACCTGTCTTTTAGCCATAAGTAGAGCTAGGGCAGCCTTTAGGAGCTTAACATACTTCAGCAAGGCCATCAGTGGAGTGGGTTGTAGCGCATAGTCAATCATCTGAGACAAATGGTAAAATACCTCCTCCCAGTATGCCAATATGGGCCTGCAGTTCCATGCCATGCCATGCTTGCCCAGCTGCACATCGGGAACATTTTGTGTGATTTGTCAGGGTTTGTTTTAGCTAGTAAGTATGGTGTGACAGCTTATGCCGATGATTGTATGATACATATTGGGGCAGATTTATGTTTCCTGGCGCATCCCTGCAAATCAGCAAGGATGCGCCAGAAAGATGCGTCACGCAAGTTTACCCTTGCGCCACACATGATGCGCCGCATTTACAATTTGGCGCATCATGGCGCAGGAATAAACAGATGCGTGACGCATCCGATGGCGTAAGGTTGGCGCAGTGCTTCAGTTGCGTCGCAAGCGCGACGCAACTCCAGCACTGTTCCAACCTACCCTATCCCTAACATGGTGCGTCAAGCCTTACGCCTGCTTCAAGCAGGGGCAGGGTTTTGGCACATCAGCGTTGGGAAAGTGACTCAGTCAAATCTTATAGATTTGACTGAGTCACTTTTCAGGGGCGTTCCTGCGATGGAACGCCCCCCCCTCTGTCGACACGCCCACGTGAAACCTGACGCAGGTTTTACGTGGCGCAGGGCTTTACATCGTGACGCATCTCCATAGATGCGTCACGATGTAAATATGGCGCAACGTGGCGCAGGGTTTACACCGCCGCTGCGTCACAAAAGTGACGCAACGGCGGCGTAAAAGTGGCGCATCTCCAATATAGATCTGCCCCATTGTGTCTGTTCACAGCAATAGAGCAATGTCTGATCCGTCAAGGAGTATCCCAGATCTCTTTCCCAGGCCGCCCGGGCTCTTGCCTCAACCGCTGATCGGAATGTCAAAGATAAGTGGTCAAGTCAGGAGACAGGGTGGGCCCCATTAGTTGCTGTGATATTGATGTGAGCAGGGAAAAGTCTGCAAGCTCTCTTGAGGGTGTCGGCAGTGCCGCATGCATGGCGTTTCGTAGTCTGTACAAAATAAATGTGTCCATATACGATGCGTCACGCTCTGCTATCAAGTCGTCAACCGTGCGCAACTAAGCGTCGCGAAATAGATCGCCAGTAGTCTGCAGTCCATACCGAACTAGCATTCGCTTGGTCAGCGTTTCTGTCGTTGGGGGAAGCCAGGTGTTATCCATCAGTGGTGTATGCAGGGAGTATAGGAAGTCTGCATTTAGATATGTTTGTAACTTGGCCCAGGCCCAATATGTGGTTTGCAAGGTTTCTATTTATACTGGGTTTCTTGTCAGCAGGCCCGGTTCTAGAGGGTGGGCCGGGTGGGCCAGGCCCACCCAAACATGAGCCTGGCCCACCCAAACATGAGCCTTGGCCCTCGCAGTGAATCTACCACCGATGTACAACAACAATAAAAACTGTTCAGATAACTGGTGATTTATGTTCCCACTGCAGAGCAACCATTTGTCTGTTGGTAGTTTTTAAATGTAGATAAACTGAATTATATAGGAATAGCTCAGTGGGTTACTACATCTGTCACAGATATCCTTGTGTTACTTGCAGTTCAGAAGTTACTGTCCTAACATAGGACAGTGACTGATGAACTGTCATCAAAGAGCTGCATACAAAATTCGCTTTTTTGTGTTATGATATAGGTAGAACTTCTCCATTCTTTCATTATTCTAAAGTTCCTAAAAAGTGTTTGTTTGGGCAGTTATACATTGTTATCAGTAAAGCCAACCCCCAACCACTGGAGTACTCTTTAAATCATGAGTTTGTGCTTCTCCAGACCAAACCCCCGTAAAATATATTGCCCACCAGTATGGATGACGTGATTTCTACACTTTGTAATCCTCATTGGCTTATGTGACATTCCCCGTAGACTGATTTATTGTCTCTGTATAGTGTGTGCTGTTATGTAAAGTACTGTGACACCCTACCAGTAGCGGCCCGTGGAGGGAGTGCCGTGGTGCAGGGCGGGGGGTAGTAAACTCCGGCACACGGCCGACTGGAGTAATGTAAACGAATAAATAAATAAAATGAATTTCATTGCGCGAGCTGAAACGCATTTGGGGGCAGATTTATGAGCCTCTTGCGCCACTTTTGCGTCACTTTTCCCATGTTAAAAGTGGCGCAAAAGTGGCGCAAGGGGCTCATAAATCTGCCCCTTGGTGTTTCATCGCGCGCAACGGAATTCGTTTTATTTATTTATTTGTTTACACTACTCCGGTCGGCCGTGAGCCGGAGTTTACTAGCCCCGCCCCACCCCACTGCTCTGCGGCACTCCCTCCACGGGCTGCTACTGCACCCTACACTCAAATGAGTAGCGCTATACAACAAATGGAATGGATATGAGAGAGGGGCAACGGAGAGATGAGGGGCACTAGTGGCGGGTGGCAATGAGGGAATCCGAGGAAGAGGTCATGGGGTGGGGGGTAGCTACGGAGAGATGAGGGGCACTAGTGGAGGGTGGCAGTGAGGAAATCCGAGGAGAAGGTCATGGGGTGGGGGGACTACAGAGACGTGAGGGGCACTAGTAGAGTGTGGCAGTGAGGGAAGCAGAGGAGGAGGTCACGGGGTGGAGGGGAACTACAGAGAGATGAGGGGTACTGGTGGAGGGTGGCAGTGAGGGAATCCGAGGAGGAGGTCACGGGGTGGGGGGGACTGCAGAGAGATGAGGGGCACTGGTGGAGGGTGGCAGTGAGAAAATATGAGGAGGAGGTCACAAGGTGGGGGGAAACTACAGAGAGATGAGGGGCACTGGTGGAGGGTGGCAGTGAGGAAATCCGAGGAGGAGGTCATGGCTGGGGGGCTATAGAGAAATGAGGGGCACTAGTGGAGGATGGCAGTGAGGGAAGCCGATGAGAAGGTTATGGGTTGGGGGGAACTACAGAGAGATGAGGGGCACTAGTGGAGGGTGGCAGTGAAGGACTCAGAGGAGGTGGTCACGGGTGGGGGGGAACTATGGAGAGATGAGGGGCACTGGTGGAGGGTGGCAGTTAGGGAATCCGAGGAGGAGGTCATGGGGTGGGGGGAACCACTGAGAGATGAGGGGCACTGGTGGAGAGTGGCAGTGAGGGAATCCGATGAGGGGGTCATGGGGTGTGGGGGAACTACAGAGAGATGAGGGGCACTGGTGGAGGGTGGCAGTGAGGAAATCCGAGTAGGAGGTCATGGGGTGGGGGGCTATGGAGAAATGAGGGGCACTAGTGGAGGGTGGCAGTGAGGGAATCCGATAAGGGGGTCATGGGCTGAGGGGAACTACAGAGAGAGGAGGGGCACTGGTGGAGGGTGGCAGTTAGGGAATCTGAAGAGGAGGCCATGGGGTGTGGGGGAGGTACAGAGAGATGAGGGGAACTGGTAGAGGGTGGTAGTTAGGTAGTCTGAGGAGGAGGCCATGAGAGGGAGTGGCTATGGAGAGATGAAGTGCACTGTTGGAGGGTGGTAATTAAGTTATCTACAGAGAAAGAGGTCAAAAAAAGAGGTCAAAAAGACTTTTGCACCAGCACTAAAGCCGGCCCTGTCAGGGCCTTTCTGTTTCCGTTTATTTAATTAACAGTCAGGTGATTAGGACAACTGTGGAGCATACTTTAACATGCATGCTAATTACATTTCCTGCTATATTCAATGTTTCAAGTTTGAAGGTGATTTTACCATTGTTTTTTACGGGGAATAATGAAAGTGGAACTGAATGGTGGCTGATATGGGGCTGGGGCCCAAGGTCAGCTGTGAGATACGGTGTAATGGAGAGGGGTGGTAGAAAAGTGGATAATCAAGCCTGTAAGGGATTGCGCTGCAGAGTCAGGGGTCAGGTGGAGATAGTAATGAAGAGGGTTTCTCCCTGTAGGCTTGCACAGAGGGAGCCCGAGTAGTGTCACTTGCTTGATACTCGCACGTTAGAAATCTCCTCTTCCCATCAAAGGGACATTACATGGAACAAAAGCACTTTTTGAGAGTGATGACATTTAGAAAGAGACTTGCAAAAGAGTGTGTTTTACTGTGCCTTGTAAGACTAAGGAGGAGAGTTAAATGAGGGCCCAGAAGCAGGCCTGGCTAGATATACAAGCGATAAATCAGGCCAGCAGTGGCCCACCCGAATGTACCCTTGGCCCACCCAAATAAAAAATCCTGGAGCCGGACCTGCTTGTCAGTCCACGGGGTAGAATAGAAGAGAGAGGGCAAGGACGAGCCTGTGAGCATTCCGGCTTCAAGTATTGCAATTGAATATCTGGGTGGTACCAGTAGTGAGCAAAGTGTATTTGCGCAATCAAATAGTATAGGTAAAAGTCAGGGACACCAAACCCCACGAGTTGATACGGCATAGTGAAGGTCTGCCATCCAATCCGCAGTTGCCTACCAGCCCTAATCAATCTAATAAGCAAACCACGGAGGGTATAACAAAATGTGTTTGTAAGGGTAATGGGAATATTGATAAATAAATATAAAAAGCAGGGCAAGACCACCATTTTAATAATGGCAATCCTACCAGCAATCGAGAGGGGAAGTTTAATCCATCGTTCGATTTGCGTTGTTAGGTTATTGATCACAGGTCCATAATTGGGATGAATAACCTCTGGAGCACTTTGATGCAAAAAGATGCCCAGATATTTAGGAGGATCTGTGCACCAGTGCAGCGGAAAGCCTATGACAAAGCATATGGTGGACTGCGTCAATGGAAAATGTTCCGACTTATTCCAGTTGATGGTCAGCCCGGAGAGCACTCCGAAGCGTACAACCTCTTGAAGCCGAGGGGGAAGGTTAGCCTCCTGGTTCTCTGATGAGTAGCATCATGTCATCAGCATAAAAGGAGGCTAGTAGCGGGCGCAGGTGAAATCGTAAGCCTTGCTGTAAGTGCCGTTCCTGCAACTGCCGTGCAAGGGGGTTCATGACTATGATGAATAGCAGGGGCGATAATGGGCATCCCTGCTGGTTGCCACATGTAAGCTGGACTTGCTCGGCCCTATTCACTCAAAGTCGGGCTACTGGGTTGGGTTAGAGCAGGCAAACTAGATTGGAGAAGCCAGCTGGCACTCCCTGTTTGCATAATGTAGCATGAAGAAAGGTCCATTCCAACATGTCAAATGCTTTTTTTCAGCATCTAATAAAAATGCTGCCACTGTAAGTGTAGGATCTATTTGGTTAATGACTGTAAATACTGCTTGTAAATTGACTGATGTAGAACGGCCTGGGACAAGTCCAGCCTAGAATGGATGCACTATCTTATCCACCAGTAGGGACAATCAAGGGGCCAGGACCTTAGCTAAAATTTTGTAATCTTGGTTTAGTAATGATAAGGGCCTATAAGATGCGTAACAGAGAGGGGGCTTATCAGGTTTTGGTAAAAGTTTAAATTTTGCTTCCCGCATGGTGGAGGGAAGAGTTCCCTCCTCCAAAGTTTCTGCATACGCCTCCAGTAGTCTGGGGGCCAGTATAGGGGCATATCAACAAGGGCTTTATCTCTGTTTTTTTGGCTTTCAAAGCCAAAAAAGCAGAGATAAAACTAGCACCCTATCAACAACAGGGTGCTAACATGCAAATTTGCATGTTAGCACCCTTTTACTCTACGCTTCCCCTTGCATCTCTAATGAGATGCAAAGGGGGCGTTCCAGAGTAAAATAATAGGAGAAATGTCGCTAAGCGACATTTCTCCTATTATCAAGAATATCGCTAACCCTGTTAGAGACAAAAAAAGCAGCGCTAACCGCGGTTAACGCTGCTTTTTTACGTCTGGTATTTTTCTGACTTAGCCATGATATCCTATGGAAGGAGGATATCATGGCTAAGTTTGTCTGTCCCTATCAACAAGCTAACGTGAGATTATCGCTGGGTTTCCAGCGATAATCTCACGTTAGACAGTTAGCGTGAGGATTTTTATCACTTTTGAGATAAGCGTTGCTATCTCAGCGATAAAAATCCACGCTAGCCGGCGATAATTATCCTAGCGCTAAGTGCGCTTAGCGATAATTATCGCCGGTTGTTGTTGATATGCCCCATAGTTTTGTATACTTTATAGAGCTCGCCCGTCAGTCCGTCCACACCGGAGGAGGGGGGGATGGGGAGGGGGGCACCAGCCAGCTTGTCTACAGCCTGTGCGATTTCGTCTGTATCTATGGGTGCCGCCAGAAACTGTTGCCGCCCCTCATCAAGCCACAAAATTGCCACCTCAGCGAGGTACTTCGCATGTGTGTCCCCTGCAGGGGGATCACGTGAGGTATATAAGTGGGTATAGTAGGAGAGAAAGGCGGATATATAGGAGTATTGATATTGAGGGTGGAGTAGAATGGCCAGGGTCCGACCCAGCCGCTCACCCTCACCATATACCTGAGCCCTCGCATATTTATCAACATCATTCATTTCCAGCTCAGCTAATTCCTGAAATTCAGTTAGAAGTGTCATGCTGTCTTGTGTGGTGGGGGAGATAAACCAGCCTGTGTACGCTCATCAATTTCCCAGAGTTTCCTTTCCACTGCCTCAAGTTCCCTGTGAATGGAGCGCAGCATCCCTGCCTGCTTAGCAATACACATTCCCCTAATATATATTTTAAAAGCTTCCCAATGGGTAGCCTGCCTGCTTCACTGTTCCGCTGTTTTAATGTAAATACTCAGTAATAGCTTCCCTGACCTCACTTCGAAAAACCTCATCAAGCAGCGCCTCAGATGGGAAGCGTGAAGAAATATGGGGATGTGTAACACTGGAAATGTTCAATGCAAGGAGCACAGGTGAGTGATCAGATAATGTGCGTGAGTGATGGTCAACTTTAACAACATTTAGTAGGAGGCGGGGTGAGAGATAACAGTAGTCTAGACAGGACCAAGAGCTGTGTGGGGCTAAGTAATAAAATAGTCATGGTTCGTTGGATTTCAAGCCCTCAGGGGTCCTTAAGAAAGAAAGATTATAATAATGAGGTGAGTGTCTGCACCGCATGAGGTTTAGTTAACCGCCCTGCGCCTGTTGTATCCATAGAGGGTCCAATGTTAGATTGAATTCCCACCCCCATTAGTATGTTATCGATACCTTATCGAGTAACGTGTGCAGCTATGTCTGGGAAAAACTAAAAAGAGTCTACATTCGGGGCATACACATTTATAAGTAGGGGTTGATCATTCCCCATCATGCCCGCGACCAGAAGGTACCGACCGTCGTTGTCTGTAACCACCTCCCAGGTTCTGAAAGGGACTAACTTTTGAACCAAAATGCACAATCCCTGAGAGTCGGTGTTATAGCTAGCAAAGCAACAATTGTCTCCCCATGGTGCTGCAAAGCGGTTTGTGGAGCTTGGGGCATAGTGAGCTTCCTGCAAGAAAACTACTTGAATGGCATGCATGGTCAAGTAGGACAATACTTGTTGTCCCTTCCGTAGGTTAGAGAGCCCTCCAACGTTCCATGTAAGGCATTTCAGTAGTAACATCCCATGTTTCGTACCAGGGGTAGGCATTCATGTGAGATTGTAATGTGGGCATGTACAGATGAGTATACACTATGGGGCAGATTTATGTTTGACTTGCGCCTCATTTACGCCGCCGTTGCGTCACTTTTGTGACGCAGCAGCGGCGCAAATCCTGCGCCATGGTGCGGGTTATTTACAACGTGACGCATCTGGGAGATGCGTCTCGTTGTAAAGCCCTGCACCACATGTAGGCGTTCCAGGCCAGGTGGGGGCGTTCCGGCGCAGGAACGCCTCCTAAAAGTGGCTGAGTGAAATCTACAAGATTTCACTCAGTCACTTTTGAGCCCATGCTGCGTCAAAACCCTGCGCCTGCTTGAAGCAGGCGTAAGGATTGACGCAGCATTGTGCAGATAGGGCCCCCCAGAGCATTGCTGGAGCTGCGTCGCGCTTGCGACGCAACTCCAGCAATGCGCCACTTTTACGGCACAGATGCGTGATGCATCTGTGCCGTTTTTGCCCCATGGTGCGCCGCATTATAAATGCGGCGCATCCATGATGGCGGAGCTGGGGCGTAAAATAACTGGCGCATCCCTGCTGATATGCAGGGATGTGTCAGTTATTATAAATATGCCCCTATGTTCATGTGTATTTAGTAGCAGTGTCTGTGCCCTGTAGAAGACAACTTGTAAACATCTTACTTTTAATGAAAAAAAAGTCAAATCCCCCCACCCACATCGGATGAAGAAAAGCCAACATCCGGTGCAACCCCACATTGCCTCAGTAAGAACCCTCTAAATAAAACTATAGGATGTCTCCTGGGGGGTAGGCAAAACTTTTAGGAGTCCACCAATAAAAGTCCATGGGGCAGATTTACAAGCCCCTTGCGTGACTTTTGCGCTGCAGTTGCGTCACTTTTTTGACGCAACAGTGGCGCAAACAATGCGGCCTATTTACAACGTGACACATCTAGGGAGATGCGTCACGTTGTAAAGCCCTGCGTCACATTATACCTGCGTCAGGTATCATGGGGCAGATCTATATTGGAGATGCGCCACTTTTACGCCGCCGTTGCGTCACTTTTGTGACGCAGCGATGGTGTAAACCCTGCGCCACGTTGCGCCATATTTACATCGTGACGCATCTATGGAGATGCGTCACGATGTAAAGCCCTGCGCCACGTAAAACCTGCGTCAGGTTTCACGTGGGCGTGTCGACAGAGGGGGGGGCGTTCCGTCGCAGGAACGTTCCTGAAAAGTGACTCAGTCAAATCTATAAGATTTGACTGAGTCACTTTCCCAACGCTGATGCGCCAAAACCCTGCGCCTGCTTGAAGCAGGCGTAAGGCTTGACGCACCATGTTAGGGATAGGGTAGGTTGGAACAGTGCTGGAGTTGCGTCACGCTTGCGACGCAACTGAAGCACTGCGCCAACCTTACGCCATCGGATGCGTCACGCATCTGTTTATTCCTGCGCCATGATGCGCCGCATTGTAAATGCGGCGCATCATGTGTGGCGCAAGGGTAAACTTGCGTGACGCATCCTTGCTGATTTGCAGGGATGCGCCAGGAAACATAAATCTGCCCCAATGTATGCAGGGTGGGCGTTCCCACGCAGGAAGACCTCGTAAAAGTGACTCAGTGAAATCTACAAGATTTCACTGCGCCGCTTTTAGGACGCCACTGCGTCAAAACCTTACGCCTGCTTCAAGCAGGCGTAAGTAGTAACGCAGGGGCAGATTTATGTTCCCTGGCGCATCCCTGCAAATCAGCATGGATGCGCCAGGGAAGATGCGTCACGCAAGTTTACCCTTGCGCCACAATAGATGCGCCGCATTTACAATGCAGCGCATCGTGGCGCAAGGATAAACAGTTGCGTGACGCATCTGATGGCAGAAGGGCGGCGCATTGCTGGAGTTGCGTCGCAAGCGCGACGCACCTCCAGCAAGGCTCGGGGTGTCCTATCGGTACAATGCTGCGTCAATCCTTACGCCTGCTTCAAGCAGGCGCAGGGATTTGGCGCAGCATGGCCGGAAAAGTGACTGAGTGAAATCTTGTAGATTTCACTCAGCCACTTTTCGGAGGCGTTCCTGCGCCGGAACGCCCCCCCCCCTGTGAAGGTACGCCCACATGTGGCGCAAGCTTTACAACGTGACGCATCTCCCTAGATGCGTCATGTTGTAAATCTGCCGCAGCATGGCGCTGGCTTTGCGCCGCCGCTGCGACACAAAAGTGACGCAACGGCGGTGCAAAAGTGACGCACAGGGCTTATAAATCTGCCCGCAGTGTAGTGGGAATAGGCCTCAACACGCATTGCTGGAGTTGCGTCGTGCTTGCGACACAACTCCAGCAATGCGTGACTTTTCCGCCAACAGATGCGTCAGAATTTCTGATGCATCTGTCAATACTTGCGCCATAGTGTGCCGTATTGTAAATACGGCGCATCTATGGTGGCGCAAGGGTTTCTAAGGGTGGCGCAGGGAAAGTGACGCATCTGTACAGATGCGTCACTTTCTTGTAAATCTGCCCCCATATATTTACAATTATTTGTTGCAGCCTCATATATTCAATATTAAATGAGTGTATCCATCCATCTCATCTGCCGCAATCAGAGCATCAAGTTTCAGGCAACCAATGGTCCTTAACAGGCTGGAGTTTGTAAGGCATACCGGGGCAGATTTATGAGCCCCTTGCGCCACTTTTGCGTCACTTTTCCCATGTTAAAAGTGACGCAAAATTGGCGCAAGGGGCTCATAAATCTGCCCCACCATGTATAGGTTAGAAGTCCAGGGAGATTTCATGAGCACGCCGGCTCCGACTGGGACACTGCCGTCTCTCCATCACTCACAGTTGGATCCAACTTGACTTGGTTTTGCTTCAGGAAATTGATAGCGTCCTCTGGTGAGTCAAACATTTGCACCTCTCTGTTGATGTGAATACGCAGCCACGCCAAATACAGCATGGCATATCCTAGGTTCGACTTCTGTAGTGTACGTTTAATGTCCACAAATTTACTCCGTGCCTCGCACACCATTGATGTAAAATCTGGAGAGAATGCCAAAGACATGCCTTGATATGTAATAGTTCCCCTTTCACAAGCTGTTCGGAGTGCCACATCACGGTTGTGATAGTTGAGGAGTCTAGCAAGAATTAATCTTGGAGGTGTGCCCGGTGCAGGCCCAGCGACCTTTGAGCCCTCTCCACCGCAAACGCAGAGGAAAAAGCCTCTCTGCTGAGTAACTCCACTAATTTCTTCTCGACATAGCTCGCCATGGGGCCAGTATTTGTGAATTTGGGCACCCCAGCAATGCGTATATTATTCCGGGGCAATCGAGCCTCTAAATCTTCTGCCTTGGAGGAAAAAATCTTGAGGAGTCTCTCTGGGGCATATCAACAAGGGCTTTATCTCTGCTTTTTTGGCTTTAAAAGCCAAAAAAGCAGAGATAAAACTAGCGCCCTATCAACAACAGGGTGCTAACACGCAAATTTGCATGTTAGCACCCTTTTACTCTACGCTTCCCCTTGCATCTCTAATGAGATGCAAAGGGGGCGTTCCAGAGTAAAATAATAGGAGAAATGTCGCTAAGCGACATTTCTCCTATTATCAAGAATGTCGCTAACCCTGTTAGAGACAAAAAAAGCAGCGCTAACCGCGGTTAACGCTGCTTTTTTACGTCTGCTATTTTTCTGACTTAGCCATGATATCCTATGGAAGGAGGATATCATGGCTAAGTTTGCCTGTCCCTATCAACAAGCTAACGTGAGATTATCGCTGGGTTTCCAGCGATAATCTCACGTTAGCCTGTTAGCGTGTAGATTTTTATCGCTATTGAGATAAGCGTTGCTAATAGCACGCTATCTCAGCGATAAAAATTCACGCTGGCCGGCGATAATTATCCTCACGCTAAGAGCGCTGAGCGATAATTATCGCCGGTTGTTGTTGATATGCCCCTCTGTTCTCTGCAACCTCTTATTAGTGGTGGGCTGAGCATCCCCCAAGTCTGTATCTATGCGAATTCCTTGCTGCTCGATACGGTCATGCATATCTTCCAACCGGGCATAAGTGTGTCTAGCCATGCATCAATGGACTTAATTCCAGCCCGCAACTCCGCCATTATACCCAATTCCTTCCAGTGGGGGTGCTTGTGCTCCCGGAGGACCCTCCATTTCTTCGAGCCTGGAGGTCTTGGCTGCTTCAAAAGAAGGCTGACGCTGTGTAGGGTCCGTGCGTCCCATCATGGGTCAGGGAAATATCCAGTACAGCAGATAGAAAACCAAAAAGAAGGGGGAGATAGCTTGTGCCCCAGCAGTGTCGCCAGCAGCTTTCAGGGCTTAAGTGTACATCTTCTCCGCGGGGATCTATGAATTCAACCCCTCTGTGTCATAGTTTCTAGTTTCTGGCTGAGTTCTGATGTCTAATATTAATGAGCCTAGATGTGCTAGCTGTATGAGAGGCAAGCCATTCCTATATTAATCTGCGCAGGGCCTCACTCAAGTGTCCACCTTGTGTTCACCCCTGATGTACACCTCTGTGGCCCGAGTTCTCTACATCCCAAAATAAAAGAGGGGGGAGCAAAGATCGTCCCCCCCCCCCCCCCGGTGCCCACCAGCGCACCCAGTGTCACTGATATCACGTATTTACTGCTGGCACTGCTTCATCCCATCTACTTTATTCCATGTGCAGCTGAGGGACAGCACTCTTCGTGGTTGCAGGCATTCACCACCGCGGCCCGCTTCTACATCCTCTCGGCCTCTCCAAGGGGCATATCAGCAACACCCGGCGATAATTATCGCTCAGCGCTCTTAGCGTGAGGATAATTATCGCCGGGTAACGAGGATTTTTATCGCTGAGATAGCGTGCTATTAGCAACGCTTATCTCCTCAGCGATAAAAATCCTCACGCCAACCTACTAACGTGAGATTATCGCTGGAAACTCAGCGATAATCTCACGCAATGTGGCATTAGCTTGCTGATAGGGACTCACAAACTTAGCCATGATATCCACCCTCCATAGGATATCATGGCTAAGTCAGTCCTGAAGCAGGCGTAAGGAAAGTAGCGATAACAGGGGTATAGCTACTTTTCCTGACGCTATGCTTCATAGCGTGGGGCTTGATGATAGGAGAAATGTCGCTTAGCGACATTTCTCCTGTCATGTTAGGGCAGGAACGCCCACTTTGCATCTCATTAGAGATGCAAAGCTGGGTGTTAAGAATCCCCACGCTAAAGCAAGGTTTCACGCGTTAGCGTGGCCTTGTTAATTAGGCAATAAAATTATCGCCGCTTTTCGGCCGAAAACGGCCGCAAAAGCGGCGATAATTTTTTATCGCCTGCTTGTAAATATTCCCCCAAGTTCTGCGGGTCCCATCTGTGGCAGCGATTCGGCCCCCTTCAGACCCGTCAGCCTCCAAGTGCCACGGGACTCGAGTGGCGTCGCTCCGCATCTCTACACGTCTGTCATACCGCCCTCAGGCTCACTCGAGAACCCTGTCGTCTCGGGGCCTCCAAGGGCCGTGTCAGGCCCGGAACTGAGCGGGTCGCCGGGGCTAACATACCGGGTCAAGTCTACTACTCCCAAGGGTCCCGGTTCACTCCGCTCCATCTGGGACATCTATGCCTGCAGCCGGTGCCTCCAAAAGGTCGGTGGAGTGCTGGAAGGCTGCATAGTGATTGTGGCGGCTCTGGAGCTTCACAGTCAGACGGCCATCTTGGTCGCCGGCCCATCCACACCCCCAAGGATATAACATTTAAGTATGTGGGGAGCAGGAGGACTTGAATATTGGAACAAGACCAGTTTCAGATAGGAAGCTCCAATCAGAAGCCAAGGGGCATATCAACAACAACCGGCGATAATTATCGCTGAGCGCACTTAGCGATAGGATAATTATCGCCGGCTAGCGCCGATTTTTATCGCTGAGATAGCGTGCTATTAGCAACGCTTATCTCATCAGCGATAAAAATCCTAGAGCTAACTGGCTAACGTGAGATTATCGCTGGAAACCCAGCGATAATCTCACGTTAGCTAGTCGATAGGGACTCACAAACTTAGCCATGATATCCACCTTCCATAGGATATCATGGCTAAGTCAGTCCTGAAGCAGGCGTAAGGAAAGTAGCGATAACAGGGGTTATCGCTACTTTTCCTGACGCCATGCTTCATAGCGTTAGGCTTGCTGATAGGAGAAATGTCGCTTAGCGACATTTCGCCTGTCATGCCAGGTCAGGAACGCCCACTTTGCATCTCATTAGAGATGCAAAGCTGGGCGTTACGAATCCTGACGCTAAAGCAAGGTTTCACGCGTTAGCATGACCTTGCTAATTAGGCGATAAAATTATCGCCGCTTTTCGGCCGAAAACGGCCGCAAAAGCGGCGATAATTTTTTATCGCCTGCTTGTTGATATGCCCCTTAGTGACTACTCTGCGATCAGAACATTATAATGAGAGGAGTTATAAATTGGTGAGTTGACAGTAGCAAATACAAGATAGGGTGAAGTGGATGCACTACAAGAAAAAAAATGGCAACCTTCTGAAGTAGGCATGCAAACCTGACCAAGGGAGATTCATCGCCATCTGGGCAGCCATAGCACAAAACGCCCAGAAAAAAAAAGAAATGCAGAGCAGTCTAATTTATTGGATTTTATTAATGCATTTATTTTGACCTAAAAATAGTCCGTATACAGTTCATTGAAATATCAAGAATCAGAATCAGAATTCTCTTTATTCTTCTGCGAACAGTCATAAAAGCATGCAAGACGTGCAAAATAGCAATAGAATACATGCAAATGGTTTAAAACATACAAATAAAATACATAAAATCATCAGGTTTGGGATATTAATGACAAACAGTCTGAATAAAAAAGGCAGGCATGAGCAAAATCAAGATTAAGACAGAGGCGAGTACTAATTAATCAATCTATGAAAATGAACCTAAAAACATCGACCTCCTGGAGCAGACTGCAGCTTTAAGAAACAGCCACATGTCCACATGTTTCGTTATCTGGTATTGCCAGTAAATAATTATATGCTTGCATACAAATCTGTAGATTCCTATGCCTCAAAAATGGTATGAGGAATTTTTGGGTTTACATTTTATAATATTCACAAAAGAAGAGAAAAAGTACCATAGTTTATTTATGCAAATTAGTACATGGACATTCTCTAGATTTGAGCTGGGGTTGGTGGCTAGCCGGAAAACAATGAAAATATTTCACTACACCGGCCTGGAAGCTGAACATTAAAAGTATTTCTCAGCTCTTATTAGAAGTCTGCAGATCGTTGACATATTATTTAATATAGTAAAAGTAAATAAACGTCTACAGGTTCTACGCATGCTCAATTTTCTCAATTCATGAAGAAATCCAGGAAAACTCATGGTCATTCATTTTATCATATAAATCAAAATAGAGGGGTGGACTAGGAGCTATTTGAGGGCCAGTACCCGTGGTCCATGTAGTAATATAGAACCAAACTGGCGGGTCACTGTTCCTATATGGACACTCTTGTTGTCCACAGGAGGAGAGAGAGACAAGATACTAGGGGGCAGATTTATGTTAGACTTGCGCCACTTTTACGCCGCCGTTGCGTCACTCTTGTGACGCAGCGGCGGCGTAAACCCTGCGCCACGTTGCGCCCTATTTACATCGTGACGCATCTATTGAGATGCGTCACGGTGTAAAGCCCTGCGCCACATTAAACCTGCGTCAGGTTTAATGTATGCATGGTGGGCGTTCCATCGGAAAAAGCCTCGGAAAAGTGACGCAGTGAAATCTACAAGATTTCACTCAGTCACTTTTCCGACGCTGCTGCGTCAAAACATTGCGCCTGCTTGAATCAGGCATAAGGCATGACGCAGCATGTTAGGTATGGGCAGCCCCTAAACATTGCTGGAGTTGCGTCGTGCTTGCGACACGACTCCAGCAATGCGCCGCCCTTACGCCATCAGATGCGTCACGCATCTGTTTATCCTTGCACCACGATGCGCTGCATTGTAAATGCGGCGCAACTGTGGAGGCGCAAGGGTAAACTTGCATGACGCATCTTTCCTGGTGCATCCCTGCTGATTTGCAGGGATGCGTCAGGAAACATAAATCTGCCCCCAGGTCTAAACCTCACATGATAGAGACAATCACAGATCTTGTCTCTTGTTGCCCTAACGCATCCCAAGGGATGTCATGCTTCATCATTGGGCGTTGCTCCTCGTCGGCCCGGTGCTGTAATGCCCTATGGGTCCCTCAATGGTTCGCTTTGGTGGAGATCTTTTAGTAAAGCCACATGATGAGTGAGGGTGTGAGATTTTCAGTGAGATGGTTCATGAGAGAGAGTGAGTGAGTGGGTGAATGACTAAAACTGGCTAGGGGATACCGAAAAAGGCTTTTTAATGTGTGGGTTCCCCATACAGGTTAAAAAACCCATAGGTTGTTTATTACTGGCTAGGCGATAATGTGCCTCAGTAACTCTTCGGTCGACATGTTTCGCACCCTTCAGTGGTCATAACGATCCCTGGTGCTTCCTCAGGACCAATAAAGTTGATTGTAAAAAAGTATGAAATGTGAATAAGTGAAGAACCCTAATGTAGAAAGATGAGCGGTCCCCCTTGTGAAAACTACAAGGTGGTGTAGGCTCAAATAGTGACCGCTCTTGTTGCGACCTAGATAGGAAAAGAAATAAAACACAGACGATACACAAACATAAACATAGAGACAAAATGATGTGGCTCTTAACTTTGTGCAGCACACATGAAAAAAGCAAAACGCGTTAGATTGTTTATGTTCAGGAAGGTGACCCTTCCTGTACATAAACAATCTTTTTAAAAAAATGACATTTTGTAACTTTCATGTGTGCTGTATTAAGAGATGGTGAGCTTGTCAGACAAATACTTCGGGCTATTGGTCTTGATCACTTTGTAAATTGTGCAACTGGTTTTAAAGATAGTGAGGGCCAGCAAGGGAACCTAACAGAGTTTTCTAAGGATGAGGTAATATGGTCATATTTCTTCAGGCCATGGGCGACTCTTCTGCCATCTTGTAGGATGCTCTTGAAGGGGGTGGGAGGGCAATGTGGAATCTGCAAGGCACCGAGGCAGATCTTTTGCCACCATCCCATTATCCAGATGCGAGAGTACAAGGGTTTGATCAAACAGTTTTCAAGTCACTTTCTGGGGTAAACAGTTCCGCTTACTTTCATAAGGAGAACTGTGAGTGGACCACCTTTGTTTTTCTTTCAGTGTGTTTCTTGAAGGATTGTGTCCATGGTGAATTCAAGTGACTTGGCATTGGATGAAATTGAGGCTTTGCGTCTGTCCATGTTCATGTCATTGAGCCAGGTTTGTGTTAGTTGTTGCTTGTTGGTGTTAGCAAATACAAGGAATTCTGTCATGGTGGTGGTGAGCTTCAATAGATATTGGACATGCAGATCTGGATGAGGGGCAGGCCCTTATTTACCAAAGCTCAGGGGTGTCTCTTAATATTTGGGTAAGAGTGGAGATAGAAGGCAGCACAGTCTCATTCCTCGGGCGTAATGTCCATCAACACCAACCGGTTCATACTGAGCCAGGCTTTAAGTGTCACACAATTGACCCAAAGGGACTTTGAACAAATAAGGGCCAACCAGATCTTCTCTATTGGTTTACAAATGAAGCTCCAGGTGACTTAGTTGAAGACTTTCTCTGCCTCTAGGAACACTGATACAGTTGGGTTGCCTCCCTCTCAACTGTCTCCTTTAGATGACCAATCTTTTGGTTGTTACCTTGAGAAAGCCTACCCTGTACAAAACCCTACTGAATTAGGATCCCTAAAAGCTGTAGTCTACAATCCACTGTTTGGCCCTGATTTTTGATACAATATTCAAGTCTACATATATCCGTGCAATCGTTTTATGTATCAGGCATTGCTTGTGGGCTCTCCTGGGTTTGGGTATCAAAGTAATGTCTGCATCCACAGCTGTATCAGTAACACATCCTGTAAAACAAAATGATTTGCCGTTGATAATGACTGACTGTCCACCATATGAGGGATAAGCAACTTATAAAACCTTCCATTGAGCCAGGCTGGACCTGGTGACTTATTTTGTCTAAGCCGTGACATCTTTTCATCGACTCCCTCTTTGGAGCTGGCTGTTCCAAGGCCTCTGTTGAGTGGGTGTCAGTGTGGTTATAATGGAACCCTGCAGATATTGACCTTGCTCTTGTACCACTGTGGTTTCAGCAGGATAGCGAGAGTCATAAAATGGTCTGAATGTCTTGAGTTTATCCCCTCATCAGTCAGCACCCGCTTGTTTACTCTTCAGTGGTTAAGTCACTTTCCGCTGTTACACCAGCACGTTATTTGCTGCATTATTTTTATTATAAATAGATGTTTCTTTTCAAGAGTTTATTCTGCTTTCTTTGCAGCAATGGCATTGAGTTGTCTCTTGACTATTGTTGTGTTCCTCAATTCCCATGGGGAACTGGTATCCTTAAGCTTTTTCTTGGGCCTCCTCATTTTTCCTTCTCTCAGCATCATATTAAGGTGTTTCTTCCGGTCTGTCAGCACAGCTATCTGCTTACCACCAAGAAGCTATCTTACAGGAACCAGAGACTATTGCCTTAGAAGTCTCTTTGGAGTCTTAAGATTTCCTCACTAGGGCCTGGGTCACTCACCAACGCCTGAAGCAATCTACACCCCCCCCCCCCTTTTTTAAAGGATTACTTGTGCATAGATGGATGCAAACTGCGGCATGGATAGTCCCTGATAGGTGATCAAGAAGTGTATCACTAATTATTTAATTGATTAGTGTATCATTTTAGTTCTGGTCAGGAAAATGTATGTTCCCTTTGTCTTGGCTTAAATTGCCTCCTGCGTCATTCACCGTATCTGGGAACACAAACTAGAGAGTTTTGGAGGCCACTTTGATATATTTTGTGCAGAGTTCCAATCTGTATAATTCCCTGTCCCAATTTCTTGCCCTTTTATTGGGGGGGTTCAAACCTTCACATTCAACAATGCAAACCTGACCAGCGTAAACCCACTGCCCCAATCACCCCACAATCGCTTCACATCAGAGACGTTAGTCTTGCACCTTCATCACTCCCCATGACTCCAAACCAAGTCCATCACCTATGTTGTCAATATTTGGTGCCAGGCCCCCTCAGCGGGTGATTGCCCAGGCAGGAAGCTACTTCTATTCCCCATCCAATCTGGGCAAAACCTGCCAGTGGCATAGCATGGGTTGCCAGAGCTCGGGGCAGGCAATTATCCTTCCACTTTTCTTTTAAAATTGTGTGCCCCTAAGAATGGGCAACCACCCCTCTTCCCCCAACATGCCCCCATGGTATGCCACTGAAACCTGCTAAGTGCTGGACCAGGTCTTCCCCCAGCAACTCACATTCTCATGTTTGATGCATCGGTCCACCTGGCTGCTTTGAACAGTGCATGCATTCTGAGGGCCAACAAACCACCCACTATTCTGCTGGAAGCTGATTTCGGTCTGTGTTGTTCTGCAATATCACAGCAGCCATTTTGGGTGGCAGGGGCTCCCTGTTTCCCCAGAAGGGTTAGGTTGGCATCAGTGTGAACAGAGTCACTGTCTCCAGTTTATGTCCATGATTCACTGGAAAGCAGAGGGTTAGACAGGAGTTGTTGGCCACAGTGTTCTCTAGCCACGGGAAATAATGAATGATCCTCTCTGCTCCCATTGTGCTCTATGAACAGTGGCAGCTTCTCCGCTATGGTGGAGGAGCGTCACCCCATTACTTTTAAGCAGTGCAAAGTAGAAACATAAAATGATAATAACTTTAAGTTATTATCAATTTATGCTTCTTTCTGCTTTGTGCGGGTGGGGCTGCTCTGCTCTCATAGCAGGGCAGGGGAGGAGTGATTTGCCCACTCCTACGTGCACATGACCTTCTGGCCACCCTAAACAGTCATGCGCACTTTCCCTGTTCTCCATGCAGGCTGCATCACAGCCTGTGTGGAGAACATGTCCAGGAGCCTATTCCCTGGCTGAGTGTCCAAACAGGACGCTCAGATGAATCACAACGTGCAGCGTTGTGATTAGTCAAGGGAGCCTTGGTGCTTACCAATCACAACACTGCATTGCTGCATTGTCATTGGTCAGTGGGGCCTACTTTCTGTCCCTAGAGTTCCACGAGGAGAGCAGGAGCAGAGGTGCGGGACAGTGCAGCAAGGTAAGTTAATTTTTTTAATGTTTTTTTTTATATTCACACCATGCACGACACCCCTGCCACGTGACCCCCCCATGTGACCCCCAGCCCCCTACTCCACCCCCACGCACACCCCAGCACCCGCAAGCCATGCCAGCCGCCACTGTTTATTTAAAAGTTTTATATAGCGCTAGCGTGACCTCTAGGTATCAGAGCCCTTTACAAACATACTGTGAAGAAAAACAGACGGAAATTGCATTACATAGTAGGCAGGTAGTAAGGAAGCAAAACCAGGGATAAAAAAATACAGCATGGAAGATAAGGTGGTTAACACAGTCCGGTCACCAACTATCCTTGAATGTCAAGAGAGAGGAGTAAACTCGGATATTGAAGTTGTAGGTTAGTGGACGTTGGTCAGGAAAGTATTTGTTAAGGAGATGGATTTTCTGTCTTCTAGCATCACACCCGAGAGTTGTGGGGGCTCAAATAATTTTGCAAGGAATTCTTTCAATACGGTAGAACGTAATGATGTTTCATTACCATTAGGAACAGATTCTTTCATTGTACAGATCTATTATCGTTCTGCAGAAATTGGAAACTCTGTATGGCCCTAAAATGTGTATAATCTCCCCTTGGTGCGTAGTGCAAAAGGCAAGAGCCCTACCAATGATTGCTCTCAAAAGTACATACAACAGAATGTTGATTCTTCTGGTGACACTCAGCAGTTGAGGGCCTTTGGGCCCTGTGCTTTTACAGAGTAGAAGGGTTGATGTAGTTGATGACTTTACAGCAGCTGGAAGGGTTGTTGACTGTGTTCTTACACACATGATGGGTATTTGTTCCTTTGCTTTTCCAAATGTAGTAGAAGGAGTGCTAGCTGTGGTACCTCTAATTCTACTGTTAAGGTGTTAGCTATTATGCTTTTATAACATTAGAAGTGGTAGTGGCTCTAATGCCTTTACACAAGACTAACAGCAAGTGTTATCTCTTTTGCTCCGGCAGCACAAGTAACAGTGTTTAGCATGGTTGCCTCTACAGGAGCTGCATTGTTGTTAAAGCTAATGCTGTTATTGCAACAGGCTTTGCAACTTTAACTACAGTAGACGTGGGGGAGATTTAGTAAGAAAGTGACATAAATTTGCACAAAATCTTTTTTTCCCAATTTACTTTCCAGCGCTCAGCTTGTTTAGCACTGGGAATAAAGAAAAAGTAATGCGAAGCAGTGCATAGGACTGCTTTGCATTACTTTGCGCCATGAGGGCATACCAAGGGTGGAGGATGGGCGTTCCAATGCAACCACCCAAGGTTTTTCTCTCTAAACCTAATTTACTAAATAATGTAGATTGGGTTTAGCATGAGAAAACAGCACCCTTTTTAAGTAGGTGCATGAAAGGAGAAATTATGTTATTTCTCCTACCTTTTCTGACTTTGCATGTGTGCTGCACTTTACAGCACACATAGAAAATGGGCAAATGTTTAAAGTGAGTCTGTGCATAGTATTTTTTACCTGAAGGGTTCCGTCCAGCACAAAACCTATGCTAGACTCACGGAGACACCCTTGCACTATGGCGCAAAGGTGTCTCTGTGGTGCACGGCAGCTGATTTCAGTGCCGGCTCTAGTGAGAGGGAAGAGGGTGCCTTATTTTAATAAATAGGGCACTCTCCTCCCCTCTCTTGTTCACGTGGTGCAGCGCAGCATTTGCAGCTGCTGCAGTGTGCTACATGAAAAAATCTGCCTCATAGTGTTAAAGCTGGTGCTTTGCTCTTTGTAGAAGTAGAAAGGACTGTTAGTACAGATGCTTTTGCATGCCACTGCCTACATGTAGCAATATTGTTAATACGATCTGAGGACTAGAGAAGGGATCATGGATCATTTAATAGAATAAGAAATTTCACTCAATATTATCCCTTGTCTTTTTATAAATATGTTCTTTATCCTTTTTATAATCTTTGACCAGTCATATGTTTACCTTTCATAAGGGATCTGCTACTTGGTTGTTAATAAATAGTGTCTTCAGACATTCGTCCCAACTTCATCATACACATTGTAAGAAATTGTGTTATTAGTTCCGAACGAGTCCTTCACAATTGTCATATTACTGATACAGAAGTACCACGTTGTAGCACTTGACTCTCTCCCAACACCTACTCAGGGGAGGAAGTGTGTGCTAGCTAGCCCAATTCACTGGCACACAGCAATAGCAGTAAAATAAATACTATCTAGTCAGTGTTTTTTATTTTAAAAAGGAAAGGTACTTTTATACACACTACTAAATGCTACACATTCAATTACAATTATATACACCAGATAGATGTATATTCCTTTGGTGACACCCTTATATCATATTACACCAATAATCCATTCTGAACTCCATAATCAAAATACCCCCACCTATACCAGATACAGTATCCCAATATGAGGGGAATGTAGGGAGCAGGCAGAGGATTTGGGCAGCACAGGGAGCAGAACTCTGGTGTCCCAGCAACGGTGCAATGTGACAAGCTAATTGCTAGATGCTGATTTCTCCCATACCCTTTTATCTCCCAGGAACTAGGTCAATCACTGATAATTGCTCCTTTTGTATGGGGTGACCTATGTTTACTCTGTTGGGAAACAGAGTAATTAACTTAGCCCAGCATGGAGGACAATGGCCTGGAATCCGATTATGAGTTAAACTAGAGAAATATGCCAAATCCTGAAGTCCTTGAAGATGTGCTTGTGTGTTATTGGGAACTGCAAACTCAAACTCGGCATGCATGTATTACCCCAGTTTGATACCTCGCTCAACTTTTTAGGCCTAATTGGAGTGAAACTGTACTTTAAGGCAGATTTTGCCTTTATGTATAATACAGTGAAAGCACCACAGATTTTCCAGAAAGCAATAGAGACCTACACTGTGGATGCCCACTCATATTATAAGGCCTAGTCCAGGTGAATACCAGCCCTTGCAGAGTCCCTTTTGCAACAGGCTACCGAGAAGTGTACGACTGTAGTCTTACAGTGCAGCACATGCACAGGCGCACATGTGTGTGCACATGTGTTTACGTGTGTTCAACCCAGCGCCTCTTACTCTAGCTGCGCAGCAGCAGCCTTATTTTAAAAGGCAGACACTGGCAGTTAACATGCTCTGTGCAATTACCGTGAATTTACCATGAATGAGACTTGAGTAGTGAGACTTAAATATATGTACCAATATATACATCAGGTAGATGGAAATACATTGGGTGGCACCCTCAGATCATATTACACCCCTAGTACAGCCTCACCTATAACATACACATCATTACAATATAAGGGGTTGTCATTTTAGAAAAGGTAGCCCTGGGGCCACCTCAGGCAAAACAATATATGCAGATAAGTCCTTTCTGGGCAATATCGATGCTCTCCTAGGCCGGGAGCAGAGAATACCAATGATTGGGCTCACCCACTGTTTTTGTTTGGCTGTGGCCTTACAACGCCGGTCTTTCTTTGCTCATTGACTTACCGCTCGTGCACCTCTGGTGCCGCACGCAGGAGCTGATGATCCGCTACTGCTCCTGCTTGGGGAGCATCTTGACCCTTCACACCCACCTATGACAGGAGCAGCAATTTGATAATGACTATGCTGCCCTCACCCCCACCCTCCAGACATGGGCACAGGGGGCAGCAACGCACCCAGGGAAAGTTTTCCTTTCTCAGGGGATGTAGTCTCTGAGGTAGAAAGATAACATCTGTGCTGGACCCTAGGGAGATGGAGGTCCAGGACCACAAAGTATGTACAGGGAGGGGACCTCAAGCAAAATAAGAATGCACCAAGCCCTGGGCCCTGGATCACCCTGGAGGTTTGAAAAGTTGGTCAGGTGGAGCACCACTCACTCAGCTGTTTGTTTTTCTTTGTTACGTCAGACAAATGTTAAAAATGCATATTTCAGGCCGCTTTGGGCCAATTCTTTTTATCCTGTTTGTTCCTAGTGGCCAGGTATGGTCACCAGAAGCATTTCCATCAGGTCCCCTGGTCTCTACATTGGTGCATTTGTGGTGAGCTGCAACTTCTGGCTTGCTTTGTCAGCCTTTTCTGCGTGGCTCCTAGTGCTTCTCTCCTGATGGTGGAGGCATCTTGCGCAGCCCCTCTGTAGCCAGCCATCAGAACACCTACATGCCCGCACTCCTCAGGTCCCATGGCCTCATGGCCATATTACAGGACATCTGTGGGGGGGCAGTGGAGCCCTAGCCTTTCCCCAGTAGGTCCTCAGAGGTCATAAGTGGCCAGCCCCACTTGCCCAGAGAGACCCATCCTAGTACCAAAGGTCAGCTGGACTCAAAGTCCTTGATCCATCTATGCAGGGCATCAGATAGCTTCTCCTTCCAGCTGGGCATCCTTTCCACCTTCATCGCCTCCCTGGTCCAGGGTTTTTTCACTGCCTCTCCCTTGTGCAATGGTTTTTAAGTTTGGGTGAAAAGTTGTGGAGGCCAGGCACCATTGGGCAGTCGTATGATTTCATGTCAGCTTTAGGCTATCTAAAATGACAAAATCAAGTTGTATCTGGTAAGAACTCCTCCAGGGGCCTCAGCTCCATTTTAGCTAGCATCTCTGCCTGATCCCTTCCCAACAAAATTTTAAAGGTGAGCCCTACCTATGTTGGCTCCAGTGGCCTGAGCCTCCTCCTCTGCTGTAGAGGACCTGGGCTGTCCCAGCCCCGGTGCAGGGTGACAGGCTAATTATCAGATGCAGATTTCCCCCACACCTTTTAACTCTCCCAGGAATTAGGTCAATCACTAATCATTGTTCCTTTATTGTGGGGAGCTATGATCCCTCTACTGGGAAGCAAAGTAACTCACTTGGCCAAGTAGTGGGGGACAAATGCCTGGAATCTAATTATGAGTTGATCCAGAGAAATGTGACAAATCCTGAACATGAGTCTGCATGTAACCAGCCCAGTGCATCTTATCCAGGTGGCACAGCAGTGGCCTTATTTTAAATGGCAGATGTTAGAGCTTAACTTGCTCAGTTCAATTACTGTGAATTTACTATGGGTGAGACTCAGGTAGTGAGACTCGCTCACATTAAAAGTAAAAAACTGGGTAATCAATTGTGAAAATGTCCTGATGGACTAAATGGGTTGAATCCATTGAAACATATGCAATCACTGAGACTTGGCCCTGTGCTTCTCAACAACTGTCTTTCATTCAGGGTCTGAGGCACTAATTGGCAATATAACAAGGGTGCCAGGGCTATCTGTGTTCACCATTTCAAATAGCAGTGTATAAAAACAGAAATACCAAGCCTGACCAAAAATGTAAATACAAAACTTTGACCATTCTAACAAAACAGGATGATGCAAAAATACCAGCGAAAAACTGGTCATATGTGAATGTGTAACAACAGCACAACTGTTCAAAAACTCACATGTTCACTTTTATTGTGGACAAAAAGGGAAAACTGTAAGATATATTGCCTATGTAGAGCTAGTCACTGAAACATAGGGATGATTATTCAATAGGTAGGCATGAAAACTTAATAAATAGGTATTAACATTAAATAAGTAGGGCTTAGATTTCAGTATGTAGATGAGTTATTCAATAAGTAGGGATTAGAATTCAATATGTAGGACTGGACATTCAGTGTGTAGTGATGGGCATTCAGTAAACAGTACTGAACCTTTTAATGAAAAGAATGAGCCTTCAGTATGTAGGGTTGGACTTTCAGTACTTAGCGCTTGGCAGAAGTGGTTCAGGCAGTGGAATCTTTGTTGAAGGAGAATCCTCCAGTGAAGGATTTTGCACTTTCTTCTCAAATCAGAGGATTTTCCATTGCCACTTAATTCTAAATTAGAGCCTAGGCACTTTGGCAAACATTTGGTTGGAAGTGATGATAAGTGCTGTTACGTCCTCCACAGCCCGGATACTCGCCAATGACTACGCCACACATGGGGCTTAGTATAACACATCTTTAATCTTCTGCGTCTAACCTCGAACTCAACATTCTAAACCTCATTGAAATCACTATGCTCTCATTTTTCCGTCACAGTTCTACGGAGTCCATCACAAGCCACAAAAGTTCCATCATTGTTGCTCACACGACACAAGAATACTAGAAATGAAATCTGGGTTCTATTGCATATTATATTGTACTTTTTCGCCCCAAAAAAATTGTGGTGCTTTTGATCTGGAATTTGTGCTTGGCATTCCATACTTTAAGCTGAGTCAATCAGTCAATCGATCAGTTTTTACAAAGCGTGCTACTCATCTGTTAGCGTCTCAATGCGGTGGGGGGAGGTGTGGCGATGTGCAGCTCCGTTGAGGTCATTCGAAGAGCCAGATCTTGAGGTCTTTCCTGAATTGGTCCAGTGTTGGGCTCCACTGGCGTTGGAGGGGGAGCTTGTTCCAAGTCTTGGCTGCAAGGTGGAAGAAGGACCTTCCGCCCGCTCTGTTCTTGTAGAAGCATAGGACGGTGCCTAAGAAGAGGTCAGCTGATCATAGGTTTCTCTTGGGTGCGTGGAAGGAGAGGCGGTCGTTGTGGTCCAATGTTGTGGAGGGCCTGGTATGCGTGCGTGAACAGCTTGAAAGTTATCCTTCTTTCAACGGGGAACCAGTGAAGATCAGGGAGGTGTTGGCTGGTGTACCTTGGGATATTGAGGATTAATCTGGCTATGGCGTTCTGGGTGGTCTGCAGTTTGCGGAGGGCTTTCTTGTTGTTTGCGGCATAGAGGGCATTGCCGTAGTCCAATTTGCTCATGATGAGGCCGTGAGTGACCGTTTTCCTGGAGTCAGCGGTATCCATTTGAATGTTTTACCTAGTATGCAGAGGGTGTTGAAACATGCAGAGGAGGCAGCGTAGATCTGGTGATTCATTGCTAGCAATGAGTCCATTATGATGCCAAGGTTATGTGTATGGTCAGTAGGAGTAGATGGGTTTCTAAGGGCAGGGGGCCACCAAGTGTTGTCCCATGCTGAGGCGGTGGAGCCAACGATGAGGACGTCTGTTTTCTCTGAGTTGAGTGTCAGGCAGGTGTTCTTCATCCAGGTTGCAACGGCTTTCATCACCTCTTGGAAGTTGTGCCTGGTGATGTTGGGTTCCTTTGTGAGGGAGAGGATGAGTTGGGTATCATCAGTGTAGTAGACGATGTAGAGCCAATAGTTTCTGGAGATGGTTGCAAGGGGGCCATGTAGATGCTGAAGAGGATGGGGCTAAGGGAGGATCTTTGGGGTACACCTCATCTGATCTCTGTTGGTTCCGAGAGGAAGGGCGGGAGTCTTATTCTCTGTGTTTTGCCAATGAGAAATTAGCGTGTCCAATCTAGGACCTTTCCTTGGATGCCGGTGTCGTGGAGTCTGGTGGCTAGTCTGTGGTGGGACACAGTGTCGAAGGCTGCTGAAAGGTCCAGGAGGAAGAGGGCTGCTGTTTGCCCTTGGTCGAGGAGAGTGCGGATGTTGTCTGTGGCGGCGAGGAGGGCGGTCTCTGTGCTGTGGTTCTGTTGAATCCTGATTGAGAGGTGTCTAGGATGTTGTTGTCTTCTATGAAGTGTGCTAGCTGGGTGTTAATGGCTTTCCTAATGACCTTGGCTGAGAAAGGAAACAGTGAGATGGGCCTGAAGTTCTTGAGGTCCGTTGGGCCCGCGGAGGGTTTCTTCAAGAGGGGTTTGACTTTGGCATACTTCCAGTAATCGGGGAAAGTGGCAGTCTCGAGGGAGAAGTTGATTGTCTGACGTAGCTTTGGTGCGAAGACTGTGGCGGCCCTGTGGAAGATGCGAGGCTGGCAGGAGTCTGAAGGTGCTCTGGAGTCTTTAGAGTGTCCTCTGTCGAGAATCGTTTTCTCTGTCTTATGAAGTAGTTGAGATTGTCTGATCCATCATATCCTAAGACACTCTAAGGTCTGATGAAATTGTTCAATCAGGTTCATCTGTTTCATTTGAGATATGAACATGTTTAGGTTTGAATATTAACTCATTAAATGTTAATCTATTATGTTTTTTATTTGATGCATTAATGTACATAACAATGTATTTGCCTACATAATAAAATGAATAGGCCTTATAACTGAAATGTGTCCTTTAAGAGCAGGAAGGTGTGGATATAGGGAATGCTGCTTACTTTTCACAGTTCTTGCCTACCAAACAAAATCTTTTGGCATGTTGCACTTCGAATAGCCACAAGATCGCGCTATTGCTACATGACAAATTTAACTAGCACGGTTCAGATTATTTCAAACTCACTTAACGAGCTCTTGCAAAAATGGTAGCTTTAGTAGATAGGTCATGTTTTGGTTGCTAGGTTTCTAATATACATGAATTGATGCCGTTGACTCTTGTGTAAATCCAAGTAGTGTTGGCGTATGTAGGGAAGTTCAGGGAAGGAGATGGTGCTCGAGCCACCGACCCTGGAACAAAGAGAACCGGGCTCGAAACCCATGCTAAATCGAGATTTTTTTTATTCTGGCCAAATCACTTAATCTACGTGGATTTAAAACAGTAAAAAACCTGGGGGCATATCAACAAGGGCTTTATCTCTGCTTTTTTGGCTTTAAAAGCCAAAAAAGCAGAGATAAAACAAGCACCCTATCAACAACAGGGTGCTAACATGCAAATTTGCATGTTAGCACCCTTTTACTCTACGCTTCCCCTTGCATCTCTAATGAGATGCAAAGGGGATGTTCCAGAGTAAAATAATAGGAGAAATGTCGCTAAGCGACATTTCTCCTATTATCAAGAATATCGCTAACCCTGTTAGAGACAAAAAAAGCAGCGCTAACCGCGGTTAACGCTGCTTTTTTACGTCTGGTATTTTTCTGACTTAGCCATGATATCCTATGGAAGGAGGATATCATGGCTAAGTTTGTCTGTCCCTATCAACAAGCTAACGTGAGATTATCGCTGGGTTTCCAGCGATAATCTCACGTTAGCCACTTAGCGTGAGGATTTTTATCGCTATTGAGATAAGCGTTGCTAATAGCACGCTATCTCAGCGATAAAAATCAACGCTAGCCGGCGATAATTATCCTAGCGCTAAGTGCGCTTAGCGATAATTATCGCCGGTTGTTGTTGATATGCCCCCTGTAGCCATGACGGGTTCTGTTGTAAAGCGCTACAATGCCATTGGGAGCGTCTGGCGTTAAAACAAATGCAGAAAAACGTGTCTATTTTAAACTCTGGTGCAAACTGTCGTTGTTACATATCTCAAAACACAAATTTAGGGGCATATTATCAAGGACGGCGTTAACATTATCGCCGGTTTAGCGGCAGAAAACTGCCGCTAAAGCGGCGATAATGGGCTTGATAATATGCCGCAGAGAATTCCCATAGAAGCCCATGTTCACACCAGAACATGGGCTTCTATGGGAATTCCATAGGGCATATTATCAAGCACATTATCGCCGGTTTAGCTGCAGTTTTCTGCCGCTAAACCGGCGATAATTTTTAACGCCGTCCTTGATAATATGCCCCTAAGAAAGAATAAAACAATGAAGGCGTTAACCTAAATAAAGTATTGGAGAGTCGTTATCGAGGGGCATATTAGCAAGGGCTGGAGATATAATTATCGCCGCTTTAGCGTCCGTTTTTGGGCGAAAAGCGGCGATAATTATATCGCAATATCATCAAGGACACGCTAGCGCGTGTTTCCTTGATGTAGAGCCCGTTTTTTCACAGCCTCGCCTAGCATCGCTAATGAGATGCAAAAGAGGCGTGGCTGTGAAAACAACACATGTTAATATCGTGAAGGCAGCTTCGCGATATTAACAAGGAGGTGCAGCGATAAAAAAATTGCGCTACCTCAGCCTTAACTCAGGAATTTAACACCTGTTAAATTCCTGACTAAGGCATACTTTTAATGGGAGATGGATTATGCTGATAAGACCACGGGTTCCTATCAGCAATGTTATCGCTGTTTTCAATGGAACATCGCTGGAAAACCAGCGATGTTCCATTGAATACACCGCTATCGCTGAAATATTATCGCCATAGCGCTATGCGTTGTAAATATAGCGTTATCATGGCGATAATATTCAGCGATAGCTGGCGATAATTTTTCTATCGCTATGAACGGCCAGCGATAATCATCGCTGGCCGTTGATAATATGCTCCCATATTCCCAGGGTCAAGGGATTGGGTACGGGCTAACCTAGGGGCAGATTTACAAGCCCCTTGTGCCACTTTTGCGTCACTTTTAATGGGAAAAGTGACTCAAAAGGGGCACAAGGGTCTGGTAAATACGCCCCTTAGTTCTTTTCTTAGCGCTTTACTGGTGCAGGTTATTAATGATAAAGGTTAATGCAGGAAGTGTTTATATATTTCATTAATTGTCACTTTTTAGCTCAGGTGTGAGCCGCTTGCCTACCGCTGAATTATATTTGTTTCTGAGTCACTTATGTGAGCACAGAAGGGTGATTTGAACAGCTACCATGAAGAGAGCAGGTGGCTGCTAATGAGGCACATTGGGGCATATTTACAAGCCCCTATCGCCATGGAAACGTCACGTTTTGCGACGTTCCTGTGGTGATAGGGTTTCGCCTTATTTACAAGGCAGCGTTAAGCCACGGTAAGTGGCCTAACGCTGCCTTGTAAATAAGGCTCCCTTTCACGCTAAGGATAGCTTGAAAGGGGTGGGCAGTGGGTGTTGAGGTGGGCGTTCCACCGCAACACCCATTGATTTTGACGCTGCCCCCTTTTTACAAGGGCAGAGTAAATAGGAGGTAGCACCAAATTAAGACCAGGGAAAACCTGGTCTTAACTTGGCAAAACGAGGAGAAATGCTTTATTTCTACTAGTTTTTGCTTTTTCCATGTGTGCTGCCTTGTGCAGCATACATGGAAAAAGCAAAACGCCTTGGATTGTTTCGGTTCAGGAAGGTGACCCTTCCTGCACATAAACAATCTTTTAAAAAAATGACATTTTGAAACTTGCATGTGCGCTGCATTCAGCAGCACACATAGAAGAGACAAAACAGCATTTCAAGATTGTTTATGTGCACTACGGTACAAGGGTGCCTGCGTTTGCGCTACACTGCTGAGTGTAGCGCCAGAGCAGGAGGCAACGGAAGGCGGCACCATATTCTTGTAAATGTGGTACAGCCCTGTGTTCCTGAAGTAGCGGAGGGTACCGTAAGCCAAGGAGGCTAATGACACGCTCCACCACTTCTGTCGTAAACATCCCCCCTTGGTTGATTATGAGCTGTAGTCTGCCAAAGAAGGAGTTGTTTCAGTGATGTCTCTTTTCAAACAATTGGATTGCGAGGGGGGTTTTGTTTAGGATTCCTGTTCTGACATGGCTATTCTTCTCAACAGGGTGGAAGGGGGGTGGAGAGCTCTAAACAAGCGTCAAAGCCCCCTCAGTTTCTGATAATGGATCACACTGTTGATACATTTACACTTTATTAAGACAAAGCAGCCAATAGCATGTTGACAATCATGCATTGTTTTGTAAATTTAAAAAAGGATGACTAAATATAACATAACAGTAATGTTCGAATTGTTAAATATGTTCAAAGTTGCCAATTTCATAGAATAATTATGAGAAAATATATTTGGAATTTTGAGCAGCCGGATGATTTAAAAAAAAAAATTTTTTTGACACATGGTGGGGTTGCAGCTTTCGAAAGTTTGAAGACAATTGCAGTAGGTATTAAAGCAAAATGAGGTTTTGGCTCTGGCCTCTTATAGGAGCATGTATGCGAATCTGCTTACCTAAGAGGATGCAGGGTGCCGGGGAGGGGCAGAATGCTTGACGTGCAGTGGCCACTGGGCTGATAGATCGTTAGCCCCTTCAACCACTATGTAAGCAAGTACTACATAAAACACAAGTTATTAAATATATGTGAGACAGTGAAAGTTAATGTTACAAGTGGTGAAGATTACAATACCTGAAAAAGAAAGAGTTCAAAAGGTACTGAAACACATTAGTAAATGTGTTTTTAAAGCACTATTCAAATCATAACTTTTTCTAAATTATTCCTAGAGCAGTGTTTGCCTGTGGTGCTGATAGAACTATGGGGCATATCATCAACGGCCAGCGATAATTATCGCTGGCCGCTCTTAGCGTTAAAATGTTTAACGCCGGCTATCGCAGATAATTATCAGCATGCTAGCGCTGTATTAACAATGCTCAGCGCAATGGCGATAATTATCCTAGCAATAGCAATGTTTTCCATGGAACATTGCTGGTTTTCCAGTGATGTTCCATGGAAAACGGAGATACCCTTGATAATAGGGGCCTGTGGTCTTAGCCACACAATCCACCCCTCATGTTAAGTATACCTTAGTCAGGAATTTAACAGACATTAGATTCCTGCGTTAAGGCATATTTAGCGCGATTTAAATAATCGCTTCCCCGCATTGTAAATATCACGAAGCTGCTTTCATGATATTTGCCCATGTTGTTTCCACAGACACGCCTACTTTGCATCTCATTAGCGATGCAAAGTTAGGCGTGCTGGAAATGGGAGCAAAATCAGCAAAGCACGCGATAGCATGTCTTTGCTGATAGGGCGATAAAATTATCGCCGCTTTTCGGCCGAAAACGGCCGTAAAAGCAGCGATAATTTGTTATCGCAGCATTGTTAATATGCCCCCAAATTGTTTGTATCTTCATTGTAAGCTTTCTATTAAGTGAATGACGGCTATTAAGGCCTTCATTATGATTGGCCTCTTAATTCCACTGAGGCTGTTAACAACAGCTATCATCGCCATCTGAATTTTGAGGCCTGCAGGAAGACCATGCATTTGTTTAGATTTACCGGGAGACAATTAGGAATTACTAGGTGAATCGGATTATTGCGCCAGAGGGAAAACTCAGGATTCCACTTGTAATCTACATTAAACCCACCCATGGAGATACCAGTGCCCTCACTGTTCATATTTCGAGAGGCAGCAGGATGGATTTAGCAGTTTCAAATCACGCCCTTTCCATGTTTTTGCTTACTAGAGCACATGTACATACAATATTGTATTGTCTTTGAATGAATATAGATTGTTTTGTGCTTGGGTCAGTTAATACATGTTTAGTGGACTTCTGTAAACGTGATGTGGTATGGATACTGTAAAGATGTACATTTGAGTCTATGAATGTACCTTCATTGGTCTAAACCTTTTACGGCAACAGTGCATTAATCAATTCACGTTCACTTTGCTGACTCAAATGTACATTCGGTAAAATTCTGTTGACATCAGTTTATCCAATTGTTTACTCAGGGACATATTTATGAGAGGTTTGCCTCATGCTTGCACCACGCAATGTGGTACATGCACAACGTAAACCTCAAAGTCATATTTATGAAGCCAGGCATATTTATGAAGCCAGGCACTTTGCATGGCTTTGAATGGCTTAAAGATTTTGGGGCATATTTACAATACCTGACGCATCCCTGCATATCAGCAGGGATGCGCCAGTTATTGTGCGCCACAGCTCCGCCACCATGGATGCGCCGCATTTAAAATCCGGCGCACCATGGGGCAAAAACAGAGAGATGCGTGCCGCATCTGTGCCGTAAAGGCAGCGCATTGCTGGAGTTGCGTCGCAAGTGCGACGCAGCTCCAGCAATGCTCTGGGGGGCCCTATCTTGTGCGTCAATCCTTACGCCTGCTTCAGGCAGGCGCAGGGTTTTGACGCAACATGGGCCTAAAAGTGACTGAGTGAAATCTTGTAGATTTCACTCAGCCACTTTTAGGAGGCGTTCCTGCACCGGAACTCCCCCCCCTGTGCAGGAACGCCTACATGTGGCGCGTCACCGCTGCGTCACAAAAGTGATGCAAGGGCGGCATAAATGAGGCGCAAGGGGCTTGTAAATCTGCCCCTATGGGAGTAATTCAACGCAGCGCAAATCGTTGGGTTGCTTTACTCTGCGCAAGGGAGGCATTCCATGGGCATTGCAGTGGGTGTTCTCACACAATTCCCATGGGGGCATATTGACAATAACTGGCGCATCCCTGCATATCAGCAGGGATGCGCCAGTTATTGTGCGCCACAGCTCCGCCACCATGGATGCGCCGCATTTACAATGTGGCGCACCATGGGGCAAAAATGGCACAGATGCATGACGCATCTGTGCCGTAAAAGTGGCGCATTGCTGGAGTTGTGTCGCAAGCGCGACACAGCTCCAGCAATGCTCTGGGAGGCCCTATCTTGTTAATGCTGCGTCAATCCTTACGCCTGCTTCAGGCAGGCGCAAGGTTTGGACGCAGCATGGGCCTAAAAGTGACTGAGTGAAATCTTGTAGATCTCACTCAGCCACTTTTAGGAGGCGTTCCTGCGCCGGAACGCCCCCCCCTGCGCAGGAATGCCTGCATGTGGTGCAGGGCTTTACAACGTGACGCATCTCCCAGATGCGTCACGTTGTAATTACCCCGCACCATGGCGTAGGATTTGCGCCGCTGCTGCATCACAAAAGTGACGCAATGGCGGCGTAAATGAGGCGCAAGGGGCTTGTAAATCTGCCCCATGGTTTTTTAGGCATTCCCAGCTTTTCCAAACCTGGTAAACCTGGGAATGCGCCAAAAAAATGCACCTCCTCAGGTGAGGCGTAACAAGAAGAAATAGCTTTATCTCTCCTCATTTTTCCTCTTTCAATGTGTGCTGCATTCTGCAGCACACATGGAAAGAGAAAAACACCTTTATTTATTGTTATTGTGCAGAAATATGCCCCTTCGTGCACAAAAACAATCCTGCCTCCAACACAGGCACCATAGTGCCAGGGTGCCTGCATTGGTGCAAGGCTGCCGAAACTGCGCCAGCGCCGAGGAAAGGGACAAGAATGCGCCCTCTTGCTTAAATATTCCAGCAAATTGCTGCGCTGCCCTGCACCCCAAGGGTCATAAAAATGGCATGATTCTGATTTAATGGGACAGCCATCCTTTATGGAAGAGGATGCCTCACACACATACTAGTGTCCTGCTTCATCATCAGCATCCTCCTCCCACCCTGGTATATGCTGCCTTAAGGCTTTGGATCAGTGAGATTTTGGAATCTGTGATGAATGTAGAATACTGAGCATACAACATACAGACAACTCCGCACATCACCTAAAGTCAACTACTATACCACCACCATGACTGAAATGCCAGCAAAAGACTCTTCAAGGCCCCGGAAAAATGTTGGCATCAGCTTTACTAAACTTATCACCATCAAGACAAGCAATGCATCAACCCTCGCCTTGACCCTCTTATCCTACACTCCACAGCCATGTACAGTGCCATCAACCTTTTCTTTGATGGAAAGTACAGAAGGTCCATCAGTAAATTATAACACCAAGCCGGACCCCACCCCTCATTGCTAAAACCCATAATATTCATCTTGCAGACCCTTGTCTCGCACGGACCACAACAGCATCTTTAGCTCCCTCAAAGCCATCTTCAATTGAGATTATGTATTGTCCTTGGTTATAACCTTCCCTGGATAAATTCACTCATCCCTACTCACTCCAGCCAATGCCACCCTCATCAAGGCATTTTCACAGAAGCTCCCAATACAAGTGAGATTCTTCCACTCCTGAAAAAACCCGCATTAGATCTTGACAACCTTGCTAACTACAGCCCTATCATTTACTTACCATTTATCGAATGCATCGAAAAAGCAGTCTAAACACAACTTTAAGAGTACAACAAAATCAACCATCTCCTGCACTTCGACCAATTTGGGTTAAAATCATGCTGTAGCTTGAATATTTACTTTATCAATCATAGACAACTCCCTCATGACCACAGATAAAGATGACCCCTGCCTCCTCATATTACTGGATTTCTTAGCTGTCTTTCACTCTGACGACCATTCCACCCTGATCTATATCCTGAAGTCTCAAAAGGAGTTCACTGGCAAGGTCTTTCATTGTTTCTCCTCTTAATTATTCAATAGAGTCTAGGTTCAAGATTCAAATGAGCTCCTCTAGGTCCCAGAAGATCCCGATCAACTGCGGAGTCACCCACTGGGAGAAGCATCAAAATTCACCAATATGTGGGTGACACGCAACTCTATTTAAAAGTCTCCTCCACTCCAATAATCTAACGTCTCAAACATTGCCCACACCTCATCCAATAAATGTCTTGCACATTCCTGAGTTTAATCTCACCAGCACAGAATTGCTGCTATTCACCAAGAACATTGTTAGACGGACCGGGAGGGTCGGCCGAGGACAAGGGGAGAGGTCTCCGGGGAGAGCCGTCTCCAGCGATCGTACAGACGAGTAACTTCCCCCCCACAGATGTACACCACACAAAGATAAGGTTTAACGTTCTTTATAAGCAATCTTTTAGGTACGATAGAATGGTACAAGGAGGTCAGGACTCAGGGGTCCCCTCGATTCTAGTCTCTTGGTTGGGAAAGGGGGTAGCGGGACAGTCTTGTTACCAATCTGGTAGATGCGATGATATGATGGATAGCTCACAATCCTCGAGCTCGGTGTTCTAGCTGGACGGGCCGCGGCAGCGCCAGCAGGTCCCGGTGAAGGTGGTCATTACACGGTCCGCGGCAGCGCCAGTAGGTCCCGATGAAGGTGGTGGTTACAACGGTCCGCGGCAGCGCCAGCAGGTCCCAACGAAGGTGGTAGTTACAACGGTCCGCGGCAGCGCCAGCAGGTCCCAATGAAGGTGGTAGTTACAACGGTCCGCGGCAGCGCCAGCAGGTCCCGACGAGGATGGAGGGTGCAGAAGGCCGCGGCAGCGCCAGCAGGCAGGATGATAGTTCACAAGGCAGGGCTACGGCAGCGCCGGTAGTCCGTCAAGGATGAGTTCTTCTCGGTGTCTCTCGACTCCAGGATACAACTTCCTTCCTGCTCTGGAGCTGCCCCAGTTATAGGTCTGGCGCCCTTTGATGTCCGGACCCTCGCACTTGGAAGTCGGGAGGTCCGGGATGAGGGAGTCCAGACACCCAGCAGGGGGGTGGAGCCAGCGCCCGGGGGAGCTGGGGGGCGATCGGCACCTGGCGGGGGAGAGCCATCGACACTTCTTTCTCCCATCGACCTGCCAAGTGGTCCGTTCACCTCCTGGGTGGATGGTGGTGCCGGGATGTCGGGGCCTGGCCAGGCCCAGGGTTAGGGTCGAGCTGAGGCCACGCGGCCTCGTGGTGCAGTGTCCAAGATGGCGGCCGGGCCGGGCGAGGGAGCCGGTAGTGGTTCGGCCCCATGATACAGAGATGTCCGGGGGCAGGAGTCCCGTCTGGAGACGGGGTGCGGGTTGTTTCTGTGGGTAACACCTGGAGGGCCGGGGCTCGGGCCCTGTCATGCGGGGAGGGAGCAAGCCCTTCATGTGGCCTGTCCAACATGCGTCCCCCCCAGCTGAAGGCGGGGAGAGTCACCCATCCTCTTGGGGACTCTCCTCGTCGAGGCGGAAAAAGCGTGACAGGCCATCTGCGTTGGCGTGGTCTTGGCCCGGTCGATGTTCCACAGTGAAGTCCATCCCCTGCAGGGAGATGGACCAACGCAATAGTTTGGGGTTTTCCCCCCGCATCTGCATTAGCCACTGCAGGGGTCGATGATCTGTTTGCACCCGGAAGTGGGTACCGAAGAGATAGGGCCGGAGCTTTTTGAGGGCCCACACCACTGCGAAGGCCTCCCTCTCGATGGTGCTCCAGCGCTGTTCTCGGGCCAGGAGGCGTCTGCTGATGAAGGCCACCGGTTGGTCAAGTCCCTCGGAGTTCAGCTGGGAGAGGACCGCCCCGATGCCATGGTCGGAGGCATCTGTTTGTACGATGAATTCCCGACTGTAGTCGGGGGCCTGGAGCACAGGGGCAGTGCACATGGCGGCTTTCAGCTTCTCGAAGGCCGCTTGACAGTCTGGGGTCCAGTTGACCTTCTTCGGGTGGTTTTTGGATGTGAGTCCCGTGAGGGGCCCCACAATGCTGCCATAGTCCCTCACGAACCGCCGGTAGTAGCCGGTGAGCCCCAAGAAGGCTCGGACCTCGGTCTGCGTGACTGGAGGCTGCCAGGACTGGATGGCAGCGATTTTGAGTTGCAGAGGGGCCACCAGACCGCTTCCCACCTGGTGTCCGAGATAGGTCACGGACCCCTGACCACTTGCTGGCCTTGATTGTGAGGCCGGCCCGTTGGAGGGCCTGCAGGACCTCTCGGAGGTGGTGGAGGTGGTCGGACCAGTGGCGGCTGTACACAGCGATATCGTCCAGGTAGGCGGCGCTGAACTCCTCGAGCCCCGCCAAGACCTGGTTCACCAGTCGCTGAAAGGTAGCTGGGGCATTCTTCATGCCGAAGGGCATGACTTTGAAGTGGTAGTGGCCATCGGGGGTAGAAAAGGAGGATCGTTCTTGGGCCCGGGGTGTGAGACCGATCTGCCAGTAGCCCGCTGTCAGGTCGAAGATGCTGAGGTAGCGGGCAGCCCCCATGCGGTCGATCAGTTCATCCGCTCGGGGGATGGGATGAGCGTCGGTTCTGGTGACAGCATTCAAGCCCCGATAGTCGACGCAGAATCGGAGCTCAGGAGTGGTGCCGGGGGCAGCAGCTTTGGGGACCAGCACGACCGGGCTGGCCCAGGGGCTTTCCGAGGGCTCGATGACCCCGAGCGTGAGCATCTTTGATACCTCCTCTTGGATGCAGGCCCGTACCCGATCTGGTACGCGGTACGCCCGGTGTCTGATAGGGGGACTGTCCCCAGTGTCCACGTCGTGCAAGCACCAGTGGGTGACCCCTGGGGTGAGGGAAAACAAGGTAGCAAACTGCAGCAGGAGGTCCCGGCAGCCTTGGCGCTGTTCCGGGGTGAGGGCATCGGAGAGCTGGACCCCGTCCACGGAACCATCTGTCTCACGAGTCTTCAGGAGATCAGGGAGAGACTCGGAGTCTTCTTCCGCTCCACTGTCTGTAGCCATCAGGAGGCTGAGCTCCGAGCGCACAAAGTGGGGTTTGAGTCTGTTGGCGTGGAGGACCCGGAGGGGGTTCCGGGGAGATTCCATATCGATGAGATAGGTGACAGGGCTCTTGCGTTCGACCACTTTGAAGGGCCCCGTCCACTTGTCCTGCAAGGCACATGGTTCGGTGGGGGACATCACCCACACTTGTTGGCCAGGTTCGAATTCGATGGAGGAGGCATTTTGATCGTACCATTTTTTCATGTCCTCCTGACTGGCCTCAAGGTTCGCTTTCGCCATTTCTCTGAATCGCCTGGTCTGATTGCGTAGGGTCAGGAGGTACTTGAAGACGTCTGGAGGGGTCTTTAGGGGGGCCATCTCCCAACCTTCTTTGACTAGGCTGAGGGGCCCTCGCACAGGGTGCCCGTACAAGAGTTCGAAAGGGCTAAAGCCGAGGGACTTCTGGGGAACTTCTCGATAGGCGAAGAGGAGGCCCGGAAGTAGTACATCCCACTGGCGACGGAGGGGCTCTTCCAATCCCCCAATCATTCCCTTGAGCGTGCGGTTGAACCGCTCGACTAGTCCGTTTCCTTGAGGGTGATAGGGGGTCGTGAACCGGTAGGTGACCCCGCACTGTTGCCAGAGGGACTTCATATACTTCGAAATAAAGTTTGTGCCTCTGTCGCTGACGACTTCTCGGGGGAAGCCCACCCGGGAGAAGATCCCCATTAAGGCCCGGCCGACCACCGGGGCTGTTACAGTTCGCAGGGGCACAGCCTCGGGGTAGCGGGTGGCGTGGTCCACCAGTACCAGGATGAACCGATGTCCTTGTGCTGTAGGGGGTCCAGGAGCCCCACAATGTCTATTCCCACCCTCTCGAACGGGGTGGTGACAACTGGGAAGGGTTGCAGAGGTGCTTTGAGTTTGCGGCCGCTCTTCCCGCTGGCCTGGCACGTGGGGCAGGACCGGCAGTGGTTGAGGACGTCGTTTCTCATCTTCGGCCAGAAAAAGTGGGTCACCAGGCGACTGTAGGTTTTGTCCTGGCCCAGGTGTCCAGCCAGAGGGACATCGTGGGCCAAATTTAACAGGAAGTCTCTAAAACGGAGGGGCACCACCAGCACTCGACTGGCCCCTAACTCCGCGATTCTCTGTTCACTGTACAATAGGTCGTTGTCCCAATACATCCAATGGGCTCCGGTGGTGTCCCCTGCACTCTGGGCGAGGGCTTGCTGGCGGAGTCCCTCGAGGGAGGGACAGGTCTTCTGTTCTTGACGGAACTGTTCCTGGGTGGGCCCCCCTTCTTGACGCCACTGAGCCAGGTTGGGAAGGTCCTGGGGCTGAGCGAGCCCTTCGGGGGTTTGCTCTGGGGGGTCGGTATGGTCGGTGTCCTCTACTGGAGCGATCGGGGGAGGAGGTGCTGGCCATTCTGGTTCTTCTGGTCGGGGGATGGCACGGGCGGCCATGGACCGGGTGGTTACGCACGCCCAGTCCGGGAGGCCCAACATCCCCAGGTGCTCTTTTCTTTCTACGGCGGCCCACGGGGAACTCTCAAGATCATTCCCCAGGAGACAGTCCACGGGGGCATCATCTCGGACCGTCACCTTCAACATGCCGGAGACTCCTCCCCATTCGAAGGGGACGCAGGCCATCCGACATAGACTCTCCGAATTGTCGGCTGAACGGACGGGGCAGAGAATGTTCGGCAGGATCTGCTCTGGTTTTACCAGGTGACAGCGGACGGCCGTCACACTGGCCCCCGTGTCACGTAGTGCTTCGGCCCGGCGTCCATTAATGTTCACCCACTGACTATATTTTCTGGTGTTGGCGGGTAGGGGAGCCCGCGGGACCATGTCTCTTCCCCCTAGGCACGCTAGAACCATGGCGGCCGGTTCCCACTCTTGTTGTTCCTGTTCGTATTCTTCCTGTTCTTCGGAGATTTGTTCTCCCCCCAGGGCGGCGGCAGCTACCTGGCGGGGTCTCGGAGTTTGGTTCTGTGGACAGTTCGGGTCATTGGCGTAGTGGCCGACTCGCTGGCATCGGTGACACGTGACATTGGCTCGGAACCCCGGCCGCATCGGGGGGTTGCCCCGGCTGGCCGGGGGCGGGGTGCTGGCAGCGGGAGTGGCCGGGACGGTGTCTCTTCCTCGTCCCTGGCCTCCTCCTCCTCCTCGGGGACGGTGCTGACCTTGGTTGTTCCGGTTCTGTTCGTGCGGCCCTCTCCGGCCCACTCGGGTGCTTTCCCACCGGTCAGCTTCGGCGGCGAGTTGCCGTGGGTCAGTCAATTTACTGTCGAGGAGGTGCTGCCTGAGCTCGACGAAGCAGTTGTTAGAGAAGTGCTCCCATACCATGAGATTAAAAAGTTGCTCGTAGGTCGTTACGTGGCTTCCCTTGATCCAACCCTCGAAGGCTCGGCTGAAATAGTTGACATATTCCACCCAAGTTGTACCCGGGATCCGGGTGCAGTCTCGGAACCTCTGGCAGTACATTTCGGGTGTGAGCCCATATCGGGTGAGGAGGGCAGCCTTCATGTGGTCATAGGATGACATCAGATGGTCTGGGAGCTGTAACAGGGCATCGCGGCCTTCATTGACGAACCTCCCCCATAGACCGGCTCCCCAGTCACTTCGATCGATCCGGTGGGAGGTCATGGCGATCTCGTAGGCCTTGAACCACTGTTGTATGTCGTCCTCTCGGACATACTCTCGAACGACATCCTTGGGGATGTGGACTTTCTTTTCTGTCGCGCCCGGGGTGTGCGGTCGCTCGGGCACCTCCAGTTCTTTGTTCTGCTTCCGTAGGTCTATTTCTGCCAGTTTGCGTTCGTGTTCGTACGCTAATCTCTTTTCTTCGAGCTCTCTCTGCCTCTGTTTTTCTTCCCGTTCTTCTCGGAGCCGCAGATGTTCTAGGTTCAGTTTTTGTTCTGCTAATTTTAGTTCACCGTCCATTTTGAGCCGTGCCATTTCTAGCTCATGTAGTCTGCTTTTTTCTCTCTCTTGGATCTCTTCCTGCGAGAGACCCGTTCTTCGCTCCTCGGGAGCCGTGGTGTTCCTCTCTGATGCTGCAATGTTTTGGTCCGGGGATCTCGCGACCCCGGTTTCTGCCCACGACTCAATGGCGTGCTTGAAATCGTCTTTGGTACTCAGGCCGGTGGTAGCAATGCCTAGTTCAATGCAGAATTGTTTCAATTCACGATGGCTGTACTCTTCCAATTTCTCCATCTGGAATTTCTCGGTGGATCCGCTCTCTTTGGTTGACATTGTGGTTTCGTCGTGGGGTGAGCTACTCTCTGTACGATTACGCGTTGATTCGGATCGCGCCGCTGGCCACCAATGTTAGACGGACCGGGAGGGTCGGCCGAGGACTAGGGGAGAGGTCTCCGGGGAGAGCCGTCTCCAGCGATCGTACAGACGAGTAACTTCCCCCCCCACAGATGTACACCACACAAAGATAAGGTTTAACGTTCTTTATAAGCAATCTTTTAGGTACGATAGAATGGTACAAGGAGGTCAGGACTCAGGGGTCCCCTCGATTCTAGTCTCTTGGTTGGGAAAGGGGGTAGCGGGACAGTCTTGTTACCAATCTGGTAGATGCGATGATATGATGGATAGCTCACAATCCTCGAGCTCGGTGTTCTAGCTGGACGGGCCGCGGCAGCGCCAGCAGGTCCCAGTGAAGGTGGTCGTTACACGGTCCGTGGCAGCGCCAGCAGGTCCCGATGAAGGTGGTGGTTACAACGGTCCGCAGCAGCGCCAGCAGGTCCCAACGAAGGTGGTAGTTACAACGGTCCGCGGCAGCGCCAGCAGGTCCCAATGAAGGTGGTAGTTACAACGGTCCGCGGCAGCGCCAGCAGGTCCCGACGAGGATGGAGGGAGCTGGGGGGCGATCGGCACCTGGCGGGGGAGAGCCATCGACACTTCTTTCTCCCATCGACCTGCCAAGTGGTCCGTTCACCTCCTGGGTGGATGGTGGTGCCGGGATGTCGGGGCCTGGCCAGACCCAGGGTTAGGGTCGAGCTGAGGCCACGCGGCCTCGTGGTGCAGTGTCCAAGATGGCGGCCGGGCCGGGCGAGGGAGCCGGTAGTGGTTCGGCCCCATGATACAGAGATGTCCGGGGGCAGGAGTCCCGTCTGGAGACGGGGTGCGGGTTGTTTCTGTGGGTAACACCTGGAGGGCCGGGGCTCGGGCCCTGTCATGCGGGGAGGGAGCAAGCCCTTCATGTGGCCTGTCCAACAAACATCAAACAACAGTTAGTCAAAACCTGGCACAACAATTTGAACTCGGACAAATTCAAATCATAACATTCATCCAACACTGCGTCATTTGGATTCTCTGTGGCCTCTGACCTCACTCGCCAGGAGCACATGGCACAGCAAAAAATAAAAACCTGATACCAGATTTCTCTACTAAAGAGTGAAAATGTTCCTCCTACTTAACTGCTGTTCAAGCCCTCACACTGTTGTATCTGGATGGATGCAATGCCCAACTCTGTGGACTCACAGATTCCACACTGCTCCCCTTAAAGGCACCCTACATGCTGCAGCATGACTCATCATGGCCTAAAGAAATATGACCACCTCATCCCTACGCTGATAGAACTCCAATGGTTTCCCTTGCAGGCCTGCATTTACCAGAAAACTAGTTGCATCATCTACAAAGCCATCACAACTGTCACCCCTGCCTATCTGGCTGACAAACTCACCACATCTGGTGGCTCCTGGCACAGTGGCAGCCAGAACACCATCCAACTAGGCACGAAGAAGTGGAAAAACGAAGTCCAGTGCATTAAGAACTCCATTTACGCACCCAGGATCTGGAATAACATCCTTGTATCCACTAGGCCAAGTCAACGCGAAGATCTAATATTAGGAAAGAACTAAGGAGACATGTTTTCAGAATGTGATGCAGTAACAGTCCACTTCCTCAACCCAGCAACCCCTTCAATAACATAACATGTGTATTTGTAAAGCGCACATTCACTCGTAGGCATCTTGGCTCTGAATAACAGATGTTTATTGTCACCCAACTCAATGGTACTCATTTTATCGACCTCATATGGATAAAAGGCTGAGGGGACACGCTGGAGTTTGAACCTGTGACCATGTGGTCAAACACAGGCCCCTGTAGTGGGCACCTTTGTCCACTGAGCCACCAGACTCAGCTAAGACCCAATTACTTAGTGACTATGTTTGCCTTCAACTCTGTACAGTGCTCTCTGCTGCTTTTCAGCTAGGTTTGTGCTGTACAAATGTCACATACATATATTATTATTTTAAAGTTTTATATAGCGCTAGCTAGACCCGAAGGTGTCAGAGCACTTCACATGATTGTGATAGAATACAATAAAACAGGCATGCAATAAACATATGAGGCGAGAATTCAATAGATAATAGTACACATCAAAGATGATAATAGAAAAACCAACGACAAGAAACGCAATTTGAGAGGATCTAATAGACAGCATAAGCAGATAAACAGCTGCCTACAACAGAGGATATAGATCTGACCAAGCTATAATTAACCAAGTTCAGTAATCTAGGAGTTAATGTATTTGTTGAGGAGGAGGAGTTTCAGGTTTCTTTTGAGGCAAGGGAAGCAAGGGTTGCATCGAAGGTCACACGGTTTGGAGTTCCATATGATCGGAGCATTTCCAAAAAAAGAGCGCGACTTGGTTGCTAACTGTTTTAGATTGGGAGGTAGGAGCAAAAGTGTGTTGGAGCTTCTCAATGATCTAGTAGTCCCTGCTTTCGACAGCTTGTTTTCTTAGTAGTTGGGTGTATGTGAGTGAAGGCCTTTGTGGATGATACATGCAGTCTTGTAAGTACATTTTCCTTTGATGGGAAGCCATGTGAGGCTCTTGAGGGCAGGAGTGATGTGTTCAAACTCTTTAACATCTGAAATAAGCCGGGCTGCCATGTTAAGAATTGATCTAAGTGGTGAGTTTTCGGCATCCCAGTGAGAATGACATTACCATAGTCTAGTTTGGAGAGGACCAAAGATTGCACCACAATCTTGAAATCATTGGTGGGAATAAACGGTTTAATTTTCTTGATGTTTTTTACTGTGCACAGTGCTCGTTTTACTGAATTCATGATGTGCTCTTTCATTGACATGTTGTTGTCCAGAAAGAAGCCAAGGGATTTTGCGGAGTTAGATAGAGTAAGAGAGCAATTTAAAGCGTTTAGGTCAGTGAGCCATTCGTGGGTTGGTTGCTTTTGGGGGAGAATAGAATTACTTCTGTTTTGATAGGGTTTAGTGATAAGTGTAAAACCTGGATTGTAACAGTGTGTCGTTGAGATGTTGAATTTCACTGGGTGATTTGAATTTGTAGTAAAGTTGAGTGTCATCAGCATATGGGTGACATTTGATCCCTGCCTGTTTCAAGATGACCATTAGGGGTTCCATGAAGAGATTGAAAAGGTAGAGGGATAGAATTGAGCCCCGAGGCTTATCAAGATTGACCCAAATGGGTTTTGAAAGACATGAGTTGATTTTGATTTGTTGCGATGGTGCCAAAAATACCGAAGCGAAACTTCAGAGATTCAAGTAGGGCTGGGTGATGAACAGTATTGAATGCCGCTGAAAGGTCAAGTAGGATAAGTAGGCATGCAAGTTTCACCCCCGTCTAAGGATCTGTGTATGTCATCAGATATATTCAGCACAGCCGTTTCAGTACTACAGCCTTTTATGAACCTGGATTGGAAGGTTTCAAGGAGGAAGAATTTTTGTATACGATGATTACGTTGTTGTAAGACACATTTTTTCAAAGTCTTGGCAAGGAACTGGAGGTTGAAGGTAGATCTGAGGTTGTTGAGATCGTTAGGGTCAGCCCTGGAATTTTTGGGAATGGGTGTTATTTGTCCTAGTTGGAGAGAGTTTGGTACACAACCCGTGGTGAGAGATGTGTTGATGATTAGAGTCTAGAACGGGGCGATCATGTGGTTGAGAATCGTCACCATCATGGATGGGAGGGGATCCTTGGTGTGGGCCAATGGCTTTAGATTCATGATTATGTTGAAGACTTTCTTTTCAGTCAAATGTTTGAAGTCAGACCAGTTGGCATTGTTTTTCAGTTTGGAGAGACTCAGGAAACAGTTTGTTCCTTTAGTGTTCATTTGGTCAACAATGGGATCTGGCAGTGGAGCTGCCAAGAGGGGAGGTGGGTCGGTGAGGGGGGAAGACGAAGGGAAGAGAGGAGACTTGTAAGAAGGATTGCTCAATTTTGGCGACTTTGGTAGAGAAAAAGCTAGCAATTTCTTCACATCGTTCATTTGTGGCGATCACAAAGCTTGAATTCAAGTTCAAGAATTAAGATTTGTTTAATATTTCTGGTTAACTGCCTAGGATTCTTAATGACATCAGGGAGGGGTCTGGCTGGGGTATTGATATTGAAAAGAATTATGTGGTGGTTAGACCAGTCAATAGGTGAGATGGAGCTGATGGTGATAAGGTCATTTTTAGTTATAATCGCATCAAGGGTGTAGCCTTTGATGTGTGTTGGTTCATCGCAGCATCAATTTACGTCGTTAATTTGCAGAAGGTTCGTGCGTAGTCGAACTGAGGTACAAATATTACTTGTGATATAAATGAGAGTCCTTTGCATAGCCAGTGGTAATAAGAAACAGTGGGGGTTGTGGAAGTCCATAACGGCCAATATTGGACAAGCCTGAAGTCGTCATGCAATGAGAAAACAGGAATCTCCCACTTCAGCAAGCCACGTGCAGACAAAACACTTAGGGGCAGATTTATGTTTCCTGGCGCATCCCTGCAAATCATCAGGGATGCGCCAGGAAAGATGCGTCACACAAGTTTACCCTTGCGCCACCACAGATGCGCCGCATTTACAATGCGGCGCATCATGGCGCAAGGATAAACAGATGCGTGACGCATCTGATGTCATAAGGGCGGCGCATTGCTGGAGTCGTGTTGCAAGCACGATGCAACTCCAGCAATGCTCAGGGGCTGCCCATACCGAACATGCTGCGTCATGCCTTACGCCTGCTTCAAGCAGGCGCAGGGTTTTGACGCAGCAGCGTCAGAAAAGTGACTCCGTGAAATCTTGTAGATTTCACTGCGTCACTTTTACGACGCTTTTTCCGATGGAACGCCCACCCTGCATAGATTAAACCTGACGCAGGTTTAATGTAGCGCAGGGCTTTACAACGTGACGCATCTCCCTAGATGCGTCACGTTGTAAATAAGGCGCAACATGGCGCAAAATTTTTGTTTCAAATATACCCACTTATTCTGCCAGAGCAGAATAAGTGGGTATATTTGAAACAAAAATTTTTCAAAATAACCCCATCACGGCATAAAGCCTTTTATTCAGTACCCCAGGTACCCCAGGAATAAAGGTTCGAACGAGGGGACACCTTGAGGTATTTTTAGAATTTATCACTGAACTGGTTCCCTGCATAACCAGAGAAAATTTATATAAGAACTCCCAGCACATCTTTTGGTTGAGTCCGCCCAGGTAGTATCATCTTACCTGGGTGTGGAAAGACGCCAATGATGAAGCATGTCACTATTAGTGAGTGAGGCGTCTTCTCCAATATCTTTGAATATCCCTACTCCTCCCATGGTTATGCGTAATGACAACATCTGATACATGGGTCAATTTATAGATTCTATATTTGACTCCTAACATCTATTTGAACCTACTTCGGGGATATAGAAACTAGCAGTTGCTTCTGTGTTTATTGTATCTTTGGGAGATTGCAACTGCTTTGCTGTTTTCTCTCACTCTCCTTAGTGTTATAACACTCTCAAATACAGACACTATACGATATCCATTCTGTTTGTGATTCTGCCAGGCTTTTTTGGTGGCTTGACATTTGCTTGCTCATCTATAGCGCCCAGTGCAATTTCAAAGGGGAGAAAATTTAAATTGTATAAAAGGATGAGCACACTTTGATGGGGAGTCCAACATTTGACCCAAACACGCCTCAATCTCTTGAAACTCGTCCTCATAACTGAAACACCTCATACCTCACTGGATGGACAAAACACAGTAGCTTCCAGACATCAGTCCAGTTCCTGGCTGAAATTGTTTTGTGCTCATTTTTCCCAGTGTTCTATGAACCCACTTCCCAACTTCTCAGATCCTGGGGATAAGGGTAATTACTTTGTTGGACTGTTGGGCGAAGGCTTGGATTATGGCAGTGCTGAATGCTAATCGCGGCAAAGCTTTTTTTTCAGTATACATTGGGGCGCAGCCCACTGACCCCCGCTCCCCCACCCCCTCTAGAGTATGTATCTGTGTGTTGTGTGTATCCAGAATTAGTTAATTCCTGGCCTAGATTCCTTCAACTGGTGGACAGGGCCAGAGCTAGACATGGGCAGTATGGGCAGCTGCCCATGGCCTCGTTCTCAGCCCACCAACATGGGGCCCGCACCGGTGCAACACACCACCAAACCTCTTGTGCCCCTGCCAATCCCATTGAAGAAAGGTGTCTGTTTGCAATTGGGCTTACAGGAGGGGGGGCCCCTCCCTGGGCCTCTCAGAGGTGGTGTGGGGAGGCCTAGGGGAGGGGGACACTTCATTGTGTGCCAGTTGCAATAAGGCCTAATTGCAGGTGTGTCTCCTGCAATTAGGCCTCCTGCCTGGCTGCCCATTGAGAGACACTGCGGTACACCCATTGTCAGCACTTTACCGTCTGCACTGTTTTAAGTCTCAGCGCCCAACCTATTCTCACACCTTTAGTCCGATATGAGCTGGGAAAGAGGTGCTTGTAGGTGGCAGAGAGGGGAGCTGAGGCGCAGGAGGAGTCTGCACAAAGCAGCTTCCTGAGCCTTGAAGGTGTCACTTATGTAAATTAGAGGGGCCTCGCACATTCCACTTTGCCCGGGGCCCCACAAATCCTAGAAAGGGCCCTGAGTATTCCTCCACTGCGAGGTCACCACAGTCCTTCAAACATAAGTGCCAGTGCTCCTCACCCTGTAGGGTCACTAGTGCACATGCCCTTGATTATTGAATTCATCTGGACGACTGCCCCGCCGTGCATCCTTCCCTCCACGCCGTGCAAGCATTGGGAACTCTCCAGAAGGAGTTATTGTTCAGACGTCTGGCATTGGGGCTGAATACACACCAAGCTCCAGTCACGTGCCAGTTCTCCCTGTACCCGTCTTAGAGAAATGCCTGTGACGCAGCCCTCGCCCGAATATATGTTGTTACTACGCATTCCGTTGCAACGCATGCCTTTACCACGCATGCGTTACAACGGAATGTGTTTTCCACGCTTTGCCGTTACCTCGATTTTAACTTTACTCAGCTTTTTCTTTTTTTGGGGGGGAGACCCCCCCAAGCCCCCTTTCTTCTTTTTTTTCCTTTTTCCGCAGGTCTCCGCCGACACTGAAAACGGACTGATGCTTTTTTTCGGATTAGGATGACGTTTTTCCGTGATGACGTTGCTTGTGTGGTGAAGATGGTCGTTGAAGCATTACGCGTTGTGAAGACGTTTACGAGGTAAGTGTATCGTTGTAAACGTAATGCGTGGAAAATGCTTCGTGGTAAAGGCTGTTTCCCCCCTCGCCCGTGCAGGCTGGCTGCTCAAAACTGGAGCCAGGCACTGCACGTGCTTTGAGCTGGGAGCCACGTGCAGCCACGCCGCAAACTGGACGAAGACCCGACGCCTTGTACCAGCTCTTTTTAGAATTACACTGAACATGGCGCTACATCCACGCTGTCCTGCGTGTTGCTCGTCGCCCTTCATCTGAACAAGGGACAACTGATGAACCAGAGGCGACACTGAGCCCGAGCCAGGCTCGAGCCTACCTTGACTTGCCCACCTCTACTTTTGTTCATGAAGCTATGCCTGCCATTGGATACATTCGGGAAAATCGTTTTCTCGAGGTTATGATAACTGCACAGTCACTATACGTTATGATAAAAAATGTAAAATTATGTTAATTTGTTTTATTCCGGACAAGAATATGTTCTGATATACGCAATGGTATCTACACTGACATAGGGGGGGGGGGGGGGGGGGGGAGTTTAAAAAGCCTCAATCATGCTATTGAAAGCAACCAGTGAATGAAGCATTGGATCACGAAGAATTGTGGGAACCAGATATGATGAGCATTAAAATAAAGCGTGCCTTGGAATCAATTTTGTGAAGCCCCGAAGAAGTGAGAATTTCGCGAAACACGTGTTGGCTGTTTTGAATTATTACATGTTTATGAAGATGTATACGCTGGGTTGTAATACCTATGTTATATCAACTGAAGGCGAACTATTTCAAGTGTCCAAGAGAAGGAAGTGCAACAATAAAAAAGGATTTAAATGGACATTCAAGTTGCAATTTGTGTTATTCTCAGTTCATGACCAAATGTTCTGATGCGAATATGAATTGGGTTTCCACGTATTACCAATTTCATAAAGGGTTTTGAACTGCACTATCTTGTAACTTTGTATTTGATGAGTTATTTTAAAAGGCAATTCCTTGGCGATGCTATATAATGAATAATGAACAGATGTAAGTCACGTGTCAAAGAGGGGTATGCTCCTTGTGCAATAACGTTTGAGTATTGGATTGATTGATATTCCAAGGGAAGTTTGTTTAGATTACTTGTTCCTTTGTGGACAAAATCGATCGTAATGTTAGACCATAAGTATCCACAAGATGGCAGTGTTGCTGCATGACAGATGTAGCTGGAATAGTACAACCCAATCAATAAAAAAACACAAGCATTAGCAATGCCAGTATGTTAGGTGTGAGCCTGAAAGTGTCACTTCAGTCACTGGTGATTTTAGGAAGTCAATAGGTTGTCATACATACATTTGGTCACTCAACCCTGCACTCATACGTCCATTCATTCACCCGCTGACTCATTGCATTCATGCAGTTGCTCATCCATTATGAAACAGACACATAATCTCAACAAGCATGTGAAAGACAGATTAAAAGAAGAAACGTAGAAAAAAAATCATGCTGCCCTCCCCCTCCACCCAAGCATATAGACATGCGATACAGATAAAACTAAACAAGAAGGGGCAGATTTATGTTCCCTGGCGCATCCCTGCAAATCAGCATGGATGCGCCAGGGAAGATGCGTCCCGAAAGTTTACCCTTGCGCCACAATAGATGCGCCGCATTTACAATGCAGCGCATCGTGGCGCAAGGATAAACAGATGCGTGACGCATCTGATGGCGGAAGGTTGGCGCATTGCTGGAGTTGCGTCGCAAGCGCAACGCAGCTCCAGCAAGGCTCGGGTGTGCCCTATCGTTACAATGCTGCATCAATCCTTACGCCTGCTTCAAGCAGGCGCAGGGTTTTGACGCAGCATGGCCGGAAAAGTGACTGAGTGAAATCTTGTAGATTTCACTCAGCCACTTTTCGGAGGCGTTCTTGAGCCGGAACACCCCCCCCTGTGCAGGTACGCCCACATGTGGCGCAGGCTTGACAACGTGACGTATCTCCCTAGATGCGGCACATTGTAAATGGGGCGCAACATGGCGCAGGGTTTACGCCGCCGCTGCGTCACAAAAGTTACGCAACAGCGGCGTAAAAGTGGCGCAAGTCCGTAATAAATCTGCCCCGAAGTGTTTGGCTCCCTTAAAGTGGTTTCATTTTAGTGTATGTACCATTGTTTTAAATTTCCGCATGGCCGTCACGTTTATTTATTTCTTTATTTGAAAAGTTTTATTTAGCGCTGGCTAGACCCGGAGGTATCAGAGCACTTTACATGGGGAGGTGCAATTGCTTCAAAAACATAGTTACATAGTTACAACAGTTTCAGGTACGTAGTTACTGGAGATACACGAGTTACAAAGGGATGGCTCAGGTATGGGGAGGAAAGGTCAGCAGGGGAGAGAGATTCGGGGAAGAGAGGGAGGGAATAGAAGAGGATGATAAAGAGTGAGGGAGGACACAGGAGAGGGCGTGGGTAGGAAAACACAATGGGGCGACAAGAGAAGAATCTGTGTCTGTCGATCGGATGGGTAGGTGACGGCCAAGGGGGGAACCAGAGCCAACCCATCAATAGGTGCGTAGGGCAACTCGACCAGTCATCAGCTCAAGGTAGCTTGGTCGCCGAACTACAACAGAGGGTTAAAGTATCAACCTGGAGGAGGTCATCCAAAGGTTTCAAGGAGAGCGCCTTTCACGGTGTAAGGTGCTGGGTTCCCAGCGATAATGGGAACATTCCCAAACCTCCGCTATGTGAAGAATCCCTTAACACTGTGGACTCTCTCAGAGGGGACTCTGAGACTCCAGGGCATGAATGCTAGGATCCCTCCCCAACAAGGGGAGGAGTGCTTTGGCAAGGGGCACATTCAAGGAGGCTGATTAAGGCCTTTTTCCGCTATGTGTGATACCCTTAACACTGTTGACTCTCTCAGAGGGGAATCGGAGACTCCAGGGGAAAAATGCTGGAACCCACCCCAACAAGGGGAGAGGGAGTGCGTTGGTAAGGGGCACAATCATGGAGGCCGTCTAGGGATAGTTGGGCGTTAGGGGAGGACCTATACAGCAGACAGGGGGATATGAGAGTAGGTACGCTAGTATAGACACTTACTGCTCTAGAGCAGCTAACGTTGGAGGTAGAAGGGTAGAACCATGAAAATATAACAAGTAGTCTGCCGAACTGAAGGTGGCTTAATCAAAGTCAAAAAACATCATGGGAGGGCTAGCAGAAAGAAGTGAGTAAAAGGGTGAAAGAGTGTAGGCAGAATAAGGAGATCACAGAGACATTGGAAACAAATGATAGCAGAGGGGAAGGGAAGATGTGGCCCGGGGGACTGTTCGGCTGCTATTTTAATGTCAGGCCGGAAGAGGCAGTCTTAGAAGCAATGTGCTCGCCATGTTGGAGCAGTACAGCAACAATACATTATGTAGAGTTTCAAGGCCGCGCCATAAACATAGTACTGGGTGGGGAGAGAGGATAATGATATTGTGCATAGTGTATTATTTTTGTACCAAATCAAGTTAGCTGAAATACTGCTTTTAATCATTGCGTCTATAATTTTTGAACAGTAAAACTATAATACAAAAATGGGCAATACCATCCTAAGATGGCCAACCACTTTAGAAGCCCTAGTCACACGTGATGTACAGCACTGCAGAAGGAATAAGTGGGACACAAGCAGCCCAGTAGGACTGTCATACACAGCTTCCAGACTTCCTTAAAAAGCAACCAAAATAAAAGAAAGGAGGAGGAAAGAAATCAAAGGGGGCAGAATAAAAAAGAAAATGGAAAGCTAAAGGACTAGCCCACAAGCTCTTGCACTGAAGGACACTCATTTTCATGCGGATGCGCACATGTGATCAGGAAAAATCCCTCACAGGGCAAAAGATCCAGTGGCTGAAGTGGGCCAACCCACTGAACCATTTCCTGGGCGGTAGTGCAATATGAATGACACTTAAACTGACCAATGGCAGAAGCGGGTTAGCCCCAGCCCCCCTCTGTATGTATATGCATATATGCACTTTCGTATGAACTTCTTTGATTACAAGAGCTCGGAAGACAGCAAAACCTCCCAGGCTCTCCTAAGTGGGTCTGTCAATGATTACCACAGGGCAAATCCTCTATAACATATATGCGTTAAAGGAGGTTACCAACCCCAAAACCTTTGCCTTGTAAAGTAATCTGTGAGATTACTTGCAAGCAAAAGCATGGCTACAGTCTTTAAAACTGTGTATCTGACTCAAATACGGACACTAAAACATCCATTCTGCTCGTCTGTGATTCTGCCTGGCTCTTTAGGTGGCTTGAACTTTGCTTGGACGTGTGTAGGCCCAGGAGTGGTATGTGAGGCCATCCAGTGTCTGGCAGAGGGGCAGTAATGCTCGAGCGCCATGTAGCGGCAGAGGATTAGGAGTCCATGTAGAACGTGATCGTTGCCATCCACGATACTTGGTCATGCGAGAAGGTGGTGCACCTGCTGGTGGCTGGGAGGAGGCCGTATGACACTGGTTCCATGGTTGCTGCCGGTTGCCACGGAACCAGTGTCTTACGCATGTCCACACACTAATCCGTGCAGCCTCCTAAGCCCCTCCAATCTACCTGTATGGACTTCGTGACAGTACACGCCCGCGGCCCACAATCTCGCGCCTGCATCATCCTGCCTCGCGCGGCACTACCACCGTGTCTACCACTCGACAAGGTGTCTCTACACCCTACCTCATCATTCGCCATCCAATCTATCACGTACCCCAGGCCAGGTTGATATTATCACCGGCTCTGTGGGACTTTCTTTCTCATTTCTTACAAATGCCACACAGCCCTGAAGAGTCACAGGACTACTCCTAGTGACAAAACACGTCGGCTGGTTGTTTGTTTCAATTCAGTTGTTGCTTCAATAAAATAACTCTCTAACATTATACTGGTGTCGGCCAGCGTTGCAATTGTGATCCAAACGAGACTCTCATACCATTGTTATACCCCCACCACGTGCTCCCGGGACTGTGCTCAATTTTCCAGTGTGGGTCCTTTGACTCACACACTTCCGGGGGTTATTGGGTAATTCCCCCGACCTGGCAGCACCGTACTTAGTCTGATCATAGCAGACAATACGCGAATAGGTCTGAGCGCCATTCTTCCTGACTTCACTAAAAACCCTACCCCTAGCTTTCACCACAGCAGATGAACTCAGCCGAAGAAGGCTAGTAGATTATGAATGGCGTCTCCATCCAGAGGTGGTGCAAGGTCTCTTTCAGCAGTAGGAAGAGTCTTGGTTAGATCTGTTTGCCATTGATGAGAACGTGCTATGTCAGCAATTCTGCACAGTGGAGTTTCCAAGGTTGCTCTCGCTTGGATACGCTTTTCATCTTGAGTGGAGCTCAGTCCTCCTGTACTCCTTTTCGCCCATACCACTGCTGCCCAGAGTTCTCAAGAAGATCAGAAATGACCGGGCCAAAGTCATCATTGTGGCTCCGGACAGGGCACAGAGAGTCCAGTACCCCAAGCTGTTGAGCATGGTCATCGGTCCTCCGATCAGGCTGCCTCTTAAGAAAATCTTCTGTCGCAGCAGCAGAGGAGGGTTCACCACCCCAACCTGTCTACGATCCGCCTTCTTGCATGGAGATTCAGCAGCGACAGTGGACAGCTTTCGACCCTCCGCCCGAAGTATGTGACGTTATCTTGGCAACCAGGTGTCACTCCAGCAAGGCGGTATATGCCTGCTATTTGGGAAAATCTGTGGCATGGTGCTCATAAAGACAGATCAATCCCCTTTCTGTCCCTCTTTCCCAGATTCGCCTTTTCATTTCCTGTCTTGCCCAACAGGGCTTTGCTTTGGGCACTCTCAAAGCCTATCTTTCTGCTAGCTGAGGTTTTTTGCAGTTGCCTGATCGGCTATCCCTCTTCAATCCCCCTATTGTAAATAGGTTTCTGAATGGCTTACAAAATGTTTTCCCACCTTCTCTTTTTATTATGCCTCAGTGGGACCTCAATCTCCTCCCTAATTCCTATACATGCTTTCCCTTCGAGCCCCTGCACAATTGTCCACTCAGGCTCCTTACCATCAAGACGGTCTTTCTCATGACTATAACATCTGCCCGTAGGGCTCTCTGAATGCCAGAGCAGACAATCTCAGCCATTGATGCTTAGCGGACCACGAATGGTACCTCAAGTTCTCTTTCAGCAGTGGGGAGAGCCTTGATTAGATCTGTTGACCACCAACGAGAATGCACACTGTCAGCAGTTCTGCACACTGTAGTTTCCAAGGCGGCGCTTGCTCTGAGATGCTTTTCATCTCAAGTGGAGCTCAGGCCTCCTGTATGCCTTTCCGCCCATACTCCTGCTGCCTAGAGTTTTCAAGACGATCAGGAATGACCAGGCCCAAGTCATTATTGTGGCTCTGGACTGGGCACAGAGAGTCTGATATCCTGAGCTGTTGAGCGTGGCAATCGGCCCTCCAATCAGGCTCCAATCAGCCTGCCCCATAGCAGCAAGGGAGGGTTTTCCACCCGAAACTGCCTATGCTCCACCTTCTTGTGTGGAGATTCAGTGGGGACATTAACAGCTTCCAACCCTCCACCTGAAGTCTGTGACATTATCTTGGCAGCCAAGCGTCCCTCCACTGCTTTGAGCACTCTTTAAATGCTGTCTTTCTGTTATCTCGGATTTAATGTGGTTGCCTGACCAGCCATCCCTCTTCAAATCCCAAATTGAATATTGGTTTCTGAAAGGTTTAGAATTTTTTCCCATCTTTTGCTTTTATTATGGCCCAGCGGGACCTCAATATCATCCTCACTTTCCGTATGTGCGCTCCCTTTGAGCCTCAGCACAATTGTCCACTCAGGCACCTTACCATCAAGACGGTCTTTCTCATGGCTATAACATCTGTCTGGAGGGTCAGTGAGCTGCAGGCATTGCCATCCAAGTCTCCTTTCCTGAACATGTTCCCAGACATACTAGCACTTCGTACAAGAACTTTCTTACTCCTGAAAGTGGTCCCTCCCTTTCATGTAGGTCAATCCATCACTCTGCCTATTTTTATATTGTCTAACTCATCCCTTCAAAGAAGAGTAGTGACTTCATTGTTTGGACACAAAAAGTGCGTTGTCATTCTACCTTGACCGCACACAAGAGGTGGAGGACCAACTCTTAATGGGGTATGTCGGAGCAAAGAAAGGACGGGCCGTAGAGAAGAGGACTATCTCACAATGGATTGTGTTCTATATCAAAAGCTACTACGCATTGGCTAAGAAGCAACTCCCTGAGGGGCTGCGTGCTCATTTCACCAGAGGTAAAGCTGCAAACACTGAGTTAGCACGCGGAGTTCGGTCCTAGACATCTGCCAGGCAGCAACGTGGGCTTTCTTGCACACGTTTGCCAAACTCTACTGCCTGGACAGTCAGGTCCATAGGGAGGGTCATTTTGCCAGTTTGGTCCTGTAGGACTTCCTCATGTGAGATTCGACAAGAGACCCACCTCTGTGGAGGTATTGCTTGGGTACCTATTCTAAGGTAAGCGATCTTTGGCTAGAAGTCTCTATCAGATTATCAAGTTCCTTACCTTTGGTAACACCTCATCTGGTAGAGACTCTATCTAGCTGCAGATTCCTTAATGACTCACCCATCCTCCCATCTCTGTGAACGGATTTCTAGGGACAGGGTTTTCTCCATTGAAGGCCCTAGTGTTCCGCACCAGTGGTATGTGTGCTTCGTGGCTCCGCGCTTCTGGCGTGGAAAGTCACAAAAAGTAACAGATGTTGGTGCCATGGGGTGATGCCTATATGGACACCATGTATGTCACTCCTGGTGCGGACGTCGCCGCCATGCGACGAGGGTCCTATTTGATTTAACATACATTTTTTTATAATAAATAAGTCAGGCCTACTGCTTTGTCATAACTTTTCATAATAAAAAGATCAGACCTAGGGCATCTGACATAACTTTTCCCATTTAACCAATCCGGCCTGCTTTATTGGATATAAGCTTTCCCATTGGTAACTACAAGGCATACAGTCATAAATTATAAATATGCATAAAATTACAGTTGGCAAACTAATATACAACCCCTCTTACGTGAGCCTAACAAGGATTAAATCCACTACTCCCAGAGCTCGTCAAAGGAGTTGATCAACACCAAACTCCTTGAGTACTATAGTAATCTCTGAGATTCCCTGAACAACATTTTGCTACCCAGTCCAAATTGATTGCACATAAGCTTTCCCACAAGACATCTGTCAGGCATAGAGTCATAAAATTACAAATATTCCCAAAACTACATTTGGCAAAACAATATACACACTCCAAAGAGAGAACAAAATGATTTTTGCAGGGCATCTAGCCACCTCCCTGCCCGGATTTGTCAGGGACGGTAACCAACACAAACACCTTGGCTGCTATGGTAACCTGTGAGCTTCCATGTAACAAAATAGCTGCCTACATGCTTTAACATTGTGTAGTAACAATCAACCCTTAGAGACCAAACGCCTAAAGTATGAAAATTATATTCAGTTGTAAACCCTTTGCTTCCCTAATTAAGGGGGTGTGCAACTGCTAAAAAAGCATTCTTTCATTTACTAAACATATTTATCGATTTGGAAAAGTCTTTCTGAATTGTCAAATGGATTTAGAAATCTATTTTGAATCGCAACGTGTAAGTGGCAGGTTGTGGGTATCAATGGGCTACGATTTTGGATCCCTCCCCCTTTAAGGTTGGGATACAAGTTTCAGGAGGAGTAGGCAGTGGTCCATGAGACCACTGCCAACTCATACTGAAAAGTTCTAATAAAGATAGCTATTTTTTTTTTAAAGAAGTGAGTCTCAAATTGTGACCTCCCAATGAATATTTATTAATCCGGGCGATCTGTGACTCACTACGATTCCTTGTTTTTCAAACTGATGTATTAAAGCCTTGGTCGATTTGAAAAATCAGATTTCATTCACAAAAAGTTGCTGCACAATTTAAAACCATTTTTGGCTAATGGAATGTTCATAAGTCAGGCCCACATTGGCTTCAACATACACTTTTCACAATAAATAAGTCAGGCCTGCTGGCTTTGTCCAAGAGTTTCATAATAAATCAGTTATACCTATAGCATTGAACATCCTTTTTCCAGTGAAGAAGCCCGGCCGCTAGCCTTTATAATTGGTTTGTCGACATAACCGACTCAAGCCTACTGTTTTAGCACAAGCTTTTCGATAAGGTAATCATCAGCTACAGAGTAATACATTCAAAAATATACAAAAACATTGTACAGTTCCCTCCCCAGAGGGGCCCAAAAGGAACCTCGAATAGGAATTCTTCTAGACCCAGGGTTTGTGAGAAGGAGGTAACCAACACCAAACGCTTGCCTATAAATATAACTTATGAGATTCTGTGTAACAAAATACCTGCCAGCAGTCTTAACACAGTATAATACCTATCCACCATTGTAGTGTAGTTGGATTTAGCATATGCAATTCACAATACATAAGCAAGGCCTACTGCCTTTGCCATAAACCTTCAGCACAAACAGGTTAGATTTAGGACCGACATACATTTTACCAAATAACCCATCTGGCCAAAAGCCTTTATCACTAGCTTGTAACAATAATAAACTGAGGCCTACTGTGTTACACCCAAACTCTCCCACAAAGCAACCATCAGGCATCCAGTCATAACATTACAAATATATACAAAATTACAGATGGCAACCCCCTTAAGAAGGCCTAATAAAGATTATCACAGATCAAATCATCTACCCTCACGGTTTGTCAAAAGTCATAAGCAACACCAAAACCCTTGCCTAGTACAATAATCTGCGAGATTCTATGTAACAAATGACTTCTCTACAGACTTTAACATAGTGTAATAACAAGCCATCATTAAATACCTAATGGCTTTACATGTGCTTGTCATGTTAAATATATCAGGTCTTACTGCCTTTTTTGAGACTTTGGGGGAGATTTACTGAGCTTTTGCGCCGTGTTTGCGTCACTTTTGTGATGCAAACACGGCGCAAAATCTTTTTCTTTGTAATTTACTTTCCAGCGCTAAACTTGTTTAGCGCTGGAAATAAAGTAAAACTAATGCGAAGTAGCGTATCTTGGCGCCATGGAGGCGTACCAAGGGTGGTGCATGGGCGTTCCTATGCAACCACCCAACGTTTCTTACGCTAAACCCAATTTACTAAAAACAGTAGATTGGGTTTAGCATGAGAAAACTGCGCTCTTTTCAGCTAGGCGCAAGGAAGGAGAAATGCTTTCATGTCTCCTTCCTTTTCAAACTTTGCATGCGTGCTGCACTGTGCAGCACGCATACAAAGTTGGAAAAGCTTTCCCTTGTGTCGAGCATAGTATTTTGTAGAGGAAGGGTACCTATACAAAACCTGTGCTGGACTCATGCACACACCCTAGCGCTGCGGCACTAAGGTGTGTACATGGCGCACCGAAGCTGTAATCAGCACCGACGCAAGGGAAAGGGGAGGAGAGAGCCATATCTTTGAGGATATGGTGCTCTCCTGCTCCCTCCCTGTCACGCAACGCAGCGCAGCCTCGCGGGGGCTGCGTTGCGTGACTTTTTTTCGTAAATCTCCCCATTTGTTTTCTAAACAGTTCAGGACTATGGGCTTGACCTTCGGAATGCCACCATACCCGATTCCGTATTGTTGTAATGAGCATAAGCTTTCCCACAAGGCAAGAAGTGCAATAACAGCATTTATTTCAGTGGAAGAACACACTTTCTGCCCAATCAAATGCTGTACTCAGTGTATCAATGTGTAAGTGATGCCAAAGCACTTCTCCCAATGGCACTTCTTACAGCTCTTTTTCTGTTGTTCACATAAGACTTGTGGACAGACCTCATGAGTGGCATCTTTACTAGGCTAAGGCCTATATTGGTTGGTAGCTTTCAAGACTACATAGACTATTACAATTCTGTTTTGCGTAAATGCAGGTAGTGTCGCTGTACTTTGGTAATTTATATTTCTCAGTTCAGATGTAGATTGTCAAAGTTGATATTTTTATTAAAACACACGTCCGGCTTCCGCCATTCGTACAGGGCAAATCTCACAAAACAAAGTAAGTAAGGGCTGAACCAAAGGAGGCGTGAACTGGAACAAAGTACTGGAGAGTCACTCCTTAGCATATTCCCAGGGTCAAGGGATTGAGGTAGGTCCTGCAACATATTTTCCTGGGTGCTTAAGTGGTGGCTATTAATGTGAAAGATCATTACAAATAGTATTTAATTACATTTGTCCTTTTTTAGCTCAGGTGTGGACTGCTTCCATACTGTCTAATTCTGTGTGTTCATGAGTCACTTTTGTGAGCACAGGCACCACACCTATGGCATGCATATCTGACAAGCATTGGCTTATTCAGATACAAGGAGTAGAGCAGCCTGGGTACTACTGAGGCAGTGGGTGATTTGGAGCTGTAGGCTGCCCAAGGAAAGAGTTAGCCAAGGAAATCCTCCATACATTTAGCGTGGGGTTGTTTTAGTAGCTGCTGAAGGGGTATGGGAACAGAAAAACAAGTTGAAAATATAGTGCTGTAAGAATATTGCAGCAAAAATATTGCCAACCAAAATACTGGCAAGGTAACTACATACAGTGTGTAACTATCATTTTATTGTACATATACCCATATATGTGCAGCTTGATAATAAAGGAATAGAAATCAGGAGTCAAAAAATAATACATCTATACTCATCAAGCCATATTTTTCTTCTCAATATTTCTGTTACCAACATTTGTGCTGCAATATTTTTATAGTGTGATGCTTCTCTACTGCATATTCTGCCACGCAACCTCAGAAGGCGGAGCTCATTCCTGGAACAATGACGGGCATCTCAAACATTTGAGATGAGGGGAGGATTGTAAGAAGGCTTGTGTATTTGGGCCTGGCTATGATTCTCTCTGTGCGTAGGGCGAGTTCATCTGCTCCACATGTCGGTTTCATGCTGTGGTGGGTCTTGTTTGAATACAACCACTTTTTGTAGGATGCCTGCCCTTGGGACAGCCAGTGCAGGGTAAGAGAAGTGACTGCATTGTTACATTTGAGCACTATACTAGCAGTAGGAGGAGAGACAGGCCCTTTTTACTTTTTGCCTGCACAGCGCTTGGGCTGTGGTATTGTTTTTTAACATAAATCCTAAAAGGTGCTTATATCCTGCCCTGTCACTTTCCTGGCTTTTCATTGGTTTCTGTGCTTGCCACTTACTTTCCCTCCATTTCTATTGGCTGTAGCATATTTTCCTGCATTTACCAGTGCTTATTTACATAATGCGTATTGCTAGCACTAATGTTTTCACAGAACCAATAGAGGTGTGTTGGCACCAGGCTGCATCCATTACAGAAGAACCAGGTGTTTGCTTCTGGACTCTGACAGCAACACGTGGTGTGTAAGCTGATGAATACTCAGTAGGGCAGAGGGGTGCTAGCTGTGCTCCCTCACCCCTTCAGTAGGGCAGAGGGGTGCTAGCTGTGCTCCCTCACTCCTTCAGTAGGGCAGAGGGGTGGTAGCTGTGCTCCCTCACTCCTTCAGTAGGGCAGAAGAGTGCTGGCTGTGCTCCCTCACCCCTTCAGTAGGGCAGAGGGTTGCTGGCTGTGCTCCCTCGCCCCTTCAGTAGGGCAGAGGGGTGCTGGCTGTGCTCCCTCACCCCGGCAGAGGGGTGCTGGCTGTGCTCTCTCACCCCTTCAGTAGGGCAGAGGGGTGCTGGCTGTGCTCCCTCACCCCTTCAGTAGGGCAGAGGGGTGCTAGCTGTGCTCCATTACTCCTTCAGTAGGGCAGAGGGGTGCTAGCTGTGCTCCCTCACTCCTTCAGTAGGGCAGAGGGGTGCTAGCTGTGCTCCATTACTCCTTCAGTAGGGCAGAGGGGTGCTGGCTGTGCTCCCTCACCCCTTCAGTAGAGCAGAGGGGTGCTAGCTGTGCTCCATTACTCCTTCAGTAGGGCAGAGGGGTGCTAGCTGTGCTCCCTCACTCCTTCAGTAGGGCAGATGGGTGCTGACTGTGCTCCCTCACCCCTTCAGTAGGGCAAAGGGGTGCTAGCTGTGCTCCCTCACCCCTTCAGTAGGGCAGAGGGGTGCTGGCTGTGCTCCCTCACCCCTTCAGTAGGGCATAGGGGTGCTGGCTGTGCTCCCTCACCCCTTCAGTAGGGCAGAGGGGTGCTGCTGTGCTCCCTCACCCCGGCAGAGGGCTGCTAGCTGTGCTCCCTCGCCCCTTCAGTAGGGCAGAGGGGTGCTGGCTGTGCTCCCTCACCCCTTCAGTAGGGCAGAGGGGTGCTGGCTGTGCTCCCTCACCCCTTCAGTAGGGCAGAGGGGTGCTAGCTGTGCTCCATTACTCCTTCAGTAGGGCAGAGGGGTGCTAGCTGTGCTCCCTCACTCCTTCAGTAGGGCAGAGGGGTGCTAGCTGTGCTCCATTACTCCTTCAGTAGGGCAGAGGGGTGCTGGCTGTGCTCCCTCACCCCTTCAGTAGGGCAGAGGGGTGCTAGCTGTGCTCCCTCACCCCTTCAGTAGGGCAGAGGGGTGCTGGCTGTGCTCCCTCACCCCTTCAGTAGGGCATAGGGGTGCTGGCTGTGCTCCCTCACCCCTTCAGTAGGGCAGAGGGGTGCTGCTGTGCTCCCTCACCCCGGCAGAGGGGTGCTAGCTGTGCTCCCTCGCCCCTTCAGTAGGGCAGAGGGGTGCTGGCTGTGCTCCCTCACCCCTTCAGTAGGGCAGAGGGGTGCTGGCTGTGCTCCCTCACCCCTTCAGTAGGGCAGAGGGGTGCTAGCTGTGCTCCATTACTCCTTCAGTAGGGCAGAGGGGTGCTAGCTGTGCTCCCTCACTCCTTCAGTAGGGCAGAGGGGTGCTAGCTGTGCTCCATTACTCCTTCAGTAGGGCAGAGGGGTGCTGGCTGTGCTCCCTCACCCCTTCAGTAGGGCAGAGGGGTGCTAGCTGTGCTCCATTACTCCTTCAGTAGGGCAGAGGGGTGCTAGCTGTGCTCCCTCACCGCTGCATTTACCAGTGCTTATTTACATAATGCGTATTGCTAGCACTAATGTTTTCACAGAACCAATAGAGGTGTGTTGGCACCAGGCTGCATCCATTACAGCAGAACCAGGTGTTTGCTTCTGGACTCTGACAGCAACACGTGGTGTGTAAGCTGATGAATACTCAGTAGGGCAGAGGGGTGCTAGCTGTGCTCCCTCACCCCTTCAGTAGGGCAAAGGGGTGCTAGCTGTGCTCCCTCACCCCGTCAGTAGGGCAGAGGGGTGCTGGCTGTGCTCCCTCACCCCTTCAGTAGGGCAGAGGGGTGCTGGCTGTGCTCCCTCACCCCTTCAGTAGGGCAGAGGGGTGCTAGCTGTGCTCCCTCACTCCTTCAGTAGGGCAGAAGAGTGCTGGCTGTGCTCCCTCACCCCTTCAGTAGGGCAGAGGGTTGCTGGCTGTGCTCCCTCGCCCCTTCAGTAGGGCAGAGGGGTGCTGGCTGTGCTCCCTCACCCCGGCAGAGGGGTGCTGGCTGTGCTCTCTCACCCCTTCAGTAGGGCAGAGGGGTGCTGGCTGTGCTCCCTCACCCCTTCAGTAGGGCAGAGGGGTGCTAGCTGTGCTCCATTACTCCTTCAGTAGGACAGAGGGGTGCTAGCTGTGCTCCCTCACTCCTTCAGTAGGGCAGAGGGGTGCTAGCTGTGCTCCATTACTCCTTCAGTAGGGCAGAGGGGTGCTGGCTGTGCTCCCTCGCCCCTTCAGTAGGGCAGAGGGGTGCTGGCTGTGCTCCCTCACCCCTTCAGTAGGGCAGAAGAGGGGTGCTGGCTGTGCTCCCTCACCCCTTCAGTAGGGCAGAGGGGTGCTAGCTGTGCTCCCTCACCCCGGCAGAGGGGTGCTAGCTGTGCTCCCTCGCCCCTTCAGTAGGGCAGAGGGGTGCTGGCTGTGCTCCCTCACCCCTTCAGTAGGGCAGAAGAGGGGTGCTGGCTGTGCTCCCTCACCCCTTCAGTAGGGCAGAGGGGTGCTAGCTGTGCTCCCTCACCCCGGCAGAGGGGTGCTAGCTGTGCTCCCTCGCCCCTTCAGTAGGGCAGAGGGGTGCTGGCTGTGCTCCCTCACCCCTTCAGTAGGGCAGAGGGGTGCTAGCTGTGCTCCCTCACCCCGGCAGAGGGGTACTAGCTGTGCTCCCTCGCCCCTTCAGTAGGGCAGAGGGGTGCTGGCTGTGCTCCCTCACCCCTTTAGTAGGGCAGAGGGGTACTAGCTGTGCTCCCTCGCCCCTTCAGTAGGGCAGAGGGGTGCTGGCTGTGCTCCCTCACCCCTTCAGTAGGGCAGAGGGGTGCTGGCTGTGCTCCCTCACCCCTTCAGTAGGGCAGAGGGGTGCTAGCTGTGCTCCCTCACCCCGGCAGAGGGGTGCTAGCTGTGCTCCCTCACCCCTTCAGTAGGGCAGAGGGGTGCTGGCTGTGCTCCCTCGCCCCTTCAGTAGGGCAGAGGGGTGCTAGCTGTGCTAGCTGTGCTCCATTACTCCTTCAGTAGGGCAGAGGGGTGCTAGCTGTGCTCCCTCACCCCTTCAGTAGGGCAGAGGGGTGGTAGCTGTGCTCCCTCACTCCTTCAGTAGGGCAGAGGGGTGCTGGCTGTGCTCCCTCACCCCTTCAGTAGGGCAGAGGGGTGCTGGCTGTGCTCCCTCACCCCTTCAGTAGGGCAGAGGGGTGGTAGCTGTGCTCCCTCACTCCTTCAGTAGGGCAGAAGAGTGCTGGCTGTGCTCCCTCACCCCTTCAGTAGGGCAGAGGGTTGCTGGCTGTGCTCCCTCGCCCCTTCAGTAGGGCGTAGACGGGTGCTGGCTGTGCTCCCTCACCCCGGCAGAGGGGTGCTGGCTGTGCTCTCTCACCCCTTCAGTAGGGCAGAGGGGTGCTGGCTGTGCTCCCTCACCCCTTCAGTAGGGCAGAGGGGTGCTAGCTGTGCTCCCTCAGCACTGTGTGGAAATCTCTGATGCTGAACCAGACCAATTGTACCAAATGCACTCGCAAGGGAACAGGAACGACTTTCACTTCCCCCTCATTCCTTTGCACAAGAGTTCTGGTGTTACATCAGCCTGGGTTGGGGATCTTTCTGCAAGGTGTTGCTCATGTGTTTATTCAGCAGGAGTGATGCTAACCTCAGTGCTCCGAAAGCAGTAGGTAGGAGCGCCAGCCAGGTCCTTTTACTGAAGCAAGCATCCTATTAACTCTGATCTTTCCTCTGGTGCTCTTACAGAATGATATGCTGTATTATGCCTGTATTTTTACAGCATGGTGTTTTCTCTGGTGCACTTGCTTCCGTAACAGAAGGGGTGTTTGTTTTAAAGTCACCCTTTAAGCAGTAAAGAGGTATATGTTATATTAAGTGGTGTGACACAGCCCCCCGCAACCCCCGTAGTGCGCGGAGGGGCCCGAGCGGCAGAGTGCTCCTCAGCACAGTACTCTGGCCTGAGAGTTCCGGATTAAATCAGGAGCGGGGGCCCCTCCATGTACCTTGCAGGGGGTCCCCCTTAACTTTCGCTACGCCACTGGGCTTACTACGGCAAACATGGTCTCTTAGCTGTGGTGTTCCGACCGGAGGTGGAGTGGTAGCTCTGGAGCTCTTACTGCAACATGATGGGTGCTGTCTTTGGTACCATCAAGTGCTTTCAGTTCGAGGGGTGTTATCTCGGGTGCTGGGGTGAGTGTAGGATGGGAGCTGGCGCTGGTGATTTTGCATCAGGGTTGTTGTATATCTATTGGTATCAGAGCAGCAGTAGAGCTGTTATGTCTAGTGTTTTCATATCTGCTAGAGGGCTGTTAGCTGTGCTGCTCGTGCACCAGTAGAAGCTGTGCTAGCACTAGTGAGCTTAAAGCAGGGGGGGGGGTTGATAACTGATCCTAAAGTATAGACTGATTGTTAGGGCCATTTTACTGTAGTAAGAAATGACTGAATTCTGGCGCTGGTACAGAAGCAGTAGGCAGTAGATATGTGGGCCTACAGGTTTCAGGTGTGCACTGCCTAATGCTCTTAGTGCAGTAGGAGTAGGAGTTAGCTCTAATGCTTATACAGCAGCTGAAATGTTTTTGTCTCTAATTCGCAAACCACTGTACAGATGTAGGAAGGCTGGTATTTCCAGACGCCTACGGGCAATTGTACGCGCTGTATAAATCTCAAAAATAAATAAATAAATAAATACTCGGCCATAGAGTGTTTGCTCAGTGGTCTGATAGCAGTAGGGTAGCTGACGGGTCTCTAAATACAGCCGATTATCTGATAGCCCTTATGCTGTTGCTGCAGTAGGAAGGCATTCAACTCAGGTTTTCTCAGAAGGCCAGAAGTCGCGTTATCTCTGGTGTTCTAAAGCACAAGAACCTTTGTTAGCTCAGGTATTCTTACAGCAGTGGTGTTAGTTTAAGGTCTCTAATCTACCACATGACGAATCAGTGCCCATAGGCGTCGATTTACCAGAATGCTGGGGGTGGTGGAAGTGACATCACACACACTTTGACCCTATTGACATAAGAAGAAGGGACATCATACGACTGCTGACCCAGATCTTTTTTCCCAGAAAGGCACATCACCTGGCGCTAACATCTCACTCGCGCTCTTTTACACCCTCTTACACTCATTCTCACTCACTCTCAGTCATACTTTACTAACACTTTACACCATGTTTGCATCACTTTTGTGATGCAAACTTGGCCCAAAGTGTTAGAGTAGGGTTTACTATTCAACGCAAATCCTGATTTACGTTGGATATTATCCCGAAGTAATGCAAGATTGCGCTATGCACTGCTTTGTGCTATTTTGCGTCAAGTGGACATTCCATGGGTGGTGCATGGGCGTTCCCAAGCAAACAACTATGGGTTGTGAAGCAAATCCCTATTCACAAACATTGGTAGAGAGGAATTTGTGCCAAAATCCTACAACTCCTGGAAGCCGGTATAAAGAGAAGTCTTTTTGTTTCTCCTCGTTTTTTCTGCATTGTACAACACACATATAAAGTGGGAAAAGCCTTAAGGCATAGTAGCCATTCTCGTACAAAACCTATGCTTCAGAGAATGCACACACCATTGCACTATGGCTCAAGGGTGTGTGTCTTTGCGCATAGCTGCAAAAAGTGCACCAGCACACAGGAAGAAAAGCAATGCACCATATCTTAGTAAATATGATGCATTTTTCCTCTCTTCCTTTCATGCAAGGCAGTGCAGCATCTTTGGTGCAGCATTGCCTTGTGTCAAACAGCAGCACATTTGAGCCTCAATCTCACACAATCTCCCTCACCACCTATCACTGATTCTCATTTACATGCTCACACATACACACGCTCTCATCTCACGTATACACAATCTCACCCTCAAGCATGTGCTCAACATACATTAAAATACATTTTAACTTACCACAGCTGCCGCCAAAGGTCCCGTTCCAACTATGTGTACTCCATTTTTATGACACCAACAGTGAATAACAGAAAATGATTCAATATTAGTGTAAAGAAAAATGTGCTGAAAATAAGGAATGCGAACCGCCCCAGTGTTCCTGGCACTGACTTTGCCACCTCTGAGGCTATGGGTCGCAAAGGCAGTGCCAAGGGTCACAAGGGGCAAGCCAGGGGTCGCAGCTGTGACCCCTAAATTTTGTCCATGTCTTTGCTCAGTTGTAAGTGTAGCAGCAGAGGGGAACATGAACTCTGTCGTGCATTAATATTACTGTATGGGTGCTCCACTTTGTCTTCTTACAACAAAAGCAAGAATGTTTTTTTCTGTTACTATTACAGTAGTATGGGCGGTTAGGTTATATGCTCTTAAAGCATAAATGGGGTCTTCTCTCTGGTTATCCTGCAGAAGTAGAAGGGGTATGAACTCTGGTATCTTAGGGCTGCAGAATTGGCTGAAGCTCTGGGGCACTTCTTGCAGCTGGGCACATCAGGGTGTGGACTTGTGAGACTATGGACACTCACCCGCCCTTCTGTTCTCCCCACAGGAATTCAGGCTGCCCAATATTTTTGTGGAGAAATGTTGGCCTTACTTATTTACACACAACAATAATATGTAGCCTCAACAGTGACATTATATTCAATACAATATGGCCCTAGCAACGGAATCTATAATTGCTTATCACCAATCACCGCAGAGTGAAAAAAGCAACTTTCATTATTTGTAAAGTAAATTATTAACTGGAGAAAAGTTTGAGATCAGGTTTGAGCCATTCCAGAGCCCAGTTTCACAGTTATTTATGGTAAGGCCTAGTCAATGAACAGATCTAACCCACTTGGGTGACCTATAAAAATGACTGACTGTGATGAAGAATTACATTATCTGGCTCTAGTGCCCATGTTACCCTTGAAAGCCCAGACTCTCTTGTCAGTCCCATGCAGCAGCACATTGGATCTCCAGCCCCTTCTCAGCTCTTGAATTGGGGACCCGGAAGTCTGAAGTAGTGCCCCCTGTACTGTCCAAAAACATTTGTATGCAGTAAACTGTCACATGTGTTGTGCCCCAACAGAATTAATAACCAACTGGAGAAATACTAACCCCCTGGCCCTGCAAGCAATTACCAAACAGGAAGTGAGAAAAACACATAATTTCCATTAATTACAGCCTCCCCAAAATCCCCTCCCCTCAAAAAATGTCGAAAGGGTGGGTGTGTATTGCAGGTGGTCTCAGGTCTGTGGTTGGTGCAGGGAGTAAAGAGGCTGAACATCCCCCCACCCAAACCTCCTGGCTGTAGAGCCCCTCAGACCAAAACTACTGCTGCACGAACATGAGGCGCATGCGGCGAACCCCTTTCTAAAGGAGGAAGCCCCGCACTAATCAATAGCAGGGAAAGGCGAAGTCAACCCAATGCTCCCATGGCGTCACAACCACCGCACTCCTCACAGCGCTCCTAGTGCCTCCTCCGCCAAGGTGCGCCAGCCGCCATGTTTTCGGTCGAGAGAGTGGCGGCGCCATAGCTTTGAACCGCCAAGACTTTCGACCCACGCTCCATCACAATCCCATTGTGTTCACCAAACTATTATCCTGACAAAGGGCTCAATTCAATTTGAGCAAACAAGATTCATTATTTACAGAAAAAAATGTAATTACAGAATAATTGGAAATGTGAATTGCTCCAGTCCGGATATCCACATCATTGGTTAATGAAAGCCAAGCCTAATCGCTTCACAGCCCTAAGCCCCTTGCATGACCCTAAACTTGATGGACTGTGATGCAAAATACACATCACAAGGCCCAATGCCTGTGTGCCCTCGTGCAGAGGTGTAGCTGGGGGGGCGTTACCGCGGTCTGGCTGTCTTACAGCAGTAGGGGAAGTTAGATCTTGACTTCTTTCCACAGAAACAAAGGATGTCAGTTTTGTTTCTGTGTCAATAATATGGGCTGTTAACTTTTATGCACTTGTAAATGGGATGTTATCGCTGGGTCTCCTGGAAGGGATGGAGGGTGTTTGATTTGATGTTTTTACAAGAACAGAAGGAGTATAAAGTGATGCACTTCCTCTAGCAAGACAGATGCTGTCTCTTGTGCTCTTACAGTACTAAAGAGCATTAGCCCTCTTGCGCTCCTACAGAAGTAGGGTCTATCAGCTCTTGGGACCCTGCAGCAGTGGGCGAGTGCTAGAGCCATCAGGTAGCTCTGGGAGGCAAGGTGAGCTTTCTCCTCTTTTAGCCATAGAAGAGGTGCTAGATGTAGCGGGGCTCATTTATGAGCCCTTGCGACACTTGCACTGCTGATGCGTCACTTTTTGTGACGCATCGGAGGCGTAAAAAATGCGCCATGTTGCACCCTATTTGCAAAGTGACGCATCTAGGCAGATGTGTCACTTTGTAAACCCCTGCTCTACATTATACCTGCGTCAGGTATAAAGAATGCAGGGTGGGTGTTCCCCTGCATGCAAGCCTCGTAGAAGTGGCGCAGTGAAATCGATCAGATTTCACTGCATCACTTCTAGGACGCTCCTGCGTCAATATCTTGCGCCTGCCTCACAGCAGACGTAAGACTGACGCAGGCCCTTTCACATAGGGCTTGCACCATGTGAAAGGACACATTGCTGGAGTTGCGTCTGTTTTCAGACACACCCCAGCACTGTGTCAGTTTTGCTCCGACAGATACGTCAGTGATACTGACATATCTGTCATTCCTTGTGACATGATGCGTCCTACAGTAAATATGACACATCCATCATGTCGCAAGGAGGGCGTACTGAGAAATGACGCCTCGCTGTTTTCACGCAGCGATGCGTAACTTCTCATAAATAAGGCCCAGTGTCTACAACAGCAGAACTTGCGCTTTCGTAGACGGTCTTAGCGCAATATGTTATGTAATGTTAATAAAACATTTTAAGCACACAAATACCCGGAGGTGTCAAGGCACTAGCTCAGCGAGGTGGCTAGGATTTGGCATCTGCATTAGGAAAAAAACATGTTTCGAGTGCCTTTCTGAATGTTAGTTTGGCTCTCCAGTTCATTCCTGCTTGGTGTAACTGGCCTCCTGGATGTCCGAGAGCTGTTTGAATCTCAATTCCAATAAAACGGACATCTTGATTGTTGGCAAGAATCCATCCATTTGGTCCATGGCATGGTGGCCGGACACCCGTGGCCAGATCCCTGAACCCAAGCCTAAGGTAAAACTTTTAGGAGTTCGGATTGATTCCAAGCTTTTTTTTTAACCCCAAATTAGCTGTGTGGTTGGGAAGGGCTTTGGCACTTTGAAAATGCTGAGAAAGATGCTGGACCTCCTTCCTATTGAAGCACGTAAAACGGTGGTTCATGCACTGGTTACATCGTAGTTAGACTACTTTAATGTGCTCTACTTGGGAGCTACTAAGGGAAGCTTAAAAAAGCTCCAAAGAGTGCATAATGCGGCAGCCCGCCTGGTCGATAGAAGTGGCTTCTGCTATAGCGCATTTATCCTCCCTTCACCGGCTCTCATTGGAAAAGAGAATCTGCCTCAAGGCTCTCTGTTTTTGCCATAGGATTTTAGCTTCTAAAGGTTCTGCATACCTACACCCCCTGATACAGTACTATTCCCCGAGACGCCACCTAAGATCCTCGAAGTTCAATCTTGTGCAAATCCCCAAGATCTTTAGGGCCAGATTGGGGGCACGCTCCTTCTCCTTTCTGGCTGCCAGGGTTTGAAATTTCCTTCTGGCACCGTTAAGAGCCAAACCTTTTGAGACTCGGTTTAGGAAGTTGTTAAAAACCTGGCTCTTCAACTCTGCTTAATTGCCCTTCGGCTATTTTGTCGCTTCTGTTAGGCCTATGCATCTTGCTCATGGGTGTTAGTGTGGGGACACATCGATGTGGTGTAACCAGGCGCTCTATAGATCTACACATTATTATTATAGTAAGCTAGGTATGGCTCTGATATTGGGGGGTAGTTCATTCCAGAGTCTGGCTGTGCCCAGCACAAAGCTTCTACCTCCCCAGTTAGCCCAGCTAATCCTGGGGAAGGCTAGATTTTTTGCTCCGGATGATCGTAAGTATCAAGATGGCTCGTATTTTTCAAATCTATATCTCAAATAAGCTGGCCTTCATGGAGAGCATTGTAGGCAATGCACAGGGCCTTGAAATTGGTACGTTGTCTAATGGGGAGCCAATGTAGATTATGGATAGCTTGTGAAGCGGACTGTAACAGGAGGGCTGTTAGCTCTGCTGTCTTAGAGCAGTAGGAGGGGAGTTATCTGTTGGTGTTACAGACCAGCAGCGGTAGGGTGGTAGATCGGGAAGGGGAATTATATCATGTGCTCCTACAGTAGTAAGGATGCTACTAACTCTGGGGCATATCTACAAGTCGGCGACACTTTTATCGCTATATCAGCAAGGTCACGCTATCTCGTGAATCCTTGCCTTAGCGCCTGTCTTCTGAACGCCCAGCTTTGCATCTCTAATGAGATGCAAAGTGGGCGTTCCTTCCTGAAATAACTGGAGAGATGTCGCTAACCGACATTTCTCCAATTAACAAGGGGATCGCTAACAAGCATAGCGATAAGAAAAGTAGCGCTAACCTTGGTTATCACTACTTTCCTTACGCCTGCTTTTGGTTTGACTTAGTCATGATATCCAATGGAAGGTGGATATCATGGTTAAGTATGTCCTGCCCTATCAACAAGCTATCGCCAAATGTTGTGCGATTATCGCTGGATTTCCAGCGATAATCGCACATTTGGCAGCTTGCGCCAGGAATTTTATCGCTTTTGAGATAAGAGCTGCTAATAGCACGCTATCTCGGCAATAAAATTTGGCGATAGCCGGCGATACTTAACCTAGCGCTAAGTGCGCTTAGCGATAATTATCGCCGGTTGTTGCTGATATGCCCCTCTGTTGTAGGCTTCCAGCTCCAAATCCTCTAGCGCTAAGCAGAGTGTAGGCTCCAAAGTTCTCAGCAATTGAAAGCTTATTTAGCTGCAGTGATTTTTAACAGTGTAAGGACTGCTTGCTGTCTCCCTCTCACACTGCGCCCAGCGAGGTGTTCCTTCTCATTTTTTGTTTACATTTTGTACCATTTTGTTTTCAAGTATCTATAAGCACAGGTATGTTACATACAGTGTTAGCATCAATTTTACAATATGTTCATATTGTGGCAGATATTATCCATATACGTGAAGCTATCCACAATATCATAATGTGCATATAGTATGCATGAAATCATTTCCATTAGTAAACACTGACAAATGTTCCAGGCTTCAAGGATTTGTGATTACAGATCGAAACAGTGTTTGCTGCAAACCAGCATAATGTAACATAAGCCTATCATATGGCTACCTAACATGTCTAGGCCCAATCAACAAATCCCATCTCTCCAGTGCTTCATGTATTTTGCATATTCATCTAGGTGAGTATAGGCTCCCATGGCGGTAGTTTCTACCAGTGCTTTAAGTGTCATTGGAAGGTTCGATGCGAGGTATTCACTCTCATGTATGTACTCTCATCTGTTCTGTTGTAGTTGTGTTAGTGCACCTGCTGCTGCGGAGTTGTGTTAGCTCCGGTCCACTTACTGTCTCAGGAGTGACATTATCCAGGGGCGGCTCCTCTACTAGGGCGGAGGAGCGTCGCCCCACTGCTTTCACGCAGGGCGAGAAAGCCAAAACATAAAATGGTAATAACTTTTGGCTATTACCGTTTTATGTTTCTTTGCACATTGCGGGCGGCGGGTGGGTGGAGCTGCCCAGACAGGGCAGGAGTGGTTTGCCTACTCCTAAATTTGCAAAGACTTTTTGGTCGGCCTTCTTGGGCCTCCCAAACCAGTTATGCGCACTCTGCACTTCTCCATGCAGGCTGCATTGCAGCCTACATGGAGAACATGCCATCCCCTACAACCTCTGGCTGGACGGCATCCCGACTAATCACAATGCTCCACTGGAGCGTTGTGATTGGCTTTGGGGAGGGGAGGGGAGGGGAGGGAGGTTGCCTGCTTCCTGTTCCTGTCGGAGGCAGGAGCAGTGAAGACGCGGGACCCCACCCGCCCTTGAGCCATGCCAGCCGCTACTGACATTATCTTGGGTGCTCATCTAACAGCTGACAACTTTGGGACTGCTGCTCCTAACAGAGAGAGAGAGGAACTAGCACTGGTGCTCTTGGGGAAGGAGGAGAGATGTTAGACTGGGGCTCTTGCAGCAGCAGCAAGAGAATAGATGGCTCATAAGCACTTACACCTGTAATAGTGCTGTTACCACTGGTTTTGTTCCAATAGCAGTTGTCGAGTTACCTCTGGTGCTCTCACAGAACAAAAGAAACAAGAGAATGCAACCTGGACTATCCGAGGAAGAGCATAAGAAGCCCAGCATATCTCGTCGAAATAAAGAGGTTTGTGGTGTTGTGCTGGAAGACACTGTTTGAGGTACAGACGCTGCAGTGCGGCTTCCCACTCTCTCATCAGTGGGCCCTGAATGTGCTTCATCGGGCACTTCTGGGTAATATATGACTAAATGAAGTATGAAGATTTTTTAGTTGGGTCATAATGGAAACACCTTCTGATTTCTTAAGGGAGTGTTAAAACTGGAGTAGAATTCACCTGTGGGACTTCCTCCCCCATAGGGTTTCTCCTGTGTGTTTAGTACCAGACAGCATAAAATCTTCCGACACCACCCAGATCTAAATTGGACCTGTAAACTCTGCATCCTGACAAAAAAGTAGCTGGAAAATTGTCATTTCCAGAAAACTAATGTTTAGGTCACGCCAAGCGCTGAAGCGCATGCGTTGCTCGCTCGACGAGATATATTGTGAGAGAGGAGATTTTAGAAGGGGACTTGAAGAACCGCCCGTCATTTTCATTGGGTCGCGTCAGCGTTTATGCTAAACGCTGGCTTCCCATTGAAAAGGATGCTTTTTGGTCACTGCCCTTTCTCCCTTTTGGAAGGCCCATCCGGACTGGGTCGTCTGCTTCACGGCTGTCGTGAAGCAATTTCTTATCTTTAGGGGGGCCATCTGTTTCTAATTAGCATGGCCTTAGCGCGGTCGCTTTCACTTTCGCGGCCGCAACGTGTCCACCCCTTAACTTGCCATCTGGAAGCTCGAAGGCACTGGAGTAGTCTAACCCTGCTCTGTGGGCAGCTTGAAAGCACATTAGCGCGTGTGGGAATTTAAGAGGGCTTCAACCACCACACCCTTATATTCATTATCCTGAGAAGTGGCAGAAATCCTCAGGGCTTGTAAACTAACACATTAACCACAACCTGTATCTGGGGGGGAGAGGGGGGTGCTGATGAGGAAGCGGGGCTTTAACTCTTAGATGTACGGTTCTTGGGCTTGAACAGATGGTGTTGGTCCTGCTCGGAAGGGGCCGTTGATCTGTCTGTCTCCGCTGCTTACTCTTTCATTAGTGAAGGTAGACTACGGGATTATTAAAGGACCCCTTCCCCCCAGATGGGAGTTTCAGTCTGACTGGCCTCGGTGTTCTCGTTTCACCAGTTGTTTCCTGTGTAATGTGAGAATGCTCCGGGTGTGTCCTGCTGTGAGCTGCCCTGTGCCCTCTGCTCTGACTGTACCTGCCGTACCGTCCTCCCTCTGCCCTCGGATCCTGAGACCGCTCGGGTCTTAATGCCTCCTTATCTGCTGCCGCCACGCCATCACTTGCACAAGATCGCGGTGTGCATCATCGCTCCGGCGGGTGCTTGCTCCTTGAATATTATTAAGTCTGTGATCAGTCTCTGGGCACCCTCTGTGCCCCTCCACCTCCGCTGTCCATCCCTTTGAACCCTCGCACAAGAAAGCCTTGGTTCACCACAGTCTTTTAAAGACCTGTGAAGTACTCGGTGCGGCTGCAATTAGACAGACGCCAGCCAGCAAGCTGTCTCAGCCCGGCTGACACACACGACGGGGGGGCTGAAGCCCGGTGAGCCCAATGGGTGTTGCGTGCCTGGCGCCATATATGTGCACCATGAAGCACCCCTCATATAGTAAAAGATATGTATTTGCAGACGGATCGCGTAACAGTTGTGGAATTCACTGTGCTACATCCATGAAATCAGGGTGCTACACTTTTTGAATGGGATGACCTCTCCTACATGGTGCTATAATGTAGCAGTCTAGGTACTACTATGGAAAGGGCTTAGCAGATCAGCCGGAGGAATCAAACCACAAAAGTAAGCACTGGCCAAGCCAGGGGTGACTGATGTGAGCACGCTTGAAGTTTGTTCCTGACAGTATCGGGCAAGAGCTCCACAGCAGAGAACGCCTACCGCATTCTGTGTACAGGCGTCGGCGATATATCCGGATTTAGTTACTTAACGCATGCTGCGGATATGGTTTCAGGGGAGACGCTCCTTTTTCAACTTTCTACTGCTTAGCAGCGTGTGGTCCAGTTGACCAGTTCTACATAGCACAATGGTTCTTTTATGGATATGGCAAAGCACCAAGCCATTAGACGCGGGCAGCCTGAAACACAAGATTAGGACTGGGTGACTTCTCCCCGTGGAGGGGTGACCTGGATTCTCTGCCTGACACACAGGCGGTCTCCACCAGCCTCTTGTGTTTTTAATCCCCGCTATTTTCATTTAGTGTTAAACGTTACGCACCCACCTGTCAGTGATCAACATAAGAGAAAGGATTGTCTACATGTGCTATATTTTTCTTTATTTATACGTTCTTTGTTTTTTTAATTTGTTTATAAATGGCCTTTTTATTGAGCTCCCTTTGTCTTCTTTCTGCTTTTACATATCTGAAGGTCTTTTTAAAAAAAAAACAATGTGTGCCTTGTCAAGTGGGACCAGTGACCCAGTCCTCCAATTTCACACCCCACGCGGTTGGCACTGGTTTGTAAGTGCCAAAGTGAAGCTTATACTTTGCACGTATCGGGTTATGTATGCTCAAACTTTGGAAGAACTGGCTCTTGATGTCAAAGAAATGTGTTGGTGGTACCAATATTTCTTTAACTTATAATTTGAAAGACTGAAGTCCAACCATAACTCAAGTGAGCAGATTTTGGAGGCTGTGATAAAGGGAAATTAATGATAAAACTTATATGATTCGGACGTTGTTATTGCCGAATACTTTTACGTCAGCACTCGATCCAGCGATATGCAGGTTCCTGACCGATAGATGTTCAAGAATGTGCATTAACCTACTGAGCATTCATATTGAGCGCAGTCAGTGCATGTTTGGCTCATCTCAGACACCAAATGGACACGGGCTAAGTTACTGTGTTTTTTTCCAAGCTGGAAGTAAAGTGTCTTGCGTATGTCTGCTCTCGCCTCTGTTTCCCAGACCTCTTCACCTCCACCCTGAGGTCTCCCCTCTCCCTCATGCTCCCTTAAGTATGCTTCCTTCTCATGGTTAATGTGGATGTTCCTGCTTTTTCAAGATGTATCATTTTTTGGAAGTCAAAAGCTGATCTAGACGCACGCCAAACGATGTCTGCTTTCAGGTAAAGTTGCTGTCCGTTCAGTATTCTGATGTGCTTTCATCTGCGCCACTCGGGGTGTTTGCTCTTTCACCTAATATATCTAAAGCACCCTTTCTGTTGGTATAGATGGTGAGGTTCACTGCATTTTTTAAGGTATTAGTATTGTAAATAACAATGCCTTGTATTTATGTTTTAAAACCCAAAACATAAATAGAAGGCATTGACATTTACAATGCCAATAGCTCAAACTCGTGTGAATGCAAGACCTATTGCATTACAAATGCTTGTTTTAATTGAGGGCCTCTGACGGCACTAGCCAAAACAATCGGCTTTGCAGGAAAACACACTAAAAATAACCCCAAAGGACTTACTGAAATAGCCATGGTGCTAAGCTCTACAACCGTAAACCAAGGCATTCAAGCGTGAGAGACACATAGGGGCATATTTACCAGCCCCTATCGCCACCACAGCGATGATGGTGATAGGGGCGTCACCTTAGTTACAAGGCAGCGTTAAGCCACTTAATGTGGCGTAACGCTGACTAGTAAATAAGCCCCCTTTCACTCTGAACTTAGCGTAAAAGGGAAGGGCAATGGGTGATGCGGTGGGAGTTACACTGCAACACCCATTGATTTCGATGCTTCCACCTATTTACAAGGGTGGTGTAAATTATAGGCAGGGAAAACCTGGTCTTCAACAGGTGAAGTGAGGAGAAATGCTTTGCTTCTCCTTTTTTTGCTGTTTTCGTGTGGGCTGCCTTGTGCAGCACACATGTAAACAGCAAATTGCCATTGATTGTTTATGTGCGGAAGGTCTCACTTCCTACACATAAACAATCATTAAAAATAAGACATTGTGTAATTTCTATGTGTGCTGCAATAAGCACCAGACAGAAGTTATAAAATGCCTTTGAAAGATTGTTTATGTGCAAGAAGGGAGACCTTCCTTCACATAAACAATCTATTGCGCAAGGGTGCATGCGTTGGCGCTAGGCTGCTAAATTTAGCGCCAGTGCAGGGGGAAACGCAGGGCTGCACCATATTCATGTAAACATGGCACCACCCTGCATTTTTAAAGTGACGAAGCGTGTCGTTAACCATCTTGGCTTAAAAATATGTTGTAAATATGCCCCGTAGGTCTTTACAACACCCCAAGTAGAGAAAACAACATATAGCCTCTTATCATGGCAACCAAAATCTGCCTATGCACCAGAGACAGAACAGTTTCATTTATTACTGCGCTTCCATGACAGTTTTGCAGAAACACTGCCCTACTAAATTCCTTGAAAGTGGCAGCTATGGAAAATAAATGCCTTAAAGAATGACCAATACATCAATGTAGAGAGCGAGGAAAGTATACAAACTAGCCTCACCCATTTGCAAACAGAACAATGATGTTGAACCTGTTCATGGTGCAAAACAGGACTAAGGAACTCCTTTCACATGTTGATATCCAGAGAGTACCGTTTCCATGACAGCACATCATATCAGCAGTGAGGGATGTGAGTGCCACCAGATGCATAAGGAGGAAGCTGCTAGCTGCCAAGATGCCGGGGATCTCCACCATTGGTCCAAAAAAACAGGAGCCATGTCAGTTTGTCAGGTTTTGTACATGAGATAAAAGCAGCTGCGGTCTGTGCATGTAACAGCTGTGGGGTGGTGGGGCCACGGGTGGGGGGGGTCAGGGGGGGATATCGAGGGACGATGCTGATGGAAAATTAAATAAATAATTAATTTCCCCTCTGCATCGTCCCTCGAAATCCCCCCGCACGCGGTGCCACTGCCCCACCACTATTACCCGCATGGACCACGGCTGGATAAAAGTACATACAAGTGTTATAAAGAAAGAGGAGACCTTTGCATAGCCGGAACTTCTGAATTGGCCGATCCTTATTGACCAACATTGGACAACCCTGGGTTCGACAGCAAAAAAGAGAGTGATAGGGACCAGCCAGGCAGCTAAAGATGGACACTGTAAGATCCTGCATTCCTGACAATATGCCTGGCAGAGATGGGCCAAGCAGATATGTATTCTCAGGCTGTTCCTGGCCAACTTGTAGGCCTCCCCACTTAACTACACAATATTACCAGCAAAAAAGAGCAATTTTGCAAGCCTGTCTGAACAGTAGGAATCCCAGCAGCACAGAAATGCACCAGTTGCAGCGGGGTGACCCTCGGCAGTAAGAAACTGGTGATCGTCCGTAAGACAGTAGTAGACCATAGGGTAGGTCATATGAAGGTCGACCAGCATGCGGTGGTACTGCTATCCTCTCTCACAAGTATGTAGGCAATGGTCCAAACCGTGTCAGCATAACTGCACGCTAAGAGTCCTAAGCCAGTCTCTAGTGGATTACCACACAACCAGTGCTTAATTTGTGAAAGCAATACTGCCGGTGCCGAGGCTCTGCTCAGAAGCCGACATATGGTGCCATTATACGTCAGCATGCCAAATACCAAGGCCTGGTAGTCTTTTATCCACTACTACTCACTCCGTTTCCCCTTTTCTCGCTCTCGCAGGTTCCTGCTTTTGCTTCTGAGGATTTTGCTGTCTTTTCTTCATCCGTCTTTCCGATTTGTGCTTTTTACCTCGCTCAGGAAATGTCTGATGAGGAAAAATAAGTGCCGGTCCCTAAAAATAAGTGATGGTGATCCCCTACGGCAACCACCAGCTCAAATTAGGCACTGTACACAACCCTGGGGGGCAGATTTACGTTTCCTGGCGCATCCCTGCAAATCAGCAGGGATGCGCCAGGAAACTTGCGACATGCATCTCAATCCTTGCGCCACCACGGATGCGCCGCATTTACAATGCAGCGCATCATTGTACAAGGAAATGCAGATGCGTTTCGCATCTGCTGCCGTAAGGTTGGTGCAGTGCTGGAGTTGTGTCGCGGGCGCGACGCAACTCCAGCACTGTGCCAACCTGGCCTATGCCTAACATGGTGCGTCAAGCCTTACGCTTGCTTCAAGCAGGCCCAAGGTTTTGACGCAGGGGGGTCGGAACAGTGACTGAGTGAAATCTTGTAGATTTCACTCAGCCACTTTTCCGAGGCGTTCCTGCACTGGAATGCCCCCCCCCTGCGCCAAAACGCCCACATGAAACCTGACGCAGGTTTCATGTGGCGCAGGGCTTTACAACGTGACGCATCTCCCTAGATGCGTCACGTTGTAAACACCCCGCAGCATGGCACTGGTTTTACGCTGCCATTGCGTCACAGTGATGCAACGGCGGAGCAAAAGTGGCGTACGGGGCTTGTAAATCTGCCCCTAAATTCCTCCTGGAGTAGCGTAAATAACACAGCTGCCTGAGCTCTGCTCTGCATGGCCGGTAAAGCTGTGGCCAGCAAGCTCCTACAACTTCCTTTAGTACTTTCCTTGCAGTTTTCTGGTTGTGAAAGCCAAGTGTGCACTTCACAATACAAACAAAGTCGACATGCAATAAGAAAACGGGAGGAAAGAAACACCTACGGCTCAGTTCTGTGCACCTGACATGCGCGACAGGAAGGATGCACACCGTGCGCGACACAGAGTAGTCTAAACAAGCAAAACGTGAAACAACAGACAGCAACAGAGCTCACTCAACAGCTCTCCAAACACTGCACCGACCACAGCAAAGCACGATGCACGAATGCAACACAGCACACATGCACAAGAGGAAATCTCACACGCTAAACAGACAAGTGCCGCAAATTAGAACCAGATAATGACCATTGCTCAAAGACCATTACTAGAATTATGGCGAAAATAATATTTCAAAAAGAGAGCAACACACAGTGAAACACTGAGACCCAAATGCAACTAACACAGAAGTGGAAAAATAAATCAGCAAGGATGAGAAATACAGAACATATACAAAGACAAATACAGGACAGACAGTGAAGGGAGTGAGGCAAGATGAAACGGCAGAGAGAGATGTGAAGGGAAGTCTGCCATTGACATAACTGTGAAGCTCCGGGTAACATAAACCCACGCATAGGGATACAATGAAATATATATTTATTTTTAGGCTTTAGCTATGATGTGGGGTCTAGATCTCATAGGGTTGCTGGAACTTGGTACAATACTTCTCCTGGACATGACCTCTGCCATTACCCTCGCTCCGGATCTGGTGGCTCTGTGGACTAAGGCATCCACTCCAGTGAGCTGTGTTGACCTCATGGTCACAGGTTCATAATCCCGGCGGGTTCACTCAGCTTTTCATCCATTTTAGGTCGATAAATTGAGTACCATTGAGTTGGGTAACAATAAATATCTGTTATTGAGCAAAAAGATATCTACGGGTGAAAGTGCGCATTACAAATACATGTTATCTTATTCCATGGGAAGGGTGCTACAGGCCTCATCCATGCAACATGCACCCAGTCCAGCTGCAGGCATGTGACAGTTGAGGCAACGGGTGTAGCTGCACCAGTTCCCCGAGATGAAGAGAGTCAGACCAGCAGACCGGAAGTATGCATGTATAACGTGGTGCTCAATATGTCCTCGGTGCCCAAAGCATGGTAGTGCCAGATGGCTCATTTTATGACCTGCATCGCGACCTGTGGCAACTGTGTTACACTAATGCCCCTCGTTCTTGCACAAAAATGCATGAAATTCGCCACTGTTGAATACTTCCCACTGCTCCTTGGAGTTGCCTGCAGGGAGTACACTGGAGGAAAGTGTCTAGAAATATGTGCTATGTCATATGGGAGGAGTGCTTGATTTGTAAAAACAATGAAGTGCCAGGGCCCTCGTCAGGAAGCCTTTGCTGCATGCACCACACACTCCCTGTGCCAGACTACTTGAGGCCCCCAAAACTATAAAAATGGCTAGAACGGCAGGTATTAGTTGTTTTTATTGTATTTTGAATTATTAAATAACTATTGTTCTGCTCATCTCTAAATAACACAAACAGCGCCCCATGTGGCAGCTGTCATAAGTGCTGGTGTTGACAATTAAGTGCCGGTACCGAGTACCGGAAACCACTGGTTCAAATTAAGCACTGTATGGGAGTCTGGTGATCCATGGGATAGCAAATCCCCAAAAGTATGATACTGTAGACAAACCTTCTCCCTCTCAGCTCCCCCATAACCACCACCACAACCAATGTGTGTCTGTCCATCCCCACACCTCACATTCTCTGAGAGCGCGTATTCTGCCAGGCCTACAAACAGCTCACACTTTCAGGCACTTTAACACTGTGGCCTATAATACCAGCGGCCACCCAGGTGCCAGCTGTAAAGTGTTACTCAGTACAGTTCTAGCCACTTCCAGAAAGTAAAGCATCAAAGGCGATCCTCCTTCAGTCCTAGGGTAGTGTCCTCCCTTGACTACCTAGTTGGGGTGCTGCACTTGGCAGGGGTACAGTCTTTTTTCTATACCACCAGGGAACAGAACTACCCATCCCCCTAACTACGAGCCTAGTATGCATCTAACACGTTTTCAAGACATTCGAATTTTCTAGAAATGTTTATCAGATGTCAGTCTTGGAATTAAAATACACATCTGTCTCATGCGCCACACCAGTTCCAGCAGCTTTGCTGAGCTAAAGTCCACCACTGGCCCTCATCCCTGGTTGGCCGACTGCCAGCATTTTGTTTTTGATGGTTCCTTTAAAATTTGTCAAAAGGGCCTTTTTCTATATCCCATTCGAACCCAAAAATATTAGGGCCCTTCAGATGGTATCTGAAAGAGCTGCACCTTGACAAGCCCACATGGACCAATCTAGTGTTTCATGGTTTTGGGGGCGATAAATGTGTGTTTTCATGTTATCTCATTTCAGCACCCCAGATATTACAGGACTTACCCTCCTCGGAGGCACTTTGGTCAAGGTGGAAGATGACTGTGAGCAAAGTGCAGGTAAACAGCTTTGGAGTATGGAAACTTCTAGGCAAGTTTGTCCCCTGTACCGATGAGACAACTTTAGCTGCTTAGAGAGTCTCAAGAACTCTCCGTCTGCATTCATCCAAATAGAAATAGAACTTGTGACCAAGATTCCAATGACATTCAATAGTTGTGTATAAGAATCACCTGCGGCTCTCAGACATTCTGTGTCTTCCAAAGCACTGAGGGGCAGATTTACAAGAAAGTGACGCATCTGTAGAGATGCGCCACTTTCCCTGCACCACCCTGAGAAACCCTCGCGCCACCATGGATGTGCCATATTTACAATACGGCGCACCATGGCGCAAGGATTGACAGATGCATCAGAAATTCTGACGCATCTGTTGGGGCAAAAGTCACATATTGCTGGAGTCGTGTCGCAAGCACGACGCAACTCCAGCAATGCATTTTTAGGCCTATTCCCACTACACTGCGTCACTCCTTACGCCTTCAAGCAGGCGTAAGGTTTTGACGCAGTGGCATTCTAGAAGTGATGCAGTGAAATCTTGTAGATTTCACTGAGTCCCTTTTACGAGGCTTTCCTGCGTGGAAACGCCCACCCTGCATACATTATACCTGACGCAGGTATAATGTGATGCAGGGCTTTACAATGTGACACATCTCCTTAGATGCATCACGTTGTGAATTGGCCGCAATTTTTGCGCTGCCGCTGCGCATATAAAGTGACGCAACTGCAGCGAAAAAGTGCTGCAAGGGGCTTGTAAATCTGCCCCTGAATGTCCAGCCTCGGTAGCCACACTCAGGGGCAGATTTACAAGGAACTGACGCATCTGCATAGATGCGTCAGTTTCCTTGCGTCAGCACCAAACGTCCTTGCGTCACTATGGATGCGCTGTATTTACAATACAGTGCTCCATGGCACAAGGATTAACAGATGCGTCAGAAATTCTGAGGCATCTGTTGGCGCAAAAGTGATGCATTGCTGGAGTTGCTCATGAAAGTGACGCAACTCCAGCAATGCGTCACAATAGTTGGGTGAGTCCCATCAAAAAGCCCTGCGTCATTCCTCACGCCTGGTCTGCACAGGCGTAGGGATTTTGACACAGTGAAGGCGTAGAGGGATGCAGTGAAATCTTGTAGATTTCACTGTGTCAGTTCTACATGGCTTTTTGCGTGGGAACGCCCACCCTGCATACATTATACCTGACGCATCTATAATGTGACGTAGGGCTTTACAACGAGATGCATCTCCCTAGATGCGTCACGTTGTAAATGGGCCGCAACATTTACGCTGCACCTCCATCACAAAAGTGACGCAACGGCGGCGCAAAAGTCATGCAAGCTCCCTGGTCATTGAAGACCTGAAGTTTCTCTTGAAGGGTGCCCACTCCTGTACAGCCCACCAGGAAATCTGACCACAATCAGTGTATCTAATTGAGCTCTCAGGACACCCGAGGGCATATTTGATTATGACACTTTACCCCGCACGCTTTTACAACGCGTGCCATTAGCCCACATTTTTTACTCCGCAAAATCTTTTACAACGCAGGGCTTTACAATGCATTCCCCATTACAACACCATTTACTATTCTAACCCCACCGGGGTGTTACTTTGGGGAATGCGTTGTAATGGTTTGCAGTGTAAATCCCGGCAAAGGTTTTGCGGAGTCAAAAATGCGAGGTAACGGCATGCGTTGTAACACATGCATTGTAAAGGATGTTTACCCGCAAGGATGCACCGTATTTACAAAATGTCGCGCACCCCAGCGTTTTCCTTAGCGCTGGTGCTAAATTTAGCTGCCTAGCACCAATGCAGACACCCTTGCAAGGAATGATAGTTTATGTGCAGGAGGGTGTCCTTTCCTGCACATAAACAATCAATAATGGTGATTTGTAACTTCTATGTGTGCTGTTTTATGCAGCACACATAGAAATTGCAACTTGTCATTTTTTAATGATTGTTTATGTGCAGAAAGGGACAGCTTCCTGCACATAAACAATCACTAGTGGTGATTTGCTGTTTTTATGTGTGCTGTGGAATGCAGCACACATAGAGACAGCAACAACGATAAGAAATTAATAATTTCTCCTCATTTCGCCAGGTTAAGACCAGGTTTTACCTGGTTTTATTTTTGGTGCTGCCTCTTATTTATGTAAATAGGGGGCAGTATCAAAAAGCAATGGTTGTTGCGGCGGAATGTCTACCACAACACCCATTGCCCGCCCATTTCATGCTAAGTGTTGCGTGAAAGGGGCCTTATTCACAAGGCGGCGTTAGGTGGCTTAACGCCGCCTTGTAAATACGGTGAAGGGCTTATCGCCATGTGAACGTCACAACAATTGACATTCTGATGGCGATAAGCTCTTGTAACTATTCCCTCAAGTCTGTTAGTGAACTAAAAAAGTTCAACCATGACTGGTCAGTTCAAAGATGCAGATCCACGAAGAAAATTTGATAACATAAACTGTGACTGTGAGGCAAAAGAATCTCGTGGAAATTCAGAATAGACAATTGCAACTGGTGGATTTAAATGTATTAGTCCCTTTAGTATATCTAGTAGTTCAACTCAACATGTCAGAGCCAAGACAGTCTCAAGGGTGCTGGTGGAGACCTTGATATAGTGACTAGAAGCATCCTAAAAAGGACAGCTGCTACTAAAACCATGACCAATTCAAGTTCAGTGGACACATGCAGGACTTTTCTCCAAAACCCCTGAACCAAGCCACACCTTCTGAGCTACCATTACCTACTACAGGCTGTGAGGGATTGTTCATTGACTCTCTGTCTGGTAGTAAACATAGCCCCATGCGCCATAAAGGTGATAGCCGCCATCTTGGCTGTGAAAAGAATGCTTTGTGGCATTTCTCAGGAACCATTGGTGCTAGGCACTTTTGTTTTCCAACTGTTCTTGTATTCTACTGGTGCATTCTTTTAGTCGAAGAACTACCTCTGTCAGAACAATGATCTTTACCAAATGTGATAATTTAAGTTACATTGTAGCTGGGACCGCGTGCCCTATACCTCCCCTGAATCTGCTCGACCACAGTTGCTACTGCTGAGGCCAGGTACCTAAGGGAGTTTTGACTGACCTTTGCAATCAACAAAATCAAGGATCATAAGACATCGAGGACAAAAGGCAGAGGGGCATATTTACAAGGAGTTAACACAACCAGAACGTCACTTTTTCAGACGTCTGGTGGCGTTAAGTCCTTCGTCTTATTTACAAGTCTACGTTAAGCAACATGACATGGCTTAATGCAGCTTTGTATATAAAGCCCCTATTCATGCAGCACTTAGCGTCAAAGGGTCGTGCAATGGGTGTTGCAGCGTACGTTTTGCCGCAACACCCATTGCTTTTTGACGCTGCCTCATATTTACAAGGTAAGCTTCAGTGCCAAATATATTGCCACGCAATACCTAGTCTTAAGCAGGCGATATATGTGTTTCATTTCTCCTCGTATTTTGTCCTTTCCATGTGTGCTGCGTTCTGAAGCACACATCGAAACAGTAAATCATCTGTGAAGATTGTTTATGTGCAGTAAGCACATAAAAAATCACCCCTGCATGGCAGGCACCCTTGCAACATGGCGCAAGGCTGCCTGCGTTGGTGCTAGGCAGCTTCTTTAGCGCCAACACTAGCAGGCCCGGACTGGCCATAGCGGGCACCGGGCAAACCCCCGGTGCGCCGCACGGGTGGGGGCCGGTTTTGGGCCCCTGGGGGCCGTTTTTGTTACAGGGCCGTTTTTGCAGCATAGCTGCAAAATCGGCCCTGTAACAAAATCGACCAAAACCGGCCCTGGCAAAGAGCTCGGCGGCACCCCCAAACCCCGGGGGGCCGGCCGAGCACTTTGCCAGGCCCGGTTTTGGTTCCCAGTCCGGCCCTGAACGCTAGGCGAAACGCAGGGGTGCACTGCATTCTTGTAAATACGGCGCATACCTGCATTTTGAAACTGACGGAGCGCCCCGTCACCAATTTTGGCGTAACACTGCGCTCTGCCAGTTTCTAGTAAATATGCCCCAGTATCAGCTTTGATTAGCGGACAGGCCTCCCCATCGGCTGGAGGGCCTGGAGAAAAAGGCCAATAAACACAGAAGCACGCGGCCTAGCCCAGTCACGGGCTCTGAACTGCACGGGTCAGGCCGGTCTTGGCGCGGTATCTTTCGAGCTCGGTTTCAGCCCCTGAACGGCAGCTGCTGAGTCTGCTACATTGGGAGGGAGTCCTGGTTGCCTCCCAGCTCAGCAGTGAGCAGTTTGAAGAGTCAGCACTTGAGCAGCTCTCTGGGTGGGACAAGGAAAAAAAGAAATCAAACAATTGTAGCAAACAAAACAGCTTTGTACAAGCCGAGGGATGGGCCAGTTGCTGCACGCTGGCCTGGCACACTCACCCGGGCTTGTCGGAGCTTTTGCAGCAACGAGGGATGCTTTGTATCTGGGGCGTGTGCACACTGGGGTGGAACAAGTCTGTCCTCGCCGAAGATGCCAATGTGTGGGAAAAGATCGAAAGATGCTGACCGGGGCAATACATGGCATCTGAGGGTGGCAAAGGGAAGGGAGCGACTGAGAAGGTGGAGGGAGCTGGAAACAACAGACAGCTGTCAAAGAGAGCGACATTCATGGGTGTGGAAGAAGGAGCAAACTGGGGGTCATTCACATGCATACATACTGCAGTAACACATTAAAAAAGTCCATGCACTCACATGGGCGGGGAGGGGGGAGAGGTGCATCAACTACTTACATGTTTTGGAGATTAAAGAAAATGTTGAGGGGTTGCACCAGTTACTGTCACACTTTATTAAGATGTAGGAAAAGGTTTGCGACCTTCGTGAAGTTGTGCTAATTATTTACATATTGTAGCAACTATAAAAGATGACTTACCTGTAGAGGGTTGCAGGGGACAATCAAACAAATTACTTACAAATAGGGGTTTGTATGAAGTGCATGCACGCAGTGGCAGCATGTACCTTCACACACAAAGTAGCATGTACAAAAAGGTTACGTAGCCATGTGGGGTTGTATCAGTTAATTATAATTTGTATTAACATGTGGTAAATGTTTGGATTCAGATGTTTGGTTCTGTCAATGGAAATAGTGTGTATTTGTGATAAGTTGCCTTTGCCCTTTGCCCTCTGGTGTCATTCCTTGCTCTCTGTGGCAAGAGATGGGGATCTGCAGGGTTGTCTTGGAGTGTCAGTGGGGTCCCCGCTATGGGCCTGTAGGGCATGTTCAGAGTCCTTTTTTTGTTTGGCCGGAGTGCCAAATTTGGTGTCATCATAGAGGGCTCCATGGTCTTGTTGCAGGTGGTTGTTTTCGGCTCGAATTGCTACCAGATTGGGGGCTCTCTTGAACCATACAACGTTGCGTGTGATAGTTTCCATTCCTCAAGTGGCGGAGATCATGGTGATCATGGTGCCTTTGCGGTTGACCATAAGTAATGTCCCTCTCTCATAGGGAGCTCGGTACTTCCATCCCAGGGTGTGATCGTGGAAGAATACATGATCACCTCTGCAAGGTTGTTCTCTTGGGCTCTCAGGTCGGCAGATGCCTGGTTATTGTTGTTCCTTCTTCTTCGTTTGCTGTCTGTTGCATTTAATTGAGGTGGTCACCACTTAGAGGTCATAGGTAGTTATCCGGCTCCCCTCCAGAACATAAAAGATGCTGTGGAACAGTATGTCACAGAGTGAGGAGTGGTTCAGAATGCCCTCAGAAAATTATGCAATGATCACACAGAATCCTCTTGCTAATCCACCCCAATTCTGAGCACTTTCGTCAAAGTCCTCATAAATTGTTCAACATCCCCATTCGCTTAGGGCCACCAATTGGTGATGCGCCTATGCTTGATGTTGAGAATGTTGAGGTAGGTTCAAAAGGAATTCCCTCCACTTTGGCATCCGTCCCAGGAAACCACAGTTTTTCACAGATCCATGCCTTTATCTTAGCTTTCCCTGTGCCCCGGGGTGTTCTGGGGCCACAACAACATCTTATAGCACCCTGAGGACCAATGTCCACTGTCCTTGAAGGACTAGTCCATCTCTAGTTGAGCTGATTCCAGTGTGTGTTCGCCACATTGGTTCTAGGGCGCTTCTCAAATCACTGTCAAGTTTATTACACTTCATGAGGAATGTAACCCACTGTTTCGACTTCATGTCTTCTATGGTTCATTCTAGACAGGGGTCTTGTCATGAGGCATGTGCTAGTTCATCAAGCAAAAAAGCTTGGGGGCATGCTGTCCGAGATATGACCCAAATATATAGCTTCGTCTGCTTGTCCTCCTCTGCACCTGTCCTCAGGTGTCTGGAAGGAAAACTGCTGAGTTGTTGCTGCATATGCCCATTTCTCGATACGAGGCTGTGGATGGTTGGATGTGCCCTTGAATCTGTTTATTGGTGACTTTTGATCTGTGATGACTCGAACCCTCAATCAATCAATCAGGAGTTTGTATAGCGTAGCTACTCACCTGTGAGGGTCTCAAGGCACTAGTAAATATTTGATTTTATGGTGAGTGCCTCATGCTCAATTTGGGCATATCATGCCTTGACGTCAGAGAGGGTGTGACTTGCGGAAGCTATGGGTGCCCACTGGTCCGCCATTGTCACTGCACTAGAACCACTCCACGGCCCACCGGGCGGGTCTCAGCGGTTAGCTTGGTTTTCTAAGTTCAAAATAGGCCATTGTAACATCGTGGAGCAGGGTATTCTTCATCTTTTTTAATGCTATTTGTTGGGTTACGCTCCACTCCCACTTCGTCTGGGCTTTCATGAGTGCTCTCTGGGGGTCTCTGAGGGTGGGGAGATTAGGAATAAATAGGCCACAGCAGTTTTTCATGCCAAGAAAGCTTCAAACTTCGGAAACCAATTTCGGGGCTGGGTCGTTCTTGATGTCATCGGACTTTTTCGGGTCTACACTGATTTTGTCAGATGAGAATATATTGCCGAAGAACTCAACTTTTTGAAGAAGGAACATTTGGCACGGTTAAATGTCAGGCTGCAGTCATATATTCTTTGTGGATCAGTGCAGATGTGTACATAGTGCTCATCTTTGGATTTGGACTAGATGAGAATATCATCACTAAAGTTGATTGCCCCAGGGTGGCCAGATAGAGTCCCTCGTATCGTGTTTCAAAAACTATCTGTGGCTGAGGATATGCCAAAATTCAGCTTGGTGTAGCGGCACAGGCCGAGGTGGGTAGAGAAACTATTGATATATCTGCTTTTGGGGTCAAGAGTTAGTTGATGGTAACCAGAGATTAGGTTGATCTTCAAAGACCACTTAGCTCCCATAAGATCAGCTATGATGTCATCCATTGTGGTTGTGATGTTGCATTCCCTCCTAATCCCCTAATTGGGAAGCGTCATGTCAATGCAGATTCTCACTGCTTCTGGCTGCAAGGGCATGGGTGCAATCACCTTCGGAGAGAGACACGAGTTAGGAACTGTGACTTTCTCTATCACTTCAAGCTGTTCGAACCTTGCGAGTTAATCCTCTATGTGTGGAGGAGGTGAAATGGAATGAGGTGATGCCACAATTGACTTAATGGATAGGTCCATATGCAGTTTAACCATGTAGTTTTTCAGGCATTCCAACCCAGTGAACACGTCTGAATTCATGTAGAATGTAGTCTAGTTGGTGATGGCACACTTGTGCTGCAATAACCTCTAGTCCCAGAACTTCTGCTGTTTTGCAACTGATGAGTGGGTAGTTGAGTTTCATGATGACATAGAATTTGGTGTATGACTCCTGTGGCAAACTGTGCTGGCAAAGGCTCTGGCTATGGGAAGAGGGGTATACTCCCGTAGGTGAAGAGTTTGGTTTTGTTGTCACTTAGGGGAACCTATTCTTTCAGGGTTTCATGGGTGCCCCATACCATCACATTGACTGAGGTGGCAGTATCGATGAGTGTGTGTGAGAAGCTGGCCTGGTATATGATGTCCACTAATGTAAGTGGGCACCTTGCACCAGTCCAGACAACCCTTACGGTGATTTAAGAGGTCTTAGACAAACTTAGATAGCTCTCTAAGTGGTAGCTGTGGAGAGCAGCCTTCAGGCTTAGTCTTGAAGGAGTGTAAAGCAGCTTGTTTTACCAGTATGCAATCTTATAGTATAGATTAAATGAAAAAGAACCACACAATGTATTTATAAAAATATGTATGTATTATATAACACTATCTGGTACGTTACAGTGTCTCCCACACGGAGATGGACACAAAGCACACAATACTTTAGCAAATAAATCACAGTAAATAGCACTAATACACAGTGGGCCCCAGGGGGGACCAAACCATATACTAAGAAAGTGGTACAAGTCTATGTGGCTCAGGGAATCTCTAGGCTTGTCAGGCATTAGTGCTCGGACAGTTTGGACTGGGTTACAGGCTGGCATCTGCATGTTTCCCCCATTGTCTTCTAGTGCTACTGCTGCAACCCTGTGCAAAGTGGTTGTACTTGCCGCACTTCGCGCATGTTTTCTCCTGCACCGGACATTGGGCTGGAGGGTGGTGGTCTCATCCACTGTGCAAATGGACACAGTGGTCATGGCTTTCAAGGTGTGCCCAGTGGGTCGAGTTTTATGCACCAGGTCCACGGTTTCAATTTTGATTCTTGGTTTAAATGTGGTTGGTGGTGTCATGGTTATCTTTGCTAGGGTCTCCTTTATGCATTTCGCTCTGCTGTGCGACAACTCATGAGCACGGTCCAGAGTCAGCATGTCTTCCAACTTGATGCCTGTCTCCCTCAGTATGAGCCTCCGAGGCACACTGGATTTGCACCCTTGGATGATCTGAGCCCTGATCGCTTTGTGGGGATCACTGTCTGTGCAAGTGCTTGCCATTTCACTCACCCGCACGTAGAATGGGCTCATCGTCTCTCTATTGCGCTTGTTGTACCTTGACGCGCTCAAAGTATGGGTTAATCTGCGGTTCGAAATCGCATTGAGCACTGTCACCACTGCTTCATAGTCATCTTCATCACCAGTGTTGGGGAGATTTTCAACATTCTGAATACTTCCTTGGCGGCACAGTGTAACAGGAGCGACTGTTTGACCACAGGGTCGGTCTCGCGTATGGCTCGAAAGTAATTGGTAAGTCTGTTGAGCCAAGCCATCTCGCGGCTGCTGTCACAGGGTTGGACTCACTGAAAGGCTGGAGTATGTTATCTGCTGGGTGGACCAGATTACCAACCGCATGCATCGCAGCCGCAGGACGGCCTCCTGCATTGCCCGGCGTAGCACCGGCAGGCTGCAGGCTGGGCTGGTCTTGCTCTTGTGACGTCACAGACAATCGGGTGTGGCAGGAGAAAGTGGCTGGGAGAAGCTGAGCAGTGTGGTTGGCAATTGCTGAGGCCAGTGCACATTCTGTGGGGGGCAAAGAGGCTGCGCCTCAAAAGGCACTTCTGAGGGACTCACCCCCTTGCGGAGGTGTGTCACTAATGACCCTGGCTGTGGCGCTGCTGTGAGTCGAAATAGAGACTCACACGTGGTCTGGCAGGTGAGGTGGAGGCGAGGAGTCCATTGGTAGGGCACCGTGGGCATCAGGTAGGGAACTCCATGTAGCACTGTCGCTCCCGGGCGGGGGCTGCAGAAAGGCTGGGTCGTGGCCATTACAGCATGCAGAGCTGCGTCGGGGCTCTGCTGGGAGCAGCCCGGTACCAGAGCCACTTGTGCAGGGCCCACGTCTGAGGTTTGGGCACGGAAAGAGTGGACAGTGTGGCATGTTCCACAAGAAGCGATAAAAGAGAGAGGAGAGAAAAAGAAGATGGCAGGCTGGAGTGTGCTGAGCCAACAGGTGCCAGGGACGAGGAAAATAGACGAATTGAAAGGGCCACGATGGAGACAGGCGAAACCAGAGACCCGAGAAGAAAGGAGCAACAGAAAAGGGATCTGGGCTTATAGGAAGAAGAGAGGGAAAGAAGGATTGGAGAATGACGGACAAGAAGTTGATGGGATATTGAGATGGACGAGTAATGAGAGTGAGCATGTGAAGAGAAGGGAAAAGGAGCAGTGAATGAAGACAGTAGAGAGGTGTTACTGGTGACTGCTGGGGGCGAGGTAAGGGTGACAGTGAGGAATGCGATAAGGAGAGAGACAGGTGCCAATTGCAATATGAGTGACAGATGGCTAAGAGGAATTACAGAGCGTACTCCGCTGTATGTGCAGAAGATCATGGTGACTCACGGGGAAGAAGCCATAGGGGAAGGCCTGGGGCTAGGAGGGGGAGAAGTTGTGGGACCTCATGGCAAAGATGGACAAAGGGATACCCTAGACTGGTGAAGGACAGAGAAGAGTGGAAGAGACAATGCGGGAAGAGAGGAACAAGTTTGGAGAAAGGGTCTGGGCAGGGGTGTTGCTCCAAGGGGGGTGTTTGGGGTGTTACACCCCCCTAAAAAATGTATTCTGTAGTAAATAGTTGGGTACACGTGCTTCCAGTTGGGTAATGTTAAGTGTCTGATTTCACCTGGGACTTTTCCATGCTCCCACTGACAGAAACATACACATTGTCCCTCTTTAATGTTTGGAGTATATTTTGTACCCCTAACAATGAGCACCCTTCTCTCTTTCTATTTCCCCTTTAAGCCCCCCTCAAGTCCTGCTTCTCATTTAATGTGTTTTAACAAGATGTTCCAGCGTGATTGTTGGGAAATCTGAACCGCCCCCAATCATAGTGACGCCCCTGGGTCTGGGGAGACCCAAGAGGTAGCTTGAGAGGTTTCAGAAGGGAGGAAGAGGAGCTTGAGTGGGTAACGACAGACAGATCAAAATGTAGAGAGAAACAAGGACAGACAGTGACATGTTTCGGAAGTAGAGGCAGTGAAAATGAAGGAAGGCTGGCAGTGAGATTGGGTATGTGGAAGACTATAGGAGGATTGGACGAATCTGACAGAGATAAAGGATGGCTATAAAGGATGTGCTCGAAACCCTGGAAAGTGTGTGGGCGTGGATGATAAAACAAAGGAAGACTGTACAAGGTTGAGACCGGTGAAGAAAAAGTTAGTAGGAGGGCCAGAAATGGCACCAGAAACAAATAGGTGAAGAAAAGCGCATGAAGGTAGGGTTGGGGGGGGAATACACAGGGGAGATTGAAGGAAGGGATCAGGAAATACAACAAAAATTACAACAGAGGTAGGTGGGGACAAGGATAAAGATGCAGCTGAGCTGAAAAAGCACAATGGAAAGATTAGAAACAGTGTATCATCAACATATAAGGGTTTGACCAGACCACTGGGGTCGCATTTGGTGTTATTCACAGAGGAGAAAGCAAGATTAGATTGAAGTCTTTAAACTAGTATACAGTGAGATAAGACCAAAGGAGGAGCTTAAAGAGGAGGGAAGGGATTTGGCAAAGAGGCTGAAAGTGCCTGCGACCATGGAGAATTGGACCGATGCCTTCTCTTTGTATGCCAGGGTGATACGGGAGAGAATCCCTGCATGCAGTGTGTTTTCATGGAAATTACTGGGCGTATTCAGACAAGCTCACACCTGTTTCAGAGGACCGGCATGATTACGGTATGACAAGGAACATAGGGCAAGCAAGTGGGAAAAGAGGTGTGTGGCTTGGGATGAACTGGGCATTAATTTATAGCTTCACTTAATGGCACTCCCAAGGCCCTTATTAGTAAGACACATGGTAAGTAGGCATTCGGTGGTTACTTGCCAACCTCCCTTTCAGGGCACCCAACCCAGGGAGATGATGAGTTTTTTGCAGTCTTCTGCAAGAAACTCCTGAGTTTTAGGCCCCAGAAACCACAAACCAATTGCAAATCACCTGTGGATGGTGTGCTTTGGGTAATGACCAGTCCTCTGATACTTACAGGATTATATGTTGGCTAGTGAGTCCCGAACTACTTCCCCACGGATGAACACACACAAGAATGCACACTATATATTTTTAAGACTTCAAATCAATGTCCTAAAGTAGTGCAGATGATATACATAGAAGTAACTATAAAAACAAACAATTTAGTGGCAAAGATTGAAATTATTAAGCAAAATACCAAAAAGGATGGCAACTTTGTGACAGGTATTTCAGAAGTTCATTTCATGGTATGATGGAAGCAGTCCCCTTTCACCAAACCCTCCCTTCTAGCTCCTAGCTAAGATGTTTTAGAAACAAAAGTGCCCATCTAAGGGTGTGATTTAGAGTTTGGCGGACGGGTCACTCCATCAGAAACGTGGCGGACATCCCGTCCACAGTATTACAAATGCATTATATCTAGGGCTCCCGGTTTTATGTTTTGTTTTTTTAACATTTCCGTCTGTATTTATCCATATTTATTTTATGTTTTGCGTATAAATGTAGTTGTAAAACTGTACATTTCCATATTTATTTAAATGATAGACGTGCACTCATACTTTAATTTCTGTCGTGTTTTAGCTTTTTAAGGTGCCAAATATTACATAGCAGTACATTTACTGGCTAATAATAGTATTATACCACAAATGTAAGTTGATACATGTAGTTGTTTAAAGAAATTTCATCCTGTTTTTTAATTTCCCATGCTGTCCATCTGCTCAGCTGTTGGGCTATATTTCATGAATGACAGCACGAAGAGTCACTTAAAAGAAGCAAACTTTCTGTATTTATCCACTTTAAAAAATAAATGCAGACAGAAAACACATTGTTTTCTGTCTATATTTATCTGTAAAAATCCGTAAAAACGGAAAACAGGGAGCCTTGATTATATCCAATGGCACTTGTAACACAGCAGATGAGATACTCGTCACGTGTGTGAGAGAGTAACCCGTCCGCTGAACTCTAAATCTGGTCCTAAGTCTGTTGAGGTTGCCTCTATCTTGCATACATTTGCCAAACAACCAGTCTGTTGTTCTGTTCTTCGCAAAGGCTGTTTTGGGTATCGTTTGTGGCAGTCGCTAGTGAGCTGATAAGGCCAGGCTAACTCTGAGAAGCTGATGGCCTTCCCTGAGGATCTTTGCAGTTCCAGCTGCACAAACTAAGTCTTCCAGGAAGTTTAAGATTCTTCTCTGGTGATTACATGTCTGTACCAAGCTTAAATGCACTATTCTGGTTATTTTTAACAGGTCAGGTCTCTTGCTGAATGATGCAAAATGCAAGAATGAACATATTAATTTTGTTGTGCCATCACTGAATTCTATCAGAAAATACAAATCACATGAATACGTATATGTGAATAACTGAGGCGCTATCAACCTATTATAAAGCAAATGTTATATGTTGTACAGGGGGAATCAATACTCTTTTATAACTGAAAAATGCCCACTCAGCTACATGAATATATGAAAAGCAGTGTGGTGACTTAAGCAGAAGAACTAAAAGATTACACTAGAGAGATGGGAAATTACGATTCCAAAGCAATGTAGGAAAATATGGAGGAGCATGTTGGTCATACAATAAGGGTCCTTGCACACAACAGTACTGCAATTTCAAGCACAAATGCTCTAAGTGTGGGGGCAAGGCACATGGTGTTGCAATGCACAGTGGCAGGTTAAGAGAACTGAAATAGTGAAAGAGGAGGAAAAGGAGGGACTTGAAGGGCTTTCCCACAGAGACAATACTCCTGTTAAAAGACAACACCAATGGGCAGAGAATTCCAACAGCTCTAACAAAACGAAGGACTCAGTTCTGAAATAACTAATGAAAGAAGTAGACAGTGGGAGAATCGGACGTCCATTATTATTCGTGCCCTTAGACAACTTCATTATATATCCCCTGAGCAGCATACCAAAAAAGTGAGAGGTACTTATAGACTGAACCACAACTTGTCTTATGTAGTCAACAATTGACTACATAAGAGAAGACTTACCGTAACACATGGCAGTAGGAACAAGGTCATAGACATGGTAAGGAAATGTAACAAATTAACTAATATGGCAACTATATGGAATTGGTCAGCGCAGTGAAGGAGGAATTCCCATATGTTACCATTGAGTCACGCTCTGGGGACACAGGGGCTTTTGAAATTGAGATAAATGGTCAACTGGTTTTATCCAAACTGGAGCTTGGTGGATTTCCCTATGAGAAGGATCTTATGGAAGCCTTAAGACACGCATGCAATGGTGATCCAGTGGAAAAAATCACCAACAGCCGTGCACCCTGTGTCATATTGTGATCTTGTGTGCTCCCTTCTATCATCATGTGACCTCCCCTTGTGCCGATAAGATTTGTGCCTTCCCTTCTCACTTGCTTTCAGCTGGTCACTTACATCATGTAACCCACTGACCTCTTGTCTACCTCCTTTGTAACTCCTCTGTGCTACCCTTTGACTTTTCCTGACCTACCATGGCCTGTGGCCATTTCTTACCTCCAGATAACACTGTGTGACTTCCAAGTGACCTCTTCAATTCACAGTGACTGGCTTTCTTTTGATCTGTCAATGAGCTTGTGTTTACCTCGATATACTAGCATCTGACCATTTGACCTCTCTGACCTCTTGACCTGGTTATGCCACATTTCTATCTTTTCCATTGCCTACAAGTCACCCTCTCACTTTCCCATGTCACTCAGTGATCTCACTATGAATTGTTGACCTATGCCAACATGTGGTCGCTTATTAATACCTTCCAATACAGTTAGCGTTGGGACACCCTATTGCTGAGGCAGCCATGCGCTTATAAATATTTTTTTTTAAAGTGTGATGCAAAATTTGCTCTTAGATTGATCCCTGTGCACTAGGGGTGGGTGGAACTTGCAAGGTACATGAGAACTCTGCGAGATTCTGCACATTTCCACGAATTAAAGGAATTAGGCATGTGATGCTGCTTGCGCTGCTCCCTTGAGAAATCAGTGAATGGCACCACGTGGAGTGCCAGAGGACGCTGCTTTTCTAGTTGATTTTGCTGCTGCTAAAGTAGATTTTCTATTCGAGATGCAGCTTACTGTCCTCGAACGGTTGCATCCGCCTGCGTTGGGGAAATCTTGCCCGGTGCCCTTCTAGCAACTGAAAATCACATATGGGGATGCCAAATCTCGCTCGCCAACTTACCATTGGTGAGCGGCGTGCAAGAAAAACTCAGCCGGCAGAGCAGAATTTATCGCCCACTCCTACTGTTCACCCAGAAGATTTTGAGGTGCTTGGTATGCAAGTAGACCACATGGGTTATGTAGAGAAAGCCATGAGTCAATAAGCTGTTCAGTGTCATGTGCCTTTTTTGACAGATTTAGCATGTTCTCGGAATGGGTGGTGAGATGGAAAGTTGGAATGGATTTGACTTTACACTATGTGGATGACTTTCAATCTGTAGAAGCAGATGATGGAAAACATTGGTGTGAGAGGATGTTACACAGGTCCTGAAGATGGCGGAGGAGCTAGGAGTACAGTTGGTAGATGAAAAGAGAGGCGAGCAAGCAAAGACACTAGCATTCCCTGGAATAGAGGTTGACTCCATTAAGATGGAAAGCAGGTTACCATTAGAAACCTGATTAAACTGAAGATTTGATAGCATCATTGAAAGGAATTTAAAATGCGTATTGAAGAAAGTACACCAGTCTTTGGGACACCTTAATTTTGCATTCAGAGTGGTGGTACTTGGTAGAGTGTTGTGCCAGGAGACTGATAAAAACAACAACAGTGAGCGCCAACCACATCACAGAGTGAGACTTGACTAGTGGGTAAGAGATGACTTGGTGGTAGCTTTCCGGCCAACTACAATGGCAGAAGCATATGTTGGGATGAAGAGTTGAGAACTTGGCAATTTGGAATGAGATGCTGGTGCAACAGGTTTTGTTGCATACTGGAATGGAGTATGGTGTTCAGAACAGTGGCCAGAAGAATGGCTGAGGAACACTGAATGGCATTTTTGGAGTGTTTTCCAATACTGACGGCTTTGGAATTGTGATGACAGGAGTTTGAGTGACGTACAAGGTTTGAACTGGCTGTCGGCCCAAAATAAATGGTTGAGCAAACTACTGAGAGAGGTAGTGTTATGTTAACTGTCCTTAACCTTGTGCTGCATGCAAAGCATGTGCATGGTCTGAGTAGTAATGCGGCTGACACTATCTGGTTTGCAGTGTATGAGATTCCGTGGACTGGTCCCGGAAGTGACCATGTGGCCCAGCATGATACCAGAGGAGCTTTGGCTGTTGGGCGTCTGACAACTGAAAGACTGCAAGAAGCATCATTGGCATCTTCAACCTTGTGTAATTACAGGATAGGCTGGTGGGCATCTGTGGCTGGTGGGATGAGGTTGAGTGGTAGTAAAAGACGTGGAAGGCAAGATAGGAAAGATAATGTGGAGAGCTATGTGCTAGTTGTGGTGAACAAAATCTACCCCCCCCCCATCACCGTAAACTTAGCAGGAATTCAATTTCTTGGAAAGACTTTCTGGGGCTATGACCTGGAAGGAGGTGAATTGTGCATGAGGATGGTATAAGGATGGGCTAAGTTAAAAGGAAAATAAAAGGATGGCAGATGACCAATAACTCTGTTAAAACTGAAAAGGTTGGCGGATAGTTTGAGTGAGATATGCCTTTCGGGACGGGAATGTGAGTTCTTCAAACCTTTATTAGAAGTTATGTTCTTCAGGGCTCTCAGGATTTCAAAGATGATGGGAGAAAAGGATGTGTCAGATTATAGTGCAAAGACGGATAGAGAATGGGTGCGTATGTTGATTGAATACAGCAAAACAGACCAGAGAAGAAAGGATGTGCCAGTTCGGCTGAAGAAAATGGAGGATTAGAGTGTGTCCTTGGTTATGGGTGACAAGGTTTAGCAAGAGACGGTTGAGTGAAATGGAGAGTTTGTTTGTGAACAAGAACAGCCGCAGAGTGAAAGAAGCAAAGACCTGAGAGGGTTGAGAAAAGGTTTAACTAGGTGTAAGGGAGTTTGGGACACACTCCTGTAGAGCGTACGCCACTGAGGGGGTACATATTGGACTGAGCAAGATGGATGTAATGAGGCTGGGCAGGAGCAAATATAGAAAATACAAGGTGTAGGTGAAGAAGATTAATGGGCAGGAAAGAACAAAATAAAAGTTTATGCCTAAAAATGTTCAGATGTTGGGGTAGCAGATGGAACAGTGTTGGAGATATGAATATGTGGGCATTCTCTAGTAAAATGTGAATGAAAACATGTAGAACGCAGAGGGTTTCGGAGACAGTTGGGGCTAGGTTTAAAGAAAGTTGAGATGACTTGCCAGGCAGAAGAGGGATTAGATTGTCACAGCTGCAATCGATGGCCTGGGATTTGAAAGAAAAGAAAGGATGGCCATACTTAATAGTTTAAAGCTTGGGTGATGCTGATCTACTGAACATAAAGTTTGACTTTTTTGAAGGCGATGAAAAAAGACTTGACGGAAGCAGAAAGAATGCTGCCAGCGTTGACCGCATCATATCGCTTTTTTTCCCTTAAGCCATGTTGCACATCAGCTTGTCCCGCCATATAATATGTTTAAAAGCAGCACCAGTGAACCAAGCAACACTATCGAAGAGGAAGGGAGCAGCAACAATGGACAACGGAAGGAGGGCGAGGGGAAAGAAACAAACGGAGAGTAGGAGGAGGACAGGGGGAAGAAACAATGGAAAGCGGGAGGAGGGCAGGAGGGAAGTAACGGCAGACAGCGGAAGGAGGGCGAGGGAAAATAAACAACAGAGTGCAGGAAGACGGGGAAGAAACAATGGACAGCGGGAGGAGTGCGGGGAATGAGGGGAAAGCAACACGAGGGAGGTGCAGGGGAGGAGGGAGAGAGAATCAACAGCAGGAAAGCGGGGGAGTAAATGAATGAGCACGTAGCCAGTGAAAGAACAGAAGTGTGGCTCAATGATTAGAGCGGCAGACCCTGATGCAGAGGTCTAGCCTGGGACCAGGGTTCAATTCCCCGCCTCGGCGGGTCTTGGGCTCAAAAATTCCACGGACCTGATAATTCTCGCCTCGGTGCCATTCCAATCATGGAGTCCCACTCTGCAACTCTGGGCAATAGCTTGCTTAATCTCCACAACGGCCCCCACAACGCTAAGGATGCCTGGCCTCCACCTTGGGGGTGCCCAGGAGTGGACGCCTCACAGGGAAAGCCAGGATGGGTTCCACAGCGGTATTCGTACAAGCGCCTTGAGACCCTTGCGGGTGAGTAGTGCGCTATACAAGTATCAATTTACATTTACATTACATGGTCCCACCAAACACAAAACCCCAGGAGGAAGCCGGAGGTGAGAAGGAGGAGGCACTGACCAATAAGAAGCAAGGAAATGAGAGTGACATTAAAGCCAACCAATGGTGGGTAATAGTAAGTCATGTGCTGGCTCTAAACCTGTTTCAGCCTTTTTTTTGTTACCAATGGATTTCGCTGACAGTATATGTGCGCTGTTTAGGCGAAACCTACAAACGAAGTCAAAGTGCAGGATGGGGCAGATATAAACATGGTATAGCGGGTTATTTTTAAGGGGTGAAAGTTGGCGAACAAGATGAACAAAACAGGTTGCGAGTTCTAAGTTAAATGAACGTTGCAGAAAATGATGGAACATGGATACGTACAGACCGCACTAGTCCCAGTAGAATGAACAGAATGTGTGGTTAATCACCATCCCCTCCAAGGGACAGCCTCTAAGTGGTGCCGGTCTGTCTGCTGCCCTGTGTAGCCTTTTGTTGCACTTGGCACAGCTTCCTATTTCAGCAAAAGGCCTGAGAAGCTGTCCTTCTGCAAAAAAATAAACACCCTGCTGTGCACTTCACACGTCGCAATGTCTGTGAAGTTTAAAAAAGTGAGAATTTGCATGTTGGGAGACCTCCCAATTTCACACATCGCAAGTGACAGTCCAGTTTTGTTTTGAGGTTCGTTTTTTTGCATTGTGCCGGATAGGAAAAGTATGCAGTGGCCTGCAGTTCATTCGTTGTTTAATTCATGATTGTTTATCCAGCCCAATACAAATCAGAACAAAAAGTAACGACCAATGATAATGATTCACGAATAGCAAGCAACATGCCCTCCAATAAAGGAATTGTCTGCTATTCACTGGATCTTACACACTGAAGACCTCTGGATTAATAATAATAAATAAGAAACCTAAGACTGTATATCAACGCAATGACAATTTTTATTAAACCTGTGCTTGTATCCGTGTGCAGTGCAGAAGTTGGCTCGTACTACGGGGATATTTACAAGCCCATATCACCACAGGAATGTCACTTTTTGTGACGTTGTGGCGGCGATAGGGGCTTCGCCTTATTTACAAGGCATTATTTAACCACTTGACGTGGCTTAACGCAGCCTTGTAAATAAGGCATCCTTTCAAGCTATAAATAGTGTGAAAGGGGAGGACAATGGGTGTTGTTGTGGCGTTCCAACGCAACACCCATTGATTTTGACACTGACACATATTTACAAGGGTGGCATAAATATGGGGCAGCGCCAAAATTAAGACCAGGAAAAACCTGGTCTTACCCTTGCGCAAAGTGGAGAAATGTTTATTTTCTCCTTGTTTTTGCTGTTTCCATGTGTGCTGCGTTGTGCAGCACACATAGAAACAGCAAAATGCCTTTGTTTATGTGCAGAAAGGTGTCCCTTCCTGAACATAAAAATCATTTTTTAAAATGACGTTTTTCAACTTGCAGCACACATAAAGAAGTTACAAAACAGCATTTAAAGATTGTTTATGTGCAGGAAGGGACACCTTCCCGCACATAATCAATCACTCCCCTCTATGCAGGCACCCTTGCACTATGGTGCCTGCATTGGTGCTAAGCAGCTAAATTTAGCACCAGCGCAGGGGGAAACACAAGACTGCACCGTATTCTTGTAAATATGATGCAGCCCTGCGTTTCTAAAGTGACGGAGCATGTCCTTAGCCTTCTAGGCTTAACAACACACTTCGCCACTTTCCCTTTAAATATGCCCTTACGTGAGCAGAGTATATTTTTTTACCTGCACACAACATGTATATATATATGGAATGTTTCCTTTCACATAGTTCTGTATGATTTCTTGCAGATGCCCCGCGCTGTACGCCTACATCTATCTTTCTGTTGAGCAATTCTGCCCAGGATGTCACCTTGTCCTTTTGGCTGTGCCTTCTTGACCCCCTTCACATAAAATGTTGAGGGGTATATGAGCGCAGAATGTCTGTGCACGTAACATCTGTGTGGATGGTTGCATGGCCTGCGTTTGTTTGGTGGGCTTGCACGTGTTACTGTGCCAGTGTGCAGAATCTGTGCCTCTCTCTGCCTTTGTACACGGTAAGCCGTGTGACCCGCAGCAGGTCTGCACCCACTCCCACCCCTCCGGTGACTAAGAGGAGAAATAATAACCTCACAGGCAGAAATTGGAGCTGGGACCGAACGGGAGCCTCTCAAGCCGCAACAAGGCGAAGGCCCCGGGCGAAGGCACTGCGTTGTGGCAAGTTAGCAGCTGGCCCAGACAAGGATCTCCGTGCCGCGCGCGCGCCGCGCCCAGCCCCGCGGCGGAATCCCAGGGCCCGGATCCCTCACCGACGCCCTTCTCAGATCTCAGGCTCCGCGCCGCTGACCCTGCAGAACTGCACACCGCGCCTCAGCCCTTCAGAGAGGGAACACTCTCACAGTCTGCTCCTGACCTGAATGCGTCACAAACACCAGTCGCTAGTCAGAGGTGGGCGATACGACACATTAACAAGCAGTGTCGAGCCAAGGGTCTGGCTAGGCTCTTAGGGGCTGCACGAGCCGAGCCCTGAAAAAAGTAGCCGTCTAGATCATGTGAAAAACAAGATAGTCTTTAAAAAAAATGTATATATATATATATATATCTTTTTAAATCACAGGGTGTGAGGCCTTTATCTCATGCATACAGACAGCACAGGCACGCGCAGTGAAAGCTACTTTCATATAGCACAAGAGCTGCCTTGCAATCATCTCCGATGCATAAAGCTCAGCGCGTAGCATTATGGTCTCTGATTGATACAACTGAAAGCGTGTCATTACAAGTATCTTTCTTATATGAAAAACGTGGGGGCGCCAAAACAAGCCTTTTTTAGAAAACAGGGACCTGCAAAGCGTGCTTCGCTCTAAGATGAATCACAGGTGGAGGTGCAGCCCAGAGAGCAGCAAAAGAAACTTCTGTCACAGATCCGCTGAGCCACAGAAGGGCAAGCTTCGCTCATACATAAAACACAAGCAGCAACAGCGCAAGCGTCTATAATAGATGTTGCACAGACAGAGGTATCTAAAAGCTTCTTCCAGAGATAAAGTACAGGGAGCTGCTGTGCATGCTTCTATTGTAGATACAGAACGCACAACATCTTCTCTCAAAAATACAGCACTGAAGCTGCAGTGAAAGTGTCTATAAAGCAGGCATTAGAAATATTTTGATGTTTTAGATTTTCGATTTGATGATGAGGACTTTAGATTGAATTGCCTTTTTTGTTTTTTCAGCTTTAAGAAATACCCCTGATGAAGGGTTCGAACCGGACCCGAAATGCATTGGGTTTCCTGTTGATATTGTAACAAGGCGGCTGATTTTTCCCCAGCCTCATAAGGATATGTAAATATGTTTCTTGAATGCAACCTTCATTGAGAATAAATCAATGGTTTCGAGAAATCAACGATTACTGATTCATATGTGTCCATTTGAAATTGGATTAATGGATTAATGGCTTTTTATTAGCTCATTGAAAGGTGCTCGCTCCAGCAAAGGGAATCCTTCCTGTTTGCACTTTAGATTGGATGTTTACCGCAAGTCGTCATTGGACAGGCGCCTTGGCGTTAGCAGCACACCCTTAAACTTTTACAATTTGGATTTAACGTTTTTACCTGTGTGCACGTTGACATTTGTTCAGTATTAGAAATATTTTCACACAGGAACATCACAGACAGAATTAATGGCTAATTCCATTTTAGTGCAGCATGAGGGAGGTTCAGTACAAGCTCCTGTCAGTGATTTCAAGCTTCAACGGCATGACAAGCTTCCGTCACATACAAAACAAAAGTAGCATAGCAGCAAACAATGTTTGGCCCTCTGCTTTGCTTTGTCTCCCCTTTAAACCCTGAGGATTATTTATTTTTGTCCAGAGCTGCAATAAAAGTAAAATACAATTTAAAAAACAGTTGTCGCCACCTGAGTATGTCATCTGTATAACATGCGCAAAGGGTGGTGAGCTTAAGGTGTGCAAACGGTGAGCTCAGGCGCATTGCTGATTAACTATGTTTCGTAAGCCCGCAAAGTCCATCTTTTCTTCCCTGATTCTGATACCCAGTGCTAGGCATATCTGGTTTTCACCATCGTTCCTAATTCAGCAGTTATAAGCATTTGACTATGTTGGGACAGAAATGTTGCCTGCATGGTGTACAGTCGCATCTCCTGCCTGGAGTGCCCAAATGTGAATATCCGATATCCAGGTTTTTGGAGTTTTGATGACAGCCTCATGCTAGTCTAGTAAGTGAGTGGAGTCCGAGGCCTATCACTTGATGTGGGTTCAATTTTGCAACTTGAGAGTGCACCTAGTGCTCTCTCAATATTAAAAAATTACTACTGTCCCGGTCTCCAGTTCAAGCGGTAGTGCAGTGGTGGCAGCATACTGTTGCCTCTTTTACAAAAAAGTGGTGTCGGGCGGCGCCACATGTCTTTTTGCTGTGCTGCCCTACACCAATTTGAAAGGGCAGGAGTGCACCATATTTATGAGATACAGTGCATTCCTGTCCTTTCAGCCAGCGCTGGTGCACAATTTGGTGCCTAGCGCCAACGCAGGCACCCTTGCACCATGGTGCATGGGTGTCAGCGATGTTAGCAGGATTGTGTTTGGCAGAAAGGGGCACCTTCCTGCACAAAAACAATCCATGGAGGCTTTTCCCTCGTTCTATGTGTGCAGCAGAATGCAGGGCACATGAAAAGAGGAAAAACAATGAGAAATGAAAACATTTCTCCTCATTACGCCTGCTCTGGGGAGGCATAAGGTTTTGGAGCTGCCCCACGTTTACATGATTTTGTAAATCTGGGGCAGTGTCAAAATCCATGCGTGTTGCATGGGAACACCCACCGCAATGCCAATGGAGTGCCTCCTTGACGTAGACAACGCAACGCTTTGCACTGCCTTACTCCATATCTATGAGGGCATGTAAAGCTATGCAGGGCTGCTTTGTGTCGCCTCATAGATATAATTGAGAGGCCTACGCCACCGCAGCATCAAAAAAAGTGACACACCGGCGGCTCAGGCCTCTTGAAAATAAGCACCTGTGTTTTTAGTTATCCCAGTAGGAATAGATCTTTTTATCTGTGTCACTGGAGTTGTGGCCTACTGGCCCACTCATGTAAAGGTCTGTTGCTGCAACTGAACTAAGATCCTTGTGCATATGTGTATGCATGTGTGTGGTGTGCGTCTTACACCCATTGTGCATGTCTGAGTGTACCAGAGTGAAGGAGGCTATAGGTTTTGTTTGGGAACCTGCTGGCCTGTTCATGGGCAGAAGATGGGGTGAAGTTACTTTCACAGACAGTGAAAGTGTAGCACTGACATTCCTGAGACTGGAGGGTGTGGGCCTAGGCACTGAAGTGGGAAAAAAGGAGACAAGTTCCCCTCAGAAATTCAATGGGGCCCCTTGCTTCATCTAGGTGTTGATTAGAAACAAGGGCAGACTCCTCGGAAGGCTGCATCTCAATCACAAGTTATAACATGTATAATGTTCAGTGCACCAATCTTTCGGCACAAACCGCTGTTTACTGCCACTGTCTAGCAGGTCAAAAATTATAACAAATAGCAAGGTACACCAGAAGGAAGTCAAGTTACAATATATATTCACAATATATCCTTTATTTTATTTCTTCAATGCAAAAAAGTTAAGATCCAGCCGTCACGTTTCTTTCCAATTGCTCCTGGAACTTCATCAGGGCTTCGAATAAAGTCTGGTAACATTTTCTCAAATAATATGACATCCATTGTGGTCCGGTGGGACTTATGGGCACATGGGATACGTATTGTGGTATCAAACATGGTGTTCTATGAACTTCCTCAGTACTAATTGAAAGTTCCCAAATCAACTGATGACTTAATGTGGAGGACTTTCATTCCATATTGTGTGGATGGACGATCATGTCATATTACTTGAGAAAATATTCGCCAGACTTTATTCGGAGCCCTAATGAAGTTCCTGAAGCAATTGGAACGAGACCCGTTGGCTGGATTTTAACTTCTTTGCATTGAAGAAATAAAATAAAGGATATATTTTGAATACATATTGGAACTTGACTTCCTTCTGGTGCACCTTACTATACGTTATAATCTAGGTGTTGATTAATCTCCCTAAATAATGCTATTTGGTGGAAGGTAAAAGGAAGTGTGGGGCTGTAGTTCCTATTTTCAGAGTGTGAAGGGTCCTTAAGAACGGCGTCATCTTTTTGTCTCTTTTCTTGACCACTGTCAGGTGTGTCTGTGATAACCAGGTGCAGAATACTCATACTTATTTGTGCCTCTGTTATGGGTACCCCAACACAGAGACAACCCTGCTGTGACAAGTATCTCTGTAGACACTGTTGAGTCCGAAAGGAAGCCTGATAAGGACTCGTGAAAGATCAACTGACCCAAACCAGATCTGAAAGTGCAGGTAAATCTGCAGACCCACTTAGAGCTGTTGACCTGCGTGTTTCAGTTTCAAGTTCTCTCCCCAGATTATCTGGAGAACTGCGGCACAACCAGCTCTGGTATTTGCCTGAGAGCCAGCTCCTCAGAGGTTAGTCGTGGAGTCTGACCTGAAAGAAGATCTGTTCCTTGTCCTGGAATGACTAGAGCATCTTTTCTGGAAAAAGTGGGAAGGAGAGCACCTACCCTGCAGTAGGAATGGACTACTAGCATGGGAAGAGCAGTTGAACCTGGTACTGTGGTTCCATTGGATGGTGACTCGTGGCAGCATGAAAGGCGTGCTACATGCTGGGAGCCAATCACTAACATCGAAGCAGAGATCACCCCAACAAACCAGCAGTTACAACCATGGTATTTACCTAAAAGAGTGCTTGAGCGGTCTGTGTCCTTGAGGAAGAGATCTGTGTAAGATGTGGCACTTACCCAATGTGCTCCTATGCAGACTAGTCTGCAAGAAGTGAAGCAGCTGCCTCCGGGCACTTGCCAAAGTGTTAGCTGAGCGACTCTGTGGCTGCCGATGTACTGATTAGAAGTGCACTCATTCAGACCAAGCTACCAAAATAAGCGACCTTGGGCCTGCAACCACAAGCAAATCACATTGCTGCCTGTACCCAGGAATGACCAGACTGCTGAATCAATGACTCATTCAGTCCAGGAGGAGAGAAACAATGCAGTGACCTTCATGCCCATCTACCAACTATGCTTAATGCCTGTAAGAAGGCTACCAACTGTAGACAGCCTCATGCCTGTTCTGCACGGTGCTGCATGGTCCGCATCTGTTCGGAAGGTGTGGAGCAGCCTCTTGTGGCACCAGCCACCAGTGCGTCTTCCACCACTGCGTGTAGAACAGAACTGAAGAGTGGGAGGCCAGAGTGAAGCCTACCATGGGCCCGAACTGCAGATGAGACACTGAGAGATGGAGTGCAAACTAAGGTCTACCAAACCAAAGGGGGAAAGTGTTGCACATGTGCCGAATCCTTCACCTGACTACCTTAGACTTAGGGAAATAGAAGGGGCCAGGGGGAAAACCTTGCAGAAGGCAGTTGTCCTACACCAGAGACTCTGAGTACCTTATACTTTTTGTGTAGCATGTTGTATACAGTTTTGATGTGTAATAAAGTATGTCTCTTTCAACTAAGATAATCACTGGGCTGAACAATAACGTTATTACACTGGGTGTCCCTGAGAGGCTTGTGACTGCTCGGCATCATTAACAAGTGCTGAAGGCATTGTACTTAGTCCAGTTTGCAGAGCCATAGTAGGATAGGACCTTGGACATCATAGGCAAACCGCCAGCCTTCATGAGTATGGTGCAGTAGCCCCTGCTTGCCCCATGCCCTACTGAACGGGATCTGACACCCGGTATATCAAATATGTCTGTCTATGTATTACTCAATCACTGGCGACCCCAACACCACCAGAACCAGCTTCCACAAATGCATGACAAACGTCACCAACTGGATGTAGAGCAACTGCCTGCAGCCGAACACAGACAAGACAGAAGTACTGTTCTTTGGCAACAGCGGCAACACATGGAACGACTCCTGGTGTTCGGCACCCACTACCTCAGACCATGCCTGAAACCTCGGAATCATCATTGACAATAAGTTCACCATGAAATCACAGATCAATGCCGTCTCCTCCATCTGCTTCCTCACTCTGTGCGTGCTACGTAAGATCTTCAAGTGGCTACCCCTACACAAGAGATGCACCGTGACACAAGTCCTCATCACCAGCCGACTAGACTACGGCAATGCCCTCTACATAGGAATCGCCATACACCTCCTACAGAGACTTCAGACCCTACAGAATGTCACAGCCAGACTCATCCTTGGCCTTCCCAGATGGACACACATCACACCCCACCTCAGGAAAGGAAACTACACTGGCTCTCCGTACAGAAGAGATGCTAATTCAAGCTGCTGACATACGCACACAATGCTCTACTCAGAAAACCACCACTGGAACTTCCACCAACCATCGCAAAGACTACTCTCCACCTCCCTTTCACTTGCCCATACTCCCCACATCTACCAAAGCAGAAGTGGAGAGGCTCCTTCTCCCACATTGCAACACAGCCCTGGAACAGCCTCCACCTCGCACCTCCAGATCATCACCTCACTTCCGGAATTCCAAATGGCCCTCAAGACCTGGCTGCTTGAATAAGCCTCCGGGGTCTACAAGCACCTGTATACGCTATCAGGTGATTAGCCATGCTTTATAAATCTGGATTGATTGATTGACTGAAATCTCTCTAATTTGCTAATGATCCCTACCAAGTGAGATACTTCATGTGTTGAATTGTGTCTGCAAACAACCTTCTCTCCACCAGGATCGGTAGAAAAAGCCTGACATATTGTCCTGACTTGTGTATGGAAGGTTGTCGATGCTTGTACAAAGTGTCTCATTTGTATTTTTGAGGGCCGTACACCTGAGATCGGGCATGCATTGAACATTTCTGCAGAAGAGTCATGGCACTCTCAGAGTTGACATGCCCACAGAGTGCCTTCCTTGTGCTCAGGGGAGTGACCAGGATCAAAGTGAGAGTTCAACATAAGCAAATGGCAGTTCTCTGTGTGCCGTCTTTCGCACGTAGCCTCACGCTATCTCAATCCATATTTAGGAAATTAGGGGGTGTTTAGGGAGGTGGGAGCAACACTCACCCAAAGGAAGTCGAACCTATGTCTTTCTGTCTCTCTGTCTTCATTGCACGTGTCAGGCCTTCATTTATCATTAATTCAGGTAATGGTGGGTGATTATTCAGAAATTAGTCCACACCTAAGAGCGGTGCTGGTACCGCCTAGAGATGAAGCTGACAGGAAAGAGAGAAGAAGATCATGTGGGAACAAGAAGAGGGGAAACAACCTCACTTCAGATGCTTGTATTAAACATATGCTGGAAAGAGGTATGAGGGAAAAAGATAGTTAAGTCAGAGAGTGAGTGAGTGTGTAGCTGTGAACTGCTTTGAAACTCGATGACATGAAAAGGCATATATGTGGTATCACAGGAAATACCAAAGTAACGCACAGGCCTACCTATACATTGCAAGACAAGCAGTGCTTACTTTGAGCCGGTGGTTGCCAGCGGGGGACACCAGCACTCATTATTGGGGACTGGCACTTATTGTTCCGCATCAGATATTTACAGAGAGCAAGACAGAGAAACACACACAAATTGGAAAGATGGAGGAAGAGAAAGACGGAAAAAAGATAACAAAGTCAGAAAGAAGGAAGCTTCAAGTGTGAGATAAAGGAGCAGGGAGTGAGTGGCAGTGGATAACACAGGCATGAGACTACCAGCTATGGCATTCCACCCACCGATGTTTAATTGCGCCGACCGTGGGCTTATGCTCAAAGCTTCGGGCACAAATGAATCAATGAAGACAAGCCATTTGTAACTAATTTAATACTCCCACATCAATCATTATCATTAATATGGTACAGCTAATCTGTAACACTAATAAAGTAAAACGCAGTCAATCAGCAACAGTATGAAATATCAGGGTAAAAATGCAGTCGATCTACAAAAGCAAACACTCTTTCAGTACAATGCAGTGGGTATAACAGCAAGTATTAAAAAAGTACAGTCAGTGTAACAGCCAGGGCAGCTCATCTATATGAGCGTTGGGGCGTTGGCCCCCTACTGTGAGCGCTTCATGCCAGGTAGACTATATATCTCTTAAGATTTGGGGGCATATGTACAAGCCCCTATCGCCACCACAACGTCCCCTATAGTGACGTTGTGGTGGCGATAGGGGCTGCGCCTTATGTACAAGGCAGCGTTAAGCCTTAATATGGCTATGGTTAGCGTGAAAGGTGTGGGCAGTGGGTGTTGAGGTGGGCGTTACACCGCAATACCAATTCATTTTGACACTGCCCCCTATGAACAAGAGTGGCGTAAATAGGAGGCGGCGCCAAAATTAAGACCAGGTAAAAACTGGTCTTAAGATGGTGAAACGAGGAGAAATAAATAATTTCTACTCGTTTTTGCTTTTTGCATGTGTGCTGCCTTGTGCAGCGCACAAGGAAAAAGCAAAATGCCATTGTTTGTTTATGTACAGGAAGGTGTCCCTTCCTGCACATAAACAAACCTTTAAAAAAGATGTAATTTTGTCACTTTCATGTGTGCTGCATGAAGCTGCACATATGAAAGTGACAGAATTACATTTTAGGATTGTTTATGTGCAGGGAGGGACACCTTCCTACACATAAACAATCCTCCCCTGCACGCAGACACCCTTGCACCATGGTGAAAGGGTGCCTGCATTGGTTGCTAAACTTACCGCCATCGCAGGGGGAAAAGCAAGGTTGCACCACATTCTTGTAAATGTGGTGCAGCCTTGCGTTTCAGGAGTGGCGGAGCGTGGCATTAAGCAACGGGGGCTAACACCGTTCTTCTCCACTTCCTAGTACATATCCCCCTTGGTTCTTTTAGTGTAGAGATGGGGGCCATGGAGCAATTCTAGCGAGGATTGAAGAAGACTGTGAAAACAAACTGCGCATATCCGATTGGCTGTTTTTATTTTACTGTGGTCAACCTGACATGCTCAGTTCAGGCTTCCATGATCAACTTACCTGGGAGCTGGAAGAGCTCTTCCACAACCCCATCAACCTCCGAGTGAGTGTTGTATTTCCCTGACCCAACCAATCCTGGCACTGCTCTTATGATGTTTGGTATTACAAGCAGCATGACAGCAGTGCTTGGATTGGCTTGGATATTTTTACCCAGCATGCACATACTCGACTGGCAGTGCAAGGTTGACGATCAGAGCAAGGTAAGAATATGTTTTTTTTATTTAATAGCTGTGCTCCAGTTCAAGTTTTATATGATTATCTCTCTGTGTCACTTAGAATACTTCTCGCCAGGGTTAACCCAAATCAATATGCTGATAAATTAGATCTGTGTTGCATAGGTGATCAGTGCACATTTTACGTAAATAAAATGTACCTGTAAATAGAATGTTCCCCGATCACATCTGCAATACACATTTAAGCATGCCCGCCCTTCACAAAATTATTTACCTTTTACGTGCTGCACTTACCCAACCATTTTCACAAGTCGCCAGCTGCGACTGCTAAATGCATACGGTAATATAGTAAATTGCAATCAGTCTATAAAAATGTGCATTAAAGAAGTACAATTGGGTTAATTTGGAAGCCCATGCAATAATTTAGAACTATGCAGCAAGTCAATAATAAGCTGCACTAATGAACACATTTGATCTATGAACCTAAACGTAATGTTCCAAAGCAAAGTAGGATGCAATCAATCTGTAACAGCTGGCAGTCATATGGCACAAGGCAGCCAATCTACAACAGCATGTAGCAATTCTGTACAGTGCGGTCAGACGAACATCACCCACTGATACAAAACTTCACTGTTAATCTAACAGGCTGAAATATGGTGCAAGCAAAAGATACAAAATTGATGGACAGAATTCAGAACAAATCAAAACATTCACCCCCAGTCAAGAGATCTGGGTTAAATTCATCATTCTTTTGCTAACCATGCCACCCCAGTTTAGACCTGGCCATATGCAAATCAGTCTTGACCCTGTGCCTCATGGGAACAGCCCAGCCCGAACTGCCAAACCAGTTCCTCCCTGGACAGGAAACAAGCATCCTAGGACCGGGTTCGAGGTTTCACCCCTCTTCAGGCAGGATAGCTTGATTCCAGTGGCACAGTGAGCCCATGATCCACGTCTGGGCATACCTGGCGCACTTAGGGCGAGAAAGCAAAAGACACACAATTGATGGACGGAATGCAGAACAAATAAAAACATTCACCACCAGTCAAGAGATCTGGGTTAAATCCATCATTCTTTTGCTCACCATGCCTCTCCAGTTTAGACCTGGCCATATGCAAATCAGTCTTGACCCTGTGCCTCATGGGAACAGTGCAGCCCGAACTGCCAAACCAGGTCCTCCTTGTACCGGAAACAAGCATCATTGGACCGGTTTAGGGGTTTCACCCGTTTTCAGCCAGGATAGCTTGATTCCAGTGGCACAGTTAGCCAGGGACCCACGACTGGGCATACCTGGCGCACTTAGGGAGAAAAAGCAAAAGACACACAATTAATGGATGGAATGCAGAACAAATCAAAACATTCACACCCAGTCAAGAGATCTGGGATAAATCCATCATTCTTTTGCTCACCATGCCACCCCAGTTGAGACCTGGCTATATGCAAATCAGTCTTGACCCTGTGCCTCACGGGAACAGTCCAGCCTGAACTGCCAAACCAGGTCCTCCCTGGACCAGAAACAAGCATCCTAGGACCGGTTTTGTGGTTTCACCCCTTTTCAGCCAGGATAGCTTGATTTCAGTGGCACAGTGAGCCCAGGACCCACGTCTGGGCATACCTGGCGCACTTAGGGTGAGAAATCAAAAGACACACAATTGATGGACGGAATGCAGAACAAATCAAAACATTTACCCCCAGTCAAGAGATCTGGATTAAATCATCATTCTTTTGCTCACCATGCCACCCCAGTTTAGACCTGGCCATATGCAAATCAGTCTTGACCCTGTGCCTCAAGGGAACAGTCCAGCCCGAACTGCCAAACCAGGTCCTTTCTGGACCGGAAACAAGCATCCTAGGACCGGTTTCGGGGTTTCACCCCTCTTCAGCCAGGATAGCTTGATTCCAGTTGCACAGTGAGCCCAGGACCCACGTCTGGGCATACCTGGCGCACTTAGGGCGAGAAAGCAAAAGACACACAATTGATGGACGGAATGCAGAACAAATCAAAACATTCCCTCCCAGTCAAGAGATCTGGGTTAAATCCATCATTCTTTTGCTCACTATGCCAGGGTCAAGATTGATTTGCATATGGCTGGGTTCAAACTGGAATGGCATGGTGAGCAAAAAAACGATGGATTTAGGCCAAAATCTCTGTACTGGGGGGAATGTATGACATTGTTCTGCATTCTGTCCATCAACTGTTGTTTTTGCATTTGTCACCCCGAGTGGGAAGGGTATACCCAGACGTGGGTCCCGTGCTCTCCATGCCACTGGAGTCAAGCTATCCTGGCTGAAGAGGGGTGAAACCCTGAAACCGGTCCTAGGATGCTTGTTTCCAGTCCAGGGAGGACCTGGCTTGGCAGTTCGGGCTGGACTGTTCTCATGGGGCACAGGGTCAAGACTGATTTGCATATGGCTGGGTTCAAACTGGAATGGCATGGTGAGCAAAAAACCGATGGCTTTAGGGCCAGATCTCTGTACTGGGGTGAATGTATGACATTGTTCTGCATTCTGTCCATCAATTGTTGTTTTTAAAAATGGTGCAAGGCAATCGAACTAGCCGCAAGCCCTAGTATTATACGAAACAGCCAATCCACAGTATAGTACAATGAGGCTAATTTATAAACACAAACACCAATGCAGCACAATACATACAATCTATCAGCTATCAGCAAGCAGCACTATGGGTACAAGAATACTAATCTATAACAGAATGTGCTATAAAAGCACAATTCATTCTATCTAGGGGCATACTGTAACATTAGACAGGCCTACCTTTCCCCAAAAGCATGCAGTGATATAATATACTGCAATAACTCTGTAACACATCCACAAATGTGGTAATTACAGTCCATATATGTAACATTAACAAGCAATATATGCAGTCCCTGGCTTCACACTGTCTATTCGGCTGGGTTTTGAGGCTGTGCTAATGATTTGGGGATCCAAGCCAACCCAGCTGTTTCGGAACAGAATGCCCATTGCCCGAAAGTGCCATGCTAAGGGCAAGGCCTCATCTGAACTGGGGAGCAGGGATGGCACCTTGTGGGTTTATCAGAAGTATCTCAGCAGACCACCACGTGGACGTCAATGCCACTGGCGGGCCTACCTGCCTTTGCCCATTGGCCCATGTATTGCGGCCGCATGGCGCTCGAATTTGCAGAGCATACAATGCAAAGCATGCGAGGGTGGAGTATTGCTGGGTACAGTATCTGTCTTTGCAGTCTGGTGATGATGACAGACACCGCCTTGTGTGTTTTGCGGCCGGAAGACAATGTATTTATTTATTTTGGAGTTTGGGGGTGCCGGTTGCCTCTTGCTATTCTTTTGTACGTCGGAGTTATGCATAGGGAACTCCCTCTGCGTGCATGGTCCGTGAGTGCATTTGGTTGTATGCTATGCACAAGACCCCTGGCACACAGCTCTACCGTGTGTGAACATACCTCAGCATTGTCTTCATTCATTGCTTGAGGGCTCTGGCTCTGGGCCAGGGTCCACTGTCGTGGGACCTGTCACTCCACACCTGGGATGCTGTCAGTCCTGTTGGTGAACAATCCCAAGAGCGTAAGGAATGGGGTGGGGGACTGTAAAGCGACCGAAACTGGTTCAGGCAGTCCTGGATTACAGTAACACCTGGCACCTCACCCGGCCACGCACTCTGGACCCAGCCTTCACAGGTACCCGGCTGTCATGGTGTGCCATGTGCCCTGCCCTTAAATCTTACCCCAGCAGGGCACGGCTTACACCGGGGCAATGTGCTCAGAAACGTAATCCTTGCCCAGGGCACAACCTTCCCTCAGCACTGCACAACACACTGAACCCTTGTTCCGAATCTGGGCGAGACATTGGCAGGCTTCAGAGTTGTGCTGCCTGTGAGACCCAAGTGAGGTGCCCAGGACGAGGCCTAGATCAGGCCGGAGGACGCTGGTATCGGTCCCTGCAGCCCAGGGAATTTATTGCGCGGTATCCAAGGATGGTCTTCTACATGACCTAGGTTATCGCTTCTCTCAGGACACATGGCCAGGGGGGTAGATCTGGTGGGGGTGTTTGGGGTATTACACCCCCCTAAAAAATGCATCCTGTAGTAAATAGTTGGATACAAATGCTTCCAGTTAGGTAATATGAAGTGTCTGCTGTATTTCACCTGGGATTTTTGCATGCCCACACTGCTGTCAAAAACACACACACACTCTAGTCTGCTTTGAAGGCCTTAGAAATGTTGATTAGCTTGAAAAGTATTGCATTTTACGTACCCCTAACACTCCACTCTTTTTCCATTGTCCATTAAGCCCCCCTCATGTTCTGTATTTTTATTTTTTTTGCAGATTTATATAGCGCAAACTTGACCCGAAGGTATTGGAGTGCTTGACATGATCACCAGTTAGGTTACACAAGGACACATTCATTTCTTGGTAGGCTCGGGGAGATTTGCCCAGAATCATAGGATGCTGAGCCGATGCCGAGACTCAAACCTGGTTCCCCAGCTCCATAGTCAGCAGCTCTGGCCATTAGGCCACATCCTCTCCTATATAATGTCTCTCTATCTCTCAAATAATGTGTTTTAACAAGATGACCCAGTGTGATTGTTAGGAAATCTGAAGCCCCCCCACCCCCGCCCAATAATACTGACCAACCCACGTCCATGCACATGGCTGTTGGATAGGTAGGGAAACGTGACCCCCACCCACTCGCCCTGGATACCATTGGAGGGCGGGCCCCTGCTCTGAAAACCTGCTGGGGTGCAAGGGTCAGAGGGCTGATAAGAGGTTCGCAGGAGCCCTGCTGTGAAGGGCGGTGGGCAGAGGAACGCGCACAGTGTTTCCCTGTGCACACCCACCAATGCTCGTTGCCTGTTGGAAGTCTTCCTCGTCTTGCTGTTGCTTGACTCTGTTTCACTCACTCTAGGGAGACCCTTCACTGTAAACTGCGGCTCTAACTTCTCTCCTCACACCGCTCTCGTGTCTCCTCCCGAGTGTTACGCCTAGCGGAAGCATCGGGGTCGGGAATGAACTGTGCTTCTGTTGAGTATTTTGCGAGCTGCACAAATCAAGGGTCAAATTATCAAGAACGGCATTAAAATTATCGCCGCTTTAGCGGCAGGAAACTGCAGCTAAAGCGGCGATAACGGGCTTGATAATATGCCCTTGAGAATTCCATCTCAAAGTATTTTATTAATTTTATAAACAAGTACATTAGCATTTCCATTACGAGGTACCAGTCAAACGTGGTTGGTGTTGCAGTAGTTACAGGTACTTGGTATACGTGTTTAGCTGAACCCCTTTACATTGACTTGCTGGGAAACTAAGGATAGGATGATAGAAAGAGAGAGGATAGAAAAGAAAGGGTGGAGATAGGATACAAGAAGTGTTCTATAGCAATGAGCCTAGTCTGGGTTGTAGCCTTGTGTGAAAACCGACACCCCCAAGTGGCCTCACGGGGTTCATAGGAGTCCAGATACGTGTCGAGCGACTTAGACATCCCACTAGTAGCTGGTCTCCAGGGTGAGTTTTGCAGGGCAGTGCTATCTGCGCCTCTGAGGAACGTCACCCAGTTGACCCAGCCTTTGTATGATGTCTTAGCGGTATCCTTCCAATTGGACAGGGCCATTTTCACTGCCGCGGTCAGCAGGTCTAGCAGATCCCTGTCATGCTGTGAGGCAAGTCCTGTGCTCATAAATACGGTGGTGAGGGAAGAGAATTCTGGATTTAGTGTACATCCCAGCGCCTTTTTTATGAAATCAAAGGTTTTTCCCCAGAAAATTTTGCGTTTTGGACAGTAGAAGATAAGATGTGCTAGATCCCCCTTTTTGTTGCCGCAGCTCCAGCATAGGTCGTTTTCTCTGAGGCCTAGTGAGGCTAACTGAGCACGGGTCCAGTAAGTCTTGTGGAGTAGCCAAAATTTTGTTTGGGATAGTACTGGAGAGATTTTATTACGTGAGGGGGAGGCCCAAAGCAAAGCTAGTTCTTGCACATTTAGTTTGATATTGCCTTGTTTTACCTAGTAGTTAGTTGACTTATTGTTAAGTTTGGTGGAGTTTGGGCGTAGAAGTTTATAGAGGTGCGATACTTGATGACCTATTCTGTTGATTTTCGCCATATACTGCATAATTGACGGGTTGGATGGTGATAGTTTGGCTTTTGTTAGGGCTGTTTTGATTTTTAGGAAATTGTAGAACTCAGTGTCCGGTAACTTATGTCTATCTTTTAGTGTGGTAAACGTGATGGGATGGCCCTCCTCCTCTAGTTGGGCTGGGTAGGAGATGCCTTTCTCCATCCATGTGTCAAGGGACAGGCATTTCCCTTTGTATTTGATCTTGCTGTTGGCCCAAAGAGACTCCCATTTCGAGTTCTTTACGCTGTTCTCCATTTTCTTGTCTATTTTGAGTAGGGCAATTTTTGTGTTTTTGAAGATTTGGCTGGAGGCGTGTGTGTGTTTGTTAGCTGTTAGCAGTACCAGTGGGTTGAGGTTGTTTAGTATGGCTCGCTCGACTAGTAGCCATACCGGCGTGTACCCTTGAGGGGGTGACATCCAGCAGGCCCCTTGTTTTGCTAGGAAAGCGGTTTGGAAGGTTCTATAGTCTGCTAGGTTTAGCCCTCCCAGTTTTTTATCTAGCCTTAGTTTGTTTATACTTATATGTGCCTTTTTTCACCGCAATAGGAATTTACTAATCAGGTTATCCACTTTGCGTTGGAAGTCATCGTAAGTAGAAGTGGTAACATGCTCAGCAGGTAATTGATCATTGGGGTGATCATCATCTTGATAGTTTCTATTCTGCCCCACCAGGTTATAAATTTGGGGGACCAGGACTCCAAGAGTTTCTTAGTTTTTTCTATCAATAGCTTCTCATTTTTGTGTAGTGTGGTCATGAGGTCATTACCAAAGTAGATCCCTAGATATTTGATGGACCCTGTTTGCCAGGCCAGTCCCGACCCCCCTAGGTTGTCCCTAGTGGTGTGGATGTTGAGGGGTTTGCATTGTCCCTGTTGCGTTTATATCCTCAATGTCCTGAGTATGTCTCTATGGTTTCTACAGGGCCTCAATAGAGGTCTTAGGTTGCTCTGTCACAGTAAGATTGCCGTCCACGTAGGCGGCTAGTTTTATTTCCACGTCATTAATATTGATCCCCTTTATTTCAGTGTAAGTCTTGATGTCACTAATCAGGGGCTCCAAGGCTAGCAGGAAGAGTGAGGGGGACAGAGGTCAGCCCTGTCTAGTTCCGCGTTGTAATGTGAGTGGTTCGGAGAGTGATCCATTAATGACAATGCGTGCTCTTGGATCCCCGTACAGTGCCAACACCTTCAGTATGCACCCTTCCCCTAGGTTGAACGAATGCATGCATTGCTCCAGGAAAGCCCATGAAGCTCTGTCGAAGGCCTTCTCAGAGCTAGGGTGATAGCCACAGCTGGCTCTGCCAGTTTAGCGGTGTGATCTAGGATGTGGTAGAGGAGTCTGGTATTGTCATTAGACATACGGGTCTTTAGGAAGCCTTCTTGTGAGTTGCTTATTAGACTGGGTAGGACAGGGTTTAGTCTTGTTGCCAGGATTTTTGCGTATATTTTGCAGTCCACATTAATTAAGGATATGGGCCTGTAATTCTTGGGTAGCAGTTCATCCTTGCCTTCCTTTGGGATTACAATTATGTTGGCCTTGGACATGGATTGTGATACCAGCCCATTCTCCGCACAATGTTTTAACACCCTTTTCATGGTGGGTTTCAGGTGATCAAGAAAGGACTTGTAAAAAGTGGCTGTGTACCCGTCTGGGCCTGGGGCTTTGTTGTCCTTCATAGACTTGACCGCCATTTCAATCTCAGCCGTACTAATTTCTTGCCCTAATCTCTGTGCTTCTACATTTGTTAGCTTAGGGAGGCCGAGTCTGTTAAGGTATTTTGTGCACGCCTTCAGGTCTAGGGATTGATTGTTTTTATAGAGTTCCTGGTAAAACTCTTGGATGGTTTTTAGGATGTCTTTGTGCCTTGTGTGGGTATTGTTGTGTGAGTCAGTGATGGATGAGATGGTAAATTGGTTGCGTTTGTGCTTTAGGTAGGAGGCTAGTAGTTTCCCCGCTCTGTTAGCCTCGCAAAGGTTAATGTCCTTTTATTTGTTGACCCACAGTCCGGCCCTCTCACTCAGGATTTTGTTATATTCGTACTTTTTTCTGGTTAGGTCCGTTAGGGTTCTAGTATCGTGCGTGGCTCTGGTGTGGGCAGTTTCTACATTTTTGATGCCCTGCTCGAGCTGGCTCAGTTGTAGGTTTGTGTTTTTGTTAATTTTGGACTTAATTTAGATTATTGTGCCTCTGACTGTCGCCTTGAGTGCGTCCCATAAGGTAGTGGGGACGGTCTCCTGTGTATCATTGTGTCTAAGGTATTCTTTTATGGCCTCCTCAATCTTTTTTTTGTTTACTGGGTCAGCCAAGACGTCACTGTTAAAACGTCACCTTCGGGGGATGTCTTCGTTGTGGCACCCGCTCAGCTTTAGGCTGATGCATGAGTGGTCTGACACTAGCCTAGGCGCTATGTCAGTATGCTCTATCAGGTGTGTGTGTGGGCCTGTGATTAATATGTAATCTATCCTGCTGTATGAGTTGTGTGGGTTGGAGTAGAAGGTGTAGTCTCTGGTGTCCGGGTGCTGGAGTCGCCATAGGTCTTTGAGGTTGAATTTGGCACAGATGTTCTTTAGCGTGGAGTGTGCGCTTGTGAGTTGGGAGTGGCAGAGTGATTGTCTGTCGAGTATATGGTCCAGAGGAATGTTAAAGTCCCCTGCCACCACCGTAAGGTCGTCCTGTGGGAGGCTATCAAGTTTGTGCGATATCCCCTCCCAGAACGCGGGGTCGTCTATGTTAGGGCCATAAATGTTGGCAACATGAATGACCTCCTCCCCCCTTCTCAAGTGTGTTATCAAGAGTCGTCCTACTTCGTCGTGATATTGCGATTCTATTGTTAAATTGGAGTTTTTAGATATCAGTGTAATTACCCCACGTTTCTTCCCTTCTGCCGGTGAGCACGCCACCTGTGATATCCAGTTGGCTTTCACTAGTTTGACATCATCCAGGTATAGTTTGGTTTCTTGTGTCAGGACCACATCCCCCTTACTCTTAGCAAGGTAGTCGAGTAACTTCTTACGCTTGACGGGGTGGTTGAGCCCCTTGACATTGAGGGATACTATCTTTAGATCAGACGCCAGGTTAAGCTTGTTGGTGGGTGCCATTATCTATGGTGGGGAAACTCTGGTAAACCTAATCTGCGCCCCCAGCTCTCGTTTGTTGTGTTTCCTCCCCTCCCGCTAGTCCCAGTTTTCTGGTGTAGGGCGGGTGTCTGTCCCGTGCACGCCCCAATGTTAGGTCTACCGCTTCTGAGTATTATTCGGGTCAAAGTGTACCTTCTTGTAAGGAAATGTGATAGTAAGGAAGTGAAAATAGAGTAGACGACAGTGACAAGAGAAAAAAAAGAAAAAAATAGTGCCCCCCCCCTACATAAAAACATCGTATGCTGAACGTGCAACGACAGGGTCGCCGTTCTGTCTCCCTGGAAGTTGTTAGTTACTGTTCTGTGTTTTGCCATTCCCAAGAGTCCATCTTTACAGTCTTTCTACAGTCTCTTTGCCGTGCCAAAGTCTGTGTTAGTTTCCCCCTCCCCGCCCTCTTACATCTCCCCGACAGATTAGGTAAAAAGGATATGTTGGTAGTACTCGATTCCGTGCGAAGAGATGGTGTGACACTTGCGCTGCTTGCTACTTCGAGTGTCTGTTGTCCTGGGCATAGTCACGACTTGGTATTGTGGAGAGATCACCATCGGGGTAGTTGGTGTTGGTGTTGTAACTGTGTTCTGTGGGTCTGGTGCAACTGCGCCTGGTTTGACGTGATTGTTCGGTTCTGGCCCGTCGAAAGGGTAGGACCGTTGTGTCTGGGCTTCCGGGGTTACTGTGAGACTTGCTGGTATTTGTGCTGTTTGTGCCTCTTGTGGTATCTTGACGTAGTTAGGTAGCTAGTGCCTGCTAGTTAAAGACTATTTAGCTATTGAGGTAGATAAGGTTGCTTTTATAGTTCGTTATGAGCATTTCCTTACGAGAATTTTACCGGTTTTTGAACCACTCACTCCACCCTCCGCTCCGGTGAGGCTCTTCTCTTACTGGTGCCTGCTCGGGAGGTCTCCATTTCTTGTGCTGCTGGACCATCCAGGTATCTGCCTAGTTCTCTCGGGTCATCGAAGACATGAGAGCGACCATTGTCGCTTATCCGGAATTTCGCCGGACCGATAAATGAGAACAGAATGTTTTTCTTCCTCATTTTGTCGCGTAGGGACAGGAAGCCCTTCCTGATGTCCACTGTGGGCTTGGAGTAGTCCTGCGTGAGGATTATCTTCTGCCCATTCCACGTGATCTGGTGGTTTATCCGTGCGAAGCTGAAAATGGTTTCTGTGTTTTGTGTTCTCAGCGGTTTGCATATAATTGGGCGAGCTCCGGTCTTTGTTGCGGATCTCTATATGTATGAACTCTATAAGCTCTATCCAGCTTGAAGGGATGGTCGAATTTGAGGTTTGTGATTTTTGGTACCATTTCCTCGATGAAGAATAGGCATGACCCCGCTTTATCTTCTGCCCCCTCCAGGACACCTAGGATTCTTATATTCCCCCGTCTATTTCGATCTTCCAACTCTGCCGTTTGTTTCTGGAGTGTTGCCGTAACTATGGTTAAGGCTTTTAGTTCCTTGTTTACTTGCAGGTCCGCATCATCAATGTCGCTTATTCTCTGCTCCGCTGTGGTTAATCTGTTGTTCGCTGCATGCATGTCTGCCCTAACTGCTGCCAGCTCCAGCTGAATTGCGTCTGTGGTCTGTTTTGTGGTCTTGGCCAGATCATGAACATCCGCCAGCTTTTTTAGAATCATCTCTAGTGTGCTGTTGATGTCTGGTTTCTGCTTGATAGGAGAGTCTGTTAACGTGGGTTCACCTTTGTTTTTTTTAAATTGTTGCTGAAGTCTTGCCTCGGTCCCTATGTTTGCTAGTCCTCTCTTCTCCTGTTGCTGGACAAATCTTCCCTTTCTACTTGGTACTACGACCAGCGTTTTATGCTTTCGAGTTGTCTTCCCTTGTGTCTGATGGGACTGTTTAGGCTCCACCGTTGATTTGCTGGGTGTTGCTCTTGCAGTGCAAGGGGGGTCTGTTCTGGTCTGTTCTCGTGCTATTGGTCCTCCCGGATCGTGTAGGGAGTCTCTCTGTGGTCCTTGCATGGGGGTCCCTTTAGGTGATCCGCTTTGCACCTTCCTTCACAGCTCTCCTCGGATAGTCGGACCTCGGACAGTCTGCCCCTCTTTCGGTTGCTGCCAATTGGTTGATTGGTTGGGAGATGCCCTGGGAGGGTATCACCCTTCTCTGATCTCCAGTCTGCCCCCTTGCTCTCCTCTTACAGTGTCTGCTGTAAGCTCAACTTGCTCTCTGTTACACGCTGGGGCCACTCCACTTGCAGGGTTATTGCACTGTGGTCGCCCTTCTGGCAGTTCCGCTTGTGTTCTTGTAGCAGGCAGGTGGTTTTGGATGATTGTCATGTAGGGCCTGGTCAAGGTGTGACGCGCTTGCTTAGGATGCACTTGTGGCGTATGGTGCTTCACTCTGAGTTCGTGCTCGCACTCTCACTGGGGGCCCGGTTTTGCTGCTTCCTGGCCTCCCTTTTTTTAAAAACTCCCTGTAATCTCCCTGTATTGCACTGGCAGTGTGCGTGCCTCGGAGGGTAGCGGTCGGGTTGCAGGGCTATGTTCAGGCTGTGTTCAGGCAGCTGACCTGTTCCGTGAGCGCTGCTCACCCGGTTCTGCGCTCTCCGCTTTCCTTTAGTTACAGCGGTGGCGCTCCTCGAGTTGAGGGCTCGGTTCCAGAGCTCCTACTATCCCTCGATTGTGTGGGCACCCTGCAGTTCACATGCGCTCACGATCACCGTCTCCCCCTCCGTGTGGTAATGGCTCGGTTCACCTCCAGTTACAGTGGTGGCACTCCTCAAGTTGAGGGCTATGTTTAGACAGCTGACGTGTTCAGTGAGCGCTGCGTGCCTCACCCGGTCCTCCGCTCTCCGCTCTCCTCCAGTTATAGCGGTGGCACTCCTCGAGTTGAGGGTATGCTTCCCAGAGCTCCTTCTATCCCTCGGTTGTGTGGGCGCTCTGCACTTCTCATGTGCTTGAGATCTCAGTCTCCCCCTCCGTGTGGTAATGGCGACGAAACCATCAACCATGCTCCTCCCCTTAGATGGCGGTGTTGATGTTCATTGTGAGCCTGCTGGGTTTCGGTTTCGGTTTTGCGGCTGTGTGTTGCCTGCCATTTTCCTTCTTGTACTGCTCTACTTTAAATAGCTTAACACCTTCTCTGTAATGGCGGTGCCGGTGATTTTTGCCTCTTCTGTCGCCCGCAGGACACATCCCCCATTCCGCACCTCATTCCGGTGTTGTTTCCACTTGGTCTGGCTACGCTCCGATTGTCATCCGCCGGGTCCGTGCCTGCATGTGGCGCTCCTCACCCCCGACTAAACCAGCTATCTTCACTCAAAACCGCTTGGTCTGGCGTGCGGTCCGATACTTTTGACACTGCCCTCACTCAGGCTCATTGCCGGCCAGCTTTCACCCTTTCACCAATCCGTTCCCTGCGGCAGCGCTCGCTACCTTGTTACTCCTTCCCCCTACACGCGTACAGTTATGTCTCTATCAGCGCGGTGGGGATGGGGCTATGTGGCGGCGCAGTGTGGGCCGAGTGTGGTGGAGTCGCACAGCTTCCCTCCTTCCCGGGCTCACGGTGCTCGGTTTCACTTAGTTTAAGTTTCGCTTTTGCAGCGCCATTTTCTCGCTGCCTCGCGATCATGGAAACTCGGCAAGTTCACTCTTATTTTCAGTAACGGTCACCCGTCTTTGTTGCCATCATCTGCCGCAGACTTTCCGAGCCTAAAAATCTCATTGTGGCCCAATTTGTCTGGCGCCAACTCTCAGGATCGCTGCTGTTTCTCCCAGGCATGACGGAGCGGTTGACTCAGGCACGCATCCCCCTTGCCGTCCAAGCCACGCCCCTGGTGTGTTCTGGTGTGAACATGGGCTTCTATTGGAATTCTCAAGTGCATATTATCAAGCCCATTATTGCCGCTTTAGCGGTAGTTTCCTGCCGCTAAAGCGGCGATAATTTTAACGCCGTTCTTGATAATATGCCCCCAAGTTTGTTAGACTGCAATGGCTGATTTTAGTATAAAACCAGTGGAATAGGGCCCAATTTTCTTGCTTGCGTTAGGGAACAGGAGACACTATTGCTGAGTCACTGGTTGCTAAAACTGTGAATATTTGACCCGAACCACACAAGGTCTATTGCAATTGTGCACCAATTGACCAGTGCTAAAACGCTATTCCTACCAACAAAAAATGCATATTTGCACTCGTCAGTGAATAACAATGTTTTTGCACTGGTCGACAAGTACAAAATTGCACTGCACTGGTGTAGAGTTTATGTAACCCGGCCTGCTGTAGGAGGCCAGTGCTGCAAAGTGCTGTACGTATCTGCTTTGTGTTTGTGCGCAACCGAGCCCTGGCTCACACTGCACTTGATGTTTGGATTCGATGCATGTTAACGGCAGGGTTGGGCTGGAATGTGCCGCTGTGCACCGAAGCGTCGGAGGCCCTGTTGCGAGGCCCTGGTATTTCAGAGGGGTGTGTGCTGTCTTTGGAGAGTGCGGTACCAGGGGAGGGCTCCCGCGCCGTGTGGATATGCTGTGCTGAGGTGTGTAAGCTTTGGGATAAGTTGTAGCTGGGGAGGGCTAGGGTGTGTCATTTTTCTCTGTCATGTTAAAGCTGGGTCGCATCTGGGAGGTGGGGAGGAACCAGTAAGAACTAGTTCGGTGTTAATGGAATACTGCAGCGTTTCTGGCCTCCGGGGCTTTTTTCTCTTTTTTTCACAGGCAGCGAGCAGACAGTGTTTTTGCTTCTGTGCCAGGTGAGAGCACAGAAAAGGAACAAGATGAAATAGAGCAAAAGTTAAATTTTTTCAAAGCGTTTGTCCACAAAGTGGGGAATGGACCCAAAGACCACACATTAAAAGAGAGATTGAGTCTAGGGACTTAACGCAAGAGGATGCCCTACCTCCCCCCCAACAAAAAAAGAAATGTAATAGAGGACTATCGATACTCCATAACTCAGAAATATTCTTAGGGCTTGGGGGGAGTCCCCTGAAGGGTGGGGCCCGTCAGCTCCACAGGGGCCTGTGTTACATACAACCATAGGGACCTGCCAGGAAACTGGGGTCTGGGACATTTCCAGTCAGGCGCTTGAATCTGAAAGGCTAGTGGCGTGACATGTCTGTTTCACCTATGCCAACCTTTTGCAGGCACCGTCATGCAATGCACTGTCCCAGTTTTAGCCATGTGGCCACGTATGCCCATGTCTGCTGCTGTGCTCATAAGACTATTTTTCGGCATGCGTCTAGATTCAGGCTCCGCAATTCAGCAATAGTGAACAGACATCTATGGAACCATGCCAATGTCCAAGAAATTGGCCTATGCACCCCAAGAAGTGTTCACTAGTATGCTTGTGACATGCTTTTTTTGGGGGGGGGGGCACAAAAAGATTTAAACACAACTATCTGCTGTTGGTAAGAGGCTTCCATCTTGGCCCTGTGGCTGAAGAGTCCTGAATGTCTCCTCTCTATTTATCTGTTATCGGACGTCCTGTGCTATGGCGTCAGGCGTTGCTATGCGAATTTCACCCTGAACCTTTGGGCATGATCAAGGTAAGTATTAAGACATGGCCGCATCTACATTGCATGCCAAAGCTTTGCCATTGTGTCTTATGGAGGTGAAGGGCACCCAGGGCACCAGGGCTAAGGGCCCAAACAAGCACCACCTCTCCATTTGGCCTAAGGTTTCTTGCAGCATGGTGCCTGGTGTTCGGTACAGATGTCGCTGTGCACTATGTGGCACGTTCACGTGGGGGTATGTTGGAGGAGACTTGTAAGACTGGGGTGTGTCTAGAAGGCATGCCACTGGTAGTTGTGAACTTCCATGGGGCACCCTCCCTGTGTACCCTAGTGCAAACAGAGTGTGCCCCTAAGCGTGCAAATAAATCTCTACTCTAATACCCGGGCCTGTGATACAGGAGGTCCGAGGGACAGACAGAGAAGAGGGCTCTTTTAATCTTCTATGGTGGTCCCTGCCTGTATTGTGCCAGCGGAAGAATTCCAAATGTTTAGGAACCATCTCAGACAAGAAAAACCTAAAAAGGATCCAGAGGTGTCTGGTGGCCCATAAGCTCTCTCATAGGGGCAGCTGCCCCACTGTGATATGTTTTGAGTATCTGCTTGGTCACTGGCTGCAGTAATGACCTCCTTGTGGTCTATTTTTTCCACAAACATGCACAATGTCCTGTGGGACTGCATAACTAATAAAGACCCTTGAAAAGACTCCTTCCGTAAACATCGCCACTGCTCATCCTTTGCTCACTACTAATATCCCCTGCTCCATACCCAACACCCCCTGCTCGAAGCCCTCCTGCCTTCGCCCCGACTTCAGCTACTCCTCATGGTTCCCTGCCATGCTCCCCAAAGCAAGCCTTGAGGAACAGTGTTTGTCCCCAAAGCCCTCGCATACCTTACCATAGACCAGAAGGACTATTAGTGATGGATGATGTATCTATTGTATCAACCTGTGCAGGGCCAGACTGGCCGAAGCGGGCATCTGGCATTTGCCCAAGAGGCTGGAAGGGTTGGGGCCGGTTTGGAGTGGCAGGGGCCGGTTTTGTTGCTGGGGGTGGTTTTGCAGCGACGATGCAATATTGGCCCCCAGTAACAAAAGCAGCAGTGCTGGGGGCCGGTTTTGTTAAGCACCAGTGCTCCACGCTTGCACCCCCGCTCCCCAGGGTGGGGGCTGGTCTGGCCAAATTGCCAGGGCTGCTTTGGGTGCCCAGTCCGGCCCTGAAACTGTGCCCCTTTTCAAACCTCCTTTCTTGTGGCTTCCTCGATGAGCACCTGGTGTCTTTGCCTGTGTCCACTGCAATATTTTGATCCACTGTTGGTGGAGGAGGCTGGGTGTCTCTCACTATACCCTTTCCCCTTCTTTCCTTTTCGTTTGATCACTAGCTCTGACTTCAGTGCTGAGTCCTGTCCCTCTTCCATTGGCTGTTCACGTGTTCATGTGTGCGGCTGAGAAACAAGAAAAAGGGGGAAATAAGGAGGAAGAGAAAGATGGAAAAACAGTGGCAAAAAAGAAAGCACAGATGAAAAGGGGCTGCAAGATTAAGACAAAGGGACAGGGAGTGTCAGGTGGTGCATTAAAGAGGCATGAGGTGAAATCAACACTACGCATCCTTGGTATTCAGCTCCCGTGGCATTCGATAGCGCAGGCCACCGGCCTCTGAGCAAACCTTTGGGACCTGGTACTTATTATTTTACAAATTAAGCACTAAAGATTAATCTGGGGTGCGCTACCAGACATGTAATGGTTCTCCACCCAGCTTACTATTCTAGGCCTCCATGAGTGGGGCAAGGCAGGCCAGCTCGTCGGCGCATCGGAGTACAGTGTGAGAGGAAGGACCGGCACTACGGTGTGGGGGGTGTACATTGTGAGAGCAGGCCAAAACTAATGGGTAGAAGGGTACCGTATGAGAAACAGGCCCATGCCACAGTGTGGCAGGGGTACAATGTGCGAAGCAGTTAAAAACTACAGTGAAGAGGGCTCTCACAAGAGAGGTACAGGGTTAGAGGTAGGTCAAAGGTATTGTGTACTGGGGCAAGGTAAGCGGCAAGATAAAACTGCTGTGCATAGGGTACAGTGTGAGGCAGGTCGAAACTGCTATGCACGGGGGTACAGTGGGAGGCAGTTATACACTGCCGTGGAAAGGGGTGCAATGGAAGAGGCAGGCCAAAACTGCTGTGCGATTGGGTACAGTGGGAGAGCAGACCAACACTGCAGTGCACAGAGATCGCATGAGTAGTAAGCCAAAGCTGCTGTGCAATGGTGTATAGTGGAAGAGCAGGCCAACACTGCAGTGCACAGAGATCGCGTGAGAGGCAGGCCAAAGCTGCTGTGTAATGGAGTATAGTGAAAGAGCAGGCCAACACTGCAGAGAGATTGCGTGAGAGGCAGGCCAAAGCTGCTGTGCAATGGTGTATAGTGGAAGTGCAGGCCAACACTGCAATGCACAGAGATCTTGTGAGCGGCAGGCCAAAGCTGCTGTGCAATGGTGTATAGTGGAAGAGCAGGCCAACACTGCAGTGCACAGAGATCGCGTGAGAGGCAGGCCAAAGCTGCTGTGTAATGGAGTATAGTGAAAGAGCAGGCCAACACTGCAGAGAGATTGCGTGAGAGGCAGGCCAAAGCTGCTGTGCAATGGTGTATAGTGGAAGAGCAGGCCAACACTGCAATGCACAGAGATCGCGTGAGCGGCAGGCCAAAGCTGCTGTGCAATGGTGTATAGTGGAAGAGCAGGCCAACACTGCAGTGCACAGAGATCGCGTGAGAGGCAGGCCAAAGCTGCTGTGCAATGGAGTATAGTGAAAGAACAGGCCAACACTGCAGAGAGATTGCGTGAGAGGCAGGCCAAAGCTGCTGTGCAATGGTGTATAGTGGAAGAGCAGGCCAACACTGCAATGCACAGAGATCGCGTGAGCAGCAGGCCAAAGCTGCTGTGCAATGGTGTATAGTGGAAGAGCAGGCCAACACTGCAGTGCACAGAGATTGCGTGAGAGGCAGGCCAAAGCTGCTGTGCAATGGAGTATAGTGAAAGAGCAGGCCAACAGTGCAGTGCACAGAGATCGCGTGAGAGGCAGGCTAAAGCTGCTATGCAATGGTGTATAGTGGAAGAGCAGGCCAACACTGCAGTGCACAGAGATCGCGTGAGAGGGAGGCAAAGCTACGGGGTATAACATAAGGAGCAGATATTAACACTGCTGTGCAAAAGTGAGTTATGGAACTTTTTCTGGATTGTGAATTGCTTTTATTGTGTGTTTAACGGTTTTCTCCTTTGTAAAGTGTGTAGTGTAAATGTCTAATAACCCACTAAACAAATAAACATGCACACAAACAATGCTGTGCACCAGAGCACAGAGCTCAGCATTGTTGGACATTGAGGAACAGTGCAAGGAAGAAACCAACACGTTTCGGCACACACTCTTCGTGTGAGAATCAGACCATCTCTCCTTTGCAAAGGGACAGTGTGACAGAGTAGGACCCAACACAACTGTGTGCATGACACATTGTGACAGGCAGGGCACAACACTATGGTGTTTAGTAGTATACCAACGGTGTACAGCACAGGAGCAGAGTTGGAGAGGCAAGCCAACACTGCGGTGCACATTATTACAAAGCGAAGGGCGCAAACATAGATGTACAACCTTGTCCTTTTCCTGTTTCTACAGCTTCAGTGACTTTAACACCCTCACCCATCCTCCCTTTCGAACTCCTAGATAAGTGGACTCCCACACTCATATTTTTCACCCTGCACACAACAGCCGACCCCTGTGCCCGTAAACTGGCCACGCCTGGTTGGGGCCGCCAGGCACCTACTGGGGTATATTATCTCCCATACGTCGCCATTGCCACCTTCATGCCAATAGGCACGATTCAGGGCGAGACTCCGGATTTTGTAAGCAAAAAAATGCATTATTTTGTCTGTCGCTCGTAGAAAATGTGCCTCTGCTTCAACAGAAGGCAATGAGCAAATACCAATTTTCTGTTTTAAAATGCTGTCATGTATATTGCCATTTATTACATGCGTGTGCTTTCTATAGCAAGAACCGGACTCCCCTGGCTCATGGAGGGTCACGGGGGTGGGACAGGTAGGTGGTACCACCAAAAGGAGGCCTCTACATGCTCGCCCCGGGCCCGAGCTATCAATCACCCCGCCTATCTCTCGAGCCATCGCTGCGGCGATTCTCCTGGCCCGACAGGAATGTCTCGTAAACGAACAGCGAGAGATTACCGCCTCCCCATTTGAAGCTGGGGCACTCCCTGCGCAGGGAGGGAGGAATGCACCGGCAAGTCGAGGCGCGGCGCCTCTCTCAGGTAGGGACACCTCCCAGCACCCTGCCTGCGGCCGGCACCCACACGCGGCCATATATGGTAATAAAAACCGCGCGCCACTGCAACAGCACGCCGCCCCACGCAGCCGCTGGGTGTGCCCCGCCCCTCAGGCCGCGCCCACTGCAATCTCCCCACCTGGGCACCGCCCCGGCCAGCAGCAGCCTCGCCCTGCCCGCCTCGCCCAGCAGCCCGCGGCGCAGCTCTCGCTTTTCACTAAGCTGGCAGATTCCCCTTGTTGTGGTGAAAGCTGACGAGAGGGATTTCCACGACTAATAATTATGGAATGGAGAGCTGAGGCGAGAACCGGCTTGCTGGCGTGTCGGCACAACTATTGCATTTCACGGTGGGGGCCGCGAGGCCCCTTTTGTTGACCCCCCGAGATTGTCAAATCTGTCTCTTCACCAACCCTAGCTCCCCTACTGCAACGGTCATTCCAGTGCCTCTCCCACCCGCATGTGGAAATGTGGTTTCTGAGCATATTTATTACAAACGGGTCTCGCTTTGTTTGTACCCTATTAAATATTTGTTTCCATCACACTACAGAATTAGATCACATATAATATTCCTTGTTTGCAGCCATATATTTTCGCAATGTTTAAGTTGATGTATCTTCAGAGGTAGTTTGCTCTTTGCCTGCAGCAGATATATTTGGAAATGTTTGTAAATGTTCATTGACATGCATATGAATTTTGTTGTGTCTTAGAATACATTAGACACACTGCAGCCTTCACGTTTAACCGTCTCTGAGCCCCAGGAGGATTGTTAGTTGGTTGCAAAATTCACTCACTTTGCAGTGAAAGAAGGTCAAAGTAGACACCAATCTCCGTGTTAAATAGATATAGAGTAAGCAGCAATTTGTCAGAAGACATTGCCCGACATTTGATCTCTGTGTTTGAATGCACAGCAATGTTACAAGTGTTACTTGATAAAAAATAACATCAAAGGCCTCTTTATTGATCATAGTAGGTTTTGAACTCCTGCGGGATCATTCTTGGGGCGCTGCAGCAACTCCCTCGCCCCTGGTGCCAGCGCCCCTGCCGATGACAGAGCTCTGCTGACTTGTGCAGTGCAGTGCCTGGTCTGATCTTCCGTCTGTGTGTTGAGTTGTACATTTCAGTTTCACTGAGGGGTAAGAAGACCACTCTCCTCTACAAACCTCAAGGTGAACACACTGATGACCAGGTTCAGAGGACTGATATCCCCTCAGCGCTCCAGGGCATGGTGGCTGAGAGCACCACCATGTTACGAGGTGTGGCTGTTGCAGGCCATAGAGACTGAGTACACTCTCCATACCTCGAGTTGGGCCCTGTAAAGCAGGCGTGGGGTCGGAGCTCCCCTCTACATGCTTCAAACTGGGCCTTGCAGGCCATGCAGACTGAGCTCCCCTCCATGCTCCTGGCCAGAGTGTGGCCACTGAGCTCTCTGTGTAGGGTCTAGAGTGTTGGACTCTCCTGGACGCTTAGACTTTTAGCCCCATTCGCATATCTAGAAGTGAACACGGCAGCGCACGGTCAGCATGCTGTACGTAATGATAGGTAAACTCTACTGAGCCCTTTACACAACTAAAGGTTGTCTTTGAAGAATGAACCTCTTCTACATACCTTATGGTTAGCCAGTCACGGTTGGCTTCGTGGAGACTAGCTACCACACTTACTTACAGCTGGGAATAGCAGAGCAAGGCATTCAAGTGTCTGTAAGTACCTAGAGATGGACACTTCAGAGCCGAGATTGCCTGCGTATTCACAGGCGGGAGCTGCAGAATACAAAATAAAGACTGAGATCCCAGCTGCAAAGGAAAGTAACAAGACAACTTGAAGAAAAACTTGGAATTTATCCACCTTCTCCATGACCACCAATCCGTATTCCCATCTGCAAGGGGCACCAAAATCGCATTAGCCAATATAAGGGATGAGCTTCTTTCCATAGATGAGGATAATCAGTGCTTAATTTGTACTGGTGTTTTCCGGTGCTCGGCACCAGCAATTAACTGCCAACACCAGCACCTAGGGTTGTCTGCCACATGGTGGAGCTGTTTGCTTGATTTAGAGATGGGCACAGCAAGAGTTGTTTATTAATTCAATATACTTTACAAACGATTAATACCTTTTATCCAAGCTGTTCTTATAGCTTTGGGGCCTGGAAGAGTCTGAATTGTCACACTTATCGGAGTGTGATTGTTAGAAGTTGTGCTGGTACTGTCGTTGACAGCATTGGCAGTGGCAAGGGGTAGTGCGAGCTGCAGTAGCCTCCCGACGTGGGCTCTGGCACTTATTGCTTTACAAATTAAGCACTGATATACAACTGCTGTAATCCGTTTGCCCTGCCCATGGCGTACGACACAATGAACCACACAATACTTCTGAAACGTGAACACAGGCAGGCACCGGGCAGAAATCTCCAGTAGTGCACTGCAAAGGGGCCAATCATCCCGACTGCAGCTTGAAAGTTAAAATTGGATTAGTTAAGTAGTCCACACACTCAGTGACCTAGGGGCCTTCTCCGTAAAATGTCCTACCTGAGACACTGACCACAGAATCAAGACGAGGAAGCGAGCCCTTGCCCTGGTACACCTCCATAACTGCAAAATTATGTGTACTGGTCTCCCAACAAAGTCATTGCCTAGCCAAAGACTTCAGAACCATGGAGCCAGGGTGCGCTTCATCCTTTATTATTGGGACTATATCAGTACTCTTAAAGCACTCCACTGGCTACTAGTAAATTCAGAATTAAATATAGGCTCTTCTGCACTGGACATAACATATATTGAGGAAAGGACTAGCATAGCTCCAGAAACAGACATATTACATCCCACCCAGAGGCTTTCTCTGAACTGCCCATTAGATTAATCAATACATCTTCAAGAGAATGATCACGGGGTGTGCAAGAACTGAACATCTGAAAAGCCCTTAATCCTATCAAGACAGTTGATTTGCGCTCCCAGGTAGCCTGTGCCCACTGTCTCCAGCCCAGCAACGCAGTTGGGGTTGGAGAGAGCGTAAATGTGCATGATGGTTCGGCCGTCCTGAGACAGCCGACCAAAGCGTCATGTGCACTGATTACAGTGCAAAACACTCCTTGTCCAGCCTGTCATCACTGGCCCCACCCCCAAGCATTGGCTCCGACAACTAAAATAAAACTGTAATAAAAAGCATTTATTGTTTTATTTTTCATGTTTTGGGCTGCTGGCAGGGGGTTGGAGGGTGACGCTCCGCCATAGTGGAAGAGCGGCCGCTGACTGCACTACTGATTCCTGTTGGGTATCGGTTGTACGTCTGAAGTGGGCTTGCCTTTAACCCCTTGAGTGCCCCGCCCTTTCCACGCCCTGTGCCGGGCGTTTCATTAGCGGGTGGGGTTCATGACGAGATAGTCTCGTCATGGGCACAGCGCAACCGCGCTCCATGACGAGACTATCTCGTCATGGGCACTGAAGGGGTTAAGCCACTTGGCTGGGCCTGTTCTTTCTTTCCTAGAACTTTGCATTGCTTCTGGTTGTGCTGCTCTTTGTGTGAGAAAAGTTCGAACTGCTGCTGCCCCTTCCGTGTCTATTCTTGTACTGCTGCTCCGATCTGTGTGCTACGCGAGTGTCCATGCATGCGTGAGACATGCAATGCTGCTGATTATTACATGCATGTTTGTGCATGCTGGGGAAGCTCGCAGTTCTGACGCTTAGGCTGCGTATGCTCTGTGGAACTTGCAGAGCTGTTCCCTTTGCTATGGGTATGTGTGGGGGAAACTTGCATGTGTGCTCCGTTCTTGATCTGCTGTGTGTCTGTGTGTGTCAGGGATTCTTGTTTCTTGTGGTGCTGCCATTTCAGGGTTCTGTTCTGCTTTAATGGCATAAGTTTGGAGTGCTTTTGCCCGTTGCCTACCTGTTGTACATGATGGGATCTTGAATTATTGCTGCCCCTATGGCACCTGGTCTACGGATGAGTAGAGAGTGTGTCTTAAATCTTTTCTGTGTGTGTGACATAGGTAGGTTGTGCTGCTGCTGCCTTGCTTTGCCTTCATGTTTTCATCTTTGCACTGAGTGGGTCTTTCCTTAGCGGAGGTAAGAAAAATGGGGAATGCGTAGTATCCCCCGACTATCAAGAACAGTTGTTATTTTGGAAGAGAATTCAACCATTGTACATATGTGCGTGTGTGTGTGAGCTTGAACTTTTGTTCCCTGTGATGTTAATGTTCTGCTTATACTACTGCAGAGTGTTCTCCATCAGGGAGAAGGCTCTGCAGTAGTATACATACCTACACCTTAGGATCAGAAGGTGATACCCACTAGCACCCATAAAATTGAAGACAGGAGAAACATTGTGAAGTACTTTATATTCACAGGAGTCCGACTGTTACATATCATATTTGCATAGCCTACAATTTTCTGCTTATACCAGTATCTTGTACTGCTACCCATGTTGTTGCAGTCATGTGTGTGGGGGATGCTTGTCCCGCTGCTCCACGTATTGTAAAAGTTCTGTGTGCGAGGAACTCTTAGACCGCTTCTTCTCTTGCTTTGTCTGTATTATTGCACGCCCTGCTGGACCTCTTCTGTGTATGTTCATGAATCGTTCATGTCGTCTGTCTGTAGTGTGTCGGTTGTGTGTGCACTAGAAAGCATGTCATTGAAGCCGGGTCAGAGAGGGGACCGAGTGCCCTAGGAGGCTGCTCCATTGAGAAACTTTACCTCCGCCAATCCCCACCCTCATTTATGTCATCTTGCTGTCTTGTAACGTGATCTTATGCTCCAAGTCACTTCCTTAGAAACATCTAGCCCAGGGCCGTTTCTAGGTGTTTTGCTGCCCTAGGCGAGAATTGAAAAATGCTGCCCCATCCCTTTTACTACCATCACTCTCTCCCCCTGTCAATCAGGCTAGAAGAATTAATGCATTAGATATTCCCGAACTCATGTTTTTTGCCGCCCTACCCCTTTTACCGCCCTAGGCGGCCGCCTAGTCTTGCCTAATGGTAGAAACGGCCCTGATCTAGCCTACTGTACTCATCTTTATCTCATTTACGACTCCACATAAGTCCATAGGCAAGGATTCTAGAGCTGAAACATCTACTCTAGATGTGTCCATAAGACTACTGGGCATGGCACGCTAAATATACTGTCCAGAGCCGGAGGTGATACTTCAGGTGAGGCATCCAGAATGAAGACCTGGCTGTTCGAATAAGCCTCCGGGACCTGCAGGTGCTTGGATAACCTGTCGGGAGATTAGCCACGCTTTATAAATACTGATTGATTGATTGATAAACCGTATCTATGTACAGGACATATGTGGCCTCCAGAGCTATGTCTCATACACCAAATGACTCCTTTTTAATTCCATGCAATGTTCAGCCTCTGCCATCCAGCGCTGAACACAGTACTCCAGAAAGGGTTTGTAGAATTTATCACAATGCTCCAGACATATCATCTCCAGCACTGAACTCATTACTAAAATGAGAGCTGTACAATTGACCACATTACATTAGATGTGGCCACGAGCTATGGGCATAAAACATCAGACGAGGGCCCTAGACAACCCCAGATATAGATAAATCTGTAAAAAAAAAGGATAGACTACTCCAGATGAGGCAACTGGAACTAACAACAATACTTTAGATTAGTTCTTAAATACTTCAGATGAGGGTTCTGGAACTGACCAACATACTGTCTGCGTGGTTGCGAATACTGGACACAATAGCAATGCTGCAGAAGTGGGCTACAGAGAGGGATGCTTTTCTTAGGATATGACCTTTAAAAAGTGACGTAATACTCAAGGAGGGAACCTCATAAGTGCTACCACAGCGGTAACAGTCTCTCCCTTTTATACACCTCACCCCAATCCGCCCATGTTCCCAAAGCCCCTTTGTTCTCCCTGCGCCATGTCTGAAGGATACAGGAAACATGTACTGAAAGAGTCGAAAACATTAATTGTAAATAGGAAATCCCTCAAGAGGTTTCTTTGCTTTGATTTTAGTGCTCACTAACAAGGCCAGATTGGCCACACCGGGCATCGGGCGTTTCCTCAGGAGGCTGGCAAGGTGGGGGCTGGTTTTGTTCCTGAGGGCCGGTTTTGTAGCAGTGCAGCAGGTTTTAAAGCGCACGATGCAGAGTACCTTGCACGTACAGCATTTTTGAGACAACAATACAAGTGTTGAGGAGATTAATGTACCTGCTGGTGAGAGATAAGAGTTTTGTCTAGTGGCAGGTTTGACTCATCTAAGTTAGCACAGAGGGTTAATGTGCCTGCTGCAAAGAACATATACCATGCAAATTAAAGAACAGTTTTTTCAGTGCACAGCTCATTGGGTAACTGCTTTTGTCACAGAGTTTCTTTTGTTACTGTGCAGTTCATAAAAGACAATCATAATCTAGGACAGTGAGATATGAACTGTCATCAAAGAGCTGCTAGCAAGCTGCATGGAACTGGTTAGAAAGTTATGCCTTTCCCCATTCTTTCATTATCCGAAAGTTGCTAAAAAGAGTTTGTTTGGGATGAACTACATTCTTAATAGTAAAGCCAGCCCTAACTAATGTGTTATGTTCTGAATCATGAGTTTGTGCTTCTCCAGACAAAGCACTCTTTAAAAATGCCTACCAGTATGGATGACGTGAATCCTACACCTTGTGGTCTACACTGTTTTACACACATGTTAATTTATTATCTCTGTATGTATGTGTGTGTGTGTGTGTGATGTAAAGTGCTCCAGCATCCAACACTGGTAGGAGAGGTGCTTTAAAACACATGAAATACATGTGAGAGATGTGCTATAAAGAGGCACTGTTGGAGGGTGATGATCATTGACTGTCATGTCCTGGTACACTGTAAGGTCATCATTTACTATGCTTTAAAAATGAATACAATTCAATATATAAAGAAAGATATGTGGTAAAATGGTGCATTTTTGCTATTTTCCCCAAATGTTCTAGGGGGAGATTCTCCCCCTTACCACCCCCCACCCCAAACTCCTTTTGTAGTAGACAGGCTGACTCGCTAAGGACCATACTGGGGCTGGCCTGACAACATTTGCCGGGGCTGCTTTGAGTTCCCATTCTAGCCTTGTCACAAAGTAAAACATTTAGGGGCAGATTTACAAACCCCTTGCGCCACCAGTGCATCACTTTTCGTGATGCACCGGTGGTGCATTTCACTGCCCCATATTAAATCAAATCAAATCAAAAACGAGCTTTATTCGATTTTGGACATTAAAATCATAAAAGCAAACATATTAAAAAATACATCGTCATATTTTACATTTATAGTTCATCAGTGCACTACTTTCGTGAATAGATTCCTATAAATTCATAATATGCATGTAAACATTCTGTGATTCTATCTAACTCATACTAATTAATTCCACCCTGCGTGACTTTTCCTGTCCTTGTAAATACGACCCCATTACATGCAACACTTTGCGTGATAGGGGCATTTTATGAGTGTTGCTGTGGGTGTTCCCACGCAGCACCCATGGAACCAGACACATTTCCAGATTTACGAGAAATCATAAACCTGGAAATGCATCAGAATACTACGCCCTAGGGTGGCATAGCGAGGTGCAACAAGTAGAAATGTTTCATTTCTACTCATTTTTTTCCTCTTTCAATGCGTGCTGCATTCTACAGCACACATTGAAAGAGGAAAATGCCTGTAATAATTGTTTTAGTGAAGGAAGGTGCCCTTTCCTGCACAAAAACAATCTCTCAATGACGCAGGCATCCTTGCACCATGGTGCAAGGGTGCCTGCGCTGGCGCATGGCAGCTGTTTGTGCACCAGCACAGGGGAGAGCACCGAAATGCAACATATTATTGTAAATATGTCACATGCCTGTACTTTGAAGTGCCGTAGCGTGGCGCAGCCAAAGGGCTTGCGTTGCCATGCTGCGGCACTTTCATGTAAATCTACCCCTTAATTTGCAAGAAAAATAAGGATGCAAATTAACGTGTAGCTGTTACAGACTATAGCCACTAGAGGGAGGCAAAGGACCGAGCTTGTTTGCACCAGCCCTGGAAATAGCTGCAAGGAGTTCAGCCAGGAATGTGATCTGGAGATAAGATACTGTTCACTGATTGTGACTCGCACCTTCGAAAGCCTGATGTGTGCCCCTGCGCGCCCTGTCCCAGCATGTCTGCCCCATTCCAACCATAGCTTCATCTGGACACCGAATCCATCTGCTAGTGTCTCATACAGAGGCTCGCCCAATAAGGGCTCTGAATGGGCCCAGGCTGTCTTTTAATCGCCTGCCTTATATAGAAACTCCTGCTTCCTGGATAGAGTGCTCTCCGTAGAGGAAACCTATCAAGAACTACTTGCTAGTGGCCTGTATGGTATAAGCTGCTTCTAAGCGCACACCTCAAGCCTCCTCCGCCCTCTCAGCCCACCCACTCCTCCATTTTAAAAGATATAGTGCACGAAGCACAGAGAGGTCACGTGATTTGTCCAAGTACAAGCTGTTGTCCATAGTCCGCCATCTTGCTGCTTAACCACATCTCCTCCCTTAGGAACACTGGGCCAGAAGCGCCACTCTCATTCACAAACCAAGGGAGGTGCAAATTACACACTGGCGGGTTTGTTGACAGGGATGGATTTTGGGCTATGAACTATGTACTAATAGGTTGCATTTCAATTTGTCCATTTGAAAGCATGTACCACACAATACTCATGAATATTAATTAGGCAGTTCGCCGAATGAGACCCCCGTCATTGACTGCGAATGTAGGGATGGAGGCCTGCAAGGGTTAGCAGGCCTCGTCCTTGCATTTCCCTTGCATTTCCCTTACCAAATAGAAACCTTTTTTTTTTATAAACAATTTTATTGCCATTTTTTTAAAACAGCAAATTAAACACAGCACCACTTTGACTTATCAGGTATTACTGTACGATTACAAGTGATCCCCCATTCTGTTCGCGTGGGGTGTTAGTTCATCCGTGCAGGGGATATACAGTCCAACGGTCCCATCCATTTGCCCCATATACACCCATGTTTAGCTGGGCACCCTCTTGATTCGTAGACAGCTTTTTCTTGGATTGCGCACCAATCTACACCCTTGTGCCATTTAGCTAAGGAGAGAGATGCTGAGTCCTTCCAGGCCGCTGCTATGTCTCTTTTGGCTGTTCCTAGGAATAATTTATCAGCCTGGGCACCATCTAGTCCCTCCATCACCCCCAGGAGAAGGGCATGGGGGTTGAGGGGGACCTCCCACCCCTGTACGCCACTTAACTCGGTCACAATGGACGCCCAATATTTAGAGAGGATAGCACAGGACCAAACCATGTGATAGAAGTCAGCTGCTTCTACTTTACACCGCTGACATTGTGGGGTTGGGAGGAAGCCTGCCCTGTGGAGTAGCACCGGGGTAAGATATGCGCAGTGAATGTAGTAGATCTGAATGAGGCAGAGCCTAGCAGATATAGTGAGTGTCCTCCACCAGGACATTTCTCCAATCTTGACACCAACGTGAAGCTGAACACGGCAACCCGAACAGGCATTATGCCGGAGATTTGAGAATCCCACTGATATTGTAACCAACCGCGTCGCTGATAGTACCTAATAAGAAGTTACACGCCCTGAGGAAGCCCAAGGCCGGATGGCCATGTAAGGGGGGAAACACGTGTTGGCTATGTTATTTTCTTCATTTTCCTCTCACCCACTCTTACGAATAGAGTGCAAATAAACTGATATACACCTTTCGATAAACCAGCGCAGAATCGGAATTTCTTCCTGAAAAAATCAGATGAAACGAATCTTGCCCAGTCAAACCTATTGAATCTTGCTTAAACTAGGGGGCTAGGGGTCTCTTCCCCTGTCAAGGGCAAGAACCAGAACAAGAAGAATCTACGCTTAATATCCGGCTAGTAAGGGATTGGGACCTCTTTACCCCTCACTTCCAAAAACCATTTCTCCAATCTTCCTCTTCGAGAGGACCAAGCCAATGATCCCAACGGGCTCTAAGAGGTTCTATTGTCGATAGGGTATTGTTAACCAGGAAGCTGTAAATTTGGGATATTCTCCCCTTTCCTAAGATCCCCATAAGGAGTTTGGCCTCTAATGGGCTAAATTCGGGGATGGCTGTGTGGTGCGCGTTGGTGGGGTGGGGGTGGCATTTCGACAGACGATGAGGGAAAATTAATTATTCATTTAATTTTCCCTCATCGTCGTCGTTGTCAGTCGAAGTACTACCCCTTAACCGCTCTTACCTGCACGGGCCGTTGCTGGTACTTGCTCCCCTCAAGAAATTCCAGCACAATTCTCAAAGGGGACCATTCTGCTTTACAAATCACTTACTATCCCGCCTCAGGGGTTAGTAACTGACTATTGGTTTGTGATTGCAGTAGCGACCACAAGCCATTGATACATGCCTTTGCAACTTGTAAATAGAATGGGGTGCCCCTCACAAGCCCCCATTTGTTTGCAACCTGAAACGGGTCACAAAAAGCCATTTTTGGGAGTGGAAAAGACTTCCAACTTGCAAAAGGGCATTTGTAGATTGTAAAAAAGCTTGAATGCAGTTGCATGTGATTTTGTGAGTGGTTGGTCTAGCAGCTGCCAAGGGGCCTTGTACATCCGGACCGATGCTCGTAGTTTGGTGGTGCTGTGAGTGAGTGACTGAACAGGTGACAGAGTGAGGGCATGCATTTCACTAGCAATCGCCCTGAAATCTTCAGAAAATATTAGGGGGAGGCAGGCAAGACATCCAGTATATGTTCTTCAAGTGTGTTGTTTTCAAGCATCCAATTTTGTCATTATTCCACAAACATCTGCCATGCAAAGAGGTGATGAGGGTGGCCGCAGTAGGCTATGGAAGGCCTACACCACCATAGCCAAACACGGCGCTGCACTAGCGCCGTGTTTTTAACAACTTTCCCGTTTTGTATTTGGGTTTGCATTTGTTCTGCACTTATACTTGCTTTTAATTGTACTGCCTCGTGCTGCTGCTTGCTCGTAGCGCGTGCCCTCTGGCCCCTCACTGCATTTAAAAAGCGCACTCTGCGCCTCCAAGCACCACCACTTTGGTGGGTCCGGGATCCGGGGATTGATCTTGGGTGCCATTTTGGTTTGGGGCATTACTTACAGCGGCGGACGCCATCTTGGAGCGGACTCGCGCGCGTAGGGTGACGGGAGGGCCTACTTAAGGCGGCTCCTTGCGTGGCGGTGTCCCTGACCACCTACCACTTTGTAAAGCTCGCGCTGCACTAGCGCCGTGTTTTTAACAACTTTCCCGTTTTGTATTTGGGTTTGCATTTGTTCTGCACTTACCCTTGCTTTTAATTGTACTGCCTCGTGCTGCTGCTTGCTCGTAGCGTGTGCCCTCTGGCCCCTCACTGCATTTAAAAAGCGCACTCTGCGCCTCCAAGCACCACCACTTTGGTGGGTCCGGGATCCGGGGATTGATCTTGGGTGCCATTTTGGTTTGGGGCATTACTTACAGCGGCGGACGCCATCTTGGAGCGGACTCGCGCGCGTAGGGTGACGGGAGAGCCTACTTAAAGTCGCCCCTTCCGCGCAGCGGCACGCGCAGGTGGTAGCCTTCGCTTAGCCTGAGTCGTACCAGAGTCCTGCCCGTCTGCACTCGTCAGCGTCTCGGAGGCGGCGGGGCGGCTGAGGATTCTGAATGGAAGCGGGGAGTATGTTATATTATACCTCTGCTACGCTTCGAGCCTTGCGTACTATATCTAGCCTGTGTCGCTCTGTTTTCCCCGGTCGACATAAGGGTAAACGTCGCTGCCCAGCATGTGGCTGGTCGCCCACTGGGTCACTCTGCTGCGCCCCTAGGGCTTTTAAAGTACATGCGAAACATCTCTGCCTGCTGTTGAACACAAGACCGGTAGGAAGACATGCCCAGTATATCTACGATCTTCTTGTCAGGGATAATCCCCTTTGCCTGCTCCTGACCGAAACTTGGCTGGGAGAGGCGTCCAATCCGGACATTTTTACTGCGATCCCTCGCCCTTTAATATTTTCCGCCAAGATAGGGCGAAGGGTAGGGGGGGCGGAGTTGCTGTGGTGGTGAGGAAGAACATTTCCTGCTCTGTTCTTCCTGTTAACTCCATTGAGGGCTCTGAATCCCTTGGTTTCACGCTTAGACTGTCTCCAGTTCAAGCACTCAAGGGTCTGTTGGTCTATAGGCCTCCTGGCCCGGTGGGTTCCTTTTGGGAGGACCTACAGACTGCCATCTCGGAGCTGGCATTGTCTGCACAGCACTGCTTACTGGCAGGCGATTTCAACTTTCATCTCGATGTCACGGACGATCCGAATGGGGTTAAACTGCTGGATATTACATCTCCGCTTGGCTTGGCACCGTTTGTGTCAGGGCCTACACATGAGAGAGGGCATACCCTCGATCAAGTGTTCTCTTCTGTCCCAATTGTTGACATCGAAATACGGCCGGTGCTCTGGTCGGATCACAGTTTGATTGAGTTTTCCGTGTTGGAAAATGGGCGGTTTGACATCTGCGCCCCCACGGTGCCTAGAACGGCCTCAAGAGCGTTGTACAGAGTGACGCCTGATATGTTGGAGCAGGCGCTCACGGAACATCCCTGTCCCCTCTCGGGGGATCCGAAAAGAGACACTGAGGCCCTGCAGCTATGGCTTACTGAGAGATTAGACGATCTTGCACCAAGGGTAACCCCCGGTCCTCGGTGATACGGCAGTCGGCGCCGTGGTTTACGGAGGCGTTGCGTTTGGCTCGCAGTCAATGCAAGGTTGCTGAGCGGGCCTGGCGCCTTCATTATGACGGGGAGGCCAAACTCACCTATAGATCGGCGGTGAAGGCCTACCATCGTGACATTCTTGGTGCCAAGCGGGAATATCTTGCCAGGAGGATTGAGGCGGCGGCGAACTCCTGTAAGGAGATCTTCACGATTGTGAAGGAGTTCACGGCCCCCTCCCCCTATTCATCCCCGCCTGTATCATCGGATGCGTGGGCATGTGATCTTGCCACTTTTTTCACCGACAAGATCAAGGCAATTCAGGCCTCCTTCTCGGAGAGCGTGGCGGAGGGTTGCTGTGGCCTCGAGGCAGGACTTGGAACATCGTCCCTGCCTATGGCAGTACTGGCTGACTTTCCTCCTGTTTCCAGCGATATGTCCCGGGCTTTGCTGGCCAGTCTTAAATCTGGCTCCCCACTTGACCCCTGCCCTGCCAAATTTTTGGCCGGGATGGCGGCAGTGGTGAATCCCCTGGTCAACCCGATCCTCAATGCCTCCTTGAGGGAGGGGTGTGTCCCTCGCACCTGGAAAAGGGCGATGGTGATCCCCCTTCTGAAAAAGCCTGGCCTTGATGCCGAGGTCTTGGCCAATTACAGGCCAATTTCACTTCTCCCGGCCTTGGCTAAGATCACCGAGAAACATGTTCATGGTGTATTGTCGAGCTTTTTGGAAACTAATAATTTGCTCCATCCATCCCAATCCGGGTTCCGTCCTAATTTTAGTACGGAAACGGCGTTGGTGGAGGTCTCTGAGATCATCAGGGAGACCTTGGATGTGGGTGGCAAGGCCATGCTAGTCATGTTGGACCTGTCGGCGGCCTTTGACACCGTCCCCTTCATGACATCGGCCTAAGGGGGACGGTGTTCAGATGGTTTTCATCTTTTCTAGAGGGCCGCCGCCAGACGGTCTGGGTGTCCCAGAGCTCCGCCGAGATGCCGTCATTGGGAGTGGGGGTCCCCCAGGGGTCTGTATTGAGCCCGACATTGTTCAACATCTTTATGTCCCCCCTGGCGGCCGCGGTGGAGGCTTACGGAGCCCAGATCGTGTCCTATGCCGACGACACGCAACTCCTTTTCACATGTGCTAAAGATCAGCCATTTGATGGGAAGAGAATACGGGACTGTCTGGATATGGTCTTTGGCTGGTTCCAACGGAACAGTCTAAAGGCCAACTCCAGTAAGTCGGAGGTGTTATTCTTCGGCTGTGTCATCGATCCCGAGTGGCGGCAGTGGTGGCCGGCCGCCATGTGTCCCCCGGCGCAGTCTTCCTTGGTGGCCAAAAATCTCGGCGTTAAGCTTGACAACCAGCTTTCTCTTAGATCGCATGTTCTTGGCCTGGCTGGCACCTGTTTCGGGGTTCTGGAAATGCTCCGCAGGTTTCTTCCACTACTATCTGCGGAGCATAGACGGATTACGGTGCAGGCGCTCATCGGATCCAGGCTGGACTATGCCAATGCCCTTTTTCTGCGTCTTCCCGACTATTTGGTCCAGCGTCTGCAGGTGACACAGAACTCTGCAGCGCGCGCAATCTTTGGCTTGCATAGACGCGCACGGGCTTCTGGTCTTCTGCAGACGCTGCACTGGCTCCCGATCCGAAAGCGGATTATGTTCAAATCCCTGACGCTGGTACATAAAGCTTTGTTCGGCTCAGGCGCAGGCTATCTCCAGAAGAGATTGGCTTTCTATTGTCCTGCCCGCTCACTGCGTTCGGAATCCCTTTTCACGGCTGTGGTTCCACGCGTGAGGAAGGCACGGATTGGGGGGCGCTCTTTCAGCCACAAGGCCTCCCAGCTGTGGAACTCGCTCCCACTGGCATTGCGCAGTACCCCCAATCTGCTTCAATTCAGAAAGATTTTGAAGACCTGGCTTTTTAATTCTTCTGTTTAGGTGGACTTTTTTTCCTTTTCTCTTTTGGGGCCTCTGCTTTTCTTGTTATGTTGTTATACACTGCAGCTGTATGTGGAAAGCGCCGGGACGCTCTTTTAGAGTAGCCGAGCGCTATATAAACGCATTTTAACATAACATAACATAACATCTTTCCACAGAACATCGGCTCAGAACAAAGGTGGCCTTTATGTCCATCAGGTAAGATGGCATTAGCCAGGTGCGACCAGAGGCCCCAAGAAAATGTAGCCCAGCGCTCTTGCCGAGTTGAACTAGAGAAACAAGACAAGAAACAAAGATTAAAATAAGGAAATAAAAACCTGTAGGTATGTACCTCACTTACAACTCCCCAATACTTCATCCCTCCGTCAGGAGTGTGGTGTTATTGCTTCTCTACACTCCCCTATGTCTGTTTTCTGTACAAACTTTCTTTTTCTAACCAGGCTCATTCATATTGGCTTGTTTAATCTGCCAGCGTTGCAGTTGAGGTTTGCTCGCTTATGACGTCAGAGCCATCATCCAGGCATGACGTTGTTTGCGGTGTAACCTCTGTCTTCGCTTGACATGGCTTTATTTCGGCGTTCCATCACTCAATGCTACAATATTCATTGTAAAATTACATTAGACATGACATTAACCTTATGTCGGCATGACTCAAGTCTTGACACACTCGTTATCATGACATGACAAAAGTCCTCACATAACCTCCATCTTGTCATAAGTTAAGTGTTGCCATAGCCTCTGTTTCGGCAGGACTCAGGTACTCATGGCGAGACTCGGCACATAAAAACACAGGCCCGTCATATCTTTTTATGAGCAAAAACAGGCCCGTCATGTCTTTTTATATGCAGAGTGCTCCGCCCGGCCGAGTAGTCTTCACAGTTGTGAAATGACTATTAATATCATTAAAAGTGTAGTTTGTGTATACCAAAAATATTGTAAGCTTACATAAAAGCCTATGTTTAACTTTATGAATCAAGCACTGTGTGTACATAGATGCACTGATGACCTCACATAACGGGAGGGGGCAGGGTGGTTCCTAGAGTCCACTTCTATAAGGAATATGGGGGCATATCAACGAGCAGGCGATAAAAAATTATCACCGCTTTTGCGGCCTTTTTCGGCCGTTTTCGGCGATAATTTTATCGCCTAATCAGCAAGGCCACGCTAACGCGTGAAACCTTGCTTTAGCGTCAGGATTCCTAACGCCCAGTTTTGCATCTCTAATGAGATGCAAAGTGGGCGTTCCTGACCTGGCAGGACAGGAGTAATGTCGCTAAGCGACATTTCTCCTATCAGCAAGCCTAACACTATGAAGCATAGCGTCAGGAAAAGTAGCGATAACACCTGTTATCGCTACTTTCCTAGCACCTGCTTCAGGACTGACTTAGCCATGATATCCTATGGAAGGAGGATATCATGGCTAAATATGTGAGTCCCTATCAACAAGCTAACGTGAGATTATCGCTGGGTTTCCAGCGAAAATCTCACGTTAGCCAGTTAGTGCTAGGATATTTATCGCTGATGAGATAAGCGTTGCTAATAGCAAGCTATCTCAGCGATAAAAATCGGCGCTAGCCGGCGATAATTATCCGAGCGCTAAGTGCGCTCAGCGATAATTATCGCCGGTTGTTGTTGATATGCCCCCTGGATCGCAGGAAAAGGAGCAATGTTAATTTGCACACGGCTGGTCAGAGTTAGGAATCACAGAGCTGAACTAATAAACGATGGAATGGAATATGCTTAGATTAACTCAAGCATTTGCACCCATCCCTTTTGTGTCTAGTGGGTGAAGGTCTAATAGCTGAAGCTTGAGGGGGGGGACAGAGCCGAGAGGGCAGGGCGGGAATGGAGTGGAGGGGAGAGCCCGAAGGGGGTGGGGGGAAGAGGAATGGAGGTGCGAGGTTTTTTTTATGACTTCACCTCCGCACCTGGACCGCCATTTGTCATTTTTTATAGCCTGTCTTGTCAGGGCCTGTCCCCTGCACTCCCCCTCCGAGTCCTCAGGGACCTTCTGAAAAAAGGAAGGTCAAAGAACAAATATTTTAAGTGTGTCAAGGCCAAAGGTCAGGTTAAGAATGATAAACACGCTCTGAAGGTAGTAGCCGCCCTACCTCAGCGGCCGTGCGTACGTGCAGGCATGTCTGCGGGCAGGAGCTTTCTCTGGGCCTCATGGCGTCATGTAGACATGTACGAGGGCAGGGGCCGTCTCTGGGACTCATGGCGTCATGTAGACATGTCCGAGGACAGGGGCCGTCTTTGGGACTCATGGGTGGCATCATGCAGTCCGAAGGCAGGGACCGTATCTGGGTCTCATGGCGTCATGTGGACATGTCCGAGGGCAGGGGCCGTCTCTGGGCCTCATGGCGTCATGTAGACATGTACGAGGGCAGGGGCCGTCTCTGGGCCTCATGGCGTCATGTAGACATGTCCGAGGACAGGGGCCGTCTTTGGGACTCATGGGTGGCATCATGCAGACATGTCCGAAGGCAGGGGCCGTATCTGGGTCTCATGGCGTCATGTGGACATGTCCGAGGGCAGGGGCCGTCTCTGGGCCTCATAGCGTCATGTTGACATGTCCGAGGGCAGGGGCTGTCTCTGGGCCTCATGTTGTCATGTAGACATGTCCGAAGGCAGGAGCCGTCGCTGGGCCTCATGACGTCATGCAGACATGTCAGCGTCTGGGAACACGCAAGACAAATACAGATTGACGTATTTTACAATTGACTGAAATTGCAACGAGTGGTAGCTTAATGTATGCCCGCCCTTTGTCCAGCTGGGTATTTTGCTTCTTGTTTCTGTATGTTTAGTGTTATTGCTCCACTGCTGTGTATTTTGCTCTTACTTTGGCTTATGTTTTCTGAGTGTGCAGCTGTGTGATTGTATTTTGGTGTGGTTCCTGTCCGTTTACGTAGTGGCAAATGTGTTAGTTTGTGGCTAGGGCTATTGATGCTACATACAGCTGTATATGTTGCTCCGCCTGTGCGTGTTGTTTTCTGTGCAGGTGTGCCTTTGTTCTTATGTCCTGTTTTGTGTGTGGGAAATCGTGAGCCTGCCTTTTGTTGAGGATACGAATCCACTTTTTCCCGTGGCTCGGACTGCTGTTGTTTTTGTGCAGCGGTTTATGTGCCTCGGGTTGTGTAGCTCTGCGTGCATATAGTGAGATTCAAGTTCAAGTTCAAAGGCTTTATTTCGATAAATCAAATCATAAAAGCATCACATTAATACAAAAAGACATTTATACAAAAACAAATTTAAATTAACCATTAGTTCCAAACATTATTTCCAAAACATTTTTAGAATTTTCTTTTTTTTTTCTATAAAAATCTTCAAATATCAAAGAGAATAAAAAACAGGGTTAAAAATTTAAGATTTGAGGTTAATCCTTCAATTAAAAAGCAGATTAAACATTAGATGCTAGCCTTTTGACTCTAATGGACCATGTCCACGATAACAATTTTGAAAGACCACAAACATACAGTGGTCGGGTGTCCGATGTTAGAATACGAAGTGCCTCACTTGAGTGCCTAGTGCCCATACACCGACATATAGGTTTAAGCCACGCTTGCCTTGGGCGCACATAGGCTGGACAAACAAACAAGATGTGTGGTACAGTCTCTACACTAGTTTGACAAAAGGGGCAAAAAGGAGTTGTCTGGAACGGGGGCTTCCAATGGGCAGTTAAGGCACGCACTGGAAGAGACCCTACCCTAAACCTAAAGTATAAGGCCCTATCATAAGATTTCCATACCAAATCTAGGTAGAGTTCCCGAGATGGAACATCCTTATGTCTTAGGAACTCTTCCGTTAGCCTGCCAAGAGTTGGGTCAGTACTAACCCTATTGGTAACCCAATTCCAATACAGGGTCTTTATAGTCGCTTTCGGGGGAGAGGACCGACTATCCCAGGCTTCGCTAAGACCTAGCTTACCAAGGAGATGTTTAACATCTTTAAGCCATTTTATTTTTTGCCATCCCACCATTGACATTACTTCCGCTAGGCCCTTCGCATACTTAGCAAGTTCTGGGACTCACCACAGTCTAGCCCAAAGAAGCAACGGCCGGAGTTTTGCCAGATCATTGATGGGTTGGCAACCTAGGTCAAGCAACAAAGGTATCATTGGGGTACTCTGCGGAAGTGACATAATGCCCCTCAAAAATTTATTCTCAGACCTTGTTAGTGAATCTATGTTGGATGTGCCCCAAAGCTCTGCACCGTAGAGGGCAGAACTAACACCCTTAGCCTTATAAATGTCAATAACAGGTGCAATAGGTCGAGTCGTGGCAGATCGCTGCTCCTTATACAGTGCCCCTGTAACCCTCTTATGATTTAGCAGCATTTTATGGAGATGTGGGGTCCACTGCATGGTATCAGAGATACGGATACCTAAATAATCGAATACAGTGACCCTCTCCAGGGATACATTGTTAAGTAGGGGGATCGCCCAAGTTTTTTCAGGGGATTTAGCACTAAAAACGTAGTCTTGTCTGTATTAATAACAAGGCCACGTTGGTCGCAAAAGGCCCGAAAATTATCTAGGAGGCCTTTGGCTTATGTTTTCTGAGTGTGCAGCTGTGTGATTGTATTTTGGTGTGGTTCCTGTCCGTTTACGTAGTGGCAAATGTGTTAGTTTGTGGCTAGGGCTATTGATGCTACATACAGCTGTATATATTGCTCCGCCTGTGCGTGTTGTTTTCTGTGCAGGTGTGCCTTTGTTCTTATGTCCTGTTTTGTGTGTGGGAAATCGTGAGCCTGCCTTTTGTTGAGGATACAAATCCACTTTTTCCCGTGGCTCGGACTGCTGTTGTTTTTGTGCAGCGGTTTATGTGCCTCGGGTTGTGTTTCTTGTTGTATGTAGCTCTGCGTGCTTACAGTGAGATTCTGGATCACACCTCTCCTGGCTCACAACAAATGTCACTTGTATTCTGCAGTGAATAAAAGTAATTTGGCTCCAGATAATAATAGCGCTTCATCTTCGGCCATCCTTCTGACCTCAACAGAAGGTGGACATCAAACCAAGGCATAGGCGAGAGCTGCTATATGTGGCTGTCATAGCAAGACTTCGATGTGTCAGCTTCTACCCCTATCTGTCATTGCAAGGCTTACACGTCACTTGTTACTCCTGCTTGTCATCATAAGGCATTGACAAAAGCTGCTGTCCGTATAGCAAAACTTAGTTGTCAGCCTCTACCAATGGATGTCACAGCAAGGCTTGTACACCAGCTACGGCCCAGGATGTCACAGGAAGACCTAAACTAAAGCTGCTATCCCTGGTTTATCATTGCAAGGCTTTGACCTCAGCTGCTACCCTTGGCCGTCATTGCAAGGCTTTGACCTCAGCTGCTACCCCTCGCTGTCATTGCAAGGCTTTGACCTCATCTGCTACCCCTGCTCGTCATTGCAAGGCTTGGACCTCAGCTGCTAACCCTGGCTGTGATTGCAGGGCTTTGACCTCAGCTTCTGCCCCTGGCTGTCACTGCAAGGCTTTGACCTCAGCTGCTAACCCTGGCTGTCATTGCAAGGCTTTGACCTCAGCTGCTAACCCTGGCTGTGATTGCAGGGCTTTGACCTCAGCTTCTTTCCCTGGCTGTCACTGCAAGGCTTTGACCTCAGCTGCTAACCCTGGCCGTCATTGCAAGGCTTTGACATCAGCTGCTAACCCTGGTCGTCATTGCAAGGCTTTGACCTCCGCTGCTAACCCTGGCTGTCATTGCAAGGCTTTGACCTCAGCTTCTGCCCCTGGCTGTCACTGCAGGGCTTTGACCTCAGCTTCTACCGTTGTCTGTCATTGCAAGGCTTTGACCTCAGCTGCTACCCCTGTTCGTCATTGAGCAAAGGTTGGTCGCACACTGCTCGTCACACCAGCAAGTTGCCCCAAAGGACTGTGGTAGATGTAGTGGCGACGGCGGGTACGCCTATGCCACGATGTATAAAGAACAGTATGTGTTACGTTAGCCATCCCTGGACACGTGTTTCGAGGTAGTTGCCTCTCGTGAGCAGGGAGCAGGTCAGTGTAAAGGGGTGCCGCGTGGACTGCCAAAATGTAATTAAAACAGGTCAAGTACCTCTCATGGCGCGCAGGTGCAGATCCAAGGCTCGTCAGCCCGTTGGCTCAAGGGAGCCGTAATGAATTAAGCAAAGGTTGGTCGCACACTGCTCGTCACACCAGCAAGTTGCCCCAAAGGACTGTGGTAGATGTAGTGGCGACGGCGGGTACGCCTATGCCACGATGTATAAAGAACAGTATGTGTTGCGTTAGCCATCCCTGGACACGTGTTTCGAGGTAGTTGCCTCTCGTCAGCAGGGAGCAGGTCAGTGTAAAGGGGTGCCGCGTGGACTGCCAAAATGTAATTAAAACAGGTCAAGTACCTCTCATGGCGCGCAGGTGCAGATCCAAGGCTCGTCAGCCCGTTGGCTCAAGGGAGCCGTAATGAATTAAGCAAAGGTTGGTCGCACACTGCTCGTCACACCAGCAAGTTGCCCCAAAGGACTGTGGTAGATGTAGTGGCGACGGTGGGTACACCTATGCCACGATGTATAAAGAACAGTATGTGTTGCGTTAGCCATCCCTGGACACGTGTTTCGAGGTAGTTGCCTCTCGTCAGCAGGGAGCAGGTCAGTGTAAAGGGGTGCCGCGTGGACTGCCAAAATGTAATTAAAACAGGTCAAGTACCTCTCATGGCGCGCAGGTGCAGATCCAAGGCTCGTCAGCCCGTTGGCTCAAGGGAGCCGTAATGAATTAAGCAAAGGTTGGTCGCACACTGCTCGTCACACCAGCAAGTTGCCCCAAAGGACTGTGGTAGATGTAGTGGCGACGGCGGGTACGCCTATGCCACGATGTATAAAGAACAGTATGTGTTGCGTTAGCCATCCCTGGACACGTGTTTCGAGGTAGTTGCCTCTCGTCAGCAGGGAGCAGGTCAGTGTAAAGGGGTGCCGCGTGGACTGCCAAAATGTAATTAAAACAGGTCAAGTACCTCTCATGGCGCGCAGGTGCAGATCCAAGGCTCGTCAGCCCGTTGGCTCAAGGGAGCCGTAATGAATTAAGCAAAGGTTGGTCGCACACTGCTCGTCACACCAGCAAGTTGCCCCAAAGGACTGTGGTAGATGTAGTGGCGACGGCGGGTACGCCTATGCCACGATGTATAAAGAACAGTATGTGTTGCGTTAGCCATACCTGGACACGTGTTTCGAGGTAGTTGCCTCTCGTCAGCAGGGAGCAGGTCAGCGTAAAGGGGTGCCGCGTGGACCGCCAAAATGTAATTAAAACAGGTCAAGTACCTCTCATGGCGCAGGTGCAGATCCAAGGCTCGTCAGCCCGTTGGCTCAAGGGAGCCGTAATGAATTAAGCAAAGGTTGGTCGCACACTGCTCGTCATTGCAAGGCTTTGACCTCAGCTGCTACCCCTGGTCGTCATTGCAAAGCTTTGACCTCAGCTTCTACCCCTGGCTGTCATTGCAAGGCTTTGACCTCAGCTTCTGCCCCTGGCTGTCATTGCAAGGCTTTGACCTCAGCTGCTAACCCTGGCTGTGATTGCAACGCTTTGACCTCAGCTGCTACCCCTGGCTGTCATAGCAAGACGTTGACCTCAGCTGCTACCCCTGGTCGTCATTGCAAGGCTTTGACCTCAGCTTCTTAACCTGGCTGTGATTGCAAGGCTTTGACCTCAGCTGCTAACCCTGGCTGTGATTGCAACGCTTTGACCTCAGCTACTACCCCTGGCTGTCATTGCAAGACGTTGACCTCAGCTGCTACCCCTGGTCATCATTGCAAGGCTTTGACCTCAGCTTCTTAACCTGGCTGTGATTGCAAGGCTTTGACCTCAGCTGCTAACCCTGGCTGCGATTGCAAGGCTTTGACCTCAGCTTCTACCCCTGGCTGTCATTGCAAGGCGTTGATCTCAGCTGCTACCCCTGGCTGTCATTGCAAGGCGTTGACCTCATCTGCTACCCCTGCTCGTCATTGCAAGGCTTTGACCTCAGCTTCTGCCCCTGGCTGTCATTGCAAGGCTTTGACCTCAGCTGCTAACCCTGGCTGTCATTGCAAGGCTTTGACCTCAGCTTCTACCCCTGGCTGTCATTGCAAGGCGTTGACCTCAGCTGCTACCCCTGGTCGTCATTGCAAGGCTTTGACCTCAGCTTCTTTCCCTGGCTGTCATTGCAAGGCTTTGACCTCAGCTTCTGCCCCTGGCTGTAATTGCAAGGCTTTGACCTCAGCTGCTAACCCTGGCCGTGATTGCAAGGCTTTGCCCTCCGCTGCTACCCCTGGCCGTCATTGCAAGACTTTCACCTCAGTAGGTATGCCTCCTTGTCATTGTGAGGCTCAGGCCTCAGCTGCAAACCTTGCTTGCCCACTGGCACCACTGCAAGTGCCCTGAAAACCCCTGGTCTCAGAGGTCCTGTGGGCTGCAGAAGATGCAGAGAGTATGCAGGGCTCAGAGGGCCATGTTTATTTCTTTAGTCCCAGCTGTTTGCACATAGCTCAGCCCTTAGCATATAACAAGAGGTGGTTTAGAGGTAAAGGATGCCATTTAATGGGGCGATCCCTGAAATGTCATCAGGGATCAGGGATGCAATTTGTCACTTCTGCTCCTCTTGGCTTTTCGGTGAATTGGCATGCATGCAGCAGGCCATGTACCTGGGATAAATTAGGCGTGTGTGCAGGCGAAACATCTGGGCTGCTGAGTAGGAGATTACCTACGGTTATTAGCGGGGTGGCGACGAAGCACTTTGTAATCACAAATGAGCTTGGTGCCTCGTTCCCTTCAAACGGAGGACTTAATAACACCTCATCACACCCTCTTCTAGGAGCCACCGTGAATCATGATGGGAGCAGTCCTGGGAAGCCAGAGGCCACTGGGCAGGAGGCAGCTGTGGGCGAGGAGGTGAGAGCTCTGAGGGTGACTCACATCAGATCTGTTAAATCTCATCCCTCTGCTGTCCTGCTGCTTTGCATATGTGCATTTGTTACTGTGCAAAATGGTAAAACATTATGTATCACTATGAGAACAGAATAACTCATCATGGCACTCTGGTTAGGCTAACGCTAGCCCGTGCTGACACACTGGGCGCGGCTCCGTGTGCAGCAAGGCGCCAGTCTGCACTGCTAGGGAATATCCACCTCTCCATGTGCCTGTGGATGAACCACCGAGCCCTAATGCTGCACATAGGACAGAAAGGAAACGTGGGCTAAGTGGTCGGTCAGCAGCCGGGTGTCTCGTAAATAAGGGACCAGCTTACCTCAACCACAGGGTGAACTTCCACCAACCCACCCAGAACTACGCTCTGCACTCCTCTGCTTGGCACACATGTCCCTCCCCCCCCCATTCACAGGAGTGGCGGCAGCACCTCCTTACACCTGGCAGGCAAGTCCTGGAACGGTCTCCCCCTCCACCTCCGAACCGCCCACACCCTACAGGAATTCAGCAAGCGCCTAAAAACCTGGCTTGGGGTCTAAACCACCTGAGCAGCATAACCCCCTCCCCGTGCCTGGATACCTTCATGGGTTATGGATACCTTCATGGGTGATAAGCGCGCTTTACAAATCCTATTTGATCGACTGATCCATTGATTAAATCACCAGCTTTATGGCACTGTGGACAAGTGGTACCCTGGCAGGATGTCTGCGTCCATATGTCCAGGTACTAACTGTGCTGAGATGCAGCGTTGTGAGGCTGGTTATATATGCTTGCCCAACACATAAACGCCATTGATGTAGACTCCAGCATCTTGGAGAGCAAAGTGGGCTCTCCGCAGTTGTTGGGAAAGTTATAATGTACCAGTCTAGGGGGCTTGGAAATGTACTTAAAAGACAATGCATTAGGGCAGCAATCTGGACAATCATGATTATGGGATAAAAGATTGCTTTTAAATTTAATCAACTATAAGAAAGGGCCAGAGACTGAACTGCCGGATTTATGTCATCCAACCTGCAACCAAATTTAGCCTCTCAGAGAGGGATGCCGACCCATGGGTGCCAGAGATGCTAAGGGGCAGATTTACAAGAAAGTGACGCATCTGTAGAGATGCGTCACTTTCCCTGGGCCAACATGCCAAATCCTTGCGTCACCGTGAATGAACCATATTTACAATCCGGCGCACCATGGCGCAAGGTTTAACAGATGCGTCAGAAATTCTGACGCATCTGTTGACGGAAAAGTCACACATTGCTGGAGCCGTGTCGCAAGAACGACGCAAGTCCAGCAATGTTCAGGGGCACCCTATGCCTAACATGCTGCGTCACTCCTTACGCCTGCTTCAAGCAGGCACAGGGTTTTGACGCAGCATGGACGTAAAAGTGACTCAGTGAAATCTTGTAGATTTCACTGCGTCACTTTTACGGGGCTTCCTGCGACGGAAGGCCCACACTGCATAAATTAAACCTGACGCAGGTTTAATGTGGCGCAGGGCTTCACAACGTGACGCATCTCCCTAGATGCGTCACGTTGTAAATGGGCCGCAACTTTTACGCTGCCGCTGCATCACAAAAGTGACGCAACAACAGTGCAAAAGTGACGCAAGGGGCTTGTAAATCTGCCCCAAAGTATATTAGCATTAGTTAAAATAAAGAGCTCTTAGGTTTCTTGAAATAGAAAGTGCAAACGTTTGAGTGGACCGTAGCGTGTGGAATTCATAACTAAATGGAGAAAAGAAGACTCGTTTTCCTGACCAATGCAATATTGTTTGAAGATTCATCAATGCAAACTCTCCCTTATTTATTTATTTAAAAAGTTTTATAAAGCGCGAACAAGACCCAGACTGGTATGAGAGCACTGTACAAACTGACGTTGACATGAGTACAATACAATAAGGAGACTTAAGTTAAAGTAAAATGAGACACTAAAAGTAAATGTATTTTCTCTCCTGTAGTGCTAAAGAAATTAGCTAATGCCATGGATGAGCCGTTTAATGATTCCCAGCTCTCTATTATTTATCACTTTAGGTTATTACTACTAATAAGGGGATCGGCTATATTTCTTCTGTAAACAATCTGGGAAATCACTCTGTTAAATGCACTAGGATAGATGTCCGTGAAGCGGCGGCGCTGATTTCATCATCCACATGTTCACAATATCCCGGGATATTGTGAACATGTGGATGATGGAATAATTCCATCCTGATGGATTACATCCCAAACAAAGGATATCTGGAGTGAATGAATAAAATTCCACATGAGAATTCTAAACTTGAGTATTGGATGAATATTTTGTTTATGAAAAATAACTCACTATTTTGTGAGTAAGGACGTTGTGCCCAGGGGCCGTCGCTGAAATCAGCGCCGCCGCTTCACGTATATATCATTACACCCTAGTCAGGGGTTGATACCCCAGGAGCACACCACAACTTTGCAGAATTGGTTTATTTAATTGGAGTGCATGTCCAACTTGCTTTGATCTAGGATAGATGGCCTCACCGTCTTGACTAAAGAGGTGGCAGGGTTATTTTCAAAAAGATTTAGATTTCTGGTTTACGATTCACTTTCTGTCTTGTTTGTTAAATATAAAGTAAATGCAAATAAAACATTTGAAACCTTCAATGGAGGCTGAAATTAGCCGATGGGAAAAAGCAAAGTAGGCAAAAATAATTGTGCGTCATGAACAATTAACTGTAAATTCTGGGAAGCCACACCATGTGTGATGTTGCAATATATTCTAGGAAGCCCAAGCATTTATCATGTTAGGATGCATTCTGGAGAGCCAAAACATTTATCAAGTTAGGATTCATTCTGGAAAGCCAAGACATTTATCAAGCTAGGATGCATTCTTGGAAGCCAAACCATTTGTGATGGATCTGGGTCAATTTTGAACCAATTGTTGGCCGAAATCAAAAATGGTACAGAGAAGATACGAAAGGAAAGAAGTTGGTTGTAGTTTGGAGATAACTGGCTGCAGTCTTTAGCGCATAAGGAAAGTGAAGCAACAGTCTTATGCTGACAATATTTCCATTAAGCCCTGCAAGCATTTATTCCTTCCCAGCAGTAATAGGCAACCATTTGCTCTTTGTCTTTTTACATGGAATATTGCAGGACTTGTACAAAACTTCAAGACCAGTTCTTTTAAAGCTTTTCATCAGTTTATTATCATGGTCTTATGTCGAACACGGCCATCCCCTAAAGAGAAATTACCTGGTTTAACACATTTCTAAATATTATGGTGAAAGGACTTAGGTGTTGTCCAATTTGCACCCAGCTAATCCCTAAAGGTGAGACTATATAGGGCTCAGTAGAACAGGCTTATTATGACAGCCCCAACCTACTCATGGTGAAAATGAAAACTGCTCATGGTGAAAATTATTTGAGGCAGGTGTATAATGATGCACCCAAGGCCGGACTGGCCGTAGTGGGCACCAGGCATTTCCCTGGTGGGCCTCCGGGGTGGGGGCGGTTTTCAGGCCCTGAGGGGCCATTTTTGTTTCTGGGGGCCGGCAATATCGGCCCCTGTAACAAAATCGGCCGAAATCGGCCCCAGCAAGCAGTTCGGCCGCACTGCCCTCCCCCACACAGGCCGGCCGAGCAGTTTACCAGGGCAAGTTTTGGTTCCCAGTCCGGCAGTGGATGCACCACAAATTATGCTGGATGCTGCTTATCATTTGTATCGTAAATTGAATGCCGACTGTGGTAATTTTTTAGTTTAAGTGAATGGTGAAGTGGAAATCTGAATGCTTGCTCCAATTAAATACTCTAGCCGCTGATTTTTGATGGCTACTTCTACCTGCAGATTCCTCTCCTTTAGAATATCCCATGAGTCAGACTGAATAGATCAATAGATCTCCATGCCAATTGGGTGGGGAGGGCGCCGGCTCCAGTTTGGCTCTGGAAGCGACTCCATTGTCACGTCCCTGGAGTCATAAGGTGCGCCACCGGCCCCTGATGTCATTTCCCTTTTTTCTGAGGCATCGTTGAGAATCTGGAGCTTCTCTCCTCAGGAAGATTTTCTCATGATTTTTCGACCTTTTTTCAAAATCAATTTCTCTTATAGGTGCAGTACAGGGACGTCTGTAGTGGATATGCCGGCTCCGCAGCACAGATGCTGAAGGGAGGCGCAGCCTCCCATGGAACAGGGAGGATTTTCTTCTGAGATTCTGGTCCACTGGGAGAACCATGCCAGGGCAGTGATAATGATAACGGCGGTGATGGGTGGCCCGGCAACCCGGGCTCAGACTGCATGACGCTCAGTGATGCAAGTGGCCTTCATACGTCACCTGCTTGTTGATTTTCAGTGACACAAAAAATAAGAAATCAGCATTTCGGATGGCACTCACACAGAAGCTAGACATTATAAAACATGACTCTAAATCCAATTGTTGTACAGGAGAGAACTCAGAAGCAGGGGCATAATATAGGCCCCTGTGGTGTAGGAGGGCCCCGTGCCCTTCAATGGCCGCCCAGCTCCTTAACCCCTTGCGTGCGGGTTTATTTCTCCCGCTGTGCGGGAGAAATAAATGGCGTTCGTAATCACGACGGCTCCCGGCCGTCGTGCGCACATGCCCACCGTAATGCACGACGGCCGGGAGCCGTCGGGCGCACACAAGGGGTTAAGGGGCCCCCATCAGCCCAAGGCCAATGGTTATCTGTGAGATATGCGAAACTCAGGGGCCCCTTTTCACATTCTGCAGGGAGGCCACATCATTTTGCGTTACGCCACTGCCCCGCAGTCATGGTGACAGCTCTCAGGGTGGTTGTTAAAGTTCATGCTCCAAGTGTTCAAGGTCTCATTCTCTTTAGAAGCTCGAATGGGGGCCCACTGTCTGCAGCTAAGGCATGAGAGTCCTCAGATGCACCCCCCCTTCTCCTGCTTCAAAAGGGACCTGAAACTGCATCTCCTTAACAAATACTTTCCTGACCAACGTCAACTAACCTAGACTTCAATATCCGAGTTCACCCCTCCCTCTTGACATTCAAGGATAGTTGGCGACCGGACTGTGTAAACCACCTTATTTTTCATGCTGTATTTGCCTACCTACTATGTATTGCAATTTCCGTTCTGTTTCTTTACAGTGTGTATGTAAAGCGCTCTGATACCTACGGGTTAAGCTAGCACTATATAAAACTTTTAAAATAAAATAATAGATATTCTGCGAGACAGTAGGAGCCACAGCGTATGTTGCATCTTTCCATTGCATTGGAATCCAATGACCAAATCCTATACTAGTGAGAGGTGTGGTGCAGCAGCCAGAGCGGCTGACTCCGAAACACAGGGACTGGGGTTCGATCCCCGCTTCTGGCAACAGCTCAGCATCATGTGACCCTGGGCAATATCTCTGTCAATCACCCTGATGGTCCCTAGTGCCTTGAAACCCTTGAGCGGTGATATATTCGCTCTTTACAAGTACGGATTATTATTATATATCCTGTAGGGGCTCCTTCCAGTAAACCAGGGCGGTTTACTGCATCTCTTCCTTAGGACTCATGAATAGGGGCCGAAGGGAGGCGCAACTCCGCAATGAACAACAATAACCCCTGGAAGCCATGAGGGCAGGAACAGCAGGGGTGCAGCCCAAGGAACCTGCAGCTTCCCCTTTAAAATCAGAGCCAGCAGAAAACGTAGAGGTCCACCCAGGAGCAGCAAGGGAAGGAAGGAAGACGAGTCTTCCTAGAAACACACAACAGTGGATGTGCTTAGGAAACTCAAGTCAAAGTAAAGGAGAAGAGAGGGAAACTAAAGGACTCAGTCATGGCAGACTGGTGGCAGGAGAGGGGTAGGTAGGAGGGGTGGTGGAAGAAGTGGGAAGTGTCATATGGATGCTTGAGGGATGCAAGGTTTTGCTACAGTATAGGGATTGCTTGCCAGGATGTGTTTCTGGCTCACAGGCCCTTACAGGCCAAAGAATGGGCAAACAGGGAATTCACCTCAGGAAGTCACAGATAACTTCTCAACCCTTTACCTGGATGCCAGGACTGGTCGCCCTGAAAGAAGTTCGGTTAATGTCTGCTATGTATGAATCTGAAGGTTCAAGGGTGAAGAGGGGCAAAGAGGAAAGTCACACCACCCCCTAGGCATGGTCGCCTGGCCACAAAAGACACCAACAAAAAAGGTGACATCCAGTGAAAGCAAATCAAGAACAGAATGAAAACGAAAGGAAAACAGAATCAAAGGGGTCAGAGAACATACATGAGTTAGTTACTACCACTGCTGTATGAATGATATGGAATGAATATTGTTTTAGTTGTATAATTTTTTGAAAATAATAGTTCCCTGAATTGTATAACCTACATAAACTGATTTGCATGAAGACGGTATGTCCGTGTGAATGCATGTATTGTTTATGTGCTTTTAGATGTGTGTGTGTGTGTGTGTGGTCTGTGTGTAGTAAAGGTGCGAGTCCATCAGTTTCCGTTGCTCTTGTATCCATCTGTGTAGAAGTGGTCTGAATGTACAAATAGGAGTACTTCAAATTGTGTTTATCGTTTGTGTGAAGGCAGCCCTCTGTGCAGCTGCGCCTGCACACATGGATGTGCGTGTGTGTGAAGCTCGTCTTTTTGTGTATCTGCAAATGGCTGCGTTTTACCCTGCCACTGTCTTTTTACAACTGTTGGTGTGTTTTGCCTTTCCATGGAATTGGCTGTGTGTGTTTCTTACTCTTTCAATCCTGGGTCGCCGTGATGTGTTATATTGACACAGCAGCTACCAGCCAAGGGTGCACTGGTGTTCTCGTGGCTGGAAAGGAGAGAAGGTACATAAAGCCTTTGGTTACAGTGCTTGGATATTTTGTAGGATACGAGAAGCGTTTAGTTGTTTTTATATAATGTATATCGTGTCCCACTCCCTGCATGATGCTTTTGTCCTGTACGGATTTGTATACAGTGACTGAGGCCATAACTACATTGCAGTTCCAGAGATTACCACTTGAGGGCGCCTCCGCGCTGCGGCTGTCACATCGCACAACTTCTTGATGGAGCGGCTAAATAGTAGCTGCTCTTAAGCTCCTGCTGCCTGTCTCTGCATGCCAACATGCCACGTGATGTGATGTTAGGAAAAGGACCACCCTGACCCACTGCTTAAGGACCGGTGAAGCGGGTCTCCTTGCGTACGCTCCTGTAACCCACTTCTACATCCCTTTGATGGTCAGGCGCACCGTGGAGTTTCCTTTCATCACAGATCACCGCTCTTACAAATGCTGCATTCTGGGGAGTATAGTTTTCGGCCTCTGTAAGCAACTCACAGAAGGGTCCTCACAGATGGCCACGAAAGGACGCCAACTAGCAACAGACCGCCACAAAAGCGTCTCTGATCAGATACTGCAGAAAAGGGAGCGCCCCAACAACAAAATGTCGTTTTGCCTGCGATTCAAAACAACTTACAATGAAGCTGCAGGTCTCTGTGTGTCTGCGATTTTGTGTGTGCGCCAGAGAGGGGTTGAGTGTGTAGCGCACGTACTGTATCGTAATTGCGTTTACATAGCAAGTAGACGTCTGTTTTTTTTGTTATACATCTTTTCAGTTTTGGAAGGGAATGACGTCATGTCGACATAAGTGCATAAAGCCTGGAGTGAAATATCCCCCTGCCTGCGCATCCCGTCGAGACAGCTGTCTTTGCCCTGCTGTTCACAGCCAGGTGCTCACAACACGCACATGTTTTCTAGTTGCTTGTAAACATACAAAATGGTAACTGCAGACAGGAGATGTCATCGATACCAGGATGCGGGGTTCGATATCCTGTTCATCATCGCCCCCATTCAAGCCGGACCAGTCTGGGGACAGCTGATCTTGGCCAAAAATATACCCATCACACCTCTCGAATTCCAGGCCTCGCGCCACTGGAGAGTTCAGCTCATCTCTGATAAAAACGGAGCTTACTTGGGTCAGCAGAGACAAGGACAGATATGTAACTCCCATGCAAATGAGTTGTTATCAAAATAAAGTAGTGTAACCGGTTTCTGCTGACTTAGAAAGCACAGTGGCCTAGGAAATACTTTGGTAGATTTCGTCACATGTCACCAAAAGGGCCGGGAGAGCTGGGGCAGAGACAGTCGGTGGTCAAGCTGCGCGTGCAGTGGCGTAGCCAGAACACCTGGGTAGTAAAAACCTACAAGGAATAGACCTTTCGTGAACCCTTGTCGGGAAGTAGGAGCCCGCCACTCACAACTGGGGTGCACTGAGCCCCTCAAGCCATTGGGACCCCGTGCACTAGTAGGTGCTGAAAGCTCCAGGCCTGAAGCGCCCTTAAGCAATAGAAATTAATGTGGGTTGGTGGGTGAGGGCGGAGGGGGCTTTGGGAGACTGGCCGGAGTTCCCCAAAACGCACTTTTCACAGTATTTGACGACACTTAGTACAGCTTTTTATTTCACAGTGTACACTCGAGATTTGAACAGCTCCCACTTTGAAAACATGTCTCTGCGCCCCTCAAGAAGCCAGAGGTGAGAACGAAGGCGCTATACAGGGCACAGTCGACATATGCACACGCCATGGGCGAGGTAGCATTGAGAGTACACCGCTTGTAACCCGCCGCCTTTTCCGCACTGAGGTGAGAGCGCAGTCAGTGCAGGAGGGAGGCAGGGCGCGCGCCCCAGCCCTACCCCGGGGCAGTGTGGCGGAACAACACTCGTCCTCCCCTGATTGGCTGCAAGCCGATATGCGAGCTGCAAACCTGCAATTACTATCGTCTCCTTTCCGGGCGGAGAGAGACCATGCTGAAGAAGTGCGTGTAAACAAACACACCGACGGAAAGAATAGCATTGGGGAGATAAGGGGGCGGAAGAGGCGAGACTCCCTCCCGCCGCCCCCAGCACTTCACCAGGGACTTGTTTGTGTGTTGAGTCTGGCAAGATAGCTATGTGGGCAAAGTGTCTGGTGCACATACGTGTCGCACCAGTAGTACGTACGTCGCCAGTCAGAGTTTCCAATCGCTGTTTGGTACTCCAAGTGGGATACATCCTCTACTGTAGAAAAACGACGTAAAATATGCTGTTTGTGGTTTCCAGTGCCCATAAGCCAGTTCAGAGGGTTGGGCGCTAGCTGCAGAAATGAGTTCCTTGCAGTGGCGTAAGTAGAATGATGGGGTCCACCTGCAGAATGCAAAGAGAGCCGCCTTAGATTCACACATCTCACAGATATTCATTGGCCTTGTTATGTTGTTATGTTACGTGAATTTGTAGAGCTCAGCTAATCACCCATGAGCAGGGCTTTAAGTGGGATGAAAAAACTGGGGGGTGTCTCTCAAAGAGGCGTGACCAGTGAAATTAAGGGCGTGGCTTAAAAACACAAAAGCTAAAAATCTGTGTTTAGCATAGTGTACCGTCCGACTTGTATTTTGCTGTTTCTGTCATTGCATCCAGATATATGATACAACAAGTAACATCATACCTACAACAAGGCAGGACTATTGGCTTTGTCAATGGTTCTTTGTTGCAAAAGATAAATAAGCAGCAACTATGGCTTGTATATAATATTGAAAAAGCTTCCACCTAAAGCCCTGGTGACACCACAACAATGTTGCTGCTCCTGAGTTTCAAAAAGAGAAGGGACATTCAGAGAGAAAATGACTCTCTTTAAAGGATTTCCCTTCTCCTACAAAGCTCACCTGGCATGACGTCATGCAGTAACTCCTCTACTAGTGAGAAGAGCAGTGTGAGCAGGTGCACATCGATGTGCCTGCAGTCACTGCAGTCTGGAAAAAACGGACCTCCTGTGCCAGGGCACAAAACAGAGCCCGACAGAGATCCGTTTCGAGGCCCCCTTAAAAAAACTGCCCGTGCTCAGACCCGGTGAGACCCGGCCCACTTAAAGCCCTGCCCATGAGGGTATCCAGGCACTGAGTAAGGCAGACCTGAAGGGGAAGAGGAGATCATGCCTGTTTTGCCTGGAAGAGCCATGTCTTGAGGGTCCTTCAGACATCCACGAGGGAGGGGAAGGTTTTGAGGTGTTTTGGGAAGTCTTTCCAGGTCTGGATGGGAGGTATGAGCAACAGTGTCCTCTGCTTCTGGCAGTGACGGCCCGTTGCGCACGCTGCATCGCCAAATGCGATGCAGCGCGCGCAACGAAATTCGTTTTATTAATTTTTTTCGTAACTTACCTGAAATCGGCCGTTTGCCGCATTCTGCAACCCCCCACCCTGCCCCTCCTCTGCGCCACGTCACCGCCCCGGTAAAACGCCCTACACGGGCCGTCACTGTCTTCTGGTCTTCTTGAGGTGAGGGAGATGTGCTCATGCCTGGAACGCAGATCGAAGGTGTCTGGTGGGTTGGTAGAAGTTGAGGAGGTGGTTGAGGTAAGCTGGACCAGTGTGGTGGAGACCTTTCTCGGCAGTAGCTTGAACTTACATCTTTCCTGGACTTGGAGCCAGTGGAGATTGTTGAAGTGTGGACAGATGTGGTTATTTTGCTGGATGTTCAGGATGAAGTCTGGTGGCAGTGTTCTGTTGGTTTGAAGTCGGCGTAGGACATGCACTGGGATTCCGATATAGAGGGCATTTTTCGTAATCAAGTCTACTTGCGATAAGAGCCTAGGCAACCGTTGGTCTGGTATTCTGAAATTTCCACTTGAAAATCTTGCGTAGCATTTGCAGGCTGTGGAAGTATGATGAGGAGATGCGTTGGTCTGTCTGCTCATGGAGGGGTTGGTGTCCAGGATGATCCCAAAGTTCTTGGCATGGTCCTCAGGGGTGGGTGGGGGGCCAAGTTTGGAGGGCCACCAACACAACCAGCATTCCTGGTGGAGTGGTTGTTGCAGATAATTAGGATTTCGGTTTTGTCTGTGTTGAGCTGGAGGAAGTTATTTTTCATCCAAGCAGCGACGTTGCTAATGCAGTTGGCGAATTTTGCTTTGGCAGTGCTGGTTGAGTCGGCAAGGGAGAGGATGAGCTGTGCGTGGTCAGCGTAGGATACTATGTTGATGCCGTGGGTTCTGACGATGTCCGCCAGGGGCTTCATGTAGCTGTTGAAGAGTGTTGGGCTGAGCGATGATCCTTGAAGAAATCCGCAGATTAGTTTCTTGGGTTCTGAGGTGTAGGGGAAAGTCTAACTCGTTAAATTCTGTTTTAGAGGAAGGAGGATATTCACTTGAGGGCCGGCCCACAGACACCCAAGCATGAAGCTTTCAAATGAGTGATATGGGAGACCATATCAAAAGCTGTGGAGAGGTTGAGGAGCATGAGTGCAGCAGTTTCTCCTCAGTCGTGGATGCTTCTGATGTAACCAGTGGCCGCAATCAGGACTGTCTCTGTGCTGGGTTTGGTGCATAAGCCTGATTGAGAGCTGCCAAGGAGATGATGGAGTTCTAGGTGGTCTGCGAGTTGGGTATTGATGGCTTTCTCAATCACTAGCTGGAAGAGGCAGGAAAGAGATGGGTCTGTATCTGCTGAGAGTGTTGAGGTCCTTGGACCAAATGGCGGCTCCATGAACGGTTTGGGATCCCTGAAGGGTTGGGGCTGCAGTCCATGCAAGCAGGGGCTGCAAGGGCTTATGTTATGCCCCTAGTTACTTTCAAGGGAATAAAATCATCTGTTCACCTCACCACCTGATCTGCCCAGACATGGGTCCAGTGCACACTCTGTCACTGGAACCAATCCATACCCAGCTGATGAGCCCATAACAAGGGCACAACGGGTCCTGGGTTGCTTGTGTTCCAGTTCAGGGAGGACATGGCTTGGCCGATATGGCTGGACTGTTCCCATTGGAGCAGGGTTAAGAGTGATTAGCTGGGTTCAAACTGAGGTGGCATGGTGTGAAAAATAACAGTAGATTGGGATGTGGCCTGAGTAATTACCAGTGGCTGAGATTAACTCAAGCATTCCATCCATCACTTTTTTGTATACTAAATATCTATACAACGTGTCATTACAAATTCAAGACTGCCCTATTTGCAAAGGTGGGCCACCTTCTTATTTATCTGATTTACTAATGAGGATTGCATTTATTTTGTTGCCTGGGCCTTTTTTCTGTCCCAGTCTGCCCCTGTCCCTCAGCTGTAGCTAAAACTTGAAGTTCTGAACAAGCCTATTCCTGCTGTCCCACCACTCTTGTACACTCTGGGGCACATTTACAAGCCCCTTGCGCTACTTTTGCGTCCCTTTTCCCATGTTAAAAGTGACGCAAAAGTGGCGCAAGGGGCTTGTAAATCTGCCCCTCTATACTGTAAGATTCCCATTATGGCTATACTTTGGTTATGTTTGGGTATGTGCGGGAGCAACTAAACTTCAGAGCCATATGTGGGATTCGGCAAGGGGGAAACTGCAAGGCAATTTTACAACGTAAAATCTAAAAGTGTCAACACAGATGGAAAAGGACAAAACAACAGCACCAGGGGCGCTTTTTGACTAATTCCAGGCGGTATTACAATTTCTTCCTCTTCCTTGACACTGTTGTAATAGCTATTCCAAATTTCTCAGGTCCTGGGCAAAAAGAGAATCTGAGAGTCCCCTCTAATTTACATATGACCTCACAGGAACTGCCATTAATTAACTTTTAATCCTCTGGCTTCCTGGAAGTGACTTTGCAATGAGCAACTTTCCTGATGCAGATATCAATAAAACAATAAAACACACACAATAGCCATTATAAAATAAGTACACACATTTTAAAGCTCTATTAAGCAGAAGTGCATTATAGTACTTTATATTGGTCACACTGGGTAGAAAAGCTTGGCTGAAGTTTCTTCAAAACTCGTATCTTTACTTCAATGTAATTATTTTTCCAGGTTAGTATGTATTATGTTATTATGTATGTATGTTGTATTTATATAGTGCAAACCTAACAGAAAGCCAGTAGAGCTATGCACAGGGTTAAAGGAAAAGACACAGTCAACATGTGTTTGGAGGGGTAGCTGATGTGTTGACTGTTAGTGCAGGTCCGACTTTAGGGCGGTGCAACCAGTACAGTCACAACTGGCACTGGGTAGGTGGGGGCTGGGGGGATCTGTATTTGGAAATGTTAGAAATAATTTACACATTTAAAAGCACCTGTCCAGGAGATTTCAGGCAACAATAAAAATGTCAAGATACCTCTGGCGTTTAATGTTCCTGCTGGGGGGGGGGGATCAGTTTTGTCTAGTGCAGTTTTGTTTCATGATATGGAAGCACTGTGGGTTAATATACCTGCTGCAAAGATTGCCTACCATACAGATCACAGAACTGTATTGAATGTGCATATAGCACAGTGGGTTACTGCTTTTACAGCAGAGATCTTGTTATTACGTGCAGTTCATAAGTTACAATCCTAATATAGCACAGTGACCTATGAACAGTCATCAAAGAGCTGCATGCAAAAACTGCATGTTACAGGTAAGAACGTTATGTTTATTTCCACAGTCTCTCATTATCCTTTTGTTGCTAAAAAGGTTCATTTGGGTAGAAATATATTCTCGTTGGTAAAGTCAACCCAAACACTGTGGTACGTTTAAAATCCAGAGTTTGTGCTCCTCCGGACTAAACACTATTACAAATACCGCCTGGTAGCATGGATGACATGCAATTGCTGCACCTTGTAATCCTCACTTTGTTATGTAACACGTCCTATAGACTGATTTACATAGGTATGATTAATTGTCTCTGTATAATGTTTGTGTGAAGTAAAGTGCTTTGACACCCTACACTGGTGTGAGTAGCACTATAAAACAAATGAAATGCATGTGCGAGGAGCTATGGAGCAACAAGGTGCACTGTTGGAGGGAATCTGTGGAGAAGGAGGTAACAGGGTGGAGCGCCAAAAAAGGTTGTCGCACAGGGCACCAGTGCTAAAGTTGGGCCTGTGTTAGTGCATCATGGTACAACAAATGGGGGTGTGCAGCTCAAGAAGTCCAGTAGGCCAGTGTAGATAGGAAGATAACTTCTTTATTCTAAAAAAATTCTTTTAAAATTCATTCAGTTAAGACAATCCAGGCTGGATTGTCTTAAATGAATGAATTTTAAAAGAATTTTTTGGAATAAAGAAGTTATCTTTCTATCTACACTTGCCTACTGGACTTCTTGAGCTGCGCACCCCCATTTGTTGTATTATTCTCTGATCTGGAGCATAGGGACGCCACTCAACGACTAGCGTAGGGGTAGTTTGCACAGTGATTGTACATATAGGAACTGGCGCGAGGTGCGGCATAGGAGGTCTGTCGTTGCTGCTTCCGGATATTAGTGCATTGTGGTGTTAAGTTCTTTAAAGATGAGCGTTTTCAGCGCTTACGTAAAACCGAGCTAGATGGAGGCTGTCCAGAGGCATATGGAAATATTGTTGCAGATCCTTTAAGAGTAAGTGAAGAATGCCTTTTGTCTTATTTGCTTCATGTTCATATTGAAGGAATGTTAGCTGCGGGATGTGAAACTGAGTAATGTGAAACTAGCATATTGCAATGATATGCAGGCTAAAAGGGTTGGATGGCATCTACCTTGATCCATGGCTACAAGATCCCTGTCATTCTCCTCTGACACCTTTAAAAGTTATATTACTAATTATTAGTATCCACTCACAACTTGGTGGTGCCAAAGTATGCTGCCCCCTCTCCTGGCTCTCACAGCACTGTGTCATGGCTGTGAGGCCTAGGTTAGGGATGAGAGCTCAGTAATATAGACCCTCTGTGCAAAGCACCAGCAGAATACCAGTGATAGCATAGCCAAACAGGGCCAGACTGGCCATAGCGGGCACCGGGCGTTACCCCGGTAGTCCGCTAGGGTGGGGGCCGGTTTTGGGCCCCTGGGGTCCGTTTTTGTTACCGGGTGTCGGCAATATCGGCCGCCGGTAACAAAATCAGCTGAAACCGGCCCTCGCAAATTGCTCGGCTGCACACCCCCTCACCCCAGTGGGGGGGGGGCGGCTAAGCAGTTTGCCAGGGCCGGTTGAGGGAGGTCCCTTTATATGCCGCTCTTACAACTGCAATAAACACAAGGAAAAAGTATGGTGGCAATTGAGAAAAAGAGGAAATAGTGTACTGTATGCCAAAACTTTTGTCCCGTACAAGAATCCAGACTACGGAAGTGAATAAAATGTTTTTCTCCTTTCTACGGAAAGTCATCCTTTATGGAAGAGAAAACCTCACACACATAATAGTGCCATGCTTCATTATTGGTATCCTCCCCTCACCCTTGTAGGACAATGCCACCAGGGTGGACTCGAGCTCCTCTCCTTGGCCTCGAAGCACTGCATCATGAATGTGAGGCACCGGGGGTGCATTTAAGCTCACGGTCATGGCTGCATGTAAGAGGTCAGTTTCCAATCCCTAAAGTGCATTTAAAGGTACAACTTAACACATGGGCATCAAGAACTCGCACTTAAAGTGTTGATATGCTTGCATCATGGTGACACATCAGGTCTCTGATATGTGACCTTAAAAGGATTTCTAAGCTCACGTTTTTGCTCTACGTATGAGGAAAAGGTTTGAACGTTCTCCTTTCCTGCCCTCTCCCTTTCTTCATCTCTTCCAGCCATCCACCTATTCTCGTACATCTCAGTTTGAACATCATACATTGATTGAATAGACTATAATGATGTTCCATGTATAATAGCAATCCAGGCCAAACATAGGGTGTATATGACAACTGACTTGCCTCTTACTTCGCTAATGGTAGGGTGGGGGCAGTAATGTTTCCAAGTTCATGTTTAAAAAGTATCACTTTTAATAAATACCTTTCCGGTGTACTATAGTGAAATACTTCCATGTGCTCAAGAAATACACTTTTTGCAGATTTGAAGAGATTCTGTCATATTTTTTTATGATTTTTGTTGCACAAATTGCATACCAGACAGGTTCATGGACTGGCTCGTGCGCATGTTTTTCCAACCAAGCTAGACCGTTAGATCAGCTCTCCTTAATTTGTTGGCCATGTCTGAACTGGGGTGGCGTGGTGAGCAAAATAACAATGGATTAAACCCAGATCTGTGACTGGGGGTGAATGTTTTGCCAATGTGCAACATTCCGTCCATCATCTTGTGTGTTTTGCTGTGCAGTAGTGATGCCATTTGAAGTAGGAAACTGTCATACTGTGGACTCTCTGGTGTAGCGCTGTGACTTCTAGGAGGAGAGGGCCCTCTGGGTCTCACAGCCATGGTGTAGTGCTGTGAGATCAAGGGGAGGCTACCAGAGGCAGGACTTTAAGTGACCCGGAAGTAATTTAAAAATGACATTGAAACATTTCCCAATTTTGTGTTTAATTTTAAAGGCAAAAACACTGATTGATTTCTGAAAAATGACAAAAACAGTTCATGTAGTTCCTGTTTACATTTCACATTTTACTTGATCTCGCATTGCCTAAGAGCGTTTGCTGTTTCCACGATGTTGTGTTTCTTTTTTTGTGCAGCATACTATTCTTGTATAGTACGTACTGCGAACTGAGTCACCTCTAGGTCACCTCGAGGTGTCTGTGTGAGTTGAGGTTGTGGACGAGGGTGAGGGTGCTTCTGAAAGAAACAGCCATAGGATTCTACTTGTTTACCTTCTTGGTCTTCAAGAAGGATGGAGGTTGTTTATTGGTTGTTTATTGTTTATTTGCTGGACAAGTTAAAGATGCACGAGCCAAGTCTTGCTGCACCTGAATACGCAGATTGTTTGGCATCTCGGGACCTCCAGGACCCTATTTTCACCACCCGATCCTTCCAGCCCACAGATTTTACCTGCGGTTGACAAGATGATCACAGGAGAGTCCATTCATTGCCCTACCATTCGGACTGAATTTTGCACCTTATGGGGCAGATTTACAATAACTGGCGCATCCCTGCATATCAGCAGGGATGCGCCAGTTATTGTGCGTCACGGCTCCGCCACCATGGATGCGCCGCATTTAGAATGCGGCGCACCATGGGGCAAAAACGGACAGATGCGTGACGCATCTGTGCAGTAAAGGCCGCGCATTGCTGGAGTTGCGTCGCAAGCGCGACGCAGCTCTAGCAAGTCTCTTGGGTGCCCTATTGTTGCAATGCTGCGTCAATCCTTACGGCTGCTTCAAGCAGGCGCAGGGTTTTGACGCAGCATGGGCTCAAAAGTGACCGAGTGAAATCTTGTAGATTTCACTCAGCTACTTTTAGGAGGCGTTCCTGCGATGGAACATCCCCCCCGCACAGGAATGCCTACTTCTGGCGCAGGGCTTTACAACGTGACGCATCTCCCAGATACGTCACGTTGTAAATACCCCGCAGCATGGCGCTGGTTTTGTGCTGCCGCTGAGTCACAAAAGTGACACAACGGCGGCGTAAAAGAGGCGCAAGGGGTTTGTAAATCTGCCCCTATATTTTTATGATAATGCTGGCAGTTCCGTCAGCTACAAAGCGAAAGCTAGAAGTTCATGTATTTCCATTTCCATACTTGACAACTTGCTGGTGAGGGCAACCTCCGGCACTGGTCAAGGACCATACTCAGCACATGAAAACTCTTCTCCATGACTTGAGCTTTACTATCAATGCCCAGAAGTCTCATTTTACTCCCACACAAAGACTGCGGTCATATGGGAGGTCCTGAACATGACCTGCCTGAATGTTTCTCCTCCTTTTCAGGGTATTCCAAATCCTCCAGCGATAAGTTCAATTTTTCTTACCTACATGCAAGTGACAGTTCTGCATGTCTTATTCTTGATTGGATTTATGACCTTAAGTATTCTGTTGATGCCACATGACAGATGGTTTATGTTAGCCCTTTTGTGATGCCTGAGAAAACAGTGGCTCCAACATCAAGGGAGCTGCTCAGCCCGGGTGCATATCTCTAGATCAGTCCATCTAGTTCTGTACTAGTGCCCTGCTAACGCTTTGGTAAGTTGTCCATTCAGTTCTCCACAAGTGAAGGCTACCTTGGTTACACATGCTTCCTCACTGGACAAGAGCACCTATCTGCATAATATGATGTTTCAAAGCATTTGTTGTTTTTTGTGCTTGTACAGAAAGGTGCAGGATTTATCGGCGGTCCACCTTGCCATGAAGGCCTACTTCCCTTAACCCTATGGTGAGCACCATTCAGATTCTGTTAGACAATACCATCAGTATCCATTATATCAACATACAGGGCAGGGTGGGATCATGGGCATAGTGGTGAGAGTAATTTTACCAATAGCACCTCATTTTATGGGTCTGACCAACATAAAAAAATTGCTTTGAGTCACTTCTCTCTAGATGAGTGGCAGCTACACCCAGAGCCGACAGAGATGATTTTCTCCAGATTGGGGTATCCATAGGTGCAACTGTTCTACACTGCCCAGAACAGAAAGTGTCCTCAATTTTTGCTTTTGAATGATTCCCTGGGTGATGCCTTCAGGTTAAGTGGGTCTCAGGTTCTGATCTATTATGCGTTTACTTCTGTCAAAGGTCCTGTGGAAGATGCAAAAATATTTAGTACAGCTGTCCCTAACTTCGCCACATTGGGTAAGGAGGGTCTGGTAAGCTAATCTGATGGAACTCAGCATTTGGCCACCTGTTCCTCTCCGACATAGGTTGGACCTGCTCTTGCCGCAGGATGGTCTGGTCGTTCATTCCAATACCCACATGCGGTGGCTGTATGCCTGGATGCTGAGCAGTGCCAACTAGAGTCTTTTGTCTATTTTCCTGAAGTGGCCTATGTCATCTTGGCTGCAGGAAACCCGCTACAAAATCCATTATGCACTGGAACAAGATTGTTCCATTCTGCAAGGTGGAAGGCCAGAATCCTTTTCAGCAACACTTTTTTGATGTTCCACGATTTGCACTGTCCCATGCCCAACAGGACCTTCCAGTGGACACTATAAAAGGTTGTTTGGCTGCCCTATCCACTATCAAGTGTCTCCCTGATCAGCCATCTTTGTTTTGATGACCACTCATGATGCATTTTCTGAATGGTTTACTTTATTTGTGTCCTCCCACTATGTTTGTTGTTTCTGAATGGGATTTGAATCTTGTGTTGACTTCTCAGACCGAATGCTATCTTATTGGTAGAAATGGCTTCATTTTGTACGGTTGGGGAACGTCAAACCCTCTGAGTTCAGCCACCTTCCACCATATTACTGCAGACTCCATACCTGCCCATCCTATCTATGTAAGATGGCGTCTGCCACACGCATCAGTCGATTACCCTCCCATCTTTCTTCCCTCATCCCAACAGAGAGTAGTAACAACTGCATAAACTGGACACCAGCGGCTCAGTAGCCTATTCCAGTGACCACTCTTGACAGGACCGAGTCAGCTTTTTGAAAGCTTCACTAGAACTAAGAAGAGCAAGGTGGTGACCAAATATCCAGTTCACATTTGATGATACTCTGCATCAAGATCTGCTATGCCTTAGCCAACAAAGACCCTCCATGTTATTCATGCCCACTCCACCAGGGCCATGTCTGCTTTCAAGACTCAGCATAGGCGTTCCAGTGGGTGACATCTGCCATGCAGCCACATGGTGATCGTTGCATACTTTTGCAAAATATTATTGCCTCTCAGGACTCATTCTTAAGGTGGAGAATCTGCTTGAATGTGTATTCATCAGAAGAAAACGTTATCATCTATTAAAATATTTCAGATGGATACATAACCTTTATGCAGATTCCTTACAGCCCTCTCTCCTCCTCTGACTATATAGTTCCCTCATTTATAAGATCCTAGGTATATAAACTTACTATGGGGCATATTATCAAGAACGGCGTTAAAAATTATGGCCGGTTTAGCGGCAGAAAACTGCCGCTAAAGCGGCAATAATGGGCTTTATAATATGTCCTTGAGAATTCCAATAGAAGTCCATGGTCTGGTGTGAACATGGGCTTCTATTGGAATTCTCCAGGGCATATTATCAAGCCCATTATCGCCGCTTTAGAGGCAGTATTCTGCCGCTAAACCAGCGATAATTTTAACGCCGTCCTTGATAATATGCCCCTATGTGCTGCATTTGCCTCTGCTACTCATGTTCTCTCGATTTCTCTCGCACACCTCAGTGAGGTGTGGAAAAAAGTTCCTGAAACAAATACCAATGCACCAGTCAGCACATTATATCTCCCAATGTCATCACATCCTTGGCGAATGAAGTTACGGCATGGTACCATGGTGTCACCCCACAGCACTGAAAACCTGTTCCTGTGGGAAAAGCTTTCTCAATCCTCTCTGTGACATGGTGGATATTAATAAGGTGAGGCATCTGCAAGAAGATGACATATCCACCAGAAATATTGTTAGTGAAGTTAAGTAAGTCTTTACTTGTGTCTCATCAGATCCTTGTCGCAGTGCCCATATATCGTGCAGACCTTCTCCAATAGTTCTGCCACACGTTGGATTACACAATCTTTTGCGTAGTGAGCCTTGCTTCCAAAAGTTTGAAATTTTCTTGAAACCTGGTTATTTAGCTCATAAATTAAATTCCCTTTGGTGGGTAACTACTACTTCCTGACATGGGGTTTCAAATGTCAGTGGACAGTACCGGTAAGCTTTGGCAACATTCACGGCTGAACTCAAAATAATATAACATAAACTCTTATTGTGAGAATTTCATACTTGTTTACCTTTTCTGCTTTTCCTCATCTACCTTAGTCTCTGGCCCATGCTCCTTATACACTGGGCAGCATGACCCCTGCAAATGTCATGTTCTAATTTCGTTACCGTACAGACCCCTTATAGACTATTGCTTTCACTACTGAGAACATTCTAACCTAACTTCTTTTCTAGGCATTTTTGTATTGTAGTTGCTTTATGTATCACTTATATATATATATTCATATAGATATATATATATATGGATATATATATATCACTTTATCCATGGATGAGGCACTGAAGGCCACTGGCGGATGGACAGTATGCTACACTATTGGGGTGTGCCTGGTTGGAAGAGTGTTGAATTGCAGTGCTGAAATATGTGGATTGCATATTGCTGTCATGCGTGGTAACCTGAACATTGCTCTCATCTGGTCTTTGGTCACTGCGCCTGAGCGTGTAGTAAAGGGACGAGGACCGTGGAGGGATAGAATGCATCCACTTCATTTACTGTCATGTCTGGAATAGGCCTGGGCTAAAATTTCGTTCCCTTCGCGGAAATTGAGATAATTTGACATTTTCGCGTTCCGTGGAAAGCGCGAAAATGTCAAAATTTCCGCATTCCGCAGCTTGGCGATAATTTGTTTCTTGCTCGTGCTGTAAAATAATACATTTTCGCGCGATCGCCTTACCTGAATCTCTGTATTCGCCGACAAGTTTTCTTGATCCGGTCGCGTTCTCCATGAGATGTTGTATTGTTTTTAGCCATTTGCGCTGTCTCGCGACAGTTCGCGCACGCAGTGACGTCATGCGTCGCGCGATCATGTCTTTCTTCTCGCGATCATGCACCGCGAGACAACTGAAAACAAGATGGCCGCGCCCGCGAGCAACCACATGGGTAAGTTGGCGAGCCGCAACCATGCAGAAAATCTCGCAAACATGCGGGAAAAAAACTTCCGCATCTTCGCGATATTTTTGCGTGTTTGCGATAATTTTTAACATTTTCGCGATAATTTGCGAAAGTGGATTTTGCAAATTCCACCCACCCCTAGTCTGGAAGAATGGAATGATTTAGAAGTGTGGACTATGTGAGAAGTAGTTTGGTGCCATGCATAATGAGTAATGGAATGTAGTTCTCATATTGCTCTAGACATGTAGCTGCACTTATGTTTGCAGTGGAATGAGGCACAGAGACAGATTCTGCTTTTTGGGTGTGGCTGAGTATCAGGGGAGAAATGCATAGGATCCCAGGCTGTGAGGGTAAATATTCTAGGGAGTCAACTGAGGAGTGACAGAGGATCACTCTATATGACTGCACTAATGACTAGCAGCCTAGGGAAAAGTTTTGCAGAGTCCACCCAGAAGTGATATAGGATCAACCCATATAAAGGCACTCATTACAAGAGCCAGGGAAATGAGATAGAGTCCACCGCGGGGTAACAGAGGAGCAACACTCGGTTCACAGTAATGCTTTAGATGTCGTCCAGCAGCAACAGAAAAGCTACTGCCAAATTTCTCAGTGATGGACCTTTTTAGATGCCTGAAAAATAAAGAGGAGCTAACAACGTTCAAAAGTTCAATTTACACTGTAGCCCATTTGGCTACACAGTGAGGACCCAAAATGGGAAAAACAGGATTAAATGTAGTCTTATTATAAATTCAAAGCCAAACTGATGTATACAAGTATCAGGAATATATTGTAAAAAATCCAGAAACACTACTGGAAGTCCAAATCGTCTGACAAAGTTTACCTTGAATAGCATAAAACATACAAGGAATTCCGTAATAGCAATGAAGAAAATAAGGAATAAAATTAGCTGATCAGTATATGATTTCCGAACCTCTGGCCTATACATTAGTAAATCACAACTTCCTAACGTAAGCCTAAACTAAGTAGCACTAATTGGGAAACCATAATTAGATGCAGTAAAGCAGGAAGGTGTCTAAAATGGGTAGTACTGTATAGCATAAACCCACACAACAGAAATACAATAAAGAGATGTGTACCCCCCTGAGTCTAAAAGGAATCTGACTAAAGCTAAAGTGTGACCACTAATTAAAACTTCACAGAACATTCGAGAATCCCACATCATAGAATGGACAGGGCTGAGTCGGCGATGTGCCCCAGAGAATGTGGTCGGGAGGGTTCATTTTTAGGTCTCGCTGAGCCGGCGCATGCGCTGCTCTGCGAGAAATTTAGTTAGTGGCTATTCAAAATGCTACCACAATCTTTTCCTGGCCTCAAGCTTGCGTTCACGAGTGCGTGCACGCGCGCAGCCGCTATGTGGCTTTCATGGCTCATTAAGCCTTGCTCTCCCAAGCGCCTCGCTCTGCCCCTCCCCCACCACAGAGCGCGTCCCTGCCATCACTTTTGCTTCCTCTCGCCAGATAGATGCGTGTTAATTCTAACAATTTCCATTACCCGTCCTTATGCTTCTGTCTAATTTCTGGTGAAGTCCCTTGCAAATGCCTGAGAGTGTTGGAAGGGCATCTATAGCATTACAGAGAATGTCATAACTAGTATCTTAGAAGCACTTGAGATTCGGCGCCGTCCTCGTAATTGTTTTTTAAATATAGTGATATTTCTAACTACCAGTGACGGAGCTCCAGAGGAGTACACGTATGAAACTAAATAACATTTTCACAGGGGAAATACCATGTGCATGCCTTCTTATCTCATGTCGTCCTCTTTTTAGTTTGCAGAGTTTTGGCTCCCCACTGAAAAGCTAGGTCTTCTTGGCACGTCACGTTAGTTACTTTGTCTTGAGCAGCCTCGGATCACACCATATCAGTGTAAAGCCTGATTAGGTTTGTCTTAATAGTTCATTGCTCATTTACCTTCACTGTCTTGCATCTGTTCCCTACACATTACTTCCTATCGTTATCTGTTTCCATGACTTGCTTTTCTCGTTGTCTTTGTGTTCTCTTCGATAACGCGTTTTATTTTTTTGCGCATTGTTTGAAATTCAGTCTTTCTCTTCTAAAATGGAATATAGACTTGGCCTGAGAGGGATTTGGTATTAATGAGAAATGTATGTAATACTAATTTCATTGGAACACCTATTCCTGATTGTATTGGTTTTCCTCCTACTTTGGCACAGCTTCGTAGGCTCGATTGGGAGTGTAATGTACTCTGGGCCTCATTTATGAAAAGTGACGCATCACTGCGTGAAAACAGTGATGCGTCACTTTTCACTGCGCCCTCCCTGCGACTCCAGTGATGCGTCATATTTACAGTATGACGCATCATGTCGCAAGGAGTCACAGATACGTCAGTATTTCTGACGTATCTGTAGGCGCAAAAGTGACGCATTGCTGGAGTGTGTCACAAAAGTGACGCAACTCCAGCAATGTGTCCTTTCACATGGGGCAAGCCCCATGTGATAGGGCCTGCTTCAGCCTTACGCCTGCTGTGAGGCAGGCGTAAGATATTGACGCATTTGCACCCTAGAAGTGGCGCAGTGAAATCTCGTAGATTTCACTGCGTCACTTCTATGATGCTTACTTACGTGGGAACGCCCACCCTGCATACATTATACCTGATGCAGGTATAATGTAGCGCAGGGGTTTGCAAAGTGACGCATCTAGGTAGATGCGTCACTTTGTAAATATGGCGCATCAAGCCGCATGTTTTACGCCACTGGTGCGTCACAAAAAGTGACGCACCGGTGGCGCAAAAGTGACGCAGGGGCTCATAAATGAGCCCCTCTGTATTTTTGTAGATCCGCTCATTGAGATAGATCACCTTTTATTTGCATCCAAGAGATTGCATGCCACATCTCTTGGAAATGCCTCCATTTTGCCTTTAACCGACCTGCATAGATTATCTCGCCAGTCTTTCTGTTTGAACTGTAGTGTATTTAAAAGAGTACACGTCTTACTGAGACCTGAAGTCATTGTGCTTTCAACAAAGATGACATTTTGATTTTTTACGCCTTTAGAATAGACTTGTATCTAAGTGTTCTGTGCACTAAAATGGCTGCCCTGTTGGTAGAGAGTTAATTTTAAACTGCACTGGTTTAATGTGCACTTTCATTAGTCCAGGTCATCTCTGTAAAATATTGGACCTCTTTCAATGTTTCTGGTAATTTACTGTGTACATTTATTTGGTCGTGTTTGCTTCTTAAGCATATTTCTGTTGTAAAGAGGTAGGATGTAATTTGGCTTGTTATATAATCCTTTCCTTCAAATGATTACTTTTAATTTCGGGTTCACGTTGCTATTGCAGTGAAAGAAAGTTTCCCCATGTTCAGTGCAGAGTGTGCGATTGCCTTTCTGAAAGTACAGAAATACGTTGCGATATGTGGCATGGTGTGTTCAGGCTCTTAAATGACAAATGCGTCTTCTGCTATTCAGGATCCTTGCCCGGCCTTCTAAAACAAATAGGAGCAATGTTTGTTTTGGCCCATTGGTCCTTGGGATGTGCCCCCCAGCTGAGTCAATAGGTCTCACTCTTGGTACCTTATAAGTATTTAGCCATGCTACAGTTGATGTTGTTGCACCAAGGATATTAAGCTGCAAAAGTAAATACTTATAAGGTCCCAAAAGCGAGACCTATTGGCTATGCCATTGCTTGTTTCATATGCATTGGGCCTGCCCAGCACTCCAGAATTATTGGAAGGTGGTGATGACCTGTATTATGAATGTGTGCAGGGGGGACATGACAAAATCGTCAAAGTGGTGCCTATTAAATATTTGGGATGAAGCAGACCTGAGTAGCAAAGATCGCCTCTGGGTGACACAGGACTTTATGGTGGCCAAATGCAATATAGCTAGGATGTGGAGGGCTACGTCCACTCCGACTCTGAAGGAGTGGAAGGCAGACATGGGCTGGTGTATGCAGACCGAAAGGGTGGTTTACGAAAACAGGAGCTGCCCAAAAAAATGGACCAAACTTTGGGGAAAGTGGCATGCATATAGAGGGATGTTATGTGCATCTATTGACTGAGTTAATCCTGTTGAGCTGTGTTAAAAATACGTGTATTATGTGGCTGAATAACACTAGTATGTCGGGGAGACCGGGGAATAATGAATGTTGGAAAGCCAGTGGTGCCAGCCCACTGTTGTACTGTGTCTCAATAATGTGCAATATGATATTTGCTGTCATTGCGCTGGCATGTTTGATCATCAAAATAAAAAGATTGATTAAATAAAGAGAATCACACATCACGTGTCTCAGTACTTCTCCACCTTCTCACAGTAGAACCTGGCTGTTTCATTTGATAATCCCATCTCTTGGTCTGAACATCAGAACGTCTTTGGATTTCTCCCATCTCCAGAAACCAACATGAATTGGTGTTCTCCCTTTTTTCATTAGCGCCTCTCGTCCTCGCCAAAAGGTCTCCATCTGAGCCTCACTATCTCTCATATACAATGTGCCTTTGACTAACTATGAGATCATATGAGCGCACCTGCAAAGAAGAAAACAATGCGACCGAGAAGGTAGGGTTTTTATTTTACTTTTTAACATCCACTTCCCCTGCGTCCTACCCCCCTGCCCGTGCCCCCCCACCACCGATTTGTGCTGGCCGCCGCTGGTCCTTAAAGTTAGATGCTACTGTCTCCCATTTAATTTTGGTCATTTTATTGACCCTGTAAGGAAGAAAGATATTGTCTGAACCAAACCGTTTCAAACTAATGTCCTACGTGCTTCACCCAGATCTCTGAACACGGCACTCAACCCACTTAGAACTAACACCACCTTCCACTTTCTTGGAAGCACAACACAAGAAAGAAAAGGAAAAAGGCTATTAAAGGAGGGATGAGACCTGGTGACACAATCAAGAAAGGCCTGGAAGAGGAAAAAAGGCGGGAAGACGAGTAGGGAGGAGCATGCGGTGAACCCTGCCAGACAGCGCAAGCCGCAGTGATATTTTGCTGTCTGCCTCCACATTGCACAAGGCCCTAATTGTTATTTTCCTCCTTGCTCTGTGTTTGAGAGAAAGAGCCTGCCAAGTCGGAGGTGTACTTCGGATTAGAGCTTCAAGCCTCATGTTGGATTGCAGGATAATTACACCGCCTTTTCCAGCTGTGGGTTGTAGACTCCTATTGTCGTGGCGGCCGGTGAGGGTGGGACCAAGGAGGTAATGAGGACACAAGAGCATTTGTGGTACAGTTGACTGCGGTACGTGGGCACTGCTCTATTTTATGTATGAACATTTATCATAACATAGACTAAAGGTTGAAGCCCTGCTCCTCAAGGGTTAACAGCAGCTCTGCAAAAATGACTTTGGTTGCAACGAGTGAGTGCTGGGAAACCCAATCTACTTTATCAAGAGTTTTATTAGCAAGATAGTGCATAGAGGAGTCCCCTTTGTCAGTGACTCAAGCACTGCAGACACCCACCTCACCTCCCCTCAGGTGCACAGGCTCATACTACCGTTCCCCGACCTGCCTGCATTACCTTTCCAGGAAGGAATGCGGCGAGGATGGCTGCCTTCCCAGCCCACAGCAGCCTGCAGGCCACGGTTGCCACAGCAACTGTTACCATGTTTGAAACACAATCTAAAATCAAAGGAAGATGACATCATGGCAAGGTGAGAAGAGCAAAAAGCATAAACAATGCAAAAACTATAGTGAGTTAAACTGAGGGGGACACCACAAAGAGAGGATTAACTGACACCAGACCAGGGTCAGAGAACAAGGGATTCATTGAGAAGGGAGTGGAGACAGAAAGGGGGTGCCCCAGAGTCGGGGTTCAGCTAATGGGAACCGCCCAAAACAAGATAAAGAGAAAAAGTAACAAGTGCGATGAAAGTTGGCTGTGGGCTTCAGCTTTCTGAAGGTGCTGGGGTGCCAACATCCCATTGGAAGAGACTTCAGGCAGCACGACATAGTGGCAAAGGAGGGGGTGACTGAGCAACCCACGCTGTGTTCACGTGTGAGGGACAGATGAGAAATTCAGGGGGATATGTACTAGGAAGTGGCAGAGCGTGTCGTTAGCCTCCTTGGCTTAACGACACTCTCCGCCACTTCTGAAACCCAAGACTGCACCATATTTACAAGAATGTGTTGCACCCTTTCGTTTCCCCCTGCGATGGCGCTAAGTTTAACAATTTAGCGCCAACGCAGGCACCCTTGCACCAGAATGCAAGGGTGTCTGCGTACAGGGGAGGATTGTTAATGTGTAGTAAGGTGTCCCTTCCTGCACATAAACAATCCTAAAATGCAATTCTGTCACTTTTATGTGTGCTGCTTCATGCAGCACACATGAAAGTGACAGAATTGCATTTTTTAGAGGTTTGTTTATGTACAGGAGGGGACACCTTCCTGTACATAAACAAACCATGGCATTTTGCTTTACCAAGTGTGCGGCCTTAAAACGAGGAGAAATAAGGCATTTCTCCTCGTTTCGCCAACTTAAAACCAGGGTTTTCCTGGTCTTAATTTTGGTGCTGCCTCCTATGTACGCCACCCTTGTACATAGTGGCAGTGTCAAATACAATGGGTGTTGCAGTGGAACACCCACCACAACACCCACTGCACGCCCCCTTCACGCTAACCATCACGTGGAAGGGTGCCTTATGTACAAGGCAGCGTTAAGCCACATTAAGTGGCTGGAAGGGTGCCCTGTACATATGGCGCAGCCCCTATCGCCACCACAACGTCGGTAAAAGTGACGTTGTGGTGGTGATAGGGGCTTGTACATATGCCCCTCAGTGTGCAGACCCTTCTAGGGACCCACCTCGTTGCCAAGGGTTTACTAATATCACATGTCCTTCCTGTTGGTCTTGCTGCTACATGTGAACTTAGTCTTGCTGCTACATGTGAACTTAGGGAGCATGCTCCTATGAGAGGTGAGAATTGACTGCCTCTGGTAGTGCATGGTCAAGGTTTAAATGTGGGCGTGCGTATTAAAAGATGCCTTTATGGTGCGCGAGACCAGCGTGTTTTCATTCTAAAGGAGGCCATGTTTGTTTCTGGAAAGCACCTGGGCACCACCTTCTGGACAAATTGGACTTTGGAATGGAAGCTGACTACGACTGGTGTTTGGGGGGGTGGGGGCGGGGCTCAGCTATTAAGCATGGATCCCGTAGAGAACAGAAAGTGATCTCTCTCAAAGAAGGACTGCTCTTTGTTATGATTGGATGGCAGTCCTCAGATGGATGTGCATGTGATTGGTTTGCTTGCCTGAAAAACGGCTGTGTTGTGACTGGTTAGACTATTACGACAAAGCACGTGATTGGTTTGAATACAAGTACAGCTAAAAGTTTGAGCTGCCCAAGGGAGTCTGCCCAAGGTAATGTGAGTTTACGACCGAAGAGTGTGCTTGCCAGTTTTATAAGTGAGTATGTTTACTTGGAAGCTGAGCGGGTTTGCAATAATATTTTGACAAAGTGCAGTGAAGAGCTGGTTTAGATCTGTAACTTGCACCTGCAGACGTTTGTTAAAGACGCACTTTCTGTGCCAAACACTGAGGCCGAATCTTCATTTATTAACAACGTGTGTGCATTTTATTTGTAACAGGAGTTCATCGACCACTCAGAAATGCAAGATTTTCTGATGCTACATGATGATGGCTCATTTAGCTGGTGCATCTGCTACACACACACACATCCCACCCAAACACAGACACACGTGTTACCATCCTTGTGGGGGTTGTGTGGATAGCTGCCTTGCGGGGACTAACCTTTCCCAGTGCTCTTAACTCATAGTTACAGAAAAATGTTGAGAAAGAAATCATGATCCAGGACCCTGCTTTAAATATTCAATTATAGCTTTATTTTATCATGTGCACAGAACCAACCTTTTGGGGACTTGAACATGTGTTACTAACTTTGTGAGGACTCGCTCCAAAATTGTAATTTGTGATGAAAGACACTACTAAACAAATGGCTAAATGTTATTTTTCAGTGCTGTACCTAAATTACATAATAGTTTAGACACACATAAATAGCTCCTTGTGTCCTAGATGCACACAGAAAATGGATTCGCACACAGCAACGTACCAGACACTTACAGGAAGCACTGCACCATGGATCATTCATAAATGGGATTTACAATGCCAAGACCGATAAAGGAAAACAAAAGTAGATGATGCATCAAATGGGAAAGAAGATTCATGGAAGATACAGGAATCTGGCAAAGGCCGACGAGGATCAGGCATCCAGTAGAACAACTGATTCTAGAAGTAAGTATGGCACAGGCAGCAGGATATACATGCTTCATATTTAATAGGAATGTTGATTCAAGATGCATACAGGGATCAGGGATCCAACAGCACTGTGCCTTCTGTTGCCATACTAGGATCCTTGCATCTTATGTGAGCTGAAGGTATGGAGGACAGAGGGGCCAGGTATCTAAGGAGAGCTGTTGGGAGGCAGACATGGAACAAATGGCTTGGGAGGCTCACTGCTGTTAGGAAGCACACATCCGGGGCCTCATTTCTGATTTTTTGCCACAGGGCTGCGCTGCAGGCTTCCTGCTGAACTGCCCTACGGCAAAAATAAAGGGCAGGAATGCGTCGTATTTATCAGATATGGTGCAGTCCTGTCCTTTTCCCCTGCGCCGGCACACAATGGGCTGCCATGCGCCCAAGCAGGCACCTTTGCATCATGGTGCAAGCGTGCCTGCGATGCGGGGAGGATTATTTTTGCTCCTCTTTCTAGGAGTGCTACAGAATGCAGCACACATAGAAAAAGGTAAAACGAGGAGACATAAAGATATTTCTCCTCATTGTTCCTCCCTTGCACCTCCCCTGGGAAGGCGTGAGGTGTTGGCGCTGCCTTAGACATATGATTTCTCGTAAATCTGGGGCAGTGTCAAAAAGCCATGGATGCTTCTGGGAATGCCCCCAGCAACACATTGCACGACCCTTTAATGAAGAAAACTGCATTAAAGGGAATTATATTTATGAGGCAGCATTAAGCCAAAAAAAGTGGGTTAGTGCTGCCTCGTAAATATGGAGCAGGTCCACCACGGAAGGTCACAGGTAGTGACATTCCGGCGGCACAAGCGGCCTCATAAATGAGGCCCCCAATCTTCAGCACTTTCATTGGGAATCATGCAAAACAGACGCATATTGGGAGCACTACTGTTAAAATTCCTACACAGGTCAGTCGTCCAGTGGGAAGCACTGCTGTTTGGAGGTGTACATTGAATGTAGAAATCCACAGAGCAGACATCCAATGAGGACCCTGCTTCAGGAACCAGACAGGGCCCAGACTCCTCATGGGGAACTGCTGTCAGGTGGCACTCATGGATCACGCATCCTTTGGATCACTTTGAAGGGTGCTTTTTCCAATCCACTCCTCATGGCAGCAGTAAACTTTAATATCATTACAGATTAAAAAAGAGACACACTTAAAAACGTATTGCATTTTTTGTATTTTTTTCACATTTTCACAGAAAAATGAATAAACAAAATGGTGGTGCCCTACGTTCGATAGATTTTTTCCTAGAGCCTGCTTTACAGTTCTACTTTTAAGCTTGATTATAAATAAATGTCAATAGATTAAAAAAACGGAAATAATATAGCAGCCAAGACTGAGTTATGTAAAGCAATTGCTATTTCCCTAAATCTACTTTATAAATACAAATGTCTTTTAAAAACTGTTACCACATATATTTTCATATGAGCGCACTAGTTATAAAAAATACTATATATGTTTTCAATTAAGTTTATAATTTCAGCCTTTTTTAAACACCCATTGATGCTACCTAACTGTAGGCCGTACGCTGAGTGTACATTAAAGTTTATGCACTTAAAAACCCCACTTGTTCCCTGTAGCTTATCCTTGTGCAGCTAAAGGTGATAAAACATGTCCAGTGCTTGGGTTTTGCCACATCTGACTCATCTACCTGAAGTGTCCAAAGCACGCATGAAAGACAATCATGCACGTCAAAGTCAGATCTCTAAAACAAATACACTATTAACTAAAGATAAAGCTATTCTCAGCTTTTTCTCACCAGTAGTGTTTGTATTGTGTGCTAAGTGTGGCAAGACAGATGGGGAGGTTGCAAACAATGCACTAAAGGCCAGATTTACAAACATTTTGCACTGTATTTGTGTCAAAAAAGTGAAGCAAACCAGCAAAATTTAGTTTTTTAGTTTTTTACTTTCCAGCACAAAACTTGTTTTGTGACGGATAGTTGCCAAAAAGTAATGGTTACTTAGCATCAAGGGGGCATTACATGGGTGGTATGTGGGTGTTCTTATGCAACCACAAATGCTTTTTGATCAAAACCCTACCTACAAAACATTTGAGACAGGGTTTTCCATCACAACCCAACATCTCTTGAAAGCAGGTGTTAAAAGGTGAAATGTTTTCATTTCTCCTTTCAGTTCTGACTTTGCATGTGTGCTGCACTCAACAGCACACATACAAAGTAGGGAAAGTTTTTAAAGTTGTCTAGGCGTAGTATTTTGCACTGGAAGAGAACCCTTACAGTACAAAACCTATGCTAGACTTATGCACACACCCTTGCACTATGACACAAAGGTGTGTACACGGTGCTTGGAAGGAAAATTCTGTGCTGGCGTTAGGGAGAGGGAAGGAGAGTGCCATATCTCTGCATATATGGCGCTCTCCTGCTTTCTCGTCTCACACAATGAAGCACTGCATTTCTGGCTGGTGTGCTGCATTGTATGAGAATTTAGTAAATCTGGTCTAATTGTTTAAGATGCTGGTGTAGGCCGTCAGGAAAGAGTGCTAAATCTAAGCATGTGCTGTGACGTCAGATACTACCATGCAGTACTTCCTATGGTGTAGAGCCATCTCTATTAGTCCCCTACATAGGGCTTCATTACAAGTGTCCCCCTTATCGAGATACAGCTTAAAACAAGAGTTACAGGTACCATGAAAACTCATCTTTTTCCATCTCCATAGGTTTGGTAGTCCATGCCCTCAGTCTGTGCTCTGTGGCCCTTTGGCCCTCGGACCTCTCTTTCGCTCGCTCGGATGGGCTCTTTGCTGCTAGCTGCCTTTATTGCTTTTAGCGCTGGGACGCCCCTTTGCTGGGGCAGCTGTGCGCTCTACAAATCAGCCTAACCTAACCTAACCATCACGACTGGTAACAGGAGTAACCAACTCCATCAAGATTACAAGATGTAATGTATCATCTTGAGATTTCGGCCCCCTAGAGTTATCACTGTCCATGGTACAGGCTACTCTGATGGGTGGAGGAGGGATATCAGCCCGAAATCTGCGCAACTCAGAATACCACCATTTGTACCTTATCATTAGACTCGCAGAGGCAGCTAATGCTCTTTCTAGTCAGACCTAAAAGAAGTCGTTAGGCAAGCGTTACTTTCTGCTCAGCCAAAGGAACATCTTAGCACAATGGCAAAAGCATGTGTTTTTTTCTGCACCCGAGGACTCCCATCACACCAGAGGAATTCATCAAAACCCTAACATGTGTATTTGTAAAGTGTACTTTCACCCAGAAGGGTATCTTGGTGCTGCATAACAGATGCTTTTTGTTACCCAACTCAATGGTACTCATTTTATCAACCTCAGAAGGATGAAAGGCTGAGTGGACCCGCAAAGATTTGACCCTGTGGCCATAAGGTCAAACACAGGCCCCTAAAGCGAACACATTAGTCCACTAAGCCACCAAACCTGGCTGTAACATATTAATGTCAAAATACTGGCAAGAATTGGTTGAGGATGTGTAGGAAGGGGGTGTATAGGACGGGAGAAGGATAATGAGATGGTGAGAGTGTGAGAGCAAGGGATAGAGGGAGATGAAGGGATAGAGAAAAGGAGATGGTTAAGTATGTTTGTTGCTCTCCTAATGTTTGCAGCCTTTAAACACTGAGTGCTCAAAGCACTTTGTCAGACCCAACATACAGGCAAGAACTGATTGTGGAGGTGTGTTTCGGGGATATCTGGAAACAGTGAGTGAGAGAGGAAGGAAACTGAGAGAGAGAAAGACAGAAGGTTATGTACATATATTGCTATAATACTTCCTGAAGCCTTGAAACACTAAGGGCCTTGTTTAGAGTTTGGTGGACAGGATACTTCGTCAAAACATGCTGAACATTCTGACTGCTGTATTACAAGTGCCACAGGCTAAGATGCACTTAAAATACACTGGGCGAGATATCCACCATTTTTGTGATGGAGTATCAAGTCCGCCAATCTCTAAATAAGGCTTTCAGCCATCAAAGCACTTTGTTAGGCCCTTTAACTTTATTACATGACAAAGGAGTTTAGGATTAAAATGGCTCATAAAATTGATACATTCTCAATGATAAGTGAAGCTGAGGCATGTTTTGGGTTAGATATAGGACAATTGGAGTGACCTGAGGTATCTGAAAGGTCCAAACTCCAGTGGTGGAGGATAACCTATAAGCCCAGACTTTCTAACTTTCATGCAATGTATGTATATGGTATTTCTATAGTACAAACCTTACCAAAAGGCAGCAGAGCACAGTATATGGTCAAAGATGAGCATAAAGTTGATGAGTGAGAGGAGACGCAGCTGGGCTTTGGACAGTTAATGCATTGTGATGTGGTTATCTTTAAAGAGGTGAGTATTCAACTCTTTCCTAAATTGGAGCAGCGCTGGGGAGTTCCTGATGAATACGGGGATGTTGTTCCAGGTCTTGGATGCGTAGATGTCAAAGGTCTGCTGTTGATGCAGTTGTTTGCATCAAGGTAGTGCCCCAGCAAACTTTAGTTGACCTGAGCCATAGTGTGTTCAGTGAGTAAAGCCAAGCACAGCTCAACTAAACTATAATACTGCATGTCTTTACAGGGGCTATTAGACATAGCGACACAACCCTCCTCCTTCGTCCAATACTGGACAATTGACTCTTGAAGGCTACCTCCCTCACTCCAAGAACAGTACAGAATTGGTGTCAAGGAATGTAAATGATGTAGTCTTTGAAGGCTGAGGTAAAACACCCTGCATGATCCCATCCCTTCACATTCAAGACCTCACTGTCCCAACCGAAAGTTGACTTTTACTCAAGATGTTAGTTCATGCTTGCTCTCATTTCTGCAGTTCTTCGAAGCAAGAAACTGGGGGAAAGAAAGAGGTGGGATATCAGACTTCTTGCAGAACCTGCCGCGACCGCAGCCTCGGGTCCCAAGACCCCAACATCATTTGTACTGGGGCCTGATCAGCATACTCTGGGAGCGCTTCTTCTTCTGCTGCCTGGTCTGGGGGGCTGTGGAGCCGGCCCACTCCGATGAGCGACCTGTGTAAGCTGATGGAGGAGAAAAGGAGTTACTGCTCCTCACCAAGCTGATCCAATGTAGAAAAGGGAGCAACACAGAATTGATCTATTGTTTAGTGGTGTGTGATCAGTAAATACTTACATGGGTGAGACTGTATGCTGACCACTGTTGCTGGCGAAATATGGATCCTGCAGGAAAAGGGAAACAAATCGATATAAGGAGCTCTTCGAGCCACTTTCATTAATCTTAAATATTCGACCCCATAAGCGACCAGTCATTGTCAACCAGTGGTGCATTCTGAAACTCTCAGTGGCTGTGATTCATTACTTCTTTCGGGGGTATTTTGCTAGCATGGGGGTACACATGCTTATGATAAGAAAGATGCATGACAGATGTCTCACAAAGGATCAGGGGCACATTGCGGGGTGTGATTGACGCTTCCCAGGGCTTACGATATGTCTATATGTCTTTGATGTCATGAAGTGCCTGTCTGTGGGGATTAGATCTTTGGTGTGAAATTCACCTCTGGGGTGTATGATATGCATCTGGAGGAGGGCGATGCAAGCCTGGTCCCAAGAAGGGTGACTTCATTAGGTTAAGAAATGTTTATTGCCACCTAAGAGATCGTGTGATGGCATGCATATGTAAACACAAAGGGGCATATTTACAGCCCCTATCTCCACATGAACATCACTTGTTATGATATTCCTGTGGCGATAAACCCTTCATCTTATTTACAAGGCACTGTAACGTGGCTTAACGCCGCCTTGAAAATAAGTCACCCTTTCACGCTACACTTCGCATGAAAAGGACGTGCTTGATTTTGACACTGCCCCTATTTACAAGGGTGGCTTAAATAGGAGGCAGTGCAAAAAATAAGTTGGGGGAAAACCTGGTCTTAACATGGCGAAAAGAGGAGAAATGCTTAATTTCTCCTCATTTTTGCTGTTTCTATGTGTGCTGCATTGTGTAGCACACATAGAAACAGCAAATCGCCGTGAATGATTGTTCATGTGCAAGAAGGTGCTCCTTCCTGTACATAAACAATCATTTAAAAAAATGACGATATGCAACTTTTATGTGTGCTGCACAATGCAACACACATAGAAGTTACAATTCGCCATTCTGGATTGTTTATGTGCAGGAAGGGACACTTTCCTGCACATAAACAATCATTCCCCCCAACACAGACTCCCGTGCACCATGCAAGGGTGCCTACGTTGGCGCTCGACAGCTAGATTTAGCGCCAGCACTATGGGAAACACGGGAGTGTGCGCATTCTTGTGAATACGGCGCATCCCTGCATTCTTCAGAATGACAGATGGTGGCGTTAGCAATGTTTGCTTAACACCACGCTTCACTATTCCCTTGTGAAAATCGCCCCAAGTGTCTATCATATAGGGACCAGTGTTTTGTTACAGTGAAGGCGCTTCGGTAACCACAACGGGCTCATTTTACTGAATGAGAAAACTCTTCATGCTGGAGGTGTTGCAGTAAGATGTGTAGGCGTCACTGAAACAAGGGGGGTGATGGGCCTCCTTTTGGCCTTCCTCCACTGTATAGAGTCCAGAAAATGTTCCCTGTGGCAGAGCTGCCACCATCAGGTAAGCTTGTGCGGCAGACCCAACACCGCCAAGAATCACAATGGAGGATGCACCCTATGTCTGCCTCCATTCCCACGGGCATGGGTGCTATCCAGATCTGACATGGCAACCATGACAGTCTCGGACAGAAATGGTACACTGACAGAAACTCCCAGAAGGTGATATACATACATAGCTTAGTCCCATATAGGGGCACCTGCTTTGGGGTAGGAACAGTAGGACTGCCAATGCATGACGGGCCTCTCGCCATTGCATTCTTTCCTCCAGTGGTTCTTGCCATGAGCGCGAGAGCCCCCCCAAGTGAAATATGTCCATCAAGCTGGAATGCAAATTTAAATTTGGCAGCCTGGGTGTGATTAGTGTGTTTCGGGGTCTGTTGCTGGCCATACAGCCCGCCAGACCTCAAATGATCCCCAAGACTCTTACACTGAAAGATGTCACGTAAGATTGGAGCTGTCACTGGTAGTGGGCAAGCTCTCACTCCCTGACTGACAAGGGTGTCGTTAGTCTAGATGTTTCCGTGATGGTGTTAGAGGCATGTTTCATAGAAGGAGAGGGTTGGCGTCACTCTGAAGGGATCTCTGCAGCTGTAAGAGACAAGCGCCATTGAAAGAGTGGGTTCTCTTTACAGAAGGGGTGCCTCGGTGGCCATTCGATCCACGCACCTTAGAACGGGAGGTAACTTTACAACTGAACTCTGACTTAGGCTGAATCAGGTAACTAAAGACAGAGGGGCAGATTTACCAGCCCCTTGCGCCACTTTTGCGTCACTTTTAACACGGGGAAAGTGACGCAAAAGTGGCGCAATGGCCTTTAAAATGTGCCCCAGAGGGACTTATTTACAAGCCCCTTGCGCTGCTGCTGCGTCACTTTTTCCCATGTTAAAAGTGACGCATCGGCGGCTCAAGGGGGCTTGTAAATAAGCCCCAGGGGCTGCAGAGAAGCACACTCTGGCCCCATCCCAAAAGCAGGCCTGTCTGAGTACGGCTGGTGATATCTGGACGTTACACCCCTTGGAGGGCCAGTCTTCTCGGAACCCATATCCATGCTGTAATATGCCACCTTTTTCACCGCAGGAATGTGCAAGGCTGGGGAGATTGCGGGCTGGCAGGAGGTGAGCCGAGAGTCTTATCTAAGGCTGTCTGTGGTGAGGATGAAAGTTCATCCCCACCTCGCCTCCCTCCTTCAGGCTTCACCAGCCCGCGGCCTTGGAAGGCCCCGTGGAGGGATGGGCACTTGGGCAGGAGAAAGTGAGAGGAGCGCCGGAGGGACTCACAGAGCTGCAGTGGATTAAGGCCGGCAGCAAGAGTGAGAAAACAGTGCCAGGCAGATTGAGGATGAAGCCCCTCCCACCACAATGACTCATTCCTCCCTCACATGACGCACGACCCACATACACCTTGTGCTGGAGTTAAAAAATATATGGAATAGCCCCTCAGCCCCGTCTTCATCGGCCCTGAACATGTGTGAGGGTGTAATACCCCAAGGCTAGCTCTGCTGATGAGAACCAGGCCTTGTGAAACGAATCCCCTGTACCTGGCAGTCATGCTGTGCTTTGGGGCCGAGACAGGAAGTGATGTCAATGAACCGGAAGGACTGTCTGCGTTCAGCGTGGACTCTCTAACTCACTACACTCTGGCTGCAGCTGCTCTGCTTGGGCTTCAGCTCAAGGTGCGTAGCGTGGTCAGTAAGATGGGGCGGGGGTGAACATCAGATTTCTCAACAGTATAATGTTAAAATACATTATACCACAGGGCGCATGAGAAGGGCTTAAAGGTCAATGGAAAGCGACAGAATGCTGATCAGTAAGAGTACTAAGTGAGAGGAATCACATTTTGTAAAATAAGCAATATTTTTGAAGATTTTCAAAACAGAGATGGAGAGATGTGTGGGCGTTTTTGTCTGTGTGTATGTTAAAACTGGTTAAATCCGACAGATACCTCACCAAACCCGACTGACTGCACTTGAGCCCAACTATTTACCAGAATTGTATATATTGGGAGGGGGGGGGGGGTTCACACCCCCCTCAAGCTCTGCCCCTGCTTCAGTTTCCACGGACTATCTGAGATGTAGACCAGGATCTCACAACTGATCAGCTGTATGTTCTGGATGAATCACATTATCGTCTCGTGCCTCAGTTCTCTTGTCGGCTGACATTCAGAACACTAAGAATAAGACCGGTGAGCCTTGATGGGCAATCCTAGCCAGACTCATGATTGACATTTCCATTATTAATACTCATTTGATAAATGTGCACACACTTAGTATGAATGGGGCACATTTGAATATTGACAGGATCAGATTTGCCCCTAGGGCAGTCAGGCAAAGCCCAAAGGGGTAGGCTTAAGTGTCAACGTGTGGGCCATTTTGTTTTACTGTTTGTAGTCCTTTATGGTCTTTTTTAGGTCCCGGCCTACCTAGGCAGCGCATGCGCTGTCTCGTCAAGAGATGCTGAATACAGTATAGTGGGGGAAGCTCCGCCCACTTGCCAGCTATCGTTTTAATTGGCCGAAATCGTAAATGCCGCATTATCATTGGTGTTCGGCAAGGTAGTCTCGCCTCCTGACGGCCATGACGTCATTTTTGTCCCTCCATGGCTATCGGCCCCTTTACTTTCAAAACAGTTCTGTTCCCCTGCCTCCCCCCGTTCCCTCCCGCAGTCCGTCACTTCTCTGCCCACCACAACCCCCCACCCACTCCCGTTCCTGCCTTCTTGCACGACCGCAGTTTTATTTACAATGCAATAGGGCTTGCGTAAATACGAGTCCTATTGCATTTGTAAATGCTTGTCTTCTCCTCTGATTGGCTGAGTGGACTTGCACTCTTTTTTGCCTGACCTGTCCAGTCTCTCGTTTAAGTGGTGATTCACACGGCTCCATTACCCGGAAGCGGAAGCATGGCGGCTGTAATGCAAATGCGCATCCTGCGATGCGCTTTACTTAGGGCAGGCAGGAGCTCACGGCAGCTGGCGGCGCTAGAAGTGGAGCGCCGTACTGCCATATTCTCGGGAATGGGCCCAGGACAATCAGGCCCCGGGGGCTCCGGTAAAGCCCACCTCCACATACAAGCTGCAGGCCCCTCGTACAAGAAGGACCGGGGAGAGAGCATAGAGGCATACACTTACATCAGCGGATCCAGTGTGAAGGTAAAGGCTTACGCCCAACAGCTACCACTCAAGCTGTTGAATAAACTGCAATATTTTCATGTTACGTGTCGTCTGCAGTTCTCTCCATGAGAGGGGGCGGAAGATAACACGGGCACCGCGTGAGGCAACAACAGGGCAGAATCCAGTCAAAGCATGTCCGTCCCTCCACGGGTGTTTGTCAGTGAAAGGTTGCATGCAGGTCACACAGAAACAGATTAAGGGAGATCAGTGTCTCCAGTAGAAGGAAATGTGTTTGTGTGTATTGTGCAGTGTTAGTGTCGGTTCGTGGTGTGTGTACATTTGTGTGTCTGCTCGTGTGTGTCTTTGCATGTACTATTTATTGCCTTCTCTATGTGAGCGTGTGCATTATTACCTCCAGTCAGTGTGTGTTTTTGGATTATATAAGTGCACCCCTATGCGATTTTGTGTGCATGCATCTTTTCCCAACCTCGATTGCTTTTACGATGTGTGCGCAGACCTCTGTTAATGTTTCCTACCAGGTTGCAATAGTGCTTATGCTTTTGGCAATCTGCTATCATCCCCTGACCTCCCTGTTTTTGCCCATCTGTCATCGCGTCCTGCACTTCCATTTTAATTTGCCAGGGGTCGCACTCAGTACTGCTTGTGCTGTATTTATTTATTTATAAAGCGCGACATTCATCCCATTGGGATATCACAGCATACTGCATGGGACTGCATTCTCACTATGGCATTATTAATCTCATTAATGTGACCCATTGGCCACACTTTGATTTTGACAAACTGCTGTCTTGCTCTGCCTTTCAGCTACACTTAAATGTTTGTGTACTGTGTACCAATTGGGATTAATTCCAGTGTTGAAGGTTCTTTGTCTTTAACCCCACATGCATTCAGTGCTTTTCTCTTTACACCACCCACAGACACAACATAGCCCAATCATGGTGCATGGCGTGCCTATGTGAGCTTATTTAGTTTTTACCTCCTCACGCAATTAATGCCTCTTATTCACAGAAATCAGCCTTTACGTGGTCGTGTTTCACACTATGTTTATGTAGGATTCATCTTAATAATCCTAATCACCAGGATTTCCCTGGCATTTTTTCACCTCCAGGAGGGTCTGATCTTTGGACGGCAGGGTTTTGTTAGCATTAATATTGTGGTTTCCAAACCAGTTACCAAAATGCCCCCTCCCCCATTGTTTTAAGGCTCCCACCCACCCATGTGTCCTTGCATAATGTAACAGAGGCTCATGTTAAGCACCCCAAAACCCTTGTGTCTAGTTCGCGCTATATAAAACTATTAAAAAAAAATTGAAGGTTAAAGAAAACTAGATGTTGTAGCACCCTGGATAATGTGCTGCATAGCTAAAAACGTATAAGGTTCCAAAGCCGAGACCAATTGCATTGCAAATGCTTGTGGGGTTTTACTGTTGATTTCCCTGTAACTAAAACAAATATTGCCTGCAGCAAGTCCAAATACCCACAGTCTTCCATACCTTACAAAACTCTTACACTGCCTCTTTACAAGTTCAAGACTGTCCCAATATGCAATCAAGGGCCATTTTTTAGCTTTCTAATTCGCTAATTGGGCCACTTTTATTTTGGTGCCCAGGTCTATTTTCTGTCCTAGTCCAATCCAGCCAATTGATTAGGTATGCTGGAAAGCAGTCTAGTGTGTGTCCATTCCCAACTGTGAACTGTGTGCAAGCTGTCCTGGCTTTGAATTAAACGGCTGCACAGGATTAACTTCAACCACACCAAGGAAATTTCAAATCCCATTCACCTTCCAGTGAAAGCTGCTGGTTGTTTTGATTCGCCTCTGTTTGCTTGAACTAAAGTCAAGATTAGAAGGTAGGCCCCTTGAGTTAGGCCCTGTTGTGCTTTGGCACAGCATGCTTTGACAGTGAAGGGCTTCTGGCTACACCTGCTAAGGTGCTTTCTGTGTTACGGCAGAGAGAGAGGAAAGTCCTGACCATTATTTTCACAATTATTGACCAAATATGATTAGAGTCTGTATTTTTATAACTCTATGACTTTATCCGCCAGAGAGCTGTCTCGCCAAGTTGAATCGATTACGTCACCAAGAGGTGGATAATCATTCAGACAGGCACTCAAGTACCCTAACTCTTCTATAATATGTATCTCATAGCAATTACCTTAATATACTTATCAAAAGACTTGTGATCACACAATAATTCCCCTCTCTTTGAAAATGTAACTACCAATACTTCACCTAGTATTCGGTTGATCTCAGCATTAGTAAAATAGGCAAAGTGTAAGGCCTCTCCGAGCACAAAACCATCACCCCTCTTCTGCCTCCCATCAAACATCACATCAAGATGGAGAGTTTATAAACTGTGCCTACTTTTATTAATGGTGAGATAAAGGGGCAGTTTTGTGTTCTCTGTCAAGAGAATAATAGCCTGATCATGACAAATCTTCTCATAATCATAAAGATGGGTGGTGTTCTATAAGTTAATGCCCATGGAAAGGTTATTATAGAAGAGGTAGGAGCATATGTGTGTTTATCTGGTCAACCTTTGCAAGTTAACTAAGTTGCTTTAACTAGGAGAGAATATCCTTTTGGAAAATTGTACAATAAAATAAAGGATGTTCAGCATATTTGTGAACATCTGATGAACCATTAGGGGGGACCCTTATCACTCTCTGCTTGAAAGTAAGTACCATAGTCTCCTGATTATCCCAGAATTCCCCATTCCAAATGAAGGATATCAGCAATGATCCACCCTCACCCGTATTAGACACAAAAGGCTGTATGTCTTGTACCACATCCTAAGTCTCTGCAGCTTACCTGCTCTCCTCGCCTTCTAGAAGTTTCTTATAGGTGGCTATCTCCATGTCCAGTGACAGCTTGATGTTCATCAGCTCCTTGAACTCAAGCAGCTGGCGAGCCATGTCCTTCCTGGCCTCCTGCAGAGCCACTTCGACCTCAGACTGCTTGGCGCTGGCATCCTCGACTGCTCGCTCTCCGTCACCCGCAACCTCAGAAAGAGAATTCTCCAGATGCATGCTCTAGCAACAGGAAAAAACGAGACACTATTTTAACTGTGGTGGAGTAGTACTACTCAATGTAGATCACATTTTCACATTTAAGACTTTTAGACACAGTCTGAACATTTTTTGACCTTTCAAGTGTAGGAATTGTCTGAACTTCAATTTAGTTGGCTTGAAAATGTCCTCGTTTACTTTTGACTTTGGGCCTCTGTGTGGAAGTTCATAGATATTTCTTGTAGCATGGATACATTCATCAATTTTGTAAGGATTTGGAAATTTCATTTGTAAACCTTTGGATTTCTGCACTGTCCCTTTTTAGTGAAGAATTTCTTTAAGGGGTAACTCTTGACAAATATACTTTTTTATAGCTATTCTGCCCTTGCACCACTATTTTCGCCTGGGATTTTTTATTGTTTATATTAAGGCCCTAGAAAGCAAGTGCTTATTTCAACATCGCTCCAAAGAAGAACCTGTCAGGACAGGTTTGTAGAGGATGAGCACACCGCGTATGGACGAATTAAAGAACTGGTGCCGCAAAGACAAAATGGTCCCTAAATAAAATGCCCTCCCACCAACATGACTTGGAGTTTTTTTATAAGGAAGCTTCCCCCGCGGTAATATATTATAACTAGATGATCGTTTTCCATGCTGGATGTGGAACAGCAGCAATAAAGGAATACCGCTGTCAGAAAGTTTTGTAAATGGCACTCTAGAATTCTGAATGCTGATCAATGTGAACACCCCAACAAAGAAGATCATAAAAGGGAAGAATCAGAAGAGAACTTTATGGTGATGTGAAGCACTTAAAGGATCTTCTCTCGCAAGCCACTTTGAACTGTGTGGGTTCTCATTCTAGTGAATGCCTGTTTTCAGGTGTAGATTGTAGGACCCCTAGTTACTGGTTGGTTGACCCCTGCTTAGGATTCGTGGATCTCTGGTTTTAGGGTCTGACCTTTGAAGGTCCACCACAGCCTCTCGCGAACATGTGGGCTCACCTGATTCTGAAGAGTCAAGATCTCTGACCTCATCTTCTGGATATTGACGATCAGGTCTCCGATGGCACTTCTGCTGCACAGCAAATCACTCCCACATTTTCGGGCTTTGGCTGCCTGATCATCCAGCTGCCCAAGGGATTCCAGAGAACAAAAGTCACTGTTTGGATCAAAAACAAGGCAACCACCAAGAGGACAAACAGCTTCTTGTAAAGACAACTGGCCTAAGTGTCAGCTCACTTGCAGCCATTCTCCACCCCTTCTTATTTATTTTGCCCATTAATGTTTCACATGGATATCAATGAGAGCCAGGCAGGCACTGAAGTTTCTAGTCCTGACTTGTCCTTTTGCAGAACTGGCTTTGGCTTTGCTAGCGCGGATCTCAGGGGTCATGATGACAGAAACAGAGGGCTTTAAGACTCTTCTTCCACTTCTTGGCCTCCACCTGGAACCTCAAGGGTAAATGGTGATGCGATGAGAGGCTAAGGGTGGAGCATGTGGTCAACCCTATGATATCATCAGGGACTTAAAGGGTGGGTGCATGATGTCACTTTCCCCACCCTTTGACTCCATGTGGAATCCATTTTGTTTCGCCTTCCACTTCATTCTCTGTTGTTATTGGCCTCTGTGGTTGTGTCTCTGTAATGTGCGGGATTTGAAATGGACAGATCTGAATGGTTGGAATGATGTTCTTCTCTGGTGCTCGTCTCTTTGTACTTTTTTATTTTTACAGTTATACTACAAGCACTACCTTATCCTTTCTGCATCGTTCTGTGGCGGCAATATACGCTCTCCTTGTTTACATTTTGTTCTCTTGTCACACTTTACCTTGCGCCTGGAGAAGGCCTCGGCTTCCTCTTTGCTCTTGATGGCCAGAAGCTCGTACAGTTCTCTCACTTCCTGCACAATGTGCTCCAGGTTCACCGGGCACCCGCTGTCCATTTTCACAGTCACAGAAATGTCTTCGACTTCATTCATCAGCTCCTCGAGCTCCTTAAACATAACAAAGTAGAAGCTATGACGCCCAAGACCTGCTCTTCGGGTAGAGGGGTTGTCCAACAGAAGGCAGGTATTTGAGAAAGGCAAAGGATGCAGAAATCAGTATTTGAGTACATCTTCTACCTCTCTCTGAGTTTCACCTGCTTTCCCACATAAAGTATTACTGCATCAGGAATCCCGCAAATTCGAGAACAAGGGCTGTGTCGTGGCTACATACCTTGTCATTGCTTGCACTCTTTGTGCAATCCACCTCTATATATTTCTCTTCTTTAGTACCTCTCCAAGTGTTTTCTCCCTGCTTTTTAGGGCGAGCCTAGCACAGCGTGCATGCACTGCTCTGCGAGGCTTCTTGTAACTGCTCTGTGTGGGTCTGACTCCCCCCACGCATTGGGTTGGCTTTTGCGTGTGTCTTTCAATAATGAAAGCACCCAAATGGCTAAAGGCGGGTGCATGTCCCACCTCTTTTCTAATGTTCACTCCCACTGTGTTTTGCCTGCCGGAGCAAGCAGCAGCATACAGGGTGGCAGCTGCATTCCGCGTGGGGGTCAGGTTACTATCTACTTGTTTTTGTTCGTCGCAGTTAACACGCAATGCGACGCTCGGGGCATCTGTGTTGAAAAGCTGTTGCCAATAAGCTATCTCTGCTTGAGGATCGTTACTATCTTGGTGTGTAATGTAACTGGTGCTCATTTAAAGAGCTCCAATACTTTCAGGTTGAGTTTTGGCTAAACAGGTGTAACTTGAGTCTGTCTCATAGGGTGTTACTTGCCAGGAACAAGACCCTGATTAATACTTTTAAATGCAGCACTAAACCACTTCAGTAATCTGCTGGCATATCACGTTTAAGTTTTGCTAATTTACAGTGAACATTCGAATCTCCTAATTAATGTTTTCTGAGCATGCCCAGTAGATGATTTTAAAATTATATAAATGCCGTTTTCTCTCGGTGATATATGCTGAAATGCATGCTGGGCTCTCGTGAGGTAGTAAGGGAAAGCTACAGTATATTTTACGTTACATATATTGTATGGTTCGGATTATTTCACGATGCAAAAATTAATAGTGGTCGTTGTGCAGCCATACTGCTTTACACTATAATACAATTACTGGGTCTGTGTATAATGTAGACGTATCTTTCATCCGAGGGGCGGGAGTGTTATAAAAGGTAGAGGCCCAACTCAAAAAAATGTCCTCCTCGTAGAGAAACGCTGGCTCAACCATGCTTAAGTTATATAAGAGGCGCCTCTAATAAACAAACAGCTTTTATATAACACTATAAATATTAAGCAGTATTAGTATGCACAATATATTATCAACCTCGGAGAATGACAGTGGGAATTGGTCCCAAAAAAGGTTTAACTAACATGGCCATTTAACCAGCTGTTCAAGTGTTAAAGTTCCAAACTACAGTGAAGCAAGTATCTCACTGTGAAATCTGAATACCGTGAGAAATGGAAAAAAGTAACCACTCATTTACCATGAGAAAAACAAATCACTTTTTGTATTTTTTCAGATATGTAAGCTTCCTGATACCGTTTCCTTTCTCCACATTTGCACCTAGCAGCTTTTACTTTCACTATAATTTGTACCTTTTAAACTGGATCCAATGGCAACATTTAGAAGCAGTTTATTTCCGGTTATATGCCCTAGAGCCTTTTTTTGCCACCAGATCACCCCTGTCAGAACTGTGCAGCGCTTTATTTCTAAATAATTCCTCACTGGGATTTTAAAGTTCTTGGAGGAAATTCGGTTGCGGGGCACCCTGCTCCGCAATAGTGGATCAAAATCCGCAAAGGACTTTTTTGGCCAGACGAACGGGCTCTGGACCTTTCTGCTGAAAACATTTGGATTCTATTTACTATTTGTACCCTTGCTGGTTAATTCATTATTCTGTAAAATATACAAATGCTGCGCCCACATCCACTGTTTTGCTTCCGCGTCCATCTGCGGCATATTTCTTTTATTTAGGCTTACTTAAAAATCATAGCTGTTCATGCTTTTTTGATTAATTCATTTTTTTCTTTATCCATGTCGGACAGCATCAGAGATGCTGTACAGCAAGGCTAAAATCCATAGACAAAATCAATAGGTCTCAACGGTGAGACCTATTGGCTTTGCCAATGCTTGTTTCATAGGGTCGCCGGCATTCTTTTCCCTATCTCCCTCACTTCTCTTTTTATTTCTCTCCATTCGTATGCTGTTTTCATTCTTACCTTACAACCCTTCTCCATCTTTTCATCTTCTCTTGCTTTCTTTCTCTTACCACGCATCACTATGTGCATTTGTCCCCCCCATGGCCACTGGCATGAGGTGCACGATAGATGGCCTCGAAGGCCCTACAGTGATCACTGCTGCCATATCTATAAACATTGCCTGATGCCTCTAATTCCGCCAGCCTGCGGTGGCCAAAGATTCTTAGATCACCCTTTCTGGGCTGCACCAGTTCTAAGTGCAGCTCCTGGTGAGTGTGGGTTGAGATGTTCTATAGTGGATGTAAAATTCATCTTCTCTGTCTGCCCCTCCCTGGTCTCTGTTGTTTCCCAGGGCTCTTAATATTATATTATATAATTATATAATATTATATTTGTATTGTTTTCTAGTCTGAAGGGTATGTTAGTTCTTCAGTGTTATAACAACAACAAGAACATTAACAATATTAATACTAAAAACAACAATAACATTTTGTTCTGTGTATAACGCTCCATACTGCACTTCTATGATTTCTTAGCTCTGTAAATAGGAGATGTATGCTTTTTTGTAAAAATATTTTTCTTTGAGTTTTTAAGAGAGCAACACAAGTGGACACAAACATGTGTCCATATCAACCAGCAAACATTACAGGCGAGCACAGTCCAGGCACCAAAAATCACATTTGCCAGCCATGGTATTCTGAGAGCAGGTAAGTAATCAACAAACAATAAGCCATTGCAATCATTATGGATGAACCCATCATCAGGTTTGAGTAGGTGCAGTCCCAGGTTCTTCATCCATAACATCAAGATTGTGATATGCAATCCACCGACCCCAGACTTTACGGAACTTACGTAGGCACCCTCTGGTGCTGTAGGTGACCTTCTCAGCAATTACGTACAGATCCATCCCCTTCCTCCATTCCGACATAGAGGGAGGTTCGAGAGGTCCCCCAGTGTTTCGGCACATTCCTCTTCGCCACCACTAGAGCTAGGTTACAGAAGAGCAGCTTCGGGCTGAGAACATCCACATCATTGGGTGCACCCAAGAGGACATATTTGGCATTGTTAGGGAGTGGCACCCCCACCACCCTACCAAGCTCGTGCATCACTTTCTCCCAGTCCATACGAATGGTTGGGAATCCCACGGCATATGTGGGAAGTCTCCTCTCGGGCCTGTACACCTCAGACACTCCAGAGACATCGCCTTCCCAATTCTATGCAATCATGCACAATCAAAATAACCCTGATGCAAAACTTTAAATTGAATGAGTTTCAATCTAGATTTGATTGCCACTTCCTTAGGGGGTTGCATTAGGGCTGTCTCGCAATCTAGATCATCAATTTCTTTCAAATCAGATTCCCATTTGATTCTCACTATCTTCAGATTGTCTGGTACATTAATATTAATTGTCATGTAAACCGAGGAAACAGCTTTTTTCGTCATCTCTCCCATTAATAGCCGGCCCTCTAGGGGTGCATATTCAGGTCCAACACTATATATTTTACTCCCCATTAATGCTTGAGCTGCGCGTATTGGAAGCGTTGCGTGTCATGGAGCTAATAGTCCCTCTGGAGGGATTGAAAAGAGATAAAGTCCCCGCTCTCAATAGGATCCCCCACCTTGGAGATGCCAATAAGGTCCAAGGAGGGAAAGCCCCAGAGTTTCCCCACCCTCATTAAGATATGTACCCACCCATAACAGTGTTTCCCGGGTGATTCTGCGAGTCCACCCAATTAATTTGTTTGTTCAAACCCAGGCTTCAAACTCCACCTGAGTCGCAAGAAAGAAGCAACCCATTCCCTTTCCCAGTAAAGGTAGTGCTGGAAGGGCACCTGCCAAACTGAGTCCGCTCAAGTGCATAAGTAGGATGGTCCCCTGGAGCCTGGATCCAATCATCAATAGCAATTATGTGGTATGCCCAGTAATAGGCTTAGATGTCAGGAAGGGCGACACCTCCGTTGCATTGGTTCCGCTGCAGCGTCCTGAGTGCCACCCTTGGCCTTTTGTGGTCCCACAGTAATATCTTAAGTTCTTCAGCGATCTTAGTAAAGATCTCCTCAAGGATTTTAAAGTAGGTGTCCTGGAGGATGTAGGGGTATTTCAGGAGGGTGACCAGCTTGAGCATGGCTGCCCATCCCAATATCGTGAGGGGCAGTTTCCTTCAGCGTTACGTGTCAGCCCAGAATGTGGTCTGCACTTTAAAAAAGATTCCACTCTAATACCTTTTTCCCGATGACCTGGGTCACATAAATCTCCAGATACTGAAATCCCTCCTGATCAATGAATAGCCTCTTAGGGAGAACCGATGGGTCCAACCGACCTCTGACTTGTCCCAATTTATGATACATCCTGAGTGGGCCCCATAACTGTTAAAAGCTCAGAATGTTGCAGGAATTTATTCTTCTGGACAAGTGAGATAAAGAAGGATGTCATCTGCTTATAGCAAGATATTTTTCCTTATCTAGCGGGTGCCCAGGGGCATGGAAACCTTTAATAGTTAGATGTGCTTGGACCAGACATGCCAGAGGCTCCAGCACCAGAGTAATCAGTAGAGGCGACAGGGGGCAACCCTGCAGAGTCCCCCTCCCCCTGAATGGGGAAGTCCAGGGTAAGAACTCCATTCACTTGTACAACAGTCATAGGGGCACTGTAAGGAGCGTTACCCACTTCAAAAACTGGGGGCCAAAGGTTTGTAGAGTCTGCATCTATTGAGATACAAACATGAGGGTCTGTTTGAGTTTGGGCCTCTGTCAACCAATTATAAAGCAAGGGAAGGTTGTACCTAGTCAACTGTCCAGGCATGAAGCCTGATTGGTCTCTGTGGATGAGAGGGGATATGGCACCTGCAAATGTTGTGGCCAGTACTGTTGCGAGGAATTTAGTCTCTATATTAAGCAATGAGATAGGGCGATATGACCCACACCTAGAGGGTGGCTTCCCAACTTTAGGGATCACCACTATCATGGCTTTACGTAGATCGAGTGAAAGTATTCCATCTTCCTGTGCTCAGGTACATGTTGAGAAGGGGTGATGGGCAAGTTCCAATGCGTTACTCTTAAAACATTCTGCTGGGATGCCATTGGGTCCCAGAGCTTCACCAGGTTTCAGTTTAGCTATGGCTGCCTGTATTTCTACAAGGGAAATTTTCTCCTCGAGTGCATCATGGTCATCTGCTTCAAGGGTCGGTACAGACACTGTGCGCTGATACTCTTTTATTTCAGACTACGTTACTTGGGCCTGCACACTATATAAAGTCTCATAAAGGGTTGTGAAAGCTCCTCCTATGTCTCTATCTGTTGTGTAGGTGTGACCATATGCCCCTTCTATGCTGTCTACCCATCTAGCCTATATCTGTCGGCGGCCCAGCAACGCTAACAATTTCCCCGTCTTGTCCCTGGTGTCATAGAGGCATGGTTGAGTGACCAGTATTTGATTACGCACCTCATTATGTTTCCGTGCTTTATATTCATCACGCATAGGCTCTATCTTTCTCAGCTGAATGGGGTCTGGGGATGCTGCATTGGTCAGTTCCACCTGCTTCAAATTGGATTCTAAGGCCTCCACCTCTTGCACCACTTTTTTTTCCTTGAAAGCGATAATGCTCTGGGCTCTATCCCCCAACACTGTTTTGAGTCTACAGAGTCTTTATTTTCAGTGAAGCAGAGTTCAGTTTCCATGCGAAGTGCGCGTGCTATAGTCTTATACAGCAACTCCCATGCGTTGTTTCCATCCCACCCTGGTACCCCAGGGTTTCTGTCCCAGGGTGACCCAGGGGGAAAAGTGGTAAGACAGCACTCTAGCCAGGGATTTGACACTTTGGACCGATCCCACCTCTCAGGCCAGTGTGAAGACATAATCTAGTCTGGAGAACACCCCATGTACACCCGAATGGTAGGAAAAGTCCCTAATTGTTGGGTGGAGATGGAGCCACAGGTCTGTGAGTCTCCTGGTCACGGCAAAGCGGGCCATGGGTGTTTCCTCAGTGGTGCATGAGACAATTCTAGACCTATTCATTTCAATACACATGACATCATTAATGTCTCCCCCAATTATGTGGAGGGACGAGTCTGAGCAGATGTATGTTTAACCCACTTTAACAGTACTCAATTCGCCATCTTCGGAAGGATTCAAAGCTGAATCGGCCTAGTTTGTACTAGAAAGCACAATCACCAGCTCGCTGAACAGATCAGTGGCGGGACTTTAATCACGACCCCCCACCCACACTTTTTTGCTCTCCTGTGGTATGTTTTTTTTTCTCATCTTACTTCCCTCACTCTCTACAGATTCATCTTTTCTATCTTTTCCCTCAAGCATCTTCAGAGGCAGTAGATTTGCGATATAAACTCTAAATTCTCCTGCCTTTGACTACTATGACCGCTCTGTTAATTTGATTTTCACTTTTCTGCTCCCACCGAAATCTCTCATACCCTTTTATTTGAAGCCCACTTCTCCCTCGCCTTTTATGCTGCTACCCTTTTCCTTCGCCACACCTCACACCTCGTTGTATTTTCCGCTGCACCTCCTCCTCTCTTTGGAGCTTCCACCAGCTCTGATTCCCGCCTTTTCCTCCCCGTGCTCGCCTTTTAGTATTCCTTATAAAAACACCACATGTCTTCATATAAATATATTTAAGTCAACACTTTTTTGTTCTGATTGATTAACGGAGCGTCGGCTGTGCTTGTCTGGCATTCTAGGCTAGTTCAAGGCGCTGAAAGATTTCATTCCAGAGAGAAGGTTCTTCATTATTCTTCGGACACTTTAAATCTTTGGCAAACACCGGAAGTTTGCTCGGCTTCCGAGGGAGGCCTCACTTGTACTGCTCGAGGCAGGTAGGGAGGGTTGTCTGCTCGGCAAAGGCCAATCCGGGGACACAGTGAGTGTAAAACTGAGGTGAGAGTGAGGAGTGCTCAGTGACACTCAAGGAGTGCAACGTGGTAAAAGCCCTCGTGTAAGGGGCGGGTTGCTGGGTTCAGAAGTACGGGTGGTGCAAGTAAACTGATGGATGGTGCATGTTACAGGGGTTCCGAGGTTCAGAATTACGAGATCGTGGAAGTAAACTGATGGATGGTGCATGTTACGGAGGTTGCTGGGTTCAGAATTACTGGGCGGTGTAAGAAAACTGATGGATGGTGCATGTTACGGAGGTTGCTGGGTTCAGAATTACTGGGCGGTGTAAGAAAACTGATGGATGCTGCATGTTACGGAGGTTGCTGGGTTCAGAATTACTGGGCGGTGTAAGTAAACTGATGGTGCATGTTACCTGTGCTGCTGGGTTCAGGATTACTGGGCGGTGTAAGTAAACTGATGGATGGTGCATGTTACGGGGTTGCTGGGTTCAGAATTACTGGGCGGTGTAAGTAAACTGATGGATGGTGCATGTTACCAGTGCTACTGGGTTCAGGATTACTGGGCGGTGTAAGTAAACTGATGGATGGTACATGTTACAGGGTTGCTGGGTTCAGAATCACGGGGTCGTGGAAGTAAACTGATGGATGGTGCATGTTACGGGGTAGCTGGGTTCAGGATTACAGGGCAGTGCAAGTAATCTGATGGATGGTGCATGTTACGGGGGTTCCTGGGTTCATAATTACTGGGTGGTGCAAGTAAACTGATGGATGGTGCATGTTATGGGGGTTCCTGGGTTCAGAATGACAGAGCGGTGCAAGTAAACTGATGGATGGTGCATGTTACGGGGGTTGCTGGGTTCAGAATTACAGGGCGGTGCAAGTAAACTGATGGATGGTGCATGTTACGGGGGTTGCTGGGTTCAGAATTATGGGGTCATGGAAGTAAACTGATGGATGGTGCATGTTACGGGGGTTGCTGGGTTTAGAATTACTGGGCGGTGGAAGTAAACTGATGGATGGTGCATGTTACGGGAGTTGCTGGGTTCAGTATTACGGGGTGGTGCAAGTAAACTGATGAACGGTGCATATTACGGGGGTTGCTGAGTTCAGAATTACTGGGAGGTGCAAGCAAACTGATGGATGGTGCATGTTACGTGGATTGCTGAGTTCAGAATTACTGGGCGGTGCAAGTAAGCAGATGGATGGTGCATGTTACGGGGATCTCTGAGTTCGGAATTACTGGGCGGTGCAAGTAAACTGATGGATGGTGCATGTTACGGGGATTGCTGAGTTCAGAATTACTAGGCGGTGCAAGTAAACTGATGGATGGTGCATGTTACGGGGATTTCTGAGTTCGGAATTACTGGGCGGTGCAAGTAAACTGATGGATGGTGCATGTTACGGGGATTGCTGAGTTCAGAATTACTGGGCGGTGCAAGTAAACTGATGGATGGTGCATGTTATGGGGTTGCTGGGTTCAGAATTACTGGGCGGTGTAAGTAAACTGATGGATGGTGCATGTTACCGGTGCTACTGGGTTCAGGATTACTGGGTGTTGTAAGTAAACTGATGGATGGTGTAGGTTACTGGTGGACTTGCTGGGTTCAGAATCACGGGGTGGTGCAAGTAAGGTAATGGATGGTGCATGTTAGGGGTGCATTTAGGATGGGGTGCTTGGTTCAGCACGTTTCTGGATTTAGGCTATTTGGGCCAGGAATTTACTAAAGTTTTGTGCAAGTGATCGCAGGTCGCTGTGTGATGCGCATTATGGTGTCAGTCACCTTTCGCACACTAAAGGTTTTTGCACTAAAAAGGTCCACGAACGCAGCTGTAAAACCTGATAATGTATGTAAAGTGGGCAATACGGGCAAGAGCTGGGCAAACACCTACAGGGTTCTACGCAAATTCATACCTACTAAAGTCATGCAAAGTAGTGCCGACTAACATTATGTGGGATACTAACGACAAATGAAAACTGGCTAAAACAAGGGGCAAAACTTGAGATGAGTGACATGCTTTTTAAAAAATGCGTAATAAGTGTAACAATAAAAAAAGAACAATATCAAGCAAGTACTCAAGAGCAGTCCTCTGCTGAAATGCAGGTGGACTCGAGAATATGCCATGGGCACTAGAGTCATGCAGGTTACAGTTCTGCAGCCTTTGTGCCTTGGTGCTTAGTGAAATCGCTTTTATAATACCAAAATTGCCAGATATTTGCGTTTATGTGGCCGATTATGTCGTTGGCAAACAAGTTGTGAATAGAAAGTTGGGCAATGTTTGTGCAAATGTTAGTAAATCTACCCCATAGTTGGTCAACTTTTTGAGCAAAGTATTCGGTTGAGCACTCTTGTCAGGGAGGTGCTCATTATAGAACTTTTTTTGTCTTCGTTTGTTCTGCTGTTAGGAAGTGATCTGGACACGGATTACTGAGGGTGGAAAATGCTGGGCTCTTTGGTTCTGTCAAGTCGACGCTTGGCACATGCCCTTATAGGTTAGAGGAGATTAAGATTTGTGCGGTCTCTGTCAGTGGAGATCCCTGGGTTGAGCCGCTGCTGACTGGCTGTGTGGCAAAGGACCTACTGGGAAAGCTACTGCGAGAATGCATGGTACATAACTAATTTTGGAGAAGATGCTGAAGGGGTGCATGGTACACTATTTACATCGGAGAAGTAAACAAGAGGATGTATGGTACAGAAGAGAAGATGCTGAAGGGGTGCATGGTACACAATTTACATCGGAGAAGAAAACGAGAGGATGTATGGTACAGAACTCGTTTTGGAGAAGATGCTGAAGGGGTGCATGGTACACAATTTACATTGGAGAAGTAAACAAGATGATGCATGGGACAGAACTCGTTTTGGAGAAGTTGGAAGGGATGCATGGTACACTATTCATGGTGGATAAGTAAACGAGAGGATGTATGGGACAGAACTCATTTTGGAGAAGTTGCTGAAGGGGTGCATGGTACACAATTTACATTGGAGAAGTAAACAAGAGGATGTATGTTACAGAACTCGTTTTGGAAAAGTTGCTGAAGGAGTGAATGGTAAACGATTTAGATTGGAGAAGTAAACGAGAGGATTTATGGTACAGAACTAATTTTGAAGAAGAGGCCTAAGGGGTGCATGGTACACTATTAATGGTGGAGAAGTAAACAAGAGGATGCATGGTACAGCACTAATTTTGGTGAAGTTGCTGAAGGGGTGCATGGTACACAATTTACATTGGAGAAGTAAACGAGAGGATGTATGGGACAGAACTCATTTTGGAGAAGTGACTGAAGGGGTGCATGGTACACCATTTATGTTGGAGAAGTAAACAAGAGGATGTATGGTACAGAGCTTATGTTGGAGAAGTTGCTGAGGAAATGGCTGGTACATGACTTATGTTAAAGAAGCTGTGAGGACATGCATGATGCAGGGCTTTTGTTGTAGACATTGCTGTGGGGATGCATAGTACAGGACAGATGAAGGGGAAGTTGCTGAAGTAATGCATGGTACAGAATCTATTTTGGAGAAGTTGCAAGGGAATGATGGTACAGGACTTATGTTGGAGAAGTTGATGGTGGGGGGTGCATGGTCCAAGGTGTATGTCGGAATACACGGAGAGGGGATTGATGTATAGGCTCTATGTTCAAGAAATTGCTGATGGGGTGCATGGTACAATTCTAATGCAAGAAGATGCTGCAGGAAGGATGTTTTATGCAGGTACATATGCTGTGTAAGTTAATTAGGGAATGCATGTTGCAGAACGTATGTGGGAGATATTGCAAAGGGGATGCATTGTGCTAGAAACTGGTTGGATAAGATGCAAATCAAATGCATGTTATAGATCTTATGTATGAGAAGTTGCTGAGTGGAAGCATGTTACAGGACATTGAATTGATAAGTTGCAGTGAGATGCTTGGTTTGGGACTTATGTTGCAGAGAGGACGTATGGTACAAGACCTATGTTTGGAAAGTTCTGGGGCGGATGCCTGATACAGGCTACATGTTGGAGAAGGGACACAGGAATGCATGATGTAGGACCTATGTTTGAGAGTTCCTCTGTGTAAATGCTTGCTGGGTGGAGGCCTGGGTTGGTGCTCTTGAAATGGACCTGCTTGGCTAGTGTCTAGTACTTGGAGGTCTAGTGGGATCATGTTTTACAATCCTGGAGTCTGGGGGTATCCTTGGAGTCGACTCTTTTAGGATGTGCTAGTTTGGGGGTTCTTGATAGAGAAGGGCTTGCTTGATAACCTTTTTCGGGGTGTTTAGATTTCAGTAAATCTTTATAAATTAAAAAAACTAACCACATAATTCTTGCAATTACGATCCTGCTGACGGCAGATAGTGGATTCCCTCCTCCCAGTCCATCCACTGATCTCCCCCGACCTCTGCTAATCTAAGTGCAGTTTCTGTGAAAGTTATACAGGGGCCTCATATAGGAAGACTCTGCAGTGGTGTAGAATCTGCAACTTAGTGGGCCCATGTGGTTGCTGGAGATGTTTTGGCTCAGGTCTGCGGCCTGACAGTGTGACGGGCACATTTCCTTGTAGGGGATCTGCTCAGTTGAAGGTAATGTTGGAGACCGACAGTCTTGAGTTCTCCTATCAGGGACGTGCTGGCTTTGGGAATGGGGTGCTTAGTTTGGGACTCTACTCAGGTAACAAATGGTCTGTGTTTCAGATTGCTATCAGGAAATGTATGTTGGTTGGAACATCTGTCTTTTGGGACCTAAGAGACATTGAGGCTCCAGTAAGTGGTTAGGTTGGCTTGGGTTGAGCATTATCAGAGCGGTGCCTGCCTCTAGGCTCCCTTTGGGAACTTGCAGCCAGTACTCCTTGTTTTGTAAGGGGGTTGGCGTTGCAGTGTTCCGGTGCATACGCAACCATAGTTTAAGTGTTTGAGTGGATAGATCTGATTGGTTTAGACTATGATTGGGGTGGCGGTGGTGGCCATGAGCGCTCTTGATTAAGGGAGCCACTTCAGTTAATGAGTTGTCGGGGACTCGTTTTGGCGTCGGAGGTTGCTGTATTGGATCCATTGAAGTTAGGACAGTGTGGCTAGGCCTGAACCTCGCCTGTCCGAACTCATGCTCAGGACTCCTTTTGTGGGACTCATTGCAGGCGATCTCAACTGGTTGGTTAGAGCAGGAGCATTGTTGTTTACATCCAAGATGTATAAGGTATGCATTGCTTACATGCTTATAAACGTCTCTCATCAGTTCCATTGTCTCTATGACCTCTTTCTTTCTTGCCTCCAGTTCACTTTTTTCCAGGCTGCAGCTATCCAAATCCTGTAACGAGAGATCAGAACATCAAGGCTTATGAGTCTGAGTCAACAACATGCACTGAAATGGGCGCATCAGTGCTTAACTTGTAAAAAACATAGTGCCGGGCCCTCGACAGGAGGACACTAGAGCTTGCACCATCCGTTGCCCCTGGCAGCACTGCCAATGACCGCACAAACACACTACTAATCATCACACTCTTAAAAATGTGACAATTCATACTATTACAAGCCCCAAAGCTATAAGAATGGCTTTAGAGGCAAATACTAATAATTGGAAATGTAATAAACAGAAGTTGTTGTGCTCATACCTACATTGGCAGACACCACTACCATGTGACAGACAGTCATAAACCCCGGTGCTGGCAATTAAGTGCCGGTGCTGAGCACTGGAAGGCACCGGCACAAATTAAGCACTGACCAATTTATCAAACTGTTCTGTGTGCGTCTCATGCCTGTTGCGGCATATGAGATTATATGACCAGGACCTCTCACCCAAGAGCGTAGAAGTTGGCACTGAGCGAGTGAGGGAATGAGCATCAAATAAAGATAAAGCGGACCATTACTGCATTCAGAAGTAAATGGTTTAATATAAAAAATATACTGGTAGACTTGGCGCTCCTCCTGAGTTTCATGATATCGCTAATATGATCTCATAAAATGAGAGGAAGAAGAAGAGAGTGAGACACACTGAGGCAAAGTGTGAGAGAAAGAGAGACAGAAAGAGATAGAGGCAAAGAGAGTCAAAGGCACAGAGAGACAGAAGCCGAGTGAAAGAAAGAAAGAGAGCGAAAGAGATATGTAGGGAATGAGAAGAAGAAGAGAGTGGCAAAGCGATAGAGAAAGAAACAACGCGAGACAAAGAGAGGCAGAGGGACTAAGAGTGAGAGAGAAACAGTGCGAGTTAGAAGGAACAAGAAAGAAATATCCGGAGAGAAGGAAAGAAACAGACAGAGACTGAGAGATGGAGAAAGGAAGAAACCGATATAAAGGAACAGAGACAGACGGAGTGACAGACAGCGGATGAAAGAAGGAGAGACAGGAAAAGATATAAAGAGAGACGAGGGGAGACAAAGGGAGAGCTAGACTGAGAGAGAAAATGACAAAGAAAAACAAAGCGGTGGAGAGAAGAAGGAAGAGAGAGAGAAAGAAGTAGAGGAGGGTGAAACAAAAAAACTGAGAGAAAGAAAGAGTGTGTGACAGAGAGGGACAGAAATAGGCAGAAAGAGAGAAAGTGACAGAGAAAGAGCCAGAGGGAGATGGCAAGTGAGAGAGCGAGACGTAGGGCCATGGCCTTCAGTCCCTGGGTGCCAGTTCATAAGTTGCATTGGTAGAAGTCTGGTGGGTGAAGCTAAAGCCGACGGGGGACTGATATTGGGCCAAATTTACCTTCTTAACTTGCACAAAGTCATATTCAAGCTGTGTGTGGGTACTGATTTCATCCTCGAGCCTGGGAGAGAAAGTGAGAGTGAGCGTTAGAGACAACTTAGGGGTTAATATGTTCATTCCTTTACTTCTCTGCTTTGTTCTTAGAGCATCAAAAGATGCATATGTTAGAAAACAGAGCATGCATTCAAACTAACATAGCAAACGCCAGTGCGACAATACTCAATCTATGGGATAGAAGAGGTGGCAGTTTTTGGACATACATCGATGTTAACCTATGCTTCAACATATCATTTACTAAGGACAGAAGAGATGAATTACCGGTCTTAGAACATACGACAGTCCATCCATGGAGAGTGAACACTCCATAGACAGAAAAGCATAGTGACAGCTGATGAGCAAATTATATTCTGTTGATTGACAGGTGACATCCCATCAACAGACGGGCATGGTGGCAGGACTCAAGTACATGATATTGCATTAATGGCCAGGTGACATCCTGCCGACAGAAAGAGGTGGTGGCATGACAAAAGCACATCATATTCTGTTGATTGACGGGTGACATCCCATCAACAGACGGGCATGGTGGCAGGACTCAAGTACATGATATTGCATCAATGGCCAGGTGACATCCTGCTGACAGAAAGAGGTGGTGGCATGACAAAAGTACATCATATTCTGTTGATTGATGGGTGACATCCCATCAACAGACGGGCATGGTGGCAGGACTCAAGTACATGATATTGCATCAATGGCCAGGTGACATCCTGCCGACAGAAAGAGGTGGTGGCATGACAAAAGCACATCATATTCTGTTGATTGACGGGTGACATCCCATCAACAGACGGGCATGGTGGCAGGACTCAAGTACATGATATTGCATCAATGGCCAGGTGACATCCTGCCGACAGAAAGAGGTGGTGGCATGACAAAGCACATCATATTCTGTTGATTGACGGGTGACATCCCATCAACAGACGGGCATGGTGGCAGGACTCAAGTACATGATATTGCATCAATGGCCAGGTGACATCCTGCCGACAGAAAGAGGTGGTGGCATGACAAAAGCACATCATATTCTGTTGATTGATGGGTGACATCCCATCAACAGACGGGCATGGTGGCAGGACTCAAGTACATGATATTGCATCAATGGCCAGGTGACATCCTGCCGACAGAAAGAGGTGGTGGCATGACAAAAGCACATCATATTCTGTTGATTGACAGGTGACATCCCATCAACAGACAGGCATGGTGGCAGGACTCAAGTACATGATATTGCATCAATGGCCAAGTGACATTCCACCAATTGTGCAAAAAAGAGGGCACCCCTGTAACTGAATAAGTTCCTAAATCAGGGATTAAACAACTAATGTACATATAATTAATAAGGCAACTGTTGAAAAAATGGGCAAACATATAGAAGAACGGAAACCCAGATCCAGATCTGTATCAAAAATAATTTAATGGTATCAAAAAACAGGTTATACAACAATCATGATCAAATGTACATAAATAATTACATGATCCAAAATTCATTCTTCATAATTATGAATATTTTAAAAGAGCAATATATTCCTCCATCCGGAAAATGTTGAAGTGGGCCTGGATATTCAATCAACCTTCCACATTCATCCTTCTGGAGTGGGTACAATGGGTTTGTGAATTTGTATGTAAAACAAACCTATGAGGTATACATATATATCTTCATTTTTCACCTAAACATTAATATGTACCTGTTCACTTTCTGGTGGATTCAATTATAGTGGCCCAAATGAGACCGCATCTATTTAATTTTATATCACTGGCCAAACATTTTTCTTTATCTTGGCTTGTGACAATCACACGGAGTAAACTCAATTCAGCTCAGAACATGTGCAAATACAACATGGCTAGTAGATTTTGACCAATAGCGACCTACACGCTTTTTCGGCTCTACAGCCTTCATCAGGGAGCCATGAAGAATAATATCTTAGTGCACCATCTGATATTGTAGAAGGAGTAGGGAATGCCAACCCCTCTCTCTTTGGACACGTTATGTCGTGAGACGTGTCTCTGAACTCTGTGTTGTTACTACACTTCGCCTTTGTGTTTCCGGATGCAGGGGTCTCAAGAAATTAATCCAACGGTGTGTTATCCCACTGCTGTTTCCATATCATCGCAATATTGGTGGTTTGGAGCACTGCACTCCACATCAGAAACGTCCCTGGAACGTGATTGTTCAGTCTCTAAGGACCGATAGACATTTCCCTGATTTGGGTCCCGAAGTTACCAGATAAAAGAGCCTCTTCACATGCAAAATAAATGCTCGGCCGACGTGAGGTAGCCTGCGTCGGCCAAGCATTCATTAGGCATGAGGTTTCTGCAAAAAAAGGTGCATGGACCCGCTCTGAGCCTGCACACGGACAGAAATATAGCCCCAGATTCATCAGGTTCAATTTTCACTCCTACTGCTTCCAAGTCGAAAAGAAACTTGGAACTTATGGTGCCGAAACAAGGCTTGATACTTGGCAAGATCATCTGTGAGAAACTCATTGACCACCTTTAATGGGAACATATTGAACTGAGCTTGTTCTTTCCCTAGAACAGAAAAATGCACTCCAACAATGCACATGCACAGAATACAAAGGTAAAGTGACTTGTGCAATTGTCACAAATGCCCAGAAGGAACACAGTCCCCACACAGCTTTAAAAACACAAAGACCTACTCGCGTGCTTGATAAAAATCAAAGCTTAGACATCGTCAAATAAACAAGGTTTCGCAGACACGAATCTAAAATGAACTTCATTCCTGTTGTGAGCTATACTCACAAATAAGCCTAGGTATCCTGTAGGTGATAAAGCACCCTTACTACCTTACCTGATTCTTCATATGCTGTAACCAAAGTCCCTACAGCTAACACTATACATATTATAATTTCTTAGCAAATTTCTTGTCTATGGAAAGGTAGAGTAGGAATTGGTCCAGATCAGACAGTAAAACTAAATTTATTATCCCAGTTCTTTCTTGGTATCTAGAGGCAAATAACAGCAAATTGACACTGGCTTGTAGTAATTGAGCACAGAGCACCCCAAAATCTCCAGTCTCATGTCCTAAGCAGAAACACTTCCTTCAGTAAATCTCTGTCATTTGTCTGAAGAGCTGAGCAGTAAGAAGGTGTGTTAAATGCCCACCATTAACCATCTGCTACAATCTAACCGCAATGGGGCGAACACAGTTCTCCATTCATGCACACCCTTGGTATAGGATGTGACTGAGCTGCTGCAAAGAGGGAATTGATGTTCCGTCGATGGACGGGTGACATCCCACCAGTAGACAGATATGTTGGCAGGACATAGGTATAAGGCATTCTGTCACTGGACAGTTGAGTTGACATCATATCAATAGACAGGAGAGGTGGCAGTAGAAATGCGCAAGACAGTCCGTGAACGAACTGTGACATCATATTGGTAGATAGATATGATAACAAGAGGCACATAATATTTTCCTTGAATAGACAGGTGAAATTACATCAGTAGACAGATGTGATGGCAGGAGAGAAGCTCACGATATTCCAAAGATGGACAGATGACACCCAATTAGAATGGTGTGATGGCAAGACAATCTACACAAGTGGGGCATATGATACGCTTTCTGTGGCAGGACAGGAGTAGGACCACTCTTCTGGCTACAATAGATTCTGTTCTAGCAAGGTAATGGAGTACAAGTCATTATTGGATTATACTGATATAGAATTGCATTGGTGAAACTGATTATATTCCATCAAGAACTGCCAGTCACAGGTTTTGTGGTGGTTGGTTCAAAGTACAAATTGCATGTGGGGTGCAACGTCAGTGGAGGTTTGTTTGGTATCTTCCTCTTTGCCATGCATTCTCCCCTTAGTGTTATGTCCCCTGCTGTTCAGCCTGAGTGACTGTGCTGTAATTCGAATGCTGGCGTGTGGCTGGTTTGAGAGAGTGTCAGTTGAATGTGTTGCTGAGCAGCAAGGATGCTGCTCCCGGTGGGGCTTCCGTCATACCTACTTTACCTGTAGCCTGGGACATCAATAAACCTGATCCTTTTTTGACATTACTACTGGCTACCCTGCATCTTCCTTTACCACAGATACCTTTAAAGTGGATAAGGAATGGAGGTCACAGCTGGAGTGGACACTTAGCTGAGCCAGGTTTGGACGTTTGCGAGGTTGGAGGCACAGCTGAAGCAGCAGGTCCACCTAAGCCTGTTGTGATTTTGGTGGAAGCAGCTCATAGGTTGTGTTTGGGAAGAGTGGTCAGAGTTTGCATGTGGGGAGTGATGTTGAGCAGTGTTTGTTTGCAGTGGATACTCAGCTGACGCTGAGCGATATGTTGAACCGAGGTTGCTTTTGAGTTGGCTGCTGAGCAGAGATCGTGTGTGATGTGGGTGCTAAGCAGACGTTACACATGGTGGTGGATGTTAAACACGTGAAATTGAGTAACTTGATGGCCTCATGCTTGGGGGAGTGGGTTCTATCGCACTAGCAGGTGCCAAACGTCTGTGACAGATGGAGCCTAGAGTGTTGGCTGGGCTTGGTGAACACCGATAAAAAAGGATAAGCAATACTCACTGCTCTCCACACGGAGATGCGGATGAAAATGCAACTGACGTACATCGGTCTCGAGACAAAGGCGGGGTTCAGCAGTCAAGTGCTACCATGGAAACCATGCTTGCAGCTCAAAGACCTGTGGAAGCCGGCATGAATCTTTCTTAACTTGCTTGTGTAGTAGGGTCTCTCAGACCTCCGACACAGGGCACAAAGGCAGTTGAAGGCGACGTCAATCGCGGCCAAGCTTGGAACAAGCTACAGGGAATGAACTGTGACAGCGGTCTTCACTTGCCCTGACTTGTGGCAGAACACAGACCAAGCTTGGAGACCACCAGCAGCCTTCACTTGCTTCAGCTCGGTAAAACATAGATACCAATTTGAGCCTAGCGGGAGGGTCGGCTCTAGGGCGGTGTGATAGGTGCCACTGCACCGGGCTCTGACTTGGGGTGGGGGCGCTATGTTCATCGTTTTAAAGGCACCTGATGCTGCGTATATTGTCCCAGCAATTTTCAGGCATCAATAAAAATGACAACTCCGGTGATTAATGTTCTTCCTGGAGAGAGAAAGGAGCTCTGTCTAGTGAAAGTTTTGACTCATCATAGCGTAAAGGGTTAATGTGCCTGCTGCAAAGAACGGGTTACCGCTTTTGTCAGAGATCCTTTTGATACTTGCAGTTTATAAGCTAAAATCCTAATATAGAGCAGTGAGCTATTAACTGCCATCAAAGAGCTGCATGCAAACTGCAAGGAAAATATTAGAGCTACATATTTTTTGATCAGTTTGTTGTTGTCCTTATATTGCAAAAGGGGTTCATTTGGGTAGAAATCAATTCTTATTATTAAAGAAAACCCCTAACAATGGTGTTACATTTTAAGTTCTGAATTTGTTCTTCCCCAGAACAAGCACACTCAAACTATCCTGCCTACCAGTAGGGGTGAAATGTGACTCCTACTCTTTGTAGGCCTATTTCTTATGTCACATTTCCTGTACACTGATTTACACACTGTTGATTGATTGTCTCTGTGCAATGTGTGTGTGTGAGGTCTGTGCAGTGCGTGTGTGATGTAAAGTGTTCTGACATCTTACACTGGCATGAGTGGCGCTATAAAACTAAATGAATCTGAGAGACAGTGGTTATGGAGACTCGAGGGGCACTGTCAAATGGTGGTAGCGAGCGAATCATTGGCGGAGGTGGTCATTGTGGGGGCGTCAACAAACATTGTTGCAATGCGCGCCACTAGCGGTGGGGCAATGGGGCAGTCCTTACCAATCTCCGCCTGTGGTGGAGCAGGTACTGAACTTTTTAGGCAACACCACCAATTAATCTCACAAAACGTATTGCATGGTGCATGTCTGTTGTACTTTAACATGCATCTTTCAGCAAATAAAAATGTAATGGAGTACTGTGCAAGATTCTTATATCCTAAAAGGGAAAAAAAGTTATTTATATATGTAATGAGCATAATTTCTTTTATTTGTTTAGCAGCCATAACAAAACGTTGTACATAAGAAAACTGTCAGTACATAAAACAATTGGAGCAGTGTGTATGATATTTAACCAAGATTAACCATTCAGGTCAAGATTAACAAAGATAAACACATTTAATTACACTGATGAGACCATAGAGGCAGATATTTTTTACTTATTTGTGGAGATTTTAGATGTGTTTGGAATATTCCCTTTTTCTATTCTATTAGCAGGAGATGATATTTCAATCCTTTTTTTAACTCCTGGGGATATAGATATGCACAAATGCTTACGGATGGAGAGTTCCAAAGCAGACAGCACACAAGGTAAAATGACCAAACATGAGCGACCAGTGGGCAGCTTGGGTGTGGTTAGGAAAGTAAGGTTGTGGATCTTAGATCTGTGGCTGGAGTGTATCGAGATAGGATGTCCGCGAGATAGTGAGGACCAGCATCATTAACCGCTAGGTATACCAGAGCCAGTTGCTTAGATATGGTCTCAGATTTTAGGAGACAGCTAGAGGGTGATGTAATGAACTAGGTGTGTCTAAGGAAACTGTATACAGTTCTAGTGGCAAATGTTAATACCTTCCTATAACTGGGACCTCGTCAGGCTCTCCATACCAAGATGCACTGCTGAAAAAAGGTATAGGAACCTTCCAATAGGATAAACGCATTTGTATCCGCTCTTTTATCCAATTTATTCGATCCGTAATCAGTTTATTAATAAATTGGATGAAAGTGCGGATAAAAATGTGTTTATCCTATTGGAAGGTTCATATACCCTTTCTCAGCTGTGCATCTTGGTATGAAGAGCCTGACGAGGTTCCAGTCATAGGAATTATACCCACGCGCATGGACGGAGCCTGTTCCAAGATAACATGCACCAACATTGCCTAGAGCATTGCATAAATTGGAAGTGGGTGTGCACTCAACCACTTCACATATGGAAATTTTAAGACCTTGTCATGTTGGCAAAGGAATATTGGGAGGCCCACCAATAGGCTATTAGAGTAGTCCAATCTGCCTAGCACTAGAGAGTGGAGGACTATTTTAGGTGTATTAAATGTGGACAAATCGCCAGATCCTGCATATGTTTTGTACTTGGTATAATGCAGCAATGGAATTCGTGGATGTGAAGGATTTCATGTTCATTGATAGGCAAAAAAGAACGCCAATGTTCCTAGAAGAGGAGGCAAACGTCAAGATATCGAGGAAAGTTGATTCAGTCAGGTAAAGAGGCAAAAGCTGATTAGGGGGGAAAACACAGCACTTCAGTTTAGAGGAATTCCGCATTAAGACTCATAAAGCCATCCAGTGGCGAATGGCACTGAGGCACTTAGATATCCTTGGCCCTATGAGGAGTGAGAAAATAGGAAACAAGAAAAAGATATCGGTGACACCTGCATAAAGATGACATGAGAGCCAAAATTAAGAGAGAATGACCTCATTAGAGGTGGTGGAGAGGTGAGTAAAGGAGAGGCCAAGGACAGAGCCTGGAGAGCCAATGGATACATTAAAGAGAAATCTTAATGCTCCTAAAATGAACCCAGTTTCGCACAGCAGAAGAGGAGAATTAAAAATGCATCATATTTCTCTTTTGTTATGAATACTTCACCTAAAGCACTATCCCAACCCAGCTGCAGCCTATGCAGGTTAATGCGGTGGCGCCGGGCTGGGGGGGGGGGGGGGGTATTCGGCAGATGACTATGAGGAAAAATGAATTATTAATTTAATGTTAATGTTTATAATAATTTATAGAGCGCGCGTACACCGGGTGGCTTCATGGCGCTAAAAGGCTCTGAGTGCTGTCGAAGAGGAACATTGAATCTAGATTTGTGCAAATAGCCAAGTTTTATGGGCCTTCCTGAATTGCAGGAGGTCTGCAGGAGTTTTCCCTTATCGTCTGTCGAAATCCCCCCCCCCCACCCGGTCCACCACTCCTACCTGCACGGGCCGCGGCTGTCCCAGCCACTCAACCTCCAGACCCATTGAAAATCCTCTTCTGCAAAATGGTTTCTGGTCTCATAAATTAATTTGAGCGTGTTTCAAAAAGGGATGCTCCTACTGGTTTTGTAAAAACCTTTGGGATAATCGTGCATGCATACTTCTGAGTGTAAGTACAATGCCATGAACCCACCATCACAAGCCCAAGATTTAGCCTCTCCTGAAATGGGTCTAACGTGGTTGATCTGGAAGCACTTCCACACTGCTGCCACTTCTCACAAGCCAGTGAGATAGCAAAGCCAGGTAATGATGCTGCTGAAGGCGTTTGTGCTTACGCTGCACTTCATACATTTGAATCTTCGCAGGGCTAGCTACGCCTCTCATTCTTTCAGGCTCAAGAAGGTAAATACTAGGTGTAGGATAAAAGAGATGGTTGAGCTGGATTACTCAATCTAGCATGACATTGTATTGTATGGGAAGCACTCTGAGATATGAAATTGCAAAGTGATTTGAGAGAAAATATGCCTTATTAGGTAAAGTGTGGCAGCACGCAACAGTGCGGCGGGAATAGTGAAGTACCACAAGTGGTGAATTACTCTGCTTTACACAAAAGCTGTTTACTGCAGATGCCCAGTGGAAAATATCACAGTGGTATCCCAAAATCTAATACCTGAGTCAAGAGTGAGCTATCACTGCTGCTAACATAATAGAAAACGCAAACTACATCTATATTACCATAATGAGGGTGTGGTAAATCTTGTATAGTCGCAAATAGATACCGCTATCACTGCTGCTAATTCAAATCGCAAACTGCTTCCATATTACCATCATGAGGGTGTGGTAAATCTTGTAAAGTCATAAATAATACAGCTACTAGGAATCACATAAGAAGGTCCCTGAGCGTGATAACGGAGGCAGGTAGCGCTCAGATTGTGGTTGATGGAATCATGGGGTGAGTTTCCAACTACCTGTCTCTACGGAGCCTCTTGCATTAGGCCTTCATGGTACAGAATCTACTGGAAGACACCCTGTTTCTTGGTTCACACCCAATGATGTTTCGATGTATGGTAAGGAAGGGTAGCGGAGGATGTACTGAGATTATTTGTTGAATATGAGGTCACCTGAAACAACTCAACGTCCCTGTCAACTAAGAAAGGGTATTCCCTCGCTCCGACACTATGTCCCACACGGCCACCCTGACAGCAGCCTTTAAACAAAGGATATGGCAGTGAGCCACAGGTATCCCACCTTAAAGTTAACAACTTCTTTGCTACCTGGGCAGAGGAAAAGGGGTGAGACATGAAGGTCTGAGATAGAGGCCAGTAAAGTATAGGGCCCAGATCCTGAAAGGTGAAAGACAGAGTGTCTGATCTCTGGGTGACAAAATCCCAGACCGCCAGGCCTTCATGGCAAGGTATGAGTGGTAAATCCTTTCTAAGGCCTGGTAAAAAGAGAGCCAGGCAACACTCGGGTAAGCCCTACTGGGACTGGATAAGTTGTGCGAAGGGTGAGAGTGGCACTCTATGTGGCACAGAAGCTGCAGGAACGTTAGACATGACTGGAACGCCGCGGCTGTAAGGGGTGCTCTAGTGAGAGAACAAGGAACACAATACTAGTGCATGTATATAGCATTGCACAGAATGGGCCATGAGATAACTGTTTGTGAAAACTGTTCACAGAAGGGGGCTACTGATTGTGGGGCATATGCCTCTGTATTTGAAGATCTCAATCATCTGCAAGTAGGAGGAGAGATGTTCTGGATAGCCTATAGGAGGCGCTCCTGGAGCTGCTGCGGGCAGGGGCGATGAGCAATGAGGTCAAACTAAACCTAGCTTCTACAATTAATGATAGTGTTATGGGCGTGGAGGTGCGGCCACATCAGCGTCAAGAAACTATAACAAGAACATCAAGGTGTCCCAAAACTGGAAAATGGCAAACAAAGTTTGAAAATTTGAGCTCACATTTCGGACTAGGGGCCTGATTTAGATTTCGGCGGACAGGTCACTCTATCACAACGGTGACGGATATCCCGTCCGTTGAAATATAAATCCTGTTATATCCTATGGGATTTATATTGTGGCAGGCTGTATCTCTGTCACCATTGTGATGGAGTAACCCGTCTGCCGAGATCTAATCAGGCCCCAGGTGTTTAGCTGTAATATTTAATGAGTGTTTAAGTAGCAGAAGATTGTCAAAATCTTGGCATGGTTGCACTACAATCCCTCAATAAAGATGCAAACAAGTCCACGCCTACGTTTTACCACCTATTTTCCCGCTGAAACACAATAGGTAAACTTTGGTCGCGGCTTTGCTAGCTAGATTGCAAACAGAGATAGAGCTACGGAATGCCGCGCTCCATTTTAGGCGGATTTTACATAAAACGCACCCGGTGCGAGAGCAATGTTTATTTTGACTCATTAGTTAATAAACATAGGAAGAGATGAAAGGGCCTTTTACAAACATGTTATAAATATCTACATTTAAAAAGCAGAATGGTTTGGCCAAGCAACAACAAGCCAGCATCACTTTCCCTATGGTGTGTACTATGCCTTTAACAGCCTTTCCTGAGTTTCACTGCTTTGTGGGCCTTATGGTAATTATTTCACTCTTCATCTGTTGCTTAAAAGGGGGGGGGGTTTGACTCCCTTTTTCTCTTTTCGCACTTCACTATGGTCATTGTAGTTATTCATATGGGGCCCGATTCACAGAACTAACTTAAGACAAAATCCTAAACTTACTACCATTTTGGTATTCACAGAAGGCACTTACTCATTTCGGTATTCACAGAAGTTAGGAGTCCTAACTTTAGGACTCCCAAAAGCCTTCTGTGAATACTGAAAGTCTTAATGTTAGGATTTTTCTCAGTTCAGGAGTAGTAAAGTTAGGACTCCTAACTTTACTACTCCTGCGGGTGGCAGAGTTAGTGTAAGAGCCAAGGTGTTCCTGGCACGAGCAGAGGTGCAGAGGGTCACTGGCAGACTGAGGTAGAGGAAGTCACGTTACTGCGGACCCTGAGTGTCCCTGAGTGTGAGGTAAACAGTGGGCTCAGAGCTCCCGCCAGGACAATACGAGGGATGGCACACATTGAACAAAGTGTCCCTGAGAAGGACGAAGCACGGGTGTAAAGGGACCTTTGGATTCCTGACAGAATGAGGCGTTTTACGTATTTTTGGCTAGGCAGGGTATGTGGGTGCTGGCAGGAGGAGCTGTACAGGGAAACATGCCAATCTGATGTGGCCAGTGGTAGGCAGGAGCCTGGGCATTGCTGGCAGGATGAGGGGTGCAGAGGTAAGCAGCGTGTAGGGCTCCTCTAGCGGGAACAGCGGTGCGAGCATCTCTGGAAAGGTGTGGCGAGAAGGTGAGCATAACCCTGATGGTCCTTGGGAAGGTGAGGCTAGCACGGCCAGCCATTCCCTGGCATAGTGCCAATATCTGCAACACCCCCCCCCCCCACAAATACAGCAATCTCCCGATAAAATAAAGACACCAGCCACCTTGTTCGTGGAGAAAATTGCTAAAGGCTTATTTGCCCAATGCCGGAAATGACGTGGGACGCGCCAGACCCCGAGGGTCCCAAACATTAGGTTGAGTAGTGTGCCATCATGTGGCACTAAGGTGGCCGCCCTCCTATGGCGACCCCCTGCAAGGATCACGGGCTGCCACATTGGAGTGCTTCCCCAGATCCACATCTCGCTGTCACATACTTGGCATCACAAGAGCAGAAACATTTCTGAACATGAAAAAGGGTAGAACAGGTTCTGGGTGGCCTGTTTTCCTAAGGCTTTTGGTGTTTGCATTAGTGGAGGCTGACGGGAGGAGGCGCTGAATGGAAGCACTGTGCACTCTCACTCCGCCTCTCTGCCTTGCCCCAGCATTCACTCTTCAACGTACCCCTCCCTTTCACATTACCACGCCCTCCCTTTCCCTACCTGCCCCACCTGTCCTTCTCTTCTTTTTCTCCTTTAACCCTCTTTACCAACTTCACCTTCCTCTGTCTGCCTTCTCCCCCTCTACCGAATTATGTTAAAAGTCGCAGAAGTAATCGCAGTAAATGAACTAATAATCATGTCACTCCGATTACGTTTTGTGAATGGGGATTATAATGACAAAAATTGACTTTCTGAATTGGTGACTGCTATATTTTTTCATTTCTATGACTTCCCATTTCAATCTACATGTACTGTTATCTAATTTTCCTTCTTTTGCCTGCTTTTACTCTTTTTCCTTGACATGCTCTCACTTCTTTGCCTTTTCCACTCTCTCGCCGCTTCTCTGGCTTTGGTGAATTAAGGAGGTTTCCAGGTAGTCCTTTGCTGTGACATGCTTGTAGCAGGAGTGTTTCGGCCCTCCCTTCATATGTCTTTCAGGGGTACTGACTTAACATGTGGCTGACACTGCCCCAGCTCCACAAGACTTTTAACACCCCTAGACTTTTGGTACCCCTCTCTACTTCCACAATGGCCAACTGAAGGGTCCTGTATGCTCAAGGAAGGGTTCTTGGGTGCTTGGAACACTGTGAAGTTGGCGTGGTTTGCTGTGTTGCTGTTGTGTGTCTCCTCCTCTACACTGCCCATTGGCCTCTATTTGCACACTACCCAATGGGTGTAAGGGCAAGCACTGCCACACACATGACAAACCCCATCACAAGGGCAACCACAGATCAGAGTTCGATAGCAAAGCCATGTAACACACAAAATATTCGATGTGCTGTTACACTCGCACTGAGGATTCTGGGAAACCGCGGGAACGAAGACACAAGTACTGGGATCACCCGGTGGGTAGAAAATGGAAGGGTAAGAGGAGGCGGGCCATGGCTGCAACCTTCCAAGCCCTACATCTCCCAACTTCTCCTGTGCAGGCAGTCAATCTGGGTATGATCTCAGCCATGACCTAGCCAGGACTCCCGGGCCGGTACTTGTGCTTTGGGAACCTATGGAAGCATAAGAGGGACTTGGTCCATGAATCTCTGGTAAAAGAAAATGGTGGCCTCTTTGGACCTAGTAGGAGGAGGTGAAATCTTGATCTTTTAAAGACTGTGTAGTTTCTTCTCTGTTTGACAAGTTCGATTCCTCTTCCAAATCTTTAATCTGTCATGCAGGGCATTTGTACCACAGTATCCCTGCCTATGAAAAACGGGTGTCTCTGCTGCTCGCTGCATTTGATCAGCAGTATCCCTACCTATGAAAAACAGGTGTCTCTGCTGCTCGCTGAATTTGTTCAGCAGTATCCCTGCCTATGAAAAACGGGTGTCTCTGCTGCTCCCTGTATTTGTACAGCAGTATCCCTGCCTATGAAAAACGGGTGTCTCTGCTGCTCGCTGCATTTGATCAGCAGTATCCCTACCTATGAAAAACAGGTGTCTCTGCTGCTCGCTGAATTTGTTCAGCAGTATCCCTGCCTATGAAAAACGGGTGTCTCTGCTGCTCCCTGTATTTGTACAGCAGTATCCCTGCCTATGAAAAACGGGTGTCTCTGCTGCTCGCTGCATTTGATCAGCAGTATCCCTGCCTATGAAAAACGGGTGTCTCTGCTGCTCGCTGCATTTGCACAGCAGTATCCCTGCCTATGAAAAACGGGTGTCTCTGCTGCTCCCTGTATTTGTACAGCAGTATCCCTGCCTATGAAAAACGGGTGTCTCTGCTGCTCGCTGCATTTGATCAGCAGTATCCCTGCCTATGAAAAACGGGTGTCTCTGCTGCTCCCTGTATTTGTACAGCAGTATCCCTGCCTATGAAAAACGGGTGTCTCTGCTGCTCGCTGCATTTGATCAGCAGTATCCCTGCCTATGAAAAACGGGTGTCTCTGCTGCTCGCTGCATTTGCACAGCAGTATCCCTGCCTATGAAAAACGGGTGTCTCTGCTGCTCGCTGCATTTGTACAGCCGTTTCCCTACCAATGAAAAACGGGTGTCTTCTACTGCTCACTGCATTTGTACAGCAGTATCCCTACCTATGAAAAGCGGGTGTCTCTGCTGCTCACTGCATTTGTACAGCAGTATTCCTACCTATGAAAAATGGGGGTGTCTTCTACTGCTCACTGCATTTGTACAGCAATATCCCTACCTATGAAAAACGGGTGTCTCTGCTGCTCGCTGCATTTGCACAGCAGTATCCCTACCTATGAAAAACGGGTGTCTTCTGCTGCTCACTCCATTTGTACAGCAGTGTCCCTACCTATGAAAAACGTTTCTTCTGCTCATCTCACCTACTCATATTCTTACCCGTTTGACACAATTGTACTCATTTGACAGCATCTGTACCTTCTGCATGTTGCTATATGGATTACTGCGCCTTCTCTGATTACCATGGGGCAGATTTACAAGCCCCTTGCGCCTCTTTTACGCCGCCGTTGTGTCACTTTTGTGATGCAGCGGCGGCGCAAAACCAGCGCCATGCTGCGGGGTATTTACAACGTGGCGCATCTGGGAGATGTGCCACGTTGTAAAGCCCTGCGCCAGAAGTAGGCGTTCCTGTGCAGGGGGGCGTTCCGTCGCAGGAACGCCTCCTAAAAGTGGCTGAGTGAAATCTACAAGATTTCACTCAGTCACTTTTGAGCCCATGCTGCGTCAAAACCCTGCGCCTGCTTGAAGCAGGCATAAGGATTGATGCAGCATTGTAACGATAGGGCACCCCAGAGCCTTGCTGGAGCTGCGTCGCGCTTGCGACGCAACTCCAGCAATGCGCCGCCTTTAAGGCACAGATGCATCTGTCCGTTTTTACCCCATGGTGCGCCGCATTGTAAATGCGGCGCATCCATGGTGGCGGAGCCGTGACGCACAATGACTGGCGCATCCCTGCTGATATGCAGGGATGCGCCAGTTAAGGTAAATCTGCCCCCATGTTTTTTGTGTAAAGGCACATAGCACACCACTGCCTCTCCTTCTAGGCTGGTGTTATTCAGCTGCCGATATATTTTAGTCTTAATCATGATTATAAAGTGTGTGCTGCCTATTTCTCACACCTCCTCCATCACACTGCTAGGTGCTGCACCCGAAGTTAAGAGCACCTGTCTGGTCACTGACGACAACACCAACATGTTTCCCACATTGGATCAAAACAAATCCAACACTTCCCCATGTTGTAGCATGCTATGCATTCAAATATGTGCTTCGGTATCCCACAAAGGGGTATTGAGTATTTAAGTGCTATAAAAGTGCTACAAGAAAATACAGTACAACATATACTTTATCACCACTCTGGGTGGTTTTGAACGAATGAAGTGCAGAATTCGATGACTGCACAATTCTGGAAGGCGGCCACCTTAACATGCACCCAACAAGCTGCACAGCACCATTGTGCTGTGCTGCACAGACATTGCAATGTGAAGGCTTGGTGTAGTGCCAAAAGGGCACATACCCTGACTCATGGCACTTCAGGTGGTAATATGGCTCTACTGTGGGCCCCATACCAAAGGACGACACGAAGCAAGTTTAACAGGCTTGCAAGCAATCTACACGATTGTACAAGAGTTTCTTTTGTACCAGCCTTCCTTGTATGTTTCTGTAACCTACATCTTACCTCTCCCCCGTTTGGTGTAGGTTCTGCCCTCGTGTCCTCGGGCTCATCTTACCTATCCCATGTATGTCACTTCACTACTCCTGGCGCGCGGCATGTTTCTAGGCACTTCCAATAAATGCATATAAGAGAAATAAGGTACAAGAACTAATTTGTCGAATACCGTCTTGTTGGGTCATGTGGGAATGTGTCTGCGGTAACCAGAGTCAGCTCCATAAACAATACATGTCAGGGCGCTTCTTGGCTCCCTGTCTTTACGCCTACTGACTGTGGTAGGATGGCTGAGATGTAAACACCGATTCAATGAGAGGCGTGTGTTCTTCCTACTGCAATGAACCATCATGACCTAAAGATACTGCTTCTTGATATATATATATAAACGCTCCAGGTTTACCCTCCGGTTGAAAACGCACTCCGACAACCATCATTTTCCCGGGTAAAAGCAGGGTCAGCATGCCGAACGTAACAACAGCATTATTTTCAGCTAATCTTCTTAACGCCTCACGCGTTTCAGTGCTTCCGCACTTCTTCAGAGGCGTGGCAAATGCAGTCCACATGTCCGTCCATTTCAATTAATCACCCTCCAATGGGCAGCTCAAATGAGCCCACATGGAATTGTGGGACATGTAGTCTGTTGTTGCGGCATTTCAAGCCCTCCGATGGGCCTCGGCATGCGGGTCCCGCTTATTAATCCCTAAGGAAGTCCCCACAATGAAACTCCATTGGATATGGAGCCCCATGGCCCCCATGATCGCGGGGTGGTGCATTTTCTGCAGCTGGGCTGCCGCAAAACATAAACGCTCCAGGTTTACCCTCCAGTTGAAAACGCACTCCGACAACCATCATTTTCCCAGGTAAAAGCAGGGTCAGCATGCCGAACGTAACAACAGCATTATTGTCAGATAATCTTCTTAACGCCTGGCGCATTTCAGTGCTTCCGCACTTCTTCAGAGGTGTAGCAAATGCAGTCCACAAGTCCGTCCATTTCAATTAATCACCCTCCAATGGGCAGCTCAAATGAGCCCAAATGGAATTGTGGGACATGTAGTCTGTTGTTGCGGCATTTCAAGCCCTCCGATGGGCCTCGGCATGTGGGTCCCGCTTATTAATCCCTATGGAAGTCCCCACAATGAAACTCCATTGGATATGGAGCCCCATTGCCCCCATGATCGCGGGGTGGTGCATTTTCTGCAGCTGGGCTGCCGCAAAACATAAACGCTCCAGGTTTACCCTCCGGTTGAAAACGCACTCCGACAACCATCATTTTCCCGGGTAAAAGCAGGCTCAGGATGCCGAACGTAACAACAGCATTATTGTCAGCTAATCTTCTTAACGCCTGACGCGTTTCAGTGCTTCCGCACTTCTTCAGAGGCGTGGCATATGCAGTCCACATGTCCGTCCATTTCAATTAATCACCCTCCAGTGGTGCTGGAACAGTCTCCACAGTTGTGGCTGCTCTTGGCTGTCTCTTTGCAAACATTGCATGTGCTGCCGCTCTTCTCTCATCGTCTTGGTCCATGTTGCTGACACCTCTGAGATAACTCTTCTAGAGAGCTGGGAGTCCAGATTACCCCTGTGTAATCACAGGTTCCTCCTGCCGCGTGATGCGTGAAGTCTCACTCTGCCATCAATTGCCGAAAAAACGAAGGAGATCCACCCCCTCACCACCAAAAGGGCAGACAAAGTCAGGCTGCAGGCTTACCTCCGATTCAAATGCATATGCGCCACCTCCCTCGGGTCCCATATGGTCAGAAGGAGCGAGATTTTGAGAATTGAAATTGAGACCGTACTTTGGGCCGGCCGCTGTGGATACTTCGCAGGTCTGGTGTGGACTGCTTTTGAATCGGAGGTAAGCCTGTAGCCTGACTTTGTCTGCCCTTTTGGTGGTGAGGGGGTGGATCTCCTTTGTTCAGGGTGGCTCCTGACCTCCGTCCCAAGGGAAGCAGCATTGTGATCGCTAGGTGCCCCTTATTGATATTGCGGACACAGTGAAGTTTGTATGCATGTTTTCCGGGTTTTGCAGGACTTTCATTGTTTGGGGTGAATCGCATTACGGACGTTGCTACTCCAACTAACACCCCCCTTCCCCTCACCCCCGGATACATCACCTGCCTGTCAGTACAATTTTCGGCAATTGATGGCAGAGTGAGACTTCACGCATCACGCGGCAGGAGGAACCTGTGATTACACAGGGGTAATCTGGACTCCCAGCTCTCTAGAAGAGTTATCTCAGAGGTGTCAGCAACATGGACGAAGACGATGAGAGAAGAGCGGCAGCACACGCAATGTTTGCAAAGAGACAGCCAAGAGCAGCCACAACTGTGGAGACTGTTCCGGCATCACTTATAGATGACAAATTACGCAAATTAGAAAAACTGAAAAAAACAGAGATTTCCAAATGGTGGGAAGCAAGTTCCTTACAAAATTATATCGATCAGGACATGGTTCCCAGGGGTTTGCGCATTTTCACTACGCCAACATATGAAATGCCCAATCCAGAAATGTTACAAGAATGGTCTCAGAACTCTGCTCTAAGTTCCAAAAGAATGCTTGAAATCTTGGTAAAATACGCTTGGATAGACCGCGACAAGATAATCAAACAAATACAGGAAATCATGGAAGACATTAAAAAAAACCCTGATGTGGAGAAAGCGAATAAAGCGATGAGCGCCATGAAAGACCGCCTTAAAAAGTATGAGGAGGACATCAAGGCGCGAAAAGAAAGAAAACTCAACCGTGACTATGGTGACTATGAGAGTGGATGGATTCTCACATTTAGTCGCAAATACGATCATTTGTACAAACAAAAAGAAACAATCTTGCCTACCAGCACTGACAAAGAAGAAAGCCAGGCAACTACTACCTCCCTTACAAGCAATACGGAATCTGACATCTCAGTGGAGAATGCCACTACCACTAATTCCATTTCCCGTCAGGAGGAATATCAACACTTACGCCGGAGCCGACGGACTATGCAAGAAACCCCCGCACCTCAGACACGAGGACAGAGGGGGAGGGGGAGGGGCAGAGGACGCGGAAGCGGAGAAACAGAAGCAAACGAATACACCAGCGATGGCAGAAGAGGCAGATCAAGGGGCAACATGGGAAACAGAAGATCACGTCCCAAGAAAAACTACTAATGGATCACAAAATGGTTAATAAGACTATAATTAATATTTCCAGCAGAGTCATGGGTGATGTTGAGAAACAAACTTTATGTCTAGGTTTGTCGTTTTGTCCTTCTAAACCATTTGATTTAATTGAGACCAGAATAGATCTTTTCAAATTTACGAGGAAATTAAAACTATTGAAATGGCACAAGTTGAAAAGATTAGGGGGCAATAGAAGGGTGAGAACTTCCATGTCTAAATGCTAGGATAACATTAACTCTGGTGATATAGATACACTAATCACCATGATACAGTTAGGACAAGAATCAGATATTAACAACAGCAATAATATCATAGAATCCACACAAGCATGTACATCCACAACTGACAGTGACTTCTCCACTACACAACTCATTGTGAGCTTAGAGTTATCCACTGATTCACCATGCGCTACAGGTTTGAAACCCAAATCAACATTTCTACCCATGATGTCACACGATAGCATAGACACTTTCCAGGATAGTGTCAGCCAGGCACTTTGCACCTTCAGACACAAGAATAGATATCAGAATAGGACTACCAACAACCTCTCATACAAACAAAGAGAGGCGTTAAGATCACTTGCAGAGGATACTAAGATTGTCATCCGCCCAGCTGACAAGGGCGGGAATGTCGTTATACTAGATAGGGACAAATGCATTCATGAGGCTTTGAGACAACTGTCAGACGACAAATATTACATGTCGATCTCGTTTGAGATCTATAACAACAGCATCACTACCATTTGGGAGAAACTGACCACTTGGCATGACAAAGGCATTTTAATATGGGAAGAATACTGTTATCTTAAGAACGACCATCCCATTCTTCCTGTGCTGTACCTATTGCCCAAATTACACAAGGATCCTATCAATCCACCAGGGCGTCCGATTGTATCATCCAGGGGGAGTGTCTCCGAAAACATTTCCAAGTACGTAGATCACTTCCTTAGGGATTTTGTTATCAAGTTGCCCAGTTATGTGAGAGACACCAAGGATTTCTTAAATAAATTACAAAAGTTAAGCTGGGAGGAAGGCTTTCTGTTTATCACCTTATATGTTCAATCTCTATACACCATCATTGATCACAAACAGGGTTTGGCAGCATGTAACTATTTTCTTAAAAATAGGCCCATTCGCTTCAGAGAGCACACCAATATGATACTAGACATGATTGAGTTCTGTCTCAACAATAACATCTTCCTGTTCAATGGTGCTCTTTACAGACAAAACATCGGTACTGCGATGGGTTCTTGCTTCGCCCCCAGTTTTGCGAATCTTTTTATGGGGCGCTGGGAAGAAGAACTTTTTGCGAACCCTGAAATGGCAGGACACCTTGAACATGTAACTACTTGGATGCGCTATATTGATGATCTGTTCATCATATGGAAGGGCACTGAGTCTGAAGCTACCCAATTTATTGAACAGCTTAACATCAACACTTACAATATTGTCCTCACTAGTAACATCAGCAGCACGATGGCTGAATATCTCGATGTCAGGCTTGACATCAAAGATAATTCCATTTGCTCTGTCCTTTTCAGGAAATCCACCGCAGGCAACAGCATTCTTCATGCCCTCAGCAGCCATCCAGACACTCTTAAATGGAGCATTCCTTTTGGAGAACTGTTGAGGGCAAAGAGAAACTGCAATACTGAAGAAGCCTACCAACTTGAGAGCATTCGCATGCTAGATCGTTTTAAGGCTAGAGGTTATCCCAATTGGGTATTACGTAGAGCCAAGGACAGGGCGGATGGCATCAGTAGAGCCTCTACCATTGAGGATAAACCTCCTATCACTAATGAGGAAGCTGCGAATGATACCAGGTTGATCATGACATACAATTCTGATTCTAGTAATATACAAAAAAATATTGACTAAGAATTGGGATATCCAATGCGATAATATCGCTGGTGCGAATATTCCCATCAGATCGAGCATCACTTACAGGAAAGGGAGGAACATCAGGGATCAACTAGTACAGAGTGATGTTACCATCTATCCCAAAAGACAGGAACACGGTCTCCAAGGGTTCTTCCCTTGCGGCCATTGCACGGCATGTAAAAACAGCCCTTTCTGCAAGAGTGCCAAGTGCAACGGGATTAACAAGGAGATCAATCAATTCCTGACCTGTAGTTCCACTTTTGTCATCTATGTGATTGAATGCCCGTGTAAGTTGTGGTACATTGGCAGTACCACTCTTATGGCCAAAAAACGCATTTTAGAACACTACCGGGCAATCGTACACAAAGATGAAAAATATCCTGTTGCCCGACATTTCAGGGATAAACATTTCTCGAATCCTGCTCTTCTTAAATTCTTCATTTTGGAACAAATTTTCAACAACCCCAGGGGTGGCAATCGAGTTCTTAAACTCAGACAAAAGGAATCTAAGTACATTGTCAATTTCCAAACCAAGAATCCTGGGGGACTCAACCAGGATGAGGAACTGGCAATTCATCTTAGAGAATAATCACTGACGTTATATACCTTTTACTCCCTATGATCAGGCTTAATTCTCTATGTCTTTTGCTATGCTGTCTCAGAAATGCATATTCTACTATTATGTTTCCTCTGTTCTCTCTCTCATCCCATTCGTCTTTAGTTGCAACTGTGCATTGAAAGGAGAATAGTATTTATGCACTGTATCATTGCTAATTGGTAATGTGTTTTTACATGTTTTTATACTTTTTCCTAATTTTTCCTTATTGTCTTATTTTCCACAGGAGGAAAGGAAGGGGCCCAGTCACCGGCACTCACGTATCACGGGCAACCTACCCTTTTCCCCTCATCATCACTTAAATTGGGCGTCTGAAGGGTATAGTATGTGACTCCACAGAGACTTTTGGCAGATTGACGGTGTTGGTCGTTTCTACCATTGAGTAGTCTGGACACTGGTCCAACATGTACACTTGTAATGCATTTGCACTTTACCCTCACAATGTGGTCAAACACAAACATGCCCTATATTCACATATAGAGTTTCTTTGATATTGCCTTCCTACAACACGACATACTGTCTATCAGTTTGCACAGATGCACTAGCTCATGTCTGGCAGACAGGGACACCTTTGCTCCTACACGTGGCAACAGCACTATTAGTGCATGCACTAGCTCACGAGCTGACCCGCGCTCATGATGTATTTTACATCATCTTGCCTCCATATATGTATACGATTTGGGAGCATATCATTTTGTGTCATTATGTGTCTTTATGTCCATAATATTCAACAATTGTTGTGGTTTTGGCCGTCAAATATTCATTTTTCATATGTTGTGACACCACGCCTATGGTCTTAAGGATCGTCCTTATCACCCTAGTCTTATGACATACTTGGTATAGATACTATGTATATATAAGGACATTATGTTCCGAGGAACTTGTGTATATAGGATACAACTTTGATGAGTTTCTATCTATATTATACCGTTCCAACATGTCTGCCATACACACAATAGTATGGTATTTGTTTATGTTGTCCCTTGTCGATGTCCATGATTAACTTTATCAGTCACCCTGTTTGTTTGCACAAGTCATTACGTGATCAAGGCTTTGCAAGGAGCTGAAACGCGTCGTATTAAAACACCTCTTGAAGAGACTGGCTGTGGAGTTCTATGTTACTGAGAGCGCATCTATCGGCTACGTATTTTGTGATATATATATATATATATATATATATATATATATATATATATATATATATATATATATATATATTTTTTCACTGAAAAAACCATAGGTTTTAGGGAAAGTTATAGTTAGTTGGACATTGCACTCGTACAAAACCCGTGAAACTCCCCCGTTATAGTTAGTTCAGCTAACTATAACTCGCGCCCCCGCAATGCACTGCTGATGACGTCACATATTACATCATTCATGACATAGTCAGTGACATCACTGATGACATGCTAAAACACACTTAGAATACAGTGAAAGCACCTACATACACTACGGAACACTATGCGTTGGGATACCCCCGTGATTAGCATGCCCTCCTCTGTAAGTCCCTAGCACATGGGGGGATTAAAACTACCTCTTAAAACGCGCTACGGGGCGCGTTTGCACAGTGGTGAAGGGAGGGGGGGCCTGGTGTGACATGTGTGCAAACATGCCTAGTGGCCGTTTTAAGTTGGGATATTAACTCCCCTTCAATCCTGATGGTCCCTGGGATCCAACTAGCCAACCAGATACCTCCAGTAAGCGCCACAGAGCTGCGTTGCAGAGAGGTGTAAGAAGGGTCATGGCCTGGACCACCTCTCTGTAACGCAGCGCAGTGGCGCTTACTGGAAGCACCTTGTGAGCTAGTTGGTTCCCAGGGGCCCTCAGGATTAAAGGGGAATTAATTCCCCAACTGAAAACGCGGCACAGGGCGTGTTTGCACATATCACCTCAGGCCCCGCCCCCTCCCTTCACCACTGTGCAAACAAGCCCGTGGCACGTTTTAAGTTGGGTGAATCCTGAGGGTTCCTGGGGTCCAACTAGCCCACCAGGTATCTCCAGTAAGCACTACAGAGCTGTGTTGCAGAGAGGTGTAAAAAGGGGCATGGCCTGGGCCACCTCTCTGCAACGCAGGCCTCTGGCGCTTACTGGAGGTACTTGGTGGGATAGTTGACCCCCAGGGGCCCTCAGGATTGAAAGGGAATTAATTTCCCAACTTAAAATGCGCCACAGGGTGTGTTTGTACACATGTCACTTCAGGCCCCGCCCCTTCCTTCACCACTGTGCAAACGCGCCCTGTGGCGCTTTTTAAGTTGAGTGATTAAGTCCCCTTGAATCCTGAGGGCCCCTGGTGTCCAGCTAGCCCACCAGGTACCTCCTGTAAGTGCCACAGAGCTACATTGCAGAGAGAGGTATATAAAGGGGCATGGCCTGAACCACCTCTCTGCAACGCAGCCCTGTGGCGCTTACTGGAGGTACCTGGTGGCCTAGTTGTGCCCCAGGGACACTCAGGATTGAAGAGGAATTAATTCCCCAACTTAAAATGCACCACAGGGTGTGTTTGCACACATGTCACCTCAGGCCCCACCCCCTTAACCTCAGTACAGAGAGGGGGAAAACATGGCGGCGGCGAGCTGAGCTGCCGTGGTGCTCCGCTCATGAGCTCCCGTCTAGCAGTCTTTTTCAGCTAACAATTTAAGTCGTCCACTTGCCGTGGCTCGTTATTTCTTATGTCTGGGTACCTTTTCTTGGGGGCCTGAGTGTTTCTGTTTATTGGGCATCTGGATATTTTGATATTTCCGCGTTTGCATCTCTGCCTCCCTTGCACGCCCGCGCTGAGCCCCATGTGTGTGGACGGGGCGGGACGAGGCTCTCCAGATTCAGCAGATCGAGCCTTTCCGCAGCGTTTCATACAGCGTTTCATACAGCCTCGCTCCGCTTCTTTGGTGCCGCAGCGAGCTGTCGCAGGCTTGCGGCATTGGAGTCTGGCTGCCCTGGAGCTGCGGCGAGGGCAAAAAATCCGCAGCCTCATCCGAGACTCGCGTGGTGTCTCGGCTGGTGCCTGCGCCAGTACATCGAATGGAGAGAGGGAGATCAGCTGCAAGACAACAATGCTGGTAGGAGGTTCCAAGGGGGGGGCCGGTGTCTCCTTGAATTGTTCGGAACCCGTGGGCAGTGAAGCTGTTGTGGAAGACTCAGGGGAAGCAAAAGGAAAGGTTGGATTAACCTGTAAAGGGGTTAAGGGGATTAAGGGGATTAAGAAGAAAAAATAAAATAATAGAAACAGCAAAAAGTAAAACCACCCCTGATTCAGCCCTAAATGTGGAGCTCGAGCAACCTAATCCTGACTTAAACTTTACGAATAAAAATAAAGTTTCATCCTTTCTATCGGGGCAGGTTAAAGCTAAAAGAGCATATACTAATAAAACTAGCAGGGCTGTTAATAATCCCAAATACACTAACAACGCAGGATCTAAAATAACCCCGTCCCTTCGATCCTACTTTAAAGTTGTCCCACAGGTCTTACATCTCGCAGAGCAAAATCTTGAGAAAGAATATTCAGGAAACGAGCTGACCCCTATGGTCTCACTAGATCCATGTGAGGCAACTTCCGTAGTTTCTGCGAATATACCTGGTGGCATGGCTGTGGTCCTGGAAAATAACATAACCATCACAGATGAGGTTGTTTTAGAAGATGTGGGTCGGACGACGGAGGGGGGCGTAAGGGCAAACGGTACTCTAAATATAAGTGAGTCCTCCAACGGTACTCCGGCAAATCTGGGGCTTTCGTATCCTCTTCTCTCTCCTGCCCTGGGTTCAGATTTAACACCTTTAGCAGTTTCTCCTAATTCTCTACAGGGAGTGTCCAGTAAGAGTAGTGAGACTCCACAACACGTAGTTTCCCAAAACTGCATATCTCCTCTGTCTGGCCCCCGAGACGAGGACCAGTATAGGGTACCATCATCATCCATTAATTCTCTTCAAGATATGTTTCCATCTCTGTCTGCAGACATTAAAAAAGGATTCGAAACATCAGCAGCAAACCAGTTGGAAATAAGAAGTTTTTGTGAGTCCCTAGATAATAAGATCAGTGGTCTGTCTATAAGAACAGAAACACTGGAAAGCACTGTAACAGAGCTGTCCCTGTATCTAGATGAAGCTAAGGCAGATATTGTTAAGCTCAAAAAAGAGGACTTGATGTTGGCCGTGAGGATGGAAACATTGGAGAATCATGCTCGACGAAATAACCTCCGCATTTTAAATGTCCCGGAAGATAGTGAAGGCTCAGATATAAAGAAATACATTATTCTATTGTTGAAAGAGTCTCTAAGGCTAGACCAATCAGTGGAAGAATTATCCTTGGACATTCAACGTATCCACAGAGAGCCTTTTAAGAAAAATCCTCAAAGAACCAAGCCAAGGAAGATCTTGGTGAATTTTCATACTTATTCTCTTAAGGAGACAATTCTCAATCTGGCCCTTAAGCAGAAATCTGTGAGTGGGAAGGGATACAACTTTCAGATTCGGTCTGATCTTTCTAGGTCCACCTTAGATAAACAATGGGAATTTGGAAGAAGGCTTGAAGCTTTCGGAGGCTATGGCGCAGTAGCCCAGTTAGTTTTTCCTGCTGCATTGAAAATTATGTATAAAAATAAGATGCACAATATTACATCGGTGCCGGCAGCAGATGAGCTATTAATGATCATGGGGAAAGATAAGGGGACATCAGAGCAGCTGTAGTGTGAATATATGAAGAAAAAAAAATTGAAATGGTATGAAAAAGTTATTTTGAGAATAGATATCTAGTAGTATATACACGTATTGGTACTTTTTTGTATTAGCACGCAAACAGCAGACGGCTACTAGACTTAGTTGGCTAGGACGGGAGTTAGTGAGGGGGCACCACCTTCTGGAATTTCCAGATAGGTAGGGCAAGGGAATGGGTTTTCCACGGGGGGGTGGGGTTGGGTAGGGCACAGGGTAGGTTTGCATTGGGTAAAAATAAAAAAATTCCTCATTTTCGCTCTCGCTTTAGCTTATTTTTTGGAGAGTAGTTATTGTAGTAGAAGTGTAGTCATGAAGAGCGGGAGTAGTTACCGGGTTTATTTTTGCATGAGGAGGGTGGTGTTGACGGGGAGAGGATCTCTTTGTCATGAATAATTTGAAGTTTATATCTTGGAATATTAAAGGCCTGTGCACTAGTCCAAGAAAGAATAAGATAATGCAATATCTGCGCGACTCTGATGCGCAGGTAGCTATACTCCAGGAGACACATTTAACGGAATGTGAGTTGCTCTCAGTAGTCAAAAAGAACAGATGGATTGACCTTTGGGTACCGACCTCGCAAACATCACATACTAGGGGTGTAGCAATTTTTTTTAAGAAATCCGTAAAAGCTAGATTAATTTCTAAGATGGTGGATCCAGGTGGTAGATGGGTTATTGTATCGGTAATAGTAGCTGGATCTCCTATTACTATAGTAGGATATTACGGCCCTAATTGCGATGAGCCTTCAGTCCTAAAAACTATTTTTCCCACTTGCTTTTGTTTCCTGAGCCTTCCATCATAGCAGGAGACTTTAATATAGTCTTAGATCCTCTACTGGATAAATCCCCGTCTAGTAGAGCTTTAGCTTTGTCTAGAACTAGGTCTTTTCTGCTCGACAATATGAAACAGTTAGGGTATATTGATATCTGGAGGGTAAAGTTTGGGCAACAAAGAGCAATTTCATTCCGCAACTACAAGTATCACCATCAGTCGAGAATCGATTATATTTTGATTAGTCAAAAATTGGCTAGCTCGACGAAATGTATTGTGTATCTCCCATTTCACCTTTCGGATCATGCGGCAGTATATTTAGAATTAGGGGGCTTTTTTAAAAGCCCTACGAGAAGCTGGTCTTTTGATTGTTCTTTGCTTTTATCGTCAGAGGTTATTAACTCTCTCCAAATTGAAGTCCAGAATTTTTGGGATAATAATTTTGGCTCGGCCTCCCCTGAGTGGGTTTGGGACACTCTTAAAGCATCTTTGAGAGGCATGATAACGAACAAGGCCACATACAAGAAAAGGATCCATAGAGAGTTGGTAGCCTCACTGGAAGCTGAGATGGTTAAAATACAAGCAGAAATAGAGCTATATCCGGACGCTCCTGCTAACACTTTACAGGAATGGCAGTGTAAGTTAGTTGTCTTGAAAGGAGAATTGGATTCTGTATTGAATTCAAGGATTCTCGAGAGGTGGGAAGCGAGCAATTTAGCTCATTTCCAATACGGAGAGGGAGCAGGGAAGCTATTAGCTTGGAAGGTAAAAACCGACCAGGTTAGAAATAATATAGACTCAGTCATCTCTGGGGGAGTAATATATTCTTCCGATGAAGATATTAGACGAGCATTTTGAGATTTCTTTAGTAACATATATCATGAAGATAAGAATATTGATGAAGCACAAGCAGAGGATTGGTTGAAGGATATATCCCTTTCAGTATTGACCCCTGAACAGAGCATTTCCTTGGATCGTGAGATTACACAAGAAGAGGTTAGGCGTGCTATCTTAAAGTGTAAAAAGGGTAAGGCAACGGGTCCGGATGGCTTGCCATCTGAAATATATATGGCCTTGGAGTCAAAAATCCTCCCCTTTCTTACAGTTCTGTTTAATCAGATCTTTCGGGAAGGTTTGTCTCCTCCCTCCTCGTGGAATAAAGCCTCCATTACCCTTATATTGAAACCAGGAAAGCCTGCTTCCAGCTGCGGCTCATATAGACCGATTTCCATCTTAAACTCTGACTATAAAATATTTACGTCAGTCTTGTCAGATAGGTTGGGAGCAGTAATAACGGGGGTCTTACACCCAGATCAGAAGGGTTTTGTGAGGGGCCGACAACTATATGAGCTGACATATGATCTCATAGCAGCCATCGATATGGCAACAACAGAGTCTCTCCCATTGGCCGTACTTACATTAGATGCCACCAAGGCCTGCGATAGGGTGAACTGGGCATACCTGTCGAGGGTCTTGAGTAGGTTTAACATGGGGGAGAGATTCCGGCGAACTGTGAAACTCCTATATCAGAATCCTTCCGCCCCCTTGTTGATAAACGGAGAGCTGTCCATGCCATTTAACATATCGCGTGGTACGCGTCAAGGCTGCCCTCTTCCCCCCCTCCTATTCGATCTATATATTGAACCCTTCGCTCAACGGCTGACGGATGAGCGTAATATTAAATCTTTCACTTATGAGGGGTGGGAGAAGAGGGTAGCCTTATACGCAGATGATATCCTGGTCTTCTCCTCAGAGTTAAGTACGGCATTCCCCACAGTGATCGCTTTGGCACTTGATTTTGGGAAAATATCAGGATATGAGATCAATGCTTCCAAAACCGATATAATGGTTTGGAATGATCCCGTACCTGTGGCCGGGGCTCAATTGAGCTCTAGTCTACGGTATTTAGGGATTAATATTGTTAGAGATATAAATAAAATTGCATCCTTAAACTTTTCCAATGTTGCTAAAGAATGTAGAAGACTTATGCGATCTTGGTCTTCCCTACCTTTATCAATCCTGGGCAGAGTAAATGTAATAAAAATGTCTATCTTGCCAAAAATATCTTTTTTGTTTAATACTATTCCACTTTTTTTTTTAACCTTCCCTAATAACTAAACTACATATTAGCTCCTTTATATGGAATAACCATACACCCAGGATTGCCTGGAAAAAACTCAGGTGGCGTAGAGAGAAGGGGGGCTTAGCGGCGCCTGATCTTCAACTATATGCATGGGCATTTCAGCTTTCCGATGCCAGGATGTTGCTAAAAATGCCCACAAACTCTCATATTGGATGTATGTTTGCAGCATTACTCAGTGGAGAGGGGGTGACCCATCAGGGGTTTTTGTTTAAGTTTGGAGATCCGAAATTTTTTTTAAAAGTGAAATTGAAGGTGCTGCGTGACATGGCAAAAACTTTGAGTAGACTGAGGTGTTCTCTAAAGATTGGTTATTTTATAAATAGGTCACCATTGTGGAATTCACCAGGCTCCCCAGATTGGTAGATGGATAGCCTTGCAATACCTTTGAGGGAGGCAGGTTTGGAGGTCTGGGGGGATTTATTCCTGGAAGGGTGTTTGCTTCCATGGGAGGCTCTGTTATCTAAAATATGACCAGGCCTCTCTGGGTTTAAGTTCCTTCAGATTACAAGTTGGGCACACTCACAGATCTCTGCTAGGGGCAGTTGTTTACTAGGAGGAGATAGTAACCTAGGGACGCAGTTATTGGATAAACCACCAGCCCGAAAGGAGGTCTCGACATGGTATGAGTTATTATTAGAAGAGATGGATGGCGAATTCAAACTACCAGATCTGTTGTGGGCCTCTACCATTACCGACCAGAATATTGAGAGTCTATGGTTTACATCTTTTAAGATTATGTGGGACATAGTGAAACCTGCTTGGCTTCGTAGGAACCATCTTTTTACCCTACATAGGGCCTATTATTCGCCACAGAGACTCTCAAAGTTTTCTAAGGGCATTCCAGTGGCATGCCCCAAATGTGGACTGATTGCTGCCACAGATATACATATGTTCCTTGAGTGTCCCCTTCTGATCCCGTATTGGAAGGCGATTAGTATATCACTCTCATCGGTTCTGGGTTTTGAAGTCCTGATAACCTCTTCTCTTGTAATTTTTGGAGTTTCATATGAAGTTCGGGGTCCGGCGAAGAACCTTCTCTTTTATTGCATATTGTTGGCCCGAAGAGAAATTTGTAGGAAATGGAAGGACCCGACTCCATCAACTGTGTTTGATTGGCGCACTTCAGTTCTACAAACATCTAAAGTGTATTTAACAAGAGTTGGTAACCCTGACAAAATAATTTTTTGGACTCGTTTGAATTGGGTGTAATTGGTATACCGGGCGATGGGGTTTTTTTTTTTTTTCCCCCCATGGTCCAATGATTAAGCTGCTTGGGGAACTCCATGTGCTGTATATCCATCAGGGCGCCCTCGATATCAATAGCAATGGGTACTTGACTGCAGCAATGTTACCTCCCTGCTTATATTTTCAATGGTTGTCTTGGGGAGACGCAACTCTCTTGCGCCCCTAATTGGTAACCAAGGGCGGAAAATGAGGACCAAAAACAAAAAAAAAAAAAAAAAAAAAGGGGCATGGCCTGAACCACCTCTCTGCAACGCAGCCCTGTGGCGCTTACTGGAGGTACCTGGTGGCCTAGTTGTGCCCCAGGGACACTCAGGATTGAACTTAAAATGCACCACAGGGTGTGTTTGCACACATGTCACCTCAGGCCCCACCCCCTTCCTTCACCACTGTGCAAACGCGTCCCGTGGCGCGTTTTAAATTGGGGGATTAAGTCCCCTTCAATCCTGAGGGTCCCTGGGGTCCAACTAGCCCATCAGGTACCTCCAGTTAGCGCCACAGGGCTGCGTTGCAGAGAGGTGGTCTGAGGCCACGTCCCTCTGCAACGCAGCCCTGTGGCGCTTACTGGCGGTACCTGGTGGGCTAGTTGGCCCACAGGGACCTTCAGGATTGAAGGGGGATTAATTCCCCACCTTAAAACGCGCCACAGGGCCTGTTTGCACACATCACATCAGGCCACGCCCCCTCCCTTCACCACTGTGCAAACGCGCCATGTGGCGCGTTTTAAGTTGGGGGATTAAGTCCCCTTGAACCCTAAGGGTCCCTGGGATCCAACTAGCCCACCAGGTACCTCCAGTAAGCGCCACAGAGCTGCGTTGCAGAGAGGTGTAATATGGGGCATGGCTTGGACCACCTCTCTGCAATGCAGCCCTATGGGACTTACTGGAGGTTCCTGGTGGGCTAGTTGGCCCCCAGGGACCCCCAGTATTAAACGGGAATTAATTCCCCAACTTAAAACGCGCTACAGGGCGCGTTTGAAGATTGTTGCTGGAGGGGGCGGGGCCTCTGGCACGATCGCGTGTTTTTTGTTGTTGTTTTTTTTAAGAAGGGGGGCTGTGTGGCCCCCCCTTCCTTTTATATTTTATGGGCCCTGGGTACCCCATCTCCCAGGGTCTGACCACCCCTTTTTTATTTTATTTTTTTTAATGGAAGGGGGCCGCATAGCGCCTCACGAGGCCATATTTGGCCCCGGGGACCCCATCCCCTGGGGCATGGCCAGTGGTTTTGTTTTTATTTAAAAAGAATAATTGGAGGGGGGGGCTGCGTGGCCCCCCTCCTGAGGCCATTTATGGCCCCGGGGACCTCATCCCCCGGGGCCTGCATTTGCGTTTTTTTTTTGTTATTTTACTTTTAATTATGGGGGAGGGGGCCACGCGGCCCCCCTCCCTGGCCACTACTGGCCACATCGGTTGGGGACCGGGGGAGGGTCCCCAATTCCCCCACGGTCCTGCCGGCTCCCCGCCTCCCGTGGGAGCCGGCATTGCTTTTCCACACGGGGAGCCGCTAAGATGCAGCTCCCCATGTGGAAAAGCAATCTGGTTTGGTTTTTGGACCCCGGGGAGGTGCCACACAGGTGTTTTTTATTTTAAAAACAAAAGCTCCGGGGGGTGGCAGTCCCCGGGGCACCGGGGGGGGGCATGCCCCCGCTAATTAATAAATAAAAGCCCGGGGGTGGCGGTCTCCGGGGCTTGGGTGGCTTCCAAGACCCCCCCATAGATTTCATAACAAGCCCCGGGGGTGGCGGTCCCCAGGGCTGCGGGGGGGGGGGGGGATGCCCCCCGCAAATATTCATGCTTTTCCCCGGGGGGTGGCATACAGGTGTATGGGTATGTTGCATACAAGGCCCAGGTTCCATGTAGCTCTGCGTAGGACAGAGGAAGCTTCATTAGGGAAAATTGGTCTCCTACTACTGTTCTCTCGTCTTTATGCCTACCCTTCCAATGCCTTCTACTCTGGCCATGTCCAGACGTGTTCTGGCCAAACTTTGAGTACTAGACACAAATATGCTGCCTCCAGGAGGACCTCCAGAATTATTTTCTCCTAAGACCCATATGCCGTCTCCTCTATCTCGTCCCTCTGTTTTAAAAAAAAATCTTCTGCATCCCTCCCGGCGGAGGCTACACTTGTGTTGGGCGCCATTCTAAGTGTGTCTTGTCAACAAAGATCTAGAACTACTTTGGCTTCTCTTACAAAAGTTTGGAGCTTAGCAAGGGGAAAATGACACTTATTCTCCCTTTACCACTCACATTCAGCCTGTATCACTGGTGGGTGTGATTGCCGTCAATCCAGTGACCAGTATCTAATTCTGTGTGTCCAGCCTTTCTGGTAATCTGTTTCCACTAGAGAGGGCAATGCTTACATTTGTTCATGTCGGTCATGCACTTGGAGTGGACTCCATTTTTGGTTGTGGCATAAGTTGCACAGTACCTTTCAAGCCCAATTGTGCCTGAAGATAAGCTATCTAAATAATTTCCAACTTTTGCCACTTTCTCAGTTACCTCTTTCTAATTCAAAAAGGTCTTCTCTTTTCTCCATTTGTCTTCAATTGCTCTTGCAGTCTTACCCTCTCTCTCCCACCCACTCATTGTCTCCCTCAACCATAACATATATCTCCATCCACAGAGCTGTACTTCTCCTTTGACTGTTCTGTCTACCTGTCACTGACGGTGTTTCATTTTACCCCTCACTTGATAGCTAGCTCGTTTTCAATGTACGTGTCTTCTTCTTTTATGTCTCCTTCCTCAGTATCTTAATTACCATACCTCGTTAGTGCACCCTTGCTGTACCTTACTAATCTTTGCTGTGCCTCCTTCTCATTATCTTTCTATCCATCATTCTTCATCTCTTTACTCTCTGAATGTGTTTCACCTTCGCTTGCTTTGTCTCCCTGTCTGTGTCTCCTCCACTGCCATGCCTCCTTCCTCTTTGTTGTGTCTCCTTCTCACTTGGTATCTCATTTCCATTCTAAACTTTTTCTGTGCCACCATCACCCTCACTGGGTGCTCCATTTGAGTATCTCTTTCTTGCTCTTTCTTGCTCTTCATGTCTCATTCTCCCTCTCTATGTTTATCCATTTACTCACTATAACTGTTCTCTCGCCTTGTGTCCTTCATCATTGCAGTGCCCCTTTGTCCCTTACCAGGATGCCATGGCCAAATGAGCATCCTTCTTACTTGTTCTCTTTCAGTCTCCTTCAGCATGTCTCTTTGCCACTCACCATCTCACCTCAGTGACTATACCTTTACCATTTCCATTTCTCATTTTCCATCACAGCTTCCTCGACATTGCGCCTTCTCCCTCACCATGCCACATTTCCAACTCATTGGCCATCTCTACTTCCCACTTGTCTATCCCCTATCGCTCACTCCCCTCTTCTCATCATGTTTTCGTCTCTGCTACCATGCCTCCTTCTCCACTGCCTTATCTTCTTCTCCCTCATGGTATTATTCTATTTCCTCACTGTGACTCCTCCCTCACCTTGTGTCCTCCCTTGCTGAGCCTCGCTCTACTTCACTATGACACCTCATCCACATCATATCTCCTTCTCACTCATCATGTTTCCTTCTTCCTCCCTATGTCTCCGTCTCACTCAGCATTTTTCCTTCTACTTTACCATGTCCCCCTGTCCCTCACTGTACCTCTTTCGGTTTCCTCTACTGCCATAACATGCTCTCAACCGCAAGGCTGTATTCTTCTCCTTGCCCCTTTCCATCTCTCCAATTGTGCCAAATTGCTCCCCACCATGCCTCCTTCTCCCTCTCCGTGTCTCAGCTATTCCATCACTATTTTTCTTTCTCCCTCAGTTTCCAACTCGTTCACTGTCGCACTCACTGTGCCTTATTCTGGCTGACCTTGTCTCCTCCTGCCACCCCACTTCTCCTTATCACTCACAAGTGCCTGAAAATGTTTCTACACCCCTCACAGTGCCTTCTTCTATCTCATCATGTCTCTACTTCTCTGTAACTATAGATTGTACCCCCTCATTGTACCTTCTCTCTTCCCATCTCATCTTCTCCTCCACTATATCTTGTATCCCTCTGAAGCCTCTGGCAATCTTTTGCTTCTCCTTCATCATGTTTCCTTCATGTTTTCTTCTCTCTTACTATGTCTCCTGCTTCCCAGTCATATCTTTTCTCTTGCCATGTCTCCTTCTCAATGTGTACATGTCTACCTTGCTCTGTCTTCCTCACCAGGTCTCCACACCCCTCACTCTGCTTATTTATCTCTTGCCCTCTCTTCTCCACTCATGTCACCTTCTCTCTCACCTGCCACCTTCCTCTTGATGTCTCCCTTGTAGTGTCCCACTTACCACCCTATGTCTCAATTTTTAAGACCGTCTCCACTTTTCCTATTGTGTCTTTTTGTCCCTCACCATGACTACTGCCTCTCCATATTTCTTTTTCTATCATTAAGTTTTTAACAGTCTTCTCTTCTTGCTAAATGGTTCTTCTGTGCACAATGTTGAAGTCTTGGAACTCATTACAAAGCCCGAATCTTCCAATCTGATAGTGTGTTGGAGAATCTGAACATCTCCATATGGGTAGCAAATGATGCACAATTCAGCACGTCCCCACAAAGTTTAGAAGCAAATAATTCTTACTTATCTTTAAGTTCATGGACGGAGCCCACCATGTCCACCAGCTTGGACTGGCTGTCTCCATTCTCCTCATAGATGGTGTTCAACTCCTTCAGCAGCCTATCGATATATGACTTGTAGAGGGCATCCAGGTTTGTGCGACTTGAATCCGAGGAATCGTCAGTAATCTCCAGCATGGACCACCGCTCCTGTAGAATCCGCTTCTCCTCCTCAAGGAACCGGATCTGCAAGTGCCCAAAAAATGTAAAGAGTGCTTTAACCACATTTTGAATGATAATCATGATCCATCAGGCAGTGGATTGCTTTCTTTCTGGCGCACAAATCCTCCAGCTTTTGTGCTTGAGGGTCAGAGCCATATCAGATTGCCAGGATAACCACTGAATATGCAAATAGTTTTTACTTAGGTACACTGGGGCAGATTTATGAGCCCCTTGCGCCACTTTTGCGTCACTTTTCCAATGTTAAAAGTGACGCAAAAGTGGCGCAAGGGGCTCATAAATCTGCCCCACTGTGTGTAAGTATATCTCATACCTCTCGGTCACAAAACCTGAAGACTGGGAAAGGATACAACCATAGTGGACCAACGTTGGACTCTCATGGTGTAATCTGACACAGAAACAGAGAAGCTGATGGAATGTGAAGCTTCTATCCAGTACTAGTCTGTCTAATACCTATACTCTCCTTGCTCAAAAATACTATGGGCCTGATTCACAAAGGTAAACTTTCACCTATGTGTAAGTTTATGACTGTTTGCTATTCACAAAGGTATTTTACTAACAATATCTTTACGACTGCGGAGTCTAGGATGGTCCTATCTTTATATGTGTGGAGACTCTGCAGTTGTAAAAATACTACTAGTAAAATACCGTTGTGACTAGCAAACAATCGAAAAAAGTCAACAAAAGGGTAAGTTTACCTTTGTGAATCAGGCTCTGCATCGCTGATTACTAGTGATCTGGAACAGTTTTAGCTATCTATTGCTCCCGATAAATTCTGACACAGTAGGGTTCATATTTTATGGGATGCAATAACTAGCAATTATTACAAGTTTTGTCTTATAAATGGGGCATAGCATGTGGATTTTAGTATTTACTGCACCAAAATCTGCATGTCCTAGTAATTACTGGGCCTTTTTCCCTTGTCAACATATAGTAGGTTTAACCTATTGAAATGTAAGGGCTGTGGGCTTTATTGCACCTGGTAATTACAGTGTGATAAAAGTTGCACAGCTCATAATTTGGACCACCGTGCAAAAAGGGGTTTGCACAATGGTTAGAATGGTCAACCCCATTTTGTTGAGATCAGTGTCTATGTGGACTTCAGCATTACCCATAGTATCGATCCACTGTTGCTGGCAGTTATGTCGTAGTTATCATTATTTTAGACTGGAGCTAATAAGAAAGTGATAAAAACAGACACAATGGGGCATTTGAGGTGCATTGTAGGAAATGGCAGAAAGGTAAGAACTGATGCAGTAGTTGTAAGGATGCTTTCTGTGTTCTTCTTAGATGGTGTTACCTTTTGGGAAATAGCGGGAGTAAGTTATGTTATGATGTTATAATGTGTTGGTTTATCATGTATTTATTTATTTAGCGTATGTCTCTAATAACGCTTCAGAGAAAACTTGTAACCAGCATGTAAAACCTACAACTGTAGTTAAAGACATTTCCTAACCCTGATTTAACTTGTTTTACCACATAGGAAAAGCGGGAGATTGTTACAAACTGAGAAACGTGGTCACGAAAATGTGGCAATTTTTGTTTTAGGCACACACAGTTTTAACTGTTAAGCAGACCATGTGGCCTACCTTGGAGTAGGCCACCTATCTTATCAATCCAAAATACAGGGGTGTTGTCATGAAGTTCCTAGACAATGATGGTCATAGCACTTGAAGATGATTCTGCTCTGAGCTGAAAGCCAATGTATGGTTCTAAGCCCAGCGATGATGGGGTCCCTCCTCTGCAGGCCCAGATTTTAGCTTGCTGCTTCATTGTGTACCAGCTAGAGGAGGCCTAATATTTATATGTGGGCAGCATGGTAAATGGCACTGTCATAGTCCAACAGTAAATTGGACTTTTCTATAGAAAATCTCAAAGTAAATGAATAACCTCTTCATATAGATACCTCAGTTCATGCGTTATGAGGTGTTTTGGAATTCTGCGCAAACGTGCCAAACATGAGGTTATTCCCCCATGCATGTAGAGACCATCTAGCAAGGAGTGTCAGAGCCATAGAAGTCCATTTACTTCTTTTAGGTGATTACCCATCTGTACCTTCAACCGAGGCATTAGACAGCAACCAGAATTTATTTTTGTAGCAATGTCGATCGATTGACATCAGGTGGAATTGTGTGGCTCGACCTGTGGATAAGTAAGATGCCAAAGGAAATCACCAAGCAGGTCCATAAATGTTGTCTGTGGAGCAGAGGATATCAGTCCTGTCCTGAAGTACTTGGGAACAAAGTCCAAATAACAACCAGGACGCAATCGAAAAGCTCTTCTCCTGAGAAAATAAATGCCTCTGTATCATAAGAAACATACAAAACATCCACTATCTTCCACCTTTTGCCATCAAAATAATGGAAGAAAACATGACGGAGGGTTCAGAGATTACCCTGAAATATCTTCTGAATCAATTCCCATGCTTGAAAAGCTGCAAACTTATGTCAGCTTTCCTTGTGTTTCAGTTGAACTAATTCAGAGCTTTCTTAGACAATATGGGCAAGTTTCAATATTTGAAGACTGGGACATTAGTGCTACTGCTCCTGGAGCAGAGTAATTTTGGCTCCACCTTCATTATTATTGATTAGGCCACATATACATATATTAAGGGCCTTATGTACTCATGTGGTGTGGTATGACGAATGAAGTGAAGCGCACTTAAAGCAATATGGAAAGTGCATTTACCATGTAACCTCAACATTTATATGAGTGTACATTAATGATTCTTATACAGTAACAACAAATTGCAGTTCTCATGTATATTTACACATGTGTATTTTAATGATATTGATGAATCTTTATATATTCATGTTATTGTTTAAAGATATTTTGCATTTATTATATAATGCAACATGTATCAATCAGAATTGCATTTTACATTTATAACGTAACGGCCTATGTATCTGTATTCATGTGGTTACAATGTGTACTGAATCTTAGCTTTTGCTAACTTGAACAAAGCCCATAAGCATTTGGATTTCGCAATGTTTAACTTTCAACGTGAATGTTTTCTTTGGGTGCAGTGTTTTTATTTCCTCTGCAGGTGCCTGGTGCGCGATCTATTGAATAAAGAAAGGCACATTGTGTGAAGAAGATAGGAAGGCTTGAGGGGAGTCGAGCGTAATAAAAATTAATGAGCAGAAGGAAGGACTACTGTCTGTGGATGGAATCCAAGGTCGCTTCGAATATGTGGATCAAAGAAGAAGAATTAAGAGTTTGCCTGCCAAGGAGCATCATTTGAAGGTGGTCACTAATTGGACCTTTGATACTGTTCTACAAGGGTCCTTGTGGTTATAACTAGGGAATGCTCTTTAGCTTTGTTCTGATTCTTTTCAGACTAGAGGAGGTAAACACCTCTATGCTCTATTCTCATTGCGCAGCTTCATGCCAAGCAATACTCTTGCTTTAAGGAAATTCTATAGAAGATCTTATATGCGGATACCTTTCTACTTTATTGGATCTAATCTGGGTTTCATTGAATACTCTTTAGAGTAGGTTAGTTGGAGAAAATTAGAATTTTTCAAGCATTACAGGTAAGAGAACTGAAACTTTCAATCCCACTAACATACTATTTTTCTTACACTTTGCACAATTGCTACTTAAGTCCTCATCTGTCACTCATTATTGAGGATAAACTTTGTTTGCTGATTTGGCTTTCGTTTGATAATCTTGTACTGCTTTACTATGTTATTCAGACTGATTTATATTACTTTGGCTTTGAATTTGCAATCAATCCATACTTAATACTACTAAATGACTCTGAGCTTAACCGTGTGACTAAATGGGTTGCACCATAATTGTGAATTGAAACAAAACCTAACTCTTTTATTCCTCAAGCACCCTAAGAAGATCAGTCACGGGGGTAAGACAGAGGGTCCAACTCTTCTGCATTAGCACTCCTGTGGTGCCAGCTGCTCGTGCTACCCTTGCAGTAGTGTCAGTGGTATTGGCTTTGGTTTCAACCAACCATTTTCTTACTCTTGGCCTGGCACTATCGCCAACTTCAGTGGAAAAATCAAAAAAGCCAACTTTACCCCACTCTTTGCCTATGGCACCAGTCCCAGCATTGGTCCCGACATCAGAATCAGAGCTCGGAGTTCCAGCTTCAATCATGTCACGGACCCCTGAAACAGATATTATACTTAAGGGGGCAAGAAAACGTATTGATAGCTATTTATTTGATAAGAGTAGCCAGATATTAAGACGGTCATAAGACCAGGAGATTTTTCATGGTTATATGAAATCTCTGTATTTAACTCAGAGACTCTTTCAACTGTAGGCATGAAGATGATGGGGGATGCCCAGAACCTCCTCCTATCTAACAGTTTCAATGCAGGATATTTCCTGGATCTGCAAAATGGAAGCAGCTTCAATAGCTTTTGAGATGCACCTTCAGGACAGTAGTGGGTGTGGTGGACACAGCGAGGTCAAATTTACTATTATAACTCCAGTCCTAGAGTATTAGAGGATAGTGCAACTTTCCCCAAAGAAGTCAAGGAGGCTTATTTACCATTCTAACTCTAGTCCTAGCATATTTTGGTGAAAGTTAATATTCACCAAGCTTAAAAAAAAAACAGGTTAAAAAGTGGTAATTTTGCATTAACCGAAGTGCTTCCCTAAGAGTGCCACTGAAGGCAAAATAATAGTAATACCATGTCATCGCACCCGGAAATCCTTACACTTACGACACAGCTGTCCAAGTTCCAATGGCTACGGCTCTTACGGCAGAGTGGCGGGCAGGGGAAGGGTGTGAGGTGGGGAGACGGGCGGACAACAAAATTAAGGAAAAAAAGAACGTATCTTCCCCTTGACGATCGCCGCACTTCTCCTTTCTGCAGAGGCTACCGGACTTCCCTACGGCCAATCCCAGCACTCTCTCATGCATACGAGAAGCGATGGGATTGGCCTGAGCAGGCTTGTTTTCCACTCCAAAGGGGACTGGGAGCCTACACCTGCTATTCTCTCCACCCGGTAGTGCAGCAATGTAGCTCGGGTCGGGGAGATGTCAGTGCGCATAACGGTTTGGCCATCCTGGTCAACAGGCCAGACCGTCATGCGCAGTGAGTGCAGTGCCACCATGCCACCACTCCTCCTGTGATTGCCTGCCCCCCCCCCCCGCGATGACCCCGCCAACACGACGCAACAGGAAAGAAGAGATAATAAACACTTATTATATTTTTATTTTTCACATTTTGAGGCATCTGGCAGGGGATGCGATGCTCCTCTGCCCTATCGGAGGAGTTGCCACTGCCAAGTTCACCCAGCAGTGCTGCATTGCCTTTGATCCGCTTCTAACCTGTGCCAATTACTGAAGGAGATCCTTCCTCTGTGAAGGCCTTAGCATGGGATCAATCCCTGAAAATATCAACAGTTGTCTACCAGGAAAGCTTAGGGTCAGGGTGCCCTAAAGAACCACCAACTTAGGGAGAATAGGGCAACGGGGGAGTCTTACTGGAAGGTGCACGCGTCTTCTGATGTCAGTATTAGCAGCAGACGCAGGTGATGTCTCCTGTCTGCTGCTATAATCGCTGTCTGTGAAAGGCCTTTCTCATATTAGCTGTGGTTTACCGCAAACTGCTAGAATGACTGTCACTCAGAAACCCTCTACATCTCACAAACAGTCTAATATCGAGTGCTAGCATTACTGTTTGTACCAGGTCGTCACTATCTCAACTGCCATCTACCCTCCTCTGCTAGCAGGACTGTCTGAGAGGTCAGCTGCTGTCTCCCATCCATTGATAGCGCCATTACCTCTCAGAGGCCTTCTCTGGTTCAGCTGCAAACCTGAGAAACCTTTTACTGCACCCAACATGAACATAAAGTCTATCACAGGATGAGCTATGACAAACACTGTTGAAACATCTCTGTCAATGAATCTACCATCAAGGTAGCCTAGAAGGGAACGGAATGGAAGAAGGGCACTGTTCCCTTCATGGACCTGCACGGTGGACTCTCCTCAGGGTCTTTCCAGGGGAACGCTTCAGAAGGGTACAGTCTGTGATAATTCCCTGAATAGTCAACCTGCTTATGCATCTTTGCTCCTCCTGGTTGGGGAGTAAGAGGAAGAAAGAGAAAATATAATTGTAGTGACTATAGGACTTTTATTGGGAAATGCTGGCTGCGGAATGGGCAGCACGGAAAGCCAGGGACAGTGATGGGAGTAGAAAGGGATCAGGAAACCAGAGACAATGAGGGCGGAAGAGAGATGTATGACTAGTGGGGCGGGGGCAGAGACTTGGGAACAGGAAGTAAAACAGGGAGAGGGACACTGGAAGTGATGGGCAGAGTAAAGGAAGCCTGGAGAGCAGGACTGTGCGAATAGGAGCCAGGAAGGAAGTGAGGCCAAGGAACAGGGCAGTCAGTCAGTGAATAAAAGTAGAAGCTCACAAGACTCTCCAAAGTGGCATGCAATATGTTTAATGCACTACAGTGCAGAGGCTGCACCAAGAAAGTCACGTGACAGTCACGTGGTGCAGTAGCCGAGTGCCTAATCGCCCTTGTCAGCTGAAAGCTGAATTTAGGGCCATTTGGGTAGACTGATGGACAGTAAAGAATGGAGCCTATGTATCCCTCATACAATCTAGAAGTCTGTCTGATAGTGTCTCGTGAATGTTTCAGGGAATAGTTTCTTCTTCATATTACATATTGGGTTCGAAGAAGCATCTCTCCTTTCTCCCCCAGCGCCTCTCCATCACTAACTCATTGTTAACACTCCTTTCCCCTGCCTCCGACTCACCCAGCACAAACGAGCATGTCCCCTGGCCAACTACAGTCTCTTTCTCACCTTGTCTTTGAATGACGCACACTCGTCGTCCTGAGTCGTGTCGAGATTGGCTCCGTTCTCCTGGAACGTCACCCTTTCTGTGGATGACGTTCGCGGGGCGCTATCAGAGTCGCTGTCGGTCGACTGCGCGGAATGGCCGTCATTGGTCGTCACGTGGGTGGAAGAGGACGTAGCTGCGTAGTCATTGCTGCTAAAATCGGTGGCCCCGTCGACCATGGAGTGGTAGTCTCCGACGACCCCCCCACTGGAAGAGCCACTCACGACTGAGTGCTCCTTTACCTTCTGGATGACAGTCTCGCTGGTGGACGTACCTGTGCTCCGATGGAGCCAGAATGGCTGGAGACCGCTCGCCATGGCAACCTGTGCGGGATCTGGGGCAAAGTTTCAGGGAAGGACGAAAGCAGCTTACTGGGAGGATGAATGTTTTCCTTGGGAGAGAGTACAGATTACAATCACCCGCTCACAGCAGTGGTTCAGCGTAACATCCCTAACACCCTGGCACCAGTAATTACTTTGAGGGTGTGACTGTTATTGCAAACTTTCCAGACCGACCTGTTGTCTTTTTCTAATTTCTCAAGCACTTGTTTGAGTAGAGAAATATACACATTGAATTTCGAAGCAGATAATTATGAGACAAACAACACAGACACCTACACCTAAAAACAGGTAGTATAAAGGCATACACCGAACGATAAAACTTGTAGAGACAGAAAGCAGAGAAGCAGACCTGGTAAAACAATACAGGTACTGAACCAGATGCCTACAAAGACGGAGGCAAACAGTCGGAGAGCGACGGGCAGAGGAACGCACAAGGAAACACACAGACTTGCTGGCACTGCCACTTAAAGAGAAACGCACAGACATGGCACGGATTAACAAAAAGAAATGCTTAGGCGCGCTCACATGTAATCCAGTAAGGTAACATATAATAAAGAGCATTCGTTTTACAGAAAACGCACAGAAGCAAGCTTCAAATAAACATCCTGAAAGACACACACTGATCCACAGACAGGTATACCCTGCCACTGAACTCAGGCGATAACACAAACACTGTCACAGAAGGATAAACACCCAGACACATTGGGGCCGTCAGTGGTGGCTCCACCGCTAAGGCGGAGGAGCGTGGCCCAACTGCTTTTCAGCAGTGCAAAAAAGGAAAAACACCCAGACACATTGGGGCAGTCAGTGGTGGCTCCTCCGCTAAGGTGGAGGAGCGTGGCTCAACTGCTTTTCAGCAGTGCAAAAAAGGAAAAATAAAATTATAATAACGCAATATTGTTATCATTTTATTTTGCGATAGTGGCTCAGTTGTAGGTGTGGGACAGGGCGAGGCAGGCTGGGCTGTCAACAGCAGGGGAAGGAGCGGTGAGCACTCCCGAAGTGTGCATGGCGGTTTGGCCGGCCATCTTGGGCTGGCCAGACAACCATGCATGTTCTCCACCAGGTTGTATTGCACAGCCTGGGTGGAGAACATGCACAGGCCCCTACTCCCTGTCTAAGTGCCGAACCACAATGCTCAGACCAATTACGACGCTGCTGACAGCAGCATTGCGATTGGTTTAGGGGAGACTATTTGCTTCCTGCTTCGGGACTCGTCAGGAAGAGATGCAGCAACAGAGGAGGGACAGTGGCCGTGAAGAGGTAATTCTCGATTTTAATTTCACTTCCTCCTCTGCCCTGCCACCCCCAATCCGTGCCATCCGCCACTTCAGAGAAGGTGCTGATACTCACAGATAATTAAACACACACACACAAATCTGCACAGAAATGTATAGATAAACCTATACAATGAGGTACAGCAAAACAGAATCACGCAAGCTTTCAGATCGATACACACTGTTGCTGAAAATTCCAAATAAATGTACACAGCCGCAATGGCACGAACATTTACAGGCAAGAATACTTAATGTTTTTAGTCAGTAAGTCACCAAGGCCAAAGTAAAAAAAAAAACTACAACTGATCTCGCTACGGCAAGTTAATCTGAGTACTCAGGCAAGACCAGTAGGTCACACTGTTAACCATGCATGTTCTGAAATTTTACTGCTTCCTCATCTGTATAAGTGGCAACAATTGTGTCTTCTCTCACCTGGACAAAGCTAACATCCTCAATCTTTACCTACCTGCTGATATGCCTTTCAGTGCCCAGACCACTGCAGCCAGGCTGAAATCTACAAAGGAGCTCTCAGATACCATCAACCGAACGAGAATTCACCTTATTGGCTTCACATCAATGCACATGTGACCTTCAGAGCAGGGCAAAACGAACAAAAGCTTTATCTGGATTAATTCTCAGTGTCCCATTCTCTCTGCCTAAAGGCTCTATGGGACTATCCGGGTCACAGAGCAACCTATAGAGCTTTGTAGTGTCCACCCAAATATACATCCATTGCTCCATCCAACTATGCATACATATGTCCACAGATCAGTATGCAAGGAATCACATGCTCATCTTTCTGTTAAACCAAATGTTCCATTAAAATCACTCCCTGTGAGTTTGGGTTAACTAGTGTGCCTAGGATTCTGACAGAGACTTCTAGCTGCAGGTTCCTTACCGTAGAATTATCCCCAGGTGTCAGACGGGTAAGCAGTACCCCTGCATGCCAGTATGTGACATTGTCAGCATTGTTCGTGCTGAAAGTGACTTGTGCGCAGCCTATATAGGTGCCACCCCAGCGTACTGACGTCTGTTCTTTTCTTCCCATGCCAGTCAGCGGAGATCTGTAGAAGAGCTATCTCCAGTCACTTTATGACGGACCTTTTTGCAACCCTTTCGTCGAAGATTTTTGAGGCATTGTCTCCTGGTGTGGCAGGGATGTCCATAAAGCAGGCTTACTTAAGGCCTGTGATGCCTGTCACCAGAAAATGTTGGTGACAGACCCACACTTCGTCTGCCTCAAGGACATCCAGTGGGAGGCAGGATATGCTATCACCTGCATCACTGGAGGTCAATAACATCTGACCACTGGGTTTTACAGATTATCCGAAGGGGCCCTCCCCTCCATGACTACTCCTCTACTCATGCCACCCATGTGCGATAGGCAGATGAAGGACCATATCTCCTTACTCCACCAGGAAAGACAGTTCACTTGGCCAAGGGAGCCATAGAGAGGATGCTAGCATCAGTAGTAGGTTGTGGTTGCTATTACCGCTACTGTCTGGTGCCCAAGAAAGATGGAGGTCTTAATCCTGTCCTAGGCCTGCACCCTTTCAATTTCTTCCTGAAAAAGGAGAAATTCAAAATGCTCACGCTCGCTCAATTCCTGTCTGCCCTGGACCCGGGAGACTGGATGGTAGCATTGGACTTGCAGGCTGCATACTTCCATATCCCCATCCTGCCTGCCCACTGAAGATACCTGCAGTTCATGGTAGATAACAAGCACTTTCAGTTCACCATGCTCCCCTTTGGCCTTCCCAGTGCCCCTTGGCTGTTCACCAAGATGATGGCTGTGGTTTCAGCTCATCTGTGGCGATCAGGGTGGCAGTCTTCCGTTATCTCCACGACTGGCTGTTGAATACAGACTCACCCCAGGTGGTCGTCTCCCACCTCTAGACTACAGCAGACCACCTGCACTCACTGGGGCTTACTCTGAACATGCCAAAGTCACACCTGACCCCTTTTTAGATGCATCCTGTCTTCAGAGCTGTTCTGGACACAGTGTAGTTTCGGGCTTATCCTCCCAATCGACACATCTAGATATTCAGGCTATGATAGTGATGTTTTATCCTCTATCCTAGATTTCGGCTAGACTGACTCTGAGCCTCCTGGGCATCATGGCCTCCTGCATCCTGTGTGTGACCCACGCCCATGCTCTGCAGTGGGACCTGAAGTTCCATTGGGCGCAGCATCAGGGGAATATCTCTGACATGGTCCAGATCTGAGACGGCACTGCAAAAGATTTGCATTGGTGGTTAACAAACCGTGATTGGTTCAGCAGCAGACCCCTCTCCCTTCCCCAACCAGATCTGACAGTAGCGATAGATGCATCACTTCTGGGCTGGGGCGGCCATCTGGGAGAGGTGGAGGTCAGAAGTCTCTTGTCTCCAGAAGAATCTGGGCTGCACACTCCACATCAATCTTTTGGAACTTCAAGTGATCCGACTGGCATTGAAAGCCTTTCGACCCTCCATCAAGGGAAGGCCAATGCAGGTGCTCATGGACAAGACCACCACCATGTTGCACTCCAACAAACAGGGCAGTGTGGGTTTGTGGACACTTTGTCAAGTGGCCCGACATCTGTGAGTATGGCTGAAACGTAAGGGCATTTCCTTGGTGGTTCAATACTTAGCTGGGTCTCTGAACATCAGAGTTTACGAACTCAACTGAAGATGCCTAGCAGATCACAAATGGTATCTCCATTCAGAGCTGGTGTATGGTCTCTTTCAGCAGTGAGGAGAGCCATGGTTAGATCTGTTCGCCACCCATGAGAATTCGCAGTTCTGTGTGCTGTAGTTTCCAAGGCGGCTGTTGCTGGGAGACAATTTTTGTTTCAAGTGGAGCTCCAATCTCCTGTACGCCTTTTGGCCCATACCACTCCTACCCAGAGTTGTCAAGAACATCAGGAACAACCGGGCCCTAGTCGTCCGGGTGGCTCCTGACTGGGCTCAGAGAGTCTGGTATCCTGGGCTGTTGAGCATGGCCATCGGTCCTATGATCAGGCTGCCCCTTTTGAAGGATCTTCTCACATAGCAGAGGGATGGTTCTCCACCTGAACCTGCCAATGCTCCACTTTCATGCACAGATATTGAGCAGTAACAACTGGCAGCTTTCGGCCTTCACCCAAATTCTGTAATGTTATCTTGGCAGCTCAGCATCCCTCCACCAAGACTGTATATGCCGGCCATTGAAGCAAATTTGTGGCATGGTGTACAAGCAAACAGGTTAAGCCTTTATCTGCAACCCTTTCCAAAGTTATTTTGTTTATCCTTACCCTGGCCCAGCAGGGCTCTGCATTGTGCACATTGAAGGGTTATTTATCTGCTATCTCCCCCTTCCTGCGGCTGCCAGACCAGCCTTCTCTCTTCAAGTCCCCAATTGTAAATAGGTTCCCTAAATGTTTGCAACCGTTATTTCATCCAGCTCCCTTTGTTGTGCCTCAATGGGATACTAACTTTGTTGTTACCATTCTAATGTTTTCTCTCTTTCAGCCACTTTATACCTACCCTCTTAGGTTTCTCACCATCAGAACAGTCTTTCTGGTGGCAATTACATCTGCCCAGAGGGTAATTGAACTGCAGCCCCTGTCATCCCAGCTCCATATGTCTCTTTCTTTCCAAACAAACTTCTTGCTGAAGGTGGTCCCCATCACATTGATTGCTTTTTATGCTCCGCCTCTTACCTTTAAGGAAGAGGAGATACTCCACCGTCTGGACGCAAAAAGAGCTTTGTCGTCCTACCTTGACTGCTCAAAACCTTTTCGGGTGGACGATCAACTCTTCGTGGGAAATGTCGGAGACAAAAAAGGGAAGGCCTTACAGAAACGAACCATCTCCCAATGGATCATATTCTGCATTACGATCTGCTACGCATTGGCCAAGAAACAACCCCCAGAGGGTTTGCATGTTAATTCCGCCAGAGAAAAGGCTGCGACCACTGCTTTAGCACACAGAGCTCTGGTCCTGGACATCTGCCAGGCAGCAATGTGCACCTCACTGCATACATTCACCGAGAACTGCAGCCTGGACAGTTAGGTCCATCGGGATGGGCACATTGCTTGTTCAGTCCTGCAGGACTTCCTAGTCTAAATCAAGTTTGCAGACCCACCTCCGGAAAGGCAATGCTTGGGTGTCTATTCTAAGGTAAGGAATCTGAGGCTATAAGTCTCTATCAGACGGACAAGTTACTTACCTTCGGAAGCGCCTTATCTGGTAGAGACTCTAGTTGCAGAATCCTAACAGACCTACCCATCCCGCATACTCTGCAAACTGATTTATAGATACAGGGCTGCTCCATTTTCAGGGCCCTAGTTCCACAAACCAGTGATCAGTGTTCTTTGTGGTTCTACACTCCTGGTGTGGATAATCGCAAAAAGAAACTGACGTCAGCGTGATGGAGTGGCACTTATATAGGCACCACAAACATCATTTCCAGCATAGATGAGGCTGCCGACGCCACGCAGAGTGGAGCGACACCACCTATCTGTGTACAGGCGTACTGCTCACGAAAAAATGTCCAGATCCAGTCTGACGCCTAGGCATAATTCTAAGGGAAAGAATCTGCAGCTAGATAGAGTCTCTACTAGATAAGGCTGTTACAGAAGGAAAGTAACGTGTCTATTACTCATTGATCCTATTCAGGTCATTAAGTTTTACGCTTAGTGCATGTAATTTCGGCCTCCCACATTCTATGCTCCAAGAGCCACTGTGAGTCTCTAACTAATCAGATGTTGAGCAATCTTTTGCTACTCCGATGTTTAGGAAAGCAACTCTGCTATTTCTCTCTTCTCCCCCAGTTTAGATAGTTTGGGCCTAACCATTTCTACCAATAAACAAAGTGGTATTCTTAACAGGCACTGTAACATTAGGTTAAATATCTTACATATACTCAAAATCAATAGATTTCAGTAATTAATTCCAAACAAAAAAGAACTAGAATTCTAAATGTCACCAGTAAAACAAAAGCTGCCTCACGATGAGATGAGACTTGGACCCTCATGATGTGTTGGTCGAAGTTAGGTGTGGGAAAACTCGGTCAGTTGCTCTGATTCTGGTTGAAAACCCCGCATTTAAATCCAAATGCTATGAGTTATAGTTCCCGAATGAAGAATAACTTTACAGACTCAGAAATACCCTTGACAATCTATGATTTCCCCAAATCCATGTACTACTCTACTGACATTTACCATATGCATTATGCAGGTGGTAAATATTAGTGGGCGCTAATGTGTCTTGAGGGGTGGGGGCAGGGGACAAGAATTGGCCATGGGAGGCTGTGCTGCAGGGCATTGAATGGATGTAGGCCGAGAAGTGGGGAAGCCAACCTATTAACAGGGAGAACTGAGCCAGAGTGAAGACAAGGGCCTGGCTTAGCTCTTAGAGCCCATGCACGGGATGAGCTCTGAAAATGTTTGCTGTTTAAATCATACGCCAAACATCATGTAAAATATGATAAAGTCTCATGGTTATAATACCAACAATAAATAGCGATCACAACGTTTTGTCCCTTAAAATGCTGGAAGTGTGGCATGGGAAAGAGCTAATCCCCACCCCTGAAACACGAATGCTGACCAAGACAGTGCTACCATCTAACTGTAAAAGGTTCCTTAAATGGCCTAAATTTATTCTGAGTGACGTAAAACTAATCACTCTTAAAAAAATTCTTGCTGATCAGACTCTTAAGCTTTCTACAGTTTGCAGGGATGGGGTTGGCCCTGCTGCTGCAGTGAAAGTTTACGTGGAAACCATTGGTTCGATCGGCACTTTATTTCTAGATCACAACAAAAAGCGTCAGACGAGTGCCAAGTCAGCGCAGAAGTGGTTCAACAGGGATTGTAGATTGAAAAAAGATAGCCTGGTCCTCGCCATTAAATCTAATAATCCGGGCGATGTTCGGCTGGCAAGACTGCTTTATAATAATAATCAAACTGGAGGGAGAAGGAAGAGCTTCTGATCCACTCAGCTTCCTTGTCTCAAGTATCCAAAAATCAATAGGGGGGTGGATCACTGGTCCCAAATGAACCAGGGTGTGTAAAGGCAGTATAAGGGGCTGTTAAAAAACCCTCAATCACGTTATACAGAGATCGATGTTAGCGGTATATTTTCATTCTCCGCTTCGTTATTTGTAACGTGACAGCATCATCATCGGGTTTACTGTAATGCTTCCTCCACCTGGAGAATGTACCACTGGTTGTATTGGTAGTAATCGTAGATAAAAAAGGGAGTGAATTCTAGTGAAGTGACAAGTTGTGAAAAAGATATATTTAAAAATCCCGCAGAGCCAGTAAAAAATCTTTAATTGCACTGGATGTAGGAAGATTTTATAGGTCTACAATGTGCACTCAAAGGGTGAATTAGGACCCTGTGCATTCTAAAAAAGTGTCCATAAAAAAGGTCGACATGTTTCAGCCCTTCTTATGCCCCGGAGGGTCAAACAGGCTTTCTTCAGGACCCAAGTAGTGAAAAAGACCCTAGTATTCACAGGGTCTTACGGTGAGGAGAGAAGGGTTAATTGATCCCAAGAGTAACTGTTCAATTGAACCTGTATCCCGTTATTGTAGGCTACAGTGGGTGTTGTTAGGGCGGTCGCTCACGCTCTCTTTGGCGTCGAACGGTCGTTCTGTGCTGACTCTGCCCTCGATGACCCGGTACTAAGACTGCTTTATAGGCAGGCCCTCGCAGCTGCAAAGAAAGAATGGGAAGAGCTGCGCTGGGATAGTCTAAAAAATGCGTGCCATTCTAAAAACGCTGAGCTCTTCTGGTCTACAGTGAGAAGATCTAATAGTTGCGAAGAAGACCAAATTCCCAACCACATAACAGATAGGGATTGGTTTGAGCACTTCAGGAAACTATATGTAGGGGATGAGCAAACAGGTGACCCATGTCCCCAAGTTGGGATCACAGCTATTGATCCTGTCCAGGTCTCATTCATTAAGATAGAGAAAAGGGAGGTTGAGGCAGCAATTAACAAGATTGTTTCTGCAAAGGCCCCAGGTCCAGATGGCATCCCGGGTGACCTATTCAAAGCCAATGTCGAGGGATGGGCCTCTTATTTTGAGCTTTTTATTAACGCTCTGCTGGAGGGCTCACCGGTACCGAATTCTTGGAAGGGAGCCGAGGTAATCCCTATTTACAAGAGGGGTCCAAGGGGGGACCCAGCCAACTATCGCCCAATGAGTCTTATTGACACTGGTCAAAAGTTGGCTGGTAGGGTCCTCCTGGAGAGGATCCACACATGGGCTGATGATAATGATATAATTTCACAGTTTCAGGCGGGTTTTAGGACCTGCACAAGCACAATCGACCAGGCATTCAGGCTGGTGCTCCTATACTGGAAGGTGGTCACCATTGGCAAGGGCGGCCTGTACTTGGCGTTTATCGACTTAAAGACCGCCTTTGACCTGGTCCCTCGTGATCGCCTGTGGTTGATTCTGGAGGAGATAGGGATTCCTTCATACATTCTGAATCTTTTGATTCGGATGCACGAAGGTAACTACGCTTGCATTAGATGGGGGTCTTAGGAGCAAAAAACTCATAAAATCCCGGTGAACAGAGGGGTTCGTCAGGGCTGTGTATTGGCCCCTACACTTTTCACACTTTTTGTGAATGGTGTTGTTTCTTTCCTGCTTGAAGTTAATGCTGATGTCCCTGTCCTGGTGGGGGATAAAGTTCCTGCACTACTTTTTGCGGACGACACACTTCTAATATCGAAAACACCAGCAGGATTACAGAAACTATTGGACCGTTTCTCTTTGTTTTGCAAGTTGAGGGGCCTTGTCATTAACACTGCTAAAACCAAACTCCTCTATTTTAACCCGAGCAGATCATCTAGATCCACCTTGACTCTTGAAGGGAAGCCATTGGAGCGTGTCAAACAGTTTGATTATTTGGGGATCAGAATCTCTGACAAGCTCAAATGGCAGTCTCACATTGATAAAATGGTCCTAAACCATAGGCGGGTAATAGGAGCCATAGGGAGGGAATTTCGTGCCTCCATTACTAAACCCATCGCTCCAGCTCTGGAAATATGCGCTGCCAAAGCTGTAGGCTGTGCCCTTTACGGTGCAGAATTATGGGGTTTTGGTTGTGTTGATGCACTTGTTACCGGAGAAAACAAGTTTTTTAAGGAGCTTGTATCGCTCCCAAAGGGCACCCCAACCTAGCCACTATTGAGTGATCTGGGACGGCGATCTATCAAAGACCTAGTCACTCTGCGTCCTCTTTTATATTGGGCACGGCTATGGCGCACCCCTGAGCTCTCCAGATATGCTGATGGCCTAAGAGAGGTTATGAACCTTCATGGAGCCCATAAAATAGGTTGGCTTGTTAACATAAAGAAGCTTCTGGTGGCAATAGGCCTCACAACCGCTTGGGACTCCGGGGCACCGTTATCAAAGGAAGCTACTAGGAGAGCCTTTTGGACATGGGTTAATTTCCAGGAGCAGAGGGATCTAAACCCAGGCAGACTCACTGAGGAGTTTCGCCAACACAAGGTTATGCCCCGCCTGGAACCTTACCTAGATTTTATTACGAAGCCTAGGGATAGATCACTTTTTGTCCAGTTTAGGTTCGGGACCCTTCCCCTCCGTGATCGCACTAGCAGATGGAATCACCCGCATCAAACTTCCGCTGACTGCCCAAACTGTCCAGGCGCAATTGAGAATATCTCCCATTTTTTCTTTATATGCCCAGCTTATTTAAAACCCAGACTGAAATGGCTTAAACCCGTGTGCCTGCAGCTGGGGACGAGGGACCATTCTGTAGCACTCAGAATTCTTTAAAATGATGCTAATACTACCATAGCATGCGGGGTGGCTAAATTCCTCGGCTGGGCATGGCTGATTAGGCAGAAGGCTATCTGATTAACTTTTTATAATACTCACAAAGCTGCTTAAGTTTAATATATCTTTTCACTATTTATTGTATTTAAAATCGTTTTTTACGACTTGTTCTTAAATGTATTTCACTGAATTGTGTTTTTATGTGCAAATGTGCTTTTATGATATCACATGTCGAAATAAAGCTTTGTTGATTGATTGATAAAGTCTCTTACATTTTTTTTAAAAATGTATGTCGAAACATGACGCTTTGACATTAATACATCACATTATTTAATTTTACTGAGAAGTACTTATTAAAGGGGATAGTTTTTAAACATGAACCATTAGTGAACTAAGAGTCAAGACAGATGTCATGTAAACCCTGTAAGTGACTCAGATTATTATGGAGCAACATTATAGTCTATTAAGTCAAACTCAATAGGTTTTTGTGCAAGGGATATGCTGAAATCACATATTTGGAAGTGCTTTCATATGTGATAATGAAGAAAACAGGATTGTGGCAAAATAAAATATTTGGCTAAGATCACACAATTTAAGAGTGGAAATCCATGATTTATCCATGTTTTCTGCTTTCACTTTGGAGAGATCAACCACTAAATGGCTATTTATTTGTCTCTCCTCTTTTATGTTACAGCTTTATTTTTATCTCTTTGTGTGTTTTTCTGCAGTTTTTATATAGTGCGAATTGGACCCAAAGGTATTGAAGTGCTGTATGTGAGCACCAGTTACATTACACAAGATCACATGAATTTTTTTTGGGGTCACAGGAATATTACGTGACTTGTCCAGATTCACAGGATGTTGAGCCAGCACCGAGGCCCAAACCTGGTTCCCCAATTCCAAAGTCGGCTGCTCTGGCCATAACACCACATACTGTGCAGAGGGAGGGTGGCAGGCAGAAGCTACACAAAAGCTCGGCTCATTAAGGGCTTGGTGTTCCAAAAGGACCTTGAGCTGAGCCAGAGGCAAGCTTCAGGCTCGAGCCTCGCTTGAGCTTTCAGTTGCTCACACACTGGTGTTTAGACAGAATGTTGGAACCAAAAATATTGTGAGACGCAATATTATGTAAAGAATATCAAGGGCAAGAATATTGTGAAGGTAAGTTTCTATAGATAAGCAACGTTTTACTATGTATACCCCCACATATGTGTACCTTGACAATATATATATCTTCAAGGTATGCAGATGTGGAGTTAAGAATAGTAAATCTATACTTACCTATTTACACTTACCTTCTCGATATTTCGGTCCTCAATATTTTTGGCACGATATTCTGCGCACACAATATTTTTGGTTCCGATATTCTGTCAGTGAACACCACCTCTATGCAGCCCTATGCATTTGCATGCATCCTATGACAAGTGTTCTGCAGTTTTACCTTGTGCAGATCTGTACCCAGTGAAACTGTGTCCATTATTTCCAGACCTGGTAATCCTAGCTGCAGAATCACCCGACCACTCAAAGTATGGCGGAATGAAATCCCTCCTCCAAGAGTGATCTCTACCATACTCGTAATGATAGTCTACTTGTATGTCTCATGTATTTAGTATAGATAGACCCTGCCAATAATGCACATTTTTTTTAGATCTTTATAATAATGATGAAAATTGGGAATAATCAAACTTTATCAGACTCCGTTCGGGGAAACTGTAGGGGAAACATGGGCTATTAGGCCCCAGCCATAGCAGTTGAGATTGTTTGCCACTCGTGCCCAGGGGTCCATCCTACTAAGGCTCTGAAAACTGGGCCAAGTACACCCTTTCCACATTTGACTCTCAGGGTAGCGAGGGCGAGCAATCACAGGCTTCTCAGGGAGTCAGTGCAGGGGGCAAGTGCTCAGAACTCACCCTTAAACAGGGAAGCAGACTCACAACTTTGCTTAATGTTTATGGCCCTAACATAGATGAACCCCAGTTTTTTTTTATTCTCTATGGGCAGCAGTTACCTCATTATCTTCCAAAACAATGATTTGGGGCAGGAGGTTTAACATTGCATTGGTTACTCAATTGGAGAGATTGCATACCTCAGTCAGATATTCTTCAGCTACAGAGTAAGCAATCGGTGCTATAAAAAATGATCACCAATTGATTGATTTTTGGTGGCTGAGTCATCCAGCACAAAAGAGAGTACTTCCATTTTCTCACCTATAACGTCATCAAGGCTTGACTATTAGTTCTCCACGTGACACAATTCTAAGGATGTAGATGTGCAGCACCTAGCTAGAACACATTCCGATCATGCTTTGGTCCTGCTAAAATGGCAGCTTCGAGGCCCAAAGCAAACACCCAATAAAAGGATGCTATCACCAGGGGCTTTGAGGAATGATGTATTCTTAGCCAAAATGCATTCTGAAATTTTGGATTATTTTAAACATACTGTAGGCTTCATAGCGGACATAGACACTGTCTGGGAAGCATTCAAGGTGGTGGTCGAAGGTCTTTGCATTACAAAGCAAAATGGCATGCTCAAATCATTAGGAAACCACATGAAATCTCTTGATCAAGATAGCAACGATTTTCAGGCCAAGCTGAAGCTGGGGCTTGGCCCTATAGCACTAGCCAATATTAGAACTAAATTCCATGAATATAACTAAATCTCATAGAGCGAGCTCAAATTCTTAGGAAAATACGCCATAGCACAAACGTTTGGGGAGGAAGATTGCACTAGCTAGTCCCTAACCAGCCTAAAAAAACAGCCCTAGACCACAAACAATGTTATCTGTATTGAAGATAATGCTGGTTGTTAGAAATGGGGGTATGTAGTTGGCAGGTGCTTGCACCTTGTCCAAGTAGGGACCCTTCCTTCTAGTCAGAATAAGGGGATAACAGAGATATAATAACCCCCTTGGTACCTTGGCGCGAGCAGTCAGGATTATCTCAGAGGAAATGTGTAAACCATTTGTACAAAATATACACAGTAACACAGTGAAACCACTACAAATGGTCACCACACCAGTTCAGAAAAATAACCAATCTTTATCTGATTAATACAAGACCAAAAATCCAACATACACAAGTAAAGATATCACTTTTAAAAGGTTCAAAACAGTTCAGTCCATAGGAAACTATGGATGCATCACTTTTTAGTGCAAAGTGCCTAGGATGTGTCAAAATCAAAAGACTAAATCAGGCTCAGGAATGAGGTGCCAAAGAAAAAGCAATGCTTCGATTCCTTAGTCTCAGGGGAGTTCATGCGTCGATTCCTTACTGCCAGAGGAGGTCATGCGTCAATTCCTTCCTGTGGTGCAGAGGACATGATGTGTCAATTCCTTGCTGTCAGGGGAGGTGATGAGACAATTCCTTTCTGCAAGAAGAGGTGATGAGTCGCGTTTCGGACATGCGGCCTCAGTTTCTTACTGCTGGGCAATGTCACTGAAGCCTTGATGCACAAGTGCGATGCGTGGAAAATCCGGTCGCACTGGTTTGATGCGGAAAAACAGGTGCTGCATCAATGCCCCAGCCGTGATGCAGGTGAAGTGTCAAAACTTCAACCGCACAGTAGGGCTTGCGTCGGATTGGGTGCCTCTGGCATCGGTGACTTGACTGCGGTAATCTTGGAGCCGCATAACATGCGCTGCATTGATTCTTTTGCCTCACCGCAGCAGTGTGTTGGTTTTTCAAACGCACTGCAAGACTGTGACAGTAAAAAGAGGCACCGAAGGTTGATTGTTGAAGTCTTTGATGACCGTGCAACTTCTTAACAGGAGGCAAGCACACGCAAGCCCTTGAAGTTCATTGGCAAGCGGGATAAGAAAGCAAAGTCCAGTCCTTTTATTGTCCAAGACAAAAACAGCAAGCAGCAGGCCAGCTCAACACAGCAAAAAGCAGAGCACAGTCCCCTTCCTACAGCTTCCTCAGCTCTTCTTCTTGGCAGAATTTCCTCTAAGTCCAGAAGTGTTCTGAAGTTACGGTGACATAGCTCCAGTACTTCTACCAGTTTCTGCCGTGGAAGTAGGCAAACTTTAAAGGAAAGTTTTTGTATTGCACAAGATCCTGCCTCTCCCTGACCTGGCTCCAGGCACACTACAGGGGGGTGGAGACAGCTTTGTGTGAGGACAGGCACAGCCCTATTCAGGTGCCAGTTACAACTCGTCCCACCACTCTAACTCAGGAAGACCCATCAGCCTGGTGAAGGGCCATCAGGATATGCTGGGCACACCTCATATCCCTTTGTTTGACTGTCTAGAGTGAATGAACAAACAGCCCAACAAACGGCCCAACTGTCAATCTAAACCAGACGTTAATTACATAGGCAGGCAGAGTCACAGAATGGCAAAGCAAGAAAATTCCCACTTTCTAAAGATGACATTTTCAAAACACAATTTAATAAAAACCAACTTAACTGAAAGATGTATTTTCAAATTCAATTCATTCAAGGAGCCCAAACTCCAAATCTCTGTCTCTTCCTAATTGAAAGTTACACTTGTAAGAGGATACAAGGCAGCTCCAATGATAACCTAAAGGAGAGATAACCCTTGCAATAGTGAAAAACAAAATAGGCAGTTTTTCACTTTCAGAATATGCGCAAACACACCAGTGCATGTCATGCCTTTCACATACACTGCACGCTACCTTTGGGGCTAGCTTGGTCCTACTGTAGAAAAAGGGAAGGTTTGGGCCTGGCAAATTGGTGCACTTGCCAGGTTGGCATGGCAGTTTAAAACTGCCCACACAGACACTGCAGTGGCAGGTCTGAGACTAGGTTGCAGGGCTACGCGTGTAGGTGGCACAATCAGTGCTGCAGGCCCACTAGTAGCATTTGATTTATAGGTCCTGGGCACAAACAGTGCACTTTACTAGGGATTAACCGGTAAATCAAATATGCCAATCATGGATAAACCAATCAATATTACAATTTAGACAGAGAGCATATGCACTTTAGCACTGATCAGCAGTGGTAAAGTGCCCAGAGTCCTAAAGCCAACAAATACAGGTCAGAAAAAATAGGATGAAGAGGGCAAAGGATTTGGGCATAACCCTGCAAAAAGAGCCAGGTCCGACATTGGTGATATCATACTTGATACTGAGAACATCTAGCAGGGATTCATATCGTATTACACATACCTCTATGAATCCAAACTTAACTCAACTTCACACACAGATGATTATCTAAATGTTATTGCATTCACATGACTAAGTGACACACACACAGAATACTTGGGGCAACCATTTACAGTGGAGGACATTCTGACAGTGATTAAGAACTTCCCTACCAGAAAAGTCCCAGGGACAGATGATCTGCCAGCAGAATTTTACAAGGAATTTGCAGAGATCCCAATCTCCTGCTACCACCTCGCTTTGACCAGTCTCCCACCCAGCAAATTCTCCCTCTGACCATGAGGGAAATCCTTCTGATCGCTCTCCTCAAACAGAACTCCCCCCGAAAGCTATGATTGAAATAGACACCTTTTGATAATAAATCATAATATCAAAATTATTGCTAGACTCTTAGTGAACAGGCTATTCCCGCTGGTCCCAGATTTGGAATTACCAGAACAGACAGGCTTCACCTCGGGGCAAACAACAGCACACAAGCTACACACTCTCTTTGCACTCTTGCCTCATACAGATCCACAGTTAGCTGTGGCAGTTGTATTCTTGTATGCCACTAAGGCACTCGACTTTGTTGAATGGTCATTTACTGTATACTCCAGTGTTTTGTTTTTTTGACTGGATCAGGCCACTATACACCAACGCAATGCCAGAACTCAGAATTAATGGACTCAGCATCTCAAGAGGCACTTGACAAGGATGTCATTTTCCCCTATACTTTTTGCTCTGGCACTGGAGCCGCTGGCTGCCAAACCTGCAGTGACATCACTCTACTAATGGCCTTATGTACACATCATGCAGTCTCCTCATAGCACTAGACACAGATGATATAATGTCATACATAAGAGATCCTAATGAGTTTCGGCCAAATCATTAGAGAGTTTTTTAGATTCGGTGGGCTGTCAGGCATCAACTGGATTAAATCAGGCATCCTTCCTCTCACACTCATCTTTCCTCTCACACCCATCACTAAAACATTCACACTGGACTTTCCCCTTACATGGTGCAACGGCTCCTTTTCCCTAGCATTTCTAGGGATATGGATCAAGCAAGATAAAGATACCCTTATCAGAGAAAACTATGGCGTGACCGTATCTCAGTGAGAAGCCAAAATCACGAGATGCTTTAAGCTGCTGCTATCCATGGCAGGGCGCATCACACTGTTTAAAATGGTAGTGCTGTCTAACCTACTATTTTATTTTGTTAATATTCCCAGCCAGCTGACTGAATCTTTCTTCCAGGTGTTATGGTCTCTGATGATTAGGCTGGTATGGGCAGCAAACAACGAGCTTAAATGCGAAACACAAACGCTACCATATTGCTAAGAGGGATTTGCAGCAAAAGACCTTGAGCGGCATTATTTATGCCGCAGTCACAAATCATCTACTACTGGTACCACACCCCAACCCAATACTACATGTGGCAGTCAAAAAACAATTCATACCCCATCACACTCCAACCACTCATCTGTCAACGCACTCATAACCAACAGGCTGCAGTAACCACCAATAATTGCACAAAGCTGGAAAAGGATAGAGGGAAGAGCAGGGCAAGCCCCAAATTAATGCACATCCCTACTATGTTTTCAATTGGCACCGTGGCCTACCACTGACTGGCGAATATAAGTTTGCAATACAACTTCCACAGCTTAACATTACAAAGTGGAGAGGTCTATATAGGGACGATGAATTTATTGGCACTCATACGTTTACAAACAATCCCACCTACACATAGTTAGATATACTTTTATGCCACAGGCTACAGGTACCCGGTAAAGCAATTACTCCTCTTTTTCCCACCTGGAAATCCTAATCTCGCCCAAAACGCCTAAGCGACTGGTGGCCATCCTAAATAACTTTTCTCACTTGCAGACCCCTATTCACATTCCAAGCTTGAGAAACAAATGTAATGGAGAGCTGCAGATTCCGTTGTCAGACAAGGAAAGGGAATATTTCTGCTCACGAACCAAAGCCCTCTGACCTAGCTGGGGTCTTTGCATTATTCACTTCCGGTCTCTTCACAGGATATATCACACATCATAAAGTCTTAGGAGGACCTGCCTCAACCCTAACTCCGAATGCCTAGGATGTGGCGCCCAGGAGTGGGGATTTTTATACTTAGCATGGGGATGCCACCAGATACATCACTGTCACTATTGGCTGGAGGTGGGTAGCACTAGCTCTAAAATTACTGATACACCTATTGAACTAGAGTCAAAATTAGCTCTCCTGAGTGGGTGAAACTCACTCTAACAGCACCCAGGAAGTCTGTGAATCTGGCCCTACTTCTAGCCAAAAGGCAGATGGTAAAACATTGGGGCAGTGGCTAAATGCCCACTAACAAACTATGGCTATGGGACCTCACATACTGTAATGAACAACTAGAGCTACGCCAGAGATGCAACCTGCAGCCTCCCGACCTCAAGATATCTGGGTGTCGCTTCGTACATAGTTAATGTGTCATACGCTGGGCAATGACACGACAATAACTGACAAACGGCACTTGAACATTTTATGTGTACATGCTTACTGTACTCAGACTGGGTGGTTGCCTCCTTGGTCTTCTTGCTTATGGATGATATGCTCTGGAAATGCTACATGCGTGGTGCATATGACTGAGTGGGATTGCGATCCTCATTCGTTAACATATCAATCTGTAACTTTGGTATTATATGTCACTCAAACATCATTGATAATTCTGCCATGATGTAAAATGTGGGTGCATTTTTATTGACTGGCATTGTTCATACATTTTTCATACATTGAGAACATTGCTTAATATTTTTTTAAAAAAAGAAATAAAGGTGCTTGTTAAATCTGTGAGGATGCTTATTGTTATGTTACGTTAAATGTATTTTATATAGCGCAAAATCACCTTCAGGTCTCTAAGTGCTTTTAGAGAGAGTTACCAGAATCACTGACGGCAGCTGGAAACACAGGCAGCAAACGTAAATTACACTGTGGCTAACGTCTCCCTAAATAGGAGCGTTTTTAGTTGTTTCCTAAATTATTGGAACTGTGTCGGGCTTGAGTTCCAAGTTCTTGGTGCATGGCAGGAGCCCATCTTGTTGTCTTTTCTTTCAGGCATTTCTTAGTGTCAGACCTGGCAGTGTCATGGCTATATGTGTTCACCACCGGAGAGTTTGATATTGTGTGCCAGTTTGAATGGTGTGTTGAAGACAACAGCCTTGAAGATGAAGGAGCAAATTGTGTTTGCGATGTAGGCAGACGAGAGGAGCACGAAGAATTCTTAAGCATGGCCTTGAGCTGGTTGCATTTCTTAGTGTGGAAGAGGATCGTTAGTGGTGTGAGGCTAATATCTAGGATACTGGTGAACAAGGAATTACAGTGTTTGAGATATGTCTCAATGGACGCTTGAGTTGTAGTTCTGAACCTTGGCTCTGGGATTCTGCAAAACGGAGAATGGGTGCCTGGCTGGATGAGTACTCAGTGCTGTGGGTCCTGAAGTTGAGGCTGCTCTCAACATGGAGTCCAAGAGAGTTGAGGGATGCATCTGTTGAAGTCCATTGCAGCATGCAATACTTGCTAAAAAGCTTGTCTGTTCTCATTGGTGTTCAGACAAACAGCACAGTGGTTTCAGATTCAGGTCAGACGTCGACATCTGTGCTTGTATGATGGAGTTGCAGTTCCTCAGACTCTCAGTAATGGTCAGAGTGAAATATATTAGAAGAGCTCCAGGTCACCCGTGTACTGGTAGATTTTCATGTTATTCTTTGTAAGGAGTACTCAAAGAAGTTCCTTCTAAAGCTTGTAGATGATTGACAAGATAGATGTCGCTGCTACCTCCTTTTGAAAGTCTCATACTATCCTCTTCTCCTTTAAGAGATTTCTAAACACCCATTGCTTCAGGCTGTTTCTCATATAGGTCTCTTTGCTTAAATATAATCTCTATGTTTGACTCTTTATTATGAAGTTATAGTATTACTTATTTGTTTAATGTAATGTGATCCCTAACTTCGTGGTTCTCTGTAAGGTGAGCTAATACTGTAAGGAGCAGTAGCCCTATACAAAACAACTGTTAATATAGCCTTGGGGTACAATGAAAGTCACTTAAATGTGCCATAAACTTGAGGTGTTCATTTGCATGTCTGTAGTAGATGAACCAATGCAGGATGATGTTGTAAAGAACATTAGTGAAGAGGCTTATGTTAATCAGGGCTTGATGGGTAACCTTATCATAAGCGAAAGAAAGGTCAAGAAATACGAGGAGGCCAGGGTTGCCATTATCAGTAATGAGGAAAGCAGAGTCAACCACTTGGACAGTTAACCTTTCTCTGCTGAACTGTGGCCTGAGTTCTAACTGGGAGCCCAGTGGGGGTTGTTAGTCTTGATTGCTTCATGTAGCTGGTTCACAGCTGACTTCTAGATGATTTTGTCTCCGAGGTGGGTAATAGAATGTTATTTGGTGAGGTCTTCAGGGACGCAGTAGCCTTTTCTAGTCCTTAACCTTGGAAGGACTTGTCAGTCCTAAGGGTGTTGGAGAGTACTTCTTGTGTAAGAATGGCACATATAGTGTTCAGCAATGGCTTAAGTGCTTCCCCAAATGGTAGAGTTCATTATTTATTGTATGGTGTGGCCTTAAAAGAGTAAAGATTTGCAAGGCTGTTGATGGTGAGCAGGGTAAAGTGCTTTTACTTGGGTGTGGTGCAAGTTTTAATGGAGGATGAATGTTGATATCGCAGCAACATCGATGTGCTTCTAAATCTTGTCTATATTGGTGATCTGGTTTGGGGGTGACGCAGTGCTTGATGGGTTTGAAGAGAACTCCGATTTTCTGTGCGTTTGTGTTGATGGTGTTGGCGTAGTTATTTGCTTTTGTCTTGTTCTGTGGAGTATCGCCGTGGCATTTTTGGAAATGAAGTATGTAACAAGTAGTAAAGCTCATAATCAGCCAATAATGGGTAAAGTAAGTGGTACTTTATTATAAGCTTCTCAACCATCAAATACCAGTGGCAGCTGAACCACCTAGTACTCCATTCACATTCTCATATTCCATGTTCTGTGTTCTTCGTGACATCACATAGGACCCAGCTGTAGAAGTATCTGCAGCTAGATATTACACTTCTCCTCTAGTCAACAAATTACCTTTTTTAACTAAACATTAAATGCTGCCTGCTAGTTTACACTAGACCATAGGCATTAAGCATGGTGTTGAAATGTTATCATTTTTTTTGCATTTCACACAGTCCCTGACCACCCATTCAATGCATTTATCCATGACTGCATACCAAAAATGTGCCCTCAATTTTTCCTTTGATTTGACAATTCCCATGTGACCCTGATGGGCATCATCTATTAGCTTAAATTCAGCCAAGTAGGGGGGGATTAATTTTGTCCCTTTCAACAACATGCCTCTATCAACCGCCAGTTCAATAGAAATGACCAACCATGGTTTTGACAAAGTTTTCTTCTGAACCTGCCCAAATTGTATCTTTTGCATTATTTCCATCAATTCCTCATCTTTCAATGTTTATTCCTTCACTCTTCTTCTGTTAGAACCCCTAGTGTGTCTTCTATACTTTCCTCCTGAACTTCTTCAACTAGTTTCTTATTATTCTTTCCTGAAACCAGTCTGGATACACAATCTCCTGATAGATTTGACACTCCAGGTTAATGTTCCATCATGAAATTAAAATCTGTTAAGGCAACAACCCACACCCAGATCCTTGAAGAAATAAAATCCAGCTCTTTTTTAAAAAAAAATCTCCTTCAACGGTTTATGATCAGTACATACCTTAAAACAAGTTCCCCAGATGAAATTACGAAATGTATTCAATGCCCAGTGATTTGCCATGGCCTCTCTCTCCACTGCTGAATAATTCAACTCAGCCCCTCATAAACTCCTAGATGCACAAGCAATAAGTTGCTCTTCTCAATTCCTTTTTTGTTTTAATTGTGCAGCCAAACCTTTGGAACTAGCATCAGGAACTGTCACAGTTTCATCACCCAGACTGAACACCTGCAAGTTGGATGCATTCTGTAGCTCATTGTTTAACCCCTTCCATGCTGCGCAGATTCCGCCGCTGTGCTGACGGAATCTTGCGCGGGCGTGGTCATGACGGAACGGTTCCGTCATGAGCACAGCTCAACCGTGGCTCATGACGGAACCGTTCCGTCATGAGCATCGAAGGGATTAATGCCTCAGATTTGTGTCGGCACTCTACAGACCATTTAAATTACAGTCTCATTTTGTTTGACCTTTTAGCCAAATTCTCAATAAATTTGCCATAATATTCCACAATACCAAGACATGAAACTACCTCCACTTTTGTACATGGTGTAATTCTTTTTTAGGTGCACCCCCTACCAGAAATCAAATTTCCCAAATAATTAACTTCCTGTACAACAAATTTGCGCTTTTCCTCCTTTAGCGTTAATCCAGCATCCATCAACTTCATTAACATCATCCTTACTCTTGAGTTATGCTCAGAAAGAGTATTGCTAAATATCAAGCGATTATCTTGATAGCATTTAACTCCTTTCACTCTTTTGAGAACCAAAGCCATATCCCTCTGAAAAACAGAGGCTGCCTATACAAGTCCAAAGGGCATCCTTTTAAACTGGAAAGCACTGGTGGGAGTTATAAAAGCAGTAAGTTATTTCGAATTCTCAACTAATTGCACCTGATAATACGCTTGTGTGATGTCAAGCGTTGTGAAAAACGTTGCTCCTGCCAAAGACAATATTATTTCACCTATATTAGGTAGTAGAAAACTATCCACAACTACCACCCTATTCAGTGCCTTGAGGTCCACACACAGCTTAATGTCTCAGTTGACCTTCTTGGCCACAACAATCAGAGCCAACCACTCAGTGGCTTCCACAGGTGTAATTATCTTCTGACTGATTAATTTCTCCAACTCTTGCTCCATTTTCTCTTGTAACAGCACCAAAACTCTCCACACTTTGGCCACCGTTGGCACTGCTCCTTGTTTTAACTTTATACCATGTTTATAGCCTTTCAAACATCCCAATTCCTCTTTAAACAGTAAGGGAAATTCAGACACAAATTTACTAGAACATGACTCAACCTCTTGTACTTGTACCTGAGGTTCTGCATTAGGATTCAAAGTCACACCCAACAGGTGTTGATGCGGCCAGTCAAACAAATCATCAACTCTCTTTGATATACTAATTTTGCCAATCATATATTTCATGCCCAATTCAACACACACGTTGAAATAACCTAACATACTCGGCTGTTCCCTTCAACCACCAGGCTGAACATCCATGGCCTGCAATATAATTTTCCCTTGAGACCAATGAGCATACATGTTCCTGGTGATAATAGTTAGGTGTGAACATGAGTCGAATTTCATCTTCAAATCAACATCATAAATGTTTACAAAACCACTAGGATGCTCTTGTCCTGTTCCTTCTATTTGGGATACAATGTGCTGAGTAATCTCTTTTATCGCCTATTCTTTTCTTTTCTTTCTTTATTTCTACAACATTTTTGATAATGCCCCTTCTTACCACAAGCATGACAGGTCACATCTTGAGCCGGACATGTTCTTTCATTCGCTGTGACCAAACCTCCCACAACAGTAGCATTCCCCTGTAAATCCCATGCGGTCTTCTCTCACTGCCTCCTTTGATTTATTATTTTTTAGGATGCATACAGTGTCCTTACACTTTTCAGATCCTGAGTTTGTTTTACTTTTTGCACGTTTAAACTCTGTTACACATGTAATCATATGTTCCTCCCTTTTCACCATCAAAATTACTTCATCCAAAGGCAGCTCCTCATTTGGCCACAATTCTTCCCTAATCTTGTCATCTCTGCATCTTAAAACAAACAAATCCCTTATCCGTTCTTCTGTGGACCCTCCAAATTTGCAAGTCGACGCACATTTCCTTAGACTCGTAATATAGTCTTCAACTGTTTCTTCTCTACCTTGTTCTTAGAGACCAAAATGATGCTGTTCCATGATGGTACTGACACAAGGTAAGAAATGACGGTCAAGCTTCAAAACGCATGTTTCAAGTTCATTTAGCTCTCTCTGTTCTTCCACATTCCAGTAAATTTTTAACAAAACCCTTGCCCTCCCCACCAAGACAGTGCATCAATAAAGAATAGTTGTGTTCAGAACTTAAATTAGTTCCACACACTCTTGCATAATGCCCAAAGGTGTTCTTCCATTTGCTCCATTTTACAGCTGGTTCTCCAGGGCTGCTCTAGAAAAATGGTGGTGGAGTCACATTCTGTATTTTGCTTAATATGTTCTAAAATGTTATATAGACTAAGAGTACCCACAGCACTTTCTGTTCCAGTACAAAATACTCTTAATATATGAACAGGCAAAGTATACCTATAGTTTCCTTTAAAACCCTCATTGTCTACACAACATTACCATCCTCACTGAAAAAGTGGTTAGAAAACACTCTTTTCCTTTTTAATTTCCCGCCCAAAAACCCTGGCGACCCTGTCTAATTTTCCTACCCTCCTTTAGAGTAACCCAGGTGTGCCTGTCACCATGCCAGGCATCAAACACTCTTGCAGCGCTTAAATGTTCTCTGCTCTGAACACCCTGCTGTATGTCCAACTTTAGGAACGCTCAAAAATATTAGTGGTGTGCCTACTACCACAGCAGGCACTCTTGTGTCTTTTTCCCTCAAAGTAGCAGCATACGACAAAGCAGATGTAGCACAGGCACTAATAATCTATTTGCGGTGCCTATCACCGCAGCAGGCACAGGTGTGACTATCACTGCCAATGCACTAGAGGCTGACAGACTTTGAAACTGGACCGCAGAAATTATTGGAGCTGCCTTCACATTTCGCACACAAAAATCCACACTTTTTAACTGCTGGAGTGCTTCCTTAATAGCTCCAGTTCTTCTTTAATATACGGACGGGGATGTCATTGAACTCCATGTTAAATGCCAAATCAATTTCAAAGGCTGACAATGGAGCTCACCGTCCCAAAATGGCCGTCCGAAGTCACTCAGTTCCTCAGAACGGTCTTGCCAATTCAACTAAGATGGTGGCCGCACGTATAAAACAGTGCATGCTTAAGCACTCCTCTCCTACCAGGTGAATGCTTTCAGTACAAACTCCTGCCTAGAGCACTAAAGTGGCCGCTCAAACGTCACAGTGTGTGCTTTCAACAGAACACCTCCTCCTGCCTCTCAGACCCAACTCCCACAATGCACAGTGCCTTAAGTACACCCAATCATCTGTACTGCAGAAGTGCGTTTTCTCTCACTGCCTCTCCTATTAACAAAACAGTCACAGCTCATGGCAGAATTCGTCCCTCCAATCCAAATTTCTCCTGATATGAATTCCTCACCACACCAACTTCTCATTGTTGTTCTGGCTCTCAGATCGCCCTTCACCTGCTTACCGATGTGAGGTTGACGTGCTTCTAATACCAATCCTGCACTCATCGCCAGTGTAACAAGTGGTAAAGTTCGTAATCAGCCGATAATTGGTAAAGTAAGTAACCTAATCCATTAAATACCAGTAGCAACTGAACCAACTGTCACTCCAATTACATTGCCACATTCCATGTTCTTTGTGATATCACATAGCACGAAGCTGCGGAAGCATCTATAGCAAGCTATTGCGAAGGCGCAAAGGACGTACTTAGATACATCTTCTTTAAAAGACAGTGGGCAAGTTATTAGAATGATTTTCTATCTATCTTATTGATATTACAAAATGAATACAGCAACTGGGTCTCATAGGCACCTTTAGACCTATTTCCAGACTTTGTCGTTAAAGTCTACAGGCCACTTTGCCCTAACATTATACAATGAATCTACTCCTTTCTTGTGACCAGCATTATGTCAAGGCAGCTTGAATGGGAAATCATTCCTACTCTGTTCAAGACCCTAAGCCTAAAGCCATTGCTTTTGAAAGATTTCTCTCCATCCATTTTTAGCTAGGACCGTGATCCTGGTGAGCCGAACCAAGTCTTTATAGTGACAAGAAGCAGGTTTGTTCATTGACAGCCCCTATTTTAATGGTCGAGAGGTACTGATCTAGTCGAGTGGGCAAATGGGAAGAGAGATATTTATTATAAGGAAGGGACAATCCACATCATAAATCCTGTTGGATCCTCTTAGGTCCTTAGATCTCTTTGATACTGGGTATGCTCTTATTGTCCTCCACTCGCTGTGATGAGACCAAGGCCTGGCTGACACAGTATGAGGCTGAGCATCTTTCTTACCATTCAGTTGTAGATAGCAAGTAAAAACTGATTTATACATCTTATGTAGTGGAGTGTAAATTCAATGTATGTATCTCAACCATTTAAAAACTATAAGTGACTAGCTGATCGAAAACCCAGGCTGTTGATACCTTTATAATGCCTACGACGTGCCAAATGTACTTGATTTGAAGAAAACCGGCATACAAGTCTTGCAGTAAAGAATTGTTTTTATCAGGACCAGATCTAAGTATTGGATTAAAAATTCAGCGCCACTTTCTTCGGCCAGAATTTCATGCCCTTCTCTCTGCTTCTATACCAAATACGAGACACCTTACTCAACAGCAATCTTTATTTTTTCCTGTGATCAAAGTGATCAAATCTATCAGTTCTGTTTCAATTGATTATCCATGCCCACTCTCATTCTCAAGAGAAGGCTCAAGTTTTGAAGGCAGCCCTGGAGTCCAACCTTGTCTAGAGGGATTTTGGAGGAGAGACTTTTATCTGAAGATTTTTTTTTTTATATAGCTGCTGATGAGTATTATGCCTTGTCATGGATAGTAAGCACTATATAAATACAGTAACAATACAGTCTTTCTAGAGCCGCAAACCATATATGATTCCATTAGATAATTGTCTGTCACTTACTCTGTAGAGTTCGGATTTAATTAATTGAGGACCAGCTAGCACATCCAGCCCCAAAGCACCCTATTGTTATCCACTCCATCTGTGGTTCCCCCTGTGACCCAAAAATGTCAGTTAATCTCAGTTTGCACTTTAGACCAGACTGTCCGTACCTGGCATCGAGTGTTTACCTGAGAGGGCAGGGCGCCGGTTTTGTTAGTGGAGCCCGGTTTAGAAGCAGGGCTATCAGTTTATAAAACCACTGCAAAGTTCCTTGTATATTCAACACTTTTTGGGCAACAATGTAAGTGTCAAGTTACCTCTGGTGATTAATGTACCTGCTGGAGGATATCAGATTTTTGTCTAGTGGCAGGTTTGCCTGCTGCAAAGAACATGTACCATGCATATCAAAAAACAATATTTTATGTGCATAGGTCAGTGGTTTACTGCTTTTGTCACTGAGATTATTTTGTTACTGTGCACTTAATAAGTTACACTCACAATCCAGCACAGTGAGCTATGAACTGACATCACACTGACATCAAAGAGCTGCATGCAAACTGCATGGTACAGTTTAGAAAGTTATGTTTTATTCCCCAGTCCTTCATTATCCTGATGTTGCTAAAAAAAGGTCTATTTGTGTAGAATACATTCTTATTATTGAAGTCAACCCTAACCACTGTGTTGTGTTCTGACTCCTGAGTTTGTGTTTCTCCCGACCAAGCACTACCAATATGGATGGCATGTGAATTCTACACCTTGTATTCCCCTTTGCCTTATATAACATGTTCTATACACTGATTTACACTTATATGATTCATTGTCTCTGTATGTGTATGCATTGTAAAGTGCTCCAGCACCCTACACTGCTATGAGGGGCGCTATAGAACAAGTGAAATGCATGTGAGAGAGGGGTTATGGAGAGAAGTGAGGCACTGTTGGAGGGTGATAGTGAGAGAATCCTTGGAGAAATTGTGTTGTAGAATGCACAATTTTTCCCCAAATGTTCTTGGAGGAGAACGCATCCAAAACCCCGCTTTGTATTGCCCAGGCTCACTCTCTGCACCCGCTATGCACTGTATGGCGGCTGGTCGGACATCATTTGCCAGGGCTGCTTTGGGTACCCAGTCTGGCCCTGATTGCACGTCTACACTAAGCTTGGACTAGCTAAAAAAGACTAGTGAGCACACTGCAAGAGAATTTGGCTTGCTGTTGTCCTGAATCGCAGAGCCCTTGCCTCTAAGAACAGAAGTATAAAAACTGGTATTTTAGCCACAGAAGGGTGTTTCACAAGTTGCCTGGGATATCTGCATGCATGGTTTCTGATCCCTTGTGTGTCCAGTTCAAGATAATAAACAGCTGTGCCCCGTGCAGGTAAGCGCAGTGTGGGGGGGGGCAAGTTAGGGGGGGGGGTTGACAGACGACCATGAGGAACAATTTAATAAATAATTAATTTGTTGAAATCCCCCCTCCACCCCCAACATAGGTCCCTGAAGGGTACCAAAGAAAATATTTACATGTGCCACTTTGACTTTTGCAAGTGTTTATTAATGAAGAGATAAAGTCTGTGAATCATAGAGCTGGGCGACAAGGGGATTCCCTAGCACTCTGTCAGCATAACACAAATATATTTGCTTTCATTCATAGGTCTCCAATTGAGTTGAGACCAGAACACAGACATTGCACAGGTGAACAATCTGAAGTCATGGGACAGTGTACAAATTACCTTTAAACTGATATAGAAAGGAAAACTTTCAGCACTGAGCAAGCTATTGAAAAATGTATCGCTTGCAATGCCAAGCGAAGCTATAAATGTCTGAGACGAGCCCAGACTTGGAAGCGTCGTTAGCATTGAGCAGAAACATGGTTGTCACTGTTATAGTAATATAGCAATATTTTTAAATTCACTGGGGCATATTTACATGCCCTTTGTGTCGCAAGTGCATCACTTTTTTTGATGCACCGGCAGCACAGTGTGGTGCTTTATATTTACAAGGTCACGTTAAGTCACCCTGCGTGGCTTTTTGTGGCCCGTAAATACAGCCCCTTTTCACGCAACACTTTGAGTGAAAAGGGTGTTCCATAGGTGCTGCTCTAGGTGTTCTATGGATTCTGCCGTATTCCCAGATTTAAAATATTTCGTAAATGCAGGAATGCATTAGAATCCTCCAGGGGAGGCGTAAGGAGGCGCAACAGGGGACAATACTTATATTTCGCCTTGTTTTTTCCTCTTTCTATGCAGGCTGCATTCTGCAGTACATATAGAAAGAGGAAAACACCACACATGATTGTTTTTGTGCCCTTCCTGCACAAAACCAATCTCCCCTATTACACAGACAGCCTGCCTTGGCGTATGGCAGCCAATTGTGCGCAAGCACAGGGGAAATCACAGGGATGTGACATATTGTAAATATGACGCATCCCTTTGCTTTCAAAGTGACACCGCGCGACACATCCAAATGGCTTGCGTTGACGTACTGCATAACGTTCTTGTAAATAAGGCCCACAGTTGCTTGGATTCTCTATCAGGCCAATAGCCACATTTGATAAACCAAGCTTCTACAACTCAAAGCTTGCACCATTTGGAGCTATATTGCTTCCCCATAATAGCTTTTCCTGCTGACAACTGGATTAGTGTTGAAAGGCAGTCTGCATACAATCTGGACACAGGGGAGTGCGCTGATTCATACCTTAAGCTGTCCTGTGTGAGCTGTACTCTTGTGCCTAAAAGCTCTGTGGGAATAACATTCTTCCGTGGTCCCATTAAGAGTGTAGGCCTTGTTGAATGTGATAACTATCACACGGATAAAAATCAGACATTGAGGTGTTTGGAATCTCTGGATGCTATAATTATCACCTATTCTGATTTTTTGAGGAATAACTTGTGAATATTGCTGTTTACCAAACCATAATTGCATGTCCTGGTACAATCTAGTCATTTTTCCTCTGTTAAATTCCAGCAAGTTTAATGAAGGGTAAGGACGTTATTGCACCGGGTAATTACAGGGTTCCATAAACATTGCACGAATGATAACTGCTGTTTTTGCAGGGATCACAATTTAACGGGACGCCTGTAATCAGGCCCTGTGGGGCTGGACTCCTCGGCGGAGGGAGTTAAAGAGTGTTTTGAGGGCAGCAGCGGTCCGTGCAGGTAAGTGCAATGGGGCGGGGAGGGAGGGGCGTAAGTAGAGAGATGAGGGAATAGGGTAAATAAAAAAAATAAATAAATCATATTCCACCGTCTGTCAACATCCCACCGCCCCGCCCCACCTACCACCCCACTGCCCTTACCTGCAGGGACCGCTGCTGCTTGAGGGAAGCCCAGCACCAGCAGAGAAGCTACTCAGGGATTTCCTTTGACAAGAAGCTTAGGGGCATATTATCAAGCACGGCGTTAAAATTATCGCCGCTTAAGCGGCAGAAAATTGCCGCTAAAGCGGCGATAATGGGCTTGATAATATGCCCTTGAGAATTCCCATAGAAGCCCAGGTTGACACCAGAACCTGGGCTTCTATGGGAATTCTCAAGGGCATATTATCAAGCCCATTATAGGCGATAATTTTAACGCCGTTTCTTGATAATATGCCCCTAAATTCTCTGTCACTGTGGGCTCCCTAGTATGAGTGTTTCATACTGGTTGATGCTATCCAATGTGGGGAAGGAGGCCTGCTGGCAGGCCAATCTGACCACAAGATAGTCAAAGTCCATCTAATGGCAAGCTTGAAAGCCTTCAAAGACTCGTCTCAAAAGAAGCAACCCTGGGTTCTCTTTAATGGATCTTTTAACTTGATCGTGGCTGTTCTTGTTCAGCTGTAACTCTCTCCGCTTCTATGGTGGAGTTACGCCTTTGGATTTGGTTCTGGCCAAACCTGAAGGCCTAGTCTGTGAGGCAAAATTTCCACAGAAAAGTGCAATATTTGTCCTCTTTTTATGAATCCCTGGGTTTGGGCAAAGCTTATTTTAATCTTCAGGCCAGTTTGGGATTCCTCCTCTGTCTGTTCTTACAATTGATGCTTGGAGAAATATGCACACAGTGACATATACTGTTAACCTCATAGGCACACTCAGATGCACATGCATGCAGTCACCTACACATCTATGTTTAAACAAGCCATGAGTCAGGCACACACTACTGTGCATCTATTGGATCAGTGGACTGGTTACATTTATAGGAGTGACTTTCAGTCCAGGTCAAGTAGGAACAGTACTTGATGTGTTCTTGTGTATTTATTGACTGACATTTATGAAGGATAGGCAGGTTGTAGTCCCTTGTTTATGTCAATTCCTTTGGGTTGAGTGCACGGCCTCTGTCTGGAGGGCCTGTAAACACATTTGCATAATCTAAGCTAGGCAAGCCCTCCAAGAAAGACTTAGGGACAGACAGGGGAAGGGAATCTGGGCCAAATGCTGAAATCACCCAGTATTTTTAGGGAGGTCAATTCCACTGTATAGGGTGCTGTTAATTTAAGGCCCCGATTATGAGTGCCCCAGAATGGAAGAAAGTATTTAGCTTACCACACTTATTAGGACATATCTACCCTCGTGAAAGGGGGCAAGCGTTGAAGACGTGTGAAATAAAAGAGTCGTCATAAGGGGAAGGGAGAGAACCAACAGAGTTTGTAGTGTCCTCTGACTGTAAATGTGGTGGCCCGTTAGCAGCAGGTCGATTTAATCTAAAGCAACGAATGATTGAGAAGATGCTCTGTAAATTACTGCCAACCACCGAAGTGTCCTCGCTGACAGGGGAGCAGACATCTGATAACTACGATTCAGCTTCAAAGAGTATATAGGAAGCTCAAAACAGTTGTACCGTGCACGTGACAGGCTGTTGATTGTCGCTGTGGGAGGGAAAGGCTCAACTGTAAACTTTTCTTGTAACATGCTGGAAAGGGCGATGGGGAGCGCAAGACGAAATCTCAACGAAGATGCCATTACATTTCAACAGGCGTTGCCTCTCCATGGTGTCTATTGGATTAATAGTGGACCAGAGGTGGCACATTCCACCTCAGATTTTTTCACCATCACTAAGGGTTGGACTGGCATAGAACATAGGCCCATGCACCAAAATAAAAGTGGCCCACATTAGCGACTTACGTAGCTAAAACTTGGCCCACATTTGCAAAGTGGGTCACTTTTAAACGTGTAAAGACATGCTGTCTACGTTTTTTTGCAAGGCTCAATCAATCAGGGTTGGTAAAGCGCAATTACTCACCCGTGAGAGTCTCAACTCTCAAGGCACTGGGGGGGGAGGTGGGGCTCACTCCGTTGAGAGCTGGGATCACCCGAAAAGCCATGTCTTGAGGTTGTTCCTGGTAGACTACATTCATTTGTGCTTGCTGCAGGAAATGCTTGTGATACCATCACATAAATCAACAGTAAAAACCGGGTCCCCAGACCATAAAACAGGCCCACACGCTGACCCCTAATGGGCACCTTCCGCTGCCACTGCCCCCTGCTACATATAGTTTCAGATGGGCTTCGATTTTGCATGCCAAAGGCACCCCCCCCCCCACGTTGGGTCCCATCCTAAAAAGGATAGGGGTTTAAAGCACCTGAGTGACATGGAAAAGCTAAAGACGGAGAGACAAATGGTTATCTCCTCCCAGAGTGACATAACTGTGGAAACAGAACTCCAAACACCAAATTTTAATGCACCCCAACATTTAGATAGCCCCAAAATCTACATCTGGTGTTTCTGTTCCAACACACTTGATCTTGCGATAAGAGACACCACCCTCCTCAACTTTGGTCCAGCATAAAATGAGCAGAGTAAATTATAACTAGGATCACTCAGTAATTAAGTTTTAGATCAAACGTATACTTAAAGGTTTCTATTAGAAAATCTAATCAGGCGGTACAGAATAAAGACATAAATGCAAAGTACATATTCAGAAATCAGAATAATTCTATGTCCTAAGTAAACAGCAAAATCAATAGAGAAACGGACAATATCCTCACAGGAAAATCAAAAATCTTTAAGTTGTAATAGTCAGTATCACAAAGGAAACCGACAGTATCTCTGGTGGAAAAATGAAAGTCCCTAATAAATCAGAGTCACTGGAGGAATTCAAAAAGTCTCTGGCTCACCCCCAAATCCAGGGTTTTAAATACACATTCGTAGCATTATGAGCAAAAACTGCAAATTCACAGTGGTATGACTAGTGATATCACATTTGAAACAAATCAGAGGGTGACACATAAAAACAAAACACATATAGCAACAACTCATTTTTACACAAGTCTCCAGTAGCTTCTACACTTTTGCTGTCCGGAGATGCGGATCATTATGAAACATTTTATTTGACAAAAACTATACTTCAATGTTTTTTTTATCAGGCCAACATCAAGAATCTATAGCGGAAGTACCTAAAAGTTGTTGCTTTCAGAACATGAAGAAAGTTTATTCACAATACATGCACTGGAAAGAAAATAAATAGCTATGTCACAATGTACTGTGCTCTGCGAAGACTGCAGAGCCTGTGGGGAGAGATGACACACAGGGGGACATTAATTGGTAGGGAGACTGATTAGGAGCAGTTTGAACAATGCATCAGAACTGCATCCATAATAATAAAACTGTGGCACAACTAAAACCCATTATTAAACACACTTCTAAATGCTTCAGCAAACTCATTTTAAGTGCAATGGCTAAGGCTAGAATTAATCATAAAGGCCAGTAATACTCAAAATAAGTTGTCACTCAAATCTTTACATTAAAAAAAAACTTCTACATAACAAAAGTTTTTATGGGATTTACACAAGTTTAAAAGGAGCAGCACATTTTTAAACTTTACCCAGCTGACTGCAACATAATAGAGTTGATGCTGGAATTCTCATAGTGCAGAGAGCCTTTAAAAGGCAGTACAAACGTGTAGATGGCAACAGAAACGTTCCTTCAAGATTTGTATTTTTTTATTCCATTGTCCTTAGAACTCTGTAGCTAATTCTTCTTTGAGTAAGTATCTGATTTCAAGTTCCAATGTATTAATTTCTGGAATGAGTTGCTCAGATTTCCTCTCTGCATGTTTAATCAAATTATTAATCATTGTGAATGATGTGTTATGGAGGTTCTGTTCCCATTCAAAAAGTAAGTCCTCATCCAAATCATCAACATGTGGAAGTAAATATGTGTAAGCCCCTTGTCAATTTTTTTATTCTCAATATATTTCTTTAATGTAATGCCGTCCCACCACTTGGACTATGCTTTATTTTTATACCTTTTCAAATCTGATCAATTTATTTTTTTAACCTTTTTTAAACCTTAATTTAGTGCTGGTTATCAGATTTATTAATCACTGTTGATTTTGATTTGGAACTGAATAGATCTTTTGCAAGCTCCTCTCTATTATTGTCAAAAGTTGACATCCTCTAGTATAGCTTGTGTTGGTCTGGTGGAGTGCTGGTGAAACCACTAGCACATTTACAAAGTGTCCAATTTAAGGAAGGACAGCTGCAGTGGTTGCCTGCACATCTCATGTGGATATTCTTTGAGTCCGAAAATATCAGGGTTGCCCACCTCCTTTGGCCTTCTCCCCAAGGTACATGCACGTAAAATAAGTACAAACATAGATAAGCAATACACATATTCATTCAAGATATGTTTTTTTAAAATTCCATACTCCTTAGAACTCTGTGGCTAATTTTTCTTTGGTTATGTATCCAGAAGGTAACACAAGTCCATATTCAAGTCCATAATATTTCAAACGCTCCTTTATTCATTGATTTTTTCATATTATACAGAAACTGACAAAGCATTTCGTTCCTAAATAAATGGAACTATAAAAAAATATCTATTTATCTATATATATATATATATATATATATATATATATATATATATATATATATATATATATATTACCTACTGGCGGTCGCCAGTAGGTAGTAATAGTTAGGACCACGTTTCCATAGGAAATCCGCAACATTCTATTTTGAATAACTTTGGCGCCGGTCGACGAATCCTCGCGAATTTTTCAAAATAGGTGGGGCGCTACGCTCCGCTCCTACCCTGAAAGTCTCGGGGGGATTCGTCAAGCGGGGGCTGAGATAAAAGGGGGGTCCTAAAACACGTTTTTCCCATGCAATTTTCCATAGGACCTTTAGACAGGGCTACAGCCCGAACGGCTGAACAGAATTTAATGAAATTTGGCAGAGAGGTAGTCCCCAGGTCAAGGAAGTGCCTTTTGTAGGTTTGGTGTAAATCTGTTCAGTAGAATCTGAGAAAATAGCCTTTAAATCAATATATATATCTGTGGCAGCTTACCGTGCGCTTACGGTGCGCTTACCGTGCGCGTACGGTGGCGTGCGCGAGCGCGATTCTGATTGGCTGTTAGATCTTAGTAAACATTCGAATCGGTTGAAACCAGGAAGCGGCGGCCGCCATTTCGTGTGTTTCACTCAGAAAAAAAAGAGTGATATCTTGAAAAGGGGGCAAGGAGGAGAGTTACAGACCCCCTAACATTTGTAAGGGGGTCAAAGAAGGACAGAAAAGTTCAAAGAAAATTTTTATTTTTTTTAAAAAAAAATCGCGGGGTACGCGTACGGTAAGCTTACGGTCAGCTTACCGTACGCGTACGGTAGAAAAAAAAATAAAAAAAGAAACAAAATTCAGATTTAAGAGTTTAGATATTAGGGGGCTCTAAAAAGAGCCGTTGTGTTTATGAAGTGATTTTTTAGTGGTACCTACAAGTAAGTACCGATGCAGAGTCTAAGGTTCAAGAGGAAGACTCTGTTCCCTTCATCATTGAAGTGCACACCATCTCCTCTATAAATGTCTTGCATGTCGTAACGCAAGTTGTTGTGGTAAATGGAACCCATACCATAGTCACGGAGGAAAGCAGAAACAGATTTGTTGACGTGCTTTCTTGCTTTGTCAATCTGCGGACAGAAATGATTGGACCAGTTCCATTTTTGCCTTTGGCATATGTTAGAAAACACAAAGGCAGTTTTAGGGAAAAGTGAAAACAGTTGTGCAAAGGTGTCCTTCATAAGCATTTCCAGACCTACCCCAGTCAAAGTGCCTAGGTCATTGCCACCACAGTGCACTATTATGAGGTCAGGGTGTTGGATTTGCATGAAGGATTTCACCAATGGCATCAATTGGTGCCACTTTAACCCTCTCTGACCAATCCATTTAATGTCTACATTTGGCAAAGCAAGGTCTCTCACCATACCTGTTTTCTCTGCAAACTTTTCACTCCAGAAAACATAGCTGTGCCCTACAATCCACACTGTGAACATCTTCCAAGGAGATCTGGATGCACTCAGGAGGTGTAATTCAGTAGAATGGTAAAAAGAAATGAAAGACAGTTTGGAAATGGAGGCATACATATTTTTTTCATAAAAAAAAAGAACTGATTGGCTGTTTCATACCATTCTAGAATAAAAACTAGGCTGCATGTGTAAATTAATAGAAGCATGTTTTGTATTGGTACAGAAAAATGTGTTACCAAAGAACAGTACTATGGATTTGCTGTTAGGTTTGAAAAGTCAAGCACTCTTGCTCTGTGGAATTGAAACATTGTTTGGTGAACTTCTGACCTAACTCCACACAGCAGTGTTCCATGAGCTGTTGCTATGGTAGCAGGCAGAAGTCAAGTTGGGGGAAGGGTACTTTTGGAAAAGGGTTGGTTTTCAACCAATAGAAATGTGTGATTACATTTGAAAAAAAGGGGGAAGCACTGAGATTTGAAATTAACATGTATATGTGTGGAAAAAGAGAGGGAAAGTTTGCCATTATCTGGTTCTGCTGAGAGGAGAGAGGTGTAAAGAACAGAGATCCTGGCTCTGATAATCTGCTGTTTGAGTGCCACATTTCTTTCACAGCTAACTAATTTTAAAGGTGAGTTTAGAGTTTGAGAGGGGATGTATATGATAAATTAAGAAATGAATAATAGAAATGGAATTCCTTTTGTTGAAGTTGTGTTTATTATTTTCTGTTTTGGGAGAAATTTAAATGTGAGGAACATGTAAAATAATATGGACTATGTTTTCAAGATAAATTAAGGTGTACTGGTAAAAATAAAGAATACTTTAAGGGTTTGAGGTTGGACTCAGTAATGCAAATACATACAGCATCAGTAAGGCTGGTTGACCTTGCTGGAGTGTAGGCAGTCAGCCAGGTTACACATGGTGCTAGTCTGAAAAAGCAGTTTGGACATGTGCTGTTTTAAGAATCTGAAAAGTGGATTCAAAATGTGTCAGTCTGTAAAAGTGATTATCACTTGCCAAAAAAAAGAGTAGTAAGTGTGCTTTCAAAATGGCAAAGAAATTTCGTTTTGTGACTAATGTGAAAACATGAGAAATTAGAAGGTCTCTTTCTTCCACTTTATCTCAAAAAGATTTTTAAAAATTAGTTAATTTTTTTCTCAAGGATCTTGAGATGTGGTAAGTGATTTTTAGTGGGTTTTTTTTACAAAAAAAAAAAAAATACGCTTACCGTGCGCGTACGGTAAAAAAAAAAAAAAAAAGTTTCAAAGAAAAAATAAAACAAAGTTGAGAGGTAAGGTTGGCTCTTATAAGAGCCGTTGGGTTCATACAGGGATGGAGGAAAGAAAGAATGGGAGTATTATGAGCGTCTACAAACATGCTGGTCTATCTTATTGTTAATAAGGGGAAGACTGATCTCCCCAAAAACAATAAGACCACCACATCTTGTACACCTCATTTCAACCCTCCCAAATCGAGGGTTGGTGTCCACAGGAAAAGAAGAAGGTGATGCTCCCACATCAGAGGAAGGGCTCAGCTGAGCTGCCGATGATGTACTCGGCTGAGCATCTGAGGCTGGGCTCTGGTGACTTACTGAAGAGTTTTCTCCAGCATGTCGAGCAAAGGTCCTTGGGTGTCTATCCTGGAGGTGTCTCTTCATAGAGTGATTTTCAAAGGAATATTTCTTCCATGGATTTCCTCTTGATAAAACACGAATACAAAGTATGCAAGTGACCAATTGAGCATTCACCTTTTTCTCCCCCTCTGGAAAAGAAAAATACTCCCATACAAAAGAAGTCTTTTGTTTCCTCCTTCTCTGGATCATGGTGGTGCTGCTGGCCTCACTCTCAGAAGAGGTCTGCTGTTCTGCCATTGTATCCCAATGTCAATCCAGCTCCTGCTCCTAGAGAATCACAAGCAGAAATGAGGGGAATGGGTGTGGTGTGGGAAGAATCTGGAACTGAAAGTAGTTTCAACCAATGAAAAGTGTTCTTTCAAGCAGTAATGAGGGGAATGGGTGTAGTGTGAGAAGTTTCTGGAAGTGAAAGTAATTTCAACCAATAAAAAGTGTTCTTTGCAAGTCACATGACCTACCGTGCGCGCACGTGACGCTTACGGTGCGCTTACGAAGCGCGTACGTCACACTCGCGCATGCGCATTACACGCCCCTGCGTAACCGCGACGTTGCTTCCGGGTGTACGCGTACGCCACGCACGTATCGCGTAGGCGCGCTGTACTAATGACGTCCAGAGCGCGTAGCGTCAGCTTACCGTACGCGTATCCTATTACGTACGCGCACCGTACTTATGCCGTACGAAGCGCTTACCGTACGCGCACGGAAAAAAATGCATAAAAAAAAAAAAAACTTTCCATAATGCAGGATATAGTACATATATTATTTTATACAAAGTCTTACAAAAAATGACAAAAAAAAATTTGCATTTAAAAAACCGTACAAATTCACTGAAAAAAACCATGGGTTTCACACACGTTATAGTTAGAAATTAGCATTTTAAAAACCTTGCAAATTCACTGAAAAAACCATAGGTTTCACACATGTTATAGTTAGGGATTAGCATTTAAAAAACCTTGCAAATTCACTGAAAAAACCATAGGTTTCACACACGTTATAGTTAGGAATTAGCATTTAAAAAACCTTAGAAATTCAATGAAAAAACCAAAGGTTTCACACATGTTATAGTTAGCTGGACATTTCACTCGTAAAAAACCAATGAAATTTCCCCGTTATAGTTAGTTCAGCTAACTATAACTCGCGCGCCCGCAATGCACTACTGATGACGTCACATATTACATCACTCATGACATGGTCACTGACATCACTCATGACATCACTGATGACATCTCAAATGACATCACTGATGACATCACTGATGACATCATCCTTGTGAAAGAGTAGCAGACCTCTTCTTCCCCTAATATAACCTTTAATACACACATTCAAAAATAGAAACTAAAATGTTCAAAATAATGAACATATCAATATTAGGCCTGGGCGAAGCACTACGCTACGCTCGCGTAGTTTGCGAAGTTCGCGCTACTTCGCACTACGCGAACTGCACGTAGCACAGTGCGAACACGCGTAGCGTAGTGTTGCGTAGTGCTGCGGTCATTTTTTGCTTGCTCGCGGTCCTCAACGTCAAGTTGGCGACCGCGAGCAAGCAAAATGACATCCTGGCGAGACTTTTTCCTTGTTCGCGATCGCGAGCATGGAAAATAAACCTCCCGGCGAGATTCCCAACACGAGAAGGTCAGGTTTCTCATTGCGAGGGGTCACGTATGCTCGCGACCGCTCGCGATGAGAAACTACCAGTTCGCGTTGAGAAAGCTGCAGCTCGAGTAAAAATCTACTCGAGCAGCAGAAAACTACAGCTCGCACTGTGCAAGATGCCATTTTCAATGATTGCACAGTGCCGGTTGCTTGTCCGCACTGTGCAATCATTGAAAACAACATCTTGCACAGTGCGAACATGTTACTTCGCAGTTCGCGAAGTGCTACGCGTAGCTCGCGTAGTGCGAACTTCACTTTGCGTAGCTTCGCGAAGTGCTACTTCGCGAACTACGCCCACCCTTAATCAATATCAGTTACAACAACCTATTCAGTAATTCTAAGAACCACATACACATCCACTCATTCACCAACAGTCCTCTACAGTCACTCATACATGTACTCACTCATCATATGTATTCATACACCTATACATCCTGTTACACAACGCCACTCATCCATAGAGTTACTCACACACATAGTCACTCATGCTAATAAAGAATCAAACATCCATTTACTTGCATATACAGTTATACACACACCACCACACCTACTTCTACAGAAACTTACATATACTTACTCTTTTAAACAATCACTTATAGAAACACATACTTATTCATACAGGAACTCTTTCAATCCCTCACTCTCACATATACTCACTTATATACACCAATAGTCACATATACTAGTATAAAACATATGTAGTTACTCATGGAGACACTATTGAGACAGTCATTCACTCACTAACACACCCATGCACACACTCATCCACCCATACAGTCCTGCACACATGCTGTCTTCAACACATACAAACAGTGAGTCACTCATTCATGCACCTATGCACTACGTAATACCCCCCACCGAACCATACAGACACTCAGACACTCATACTGACAAAAAACCAACTAATAACCTATATAGACACTCATGTAGCTACTCACCAACCCATGCAGCCACTTATACACAAAGTAAGAAACTGATACAGATATTTTCATATTTAAAGATTACTCAGTAAGCCATGTATTCACTATGATACACTTAATCAGTCAGTCACACTAAAATTTTTTCAAAAAAAAGCATCCATTTAGACACTTATATACCAATTTATTCTTCCATTGACCTTGAGATATACATAAATATAAAACATATTTAATTTTCAGAAAAACACACAATCACAAGGATGATGTCATCATTGATGTCATCAGTGATGTCATTTGAGATGTCATCAGTGATGTCATGAGTGATGTCAGTGACCATGTCATGAGTGATGTAATATGTGACTTCATCAGTAGTGCATTGCGGGCGCGCGAGTTATAGTTAGCTGAACTAACTATAACGGGGAAATTTCATTGGTTTTTTACGAGTGAAATGTCCAGCTAACTATAACATGTGTGAAACCTTTGGTTTTTTCATTGAATATATATATACATATATATATATATATTCAAACTGTGCAACATTTTGATTAAAAGCAATAACTTTATTATTAATATCTTTATTCAATTTTATAATCAAAAACTAAGACAGAAAATAAGGACACAATCAGGGGGAAAAAGACATTAAAAAAAATTACAAAACTGACAATTCAATCCAAAGAGATACCAACTCAAACATACAACAAAACGAAAAAAGCAGTCACAGTGATCATGGAAGTACATTTCATGGCATTATTTATATGGCTTTATAGAAGACATTGGCAAACTGAAATGGGTGATATCTATATGCTCTATAAATCTATGTGTATCAGGTGTTTCGTTATTCAATACTCTCATTTCTGGCCGTCTAAGTAGTTGTTATATAAACTCCAGAAGTTTTTAGGGCGGCTCCTAGGGGGAAGTAGTTCCGAACTCTACGCACTCAACACCGGAAGAATCCCGGGGTGCTACCGAGCCACCCCGAGACGCACCCACGGACCCTTCTGCTGCAACGCCTGCAAGTTCACCTGCATACGGACCTGCACCACTCCAGCAGTGCTCAAGACCTCGACGAGCAACAGCAGCAGCCACCTAAAGTGCATCCTGCTCAACACCCTCTCCGTCCACAGACACGCCGTCGAGCTCTGGAACCTGCTCGACACTACTTCACCAGACGTCGCCTTCCTCACGGAAACCTGGATGAACGCCTCTTCGGCGCCCGACATCGCCATCGCCATCCCAGACGTCTACAAGATCATCCGAAAGGACCGCATCAACCACACCGGAGGAGGCATCGCCATCGTCCACAGGAACACCATCCGCATCACGACCAACACCGACGACACCCTCGCAACCGCCGAGCACCTGCACTTTCAGGTCCACATCAACCCCAAGACCACCCTCAGAGGCACCCTCATCTACAGACCCCCGGGACAACGCACACAATTCAGCGAAGACATCGCCGACTTCATCAGCCCGCACGCCCTCTGCTCCGCTGACTACATCCTCCTAGGGGACCTCAACTTCCACCTGGAGAACAACAACGACCGCAACACCACCACCCTGCTGGACAACCTCGCCAACCTGGGACTCAAGCAGCTGGTGACCACCCCCACCCACTACGCCGGACACACACTCGACCCCGTCTTCTCATCCAGCAAGGACATCACCTTCAGCCACGCCACCGGACTCCACTGGACGGACCACAGCTGCGTCCACTTCAGCTTCGGAAGGACCACGACCCACCAGCAACAGGTTGCACGCAGGAGCTGGAACAAGATCACAGCCGACCAGCTCACGACCTCCCTGAACATGAACCCTCCCAGCAGCACAACGAACCCTAGCCAGGCGGCCACCAACCTCACGAAGTGGATCAGCGACTGCGCAGACGAGCTCGCCCCCCTGAGGACCCCGCCTAGCAGACCCGGCAGCAAGAGCTCCAAGAAGAACTGCCGAGCCCTCGAGAGAACCTGGCGCAGAGACCCAACACCGGACAACATGACTGCCCTCAAGCTCGCCACCCGAAAACACCACCAACTGATCCACGCCACCAAGAAAACTGTATTCAAGGAACGACTGGACAACAACGCACACAACAGCAAGGAACTCTTCAACATCGTTAAAGAGCTCTCCAACCCCAACGCCGGAAACAACGACATCACCCCTTCGCAAGACCTCTGCAACTCCCTCGCCTCCTACTTCCACAACAAGATCGCGTACATACACAACAGCTTCAGCACTCAACCGACGGACGCCACGACCAAACCACCGCCCCCCACCACCACCCTCCGCGCCTGGACTCCGATCAGCACCGAAGACACTGTCCGCACGATGAACTCCATCCACTCCGGATCTCCGACCGACCCCTGCCCTCACCACGTCTTCAACAAAGCCGACGCTGTCATCGCACCCCACCTGTGGGACATCATCAACACCTCCTTCGACACCGCCACCTCCCCGGAGAGCTGGAAGCACGCCGAACTCAGCGCCCTACTCAAGAAGCCATCGGCCGACCCGACCGACCTCAAGAACTACCGCCCCATCTCGCTGCTCCCGTTTCCTGCAAAAGTCATCGAGAAGACCGTCAACAAGCAGCTGGCCGCCTTCCTCGAGACAAACGGATCCCTCGACCCCTCGCAGTCTGGCTTCCGGGCCAACCACAGCACCGAGACCGCCCTGATCGCAGCCACCGATGACATCCGAGCGCTGCTCGACAACCGAGAAACAGCGGCCCTCAGCCTCCTCGACCTCTCCGCGGCCTTCGACACTGTCTGCCACCGTACCCTAGTACAACGCCTCAGCAACGTCGGAGTCCAGGAGAAGGCACTGGAGTGGATCATCTCCTTCCTCGCCGGAAGGACACAGAGAGTCCGTCTCCCTCCGTTCAGATCTGAAGCCACTGAAGTCATCTGCGGCGTCCCTCAAGGCTCCTCGCTCAGTCCAACCCTCTTCAACGTCTACATGAGCCCCCTCGCAGACATCGCACGCCAGCACAACCTCAACATCATCTCATACGCTGACGACACCCAGCTGATCCTCTCCCTCACCAACGACCCCGCCACCGCCAGAGCCAACCTTCACGAAGGGATGAAAGAGGTAGCCGAATGGATGAAGAACAGCCGCCTGAAACTGAACTCGGACAAGACGGAAGTCCTCATCCTGGGATCCTCACCCGCCGCTTGGGACGACTCCTGGTGGCCCCCCGCCCTAGGCACGGCACCCAAACCAACAGACCACGCACGCAACCTGGGCTTCATCCTGGACTCCTCCCTCTCCATGACAAGGCAAGTCAACGCCGTCTCCTCGTCGTGCTTCAACATCCTGCGCATGCTACGTAAGATCTTCCGGTGGATCCCCACCGAGACCAGGAAGACGGTCACCCAGGCCCTCGTCACCAGCCGTCTGGACTACGGCAACTCCCTCTACGCCGGAACCACCGCCAAACTCCAGAAGAGACTCCAGCGGATCCAGAACGCCTCAGCACGACTCATCCTGGACATCCCCCGTCGCAGCCACATCTCCGGACACCTGAGAGACCTGCACTGGCTCCCGGTCAACAAGAGAATCACCTTCCGTCTCCTCACCCACGCACACAAAGCCCTACACAACCAAGGCCCAGGATACCTCAACAGCCGCCTCAACTTCTACGCTCCCAAACGCCAGCTTCGATCGACCAGCCACGCCCTCGCCGCCGTCCCCCGCATCCGAAGAGCCACCACAGGGGGACGGTCCTTCTCCTACCTCGCCGCCAAGACATGGAACTCCCTCCCCACCCACCTCCGCCTGACCCAGGACCACCTCACCTTCAGGAAGCAACTCAAGACCTGGCTGTTCGAGCAGTAGCGGATCCCCTCCCCCAGCACCTTGAGACCCTCTGGGTGAGTAGCGCGCTATATAAATGCGATGATTGATTGATTGATTGATTGATTGATTGATTGACAATTCAGTTTGCGTGTTGCAGAACAGCATATCTCTAGACCATTGAGTCAAGGAGGGGGGAGGGCCTTGCGCCCAGTGCATTGCCACACCACGCTTGACCATCAAGAGGCCCATGTCGACCAAGCATCTAATATCTTTTTCTAAGTCATTTAGAGTAGCCCAATATGGCCAGTAGTGGGTCTGGTCCAATTGTTTCGCCAGCAATCTCACTTAGTTTAGAGAAAATCTGTATCCAAAAGTTAGTAATGGGGCGGCATTGCCATGCTAAGTGTAGAAAGCCAGCTTCCCTCTCCCCGCACCTTTCACAACAATCCGTTTCTGGCAGTTGAAATCTATGTAACGGGACAGGGGTATGATATATTTGTTTAAGGAATTTAAATTGTATAAGACGGTGTCTGCCATTAAGGGAAATGCGTTTCGTAGCCTCGCAACAGTATTTCCATGTGTCGTTATCTAGTGTATTTTCCAAGTCCAGTTCCCATTCCAGTCTGGTCGTAACATATTGGTTATGGCGCAGTTCTTGAGTCTTTGTATAAATGTGCGATACTATTCTACTCGGGAAGTCAGTGCGTAGCATTGTGGTGAGAGGTAGTACCTCTGGTGGTTCCAATAGTTCGTCCCCTAGCACTTCGTGCAAGGCGCTTCTGGCTCTAAATTAGTGAAACAGCGTTAAGGAGGGGACTATGGGGTTGTTTGCCACCAGCTCTTCCCAGTCTCCCCCCAGCCCATCCTTAAAGAATTTTCCAATTGTGTCTTTGCCTAAGGTTTGCATAGCTCTGACTATTTCAGGTGCAGTGATACCAGGGAGCCAAAAAACAATAACATTATTCTATTGTACAAAACTAATATGGATTCAAAATCATACGATTTATGCGGAACCATGTCTATCCCCTGGACCTTAACTCTCTCCTATCTAATTTTGTCTTTTCATTGTAAATATTTATTGTTTTTAATTAGAAATTTAGAAATTGGACATTGAAATCAGACTACTGAATTTAAAGGCAGCAACTGCCAAAGTGACAAAATTTGGAAACCTCAAATTCAGAAACATCAAAGAATAGTAAAGGAAACTAAATAAGGTATGGAGAGATTCGACAACATTGTGCTAGCTCAAAGTGATTAAACTGTCAAAGAAAGAAACAAAACCATTTCAAATGAGGACATCAGTTCAGGTTTTTCAGGTGTCTATGTACAGATATTTATATAGCGCAAATCACCAACCGGTCTCTAAGCGCTTGCTTAGGGAACCCGTCCTGGTATTCCCCTGTGAGATAACCCAGCAGGGCATCCACAAGGTGAAAGCCAGGTATCCCGCCGCGAGGGTCCATTGTGGAGATTAAGCAAGCTATTGCCCAGAGTCGCAGAGTGTGAACCCATGAATTGAGTATGCACTGGAGCGAGAATTATCGAGTCCATGGACAATTTATGGACTCAAGACCCAGCCGAGCCGGGAATTGAACCCTGGTCCCGGGCTGACCTCTGCTTCCAGGTCTGCCAACTCTAACCAGTGAGCCACACTTCTCCACACTTCTCTATGTCACCTCTAACATCTCAGACTTTTACGAGCTAAACTATTGAGCAGCACTAATTAAGGTAAAAACAATTATTAGAAATATGACGGCTTTTACCCCTGTTGAGTATACACCGACTCTCATTAATTAAAATGTTGCTCCAACCCTTATTCTTATTTGCTGATATCTTAATTAAGGCAAACCAGTATTATTTTAATGAGACTTACATTTTAATCAGGACGCTTTTATTGAAGAATCAGTGTCCTTGTATTCACCTGATTAATATTCAAGTGAGCAAAGATCAGGGGGATTGGCATTACTGGACTTCCATTTATATTATCAAGCTGCCTATTTAGATTCTGTTTCTGGTTTGTGTAATGACCCACTGTCTTCCGGTAATTGTTTTTTAAGAGCAATGTTAAAAGAGTCAGAGCTTCAACTTTGATTTTTGTTTAAACTTACAAATGTCCTAAAAAAAACAGATACAGAACTTTAATAGAAAAGACAGTGAGAAAGAATTAAATTGGTTTAAAGTATGGGATGCTGGATTGCCAACCTTTCATCTCATTGCAGACCTGTAAAGGTTTGTGGCTGCATTTGTCAGGCCATTTAGTCAAGCAATGGAAAAGTCAGATATTTAACATATTAGTGGATTTTAAAATTAATAATACATGTAAGACCTGGGACCAGTTAGTTCTGCAAGGGAATGAGACCATGTCTTAGTTTTGCACAAATTTCAAGAATTTTGAGCCACTATGATACAAACCAAGGGGATTTTACTCATCCAGTATCGATATTACTGTTAGGATTTGGTAGTTGGTAATACGTGCTGCATCAGAGTCTACAGGCGCAAATAATGCCATTTGTTTTCTGCAAAATATGGTTTTGCAACTGAGTGTGTTATTTCCCCTAAACAGTGGGCAGATATTTCTTCTTTTTGCCATTTAACTTTCTAAAGCAGCAAATTTAAAAAAGAATGGATTTTTTTGCTATATGGAGGTTGTACCCCACGTATCAATTTTTACATAAATGCTTTCTTAATGTTGCTAATCAATGTTTTCGATGTGACACATTAGCGCAAGGAGATTGGCTCCACATTTGTTATGCTTAACCAGCTTTACAAATGCTTTGGGGCCAAATATTTGGGTAATTAGCCATCAGCTTGGGAAAAGGGTGGTGCGAGACCTACTGATAGTGTTATTTGCAAAAAGAACTATTGATGGACAGAATGCAGAACAATGTCCGACATTCACCCCTGTACAGAGATCTGGGCCTGAATCCATTGTTTTTTTGCTCACCATGCCATTCCAATTTGGACTCAGCCATATAAAAATCAGTCCTGACCTTGTGCCATGTGGGAACACTCCAGCCCGAACTGCCAGGCCAGGTCCTCCCTGGACTGGAAACAAGCATCCTAGGACCCGGTTTCAGGGTTTCACCCCTCTTCAGCCAGGATAGCTTGATTCCAGTGGCATGGAGAGCACGGGACTCACGTCTGAGCATACCCGTCCCACTCAGGGTGACAAATGCAAAAAGAACTATTGATGGACAGAATGCAGAACAATGTCAGACATTCACCCCAGTACAGGGATCTGGGCCTAAGTGCATTATTTTTTTGCTCACCATGCCATTCCAGTCTGGACCCAGCCATATGCAAATCAGTCTTGACCCAGTGCCCTGTGGGAACAGTCCAGCCCAAACTGCCAGGCCAGGTCCTCCCTGGACTGGAAGCAAGCATCCTAGGACCGGTTTCAGGGTTTCAACCCTCTTCCGCCAGGATAGCTTGATTCCAGTGGCATGGAGAGCACGGGACTCACGTCTGAGCATACCCTTCCCACTCGGGGTGACAAATGCAAAAAGAAGACGTGGGTCCCTTGCTCACTCTGCCACTGGATTCAAGATAGCCTGCCTGATGAGGGTTATGAACCCGAAACTGGTCCCAGGATGCTTGTTTCCAGTCCAGGGAAGACATGGCTTGGCAGTTCAGGCTGAACTGTTCCCATGAGGCACAGGGTCAGACTGATTTGCATATGGCCATGTCTGAACTGGGTGGTGGAGTGAGCTAAAGAATGATGATGGATTAAACCCAGATCAGTTGACTGGGGGTGAGTGTTTGATTTGCTCAAATGCTCCATCCATCATCTCCTTTGGTATTGCTTTGTTCGCCCGAAGTTGCAAGGGTATGCCCAGACGTGGGTCCCTTGCTCACTTTGCCACTGGATTCAAGATAGCCTGGCTGATGAGGGTTATGAACCCAAAACTGATCCCAGGATGCTTGTTTCCAGTCCAGGGAAGACATGGCTTGGCAGTTCGGGCTGGACTGTTCCCATGAGGCACAGGGTCAGACTGATTTGCATATGACCATGTTTGAACTGGGGTGGTGGAGTGAGCTAAAGTATGATGATGGATTAAACCCAGATCAGTTGACTGGGGGTGTGTGTTTGATTTGCTCACATGCTCCGTCCATCATCCCCTTTGGTATTGTTTTGTTCGCCCTAAGTTGGCAGGGTATGCCCAGACATGGGTCCCTTGCTCACTTTGCCACTGGATTCAAGATAGCCTGGCTGATGAGGGTTATGAACCCGAAACCGGTCCCAGGATGCTTGTTTCTGGTCCAGGGAAAACATGGCTTGGCAGTTCAGGCTGGACTGTTCCCATGAGGCACAGGGTCAGACTGATTTGCATATGGCCATGTCTGAACTGGGGTGGTGGAGTGAGCTAAAGAATGATGATGGATTAAACCGAGATCAGTTGAGTGGGGGTGAGTGTTTGATTTGCTCAAATGCTCCGTCCATCATCCCCTTTGGTATTGCTTTGTTTGCCCTAAGTTGGCAGGGTATGCCCAGACGTGAGACCCTTGCTCACTTTGCCACTGGATTCAAGATAGCCTGGCTGATGAGGGTTATGAACCCGAAACCGGTCCCAGGATGCTTGTTTCCGGTCCAGGGAAGACATGGCTTGGCAGTTCGGGCTGGACTGTTCCCATAAGGCACAGGGTCAGACTGATTTGCATATGGCCATGTCTGAACTGGGTGGTGGAGTGAGCTAAAGAATGGTGATGGATTAAATCCAGATCAGTTGACTGGGGGTGAGTGTTTGATTTGCTTAAATGCTCCGTCCATCATCTCCTTTGGCATCGCTTTGTTTGCCCTAAGTTGCAAGGGTATGCCCAGACGTGGGTCCCTTGCTCACTTTGCCACTGGATTCAAGATAGTCTGGCTGATGAGGGTTATGAACCCAAAACTGATCCCAGGATGCTTGTTTCCTGCACAGGAAGACATGGCTTGGCAGTTCGGGCTGGACTGTTCCCATGAGGCACAGGGTCAGACTGATTTGCATATGACCATGTCTGAACTGGGGTGGTGGAGTGAGCTAAAGTATGATGATGGATTAAACCCAGATCAGTTGACTGGGGGTGAGTGTTTAATTTGCTCAAATGCTCCGTCCATCATCCCCTTTGGTATTGCTTTGTTTGCCCTAAGTTGGCAGGGTATGCCCAGACGTGAGTCCCTTGCTCACTTTGCCACTGGATTCAAGATAGCCTGGCTGATGAGGGTTATGAACCCAAAACCGGTCCCAGGATGCTTGTTTCCGGTCCAGGGAAGATATGGCTTGGCAGTTCGGGCTGGACTGTTCCCATGAGGCACAGGGTCAGACTGATTTGCATATGGCCATGTCTGAACTGGGTGGTGGAGTGAGCTAAAGAATGATGATGGATTAAACCCAGATCAGTTGACTGGGGGTGAGTGTTTGATTTGCTCAAATGCTCCATCCATCATCTCCTTTGGTATTGCTTTGTTCGCCCGAAGTTGCAAGGGTATGCCCAGACATGGGTCCCTTGCTCACTTTGCCACTGGATTCAAGATAGCCTGGCTGATGAGGGTTATGAACCCGAAACCGGTCCCAGGATGCTTGTTTCTGGTCCAGGGAAAACATGGCTTGGCAGTTCAGGCTGGACTGTTCCCATGAGGCACAGGGTCAGACTGATTTGCATATGGCCATGTCTGAACTGGGGTGGTGGAGTGAGCTAAAGAATGATGATGGATTAAACCGAGATCAGTTGAGTGGGGGTGAGTGTTTGATTTGCTCAAATGCTCCATCCATCATCTCCTTTGGTATTGCTTTGTTCGCCCGAAGTTGCAAGGGTATGCCCAGACATGAGTCCCTTGCTCACTTTGCCACTGGATTCAAGATAGCCTGGCTGATGAGGGTTATGAACCCGAAACCGGTCCCAGGATGCTTGTTTCTGGTCCAGGGAAAACATGGCTTGGCAGTTCAGGCTGGACTGTTCCCATGAGGCACAGGGTCAGACTGATTTGCATATGGCCATGTCTGAACTGGGGTGGTGGAGTGAGCTAAAGAATGATGATGGATTAAACCGAGATCAGTTGAGTGGGGGTGAGTGTTTGATTTGCTCAAATGCTCTGTCCATCATCCCCTTTGGTATTGCTTTGTTTGCCCTAAGTTGGCAGGGTATGCCCAGACGTGAGTCCCTTGCTCACTTTGCCACTGGATTCAAGATAGCCTGGCTGATGAGGGTTATGAACCCGAAACCGGTCCCAGGATGCTTGTTTACGGTCCAGGGAAGACATGGCTTGGCAGTTCGGGCTGGACTGTTCCCATAAGGCACAGGGTCAGACTGATTTGCATATGACCATGTTTGAACTGGGGTGGTGGAGTGAGCTAAAGTATGATGATGGATTAAACCCAGATCAGTTGACTGGGGGTGAGTGTTTGATTTGCTCAAATGGTCCGTCCATCATCCCCTTTGGTATTGCTTTGTTCGCCCTAAGTTGGCAGGGTATGCCCAGACATGGGTCCCTTGCTCACTTTGCCACTGGATTCAAGATAGCCTGGCTGATGAGGGTTATGAACCCGAAACCGGTCCCAGGATGCTTGTTTCTGGTCCAGGGAAAACATGGCTTGGCAGTTCAGGCTGGACTGTTCCCATGAGGCACAGGGTCAGACTGATTTGCATATGGCCATGTCTGAACTGGGGTGGTGGAGTGAGCTAAAGAATGATGATGGATTAAACCGAGATCAGTTGAGTGGGGGTGAGTGTTTGATTTGCTCAAATGCTCTGTCCATCATCCCCTTTGGTATTGCTTTGTTTGCCCTAAGTTGGCAGGGTATGCCCAGACGTGAGTCCCTTGCTCACTTTGCCACTGGATTCAAGATAGCCTGGCTGATGAGGGTTATGAACCCGAAACCGGTCCCAGGATGCTTGTTTACGGTCCAGGGAAGACATGGCTTGGCAGTTCGGGCTGGACTGTTCTCATAAGGCACAGGGTCAGACTGATTTGCATATGACCATGTTTGAACTGGGGTGGTGGAGTGAGCTAAAGTATGATGATGGATTAAACCCAGATCAGTTGACTGGGGGTGAGTGTTTGATTTGCTCAAATGGTCCATCCATCATCCCCTTTGGTATTGCTTTGTTCGCCCTAAGTTGGCAGGGTATGCCCAGACATGGGTCCCTTGCTCACTTTGCCACTGGATTCAAGATAGCCTGGCTGATGAGGGTTATGAACCCGAAACCAGTCCCAGGATGCTTGTTTCTGGTCCAGGGAAGACATGGCTTGGCAGTTCAGGCTGGACTGTTCCCATGAGGCACAGGGTCAGACTGATTTGCATATGGCCATGTCTTAACTGGGGTGGTGGATTGAGCTAAAGAATGATGATGGATTAAACCCAGATCAGTTGACTGGGGGTGAGTGTTTGATTTGCTCAAATGCTCCGTCCATCATCCCCTTTGGTATCGATAGTGGTATTTGGTCTTTCAGGTAATATCGGGGCATAATTGAAGAGTGAACAAAGATTTATATTTTATCTGTCTAAATTGCATGATAGTTGTTGTGACAACTTTGGAAATCTGCATGATGGCCATTGTACAACCAATGGCAAGCTAAAATGGCTAGGTTGAGGCTATTCGAATTTATATATGCTAAACATTATAATCAATTGAGCAGATTCAAACAGCCATGGTGTCTTTTTCCTGATGAATGACGGGTTGAGATATTGCTTTATATAATCGATTTACACAAGTAGGAGCACTTTGGTTTGTATTTTTGTACTTTTTCTTATTATGTAGTAATGCTCAAGATTGCTTGGGCTCAGCATTCTAGGTGGAAGTTGATGGCTTATGCACTTTACGTTTTGCATGGTTGCTCTTTAGAGATTGTTTTACTTTCTTGTAAATGTTGGAGTGTGCAATCATGATCGGTTTCACAGGTGTTTGTATGTACTATATCGCGATTAGTTTGTATCGGGCATCTCGAGGTAAGTTAGTGTTTTTTGCACTTTGATATTTTGTGTTTTTGCACTGTTTATGAATGCTTTGTTCTCTGGGGACTATTATAGGGAGCATTATGATAATTATCCATACCTATGTTTTAATGTGTGTCACTACTGTACGTCAAGTCCATATTTTAATTTGGTGTATTGTACTTTTCTGAAATGATTCTTAAGATGTGATCTTCTCTTTTTTCTATGCATAAGCGGTACTACCTAAATAAATAAAAAATTTGAAAAAAAGAGAATTGCCATTTTTTGGGGTTCACAGCTCAATCTACAGTTGATGATACAAATTGTACACGATGGAACAAAACTAGATGAATTGTACCACTTCAATGGTAAGCAAGTTTTCAACCTTAGAAGTGACCATAATGAGGTTCTTCATGGAGGGATGAAGAGATAAATTTACCAATAGATGGCATTCCTGACTAAAAGCAATGTACGGATTGAACTTTTAGTTTGATTAACTAGGGAACAAGCGCCTTGTTCGATACTCAAGGACTCACGTTTACACTGTTGGTCATACCAATACATAAAGTGGACACGGGTAGATGGGATATAAATAAGGTCCAGGAGATAGATATGGTTCAGCATAAGTAGCATGTTTTTGAATTTTGATTAGTTATGTACAATAGAATAAAGTCTTGGTTTTTAATTGTAAATATTAATTGTTTTTAATCAAAATGGTACACAATAGTTTGTTTATATTTATGTTTGTTGTTTTTTGTTTAACTGTTTTGATGAAGCTCCAGGTATTTAGGAACAAAACACTTTGGCTATATCTGTATAATTTGAAGAATTATTGTATAAATTATCTTTTGAAACATTTAATATGAATATGGGCTTGTGTTATCTTTTGCATACTTACCCAAATAAGAATTAGCCACAGAGTTCTAAGGACTGTAGAATCAAAGAATACAAACGTCTAACAAATTGTTTTGTATTGCATTTCCACTTTTGAACTAATTTTCCTTGTATGTGCCATGGACTGCGGGTCAAAGGAGGTGGGAAACCCTTGTATTTTTGGAGCTCAAAGAACAGCCGCGGTTCGTGCAAGTAACAGTGGTGGGGCCGCCTGGGCGGGGATTTCGAGGGACGATGCAGAGCGAAGATTAATTATTTATTTAAATTTTCCCTCCACCTTGTCCCTCAACCCCCCCAACAACACTCAGCCCACCGCCTCACCGCTGTTACCTGTACGGACCGTGGCTGTCAAAGAATATGTAATTGAGATGTGCAGGGAACCACTACAGCTGTCCATCTTTATACTGAGGACTTTAAAATGCAGTTCTTGTGGATAATCTCTTTGCAGAGGTCTACAAGATGGGCCTCTTGAGTGAAAGCTGCACAGTGAGCCTATAAGAAGCAGCCAGCGCTTTTCACAATAAATAAATTATTCCTACTGCCTTTGTAGTAATTTTTTATAGTAAAAAAATGAGACCTAAGGCATCAGATATATCTTTTAGCATTGAACCAGTTAAAACAATACCCATTATCATTGGCTTGTGACCATTACCAACTCAGGCCTCTGTATTGAGCATAAGATATCCCAAAAGTAAACCATCAGGCATAAGTCATAAAATTACAAATATATAGGCGGCAAAACAAAATACAGCTCCTCCTAAAATATTACCAGAGTACAAATCTTCTATCCCCAAGGTCTGCCAGAAAGTATAATAACACCAAAACCTTTGCCCACTACAGTAATCTGTGACAATCCATGTCACAAAGTAACTCTATACAGCCTTAAACTTAACATGTGTATTTGGAAATCACACGTTCACCCCATGCGGGGTACCTTGGTGCTGAATAACAGATGTTTATTGTTATCCAACTCAATGGTGCTCATTTTATCGACCTCGGATGGATGAAAGGCTGAGTGGACCCTCCGGGATTTGAACCTGTGACCATGAGTTCGAACACAGGCCCCTGTAGTGGTTACATTTGTCCACTTTAACTCATACAGTGAGCTTGATGAAACATTCTCTTCAAATGCACTACCTCTGTAGTGTGCTAGACATGAATGGTTCGTCTAGCGCACTTCTAAACACAATATTTTATTTGAAAGAACAGAAATTCAGCACACAAAGAAAGGGTTTCCTTCCATTTCAGAATTGTTGTTTTTGTTTCTGTGATGCACCTGACATACAGCACGCTAATGTTACGGTAACCAAAGTAAAAGCAGACAGCCCATTACACGGACTGTGCTTTCACTGTGATCAGTGTTCAGGGGCCGAACTCTGCCCCACAAGCACCAGTCTGTGCTGGAGAAGGGCTGCTGGAATGGGCATAATGCTCACTTTCTAGCGGTACTCCTCCCAAGCAGTTCCCTGTTTGGGGATCGCCCCAGGACTGTGAAAGCCCACTAGACACCGGGGAAAACTAGTAATAAAATCGAAGGGCTGGAGGTAGCCAGCCCGGGAATCGGACAATGTCCCCACAACATAATGACCCCAGCAATCTTTCTATCTTCTGGCAGAAAGCCCACTAGCACCAGGGCTATTATGTTTTTAAAAAACAGAAAGTGTGGAGATGCTCTACACAGGTATCTGGCCTCGCACCAGCCTCATAATGGGCCTAACAGTCTGTGTGCCCCTCAGAGGCTAGATTGGTGGGTTTAACCACAATCTGCCCCCCCCGGGGGGCAATAAGCCCATTAGAAAGTGTGGAAAAATTGTCAAAAAGAAAAGATAATGGCATCCCACCCAAGCAATGGACCGTGTACCCGCCACATACTAGCTCTAAAAGTCTTTCTGCCTGTTGGGGTTGAAAAGTGCCTCGCTTGGTGATGGAAGTGTACTCCTGACCTGGGTGCCTCAGCTGAAATTATGTCTGAACCCTGGAGCTGATTTTTCTTGTCATGGGTGAACATGGATCATGCATGCATGCCATGATATAGACCAAAGATTGAGGTCTTATGAGACTGGGAGGCACACCAAAAGTGCTACCCTCATGTTGGTGAAAAGCTTCTGTCTTTGCCCGGAGTTAAGTAGAACAAGAGCAGCTGTAGCAGCATACCACATCGAGATCACTAGAATTGAACAGGCCTTCTTGCATATTTCAATGGAGTGAGGTCTACGGATGAACTCACGTAATGTTCCACTGCTGTGTGCTTAACTCACCCGTGGCCTACATCAATTTAGTGTGTAGTGCTTTACAGGCATGTGTGTTGTATGCATTTGCTGGATGTATGTGTGCCTGTGAATGGTGCAATACATGGAAGATTCTGAGATCCAGTTTGGGAGACCCATGGGTCACTGGAGGAGCATGAGTGGGTAGAGGAATCCCCCCAGACTGATATGTGCATTTTTGCATTCCTGTGAACTGGGTAGAACATACACTGGAAGCAGAAGAGCCACGCTATTCAGTACAGTTCAACGGGTGCTCTTTGATTCAGGGAGATGTCACTGGACAGGGGCCTGGGCACATTTCAGGAAGGGGAAGGGGCTGATGGGAGAATTATAAAGAGTAGGTCTGAAGTTCTTGGAATAACCTTTGATGCACTTAACAAAGTGACTGACAACTAGATGTGAAACTCTAGTCACTCCCATGGCCTGTGCTGTGGGGTTATTAGATTTGGAGTTGCTCCTGCTGTGATAGGCTGCTTTCTAGAAGAAGGGCAAGGCAGATGAGTTTTTACTTTAAAAGGAAGCAGACCACCAACACAAACGTCAAACACTTAGACCCTAAATCACATTTGGTGCCTGGAAATGAACTATAAGAAAGGGAGAGCTTGAGGCCCCCACAATGGTCAACTGTCAATCAGCCAATTAAGCTCTGCGAGTAAGACAGAAGCTCTGCAAGACTTCTGCCTGTGACCAGGGCTGGAGGATGGTGCTGCCAGTATCCCAGCTGGGTGAGGAGTCATCTCCCATGGACATCCAAGACCACCTACACCTGGAGCCTGCCTGCATGCAAAGACCAATGTGCCCTGTGTGGAAGAGGAGAGTCCTGAAGGGAGCAATGTCCAGTGGGTTATCCTGGCGTGTATCCCTATACCGAGGTGTGAGGAGATGGCTGCTGCACACATCATTTCCAAGGAAGGGAGGGACTATGGGCCAATTTGACTAGGTCCAGCATACAGACCCGAAACCTGATACAAAACTAGGTGGTATGCTGTTCCAAAAGGAGTCCGACACATTAGCTAAAGACCTACAACAGAGAGATTATCCGGTACGCACCATTTCACTCTCTCGTAAAAGGGCTAGGAATAACAATAAACTATTTCCTGTGTCTCTGATTGGGGCCAGGAGAACCACTGGTCACTTTCTGGTAACCTATAAGTGAAGTCCCATAGGGTTTACCCATGCATACAATATTTCCAAGGAAGGGAGGGACGATGTGCCAATTTGACTAGGTCCAGCAAAAAGGCCCAAAACCTAATACAAAAGAAGGTGGTATTCTGTTCCTACTGAGTGGTGCAGGTAAATATATGTGTATTGTTTTTAATCAGGATAGTGACCACATTCATTAAAGTTGTTTTGAGTGGACCACTAATTCCTGTTCTAGCCTTATACATTTCACTTTTGTACATCTACACTCACTAGGGCCCTCACACACACTGCACCCAATGGCTAAAGGAAAAAAGATCTTCGCTAAAAGGCCTCATCATCGGTGCCGATCGGGTATTGCAGCGCCGACCCGATAAGGAGCAGACCCAATGATGAAGCAAGACACCTAGCTGGCTGGGTGTGTGAGGGTCTTTTTCCGAAAGGAGGACATTTTTCTCCTGCCCTGAGTGAGTACTTCTGTGCTCTCTACACATATATTTTCCTGCACCACTCAGTAGGAAAAGCATACCACCTTGTTTTGTATTGCTGCACACAGCAGGTCATCGCTCATGTGAAGGTTGAAGTCGGTGACCCGTAATTACAGAGCAGGCTGCCGTGAGGTTAGCCATGGTCAGCATCATTGGCATGCTAATCTGGTATGGCCCATATGTGGAGTAAAGTTGGCGATCCCGTATACCAGGAGTGGCTTTTGTAAAGATTACTGGTGTGCTGATCGGGCCATAGACTGTATATCGAGGACAACCGGCAACCATGTATGCCAGGTGGGACCACCAGGAAGTTTACTGTGGTGTTGATTTGGCCGCAGCTCATGGGCGGAGTGAAGTCACTGAGTGATGTCGCTGACCCCTTGTGCCTTGTTCTGCCACATAGCTCTTCGGGCGCTGGAACACTTTCAACCATTATCAGAGTCGGAGCGAGACTACTGAAACTCAGACTACTCTTTTGGCCTAACCTGAATGTTGCTTACACTGAATCATAAATAACCACTACAGCTAATGAGAGGGAAATGGGACTCAGGGACCTATCTACTGAACACTAGAGCCCTGACTCCAGGAGGCTGTGCGTTTTGTTTGTGTATGCTGTATTTCAGTTTGTGTTTACATATTAATACTAGTTTTGTCATAAAATAAAGTATTTGACCCAGCATTGATTTATTGCAGCTATTGATTGTATTTTGAGTTGTGAGCCTGTGTTCACCCCCTATATATAGCCCCCTGTGCCCCCCAGAAGAAGCCTTGGACTGCTCCACCCATGCTACCTCTAAGACTCAAGTGCTGAAGGGGTATATGGCCGAGTTGCTCAGGACCCATAGTATGTCTGACATTCTGGGTATTAAACCATTGCAGGATCCACACAAGACACACAATCCTGGACTCTCCTAGGTGCCTAGTTTTCAGAAATGTTTAGGTTTGGTAGGTTTCCCATGGTGGTGGCCAAGCTCCGGGCCAATCATTGCAGCTTTCTAGATTGGCAAAACTGGTCAATTTTAATTACAAAAATGTGATGTATCCCTGTAGCGTTACAAGGCCTAACTGCAGTGAAACTTGGGTGATGAGAATTTTGACTCTATACTGCATATGTGCCTTCCAAGCCTGTGCTGTGCATGCTTCTTACTGCAGCATAACTTTTTACATGTAAGAAACACTTTGTCATTGTTCCAGACCTAGGTATTCGAAACCCAGCGTGAGGCTATGAGGGCAACACCAAGCTGTTGTGCATGCAGTGTTTGTATTTGGTGGTTAGTGTTTATGTGTACTTCTGCACACATAGAGTTGGTAGCAAGTTGAAAATCAAGACCGAACTGGTCGTTTCATGCCAGAGTGGCTGTTTTGTGGATTTTGGTGGGGAAATAGCACATTTTGGGCGCTGGTTAGTAGTGGGCCTTTCCTTGCACCTTTGTGTGTATCAACAGACGGCAGGTTCAGCGTCTTGGTCACGAATGTAAGGATTAGCAGCACGGGGGAAATGATGTTCACACCATAGGTTATTGCTCTGAAGTCAGGCCAACATGGCCGCCACCCCTGTTTCATTACCATCTGTAGTTCATAGGCGTCCACAGACATTTGTTCCGCGGGGGGCATACTTTTAACTATCATCCAACTTCTGACCCTTTTTGATAATTTTAAAGGGCATGGGCATAGTCATGGGGCGAGGCGGCAACGTCCTCCCATCCCCACCCCCTGTGGACGCCCATGCTGGAACATGCACATGGAGAGGTTACAGCTCAGCGTGGTATGGAACGGTTGCTGTCCTTGAGAGGCTGCTGAGTAGGAAGTGGCTGCTCTGTAGACTCAAGTTTATCAGAAGAGGAGATCTGCACTCTTCCACCATAATGGTTTGACAGTGTTTTCTGTGCACGTTTGTAAACATTTGCTGCCAATGGCAGCCCTACCCTGTTCAGATTTCACATAACCTCTAAAATTGTGTGTGAAGAATTTGGCACCACCCGCTGTCCACATTCCTCACGTGACTCTGTCAGCACTACTCGCTGTCAGGAGAATGGTCAAAGGCCATGACCTCAAGATGTCAGGGGTGCTGGACAGGGAACTGAATGCACGAGGCCGTGCACAGAACATGTCCTATGGGTTGGCAGGCGCTGTTTCTTCCTCGTTCCTAGATGTGAGTGTGTACATGTGATTGTGTGAGTGTGTGGATGATGTATGAGATTTAAGAGGTGAAATCATAAGATTACAGGAATGAGGGTGGAGTGCTCTAGACCAGTGACCCCTGGAAGTTCCCAACGTTAATCAATCAATCAATCAGGGATTTGTGAAGCGCACTACTCACCTGTGAGGGTCTCAAGGTGCTGTGGGAAAGGGGGTAATCATGGGGTCTGCGGTTGTTTCGAAAATTAAATACTTTTAGTAAATTAATATACAATAGGTCCATAAAGAAGCAAAACTGAACATTGTAAAGCACTCTGTAAACGTGAAGTTATTTGAAATGCGAAGCTAATAATTAAGGTAGTATCATTATCTTTGATTCCAGGGAGCAGCCCTATTTCAGCAGAAAGAAAAACAGAGGGCTAGAACTATAGAGGGCTAGTAGCCTCAATTTAAGCACTAGTATACGCCAGCAGCAAGATAGCATGCACTAGGAACAAAAAAGACAAAATTATATACTAACTTCCAACATATTGCTTCGTCTTTTAGAAATAAAGCTACATTTGAAATGCTACAACCTTCCAATTAAAATGTAAATTTAGATTTTTCCAAATGTTTATGTTTGAGAATGAAATATGTTATATTTTGTGTACTAGTTTGATATATCTTTGTTCCTATATTTGAATGTAATGTCCAAATCAGTCCTAGATGGGGTCCCTGGCTTCTCGTATGATTGATTGGGGGTCTACACAAGACAAAAGTTTAGAAAACGCTGCACTAGACCTATACAAAATGGTTTAACAGAAACAAATTGAGTCCAAACTTCAAGCTTCTCTTAAATTGAAAAGAACGTTTACGGGCGAAGCCAATGAGAGAGGCTGCATCCGAGGTGGCCCACTCACAGCCAAGGCTGGAGACTGGAGTTGTTGGTTGTTTTACTTCAATCCTTAAGGTTTGGCTTTTGCATACGTTACGTTCGAATTTGACACACATCTCGGAGATCCAAGCCCTTCATGGAGAGCGCTGGTGACTATCCCAGAAATAAAATACCTGCCTCCACCACAGGTGTAAAGCGCGGACTAATCGGCTTGACACATCGGCAGGTACAGAGCCCTGTAATATTTGTAAATGCCTAATTAGCATGGCAGCGCGATCGCGCTAAATAAACACACGGGAGCCGGTATTATGTGGTTACACACGCGGCTCCGACTCCCGAGCCGAGGCCACGCCTCTTTATTATATCTAGCTAGCGTCTGACGTCACGCGTCAGCGCTAGCGCACCTCGGCAGCGCGGAAGGCTAGAACGCCTCGCGCATGCCGAACATTACATTCCTTCCAACCTTCATAAAACATCAAGCACAACATGAAAACAAAACGATGGATCTGTTACCAGTTCGCCAGTCCTTACAGGTCACACCATATAGTCCGCCAGCTGGGATGAGGGTGCAGGGTTCTTCCTCAGGTTGTAGTGGGACGGACCGCCTCTGGAAGGGACCACCTTGGGGGTTCTGCGCCTTGGGGTGTTCGGCTCGACCCGGGCTGGGGAGCTGCCAGGTGGGTTACCCCCTGGGGTGGTTGGGACGGGTTGTGCACCCCCATCCTCGCTCGGACCGTCCTCCACCTCCTGATCTTCTCTCAGCTGGTCGGGATCCGGCCTCTCAGACTCGGCCCCGGGACGCGGCGGTGTTCCTGGGTGGACTTTCTTAAAGAAGGACACATCTCGCGTGACCGTTTCCGCACCTCTTTGAGCGGTCACCATCGTGCCTGTCCGGCGGGTGACCACCCATGGTTGTGGTTCAAAAGGAAGTCTGAACTTGCTGCCTGGGTAGCGGTCCTTCACGTACACTCGGTCTTGCTGCTGTATCCTGGACTCCTTAGCTCCCCTTCGCAGGCTGGCGTGGTCGTTTGATCGCCTCCGGTTGGCTAGTGTCCTCTCATTGGTGGCTTGTGCCGGAACCCAAGTAGGGTGGTGCGGGATCGTGTCGCTTACGATTCTCCCCATGGTGGCTGACCCGGGCGCTGCCTCGGTTGTGACATGGGGGGTCAGACGGTATTCCCGCAGGAAGCTGTAGATTGCTCTCTCTAGAGGAGATCCCTCAGCCATAGCGATGCGAATGGTTTTATTGAGCGTCCTCATGAACCTCTCCACCTCTCCATTGGCCTGGGGCCACCGCGGTGTTATCTTGCGATGAGCGATCCCCCAGCTCTTGAGATACTCTGCGAACTCCTGCCCCTGGAAAGGCGGTCCATTGTCGGTCTTAACCACCCCGAATATGCCATGAGTGGCGATGGTTTTTTCAAACTTCGCGATCACCTCCGTGGCTGTCTGGCTCCCCACGATCTCGACCTCTGGGTATTTGGTGAAATCGTCGATGATGACCAACGCATACCGCCCATCGGGGAGATGTCCGAAGTCGGCACTCACGCACTCCCATGGTCGCAGCGGATTGTCTTCGGTTGCCACTGGGCGAGGGCGCTCCGGCGGTCCTGCGGCTTGGCACCACGTGCAGGTTCTCACCGTCTGTTCCACCATCGCATCCATTCCTGGGAACCATACTTTGGCTCTGAGCCTGCCCTTTGTCTTCACCACTCCTTGATGTCCCCTGTGGGCGAGGTCCACCGCTTGTTGAGCGAGGCTGGCCGGCATGATTAGTCTCGGACCCCGCAGAAGACATCCTTGGGCGTCCACGGACAGCTCACTTCTCACCTTTAGGAACGACTCTAGTGTTAGCTTGGCTTGGGGCGTTCGTCTGTTGAGCGAGGCTTGAATTGTCCTCCAATCCCCCGATCTGACAGCCTCCACTGCTGCTCTCACACACTCATCGCCTTCTGAGGCTTCTCTTATTGCGGCCAGGCTCATTGGGAGGGGCCGTGACCGTTCTGTCACGTACCGGACGTACTCCTCTGTATCCTCGGCCTCCTCTTTCTCCTCCGTCGTGGCTTTCCGCGGGTGTCGTGATAGGTAGTCCGCCGGGTTCGTGGCCCCTGGTTTATACTCCACCCGGTAGTCGTACCCTTGTAGCTGGAGTATCCATTTTTCAATTCGGGGTGGCGGCTTCGAGGACGACCCTTGGAAGAGAGGGATGAGTGGCTTGTGGTCGGTTGTCACCGTGAAATGATGTCCATACACATATACGTGAAAATACCGGCATGCCCAGTGGATTACGATGGCTTCTCGTTCAATTTGAGAGTACCGCTGCTCTGTTTCGGTCATGGACCGGCTGGCGTAGGCGATGGGGGCCCACTCCTCATTGTCCTGGAGTTGTGTCAGGACCGCTCCCAGCCCAAACGGACTCGCGTCCACTGCCACGTTGGTGAGCTTGGCCGGGTCGAAATATGAAAGGGTAGTGTCTGCGGACAGGGCCGCCTTCGTCGCTTGGAACGCCTGCTCTTGTTCCGGGCCCCACTGCCACGTGGTGGACGACTTGGTCAGCTCCCTGAGGGGTTTGGTGAGGTTGGAGAGGTCCGGAATGAAACGGCCGCAGAAATTGACCATGCCCAGGAAACTCCGGGCCTCCGAGATGTTCGTCGGAGCTGGGGCGTCTTGTACATCCTTCACTTTGTCCGGGTCTGGGGCCACCCCTTGGTCCGAGAATGTATACCCGAAGAAACTGATCTTATTCTGCAGGAACTGGCACTTCTCCCGGTGCAGGGTCAGGCCTGACTCCTGGATCCTCTTGAGGACCCCCCTCAACCGCTGATGGTGTTCCTCTATGGTTGACGCATATATGAGCAGATCGTCACTCACGTTGAGCACACCAGGGAGCCCACTGAGCACCTCTCTGATGGTATTTTGGAATACCTCGGCGGCACTTGAAATGCCAAAGTTCAGGCGCCGATACCGTCTGAGGCCCACATGGGTGGAAAAAGTGGTGATGTACCTCGAGTCCGGATGGAGGGGTAGCTGGTGGTAGCCTGACCGTAGGTCCATTTTCGAGAACCACCTGGCCCCGTTCAGCTCTCCCAGGATGTCATCAATGGTGGGCGTCAGGTGTCGCTCTCTTTTGACCGCGGCGTTGGGGAGGCGCATGTCTACACAGATGCGGACTTGTCCTGGCTGCTTCGGCTTCCTGGCGATGACGATCGGGGATACCCACGGGGTTGGCCCACTGACCTTTTCAATGATGCCTTGCCTCTCCAGGGCCTCTAGCTCCTCCTCAACCTTCTGCCGCAGGTGGAAAGCAATTCGTCGGTGCCTCAGGGCCACTGGCTGGACCGACGGGTCGATGTGTAGGGATACTTCCTTTCCTTTCAGGCATCCAATGCCGTTGAAGACCTCTCCAAACTCTTCTAGGATGGTGTCCAGTTCTTCCTCCAGGACTGCCATGGCGAACGATATCAACCTCAATTCTTCGGCCGCTCAGCAGCATCCCGCTGCCCTCTTCCGTGACGTAGACGGTGGTGCTGATGCTCCTCTCGCCATGTTGTATCTCTGTTTGGAAGCACCCAATGAGGGGGATGGGCGTCTTCTGGCCATATGCGAACACTCTAATCTTCGCCCCTCTGAGCGGGGGTTTGGCCCGCAGTTGGTGGTAGACATTGGCGGCCATCAGCTCGATGGAGGCCCCAGTGTCAATCGTCGCCTTTACTTCCTGTTGTTGGACTAGTATGCGACATTTCGGAAGTCTGCGCTTCTTCTTCTGTGGTTGGTGGATTGCAAACACGTAGTGGACTGGGTATTCTTCGGTGTCGTCGTCCATGTCTTCGCTGTCTGCCTCTTCGCGTACCGCATGGGCCGCCTCCTTCTTGGCTTTGGTGGACCGGCATACCGCCGCAAAGTGGTTCATCCACCCGCAGGCGCCGCACCTTTTCCCTCTGGCCGGACAGTCTTGCATGCGGTGGGGTTGGCCGCCACAGTACCCACAGTCTTTCTTCTTGGCCTCCGGCTGCCGTTTCCCTCCGGTTTGCCTCCCTTTTGGCCGCACTACGTTCACCGCTTCCGCCACTTGCACTTGCTCCGTCTTCACAGGGCGATGTAGGGCTGCCTCCATGTGCGAGGCTCTCGCTTGCGACAGCTCCTTTGACCGTCCGAGGGTGAGGATGTCCGCCAGGGGCTTTCCTTCTTCCTGGAGGACGGTGACACGAAGCTTAGACGAGTAGCACCCCTGTATGATCTGCCCTCGGATCTCCTCCTGCTCATCACGGAACCCACACGTGCTGGCTAGCTCCTTCAGCCTGCCATGGAACGCATCCAGAGACTCGTCCGCCTCTTGCTTGGCCTGACGGAAGATGAACCTCTCATAGTCTCTGTTCGCCATGGGCTCAAAATGGGCGTTGAGCGCGTTCAGCAATGTGTGGTACGTCTTCGGCGTGGCTTCCACGAGCGTTTTGTAGATGCGGTGGATGTCTTTACCTCCCAGGTGGAGCAGCAGTGCTCTGCGTCTTTCCCTTGCGATGCCAGCCCCCTCGAAGTAGAATTGCAGGCGGTCTGTCCAATCCTTCCATCGCGGGGCGAGGGACGACGGGGCACCATCCACGACAAACGGCTCGATGGCGGGAATCGACGCCATCTTGGCACGTGCGCAGCACGCGGTGAACGCTGGCTACCTCTCCTCTGCGTCGACGCCACTTGGCCTGCACTCCCCCGGGCGTTGTTCGGTGACCTCCCTCGCGCTGCTGCACCAATCGGGGACGCGCCTACCTCCGGACGTCGTCCGTGGGACTCTTCGGCGCGTCTGGGTCACGGCGATCACACCTGGCATGGGCCTGGATCGGAGGAGGGCACGGTGGTCTGCAGACTCCTCGTGGGGGCATGTGCGGCAGCACCTGGGCGAGACATATCCCTTCCAGGGCGTGGATTGGGGCTCCAGGGCACACACAGCAGATCTTTGGAAGGGCCCTCCTGGCACCTGCAGTTGTCTTCACCAGGCCTCCCAGCAGGCTCAACCGAGACACCATGAGGGAAGCAGCATGCACAGGCTTAGGCAACCTGAGAGGGCACCAGAAGCATTGTGGGGTGCCAACATAGCACAGCAGGGCTCACTTGACCCCTCGTCGCCAGTGTAATATTTGTAAATGCCTAATTAGCATGGCAGCGCGATCGCGCTAAATAAACACACGGGAGCCGGTATTATGTGGTTACACACGCGGCTCCGACTCCCGAGCCGAGGCCACGCCTCTTTATTATATCTAGCTAGCGTCTGACGTCACGCGTCAGCGCTAGCGCACCTCGGCAGCGCGGAAGGCTAGAACGCCTCGCGCATGCCGAACATTACAAGCCCCATCCCATACACGCTCAATGCGCCCCTCTGAAGTAAGGCACGAGGCGGAGGCAGCGCAAGTTCAGGGCTAATGCAAGTTCCTAGGTGCCTCCAGCACGTCCATTGCCCTGTAACTAAGCCCAGGGCTTTAAGTGGGCCGGGTCCTGCCGGTGCTCAGCAGGGGCAGTTCTATAAAGGAGGCGCTGAGACGGGTCCCTTTTGGGCTCTCCATTTTTGCCCTAATCCTCAGGGTGAAAATAAAGCATAACTCTGCAGCAGAGCCACCCTTCACTGCCTTTGATGCAACTTCAAAGAGACTCGTTATAGTTATTTCCCAGTCTCACCATTTCAGAACTGAAGCATTTTCATATTATGTACCACGAAGCCATTTTTTTTTTGCTTATGCAACTAACAACCATTGGCAAAGCCAATAGTCTTGGCCTGTTGTAGGTGCAATGCTCTGCCCTTGTTCCAGAGGCCTTAAACCTAAGTATGAACCAACATTGGAACGAATGTGCACTGCCAATGATGGATAGGAAAACATAATGCCTTTTATTTTATCCAGGCTACTGGAGCGTCCAAGCTTTGTAACAACAGCAGTTCCCTTGAGCCCTGCTTCCAGATGCTGTGACCCACGCGCTGCGCATAAACACGTGCAGCTGACAAGTTCACGCGCTGCCCTGTCCTCGCAGCAGGGTGCGCATTCGAAACACTAACCGCCCTCGTGGAGCGCACTCACAAGGGTCCTTTAGCTGCCTAGAGAGTCTGACATGGCTGTCCTCGCGGTGTCGTTTCGTGAGCGGGTTTCATTCCCTAACATTTGATAGCCTGCTTCCCGCCTTCATCGCGTTTCTTTCAGCCTGCCCTCAGAGGCTGCCTCCGAGGCCGCTGCGCCCTTCAGCCTTCACAGCAAGCTCTCACCGAAAGCTCCTCGCCTGCAAAACCCGATCCCGAGCAGGGCGAGTGACAATAACCCTGCGACGAACAATGCCCCCTTTGACAAATCCGTCTCACGTACGAGCGCTGCTGGGAAGGAATGCGTCGCTGAAAGCCCAGGCCACAGAAACAGCCCCGGTCTCGGGGCTCTGGCATCCTGTGCTGGCAAGGGGAGGCTTCACCCACTGCAGGTGCGTGGAAGACTGCCACCGAGATGCCCAGAGCCAGAGCTCCAGTTGTGTGCCACTACATATTCCTTAGTTTGTGCCAGTTATTTGTGAAGGATAAAGTGAGCCGCAGGAATACTGGGAGTGTTGTACAGCTTATTAATATTTTTTGTGTGCATTTTTATATAGCGCGAACTCGAGCGGAAGGTATCAGAGCGCTTTACATGAGCACCAGTTCCATTACAGACGAAAACATATTTTTTTTTAGGCACGGGGAGATGGAGTGATTTGCCCAGGATCACATTATGTTTGAGCCACCTGCCAGACTCGAACCTGGTTGCCCAGCTTCAAAGTCGGCCACTCTAGCCATTACGCCACATCCAATCCCCAGTAAATACAACACTGGAAACAATGCAATAAACACGTTTATAAACTAACAAAATTAAAGCCACCTCTTCTAGTACAGTGATGCAGCAATAACATGTATTCTATCTGTGGTGCTGTTAAGAATCAGCACGCTGTCATAGGATAGGGGCTGTCTGAGCGCAGGTGATTGGCACTAGGTTGCCTATCTCTATGGGCTTAGCAAGGTGGGAGAGGGATACAAGGCCTTCCTCCTATAGGACTGCCTATATGTTTATTCCCAGCACCATGGCCAAGGCCTAGAAGCCCTTCCACATTATGGAATGTGTATGCTTGGCACTGGGATACACACACTCACCCCAGCAGGGCTTTCGGCGCAGGGGAGTGGCACGGGGATTAAAGGGCCTCTGCGCCTAACGCAGTATTTGTTCATGAGATTGACATAGGAATGCAAAGAGTCATCAGTTGGAACAAAAGTTCTCCACTCTTCTTTGTGAAGCCCTGCAAACCCCCGCCCCTCCCCTGCCTCCTACCCCACCCCGGAAGGTCAGTATTCATGTGAGGCCATTGAGGGTTCTACTATTTCAACCAACCTTGAAACATTAGAGGTTGTCTCTGATAATTGGGGTGCGCAAAGTATACCCTCTTTTCAGCAAAGCAGCTATTGCCCTCTATTAACTGCCCCTCCCTCCTTCATTCCAGTGGCCAACTTCCCCCTGTGAAATGCTTCGCAAAAATATCCATTCTACATCCACATAACCCATCCTCAACCTGGTTCAGCAGGGACATCAGTGCAGGGAGGCTGTGGATGAGGTGTCCTAGAGCAGGAATCGTGCGCCACCAGAACTGGCATTTGATAGACTTCCCTATGTTGCCTGGCCTGGTCACCAGAGTTACACGAATACTGACCCTCTTCTGCCTCTTGATGGCTGTTAGTCTCACTTGAGAGGGTCCCACCTTCGGGAAGTCTGCACGGCCACCTTGCTACTGAACGTATGGAGAGAAGGAAGACTCACAGTCAGCAATGAACAGCTGGACTGCGCCTGCCAGGACAGAGCAACATTATCCTCAGTAAACCCCATGTAGCCGCCCAGGAACCACTAAGGTAACACCTGGGTTGAAGAGCTGCTCCGCCACTTTGAAGAAACAAGCAGGATGAGCCTGCTCCATCACCAACCCTGCTTGTAAGCATCCGGCACCTGTACTCCTCGGCCACCCTTGGAGGTCTGGAGGGATCTGATTTCAATCTTGGCCTGGGGTCGCATGTCATTGACTGGAGGAGGTCTCCCTGATTCCTGGACCATTGGAATCAGTTTACCATCGCTCAGGCCTTGAAGATATCGCAGAGTGAAGCCACAGTCACCAGTAGCCAGAGGGCTGTCACCCTTCCTGTTGCCTGTTGTGGGTGCCCCGAACTATTGATCCCCTCTCCACATGAAAACTCACCACATCTGGAGGTTTCTGAGATAGAGGCCCCTGCACATAAACTACTACCCAATGACACTAGCGTAAACTGTTGCAGAGGCCTGCCAATGCCCATAACACAGAGTTCAGTGGGCACAGGACTCTGGGCCCCAGTAAGCTGGACCTGTACTCTTCAGCTGCACAACATTGACAGGGCACCAGGTCACCCCTTCATCCCTGCAAGGTTTCCCTGGAAACAACTTAAAGAAGTCTGTCTACTAGAGTTGCATCCTTTTTGTTTTGGTGGTGGGTCTTTGGGTCAGATAAGAGTTCACAATCTGCTAATTCCTTAATAACCTTTACCCACAATCTCTGCCATTGACTCCAACGGCCCGAGCTGTTAGTTATAAATCTCGCCGCACAGGTATGTTCCGCTCCAAAGCCACCAAGATCATCTGCAGCGTACCACAAGGCTCATCTCTCAGCCCAACGTTATTCAACGTCTACATGGCACCACTCGCCCACGTCGCCCGACTGCACGACCTAAACATCATCTCCTATGCTGACGACACCCAGCTGATCCTCTCGCTCACCAAGGACCCCCACACCGCCAAAACCAACCTCCACGAAAGAATGAAGGCCGTCGCCGACTGGATGAGGAACAGCCGACTGAAGATGAACTCGGACAAGATGGAGGTCCTCATCCTCAGCTCCATCCCCTCGGCCGGGGACGACTCCTGGTGGCCGACGGCACTAGGAGCACCCCCTACACCCACCAACCACGCACGAAACCTAGGGGTCATCCTCGACTCCACACTCTCCATGACAAAGCAGGTCAACGCTGTCTCCTCCTCCTGCTTCAACACCCTCCGCATGCTTCGCAGGATCTTCAAGTGGATCCCCACCGAAACTAGAAGGACGGTCCCCCAGGTCCTCATCAGCAGCAGACTGGACTACGGCAACGCACTCTACGCAGGAGCCCCTTCCAAACTCCTGAAACGACTCCAACGCATCCAGAACGCCTCCGCTCGCCTAATCCTGGACATCCCCCGCCGCAGCCACATCACACCCCACCTGAAAGAGCTGCACTGGCTCCCCATCAACAAGAGGATAACCTTCAAGCTCACACGCGCACACAAGGCACTCCACAACACCACAACACCGGACCAGCGTACCTCAACAGATGACTCAGCCTCTGCACCCCAGCCCACCAGCTCCGCTCCGCAGACCATGCCCTCGCCACCATCCCCCGCATCCGAGGAGTGACCGCCGGCAGCAGATCATTCTCCCACCTCGCCGCCAAGACATGGAACACCCTCCCCATCCACCTACAGCAGACCGAAGACCTTCTATCCTTCAGGAGACTCCTCAAGACCTGGCTCTTCGAACAGTATCAGCATCCCCCCCCCCCCCCCCCCAGCGCCTTGAGACCCTCACGGGTATGTAGTGCGCTTTACAAATGCTATGATTGATTGATTGATTGATCAGGCGCCTCTGGTCCATTAATACATCTTGCAGCCCAAATGTTTCCAAAGTTAGCTGAGCCCCCACAGACTTTACATCGTTTGTTAACTTTGGCCACAGGTTTCAGTGTTGACTAGGTTCCTCGTGGCAAGTGCAAAGGAGCAATGAATGCTTATAGGATTGTTTCTTGGGCCCAACGGTGCTTGGCACTTCTGTTTTTTGATACATTTCCTAATTGTTCATAAGGAACAAAATACACACATGTAAAGTCAATTTTTTTTTCAACGCAACGTACTGAATGGACATTCAAATTAATAATGATTAATGACTAATTATCTCTGACTACTTAATACGCTCTTCCGTGCAATACCGACTTTACCCCCCTGCTTCTCAACACTGCCTGGTATTTGCATTGGATGAACTATGACATTGATGGTATTAATGACAGAACCATGTTATTCGACTGTTAGTGAATTTGTAGTGAATGTGATATTACTGCTTTTACTACTCGGCATGCTGTAATTCTGTAAAGCGCTCTGAGACCTGCTGACCTTCAGGAGGTGACTCAAGACCTGGCTGTTCAACCAGTAGCGGCAACCCCCCCCCCCCTTCCTCCTCAGTGCCTTGAGACCCTCGCGGGTGAGTGGTGTGCTTTACAAATTCTGTGATTGATTGATTGATTGATTGATACCTGCAAGGGTCATGTTTGCGCTATAAAAATCTATTAAAATAAAATAAATAAAAATAAAATAATTGGTATCTAATGTGTTACAGCGTTTCTGAGGTTCTAGGCCCCACAGTACCTTCTGGAGTGAGCCTTGACCACTCATCCCTTCTAACCTGAGAAAGATAAGTGCTGGCCATTCAATCTGAGTGCAATAGTATTGTGGCCCTAGGACACTGTTGTAATGATCCTATGTCTGGTGCTGGACTCATGCAATCCCTAGACATGGTATCTGACATAAGTCAGATTCCAAGTGTGTTTGAAAGCAAATGTTCTCGGTTATGTCAGTGATGAGTTGTCATTGTGCTGTGACAACACATTAATGAGAGGTGACAGGTTCCTACCATCCTTAAGTTTGAGGAATACACTTGTGTTATTTGCCAATGAGGGTCATTTAGGCCAAAGTCTGACCCAGCATCGTCTTATGTCTTAGTTTTGGTGGCCAGGGCCGGATGATCAGGTGATGACATGGATTGAAAGGTGTCCCATTTGTAAGGAAGAGGAGAGAGATTGAAAGTGGGCTCAAAATCTACCCTGGGCATTTTGCAGACCCTGGCGAAGAGTGGAATAGCATTTGTTTAGATTTTATTGGGCCCATGGGTGAATTACAAACAGGAAACAGATTTGCAGTTGTGGTCATAGATGTTTTTACCAAGTGGTTGTGTGTCATGTCCTTGAATGCAATTGCCAGGAAGCCACTATCCACAGTTTGAACAAAATATTTTTAGAAGAAGGTGTCCCATCTGTGCTCATACCGGACAATAGCACTCAGTTGGTCTCTTGTGAGAAGAAGTTCTTGTCAGAGTGTGGCATTACCCACCATCATACTGCGGTTTATAGCCCACAAGGAAATGGCTTAGATGAAAGGGCCAATAGGCTTGCAAAAGAAGTCATTCAAATAGTGAGTGTGAGCAGACAAGATGTGAGTAAAATGGTGGCAGAAATGACGTGGGCCTATCGCACAACAGTTCAAGGGATTAGCCAGAAATCACAGTTTGAGCTTATGAGTGGGAGAGTTAAGGTAACCAAATTGGTACCTTTGTGGGTGAAGGTGTAGGTATCAAATGTAACCCTGGGCGTAGTTCGCGAAGTAGCGCTTCGCGAAGCTACGCATAGTGCACTTCGCACTACGCGAGCTACGCGTAGCACTTCGCGAACTGCGTAGTACCTTGTTCGCACTGTGCAAGTTGTCGTTTTCAATGATTGCACAGTGCGGACAAGCAACCGGCACTGTGCAATCATTGAAAATGGCATCTTGCACAGTGCGAGCTGTAGTTTTCTGCTGCTCGAGTAGATTTTTACTCGAGCGGCAGCTTTCTCAACGCGAACTGGTAGTTTCTCATCGCGAGCGTTCGCGAGCATATGCGACCACTCGCAATGAGAAACCTGACCTCCTCGCGTTGGGAATCTCGCCGGGAGGGTTATTTTCCATGCTCGCGATCGCCAACTTGATGTTGCTGATCGCGAACAAGGAAAAAGTCTCGCGGGGATGTCATTTTGCTTGCTCGCGGTCGCCAACTTGACGTTGAGGACCGCGAGCAAGCAAAAAATGACCGCAGCACTACGCAACACTACGCTACGCGTGTTTGCACTGTGCTATGTGCAATTTGCGTAGTGCGAAGTAGCGCGAACTTCGCAAACTACGCGAGCGTAGCGTAGTGCTTCGCCCAGGCTTAATCAAATGGAGGGAACTGTGGTGTCAAAGGAGAGAGAGATGCTCCAATGATAGCCTTAAAATGGCGATTGGGTTAAGATCGGGGTAGGAAGAATGATGACTGGGACTGTCGGGGGCCCAATATGGTGTTTGTGGGTGCCCCAGGTGGGCACTCACCTGTTTTAAAGGTAGGCCCTGGGGTCTGTGGTGCCATAATAGGCACAAGGAGAGTGGCAGCACAGCCCCCGCTCCCCTTTAAAATAAAAGTGGCGTTTCTGCGATTTTCCATGCTGATGGACAGCTCAACTTACCAAAGGGACCCGCGCATGCTCCCACTGATTTTGATGGTACATTCTTGATACAGAGGAATATGAGTAACGTCTGGCAAAGCTACACATAAACTACTACTTGATTCAGATTATAGTATTCTTTGACCCTTTGCTTGATTTCCTTAATCCAAAAAGAGGCATCACCCAGTGAAAATGTGCATTTCAGAACATGGAAGAAAAACATGGAAGTAGCACACTGAGGCTGTTCATGCCACTAGAGAAAACCCTGCAGCAACAAATGATGGACAGAATGCTGAATATATCAAACCTTCACTCAGCAGTATCCAGTGAGTTCAAGAAGGGAGGTATGGCATTCCATGGAGACTCCCAGAGACAGGTGAGTTGGTTACGTGGTAACTTGGTAACTATGTCAACTGATTGATCCATTTGTTTATTCAGTGATGCACCCCATCTATTTATTTATTCAACCATTTTTTCAATCGCTATCCCATTTGCACTGTTATTAAGTGACTCTCACTGTGTCCCATAATATCCTTAGGCTGCTCTCACTCCTTAATGCCGTTGGCAAGTGGAGGGCATGCTCAGTATTTTGCAGGACTATAGAACCACGCACTACTTGCCATGTCCTTGTGCCTTAAAACTGAATTAATTATAGCAGCTGCTAGAACCCTTTATCTCAGCAGGGCAGTAGGGCCACTGTCCTATTCAGTCACCATTACCCTCTCATGGTTCCTCCCCGTCCCAGTCCTTACAAAGTGAGGCAGTCCTGCCTCCAACCAGCCAATCAAAATGCTAGAATTACAAAAGTCAAAGGTCACATAAACCCCTCCCACCCACCGCCATGCCTGTTTTTTTCTTGCTCCGACGGCGGTCGGTACGCTGGTGCTCCGTGTCTCCTGTTGGTGTTTCCGGTTTGGACGAGGTCTGTTGCAGTGATGTGAGTTTTTGTGCAAAATGCTTTCTTGGTCTTCTCTGTGTGCTTTTGTCACTGATTTTGTTTTTGTTTCCTGGGCGGCCGTACCGGTGCTCTGATCGGCCGCGCTCCTGCTCCCTGGTCTGGACGCTCCCCTCGCATGTGCTGGGCTGGGGAGGGGAGCGTTTCCTATTGTCCTGGCCTCGGGTCGTTCTGGTCTTCGGGTCTTCCTCCTTTCCTAAGGCTCTTCTGGCAGTGGAGGCTAGGTTGACCTTGTTCCAGGATCTGGGGTTCAAGTTGAATCTGGTCGAGTCTCATCTAGTTCCTGTTCAGAGACTTCAGTTCATCAGGGGTCTGTTGCGAAACCTCTCTGGGGGCGGTTTTTCTCCCTCCTGTTCGGATCCTTTCCCTGTAGACTCTGTTGGGGATCTGTTGAGTCATCCCTCTGCCCCGGCTCGTGTTTGGTTGCAGGTCCAGGGGTTGATTGCTGCCACCACTGCTGTGGTTCCTTGAGCTCGCCTCCATCTCAAGCCCTTGGTGACTCATCTGTTGGCTCGGTGGGACTCCTACCTGTCGGATTACGAGACTCTGGTTCCTCTCTCTTCTGCACTAGTTCGGAATTTGGACTGGTGGCTTTGCACTCCCGATCTGGAGAAGGGGGTGCAGTTTTGTCTTTCACCTCCCCTTTTGTTGACCACGGATGCAAGTCTTTGGGTTTGTGGGACCACGTTGGGGTCCTTGGAGGCCAAGGGTTGGTGGTTTCAGAGGGACAGTTGGCGGTCATCTGGGAGGCGGTGCAGTTCTTTCAGGTTTATCTACACAGGACAAATCAGTTGGTTCGTACCGACAATCAGGTGGCTCGTTGTTACTTGAACCGTCAGGGGCGGACCAAGAGCACGTCTCTGAATCTGCTGGCCTCCATGATTTATGCTTGGGAGGAATCTCACCTGTTGGCCTTGAGGGCTGTGTACATTCTGGGACAGTTGAATTTTCATGCGGACGCTTTGAGCCACAACCTTCCATCCTCTGTTCTGTACCATCTCTCTCTTCCTCTGTTCCAGTCCCTTTGTCTTCGGTTCGGGACTCCCTGGTGTGAGAAGTTGGCCTGATATATGATGTCACTAATTCTAGTGTACACCTTGTATCAGTCCAAACAACCCTTATGGTGATTGGTTGTAAAGTCAACCTTATAGACCAGCTATCCTAGTGGTAGCATGGACAAGAGCAGGCTTAGGCTAAACTCTGAATGGCATGTGAAGCCAGCTGTTATACCATTTGTACCCCCTTGAATATCAAATGAAAGGACACCACAACAGATATATAAAAAATAGAATGTATTTATTCTAAGTCAAAACACCCTCAGCACTCTTTATGAGATTAGAGGTAGGTACAACACAATCTTAATCAAGCATACATAAGTTACACAGGTAAGTAATACAGTTAGGCCCTAGGGGCCACGCAAACCATATACTAAGTAAGTGGTATAAGAACCACTGTCACAAACACAGGATAGGCCTAGGCCTAGGGAATCGCTGGGGCTACACTATACTACCAGGAGTTAGGAAGTAGGAGGCCCACGGGATTCAGGTGCAGAGTGGAAACACTCACGCGTAATGCGTAAAAGTCGATAGAAATGAAGTATTTAGAAGTAAAGAGTTTTAGGACACCTTGGAAGTAGCTAGGAGTTAGAGACTTGATAACTAGACCCTAGGATAGTCAATACCCCGGTGAGCACCGGAGTACTCATTTTACGTAGCCCACGGGCTGCGCGTGCACAGGTGTGAACTTGTGTCGGGTTTCGTCGTCGTCTCCTGTGGGTGCCTGAAGAAAGATGCTGACAGGCAGTCAGTGAAGAGTGTCCGGTGGATCCCAAGATTGGAATCAGGAAGAAGGAGACCTGCAAGCAGAGGGGACAAAGTCTAGATCACCAGCCAGGTGCCAGGAACGAACCAGGCGATGTCGTGAAGATGCAGGTGAAGAGGTGAAGCTTGTTGCAGCAGCCACGGGTACCAGGAGGTGTCGAGGATGACCAGAACCAGGAGGCAAGCTGTCCCACAAAGGCTCTTACTGACGGCGGCGTCGATGTCGAGTTAGGACCCAACAAGCCTTGGCAAGCGTAACCCACGCAGGATGGAGGACGTGCTTCTGTTGCAGACCAGGAAGGTCTGGGGTGCTTCCCTTTCACAGGGGAGCGGGTGCCAGTCTGGAGGAGCCGGACCAGCAAGGCAAAATTGAAGGTTCGTCGTCACAGAGGTCACTAGCCAATGGGCCAACAACCGGACAACACGTCGGGCAACCCAGGTGCAGAAGGGCCCCACGCAAAACACGTGAAGTGTGGGGAGATGATCTTCTTTGCAGATGGTGCTCGGGATTGGGGTTTCTCAATTCCCCAAGCACAGCCTCGAGGAAGCCTCAGAAGTTGCGCTAGTCAGTTACTAGCCACTTTTCCCAAGTCGCCGGTCCCACGTCCCTCGTTGCCTCCACGGGTCTCAGCTTTGCTGTAGATGTGGATCTGGTTCAGAGGTGTCTGGAAGTCATGGCGCTGGTCAGTCTCTGCAGTCGTCCCTCGTAGGATCAGCTGCAAAGCAAGCAGCGGTCTCTGGATGGTGCCTGGTTGCCCAGGGTGGTCACTCCTTGGCCACAAGGGAGATTCTTCAGTCTTCTTCCGTAGTAGAATGTCGAAGGTCCAGAGTTTCTGTTCAAGATGCAGGTTCAGGATAATCCAATTCTGCAGGGCTCAGCTACCTTCTAATATACTGGGCTAGTGGGCTGGGCTACCTGCAAGGTCCCTCCTATGGGTGGGACCAGGAAGGGGAGTGGCTACACCCCCTTTCCTTTGTCCAGTTTCGCGCCAGGGCTGGGGCTGGAGTGCCCCAGCACCTGTTTGAACTGGACTATGCATGGAGCACCTTATGTGCCCCAGGCATGTCTCATTCCTTTCATCCCTCCCTGCCCCAATACACTAAAGTCTGTCTGGGGAGGTGCTAGCACCTCCCCAAGCAGGAAACCTATTGTCCAGGCCTCCCTGGCTGGGAGGGCTCCCAGCTGCAGGAGGTCAGACTCGTGTCTGTGGCAGCAGCATCCATTTTGTGATGCTGAGGCTTTGGTCAGAATTAAACAGCAAAGTAGGATTTTAACATGTCTCTCCCTCTAGAAGGGAGGAATAATATCCTCATCACCAGAAATGGTATGGGGGTATTATTCCAAAGTGTTAGACATCTTACACGACATGTTTTGATAAAGCCAAACCATAGTTACCATAACCGTTTAAGATCATAAGGCACTTTAAGAGTATATGGTAGGCGATATCATAGAACAGCTATAAGGACATGGTTCCGAAAGCTACAGACAGGCTCAGCTCATGCTAGAGCACCATCTCACATGTTACCAAGCACTTTGCCTCCAGGATTGTTAAGGCCTGCCAGAGGAGTGGCTCACAGGTACACATGTGTCTATTTTAAGGGTAGATATAGGTATACTATATCTAAGCAAGGGGTGATTACACAACCTTGCCCCAGCTGAGTGATCAGCCAGTTGTGGCTGATTGGAAGGCCATGCCAGGGGTGGCATAATACATGCTGCAGCCCCTGGGAGGCCTAGGGTACACCTATGCCTTGGGTACCTAGGGTACACTGTACAGTGTCCAATAAGGTGATCCTTACCAATTGGGTATGTACCTAGGGTAAATGGAGTCCATTTTAAAGAGAGAGCAGACAGCCTGAGACCCTGAATTGCAGTATCTCAGGCCAACTAAGTTGAAAAACCAGCTAGACACTAGGCAAAAAGTTGGGGGTAACCATAGTCAGATATTCACCTTCCTACACTGGGATCGAGCTCTTTGCCTCTCCTCACAATGCTCTTCTCCCCAGGTTTTGTTTGGAGGTGATGTGTCCTCAGGCTTGGGCGGTGGATGCTCTTTCAATTCCCTGGCCTTAGGGCTGTCTGTATGCCTTCCCTCCTATTCCCCTCCTCCCAAGGGTGCTGAAGAAGATTCGGGTGGCGAGGGTGTCTGTCCTATTGATTGCTCCCTTCTGACCTCGCCGCCTTTGGTTTTCTCTCCTGTTGCAGCTGGCGGGGGTGGTTTGTCCTGCTTTCTTTGGTTCTGGCTCCTCTTCAGTTTCCGCTCCTGTCTCTGCCTTGTCTTCATCGTTTGCAGCTGACGGCCTGGCTCTTGAGCGGTTGACGTTGGAGTCTTTGACCTGTTCTTCTGTGGTGGCTCGTGACATCCAGTTGTCACGTTGGCCTTCAATCCTAAAGTGCTATGGTCGTCATTGGGGCTCTTTTGTCTCTTGGTGTTCTTCACATAGTGTGGACCCTGTGCTAGGGATCCTGCTTCTGTGCTGGTTTTTCTCTGGGATGGTTTTTTGAAGGTCATTCCCCCTTCCACTTTGTCTGCTCAGTGGGCGGCGGTTCGTGCTTGTCTGGGTCCTGGGGCTTCCTTGGAGGTTGTTGCCTCTTTGGTGAGTAGGCTTCTTTGGAGCTTTAGGCTTCATCGCCGGTGTCTCCTGTGCTTGTGCCTTCTTGGGATTTGCCTACTGTTTTGCGGGGTCTGAAGTTACCCCCTTTTGAGCCCTTCTTGGACGCGGACTTGTTGTGGTTGTCCTTTTAGTTGGATTTTTTGCTGGCCATCACCTCCGCTCGTCGGTTGGGTGAGTTGGATGCCTTGCTCATTTCTTTCCCTAATTTGCAGTTCCTGCAGGATTGGGTTGTTTTATGGCTTGATCCAGCCTTTCTGCCTAAAGTCTCTTCCAAGTTCCATTTGCAGCAGGAGGTGATACTTCCTGACTTGCCTATGGAGGGGGATTCCCTTGTTCCTTCTTCAGTAGATGTTCGGAGGGCTCCTCAGATTTACCTCCAGCGTTCGCTGGGGTTTCGGCTTCCTCCTGCCCTGTTTGTCTCCTGTGTGGGGGGGGGGGGGCGGGGCTAAAGGGAAGAAGGTTTCCACTTCTGCGATTACTCGATGGGCGCGTTTGGCGGTCTGCCAATCCTATTAGTCTGTGGGTCTGCCTCCTCCGTCTCAGGTCGTTCGACACGTTCTGTGTCCGCTTCCTGGGCTGATGCAGTGTGGGTCTCTATTCATGAGATTTGTAGAGCCGCCTCCTGGCAGTCCCATCACACGTTTGTCTGGCATTATCGAAGTGATGTTTTACATGCATCTGTTGACTGTTTTGCTGTTGACGTTCTGAACGCTGCTGTTCGTTGATCATTTATTTGATTCAAGTTTTGTACTTTTTGCATGGATCCCTGGTGTCCTGCGTTTTTAGGTCGAGGACTACCGGTCTGCCGAAGGCAGAACCGGAAGTCGAGATTTAATGTTTCCTAGAGTGGCTCCTTAGCCCGCCTCTCTTTTTGCCTCTCCTCCATTGGCTGGCTTCCTAAACGGAGGCCCGCCATTGGAGGAGAGAGCCGTCCCTCCAAATAGGCTCCGTCTTTTTCAGATTCGGGGGCGTGTTCCTTGCTGTTCTTTCCACTTTTTAGCCACGCCCTTTTAGAACAGCAGGAACACGCCCCCGAATCCGAAAAAGTTTCGGAGCTTCCATCCGCCATTGTTTTGCTGTCCTCTGGCCGTGAGGATCTTCGTGCTGTTGTGAGTATAGTTGGCGGCGCTGCCCTTCGATGAGCAGGGATCCGCACCGTGCCTTGGACGCCTTTCCCCCTTGTTAGACTCTCTCTGTAGGTGGGGCCCCTTACAGCTAGTAATCACTCCCGACATGAGACATAGCGTGTGCGAACACCATGTCACTCGGACAGCACCACTGACTGAGCGGTGCCTTGCAGCTTTGCGCAAAAAGGTCGCGAATCCGAATTAACTCATTGGTTCGATTGGAGACTCACCCTGTGAACAGCCTTGAAGCACACACAATGGTCTGCACCGATTGTTTCACCGAAGTGTCACGCTTGGAGCATTAGTTGTTTTAATAGCCCCGTTGGCTTTAACGGAGGCTCGCACCGGGGAATCGCCGTCATTATGACAAAAATATCTGGCCTCTAAATTCATCTAGGGATATAGACAAAAGTTTCGAGGCGTGCGTATCCTTGCTATGTGTTTTAGCTACCCAAGGCCAGTGGGGAGGGGTGGGGGCTGGCTTGAGGAGGGAGGGGGCTGGTGAACCTGTTGAACTGCTGAGTTTGAAACCAGAGAGCACGAAAGCCGAGTCCGGCTCTCAATCCGGAACAAAGGTTGTTTTCGGGTAGAAACCCCTCTTCGGGACCACACAGAGGTAAGGACACTCGCGCCCGGGGCTCTTAATAATTGCACATGTATTCGGACCTGTACAGCCACGCTGTTAGGATGTTTTGCGTTCTCAGTGCTTGGCGTGGTTTATTCCATTCAGTAGGAATGTGGTTCTCTCTCTCTCCTTTTAGTTGTTTTTAATTATCGTATGTGTTTTTAAACTACCATGGACGTTGTTTGCTCGGTACAAATGGCGGTGGGCTGTGTTAACCTGTTGGGTAGCAGAGACATGAAAGATTTGGTTGGTGTAGTTGATAAGGTTCGAGTCTCGGCGATGACTCCACATCCTGTGATTTTGGGCAAATTATTTAATCTCCCCGTGCCTACCAAAAATGAATGTATCTGTGTGTAATGAGATTGCTGCTCGTGTAAAGCGCTCCAATACCTCCGGATCGAGTTCGCGCTATATAAAACTGAAGAAAAAACTCCCTTGCATGCATTAACTAAAACTCTCAATGAGTGCGCGCAGTTTTGGGTCGCTTTCTTGCCCTTTCGGTGATACTAGAACATACATGCCAACATCTTAAAACTAGCAAGAGGCACATTTTGGAGAAAAAAAATCGAGTTCAGCATTGTTTCTCGGCGCTTTGGCGGTATGTCAGAACACCGAGGCTAATAATATAGACATGTATTGACCCCCACGAGATCGACGACTATTATATGGTTCGGATCACCATACTTGTGGAGTGAAGAGTCACTATTTTACCTCTCCGGTGAGGGAGTGGCCGCCTGGCCATTGGAAGGATGACGTGCGTCAGCCTCTGCTCCCCAGAGAGTCTCTGTACCCCCAGCCAGCCTCTGTAGATGCAGTACCCAGCCAGTCAGCACGTCCCTGCACCCTCAGCCAATCTCAGCGCTACCAGTCTCTGTACCCAGCCAGTCTCTGTACCCTGCCAATCTTTGTATTCGAACCAGTGACCGCATTCCCGGCCAATTCTCGTAGCCACAGCCCTGCGATTCTTCAGCACAAATATAATGAAGTCCATGTTCTCCACTTTAGAACACAATTAAAAAGTAAATGTAAGTACTGTAACACTTATTTGTATTCGTGAATGAGCTCAGAGCAAATGCACTTTCAACTACTTCTCTCTCTAAAAAGATCACTACCTCACTCTCTCACTCCCTCACTCTCTATATCACAACTTCACTCTCTCTCTAACTCACTACATCACTCACTCACTCTCTATCTCTCTACCTCACTCTTTCTATCTCACTAACTCACTTTCACTGTCTCTTTCACTACCTCTCTCTATCTCACTACATCACAACACCACTCTGCTTACATCTCACTACCTCACAACATCCCTCTCCCTCACTACATCACTGTTTCACTACCTCACTCTCTCTCACTACATAACTCTCTCTACCTCACTACTCCACTCTATCTCACTACCTCACTATCTCACAACTTCTCTCTCTCAAAACATCACTACCTCACTCTCTAGCTCACACCCTCACAACTTCACTCTCTCACTCACTACCTCAATCACTCTCTATCTCACTACCTCACTCTTTCTATCTCACTAACTCACTTTCACTCTCTCTTTCACTACCTCTCTCTCTATCTCACTACATCACAACATCACTCTATGCTTATATATCACTACCTCACAACATCCCTCTCCCTCACTACCTCACTCTCTCTATCTCACTACCTCACTCTCTATCTACCTCACTCTCTATCTCACTACCTCACTCTCTATCTACATCACTCTCTCTCACTACCTCACTCTCTATTTCAATACCTCACTCTCTCTCTCTATCTCACTACCTCACTCTCTCTCTGCTAATGCAATAGGTATCACATATGCAAAAAAAGCTAATGCCAATAGAAATGACAATGCCATTTATTTAGGGATACAAAAATGATAAAAAAATAATGAGCAATACCAATAGCTCTACCTATAATATTGCCGAGACCATTGCATTGTAAATGCTTGTTTCTTCCTGGTTCTCTGCTTGTGAGTTCCTCACTTTGTTAGAACTGGGACAAGGAGGACCCATGAAGGGGTAATGTCTTGTTACTTACCGGCAATCTTCATTACCCCTATTAGGGTCCTCCTCGTCCCAGTCCTCTTCCCCCCCTTCCTCCGGCTGTGTTTGTATCTGGGACTTGTTGATAACAGGCATGGCGGTGGGTGGGAGGGGTTTATGTGACCTTTGGCTTTTGTAATTCTAGCGTTTTGATTGGCTGGTTGGAGGCAGGACTGCCTCAAGTTGGTAAGGACTGGGATGAGGAGGACCCTAATCGGGGTAATGAAGATTACCGGTAAGTAACAAGACATTTAAATGCCTCCTCCTGACTTTCAGGCCATATATGGTTTCTGGCTTTATCCCAGGACATGCTACATTTCTTTCCTCCTGTATGCATTTTAATATTCATTGCAATGTTCATCTTTATGTTATCATCTCGATAGTCACTTCTGCTTTGCGTTACTTTCTGCGAGTGTGTCATCTGTTCCATGCAGGTGTAGTATTGCACCAGCGCATGCGCCCTGGCCAAGGACCTGTCAGAGCCCAGCTGTGGGAATAAAACAGGCCTCAGTTCTGATGTTTGATGATAAACTGCAGAGCCAGAGGGTGATGCAAGACCAGCTGTCTAGTGACTTGCAGTCGTGCAGTACCCACATATTGCGTTGCTACAAGCCCAAATTTCCAGATTACAGCAACAACATCTTGTTGTTGATTAAGTGCAGCTTTCTGATGAGACCTCCTACAGACGCAGAGTGCGTGTCCCTGCGTGCGCGCGTGTCGGACATCTTGTGACTACCACCGCGCGAGGGAAGCTACACTGCTGTTGCACGTGATGTGCGTACTCACTGTGCATGAGAGAAGCTTGCTCTGCTGCCCGTGCTGATTTTTTATAAATGTGTACTGTTAGGGCTAACTTGCCTGGCTGCTCTACGCCAGTGCCCGTACTACGTAGTTTAGTGAAGCTTAATATAGCCGTATCAAAATACAAAATCAGAAATGATTGTCTTTGCCAATGCGAGATTGCTAAAGAAAAATACACGTTGGTTTAGATAAGATTATACTGAGCTTGATTAACACACACAGCACATAGCAACATGAGCGGCTAGGGTGCAGGTGGACTAGCCGTATCTATGTTGGCTTATATATATCTGTGAGATATCCAAGACAAACACACTTGCGCGTCGAACACATATTTAAACAACACGCTCTCTTCCTCTGGGCAGTAGTTGGGATCTCACCTAGATGCTCACACTGGATCTGTTCCTCGTAGTGAACAACTCTGGTATTTGGCATTGTTTGCTATAATCTTTCAAAGACGTCCAAGTGTCAGAAAGAATAGGGTCATGGCCAGTTGAAGGCATGATAAGGCCCATTTCAAACAAGCATTGTCAAAGCCAATAGGTCTTGCCTATTTGACACCTTTTGGCTTTGCAAATGTGTTTTTAGCCATGTTGTACATCAAAGTGGCTGCTGTTCAGCTTGGCTAAAAGTTAGTGGCATAGAGTGGAATGGAGTGTCTTAAGAGTGAAGTGTCGTCAGGTGGTGTAGAGTGGAATGGAGTGGCGTAGAGTTGAGTGAGTATTGTGGAGTGGAGTGGAGTGGCGGAGAGTGGAGTACAATGTAGTAGTGAAGTGGCATGGAGTAGCGTAGAGTGGAGCAGAGTGTCATAGAGTAGAGAGGCATAGAATGGAGTAGTGTGGAACAGTGGAGTGTAGTAAAGTGGCATAGAGTGGCATAGAGTGTCGTAGAGTGGAGTAGAGTGGAGTGGAGTGGCATACAGTGTAGTATCATAGAGTGTCATAAAGTAGAGTGGTGTACAGTGGAATGGAGTGTCGTAGAATGGTATAGAACGGACTTGTTTTGCATAGAATGATGTTGATTGTCATAGAATGGAGGGGTGTAGAATGGAGTGGCAGAGGGGAGTGGCATAGAGTGGAGGATCTTAGAGTGTGAAGTGGCGTGGATGGGATAGAGTGGAGTAATGTGTTGTATAGTGGCATGGCATAGAGTGCAGTGGCATAGAATAGAGTGTGAAGTGGCGTGGATGAGATAGAGCGGAGTAATGTGTTGTATAGTGGTGTGGCATAGAGTGATGTGGCGTGGAGTGGCATAGAGTAGTGCAGAGTGGAGCAGAATATTTTAGAGTGGAGGGGCGAAGACTGGTATAGAATGTCATTGGCATGGCCGCCCTGCATGCTGACAGACGTTGGCGGGCAGGGGCGGTGCATAGGGCCAATAAAGAGGGTGAACTCTCTTCGTGTTCCATCACGGATTCTCGCCAAGTCCTCCCGCTGTCCCAAACGTCCTAGCACTCACCTGCATCTTCCTTCAGCTACGCGTCGGGTCGCAGAGACGTCTCTGACACGTTCTCACAGCGGCTCCTTGATCCTTTTCCTTCCGGGTTGCAGCTCTTCTTCCTGGGGCAGGAGGTTCTTCAGTCTCCTTTCCTCGCCAACTGCTTCAGTCTCCTGTGGTCCTCTCCTGGCCAGCTCTTTGCTCTCTGCGCAGATTCTTTCCTACGAGGAATAGACAGAGAGAGTTGTTGAAAGAATCCTAGTCCCCAGTTTCACAGTAGGATTAAATAATCCTGAGTTTATTATATTGTTACATATCTGATTCTATACATTTCAGGCAATGTGGAGTTTAGGATTCTTCCTGGATTTTTTTCTTCCACTTATTTTCTCATGCTGTTGAATAAGAAAATGGCAATCAGTTCATTATTTGTGATATTTAACGATAGTTTATTCTAATCAAACCCAGCACCCCTTTTGTGTACTTTTGTTTGATTTTTTATCCTGTCAAGGAATATAAGTTTTTTGTTTGTTTCCTAGTAATTCAGGATTGAGTTATTTTTTGGGTTTTATGGAACTTAATAGTTATCCTCGTTAAGGTTAGTATTGTTCACTCCTGTCATGATTGAATGCTGAATTCTGCTCTCCTAATGTTAATGTGTAGTACGTTTTCTTATATACACATCAGTTCTAACTTTACTTCCTACATGTCCATATCTTCAATTGATTTGGAAGAGGGATGTCCATCAGGTATATCCCTCTTACATATATCTTATGTATTTATTCATATTCGTATCTTTGTATGTAAGGACAGTACATACCACAGATAATTTTCACTCTTTAGGAGGTATATACAATCAAACCCATAAGAACATTGTGCCAGAAGTACTATCATGTTCTACTCCTTTTCCCTTTCCTTGTTTAGTTTCCCCTCTTCCCCACTTTCACCCCTTTGGCTTTAACGGAGTTGGGCTGAAGTGGTGGGTGAGGGAAGTTGGGAACCAGCATCTCTTCATCCAACTCGTCCCGGTGAAAACACCAGGTGAGCTCCACAGTCCGAGAGTGGGGCATACAGTGAAGTAGAGAGGATTGGCTTAGAGTGAAGTGGCATAGAATGGAGGAGTGGTGTACAGTAGAGTGGTGTAAAGTCTCTGTTGTACGACTGGAGCAGTAATAGGATCGGGTTAGTGTGCTGCTGAAGTAGCAGATGCACAATTGCCGTATTGCTCTTCTTCACCACTACAGAAGACGTTTATAGTTGTAGTAATTGGCGAAGAATTTCAAGGTACTTTGTACTAATTATTTGTATGACTCCTTAAAACACATTTCGTTGACTATCACCCGACAAATTGTAGAGATACTTTTATATTTTTGGGTATTTGATATTATGCATGGTAAATGTAAAATGAATGTAATAATTTATTTCATAACCATCGCCTTTTATTTCGACACTAAGATTATATTTTTCCTTTTTTACCTATTTCTATAGCAGGGAGCTAAAGCCAAGACCTTGTTTGGATACCTAACCAAGTGCTTGTGCATTTCAGCTATTTTCCTAAACTCTTTTCTTCGAGAAACACAGCTTATTTCATTCGACGTTTCTGTGTAATTGGAAACACATTGGGGCAGATTTATGTTGCACTTGCGCCACTTTTGCGCCGCCGTTGCGTCACTTTTGTGACGCAGCAGCGGCGCAAATCCTGCGCCATGGTGCGGGGTATTTACAACGTGACGCATCTGGGAGATGCGTCACGTTGTAAAGCCCTGCGCCACATGTAGGCGTTCCAGGGCAGGTGGGGGCGTTCCGGCGCAGGTACGCCTCCTAAAAGTGGCTGAGTGAAATCTACAAGATTTCACTCAGTCACTTTTAGGCCCATGCTGCGTCAAAACCCTGCGCCTGCTTGAAGCAGGCGTAAGGATTGACGCAGCATTGTACAGATAGGGCCCCCCAGAACATTGCTGGAGCTGCGTCGCGCTTGCGACGCAACTCCAGCAATGCGCCACTTTTACGGCACAGATGCGTCACGCATCTGTGCCGTTTTTGCCCCATGGTGCGCCGCATTATAAATGCGGCGCATCCATGGTGGCGCAGCTGTGGCGCATAATAACTGGCGCATCCCTGCTGATATGCAGGGATGCGCCAGTTAACATATATCTGCCCCATTGTTAAAAAAAGCAACAACAAAAAGTTCTCTTTTCTCCGTTGTTTTGACATTTTTTTTTATGGATATTTTTTATTTCCCAATTTGGACTGAGCAACGCCTTTGTCATAATGTGCTTCAGCACACAGTTAAAACAGGCTAATCCCGTTATTAACCATCGTGCAAATAAATACTGTGCTACATTATCAAGATATATATTTTCTGATGTGCTGCCCTCGTGTTAATTATTTTTGCATTTTACAACCTATTTAGAATTTCTTTAATGACTTTACATGGTTTCGCCATTTCAGTTTTTATTTTTAACAAATATAGGGGCAGATTTATGTTAACTGGCGCATCCCTGCATATCAGCAGGGATGCGCCAGTTATTATGCGCCACAGCTGCGCCACCATGGATGCGCCGCATTTATAATGCGGCGCACCATGGGGCAAAAACGGCACAGATGCGTGATGCATCTGTGCCGTAAAAGTGGCGCATTGCTGGAGTTGCGTCGCAGGCGCGACGCAGCTCCAGCAATGTTCTGGGGGGCCCTATCAGTACAATGCTGCGTCAATCCTTACGCCTGCTTCAAGCAGGCGCAGGGTTTTGACGCAGCATGGGCCTAAAAGTGACTGAGTGAAATCTTGTAGATTTCACTCAGCCACTTTTAGGAGGCGTACCTGCGCCGGAACGCCCCCACCTGCCCTGGAACGCCTACATGTGGCGCAGGGCTTTACAACGTGACGCATCTCCCAGATGCGTCACGTTGTAAATACCCCGCACCATGGCGCAGGATTTGCGCCGCTGCTGCGTCACAAAAGTGACGCAACGGCGGCGCAAAAGTGGCGCAAGTGCAACATAAATCTGCCCCTTAGTTTGCCTCATTTCTTCAGTCTTGAACGTAAGTGACCAACGTCTCTATATAAAACAACCGCATTCAGTGGATAACTTATTTAGATTTCTTTCCATATTGTGTGGTCCTCTTCATATGACTTTATTTTCCCTAGCTTTATAGTAGTTGCCTGTTTAAACCGGGAATATTGACAGCCACACTAAATGCATGATCGACTCGTACTGATCGACTCCTGAGGCGGAAGCCGGGAGAGACTGCTCGAAAATTTTAAAAATTGAAGTGTATTTCTGTGTTTTTAAATCTTTTTGTCCACTTACCCTGAGCGCTTTCCCTGAAAAAACGCCAGTTATTAACCCTGCTACAGCGGATTTGAGCGCTGTTACAGGGAAGGATTCCACTGCCGCCATCGCGGCTCGAATGCTGGGACACGCCCACTCTTGAGGCCACGCCCATTCAATACCACCTACAAATGTGCTTTTCACGTAAGCGCAGCGGACGAGCGCAGCGGGCGCGCCGGCAGCGCGCCGAAGGCACGCCTAAGGCAAGCCCGTCTGCGCCCGTCCGCGATCGTATGCGGTCCAGGGCCATATCCTATGCCCCTGGGGAGGACCCCATTCGATGGAGCAAGCAGGAACTACTAACCTTTCACCGCAACTTTGCTGAGTCTTGTAAGCATAACTTGAGAGTGGAGGATAACATAGGCTGCGAATATTGTCACTTCTCCTATGATCCTGGTAGGAATACGGCCACTACGGACTACATCATGCATTGTGGACTGCTCAATGTACGCTCGCTACGGAAACACAAGTTGGACTTACATGATCTACTCACTGAGAAACAGTGGGATCTTGTGTTTCTAACTGAGACATGGCTAGATGAAGGATCTACACCTGACGCCCTGGAGGCGCTCCCAGAGGGATATATAATACATAGACTGGATAGACCCACAGGTAGAGGAGGGGGTATTGCAATTGTAGTCCAGGAAAGTCTACGATGCCAACTAGACTATTCCCCCATCCTGGACAGCGAGGCAGGGAGTTTCACTATCAAAGTGAATAACGGCTGCACGCTGAAGGGCATGTTAATCTATCGACCCCCAGGCCCTATAGCCAGGTTTGAGGAGAGTCTGGTTGAGGGCATCATGGAGACTGCGCTATGTAAAGACAAATTTCTGGTGCTTGGAGATCTTAATTTACACCTTAACAACCCCTCAGACAATGTCAGCAAGAATTTTTGTCAGGCATTAGGAGCCCTCCAATTAAATCAAATTGTAAATGGTCCCACTCATCAGTTAGGACACTTGCTCGATCCTATATTTGTTAATTGGGGGGAAGTAAAAGCCATGACCCCTATCCCTATCCCCTGGTCGGATCATCACATAGTACCTTTCTCTATACGAATTCTTGGAGGAAGATCTCCGCAGCCAACGGCATTGTACCACCTCAGGCGGAGATGGGCCACCTTCTCTCAGTCTAAATTTTGCGAGGCGTTGACTAAAGGGGGGAGCCCTGGGGGAGATGATGTAGACACGGCCAACACTAATCTTTGTAAGCGCATCAACGAGGCGCTAGATTGTATAGCTCCTCTCTCAAAAGCCAAATCAGGTGGTCGGGTTCAAAAAACTGCCCCATGGTTCAACGATGAACTACGAGTCATGAAAGCCGCACTGAAGAGAGTCGAAAGACAATGGCGTGGGGCTCTTTCCAAGGAAACTAGAAATGCCTACTTGATTGAGAGGCGACTTTACCATAAGGAAGTCTAAAACAGCATATTACACGACTAGAATTAGCAGAGCTGGTAACTCGATAAAGGAGCTTTTTTCGCTCTATAAAACTCTCTCGAGTGGAAAACCAGCTACTGCCCCAGATGATTGCTCGCCTGAATCCTGCGATAGGATTGCAGATTTCTTTGCTGAAAAAATATCTAAAATGTATTCGGCATTTCCGATTCAACCCATTAATGGGACAGAATTTGTGGAAAGCCCTAGGGAATGGGGGGATAGACATAGATTGACCAACTTTGTCACCCCGCCTCCAGAAGATCTCTTAAAAATCTGCAGATCTGTAAAGTCGGGATCTCCGCGGGACCCTACTACACCTAAACGTCTAGAGGATAGCCTAGTGGTATTGGAACCTTACATTAGACATCTATTAGACGTGTCCTTCAGCACTAAGACCGTGCCCAAAGACTGGAAAAAGGCGGTGGTTCTACCCCTTAGGAAGAAACCCAATATCAGTTTTGATAAACTAGAGAACCTCCGGCCAATTTCCCTTCTACCCTACTTGGCCAAAGTGGCTGAAAAAACGGTCAATCTGCAATTGATGGATTTCGTGGAAAAGGCTGCCTTATTACACGATACCCAATTTGGCTTCCGTCCCCGCCATTCAACGGAATCTGCGCTCCTGATGGCTGTGGAGACCCTACGTCAGGAGGTGGATGAGGGTCATACTATGGCCCTCATCCTCTTGGATCTGAGTGCAGCATTCGACACTGTAGCTCATACCACCTTGCTACAGTGTCTGAACAGTGGAGGAATATCTGGAGCTGCACTCCAATGGATCCAATCGTTCCTGACTGGGAGAAGCTTCCAGGTCCGCCAGGGTGATTACTACTCCAGGGACATGGGATTGGGCCAGGGCGTTCCCCAGGGATCGTCCCTGAGCCCCACCCTTTTTAATCTTTATGTTTCCCCAGTGGCTCCGATTGCTGTGGGCCATGGGCTGCAAATTGTGTCCTACGCGGATGACACGCAGCGGGTTATCTCCCTTTCACGCGCGCCCGGCCTTGCCATGGACAGTTTCAGGGCTTGCATGCAAGATCTCGCAACCTGGATGTCCACTAATTGCCTTAAATTAAATGGCAACAAGACCGAGGTGCTCGTGGTGGGGAGGAACCCATCTGTTTGGTCGTCAGCGTGGTGGCCCCATGCTTAGGTGAGGTCCCAACACCTCGTCAGGAAGTCAGAAACCTTGGGGTCTGGCTTGATGCTGACCTGTCATTTGGACCCCAGATAGACCGGGTGGCGGGTGTCTGTTTTAGCATTTTAAAAAGCCTACGGAAGGTCCTAGTTCTCCTCCCTACGTCCGCCCGTAGAACGCTGGTGCACGCCCTCGTCACATCGCGTCTAGACTACGGCAACCTATTATACTTGGGAGCAACCTGTAAGGCAATAAATCGCCTTCAGGTGTTACAGAATGCGGCAGCCCGCCTCATTTTAAAATTCCCCAAAAGATCGGCCTCCAAAGCTGCCCTTCAGACTCTCCATTGGCTGCCAGTAAGGAGCAGAGTTGAATTTAAAGCCCTCTGTACTTGTTATCGCATCCTCACTGGGAAGGCGCCTGCACCACTCCAGAACCTAGTCACCAGGCATGTACCATCACGCACTTTGCACTCCTCACATGGAGGCCTATTAAAGGTCCCTAGGGTGAGAAGGGCCCGCATGGGAGGAAGATCCTTTCGCTATTTGGTGGCGAAGAGCTGGAACGCTCTACCTCTTAACCTTCGCATGGATCCATCTGAATTTAGTTTTCAGAAGAAACTAAAAACCCATCTATTCTCTAGATAACCGGGCCCACTCTTTACTTCTGCTTCTGAGTTCTTTCAGTTCAGCGCCGGGACACGCTTCCGAGCGTAACCATGCGCTTTACAAAATTCCCTTAATAATAAAAGTAGCATGGAATGTTACAGAATGGAGTAGTGTAAAATGGAGCAGAGTCTCATTGAGTGGAGTATCATAGAGTGTAGTTGCATGGAGTAGTATACAGTACAGTGTCGTAGAGTTGAGAATAGTGGAGTGTTACGGAGTGGAATGCCACAGAATGGAGTGGCACAGAGTGTCGTAGTGTGGAGTGCCATAGAGTAGAGTGGCGTAGAGTGTATTGATATTCAGTGGAGTGGCACAGAATGGAGTAAAGTGGCATAGAGTGGAGTAGAATGATGTAGAGTTCCCTAGGGTGAAGTGACATAGAGTGGAGTGGCATAAAGTCTGGTAGAGTGGAATCATATGGTGGAGTGGAGAAGAGTGTTGTGAAGTAGAGTCGAGGGTTGTAGAGTGGATTGGGAGAGAGTGTAAAGTGTCCTAGAGAGGAGTGGTGTAGAGTGGAGTAAAGTGGTGTGGCGTGGCATAGAGTGGAGTACAGCATCATAAAGTGAAGTGGTATAGAGTGGAGTAGCATAGAATGTCATAGAGTGGAGTGGAGTAGAGTGTAGTGGAGTTGCATAGAATGGAGTAGCGTGGAGTGGCATAGAGTAGAATAGAGTGGCATATAGTGGAGTGTCATATTTAAGAGTGGCTTAGAGAGGAGAAGAGTAGAGTGGCGTTGAGTGGGGTGTCAGAGAGTGGAGTGGCATATAATTGAGTGGTGTAGAGGTAGGTAAAGTGTCATAGAGCGGAGTGCAGTGGAGTAGAGTGTCGTAGAATGAGTGACATGGAGTACAGTGGTGTACCGTGGAGTGAAGTGGCATGGAGTTGAGTGGAGTGTCATGGAGTGGCGTAGAGTGGAGTGGAGGGACATAGAGTGGCATAGAGTATCATAGAATGGAGTGGAGAGGAGTGACAGAGTGGAGTAGAGTGGCGTAGAATGGAGTGGTGTAGAACAGAATAGTGTGGTACAGTGGAGTGTTGTAAAGGGAAGTATAGTGGCATGGAGTGGTGTAGAGTGGCATAAAGTGGAGTAGAGTGATGTAGAGTGGAAGAATAGAGTGTCATGGAACAGAGTGGCATAGAGTGCTGTGGAGTGGTGTAGAGTGAAGTAGCATGGCGTAGAGTGAAGTAGAGTGTTGAGTGGGGTGGCATAAAGTGCATGGGGTGGTGTAGAGTAGAGTGACATTGACTTGAGTGGCAAAGTAGAGTGGCATTGAATGGAGTAAAGTATTGTAGAGTGAAGTATCATTGAGTGTGAAGTGCTGTAGCGTGGAGTGGAGTAATGTGTCATAGAGAGGCATGCAAAGAGTGGACTGGAGTGGCATAGAGTGAAGTTGAGTTTCATGGGCTGGTGTGGTATAGAGTGGAGTAGAGAGTCATAAAGTGGAGTGGCATAGGGTGAAGTGGCATAGAGTGGAATGACAGAGTGGTGGAGAGTGGAGGAGAGTGTTATAGAGTGGAGTGGCGTAGAGTGGCATAGACTTTCTTAGAGAGAAGCAGAGAGGAGTAGCGTAGAGTGGAGTGGTATAGACTGGAGTAGTGTCGTTCAGTGATGTGGCCCAGAGTGGAGTAAAGTGGCGTAGAGTGTCATAAAGTGGAGTGCTTTAAAATGGATTAGAGTGTTGTAGAGTTGAGTGGCGTGGAGTGGTGTAGAGTAGAGTGTCGTAGAGTAGAGAAGAGTGGAGTGTTAAATAGTGGAATGTTATAGAGTGGAGTGGCATAGAGCATCGTAGAGTGGCATGCCATAGAGTAGAGTGGAGTGGCGTGGAGTGGCATACAGTGGCATGAAGTAGCATAGCGGGATATAGAGCGGAGTGGCCTACAGTTGCTTAGACTGAATTAGAGTGGAGTGGTGTAGAGTGGAGGGTCATAGAGTTGCATAGAGTGAAGCATAGTGAAGTAAATTGGCGTAGAGTGGACTAGAGTGATGTAGAGTGGAGTGGCGTAGAGTGGCATAGAGTGACTTAGAGTGGAGTGGCCCAGAGTGGAGTAGAGTGGAGTAAAGTGGCATGGAGTGTCATAGAGTGGAGTAAAGTGGCATGGAGTGTCATAGAGTTGAGTAGTTTAAAATGGAATAGAGTATCATTGAGTGGATTGGAGTAGAGTAGAGTGTCGTAGAGGGGAGAAAAGTAGATTGTCACATAATGGAATGGCATAGAGTGTTGTGGAGTGGCAAAAAGTGGCATAGAGTTGAGTGGGATATTTGAAATTACCTTTATATTTGCACAGACATACCATTTTACTGATAAAACTATACAGAGCACAAACAAAAATGTGTAGAAATTGACATCAGCTAGTGTATTGATTTGTTTTGATCATATTAAAATATTTGCTTGCACCAAACTTTGGAATTAGAAAAAAATGTGTTTCATTTGTGGTTTCCTAGTTCTGATATATTCTGAAAGATTTGTACAGTTAATTTACTGGCATTTAAATTTTCTTTTTTGCTAGCAAAAAATTAACATCCTACAGCTTTTCCCAGCAACATTGTCACATAAATCCTCTCACTTTGCAGTCATAGAAAGAGAAGTAAACACCAATCTCCCTTGGAAGACGGAGCCTCATATTTGACCTCTGTCTGTGCACAGTAAATGTGACAATCTAAAAACAAAATTTAAAGGCTTGTTTATTGCTTGTTCACTTCTAAACTCCAGCATGGTTATTTTGGGGGTGCTTCAGGATCCCCCACTCCCCTACCTACTGTGCCTATGGCAAGGGTATGAAATTGACCAAGGGGATTGTTTAAGTTATGCTCTTAGTAAGAAGCACTGACCAAAATAAACACGCTTGTAGACTGAACATTGTTCCTCACAGGCATGCAAGATTAGTGGCAAAGATAAGTTGAATCAGTCAAGAAGAAAGATAGGAGGCAGGAATCTTTGCCTTAGGAATGAGATATATAACACAATTATATTTCCAATGGAGAGGTAAGGAGTCTTTCAGTGAATGCATCAGCAAATCTTGATAGGCTGAAGGCAACTAAACCGTTGGTTGATCTTTTTCATATTTATTGGGTGGTTCCATATTGTTTAGAGTAAAACAACTGAAACTCTGTGTCTTTTCAAACTTGGGACTGAGATAACAATGATTCAGATAATGGTCTGAGGAAAATTGATTTGTAAGTCTTTCCAATATTGTATTATGATGTCTGAGCCAGATGGTTACTAACATAAATGGGAACAGAAAAATCAATTAGATCAATTTGTATTGTTTCGTAAGGGCCCATTGGTGTAACCGTGATCAGTTGTAAAGTCTCATGAGAGATGTCTCCTGATACAACCCTTTGATGGCTTCGGGTCTTTTCTTTTTCTTTCTCAGGATATGCTGTTTTTTTTGTTTTTTTTTAAATGCTCAGTCCAGGAAACACCCACATGACCCTAAATCAATCAATGCCTAGATTATGTGTTTTCCTTTAGGTAACGACCAGAGAACGTTCAGATAGTAATAAGCTTTTTGAAGGTGGACAGACTCTTCCACTGTGAGCTCGCTCTCCATAGGTCTAATAGCTAGAGTTGAGCCTGCCCATTTCTCACCCAAGTGTAGACACTGTAGCACAATGGCCAGTCCGTGTACAGTAAAGACAAAGCCCCTGTCAGTGTTTCTGTTCTTTATCATCAAAGTAAAGCATTTTGTGAGGGTTCTGTGTTTGCACAGGCTGTTCTAGAGGAAGGCTGGGTCTGGGGATTCACCAGGAGCTTAGGACCAACTGTGATAAACAAATTGTTGCCTCTCCTGTTTTCAGCAACCCTGCTGATTATCAATTTGTATTGAGAGATCCATAATGTTTGTAGTAGTAATAGGAAGATTCACTACTAATGCTAAGATATCCTTAAGCTTTTCTCAGAGTCCTTAACAAAACTCCGTGGCAGCAGCTTCATCTCTCCTTACAGCTTCAGCCAAGTATTGTTGAAATTGACAGATATCTGTTACTAATTCCTCTCCCCCTGTTTCAACTGTAGAAGCCATGCCTCCTCTGATGTTTTACAAGGATGGATTAAGAATTAGTCTGGAACTGAAGAAAGTTGTAAGGATGGGGTTCTGATTTAATATTTTGGAATTCTTCTTTGAGTATAATTACAGAAAAGTCACTTTCCCTGGATCATTATGAAACTGTAGGGGCAGAGAAATGAACTAGTTACTTACTGGTACACTTCATTACCCTTGTGATCATTCTCCTTATCATAGTTATAACTTGTGAGGCCTTATCTGCCTCCAGACAGAAATTGTTTCTCCAAGCTGTCTTCTATTTCTTGTTTAAAATAAACAAGATATGCATATTTGCCCTCCCCTCCACCCCCTTCCTGTGGTCTCCAAGCTCATAGAACTGTGTCTCAGGAAGGGAGAGAGGGTGGGATTTTACAATGATGAAAAGGACTATCCTAAGGCTAATGAAGATTACCTATAAGTAACTAGTTCATTACCCCCACGGAAGTCCTCCTTGTAATCGTTATAACTTGTGAGGATGTACCCAAGTGCAAAACACAACACAGACATAATTATGTCCTTCTAAACAGAAATGTATTTATAATTTCTTCATTGTCGCTTAAAGCACCAATACACTAAAATTGTCTGTGTCTCTTGAAAACGGACACAGGCCCAGTTAAGTGCTTCAGTAGTGTTTATTTACCCGTCGCCATGTATGCATGTATATATATGTATGTATATATATATATATATATATATATATATATATATATATATATATATATATATATATATATATATATATATATATATATATATATATATATATATATATATATATATATATTCCAAAGAAGCACGAGGCGTTCCCCAGTTACCGGAGCTTCTGGCTCTTCGGGGCGGTCTCACAGATGGGCATGGGGAAGCCCATTACTCTTTCTCAGCCGAAAAACACGAAGTGAGGCCCAATACATTTGAAGTGCTTTTATTTCATAATTTTCTTGCTTTTCAGGCGCCTGCCTCCATTTGCCCAACGTTTCGGCGTGATGCCTTGTTCACGGACTGGAAACACAAGCGCCCAGGTGCGCTTGAGTGTGCTTTTAAACTAGTGCAGCACGTGACTGTCAATGTCGAACTACTGATCCCAAAGTGCTTTGTGCGAGTTGGTAAACTGCATGGTGAAAGTCACAAAAGTTCTAATCCTTGATGGTAATATTTATCACTTTGCACAAGCCCGATGTTATAGTGGAATTATTTATAAAACAGTCATGTGAGTATGATTTCGCCGCTGCTTCTCAAGTGAGTATCAGAAATTTGGCAAAGACATCTTCAAAATGCACGATCTCGACAGCCTGTATGTGCTGCCAGAATCCCTTCCACGCACCAACCTTGTTTGCTCCAGTGGCGATCCTTTGTAGGCTGGGAGGTGCGAGTGAGCCTAGCTCCTCAATTAATATTCCAAAGAAGCACGAGGCGTTCCCCAGTTACCGGAGCTTCTGGCTCTTCGGGGCGGTCTCACAGATGGGCATGGGGAAGCCCATTACTCTTTCTCAGCCGAAAAACACGAAGTGAGGCCCAATACATTTGAAGTGCTTTTATTTCATAATTTTCTTGCTTTTCAGGCGCCTGCCTCCATTTGCCCAACGTTTCGGCGTGATGCCTTGTTCACGGACTGGAAACACAAGCGCCCAGGTGCGCTTGAGTGTGCTTTTAAACTAGTGCAGCACGTGACTGTCAATGTCGAACTACTGATCCCAAAGTGCTTTGTGCGAGTTGGTAAACTGCATGGTGAAAGTCACAAAAGTTCTAATCCTTGATGGTAATATTTATCACTTTGCACAAGCCCGATGTTATAGTGGAATTATTTATAAAACAGTCATGGGAGTATGATTTCGCCGCTGCTTCTCAAGTGAGTATCAGAAATTTGGCAAAGACATCTTCAAAATGCACGATCTCGACAGCCTGTTTGTGCTGCCAGAATCCCTTCCACGCACCAACCTTGTTTGCTCCAGTGGCGATCCTTTGTAGGCTGGGAGGTGCGAGTGAGCCTAGCTCCTCAATTAATATTCCAAAGAAGCACGAGGCGTTCCCCAGTTACCGGAGCTTCTGGCTCTTCGGGGCGGTCTCACAGATGGGCATGGGGAAGCCCATTACTCTTTCTCAGCCGAAAAACACGAAGTGAGGCCCAATACATTTGAAGTGCTTTTATTTCATAATTTTCTTGCTTTTCAGGCGCCTGCCTCCATTTGCCCAACGTTTCGGCGTGATGCCTTGTTCACGGACTGGAAACACAAGCGCCCAGGTGCGCTTGAGTGTGCTTTTAAACTAGTGCAGCACGTGACTGTCAATGTCGAACTACTGATCCCAAAGTGCTTTGTGCGAGTTGGTAAACTGCATGGTGAAAGTCACAAAAGTTCTAATCCTTGATGGTAATATTTATCACTTTGCACAAGCCCGATGTTATAGTGGAATTATTTATAAAACAGTCATGTGAGTATGATTTCGCCGCTGCTTCTCAAGTGAGTATCAGAAATTTGGCAAAGACATCTTCAAAATGCACGATCTCGACAGCCTGTTTGTGCTGCCAGAATCCCTTCCACGCACCAACCTTGTTTGCTCCAGTGGCGATCCTTTGTAGGCTGGGAGGTGCGAGTGAGCCTAGCTCCTCAATTAATATTCCAAAGAAGCACTAGGCGTTCCCCAGTTACCGGAGCTTCTGGCTCTTCGGGGCGGTCTCACAGATGGGCATGGGGAAGCCCATTACTCTTTCTCAGCCGAAAAACACGAAGTGAGGCCCAATATATTTGAAGTGCTTTTATTTCATAATTTTCTTGCTATATTACATCACTGTATTTAGACACTTATTTACCCATGTCTTCTTCCATTAATTTTTAGCTATACATATATTACAAATATTTTTTTTTCAGAAAGACACATATGTCATCAGTGATGTAATATCTGACATCATCAGCAGAGGATTGCGATCGCGTGAGTTATAGTTGCCTGCACTAACTATAACGGGGGAATTTCAATGGTTTTTCACGAGTGAAATGTCCAGCTAACTATAACATGTGTGAAACCTATGGTTTTTTAAGTGAATTTGCAAGGTTTTTTAAATGCTAATTCCTAACTGTAACGTGTGTGAAACCTATGGTTTTTTCAGTGAATTTGTACGTTTTTTTAAATGCTAAGTTATGTATTTTTTATTTTTTTTAAAAGTTTTTTCACCGTGCGCGTACCGTGCGCTGTGGGCGCTTGGTGCGCTTCGCGCACCGAGCGCTCACGATGCGTTGTTCGTGCCGTGCGCATACGGTGCCCGCACCCCGCGATTTTTTGCAAAAAAAAATATTTATTTTTTTACCCTTGGGGGTCCTTCAGTGACCCCCTGACAAAGGCTAGGGGGTCAGGACCTGTCCATCCTGCCCCCTTCTCACGTTTTGCCCCTTTGTTTTACATTGCCTCAGACTGCGAGAGACAAAATGGCGGCCGACACTTCCTGATTTCGACCGATTGGAATGTTTACTGACATCTAACAACTAATCAGAATTGCGCTTGCGCACGTCACCGTGCGCGTACGGTATGCTTACCGTTCGCGCACGGTGCGCGCCTATAGATATATATATGCTTTTAACTGCAATTTTCTCAGGAACTAATGAACAGATTTATACCAGACCTGCAAAAGGCACATCCCTGAACTGAGGACTACCTCTCTGCCAAATTTCAAGTAATTCTGTTCAGCCGTTCGGGCTGTAGCTTGGACTAAAGGTCCTATGGAAAAATGCATGGGGAAAACGTGTTTTGGGACCCCCCCTTTTTCTCAGCCCCCGCTTGACGAATCCCCCCGAGACTTTCAGGGAAGGAGCGGAGCGGAGTGCCCCACCTATTTTGTAAATTTCGCGAGGCTTCGTCAATCGGCGCCAAAGTTATTCCAAATAGAATGTTGCGGATTTCCTATGGAAACACGGTCCTAACTATAACTATCTACTGGCGACCGCCAGTAGATAATATATATATATATACCTACCAAGGTAAATGCTAACATAGCGAATGTGACGGCAGCGACGGAAGGGATTTGGTGTGAGGAATTCCCCACTCCAATCGTTCTGGGGATGTGAGCTTTTGTTCAGGACAAACGTTCATCCAGCATCAGCTGGCGACGAAACATTGGTGTCTAAATGTCCACACAAATTGAAATTAAGATGCTGAGTACGGGAAATGATTGAGCAATGGATCACTGTTGCCTAAAGAACAAGAACTGTTTTCATTAATTAACATTCACTTGCCTTTCCCGGTGCATTTTGGAAGATGTAGGACTAAGAGTCACGTGACACCGATTCACCTATAAGAATGCACGCAGATATGCACTGTTTGTGAGCTTTCTCTCCGTGAACAAGGCTAACCCCGAAACATGTTGGACTGAGAAAGCATGTTGCTGCATTTCCTGTAATAAAGGCACTTATCTCCAGAAACGGGCCTCTCTCTCTGTGCTTCATGTGGTGAAATTGACGGGCGTCTCCGTGCCCGCCTTCAGAGGCCACCCTGTAGGGTCGGGGGCTCCTGACTCGGAGGTGTTGTGTGGATATATATATATATATATATATATATATATATATATATATATATATATATATATATATATATATATATATATATATATATATATATATATATATATCATGAAGCAACACCACTCCTGCCTCAGCCCATGAAGCAGCTTCTGCTCTGGGAGATGCTGCAATGACACTACCTTGCTAAGTCATCCCCAAATAAGAATAGACCTGAGAAATCGTATGCCTGTCCCATCTACTGATAGTTGTATTAGATGCCTTTTTCCCTTTACATGCTGCCTCATGAGAAACAAAGGGATATTGAGAAACTCTAAAAGACCTCGTCCTCTCCAGGTGAAATTAAAGGGGCTTTCCGAACATCCAGGGAGTAGGAAATGTTGTCGGAGTACTGGGAAATGGGAATAATTACCTCCCGAGAGTAGTGGAAATTAGATTGAACCTTAACCTTAAACTTTGGATCTGTCCTCATGACAACCTTATCTGGAAAGAATTTAAAATTAGGGTAAGTTATAAGTGAGGAAGACAACTTCCCTATCCTCCTCCAAAAAGTAATGGCGACTAATAATGTAACGTTGGAAGAAATCCAAGCCAACTTGATCTAAAGTCTCAAAAGAGTATTTCAGCAAGCCCTTCAGAACCAATGACAAATCCTAGGAAGGAACTGGGAAAGGAGCCACAGTTTTTTTTAAATCGAAAGCATTTGATACATTTCTTTGCTAAAGGAAAAATAACAGATAGATCCCCTCTGGATTTCCTCCAAGACCTAATGACTGCTCACTGGGAACATAAGGTTCAGGGAGCTAACCCGTTAGTAAAGTCATCCCTTAAGAAATCCAAAACTTTAAAGGAATCCCTAGAGACTGGATCACAGGGAATTTCAGCACACGATGCACAAAAACATTTCTAATATTTAGAGCAATCTTTGAAAGTTGAATCTTTCTTGGCTGATTGAGTATCACAGGCAACCTCCTGTGAACATCTTAACTGTTGCAACCCAACCCTCTCAACTTCCAGGTCGTCAACCGCAACTGGCTGAGCTGCCTGAAAGTTAGATCTCAAAACTGAATTGGCTTGAGATTGAAAGGTAGTGGGAGGTGGGGTTCTGTATCTAGAAGATTCAACAATGGAAACAATGGTATCCTCAGCAAGAACTGTGCCATGCGAATCACTGTCACTTTCTCTCTCCGAATTCTCTGAAGCACATTTGAGAGGAGAGGAATCGAACGGAAAGCATACAGAAGTTCGCGAGGTCATGGAATCAACAATGCCTCCACCCCCATGTCTCCTGACTGTCTTTTTCTGTAAAAAAGCAAATAAGAGGGGCATTCAATGGGATTGTAAAAAGATCAAGCATCGGATAAACAAAGTGATTTGTCACCTGCTGAAATGTCCGAAAACTGAGGTTGAAATCTATTGATGAGAACATATTCCTGCTGAACCTGCCTGTTTGCATATTGATCACCTCTAGAATATGCATCCCTGATTGATATCAAATTAATTTCCTCCCAGGATAGGATTACATCTGCCAACCTGGCTAGGGACTGAGACTTTGTTCCCTCCTTTCTGTTTATGTATGATTCACCACCTGATTGTCTGTTTTCACAAAAGCTGGATGGCCAATCACCCAAGGAGCAAAGCTGAGAAAAACCTTTTCTTTCACAGCATGTTTTCGCCAATTGGAACAATTGTGAGACTCTGACTGAGACCACCTGCCCTGAGACTGCCCTGAGACTCGCTTATCCCTAAAGTAGTGTCCAAACACCACTGATGTCATCAGAGCCAATGGAAGTAGATCCAATAACTGAACCCATTTTTGGAGATTTAACAGAGACAGCCACCACTGAAGGATCTGACCTATCTCATGAGAGACTGGAATGTGAGTCTTGTAGTTCAAGGATGCTGGGGACCAATGAGCTAGGACATGTTGAATCAGTGGCTTCATATTTAAATGGGCCCAGGGTACCACTGCCGTACAAGATGACATCAGACCTTGAACTTTAAACAATTGGCAAACAGGAGCTGATTGAGCGTGAAGAAGCACTTGGAGGTGAGATTGCAAACTCAGCATCTGCTCTTCCTGCAGGAAAACTCTTGACAAATCACTTTGTTTATCCGATGCTTGATCTTTTTACAATCCCATTGAATGCCCCTCTTATTTGCTTTTTTACAGAAAACTCTTGCCTTCTTTGTATGGAAGAGAGCCCCAATCAAACTCTTCTGATGTGTTGGAGAAGTTGTGACTTGTCTTCATTGAGGAGAAACGTCTTCCCTGGAAAGAGAGGATGCCACAATTAGCCAATCATCCAAGTAGGGAAATACATGCACCCCAAGAAAATGCAAATGTGTGACCACTGGTGCAAGCACCTTTGTAAATACTTGCCTTGAAGAGCAGAAGTCAAAAGGCAGAATCTTGAATTAGAAATGTTTTTTCCTGACTGCAAAGTGAAGGAACCTCTGGAAACCCACATCAGTTGGTACATGGAAATAAGCATCTTGCAAGTCCAACATCATGAGGAAGTCTGCCTGAGAAATCAAAGGAATTAACATCTGTAGGGTCACCATCTTGAAAACAATCCTTTTTACAAACTTTTTGAGGTTTTTCAAACCTAATACAGGACTGTATTTTGTGACGATTTTTGGTAGCAGGAAGAATAGAGATTAAAATCCTGTTCTCCTTACTGAGTGGGGTATAATGCAATTTCCTCCTTCTGCGAGAAACTCTGTATCCCTTAGAGTAAAGCTTCTCTCTTCAATGGATCATTGGGCACCTGTGTCTGGACAAAGAAAGGTTTGGGTGGTAGAGACTGGAGCTCGATCTGGTAACCTTGACTGACCATGGCCAGACCCATCTGGCCATAACAACTTCTTGTCAACGATCTGAAAAAAGGCATATTCTTCCTCCCACCATAAGAAAGTAATTGTCATTGCTTTAGCTGAGGCTGTTGGAGACCCTGAGGTGCTGTGGTTGGGATTTCCCAGCTGCCACTGTCCCCTGACCTCAGGCCCGGCCCCGAAAAGGCTGTTTGTTTTGTGTTGTTTATTAAAACGCTTGTCAACAAATGATTGTTTATTGTCATAAGGTCCTAAAGGCTGAAGCAAATTCTTCTTTTCTGCAGCCTTTTTCACAAGATCATGAAGTTGTGAGGAAAAGAGTCTATCCTCTGTAAAGGGGAGCCAAAGGTCAGAGGCTTATGAGCTTGCTCCAGTTTCCACATGTTCAGCCACTGTAAACGCTGAGCAGCAAAAGGGGCCCCTGTAGAGGTAGACGAGGACCAGAGGACATCAAAGGAAACATCAGAAAGAAATTGCGCCAGAAGTTCTATACTTCCTGAGATTTCCGTAGTGTCTTTCTGATCTAGAAAGCAGCCAAAAATACCTGGTAATATTTCAAAAGAGTCTGAGAGGAGTAGGTGGCATAAATTGCTGCCTGCATCCCAAAACGTGCTGCTGCATAGAACCTTTTCTAAGAACCCTCTATCTTCTTATCTGTTCGGTCTGACATGGAAGCCAATGATATATCAGGTCATACTGGCTTTGGGACCTCTGCGTACTCTTCCGCGTATTGGCAGTTCATCTGTAGGAGTCTTATATCGGGGGGAAAATCATTTTCTGGCATTTCCTTTGGTGGAATCCCAACATTTCTCTGTAACATGCTTAAGCAATTCCTGTAGATGAGCACCATGTATATAAATATATATATATATATATATATATTCTTGAGCTCCGCCGCTCCTCCACCTCGGGAAAAAAACGAATGGACCACAGTAATGTGCCTTTTTTTTGGATTATTTATTCAGGGTGCAGGTCTCGCCACAACGCGTTTCAACCACCACAGGCCTTGATCACATGACATTTGATGAGCATCATCGTCGTGCTTTTAAAGTGAAAAATGCTCGTAAATACAAAACACATGTGCAAACATATCCATAGACATAAAAGATATTCCTGTTTTTCCTGGACATTGCTGCTAGAGCCCCCATCCTATACTGTTATAGATATTGTTAAAAAATACAATTCATAATGTAAGGATGTAAAAAACGCCCTGCTAAATGTTGAAAAGTACAAATATCTTTCTGAATATTTTTGTAAACATTTGGTTGTTTTTTTGGGAAAGCACCTCTCGTGAGCATTTTTTCTGTGTATAGAACCTCACGTTTATCTACGATACGTAAGATAACGGCACCAGGCGTTTTGCTGCTAAATAATGCAGGTCAGAACATCACTATTGATAACAGTGAGGCATGAGCAATGCAGATCCCAATTTTAAAACATTAGGTTTTAAATCTATGGCAAATAAAGTGCTGGTGCAACAAAAAATGTTTTTGTTATATATATATCTGTGCAAAAATAGCAAACATTAAAGTGCTGATTATTCTAACGTACATCAATCTGTACTGAGTAGCAATCTGATGTTCATATTTGAAAAACAAAGTGGGATCTAGAGCCCCAGATCACCGCAGTATACTACATTATTTTGTTAGTTATTGTAATCACGGTCTAAATACCCGTATGCGCTTAGAACAGATTTATACCAAAGGTTGACCATAAAATACAGAATGCGTCAAAGATCCAATAAATATAAAGAATATGTATTTTTACCAATCCTGATATATAAAAGTATGACGAATAAATAGAACATTTGAATAAATAATTAAATAAATGAATAATTAAATATCTAAGTATCCAAATGAAATACTAACATTTTTACCATACCTAAAAGATTGTATGTATATTCACGCATATAATAAAACACCACATGTCCTAATATTGTGAATATATAAATATTCAATAAAATTTGTATATTAATACTTACATGTATATAGAAAAATTACTAATACCAATAAAAATACATATAGGTATTAAAACATGCATGACATTTACATATTCATATTCAATGAAAAGATACTGATTTTAAACTATGTATCTGAACGGATCATATATGGCGCAAACCCCTCTAAATGTAGACCGAACCAAATCCTAAGAATACTGTGCTTTGTATATTCTTGATAGTCAGGTTGGTATCTATATTGAAGCACTTCAGTATAAGCAAGTGTAGAGATCCTCCGTAATGTTAAGACCCCTGGGGTGTTTAGAATCTAGCTCCAGTATGTACTTGGTTTCTAATTTCCTCAGTTTTGATTCACGATCCCCTCCTCTCCTGCTTGCTGGTACAGAATCAATTACATAATACCTTAAGCATTGCTTATCGGCATTATGTTTGTCCCGAAAAGTCTCGGGCCACAGGATAAGTGTTATCCTGGTTCACTATGGCCCGTATATGTTGCAGTATCTGTTTGTGAACAGGTAATTTTGTACTGCCAACATACCGAAGATTGCAAGGACAGTATAAGATATATACTGCGTATTCGGTTTTGCAGGTAAGGAGTCTGGAAATAGTGTGCTGTCTGGGGCTAAATGGTGTCATGTAGGTTAAAGTATTGACACCTAGCTGGCAGGCCTTGCAGCTCTTACACTTGTAGAGTCCTTTGTGTGTTTGTAGCCAGGACGTACCTTCTAATACTTCAGGACTAGTCTTCACCAACTCATCTCGCATAGAGGGTCCCCTACTATACGTAATTGATGGTTTCAAAGGAAGAGTTGACCCGATTATCGTGTCACTTATTCCAAGGGGCCAATTCTTATTAATGATGGACTTAATCTGTTTGTGTTGCCTGTTATGATCTTGAAGTTACTATTGGGTAGCAAATCACTGTTAATGCACTGATATGTGCTTTTGTTAAGCAGTTGATCAAGAGGGAGCTTCATAGATTTAAAAATGGCACTATTGACTATCTTAGGAGAGTAACCCCTATCGAAGAATTTTGCCTTACATGCAACCTGAGCAGCCAATAAATCACTGTCCTCACTGTGTATACGTCGCAGCCGCAATATTTCCCCATAGGGGATACTATTAATGAGGTGATGCGGATGGGAACTATTGGCATGTAATGTTGAGTTCCCCGCAGTCGCCTTCCTATACAGTTTGGTTTTGATTTTGTTGTTCTCTATGTATATTAAAGTATCCAAAAAGCTAACTTCAGTCGGACTGATGGTAGCTGTAAATTTTAAATTCAGGTTGTTCTGGTTTAGAGCCTCAATAAACTCATTGGCCTCTTCATGGGTTCCCTTCCAAACTACCATCAGGTCATCTATATACCTTAACCATAATCTGACATTTTTGGTAATGCTTGATATGTGTTGCTGCCTGAGGACCAATTCCTCCCACTACCACATCAACAAACAGGCGTAGCTAGGGGAGAAACTGGACCCCATAGCAACACCTTGTATCTGTTTATACAGTATGTTATTACACATAAAAATGTTATTTGATAAACAGAATTTAACCATTTCAATCAACATTACATTATGGTTCTCAGTATTTGTAGTCTTAGTAGTCAGATAATAGGTCAGTGCATGTATCCCATCTTTGTGTCTAATGCAGCTAAATAGTGAGCAGACATCAATGGCAATTAATATACACTCCTTTTTCCATTCAAATGTAGATAAATTCATGAGGAAATCACTAGTGTCCCTCACATATGAAGGCAAAGTCTTGCAGAAAATAGTCTATATATTGTGACATTTGCTCCAATAAGCTGCCAATCGCCGATATTATGGGCCTGCCAGGGGGATTCATTGGGTCCTTGTGCACTTTCGGTATAAAGTAAATGGTGGGTATCACAGGGTTCACATTTTTGAGAAAAACAGGTTCCTCTTGTGTCAAAAGGCCCTTCATTTTACATGAGGCTAGGTTCCTGTAATGTTTTGCATACAACTCTTTCAACGTTGATGTGTTGCACCTTTCATAGCATGTTCGATCATTTCACTGAGAATAGGCTTCTTTAAGTTAATTCTCCTTTGTCAGCAAAACTATATTGCCTCCTTTGTCAGAGTTGCATATTATTACATCCTTGTTTGTTTGTAACTTAGAGATGAGATCTCGATATTTAATATTTTGCCTATTGGGGGTGCCTTTCCCATTTTGTATTTTCAAGTTGAGTCGTTTTACTTAATTTACTACATTTTCATGAAATATATCGATGGAGTCTCTTAAAAGTATAGGGTTGAAAGTCGACTTTGGTTTGAAGGTACTGGGAGTAGCTATTGTCACTTGGCCAGGACTTATCTGTGTATGTACTTGACCAGTCCCATCCGGGTTGGCATTCTCCAGATTCACACCCATGGTGCCTGCATCCCACATGTCCTGTTTTTCATCAAGTAGAGTTACATCTGGTTGCGTTAGGTTGGAGGTCAGGTCTTCTGTTATGTTGCCTTGACTAGTTTCGCTGATGCCATTGGTATGTTTGGTGTTTAACAGAATTTTTTTTTTCAATTTGAGTTTCCTGATTGCTTTGTAAATATCCAAGTGTAATTTGGAGTAGTTAGTTTTTTGACGGTCAGAATGAAAGACCCAAGCTCAATATTTGTGTGTCTTCTTCACTGAGTTGGACATTCGTCAAATTTATAATCGTGTTGTTTTTCTTGGCACTCGGCTGGCTGTTTATCTCCTCTTCCGCAATGGCAGCACATCAGACCATGCATGGCAGGAGGGAGGAGGCTAGTCCATGGATTCAGACAACAGAGGATAGGGAGGAGGTGGATGGGGCAGCAAGCTAACTGTTCAGAGAAGGTGGGTATTAGGAACTTTATTGTTTTTAAAATGTGTGTCTGTGCGAACTACTTAAAATATGAACAAGTATGCAGCATAATCTCACTTTTATTCAGGAAGAAGAGGACGTTTGTGACTGTGACTCCGGGCTCACTTGGCAGAAACACCCCCTGACCCTCCACCCCCATCGCAAAATGTAATGCCCGTGAAAAGGGTAGGTGGACGCAGTGTTATATAGAACATAGTTCTGAGAGCACGATTAGAAATGAAAACTAGATATAGTATATGGTATAAACTATGCACCAAAAAAGTGTGATATAAGATGAACCGGGGTGTGAAATATAATATGCAATACATTGTGCGCAATGACAGATTCATTGGAGAGCACGAAATAGCACAGGCACTAGCGCGTGCTATGCGATATGCGCCTTGGAGTGTAATATGCACAGGGCAGTGTTGTGTAACCTAACTAGTCTCTAAAGTTGTAATATAAAATATGTGCTGGGGAGTGTAACGTTGCATATGCACTGTGACAAAGATATGGATCCCAGATTGTAATATGTATGGCATAGCGCTGTGCGTTATAACATAGGCATCGAGAAAGGCACGTATGAGGGGGCAATATAACCCATGCGAAGGCAAGTGTGGCATGACATCTTCACGGGGTGTTGTTACAGTGCACATGGGCTAGAGAGTGTCATAGCATACGCACTAGCTGGTGGAATACAACACAGAGGTGTGTGGCACTCAACGGGCATTGGTGGGTGTAACACAGCATTGGGCTCAGCCAGGAGCACGCTGTGACTCAAGTGAGGTTCGTCTCCTTTCCAGAGAGTAAAATAAAAAGTATTAAACATCCGGCGGTGGATGTGTGTTTTATTAACCGTGAGGGGGTTTCTTGCATAGTTTGGTAGAATTTTTGTTGAATCCCCTTTGAATGGCTTGGTGTGCGTGTGTTTTAAATGTGCCCGTCAATAGATACCCATGTTTGTATAAATAAACAACAAGGGTGTCTACTTGGAGAGTACCCACTGGCGGGGGCGCCGGGATTAGGCACGGTAGGGCGTCAGACAAGTCAGAGCTTCACTAGCGGTGTAAATACATTCCACGTGGATTCATTGTATGCATAGTCGCCTTTTAATGAATATCACGCAAATCGTCATGGTGATAGGTACATACGGTTTGTCCAGCATGTCCTAGGTGTTTCTATAAATATATATTTTTTTTAAATAATAAAAAACAAAGGCCGGCCCCGGGGCCATAAGTGGCCTGATGAGGGGGGCAACGCAGCCCCCCTCCTAAAGAATTAAAAAAAAAAAAAGGCCATCACCCGGGGGTTGGGGTCCCCGGGGCCGATTAAGGCCTTGGGAGGGCTAAATTTATTTTTTTCAACAAAAAAAATTAGGGTGCAGGCCCTGGGGGATGGGGTCCCAGGGCCAATAAATTAGAAAAAGAAGGGGGGCCACACAGCCCTCCTTCTTTAAACAATTTAAAAAATAAAAGACCAGCATTGCGCTGGAGACCACGCCCCCTCCTTGCAGCACTCTGCAAACTCGCCCCCTGGCCAGTTGTAAGTTGGGGAATTCATTCCCCTTCAATACTGAGGGTCCCCGAGGGCCAACTAGCCCAACAGGTATCTCCAGTATGCGCCAGGGAGCTGCGTTGCAGACAGGTGTTCTGAGGCCACGCCCCTTTTTACACCTCTATGCACCGCAGCTCTGTGGCGCTTACAGGAGGTGCCTAGTGGGCTTGTTTGACCCTAGGGACCCTTAGGATTCAAGGGGACTTAATCTCTCAACTTAGAACGGCCACAGGGCGCATTTACACAGTGGTGAAGGGAGGGGACGGGGCCTGAGGTGACGTGTGCAAACATGCCCTGTGGCGCGTTTTAAGTTGGGTAAATAATTCCCTTTCAATCCTGAGGGACCCTGGGGGCCAACTAGCCCACCAGGTGCTTCAAGTAAGCGCCACTGCTCTGCGTTGCAGAGAGGTGGTGCAGGCAGTGCCCCTTTTTACACCTCTCTGCAATGGCGCTTACTGGACGTACCTAGTGGGCTATTTTGCCCCTAGGGACCCTCAGGATTCAAGGGGACTTAATCTCCCAACTTAAAAAACGGCCACAGGGTGTGTTTACACAGTGGGGAAGGGAGGGGACGGGGCCTGAGGTGACGTGTGCAAACACGCCCTATGGCGCGTTTTAAGTTGGGGAAATAATTCCCCTTCAATCCTGAGGGCCCCTGGGGGCTAACTAGCCCACCAGGTGCTTCCAGTAAGCGTCACTGCACTGCGTTGCAGAGAGGTAGTCTAGGCTGTGCCCCTTTTTACATCTCTCTGCAACGCAGCTCTGTGGTGCTTACTGGAGGTACCTAGTGGGCTAGTTGGACCCTAGGGACCCTCAGGATTCAAATGAACTTAATCTCCCAACTAAAAACGGCCACAGGGCTTGTTTACACAGTGGTGAAGGGAGGGGACGGGGCCTGAGTTAACGTGTGCAAACACGCCCTGTGGCGCGTTTCAAGTTGGGGAAATAATTCCCCTTCAATCCTGAGGGACCCTGAGGGCCAACTAGCCCACCAGGTGCTTCCAGTAAGCGTCACTGCACTGCGTTGCAGAGAGGTAGTCTAGGCCGTGCCCCTTTTTACATCTCTCTGCAACGCAGCTCTGTGGTGCTTACTGGAGGTACCTAGTGGTCTAGTTGGACTCTAGGGACCCTCAGGATTCAAGGGGACTTAATCTCCCAACTTAAAACGGCCACAGGGCGTGTTTACACAGTGGGGAAGGGAGGGGACGGGGCCTGAGGTGACGTGTGCAAACATGCCCTGTGGCGCGTTTTAAGAGGTAGTTTAAATCCCCTACCCTATTATATACTAGGGGCTTACAGAGGAGGTCATGCTAATCACAGGGGGACCCCAACGCATAGTGTTCCCTAGTGTATGTAGGTGTTTTCACTGTATTCTGAGTGTCCTTTAACATAGCACTGGCTCTACGACTGGTTAGTCAGACTCAGTTACCACCAGTATCCGTCTGAAAAAGTTGAGGGTACAGCATGATTTTGCAACAAGGCTTCTTTCTGCTCTTCTGTTTGTTTTTCTGCATGTTATCCTTCTTCCTGCACTTTTCTTCGTCTTTGAGGACTTCTGTTGCTTCTTTCTGCATTTCTTTTTTTTCTTTCTGTGCGTTTTTTCTTCTTTCTTCACATGTCCTCTCTCTGTAGGCATAGTTAGAAATTAGCATTTAAAAAACCTTTTAAATTCACTGAAAGAAACATAGGTTTCAGGCAAGTTATAGTTAGGAATTAGCATTTAAAAAACCTTAAAAATTCACTGAAAAAACCATAGGTTTCAGGGGCGTTATAGTTAGCTGGACTTTTCACTCGTACAGAACCATTGAAATTCCCCCGTTATAGTTAGTTCAGCTAACTATAACTCGCGCGCCCGCAATGCACTGCTGATGACGTCACATATTACATCACTCATGACATCACTGATGACATCTCAAATGACATCACTGATGACATCATCCTTGTGATAGAGTGGCAGACCTCCTCTCCCCCTAATATAACCTTTGATACACACATTAAAAAATTGAAACTAAAAATTTCAAAACAATGGACATACCAATACCAGTTACAACAACCTATTCAGTAATTCTAAGATCTGCATACACATCCACTCATTCACCAACAGTCCTATACAGTCACTCATACATGTACTCACTCATCACATGTACTCATGCACCTATACATCCTGTTACACAATACCACTCATCCATAGAGTTACTCACACACAGTCACTCATGCTAATAAAGAATAAAAAATCCATTTACTTGCATATACAGTTATCCACACACCACCACACTTACTTCTACAGAAACTTACACATACTTAGTCTTTTAAACAATCACTTATAGAAACACATACTTATTAATACAGGAACTCTTCCAATCTCTCACTCTCACAGATACTCACTTATATACACCAATAGTCACGTATATTCTAGTTTAAAACATATGTAGTTACTCATAAAGACACTATTGAGACAGTCATTCACTCACTAACACACCCATGCACACACTCATCCACCCACACAGTCCTGCGCACATGCTGTCTTCAACACATACAAACAGTGAGTCACTCATTCATGCACCTATGCACTACGTAATACCCCCACCGAACCATACAGACACTCATACTGATACTTAAAAAACCAACTAATAACCTATATAGACACTCATGTAGCTACTCACCAACCCGTGCACTGCTGCTAGGGGAATGAAGTTCACTTCATTCCTGAGAACCTCAGGACACAAGAGGACCTCATTGCCCCACCAGCAGTGCGCTAAGAGGCTTGTTTGCAGGGTGGTGTAAAAAGGGGTGTGGCCTCCTACCACCTCTCAGCAATCCCACTGTGTGTGGCTTACTGGAGGTACCTGGTAGCCGAGTTGGCCTCTAAGGACCCTCATCAGTGATGGGGACTTCATCCCCAAACCCAGATCATGCCAGGAGGCGTGCTTGCAGAGTGTTGTAGGGTGGGGGCGGGCCTCCCGCAATTTGCTGGTTTAGTTTTTTGCCCCCTTCTTTTAGGAAGGGGGGCTGTGTGGCCCCCCTTCCCTTAATATTTTTTGGGCCCTGGGGACCCCATCCCCCAGGGCCTCACCTATTTTTTTTTTAAATAAAATGTTAAAAAAACGGGAAGGGGGCAGCGCGGCCTGCCTCCTGCGGCCGATTTCGGCCCTGGGGACCCCATTCCCCGGGGCATGGCCAGTTTTATTGAATTTTTTTTTAATTTAAAATTTAAAAGAGAGGTGCCGCGCGGACCCGCTCTGGCCCCGGGGACACTATTCCCCTGGGCTTTGCCTCTTTTTTTATTATAATTTTTTTTTATATTAGGGAGGGGACCCCATCCTCCGGGCCTGGCCTCTTTGTTGCAGGCCACGTGGGGAGCCCCAATGCCCCTGTGGTCCCAGCCGTCTTCCCGTCTCCTGCGGGAGCCGGCATTGCTTTTGGACAATGGGAGCTGCTTACATGCAGCTCTCTTTGCCCAAAAGCAATTCTGCTTTGCTTCGTGGAAGTAAGAGCAGGTTTCCTGCTCTTGCTTCCACAAAGCAAAGCAGTGTTTGCTATGGCAGGGAGGGAGCAGTGCTCTAGGGCGGTGCAATCGGTGCCACTGCACTGGGCACTGACTTGGGGGGGGGGGGCATCATTTTTACAAGTAATGTTAACATATTAAAAGCACCAACCTGCTGGCGCATTCCTGGCCTCCAGCAATTTTGTAGGCATCAATTAAAACCTCCAGATAACTCCGGTGATTTATCGTGTTCCTGGAGAGAGACCGGAGATTTTTCTAGTGGAAGTTTTGATTCATCAAAAGGTAGCGCAGAGGGTTAAAAAGCCTGCTGCGAAGAACTGTACCATGCAGATAACAAAATGTATGTAATGTAAATAGGTCAGTGGGTTACTGCTTCTGTAAGACAGCTCCTTTTGTTACTTGTTTGTAAGTCAAAATCGTAATATAGAACATTGAGCTATTAACTTTCATCAAAGAGCTGTGTGTAAACATCAAGGTATATGTTAGAGCTATATGTTTTTTTGCCCAGCCTTTCATCAGCCTAATCTTGCCAAAAGGGTTCATTTGGGTGGAAAACAATTCTTGTTATTAAAGAGAACCCCTAATAATGGTGTTACATTTTAAATTTTGAATTTGTGCTTTTCCAGAATAAGGACTCTAACTATATTGCCTACTAGTATCGATGACTTGTTACTCCTACACTACACCTTGTAGTTCTGTCTGATGTAACATTTCCTATACACTGATTTACAGACCTATGATTGTCTCTGTGCAATGTGTGTGTGATGTAAAGTGCTTTGTCACCTTACACTGGTATGAGTGGTGCTATAAAACTAAATGAATCAGAGAGACAGTGGTTCTGGAGACTTGAGGGGCACTGTTAAAGGGCGGTGGTGAGGAAATCCGTGGCAGAGGTGGTCATTAGGGGGGTGGGTACCAACAGACATTGTCGCACAGGGCGCCACCAGCACTAAAGCCGGCACTGATTCCTATAGGCAACTCCTCTGCATGCCTACTGAATGGTCTCACATGTTATAACTTTAATTAGGAGCACTTCTGTGGGGGTAATGAAGCGTAATTTACCCCTCATCAGAAACCGTTGGCATGGAAGAAGTTCCCTAGTGTGTTCCTCTGGTGGGGTTAGAGTTAAGAGACTACAGTGAGTCGAAGATGGTTTTGTAAAGTTAGGAATCCTCACAGCACCACCTGTCCTCCCTGACCCACCACCAGCTAGCACTCATTCTCAGCTATTCCGGTAATTACCGAGCAATTCTCTGACTTCAAGTCCTGGCAGTTTTGACCCCCCGGAATTTAAGTGGTGTTTATCGCAATATCTCAAAACTTAAAAGTCCGTTGCCGGCATCATGTTTCGCTCTGTTATCAGATCTTCGTCAAGCCATTGTTGTACAAACATTGAGTGCAAAAGAAAAAGTCAATGTGCAATAGTAAGCAAGAGCACCAGAAAAGGAAACCTCACGTTTTGAAAGAAAGTTGGCTCAAGTATCTTGTTTTTGTTTTTTAATAGAATATGCCATAAGTATAAACAGGGCTTTAAGTGGGTCCGGTCTTGCCGGTGTTCTTAAAACCAGGCGCTGAGATGGGTCCCTATCGGGCTCTCCATTTTTGCCCTCACCCTCTGGGTGAAAAATAAATCTTAACTCTGCAGCAGTGCCACCCTTCAGGGCCTTTGATGCCACTTCAAAGAGAGTCGCTATTGTACTTTCACAGTGTCATCATTTCAGAACTGAAGCATTTTCAATATGCTATTCCACAAAACCATAGTTGTTGCTTATTTATGTTATGCAACTAGCAACCATTGACAAAGCAAAAAGAACTGGCTCATTTGTTGTAGGTGTAATGCTGCATACTGTTTTATATACCTGGCTGTAATGACAGAAGCAGCAAAATGCCAATCGGGCAGCACACTAAGCTGAGCATATATATTTCAGCATATGTGCTTTTAAGCCACGCCCCCTTTGAGAGACCCCCCCAGTTATTTCATCCCATTTAAAGCCCTGAGCATAAATAAAAAGATGTTTATATTTAATTAGTAATACAATTATGAAAGGGGCATGGCCAAACATGGCGTGAGAAGCTCTTTGCCTAGCTCCGCTGAGTCAGGCTCCTCCGAGCCATCCGTTGCCGCTAATAATCCACATCAAAAGGGGTCACCTATACGATTATTAACCAGACAAGAAAGAGGTGATTCTTTGGCAGGGCTGAGAACTCTGCCCAGCAAGTCATTGGCTTCTGTGCCCAGTTGGCGGCGGCCCCAGATGGGTAGGGTCCAAGACCCTGAGGGTGCTGGACCACAATAAAGCGTGATGCTTGCAGAGACAGCCCTTTCCCCTAGATCTATTGCAGGGAGGGCACACTATGACAATACTGTCACCACTGAACAACACGAGGAGAACAGTTGGTCCAGAGGTAGAGGCGCTGGTGAAGATCATGCATCAGGGCTTATGCAGAGCTTTCGAAGCTGAGTGGTGGAGGGATCAGCAGTGGATAGAGCTGTGGACATGCTAGGCGGCGGTGATACAGGTACCCGTGCTGCATGACACAGAGAATCTGGCCACCCAGGGGTCTTCTGTTGGAACTGAAACAGAGTGGACAGCTGGGTCCTTCAGGTACGCCCAGGCTAGAGAATTGTGAGTTTAACCCCCTTTTCCTGGCCCTGGGGGTGCCTTGAGGCTGAAGCCCTAACATACAGGGGTGGTAAATCTACCCTCGGAGGGGGGCCAACTTTATATTGAATCGAGCTTCTTACGGGACTACAAACTGGTCATACTGATCCTGTACCACACAGCGCTTAAAAAGCTACTTTTCGAAATGCACGCAGTCAGAGTCTCAATCGCTGTAACTGCAAATTGTGCCCCACCTTTGTGTTCTTTGGAGACCTGAACACTGCATGGAAATGGACAAAGGCCCACTCTCTGCAGACAGCAGCCCTGTGAACTGTTTCTAGGGTCACTCTAGATTGTGCAGTGACATTCCACCATAAGCATAGGGACTAGAGGACTGAAGTCCCTTTGGTGATAACTGGAGTGCTGTGTGAGTTTGTAATGACAGAACCTTTGTGGCTCCTGATGGACTCTGCAGAATTGTGACGTAAGCATTAAAGCATAGTGAATTTAATGCAGGTTTAAAATGTTGAGCTTGCTATTACACGCAGAAGAATAAAGAGTGTTATACTAAGCTCTGTGTGTGGCTTAGTCATTGGCGAGTACCTGGGCTCGGGAGGACGCTACAACTGGTGACAAGATGGGGGATAAGTTACCCGAAGACTGACAGTGCTCTCCCAGAGAGTTAATGTGGTCCAGCAAGCTGCCCCCATCGAAGTGAAGAATCGATGTTTGGCATGTGTAGAGTCAAATCTGTGTAAAGTATTTGAAGGCAATAAATGTTCCACTGAGAGGTCTACACATCGGTGGCTGAGAACCTGCGGCGAAGGCCGCAAAGAGAGGTACTACGCAACTTAAAGCCGTACATCATATGGAGTGATCACACTGTAAACAGAAGCGCTGTGAGGCAGAGATCAACAAGGTGTCAGATGGCACCAAGAGACGCTTACAAGCAATGAAATTCAAATACTAAAACAGTCATCTGCTTACCATGGCTGAGCGAAGAGATCCGTTGTGCCTTGCGATGGGGGTAGAAACACCAGAGGTAGTATCCGGGTTGTGCTTGCGGAGCTGTCCATACCCGAAGCGGCCCACCACCAAAGCTGCTGGGTGGTGGCTCAGAACAACTCCTGAGGTCTCTTGAAAGCAAATGGATCACATGGAGCTCAAGAGGGAGGTCAAAGTTCCACGGGCTGCCCAAGATGACCCAGAGGCCAGAACAGCACAGGGCCTTAGTGATGGTATGGATGAAGCAAGTCCTAGTGGATAGCAGTCGGTGTTGGAAAGAACTCCACAATCAGTGTCAGCCAATCTTGTAAATGGTTACAATGCTGCTGCCTCCTTGACACCACCACCGCCACTCGATACCACCAAAAAGTTGAATATTAGCAACAGATGTACTGCCTGGATAGACAGATTTAATGGCTTTATTGATGTGATTGGAGAAGTAGATAGTAGATAACAAGAAGATTACTAAGTACCTTAAGAATCTTGTTGTAAAAATGTAAAAGAAGTCAAAGAAAATGCTGTGAGGTGACAAAATTACATACAGTCAAATCAAACAGCCTTACATCTCAAGTTCAATCCAAAGTCAAATATAGATTACAAAAGGTACATCTTCAGTCAAAAATGACAGAAAGACAGTGAGACCATCAACACATTTGTTGAGAAACTGGATATGCTCATCAAACACTGCAAGATCAATTAATTCAATGATGAGGGAGCTATACACCTCAGAGTGATTGATGGATGCTTGTCAGATTTGTTCAGAGGAATGCTGAGAGAAACTCTTAGCCTGGAGCGAGTTCTCATGGCTGCCAGAGCTGAACAGTGTGCTGATTGACAAACTGCTGACATGGAGGCCAAAGGTACCCAGAGTGAGTCAGTCATGAATGTTAAAAGTAAGCCTAAGCACTAGGCCGAGGGACACAGAGTGAATTCTTCACAGAAGAAGAAGTTGTTCTTTGAGAGTGGATTTTCGTTTCCACACAAAGGTGAATGTCTCACCATTGAGCAGATCTGCACAGGTTGTGGAAAGGAGAACCATTTTGTGATACTTTGCAAGGCCAAAGAAAAAGTAAGTGCTTCAAGGCTCTAAGACAAAATCGCTGCTTGAAAGTTCTAGAAGCAACATTCGACGCATGCCCATAAGGTCAAGTGACCACATCAGCTGAGGTAAATTGACACCAAACGAAATTGATCGACATCTCAAACTGCGTTTAACAGTTCTTCCATACTAATATCAAGTGAAAGTGAAAAGGATGGTTGTGCCATGTCGTTGTTTACCTCAGAAAAGCAAGCACGTTAGACTGGCCACCCGTGAGAGAAAACACCGGTCCAAGAAAATCACATCCGAGCCTTCCTCGGATGATCGAGTAGAGCAGGAGTGTTGCTTGGGCCAATTAAGTTTACCGCACTTACCTGGGAGACAGCACAGGACCTCGTGAGGGGTGCTGCAGGACTGCTGGTGTTGGCGTCTTCCCTGGTCTCGCCGCTGCCCTTGTTGTCGCTGGCGGTAGCAGCGCGCATCGCGTGGGAGCAGGACTACGCTCCCCAGAAGCCCCGCTGCTGACACCGCCCACACACAGCCCCACCTCCGCGCCTGGAGGCGTTAAATTCAACCTGATTCCCCTGGGGTGCGGGAGCCTTCCTCGGATGATCGAGTAGAGCAGGAGTGTTGCTTGGGCCAATTAAGTTTAGCGCACTTACCTGGGAGACAGCACAGGACCTCGTGAGGGGTGCTGCAGGACTGCTGGTGTTGGCGTCTTCCCTGGTCTCGCCGCTGCCCTTGTTGTCGCTGGCGGTAGCAGCGCGCATCGCGTGGGAGCAGGACTACGCTCCCCAGAAGCCCCGCTGCTGACACCGCCCACACACAGCCCCACCTCCGCGCCTGGAGGCGTTAAATTCAACCTGATTCCTCTGCGTCGCGGGACGCGCGCGGGCAGCGCCGGGCTGAGCCCGGGCAGAGGGCGGGCCGTCTGTGGCCGTCAGGGGCCAGAGGAGGCCGGGACGGGCCATACCACTGACATCCAACATCATCCTTCCCACACGAAGGTTACAAGGTACTGTGGGGAACTATTACCGTGTTGTCCAAGTGATTGGGGGGCTTGGGTGTCACACGATTTACAATGCCACCTAAATCCACATTACAAAAGCGTGTTCAAGGGGCACGTGCATGTGCTCCTAAACAACAAGCCACTCCCAGAGACACTGGGGCTAAGCTTCCAACTGCTATCGACTTAATGCTCCAGAAAGCAATTGGCGTGGTCACCACGGAAATTGAACTAACTGAGCGTCGCCTCTCACTAACACCTGACCTTTCAGTTCTGGGGTCGCCTGCCCACCATACTGTCCAAGATTTGACTGATACATGCAATAGCCAGGCTCGTTCCCCATTGATTGTAACTGTACAAGACCCAATAACTTCTCCTATGGTTAGTGAAGGCTCTATATCTATACCCCCGAAGACCAAAGGAAAAAGGAAAGTTATTAATGCTGGGAAAAAAACAAGGAAGACCAAGGGGAGCTCCTGTAAGGTAACAACATGCTCCACCACCCAAACTCCTGCTACTTCTATTATATTACCACCCTCTCAGGATACGTTATACCCTACTTGGGTGCATCTAGTGGTGACTAACATTATTGATCAATGTAGGACTATTATAAAGGAAGAGATGACCCCTATTCTAAAATTAATGCAAAGCCTTTCGAAAGTACATATCGATACTCTTGGTAATCCTAACCCAAGTACTTCGACTGTGCAAAATACTGGTCCATTTACACCCCAGCCTTTATCACTAGTCCCAGTGGCTGTCCAACGTAAGACTGGGCAACTAAAGGCAACCCAACTTCCCTCATCAATAGAAGGACCCCCCACATTTACTGGTATTAGAAAATCTCCTTCCCTTCCTGATAACCAAAACCTTTCAATTCAGACTACTAACACCAATGAGTCCCTAGCCACTGCTACTACAACTCGCAAAAAACATGAGGTAAATAAGAATGGAACCATTGTAACTAATTCTCTAATGATCAATCTTCCTCCAGCTGCATCCCCTTACGTGACCGTATTGACTGGTGTCCCCGAATTAAGTGAAGGTTCGAAAGAAAACCACCTTGATTTGCGCAATAAAGTCCTTTTCTGGCTGGCAAGATATAAACAGTTTCCCTACAAGATGGCTAATGAGATTCTGATGGTGAGAAGGGTTGCATGGATAGGACCAACGGAGAAAAATCTTAGGGGGGATTGCGTGGTCATAAATTTTAGACGTCCGCAGATTAATCAAAAGATCCTTGACCACCCAATACTATCATTTGGACACCACACCTCAATTAATGCATCCCCCCTCAAATTTTTCTATCCTCAGGCCCTTAGGAACTCAGACCCCTATCGAATTGACTCTATTTTTCCAGATACCGGGTTTCACCAAAATGTACCACATAGTACCAACTTGAATAACCAACAATTTGGAGTCCCCGTATACAATCGATTTGCTCCGTTAGAGGACGTCGATTGACTGGAAGATTTAGCTGATACTGATATAATTGTCAGGGGTCGTTCCTCCAGCCCTTCTACAAGTGATATTATTGCTCATCCCACCCCTCAAAATAGTATTGTTCCTATTGAATATATCCCCTCTAGACCCACATTAAGTGAGGAGATAATCCATCCCTCTCTTTCTTCGCCTATTGCCTCACGATCTGAAAGAATCAATCCCCATCCAAACAACCAATTAAAAGTACTATCTTGGAACGTCGCGGGCACTGTAAATAAACTTATTTGCCCCGACTGGAACTCTTTCATTAAACAGCATGACGTTTGTCTGCTGCAGGAGACCTGGGCAAAAGAAGAACTTAGAATAAAGGTTTTTTTTACAACCAATATTCTAGCACTTTCGGGTCCTAGAGGAAGACCATCTGGTGGACTGTCCATTTTTATAGGGTCACATTTGGGCTGTGTAATCTCTGAAATCGCCACGCAATCACTTGATCTCCAATGCCTTCAGCTTACGTTTCCCTCAGGTTCGGTCATTACCCTGGTTAATGTTTACTCCCGTCCTACCAAGTCAGGCAGTGAATCGCCTACACTAGATTTATTGGATAAATGTATTCAATCCGTAAAAGATAAGGGCACCTTGATTGTTGCAGGCGATTTCAATTGTCAATTTGAGCCCCTACCGGGGCTCATTGACCCAATTACTAGGGAGGAAGATGAACAATGGTCCATACCGGCCCTTCTAATTCCACCTGTCAAGGCTTGGACATCACTAGCCCTGCAAATTAACTCCCTAACATTATCTAATTCACTCAGAGCCTGCAACGGGCGCTCCTTGTCGGACCTTGAGGGTAAACATACTTTTAATCGCCCAGACCAGACTTCGCGAATTGATTATATCATGGTTGAGGCCAAAATGTGGACAAGGGTTATAGATTTCACGATCCACCCTCGACATGATAGCGACCACAATGCGCTGATCCTTGACCTTACTGTAGCAAGGGAAAACAATCCCACGCAAAATAGTGGTACGCCCCGACCCTTACATCTCTCCGGCGACAGAAGACGCCTTAAGTGGATGCTGATTCTTAAATCCCCTGATAAAATCAGCCTTATCTACTCGGCCACATGTAATGCCCTTGCACAAATGTGCCAAATCTTAGATCAGGACAATGATATCAGGAAAAATCATGTGTCCGAAATCCACACTGGGCTAGCCAACATATTGGGAAACTACCTAAATCCTTTGATCTCTAGGAAAAAGAGAACCGCAATTGCACCCTCCTGGTTTAACCACGAATGCAGAGAGGCAAAACTAGCCCTATTGGCCACATTAAAATCTGGCGATAGGAAAGCGGTCGCTATGAGTAGAATTAATTACAAGCAAACTGTAAAAGTGGCAAAGCAGAACTGGGAATATGATAAATGGGAGGACATTAAAATAGCACTCATTAAAAAGGACATGAGAGAATTTTGGCTAATTGTCAGATCAGAATCAAAGGATGGCTGTATAGCCGATGACCCCAATATTGCATCGAGCCAAAGGGTTGATCACTTCCAGAGTTTGTATGCTCCGTTGGCACCCACTACTGAGGCTCCATCCCCCCCTGATGCGATTAACGAAGCCATTGTTAGTATAAGCCCCAGGGAGGTAGAAAAGGCCGTGAACAGACTTCCAGTAGGAAAGGCTCCTGGCCTTGACAAGATTCCTGGGGACCTTTACAAGCATAAACCCGAGGTGTGGATACCATACCTTTGCTTACTCTTCAATGCCATTCTCCATGGTGCCCCCATTCCCAACACCTGGGCAGGCGCAGAGATAGTCCCGGTTTTCAAGAAGGGCTCCCCCCTCTTGCCTAGCAACTACCGCCCGATCAGCCTAATTGACGTTAGTCAGAAGCTCTTTGCACGTATCATTCTAGATCGAGTACAAGCCTGGATGGACGAAAAACGAATACTAACCCCTTACCAGGCTGGCTTTAGAGAGAAGACATCCACGGTGGACCAACTTTTCCGATTACAACTTCTTTATTGGAAAACCGTGAGGGTAGAGGGCGGCAGCCTCTACCTTATCTTCGTCGATCTCAAAGCAGCTTTTGACTTAGTCCCCCGGCAAACTCTGTGGGCGGTCTTGGCTGAGATGGGGATGCCTGCCTGCCTTTTGGGGATTATAAAACGGCTACACAATGACAACTTTGCTCAAGTTAGGTGTGGCAAGTGGGGCAAATTGACTCCAAAGTTCCCGGTTAACCGTGGAGTAAGACAGGGATGCGTCCTGGCCCCAACTCTATTTTCTCTCTATACTAATGCATTAGTGGCCCACCTGAGGGGAGTTAAGGACATCGATGCCCCCAAACTTAACAACGAGCAGGTGGTTGCACTAATGTTTGCTGATGATACCCTCCTGGTATCTAAATCCCCTATGGGGATTCAACGTGCCCTCGATAGTTTCACCGATTTTTGTTCCCAGAGAGGCCTTGAGGTTAACTCCTCAAAAACAAAATTTATGATATGCAACCCGCCTAAAAACAACGGTCCAAACCCTTCCCTCAATGGTGTTGCACTGGATAGGGTTTCAGTCTTTGAATATCTTGGTGTCACGCTTTCGGACAGGATGGAATGGGGTCCCCAGCTAGCAAAAGCTAAATTGCGACTCACGCAGACCTGCGGTGGGATCCTTAAAATATATAGAGCTTCCATCTCAAAACCGATAGCACCCACCATTGAGATATACAAAGTACAAGCACGGGCTGCATCTCTCTACGGGGTTGAACTATGGGGGCACTGCTCAACTGGAGACATTGGGAGATCAGAAAACTCGTTTTTAAGGTCAATACTGTCCTTACCACCCAGCACTCCCCTTATTCCACTTAGAATGGACTTGGGAGTAAGGTCCATCCAAGACGAAATTGCTTTAAGGCCACTACTGTATTGGCGCAGGCTGTGGGCAACTCCAGAGCTAGTGGATTATCAAAACGATTTAAAATCGTTAATGACCCCTCGTGGTATAGATAACATACCGTGGCTTCTCTACATCAAAAGGGAGCTTATTAGATTAGGGTTTCCTGAACTATGGCACCATCCTGAAACACATGCCCCTACACTTTCTAGAGCTGAATTGGCAAATGCATTTTGGATAAATAACAAAAACACGATGCTAACCAATAATAAATTAGGCTCATTGACCTTGGACTTTTTTAATATCAAAGAAGAATTCAAAATAGAGCCAGTCCTAGACCTGATGGAGCCTAATGCCTCTAGAAAACTATATATGCAATTCAGGTATGGAACATTGCCTTTGAGAGCCTTCACAGGGAAGTGGTCGATAAATAATCCTCTCGACTGTCCAACCTGTGGAGCCCCTAGCGAAACTGATCTACACGTTCTCTTTTTTTGCCCCACATACAAAACTATCAGAAAACGTTGGCTTCGTCATCTCTGTAGGAATTTGGGGACCATACATTGTAAAGTTGCCTACAGAATTCTGAAGACAGACACAGCATTACCTATAGTTTTTTCGCTATCACGCTTCTGGTATGCTGTGTGGCGAAGGAGAAGCTCCCTTTTATTGTCGAATTTGCCGGTATAATGTATTGTTTTTATGATATCTTAACCTTTTAATCTTTTATCTATTCTTTTAATGAAATAACTTGCAATCAATCTAATCTTTATTGTACTCACTTTTTATGTAATTTAACAATTTCTTGTTTTTATGGACTGCTTATCTTTTATGGTCTACGACCGAAATAAAGATTTTGAATTGGAAAATCACACCAAAGTTATTTAAACATTGTCAGAAGATCACACTAAAGGTCAATGGTTGTTCAATACCTTTCATTGTCGATAGTGGTGTGTTAATAAATATTATGCCCGAGGAGAAATATAATGAACTGTCTCTATTGCTCAGACTTACGCCATCAAAAACTAAAATGTATATGTGGGCTGCATCAACACCACAAAAAAGTCAAGGTTCATTTGTAGCAACGTCGAAGCATAAGAAAACAAAAGTACAAGCATCTATTCATGTCCTTCAAGGTATGGCGTCAAGCCCCTGATCACTCAGCTTAAGCACAGCTGCTTATATGAGAGTGATATCAGTGAACTATAATGTGAATACTCATCACAAAATAGTAAATCAATTCGCTTCATTGTTTCATGGGTTGGGAAAACTCAAGACTATGAAAGTACAATGACACATTAATAACGACATCCGTGCTATTGTCAAAGACATGGACAAACTGACTTTCACTTACAGGAAGCTGTTAAAAAAGAACTTGAAACACAATATCATTGAGCATTCCACTTGTCCAACTCCATGAGTTTCTCCCATAGTGGTAGTAACCAAAAAGGACAGTGGAGGAGCTGTATGCATTTGTGTGGATGTGCATCAAGTGAACAAGTTCATTGACAGAGAACGACATCCAGGTCTGCAGATTGCGGATATGATAACACAATTGAATGGTGCAAAGGTATTGAATGGTGCAAAGGTATTCTCTCATCTGGATCTAAATAAAGGATATCATCTGTTGGAACTAGAGGAAAATTGCAGTTAAATTTCAACCTTTGCTACACATGTTGGTCTGTTCCATTACAAGAGACTAGGGGGCCGATTACAATGCGGTCGGAAAAGGCTCCGATCATCAGTCGGAGCCTTTCAGACCACATTGTACTATGCTGGTCGGATCCCTTTCTGACTGCCTCATTACGATGGAGGCGGTCAGAAAGGAATCCGAATGGTCATTCCGACTGGCTTCTGAAGGGCTCGAAGAGCCTGTCTGCCAGTCGGGATGCAGCCAGGGCAGAAAAAGACGTCCTTGGGATTAAGATTTCGGGATTTGACACCGTGTCATGAATGCTTTCAATTAGAATGATAACATGTTGGTTTTCGCAGATACATAGAGGGAGCATGACAAAGCTCTCGCTCAAGTGTATCAGTTGCTACTGATACTGGTTTAATTTGAATGCAGAGAAATGTGAGTTCCATAAGACAAAGTTTAAATTCATTGGCCAGATCTTTTCTGATGGGGGCATGACCTCCAATACAGCTAAAGTGCAAGCACTGCCAGCTGCCAGTCCCCCACAAGATATTTCCATGTTACGTTCATTGCTTGGCATGGCCAGCTATTGCTCTAGATACATACAAGACTTTGCCACTCTCAATGCGCCATTAAGAGACTTGACGAAAAATAATGTTTCTTTCATTTTCTCACATGAATGTGAGCAAAGCTTCCAGAAAGTTGAATAAGCTATTAAGAATGCTACTGAAATGGCATATTTTGATCCAAAGTTTTATACTAACGTTGTTGTTGACGCTAGCCCTGTTGGGATGGGCTCCATCCTTGCACAGCACAATGGACACCCAGATGCTTAAAGACGTTTTGTGGTGTATGCAAGACGAAGCTTGTCCCAAACTGAACATGTTTATTCGCAACCTGAGAAAGAAAGCTTAGCACTGGTGTAGGCTTGTGAACATTTTCACGTATGATTGTATGGGAAGCGAATGTATGATGTTACAACACATGCAATTACAATGCATGCTTTTACAATGCAGTCTTTACATCGCAACTACCATTACATTGCATGATTTTACAACGCATGCCATTACTACGCATTTTTAAAAACTACTATTACAACACATTCCATTACAATGCATACCATTACAACGCATAATACTTATAGGGCAACAGTAGGGTAAGTGTGGGATAGTGTAGGGGTAATAATTACTATTCCCACTCCACTGAGTGAAACAGTAGAGAAAGTGCTGGATGGTGTAATGGTAAAAATTACTTTTCCCACTCCAGTGAGTGCAACAGTAGAGAAAGTGTTGGATAGGGGTAACAATTACTATTCCCATGTACACCAAAACCCATACCCACCCGACTACTAAAAGAATCTCCATTACTTACCTTATAATACGTTGTAATGGCATGCGTTGTAGTGGTATGCGTTGTAATGGCATGCATTGTAATGGCATGCATTGTAATGGCATGTGATGTAAAGGCATTTGAGTTGAAACGGTTGCGTTGTAAAGGTAGGCCATTGTAATGACTGCGTTGTAATGGATGTTTCCCATGGAAAGCCCTTCATACTTGTGACTGATCATCAAGCTTTGTTGACTATCTTTGGCAATTCACAAGCAAAAATGCCTACTCACATTGAATCTTTTGGTCTGTGATTGCAAGAGTATAACTACACCACAATGCACCATCCAGGGAAAGATCAGAACCCTCCCGACTACTTCTCATGAGTGTCTCTACAGTGTCCTAGCACCCATTCCAAGACGGCTGAAGCTTACATACATTTCATTGTGAAATCAAGCACCCCAGCTGCCATTTAATTGAAACAAATTGTCACTGCCACAGGCTAAGACTGTGCCATAACTAAACAAGAGCGGGACCCCCAGCAAAAGTACATGGAGGGCCCTCCTCTGGACTCACTCAGGAGCTCTCAGGCCTGGGCACTGTGCTGAGGGGGCCTCAGGAGCTCAGGGGCCCCACTGCACCTCTGGGGATGGGTGGGCCTTGGTTATGCCACTAAGTCAAGATAGTGACATGCTGAAGCTGAAAGACATTATTACACATCAGTCCTGTTACCAGCACCCTCAATCTCTTACCACTGACAGTGAATATCAAAAGTATAAGAATGTTAAAGTTGAACTATCCGTTACTCAGGGAGGTGTTATTCTAAGAGATTTGAGAATTTTCGGAGAGTCTGTGATAACAGATAATTGAAGTGGCCCATGAAGCATATCGTGGAATTGTTTCCACCAAACGAGCTGTCCGAGACCGAGTTTGTTTTCCACATATCGACGAGAGAATTGAAAGAGATTTAAAGGCTTGTCATCTATGCAACTGCCTGTCATCGAAAATCACTCAACACCTGCTAAACATGTCGGAGTTGCCAATGCACGCATGAGTAAGAATTGCCGTGGACTTCTTGGATCGTCTTGAAAACGGACATCACCTGATCGTGATTGTTGCTAAATACTCCTGTTTTCCATTGATTGATCTCTCATCTATCACTCAAGAACGTGTCATTGAGAAATTAGACAGCATCCTCTGGGGTGTTTCTGCAATATTAAAGTCTGACAACAGCCCATCTTTCAACAGTCGAGAATTCAGAGACTTGCTCTATAATTTTAATGTGAATCATCAGAAGAGAAAACCTCTTTGGCCACAGGCCAATGGCCTTGTCAGTTTCTTAAGTACTCTAACAAAAGCTGTCCAGCATGCTGTACTAGAAAAACTCGACCATGAAGCTGTCCTAAATTCCACGCTTCAAGCTTACCGTTCGACTCCTCACTCGACCACAGGTGAAAGCCCTGCAACCTTCATGTTCGGGAGAGCCTTGACCACCAAGTTACCTCAATGGACCAACCAAAGAACAAATACTGAGGAAGAAACATGCATGAAAGACTTGGATCATAAGAGGGAAATGAAGGCCTATGCAGACAAGTGGCAACATGCAAAAGATGTCACGTTTACTAGATGAGATCGAGTGCTTGTTCGTCAGCATAGAAAACGAAAGTCTGATGCTCCTTTCAATACTGAATCATTTCATCTTGTGACCAGCAAAGGACCCATTGTAACTGCTCAACGTCCTGGGAAGTCCATTACGGAGACTCCTCACATTTCTGACATGTGGCTTATCACTCGCCAGGCACTGATGTCATTGTAGAGACAAGGTTTGAGAGAAAAAGTGAAAAACCCCTGACTGCTGCTGTTTCTCCATCACCAATGCCAGTCATGGACATTTCTACTGCCTGTCCCCAGTTTCCAATGACATGGTCAGGACGTGTGATCCAAGCACCATGAAGACTCATTGAACAACTCTAATTGTACATTTTTGTAAAACAAAATTTTAATTTTTTATTTAACAGAGGGGGAGATGGTGTGTCGTGTGAGTTTGTAATGACAGAACTTTTGTGGTTCCTGAGGAACTTTTGTGGTTCCTGAGGGACTCAGTAGAACTGTGAAGTAAGCAGGGGCGGCTCCTCCGCTAAGGCGGAGGAGCGTCGCCTCACTGCCTTTCAGCACAGCAAAAAAGGGAAAATAAAATGATAAAAAGTTATGTTATTAATATTTTATTTTTCAGTGCTGAGGCAGTTTTGTTAGGAGGGGCTGGGCAGAGCTGGGGGGAAGAGTAGTGGCACTCTCTAAGTGCGCATGACTGTTTGGCCGGCCGTCTTGGTCTGGCCAAACAGTCATGTACACTTTCCCTTTTCCCCAGTGGCTGCATTGTACAGCCAGGGTGGAGAACATGCCTAGGCTCCCAGGCCCTGTCTGAGCGCCGGACCACGGCGCTCAGACCACTGTGATTGGCTAAGGGGAGCCTGGGTGCTTCCTGCTTCCACAGAAGAAAGAGGATGGAGAGGAGGGAGGAGAGGCGGTGGCTGGTCAGTCGGCTGACCGGCAGGTAAGTGATATATTTTTCTAAACCCTACCCTACCCTCCCGTCCTACTAGTGCTTCCCGGGAGCGGTCGCCACTGGAAGTAAACATTGAAGCATTGTGAATTGAATGCCTGTTTAGAATGTTGAGTTTGTAGTTACACGCAGAAGAATAAAGACATGTTATAGTAAGGTCTGTGTGTGGCATAGTCATTGGCCAGTACTCGGGCTGGGAGAACGCTGCAATAACCCTTTCTTTTTTTGGTCTGAGCAGCTGGACCTGTACTTGGCTTTTGGTTCTCTTTAAAGGGACTAGGGAAGCATCAGGCTGATTGAGATACCATGGGGCAGACAAAACCAGTGAAAAAGTCTTCCAGCATTACTGAAGGTCCAACACACATGCCAGATAGACCAGAGGACATCAACGCTTGTGCCAGCTTGTAGGAGGGGGATTCAGTAACAATGCTGCTGGAAAAGCTGGGTAAAATCCTGGAAGCTACTGTTGCCATCAGAAAAGCCCTAGAGACCAAGGATCAAATTTATCAAAGACTTGCGTCGCCCTTGCGAAACGCAAGTTCGATTTATCAAGCCACGCAAGGCCACCTTGCATGGTTTGATAAATCTAGAGTAAGCAATGCATTGCAAATTGCTTTGTTGCGTTACTTTACCCCAAGGAGTCATTCCATTGGTGGACCATGCTGTACCCACGCACCCACCCGTGGATTTTGGTGAATTCCCCGATTTACAATTACTGGTAGACCTGGGAATGTGTTGAAAAGCTATACCTATCCAGGTGAGGCGTAAGAGGAGAAATACCTTTATTTCTCCTTGTTACTTCCTCATTCTAGATGTGCTGCATCCTGCAGCCCACAGAGGAAAATGCCTTTCAGGATAATTTTTGTTCAGGAAGGTGTTCATTGAAATAATCCTGCTTACAATGCAGGCACCCTTGCACCATTGTGCAAGAAAGCCTGCTTTGGCACTAAGCAGCACATTGTGTGTCAGCACAGGGAAAAGACAGGAATGCGCCGTATAATGTTAGATAATGCGCGTTCCTGCCCTTTCTCTATCACGAAGTGCAGCAAGGTGACTTGCTGCACTTTGTGATTTTTCAATAAATATGTTCCCAAAATAGCATAGCTGTGGTTGACCTGGTCTTACTTTGTGAAGCACTAAACAAAGGAAAGTTTGGAAGGAGGGTCCTAGGGAAAATTTATAAGACCTGCACAGGATTGCATCCCCAGTTCAGTACATCAATATAACAAGCAAAATCCTTGGGTCTGAGAAAATAGCACACAAAGAAGAGGAAGAAGACTGACAATATCACACAGACCTAACTGTGTTGATGATCCCTTTTTAGGACGAAATCACTCACCCGCTGAAGGTGGCATGCTTCCTTATTTGGGATTCTCCTCTCAGAGGAAACCTAGTTCCTCTGAGGGCTACAACCCCCTCTCTAAGAAGGAGGAGCACAGGGATGTTTTGAAGTCTACTGTACATGGATTTACTAAACCTACTAAATGAAAGACTAACTGGCAGATGCAGCAAAGCTATTTGCGATCGCTAACGGTGCGATTCGCAAAAATCGGCCGTTTGCGATCGCAAAATTGGCTTTTGCGATGCATCAAGGGTCAAGGCCCTCGCAATTGGAGAATTCACAATTAATTGCGAGTTCTCAAATTGCAATTGCATTTAAGGAATCGCGTTTTGCGATTCCTTAAATGCAATGCAAGAACCACTATGAAGTAGCGATTTCGCTACTAGGGGGCACAAATTACCATGAAGTTGAACTTCATGGTAATTTGCAAAAACTTTTAAAAATGCAATAAAGTGCAGTTTTCAAAATTGTAGGTTACCCACACACATGTCCTTGGGACGTGTGTGCGCAACATTTGTGCACAGATCAATTTCAGGGGTCCTTTTGCCACCCTTGAAATTGCATGAGCAATTTGCGAATACCAATTGGTACTCGCAAATTGCGCTTGCAATTTCCCATTCATTCCTAAGGCCCATAGGAATGAATAGGAAGCTATTCCTTATTTGCAACTCGCTATTTGCGAGTCCCAAATAAGAAATGTGTAGTAATAGCTATTATTATAGCGATTCCTACATGCATAGGATTTTGCAAGTCCTTAATTGCGAATCCTTAATATTCGCAATTAAGGACTCGCAAAATCCTAGCATGATGCATGTGCCCGAAAGTGTAGGTGAGGGTGCAGTGCAACAGAAGAAATAACGTGAAGGGAGTGATGTTAAAACTAGCTAGAGCGAATACGACACATCCTTTATTCATATATTCTCGCTGCCAGGATTAAAAACTGTGCACCTGCGGTATAGATTTAAACCGCATTTGTCAGACGAAATAGTGTGGTCAACATGTTCCAGCCATAAAAACACATAATGTGTCAAGGCTTTCGTCAGGACCCTATAGATGCTGCTGCTCAGTGATGTAATTTACTAAAGAAAATTTAAATCAGATATGGAACCAAAGGCGCTTCCGGTTCTTGTTCTCAGAAGGGTGACTGTACCTAGTGTGAAAAGATACAGACACACATGTAATAAAGTCAGTGGCTTACAACAAAATAAAAATGTAAGTGAGATCAACAGATTCTTCTCCCTACACCATACACCCTATGTGTGTATAGACAGTAAGATAAACATCAATTTCTTACCCGTAACAACTGGGTAGAAGGCTTCACCTTAACCTGGCAACAGCTCAGGATAAGGGGCACTGCTCTATAGAAAAGTGAGGAGAGTGCAAGTGTCAAAATAGGGCTTTGGGGGGGCGGCCGACCAGCGGGAGGCTCGCCCTCCCGGGGGATTTTGGGCCAGGGGAGGGGGAGGGCATCCGGAGCACGAGCAAGCTCTTCCGGGTCCGGGGTCTCCGTTTGGGCTGGTTGGGCTCCTTGGGCTGGTTTTGGGCTGGGGGGCTATTTAGCCGGCCATTTTGTGTGGCGACCCACCATTTGGTGGAGCGTGACACAACGGCCGGCTGGGTGTGTGTCGGGGGGTTGGTTTTTTGCTAGGGGTACTTACTGCGGGATAATACCATCGTTGCTGTTGGCAGCGTAGTGAGGCGGGTCCCGGCAAAGTGTGACACGGGATAGTATTCAGGCTGACTCCGGGGCATATTTGCTGCGGTTGGCGGTTCTCAGGGCACGGTGTCGGTATCGTGGAGGAGAGGGGGCAGAGGCGTCTGAGGATACGGTGGTGGCGTGCAGAGTGACAGGGACACCATGAGTGAGGACCCGAGAGTAGTGGAGGCCCTCCGCCTCCTCGCGGAAGCGGGCCGCACGGACCTGCTGCGGCTCGACACGCAGGTGAGGCCTAAGAGGAGAGCGGCGAGTGGGGTCGCAGCAGCGATTATCGCGTGCGACCCCCCACGGGCACGACAGCGGGCGGCGGTGGGGGGGCGGGGCAGGGGGGGGGCGGTAGCGGCTCCTGTGCGCCGGAGGTGGGGGGGAAGGCGGGGGGGTGCAGCGGCCTAGGCTACAGTTTGTGGGGGGAGGGGGAGAGGTTGGTGACGTGAGTGGGGGGCAGGCGCAGGCAGAAAGGGGGGGAGTGCTAGAAGGGGAGGGTGCTCGTGAGGTCAGCAGGCAACTGGGGGGGGGGAGGAGTGGAGGGGGGGGGTGGGGCATCGCCGCTTCTGATTGACAGCCCGGAGGAGGGGGAAGGAGAGGGGAGCGGCGGGGAGGCGTCAGGTGGGCGGCCCGGGGGTGCGCGGGGGGCGAGGACACGGAGCGCGGGGGAGGGGGTGGAGCAGGGTGGGGTGGGTGACCGGGGGGGTCGGGGAGCGGCGGGGGGGCCTGGAGTGCGGGTGGTTGGGCGGGGCAGCGGGGGGAGGGGAGCGGGGGGGACCGAGCGGACGACTGGAGTGGGGGGCGCCGGGGGGGTTGGTGGGGGGCTGGGGTGCGGCCCAGGAGAGCGGGGTGGTACGGCGGGACCTGGAGGCACTGGAGTGGAGTGAGGGGGAGGAGGGGGCGGGTTGGGGGATGGGAGGCGGGGGGTGGGTGGCGGGTGCATGGCGGTCGGCCGCGGCGCGGCGGGGGGGTCATTCGTCGTGGGTCGGGAGGAGCGGGGGAGGGTGGGGCGATGCGGGGGGGTGGGGGGTGGGTCGTCTTAACCCCGGCACGTTGGACTCCACTTCTTTGTTTCCACAGGAGCGTCATGAGAGGTGCTCGGGAGAGCTGCATACGGCTCCAATCCGCCGAGGGGATGGGCCGGCTCTGCTTCATGCGGGTGGCCGCGCTCCAAAGAGGGTCCTGGCAGCGGTGGCACGCGACAGGCGGGGCGGTAGGTCCCCGCCAGCCCCACCCCAAAGGGTAGATGCGGCCTCTGGGGGACGGGGGCAGCGGTCCGTCCGTTTTGATCGGGACCCAGAAGAGCGGCAGGGCAAGAGGCGGAGAGCGAGTGTGGACCTTAGTGAGCTGTGGCTCACGTGCAGGGAGCGGGCTGGTCTGAGCAGGCTGGAGCCCGCGAAGGGCGGCCTGTGGCGAGAGCGTGGAATGGATGGCGAGGAGGAGAGAGAGTCAGTGGACTATGAGGAGGAGAGTGAAGAGGAGGGGGAAATCCGGGAGGAGGGAGGGGGAGAGCCGAGTAATGCTGTGTCTAGTCCATTACAGGAGGCGCCTCGGCGGACCAAGGCGGCGAGAGTGACGGCCCCCCCTGTTCCACTGGTGAGGCGGCGGGATCCGGTGCGGACGCCGACCTTGACGCCAGATAAGGCAGGAAACACGGCAGGGTGGGGCTCCGGGGGGGACAGGCGCACGGTCGCGATTGGTACGGAGACGGGGGGAGGGGAGGGGGGGGGGTGCGGCTGAATAAGGGCAAGTACGTGTGCGACGCGGGGGTAGGCACGGACAGCGCGGGGGCGGCGGGGGGCGCCACGACTCCGGACAAGGAGGGGGGGGAAGGGAAAAGAGGGGAAGGAGGGGAAAGAGAGCCATGAGCTGCCGGTGTGTAAACTGCCCTATATGGGCATTACGAAACCCTTGGGGGCGCATCTGTCGCTGGGCACGAAGGAAATGATCTGGAAAGGGGACTACGTAGACATCCTGAAGCTCTTACATAGGGAACTGACAGCAAAGGAGGGGTCGAAGGAAGAGGAACAGGAATTAGCCAAACGCCCCAGGGTGCCCATGAATATCGAGAACTGGTCCGCGGGGTTTTTGATTTTTGCGAGTGTTTACTGCGAAAAATATCCGGAAAGGTCCGTGGCACTTTTTAAGTATATGGACGTAGTCCGGAGGGCGCAAGTTACCTACGGGGGTTACGCGTGGTCACATTACGATGAGGAGTTTCGGGCGCGGTTGGCCTGGGACCCGGAGGCGAAATGGGGAGAGATTGATTCCGATTTGTACCAGCAGACCATGGGGGGGGCAAGTTTGGCAAGACAATCTATACGGCAAGTGGGTTGCCCCTGGCGCCCCGCCCCTTTCCCAGCCGCCCCACCCGAGGGGGGGTGGGGCAAGGCGACAGTACCGGGGGAACCCCGGTGGGGGCATGCTGGGATTTCAACAAGGGTCTATGTACGCGGCAATATTGCAAGTTCCGGCATGAATGCTCGAAATGTGGCAAACGTCACCCGGTGGTGCAATGCTGGGGGGTGGGAGGAAACCAGGGTCAGCAGCCCGCGCTGGGGGGACAGCAGGCGGTGGGCAGGGGAGGTAGGGGGGGACAAGGGACTGTGGTAAAAGGCTCGTACACCGGTTAGAATGGATCGGTTGGAACCCCTGCTGGCGTCTTATCCACGGACCGAGGACGCAGGGCTGCTATGGCAGGGTTTCCGGGAGGGTTTCCGGCTGGGCTATGAGGGTCCACGCATTGCTCGGTGGGCGGAAAACTTGAAATCGGTCGTGGCACAGAAGGCGGTGGTGCGGGAGAAATTGGACAGGGAGGTGCGGGAGGGGCGAATGGCGGGGCCTTTTGGTGGGCCGCCGATGCCGGATCTCATTATCTCACCCATTGGGGTGGTGCCAAAGAAGGAGCCGGGGCAGTTTCGACTGATCCAGCATCTGTCATGGCCGGAGGGGGCGTCGGTCAATGATTACATTGCGACGGAGTTGTCATCAGTGTCGTATGCGTCGGTGGACGTGGCGCGGCGTTTGGTGACGGCGGTGGGGCCCGGGGCACTCATGGCAAAGTGCGATATCAAGTCGGCGTTCCGGTTGTTGCTGGTACACCCGGAGGACTACCAACTGTTGGGGATACAGTTCGACGGTGACATCTTCGTGGACAAAGCATTGCCCATGGGGTGTTCAATTTCGTGTGCGTTGTTTGAGCGCTTCAGTACCTTCCTACAGTGGGCGTTTGCGTGGCACACGGGGAAGGCGTCGATGACGCACTATCTGGATGACTTTTTCCTGGTGGGGTTGCCCGGTTCGGCGGACTGCCAGCAGCGGCTGGACAGTTTTACGGAGCTCATGGGCTACTGGGGTGTGCCCCTGGCGCCAGAGAAGACACAAGGTCCCAGCACGGTGCTGTTGTTTTTGGGCATTGAGCTAGATTCAGTGGCCATGGAGGCCCGGTTACCGGAGGATAAAAAGTTGGGCATGCTGAGTTTGGTGGACGGCATGTTGGGGCAGCGGAAAGTGACGGTGCGGGAGGTGCAGGTTCTGTTGGGGCATTTGAATTTCGCTTGCCGGGTGGTGCGGGCCGGTAGGACGTTTTGCAGGCGATTGGGGCGGGCCCTGGCGGGCGGGACATTGCCACATCATCATATGCGATTGTCTGCAGGGACAAAAGAGGACCTGCGCATGTGGCGGGCGTTCTTGGCGCATTTCAATGGGATACCGATGGCTCCCCCAGAAGATTGGGAGTGGGATGTCACCATCTCGTCGGATGCGGCGGGAGTGGGTGGTTTCGGGCTTTTCTGGCAGGGGAAGTGGTGTGCGGAGGAATGGCCGCCACAGTGGCAGGGCGGCGGGAGGAGCATCGCATTTTTGGAACTGTTCCCATTGGTGGTGACAGTGACAATGTGGGCACGGGAGCTGGCGCACAAACGCGTGATTTTCAAAGTGGACAACATGGCAGTGGTACATGTCGTAAATCGGCAGTCCGCTAGGGATCCGCAGGTGCTTAAGTTGTTGCGGGTGTTTGTGCTACGTTGTTTGGAGCATGATATCTTGTTTCAGGCACGACATGTGCCGGGAGTGGACAATGACATTGCGGATGCTTTGTCTCGTTCACAGTGGCAGAGGTTCCATGGGCTAGCCACCGTTGCGGACGACTGCAAGACGCCGGTGCCGGAGGGGATGTGGTCAGTAGGAGAGAGAGGGTCGTACAATTGGTAAGAGGGTCCGTGGCCAGGTCGACGTGGAGGGCATATGAACAGGCGTGGCGGGAGTTTGTGGACGGCGGGGCAGGGTGGCAAGGAGATCCGGGGGTTCGGTGTGAGCAGGTGGTGCGTTTCATGCTGGCACTGATGAACAAGGGCTTGTCTAAAGCGACAATTGCAGGAAAGCTGTCGGCCATAGCATTCATGGGGAAGTTGTGGTGGGGCTATGCGCCGTCGGCAGGTGAACTGGGCGCGCGCCTACTGGAGGGGTGGGTGCGGGAACGGGGGGCCACGGCTCGGCAACGTCTGCCTATTACAGGGGCCATGCTCCGAGGGGTGCTTCGGCGCCTGCCGGCGTTTTGCCACACTCAGGAGGAGATTCTTTTGTTTTCCACCCTTATGTCGTGGATGTATTTTGGGGCCCTCAGGGTGTCTGAGCTGGTGGGGCAACGGGGGAAGGCTGGGGTGTGCAGGGAGGCGGTGGAACTGCGGGCCGGGGAGGTGGCGGTGCGGTTGCAACGTTCGAAGACGGACCAGCGGGGTGAGGGGACCTGGGTTTTTCTGGGGCCCGCAGGGGAGCAGGACATCTGCCCAGCGGGATGGGGGCGGCGTTTGGCATCACGTTTGCAGTCGACGGAGGGGGAGATTTTTCGCCGGGTCGCGGGGGAACGGGTGACGGCGGCCCAACTGCTGTGGGTTTTGCGGCACGCGCTGCGCGACATGGGGGTGGAGCCGAAATGGTTCGGGACACATTCATTTCGGATCGGGCGGCGACTGATGCGGCGCGTCAAGGGTGGGGGGAGAAGGACATTATGCGTCTGAGGAGGTGGAAGTCGGACTGCTACCAGACATACGTTCGGCCGCAGGTTGGGGGGGGAGGGGAAGAGTAGGCGGGGTGCTCCCTTTGTGCTGACATGTGTCTCTTTCCAGGTGCAGTGGCGGGGCCGGACGCGGCCGTTCTGTCCATCCTCATCCTGGGGCACTCTTTCATCAAGCGAGCGGAGCCATACGAATGGGACAAGAGCAGGAACCTGAATTTAGAGTTGGATTCTAGGTTGTTTCAATGTCAATGGCAGGGGCAAGGGGGTATGAGATGGCACAAACTTTTCCCGGTATTGCGTAGGTTTGTAAAGGGGGGGGTGTGTCCGGATGTTCTGGTGGTACATTTGGGGGAGAATGATCTGGTGCAGTGCAAGGGCCTGGCGTTGCTGAAGCAGATGAAAAGGGATCTGCTGGAGATTAGGTCACAGTGGTCGGGGTGTTACATCATCTGGTCCGAATTTATTCCGCGGAGAACTTGGAGGGGGGCTGCGCGCCCAGCGGCCATAGATAGGGTGCGCCGGAAGATAAATAGGGACATGCGGGTTTTTTGTGACAGAGAGGGGATAGGCAGGATGGAACACCCGGAATTACGTTATGCGGCAGTATACTTTTTCAGGGAGGATGGGGTGCATTTGTCGCGGTATGGCATGGAGCTTTACATTGTTCAGTTGAAGGAGGCAGTGGACAGGGCATTGGGAGTGTGCAGGTACCCGAGAAGTCAGGAGGCCTAAAGGGGGGGTCGAAAGCCGGCAGTTCCGACTTTCGAGTGGCGTTTTCCCTAGGGCATGGGGGACATCTAATGAGTTGTGTTTACGGTGGGGTAGGATATAAGAATCTACCTAGTTAGATAGGGTAGGGAAGTTGGAAATTGTAAGTTGTTTATGATTGTTGCAGGGCGGGAAACATTTTTAGGGGAGGGGGTGGGGGGTCAGATAGGAAGGCTATATTTAGCGAGGATTAGTTTTGTACGGCACAGGCCAAGGGACGTTTCTATGTAAGGTGCAGCTGTTTCCAATAAAGCGGCCTTTTTCACACCAACAATATGTTTCGTGGTCTGTGTTGCCCCCCCCCCCTCCGGTGGGGCCCAAAGAGCGCTGTTCGGGTGAATATTATCGCACGACATTTAAAGGAATGAGCAAGCATGAGTCAAAGAGAGAGAGATTTATGTTAAAAAAACGAGTTCATTAAAACTACATGTCTGCGCTAACAGATCCTTCACCACAGAAGATGGAACGACAGTGTGAACGTGTAAGTTCAGTCACTTAATCAATATTATAGATGGAAATCTAGATGCTTAGATGTTTGCAAAAACTCACTTTCTGTAGATAGTCTTATTAGTAAGCAAACAGTTCCCTTGGCTAAAAAGAACTTGTCAAGGGTCAAAACATTACGTACTTCTACCATATATCACACTCCCTATTGGCAATAACCCATTCAGAGTGCAGACATTAAGAGCAAACTCAATCCAATATAACAAAATCAAGGGAACTGTAAGTACTAACATCAAGCGTCTTGTGCCCACAGCACTCACCTATCTGGATATCCCACACGGTAGAGAGCCTGCGACCGGAGGTGAGAGTCGACAGATGGGTCGCGCTTTAACTAAGGGATCCGAGAAGTTTAACTCGGAACAGGTGTGCATGCCCGATTGATCTAAATACAACATTGCATGCTTGTGACGGTGTCATGCTAATCTGGCGCGCATGCGTACAACATCGGGTGCCTACCGGGATATGTAGGTAAAGTCTAATGCCTGCCGTAATGTGGCTAGAATGCTGTGTCTGTTCAATCTAATTATGATCACAACCACAGTTTGACACAAAGCCAACATAAAAACCGCCGTGTGTGCCGACAACCAGCTTCAAGTAAATGACGGGCTAGGACTTAAAACCCCGGACGTGCAGTGATAACAGATGCCACCAACGAAGGACATCACTACTGATATGCAAAAAAGGGGGCAAAAAAAGAAAAACCCCTTCAAAGCAACAGTCCCAATTTTTTTTTTATATATAAACACACATGACATTCAATTGTGTCAGACAAGTGGAAGGGCATTCATGCTAAATTACCAATATCCCCTCTGCTTTATTCCTTTTTATCAACGCATAGATGTAAGATGTTAATAACGTTGTTATGAGTGTTATTGTTGAATGCATGAAAGGGTAGTATGGTTAATGAAAATTCCAACGTGAGTGCCTACTTTGTTGCTCATCTGAATGTAGCCAACTCTTCCAAATGATTTCGAAAAAACTTACAAGGAAACCCAGGGAATTTCATCATTCAAACCCAAACTACCACTCATAAGCCTATGCACCATCGTTGCTCTCGTCTAAAGAGATATGAAGAGATGTCTGTAATGTCGGTAGGAATGTGCGGTTTGTCTAACACCGTCCATTTCAGATCTTCTGGGGAATGGTTGGTTTCTAGAAAGTGATTTGTAAGTTTGGTAGCAGCTTTCTTACACCGAATGGTGCTCTTATGTTCTAAAATACGAGTTTTCACCTTCCGGGTGGTCATGCCCACCTATCATAAACAACACGGGCAGGTAGTCATGTTAACTAGTTTATCACTGTTACAATTCGTATGCTGTAACTGCATCCATGGTTGTGGGGTCCCGATATCGATAGAGACTGTGTGTTCTCACAAGGGAAATGACCTTTTACAGCAGGTAAATTCCAGAGTGTGTTCTGGTCCCTTGATTTTCTGTTGACTGGGCTTGTGTGCACCAACTGATTCTTGATATTCATGCTCGGCTTAAAGGCAAAACAGTGGTCGATATATGTTGGTAGTCCCAATATTCAGAAATTTCCATTTATGAAGAATGCTCTTTTTGATTTTGTTAGAGAAACAAAAGGTGTTTACACATGTCAGCCTGGCATTGGTTTCCTTCGGTCTGCTAAATTCAAGTGCTTCCCTGTTATTATTGGATGCACGTTTCATCGATGTTTTTATCAGGTTTTTTGGATAGTTCCTCACACCAAGTTGGAGAGCTAGATTCTGAGCATGTTCTTGATATTTAGAGGTTGAAGAACAATTCCTTTTAATCCTCAAAAACTGCCCAAAGGGCAGATTATCCCGGAGAGCTTTGGGGTGATTGCTCTTGTATGATAACAGGTAGTTCTTGGCCATGGGTTTTCTAAAAAGTTCAGTGCCCAGACCGCCACCTTCAGAAAAGATGCGAATATCCAAGAAGGGTAAACTGATGTTGCTATATTCACAAGTGAATTTAAGGAAATCATTCCTGTTATTCAACCACGTCTGGAATTCAGTGATGGTGATAGGAGTGCCTCTCCAGATGACAAACACATCGTCAATATAACGTTTCCATACAAGTATGTGATCTTTATATGGATTGTCATCAGAAAAAATGTGATCCTGTTCAAAAAGGTGTACTTAAAGATTAACCAGACTGGGAGCAAAAACGCTCTCCATGGATGTTCTCAAGATTTGAATGGAATAGTTGCTCCTCATATTGAAAGCAATTCTCTTTCATAGCCAGACGTGCACACCTCATAATGAATTGAACTGGAGTGATGGTATCCAAAGTACTGTTCTCAAGAAGGGTTTGTAAGGCCGCTAGTGTCTCGTCTTGAGGAGTACAAGTGTACAAAGACCAAACGTCGAAGGAGACAAGATAGTCTCTGGTGGTGTCAAACGGAGTCTCACCCAGAAGTCGAAGAACATCTTTAGTGTCCTGTATGTATGTTGGCATTTCCATCAGAAGAGGTCGAAGGAAATGATCCACAAAAGTAGAAAGAGGTTCTAAAAGTGATCCCAGGCCGGAGATGATAGGACGACTGGGAGGAGGTCTCTGTTCCTTGTGGACTTTGGGCAAAGCATAAAAGTATGGAATTACAGGGTGCACCTTCACTAGAAAAGAGGCTTCTTGAGTGGTAATCCAACCATTGGACTAAGCCTCATCTACTAGCATCTTAATCTCAGATTGTAACCTCTTTGTGGGATCTTCTCTCAGATTTTTGTAGAACCTGAACTAAACAAAGGAAAGTTTGGAAGGAGGGTCCTAGGGAAAAATTTTAAGACCTGCACAGGATTGCATCCCCAGTTCAGTACATCAATATAACAAGCAGAATCTTTGGGTCTGAGCAAAGAGCACACAAAGAAGAGGAAGAAGACACTGACAATATCACACAGACCTAACTGTGGGATGATCCCTTTTTAGGACGAAATCCCTCACCCACCGAAGGTGGCATGCTTCATCATTTAGGATTCTCCTCTCAGAGGAAACCTAGTTTTTCTGAGGGCTACAACCCCCTCTCTAAGAGGGAGGAGCACAGGGATGTTTTGAAGACTACTCTACACTGATTTACTAAATCCACTAAATGAGAGACAAATTGTAGGTGAGGGCGCAGTGCAAAAGAAGAAATAACTTGAAGGGAGTGATGTTAAAACTAGCTAGAGAGAATATGACACATCCTTTATTCATTTATTCTGGTTGCCAGGATTAGAAACAGTGCACCTGCGGTATGCGAAAATTAGGGTACAGACTCTAATACTTTATTGAACTGGAAGAAGTTAAAACAGAGGTTAGGGGACAGTGCATTGAAAAAACAGTAGGTATACGAAGGGCTCTGATGTCAGAAGTGGTGAAGTGAGATGACTAATTACACGAGCTAGAAAATCTAATGGTATCAAATCCCCAGACCATACAGAGGCTTCAGACTGCAGTAGAACAATATGTATGGACTTTAATTAGGGGTCAAAAGGGATTGAAACTGCAACCCCCGGCTTGTGCACTGTGGCCCTGGCACTGCCTTTGTGACCCCTGGCCTCAGAGGTGGCAAAATCAATGCCAAGAACACAGAGGTAGCTCACATTATCAGTGTTGACTCCAACCACCTTGTGTTCTGCTATTTTTTTGTTACAGACATAGTGAATAATAGTTTATCATTCACTATTAGTATAATAAAAAGTGTACAGCAGGTTCTGGATTATGACCTTCATTGGCATCTTAGGTAAGTAATATAAAATGTGTTTAAATATATGTTGTTTGCATGCATGTATGTGACAAAAAGTTTGGATGAGAGAGTGTGTATGTTTGAGGATGTATGTTTGTATTTGGGTTTGGGTGTCTGTGAGTGAAAGTAAGTGAGTGAGAAAATATAAGAGACTCAGGGTAAAAGTGAGTGAGAGACTGTAAATGAATGAGTCAGGGTAAGAGTGAATGCAAGAGGCTGAGTGAAAATGAATGAGTGCAAGTGAGTTTGAATAAATGGACGAGAGCGTGAGGGGATGAGAGGGAGTGTGAGTAAATGAATGAAAGCAAGCAATAGTAAGAATGTGTTGTTATGCTTGCAGGTCTACGGTTGGACCTGACATGCTTCTTGGTTTAATAGTGGCACCCATGGCACAATTCTGGCACTGGCATACTGTATACAATTCTTACATAATGGATACCCAAAGAAAATTATTGGTGCTGGCACACAGGAGGTAAATCTTGGCATGGGGCACCAGTGGAAAGATTTTGGGATAGTTGAGGAAATTCTTGGCATCTGTAGCACCTATGGCAAAATGCTGGCACTGGCACATTGGAGGAAATTCTTGGTATAAAAGAGGACAAACGTGGCATATGTCAAGGGGACATCAATCACAAAATGGCATCCACAGCATTCTAGACATAACTTTGACATAAGGGTAATCCGTAATACATGGAAGGCAGTATTGGCAACATTTTGACACTGGCATATTGTATGTAATGTTTGGGCAAAAGGGGCACCCGAGCCAAAAATCTGGCCTTTGCAATGGAGGTATTTTTTCAACACATGGGGGCACTCACAGAACATTAAAAGCAAAATGCGGTCAACTCATGTGGACTGTCCAGTTGCATTAGCTTGGCACACCTTGAAAGGACCTGAATATTTAATGATTTTTTTTCAATTTATGTGAAATTTGTGCTTTAAAATTCACTATTAAAGACAATTTTCTCAACATTTTCAAGGGGGGGGGGGGGCGGAGAACCCATATACCACCCTTTCACCCCTAGAAATTTCAGACTAACTTTGCTCATTTTTTGCAAATTAAATAAATGTCTCCTTGGCATATCATGTTGACGCCCTAACATAGATGATTTCTAAAATAAAGATTTGTCTGGGTTGTCTTGTAATATTAATCATGCTGTTATATCTGATTTCAGCAATTTTAAATCAGGGTTAAGGTCATGTGACATCACTTCATGGGAAGAAACAGGGCACAGGACATATGATGTCAGTTGATATATCTGTATTACAAAGAATGCTAGGTCTGAGCACTCAGTTGTGGGGACAGAATGGGCCGTCTTCTGCATGGCTTAACGCACCAGGCTCACGGAGTCAACAGGTGGCTCAACTAGACGTGTGAGGCAGACAAATGTTGTACACCCAGGTAGCTTTCATTGAGGCTCTTTTTAATATTACACAGTGCTCTATGCGGGCAGCGGTGAAACATGCTACAAGGCAATTGAGACTTGCCTTGATATAACTGCCTTATGGCAGGTTCCAGTAGAGGCTCAGGAGACCCTGGATGCGTCAATAACTAGGACCAAATTGAAGGAAATTGTTAATGGGATGTCTAGGCGAAAGAATTCAGGGATAGACTGATTACCTTAAAAATGTGCCCTAAGACATATTGGCTTCCCATATCCTCATTTAGTAAATGACAGGGATGGAGGCAGGTAGTCTAAAACCTATAGGAACATTTGGATAGGGTCTCTTATAGGCTTCTGTCCATGCTAAACTTAGATGATAAGATTTGAAGGAATTGTATCTACTGGGTTTTATTCATTCATCCCAGATCCCATACCCAGAGATCAGAATGGGTTTAACCTGCCAGGAAGACCTCTGTAAACATTGGGAGACTTTTTAGAATTTTGGAAGCGACTCCTGCAGATTTTCAACCGAGTGCCATACTATTGGCCATTGACAGAGAGAAGGCTTTTGACACGGTCAGTTGGAAGTTCCTTCTAACTGTTTTGAGATGGATGGGCATGGAGGATTGTTTGATTAGATGGATAAAATCACTGTACACAGTCCCCACCACCAGAGTGACAACTGGTAAGCTAATTTCAAGTTGTTACCAAATACACCATGGTACTCGGCAGGGCTGCCCACTGTCTCAGACTCTTTTTGCGATTGCCATAAACCATTTGAATGACATTGGTTAAAACAGACAGAGCAGAGAAGGGAATAACGTTTAAGGGATCAGGGGCATGCCGTTTTTGTCTGTGCTGACTGTAGGAGAGTAGGATCTGCACTTATGTTGCCCCCACTTTTTTCTGATGTATACACTGGTTTCTGGCTATAGTCTGGCTGGGTCCCTGCTAATCAGGGCCCCAGTCTCTCTGTTCTCTCTAAGCGACTTGGTGTGCATATTAGATGCACTAGTGATTGGATACTGTGGTACCTTATGAGACCCTAGTATATGGTAACTTAGGTACCTAGGGCGTAGGCACTTCACAGGCCTACCAGGGGCTGCAGCACGTGTTATACCACCCCTGGGAAGCAGACTCAATCAGACACCACAGGTCTGCTACTGCAGCCTGGGTGAGGTAGTGTTAGCACTCCTTACTGAAGTGTAGGTTTCTATATCTCACCATACACACACATATAAACCTATCAGCCACCCCTATGGCAGGCCCTATCAATCCTGAGGGCAGGGTGCTTGGTTTACAATGTGAGGGGGTGCCTCTGCATGAGCAGGACCCCTCTGCAACTGGCAGGGTCTATTCCTTGTGGCTGTTTGTGGATGTGGCTAAACCATATACTCTTAAGTGCATTATAACCTCCCGGTTAATGATAACTTTGGAATGACTGCATCAAAACATATCGTGTTTGGTGTCAAACAATTTGGAATCATATCCCCACACCAGTAACTGGTGTGGGAGTATGATCCCACCCTTCTAGAGGGGACGACATGTGCCTACTGTGGTAACACGGTAGAAATCTGAAAGAGCCCCGGCATCACAAAATGGATGCCACCAGCACAGACACTGGGCTGCCCTCCTGTTGCTGACTGAAACTCACAGTGGAGGTGGCACAACAATAGGCATCCTGTCACAGGGAGTTGTCACTACCTTCCAGACAGGATTTAGTGTATTGGGGCTGGGTGGGTGCACTTTTAGAGTGCTTTGAAGTCCTGCACTGGGGGAGCAGTAGGATCCTCTGTGCATATGCCAGCTCAAACCAGTTCAGGGGCTACCTGTCCCTGCTCTAGTGCAAAACTGGACAAAGGGAAGTGGGTGTAACCACCCCTTACCCTGACCCTCCCAGAGGAGTGGGTCTAGAGCTAGTCCCTCCCCTATCTTCAGTATAAGATATCAAACTTTGTCATTGCAACACAGATAACCCTGGACGACGCTCTACAAAGAAGAATCCTGGCCCTTCGATGTTCCACTACCTTTGGAAGACAGAAGAATCTCCCTTGGAGTCAAGGAGCGACTCCACTGCTTGGCAGGCACCAGAAACTCTAATCAATGGTCGCAAACTTTCCCGCTCCTGCCAGAGTGCGAAGTCCCTGCAGCCCCGGAAGTGGATTTCCTGACTTCTCGATGGCCATTGTGAGTCCCCAGCAGAGCTGAGGCGAGTGGACCCCACGAGTGACGAGGAACTGCAATACCCGAGTACCGTGCACTATTGTTGAGTGCAACCCCTTCACGATGTTCTACAAACTTGTGCTTTGGACCACTTGTGGCCCAAGCCTCCAACAAGTTTTGCAGTAAAAATCAGAGGCCTACCCTGTCCCGAGTGACCGTGGGCTCCTGTGAAGCATTTCCTCAAGAGGCATCTTTGCGATCCCTTGCCCATTGGCTTGTGGGTCCCCCGAAGACTTTCTTATCAACTCAAAGGGCTTCCCTGATTGCTCCAGGCCTGCCCTCACTCACCCTTGCTGGGTAAGTCCCTCAGATCTTGCTGGTCTGCATCATCAACTTTCTTCATTCTACACAAGACTTGCTGTTACCAAGGCTTGTTGGCTCCAATCTGGTTGCCGACAGCGTAGTCAGCTGCAGACATTGTGGGACACTCCGAATCCAGCTGTTGGTCATCGTCAATCCTTCCTGGACCTCGTGAGCGAAGAGTCAAAACACCCTTGATCACCTGAAATCACCCGACATCCGTGGGCATCCATCTTCCTGGCCCCGGGTCACTGACAAGTGACTGTGAACACTGTCCCTTCAATTTTCAGGTCATCTGCATCTAGAATCCAGCTAGGATTCCACCGGACACTTCTTCAGACTTCGCAAGCAGCAAGTCTTCTTTGGTCTCCATAGAAAACAGCGACGCAACCCGACACCAAAAGACACCTGTGCACCCGGCTTCCCTGGGTGAGGTAACTCGTGCACTCCAGTGCCCTAGTGTGTGTTGGCCCTCAAATTACTTACCTTGTAAGAGGCCTGCTTGTAGACTTCCTCGAAGTACCCTAAAACTTTAAAAATCAAACCGCGACTTGCTCCATTGTAATCAATAGGGAACCCGCGGCTGTGTTCACACACTGCATGCGTCTCCCGTGGGTCTGTTACTTACCTGCTTTCACTGCAGTAGTGAAGCCCCAGCGATTCTACAGGCCCTAGGCCGAGTCATTCTGCAAGTTGACTTACCTAAACCTCTTTTTTAGTATATGGTCTGATATGCCCCTAGGGCCCCAGCCATATTTGTGCTCAACTTATTGTGAAACGTTGATATTTGAATGTGTTCCTGGCTTCTAATCTCATAAAGAGATTAGTAGAGTGTGGCTAGAAATAAATACATATATTATTGATATATATACCTGTGTGGTGTCCTTTCATTTGGTAATTCAAGAGATTATAAGGTAAAACAAGCTGCTTTACATTCCTCTGAGACTTAGCCTGAAGGCTGCTCTCCACATCTACAACTAGGCTAGCTTTCTTTAAAAGGTTGTCTTAAACCTATCTACCATAAGAGTCAAATTGGACTGGTGCAAGGTGGCCACTATAACTAGTGACCAGCATATGCCAGGCCAACTTCTCACACTGACGATATGCTACTGTTCCTAAAAAAGGCCGAAAAGGAGAATAGGCAATGGTTCGCTCCCTCAAAGAGTATGGAAGCTTCTCTGGCCATAAAGTTAGTTGGTTTAAGTCATTTCAAAACTAAATCAGAAGATGTCCTCTGGGAGAAAAAGAAGGGGGAATCCCGTGCTATTTTAGCTATCATTTGGCATACATTCACCACTACTATTCAGTCACTCATACATGTATCTGTATTGGCACACAAATTCCTCACGTAACGAAACAAAAAAATGTTGTCACTTCAATTTATTATATAAATCTTTACACATAGTGTTTTGTCAATCAACAATAGTTAAAAATTCAAAGACCTTTGTTGCTGCATTTGGTCACAATAAAAACATATATAAAAATGCAAATTTAAAAAACATAATATAACATAATCCTATCTATCACTGTCTACCAAATTACTTTTCAGGGAGAAAACCAATAGACAAAAATATCTGTCATTGATTACCACATTCAAAACTATCAATTAGACCAACTTGGAAGGTGTTTAAATGTGAAACATCAAGGTCTACTGTCAATCAATAGATGGAAAAGATTGTGGATTTTCATTAGAGGGCGTCGACGCGTTTCGAAGGACTGATCAAATTGTGCCTTCTTTTTCAAGACCAGACAATATTTTTCAACTCCCGTATTTGATAAATCTATAAACATAAACATATACATGTATTTAAATTAACATTTAGATCAAAGTTGTATTTCATCAACAATGTTACTGTGTTTTGTATATCATGGTTCTGATAAGCCATCTTCTGTTACTCAACACTGAAAAGGTCAAAAATGCTAATCTAAACAATTATTCATATCTGTTTGTCTATTGTCGTTGAACGATTTATTTAATACTTAGGTAAGTCATTTCACCCCATAAACCTGGAATCCTTAGTTTAACATACGCAAATTAGATACTGGATGAATATTAAGTGGGAAGGCCACAGACTAAGGGCCTTGGGTGTGAATGTCTACCACCGCGATGGGGATCTTGTAGAGGGTAATCTGGGCCATTCTTTGAGTCCCTTATGGGGAAACGTTCTATTCTAGGAGTTGTTTATCAATCATGTGAAGGATAGCTCGTTCTAAAATGGTGATACTCCCAAAGCTCTTATATCAGTTCCTTAATTTTCCAATCTGGGTTACTGCAAGATAGTTTAAGGAACTTGATTTGCTTTTAAGAGACTTTTTATGGAGCCAAAGCAGACATAGGGTTCACCTAAGGTCCTGCAGTTACCAGTCCTAGAAGTTCTGGGAGCCCCAAAACATGAGCTGTACGGTTTAGCAGTCCAGACACACTGATAGCTCGATGGTTGGATGGTGACCTCTTAAATGAGTTGGGGCCATTGAGTTGGTTAGATGTCTGGGATGAGGCTGGTGTCTATTCTGAAGGGAATTGTTTACACATGGGTGGATTGCAAGGCCTTGAGACTATGTATGCAAGAACATGGTTTCCTGCCTCTCAGTTTCTGATATATGGAGCACTAGTGCAGCGCCTTTTCACAATGGGGAGTAGTCACAGGGAGGGCGCGTGAGTCTACAAATCCCTTCTAAATATGGTTAGATGTCATTGCTGCACATTTAGCACAAACTTGAGTTTAGAGTATGGGCTGAGGCATCTGGCCATACCCATAAAATATCCACCAATGCCGGCAGTATACACAGTATAATGACCTGCACAGCACCTCATGAAACCTAAAAGAATATATATGCTTTTTGATAACTAAATATACGTGATGTCACCTCCTTTTTTTGTTTAAACCATTTTTAATTGAGTTTATGAACAAACAGAAAAATAAAGGTTATATGCTGAAGGCGCAGAGTAGTAAATTGCAGAAATATAATGGCTCCAGAATTAGCAGAGTAGTAGAGGAAAGTAATCTACAAAGGGACGGCATTTGGGAGGACAGGGAGAGCAAGAAAGAGGGACAGGGCCAGTTAATTATCAGTGGTTGTATGTTGGGGGTGGGGGTATTTGGCTGAGGGGGCAGAGGCCAGTCCAACAGGAGTCCAGCTTGAAGCCCTGCTTTGTCCATCGTGTATCAAACGTTCTTTGAAGTAGACAGAGAAGGAGATATGGTTGTCAGTGGGGGAGGGAAGGCGGAGAAGGAGTACATCCACTATTTGATGTTATGAAGAGGGGGAGGAGGAGACCTCTCTATCCAAGTCAAGGAATCACGACAGCAACTGATTCCAGAGCGGGGCAATAGGGCAGCGATGGAGGCCTCTGGCGTCTTCCCACACAGCGTCACCCAGAGTTTCACCATGGCTCTCTGCTGGGAGGGATCGCACTCTTCCAGTACACTGCCATGGCACGTATCGCCAGAGTGAGTGCCAAGTCAATAAAGCGGGCCAGTCTCTTATACTTCTTTTGGTGTTTGTAGATTCCCCGCGTGCCAGTATCCAAGAGTGAGGGACCTGTGCATGAGTAAATGGTCGAGAGAAGATCTTGCCAATAATTGCTAAGCTTTAGGCAATCCCATAAAATATGAGAGGGCCTGGAACCAGGCACACATGTCTGAGGCAGACGGTAGAATATGGTGGATGCTCACCAAGGAGAGGTAAGCCCTATGTAGTATATAAAATTGGATCAGATGTAGTTGGGCATTGTGAGAGATTTTATGTAGGTGCCCCAGTGACCTCGCCTATTAATTATCATATAATGCTCTACCAAAATCTGTTTCTCACATGTCACAAAGAGACTGCAGGGTGAGTTATGTATGCATGATGCATGTTTGTAAGACAGACACCAACCTCCTCCCATCCCCAAGAGTATATAGACGGTCCTCCCGGGTATTAGTAGATGCCTCAGAATCATCCATGCCTTCTTTCCCTTAAAAGGTTATAGAGTAGCCCAAATGTCAGAAACTTCCCCCAAAGGAGCCCACATTGATCTACAAGTTCCTCAAAAGAGAGGTGTTGGCCATTGGCAAAGAGGTGCCAGAGAATTAATAGATTGGTCTTGCTCCAGGCCTTGAGTTTACACCCAGATAATGCCCCGGATCCATCCAGGAGGTCCAGGAGGGGAATGGAAGGAGCGTATGGGGAAATCCGCGATTGAGCCAGCTGCTCCTCTGGAGACACTAAAGCACCCCCCGTTCCAGGAGCAGGAGTGCTCGAGGTATTTGAGCCCCAGGAATCAAAAGGGTCAAGACCGGTGCAACACTCAAGAGGGGATCGTGCTGGTATCTGGTGAGTCTTGGCCAATGCCAACCAGCGAGTCATTAATTGCAGCTGGGTGGCCAAAACGTACCGTTCAAAGTTAGGGGCTCTGATGCCGCCTGATTCCAGTCGATGCTGTAACTTTATAAGGGCAACTCTCCGCCTATTGTTATATCAGATGAGGTTCCCCAGCAGTCGGTGTAGGTCTCGGAAGAGTGTCTGTTGGGGGATCACTGAAAGATTAGTAAAGTGGTGTAACAGGCGAGGGAGAATTATTATCTTTGCAAGAGCTATGCATTCTTTCACAGAGAGTGAAAGGGTCTTTTAAAGGGTGGTCTGGGCCCAAAGGGAGGATACTGTCCTGGTCAGATTATTTTCCAAAAATCTAATTCAGTATGGAAAACATGGATACAAAGGTAGCAGAAGGACATGTCTTCCCATCTCAGGAGTGTTCTGCCCATAACAACTGGGAGCTATGGCACCAAAATTGCAAGGGGCTAAACACAGGATTTTGCCCATCTCACCTGAAGAACCAATAGATCTCCGAATGTGGAAAGGAAATTGGCAATGCCAGAAAGTTCCGCGTTGAGATCCCCAAAGTAGAATTGGACATCATCCACATAAAGGGAAATTATGTGGGTACGATCTGGCAAGGGGATGCCCAGTGGTTTCCCTCCTGTCAAGCGTGAACAATCAGCTGCTCCCCCGCACGGGCATAAGGGTATAACTGGCATCCTTGGCGTGTACCTCGCCCGATAGGGATGGTGTGGGATATACGGCCTTCCATACGGACCCACACCATAGGTGCTTCATAAAGTAGTCAAATTAAGATTATTGTATGATCTCTGAAGCAGTTTAGCATTGCAAATAATTAGTTCCATCCAAATGAATCAAAGATCTTTTCCAGGGCTAAGACCAAGGCAGCCACTTGGGCCAGCGAGGTTGCAGCCCTTCCATCACGCACAAAAAGACATCTGATATGAAATGCAGTAAGTGATGTGAGTTCCTTAATGCTGGTATTCATCATATGATATGGATCTGCCTGAGTACAGACCCATAGTGGGAATCAATGTTGAGGTCCTTTGAATCAACACTGAACAGGAAAGGTCTGTGTGAACCTGCAGGCTGCATTCCCAGCCTGAAACTAAACAAAGTGGATACCAGGTTTATTGACTTAGTATTGGCCTTAGCAGGCCTGCGATGTGCTGGAGGTCTGTAATGGTTTCCCCATTATCTAAGTAGAGGCTGATGTTATTAAGAATAGGACACGTTACAACGCAAACATTTACAACACATGCCTTTACAATGCAGTTTTTACATCGCTACATCCATTACAACTCATGATTTTACAACGCATGCATCACAATGCCTTTTTAGAAACTACACTTACAATGCATTCCATTACAGTGCATACCATTACAACGCATACTTCTTTTAGGGCAACAGTAGTGTAAGTACTGGGTGGTGTAGGGGTAAAAATTACTATTCCCACTCCAGTGAGTGCAACAGTAGGGTAAGTGTTGGATAGTGTAGGTGTAAACATTACTATTCCCACTCCAGTGAGTGCTACAGTAGGGTAAGTGTTGGATAGACTAGGGGTAAACATTACTATTCCCACTCCAGTGAGTGCAACAGTTGGGTAAGCGTTGGATAGTGTAGGGGTACATTTTCCTATTTCCCATTACTTACCATATAATGCGTTGTAATGGCATGTGTTGTAGTGGCATACGTTGTAATGTCATGCATTGTAATGGCATGTGATGTAAAGGCAGTTGTGTTGTAATGACTGTGTTGTAAAGGTAGTGCTTGCAATGACTGCGTTATAATGGTTGTTTCCCGTTATGAAGTGGGGAAAAAGTGAGAGCATTGTGCCTCATGGTAAAGAGAAGTGGGAAGCCAACAGGCGACAAATTGGCCATTTACGGGATGAGATTAATTTGGCCTTTGCGACCACCCCACATAGTCTTCAAGTTGAAGAGTAAGAGATCTCTAATAATTGAGGCAGTGTTGGAAATTCATAATGGGGAAAAATTGTGAATTCCCTAGTTTAATACTTGACTTAAGATTGGTTTTCAATCCCAACCTATGGGTAGATTGTGGATGGCAGCTAGATTGAGTTACTGCTATTTTGTGATATACCAGCTATTTAAAGCACAATCTGAACTTGAACAACTTGTCATCTCCTAAAATCATGGTAGACACTATGAGACATTTACAGGAAACACTCAAAGACAACTACAAGGCCTAATTGTGCAACAAATTGCTTGAAATATGATTTGCTTTTGTGTGCATTCTCACATTCTTATTAAAACAATAAACGTATTTTTAAAATGTTAGAAGACATAAAGACATAGAATTGAACGAAAACATAAGAGGGATCAACTTTAAGGGAGTGGTCATAAAAGTGGCAGCCTACGTGGATAACATCCTGATAATGACAGAGCACCCCAAGGTTTCAATAAAAGCGCTAATGTCCACGATAAAAGAATACTCAGAACTCTCAGGGTACAAGCTTAACAATGAAAAATCTGAGTGTAAGCCATTAAATATCTACTGCTCTAGGGAAGTGCTGGGAGACTCAGGATTGGCCTGGCAGACAAACCACATCAAATACTTAGGGATATTATTCGGCAGTGACCTAATAACCACAATACGGCACAATGAGAAACTCCTATTGGCAAAGGTAAAGAAACAATTAGAAGCCTGGTCACCTAAATTTATGACATGGTGGGGGCGAATCGAAACATTAAAAATTATGATCACGCCTCTGATAAATTATCTATCAGGCATGCTCCCCATCTTCCTAACAGAGGACTTCCACCAAAAGATAGATAAAATGTGCACCAAAGAAAGCGAGGATTAGTATTAAAAAAACTAAGATTACCAAAAATGCAAGGGGGGTGAACCTAGCAGATTTCAAGCTCTTCCAACTAGCTTTCCTAGCTAAACAAGGCATGCAGTGAGTAGATCAGACACCAGAATACACACCTATGTGGTTTCAGGTGGAGAAGGCCATTCTGAACAACTTGAACCCACTAGCCCTACTAACAACAAACGCATACCCATACGTGAACAATCCTATACTGAGGAATACCAAGATAGCACTCTTAGAACTTGACAAAAAAATGGAGGTCAGCATCAAAGGCTCCAAATCAGAAGCATTATGGATGAATAACAATATTAAATACAAGGGGAAAACCCTTAGATTTGACACATGGATAGTAAAGGGCATCTCACATCCATACCAACTAGAAAAAAAAGCAATACCAATTACATTCTCTGAACTGAAGACATCCCACCAACTAGAAGACCTAGATCTGTACAGATTTCTAAAGATAAAGACAGCCATAACAAAATCAAAAATAGTAGACACCGTGCCCTCGATCTTCCAATACGTTGCAAACATAAATAAATTAGGCCACCAAGCATCAAAACTGTACAAAACACTAGGACCCCTCAAGTCCAAACTCAACAATAAAACAAAGGTATACTGGGATAAACGTATACACTCCCCGCTAAATGAACAGGAGTGGGAAAGGATGTGGGCCTCAGCCACCCGAAAAATGTTAGAAGAGCATGTGTCAGTGTGGAGATATCATAATTTTGTTCCCAAGGTTGCCCGTGTTATTGTTAATAGTTTCCCTCTGGGTTAAAGTGGAAAAGAAAATAGTGTGTGTTTGTGCAGGAGCTCAGCCTGAGTACCTTCATTGTTTAGCTGCTTTTGGATTTTGCATGGGAGTTTCAAATGTAAATAAGCATGTTAGTTGATTGATACGATAATAAGACCGGCAATTAAATATGTTACCAAAGTGGCAAAAACTCCTGTCTGGCATAGAAATGCTGCCTATAGGTAAACCATCTATTTCTAACTTTCTCACGCTGCATTTGGCTGCATCCTTTGAGATACAGGTAATCGCCAGCACCAGTTCATGGGAGACATGAGACTGCACAGGTGCCTTCCAAGATGATTTATGTGTGTGATAGATATATATATATATCACAATGACAGTCGCCACTGTTTAGTTAAAGTTAAAACTTAGTTACCATAGGAAATTGATTTTTGACTTGCTAATAACTTAATAACTCCATTAAACAAACCTCCTCAAATTTGTTTTTGAAAGTTCATCCACCACAGCTCCTTGCTGAAAGTTTTGGGGTGAACCATCAAGCAGGGGCCAAGACAAAGAGGGTTCCCAAAATGCAAATTCCACATGCAGGGCCAATAGGGAATTCAGACACAGCTACAGCCAAAACAGCTGAAAGGAATGACGCTAAATGTGGCAGAAAGCTAGATTTTTTATCAAGAAAGCATGTTTTTTGTGGTTGGTGTAAATCAGTTTATTTTAGTTTTTGAGAAATTAATATTCCAGATTTATAGGTATCTGGGCAGTTGGGTTTGAGGGTGGCCCACGGGAGTCCAGGGGGCTCGCAACTTCAAATAATAGAGCATTGTGATTCGCTGGAGGGGCTATTTTTTCTGCTGGCTGCCACGATCCTGCTGGAATAAAAGGCTCCTGTGAGTCCCGGGAAAGCTTGTGCTCTGATTAACTGGCCACAACATGAAGAGGAATGTTGAGGCCCCCAGTACATTACACGGGGGCTAAGTTCCAGTGTCCTGAAAAAGTAAAAAACAAAGGGGGCAGGATAGGGGTACACGGACCCAGTGGACTTTGTGGAGGGGTTCCCAGAGTGAGCACCCCTAGGGCCAAATTGTTGTGATCCTGCGGGACTCCGGGGGAAGCCACTGTGACCGGCCTACTTCCACATGAGTCATGTGGAAGCACAGGGACCCATGCCGGCTTTCAAGAGAGTCCTGTGGGATTGGAAAACTATTGTAAAGAAAAGGGGAGGCATGAGTGGCTGTGGTGGGTTGGCCACATACTGGGTTATTAGCCATGCGGCTAACCATGCCGCACAGGGCCAAAGGCCATGCACGGTGACCGCCTGCGGGGTGTGGGCACATGCCCTGCGGCCAACCCAATGCTGTGCATGGTCGAATGGGTGTCCACTCGCATAGCAGTTGGGCGCAGTTTGATATTGCTATTACTTGCTCACAAAGAGTATACACCTGTGGTTGCTGTGAGCTAGTTTCCCTCTGTAGTTCAGAGCAGCATCAATGCATTGTAAATTAACAGCAAAATTCAAAATTGCACACCACACACAGTTCTTCAGTAGCTCACAATCTGGACTTTTTCAGTAAAGATAAATCCAATAACACCCAGCTCTCCATGCAAGATGTCTGATGTAGTTACTCCTAAAATATATCACATAGCATGTATGACATGGTTTTGGTTGGCAAATCAATGATGCACAGAGAATTGAAGCATATTTAGGGGTGCCTATGTGTCCATTCACAAGGGATATGGTTTAGGAGTTCAAACTGGATTGCCCCTTATTTGTTGGGTTACAACTGATTTACATATTTCTACACCCACCTACTAATCATGTCCATGCAATGCTCAAACAGGGATGAGAAACCCTGTTCCAATACACCTCCTTTAACTGCCTCCAACACATGCCCATGTACTTACATTCTCAATCCTTGTTTAGAAAGACCTTAACAACTTCTCCCCTTAACTGCCGAACTCATTCTGACGGGAACTTTTTCTTGCATGTTCCTCACCTTATAATCATCCTCCATGTGCTAATTTGGATCGGGGAAGTTTTCCCTCAGCAGTAGCTCCCCAGTGCCTCTAGGTGGCACCAGACGACGCCAATGGAATCTACACCCATCACTGGATGCAATGTCATGGCCTATAAATGGCACCACCTGGGGTGCTGTTGGCAGTTTCTGTGTTTTCAGATATGTGACGTTACAACGCATGCCATTACATCGCCAAACTTTACCCCGACTTTCTGTCGGGGGAGCGCTGGAAGTTGGAATAGATTAATTTTCTATTCCAACTCTAGTGTTTACAACAGTAGGGAAGGTGTTGGAGTTCAATCCAACACCTTCTACCCACTGCTGCACACTTTTTTCGTTGCAACGGCAGGCAATGTAACTGCATGCGTTGTAACGGTTGCGTTGTAAAGGCTGCTTCCCGTTTTTTCCTGTCTTATCAATGCAGGTCCAACACACTTTACCGAATTTGCTAAAGTCTAATATGACAGTAGAGTAGGTAAAATGTCACCTCCTATGGTCTTGGGCTTCAAACCTCATTGATGATGTTGAAAAAGATGTCTTTGGCGGATCCCATTGACTTGTATGTGGTGTCCAAGACTGGACCACAATCAGACAGCTACTCCAGCATCTTCATGCACCCAAAACCCAGCAAGGTGAGGGAAGCCAAACTGTTTTGGCTTGGGCCTTTGAAGGGTACCCCTAAACAGTCACTCTCACTCCCTTGTGGTAAGTCTCAGTAATGGGAAAAATCATCAAAGGGTCATCCTGTGAAAAGCATAAGAAATGTTGCAGGAAGGAGAAGTACACTTCTTACTCAAGAAAATGGTCCTTCTCTTGACACCATTTAGAAACTAAGCAGCTCTTTCCCCAAAGCTTTTCTCTTCCTCATCTTCTTTGGAGCTGACCCCAGTTTTAATGAACCCATACTGATGAAACTCAAACCAGAGTTCCTGGCTCCATCTGCTGCCCCTCAGGATGAATGTTTGCATTGTTATGTTATGTTATGTTAGGTGAATTTATAAAGCGCATGGCTGCCCCAACATCGGGGCGTCCCACAAATTGTTCATTTGTTCCTTTTGCTTTTGTGGCCCATCATTCCCAGGCATGGTCCAGACAATGTGGGATTGGTGATTCCTGCCGCTCTGACCCTGATGCCACCCGACGCTATGACACCCACTGGCTGCGGCATCCTCATTGATTCCAAGGAAGGTTCCACCCCAAATTGTCTCAACACCGATTTTGACATCTTCTCCAGTGCCATTCCTGCTCTTGTTTCAGTGCCACCTCAGTCCTAGAGAACTACAGACATAATCTGGAGAGCTAGTTAGTGTCCTTTGAGGTTCAGCTTCTTGCTGATACTCTTCTCGGAGCCCATAAATTTACACAAATGGATGAACTCTTTGGCTTTAACTTGAGCCAGAACTGGATTTTAGGCAATGGAGGAAGATGATTTGGAGGCTGACAACCTCCTTCCTATATACTGAACTGATGCTGCTCTATATTTCGATCTTCAAACTGTTAGTGGATATCATACATCTTCAGGCGGTAATATCCTATATCCTTCTGCTTCTGATAAAGTCTATTCATTTATAGCTAATGTGGGTAACCGGAAAAAGCCATCTGAGAAACCTAAGCCCAACATACTTCTTATAGTAATACTGCAGTCATCTTCAGCAGCCACAGAGCCAATTCCACCATTCTAAGAGATGTTACTGGAGCCTGCACAGCTGATAGGGGAAAGCACTTTTTGGGCCTCGCAATTGACATGCAGGTTGCTTGATGCCATCATCCTGCATCGTCTCATACTAGGTTTTTATTTGCGCATCCAGCTCTGGAGAGTCTGGTGGTACAAGCATCTTCTGTCAAAAATAATCCCAAGCATTTTCTCTACTTTCATATCAAAATGTTTGTCCAAACGCCATGACTCAGTGGTGCTGCAAAGTCTTCACTAAGGCATATTGACCCTACGCGCTTGAGCACCACTTAACTTCTCGGACAGTACATCTATGCTTCTACAGAAATGTGTAAGCTGGCTATCATTAGCCTTCCAAATCACATGAAGAAGCCATTTTGTGAGCTAGTGAGTGTTGAACTGGATGCCGCTTAAGAAATTGTTTCTAGGTCAGCTAACATATTTGCCTTTTCTATGGCAGTGGTGATTGATCTCCAAAGCCATGTCTGGATGCATTCCACAGGCTTTTCTGGGGACATGCCCTTTGGCGCCAAGAGGAAATTTGGAGGAAAGGCAGGCTCTTCCCTGGAGCAGTTAAAAATTCAATCATTGGTGAATTCTATGGGACTAGCTTCTCTAGCCAAACAATTCCACCAAAATATTTACATCTTTAGAGCTTTTCCAGGTGGCAGCTCTCCCAGCAGTGTCAACCTTCCCAACTAGTTCAGATTGAGCATTAGTTCTACAGCAAACGTTTGCATGAGAGGTCCACCTAAGGAACTCTATCAGTTGCAGCAGCAACATCCGTCCCCCCATTTTCCGCTAGCTATGCCACATCAAAACCACTTTCATTTGTCCACCACCAGCTTCTAGTATAAGGGAGGAGCTCTAACTTCCTAACCAAATGGGCAATCTATTATGATAGATCACTGGGCAATCCACTTTGTCTGCAAGGGCTTTTACCTCCCATTTCTGTCAACTCCTCTGAACCACCCACTGTTCTGCATGGAAAAGCACCTCATGCATGCTTCGATCTTGGAGATAGAAGTTTTTGTTCTGTTACACAAACGGTCCATAGAAGTGATGTCAGTGGACATGAGGGGCATGGAATTTTATTTTCTGTACTACTTGCTTCTCAAGCAGGAGGAGGCCGGCCTATTTTGGAGCTAGGACTTGTCAAGACAAAGTTCAAAGTGCTGTGCCTGAGTCATTTCCTACTGGTCTGCAATGTGCAGGACTGCATGGTGTTACTGAATGTTCTCTGATGCTTCTTTTCATCTGTCATTTCTGCACATTCACAGCATTACCTTTGCTTCATAGTGGGATCTCAGCACTACCAATTACTGTGTCTCACCTTTGATAATATTACAACCACTCTGAAAGTTTTGACCAAAGTACTAGCTGTGGTGCCTACTCCCTCAGGAGGTCTGCAATCCATGTGTTTCCCTACTTGGACAAGTGTGTGTTGAAGTCAGGATCCCGTGCGCTGGTCGAACACCATCTGTAGTGCACCCTCAATCTTCTTCTACACTGGCCTTCACCAACAACCAGCAAAAGTGCAACCTTGTCCCTACTCAGAGTTTGAACATCATGAAAGTGTTCCTAGAGGCAGCTTGTATGAGAGCTGTTACTCCGCCTCAGATCATCTCGGATACTCAGGATATGATTCTAAAGTTCCATGGTCCGATTCCACTCCAGGTTCTGGGGGTTCTCCATCTCTTGGACTTGATATCCTAATGCATCTTCTTGGTGTGTGCTAGACCTGCCAGCCTTAGGGTGGGTTTCTCCTAAACCTTGTTACCTTTACCCTTCAATTTTTGTTGATATTCGTTTTGTTTGGCTCTGTGCATTTTACCACTTCTAACCAGAGCTGAAGTGCTTGTGCTCTCTCCCTTAAACATGGTAAAACTTCCTCCTTGGCTTCATATAGAGCATTCTCTTGTGGATCCTTTTCCATTGACCACCTTGCTAACAATGTCTAACAGGTCAACATATTTGCAAAAATCGGTTATTATCAAATCCACTAAACTCCTTTTTTAATGACCTGGATTCAAATTTGTTATCCCCTATGGTTTATACTGAAGATTTGTCATTATGGCATAGTAATGTTATTAAACTGAATAGAAATGTTAATTTTTGGAATTCTTGGATTAAAGCTGGTATCTTTTATCTTAAAGATATTTATTTCGACAATGTTTTTATTTCTTTTGAAGCTTTACAAACGAAATTTAGTTTACCTCAATCTGATTTTATTAAATTTGAGTCTTTATGTAATTAAATTTTAGATTCCTTCCCTCATGGTATTCCGTTTAATGTTAAAGCAGATTTAGCATTTTGGAATGCTGAGCTTTCACTCTCTTTGTCCAACGATACTTGGAAGATTATTTGGCTTAATAGTATTTCAGGCTGGCTGCCTGTTTCGCTTTACCAAACCAATTCTTATATTTTATTCAATTGTTTATGGACCCCAGTACGTTTATTTTGTGCTAAACTGCTGCAAGACGACATTTGTTGGCATTGTAAATTACTTCCTGGATCATTACAACATATGCTTTTTGATTGTCCATTAATGTTTTAATTTTGGTCTGATGTTTGGGATATTGTACAACAAATATTTCATATCCATGATGTTATTTCTTACAAAATGTTAATATGTAAATCTGTTGGTCTTTGGCATGACTTAGCTGAATTAGAAGGTAAACTGTTTAATTTCCTAAGATCAGCTGCTTTAAAGTCCATTACATTTTGCTGGAAGGATATTTCGTCATTATCGGTTCATGCTTGGTGGTCATGGGTCATTTTTACAAGAAGAGGTGCTCAATTTTCCCTGATTGGGATTAATCATAACTCTAATTTGTTTTGCTCTTTTTGGTTACCTATAGATGTATATTTATCTCTATAATTGTATATTTATACTTGATATACCGTTTTACAGTCATTATAGTTAATTCTTATATGATGAATGTAGCTCTATTTTCTAATAGTTGACATTGTAATTATTCATGGCTCCCTCCCTTCCCTTCCTTTTTCGTTTATCTTCCCTCCTTTAATTGATTATTTACACATCTTTACCTATTGTAATTTATTATTGCTTTTGAAATCTCTTATTTTATATAGGTATTTTCGCTTATGGCCAATTTTTTCTGTATTGTCTGTATATGTTCATTATTATGAAAATGTAATAAAACATTTTGAACTAAAAAAAAAACATGGTAAAACTGGCTAACACCTGATTGGCATACGTAATGTCTTCAAAAGTCCCTTTAAGAATGGTATGCCATATACCCAAGGCCTGTAAATTAAATGCTACTACTGTGACTACAGCACTTATTGTGCTACCCACTTATGTATCCCTTCAAAACATGTCCCAGGTCTGCCTTTGCTGCCTAACTGCAATTTTTAACTGCCAATTCGACTTGGTAATAGAATCGCCTTACCAAGCCTTAAACTCCCATTTTATTGTATATATGCCACACCTAAGGTAGGTCTCATTTAGCCCATAGGTCAGCGTGCATTGTAACTAAAAGGTTAGACATGTATCCTGGTAGTGAAAAACACCTAAATTTGTTTTTCACTACTGTGAGGCCTACCTCTCATATAGCATGGCATTGGGTTGCCTTAGTACATTTAATACATGTTAACTTTTGATTTGGAACAAATGAACCTTGTTTGGTGTCTGAGAGGTGGTTATTGAAAATCCTCTTAAATGGTGAAATTGGATTTTAAGTTATAATTTTGAAAAGGCCACTTTTAGAAAGTTGCCATTTTCCTGCCCTAACTATTTGATGACTGTAACCTGTCACTGGATCGCATGACTGAGTGTAGTTGGACATTGTTTTTTCTTACCAGAGAGTCTCACAATAGAGGTATGAGGTTTGCCTAGATGAGCCATCAACTGGCAGGATAGGGGGATGGAGCTGGGCATAGACCCAATTACAGCTGAAGAGGTTGTGCACTGCCTTCACACAAAGGACTTGGCAGCCCTGCATTGTTCATAAAGCCAGCTTGGAGTCAGGCCAGGGGAAGCAAGAAACTTCAAGCACTTCAAAGGGAATTCTCTATAAACTTGTTATACTTAAATGAAGGTCCCCGGTAAAAATATAGGACCCTCAGACCCACTCTTCAGTTCACTTCTGGACTTGCGGAAGGGCTCTCAGAGGAATGCTTGCTGCTGTTGTCTGCTGTGTTCTCCACAATACTGTTTTGCTGCACCTGGAAGGACTGCTTTGCTTCCTGGAATCTGCCTTGAACCCTCAGAGGCCTGCCCTGCTGTTTGAGCCCTGCTTTTTTACTTGAATCCAGGACTACCAAAGTGACTTCAAGAGCTAGTTGGCTGACCTCATAATCAGAGCCTTAGGGACAGAAAATTCTCCAACCAATATCAGCCCACACCTAGACCCATCCTGGGTGAGTCCTAACCCCTCAAGTGGTGTCCCTCCCATCCTGGCTACAGTTGCCAAGATAGTCAAAATCCAAAACTTGGGACTTAAATATTTTTGGGGCAAAAAATGTCTCTGAGAACTGAGAGGAGACCAGGACCAACTTGCTCTTCTATCCGCCTAAGGTGCATAGCCAATCAGGGGCGGTTTCTCCATTAGAGCTGTGGGGCTGCACCCCTCTGAAAATTCCTACAGATTTATATTAAAAAATCTAAAATAGATCGATTTATTTAGCGATACGATCGTAACTCTAACTAAATTGATGTATTTAAGTCTGTGTTGCCTGTTTCAGGGTGCCTGCCCCGCCTCGCTCTGAAGTAGGAGACGGAAGGCAGGCAGTAAATCAACTTTATTAATGTGACGCACGACCAGGGCTTTCTGTTTTAAAGCCCTTCATTGCCATTGGGGTGTCTGGTTGTATGCACACTGTAGGCCAGTGACGCAATAACCGTCATGGTTTTGGAAGCAAGGAGACTACATCCCTGCGCGATTTCAGACGTCCGTCATTCAAAGACGTAGATCCCATCCTTTCGTCATACCTGAGAGTGGATGCAAGCACTTCAGATCCGGTGCCTTGTTCTCAGTAATGGTAAGTGATTGCAAGCTAATGCTGTATTCTGTATATTGTGCAGGGACCCCTCATTACTCTAACCCTCCCCACTGTGACACCCCAGGCCCTCGCCGCTCATGCCTTTAGAAGTGGATCTGCTGCATTTGTTCCCTTGTGAAATGGATCGAAATAAGCAGCAGGGTTGGCTCTTGTTCTCTGGCAAAATGGATCCAAATATCCGAGTCAGGCCCAAAGCGAGAGATATTTGCTCATTACTCACTGTGTAACATTTGCTTACAGTTGCCAGTTCTCTGATGTATGGCATTTAAACTGGCCCTGTGTACATGCCCCTAAGTTAACACTGATGCTAAAAACATGGATTGACTTGCAAACAATGAATGTAAAAAAACATAGAGGAAAGGCATTTCAGCAATTTAGTTCCCCTCTTATTTTACATGCTTTTTTTAATCTTGCATTCCCCATGAGTTAGCTATTGTATAATGTTTTTGTTTATCTGTATTTTTTACTGTGCATACTTTGAAGCTTGAGCCATGCCAGGTGTTTAGTAGGGGTTTTGATTGAACGCTCAGGCGCCAAGGTTGAAACCAAACAAAGTGCCTGTCAGTGTGTTGGCCTCTCTGCAGAGCACAAAGAACAATGTTTGTGTATTCCATTTGCAACTGAAATTCTGTGGATATGTGTGTGAAGGGTGTACACTGATGTCAAAATATTTGCAAGGCAGAAGTAAGAAAAATTAAAGTACTTACATTTGAGGGAGTGCAGTGCATATTGGGGGAGGTGAAGTGACAGAGATGCGAGGAATGGCAATCACGGAAGAGTGAAAAGAGGATGCTGAAGAGGAAAGAGAGGGGGTTGAAGATGTGCAGATGGACAAGATATGCAAAGAAAAAGAGGATACATATCTATGTTTATGTTTAGGGAATTTGTTAAGCGCACGTATACCAACATAAAGCACACATAATTGAAGGTCAAAACTCCGTCCACAGGCCTCAATGCTATTTAATTCACAGACTCACTATTTCAAAATGTAAACGATTCCAATGTTAATTATTTATGCGAAATCATTGTTGTTACTCATTTATCTTAAACAGCTAACACCCAGTGACAAAGCTAATCATACTGACAGGCTTTTGGCGTATGTCAGTTGCTGTGCCATTTATCTGGATAAAATTACATCTCGGAAACCAAAATACCAGTCTGATGGCACACTATGGCAATCACAGAAATGTATTTGGCATATTCCTTTATAGAGAGCACCCACTTTTTTCATCTCACTTAAAGGACCTGTCTGCACACATTTCTAAATGACTGGTTATAGCTAGCATCTGTGGGTGCTTCTCGAAGTGTGGTTAGAGCATCATTTTCCAAAGTTAATGCTGCATGCAGTGCAAGACACCGGGCAAGCATATATTTTAAAGGGCTCAAGTTGTCATGCAGAACAATTTACACATTACAGTAACTGTTAAACAAATTAATGCAAGAAGATATAGGGTAGTTTTTAAGGTGTTCAATATTTCAAGACTATAAGTTCCCACTGTTTAATAAGCCTTGCTTTATCGCTACATCCATTTGCTTTAAAATGCACCATTTGCCAATCTTTTTTTCATTTCTTTCTCAGGAGAGGGACTCCTCCTGGATCCCAGGTTTGCCCATAGAACTTGTTCACATCGCTTGCTATAAAAAAAATAATGCCCAACATTTACACCTTACCACTTTCAAATGTCACCAGCCGCCACTGTATCCAATCGGTCTGACTTCGTGGCAGCTCCCGCTAAGTTCTTCTTCGCAGCAACAGATCCTGTTCAGAGGTCCTTTGCCAAAAGGGTATCCGGTCTTGTGGAGTTTTCAATGGCTTTAGCCTCGTCCAACTGAAAATCTTCGACTTTCAAAAAAAGAGGCTAATTCGAATCAAAAAAATCTCCACCACAACTTCGTCCAATTGCTCCCCTCCTATGATGTTCCCTCCTCGGACACCCCCTATAGCCTTGCACCACTGACCTTTACAGTGTCAGAACATTCTTCTTTAAAATTTCTTCCAAGTCTGAAGGTAAACGCAGTCTGGACCCAATCCACATTTTACATCTGGCCTGCACTCCTTTGCGGTCGGCCATATGTTTCTACTTTGACTCAGTCTCATTTGCGCGATTAGATGTCCATGGTTGCTGACCACCCGCTATTGTGCCGCAGCCCTTATTCCCACCAAGTGTTGGGTTTTTTCTTCTTTTTTTCCAAATGTTTTTATTGCATTTTAAATCAAAAAATCACAAACGAAGATTCAAAAGAAATTGAAGAATCAGATCACATAGTCCAAAGTCAGTTTTGAAACCCAAAATTATCGATACAGGGAGTGGTGGCGTGCGGGAGGGGGAAGGGGAAGAAGCATAAATGGGACCACTGCAGGGTAAATCAATTACACCCAGGTTCTTATACAATAATGAGCATTGTAAACATATGTGCATAAATCACATGGCAGTTCCAAATTACCTGCAAGAATACACTGGAGCATTAAGCATAAAATAATGACGTCAATAATTGCTTCAACAGTCCTGCATGTCCTCAGAATTTTGCTGGGCCAGGCGGTATTGTGCAAACAGTCCCCAAAAGCTTTTCGGGTGGTTACATGGCGGGAGCAGTTCGTTATAAACATCTGATTGGGTTTTACAGTAAATCATATCCCTTTCCCATTCTGCAATAGTAGGTACAGGGCCCCTCATCCACCTCAGCGCTAGTCTACGCTTGGCTAACAGGAGACCCATTGCTGTGAGCTTACGTACATTTTTCCGGAGATGCTTGGTGTAACCTAGAAGTGCTAGCAAGGGGTCCGGAGCAAGGGTGAGCACAGCTATGTCGTTTAACATCTGAAAAATCCTACCCCAATAGGCTTCCACCTGGGGGCATTGCAAGGCCAGGTGAAAGAACCCAGCCCCCGGCATATCACAGCGCTTGCAGTGATCAGATTCTCGTAAGCCATACCTAAAGAGGCGTAGTGGGGAATAATAAACTCTATTTAAACATTTTAAATGTGCCGATCTATGGTGACCATTTATGGAGATCTTGCAGGTAACTTCGCAGCAATAAGACCATACTTTGTCCGTAATTGGAACGCCTATATCCGACTGCCAAGCTTGTCTAATCTTCATGAGAGTGGAAGTCTTAGTGGCTAGGGCCGAAGCATAATTCTAGAGATCAGCTTACCAGGTGTTTGTGAGCTCAAAAGTATAGTCAGGGGTGGGATATCCATTGGTTCTAGGAGCTCGTCCCCAAGAACAGCTTGCATAGCTTGCCAGGTCCTAAAAAAATTGAATTTCGTCAGCGCCCATTGCGAACTGTCATCACCAGCAACCTCTTCCAATGTATTCACCTGCCAGTGTTTGAACAGATCTCCAATTTTATTTATTTGTAAACTGTGTAGGGAGTTGAGTGTCCCCCTCTCCGAGCTGAGTGCCAACCATTGGCAAGATTCCACTCGCAGCCGAGGCGAATACAATTGTGCACCATTTTACAATTTAAAAAGTGCGTTCCACGCATGAACAGTGGAATTGACCGAGTCAAGTATCCCGCATCTTCTCAAATGCGCCGGAGTTAGAAAGCGAGGCAGCAACCCCTTCTTTCTGGATGTGAGGTAAATCATGTGGGCCATGCACCCAACTGTATACGTGAGAGGCCTGCGCGATCCTGTAATAAAGTTCGAGATTCAGAGCACCCAAACCCCCGCTGTGTATGGCAGCATGAGAGTATCCAAGGTGACTCTAGAAGACTTACCCGCCCACGCAAGCTTAGTCAGCAGAGAGCGAAGTTCACAAAACTGTTGCTGGGGCACCACTATAGGGATATTGACAAAAAGAAATAGCAGGCGAGGGAGCACTGCCATCTTCATCAAGGAAACCCTATCAGCCAAGGACAATGGGAGCCAAATCCATCTATCTATATCGTCACCAAGTTTTTCAATCACCCTACCATATTTAGTCTTAATTACACAAGGGCATATTTACAAGGGCTTTATCTCCGCTTTTTTGGCTAAAAAAGTGGAGATAAAACTATTGCCCTATTTACAAGAGGGTGCTAACATGCATGATCGCATGTTAGCACCCTTTTTCCCAACGCCTCCCTTTGCATCTCTAATGAGATGCAGAGTGGGCGTCACTGGGCGTACCCCGGATGGACTACTTTGCAAATATCGCTGATGTTCACATTGCGATATTTAAAAGGCTGCCCCAGCATTTTAGCACACGTTTGTTTTTGGAGAAAACCGCTGTTTTCTCCAAAAACTGACGTCTGCTAAAATGCAGGCTTACCTATACCTAACATTGGGGTGGATTATGCTGATACGACCCTGTGGGTCTTATCAGCAAGGTTATCGCCGTTTTGCAGGGAACATCGCTGTAAAACCAGCGATGTTCCCTGCAAAACGGTGAAAACCTCGCTATCTCTGGAATTTTTATTGCCCTGGAGAAACGGGTTGTTAATAATGCGCTACCAGGGCGATAAATTCCAGAGATAGCCTGCGATAACAAAATTATCGCTAAGCACCGCCAGCGATAATTATCGCTGCCCGTTGATAATATGCCCCCAAATCTGCATCTGAGTGCACTTGGATGCCCAGATAACGCACCGGGTCGGACGTCCATTGTAGTGGGAAGTAAAGAAGGAACTGCACCATAGCAGGAGTTAATAGGAATATTATGGACTTGTCCAAGTTAATCTTAAGCCCAGAAAGCCCCCCAAAGCGCAGTACCTCTCGAATAACAGGAGCCAGATGGACCTCGGGATCGCAAACAAATAAGAGTGTATCATCAGCATAGGCTGAAGTGATTAGATTGTAATGAGGAAAAGAAATCCCTCTATGGCCGTGATATTCGCGTAATGCTCGCAGCAAGGGTTCAGCAGCTACGGCATATAATAGCGGGGATAAAGGGCACCCCTGTTGGGTGCCTCTGGAAATTTGAAACTGGACTGCGACCGCATCACCCGTACGTACGCGAGCCAGTGGCGAGTTATATAGCACAGAGAGCAATTGCAGAAAGACATCGCCTACTCCCATTCGACGCAACACCACATGCATGAACATTCATTCAATCGAATCAAAGGCCTCTTCGGCTTCTAAAAAGACCTCAGCCGCCTTAACCTCTGGCCGAACATGCTGCAGGGCTCCAAACACTGTACGGAGATTATACTAGAACCTACGTCCCAGTATAAAACCGGCTTGCTCAGGACCGATGAGTTGAGGAAGAAGCGGGGAAAGACATTGTTCCAATATGAGACCATTTTGGGGTTGAGCCATGTCATCACCCCTCTAGAATGGGAAGTGAAGCAAGCAGTGTGAAAGGCACCGGCTAACCTGCTACCTGTGAGTAGTGCGCACCCGGGCTGTAGGTGCGTTTCCTGAAGTAAGGCCACGTCAATCTCCTTACGTTTCAGGTAGACAATTATTTCAGCCCCAAACATTCCATGTCATGAGATTCAGTCTTTTAACCTGGCCTCTGCCAGTAGTGAATTCTGTCATATAATACGAAATTGCAATTGGTGTATCCTCCCTCCGGAACCCCACGTCCCGCCCTGCCCAGCATAGATAGAAAATGACATGTGATCTGTGAAAGAAAAATAATAAACATGAATAACATTCCCACCCCCACTCATGCCCTGCATGCCCCAACTTTGCAAAGGCGAGTATCAGCCCACCCAAATACTACAAAAGCAAACAACCATGACGCACACACATCATGAATACTACAATGAACCTCTAGAAAATGAGGAAACACAGCGGGTAACGCAATGGGGCGAATGTTACCTAACAATGCAAACTAATCCAGCCCACCACCACACCACCGAATACCATTTGCAAAGCTTCATATAGGGTGGCACGTACCAGTGAGGAAAAACTGAGCAGCAGCCGCAGATGTGCCATTTCGATACCAGAGTGCTATAAGGGCTCGTCCCCCATGTGCATTCAGTCTGCCCCACACCCCTCTCAGAACAAAGGGAGGAGGGGGGGAACAAAGGAGAAGAAGTATGCCCAGTGCTACTACATGCTACCGCAGCTGGCCCGACCAACAACTTGGTCCACTAACCACCATGACATCATGCATGTACCCCTATAACATTAGAAAACAACTACAATGAGTACATCAAATCAGCAACACACTTGTGATTATGGCACACCCCCTCAGTCATTGTCATCAAGTCCTCCAGTACCACCAGCTGCAGCAGGGGTGTCACTCTGCCCTTTCCCACGCTTGTCAACTCTTTCCCAATCTTTAAGCGCTTTCTGCAGGGACTGGGGGTCAGAGTAAATCTTAGGTTTGCCATCAAACATGACCTTGAGTCATGCCGGGTATAACATGGCATATTCTATCTGCTGTTCACGCAGCTTGCGTTTTAGGGGAATAAACTGCAGTCTGGCCTCTTGCACTTTCAGGGCGAAGTCCGGGAACAGAGAGAGTGAATGAATGAATGAATGAAATTAAATGTATATAGCGCATGGCTACCCTGAGGCCTCCCAGCGCTGTAGGACAGACGAGGCAGGTCAGCTAGGTCGATTAGAGCGATGTCTTAAAAAGGTGAGTTTTTAGGAGTTTGCGGAAGGCCAGCAGATATTTTTCCATCCGCAAGGTATCGGGAAGCATGTTCCAGAGTTTAGGGGCATTAAACGAGAAGGAGCGTCCACCCCATCTTGATCTTCGTATTAGCTTGGGAGTGGCCAGAAAAGAAGAGCTGGAATGTAGATTCCTAGAGGGTTGATAAGGAGTGATGAGGGGATGAGTGATGATCGGGCCATTTTTCCATATGGCTCTATGGGCCAGGCACATAGCTTTGAACTGTATCCTGGCTGAGATTGGGAGCCAATGGAGGTTCCGAAGGGTTGGCTTGGCAGATTGCCAACGGGGCACTTGAAGGAGAAGACGGGCAGCACAATTCTGAGTTGTTTGTAGTTTATGGATAGTAAATTTGGGAGCTCCCAGGTATAGAGCATTCCCGTAGTCAAGGCGGGAGAGTATGAGGGCCTGTACCATTATCCTTCTTGCCTGAAAGGGCAAGAGGGGGATGATTTTTCGTAGCATTCTCAACAGGCTATAACAAGTGGCTGATAGCTGAGAGGCCTGGTGGTTGAAGTCGAGAGAACTGTCAAGCCACACGCCAAGACTCTTGATCTGTGCCTTGGGAACCGGGGCTGTGCCAAGACAGACTGGCCATGAAGAAGTAAAGAGAGAGTGAATGGAAGAGTGAGGGTGCCCAGGAACATAATTTCGGTTTTGTCCCCGTTAAGCTTAAGGCAAGAGAGGGAGGCCCTCTCATATTTTAAGGTGCCCAGTTCTCTTGCCTTGCGCAGTGCAGCATCCCTAACCCAGTAGCTTAAAAGTGTTGCAATTATGGGCAGTGGTGGGGCTCCAAGTTGAGGGCGAGGGCCAAGTGAACGATGCACCCTCTCCACGACAAATAGATGAGAGAATGTGTCAGAACCCAACAGAGTTGTGAGCAATTTTTCTACAAAGGACTCCATATTACCCGTGGCCTTAGATTCTGCCAGTCCCGTAATACGGAGGTTGCTGCGCCATGAACGGGCCTCCAAGTCCTCAGCTCTGTCCTGCAAGGTAGTTAATGCTCGTTCCACATGTTTCTGGGCACTGCTGGAATCGGACTGGGTCTCTTCATCCTCTGTGATGCGGCGCTCCGCCATATCTCGGAGTGCTTATCAACTCTCTCTAACATCCTATCCATCCTGTAGGCTAGCATATCTATTTTCAAATTAATGGCAGTTAGACCCTTCTGCAGGGATGCAATAATCTGTTTGATGTTACCTACTGGGTCTTCAGAAGGGGTATCCGACTTGGACAGCACGTTGTCCGCCGCCTCTTCACAGCGCTGGGACTTGTGCTGCTCGAAGTTGAGCTTGGGTTGAGATTTGTCAGACTTCCCCATCACAATAACCATGGGACAACGGACCCCACAGGAACACACTCTCTGGGTCCAGCTGGGGGAGTTCAGCAAGCGACAAGAGGAACCAGTGCGTATGGGCTGCTGTCAGCAAAAGTGGCCAAGCTCAGCAGGGGGCAGATTGCTGCCACTCCATCCAGGCCACGAGCAGCCCACCCGTCATCCAAACTCCCAAGTGGGGGGCCACCCAGGGCCGTTTCTACCATTAGGCAAGACTAGGCGGCTGCCTAGGGTGGCAAAAGGGGGATTTTTTCTAATTTAAATCAAAAAGCAAAACAATTGAGCACATTAAAAGTAAAATAAAATAGAAACAGTAAAAGGGAGGGAGCGGCATTTTCAAATTCTCGCCTAGGGTGGCAAAACACCTAGAAACGGCCCTGGGGCCACCCAGCGGGTCAAACAGCTCAAGGAGGATGGGGGCAGCAGGATTGCGCCAGGCAGCGCCCGCAGGTATTGCACTTCAGTCGGGGGCAGCGAGTCAAGTAGCAAAGTCACAGGCTAATGAGGCCGGGAGCAGGCCCCAAGCGGCGCGGCGCAGCCCATAGCTCCTCACCTTACCGGGCTCAGGCTCGCCACTCACAACGTACGATGCCGCAGGGAGCGGGGATCCCGAAGTAGCGCCCCCATGACTGAGATGCAGCTCCAGGATCCAGCAGCCGAGTTGGACCGCGAGAGAGGCCCCGCCAACCTTGGGGATGTAACCGAGGCTGCGGCCCCCTCACCACTTGGTGCAGTCGCATCCCTCTTGCCCCTCGTCTACTCAGGCAGCAGGGCCCACCGGATTATCTGTAGCGTCGAGAACCCACAGCCAGGGCCAGGGCCGACAGGGGATCCACTGGCTCCGTTGGGTCACAAGCAGCCTGATCCCCTCACCGCCACGGGCACAGCCGCTCTCCTTGTGGAACCAGGCTCCGTCTGCAGCAGGGGTCTACCGCAGAGACCTCGGAGTCGAGGCACCCCAGTAGCCCACAAGGCAGTGCCAGGGATTCGCAGCCAGGTTCAGCCTCGGTAGATTGCCCGCCAGGCTCGATGCTCCGAACGCAGCCGTGGCAAGCAGCGCCCGCGTCAGGCTCCGCCCACGGCAGCACGGCAAGTAGGCCTCACCTCGCTGCAATCCTCACCGGCCAAATTGTCAGCCACTCTCCGGTAACTAGCAGCTTGAGACACAGCCCCAGCCTCAGCAGATCAAAAGGACTACAGATCCATCGTCCCCACATAGGATTGGACCCGATGAAGCCTCACATTTTGCCGGATAGAGACGGTGTGTGGCGGAGCTCTATCACAAGGTAGTCATTTTCAGGCCAGGTAAGCTCCACCCCGCCCACCGTATGTTGTTCATGTGCTTCCCACAGCCCCTCCTGCCCACCTTCTATTATCTCTCTGGCTCCCCCAGCCCCTACCCGCTCCCTCCATTGTCTGTGTGATAGCCCCAGCCCCTCCCACCCACAACAGTTGTCTGTGTGCTTGTCCCGACCCTTCCTGCCCACTGTCTGCTGTCTGTGTGCACCCCAATCCCTCTCGCTTGTTCTCTTACCCACCCACATCCTTCTGTCCCACCCTTCCTTCCCCAGTGTTGTTTCATCCCCCAACCCCTCCCCAACAACAAATGGGGGAATGGGTTGGAGGATGAGGCAACGCAGAGTATGGGAGGGTGGGAGAGAAGGACGCGAGTGGGGGAGGGGACAGGTGAGAGGGGATGGGGAGCATAAGGGTAAAAAAAAGTTTTTTAAAGCGCTATGACGTGGCCAGCACTGACACGCATTATCACTGTCGACATCATATTGATTTTTTTAAAATGTGTTTTACCGATGCTGCACAGAAGATTCGCTGCTGTACCACATGGCTACAAATCATTGCCAAACACAATAGCTCTCATAGGAAAACCTATTGGTTTCGCAATGCTTGTTTCTTGTCTTGGCACACTGCAGGATGAGTAATGTTGGCTCTTATGATAAATTGCTGTACTTTGGAACAGGGCCCTATAATGCACCTGAGCACGATGCCATATCCCAGAGTACAGAAGCAATCTTCCTTCTTTTTATGTTTTAGGGTGAGTGAGACACTTGCAGACCAATCATCCTGCACTGAAGCTATGGAGAGGCTGTCTGGGGACATATCCAACTTGTTAAGTGGCCAGTGGTGTGATTCCAGATGCTCCTGCTGCGCTCAAGGCAGTATCTCTTCTGAGTTAGGACAAATTGATGGAGCCATTCAGAAATGATCAGAGATGGACTAGACTATATTGCAACCTTCAGAGCAAACAAAGGCTATGCCACCCACAAACAATACCCATATCCACAAGACCATGAAGCCTTGCCAATGACTCAGGGGCTGAAATCCTGAAGTCCTGATGCATCTCACTTTAGCAGTCGTGGGGCCGAGTGGTAGGAGTTAAGGAGCCCAGGAAGGGCAGACAAGTTCTGTGAGATTCTGTGAGTGGAAAGGCAAGTGCAAGAAATTGTTTAGCAGGACAATAAATGGGATATCAGTCAATGCTCTGTGGGGTTCCCAACCAAAAAAGCCAATTCTTCGTTCATCCAGTCAAACCGACTCTTCACTCATGCATTATCCCAACCTTATTTTGCAGAGGTTCATGCATAAGAATGGTGTTCTGAAGTAATCCTGAAGTAATCCTAAGAAACAAATGTGAGAAGTTGACCTGGTATATGCTGTCCACTAGTTATAGTGGGTACCCTGTACCAGTCCAAACAACCCCTTATTGGTTATAGGTTAAAGACAACCTTTATTGAAAGCTATCCTAGTGGCAGCTATGGAGAGCAGCCTTCAGGCTAAGTCTTGAAGGAATGTAAAGCAGCTTGTTTTACCAGTCGATAATCTCTTGAATGGCTAAATGAAGGACAATCACACCATGTATATATATAAAATATATGTATTTATTTCTAAACACAACCTCTTAGTCTCTTTATGAGGCTAGAGGTCAAAACACATAAGTTACACTTCAAAATATGACAGTAATACGCACAAATACACGTCAGGCCCTAGGGGCGAGCCAAACCATATACTAAAGTACTGGAATAAGAACCACGACTTAACTAGACACTAGGCCTAGAGCCTGTAGAATCGCTGGGACCCCAAGGAACCACCCAAGGTAGTGACACAGGGGACGCACGGGGGCCGTGTGCAGTGTGTGAACACAGCCGCGAGCTCCCTTTAGCTTCTATGACGAAAGTCGCGGTTAGATTTTTATAGATTAGGGACACTTAGAATTGAACTAGGACCAAACCCTTTTGGTCTTAGGAAGTTCTAGGGCCAACACCCACGGGGCATGGAGTACTCGTGTTACCTCACCTAGGGAGCCGGGTGCATAGGTGTCAAATGGTGTCGGGTCGCGTCGTCGACTTCAATGGGAGCTGGCAAAGAAGTGCTGCTGCCGGGAAGATGATAAGTGTCCGAAGAGATCCAAGCCTGGATCGAGGATGAGAATAACCTGAAAGTAGAGGGGACAGAGTCTGGGTCACTTGCCAGTGACCAGGAAGGTGATAGGCGAATGCCCACCGATGTCGGGTGATTTCAGGTGAAGAAGTTGACATTGGACTCTTCAGCAACGAGGACCTGGGGTTGTCGAGGACAACCAGGAGCTGGATTTGAGCTGTCCCACAAAGGATGTCGAGTGCTGCAGCATGGGTGCCCGGATTGGACACAACAAGCCTTGGCAACAGCAACCCACACAGAAACGATAAAGATGCTTCGGTGCAGACCAGCAAGGTCTGGGGGACTCACCACTTGGTTGGGAGACAGGGCATGTCTGGAGCAACCAGAGAAGCCCAAGGAAAATCAAAATTACCCCCTCAGGGACCCACTAGTCGACAGACCAGGGATCGTGAAGGGACCTCGAGGAAACACAAAATGGCAGCCCAGGGGTCACTCAGGGTGACTAGGCCAACAATCTTCAGTGGATCTTCTACTCGAGGTGGGGGCTACAAGTATCCCCAAGCACGACTTCAAGAGATGTCGAGAAGTCAATGCACTTGCAAAAGTGCATGGTGACCAGGAGTTCTTATTCCAGCTACTCACGAGGGCTGTGGGTCTCAGCTTTGCTGGGGTCTCGGGTCGATCTCTGAGATGTCTGGAAATTCTCTTCCTGGGCTGCAAATACTTCAGAGTCCGGCGGGAGTTTCGGAAATGCAGACCGGCAAAATGCTTTGTTGGTGCCTGCCAAGCAGGGGAGTCACTCCTTGACCCCAAGGGAGATGTCTTCAGTCCTCTAGTCTTTAGTAGAGCGTCGAAGTTCCAGGATTCAGCTTCAGAGTTTCGTCCAGGGATATCTAAAGTTCTGGTTACAGAGGTTCCTTACGTATACCTAAGGAAGGGGTTGGACTAGCTCTAGGGCCCCACCTATGGGAGGGTTTGGAAAGAGGGGTGGCTACACCCATTTCCTTTGTCCAGTTTTGTGCCAGAGCAGGGGCTGGTAGTCCCTGAACCGGTTTGAGCTGGACTATGCAAAGGGACACCAAATGTGCCCCCAGTGCAGGACTTCAAAGCACTCAGAGAGTGCTCCCACCCAGCCCCAATACACATAAGCCTGTCTGGGAGGTGGTTACACCTTCCTGTGACAGGAAACCCATTGTCCAGGCCTCCCCTGATGGAGTTTCGGTCAGCAGCAGGAGGCCAGGCCCGTGTCTGTTGCTGCAGCATCCATTTTGTGATACCAGGGCTCTATTAGATTTCTACCGGGTATACCAGTACTGGCATGTCTCTCCCTCTAGAAGGGTGGGATCATACTCCCACACCAGTTACTGTTGTGGGGTTATGAGTCCAAGGTGTTTGACACCAAATACGACATGTTTCCGTGCAGCCAGTCCAAAGTTAGCATTAACCGTTTAAGATGTAATGCACTTAATAGTTTATGGTCAGGCTGCACCACTGACAACCCCAGAGAACTGATTCCGAAGGCTGTAGAGGGTCTCAGCTCATGCCTGGGCACCCTCTCACATATAAACAAGCACTCTGCCTTCAGGATTGATAAGGCCACCATAAGAGTGACTGATAGGTTACTATGCGCAGTGATAGGTGAGGTATAGTGAACCTATACCTCAGTAAGGGGTGCATGCACCACCTTACCCAGGCTGCAGTAGCAGACCTGTGGTGTCATTTTGTGTGGCTTTCCAGGGGTGGCATAATACATGCTTCTGCCCCTGGTAGGCCTCTGGGGTACCTATGCCCTGGGTACATAGTATACCATATACTAGGGACTCACAAGGGTACCTCAGGATCCAATCTGTGGTGTACCTAAAGTACATGCAATCAATTTAGAGAGGAAGCAGCTAGGCTGGGGCCCTGAAAAGCAGGGCCCCAGCCAGCCTAAGGGGCATATTATCAAGACAGGCGATAAAATTATCGCCGCTTTAGCGGCAGAAAACTGCCGCTAAAGCGGCGATAATGGGCTTGATAATATGCTCTATGGAATTCCAATTGAAGCCCATGTTAGATGTGAATCTCCATAGAATCGTCATGTTGTAAATTGGCCGCGTTGTTTAAGCCACTGCTGCGGCACAAAAGTGACCCAAGGGGCTTGTAAATCTGCCCCTTTGTTGCGAAGCTGTCTGAGGGGATCTACGTATCCGACATGCAGTGCCTGACCATTATGTAATTTCATGTGCCCTCTCAGCCTTGCTTGATTTTTACAGTGTTTAATTTAACCCGTTGCCTAGTCTTTTCCCAATTTCCATGTCCAGGAGTAAATCATGTTGTCACCCAGTGGTGCTAATGAGCATTTGACAGTCGCTATTTTTCTATCCAAAATGGTCAACATAAGACCTGGGAAGATTGAGAAAAAGGTTTACAATGTGACTAAACATACTGAATGCATGCACTCATTCCCAACTCATATGGCCATGCTTCTTCTGAAATGGTCTTTTTTCTGAATTCCCATTTTGTTACATGAATTCAAACATCCAGGCCCTTCTGGGTGTGGATCTACATGTTGCCTATGGTCTGTGCTGCATTTAGTGTACATCTAGGGCCACTCCCTTACTCTAGACTCATCCCTATTCTACTCCTCCATGCATCATTTTATACCCTTTTTAGGTCTTGCCTATGCAGCACGCATGCACTGCTTAGGAAAAAGACCTTTAGCCATCGATTCAGTTTGTGTCCCAAAAACGTGCACGCGTTGCATTGCTTTCAATGTCAACACGTGCACGTTTGGCGATTCCCTTGCGGGAGCGAGCTTTGACACCATATATTTGTAATTAACTTGAAAACACATGGTGCCCTGGCTCGCTCCTGCAAGGGAAATGCTTTGTGTGCTCTCGGCAGCACTCCCCTCAACCCTCCCACTTTTAGCGCGAGGCGCGCACGCTTGTTTTTTTGGACCCGCGGGCCATGGCATGACCCAGGAATAACAGCATATTTGCTGTTTTAAAAGTGGCCCATCTAGCAGTGCCCGCCTGTCCGAAATTTCAGTAAAAAAGTGAACAGAGCTGGGCAATAATATCAGGTCTGGGACATGGTGCTGCCTGGTAGAGGAAGCTAATAGGTTGTGCTTTATTTGTACCGGTGTTTACAGCCGTTGACCACATGCACACATTTTGTGGTACAGGGATTTACTTATTCACCCAGAACAAAGATAGAAGGCTGAAAGGGAGAAATGGGGTTTAGGGAAAACAAGAAGAAAGAAAGAAGGTACTGCCGAAACAGAACCTGCGAGACGACTGCGACGAAGAGATGAAGTGCGGGGTGGGAGAAGAAGCACATGATGTAAGTGAACGAAGACCAGGCACGTTTCACAACTTTGGTGCATGGCAGCATTGGCTGCATGCCCCTGAGTCAAAGTTGAAGTTTCTACACTTTTTTATATACAACATAAATGCCGTACAGGGATTTGATGTTGCCCATAGACGGGGTGGTAGAGTATAGGCAAGGGATGTTAATTCTCGGTTTAGACCTTTGCAAGTACAACCAGGAGAGACGGGAGTATGGGGCGCGTGGCAGAGGTAGTTGCGTGGTGAGTGGCATCTCTGTGCTGGCAGATATCTGGGTGTTCGGGGCAAAGTGATGGTGGTGGGCAGAGGCAATTCATCATAATTAGGGGGCACAGGACCATTGTGGAGAACGACGCCAGCGTTTGTTTGCGGGTGCGAGGGTGGCACGGCCAACCTAATCACGCGAATCTGACCGGGCCCGGATGGGGTGAGTGGTCTAGCACCGGAAGGATGGGAGAAAGGGAGAGGAGAGCATTGCTGAGGGGCCCCAGCAGATGGGACATCGGGCAGAGAGGGGGGCTGAGGAAAAGAGTTGAGCGGGCGGGCATCAGTTGAGAGTGAGCCCGTTACCTGTGTGTTATTAGTTGCTGGACAGGTGCGGTACATGCCCCTTTAGGTGTGTGTTTGTAGGGCTGTGGAGTTTGTCTGTGTTTCATGGGGTGACTACGCGTATGCCAGAGCAAGGGAGTTTTTTTTTGTTTTTTTGCCGTTTTATACAATGCAAACTCGACTATCCGAGCGCTTTACCTGAGCGCCAGTTGCATTACAGAGGGACACAGTCATTTTGTAGGCACAGGGAGATCAAGTGATTGGTCAAGAATCACAGGGTGTTTGAGCCTCCCATTAGACTCAAACCTGGCCCCAACTTCAAGGTCGGCCGCTCTAGCCGTCAAGCCACATTCTTTCTGTTTTAAAGAAGAAGAGACCGGTTTTCCGTGAAGTCGCAAGGGGTAGATTAGAGACATGGGGGCATATTATCAAGCCAGGCGATAGAATAATCGCCGCTTTAGCGGCAGAAAACTGCCGCTAAAACGGCGATAATGGGCTTGATAATATGCTCTATGGAATTCCAATTGAAGCCCATGTTAAATGTGAAGGACATCTTATCGCCTGGCTTGATAATATGCCCCTTAGAAAGTCTGTCTGTAACAAGTCAAAAGGTTTGTGTTCAGGAACACTCCGAGGCAGGATCTGGGTGTGAGGTGCTGAGTGGGCACCTGGTACCACTTCCGTGCCAGGCAGCAGGGCTCGGTGCACGGCACTAATTTTGTTTCACTAGTGTTTAGATATTGTATAACTGGAAGAAGGCATATAGAGCGCCTAGCGACAGAGAGAAGACTGCTACAAATGGACAAGGCGCCTTTACCTTCAACTCCTGCAGCACTGCTACAGAGCGGAAACAACTGAACTCAGTGATGTAGGTAGGGATGCACCAACCGACAGAGGCACGTGCAACGAAGACTCACTCCCAACACGAATCTTCGTGAGGGGCCCTTAAGGTTTCACTGGGACTGACCACTTCACAAATCTGCAGGGTCCACGGTCGAGGGTAGGCGCTTAAGCAGGGGCGTGTAGGTATCAATAGTGCAGCACGTGCGCGGTGTGAGAGCCCCACTTCACCAAGACAGTGGGTTTTGCGTGGGGGGATAGTGTCAGTTTCCTTATTTCCACTGGCGCCTCCGCACCCTTGTAACGCCACCTGGCCAAGGACGGCTCACTGTGCACCACAAGGGCTTGAAGTGGCTGAGTGATTTATCGTTTGGCCGCGTACCTTTTACCCCGCCACTGCTCTTGTTCTAGAAGCTTCCCGTTCCTACAAGGTCTGCTGTTTGTCTGTTTAACATCATTGAGAGGTGCATCGAAGGCCCTTCACGGGGCTCCCAGTGAGGAATCCTCAAATGCTTCTCGTTAATTGACGCACCGGGAGTAGAAGTGAGAATTCTTAAATATAACCCTTGTTTGCGCAGATATATAAAGGGGAAACAGAAAGACCGCCTCTTCCCGCAATTCTGCGGCACCTTTACAAGAAGAAATGGTGACAGGCATTGGGATACATGCCGCTGTGAAGGGGTTCAGTGCACTGCAGACTGCACACGATCACCTCGAGGTGGCAGAACTCAGAGCAGACGTATAATATGTTATTTATAGCAGAGTCTGTACTGTATTCATTAGAATAATAAATACAACTGCTGGGCGTGTGTGTGTGTGGGGGGGAGGGTAATGGGGGACGTGAGCAGTGAATGGGGAGGTAGGTCTTGATACAGCCCGATATTTGTAGCAGGCATGCACCTGGAATTGTTATGTTTGATTTTGTAGTTATGCTTGTAAACAGACTACTGGTGACCCTCAGAAGAACTACGACTGACCTGGCGGTTTTTAAGAAACTACTTAAAACCTGGCTCTTCCATGGGTAAGAGTGGCCGTTTGGTCTGTCAGTCGGAGACTATTAGCGCCGGGACACTTGTTGAGTAGCCGCGCGCTCTACAAATGCGCATCATTCATTCATTCATTCATTCAAAGTGTCACCTATTGCCCGCTGGCATCCTCTTAGCGGCCCAAAGACAGAACATTATATAGAATTAACATATTCTCACCCATGAGATAATGGGCGTTTATACCGTTTCTGCTAGTCCTGTCAGCAATAACTTATCACGGGTTACTTATTACGTAAGGACAGGCCTGATATACGAAAGCAAAGTAGAAATGTATACATTTATTGCGGGCTATTATTCTTTAACACAACATTTGCACTGCGAAAAGAACTGAGGATCCATATATTGAATATCTATTCAGTGCACACTTCTCAAGATTTACATTGTAAGGACATCACAGCAAAGGGAAGGCTCTGTTCCTTCCGAAAGTCACACAACCTTATTTATTTGAATACGGAGCCCCCAAAGAATTTTTAATAATTTATGGCAGAGTCCTGTAATGCAAGAAGAAGCCTTCTGGGGCAGACACGCAGAAGGTACAGTGTTACTCACTGAAAGAAATCAAACTAATATGCAGCTGAGAAGTATGGGTAATATAAAATATAAGCTTTTTGGTGTAAGACAAGGTCAAAGCGGTTTTTGCAGTTTGAAGTAACCTTCATCCCGACCCTTGCACGTCTGACCCCCATCAGCGAGCTGTCTGAACACAGGGCCAGTTTGGTTTCCTTGTTCCTTATAGAGTTACCAGATTGTTCCAGTCCTGGGATTACTCTTAACTAATTAACGCGTTCTGTGCTTTAGGGCCAGATGTAGGTAAAATCAAATTTGCGAATCCTTAATAGCAAATTTTACCGATTCGCTATTAAGGACTCGCAAAATTGAATGTAGGTAGGAATCGCTAAAATATTAGCGATTTCTTAACATTCCTTAATAACAAATTGTAAATTGAGATTAGCTAATAAGGAATACCTACCCATTAATTCCTATGGGCTAGGAAGCCCATAGGAATGAATGGGAAGATATTCACTATTAGCAATTCGCTATTAAAGAATGGCAAATAGTGGGCGCTATTTCAAGGGTGCCAGGGTGTCAAAAGGACACCCTGTTGCACCCTTGAAATGTGCATGTGTGCACATGTGGCGCACATACATGCCCTAAGGGCATGAATATGTGCCACACAGCACTTTAAAAAAAGCAAAAAAGTGCTTTTTTAAAGGAAATCACTAATTACCACCAACTTGAAGTTGGTGGCAATTAGTGATTCCTTAAGGCTAAAGTGCACTTTCTTTTGTGCTACTTGCATTGCATTTAAGGAATCGCAATTTTCGATTCCGTTAATGCAAGAGCAAAATAAGGATCGCAATTTTGCGATTCCTTATTTTGCTAGTCGGTTTGAACTCACCTACATTGCTTGCAGACAAATAGCGATCGCAAACGCTGAAATTCTGCTAATTTCAGCGTTACCGATCGCTATTTGGCCACCTACATCTGGTCCTTAGTCTTTTAATTTTATTGAATCAATAGGACTGTTCCACCTGAAGCCATAACCGATGAAAGCAGATCCATCCCCGGCCCGGAAAAGTTATTCCTCGGGGATATGGAGATATCTACTAACTCCAACCATTTAATAAATGTGGCTGTCACCGGAAGACGTCCCATGAGAAGGATTCTGGAGGAAGTTCTCTGGTGAAATAATTGTTTCAGAATTATTTATCATTGCACGAGGCTGTTAGGGTTGGCAGCGGTAAAGACGACCCACATGTCCTGTAAAGGTTCCCTGAGGTGTGAAACAGATTTCTAATGCAGTCGCTTGCCGCTGTTCAAATATGCGGTGATCGGATCTTAAAAACAAGCATTGGCACAGCCAATAGGTCTCGCCTTTGGGACCTTATAAGTGTTTAGTTATCCAGAACAATATCCTTGGTGCAACTACATCAACTGTTGCATGGCTAAACACTTATGAGGTCCCAAAGGCGAGACCTATTGGCTATGCCAATGCTTGTTAGTATTCTGATCCCCTAAAACAAGCCTTTCTAAACCCTTCCCTCTGACTCTTCCCCCTCCACCTCCCTTTTACTTATCACAAGCCTCCTCCTACTGCTATGAGCTCCAAAACAAACACACAAAAAAGAAAAAATATACAAATATTTCTAAATCATTCCCTCTTCTAATCCTCCACTATACTTTTCAATCCAAATAACAGACTAACATGTCCACCACTTAAATTAATTTAATATTTCACTATACTAATTCACCACTAATCGTTTATGAATTCTGGAGTGGCGTGCTACTCGCCGAAAAAACACTTCAACACCTCGTCAGGGGTAGCAAGCGCTATATAAATGCAAACCTTTTCCCCTCTTCTATCCCTTTGCTATACTTCTCAATCCAAATAACTGACTAACATTTTCACCGCTCAAATTATTTTCGTACGTCACCATACTAATTCAACACTATTCCTTTATGGGTTCCGGGGTAGCGTGCTACTCTCCGAAAAAAGCGCTTTGACGCCTCGTCAGGGATAGTAAGCGCTATGTAAATGCAATACAATCCAATTTATTTAGCGTACTGATTTACCCCAACTAAACCATTAGCACTAAAGTTCTAGATTACAAATTATTGGGTAGAAGGAAAGATGGGAGTGAGATGTTCTGTTCCCGAGGACATGCAGTCACCTGGTAACATTTCGAAAGGCTTGTGTGCAGAGAGCAATAGAACTCCTAGACTTGCGCGACTTGGGCAGGTTGAGACAAGGCCGTTTCCTGTGCCATGGTCTGGTGGTACTCTGTTGACAGAAAACGCTTTGTGCTTGAAATCTTTGGCTGCAAAGATTCCATAGTCACAGGCCCATCCGCCTCCATTTACAATAAGTGTCAGAACACCACACCAAGGCAATTTGTGGTTCCTTAGATCTGATCCTCTTTGAAGAACTGCCATTGCTTAGACATCTTCAGTTGCAGTGGGCGTGAAGCAAGTGTACGTGTTCATGGTGTGTGTCGTATGCAAGCACAGTGTTTGAGCTCATGTTTCCTGCATGTGTTGTATTTGTGATGTACATAGTGTGTCCTTGTGCATGTTGTGTGTCCAATATATGTGTACCATGACGCTATAAGGACTTATGCCTATTCTGTGTTTTATTATTTTAATGCACATTTCATTTGGTCGTCTGACAATTCTACCCTACCCTGGAACTAAGATGGGGTTGGAATTAGAATAGTGAATGCAAACTTCATTTATTTTAACACCTGGTACTCACAAATTGTGTTAGCGTGTGTTTGTGTGCTTGTGTGCTTGTGTGTATTTGTAAACTGTGTGGGTTCATGTTTGACCACCATGAGACGTTCTTCTGTTGCTCCTTTTGTGACGCTACAGCTGAAAGAAGTGCAGGTGAGATTCACTTGCACAACTCCACAGAGCTTAGTACAACATCACCCAACCAAAGGGCATATTGACAAGAAAATGGCAGAGCGTGGCGCTGCGGTAAATTTCACAGCGCCGCACTACGCCATTTGCAAAGCGCAGGGATTTGCCATATTTAAAACAAAACGGCTCACCCCTTGGTTTTTCCTAGCACTGGCGCTCAAAATAGTCGCCTAGCATCAACACAGACAACCTCGTGCCATAGTGCAAAGGGTGTCTACGTTGCAGGGAATGATTGTTTATGTGCAGGCAGGTATACCTTCCTGCACATAAACTATTAATAATGGCGAATTGTCACTTTTGTGTGCTGCTTCTGCCGCACACATAGAGGTAGCAAATCGTCATTATTTAATGATTGTTTATGTGCAGGAACATTTGCGATTATTGCATCCGAGGGTGGTGCATGGTGCAGGAGCCATTTGTATCCTCAGAACAGAAAAGGCTAATGATCTTCTGCTCTATGTTACCGATAATCTAGGCTCCGTCCAATAGGGCAAAAAACTGTAGCACCTCGATGCCAGGAAGGTGGGGCTCTGGTCTAGACTCACTATTGATAAATATGAGTGAACTTAAAGTGTCTGAGAATGTGTTTGGATACTGAACATAGGGCCTAGTAACAGAGCAGAACACCTCAAGGTGCTGCGGCACGGAGACACTGCGAAGAAACAAGAGGATTAGTACCACAAGTTTGGAAATAGTCCTCTTTAAGGAGGGAGGCCTCACGTGCATATCTCCCCCCCATACCCATCACACTGTAGTAGATTTTGCCAGGCATATGGTGCACTGTAAGGCACTCTGCAGCTGTCCATGTGCGAGTTGGTCAATGCCCTTTTAACTGGCTCTTCATCAGTTGCATGGATTAAATGAAAGACCTGGAAAAAATATGCATTGGTGGTATCTCCAACTTTAGCTGTACTGCTAGGGTCTTTATTTCAGCATATCTGCCACTGAAGGAGCGATCTTACAAATTCCCATGGGCCAGCCCTGCCTCGGTTGTAGGGCCAGATTATGAGTTGAGGCATTATATATCACCTCCGATAAATAACAATACAATGGGACATGTTACTTATAGGGTGCAATAAATAGCACCTATTATGTAGATTTTGGAGTTTAACGCACCAAAATCCACATGAAACGTACCTTATGTTTTCCCCTGCTAAATTTCGGCAGCTGGACTGAAATGTAACAAAGGTTGGATTATTTAAAGCATCTCATAATTATCGGATGTGATAAATAAAACTAAACTTGTAATTACGCCCCGGCCGTAAACTAGCTGGAATTTAAATAGCCACTCATAATAAAGGCCTTAGTGGCTTGTATACTTTACTCTGCTCAAAATCTTACCGTTTTTAGTAGCCCAGACAAAAGAGATTCACCCATCTTGTAAAAATTTGAAATTTATGACTTTATTTTGAGTTTGCGGACAGGCTACTGGGTAAACTTTTTTTGCTTATATCCCATCCACTACTAGCAGTTGAGTGAATGAATGAGTAACACTTATAGAGCACAAACTGCTACCACCAAGCAAGGGGGGTCCAGGCTCTGGAGACTTGTTCTATTTAGAGTTGGGGATACTGCCATGTTTCCGACGATGTAGCTCACACGGCTCTGCCCTAGGCAACATTTGACTGACGGCCTGTCAGAAATTGGGACGTCATTGAAAGTACTTTAGATCATCTGTTTGGGCAGATATTCTGACATACCTTTCACTGTTTGTGATCGCCAGGGAAAGCCTGGCAGTCCCATAAAGGAAAGGAAATAAATAAACCCCACCTGCTGGGAGAAAACTCCAGGCATATTAGGGACATTTATTTTTGGTTTTTATTAACAAGCACACACTTTGAGTGCTTGCTTTTGAAAAACACAGCGCTCTGGAGGCCTGCACTTGCTCCAACCCAGCAGTCTTAAAACAGTTGGGTTAGAGATGGTTAAAATATGCATGTGTGGCTGGCCATCGCAAGACGGCCATCCAAAAAGACATGCACACTTTTCACAGTCCATAGACAACCCACCCTCCTCCCTGCTGCTGTAACTCAGCATGAGCCCTGCCTCTGTCCTGACGCTCACATAGGGAAATGGAGATAAAAAATTAAATGGTAATTGATTACCATTTAATTTTTAATTTCTGAGGTTTTGGGTGGGGGATTTTAAGTGGGGCGACGTTTCTCCACTCCAATGCAGGAGCCGCCCCTGGCCCTTCTAACAGCATAGAGGTCTCCACCTGCCTGGCTGAGTTGTTTACATGTGACAAGTTGTATTTAGCCCTGACAGCACAATACAGAAAGGGAAACAATTACTCTTTCACATGGGTGACACTTACAGCCAAGAAAGTACAAGCATGAAAACTGTCAATTGGAAATATACTAAATATTACTCTAATGCTTGCTATCGGTTGGCTACTACAAAACGTTGACATTTTCATTTAAGTAAGGGAACATAACCACCCACACATGTCACCAAAATTGAAGCAAGACATGTACTGCAAGATATAAGAGAGGCAAGCATTAGCTCCCAGAACACATTACGGGCTAGCAAGCAGCTATACCCCCCGTAAAATGCTTAATAGAATGAACTAAAAAAGCCACCAGTGAGACCCCTCCTGCCCCTAGAAGATACTAAGATATCAAAATTCCTGAACACTTAACCACCACACATATGGGGAACCCTTACATAATATTCTTAACAACGATAAACGTCTCAGTATATTTTCTACGACAGATAAAACTAACCTAATGTCAAACATGGATGATGGATGAGACATTAAAAAAGTGGTGCATACCATTCTTCCAGATATACACCATTCATGGTGAATATGAAAGATCACAAATATATTGTGTCAAAAATGTAATTGACAAAGATATTGTCTCCTATATTTATAATAGTAAGTACAAAAGTTTGGAAAACAAATACAGGTTCACACTAATATCGTTAAAATTCATTCAAAAATATTGCATGTTAATATGTAGATAGTTCAAAATAGTAAACCTTTAATATGTTCATGTATAAAATTAATTCAATGTAATACATTTCAATAATTTTTAATACTGTATATAAATATATACCTATAGAAACACACACACACATATATATATATGTGTGTGCATGTTTATATTAACCCTGGGCGGAGCTGGCGGAGCAGGACTACGCAGAGGTCCACGGATTTGGGACCCAACTCCGTGGAACTCAGCTCCGCTCCGCCACTCGCCTCCACCCCCCATTAAAATTGAATTAGACATTACTTAAAACAAAAAAAAAAACACTTACCTGAACTATGGCGTCCCCGGGCTGCCCTCCTCCTCTACCTTGCCGTCTCTCTCTTGATACTTGGGTGACCATTGCAAAAACTGTGCATTTCTTGCGAGTAAATCATTTTTATGATTTACTTACTATTTCTTCTTGTCTTCTTTATCCTTTCCGACGGTCTTACAGGCTCAATTGTTCTCAGGCATGTAAAAGTTACGTCCTGATGGTGATCCCAATATTGTTTTTAGGGGATTGAAACTTCGCCGACCTTAAACACACCGTAAACGCAATTAAAATAATTATTGATGTGTAACGGTGTCACCACTTATTATTTGCTTGTTGCATTTCTATATATAATTGACAAGCGATTTTTTGTCTTGCCTGAGCCTTCCGTGATTTTCTGTTCTTTTATGTTTTATGTTTTTTGTTATATATGTTGCGTTGGACGCAGGACTGTGTCCCACTTTATTCTTGTTTTTGTGATTTGAAACATTATTAAAATCCCTTGTCCGGCTGGACAGCCTCAATATAGCACTGATTTCAGGCCTATATTTATTGTTTTTCTGCTGCATCTCCCTTGTCAGGGACTACTTTGTAATTTATAATGAACTACTACCCAAGGTCCCTGACCATTAATATTGGGTTCCCCTTGTTACTTAAACACATCCCTCTAAGAGTGTCATCTTTGATTCTGCTCTGGTGCAGTCGGTTTATTGAGTGTGTGGTAGGAGACGGTGTTGAAGGCAGAGGAAAATGCAAGAAGAATCAGGAAGGCTGATTCCCTTCTATCAAGTATGGTGCGGATGTCGTCTGTCGGGGAAATCAGCGCCATTTTGGTGCTGTGGTTGGTGAGACCTGATTGGGACGGGTCTAGAAGGTTGTTTCTTTCCTGGTGTTCGGTGAGTTAGAGGTTGCTGGACTTCTCCAGGACTTTGGTGGGAAACGGGAAACAGGAGCAGTGAGATGAGGCGATAGTTCAGGAGGTTGTTGAGGCCTGCGGAGGGTTTCTTGAGGAGCAGTCGGACCTCTGCGTGTTTCCAGGCATTGGGGAAGGTGGCTGTGGTGATGGATGTATTGAGGATAGTAGTGATCTGGTGGCTGATCTCATCGCTATTGAGGTTGAAAAGTCTATGGGGGCACGGGTTGGTGGATGCTCCTGAGTGGATGGAGTTCATTAGGGACTTGGTGTTCACTGTCCTGAGTTTTTCCCATGTGGTGAGCGGGTGGTTGGCAGCTGCCTTTGCAAGAGTGGGGATGATGAGGTAGGTAGCTTGGGGATTGAGTTTCTGTATATAGTGGCTATCTTGTTGTGGAAGTGGTCTTCAGGAATGTTGTTAAGTTCCTATGAGGAAGGGATCGCGTTTTCTGTGGCTGATGGGAAAGTTAACTCTCTGACAATGGTGAAAAGTCCTTTGTCTGGTTGGCACCAGCCTCAATGTTGTCTATCAGGGCCTTCTATTTCGTGCCTTTGAGTAGGTGGTGGTAGTTGTTGAGGGCAGACTTGAAGATGGCTCGATCACTCTAATTTCTGCTGGAGTGCCATTTTCTTTCCAGTTGTTTGCTTCTGCGTTTCACCACACTGACGTCTGTGGTGCATCAGCTGGCTTGTTTGGTGGGTGGGTTTGTTTGCTCCCCCAATATACCATTCCCACTCCAGTCTGTTCAACAATAGGGAAAGCATTGGCTTTTTTTTTTTTGTGGTTCAATTTTTTATTGAAATTTACAAAAGAATACACATAGTATAATAACTGTTTGCATTATCATACAATAAATATATAAGAAAATTGTTATATATAAGCATATAATAAAACTTTCTGAATAATTAATCATATTATATAATTTAATAAACACATAAACAGATCCATGCAAAAACAAATATTTGACTTTATATTGAGGCCATAAAAGATGGAATTACGGGAAGGGGGGGAGGAGAGAGAAAGGGAAGGCAAAGAAGGGAACACAAAAGAAAACGATAAATGAAAATGTACACAAATATAAGACATAATGCTATATAAAGCTATATAAATATGTTCCTGAGAAAAGAAGACACTCTAGAAAACCAATAAGAAGAGAGAAAAGATGAATATAAGGGATAATAATTTCACTTGATGTATAAATATATATATTAAAAGATACAGAATTATATGTAAGTGTTCTGGTGAGTAGCTATTAAAAACAACAACAAATAGGTAGACACAATATGTATTAAGATTTATTAACCACCAATAATGAATGATGAATGAGAATGAAAAGGGATAAGAATTAAATTACTGTGTAGATGGGTCATTAATATTAGCATCGGTATTTAAAGCTAGAAAAGGTGACCATACTCGAAGAAAGAGATCAGATTGATCCTGTATGTTGTATATAATACGTTCGTAGGAAGCTGTTTGAATCATGGCCACCATCCATATTTCTTGTGATGGTGGTTGAGGTGACTTCCATTGCCGTAGTATACAAATTTTGGCTGTAGCTAAGGCTGTGTGTAAGAGTCGGGCTTGTGGTTTAGAGAGTGATTGTGATTGACGTGTATCATGCAGAAGAATGGTAGCATGCGAAAGTGGAGTTTGTAGAGGCATCGTGGAATGTAAGGTTTTACCTATATAATTCCAAAAGGGTTGGATCACTGGACATCCGCAAATGATATGAGAAATGTTACAAGACGTACTATCACATCTCCAGCAGTTTGAATGGGGAAGCAAGCCAGCTTTATGCAGTTTTGTTGGTGACCAGTGCCAATCATGTAAGATCTTGAATAAGCAAAATTTCAATCGTGCTTCACGTGCACCCTTGTTGAGATTGTTAAGAATGTCAGACCATTCATTATCAGTATAAGAGACTGACAATAAGGTTTGCCATTTAGTACGTAAAGTTTGCGATAAGGGTTGAGAAAAAAGATGCGAAGTGAGAGTTTGGTAAAAGCCAGATGTAGCTCCTTTCATCTTACCCCAAGTGTGGAGATATGTTACAATTGGTGAGTCAGGCAAGAGCCATGGTGGAGGTCCTAGACTCCGCCGTAAGGATTGTCGTAACTGGTTGTATTTTGAGACTTGTATATCAGGCAAATGGAATTCTTCCTGCAGTTGGGCAAATGATTTAATATCTCCGTTTGAAAAAAGTTGATCTAAGGTAGAAACACCTGCTGTTTCCCAAATAGGCCAAGAAAAAAGCATTGGCTTTTAGAGGGGATAAATATACTATTCCCACTACAGTCTATGCAACATTAGGGAAATTACTTCACTTCACACACATTACATATTTGATTAACCCGAGACATTTATAATAGATCTAAAACATTTATTATGATCAATAATTAACTCCAAAACATATACATATAAATTCAAGAACAATTTACATGATTAATAAAATGTTTATAATTAATTATCAATTAAACAAAATTATATTTATTTATTACTAAATTGAATTCCCTAAACACTGCAGTCCACACTTAAAATATAGCTAAAATTAATAAGTATAACACAATTTACAGAATTGATAATCAATTAATGAATTATTTAATAATTATTACCTAATTATCGTCCGACCCTATACCCCTATATAAACCTGTAACTAAAATATCACTCAAATAAATCTGCCTTACATAATGTACATAATTAATTATCAATTAAATAATTAATAATAAATACATACATAATTATTCATTAATTATTACTTAAGTTCTCACCCTATATCCCTACAAGCCAACAGCCCACACCCAAATATAAAAAGAATATAATGTTATTACACAATTTACATAACTAATAATTAATTAAATAACAAAATAATAAATTATTATGTATTGGTAATAATTAACTTCCTACACTATACCCCTACAAACCCAGCAGCCCACATCTAAAATATAACAGAAAAATATAATTAGTACACAATTTGCATAATTAATAATACATAATAATGAATGATACTTTAGTAACTTCCCAGCCTGTACCCCTACAAACCTAGTAACACACAACTACACTATAAATTGCTATTAGCAACTAAATAAAAGATTATAAATCACTTAAAATTACAAACTATAGTTACAAATATTATTAACTATTATGCAAACAATATTAACACATAAAATAATATATACACTAAAACACATAAAGATAATTAAAAAATGATATTTTTTACAACTATATTATTGAAAACAATATTAACAGCAACAATATTCTTAACAACAATATTACTTACCTGATTAAAAAAATATTCTTGACAACAATATTTCTGCATTATGATATTTTTATATCACAATCTCTTTTCCCGATATTTCTATCTACCGAGATTTACAACTAGATATTTTGTCTAAATATTGAATATCAAAACACTACTGTACGATTCATATATGTCCTCCTACCTAATAAACAAAGTAGCTCTTACTACAAACTGCTAAACCATATTAAAATTAAAACAAACAACATCTCCCCACATACAATAATAATAGATTTTGAACAAGCCATGATTCAAACTATCCTCACCAACACACAGCCATACAAGGCTGTTAATATAATTTCAACCAAGGCATTTGGAGACACCTCCAACAATCTACACTAAGGGCCAAATTACGAGTCTGGTGGCCTGAGAACCGCTAGACTCGTGGTGGCCCGGCGGTCCAGCTACCACTTCATTGTCAGTCCGGACGCCCCTTACAACTTGGGCTGTTGGACCGACATGGGACCACCACCACCGCCAGGGAGGCAGTGGCCCGGCAGTACTGAGGTCGCAATATGTTTGCCGGGACTGCTGTGGTTCCAAGCATATTATGAGTTTCCTCTCTGCCACAGGGGAACCACCATGAAAACCATGGCGAAGAGGAAACAAAAGGGGCCCACTGGTGCCTCATGATATGTGGATGCACACAGGAGGACACAGCATGTGCCCCTCAGTGTGTAGGCACCCCAGTTCCTGAACAGCATGGACGTTACCGTTATGCATGCAGGAATGTTGTGTGGTGTTCCCATTGTATTGCCTTTTTTTCAACGGCACAGCTGCCTGTAAAAGAGACACTGCTGTGGGATTACCATGCCGCCCGCCAGCCAGACCACTTTTAAGTTGTAGTCTGGTGGGCGGGTGGCAGCGACTCTTGGAGGTACAGAAGAGGCAGTGGGGTGTCGCACACCGCCAAAAGTCACATTCAGGCCCTAAGTGTAGAATCTGCAACATGCAGCCAATTTGACTTTGAAATTAAAAACATTATTGCATTAGCCTATGTCCCTGTACAGAGGTAGCTGACCACTACAACTTACTTATAGAAAGTCCTTCCTACCAACAAAACAAATACAAACTAAGGGGCATATTTATGAGATTTGTCACGCAGTTCAGTGCAGCAAGTCTCCTTGCTGCGCTGCACTGTGTGACAGGGAAATGGCAGGAATGTGCCGTATTTAACTACTACGGTGCATCCCTGTCTTTTCTCGTGCGCCAACACTGTTTTAGTTGCATAGCGTCAAAGCAAGCTCCCTTGCACCATGGAGCAAGGACTCCTGTGTTGTATGCAGGATTGTGTTTTGAAGGGGTACCTTCGTGCACAAAAATAATCCTGAGAGGCAAATTCCTCTATCTTTGTATGCTGCACAATGCAGCACACATAGAAAGAGGAAGTAAAAAGGAGAAATAAAGATATTTTTTCTCGTTATGCCTCCCCTGGGAAGGCGTATCTTTTCGGAGCATTCCCAGGTTTACCAATTCAGGTAAATCTAGCAATGTGTCAAAAACTATGGGAACTGGTTGGTAACACCCATGCAGCATCCATTGAATGCCTCCCTAGCTCAGAGTGAGGCAACTCAGCAAATTGTGCTGTGTTGTTTTACTCAAGATTTATGAAGCCACTCAGGACCACACAAAGCGGTCTTGCATGGCTTTATAAATCAAATTTTTCAGTGCAAACACGATGCAACTGTGATCATAAATATGGTCCTGAGTCCCTGGCTGGATTATTTGGAAAATACTTGGGTTGGCAGAGTGCATCGCTCGGAACACAGACACAAGTCCAAATTCCAAATACCATTGTGGTATGTCTACAACAGCACCATGGTTCAATAAACCAAAACCAACAGCGTATTAGAAGGATGGCACAATGCCTTCCAACCGACACTAAGCAGAACCCATACCTAAACTCTAAAAATTCAGAGAAAGCCCTACAAAATAAAACTACCAACAACTATGAATTGAACAGTCAATAACGTAAATTAAACCTAAAGTTAGCAAACAGACAAATAGAATGTACGACATGCTACAATGTAAAATAAAACTCTTTATTAACATCAAAGCAGTACACTACTTAGAATCAATAGCCAAAACCCTATTATAAAAGCAAATATCCTACACAACACCCAATAAACCAAATGAAAAATCCAAACTAGCATAGCTAAAATGTTTTTTAACTCAATATAAAACAAATTATTTCTATACATCAATCAAAAAGTTATACAACTAAAATTGCAAATACAACTGATGGATAAAATTAACATGTATATTGTATGTGCAGTCCCACGGCAGTGCTTATAAAAAAGGCACCGCAATGGGAACGTCAAAGCAAGTTTCTGCAGGGCATGGACTGTCAAGTCTATGCCCTGCAGGAACTGGGGGTGCATGCAGACAGGGGGGCTGGTGTGCCCCCCTGCCAGCATCCCCTGGCGCAGAGGCAACAGTGAGCCCTGTAGGACCCACTTTGTTTCCTCCGCCATAGTCAAAAACATAGGGGCAGATTTACAAGAAAGTGACACATCTATGAAGATGCATCACTTTCCCTGCGCCACTTTTAGAAACTCTTGCGCCACAATGGATGCGCTGTATTTACAATACGGCGCACCATGGTGCAAAGATGGACAGATGCGTCAGAAATTCATTGCTGGAGTCGTATCGCAAGCACAACGCAACTCCAGCAATGCAGGGGGGGCCTATCCACATTTTGCTGCATCACTCCTTATGCCTGCTACAAGCAGGTGTAAGAATTTGATGCAGTGGCGTCCTAGAAGTGGCTCAGTGAAATCTTGCAGATGTCACTGCGTCACTTCTGCAAGGCTTTTTTGCATTGGAACGCCCACCCTGCATACATTATACCTGATGCAGGTATAATGTGAGGCAGGGCTTTACAACGTGACGCATCTCCCTAGATGCGTCACATTGTAAATGGGCCGCATTTTTACTCTGCTGCTATGTCACAGGAAGTGATGCAACGGTGGCGCAAAAATGACGCAAGGGTTTGTAAATCTTCCCCATAATTCTCTAAAAATGGAAAAATAGTTTTAAAAAAGCCCCCAAATAATGCAAAATCAAAACAGAATCAATAAAATCCAACAAAGCAATTCAAGCTCTTAAAGAACCATAAAAAACGCCCAAAATTATTAGAAAAGAAACGCTCATAAAAATATTGATTTACTAGAAACCAAAAGAATTTCCTGTTAAAATAAAACACACAATCCAAACATCCATACAATACATTTGGATCTGTAAACCTGTAAAATAAGATACAAATCCCACCCACAAAAAACTTCCAACATAGCATAAATATCACAATTAATCTATACAAAGCACATAACATTGTATAAAATAATGATATCTTACTAACAAATTCTACCTAAGCCAACTCAGAACACTAGTAAACAAAATAACAAAACTACAAGTAGACCTTTCAAAACTAGAAAACCACACTATAACTATCATTTACCACTCCCTACATCCCACCCACCCGTAAATCCCTAAAAAAAACCTTTAAAAAGTCCTGCCTGTTCCAACAAACAGCTGCACCTTCCCGCAATTCACTTCCTGGAAAATGAACCAACAAAATCACAAATAGGATACAAAAGTTAAGTTAGTCATAAAAAGAAATGGGCGCCAAATTAAACTAAAAGAAGGCTATCTCTGGATAGAAAACAATGGGGATTTTATTTAAAATGTTCGATAAAAGTTTTAAGATATGTAACATATATAAAACATGTCAAAGAAACTGATATGAAAATATTAAACCCTTATGTAAAGTATTAAATAAATAATGCTATAAAAATATAGTATTATTTAAAATATACAAATTATATAACAATTGTTTACAAACATATATGTGAAACAAGTGTATTAATGTACAGCAAATAAATGTACATGTTTCAAATATTAAAGAAAAAAGTGAAAATATACAACACCATTCAAATATTATTTCCATTTTTTATTTAATATTAAGGGGCTGATTAGGATGTCGGTCGGAGTTTCCTCTGACAGACATCCCTGGGTTTTCGAGACCGACCGACCTCTGGTTGGCAGTCCAAAACTGCAATTAAAATGCTACCGCACAAGGTGCGGTCGCAAACTTCCATTTCCCTATGGAAGCTTGTGAGGCAGTCGGAAACCGGCTGCAGCACAAGCTCCCACAGCGAAATGGGAGTTTCCGTAAATCCCTGCACCATGTGCAGGGATTTACTTGGGGCACCATAGGTACCCCCAGAGCCCCCGACCGGAGGCCGGTTTGAATTCCGACCACCATAATTTTACTATGCCGGGTGAAATTCAAACCAAGGATGTCGGTCGGAAACCACCGAACTGTGATCAGAGGCTTTCCGACCGACATCCTAATTAGGGCCTAAGTGTATTAAAATATTGTTTACATATAAACATAAAACAAATCATATGTAAAAATAATATGTAATAAAAATGTATACATATACATTAAATAAATATGACAAAAATCAAAATTACAAACTGTGTTATATAACGTTGTTATTATAAAAAACTATAATTAATAATTCTGTATTTAAAAATTACAGTATCAACTCCTATCTAAACCATTTTGGGGAAATTCTTGGATATAAAGGGGTTACATTGACTATTACTATATCAATGTAAACCATTTTGGGGAAGGTGTTGTACATTAAAGGGGTTAGATTTACTATTCCCACTCCAATCTAAACCATTTTGAGTAAGGTTTGGACACTCAAGAAATTACATTTACTCTTCTCACTCCAAACTAAACCATTTTTGGGAAGGTTGGACACTAAAGGGGTTACATTTACTATTCCCGGTCCAATCTAAATCAGTTAGGGGATGTTTTGGACACTAAAGGGGTTACATTTACTATCTTCCAATATAATTTAAACCATTTGGGGAAGGTTTTGGACACTAAGTGGCCGATTACGAGTCTGGCAGTCCATGGACAGCCAGACTTGTGGGGCGTGGCAGTCTCCCGAATGTCCTATCATGATTAGGGTGATAGGACCTCAATAACCTAACTGCAGCTACCAGGAAACCACTGTTCCCTGGCGTTGCTGCAGCAGTCAGGGCCACTGCAGTCCTGCCAAACACATAGCAAGTTTTCTCTCTGCCCCCTCTGTCATTTAGGTTTCTCCTCCATGAATACCATGGCAGAGAGTGGCCATGCCGGGCCCCCTGCACTTCCTCCACATGGGGATGCATGCACAGCACAACATGTGCCCCCTGTATGCATGCACCCCAGTTCCTGCAAGGCATGGACTTAACAGATCATGACATGCATTAACTGTTTTTGGCGATCCCAATGCGGAGCCCATGTTCAGGGCACTGCCATGGGAACGTTAAAACAAAGCCCGCCAGACAGGAGGAACCTCCTAATCTGGTGGGCGGCCTGACCACTGCTTTGGAGGTGCAGCGGAGGGGCGCAGCTCCGTCAAAGTCGTAATCAGGCCTGAAAAGCATTACATGTACTATCCATAATCCATAGTAAAACACTTTACAAATTTTGATTTTCCAGTAAATAAAAAAGTTACTATTAACACACTCATTCTGAATAAATATATCCAATATGATTAACAACAAAAAATTATCAAATGAAATAATTATTTCTTATTTATAATATTCAAGTAATATATCAAACATTCAATATGTAAATCAACCTATCACAATAAATAATCAAATAATAAATAAAATTATATATTTAATATGTGATGTATAAATGTGTATATATATATATCTATATCTATCTATATCTATATCAGTGCCCTGCTCCAAGACCGGCAAACCCATACTGTGACTGCCTGCTGGATTCCAACTGGAATCCAGGTCAGGGGGTTCTGCTGCGGCTGCCCCACGGCGGTGCCGTGCTAAGGCTAATATGTAAGCCTTAGCAAGGCAGCACAATGGAAACGCCATTGTACGTTCCTGCATGGTATGGACTGTGAAGTCCATATCCCGCAGGAACAGGGGGTGCATGCATACAGGGGGTCACAGCATGTGCTTCCCTGCATGCATCTACTGACGCAGAGGCACCAGGGGTTTCCTCAGCACTACACTTTTCATGGCGGTCTCACCGTCATGAAAACTATGGCAGTGAGGAAACTCATAATATGCTTGTCTGTGCCTCAGCAGCACCACTGCAAACACAAGGAGATGATGGACGGAGCACTGAAACTTTTCTGACACTCAGCCCTAGTCACAGATCTATGGTTGAATCCATCATTGTTCTTTAGCTCACTTTGCCACCCCAATTCAGACACAGCTATATGCAAATCAGTCTTGACCCTGTGCCTCATGGGAACAGTCCGTGGATCCCCGGCGGTATCAGTGGTCCATTGGCGGTCCGATCATCATAGTCAGAATATGGCAGGTGAACCTCCGCCAGTCTGGAGGTTCATGAACCACCACAATGACTACGGCAGTTCAATGGACTGCCATAGTCGTAATAAAGCCCAAAGTGTTCTTTGTTTTGCTAATAACTTTGGCACCGCTTTACGAATCTTCACAAAATGTAAAACCATTACACAAGTTAGTTGAGCTGCTGTCTGGAATGTCTCAGGGTGATTCGTGACATGGGGGCCAAGATGAAGGGGTCCAAAACGCTTTTCCCTATGCAATGTCTATGGGTATGTTGTGTTTTTTACACACGACTACAGCCGGAACCACTGAACGGAAATACACAATATTTTGCAGAAAGGTAGATCTTGGTCTAGAAAGTGATCTTGTGTAATTTTCGGTAAATCTGTTCAGTAGTTTACGAGTTATTAAAGAAAGAAGTTTATAGATATTTAGGGACCCGGATCGCACAGATCCAAAGCCCAAGAGAAAAAAAAAACTCACCCACTATTACTTTACGTTAAAAAAACAAAAACATAGTAATTCACTGAGAAAAACAGGTTACTGGGATGTTATAGTTAGGTTGACGTTTTACCCACACAAAACCATAGAAATTCAGCAATTATACTTAAAGTTATACTTATCTGAAGAAATATAACATGTGCTATCAAGTAACTTTAGGCTACAAAATATAGTTTCCTTACATAAGTATAACTATAAGTATAACTATACCTGCTGAATTTATATGGCTTTGTGTGGGTAAAATGTTAATCTAACTATAACATCCTGGTAACCTTTGGTTATTTCAGTAGAAAAAAAATATATATATATATGTGTGTGAGTGTGTATGTGCGTGCGTGAATGTGTGTGTGTGTGTGTGTGTGTGTGTATTTATATATATATATTTTCACAGAAAAAAACATAGGTTTCAGGGGTGTTATTGTTAGCTGGCCATTTCACTCATACAAAACCATAGAAATTCCTCCGTTATAGTTAGTTCTGCTAACTATAACTCGTGCGCCCGCAATGCACTGCTGATGATGTCACATATTGCATCATTCATGACATGGTCAGTGACATCACTGATGACATCACTGATGACATCTCAAATTACATCACTGATGACATCATCCAGTGAATGTGGTTTAGTTTGAAATGTAATATGTATTATATATATACCAATCTGTATTGAAGATTGAGTGGATATATAATTGTCTGGATGGAGGATTTAGTAGCTGTCTGACTGTCTGTTTAAGTGAGTAATTAAAAGTGTCTCACTTAATACATGGATTAGTAACTAAACTATGTGAATGTGTGCAGCACTGTCTCTGTTGTTGTATAACATGCTGCATCAATTGGTCACTAACTACATGAGTGTGTATATTAGTTATTGATTAGTTGGGTGAGTATTTGTATGAGACACTGAGTTTGTGTGTGGTTGGATGGGGTGTGGGTAACTCTATGCATAGATGTGTGAGTGGTTGATTGACTAGGTGTATAGGTTTAAGAGTGCATGGGGAAACAGTTGTTTGGGTGACTGAGTGTATTTATCTTTGTGTTGGTGAGCGAATATATGTTTTAGTTGTACATCTTCAACAAAGTAAGAAAATAAAAGGCATTGTATGTGAGAGTTGGTGTATATAAATAATTAGAACATTGGAATGTTGGAAGCTCCATTGAAAACAATGGAGTGCTCCAGGCTTATAATGGCTGGTATAAGCCCGGAGCTCCAACATTCCAATGCTTCTTTGTTCACAGCTCTGGCTGTGAACAAAGGTTATCAGGGAGCCTGAGGGGATTTGAATCCCCTCGCGCTCCCTGAAGGCTTCGTTTTGTTAGAACATTCTGCCCTCTAGTGGCGGAATGTTCTAATAGCCTTATAGCCCTTCGTAGCAGGGCTATACCGGCTTTTAAAGTCCCTCTGCTTTGTTAAAGTCCCTCGCCTTTGGCTCGGGCATTAACGCTGCAGCGGGCCTTTAATAGCCGATATAGTCCGCTACGGTGGGCTATAAGGCTATAGTATGTGTAAGAGTCAGTGATTGTGAGAGTAACTATATGAATGAGTGTAGAATTGTAATGGTGCTTTTTTAACATATTAACTATGAGTTACTATGTGTTTTGATAAATGAGGTGTTGTTGGATAATTGTGTAAGTGAGTAAATGTAAGTGTGATTAATTTTTTTCATGAGTGAGTAGGATGACTGCATAACCGACTAAGATGATTGCTGATGTGTCAATATCTATATATGTGTATAAGTGCATTTGATAGTGTTCTATAAATTAGTGACTGCATGTATAAATGATTCTGTTGTTGAATGGGTAGTTGTGTGTGTAGACTTAGGAATCAGTGAGTGGGTATGTAGTAACTGGTAGTGGTGTGTCAATGGTTTCAAATACGGTATTTTACAGTGAGTGATGAAAGGTTATACTAGTGTATGATGAGGTGTATCAGATTGTCACGTGGATGATGTCATCAGTGATGTCATTTGCGATGTCATCAGTGATGTCATCAGTGATGGCCCTGACCATGTCATGAATGATGCAATATGTGACATCATCAGCAGTGCATTGCGGGCGCGCGAGTTATAGTTAGCAGAACTAACTATAACGGAGGAATTTCTATGGTTTTGTACGAGTGAAATGGCCAGCTAACTAAAACACCCCTGAAACCTGTTTTTTTCTGTGAATTTCTAAGGTTTTTTAAATGCAAATTTCTAACTATAACGTCTCTGAAACCTATGTTTTTTTTTAGGGAATTTCAAAGGTTTTTTAAATGCTAATTTTTAAGTGTGGTAGTAGTTATACCTATTTTTTGTACTGATTTTCTACAGTATTTTAACTGTTTATTTATAAATATTTTATTCATTAATTAACATTATATATTTTTCAGAAAATTGCAAAAAAAATATTTTTAAAAAAAAGAATATTGATTAATTTTCTTGTTTTCATATTTTATTTTAATATATTTATATCATTTTCTTTTTTTTTTTTAAATTCCAATTTTTTTCAGTTGCGCATTTAAAGCGTACACATCACGGTGGGTGCAAGCATTCTAGCCGCCATTTTAGAAAAGTCATGAAGGATCCGCGTATGGTGTGCGACGGCTGCGTGTTTTTCAGTTACATCATATACATTTAATATCACGTGATGTGCGCGATTGGTATGCGACCAGTCCGCGACTCCTGCTCCCGCGCATTCGCGACACATGCACATTACGGTACGAGATGTTTGCGCGGTTGTGGGTCCCGCGTGACATCATATATGTGGACTCCCGCAAAAAAAATGTATGTTCCAAAGTGATATGTATGTGTCTTTAATATACATATTAGGGCAAGAGATTATGTAAGATATTCATAAAAATAATATATTTGTACTTTTAATAAACTTATATTATTTTTAAATATATTTTCGCAAAGTCGGGTAAGTGCATTGTGAGTGTAGAAAACCAGGTCAGCAGAGCTGCTGTAGAGCCAGAGAACCAGGTCAGCAGAGCTGCTCTAGAGCATAAGAACTAGTTCAGCAGAGCTGCTCTAGAGCCAGAGAACCAGGTCAGCAGAATTGCTGTAGAGCCAGAGAACCAGGTCAGCAGAGCTGCTCTAGAGCCAGAGAACCAGGTCAGCAGAGCTGCTGTAGAGCCAGAGAAACCAGATCAGTAGAGCTGCTTTAGAGGGAGAGAACCAGGTCAGCAGAGCTGCTCTAGAGGGAGAGAACCAGGTCAGCAGAGCTGCTCTAGAGGGAGAGAACCAGGTCAGCAGAGCTGCTCTAGAGCCAGAGAACCATTTCAGCAGAACTGCTTTAGAGCCATAGAACCGGGTCAGCAGAGCTGCTTTAGAGCCAGAGAACCAGGTCAGCAGAGCTGTTGTAGAGCCAGAGAACCAGATCAGCAGAGCTGCTCTGTAGCCTAAGAACTAGGTCAGCAGAGCTGATCTAGAGCCAGAGAACCAGGTCAGCAGACCTGCTGTAGAACCGGAGAAACCAGGTCAGCAGAGCTGCTTTAGAGAGAGAGAACCAGGTCAGCAGAGTTGCTTTAGAGCCAGAGAACCAGGTCAGCAGAGCTGCTCTAGCTGACACTGACTGACTGACACCGACTGACTGAAACTGACTGATTGACACTGACTGACACTGATTGACTGACACTGACTGACATTGATTGACTGAAACTGACTGACTGACACTGATTGACTGACACTGACTGACTGAAACTGACTGACTGAAACTGACTGACTGACACTGACTGACACTGACTGACACTGATTGACTGACACTGACTGACACTGATTGACTGACACTGACTGACTGACTGACACTAACTGACTGACACTGACTGACACTGACTGGCACTGACTGACTACTCTCTACTACTCTACTACTCACTCTCTACTACTCTCTCTCTCTACTACTCACTCTACTACTCACTCTCTACTACTCTCTACTACTCACTCTCAACTACACACTCTCTACTACTTGCTCTCTACTACTCACTCTACTACTCACTCTACTACTCACTCTCTACTACTCCCTACTACTCCCTACTACTCACTCTACTACTCACTCTCTACTACTCCCTACTACTCACTCTACTACTCAGTCTCTACTACTCTCTACTACTCACTCTCTACTACTCCACTACTCTCTACTACTCACTCTCTACGACTCTACTACTCTCTACTACTCATTCTCTACTACTTACTCTCTACTACTCTCCACTACTCACTCTCTACTACTCTCTCTCTACTACTCTCTACTAATCACTCTACTACTCACTCTCTACTACTCACTCTCTACTACTCTCTACTACTCACTCTCTACTACTCTCTCTCTACTACTCTCTACTACTCACTCTACTACTCATTCTCTACTACTCTCTACTACTCTCTCTGCTACTCACTCCCTAATACTCACTCTCTACTACTCTCTACTACTCACTCTCTACTACTCACTCTCTACTACTCACTCTCTACTACTCTCTACTACTCACTCTACTACTCACTCTCTACTACTCTCTACTACTCCCTCTCTATTACCCACTCTCTACTACTCTCTACTACTCACTATTCTACTACTCACTCTCTACTACTCACTCTACTACTCTCTCCTACTCACTCTCTGCTACTCTCTCTACTACTCTCTACTGCTGACGCTCTACTCTATTACTCATCCTCTACTCTCTACCTCTCTACCTCTCTCTCTCTACCTCTCTACTTCTACCTCTCTACTTCTACCTCTCTATCTCTACACCTCTACCTCTCTACCTCTCTCTACCTCTCTCTACACGCACATATATATATGCATATATATGCATTTATATATATGTATGTGTATATATTATCTACTGGCGGTCGCCAGTAGATAGTTATAGTTAGGACCTATTTTCCATAGGAAATCGCAACATTCTCTTGGGAATATCTTTGGCACCGATTGACGAATCTTCACGAAATTCTCCAAACTTTTGGCCAGCTCTGCTCTGCTCGTACCCTGAAAGTGTTGCGGTGATCCGTAAAGCGGGGGGGGCGAGAAAAAAGGGGGGTCCCAAAACGCGTTTTCCCCATGCAATTTCCCATAGGATCTGTTGTCGCAGCTACAGCCCGAACCGCTGAACGGAATGACACCAAATTTGGCAAAGAGGTAGTCCTCAGTTCAGACTTGTGCCTTTTGCATATATGGTGTGAATCTGTTCAGTAGTTCCTGAGAAAATTAGGGTAAAAAAGTTAGTGATATCTATGGCCGCGGAGGATCCGCGGACCGTACCCGCACCGTAAGCGCACCCTCCCCTCACGATCGCGCACCCTCACGATCGCACGCTGAATGCTAATTGGCTGTCGAGCATCTCTCTACATTCGAAACCAGGAACTGTTGGCGGCCATTTTCTGCCTCGGTAGAAGCGAGGCTGAAGATGGAAGGGGAATAAGTGTGTAAAAGATATAAAGGGGGCAGAGTGGAAATACTCTGACCCTCTAGATCTGCTTAGGGGGTCCCAGAAGGACTCCCTGTGGCCCCCCTTTTTTTTTTTAAAAGCGGCGAAATGAGCGCACGGTGCGCGCATGCTACAGCGTTGGATGCACGGATTCTCTCGCGGTGGGTGTGCGGATCCACGGCAACGTTTTTTGAAAAACGACAAGAAATCATTGGTTGTATAACAACTTTCTACACTGAAAGGTAGGGTGTATATTTTTGTTTTTTAATGGTATGATTGTTATTGGTTAACAAAAACAGATTGTAAGGAACCTTATATATGATAAGCTGATATGTTGAAAAGTCAAGCACACTTCCTGCCTTGTGTAGGAACATTGTGTGCTGAACTTGTGACCTGTGAGCTCAGTGCAGTGTTCCATGAGCTGTTTCTATGGTAACAGGCAGAAGGCAGATTGGGGGAAGGGTTGAAATGTATTTCAGTTGGAAAGGGTTGAAATGTTTAACCAATAGAAATGTGTGTTTGCTTTTGAGTTTATGTGCGAAGGATTGTGATTTGATTTTTACATGTATATGTGTGGAAAATGAAAGGGAAACTTTTTCATTCTTTGCTTCTGCTGAGAGGTGCACAGTGCAGAGATTCTGTAAAAGAAAATATGGTGAGTGACTGATATACTTCTTAATCTACAAAACAACTTGAAAGATGAGTTATTTAATTGTGAGGGGATGTATGTAGACTATTTTGATTTTAATCAGACTAATGTATTTTTCCTGCTAAAGTGTAGGGAGTACTTTTTTTTCTCTACAATCTTATTGACAGTGTGTGTGCATGTGGAAACCATTTTGTGATAAGGATTTGTTTTTTTCATGTGTTTGTAGACAGATAACTATGCAGTTTTTATATTTTGGTAGAATTAGAAACCAGTCATTGTTTATGAATTTGTGAAATGAGTTATGTTTCTGCAGTAAAATGTAGTACTCCTTGTAGATGAAGAAATGTGTTTTGGCATAGTGCAAGGGATAGTGGTGCTTGTCTAGAATCACACTGTGAGTGTGTGTGCATTTGGGAACCACTGTGAGAGAAGGATTGGGTAACATCGTGTATTTTCTGACAGAGAGCTCTTTTGAAACTGGTCATGTTGTCAAGTTTTAGTTGCATTAGAAGCCAGTCTTTGCTTATGTGTTGATTAAATCAGTCAGGCATTGACACTAAAGTGCAGTCGTGAAATATGTAGATTGTGTGCAGTTCCCTTATCACTTCCAGTGTAGTGAATGAGTTTTGGTAAACTCCTAGGGATAGTGGTGCTTGTCTAGAATCACACTGTGAGTCTGTGTGCATTTGGGAACCACTGTGAGAGAAGTGTTTGGTAACATCGTGTATTTGCTGAGAGAAAACTGTTTTGAAACCTGTCATGTTGTCAAGTTTTAGTACCATTAGAATCCAGTCTTTGCTTATGCGTTGATTAAATGAGTGAGGCTTTGACACAAAAGTGCAGTCCTGAAATATGTAGATTGTGTGCAGTTCCCTTACCTCTTCCACAGTAGTGAATGATTTTTGGTAAACTCCTAGGTATAGTGGTTGTTGCCTAGAATCACACTGTGAGTGTGTGTGCATTTGGGAACCACTGTGAGAGAAGGATTGGGTAACATCGTGTATTTTCTGACAGAGAGCTCTTTTAAAACCGGTCATGTTGTCAAGTTTTAGTAGCATTGGAAGCCAGTCTTTGCTTATGTGTTGATTAAATGAGTCAGGCATTGATACTAAAGTGCAGTTGTGAAATATGTAGATTGTGTGCAGTTCCCTTATCACTTCCAGTTTAGTGAATGAGTTTTGGTAAACTCCTAGGGATAGTGGTGCTTGTCTAGAATCACACTGTGAGTCTGTGTGCATTTGGGAACCACTGTGAGAGAAGTGTTTGGTAACATCGTGTATTTGCTGAGAGAAAACTGTTTTGAAACCTGTCATGTTGTCAAGTTTTAGTACCATTAGAATCCAGTGTTAGCTTATGTGTTGATTAAATTAGTCAGGCGTTGACATTAAAGTGCAGTTGTGAAATATGTAGATTGTGTGCAGTTCCCTTACCTCTTCCACTGTAGTGAATGAGTTTTGGTAAACTCCTAGGGATAGTGGTGCTTGTCTAGAATCACACTGTGAGTCTTTGTGCATTTGGGAACCACTGTGAAAGAAGCATTTAGTAACATCGTGTATTTGCTGACAGAAAACTGTTTTAAAACTTGTCATGTTGTCAAGTTTTAGTAGCATTAGAATCCAGTCTTTGCTTATGCGTTGATTAAATGAGTCATGCTTTGACACTGATGTGGTGTACTTAAATATGTAGATTGTGTGCAGTAACATTAACTCTTCCAGAGTAGTGAATGCATTTTGGTAAAGTCTTAGGATAGTGTTGATTGTCTAAAATCACACTGTGAGTCTGTGTGCATTTGGGTAAGGATTGGGAGAGAATCATTTGGTAACATTGTGTATTTACTGACAGATAACTGTTTTAAAACCTGTCATGTTGTCAAGTTTTAGTAGCATTAGAAGCCAGTCTTTGCTTATGCGTTGATTAAATTAGTCAGGCATTGACATTAAAGTGTAGTTGTGAAATATGTAGATTGTATGCAGTTCCTTTACCACTTCCACTGTAGTGAATGAGTTTTGGTAAACTCCTAGGGATAGTGTTGTTTGTCTAGAATCACACTGTGAGTCTGTGTGCATTTGGGAACCACTGTGAGAGAAGTGTTTGGTAACATCGTGTATTTGCTGACAGATAAGTGTTGTAAAACATGTTATGTTGTCAAGTTTTAGTAGCATTAGAAGACAGTTATGGCTTATTCTGTCATTATATGAGTCAGGCATTGACAGTAAATTGCAGTTGTGAAAGATGTAGATTGTGTGCAGTTCCCTTACCACTTGCACTGTAGTGAATGAGTTTTGGTAAACTCATAGGGATAGTGGTGCTTGTCTAGAATCACACTGTGAGTTAGTGTGTATTTGGGATCACTGTGAGAGAAGCATTTGGTAACATCATATATTTGCTGATAGATAACTGTTTTAAAACGTGTCATGTTGTGAAGTTTTAGTAGGATTAGAATCCAGTCTTTGCTTATGCGTTGATTAAATGAGTCATGCTTTGACACTGAGGTGGTGTACTTAAAATATGTAGATTGTGTGCAGTACCATTAACTCTTCCAGAGTAGTGAATGAGTTTTGGTAAACTCCTAGGATAGTGTTGCTTGTCTAAAATCACACTGTGAGTCTGTGTGCATTTGGGTAAGGATTGTGAGAGAAGCATTTGGTAACATCGTGTATTTGCTGACATATACCTGTTTTAAAACCGGTCATGTTGTGAAGTTTTAGTAGCATTAGAAGCCAGTCTTTGCTTATGCTTTGATTATATGAGTCAGGCTTTGACATAAAAGAGCAGTCCTGAAATATGAAGATTGTCTGCAGTTCGCTTACCACTTCCACTGTAGTGAATGAGTTTTGGTAAAGTCCTAGGGATAGTGGTGCTTGTCTAGAATCACACTGTGAGTCTGTGTGCATTTGAGAACCACTGTGAGAGAGGCATTTGGTAACATTGTGTATTTGCTGACAGATAACTAATTTAAAACCTCTCATGTTGTCAAGTTTTAGTAGCATTAGAAGCTAGTCTTTGCTTATGCATTGATAAAATGAGTCAGGGTTTGACACTAAGGTGCAGTACCATGTACTATTCTGTTTACTGTGGCAGAACTGAAAATTTAAAAGTTTTATCTAAGCACTGTCCTAGAAGTAGTCTGATTATTTAGTCAGTTTCTAAGTACCAAATAGACTGCTTCAAATGTCTATGCAGTATGCATGTAGTGTTCTAACATACTATGCACTTGTCTTTTACACCTTCAATTCCCTAGTCAGTATCCATACACTTCCAGGAAATATCCTGTCACTTCCTTTGCAGTCCTCTAGAGACCCATTCAACAGCATGTACTAATCCATTCACTGTGCCAAAACCCAAACACTTATAAATTCACCAAGATACTATCTTTGCAGTACTCTAATCATTCAGTCAGTGCCTAAGTATTCATACACTGAGCCAGGTCTTAGCAAATGGACTGCTTCAAACCCCTATGCACTATGCATGCAGTCTTCTAACCACCTAGACACTTGTCTTTCACACTTTCAATTTCCTAGTCAGTATCAATGCTGTCCAGCACTTGTGACTGCCTTTGCACTCCTCTAGTGACTCATTCAGTACCAAGTACTAATCCATTCCCTGTGCGAAAATCCTAGCACTTATAAATTCGCCTAGGCACTCTCCTTGTTGTACTCTAATCATTCAGTCAGTACCCAAGTAGTCATGCAGTGAGCCAGGCCTTAGCACATGGATTGCTTTAATGGCTATGCAGTATTGATGCAGGCCTCTAATCACCTACACAGTTGTCTTTCACACCTTCAATTCTCTAGTTAGCATTCATACTCTTCTAGCAAACACCCTGTCACTCACCCAGTGTGTCTCCTTATAGTACTGTAATCATTTAGTCAGTTAGCATGTAGTCTTTTAGTGAGGTAGGGTTTAGGGCATGAACTGCTTCAAAGTAGTATGCACTACTTTCTTAGTCAGTTTTTATATAAAATGTGTTTGTACAGTAATGGAATAGTATAAATTTGAAAGTTATTAATATACATTTATTTGTGATTCTTTTTTACAGATACAGAACAGGAGTGTTTCTCATCTGTTTGCACTCTTCTCGTGCAAGATTGTTTGGATGAAGGGTCCTTAGGTGTTTCATCATACTTGCTGTGCCGCACGAGTATTTTTTGTTAGGATCCCCTCGTAACAGTACTCTTTGGCAAATCTTGCGAATGAAGAAGGTGGCATTGGTCTTTGTTTGCCCCTTGGAAAAAATTAAAAATGTCTTCACCACTGATGAAAAAGGTTGTGGGCGTGGTGCCTTCTGCAAAAACAATTCCTCAGATTCGGTAAATATTTTAAAGCGGCAACATTTACAGTTTTTGTAAGTTAAACTTATAAAATTTTGTTAACTGTATACATTTTATATATCTGTGATTTGGTTCTTGTGGTATTTTGTTAAGAATACCATGTTGTTTTTTTTTTAACAATCTTTTTGATTTTCCAGGTCTGTCGTCGACATCCGTGGTTCCCACAGGAGTGTCCTGCTTTGTTGTTTTGTATTATTGTTGTTACATTTTGTTTATTAGTTTATTGTTTATATTTATGTTAATAAAAATATAAAGTTTGAAAATAGTTTATCGTTTATATATTCATTATTATAAAAAATAAAGTTTGAAAAAAAAATTAATAATGTTTTTGGTTGTCCTCTTAACTGTTGTGTGACTCTTTCTTGTTCTTATTACTGTTATTTGATGGAGTCCACCAAGGTGTTAAATTTTGGGGCACTTATCGCTGGAATACTAGTGATATCTGTAGTTTGCACCAACTTCTGAATAGTGTGTTAGATTTATCTCAACTTTACTTCCGTTAAAGTGCTGATAATGAAATGGAGAGCAGCCGTTCCCATGCAAAAAGACATGAGGTGCACCTTTGCGATTTATTCTAAATACTAAAATCCTGTATTGTATTGCACTGAGGTATTGGCTGCACTTACAGTGTACACACGAAATCTATTAAGAAATCTCATTGTATTTATATTGATTGGGAATAGTGTGTCAGGTGCTGGATCTTGACGAGATACACTGCTCAGTTCGTATATTGTTCTGCATACGAAAAAAATCACATCACAACTTTCACACTAATTGCAATGAGAAACAAATTCCGGCGATAAGACACGTTAGCACCAGGGATTTTACACCTGCTTTCTGCTGGTGTTAAGCAGGACAACTGCCTGCACCATGAAAGGGAACACAGCCAAGAGCCACACCAGATCACCCACAGGTGCCATAAAGTCAATGAGCATAATACAGGGATACCCATGAGGGCCAGAAGACTCATCTCAACAACTCCAGGACCGCCAATGCCCCCCAAACCCATATCTTAGTAAGTTTGTCCCTGTGGTCATTGTCTTAGCATGATAGGCACGAGCCCTGCAACATCACAGTGTGCTGTCACCTCAGCGTTGGCAGTGAGCCTGGATGTGTAGCTACGTACGCATCCTCCTGCATGCACAACTGGTGTGTACTGGTCTGGGATTCACAGGTCAGTGGAGGGGTGTGCCTATCCGGCAAGGGGAACGGGGTGTCACGGACATGTCTGTGTACAGGAAGTGCGGTAAGTGTGTCTCTGTGTTCTGGTGTGGCCTGTTACAAGAGCCGCAGCAGTCGATGTTGTAAAGTGGCATGTACCACCTCCAAACGGCACTATGATGTTGTTGTTGGAATGTAGCAGGACATGCGCAAATAGGCATTACAATGGCGTGCCGTACGAGTGCACGAGATACAACAGCTCACCGTACAAAAGTGTGGGGGCTCGTGGGAGGGAGGAGCTGTTTGGCAACATAACACACAGTGAACTCGACCATGTGCCACATGCTGGGCATCTCATCCATGATGACCACGGTCGCAGACATCCCACAACACCGACTGGCCTTTGTACACATCCTGTATGAATGCAGCGTGGTTTTCACTTCTATGCTCGTTCAGTGGTGTGATGTTGGCGGGTTGCGTGACTTGTGCTCCTTGTTGGTGTGTTTCATTTTGGCCATTGTTTGTCTATACTTGTGCTGTACTTAATTGTGCATGTGTGCCATTCTGCCCATCTCCCCTCATCCCCTCACTCCCTGCTTCTTCCTCTTCCTGGTGCTGTTGTGTCTATAATTGTGTTGCTGCACACATAAATACATGTAAAGAATAAATTAGAATAGTTCCTTGATTCTTTTAGGTTTCAAAACTTCTCTATTGGTTTCTTTTTAATTTTCCATATGAACCGTTTTTTTAATATTAAACAACACATGGAAGTCAGAAGTGCAACGTATTCCATCAACACACTTTCCAGAACATTCTACAACATGTGCAGGTTAAAAGTTCATAATTTTTTTTAAACTTTACGATATTTTTTTGTAACATTTTCTTGAACATTTAATGACACGTGCAGGTTAAAATTTGACGATTGTTTTAAGTTCGAACAGGGCCTTCTAAATGCAAGTAGCAGGTGTGGTTGAGCTGAGCAAATTTTATCCTATGATATGTACTCCACGTTGAAACTGCTTTTTCTTAACCAATCACAAAGATGCTTTTTCACAAAACTAATGTGCACCCTACTTTTAAAAAAGAATGTTTTTCATGATATCTTCAGAGATAAGTTATAGATAGGAATTAGCATTTAAAAAACCTTTGAAATTCACTGAAAAAACCATAGGTTTCATGCACGTTATAGTTAGGAATTGGCATTTAAAAAACCTTTGAAATTCACTGAAAAAACCAAAGGTTTCAGGGGCGTTATAGTTAGAAATTGGCATTTAAAAAACCTTAAAAATTCACTGAAAAAACCATAGGTTTCAGGGGTGTTATAGTTAGCTGGACATTTCCCTCGTACAAAACCATTGAAATTCCCCTGTTATAGTTAGTTCAGCTAACTATAACTCACGCCCCCGCAATGCACTGCTGATGACGTCACATATTACATCACTCATGACATGGTCAGTGACATCACTCATGACATCACTGATGACATCTCAAATGACATCACTGATGCATGTCAGAATTTTTTAATGAAATAGAAGAGGATTTGAGAAGTCAAAATTTGCCCTAATTTTTCTTTCTGCAGCACTAATCATAATTTCTATGGCAAAATGAACCCCCTCATTTTGTTCCTTTGCAAATTAAATGTTTTAAGTGTTACCACTTTATTCCAATCAAGATGGCTTCAGGTGTGCCATACTTTTGTCATAAATAAGACTGTTAGCGCTCTAGTTGTTCTTTAAAACACTCTGGGACATTCAGTCATTGGGCTATACTTGGGCTACATCTGGGTGATATTTGTGCTACATGTGGACTCTTTTGTCTGTGGTGGCCATCTTGGGAGACCTATTTGTTATGAAGTTTCCTAATTTCCTCATTTACTACAGTCTCCTCAGTAGGAATACTTTCAGTTTTTTAGTTTGATTCCATCAAGAAGACATTCAGATGTGTCACACATTTGCCATAAATTCAGAATGTTAGCACTCTAGTTGCTCATTAGATCACTGTAGTAAATCTACTGCTCACCAGGGAAGTCTGCGGCTGGTATTGAAAGTGCATGTTTCAGTCTGCATGTCACTATTTTTTTATGAAATAGAAGAGGATTTGAGAAGTCACTCAAAATGTGCCCTAATTTTTCTTTCTGCAGCACTAATTATACTTTCTATGGCAAAATTAACCTCCTCATTTTTTTCCTTTTTAAATTAAATGTTTTAAGAGTTACCACTTTATTCCAATTAAGATGGCTTCAGGTGTGCCATACGTTTATCATATGTAGGACTGTTAGCGCTTTAGTTGTTCTTTGAAACTCTCAGGGAAGCTGCAGTAGAACACAAAGGAATCAACTGACAGTCTCTGCCCTTGTTGGATGTACATGTTTTACTGAGAATGTCAGACTTCATTCTCACATGACTGAGAAAGATAATGTGAATTTACAGAAAATATGCTCTCAGTTTAGCTTATAGTTCACCTTCCAAACCTCTGTGGGAAAAGCATGAGAAAATAGTTTTCTCTCAAACATGATTCATGATATCCCAGCAGAAGGCTTTTTCACATGGTAAAATCACCTTAGAAGATACCACAATTCCTTAAAATGAGTATGGTACCATCAACAAATGATTTATAATGTAACTAAAGTCTTAAAACCTTCTATTAACTGCAATGCTTTTTAATGAGGTGCTATCGTGTATAGTGGTCCCACGATGGGTGCCAACACTTCTTGGATGAAGTGCTGACAGCCAATTAGATCTCACGATGAGATGTGTGGTTAGGCTCCGCCCAGATAAATATGTGATTTTACTTTTGATTTTCTCAGGAACTACAGAACGGATTTACACCATTTAAGCAAAAGGCACGACTCTGAACCAAGGTCTACCTTTCTGCCAAATTTGGTGTAATTCCGTTCAGCAGTTCGGGCTGTAGCTGCGGCTAAAGGTCAAACGGGAAATTGCATGGGGAAAACACGTTTTGGGACCCCCCTTTTTTCTCAGCCCCCGCTATACGAATCATCCCGAGACTTTCAGGATAGGAGCGGACCGGAGCTGGCCAAAAGTTTTCAAAATTTTGCGAAGATTCATCAATGGGCGACAAAGTTATTCCAAATAGAATGTTGTGGATTTCCTATGGAAAATAGGTCCTAACTATAACTACCTATTGGCAACCGCCAGTTGGTAATATATATATATATATATATATATATATATATATATATATATCAACACGCAGTTCCAGATCAATGCGCTCTCAGAAATCAGAGTACTCCAGTTCAGTCAATTCCAACATGGGATGCTTAATCTTACAACGCGTTTCAGCTCGTTGCAAAGCCTTGTTCACGTAAAATTAGTGCACATAGCGTGGTAATTGATAAAGTTTACAATAATGAACACTGATGAGGGACAAAAAGAAAGTACCTGCTGCAATGTCAGAAATTATGGCAGACATGTTGGAGTGGTAAATTCACAAGGAGTATTGTTACAAGTTCAGTATTCCATAACTATATGCTTGTATAAATGTTGATCCACATATATTACGTTGCTCAGTGCATTTGACTCCATTTTAACATTGTGTGTTGTTCTCAAACAGTAATATTGCAAGTGGTTAATGTCTCCACTATATGACAATCAATATTGCGTCCCGCTTTTCTCCATCCAATACATGTATGCGTACTCTGGGTCATATCTGATGATTATAGGTACGCCAAATAGCCTTGATCTCCTATGTCTAGCGCAAATGCACAGACTACTAAATTGTGAATTAAATATTCTATCAATGATAACTCCATAGCGGTGTCGCTTATTGATTGTTGTGGCAAGTGCCCAATGACTCTGTGAGAAGAAACACAAAAACATGAACCAGTCCGCAACACATATTAGTGTCGTCCCTCTGTGTTCACCTACTGTGCCCATCCGTCAACCAAATTAAGTGATGGCAGGGGAAAAGGGTAGGTTACCCGTGAATGGTGTGTGTCGGTGTCTGGGCCCCTTCCTTTCCTCCTGAAAATAAATGATGAAAAACACATAACTTAGTATACAACCATCTCATAGCGTCTAATAACATTAAAATAGTGCAATATTTTCATTACCAATGTGCAGATGGATAATGGATAAAGAAGAGAAGGGGAGCGGGGGAGAGGGGGGGCTGGGAGGGGGGGTGGGGGGATAGGGAGGGGGGACGGGAAGAGAAGAAAGGGAAGGAGGGAAGGGAAGAAGTAAAGAGAAACTTAGAATTACAATGCACTTTTGTATAAACAGTACTACAAAAAATCTACATACGTATATATAGAGAATTGATCGTTATGTAGATTGTAATCATTGGCATTTATTCCCTGAGATGAATTGCTAGTTCTTCATCTTGATTTAGTCCACCAGGATGTTTTGTCTGAAAATCCACAATATATTTAGATTCTCTTTGTCTGAGTTTGAGTACTCGATTGCCACCCCTGGGGTTATTAAGAATTTGTTCAAGAATGAAGAATCTAAGGAGTCCAGGGTTCGAAAAATGCTTATCCCTAAAGTGACAGGCTACTGGGTATTTTTCATCTATGTTTGTAATCGCCCGGCAATGTTCCAATACACGTTTCTTGGCCATAAGAATGGTACTGCCAATGTACCATAATTTGCACGGGCATTCTATCCCATAGATGACAAAGGTAGAGCTGCACATGAGGAATTGGGTGATCTCTTTAAATATTCCATTACAGTTAACTCTATTGCAGAAGATGCTATTCCTGCATGCCTTACAATGGCCACAAGGAAAAAATCCCTGAAGGCCATGTTCTAGTTTGTTGGGGTAGAGAGTGATGTCACTGTGTATTAATTGATCTCTGATGTTCCTACCCTTCCTATAGGTGATACTCGGTCTGTCGGGAATAGTGTTGCCAATGATGGTATCAGTTTTGAGGATCTCCCAATTCCTGCTCAAGATTTCATATATTTTGTTCGAATCAGAAGTCATGATGATCCTGGTGTTATTGGTATACTCATCATTCGTTTCAGGAGTTTTGGCTGTGATGGTGAGATCTCTGCTCACCCCATCAGCTCTACCTTTGGCTTTACATAAAACCCAATTGGGATAACCTCTAGCCCTGAAACGATCTAGCATGCATGAACTTTCCAGTTGGTAAGCTGCCTCTGTATTGCAGTTTCTTTTTGTCCTCAGCAGCTCCCCATATGGAATACTCCATTTGAGAGTCTCGGGATGGCTGCTGAGGGCATGAAGAATGCTGTTTCCTGCTGTCGACTTTCTGAAAAGGGTAGTACAGATGGCATTATCCTTGATGTCAAGCCTGACATCTAAGTATTCTGCCGAGGTGTCACTTATATTGCCTGTGAGTACAATGTGGTAGTTATTGATATTGAGTTGTTCAATAAATTTGATAGCTTCAGATTCAGGGCCTTTCTATATGATGAATAGGTCATCTATGTAACGCAACCACGTTGTTACCTGTTCAAGATAACCTGCAAGGGCAGTGTCGGCAAATACCTCCTCCTCCCAGCACCCCATGAAGAGGTTCGCAAAACTGGGCGCGAAACCCGAACCCATCGCGGTCGCATTTTGCATTTTAACATTGCGGCGGGTGCTGTTGACACAAGCACCCGCCGCGATGTTAAAATAGCATGTTGTGGATTTCACTGCGCTACGTGGCAGGCACCACACGGTGCCTGCCACCTGGTGCAGTGAAATGTAGGGGGGTACCATGGGTACCCCCCAGTGCACCCACACCTTCCCCTAACATAAGGGGGGCCTGCAAAAGCCCCCTCAAACCAATCTCCACCAGCCTTTCAATGGCGGTTTACCCGCCACGGAAAGGCTGGCTGGAGACAGCATCGTGATTTGGCAGACGGTGCCTGCTAGGCACCGCCACCATTTCATGGGTGCAGACCGCTCTGCCAGGCAATCTGAAAGATTGCCTGAGGCGGTACCGTGGCAGACGGTCTTTGCGTCCGCCGCAGTCCGAAAGCAATTCCCCCCGCAATCATAATGTGGCGGGGGCAAAATCGCGGTCCGATGGCGGAAGGACCACCACCGCATGGCTGGCGGTGGCAGTCCTTCCGAAATCGGAATCGGCCCCTATGTTTTTACAACTATATTAAAAACAACACTTAAAATTATAGTCTTACCTTCGATATTCCTGTCAACAATATTTTGTACATCACAATATTCTTGACATGATATGTATGTATCACATTATTTTTTTATGTGCTATTTTGTCCAAACACCTCCAAGGTTTGAGCTATCATTAGTTGACAGGCAACCTAATTCCTTTCCTTGTTGTTAAAAGTAAGGTAAATTGAAATGGGAACCATAAGATCTAAAGTCAAAGTGATTCTGCAAACAGGGACTCCCCACCAACTTTCTATAACACCACCGTGGTAAAACTCCATGTAGGTATTTTAAGGATTGTAAGGATTGGGATAGATGCATAGAGCAGTATGAGTAAGCACTTTTCTCATAGAGTACTTTCAAGATAGATAAGATTACAAACCTTAAACACAAATTGGAAAAATCCTTAAGGAAAATTTTGCCAGAGCAATGAAAAGCATTCCTAACTTGGCAAGAGGAAACTCTCAAACTCCGGCAAGAATCCCAGTTTGCAGGCCAAAAAAGCGAAAATATCAGATTAGCCACATGAACAATAGGATCATAGCCTCCTCTGCGACTGAACCACCTCCTTTTACCTTTTTACCCAGGTTACTGAGGGGAGGATAAATGATCATATCTACCCGGAGAAAAGGAGGCTGGGTAATAAATATAATAAGTGTTAAACCAGGCACTTGAACAGGCCGTGTGCCGCAGAGAGAGCCAGCAAAGTTAGATAGGATCCAAGCAGATTTGGCATTCTTCAGAACAGCAAGCAGAGGTGTAAAAGAATACCTTATCATATGCTTACACTATACCACTGCATTTACTGCCTCCTGCCGGGTGCCATTGGTACTTCCATGCCCTGTAAATGGAGAACAGAGTGGACAGGTACTGCATTTATTGTTACCTGTGACAGTCTCAGAAAAACCACTGACGGAAGGGATAGTAGAAGGCTATGGAGAAGAAGGACGAGTAGAAGAGAACACTCCACAAGTACAAGTAGGAGGGGGACAGTGAGCCTGCCCTACTGGAAAGCCCAGTCCAGTTTTCTGTAAGGCAGAACACAGACAAAGGTCCCCTTGTTCGTATCCCAAGGTCACTATCTAACCTCTTCGAAATATCCAGTTTCCCAAGGCTAAGGACAATCCCCAAACGTTTAAGGAAGAACTACGGGCCATTTACACGTTACAACACCAGATGGGCTGATATTAAACATTGTTTGAGGGTCATATTGCCCCTTGAGGTGAGGGACAACAAACGCCAACAGATTTCAAAAACACTTCTAGGTATGATAATAATTTGCAGGTACCTAGAGACACTTTGTGAATGCTCTGACTGGAATATACTAGTCCAAAAAACCAACTAAACTAAAATAAATAACTGTCAACAAAATAAAGGGGAATCATCCACTGACCGATTGAAGGACACAATTGATCTACATACTCTGGCATTCAGATTACCTCAGAGGAAGCTGCAGGAAGTGTGGGGAATGTTTTCTAGGACTGCTTAAGATAACTGAGCAATTGCCCACAGTTTGTGTGATTTGGCGTAATAAGGACCATTGGAATTAGTTGCAGTGGCAAATCATTGCTTGGCAACCAAAAAGAGAAACTATAAACAAATTAATATCTCTCCACATGTGCGAGCTGTAAATTCTGTTGCGTTGCCTAATTTCCCTCTTGTCCAGAATCCAGCAAATAGTTTGCTTTGTACACGACCCAAGACTGTCTCTTTTAATATTGTTGATGTATGTTCTACTTTCTTTTCAGTCCCAACGCTTCCTGATAGCCACTGTTGTCTTTGCTTTCATCTTTGAACAGGAATCACTCTACATTTTTCTCCCAAACCCACATGAGAGCCCTTGATTCTCTCACTCCCCATGGTGGTTCACTTCTATTCCAGCATGGTTATGGCCTGTTAGTCGCCCCTGATTCTTTGGTCAAAAGTAAACGATATTCGTTGTAGTTTTTACTCACTGAGGGGCATATTATCAACGGCCAGCGATAATTATCGCTGGCCGTGCTTACCGATAATATTATTATCGCAGGCTATCTCTGGAATTTATCGCCCTGGTAGCACGTTATTAACAACGCGTTTCTCCAGGGCGATAAAAATTCCAGAGATAGCGAGGTTATCGCCCTTTTGCAGGGAACATCGCTGGTTTTCCAGCGATGTTCCCTGCAAAACGGCGATAACCTTGCTGATACGACCCACAGGGTTGTATCAGAATAATACACCCCCTATATTAGGGATGACTAAGTCAGGATTTTAGCAGACGTTAGATTTTGGCGAAAACGGCCGTTTTCGCCAAAATCTAATGTCTGCTAAAATGATGTGGACTGCCTTGTAAATATTGTGATGTAAACATCAGCGATATTTGCAAGGTAGTCCATCCGAAGTACGCCCAGTAACGCCAACTTTGCATCTCATTGGAGATGCAAAGGGAGGCGTTGGGAAAAAGGGTGCTAACATGCGATTATGCATGTTAGCACCCTCTAGTATATAGGGCGCTGGTTTTATCTCCGCTGTTTTGGCTTTGTTAGCCTAGAAAGCCGAGATAAAGCCCTTGTAAATATGCCCCTGAGTTAGTTCTGAATTCCCTCATACGTTATTACATCCTGCTTGTTCATCAGGAAAAAGATCTTTATGCACCAACAACATTCAAGCTCTTCAAGTGCCAAGTCCCACCACTATGTCCGCCATACGCACCCTCTTAAGAATGGCTGGCTATTATCATTCATGGATTCTAGGCTATGCTGACACTGTAAAGCCTCGGCAGGACTTCACAAAAAAAGAGAAGGCTTTTCTCACTTTAAAAACTCTTCTGTCCTCAGGCCTTGATTTATGTTTGCCCACTTATTCAAAGAGTTTACGTTTGTATTTTAATTCAAATGCTTTTTTTCCTAGGGTTCCTAGCACAAAAACAGTGACAAAAACCGCATTACTTAATATTCCTCTGCTTTAGATCCTATTGCTGCTTTAGATCCTATTGCTGCTGGATTGCCTCTATGCAATATCGGCTGCTGCCCCTTGGTTGAAGTGTCTGCAAGTATTGTACTGAGTTTTTTGATGTTCTGTGGTTCTCAGGTTGGTTAATACAGATAAACGAAACCTCAACTACCTGCTGTTGACTTTACATTGCTTCGTCACTACGCATCATTGCATATTTGTGCAGTTTGTGTTCTTACCCCGCTGCCGGCCCTTACGGGTTGTAGGCGTTTGAGCTGTGTTAAATTGCGGATCCTAGTTAGACACTGTTTGTTGCACACGATACTGCATTGCCGCTACCGGCCTGATTAATCAGGTTGTAGGTGATGAGCTGTGTAATAAATTGAGTATGACCAATAAAGGTTTTTCAAAACAAAAAACCCAAAAAGTATTGTACTGAGTTTTTCACTCACAGTTGCATTCCTCATTCCCTAAAGGAATTTACACATTATCCAATGAAGAAAGGGATGGGAATGAATGTTATGGATGACAGGACAGTGGCTTGTAAGCACTGTGCGACACCTATCATCCGCGGGGTGGGACTTCGCAGTGTGCATGTCATTTCCTAGTTAGAAACAGCAGGAAAGCATATTTTACTCTACCATAAACATGGCTTTGTGCCTGACAACATTTCATGGTGTCATTTGCTTTTCTGCACTCGTTAGTTCCAGCGGCGGTCAGCGCAGGTAAGTGCGTTGAGGCAGTGAGGCAGGGCAGGGCTCAGCAGGCGGGTAAGCCGAAAGACACAAAATAGGTGTTATTTAATTATTTAACTGTACCTTTTCCGTCATCTGCCGAATTCCCCCCATTCCCACCCCGCCCCACTGTGCTTACGTGTGCCGGCCGCGGCTGGTTAGTTCGTTCACTCAGTTATCATCCGCAAACGTTTGTTTTGTTGTCATTTACCAGCTCATTTTCTCTTCCTTCAGTGTCCTTGTGTTGCTTCTTTCTCTCCTTATGGATGGCTTGTCTTGGTGTTGCCACATCTTTGCAGGATTACATGCTCTTTGGTATCCTGGTATTCAGCACTGGCTTCCTGGGCGAATTCTGGTCTCAACATGGCAACTTCCGCAGTACAGCCGTGTAAGGAAATGCCTCTTCTTGCATAATCACCCCCAAAACTTTGGGCTGATGCTCCTGGTTTTTTGACTGAGAGTGTACTGAGGCCTGCTAACTACACCTCAGTGCCAGTGCTTTGACCCATAAAAGTATAACATTAGATTGTCTATACCCAATTTGCATCACTTTACCCACTTATAAGTCCCTAGTATATGGTCCCAGAGTAGTGTATGGTACCAGAGGTACTCAGGGCCTGTAAGGTGAAGTGTCCCACCAGGACTGCAGCACTGATTGTACCACCCGGGAAGTGACAACATGAAATATGTCTCCCAGCCTGCCACTGCAGACTGGCAGAGCAGTTTTAAACCGCTAACTCAACTTTGTCATTTAAACTAATGGCACAGCCCAAATCTCCCTTTTTAATATATAGGTCACCCACACAGCAAGCCTATTGAGTCCAAAGGCAAATTGCTGTATATTAAAAAGCAGGACATGTATTTCTTATATGTCCTAAAAGTAAAAACCTCAAATTGTTGTTTTTACTGTGGGAATGCTAGCAGCCCCATTGGCAAGCGCAGGCTTACACTCTGACCAATCAGCTGCGCTAACTTCTGAACGGGACTACTAAAGTTGATAATTCAAGGTATTGAATTACTTATGACACTAAACCCAACTTGATGCCCAAGTTAAATTAAATCTAACTTCTTCATAAATGCAACTTTTATTAAGTTGCCATTCTGTTGCCCAAGTTTTCCAGTGGCCAATTGCAGATGCTAGCCACAAGACAGCCTTCTTCCCTCCTGGGGAGGAGTGTGAATGACTCCCAGGAGCAAAGACAATAGGAGCTTGCCATTGGAAGAGTGTCACTTCTCCTTGGCTGGATACCACGCAGGGTATGAGCTCAAAAGGCAAGCTTCAAAGGGGAAGGCCCCGTTGAAGGGCAAAGGGTGCATACGATAGAAAGGCTGCTCATTTATTGAGGTATATGTGTTGGCTTTTGGGGCTAGAGAGGGAAGACCAGTTGCCAAACTGTGTTTTCAGGTAGCCATACCTCTAGAGGGGATACCAAGCTCCACACAGCGAGAGAGGGGTTCTTCCATCTTGGGAGTTGGCAGAATAGTGCACTATGGTATAGCTATACCCCACACTTTGCAGGAAGTCATCATCAGGCAGGAAACCTCCTACTAGCCCACTGACTAGTGACTGCCATGTACCCCGAGGGCACTTTCTGGGCATAAATATGGCATACCTGGCACCCAGACCTCAGATCACATCTGGACTGGAGAAAAGAATGAAGAAGGACTGTCCTGCTATTCCTTGGACCTGACAAGAAAGGCTGCACCAACTACTGGACTGCACCTGCTGATCCTTGAGGCTAGCAAATAGAGACCTGTGGTGCCTGAGTTATGGAGAATCACTCCAAAGCCCCAGACACAAAAGGTGAACTCCAATAGTCAGTTGGCTGACTTTCTGTTGCAACATCAAGGTCACAAAAGTTGATGTAGTCTGTTCTGACCAGTCAGTAGCCACAATCACTTGACCGCCACTGATCATCAACGTGCAGCCTGAGCGACCAAGTCCCAATTATCTCAAAAGTTGCACCTGAGTTTGATGAACCTGCGAAAGTAGTTGGAGTGCAGTTTGGTTGCACAAGATGGACACTAGCCTTCACCAGGAGGAACTACTGATTTCGCCGTGACCGGAGACCAGTAGACCAGTGGCAACTGGACTTTTACTGGACCAAAGTGGACTTCGAGGGACAGCAAACCCTGTGGCCAAAGTCACCTCAACTGGATTGTTCCAACGCAAGAAAGCCTCGTAAAAGTGACACAGTGAAATCTACAAGATTTCACTGAGTCACTTTTACGATGCCACTGCGTCAAAACCTTACGCCTGCTTGAAGCAGGCGTAAGGAGTGACACAGCATAATAGAAATAGGCATTCTGAAGCATTGCTGGAGTTGCGTCGTGCTTGCGACACGACTCCAGCAATTTGTGCCTTTACCCAAATAGATGTGTCACGCATCTATCAATCCTTGCGCCACGGTGCACCACATTGTAAATGCGACACATCCATGGAGGCGCAAGGGTTTTTTTATGTGACCCCAATTAACTGGTGCATCTCTGCTGATATGCAGAGATGCGTCTGTTCTTGTAAATCTGCCCCCCTGTATCCTTTGCATCAGGAGCAATCTATTGAAGTCCATGGTGGTTCACCCATTAAGCCTGGAACTGGACTTGAGACTGATTTGGTGACAAGGTAACTGTCCTATTACTCCTTATTGCATCCCCCCGTCGACCTTTACCGGTCAGAGTTGCTCAGCCAAAGGGGGCTGGAGTGGCCAAACACAATTTTCTCTCTTTTAACAAAGTTTCCAAGATTACAGTTACGAAAGCTTGTTTGCATTTTCAAGTGGAAAGCTAAGATTTATGCTTCACTTAAAAATCTGTATCTCTGGAACCCTACGTTAAATTTTGTTCATTTTGGTGTCTACAAATGCATTTAAACAATAGATTTGTTTATAAATTGGTGTCGGATTTCTTTCATTTTGCATAACTTTCTTATTTCATTGCTTTGGTACTTCTAAATGCTTTACACGTGTCCCTTTGTTTAAGCCTGACTTCTCAAAGCCACAGCTACCCAGGATTGAGCTAAGGGTTAGCAAACAAACCTGACTAAACCTAAGTTGGTTTTGTAAGTGTTTTCCACAGTAAGGTCACACAACCACACCATATAATACACCACAATTCCTCAGAAACTGGGTAAGCTGACTACAAATGTGATATAAACATTTCAGGCCATCTCTCACCACGTATTTCGGTTACTCTAACACTTATGATTCTTACACAGAGCATGCACCACTGGCTATCTTCTGAGTCAGCTAGCTTATATCTCTGGAAGCTAACACCGCTCCTGGCTGGGCTTTATCATTGTCACCCAGCTAACATAGGAGCTCCTGTCTTTCTCCCTTCCCCATGTTCCCCTGCTTTCTTTATGGAGGTGGGTGAGATATTGGTACCTCTAAAAAGACTTGGGGAAAGGTCAGGATTTGCAATGAGTCCACATCTCCACCTAAGCTTGACAGTTTGCCTTGCTCCACAAAGTCAGGCATGGACGCTGATCCGAGAATCTGCTCCAAGTAATGGTTCGAGTCATTTCTAAGATTTCAGTCAGATCTCATTGCCACAAGCCAAGAACGTGCATTCTTTTATATCACATTATTCATATTTTGACCCCACCCTAGACCACAACAAACACTACTATAATGTCCTACTCCACTGTGAGTCTTGGCAATAGTCCTTGAGGAAATCCACCCAAGGGTTTGAATTCTTTCCCTGTTAGTAGCTCCTGAGAGGTGCTTAGACATCTTTCCCCGCTCCAGTCATTGAGTGCCCAGTGTCATTTGCTTTTTCTCTCTCTTCTAAAGCATTTCCTTACTGAACCTGCCAAAGTTACTTTCATACTTACCCACCACACAAAAGAGATTTTGGCATGAGCCACACCTTTAACCATTAATAAGAGCCTTAATTAGCCTATTATGATTTGATCATGACACACTTTAAAGGAATCTTAAACAACGGTTTGCTGCGCAATCTACCCACACCAGTCTATTCACGTTGAAGCCAGGCAACCAAGATCTTTAACCGCGCATCAGTCACTCCCAACACTTTATACCAGAGGACACATTGACAGATGGCTGCTGCCTTCTCTCAAGGTTTAAGGGAAGAGTTAAAGGATGCACTTTCTCTTGTGGTAAATTGATTGAACGCTACTTCAGCATTAATTGATCCAACACCTCAGATTGATGAACAAATACAGCAGCTTATAGGAGAGGATTAAGGTGTGTCTCATTTCATATGGCATGCTTCCCGTTCCTCAGAGGCAACAGAAATTTCCAAGAGTGATGAACCCATGCAAGTGGGAGCACCTAGAAGGAGAAACCTCACTTCACAGGAAAAATAGCGCCACTGAAAACATATTGCGGCAGATTTACAAGGCCCTTGCGCCACATTTTTAACATGGGAAAAGTGACGCAAAAGTGGCGCAAGGGGCTTGTAAATGAGCCCCATTTTTTTTATATTGTGCGTCAATGCCACAGCTTTTATGCTCATCCCTATAAGACAAAACTAGGAAGGGTGTGTCTGAGAATCAAAGTTAGCCATCGCCACGTCCTATTTCTTTTTTCAGATATCGTTGCCTACTATTGAAGGTTCACTCATGCTACATGCACTGGTGGAGTCAGCGGATCACACCTGCTTCTTAAGCGGCACATTTCAAGCCAAGCATAAGATTTCTGTTTGCCTAAAGAACAACACATTGAAATTAAGGGAATAGATGGAATATCGCTTACGTCTGGACCAGTGGTAGGAGACATAGCCCTTAGTCATGAGCACCCTTTGTGGCCACGCTAATGTCCTTCCATTTGACATTATTGATTCACCCTTTTTTTCAGTAGTTCCGGGCACCCCTTGATAATGACGTCATAATGATTACATTTTACAAACACAAGCAGCATGCAATAAACTTACTAGGATGTACAACCATGACTACACTTGCCGTACATTCTTATTTACGAGAATTACATTTACCATTACAATGCAAACCACAGCCACACATTACATTACAACGCATTATTTGACATATATATCTATAGATAGATAGATAGATAGATAGATAGATAGATAGATAGATAGATAGATAGATAGATTACTACTCTTCAACACTACCCTCCCCTAAACAGTAAAATAGCCTTTACACTACCCATCTGTGAACACTAAAGCCACATACTAACCATGTACACTACCTATCCCCAAACTCTTAAACCCCCTTACTACCCTAAACACTATCCACACCTGGACCCACAACCCTTGCTAATGATACACTAGCCAGCCATGAACCATAAAACTGCCTTAGTGCTCCAACATACAAATGGAGAACACAACTGTGTGCTGGATACTGTGAAATCAATTTCATCGGAGTCCAGAATTATTACTTGATTCCTCTTATCTCTATCCTCGTGGACCAAATAAAATCATCCAAGATCTTCTCTAATTTGGAGCTAAGAGGAATGTATAATCTGGTATGGGTCAGAGAAAGAGGCAAATGAAGGACTATTTTCAATAAGCGTTACAGTCACTACGAATATGGAGGAGAGTATGTGGCCGAACGGGTAGGGCGGTCAACCTCAAATCTGGGGAACCGGGTTCGAGTCTCGGCAATGACGAACAACCAGCGCTTTAAATGGACCGGTACGGAGTACCGGCACTTTTTTATTTTGACGGAAGAGTACCGGCACTTTTGAAGAGTGATGTAATACTTATAATTGGAGAGTTCCAGCACTTCCTAAAAACAAGCAGGTACTCTGGTGCACTTCTATTTTTCAATTTCAAGCACTGTGAACAACATCCTGTGGTTCTGGGCAAATCACTGAATCTCCCTGTGCCTAACAAAAATGAATGTGTCCTCATGTAACGCAACTGGTGCTCATGTAAAGCGCTCTGATACCTAATTTCGGGTCCACTTTGCGCTATATAAAGAAAACTGTGGAAATACCAGGTGATGCCTGTTGTACTTTGCAGGGCCCCTTCGGCATTTCAACACTTTGTGAATTAATTTATATAGAGTCTCTCTGGATACCCTCATGGTTGCTCCTTAGCTGACAATCTTATAGACTCTGAGGGGCAGATTTCCCCTGCAAATCAGCATGGATGCGCCAGGGAAGATGCGTCACGCAAGTTTGCCCTTGCGCCACAGCAGATGCGCCGCATTTACAATGCGGTGCATCGTGGCGCAAGGACAAGCAGATGCGTGATGTATCTGCCGGCGTAAGGTTGGCGCAGTGCTGAAGTTGTGTCGCAAGCGCGACGTAACTCCAGCACTGTTCCAACCTACCCTATCCCTAACATGGTGCGTCAAGCCTTACACCTGCTTCAAGCAGGCGCAGGGTTTTGACGCATCAGCGTTGGGAAAGTGACCCAGTGAAATCTTATAGATTTCACTGAGTCACTTTTCAGGGGCGTTCCTGCGACAGAACGCCCCCCCCTGTGTCGCAACGCCCACATGAAACCTGACGCAGGTTTCACGTGGAGCAGGGCTTTACACCGTGACGCATCTCCATAGATGCATCACGATGTAAATCGGGCGCAACGTGGCGCAGGGTTTACGCTGCCGCTGCGTCACAAAAGTGACGCAACGGCGGCGTAAAAGGGGCACAAGTCCCACATAAATCTGCCCCTGAGAATTTATAGCAACATCAAGTACATGTTAGGGAGGTTATCTCCAGGCTAAAAAGGATTCACTTTATGAAGAATTAGAAACAAAATCCTTTTTGAAGTCTCTGAGATTGCTTTTCTTGGATTCCAAATTCCAGCAAAGGGAATCAGAATGTATGAATCCAAGGTGCAGTCCGTCTTATACTGGACTGGCCCTCAAAATGTCAAAGAGATCAAAAGATTTATTGACCACTAACTTTTGCAGCCATTTCATCCAAGATGTATCCACTGTCATTAGGACAATTGTTGAGCTCACAAATAAAGGAGTTCCATTTCTTTCAAGAAAAGATCAAGAGTCTGTTTTTTCTACATTAGAGGTTTTACTACCAAACTAATTCTTCGACATGCAGAATCACAATTATCTTTCATTGTTGAAACAAAATCTTCATCATTTGAGATCGGTGCAGTTCTATCACAAAGGGATACCAAGACTGAAGAACTACACCCTGTGGTTTGATATTCTTTCATGTTAACCAGTAAGGAATGCAGTTATGCAATCTATGACAGAGAATTGATAGCCCTCAGGGAGGGTTCCACTCATTAGGGACATTATCTCGAAGGGGCTACTCATAAGATCACCGAATGGTCTGACAATTAAAACTCATTGTACCTTATGTTTATGAAATGTGCAAATGCTCGGCATGCCCATTACTCTCTCTTCTTTTCCAGGTTCTATTAAGAGATAACTAGGAATCGACATGGAACAGGAAGCGGGTAGAAGAAGAAGAACTGTATCTACAAACTGAATCATAACTCTGGTCTCAGACTCCAATCAGACTTGGAATCAGTTTTTAGCAGTAGCCATGCAGGTTCAGCAATCCTTGAACTTCGATATCTGGTCTCAACACAAAGCTTCCTGTCAGCAGAGAGGTGAATATATATTTTGAGGAGAAATTTTGTAAATTCCCAAAAAGAAATTACAAGAACAGCAGTGTCATAGTTTCACTGTAGCACGTTTCCCAGGGCAACGAAAGGCGCAAGAGCTTGTGTTTAGACATTTTAAGTTGCTCAGTCAATCAGTCAGGAACTATGTCCAATGATGCACGGTATATGTGCAAGCCAAAACCTCTCATAATTGACATGATGGATCACTTCAGCATCTTTGTACACTCCAACAGCCCAGACCAGATATTTCAAAGGACTTGCTTGTTGACCTGCCTGATTCTCAATGGTTCCCCACGTTGTTTGTAGTCATTCATTAAATCTCCTAACTGGGCCATTTCATTCCATTGCACAAACTCCCTACGATTGTTAAGGTGGCTCAAATGTTCCTAGAACACATATTTAAACTTTATGGACTGACAGACAGTATAGTGGCAAATTGAGGTTCCCAGTTCACGTGCACTTTTGAACATAGTAAATGATGAGGCTGGAGGCAAAATATTCCAAGACCCCGAGTAACCACCATATAAGTAAAGGGGAGACTAAAGGGCATCTTCACAAGGCGGCGATATGAAATTATCGCCGCTTTTGCGTCCGTTTTCGGGCGAAAAGCGGCGATAATTTCATCGCCTTATCAGCAAAGACACGCTATCGCGTGTCTTGCTGACTTAGCGCCCGTTTCCAGCACGCCTCCGATCGCATCGCTAATGAGATGCAAAGGAGGCGTGCCTGACAAGACTCCCTTGGGAAAATATCGCGAAGGCAGCTTCGCGATATTAACAAGGGAGGGTAGCGATTTTTTAAATCTCGTTAAGTATGCCTTAACGCAGGAATTTAACGTCTGTTAAATTCCTGACTAAGGCATACTTAACATGGGGGGTGGATTTTGTGGCTAAGACCACAGGCCCTCTCATCTAGGATATCGCCGTTTTCCACCATGGAAAACGGCGATATCCACACTATCTCTGGAATTTTTATCGCCTCGGCGATGCGCGTTGTTAATAACACGCAAACCGGGAGATAAATTCCAGAGATAGCCGGCGATAAATATGCAAGTGCTAAGCGCGCTTTGCGATATTTATCGCCGGACCTTGATAATATGCCCCTAAGAGAGCAAACCATTCAATAAAACAGTACTTACAGTGCTTTCTAATGAATCATCAATTTGATTGGTCAACGTCGATCTCCCTTTGGAGTTTGCTAACTAGAACTTTTTACTTTGTTTTTTAGGAACATCCCTGTTTTATTGCACTCATGGTTACCATCCTAGAGTGTTTCTGTCCATATTAACAATCGCCAAGGTTCCTTCTGTCACACATTTTTTACAGCATATCAAAAATACTATAAACTGTACCACAGCATCTTTTGAAAGACAAGACTGAGCGTCAATGACAAGCTGATGTACATAGACAGGATCCATCTTTCATACAACAGGAGATAAAGCATTGCTATCCACCAAGTTCCTCTCCATTCCACGGTAACATTGTACATTCAGGCTTAGGATCATAGGTTAATTGAAGATCATAGGAACTGTGGGGAAGGCATCAATCATTCTTAAATTACTATTACAATGGCAGATACATCTAGGTGTTCAAGGTTCCTTTTTTTTTTTAATTTTTATTCATTTTCTCGATTCAGCAGCACAATTCATTATTTACAGACCATTATTTATAACAGAGAAATAAATAGAACCCATACATAAAAAATCCAGATATACACATCTCTGATTTCTTGACAAAAAGAAAAAAAAAGAGAAAAAAGAGAGCAAAACAATCAAAGCAATAACGCATTACTGAATATATCATTGCTGTATCCAAGTTCTGATCGGTTCCCAGATAGCCGCCCCCAGCTTTTTCTTTGTAATCCCTTTCAGTTTATATAATGCCCATTCCGTATTATATATGGCAATAAGTTTTGCCCTCCAACTTGTGAAGGCGGGAGGCTCAGAGTCCAGCCACTAAGATGTTATACAAGACCTCAAAACTGACATACAAATAAACTTAAACCCTCTATTGGATGAGGCCTGCCTACCCATATCTGTACTAAATTCTATTCCAAACAAAACCAAAGAAGCCGTAACAGAAATTGGTATTCCCAGAAATTGTGACAAGAACCGTTCGATATCCGAAAGAAGTGGCTGTAAGACAGGGCAAGAATAAAACATATGCAACGAGTCTGCTGCATAGAGTCCACATCTTGAGCAATTAGTCCCCTTACCAGCCTTCCACTTGGCTATCCTTGCTGGCGTATAGTATAGATTGAACGTGGCCATGTATGATTGACTTCTGAGAATACCAGAAAGCAAGATAGAACTGGCCGTTCGCATTACCAGCTGTAAGTCCAAGTTGACTATCGGCACTTTCTCCTCCCATATTGCCTCCTGCCTACCCAGGTCATCAGTTTGTATTAACATGAGCTCCACATATAATTGCCCTATTTTACATTTCCCTTTTATTAAATCCAAAATACGGATTTGTGAGGGGTGACATTTCCCCCCCACAATTGCGGCCTGTAAGGCACTTCTTAATTGCAAATACTTTAAAAAATCCGCCTTTCCAACCCCACATCTGTTTTGTAATGTTGAAAAAGATACAATCTCACCCTGCTCCAGCAAGTCGCCTACTAACCTAATACCAAGCTGTGACCACCTACGCATAACGGAATCCTGAAACACCACATGGGATAAGACAGTCGAATCTAAAGGTGTATACCGGATAATACAGGGAATAGATAACAATTTGCGAAGCCTCTTCCAGACTGAGTAGGCCGCCTGAATAATTTTAAACCTAGTCTTTTTATAGTAGCTTGGCTCTAATACTTTTAAAAGTAGCCCTTGTGCTGAATTTCCCAAACACCACTCGTAAATAGATGGAGAAAAAGCGGGATCCAGCACAACCATCTTACCCCAAATCAAAGCACCCATTAATTGAAACAACGAGACTGAGTAATACAAGTACAAATTTGGGATAGCCAAGCCACCACGTTCCGATGGCAGGTAGAGCCATTTGATTGCCCTTCTAGAGCGACGGTATCCCCAAAGGAATCGTGAACACATCCGTTCTATTCTGTCAAATAATTCTTTTGAAAAAAGGATAGGGATGGCCCGAAACAAATACAGTAATTTAGGAAAGATAGACATTTTCAAAACATTAGCCCTTCCATATAAGGAAAGATGCAGCCGATTAATTCTCTCCAAAGTTTTATTTGAAGAGGCAAGTATCGGCTCTACATTAATACTCGGGATGTCTTGGATTTTAGGTGAGATAATTATACCCAGATACATTGCCTCTGTAGCCACACCCACCCCTAACTCCACTGGGAACCCGGCCTCTGAGTGCAGCACTTGAGTCTTCCCCAAATTTAGTTTATAACCGGATACTATACCGAAATTTCCAGTTATAGTCTCGATTCTAGGCATAGCACTACTCATATCTGATGACAAAACCGCAAGATCGTCAGCATATGCCAGAACTTTAACTGAGTATGAGCTCGAAGTTACCGGTAGGATAACCGGATCCGACTCTAACCTTTCGATGAGAGGATCTATAAACAGAGCAAACAGAAGTGGTGAACAGGGGCACCCCTGACGCGTGCCTCTGCTAATCAGAAAAGTCTGTGTCTCCTCCCCCCCCAATCGGACACTTGCCCTCGGGGTTAGATACATTGACTGTATTGCCCGTATATATATCCGCTAGGAAACGACTTCCATCTCATTACGGCCCATAAGAATTCCCAAGAGACCCTGTCGAATGCTTTTTCAGCATCCAACAGGGCCACCCAAGCCGGAGTGTTCGTTGCCTGGGCCCAACCGAATATCGCGATAAGTCGCCTAACATGATCCGTGGTCCCCATCCCAGCTATAAACCCATGTTGTTGTAATGAGACAAGGGGACTGATCACATCTCCCAATCTCATTGCCAGACACTTCGAATAGATCTTATTATCGACATTAATTAACGAAATCGGTCTATACGAGGAGAGCTCCTGAGGATCCTTTCCCTTTTTTTTAAAGACTACTATTATAGTTTGAGACCAAGATGCCGGAGGAATCCCGGCAAATGCTGCTTGAAATACTAAGGTCATTATCCTCTCTAATTTCCTCTTAAATTTAATGTAGAACTCCAAGGGGATCAAATCTGATCCCATAGCCTTCCCCAATGCTAATGACATCATTGCTTTTTCAATCACCTCTGGAGAGAGCTCCTGCATTAATGCCTCTTTATCCTGTTCCTTTACCCCCACGCAGGCCATTCCCGCTAAATACCTCTCTGCACTTACGACTGGTTCTGATGTATATAATTGTTCGTAGTATTTTCTAAAAGCATCTTGAATCAGGGAAGGAGTCTCCACCATATTTCCATCAAGATCTTTGATCTTAGCTATCCTAGAATCCACCTCCCTTTGCCGTAATCTATTGGCAAGAACCTTACCAACCTTTTCCCCATACTCATAAAGCTCTCTCCTATGTATTTGATAGCTAGCAGCAACCACATCCGCATAGCCTTGATAAATTTTCGCCCGACAAGCCGCCACCTCAGCTTGAGCCTCCTTAACACTCCCTCCAAGCTTTATCTCTTGCACCAATTTTTGCTCCAGCCGAGAGAGAGTCCCTAGATCTTCTAGAACCTTTAGGCGCTCTATCTTACGCTTCCTTGCAGCAAATCTTAATGTCTCACCTCTTATCCCCGCCTTCAATGCATCCCAGACAATATCTATCCTCGCTGATCCTATATTCGTCTGGATAAATTCGGGAATCCATTTAGCCATCCAGTTACAATAATCCTCACTAAGCAAGAGCTTTCTATCAAATGTCCATTTTTGAGACCTGACCATTAAGCCCAAACAATCAAACTCCAAAACCACCGGATTGTGATCTGATATAATTTTAGGGAGAATCTTAATTGAGGCCCTCGATAAAACAGCACCAGATACCAGAAAATAATCTAACCGTGCCATTTTCCCATGTGGGGCAGAAAAATACGTGAATCCGTCCTGGCCAGCATTGAGTTCTGCCCATACATCATATAACCCTTGATCCTGAACAAGCGCCTGCAGACTCCTGAATCCTCGCGGCTTCCTGCCAATATAAGCCTCGGCTGTCCTTAAATTCACCTGTGAGTGGAAATCTATATTTAAATCACCACAGACAATCATAGGATGTGGAAAAGATGATAATTCTGTGTTAATCGATTAAAAGACATCTGGGTCATCCACATTTGGAGCATATACTGAGCATAATGTGATAACTTGCTGTGAGACCAGCGCCTCTATCATTACCCAACGTCCTGAATTATCAGCTTTGTACTTCTTCATTTTAATTAATCCCTTTTTAGCGAGAATCGCAACACCCTTAACATTAACTGTCTGCGTAGTACAGGCCAATAGCTCGAGCCCTAAGGAGCCGAGCCATGCCCTATTCGTCCATGCAATATGTGTCTCCTGCAGAAACAGGAGGTCCCATGAGCTTGAGTATATAATTCTGGACAAAACTCTTCTTTTCCCTGGGTCATTCAACCCACAGATGTTAAGTGTACAACATATTAGTTTCCTCATCCCGTATCCTTATCAAATTTGATGCCAGACACCTAACATTATACTATCTACCCCACCAAAATCGAGTTTTTTTTTCACCCAACATCTTACATGACATATAACATCTGATACATCCAACACAATTAATACAGTTGATACAGCAAATTTCCTTTCACATAATAAAGCCATTTTTAATCTTGACATATGTAGACCTACATATTTTTAACTGGGACGGTCTGATAAAGACTATACAAAATAAAGGCTGTGCTTTTGCTGAATCTGTTAACCCCTGCTCCCTCCAACCTCCTCCCCCCCCCCTCCCGGCACCCCCCCGAACCCACCTTCCACCCACCCTCCACCACCCAGCACCCCTCACACCACCCATAAGGAGCATTGGGAATTCCTTCCCTTGGTGATGATAAAGCCCAGTGCCCAACCTCCACCTCCCAACAACCACCTTCATAGTAAACGAAAAAAAAAACATTATCCAACCAACCACCCATAGCAAGGTTCCAGTGTAAAATCCGTCAATTCAGACACAGGAACACCTCCAACAGCCACAATCATTGATAGGACACCTGAATATGAGGTAGAGGCTGGACTCGATGCATTTTGGACAATTCCAACATCTGTTGGCATGGAATGGATATGACTTTCAAAGAGGTACTGGGAACCATCTGAATTTGTCCATGCCACTGGACTAGTCAGACAGTTTCATAAGCAGTTCCCTAAGGAACATGTCAAAATATCTGGGAGCGATTCTTCTGGAGGCATGGGGGTTGGTACTATCAGGATTTCATCACATAAACAAATATAGAAGGGTGTTCGAAGTGCCTCGCGGAATACAATGACAGGGAGGAAGTGGCATCATATCAAGATTCCCTGAAGGAATTTCTGAGACACCCCATATAGACATGGCTAAGGTTGGAGCTTATGGACTATAGGATAGTGGCACATGAGAACAGCTAGACTGCTAACCTCCTTGGGGTGGGATTTTGTAGTGTGAGGATCTCTTTCGGATCACAGTGGCAGAGTATATAAGTACACTGCAGTCATGGCTCTGTGCCTAACAACATCTCGTGGTTGCATTGATTTTTCTGCTTTTGTGAATTTTTTCACTCAATTTAGCATCCTCACACGTGTGTTCTGTTGCCCCTTATCACTTCCCTGTGGGTTACTTCAGTGTTCTTGTGCTGTTGCCTTGTCTCCACTGTGAATCCTAATTGTTGGCTTATGTTTTTTGATAACTCTTCTCTGCAAGATTACCTGCTCTTTGGTGTCCTGAGAATCACCGCTGATATCCTTGTTAATGTCCTAGTCTCAGCATGGATACCTCCACCATAGAGCCGGGAAAGCTGAATACATATCTGCCTTCAATATTTTAGGCATTCTTTCTGCCAAATTCTAACATCCTTGTACTGACGACACTCAGAACACACTCCACTGGCCATCTTCTGCAGGCAGCATTCCTCTTCAGACACCGACACAATTCTGGTCCATGCTTTACCATCACCATCTTGGGTACCAAGAACTGCTGTTTATCTTTTTTCCTTTCCCATTTCCTGCACTGTCGGGCACATGCATCAAGGTAGGATTTTGCGAGTGCTTAATTGCGATTATTAAGGAATTGCAATTAAGGACTCGCAAAAGCCTATGCATGTAGGAATCGCTATAAAAATCGCGATACCTATACATTCCTTAATTGCGACACGCAAATTGCGAGTCGCAATTGAGGAATGGCATCCCATTCATTCCTATGGGCCAGGCCCATAGGAATGAATGGGAAATTGCATGCGCAATTTGCCAGTACCAATTGGTGCTTGCAAATTGTGCATGCAATTTCAAGGGTGCAAGGGTGTCAAAAGGACACCCTGTTGCACCCCTGAAATTATACTGTGCACCCATGGTGCGCACACACATGCCCTAAGGGTATGTGTGTATGTAACATGAAACTTTGAAAAGTGCATTTTAGTGCATTTGTCAACGTTTTTGCAAATTACCGTTTTGTTTTATTTTACGATAATTTGCGGCCCCAAATAGCGAAATCGCTATTTGAAAGTGCTTTTTGCATTGCATTTAAGAATCGCAAATTGCGATTCCTTAAATGCAATTGCAATTTGGGAAATTGCAGAAAATTGCGATTACCGAAATTACGCATGCCAAATTGTTTCATGCTTCGCAAAAGCCCATTTTGGGAACGCAAACGGACGATTTTTGCGAATCGCACCATTTGTGCTTGCAAATAAAGGTTTGATGCATGTGCCCCATGATCTCTTGAGGTGCATGAGTTAAGGGCACTCGAGAGAGACTTGGGCATGGCCAGAATTTACACTTCTGCTGGAAGCCTGGAACCTTGGTAAACAATAGTTTTATTTTTTGTGAAGCAAAAAGGAATGTTCCTTACTCAAGCTGTCAGAAAACTGTTTTCTAATTGATTGTTTTGTTTGTTTTATAATCTGGTTATTCAAATATGTCTGGGATGTCTTTGCTAATGGTTTTCTATGTTGTTGTTCATTTTTGTGTTTATCTGGTAGATGTACTGTCAACATGATTTCAATCTGATCAAATTATTGAACATTATCTCCATCGATGCAGTAAAGATGTATACTGATATGCAACAGTGTTATTGGTATATGCACCATTGCTTTTTAGACTGCAATTATTTTCCACTTTGTGGTAGTCGTCGATGATTTTCTTCACTTCATTGGATGCCTAGTTCCAATGCTTGACAAGGTGGGCCTTTTGGCTCTCTTGATTGCTCTCGGGTAGCATCTTCTGTGAATTTTGCACTGAATTTTGTGCCCATCATTTTTTGCATCACTAACGTTACTGGTTATGGTTGGCATGGTTAAGTTCAGCTAGTTCTCTGATGAACCACTTGTTAGTTGCTTTGATGTTCTATTTCAATTTTCGAGATCTTACAGGTGCACCAATAACCAAGCCTAACAATATATTGTGGTTATCCTTCACGGTTGTAGGATCTGTTGAGTCAGCTTGCATGTTTTTCACAACACTGCATGTTGATTAAAAATCCTCTGCTCTAATTTTGTTAGAAATTCATTTATTTAAGAGAGGTTGATAGAAATCTAGGCATGGTAGGACCATACCCGCAGCTACCCCATGAAAGTCAAGCTCGGTTTTGGGCATTTGACTACCTGCTGCAAGACAAAGGCCTACATATTCTCAAGGAGGTCCACTTCACATTTTGAGTCTGGCCTGACTATCCTTAAATTGGAGCCTTACATGACCAAATGTTTGTTGGTGTTGGGCTGTAGGTACAGTGCAATTCTGAGAAATTCTGCCAAAACACAGGGGTTTTACCTAGAAGGGCAGATCTGTGATAAAAGAGCTACAGAGGCAGATGGAGCAGCGGACAGATATGCACTCATACAAAAAGTTATTTTTTATCAAGGACACCAGTGTAGGTTGCAGGTAGCACTGGCTAGAGCTGCCACAACCATCTTTAGCCTTCTTACTTTCTCTACTCTTTAAGATCATGTTGTCACTCGTGGAAGCAGAACATTGAAAAAGTAATTAAAGTTCCCTCTCAAACATGTCCTAGTGAGGCCAACTATGTTAAAATTGGAGTCAGGTAGAAGGTTATGGGTGTCCTCCATGTAATTCAAGTTGGAACAGGTATTAATAAGATCATAGTTCATAAGCGAGTTGGGTGCATTTGGCAAGTCAAGTTTAGCTTATCTTGGCCCAAGATTGGGTAATTTGGAATTATTTATGTGATTGTAAGTGAGATTTTCCAACAGTTGTTTGGTAAATCAACCTAGAGCAACAACATGGCTATAGTATTTTGGAGTTTCAGTAGTGGTCTGTTTCTCCTGTCTGAGGCATTAAAAGATACATTTGAAGGTCAATAGATTCTTGCTGCTAGCCTGAATCATGAAAATATTTTGGTTTACATGTTGTTGTTAAGCTTTTTAATGGTACCTTGAGAAATAATATCATTTAGCTTTGTGGCTTGGGTAGCCCAAGTACTGCTTATTGTGAAAATTATCTGGAATATATTCTGCCACGCTTCCACCTTGTGTGCAAAAAAAGGGGGGTCAAATTTTGTGTTTTTAATCTTTGCACTTGCTTAGCCCTTTGATAGGAAGGATTAGGATGCACTTTCAAAGTCACATTTTAAGACCCTGTCCCAATCAAAAACAATAGAAGATTGGATGGCCAAAAAGTCACTATTTATTGGAGTTCACAATATTAAATTGTTTCCAAGTACCTCAATGTCTTATAAAATCTGATATATCAAACTAAAGGTAAACAGTTCCAACATTCTCTGTTCAGGTTCCAGTAATGGTTTGTTCCCTTGCTTGTGCTGCTCAGATCCAGGTACTGGCCAATGATGCATGATAGGGGAAACAGTTGAAACACTGTGGCCTCCGCCACGTATGTTCCGACATCGCAGGCTCAACCATTCTTGCCTTAACCACACATCTGCCTAAACCACATGTATGCGTGGTTAAGGCAGTGCACGGTCTAGCTGCAGGCTGCAGCAGGGACGGAAGCAGGAAGACTTTGCCAGGAAGAGAGTGGGGCTGGCTTGGGTAGTTTTCTTGACTGTGGTTGTCTGGGGTAGTTTTCTGGGCTTGGGAGGTTCGGGGTAGTTTTCTGGGCTGGGTAGGTTTGGGGCTGTTTTCTGGGCTGGAGGGGTTTGGGGTAGTTTTCAGAGCTGGGGGTCAGGGGTAGTTTACAGGGCTGGGGGAGGGTCAGGTAGTTTTCAGGGCTGGGGAGAGTCAGGGTAGACTTTTTTAATTAGGGGTTAGGGGATTAGGATTAACGGTAGTCAAAGGGTTTGGGGTAGTTTGAGGGACAGCACGGACTGGGAGGGGTCGGGGTAGTGTTTGTTAAGAGACATGGTTTTATGCCTCAGGGTGGGGAATGGGTAGTCGGGTAGCTTTGAGGACTTAGGGGAGGGTGTGTAGCTTTTAGGGCTCAGGGTTGGGGTAGCTTTTTAAAAGAGGGTTTTGCGTTTTAGGCCTAAGGGCAGTGTACGGGGTTGTGGTAGTTTTAGGGACAGCACAGGGGGGAGTAGAGGGGTTCAGGGTAGTGTTTGTTAAGGGTTAGGAACAGCGTGGGGGTTGGAAGAGGGTCAGGTATTTGGACCTCAGGGCAGGGGATCGGCAGGTAGGGAGTTTGTAGCTTAGAGCAGGAGGAGGGGGGTTGAGACCTTAGCCACGCATACCCGTTTACCATTCATGCCTTTGCCATGAATTTATGTGGTAAAGGCATGCGTGGTAAAGGAATGCGTGGTTAAGACGCATTTGTGGTTAAGGCTGCATGGTAGAGGCTTGCATGGTTTGGCCATGAATGCCTGTATCAAACAACCTGCATGATGGTCACCCACAGGAGACCGTTTTACAGGTTTCTCTCTAAACCAACAAAAAGACCAGTACCTAGGCTATTGTCTATATGTAGCTATTTCTATAGTAACATCACAACAACAAAAGGTTGTGTGACACGCTTCAGTCACCTCACCAACTGTAATTTACACCAAGTACCTTATTTTCCCTTCCTCGCTCCTTAATTGTGTGATTTCGGTGCCAGCTCAATTCCTGGTGTACCTGTTTCAAGAGACAGCCCTCCACCCTTACCGTAAACAATTGCCAGCACTTTGTTTTAGTAGCCCACCATCCCCTGAGTACTTGCCTTTGGCCATGATTTGCTATTGGAACTGTGGCAAAGGGAGCCCATTCCCTCTCTCCTGGTGCTGTTCAGGGCTGTCTGTCTCCTCTGCCATTGTCCCACACTGGTGCTCCTCCAAATGATTCAGGGTATCCCTCTGGATCCTTCCAGTGTTTCCCGAAGCCGGAGACTATGCCGTTCTTCCCCGCTCTCCCTTCTTGGTTGCCTCTTCTCCTCTTGATGCTCTCCTCCCTCTGCATCCTATCATCACTGTCAATGGTTTTAACTAATAAATTAAAAGAGTTGAGAAGCAGGATCAGGGCCATATGAGTCTCAATAGGTGGTGAGCCTGTGGCAGTAAAGAAAACCTTCACAGGACAAAAGTCATAGCCAAAACCATAAAGGTTTATTCAAAGTTAGCAATTATTACAGAAGGCAAAAAGTAATTAGTTAGTCAAATTCAAATCAGAATCAGTAATGCATCAAATAATGCCAATTACAAGAGGTATCAACTAGGCCTGGGCTAAAATTTCGTTCCGTTCGCAGAAATTGCGATAATTTGACATTTTCGCGTTCCGCGGAGAGCGCAAAAATTTGAAAAATTCCGGTTTCCGCAGCTTGCCGATAATTTGTTTCTTGCTCGCGCTGTAAAATAATACATTCTCGCGCGCGCGCGATCGCCTTACCTGAATCCCAGCGTTCGCCGACAAGTTTTCTTGATCCGGTCGCGTTCTCCATGAGATGTTGTATTGTTTTTAGCCATTTGCGCTGTCTCGCGCCCGCAGTGACGTCATGCGTCGCGCGATCACGTCTTTCTTCTCGCGATCATGCACCGCGAGACAACTCGAAACAAGATGGCCGCGCCCGCAAGAAACCACATGGGTTAGTTGGCGACCCGCAACCATGCAGAAAATCTCGCGAACATGCCGGAAAAAAACTTCTGCATCTTCGCGATATTTCCGCTTGTTTGCGATAATTTTAAACATTTTCGCGATAATTTGCGAAAGTTAATTTCGCAAATTACGCCCACCCCTAGTATCAACCTCTAAAGGTCAATCTCTGAAGCACGTAAATAGCCAGAACTAAAATATAGTTCACCCAGAGGACTAGCATAAATCTGCTGGGAGGTATTCAGACAAAATATCAAGTTGAAAATATCGATGTACAAGAATATCGGATCTAAACTATTGTGACATGGAAATATCGATGTCAAGAATATCAATGTCAAGCATATCGATTTGAAGGTAAGTAATATCGATTTTTAAAATATAGAAGTCATTAATATCGTTTGCAAAAGTATAATTGCTTAAAATTTAGTTTTTTAAATTTTTGTTATGTATTTTAGTTTATATTGTAAATGTATATGATGTAATTTTTTTTACAAATATTGATTTTTTATATAATTATTACGCTTTTAGTAGTTATTATATTTCATTAAATTTTGTGTTGTTTAGTTCCGTAGCGGGTTGTGGATTTTATAGGGGTATAATGTGGGAAGTAATTTAATTATATCAAATTTATGATTATTTTGTGTGATTTTGTGTTATTTTTTTATGTCCATTTTATTTGTGGGTTGTGGTGTTTATAGGGGTGAAGGTTAGTAAGTAATTTATTTGCAATTAATTATTAATTAGTTGTTGATTAATATTAATTAATTAATTGAAAATGAAATATGTTAATAGTGTGATTTTAGTTTTTTTGGTGCTGTTTGTGGGGTTATAAGGGCAAAGGGTGGGAAGTAATTTATTTTTATTTAATTAGTATTTTTTGTAAATTATTATTAATTAATCAATTAATTATGTTAATTGTTTAATTAATTTTTAAGTAGTTGTGGGTTCTGGGATTATAGAGGAAAGGGTGGGAAGTAGTTTATTTTTAATTAATTATTAATTATGTAGTAATTAAAATCAATTCATTAATTGATAATTAATTATGTTTAACTGTTTAATAAAAAATATTTAGGTGTGGGTTGTGGGGTTTATAGGGGTAAAGGGTGGGGAGTAAATTCATTTTAATTAATTGATAATAAGGCCCTAATTAGGATGTTGGTCGGAAAGCCTCGAACCACAGGTTGGAGGCTTTGCGACCGACAACCTTGGTTTGAATTCTGACCACCGTATTAGGATTACAGAAGTCGGAATTTGAACCAGTTGGTCATCCCGGCTGGCTTCTGATAGGCTCATGGAGCCTGTCGGCCAGACAGAAACCAAACATAATCCTGTGCGGACAGTGTTTCCGCCTTCAGGATTATGATGTCGGTTTCTGCCAGGCTTTCCATGTCGGGCTTTCTGACATGCAAAGCTTGTCGGAAAGCAACTTTTGGGGCCCCTAGCAAGGGCCCCCTCTCTCAGCGGCCTACAGTTGGGGGCCGGGGGGGCACCTTTGGTGCCCCCTGTAAATCCCTGCACAGCGCCCCACGCTGCAGGGATGTACAGTGACTCCCATTTCTCAGTGGGAGCTTGTGCTGTGGCCAGTGTCCTACTGCCGCACAAGCTCTCATAGAGAAATGAGAGTCTGAGACCACACCATGTGCAGTCGCATCATAATTGCTGTTTCGTACTACCGACCTGAGGTCGGTCGGTCTCGAAACTGCAGGGATGTCAGTCGTGGGAAACTCGACTGACATTCTAATCAGCCCTTTAGTTGTTAAATATTAAAAATAATTTAAATAATATTGAATTGTTTTAATTATGTAATTACTTTTTAATTATATTTTTATTTTAGGTGTCCGTTAATGGGTCTATAGGGGTAAATGGTGGGAAGTTATTTAATTTTAATGAATTAATAGTCTGTTTTTAATAAATATTATTTGTTTAATTGATAATTTATGATGTTAGTTGAGTTATTAAAGTATTTGTTTTAGAATGTAAATGTGGGTTGTGGTTTGTGGATTTTGTAGGGGTATGGGCTGGGAAGTAAATTAATGTCTAGTAATTAATATTATTTGTTTTATTATTATTCATTATTATTTTGATAATTAATTATGTTAATTGTGTACATTACTTTTGATAAACATTATGAGCGTGTTATGTGCTTTGTCAGTGTATATTGTGGGAAGTACATTAATTATAATTAATTCATAATTCATAAGTAATGATAATTGGTTTGTTGTTATATATTTGTATTACTAGTGTTAATATTTTTTAAGTACATTTTTGGGTGCAGGTTGATAGTTTTGTGCAGTTTTATAGTGTTAAGAAAGTAAATAAAATGTATGTAAAATTATTTTGGTATAAAAAAAATTCCTTGTATGAAAATTATTTTGGAATTTTACTTATAATTTTATTTGTGGGAGTTTGTGTTATGTATTTAACATTGTCATATGTTTTTATTTTTTTAAATTAAATACATTAGTATATTTTTTCAATCTATGTAATTTATTTCAATTTAACATGTTTTACAACAAAATGTATTTTGTTTAAGATATTTTTTTGCTTTTTGTTGTTGCACTAATTGGAGTGTGAATAGTAAATTTCACCCCTCCACAATCCAACACTTTCCCTACTGTTGTACTAACTGGAGTGGAAATAGTCAATTTTGCCCCTCCGCTATCCAACACTTTCCCTACTGTTGCACTTATTGGAGTGGGAATAGTAAAGTTTACCCCTCCGCAATCCATCACTTTCCCCACTGTGGCACTTATTGGAGTGGGAATAGTAAATGTTCCCCTTTACGATCTAACACTTTTCCTACGTGGTACTTGCTGCAGTGGGAATAGTAAATTTTACCCCTCTGCTATCCAACACTTTCCCTATTGTTGTACTTGCAGGAGTGGGAATAGTAAATGTTACCCCTCCGCTATCCAACACTTTCCCTACTGTTGTTTTGATTGGATGGGAGTAGTACATTTTACCCTTCTGTACTGCAACAGTTTCCCTTCTGTTATAGTGGCTCAAATGGTTATAGCAAAGAAAACCTATCTGTAATAAAATAGTTTTACTACTATTTTATTTATTGGAGGGAGATTTATAAATTGTTGTGTTGCATGAAGTGGGAATTGTAAGTTTTTAATGTATTTAATATAATAGTTTAGGTAGTTTTAAATAAATGGTAATGTGAACAGTATATGTATTAAATATTACTTTTTATTTCTTATTTAATATTGTTATAATTTATATTATTGTCGTTTTGTTTATTTAAAGTTATAATATTTTTGTATTGATCTTTTCATATGTAAACTTTCTTTACTATATTTTAAGAATTTTAAGTTGTTTCGTTTTTAATTTAATTAGAATTTGTTTATGTATTTATCTAGTATAATAATTATTATATATGTGAGTTTAACTTTTTTTAATTTGAGTTGATTTGTTACATTTGTTAAAATATGTATTACATTTATTTTATTTTTTCAATAAATGTTATTAAATGTATTTAATATTTTTTAATTTATTTTATATATATTTAAAAAACGATATTTAGTACAATGATATTAATTGTATCAATATTTTTTTTAATATAATTGTACTTACCATTATGAAGATATGATGACAATATTTTTATCATTTTTATTTTGGTCGTGATAGTTTTGTATCGCGATATTTAGAGGTCAATATTCTGTCAGTGCACCTGCTGGGATGCATTATGTCCAATCAATAATGCTTGAAGCAATTGGCGAAATAATGTTTTAGCATGCCCGGTTATCTATGAATGCCACATCTCATTGACAGGTATATACATGCGGTGTGGAAGATGGTAGCCAAGGCAATTCCAGGGTTTGCCTGACCACATGAAGGACAACTTTCATGTTTCAAATATTTTTGATGCTGAAAGAGTCGATGTGTCCTTCGACTTACAGGATATGTATTTTCACATGCTGATCCTGCAGTAACATAGGAGGTATCTGCAATTCATAGTAGGGCCCACCCACTATCAGTTTGATATCGTCCTGTTTCAGACTGACATTGGCATATTGAGTCTTCACCAAGGTGATGGTTGTGGCTACAGCACCTCTGCAAAGATGGAGGATCTCAGTATTACCATACCTCGACAATTGGCTGCTCAAGGTAGACTTGGCACAGCTAGTGTTGGTCACCTGAGGACCGCAGCATCCCTGCTGTTTGACTTGGGCTTTTCAATCAACCTCTCCTAATCAAACCTTGAGCTCTCTCAGTGCCTCCTGTTCAGAAGGGCAGTAATGGAAATAACATCCTTGCAAGCCTTCCCTTTGCCTCAGTCGATTTGAAACGTTCGGAATATGATGCTGATGTTTTAGGAGGGAGTGTGTGTTCCAGTTCAGATGGATCTTTCCCTGCTGGGCCTTCTGGCTTCCTGCATTCTACTGGTATTGCGTGCACACTGACACTTTAGGATTCTCTAGTGGGCTTCCATATGCAGTGGTTGAAACTCAGGGTGATCTATTGGACACCATTAAAATCTCCCGGGACACTGTGATAAACTTGCTTTAGTGGTCTATACAGGTGAACATGATGCAATGGATTTCCCACCGCCAACTAGCGTCCACAGTAATGACAGACCTATCCACCTTGGAGTGGGGTGTGCACATGAAGCAAATGAAGATCAGAGGCCTCTGGTCTCCTGAAGAGCAGATCCAGCACATCCACCTGCTTAAGCTGTGGGTGATTCATCTGGCCCTGATAGTTTTTATGCCCTCTCTTTGCGGCCAATCTTTTCAGATCCTGAGAGATAACACAACCACAATGTGGTACGTCAACAAGCAGGCAGTGTGGTCTCATATTCGTTTATAAGAACCTCTGAGGCTATGGGCCAGGGCACATGCACATCAGATCTGATTGATCTTCAATCATCTGACAGGCTTTCTGAACAACACATCCAACTGCTTGAGTCACCGCCAGCTTGCCAACCACAAGTAGCATCTCCACCCAGAGGTTAATCAGCACATCTTCATTCAATGGGGCACTCCGCAGGTGGACCTCTTTGTCACTACCAGTAAGGCACACTTCCCATTGTTCTGTGCCCTCCAGTTTCCATTGCAGGGAGTGCTTGGGGCTGTATTTGGGTTGATATGAAATTTTTAACTTCACTACGCATTTACCCCATTGTGCCAGGACCGGGCCTAAGCCATTCTAATTGCCCTTCACTATCCCAGGCAGGTGTGATATCTAGACGCTCTGTGACTCTTCCTTTGTCCTCCGATCCAGCGACCTCTCAAGTTGGACCTGCTCTTCCAGTCGGAGGAGCAGGTTCTGCACCCCAGCATTTGAAAACCTATACCTTCATGACTGGAGATTGAGCGAGGTCACCTGAGCTCCTTTCACCTGCCACAGGAGGTTATCCATTCAACTCATCGCCCCTCCACAAAATCAGTTTACCCTTGACAATGGAACTGTTTTGTTTCCTGGTGTGGAATTGAGAACGCAGACCCCTTGAAGGTACACCTGCCAAATGCGTTTTGTTTCACTCTTTCTTTAGCCCAGTAACCTTGTGCAGTGGGCACAGTTAAAGGTTTCCTTGCAGCCCTTTTGACATTTAATTTTCATCCTAACCAGCCATCTTTGTTTAAGTCCCCCATTGTTTTAAGATTTTTGAAGGGGGTTACATTCATGATGCTTTCTTTGCTTGATATTATGCCCCAGTGGGACCTCAGTTTGGTTCTGACACTTTTGATGGGGGCTCCATTTGAACCTCTACACAGTTGCCAGTTGTGTTGTTGGTGACCATCACCTCAGCGTGACGTGTCAGCGAGCTGCAAACGCTGTGTGTCTGGCTGCCCATTACCTGTTTCCACACAAACAAACCCATCCAGAGGACTAAAGCGGCTTTCCTGCCCTATTAAATATAGGGCAGTCCATTACTCTTCTCACCTTTTTCCTTCCCACCAAGATGAGGAAAGATTACATTGGCAAGTCAGTTATTACATCACCAGGAGTGAAGGCTTCAACACTGACACTGGCTGGGAAATCCTCATGGCAGAAACTTTTCATGAGGGGACATGGGCTAACCTGCAAACGTTTGTTAAATAATATTTCTTGGATTCTAAAGTGAGAAGAGATGGATATTTAACTCATTGTGTGCTACAGGTGTTCCTAGTCTGGTCACTTCTCCAGTCATGCCACCTGGGTGAGGGTATTGCTGTGGTATTTATTCACAAGGTGAGGAATCTGCAGGAAGAAGCATCCATCAAAAGAAAAAGTTACCTTTGGTAGCAATCTTTCTGGTGTATACTCTATATACCTGCAGATTCCTTACCGATCGCGACCATCTCCCCATTCTAAAGGGTGGTCATAGGCCTCTGAAAATTAAGGTTCCATTTTAGATGTGTTGCACTGCATATTCCCGTTTGATCTGATGCTGTTCTCGTCTCTGCTTCTAAGGGCTTAGAAAAATGGACAATGGTGCTATATGGTTTGATGACATTACATCTACTCTGTTTCCAGTGTCTAGGTGGAGTCAGCACCACCTACTAGCACTGGAGAGCTATTGAATAAGTGAGGAATCTGCAGCTACATAGAGTATCCACTGGAAAGACTTCTAAGCAAGGTAAGTAACTTTTTTGACATGCAGGGGCTGGCAAAGTCGGTGCTGGAGTTCGCTGCTTCCCTGGGTCTAGAGGATATTTCAAAGATACAGGACTGATTTCTAGAAAATTCCACTTTTTCAGATAGACCTAAGTGATTCTGATTCAAAATCAACTGCAAAATATCTCTTTTCATCAAAATAGAAGAGGCTAAAATGCTTAGGAGTGGATAATCTCCATACTAAGGTGCCGATTCCAATCCGGGTCGGAAAGCACTCTGACCGAGCCGGATCCGGAGTGTTTTCCGACCGAGCCGGAATCCTGCAGTTCGACCGAGCGAGTACGATGCGGCCGCATGCTGCCGGACTCGGTTCGTTCGGAATCCCATAGAAGTCAATGGGAGCCGGTCGTACGGCGCGTACATGGGCTCCCATTGACTGAATGGGTACGTCTTGCACAAGGGTGCCCCCTACAGTGGGTACGCGTCGGTGATATCCTCACTGTACATGCCTGTGTTGGGGGACCCTTGGGTCTCCCCTTGTGTCCGAGTCGTAGGGCTGTGGGTGACAGGGGGTCCAAAGCGGACCCCCAAAGGCAACCACCCAGACGTTTTGCGAGCCGGACACTCCGGCTCGCACAGGCTGTCCGACGTGTGCATCGTACTGGCTCAGTCGTAAATCGCATCAATTGCATGCCACGGTTAGCTTACGACCGAGACGTACGGAGCGGTTCAGATCTGGAAACAACTCGGTCGGTGAATTTCACGTAGCTCGCATCGTACTTGCTCGCTCGTACAGCTGTACGAGTCGGGCGGAAAACACGCGTACGGCTCGTACTTTTTCCGGCCGGATCACATTCGGTGCCCTTCCGACCCGGATCGGAATCGGCCCCTAAGTGGTATAACTTACAATGGCCAGCTCACACCTGTAATAAGAAAATGTCATCACTTCTCACTTGTAGTACGTTGTTATAAGTGAGCAGTGATGTGTGTGTAATGTTGCCATACGCATGCAGTCACATCCTCACCCGTCTGAGGCACAAACCTTTCTAAATAGGAAAGCGACCTGTAGGGCCAAAAACAGGCTACCAGAGCGGCACCAGCCATGCTGTTTGCTGTAGATTGTGAGGACCTAATGACTTTGCATGGCAGGGCAACCGTCTTAACTCCACAGCAGAAGGGGGGGGTCACAAATTAAAGTCAATATTTTACCCTGGCCCCGGTTGTCATGGAGCGTCATCTCCACTCACTGTCAGCACCTCTCTCCACATAGATGCTAAAACCAGCAAACACTGTTACGTATGTTGACCTGCTCAGCGAGGTGCCGCCTGCCTCTTCTTTGAGGGGGTCGGCAACCCTGCCTACATAAAAGGCAAACAACCATCTAGGCAGGGGATCCTGAAACCAGAAGTATTAAGAAGACCTGTGGCTAATCCAATGCCAGATCCTTCAGCTGATGATGCAAAAAGCTCACTGGAGCTCCTTGTAAGTCCTTGCACGCCACCACCATGGGCGTAGGAAGTGTGGGGGACGCGGGGGATATATCCCCCCCAGATTTTGGAGTGGGGGGGACACGGGGGACAAGGGTGGGGGGGACGAGGGGACAAAGGAATTTCCCCTCTCCCTTCTGTTATCGCAGGGCCATTAGCACGCGAAAGCGCTACCTAATGGCCCTGCACTTGACCTGCCTGGAGTCAGAGGCCACCCTCCCTCTGCCTTTTGTTATGCTGCAGGAAGGCTCAGCCGTTCTGGGAAGGGCAGAGAACGGAGAAAAAATAAACGCTGTCTCTTTTCCTTCATGGCAAGGACCGTGTCCACTACTCCTGATCTGCCTCTGGCGGCTGCCCTCCTCTCTTTATTCCTCCATCTCTTTCTGTCTCTGTCTCACTCCTGTTTACATGCTGATTTCAAGAGGCAGCTCTTAATGTACTCTCTCTTGCCTCTCCTTTTCTTTATTTGTTCCCCTGTGAAATTGATCCAAAAAAGGCTGAACACTTTGGCTGTAAATGTGCTCATTTTCTGACCGTTTTCTATTGAAAAGAAAAACCTCGGAATGGAGAGAAAAAATAAAGCAATACAGAGTGGACAGCAGACAGGCCAGACTGTTATTTACACCCACACACATTAGCGCCACTTTACAGAGTTTGCCAGTGAAAGCGCTACTTTGTTTTTATCTTCTTTCGTTGAACAACATTGTTTTCCCAGGGTGGGTAAGTGCGCCATTCCTAAAGGGACTGCAATACCTGGTTGATGGGTAGAGTGGAAACGTTTAAAATGATCGTTTTCAACTTTTTAATTATTTTAGCTTATAAAATGCGGCTCTGTGTTTGGGGATGTGGTCTTTTTTAAACCAAACTGCATACATTTTGAAAGGATATAAGCAATGGAAATTGAAAGGGGTCCCTTCCTGGTCCTGTAGCCATGTCCTGAACTTTTCAGGCAAAATCACTTACTGATTTCTGAATAATGAGTTTAAAACCGTTAAGGTAACCATGTTTTTTCTGATTACAGTTCACATGCTTTGCTTATTCTTGCATTCCCTATGAGTGTTTGCTTTTTCCAGGGTGTTATTCATTTTTTTTCAGGCAGCATTTTACTGTTGTCTAGTGCATAATTTGAATTTAGTCGCTGCACAATTGAGTTGTGCTGAAGGCAGTGCGAGTTTCTCTCAGTGGGGCAGTATGGTGTTCAGTGTGGGAGAGAATGTGGCACTCTGGCCAGAGCTGCTGAATTTGGAACTGGAGAACCATGTTCAGACCCTCATGACCAGTTCACCATACCACACTCTTCCTGACAGAGCTTATTCCGATGCTACACCTTAGAAGGCCCGATAGACCTTAGAAGCCCAGGAGTCTTAGCACCCGCAGGTGGACCTGTCCACCACAATCCATACTGCAGTTCACTTCCAGTCTTACGGGCAGGCATATGAAGAAGCACATCCTAGATCGACAGTGAATCTGTCACTGAGGTCACAAGACCCTTGAGGCCAGTCCACCTCACCCATTGGTACCTCCATTGGCCTTTTTCCAGCACTAGCAGTGCAACTTGCCAGGGGTTGGCAATGTAGGATTTGCATGCACAACAAACTTAGGGGGTGATTATAATGGCAGTGGGACCGCCACGTCACCCCGTTGGTGGCGGTCCCACCGCCATTGGTGACTGCATCACAGCCCGCCATATTACAATGGCGGGTGGTTACCTGGCGGTCGGAAAGACCAACCACCACGCACCCAACGGGCTTCTTGAGCCCGACGGTGTGGTGGAGGGGCTCGTGGTTCCTACAATGCTGGTGGTGCCTACCATGCACCGCAGCAGGGATTACGATGTCCCTTACCCGCCAGCTTATCAATGGCGGTTCACCTGCCATGGAAATGCTGGCAAAAGGGACATTGGGGGCCCGTAGCAGGCCCCTTTACCCCTGGCCCTCAGACATGGGTCCTGGGGGGCATCTATGATGCCCCACAACATATCACTGCACCATGTGGCAGGCACCGATATATTTAACATGTTCCTTTTTTTTTACTTTGCGGCGGATGATGCAGCCAGCAGCACCTGCTGCAATGTAAAAGATAGGCACTGCGAACACCGTAGTGGCAGTCGCATTGTAATGCCTATCATGGGGCCTCCACCGTGAAGGCCAGCGGTCCTATTCCCCGATTCGATGGCGGTGGTACTGAAGTCCGCCTGCCATCGTAGTCAGCCCCTAAGTTTGCATTTTATGAATATGATTCAGCGGGAAATAAATTGATGTTTGCAATTTAATTGACTTTGGTTGGCCTCTTATCTATGAGATTTCCCTGTTGAATGTGCCTTTACATTATACATTTTTGGTTGTATGAATTGATTGCATACTACACTGTCCTACAGGTATTAATTTGAGTGTCATTAGGAGTGTCTGGGACCAATTGTTTTCTTAGGAATTGATTTCTTTACTAACCTTTGCAAAGGGCCCTAAACTTCACCGCAACACAAGTCACATTTCTTTTAGTAATTTGGGATCCGTTTGAGCTACAAAATTGTTTTGGAGGAAATCGTTAGATTATGCAGCAGATGATGTATTATGTGGCAAATATGATACAGCCATAGTTAAGTGGAAAACATTTTTCCACTTAATTTTGCCCCAACATTGTAGTTGATCAATTTGTAAGTTCCCCAAACCCAAAAGTCGAGTTTGGGCACAATTTGCATTTTAAAAGCAGCCCTATAACACAGGGCTACTTTTAAACTGACCTCAGGCTTCAGCAGTGCACACATGCAAGCGCAGAAAGGGCTGCTGGCCTCTAAACTGCCATGCCTTATTATATTCTAGGGACTTAAAAGTAGTTCTAATCCCCCTGCCCTATTATGTACTAGGGCCTTATAGGAGAGGTCATGCCAATCATAGGGGTACCCTAACCCATAGTGCACCCTAGTGTATGTAGGTGTTTTCACTGTATTTTTAAGTGCCTCTTTCAGAATAGCACTGGCTGTTTAGGCAGAGGCCAGGGTCAGTCAGTCAGGTACCACCAGTACCAGTCAGCAAAAAGTTGGGGAGTGCACAGGGCGGCTTTGCAACACTAGAGAAACACAAACTCAGAATGTAAAACATAACACCATGGTTGGGGGGTTCTCTTCAATAATCAGAATTGATATCTATCCTAATGAACCCATTTTCCAACACTAGGATAGGGAAAGACTGGGGAAAAATCATAACGTTCTAATCTATACATTGAAGTTTTTATGCAGCTCTTTGATGACGGTTAATAGCTCACTGTTCAATGTTAGGATTTTAACTTATAAACTTCAAATACCAAAAGAATATCTCAGACAAAAGCAGTAACTCACTGACCTATTGAATTAAAGCTTTCACTAGACAAGCCTTCGATCACTCTAAAAAAAAGAACATTAATTACCAAAGTTATCTTCACATTTTTATTGTTGCCTGAAAATTGCTGGAGACCAGGAATGCAGCAGCAGGTACTTTTCAAACCCTAATGCACTTGCAAACACGACGCCCCCACCCTAAGTCAGCGGCCTTTGTTTGCTTTGTGCATTAAGATGCAAGATTCATATATATGGTTTTTTTAAACATTTGGTCTCATTACTATATGAATGTAAATAACAATAAAGCATACATGCAAACAGTGACTACATGCCTGCTTTTCTCAATATTTCACTTCGAAAGTATGCGATTGTATTTGTTTAACGGGCGGTGATTTGTATAGGGTCACTGGAAAGTGCACAAGGTTGTCCCTGTCCCCCCCAGAATTTTAGTGTCTCCTACGCCCCTGGCCACCACCACACTACGGGGCCAATCACCAGCAACTCTATCTCCAAGAAAAAGCGGGAGAGGCCAAACACAATCCAGAATATGCCACACCTGGGTTCTCTGTCCCCTGTGCACCCATTTCAGAACTTTGCCAACAAGCAGAGCTGGGTGTCAAAGGATTCAGATCATAGCAAAAGTATTTTATTCTTGGTGGTGATCAACTACAGAGATCTCCGAGGATGGCCATCGTGGAGAAGGTGACAAATGTGTGGTGTTATCAGAAATGACCCTGTTAAATGGCCATAGGTCACTTGGTGAATGACACACATTTTCTATAAATCCCCCACTGAGAAGCCCAGATGTTCCTACCCTCGCCCCCTTTATCTCTAAATATTTACTATAGCTGTTCCTTCTTAATGTTTATAACCATATTGTCAAAGAAGACACCTGATTCTTCGAGAGAAAAGCACCTTAAGTTGTATCCTAGACGCAGTCCCTTTTGACAGACAATATAGTACAGAAAGTCTTTACCTTTTTTGAAGATGGAGTGCCAAGTTATATTTGTTTATTAATTCTCCCCCATGGAGCCATGACTATAACAAGTGATAGTCACTTGATGAGGTCGTCATTCCTCGTATCTAAACTAACCAGGAATCCCGAGTTCTCATCCTGTTGTCTTTACTAAACAAAATGGCGTCATCTGGAAACCTCCCTTTATCGCGTGTGCCTCCGTTCCTTTTAATGGTAGCACAGGGAGTGGTTGGAAGCACTTCAAGTTTCGGTATAAAACACTGGCACTTCCTTCGCCCTTACGGGGCGTGCCCAGCTGCGCCTCGGGATCCGTCTGATAGCGGCAGGTTCATGAAGTGCAGGTGGATGCGCGGCAGGTGAATCGTGAGTGACGGCTCTAATAGGTTAAGTCAGCCAACTGTCTCATCATTACAAGACCCTCGGGCCAAGGTGTGAACCGCGGATAGGACGCGGGTAATTCACGACAGCAGAGCAGGAAACGGAAAGCCGAGACTGTGTGTGGAGGTTGTTTGCCTCCTTCATGTACATGTTTATTGTGCACGCAAAACATCAAATCCAAGCTGCCTTCCAAGGGCCTCGAGCATGGGCGAGGCGGTGAAACATAAACTTCGAAATGTGTTGCCTAATTGGGATTAAAACAAGTGTTCAGTACGTTCCTAAAAAGTCAAGTTTTCGATTTCCTTTGAATTTTTTCTATTTCTTTCTTCACCTCCCACTAAGGCTAAGCCCACTTGGTTCTTGCTTTTTAGGTCTCGCCTGACCCAGCGCATGTGCTGGTCTGGCGAGACATTTTGTGAGGGCTCCAGAAAGTGCTACCAGGCCAGCCTAGAGTTACAGCGCTTGACCGAGGTTACTTTCACTTTCGCGGCCGCACGGCCGCTTTGATGTATGATCGCGATCACTTTCGCGGCCGCAAGGCCGCTTGGCATAACCAATAGGTCTCGCTTTTGGGACCTTATAAGTATTTAGTTATGCAACTGTTGCATGGCTAAACACTTATAAGGTCCCAAAGGCGAGACCTATTGGCTATGCCAATGCTTGTTTAAGATTGACTGGTGGATTTGGGACTTGGGTGGGAAAGTGAAGTGGCAGGTAATTTGGGGTTTTTTCGATACAAGTACTTACAGTTCTGAGCACTAACATGCTACCCTATTAATGCACTATTTTGAGAATGTTGAAGTTTTGCAAAAAAATATGGTAAGTTTGATGCTCTCTTACTTTTTTTAGCGCAGAAATATCGAGTTGGTCTTGCTGTGTTTAGATCAAATGATCGCTGGCAAATTTCCCAAATCTTTTTGGGGATTGTGGGGCAGACTGCAAACCTAACTCTGCCCTGTCGAAAATGTTCAAACTAGCCCCACACTGAAGGAGTCCATGACTGGAATAAGGCCATGGGCACATGGTTGTATCATGGCTGCCAGACTGTTCTGGCAGCAGCCCCCTAGCCTGCAGCCTACAAGGACACTGCCAGGATGGTACATTTGAAAGTCCGGCAATGATTGTGGGCGCTGCCCACACAGTGTTTGAAATAAAAGTACCATTAGGTGTAAATTTTCTAATACTAACTCCTATGGGGTGTCATTTTTCAAAACCATATTTAGAACACTTAGGGGCATATTTACTAATGTTTTACGCAAAGCAGGGCAGCAAGCTAAGTTGCTGCGCTGCATTCCTTGAAACAGAGAAAGCGGAAATAAAGATATCTCTCCTTGTTATGCCTCTCTGTGGTAGGGACATGATTTTGGCTCAGTCCCAAATTTACTACCTACAGTTAATCTGGGATTGCATCAAATTCCCTGGGTGGATACACGGGAACGCTTATGCTGCACCCATGGAACGTTTACCACCATAAAATGTAACGCAACGTCGTGCAAACCGCTGCTTTGTGTTACATTTCATTACAATGTCATGCAAGGTGGTGCAAATTGCCCCTTGGGTAGCTTTGTAAATCTTACGGAAGACTTTGCGTTGTCCTTGTGTCGCCTTGCGCGATGCAAGCACAACGAAAAGGCTTCGTAAATCTGGGCCTAATTTTCTATCATATGATATTTAGGTCATAATTTTCTACCATATCATTCTCACATCTCATAAGCTCATATTAATAATGATCAATCCTCCATCCGCAAGAGAATCTGGGGTAGTTGGATGAGATACTATGGCCGAGGCCTGAGTGTTGTAGATACACAATCCACTACAACTGAAACATTGGCCCAATAGAAACTTGCTGAACGCTGGAGAGGGGGACTGGGAGTGAATTGTGGGAAGCAGCCCTATCGTGATTTGTACCAGGGTCACAGATGTACCTATGCCTGTACTCAAATTTGTGTAACTCTGATGGTCACCAGAAGTGGGAATTACCAGGTGATTCTATATGGTCCAAGTGCAATTTGTTGTTGCAGTTATTTCAATGTTTACAGTTGATGCAAAATAAAATAAAAATATATTAAAAAAAACAAAATCCTCCTCAAATTCTATTGTTGAATACTTGCTATTTTTTTCAAATGTAACGGGAAATATGATGAGTAGTATCTCGTTGGAAAACAGCACGGGTTCCCCTTCGGCTTAGTAATCATATGGGACTTTTGAGGCAGTAAGTTTTTTCCACCATCCCACCTATAGATTCCAGGTCAACACCACTGCTACTGCATGCGCTTTTTTTTACTGGGGGCCGGTTTTGCAGCAAAACCGTCGCCCAGTAGCAAAAACGAACCCCGCTGGTCCAAAACTGGCCCCGCCCTTCCAGCCCACTGGGGAAATGCCCAGTGCTCGCTAAGGCCAGTCCAGCCCTGGAAGGGATACCTTCCTGCACAGAAACAATAATTCTCTGCAACGCAGGCACCCTTGTACTGTGGTGCAAGGGCGCCTGCATTGGTTCTAGGCAGCTAAATTTAGTGCCAGTGCTAAGGGAAACACAGGGATGCACCGCATTGTTGAAAATACGGCGCATCCCTGCGTTTAGAAACTGTCGGAGCATGGCTATAGCAATCTTGGCTTAACGTCACGCTCCAATAGTTTCCTTCTACGTATGCCCCGCAGTTCTCCTCAGCATTGTATGGTCTTGACACTACGACAGCGGAGAATTATCATCAGCTTCAGCCTCGGTGTTGTTGGTACAGTCTTTGTTGAAGAGACATTGGCTCCCCAAAGCCTGGCACGTTTAGCAATTCTTTCTCCTTGGGTGCAGTCAGTACTATGCGAAGATGGGCAGAGATTTATCATTCACTTGTTTTATACAGCCAAGACAGTCGATGTAGTGTAGGGATCACCTTCTTCTCTAGACCTAGAGCAGTCAGTACAGAGTATGAATGCGAGAGAACAGTGCTTTTCAAGCTAGCTTTCACCAAGTTCTCAGATCCGAAAGACAGCTGCCTTTCCCATAACTTCCTACTTTTTTTTTAAGTTCAAAGGGTCTTTATTAGAGAAGTAAAGGTATCAATACATAAGAAAAGATTGAAACATAACAGCAATATAATAAGTAGAATACCTGGAATAACAAGTCCGTGACAATAAACATGAAATTAAGAGATACTAAATAAATGAGGCTATATAACATAAATCAGTACTGAAATAATATACAATAAAACGAATTGTGGAAAGTGCAAAGGAACAAAAAAGGTCAATCAGGGAGGTTTGGAGACCTCCTGCTGAAAAGGAGGCAAATGAGAAGAGCGCTTAGCGCAAACATCAAGGTATAAAGTCACAGGTAGCCAAAGGTCATGTCGCTTTTTAGCCAGATTAAGGGGATAGATAAGAACGGTGTCTAACCTGTGATTATGACATACATTGTACCACCATGCTCTAAAAGAAATATTAGCAGCATTTTTCCAATTTACAGTAATCTGCTGAAAAGCAACGGCTAACAACAAGTCAACAATCTGCACATTAAACTCAACATCTGCCCAACAGGAAGAGAGACTACCTAAAAAAACATCGACAAAGGAGAAGGGAAATGCAGTGTGAAATATGGCATTAATCTGAGTCCAAACCTGCTTCCAAAAATTATTCACAGCAGTGCACAGAAAGAGCATGTGAAAGAGAGTAGCCTTGGGTGTCGAGCAGGACCAGCAGTTGTCAGGGACTAAAGGAAACCTCTTATTCAACATTTGAGGGGAGAAAAGAAGTCTGTTGTAGATAAAAAACAGGGTTTGTGTAAGAGAGGCAGCTCTAGATGATTTGCGAAGTTTGGTCCATACTTTGTCCCAAAGAGAGGTGGGCCAAGAGATACCAAGATCAGATTCCCATTGTTCCTCTACTGTGGATTTTGGCCTAGGGGTAGAAGTCTTGTGAAATGAGTGGTAAATTAACGAGGCAGTATTATGAATACGAAGCAAGGAATGAAGGTGTAGAGTGGGGTTGGAAGGATCGGGTTGGGCGGGAGAATTGGAAAGTTGGGTATAAGTGGACATAACTGCATTCTTCAGCGTAAGGTATTTACGAGCAAAAGAGGAGGGGAGATTGAAACTATGGCAGAGAACGGAGAAAGGTAAGAAATCAGAGCCAGAAAAGAGATGGGAAACCCAGATCAATCCTTTTTGTCTCCAAGATTTCCAATAAAAGGGCTTATGATTAATGAGAATGCTGTTGTTATACCAAATGGTGGTATTAAGAAAATCGGCTACAGAGGAGGGAGGGCTTGGGGAAGTGGAAAGAAGAAGTTTGGTAGTGAATTTGTGGATGGGAGTGGAGATGAGCTGGGGTTTGCGAGAAAATGAGAGATATTCAGCAAAAGTAAAGGGTGATAAAGAAAGGCGCTCAATAACAAGCCATAAAGGGGGAGAATCAACAGGCTCTCGCAACCAAAAAGAAGCTTGTCGCAGAAGGAAAGCTTTGTGGTAAGTGGGAAAATCTGGAAAATTGACCCCACCCTCTGATTTGGGGAGTTGTAGTCTATGCAGGGACATACGCGCTTTTTTGCCTGACCAGAGGAAAGAAGAAAGAATAGTGTTGATTTTCTTAAAAAATTTAGCTGAAATAGGAATTGGAATATTGGAAATAGTGTAAAGAACTATTGGGGAGAGCATCATTTTAATCGTGTCAAGGCGACCCCACCAGGAGAGGTAAAGCGGGTGCCATCTGGAAGTAAGGTCAGACAATCTCTGGATACACTTGCTAAGGCATAATGAAACAGTGTCCGAAAGGGAGGGGGTGACATGCAACCCAAGATATTTGATATGTGAGGTACTCCAGGTGAAATTGGATGCAGCAAAATCAGGCTTGAAGGTGAATTTTGTGAGGGGTAAAATTTCACATTTGTCATTATTCAATTTATAACCGGAAATTTGGGAATACTCATGGACTTCAGTTAAAAATGCAGGAATGGAGATGGCAGGGTTAGAAATAAAGAGAAGGACGTCATCCGCATAGGCGGCAAGTTTAATGTTTGTTTGGGAACATTGGAAACCATGCAGATTAGGATTTTGACGAAGTTTTGAGAGGAAAGGTTCTAAAGCCAGATTAAAAAGGAAAGGGGAAAGGGGACATCCCTGACGGACTCCTCTACCTAAATTGAAGAAAGAGGAGATTAGGCCATTAGCACATACTGCCGCTCTGGGGTTAGAATAAAGGAAAGAAACAAAAGAAATAAAATTAGGACCAAACCCAAACCATCTGAGGGCGGAAAAAAGAAAAGTCCACTCTACTCTGTCAAACGCTTTCTCTGCGTCCAGAGCAATTGCTGCTAATGAATCCTGGAATCGTGATGATTTGGACAGGACATTGAACAGAAGTCTAGTATTGTCTGTAATGAAACGACCTTTAACAAATCCAGACTGCTCTGAGCCCAGTAATTCAGGGAGAAAGGGGTCTAGTCTAATGGCGAGGGATTTAGCGTAAATCTTGTAATCAATGTTGACTAAAGAGATTGGTCTATAATTCTTACAATACTGGGCATCTTTTCCTTCTTTGGGTATTATGCAAATGTGGGCGTCTGAAAAAGTGCCAGAGGAAGTACCCCTAAGGACAAAAGAATCAATAAGATGATGTAATCTGGGTAATAGTAATTTAGAGAAGTGCAGATAGAATTCAACTGTAAATCCATCCGGACCTGGAGCCTTATCCTTCTTAAGTGACTGAAGTGCATTGTGTAGTTCGGAACTGGAAATGGGTGTTTCAAGAGTTGATAAGTCAACAGGAAAATTGGGGGGAGCCTGAATGTTGGAGAAGAAGGTAGCAAGAGATTGGGGAGTAGGGTGAGTCTCAGAGGAGTAGAGCGTAGTATAAAAGCGAGAAAATTCCTCAAAAATATCAACATCCGTATGTTTTAAAACAGAGTTAGCATCAAAAACAGATTCAATATTCAATTTGTGTTGCTTAACTTTTAAATAGTTGGCTAGAATCTTCCCCGCTCTGTTCTTACCCCCATAAAATTTTGAACTAGATTTCAACAGATATAACGAAGCATCATCAGTGGATTGTTTGTTAAATTGCATCTTAGCTTCAATAAGAGTAGTCAAACTTTCCTGCGAATGGGAGGTATAAAAGGAGTGCTCCAATTTTTTGATCGCAAGGAGGAGATCACTAATACACTTACGAGCAATTTTGCGCTTTTTAGCTACAAAATCAATGATGAAACCTCTGGCTGCAGCTTTGTAGGCGTCCCAAATAACATGCGTGGGCATACCGGGCGTATCATTGATGACAAAAAATTCTGTGGTAAATTCAACAAAGGAGGTTGTGAATTTGGGATCAAGAAGGAGAGTGTTATTAAAGCGCCAGCGCTTTGGCCCAGTGGACTTGGGTAAAACATCAATATTAACCAAAACAGGGGCATGATCAGAAAACAAAATGGGGCCAATATCGGCGTGAGTGAGGGACTGAGAGATATGATGGGAAAGAAAAATATAGTCAATGCGGGATTGGGATTGGTGGGATGGGGAGTAAAAGGTATACTCTTTAGTAGTAGGATTACATAAGCGCCAGGCATCGACGAGTTTGTGCTGGGCCACTGCCTGAACAAACAATTTATGAGACTTGTTAGGGATATAGGATGCTTTGGAATGCCTGTCCAAAAAGGGGTCATGAGGTAAGTTGCGGTCTCCTGCCATAATAAAATTATCATCAATGTATTCAGAAATACAAGAAGCCATTGTACGCCAAAAGGCGGGGTCACCACCAGTAGGTGCATAGAGGTTGAAAAGGGAGATGGGAATACCCTTCGAGGAAAGTTTGACATACACCCATCTGCCCTCTGGATCCGACTCAGAAGACAAAAGAGAATAAGAGAGAGTTTTGCGGACTAACACCACCACACCATTTCGTTTACCATCCCCAGGAGCAGAGAAAACATCACCAACCCAACCCCTTTTGAGCTTGATTGCTTCAACATCAGACAAATGTGTTTCTTGCAAAAAGGCAATGTCTACATTCAATTTGGCTAAATGCGAAAGAATTTTTTGCCTCTTAATGGGAGAGTGAAGACCTTTAACATTCCAGGATACAATACGTACTGACATTAGGGATAATTAAAAGAATAATGCAAGGAGGGAATATAATATTGAGAGAAAGCCTCGTGGAAAATAAAAGATGTAAGAATAAAAACAAGGTGTAACCAAAAGCAGTGAAACGAGAGTAAGATATATAAAGAGAGAGAAGCATGACCGAAAGAGCCAGTAAACTACAAAAAAGAGGAAAGCAGAGAATAAGCACCAAAAAGGTATTAACACCAAAAAACTTGAGAGGGTGAAGAGAAAGAACGGAGTAGGGAGAAGCAAAACAAGAATAACCATAACAATAAAGGGAAAGGGGGTACTTACAAGGGGTAACGCAAGGAAGATACGATCAGGAGCAGGGGTAAGCCAGGACGAACGTGGAGGTAAGGGGAGGGAGGTAGGACCAACTGAAGAAGGCAGGGCACTTGGGGTCAGTGGAACGTCCAACCAGAGAAACAGGACGGAACGCACAAACAGTGATCTGTAGGGGAAAGAAAGGTAACATAATTAGGCAACGGCGGACGACAAAGGCATAAGACAGGCAATAAAGAGAACAAACCAAGAAAACTCAACTTCAGTGACAAATACTGCAGTAGAAAAGATACAATCATCATAAGAACATGCATGCATAAGAACAATTGGATTAGAGGAATCTGCAAGCAAAAAGAATAACAAAAGCAACATATTAGAGCCTCGAAAAGAGTCATGGTGGGCGAGAAGAGGAGGAAGGACCAGAAAGCTCCATCTCAGACTGGCCACAAGTATTCAGGAAACTTCGGAGGCGTGTGGGCTCCTCATACGTCGTAGTCTTATTGTTATAAGTGACCTTGAACAAACAAGGATGGAAAAGGCCATATCTAGCACCAATGGAACGAAGCTCGGGTCTCATGTCCAGAAAGGCCTTACGACGAATCGCCGTAGCTCTGGCGTAATCTTGCGCAAAGAACAGGGTGGAGCCGGACCATGTGAGGCGAGGAGAAGCTCTGGCCGCAGAAAGAACTTTCAGTAGATCTGTGTACTCCAAGAAATACATTATTACACCTCTAGGCTTCACTGGTGTGGAGAGAGATGTGGATGCTCGACCAAGCCTGTGGGCACGCTGGATATTGAGTGAGGTATCCTCAGGCAGATGCAAAAGCTTGGGAAGAAAAGACTTGAAGAAAGTGATGGGATCATTCCCCTCACAGCCTTCCACCAGGCCGTAAAGGCGAAGATTATTACGTCTATTTCGGTTTTCCAAGTCCTCGACCTGTTTCTGGAGAGAGGATATCTGCGTATCCATGTGAGTGACCTTGACTGCAGAATCTTGAAGAGAGGAGACGTCACGTTCCACCGAGGACACTCTTTCATCCATCGCAGCCCAATTGTCAGTAAGAACTTGCAGCTTAGCATTGGTTTCCTCCATAAAAGGACGCAAGGCCCGTATCTCTTCAAGGAGTAGCTCCATTGAAATGGTCGAAGAAGATTTGGGAGGCGAAGGCGGATCTTTTTTTAACCTTTTAGGCGTCATTTTTACTGAAGACTGTGAAGAGGGCTCCATACTCAACGACGTCTCGCTGGTAGAAGAAGATTGCGAAGCTTCTAGATGGGCCAAATCCGTGAAAAGCTTAGAGTTTTTAATATAATTACGCTTTTGAAACTTGCCACACTTTTCAGCCATCAAAGCATCCAAAAAGTACAAGTTCGTCTTGCCAGAATAAAAACAAGAACAGGTATTATGCAGATTCCACTGGACGTAGAGAGTAGAAGCAAGCAGTTGATGAAAAAATAAATAAATAAATAAATAAATAAATAAATAAATTGCTGCCAGGACACAGAGCTGAATAATCAAAATGGCCGCCAGAGTTGAAGAGAGCAGAAAAAGTAGATAAAAGTGATGGAACAGCTGTGGAAATGGTGAAAAAGAGTAGTTTTACGGCATTCCTGGTGTTGGTAATATTGGGAGTGATGAAAGATTCATATGCCAATCAGGAAAACAAAGCACGATAAAACGCGCTGCTGAGGGAGTTCAGACGAAGGAAATCCAAAATGGCGGTCGCGGCCGATACGGAGCCGCGACCGGGGAGGGAAATATGCAGCAAAGTCAGAGGAGGTCCGCCATGGCGTAGAAAGAGGCTTAAAGCATGCCTGGCACCTTCATGAGGCACACGCTACCTTTCATGTTCCCTGTGTTGAGCGCGAACCGCCGAAATCCCTGGCGCGGACGGAGCCGCTACACCAGCGCCGCCATCTCCTTCGGGCGCCTAGCCACGCCCCCCATAACTTCCTACTTCACTGAGGAACTACACCCATATTTCCTCCAGCATCCCTGAGCACTCCCAATAGTAGCCTCATCAGCTTTGGACTGGATCAGCCGAGACATCCCTGAGAAGCAGTAAATATTTCTCAGCATTATCTGTGTCTTCAAGTGTGCTGTTTTCAGAAAGGGAATCCATCCCAAACTCCTCTCTAAGTAACTGTAGAAAATTGCAGATAGCAGATAATGTGGGGGTAGGAGTAGCGGCTGAGCCTCTACAACCAGCATCTTTTTGGGATTCAATTCTAATTGTTTCCAATGTGCTAGGCCCGGAGTTTCCACCAGAGTCAATCAATGCAGGTACCCTAGTTTCAGGGCAAGGCGTATTACCTATGAGCCAGAAGGTGGGAAAGAGTTTGTTAGTGTAAGCTCCAGACACTCAGAATACCATAGCAGCTCCTCCTCCTCCTTGGATAGAGTAGGATACAGTTCTCCCTGAACAACATATTTACTTACTAGATCCTCCAGCTGGGTTACTGTCAAAGGCCTGCATGTTTTAGGTTAGTACCATCAACACCATTATCAGCAGTTCCATAAGTGCCACATTGCAGTTATTTCCCATAATCCTCTTCAACATCATCGTCTAAACCTTGCTCTGAATCATCAGCTTCAAACAAGCTACCGGCTTCATAGAGCTAGTAAAAGGCCTCAGCAATTTCCTGTGAGTTAGGGCGAGAATTTTGGATTACACTAGTTGCCAAATCCTGCTGACCATAATCTCTGTAGATATCTCCACCCTGCTGCACTGTTCGCCCTTTCCAGTCCCCTGAGTCCTCCAAGGTGTAACAAGTCATCTTCCTAATTACGGAGTAGGGCCACAACCCCCTACATCAGCTCCTACTGTCAGTCCTAATCCACTCCCATCAGTGAAACTCCTGCGACCTTCATAGAAATCTGTGGAGACCTTATGATTTAAATCAGTTTTACTATAAAAAGTCTCCTTTGGCAAAGGTGAAGGTGTAAGCGTGATAGTAACTCTTGGTGCTGGTAAAGGGGGGTGATGCAAGGGCAGATGTTATAGCCCCAGTTCCACTATCACCCATGCTGTTCGGTTGGCCCCACCCAAAGCTACCGCTAGCATGGGGTTATTGGGGCGTATATACTGATCAATAGTTTGTTGAGAAAGGGCTGATAGGTTACCTGACTCTGGTGCCTGGGATGGCTGGGGTGCTCCAAGACTTTGTAGGGGTCTATCTTTTGAAACTGCGCCTTAGTGCCTTCCTCCAACTTAGTGCTGTCTGACTGGGAAGCAGACAAGGCAAGACTAACTGATTCACTGGAGTATACCACTCCTCTCCACCTTTTTTGCATTACTGGTGGTTGTTCTACCAGCAGTTGATCTCTTGCCTGCCACGCTCTGTGTTTGCAGAGAGCATACCATAGCAGTCCTGCTGGCACATCCTTATACAGCAATCCTGGAGGGAGTTAACCATTCCACAGGAGACAACTGCTATAAAGAGGCAACCCCACCCTGAGCGGCTGGTGTTCATGCCAGGCAATTCCAATTCTTCGGATATGGTTTCCATTTCTGTCAAGTCTTAAAGTAAACAAGAGACAGGGATGACCAAAAATCCATGGTCATGGTCCTACAGATGAAGGAGGATGGTTGACTCTTTCTGCCTCCCAGGGTGCCTGCACACTCAGCGTAGGCAAGCTGACATGTGCAGATACTGCCGGCTGTGAACCTCTCTCCTCTGTGTGTGATTAAACACCTTTCACAGAGCCATCAGAAAAAATGGATCTGTGCTGCTGTCCCTTGATCGTGTGAGGCTCTGCTGATCTACGCACCTTCGCAGCACGAAGGCCTCTCTCAGATCTTCACCACCACATGATGGATAGGCTCAAGCTCGCACATTCGGTTTACACAGACATTCATAGGTACCTATTGTGATGCTCATAAAGATTCTATCTAGAAATATGAACATTCTTCACACTCGTCCGGACGATCTAGGGGCAAGCCATGTTGCTTTCCAAGAGAATGACACCGTTGTTCAAAAACATGAAACTCTGCTGGGTGGCCTCGCTTCTAAACTTAAAGATCTAGAAAACAGATTCTGAAGGAACAATCTGTGGGTCCTGGGAATACCCGAGGGAAGCAATGGAGATGACCCAAAGGGATATATTGTTCATCTCTTTAGAGAAGCCTTCCCTGCATTAAGTGACTGGAATATGGACTCCGTGATTCAGAGGGTGCATCGCTTCCCATTCCGGCAACTCAGGAAGGACAGGGCTGCTCGTTATCCTTGGGCAATTTAATCTACATTAGGAATTTTATCTTGCAACTGTCGATTTTCCAAGCAGCTCATCTGTGATCCCCCGTCAGAGCCTGATTTGTAGAATTCTTTGTTTGGTCTGAATTCTGTCATGAGACAGTTGTACGCCATTGACAACTCTGCAAGCAAATCCTGGTGCTCAAACAAATTGGTGCAGCAGTCTTGCTAATGGAGCCTGTTAATCTGAGAATCAACTTTGAAGGATATACTAACTTCTGTTAAGACACAGTTCAAGGTACTGAATTGTTAAAAAGATGGCAACTGGCAAAACAACCTACTTCTTCTTAGGAAACCCTGAAGCGACTTAAAAGTCTAATCTTTATGTTTGCATCTTACTTAGAAACTGTTCTCTCTCTTCAGCTCTACTAACTTGATCTTTTCTCGCGTGTGCGAGGGGTGGCTACAGTAGTAGCTGCCAAGCTTTGATGACTCCATCCTACAATTTTTCTCTTCTTCTCCTCTCTCTTTTCTTTTTCCCTCTCACACTCTGTGGGTCTACTGAGTCTGGTGTGTTTACCTGAGTGATAGACATGATACATGACATGATACATTGATAGAAGTGACGCTCTGGGGGTGGAGAGATATAACGAGTTGGGAATTGTATTTTAATGCTGCCCGATTGTTGAAATTGATCCACTGCTTTTAAACTTATTTTTTTTAAACTTTATTGCTGCTGATCGCATTTTGCACAGAAACGCTTCCTTTGCACATTTGAGCCGACCATACCAGCGCTTCTTACTGGGGGTAGCGCTCTAGTCTTTTTGTGCCGACGCCTACTTAAGCGTCACCCTGAAGCGACCGCGCACTACTTACATTGATAGAAGTGACGCTCTGGGGGTGGAGAGATATAACGAGTTGGGAATTGTATTTTAATGCTGCCCGATTGTTGAAATTGATCCACTGCTTTTAAACTTATTTTTTTTAAACTTTATTGCTGCTGATCGCATTTTGCACAGAAACGCTTCCTTTGCACATTTGAGCCGACCATACCAGCGCTTCTTACTGGGGGTAGCGCTCTAGTCTTTTTGTGCCGACGCCTACTTAAGCGTCACCCTGAAGCGACCGCGCAGCGGACGCGCGCAGCGGGCGCGCCGGCGGCGCGCCGAAGGCAAGCCCGTCTGCGCCCGTCCGCGACCTGACGCGGCCCAGGGCCCGTCCCCCTGGCCACACCATCTCTGATCAGGGAAGGGCGATGGCATACACGAGGCAAGCGCTTCTACAGCTGCGCAAGGTACCGCCATCGGGCTGCGCTCACACGTTGCACATGGAGCTTGGGCCTGTGAAGTGTGTGGGGTGCGGCTATACTATGTGCAAAGATCTGAATTTGAGTAAGGAAGGTAACAAACTTGCTTCCTTCTTACTGAATTGTCGATCGTTGAAACGCCATAGTTTGGATATATATGACTTACTTATCGATGACAGCCCTGACTTGATTTTTTTAACGGAAACATGGTTGGATGAGCAGTCCCTCCCTGACATTGTTGAGGCCCTTCCCGCTGGCTATAACATTCTCCAAATCAATAGAGGGAGTCAGAAGGGGGGGGGGATAGCGATTGTACATAAAACTCAGCTTACTTGTACTCTCGAGCCGACTGCCATCAATAATTGTGAAGCTGGGCTATTTTCCATCTCGGTTGGCCCTAACTGTACCATCAAGGGCTACCTTATTTATCGCCCGCCTGGTGCCGCGACGGCGTTCATTGAGAGCCTCCTCGAGGCCTTAACACTCTCTGCTCTACGTCATAATAAATTTATGATTGTAGGAGACCTCAACATACATCTAGACGATGACAAATGTAGAGAGGCTGTAGCCCTGTTTAAATCGTTGGAAGCTCTTATGTTTGTGTTGGCCGACAACAAGGCCACCCACCAAGCAGGTCACTTGCTGGATCCGATCTTTACTAATTGGGAAGATATAAGTGTATCTGACCCGATTAAGATCGTGTGGTCAGATCATTATCTGATCCCTTTTCAACTTAGATGTTTGACCAACAGAGGGTCCTTACTTAAACCCCCGGCTATTAGGCGCAGAGACTGGAGGAAATTTAGTCATGATGGATTCAGTCATGCCCTAGGTCAGGGACGCCCAAAACCCAGTAACAACCTGACTGAGGCGTGCAGGATGTATGACGAGTGGGTTGGGAATGCATTGAATAATGTTGCACCCTGGACTCAGAAAGCTAGGGCCCGGAGCTTGAAATCTGCTCCGTGGTTTACTGCTGAGCTACGAGCAGCTAAAACCAAATGTAAAACTCTTGAGCGTAGATGGAGAATGGATTATGCCCCTTCACTACGCGAAGTCTACAAGAGTGAACTAAAGGCGTATCATAAACAAATCAGGAAGTCTAAAAGAGACTATTACAGTAAGAGGATTGACTGCGCAGAGAATACCTCTAAAGAGCTATTCAGGATCTTAAAGGAACTCTCCTCCCCTTTAGCTAGTGCAGGGGAAGCTCGCCCCTCGACTGAAGCATGCAATAAGATCGCTGACTTCTTTGTTGGGAAGGTTGAAAAGATCTATGATTCTTTTCAGACCACCACAGAACACACAGATTGGCCCAATTCTTACCGCGAAGTACAGGTTAAGAATACTCTTGGGAAATTTGTGGTCCCCCAAACTGAGGAGTTAATTAATATTCTATCGAATATTCACTCTGGCTCGCCATTAGATGCTGTTCCAGCAAGGATTCTTCGCAGTCATCTCCCCCAGGTAGCTGAATACATAGGAAACTTGGCCTCTCTTTCTTTTCAAGAATGCCTAGTTCCGGACGACTGGAAACTGGCCCAAGTTGTCCCGATAAAAAAGAAAGCTCATATCAGCATATCACAACTGGACAATCTGAGACCTATCTCGCTCCTCCCCTACTGTGCGAAGGTAGTTGAGAAATTGGTGAACCGACAGTTGGTGAGATTCGTGGAAGATAATGAGATCCTTCACTCGTCTCAGTCGGGATTTAGAGCCAAACATTCGACGGAGACCGCTCTCCTTCTGTCGACGGAACTGCTGCGGTGCCAGGCGGATGAGGGTCACACGACCGCACTGGTCCTATTGGACTTAAGCGCGGCGTTTGACACCGTTTCACACTCCGTTTTACTGGACCGCTTGAGAGAGAAGGGCATAACCGATACAGCCCATGAGTGGTTGGTGTCCTTTCTTAATAACAGAAGATTCCAAGTGCACTGTCCACCGTGCAAATCCAGTATTAGATGTCTCAAACAAGGGGTTCCACAAGGCTCGATTCTGAGCCCCACATTATTTAATCTGTACATGGAACCTCTTGCTAAACTGGTGGAGTCATATGGTGTTGCCATAGTCTCTTACGCAGACGATACACAACTGGTGATCAATCTGTCTCGTGACCCAGTTGTGGAGGCTGAGAAATTTTCAGCATGCTTGGTAGCACTTGATGGATGGATGAAGCGGAATTACCTCCGCCTTAACGGCAATAAGACGGAAGTTCTTATTGTTGGTCCTTGTCCATCCATCTGGACATCCGCTTGGTGGCCCTTAGAACTGGGTTCTGTTCCGGTCCCGGTTGAAACAGTCAAGAACCTCGGCATACTCCTTGATTCCAATATTGCCTACACTAACCATGTGGGTAATGTGACTGGTAAATGCTATGGTATTTTAAAGGTCTTGAGGAAGATTCTTGACCTATTGCCTCCTAGCGCCAGAAAAACAATGATACATGCCTTGGTCACTTCCCACTTAGACTATGGGAACTCCCTCCTATGTGGACTTAGTAACAAAGGTCTAATGCAGTTGCAGCGCGTTCAAAGTGCAGCTGCTAGGCTTGTTCTGAACCTTCCTAGAAGGGCCTCCGGGAAAAATGCCCTGCATTCCTTACACTGGCTCCCGATTAAGGAACGAATTACATTCAAAATGTTGTGCATTGCCCATCGCATTGCTCATCTAAAAGCTCCCTCTTATCTACAAGCACTGCTTCCAGTCTATCGACCTTCACGCTCTCTTAGGTCAATGGGCAATATGTTGTTAGTTGCTCCACGGATCCACAGAGCTAGGATGGGAGGTCGGTCCTTTCGATACCTTGCCAGTAAGGGCTGGAATGACCTTCCCATCGAATTGAGAATGGAACCGTCTGAAACGAGGTTTAGACAAAGGTTGAAAACCCGTCTTTTTCCCAAAACCTAAGCTAATATAGTTCTCCGGCTCTTCATTCCACCGCCATGAGTGTTGCTTGTGTGATGTTAGTGGAACTGTCAGCGCGGGGACGCACTGTTCCGTGTGCAACCATGCGCTTAACAAATGCCATTAATAATAATAATAATAATACAGCTTGGTGGGATATAGGTATCTAACCTGGTGGCAAGGGCAGTGCATAGGGACAGGTGGAGTGATGGTCCAGAGATTGGTCTTAGAAGTTGGGGAGGGTTAGTCTTGAGGGGGTTGGTTTTATGGTGGGAGAGAGAAACCGACTGGGGGATGGAGGTCCAAGTAGAATCTGTATGACTCACAATGGTGTAGAAACATAGTGGGAAAAAATGGGGAGTAAAGTGGGAATTAACTGGCCAGGCAGAGGGTAGGATGGCAAGCTCATCAAAAGCAGGACAAGGAGTAAATCAGTAGTAGTCAATGAACGAGTCACTCACTTGACTCAATGGACCAAATGTGCTGTGAAGTAGTAAAAATACAGGACATTACATGCAATATAAAGTCCGTAAATAAATAAATTATTGTGCATATGGTGCAGGGAATACCTTGTTGCAAACCAGAGTTTATCAGTAATCCTAAGCCTAAAACAGTGTCACAGCCGTCCATGCAGGAGACAATTGATCAGGTTTCTGAGCTTTGCACAGTCTGTCCATGCAAAACAGATTTTGGCCTACTAGGGTCTGGTGTCACTAGTACATTCTTACTAGAGATATTTGATTGTTTCTCTTAACTCTCCGGTGCTAAATATTGCCCATTCTGAGGATGTATATAGAGCTCCCTTTACCCACATGGATCCATTTCAGGCCAAGGCATTCTATCTAAATCTGCCACTAGCTGAAAGACAACAGGCCTGAGTTAGAGTTTGGCAGACAAGTTAATCAGTCACAAACGTGGCAGATATCCCGTACGCCTAATTACAAGTACATTCTATGCTATGGCACTTGTAATACGGTGGACAGGACATCCGTCACGTTGTGACAGGGCAACCCACCACCAAACTCTAAAAAAGGCCCTATGTCATGAGATGACCAGGACTGATGTGAACATATCTTTCTCAGTACGGGGTGGAAGAGAAACCCTCTTGATAAGGAGTCTAAGGTGATTCAATCATTTTGAGATGAAGTTGGAGTGAACCTGTCTGGATGGAGGTAGCAGTGGAATGAGCCATTCTAGATCGAGATGACATATTATGAAAAGGGTATGAGATGATATTACATGGATGAGTGTGTCTCTCTCAAGATAGGTGGAAGTGAGTCCATGTCTCCGGGGATGACATGGGCCGGTGTGCATATAACTGTGGTGATTACATGAGCTTGTGTTAGTCTATTTATTAGGAATAAACATATGTTGTTGTAAGAGTGTGGATGTATATGCTTTGGAGATGCTGTAGGCTGACGTGAGTACCTCACAGAAGGTGCCCTGGGTGTGTGAGTCTACCTCAGTGGAGTAGCTGGGTTTGGGTAAATATTTTCTCTCAAAAGATTGCCTGAGTTGGGGTGGGACTTTCTTGCATTAGATAATGTTGATTAGCATGAATATAGCTGTGGGGCTGTTGTCAGTTGGCATGAGTCAAACTTTTGCTTGCAATAACATGGGTGTGCTTTAATTTATGTCGTTGAGGATAAGGCAGGTTGGCATGTGTGTATTTCTCTGTAAACAACACCAATTGGCATGAGTTTTATCACTAGTGATATAAAGCCTGATTTAAAGGTTGGCAGGTGTGCCGCTGTCCATCAGGGTGGTGAAGGACATTACATCTGCCACTCTGATGGACTATCGCCCAGCATATGAAGAGATCACCTCCAGTCCAGTGGTGATCTCTGTGCCTTCAGAGAGACTGCCATCACTATGGTTCCTCTGATAGCACTGCAAAGTTGGTGCGCTGCAGCTGTCTTTAAGGTACTGCGCACCAAACTTTTTTGTTTTTCAATAACAAACTTCCAAAGCAGGAGTTTGTTATTGAGAAACTAATGACCGCCACACCCTGGGAGTTTTCTCCCAAGGTGTAGAAGTCATTTGTATTTTTTTTAATGTCCGGTATTGCCAGATTTTTCCCGGTGGTGACAGGCAAAAATAACACATCAAATGTCCACTCTTATAGGGCCGGCCGCCTGATGTCCCTACTCTAACGGGTCTTACTCTGCTGGGCCATTGGAGTAAGCTTTCCAACAGCTGTGCCAGTGGAGGTACCGTCATTGGAAAGATGGCGGTCCTCCTGGCTTTAAAGGTGCAGTGGCGTAGGAAGGGGGGTGCGGTGGGTGCGGGACGCCCTGGGTGTCATCACTGAGGGGGGTGACAAAACTGCAAAAATAAGTGTTTTAAACACAATTTTTGTCATTTTGTCAAGCTAGGGGTGAGAAGAAATTTTCCGCACCGGGCACCACCTGACATTGCCACGCCACTGGGCAGGTAGGCCAAGGTTAGGTGGACAGGGTACTCCACCAAACTCTAAACCAGGCCTTAAGAGTGCTGTCATGAATCTACCTTGCAAGAGGTGACATGGGGTGCTGTGAATCTTTTGATTTAGGGATGACATGGGTTTACATGAATCGATCTCTGTAAAACGTAGTTGTATTACCGTAAATCCGAATCTAAAGGGGCGCTTTAGTTGGCATGAGCCTATATCTGAAGTAGAAAGATCGGTGTGAGTCTCTTTTTCTAGAGATTACATTCAGCTTGGTGTTTGTCTATTTCTCTGGAGGCTTTGTGTAAACAAACATTTGTGAGGGTCGTCTGGTGATAACATGGGTTTTCGTCAATGTATCTCTTTGGGAAAAGCGTTAGTGTAAATTCATCTGCCTAAAGACAGTATGCCCGTCCCACAAATGTATTTTCTGCCCACCTCATTTATGCCTGCTAGGAATTCACAAAAGAAATCTACAAGAGATGGGATGATTCTCTCACACCCAAGAGTGCTCCCACGGGCATTAGATCAGGCCTCAGAAGTTGAATTTGTTTGATTTGAGTCTGTATGGGATGACATTTTGGCTTGGTGTGAGTTCATTTTCTGTCTGGGATTGGCATGGGGTGGCGACGATCACTCTCTTGAAAAGAGGCTGAAATAAGTCTGTCTGGAGATTAAGGGAGTTGTTAGTCTGTCTGTGCAGCTGGCATGTCCTTTATGAGTCTCTCTCCTTGGAGAGTTATTTTAAGTCTGCAGATGGAAAGAGTTAATTCTCTTCTCTTCCCATGAAGATGAGCCTGAAGTGACTCTCTATCTGCCTGAAGTTGTTAGTATACCTCTGGAGCTGAAATGGCGGGGAGTTATTGTTTATATGGAGATAGCACGGGTCCAGCTTCCTCAGTTCTCCTGGAGTTAAGCCTGTAGTGAGTCTGTCTGCCTGGAGCAGATGTGGGGTGCTGGTTCTGTCTCTGTGGAGTTGACAGGCATTGGAGTTAATCTTTCTGCCGCTCCTGTGGACCGGTTTGTTTGGAAATGGCATTGATTGGGCCTGTCTGTAAATGCACAAAGCATGAGCATAAATCTAGTTATAACTATTGAAAGGCATCACTAAAATCAGAATCGGAGGCTGGTGAGGGGCTTCCAATCCTATTAAATTATATGCACATTATTGGAATGGAATTCATTGATCAAAAAGATTCAAAACGTGCTCAGAAGAAACACGTGCCCGAGACAGTGCCAAGTACCGCCCTGACCTTGAATGGCGCATTGTTCTGTTAATCTCCTCACCTCGATGGAGGGCGATTGAAACGGGCGCTCCCACGGTAGAGTACTTGTCAAACAATTGGAAGGACAGTTAGCCCCTCCCAGCAAATAACACATCCGTGATTGTGTCATCGGGCAAATCACTGCGGGTACATTGTCCTGTCTGCGGAACAGAGTCCTAGTTTGGGAATGCCCGAGGCGTTGTTTAACAGACATGGGGGAGGACCTGACATATAGACGCGGGAATTACTCGCGGTGGCCCAACAGATTACCGGGTTCCCGGGCCCAAGCAACGCTCCACAGACAGGGTCGCCCCCTCAGAACGGGAGCTCGCCCCTTCAGAGCCCCATCAGCGGCCCGTGCAGGTAAGAGCAGTGGGGCAGGGTGGGAGGATTTCGACGTACGATGACAATTTATTTAATTTTCCCTCGTCATCGTTGGTCGAAATCCTCCACCTGGCTCACCGCCTTACCGTTCATACCTGCACCGCACGGGCCGTGGCTGAGCCTGCCCTGGAAGTCAGGGAGGCGGTTACCCGAGCAGCCCGCGCCTCACCCGCCACTAAAGCTGCCAGTCTGGTTTCTGGATTAGTGCAACCTTATCCAAACAAGAGCAGGGGAAATCTGTCAGCGATATCTGGACAAACACCAGAATGGGCCTAGCAGCTTCTTGGGAGGAGGCATTCCTTACTGGCACCTGGGTCACACCCTGCCTCGCACACAATGAAGGGCTCGGCTCTGCCCACCCCAAACACCGATGGTGGCCTTATTCATTGGCCTCTTGCTGAATCACATGACAAGGTTCAAACTTTACACTCATTCAATGCCTCAACCGTAAAAAAAAAAAAAAAACACCATACTACTGGCCATCACTCTTGCAGCTTTTTTGGCAGCCACAGCGACGATGCCAATGATTGCATGGGCACGTGCTCTGAACTACCAACTCAGCCTCGGTTGCTGTGCGGATACCTTATAGAGTACTACTTTGCATAGAGCTGGCAGGGAGAACCCGTGTTAGATATCTGATGTGCGCACAGGAAGCTTGCACAGCTGCCGTGCTCTCTATATTCTGTTTAAAGTGAAGTTTGCGCTGCTGCTGTCGATTCGGTGCACCGTCTGTCTATGAGCGTAGCTTGCATTTCTGCTGAGGCAACAGCTGTGCACGTTTTGTGTCTGTGTAAGCCAGTGGTCGAAGTAGGCGGGATCGGCAGAGCACGGCGTGCCCCTACTTCTTTAATTTAGTGGAATCCGTTCCCCTACTTCTTATTAGGTCTCGCCTGACCCAGCGCATGCGCTGGTCTGGCGAGACTTATTGAGAGGGCTCCAAAAAGTGCTACCAGGCCAGCCTAGAGGTACAGTGCATGTGCGCGGGCGCACGCGCCGCGCCTTACCGTACTTTCACTTTCGCGGCCGCATGGCCGCTTTGATGTTTGATCGTGATCACGATTGCGATCACTTTCACTTTCGCTGCCCCACGGCCGCTTTGCATAGCCAATAGGTCTCGCTTTTGGGACCTTATAAGTGTTTAGTTATGCAACTGCTGCATGGCTAAACACTTATAAGGTCCCAAAGGCGAGACCGATTGGCTATGCCAATGCTTGTTTTTAAGAATGCATCCCAGGACTGCAAGCTCCGCACTCGTGGACGTTCAAGGACGGGTGGGTTGGCAGAGAAGGAAATGGACAAGGACAGTGTCCACTTTGTTGTGCTCTATTCCCTGACCTCTGCCTGTGAGGGGTGGGGGCCCTTGGTGCACACCCACGCTGCCAGGGATCAGGTGCGGGACCTCGCGCGCGCTGCGCAATGAACACACTGCAGCCGGTAACTCAGTTGGGCGCAAACTCCCTCGCTCGCCCGACAGTTTATTATTTAACTACGCGCTCACGTCGGGGACGTGAGCGCAACCTACGCAAAGCGTCCAGCGCTCTAGCCGACGGCTAGAGCGCTAACTGTAACATCCCTTCTCAACTCAGTCCTTGACGACAGTTCGATTCTTAGTTCGCCGCATGACTTACTTGGCACGCAAAGTCTCACAGCCGACTGCTGGGCCTGGGGTTCTCCCATAGCTCATACCTGGCGGCCCTTCGTGAGGCCGGGGCCTGGGTCTCAGGTGCCACCTCTGGCCTTGGTTCACCACCGGTGCAGCCGGCGCCGCCTGGCTCAGACTCTGTGCGTTTCCGTGGGTCGGAGCTGGGTACACTCGCCGGGAAGTCCCCGGAATCGTGGCATTCGTCGAGGTCGGTCGCCCCTTGGTCGTCTGCGGGTCTCCTTACGACCTTGAACCATGATATGTTCCGGGTGACCAGGTCTCTCCCTCGGCGCGCGGTCACCATGGTCCCTCGACGGTCGACTACTCTCCAGTATCCTCTTTCATATTGTGTCTTAAACTTTCCTCCCGGCCGGCGCTCTTTTAGGACTACCGTGTCTCCAGCCCGAACCTCTCTTGTCACAGCCCTCCGTGCCTCACTGACTCTGGTATTGCGCATTTGGCGCCTCCGGAACGCCTCTTCCTCGCTGAATGGCAGCGCTACCCAGCCTGGGGCTACTGGTAGCCCGTCCCTGCGAGCTCCGTGGAACATTAGGGCCCAGGGCGCTTGTCGGGTGGAACAATGGGGAGTGCTGTGGTACTCCCCCAGGAATCGCTGCAGTTCTTGTTCCGGGTCTAGCTGTTTGGACACGGCGATGCGTAGTATCTTGTTGATTGTGCGCATGAATCGCTCCACCTCCCTATTGGCTTGGGGCCATTGTGGGGTGATGCGCCTGTGTCTGATGCCGTGTGACTTTAGGAGCTCTTCGAACTCATGTCCTTGAAATGGGGGTCCATTGTCACTCCGCAGCTCCTCGGGGTATCCGAACATCCCGAATACCTTTTCCAGGGCAGGCCCCACATGCACGAAGGCGGTGGATGGTAAAGCCTCTGCTATCGGGTATTTCGAGTAGCTGTCGTTGATGACTAGTGTGACTCGCCCGTCGGGCAGGCTCCCAAAATCCACGCTGATCTTCTCCCATGGGCTTCGCCCATGCTCTTCGGTTATGATGGGCGCCGGTGGTTGGGCCTCCCCTGTTAGTTGGCATGACTGGCAGCTGCGGACGGTGTCGTTGACATAGTCATCCATGCCCGGGAACCACACCTTCTCTCTCATCCGGGCTTTCATCCTCTCCGTCCCCTGCTGTCCCTTGTGGGCTAGCTGTGTCGCTCTTGTCCTGAGGGCCACTGGGACGACAATTCGGGAACCTCTTAGAAGGAGTCCTCCTCTGGTCACGCTCAGCTCGTGGCGTACCCTCCACATGTGTTGAAGGTCCTCTCGGTCTTCACTGGCCCACAAGTTCGCTGCTTGAAGAAAATGCTGCCAGGTTCCCTCGAGGACGGTGCTGTTGACCTTGGCCATTACGGGGGCTTGGTCGGCTGTTTCTCGGAGCTCCTCGAGCGTTATGGCCTGGGGACACGTCAGTGCCGCCACCATGTCAAGGTGCCCTTCGGCCTCATCCTCAGTGTCTTTGTGCTCGGGCGCACTGCAATGTTCTGGGTGTCGGGACAGGAAGTCCGCTGGGTTTTTGGCCCCTGGTCGGTATATTACACTCAGGTGGTATTGTTGCAGGCCGATGGCCCACCGCTCTATGCGTGGGGGCGGGTGTGGCGCTGTCACTAGGAATAGCAGCACCAGCAGCTGATGGTCGGTCACCACTGTGAACGGATGTCCACATACATACAGATGGAAGTGACGACAGCCCCATCGGATCGCTAGTGCTTCCCGCTCAATTTGGGAATATCGCTTTTCTGTGTCTGTGAGGGCCTTGCTAGCATATGCAAGAGTTGCCCATTGCCCCGGTCCTTGCTCTTGTGTCAAGACTGCCCCTAGCCCTACGGGGCTGGCATCCACCAGGATTTCGGTCTTCTTGGTCGGATCAAGATAGACCAGTGTCGTTTGGTCAAGTAGTGCCTCCTTGATCGCCTCAAACGCCCTTTCTTCGGTGTCAGTCCACTGCCACATTACGTCGGTCTTGGTGAGGTGCCGCAGTACGTGGCCATCCCCAAGAAACTGCGTACTTCCGCCACTGACGCGGGGGCCGCAGCCATTTTGATGGTGTGCGACTTGCCGGGGTCTACTTGGATGCCTTCCTTGGTAAAGATGTAGCCAAAGAATTTGATTCTCTGTTGAAACAGTGGGCACTTCTCGCGGTTTAGGGTGACTCCGTGCTCTTGTAGCCGCGCTAGGGTGGCCCGGACATGTCGGTAGTGCTCCTCCACTGTTTTGGAGTAGATGAGGATATCATCGCTCACGTTCAGAATGCCAGGGAGTCCGACCAGGATGTCTCTAATCGTGATCTGGAAGATTTCGGCAGCCGATTAGATCCCAAAATTCAGGCGTCTGTATCGCCTTAGCCCTAAGTGTGTGCTGAAGGTCGTAATGTAACGGCTCTCCTTTGCTAGGGTGAGTTGGTGGTACCCTGCATTTAAGTCCAGTTTTGAGAACCATCGGGCGCCGTTTAGATCAGATACAATGTCATCCATGGTCGGCGTGATATTCCTTTCTCTTTTGATGGCCTTGTTTGGGAGGCGCATTTCGATGCATGGCCGGATCTTCCCAGGTTGTCGTGGCTTCTCGGCTATCACCATCGGTGATACCCATGGTGTGGGTCCTGTGACCTTCTCTATTACACCTTGTTCCTCCAACCTTCGGAGTTCCTCCTCTACTAGCGGGCGTAGGTGGAACGGAATGCGCCTGTGCCTAAGGGCTGTCGGTTGTACAGCGGGGTCTATGTGGAGCGTACCGGCGGCCTTTTGATCTTCCCTAGTCCTGAAAATTGGCCTTGAAACGCTTCCAGCAGGTCTTCGACTTGCCTGTCTTGGACTACTCTGAGAAATGTGATCAGCCCTAAATCTTCTGCCGCGTGGCCGCTGAGTAATGTGTCTACTTCCTGGTTGATTACATGAATATCGATGACGATTTCTGCCTTTTCTGACTGAACTGCCACCGTCATCTTTCCTTTCAGCGGAAGCGGCGTGTCACTTCCATAGGCGAAGATCTTGGCCTTCGACGGTCGGAGCTCTGGCCTCGGTCTGAGGCGGTTGTACTGTTGCACGCCCATCACCGTCACCGACGCGCCGGTGTCTATCACGGCGTTCACCTCCGATCCAGCTACTAGTATGTCACATCGTGGCTGTGGTCGCCGGGTGCTTTTGAGGGCTCTGGTGAATGACACAAGGTATGTTTCTTCTCCATCGTCGGACTCAGTGCTTGAGTCGGGATACTCCCTGGTTTGGTCCCTTCTGGGCCTCGGCTGCGACGACAGCGACGTGTGTGACAGTTGTCGTACCAGCTTCCTCACCGGCCTGTCTCGCTTGTAGCTGCTTCTCTGAGTCTTCCTGCGACAGACCGATGCAAAGTGGTTGTCGATGCCACAGTTAGTGCACGTTTTCCCTCGAGCCGGGCATGTCTTGAGGGGGTGGTCGTCGTATCCGCAGTATCCGCATTGCTTGGCTTGATCCGGGGCCCGCCGTTCGCGGGGCCTCTGTGGCCGTTCTTTCCTCCGGACCGCGTCCGTCTTCTCCACCTTCACCTCCACACTTCTGTCAGCTCCTTTTACCAGGGCCAGGTCCATCTCTTCTGCGCGCCCCGAAGACAAATCGTGTGCTCTGGCTAGGACGAGAATTTCGTTCAGCGCGATGTTGGGTTTGCGAAGTATCAGGCCTCGTAGTGTTTTGCTCCTGATTCCCAGTAACAGTTGCGCCCTGATTTCTTCTTTGGCCCGGTCTCCTACCAGGTCTGCGAGGGCTCTCAGCCTCGCGTGGAACGCGTCAACCGACTCCCCTTCGCGCTGTTTCGCTTGGCGAAGTTTGAAGTGTTCATAATCAGGGTTGACTTGGGGGTCAAAATGTGCATTCAGAGCCGCCACCGCTGCTGCATAGTCATTCGGGGGTCCCGTGTCGGGCAGGTGTTTGAATAAGAGGTAAACTTCCTCTCCTGCATAGTGTAAGAGGAGGGAGCGTATCACCGCTCCGTCAGTCTCTCTGGACCCAAAGAAGTAGTTTTCCAGCCTGCCCAGCCATGTCTGCCACCGCGGGGCGGCGGTCGTGGGGTCTGAGGCTTCGCTAAAAGGAGGCAGCACTCCCGAAGCGGGGTGATGGGGCAGCGCCCCTGCTGGGCCGGGCGTCTCAGTATCGCTCATGGTGGTGTCGAGACCACCGACGTGTGTTCAGTGACTGTGCACTCACTTGAGTAGTTGGCAGCAGCACGTGGGCAGGTGCGGTGTGCTGCGCGGCTAGGCGAGGCCTTCTTGGATAGGCAGCTGGAGGCCGAGTTCCTGGGGTTCAGCAGTCAACCCTCGTCGCCAATGTTGTGCTCTATTCCCTGACCTCTGCCTGTGAGGGGTGGGGGCCCTTCCACGCTGCCAGGGATCAGGTGCGGGGCCTCGCGCGCGCTGCGCAATGAACACACTGCAGCCGGTAACTCAGTTGGGCGCGAACTCCCTCGCTCGCCCGCCCGTTTATTATTTAACTACGCGCTCACGTCGGGGACGTGAGCGCAACCTACGCAAAGCGTCCAGCGTTCTAGCCAACGGATAGAGCGCTAACTGTAACACACTTCTCCTGCTCTGCTGCTGGCAGCTGCCCCGTCTCTTTCTTCCTCTTATTCCCTCTCTTTCTGTCTTGCTGAAAAACGTGACTTCAAGAAACTCTTCTTACCCTCTTTTTCCTCTCCTATCGTTTATTTGTTCCCCTGTGAAATGGACCCAAAAACAGAAAAACACTTTTACTTGAAATGTCATTCTATTTTAAAGTGAAGAGAAATAAAACGTTAAATATATGAAAAATAACTAAATAAAGCAAGACAGAGTGGTCACAAAGTGGTCAGAACAACATTGTTTTCTCCGGGTGGGTAAGTGCACCATTCTTGGAGGTACTGAAATACCTGGTTGGTGGGTGGATTGGAAAACAAAATGTGTACTGCGCCTCTGTGTTCATGGAAGTGGTCTTTTTAAACCACGGGTACTCATAGTACGGCCCGCGGGCCGGCGGCGGCCCGGCAAGCCTTCCGTGGCGGCCCGCAGACCTTACAGACATCATACCTGTGTGTTTTTTACATCGCCGGTTGCAGCAGCGTGGAGCTTCTGGGGCCCGGGCGATTTCTTTTAAAGACCATTAACTTGTAAATGAGGCTTTGTTGAATTTCACCTCTTCTTAGCGCCCCTGATGCAGTGGCGCTAAGAAGAGGTGAAATACAATAAAGCCTCATTAACAAGTGAACGGTTTTTAAAACACCTGTTAAGTACTTGGGTGCGGCGGCGGCTGTGTGTTTTCTCGGAAGCTGTCTCAGCACGGGTGAGGTGTCAAAGGGTGAGGAGAACAGCAGGGTGAGGTGACGGAGGGCAGCAGGGAGTGAGAGCAGCAGGTGAGGTGACAGGGGGAGGAAGACAGAGTGCGCAGAGGGAGGAAGACAGAGGGAGAGGGGGAAGACAGAGGGAGACCGATAGGGAGACAGACAGAGAAGGAGGGAGACAGAGGGGGAGGGAGGGAGAGCGAAAGGGAGACAAACAGTGATTCAGAGAGAGAGAGAGAGAGGGAGGGAGACGGAGAGAGAGAGGGAGACAGAGGGAGGGAGACAGACGGAGGGAGAAAGATGGAGAGAGGGAGGGAGACAGACGGAGAGAGAGAGAAGGAGACAGGGAGACAGAGAGGGAGACCGAGAAAGGGAGACAAACAGAGTGAGTGAGACAGAGGGGGAGAGAGAGAGTGATAGAGAGAGGGAGGGAGGGAGACGGGGAGAGAGAGTGGGAGGGAGACAGAGATAGAGAGGGAGGGAGACGGAGAGAGAGAGGGAGACAGAGAGAAAGGGAGACCGAGTGAGTGAGACAGATGGAGGGAGACGGAGAGAGGGAGACAGAGGGAGGGAGATGGAGAGAGGGAGGGAGACAGACGGTGAGAGAGATAGAGAAGGAGACAGGGACACATAGGGAGGGAGACATAGGGAGACGGAGACAGGGAGGGATAGGGAGGGAGGGAGGCAGAGAGAGAGAGAGAGAGAGAGAGAGAGGGAGAGAGAGAGAGAGAGAGGGAGGGAGAGAGAGAGGGAGGGAGGGAGACAGACAGAGAGAGGGAGGGAGGGAGACAGAGAAAGGGAGACAAACACAGAGAGGGAGACAGAGGGAGAGAGAGAGAGATAGAGGGAGAGAGGGAGGGAGGGAGGGAGAGGTAGGGAGACAGACTGAGACAGACAAGAGGGAGACAGAGGGAGACAGACAGAGGGAGGGAGAGGGAGGGAGACAGAGAGAGGGAGAGGGAGGGAGAGGGAGGGAGACAGAGAGAGGGAGGGAGAGGGAGGGAGACGGAGGGAGAGGGAGGGAGACAGAAAGAGGGAGGGTGACAGGGAGGGAGACGTAGAGAGAGGGAGGGAGACAGAGAGAGGGAGACACAGTGAGGGAGACAGAGGGAGAGAGAGAGAGAGGGAGGGAGAGAGAGAGAGGGAGGGAGACGGAGCGATAGATAGATAGATAGATAGATAGATAGATAGATAGATAGATAGATAGATAGATAGATAGATAGATAGATAGATAGATAGATAGAGATGTGTGAATGCCGGGTCTGGTGGCTCAGTGGACGAAGGCGTCCGCTGCAGGGGCCTGTGTTCAACCTCATGGTCATAGGTTTTTTTTTGCTCTAGCCCCGCCTCCTCCCCCACTGCCCCCGCCCCCACCGGTGCGGCCCTCAGCCACAAACCACACTGTAAATTTGCCCCCCGAGAGAAAGTTTGTGAGTACCCATGTTTTAAACCATACTGCTTACATTATGTAAGCATATAAGCAATGGACATTGAAATGGTCCCTCCTGGGCCCTTAACTTTTCAGGCAAAAACATTAATTGACTTCTGAATAATGAGTGTAAAAGCGTTAAGGTAACCATGCTGTTCCTGCTTACATTTCACATGCCTTACTTAGTCTTGCATTACCTATGAGTGTTTGCTTTTTCCAGGATGTTATTACTTTATTTTTTTTTCCAGGCAGCATATTACTCTTTTCTAGTACATCATTTGAATTGAGTCGCATCCAGGGGGCAGATTTATGTTTCCTGGCGCATCCCTGCAAATCAGCAGGGATGCGCCAGGAAAGATGCGTCACACAAGTTTACCCTTGCGCCACCACAGATGCGCCACATTTACAATGCAGCGCATCATGGTGCAAGGATAAACAGATGCATGATGCATCTGATGGCATAAGGGCGGCGCATTGCTGGAGTCGTGTCGCAAGCACGACGCAACTCCAGCAATGCTCAGTGGCTGCCCATACCGAACATGCTGCGTCATGCCTTACGCCTGCTTCAAGCAGGCGCAGGGTTTTGAGGCAGCAGCGTTTGAAAAGTGACTCAGTGAAATCTTGTAGATTCCACTGCGTCACTTTTCCGAGGCTTTTTCCGATGGAACTCCCACAGTGCATACATTAAACCTGACGCAGGTTTAATGTAGCGCAGGGCTTTACAACGTGACGCATCTCCCTGGATGCATCATGTTGTAAATAAGGCGCAACATGGCGCATGGTTTACGCCGCCGCTGCGTCACAGAAGTGACGCAATGGCGGCGTAAATGTCTCGCAAGGGGCTTGTAAATCTGCCCCCAGATTTTTATAGTGGGCACAATTGGGTTGCAGCTGAAGGCAGTGCGAGTTTCTCTCAGTGGAGCAGTAACATGTTCAGTGTGGGAGAGGATGTTGCACTATGGCCAGAGCTACCGAATTTGGAACTGGGAACCAGGTTCAGACGTCATGACCAATCCCCAAAACCACTCTCCTGAGGGAGCACATTCCCATGTTAGACCTGAGAAGGCCTTGTTAGACCTTAGAACCCCTGGTGTCTTAGCACCAACAGGTGGACCCTAGCGGGGGCAAGTGTGGGTTAACGTTGAAGGCCTGTCCACCACAATCCATACTGTTACTGACTCTAGTCGAGAGGCAGGCCTAGGAAGCAGCACACCCCAGAGCGGCAGTGACTCTTTCACTGAGGTCACACACCATTCAGGCCATTCCGCCTCACCCATTGGTACTTCCATTAGCCTTTTTCAGCAGCAGTAGCTGCAGCTCACCAGGGATCGGCAATGCAGGATTTGCAAGTACACCAAACTAAGTTTGCAAAATTCAAGGTCTCCCTGCTTCATGCACAAGCACTTTTAACATGTGCTGCCTGCTTTAGGGCCAGTAGAATTATGCAGCAATGGAGGACACAATTATGCTGCAGTGTTGACTAAATTATGCAGAATAAAATAGGCTGCAGCGTAATGCAGTATATTTTCTGATACTGTAATATTTTGACATTTTTACACGTTAACAGTCTGTGCAAAGATTTTGCCTTATTAGAACCAGTGCAACATAGAAATGCAGCAGTGAGAAAAGTGTCCAGTCAACGTTTACAAAGGGCTTGCCACTTCACAGCAATACAAATCACATTTTTTAGTGACTTTTGATCCGTTTGAATTTATTAGTTAAAATCGTCAGATTATGCAGCAGATGTTTTATGTGGCAAATATGGCAGAGCCATGCTTATGTGAAAAAACATTTGCAAACTAGGATATTTTGCCATCCATGTTTGAACTGCTCTTGTGGAAAAAGGGAGAAGTGCTGATGACAGAAACTCCATGGCTCAGAGACAAATGGCTTGTGATTCCACTTTTAAGCGTATTTGAGACATTCTGTGATTGGGAACGTATCCCACTTTGTGAATGTATTTTAATGTCAATAACTCATATTAAATCTTAAATAAACATGTGTATCCATTGGTTGAATTAAATGACACAATAAGCTGTAAGTGAAATGCCAAACAAATACTAAAAATTGGGATGTTTTGCTCTTTCAGGCCACACCTCTGACTCCGCCCACTGGCCCAATCCTCGGATTCTTCCCGCCCTCTGATTCTCTGCCCACAGTTCCCCTACATTTTTTCCCCCATTTCGACCACTGGTGTAACCATACTACTGCAATGCGTTCACTAGTGTGTGTGAAATCCTCACTAATGGTGCCCGTGCTGCACCTCTTCAGCGTGCAAGCGAGAGAGATTGAAGTATTCGTTGCTACTGGCAGTGCTGTACCTTTTCTATGTGTTTTTCTGCCCAGCGTAACAGCCAGGGCCGGCTTTAATACCGGTGGCGCCCTGTGCGACAATGTTTGTCGGCACCCCTCCAATGACCACCTCTGCCACGGATTCCCTCACTAGCACCCTATAACAGTGCACCTCAAGTCTCCAAAACCACTGTCTCTCAGATTCATTTAGTATTAAAGCACCACTCAATACCAGTGTAAGGTGTCAGAGCACTTTACATCACACACACATTACAAAAAGACAATCACTCAATAGCAAATGTTACATCAGACAGGTCTACAAGGTGTAGTTTACGAGTGACATGTCATCGATACTGGTAGGGAATATCCTTTGAGTCCCTAATCTGAAAAAAGCACAAATTCAGAATTTAAAATGTAACGTCATTGTTAGGGGTTCTCTTTAATAATATGAATTGTTTTCTGCCCAAATGAACCCTTTTCACAAGATTAGGATGATGAAAGACTGGCCAAAAAAACATATAGCTCTAACATATACCTTGCAGTTTGCATGCAGCTCTAGAGTGACAGTTAATAGCTCACTGTTCTATATTCGGATTTTGACTGATAAAGGACAAGTTACAAAAGGAGCTCTCTTACAGAAACAGTAACCCTTTTCAGGCAACGCGGTGAGAATCTGGAACTCACTTCCGCCTCAGCTCCGGACCACCACCTCTTCCCAGGCCTTCAAAACTGACCTCAAAGCTCTCCTCCTTCAAAGACACTTCCAAATTTAATTCACGCCCTCTATTTTCTGAAGGAAGTCTTTCCATTATAAGAAATTCTGTTCTCCATGCCTATAGAAGTGCCTTCCCAGTGTGCTTTTGTGTTTTGAGTGTCTGCCATTTAGTGCAGTATTATACCTCTACTTGTACTTTGTACTCTTTTGTAACATGCACACGTCACCTTTCCTTTTGTAACGTATCGTTTGCTACCTCTTGCATTTTGTTTGCTTTTGATTCATGTACAACGGCCACCACTGCCTCATGTAACGTAACTTTTGTTTTAGTGTTTTGAGTGTCTGCCATTTATTGCAACTTTTTACCTCTGTGTACTTTGTATGCTCTTGTAACCTGCACACGTCACTTTTTCCTTTTGTAACGTATTGTTTGCTACCTCTTGTATTTTGTTTGCTCCTGATACTTGCACAATTGTCACTATTGCCTCATGTAACGTAACGTTTGATTTTGTAACATGCTCACTTGTAATTTTTCTCCTTATGTATCATTACTGCTCCTATTGTGAAGCGCTCTGACACCTTCGGGTAAAGTCCGCGCTATATAAAAACGCATTAAATAAAATAAATTAAATAAAATAAAAACCCTCTGACCTATTTACATTATATACACTTTGTTATCTGCATAGTACACGTTCTTAGCAGGAGGCGTTTTAACCATTGGTGCTACCTTCAGATGAGGCAAAACTTAAACTAGACAAAACTCTGTCTCTTTCAAGGGAGATGATTAATCACAAGAGTGATCTTGACATTTTAATTGATGCCTGTAATTTGCCGCTGGCCAGGAACTGGCAAGCAGGTGCTTCGAAAATGATAATATACTTGCAAAAATGATGCCCCCACCCCAAGTCAGCGCCCGGTGCGATGGCACCGATCACCCAGCCCTAGAACCGGCCCTAGTACCAGCGACATTTCTACTGCCGCTGCTCATGCTGTAAGTGTTATCTGTGTATAGTGTAAAAAAGCCTTTCAGTGCTCTGCCCGTGCTGCACTTGTTCACTTGTTCTTTGGGCGAAGAAAGCTGGCATCGCTGCTCTAGCCACCATGTTGTGGGTGTTGATTGCTTGAACAAGTGCTGCCCATGCATTATCAATTCTGTGAAGCCAAGCTGCTTCCTGTGCCGTGCATCTTATATGTGTGAAGGGTGTTTGCACAGTTGTGTGTGTGTGAAAATGTTGTGTCTGCCCACGGTGCATGCAGTGGGCTCCTATAAGAGGGCAGCCATTTTAGTGCCACATTAGGTACATCCAGCGCACCAGCCGCTGGGACCCCCTTCCACGGGAGTCCCTCCTATGTCCGGCACCTCTGCCACATCATTTCCAGTGTGCAGTGGGATGGGGACAGGTATTTCAACCTGCCCCCACCAAATGGCCATTCTCTTTGTTCCCTACTGGACACGCTGCCACCCTCTCAAATGCTAACCCTGCATGTCGGCGATATGGCGGCCAAAGTAATTGAACGTATTAATGTATGAATTTGTGTTGCAGGCGGAGTTACAGGGCAATCCGAAGGCTGATTGGTACATAGGGGTACCCTCTTCAGGAGCACAATAGAGGTGCCTTATGCCAAACCCCAGGAGACTTCACAGCATGACCCTGGATGAAAACGGCACACGCTAGTCCTTCGGGCGGTTGTAAGCCTGAGCAACTGGGGGCTTGCCTTGCAACGCTCCGCCCCTAAAAAGGCGTTAGTAAAGTTATGAACTGGTGGTCCACAGTATTTAAGGGGGATAATCCCCACATAAATGGTAGCACCGATTGGGTTAGCCACTGTGCAGTTTGACTTATCAGGCAGGCAGGGCAGCTTAGGTCAGTCACCGCTGTCTGCTGTTGGATCGCTCGTAAGTTATCCCACCACCTTTGCGTACTTCTTGTACGAAATAAACCTGAAGCATACTGTTTTCCAACAAAACTTGTGTGGACTGATTATTTTGTGCAGCGCGACCAATCACTGCTAAGCGGAGGACGGTTGCCGATATCAGCACTGTTATTCTGCATGAGAAGGAATCTTGCCCATCTGCAGCCTGTGTGATTTTTTTTAAAAAAAAGTGTAGTTGACCATTACTCTCATCTGTAAATGTACGCACTTGCCTCACACTGTGCCTGGTCAGTGATTGGCATCTAAACAGGTCGAAGTAGGTATCAACCTGTCCAAAACATTTCTGCTCTCACCATGCTTAAGGCTGTGTCTACCCAAGTACACAACACATGCACACCTGTAAATACCCCTAAAACTACTCCAAGCTGGCCTATACAGCTACAGAGAAGCTCCAAAGGTGGAAAACAACGATACAAATGTAGTTTTCAAATGTATGCGAATCTGAGGTTCGCCTTTTATCCCGAGATTCTAAGTTTCAGCTCAAACACCTTCATCTTTTGAGGAACAACTAAGCCAGAAGTGGTTTGGTTTAAGTGGAAATTGCAGGACTATCCCATGCCTTTGAAAAGCTGGCAGTTTTGGGGTAGAAACAGTCTCTTGCCAAGTGAGCATATCGATGATGACTGATTGTTGCCCAGCCCTAACTACCTTTCAGAGTCACTGTGGCACTTTGAGAAATACAACCGCTTCCCTGTAATCTAGTCTGGCTCTACCTAGAGATTTCCAGGCATGCCTACTACCATATCAATTTTCTGTTTTATGGCTAAGAGTGTTTGCTCTACGTTGCTGTCCATCCACGCACCAATATAATGGTCGATCTAGACTCAAAGAGAAAACATTGAATCTGAAAGACTATCACCCAACCTCTTGCTCCTCAGCTCCTTAAGCCAGGGATGGATCACCAACGGCTCGGATCCTTATTGTCCAAACTTCTTAGCTAGACACTCAACCCAGTGTCCCCATGTGTGGTGGACCTGACTGAGGCAAGCCTTACAGTGGGAGCGGTCTGGGCCTCTTTGATAAAGGCTTGGTGTGCCCACTTATGCGAACATCAGATTCAGGTGCTGATGCCCTTTTCTTCTGTCACTTTTACATCTGCTTGTCATTATCAGGTAAGTTTCTGGAGATGGAGTTCCCCACCAGCTGGGATAATGCTGAGAGGGACTGGATACATTTGATCCTGCAGTGTCTGTCTTTTGAGCACATACATCTTCTGTGGTCTATTTTCGGGATAATCTTGGCCTATGAAACTTGACATGGATTGTATGCCAGCCAATGCCATTCTGGCACCTGAGTTTGATATATTGATTACAGGGTACTAGGAAGGTGCCCAAGGCCATACCAAGGGATGATGGACTGTTCATTGCATTGGATCTCCTCTTTTATTCAGGCAGATGTTCAGGGGTCTCTTTGTGTCTCCTGTGGATTCAGGGCTTTTTGGGATGTCTCCATAGGGTTGGTAAAAGTTACCATCAGCAGACCCCTAGTGCTAACTTCTGATAAAGCCATATACCATCTGAGATTGAAACTCATATATGGGGGTCTGCTCTCTTTTAGACCCGCCTCCCCAGTAACGAAAACATTTGTAAACCTTTTTCCCGTTCAACAGAACAGATGGCTACGTCTACCATGTGAGAAAATATATAAAACAAATTCACTCATTTTGGCCTTTAAAAGAAGTAGAGTTGAGCTGTATACTTTGCGTGCATTTTTCTACACGCCCCAATAGGCCTGGTAAGCCATTCTGAAGAAAGAGCGAGACAAGCTTTACAAAAGAATTTCCATTGAAGCCTTAAAAATAAATCTCTGCATCTTTGGTAAAAACTTTGTTCTTGATCCTAATATCTAATTATGCAATCATAACAGCAACCGACATTATTGAAAGAAAACAATACACTTGGCTTGTTCCACAAAGTAACCAAAACACCGCCTTTCCCCTTCCCCACCTCACCTGTTGCTCAGCAGGTTCCCTGACTCTCTTCAAATCACTCAGAACCACACCCACAGTGATGTAGAAAGATTATATTGTATTATATCAAACTGTGTTTGTATAAAGCTAAACTTCTTGCGCTGCATAGATCCGAGGTACTGGAAGGTTGCTAGTATTTTTTTAAAATAAAGATAGATATATATATAAATATATATATATATATATATATATATGTACATATATATATATATATATTATATATATATATATATATATATATATATATATATATATATATATATATTACCTACTGGCGGTCGCCAGTAGGTAGTTATAGTTAGGACCCCTTTTCCATAGGAAATCCGCAACATTCTATTTTGAATAACTTTGGCGCCGGTCGATGAATCCTCGCGAATTTCTCAAAATAGGTGGGGCGCTACGGTCCGGCTCCTACCCTGAAAGTCTCGGGGGGATTCGTCAAGCGGGGGCTGAGATAAAAGGGGGGTCCCAAAACGCGTTTTTCCCATGCATTTTTCCATAGGACCTTTAGACAGAGCTACAGCCCGAACGGCTGAACAGAATTACTAGAAATTTGGCAGAGAGGTAGTCCCTAGGTCAAGGAAGTGCCTTTTGTAGGTTTGGTGTAAATCTGTTCAGTAGATTCTGAGAAAATAGCCTTTAAATCAATATATATATCTGAGCCCGCTTACGGTACGCTTACCGTACGCTTACCGTACGCGTACGGTGGCGTGCGCGAGCGCGATTCTGATTGGCTCTTAGATCTTAGTAAACATTCGAATCGGCCGAAACCAGGAAGCGACGTCCGCCATTTTGTCTCTCGCACTGTTATTTATCAAACATGATGCCCAAAAACATGTTACGGGGCTGTTTTGACAACTCCCTCCCACACAGTCATGTTGAGGGAGTCCCCAAACATCCCCCAAGAGCAAAAACGGGGTTTTTTTTTTTCGGCAATTTCGGTGAGTACGCTTACCGTACGCTTACCGTACGCGTACGATTAAAAAAAAATAAAAAAAAAAACACTATCCACACTTACCCCACCCCCTGTGCTTTTGGTGGCCGCAGCCCACCTAATGTACAGGGCTTATTAGACCTGTGAAAAAAAACTAAATTTTGGCAACATGAAATTATAAAATCGAAATAAAAAAAACACTATCCACATTGACCCCACCCCCTGTGCTTTTGGTGGCCGAAGGCCACCAAATGTACAGGGCTTATTAAAGTTGCTAAAAACCGTGCACGGAACGAACTGGGTTAAGTGGGCGCGCACGCCTCGAATGGCGTAAAGTAACTTAGCATTTAAAAAACCGTACAAATTCACTGAAAAAACCATAGGTTTCACACACGTTATAGTTAGGAATTAGCATTTAAAAAACCTTGCAAATTCACTGAAAAAACCATAGGTTTCATACATGTTATAGTTAGCGGAAATTTTACTGATAAAAAACCAATGAAATTGCCCCGTTATAGTTAGTGATGGCAACTATAACTCACGCGACCGCAATCTTCTGCTGATGACATATGTGTCTTTATAAAAAAAAATATTTGTAATATATGTATAGCTAAAAATGTATGGAAGAAGACATGGGCAAATAAGTGTCTAAATACAGTATTAGCATCAGCAGAGGATTGCGGTCGCGTGAGTTATAGTTGCCATCACTAACTATAACGGGGCAATTTCATTGGTTTTTTATCAGTAAAATTTCCGCTAACTATAACATGTATGAAACCTATGGTTTTTTCAGTGAATATATATCTATATATATATAGATATATATAGATATATATATATATATGTTGGTAACAAGGACAAATGTATCTTTTGTCCGCCAGACATGGGTATCACTCCTTGGCCTGGTTCCTCGATTTAAAATCTAGATTTTCACTTCAATGTAAACCTTACTTTATCTCATCAAACCTAGGTTATGGCAAATGTGTTGTATGTTGGTCTTGTGTGTATCTATGGATAATGACACTTTATTTGTGTGATTAATAATAACCAATACAAAAAGGAACGATCAATGTAAAAAGGATAATTAAAATTGAGTCAAATAATAATGTATATATACGGCTTAATCCTAAAACCACCATATGGTGTTTTGTTTTCTAAGACGCAATGAAATGTTGTTCCTTTGACTGCACCGGACAAGTTTTTAGTGGTAACCAGACTGCATAGGGCCGTCCTCTGGATGAATTCCATACTGTGCCATAGTTGACCTGTCCATTAGGGCTTGTCGGGCATGATAGATGAACTTAGCAAAATTAGCCATGTGCGTCACCGTGTCCAGCAAATATAGCTGAAGGACTGCCTCCTTTGCCGTCCGCGTGCCCACTTGGAGGAGAATGGGCCTTAGATGGATTTGGCAGATTGACAACAGGGCGGGACAGCATAGTAAAACGTGGGCCAGTGTTTTACGCTTGTAATGGCAGAGACGACACACCGTAATCGCTGGTCTTACTTTCACTGAAGGATACAGGTATTTAAAGGAAGCATGTGCAGTCTAGCTGCAAGAATCTTTTGTAGGGCTTGCCTCCCCACCGGCTGTGTGAGGTGTGGTTTGAGGCCATATGGAGTGTGAAGGGAGCTTTGGGTCTCGTGAAAGCCTCTAGCTGTAAAAGCTTCAATATCCAGTTTTCGAAAGCATGATCTTACTTGTTTTTTTATTGATGTTTTAATAGTTGTATACTTAATTACATTGGGGTCCCAGTTCTCTATAGCTAGGTTCAAGAGGTCTTTGGCTGAGGCAAGACAGGTTGACCACGGGTTGCCCGGGTTTTTAAATATTTTGTTTATAACAAACTTCATTGAGTTCTCTGGGGCCATAGTGGTTAAGTAAAAGTATTTTGCCAGACTTGCCAGTTCTTCCACAGATTGTCGGTTAAGGTTAAATTCCAAGCGAATTAGAGTGTTCCTTGTGCACAGCGGAAGACAGAGTAGCTTTTTATAGGCTGCACAGTTGATCTTTTCAAGGTCTTGCACCAATTTGCCTGGGAACGCCTGTATCGCATAGTTGAGGGAAGGTAGTAATTTTGCCCTCAAGACTCGTTGAATAGCCGTGGTCGTTGGACTTTCCAAAGTGGCGTTAAGTTTACAGATGGCGTAAGTAACCATTTTGCCTTTCTGCTGGAGCTTATGTCGATGAGCCTGTGTCCGGCCTGTTTCACTGAGCCATACTCCGAGATAATTGTACGATTGTGTGCTGGATAATGTTAATGGTCCTAGACTCCATTTAATTAACTTCTTTTTCGGATGACGGCCAAAGATCACTATCTTAGATTTCGTTGGGTTTGCGACCAGCTTGTTTTTGGCATTATACTCTGCTAGTGCTGTTAGGCCTTTTTGAAGGTCAACTTTGGTATGGTCCAGGAGAACCAGGTCGTCTGCATACTGTATCAACTGGATTCTGGTTCCCCCAATCCTGGGAGTCGCCAGAGTTGCTCCGTGCAGTGCGTTACCCAGATCTGCTGTGTATAGATTAAAAAGCAGTGGGGCAAAGACACAGCCCTGCTTTAACCCGTGATCTGTGCAGATATTTTCTGTCGCTGTTTCGCACAAGAGTTTAACTCTTACCCAAGTTTGCGTATACAGCGATCTGATGGCTTGTAGTAGTTTCGGGCAGATATTCCAACAGGCCAATTTCTTCCATAGGATGTTTCGATCTACCCCGTCAAATGCTGCTGTGTAATCAATAAAGCAGGCAAAAAGTGGCTGATTGTCCAGAGCCGTTGTTTGTTGTACTAAATATGATAGGGCAATGATATTATCTAAGGTGGAGCCTCCCGGGCGAAACCAGGTCTGATAGAAAGGAAGCAGATTCTCCTTACTAACCCAATCCACTAGTTCCATCAGGAGAGTGCTTGCATAGGCCTTGCCCTCAACGTCCAATAAGGCAATCATGCGGTAGTTCTTAGGGTCCGTGATTGGCCCTTTTTTGTAGATTGGATGTAATAGAGATCCCCTCCAGGAATCTGGGACGTCCTCCAAGAGCCTACACTCCGCATACAACTGTCCCAAATTCTCACCCCAAAAGTTGATATCCTCTCTGAAGTGGGAGCCTGGCAGGCCATTTGGTCCGGGGGCTCCATTGTGGCGTATTGTTTTCAAAATTGTTCGTATTGCCTGTATTTCAGCAAGTATGGTATTGGCTGGGGGGTCCATGGATTCAATCGAAGTTTTATTTAGATGTTCCCCGAAAGTTGTTATTTCAATTGGGTTTTTCTTTGAATCGTTGGTGTAGAGAGTTTTTACGTGGGCTGACCAAGTACTTGCATCAAGTGAGTTCTCTCTACTGGAAATTCTATTGATTACCTTATTTATATATTGCCAAAACTCTTGAGATTTACTGGGAGCAAGCAACTCGAAAATCTTCAGCCATTTTTCCTCTGTAAGTTCACGTTTTACTTGCCAGACCACTGTTGCATGACTGTTTGCCGCTTGTTTTAAATCTTTCTTTGCAGTTACCGATCTGGTTGCTCGATAGGCTCTGTGTTTGGAATTGAGTACTCTTGAGCATTTCTTGATTGCTGGTTGGTATCCCAATTTATAAGCAGTGTTTACATGGATTCTTTGATTATCGCTCCCTCGAAGTTGGTGGGCTAAGTCATATGCGAGTGAGCCCCATTCTCCTATTCTGCCCTTGTCATTATGGCCAGTCTGCCAGCCTTTCCATGTTAGTTTCCATGAGGCAATCTTATGGCTTGGAAATGGTCCCCATTTGATTCTTCTAAGGAGTCTATATAACTCTTCTCCCTTTGTGGCTCCAATACAGCGAAGAGTATACCATGTTTTCGCACTACTGGACAACTTTAAGATAAGAGCAGCATGGTCACTTTCGATCCGGGGGTGGACATTATAATTTAACATGTGTTTTTGTAGGCTCTCACTCAGTAGAATGTAATCTATTGTTGTCTGGTTGTTGTAAGTGGGTGGTATCAATGCTGTTGGGTTATCTTTTGTAGTTAAACAGTGTGTCGTTGCCAGCTTGTAAACCCGCATTAGGGCATTGAATCTTCTGGTGCTTCCATTATGGGGATTTTCAGGGATCATTTGCCCTATGTCATGCATGTTAGGATCGCCCAGAATAATGGAATCCATGCCTGCATACAGTAGTAATAGAGATTCAATCTCGTTTAATAGCTGGTTAAGTTTGTCGTTTGCGCCCGGCCCGTAGCGGTTGTAATAGACATTGATTAGGAGTATTGATGATGGGCCGTCTGTCGTAATCAGGCCTTTCAAAATACCAGCCAAAATCATGTCTGATGTGTTCTGTATTACTGAAAAATTTACTTTTAGTGCATGCTTGACGTATGTTGAGATGCCCCCAGACGGTCTCCCGAAAATATTGGCCTTTATTGCGGGTTTGAAATATTCAGCATAACCCCCAATTGGTGTTGAAGAAGTAGCCCATGTTTCCCGTGCACAGATTATATCTGCTCCTGCTAGGAATATGATTGCTCCTGGACTTTGCAAAACTTTTTGTAACCCGGCAACATTCCAAGACATTATATTGATTGTTTGATTACTCGCAGTGGAGCTGTTGTGCTGGATGTGGCCGGTGATGATATTTGTTGGTACCGGATGATTACCCGGCAAATAGCCAATATTAATATTAGGAGCTAGAATTTAAGGCCTGAGGGAGCCAGGTCCAGTCTTCACTACTATGTCCCATAATTAAGCAGGAGCGGTTACCTCCATCTATATGTTTGATGATTTGGATTGAGTTGCTGCTCCGCTGTATTGCTTGGGTGCCACCTATAGAGCCGTGTAAGATCGATCCGGTGGCAGGTGAAGTTAGGTGATTGCTGTTCGTCCTTTTCTGTCCCTTCAGGTCTTGATCTCCCTGTTGGTCGTTTGGCCCTTTATTTTTCAAAATATCTGGCTATTTTGTGGCAAGAGGAGGCTTAATTTTTATGCCCCAGTTGTCCAGTTGTGTTTTGTATCCTTTCAGAGCATTCGCCATGATCTGGTTAGAGAAGGTTATCTCAGTTGTTCCGTTTAGTTCACTCGGCCCTGGGCCGGAAAAAGCCACCCTGTCAATATCTGTTGATTTGATATTCTCCAGACCTGGAATGCTTTCGCAGAGCTTCAGAAGGTTCCCTCTATTGAGGATGTCCCAGCTCCCCTGCGAAGTGTATTCGGGATATAACAAGACTTTTGGGTTTTCACGGTCTATGCCAAAGGTCTGGCAGGGATTAAGGGAGTTGGGAAGGGCCTTAGTAGTTTCCAAAGGCTCACATAAGTTCCACGTGGAATTATCGCAAAGGACCGATCCCCCCGGTCCAATTTGTGTTTGCGATGCGGATGTGCGAGTTAGTCCTAGAGGTGATAGTGCGGTCCGGGGCAAGTTGGCAGTCTTTAAGACTTACTTGAACGATATTTCTCTCCCGTTGGGCATTAAATGTGTTTTCAATTTGGGGGTCATTATAGGCAATTGTCTGTGCGGAGTAAAGGTTGTTAGTGATGTTTTGGCAAAGCTCGTTGATCTGAGGGCCCTGTGCATTGCCCAAGTGGTCACTGGGCGCAGGAGATCTTTCAGTCGAGATTTTGGTCGAATTCACACTTGAGGTGCATAAGAGGCTCTGAGGAAGTATTTCGATGGTGGCTATGCCATTTATTTGTATGTCTCTATTTTGATCTGCAGTGATTGGTTTTTGTATACGATCACAACCCTTCTGGTTCTCACTGCTGTTATCTTTGTTGTCCTGGTTTACTGGCGCAAACCAGTGCTTAATGGTCCCTTTTAAATGACTTCTATCATTTTTTGTTTTATTTAACTTTTCAGTTTTTTCTTGTTTTTCCTTGATAAAGATTGTAGGACTAAGGGAGAAGGTTTTGGGTCATCTGGTTTTCCAGGACTGTTATCGATTATTTGACGAGGTTGTGGTTTTGACTGTGAATTTGAATTTGAAGCCAAAGTATTAATACTCAATGGGCATTTGAGACCATTATTATCATTGCTAAAAGTTTCCAGCATTTTCTCTAGGCTATCCTGGTTGTCTTGTAACCATTGATGTGAGTCCGAGGTGGACTGCGTATCGCTTAAAATTATTTTGTTAGATTGATCTTCCATTAGCCTTACTGGTGCATGCGTAGCTTTTATCGTATTTTTTTCTTTATATATGGTATTTGTACTTAGACTCTGAGTTGAGTTGTGGGGAGAGGAGCGTGTTGTATTGCTCATCCATCTATTTGCCTCACACTTAAGGTCTGAAACTAGTGTGCTCATTATTTCTGGGAGTTTTCCCAAGGTCTGCAGTATTGGGGAGCACCCGCAGTCGTTTGGTTTTACCTTTACTTCTATGTCCGCCTGTGCTCTACGTATTAGGGAGTTTAAATGTTCCAATTTTAAATCCACTCCGGAAATCAGGCTAGCTACTGATTGCAGTATGTTTATTTGGATGTCTAGCTTATCAGCATGCATTATAGCTGCGTTTCCCATTGAAATCAAAGCCTCATTAATCAATGCAAGATGGTTTTCTATTCTTTGTGGTGCCAGACTAGGTTCCGTTTTGGTTTTATGCAAGTCGAACGGCCGTGGTTCGTTTGCTTTTATTGGGCTTTGCTCCAAGTCTGAGTCAGGATTTTCTTTTGATGAAAGGCCCTCGTCGTCGTCACCCGGTTTAATGGGCGTAAGCGGGAAGGTCAGGGGGTCCGACTGAGATTTCAGAAGTAAACAATTATCCTTAATGTCCGTGGTATATCGTATTAAAGAATGGAGTTCCTTATTTGTCCCACTTTCCTCTGGAGCAGAGGTGGGTGGAGCTTCCTTGAGACCATTATCCAAGTTTGTGGGCACCATTGTGCTGATTCCTGATTAGTTGAATCCAAACAAGCTATCTATGGATGGATGCAGTGGTGTTGGCGCAGCTCATACCCAGCTAGAGAACAATGGATTGTTGAACAGCAGACGTGAACCATAAAATGTGATTCATAATAATTTACAAGATATTGGATTGGAACTAGGTTACTAGAGAATCAGGAGGCTGTGTTCTTTTAAGAGTTATCTTTATTTCCTTTCAGTAGTAGGCACCTGAGCACCTAGTTTGCCATTTGCCAGTGGCCTCCAGTTCCTGCTTGTTCAGCCTGATTCATTGACACCACCGCTGCCTGGGTTTTTCAGTCTGGGTTTTCCCACTCACCGTTCTTACCACCAACAGAAGCCCCGTCTACTCCAGGGCCTACTTAACGTAGGCTGCAGTGCGACCGCACTAGTAGGAACCTAGTAACCTAGCCTGCTACTTGCTTGCGGCCAACAGTTCCTGCTTGTTCCAGCCTGATCCAGTGACACTGCTGTTGCCTGAGTTTTCCTGCCCATGTTCTCCTGCCTGTGTTCTCTTGCTCAAGGTTCTTCCCCCCAACAGAAGTCCTGCCCACCTCTGGACCGACTTAGTGCGGGCTACAGCACGGCCGCACTAGTAGCCACCTGGGCACCTAGCCTGCCACTTCCCTGTGACCTCCAGTTCCTGCTTGTTCCAGACTGATCCAGCGACTCCACCGCATCCTGGGTTTTTCCGCTCACTGTTCTTCCTGCCAGCAGAAGCCCCACCCACCACAGGACCTACTTAATGCACGTCGCAGTGTGTCTGTGCAGCAGGCGCATCGCTGGTGTGCCAAATGCAAGCCTGTCTGCACCTGTCCACGCCTGGATCACCTCCACCCCTCCAGATGCACCATCACCAAACTCTACACCCTCGACTCCAGAGACCACAACAAACACTGCCACCCCGCTAACTGATGCTCCACAGTAGCATGTTTCACCAACAACCACACCACCTGTCATAGCACACACACCAGCCCACTGACCAGCCCCACACTGAACACTCCACAGACATCTCCTGAACAAAAGTACCAACTCGCATGTCTCCTTCTCAACACATGCTTACTATGCAAACACACCACCGAGATTTGAGGCCTCATCTCCACCCTCACACCTGACTTCCTTTTCCTCACTGAGACCTGACTCAACCCCACTTCCGTGCCCTATATCGCCATCACAATACCCGAAGAATACAAGATCACCCACCACGATAGCATCAACAAGCCTGGCGGAGGGATCACCATCACACACAAGAAATCCGTTCAATGAACCACCACAAATGACGACAGCACCACAGCCATGGAACACCTCAACTTCCGACTATAAACTGACAGCAAACCATCATCAGTGGCACTGTAGCCTTCCGACCTCCAGGACCATGTCCAGCCTTCTGCGACTTATTTGCTAACCAGAACATCAGAACTTCAACAACTGGATAAACAACTGTGCTGACAGCATCACTCTCTTCGGCAACAACACCCACAAGACCCACCAAACAGGCTAACTGGTACACTGAAGACCTCAGAACCGCTAATCGACACTGTAAACTACTGGAAAGGAGATAACGCACCAGCAAGGACACAACTAACAAGACCGCCTTAAAGAAAGCCCTCAACCTCTACCACAGACAGTTGAGAGAATTGAAGAAAAAGGCCTTAGCCTCACTCATCAAATCAAGCTCCAGTAACAACAAAGAACTCTTCAACATTGTCAATGATTTGTCCAACTCCTCAGCTGCAACAAACAAGATTACCAACTCACAGGAACTCTGCACCAACCTTGCAAACATCTTTCATGACAAGATCACCAACATCTTCTGAAACTTCAAACATCAGCCCAAGGCCTCTGACTTCTTGAAGCAACACAATGACCCCGCTACTACCACAGATGTCCTACTAACCGAATGGAGCCAGCTCGTCCCACAGGACGCTGCTTCCATCACAAACTCAGTCCACTCAGGGGCCCGAACCGACCCATGCCCTCACCACATCTTCAACCTATGCGAAGCCAGAATCAACCACGTGCTCACCTCCTTGTTCAACACCTCAGTTGCCATGGCCTTCTTCCCAGAGGACTGGAAACATGCAGAAGTGAATGCATTACTAAAGAAACCCTCAGCAGACCACAGCGAACTCAACAACTACCCACCAAGCTCCCTGCTCAGGTTCACTGCCAAAGTATTACAAAAAGACGTCACCAACAACTCTCCTCACATCAGGAAAGGAACCTCCTAATCGGGATTTCACAGCAACCACAGTACAGAGACAGCCCTCATTCCTACTATCAATGACATCCAAGCCTATTATCAACAGAGGAGTGACTGTGGCTCTGATCCGCCTATACCTCTCGGCAGCCTTTATTACAGTCTACCACCAAACACTCAGCACAAGGTTGCACGACATAGCCATCCAAGGTGTCGCTCTCAGATGGATCATCTCGTTCCTCACCGGGAGATCGCAAAAAGTCCGCCTTCCCCCCTTCACCTCCAAACCCAATGAAATAATATATGGAGCATCCTAAGGATCCCCCCACAGCCCCACCCTCTTCAACACTTAAATTACTCATCTATCCAGCATTACCAAAAGGGGTAGTTTCTCCTGAGCCAGGTGGGTACACAGAGTTGTACCAGATGGCTCTGTTGTGTGTTACTGAAAGATCTGAAAATCAGATGTAAGTGCCCTCACACACCTGTTAGGGTGTCATGCTTCATCATTGGGCACTCATCATCAGGCAGGTGCTGCGATGCCTGACAGGCCTGGGGGCTTCTTCATTGGAGATCTTTTAATCTGAGGGTGCCGTATAGTCAAGTCAAGTCAAGTCAAAACCACTTTGTTCGATTAATTAAAATCATAAAAGTAAGCTATACAAGTACAAAGTATTAAAAATCTTAATAATAGCAAATATACAGATAAAAACTATTCCAATAACATTAAAAAAAAATTATAGTCGACCATGACCAATTTAATCAGTTAATGAAAATTCATTTATCAGTAGCTAGGGGGGGTCAGTATCTTGAACCGTTTTTAGTCTGACCCTCTTCTCTCTAACAGACGCTGCTAAAAAGCTGGCAACACAGAACATGGTAAATGGACATTCTAATAGAGCTAAAAACATTAAGGCTGGCTTACACTGAACAAAATTCATATTTTTCATCAATGGAATAATAAACTTTTTCCTAGCCTGTTTAAAAAATGAACAAAAAAATACAAAATGCATGGTGTCTTGAAGGGAGAAATCATCACACTTACAAGGTGCAACATCTTCCGGTCTACTCCAGCCCTCCACATCCCAGAGGACCATATGTATTTGGTTAAACCGCAGTTTGGTCAATAACCATCTGTGGAAGGGATTGGAGACTCTTGACAGGTATAGGGACATCCCTGAAGACGGAGTTAACAAAACGTGCCCCCTAACCGAAGATTTACTTAGCTCAACTCCCTCCCGCTCGGCCTCCTTTAATTTAATAAAGTTAGATTTTACCCACTCTAAATCAGCCTTACATAGGGATTCTGGGTTGGAGAAAATATCTGGTCTCCCCAGGTATGCAGCTAACATCTCAATGTTAGCCAACCACTGAATTTTGTTCCTGTTGTCTAATCTCATACAGTCCAACAAGATTTTGTGGTTAAGGATGAGATTCGGGTTTAACCATGTTTTAATCCAAAGCAGTAAAGGTGGTAATGTAATTATGTCTGCTATGTATCCAATCCCAAGTTCCATATGGGCTGAATAGGAAGCAGTTGAGTGTGGAAGGACAAGAAGAGAGCGCAAAAAATTATTTTCCTCCGTCTGGATCACATCATGTTTGATGTAGCCCCAAATAGATGCCCCATACCTTACAATAGAGATGGTTTTTGCTTTGTAAATGGTTAATATAGCCTCGACCGGTTTTCCACCCAGTCTTTTTGCAAAACCAAGAACTGCCGCAGAAGAATTTCTTGCGGAATTAACCTTTAGTGACAGCTGAGGGGACCACGAGCTTTTGTCATCGAAGACTACTCCCAAATAGGTGAATGCCTTCACTCTCGAAATTTCTTCTCCCCCACAGAAAAAGGGCTTAACATTATTCTTTGTTGGGCCCAGCGACATTACATGGGATTTGCTGTTGTTAACTACCAGGTCCAGACTTTTCATGAAGTCTCCAAACGCGACCAACAATCTTTGCAGGGCCAGAGGGGTCCTGGCCAGGAGAACGGCGTCATCTGCGTACAGGAGGACCGGGATCGGGGTACCTCCCATGCGCGGAATGTCCGGCGTTGCTGCCAGCAAATTTTGTTCCAGGGCATTTATCTATAATGCGAACAACATGGGGGCTAATATGCATCCCTGTCGTACCCCTCTACTAGACTTAAAGCTGGACGTGCATTTCCCCTCGGTCGTCATCCTAATACAAGCGTTCAGGTCTTTGTGGAGCTCGGCGAGGAAGTGCACGAGGGATACATCAAGACCCATTTCCAGGAGCATTGTCCACAGCTTAGACCTATTGACAAGGTCAAAAGCTGTGGACAAATCCATAAAACCCAGATAAATGGAGCTCCTGGTCGCCTTGGTGTATTTGGCTGTTATTAGAAGAAGATTCAAACATTGGTCCTCCGTACAACGCCCAGCTCGAAAACCGTATTGGGCATCTGACAGAATATTATTGTCAGAGGCCCACCGGGTTATCCTAGCTAGGATGACTTTCCCCAAGATTTTTATAGAGGAATCCAGCAGGGATATGGGCCTGTAACATCTGGGGTCTGCCCTTTGACCCTTCTTAAAAATCGGTATTATGACCGACCGGGACCACGATTTAGGGAAACCAATGCAAGCTGAGTGGTTAAATACATTTGTCAGTATATTGGCCCAGAACAAAGGGTTGGCTTTATACATATCAGTAGGGACTCCATCTGGTCCAGGGGCCTTTCTTCCTGCAGAGTCTTCAATCGCTTTTGTGACCTCTCCTATGTGAAACCTAACTGGCGCAGGGATAGATTCAGGGGCTAGTCCCGTGAAGGTTTCTAATTCAAGGTGACTACCATATATAATTTCAAAATGGCTCAGCCAGTCCGCCTCTGCGATATTGGTTTCCAGCACACTATTTTTAGCGTTAGTAAAGAGTGGTGTATTTATTATTGACCAAAATTTTGCACTATCTTTTAGGGTAGCTTTATCCATAAGTTCGACCCAGGCATTATGTTTAATTTCTTCTTTCCTGTCTTGTAACGTTTTTTTGTAAACTCTTCTGAGCTGTGACACCAAGCCTTTATTCCTCGGGCATGCCTGAAGAACTTTTTTGAGATCACTGTGGGATTTAGTACATTTATGATTAAACCAGCCCGAGACTGAACTGTCAGTGGCTGGTCTACTTTTACAAGTTAGCTCTTTTGCCACTATGGAACAGATAGCTTCATACGAGGATATTACTTGTTTCCCCGTGGAGTGGTCATCTCCACAAATATCCAGATCCGAAGCCACAGCTGAGGTAATAGTATTAAAAAACTCCTCTGGAATTACCTTGCTCCAGTTTAACCTCCTCCCCTGATCCTTTGCCTTCAAATCAACCACCGTCAGGTGAGGGGGAGCAAGAATTTAAAAAAGAGAAACCATCAATCAGTTCAATTGTCACTGGATTATGGTCACTAAAAATTGACTGTATAGCATTATATGAAACAACAAATTTTAAAAGACTAAGAGAAAGAAATATGTAGTCGATTATTGTATCATTATCCCTGCCTTTAAAAGTAGGAACCCGTGTCCTTTGATCAGGGAAACCTGGTTCGTACAATGTGTTTTCAGATAAGAGTTTTTCCAGTGCTTCCCCCTTGCTTGAGTGCTCAAAGTGTTGCGGGGATATAAAATCAGGCTCATCATTGTCAGTTATCAGACAGTTGTGACTACATAGATGCACGTTAAAATCGCCTAACAAAATATAATGACAAAATGTGGTTTGCTTTAAAGTATAAGTGTATAAAAAATTCAATAACCAACCCAAATGAACATTCGGCGAGTCCCCTTGCTGGGAATTATAACAATTCACTAGTAATAATTTCGTATTATCGGTGAATTTAAATTCCAGGATAAGAAAATTATTGGAAAGACAAGTTATCCTGCTAACTGTCCCTCTTAGTTTCACCGATACCAAGACCACTAAGCCCCCTATAGCCCTTCCAGACACAGGTTTTAATGCTGGGACAAAAAAGGATGTGTAACCGTTCAACCAGAAATCACAGTCAATTTCCCAGGTCTCTTGGAGTGCCATAATGTCGTAATCTTCCAAGAAACTTAACCAAGAGGAATTATCTGTCTTTGAACGTAAACCCGCCACGTTCCAGGTTAACAACTTAATAGTTGTCCCCCTGGAGTTTCCACGTGACGTTTCACTACAATTATTGTCAACAGGGATCGTAGATACTTGGTCTAATTCCTGAGGAACCAAGAGGGGGCAGGACTCATCCCCTGTACCCTCAGCAGCCTCTTGTCAATCACACGTGTCCAAGGAAGAAAAAACCTCAAAACGATTTTGCGTGGGGATGTTAGACCCATACTTAAAGTAATTTTCTCCTCCAGGACACTGGATGACAGACGGAGGCAAGGCAGTCGGTGGAATGAAAGTACTCGTTTTTAAACTATGCAGGGGATGTCTAGGTGGATGATTATAAAAGAACCCTAGGGGATGCACCTGAATGCTGTTTACGTCTTGTACCAAAGAAGCGGCCCTCAGTAAGACGGTAGCCACATGTTGTGGATGTCTAAAATTAACTATTACACATTCACCGATGCAAGATTTTTTTGTGGACCCAATCCAACTCACTCGTCTGGTAGTTAAGATGTCGTTAGCAAAATTTAGTGGAAATCCGCACTTCCTATGCAACCAAGAAACGGTTTTACGTTTAAGGGAGTCATGTGAATCTAAGTCACTATCCTGGGACGGGACATTGGTTAAAATCACAACATAAGGGGAACATGCCGGAGGTAAATTTATGACTCTACTTTTCGTTTCTTCCTGTCTAGTAGAAGCCGCAACCAACCCCCTTAAAACTGGTATAACAATTTTTTGAGCGGAGGTTGACGCCGGTAAAGAAGGAATGACTGGGAGTGTAGTAATGGGGGGCTGAGTTGTCTGCTGTTGATTTCCTACTGTAAGCTCATGCCCAGCTACACCCGTCACCTTTTATTTTTGCTATCTAATAATTTTAGATGTTTAGTTAGCAACCCTCCTAACCTATTGACCTCATCGACCACCAAATCAAGTTTCCGGACTAGGGGTTGCACCAGCTGTTCCAATTTGGATTCTAATATGACCTCCAGGGAACTAAGTAGTTGGGCAAATTGGTCAGGGCGTAGAGGGCTGTTTGTACCATCACTATCAGCTCGAGAATTTGAGGGCTCATCTATATTAACCTGTTCTAGTTCGGTGATGTCAACCCTTTTAGTGGATTTAGCCCCCCCCCACTTGCTTTTTTGCGTCCTACAGTTCCTAACTGGTCTTCCAACATGGGTGACTTCATCAGTAGTATCACTCAATATATATGAATCTAGGGGTATAGAATCCAAGTGGACCTGGGCTGTAACCGTAGACGCGGCTGTAGGGGCCTGGACGCAAATACCATGTACCAACGGGGTCTCTACTGTTGTCAATGGAATTCGGATATTTCCTGGGGGACTGACCATTCCCTAAGAGGCCCTTCTTTCATTAATGATTTTATTTACCTTTTTCACCAGGTAATTATCAAGAGGACCTATCCGTGGCGTCGGTGTGTCCCTTTGCCCTGTAGGCATTATGTACCCGAACAAATATAATAATTGTCCAGCACGGCAAAATGAGCAAAGGCAGAGTAACACTACAAGAGTTCAAAACCAGATCAACACTTTAACGAAAAAAAAGTCCTCACGATCCAGGAAGTCAACGATCAATGGGTATGGCTCAGCCCAGCCCGGACCCGGCACCGCGATGCGGGGGCGCTGTTGAAATTTAAGCGCCTCCAGGCGCGAAAGGACGTCCGGCGGCTTCCGGGTCTGCCGCTAGGGCTGTAGGGAAATGTAGTTTCCGGGCTCAGCAGGACTGGCGCGGCGAAGGGAGGCAGGCTGTCAAGGACCACGCCACATAGATTAATGCAAGTGAGGGAGTGAAAGGTTTCTGTCTGGGTGCGTAGTGACTTAAATAGGTCCTGGTTGCCTAGGACAAAAACCCTTTTCAATGAGGAAGGGTACCAGGGCTAAGTAAAAACAGTGGTGCTATTGTGTGGTCTTGAGGTACCAGGATAGTTAATAGCCTCAGGTGTTGACAAAAGCAACCCATGCAGGAAGTCAAGGAAATGTACGGTTCGGACCAGCAAGATCCAGGAGAATCACCACAACCAGGGGAGTCAGGGCAAGCCCAGAGCAATCAGGGGAGTCCAAGAAAAATAGAGATGACCCTCAATTGGACCCACAGGCCGGAGGAACAGGAGTCGCAATAGAACCTCTGGCAACTTCACACAACAACAGGCCACGGAGCACCCGGTGCGAGGTGGGTGAAGATCTTTGTGCGAGAAGTTGCCAGAGGTTGGGGCTACTTAGAGCCCATTGCACTTGTCATGGAATTGCCAACAAGCACATGCACTTGAAAAAGTACGCGGTGCACAGGGGTTCAGGTAATGCAGACCCCACGAGGGATACTGGCCTCAAACTCGGTGAGAGGGCAGCTCGGACTTTGAGGGACATAGGAGCCACTTCCTCTGTTGTTGAACCCTTCAGAGTCCCTAGGAGCTATGAGGATCAGCAGACCAGTCAGCAGTGTTGCGGTGCCTGCAAATGCAGGGGAGTAACTCTTTCACTCCAAGGGAGATTATCTTCAGGTGTCTTGGATGCTCCACAGGTCCTGCACGGATCTTGTATGGTGCACAGGCACAGACTGAGAGGTGGACCAAGTCAGGCTCAAACGAAGTCCTGCGACATCCAGAGTGCCCAGACGGTCGAAGTGCAGTGGTTTCTGATCTGAATCTTATCCACGACGAATCTAAGGTCCTACAGCCAGGTAAGACCTTATGCACCCTCAGAAAAGGGTTGGGAAGATTCAGGGGTCCCTCCCAGGGGAGGGTCTGGACATGGGGAGGTTACTCCCAAGTCCTTTGTCCAGTTTCACGCCAGAGTGGGAGCCAACGGCTCCCAGGACTGTTTTGAACTGGACTATGCACAGGGACACCAAATGTGCCCTTCATGCAGACTTTCAGTCACTGACAAGCGCACCCACCCAGCCCTAATACACTAAATCCTGTCTGGGAGATGGTCACATCTCCCTTTGACAGGATGCCTATTGTACTGCCTTCCCCTGCTCGAGCTTGGTTCAGCAGCAGGAGGGTAAAAATGTGTCTCTGGTCGGCAGCAACCATTTTGTGCTGTCCGGGACTAGAAGGCTGGAACCGGGAACACCAGGAACTCCACGAAGGGTGCTTCTGACAGGTCGAATCATACCTCCCACTCAAGTTACCGGTTTGAGGGTATGATTCCACCATGTTTGACCCCAAACATGATAGGGTTTGTTGCAGCCGTTTTCGAGATGGTCATCAGTTGGTGGCCTAATGCTCCTCTATATTAGTATATGGCTGCTTCACTGACAACCCGGGAGAATGGACTCCGAAGGCTGCAGGAGTGTCCTGCTCATGCAGGGGCACCCTCTCACTTAGAATCAAGCAACCTGCATTCAGGATTGTCAAGGCCTGCTATGGGGTGACTTATAGGTTTTAAGTGCAGTGACACTTGGATATAGTAAACCTATATCTTTAGTAAGTGGTGCATGCACCAACTTACACAGGCTGCAATGGCAGGCCTGTAGTTCTATTTTGCATGGTCTCTCGTGGGTGGCATAATAATTACTGCAGACCATGGGAGACTTCTGGGGTACATATGCCCTGGGTATATGGGTGCCATATGCTAGGAACTGACAAGGGTACCCCAGTATCCAATCTGGAGTGTACTTAAGTACATAACATAACAGTTTAGGGAGAACACGTATAGACTGGGGTCCTGATGAGCAGGATCCCAGTCAGATTAGTCAAACACCAGCTTAGAATTAGGCAAAAAGTGGGTGTACACATGCAGAAGGCTCCTACCTTCCAACATAACCCCCCAAATGAAAGGAGATAAGGCTAACCTTGCCCAGTTGTGACTTTATTTCCTAAGTGGCCATATAAGGAAGGTTGTGCATTTGCATGGCTACCCCCTATCCTATGGTCCACCGAGAAGTTCCTTCCCAGTAGGGTCCTGGATCCTCTCAAAAATTTGGGGTGACTACCTGTAATGTGTTTTAGTCAAGAAAGAGGCTGATGGGGTGTCTGAGTAGGGAAGTGAGGCCCTAACAGGGTTGGTCTCAGCTTCCTCAGAGCACTGGCCATCATGTAGGCCTTTCTTTCTAGGGCTGACTGATATATATCCCTAGGGGTCAACCTCTGGCTGCCTACAGCTTTTGGTTGATCCCTTCTGATGGGAACATTGGAGGGCCAGTGAAAGTTTGGGACAGCCTGGTCCCAGGTTTTCCTTTGTACAACAAAGTCCATCTGGGGGATGCCATTGTCTAAGGGTAAGAGGGATCCCCCAGATTGCTAAGGGTTATCCACCAGTCTAGTACTACTAGGCTGGGGGTCCCTAATCTGTGGATGAGGAGATTCCTCCTGGCAGTTGGCCTTATGGGGTCCACTGAGGATCTGCAGCCCCAGGCTGACTGAGGCTGGGTAGAGAGGGGCAGAATACCTGCACCAGAGTGGGTACCTCCTTGGAAAGCTCCCCTGCCCTCAGTGGTTCTGTCAGGACAGGCCTGACTACCTCTGGGGCAGTTCCTTAACAAGGGGTAACATCCATTACCTGAGGACGCTGACCCTTACCTATAGTCTGGGGGGAGAACACTTTTCTTCATCCCCTTTGCTCTCAGGTGGAACAGAGTGGGCCATTCGTTCAGGCTCCACTGCTCCTGAACTTCCGTGTGGTTGGACTGGGGCCGTGAAGGTCACACAAACTTTCTCAGGGAGGCCTAACATCTCTAGATGGGCCTTCAGTTCTACTTCAGCCCAGGCTGAAGTTTCCAAATCATTACCCAAGAGGCTGTCTACAGGTAAGAGTGGGGACACTGCAACTCTTTTAGAACCAGTGACCCCTCCCCAGCTGAGATTGACTATGCCATGGGGTGATCTGTTCTAACACCATCAGTGTTGGTCTCCTGGTACTTGTACTCAGGTAAAAGCTGATGTTGGGGCACTAGGTTTCCTGTCACCATGGTGACACTACCTCCTGTGTCCCTATAGGCTACAGCTTTCTGACCATTTATCAGAGGCTCCTGTCTGTACTTGCCCAAAGTATTGGGACTTTCAGTAAAAGCGGCAACCCCCATGCCACCATCACAGACTAAGGGGGCCTGTGTGGGGGATCTGGCTAGGTCAGTATCCATCTCAGTACCCCATGAGAACCCAACTACATTTTTGGGTGTGCTACTACTACCTGGGGAAGTACTGCCAGGAGCACTAGGGGATGTTGTAAAAGTAGGAGGAATATTTTCCTTATTGCTGGCCTTGGGGCAATCAGAATCATATTTCTTGTGGCCTTGCTTTTTACAAACAAAGCAATAAGCTTTCTTCCCAGGGGAAGCAGGAGTTTGGAATCCACCCCCAGAGTAGGACTTTTGGGGACCTTCAGAGGACTTCTCTTTAGACGTATCCCCCCTTTCTCTTGCGTTTTAGAAGTATCCTTCTTCTGGTCACCACCAACATGGGTCTTCTGGTTAACCCTGGTTCTGGTCCATTTGTCTGCATTCCTTCCCAATTCTTGGGGAGAAGTCAGATCTGAGTCCGCCAGGTTCTGGTGCAAAAGCTGTTTTTGACAATTATTAAGGATGTGTTCCCTCATAATCAAATTATACAATCCATTAAAATCATGTACCTTGCTGCCAAGCAACCAGCCTTCCAGAGCCTTAAGAGCATTATCCACAAAGTCTACCCAGTTGTGATTCTGTCTCTTCTGGGTGTCTCTGAACTTAATCCTGTACTGTTCGGTGGTTAAGCCAAACCCATCAATGAGAGCACTCTTCATAAGTGAGCAATTGTCTGCATCCTCTTCTCTAACAGTGAGGAGCTTATCTCTACCTTTGTCACAGAGCCACAAGATAGCTGCCCACTGCTCTTGAGGGACCCTCTGTACTTTACAGACCTTCTCTAAAGCAGTTATCTATTTATGGATGTCGTCTACAACATGGTAGGAAGGGACAATCTTGCTCAGGTTCCTATTGTCAAAGGAATGTTCCTTAATTCTAGGGACACTGTTGCTGCCACCATGGGACTCTAGTCCCAACTTTTTTCTAGCCCTTTGGACTTCTAGGGACTCTTTGTGAAGGGCCAACTTCTCTTGCCTGAGCCTAAGCATAGCTTTCTCAAGCTCAAGAAGTTGGTATTCCCTATCAAAAGATTTGTCTCTCTTGCTAGATACAGAGGTCCCTACAGACTGTCCTGAGTGATTAGACTCTGCAGAGGGAGATCTAGATCTCCTTGGCAAACTATGCACGCTTCCAGGAGGGATGAAGAGGAGGCCCCTGAGGGCCTTCTCCATTATCTTCTGAATGATCTGAGTTGTCCAGGTGGGAACCATCAGGTTCCCCCTGGTCAGGGTTAGATTCTAGGTCATAGAGGGTGTCCCCTCCTGTCATATCCTCATGCCCTGTCCCACCCACTCTTTCCTGTTCATCTGACCCAGGGGTTTTCCTTAAGTCATCTAACAGTAACACCTCTACCAGGCATTGAGTGTTGGCACTTCTCCCTGTCTTCACCTTTCTAGAGGCACACAGGGCTTTCAGTTCTTGGAACGAAAGCTCACTGTATCTAGAAGGCATCTCCTTTAGTAGACATACTAAGTGTGGTGTGGTGTTGCACCTACCTAACCTAGTGTGAACTAACGTCTCTGAGGTTGGAGAAAGGGTGTGCTAGACCCTTGACTTACCCAACCCTAAGTTCAGTAGAACTTACTTATTCTAAGCTTGTGTTATATGTGTCTAGTACTAGTCGTATTTCAGTTAATCAATACAAAGATTTTTCTGGTAAAACAATGTAGGCTTGAATCCCAACCACTGTAAACCAATGTGAGAAGCTGGCTGGTATATGTTTTCCACTACTTAAATTGGGCACCTTGCACCAGTCCAGACTACCTTTATGGTGATTTAAGAGGTCTCATACAACTGTAGAACTTAGTCTTGAAGGCGCTTAATGCAGCTAGTTTTACCAGAATGCAATCTTATAGAATAGATTAAATGAAAAAGAGCCATACAAAGTATTTATAAAAATATGTATTTAATATGTAACACTATCTAGTATGTTACAGTGTCTCCCACATGGAGATAGACACAAAACACACAATACTTCAACAAATAAATGACAGTAAATAGCACTAATACACAGTGGGCGCTAGGGGGGGACCAAACCATATACTAAAAAAAGTGGTATAAGAACTACGACTCGAGTCCAGACAATTTCGAGAGGACGTAGGATTGCTGGGAACCCAAGTTACCTATCCCAGGGGAGCCGGGTGCATAGTTGTGAAGTGGCGTCGGAAAACGCTATCGAACCCAATGGAGGAATTCGAGAAAGTGCAGCTGCTGGAAGAGTAGAACGTGTCCGTTGGAATCCAAATGTAGATTCTTGTTGAGGAGTGCTTGAAAGCAGAGGGGAAAGAGTCTGGGTCACATGAGAGTGACCAGGTGTTCGGTAGACGAATGCCCACCGATGTTGGGTGCTTCAGGATAGTTGATGGTGATCTTGACTCTGCAGCTGCGGTGACCAGGCGATGTTGAGGACAACCAGGAGCTGCATACGAGCTGTCCCACAATGGATGTCGAGTGCTGAGGGGTCGGTGTCCGGCGGGAGCACCAACAGGCCTTGGCAAAAGCAACCCATGCAGGAAGTCAAGGAAGTGTACAGGTTCGGACCAGCAAGGTCCAGGAGACTCACCACAACCAGGGGAGTCAGGGCAAGCTCAGAGCAATCAGGAGAGCACAAGTAAAACAGAAATGACCCTCAATTGGACCCACAGGCTGGAGGCACAGGAGTCGCGAGAGGACCTTGGGCAGGTTCACAAAACAACAGGCCACGGAGCACCCGGTGTGTAGTGGGTGAAGATCTTTGTGGGAGACGTTGCCAGAGGTTGGGGCTACTTGGAACCCAATGCACTTGTCACAGAATTGCCAACAAGCACATGCACTTGCAAAGGTATGCTGTGCACAGGGTTCAGGTAATGCACCCCCGAAGTGGGATACTGGCCTCAAACTCAGTGAGAGGGCAGCTCAGGCCTTGAGAGACGTAGGAACCCAACTCCTGTGTTGTTGAACCCTTCGGAGTCCGTAGGAGCTTGGGATCAGCAGACTGGTCAGCAGTGTTATGGTGCCTGCGAATGCAAGGGAGTGACTGTTTCACTGTAAGGGAGATTATCTTCTGGTGTCTTGGATGCTCCACAGGTCCTGCATGAATCCTGTATGGTGCACAGGCACAGACGGTGCAGCAGACTGAGAGGGAGACCAAGGCAGGACCAAACGAAGTCCCTCGAAGTCCAGAGTGCCGAGACGGTCTAAGTGCAGTGGTTTCAGTACTGAATCTTGTCCATGACTAATAAAAGGTCCTTAAGTACCCTAAGGAAAGGGTTGGGAAGATTCAGGGCTCCCTGGGGGGAGGTTACTCCCAAGTCCTTTGTCCAGTTTTGTGCCAGAGCGGGAGCCAAAGGTTCCCAGGACTCGCTTGAACCAGACTATGCAAAGGGACACCAAATGTGCCCGTCATGCAGACTTTCAGTCGCTGGCAAGCGCATCCACCCAACCCTAATACACTAAATCCTGTCTGGAAGGTGGTCCCACCTCCCTGTGACCGGATGCCTTTTGTCCTGCCTTCCCCTGCTTGAGCTTGAGCTTGGCACAGCAGCTGGAGGGCAAAAATGTGTCTCTGGTCGGCAGCAACCATTTTGTGCTGTCCAGGATTAGAAGGCTGGTACTGGGAACACCAGGAGCCCCACGAAGGACGCTTCTGATGGGTGGAATCATACCTCCCACACCGGGTACCGGTGGGGGGTATGAATCCAACATGACAGGGTTTGTTGCAGCTGTTTTCGAGATGGTCATTAGCGGTCGCGTAATGCCCCCCTATATTAGTATATGGCTGCTTCTCTGACAACCGGGGAGAATGGAGTCCGAAGGCTACAGGGGTGTCCTGCCCATGCAGCAGCACCCTCTCAATTAGAACCAAGCACCCTGCATTCAGGATTGTCAAGGCCTGCTATAGGGGATACTTATAGGTTTTAAGTACAGTGACCCTTAGATATAGTAAACCTATATCTTTAGTAAGTGGTGCATGCACCAACATACACAGGCTTAAATGGCAGGCCTGTAGTTCCATTTTGCATGGTCTCTCATGGGTGGCATAATACATGCTGTAGCCTATGGGAGACCTCTGGGGTACCTATGCCCTGGGTACTTGGGTACCATATACTAGGGACTGACAAGGGTACCCCAGTATCCAAACTGGAGTGTATCTAAGTACATAACATAACAGTTTATTGAGAATGCAGATAGACAGGGGAGCTGTTTAGCAGGATCCCAGTCAGACTAGTCAAAAACCAGCTTTGAACCAGGCAAAAATTGGGGGTACACATGCAGAAGTATCCTACCTTCCTACATATCTGGTACAACTCTGTGTACCCACCTGGCTCAGGAGGAACTACATATATAACCACAATTTGCCCTGGAGAGGCCTGGGGAAGGGAACCAGAAGCACGGGCTACTAGGAGCAGGCAGCCTCCAACATATAATTTTCAGCACAAAAGGGGCTGCTCTCAGTTAAGGGACCGAGGTGCTAAAGTGTTAGTTTATGAGTGCAGGCATCTCACTAAAAGTGAAAGACTGGTCTCACACACCACCTGGTGTCATGCTTCATCCTTGACCAGTCCTCGCCCTCTAAAAACTTGGTTTGATAGAGGGCGGGCATACACCTGACGACAGGGATGCACTTCTAAACTAAGTGGGGCCCAAAAAGAAAAAGAATTATGAGATTAAAAGGCCATTATAGATGCCAAATCACTTTAATATAACTGGCATCTATATGGTAATTAAAATAAGCCATCCACGAGCTGTTCCATGCTGGTCGACGAGGGCAGGAAGGTCAATGGCTGGCAGGACCACCCACAAGCCTTGGCAAACGCAAACAATGGTTTGTGGAAGAAGATGCTGTGTTGCAGACCAGCAAGGTCTGTGGGACTAACCCAGCATGGATAAGTCAGGGCTGGCCCTCAGCACCCAGAAGAGCCAGCAGGAATTGGAGGAGCCCCCTTGAGGATCCTCTGGCATAGTGAGTCGCAGGGAAGCCTCAACTGCACACAGGAGATGAAGGCCCACGATGCAGAGGACGCAGGCAGGATGTCATTCTTGGAGCTGTGTAATGCTGGAGGCTGGGGCTTCTTGGTGCTTGAATATCTTTTATGAGGAGAGCCAACAAGCCTTGGCAAAGGCAAACAGACGTGTGCATACGGGGGCATTTAATGTTAGCTGGAGAGGGATTACAGTCACCCAACTTGCAGGGAAGACTGGTCAGGCCTCTGCAGAACCAAGAAACTACCACTTGTGTTACAGAGATGGGCGATCTCCATGGGACAATAGGATCAGCAAACTGGTTGTCAATGTAGAGGTGCCTGCTGATGCAGGGAAGTGGCTCCTTCACTCCAAGGGAAATTCCTTCTGGCTTGGATGAAGGCTGAGTCCTTGGTTACTCAGAGGATGCACGGCCAGTTTCAGAACTTGAAGAAGCACAGGGACGAAGATGCAGCAGGAATCTTTCCACCGGGAACAGTCTTGTCTTTAGTCCTGGCTTAAAGAACAACAAAGTTCCAGTGTCCATAGGCAGAAAAGTCTTTGAACAGGCTTCAGACTACAGGCAGTTGGATTTTGAAGTTGTTGTCAGGACGAATCTAAGGATCAACCCTCAGGGGAACCCTTAAGTAACCATAAAAAGAGGAAGGAACTCTTCTATGGTGACCCACCTAACAGAGAGGGTCAGGAATGCACCTGAGCTGGCCTAGCCAGTCAGAGGCTCCCCAGGGCCAATATGTAACATGGCAGAATCAAGTGGCCATCTGGAGGAGCTCTGGGCACCTCCCTAGGATAGAGCTGGACAGGGGGTGGACACCCCCCTGTGCTTTGTGTAGATTCATGCCATAGCGGGAGCCAATGTCTCCTGAACTGAGCTAAACTTGTTTATGCAAGAAGGGCACCAAATGTTCACTTCAATGCAGTCTGGTGGTGCTCTGAAGCACCCTCACCCTGCCTAATTCTAAAGGAGAGGTGGTCACACCTCTCCTTCACAGAAAATCCTTTGTTCAGTTTCCCCTGCCCAAAATAGGCTCATTGGCAAGGGGGCAGAAGACTGTCTAGGGACAGCAGCTGCGCGGGCTGGCAGGCAGACCCTCTAAGGCTACAGAGGTGCATATTGGGAGGTTCTCTAATGAGCCCCCCAGGTACATTGCATCATGCAACTTACACTGGAACCGCTGTAGGTGCATGATTTCAACATGTTTGATACCAAACATGACCAGGTTCGGGGCAGTCATTATGTAGTTAGACATATCGACTTACCCGGGTCCTCTACATATCTTATAATGGCTGTACCGCACTTACAAAGACCAGAAAATTGAGTCTGGGGTATGTAGAGGTGCCTTTGCTCGTGCAAGTGTACCAACACACTTGGAACCATACACCCTGCCCTTGGACTGAAAGGCCTACCTTAGGGATGACTTATAGGTTAAAAGTGCAGTGACCGCAATATAAGTGAAAGTTGCAAGCACCATTTTACGCAGAGTGCAATGGCAGCCCTGCAAGAACAGTTTGCATGGGCTCCCATGGGTGGCATAATCCATGCTGCAGCCCATAGGAGACATCTAGTGTACCAATGCTCTGGGTACCTAAGTACCACATAATAGGGACTTACAATGGTGCTCCAGTGTGCCAATTGTGGGGCGTACAAAGTACTTACCATTACATTTAGAGGAAAGAGCACTGTCACTGGGGTCCTGGTTAGTAGGATCCCAGTAAACTACAGTCGAAACACACTGACACCAGATAAAAAGTTGGGGTATCTATGCCAGAAAGATACTACTCTAATACACACCCCCCACATCGAACAGAGCAGATGCGGAGGTCGCATCCTCTCCTACCTAGCTGTAAAGACATGGAATGAGCTACCCTTTCTCACAACATATTTTATTCGATTTTAACACCACATGGTCTGGATGAATCCGCAGAGGATACAGTACATACATCTGTACAGGAATAAAGCTTTGTGTCCAGGTCCTAGACCATCTTTGATGGTAATGTTGAATAAAGACCAATATACAACATAACAACACAAAACATTGTGTATTAACTTGGCTGAGTTCCCACCTCCCTACCTCCCGGCTACCCCATGTATATATAAACATTGGATTATGAAGTGATAATTGAGCATTGCCCAAACGAAATAATTTCGGCATCTAATTGTTGGTCAATTGTAGAGTGTGGCTCCAGAGTTAGGCCTCGATAGTCCTCACATCTTTGTCATATTTTTAAATGTGTCTGTTGGCAGCCTCGTGCCTTAAAAGCCAGTACTTCCAGACCCATACTGAAATCCATGTCCCTCTTCCAAACACCTAGAAGGGGCGGGCTGTCCGCCTTCCATTGTCTGACTATATCATGTTTAGCTAATGTGAGGTCGATTATATCTGTTGCCCACCCACCTCCACGGTGCTGTGTAATAAAAGGAGGATCAGGGATATGGGGAGTTCCCATGCCAGTACCTCAGCCAAACTTGCAACTACCCCCCTCCAGAACCTGTCTAACAGAGTGCAGGACCAGACTGTATGCAGGAAAGTACCCTCGGCACACCCACACCATAGACACACGGGGGAGGCAATGAGTCCCATCTATCAAAGTCTATGTCTAGTATAATGTGCTCTGTGTAAGTATTTAAATTGTATAAGTCTCAGGCACAATAAGATTGCCGCCCCCGTGGAGATTCTAGTGCCTCAGTCCAGTCGTCATCACCAATGGGACCTAGATCAACTTCCGAAGGGGTCAAACTATTTGTAATTAGGGATTGATAGATCTTCGTAATTTTGTGGTCCCCCAAATTGCCCATCGAAAGCTTACCCTCCAATGGATTGAAATCTGTAATGGCTGTGAGATCGCGGATATATGGGTATAAGGCATGTTGCAGTTGTAAGTATTTATAAAATTGACTTTGGAACATGGAAAATTCCCCTTGGAGGGCTTGAAATGATTTGAGTCTGTGTCCCTGTATAACATTCCCTATGGAGAATATTCCAATTCGATCCCAACCATCAAATCCTTGGAGATCTGCTACTTCAGGAAGGACTCTGTTTCCCCACAGCAGGGTCTGGCGCGTAAGGTGGTCCCGCCACCCCATCCAACAGAGGGATTGACGCCATGTCAAAATCACCACTTTAGTCGCCTGGGGTATGTCTCGTGGATCTGGATCTGACCCTTTGTACAGGAATGAATGTACAGATGGATCTCCCATAATCCATTGCTCCACACTGTTTGCCGGGTTGCTCCAGGAGCCATACCACCATTCATTCAGTACCTGCTGATGTGCAGCTGCATGGTAAAACCGAATGTCTGCAGCGGCTTTACCTTCTCAATACCTTGGCTGAAAACATGTGCGTAGGGCCACTCGCGACGCTCCCCCCACCCCCATAAAAAACTGTCCCAGTGTTGTATTTATCTGTTGAAACCATGATTTTGGGATCGGATATGGGTAGCATTGAAGATGGTATAATAAACTGGGCAGGGACACCATCTTAAATATGGCTGACCTACTGTAGAGAAACAGTGGGAGGCCCGACCACATCCGAATCTGCCTTAACGTAATCTGTCAAGTTGCCCAAATGCCGCTCCCATGAAACCGACCGGGTATCTGATAAAAAGACCCCTAGATATTTCACGCCATCCACAGCTACGTTGAGTTCTGCTATCCAGTGCCCACCACCTAGAGTCCCCCTCAATGACCATGCAAAAGGTTTTCTCACATTCATATACAGTCCCAAAGTCTCACTAAAAATACACATGATTTGGAAGATCCTAGGACCTCACCTTTGAGGATAGGTGATGAAGAAAAGGACCTCAGCCGCATATAGGGGCATATTATCAAGCCAGGCGATAAAATTATGTGAAGGACATATAACATGGGCTTCAATAAGAATTCCATAGAGCATATTATTAAGCCCATTATCGCCGTTTTAGCAGCAGTTTTCTTCCGCTAAGGCGGCGATAATTTTATCGCCTGGCTTGATAATATGCCCCATAGTATTATGAGATCCGCGAATTCAGGCATTCACTCAAAGATGCGCACCAGCACACCTACCCAAACCTATGCAGCCAAGGGCTCTATGGCGAGAGTGAATAGGAGGGGGTTGAGGGGGCAACACTGTCTGGTCCCCGTCCGATAGGAAATGAGGAAGGCACTGACCTGTGACTCGGACGGATGCTGTGAGGTTGGTGTACTATTAATCGTATGTATGCCAAAAAGCGGGGGCCCATGTTGAGAGGTTTCTCGAGCGTAAACATATATGTTTAGCTGACCGAATCAAAGGCCTTATCTATATCTACCAAAAGCAGAGCGGCGGGGCAACCAAAGCGATCTACTGCCGCTATCGCATTGCGAGCTCTACAGATATTGTGCTGCGCTGCACATCGGGCATGACGCCCGCCGGGTGTATCAGATCAGGAATAGGGGGCATTAGTCTATTAGCTAAAACCTTTGCCAGCAACTTGACTTCCGTATTTAAGAGAGAAATCGGGCGGTGTGGTGCATGATGTTCCGGCGGCTGGCCCGGTTTCAGGAAAACCACGATTTCTGCTTGTCTGCTTTCCGGGGGCATACACGCCTCAGTCAGGGAAGTTTTTACGATTGGCCAATTAACAGGGCCATATTAAGGGCATAAACACTTTAAAGAACTCACTGGGGAATCCGTTAGGGCCAGAGCCTTTCCTGGCTTCATCTTCGATAGAGCCACAGCCAATTCCTGTATAGTAAGGGAAGCCTCGAGGGATTCTTATGCATCAGCTGAGAGCACCCTTGGAGGCAGGTCCCCAAAGGAGTCTTTAATCTGCTGTGCTGTTAGGACCTCCCATCAGGCATATAGGGTTTGATAAAGTTTGGCAAAGCTGTGGGCCACCTCTGCCGGATCTGTAAGCGTGAAGCCATTGTAGTCTTTAATTATGGTATGGGTCACTGAGTGAACTTCAGTGAGTGCTGGCATAGTCTATGTAATAATTTCCCTGATTGTCCCCCACTGATAAATTCTGCTCAGCGAGGATAGCCATGCGCACTTGGCCTCCTCTAATAGTTTCCCTTGATGTTGTTATTGCATTAGGCTCAGTTGTCTGCGAGCTCCACCTCCATCACCCCTCCGTCCGAGCCTCTCCAATTCCAGTATACGGGCCTCCATTTTTTCCTGTGTCATTTACGCTCTGCATCGCAGAAGCTAATGTCAACCCCACGTACAGTAGGTTTCATAGCATCCCATAGACTTTCTGCAGAGGTGGTCATCTCTGCATTGAAGGAAAAGTATTTAAGTAGAGCCTTGTGAATATGTGTTTTATAGGACTGGTCACGAATGTGCCATGGCGAAAGCCGCCAAAAAATGGGGGCCTCTGTGGGCCTACCAGGAGCCTCAACCCCACTGGTGAATGATCAGAACGACCCCTAGGTGTAGTTTCTATGTCTGTGATTCTGTGGGCATAGTCCCTAGCGACAAAAAGATAATCTAGTCTGGGGAATGAACCGTGAGTGAAGGAAACATATGTGTTTCCCACTTCCGTTGGGTGTAGGGCCCTCCATGAGTCAGTCCATCCCAGCATCTTTGCCAAAGGTTAAAACAGGATTCCCTAGTTGCCCCAAGTATCCTGAGGGTCTCCACCTAGCCTTCTAGGGATGCAGTACATCATTCCAGTCCCCTCCTGTAACAGCTAACCCCTCCGATATAGACCCCCTGGTGTCCGCTATGCACTCTAGCAATGCTTGGCTAAGGGGTCGGGGGCATAAACACTTCCTATCACCATGGGTTCTACACCAATGATACCCCATATAAACACATACCTGCCCTGTGCATCAGTCCATGTCTGGGTGAGCTGGAAGGGAACCCTATGATGTATCAGAATGGCCACCCCCCTGGAATCCTTTGTGAAACCTGCATGATATACACTTGTGAAGCCGAAGCGAGTTAGGCATGTAGTTTTAGTCCCAAGGAGATGTTTTTTTAATAATAGCAGCACATCCGTCCCCATACACTTTGCCTGTCTGAGTACGGCGCCGCGCTTGACCTTATCTAAATCTCCCTGGACATTCCAGGTCACTTAGTACAGCCTAGCAGCCGAGGCCACTTTGATTGGTTCCGTCATCTATGTATACGACATCTAGGGTATGGATCATTGACGAGCGGGGTAGCCACTGTGTAGTAATTCGGAGTGCACAATAAAATGAACATAACAACGTGAAATAGTAGAAACCCCCCCTACACCCCAGTACCTCAAACCTCATTGAAGCTTCTGTTGTGGAAGGGACCCTGCACCGGCCCCAACGGGTAACAGGCACATGATCCGTCCAATGGATCCCCAAGTACCCCATCAACAGAGAGCGTCTTGGTTTCTCTACTGGGGCAGCCCAAGTATACGTCATCATACTGGACACCTTGAACACGTCATATGCATTCTGTCTTTATCTGCCCTATTCGGTAAACACATTTTTAAATGGTAGATGCTCAATTCCCATGAGGCCTAGCCTGGTCGCCCTCACGAGGCCCAGAACGCCATCATGATCGTGATCGATGTTGCCATTTATCCTTCTTATGTCTGAATCTCTAGGTGGAGGCTTCAGCTGTCGTATCTCATCGGTCCATGTGAACACCTCCTCAGGCATGTCAAAAAACACATCCTTATAGCAGACTCTCAGATGGGCCGGAAACAGTAGCATATACAAGATCTTCAAGTCACAGAGACAGGCCTTTGCCGTCGTGGAAGATTGGCGTTCCTGCTGAACCAGGCTTGTATAGTCCAGAAAGATCATTATGTGGTGGGAGTCATAAGTAAGTGAGTCTTGTGACCTGGCCAACTTGAGGATGTTGTCTCTGTCGTGGAAGCTTAATACCCTGGCGATAACCTAATATCCTAGGGATAACCGGCCATGGTCTGGCACCTGGGCTGGGGGTGCTCACAGCCAGGGCTCTATGAGCTTGCTCTATGCTAAAGCAAGGAAAAAAAGTGTCTACCGGGATCCACGTCTTGAGCAACTGAGCCAGGAATGCACCCATACCTGTGCCTTCACAGCCCTCAGGAAAGCCCACACAGTGGAGATTATTCCTTCGGGCCCTCCCCTCTGCATCCTCCATGCCTGTGGCCAGGCCTTTAGTAAGCTTTTCGAGGGTGTCCACCTTTCTCTGCAGCTTGGAGAACCCATCTTCCACGCAGGATTCTCTGGATAGAGTAACGTGCTCTACTGCGTTGCGCAGGTCTTGGCGCAGCAACACCACATCAGACCCCAGGGCCCCTATTCTGGCCTCTAGCATGTCCCAGAATTGACTTATCATGGCCAGTAGAGTGGAGTTGTTCAGGGGACTGCCCTGGCCACTCTCAACTGCAGCCGCCGCTGCACCAGTCCCTGTAAACCTATCCACTGTGCTCTGCTTTGAAGTAGGTCCTGTTAGCTTGTCCTTCGTCTTGGCGAAATAATAATAGCCCAGGGCAATAGTTGATGTGGGTATCAGCGGAGTGTCAACACCTCATCAGTTGATCGGAACAAGTGTCTCTAAATGATCACCAAAATTCAGGCTGCCAAACGATCATTTGCCTGTATGATGTCGTCCTTGGGGGTTCTCAGCTGCTCAAGCATAGATGTGGAGCACCCGAGCCAACTGTCTTACTCGGTGGAGAGCTCAGGCGGGCCTCACCTAGCCACAAGCTGCACCGGGACCTGGCCCAGCCGCCTCTGCGGACAGAGAAGCGCCCCTACCCCTAACGGAAGCTGCACCACGTCGTCAGACGAAGCCTGTAGTGAGACACTTGTTTGACCGCCACCACGGGCTGACTTGACGGACGTGAGTTTTCCAGCAGTGAATGCTGCTAGGCTGATAAGTTGCGCTGGCCCCACCTCATTAACTTCAGCTTCACCAGAGAGCTACCATTCTCTGCAGGCCGCTCCCGTGTGGTGGCTCCCATGCAACACAGCACACTGTAAGGTAAGACCTCCACCGTCTTCTATCGCCAAGTGGGTCTGTCTTGGCTTTATGATCAGGTGCACCAGGGCCTCAGGATGCCACCGTCTGTGGCCGGGTGGTCACGTTGTCTTGGAGCAGGAGAGCAGATTTCCTCACTGGTGACCGGGCCCTCTCCCCGGGAGCCATCAAGGACTGGGCCCATGCTACACTGTCCCCGAGCGCTGTGCCAATCGCTTGGATCTTCAACCTGCTCGGGGTCTGCTGTGTCACCTACCTGCCCTTCTCCGATCACCTCTGCAGCTTTGCGATCACCGGCACCTTCTGCCGCTTCGGACCCAGGATCCTCTGTCGCCAGTCGTCGTCTCTCCCGTAGGCTGTGTTCAGTACCACTGTCGGCCACAGCCCTAGCCGGGGCCACAGGCGTCACACACAGGTGATTTCATTTCGACCTCGTGACCATTACCCGGGCACCATCTCTCTGGGACAGAGGCTAGAGAGTAGATAGCGCACTGTTCGTGTCCGAAAGGGCCATTGCGTGGTGCCTAGCGACAGTAATCTGGCAGGATTATGGCAAATGATATCCGGGACTGCAGGAGCCTAAAGTGCGTCTGCCATGTTGGACCAGTAGGCCACGCCCCCCATGAGCTACCCTTTCATCTATGGACCTCCCCATCTCTTCCCGAGTTCCGATAGTTCCTGAAGACCTGGCTAATCAACTGGAGAAGTGTGGCTCAATGGTTAGAGCGGCAGACCCTGATGCAGAGGTCTGGCCCGGACCAGGGTTCAATTCCTGCCTTGGCGGGTCTTGGGCTCAATTTCCCCGGACCCGATAATTCTCGCCTCGGTGCCTATTCTAATCATGAGTCCCACTCTGCAACTCTGGGCAATAGCTTGCTTAATCTCCACTACGGCCCCAAAAGTGCTAGGATGCCTGGCTTCACCTTGGGGGTGCCCAGGAGTGGGCACTTCACAGGGAAAGGCCAGGAAGGGTTCCACAGCGGTATGTGCACAGCACCTGAGAGACCCTTTCGGGGGTGTGCGGAGCGCTATATAAATGCACTACATTTACATTTACCCTACCAGTGCCTGGATACACTTACGGATGACTAGAAGTACTCTACAAATCTACTGATTGATTTATTCAATTGATTTCAAAATATCAGGAGGGTAGGATCCGTTGTGATGTTGATGGGGATTTGTTTCTGGTCCCTGATGGATACCTGAAGTACGCCTGTCTTCTGGTTTCTTCCTTCTTGCATTTTATCATGTCCATGCAATGTACTGGCTCCTGGCTTGGGAACACCCACCTAAGGTGTTTCATTTCTCAACCAGGCATACAAGAGTGCAGTTTCTGATGGCCTTGTTGGGGGCACAGCTGGTATTGAAAATTATGGAAGCTTAGAGTGGGACCCAATGTTCTTCCTTCAGTGTCAGGTTGATTTAGTTGAACTTCCTCAAGCCTTCGATTAGATGTGCTGCAGTGTATAGGCGTGTAGTAGTGGTGTCAGAGAACCCATCATGCACAGCATTGCCTCCCTTGATGTGATAGAGGGCTAATGCTATCAAGCCTACCACTGTTACCCCAAAGTCATTTTTGATCAGGTAGGAAGTCCCTTTTTCAGGAGGGAGAGCTGATACCAAGCTGTCTCGATTTAATTGGTGATGTATAGAGGTCTGTGTTGAGAACAAATCTAAAATATTTGTGGTTGTTTTCCATGGATGAGCAAGTTGAGTTCTGTCTGTTGAGTTGAGCTTTAGTCGACATTCAGGCCTGGATTAGGTGGAGGTAGATTTTGAGTCAATGAGAGGAGTCAGACAAGGGGATTTTGTGTTGATGAGATAAGAGGTGTACCATTGCAGGACTCCAAAAGAGAGGCCCTTACAAGTTTCCAGGGTATGGATCAGCACGTGGTGGCCGATTGCAGAGTGGTCAAGCAGGTTCAGGAAGAAGGCCATAATTGTGTTGCAGTATTGTATGAAGCCAGACTCATATTCCTATAGAAGGGTATTCTGGTTAATTTGGCCCTGCAAATGAATGAAGAGAACTTTCTTGAAGATTTTTCTATTGAAACATAGATGAGAGGCCGATCTTTCCAGCATTGAGGTCATCTGGTAAACTTCCTGGCCTTAGGGAAGGATTGACAAAGTTGACGAGAGGAGTGAGCACGCCTCTCTGCAAGGACTTTATGGTGAATTAACTTTTTAAAATGTTTATGCTAGTGTCTTCAGCATGTGAGAGGAGGTTGAATGTTGTCCAGATGTAGGCTAGGAGGAAGATTGGATACCTCTTTGGTCTTATTGATGTGGGCTCTTATTTTGTTGATCTAATCTATGAAGAAGTGGTTGATGACATTGCATTGATTGTGGGATTTGTGGGTTTGGGAGTGTAAAGACACACTGCTCAAGTATTACTAAGCACATATTCTACTAAATTCAGGTGCTTGAGGTGGTGCAGAATGTCTGTCGTATTTTAGGAGTCCTGGCAAGAACACCTATTCGGCTAAACTTCACCAGTTTCCCTTCAAGAAAAGGGTTTCCATTAAAGCTTTATACATAATCCATCAAGACAAACATTACAGTGTAACCGGTTTCATACAATCAAAAGTTATCAGAAAGAAGCCTTCTGGTTCTTTCATTTGAAAGAACTTGAGCCTCCTTAAGTAACTAATATAAGAAAATGTGATTGTGGAAGGAAGTCTTTTTAATTTTCTACATATAGCCTATGGAATGTTTTTCATCTAGGAATTATGGCTGTGAAAATAATATTTTTAGGAAAATAATGATGAAAACCTGCCACCTATATTAACAGTAGCGGCCCGTGGAGGGAGTTCTGTGGGGCGGTGTAGGGGGCGGGGGCGGGTCAGAGTGGGGGGGTAGTAAACACCGGAATATGGATGAACGGAGGTAAGTAAACAATTAAATAAATGAAAAAATATTTGTTGCGCGCGCTGCATCGCATTTTGCGCGCGCAATAACATTTGTCTTATTTATTTAATTGTTTACTTACCTCCGTTCATCCATTTTCCGGTGTTTACTACCACCCACCCCCACCCTGCCCCTCCCACGCCCCACGGAACTTCCTCCATGGGCCTCTACTACCTATATATGTTATAGTATATATTCTCACCTGGGTTCCTGGCTCTCTTCTATAGAACACATTGTTTTATGTACAAGCGTGAAGGCATCTGCCCGTGCATCAATACCAAGGTCATGATTTCTTACTCTAAGTCCCTCTCTCCTGCTCCCTTAGGTGCAGTACCAGAATATCAAATATTACATTCTAAATATCGGCTACAAAAATATTTCCCCTTTGGAATAACAGAAAAGCTGCCCTCAATCGGACCATATGTTTGTAAACAATATTTAGGGCACAATATTTTTGTCGGACAATATTTCTATATACAATATTCTGATATGCAGCCCTCTTTGGTCCACCCTCTACCTTTTTACCATTCCCTTCCTTTTTATTCCCTTCCCCTCCCTCCTGAGTATGATCACCAGAAGGCGTAATCTATGTTTCCTCTTTGATCTGGGTGTGATCTCAGTAGGAGTCAGGTTTAACCAAGGTCCTATTTCTACCAGTCAATGGAGGTCTGCACCTGGAGGCTGTATAATATGCCAAAAATAAACCTTACTGTCTTTTAGACTTGAAGGATTGGAACTAAAGGAACTAAGGCGAGCTTTAATGTATAATTGATGACTGCTCCTATTTCTTATTCTCTAACACAAAGCTAGAATTAAAAAACGCAAAAAATGAAGGAAAGCTGATTAAAAAAAATGCTCTTACAATAATTTTCACTGAACAATCCCGATCCTTTAATGCATCCGGCATATAAACATTTTTGAAAATGTAGGGATAGCAACAAGCTTGTACTCCCTCCAGCAGGAACAAATAAACTCCAAGGGCATTGACAAGTCGACCAAAATAGAGTCTAAATTGGGGAGGTTGGTCAAAGGTCAAACCACGGCGTGACCTGGGACTCACTTGCCCACTGGCAATGTTTTTATTTACTCTTTGGGCCCAAAGGAGGGGTTAAGTCTTGTGCATCTGAAAAACTAACAGCATTTTTCATGTATCACTAGAAACATTTTTTTAATCTTTTATATGTTACTGAGTTGAATTATTTTTAGGGCTCCCGGTTTTATGTTATTTATTTTTTTGCCATTTCCGTCTGTATTTATCCATATTTATTTTTTGCTAATTTAATCTGTATTTATCCATATTTATTTTGAGTTTTGTGGAAAAATTCAGTTTAAATTAGTATATTTCCACATTTATTTTAACCGATAAATATGCTCTCATGTTTGAATGTCTGTCAGGTTTCAGTGCTGTGAGCACCCTCAGAAGATAAATCAGTGAATTTATATAAAAATATGCACATTTCTGTATCAACCTTTTGCAGATCTACTGCTGTTAAAGCCTCTTTACTAAAATGTATTTCTTCTTTTAACCCCCTTATCTATCAATCCACACATACATTGGCCTGGTAGTCATGGCATACATTATTTAGAATTACTCAAAAAGCAACCCAATTTCCGTTTTTATCCACATTTAAAAATAAATACAGAGAAGAAAATAAATGTTTTCTGTCTGTATTTATCTGTAAAAATCAGTAAAAACGGAAAACATGGAGCCTTAATTATTTTTAATGGTTCGCAGCATGTTTCTATAAACCGCTTCTATAGTTTCACAAGTCCATATAACTCTCTCTACAGTCCGCGTTACTTGATGGACGGATGGTGGACAGGTTTACAAGAGCATCCACAATAGGATTACTATTGTATTGCATCGAACAGCTCAGCTTGTCGGACCAGCTACTCCAGGTATCAATTCCTTTCAGCCACCCCCAGCCCCAGGTGGAAGCTGGCCACCTCCCCTGGCAACTGGTGATATTCTAAGGGATGCACATGACTACATTGTACAAAATCAACAGCTCTGCACATTCCTGCACTTATCCACATAAAGGTACCTGTCGCTCTAGGGTTCGAGTTTCTGTCCACAGAACAGGTAAACATCATTGATTGACAGCCATGAAGCACTTGTATACACTATCATCCTTTTAGGGAGTTTCGGTATATGCCATTACAACTCTCTTTTCTGTGATCAAGCTCAGCAGAGCACCAGTATCCTCATGATATAGAAATGCGTGCTCTTAGCCGTAAGTCATTGCAGCCTTGCTCATTTGGTAGTGGTTCTTTTGTGCCCATGGCTATGAATTTCCTCTTTGAAGATTTACCTTTAGATTGCTAGTCCTGTTTCTGGAGCAGGGTCATTAGAGAAGAATACCCTGTGTTCGTAAAATGTCCTCATGTCTCTCTTCTTGGCCTGGGGGTCCACCAGGACTGTCATCTGAGACAGTCCTGTTCCATCACCTCAACAGGTAGCCTCCTCAGCTTCACCCTTCATCTTCCATGTCTTCAATGTCGGTCTTACCTCTGAGTCCGAAAAAAACAATTAACGGACGGAATGCTGAACAATGTCAAACATTCACCCGCAGTAGAGGGGCTGGACTGTTCCTAAGAGGAGCTGGGTCAAGACTGATTTGCATATGGCTGGGTCCAAACTAGGGTGGCATGGTGGGCAAAAAAAACTAAAGATGAAACCCAGATATATTGACTGGGGGTGAATGTTTGCATTGTTCAGCATTCCGTCCTTCATCTGTTCTCTTTGCTTTTGTAGCCCTAAGTAGGAAGAGTATACCCAAACGTGGGTACCGTGCTCACTGTGCCACTGAATTCAAGCTATCCTGAGGGGTTATACTCTGAAACCAGCCCCAGGATGCTTGTTTCCATCCAGGAGGACATGGCTTGGCAGTTCGGGCTGGACTGTTCCCATAAGGAGCAGGGTCAAGACTGATTTGCATATGGCCAGGTCCAAACTAGGGTGGCATGGTGAGCAAGAAAAAATATGGATTAAAACGAGATCTGTTGACTGGAGATGAATGTTTGCATTGCTGAGCATTCCCTCGATCATCTGTTCTTTTTGCTTTTACCTCTCAGTCTAGTCTGCAAAGACGAAGATCAGAATATAGTTAATGGCAATAATAACTTGTATAGTGCAGGTTAAATCCAGGAATATGGTCCAGTGTGGTTTGGATGCTGCGGGGTGGGGGGGGGGCGGGGTGACTGGAATCCACTATCCAAGCCTTGAGAAAGTCCCAGGCCTCCACACCTTTCAAGGGGGAGAAACATGTGTTGACTGAACACAGATTAGTCCACAATTATCTGAAATGGGGTGATGGATATGTTGAAAATAAATTTTTAAAACTGTATATTTCTATTTCGGGTACATTGGAATTCCACATATCAATTTTTACAGCCCTAAAATCGTTGTTATTTATGAAAATTCTTGTGGCATCAAGACTTTTGAACTGTGTGTTTTAAAGTTCTGAATGCCTAATGTTCGTGCTTCCCACTTTCTATACCTGAGTGTTGTCTACTCTGAGTTTGAGGGTCGACAATACACTGACAGAATAATTAGCTAATACCTATTCACCTTGGCATTTAGGGTTACCCTAGGTCTACATGAAAAAAACCATCACCCAGAGTCGGCCTGCAGGAAGCGTCAGTGAGCTGAGAGTTCACCCCACACAGTTTCTGTGATCTTAAGGTTTTATATTTGAATCTCTTCTATGCAGACTCAGCCATTCTTTCTTCCATAGGTTGGTAAATCTGGTAACAGTAAGAAACGCTATTTAAGACAGAAGTGAGGTGTGACACCCTAAAGTCAACATACTGTTGTGTACGTTATATAATCCCACCTTGCTAACTCAGCCCTACTTAAAGCTGGGTATCCACGCTGCACCCTTGTTTCTTTCCACCTCTCTGGGGCACACATGCGTCTTGCACGGTGCCCAAGAGAGACAGTCTTGAAATGCCTGGCATTCCTCATAGGTCCGCCCCGCTCACTTGGCACCAAGGTGCCAGCTCCTGAGCTCATCACGAGGCTGGACGCTGCCAGGACAGTGGGGATTCCTTGCCCAGATTCCAGTCTCGGGAGTTGGCTCCACGTCACTGGTCTGAAGTAAGCGTGGCCCACAGAAAGTCAGAGAAAAGGGCAAATTCGTCAATGTTCCATAAATATGATTTTATCCGGGTGCACTTTGTTGTCGAGAATCGAGTCTGTGTGGCCCACTGGGGACTCGCAGATGTCAGTGGGACTCCCTTTACTGATGCAGTGCCACTGAGACAACCTGTGACTCTGCATGTGTCTGTGAAGGCATGTCTATGTGTGCTCACATGTTTGGGTCTAGTTTGGGTGCATGCGTGTGTCAGTATGTTTGAGCATCTTTATGCATGCATTATTATGCATGTTTGTGTGCATGTGTAAGTCTGTGCATTTTGGCTGTGTGTGTGCCAGTGTGTTTTAATTACTCTGTATATGTGTGTGTAAGTGTGTGGATGTGCGTGTGTTAGTGTTTTCGTGTTTGTAGGATGGTCTGTGTGTCTGTGCCCACATGCATGCACACCTAGGTGGTCCCTGTGTGTGTAGCTGTGTACATGCAGCATGTGTGTATGCATGTAAATGCGTATATTTGTTTTGTTTTGCCTGTTAGTATGTGTTACATTGTGCGTGTGTGTGTTTTGGTGTTTGTGAGAGAGAATTTCGTTCTGTACACCTTCGTTTACGCTCCTGTGTGTGTAAAAGCGCACGTGTGTGTGCCAAGATGTGTATGTGACTGTGTCGTTTTGTCTTTTTGCACAAGTATGTATTTGTTCCCGTGTTTATTCATTTACACATTTTTACAAGGCCGACAATGTTACCGTCCAATTACTTTAGAGCACTAAGAAATGGTGGCCAAGTATGTGTCGCTTTTTGTTTGTAAGTGTTTGCTTTTTGTATGGGTGGATGTGTGTGCGTGTTCCTGTTCATGTGCCTGTGCATGTGTGCGCTATGTCCCTGTGTGCGCACCTGTGACTGTGAGTTCTGAATTGTGTGCCTCTGCGGGGCACTCCGCGGTGCCCTCATTCACCAGGTTGCAAGGGTGGACCAGTGCCAGCCACACCCAGGCAAGAAATGCTGTAAACTGATCCCCTGCCACTGCCCTTTCATCGGAGAGCCGCTTGGGGAGTAGATAAAAGGGGCAGCCGCCCGCTCCCGCTGCAGAGGGCTTCCTTCACCTCCACACCTGCAGCATCGTCAGCTCGTCTCTTCCCAGCTCCGGCATCATGCAGAGAGGACGCTTCAGCACCAGCAGCATGGGCAGCATGGGCGGCTCCAGGCAGATCCGGGTGGGCAGCGGGCCGGCCCTGCGCTCCAGCTACAACAGCGCCTCCAGCCTCAGCAGCATGCCCATGGTCACCAGGAGGTCCGCCACTCTGGTCAGCAGCGGCCGCTCCGGCGGGGCCGGCTTCGGCGGGGCCGGCTTTGGCGGTGGTTTTGGTGCTGGAGGCGGGTATGGTGGTGGTTACGGTGGTGGAGCTGGGTCGGCGGGGATCCAGGAAGTGAGCATCAACCAGAGCCTCCTGACCCCCCTGAATCTGGAAATTGACCCCGCCATCTCGACTGTGAGGAAGGAGGAGCGAGAACAGATCAAAACCCTCAACAACAAGTTTGCATCCTTCATCGACAAGGTAAGGGATACTAGGCCCCGAGCAGGCCTCCCGCCCTGCACGTGACCCTTCTTCCGCTCTGCGCCCTATGGCTCTAAGACCATTCTCCACCCCACCCTGCCCACACTCCACCCTGCACTGTGACCATACTCCACCCTGCTCTCTGCCCACACTCCACCCTACACTCTACCCATACTCCACGCTACACTCTGCTCTGCGCCCTCCGGCTCTAAGACCATTCTCCACCCCACCCTGCCCACACTCCACCCTGCACTCTGACCATACTCCACCCTGCTCTCTGCTCTTACTGCACCTTACACTCTACCCATACTCCACGCTACACTCTGCTCTGCGCCCTCCGGCTCTAAGACCATTCTCCACCCCACCCTGCCCACACTCCACCCTGCACTCTGACCATACTCCACCCTGCACTCTGCTCTTACTGCACCCTGCACTCTGACCATACTCCACCCTACACTCTGCTCTTACTGCACCCTATAGTCTGCCCACACTCCACCCTACACTCTACCCATACTCCAACCTACACTCTGTTCTGCGCCCTCCTGCTCTAAGACCATTCTCCACCCCACCCTGCCCACACTCCACTCTGCACTCTGACCATACTCCACCCTGCACTCTGCTCTTACTGCACCCTGCACTCTACCCATACTCCACCCTACACTCTGCTCCGCTCCCTCCTGCTCTGAGCCCATACTCCTCACTACACTCTGCAAATATTCCACCCTTCACTCTGAGCATACTCCACCCTACACTTCGCTCTTACTGCACCCTACAGTCTGCCCACACTTCACCCTACACTCTGACCATACTCCACCCTGCACTCTGCTCTAACTGCACCCTACACTCTACCCATACTCCACCCTACACTCTACTCTTACTGCACCCTACACTCTTCACACACTCCACCCTACACTCTGTGCATAGTCCACCCCATCCTCTGTTCTGCACCCTCCTGCTCTCAGCCCATACTCCACCCTACACTCTGTCCATACTAAACCCTACACTCTGCCCATACTCCACCCTACATTCTGCCCATACTCAACCCTACACTCTGCCCATACTCAACCCTACACTCTGCCCATACTCCACCCTATACACTGCCCATACTTAACCCTACACTCTGCTCTTACTGCACCCTACACTCTTCGCATGATCACCCTACAATCTGGCCATACTGAACCCTACACTCTGCCCATACTCCACCCTATACTCTGCCCATACTCCACCCTACACTCTGTCCATACTCCACCCTACACTCTGCCCATACTCAACCCTATACTCTGCCCATACTCTACCCTATACTCTGCTTCGAGTCCCTCCTTCAATTCGTTTCTTCCCCTTTCTGTGCCTCTCCTCTTTCCCTGTGCTCTACTCTGAGAATGGACCGTCTCTCTAGACAGTTTCACCAGTGTGCTCATGTCTGACAGGGGTTGTCACTGCAGGTGCAAACATTGGTTGAGCTCTTATGAGTTTCAGATTTGTCTCGTTACAGCCTTAAACCCCCCATAAAGCTGTGCCCAGCCTGCAGCAGAAGCTCTCACATATACACATACATGGCCAGAAAGTAGCCGCTTGATTGCCACGAAAGAGCCATCATGGCATGCAACAGGCTGTGAATCATCCATAATGGCGGCCTGAGATGCTTACAAGAAGTGGTGCCCAGGCTTTAGCACGCAGAAGAGCATCACCTGTTCTGTAAGCAGTCAGTAAGAGCAAAAGCAATAGAGTGCATGAGGCTTGGACACAATACGGGCCTCTCCTCCCAAAAATAGTCAATAGAACCATAAGAGTCGTCTTGTAGAAGATCCACGCGCTCTGAATGCCCATGAGCTTTCTCAATGCGAAAAGCGTTTGTCGACACTCATTTGCTCAGATTGCTTGTCTGATTCTCTAGTGGTGATGAAAAAGGTGTTTGTCATCTGTTCTCAATAGTGTTACTTGTGATGCTTAACATGGATGCAGTTTGTGACTGTTATTGCATTCAACACTGCATAGAATCCCTAACAAACACTCAGTGCAGTACCATTGAAGAGCCAGACTACCCATCTCAACAAACTGCAAGCTGAAACCATTCATTGCCTTGAGTAAGCTCAAGGACACACAGTCTGAGCGAAACAGGTGTCAACTTTTCTTCAATGATTCTTATATTTGTTTTGAAGACATTTTTAATCTAAAACATTTAACACTCACTCTACAAAGAAAAAACAGCAGTAAACCTCTAGACTTTTGTTCCTATTCTGCTATTCAGTGTCATAAGATCAGTTTTTCGCTGGGTTAATATGATTACACCATCTTCGTTGTTCCACTATCAATACAGTATAAACTACAGCATACAAGATTCTTTCCAGGATGAAACACTGACTTTTGAGGTTATTTGACATTACTAGTAAGTGTAACTGTTTTTTGCCCTCCTAATGCCAACAATTATTTTTGTGTTTAAGTTGGACCTACGAAGGGTGATTCAACTTAATGTAGAGCACAAAATATTGTGAAAGCATGGAAGAAAAGTATGGTTACTGGGTCACTTGTCTTAGTATGTCCCAAACTCAGAGAGGACCATTTGTTGCCCATTACCAAGCTCACCACCCAAGTAGTGTTACTTCACAATACGCATATTTTGAGGGCAGTTTTTTGTTCTCCCCATATTAAGTGTAATGAGGCAACCTGGGTGTTCCTTGAATGGTCCAAGATTGTGCCCTATTAGCTGCCATGCATCTTTCTGCACTTCCTTTGCTCTTTAACTACTTGTCTCAATGCTTTCCTCTAAAAGGCCTAAAGTCAGCTTTTTAATGCTGGAAAATGCTCTTTTATTTTGACCATCCTGTTAACAGGTAAGGTTCCTGGAGCAGCAAAACAAGGTGCTTGAGACCAAGTGGGAGCTGCTGCAGAACCAGAAATCAACCAAGACCAGTAACATTGGCCCACTTTTTGAGACCTACATCAACAACCTTCGGCGACAACTAGATATGCTGACCAATGACAAGGGCCGCTTGGATGGGGAGTTCCGTAACATGCAAGATATGGTAGAAGATTTCAAGAACAAGTAAGTGGCTCGAGAGAGGCACACACTGTGTGCATGCACGTACACATTACCCCTTGCTCGTGCTTCTTATGGAGGTAGAAATGTATACAAGGTTTATATCACGAGAATCCTCTAGGATTTGCTGCCCTGAGGCATTTCTACAGCATATATACTGATGGGCATTGAAGAAGAGGAACTACGGGAATGGGTAAGAGTGCAAGGCGGGAGGTGTATTGGCGATAAATGCAGGTAGTTGGCTGCTACTATGCGGAGTGGGTTGGTCTGGTGATTCATGTGTGTGTTGATGCTGATTGATTCATGATTGCTGTGTTTCTAGACCCTATGGCATTTACACAGGGTGTGTCTTTAAGAAAGTGGCACACACTAGCCTGGCATGACTCAATGTCAAACTCTGACCCAGTTCCACGGGTACAGTAGAACCACCATCTTCACACAATGGTCATTAATTGGGCGTGTAGCTGTGCCTTTCCCGGGACGCTTCCTGTGTGCACAAATGCAAAATGTCCAACAGCGACGTGTACCAGTGACGATATAGAACTATGGAGTTGGTTGGCCCACTGTGTCCGTGAGGAACTATTACAGTCTTATCTGGTGAGGCACAACGTGAATACATACAGGCACATATTGAATAAGCCTTCCAGGCGCTTTACTTCTGTCCAAGTGCCTGCTGTCTGAATACTCATAAAACTTTGTTCTCCCACAGATGGATATCGCTGTTGTGAATTTAGTAGACTTGCTGAGGAGCCAATGAAAGCTGGGGAGGCCTTTTAGGGTCGTGGACCTGTATAACACCCTATTACCCAACAGTGCCGTCCCCCGCGTTGTCCTTCACCGTGTCCGCTGATGTGTGCAGGGCAGCAGGGAGACGTTTTTACATTCCCTGAGGTAGCACAAACCGTGCTCCGATCAGGCAGGGCGTGTCCCTGCTGAAAGGCTGCAGGTGCTCCTCAAACAGTTACAATCCACAGATCCGCTTCCTGGTGAACTGGACGAACCAGTTCCGGAGGGCACGCGGCAGGCAGAGTTCCCAGAGCTGGTACCGCACTGAGTGCAATGCTGTGCCGCACAAGGGGTGCGCGTGAGGGGTGGCTGTGGGAGCACCGGGCTTTTGATGAAGACGCGCCATTCACCATCTCTTACTATGCTACCTGCAGACGCTGCTGCCTAAAACTCTCCCAATTAGGGGTGTAATAAAGTAAAGAAACCGTTAGGCACTTCAGTAAACGTTAAAATTTAGCGCAAATGTGTCTGGAGATTTTTCCAGATTATTCCAGTGATTTTGCTATAGTTTAAAAGGGTCTATTGAATTGTAAAGGGCTCCTGACAGAGACGATATATTCACATACACATTTGGTCACTCATTAAACGATGGCATTTTAATAGTTGAAGTATTGGTTAAATAAAATTGCCGTTTCCAGTATGGAATCCTCAGTTGTACTCTGACTGATGAACGTGAGCTGTGCGCTGCCTGTTGCGTCAGAGACGTAAGTGAGGTACACCACAGAAAGATAGGGGCAGATTTATGTTGCACTTGCGGCACTTTTGCGCCGCCGTTGCGTCACTTTTGTGACGCAGCAGCGGCGCAAATCCTGCGCCATGGTGCGGGGCATTTACAAACGTGACGCATCTCCCAGATGCGTCACGGTGTAAAGCCCTGCGCCACATGTAGGCGTTCCAGGGCAGGTGGGGGCGTTCCGGCGCAGGAACGCCTCCTAAAAGTGGCTGAGTGAAATCTACAAGATTTCACTCAGTCACTTTTAGGCCCATGCTGCGTCAAAACCCTGCGCCTGCTTGAAGCAGGCGTAAGGATTGACGCAGCATTGTACAGATAGGGCCCCCCAGATCATTGCTGGAGCTGCGTCGCGCTTGCGACGCAACTCCAGCAATGCGCCACTTTTCGGCACAGATGCGTCACGCATCTGTGCCGTTTTTGCCCCATGGTGCGCCGCATTATAAATGCGGCGCATCCATGGTGGCGCAGCTGTGGCGCATAATAACTGGCGCATCCCTGCTGATATGCAGGGATGCGCCAGTCGTCATAAATCTGCCCCATAGAGCGCACCTGGATGACGTGTAACCGTGACTTCAAGGACTGGCTATTCGGAGGGACGGGCCCATCCCTTAAATTAGGGCCCCACCCTGACAGGGGAGAAAAGGAAACGGAGAAAAGCTCTCTAAGGCCACGAAGAGTGGGCAGGACACACGGCCCCCCTGCCTCCGTTTCCCAGGCCCCAGGTAACAAAATACCACATCCAACCGCAGTGGAGTCTGCCAAAGGCACCAGACAAAGCCCGTGTCCCACAGCCACGCCCTTTAAGTAGGGCGGGTGGGTTTCAGCGGGGGAGGGGGGACACAAAGAGTGAGAAAGAGAAAAACAATATGTGAGCTGGCACGGCAGGAACAGACATGAACGAAAACTAAACAGCGTGGATTAACTCCAGGGTGCGGCCTTCGGGGGAGAGTCAACAGAAGGTTCTGTAATCTACACTCTGGCGCAGTTTGTGTCTCGCACTTCTTGGGACAAAAGGCTCGGTTTCAGAGGGCCGAGAGCCAAGGCTCCTTCCTTTCATGGTTGAAGGAGGGGCAGGGCCGGGTGGAGCCGGGCATCGGTCAGATAGGATTCAAGATGGGTGTGGCATTGGGCATCGGTCAGATAGCATTCAAGATGCCTGTAGATCGAAAGAAGGCCATTCTCTTTGCAGGCAGGAAGTACCAGGGTGTTTGCCACAGCCAGCCTAGACTAGAACACTTTCCATTCCGTGACTCGCAGGTTCCCTATTTTCATTGGTACCTAAAAAGACCAAGAATGGAAAGTGTTGTTGACTAAAAGTCTTGGCCAGATGAAGATGTATCACATGACATGGGGCCAGGACCTTCAGCCGCTCGCTCTCTGAGACAGCGGGCGACAGGCTTACAGGACAATATTGAGATTTCTAGTGCCTAGTCGGGGAGGGCCAGACCACAGACAGTCACATGACTGTGCATAGTGGCTGATGCACCCTCCTGTTCCTTCATATAACCCATTTAAATCTGGGCCTGAGAAGGAAAGGAACCAACACTGGGACTACAGGAACAAAGGTTCTGACAGACATTAGAGTCGGAAGAGAAGAAGTGCAAAGTGAAAGATGGGCTCTCACAGGAGTAGAAAGACAGAGAGGACGGGGATCCATTTTGGTAAAGTGCTGCACACAAAGGTATACCTTGTTTATGGGGCTACCAGGATACCAACACAGACCAGCAGGTAGGAGAATTGTTGCGCCTTTCTCAACAGGCATTTGCTAAGACTCTCTTGGGAGAATTGAGTCCCATCCTGAAGTTCAGAAGCCTTGTTTTTCAAGTGGTCAAGTAAACAGGTTGTTTAAAGCACTGGAAAACATACTAAGCAGCTTGGGCATCCCATGGTTGCCACATGTTCCATCGAAGGTCAGACTTGGGCCATCCATGGCTGCTACTTGTTCCGTCGATTGTCAAATTTAATCACTGCATCTAACGTGACATGCTCCATCTCAAGATGAGGGGGGCTTTCACTGCCACGGTCCACCTTTCATTTCACCTTATCCCAAGATCCATATTTAATGCCATGCACATTTTTAAATATCTTCCTTGCTCCCTTCCTGTAGGTATGAAGATGAAATCAACAAGCGCACAGCGGCAGAAAATGAGTTTGTGGTGCTGAAGAAGGTGAGTGTGCCACTTGAATGAAAAATTTTATTATCACTAAGGATGTGACTGACCCTGGCGAAGGCCATTCGAATGGTCAGCCAATGCATAGTGAACGGTACCAGGCAAAATGGAGGCAGCTTCAGGGTGCTCAGAGGAAATTGAATGGGCTGTGTAGGAAAAAGGCTTGTAGTGAAACCTTCCTGGTTATCAGTGGGGAGAAGGGGTAGTTGCTTTCATTAATCTCTCAAATAACTTGGGCAATGTTCAGCCAGTTTGGGTTTTCCAGCAGGCATTGCTTTGCACTCTGGTGCTTGTATTTCTCCTATTTTGTAATGGAGAAAATCCACAAGTATCCAAATTCAAAGCAATGGGTGCTATCAAGTTAAACACCTAAAACGTCAATAGATAGGGGGAAACTCTCCGGGGCCTAGAGGCCAGTGGCTTACACAGACTGAAGGGCAACGCCGCGTGTCCCAAGAAACACCAAGGAATTCTCTTAGAAACTCAGACAGCTCATCCTTCATCCACATATCTACATCACGTGATGTCATCTGATTCGTGTTTTCTATTTCTCAATGTTATTTTATGTTTTTCAATATAAATATTTTAATACATTCATTGCAATGTTTTAATTTACTTGCAAACCTATTTAATAAACAGTTTATTTTAATTAAATATGATCAAGACGTATATTCATTTAATCCAGATAAACAATTTTTTTCTTTATTAATTTACTTAATTTAGAAAAGAAAAAAACTTCTTTTTAAATCTCCTGTTATCATTCATTGTATTTATTTGATGAATTTATTATACTGGTATAATTATACTTCTTTACTGTATTATTACCTGTGAGCAAGGAGCAAGCCACTCCGAAACGCGTCAGGCGTTTTCGCTGCAATTAATACATTTGTCACACTTCAAGTATTTGGGCTGCATCATGTTTCTTCAAATTTTATAAGAGTAAGTGATTTGGTGAATTAATAGAGAGGTTCGCTACCTCGCTGCGAGCCCGCTGTCACAAGTGGCAGGAGAACCAGCGACTGTTGGCTGACTGTATTAATACATATATGTAATCACATGTTTTTTTGTGTACATACTGTATTTATGTATTATATTGAATTAAATAATGTGATTAATGTAATCTAATGAGGATATTTCACAATCTCCCACACCATCCTCAGCTTGAAAGGTGATCTTGTTTTGGAGATGGGTAGGTAGGGCAGTGGGGCTGCAGGCTACAAAGGGTAGGCATGAAGGAAGAAGAATATGTTTGTCACCGCTGGTCTTTCCTGACCGAGCTAATTCATATGCATTGGCCATGCAGTAATGTCATATAATACATAGGTTGCGCAGTACAGCAGTGGTCTATAATGGATCCAACCTGTCGCAAGCTGATCTCCTCTTTTCATTGTTTTAGGACGTAGATGCTGCCTACATGAACAAAGTGGAACTGGAGACCAAGGTGGATGCTCTGACTGATGAAATCAACTTCTTGCGAGCCGTCTTCGAGGCGGTAAGGCCAACAATGTATTAAGCAGTGTATAATTTCACTCTTTGTAGAGCTTACAATTTCATTTCTGGAGTTGTTCAATCTGGCACTGGTCCTTGCATAGTATATCAGTGCCACCAGTGAGACCTTGGAGTTCGAGCTGTACTTCTAACGATGGGTAAAGTAAAGAGTGGGAGGAGGCAGGGATTCAATGTGTCACACTCACAGTCACAATGTCAATAATTTGATCATTCTGCCTAAGCATATATACTGCCAATTTACATGCGGAGGGGAATGATCAATGAGGTTTGGGTTTGTTTTAGGAACAAATCACAACAGAATATTTTGTAGCCTCTTCCAGTCATTTGGCCTGAATACTAGTTCATGTGCATGGTCGTAAGCTGACTTGTGACTGTTTTTGTCCGAGTCCTACTGGTCTTCCAGAAGATCTAGTCTGCTAATTTCCTTATAGTTCAGCCAGTCTATACAATCTGGTATGTGGAGTACCGCCCGTCTGATTGCGCTGTCATTCACCAACAGGAGCTCGCAGAAATGCAGACACAAGTTTCAGACACTTCTGTGGTCCTCAGCATGGACAACAACCGAGCCCTGGACCTGAACAGCATCATTTCCGAGGTCAAGGCACAGTACGAGGATATTGCCAACAGGAGCCGGGCCGAAGCTGAGGGTCTTTACCAATCCAAGGTAAGTGCAATGGACGGGAGAATGCAGCTGGCTATAAAAGCAGACCTTTGCATCATAGCCAGGGATATCGTTGAAGCTCCCTGCACATCCACCTTTGTATCCGCATTAAATTGCTTTGCCCCAAGAACTATGGGGCTTATTTACAAGCCCTTTGCGCCGCCGGTGAGTCACTTTTAACATGGGAAAAAGTGACGCACCGGCAGCGCTAAGGGCTTGTAAATAAGCCCCTATGTGTGTTAAAGTTTAGACCACATGCCCCAGCCCAGGCTATGATTGTGGTTTAGGCCTCTGTTCACTTATTGTTTCAGTCTCTAACGGACACATTGAACTTTAGTTGCCTAAAAAGATAAGTGAAAACAATAGGATTCCAGTGAAAGCTACGCTCAGTCCTTTCTCTTCCTTGTACGTTTCTCCCATCTGATACTTCTAACATGGTCTGGTGTTTTAAGTACGTGACCCCTCCTGAGGGAAAATAGATAATGCTAAGAATTTTTAGACTAGCAGTTTCACAAAAAGACTAGATGGGCTGCCTCCCTGGGAGCTTTGGATCTAGACCGCACTTTGAAAGTGTCCGAAAACATTTCCTCTCCATGCCTTTGCCCTGCACCCTATTGTCGGGCCAACTCTGAAGTTGTAGCCTTCTTGTGGTAGCATGGTTTGCTTGGTTTAATGCAAGTCTCCTGGTGACGATGCCGTTTGTTTCTCCCACTCCAGTACCAAGAGCTGCAGGAGACTGCCGGCAAGCATGGAGATGACCTTCGCTCCACCAAGAACGAGATCTCCGAGCTCAACCGCATGATCCAGAGGCTGCAGGCAGAAATCGAAAATATCAAGAACCAGGTAAGACTCTTTAGCTTTACAAGCAGTCCATAGGCTCCAGAAAAAAAGCATCCATAGGTCCCACTGCTGTAAACAGACGGTTCGGCAGGGCAGTGGTGACAACCGTTGCAAAGTGTCTCCAAGAGTACTGTGATCACAAAATGATTTTCAGTGTTGGGCAGAATAGGAGTTTTTATATATTGTCTTTATTACACAGTGGGGTAATAAGAAGCCTAAAAAATGAAGAAACTATCAACAAACATGGCGGTACTCAACTTCTGGAGGCCCCACATGGATGAACATTTGCAATTTGTAGGTTGCACAGAACTTTCATCTGTAGATTTATTCCACTAAGCTTTTCTACCATCTGCAGAACTGTACAGGTCTGTAACTGCACATTTGTCGACACAGAGGAATGTCAGCATGCGTCACCATCACCTCCCATGGAAAGGTGCAAAGATGGGGACAATATGTAGAGGCACCACAGTGCTTACACTGATCGCTCTCTCACTCTTAGGCGTGAGAGCGAGTCTTAATTGAAGAGAACCTAAATAATTCATACATGCTCGCTCTCAGTAGACACTGCTGGAGGCTTGAGCATCAGTCTCAATTTTCGTGTTGTGCGTAGGTGCGCACAATAAACCAATTTGATATAATATAAACCAGCTTGACGTTATGTGTGTATATAGGACATTTATTTAGAGTAGACCTGTCTACAAAGCAAGAAGGTGTATGCAAGTAGTAGTTGGCAATAGCGATTCGGGACATCAACCTATGGGGGTACAGACGAAGCAGGGAAAAGGGATGGTGGAGAACTGGGAGCGTGTTTAAGAGCAATGATTTTTTACAGCAAAGAGAGTGAATGAGAGGAGCGGGAGCTGAAATAGCTAATAGTTATCCCACACATTACCTGGGAGACATTCTTTGTGCCGAGAGGTCATGCTCCCATTTTTGAATGGTTTCACTCTTGAAGCCATCAATGGGCATTACTGTATACAGTAGCCCTCTCGAGAGGAGCTTATCTGTGTTTGGAAGTGTCCAAAAGGCATGATGAGGAATCACATTAGAAAATCCTGTCCAGATGTGCCCTCTCACTGGTAAGAAATCTTCAAGAGGGGGGAGGCACAGAGGAATCTGAATTTGGAATGACCACAAAAGCAGTAAGGATTGGAGGGCAGCTAGAATAAAGTCAGGGAATAGATAGGGTCTCGGGGTGCAGGAGTAGGAAGGGAAATGACCAGGCTAAAGGACATGGTGACTTTTCAACCATTTGTTTAATATGAATCTATTGACGTCTCAATCGACGCAGGGTGTGATGGGCTGTTCCCCTCCAGTTTCATCTTGCTTGGGAACAAACTGCTGCCTTGTAAGCTGCTGCCAGCCCAAGGAGCTCCTGCCGTCTCTTCTTCGCCCTCCAGCTTTCAGCAATTTGTCGAGTGGATGTTGAAGCGCTTGTATGATTAGCGATAATGGTGCCTGGAAGGGACAGGAGGCAAGCGGCAGCAGGCTGCTTGAGGGCTCCGCCTACACTCCCTGAGCGGTGTGCTTCGGGCAGGGCGGAGCACCTGCTCACAACATAAGCTTCTCCTCAAAAGACACCCGTGAATAATGCATAGACTGACGGCTTCACTTGACACAAGGTAAAGCCTGCTCTCTATTGTGTCCAATTTTCCTCCATTAAAATATTACAATAAATACCGTGCCGCGCTGTCAGGCAATGAGATACCAGCCTGCAGGCAAAGCAAAGAAGAACCGTTAGAGACAGGTAAACAAGATGGCTGCCACGGGTCAGGCACAGCCTGCAGGAAAGCAGGAGGGAAGGAACGCGACAGAACTGTTATTTCTGGCAACACCTTCTTCTGCACTTTGCTTACTTCACTCTTCAGTAGATGGCCTGTTTTGCCGAGTTGCACAGCACCTGGATTTCTCATGTCCAGGCTTCCAGATGAAAAGAGGCAAAGTAAAGACAGTGCAGGGCAGGGTTGTGGCTGAGGTGCATGTACAATCTCGTGCGTATTTCTTACCACAAGAAGCCTCGGGTATAGTCTAATCACGTGTTGCATGTTGGGTGGAAGGCAGTATGAGGAAGATGCACACTCTAGGGTGCAAATGTGGACAATACAGATATTGGCAGCATGGATTATAGTGAAAGGGGGTGCGATATGTGACTGCAAGATCAGGCTGAAGAAACAATGTCTGTTTTTGAACTGGAAGGAGGTGAAAAAGAACAATTAAAATGGTGATTTGAAGAGTGGATTGAATTCTTTCTGACAAACATTGACTGTGAAATCTAGCGATGACAAGTCCCACATGAATTCAACGAGGGCTCTACCCTCCATTGTTACGCTTAAGAAGCTGTCAGACTCGGGGCAGCCTCTTCAAGGCTGAGGACAGATTCCCTTTGACTCTTTTTCTTGAGAAGCGGTGGAAGTAGTCACTGAAAAGTACACAAAGTTGCTTTGGTGTCCAGCTTCTGCAGAGTTTTATAGCTGATTCTAGCTACTTTGGAGTCCAGCTTTTGCAGGGTTTTGAAGCTGAGTCTAGCTGCTTTGGAGTCCAGCTTTTGCAGGGTGTTTAAGCTGATTCTGAGCATCTATCTATCTAGCAAAGAAGTGCTGTTCATCACCTGATATCCGCGCGTCCTCCCCTTCTATGAGCTGCCTCATTTGATGGAGCCTAGCAGTCAGTTCTGTTGAAGGCTTGGAGGCTGACCTACAGTAACATACTGAAGATCCCAGGTTCCCAGAACCACTTGTCAATAAGGTCAGGAACAGCCACATTGATTTTTACAGGATTGGCATGCTGAAGTGTTGTTGAGGCCCAAACTTAGATGTGTGTTCAGGGTCCCAAATATGTTCTTTACTGAGGACTAACTTGAATGAAGTTCCTCACTTTTTCGACAGGTTAGGAGTAAAGGGGAGTTAGATGGATCTTCTTCTTAAAGGATGTTTCCAAAGTACCTAATTTTCAGTAGTGGGGGCCAAAGCCATAATTCCCTAAGTAAAGAGTAACCCCCCTCCCCTTAGTCGCTCGTAGAAAGCACAGTGCAGATTTTGCGAATGATTACTGAGACTTGCGAGTGTAGGAAGAGTGATTGACATGCACCACGAAGTGGAGGGTGTTCATAAAAATGTTCATTTGAATAGGGGACTGAGGGGTTCCCGGAAGATCTTTGCATTGACAAGCAGAGCCTGATAGTGTCAGTCTAGCTGCTGTCAGAAACAAAAATGCTACTGCCAAAACTGCTGCCTTCTAAAGTTTGTGCAGCAAGATCCAGGATTCTACAAAGCCGATGACTTCTTATATGTAGTGGCCGACCAACATATCAGGAATTAGTAAAGGTGTGTAAGACTGGGATAGTCAATCAGCTTTATGTGTGACAGACTCTACTCAAGCTATTTTGTCCTTCAGAGGTGTAGGCCTGTCAGAAATTCACCTAAATTCCCTGTAGAGCAGTGTGACTCTGGCTTCAAATTTGACAGAGGCAGGGAATCAGTCAGTCACTCATTCTGGATAACCTCCATACATCTCCGTTTAGGTCATGGAAGTAAAAGGACAAGGATCCAAGAAGTCATGGCTTCCGTAGTATTGGCAAGTGGCCAGCTTGCTACTTTCCATAGGCCTTGTCAGTGGTGGATGGAATCATAGCAGCCATGCTTGTTTCCATCAGTTGGGGAGGAGGTGGCAATAAAAGGAAGGATGCCCTTGATGGGCGAGCCAGAGCCTGAAGCTGATTTTTTAATAGGGCCCTAATTTGGGAAGGTTTTCAAACGTAGTGCAGGATCCTCATTAAAGAGGTTAGGATCTTAAAAAAGGGTACATCTCAGAGAAACACGTGCTCATGGCACTCATCCCTTGAGCTAAAAACTGCCATTCCTTCTCTTCTTTTCTGATTGTGGATGTTTCAGGGCAGCCGAGGAAGCGCCTGGCAGGTATTTTACATGGCACAGATACACTTTGCTCCTTTAGCTGGTTTTGGGCCTGTCAGTCAGAAAGAATCCAACCTGTTACCTTACTTTTTGTTTCCATTGCTTTAGTTTGTTTACTTGAGTGTGTGCGGAATGTGTTGTATAGATTTTAGGCAGTTTTCCAGCAGCTTTGGTAAGAGTTCACAAATACAGTCAGTCACAGTTCAGATGCAAACCAACTGTAAGATGCCCGCGGGTCAGATTGGGCATTGGTGCCAAGCGGATGCATTACAATCATGACGCTGAGGCTGCCCGGCCACTTCAGCATATAGAACAATACAGAAAACATTGTTGGAGAAATATGCAAGCACATGTCGGAGCTTGTTCTAAGTACCATAAACGTCTTTTGTCATTTATTAGTAATATATTAAAAAACTCACACAGAGCCATTGTTTTTATATGTTGTCTTTGATGGCGATAAGGAGCTGAAGTGGTAGCCTAAGTGATCAATGCATGAATTATACCCTTGAATCAGATCAAAACGTAGTTTTTACCAGCGTTATGGGACCAGATTGTTTGTAGCATGCGTAATAAAATCATATAGAATTGGCACAATATACTATCATCATATAAATCTGCTTTTATTCACCTTTGTGCCGAGCCAGTAAAGTATAAGCAGTTTGTAAAGGTGTAGCTATTTGGGAAAAACAACTCATTTTGCTAGAGCTGCGTATGGCTGACTGAGTTTGGCACACTGCATCCGAGAGCCCTGTGGACTGGCCTGTGATCCAAGCTCCATGTGTGGGCCAGTACATATTTGGTTTGTGCAGTACATCTGGAGATGGAGACCCCAATGTCATTTCTGAAATTGAAAAGGAAGACAAGAGGAGAGTCAGGAGCAGTGGAGTGAGGGAGGAAGCAGTGAGGATAGTAAAGGGGCCATGAATGATGAGGTTTGCTCCTCAGCTGAAAGGGGAGGTAATTCCCTAGTTGGTCAGACTGCAGAATGATTTCCATTCAGGGACACTTTGTTATGTGTTTCCATGAGGCCTTAGCAGAAGAAGATAAGTGGGAATGTGATTTTAAAAACATAATTGGAATGGGGGAGGTTTCATGTATTGTTTTGTCTGAAGTGGCCATAAGTCTGTTGAAGACTATGAAAAGTCACCCCTTTATGTTGTTGTTTCTCTTCAGAGGGCCAAACTGGAAGCATCCATTGCAGAAGCTGAGGATCGGGGTGAGCTCGCGCTGAAGGACGCACGGGAAAAGCTGGCCGAACTGGAGGCTGCCCTACTTAAGGCCAAACAGGACATGGCTCAGCAGGCGCGCGAGTACCAGGAGCTGATGAACATCAAGCTGGCCTTGGACATTGAGATTGCCACCTACAGGAAACTCTTGGAGGGAGAGGAAAGCAGGTTGGTGGTGTGCTCCAGTGTGTTATTTAGCATTGCTGCACTCAGCATGAAGCATTGCCAGAAATATGTACCCTATGAGTATCTCTGCATCAGACAGTCCGGCCCTGCAGACTTATAACCAGAGATCTGACCCCAGAAACAAAATGCAAGTAGAGGATGTGCGTATGCTGACTGTAACAGGGACTGACCAAAAGAAGGCAGTCCTACTAAAAAATCTGCTTACATGCTGCTTCTGCATGTGACATCTTCATCGGGCACACTCATCAATCGTGGCTAGAGGAGGAAGCCGTATGGCGAGCAAGACTATGTTGCGTAATCGATCTTTTCTACTACAAATCTAGTGAACTTCAGTTTTAGATGTTCTTCACATTAATCTAATGCTTGTTGCATTTACACAACTGTAGGTCATTTTGCTTGCAAATCCCCCTTGCAGTACAAAAGAGCAGCTTGTTTTATATTTGAATAATGTTGGTGTGCATTTGCTAGCTTGTTCTGTTGCATTATAGGTGGTAAGTTATTGTATTTGGAGCATTTTTTCCACTCACATGCATTCTGAATGCAGTGAGGTCTGAGAAACTAGATCATCGTGGTACGCAGGAAACCTAGAGTCAAGGCCCAAGCAAAAGCTGTCAGCATGCACATTCACAATGAAGGGAAGCAGAGCAATGGGCGCCTCAGTGCCCCAGTCATTGAGTTGTGGCCGCTATTAGACCTTGCCTTCCTGCCATGGACGATCATGGACCTAACTTGTTCCAATGAGCAGCCATCAGAGCGATCTGGACAGTAGTTACGTTGTATTGTCCATTGAAGAAAGTTATCTGTACAAACAACCAACCTTCTGTTCCACGTAGAGGCAGATGTACAAAAGAACTCCATACACAGCCTCCACACTGTCCTCCCTTTTAAGATGGACCCCGCATGCAAACTCGACTTTCTTTTACAAGCGCTGATCTTTCCTCTTCTCCTTCTTCTTATATAATAATTAGTTGAAAAACAGCCTTTCTACTTTAAGAAGTGGAGGCTCTGGAATTGTGAATATGGCTCCCTCTAGCTACAAGAGCGCACCCAGGTTGCATGGTGCGGGCTGAAGGCCTTGCCTGTATGCTCACAGGTTCTGTTCAGTATTGTCACTTGTAACTCATGATCACCTTGCCTCTACCAGATCCATCCTTTCAGCTCTAGAGATTCCCCAATACCACTCTGATCTCCACCTCTTAGCAATCATTCCTGACCTGCACTTAACCTCACTCCTACACCCCCCCCGTCTCAAATCCCCTCCTGTGCTCATTCACTGGTATGCAATGCCTGAATTGTGCAATGCTATGTAGGTCCACCCACATAAATGCACACATAAATGTAATAATTCTATTTTCCTTCAATTTTCAGATTGAATAACGATTCCATGAGCAAAGTTAGCATGTGTAAGTATCTTGTGTCCTCTGGTCCATATTTTCTGTGTTTGCTCACTCATGGCTTGGCGCAACCTGGTCTTTAACGCTGTTTGTTCCTCAACAGCTGTTGTAAACTCAAGCTCTGGTGGCGGTAGCAGCTACAGCAGCGGGTACGGAAGTGGCGGCGGAAGCGGCTACGGCGGCGGCTTTGGTTTGAGTTCTTCTATGGGCAACAGTTCACTCAACTTTGGGAGCCCAGGTGGCTACGGAAGCGGAGGCCACGTTCAAACCTACGCCGTAACAACATCGTCATCCAGAAGCATCAGGAAATAAGTTTCACTTGACAAATCACCTGTTGTCCAGACCTGAAGACGCTCCCCCCCCCCTGCCTTTTGACAGCACGGCTAAAAACCACATCACCTCCCCCGTCACCTAAATTGCACATTGTTCTGTGACACACCAGGTCGACCTAAGCCCATGACTGGAAAGATTTTCTTCTAGGGGCTCTGACACCTTTAATACTGAGGAGCACCGTCAGGCAAACCAGGGCTTTCACAAAGAAACAGAGTTTCTTTGTGACTGATGAAAGGGGCACTGGTGCCTGCATTGCAACACTGGCTGCAGGGCTGTGCCAATTAGGCCGAAGCGCATCCATGTGTGCGTGATTCCATTGGGAAGAGACTGCTTTTGCTAACCCATTTTACAGCAGCAATTTGCTGTTGGGTTGTCATCAAAGTTGTAGCTTTGCCTGCAATGTGATGAGAAAAGCCACCTGACACCTCAAGTGCCAATGCCAACCCGCCCCACAATGCAGGCGCAGACACCTAAGCGTATTAAGGAAAAGCTTGTCCTAAGGCACAGGTTGTATTACATGCCAGACACCAGTGAGACTGGCCCTTACTGGACATGCATAGGACCCTTGCCACACGGAATAGCGTGATTGGTTGTTAAAGCTGTCAAAAGGCATTTTTTCTTCCTAAATCCTGCCCCTAACTCGTCAGCTCCCTGCTGTTATCTCGTTATCTGTTGTCTCTTTTGTCTGCCCTCCTACCCCTTGTCCAGGAATCTGCAGTGTCTTTGGAAGCTCTTGTGGGTTGGAAAGCATAATAATGCTTAGCGCGCCCCTACCTCTGTGCCCCTGAGGCTGTTTCCCTGTCTCATGTCATAAAGGACTCCGAGCGGGATGCCGGGGTCTGCTCAGGGTTCTCTTATGCCCTGGTTCATCTTCTCTGGCTCAGACACCTTCTGGCTTCAGAGCACCCCCTGCCTTTTCATTCACATCATTCCTTTAGGAAAAAGGCAAAGATCTGATGTGAACACATTGGTATGCAGTGGGCAAGCGGAATGGTGCTAAATCGAATTGTCTTTTATATATATGGACCAGTTGATTGGCATCACTTCAGTAATAAATTTATAAATATCAGCTACAATTTAGTTCCCAGTTACAATGAGCACTGTGCTAGCAGCACTTCAAAGATCCAGAAAGAAAGAAAATGGCTACGCATAAGGAGCCACATGCCCTTTATCCCCAAAGTGCTGGCGCAGAAAGGGTCCCTCACAGACCTCTCCACAATATTGTTGTCTTGTTTTAGCAAGTGTTAATGGTGCTGCATGCCTAATGTGGGCGGAGTTCGCCCCTTCTCATTTTTATGTGGGGTTTTGTTTGCATAGAGGCTCTGAAATAAATTTGACTCTTTCTGTCCAAACTGCCTGCTGTTGTTATCGTCATTCCACCAACCCTGCCAGGTTGGTCCTGTGCTTTAATGGTGTGCCAAGAAAAAATGTAGTGTTGGCAGATGCAAGCTCTTAGACTCAGGATAGCTACTGGGACATAAAACAGACTTTGGGTCACATGTCTGTTGAACAGTTGTTGAATGTGCGTTCTGCAAAGTAGGCCACTTTGCCCACATAGAGACATCAATTATGTTCAACCAGTTCCTTTCCCCATTTATGGCATCCTTTTTCACTAAATAGCATTCTTTTGAAGTCTCTGAGAGTTATAGAGAACGTGGTTTGTAGCTGTGTGGGCAACAGACCTACACATTTCATGGTGATTGGGTAGAACGGTCCATAGCCTGTTGAGGAGCGTCTACATAGATCCAGGAAGGTCAGAGCTGTGCCAGATGTTCAAGATAACCACTGCTTTTGTAAATTAATTCAATATATATGCATACAAATGCGTCCAAATATATTTGTCTATATAAGTCTGAGTGGACCCAGAACCCTGAGATGTCAATGCACAACTATAGTGCTCTCCTTGTAATTTGTGTATATTACATGTCCATTTTTGGCCAGTTTGCTTGGAAAAGTTTACTAAAAAGCGAATAGTTGCCTTTAGACACAAGGTAAGATAAATGCTTAAATAAGAATGTAGAATTGTAGAAAAAACACCCTTTACTTTGTTAAACACTGAGGGCCAAGTCACGCAGTGCAGCAAGTCTCCTTGCTGCGCTGCACTGCGTGACAGGAAAAGGGCAGGAATGGGCCGTATTTAAGGCAATATGGCACATTCCTACCTTTTTCCCTGCGCTGGCGCTCTTTTAGCTGCCTAGCGCCAATGCAGGCACCATAGTGCAAGGGTGCCTGCGTTGTGAGGGGGATTGTGTTTGTGCAGGAAGCGGTACCTTCCTGTACGAAAACAATCTCCTGAGGCTTTTTCCTCTTTTATGTGTGCTGCACATAGAAAGAGGAAAAAACGGGAAGAAATAAACATATTTTCCCTCATTACGCCTCACCTGGGGAGGCATAGGTTTTTCTCGCATTCCCAGGTCTCTATCACTTATGGTAAATCTGGGAATGCATCAAAATCCATGGATGTTGCTTGTGAACACCCACGCAACGCCCATCTAAATCCCTCACTGGCGCAGAGTAATGGAACGCAGCGATTTACTTAGGATTTATGAAGCCACTCAAGGCTATGCAAGGTGGCTTTATAAATCTAATTTTTAATTTTCATCACTCTTGCACCACATTACGAGGTGCAAGAGCGTCGCAACGAGGCTTGTAAATATGGCGTATAGTCTGTCTTTAGATGGGAGATGCGGCAGAAACGGTTTTCTATAAGAACAGCTAACAGAACAAATCGAAATTAAAATACTCTGGTTGTGTTTACCGTTCAGGAACAGAATGTTCATTATACAATGGGCGACAGTAAGGCTGTGCAGATGCATGGTTTGGAAGTAGCCATTATGATGATGAAGCTTAAATTTCACTGTGACATATGAAGTAATCTCCATATTTCGCAGTGACATGAGGTATATCATATATTTCAGGCGTGGGGTAAAAGGAAGACTTTTAAATCACTGCATTGGAATTTAAGCTATCAGATACAAAAAAAAGCATTTTGATGGCAAACTGAGTTTGAGCCACTGCCACAGATCATCTCTCCAACTCATATATATTGGCGGGATCTTATCCTAAAGAAGCTTGCGTTGAATTTTAAATACAATACAACAAATGAGGTAAGTAAATAATCCCCTCTTCACGTGAAGGAAAAACCTCATCAGCAGACTGACTTTAACATAAAATAAAATGTGTACTCTTTTCACTACGGCTAGCAAACAGAACACATTCTGAAATATCTGTGTAATATTTCCTAAAAACTATTTCCAAATTGACACCCCAAAAATGCTTTTGATGCCTTTTTTAATCTAAAGTGAGGGATACGATATATAAAAACACACCAGAGTCTTGTGAATTACAAGCCCAGAGTTCCTTCTTGACTTTAAAGAGATAGTATAAAGCCCCTCAAGCTGTAGTCTCTCTGCGTACAATATCCCCAGAGTCCCTCAATGAATTCTTAGGCTTGTATTATTTGTCCCCTGAATATCGGATCAACAATCTCGAGGACAGAATATGAAAAATAGAATATTGACAGGCAAGCCTAGATTTTATGGGTCAGATTTACAAGCCTCTTGTGCCACATTTGCGTCACTTTTAACATGGGAAAAGTGACGCAAAAGTGGCGCAAGGGGCTTGTAAATCTGCCCCTATATACCTAACTCCACATATATGTACCTACACTATACATCTATCTTCAGGGTACGGTAAATGGAGTTTGGAATAGTAAATCTACATTTCCCTATACACTCTTACCTTTTGATATGTTATTCCTCGGTATGAGTTGGCGACTAATCTCCCAAGCCACAATATTGTTGGTGTCGATATTCAGTAGAGCAATCACTTGCATTTCAAAGAAACCCTTCATTTAAGCTATTCATTCCTGTGTGTTGTGGTTTACATTCTTAGTGGTTCCAATTTGTAATCCATGGTTTTGCAGCCCTTCCATGGAATATGGCCCCTTTCCATGCAGCTCAGTGATCGAAAATTCCTTCCATTATCTGATTTCCAAATACAAAACCTGGACCCGCGTCATTAGGGTCCAATAATGCTATCTCTGGGTTCTGCTGATATCTGCAAACCGTTCTGCCTTTGACCCTGTGTATCATTTCCATGCAATAATACCAATATATGAGGAAGATGCCATGAACCCCCTCCTTTACTCAGTGTTCTTGAAACATAATCACACAACCCCGTCATATAGCTCCTGGCGTCGAATAGTTTAAACCACAAGCACTATGTTTTGTTGTCATTTTCATTGCCTGCACAGCATCTTATGGCACCCTACATTTCCTGCAAGCATTATCGTGGTATGAGATGAGCCTTCCTAATTTTTTATACACTGTACACAAATGGAAAGGGACAAAAGAGGCATGTAGAGGTATCCAGGGGCATATGGATAAGTCCCTATCGCCACCACAACGTCACTTTTTTCGACGTTGTGGTGGCGATAGGGGCTTAGCCTTAGTTACAAGGCAGCGTTAAGCCACTTAATGTGGCTTAACGCTGCCTTATAAATAAAGGCCCCCTTTCACGCTATGGTTAGTGTGAAAGGGGTGGGCAGTGGGTGTTGCGGTGGGCGTTCCACCGCAGCACCCATTGATTTTGATGCTGCCCCCTATGTACAAGGGTGGCATACAAAGGAGGCAGTGCCAAAATTAAGAACAGGTAAAATCTGGTCTTAAGTTGGGGAAACGAGGAGAAATGCATTATTTCTCCTCGTTTTTGTTTTTTCCATGTATGCTGCCTTGTGCAGCACACATGGAAAAAGCAAAATGTTGTGGATTGTTTATGTACAGGAAGGTGTCTCTTCCTGTACATAAACAATCTTTTTAAAAAAATGCCATTTTGTGATATTTCATGTGTGCTGCATTAGATGGGAGATGCCGCATGTGTGCTGCATTAAGTAGCATACATAAACATGACAAAATTACATCTCAGGGTTGTTTATGTGCAGGAATGGACACCTTCCCATACATAAACAATCTCCCCTGCATGCAAACACCCTTGCACTATTGTGCAAGGGTGCCTGCATTGGCGCTACACTGCTAAGTGTAGCACCATCGCAGGGGGAAACGCAAGGCTGCTCGTTGAGTTGCAGTGCGCTTTATAAGACACTATTACATTACATTACATTACAAGGCGGCACCATACTTGTTGTAAATATGAAGCAGCCTTGCGTTTCTGAAGTGGCGGAGTGAGGCGTTAAGCCATGACGGCTAACGCCTCACTCCGCCACTTCTATTTAACATACCCCTCCCCCCCAGTTTCATGAGTAAATAGACACGTAGACAAGGTGCAGTTTTTCATTGGAAGAGTATCCCTTATACCTGCTTTGAAAATATCAGGTAGGGGATTGGAAGCAGCAACAGAGAATCTTCCATACACAGGGGCAGGTAATGTACTAGAGAGCCCCCCAGTAGAAGGGATCAAGTGCAGCGGGTGGACTCAAAAAGAGAGTGGACATTCACCTGGGCAAAACTGGAGACCATATAATCAGGATATGAGTGGATAATACCACAAAAGGCTAATTGGAAGAACTTGCACAGGATGTTGTTCATAGTGTGCCTGAGACGCTGAGGTAAGCGCCTTCTTCAGAGGACTAGGTCCAGGTCCCTGGTGCAGTGAGCATGGGCTCTGCTCCCCTGTATCCCTGAGTGAGCTAGTCAACAAAGTCAGTGACGTCCATTGATAATCAATTCACCTATATACCGCACACTAGAGCAATCTTTAGCAGGATGGAACTCATTTTACTTTCACGTTAACCAACACAAACCACTCTCAACAAGGCAGGCAACAGACTGCTGACCATCAGCAGCCAAACAACCATAGGTGGGCGGTCAGTAGACATCCCTGGAAGACGGCGCTCAGAGCAAGATAATGCTTTGATGCTCTGTGAATGGTCGGTGCTATAAAGATGCTCATAACAGAGCACAATATAACATGACGGACCATATCACAACACAACGTAACAGAACACAACATCACATAGCATAGCATACCATATAACATAACAGCATAACATAACACAACATAACATAACATAGCATTACAGTGTTTACAAAGACTTGATATCTGTCCAGTTGGGGAACAACCTTTACAACGCAACTGTTACAACGCACTACACTTACAACGCATTTTTTACAACGCATAATCCATTACAACGCACTACACTTACAACGCATGACACTACAACGCATTTTAAAAAAATACCTTTACAACGCATACCATTACAACGCCTACCATTACAACGCATAATATTACACTACACTATCCAACACTTACCCTACTGTTGCACCCCCTGGAGTTAGAATAGTAATTTTTACCCCTATACTATCCAACACTTACCCTACTGTTGCACCCCCTGGAGTTAGAATAGTAATTTTTACCCCTATACTATCCAACACTTACCCTACTGTTGCACCCTCTGGAGTTAGAATAGCAATTTTTACCCCTATACTATCCAACACTTACCCTACTGTTGCACCCCCTGGAGTTAGAATAGCAATTTTTACCCCTATACTATCCAACACTTACCCTACTGTTGCACCCCCTGGAGTTAGAATAGTAATTTTTACCCCTATACTATCCAACACTTACCCTACTGTTGCACCCCCTGGAGTTAGAATAGTAATGTTTACCCCTATACTATCCAACACTTACCCTACTGTTGCACCCCCTGGAGTTAGAATAGTAATTTTTACCCCTATACTATCCAACACTTACCCTACTGTTGCACCCCCTGGAGTTAGAATAGTAATTTTTACCCCTATACTATCCAACACTTACCCTACTGTTGCACCCCCTGGAGTTAGAATAGTAATTTTTACCCCTATACTATCCAACACTTACCCTACTGTTGCACCCCCTGGAGTTAGAATAGTAATTTTTACCCCTATACTATCCAACACTTACCCTACTGTTGCACCCCCTGGAGTTAGAATAGTAATTTTTACCCATATACTATCCAACACTTACCCTACTGTTGCACCCCCTGGAGTTAGAATAGTAATTTTTACCCCTATACTATCCAACACTTACCCTACTGTTGCACCCCCTGGAGTTAGAAAAGTAATTTTTACCCCTATACTATCTAATACTTACCTTAAATGCAATTAAATATTATGCGTTGTAATGGTATGCGTTGTAATGGTAGTTTTTAAAAATGCGTTGTAGTGTCATGCGTTGTAAGTGTAGTGCGTTGTAATGGATTATGCGTTGTAAAAAATGCGTTGTAAGTGCATGCGTTGTAAAAGTGTGCGTTGTAACTTCATACATCCGTCCAGTTCCTTAGTTTCTAGATTTAATTGTGGGATACTACACACACACACTTTTAGGGTGTTCCAATATCAATTAGTAAGAGCTTGCACATTTACCAGAATGCTTGGGGTTGTGAGTTACAAAGTCAGAAGGATCAGTGCAGACACAACGTTTTGTGTTTCCTAGGCTCTGTTTTGTGATCAGTGTCGCGGATGAGCCTCCGGACTCAACAATGACACAACTACCGCTGGCTCCACAGCGCAAGCTGGAAGTGGGGAGAGGTGAAGCGTTGCACTAGGACAGGGAGCGGTTGGGGAGTGGCCTTAGGCACACACAACTCTTGTTTTCTTACCCCAACCTTGTGGCATTCGCTGCGGTCTGCCCAACAAAGGCCCTCATTGTATTAACTCTGTTTACTGTTTTCAATTGAAGGCTGAGAAAAGCAACAGTCTCAGAGAACGCTTGATACAGGCTCAGAGGATGCTGCCTCGGGCCCACTCCTACTCAAGGAAGGGGAGAGGGTGTAGCCTTACGGGTAGAGCTGCCGACTTTGGAGCTCAGGAACCGGGTGCGAGCCTCAGTATCATGTGATCCTGGGCAAATCACTCAATCGCCTACCAAAAAATGAATGTGTCCTTGTGTAACGTCACTGGTGCTTATGTAACCTTAGGGTAGAGTTTGCGCTATATAAATCTGCAAAAAAAGTTCCTCAGCCTTGTGGTTTAGCTAGTGCTTGGTGATGTTACTTGTGACCTTTTCTCCGCGCACAGGGCCAGGTAGATCATTGCACCAGGGACAAACAGAGGGCTCCCCCACCCAGGGAGCTTTTTCATCCAAGCATGCTTGGAGCGGGCCCCAGCACACACTGCTGTGTGCTTAGCAAATCATCCTTGCAAGAAGGCAGCCTTGTCTGTCGATTATCTACTGAACCACAGCATTGTGCTTCTGATACTGGTCAATATTTACTCTGGTTGTTGCCGCCTCAAGCAGTCACGGCCTGGGATCTTTGTTACCTCTATGCCGCTTCTATAAAAGGCATATGAAGGGTGGAGATGCCATCTTGCCACTGTCACATCGCTTTCTTTCAAATTTTGCCTTGTTTGTCGTGGATTTTTTTCAGGATTACAATCTGGCATCCATTAAAAGTGAAAGGAGGACACTTTATATTTACAAACATCTAAGCCCTAAAAAAAGTACATTCGTCTTTCAGAAAATAATAAATAAAGCTCCGAGGGTGCTTAATTCTAGTTCACTGCTGCCTCAGGTAAATCGAATCAATGCAATCCTTTAAAAACAGTGCTTAACAAGCCCAGCCTAAGTAAATCCATGATGGCCGCATCTTGCTACAGCTTAAAAAAGTCATAGAGCCTTGGACTTTAAAACAACCGATCCAATAAGGTCTTTTCCCCAAGGCTACGCCCACCCACTGGATTTCTATGCCACCTGTGGAAATATATAAAAATATTTAGATGATGTTTATCACAATCTTCTGTAGCTTTCAGTATAGCAAATCACTCAGGGGCAGATTTACAAGCCCCTTGCGACACTTTTGTGCTGCCGTTGTGTCACTTTTGTGACGCAATGGCGGCGTAAAAAAAGCTGCAAATTTGCTACGTGGCGCATCTAGGGAAATGTGTCACATTGTAAATCCCTGCGTGACATTATACCTGCGTCAGGTGTAATGTATGCATGGTAGGCGTTCCCACTCAGGAAAGCTTCATAAAAGTGATGCAGTGAAATCTGCAAGATTTTACTCCGTGACTTTTATGACGCCACCGTGTAAAAACCTTACGCCCAGGCGTAAGGAGTCACGCAGTGTATTGGAAATAGGCCGCAACACGCATTGCTGGAGTTGCGTCTTGCTTGCGACAGGACTCCATCAATGAGTGACTTTTCCGCCAACAGATGCGTCAGAATTTCTGACGCATCTGTCAATCCTTGCGCCATAGTGCACCGTATTGTACATACGCCACATCTATGATGGCGCAAGGTCTTTTCACGCAGGCACAGGGAAACTGACGCATCTAGACAGATGCGTCAGTTTCTTGTATATCTGCCCGTAGTATTAACAACCTATCACATTCTGTCAATGAGTTGTTCACATCGTACCTAAATAATCGTTGTCCACATATAAAGCTTGGTCAACTCCTCTTAGTTGAAGCCCAATGTCATTATGAAGAGCGGCAACTTCCTGCTGCCATGCTGCCAATCATATTATTAAGCAGGTCTCTCTTTGATCTAATAGAAGTTGTGGACCCCACTTCAGGCCATGCAAGCTCTGCCATGCATAGCACATCGCCAAGTATAAGACCACCAAGTGATCGCCATCATATCTTCTGTATTCCAGCCAGAGGGTGATGAATTAGACGTGGGAATGGCGGGAGGTACATTTAATGCCACGGTGCCCTGGGGTGACCTCATAGTTGAATTGAATGGGGTGAAATAATTGAAATTGCATGGAGCACATCTTGTGCAATTTCCCTCCTCCGCATAAATGCTGTTTAGTGCTGTGTGAACTTCATTTCCACCAGGGGAGGCTGGTGCATAGGGGCGAGATGGGCGTCGCCCTCCCACCCCGGGGGACAAAAAAAATACCTGATGAAAAACACTGAGCAGCTAGGAATAAATTGTGCTGGCTGCTAGTGCTCAGTGAACAAACATGTACAAAATTGGGGTTTTCTTTAGGAGGGTGTGGGGGTATGGCCTTTGCTCTGCAGTGTCTGCACATGCTTTTGGCTGGGCGAAGCTGACCTAGAGCCAGAAAGCAGGGCAGTGACGATACACTGGTGGGTGCAGCCTGTGTCTAACTAGCAGAATAGCATTTCGATTTTGGGCGTTTTTCCCTTGGCCCAGGGCGGAGCTGGAGGCCCTCCATTAATTCCAATGGCCGTGGGTGGAGCATTCCGGCAGGCTTAGAGTTTGTGGGGGTGTGGCAGTGGCCTTTGTCTCCTCCACCAGACCCAGCAACAGTTGTTGTTGTTCAAGTGATTGGTTTGCTGGGGTCTGGGGGAGGAGTCGAAAGAGTAGACCAATTCCAGAAGTTTCCAGTTTGGTATTGCCACGCTGTGCACTGCTGCGACGAGGAGCCCGGTTTATGATGAGAACATCGATGGAGCCAGCGAGCCAGGTCGAGCATGTCATCATCATCGCGTCGTCGGTAAAACACGGGGGTAAGTGAAGTGAAGTCTAACTTAAGTAAACTTAAAGTCAGGGGCGGCTGGTGGATTTTGAAACTGGTGGGGCGAAAAATTTGTACCCTTGTATAATGCGCAAGTGAGCGAAGCGAGCGAGCCCGAACTGCAAAAGGAGGGTGCGGGTGGGCTTCCCCCCGCAAGAAAATTTTGCAAAAAATGTATTCAAATGGTGGGTTTTACACCACATATTTACTGTAAATTTTTGCAAAAACGGGATCCAAATATAGCATTTTAAAGCACAAGTGTGAAGAAAACATTACAAACATATCAAAAATATGCCCAATCCTCTAACTGTTCTGCTTGCAAAACGACCCCCAAGCCAAGCACACACAGCCAATGGGAAGAGGCCCTCTAAGTGTTTTCTACCTGTAACACATCTCTTCCTCTTTACTGTATTGGTTAATGAAGTCATCAAGGCTCACACCATTGGTAAGACCGTACATTGCAAATACTTTGAAAATTAGATGGCGAAAGAGATCCGTCCCAGGATTGCAGTTCATCCTTGATTTTTTTAAGATTAGCCAGACAAACAGAAATTATATTTCAGTACTACTATCCCCTTAACTACCGCCACAGAGTCAGTCACCCCTGACCCTGCCGTCCGGGCCCGCAGGCAACAGTAAAGTAAATTATCGGATTCGCAGCAGAGTAGACAGACAGTGATAAAAATGAAAAACAACAGTTAAACAGTGTCGCTTAGCGGCACCATTGCCTTGGACTGGTGTCCGCAAGGGGGGCTGATGTGACTCCCCCAATCCAGTGTCCGGCTTCCGTCCTGCCTTAATCAAGTGTGGATGGCTCTCAGCTCACATGCGTAGGTGAGTGTGGCTCAATTATCAGAGCGCTCGCCTTCGGCCTGGGAGACATGGGTTCGACCAAAAAAACAAATATTTAGGTAGAGATTAGCGCGCCTTGTTATCCTAAAGCACTCACGCTAGAGGTACAAATAATAAATATATTTTTAGGGCCCCGTGTCAGAAGAATGGTAAATCAGATCGGCAGGCACACGGGGTATCCGGCGGGGAGTTTGGGCGCCCACTAACTTTAAGGAGGACCGGTCCACATATGGTCTGTCTATTAAGGTCCAGCCCAAGGTCGCTGCGTCAGTGTTTTTGGGGGGAGTTAACAGTTTGAGGCAGGATAGCTGGCTGCCTTCTGCATCCGAGGGTGCTGGTGTTCAAAGTAGGTGGACTCACATAGAGGCGCTATGGCCGCTCTGAGGCCGCGACCGCTGGGGGCGTGGTGAGTTTGCTGGGGGCCCTGGTGGTAACAGGCGGCACGGGGGAGAGGGTGCGCGCGATTTCGCACCTCTGTGCCACGTCGTCTGGTCTTGTGTCAGCCAGCCTTGTTCCAGCTGGACACGCGTGTCCCAGTCCCGGCCACCGCACCGTATGTGCATAACAGTTACACTAAAAGCTTAAGCTGCCACTCAAAGTGTGAGGAACCGGGTTGTCGCCGTACATGATGGGGCAAGGGAATAAACGAGAGCTGGTATCACACTTCCACCAGGGGACCTGCAGCCGTCAGTACAGTCAGTAATAGGTCTCTCAACTCCAGGATAGCTCCATGGGTTGAGCGTTCGTCACTGAAGCATGGAGATATGCAAATCTTAGTCTCTCTTCCAGGCAGCAATGTTATTATTACCCCGTGTAGTGGCCCACACCATGAGGCTCATGGTGTGGGCCACTACACGGGGTAATAATAACATTGCTGCCTGCAGCCCTTTGAAAAGGCAGGAGTGCACCGTGAGCTAGATAAAAGTTTAATAGTGCCTCTTCTACGTCGGGCGCGCAACGCCCATTGGACTCAAAGGGCTTCACCCCCCCCCCCCCCCCGTCGTGTTTGGCTGCCTGGGAATGAGACAGCTTCCCGGCGTACACACAGCCGCACCCGAGTACTTCACAGGTCTTTAAAAGACCTTTTGCTTGTTAATGAGGCTTTGATGGTTTTCACCCCTGCAGCTCCACTCCGACTTTTGCTTGAAGCATCACCCCCCCGGAATTTTGACTCTGGTTGCACCTCTGGTTAACAGTGTAGTTCAGGTTTTTTAATTCCTACTTAGGGCAAGTTAGTAGTCCAGTTCACTGGAGTCAGACTCACCAAATTATTGGCGGGCCGGGTCATGCCAAATGCCCTGTCCAGCCTGTGGAATGCCCAGAGCTCTGTGCAGTGTGCTTTATGAAAGACCCGTGAATGAATGAGCACCTCAGACCCTTTTGACATACACAAAACACTTATTTATATAGTAAATATTCTGCAAATCGCCTAATGTTGATCACCAAAGATGTCTTTCCTTGAGACCAGAAATAGGGAACGAGACCTTAAAAAAAAATCTGTGTGTATGTTGATTGATGGGGGATATTAGCAAGCCAGAGAATACATACCTCACACTAGAGTTGTTGTCACAGTAAGTCAAATCACAACACTCCCACACACTCTGATGGATTTTCCAGCCAAACCTAACTAAGGTACACACTTTGCTGCATATTAGATATGCAAATAAATATATGTATACATTTGGATTTGATCATATGTAAGCCACACATTCACGTCTATTTTACCCTTTGAAGCACGGAATATTTTAGGCAGTCGTGAGCCTATATTTAAAAATCAATGCACAATAGCAGACATGCCAACCCTCCCGATTCAGGCGGGAGACTACCGATTTCAGGCTAGTCTCCCGCCTCCCGATTCCTGCAAGCAAAAACCCGATTCCTCGGGGGCACAACACTTGCATCACCCTCTCTCTTCCTGCCATTGCGCTCCATGCTTCTGAAATGTAAGAAAAAAGTGCATTTGCGTTTCAAATGTCCAGTCCTAAAGCGGCGATAATTTTCTCCTGGCTTGATAATATGCCCCATAGTTCGTTCGTAAGAACTTCTTTCACTTTCATGGCGGTCACGACGTTGTGGGAAGTCTTTTATATTTAATGCAGCCTGTCCACCTAAGAACGTTTATGGAACCTGACATTTGATTTTTGCATCTACGAGATGTTAACCCCTCAGAGCTGTACATCCTACGTGCCGCCATGGTGATCCTCTGAACTGCTGTGTGTTTTTCCAAGACTTTGGTGCAGTGTGTGCAGTCTTGTTCGGACACTTGAGGATAATTAACTGGGGCATACATACTACAAGGAGCAATGTCAGTCTCCATTGCCTGAGGTATGCCTCCACAGCGTTTACTGCCAGGGTACTTTTCATCTTTGTCAGTGTGCATAGACTGGGAACTCCTCGTTGGAACTTCATTTTGGTAACGGGTCAGTCATCATTAGCGCAAAGAGGAGTGCAACTCGTTACAGGGTGCTGGTATTGGCATTTTCTGGCTAGTGGCTACTACTACTGCATGATTTGAATATATCAAACTTTATTGGTTAACTGCTTGCTGACAAATGCTCTCCATGCTTGTGAAATTTAAGAAAAAAGTGCATTTGCGGTTCAAATGTCCAGTCCTGCAGCAGCACACTTCCAAAGCCCAAACCCGATTCAAGGCCCCAATCTCCCGATTTTTTTTTTTTTTAAATCTCCCACTTTGCTCTTCGGAAATGTTGGCATGTATGCCACACACACCAGATGCCCTCCGTTGTTTGGGTTCGTTCATCATTGCAGACATGCCAACCCTCCCGATTCAGGCGGGAGACTACCGATTTCAAGGCTAGTCTCCCGCCTCCCGCCGTCCCGTCCCGATTCCTGCAAGCAAAAACCCGATTCCTCGGGGCCCCAACACTTGCATCACCCTCTCTCTTCCTGCTATTGCGCTACGAGATGGACATGGGTTTATAGTTGTTATCATGCGAGCCTGCTTAGCTTAGCTACGTGTGTTGGAACACATGATTCTAAAGCCCATCCGTTTCTGCAATGGGTGTAATTTACTGATATTTGTGTTTTCCTCGTCTTCATTGCTTGATTTCGCTTGCGAAAAAGTGTCACTCATAGTTGTTGAAATGTCACTTATACTGACACTGAAAATATAAAAATGTCACACAAAGCAATCTGAAACCTTTGCAGCTATGTACACAGAGAGGAAGACGAACTTCTTTGGTAAAGTGGTTTTTAGATTTGTTGTGTTCATCATGTATTCAGGTTAGATGCAAGTGGCATGAAGCCGTTACAAGCTGCTTACGTGTCGCACTTCCTTCCTGTAAGTGGTTACTTTCTTATCACCTGTCAGCCAACCTTCCTGTGGCATCCAAAATCCAAAATGCTGTATTACAATCAACACATTTCACTCATCTTCTTTTATTATGGAAGTTGTAACTCATGCTGCTGGCACCGAGCCTATGCCACTAGCTTCAGGTGGTTTTAGTCGTCTTGGCCGGGTGTCTGCAAAACGAGATACATCTGCCCTGAAAGCGAAAGTGTGTGAAGTAAAGCCGTGATACACCAAAACACCACCCATCAAATAACACAATGGCCTCTAGGTGGACAGCTTTATGGCAGCCCTGAGCCCCTCCCGTGACCAAGAGACTGGTCAGCCCCAACTCGGCATGCCAGGACCTGCGGTGTTTTACTGTTTTTTTTTTTGGGGGGTGTGAACTTGTGCTTCCACGTGTGAGCTCCTTATCGCTCTGCCGCAACTGCAGCGTGGGAGGACCTGCCATGTTGTTTAAAATCCAGTTGCCTGCCCCTTAAGTACAATCTACTGATGTGACCAGCGTCCTAACAGTGTCTGTGGAAGAAAGCATCTCGTCAGCATCCCGGTGGCGACTTCTTAAGAGGGAAAGTGACATCTCTGGTGAGCCAATGTGTTTGTTTGGCATGGGAATGAGTGCTGGCTATTTCTTTGTCACCAACTGTTAATACATTACAATTGTTGCTGCACATTTCCAATACGTTACGCAGTTAGAAATGCATGGTTTCACTAGCACAAGCATTACCAGTTTAAAGTTGCTCCACTACTCATTTCAGGCACGTGACAACCCATGCAGGCTGTATGTGACGTCAACATGGGACATAAGGCCGAATTGTCATCGAAAACCAACGCAAAACGACGTACTGGCATCCATCTTTGGGGCATATTATCAAGCCAGGCGATAAAACTATCGCCGCTTTAGCGGCAGAAAACTGCCGCTAAAACGGCGATAATGGGCTTGATAATATGCTCTATGGAATTCCAATTGAAGACCATGTTAGATGTTAAGGACATCTAACATGGGCTTCAATTGGAATTCCCAAGGGCATATTATCAAGCCCATTATCGCCGTTTTAGCGGCAGTTTTCTGCCGCCAAAGCGGCGATAATTTTCTCCTGGCTTGATAATATGCCCCATAGTTCGTTCGTAAGAACTTCTTTCACTTTCATGGCGGTCACGACGTTGTGGGAAGTCTTTTATATTTAATGCAGCCTGTCCACCTAAGAACGTTTATGGAACCTGACATTAGATTTTTGTATCTACGAGATGTTAACCCCTCAGAGCTGTACATCCTACGTGCCGCCATGGTGATCCTCTGAACTGCTGTGTGTTTTTCCAAGACTTTGGTGCAGTGTGTGCAGTCTTGTTCGGACACTTGAGGATAATTAGCTGGGGCATACATACTACAAGGAGCAATGTCAGTCTCCATTGCCTGAGGTATGCCTCCACAGCGTTTACTGCCAGGGTACTTTTCATCTTTGTCAGTGTGCATAGACTGGGAACTCCTCGTTGGAACCTCATTTTGGTAACGGGTCAGTCATCATTAGCGCAAAGAGGAGTGCAACTCGTTACAGGGTGCTGGTATTGGCATTTTCTGGCTAGTGGCTACTACTACTGCATGATTTGAATATATCAAACTTTATTGGTTAACTGCTTGCTGACAAATGCGCTCCATGCTTCTGAAATTTAAGAAAAAAGTACATTTGCGTTTCAAATGTCCAGTCCTGCAGCAGCACACTTCCAAGGCCCAAACCCGGTTCAAGGCCCCAATCTCCCGATTTTTTTTTGTTAAATCTCCCACTTTGCTCTTCGGAAATGTTGGCATGTATGCCACACACACCAGATGCCCTCCGTTGTTTGGGTTCATTGTTTATCATTGCTGCAGACATGCCAACTTTTGCCAACCCTCCCGATTCAGGCGGGAGACTACCGATTTTAAGGCTAGTCTCCCGCCTCCCGTCCCGTCCCGATTCCTGCAAGCTTGAAGCAAAAACCCGATTCCTCTGCCCTCGGGGGCACAACACTTCACACCAGCATCATCCTCTCTCTTCCTGCCATTGCTGCGCTCCATGCTTCTGAAATGTAAGAAAAAAGTGCATTTCGTTTCAAATGTCATTTGAAACGCAAATGCACTTTTTTCTTACATTTCAGAAGCATGGAGCGCAGCAATGGCAGGAAGAGAGAGGGCCTGCAGCATCACACTTCCAAAGCCCAAACCCGATTCAAGGCCCCAATCTCCCGAGTCCCGATTATTATTTTTTAAATCTCCCACTTTGCTCTTCGGAAATGTTGCAACTCGTTACAGGGTGCTGGTATTGGCATTTTCTGTCTACTACTACTGCATGATTTGAATATATCAAACTTTATTGGTTAACTGCTTGCTGACAAATGCGCTCCAAGCTTCTGAAATGTAAGAAAAAAGTGCATTTGCGTTTCAAATGTCCAGTCCTGCAGCAGCACACTTCCAAGGCCCAAACCCGATTCAAGGCCCCAGTCTCCCGATTTTTTTTTTTTAAATCTCCCACTTTGCTCTTCGGAAATGTTGGCATGTATGCCACACACACCAGATGCCCTCCGTTGTTTGGGTTGGTTGTTTATCATTGCTGCAGACATGCCAACTTTTGCCAACCCTCCCGATTCAGGCGGGAGACTACCGATTTCAAGGCTAGTCTCCCGCCTCCCGTCCCGTCACGATTCCTGCAAGCTTGAAGCAACAAGCATTTGCAATGCAATAGGTCTCGCATTAAAAGTTTGAGCTATTGGCATTGCTAAATAATGGAACACCAATAGCTCAAAGTTTAATAATTCGAGATAGAGCAGGTTATGCAGATGAGAACAAATATATGGAATAAAATGTAGTTATTTGCAAATTTGAATAATGTAAAGTATGCAAATATCTTTAAGAATATGAAGGTGATACGTATTGTGTATGGTAATAGTTGTGTAACGTGAGCATATCACGGAGGGAAGTGGGGAGGAGTACACATGGGTGATCACATCACGGAGGGAAGTGGGGAGGAGTACACATGGGTGAGCACATCACGGAGGGAAGTGTGGAGGAGTACACATGGGTGAGCACGTCACTGAGGGAAGTGGGGAGGAGTACACATGGGTGAGCACATACCGGAGGGAAGTGGGAGGAAGCAGACAGGGTGAGCACATCACGGTGTGAAGTGGGGAGGAGTACACATGGGTGAGCACATCACGGAGGGAAGTGGGGAGGAGTACACATGGGTGAGCACGTCACGGAGGGAAGTGGGGAGGAGTACACATGGGTGAGCACATCACGGAGGGAAGTGGGAGGAAGCAGACAGGGTGAGCACATCACGGAGTGAAGTGGGGAGGAAGCAAACAAGGGTGACCACGTCACGGAGGGAAGTGGGGAGGAAGCACACAGGGTGAGCACATTACGGAGGGAAGTGGGGAGGAAGCACACAGGGTGAGCACATGACGAAGGGAAGTGGGAGGAAGCACACATGGGTGAGCACATCACGGAGGGAAGTGGGGAGGAAGCACACAGGGTGAGCACATCACGGAGTGAAGTGGGGAGGAAGCAAACAAGGGTGACCACGTCACGGAGGTAAGTGGGGAGGAAGCACACAGGATGAGCACATGACAGAGGGAAGTGGGGGGGAAGCACACAGAGTGAGCACATGACGGAGGGAAGTGGGGAGGAAGCACACAGGGTGAGCACATGACGAAGGGAAGTGGGAGGAAGCACACATGGGTGAGCACATCACGGAGGGAAGTGGGGAGGAAGCACACAGGGTGAGCACATCACGGAGTGAAGTGGGGAGGAAGCAAACAAGGGTGACCACGTCACGGAGGGAAGTGGGGAGGAGGCACACAGGGTGAGCACATGACAGAGGGAAGTGGGGGGGAAGCACACAGGGTGAGCACATGACGGAGGAAAGTGAGAGGAAGCACACAGGGTGAGCACATGACAGAGGGAAGTGGGGAGGAAGCACACAAGGGTGAGCACATCAAGGAGGGAAGTGGGGAGGAAGCACACAGGGTGAGCACATGACGGAGGGAAGTGGGAGGAAGCACACAAGGGTGAGCACATCATGGAGGGAAGTGGGGAGGATGCACACAGGGTGAGCACATGACGGAGGGAAGTGGGAGGAAGCACACATGGGTGAGCACATGACGGAGGGAAGTGGGAGGAAGCACAAAGGGTGAGCACATGACGGAGGGAAGTGGGAGGAAGCACACAGGGTGAGCACATCACAAAGTGAAGTGGGAAGGAAGCACACATGGGTGAGCACATCACGGAGGGAAGTGGGGAGGAAGCACACAGGGTGAGCACATCAGGGAGGGAAGTGGGAGGAAGCACACATGGGTGAGCACATCACAGAGGTAAGTGGGGAGGAAGCACACATGGAGAGAAGTGAGGAGGAAGCACACAAGGGTGAGCACATCATGGAGGGAAGTGGGGAGGATGCACACAGGGTGAGCACATGACGGAGGGAAGTGGGAGGAAGCACACATGGGTGAGCACATGACGGAGGGAAGTGGGGAGGAAGCACACAGGGTGAGCACATGACGGAGGGAAGTGGGAGGAAGCACACATGGGTGAGCACATGACGGAGGGAAGTGGGGAGGAAGCACACAGGGTGAGCACATGACAGAGGGAAGTGGGAGGAAGCACACATGGGTGAGGACATCACAGAGGGAAGTGGGAGGAAGCACACATGGGTGAGCACATCACGGAGGGAAGTGGGGAGGAAGCACACAGGGTGAGCACATGACAGAGGGAAGTGGGGAGGAAGCACACATGAAGAGAAGTGAGGAGGAAGCACACAAGGGTGAGCACATCATGGAGAGAAGTGGGGAGGAAGCCCGCGTGTTGCGTTTGCCTCAAACCTTAACATGCTTCAGAAGATGTTGCTTGTAGAGCAAATGTGTGCGACGCACAGCGGGAGAAGTGTGGGCCTGTCAGCAGAAGTAGAAGGGCTGCACAGAGGGACAGTTATTTGCTAAGATTCAGTACTCGGTTGACTGAGATGGGAAGCTACAATATTCTACTACTTGGGTATACACAGTATCACACTGAGACCAGATGAACGAGGGTGACCTCGGGAGAGCTCTCTGTGGTATTAAATCGCAGATAGCGTGTTGGACTACATTTGCCATATACCAATAGGGCGATGATTATACTATCCCGGCTATGGTATTAGTTTGTAAATCTTCCTATAATTCTGCATTGATCTTTTTTTATAGAAATAGACGCAATGATCACCAGTTTGAGGCCTCACCGAGTATCCCAGGCAACATAACTACTCCAGTGGGAGCGAGACGACTTGGACTACCCAATCTGCAAAAATATGACGTAGCAGCCCGACTCTGCTAAGCATGTGGTTGGCTGGCCACTGACCTATAAAGAGTTAACCTCACTGACGGCACACTCCTCTAAGGCATCTGAAGGAACGCCGTTTAACTCACTACCGCACAGCTTTGACAGGTCTAAAGCAGCCTATTTGCTTCTCAAACATACACTCCCCTACGCACCTTTGACACCGCTGCTGCGGCTCCCGACTCACATAGGGTGGTGTAGGCTCACGCGGCTGCGCACTTGGCACGAACAGCGCTTCGACACAAACACAGCAGCATCAGTTCCCGAAGGAGGGGAGCTAGACTCTGAAACCGGTGACAGGGAACATAATACACGAGAGGGCAGTTTCGCACGTGCCTGCAGATAACAAGCATTGGCCGCACGCGCGCCTCGCGCTTAAAGTTAAAACATTTTTTAAAAAAGACAAGCCCGGCGGAGCGTGGCGCGCGCGCGTTTGGGGGCGGGGGAGCGGACCCTTTGAAGTGCTCCCAAAAGGCGGAGTGCATGGCGGCACGATGCGCGTGATTGTGCGCGTGCTAGCCATGCAATCCGCTTTTTGGGAGCACTTTTCAAACCCGCTCCCTATAAGTCTCGCTCTGCGATCACTTACGCGATAGCAAGGTCGAGACCTAAAAATATCAGACAATATCATCTCAGCAGCTGATCACCATGGCTCTTGCAGCAAGAGGTGATCCCGGGAGAGGCTGAGCCCGGCTGAGCGGGGAGGTGGGAGGGAGGTGCGAAGTGGTGGGAGGGCACCCTACGGAGAAATGCAAAGCGTCCAAGCTGCAAGCAAAACATAGCGGAAGAGTCTACACCGAGCGACCGATGAACTCCTTAACCTGGCAGCAGGGGTGGGAGGAGAGTTCCATAGGCAGCCTGTGTTTGGTGGTGGGAGGGAGGGCAGCCTACGGGGAGATGGAGCTTAAAAGTTGAAAGCACGGCGCTTAGGAAATGGGCGCCACGCTGAATAATAGTGTGAAGTTAAAAAAGCGATACCTGGCTGCATAATCACCTCTTTACAGCTATAGGCGGCAACTTTAATTGTGGGGGATGCACTTCCACCTACGTGTGTTGATATTTGGAATGTACCTCTTCGTGTTTTCCGGCCTTTTATATGTTCATGTTCTTGCACATTTAAATCATATGTAGTGGCAATTCACGTTATTTATTGATTCTCTACTTTCAATATCCTTGAAACATATATTTGCAGTAAATCGCCAAGATATAATCTCAGTACATTTTCCTTAAATACCCCAATCTCGCCTTAATTTTTTTTAAAAGGCACTGTTTAAAATAGGAACTGCGCACTGAAACGCAAGCGGTGTATGGACCGGTTTGTAATGGTTTTCTAAAGATGTGCCTCTAAAATATTATTCGGCTTCATTGACCGATGCAGTTAATTTGTTATTAAAGCTGCATCTTCCTGACATGAGTTTTCTTTATCCTAGCTTTGATCTGTAAGCAGGGTCCCTACAATGATGTGTTGAGAGTCTGTGTTTAGCATGTGAGGTGTGTAAAGTTCAAACATATAACTGTATTTCTCCAAGTTAAGGCATGGATTGGAGCAAATTGGCACCAGTGCGAAGGGATTGCCTTCCTCTTTTCAACTTGTTTAAAATGTACACACCCGGCTCTAAAAAAAAAAAACTTTAAAAAAACGGACGCACTGCCCTAGAAGCACGATCATTTCGATGACGGTCTAGAATAAAATAGACCCGTGAGACTGTGGGGATCTTAGCGGAAATTCAATGGTCGCCTTTACAGTTGCCTTTCTGATTGGCCAGTCTCCTTGTTATATCAAATCTCCCTCGAAGTGGATACAGTGCTCACCACGATTACCGGAAACAAATGATTTGATCGAAGGAATACATGAAGGGCATATTCCCACACTAGGGTACTTGAAAAGTATACATATCCCTCCTATTTTTAAACGCCCCTGCTGTGCAAACACCGGTTGCTTTAGCCCCTTTCCCCCTCAACACACACAGGAAAGGGGAACATCGAGGACATTTTATGTCACATGGGCAGACCATGGTTTTTAAAGGGCAGCTGGTGAAGAAATACCAGGCATGACACGTTCTTGAACGTACGAGAGGCTACTTTCCCTCAAAAGAAAGAATGCATTTGAAAAACAGTGATGCCTGGTGACATATGCATATTAGCCATTCTATTGAAATTAGTATCAGTTTTCAACACCGCACAAGTTCTTCAATAGGGTGAAAGCAATTGTAATGGCTTTCAGAGTGCGCATGCACGCCTTCAAAGGAGACTGACTACTAGATATTAAACGTTACTCAAACTGTTCGTGGAAAGTATTTGTGCACCAACCCCAAAGTCTCGTGCAGAAGCACGCACAAATCGTGATATTTGAGTTTCCAGCGCTCTATGCCCAAGTCAGTCACCCTAAATGGCTTACACTGTGAGCAGCTATATAAAGAAGTTAATTAAAACAAGCCCGGCGGAGCGTGGCGCGCTCGCGCTTGGGGGTGGGGGAGCGAACCCTTTGAAGTGCTCCCAAAAAGCGGAGTGCATGGCGGCACGAAGCGCATGATTGTGCGCGTGCCAGCAATGCAATCCGCTTTTTGGGAGCACTTTGAAATGCCCTTTTACAATAGTCTCGCTTGGCTATCGCTTACGCGATAGCAAGGCGAGACCTAAAAACCCGATTCCTCTGCCCTCGGGGGCACAACACTTCACACTTGCATTCCTCTCTCTGTTCCTGCCATTCATTTGAAACGCAAATGCACTTTTTTCTTACATTTCAGAAGCATGGAGCGCAGCAATGGCAGGAAGAGAGAGGGCCTGCAGCAGCACACTTCCAAAGCCCAAACCCGAATCAAGGCCCCAATCTCCTGAGTCCCGATTATTTTTTTTTAAATCTCCCACTTTGCTCTTCGGAAATGTTGGCATGTATGCCACAGAGTCTGTCTCTGTCAGTGAAAGTGAAAGTGAGAACAGAAGCGAAGCGAGTATGGCCGTACAATGATGAACGAACCCAAACAACGGAGGGCATCTGGTGTGTGTCTGTGGCATACATGCCAACATTTCCGAAGAGCAAAGTGGGAGATTTAAAAAATAATAATCGGGACTCGGGAGATTGGGGCCTTGAATCGGGTTTGGGCTTTGGAAGTGTGCTGCTGCAGGCCCTCTCTCTTCCTGCCATTGCTGTGCTCCATGCTTCTGAAATGTAAGAAAAAAGTGCATTTGCGTTTCAAATGAGATTTGAAACGAAATGCACTTTTTTCTTACCTCTCAGAAGCATGGAGCGCAGCAATGGCAGGAAGAGAGAGGAATGCAAGTGTGAAGTGTTGTGCCCCAGAGGGCAGAGGAATCGGGTTTTTGCTTCAAGCTTGCAGGAATCGGGACGGGACGGGAGGCGGGAGACTAGCCTTGAAATCGGTAGTCTCCCGCCTGAATTGGGAGGGTTGGCAAAAGTTGGCATGTCTGCAGCAATGATAAACAACGAACCCAAACAACGGAGGGAATCTGGTGTGTGTGGCATACATGCCAACATTTCCGAAGAGCAAAGTGGGAGATTTAAAAAAACAAAAAACGGGAGATTGGGGCCTTGAATCGGGTATGGGCCTTGGAAGTGTGCTGTTGCAGGACTGGACATTTGAAACGCAAATGCACTTTTTTCTTAAATTTTAGAAGCATGGAGCGCATTTGTCAGCAAGCAGTTAACCAATAAAGTTTGATATATTCAAATCATGCAGTAGTAGTAGCCACTAGCCAGAAAATGCCAATACCAGCACCCTGTAACGAGTTGCACTCCTCTATCTACTTTTTGGGGTCCCCCTTCTTAATTGGATATTTCTTCACAGCCTGGCTGCTGTGGGGGTTGCTTTTCCTTGAGAGCAGTCGTGTTTGAGTACCTCCGTCTCTATCTGTTTACTTTCTTAATTGCATATGTTTATGACTGTAATATCCCCATTAGCATTAGTTTTGTATCTACACTTTCTTCTTTTTTCATTCTATTAATTGTTGATCACCTCTGATTCTATTTTTGTGCTTACACTTTATTCCTGAAGAAAAAGCGTTGTTCGGCCTTGGCCACTGAGATTGTACGTGCCCTGTATTCTCAAGGGATGGAGAGCATTAAAACTTTTGGGTTCTCGGATGAGGATTTTGCAAAACTGATTGGGGCCACAGCAGGCAGCGATAAACAATTCTCGCTATCCAAGGGGTTAGAAGGAGAATGGACAAAACTATTTAACCTAAAGAAAAAATCGATACGGACTGAGGCCCATGCCAACTTCATGCTCGAGTATCTAAAGGCAGGTATTATCCCCTTTGGACTACGAGTACGTAATATCCCAGGCTTATTTATCGAAATTAGACAATTCCTAGAGAAGTGGGCGCTAATGTTCACGCGACTGGATGATGCTGATCATCGAGACGGCCAGAGAAGTTCTATCTTTGATGAACAAAGAAATAGAAGAACTCGAAGAAAAACTCAAAAAAGATAACTCCTTTGAACTAGCCAAGAAAAAAATGGAAGAAATTGCACAAGAACTGGACTCTTTCTCGGTCTATCTCCTGAAAAGGAAGACCGAGAAATTGAGGAAGGACATCAGGCTTTTCTCCCAAGAAAAAACATACCCATATCTCATGTACCAATGGACCACCCTATGGCCAGAGCAGATGGGGCAACAATAAGAAGATCATAACGTTCTCGGACACCACGGATTCAGAGGGTGAAGGATCCACCGATTATGAGACGAACTATGATCCTAATTTTCAACCTCGACATGAATCGTTCGATCGACCGGCAATGCCTGATCATTTTTTAGGGAGCCGCAGGGGGAACTACCGCCCAAGAACCCGGACACCTCAAATGAGGAACTACTACCATCAGGGTCAGGGCCGGGGCCAACCACAAATGTACATCCAGACAAGACACAACCAATATTGGAAAATGTAACCAATATTCCGGTTTTTGATCTATCTATATCCAATGTTGACCCTGAGGCCATGACCCTTCTATCCCGGGGCTTATCCTTCGTCCCTACCACCTCATTTAACAAATTTGAGTTTATGAAAGATCTTCATGCCTTTTTCAGGAAAATCAGGCTAAGAAAATTCTTCCTCAACAGACCATCCCCTGACTCCAGTGAGAATAGGTCTGGACTGAGGCCCCCCTCTGATTTTACACCTAGCCTAGACCTAGTTGGACCAGAGGTTGGCATTTTTGAAAAAACGGTCTCCATGAAAATTGCTAAAATCATCAAATATGTCGCCAAACCCGACAGCAATCTATCCTTCACTGAGCAGAATGCCCTTAAATCCTTGCAAAAAAATAAACAACTCACGATTAAACCATGTGACAAGGGGGGGGGGGGCATTGTTATTCTGAACACCCCTACCTATATTGAGAAGATGAACAATCTTTTTGCATCTACGAGACACTATAAGCGCATTTTGAGGAACCCCGAGCCCAACCTTTAGCAGCGTATCCTCACCCTGGTTGAAACTGCAGTTGAGGAGAACTTCATCTGTGCAAAGGAAGCAGAATTTATAACTCCACGATACACCCGTATGCCCATCATATACGGGGTACCTAAGACTCACAAAAACATCTGTGATCCACCTCTTAGACCGATCGTATCCACCATTGGTTCAGCTTTGGAACCGCTTTCCAAATATGTAGATTGCTTTCTGAAACCATTGGTCAGCAAACTCAAATCCTATGTGAAAGATACTGGCCACTTCATCTCTAAAATTGAAAACACCTCATTTGATTCAGAAAAAGAGTTACTAGTTACGTTGGACCTGGAAGCTCTATACACCAACATACTCCAGGATGGAGCACTTTTAGTGATCCAAGAAATTCTGGCCAGGGAAACGGAAATTACCAATGCCCCCTTTATCATCCAATGCTTGAGAATTGTCCTAAATGAAAACTACTTTGAGTTTGATAACAACTATTTTCATCAAATACAGGGCGTAAGCATGGGGGCTTCCTGTGCCCCGAGCATCGCTTGCCTCTATATGGGAAGATTTGAGCAGATTAACATCTACAACGAGCTTGCCCCTTTTTATGAAAATGTCCGAGTGTGGTCACGTTTCATCGATGACATCTTTTTTGTCTGGAACGGTGACAACAGTCTTCTCGATGAATTTGTGGCTTGGCTGAATGCCGCTAACATCAATTTGAGATTTACGGTACACTGTAGCAACCTAAAGGTGGAATTTCTGGATGTGTGGATCCAACACAACCAAAATAAAATCTGTGTATCTTTATTTGTCAAACCCACCGCCAGAAATACGCTGCTACAATATGGTAGCTACCACCCTAGGAGCCAAAGGGATAGTATCCCCTTTAGCCAATTTCTCCGGATTCGGAGAAATTGCTCCCAACTGAAAGACTTTTTAACCCAGGCCGACATCCTTAAGGTTAAACTACTAAACCGAGGTTACCCAAATAAGCTAATTAAGGACTCCTTTAAAAGAGCGAGGTACTTCAACAGAGAGTCCATGTTTGAACCCAAGGAGACTAACCCCCTAGACAAACTGGTTTGCGTTACCAAACATTCAAACATTAACCATCGGATCAGACAAACCATAAATTCATCATGGTATCTCCTTAACATCGGAAATGATGAAATCAAAATTCCCAAACCTCTGTTTGCCTTTCGCCGCAACAAGAACCTTAAAAACTTTCTTGTTAAAGGGAAAATTATCGAAAAGAAGAACTCCCTTCAAACGGCCATCTCTGGACTCGAACCCATTAGGGGAAATCACCGCTGCGGTCATTGCCAGGCATGCCCTAATGCCATTGTGGGGGATACCATTACCATCAACGGTCGTCTTGTCACTCTTCCTGAAATGACCAATTGTCGGTCATCTAATGTGATTTATATCATCACATGCCCCTGTGGCCTTATATATATCGGAGAGACTGGCCGATAGTGCAGAATCAGGATGTGCGAGCATAAATCCAACATTAGATTGAAGAAATCTGCTGCACCATTGGTCAATCATTGGCTGACAGCTAACCATAATGATATGGACCTCAAATAGTCCATTCTTGAAAAGATTCGTTCCCCCCCTGGTAGAGATCCTAATACTATCAGAAAGAAAAGAGAGACGTTCTGGATTTTTTATCTGGATGCCGTTCATCACAGGCTAAATGAGACCATTCAGTGGGAAAATGCTATTACTTAATTTGGCATGGATCCCCGCCGTCTCCTGTTTTCCTCCAGGGGGGATACTCCCCCGAAACACCCCCAAAATCTTTATACTGTATACTGTCCTTAAATTGTACGGCTTACTAACCTACACATATCATCTTTGTATGCAACATTTCCTGGCATCTATTTACCACCATCCTTTTGCATGCCACGGAACCTCTTTCCAATATGACCACGCATTGTCGACCTAATTCCGGCAAACATGGGACCCAGTCCTCTTTCTACTCCCATGTCAGCCCACGCTACGCATTCCCTTTTTGGCGGGTAACTCTCCTTCCAGCGTTTAAATTTGACCGATATCTCTTAACGAAACTGATCATTGACTCACATCCGGCAGGACCTTGACGAAGGAAGGATGCTGCTCGAGCCTATCTGTAAGTTCTCAATCTCGGATACCTGCCGTACCTTTTCAGGCTTTATCCCCTTTGTGCTAGTGAATTTGCCTTTGCTCGAGCATATCTGTAAGTTTTTAGTCTCGGATGACTGCCGCGCCTCCTCAGGCTTTATCCTTTTGTGCCAGTGAATTTGCCCTGAATAGGCTGTCTGACGACACCACGATTTACTAAAACGAATTAAGAATGTATTTTTTCAGATACTGTCTTTTACTAGATTATGTTCAACCATCTGTTCGGAACGCTAATGTTAATTTTCCATCTTCGCGTTCCTGACTGCTCAATTTATATATATCTTGCCCTCTCATTCTTAGGAGACGACCTGCTAGCCAGAAACCCGTGCCATGTATATCCATTCAACCCCTGGTGGGCTGAATACGTTTTGACCATTGAACTACTGGTTGATTTTTAACTTTCATACTAAGACGGCGCACTTGATTGACAGGTGGGTTTTCACAAATATCCCCTTGATCTATGCGATTACGACCTTGTGTCCCCATCTTTCAAACTAGTCCTATATACTCCTTATTCTGATTAGATATATATACATCCTTCTTTGTAGATTTACCTGAATCTACCACGGGAGTTTACATCCACGTCTACTACCTATTTGAAGCCTACCAGCTATGACCTGTCCGTTGGTCACTTGAGCACCTCTTTCAGAACTCAGTCAGTTGGTAAGTCCTCTCCGTCCCTGTTAATTGACACTCGACATGCTCCCCCAGCCCGCCACACCTTCCTGCGGTAAAAAGAATAGATACATTTAACGGTCTATGTTGCTTTCCTCCCCTTACAGACCTCCCCGGCCCCTAGAGGAACTACTTAATCGAGGCACACTCTCGTTTTGTTTGACGTATATTTAAACCTCCATTGTTGAGGGCTACGCTCCAACTATAACACGTAAGACTACCTATACCTACCTTATATGTGTTTTTTCTGCAATGAATAGCAATTAATCTGTCTGCTGTTTATCTTAAACTGGTTCTCTTATTTTCACCATCTTTCCCTCTCTCTATTGTTCGTTTCCGTTCATGAACTTATAATTCTGTTTTACTGTTGATTTATAAATAATTTTTTTCATTTTAGAGGTACTCTCTTACACTCGCTCCCAATGGGTACCGACCGGACCCGAGATATAATTATGGTATCAACTCATGTACACTATTTGAGCTAATCCTCACTGACAATGCATTATGTTCGACAATTGTACCCTAGATTTCATGTACCAGTTTTGTCGGTTTATTGTTACATATGTGTAATTCTCATATATCTTTTTGTTGATTGAATCTAGGTATCGTGCATGTCCCCCTCTGCTTATCAAACTGCGCCCTGATGAAGGTGTGACCCCGGTCTGGGTCTTACACCGAAACGTGCGTTGGCGCCTGTACTCCTGGCACCTTAGTATTCCACTTGGATGTTTTCCATCTTGATGATACATTTGTTCATCTCCCATACAACCACCTTATTGGAATTGAGCTGTGATGAATGAATGTGGATATGTGTGTGTTGAATGTTGAGCGGGACATGTTGCTATTTTTGATATATCAATACTGTGTATTGATTTTTTTCTTCATGTGCTGAATTTCATTAATTGTTTCTAATTTAAAAAAAATACAAAAAGCATCAGATCACATAAACTTTGTATTGTATGTAAACCAAAAAAGAATAAAATAAACTAGAAATCTATATTTTCATATCTAGTCATATTGTCTAACTCCTTCTTCTGTTTAACACTTGATGCAAGTCAGATTGTGTTTTAGTTCACATTTAGTGTCTTTCTCCATAGGGACCTATGTTGTAGGCCCTCCCATATATGTGTGAGGGTGGGTTTCTTTTTGTGATATACATTGATTTTCATACCCCGCCGTTCCCGCCCTCTATCTACTTTTTGGGGTCCCCCTTCTTAATTGGATATAAATCACGCTAGTCATAACTCAGGTACCTCATACCATTAGACTTCAAAAAGAAACGCGTCAAAGAGAAATCTACGAGAAAAAACCTTGGCATCACAATGTCAAACTGAATTCTTACCTGACGCTTGGCTGAGTATAAGGTTTCCATATTCTTCAGCAACCAAACCACAAGTATTCATCCTAGAGAAATAAAAAAGAAAACGTATTGAGTCACAATTAACCAAAATATTTGCTCTTAAAGAGTTTACCAATTTAACACTAAAGCAGAACTTTCATAATAAAACCATAGATACATTGAGTCTAGTTCTCCTCTTTTAGAAGAGAAGCTAATGCCTATAGCTACTGGTTAAGAAGGGTTACTAATGAACATGTATATTAGGTTCCATATGTAAGGTGAATAGTTTAACATTTAGTTCTCTCCCTGATTACAGTTTACACAGAAGTTGAGTGAGAAGGTGTGAAGCTACCAGAAGAGGGTAGAAGAAAAAGATGAACAGAGGTGAACCAGAAAGTAGCGAAGGCAGCCTCTTCTCTGTCCCATTCCCCTTCCCCCAGAGGGGCTTATGCGACTGCTAGTTCCGTTGGGCTTTGACAACCGTAATTTAAAGCAGTCTTGAACAGCTAGAGTATTAAGCACAGGGCTTAGTTGGATCCACTACCTTTATGGGGTTCAACTAGCACTTAATAATCTAAAAAAAAAGACCTGTGGGTGGCAGGACCCCATACGAGGTACTCTGTGGCATCAAAATGTTAATTCCCGACCTTGAAGGTCCAGACATTGTGGCAGCAGCCACGCCCTTTGACGTTAATGATAGTTGTGCTGTTTTACAGGGCCTACAAAGGTTCTGTGACACCCAATCCAATGAGCAGTTGAAGACTTTTACCTGTGAGAACCAAGGAGAAAACAGAACCCTCCGGCTGGATTCCACAAGTTGGGGATCTCGTGCGAAAGAAGGTGGAGGTCAACAAGGAGTTTGATCCCTCATACCAAGCACCAGGGCCAGTCCTTGACATTTCAAGCACAAGGACTGTAATCCTGGTTCTAAAGACAACCTAGTGAGCACCACCAAAGATGTTTCTTCCCGGCTGGAGGGGGGGGGGGGGGGGGGAAATACACTTCAATCCATACCTGCATCCGCTTAAACGGCCAGCAACTGGACTGAGTGAGTACTAACCTTGCTACTGCATCTTGTGTGGCTGATGTTGTTTATACAGATCTACCAATTCTTTAAACGTTACCTGTGGAACCAGATTTTCGACAAATTGCTTCTGAGAAAATAATCAGTGGGTCGAGATGATTTATCTTTGGATTCTTTTGATGATGCTTCCATTTTAGACACTTCTCCTGCATGGATCTTTGGTTTCTTTCAGTGGGTGAAACGCACTTACCTGGTCTCACCTTGGACTTATGTTTGGATAACACTTTCCTTAGTTTTTCTATTCCTGTTGATTGGATTTCTGTTATTTCTTGCAGTTTAATCATTATCTTTCAGAATGCTCTGATACAGAACTGGTTGATAGGATGTTGACCCCCCACTCTTCTTCACCGAAGCTAAAAAGAGACTTGTCCCTCGCGAACATGTCAGCTGTTCCAGTAACATATGGAATTGTTTGAGGTAAAGTTTCTCATGACATATTTGGACCCATGGAGATGACAGTGGTAACATGGAAGGATCCCTCGAAGGCTAAAGATTTTTGGCAACATAGGGAAGAGTTCGCAAAATGGGGAATCGAGATAAGACCGGTTGAAACCGAAAGATACCCGGGCCCGTTATTCATGCCGGCCAATGAAAATTCAAAGTCTGACAGTGGAATACTCCGGGGAGCAGTTGGTGGCTCAGATAGTAGTAAGGGAGGATGGTCCAATTTACGGATCATCCATCAAGGCTGGTCAGGAGTTACCAACAATACGCGGAAAGTTCTACCCTCAACAATAAGCTCAGCGGATAACAACAGGGATGAAGCATGAAAACCGAACCTGAAGGTATGCTCTTGGAATATAAATGGTCTTGGAGGAAAAACAAATGATCTTGAACTAATAGCTTTCCTCAAACATTTTGACATTATACTATTCCAAGAGACTTGGTCTATCTCCCCGGAACACATAAATGGTTTCAAAGAAATTCAACAATATGCCATCAAAAGAGATCGAAAGGGTAGGGCAGCGGGAGGTCTATCGATTTTTTTGAACACCAATATCCCATGGTCACTTCATTTAATTGAGTCAGGTCAAGCATGGATCCAATGTATTAAAATCTCTCTCCCCCTTGACCCCAGTTCAGGACATCAGGATTCGCAAGAGTGTCGGTTACTGATCATATGTAATATCTATATACATCCGGCATCAAAGAGCAAATTAGAGAAAATTTTGACTCTTAAAGCACTTCTTAAATCCTTGCAAGCCACTTATCCACAGGCTGGTTTGGTGGTTTCCGGTGGTGACCTGAACATGTTTCTACTACAAACAGATCCTGCCAATGAAAGCCAACGAAACAACTTGCACGGGAAATTAATCCCCCCAACAATAGTAGACCATCATAAAAAAGACAAATATGGCAAAATGTGTGCACAGATGCTAGCCGAAATTGGACTGATTACGTTGAATGGTAGATTTCCACAGGACCAGTCGGCATCCTCAACCAGAATTGACAAAAAGGCACAATCCATTTTGGATCATACCATGGTGGACTTTGAAGTACTACAAACAGTAATCCATAAACTGGAGAGTGATCACAGTGCGCAAGTAATAGAGATTGGATTACAACATTCAAGGGCCCCAGCAAACAAAGATCTGAGCGTAACCCCGATCCTTTACAATCTTAACCGGTTAGTTTGGAACGGAAAGAATGTAGGTGAAATCATGGATCATGTGAAAACCACGTCGGCAGAAGACGACGAAAAAACTCCATTAGCATACCAGGATAACTGGGAAAAAATGATCGCAACTCTGACGGATAAATTTGGTCAACAAAATCAGACCAATAAAAGAAAATCCTCTAAGATACATAAAGTGTACCTGGGAGTAATAGGGAGCAAAAAAAGGATTTTCAATCAGGAAATTAGAAAACTTAAAGGGAAAGACACAAAGAGGGGTGATGAGGTTAAGAGGCAAATACATACTCTGAGGCAAACATACAAAAAAGAAGTATGGACCGCAAAGAAACAACATCAAACAGAAATCTGGCTACAATTATTAGAAGCCAGCAAATCCAATAACAACAGGAAATTTTGGGCAGAAATTAACAAAGTAGCCAATGGAGCAGGCCTCGATTTTAACGTAAATATACTACAGGAAGACTGGATTCACCATCTAGAGCAAACCCAAATGACTTATGCGCATGAAAGGAATCAATTTCCCTTTAACCATCTGTTGAATGAAAAGTATGAGGAAGATCAAATCTTTGTTGTAAACTGGATTAGACAATGCCAAGTCCAAATGATCTTGAAAAAACTAAGGTCAAAAGGCGCGCCAGGTCCGAACGGCTTGCCAAATGGGCTTTTTAAATACGATCAATCATTTTGGGCAGAATATCTTACCCCTTTGTACAACCATGCATTTCAATCAAGAAGTATTCCCTCTTCATGGAGAGGGAGCATTTTGCACCCAATTTTCAAAACAGGTGCGCGCTCAGATCCAGCGAATTACAGACTGATTGCGCTTACAGACGTAGAGGCCAGGGCATATGCATCTAATCTCCTGAAAGCATTGGAAGACTGGGTTAGTAGTAACAACATCCTCCCAATCACCCAGACAGGGTTCAGGCCTGGAACCAACACGTCATGTAACCTGATAGCGCTGAATCTTCTTGTAGATAAAGCAAAGGCCAAATCTACAAAACTGTACACCTGTTTTGTCGATCTAAAAGCGGCATTCGACACAGTACCAAGGGAGATCCTATGGGAAAAGATGGCTAGCTGGGGCACACCTCCGAAGTTGCTATGGGCCATTATAAATGTGTACACTTCGACGTGGGTAAAGATAAAACTTGGCAACGGGGACAGAACAACACCAAAAATCCCCACCTATATTGGCCTTAAGCAGGGATGTGTATTGGCCCCCACCCTTTTCAATATCTTTACTGCGGACCTTGATAAGAGCATCTCAGAAATCCAAACAGACCCTCCAAATTTAGCCCAACACAAAATAAGGAGTATGCAGTATGCTGATGACATAGTCCTTTGCAGCCAGACCCCGTTGCGTCTCCAACGTGCTATAACAAGGCTGCACAAATACATCTGTACGCATGGGCTGCAATTCAACTATAAAAAAACTAAAGTGGTCTGTTTTGCGTCTCAATTACTAAGGAAGGAAACAATACCGGTCAAAATGATATATATTAGGACCTGAATAGTGGGTCCCTGATAACAGACACAACTAAACAGGAAAAGAACGGACAGATTTGAATGACAAAAAGCTCCAGGCGAGAATTGTAGATAAAAATATATCTCTCATATTTATTTATTTTTTGATTGAGTAGTAATTTTCAATTTTTACAAAGAACAATAAAGTTAATACATATATAAATATTAAACAAATAATCAAAAACAAGCCTACATACATATATATAAATATATATATATCAAAAACCTGGTTCAGTACCCCACACGAGAATCTAATTCATGCACACATTCATTCATTCCGGACAACTTTCAAAACAAACAATTCAAATCAAAAATGGGACACACTATCCGTTGGTGCTCAGATGGATGTTATAACTAGTGTATCATCCAAGACAGTCAAGGAGATACTCAAGAGAAAGAGCGGTCAACAAATCAGGCGCCAACGCGCGTTTCGGTATAGGACCCACAAGGGGCCCCACCTTCATCAGGGCGTAGACCAAAGGGTAGAGGGGGCAAGAACGGAACTTCAAACTGGGCCACCCAAGTCGAAGATGGCAACAGCGTATCAATACCAACTGTTTTGCGTCTCACCCAGGGCAGCAAACATCCAGATGGTACACCGCTGGACATAACATAGAGCAGAGTTCCACCTACAAGTATTTGTGAGTACTCGTTGACTCAAGATGGTCATTAAGAGAACACACCCTGCACAGAAAAGCCCAGGCAAACAAACTGCGGTTCGCCTTAAACATATATAAAACTAAATTAAAATGTCCATCTAATAAATATCTGCTGAAAGTGATTGCTGCCAAATTTTTACCCTCCCTCACGTATGGTTCCGACCTATACAGAGGTAAAGACGCTAATTTCCTGAACCTCCAACAGTCAGTGTTGTTTAAACATCTTTTTCAAATTCCCCAGTTTGCATCTCAGGCGCAGGTACGCCTTGAATTTGGGCTATTAAATCAGCACCAAGCCAGACAAGCCGCCACAATAAAAACGTGCTGGAAACTAAGAGCAGCTCAAGAAGACTCATTGATGGGTCACTGTTGGTCTGAAATTAACAATCAAACAAAAGGAAAAAAGGCTTGGATAACAACACTGGAAGAAGCATTGAAAAGTTTAGACATGCAAGAGACGTGCATCTCTAAACATACCTTCGCGGCCTTTAAAAAAATTGCCAATGGAGCTGCAAAACTGAAATCCTGGATGGCTGATAGAGCAGCTCTGACAAAGAAAAAATACGGTTGGATGGTATTGGCCTCGTATGAGAGATGCGCCCCGCAACCGTATCTAGTCAATTACATAACATCATCCACGCAACAAATGTTACTACGACTACGGCTTGGGACCTACACCACAAAAGATCAGACCCCGGCATGGCTGCAAACATGGCCAACAGCACTGTGCAGGCTTTGTGGTCTCTCTGAAGAAACCTTGATTCATGTCCTGTGCATTTGTCCGCTTTTGAGTAAATTGAGACGGTATTATCTCTTACAGATATTCCGCCTTTTCCAAATTAGAACATGTCGGTCGGCAGTACTGTTAGTACTGAACAGCCAACAGCTGCAGACAGCTTGCAGGGCCACCAGATTTTTTCAGAAAGTGAGTCTCCTTCTGCTGAAAAACGAAAAAGAGGTGACCTATTGGGCAAAACCTAAAGCCTTATTGGAATAAATGACTTTGATGATAGACAATGAAAGTTGGACTTTATTTCTCCAAATGTTTTCTTAATTATTTATTTAAATGAAATAAGACGTTTTGAATTTTATTCTTTTGTAAAGGTTTTAATTAACCATACACAATACAATTTTACTAGTAACATATGGAATTGTTTGAGGTAAAGTTTCTCATGACATATTTCGACCCATGGAGATCTTGGTTTATATGGGAGATGTGATTGTACCCGGGTTACATTCTGATAATTGAGATTTTGAAAATGGAAACTCTGTGTTCTCTGAGCTGAAATATTATACTGTTTTGAATCAGAGGATTTGTACATTAATTCTGCTAATTATGGTGAAATGTTCTATTACCACCATTATGGACATCACTATTTACATCAAACTAGTGTTCAATGCACACTTTTTAATTATATAAAATGGGAACATTGTCCAACTCCCCCACAAGGGATTTGCAAAATATACAGAGATAAATGTACATATTTTTCAGACTATGAAATATCAGATCCAAACTCCTTTTATTTTAAACTTGTCCCTACACCACCATAAAAATATATGCTTACACAAACTAAACTCATATATACAGAGTAATTTGTCACACAATTGGTTCTGAAAGGCTAAGGTTATTGGAAAGAAAGAATTTAAATGAAATCAATTTAGGGTACCATATTCTGGCAGGTCCAGGGTACGAATACTTTTTTTCAAGCCTCCTTAATTCCAACTCAAATTATTTTCCTAAATTACACCATTCAGAAGACCGCGTGTCTAGGGTTAGCTCAAATTAATGTCATGAATGCACCAAAGATCCCTTCAATTGCCCAATATGATAAATGGCAACATTTAACAAATTTCACTACTGAACAACTCCATACTATTTTAACAGAATGGTACATTTAACACCCCACTTTCAGGTCTTCACGGGTGGTTATAGTGGACGCTGGACACAATTTGTCGTGCATGTTTGTTTTATTCCAAAACCGGTTTTAAAGCTAGTCGACCTGACCATGGTTATTTCCAATCCCAAGACTCAGGAATTGTTGCTACCTATTCAGTGGGGAAATTGTGTCAACAATAGTTAGAACACTCCACACTATGTGCAGTGAAACAACATCTTTCTCTCCTATTGGAAGACATGGACCTATCTAACTTTCGATTAGGTCATAAATCTCTGCGTAGCTACATATAATGAAATTTGGAAATTGTCCTAAATGGAATCTGACACACGTTTAAGACATATTGATCAAGATAATTTGGATAAAGTGCTTGCTGTTGTTCATAATAGTATTAATATGTTATCTTCTTGCATTTACAATCTGAGTAACATTGTGTCATCTGTTATTAATATCATGCAAAGTGACGTCTTCATTGTACCATGGGAAAGTCAGCTTAGATCCATCGTGCACTTTAGCTGGACCCTTCAACCCCATGATAATGGTTACATCCCTTGGTGTTACCTTAATTACAGCCAGCTATTCATGCCTTTGAAATCTGACACATAAATGGCTCATGGCTAAAAAAGACGCAACATACACAATCTCAAGAAGTTAGAGCAGCTCCCTTTAACTATAGCAGAAACACCATCCGCTGCAGGGTTAATACATGTCGTAATATCTTTGCCAATGTCAACATTTCAATTTACAGCTTGCATGTAACATTTCCCCGTTGGTAGATATGAGACCCTCAGAGGCAGTTTCATCCAGGAGTTATGGTCCCTTCCATTAGAATATAGAAAACATAGAAAATGTGGCCTGTTTTCTAAAACAAATCCCAGTCCCCCTTATTCAAGTTCTTTCAAACTGAAGCTATTTAATGTTAAATGATCACAAGTGCTGTGGGATGAAGGCCAGGAATTCATATATTTTGTCAGTTTCCCAGATAGTCACCTGCTGCAACAACATGTTCTCCCCCCCACCCCGGAAAAGTGGATATGATAGCTCGCTGTGGCGTTCAATTCCAACTTTGAAGAAAGATTTGTATTTCCAGCTACTGTAAAATGCGAAGTATGAGCCCCTTCCTTTAGAGGAAATGAGTGCTTCGGCACATGACTCATTTAACTTTGTCTTTAATAACAAAGATAAAGGTCACCCAGATACTTTTTCTGCATCGACTGATACTGAGAATCGTCTGTTCTTTAGATGATTTGAATACGGCTATGGCGGATTCATCGCCTGCGGAGATCGAGTCCATTCTGGATTCACCTTCTATTGAACTCTTGGGAGACATCATGAATACCTCCCACACACCTTAATCTGGCCACGTTTCAAAATTGGCATATTATGCTTTTTATTATTATCATAATCTTTTTTGTATAATCTGCCTATTGGCAAAGCATTGAATTTGATTAGTGTGTGCTTTATATGTCTACTTAGTTGCTCTGTTACTTGCCCGAGTGTTGTGCGTTCCCTTTAGGGCCAGCTTAGTTCACCTTTACTTTATCCTTACTGCAAGTTGTAGGCTGCTTTTCTTTGCACACGTTACATGCATCACATTGTTTTTGTGCCATACTAATTATTTTAGAAATATATTTGACATGTTTTTGGTTTTTGGTTCTTTTCTCTGGGACTTAGCTTGAACATCTAATACAAGATTGAACAACACCGGGCGTGTGTTTCTTACTGATCGGTTAGCAATATAGCTTGGCATTGAGACACAAAATAAATTCACATCTACCGTTTTCATGTGAGATACCTCTTATCATATACAACGAGACTTGCCTTTTGCAAGCAGAGAGGGGAATTCTTGCAGAGGAAAAGGTCCTGAGAAGAATGTGCTAGCCTTGCACAACCTGAGATGCAGATGACCTAACTACAACGGCCAGGTATGGGGACCGGTTCTAATCCCAGAGGTCTCTGATATATCACTGTGCTCACATAGTGAGTATACGCTAGGGCGGATATTTCATTCACCATGGTAGGGCTGCTCATTGTATATAGTTTACTTGTAATGCTAATCACTTTGCTAGCATGCATATGTTTTCTAGTTGCAGCACATTTGTTTCATAATAGAGCACAATAGTTTCAATAAATATTGTAAACTTTTCACATGTCTTTCTTTTGTTTATTATGGACATCCATATTAGAGAAAACAAAAGGTGATGATCTGTTTCCACGGTCCCCCCTGTAGGCTAGAGTTGTGCTCTGGGGTACCAATTTAACTGTCACTCTGGGAAGGTTAGGAGGGCAGGTAAGGCACTATGAGCTAGACAGATTTCGACCCATTGGTACTGATGTGGTATGGTGACTTAGGGCCCAATTACGATGGCAGTGAGACCGCCACCGCCAGCCCGTTAGTGTCAGTCCCACTGCCATGGATGACTCAATCACTGCCCGCCACATCATGATGGCGCGTTGTGTGTTGGCGTTCGCAGTAGGGATTACGATAGTCCTTTCCACTGGCCCTTTCATGGAGGTGAACCCGTCATGAAAAGGCTGGTGAAAAGGGACATTGGGGGTGCTAGCGGGCCCCCTCTAACCCAGACACAGCACCTGGGACGTATCCCTGCATCATGTGGTAGGCACCGCGTGGTGCCTGCCACGTAGTGCCGGAATATGTAAAGATTCCCTTTTTTGCATTGCGGCAGGTGCTGCAGCAAGCAGCACCGGCTGCAGCACCCACCGCAATGCATCAAAATGCCTACTGAGGGACTGCTGACAGCATGTCGGGCAGTCCCTATTCCCGATAGGGTGGCGGGTGAAAGTCAGGGCCCTCAGTTCCTACATTCTGATGTCCTGCAGTCCCAGGCATAGTTCAGTTTCTATAAGAATACTTGAACTCAAGTTCATCAGGGCATTCACTCTGAATCTCCAACTCTTTAGATTCATCAGGGCCTTTGTGCAGTCTGCTACTATTCCCTAAATTTGCTGCTGTAGAGTTATGCATGGCTATATACTAAAACTGAACTGGCATCCCCTGAGAGAGAGAGGCCACCACCAAACTCTCCTATCCAAAAAGCCACAGGATATGATATCCCTCATGGCTAAATGGGCTCTGCAGATCCAAGAAGCCCATGCAGCACTCCATACAGTTGTGCCAAACCACTTTCTTGCATTCTGAATGAACTTTTAGCGCAATTGAATTTCTGACCCCAACCACCAACAGGCTGTGTGCTAGAATAAGAAAAAGAGAAATTGACTAAATGCATAATTTTTATATATTTTGCCTAGCATCATTGGTTTCCATTTTGGCGAGTGCAGTGTTACACGCTGACACCCTTAGCTGTGCTAACTTCTGAACGGTTCAACCAAAGTTTGCTACTCCAAGATATCAAACAAACTAATTACATTAAGCCCGACAAGTTGAAATCAATGTAACAAGTTACAGTGTAAAACTATTACCAAGTTGCAATTTTGTTGCCTTCAACCTACTGTGATCTTAATGATTACACATTGAGCTTGAACCCTAGACAGCTTTATGCCCTCCTAGGGAGAAGTGATAACAACTCCCAGGGAAGGAGGCAATAGGGGCCTGCACTGTAGAGAGTTGTTACCTACCTCCTGCAGGAAGACACACAGGTTTTGCCCCAAAAGGTCAGCTTCAAAGCTGAAGCCACCATTAAAGAGTAAATGGTGAACACTTGGGAAAGTGGCAGCCCCATTGTTTAGGCAGACTAGCTGGCAACTAGGAAGGAGCGGGGAAACCTGTTGTCAAACCAGTTTATCAGGGATGTGTAGTTCCCTCGGAAGTCACGCCCCTCAGTTGGGCTAGGGAGCTCTAGATGTTGACAGAGGGGTTCTGCCATGTTGGGCGTGGGCAGAATGGTGCATCTTTGGATAGCTTGGTGACACACTTTGCAGGAAGCATCATCAATATGGAGGGAACTAGGTAGCTACTGACCCTATCTAACCTGAGGATGCTTTCTGAACATAAATAGGGCACCCCTGGAATCCAGAACTCAGATCTTATCTGGATTGGAAGGAGGACTGAAGAATGTCTGCCCTGCAGGCTGTACCGTGGAAATGGCAAAGAGAGGCAGCACCGGCATGGACTGCATGTGCTGAACCTGGTGGCTAGCAAAGGAGAGGGACTGTACCTGCTGTGTCCTGCTCATGGGGAGTCATCTCCAGGGCCCAGCCACAGTCAAGAGACTCCAAGATCAGTTGGTTGACCACCCATTCACAGCACACGTCCACAACAGTGGATAAGCCTGCAGGGGCAAGTTGGTAGGCCAGAATCTTCATGTCACGGTCAATCGCCACTGAGAAGCACCAGATACCAGGACCCAACACTCAAAGTTGCACCTGAGTTTGCTGAGCCAGGAGATTAGTAGGAGTTCAGCTTGATCACTCAAATGTTGAGTTATCGCTCAGGGAAGGATCTGGCTGTGACCGCGATACCGGGCGAGTGATAGTCCACAGGCGACTCGACTTCTACCACCAGCCAGAGAACTTCGAGGGACGTTAACCCTGTGATGAGAATTACCTCACTCCCTTCATGGACTGAGGAGTAGCTGCAGGAAGACGCCCATTGACTATGTTGCATCCACAGCATCCTTAAGCATCTTCACCATCCTTCATACGGACCACTTCTATAGAAAGGATCACTGACATAAGATTGAGCCATAAAATATTGAAACCCAAAAATATTGTCAATTAAACAGCTATATCAAATATATTGAATCCATATACTTATATTGCTATTAGAAATATCGATTTTTACATATATCCAATACAGAAATATTTGAAACAAATATAGTGTTACCTTTAAATAAAATGTATATGCCAAAAATATCAATTCACACAATATCAAGTACAATATTATCGCCAAAATAATTAAATAATATATAATAAAAAGATGAAAAACACTTTTCCCGTAAAACAATTACTTTTGATAAACCCAAAACCTGTTATACACATATTTAAATGAAATAAAAATATATTACATCAACAAACTATTTACCATTTACCTCCCAAAAATATATTTCTATAATATATATATAGTAACCCCCCCAAAAAATTATCATTTACTACAAACATTGAAACACCATGCTAAATATTACTAAACCAAAAATATCAATCTATTTATTATGCATAAAAAGTAAATCCAAAATTAGCGTTCACCATAAAAGGAGTCAACTGATAAAAAAAAAATCGAACTATACTAAACTAACCAATAAAAGCAAAAACTATAAATGAGTTTAACCAGCAAAGTCAAACAAATAGTTAAATCAACAATATAAAAGACACACTAATTTTAACAACTTAAGGCCCTATTACGTTGTCGGTCGGAGTTGCCTCCGACTGACACCATTTCTGTGTGAGAACTGACAGACTATAGGTCGGCGGATACGCACAGCCTATAATGATGTAACCGCATATGGTGCAGTCGCAAAGTCCCATTTCTCAATAGGAGATTGTGCAGCGAGCAGAAATCAGCCGCAGCACAGGCTCCCATTGAGAAATGGGAGTCTGTGGAAATTCCTGCACAGTGTGGGAGGCACCTCACAGTGCCTGCCACACAGTGCAAGAATTTGGTGGCCCCTAGACCCACAACCGTAGGTAGAGCAGGGATGGGGGCTCTGCTAGGTGCCCCCAAAATTGCTTTTGGAAATGCCGACATGAAAAGGCTATCGGAAACCGACACCATAATCCCGACAGCGAAAACACCGTCATTAAGGGATTATGATAGGATTCCACCGGCCGACGGGCTACTTGAGCCTCTCGGAACACAGTCGGATTGACCAGAAGGTTTACACTCCAACCGCCGACATTCAAATTTGATGGTCAGACTGTAAACCTATGGTGTCGGTCAGTAGTGCAAAAGTTAAAACATATGTATTTATACTATTACACTACTTACAGATACAATGACAGGGGCTGCCAAATCTATCACTTCACAGAAAGGAAAACAGTTTCTAAAGCACATGGGCTACGTCTACAGCCAAGAAAGTAAATCATCCAAAACTATAAATTGGAAATGTGCTAAGGGGTCTATGTATCAACAGGCATGAACTGATACCGGCTGGCCATTCCGGCTGGCTTCCAACGGGCTCAAGGAGCCCGTGGGCAAGTTGGAACCGGCTCTTTCCGCACTTGAGATTACAATGCACGGTTTCCGGCATGGTTTCCATGCTGGCCTGCCCGACATGGCAAGCATATCAGAAAGCATGTTTGGGGACCCCCAGCAGGGCCCCCTTGTGTGTGCGTCTTCCGGTTGGGGGCCAAGAGGGCACCCTGGTGCCCCCTGTTGATCCCTGCACCCGTTGGCAGGCAACTTAAGGTGGATAAACAAGAGCTCCCATTTCCCTATGTGAGCATGTATTACGGCCGGTTTAGGGCTGTAATGCATGCTCCCATAGGAAAATGTCGGAATGCGACTGAACAGTGTTCGGTCACATCCTAATGAGGCTGGTGGGACTGGCAACCAGAGGTCAGTCGGTCCCGTTTACGAGGTGGTGCCACATCGTAATAACCCCCTGGACATCATTTTAATACATGGTATGAAAGAGCAAATACAAAAGATGATGTAATCCATGAAAGAGAGCACAACCACCCCCCAAATGTGACAGAAATAGAAAAGAAATCCTGCAAGATGTTAGAGAGACAATCACTAGCTCCAGGGAGAGGTGTTGTGCAGCGGCCAGAGTGGCTGACTCCGGAGCAGAGGGTTCAAGGTTCGATCCCTAGTGCTGGTGGCAGCTCATCTCAGCACCCTGTGACTCTGGGCAGTAGCTCACTTAATCTCCCTGATGGCCCCTAGCCCCTTGAGACCCCTAAGGGTGATTAGTTTGCGCTTTACAAATATCGGATACAGATACAACCCACAATCCTGAAAGATACACTCCCAAGAGTCCCCAAATACAAAACATGGCACCTTACACCTATCTCCACTTTAAAATGTTTAATTACACAAACTAAAAAAAGCCACCAGTGATACCTTACCTGCCCCTAGAATATTCCAAGACATAGACATACCTGAACATTTACATTACACATAATGAAGAACCTTTCTTTTTACGTGACATTCTAATATTGAGAAACAAATATTCTCTATAGCAAACAACTTAATGAAACTTAGCCAATGGCAAACCTGAATGATTAATGAGACCTTCAAAATGTGTCTTAATCCATTCACTCAATTACACACCATACATGGTGAATATCAAAACATAAATATCCCTTTTATAAATGCTCTACTGCCAAATAAAGAAAGCAGCACTTACTATGAGCTCTTAATCTAAATAAAAAATAAAACAAATACCTACTACCCAAAAAATAAACATAGACTTTGAGCAAGCTGTGATTCAAACCTTTCTAAAAATATATCACCACAGAGCCATACAAGGCTGTTGCTATCATTTAGATCAAAGTGTATTAGGACAAATCCAAAAATCTGCACTAAGGGCCTTATTACGAGTACGGCAGTCCTGTACTCGCAGTCTGACCACCACTACGGGTCCGCCTGTAGTATTCAAAATGTGGCAGTTGGACCGCCACAGGATAACCGTGTCCGCCGGGAGCAAGCCTCCTGCGATGGTAGCGCAGCGGAAGGGGGCAGCAATATGCTGGTGGTGCTGCTGTAGCACAGCCGTGCATATTATGAGTTGTCTGTCCACCGCCCCTTTCATGGCGGTTAGCCTGCCATAAAAAGGGTGGTAGAGAGGCAACTAGGGCCCCCTGTTGCTCCTGGGGGTGCATGCAGGGGGGCATATGTTGAGCCCCCCTGGATTTACACCCAAGTAAGTTAAACTCTTCATATATAACAAGGGAGTAGATTACTTAGAAATGATAACCAAAAGCATATTAAAAAATAAATGTAAACCTACCAAAGTCCTAAAAATGTATAACAAGCTCTAAACCAACAAGCCAAATCATTTTTCTTTAAAATAATAAATATAGTATTTTATTAAATCAGTCAAACAATTATTTAAAATCACAATGATAATAAAGACTGATATAACAAATATATATATATAACTTATTATTTTTCTAATGGAACTATCACCAACCAAAATACATAAAATAAAACTCAATCCATCTCATAAAATCATTGCAACACATAATCCTAACAATTCAACATAGCAATCACATGAGTTCGACATAAACAATATATCACATTTCCCACCCAAAATAAATTAAAGAAATAAAACTTACTGTTCTGTAGCTGCAGGTCTTTCTCTCTCTCCATGTAATAAAATTAGTAATCCACCAAAAATGAGATAAGTAAATCCAGAAATCCCATAAAACAATTTTGAAATATAACTAATCCAATCGAAAGCCCTCAAAGCAATCCAAAGTATTGATGTTCCATAAAAATCCCGAAAAAGTGTTTTAATAAAAGTACCGCTCCTGGAAACCCCCAAAAAATATCAAAGTAAAAAACATGGGTTTATTATACACCAAAACTGATTTCCTTTATAAAAGAAAAGTGTAAAATCCAAATGCCCAAAGAATGCATTCATTGACAAAACCCTGTAAAGTAAATTAAAGCAAAACCACCCACAAAACACATTGCATTCCCAAAAATACATATTCATAAGTTAATCATCAAAAAATAACTAATAGCACACAATTTAACATACCATAGTAATAGATTAAATGAAATTAAATGAAAGGTGTTGCTTGTATAGCGCATCTGTCTGGGGTGCCGCTCGCAGGCGTTGACATTTGCTTTTAGAGGGACGAGTGTTTGCTGTTTAGTCCATCTTTACCGGGACTGCGAGGACCAGCGTGCTTTGTGCGGCGAATATCATCTGCAGCTGGGGAACTCTTACCGACCCTCCCTCTTTCGGAATATAGCGCCTCGCGGCCCCCGCTTCGCGGGAGCCGCTCACAGGCGTTGACATTTGCTTTTAGAGGGACGAGTGTTTGCTGTTTAGTCCATCTTTACCGGGACTGCGAGGACCAGCGTGCTTTGTGCGGCGAATATCATCTGCAGCTGGGGGACTCTTCCCGACCCTCCCTCTTTCGGAATATAGCGCCTCGCGGCCCCCGCTTCGCGGGAGCCGCTCACAGGCGTTGACATTTGCTTTTAGAGGGACGAGTGTTTGCTGTTTAGTCCATCTTTACCGGGACTGCGAGGACCAGCGTGCTTTGTGCGGCGAATATCATCTGCAGCTGGGGGACTCTTCCCGACCCTCCCTCTTTCGGAATATAGCGCCTCGCGGCCCCCGCTTCGCGGGAGCCGCTCGCAGGCATTGACATTTGCTTTTAGAGGGACGAGTGTTTGCTGTTTAGTCCATCTTTACCGGGACTGCGAGGACCAGCGTGCTTTGTGCGGCGAATATCATCTGCAGCTGGGGGACTCTTCCCGACTCCTCCCCCTATCTCTATCTTGACACGCCCAACCACGCGCGAGCGGGACGCGAGCGGGGCGCAGACCGGGGCTAAGCCCGGGCAAAGGGCGGGCCCTCTGTGGCCCTCAGAGGCACGAAGAGACCGGACCGGGCCCATACACTAACATATTGTGGAGGACTACATGGGTACTTACTCATTTTGCTTGTTTTATGCTATGGCCGCGATTATGGACAAATATCCACTGCCAAATACTGGAGGTTTCAACAAGGGTACTTTAGATGATTACTTTATTAGGATCTCCTCAGATATTGGAAAGGAGACTGTTCTTGCTGAACGTAGGGCAGAGCGGCGTCGTTCCGTTGAGTGTATGAAAAATAGACCGCTCTTGGATCTCTTGTCTCAAACTACTCCCCCTGAGCCAAGCCCTTCTTTTGTAACCCAGGATTTATCACCTATAGATAATGTTCCCATTATTTTACGAGATACTCCCAAATCACCTGATATTTTTAACAGTTTGTATGTAATTAATAATGCACCTCCCTCTAGTATTTCTACTATTCAAACTGATATGGTCACAGATCCTCCTTTATCGGTGGTTAAGGTTGCCAAAAAGAAGGTTGGGAAAGTAGCTATGTCTATAGCCCAAAGACCCCCTCCCACCAAAAGAAGAAAGAGGGTAGGTGACCCACAAAGAAGTAAGATTAATCATTCTGATTTTGGCAAAAGATTAAGGCCCATTGTTAATACTGTACATACGCCAAAGTCTAGTGAACCATCTACTTCATCCATAGTGGCTCTTACGGACATAAGCCCAAACCCTCCCCCTCCAGTATCGACCGTATCTCCCTTACTTGATTTAACTAGCCCTTCATACTGTCTGCTTAAGGAATCACTGCACGTTGCCCCCCTTGAGAGCATCGAACGATTATTAAGGTCATTTGTATTACCTATATTAGAAAGGTTAAAAAAGATGGAGCAACGGCTGGGGAACCTAGAATTGGCTATCAGTAATAACGCGGGGGTACTTAAAGACCTTGTAAACCCAGTGCCCCCCCCTTTTGTAGCACCAGTGATACCTTTTATCCCTGCTAACCATAATGGTATAAGCAAAAATAGTAAGAATATCATCAGTAGCCAACCTAGGGTTACATCCCCCAAAGTAGCTCAACAACTAGTACAACATGATTCTGATGAAGCTAAACAGGGAGCGTAACAATTTTCTATAGGAAATATGCAAGATGAGAAGGGAAGCCCTTTTCCAGCTAGGACAGCGGACCACATGAGGCGTCAAGTTGAACTACCCCCAGAAGCGGTCCCTTATGTGGTAGTGCTCACGAGAGTTCCGTTACTGGAAAAGGACAAAAAGGAAGGGTTTTTTGAGCTAAAAAAATAAAACTATGCATTGGCTTAGTTTAAACAAGCCCCTTCCCTTCAATGTTAATGGTGAGATACTGCATGTTCGACGACTCCCCTGGTTGGGACGTAGAGCTAAGGACATTGAGGGGGATCTAATTGTTATTAATTTTAGAGATCCTAGAGCTGTCACCCACATTTTAAATCATACATCAGGGAAAATCAGTGGCTCTATTATGCCCCGTGAACTGACATATTTCTACCCAAGATCTCTAGTCACCCATATGACGCATTCCGGGGTTCTAGCTCGACCACAGATATATCTGCCTGTACCACCTACATCCCGTAACAATAAGCATACAACCTATGTACCAAATTCTATGGCTAGTGAAAATGTATCCGAATGGGTCACTGTACCTTTTAGGAGTCATAGAAATGGCTTTAGGAGGACAGATTATCGGTTACCATTCACCCCGTTGGAAGTTGCAAATAGATTTGATGCCTTTTCAGGCTTTGATGATTGCGATTGACAGGGGGGGGCCCTTATAGATAAGCCTCCTACTATTGTGCACCAGGTTGAGAATACCAAGCCAAACTCTCTAGTGCAAGCCTTTTTATCAGACCAATCCATTCGCCCTGTAATTGCTTCTTCTCCTTCTTCTGACCGACATGTATCGTCCTTTAAGTACGTGCCCGTACTAGAAGCTAGCCCTGCCACGACTATCGGCGTTTTTGGCTCCTTGGATTATGATCCATCTAGTCGAGATCTACCGATTGCCCATGTTAAAATTCTTTCTTGGAATGTGGCGGGACTTAAGAGCAAACTGCCCATCCCTGAGTGGGGCTCCTTTATAGGGGTGGGCGGAATTTGCGTAATCGCGTTACGCAAATCTCTGCGAAACGGTAAAAAATCTCCGCGAACACGCAGAAATTCCGCGAACACGCGGAATTGCTTGTTCGCGATACTTTTTTCCTGTTCGCGATCGCTGTTTGCGTGCTCACGGTGAAATATCTCGTGAACACGCATATTGAGAACGCGAACAAGCAAAAAATTTCGCGAAGTCGCGGAACGCAGATTTTTGGGCGATTTCGCGTTCTCCGCGGAACGCGAAATTACCCAAATTCCGCAAATTCCGCGAACGGAACGGAATTTACCGCCCAGGCCTACTCCTTTATGGCCCTTCACGATATTTGCATGCTACAGGAAACTTGGGCACTAAAAAGTAGTTCAGTCCAGGGATTTGCTACGTTTGATATTGTGGCTAATAAGGGCGAGAAGGGTAGACCTGCGGGGGGACTGTCCATATGGGTTGGTACGCACCTGGGAGTCAAGGCATCACAAATTCTAACTAATTCACCGGACGTTCAGTGCGTACTGCTGACTATTCCAAAAGGGCCAAATATCGCCCTGATTAATGTATATTCAAGGCCCGTTAGGCGGGCCTTGTGTCACAGGCCATTGAAATCTTGCTGACCCTTATTCAGTCAATGGACCCTTCTACTGTGTTAATTTTGGGAGGTGACTTCAACTGTCATTTCGAGCCACTCATGGATTTGAGTATGGGTGGCTCGGATGACGTTGCTTCATTGTGGGCCATCCCTCAGCCACTGACTTCTTGGGTCAAGGCATGGACCCCCTTAGTTTTACAACTGCAGTCACTCGTGCTTACAACTTCACTACGAGCTTGCAACGGGAGGGTGGAGCCTGATAGACCAGGGAAAGCAACATTTAATCGACTAAATCAGACCTCAATAATTGATTATATTTTCCTGGAGGCTAGGCATTGGGATAGGGTGTATGAGTTCAACGTCATTGAAAGATTTGACAGTGATCATAATGCCCTGGTACTCTCACTCAAGACGGGAAGCTTTGGGCTTAAATGTCAAATCCCGGATGATCATTGCGCCACTGTGCCCTTAACTATCACAAATTGTAGGCGTAGAGTAAAATGGCCAGATTTTCAGATGTCCGCTAGCAAGCTTGCTGCCTTATACAAAATTATTATCCCATTTATTGAAGAAATGGGCAAATTTGGCCATCTAGGCAGGGCATCTGAAATTCATATTAAATTGGTAGCAGCAATTAAAGATATTCTTTGCCCTGAGAGAAGGGTAAACCATCCACGGACTACGTCCTTCCAGTGGTATAATGCCTCTTGTCGGGCTACTAGAAAGGCACTTTTTAGAGCCTTAAAAAACAATAATAGGGAAGTCATTAAGGCACATCGTTCTGTGTACAAAAAGGCACTTTCTGATGCAAAAAAGGAATGGGAGGCTACCAAATGGGAGAATCTGGGTTTCGCACTTAGTAACAAGAATCCCAAATTATTTTGGTCTATAGTAGCAACTGGACTCAGTGGGCATATCCCCGCTCCTGCCCCCAATATTGCCCCTTCCGTTTGGGAAAGCCACTTTTGTGCCCTTTATGGAATTCCGGAGTCTGGTGGTTTGGTTGTTAACACCATTGAACCTCAGCAATCCCAAAGTGGGTCTGAAGAGCATGTACGGCCAATTGTCGTCCGCCCATGCCTTTCTACAGATGAACTAATCACCCTGCGTGAGGTAGAGACTGCACTAGGAAACTTGCTCCCAAACAAGGCTCCAGGTTTGGATAAATTGCCAGGGGATCTGTTTGGGACGCAACCAAAAATCTGGGCTCCTTATTTAGTTGTCTTATTTAACGGAATCCTGCAGGGAGATGATCTGCCACCTACCTGGTTAGGAGCGGAAATCGTGCCGATCCTAAAAAAGGGCTGTCCTTTAACCCCTTCAAATTACAGACCCATCAGTCTAATTGAAACGTCACAAAAGCTGATGGGGAGGGTTATTCTTGATAGGATCCTTGGGTGGATCGAGGAAAAGGGGATACTGTCTACACTTCAGGCAGGGTTTAGGTCTGGTACCTCCACTCTAGACCAGATATTTCGCCTGCAGGTCCTGTATTGGAAAACTGCTAAGGTGGAGGGTGGCAGCCTCTACCTTGTGTTTGTGGATCTGCGGGCTGCATTCGACCTGGTCCCACGTGGGAAACTTTGGAGAGTGCTTGCGGATATGGGTCTCCCGCCCTATTTGCTAGCCATCCTTTCGAGGTTACACCTAAACAACTTTGCGCAGGTAAGGTGTGGAAGGTATGGCAAACTCACAGACCAATTTCCTGTTTTAAAAGGAGTTCGCCAAGGGTGCGTCTTGGCACCTACCCTTTTTAGCCTTTATATTAATGGCCTCATAGAACACTTGAACGGGGTGACTAATAACGACTAATAACGACGCCCCCAGATTGGCTACAGGTAGAGTGCCCGCTCTGATGTTCGCGGACGACACGCTTTTGCTGTCCAGAACATCATCAGGCATTCAAACAACTCTTGATGGTTTTGTGGAGTTCTACCATCTCCGGGGGTTGGAAATCAATATAGGAAAAACAAAGTTCATGATCTTCAACCCCCCTAATCGCACACGTCCAAACCCAGTCCTTTATGGTAGCCCCCTGGAGAAATTTGATTGGCATAAGCAGATTGCCAAATCCACGCTCAGGCTATCTCAGCTAGCGGGGGGACTAAGTAAAGCCTTTAAGGAATCCACCTTTAGGCCGGTTTCCCCAGTACTCAAAATATACAGCCACCAAGCGAGAATGGCAGCAACTTATGGGGCCGAACACTGGGGGCATAAGCAGACCCTGGATCTTAAAAGGGTGGAGCACTCTTTTGTTAGAAACCTAATTGGTCTACCGCCTAGTACGCCTTTGATCCCTCTTAGATTCGATCTTGGGTTGATTCCAATAGAGCAGACCATAAGCGCTAGACCAATTATGTACTGGAAGAGGTTGTGGTCCGTTTCCGAACTGGCTGACTACAGAGCAGAATTTTCTGAGATTTGGCCTATTCTTAAATACAAAGCGATCCCTTGGCTTCAGCATATCAGTACAGGTTGAACTCGGCTTGGCTTCTCTGGACTTTGGGATATTCCTGAGACTTGTTCCACTGGGATATCTAAGAATATACTTCTTTTTCATATTCGTATGCTAAATCATCAGACATTAATGAGCTCTATATCATTGAGCAGGCTGTCATCTGAGTTCCTTTTGATAAAAACAGAGCCTAAGGCCGAGGAATTCATGGATTCAATTGAACCTCCAGCTGCCCGTAAGCTGTATATCCAGCTAAGACACGGTACCCTTCCCATTAGGTCCTTTACTTTTAAATGGACCAAGTTGACCACTGAAGCTTGCCCCGCATGCACCCATAATATTGAGAATATTCCTCATGTTTTGTTTTTTTGTCCCGCCTATTCTGCAATTAGAAAACGCTGGTTGATTCCTATTTGTAGGAATTTGGGATTCTTGCACTTTACACAGGCCTGTAGGATATTGACCTACGATACCCATCCTCCTATTGTGTTTGCGGTTTCCCGCTATTTGCTGTATATGTGGCATAGTAGGCGGAACTTTTTAACTTAATTGTTGTATTTACTGTTTTCTTTTTCAGTGTTTTTTTTCATTTTGTACTTTTTATGGTCTGCTGACCGAAATAAAGTTATTACAACAACAGCATCTGTCAATCCTAACTTAGTCTCCTGGCGCTGCAAATGACAAAGATCAGCTGTGTAGATTGAGACCTAAATTAGGGCCAGGCAGCAGGCATCAGATGTTCCAAAGATCCATGTATTTAAAGCCTTTCTGAACTGCTCCTCCTGTTCAATTGCTCTGAGGTCCTTTGACATGCAATTCCAAGCTTTTGCTCCCAGTACCGTGGCCGATTTCCCTCCTCTGGTTGTTGTTTGAAGCCAGGCACTTTAAGCAAGTTTGCAGCACTAGATCTAAGTGTTCTCGCTGTAGTGTGTGGTTTGAATCTTGTTGAAAGTATACCGGACCTATGCGGCGGTATGCTCTGAAAGTCGTCAACAATAGTTTAAACAAGATTCTTTTATGAACTGGGAGCCAGTGAAGGATCTTCAGGGCGGCAGAGGCAGACGTCCTTCGAGGAAGCCCTAGGACCAATCTGGCTGCTGCACGCTGAACTACCTGTAGTCTCCTCAGGGTGGCTTTATTAATCCCTGCGAGAAGACTATTGCTGTAGTCCAGCCGTGATAGTATAAGAGCCACTGCCACTGTTTTCCTAGCGGCCAGCGGGATCAGGTTGAAGAACTTTCTCAGAGTTTTGATAAGGCCAAAATAGTGACTAAAATGACTAAAATAGTGTAGAAAAATGCAAATCGACACACTAGTGTAAAGCACTAACAGCAATACATTTAAATAAACCAAAAACTCACAAATAACACTCTGGGTGTCATTATGTTCCTGGAGGTCCACGGACCAGCAGACTCTCAGGAGCGCAGCTGTGGTGGTCCTCTGAAAGCCCTATTACGACCATAGTTCGTTGGGCCACCCTGGGACCACCACAACCGGCTGTGATGCTGCAGTCTAGAGGCTGCAATCGCAAAGCATATTTGCAGCCCACCAAGCATATTATGAGTTCCCTCACATCCACACTTTTCATGGCAGTGTGACCACAAGTTGTAGACCTCTTTCCCATTTTTCTTTGTTAAACGGAGTATGGCCTTAAGAAGTACGAGTGTCACATGCAGGTAAGCATACCTTTTTCCCCCAATGCCATGTGCTTGTTACCAGTGGTGTTTCTAGATGGCACTTGGGGCCCACGGATCCTGCTGCTCAAGACAACTGAGCAGGGTCTGTGAAGACTCACACTGCCAGCCCTCCTTAGATGTTGTCCTCAAAGACTACAAATTCCCACCCAGCAAAGCATAACAGTACTATACTTAACTCCATATCTGTTTACCTAGATGATTAGGATATCTTTAAGGTACAAAATGTGGAGATAAGAATATTACATTTATACTTACTTATAAATACTCACTTGATATTTTAGTAGTCAATGTTTTGGCTATGATATTCTTGTAACATAATAATTCAACTACATTTTGACATACATACACACTGTATAGGCCACTATGAGTGGCCACTATCAGTGGGGCTGTGCCAGTCTTATGTGAGATGTAACTCAGTCAGGTTAGTAGTGTGATGACTGTCATAGTCCAGAAACATCTTTGAAAAGCCTGTGGGGTGGAGTAGTTTCAGTTTCATTCAAACTAAATATTCAACAGGACTGGGACAGAGTCAGTCACATAACGTGCCTCCAAAAAGTCAGTACGACTGAACTTGAGTCTATCACATGACAGACTTAACTTTGAAAGGGCTGATGCTGAGCTATTTTCTCAGGAGTACCAATGAAAGATCAGTAGAGCTAGGGTATAAGTAAGCACTTGTCCAGCCCATCTCTGATAAGATAGTAGTGCTCGGTTGAAGTTGGTCACGCCAGAATCCCTTTTAAGAAGCAGTCTCACACCTTGCTACATAGTTTCATTCATTATGTGCATGCCTCACACTGTGAAGCAAAACATACAGGACTCATTGGGAAGTATGTTAATGAGGATTACTTTCTCTTCCCTGTTTTATAGAAGAAGGAACGAACTGTACCCAATCTGCTGGACCCCTGGAAGCCCTGACACTAGCGAAGGGCTAACTCCCAGACTCGTGACGCGGGGCGCAGTAGTGACGCACGAAATCCCCCAGTGCTTCGGTTGCGCGGGGACTACTCTTGACATTCCTAGTGAGCGCCTGCTGAAGCTTTTCCCGCCTATTCGCTGAAGCAGCCAATCATGACGCGCCCCCGGCCTGAGAAAAATGGCTGTCGCGTGCCGCCGGCCGTTTTTTTTTGGGGGGGGGGGGGGGGGGGGCGATGTTAGGGTCGTGTTCGGCGCTCGAAGGAAGAGGCCGCGGCGCGGGACCCGTGACGCACCTCACCCAGCGAGGAGTACCCACCACGCGGACGTACTGTCAAAGCTGCTCCATTACTCTGGAGCTACAGGTAGGCGCCTAGAGGCCAAACAAACCCAACGCGAGGGTGGAAAAGAAAAGAAAGGTCAAACGCAAATGAATGTCACTTTCGAACATTTCTTAAATATTTCTTTGGCTGGCCTCCCGTAGAGATTGTAGAAGTAGCATAAAGCCAACAAACGCGATTTAGGCAGGAGACTCACGATTGTTGAAGAAAAAAAAGGCTTCATTTTAGTTGTCTCCCACCTATGATTGCCCTTGCTTCAATAGAAGTCAGTGGGGAAAACAGTAAACCCATTGCCCTGATTTAATTTTCAGAATCTCCCACTCGTCGTTTCTAAAACGTTGTCATGTATGGAGTAGACTCCAGACAAACACATAAATTAGAGGGATGTTGAGGGTCTGGTATCCTAGTTGGAGGTGGGACGCTTTTGACATTAGTAGATGGGGAGACTATTGTAGAAGTGTAGGGGTCACCGGGACAGCTGAAGCAGAGGGGGGAATCGGGGTCGCTTGAATAAACTAGATGGAGTGTCTGAGGCAATGGAAGAGAGAATAGATGAACGGTATCAAATGTGTTGGATATTTTACACATTTGTCAAGTTCTTCGTGAGCAAAAGGTCACTGTGTTCCCCAGGCTGACAAATGCACAGTGACTGATGTATTTTTAGTGTATGTTACTGTATCCTTTATATCAAATTACTACAAAGTATGTTTTTAAGCTGTAACACAGTTTACTTCAATGACATTTTTAACAATTGACTTCAGGTCGTGCATGCCATCATCATTAACATAATGACATGGACGTGTAATGCTCTAAAGGAAAGCACTGGATACATAGTATACACACACGATGCAGGGTCTTTATGTACTGTGTGTGGGGCCGCTGGGACCCCTGATTAGTGGCCGCGGGAAATATGGAACAGGGGAGTTCAATAACCTGGAGTATTAAGCCACTAGCTCTTGATTAAACGGAATTCTCCTTCATATGTTAACAGTAAACTTAATTTCTTTATATCTTATAAATCTTTGAAATACGTTCTCGTTAATTACAACTCTTTTTGAATAAGCTCGGTGTACACGTTCTCGTTACTTACAACTGTTATAAAGCATTTCAGCAGGGGCCACTATGCCCAATGTATCATTTTTTAAGAGAGAGCTGATTTGTTAAAGATTGTGAGTACAATGCACTCTTGCCTGACATGCTGGTCTTCGGCTTCTGTAGAAATGGTGCAAGGATAAAGGTGTAATTTACTGCTTTTTTACATGCGAAAGTCAGTTGTAAAGCTGAGAAGTGGGTATCTTATGGGCATGGATCTAAAGACCTCGTTGGAGAACTTGTCTAGCAGTAGTTTCTTCTGATTGTACTGTTATGTGTGAGGTTATGAGCACTGCATTTTTTTAAGGTAGCATAGGTTACATTAAGTTGCCCTCTTAACTCTTTCTAATTTTGAGCTGGAACCTCTTCATTTTTGCAATTGAATTCTTTTCATGGCTTTTTTTATATGTTAATTTTCGTTTATAGGAAGCCTGTACGTTTCTTAAGTAGAATTTGTTTCAATTTCACGGCTCTTGTCATGATATTCTGTAGCCGAGAAACGTAGGGACTGATGTGTAGACCATGACCGGAATTATGTGTTACAGGGCCAGGATGTGAGTATTGTTGGATGGGATTTTTCAATGTTGAATGGAAGTTGCTATTTGTATCTGGAGTACTTTATTGCTCACCGAGGAATGAATCAACACACATTCGTTTGTGCATTAATTAGTAAACAAAAGAAGTCAATTGTGACTTGGTTTGGACAGGTTGGTCAAATCGCTTATGGGAAATCTGAATTGATAGCACAAACTGTAAATAAATCTTGTATCGGCGATGGAAATACCTGGGTTTAAAGACTGCGAAGGAAGCGGGAGGAAAGTATCCTCCAGGAGGGCAATAAAGAAAGAACTCCAGCCAGGTTGGTTCTGACAAACTATTCCCATATAATAGCTAATTATTGTTTTTTTTTTAATTAATGATTAACATCAAATCTCAGGTTAGACTGTAGTTTTTTTTAACAGTGATAGAAATAAAATATTAATGGAAAAATTATTTAAGGATACATGTATGAAACTAAACTAAGATACACAGCTGGAAGTAAGGCAGGCTATTTTCTGCAGATGGAGTGGGTAGAGAGCCTGTTGTTTCATAGTAGGTGCAAGAATGAATGAATGTGCAAATGGAGAAGGATTGGTGATGAATACAGGGGGCACCCAGAGTAACAATGCCACGAATGGCAAAAAAGGAAGGTATATGTGGCACATAGAGAAAAAATGGGCCCTCCGAACAACAAAACCCATGGCAACTGAAAAGTCCAAGGGAGATAGATAGAAGGCGGACCAAAGAGGGATAAAAGGCACTGACAGACAGGGAAACAGAGCACCTGAGGGAGTATAAAAAGTCAAAAGAAGCGCAGAAAACCAACAGGGCCACCAAGACTGGCGCAGTTGGTGTCAAAAAGAAAACAATGTGATACTGATAACTTCATTTGGCAAATAATTTATAGATTTATTACGAGGCTTACACCTATTTCTAAAATAGATTACATTTTTTTAAAAATTCTCATATGGAACAAAACACAACACTGGATCGCGCATTGAAGTCTAACGTTTAAAGCAGAATAGACTGCAAGCATTCAAAATAAGCAAGGCAATTGCCTTATCAGTAGACCAGACTGTGCTCTTGATCAGGTGGTGTATGTAAGGCTCAAATCCAAACATTTTGATGCTGCATTTATACACTTTTTCTTAACGTAAGTGAATACAAGTGACAATATGTGATAGAAATGCAACCTACACATAAGCACTAATGACCACTTGCCAAGATTTTTTAGTGCGAAGAATGTGAGAAGACCATAGCAAACTGATACATTCTAACATCAAGAGCACGCTGTATTGTTTTCTAAAATCCTTGTTTAGTTGTGCCAACTTCATAAATGCGGCTATGAATGTGCAGTATACTACACTGTATAATATGATGTAGATTAAGGGGTCTATTAGGATGTAGGGCAGATCGCCACCGCCCGGAAAGACCGTCCGCTGGTTTTCCGCCGGGCGATCAGTCGACCGGGCGGAAAAGGGGCTATATATGGTGGCGGTGTCTGCTAGACACTGCCATCCATATAAGCATGGGCAGCGGAGCATGGCTTTCCATGGTGGAGACCCCCCCATTGAAAGCCATGCGGAGTCTGCTTTCGGGGGCCCCTTGCGGGGCCCGAGGGTATTGGGGTGGGGTGCACATGGGGGTTACCTATGGTACCCCCCTGCATTGTCATGGACATAGTGGCAGGCACCTCGCAGTGCCTGTCACCTTGTGCATGACAATGCACTTAGTGCATTCCCAGCATTGTGGCGGGCAGTGCTGTGAGCACCGCCCGCCACAGTGCTGAGAATGGAGGATGCCACCGCCACGGTGGAATCCTAATTGCAGGTGCGGGACCGCCGCACCACTGGTGGCCGGTCCCATCACTGCTAGGGTGGCATGTGAACATCCTAATCTGCCCCTAAGTGTGCAAAAAGTGTGGAATAATAATAAGGCTTTAGTGGCCTTCAAGCTGGCACAAAAATTAAATAGCAAGTGATTAATAACATGGAACCGCCCTTGTTAAAATGGCATGGGCATTTTCTTAAAATACATCTAAGCATAAAGGCACATATACAAGTTAATTCACTCGCTCAAGCCTCCACCTTTTCACTAAAAGGTGAAATCCCTACAACAACTCAAAAGTGTATAAAAGATTAATTTCCTTTTTAAATCCTTCGGTCACATATATTCTTCATCATCCTCCAACATAGTAAGCAGATAAGTAGAGACAGTTCCTTTATTACTGCAAGTATGTTGTTGATGCATATAATCAGTTTAATCAGCACATATACAATTATTATAACAAGAATAATGCAGTCACAGTTTCAAAGATTTTTAATCCCCAATTCACGAATATCCCTGACAACTGATTCCAGATACTGCTCAAGTTTGAAATCAAAGATATTTTAAATCTTGTGGGATTTCTTTACACTATTCTTATTGTGGTCTATCTGTTTGTATATGCTTAGGAATGTGTTGGGATGTGAGTACAGCACTCAGAGCCCGCTATCGCTCAGACCCGTTCTTAGGTTCCTAGGAGGTAATCTAAGGCCAATCGTGTCTGCAAGAACATGGTCCTCTGGGCATCTAACTGATGATTTATCAAAACTAGGGAATAACTGGGCGTTGGCTACTTCTTCAAGTATTTTAGCATTCTTCCAGTCTCTTGCATGGCCTGCCCCACACCTCAGTTGTAATATAAAATGGAAAATATTCTGTTTGTTTCTATGATCTTGTGGCGCCACATCCGCCTTTGGAAAGGGTGAATGGCAGAATGTCTGATAGAGGGAATAATGTAGCCAGAGTAACAGACTCCAGCCCATTCTGAAGTAGCAGGATCAGCTTTTGTTCTTCGGATAAACTGAGCATATCTTTCTTGACGTCGATGTTTGTGAAAAAACATACCAGTGGGAAAGCTGCTATTTGTAGGGTAGCAATTCGAAAAGTATAGTCTCTGCAACAATGTCAAACTCGCTCTGGCCCAAAAGGCCTGCCGTGTGGTACTCACAAACCAACCCCTGTTCTGAATGGGCAAGAAGAGTGACATCAGGTCTGTAATCGCCAAAGGTATACTTGCATTGTTTTTGAGAGCTTGGAAAGGCTGTTGGGCGATGCCAGCACATTTTAATTAGGGTCACTCCAGTCAGAGGTACGCTTCCCACTTCACATCAAGGGGCAAGTTAGTGCAGATTCAGCAAGAGGAAAGATTAATTGTTTGAAGGTATTGCTCAAGCAGCAGCACTTAGGTGTAATTTTCATAGACAGCGAGACAGCTCAGCTCAAATACAGGTTCAGTACAGTGAGGTTTCTTGATAACTCCTTATTACATACCAATGATGTAACCCTCCAAGAGCCAGAGGGGACTGAAGGCAGCAGCAAAGATAGCAGGCTAGTCCTACAAAGGGATCCAGTATCCAGGAGATGGCTTATTACTGCAGGCGGGAGTGATAATGATGAGGGGTGAGGCACATCATTGCAGAACTGTGGAGGTGGAGACAAGGAAGGTGGGCACTGGTGATCCGACCCACCATCAAGTGACGAAGTAGGAAGAGGAACCACTCCAGCGAGGGCCCAAGCCAGGGCATTGATTGTATATCTGTAAGCATGCAGTGATGGGCAGTGGACTCGGGGAGGTGCAACAAGTTGTCACTGGGAGGAGTGGATCCATGTTGCCAGACCATAACATTTAACGGTTGTGAGGGCGATGAGAAGAACTTGGTGAAGACCACATTAGCTATGCTGCAGAGAGTTCTTCCTCTGATGGATGTGTATGAAAATCCACTCATCGGGCTGGAGAGAATGACAGACTGGCTGGACACAGGGAACACAGCTGACTGGAGAATGGATATTGTAAATGCTGCATATAAGCTTTTTGCAATATTGTAGGACTGCATCATCATTCAGTGTGGCAGCACACATGGGAGGGTTCAAAGGTAACATCATGGGGCATCCCATAACGAAGTTGTATGGGCTCAACCAACTTTGTTGGTACAGCTCCAGTGGACCATAAAGCTAAGGGCAGGGCATGGGACCACTTCAGTTGGGTATCAGAAAATATCTTTGCTATCTTATTTTTGAGGGTGTCATTATTTTGTTCCACAATTTTCTTGCTGACTCTGGGTGATAGGTGCAGTGGAAGTACTGATCTATTCCTAAATCTTTGCAAGTCTACTGAACTACAGACAAAATGAAGAGTGTTTCTTGGTAACTTGATAAGTGAATCTGGATTTTGGAATTGGGCTAGATATTCTAATTAAGCGCTTAACAACTGTAAATTCGCATTTGCTTTTACTCAGGGGTAACCTTCTACCTTCCCCCAAAAACATTCAGACTATCACTAACATATAGTAGTATGAAGCGCACCTATGCATATGGAAAAATTCCATTGGAGTTTGGCGAGGCCCTTCCCAGGCAGAATTCTGCCCGTGAGGGCCTTCTTTAGCTTGAGAACTGACAAGTTCAGGTTGGTCTTCCATGGCAACAATGTCTTCCCTTGTAGGTTACATAGCATCACCCTCAGTTTCTGCTTCCTTCTAGACTGTGGGAATCTCTGGGGCAAGTTTCCTATTCCCCTTGTCCCTCCTCTGCTTGGCAGGTGCTTGAGCAGTTGTTCCAAGTTCCAGGACCTTGGACGTTTCCTCTCGGGAGGGCATGCACCTTTTGGCCAGGCATACCCACTCAGACAACCCTAGCACCTCCAAGTATTATCGGAGCTCCACCTCCTTCCAGATGGTGTGCTCCACATCATTACCCAACAGACAACCTACGGGCATGGCTAGACTCACAGATACCTTCAAGGAACCTGAGAACACCTCCCCATTCAAAGGGAACCAGAACCGCATGTTTGTCAGTAGTAACCACACAATGGGCTAGATGGGAAGTGCCTGTATTCCGTGGACACCAGGTGACACCTGACAGTAGACATACTGGCCCCTCTGTCTCTCGGAGCCTCCACTCTCTGCCCATTAATTGTGACCTGCTGCCTATAAATCTTACTATTGCAAGGCACATGAGTCTTGGGTACCCTCGCTCTATCTCCCAGGCACACTGAAGTGACCTCTTCACTACCTCTGTACTAGCTGGTACAATCTCCTCCCCAAGCACTACACTACTAGCCTTTTAAATTAGTTAGGGTCTCCCTTTTAGTGCCCATACCTGTAACACTCAAAACCCTTAGGTATGAAGTGACCTAAGGGCTTCTTTCCATAAACCCTCCCCTTTTGTGGTCAGTATTGGGCTAAGAATCCTTTCCCTGGAAACTCTTTTAGGAGCCTTTTGAGAACGAATTGTTTTACTTTTGTCTCCCCCCAGTTTCGTCTGGTGGGGACCCTGTCGACTCTTTGGGTTATCCACCCGATACCTTCTTGTGAACCCTGAGGCTGAGCTAGTGGTCCGCCTCCTTGGCAAGCTCCCTGGGGTTAGCGAGCTTGCTATCTATCAGGTGTTGGCTAGCTCTGAAAAACAATGACCGAACATTGGCACTCTTGAAAAAAGATTGTACACCTCCTTATAAGTTTTGACTTCACTACCTTTCACCTAACAATTCATTGCCTTACTGAAATACTCCCCAAAATGTACTCAAGACCGATGGGACAGTTTTTGGCTGTGCCTAAACTTCAGCCTATACATTTCAGGGGTGAGTCCATACTTTCAAATAAAGGGGCCTTCATGGTGGGTAGTTCATCCTGTCTCTCTTCCATGGGCCAATAAATAATCCCTCCCTTCTGTAAGTATATGCCTCCACAGACAGGTTCCCCAATGTCCCTCCGGGACACTGTGCACTTCTATGTCACCCCCACTACAATGCTAGGAATCTGGGCTTTACATATGTAGACTATTCTTTTCTCATGTGACACTGTGGTTTCACTGCCACCGTTGTTGCTAGAAAGTGCAAAATAGTGGCACACTCATCATGTATGGATACCTACTACCATAACAGTTTGTATGTACATTGATACATCATAGTATCAATGTGAGTAATTGGTTTATTGGTTGAGGGGGTGAAATCCTACTCCTGCAATAACCATAATCCTTGTCAGGATGAACCACAAAAGTTACTCAGTTAACCTGTGTTTAACCCTCTGGTAGTTTGGCACATAAGCCGTCCGGCTTAACTGAAAGGTAACAAGTAAAGAATTAATGCAACAATAAAGTGAAAACAGTACACAAGAAAAATCTCACACCAATCTGAATTTTAATGAACAAATTATACTAAAATGAACAATACCCAATTAGTATGACTGTAGATATGCAATTTTGAATTCGTAGGTAAAAGTAGTGACAAAAAGTGCAAAGTGCCAAATGTTGTTATCTGGTTGTGAAAGGCCCAGGACAAAGTCACAAGTTCAAGTCGACCGCGATGGAGCATGGGTCAGGTACCAGACCAAGTTTGGCCTGCTGGGCAGTGCACCTGGTTGACCTTGGATGGAGATGTGAGGTCGTGCGTCGCACTGCGTTGAGTTGCATCGGTTCTGATGAGGCCGACGATCTGAAGCTGTAAGGTGCTGCGGTGTGAGTTCTTGTATCACGCTGTGTTGGTCTGTGGAAACGCACAGTTGGGCAAGGAGGAGTGCACTCTGATGCCAACCAATGGTCTAGGATGGGGATACCTCTTGGGATCAGGACTTACTAAAGCAAAGTCAAGCTGCAGGATACAGGCAGGTCCAGTTAAGGCTGGGCAGATACGCGGCAGATCTCTGGAGCGTATGCCCCTATAGCTTAGAACAGGAGACAAGTCAGCTAGTCCTTGGAGTCACTTTGCTGGTTCTGATTTCCAGAAGCAGGCCCAGTCTTCCTTCTCAGGTAGCAGGGCAGGCCTTCATGCAGTGGAGCAGCAGGGCAGTCCTCCAAGCAGCAAAGCAGTCCTTGTTCTGAGTCTTCAACAGGTCCAGAAGTGATTTGAAGAGTTGGTCTGAAAGTCCAATATTTATACCCAGTGGCTGTTTTGAAGTGGGATAAACCTCTAGGCTAGGGTGCTTCGTCGAGGGCTGGTGTGCACTTCCCCTCGATGCATCCCTGGGGGCTCTAGTCAGGAAATTGGCTGCGGCCCATGTTTGGGGGGGTGGCATGGGTTTCGGGGGGGCTGCGGAGTGCCGGCTGTGGGGCAGCCCTGGCCTGCTCTGCCCGGAGCGTGGAAGAGCTGAATGAACCGTGCGACAAGGTGAGGACTTGGTTACCAGTGGTAGTGCCTTGGGGAGCTGTGGTCGCCAGTCCCTGGTGAAAAACGTAGAGAGTGATGTACCCTTAAGATTGGCTGCACGAAGGTTGCATGACAGGAGTGTCAGGAGGAGTTAGAGTGCCTTCTGGGGAACATGGGGAGTCACCCTTCAGACACGGCAGACCATAGCTTGGGAGCCACACTGCAGCAATTTTGGCAGCTATTCAGCATACCAAGACCTCTCTGGAAATTAAAATTGACACAGTCACTCAGGAGTTGGGTCTCCCATGGGCCGATTATATGAAACTGGATAAATAGAGAGTTGGGATCATGTAACACACCTCTTGCCATTGGTTGTGGGCTTTGAGAAGCTGCTAGCAGATAATGTGGCCATGGTGGCAAAGTTAGATGACTTGGAGGGCCTCTCATACCATAATAACATGGTTGGGGGAGGCCGGGAGGGGGCAGAGGGTCTGTCGGGTGAGTTATATGTTGAGGACAGGTTGGGCTCGGTGGTGCTGGAGGGTTGTCCATCAAAGTTGTTTACTTTTTAGCTGACCCACAGGGTGCCAGGTAGGCCCATCGCCCGGGTGCCCCTGAGGGACAATTTGGCACAGCTGCTAAACATTCGCAACAGGGATCATACCTTGCAGGTGGCTAGGGCTCATGGACCTTGGCAGCTGGATGGTGGTTCGGTCAATATATATCTGGACTATACAACGAGGGTACAGAGACAGCAAGAGTCTTTTATTGAGGTTAAGAAGGAACTTGAGGTCCTTACGTCTTGAGAATGCACCTTTGTTCCCTGGCAGACTTTACGTTACTGATGTGGAGGGCTCTCATTTCTTTGGAACGGCTGCAGAATCCTGGGACTGGCGAGAAACTAAGAGGCACCAGGTGCACGGCCACCCAGATGACAAGGGTAAGGAAACCTGGCTGACCCAGAGACTGATAAAAGAGGAGTGGCATCGGCCTGGGGCATCCCCCACCAAGCTGCAAGCTAAGTTGGATAGGGCTAGGGTGGTGACAGAGATCCACTGTGGCCATGCTTCAGCTGTGGATAGCCAGTGGTCAGAGCTGGATGTGGATAAATAGGTTGACAAGAAAACAATGGATGGGGAGTCTTCTGCTGTGGGGGGACGACACGAATGAGGTAGGCTGCTGATTTTTACCCTAGTGACTGCTGAATTAATGTGATTGGACACTGGCTCCGTGGGCCACAGCCCACATCTTCTCTTTCTGGTTCTGACAGACTGGATCACTATATACTTGTGGGGGGGGGGGGGGGAGGGCGACAGGCACCTCAAGCATTGGGGGTGAGTTTGTTTAAACTCATCGCATGAGGATGTGAGGTGTGGGATGGTTGTTTTTGGGGGTTAGGGTAGTTTTAGGGCCAGACAGCAGTTATGGTGTTGATACTTTGAGGGGGTAGATCTTGAATGAATGGAGCGCAAAGGTTAGGGGCGGTGCACCCCCATGGTTCGGAGTTTGGTGGCCTGCGGTTCCTCACCTGGACTGTTAATGGCCTTGGTAGCAGTGTCAAGAGGTGAGTGGTTATCACATTTCTATACAGCCATGCCTCAGATGCAGTCCTGCTGCAGGAGACCTACTTAGTGGGCAATAGATGTGGGTTCTTTAACATAGGGCCTTACAGTCTAGTAGTCCATGCAGGGTTTTCCTGGGGCCCTACGGGGGTAGGGATTCTGTTCCAGAAGACTGTTCTGTTCCACGTGGTGAAGATGTGGGCTTCCCCCTTTGGGTGTAGGGCAGCAACCTCCAGTACATGGAATGGACTTCCCCTCCTTATAGTTTCATGGTACCTCCCACTGTGACTGCAGACTGAGGGCTTGGCCTGAATGGGTGACTGGATTGTGGCTGCACCTAATGCCCTCACAATTTTGGTGGGGGGATCTTCATTTGATGGCACAGAGAGCCTGGGATAGGATACAGAGGGCCTGCCTGCTGCCTAGAGTAGATACACACTTAACTACGATCTTGGGGTCTATAGGTTTGGCAGATTTATGGCGGGTGCAGCCTCCCAGCCTAAGGCAGTTTTCATATCTACCAATGCGATGCAGTTGCTTTCCAGGTTGAGCTAACTTCTGGTCCGGCTGCATCAAACCGGCTGGTGGGGGAATGTATGATATCTGCTGAGATGTATCTCGGACCATTCTCTGACGTCGGTAACATGCTGAGGGGCTGGGAGGCCCGTAAAAGGTGGTGGCGCCTGGACCCATGGGGCCTAATGGATTGGTGTACCAGGAAGCAATTGGTAGACACGACTTCTAGGTACTTGGAAGGGAACAATGGATTGGTGTCCTTGAGGTGGTGGCTTACAAGACTGTGATCTGGAGTAATTTGACCTCGCACACAGTGGGGAAAAAGAGGGAGAGGAAGCAGAAGTGCCTGGACCTAGAGCAGAAGCTGGTGCAAGGGGAGGTTAAATATGTGGTCTCATGATTGCTGGACCTGGCGATCAGTATTGAAAAGGACCAGAAGACATATAGAGTGCTGGCACACCAGGAAACTAGGGCCTGATTTTGGGCCAAGCAGGGCAGGTGTATGAATTTGGGGATAATGTCTGGAAACTGGTGACATGGTTAGCTAAACTTGTGGAAGGGCAGAGCTGGATACAGAGCCTGATGGGGAGTGATGGAGCATTGGCCAAGATACCTGTACCCATCGCCCAGCTGATGGCGGCCAACATGAGGGTCATCTACAGCCTGCACACTTACGAGAAGGGGGAGGGACAGCTTGGCTTTGTCCAGGATCTTCCTACTCGCAGCCTAGTGGAGGAGGATAAGGAGGCTCTAGAGGAAGAGATTACTGGCTCAGACATTGTAGAGGCCCTGAGTTATCTGAAAAGGGGTCGTGCTCTGGGACCGAATGGCCTCCCGTCTGAATTTTCTAAGTGTCTGCAGACACAGGTGGTGCCCTACCTGGAGGAGTTATTTAAGTGTGTCAAATGAGAAGGTGAGCTGATGTAGGATCTGTGATGGGCGCTGATTGTACCCATTTACAAGGAGTGGAAGCCAAGTAGAGGAGTCTCCGTCCTAGCACCCTATTTCGCTGTTTAATGTGAAGGTGAAAGTATTGGACAGGGACCTGATGAGTCTCATTCTACAGGTGGTGAGTTATTTTGTGAATGAGGACCAGTCAGCCTTTATGCCAAACAGGGAGACACAATCTTAGGCACTTATTTGGCTGCCTGGCGCGGAGAGAGAGGACCTGGGATGGTCTTGTGGTTACACGCAGAGAAGGCGTTTGACTCTCTGGAGTGACCGTACCTGTGGGCGGAATTGAAGAAAATGGGGTTGGGCTGTTCTTTCCTGGGCTTGTTGAAACTGCTGTATCAGTATCCGATTGTCCAGGTGAGGGTTAATGATGTGATGTCGGGGGACATTTTGATAGGATAAGATACCTGACTGGGTTGCCTGCTATCCCAATTGCTGTTCGCAGTGGCGCTTGAGCCGCTTGCAAACTGGACCTGTGGGGATGGCAATCTCAGGGCCCTGCTGCGATGGGACCCAGACTGCGAGGATGCAATATCCTTGTACATGAATGACATCTTGCTTTTCCTGGTGGACCCCAGCTATTCCTTGCAGCGAGTACTTGAGATCCTGCGCATCTTTGCTGAGTACGCCAGGCTGGACATTAACTGGGGTAAGTCTGTGGTGTACCCCTTGACGGAGTGGTATCCACCCCCCATGGTATCTTCCCGGTTTGCTGGGAGTCCGTTCAGGAGCGGTTCTTTCGTGCATCTGGGGAGGATTTTGGAAGCTCACAAGAAGGATGAGGTTCACTGACATAGCCTCCTGCTGTTGCTGCTAGGTAGGGCAGTGCTATTTAAAATGATGTGCCTGCTTAAGTTCTTCTATGTCCTTCAGAACAGTTATTTTGCAGTGAAGGACAGGTTTTTCTGTCAGGTAGAAGAGGTCACTAGGAGGTTGCTGTGGGATTGAGGCCCCCCAGCATATCCCTTACGACACTGTGCAGGAAAGGCTAGGATGAGGACATTGCCCTGTCTGACCTTAGGTTATACTACTGGGCAGCACACTTGGTGGTGGTGAATGATTGAGTGTTCTCAGCCCTCCCTCTTGGTGGATAGGAGTGCGCTGAACCCAGAGGGGTACCTGCAGCTTCTTTACGGGAAATGGGGAATTAAAGGGCTTCCTTTTCCAACTGATAATGTGGTCAATATCTGGAGGAGGGCCGAGCAGCTCATGGGGTGGAAGGAACAAGTTAGACACCATTGTGTGAGGCGGAGGCACTTAATGGGCTCAGGAACATTGAGGGCTACAAACATTTGGATGTGTTGGGCATTTTGGTGGTGGGGGATTCTTGAAGGAGGGGTGGTTGGTCTCCTTTCTGAAGCTCCAGGCCGCATATGATCTGTTGGCTTATCCTCCTGAATGGTGATTACAGGATATTCTGGCTATGATTCCAGTTTTCTCAGCATCTATCCTGGATTTCAATGAAAATGGCAGAGGCTCCTGGGCCTCAAGGCCTCCTGCATCCTGTTTTGACACATGCCAGGCTTTTGCTGTGGGACCTGAAGTTCCAGTGGGCGCGGCCGCGGCATCCCGGAAATTTCTCCGACATGGTCCAGACATGGTCCAGATCTCGGACGGAGTGGCGCGAGACCTGCAGTGGTGGCTTTCAAACCGCGATTGGATCAGATGCAGACCCCTCTCCCTTCCCCAACCAGGTCTCACAGTAGTGACAGATGTGTCACTTCTGAGATGGGGCGGCCATCTGGGAGAGGTGGAGATCTGAGGACTCTGGACTCCGTCCGAGTCCAGACTCCACATCATCATGATGGAGCTTCGAGTAATCCAACTGGTATTGAAAGCCTTTCTACCGTTCATCAAAGGGAGGCTAGTTCAAGTGTTCACAGACAAAACCACGGCCATGTGGTACTGCAACAAACAGGGTGGAGTGGGGTTGTGAACTCTTTGTCAAGAGGCCCTGCATCTCTGGACATGGCTGGAACAGCAGGGAATATCACTAGTAGTTCAACAGCTGGCGGGTTCCCTGAACGCCTTTGCAATGTGAGTCTGGCAGCCAGGCGTCCCTCCACTAAGACGGTATACGCATGCCGGTGTAAAACATTTGTAATATATTGTACAGAAAAGTCTATTGACCCTTCCCTTTCTCCTTCCCTTTCTGATAGTTTGCTTTTTATGTTGACCCTTGCCCAGCAAGTTTCTACTCTAGGTGCCTTGAAAGGGTATCTTTTGGCTTTGTCTTTCTGAGGCTGCCAGACCAACCCTCCTTATTTAAATCACCAATTTTACATAGATTCCTGAAAGGCCTTGTACGTTTGTTCCCTCCTGCCCCTTTCACTTTCCTAAAGGGTGCTCCTTTCAAACCGCTGCATAATTGCCCCCGTTGACTGCTCACCATCAACACAACCTTCTTAGTGGCTATTACATCTGCCAAGAGGGTGCTTGATCTTGAGGCTAAATCGCCCAAGCCCCCCTTTCTGACGATATTCCTTGACAAATAGGTGCTTCGCACTACGTCCTCTTTCCTTCCAAAAGTAGTAACTCCATGTCATGTGGGGCAATCTGTCACCTTGCTTACTTTCTATGCCCCCCCCCCCCATACCTCCAAAGAAGAGTAGTGACTCCACTGCCTGGACCCAAAAAGAGCATTGTCATTTTACCTTGACCACACTAAAGAGTTCAGGGTTGACGAACAATTCTTCATGGGGTACATTGGAGCGAAGAAAGGTCATGCGATGCAGAAGAGGACCATCTCATGGTGGGTAGTTGTGAGAGGCTGGCCTGGTATATTCTGTCCACAAATGTAAGTGGGCACCCTGCACCGGTCCAGACAACCCTTATGGTGATTTAAGAGGTCTCAGACAACTTTAGAAAGCTATCCAAGTGGTCAAGATGGCAGCTTGTTTTACCAGAATGCAATATTTTAGTATAGATTAAATGAAAGAGAACCACACAATGTGTTTATAAAAATATGTATTTATTATATAATACTCTCTAGTGTGTTCCAGTAGCTCCTACATGGATATATACACAAAGCACACAATATTATAGCAAATAAATCACAGTAAATAGCATAAATACACAGTGGGCCCCAGGGGGGGGCCACACCATATACTATGAAAGTGCTATAGGAACCACGACACGAGTCAGGACAATGTCAAGAGGACATAGAATTGCTGGGACCCCAAGGAGCCACCCAAGGTGAGTAGATAGGGACACAACGGAGAGCATGTGAAGTGTGAGTACATGACCGCATGCTCCGTACAAGTCTATTTGCAAGTCGTGGTTGGATTTTTAAACATTAGGGACCCTTCCCAGTGGACTTCGAGGGAACCCCATGTAAGACAGAAGGTTGGAAAGCCACCCCACCCGTGGATACTGAAGTACCCAAGTTACCTAACCCAGGGGAGCCAGGTACATAAGTGTGAAGTGGCATCAGAAACTGCAGTCGAACCCAATGTCCTTTGGAATCCAAACGTGGATTCTTGTCGAGAAGTACCTGAAAGCAGAGGGTACAGAGTCTGGGTAACTTGAGAGTGACCAGGGGCTCGGTAGACGAATGCCCACTGTTGTCGGGTGCTTCAGGATAGTTGATGGTGACCTTGACTCTGCAGCTGCGGGACAAGGCGATGTTAAGGACAACAAGGAGCTGGATGCGTGCTTTCCCACAAAGGATATCGAGTGCTGAGGGAGTCGGTGTCCGGTGGGAGCAACAACAAGCCTTGGCAAAAGCAACCCACGCAATCAGGGCAGCCCAAGGAAATTAAATATGACCCTCAATTGGACCCACAGGCCGGAGGCACAGGAGTCGCGAGAGGACTTCGCCCAGTTTCACAAAACAAAAGGCCATGGAGCACATGGTGCGAGGTGGGTGAAAATCTTTGTAGGAAAAGGTGCCAGAGGTTGGAGCTACTCGGAGCCCAATGCACTTGTAACACAATTGCCAACAAGCACATGGTGCATAGGGGTTCGGGTATTGTAGCGTGTTAGACCTGGCACCATTGGCATGAGTCTCCCTTCCATTTTTGCTGTTGCCTCATGTGTTTTTGCTGGTGTTAGATGCTTTGGGCACTGTACCACTGATGTCCAGTGCCACAGTGCAAGTGCTCCCTACTGTAAATGAATGTATTGATTAGTGATTCCACGATTGACTGATTTGGTTTACTTGTCAGACCCTAGTATAGTGCACTGAGTGTGCCCAAGGCTTGTAAATATAAATGCTGCTGGTGGGCTTGCAGCACTGGTTGTGCCACCCACAGAAGCAGCACTGTAAAATGTGTCTAAGGTCTTCCATTGCAGGGCCTGTGTGCAGTCTGGTACTGTCATGCTGACTGGGCAAGTGCACTCACTTGCCAGTCCCTAAACCTTCCCTTTTCTTCATATCAGACACCCCTATGGTAGGCCCAAGGACAGGGTGCATTGTAAGTATAAGGTAGGACATGACATGCCCTGATGTGTGTGGCATGTCCTAATAGTGAATAACAGCCATTTTTGTTTTTCACTATTGCAAGGCTACCTGTTCTCCATAGGCCAAAATGGGCTGTTAGATTATTACATGTTTATAATCTTAACTGACTCAGAGAACATGGTAGAAATTCGAGTTTAGTATGCCTGAACTCAGAATGATAAAATACACCTTATAGTGAAGGTGGTTTTAACATTCTGTGTTTGAAAATACCACTTTTAGAAAGTAGGTATTTTCTTGCCTAACCTTTCAAGCCTGCCTCTGCTAGATTGTGTATTCCTTTGTCTGGTTTCTGTGAGTGGCAGGGCTGGGGGATTCCAAGAGACAGGATGAGTCAGCCCAGTGGGGAATAGAGAGATCTGCATCTAGATGGGAGGGAGGGGTTACACCTGAACCTTGACTAGGGCTGTGCCTTCCTTCCACAATGCTGGCTCCACCTCCTGGGGAGCAGCAGATGTCTCTGCCCTGCACAGTAAATGAAGAGAAGCAATCCTGTCAACAAAGTGCTCCAGGGCTGTACTTGCCTTCCACAATGCTCGCTCCACCTCCTGTGGGCGCCTGATGTTTCTGCCCTACACTGTGAAAGGAAAGGAGAAGTCTGGTAAACAGAGTGCTCAAGAACTGGTTTGGACCAGGCAAAGGCCCCTCTCTCCTCATAGAACAAAGGATTTTGGGGTATAAGTAGTGGGACCCCGATCGCAAGAATTTAGATCACTTTTGGAACAAGAAGAAACCTTTACTGAGGAGCGGAACCTGAAGAAACTGAGGAGAGACTATCCCTAAGCTGAAGTGCTGCTTGGGGGATTGGCCTGCAGTGGTTTGCCTGACTGCCAAAGGAATGAGAAGAGACTTTGTGTGCTTATTTCAACTTTTAAGGACCTCCAAGGGCTTGGAACAGAATTTGCCTCCTCCTGAAGTCTCAGGGACAACAGACTTCAATCCCCAGCTCCCCATAGTTCTTTGGAAGTGCCTGCTGCTGTTTGGGGCCTTCTGAGGGACTGCGTGTTGCAAGGAGCTGGAAGCGCGTCTCAACAAAGCCGAAGCGTGTCGCCGTCCCTGTTGCTGCCCTCGCACTTCTGAACAAGAGTGTCGCCGCTGGATATTTCGCACTGCACCACATCGAGAGAAGCATCTCGCAATGAAGAGGAAGCATGTTGCCGTCGCTGCTGCCTGCCGTCGCACTTCTGAACAAGGGTGTCGCCGCTGGAGTTGTCGCACTGCACCGCATCGCATCCAGAGAATGGTCTTGCAACGAGGAAGAAGCGTGTCGCTGTCACTGTTGCTGCCGTCGCACTTCTGAACAAGGGTGTCGCCGCTGGAACTGTCGCATTGCATCACATCGAGGAAAACGCCTCGCATCCCAAGAGAAGCGCGCCGCCGTCGGAGCTGCTGCCGTCGCATTTCTGAGCAAGGATGTCGCCACTGTAGTTGTCGCATTGTGCAGAAGCTTCATGCAAACTGGGAGAAGAGTGTCACAGCTGAAGCTGTTGCCGTCGCACTTCTGAACAAGGGTGTCGCCGCTGCAGTCCACGCATCGAACCGAGAACTTCTCGCATCCCCGGAGAAGCGTGCCGCATCTGGAAGATCTTCACTTCTTTATTTCTTTGCACCAAAACTTTGCCTCATTTCTATCGCTGCGACACTGCTTGTCGTGGAAGCGCAACGCATCGTAAGGTACATTGACGCAAAGTGTCGCATCTTAAGAACTGAACTAAGCTAGAAACTACCATCTTAAAGTAATAGTATTGTGTATTTTTGTTGTTTATGGTCTTGTGGTAAATCTATATAAAGTATACTTATTTTTTATATAAAACCTGTGTGGTGTCCATTTGTAGTGTTGTCACTGGATTACTGTATGTGGTCACAAATGCTTTACACACGGCCTCTGAGATAAACCTGTCTGCTCGTGCCAAGCTACCAAGGGGGTGAGCAGGGGTTATTGTAGGAGTGCACCCCCTTACCCTGACTAGAGGCAAGGGTCCCTATGTGTCACAAGTACCTACCTGTGCCAACTAGAGACGCCCAAATCTAACACAGCCCCCATGAGGGATTCTGACCTCAAACTCGGTGAGAGGGCAGCTTGGGCCTCGAGGGACATAGAAACCCACCTCCTGTGTTGCTGACCCTTTTGGAGTCAGGAGGAGCTTGGGATCAGCAGACCGCTCAGCAGTGTTGCTGTGGTTGCGAATGCAGGGGAGTGACTATCATTCCAAGGGAGATTATCGTCAGGTGTCTTAGATGCTCCACAGGTCCTACATGGATCCTGTACAGTGCACAGGCACAGACGATGCATCAGACTGAGAGGGAAACGAAGTCAGGCCAAAACAAAGTCCAGCGAAGTCCAGAGTGCCCAGATGGTCGAAGTGCAGTGGTTTCAGTTCTGAATCTTGTCCACGACAAATCTAAGGTCCTACAACCAGGTAAGCCCTTAAGTACCTATGGGAGAGGGGTAAAAATATTCAGGGGACCCTCCCAGGGGAGGTTCTGGACAGGCGGGAGGTTAATCCTAAGTCCTTTGTCCAGTTTTACGCCAGAACGGGAGCCAACGGCTCCCAGGACTGGTTTGAACTGGACTATGCACAGGGACACAAAATGTGCTCCTCCTGCAGGTTTTCATGCGCTGGCAAACGCACCCACCCAGTGCTAATACACTAAATCCTGTCTGGGAGGTGGTCATACTTCCCTGTGACAGGATGCCTATTGTTCTGCCTTCGCCTGCTCGAGCTTCGCTCAGCAGCAGGAGGGCAGAAATGTGTCTCTGGTCGGCAGCAACCATTTTGTGCTGTCCAGAGTTAGAAGGCTGGTACCAGCAAAACACCGAGGGCCCCACGAAGGGCGTTCCTGGTGGGTGGAATCATACCTCCCATACCGGTTACTGGTGTGGGGTATGATTCCAACGTGTTTGACACCAATAGTTGCAGCCGTTTTCGAGATGTCATCACTCGGTCGCGTAATGCCCCTCTCTATATATATATATAGTATATGGCTGCTTCACTGACAAACCGGGAGAATGGACTCCGTAGGCTGCAGGGGTACCCTCTCACTTAGAACCAAGCCCCCTGCCTTCAGGATTGTAAAGTAAACCTATATCTTAAGCAATTGGTTCATATATCAACTTACACAGGCTGCATTGGTAAGGCTGTAGTTCCATTTTGAATGGTTTCTCATGGGTGGCATAATACATGCTACGGCCCATGGGAGACCTCTGGGGTACCTATGTACCGTATACTAGGGACTGACAAGGGCACCCCAGTATCTAATCTGGGGTGTATCTAAGTACATAACATTTCAGTTTAAGGAGAAACAGACAGACTGGGGTCCTGAATAGCAGGTTCCCAGTCAGACTAGTCAAATACAGCATTATCTCAAGCAAAAAGTGGGGGTAACCATAAGAAACAGATCTCACTTTCCTACACACCCCTCCCCCCCAAACGTAAGGAGATGAGACTAACCTTGCCCAGTTGAGTCATCATTTTCTAAGTGGAAATATCTGGAGAGTCCATCTGCATTGGCATGGTTACTCTCAGGTCTATGTTCCACTGTGTAGGCCATCCTGTTAGACCTACGTCCTAGGGTAGCTTGGCTCCGGTCACATGGCTCACCACTCCGTTTGGCTTTTCAGGCCTGCATCCTACACAGCTCGCAATCTTGCGCAACACCACTCAAAAAGAACGATACACCGATTTTGTATAAGGTTAACTGTGAACTTTATAACATTTCTTTCTTATTAAAATCCGGTTTTCAGTTTGACATTACAATCTGAACCATTTCATTTCATTTGCATTTGAGCCTCTCTCTATATTCTAAGGCTAAACCTGGACGTTACTGTAGTAGATAAACTCTTCTTCAAAGGCTTCTTTTTCTTTGACTCTTAACACCCTGTTTCATTTACAAATGGCATTTCCAGGTATGACTTGACAACTTTTGACATGAAATATTATTAACAACTTGGCATCTTACTACCACTCTTCCTGTGGCCTATGCACAGCACTTGAGCTCTGGAAGGACGTCTAATCCCCTGTGTAACCTTGCTCGGTAACCGCCCCCTATTGCACACCCTCCAAGATTTTACATCCTTCAACACATTAGTGGATTAAACAGCCTATACAAGGTTCTACTGACACGACTCCTTTTACTGGACCTCCTGATCCTTAAGGAAGGTTCTCTAGATTGCCTACAGCAAATTACTTTAGTACCGTTTACTAAGGCCCTCTATTGAAGCTATGGTTCCCACCCTGGCATCCAGAGGCTTATAAGGATTCCATACGTGTCATTACATCAGTTCACAGCATTACATAGGCTTTAATCCCCTCACGATCTATGCTGGTCTACCATGGATCGCGGCTTCCCATAGATTAAAAATAGTAAAAGGTTCCATTAAGACGTATCCTGAACCCAGCTGTGGGCCACGCAGAACTCTCTCTCCCCCTCCCCTCTCTTCAGGGCCCAGCTTACGGTACAGTCCCGTGGTCCTCTGCTCCAGGAGTCCCGCCGGAACTGGGTCGGCTGTCCCTTCACGCTGGGGGAGACGGGGCCTTCCTTTCCCGCATGGATGGCGCAAATCCGGGTACTTCCCCAGATCTACACTCCCTTCCCTCCGGGTCAGTGCCTCGCTCCGCTACGGCTTCTTGACAGCCAGCCGCGGTAACACCAGATGGGGACCTGGGAGTTTCTTGTACCCCGCCTCCGAAGCCAGGGTAGTGCAGACTTCCTCCTTCTCGTCAGCGAGGGGCGGCGCTACGGCCCCTCTTCACGAGATCGGGGGACGGCGGCCTCCAGGCCGGACCCGCCTCCCTTGCCTGCTTTCTGAAGTGACTCTCCTCAGATGTCAGCGGTCTCGCTGGCCCCCAGCTCCGCTTTTCCTCCAGCCCACGGGGCACCGCAAGTCCACTCCAAGGACCACCGGCCACCCGACGATCTCAGAGTGGCAATGAGGTCCGCTTCAGGTAGGGATTCGTCGCAGGTGTTTTACGAGGGGGTGGGGAGGGGGGGGGGGGGTCTGGTGCTGCACGTTGCTACCGGGTAGGCTCCGGGACAGTTGGACAGAGTGGCCCAGTCCTCTCGCTATGGCGGCAGTCCACTCCTCGACAATTATGGATGGGGGGGGTTACCGCCACGGCCAGTCTGTTTCTTCCTCTGCTGCCAGAAAGGTACTCGGGATGAGTCGGTCCTAGGTCACAATCCTAGACCCCCTCCATGGGCTCCAGCCCCTAATGAAAATTCCGGTATTACGCTGCTCCTCCAGTTCACTGCCTGCATTCAGGGACTGGTCACAAGGGTAGGGGTGGCGTTACTAGGCTTAGGACTCTGTGCAGACCCGTCGACCTGTCCGTTCCCCTCTAAGTACAACCACCTCCTCACACAGGCGCCTTACTCCTGAACCTTCCGCAGTTCTTACCTATTCTAAAATGGCTGCCCTCCTGCCACCTCTATTTATCACCTTGGGCCTGACTTGCCCGAGGGGCCCAGAAGGTTCCGGAACCTCTCATGGCAGTCATGGCCCAGGTGCTGAGGTGACAGTTGGGGCCACCATTTTGTGAATCCCACCTTCCTCATCTATCTACCTCAGTGGAGCACCTTGCACCTTTCCCTCATGCGATGAGGAAGAGGCGCCCAGAACCTCTACATTAGCACCCCAAAAAGCTTGGTAGACAGAAAAAATGAGAAGGGGAAAAGGGACAAAAATAATAAAATGAGGAGGGAACTGCCAAAGGGCTGACAGGTCTAACACGCGTCCCCCCCAGCTGAAAGTGGGGAGAGCTACCCAACCCCTTGGGAGTCCTCTTCACTAAGGCGGAAATACCTGGAGAGACCGTCAGCATTGGCGTGGTCCACTCCTGGGAGATGTTCCACCCTAAAGTCCATCCCCTGTAGGGAAATGGACCACCTCAACAGCTTGGGATTCTCGCCCCTCATTTGCATCAGCCACCTGAGGGGCCGGTGGTCGGTCTGAACCAGGAAGTGCGAGCCAAACAGGTATGGCCGCAGCTTCTTCAGAGCCCACACCACCGCAAAAGCCTCCCTCTCAATTGCACTCCACCTCTGTTCCCGGGGGAGTAGTCTCCTAGATAGGAAGACCACCGGTTGGTCTAGACCCTCGTCATTGAGTTGCGACAGCACTGCCCCAATACCGTGCTCCGACGCGTCTGTCTGGACAATGAACTCCTTGGCGAAGTCAGGGGCCCTGAGAACAGGTGCCGCACACATGGCCTTTTTCAAGGTGTCAAAGGCTTGTTGACATCCCTCGGTCCAGATTACCCGTCGAGGGTGCTTTTTGGAAGTGAGCTCAGTCAAGGGGGCTACAATTATACCGTATCCCTTGACAAAGCGTCGGTAGTAACCAGTGAGGCCCAAGAAGGCCCGGACTTCTGTCTGAGTCTTGGGGGGTTCCCAGGCCATGATGGTTTCGATCTTGGCCTGGAGAGGTTGCACCTTGCCCCTACCCACCAAGTGACCGAGGTACACTACCGACCCCTGCCCGATCTGGCACTTACTGGCTTTGATCGTCAGACCTGCCTGCTGCAAAGCCTGAAGAACAGCCTGAAGGTGACACAAATGGTCCTCCCAGCTGCGGCTGAAGACAGCAATGTCATCCAGGTACGCAACTGAAAAGGCTTCCATTCCAGAGAGGACCTGGTTCACCAATCGCTGGAACGTAGCAGGGGCGTTCTTGAGCCCAAAGGGCATCACACAGAACTGGTAGTGACCCTCGGGTGTGGAGAAGGCTGACCTTTTCTTCGCTCCATCCGTCAGAGAAATCTGCCAGTACCCAGATGTAAGGTCAAAGGTACTGAGATATTGGGCAGCTCCCAACCGGTCAATGAGCTCATCCGCCCTCGGGATAGGATGAGCATCTGTCTTTGTCACTGAATTCCGTCCCCTGTAATCCACACAGAACCGGAGTTCTGGGGTAGTGCCCGGTGGGGCAGCTTTGGGTACCAGAACCACCGGACTGGACCAGGGACTACTTGAAGGCTCAATTACTCCTAGCTCTAGCATCTTAGTAACTTCCCCATGGATGCTAGCCTTCACCTTATCCGACAGTCGGTAGGACTTGGACTTCACAGGTGGGCTGTCCCCTGTGTCCACGTCATGGGTACACAGATGAGTCCTTCCCGGGATAAGGGAGAACAAGGAAGCAAACTGCTCTAGTACCTGGCGACAGTCCTTCCGTTGTTCAGGAGTTAGTGACGGTGAAAGGATCACTCCCTCCACCGATCCATCCTTCTCTTGGGACGCAAACAGATCGGGAAGAGGTTCACTTTCCTCTTCCTCTGACCCATCAGTCACCATCATTAACGTGACCTCGGGTCTCTCTTGGTGAGGCTTGAGGCGGTTAACATGGAGCACCCGATGGGGCTGCCTGGGGGTCTTAAGATCTACCACGTAGGTAACCTTGCCCTTTTTCTCAACCACCTCAAAGGGGCCTGACCAGCGATCCTGGAGGGCGCTAAGCTCTCCAGGTTCCATCACCCACACCTTCTGGCCAGGCTCCAGCTCCACCGGGTGAGCGTTTCGGTCATACCATTCCTTCATGACCGTTTGGCTGGCTTCTAGGTTTTCAGAAGCTTGCTTCCACAACCTAGCCATTTGGCTACGAAAGGCCAGCATGTAGCTCACCACATCTGGGGGAAGTTTTCTGGGAGTCTTTTCCCATCCATCCTTCACCAGGCTGAGTGGTCCACGCACAGGGTGCCCGTACAACAGTTCGAAGGGGCTGAAGCCCACTCCCTTCTGTGGTACCTCCCTGTAAGAAAACAGCAAACAAGGTAGGAGCGTCCCATTTCCTCCGCAGGCTCTCGGGCAGACTCCGGATCATGCCCTTTAAGGTCTTGTTAAACCTTTCCACCAGACCATTGGTCTGGGGGTGATAAGGGGTGGAGAACCGGTAAGTGACTCCACACTCCTTCCACATAGCCCGCATGTATGCCGACATGAAGTTGGTACCTCTGTCCGACACCACTTCCTTGGGGAATCCCATCCAGGTAAACATTCCCATAAGGGCCCGTGCCACTACGGGTGCAGTAATGGTCCTCAGAGGGATAGCCTCTGGGTACCGTGTGGCATGATCCACCAGAACCAGGATAAACCTGTGACCGGCAGACGTTGGTGGATCCAATGGCCCAACAATGTCGATGCCCACCCTTTCAAAGGGGGTGCCAACGACAGGCAGTGGTTCCAGGGGAGCCTTCAGCTTCACCCCTGTCTTCCCACTAGCTTGGCAGGTTACACACGTCCTACAAAAAGTATCGGACGTAATCCTCATCTGAGGCCAGTAAAAATGAGGAACAAGTCGAGCAAAGGTCTTGTCTTGTCCCAAGTGTCCTGCCAAGGGTATTTCGTGAGCCAGTCCCAATAGGAAGGCTCGGTAATGCTGGGGAACTACCAAGGCCCGGGATGAACCATGCACCGGAGCCTTGGGTTCGCTATACAGGAGTCCATCTTCCCAATATATGTGGAAGTTCCCTGAATCGTTACCCGCTGCCTGGGCTTCGGCCTGCCGCCGTAATCCCTCAAGGGTAGGGCACTCCTTCTGGGCCCGACAAAACTCTTCCCTAGTAGGTCCTCCCTCCACCTGCCAGTCTGCAGGGGTAGGTAAGCCCTCCAGGGAAGTTACATCCCCCTCCGTAGATTCCGGGACTACTTCAGTTGCCCCATCCACCTTTGGAGGGTCAGATGCCAGGGCAGGTTTCCCCCTACCCTGTTTACCCTTTCCGGCAGCTGGTTGGGCCTTTGTCCCAGGCTCCAACCTCGGTGAACTCCCTCTTCGGGCAGTCACGGACCGGGTGTTGGCACACGTCCACTCAGGGGTCCCCAACATTTCCATGTGGGACCTGAACTCAACCTCCTTCCACGCCGAGTGTTCAAGGTCGTTTCCCAACAGGCAGTCGACCGGCATGGCAGGGCTAATCGCAACTCGTAGAGGACCCGCAACCCCTCCCCACTCAAAGGGAACCTGGGCCACCGGATAGTGACCCTCTCGGTTGTCAGCCATCACAACCGGGTGGACTACACTGGGAACCACCTGCTCTGGGGACACCAGCTGACTCCTTACCAGAGTCATGCTGGCTCCTGTGTCCCTCAGAGCCTCCACCCTCTGGGCATTGATGGTGACCCATTGCCTGTACTTAGTAGTATTCGAGGGCATCTGGGTCTTAGGAACCATCTCACAATCCCCTAAGGACACTAGGGTTAGCCCTGCCCACTCACCTCCCTTATCTAGGGGCAACTCCTCCCCGAGCACTACACTCGCCACCCCAGGGGTCTTTCCTCCAATGGGAGGGTGTGGTCTCTTGGGACACTTGGCATCCCCCTTATAATGCCCAACCTCGCCACACTCATAACATCGGACAACCCTAGGCTGCTGACCACGGTCAGGATAAGGGGGTTTGTGGGGGCCAACCTTAGGGGGGAATCCTATTCCCCTCCCTTGGGAACTCTTTTGGGGGCCTTTAGAGAACTCCCTCTTTTTGTCTCCCCCCTCTTTCTTCTGGGGGGTGCCCTGTCCAGCCCCTTGGAAATTCCCTCCAGACCCTTTTGAGGATACCCGGGTACTCGCCCAGATATCCGCCTCCTCTGCAAGCTTCCTGGGATTAGTTAGCTTGCTGTCTACCAGGTGCTGACGCAGCTCCGGAAAACTTTTCTCGAGGAGGTGCTCCTTTAAAATTAAATTGTACAGTCCCTCATAGTCCTTGACTTCACTGCCCTGCACCCAGCCCTCTAAGGCCTTCCTGCCATAGTCCAAGAAGCCCACCCAATTCTGGGTGGGCAACTTCTGACTGCCCCTAAACCTCTGCCTGAATTTTTCAGGGGTCAGCCCAAATTTCCTTACTAGGGCTACCTTCATGACGGGGTACCTGGTCTGGTCTGGCTGTTCTAGCGCTAACAAGGCATCCCTCCCCACCGGAGGCATATACCTATACAGGCCCCCCCCCCACTGAGCTTCGGGGACCCCATGGGCTCTTAGAGAAACCTCGTAGGCAGCCAGCCATTTCACAATGTCATCCCCTACACCATAGCTAGCAACTACATCTTTGGGCAGGTAGGGCCTGGACTCTCTCGGGATTTCTCTCGGTATGCTGCCACCATTTGGACTGCTGGGGGTTCCAAGTTGAAGGGCTTTGAGCTCTAACTCCTTTAAGTGGAGCTCATGGAGGAACCTCCTCTCCTCCCTCTCCTTTTCCAACCGGGCCAGATCCATTCTAAGCTGCCTCTCTTCCCTCCGGTCAACTAGGTCAGCAGAGGACAAGCTCCCCCCGGAGGCGCTACTACCCACTCTTGATGGGGCCCGGGACCCAACGTCCATGTGGCCGCTCCCAGGGGGAAAAAGGACTTCTGGTTCCTCCAGGGGGTCTAGTCCTGGTTCCTCCTCCCGTTTCCCGCTAGGGTGGGCCATGACCCAGGCTCTTAAGCTTGCTTGGAGCTCTATTTCCTTCGCCCCCTGCTTAAAGAAGACCTCCCGCTCCTGGCAGAATTCCTTCAATTGGGCCACCGTATATTCCTCCAGCCTACCCAATTCGAATTCCATCCTACCAGATGGGACCCCAACACAGTCAAAAAGAACTTCACACTGGAAGACTTTCCCTAGAGAGGAAGTAAAACACAGGACAATTTTGAAAACCCCCAATCAGAAAAATAATCTGGAGAAAATTCCCGTTAAAACAATCAGGTGTAGGTGGTGACGCGCGCAAAACTGCTACTAAGCGGATGCAAGCACTGAATAAGTAATCCCACCGCTGAGCACCAATTTGTTAGACCTACGTCCTAGGGGTAGCTTGGCTCCGGTCACATGGCTCACCACTCCGTTTGGCTTTTCAGGCCTGCATCCTACTCAGCTCGCAATCTTGCGCAACACCACTCAAAAAGAACGATACACCGATTTTGTATAAGGTTTACTGTGAACTTTATAACATTTCTTTCTTATTAAAATCCGGTTTTCAGTTTGACATTATAATCTGAACCATTTCATTTCATTTGCATTTGAACCTCTCTCTATATTCTAAGGCTAAACCTGGACGTTACTGTAGTAGATAAACTCTTCTTCAAAGGCTTCTTTTTCTTCGACTCTTAACACCCTGTTTCATTTACAAATGGCATTTCCAGGTATGACTTGACAACTTTTGACATGAAATATTATTAACAACTTGGCATCTTACTACCACTCTTCCTGTGGCCTATGCACAGCACTTGAGCTCTGGAAGGACGTCTAATCCCCTGTGTAACCTTGCTCGGTAACCGCCCCCTATTGCACACCCTCCAAGATTTTACATCCTTCAACACATTAGTGGATTAAACAGCCTATACAAGGTTCTACTGACACGACTCCTTTTACTGGACCTCCTGATCCTTAAGGAAGGTTCTCTAGATTGCCTACAGCAAATTACTTTAGTACCGTTTATTAAGGCCCTCTATTGAAGCTATGGTTCCCACCCTGGCATCCAGAGGCTTATAAGGATTCCATACGTGTCATTACATCAGTTCACAGCATTACATAGGCTTTAATCCCCTCACGATCTATGCTGGTCTACCATGGATCGCGGCTTCCCATAGATTACAAATAGTAAAAGGTTCCATTAAGACGTATCCTGAACCCAGCTGTGGGCCACGCAGAACTCTCTCTCCCCCTCCCCTCTCTTCAGGGCCCAGCTTACGGTACAGTCCCGTGGTCCTCTGCTCCAGGAGTCCCGCCGGAACTGGGTCGGCTGTCCCTTCACGCTGGGGGAGACGGGGCTTTCCTTTCCCGCATGGATGGCGCAAATCCGGGTACTTCCCCAGATCTACACTCCCTTCCCTCCGGGTCAGTGCCTCGCTCCGCTACGGCTTCTTGACAGCCAGCCGCGGGAACATCAGATGGGGACCTGGGAGTTTCTTGTACCCCGCCTCCGAAGCCAGGGTAGTGCAGACTTCCTCCTTCTCGTCAGCGAGGGGCGGCGCTACGGCCCCTCTTCACGTGATCGGGGGATGGCGGCCTCCAGGCCGGACCCGCCTCCCTTGCCTGCTTTCTGAAGTGACTCTCCTCAGATGTCAGCGGTCTCGCTGACCCCCAGCTCCGCTTTTCCTCCAGCCCACGGGGCACCGCAAGTCCACTCCAAGGACCACCGGCCACCCGACGATCTCAGAGTGGCAATGAGGTCCGCTTCAGGTAGGGATTCGTCGCGGGTGTTTTACGAGGGGGTGGGGGGGGGGGGGATCTGGTGCTGCACGTTGCTACCGGGTAGGCTCCGGGACAGTTGGACAGAGTGGCCCAGTCCTCTCGCTATGGCGGCAGTCCACTCCTCGACAATTATGGATGGGGGGGTTACCGCCACGGCCAGTCTGTTTCTTCCTCTGCTGCCAGAAAGGTACTCGGGATGAGTCGGTCCTAGGTCACAATCCTAGACCCCTTCCATGGGCTCCAGCCCCTAATGAAAATTCCGGTATTACGCTGCTCCTCCAGTTCACTGCCTGCATTCAGGGACCGGTCACAAGGGTAGGGGTGGCGTTACTAGGCTTAGGACTCTGTGCAGACCCGTGGACCTGTCCGTTCCCCTCTAAGTACAACCACCTCCTCACACAGGCGCCTAACTCCTGAACCTTCCGCAGTTCTTACCTATTCTAAAATGGCTGCCCTCCTGCCACCTCTATTTATCACCTTGGGCCTGACTTGCCAGAGGGGCCCAGAAGGTTCCGGAACCTCTCATGGCAGTCATGGCCCAGGTGCTGAGGTGACAGTTGGAGCCACCATTTTGTGAATCCCACCTTCCTCATCTATCTACCTCAGTGGAGCACCTTGCGCCTTTCCCTCATGCGATGAGGAAGAGGCGCCCAGAACCTCTACATCAGCACCCCAAAAAGCTTGGTAAACAGAAAAAATGAGAAGGGGAAAAGGGACAAAAATAATAAAATGAGGAGGGAACTGCCAAAGGGCTGACAGGTCTAACACATCCCCTGTAGGGAAATGGACCACCTCAAAAGTTTGGGGTTTTCACTCTTCATCTGTTTTACCTACAAGAGAGGCTTATGGTCTGTATGAACAATGAAGTGTGTGCCAAACAGATATGGCCTCAACTTCTTCAGGGCCCAGACCACCAGACCACAGCCAAGGCTTCTCTCTCTATAGCTGACCAACGTTTCTCTCTGATTACTAAAAACTACTGGTTGATCCTGTCCCTCTGCATTAAGTTGCGATAACACAGCCCGTGCTCCCAACTCATATGCATCTGTTTGTACAATAAATTGCTTGGAGTAGTCAGGAGTATGCAGAATGGGAGGGGTGCACATGGCCTGCTTGAGATCCTCAAATGCCTTCTGACAGCTAACGATCCACTGAACCTTCTTGGGCATTTCTTGGAGGTGAGATCAATCAAGGGAGTCACTATTGACCCATATCCTTTAACACATCTCCTGTAATACCCAGTCAGGCCCAATAAAGTTCTGATCTGAGTCTGGGTAGTTGGAGTAATCCAGTCCATTATGGTCTGGATTTTGCTCTGAAGTGGTTGAACCTGGCCTCCACCCACAAGGTGGCCCAAATATACAACCTTGCTCTGCCCCATCTGGCACTTAGTAGCCTTGATAGTGAGGCCTGCTTTCTGCATAGCCTCCAAAACATTCTTCAGGTGGACCAGATGATCCTCCCAGGTGGAGCTAAAGATAGCTATATCATCAAGATATGCGGCACTATTGGCTTCCAGACCTGTGAGAACTTTATTCACCAGCCTTTGGAATGTGGCAGGTGCATTCTTGAAGCCAAAGGGCATTACAATAAATTGATAATGCATACTAGGGGTTGAAAATGCAGTTTTTGGTTTGGCATCCTCCGCTAGTCTAATTTGCCAATAGCCAGCAGTCAGGTCAAAAGTGCTCAAGAATTTTGGCTGAGGCCAAAGTGTCAATGAGATCATCTGCCCTGGGAATTTGGTGAACATCAGTCCTAGGGACTGCATTGAGTCCCTGTAGTCTACCAAAATGTCATCTCTCTCTTACCATCTTGGATGTGAGGCTTTGGTACCAGGACCACTGGACTAGCCCAAGGGCTATCTGAGGGTTAAATTACTCCCAACTCCAGAATCTTTTGGGCCTCTATCCTGATGCAAACTCTGACATGGCCAGGCTGCCTGTAAATCAGGTAGACTTTCACCTGTGTCCACTTCATGGATACACCAGGTGGAGATCGATTACTCGAGCCTGAGTTTAGCTGAGCGAGCGAGGAAGCGAGTCAGAGAGTCGGAGAGCAGCATAGCAGAAGCCACGCTGCTCCTGCCCCCATTCCCGTACCCGTACCCGTACCCATACCCTTAACCACACCTGCTCCCACAGTGTTCCGGAGACATCTCAGGGGGTAGAGAAGCAGGAAGTGAGAGAAAGGCTGCAGTGCCCCCGACCGTTGGAGCAACCATACTCCTGCTGCTCCACTTTCCTGCAGCTTGTAGCCTGTGTGTTCCTGACGGCGTTGCGTCAGTTGCAGAGACAGCACCAGTAGCAGTGTGTGCAAAGCAGGATCCCCGTACCTGACCGACTGGCCCTCACTGGCTCACACCTGCTCCGTCAGACTCGCCTCAGGCTGGACAGCACTGGATTGCCGCATTGGTGCACCGGAGCCGCGGTGTTTGCATTTCTCCCAGGGGTAAGGCAGCCTTGAGTCCCAGGCCTCCCCCCTCCTTTCGTCCTTGCCCTCGTGGTGCAGCCAGCGGGCAATGCTGAGGCTGGGAAAAGACCGGGAAGAGACTGCAAGAGACCAGGCCGGATAGAGTAAGTAGCAAGCCGGGGAGGGGGAGGGGGAGGCAGCAAGGACCGATAGAGTCCGGTAGGCCCATACCACCCCTGACTGGTTCTATCCAGCACTATCACCTCCATAGAAAGCACCTCGAGCGCCTTAAGCCCTCGATACCTGATTCCCTTTCTGGCTCCCTGCTCTGCTTACAGCTTCCGGCGCTTCCTGCTCTCTTTACAGCACACAATCCAACAGTCTGCCTGGTACAGGGCATCAGCAGGAATTGTTTTCCTCTTAGGAGTCCCAGAGGTCAAGCGTGTGGATGAGTGCGGCCGCCATTAGACGACGGATGCTGAGTAAGAGACACAGGTGGCATGTGGAGGTGGCCCGTCTAGGTTCGGGTGCAGCCTGTGGCCCTTCCTCTGGTGCCCCACTCATCCTGATAGCGCCCAGCAAGAACAGTAGTGGAACAGATAAAGTGGAGTGGAGGCACCGCTGTAAAAACCCCAACTCCAAGGTCGATTCCTACTAACAAAAGAATGGCACAGTCTCTGCAGAAAATTGGTGTAGAAACTAAGATCACAAACAATTCATATGAAAAGACTGGGCACGCAACAATTAACGCAAAAGAGCTTGGGCAAGACGGCCCATATAGGACATTTCCCTGGGGTCGTCGAAATTCTTTGTTATTGTCGCAAAAACACCCAAATTTCTGAATCGAGCAGGAATAAATACAGAAAACAGGTTCAGATAAAGCAGAGGATATCAGCACTCCACTTCAAAACAACAAAGGTCATGCTGGAGGCCAGGCAACTGATAATAAAAAATCTACGCCACCAAAAATCTATGACCACCCAGAGCACCTTGACCCACTTACTCATTCATCAGAAATCGAGCTATTTAAAATTTCAGACACAGATTTCACCTTAACAGATATAAACTTAAATGAGATCCTTCCTCCCCTGGTTGCAAAAACAACAATGGAGGCGCTGCAATTATACAACAGCACTCCATGTAAAACATCTGACTCAGCAGGAAACCTCTTGCACGCACTGGAATTTCCGCTGTTTATCATTTCGCAATCTCAAAATGGTCAGAACCCCATCTCCTGATCTTTATGTACTCTCCAAAGGATCTTGGAATCAGTATTGACTCTCTAAGAGAATCTTCTGGAAAATTCCGACCAGATCTTGGAAACGCAAACAGGAATACTGCAATACCTAGTCGACAAAAAAAGGAAACAACAACTCAAACAAAAACATCAACCTTCACTAACAAAAGGAGAAGTAAATGTTATTGAAAAACAACAAACCCTTAAAGATTTCCTAGTATTTGAAGATCTACCCCAGTTAAGAAACAAACGGCTACCCAAGCGGGACAGATTACACAAAAAGGAAAAATCAAGAAGCTCAAGGCCGATAAAATCTATTCTCTCAAAAATGTATTCAAAGACTCCAACACCTTTAATGACTTACACAAGGTTACTGCTTATTACCCAATTTTTAATCAGTGCAGACCTATAGAACCATCTCATAATTATTCTATAACTAAAGAAGAAACAACAACAATTAGAACTTCAGTCACAGATGTGCCTGACTCGGTTCTAACAAGAAAAGAAAATAGAAGCAACAATATAAAGCGGAAAAGAACTAAGGAAAGTTAAAATTCCTGAATCCTGTACCTTCAGAACAGAAAACTCCAGTAAAAGAGCAAACTACTAAACTTCCAAAAATCCCACACAGCAACTGTCATAGTCATTCAGTAATTGAAGCAAGAGAAAACTACAAACAACTAAATCCTCTGGCCCCAAGTTTCTCCACAGCTACGATTGACAATCATTTTCCCATACTCTGTCCTAAACAACCAAACAAGCAGATCTCTGGGGCCATTCTCCCACCAAAACAGCAGGTCCAAATACGCTTTCTAGAAATAACTGATTTATTCCCCACAGGAAATGATCTTTTAAACCGAGGGAGAATTGTGAAACTCATTCATAAGATCCATTCACTACACTCTCTAACAGTCTCGGAAATAAAACTAGTGGCCTCCCCAATCAGGCCCAAAACCACAGTGGCCATCATCAAATTCTGGTCCCATGTGATCCCTGCCATAATCCTAAAAGTAAGCGAGATCCTCCATAAAAATGGATATGATGTTGCAGCAGTAAACAGCATAGAACATAAAAAACAGGAAAAATTCAAGGAGAGGAATGAAATGCAAACCCTTCACCTTGACCAATTACCCCATGGCACCGAAAATCTCTCTAAAGCCACCAACGAAAATGTAACCCTCTTGATGAAAAATGGAGAGAGACAGACCTGTAATAAAATCCAATAAAAAAAGATAGCACCAAAGGAAAATTGCTGGGCCTGGATCTTGGAGAGGCTAAATAGTCACAAACGAGGAAGGGAAAGTAAACTCCCTTTTTAACAGAAGCTTGAGCATTGCGTCTTGGAATATCGCAGGGAAAAACCCAGGGAAGTTAGCACTAATTCAGGAATATATTCCGGCGATGGTGGCCCTACAAGAAACCTGGACAACAAAAACCTTCAATCAAAACAACTACTTTGTTTATGATGTACCCGCAGAACCAGTAAACAGGGGTCATGCTAAAGGCGGACTCGCAATTATTCTACGCGAAGATTTACATTGGAATCTGGAAGTTATCAATATGAATCTGACGAATGTACAATGTTTTAAGGTCAAGAACTGGAATGATAATATGGACACTTCTCAAGATTTAATAATTTTTAATGTTTATATTCCCCCAGGCTCTAAAAAGGACACTCCTATGATCAAAATATTTGAGGAAATCGAAATAGTATTAGAAGGAAAAGGTTTCCCCTCCGTTATTCTACCAGGAGATTTTAATGGGCAAATCTCAAATGCACTCCTGGTAAAATGGGAGTACAGTGAATGAGAGGAAGCTCTGTCAATCCCATTACCGCTATTTCCCCCAGGGATAAGAGCAGATGAACGCGGGAACATATTACTCTCCTCTCTACCAGCGCCATATAGAGTTATCCTAAATTGAAGCACAGAAGGAGATTTCCTTGTATCTTACACAAGAAAAGGCAACTCTAGCTCATGGATCTTAGACTACATGATCTGTAGCCAAGATCTATTTGGGAGAGCTCTAAAAGTAAGTAGCCAATTCACACAGTAAAGTGATCATGCAATACTATATCTCAAAACAGGAGCAAAATTGCAACCAACTTCTCCATGGACCATCACACATCAGCATAGTACCGCTGTTGTAAACCTGGCAAAAGGGAGGTTAATATGGAAATCAACAACAATCTACAACTTAAATTCTGCAATCATCTCTATCCAAATATTACAGAGTCTCAATTCCTCAGACCCAATAATACATTTTGAAGTAGTCCTTAACAATGTTGTGGCATCCCTGAAGGAAATTCCAAAATGGTAGAAAACGCTTGTGGGAAACTTCACTGAAAAAATAAATTCGCACACAATTCCTACACTTTTCAGAGATCAGACACAAAGAAATCAAAAACATAAAGAAATTCCGTTGGAGGGCAAAAGAAAAAAAACTAAAAATTGGGTTGACATCCAATCAGCAGCCAAACAAAAAAACAGTCGGACATACTGGAGCTTAATTGCCAAAGAAACAGGATCAAAGAAATCCCTGCAAGCGTCACTCGTTCCTCCATCTGAATGGGAAAAATATATCCACAACTTATATCAGTCAAATATGAGGCAAGAAAACTTGAACCAAGCAATAAGCAAAATGAAAAAGAATACCCAGGATAACCTCGCCCCTGCAGTTCGGCAAATAGAATACCACATAAAGAACGCTAGATCTTCTGCAGCAATGGTTCCGGATCAGATAAAAGTACTGCAAAGCAACCCAGAAAACTGGAGCAAGTTTTTTGCTCCCCTATATTCCCATTGTTATGCTACCGGGGAAATCCCTAAATCATGACTAGGGAGCATCGTGATCCCAATTTTAAAAAAAAGGTCTCTAGGTCACTTCCCAACAACTATCGACAAACTTACCCAACCCCAAGTTCAGTAGAACGTACTATTTTAAGCTTATATTATATGTGCCTAGTACTAGTGGTTTATCTGGTAAAACAATGCAGACTTGAATCCCAACCCATCCTCTGCACAGCAATGTGAGAGGCTGGCCTGGTATGTGCTGTCCACTAATGTAAGTGGTCACCCTGCACCAGTCCAGACAACCGTTATGGTGATTTAAGAGGTATTAGACAACCTTTGGAAGCTATCCAAGTGGTAGCTGTGGAGAGCAGCCTTCAGGCTTAGTCTTGAAGGAGTGTAAGGCAGCTTGTTTTAACAGAATTATAGTATAGATTAAATGAAAGAGAACTACACAAGGTATTTATAAAAATATGTATTTATTATATAATACTGTGTCATACATTCCAGTAGCTCCTACACAGAGATAAACACAAAACACACAATATTATAGGAAAGAAATCACAGTTAAAAGCACTAATACACAGTGGGCCCGGGGGGAGGGTGGGGTGGACAAAACCATATACTAAAAAAGTGGTATAAGAACCCCAACTTGAATTAGGACAATGTCAAGACGTAGAATTCCTGAGACCCCAAGGAAACACCCAAGGGGAGTAGATAGGGACCTCACGGAGAGCTTGTGTAGTGTGAGTACGCAACTGTGTGCTCCGTAAATGCTATGTGCAAGTCGCGGTTGGATTTTTAAAGATTAGGGATCCTTTCCAGTGGACTTTGAGGAAACCCCGTGGAATTCAGAAGGTTGGAGAGCCCCCTGCCCCGTGGATACCGAAGTACCCAAGTTACCTAACCCAGGGAAGCCGGGTGCATAGGTGTGAAGCTGTGTCGAAAACCGCAGTCAAACCCAATGGAGGACTTCAAAGAAGAGCCGCTGCTGGAAGAGGAGAAAGTGTCAGTTGGAATCCAAACATGGATTAATGTTGAGGAATACCTGAAAGCAGAGAAGACAGAGTCTGGGTCACTTGAGAGTGACCAGTGGCTCGGTAGATGAATGCCCACCGATGTCGAGTGCTTCAGGATAGTTGATGGTGACCGAGAGTGACCAGGAGCTCAGTAGACGTATGCCCACCGATTTTGGGTGCTTCAGGATAGTTGATGGTGACCTTAACTCTGGAGCTGCGGGAACCAGGCAACGTTGAGGATGACGTTGAGGATGACCAGGACCTGGATGCGAGCTATCCCACGAAGGATGTTGAGTGCTGAGGGGTCGGTGTCCGGTGGGAGCACCAACAAGCCTTGGCAAAATCAATCCACTCAGGAAGTCATGGAAGTGTATGGTTCGGATCAGCAAGGTCCACGAGATTCACCACAAGCAGGGGAGTCAGGGCAAGCCCAGAGTAACCAAGGAAATTAAAGATGACCCTCAATTGGACCCACAGGCCAGAGGCACAGGAGTCACGAGAGGGCTTTGGGCAGTTTCACAAAACAACAGGCCATGGAGCACACTGTGTGAAGTAGGTGAAGATCATTGTATGAAACGGTGCTAGAGGTTGGGGCTACTTGGAGTCCAATGCACTTGTCACATGATAGCCAACAGCACATGCTCTTGCAAAAGTATGCGGTGCACAGGACTTCGGGTATTGCAGCCCCCACCAAGGATTCGGACCTCAAACTCGGTGAGAGGGGAGCTCGGGCCTCAAGGGACGTAGAAACGCACCTCCTGTGTTGATGAGTGTTTCGGGGTACGGAGGAGTGCGGGATCAGCAGACTGGTCGTTGTGTTGCAGTGACTTCTTCACTCCAAAGGAAATTATGATCAGGTGTCTTGGATGCTCCTCAGGTCCTACACAGATCCTGTATGGTGCACAGGCACAGGGGATGGAGAAGACTGAGAGGGAGACGAAGTCAGGCCCAAACAAAGTCCACCGAAGTCCAGAGTGCCCAGACGGTCAAAGTGCAGTGGTTTCAGTTCCGAATCTTGTCCATGTCAAATCTAAGGTCCTACAGTCAGGTAAGCCCTTAAGTACTCACGGGAGAGGGTTGGAAAGATTCAGGGGAGAGGGGGGAGGTTACTCCTATGTCTAGTTTCATGCCTTCCCCTGCTCGAGCTTGGCTCAGCAGCCGGAGGGCAGAAATGTGTCTCTGGTCGGCAGCAACCATTTTGTGCTGTCCGGAGCTAGAAGGCTGGTACCGGGAACACGGAGGACCCCACGAAGGGCCTTCCTGGTGGGTGGAATCATACCTCCCACACAGGTTACTGGTGTCGGGGTATGATTCCAACATGTTTGACACCAAACATGATAGGGATAGTTGCAGCCGTTTTCGAGAGGGTCATCACGCGTTGCATAATGCCCCTCTATATATAGTATATGGCTGCCTTACTGACAACCCACGATAATGGACTCCATAGGCTGCAGGGGCACCCTCTCACTTAGAACCAAGCACCCTGCCTTCAGAATTGTAAAGGCCTGTTCTAAGGGTGACATAGGTTTTAAGTGCAGTGACCCTTAGATATAGTAAACCTATATCTTAAGTAAGTGGTGCATGCACCAACTTACACAGGCTGCAATGGCAGGCCTGTAGTTCCATTTTGAATGGTCTCTCATGGGTGGCATAATACATGCTGCAACCCATGGGAGACCTCTGGGGTACCTATGCCCTGGGTACATGGGTACCATATACTAGGGACAGACAAGGGTACCCCATTATCCAATCTGCAGTGTACCTAAGTACGTAACATTACAGTTTAAAGAGAAAGCAGATAGACGGGGGTCCTGAATAGCAGGATCCCAGTAAGACTAGTCAAAAACAGCATTCCCTCAAGCAAAAAGTGGGGGTAACCATAATAAGTATATCCTACTTTCCCACAGTCGTCCTTAAGGGCTCATTCCACCAGAGGTAAGGCTGCTACTACTGCTTTTCAACATGGAGTGTCAGTCCTGGACATCTGTCAGGCAGCAACGTTGGTATTCCTGTACACGTTTCCCCAAAAATTACTGTTGTCAAGGCCACAGGCATGGCCATTTTGGCAGCTCCGTCCTGCAGGATTTTCTAGTGTAAATGTGTCCGCAGTGCATTTCTATCTATTCAAAGGTAAGGAATTTGTGGCTAGATTTCTCTATCAGATGGACAAGTTACTTTCAGTAATGCCTTATCTGGTACAGACATGATCTAGCTGCAGATTCCTTAACGACCCACCCATGCTCCGTGCGGCTGTTCCCTTTCAGGGCCTCAGTTTCCTAAAAATACACCAATGTCAATACTCTTCATGGCTCAGCGTTTGTGACGTGGAAAGTTGTGAAAAGTAACTGACATCAGCATGCTAAGGTGGCACCAATATAGGTGACACGGACATCAGTTCCGGCCCGGATGCTGCAGATGACGTCACACGGAGCCAACCGATACCACCTACTGGCAGGAAGTGGTATTCCACAAAGAAAAATCTTCCAGATCCAGTCTGATGCCTGGGAAATTTAAAGGTAAGTAATCTGCGGTTAGATCTTATCTCTAAAGTGTTACCGAAGGTTTGTCACTTGTCCAACAGGAACTAACTCTACTATTTTTTAAGATCCTTGCTACATTGTGCCAACTTCATAACAAGGTTGCTCTCTGCTAAAATTGTTCAGTCAAATGTACAGTGTACTATACTGGATAAGATGATGGAAATTCATTTAAAATATACATTAGTATGTAGTTACACTAAGACTGTAATGGTCTTCAAGTTGGTACAAAAACAAAATAGCAATTGATTATCAAAACATAACCTGATGTTCAGCAATTTCCGAGCAATATCCCTTCTTCCTGCAGCAGTCGTGCTGGAGAAGGTGGTCTCAACAAACAGCTCTGCCTTCTTCATGATACACAGTCTGGCTTTCGACCAGGGTACAGCACTGAATCTGGCTACTGAAGGTATCGTAATTTACCAGGCTCAACCTTAATCTGGGTGTTTATTTGGGTTTGCCAGCTTACCTACTGCAATGGTTGCAGATGATCCAGAATGCAGCTGCGCTCCTGATTTTTAAGTTCCTGATCAATTGGTCTCTGCCAGTTGTACTGGCTTCCTGTAAGCAGCTTCTTCAAATTCAAAGCCCTAATCTTCGCCTACAGAGTCATGAAGCATAAGGGACCTCAGTTTCTGAGATGCATAACCATCTTCTATTTTCAGAGTAGATCCTTGAAGTCTAATTCTCAGACGTTCCTGCACATTCCGAGGGTCCACAGGGCCTGGGGCGGTGGGAGATCCTTGACCTTTCTCACAGCAAAACTTTGGAATTCGATTACATCAATTCTTCTCTTTTTCTCATTCGGAAAGGATCTTTAGGAAATTCCCAAAGAACCACCTGTCCAATGCTTAGGTTGGTTATCTCAGATGCTAGCCATTCTCTAGGGTGGTCCTGCTGCTAGCACAGGGATGCTCCCCTGGGAGTAGCTGTGCCCTCTGTAAATGCCATTGTATTGAATACTTGTATTGTATGTTAGCAGTTTCTTCTAATATTTGTAAATATGATGGTGCATATGCAAATTAATTCATTTTCTCACTCCTGAAACTCAAGAGAACTCATGGGAAGTTGCAACGATTCTTGCTTTTTGTGAGTACTCAAATAAGAATTGATTTCCACATGCTTAAATATACACTTTTTATTTATATATACGTAAACGCTTAGCTTAGTAGACTTTCACGGTTATCTTTTTTGCTCTATAGAAAATATAGAGAAAACCTATTCTCCCAAACCTTAATCAAATTTGGCTCTTTTTGGCACAATGCACTTTGTATGAGCTGTGATAGTCTCCACCATTTCTTCACTTACCAACTCTGCTTTGGCAGTGTGGGCAGTGAAGACCAGAACCAAGGGTAAGGCATGTGAGTACAGGTGCAAGCTTTGACTAGATAATTTAAGCAATAAAACGCCTCCAATACTCGAAGCGGTGGACTCATACTTCTTTTTGACCCAGGCACTTTGCGTACGCTGTGATAGCTCCTATTCTCCAATAATCACCTCCCAACTGAAGACTTCTCCAGAGTGGTACCTCTTGTTGGGTGGTGAAGATCAGAATTAGATGGTAGGCTCGTGAGTGAGGGTGCTTGTTCTGTCTGGACAATTTAAACACTCTAAGCCCAGGAGTGGAGGGTGGCAGCATACTTGTAGCGTGCTAAATGTGTTATGTGCATCAACATCGTGCCGTCTCGCCAGAAGGTCGGAAGGAAGGGTGCAGGAGATACTGTTAGTCCATCACCATTGCCAGTAAAAAATACTGGATCAAATTGTTATACTGTTTATGTCCATGAGGAAAAAGTTTAGGCCTCACACAAGTCCAGAATAGGGTCACATCGATTAGACAATGCTCGGATGGCAAGCTTCCAGGCGGAGTAACTTTTGTAACATTGAAAAAAGGTATGGTTTCTTCTAATTGCATAATGACTATTGTTTTGCACTAGAACCACTATAACAATACACAACTAAATGGTCAACTTTAATTTTTTAACTGAATATGGGCTTGACAAAAGCATGGCAAACTCAGCTATGTCAGTGAAACAAAGACCTGAAAGTGAGCCTGTAGTATCAACATCAATTGGACTGCGCACAGTGGTAGTCTCACATGTGTGCTCATGTGTAACCAGTCCAGTCCCCCATACCCTAACTGTATTGCAGCGGTCTAACCTTAAAGGGCAGATACTGTCGGTAAACACTTGTAGTCCAATTATCATGTGATTACTGTGGGTGAGATTCAAATAGTGATACCCACATTAAAGGTCCAAGAACTGGGTGATCAATCAATCAATCAATCAATCAAAATCCTTTATTCGATCAATTACAAAATTATCATAAAAGTACATGTATAAAAAAAACAATTTTCGATATTCGATTTCATTTAAAGTCCAAAATACAATAGTTAATTATAATCTTACTAAAATTTTGTCCATTTCCATGGTTTTACTCCTATTACATACTTTTCATCCAGTGATTGGTTCTAGTGCTGGGTTTTTCCTTTTTTTCATGCACACCCATAGAAACGAAGCTAATGTAAAACAAGTCAGAGGATCTGAAAGACTCTTTAAAAAAATATAGTGCCACCCTACATTGTTTGAAATTCATCTTCTGCAATATCGGTTTTAAATAACTATTCCTCTCCTTCTTATACAATTTACAGAATAAAACAAGGTGCAGATCAGTTTGTCTTGACAAGCTATCACAGGGGCACAAAGTTAAATCAGCATGGTTCTAAGTTTTACCAGGGTAACCTAACATAGGAGGGATCATATTCAGACGAAACCTAATCAATATGAATCTGTGATGTGCATTTGTAACGTCTGACAGATAAAAGAAATATTCTCTCTCTATCACTGAGGGGGTTGATCTATAGTTCACCATTGCCTGCTTTTTACCATAAGTTTCCCGTCTCTCAAACTCTACCCTCATCCTAAATACATTTTTGACCTTTTCTTTAGAGATCTTTCTACATTCATCTGGATCTTGAAACAGTTTGGGTAACCCAATCTTGTTTAGGAGTTTTTCTACGTAGCACAACCATCTGGATCTCCTCCACTTATCCATATTTAAGCAATTCTTAATTATTGTGTGTGTCAGGGGGAGTGTGTCCCTTCTCCAGATTGCGTGCCACAGAAGGACATGGGCCAATTGTATTGAGTCGGTGAAATAGGGGAGTCGAGGTTCTAAGTGCAAAATGTAGTTAGGGGTTGAGGTGGGGAGGCCAACTATAGACTTGAAAAACTTGTTTTCTATAGTTTGCAGTGTGCCCGTTTACTTGCTTCAGCCAGTATCATTTTTTTAATTTTTTTAACTTTTCCTCGTGTCACTATATATTCCAGCACTTCGTTGTTGTCTTCGTTTGTGCTTTGTTTTTCTATTCTCACTTTGCCCCTTTCTTTCCTCAGATATTCTACCCACATTCCTCCGCTGTTGTTGTCATCCCACTACATTGTTCCACACTCACTGCCCCACATCCGTTTTTCTATTTCTCATTTCACTTTCATACACTTCTTGTTTCCACAGCACGACAGTACTAGTCTTCTACCAGGTTCCCTGTTCACACCGTAGTCCTTTTTCAGTTACCACAATAGGTCGTGCTCCGCGCGGCTTGTTCTTTATACACCTAGTTCGTTTGCTCACATTTTCAGTTTCATCAGTCGTTTTTTCATTTCTAACTTTATTTAATACATTCCAGGCTCCCACTTCACTTCAGTGCGCGTTTCGATGTACACACTACAGTCCTCTCTTCATTTCTACCACGTCCGTCCGGACGTGCTCGCGTAACACGTCCATTTAATCACCTGGTTCGTCAGTTTCCGTCACTCGTTTTTTCGGAGGTTCCCAGCCTGCGCAGCCTGCCGCTTGTTCGTGTCCTTCGCCTTTTTGAAGGTTTTCAGCCCGTGTTGCCTTCTCATTGAGCTCCACACGTTCCAGTGGTAAGTCACTAGCCTCCTCTTAGTATACATTTCGAGCCACCTGCAGCAGCACGGTTCCATGCAACATTCCGTTTTCATTTTTTCCACCTTACAGTTAGCCAGAGCAGTTTTACACCTTTGAGTACGGCCATTGACCCAGCTCCACCACAGTTCAGCGGCACTTCATTACATCATATAGCTGTAAGTTGTCTTCAGTTTTGGTTACCATTAAGTCCATTTTTCCATGATCTGGTTCTCAGATTCTTTCTTTCCACACAGCGTCCTGCAGCCACTGTTCTTCACCTGCTGCGTTTTCTGTCTACCCCGCATTGTGCATCATCGTCTTTAGAAAACCTGTAAGAATTCGATGTTTGTTTTTTCACCTAGCTCTACCTCACGGGTGACTCCTTTAAAACGTTTTTCACAACAAATTCACTTCGGTAACTTTGGGGCACTTTGCATATACTGTTTAGTTTGATAAACACTGCGGACTGGCTCGTTTTTTCTTCAAACTTGTCAGTACTTTTTGTTTTCTCACGATATTTCAAGTGAATTGCTGTTGTCTGATCTAGACCAGTTTCTAATTCCCTGTGCCTTGATACGCTGCATCTTGCTATTGTTTTAATATAAGAATTTCTAATCTACTTGCACAGCAATGGCTTTCAACGTTGTTTTCTTTCATTTTCTACAGCTGCCCCTGAAGAAGGGATGTGAATCATCCCGAAATGCATTGGGCTTGTTATCTTTTTAGAACTGACGATGAAGTTCACTGCCTTTGTGCAGTTTGTCATTGACTGTATCATCATGCTTCATTTTCTTTACTGTTCGCAGATTGATGCCATGTTTAATTGAACTGTTACTGTGTTTTCATTTCACCAATACAGTCATTTTGCTACAAACTCAGTGTTGATTGTTCACTAGATTGCTGTTTTAACAAGTTTAAACCCACGTTGATTTTGCATAGCTGCTAAAGAATACTGCAACTGTTTCTTTCTCTCGCAGTGCACTCAGTACACTGGTGTCTGTTCACCAGCAGTTTGCCGTTTCGACAGTACCCCATACCCCCGCCGCATATGTCACTGCTGCTGTAACTTTAGCCTGATAAATTTGTTTTATTTGCAATAATGGCCTATTGCCCAGTTTTTTAGCAATGAACTTTACTGCCGACAGGGTTCTTTCCATTACCCCCCTGCATCCTTGCACTAGTTTTGTCCATGCCAAATCCTTATCAATAAGAACCCCCAAGTACGGGAAGGAATCCACCACCTCAATCCTCTCATTCTCCACATGGAGGTACGGTGTTCTCTCTCTTTTCCTTGCCCCCACTATCATAGCAAAGGATTTGGTACGGTTCACCCTCAAATCAAGTGAGTCCATAAACGATACATACGAAGATATGAGGTGCTGAAGGTCGGACCCAGTCCTGGCCATCAACACCGCATCATCTGCGTATGCCAAGATAGGTAGAGGTTGTGAGTTCAATACTGTAACATTTGTAGACTTGATAAGGGCTGTTCCTACTCCATTTGTATAAATGGAGAAGAGAAATGGCGCAAGAACACAGCCCTGCCTAAGTCCTCTGGCGATTTTGAATGGGCGTGTACAGCCTCAATTTTTTGTGTAACGTACCGAGGCCATAGCGTCGGAATACATCTGTCTAATAAAATTGAAAATTAATTGGTCGACTTCGATCTCCCTCATGATAGTCCACAGCTTTTAATGGGTCACCCAGTCGAACGCTGCCGACAAGTCCATGAAAGCCATGTACATCTTCCCCTCCTTCATCCTAGTGTATTTTTCTATTATAAGTGACAGGTTTAGACACTGGTCTACAGTGCCCCTTCCCTGCTGGAAACCATATTGGGCCTGCATTAGAATATTCTTATCTGTGGGCCAATTCTCTAGCTTAGAGAGGAGGAGCCGTCCCATTAGCTTCGCTGTCGTGTCCAGCAGGGAAATTGGCCTGTAGTTTTTTGGGTCAGACCTGTCCCCTTTTTTAAATATAGGGACTATAACACCAACAGACCAAGATTGAGGGGGGCCAGCTCGAATTATGCTGTTCATCACATTCGTCAATAACGGTGCCCATAGGTCTGGTATTCCCTGAAAGAGATCTATTGGTACACCGTGGGGGGTCAAAAATAGAAAAATTGGGGTGGATGAAATGGGCGGAACTCATTTCGCTACAGTGTCAATCTGCCTCCTGCCTGGTCACTTGATGAAGACAATGAGATAACTGAGTGCAACCATTCCTTTTCATATCCAATCACGTCATCTTTGGCCAGGGCCTCCAAAGCACAATATTGCCAGTCTCTCAATTCATAACTCTCATAACTGCTAATCGAACTGTAACAGTCACCGACTAGTTATATTACCACTATTTATGCTAATGTAATAGTTCTACCATCAAAAGTAGACGAGTTAGCTCTAAATAATCAAAGCACAGAATGTGGGGGCTCCTCTATTGTTGATAAATTATAGTATTTTCCGGATCTTCTCCAGAAGCCTGTAGATGCTATCAAATCATTCAGCCCGCAAGAGAACAATACTCACAACACAAAGCTCTCTTGGTCACTTGAGAACAAACTCGAAATAATGCCACTCAATGTCGACCTCATTAATAACTCTTCAAGAGATAAACAAATCCAACCTAGGTGAATCACAAAGAAGACCAAGACAAATCCTGATTTCTCCAACTCAGTTGGAGGAATAAGAAAAAATGTAAAGTACACAATTAAATGTAGTTACATCCAATGTTAAGAAGCCCTCTAGATACAGCCCACTTCAATTGAGCAATTCAGAATGTTAGGTGTAATGATGAAATAACTATAACAATGTTAGTTCTGTTCAACACGAGTGATGCTCTAGGGAAAACATATTGCATCTTCTAAACAGTGCAACTGTAAACCTCTACTATCCAAACCCTTTCCTACTGTCACTGCTTCCTTAACAACTCTGGAGTGTGCGAACGCACCCACTGCTGGCCAGACCTAAACAAACTCCATGGTTATGTCACACAGCATTGGCGGTTTTACGAGAGCTCTCAAAACATAGTGCTAATCTTGCCATGGTCCCACCCCTCCCTCGTTAAATGGTGGTACAGAGCAAAATAAATATACAGTTTTGTAAGATACACAAAATTAAATTCTGTCACAGCAAAGGTGTTAATGCCTCTACCACTTGCCTCCCTTGACCTGGAGATAGTAGTTCACAGACAAGAGTAGTCCCACAACACACACCCAGTTGCAATCTTGTAAGCTTGGTCTTCCCTGGCTATTGCCTGTGCTGGGTCTAGTCTCTGCCTCACCTGGGTATGTCACTGTCTACCCTTGACAGTCTGCGTGTGTGCCCTGTCTTGCTCCTCATCCTTTTCTTTCTGTTTGTTTGATCGCTCCAAACATGAGTATGTATATATGTGTTTTAGTATTTCAAGGAGAAAATGTAGTTCGCTAGCAATGGAGCACTGTACAGAGTCCAAACCGCAATGGGGATTCTTGGGGGAGGAAAAAGAGGGGGGAGTTGGAGCTAGTGCAAGTAGTGAGAAGTAATTCTATCTGAGGAAGTGCTCCTTGAAGCCACTGTTAAGTTTCTTCCTGAATTCTATGAGTTTGTGATGCTGTGATGCCAGAGAAGAGGTTGTTCTGCATACTAGGGGAGTATATTGAGAAGGCTTGTTTTCTTCTTCCAGTGCTTACTCCCTAATCTGGTGATGTTGGAGCTCCTCTTCTGGTGTTGATCCCAGATATTGTTAGTTTGATAGGCAGGAAGGTGTCTTGATGCAGAGTCTTGTCATTGATGCAGTTGTTGTGAAGATGATCCGAGCTTGCAAGGATAGCCAGTATGGATACTTTAGCATTAGGGTGATGAGGGGAAACCCCTTTTAGGGGTCCAAGGGTGATATCTGGGATCCTGTTGAGCAGGGTGTTTACTCGTTCTTGGTGAGAGAGGACTAGGTCTTGAATTGTTGTTCTGAAGTCGTCTCCTCTGAGAAAAGAAAAGGTTTCACTTTTTTCAGGAGAGAGAGAGATAGACCCTGACAGGTTTGTTCTTGACAATGTGTTCTTTGAGTGAGAGTTCTAGTCCAAAGTGAATCTGAGGGATTTGGCATGTACCGTCAGTGAGCCATTACTGAATCAGGGAATGTTTCCATTCTTGGCAAACAGGAGGGAATTCGGACTTTTTGGGGTTTAGTCGTTTGTTGACATTTAGGTGTTGATGCGTTTGAAACAGACTTTGAAAAAGCTAGAAAAGCAGACCTTTGAGGTTCACTTTCGCTTGCTTCAAGATTTATTACTATGATTGGCCCCAGAGTATAGAAACTATGATAAGCAAATCATATTTTACTCCAACTTTCTTGACTGTATTGCGTCTAATTAAATTTCATATTTCTAATCACATGTAAGTAATCATGAAACGGTGCGTCCATTTTCCATTTTAAAAAGTAATGAAGGTGGAACCTAAAAGACCTGTACAGGTGCATTCCCAAACCTTTACACATACATTGGATTTTAACTGCTTCACTGGGGTGGATGAACCATTCACGTCCAGCTCAGTGCATTCTTAGTATGGACGGCGTGAATGATTCATCTACCATGGTGCTCCAGAAAATCCTTCTGGTGTTTACACTAGAAGATTTTCTTTATTGAAATGAAAGTCATAATGGGAGGTATGGCTTTCCTTGTTTATTGAAATAGTTTTTTTTTTGTTCTGATGTGTTGAGCGCACAGTATGCTGACTTTACGGTAAACAAACTGAACATTCACTTTGACTGATGCTCGGGAAGAGGGGAGGTGGAAGAACTTCCCCTGTCAGTCTGTGTGGGAGAGGTACTGCTGAAAGGGGGACAAAGTCCCTTTTCTAGCGTTACCTCCTCCCAATGGATCCTTGTTTGGGCAGTGCACCAGGGCTGCAACCCCCAGGGAGTGATCCATCAACCAGACATTAGCATTACATTTGGGGGAGTTTTACACCCAGTCATCCCACCTTTGGGGGCAACGGTAGAAAGCCCACTAGTCCCCAGGGATTTATTGACCAAAGAATCGGTGGGGAGATCCCACCATGGCATTAGCTCATGCCACTCGGATAAAAAGTAATACTGTCTTTTTATGTTGTTTTAATGCCCCCTATCTGTCTCCCTTACCCCGATGGTTAGTGAGGGAAGCTCACTAGACACCAGTCAAAAATGGTTAAAAAAGAAGGGGTAGAGGGTGAAATGCCCAGGCATCAGGCGGTCCCCCCAGCCTGGTACAGACCCAATAGTCTTTCTGGCCCCCAGGGGCCTTTTGCTGGATTTCTCCGCAATCTGAAAGCAAAAAGCTCACTGGATGCCAAGGAGATATATATTTTTTAAATAATGGGATGGGAGCCAGCTGTTCTGGCATCAGGCCCCCCCCCCCAAAGTCCCAATAGTCTTTCTGCCCAGTTTGGCCTAGAGCATTCCCATCCTCATGTTAAAAAAGGAAAGTTGAATTCTTCTGGGTGTAGTTTTGACATATGGGCTGGCAGTTTCCTTTCAATTACCAGGGTGAATAGCTGCACTGTTTGGGCTCTGGGTCAGCTGGTAAGTATGGAACTGAAAGGATAGACATATAAGCGCGTAATTCAGGAAGTTAGGTACCTTTTTTTCCACCTCATCCACAGGTTGGTCCAAACTGCTTGTACTAGACTTAAATCTATGCACATTCCAGAAAATAGAATACAATGAGGTCATTGCCCGATAAAACTACATAGCCAGAGAAAAGAAGACATTATACACCATACACCTTCCCTTTTTACAATACAGAAAAGAAACATTACAGCATGTCTCAGCCAAGGCGAAACAAACACATACTAAAACCACAAGAGAAGAAAGCTACATGAATTCTTCGAGATGCATAGGTCTCCTGTAGTCTCTCTTGGGTTTGACACATTCTTACGACCCAGCACCTTCAAGCCTTATATCTTCTTGCCAGACACAACTCTATCACAGCTTCCTCAATCATCTCCCACTGCCAGAGACTGCCTCTTATTGACGAGCTTCTGTGCAGTCACTCTATTTAGGTTCCAAATACTTCCATCCATACTCCTAATGGCATTCTTAAAAAGTATCACTATTTGTCTAAGTTCTGAAAATTGAGAATATGGTCACAAGCCAACAGGTGGATAAATGTGCACTTACTCACCCACCTCTAATTTCATATCTTTGACTATATGCCTGACATCAAAGGCTTTTTCCCTTTTCCTGTATTCATTCACACTCACGTCTCCTCAACTCATCTTCCACTGCTGCCTCCACCCATCCTTTGTTCTACTCCCTCCATCCCTCCTAGAACCAGCCTATAATTTGGTTTCCTCACATTGAGCAACTCAAAGGAAGTATGTCCCATAGTGGCATATGGTGACAATCAATACACCACAATACGATTCCGCACCTCGTTCCTTCAGTCCATTTATGATGCCGTAGACAATTGCAAACTTTCTTTGTTTTATTCAGTCTCTCTGACATCCAATTGGTTTCAGGATGTTAGAGAGTCAACTTCTGACACAACAACAACAAACCCAGAAACCACTCCACCTCCAAAAGTAGCTCGCTGGAAAACAAAACTACTATAAAAAACAAGGAGGGTGTGGAGCTCTCACTCCTTAATATTCCCACAATGTGCCAAGTAATATGTTACTAGGGCCCAAGGCAGCTTTCTACACACCATAGGATCTGTCAAGAGTCCTCTGATGACAGACCCTAATCTTCTCTCAACCTACAGATCTATCTCTGGCCACAAGAAATCGAACAGCTCCAGCCTTTGTCTCAGTTATCCCCATATGACACTCACGAGCCAAGTCTGTGGCCCTCTAATGCAAATCTCTGGGCGTAACCAGTTTATGATCCTGTAAAGCTGGAATGTCATGGACTGAAAGTTCATCTTTGACCACCCAGAATGTCTGCACTCTTCTTCCAGTCCATATTTTTATCCAGGCAACACCCTTTGCTATACACATAGCAAGAACTCAACTTACTGTCCTGACAAACTTCACTTCTCCTATCCTCTTCAGGTGTGATACCCTCTGCCATCACACACTGCTTGTTCCAATCAGGGCTCATCTTGAACACACCCATCACCTTCCTTCTTCTCACTCACCAATCTAGAAAGGCCATCGGCAGCCCTTTCACTAACACCAGGAATAAACTCCACTGCAAATATGTAGTTCTTGAACTTTAACACCTATTTCGTTGTATTTGCAGAACCAATATCTAACCTTTTCCTAATGAAAATATCCATCAGAAGCTTATGATGATTTGTCCATACTGAAAAGTTATTACACCTAAGAATGGAGCAGAAACATTTACTAGCGCAATTAACCCCTAGGCCCTCTTTCTCAATTACCGAATACTCCACCTTTGTGTCTCCAAGATACTTGAAGGCTCACGCTCTAGTTTATCTCATTTCCATCATGCAGATGTATTAGTACCACTCCCAAACCTTTGTACATAGCTTCAGTGATGACCATTGTGCACCTGTGTAGTACAAAAGCCTACGTATTAGGCACTACCATTCAGTTCAACCTTCACTCTCAAATTCTTCCATGCATTCTTGGTTCCACTTGAACTCTACTCCTTTCCTGCACAAATGCCTAATTTCTTTGATCCTGTCCACCAAATTGGGTAGAATCCATCTATAAAGTGCCACCATCCCAAGAAAAAAAAATATGGGTCTTATTACCCATAGTCGTTTTGATGGTCCGATCACTTACACACTGCGGGACCGCCTGCCGTATTATAACTATGGCAGTCAGACTGCCACTGAGCAGCTGTTACCACTGCGGATCAAGGATCCTGTGGCGATCCGGCAGCAGTTTGAGGCCAAAATATTCTGGCGGTGCCGCAGCGGCACAGCAGAGCATATTTTGAGTTGCATCTCCACTGCCCTTTTCATGGCGGTTTCACCGCTACTAAAATGGAGGGGGGGAGGCAACAAAGGGGGCCCTACAAGGCTCCCTCTGGCCCCTGTGCACGGGGGTGCCTGCAGAGGAGTAGGTACATGTTGTGCTGTCCTGTAGTTTTGCACCCCCTGTTCATGCACGGGAAGGAACGCATGACATGGTGCATTCCTTACCGTGCTGGGACGTGCACTGGCCGTCCTGTGGCAGTGCTGTTTAAGGCTCACAATGAGCCTTTAAATAGCACCACTATGAGACCTGCACGCCACTCATCCACCAGACCACAAAATTACTTGTAATCTGGCAGTCAGGTGGCAGAGACCCTAGGCGGTGCGGGGGTACGGCGGTGATGTGCCACCCGCTCCTGCACCTCCAAAAGTCATAATCAGGCTCTAAATCTTCTTCGCTATTGTGGTCATTCAAATCACATAAAGGATTCACTAAAGTTTTCTTAGTCTCTCGTCACACTGTGATGTAAGTATGAGAGCTCCTCCTTCAAAACAAACATTTCCCATTGTTCAAGGTTAAACTAGAAGTCCTGAATTCTCCAGTACTCTTTCCACCCTCTTGATCTCTTCCCAGGTAGAACTGAAGACTAGAACCTCATCCTGGTAACACCAAACCCCATCCATTTACCCCACTTACCGTCTAATACTGAAGTGGCCAAGACTACACCAAACGACATCCTAAGAAATTGATAGGCACCTATGGACATGATTAATTTGATGGTAAGCAGACGCAAGATCCAAGGTGGTGAAGCATCTTGTGCCCACTAGACTTTTCATCTTCTTGATGATGTATGATAAAGGGTGTTTGTCCATAATGATTTTCCTGTTGAGGGCTTGCAGGTCAATGCCGAGATGTTTTACCCCACTAGCCTTCTTGTCCATGACCACTGAGGCCAACAACTATGTGTCTTCCAAAAGGTAATCACCCCAGTAGCCTCCAGTTTCCCCAGTTTCTCACATATTGCATCCTACATATTCAAGGCATCCTTCATATTCTTGCCACCACTGATGTGCCCCTGAACTGAGCTTTATACGATCAGTATACCTGTTCACAAAACCCAGATGCTCTATGAACACTTCTGGGAACATCAAATCGATTGTTCGGTATATCCTTCCTCACTTTCAGCAACACTTCGTTACATATGTGCTTTACAGCCACACTTTCAGAAGTTCTCTCTTCACTCCTGCAACTTTTCTGGAAGCGCCCCTTACACCTACACCTGTTACATGTTGCCACTACTGTCGGGCAGCCATTCCAATTGGACATGTGTCTGGCTTGACCACACTTGTAGGAATGTTATTTGAAAGGTGCCCTAGCCTGGACACCCACTGCACCCTCATAAGCTCTTATATACATTAAAGTATATTCTGTTCTTACTTAGGAGTTATGAGAGCCTCTTCCAGGGGTGGCTAATCTTTCAACCTCAGTTCCTCCCGGACTTTGTGACGTTTATAATTCAACAAGAACCGTTCTTATCCGTTCTTCCATCAAAGCTCCAAACTAGCAATTTTTCCATGGGTTCATCACTTATCTGAACCTTTTGGCTGAAGTAATATCTCTCCAGGATGGCACTAACCCTAGGCACACACTGCAGGCCAAGTTTCTTAAAGGCCACCTCATACATATTTATGCCTTGTTCATCAACCTGGGGCAAATCCGGCAGAATCTCCAGTACTTCCTGCCTCACAGCACCCAGTGAATGCAGGACTCAAGCTAGCTTTCTCTCAGGGCCACACATTCTGGCATATCTCAGGAAAACCTTCTTCCCTTTGAGCCATTTGATGGAAGGCTATCCCGAGGGCAAAAAGTAAAACTGGGGCAGAGCGACATTTTTCATGGTAGTTACACAGTTCCTCTAAAATGCTACCCCAAAGAACCTTACTTTTGTTTCAGCATTGAGCAAGCCCCAACCCTTTGGCGACTTGATATTCTGAACAACATACAAACATGCACACACAGCCAGCAAAACTTTCACATGAGATGCTGACTGCATTGCCAACACCCTGTCAGAGTTGGCAGCACACTAAGATAACTTCTTTGAGCTTAGTCACAGTACCAGTCAAAAAGGTCTTCCCATGTTCCCTTATTCTTCCTCCAAAATGTCTTGTGAGGTGCTGTGAAAGTTGCCCTTGATCAGGATAAACCACTGTGTACACAGTGATGATCCTATTAATTTGTGGTAATATCCCTGTGTCTATGCCCATTTAACCACACACCACTTTGTCTAGTGAGCGAACAGGAAGGAAGAATTTGAAGTGAGGGAACAAATACATCTTTAATCCTCAGCTTGTAATACCCACACCAGCACCAAGAGCGGACGAGATTTCAAAGTGACCGGTGCAATGGGACTCTTACATCATAAATGGAAAGCTGTTCTAGAGTGAAAACACCACTTAAGCAGCAGAGCACATCAAATAGCTCCACAGAAAAAAGCAGAAAACCAAGATGGTACCAACACTGACATGCAAGCGCACCTTCAGTTGACTTTGTCGGAGATTGGCCATGGTAATGCGATATCCTTATCTTAAGAGAGTGGGACTTGCTCCACCAATTACACTTTTTACCTCTGAATTGGATGCACAGCATTCTAGTGATGTTAATAAGCAAGTGCTCCACCAACACAGCAATGATGTCACCACAACCATATGCTCCATGAACACTTGAACACTGCGGCGAAGCCATGCAGATCAGTAATCGAGGGACCCCAGGAGTCTATCTCTTCGTCCACATAGAGGCCCAGCCGTTGCTACACACCAAACAGGCTTAAGCAGATGACAGACCTCAGGAAAACCACAGACAAACTCAACTCCTTTGCATTGGAACTCCAGAGGAGGTCTTCCCACAGTATGTCAGTGACAGTTCCACAACTAGGTCAGACACAGCTCTCAGTTCTGTGTTTATATGGATGACATCAAATTCCATCCACCGTTACCAGCAAAAGAATTTCCACATACATCGGTAAGTCAGGTTGGAAGGTACCTTTATACCTCAATAGCCATAGTTTGGTCCTAACTGCAGCTAATCAACTTGAATGCCCTCTACATTCCAGAACATAGAGTACGCTGAGGTCAGAGCCTGATGCAACTACATATCCAGAACTGGAAACACATTGAACACTACAGGAACTCTAAGAACACTTGACATTTCTGAAACCTAGAGACCCAGGTAAGGCCAGAGTTGTGTCACTTGAATAGATCCAGCTATGTTTTCTTACCAAGAAAGTCATGCAAACCTCAAACTTTGTCTAAAATCATACATTTTCTGCACATTTCTGTGAGGAAAATTCCAGACTGTACTGGGTACCACAAAAGTCCTATCAGCCAGCTTGCCCACACTTCTGATAAACACGGTAATGCACTTGTGTAGGTAGGTATATAGTTTTAAAAAATGGCTGGGTTTAGAGTATTTCCCTAGATGATGACCGAGCCCAGGCCAAAATACATCTGCAACTTACATCGCCAAAATGGGTTGAATTTGCTGGCAAATATTTGGAGTCTCCACATTGTGTATGAGGTTTGATCTGTCGTGAGTGCTAGTCCCAGCCTCACAAGTGGGGTACCATTTGTATCAGGAGAAGAGTGGGAACTCTAGATGGTGTGTATTTTGTGGATCCTTGCAGATTCCAGATACTTTTCTCATAGAAAAGTGAGGAAAATATGTGATGTTAGGTAAATGGCTCAAATACTGCTACTACCCACATTGCCAAAATGGGTCAAATATGATCACAAAAATGTAATGCCTCCACTTTGTTTTTTGGGGCCTAGCCTGTTGCAGAAACTTCGTTAACCCCACAGATTCTGGAACTTTCCCTCACAGAAAAGTGAGGAAAATGTCTGCTTCTATCTAAACAAAACGACGTTAGTAAGGCATTCTGAGTGAGAAAACATAGTGGTGTCCATGCTGTTCACACCACCTTAGACTCCCCTGGGTTGCATTGTAAAGCCTTCTTGTCACAAGTGAAAAGACCAGTGTATGAAAGTGGCTCTGTATATACGGTTCCCAAATAGGTACAGTGTGCACAGAGTCCACAGTCCCCAGAGGTTTGGCAGAGGCTAAAGTTAGATATAACCTTACTCTCTAAAGTGGTAGCTTGGTCGAGCAGTAAGGCAGTATCAGAGGACAGTGCAAAGCATTTGTTGTACACATTCAGTCAGTAAATGGTCTAACACACTCAAGAACTGAACTCTAGGCCAGTGGTTTGTATGTAAAAATATATGGTTGTTTTATTTTAGAACCAACAATAGGTATCAAAATATACTTTCTCAGAATGAGATGCTTTAGTTAAATACTTTGCAATAGGCAATTGACTTTTGAATGCAATAGTTACAGTTTGTTGCAACAGGCAACACAATTTCAAACACAATAATACACTGAGCTCAATGGGAATTTCAAGTTAAATGCAAATTGATTACTTTTAGGATTACTTTTCTAACTCCAGGACTGGATCCTAGATTCAGTCCTGGGACAGTTCCTCGAAACAGGTGAGTAAATACAATTTAGTTACTGTTGTGGTCTTTAAGCAATATTTTGGTATTTTAAAAGTTGACACTTAGAAACTTTTCTCTAATAAAATCACCAATGTTATCCTATGGGAGGAAATTCACTTAGCAGGTAAGTGGGGTTATTGTTACTTTTTCTAGTTCAGTGTTGGATCCTGGATCCAGCACTAGTGTACCACCTGTAAGCAGTTGAGAGAATGCGTTTAGGTTATACAAGCGATTTTTAACGAATATTTATAAATTTGCAAAATCGACACTTGGAAGAAATTTAACAGAAGAACAATCAATGGTTTCCTATGGAATTAAATTCAAGTTACCGGTAAAGTATGTTTTTGTTACTTTTGTAATCCAGTGCTGGGCTCCTAGGTTCAGCACTGGAACATCTATCTAAGACAGGTAAGTAATTATGTTTTCACAGTTAGTGCGATTTGTAAAGAATATTTGTAGTTTGCAAAAATCGACAGAAGAATTTCACAGAAAAACAGTCAATGGTTTCCTATGGAAGAAAATTGAGTTAGCGGTAAGTAAGGTTGTAATTACTTTTCAGGGTCAGTGCTGGGCACCAAGATGCAGCACTGGGATCTCTCCTGATAGCAGGTGAGTATTTCCGTTCTCCAGTATTGGGTGTCTTTCATAGATTCACATGCTTGAATATTCCCCGTCGTCGAAGTGGGACTCCCACGGTACATAAAAAGCAATAAGTCTCATCTATATATATATATATACATACATAACTATATAAGAATAAAAGACATATATAAATAAACAGTATATATATATATAGTTCAGAATAACATATCAAGTCAAAGTACCATAGGATAATATTGACACATAAGAAAGCATTGAAAAAAGGAATCACTTTACTGACATATCCATGTCGTTTTTATAGTCCAAACTGCAGCCAATCAGGCGCAAGCACCCTCTAGAACCTTCTCCTCAGAGGCTCAGGCACTCAGATTTTCTACCGTACGTCGTGTGAAGGGAGTCTCCCTGAGCTCTGCTCAGTTTATTTCTCTGGTTTGAATTTGCTCATCATGTCTTCAAGTTAGAAGTCTCTTTTTCGTCCCTGTGCTTCTTGTGGCAAGTTAAGACTTTTTTCTGAGGATCCTCATGAAAATGTATCTACTGCCTTTATCCTGATCATAAGGTGGCCAACTGTAAGATTTGTAGAACTTTCCCACAGAAGACACTAAAGGACAGGGAAGGTCGCCTCTTGTTGTGGCTTCAAAAACTGAAGGATACAGATAACCCTCTTTCTGAGGTGGAAAGTGTGGCTTCTGCTCGCACTGGAGTCTCCTCCAAGCGTAGTAGTGTTCAGGACTTGCCTTCTCCCTTTTTGAAAAAGAAAAAACTTCAACTTGTGGGAGTTTCTGCAGTTCAAGTGCCTTCTGCTACTACGCCAACGCCCCCGAGAAGTCACTCTCAGGCGTCTGTGACTCCTTCAGTGCAGGTTTCTGGTAAAAAACGTGCAAAACCGTCGACGTTCCCGTCGACGGTCCCTCTTCAACCTCGTCGACGATGGTGACGACGGTTTCAAGCAGATTTGCTATGTCGTCGACGACGACTTCGTCGACGTACTCTCCGTCGACTGTGGTATGTGTATCCTTGAAGGCTGTCTCGTCGACGATCCTGATATCCTCGTCGACGACTCAGAAGGCTGTTGTCCCATCGACATCCAAATCTTCGTCGACGATGATGAAAAAGAAAAAGAAGTCGGCGTAGCCAACGATTAAAACTTCGTCGATGACAGCCTCGTCGACGGCAGCCTCGTCGTCGACGGCAGCTTTGTCGACGCGGGTCTCGTCGACCCTGACATCATCGACGGCGACTTCGTCGGCGGCCTCGTCGACGGTGGCATCGTCGACGGTGGTGTCAAATTTTGCATCTCTGCCTCTGGTACCAATGTCTACGCCAACATCTGATCTGGTTGACGAATCCTTGTTACAGCGTCGTCATGCTGTGCTGGACTCTATTCTGATACCACCGGCCACTCAGCCACCTCACCAGTTATTTCCCTCTGGTGACGAAGATGATTCTGAATCTGATGAGGACGTTCAGCCTACATTCCGGTCTGCTCGCAGTCCATCTGAACTCTTCATTAAATGCCAGGATTTCGAGGATGATGATAATTCGCATGATCATTACAATCAGGAACAGGAACAAGGTCCTCCTGCACAGGTTCCTATGGCGCAACTTCCTTTGTCGCTCATATCCAACCTCAAATTTATGTTGGAAGGTTATAATCGTCACTTTCCATCCTCATCTCATGGTTCTCCACATAATGGTAGGAAAAACGCGCAAGGTGCGAAAAACGTTCTTTTCTTTAAAAGACCCCTCACTCACCAACCTAGTTGGTGACATGCTTCATCTGTGAATAAAGCACTTTATTTCCCTTTTAGATACCACTGGTCAATCTAACCAATAAAGGTATCTCAGCAACGTTTTTAACATCGGCCAGTTGCTCCAGAATAAATCTTTTTAGTGAGTACATCTGGCCCATTTTTAATTCACAATTCATTCACTTGCACCACAAAAAACTACCAGCTCCACTGTAATCAGGTGTTGTAGCACACCCGGATGGCATTCGGCTATTTGGGTGGGACCCCGATGATGAAGCATGTCACCAACTAGGTTGGTGAGTGAGGGGTCTTTTAAAGAAAAGAACGTTTTTCGCACCTTCTTGTGTTTTTCTAAAGTATTTCAAGGGGATTAGGAGTATCTCCCTCCATTTTTTTGATTATTCCCTTTTCTCTCTCACTTGTTTTGTATCTACACATAATGCATCATCAACCTTTCCGGCTCCTCCTGCGGCGCCAGCGGAGCCGACACCATCCGCACCTCCATTGAATCCCTCTACAGAGAGTGTTGGTGACGGTCTCGAGGATACGGAGGACGGAGAGCTCCAAGACGATGACGATACGATACCATGGCTGAATGGGATGACTACCAAATAAATTCGCCTTCATCACCTCCAAAGTCACCAGCAAATTGTCCGCCTGTCGATATCTCAGGTTTCCATCAGCTAATGGAAAGAGCGGCTCAACGGTTTCATCTTCCCATGGTCGTCAGGGAAGAGGATTGCTTTCTGTACGACTTCAAATCGGAACCACAAAAACAGGTTCGGGCGGTGCCCATCATTGACTTCGTTTGGAACGAGGGAATTAAGCTGATGAAGACCCCTAATTCAATCCCTACGGTTCTTCCGCGATTAGAGAAGAAGTACAAGGCCCCGGATTCTTCTCCAGCTTGCTTGGTGTCCCAACCGAAGCCGGACTCAGTTATCACCCAGGCGGCTCAACGTCATTCGAAGAATCCCTCGTCTCCTCTTTCGTCTCCGCCTGACCGTGATGGTCGACGCCTAGATGCCATCGGCAAGAAGTTCTCTACCATGGCCTCCACAACAGTAAGAGCGGCTAATTCATTGGCCATCCTGGGCCGTTACGATCGACAAATGTGGTCGGACATGGAGGCTTGTGTTAAACTTATTCAAGAACCCTCTAGAGCGGACGCTCTAAAGATCTTGCAAGAGGGTGAGAGAGCTTCCTCGGAAATCATTGATTGTTCTGTAGACATCGCCTCCACTGGATTTCGACAGCTTGCTGGAGCGGCTGTTTTAAGAAGGCAGGGTTGGCTTCGTTCCACTTCTTTCCGCCAAGAGGTCCAGGCCAAGATCCTGGATATGCCCTTTGATGGGGAATCCTTGTTTGGACAGCATGTGGAGGACGCCCTACAAACAATCAAAAAGGTCACTGAGACGGCTCGTTCTCTCGGCACGCTCCAGTTTCGAAAGCAGCCTTTTCGGGGTGCTCGCGGACGCGGCACCACATCTTCCTTTCGTGGGAATTCCAATCAGTACCGCTCCTACAACCAAGGGCACCAATGTTTTTTATCCCAGACTCAACAGTCTTACAGACAACAGACTGGTAAATCCTATAGAGGCAAGTCAAATTATAGAGGAAACTCCTCCAAGAAGTTCCCCACTTCACAGTTTTTCCCCTTCCCCAGTTGGAGGACGGATCTCCCAATTCTTTTCAAATTGGTCCTCAATCACCTCGGACCGTTGGGTGTTGGACATTGTTTCAAAAGGCGATGTCTTAGAATTTGTAACGATCCCTCGAAACACCCCTCCATCCGGACCTCCTCCCGCTCATCTAAAGGAACTTTTCCATCAGATCCACATAATGCTCAAGAAAGGGGCCATGGAAGTGGTTCCGAAATCACAGAAGGGTCTAGGGTTCTATTCACGCTTTTTCCTCATACTAAAGAAATCGGGGGAGTGGCGCCCCATCCTCGATCTGAGGTTTCTCAACAAGTTTATAAAGGACCAGTCATTCCGCATGCTCACGCTGAAGGACATTCTTCAGTTCCTCTCTCAGGGCGATTTCATGACAACAATCGATCTTTAGGACGCCTACTTCCATGTGCCGATCTTACCACGCCACAGGAAATACCTACGTATCTGTGTAGGCCACAGGGATTTTCAATTCAAGGTTCTGCCCTTCGGGCTTCGCTCAGCTCCTCGAGTCTTCACAAAAGTCCTTGCCCCAGTGGTGGCCCATTTGAGGTTGAGAGGCATCCAAATGTTCCCATATTTAGACGATTGTCTCATCAAGTCTCAGTCTTCCCACCAAGCATTCCTCGACACTCAGTACTGTCAGAATCTGTTTCATTCTTTGGGCCTGTCGGTCAACATACAGAAGTCTCACCTCACGCCAGCTCTGTGCAAAACTTTCCTCGGCGCTACCATCAATACGGCCATGGCCATGGCGTTCGCCTCTGCAGATCGGCAAACACGGATTCTGCAGTTTGCAACTTCTATCAGATCAAAGCAGTCCGTTTCAGTCTGCATATTGAAGTCTTTTCTGGGGATGGCGTCCTCATGCATTTGTTTGATCCCACATTGCAGACTGAAGAGTCGTCCTATTCAGGAGGAATTGGACAAGCAATGGCGTCAGGTCTCCGGTTCTTTCAACGACCAGATTGTTGTAACCGCTCGCATGGCTCAAGCTATGCATTGGTGGACTCGTCCTCGCAACATCGCAGCTGGAACGTCTTTTCTGGCGACAGCCCCGGATCTCATTCTTACCACAGATGCATCCCTGGAAGGGTAGGGCGGACATCTTCAAGATCTGTCCGTCAAAGGCAAGTGGACACTGGCTCAACGTTCCTGGCACATCAACAGTCTGGAGCTGATGGCAATTTTCCTTGCGCTCAAATCCTTCCGGCTACAGCTTCAAGGGGAGTCAGTCCTCATTCAGACGGACAACACCACCAGCATGCACTACCTGAACAAACAGGGCGGGACAAGATCTCCGTTGCTGTCTCAGCTGGCTCAGAAGATCTGGTATTGGGCCATACTCCATCGGATTACGCTTCTTGCAGTCCACCTGCCCGGCATTTCCAATATTTTCTCAGATGCACTCAGTTGGTCAACGTCATCGGCCCACGAGTGGGAATTGCATCAGCCGACTCTAGACTTTGTCTTCGGCCTTTGGGGTCGCCCGAGTCTCGACCTCTTTGCAACCCCACAGAATAGAAAATGCCAGTCCTACGCAAGCTGGCTTCCCCACAGAGGGTCGTGCGGAAATGCCCTTTCGATGAATTGGTGCAGGGTGTTTGCCTACGCTTTTCCGCCAATCCCTCTGATTCCTCGAGTGTTGTGGAAGATGCGGAAACAACCGTGCCACATTTTTCTGATTGCTCCACGGTGGCCTCGGCAGGCATGGTTCTCGGAGTTGCTCCTCCTCTCCCAATGCGAACCCATCCTTCTTCACCCGAGGCCGGACTTTCTAAAGATGAACGACGGTCGAATTTGCCATCCGAATCCCAGTTCACTCAAATTGTCTGCTTGGAACCTGAGCACCTTGAATTTGCTCACTTGAACATTCCACCAGCCTGCAGAGAAGTTTTGGCTAGGGCGCGGGCGCCTTCCACAGTGAAGACCTAGAAGCTAAAATGGAAGAGCTTTTGTCACTGGTGTGCGTCGGTTCACATCCATCCAGTGCACGCCTCCCCGGCACAGATTCTGCCTTTCTTCCTGCAGTTGGCACAGTCAGGGTTGTCTCACTCCACACCTTAAAGGTCTTTCTAGCGGCAATATCTCGCTTTCGTCAGGACGGTTCATCCTCTCTCTATTCATCTAGAGTAATACAGCAATTCTTTAAAGGTCTCTTCCGGATGTTCCCGCACATTCGGCATCCTCCACCCACGTGGCGTCTTAACATCGTATTAGCTCAGCTCATGAAGGCGCCCTTTGAGCCAATCCATTCCGCGGATTTCAAATTTTTGACATGGAAAGTGGCTCTCCTGCTTGCACTGACTTCCTCTCGCAGAGTAAGTGACATTCACGCCTTTACGATCCAACCTCCTTTTCTTCAATTTAGATCGGACTGTGTTATTCTCCGCACTAACCCTGCTTTCATGCCTAAAGTGCCGTATGATTTTCATCTCAATGAACCCGTAATTTTGAAAACATTTTTCCCTCATCCGCAATCTCCAGCGGAACAGAGTCTACACTCTTTGGACTTAAAGAGGTGTCTCAAATTCTACAGCAGCAGAACGGCACCCTTTCGCAAGTCTTATCAGCTGTTTGTGGCCTACGGGCGCACCTGTAAGGGACAGCCTGTTACCAAACCAACAATTGCACGTTGGGTTTTTTCAGCAATATCTTTCTGCCATCAGAAGGCTGGCAAGCCTCTTTCTTCTGGAGTGAGGGCGCATTCTACGAGAGCAATGTCCTCTTCCACTGCCCTGTTCGCCGGTGTGCCCATCCATCAGATTTGCCGGGCAGCTACGTGGTCCAGCAGGCACACGTTCACGAAGCACTACTGCCTGGATACGATCAATGAGGCTGATATGGCTGTGGGCCAAGCAGTTCTTCGAAATCTCTTTAAATAAGGTGAGCCTCTGCTACTTCCCTCCTCCTTGGGTGTTATCAGTTGCGTATTTTTATCATGCAATGTCATTATATTTCATGCAACATTGATACGGCCTTTTCAGGCTGCAGGGTACTGCTCACTATTCTATTCAAGCATGTGAATCTATGAAAGACACCCCAATACTAGAGAAGAACAAATGTTACTTACCTGTAAACTGTGGTTCTCCAGTATTTGTGTCTTTCATAGATTCACATGCGACCCACCCTCCTCCCCTCAGAGGCTCTCTTCTCCTCATTAGACTCTTTTGTCACTTTTGTGCTACGAAAATCTGAGGGCCTGATCCTCTGAGGAGAAGGTTCTAGAGGGTGCTTGCGCCTGATTGGCTGCAGTTTGGACTATAAAAACGACATGGATATGTCAGTAAAGTGATTCCTTTTTTCAATGCTTTCTTATGTGTCAATATTATCCTATGGTACTTTGACTTGATATGTTATTCTGAACTATATATATATACTGTTTATTTATATATGTCTTTTATTCTTATATAGTTATGTATGTATATATATATATACATGAGACTTATTGCTTTTTATGTACCGTGGGACTCCCACTTCGACGACGGGGAATATTCAAGCATGTGAATCTATGAAAGACACAAATACTGGAGAACCACAGTTTACAGGTAAGTAACATTTGTTCTTTTCGTTGCTCGGTTGATTTTAGGTGAATATTTTAAAGTTTAGAAACTCCACACTTTGAAGAATTTTCAAGTGAAACCAGCCAATGTTACCATATGAAAGAAAAGTGAGTTATCGGCTTTTGGGTAAGTACTCGACTGGCAGAGTTAAGGTTCTGGGCATAGACTCAGGGGTCTCCCAGGGTCAGGTAAGTACAGTTGTTACACCCTCAGCGGCGCAGGGGCAGCCGGGTGCAGAGTGAGTTAAGCCCAATGTTATCCTATGGGAGGCAGGGGGCCTGTGATTGGTGGCTGCTGGCTAGCAGGCAACGCGGCTGTGGGAGCTGGGCTCCTGGTCACTTGCCCAGGGCAAATGGGGAAGTAGGTTAGAGTAGAGGTTGCACTGCCAGGGCCACTCGGGTGGCTGGGTGCAGGGAGCTTTTGAGCCGTCAGGCGCTCAATGGATTGCAATGGAGAAGCTCAAGAACGAACAAAGGCTGCAAGCTCGGGGGCGAAGATTCTTCAGGTGCGACCACCACTTCCAGAGGTAAGTTGGGTAGTTGGAGGATAGGAAGGTACCCAGGAGTTGGGCACAGGGGGCCGCAGGGCGCCGGGTGCAGGGGTGCCTTTTGGTGTCGGGAAATCTTACCCTCTGTTGATCGCGGTTGGGGGGGGTCCCTGGTTCTGAGGCTGCAGGCGTCGTCAGGAGCGTCGAGGTGGGTCCTTGGGTGCCGGATTCGGGGTCACAGTCGCTGAGGGAATGTCCTCGTGGTCTTTGTCCACTTCAGCACAGGGGTCAGTTACTTGCTTTGAGCAGTACCACTGCTCATGGAAGTCCGAGATGCTTAGAGCCCAGAGATGTGCTTCACCTCGCCTCCCCCACCTGAGGGATGAAGTTGGCCGAGGCTGGCACACCCCCTTTCCTTCCTTGGGGTTTCCGGCCAGTCTTCCTGCCAGACTGGGGGTTCGAATCGGTAGGGACCAGTTGCTGAGTACAGCAAGTGGCCTGGAGAAGCTCACAAAAGCGGAATGCCTTTGAAGCTTCCCCTGCCCATCCTGGGGGAGGAGACCTAGCACCTCACCCAGGATGTGCATTGGTCTTTTTTTGTTTTTTTTTTTTAAATAAAATTTTTATTCAATAACATAACAGTGCATATCCGCATGTGTTACAGCAACATCATATAGTTTTCTTTACAGTCACTCATTCAAATCAATTTTATCGCGATACATCTATATTCTCATACCCTTACACGTCTTCGTCCGACCCACTATCCTGTTCTGGGGGTGAACAAATTTCTCCTCTATGTGTGTTCCACTTACCCCACACCCTAGCCAATTTGCGAGGGCATCTACGATTTACAAAAGTGGCCTTCTCCGCCACCATGACCATATCCATATCTCTATACCACTGTGCTATTGTTGGTAGTGTTCCCACACCCCATTTCTGCGCTATGTTCCTTTTTGATATCATCATGCCAGTTGTGGCCCACAGACGTTCAGCATGGTTAAGGTCTGTCGAACCCCAGACATTAAGCAGACAGCACTGGGGCTCGACTGGAACCTGCTTCCCGGTGACCTCTATAATCGTGCCTATCACCTCCTCCCAGTAGGTCTTCAATTTCGGACATTCCCATAGCGTGTGATAATATGTACCAATTTCCCCGCATATGTGCAGGCAATTAGGTTCAGAAACCCTACCCATCTTGTGTAGTACCGTCCGAGTGAAGTAGGTCCTATGTAATATTTTAAACTGCACCAGACGTAATCTGGAGGAAATTGCCACTTCTTTAGGTGAAGCTAGTGCCTCTCGCCAATCGGGATCATCCATATCTCCAACTTCAGACTGCCAAAGTTCCCTGAGCCGGATAAGGGGGTCCGGTCGATTATTGATAATTATTTTATATGTCAGGGATGTCGCTTTTTTTGTAAGGTGATCGGTGAGCAGTCGCTCCTCTAAGGGGGAAGCCACCGGAAGTGACGCCTCCGCCGGGAGTGCTGCTTCGATTGCATGCTTGATTTGGGTGTATCGGAACCTTTCGCCTGGCGCCATGGAGTACTGTTCCTGCAGGTGAGTGACCACCTTCCCTTTTGCCAAAGATCCCCCAGTCGGGAGATGCCAATTAAATCCCAACTGTGGAATCCTTTACTATTGCCCAGTGTTCCTAGTTTACTTGTGTCCCATAAGGGTGTATGTTTCGTGAGTGTGTCAGTCCATCCCAAATGCCTGTTTACTGTGTGCCAGATGTGGACAGTATGGGCCGCCGAGGCCGATAAGGTCTCGGGTTTTCCGTGTATTATAGAGTTCTCTATTGAATCCGCCTTTCCCTAGAGTCAGTCTTTCAAGGTGGTAAGCCGGGTCTGAATCTGATACGTGAAGCCAGTGATTAATGACTGTAAGTTGCGAGGCCCAGTATTAGGCCTTGATATCCGGAAGAGCAATCCCCCCATCATACCAGTTCCTCACCATTTTTGTCACCGCCACTCTCGGCGGCCTGCCGTCCCAGAGGAGGGAGGCTATCTCATCATTTACTGCTTTGAAATATGAGTCCGGGACTGGATAGGGGGTATTATGCAGGGCATATAAAAATCTGGGCAAACCCATAATTTTCAAAAGAGCCGCCCTGCCGAAGAGTGAGAGCGGCAATGACTTCCAGTGTCGAATATCGCGTCTTAGTTGTTGCAGGGGGGCTTGTAAGTTTAGTGTCAGGAAAGTGTCACGGTCCGAAGTAATATGTATGCCGAGGTATTTAAAAGTGTCTGTGACTATCTGGACCTCGTAGTTTTGGGGGAGATGCAGGGGCGGTCCGTGTAGCAGATATAATACAGACGTATCCCAGTTGATGGCGTAAACGGATACAGAGCCATATACAGCGCAGATATTAAGCAGTGCATGGAGCGACCTCGTGGGTGAGGCTATATATAATAACACATCGTCCGCATACAAGGAAATGCGGTCTTCCCAGTCCTCCCTCCATTTCAGTCCTCGAACCATGGGGTCCCATCGTATCCATGCCGCCAGTGGCCCTAGAACCAGCGCAAACAACAGGGGTGATAATGGGCAACCCTGCCTTGTACCTTTCCCCAGGGTGAATTCCCTCGATATGTGGCCATTAGCGACTACGTGCGCCACCGGATCAGTAAAGAGTAGACGTATCCACGAGCAGAACTTCGGCCCAAACCCCAAATGTTGAAGGACCGCAAAGAGCAAGGCCCACTCCACCGAATCGAACGCCATCCACGCGTCCAGGGATAGGACCGCCGCGTCTTCCTGAATAGTGTGCTTCCGACTTATTACGCTTTGGAGGCGTCTGAGATTCGGGGCTGTATTCCTACCCGGCATAAAGCCGGATTGGTCCGGGTGTATTGATGTACAGAGATGGGGAGTAAGTCTGAGTGCCAGTGCTTTAGCTAAAATGTTCCCCTCTGCATTGATTAAGGAGATAGGGCGATAGGACGTGCAGTCCTCCGCTGACTTCCCAGGCTTATGAATGGCTACAATAGTTGCCAGTCTCTGGTCTCTAGGGAGTGTCCCTATTTCGCGACTGGCTTCGAACATTTGCAGCAAATATGGGGTTATTTTGTCCGCCATGTGCTTATATAATTCTATCGGGATTCCATTAGGACCGATGGCTTTACCGGATTGCATTTGGGAAATGGCCAGTTTGAGTTCATCAGCTGTAAGGTCTGCTTCCAGAGTTTCGGCATCTTTAGACGTGAGCCGAGGCATATGGATATCATGATGGAATGAAAGCGCTTCTTGTACAGTGGTGATATTTGTGGAGGTGTATACTTGCTCGTAGTGTTGTGCTAATGTGTCCACTATTTGAGTGCACCATCATCAGTTCTAATCTGCGCTATCCATCTACGTGCTCGATACTTTTTGTCGAGCCATGCCAGGAGTTTACCTGCTTTGTCTCCTGACTCATAGACCCGGTGTTGGACCGCCTGCAAACGGGAATGGGCGGGGGCCACGAGTTGGTCTTTATAGTCTTGTGTTTTGACGTGCAGGGCATGCATTGTCTCGTCTGTGGGGGAGGCTGCATGGTGGGATTCTAGGTGTTGTATCTCCTGCTCTAAGGTTTCTATTTCGTTCCGTTGTTCCCGTTTATGTCCCTCTATCAGAGAAATAGCTTGGCCTCTTAAGACTGATTTGTAGGCTTCCCACAGCGTTAGTGAAGAGGAGACTGAGGTCTCGTTTTCTAGGAAGTATTGTGTGGATGTCGTAGTTAAGGATTTCATGATCTTTGAGTTGAGGAGGAACCCTGGATAAATGGGGTATATGCGTCTTTGCGTAGCGCAGTGGGTATGGAGCTCTGTCTTCACCGGGGAATGGTCAGAGATCCCTCTTGGTAAGTGTGTGGTTGTTCCTATCTTTCCTATATTGTCCATGGCTACCAATATGTAATCTATTCGGGAGAGGCTATTATGCGCTCCCTAATGAAATGTATACTGTCTCCCCTTCGGATTTTGAAGCCTCCATGTGTCTAATAAACTTTGTGCTTCTAAGAAATCCACCTGTGGGGAACTGGCGCGATGCTGTGGTCTGCTCGGTGCGCGGTCCAGTGTGTCAGTCAGAGTCATATTGAAGTCTCCTCCTATTACCGAGTCTCCGTCAGGTAGGTAAGGAGAAATTTGCCCAAATCTTGAAAGGCGGGAGAGTGCAAAGCCGGAGGGATGTAGGAGGATACTACATTATACATTCGACTCTCCCATTGCAACGATAGTGCCGCAAAGCGACCTAGGTCATCTTAAAGGTGCGGTGGATAATGAGGGGAAATTTCTTTCGCACTAGAACCCCTACTGCTCAAGAACCCGTGGTCAATTCGGAATGGGCCACTAATTGGAAACCCCATCAGTCAAGGTCTTTGCAGGTGGAGCCCATTAGATGTGTCTCCTGGAGCAATACAACCGCCGGAGAACTACGTTTTAAATATTGGAGCACCAATCCTCATTTTATCTTATCTCCTAGACCATTAACATTCCATGAGATGATCAACAATGTGGGCGTGTTGGTGTGGTGTGTCAGTGGATCAGTGGATGTCATTGAGGACACCGAGTCACGTGACGTGTCTATCATCAAAGGGTACGAGAAGCTCATTACTACAGTGACTACAGTGACTATACATTATGATGCGCAGATCATGCACAAATAAACCAACAACGATCAAACTTCCCCATGCAATACTTCACCCCAATCTGGTCGGAGTATCTTGATACATAGAGTATGACGGTGTGCATCTATATAGGGGGAAGGCACGGGACCAGTCCCTGTAATGTCCTGCAAACTCCCTATCCACCCCTTTCCCCTGACCTGAAACAATACTCCCCGCCTCCCTGCATCGCTGCCCAGTAGGTTTATAACTACCCACCACCCCAACAGCATACTGCTTACAAACCCCAACATCAAAACCATTAACTGAGGGGACACGTGGTACTAGCGCCCAGAAATCTCCTTTTTTCCCGGGCCCTCAGCAGTCTCAGGGTACATTGTTGAGTATCATAGTTCTGAAAGTTCTATTGTTCAGCGGCCTCTTGTGAACGCACCCTAGTCATGGAGAGTCTCCACGTGGTCCTTCAAACTGAAAAATCCCACTCTTTACCTCCACCCGTCCCACTTAATAGCAATAAGAAGATGATTACCGACCAGCCCGGCCTGTAGTCCTTCATTTTCCGGCACTTGCAGTATCACTGCCAGGACTGGCAGGGCGGGAGCCTCTGGATCGTGATGGCGAGCGATGACCGCCCATGCACCTGCGAGAGGAATCTTTAGGATGATGTTCAGCGGTAGGGCGTTTCAAGTCCTCTCTGCTGCGCTGCGATGTGTGTGGACCCTCTTCCAGCCGCCGCTGTGCCTCCTCCGGCGCCGTGAAGAACCATGATTTCTCTCCGTTGATGACCTTCAGCTTGGCTGGGAAGAACATCATGTACTTCAAGCCTATGTCTCTGAGAGTCCGTTTGACGCCTTCGAAAGAGCGTCTCTCCCGTTGCACCTTCAAGGTGAAGTCTGGGAAGAATCGGATCGTTGCATTATCATACTTAAGGTCTCCTCGCGGCTTGCAGGATCGCGTCTCGGTTCCGGAAGTTCAGGATGCGCGCTATGATGGTACGCTGTGGCGCCCCAGGTTTTGGCTTCGGGACCGGGGCTCTGTGCGCTCTTTCTACGAAGAATAAGGGGGAGAGTCTTTTAGGCTTTAGATGGTTTAGGATCAAGTCTTCGAGGAAGAGGTCCACACTGGGTCCCTCCATACCTTCCTGCACTCCCACTACCCATATGTTGTTGCGACGGGCCCTCCCTTCCTGATCGTCCAGACGGAGCGCTATCTCTTTATGGTGATGGATTAATTGTTGGAATATATCCTCCAATTTGCGTGTCGTATTCTGGAGCTCTTCGACGTTCCCCTCCGTTGCTGTGACTCTGTCCAAGGTCTTTCTCATGTCCGTTCTCCTGAGATTCATCTCTATTGTGACCTTATCGATTTTGGTCTCCAGGTTAATGCCAACTGTCTGTATCGCTGCCATAATTGACGCAAGAGACGGTTCCTCTATGGGGGTATTTTCGTGCCACCCGTCGCCGCAGACTGTCGGGGGACCGCATATTTGTCATAGCACTTTGCCGTCGCACCCGAAGCGCTATGACAACGACAAGGGGAGTCCCACTCTATTGAGTCGCGGCATATGCTGTCCCAGAAGCAGGTGTAGTAGATAAATATCGCTGGACGCCAGCCCGATGTGGTCCGGCTGCAGAGGTGGCCATCCGCCAGTCCGGATTTCTCCGCATCGCCGCACGGCTTCCACTAGGTCTCACCTGGTTCCCGTGCGTCCTTCCCGCAGTCGCGCCACCAGAGTTTCAATTTGGAAGTCACCCTGGGGACAGAGGGGCAGAGCGACCCACAGGCGGCTGATCAGTGGCCAGATTGTCTATCAGGGTTCCATTGATGGCCTCATACTGTGGCCTGCCCGGCCCGCCCGGTCCCTACGTGGCACCGGAGGCGGGAGGCAGCCGGAGTCAGGCTACAGGCCCGGAGTGTTCCTGCCACGTTGGGGGTGCACTCCTTCCCACCATCTCAGGCGCCCACGGCTCCACTGCAATGGCCAGTCCTCCAAGTAGCCACCGCTTCGCTCGTTGCCTTGTCCCCACCGGTACAGCGTATCTTAGATTGTGCCCATCCAGTATTACAGTCTGGCCTTAAGGGGGGGGGTGGGATCCACAGGTCACACGAGGAGGAAGAGGGGAAGGGAAGGTCTCCCACCGGCACCCTGATCCTACCGCTACGGAGTTCCGTTGGTCTCATAGGGAGGCGTCGCCCCCGGGGGGGCCATCTGCACTCGCCCACCACCAAACGAGGGAAGGCCCGCAGCCGCGGCTCCCTCGTAGTTGCCGATCCCGGCCCTGGGATTCGCGCCGGGCGTCTGAACCACAAGACTCCGCTTCTCCACGATGCGGCCGATCTGCCGCTTTCGATTTCGGGCCTCTGTGGATGTTAAAGCCGCAGCGGGAGGCAGGATCCCGCAAAGCAGTCTCAGCCCCGCTCCGAGTCCCCCGGTGCCGCTCGCGCACCAACAATGTCCCTGAGTCGACGGCTCTATGGTCGGATTTTCAAATCATGCCGCAGGCCTCGGTGGAGCTCCAAGACTACGCCGTCATTCCAGTCGGCGCCAAGCCACGCCCCCCCAGGATGTGCATTGTTGCAGGCCCATGAGAGCGGATGGCTCTCTACCCAGGGGTCCAGCAACATGTCTGCTGTGTGTCAGCCTAAGCAGCCCCTTAGACAAGACGTGGATTGTAGGTTAGGTTCAGGAGGCAGCTCTAAGATGCCCTCTGTTGTGCATTGTACATTAAATCCCACACTGGCATCAGTGCAGGTTTAATGTGCTGAGAAGTTTGATATCAAACTTCTCAGTCTTCAGTGCAGCCATCCTGGTGTTGTGGAGATCGTGTTGACGATCTCTCACCACCATATACTCTTAAATGGCAGCACTGCACTTACAGTGCCCAGGAATGGACCTGGGTACTGTAGGGGCACAGGGCTCATGCACCTGTGCCCACACCACTGGCATAGGGCACCCAGCTAGAGGGGCGGCTGATGTATGCCAGGGCAGTGTGTGTTGTGGGCATGGCACACAGGGATGTGTGCCCTGTCGACTCTCTGTTTGGTTCTGCACCCAGACACTCCACCTGCAAAGACAGTGTGTGTGTGTATGGGTAAAGGGCCCCTAAGGGTGGCACAATAAGTGCTGCAGCCCTTAGGGGTCTCTCTGGTGACAGTGCCCTGGGTACCTATGGTACCATTTACCAGGGGCTGACCTGTGGCCAGAGATGCCAATTGGGTTTAGGTTTCAGTACAGTTTTAAGGAAGGAACATAGGTCCTGGGCACCTGATTGGCAGGAGCCCAGGGCACACTCAGTCAAACTACATCAGCAATTCAGCAAAAAGTGGGAGCATACCATGCAAGAAAGATGGCACTTTCTCACAACCAGCCATGCAAGTGGGGTGTAATTTTCATCAGTTGAAGTGTGGGAACACTAGGTAGAAGGTATTTTGTAGCTTGCTTCAATTTACTGACTTTTCCCTCACAGTAAATTGAGGTAAGGAAACATAGTGGTATCAATGGAAGTCACAACACCCTGTTCTCTCCTGGATGTCTGGTTTTGATAAATGCCTGAATTTAGTAAGTTTCCCTGAGTGGCTGCATGCCCGGTCTAAATGCTCCTGCTATCCTCATCACCCATATGGTTGATTTTGATGGTGAAAATGTGATGTCTGCATGGAACGTTAGCAGGCCTTTCGTGTCGTGGACTCTAGCCTTAGTTCACAAGAGGAGTACTGTTTTTTACAGGAGATGTGTGGGAACACTGAGTAGTTGGAATTTTTCAGATCTCCGCAGATTCTGTATCTTTTCCTAGTACAATTTTAAGGAAAATACATGCTTTTAGGAAAATTTGAGGTTGGCAGCATATTATGGGTAAGAAAACAAAGTAGAATCCATGGCAGGCACACCATTCTACACTCCCCTGTGAGTCCAGTTTTAAGATATGTCTGGGTTTAGTAGGTTTCCAAGGATGCCAACCGAGCCTGGGCCAAAATACTGCTAGTCCCCACATTGCCAAAATTGGTCGATTTTGATGGCTAAAATGTCATATCTCTATGTTGATTTTTGCAACTTTTCCTGTCACAGGCGCTAGACTTCCTCCCCCCACCCACAAAAGTTGAGTATCGTTATTTATCAGAAACTCAGAACAGTATAGTGTGAAAGAAAGAACAGATTTAGCAAAATTCTCTCTCCATCATATGATGAATGGGTAATTCAAAATTTGGGGTTGAACAAAATGCCATTATTCTTAAACTAAGTATCTTATGCACATTAAAAAAAATATATTTTCATAGCCACTTTTCAGTCATAGATTTTACTATATGAATTGGTACCTAATCCGTGTCGAATTAAAAATCATCATTAGTGGCATCTCAGTGGTTTGCTCTGGGTTTCACGTGCTTTTAGACAACCAACAAACACTTTATATTTCTGCATCTAAAAAGATGTATTTTTAATTTCAGCTATTAGATTATTCGGATAAACTATAAGTGATCTAGACAGATGGCGCTCCCTGAATTCCGACTTTTGTTAATTTTTCAGAAATGTTTAGCTTTACAGTTCTACCAATGGGTTTTACGGATTGTTTCACCACAAACTGTAAGTAAGTTAAGACTTTAAAAAATAGGAAAAAACATTTCAAAAGATGTCAAAACTGTGGTAAAACAGTTTTGTTACAACTCTTGTTGTTTTCTGAATACCTGGAGTATGGTAACCTCAGCACAGTAAACCAGTTTAGAAAAAAACGATACCATTTAATGCACAGTACTTTCCCCCCTATTTTTCCAAAACACAATGTTGGCATATTATGGTTGTTTTGTTGGTTCTGATTTTTCGGTTCCCCCTAGGGAATTAAAAAACCGTAGGTTTCTTTAGAATCCCCAAAACGTTCGAAAAAACATGAAGGACACAAATTTGGACTTTATTCCTTTTGTGTCAAAAAACAGACGTTCTGAAGACTTACTTGCAAAGTGCCCAAAACATTCAAAAAGGACTCAGCACTCAGGGAGAAAAATCCTTACCAGCTAAGGGGTTATGCTACCACTATTTGTAGGTCAGTTTCACTCATTTTGTAGACACCAGTTATGACACATCATCTTGCTGTGATATATGTAGTGAATTCGTCTACATCTGATGTGTGCTGTCAGATATACTACTTAATGACATACATGGTTGTACCATCACAACCCCCTTTTTCTTGATAAATTTACATCTATGTATTTGGCATCTGAAGATTTCTTGGCCTGCATTTATAACAAGGAAGTTGCTTGGTGGAACTTGATTCAAGTTGAGGCCTGGTTTATGATTGACTCTTGGATTATGAGCATGAGTGTCCACTGATGTCCTTTTATATTATAGTTAAATGTCTTTCTCTGCGTACGTCATCAAATTGGTTAAAGAATATTCTTGTATTAATTTGATGTAAGGCATGAACAGAGAAGTTATTCAGTTGCAAGCGTTTAATTGCGGATCCAAGAGATAGTACCAAACATATTAATATTTTAGGACAGTAATCCATCATCAGTGCATCTCACATATCTCTATTTATCTAACGCAAACAGTTCAAGAGTCCATTATGCCACCTTAAAACTACATCAGTTATCATTTATGATCTACTTTACATTAGATGCTATCCGGCTGCAGAAATAAACAGCACCTGAATGTGGCATTGCACATGGAATGTGAAGGTTGCTCTTTGCATGTATGGCTATAGTATCACCGATGGCTCTCTTAAGGTCTGTGAAACACCACATTGACTTCCAAAAATGCATATTCTACTGCACACTTTTTAAAATCCTTAGAAGACTTGAACTTCCATTCATTTTTCTGAAGTTAATTTCATGAGGGGATCAGTATAGTTGCAAATATTAGTTGTGTACCTACAACACTTTACAGATACAGTGTGTTGAGTAGACTGTAATGGAGCAAGGGGTTCAAAGGTTTTAGGGACTGCTATAGCCTTTTGAATTGTTGTACATAAAATCGGTTAATAGTAGTTTGATGCAATTTATTTTGCTGAATTTGTTGTCATTTTAAAACTAAATGTATTTCTGATTGATACTTCTACCTGCAGATTCTTCACCTGTAGAACAACCCAAAGCATTAGACTGGAACTGGAAACGTTAAAGCTTTGAGGTTGTCAGTTGAGGGTGCTGGACCCTAGCGGCACCAGCACTGAGGCTATAAAGTGCCCATCCGGGCTTACCAACGCCAGTTCCATATTTTCTGCACCTTCGATGCGGATCCAGAGTTTCTCCTCTGAGGTAAATCTTTTCCTTATAAATTTGTTACTAAAATCACAGTACCAAATATTTCAAGAATGTCTCCCCAAAGGAGTCAGGGTTTAAGCCTTGCAGCGATTGTGATGGACAAATGTCTATCACAGATGCCTATGCCATCTGTTTGTGGTGTTTAGGCTTCAACTACGACACTAAGTCGTGTTCTGTATGCGTGAGTGTGAACCTTAAGGCCATTACAGAGCGCAGGGCCAAACTTTGTGGCCCGGGCAAAGGATGATTGACACCACCATAAATGGTCTCATATTTTCCGTTATCCAGGAATGTTGTCCGGTAAGAAGCAACGAAAACATAAGAAGAAGGACAAGAAGCATTCTAGAGGTAGCTCTCCTCGTCAATCTCCATTTCCAACAGGACCCTCGTCCTCAGAGCCAGAGCTCATTGTTAACCCTACAGAGGATTATGAGTGCAGCTCTTCTTCCCCCCTTGGAACCGGCTCCGGATTGACCTCCAGTTCTGATGTCATTGACTCCCCCGGCATCAGCCCTGGTGCTTTCCGTGTTCCTGGTGCAGATCCTGCAGCATTTCTCAATGCCATGTATGCCATATTCGCAAGAGAGTTGAAGCCATCCGGCGCCCCCTTTGGCCCAACTCACTGCTTTCCATTTTTCATGCCCTTCAGGGCCATTGGTTCTGAGCTGATGCCATACTTTATGGTGTTGCAACCAGAGCTGTAGACAGTGCTGATACCGCCTCAGCCAACTCTACCTCCACCACCTGCTCTAGCCATGGTTACTTAGTCATCGGTGCCACAACCCAAATTTGAGCCACACGTTCACTCTCCCTGAGAGACTCAGAGGATTCTGTCAGAGGAGGTGTATGGAGGTCACCTTAATGAGATTTCTGGGACTGATTTAGATGCAGTGAAGCAGTTCTCAGAGGGCAACCCCATGCAAGACCCCTTGGATTTTCAAAGATTGTAATCTGCAAGCAGGTTGGACACCTCGCCTGAGCTTACCCTGAATCATCCCATGCCAGAGGTTTTCTCCCTTCACAAAGTGATGCTAAAGGCTGCTGTGGTGTTGGACCTGAAATTGACTACCATTGACAATAAAAAGCAACTGTCCTCACTGAGGTTCTCCTTCCTTCGGCGAATTCAGCTGAGCCACTTCTCCCTTTCAATGATGCCGTGATGGACCCGGTGGTAGCATAACCTTCCTCATCGCTGACAGTGAATCACCAAGTGGGCCACCGATATCGATCAGCACCTGGCCTTCTTGTCTTCCCATCCCTCCCCTGAAAGCTTGTTTATACAAGCTTTCTGTTCAGGGTCACAATCTGTTGGTACCTTTTCAACAGTCCTTTTTGTCCAGGAAAAAAGATAAAAAAGATTTTTTCACCAGAAAACATAGCCCTAAAATCACTCAATACAAATTGCCTTTTCGCTTGAAACAACCATGCGTTATGGTACATGGCACAAATGGTTCTTGTTAGAAATGGGGATCTCTAGTTGGCAGCGGTAGGTACTTTTATCCAATTAGGGACCCTTTATCCTTTGTAGCTTGGCACGTATCGTCAGGCTTATCTCAGAGGCAGTGTGTAAAGCATTTGCACATAACCAACAGTAATACAGTGAAAACATTACAAAAGGACACCATACCAGTTTAGAAAAATAACCAATTTTTTTTTATATCCAAAAAAAGAACAAAACAATAAGAATCTAACATGCAGTACTTAAAAATATATACTTTGCAAGATATCCTTTAGGATTGCCGAAATATTCAAAAACACAGTTCTTCCGAGTCGGTAGCTCCATCCGGGGCCACCGCGATACTGAAAGCAACAGAATCCAACAGTTTCGTCTGACCGCATCCGACGGGGGTGTCAGCAGACTCGTAAATAGTAACTTTTGTGTTGCAGCCGACACGTTGGTGCGAGCTGGTCACGGCAACATTCCCGGTTGCAGTGTGAAGCGGAGCGGTGCGGCGTGTGGTGACCTCAAGACGCGATGCAGGCAGCGGCTCGGTGACTGTCATCCAGAAGCATCGGTGAGACCAGGGCTGCGGTGCAGAGTGAAGGTGGTGCTCGATGCGGTGCTGAAAGATCATGGTGCAGGCGACAGAGTCGGTTGTGGGAAGCCGGTGTCGGTCCGTCTGGACTGTGGTGTCGGATGGGGCGGTGCGTCATGTGTCATGTGACTTACGAATGGTGTTCCCAATCAATCAATCAATCAATCATTCGCATTTATAAAGCTGGTCATGGTGAGGGATGAGTCCAGGATGAAGCCGAGGTTGCTTGCGTGGTCGGTGGGTTGGGGAGTGCTGCCTAGGGCGGGGGGCCACCAGGAGTCGTCCCATGCGGTGGGGGTGGGGCCGAGGATGAGGACCTCCGTCTTGTCGGCGTTCAGTTTCAGGCGGCTGTCTGTCATCCAGTTCGCCACTTCCTTCATTCCTTCATGAAGTCTGGTCCTAGCTGAGGTGGGGTTGTTTGTGAGTGATAAGATGAGCTGGGTGTCGTCGGCGTATGATATAAGGTCCAGTCCGTGTTTGCGTGCGATGTTCGCCAGGGGGGTCATGTAGATGTTGGAGAGAGTGGGGCTGAGGGAGGATCCTTGAGGTACGCCGCAGATGATCTCCGTGGCTGTGGATCTGAAGGGGGGCAGGCGGACTCTCTGAGTCCTTCCATAGAGGAAGGAGATGATCCATTTGAGGGCCTTGCCTCTGATGCCGGCGTTGCTGAGGCGTCGTATCAGGGTGCGGTGGCAGACCGTGTCGAAGGCTGCGGAGAGGTCCAGGAGTATGAGGGCCACGGTCTCACCCTTGTCGGTCAGGGCTCTGATGTCGTCCGTGGCTGCGATGAGGGCGGTTTCGGTGCTGTGGTTGGTCCTGAAACCGAACTGTGTGGGGTCGAGGGAGTCGTTGGTTTCCAGGGCGTTGGAGAGTTGAGTGTTGACAATTTTCTCAATCACTTTGGCGGGGAAAGGCAGGAGAGAGATGGGCCGGAAGTTTTTGAGTTCGGTGGGGTCTGCTGTGGGTTTCTTTAAGAGGGCGTTGAGCTCTGCGTGTTTCCAGCTCTCCGGGAAGGTCCCAAGCCACGATGGGGTCACAGAAGTCATGGTCAGTGTGCAGCGATGGCTTTGGTGAGACCAGGGCGGCGAAGTGAAGCGCTGCGGTGTGGAGTGCAGTGCCCACAGGTCACGTTGCAAGCAGCGGCTTGGTGGCGGCAGCGGTGGTGGTCTTCATCGTAGGTGAGACCAGGGTTGCGGTGCGAGATGGGGACGGTGGCCTCTGCGGTGCCTTCAGGATACAGAGCCTAGCGACGGACTCAGTGACAGAGTCGGCTGCTTTCCCCCCTCTGTGGCAACTGAAACCACGGTTCCAGGGGCAGTACCCAGAGGTCGGTTAAGTCTTGCAGTCCCTGAGACTTCAGAACAGGAGGCAAGCTCTACTTTAAGCCCTTGAAGATACTCAGCACAAGTAATGAAAGTTAAGTCCAGTCCTTTCACTGCCCAGGCCAGGAGAAGCAACTGCAGGCTAACACAGCAAAGTAACAACACAGCAAAGGGGCAGTACTCCTCCTAGCGGTTCTTCCAGCTCTTCTTCTTCGCAGTCATTGATTCCAGTGAGTTCTCTGAAGTCTTTTATCTCTCTGAGAAGTCCAACAGGAGGCAAGCTCTACTTCAAGCCGATGGAGAAAACCCTAACAGCAGGATGATAAAAGTACAATCCAGTCCTTTCCCTGTCCAAGATAGAAGCAGCAAGCAGCAGGCCAACACAGCAGAGCATGCAGCAAAGTGGCAGTTCCTCTTGACAGCTTTTCCAGCTCTTCTTCGTGGCAGGTTCCTTAGTTCAGGAGTGATCTAAAGTTCTGGGTCTGGGCCCCACTTTAGCACAAATTTCTTTATTCTCTGGTGGCAGAGAAGTTCTTTGCTCAGCCAAAACCAGTTCTGTCCTCACTGGAGCGGCTTCCTGGCAGGAGGTGAAGTCAGTATTGTCCAAGGCAGACAGGGCCTATTCAGGTGCAAGGGAAATCTCCTCCCACCACTCTAAATGCAGACCAGGCCTATTCAGGTGCTAGTGAAAACTCCTCCCACTACTCTGAATGCAGCCCAGGTCTATTCTGCCCAGCCCTAACTCACTCAGGAAAGGCAGGACACACATCAACCCCCCACCCTCTAGTGGCCATCTGAGAGAATGCACATCCCCATCCCCTGTCACTCCAAAGCCAGACAGTCAATCCACAAACCAGCAGAGGCACACGGGATGACTAAGCAAGAATATACTCACTTTCTAAAAGTGGTGTTTTGAAACACACAATAAAAAAATCATCTTTACTAAAAGATGTATTTTTATGTTCAGAGTTCAGGCATACTAAACTCCAACTTTCTGTCTTGTCCCAATGGGAAGTTATATTTATAAGATGTTATAAATAAACTCCCAGTCTACACTATGGGGCAGATATTCTTTCCATAGTGTAAAACAAAATGCACTGTAATTCACTACTAGGACATGCCACACACGTCAGTACATGTCCTACATTTCACATACACAGCACCCTGCCCACAGGAGTGCCTTGCGCCTACCTTAGGTTTGACTTACATGAAAGAAAAGGGAAGATTAGGGTCTGGCAAGTGGGTGCACTTGCCAGTTCAACATGGCAGCACCAAACTGCACACAAACACTGCAGTGGCAGGTCTGATTTATGTTTACAGGCTGCTCATCTGGGTGGCACAATCAGTGCTGCAGGCCCACTAGCAGCATTTGATTTGCATACCCTTGGCACACACAGTGCTCTGCACTAGGGACTTACTAGTAAATCAAATATGCCAATCATGGAATCACCAATCCATAAACTCAATTTACATGGAGAGCATATGCACTTTAGCACTGAATAGCAGTGGTAAAGTGCCCAGAGTCCTCAAACCAACAAAAACAGGGTCAAAAACAGGAGGCCAAAAAGCAAAACATTGGGGGTAAACCCGCTAAAAAAGCCAAGTCTAACAATTCTTCTATGAACAACGTGCTGGTAGTAGATCCCCACTTGCCTGCCCTGGTTGCATTTAACTTCTGAACCAAACGTTTCTACTCAAACAATTTAAAAATGATAATAATACACTTCAGCCGTTAATCATCAAATCTCCGTATTGCTGATTCTTCACTATTCTTTGTTTTGTATTTGCTGAAACCTATTATATGATTTCCAATGTTCATTGATATGTTTATCCATCCAAACATATTCCATGTATTCAATATTAATTCTGTTCCTACTACTCAATGCATTTCAGGTCTAATAACATTTATTCCGGGGATCTCTAAAGAGATGAAAACAAAAAAGTCTGTCAACAGCGAAGACAGTATCTCTAATTAAGCTGTGATAAAGTGAAGTGCTACCAATTGAAGTAGGACACACCAAATATCCAAGTTCTCTATGGAAGTCTATAAACCAGGCGAAACAACACCTTGCAGGTTTAACATCACCCGCAATCCGAGAAGTGTGCTTGATGTTTCCATGAAATTACAGCGTTTGACAAATCACAGGTGCCCCCAGGTGAACAATTACTTCTCTTTAGTGCCTAGAAAGCATATGCAAACACTGCATGCTTATACAGACATGCAAGCAAACTAGAATGTAAAACAAGTACCTGACAATTAAAACTCAGAATGTGCTCCACCTACCAGTACTGATCAATGCGACTCAGCGAGTCAAAGAACGCTGATCATGTTCGCCATTACTGCTGCAATAGACGTGATATGGAAGTGTTTTCCCATTCGGCAATATTAACCTCAGCTGTCCAATGACAGAGGATGTGTACATACGTATCCCTCGAGCATAAATGTTTTAAAGGTGCCTTCCCACAATATCAATAATGATGCTGTGATCTCGTATAACCACTGTGATTCATGCCATGAATGCGTGTGTGCAACGAGAGGCAAAGTAGCCAAAACAGTCTGAAAAACATGAAGGTGCCTGCATGGACATACCATGAAAATTATGGGGAAAAAACAGTACATTTCAAACCTAAAATATTATAGTGAAATAGTGTGTATAATAAATCAAATTTACAAACATATATGCATATAATATAGTAATCTTCAGCAAATGACACACTGTGTTAAAAATTATAGAAAACATGCATATTCTAATTTATCATTCATCTGGGATGGATGCATAGTATCTATTTTCTCAATCCAATAAAATTGTGTTTGAGACAGTGTGTGTGTCCTTATCTGGCCTGCCTGTTATGACTTCAAAAACTAAAACTGCAATTAAGTCACATTGTGACCTGCTTCCTGCCACTTCATAGCCACGGTTGAAGTTTTAATTTTGTTTTGAATGTGACTTTTATGTTCTGTGATGCAGATTTTGATTTTTCTTTCAGTTTTCCCTACATGTAATTTTCCACATGGACATTTTCATGCGTATATGACATTTTTAGTGTCACAGATCGCTGAGTGTTATAACTGAATGGTGTTACCTTTTGTGGGATGTGCTATAGCATTCCCTCCAATGACATTGTTGCAATGAATACAGTTAAAGCTCCTTTGGGTTCCTTTGTGATGTTCCTGGTTGGTTAGTTTTTTTAGTGGAGAAAATCTCCTTGATGTTTCTGGATCTGCTGTATGTGAGCCCAGCGGATTCAGTATTCCGGGCGTTGGGTACCTCCATCTCAGTACGACGACATGCTTGGCTTCGACTATCAAATTTGTCCTCTGATGTCCAAGTTAATCTAATGTATCTTCCATTCGATTGTTTTAGACTCTTTGGATACAAGGCTGACTCTGCACTGGAAAGGTTTAAGACCTGCAAGGCCTCCGCCAGATCCCTAGACCTACAGCCTCTGCGTGCTAGAGATTACAAAGGCTTTTGCCATTTTCAAGGTTTTGGAAGAGGGTTCTCCTTTTGTCCGCAACAATACCTGCCGTTGATCCTGCATCAGGAGCTGAACCAACTTGTGAGCCAATACAGAGGCAGAGTTAAAGCGAACATGCGAGGATCTGCGCTAGAACCCTCCTCTTCCTCCCCAGAGCCCATGGAAATCAGGCTAAGTTCACTTCATCAACCTCACACGGAGCCTTTGGAAAGAAGGGTGTCCTATTTTCTGTAGGCCTGGCAGGGCATCTTTTTGGACCAATAGGTCTCACAAATTATTGAAAAGGGTTACTCGATCCTCTTCCTACAGATTACCCCTACTATTCCACCCTCTCTGTTCTCCCCTCCTTCTGATCACCTGGTCATTCTGCAACAAGAGGTAGCAGTTTTCCTTCTCAAATGAGCAGTGGAGTTAGTGCCAGAGAAGGAAATGGCCAAGGTTGTTATGCATGTTACTGCCTGGTTTCAAAGAAGTACGTTGGTCTGTGCTCTATCCTGGATCTCAGGATCCTGAACATCTTCCTCAAAAAGGAAAAGTTCAGGATGCTGACCCTTTGCTCAGGTTCTACTGGCGTTAGAGCTTGGAGACGGGATGGTGTCCCTAGACTTGCAAGATGCGTACTTCCACATTCCTATCTTGTAATCTCATTTAGAGTACTTGAGGTGTGTGGTAGGCTCTCTACACTACCAATTTGCAGTACTACCATTTGTTTTGACATTGGCACCTCAAGTCTTCATGAAGGTGGTGGTGACCCATCTCAGATGATAAGGCATCCTCCTCTTTCTGTACCTGGATGACTAGCTCCTCAAAGCTAATTTTATGTGGAGTAACAAATCCAGTTCATAGGGTTGGTACTGGACACCAACCTTCTTTCTCCCTTCCCACTTTCAAAGAGAGTCTGAGATATCCTGGAAATTATTGAGTTCTACCAGTCCTGTCCTAAGAGCCCTGCGATTCCTGAGTCTACTGTATTCCTGTATTCTCCTAGTAAAGTATGCATGTTGCCAAATTACAATCCTGTAGCAATGCCTCCACAGGCAGTGGCTTATGTACGGGGAAGATCTGGCAGACTCCATCGGGATCCCCCCACTGTTGCAGTGCAAGTGGCTTGCTGGGGGAACAAGGCAAACCTGATGTATGGAATGACCTTCACTCCTCAGCCAGCTGTTTCTATGGTAGTGATGAATAACTCCACCTTGGGGTTGGGTGCTCATCTGGTGGATCTGGAGATCAGGGGCCTCTGATCTCCAGAGGACCATTTGCTTCACATCAACCTGCTAGACTTATGGGTGAATCAGCTGGTGCTCAGGGCCTTCCTCACCTCCATTGTAGTTTGGTTGCTCCATCCAGATGATGACGAACAATGTGACGGTGATGTGGTATTTCAACAAACAAAGGGGAGTAGGGTCTCACCTCTTTTGCCTGGAAGCATTGAGAGTGGTTTCTTGGGCACACTGCCAAGGGATATGGGTCATCGCCAATCACCTAGTGGGGTCTCTAAATGTCAGAGCCAACAGTCTTAGCCGATGTTATCTTGCCGATCACAAGAGGTGTCTTCTGCTGGAAGTAGTTCAGGACATGTTTGTCAAGTGGGGCACTCCTCATGTGAACTTGTTTGCTTCCTTGGAAAATAATCAATGCCCGCAGTTCTGTGCCCACCAGTTTCTGTTGAGGGGAGTCTTCCGGAATACGTTTCAGTTTGGGTGGAACTTTGAGCTGCACTATGCATTTCCCCCATATGCTTGATTCCACGGGTTCTGAGGAAGATTTGACAAGACCTGGCCCAAATCATTCGCATAACCCGGGATTGGCTTAGAAGGGTGTGGTATGCAGACCTCTTGCACTTCTCCACATGTCCTCCACTCTGCCTGCCATTCAGACCAGATCTTCTCTCCCAGATGGGGGAATGGTTCTGCACCTCAATCTCCGAGACCGCCACCTACATGCTTGGAGATGGATGGGGACAAATGAGCTCCTATCAGCTGCCACCAGAAATTGTAGACGTCGTTTTATTTGTGCGTCACCCCTCCACCAAGTCACTGTATCCCGGCAGATGAGGCAACGTTGTTGCAAGGTGTGCAGACAATGCTGCGGATCCTTTTCAGGCCAAGTTATCCCTTTGCTGCAATCTGCGCTTACCCTGCCTTGAGGGGATGCGCCATTGGCACTGTGAAGGGTTATGTAGCCGCCTTGTCTGCCTTCCTCTGTTGTTATGCGTTTTCTCAAGGACCTGACCAACCTTTTTCCTCCCACTCCCTTTGTTGTTCCTCAATGAGACTTAAATTTGATTCTTATATTTTTTGATGGGGACTCATTTTGAGTCCCTTCACAGTTGTATCCTTCGAATGTTTATTCTCAAGAGTGTGTTTTGGTTTCAATAATATCTTCTAGTGAGTTACAAGCCCTTGGCTGTTGTACTCCTTTCACTACATTCTTTCCCCAAAAAGCTGGTTTGGCGAACCAGGGCTGCTTTCTTTCCCAAGGTTGTCATTCCCTTTCATCTTGTCTAGTGCATTACTCTTCCAACCTTTTACCCTTCTCCTGAGCAGTTGCATCAGTTAGATGCTAGGCAAGTGATCAACTACTAACTAGACCGCACCAAGGGACACAGGTTGGATGATCAGCTCTTCATTGGCTAATGTGGTGCCAAAAAGAGAAAGGCGGGCCAGAAAAGGACTCTATCAAGATGGCTCATCGTCTGCATTAAAACTCGCTATACCGTGGCCAAGACAGAGCTGCCTGTGGTGATCCAAGCTCATTCTACCAGACCAAATCTACCACTTCTGCTCTTGTGCGGCCTCCCTACTTACATTTGCAAACCACTATTGTCTGGACTCAGAAGTGAGAAGAGATGGGCACTTCGCTAGGTCTGTTCTGCATGCCTTCCTAGGATACTCATCCAGCAACCCTTCTCTTAGGTAGGGTATTGCTTTGGAATCTCAGGACTAAGAAGGGTAAACGCGGGATCTGGCAACAATGTTCACCTGGCAGTCAACACAGTAATATCAATCATTAATTTAAGGAGTGGTGCACACAAGGGAGGAATGTTTACCCTACATTCACATTCAGATAGCTTGTGCCCGGAATCCTAAATAAAGTCATATGAATTCCCTCGGCACACACTATATATGTGATATATGTTAAAGTTTACACAGTATTGTGTTTATCAATAATCAACTCTTGAGTATTTCCAACTCCACACAAAAGTTTTGTGGACTTCAAAGTTCCTTTTGTTGTGGATATTTTTTATGTTGAAACAGCAGATTCTTCCCAGTAGCCAACACGTTATTTGTTGAATGTATTGACTTTATCAGGGCTTAGTATTTCTCTGTGTGATCAGTATACAGCACTGCTGTGCTATATAAGGGAGGCCAGTAATCCACCTTAATCTATTTCTCAAAGCTGTATATCAACTTTGCAGGACATTAGGTCCCAAAATCACGGTCCAAATGGAAGATCAGAAGACTGGTCTGTCTAGTGAAAGTAGGTAGTACAGTCAATTCTATAGTGAAGTATGCCAGTTCCATATGTCTAACCTCAAAGTATTTGGTGTTGCACAGTGTTTGTGCTCTGTGTGTGTCGGTGTTCAGACCCTGATTTTGGGAAAATATCCACAATAAATTAACTTTGGCGTCCAAGTTTTGGAACATCAAAACATTTGTGTGGAGTTGCTTTGGAATCTGTTCTATAGGTGAGGAATCTACAGGTAGAACTATCCATCAGTGGAAAAAGTTACGTACCTGTGGCAACAATCTTTCTGGTGGATATTCTATCTACCTGAGGATTTCTCACCGACCCACCCACCTCTCCGTTTGATGGATGATTAATAGAAAATATTATTAAGATCCCATTTTGCATTCTTTTGTACTAAAAACGTTTTCACCAATGTCATTCTGCCCTCTCACCTCGAAGACTTGGAAAAAATGGAGGGAAACTGAAGTTGGTGTGCCATGGCAGATGCTATGTGTCCTTGGAGTTATCTGGCATCACTTCCAGCGCTAAGTCCAGCATCCTCTGCTGGCAACCTCAAAGCTTTGAAGTTTCCGGATCAAGTCTGACACCTAAGGTTGTTCTACAGGGGAAGAATCTGCAAGTAAATGGAGTATCTGCCAGAAAGATACTTACTGCAGGTAAGTAACTTTTTCTTTATGTATACTTTAGTGTGTTTTCCTAAATTGGAAAGGTATGCCCATGCATGCACCCCGTACACACTGTGTCACTTGAACCAAGCTATAGCTGGCTGATTAGCACTAACTAGGGTGATACCAGTCCTGTGATGCTCATGGTCCAGTTCAGGGAGGACCTGTCCTGGCAGTTTGGGGTCGACTGTTTCTATTGAGCAGGGTCATGACTGATTTTCCTATGTCTGTGTCCAAACTGAGGTGACATGGTGTGCAAAATAATGATGGACTGGGATGTGGCCCTGGGTTATTACCAGTAGCTGAGATTAATTTAAGCAATCCATCTATCACTTTTTTTTTACTATAATGCCAAGGCGGTTCATGGTGCCAGCTCCATTGTAGGCACAACACACAGATTCCTTGCAACGTCACTGGAGCCATAAAGCACCGCCATCCAGCGGGCTAATGCCAGTTCCCATTATTCCGTGCCATCGATGCGGACCTCAGCTCTCTCAATTCTCCTTTGGAGTTGTTGATGTCATTGCATATTACCAATATTCTATCACTGTGGTATAGTTTTTTGCCTCAAAATGTAGGGAATGTAATGGTGAGATGTCTATCACAGACCCCTATGAGATCTGCCTTTGATGCAATAGGATCTGACCATGATGTGAAGGCCTGCAATTTGTGTCATCGGATGCATCCCAAGGCAATTAAAAAGAAGAGAGGCCAAGATGTTTATGGCCAGGGTGTGAGATGAAGTGCGTAAATCCATGCCATGGTTAAGGTGAGGGGGTGGGCCGAACTTGCATAGTTTCACTCTGTGGAAGTCCACGGAGTTACATAAAAACTCTGCGAGACACTCTGGAGTTCCTCAAGCATGCAGAATAGGCAAGTTCTCCTACTTTTTAGTAACAGGAGGTTGTTCCGCACTGCAAAATCAGCACGAACGGCACCACGTGGCACGCCAGAGGGTGATGCTTTTTTGCTGCTGCTTGAGTAGATTTTATACTCGAGCAGCAGCGTTCTTACTGTGATCTAATGTGAGTGCCCATGACTGCCCTGTTGAGAAAGTGTCACCGGCTGCCATCCTTGGGGTAGAGTATGCCGATTCTCGCTTATGCTCACCAACTTAATGTTGGTGAGCCATGTCTGAGAAAACGCTGTGCCCCGGTGGTTTACGGAGTATTGCCGGAACTCCATGTTGCAAGTGTAACGCAGAGTGGGCAAAACTCTGCAAACTCTGCTGGCAGAGCAGAATTTATCACCCACCCCTTGTCAAGGTCACCAAAGTCAACGAAATCCTCTTAGAAAAATCACAAGGAGGAGAGGCGGCATGAGTCTGGATGCTATCTTACATCAAAAGGTAAGTCACCAAGAACCCCTTCTTAGCCTCAACCAAGGCTAGAGCAAGATCCGACATAAGAACCCATTTAGGATCCAGCGCCTACTGTACCATCTGACCCTCTGGTCCTGGAGTTGCTATTCTGGCACGATTCCAAGGTCCTAGGCCAGCTTTGTCAACCCTGAGTTTCCCACTCCTGGGGTGGATTTATCGATGTTTCTGAACGCAGTGTTCAACATCTTCAGTAGATGCGTGATCCCTCTGGAGTGAGTGGCCCATGGTCCGATTACTTTGACTTACAGAGGTTTGCCATCGCTATACCACTCGACGTCCTTTACACTGTTTCTGCCATTGCCTCTGGTTACATTGGCTGTGATCCTGACACCGGTGCCACCACACCCAAAGTGATCAGTGTTGTGTCTGATGCCTCCTTCGTTAACATTCCATCTTCTTCATTTCCTGTGCTACAGTCGACCCCTGCGGTGCCAAAGATGAAGCTGTTGTTGCCCCAGTCAACACTACCAGCACCAATACCAACTCACCCATTGTCTCCTACTGCTGAACCAAATCCATGGGTGCCTCAACCCACCTGGCTGGAGTCCTGCAATTGATGGGCTTTCCCCTCCATCATTCCAGGAGCTAGACGCTCTTGGAGGATGGTAGATTCTTCTTCAGAGAGACATATCCACAGAATGAGCTAAGTGCAGACGATGATGGGGATAGCCAGTTCTCACTGGATCAGCTCTTTGCAGGCCTCAAAGTTGCCAGAGAACTTGATATCGCCCCAGAATAGGAACAAGACTCCCTCCACCAGATATTGCCTTTTATGCTGTTATCAGTGGGGCAGCGGACATGTTGGACCTTCAACTCCCCTCCACTGAGACAAATTATGACCTACACATTGTGGTCCTGCATATAGTGAACTGTGTCTCGGAACCATTATACCATTCTATGAGGACCTGACAGGGCCTATTCTTGTAATCTGGGAGATATCAGCAACTTCTTCTGCATTCTCAAGGTCCATATCAAGGCACTACATACCAGCTCCAGGTGATCCAGCTTCCTCTCCTCCAATCTATCTCCTTAGAGCTTGGTCGTCCATGCCTTCTTGTTTTGGTGATGCAGCGCACACAAGGTAAATTGTTTTACTTATTTATTTACTTACTTTACTCCGTTGCCCCGTATGTCGGAATCTACTATCCCCCCACCCTACCCCTCCCCTGCACCGATCCACCGCCCAGTAGCACTCCCTCTGCGAGCCGCCACTGCATGTACCCACCCCCTGGTAGGGGACTGCATGGAGGATCTATTCAGAATGTGTGGAAGTATCCCTCAGAAGAAACAGTTACTTACCTTTGGTAATGCTCTTTCTAGTGGATGCCCAATTTACCTTAAAATTCTTCTCTGAACCACCCTCCTCCCCATTGCATGGCTGATTATTTGACATGTCCTCTAGTTGAGGTATTAGCATATTAAGAAATACCTCACCTGTCTTCCTGATGTTAGACTCATTTGTTTGCTTGGAAGCTTGTAAAAAATAAACGGAAGATTAACGTCAGCACACAGATGACGGCAGGTTATGGCCCCACTGATGTCACAAGGATGCCCCGTGTAGTGATGAAATAGAGACAGCACCACTTACCGGCATGGGAGAGCCATTGAAGAGTTCTCCGATCCGGACTGGATCTTGGGATATTCAGAAGGAGAGGAGTCTACTTGTAGATAGAGCATCCACCAAACAGAGCATTACAGAAGGTAAGGAACTTTTTCATCAGGTCCAAAGAAAGTATTGCTTACTATGATGTGGTTACTTTATCAGAAAGATCCAAGTAGGTTATCCATGGAAGAGAATTATTTGTTTCTAAACTTGCATCCAAAAAATTGTTCTGTATTTGGTCTATAAAATTATGATTCTTTGAAGATCTCCAGTTTTCCAAGAGTCTCGCTTGAATGCTTTTAAAAATTGAAATGTTGCATATTGGAATGGAGACTGGGCCCCTACATGGCTCTGGATATCATGCTCCTCTGCCTCAAATTCCTCATAGCAGGCTATAATGCTTTTGACCCCCACTTCATTAGACGCAATGCTTGTGTGTGTTTACTGAGGTCTTTGTGTAATATGGAGTGAGACCTAGAGTGAGGTTCTGTGGTCAGACGTGCACACTAAGGACACCCTGCCATTGATGAGAGTGACTACTGGAACCTCATAGGACTGTAGAGGACTTACATTGGTGGCAGAGAAATTATTGTAGTAGCAGGGCAGGCCTTTTTCCTGTCGTTTTCTAGGCATGCTCTCAACCTAGAGCAGAATTCTGGCCTCTCTGATACCTATGAAAATATTCTGCCAGCCCCATGCAACCGAGTCTTCAGTCTATCCATGTGAGACATGAGCGTGTGTATCACATGATTTGCAGAGGATGCATGTAGAGGACATGTCACGTGTCTGTGGCCATACTTTGGTTCCATTTTGTATTGTATATATGCTTTTGGTAATCAAAAAAATGAGAAAGAGGGACAGGCAGATAAATGAAGGTCCAGCGCCCATGCTCCAGAGTAATAAGTCACCTACTCAAGAAGGTTGCTGTTCCCATAAGAAATGTGTAGGAGGGGTCGTAGGGGAGAAGTCAGAGTGACTTCACTTGATGCCCTCACACACCCTGATGGATATTTTACATGATACTTTACTTTACTTGGTGCCCTAACACGCCCCGAAGGGTGTCATGCTTCATCATAGGGCGGGGCTCCGAGTCGGGCCGGTGCTGCAATTCACTACAGGTCCCCCGAAGGGTCTCTTTATCGGCGATCTTTTTATTTATGACGCTGTACTATGTGTGTGGGTCAGTGCTAGTTCTGTGATAGGTGAGTTAAAAAAATTACTGGAGGGTATCTAAAAAGAATACATTTAATGAAAGGGATCCCTCTGTCATGATTAAAAATCAAAATGTTGAATGCTGCTTAAGGGTAGTAATGGCCCTCATTAGCTAAAGGATATTGTGCATTTGTGAAAGTGAGATGCATTATGTTGACATGTTTCACGTTTTATGTGGTCTCAGGAGAGGATCCGTAGTGCTTCTTCAGGAGTGAAAAAAGGTTTTAATAATTGAATAAGGAGTGGCCTCATCAATTGAAGTGCCACCAAAAGGACCTTGGAGGTGGTCCGATCTAAAATGACAAGAGGGGTAGAGGTATAAAGAAAGACAATCAAAACAGTACCGCAGTAGTCGTGTCCACGGTGTATAGAACTATATAAACCAAACATGGTACCTGGGGGGTGGACCAAGGTTGTATCTCTGGGCTCAAAATTAAAAACGAGCTCTTGCCACACATAGTCATGGAGAATAACAAAAGATAGATAAGGTAGACGAACAATCGTGAAACAAGTATGGCAGTCAATCACATGAGAAATGTATAATGGTGATGGACGCTTTATCAAAAGCATACTATGTCCATTAGTTAGGGATAATCAAGGTAAGATCGTTCCAGTGCACACGAATGGTGTTAGTGGTGAACATAGTGTGCCAATTATCTATTCATTAATGGAACGAGATCATGATGGTCCTAGATAGTCTCGGTTCTCAGGCATTTATTACAGGTATAGTTCCCATTAATGGCAAATCCTTTTTATTAAAAGGTGATAGTGTCCCATGATACCAGATGGGGAGCAGAGAAGGAGGGGGAGGGGAGGGGGGTAAAGGCGGGGGGGATCGAGTGGGGGAACCACTTACCTATTAGATATAGGTAGATTTAATCATGAGTCAAGCAAGAGCGCGCTAGCCGTCATGATCTGCAAAGGAAAGAAGCGTTATCATTGTATGCCCAGGTGGTTCCATGGTGCGTTTACATTAATCGATTAGAGCCGTAGCACTCACAGTTTTGTTGCCAGGTACAGCCTCTTGCACCTACCCGAACTCTTGGTTACTCGAAGGTAGATGTGGTGGAATGCTTTCTGCTCCTGAAGACCCTGTAAAGGGGTGGGGCTGTGGGCGCATGGGAAGTGAAGTGATGGTCGCGTGGTATGCGGCCACTGACTGTCTGAAACGAGTTTAGTGATTCAGAAAGCAGCAAATGTAGTTGCCATCTTGGAATAAGAGGCACATGTGAGAGTACAAGGTGAGGAGTAAGCAGACATTGTGGGGAATTGGGTGTAGATGTTGTGAGGGGCACTCATTGTCGCCATCATGGAACTAGCGAGAGCTAGTGGTTTATTGTGTGGAACCCATACAAAATATGTAATGGAAGGATCCAGAATATGGAGGGATCCTAGTTTGCAATGTTAAAAAATACTGCCATGGAACAGGTTACTGTATCGATTTATAGTATAGTCGAAGTGGCAGTAGGTATCAGAATCTGCCAAAAGTCATATGGATGATTGAGACAAGTAATAGAGACAAGGATATGTCAACGTTGCAACCAGTAGGAGGACCTGATATGTTTCTTGTAAAGGGGTTCAAGGTAGTTTGAATGAGCTGGCAAATGCACTATACGGCATATATGGCTTAGTGTCTCTGTGGGTAGTTAGAGATGCATAGAGGATCGATTAGAGAGCCACTGAGGGTGGTTTACCTGGATGTGGGCAAATGTGGCTTACTCCAGTATTGGAACTTTCATAGATTCCCATTGCTTGTATCTTTCCCCGTCGTCGAGATGGGAGTCCCCGGTAATAAAAAATACCATAGAGATAGTTACAAAAGAAGAAAAAAGGCCTAGGCCTCATCTCATTTTGTAGCATATCCACCTCTTTTTGTAAAAGAGACCAAATGAAAAGAACAGCTAATCAGAACAGCCTCACCCCAAAGAACCTTCCTGAGAGAGCCTCAGATTTTCTACTGCACGTTGTGCAAGGGAGTCTTCACTGAGTTCTGCTCAGCTTTCTTCAACTTTTTGGTATTTCAACTCTTCAAATCTTCAAAATGTCGGACAAAGAAAAGAAAGCTCTGTTCAAGCCTTGTGCTACCTGCGCCAAGAAGAGGCTTTATGTGGAGGACCAACATAAAGACTGTATTTATTGTTTGTATCCTGACCACAAGCCTACTGACTGCAAGATCTGCAGGACCTTCTCTACAAAGACCTTGCGGGACCGTGAGGGACGTCTGCTCACCTGGTTACAGAAATTGAAGTCAGGGAAGGATCCTGTGTCGTGTGACAGTGACGATGGCTCCTCTGCGACATCCTCAAGTAGATCACAAAAAAGGGGTAGGTCCTCACCTTCAACTTCTTCTGACCCCCCTGCCAAAGCCTTGCAAACGACCTCTGATAGGTCGGACAGGCGTAGTCCCATCAAATCTCCTCACCGAGGTGTAAAGGAGAGGGAAGCACTGGTTACTGAGGTGGTTTTGGGTAAGAAGACAAGCCATGGGTCTTCTGTTACTTCCCCACCCTCTGAGAAACAGAAGATGTTCAAGAAACCAGCTTCTGTTCCACCTGAAAGAAAGGCTGAGAAGAAAATTTGTTCGTCGACGACGGCGACGACATCAGCTCTGTCGACGACAGCTTCAAAGATTCAACCGGCGTCGATTTCAGCTTTGTCGACGGGCTCATCGACAGGAGTTCCGTCGTCGCAAGTGTCTACGTCGATGACTACATTCGACGGAGACGCCACAGACAAAGGTACCCTTGATTATGTCGTCGACGCCTATGATGACTATTTCCACGTCGACGAGGATGTTGACGATGATGGTGTCGACGGTGACCACGTCGACGAGGACAACGACGTCCACAGCTTCCAGCTTCATATTGACAACAGTCTCGGCGACGGTCCCGTCGACGGTGGGCCTTTCGTCATCGAGCCAGTGGCTCCGTCGACGACCCCGTTGATGATTCAAAATGTATCTATTTCAGTAAGGAGGCGCCGCATTACCCCGGAAATGACTTCCCCGAGGAAAGTAACACCTCTGCCTCCTGCACTCTTTTTGGAAGAGGAGCTTTCTGAGGATGATGACGGTCCTTATGAGGATGCAGATAATCCATCACAACTGCATGTAAAATATCTGGACTCGGACTATTATATGGAGCAACATCAACAACAATATGTGCCACAATCTAGGTCCCAGGATCAGTATCAGCCGGACATGGTCTGTGTACCATCTTCACTCTTTACAGACCTCCAATTCATGCTGTCGGATTATAGGAGACGATATCCGTCTCATTCCTCTGGCCAAGAGACAGGTCACATGCTTCCAACTCAGCCTCCAGCTCATCCAGCTTCTCCAGTTCCACCTCAGCACCCTGAACCTCAGGTTCAGGGGCTATCTCAACCGCGACAGAATGTGGTCACTGTTCAAGACGGCTCATTGGATGATGACCAGGGCACTATGTCAATCCCAGTTCCGGACAGGGAATGGGATGATTACATTATTCCGGATCCCGCCTCTCCAACTCCTGTTCCAGCGGATTCTCCTCCAGCTGAGATCAGAGGTTTCCACAATCTAATGGAGAGGCCATCTAAACGTTTCGATTTACCAATTCCATCGGTTCAATCGGAATGTTTTCTCTACGACTTCAAAGAACCTTTTAAGAAGTCTGTTCGCTCTATTCCTATAGTGGGCCATGTCTGGGATGAGGAAATAAAGGCCATGAAGTCGCCGGCAACGGTCATGCCTGTTCTTCCGCGTCTAGAGAAGAAATACAAAGCTCCGGAAGACTGCCCCGCTTGTCTGGTCAGCCAGCCGAAACCGGACTCTGTAATCTCGCAAGCGGCCCAAAGAAAATCTAAAACTCCAGCGGCACCTCTTACCACGCCACCTGATAAGGAGGGAAGACGACTAGATAATATCGGCTAGAGGTTTTCCTCCATTTCCAGCCTCCTGGTCAGGGCAGCCAATGCTTTGGCTATTCTGGGACGATATGATCGCCAGATGTGGTGCGATCTCTCCCCGTATTTAGACCAGCTACAGAGGAAGCAAAAACTGAGGCAAAAAAGATCTTGCAGGAGGGAAAATGTTCATCCTCTGAGATAATAGATTGTGCAATGGACATTGCTGCTATGGCTTTCCGCTCTCTCGCAGGAGCGGCAGTTCTTCGATGGCAAGGCTGGCTTTGGGCCACTTGGTTTCGTCAGGAGGTCCAAAACAAAATCCAGGATCTTCCGTTCGATGGTGAGATGCTATTTGGAAAGCCCATTGACGACGCGCTGCAGGACATAAAGAAGGACACGGAGACTGCTAACTCCCTTGGGACTTTGCAATACCGCAAGGTTCCTTTCCGTGGAGCGTGAGGAAAGGGTTTTTCTTCATACAGAGGCGGATACCAACAGCAGCGCTATTCCTCCTACTCGCAGCCGTTGCAATCTTACAGGCCACAATATTCGCAGCGTCAGAACCAATCGTCGTCTTTCTCTCGACCATCAACTAGAGGACGACAGGGATGCCAGGGGAGGGATTCCTCTAAGTGCCAATAGCGGCTACCAGGCTCTTCCTACTGTTCCTTCTTCCCCTGTTACACCAGTGGGGGGCAGGACAACACAACACTTCCACAACTGGCAACTTATAACATCAGAGCGGTGGGTTCTAAATATCATCTTGTCAGAACATACACTGGAGTTTCAACACCATCCAGAGCACCTCGCGCCACCAAATCCAAACATCTACACCTTCTACGGCTGGAAGCCCACCAACTCCTCCTCAAGGGAGTTATAGAGCCGGTGCCCCTATCCCAATGGGGCAAGGGATTGTATTCCCAGTTATTCCTTGTTCAAAAGACCGTAGAAAAATGACACCCAATTTTGGATCTGAGGGAGCCCAACACCTATCTCATAAAGCTCTCCTTTCGGATGGTATCCCTACAGGACATTTTGCGTCTCCTTAATCCAGGAGAATACATGTCCACCCTTGATCACGAGTACGCATACTTCCATATTCCCATTCACCCGACCCACAGGAAGTTTTTACAATTTACAGTAGCCAAGAGCCATTTTCAGTTCAAGGTACTGCCATTCGGACTCAGATCCGCACCGCGGATATTCACAAAGGTCTTAGCCCCAGTCGCAGTGTTTCTCAGGAGACAGACTCTACAAGTCTTTCCTTACCTGGATGACTGGTTGATAAAGGCACCGTTTTCCCGAGCAGCTTCAGAGGCAGTCAAAACTTGCACTCACCTCTTCAGTCGTCTGGGGCTTCAGCTCAACAGGGAAAAGTCAGTCCTGTGCCCGTCCACATCGGCCAAGTTCCTAGGTGCCAATCTGGATACGACTTTTTGCAAAGCGTTTCCATCAGAGGAATGGCAGGCAAATCTGATGGCCTCTGCCCGTCGGTTCCAAAGACGACGGTCACTTTCAGTTCGCCTATACAAATCCCTTCTAGGATCGATCTCCTCCTGCATTCCCTTAATTCCGCATTGCAGGCTGTGAATGCACCCTCTTCAAGAACAACTGGAGTTGCAATGGCGCCAAGCAGAAGGCTCTTTCAACGACAAAATAATGGTAACTCAGCCTATGAAGAAGGCTGCCAACTGGTGGACGATCAGACACAATATCTCTCAGGGTCTTCACGGTCACCCCGGCTCCTCTAATTCTTACAACAGATGCCTTGCTAGAAGGTTGGGGAGCGGTATTGCAAGACCTTCAGGTGAGCGGTCGCTGGCAGCCCGAGCACCGCATTCACCACATCAATCTGTTGGAGCTCAGGGCGATTCATCTTGCTTTGCAAGCTTTCCTTCCGTGGATAAGAGGGTTCACTGTCCTAGTCTGTACGGACAACACGACCGCTATGCACTATGTGAACAAACAGGGAGGAACAAGGTCTCGTCCGCTATCTACGATTTCGTGTGGGAGCGTTATCAAGCGCGTCGTGATATTTGTGGACTTACTTTGACTTCCATGGAGCAATTGATTGACCCAGTAACTTCTTTGGGTGTTTGGTGATCTATTCTGTTCGACATGGATCACAACTAATTCCGTGTTGGATTGTACTAGAATTGATGACATCTTTATACAGCCTTTTTGCGAAATTTTATTGAACCTATCTTGACTTGGACGTCGCCATTTCAATCTAATATTTGACTTTTTAGCCTTGTGAAAGTCACAGTACGCATGAGTACGGATGAAACACGTGTTGGCTGTTGAGAACATTTTTTTTACGAATTGGGATACAAGGTCGATGAACTATTAAAAAGAATACGTTTTGTGAAGATTTGAACTCCATTTGAATTGTTTTATGGAAATTTTGGAGCACTCTGGAATTGTTAAAGGACTCTGAGTATATTACTATTCCAACTATTGGCTTCATAACAGGAGTTTGATATATAACTGTTCACAACTTTAGAATGGGTGTGCATTAATAGCTGGTTTGTTTCATTAATGATTTTGGATAAGCTGTCTTTTCAACTTACCAACGGCACTCCTGGGTAGTGAGAGCTTACAGCTTCCTCAGCACCCCGCTATACTTATAGCATTTATATACCGAATACGCCAATAACTGATTTCTAATTACCTCGTTGTTGCTCATGAGGTGCGGTTTTTTCCAAATGTTTTGGAACACTACTAACCTTTTGTGCTATACGCTATCCAAGGAAGCTCAGGAGCTTTGGGAGTGGAGTATCCAACATCAGATATCTCTTTCGGCGGAGCATCTTCCACATGCACTCAACAAGACGGCGAATACTCTAAGTCGTCTCAAATCGGTGAGCCACAAGTGGGAACTGGACAGTCGCACTCTGGACAGGCTTTTTTTCTCTCTGGGGCACTCCGTCCATAGATCTGTTTTCCCCCCCAGAGAACAAGAAATGCCGATTCTACGCGAGCAGGGAACACCATCAGGGATCATTGTGAATGAGCTTTCGATGGCCTGGTCAGGTGCCTTTGTTTACGCCTTTCCTCCGATCCCACTAATTCCAAGGCTTCTCAAGAAGCTCAAAGCGGAGCCGTGCAGGATGATACTGGTGGCCCCGGCGTGGCTGCTCCACTTTTGGTTTACGGAGCTTCTCCTGCTCTCCCTGGATCATCCAATTCTTCTGCACCCGATTCCCTCTCTGTTGACGATGTCCCAGGGCCAAGTGGTGCATCCGGATCCGAGATCGCTTCAGTTAACAGCTTGGCTCCTGAGCACAGAGAATTTCAAAGCCTAAATATCTCATAAGAATGTAGAGAGGTGCTAGCTCAGGCCCGTGCACCAAGTACGAATAAAACCTATCGCTTGAAATGGAAGCGTTTCTGCTTGTGGTGCAAACAGGAGAACATCCATCCTTATTCCTCTGCTCTTTATCAAATTTGACCATACCTTTTGACTTTGGCTAAGTCAGGTCTCGCTCATTCTTCTATCAAGGTGCATCTGGCAGCTGTCTCTAGATTCAGACGAACTTCTTCTGGACCTTCCCTCTGGTCGGCGAGAATTGTGAAGCAATTTTTAAAAGGACTTTTTAGGGTTTTTCCACCTGTTAGACCTCCACCACCTCTGTGGCAGCTCAACCTAGTCCTTACTCAACTCATGAGGCCACCCTTTGAGCCAATTCATAGGGCGGACATTAAATTCCTCTCATGGAAAGTGGCCCTCCTCCTCGCTCTAACATCAGCTAGGAGGGTAGGTGAACTACACGCTCTCACGATAAAGGATCCGTTCTTGCAGTTTAAAAAGGACACTCTGATCCTGAGCACTCATCCCAAATTTATCCCAAAGGTCCCTTCTGACTTTCATCTGAATGAACCGATCATCCTTAAATCCTTTTTTCCTCGACCTACTAATCCAGTGGAATGGGCTCTTCACTCTTTGGATATTCAAAGGTGTCTAAAATTCTATCTCCAGCGCACCAAGGACTTCAAAAGATCTACACAACTCTTTGTTGCGTTCAGTGCCCCTCGCAAGGGATTCCCTCTGTCAAAGCAAGGGGTTGCACAATGGATTGCCAGCGCGATCCAATACTGTCACCAAGCGGCCAGCAAGCCCCTAGAAGGGCGGGTCCGGGTGCACTCTACGAGATCCATTTCTTCTTTGACGGCCCTCTTTGCAGGAGTGCCTATTAAAGACATCTGCAGGGCAGCAACATGGAGCAGTACCCATACTTTCACGAAGCATTACTGCTTAGACTCCTCCACGCGGAGTAACGTTGCAGTGGGACAAGCAGTCCTGAGGAACCTCTTCCATTAAATGGTGAGCTTTCCCTTCTAACCCTCCTTTCTTTTATTGGTTATTAGCACATTTTGTAATTCATGTTATTTACTGGCTACTTGTTTGATATCTTGTGGTTTTAATGACTGTATGCATTTCGCAAGGTTTCAACAATGTATTATTACAGAAAATGTGCGTGTTCTTACTGCTAGCTATTCTGATCCAAGCAATGGGAATCTATGAAAGTTCCAATACTGGAGTAAGAAAACAAGTTACTTACCTGTAACTTTGGTTCTCCAGTATTGGTAACTTTCATAGATTCCCATGCGCCCGCCCTCCTCCCCTGGGAAAGCTCAGCCTTCAGCATATTCTATGGTACTGTTACACAACGGCTACGAAAATCTGAGGCTCTGAGGCTATCTCAGGAAGGTTCTATGGGGTGAGGCTGTTCTGATTGGTTGTTCATTTCATTTGGTCTCTTTTACAAAAAGAGGTGGATATGCTACAAAATGAGATTAGGCCGAGGCCTTTTTTCTTCTTTTGTACCTATCTCTATGGTATTTTTTATTACCGGGGACTCCCATCTCGACGACGGGGAAAGATACAAGCAATGGGAATCTAAGAAAGTTACCAATACTTGAGAACCAAAGTTACAGGTAAGTAACTTGTTTTCTTAGTGTCTCTGTATGTGGAGGGTAATGTCCAGAGGTTAGAAGTAGAGCAGAGATCCGCAAAGAGTGGTATATCTGAATGCAGGGTTGTCATTGTAATTCGATCCAGGGTATATCGTCATTCAGGCCATTAATATGCACGTGTAAGTGGAACACCAAGTGTTGTTCTTTTTTTAGCAGGGTGGCGGCATTCCAAGAGGGGTTGGCCTCTAGGATTGGTCCATGTCAGTTGATCAGTGGTATGACATGTCTCAATGTAATGGTTGTACATTTTAGTCGTGCTGTGGCCGCAGCGGATGTTACTTTTGTGTTCACTGATTCTTGTCTTAATCAGTCTGGTGGTTAGCCCCACATAATGTAGGTTGCATGGACATGTAATAAGGTAAACAATGTTTTTTGTGTTACAGTTAGTATGTTGTTGTATCCAGCGGAATTCGCCTATCTGTAGGTCCTTAGTGTGGCGTATGGAGGCACAGGCACAGTAACTCCAACATGGGTAATGGCCTTTAACTTTTGGTAAATTCCATAGTGTTGTTTGTTGGGTAGTTTTCTGGATGCAGTGTCTGTTATGTACCAGGAGGTCCCTCAGATTTTGAGCCCTCTTGAAAGCGAATCTAGGGCGTTTCAAATTCAGTTCTCCTTTATTGACAACATTCCAGTGTCTTAGAATTATGTGTTTTGTCTTGTTGGACACTTAGGTGTATGTCGTGACACAGGTAATGGTCTCATCTTTGGGTTTTGAAATGGTTTCTCTTAGAGCTTCACAGTGGTTATTGCGAGCTCTCTTCTTGGCAGTTCTAATGACTTTGGTAGGATAATGCCTAGTCTGAAGATTTTTGCTCAGATCATCAGCTTGTTGGTTGTAGTCGCTTGTGTTGCTACAATTCCTTCTCAACCTCAAGAATTGTCCATATGGGAAGTTTTCACTTAGTGCTTTCGGGTGGTGGCTGTCAAAAGGGAGTAGACTGTTAGTTTTTAGTGTTCCAGGTTTCAGGGAAATGAGGAGATCCAGGACAGGGATTTCTTCACTGGATTTAGAATGGGTGAATTTGAGGTAGGGGTCCATCGTATTGATCCAGGGGTGAAATCCTCTATACCCTGTCTCAATCATCTTTATGACTTGGCAGATTCTGATACCTACTGCCACTTCGACTATACTTTAAATCGATACAGTAACCTGTTCTGTGGTAGTATTTTTTAACACTTCACACTAGGATCCCGCCATATTCTGGATCCCTCCATGAAATATTTGTTATGGGTTCCACACAATAAACCACTAGCTCTTGGTAGTTCCATGATGGCTACAATGAGTGCCCCTCACAACATCTACGTCCAATTTCCAACAGTGTCCGCTGACTCCTCACCTTCTACTCTCACATATGCCTCTTATTCCAAGATGGTGTCTACATTTGCTGCTATCTGAATCACTAAACTCATTTCAGACAGTCATGGCCAAATACCACGTGACCATCACGTCACTTCCCATGCACCCACAGCCCCACCCCTTTACAGGGACTTCAAGAGCGAAAGCATCCCGCCACATCTACTTTCGAGCAACCAAGATGTCGGTAGTTGCTAGAGTCTGTGCCTGTCAACATAACTGTGAGTAGTACCGCTCTAATCGATTAATGTAAACGCACCATGGAACCACCTGGGCAGGTCAACTGTTTATCAGACAGAGAGCATAAATTGCCTTTGATTTCTAAGCGCTGAAATACTTATGCCTGATATTGTTCTTCATGCGTATTATTATTCGAGACTGCAAGCTAAATGGATCATTTGAAGTCCTATTTTGTTCATAGTTTGTAGAAGAGCTTTCATTTTACAGGTTTGCATTGTTCAGCATATGTAATGCTTGTAAATTAAATTGAAAATTAACATCACTAGGAATGAACGTAGCACATACAGTTGTCCATAGCCATTGAAATGTACTAAGCCTATTTCTACACTGCCACCTAGGTAGTTTAGGATGTATGCCCTGGTGTAGGTATTAACACCTGTAGTGCTACAGGTAAAAATCCTAGTGGGAGTAGACTCAGGGGCATATTCACAAGGACTTATCTCCGATTTATCTCCACCTTAACGCATCAAAAGCGGAGATAGAGTTAACACCCCATCTGACAAGCTGGTGCAAACTGCAGACATCGCCAGTATACCCGCGATAACTGCCCCAAAATTTATCTCTACGGTGGACACCACCAACTAACCCTAATAAGATGCAGAGTAGGCGTTCCTGTGCAAAAACACACGAAAAAACCACAACACCACTTTCACAACGAACTGCCAGACCCGCGATGCGAGTCAAAACCACAGGATAAGCCGCGGTAGCAGCAGGTATTTAACACCTGCCTTTTGCTGGTGTTAAGCAGGACGACTACCTGCAGCACGAAAGGGAGCTCAGCCAAGAGCCACACCGGAAGACCCACACATGCAATGGAGACAATGATCATACCCATGAGGGCCACAACACCCACCTCAACCACCCCAGGCCCGCCACCACCCCCAGGACCTGTCCCATCCCCCCTCCCCGGGAACACCACAGAGGCAGCATACACAAGTGTGGGGGCTCGTGGGAGGGAGGAGCAGCTGTGTGGCAACGTAACACACAGTGAGGCCGCTCATGTGCCCTGTGCTGGGCATATCATCCATGATTCCCAAGGTCGCAGACGTCCCACCACACCCACAACAGGCCTCTGCCCATCTCCTGTATGCATGCATATGGTGAAGTCCCTGTAGGGATGAAAGGTCCTTTCGTCTGAACTATCAGGCGGTAGCAAAACTGCAGCTCTGAGCAGGAACTTGCATGTGGGCAGCCCCCTCTGACAGATACACTAGCATTTGCTTGCGACTCCCACCCTACGCACTGCCCGACGTGAGACCAACGTGTACACATCCCACACGTACTCCCACCACAGGCCTGCACCCATTGCACACAGACACGGCTCATTGCACCGAGCTGTGCCATTACATTCACAGGACTGGCGCTGGGCAAGCCTGCGCCGCTTCAAGTAGAGCCACTGACGCAATGGTTGACCATCCGGGACACATGCTCGACTCCAGTCACGTGGACCTGTACCGTGCATGTCTGGGGGCACTGCACGTGCACATTTGTGTGGTCCATGGATGTCTGCCTCTCCAATGTGACGGTAGCTGACCTGGATTACGACGTGTGTGTGCGCCCCCTGTTAGCCACGACCAGGAGTGTTAAAGTGATGCCCGTTTATGGCATGCATGGATTTTTGGCATGCAGGCTGGGAACTGGACCTGGGAGATTGCAAGAGTCAACGTGTGCACTGAGCACATTGAGGCACTACCCGATTGGGCTTTGGTGCACATTGGGTCAAGTGGTTGGAGTCAGCACATCTGTCCGGGTCAGCTGATGGATTACGTCGACGACATGTCAGATGTGGTGGACAACGATCGCTCATTGGAGATGTTGGCCTATGCAACTGCACTCGCGTTCATGGACGAGTGACAAGGTACCTGCAGCCACAACTGGATGTGACCCATTGCACGTGTCCCGACGCCTGGGAATCTGGTCACATGTCACATGTCCCAAGATGACACTGGGCATGGCTGCATTGGCCTGGACTCCTGTTCCAGGCGCGGACAACCAACGCGGGTTGGCACTGACTTGTGTTGGTGATGGACTCCCCTAATGTGGACATGGGCGCTTTCGTACTTTTCTCATTCAGACATGCTGCTGCATTGGTCTGTCTTTGGTGGCACTTCTCTTGGTCGTACTGGCACGCACTTGTTGATAAAGTTTCCTCACTTTCACTTGTCTCCAACTGTGTTGTGTCTTGATTTCTATGCCAATCTGTGTGTCACAGACTCTCTGGCTCCCTGCCATATGTGCATTGCTACCCCATCAGGACTGTGGGTTTGGACTTGTGCATTATCATGTCCCTGTTTCGGGCTTAGCCAGGTGCGTATGGCCGTTTACCAGCCACAGGCGGGTGCACTTGTGTCCTGTGTTAGGTTGTGCAGATGTTGGTGGTTGTACCACCATGTGTTTGGTGTTGGGGTGCTCTGCTTCCTATGTGTGTGTGCTGCATTATGTGTGAGATGTCACTTCAGCTCTGATTTGGCTCACCCTTCTCCCTTTCAGGCAGTTTGGTTTTCACTTCTGTGCTTGTTCAGTGGTGTGATTTTGCCGGGTTGTCTGACTTGTGCTCCTGGTTGGTGTTGTTACTCTTGGGCATGGTTTCTCTTCAGTTGTGCTATGCTTAATTGTGCATGTGTGCCATTGTGCCCATTACCCCCCGTCCACCCAGCCCCTGCTTATTCCTCTTCCTGTTGTTGTTGTGTCTTTTGTTTTGGGCAGTTTTCGGTCCCCGAGTCCTGCCACCATCTCCAGACTGATGTGGTGGACATCATTTCCTCCATGTCATCCAGCTTCTGATGTGGCGCTGGACTCCCACCTCCGGTGTGCATTGCTGTCTTCTTGTTGTTGGCGTGTTTCTGGTTGTTTGTGCCTTTCGCATCATTCCGGATGTTCTGGTTTACTTCTATTATCCTCCTCCGCTCTCAGGCTGCATTCACGTTGTCCAAGATGGCCTGCCATGTACAATGTTTTGTTGCCAATGGGGCTTGTGGGGTGGTCTGCTGGCTCAGGTTGCCTCCATTGTGCTTGGATGTTGTTTTCTGTGTGGTTTGTCTTTTTTTTTAGCCCTTTATTGTGCTTATTCCCGCCTTCCATGTGTATCGCGGGCCTGGTGGTGCTTATCCCTGCTTTCCTCATCGCGAATGGGCCCATCGCATGTTTTTTTGCGTTGTGGTTTGTGTTTTTATCTCCGTCGAGGTGGTTGTATCGCGGACATTGTCCACGGTGTCGGCAGACTATCGCATGGTACCGCCTTGTTGTGAATTCCACGTTGACACTGGGTTATTTTCCCGCGATAGGCTGCGATGTGTAAGGTTACGTTAACATTTTATGGTGATGTTTAGCACATGTTCTTGTGAATATACCCCTCAGACTTTTGCCCTTATGAAAGTAATAATTTATTACAATTTATTTGGGGTTATGACACTATTATTAAAGAGCCAAGTGAAAACTCAGTATGTGATATGCACCATTTAAACTATTTATGTTCCTTTTTTTGTTGTTGAGAGGAAAACCGTACTACTGTTCGAATGGGCCTATTTGAACTCTTGAACAGCATGGTTGCCTTCAAAGAATCGTCTCCAGATTAGGGCCAGGAGCATGGTGGGCATTTCAAGACTCTCAGCAGGTTTTGTCTTAACCGGATTGAGCTGAGCCAAAACTCCATGAACTTAAAAATGACATTGGGAAGAGGACATTAGCTCCCTAGCCACACATAAACTCTACATCAAACCACTGGAGCCTCTGAGACTGAATATTGTATGATGTTGAAGCAGAGAAAAAAATATTGTAAGTACATGTGTGTATTTTTAAATAAATGCATCATTTTCTTTTTCGGGAGATTCGTATTCTCTGCATTATTATCTGGAAGAATTCAAATGTAAGATCTTGTTTTATTTTCTATACTTAGCACGTTCTTTCTTTGCCCCCCCCCTCCTTCAGCCAAACTTATTTGATATCTCTGTTCGTTTAAAAAGTTGCTTCCTGTTTAATCACTGTGTTTTTGAATGAATTTCTCCTAGTTGGGCAGCATGGATAGGAGGCTTTATTTCCTTCAACTAAATTGTACACATACAGCTTCTGACAATACTACAGATAAAAATTCCTCGTTAAGACCACACTACAACAGAGATCGAACTCTTCGGTGTATTTTTTTAATTGCCACACTTTCCAATTACCCTACTCATCCTTTATTGATATTACCTTGCTTAAAATGTACAATCTGTTTGGCTACATCACTTATTTCAGTTGTATTGTCTTACTGTAATGGGCTGCGTCTCTGTTCCCAGTGGTAATTCCTCACTTTCAGTCCTCTAGACAGTGCTGCAGCTGCTTCTCTGGTCCCGTCAGTAACTCCTCCATTCTAAGTCCTATAGGCAGTGGTGCAGCTGTGTCTCTGTTCCCAGTGATAATTCCTCATTCTTATGTCCTCTAGACAGTGCTGGAACTGCTTCTCTGGTCCCGCCGGTACCCTCTCCATTCTAAGTCCTCTAGACATTGCTGCAGCTGCACTTCTGTTCCCAGTGATAACTCCTCATTCTTATGTCCTCTAGACAGTGCTGCAGCTGCTACTCTGGTCCAGTCAGAAACTCCCCCGTTTTAAGTCCTCTAGGCAGTGCTGTTGCTGTGTCCCTGTTCACATTGGTAATTCCTCATTCTAAGTCCTCTATACAATGCTGCTAGCTGCTTCTCTGGTGCCATCAGTAACCCCTCCCCCCTATGTCCTCTAGGCAGTGCTGCAGCTGTGTCTCTGTTCTTAGTGGTAATTCCTCATTCTCAGTCCTATAGTTAGTGCTGTAGCTGTTTCCCTGGTGCTGCCAGTAACTCCTACAGTCCTCTAGGCAGTGCTGCAGATGCTTCTCTGGTCCCAGTATTAATTCCTCATTCTAACTCCTTTTAAGTAGTGCTGCAGCTGTTTCTCTGTTCACACATCCACTACATTCGAAACCATAATACATAGGTAAAAGGCATTGTCATGTAGAAGGCCAATAATTCTAACTCTCAAAAATGCAAGGCCAATTGTAGTGCAAATGCTTGTTTGCAATACAACAAAATGTAAATAGCTATAAATGAACTGCACACATTCAGCAGGTTAGGAAAGTAAAATGTAAGCACAATTATTTGTAATTCTGAAGTGTGTGGGAAACAAAGATTTAAATAGATCAAAACAAATCAAGACACTTTATGTGATGATGCCCAAATGATAAATAATCACTGAAACCTGATTTCCACATACTGTCACATGTGTGTAATATAGTTCTATCAGTAAAACTGTATGTCTGTGGAAATGTAATGCCCATTTCAATGGAAATTATGGTGACTGTAAATTACATTGTATTACCTCATGATGCTTTAGTTACATTAAAAAATTGCTTGCCTCGCCCACTAAAGCTAGGTGAGTCAGGAAAGTTTGTTGTTCAAAAAATTGGGTCATGGTCCATAAATGTTTGGGAATCACGGATGTAGCCAATTAGTTCATAGAGTATTTTTCTTTTAGTACATAAATAAGTAGTGCATCCCACTTACATAACATTCTTTAAATTGAATATCTCTAACTGCTGGGCGACCGCTGTCTCACACGGTTAAGGTAAGAACAAACCAAGATTAACTAGAATAGCCATGGACCTTAAGGATGGAGCTAATTTGAAAATTAGAACGGTACTGTCTGGAAGCTGAAGGCCAGGTATGACATAGTTTGGGCCCTGCTGACAAGAAATTGTGCCCACGTAGGGCAATATAGCAAAATGAGTCTTGTGTGATCAGCTCTGTGTAGATGGCCTTAGGGTCCTGGGTAGTTGGTGGAGTGTGCATTTTTCCTGCAGGTTTAAGCAACCAAAGGCCAGATGTACAAACATTGAGAATTGTGATTCGCAAATTGTGATTTTTACCGAATCGCAATTTTGAAATTGCGATTCCTAATGTATGAAAGTTTTAAATTAAAATGAGTGCTTTCTAATGGGCTGCAGATTGACCTACCTCATTAATATTAATTAGGTAGGTGCCATTTGTTATCCATTAGGCATGATAGCCATCACAGGGATGGTGGCCTCTTGGGGTCAGAAGACCACCAGGTATGTGATTGCTTATAAATGAAGCAATCTTCTTATTTTAACGTAATTGGGATGCCTTTCAAAAACAAAAAAGTAAACTTCTATAATATTTTTTTAAGAGTAGGCAGTGGTCCATGGGATATGCTCTTAAAATATATATGGGCAGATTTATGATAACTGGCGCATCCCTGCATATCAGCAGGGATGCGCCAGTTATTATGCGCCACAGCTGCGCCACCATGGATGCGCCGCATTTATAATGCGGCGCACCATGGGGCAAAAACGGCACAGATGCGTGACGCATCTGTGCCGTAAAAGTGGTGCATTGCTGGAGTTGCGTCGCAAGCGCGACGCAGCTCCAGCAATGTTCTGGGGGGCCCTATCTGTACAATGCTGCGTCAATCCTTACGCCTGCTTCAAGCAGGCGCAGGGTTTTGACGCAGCATGGGCCTAAAAGTGACTGAGTGAAATCTTGTAGATTTCACTCAGCCACTTTTAGGAGGCGTTCCTGCGCCGGAACGCCCCCACCTGCCCTGGAACGCCTACATGTGGCGCAGGGCTTTACAACGTGACGCATCTCCCAGATGCGTCACGTTGTAAATACCCCGCACCATGGCGCAGGATTTGCGCCGCTGCTGCGTCACAAAAGTGACGCAACGGCGGCGCAAAAGTGGCGCAATGCAACATAAATCTGCCCCCATAGTTTTTAATATTCTCAAAGGGGAAGGGGCCACATTGGGACTCTTTACGATTTGTGAATGGTTATCACCTCCTTTGAAGAGGTGGTAAAATATGAACATTTTGCAATTGTACATACTATTGCGAATCGCTATTTGGAAGAGATGCCCTAAACACGCACCATCCAAATACCAATTCACAAACCCAAACTGTGATTCTGTAAAATCGCATTATGGTGTTTGTACATCGCAAAATGCATTTGTGAGGTCGAAAATGGTCCGGTTCTGCAAATAGGACTGTTTGTGACCTCAAAAATGCTTCCTACATTCTGGTCCCAAGTTGGTAAAACATTTATCGATCAGACCTAGGCACTTTAATCTGAGTATGTGTTCAGCATTAAAATCCAGTGGATATTGCATTCAGAATTGAAATCCTGGCAATATTTCCCCTTTCAAATTTGAATCCAGCATTCTTGGCCACCACTACTTTTTGGGGAGTTTGCCAGTAGGTCCCATAGATAGGCATTTGCAGTAGTCCAACCTGAAATTACCAAAGGCCATTATTTAACGACCAGTGTTGCTAGTAGGGTTGCAGTACAGGGATGCCCTCACCCTTGAGGAGCTCCCCATTCAACACATTGCCAATGAATATCTGCGAGAAATTGAACCATCAAGGCAACCTCACTTATGACTTTGCGTTATGACGCTGGTTGCTTGCAGTGTGATTCATGGCCTCTTTTAACTATTAAACTTCTTAACCGCTTTACTGAAGGTTCAAATAAGGAAAAACAGTGGCTTTTGTATTGCTTGCACTGAAGGCGTCTGAAGGCCATAACCTCCTCATCCGTCTTCCTCGCCACAGTAATTAAAAGTGAACATTCTGCTCCCACAGAAACTCCAAGTAAAAAGCTAAATACTAGTCCCCCTATCCCTCCAATATGGCCCCAGTGGCAACAACCAATCAGGTAAAAGGGCGCAAAAGTCCCAACGTGACCCGTTTTTTTGTTTCTGCACTACTCTGAGTGCTGTTCATGTTCCTGTTGTTCAGGTAAGTTAGGGGCAGCGGTCCTGCTTTAGAGGACTCTTGGGTCCCGTTCTGGGGAGGGGCACTGTTTCATGTGTTTTTATTTGTTTTTCCTCCCCCTTGTTTGGCATTGGGCATTCTCCCCTGTCCTTCTCTAGCGAACGCTGGGATTTGCCGTGCCTATGTATTTGTTGTTGGGTATGCCGAGTCCTGCTTTAGCGGACTCGGCATCTCTTTCTCATTTATCATGTTCGACTCCTGCCTTAACGGAGTCGACGTGTTTTCTTAGTTTTTTAGGCTACCGGGGGAGCTGAACCCCCTCCCGCTTTTGTTTTTCTTTGGTTATACTGCTGCAGATGGTATTAAGAGTAGTAATAAAGTACTTTTTCAAGATGAAAGGGTCATTGCTAAACAGGTGGGGTGATGTTCTGAAGGAGATTGTGCAGCATGTGATTCATGACTGGCCTAGAAAACGTGAGGTGGAAAGAAGCACGCAACCTATTTGTAAGGTTGCAGATGAGCTGACGGTGGAGGGTGAATGATTTATGCGCCTACACAATTGTGTGCCACCAGCTTCTGAGAGACACAGATTTCTTGGTTTGGGCTATGAGGGGCTTTTGGTAATGGGAGTGACTAAAAACATTTTACTTACATCATACTTTGCAACGTATACTGTGGTATATTGTGAAAAGTTACGTGGAAGCATGTCGAGAATTTAGACTTTGTGATACACTGTTAAACACACTACACCTTTGTGCAACTTTAGAGTATTGGTGAGATCTTAGTTAGGTTGTGTAGCCCTTTAAATGTGCCGGTTGATGACTTGAAATACATGGCAGGTTTTGGCTGATTCATTCATTGATAACTTTATTTCGGTCAGAGACCATAAAAGTGGAGATAAAATACATACATACATAGGACATTCAATAAAAAGATAAATATAGATATGTTCTTAAAAAATAGGATTAAACAGTAGGTATCAAAGCTGTTTCAATGATTTAAAATGATTTAAAACTTGTCCTTCGGCGCCACATACCATAGAGGAAACGGGAGACAGCAAATACAATGGGCGGAGAAGTGTCATATCTAAGAACTCTACACGCCTGCACACAGTGTCTAAAACCCAAATTTCTACATATTGGAATAAGCCAAGCTTTGAGTATGTTACTGTATGCTGGGCAAAAAAATAAGACATGGATAACATCTTCTCTGATATGGTTACATGCTGGACAGTTTTCGTTTTCAGTTTTTGCCCATTTCGAGGTGAATGCCCTGATGGGCAAAGAACCATGCCTTAGTTGGACATATATTTTCCTCGCGAAAGGGGGTTGGACTAGATCCAAAAATTTCTCCCACTTCATTTCGAATTTAAATGTGAGGAACTCAGTAGAAAGCCTTCCATAGGAAGTTGAACATTGTAGTGCACGTAGATTTTGCTGTCTCACCAAATTTAGCAACTGGGCCCTAGATATCCTCGGGCAACTCAGCTCAGGGGACCCCCATAACTGGGGCAAACCTATTTTTAATGAGAAGGCCTTAATGTGGGAGAGCCAAGGAATATTTTTGTTCTTTAACTGTTCCCAGGCCTCCCGAAATTCAACTCTAAAGGATACCAGCTCGGGTACTGACCAGAGCCTCCTCCAGTAGAGCAAGGGACGCAGTTCTGCCAAATTCTCAATGGACTCCAAACCCAAATCCATTCGCAAGGGGATGAGGGGTGTACTTGTCAGTAGGCCCACCAAATTTCTCATAAAGGCCTGTTCAACCCTCAGAAGGCTTGTTGCACTCTTGTGGCCCCAAAGTTCAGCACCATAAAGAGATGCAGTCCGAGCCTGGAGGCCATAGATCTCGAGGGCGGGCGCGACCGGTTTAGATATCGATGCTCTCTGTAGCTTGTCAATACCCCCTGCTATTTGTGAGAGTCTAAGAGCAGATTTGGCAATCTGGTGGCCCAGCCAAAATCCCCCGTCAATGTAATCCCAAGGTAGACGAAAGTTTTAACTCGTTCCAACGGAACACCATTCAAAAGAGGGTTCCGGCGCGTGCGCCTCGGGGGATTAAAGATCATAAACTTGGTTTTGTCCAAGTTAATCTCCAAACCTCGCGAGGGGCAAAAGCTCACGAAACCATCCAGGACACGCTGGATGCCCGAAGATGTTCGGGATAACAAAAAGGTGTCGTCTGCGAACATTAATGCAGTCACCCGGCCAGACGCCAATCGAGGGGCATCATTGTCCTTTATTTCGTTCAGAGTATCGACAAGACCATTAATGAATAGACTAAAAAGGGTAGGGGCCAAAACGCACACTTGCCGAACGCCCCTAGAGACAGGGAAACGGTCCGAAAGGGCCCCGTGTCTCCCACACCTGACCTGTGCATAATTTCCAATGTGCAGACGGATCAGGATATTGAGCAGATAGGGCGGAAGGCCCAAATTGGCCAATACCTCCCACAATTTTTTCCTAGGTACCAAATCGAAAGCAGCCCGCAGGTCCACAAAGACAAGTTAGAGGCTGCCACCCTCGACCCTTGTGGTTTTCCAAAAGAGGACCTGGAGCCGGATGATTTGGTCCAAGGTTGAGATGCCGCACCTAAATCCAGCCTGGAGGGTGGACAATAATTCCCGTTCCTCCATCCAGGCTTGTATCCTGTCCAATATAATTCTGCCCATTAGTTTTTGTGTTGTATCTAACAAACTGATGGGCCTATAGTTTGAAGGGATAAGTGGGCAACCTTTTTTGTAAATGGGGACAATCTCAGCCCCCAGCCAAGTGTCCGGTGGATCAGACCCCATAAGGGCCGCGTTAAATAAAATGACAAGGTAAGGAGCCCATATTTTAGGCTGGGATCGAAATAGGTCCCCCGGCAGTTTATCGAGGCCAGGAGCTTTGTTTGGGAGCAATCTGGCTATAGCGGATTCTACCTCCTTCAGAGTAATACTCTCTAGGGGGTTAAAGGGATGCACGCTCGATCCCGACTCTCCGCCCGAGGCCCCCGTCAGTCGACACTCGTGACGGGGGTCTGGGGTAGGGGGCCGGGCGAGCGTCGCAATTCCCTCCTGATTTGGTCCAAGGGCCAGGTTGGAACCTGGCCACGATAGTTCATCATGCTTCGGACATGCACATAAAGCCCCAAAATGAGCTTCCCACACTGAGGGCGCAATATTTGGAAAAGTAGCTTGCCCTCCTCCCTTGGAGCCTGAACTAACAATGGCCCAAAATGTCTTTGCGTCCTTAGTCAGGAGCGCATTTCTCAGCTCTTCCCACCTAGCTTCCTCCCAGTCCCTCTTGGCTCCCTCGATTGCCTTTTTATAAAGCAAACGGAATGATCTAATTTTTAAGCTGTCCCTGGCTTTAATTGCAGTAAGGAGATCCTTCTTAGCTTTCCTGCATGTGACATTGTACCAGGTGTGTATCTTAGCCCCACCACGTCTAGGCCTACTTAGAGGGCAAAAAACATCCCCCAGCACACTGGCCAACTGTCTATGGATGTTTACAGCATGGCCATTTGGTGGCAATTCGGCCATCGCAGCTAACCATGGAATAACAAGCTGATATATTTCACCCAGCCTAGACGGGAAGTTCTGAAAGTAGGGCCAGTTAACCCTACGACGGTTATTCGAGACCATCAGAGGCAGGATCATATTAGTAGTAGAGCCGGCTTCAGGATTAGTCAACCCAAAACTCCCTGGCTTGAGTGTAAGAACTAGGGCATTGTGGTCACTGTCATGTCTCGGATACACTCTAAATTCTAAAAGCCTGTCTCAATGTCTTACTTCCATCATGATGTAGTCAATGATGGACATTTGCGCTACCCTGTTAAATGTGGGAGACCCTGGATGGTCAGGGTCCAGTCTCCCAGTACACGCTCGCAGGGACGTAGCAAGTGAAAATGATTTAATTTGGAGGACCAACCGAGTCCATGCCTTAACAGGAGGGATCTTTGGTTCCGGGATACACCAGAGCAGGTCTTCATCGTCCTGCTCATCTGAGTCTGGATTTGCCAAGGGCTCGAATTGACAGTTAAAATCCCCACCAACAATAATTATAACAGAGGGGTCAAGAGTCTGGATAAAGAGACCTAATGCTTTTATCGTATCTGACTCCTGCCCACTCCTAACTGGCCTAGAATAGATATTTATTATGGCTATTTTTGATGTGTTGGGGGTGTCAGTAACACGCATTGGACATCAGGGGAGTTGGTTGGCATTTGAGTAGCTTGGACGCCCAAATGGGTGCCTATCCAAATTGACAGGCCGCCAGATGGGCGGCCTCTGCCACCAGATACTGCCAGGATGTGAAAAATTGCATAACCAGGACTAACACTCTCCTCTAAGGCCCAGGTTTCCTGGATAAGGCAGATGTCATGTGCTGCCATAAAAGAGCCCCAGTCAGGATTAGATAGTTTGTTTTTTAAACCAGCAACGTTCCACGAAAGGATTTTTATAGTACCATCGGCTGCCTTACCAATGGCTTTTGAAATTCCTAATGCCATGGTTGAGGTACGATCGCAAATGGGGGACTCTAGAGGAAGTCTCCTCTCTGTTTTATCTATACAAGGTGCTTCCCCCCCTACAACAGAAACTCCTCTCGGGAGCCCCACATCCCCCAAGTCACACCCTGCCCACACAACCAGAAGGTGTACCCACTGCAGAGATAGGGGTTTTAATATTTCCCTCCAGTGCAGTTAAAGGGGTAGGTGTTTCACTAGTGTTGTTCGGAACTAGCTCCTTGTCGTGTGGGCGTCAATCAACCTGGTTCAATACACTAAACCTATTTCTGTGCGCAAAGGAAAACAGAGGGGGATTATAGGCATGGAAATCTACCCAATTTACATGTCCCTGGTGCACTCCAGATGGACAACCATTTCGACCCTCGTCATATTTAGCACTTTTGCAATGAACTGGTCTCAAATGAGGCACAGGATAAAAGTATGACAAGTGAATGGGGAGGATTTGAGAATTTAATCTGGAGGGGGACAAACCACAGATAAGCTCAACGGCAGCAGTATCCCTAAAGTTTATTATCACACAATTCCCTGAAATAGTTTTGGGACCCTTCCCAATCCAATCTATGCGTCTTACCGAAAGGATTTCCCCAGAAATATAGGAGGGGAGAGGTCTATTTACATTAAGCCACTGTATACACTTATTTTTTAACTCAATATGGCTTTCGTTTTTTCCCTGGGTTAAAGGTGGAACCCCCGTTAAAACTACAACATACGGTAAAGACTCTGGGGGAAGGTTGATAATTTGCAACTCCTAAGCAGTAGCTATAGAAGATGGATTAAGATTTGTTGGGGCCAGGACATCGGGGGGCCCCCTGTCCAGTCTATGACTTTCACATCCTATTTCCTATTTTCTCTTCCCTGGAAGTGGCTTCTGCATTTGCAGAAGCCAAGGCCGGGATTGCAGCTACATGGGAGCCGTCAGCGACTATAGATGAACTTAGGGGAGAGCTATCTGTTTCCAAAGCAGACTCATTGTTAATGAGGGCCAGTCGTATGCCTTTGTTCCCAGTAGCACTATCAGCTACTAAAGTGCTCCCTGCTTCAGGAGCACTGCCACCTGCTCCACTAGGGGCAGATTTCCCGTGTGGGGCCGTTGGGGGCATTTTCCCCAAACCCCTATTATTAAGGGTAGAAACTAATCTATCAATCCTGGTTACCAGGGGTTTGATATGTTTACCAATAATCTGTTCTAAAAGAGACTGGAAGTCAGCTACTAAACTAGTAACCCACAGCGGAGCTAGCGTGTTTGCTGGGGAAGGGCCTGTAGTAATTAGTAGAGGATCGTACTTTTGGCCTATATTTTTAGTTGGCTTCTTTACAAGTTTCCTTTTCTTGCCTCTAGGCCCCGGTTTATTTATTATAATAGTGTTTGGGGGAGATGGAGATAGGCTTGGGGATGCATGGCTAACTATAGTGTCTGTAGGGACCTGGGCGCAGGGTAAGTCGGCAAATGATGGCGTGAGAAAAGAGCTTACATCTAGAGGGTTTGATACAATTGTAGAGTAGTCCCCAACCTGCTCTACCAGTGGTGCCACAGGGGTAATAGACAACCTTCGTTCTGTGTTTTCGATGGCATTTACCACAACCCCGATGGTTTTTTGGAGCATCTTGTCGATAGCCGTAAGCGAAGGAAGGGGAGGTGCCGTGGCCACCTGTTGTCTCGTCGCGGGGCGGGAAGCTACGGTCTTTTTGTTTTTACCCATTGTAGAGGTTAACTACAATCACAGTCCTGACCAACAAGTCCTTAGTTATAAAGCCCAAGCAATAGGTAGTAAATAGTGAAAACAGTACCTTTTGGGCGAATAACCAGTCTATCAGGGTGACCAATAACGATGTTAGGGAGGTGGCCCGTCCCGGCCTCCTCTGGCCCCTGACGGGCAAGGACGGGCCCGCCCTTGTCCCGGGCTTTGCCCGAGCGCCGCCCGCGCGCGTCCCGCGCTGCGGGGCGCAGTGAGCGGCTTTATGGACCCCCGGCGCTACCTGTTGTCATCAAAGGCACGCGCCGCGGGGCTGCTGGGAGATGTAGTCTTTGCAGGCCATTCCCCTCACGGCGGGTTGCGGGTTGCAGGATGCGAGAGGAGAGCTGTTGGACGCCCTTGCTGGCCGTTTCCCTCACGGCTTATGGGCAGGTAGGGCAGTAGCAAGCAGAACAGTACAGGCGCGTCCCGCGCTGCGGGGCACAGTGAGCGGCTTTATGGACCCCCGGCGCTACCTGTTGTCATCAAAGGCACGTGCCGCGGGGCTGCTGGGAGATGTAGTCTTTGCAGGCCGTTCCCCTCACGGCGGGTTGCGAGTTGCAGGATGCGGGAGGAGAGCTGTTGGACGCCCTTGCTGGCCGTTTCCCTCACGGCTTATGGGCAGGTAGGACAGTAGCAAGCAGAACAGTACAGGCGCGTCCCACGCTGCGGGGCACAGTGAGCGGCTTTATGGACCCCCGGCGCTACCTGTTGTCATCAAAGGCACGCGCCGCGGGGCTGCTGGGAGATGTAGTCTTTGCAGGCCGTTCCCCTCACGGCAGGTTGCGAGTTGCAGGATGCGGGAGGAGAGCTGTTGGACACCCTTGCTGGCCGTTTCCCTCACGGCTTATGGGCAGGTAGGACAGTAGCAAGCAGAACAGTACAGATGGTATTTGTGCAAGGTGGGCATGGAAGTCGATTCACTAAAATCCCTGGGGTAGCAGAAGTGACATCATATACTCTTTGACCTTAACGATGTCACAGGAAGTGACATCATATGACCTTTGACCTTGAAACGTCCCAAGAGGTGATGTCACACGACCATAATTCTTATAACACTATGATTTTTAACATTGTTGAAGTTATATAATTGCACAATTAATAGTCCATATTCTTCTAGGGGCGAACAGCTGAGGGTATCCCATATGTAAGTATTATCTCCAGAAGGCCAGTGCCAACATTTTGCCGAGGGTGCTTCTATATTCCAAGAAGCATGGCAAGTCCAACAGCAGATTTGCAAGCATAACAATACAGGTTCACTTACATTCACTTACTCACACTCATTCTTTCATTAACATTCAGTTGCAGTCATTCATTTTCACCTAGTGTCTTGCACTCGCAGTCACCCTGAATCACTCATTTACAGTTACTTTGACTAACTTACACTTACACACTAATTTTGACACATGCACATACACCTACGATCTTGCTTGCAAACATACATGCTCACACATATATACGCTCTCTCACACAAACTCACCCAAATGCATGCACACATCATACATTTAAAACCATTTTATTTTTCTTACCTCATATGCCACTGAAGGCCCAGATCTTGCTTCTCCACTTTTTATGACACTAATAGTGAAGAGAAACTATTATTCACCATTAATGTAATAAAAGATAAGCAGAAAACAAGGCTAGAGCCTGACACTGACAGTGTGAGACACCCTTGTGTTCTTGGCACTGGTTTTGCCACATCTGAGGCCAGGGGTCACCAAGGCAATGCCAGGGGGGGCAAGGGGCAAGCTAGGGTCACTGGGATTCCTAAATGACGTCCATGTAGTGAATAATACACAATTATTCACTTAATTCACTTAATTAAAAATGAGCTGAAAACAAGGTGGGCGGAGCCATACGTGTCTTCTTGGCGCTGATTTTGCCACCTCTGAGGCCAGGTGTCACAAAGGCTGTGCAAGGGGATGCAGGAAGCAAGCAAGCGTTCACGGTTCCAACCCCCCGGAACCACTAAAAAACGTCCATGCCCCCGAGCCTCTAAGCCCAAACAACTGAGGGTATCATTAGGAAAGTCCGGCCGCCATCCTAATGGAAAACGTGACCGCCCGCCATATGTGCGGCAGTCCCATGGGGGATATTCGGATGCGCCCACCACACTAGTGGGCGCATCACGCATTTCTAACATTGCGGCGGGCGGTGCTTTCAGCAGCACCCGCCGCAATGCCAAAAGTGCATGTTGTGCATATGCATGCACAACGTGGCAGGCACCACGCGGTGCCTGCCATGATGTGCATGCACATGCAGGGGGGTACCATAGGTACCCCCCATGTGCCCCCCCCACCCCCCAACATCCTGGGGGCCCGCAACGGGCCCCCAACTTGAAAATCCGCATGCCTTTACGTGGCGGCAACGCCGCCATGGAAAGTCTTTCTCCCGCCTGCATCCTGATATAGATGATGGTGTCTAGCAGACACCGCCACCATATTAAACCCTTTTACGCCCGGTCGACTTGTCGACCAGAAGGAAAAGCAGCGGACGGTCTTCCCATCCGCCATGGTACCCCCCGCCATACTAATATGACGGGGGAAATGGGTGGCGGGCTGGGAAGGATGTAGGGCGGATTGCCACCGCCATGCGGGCGGTGGCGATCTGCCCTACATCCTAATGGGCCCCCTAGTGTCTATGGTCACGAGGGAAAAGTGAGGATATCAAGGCCCTTGTCTTTTTGGGAGGTGGTCCTCCAAGTAGGTGCCCATAGGTGGGCTCTTTGTAGACTGTAGGGGGCACTGAAGGGAATTTTGAAGCAGAGTAGTAGTTCCAGGCAGAAGAATCTGTGTTCTTTCTACATAATGAACACATTGCATGTCTGAGATACTGCACATGGACACTTGCCTGCTTACACTGCCAAGGGTAAGCAATATATTTATAAACACCAGAGGAGGAAGAATTCAAGGACACTGTATGCTTGCAGAGAACATGTGCTCTGTGAAAAGAAAGTGCATGTTGAGTCAAGCAGCAGCCATTCAAAGACACACAGAGGGTTCTGGTAATTTTAGGCCACTGTGGTTTGAATCAGGTGCTGAGTGAGATAGGCCACAGAAGGTTGCAGAAAGCACCGTAGTCTTAGAATTATTGTTGTACCCACTGCAGAGGGGCGCTGAAAATCGGGACAGATAAGTCTGTCTTGATAGAGTGAAGAAAGTCTGCAAGTGCATTTTTGCCTACAATTCCAGTGGGGCGTTCAATATCGTTTTTCAAAACTATACAGTAAGAGCCAGCATTTCCGCATACAGTGCATTAAACGTGCAAGTACTCACAGGAAGTCCCACATGTGAATGGAGGGGCAGGATGAATACTACTTTGGTTTGGTAGGGGGAAAGCGCCACTTTATGGTGCTGGAAAAGTAGTTTGGATTGCACTACTTTATAAGGTGCCCAATGAGTAGGAATCTGTAGGTCTTTGAAGAACTTTCTTGTTCTTGCAGTCAACGTGGGCGGTCAAGGTTCCAACCAGGGAGACAAGATAACAAAGCCAAAGACATTTCTTAAACAATATTCTGTACATGGTACATCAGCAACCTCACTTGTCCCTAACACCAGGAACCCTAGCAAAAGGGCTCTAGAGGAAGTTGGACTACAGGTCTTGTACAACCAATGAAGCTTTGAGCTGAGCTCTGCCACACCAATGCCCCAGTCCCTGCTTGACCAATATTCTTTGGCCCCTTGAGCTGGTCCCAGGACAGCCATTATGCCTGAGCCTGAAGCCCATAAGGGGCCTCGGATTTAGACACTTATTTGGTTGGTGGTGGGGGCATTTGATAAACCTCCAATTGCAGTTGGCCACCTTAAAAGCTGGAAGCGGCTCAGCCCTCTCTAGACGGCAGAGACGTTGAAGGCATCACCTCTGAAGAAAAGTTGACAGTTTGAAAACTGTAGAATTGAAACGGATACTTTTCAATTACCACACTTGATTTTAGTGAAAAGGCGGGGCTGCAATACGAAGTACTTTTCAAATGCCCCCCAGGGATCTGCAAATGGCTGCTGTCTTAACAATTAACTTCACGCTTTTGTCACCTATTTACGAATTCATTAAAAATGTAAAGAAAACAATTTTAGGAAAGGGAAATAAATGTATGTGTTCGCTCACACGATTTTAAGTCAAAGGTCCTCTGGTTTCAATCTCGTCAGCTTTACTGCTAGACCACCACATTCGCTCTATGATGAAAGTGAAAATGCCCAAAAGCATAAGGCTTCCTTGCCCTGTCTCAACAATGCTGTTCATACCAGCTTCCCACAAAGGTCACCATGTGGTAACTTTCATGGACAGCGTGCAATACCACCAGCAGGGCCGGCTTTAGGGCAGTGCCACAGGTGCGGTCGCACTAGGCGCTGACTTGTGGAGGGGGCGCAGGCCTCATGGGGGGGCATTGTGTTTAGCAATACCTTGTGATTGGAGAGCTGAGGGGAACTTATGCCCCGTGGGATTGAGGGAATCCGAGGAGGCGTCCTGGGGGGGTGGGGGCGCCAAAAATAAATGTCGCACCAGGCGCCACCAGAGCTAATGCCGGCCCTGACCCCCAGCCTAATCTGAGTCCTTCCCTGATGCCGCCCATACCGCATCTCACCCTGGAAATGACTGCCCCCTGCCCCAATGGGAAGGCGGTTCTCGCCCCTTGCGACTGGCAGGCGTCCCAACAGGTGACCAAGGGGTCGCAGTTGCGATCCCTGGCGACCCCAAATTGACGTCCATGAAGAAGGGTTACACTTACAGTATCTGTGTACTATGCATTGTCATGTTACATGTCTTGCACTGTTTATTACTGTGTAATATGTATATAGTTCTCGAATGAGCCTGTATGACAGGACAGCTGTTGTACTTCATGTTGTACTCCACTACTCAGGGTTCTGCAGTTCTGCAATCTAAGTGGCCAAATTACAGATTTTGGAGCCGGTGCGTCGGTCTGCCAGGGCAGAGATTTATTCTGCTGCCCTTGCAGAAGACCTACCACCCTATTTTAAGATCTCTGCCAGGCAGATAGAGATGTGCTTTCAGATGAGCTGCTGCTAAGGCAGCTCCTCTGAAGGCACTACAGTGACTTCCATGTTTAATGCAGCTGCTCAGCAAAGTTTTTTGTTTCTCAAACACAAACTCCTAAAGGAGGTTTGTTTTTGAAAAACAAAAATAAATGTTACTAACACGTTGGAAGTTATCTCTCAGAGAATTCTTAGGTGGAGGACGGGGCGGTAATTGCTTTGCTTTGCCTTCCGGTTCAGGAACACTAGGATTTGCCTCGCATCCTGGAACATGGAAAAGAACGTCGTAACATACTCATCAGTTTTGAGGCAGAGGCTCTGATGGCGAAAACATGATGGTTCATCCCACTCTCATATAGTACGTGAACTGGGAATTTGGCGGACTCATTTGTGGTGGAGTACCCTGTACACTGTACACCAAACTCTTAATAAGTCCCTATATGTTTTCTTCGCTCGGTTGGCAATTCAGACTGCAACATTTTCCATATCATTACTGTTTCTGTTTCCATGAGTTCAAATTTTGTGTCCACATTGTTTTTATTATTTTTTTATCAGCGGAGCCAAAGTGAATATTGTATAGCAGGAAGTATTTACAAAATATATAAATAAAGTCTAAAATGTTTTCGAATTTTTTTATTTATGAATTGCTGGTTATCTGATAGTCAAAGCGACATCACGGAAGAACAGATAGGCGAGATAATGTAGAAGCAGATGGAAAACCGTAACACATTATTCCTGGGTTCATAAGTGGAAGCGTTAGACAGGTTGCTGGCAGAAACATTGTGTAAAGCAATTGGGAAAACATTTTTCTAATACAGTCTGGTTTTCTTTTCTTACAGAATTTTGTAAAATAATCTTCTTTTTGCAAGCATTCCGTTATTATACATGTGCTTTAAATCACAATATGCTTCGGTATACATAACATATTTCCCATTTCTCAGTATAGAAATACATTTTCTTTAGAAGGGCTCTTCAACTTCAGCAGTCACATGCAGTAGAATTGCTTTGATTAAAAACTATTTTTAGATAATATTTTTCCCAAATAGGAAAATACCTCCAGTATGGTGTAGGGGCTATTAGCGAGGACAGGAAACATCGTAATTGGACAGAAATATAATTGTATTTTATAGTGTAAACCGTTAGAGGATCTCAGAAACTAAATAAAAGATCGCAAGGGTTGCATACTGGCAGAATCATCAAAAAGAAATGTGAAAGTAACGGCTCTGCGCTGTCAAATGCTGTGGAAAAGCGTGTAACCTCTATTAGCACAGAATGTCTGGCTGAATCAACATCAACAGATTACAATGTTGTTTTATGTTGTACTATTAATTGATTTGTGACAAAACATAAGATTTAAATTCCTACGTCCTTTTTAATGCACGGTAATCATTGGGTCTTTAATTGTTTACAAAAAAACGTTTGGTTGAGTGGCATGTTTGTAATCACTGACTACATTCATTGGTTATATGCCCCACTACTTTAAAATATTGGGTATTACTCCACGTAAGCAGAGGTGTGGGATAATCTAATATAGTTTACTAGAAGAATGAAACAGCAGCGATTGTGTATAATTTACTGAGATGAGGGCTGAAGATTGAGCCTCTTTTGGTCCTGTCAGGAGGCAAGGATTGTTTGATCAGGCCAGAATGCTATTTGCTCTAAATCTTTCTTGCTGCTGATGTGGTTGTTTTTGTTATGGTGCTAACACTAGAGACAGAGCTTCCCCCACTTCCAACACCATATCCATCCCCAGAGTTGTATCTGCTTCCAGAGGCTTGTTCACCCCCAGGACCTCCTCTGCTTCCAAACCCACTAGAGGAGTATCCGCTGGTTGAGCTAAATCTGCTTCCACCACCAATACCACCACTACTCCCACTAAATCCTCCTCCATGTTGTAGTCCACTTGAACTGCTGTATCCTCCTGAGCTGCCATATCCTCCTCCGGAACTGAATACACCTCCAGTGCTAGAGTTCACCACAGCTGTAAAAACACAAAAGGCAAGTTCAGAATGCATCTTGAAAACAATGGGATGCTCTTATGAAATAAACAAGTTGACTGAAAACTACTTACAGATGCTCACCGAACCTGCTCCCTCTCCACAGAGCCTAAGGAAAAAAAGCATGGAAAGAATGAATCTTTAAACCGTTTGTACTTATAATAAACTTAGTCGTAGAGAAGGGACTGTCGAATTAAATTTACATCTCTTGAAGAGGAAAACGGTTTCACTCGGTTGTCCTTTTGTCATTGACATATACATTAATTAGGTAGTCAGCAGTGGCATTTAACTCAAAAACTTGTTTGTAAAACCCAGTGTTAAAATGGTACTTTACTTGATTGACTTCATTCATTTTCAGTTTCTTTTCAACCAATCCTTCAAATCCATAGGAGGATCTGAATATCGTGTTGGCCCTTTAAACATTGCCTCCTTTTACCGCATGTGCCTTTCAAGCACGTAACATATTTATGCTACTTATTCTTCTAACCCAAAGCTGTATTGCATACTCTGTACATATGAAATTTCAGCTACTCAATATTTTACTGCCATTTATTTGAAAGTTGATTTATTCTCGGTTGTAACTGTGATCTATTCTCATTTGAAGACATCTTGCACTAAACTGCTGGAGAAATATCATTCCATTGCCTATTTGTCACAAAGCACGCCACAAGAATTAGCATCCTAATGAAGAACAGAGTATGTCTTTCCCATGTATAATAAAACTGCTGTGCACTCACCTGTCCTCTTCTCCTTCCAGGAGCTTCCTGTAGGTGGCGATCTCAATGTCCAGACCCAGCTTAGCGTTCATCAGCTCCTGGTACTCGCGCAGCTGCCGGTTCATCTCTTGCTTGGTCTTTTGCAGAGCATCTTCCAGTTCTGAAAGTTTGTTTTTAGCATCCTTTAGCGCGCGCTCCCCACGATCTTCAGCTTCACTTATAGCAGCTTCCAGTTTGGTACGCTGTTTAGAAAACAAATGGGATTCCATTCTCTTTGCAATTCGTCAGTCACAATCAAAGCCCAATTATTAATTAATTGGCAGGCCCGCTTGCTAAGATGAAGCTCAAGGACTGTTTTCCCAAGATTCTATAAAGATCATCTGAGTATTGTGCGTTTCAGTGGATTCCCTTTTTGAGAGAAGTTCACTACTTGCAGTAAAAAGTCCCATACTTTCATAGGAAGCATCGTTGTTCCAGTGCATACCCAAGACTCATTAGTGTGCCAGAGAGATTACTGAGCATCAAGTTGCAGCTTGGGTTTGTAAAGTACAAGCATCTTCAAGCGTTCAGACACCATCATAAACCTGTTCTGTAGGTTTTTGTCATTAAATGTGCTAAGGAAGTACCTAATATTCTTTTTTGTATCGATGTAGGTTCAGAAAATATCCTACCTATTCACTTTCTTACAAATTATGTATTTCATTAGCAGGGAATGTGGAAATGCAGATTGACTGTCATGTCAGTGAACGCAAGGACACTTGCAAGTCAGCAAAACATGTTCCAAAAACAGTTTGTCACCACAATAAATACATTGTATCCTCAATCAAACCAATATAATTTAAACTTCTTATTTAACCCTGCACTGTTGGTACATAATTAACAAATGGTTTGATGAGCAGTCCTTGTGATCCATGAACGGGGAACAGGTTTTTAAGACTATTTTGGTAATCAAGTTTTCTTTGTTTATTTTAAGGATCTTTTAGCATTTATATTTAAAAAAAAAAAAGCGGTATGCAAAAGCAGGCTTTTGGCCACTTTTGTCACCAACCGTTGATAACCATTCTCCCTGCATCTCCCTTTAATCAACTTGAGCCCCCAAATATATAAATATGTTGTTCAGTTGCTTTTTTTCCAAAGCTAAATGATCGCTTTGCCGTGTGGGTTTGCAAAGTTATTCAGCTATGGTGTAGATAGGTCTCCCGTTTATTTAGTATTTGCCACCTCATCACCGTACTTCTGCCTGAGGGGCATATTAATTTGGTCTGCAAGTACCCACATCTGATTCTAACATGGTGGTTGTTTGCTAGGCCACTGGCTGAGTAAAAGCAGGATCCAATCATCTAATTGGCAGAATCCACACCTTTGTCTTGCTTTCTAATTGGCGTTCAGGAGTTGGGAGGGAGAGTTGGGAGGCTGGGGGCTTTTAAGAGGTATGTCACTGCATTTCACTGTCAGGATTAAAATAGGTGCCATAGATTGAAAAGTGGCAAAAGAAACAGATGTCTAGGAACAAAGCACAAGAATGTGTGTACTTTCCTGACACGTACAATAACAATTACAACAGTAATTACTGTTGTTGTTTTTTTTTTGTTGGTGGTGAAAAAAATAATGCGTTTTAGCTTATGAACATCAGACACTGAACAGTCTTTGTTCACCCGAATAATTGGTATAATATTAAACAGGTTCTGTCATCACCCTCTGCCTGATGAGCTGATCGACCTTCTCTGGATTGTTACCAGTAGCCTATAGGTTAGCCACAGATGTTTACTGCATGTACTCTAACCTCTGAAGTACTTTGCCAGCTTAACACTACAGACCCTTCTTGGTCTACACTTGCCCCTTTACAAATTACATTTCATGTAGCATGGGTACTTCTTTTGTGGTGCTGTCATATTAAAAACCCTGTCTGTTGATAAACCAGCAGCAGCTCTCCTTGAAGTTCATAGTTATAGCAGCAGTGGACATTGCTTTGATGGTAATGTCGTGTCATTAGAATAGTTTTGTTCTAGATAGCTCCTATTTTAAGTTGCTGTCTTCATGCCTAAACATGATGATATCGCTTTTATTGTGTGCTTTGATGCGCAATCATAGTTGCTTTTTGAATATGCAAGTCATTTAATATTAGCCTGCACTGTGCCTTCTTACCTGAGCTCTTGCACCTTCAATTTCTCCTTTGAGTCTTTGAATCATTCGGTTGTGCTCCGTGATCTCGTTCCTCGTGATCCGCAGATCATCTCCATGTCGTCCAGCGGTCACTCGCAGCTCCTCATACTAAGAAATACAAAACATCAACAAAAGGCAAAACAATAGGTACAACTACACTAAAAAAGAAAAACAACAAGGGTCCTAATGTACTATCCTGTTGTGTGATTTGGGATGTTATTGCAATGGGACATGTGTGCTAATAGGTCACATCGTAAGTTGTCCATTTTGCACGACCACAAAACAACTTGCCTAGTGAATATTTATTAGGCAGTTTGCAATATGTTTTTTATTGGCTAAGAATGCAGGGATCGTGATCTACAAGGAACAGCAGAACGCCTTCCTTGCATTTGCTTTCTCAAATAAGAAATGTTTATTATTTTTAACAAAATCATCTGTGTCTTTTTAAAGGGACAGGTACTGCTTAAACAGTAAATGTATTCTGTTTGGGAATACACCAGGTCTAACATTCAGTGGTTCTATGGACCTGTCTACTACCATCGATACTGCCTGATTTGAATCCCAAAGGGGAAGCTGTTTCTCATAGACAATTTCCGATTTGTGAATAAGCTGTCATCATAGCTGGGGGGGGGGGGGGGCGATAATTGATCAACCGTACACAGAATTGCAAATAGAAGGGCTTACCTCTTTCATGCCCCCTCCTTTTATGCAATTTGGAAATGGTTGCAAACGTCTTATGAGTGAGAGAGACTTTTCCAACTCGTAAACGAGCTTGTGAGTCCTCATACTTATGGTTTGTGACCACTAAAGGGTTTCGCACAAGAGTCTGAGGGGCAGATTCATGTTTCCTGGTGCATCCCTGCAAATCAGCAGGGATGCGCCAGGAAAGATGCGTCACGAAAGTTTACCCTTGCGCCACAATAGATGCGCCGCATTTACAATGCAGTGCAACGTGGCGCAAGGATAAACAGATGCATGACGCATTTGATGGCGGAAGGTTGGCGCATTGCTGGAGTTGCGTCGCAAGCGCGATGCAGCTCCAGCAAGGCTCGGGGGTGCCCTATTGTTACAATGCTGCGTCAATCCTTACGCCTGCTTCAAGCAGGCGCAGGGATGTGACGCAGCATGGCTGGAAAAGTGACTGAGTGAAATCTTGTAGATTCCACTCAGCCACTTTTCGGAGGCGTTCCTGCGCCGGAACGCCCCCCCCCCTGTGCAGGTTGTGCAGGTACGCCCACATGTGGCGCAAGCTTTACAACGTGCGTCACGTTGTAAATGGGGCGCAACATGGCGCAGGGTTCACGCCGCCGCTTTGTCACAAAAGTGACGCAACGGCGGCGTTAAAGTGGCGCAAGTCCGTTATAAATCTGCCCCTTAATGTATTGTGCACTGATCATCAGAGTTGCTGCCATATATTTGTATTATTATCAGTAATTAAATAGACTGCAGGTGCTTCCTTGAAATTTGAGAGTGCAGCATGTCTTTGGAACAAAAGACCTACATTGATTTCTTTTGGGATTACTACAGTTTAACTTAATTGGAAACCGTGCTCAGAGTGAGATCTACGAAAGCAGATTAAATCAACAAGCACTACAATTGTATTCTGTAAACCTTAGACGTGTATCTGTCCCCGAGCACTTAAATTGTACCCACCTTAGTTTGATACCAAGATTCTGCTTCAGCTCGACTCTTGTTAGCAATGTCTTCATATTGAGCCTTCACTTCAGAGATGATTCCATCGAGGTCCAGATTTCGGTTGTTGTCCATGGATACGATGACTGAGGTGTCGGAGATTTGTGACTGCAGCTGAGATATTTCCTGCAAGTTGCAGAAGCCATGTTATTCTGTTGTTCATTTTGTGACCCTAAATATTTTTAAACTGCCTTTTCTTGACATTCCATTAAAGGTTAACTGCCTTTCATTTGCACACAAAAAATATATTTTGGTTTTGGAAGAGAATAAATAGATGCAAGAGATGAAAGTAAAATTGCAACATCTTGATTTAAGGTGAAGGCAGGTTTAAACCAAGTTCAAAACTGATAACTTGCGGCTATCTAAATTTGACTAAAACTGTGAACCCATATGTGAGTTCAGAAGCTTTAAATCCAACTCTGTGCAACAATATACAGAAAGAATTAGCTTAAAATGAGTTATCGTTACCGCATCAAATAACGTGTGAAGGAAGTTAATCTCGTCCACCAGACAGTCAACCTTGACTTGGAGATCTGCCTTATTCAAAAAGGCAGCATCAACATCCTGAACAAGAATCAGAGAAAACTTTAGTTAGTGTTTCCTTCAATGGCAGATCCATTTTTCATGTTGTGAATTTTATTGGTCGCTCTGTGGCGCTCATAGGTTTTTAGAAATTATTCTACTGGTCTACTTTTGAGAGAACTTTGAGCACATCATAAATATTCTGTCTCACATTCCATAAAATCTTTGTCCACTTGGGCCTTTTATAAACTGCTATTTAGTTTGCTAACACATTGAATCTTTTTTAAGTATCAATATTGGCGTTAAAGAATTCTCCGTGGACTGGGAAGTTGTGGCTGCTATATTATGAATGGCAATGTTCTTAGTTTTGCACAAAAAGACTACGATATTTTAGATGTGCTTTACTTGATTCGCAAGCCACATTTCTTCAATAAGATTACAATAACATTGCTATCAACTTGTTCTGAACTCACCTTTTTCAGGACCACAAATTCGTTCTCAGCAGCTGTACGCTTATTGATTTCATCTTCATATCTGTGTGATTCAAAGAAATTAGTATGTGCAATTTTCCTATCTCGGAATATTGTAACATTCTTACATTTTTCCATTTGTGAAACAGCGCAACTGTGAAATCTTTAAGAGACAGTTTTTTTATTTAGCAACTATCAATTAATTTCATATCAATAGTTTTACATTTTGCTCTTGGCGGACTTTTCTTTTATAGTGACATTATAAGCACCGCAGCTGGAAATGATTAGTAAGATATGTATAGGAACACTAGAAATTGAATCAATAACGCATTACATCACTCATTCATTTGGCCAAAAGATTGGAAAATCCCATGTTGCATGTGGTGTAGATTACATGAAGCTTGAATCCCTGTGCTTGATTCAGATAGATATTTAGACAAAGAAAGTAAAACAACGCAAACACTAACTTTCTCTTGAATTCTTCTACAAGATCTTCCATATTCTTCCTTTCTGATTCCAGGTGGATTCTGTCACCACCAAGACTTTCCAGTTTCCTCCTTAAGTTTGATATGAAGATCTCGAATAGAGGCTCAATATTGCTTTTGACCGTTTTCTGGTCCTGAAGAAGGTTCCATTTGGTCTCTAGCATCTTGTTCTGTTGCTCTAGAAATCTCACCTTAAACCGAATGAGAGAAAATAATTTTCTTTGATCAATGAACACTTTTTACTCTTTAATTCCTCAAAAATGCGCAAAAAATGAAATAAAAATTGGCAACCCATGTCATGGTGGTTAAGACCATAGCTTAAAAAGAGACATGGAGAGCATTCTGCAATAAGCATTACTCTTGTCCACAATCACAAAAATATGTTCATAATGAGAGCCTTTAGATTAATATATCTCATCCGAAATTGACTTACCTTATAGCAGAGTGTGATATTTGCAAGTGGTCTTTTTAGTACAATACATTTCAGACAGTTTTTTAAAAACAAACATTATTTTAACTTGCAAAATATTCAGATCTTTGAACCTCACCTTGTCAATGAAAGAGGCAAACTTGTTGTTGAGGGTTTTGATCTGATCCTTTTCATCTTTTCTCACCAGCTGGAAGTTTGGATCAATCTCCAGGTTTAGGGGAGTCAGTAAGCTCTGGTTGACAGTGACGTTTGTAATTCCCCCAGGGGGGCATGTTGGAAATCCAGTTTGAAACCCAAAACCACCCCCACCCCCAGCTGCAGCTCCAAGACTGTACATGTTGCCTTTTCCTCCACCAAGTCCGAATCCACTACCATGTCCACTAAGGCCATATCCACTTCTCAAAGTACGGGTGCCGCCAACTGAAATCCTGCTGGGACCAGAGCCTACACTGTAGAGACTTCTGCTGCCAAAGCCAGGAGTCCGGCCAAGACCAGAATTACCACCATGTCTAGTGGATGTGACAGAGCTCACACTGTACCTGCTCCCGCTCTTTGGCAGAAAAGCTGAAGAAGAGCTGAATCCATGTTTGGAGCTGGGGTGGATGGTTTGGTGAGACATTGCTTCTTCTAAGAGGTCAAATGAAAAAGAAAGAGACAATAAGCAGAAGCAAAGACTTTAGCAGCCCTCAGAAATGCCTCTGAACGTCTGAGCTACAACTTGCTTCTTTTATATGTCTGCATATCTGGGTTTGGCTCAATAAACTGTAAAAATGGCCATGATTTTGGTTTATGAGCTTGGAATGCTTAGCAACACCTCGCCTTATTCATCCTGAGTAATAGTGAGCTAATGTGCAACACACCTATGAAATAACAAAAAAAGATGCAGTTTATGCATTGCTGACAAGCTTTGTCCTCTATAAAACCATATCTTCCAGTAACTGCAATATGAGAAATGAGGAATAATTAAATTCTTCAATCTTTTGAAGTTTCCATGACATCAGCATCTTTATATTCAAAATGTGGGGTGGATACATGGTATGCATTTTAGAACAATGTTTTTTATTATGCTAGTATGAATGAATGTGTTTGAAATTAGAGGTGGGTGTTTGCTTATAGTATGTAATTTGCGTATGCTCACACATTCACGGAGGCACTTACAGACCTACCTACACTCTCACAAAAGTGACAGTAACTGCCACACTCACTCACTCACACCCCCATAAGACCATTCACAAACCCATTTACTCGTGTACGTCTAAGTTTGAGTACTAGTTTGCCCTTAGAGCCTGGGGTGACATCTGCAGAATGCAATCTGCACCACAAGAAGAGTTTGTAGAGGGCTACTTCAGCACTCTTGAAAAGGGAGAACCCTGATTGTAGTTGACCTCATAATCACAGCCCCAAAGGGTACTGGGTTTCAGAAGGAGGGAGAGATAAGTGGGTAAAGTCTCCAGAGGAGAGAAGGGATCATCCAGAGGGATTTCTCTATTGGATACAGTGCAGGAAGCATTGTCTTCTCCCAAACTCAGTCCCCTGAGGACCTCAAGGACAGACAGGCTGAATGGGACCTGAGGCTGCAGCTGGCCCACCTGGGTGCAGAGGAGAAAAAAGGTGAGGCTGAGAGAGTCTTGGAGGAGAAAGTGTCTTGTTGGCTGGAGTGTCAAGGAGGTGCACTTGAAATACAAATAGCTGTTAGATTCTAGCAAAAATGGTGTGAGTACCACTATTGTGTCTAGTGCAGAAGAAAGAGTCCATACATTCAGAGACTTTGTGTCTGACTTTAAGGATTGATACAGACAGGTTATATCTGGCATAAGAAGTAACTGTAGAGGTACAGAGGATGCCTGAGGAGGGTTACAGGGGTGCTTTTAGAATCACATCCGTGGTGATAGGAGGGACAATGTACTGGTGTTAGAGCAGGGAAGAGGTTGAGGTATCTCACTATAAAGGAGGCCCTTGTCAGTAAGTGTGAATTAACCCCAGAGGAGTGCAGGTTGAAATTCAGGGTTAGTCAGAAACTGTGTCACTACTGCCGGGAGGATTTTGTGGGGGTACTTTTGAAATGTATGTTAATAGTAATTATGTTTTTTAAGAAGGTGTTTATACCAGTTTTTTTAATTTTTCTTTTTTCCAAAGGGAACTGAAAGATGCAACTTGTTTCAAACAACAGATGGAATACATATGGAAATAAAATCTAGCGTCCTCAGAATCTAATCTTGTTGATTTGTTCTCTGCTGCAGGTATTTGCACAGGGCTGTCATCATACCGCCCCCATAACCCAGTTCAAATTAGTTGCGGACACTATTGAGCCTCTAAACCTATCACCAGACACTCACTGGAGTTCTTTTAGCTTGCTTCATCTGATACAGTTCAATGGCATCCCCAATAACGTCTTTTGAAAGTAGTGGATGGATACTGTTATGCCTATATATTTTTTCATATCTACTTCAATGCAGTTTTTCGAACTGTCCACTTGAAGTCAACATTTCTTACTCCATGCAACTTCCATGTTAAACAACATCTACTTCTTAAAAGTACACATTATTGTTTTCAGATATCTTGTAGGGCGTGTCACCTTATTTACATCCACTAGTTCCTGCCATATTTTTTTCTTTTTCGTGGGCACATCTTTCACTAGCGGTTCTTCCAAATTTTTCTCTACACCCACAGTTTCCTTATTGTGTTTGACATCCAAAGGAAAATACACAACTCTACCTTTAAGCCCTTTCTTAAGCTGTTAGAGTTTGCTTCTCTCAGAAAGTAATATAAGTGATCCCATGGATATTCTGCCAGGCTGAGCGTTAGAAACCAAGTTGGTCTTCCTAAATTTCACAACATGCTCTTAATCTCAACATGACAACGATGCCACTACTCATTTGACCCTATATTTGCAGAGGTAAAGTAAACCGACAGCAGCACTGCAAGAACATGGATGGGGTCCTACTGTATCAATTTATTCCTGGCAAATACTACAGATACTACTGCAATCCCATTTATACACAGGAGCTTGTCTACGCCTTCCTTGTACCTCTTCATCTATCTCTTCTTCTACATTTCTAGGAATCATCTCTTCTTTTGCAATGAGACTACTGTCTTTTACTTCATAAATTGACCAGTTGTTTCAATTGCTTACTCTAATTAATTCTCTTGGAAGCAGGGGCAGCTGGTATTAAGGGGCGTAGGGGGTGATGCCTCACCTACCAGCATCGGGAAAAACTAAAGGGAGAGAATGAACACCAATGGATCAGTTTAAAGAAGTGCTCACTGCTTGGTGCTCCCCGTGAAACTTGAAAGCCAAACTATGTAAAATATATATATTTTGTTACTTACTTTGTCTCGAAAAGTCTTCCTGCGCAATGTGCGCATGTGCAAAGCTGGGCGAGAACTATTCCTCGCCCTCGAGGCACAAGCATGGAGCGAGGAGGCGGGTGACATCAGCCTTGTGGGAGTGGCTGCATAAAGCGGCAGTGCATGGATTTCAAATGGGGCGCTAATGAATTGGCCCAGGGTGCGGTCAGTGGAGCGTCATTCAGGGTAATGGGAAGGGGCAGGGCTGACTCACAGTGCACTGAGTGCAGGGGGTGGTAACAATTGCAGCACTCCTCTTTCGCCTCCGTAAATTAGGCTTCCTAATTGGGTAAGGCCGAGGCGACCTTAGGGGAGTGGCTATGTATTTAGTTTCAGTTTGGCAGGCAGGTCTTATTTCCGGGAGGGGACACAGTTGCTGGAAAAACAAAGGCGCCTTCAGCCGTGGTTTCAAACGACACGTGTGCAGGTAAGCCTTTTCCCTTTTTTGAACCTCAGGACTCGGCAGACCTGCTGTTGAAGGTCGGATCCTTTTGCTAGGGGTGATCACGATTGGTTCATTAAACCCATATTAAAGTACCACGTGCTCTGGATCGGGTTTTGTGCGCGTGCAGTGTTGTGACGCAGTCCAGGTGGCACGTGTCTGGAGGCGGCCGATCATTCTTCTGCAGCGTGCCCCCGCTCATGAATTGTAACGCTGCTCGAGATGCATTGTGATACAGCTGAACTCACACAAGTAATTAAAGGATTTATTGTGCCTTTGGCACCCCACACTTCGAGGGGTTGCTGTCTTGACGTTGGCGCTGAGTGGACCGAGGAGTGGAGTAAGAATCTGAGGCCAGGCTGCAAGGTAAGGAACGGCCCGGCGGTAATTGAAAAGTAATGAAAGTGTTCACCTAATTACGACGTGAAAAGTTCAGAGGTTTTTTTGCTCATTGTGACCGGCTCTGTTGCACTCTCCATCAAACACTACTGCCTCCCGCTGCACACATTTCCACTTCATGCTGCTGCTCTACATACTTCTCCACTACACACTACTCTTCCCCTGGCCTGCCCCCTTCCTCCCCTGAGGCACCCCACTATATACTGCACCATAGACTGCACCTTCCATGGGCTGCTTCACTGTTCACAGCTTGACTGCTCCCTCCATTGCGCTGCAGTGCATACTTTTCCACTGCACAGTGAGTGACTAGTGGCATGCTACCTACTCTACTGTAAAGCGGACCACTTAATTAAGTGGCCAGGGGGATGCAGGGCTACCATTTGCACACTGCCCCATTCCCCACTGCTGCATTCGGACGATGGAGCACGGGACCCCACATCTACAGCAGCTGATGGTCCAGGGCAAGGAGGGTGGTTGGAGGGGTGTAGGGTCATTTTGGTAGAGTCATCACCAGTGTTCTTGGGACTAGTGATATCACCGTAGTGCTGTTGAGAACTGACCACATCTGTGCCAGTGGTATCCACAGTGGTGAGTTAGGGTTGTCATCTCGAATGATGTCAGTGCTGGTGTTTGTGGGTGACATTGGTGATCCTTGCACAGATGGGGTCCACGGTGGTACAAGAGCTGATGTTATCAGTGGGTGGCTCTCCCTGGTGATATTAGTGCTGCTTGTGCCCCGTGGGAGTTTGGGGGGTTCACAGGTTATGTCAGGGCTAGTGCTGTCCACAGTTGTTCTATAGGTGGGTGTCTGATGGTGGTCTCTGCTCTAATGTTGTCCATGGTGTACAAGGGCTGATGGTATCAGCAGACAGCGGCTGGTTGTTCCCAGTGATCTAAGTGCTACTTGTGCCCAGTGTGGCCTTGAGAGGTGTGAAATTCCCAGGTAATGTCAGGGCTGGTGGTGTCCACAGCAGTTCTTTTGGTTGTAGTCCCCAGTGTTCTGTGCATTGATTGTGTTTAAGGTGGTGCCTCTACAGGACATCCCCTGTGATCCTAATTCCAGTACTACTGTTGCCCACAGTGGTGCAATGTGTCTGTGCACGTTATGACATTGACTGGTGAGTGATGTCGCACTTTAGTATATGAAAGCAATGACTAGCATTGATGCAGGCTGTTGCTTATTTAAAATAAAGTAGTATATGCCAAAATTATTTGAGGGTATATCCTAGAGAAAAGTGATGTCATTCTTTGGATATTCTGAATGAGCAGCTACCTACATCATTATCATATGGAATCTCTTTATTGCTGTCATAACAATACTTTCACAACATCCTTATTGACGTTCTTGCTTTCTCAAATTTGCTGAAAATGCTCCATTTGCCCACTCTTTTTTCAAAATGTTCTCGGGGGAGCACCCCCCAAACCTCCTTATGGCAGTAGAGCTCGCCAACTAAGCTCGCTCACCACAAGTCACTCATGACAACCCTTTACGCCTCACCACTTTCACATTTTACCAGCCACCACTGCTTGCAAGTAGCTTTATTCATTAAAGAAAGGCTCAGTACTAGACACACTCTTCCATTCTACTTTGAAAATTTTGCAAAAGTTACTTTTATCCATAAGCATTTTTAGGTCTTGGCTAGCAAAGGCTGTGCTTGCGCAGTCTCGCTTGCGAGATTTAACGTTTTTCAGTAGTGGGGCTTGAACCCGCCCCTCTTCTCCATTGGCTGGCTTCCTAAACCGAGGCCAGCCATTGGAGGAGAGGGACGTCTGTCCATTTGTGCCCCGTCTTTTTCGTATTCGGGGGCGTGTTTTTTAGTTTCTTTATCTCCTCTGGCATGTAAACATTCCGGCCAATGGGAAGAGGAGAGACAGAAAAACACGCCCCCGAATCCGAAAATGATGCTGCGTTTCTCCGAGGCATTTCTGCTTGACCTCGGAGAAAGATGGTTACAAAATCGGCGAGCTCCTGCAGGGTCCTGGGGTCGGTGTCACCCATGCCGCTGTCGGTGTCTCCGAGTGCACTTATTTAGGTAAACTTAAAAAAAGAGAGAAGCCCGGGACAGTAAACACGCCTCGCGTGGCACAATGTTTGTCGATGTATGCACATACCTGGCGCACATGACAACGGCGTGGCATGCGTGATATAAAATTGGACGGTCGATCCTTCTCGGTGGCATTTCACATATAGTGTGTAAATGATTTGGCGTATGTGATATAAAATTGTATGGAACAACCTTCAATCAGGATAAGGGAAAGCATGATAAATATTGACAAGGCACGGCCTACGGGTGACGTAAAATGACGGCACAACCTACAGCTCCATAAAGAAATGAATGACAAACGTGATAAACAATGATGTGGCTCAGGTGATGTAACAGCGTGCACAACCTTCGTCAAGGTAGATAAATGCAACACCAAACGATAAACAGTGACGTGGCACTGCGTGCACAGCCTTCGTCAAAGTATATACACATATCACGCACGATAACAGTGACGTGGCACGGCGTGCACAGCCTCCGTCAAGTTATATGCAATACACACATATCACGCACGATAATAGTGACGTGGCACGGCGTGCACGGCCTCCGTCAAGTTATATACACGCACATCGCGCGCGATAAGTGACGGGACACGGGTGCTATAAAATGGCACAACCTTCACAAAGGCATAGCAGGGCATGGCTCGGTTCCACTCAATGCTGCTGCCTCCAAGCCACGGGAGGCCTCGCCAGGGCAGTGCCAAGGCCTACACAGTGACTTAACATTACAACAAGTGCTGTGCCCGCGGGGTGCAGGGGACAGCGTCCACCGTTGTTATGGTGCTCTCTGCGCGGTTCCCCAGCACGACAAGGCCACCGCTGCCTTAGAACAACCAAAGTCCAAATCCTGTGAGGTATGTTAATCTCACACAAATCCCTCGAGCGGCAGCCCGGGCTGTGCACACCCCGCTCTGCTATCCCGCCCTGCACTGTGCAGGCCTAGCAGCAATGGGCGAGTGATGGGAGAGCCCAGTGCCATTGAGTCCTGTGCACTGCCGCAGTGACTGACGCTGACACCGTGCACCCTCAGGCCTGTTCGCTCCTCTGTCATTCATGCAGCGTCCCATAGAGTGAAAGCTGAGATCTGACCCCATACATCATAGTCTGGAGCACACTCAACTCAGCAGCAGACGCCGTGCCAAGGCAGGTACTTTCAGCGATGTTCACCACTCTGTCACCCCGGAGACACTTCACTTTAAACCAAAGCCAGCGAGAAAGCTCAGTGAGCTGAACGGTCGCCGCTGTCACAGTGCAGTTTACCTCCAGTCGTGAGTTCGAACCCCACCTAAAACAGAAACAGTCTTACCGTACATCGTTACACTGAGTCACCTAACTTAGGAAACCACAACTTCTGTGGTTACAGTGCATAGAAATGGCATACGTTCGGTATTTAGCACTACATTCAAAAGAAGGTGCTATTAACATGCTTTATGGAGCTTGCGGGGTACTGAGTAGAGTGGTATTGGACATCCGCATTTAAATAAAAATTGTACTGCAAAAATGATATTTGATTCCTGAGTGAAAACTTGAAATGGCCCATTTCGCCAACTGATGCAGCTAGTTTGGGACCAATTGCTCAGAGGGCACCAAAGACAGGTTGAAAACAGGGCTCTGTAATTGCCAATATAACAAGCATTGAAAATGCAATAGGTCTCGCCTTTTATTAATTAAAGCCATTTGCTTTGCTGTACAATACCATTAGCAAAGCAAATGGCTTTAACTTGATCAAAGGCGAGACCTTGGTGGCTCTATACGTGGGTGGCTCTGTCTGTGTGTGGGTAACTCTGTGTGTGTGTAGGTGGCTCTGTGTGGGTGGCTCTATTTGTGTGTAGGTTGCTCTATGTGAATAGCTCTGTGTAGGTGGCTTTGTGTGGGTGGCTCTGTGTGGGTGGGTGGCTTTGTGTGTGTGTGGCTCTGTGTGTGGGTGAAAATGCAATAGGTCTGGCATTTGAGAGAGATTAAGCTATTGACATTGTAAATAACAATGCAGTTTCTTTAAATGTTTTAAAAACAAAAACAAAAATAATGTCATGAGCAATGCCAAGAGCTCTAACTTTAACAATGCCGAGACCATTGCATTGTAAATGCTTGTTTGTTTTAGTTCTTCATTGACAACACTGCTTTATCCAGTGTTTGCATTCTGTTTAGTATCAATATAAATAATTTGCATTTCAGAGGAACACTTTATCAACTACACTCCACTCTTTTCGTCTTAGTGTTCCTCATTTTTCAGAAAAAAATCTGTATTACTCTATTTCCAAACATTCTTATTTGTATTTCTTGAATTTGTTTCCGCCTCCTTGTCAAATTGCGTGGATAATGTGCATAAAACTGAAATGGGAATTATTTTCAAATTTTTTACTTCTAGTCTGACTTCCTCCTTCTCCTTTCTAAATTTGGAGAGTTAAAGTAAATAGACCACAGCAGTGTAAGTATATGGGTGAGTTCATAAAGTAGTTAATCAAGAGTTCAAGTTTAAGTGTGTTTCTGTATTTGTAAATAGTTAATGAGTTATGTTTGTTTGTTAATTGTTTGGTTTAAATTGTATCCTAACATGTTAATAAACTGTACTTGTAAAGTTATAAATATATTTATCATTAATTTAACTTAAGGGTTACAAACACATCCATGCAGGTACTTATACATGTACTTCTACACCTATAAAGTCATTCACAGAGGTACTGACACACTCATCCACTGTCACACGCCCACTCAAAAAAACACTATAGTCACAGACAGACCGATTTACACATGCTGCAAATATTTACTTACATAGACACCTGGGCATACATTAATGCAGACACTGACACGGCCTGGTGTACAGGAAAGCAGGCAGCGACACACCCGGCGAAACACTAATGCATCCAATAACACACCCAAGTATACACTCATGCATACACTAACACACCCACTCTTACACCGATACAGTCACTGACACATTAAAAACATATAGTTAACTCTTTGAGAATATGGTGGTTCTAACAATGACCATTTTTCTTTCTAGAAGGGGTTTTTAACAGATTTTTAAATTATGAACAGGGTAGTAAAAAGGGTAAGGATGGAGAAAGCCAAAGAAGCATCTGGCTTCACTCTTCTACAAATATTAATTAGGCACTGGAAGCAAAACAAAAATTAACTGCGATACTTCTTCACTGTATCCAAGAATGCCCCCACAGAAGAAATTTTTGCAGTGACAAGCATGTGGTATTTCGCACAGTGAATAACCATGTCACTCAATTCCTCACAGGCAGCCGGTATTGTAATGACTGTAGCTGATGATGATTCTCCCAAGGCTGCTGTAGAGGTTGACCATCCTGCTGCACCTGCTTTCTAATGCATCACCTGGTTGTAGACTATTTCATGAATTTTTTACAGGTGCTTCTATATGGAACTTGTCCTATGTGAACAGTTCTTTGTAGTGCCTCTGGATTGTTGTGTGTTGATTTAGATACCTTATATAGGTTTCCCTATTTATGTCCTTATATAGGCACAATTCGCATTGCCCATATTTAGGCATAGAAATCCTACCCTTATTTAGGCATTATCCATGCTAACCAAATACAGGCATGGCCACCTACATCTGTTCATCTACGTCACACGAGTTCTTGGAAAACCAGACTCTTAAGCCTTTAGAACTTCCCCTTGCTTAGATATTGATTTCTCCAAGAACTCATTTATTATGCATGAACATCTATTCCTTAGGGATTCATTCATGACGTTCTTCTGCCTGACTTTTTACGTCAATACTGGCATTCCTAAATCCTTCAAGGTATAATTATACCTTCACTTACCATGGCAAACCACGGTTCGGCTGCCTACATGCACGACGCAGCTCGCCACGGCAAGTTCGGAATGAAGTCAAGTCCCCACCTGAAGCACTGACCAGACACTGTCATCCTCCTCGCAGAGAATCCAGCTCCAGTGTTTCTGACTCCCCTTGCAGGGTGTTAGAGATCGAGACTCGGAAAGAGATTCCAACCTCACTCATTCCAATGTATGGAGGGGACTAGAACCTAGAGGGACTTTTGGCAAATCTTGGCAACTATAGATAAACTAGACTATAGACAAACAGCACCTACTTCTTACCTCGTACTACACTTAGGTTAGGTACACTGGGGTAGAACTAGCTAGAGGCATCAGATGAGTATTAACATTTTAGCCTGTGTTATTTATGCATGTATTTTATAAATGTCTGTCATAGCTATAAACCATGCTATTGCAGTATTATTTTATCTTACTGCTAACGCTGTACATATTTTACCCCAGTATTGGAACTTTCATAGATTCTCATGATTTGTATCATTCCCCGTCTTCGGAATGGGAGCCTCGGTAACAAAAATATATATATATATATACATATGTATAACCATAGAAACAAAAGAGAAAAATAGGCCTAGGCCTCATCTCATTTTGTAGTATATCACCCTCTTTGTGTAAAAGAGCCCAAACTTTTGCCAGGACCAATCAGCACAGTCTCACCCTCTGGAACCTTCCTGAGAGAGCTCAGAGCCTCAGATTTTTCTACCGCACGTTGTGCTAGGGAGTCTCCACTGAGCTCTGCTCAGTTTATCAGAATTTTACTATTGGTTATCTTTATTGCCATCTTTTGTGACAGAATGTCAGAAAAGGAGAAGAAAGCTTTATTCAGATCTTGTGCTTCTTGTGGGAAGAAGAGACTGTTTGTGGAAGATAAGCATGAAAACTGCATATACTGCCTGTACCCGGAACACAAGGCCACAGACTGTAAAATTTGTCGGACCTTCTCGACCAAGACCTTGAGAGACAGAGAGGGTCGCTTGCTGACGTGGCTGCAGAAGCTAAAGACCAGGACGGAGGTCCTCTCTTCGGATGAGGAGGAATCTATCTCTGGTACCTCCTCCAGGAGATCTAAGAAGAGGGGTAGGTCATCTCCCTCCACCTCTGTGGAACCCCCTCTCAAAGCCCCTCACGGGATCTCTGACAGGTCTGAGGAGGCTGGTCCCATGAAATCTCCTCACGGCAGTGTAAAGGAGAGGCAGGGACGGGCTGCTGCTGTGGACGTAGCCCTTAAGGACAAGAAGGAGGTTGCAACATCTTCTCCTCCGTCCCAGAAGGAGAAATCTGTGAAAAAACATGCTGCAGAAACTCCTCAGTCAATTCCGGTGAAGAAACCGCGTCCGTCGACGCAGGCTAAAGCAGGTACGTCGACGACGATCTCCATAGTTAAGACTGTTTCCATGGGGTCGTCGACGAGACCGTCGACGATATCTACTTCATCGTCTACGACGGCTACTTTCTCGTCTTCGACGGCGGTGTCGACGACGAAGACCACGTCGATGATGACGACGACGACGACGAGTTCGTCGATGTTGCTGACGACGAGTTCGTCGACGAGACCGTCGACGGGCGCTCCGCCGACGATGAAACATGCTCCGTCGACGAAGAAGAAAGCTCCGTCGACGACTGCTCCGTCGACGACGATTTCAGAACTGTCAACGGCCTCATCGTCGACGACGATTCTAGCCCCGTCGACGACAGTTACCCTTCAGTCGACGATGTCGTCGTCGAGTTCGTCGACGCTGGGAATCCCTTTGCCATCGACTCCGTCGACGGGACCGTCGACGGGACCGTCGACGACGAAACATTCAGGATTTGCCATCCAAAGATTAAAGATTACGCCGGACATGACTTCTCCTAGGCGGGTCACGCCTTTGCCACCATCCATGCTTCTCGAGGACTCGGAAGAGGATGAAGAGGATGGGCAGTATGGGGACGCATACAGCCCTTCAGACCTGAATGTGAAACAGCAGGACACAGATACGGAGGACTTTTATGGTCCAGAAGTGCAGGAGGGGCGGCAAAGCTTGACACAGGAAGTACACCCCCGCTCTCTGAGGCAGGATATGATTGCCTTGCCAGTGGCTTTAGTGACGGATTTGCAACTGATGCTGCAAGACTATAAATCTCGTTTTCCGACATTGCCGGATCGCACTCCGGTGCGTCCTTCTACGTCTGTAGTGCCACGTGACATGGCAATGGACTTGCCACCTCTGCCAAGAGACATACCTCGTACCACTTCACCGGTGGTACCCTTAGTGGTTCCCCAACCTTCAGGTACGGAACCTGCCGATCGAGACACACAAGATGTGGATACGGACGAGGACGACGAGGGACAGGTGATCCCTCTTACTGATCCAGGGGATCCTGATGGGGACCCTGATTATACGCAGGATCCGGATGCTGTGGGCCGAGAGACAAATATATCGCCTCCAGCAGACATTGGTGGTTTCCATAATTTGATGGAACGGGCATCCAAGAGGTTTGGTCTGCCCCTTACAGTGGAGCAGTCCGACTGCTTCCTATATGACTTTAAAGCTCAGTATAAGAAGTCGGTCAGATCAATTCCCATCATAGAACATGTCTGGGATGAGGGAATTAAGACGATGCAGAATCCGGCGACGGTCATTCCGGTTCTTCCCCGGCTGGAGAAGAAATACAAGGCCCCTGAGGGCAGTCCTGCGTGTCTTCTAGGACAACCTAAGCCGGATTCCGTTATTTCACAAGCCGCACAAAGCAAGTCAAAAAATCCGTCCACTCCATTAACCACGCCTCCAGATAAAGAAGGCAGAAGGCTGGACAATGTGGGTAAAAGATTCTCCACCATGGCCAGCTTGTTGGTGCGTGCAGCTAATTCTGTCGCTATTCTGGGCAGGTACGACCGCCAGATGTGGTGTGATATGGAGCCGTTCATGGACCAGCTACCAGACTCGAGTCAAGAGGAAGCCAAGCAGGTTCTGATGGAAGGAGAAAGATGCTCTTCGGAAGTCATTGACTGTGCGATGGACATAGCTTCTACTGCTTTCAGGGCTTTGGCAGGGTCAGCGGTCTTGCACCGTCAAGGCTGGTTGAAGGCGACCTGGTTTCGCCAGGAGGTCCAGAATAAGATCTTGGACCTTCCCTTTGACGGGGAGATGCTTTTTGGTAAGCATGTGGATGACGCCCTCCAAAGCATTAAAAAGGACACAGACACAGCTAAGTCCTTGGGATCTTTGAACTATCGCAAAGTGCCATTCAGAGGGGCGCGTGGTCGGGGGTTTTCTAATTACAGAGGAAACCAACGTCAATATTCCACACAATCAGGACAATCCTATAAAGGTCAATACTCCAGCCAGCGCCAAGGACAGTCGGCGTCTTTCTCTCAACAGTCCCAGAGAGGACGTCAGAATCGTCAGGGACGAGACAACGCCAAGAGGCAATAGCGACCTCCTGGCTCTGGCTACTGTTCCTCCCCTACCACAAACACCGGTCGGGGACAGGATATCTTTTTGTCTGGACAGCTGGGTGCGTTTAACATCAGACCGGTGGGTCTTGAATATCGTTCAGAGTGGCCATACGTTGGAGTTCCAAGATCTTCCTCCAACAAGAGCTCCGGACGCCCGTGCATCGAAACATCTCCGACTATTACATCTCGAAGCCCACCAACTTTTCATCAAGGGGGCGATAGAGCCCGTGCCGCTTTCACAAAGGGGCAAGGGGTTTTATTCCAGGTTCTTCCTGGTTCGGAAGACGGAGGATACATGGCGTCCTATACTAGACCTCAGGGAGCTCAACACCTATCTCATCAAACTCTCTTTCAGGATGGTCACTCTCCAGGATATTCTACGACTACTCAATCCGGGAGATTTTTTGGCGTCCCTGGATTTAGAGGATGCATACTTTCATGTTCCGATCCACCCAGCTCACAGGCAATATCTACGCTTCACAGTAGGCAAGAGCCATTTCCAGTTCAAGGTGCTCCCGTTTGGCCTTCGGTCGGCACCCCGAATTTTCACGAAGATGCTGGCACCAGTCGCTGCTTTTCTAAGGAAGCAGTCCTTGGAAGTGTTCCCGTACTTGGACGACTGGCTCGTCAAGGCTCCGTCGTTCAGGGCAACGTCTCAGGCTGTGTCAACTTGCATACGATTGTTCGCCCATTTGGGTCTTCAGCTCAATGTGTCCAAGTCGGAGCTGATACCCTCCAGGTCACGGAAGTTCCTTGGGGCTATTCTGGACACGAAAGGATGCACGGCTCGTCCGTCGGAGGAGCGTCAGGGCAAACTGACCACTTCCGCTCGTCAAATGCTGCACAAGAGACATGTATCGGTTCGACAGTACAAGTCCTTGCTCGGATCAATCTCATCCTGCATACCTTTGATACCGCATTGCAGGCTTCATATGCGTCCTCTACAGGAGGAGTTGGACAAACAATGGCGCCAGGCAGAAGGCTCGTTCAACGACAGGGTGTGGATAATGCCTGCCATGCGCAAAGCCTGCGAATGGTGGCTGGTGAAGGAGAACATCGCAGGAGGATTAACGTTCTGGATCCCTCCTTCTCCTATGGTGGTGACCACAGATGCTTCCCTAGAAGGATGGGGAGCTGTCCTCCAGGAGCTTCAGGTCAGCGGTCACTGGAGTCCAGCAGACAGACTACGCCACATCAATCTTTTGGAGCTGAGGGCCATTCACTTAGCCTTGCTGGCGTTCCTTCCCAGACTTCAGAATCGTGCAGTGCTGGTCCGGACAGACAACACGACGGCCATGCACTATATCAACAAGCAAGGGGGAACAAGGTCGCGGACTCTATCCAAAGAAGCTCAGATGATCTGGGATTTTGCGATCTCTCACAAGATCACTCTGCAAGCCGAGCACCTAGCAGGGTGTCTCAACATCACAGCGGATGCCCTAAGTCGACAGACGGAAGTGACACACGAGTGGGAGTTGGATCAGGCCACGCTGGAAGCAGTGTTCAAGAGATGGGGTACTCCGACCATAGACCTCTTTGCGTCCCCGGAGAACGCCAAGTGCCGGTTTTACGCAAGCAAGGTTCCCCAGCAAGGGTCTCTGGGGAATGCCCTTTCGATTGCTTGGTTCGGCGCATTTTGCTACGCCTTTCCTCCAATTCCCCTCATTCCTCGAGTTCTCAGGAAAGTCAGGGCGGAACCATGCAAGATGATTCTCATTGCTCCAGCATGGGCGCGACAGTTCTGGTACACGGAACTCCTGCTTCTCTCCCAGGATCGCCCGATTCGCTTGCCACTGATTCCATCTCTGTTGTCGCGAGATCAGGGGCAGGTGCTCCATCCGGATCCGGAGTCACTTCACTTGTCAGCGTGGCTCCTGAACACAGAGAATTCCGCCATCTGAATCTCTCCAAGGAGTGCAGGGATGTTTTATCTCAGGCGCGGGCACCAAGCACTAATAAGACCTACAGGGCAAAATGGAAGAGATTTTGTCTGTGGTGCCAGAGGAATAAACTCCATCCTTACAAATCCCGGCCACATCAGGTTTTGCCTTACATCCTGTCTCTGGCTAAATCAGGTCTGGCGCACTCTTCGATCAAGGTACATCTGGCTGCCATATCCCGCTTTCGACGGAAGACATCGGGGCCATCTCTATGGTCCGCAAGGATTGTTAAGCAGTTCCTTAAGGGGTTATTTCGGATGTTTCCTCCGGTCCGACCACCCCCTCCTATCTGGCAGCTTAACCTAGTACTGGCTCAACTGATGAAAGCGCCCTTTGAGCCTATTCACAAGGCGGACTTGAAGTTCCTATCGTGGAAACTAGCCCTTCTCTTGGCATTAACTTCGGCTAGGAGGGTTAGTGAACTCCAGGCTCTCTCTATAGTGGAGCCTTTTCTGCAGTTCAAGAGGGATGTGATGATTTTGAGAACCAACCCAAAATTCATCCCGAAGGTGCCTTCGGAGTTTCATTTGATTGAACCCTTAATTTTGAACTCCTTTTTTCCGCGTCCTTCCACACAAGCGGAACGAACATTGCATTCTTTGGATGTCCAAAGATGTCTGAAATTCTATCTCGAGCGCACACGCTCTTTCAGAAAGTCTACTCAGCTATTTATTGCCTACAGTGCACCACGGAAGGGGTTGCCGCTCGCCAAGAGTGGCATTTCCCGCTGGATCTCCAGTGCAATTCAGTACTGTCATCAGGCTGCGGGCAAACCTTTGGATAAAAGGGCCCGGGCTCATTCTACGAGAGCGATGGCGTCTTCAGTGGCTCTCTTTGCTGGAGTGGCGATCAAGGACATTTGCAGGGCAGCAACGTGGAGCAGTGTACACACCTTCACGAAGCACTACTGCCTGGAATCGGTGGGACGAGCTGACGCTGCTGTTGGTCAAGCAGTCCTCCGGAATCTTTTTCAATGAGAGGTGAGCTTTCCCTACAATCCCTCCATCCTGGTAAGCACATTTGGTTTCAGTAATGGTTGTTTTATCATGTACACTGAGATGATTTTGTAAAGCCAGGTGTTTTCCGAAATGTGCTTGTCGTGATTTACTGCTTGCTATTCTGATACAAAGCATGAGAATCTATGAAAGTTCCAATACTGGGGTAAGAAAACAAGTTACTTACCTGTAACTTTGGTTCCCCAGTATTGGTAACTTTCATAGATTCTCATGCGCCCACCCACCTCCCCTGGGAAAGCTCTGCCGGTTTACTAAGGTAGTGGCTGTTGGCACAACGGCTACGAAAATCTGAGGCTCTGAGCTCTCTCAGGAAGGTTCCAGAGGGTGAGGCTGTGCTGATTGGTCCTGGCAAAAGTTTGGGCTCTTTTACACAAAGAGGGTGATATACTACAAAATGAGATGAGGCCTAGGCCTATTTTTCTCTTTTGTTTCTATGGTTATACATATGTATATATATATATATATTTTTGTTACCGAGGCTCCCATTCCGACGACGGGGAATGATACAAAGCATGAGAATCTATGAAAGTTACCAATACTGGGGAACCAAAGTTACAGGTAAGTAACTTGTTTTCTTACTTCTCATTCTGTCTTACGATTGTAGCAGTTCATATCTCTTGCACGAGAAATAAGACGGTTTAATAAACCCTTTTTATTGAAATGCCCATCTATCTATTTCTGTGTAACTCTGTAGAAACGAAGCATGCACGATTGACTGAGTGAAACTGTTATCTATTGTTTCCACGATTCTAAGATTGTTCCGATTCTATGGGAAACAAAGTTGTCATGTTTATGCGGTTGTCAGAAACTAATTCCTTCTTGTTTAATCGAGAAGTTTCTAGTGACCTCTGAGTTAGCTGGCACACACAAGTAATTAAGTTTAATGTACTCGATAGAGACATACTGACCTCAGTCCTATGTCAAAACTATAGTGTATATTATTCCAATGCGTAGGGCCTATCAGGAATATAGGAACTACACTACATGGCGCCCAACGGTTTGGTAAGGCACTAATTTAACGCTAGATACTGAAGTAACTCAGTCGTGTTCTTCTCAGAGACCCCTGCTCATAATACTCCATAAGATGTCTGGAGTGGGTATGGATAATATCTGTCATAGCTGAGTAGGTCAAAAATCCGATGTATTAGCTGTTTGGTTTGTTCAACGTTGAAGGATACAGTGGTCCAAAATATTGTGTACCTTATCTTTGTTCCCTTGAAACTTGCTCTGCAATTTTCATTAAACAAATGTCAGAAAACGAGGATAATAACACCGGAACCGGTGGAGCTGTACCCGACGATATCGCTACAGCTTTTGATTATACAGGTTTTAATGAAACCGATGAAAATGCGAAAATCATCGCTCCCAATTTAAGGAGAGCCATCACTCTGAAACTAATAAAACATGGCCTAACACCAAGAGGTGATAGAGCAGTTTTTGTGATAGAGGCACATGAATCTCATCAGACAGAGGTATTCTATTCATTGATGGTATCCCCAGAATCAAATCCAGTAACTAAAACATTTCACTTCAGCAAAGAAGATGAACCACCTGAGGAATATATTCCCTTTGGGGATATTGAAATTCCACTCACATACCAGGAGCATGATCTCTGGTTTAAAGGTGCCCTAAAACATTACAATCACATTACCAGGCTCGGTCCACTAGGTAGACCAGGAGCAACATGGCCGATTTTAGCCGGCTACACACCTCATCCGGACATTGAAGAAATGTCAGACGTAGAATTACTTGCTCAACTCAAGGAGTTAATCAAGATATATAGACAATTGGTTCAATATGTCATGCGGACTTTCACAGTCCAACCAACAATAGCCATTCCAAGACGAAACCTCTCACCAGGGGAATGCGCTAAAAATTACACCACAGACTTTATATACAGTCATGGGTAAAATGCCCACAGAACGTGAACAAATTCCGTTCTGGATAGCTCAAAAGATTACTCAAATCGAATAGGGATAATTTGAGAATACCTGACAGGTATCAAGATACTGATACATGTTCCTCTCATACCTTTCAGATATCGTCACAGACATCCAAAAGAAGAGGACGGTCAGATCGAAAAGAAGAAAGCGTAAAGTCCAAAGACGATCAACACGTTCAGAAAAACGAACCAAAACCTCAATTCTCCAAGAAGAAAGTAGCAGGTCTGAAGATAAGACATGCCGAGGATTCTGAGAACACAACTCAAAAACGGAGAATGGGCTCAGACAATGTTGGACAGCGCAGCAGAAGTAACAATAGCTTGCCAGAACCTGAAGGGACTTCTGGAGACAGTGGACTTGAATGAGGACTTTCAAGTTGAGACTGTAGACACCAGGGTTAGCTCTCCACATAGGTTATATGAAATAAATCTCAGGATGGAGGGCGACATACCAAGAAAAGTGTAAGCACTCTTTTGGGAGCATCTTTGAAGGGGTTATGACATACTTCTAGCAGAACGGGACTGGCCACCAGAATTTGTCAGAGAGTGCCTACATGGCGAAGACATCATTATGCCAGCCTTCTCTAACCATGTTCCAGTACATTTAAAATATACTTATGCCAGGAACTGGGCAGTGGCCCAAGCCCCAGCATTATATAAAAATCATGTAGGATGGGATGAGGACTCACCTCACCATAAGATCCAGGTAAAAAATCAACCAACTGCACAAAGGCAGTATCCAATTAAGCAAGAAGCTAAAAAACAGGTCAGGGAGATCTTAGATCAACTTGAATACCAAGGGGTGATTGAAACATGCACTTTCATCAATGAACAATCCTTTGTTTCCTGCTTCCAAACCAGACAATACATATCGTCTAGTTTTGGATTATAAACACTTACTCTGTTGTTGTAAAACATTTGCAGAGCAAAATGCACATAGTACAGCATTAATGAATAACATTGTGCATAAAAAATATAAAACCACGTTAGATATTTCTAACGGTTTCTTTTGTCAAAACATAGCACATGAAAGTAGGTATTTGACAGCTTTCTCAATAATGGGGACCCAGTGTCAATTCTGTCATCTCCCTCAGGGATTCATGAATAGTCCAGGGTTATTCTCAGCAAGAGTTACAGAGTTACTACAAATTTATGATGACAAGGCATTGTCATATGTCGATGATATCTATCTGACAGACGATTACCTGAACCAGCGTTTGAACATTATATTGGGATTCACCTTTGAAGGTTATAATTTCAATTTCAAATAATCGGAAATTGCTCATCTCAACGTCTTTTTCCTAGGATATGAACTATCAAGTGAAGGAAAAAGCCTGGCAGCCAACTTTTTAGAAAAGTGTGCGCTGCTCCCACCTCCAAAAACAATGAAAATCTTAGTCGATTCTAGGTTTCCTAAATTTTGGAAGAACATGAATTCTAGACTACGCAGAAAGGGTTAAACCTCTCTACGAATTATTCAAACCTGATTTTAAAATCACACATTAGACACGGGAACATACAGATATCCTGCGTTCACTTCAAGCTGACATGTTAGCAACAAAACATTTACAAACACGTGTAAACGTACACAACTTAGTGATCCGAATCATTCCGGGTCAATGCGGATTCACCTATTTAACTTTTAACGAAGGTGAAAATTTACCAATTGCATACAAATCACATTTGTATACGCAAGCAGAAATGAAATTAACATCGACAGAAAACATTCTGACAGCAGTTCAAACCGCTGTCGCAAAAGAAAGAGCCCTAGCTCAGGGAAAACGCATTATGATCGTAACCCCTGTACCAGCCTTAGAGGCAGTTACAAAAGCGAGCATTCCGAATGCAAAAGCTTTACATCCAAGATGGACACAATGCGTTAATTCTCTTGCTGCAACTGATGTTGAATATGTTTTTGATCCTTATTTAAAAACACAAGCATTCCTGCAATACGAACACGAAATTCCTCTGCCTACTGAAATTCTCCCTCTTGACCAGTACGAATTTATAATTTATACTGATGGATCTGCACAACCCGCTACAGAGGATAAGCAAGCTTATAGTGCAGCATGCGCGATCGTTAAAGGTCGAATGCTCAATGGCAAATTCAGACCAATGGTCACAAAAATGCAATCTCTAGGACATTGTATAGTTCACTACAAGCATTTAAAATGGCACCTGAAAATACGGATCGTGAATTCCCCACACTCATAGTGTGCGATTCTTTTTATTGTGTTCAATCATACAATGAATATTTACAGAATTGGCTTCAAAATGGTTTCAAAGAAGCAAAAGGTGGCACAATCAAGCATAAAACACTTTGGGAACAATTAGTTCAGTTGCGAAACGGACTACAAAACACGTGATACACACGCTGAGCCATCAACGTGATGGCGTTCACATTGAAGGAAATTTATTGGCTGATGAAGCCACGAAAGGGGCTGTGCAAACGGCTTCCGTAGCTGCGATCACTCGTTCAAAAACTAAAATAGACAGTGAAATAATACTGGCTGTCAATGCTTCGAGCAAAGGCAGCAGTGCAGCGTTACCTAAAAAGTTTCCACTCAAATACTCATATATAATTGATGCGAACAATGTTCAGTTTGCTCGAATCCCTGGAGTGGGGGATAGGATAATACCAAACATGGAACATAGATTAGGACTAATCCTAACAGCACATGAATATGGATCACCTCTGTCCATGCAGTTGTTTCCGCCACAGTATCGTTATTAAAACAGAGATACTGGTGGCCAGGCATTAGGAAACAGACCAGGAATTATGTTTTGGACTGCGAAAGATGCCAGAAGATGAAAGTCTCTACTGTGAAACGTCCTGCACAGACGCCCCTGTTAATTTTAGATAAACCATTAGCATGTGTTTACCTGAACCACTGCGGTCCCTTACAAAGGGATGGTAACTATAAATATATCATGGTCGCAGTGGATTCGTGTTCAAGGTTCCTTTGGATGTGGCCTCAGCTCTCGGCTGACGCTCCAACTGTTATAAAAGATTTGCGAGTCTGTATCGGCACATACGCAATTGACACACCACATTCTGACCAAGGTCTTGCGTTTAGCTCTCGAGCTTACAAAGAAGCCATGGCCAGTTTGGGCGTACCATTCCATCCTGAGGGAAATTCTGTAGTGGAAAGAAAAAAATGGGACATAATGCAGTCTATAACAGCTAGGGTATTAGGTTCGGGTAATGGGTGGGTCAAACATCTTTATGGGGTCCAACGCTCAATAAACAATTTGCCAAGAAGTTCTCTAGGGGGTGTCACTCCATATGAAGTCCTATTTGGAACTAGAATGTTGATTCCGGACCTTGACATGAAAGGCACAGTGGTGGAAAATAAAACATTTGATATCAAAGATCATTTGGCTGTTTTACAGGACTTAAATGAACTAAGATTGAAACAAAGAAACGTGTTCCTGAAGCCAACCACCGGTGGGGAAAAACCAACCGTCCCAGCAAGGCCTGTCTGGATCCCAAAGCTTGGTGATCTAGTCAGAGAAAAGATCGCAGACAAGAAGGAATTTGGGCCTTCTTACAGACAATCGGTACCTGTCCAAGCTATCCACGGATCAAGAACAGTACTACTGCCGCCCCTTGCCGGTAAAAAGGAGAAAAGATTTGTGTCCATCGACCTGATCAAACCACACTATGTGGCTGATAATAAGCAGTAGGCCAAGTGGACACTGACAATGTAGCAGACGCACTCCGCTGGCTACAATCCAAGAGGTTCAAACTGAGAGACTCATCACCTTTGAGGATTCTACAGTAAGAAATAAAGGACTAAGCAACAAAGCTATGGAAATCGTCCCTCTTGAAACCCAAATAACAGTTAGTCTTGATACACATGTCTACAACGAAGTAAGAAGTGATCAACTATTTCCAGCAATTTCAACAAATACTGATGCAATTCCAACCATTGACAGAACTGCCTCTGGCTATTTCATGAACTTTGATACGTTTTCTGAGGATCCCAGCGAACCTGAAACGATGCCAGCACAAAGAACTTTCAATGAAAAAAAGCAACAGACTTTTTTCATCTCCTAAAAAAGATTTATATGGTTTCACCATGGATTGAACTATGGATTGTTTTGGGAATATTCTTCTTTCTACTTTGGTTAGCTCTGGTAATAAACTCTGGGTATGCTGATAAATGGAAGATATATTCAAATGGACACAGCAAGTAAAAGAGTGAACTTACTTCTCCAGCCACACAAATCATCCCATTGTGAAGCAAGAGACTTGTCAGCAGTGAACATCACAGCCGTTACCATACCAGAGGGTATAGTTTGGAACAGAACTGAATATGACATTTTTGGCCCGTCAGAACATTTGAGGATTCCTCACTTAATTAAAGTTTCATTAAGTGACTTTATTGCCTATAGTACCTTTTCTGATGATTGGGACTTTGAGACTGTTAATAACATGATGTCTGATTTAGTAATGTCTGCTGTATTCACAAATCATGAATATTTAGAGGGTTCATCAGACTATGAACAAATGTATTGTTATAATCACTATGGTCATCATTTCTTGCATAAAACTGCATCACCAAGAAATGTATTTAGGTATAACCAATGGGAACATTGTCCTACACCTCCAAAGGGTAGCTCAAAAACTTTTGCAATGAAATTTCCATATTTTTCAGGGTTCAACTTATCAAATCCAGAATCATTTTATTTTAAGAATGTGAACAAGACAGGAACGAAAAATATGTTAACCACTACAAAACAGATTTATTCTGCAGCCTTTATTGCCCAACTGTCTAGACAGGGTTTTGACTTTTGGAAAGACAACATTGAGACAAAATCTGTCTGGGGTACAAAAGATTGGCAAGTGCAAGGGGGTAGAAGCTTTGTTTAGAGCCTGTATCATCCCTGAGCAAATTATGTTTTTGAATGACATTGTCCAACAGACGTCTTGCCTTGGGTTAGCCAAGATCAAAGACATGAACACACCACCATACCTATACCTACAAGCAATAGCACTACACGGAGGAAGGTCGACGTACATAATATTTTCCATCACAACAGATCAGATCCAGAATGGAAAAAACGGTTGCTCTGGCCCACAGACACAAACAACTGTCAAGATCGATTCCTGAACAAAACACAGGGTTTCACTATCAATAGGCCAGACCCACGCTATGTTCAAAGACAGCATCCAGGGGTAGTAGCAATATACAGTGTAGGGAAACTCTGCCTTGATTGGCTACAGAAAGCTACACTGCAGGATGTAAAAAAACACTTATCTTTACTTAACCCCTTCGATGCTCATGATGGAGCGGGTCCGTCATGAGCATCGGTTGGGCTGTGCTCATGACGGAACCGCTCCGTCATGAGCACAACCCCTGGGGAAGCGCTGGCGCTTCCCCCCTGGGGGATCGATCTTGCCCCACAGAGGGGGAAGGCAGCAGAAGAGTTTCCGCTGCCACCCCGACCCCCCCATGCTTCCCCATGACGTCAGCGCGCACAGCGCGTGCCGAAGTCATCAGGAAGCGCTGGGACGCCTGGAATCCATTTGCTTCCAGGCGTCCCAGCAGGAGGAGGTAAGTTTTGCTCTCTGGGGGGGCCGTCGGGGGGATTTTTTCAAGTATTGAGGCATCGGGGGAGAGGAAAGAGTATTTCCTCTCCCCTGATGTCTCAATACAGGGCATTCCTGCAGCATGATCCCGCACAGCGTCACAATCGTGCTGCAGGAATGCCCCCACTAGGCACCAGGGATGCTTTTTTCATTAAAAGGAAGGTGTGGTGTGCATGGCCTGGCACTTGGCTGTCGGTGTGCGTGGACTGGCGCTTGGCTGGCGGTATGCTTGGACTGGCACTTGGCTGGCAGTGTGCGTGGAGTGGCGCTTGACTGGCGGTGTGTTTTTGTACTGGCACTTGGCTGGCGGTGTGTTTGGACTGGTGCTTGGCTGGCGGTGTGCGTGGACTGCCGCTTGGCTGGCGGTGTGTGAGTAGTGACTAGCTGCTGGTCACTACACACACTGCTAGCCAAACACCACTCAACGCAATCTGTGAGCTGGTGTGGTTGCTGTGTCAGGAATGTGGGTGTGTGAAAGTGATGGGCCCTTGAATGGCGCTGTCTGCTGGTGTGAGTGTTGTAATGTGCTGGGCACACGGCTGGCGTTGTGAATGGTTTTGTATGTGTCCCACGTATGGAAGGTGTCTGAATGGCCTGTAAAGAGGTTGGTGCCTTGTCGTGGCTTTACAGCTCACGAGCAGAGAGTCAATGGTTCAGTTTCTCGTCCTTTCAATTAACAGTGCATTTCATTTTTTGTAAAATCTCTGGTTAATACAACTGTATATACCGAACCATCACTCACCCTCGTGCCAAATCCAACCAGTATGTATGTGTGCTTGAGGAATTGGTGGTTGTGCATAAAAATGTGTCTTTTCTGTTTTTGTAAAGCAGGGTGTACCTTGTCCTTTTTAGGTCTCGGCTAGCGAAGGCTGCGCTTGCGCAGTCTCGCTCGCAAGAGATAATGACTTGGAGAAGAGGGGCTTGAACCCGCCCCTCTTCTCCCCTCTTCTCCATTGGCTGGCCTCTTACATGCTGGCCAGCCATTGGAGAAGAGGTTCATCACTCCGAACAGGCCCGTCCTTTTCGGATTCGGGGGCGTGTTTTTTGCAACTTTTCTAATTATCTCCTCCAGCCAATGGCAAGAGGAGAGAACAGAAAAACACGCCCCCGAATCCGGAAACAACGCTGCCTTTCTCCGAGGCATTTCTTCTTCGCCTCGGAGAAAGGCGGCGGTGTTCATGGCGTCTTCTCCCCCTGCTCTTGGTTCCCGTGTTCGGCTGCTGCACTGTCTTACGTCTGCGAGCGTCGCATCCACGGGCCGTTTGTTGTTGCCGGGCTGGCGCCGCTGCTTTCATTCTCCTCACGTAGGTTGTGGCGCAGTTGTTGTGTTGTGCATTAACAATGAAATGTCGCCAGTCTTATTGGCTATGCCAATGCTTGTGCTTAATTCCTATGGTGCCTAAAATATAAAAAGAAACAAATTGACTACTATTTTGATTATGCCCCCTGTGCATTGGTTAATACGGATCACTCGTTGTAGTTTTCCGGTTCTACTCTAAATCTCGACATTACGTGTTCGGTCAAGCTGCTGATTAAACTCAAGCTCCCGTGTTGTCCCCTCCCCTTCTTTATTTGATTGGTTTTCAAGTTCATTCGCGCCTCCCTGCTTGTGATTGGCAGCTGCAGTGGGCGCTGTTTGGGGCCATTTGACGGCACCCAAGTATGTGGCAACCTTCGTCGGAGATGTAGGTGCGGCGGCGTTACGCAAATGACCACCCCCCTCCCCCCATGCAGAATGTCAAGAGGGGCCCATGTGCTCCGTAGCTCACAGATATTCATTCATTGGCCTGGGGTTGAATGGGGACCCCACTCAAGGGTTGTGAGGCCCCTGTATGTTCGCCCCCAGGTGATGTTGTTACGCCGTTAATGCAGGGTGCTGGAACCAGTGTGCGGGGGTTCTCGACGGTGTCCATGGCCAGCTCACAGTTGTGTGGGGTCGCCTTTAAGCGCTTCAAGGTCTTCTCTGCGCTGTTTAAGGAGCTCTCGGTTGGAGTCTCGTGCATATGCATGGACCTTTCGGATCAGATGTGCTGCCTGTAACTGCACCACCTTTCCTTCTGTGCTGGGATCCCCTTGGCAAACGCGCGCGCTAACTGTCTTTCTCTGTGGGTTTTAGTCGCCCTCCGGCTCCCAGCGACTTGTCATCGCTTTTGAAGGTTTATTAACTGATGCTAGAGTCTATCAATAAACGTTGCCTCCTATGAAGTTCACGGCTGTGCCTAGAGACAAGTTAGTTTACGGAGAATTGCAGCTTTAGATATTGTGTTTCAGACTCTTACAACTCGCAAGAAATGTCAAGTCTTTTCTGCTCACAAAAGTAGCTCTTACCGGTAGTCCAGACCTACTTTCTACGTTATTTAGCACGACATTGTCAGTTTCTATGTTTTTCAAGTACTCAAACTGTACAGTGCGATTGTGGACGGATCAGCGTATTTGGTTGCAAGTCTGTTGTTGAATGTCCTACATTGGATTAGATGGATGAGTGTGATGCTGATGGCCTGGCGTGGTCTGATCTTGTGCCGAACTGGTCCCTGTTGATGAGCGTTACCAACCTGTTTACTGGCGTTACATAACTGACGAGTACAGTAAGCCAAACACGTTTTTTTAATTACGTTTTTTTCCCTAGCTGCTCAGAAAATTATTTTTCTTAAACCGCAGTCTCTCCCGGCGAACATGTTGTGTTTTTTCTTTTTTTTAATAGCATAAATAACCCTGCTGGGGGTGTTGCCCATGAGATAATTGTCTTTCCTAAGCGTCTGCGATGGGTGGATAACTCGGTCGGCTGTGAGAATCTCGTACCTTCTAAGTAAATGCTGTCTAGAACCTTCATTAATGCCCTTGTAGAAATATTTGCTTTTGTGCAGACCCCACTCGCTATAACAACTCAGTATAACTCCGAAGATTATTTTTTATAATGACCTACACACCGCACTGAATTACTCTTAGCCTCTTGTGTGCATTTGTCTCAGTCTCCCTCATACTAGGGCCTCAAGAGGCTGTTTCCCTGATGCTGCTACTTGTCAGGCCTACTGTTGGCTGGGTGCCTGGCCGCTGGCTTTGACTTCTGGAGTCATATGAGGCCGATCTTGCCACTAGCAATCCCCCTCGCTCTATTTTCCTTTGTTGTTCAGTGTTAGAAGTTAACTAATTACTCATACATGTTACTGGGCCAAAATGTAGTCAGTAGAAGCTGCAGGGGATTTCTGCGCATGGGGCTTTGAGTTTCCGAGGATTGGATAGTTATATTTAAAATATACTAACTCAGTACAGAGTCTGCAGTATCACCTGGTCTGGCGTGGTACATTCACAATTCCAAGTGCTAAGTTTTTAGAAAAGAGCATAGGTTGTTGTTATGTTATGTTATGTTATGTTACTAGGTATTTGTTAAGCGCGCGGCTACTCCCAGGAGTGTCCCGGCGCTGAGCACAAGACCCGTAACAAACCAAAAAAGCTGGCTAAGAAAAGAGCCCTAGAAAGTTTAAAACAGCAGTGTCTTGAGTTTGCGGCGAAAGCATAAGAGATCGTTTTCCTGGCGTAGAGTGACAGGGAGCTTGTTCCATAAAGACGATACCAAAACCTGAAAGGAACGGCCGCCCAGTCGTGCACGGTAAAACCTGGGCGTGCGGAACAAGTGTGCAGAGGAAGACCGTAGTGAGCGTGTCGGCACGTAGTGAAGGCAGCGGGCTCTTAGATAGGGAGCACCAATGTTATGGGAGGCCTTAAAGGCAAGAACCAGAGCCTTAAAATGAATTCTTTTTCGGATCGGCAGCCAATGAAGTGTTCTCAGAAGAGGGGAAGTGTGTGAGCGTCGATCAGCAAGAAAAATCGCTCGAGCGGCAGCATTCTGAGCTACTTGGAGGCGGTTAAGAAGAAATTCAGGTATTCCCAGATAAAGGACATTGACATAATCAAGTCGGGACAGGATCAGAGCCTGCACCACTGTCCTTCTATGGGTTTGCGAGAGTAGAGGAAGGAAATTCCGCAACATCCTGAGCAGAGCAAAGCAGGTGCCTACCACAGACTGTACTTGGGTGCTCATAGAAAGTTTGTTGTCTAATTTGACCCCCAGATTTTTTACAATGGTAGCCAAGTTTGCGGGCGGAAGCATGTTAGATGGCCACCAGTCACGCCAATTTTCATCTGGAGGACCGCCGAAAAAGATCATTTCAGATTTATCTGAATTGCATTTCAGGTGATTGGTATTAAGCCAGCTGAAGACTGCAGAAAGGCAGAGCTTTATCTTGTCACCATCCAGGACTTCATCCCTGGCACAGGTGAAAAGTAATTGAGTATCGTCTGCGTACGAGACGATTTTAGCATCAAAAGATTCAACCAACGTTGCCAGGGGTGCCACAAACACATTAAAAAGAGTAGGACTCAGGATGGAGCCCTGAGGGACTCCAACATTCATAGCATCTATGTGAGCCTCAAAAGGGGGAGACCAGACAGTTTGTTGTCTATTTGTGAGATAAGACCGGAACCACTGCAAAGCAATATGTCCGATACCGCACCTCCAAAGACGATCAAGGAGAAGGTCATGGGGTACGGTATCGAAAGCTGCTGATAAATCAAGAAGGACCAACACTGCTCGGCCGCCGCCGTCCAAGGTGACTTTAATTAGTTCAGAGACCTCAAGGAGAGCAGTTTCCGTGCTAAAATTAGCACGAAAACCAGACTGGCTAGAATGTAAGATGTTATTAGATTCTAGGAAATCTCCGAGGATGTTATTAACATACTTCTCCATGGTTTTTGATAAGGCGGGGAGCAGTGAAATAGGTCTGTAATTACTCGCTATCAGGGGGTCAGCGGAGGGTTTCTTCAGCAAAGGTAGAATTTTGCCCAGCTTCCATTGTTCCGGAACAGTCCCCGTGGACAGCGAGAGATTTAATAGTTTGTTAACAGCAGGGTTAATTATCTCAGCGATTGATGCCAGAATTTTAGCCGGACAGGGATCAATCGGGGAACCGGATTTCAGGGTACGGAGAAAGTGTAAAGATTTCTCCATTGAGATAGCGGGAAAATGTGTAAGATGATTGGGAGAAAGGGGGGATTGTTCGAGCAGCCCATCCAACTCTGAGACATGGTTGAGGCTTGATGAATCGAAGGAGGCTTGAATAGTAGAAATTTTGTTAAAGAAAAATGCCGCAATAGCATCAGTCCAAGTCTTGGTGGGGGAGAAAGGATTTTTTATGGCGTTTGGAGAAATAAAGTCTTTCACAACTTTAAAGAGTTCGGCGCCTTTGTTTCCAGCAAGTTCAATTTTATGGTTGAGATAACAAGTTTTAGCTAAGCGAATGTTGCAGTGATATGTTTTTAGTGCATTTTTATAAGTTAGCTTAGCACAAGCGTCATAACCCTGACGCCATGACCTTTCAAGATGTTTACAGTGACTTTTAATTTTCCTGAGGTCAGCCGTAAACCATGGTGCAGTCGGTCTTCCTCTATTGACAGCACGGCTTTGAAGAGGGGCCAGGTTGTTGACGCAGGATTTAAGCCAGTTATCCAGAGAAGATACACCAGCATCCAAATTGTCATTTAGTGAAAGGGGATGAAGTTTCAGAAAAGTTTCTACGGCCACAGGGGTCATAGAATCGAAGGATCTAAAATTATTAGTACGTGAAGCATACGTCTTGGCTATTGTAGTAGTCGAATCATTGATGGTAAAAGGCAGTAAAAAATGATCAGACCAGACTACAGGGGAAGGAGAGGCCATAGCAATAAATTTGTTAAAGAAAACTTGGTCTAATATGTGACCCTTGTCGTGAGTAGGATGTGTCACATAAGGAGTGAGATGAAACATATTCATAGAGTCAAACAATTTAGTTGCCTCCGAGTTAAGGGGCTCATCCATATGAATATTAAAATCCCCTAAAATTAAACAGTTTTCATATTTGGTGACCAAGGGAGAAATAGCTGACTGTAAACCTTCCAAAAAACAGTTAGCAGGACCCGGCGGCCGGTAGATTAGAGCTCCAGCAATAGATGTTTGTGGGGAAGTTTTAAGAAGAAGACCCTATTTTCTGCACGTGAAGTTCATGGATTTTATTTCACGTGGTATCAGCAGGTTGCATGTCTCTTGCTTCGTGCTTACTGCTTGAAACCATCCCAACCCCCGCCCCATCTATCCCATGATTCCACAGGGATATGAAGTGCCTGACCCTCTCCTCCTAACCCCAGTGCCTATATTTGTTTCGGAGCCTGGCACTATCTCACAACTTCTCTCTCTCAAAATATCACTACCTCACTCTCTAGCTCACAACCTCACTCTCTCTCACTCACTACCTCAATCACTCTCTATCTCACTACCTCACTCTTTCTATCTCACTAACTCACTTTCACTCTCTTTCACTACCTCTCTCTCTATCTCACTACATCACAACATCACTCTCCCTCACTACCTCACTCTTTCTCTATCTCACTACCTCACTCTCTATCTACCTCACTCTCTGTCTCACTACCTCACTCTCTATCTACCTCACTCTCTATCTCACTACCTCACTCTCTATCTACCTCACTCTCTCTCACTACCTCACTCTCTATTTCAATACCTCACTCTCTCTCTCTCTATCTCACTACCTCACTCTCTCTCTGCTAATGCAATAGGTATCACATACGCAAAAAAAAGGTCATGCCAATAGAAATGACAATGCCATTTATTTAGGGATACAAAAATTATAAAAAAATAATGAGCAATACCAATAGCTCTACCTATAATATTGCCGAGACCATTGCATTGTAAATGCCTGTTTGTGACTGTTGTAATGTGTTGGTTTTGTGCCTGGTGGTGTAAATGGTCTTGTGTGTATCATGTATGAAAGGTGTGTGAATGGCCTGTAAAGCAGTTGGTGCCTTGAAGTGACTTTACAGCTCACGAGCTACGAGTCACTGGTTCAGTTTTTTGTCCATTCAATCATTGACAGTGCATTTCATTTTTGTGAAATCTCTTGTTAATACAATTTTATACACTGAACCATAGCTCGCCTTCGTGCCAAATCCAACTAGTATGTGTGTGTGCTTGAGGAATAGATGGCTGTGCAGTAATCTTTATCTGTTTTGTCTCTCTGCCAAGCTGTACATTTCATTTAAGAATAACCTAACAACTGTAGTTTTTGTCGTAAACTAAACACCAATGGGAGTGCATGGTGAAGTCTCTCTTGTGGATCCCAACAAGTTATCTTACCCACAATGTCCTGCAAACCTCAAAATGTGACAGTGACATTTTCCTTGAATTATTGTGCCCAAATTTTCACACGGCGGAAAGTAACAACAAATTTCCAACCCCCCTGCATTTCTACAAGTATCCCAATAGAAATGGTACCTCGCTTGTATGGGTGGGCCAAGTACCCGCGGCAGGGAAGGGCCCAAAACCTATTGATGTGACATCAAAATTACCTATCACAAACCAACCTGGTTTTGCAAGGAGGGTCCCATGAGTTTTTGGTCAGGGGCTCGGCGGCCATCTAGGGAAACCTACCTAACCCACACATTTCTGAAAAGTAGACACACAGGGAGGTATGTCTTGCGTGGATCCCCCAACGTTTCCTTACCCAGAATCCCCTGCAAACCTCAATTTTAGTTGAAAGAATCACTTTTTTCACAGATTTTTGTGTGGGAAAGTTGTGGCATCACCGGGCTCACACAAATTTCCCACCACCCAGCGTTCCCCCAGGTCTCCCGGTAAAAATGGGGCCTCACTTGTGTGGGAGGCCCAAGTACCCGCGACAGGCAAGGGCCAAAAAAGTAGTGAGGCGACATCAAAATTGCTGATCTCAAAACCACCTGGTTTTGCAAGGGGGGGGTCACCTGGGTTTTTGGCCCCGTGCTCGGCGGCCATCTAGGGAAACCTACCAAACCCACACATTTCTGTAAACTGGACACCCAGGGGCTTCCAGGGAGGTATGGCTTGCGTGGATCCCCCAACTTTTCCTTACCCAGAATCCCCTGCAAACCTCAATTTTAGCTGAAAAAATCACTTTTTCACACATTTTTGTGTGGGAAAGTTGTGGCATCATCGGGCTCACACAAATTTCCCACCACCCAGCGTTCCCCCAGGTCTCCCGATAAAAATGGGGCCTCACTTGTGTGGGAGGCCCAAGTACCCGTGACAGGCAAGGGCTCAAAACGTAGTGAGGCGACATTAAAATTGCCTATCTTAAAACCACCTGGATTTGCAAGGGGGGTCACCTGGGTTTTTGGCCCGTGCGCGGTAACCATCTAGGGAAACCTGCCAAACCCACACATTTCTGAAAACTAGACACCCGGGGGCTTCCAGGGAGGTATGGCTTGCATGGATCCCCCAAGGTTTCCATACCCAGAATCCCCTGCAAAGTTCAATTTTAGCTGAAAAAAATCACTTTTTTCTCACATTTTTGTGTAGGAAAATTGTGGCATTACCGGACTCACACAAATTTGCCAACACCCAGCGTTCCCCCAGGTCTCCCAATAAAAATGGTGCCTCACTTGTGTGGGAGGCCCAAGTACACACGGCATTATTCTCGTAAGACTTTGGGGAATGCGGGGTGGGTGGAAATATGTGGATCCACGCAGATTCCAGAACTTTCCACCACAGAAATATGGGGAAAATGTGTTTTTTATGGACAATTTTTTTAGGTTTGCAAGGGATTCTGCGTAACAGAACCTGGTGGGAGGCAGGCAAGTCACCCGATCCTGGATTCCCCTGGGTGTCTAGTTTTCATAAATGTAAAGGTTTGCTAGGTTTCCCTAGGTGCCGGCAGAGCTAGGGTTAAAAAACAACAGCTAGGCACTTTGCCAAAAAAGGGTCATTTTTCACTGCAAAATTGAGGTGTGACCACGTTGCGTTTTGCGCCGTTTCCTGTCGTGGGCACTAGGCCGACCCACACAAGTGAGGTACCATTTTTCATGTAAGACTTTGGGGAACGCAGGGTGGGTGGAAATTTGTGGATCCACGCAGATTCCAGAACTTTCCACCACAGAAATATGGGGAAAATGTGGTTTTTTTGGACAATTTTTTTAGGTTTGCAAGGGATATTGGTTAACAGACCCTTGTGGGAGGCATTCAAGTCACCCCATCCTGGATTCCCTTGGGTGTCTAGTTTTCAAAAATGTATAGGTTTGCTAGGTTTCCCTAGGTGCCGGCAGAGCTAGGGTTCACAAACCACAGCTAGGCACTTTGCCAAAAAAGGGTCATTTTTCACTGCGAAATTGAGGTGTGACCACGTTGCATTTTGCGCCGTTTCCTATCGCGGACACTAGGCCGACCCGCACAATTGAGGTACCATTATTCTCGTAAGACTTTGGGGAATGCGGGGTGGGTGGAAATTGTGGATCCACACAGATTCCAGAACTTTCCACCACGGAAATGTGGGGCAAATGTGTTTTTTTGGACAATTTTTTAGGTTTGCAAGGGATTCTGGGTAACAGACCCTAGCGGGAGGCAGTCAAGTCACGCCATCCTGGATACCCCAGGGTGTCTAATTTTCAAAATTGTATAGTTTTGCTAAGTTTCCCAAGGTGAAAACCAAAGGAAATGATGGATGGAGTGTTGAACATTGCAAGCACTCACCCCCAGTCAACTGATCTGGGTTTAATCCATCTCCGTTCTTTAGCCCACTCTGCCACCCCAGTTCAGACATGGCCATATGCAAATCAGTCTGACCCTGTGCCTCATGGAAACAGTCCAGCCCGAACTGCCAAGCTATGTCTTCCCTGGACCGGAAACAAGCTTCCTAGGACCGGTTTCTGGCATTTCAGCCATCTTCAGCCAGGCTTGCTTGAATCCAGTGGCAAAGTGAGCAAGGAACTCACGTCTGAGCATACCCTGCCAACTTATGGCGAACAAAGCAAAAACCAAAGGAAATGATGGACGGAGTGTTGAACATTGCAAGCACTCACCCCCAGTCAACTGATCTGGGTTTAATCCATCTCCGTTCTTTAGCCCACTCTGCCACCCCAGTTCAGACATGGCCATATGCAAATCAGTCTGACCCTGTGCCTCATGGAAACAGTCCAGCCCGAACTGCCAAGCTATGTCTTCACTGGACCGGAAACAAGCTTCCTAGGACCGGTTTCTGGCATTTCAGCCATCTTCAGCCAGGCTTGCTTGAATCCAGTGGCAAAGTGAGCAAGGGACTCACGTCTGAGCATACCCTGCCAACTTATGGCGAACAAAGCAAAAACCAAAGGAAATGATGGACGGAGTGTTGAACATTGCAAGCACTCACCCCCAGTCAACTGATCTGGGTTTAATCCATCTCCGTTCTTTAGCCCACTCTGCCACCCCAGTTCAGACATGGCCATATGCAAATCAGTCTGATCCTGTGCCTCATGGGAACAGTCCAACCCGAACTGCCAAGCTATGTCTTCCCTGGACCGGAAACAAGCTTCCTAGGGCCGGTTTCTGGCATTTCAGCCGTCTTCAGCCAGGCTTGCTTGAATCCAGTGGCAAAGTGAGCAAGGGACTCACGTCTGAGCATACCCTGCCAACTAATGGCGAACAAAGCAAAAACCAAAGGAAATGATGGACGGAGTGTTGAACATTGCAAGCACTCACCCCCAGTCAACTGATCTGGGTTTAATCCATCTCCGTTCTTTAGCCCACTCTGCCACCCCAGTTCAGACATGGCCATATGCAAATCAGTCTGACCCTGTGCCTCATGGGAACAGTCCAGCCCGAACTGCCAAGCTATGTCTTCCCTGGACCGGAAACAAGCTTCCTAGGACCGGTTTCTGGCATTTCAGCCGTCTTCAGCCAGGCTTGCTTGAATCCAGTGGCAAAGTGAGCAAGGGACTCACGTCTGAGCATACCCTGCCAACTTATGGCGAACAAAGCAAAAACCAAAGGAAATGATGGATGGAGTGTTGAACATTGCAAGCACTCACCCCCAGTCAACTGATCTGGGTTTAATCCATCTCCGTTCTTTAGCCCACTCTGCCACCCCAGTTCAGACATGGCCGCTTTGTTCGCCATAAGTTGGCAGGGTATGCTCAGACGTGAGTCCCTTGCTCACTTTGCCACTGGATTCAAGCAAGCCTGGCTGAAGACGGCTGAAATGCCAGAAACCGGTCCTAGGAAGCTTGTTTCCGGTCCAGGGAAGGCATGGCTTGGCAGTTCGGGCTGGACTGTTCCCATGAGGCACAGGGTCAGACTGATTTGCATATGGCCATGTCTGAACTGGTGTGGCAGAGTGGGCTAAAGAACGGCGATGGATCAAACCCGGATCTGTTGACTGGGTGTGAGTGTTTGATTGGTTCTGATGCTCCATCCATCACCACCCCCTTTTGTAAAGTTTCCAAAGGTGCCGGCAGAGCTAGGGTTCAAAAACTACACCTAGGCACTTTGCCAAAAAAGGGTCATTTTTCACTGCGAAATTGAGGTGTGACCACGTTGTGTTTTGCGCCGTTTCCTGTAGCAGGCACTAGGCCGACCCGCACAAGTGAGGTACCATTTTTCTCGTAAGACTTTCGGGAACGGGGGGTGGGTGGAAATTTGAGGATCAACGTAGATTCCTAAACTTTCCACCACAGAAATGTGGGGAAAATGTTTTTTTTTTCACTATTTGTTGGGTTTGCTAGGTTTCCCCAGGTGCCGGCAGAGCTAGGGTTCAAAAACGACAGCTAGGCACTTTGCCAAAAAAGGGTCATTTTTCGCTGCAAAATGGAGGTGTGATCACGTTGCATTTTGCGCCGTTTCCTGTTTCGGGCACTAGGCCGACCCGCACAGGTGAGGTACCATTTTTCTCGCAAGACTTTGGGAAATGCGTGGTGGGTGGAAAGTTGTGGATCCACGCAGATTCCAGAACTTTCCACCACAGAAATGTGGGGAAAATGTGTTTTTTATCACAATTTTTTAGGTTTGCAAGGGATTCTGGGTAACAGAACCTGGTGGGAGGCAGTCAAGTCACCCGATCCTGGATTCCCCTGGGTCTCTAGTTTTCAAAAATGTATAGGTTTGCTAGGTTTCCCTAGGTGCCGGCAGAGCTAGCGTTCAAAATAGACAGCAAGGTACTTTGCCATAAAAGGTTCATTTTTCACTGCGAAATTGAGGTGTGACCATGTTGCGTTTTGTGCCGTTTCCTGTTGCGGGCACTAGGCCGACCCACACAAGTGAGATACCATTTTTCTCAGAAGACTTTGGGGAACGCAGGGTGGTCGGAAATTTGAGGATCCACGCAGATTCCAGAACTTTCCACCACAGAAATGTGTGGAAAATGTGTTTTTATCACAATTTTTTAGGTGTACAAGGGATTCTGGGTAACAGACCCTAGTGGGAGGCAGTCAAATCACCCCATCCTGGATTCCCCTGGGTGTCTAGTCTTCAAAAACTTATAGGTTTGCTAGGTTTCCCTAGATCCCGGCAGAGCTAGGGTTAAAAAACTACAGCTAAGCAGTTTGCCAAAAAAGGGTTATTTTTCACTGCGAAATTGAGGTGTGACCACGTTGCGTGTTGCGCTGTGTCCGGTCGCGGGCACTAGGCCGACCCACACAAGTGAGGTACCATTTTTCTCAGCACACTTTGGGGAACGCGGGGTGGGTGGAAATTTGTGGATCCACGCAGATTCCAGAACTTTCCACCACAGAAATGTGGGGGAAATGTGTTTTTTTTGACAATTTTTTAGGTTTGCAAGGGATCCTGGGTAACAGACCCTGGTGAGAGGCAGTCAGGTCACCCCATCCTGGATTTGCCTGGGTGTTTAGATTTCAAAAATGTATAGGTTTGCTAGGTTTCCGTAGGTGCCGGCAGAGCTAGGGTTCACAAACGACAGCTAGGCACTTTGCCAATAAAGGGTCAATTTTCACTGCGAAATTGAGGTGTGACCACGTTGCGTTTTGAGCCGTTTCCTGTCACGGGCACTAGGCCGACCCGCACAAGTGAGGTACCATTTTTCTCGAAAGACTTTGGGGAATGCAGGGTGGGTGGAGATTTGTGGATCCACGCAGATTCCAGAACTTTCCACCCCAAAAATGTGGGGAAAATGTGTTTTTTTGGACAATATTTTAGGTTTGCAAGGGATTCTGGGTAACAGACCCTGGTGGGAGGCAGTCAAGTCACCCCATCCTGGATTCCACTGGCTGTCTTGTTTCCAAACATGTATAGGTTTGCTAGGTTTCCCTAGGTGCCGGCAGAGCTAGGGTTCAAAAACGACAGCTAGGCACTTTGCCAAAAAAGGGTCATTTTTCACTGCGAAATTGAGGTGTGACCACGTTGCGTTTTGAGCCGTTTCCTGTCACGGGCACTAGGCCGACCCGCACAAGTGAGGTATCAGTTTTTCTCATAAGACTTTGGGGAACGCGGGGTGGGTGGAAATTTGTGGCTCCACGCAGATTCCAGAACTTTCCACCACAGAAATGTGGGTCAAATGTGTTTTTTTGACACTTTTTTAGGTTTGCAAGAGATTCTGGGTAACAGACTCTAGCGGGAGGCAGTCAAGTCACTCCATCCTGGGTTCCCCTGGGTGTCTAGGTTTCAAAAATGTATAGGTTTGCTAGATTTCCCTAGGTGCCGGCAGAGCTAGGGTTCACAAACTACAGCTAGGCACTTTGCCAAAAAAGGGTCATTTTTCACTGCAAAATTGAGGTGTGATCACGTTGCGTTTTGCGCCGTTTCCTGTCGCAGGCACTAGGCCAACCCACACAAGTGAGGTACCATTTTTCTCGTAAGACTTTTGGGAACATGGGGTGGGCAGAAATTTGTCGATCCACGCAGATTCCAGAACTTTCCACCACAGAAATGTGGGGAAAATGTGTTTTTTTGGACAATTTTTTAGGTTTGGAAGGGATTCTGGGTAACAGACCCTGGTGGGAGGCAGTCAAGTCACCCCATCCTGGATTCCCCTGGGTGTCTAGTTTTAAAAAATGTATAGGTTTGCTAGGTTTCCCAAGGTGCCGGCAGAGCTAGTGTTCAAAAACTACAGCTAGACACTTCTCAGAAAAAGGCTACATTTTCATTGTAAAAATTTGGTGTGTTCACGTTGGGTTTTGAGCCATTTTGCTGTCGTGGGCACTATGCCTACCCACACAAATGAGGTACCATTTTTATCAGGAGACTTAGGGTAATTCAGATTTGTAAAGCAACTGTTATTACCTATTGATTTTTAATGTATTTCTACCTTCCAAATGAAAGACATTGTGTAAAAATAAACTCATTTTGAAAATTGACCGCTAATTCTCATGCTAGTATGAGCACTCCCAATTTCGAAAATGTGCAAATATGTACTGTTTCTAAACTCTATAATTTGTTCCCATTTCAGAAATACATAGGTGTCTTTCATACCGATTTTTCCATGTATACATTTTCCCACAATAATTGCTATATACCCGGAACATAATAAAAAACCATTGCAAATTGCTGCTCAGTTTTTGACTCTGGGTTCGTCGGGTTCTTGGTGAACCTTCAAGCCCTATATATCCCCACAACCAGGAAGGTCCAGTGGATATAACGGTATATTGCTTTCAAAGAGCTGTCATAATTAGAAGAAAACGTTGACACAAAAGGCTGTTTTCTTCAACTAATTTTTCCTATATTTAACTGTTAGTTTCTATAAAGAATCCTTGATGGATCTACACAAATGACCCCTTGCTAAATTCAGAATTTTGTCTACTTTTCTAAAATGTATAGCTTTCCAGGATCCATTATTGCTTTCACACCCATTTCTACCATTAACTGGAAGAAGGTTGAAAGCACAAAAAATAGCAAAAATAGGCTATGTCCCAGAAAAATGCCAAAACTGTGTAAAAAATGTTGGTTTTCTGACAAAAGTCTGTAATTCCCTAAAAGCTGGGAAAATTGTGATTTCAGCCCCACAAACCCTTTTTTGATACCATTTGCAGAGAAAAACCCAGACGCTTTCATTTGCAGACCGTCTTTCCCATTTTTCACAAAAAAAACACATTTTGCTGTATTTTGGATAATTTCTGGGACCCCTCCAGGGGAATCCACAAACCCTGGGTACCTTTAGAATCCCCATGATGTTGGAAGAAAAGGACGCAAATTTGGCGTGGATACCTTATGTGGTCAAAACGTTACAGGGGCCTAAGCGTGCACTACCCCAAATAGCTCAAAAAAGGCTTAGCACATAGGGGTAAAAGGCCTAGCAGCGAAGGGGTTAAAGAAGGCGCAGACAGTAGGGAATTCGTGCTATGACCTAGAAAACCGCGTCAAAAACGTTTCATATATGCCGGTATCTACGCTGCTTATAATGAAATATGGAAGATTACCCAAGCATTACTTTAGAGAAATCTCTCTCTGTAGTAGACAATGGGTTAACGACTCTGTCGTCCAGGATATATTCATTGGAGAGCATTGTGTCTTCTGCCATAGACATCATGAAGCAAGACTTGGTCATGTTGTAACATAGTCAGTCTCAACTATGTTCTATCATGCTATTAGGCTGGACGCTCCAAAACTTGCGTTCAGGCTATGTGCCTTGGCGTTTAATCAACACTACGTCACTGTTTTCAGAATTCAATCTCACTGATAAACAGATCAGACTGGCACAAAGGGGAGCAGACTATATGGTGCTGAACATTTAAAAACTGGAAAAATTACCATTCATAGTGGCTGAAAAACCAGCTACTGAGTGGATCATACATGGTAAAATTACTCTGCCTGTTACAACTTTCCATTTTCAATATTGCCTAAAACATATACCAGCAGGCAAATATGAAAGGTTGGGTAAAGAATACATCAAGACATCTTGGTATTTACCTTACACACATAGATGTTGGAGGGGGGGGGCGTGAAGTGTTCCTTAGCTGTACAAACTGTGAAAACCACTAAGCGGTTCTCTCCTTTGTCAGGGTATTAATTTACACGGGCCTGCGATGGTTCCACTACAAACATATCCTGTCACCTGCAGGACTCACCAGCTGCAGTGATTAATCCAATTTTTCGACTACTTTCAAATGGAAGTTACCTCATGTTGAATGATCACAGCTGCTGTGGCATGTTGCCATGTATCCCATATCTAGTAACGGTTACATCCAGGGTCACTTGCTGTATGCAAGTCTTGTTTCCACAAATACAGACAGTCAGGGAGTCGCCTCTATGGCCTTCACTGAACATCTCTTCTATACGAATTGATACTCTAAGCAGAATGAAAGACATTCTTTTACAACACTGACCTCGGCCAAAGAAACCTGTGATCTACTAGTCGCAAGGACTTCTGCAGAGATACAAGCCCTTTTGAATACAAACTGCCTTAAACATTTCTCAGAAATGTTGGAACGTATCTTAAACATGTCTGATACGAGCGGTATTGTACATGTATTTAAGACTGTGTGTTCAGGACAGTTGGCACCTTTTCAAGCAGTCCTCAAAATAATTCCCAACTTCATGCACTCTGTGTTTGGCGGACTGCCACTACTTTTTGGACTCGTTGCAGAGATCCTATTTTTGCTCCTCCTGCTCCGATATGGCAAGCCAAATCATCAGCGTCACTCCGAGCACCATAGAGAGAGCTCTATTGGAAATTAAGTGTTGTGAGCGCATCGTCCAAATTTTGGGTTTACCTCGTCTACGAGAATTAAATACCACATGGTTTCTGTCATTCAGACCAATCTGGCAAGATTGCATCTTACCTGTTCTACGCCGCCTGCTTTGCGGTGAAGAATGCGTGCTAGACATCTGTCTAACACTCCCATCAGTAATGCCTACTGATATCGATACTCTGCTGGACCCGGTAACAGCCCATGCTGTGTGTTGTCCCCAGTGGCTACCAATCCTGATGACTGCATTCATTGAGATCTCACAGAAGCAAATTGCTACTGCTGAGGTACGAGAGGAAACAACAGGCACGCAGGTAACATCCGATACGAACATTGCTGATGCGACAAATGCTGAAGGCGATGCTTCTCATCTATGTGCGGTTAGTCTTCTAAACGAGGTAATCCAACTTTCACCTACAACGGTAGACACATTTTTGTCTACAGGATTAGACGATTTCATGTTTTCTCCACCCTCCTACACTGCTTTTTGAATCAGCACACAGTGTACCAGGAAGACTCTGAATTTGGCCTTCAATTTTCAAAACAAAGACTAAACTTGGAACTTTTTTCCTATGATTAATTTTTTTTTCCAAATTTGAATTTTTCTTTTTATGGCACAGTAATCTGCTTCTAGTAGAACTATTCATAGAGAACAGAAATCTTTGATACACTTTCAGAGTCTATATGTCACCTTCTCAAACACAATTGATTTATGTAACTTGACATCAAATGGTTTCGGCTTTTTTCTTCTGTATTTACGAGCCATTTCATAATGTGTATATATATGTATGTTCATTCATTTAGCATCCAATCTAAATGTATGCTTAGAATGAAACATTGCTTTTATATGTACAGCACCAGTGCATTTTTATGCATGGCAACTGTTTTTATGCATTTTATGATGTATTTTTTAGACATGTTCTTAGCCATTCATATGTAGCTATATTTTATATATGTTTAGCATGTTTAGGATTTAGTAATGTCGTTCATACGAAAGTGGAGTGGGTGTTGTGTGTCGATTTAGATACCGTAAATAGGTTTCCCAATTTATGTCCTTATTAGCACCGGGACACTCTTTTGAGTAGCCATGCGCTCTATAAATCTTTTCTAACATAACATAACATATAGGCACAATTCACATTGCCCATATTTAGGCATAGAAATCCTACCCTTATTTAGGCATTATCCATGCTAACCAAATACAGGCATGTCCACCTACATCCGTTCATCTACTTCACAACGAGTTCTTGGAAAACCAGACTCTTAAGCCTTTAGGACTTCCCCTTGCTTGGATATTGATTTCTCCAAGAACTCATTTATTTTGCATGAACATCTATTCCTTGGGGGTTCATTCATGACGTTCTTCTGCCCAACTTTTTATGTCAATACTGGCATTCCTAAACACCTTCAAGGTATGAATATACCTTCACTTACCATGGCAAACCACGGTTCGGCTGCATACTTGCACGACGCGGCTCACCACGGCAAGTTCGGAAGGAAGTTAAGTCCCCGCCTGATTCACTGACCAGACGCTGTCATCCTCCTCGCAGAGAATCCAGCTCCAGTGTTTCTGACTCCCCTTGCGGGGTGTTGGAGAACGAGACTCGGAAAGAGATTCCAACCTCACTCATTCTAAGGTATGGTGTGGACTAGAACCTAGAGGGACTTTTGGCAAATCTTGGCAACTATAGCTAAACTAGACTATAGATAGGCTATTTGATTTTAGGTTTAAACCTATAATAACTGATAAAACCCCACCGAAAGGAAAATAACCATCACTGGTGTAATTATATAAACACTGACAAAACACCTTTGCAACCACAAACTAAGTGCCATTCAAAGAAAGGAAAAGATGAGTGAAAGAGTCATTTTTATTTCGTCCTTAAGGGGCCAATACAATGTAACTTTGTTATACAAGGTAGTATCAAGAGAGACTGGGCTAACATTATTCTGCTTGAGTTTTGTTGTTTAGGGATGTCACTGAAACATTGTCTCTTCTTCCTTCTGCTTTTTTAGGTTTGTGGTCTTTGGTCTAAAGATGCAGTGTTTAGATGCATTTTTAGGTCTTATTTAGTTATTTTATAAACTGCAGAGAATTGGGAAATATCAAAATCCTATTTGAAATTTTGGCTACATTTGACTTCACTGATAGGTGAAATTGCTGAATAAATTAGAATCTTTCCTAATATGTAGCATCACATTTAACCACAGACAGAGAATGGGTGAAGTCAGTTAATACATCGGTCCCCCTTTCTAGTGGGTCAGTATTGATTGTAAGTGAATTGCCAAACAGCCCAGTTTTCAAACATTCAATGCAAGATGTAGTGACAGGTATGTGTGAAACGAATGTTGTCACCAAGCATCTGCGATAGTGGGGAAAACATGACACCAGGCGTTTGGTAAACATGGAACACAGTGTCACTTGGAATGCTGCTGAAAAAAGTGTCTACCAAGTTCAATTATGATTGGAGTGATATTGTTTGTATTTGCAGTAATTCAGCTACATATATGAACAAGTTGTATGATGGCCTGTCAAAATTGATACCTGAGCTGAAGTGCTTCCCTGTAAGAGATCCTTGTCACTCGCTAGAGTGTATGCTGAAAGCATCTTTACAATCTTCAGAGTTAATGAAGAATGCTATTGACTTAGTAGTCCATTCTGGTACAGTAAAAATGTATTTGGTCCTCATATACCCTGTGCACACACTACCTATACACATGCACTATCAGTGCAGAAAGCAAGCAATAATTAAAAATAAAATAAATTCCATAAACACTGGAAAAACACTGTTTCTGTTGTTTTTAATGGCGCAAAAATGTGTAACCACTGATAACCACTGTTTTTTAAGGTATTGAAAAAACTGAAAAACACCCACCAGAATTTACCAAAAATAGAAACTGAAAACAGGAAAGCCTAACTATAGACAAACAGCACCTACTTCTTACCTTGTACTACACTTAGGTTAGGTACACTGGGTTAGGTTAGAACTAGCTAGAAGCATCAGATGAGTATTAACATTTTAGCCTGTATTATTTATGTATGTATTTTATGAATATCTGTCATAGCTATAAACCATGCTATTGCAGTATTATTTTATCTTACTACTAATGCTGTACATATTTTACTTCGCATTCTGTCTTACGATTGTAGCAGTTCATATCTCTTGCACGAGAAATAAGACTGTTCAATAAACCCTTTTTATTGAAACGCCCGTCTATCTATTTCTGTGTAACTTTGTAGAAACGAAGCATGCACGATTGACTGAGTGAAACTGTTATCTATTGTTTCCACGATTCTGAGATTGTTCCGATTCTAAGGGAAACAAAGTTGTCATGTTTATGCGGTTGTCAGAAACTAATTCCTTCTTGTTTATTCGAGAAGTTTCTAGTGACCTCTGAGTTAGCTTGCACACACAAGTAATTAAGTTTAATGTACTCGATAGAGACATACTGACCTCAGTCCTATGTTAAACTATAGTGTGTATTATTCCAATGCGCAGGGCCTATCAGGAATATAGGAACTACACTACAGGATAATTGATTGCCACAAATATTGTACTGCACATATTTTGCTATTACCTTCTTTTCCGTAAAAGGTATAGTAAAGTGCTTCCATACATCACTTTCTTTTCTGTGAGGTGGTGTATCTTTCCTTCTTATCCTCAACAGGTTGTGGATGCTCATCTTGGATGGATGATGTAGCTTCAGCTGTTTTGTAAAAATACTGGTTCTCAATCTTCTGGATTCACCAGTGGAGAAGTAACTGCACTGGAGAGGGAACTGCTTTTGGGTATGGTTTTCCATGTGGAAGGGTGGGTTCTTAATGTATCCAATCAGAAGACAAGGTTTGGGTGTATATTCGAGTGAATTCGTGAATCCGGCCCATAACTGTTCAGATTCACAAAACTCGTATAATGTGCAACTTTGTTTAAAAACACATATGAGGTGCTTTATATATACTTGTAAATATGTTTACACTGATGTCATTAATGACAATGGAGAGGTGTACATATGCGCAGTCATTTATCATATTTTCAGGGAATCCACTAATTCAGAGTCGCAGATTCATTTTGATCACATGATTGGAAGTAAAAACCATAGTGTAGTATTCCGTCTATGTTTGCGGACCCACGAATGTACCACAGTACCTCAAAAATATTTTACAAAATTACATTTGTTTAGTTACATAAAAAACTTAATTTACTTACGCCCCGCAATGCACTGCTCATGACATCACATATTACATCACGTATGACATGGTCAGTGACATCATGAGTGATGTAATATGTGAGTTCATAAGGAGTGCATTGCGGGGGCATAAGTTACAATTAGCTCAGGTAACTATAGCTGCTGAATTTCGATGGTTTTGTACAAGTGAAATCTGATCTTAACTATAACGCCCCTGCAACCTTTGTTTTTTTCAGTGAGTATAAATATATATATATTTGAAACCTTCACGTAAGCTTACCTTCCCTGGGACCAATCTGCTTGAAAAGAAACATTAGAATTTTTAGAAAACAAAAATATGAAATATTACTTACTTACTGAGCCCCGCAACCTTGACAGCCAGCAGGTTGAGCAGGTCCTGCTCCTGGTCATGGAATTCTGCCCAGTGGTGCGTCAGCTGCTGCTGGGCACGTTTGATACCAGTGCTGCGGCGCACACACTGCCGCACTTGACCCTAGAGCACCCGATGATCCCACACGACATTGCCTTTTCCAGGCCTGCCACCTGCTCCCAGCAGGCGGGGTAGGTGGCGCTGCACCCAGAAAATGAGTGGGGCCACCTCCACCTCACTGATTAAGGGGCAGGACTGCATCCCTGCCCCTCTGGGTCTCCCACATTGGATGCGAATAGCGCGTGTGCTTCCTGTTTCTTCCCTTGGCAGGACTGTACTGGATGGAATAGAGTTGGGAGCGGGTTAAAGTGTGGAGGGAGTTGAACTGGGATAGGACTGGAATGGGATGGAAGGAAACAGGTGGAAAAACAGAGCAGATATTAATTACACTTAAACTGGAAAACTGTTATTCAATTCATCATCATCATAAAACTTTATTTTGGCCGCAAAGGCCATAAAAGTACCAATAAAATATAACAACAAACAGTTCTTAAAATACAGTAGAATAAAATCAAAATTATTCATAACAATAGAAAGTACAGAAAGTGCAAAAATACATTTGAACTTGATAATTAATTGCAGAAATGTCTACGTTTGATCCACATAGCATTTAGAAAACGGGAAACTGCAAAAACAATTGGAGGGTGGGTGTCGTATTTCAAAACTCTTAGGGCATTTTCACACTCTCTAAATCCCAGATTTTTCCAAATGGGTTTTACCCAGCGATTTCGTGACTGATAATACGTTGGGCAGAAGAAAAAAACATGTTTTTCATCTTCCATTCGATAACCACAAGCAGGGCAAACGGTGTTTTTATTAGGCTCCCAACTCGAGGTAAAAGACCTAAGCGGTAAACTGCCTATTCTCAGCTGGAAGTACAACTTCCTTGCAACAGCAGCAAAAATCAGATCTAAGAATTCCTCCCTCCTGTAATCAACTTTGATCTGAAGAAACTGGGCAGTCAATCTGCCAACACCATAATTCACGTGGAGGCTCATAAGATGATAATGTCTGAACCGATCAACCAAATTTACCCTAGATAGAGCTAAGCATGAGACCTCCGGGGAACCCCATAATTCTGGGAGGCCAATCTTATCACATGTATCCCTGATATGATTTAACCAGGGGATCTTCTTATAATTGATTAGGGGCCAAACCCCCTTAAAATTCTTCTTGGTAGGAACCCAACTCTGGATTAGACCAAAGTCTCTTCCAGTATGTCACTGGCCGCAGCGCCACCTCCTCCGCCACGGGTAACAACCCTAGGTCAAACCTAATGGGAACCACCGGGGTACTTGGAGGCAAGCCCTACAAATTTCTCATAAAGGAATTTTCGATCCTTATTAAGCTGGAGGGCTTGCATTGTCCCCATAGTTCAGCTCCATAAGTGGACGCTGCTCTTGCTTGAGTCTTATAGATTTCTACCACTGGTGCTACAGGCTTGAAGACCGAACCTCTAAAAAGTTTAGACATTCCTCCTGTAATTTGGGTCAGCTTTAGTGCTGAATTAGCAACTTGACCCCCCCACCCAAGATGTTCTTGGTTAGTGGTCCCTAGATATCCAAACGTCTTTATATATATATATTTGAAACCTTCACGTAAGCTCACCTTCCCTGGGACCAATCTGCTTGAAAAAGAAACATTAGAATTTTTAGAAAACAAAAATATGAAATATTACTTACTTACCGAGCCCCGCAACCTTGACAGCCAGCAGGTTGAGCAGGTCCTGCTCCTGGAATTCTGCCCAGTGGTGCGTCAGCTGCTGCTGGGCACGTTTGATACCAGTGCTGCGGCGCACACACTGCCGCACTTGACCCTAGAGCACCCGATGATCCCACACGGCATTGCCTTTTCCAGGCCTGCCACCTGCTCCCAGCAGGCGGGGTAGGTGGCGCTGCACCCAGAAAATGAGTGGGGCCACCTCCACCTCACTGATTAAGGGGCAGGACTGCATCCCTGCCCCTCTGGGTCTCCCACATTGGATGCGAGTAGCGCGTGTGCTTCCTGCTTCTTCCCTTGGCAGGACTGTACTGGATGGAATAGAGTTGGGAGCGGGTTAAAGTGTGGAGGGAGTTGAACTGGGATAGGACTGGAATGGGATGGAAGGAAACAGGGGGAAAAACAGAGCAGATATTAATTACACTTAAACTGGAAAACTGTTATTCAATTCATTTTAGAAAGAGGGCATTCGTAATAGAAATGATATGTGTGATATAGATTAATTTTCTGTAGCATACAGACATTTGAAATACATTCTATAAAATGCAATACAATAATTGTTTTTGAAGTTAAGATAGCTTTTGCTCTTTTCTCACTCAATAGCATTAAACAGTTCACTTATATTGATAGGTGTGTTGCCCCTCATGGGCTATTCTTGGTTTTCACGTAGGGGATTTCCATGTATAGTCATAAGCGTTGAATAGTCCCGTCCGTCTGCGGGGATCCCGGAGCACTTTATCCAATATAACTTCTTAAGTGCTGAAGTTCATCTTTCTTCGGGAAGACCTTGAAAAGTCACTTAAGAAAGTCATATTGCAGCCCAAGGATCTCATTGGCCAGAATTCTGCATCTTGGAGTGGCCAAAGAACAGGCTTTAATGAAATATGTGCTTAGTACATGAATAATTTTGTAAGGGCACAGAAAAAGAACCTTCACAAACCCTTTTGCTATGAGAGAAACAGAGATATACTGCTATTATAATTAAGAAAAAGGAGGCTGTGCCTTTAAGAGCAGAGAGACCTCCAATATTGCATCATGTTCAGCCAAAGGCAGTTACCTCAGGTATTTTAAAAGTTCAGTGTTTTTTTGCTTCGCTCAACGACTTTTGTCTTTTACTGTTGAGTGAAGTATTTTCCTGAAAGGAGAAAGGTTTTTTTTCCTAGTTAGAATGGCATCTCTTTTTGACAAATGTCCTGGCTGTGGCAGGAAAAAGGGCATAACAGACTCCCACGAGGTCTGTATTATTTGTCTACCATCTTCTCACCTTCCTGCCTCCTGTGACATCTGAAAGACCTTCTCCAGTAGAACCTTGCATGACAGAGAGAGAACTCACCTGCAGGGAAGGGATGAAAGAAATAAGAAGACAGCAAGAAGCCAGTGGGACCTCTGAGCGAGGGGGAGGTAGCTCTTTTACCAAAGCTCTTCCTTCAGCTTTCAGTGGTCACTGGAGGTCTAAGAGGCATTTTTCAGACAGAAAATGCTACCAGTCCCGGTCGGCATTGAGGCGATCGACGTCGAGAGGAGGTATGGCGCCGATATGCTTGCCGTCATTGACTGGCTTGGTATCACACAAATGTTGACGCTCGACGTCAAGAACCACATGAGCGAAGTAGAGAAGTACCTTGCACCGAAAATCGACGTCGAGACATGCATCGACGTAGAGGGATTCCGACTCACCGTCACCAAGAAGTGGGCGGTCAACATCGAGAGCCAAGCGACGACGAGAGTGGTCGGCGCCAAGAAGACGGTCGACATCTCGAGCGAGCCTACGTCGACAGGGGTCGACATCAAGGAGCAGATTCCCATCGAAAACCAGTTGAAGAGACAGCAACAACCCACCAAAAGAAGGAGAATCTACTCTTCATCTGATTCTCACTCCAAATCTCCATCTCTGTTAGAAGTACCCTCTTATCACTTCCCGGAATCTCCTAAACCAGACTCATCGGCTCCACCAGTGCCACTGCCTCTGGCGCTATCTGCTTCTCCTCCTAGGCTGCCACCTCAGCTTCCACCTCCACCAGCTATACCGACATCTGTCATTTCACTTCCTGTTACTCCAGCACCTAGGAGATATCATTCACAGACATGCCCTTGCTCTCACCATGGGCACTCACGTTCCTCTACGGCATCGCACCATTCAAGATCAAATTGCCGATCTCATCGCAGGTCAAGATCACGTTCCTATCGTCAGGGAGATACGTCCTCTTCCACTTGGGGATACCTTGTTGGACTCACCTCGATCCTCACCAATTGATAACATCAGCACCTTTCAAGAGGTTCAGGTTCGAGGCGCAGAAACATTTAACATACCTATGGTGGTCCCCATGCCACATCACCATCTGCTACCTCTCCCCCTGATAAGGAGGGTAAAATATTAGACTTGTCTGGATGCAAAATATGCAATACGGCGGCTACGTCCATGAAAACAGCCAGACTACAGCCCTCCTAGGAAGATACAATTGCGCCTTGTGGGATTCCATTCTCCACTTCTTAGATCACCTCCCAAAAGAACACGAGGAGGATTTCTGGAAAGCGTCCAGGAGGGAGCTATGGTCTGCAACCAGGACATCAGTGCGGTAGTGGATTCTTCGATTACAGCCACTCACAGTTACTCTCACGGAGTCTCCTTATGGAGACATGCATGGCTTTAACTAACATCTCTCAAGCCTGACGCTCAGTGGTGTCTTCAGAATTTACTCTTGTCAGGCTCCACTCTCTTCGGCTCGCATGGTGATGATGAAATGGCAAGAATGAAGACGGAGACCCTGAAAGCTGTCGGTTTAGAAAAACCTAAAGACCAGCAATGTCCATCTCGAACCTACGAACGCCGTTGCTGGTCACAGAGGGTTCAAACCCCTCAATGGCAGCCAAGAAGATCACATCAGTATCAACGGCCTTACCAGTCTCAACACAAGCAATAGAGGGGGTGTACCTCTCTACCTGCTAACCAGGGAGGCCAACATCCGGCAGCATCAAAGCCCTGAATCCTGTCTTCCCCCTCTTCTGTTACCCACTCCGGTAGGAGGAAGCATTCCAAATTACCTGGCAACACATTACAACAGATGCCTGGGTCTTTAATATTGTCAAACGTTACTATCGTCTCAGATTCACTGCCCCATCACCATCCATCCCACCAACCATCCCACCATCCATCCACCAAGGTTGTCCATGTCTCGCCTCGAGCTTCTACAAGAGGAAGAGGAAGTCAACACGCTATGCCAAAAGAAAGAGGTGGAATAGGTCCCTCAATCAACGAGGCCAAGGTGTTTACTCCAGGTAGTTCCTCGTGCTAAAGAAGGGCAGACAAGTGTTCAGGCCTTTTCTCGACCTCCGAATCGCAAACAAATGGATCCGAAAGGAAAAGTTCAGGATGCTGGTGTTGCATCACATTTACCCTCAACTTCAACAGGGGAACTGGCATTGCTCAATAGACCTTCATGACGCTTATTTCCACATTCCCATTGCAAAGTTACATCGGAAATTCCTCAGATTCATCGTGGGGCAGAACCACTACCAATATGCGGTTCTACCATTCGGCCACAAATCAGCACCCAGGACATTTTCCAAATGCATGGCTGTGGTGGCAGCTCATCTACGAAAACACAGAATCTTTGTCTATCCTTATCTGGACGACTGGCTGATCAAGGCTTCCACCTTCACAGAAGCCCAAGAGCATTTCCAATGGACTTGCGATCTGCTCCATCTCTTGGATCTTCTCGTTATCTTTAAAAAAAGTCCACTTCAACACCAGTCCAGATATTGCATTACTTAGGAGCTACCATTGACACGCTACATAAAAAGTTGTGTCCTTCAGAGGAACGACGTTTATCCATTCTCCAGAAATGCCACAACCTCCAGAGGATGGCCCGTCCAACAGCCCGCATAGTCTCCTCTCTGCTTGGCTCGATGGCCTCCTGCATATTTCTGAGTCCTTATGCTCACCTCCACATGCGTTCTTTCCAGGAGTGCTTGGAAGATCAGTGGAACCAGTTCTTAGGGAACTGGGAGGACAAGATCAACTTATCCACTCATGCTGTGGAATCCCTCCAGCGGTGGTGTTCCCCGAAACATCTCCTGAGGGAAATGCCTTTTCACCAACAGGACCCAAAACAGGCCATAGTGACGAATGCCTCTCTGCTGGGGTGGAGAGCCCACATAGATCACCTACAAATACAAAGAACTTGGCCCATGAAAGAACAGACTTACCATATCAACCTCCTGGAACTCCATACAGTTCACCTGGCTCTCAAGGCGTTTCACCCCTCGTTCATGACCAACACCCTTCTTGTTGAGACAGACAATACCACCACCATGTACTACCTGAATAAGCAGGGGGGAACACGTCCCAGAGCCCTGTCACGAGAAGCTCAAATGATCTGGCAAAGGCTTCTCGCCAGGAACATAAATCTGATTGCCGTCTACCTCCCAGGTGTGCAGAGCATCCAGGCAGACGCGCTCAGCAGGGTTCTCGTCGAAAACCACGAGTGGTTACTTAACAAAGAGGTTTTGCAATATATCTTCAGCTTGTGGGGCACAGCCTCCACAGGCCTTTGAGCCACGGCGGAAAAGAAAAAATGACGCGACTTCACCAACAGATTTTACCATTCTAGGTCAAGGAATGCCCTATGGATCGACTGGTCCAAACACTTTGGTGCCGATCACGATCCGGTAAAAAATGTCCCCGTACGACTCGTATCGGGTCTTTTTACCGTACGAATCGTACAAGTGCCGTACGAACTGGCAATCACGATTCGCATGGTAAAAAGTCCATACGAACCGCACTGGGAATATTTCCCCACACGTCCTCGGGTCGGAAAATGTGTCCGACACGTCCTCGTACGATTCACCGTACAAACGTGAAAGGTGAACTCCGACCGGGGAATCACGATCCATCCCGGGCGTCCGAATGTACAACCGTATGGTGAAAAGACCGTCCGCACCGAACTCCCATAACAACCATGGAGACGTCCAAACAGGTGCCCGGTACGTGCCGTACCCCCCCCCAGCCCCCGTAGGTACGCGCCGACCCCCCCCCCCAGCCCCCGTAGGTACGTGCCGACCCCCCCCCAGCCCCCGTAGGTACGCGCCGACCCCCCCCCCCAGCCCCCGTAGGTACGTGCCGACCCCCCCCCAGCCCCCATAGGTACGCGCCGACCCCCCCCCCAGCCCCCGTAGGTACGCGCCGACCCCACCCCAGCCCCCGTAGGTACACGCCGACCCCCCCCAGCCCCCGTAGGTACGCGCCGACCCCCCCCAGCCCCCGTAGGTACGCGCTGACCCCCCCTGTGTGTACACCCGTGTACGGTGCGTACCCCCCCGTGTACGCTCGAGTCGAACCCCCCCGTGTACGCTCGAGTCGTACCCCCACCCGTGTATGTACGGTGCGTACCCCCCCATGTACGCTCGAGTCGAACCCCCCCGTGTACGCTCGAGTCGAACCCCCCCGTGTACGTTCGAGTCGTACCCCCACCCGTGTATGTACGGTGCGTACCCCCAGCGCGTAGCTAAGCTAGGAGTCCTAAACCTAACTTTAGGACTCCTAAAGGACTTCTGTGAATACCGAAAGTCTTAAAATTAGGATTTTTCTCAGTTTAGTAGTAGTATAGTTAGGACTCCTAACTTTAGGACTCCTAAATGCCTTCTGTGAATACCGAAAGCCTTAAAAGTAGGATTTTTCTCAGTTTAGTAGTAGTAAAGTTAGGACTCCTAACTTTAGGACTCCTAAATGCCTTCTGTGCATACCGAAAGCCTTAAAGTAGGATTTTTCTCAGTTTAGTAGTAGTAAAGTTAGGAGTCCTAACTTTAGGACTCCTAAACTGAGAAAAATCCTAATTTTAAGACTTTCGGTATTCACAGAAGGCATTTAGGAGTTCTAAAGTTAGGAGTCCTAACTATACTACTACTAAACTGAGAAAAATCCTAATTTTAAGACTTTCGGTATTCACAGAAGTCCTTTAGGAGTCCTAAAGTTAGGACTCCTAACTTCTGTGAATACCGAAGTGGGTAAGTGTCTTCTGTGAATACCAAAATGAGTAAGTGCCTTCTGTGAATACGAAAATGGTAGTAAGTTTAGGATTTTGTCTTAAGTTAGTTCTGTGAATCAGGCCCATAGTCTTCCACTCTTCCAAGGTAGTGCTGCGTACCCATCCCAGGTTCCTTCCCAAAGTGGTCTCAGATTTTCATATATATCGGACGATCTCTTTACCCACGTTCTTTCAAAACCCTTCTTCTCCAGCAGAGAGAGCTCTCCGCTCTCTGGATGTGAAGAGAGTATTAAAATTCTATCTGGATAAAACCAAATGTATTCGCAAATCGCAACAGCTATTTATCAATTATGGCCAAGGTCACACAGGTCGAGCTACCTCTAAACAGTCAGTCTCCAGGTGGATTGTCTCCTGCATCCTCTGTTGTTATCAGCTAGCTAATTCATCTCTTACGGAAAGGCCCAAGGCTCACTCCACTAGAGGTAATGCAGCTACTACGGCCTTGATGAGGAATATCCCCTTGGCGGATAGCTTCAAGTCAGCTATTTGGAGGTCAATCCACACATTCACTAGACACTACTACTGCCTTGACACAGATGCCAGAGTAGATGCTCAAGTAGGACAAGCATCCCTCAGAAATCTTTTTGCCTAGCTGTTTACATACCTTGGTGATTCTGTCTACTCCAGTGCTTCAGGGGGGATGAGCTTGCTATTCTGTTCAACGCTTATGACTATACATGGAAATCACTAATGAGAGAAGGTATAGTTTCTTACCTATAACTGCAGTTCTCTTGAATGGGTATTTCCATGATAGTCATAAGCAACCATCCCTCCTCCTCGATGGAGTAGACAGACAATTTCATGCTCCCCTATTACTCATCTAGTACAGCCTTCATAAAGAACTGAGGTAACTGCCTTTGGCTGAACATGGTGGGATATTGGAGGTCTCCCTGCTCCTAAAGGCACAGCCTCCTTTTTCTTCAGTTATAATGGCAGTCTATGGGCTACATTGCCTTGCACTTCTTCATTTGTGTTTCTCTCATAGCAAAAGGGTTTATGAAGGTTCTTTTTCAATGCCCTTGCAAAATTATTCATGTACTAGGTGCATATTTCAATACAGCCTGTTCTTTGGCCACTCCAAGATGCAGAATTCTGGCCAATGTAGCCTTGTTCTTGGGCTGCATTATGACTTTCTGAGGTGACTTTTCAAGGCCTTCCCGAAGAAAGGCGAACTTCAGCACTTATTAAGTTATAGTGGATAAACTGCTCTGGGGTCCCCGCAGATGGGCGGGACTATTCAACGCTTCTGACTATCATGGAAATACACCTACGAGTGAACTGGAGTTACAGGTAAAAAACGATACCATATTAAGGTACTGAATGGACCCACTCATATTGGCGGGATACAAGAAACGCGCATTTTAAAAACAAATATTTTTTCAAAACATAATTTTATATTGTCTAACTAAAACTATTTCCAGACTTATATATTTTTTTTAACTGCAATGCGCCTTAAAAATAATGATGCTATATTAAAAGGTTTAAAACACTTGCATTATGCGGGAAATTATTTTAGAAGCTTCCTTTAAGGGTTATTTGAGGCAGCTAGCTGCTACAGCGTCCGACAGTGCAGTTCATTAGCAATTGGTTCATTTTTCAGCACCGAGGAGTAAGGATACTTTTTTTTTTTATTGTTTTTATTGGTATTTCAAACAAAGTCATAAACATCACAAACAACGTGCCAGTTGCTAATCAAACCATCAAGTTTTGTACATCCACGTATATCCAATATCACAGTGAGTAATACTTACATGCATTGTTCTCCAAGAAGTGTGAGCAGGTGGTAGGTCGTCCACTCAATGCAAAGCCTTATATAACGATACAGTCAGAGGACACTATAACCAGAAAGGGACATAACTGGAAGCCCAACTCTTCCCTCCCATCTCATCTTATTTCTGCCATAAGGCACGTTACATTTGTCGAGATCACCCCTCATGTAATAATCCTCATCTCATTGGCATCCATTTTCTGCGGGATCGGTAGCATCTGTCTGCGTATACACTGTTGCCTCCTGTACCTCTCCACTCTCCCACTGTTGTTCCCGAGCCCATGCCACAAATGGTTCCCATATATCTTTAGGTCTAAACGCTGATGGCATTAATTCCCAAAACGTGGTTAATTGTGAATGCCTGAATGCTACATCTCGCAGCCATTCTTTTATGCTGGGATTCCGTTTTGTCCCCCAATGTAGTGCCACACATCTTTTAGCAAATAGTAGCAGCATGGCGTGCAGCTTCCTACTCTGGACTGGCGTATCTTTTACATAACCCAACAGTTCCTGTATGGGGTCCGGAACATTCTGTACCTAGGATCTCGTGTATTATTGTAAAAATATTGGCCCGGAATGTCGCAAGCTGTGGACAGCTCCATGCCATGTGCAGAAACGAGGCGGATGCAGAGGCACATCTCCAGCAACCATCATCGTCCTTTAGGCCTATGCGATGTAAAATGATGGGGGTCCTATAAAACCGGCGCAAATATTTAAAGTGTATTAAGTGAAGTTTGTAGTTGGGCTACAGAGCCGTTAGTTGGCTACAGCAGTAGGCCCATTGTTCTTCCGAGAGCGGCGCTGGCAGCTCCTCATTCTAAGCCTGAAGTGCCGTTGGTTGCGTCAGTGGGGCTGAATGTCGCATGATATTGTAAATGCGTGTGATTAATCTGTACGGGGATTCCGATTTAAGGACATTCTCTAGAGCAGGCAGTATGGGTGGCGGACTGGGAAAAGTGTTGTGCAGTGCTCTACACATAGCCCTAAGCTTATGATACAAGAACAGTTCTGAGAATGGCACAGCCGTATCGTACACAGCTGCTGGTGGGGGTCTAAACGTGTCTTCTGAATATAAATCCGCAAACGTGCGGCTCACCATTTTGAGTGCCAGTGCCCTACTAGCACCATCTTCCATCGTCTGCAACAATGGATTGTGTGCCAAAAATATGGGGGGCATAGAGGACGGAGTGATTTGCTCTTTTCATTAGTCCATTCCACTCCCACCTCAGGGTATTGACTGTCTCTCTGTCGTTTCGCGGCCGTTTGCCAATTTGGTATAGTGCCACCTGCAGAGTGATGGGTGCCGCCGCATCCGCCTCCACTGCTGTATGGGGTTGAAACAGGGTCAGGTGCACCCAGCAGTGTAGGGATTGCGCCTCTGCACTCAGGGCATGCAATTGTATGTCCAGTGCTTCCAACCCACCTTGTTGCAATGGAAGGGCAAGAAGTTCCCACGAGGCTCTGGGCTGCTTGTCTGCCCAGATCAGCGACATCAACAAGGATCTCACTGTTTTAAAAAAGGCTTGAGTTAGGGGAAGTGATATATTAACGAATAGGTAAAGTAATTTAGGTAGTACCACCATCTTGGCTAATGCTATACGTCCTGCTATAGAGAGAGGGAGTCCGGCCCACGCGGTGACCTTTCCTTCCAGCCAGTTGATGGCTTGTCTGTAGTTCATTTCCCATATGTCCTGTAGTTTCCTGCTGAGCCATATCCCTAGATATTTTATCGGTTCATTCGCCCACGTCAGGGGAAATTCGGTGGGAGTGGGGGGAGGTGGTGTCCGTCAGGGGGAAAATGACTGACTTGTTCCAGTTAATGGAGATCCCGGATAGGCCCCCAAATTTTATAAAATTGCGCAGCATTGGATCAAGGTTAATCGCAGGGTCAATGACATACAATGTGACATCATCAGCGTATAACGATATTAAAAGGCTTCTGGTGCTGAACCCAATTCCCCTAGCGGTGTGGTGCTGTCGAATGCGGGCTGTAAGGGGTTCCATGGCTATTGCAAAAAGTAATGGGGAAAGAGGGCATCCTTGTCTCGTTCCCCGTGAAATGGTGAATGGCTGTGACACAAGTCCATTCACTCTTATCCGAGCAGAAGGCTTCGTATAAACAAACTTATGAGGCCAAGAAACAGGGGACTGAACCCCATTCGCTCCAAAACTCGAAACAGATAGGGCCATTCAAGCGAGTCAAACGCTTTAGTTGCATCAAGGAATACAGTGGCTGTTTGCACATCAGAATGGAGGTACTGTACAACAGAGAAGAAGGTTCTGAGGTTGTGGGAGGTAGACCTCCTGGCGCTAAAGCCCGATTGACCCGGGGGTGCAATGAGCAGGAGTAGGGGTTGTAGTCTACTTGCGACCAATTTTGCCAATATTTTAACATCTACGTTTATGAGCGACAAAGGCCTGTAGGAATCAAATTCATTTTCAGGCTTCCCGGGTTTCAGCAAGGCTATTATTATTGCCTCTCTCATTGTAGGTGGTAAAATGCCCGAGGTCTGAGCCTCTTCATACAGTGCAGTCAAGCGTGGCGCTAGTTCCTCCACGTACGTCTTGTAAAATGCAGTTGTTAAGCCATCTGACCGTGGGGCTTTATTTAGTGGCAAGCTTTGTATAACCTGGGCTACATCCTCCACCGTGAATGGATTGTCCAAATATTCCCTGTGCCCCCGTCCTAGCCAGAGAAGTTCTAGTGATTCTAGGAAGGGTTACAGGTATTCCGGAGTAGCAGGTTGCTGGGGAGTGTACAGTTCAGAATAAAAGTGGGAGAAGGCATCTAATATATTTTTTGGGCCTCTAATCACTGTGGTTGGCGTGTTGTTCAGTTCAGTTACGTAAGCATTGGTGCGAGGCGCTCGTAACATTGATGCCAAAGTCCTCCCTGGCCTGTCCTCCTCCCCGTATCTCCTGACCTGGGCATATTTCCCTAGAAATTTCACCTCCCTCTGTGCCTCCTCAAATTCCAACAACTTTACTTTCAATTGAGCCAGTGTGTCACAGTCTCCCATTGTATAAAACTCGGGGGCAGATTTATGAGGTTTTGCCGTAGGGAAGCGCAGCAGGCCGTATCTATAAAATGCGGCGCATTCCTGTCCTTTTCCCCTGCGCCGGCGCACAATGGGCTGCCTGCGCCAACGCAGGCACCTCTGCACCATGGTGCAAGGGAGCCTGCGTTGCGGAGATGAATATTTTTGTACAGGAAGGGAAACCTTTTTGTACAAAAATAATCACAAGAGGTTTTTCCTTTTTGTATGGGTGCTGCAGAATGCAGCACACATAGAAAAAGGAAGAACGAGGAGAAATAAAGATATTTCTCCCCGTTGCGCCTCCCTTACGCCTCCCCTGGGGAGGCGGAAGCTTTTGGCGCTGCCTCAGATTTACGATTTCTCGTAAATCTGGGGCAGTGTCAAAAGGCCATGGATGTTGCTGGGAACGCCCCCAGCAACACCCATTGCACGCTCCTTTAACGCAGAACACTGCATTAAAGGGACTGATATTTATGAGGCAGCATTAAGCCAAAAAAAGTGGCTCAGTGCTGCCTGATAAATATCACGCAGGCTTCTGCGCCACGGAACGTCACAAAAAGTGACGTTCCGATGGCGCAACGGGCCTCATAAATCTGCCCCTTGGTTTCTAACTCTCTTATTTGTTTCTCGACCATTGCAATCGTGCCTCATGCTTTTAGGACTCCTGCCTGCCGGACCATGCAGTTACCCCTTATTACTGTCTTGAATGCCTCCCATAACGAGGCCTGAGTAGCAACCGAACCCTCATTCAGTGTAAAATAGTCAGTGATGTCGTTTCTGATTTCCTCTCTGAACACATCGTCTAGGAGTGCTTCCTGCAGCAGACGCCAGGTGAACATGGGCGGGGATGTGCTAGGCAGCGTTAATTGCAATATGCTAGGCGCATGGTGTGATAAAGATCTGGGGAGATGCTGTACCTCATTGCTCCATTTGGCCAGATCCCTAGATACTAGCCAGAAATCCAGCCTGGACCAAGCCTTTTGGTGTTCAGATATGCACGTCCCTTCCCTAATCGTTGGGTGGCTGTGTCTCCAGATGTCAATGAGATTCCCATCCTCAATAATGGCATTCAGCGCGGCACTAGCTGCTGGGTGTAGCGACCTAGAGAGCCCCTTCCTATCTATATCATCGTGCAGAATAGCATTGAAGTCCCCTCCCCAAATAATAGTGTTGCAGTTTGTTGCCCTCACTTTAGCCTATATATCTTGGAAGAAGTCGGAGGCATCTACGTTCGGACCATATACTGCAACGAGCACCACCTGCGACCCTCCCAACCCACCCTGTATTACAATGTACTTGCGTGCGGGATCCACCTGTGTTGCATTCTCTCTCCATTCTATCCCTTTTCTGTTCAACACAGCCACCCCTCTTGAGTAGTTTGAATAAATTGAAGAATATACAGAACCCATTCTACTGTGCTTTAATCTGGGAGAAGACGTAACATGTAAGTGTGTCTCTTGTCACATGCATACATCTATCTGGTGGTGTACTAGATATGAGTGGACTAGTCTTGACTTTCTGCAATCGTTCAATCCACTAAAGTTCCACATTAAAAAATTGAGTGTAGTCATGTGGTGAACAACCCCGCGTCATGCACAATTACAATGGGAACCGAGCACGATTCAATGGGCCCAGCATCCCAGGGGATGTTCTAAGACTGCATACCATAAGTCTAAATTGGGCAAACTTTTACCCCATGTGGTTGTGCAACAATATCACGATCCAAGAAGCAAGATGGTTGACCTGATTCATTCTCCTACCTCTGTTTACAGCATCGTGAGTAAACTGACTTTTCAGACATTCTTGACTCCTCCAACTTGCCGTGGGGCCCGTTTCTTAGTTGCACGAAAATACTGAGGTGTGAATTACTGTTTCGTGCCACTCTGCGTTCCCCTAAACCTTGCAGTTTGGTGTTTGGACAGCAGGATTGTGGAATAACATCTGGCAACAGGAATTAATGGGCACCTTCCTGCATGTTTGTTCCCGAATCTGGTTTTGAGTATGAGATTCCTACTCGGCATCTGCGCTGAAGAACAGGTAGAGCCATTGGATGCGACTGTGGACCTGGTATTCAAGCTTAAGAGTATCTCCAAGTGATCATCATAGGGGATCATTGACACCAATGAAACTCATCATGAATCTCTGAAATAAAGTAGACATTTTCCGACTCTAAGCCTCTGAAGTCCTTTTTGTTTCGACAGAGCTAGTTTAGTGGCAGCAACTTGCCTTACTGCTAAGTTGCTTAGATATTCAAACCCTTTCAAACTGTGTTGCATTAATGTTTGTATACCCCTGGGGTTTACGGCCTTCTTCCTCTGTGAATATATATTTCTTATTCTACCAACAGTTATTGTCGAAATTTGATATATTAGTTTTTCCTCAGGTTGTTGGCCAGGACAAACCAAATGTTTGTACATCATACTATCAGATGATGTCACTTCCTATTGTGAATATATGTGTAGCATACGCTGTAGGTTCCAATGGTGCAACCCCAATTGCACAACAGCATTCCTGGCTTCAGCCCCATTAAATATATTGTTTTCAGATGTTGATCCTTCAGTAGTCAGCTATTTTCAGTGTATAAAGCCATCTCCGGCCTCTCTGGCATTGAAATAATTGGTTATCCAGCATTAGATGTTTCATAGATTCCCATGCTTGAATCATTCCCCATCATCGAAGTGGAAGTCCCACGGAACCATTGTAAAGTAGTATGTAGAACTATCATGGGCTATAATGGCTCTAGGCCATCAGTATAACCCCTTCGCTCCTCAGCCTTTTCCCCTCAGGGGCTAAGTCTTTTTAAGGCTATTTAGGGTCTTAGGCCCCTGTAACTGTTTGTCCACAGAAAGTAGCCACACCACATTTTCACCCTTTTCTTCCAACATCCTGTGAATTTTAAAAGTACCCAGGGTTTGTGGATTCTCCTTGGAGGGGATCCAGAAATTAGCCAAAATAAAGCAACATTTTGGTTTATTTTGGAAAAATGGGAAAAAAGTGCTGCAGAAGAAATTGTCTGTTTTTTGTCCTGAAAATGGTATCAACAAAGGGTTTGTGGTGCTAAACTCACTATCTTTCCGGCTTTAAAGGACAGGCAGACTTTAGTCAGAATACCAACATTTTCTACACAGTTTTGGCATTTTACTGGGATATAGCCTATCTCTACTATTTTTTTATCTGTTAACCTTCTTCCAGTTAGTGGTAGAAATGGGTGTGAAAGCAATAATGGATCCCGGAAAGCAATACATTTCAGAAAATGAGATAACATTTTGAATTTAGCAAAGGGCCATTTGTGTATATCCTTCAAGGTTTTCCTATAGGAACTAACAGTTGGATTACAAAAATATTGAAATTGAGTTGAAAGAAACAGCCATTTGTGCCAACATTTTCATCTGTAACTTCTTCCAGCTGTGGCAGATTTACGAAAGCAATATACCGTTGTGTCTGCTGGACCTTTCTGATTGTGGTGATGTATAGGACTTATAGATTCACCAAGAACCCGAGGTACGCCAAGCCAATAACTGAGCTGCGCATTGCAAAGGGTTTTCATTGTGTACCGGGTATAGAGCAATTCATTTGGTAAAATATAAAGAGCGAAAAATATGTATCAAGGTCACCAATGTATTTCCAAAATGGGAACAAAATATATAGTTTAGAAGCAGTAGTTATTTGCACATCTCTGAAACTGTGGGTATCCATACTAGCATGTGAATTATAGGACATTTTTCGAAGTAACTTATTTTTTACACAGGGTCTTACATTTGGAAGGCAGAAATGCATAGAAAGTTAATAGGTAATGCCATTTGTTCTACAATTCTTTATTCCCCTAAGTCTCCCAATAAAAATGGCACCTCACTTGTGTGGGTAGGCCTAGTGTCTGCGACAGGAAACGGCCTGAAACACACCATGGACATTTCACATTTTTCTAGTGAAAACTGACCCTTTTTAGCAATGAGTCAAACTGTGGATTTTGGACCTTAGCTCAGCCGGCACCTGGGGAAACCTAGCAAACCTGTACACTTGTGAAAACTAGACACCCAGGACAATACAGGATGGGGTGACTTGTGTGGCTCTAACCAGGTTCTGTTACCCAGAATCCCTTGGAAACCTCAAACTTTGTCAAAAAAACACATTTCCCCACATTTCTGTGATGGACAGTTCTGGAATCTGCATGGATCCACAAACTTCCACCTACATCGCATTCCCTAAAGTCTCCAGATAAAAATGGTACCACACTTGTTTGGGTAGGCCTTGTGCCCGTGACAGGAAACGGCATAAAACCCAACGTGAACAAATCAAATTTTTCCAGTGAAAACTCACCCTTTTTTGCAATGTGCCTAGCTGTGGATTTTGAACCCTAGCCCAGCCGACACCTATGGAAACCTAGCAAACCTACACATTTTTGAAAACTAAACACCCAGGGGAATCCAGGATGGGATGACTTGTGTAGCTCTCACCGGATCTGTTACCCAGAATCCTTTGCGAATCTCAAACTTTGTCAAAAAACACATTTTCCTCAAATTTCTGTGATGGAAAGTTCTGGAAACTGCATGGATCCTTAAACTTCCACCCACGCCGCATTCCCCAAAGTATCCCGATAGAAATGGTACCTTACTTGTGTGGGTAGGCCTAGTGCCTGTGACAGGAAACAGCACAAAACACAATGTGGCCACATCACATTTTTCCAGTGAAATTGATCCTTCTTTTGCAATGTGCCTAGCTATGGATTTTAAACCCTAGCTCAGCTGGCACCTAGAGAAACCTAGCAAACCTATATATTTTAGAAAACTAGACACCCACGGGAATCCAGGGTGGGGTGAATTGGTTGTAGAGACATCAAATTTATCAATCACAAAACGACCAGGGTTTGCAAGGGGGGTTACCTGGATGTTTGGGCTGGGTATGGAGGCCATCTAGGGGAACCTACCAAACCCAGACCTTCCTAAAAACTAGACATCCAGGGGAGTCTCGGGATGTATGGCTGGTGTGGATTCCTCAATGTTTTTCTACCCAGAATCGCCCTTCAAACTTCATATTTAGCTGGAAAAAAAATCAAATTTTACTTGCGTTTCTGTCTGAGTTAGTTGTGGGATCACCATTTTGGGCAGCCCCCACACCTACGTATAAAAAAAAAATCCTTGACGCATAGTGGGCCTTCTGACCCCCCCCCCTCCAAGGGGGGCAGATCATGGACTATTGTCCCAATCTGCCTCCTGGGTGGGACAGAAAGACTGTGTAATTTCTTTGGGATGTGGGGCATTGGCATCTCCATTTAGTGCAGCCCCCACTCCTAAATACAATAGAAACAAAAATCCCTGGTGCCTAGCGTGCTTTCTGTTCCCTTGGGGAGGGCAGATTGGAGGCTACTGTCCCCATCTGCCCCCGGGGGTGCAGAAAGACTGAATTTGCCCAAATGATTGTGGAGGAGCAAAAGCCCTTGCCCAAGGGGCCGCTCCTCCCCGGTGTCTAGTGGTGGATCTATGCTTTGGGGGTACCATTGGAAAGTGAAGCTTCTCATAACCTCATGGAAAGAGCGGCAACCAGGTTACACCTCCCTATATTGGTTAAACAGTTTGAATGTTTCCTTTATGATTTCAAGGAACAGACAAGAAAGTCAGTCCGGTCTCTATACCCATCAATGACTACGTCTGGTAAGAGGGTGTCAAGATAATGAAGAACCTTGCCACAGTGGCAGCTCTCCTGCTTTGTATTTACAAAAAATGCAGGACTCCAGAGGATTCCCCTGCATGCCTGGCCGGACACCCCAAACCCAATTCTGTCATTTTGGAAGCAACACATTATAGATCCAAAAACCTGTCTGCTCTATATCTGCACCAATAGATAAAGAAGTGTGCCATTTAGACAACATCGGCAAGAGGTTTTCCACCATGTCTGCCATCACTGTTCATGCGGCCAACTCCCTGGCTATTCCGTGCTGCTATAAACGGCAGATGGTCAATTCAGTGTCCTCCTATTCGGCCTCAAGTTAGCCCCTCGAATATTCACCAAGTGTTTTCCCCTGGTCACAGCTGCTCTAGGGAAGCAAGGTCATCGGGTATTCCCCTACATAGATGACTGGCTGCTAAAGCTGTCAACTTCAATGCAAGCTGCCAAAGCTATGAAAGCCTGCTTGTCACTATTTCTCAAGCTGGGTCTCACTGTAAATCAACAAAAATCCTCCAATACTCCCAGTCAACGGCTGCAGTTCCTAAGGGCAGATCTAGATACAACTCAGAACAAAGCCTTCATCTCCCAGGAATGACAAACGAGCCAAGCACACTCCGCTAAAAACATCCCAAGAAAAAACTGTTTCAGTGAGCCTGTTCAAGTCTCTGCTGGTCATGATTTCTTCCATAATCAACCTAGTTCCGCAGGCATGCCTAAAGATAAGTCCTCTGCAGGAAAAAATACATCTCCAATGGATTTAATTAGAAGGGTCCTTCAAAGACTTGATAACCATGACACCAAGGATGATGGGACACCGTAGCATGGTGGTCTCACAGATCTCATCTATTGCAAGGCCTCACGTTTCTGCCTATGGTACCCGATTTTGTCGTCACAACAGATGCTTCACCAGAAGGCTGTTGAGGCCACTTGCAGGTCCTGCAGAGCCAAGGAAAGTGGTCGACTTGCTGAAGTATATTTACATCAACAGCCTGGATCTGAAAGCCATTTTTCTTACCCTGCAAGCCTCTCTTCCAAGGATAGCAGGATCCTCAGTGCTGGTCCGTATGGACAATACCATCAGCATGTATTATATCAATAAGCAAGGGAGTACCAAGCCTCTCAAACTCTATCATGAAGCCCAGGAGCTTTGGAGTTAGCTCACAGCCCACAACATATCCCTGATGGTTGAATACGTGTCTAGAGTCACAACATCCTGGCAGACACTCTCACCACAACCAAAGGCAGTTGCCACCAGATGGAAGTGGACCAATTAATGCTCAACAAGATCTTGCTGTTGGGGAAACCAGCGATGCATCTCTTTGCGACAAACAGCAACCCCAAATGCCAGTTCTATGCCAGTCGTTATCCCCTCCCAGGATCATGGGGGAATGCTCTTTTGATGAGATGGTCTGGAAATTATGAATACGCTTTTCCCTCTTCCCACTGATTCCCAAGGTTCTCAGCAAAATGAAAGCAGAACACTGTCACCTCAGTTGTATTGCTGCCAGGTGGCAAAGGCAGCACTGGTTTACGGAGCTCATTCTCCTCTCAGAGACCAATCCCATACGCCTTCCATCAACACAAACACTCCTGACTATGCACCAGGGCAAGATATTACATCACGAGTTAGCCTCTCTCCACTTGCATAAATGGCTCCTGAGTTATATGTGTTTAGAGACTTAAACATCATTGAAGAATGCAGAAACAATATATCCAAAGCAAGGGCCGAAGGCACACATAAAATGTACGTTTCACAGAAGAGTTCGTACAGAACAAACTCAAAATTCATTCCAAAATGTTCCTTGTCAATTTCTTCTCAATGAGCTTATCATATTTCACACTTTTTTCCCCAATTCAGCTGCGCCGTCTGAGAGGGCTCTCCATAAATAGGACATTGAGCAATGTCTCAAGATTTATCTCCACCGAGCTAATCAGGTATGCTAAACTGATTAGCTACTAATCTCTTATGGATAAGGTTGTCAATGGACTGCAGTAATGAATGCAATGATAGCATGAGGGATTTCTGCAACAATTAATTTTCTCCATTCCAAAGCGGGCAAACCCCTAATGATGAAACTTAAGCACTTTCTACAAGAGCAGTGTCCACTTTGGCTGCTCTGTTCGCAGGCATTCCGCTGGATAAGATATGCCATTCCACAACGTGAAAGAGCACCCACAAGTTTACTCAGCACTACTGCCTAGAATCAATACAGCACAGTGACACAGCCATAGGCTAGGCAGTGTTACACCACCTTTTCCAATAAGGTGAGACTCTTTGAATAGAGGTGTCTATTGATATTAAATCCAAATGCTTTTCAGACTACTCTATTTATATTGACAAAGCCAGAGCGGCGAAACTCGTCTGTCAGCGCTGAGGGAGGATCTATATGAATTAAAAAACATTTTCATGGACTTTAGTTTGCTCTTGTTTTGTGTCGGCTGACACAATTTTGGTCTTCGACCGTTGTGCTGTGAAACGCGGCTCACCACCGCGTAAGGAGGCACCCAGGGCATGTGGCTGCAACGACGGTGAACTTCAGTTTCTTCATATATATACTTGATTGTTCTATTACCGTGTATTTATCTTAACGTTATAGATGTGAATGCATACAATCTCAATATAGGTCTATGTTTGTATATATATATATATATATACACGTAGGTTGGTGGGAGGAGAGGACACTCAGGGCTACACATAAAGAGGTGAGGGATAATCACATAATTTGCTGGATGAGATTTATAGATGACGTCTTTATGGTATGGAATGGATCAGAAGAACAAGCTATTGCATTCATTGACAACATTTATCACAATGTTTTGGATTTGCAATTTACTGCAGAGATTAGTGATGCAGCCATTAATTTTGTTGATGTACATGTCCAGATTATAGATAACAAACTGGAAACCACATTAAATGGAAAAAGCACTGCAGGTAACTCCACTCTCCATGCCTTCAGCTTCCACCCCCATTATCTGATTAAGAGCATCCCCTATGGGGAATTCCTCAGACTTGGAGAATCTGTAGCACAGACCAGGACTTTGATGACTGTGCAAGGGATGCTACAAATAGATTCACTGAGAGAGGTTACAGCAAACAGATTATACAAATAGCATTAGAAAAAGTCAACAAAGTCTCACAAAATGATCTACTTTGTACCAGTGAACATAGACCTAATAGGAGGAATAACACGGAGCAAAGTGTCTTGTAATGTAGCCAGGGAACCAGGCTAATAACAACTTACAGTAGTCAACACAAGCGCATTAGAGCCATCATTAACTCCAACTGGCCCATTATTAAAACTGATGCAATTTTAGGAGCTCTTATCCCGTAGGCAGTACTAAATTGCAGGTACACATGGGAATTCTGCAACATCTCAGAGCCATTGTTAATTCTGACATGTCCTACCCAGTGGCCAGGCACTTTAAAACAGTCCACAACAAGGACCTAAGTAGACTCAAGTATTTTGTCTTAGGGGCAGTTCCCCCCTCAAAAGAGGAGGGAACAAAGAAAAACTATTGAGGGGGTTGGAGTCCACATTTATTTTGGAGCTGGACACTTGTACACCCAATGGACTGAACAATGGGGAAGAACTGCATAACTTTTTCATGAATTTTAGAGTAACATACACTATAAAATTGCTTCAGTACAGACGCCTTTAAGAAAACAGTTACATGGAAGCATACCAATTTGGTAGAATCCACAGGGAGCTATGAATTGAAACAGAGTATGTTTTAAATATAATTACACAGCTGCTAGCTTTCCCAACCCATGGTAAATATGGGTTCTTAATTTTAGCACTTCAGCACTTTTAGGAGCACTTAGGCACTTTTTAAGTATTAATTTAGGCAATTTGGATCTAGGACTTGAAAGTCAATGTCATTATATTAGACAGGTTCCATTAGGAAAGGCATTGTTCATAGTTTATTACATGGGTTTAGATTTGACAATGCACTTAGAACCAAGGAGGATATTAAGCGCTGTAAAATAAATACGAAGTGCCAATTTGAATTCACTGCACAGGCGCATGTAAATGACTTTCAGGCTCCGTGAATCACTTAATCAAGGAGCACTTTAAAGACATGGTCATTTTTGGAAGCAGGTTTCATTTCATTTTGCCCGTGAGAAAGGCTCGTTGGCACAGTTGAAGCACGTTGGGACAGTTTATATTTTGCTGGCTACCAAAGGACTATATGAAATAAAGTGGTTTACTCCATGGAATCAGACTTCAGTGGCTTTTCTTCGTGTGGGAAAGGTGGTTTGTTGTATATATATATATATATATATATATATATATATATATATATATATATATATATATATATATATATATATTCACTGAAAAAAACATAGGTTTCAGGGGCGTTATTGTTAGCTGGACTTTTCCCCCGTTTTAGTTAGTTCAGCTAACTATAAATCGCGCGCCCGCAATGCACTGCTGATGACATCACATATTACATCACTCATGACATGGTCAGTGACATCACTCATGACATCACTGATGACATCTCAAATGACATCACTCATGACATCACGGATGACATCATCCAGTGAATGTGTTTTCTTCTGAAAATTACATATGTTTTATATATGTATATCTCAAGGTCGATGGAAGAATAAATGGGTATATAAGTGTCTAAATGGATGATTTGTTTTTGAAAAATTGATTGTATAACTGACTGATTAAGTGTATCTTAGTGAATATATGGCTTAGTGAGTAATGTTTAAATATGTAAATAGCTGTATCAGTCTCTCACTTTGTGTATAAGTGGCTGCATGGGTTGGTGAGTAGCTACATGAGTGTCTATATAGGTTATTAGTTGGTTTTTTGAGTATCAGTATGAGTGTCTGAGTGTCTGTATGGTTTGGTGGGAGGTATTGCGTAGTGCATAGGTGCATGAATGAGTGACTCACTGTTTGTATGTGTTGAAGAAAGCATTTGTGCAGGACTGTATGGGTGGATGAGTGTGTGCATGTGTTAGTGAGTGCATGACTGTCTCAATAGTGTCTTTATGAGTAACTACATATGTTTTAAACTAGTTTATGTGACTATTGGTGTATATAAGTGAGTATATGTGAGAGTGAGAGATTGAAAGAGTTCCTGTATGAATAAGTATGTGTTTCTATAAGTGATTGTTTAAAAGACTAAGTATGTGTAAGTTTCTGTAGAAGTAAGTGTGGTGGTGTGTGTATAACTGTATATGCAAGTAAATGGATGTTTGATTCTTTATTAGCATGAGTGACTATGTGTGTGAGTAACTCTATGGATGAGTGACGTTGTGTAACAGGATGTATAGGTGTATGAGTACATATGATGAGTGAGTACATGTATGAGTGACTGTATAGGACTGTTGGTGAATGAGTGGATGTGTATGTGGATCTTAGAATTACTGAATAGGTTGTTGTAACTGGTATTGGTATTTCCATTGTTTTGAACATTTTAGTTACTATTTTTGAATGTGTGTATCAAAGGTTATATTAGGGGGAGAGGAGGTCTGCTACTCAATCACAAGGATGATGTCATCAGTGATGTCATCAGTGATGTAATTTGAGATGTCATCAGTGATGTCATGAGTGATGTCACTGACCATGTCATGAGTGATGTAATCTGTGACGTCATCAGCAGTGCATTGCGGGCGCGCGAGTTATAGTTAGCTTAACTAACTATAACGGGGGAATTTCAATGGTTTTGTACGAGTGAAAAGCCCAGCTAACTATAACAACCCTGAAACCTATGGTTTTTTCAGTGAATTTCTAAGGTTTTTTAAATGCTAATTCCTAACTATAACGTGCCTGAAACCTATGGTTTTTTCAGTGAATTTCAAAGGTTTTTTAAATGCTAATTTCTAATTATGGTACCTATGATTACTGGACAAGGTACCTATGATTACTGGACAAGGTACCTATGATTACTAGTGCGCCATTGTTCTTAGTGCTGTGTTGTAGGCGCGCTGCACATTTACTTCGATATTTTAATCGCTACCCGTTTTTTCATTTTGTTTAATCTTAATTTACTTTTCCTTGTTTTTAACCTGGGGAATGCCCCTTACTTGCACTGTAATTTGTAGGAACACCGCTGTTTAGCGGATCCGGTCCCGGGGTTTCAGGCAGTTGGGAGGGAATCGGCCGCCATCTTGGGAGTGGACTGGGTGACACAGTTTGGGCGCCATCTTGAGTGTCCCAGTGGTGCTGATCACTCGTGGACACCCTATTTAAGGCGGTGCATCAAGGGGGTCAGCTGGACAAGGTACCTATGATTACTAGTGCGCCATTGTTCTTTGTGCTGTGTTGTAGGCGCGCTGCACATTTACTTCGATATTTTAATCGCTACCTGTTTTTTCATTTTGTTTAATCTTAATTTACTTTTCCTTGTTTTTAACCTGGGGAATGCCCCTTACTTGCACTGTAATTTGTAGGAACACCGCTGTTTACCGGGTCCGGTCCCGGGGTTTCAGGCAGTTGGGAGGGAATCGGCCGCCACCTTGGGAGTGGACTGGGTGACACAGTTTGGGCACCATCTTGAGTGTCCCAGTGGTGCTGATCACTCGTGGACACCCTATTTAAGCCAGTCCCTCAAGCGCGCAGCGGTGACGCGCAGCGGGGGCGCCCTCCCTTGCGCCTGAGTCGTGCCAGAGTCCTGCCCGTCTGCGCTCGCCTGCGCCGAGGCAGGGCTAGGGCAGGGCTCCGTAGCCTTTCTTTCGGTTGCTGTAGTTTTGCACTTTTCTATATCATGCATACTAGATCTGCTCTGCTTAGTTTTCGTAACTCATCGCCCTGCACGCATATTCCGCTTCATCCTCTCTCTGGCCCTATTAATTGCCCTAAGTGTGCATTTAGACTTCCATCTCCTCTTCCTATCTCTGCATATAGGAAAGTCCCTTTAGGCTGCCCTGCCGCTATTACGCCTCCGTTGGTAGAATCTCAGGATCCGTTTATATTTAAGGTCTGCCATCTTAATGTGAGGTCTTTGGTTAGACACCATCAGGATGTGCATAGTCTACTTACGGACGAAGCCCCTGATGTTTTGTTTATGTCAGAGACATGGTTGCATGATGATGCCTCGGCTGTGGTGAATTTGGCTCTCCCCCCTGAGTATGTGATCTTTATTCACAATCGTAACTCGAGAGGAGGTGGCATTGCGTCTGCTATTAAATCCTGCTACCCATGCGTATGGAAAGCTATGGATATAGCTGGCTGCGAAAGTGTGTACTTTCGCATTCCGGTTAATCCTCATTTCACTTTCTCTGGCTTACTTATCTATCTGCCTCCGGGCCCGGATGCCGCTTTCAGGTCAGCTCTTCCTGAAGCTGTCAGTACATTAGCTTTAAGGGCTGCTAACTTTAGTATCATTGGTGATTTAAATCTTCATTTTGATACTCCCCTTTCCTCTGCTGTTAGTAGCACTCTTGTTGATCTGGAAGCTCTCCAGCTATTTCAGCTGGTTAACCATTGTACTCATGTTGGCGGTCACATTTTGGACCCTGTTGTCACCAATTTATCTGCGGCTAAAGTGCTGCCTCCCAGGCCTATGGCCTGGACTGATCACCATCTTATAGAGTTACACCTTGTGATTAAGGACCTTCCTCACAGAGTAATTTCGTCTGTGTCTCTCAGGCGTCCATGGAGAAAGTTGAAACTAGAGGACTTTCATCGGCTTCTTGTTCAACATCCTTTGGGTCCTTTTTTGGATGTTGAGTCGGGATATGACCTGTTTTGCAATTGGCTGACTGGAGCCTTGGACTGCTTGATCCCTATTGCGGAGAGTAAACGCCGTCGTGCCGAACCTAGTCCTTGGTATGATGATTCGCTTCGCCTCCTTAGGAAAGCATGCAAACAAGCTGAAAGAAATTGGCGTAAGTCTTACTTGGCCTGCAGGAAAGCGATCTACCGTGCTAGGATTAAGAAATATCACAGAGCGGTTAATAAAGCCCGGGCTGCTTACTATTCTCGCGAACTTAACATCAGCACCAATCCTACTAAATTAGTATTTAAGGTGCTTAAGGATCTTACAGCTAGTAGAGCTCCAGTCGCTGAGATCTGTTCTGCTTCGCACTGTGAGGACCTGGCCGCCTTTTTTGTGGAAAACGTGGAGGCCATTTATCGCTCCTTTTCTGTTCCATCTGTCTCTGTGTGGAAGTTGGAACCTTGCCCAATGACCACTATGTCGTTGGGCTCTTTTCCAGAGCTTTCGATGGAGGAGTTTAATAATATTGTGGCAAAAGTCAATTCTGGCTCTCCTAGGGATCCTCTTCGACCTGCCCAATTTAGAGATTCAGCGTCACTGTGTCTTCCTCCCCTGCGTGATCTTGTTAATCCATCTTTGACGTCTGGCTCTGTTCCTGCTAGCTGGAAACAAGCTCAGGTGATGCCTATTTTAAAAAAACCTGCCTTGGACCCATTAAAGCTGGAGAATTATCGCCCTATATCTCTCCTTCCATGGGCTGCAAAACTGACTGAGGTTCATGTTAATCATCTTCATTGTGCTAGCATTTTGGATCCCTCGCAGAACGGCTTTCGACCCGGCCATAGTACTGAGACTGCGTTGCTCTTTATGGTTGAGCACCTACGTACTTTGCTCGACTCTGATCAAACGGCGGCACTGGTGCTTCTCGATCTCAGTGCCGCCTTCGACACCGTCTCCCACGCCATTTTATTACAGCGTTTGGGTGAGGCTGGTGTCGACAATGTGGCTCTTGAGTGGTTTCGATCGTTTTTATCCGGTCGTACGTTTAGGGTTGTCACTTTTCCTTTTCAATCTAAACCCTATCCTATCACTCAGGGTGTGCCGCAAGGGTCTTCCCTGAGCCCCACACTTTTCAATCTTTATGTGCAGCCGCTGGCTGCTGCCGCCAAGCGTTGGAACCTGACTATGGTGTCCTATGCTGACGACACGCAGCTGGCGGTTGCATTAAGTGGGGCTTCTGACCTTGAGGTTGCTAAGTTCCGCGAGGGACTGAGCTCAGTGGCCCGCTGGATGACAGATAATTGTGGAAAAGTAGGTCGCACACTGCTCGTCACACCAGCAAGTTGCCCCAAAGGACTGTGGGAAATGTAGTGGTGACGGCGGGTACGCCTATGCCACGATATGTAAATAGAACAGTATGTGTTGCGTTAGCCATCCCTGGACACGTGTTTCGAGGTAGTTGCCTCTCGTCAGCAGGGAGCAGGTCAGTGTAAGGGGGTGCCGTGTGGACTGGCAAAATGTAATTAAAAGCAGGTCAAGTACCTCTCCTGGCGCGCAGGTGCAGTTCCAAGGCTCGTCAGCCCGTTAGCTCAAGGGAGCCGTTTAAATTGTGGAAAAGTAGGTCGCACACTGCTCGTCACACCAGCAAGTTGCCCCAAAGGCGTATTCGCCGACGCTACTTCATGGACCACAATGCCCTGGGGTAACACGCTGGTAGGATGAGCAGAGTGCGGCCAGTCAGACTTTTGTTTGTATTCAGGCTCCCTTGAGCCGGTGGGGCTGACGAGCCCATGGATACGCACCTGCGCGCCATGAGTGGTACTTTACCTGAGAATACTTTTTTTTGGCAGCCTACGCAGCAACCCTACACATATACCTACTCCCTGCTGATGAGAGGCAACTACCTCGAAACACGTGTCCAGGGATGGCTAACGCGACACTTACTTTCACTGAAAACTTTGGCATAGGCGTATTCGCCGACGTTACTTCATGGACCGCAATGCCCTGGGGTAACACGCTGGTAGGATGAGCAGAGTGCGGCCAGTCGGACTTTTGTTTGTATTCAGGCTCCCTTGAGCCGGTGGGGCTGACGAGCCCATGGATACGCACCTGCGCGCCATGAGTGGTACTTTACCTGAGAATACTTTTTTTTGGCAGCCTACGCAGCAACCCTGCACATATACCTACTCCCTGCTGACGAGAGGCAACTACCTCGAAACACGTGTCCAGGGATGGCTAACGCGACACTTACTTTCACTGAAAACTTTGGCATAGGCGTATTCGCCGACGCTACTTCATGGACCACAATGCCCTGGGGTAACACGCTGGTAGGATGAGCAGAGTGCGGTCAGTCGGACTTTTGTTTGTATTCAGGCTCCCTTGAGCCGGTGGGGCTGACGAGCCCATGGATATGCACCTGCGCGCCATGAGTGGTACTTTACCTGAGCATACTTTTTTTTGGCAGCCTACGCAGCAACCCTACACATATACCTACTCCCTGCTGACGAGAGGCAACTACCTCGAAACAAGTGTCCAGGGATGGCTAACGCGACACTTACTTTCACTGAAAACTTTGGCATAGGCGTATTCGCCGACGCTACTTCATGGACCACAATGCCCTGGGGTAACACGCTGGTAGGATGAGCAGATTGGGGCCAGTCGGACTTTTGTTTTTATGACAGATAATTGCCTGCAATTGAACGCTAAAAAAAACGAAGTGCTCATTGTAGGCAAGCAGAGTCATCTCTGGGGTGATCATTGGTGGCCACCCGAGCTTGGTTCAACTCCTGTTCCTGTCACCGAGGTTAAGAACCTTGGGATTTGGTTGGATTCCAAACTCAGTTTTGCCAGTCACACTAAGAAAACTGCTGCCATGTTTTTTGGGATTCTACGTAGGCTCAGACCTATTTTTGAATTCTTTGATGCTCCAACCAGACAGCTCATTGTTCAAGCCACGATTTTGTCTAGGTTGGACTATGCGAACTCTCTTTTGGTGCGGGCTAACCTGGCCGAACTTTCTAGACTTCAACGCGTTCAAAACGCTGCCGCCAGGGCTCTGGTTGGCTTACCAAGATTTTGCTCGGCCAAAAATACCATTGTCAAACTTCATTGGCTCCCTGTTGCTCAGAGGATTAAGTTTAAAACTCTGTGCCTTGTGTTTAAAATTCTGAAGCATTCTTCTCCCCAGATTTTGGAGCACTTTATTCTGCCTTATGTTCCCTCGCGCTCTCTAAGATCTTCGGGTCTTCACTTGGTCACAGTTCCGCGCTTTAAGAGAGCTAGGACCGGCGGCCGCTCTTTTAGAGTACATGCTGCCAGGCTATGGAACTCTCTTCCTGTCCATGTCCGCGCAATTAACGAACTCTTTGCCTTTAGGAAGGCTGTTAAAACCTTCCTCTTTCTTCAGGATTCTTAGTGTTGCTGTGCTCTTGTCTTTGGTACTACTTGTGTCCGGTACTTTGCCCTTTATAGCGCCGGGACGCCCCTTTGCTGGGGCAGCTGTGCGCTCTACAAATCCGGATAACATAACATAACATAACTATGCCTACAGAGATAGGACATGTGAAGAAAGAAGAAAAACGCACAGAAAGAAAAAAAGAAATGCAGAAAGAAGCAACAGAAGTTCTCAAAGACGAAGAAAAGTGCAGGAAGAAGGAAAACGTGCAGAAAGAACAAACAGAAGAGCAGAAAGAAGCCTTGTTGCAAAATCATCCTGTACCCTCAACTTTTTCAGACGGATACTGGTGGTAACTGAGTCTGACTAACCAGTCCTAGAGCCAGTGCTATGTTAAAAGACACTCAGAATACAGTGAAAACACCTACATATGCTAGGGAACACTATGCGTTGGGGTCCCCCTGTGATTAGCATGACATCCTTTGTAAGCCCCTAGTATATAATAGGGCAGGGGATTAAAACTACCTCTTAAAACGCGCCACAGGGCGTGTTTGCACACGTCACCTCAGGCCCCGTCCCCTCCCTTCGCCACTGTGTAAACACGCCCTGTGGCCGTTTTAAGTTGGGAGATAAAGTTCATTTGAATCCTGAGGATCCCCAGGGTCCAACTAGCTCACTAGGTGGAGGTACCTAGTGAGCTAGTTGGACCCTGTTTTTTGGGATTCTACGTAGGCTCAGACCTATTTTTGAATTCTTTGATGCTCCAACCAGACAGCTCATTGTTCAAGCCACGATTTTGTCTAGGTTGGACTATGCGAACTCTCTTTTGGTGCGGGCTAACCTGGCCGAACTTTCTAGACTTCAACGCGTTCAAAACGCTGCCGCCAGGGCTCTGGTTGGCTTACCAAGATTTTGCTCGGCCAAAAATACCATTGTCAAACTTCATTGGCTCCCTGTTGCTCAGAGGATTAAGTTTAAAACTCTGTGCCTTGTGTTTAAAATTCTGAAGCATTCTTCTCCCCAGATTTTGGAGCACTTTATTCTGCCTTATGTTCCCTCGCGCTCTCTAAGATCTTCGGGTCTTCACTTGGTCACAGTTCCGCGCTTTAAGAGAGCTAGGACCGGCGGCCGCTCTTTTAGAGTACATGCTGCCAGGCTATGGAACTCTCTTCCTGTCCATGTCCGCGCAATTAACGAACTCTTTGCCTTTAGGAAGGCTGTTAAAACCTTCCTCTTTCTTCAGGATTCTTAGTGTTGCTGTGCTCTTGTCTTTGGTACTACTTGTGTCCGGTACTTTGCCCTTTATAGCGCCGGGACGCCCCTTTGCTGGGGCAGCTGTGCGCTCTACAAATCCGGATAACATAACATAACATAACTATGCCTACAGAGATAGGACATGTGAAGAAAGAAGAAAAACGCACAGAAAGAAAAAAAGAAATGCAGAAAGAAGCAACAGAAGTTCTCAAAGACGAAGAAAAGTGCAGGAAGAAGGAAAACGTGCAGAAAGAACAAACAGAAGAGCAGAAAGAAGCCTTGTTGCAAAATCATCCTGTACCCTCAACTTTTTCAGACGGATACTGGTGGTAACTGAGTCTGACTAACCAGTCCTAGAGCCAGTGCTATGTTAAAAGACACTCAGAATACAGTGAAAACACCTACATATGCTAGGGAACACTATGCGTTGGGGTCCCCCTGTGATTAGCATGACATCCTTTGTAAGCCCCTAGTATATAATAGGGCAGGGGATTAAAACTACCTCTTAAAACGCGCCACAGGGCGTGTTTGCACACGTCACCTCAGGCCCCGTCCCCTCCCTTCGCCACTGTGTAAACACGCCCTGTGGCCGTTTTAAGTTGGGAGATAAAGTTCATTTGAATCCTGAGGATCCCCAGGGTCCAACTAGCTCACTAGGTACCTCCAGTAAGCGCCACAGAGCTGCATTGCAGAGAGGTGTAAAAAGTGGCACGGCCTGGACCACCTCTCTGCAACGCAGCTCAGTGGCACTTACTGAAAGCACCTGGTGGGCTAGTTAGCCCCCAGGGGCCTTCAGGATTGAAGGGGAATTATTTCCCCAGCTTAAAACGCGCCATAGGGCGTGTTTGCACACGTAACCTCAGGCCCCGTCCCCTCCCTTCCCCACTGTGTAAACACGCCCTGTGGCCGTTTTTTAAGCTGGGAGATTAAGTCCCCTTGAATCCTAAGGGTGCCTAGGGTCAAACTAGCCCACTAGGAACCTCCAGTAAGCGCCACAGAGGTGCATTGCATAGAGGTGTAAAAAGGGGCGTGGCCTCAGAACACCTGTCTGCAACCCAGCTCCCTGGCGCATACTGGAGTTACCTGTTGGGCTAGTTGGCCCTCAGGGACCCTCAGTATTGAAGGGGAATTAATTCCCCAACTTACAACTGGCCAGGGGGCGCGTTTGCAGAGTGCTGCAAGGAGGGGGCGTGGCCTCCGGCGCGATGCCAGACTTTTATTCATTTTATTTTTTTAAGAAGGAGGGCTGTGTGGTCCCCCTTCTTTTTCTAATTTATTGGCCCTGGGGACCCCATCCCCCAGGGCCTGCACCCGAATGTTTTCTTGTTGAAAAAAATTAATTTGACCCTCCCAAGTCTTTAATCGGCCCCGGAGACCCCAACCCCCGGGTCATGGCCTTTTTTTTTTTTATTCTTTAGGAGGGGGGCTGCATTGCCCCCCTCCTCAGGCCACTTATGGCCCCAGGGACCCCATCCCCTGGGGCCGGCCTTTGTTTTTTATTATTTTAAAAATATATATATTTATAGAAACACCTAGGACATTGTTAACAAACCGTATGTACCTAGCACCATGACGATTTGCGTGATATTCATTAAAAGGCGACTATGCATACAATGAATCCACGTGGAATGTATTTTCACCGCTAGTGAAGCTCTGACGTGTCTGACGCCCTACCGTGCCTAATCCAGGCGCCCCCGCCGGTGGGTACTCTCCAAGTAGACACCCTTGTCGTTTATTTATACAAACATGGGTAGCTATTGATGGGCACATTTAATACACGCGCACACCAAGCCATTCAAAGGGGATTCGACAAAAATTCAACCAAACTATGCGAGAAACCGTGCTCACGGTTAATAAAACACACATCCACCGCCGGATGTGTAATACTTTTTATTTTACTCTGGAAAGGAGACGAACCTCACTTGAGAGTCACAGCGTGCTCCTGGCTGAGCCCAATGCTGTGTTACACCCACCAGTGCCCGCCGAGTGCCACACACCTCTGTGTCGTATTCCACCAGCTAGTGCGTATGCTACGACACTCTCTTGCCCATGTGCACTGTAACACCACCCCGTGAATATGTCATGCCACACTTGCCTTCGCACGGGTTATATTGCCCAATCTAACGTGCCTTCCTTGATGCCTATGTTATAACGCACAGCGCTATGCCATACATATTACAATCTGGGATCCATATCTTTGTCACAGTGCATATGCAACGTTACACTCCCCAGCACATATTTTATATTACAACTTTAGAGACTAGTTAGGTTACACAACACTGCCCTGTGCATATTACACTCCAAGGCGCATATCGCATTGCACGCGCTAGTGCCTGTGCTATCTCGCGCTCTCCAATGAATCTGTCATTGCGCCCAATGTATTGCATATTATATTTCACGGCCCGGTTCATCTTATATCACACTTTTTGGTGCATAGTTTATACCATATACTATATCTAGTTTTCATTTTCACTCGTGCTCTCAGAACTATGTTCTATATAACACTGCGTCCACCTACCCTTTTCACGGGCATTACATTTTGCGATGGGGTGGAGGGTCAGGGGGTGTTTCTGCCAAGTGAGCCCGGAGTCACAGTCACAAACTGTGAGAAGTTGGCCTGGCATATGCTGGTCACTAGTTATAGTGGCCACCTTGCACCAGTCCAATTCGACTCTTGTGGTAGATAGGTTTAAGACAACCTTTAAAGAAAGCTATCCTAGTGGTAGCTGTGGAGAGCAGCCTTCAGGCTAAGTCTCTGAGGAATGTAAAGCAGCTTGTTTTACCTTATAATCTCTTGAATTACCAAATGAAAAGACACCACACAGGTATATATATCAAATATATATGTATTTATTTCTAATTATACTCTACTAATCTCTTTATGAGATTAGAGCCAGGTAAACATTCAAAAGATCAACAGTTCTCAATAAATTAAGCACAAATATGGCTGTAGCCCTAGGGGCGTACCAGACCATATACTAAAATAATGGGTTAACAAACTCGACTTGCAAAATGAAGAGGCCTAGGGCCTTGGGAATCGCTGGGGCTTCACTTCTGCAGTGTTAGCAGGTAAGTAATCAGCCCACAGGAGACGCGTGCAGTGTCTAAACACACACGCGGGTTTTCAATACGTTTCAATGGCAAATGTCGCGGTTTGTATTTTACAGTTCTAGGGCACTTCGCAAAAGTCAACAGGCAAGCAACTTACAGGGTAAGTATTTCGAGGGCCAACACACACTTGGGCACCGGAGTGCACGAGTTACCTCACCCAGGGAAGCCGGGTGCATAGGTGTCCTTTGGTGTCGGGTCGCGATGCTGTTTTCAATGGAGATCCTTGAAGACTTGCTGCTTGTGATGACTGGAGAGGTGTCCGTTCGAATCCGACGATGGATTGGAGTTGCAGAAGACCTAGAAATTGAGGGGACAGAGTTCAGAGTCACTTGCCAATGACCGGTGGCCAGCAAGATGGATGACCACGGCTGTCGCGTCTCTTCAGGTCAATGATGGTGTTTTGTCTCTTCGCTCACGAGGACCAGGAGGGATCGAAGATGACCAGCAGCTGGCTTCGGAGGTTTCCACAACGTCTGCAGCTGATGACGGTGTCGGCACCCGGATTGGAGTTAACAAGCCTTGGCAACTGCAAGTCTCGTGTAGAGTGAAGATTGGCAATGGTGCAGACCAGCAAGGTCTGATGGACATACCCAGCAAGGGTAAGTGAGGGCAGGCCCAGAGCAACCAGGCAAGCCCTTGAAGTCAATGTGGAAGTCTTCAGGAGAGTTACTAGCCAACAGGCAAGCAACCACGAAGACGCCTTTGCAGGAAGAGTTTAACAACAGCCCACGGTCACTCGGGACGGGGTAGGCCGCTTAATTTCGGTACTAGACTTGCTAGGGACTTGGACAACAAGTGGTCCAAAGCACAACTTCGTTGGACGTAGATTAGGGCTTGCACTTGAAATCAGTGCACGGTTCCCTGGTATTGCTGTTCCTCGTCACTCGTGGGGTTCAGATGCCACAGCTTCGCTGGGGACTCAAAATGGCCGTCGAGAGGTCAGGAAATCTACTTCAGGGGACGCAGGGACTTCGGGCTCCAGCGGGAGCGGTAAAGTTTGCAACCGTTGTAGAAGAGTTTTGGTGCCTGCCAAGCAGGGGAGTCACTCCTTGACTCCAAGGGAGATTCTTCAGTCTTCCAGAGATAGTGGAACATCGAAGCGCCAGGATTCTTCTTAGTAGAGTGTCGTCCAGGTGTAATCTAAGTTGCATTGGCAAGCTTTGGTATCTTATAGTAAAAAGATGGGACCACTTCTCTAGGAGGGTCAGGGTAGTGGGTGGTTACACCCACTTCCCTTTGTCCAGTTTCGTGCCAGAGCAGGGGCAGGTAGCCCCTGAACCGGTTTGAGCTGGCATATGCACAGAGGAGCCTACTGCTCCCCCAGTGCAGGACTTCAAAGCACTCTAAGAATGCACCCACCCAGCTCCAATACACTAAATCCTGTCTGGGAGGTGGTGACACCTCCCTGTGACAGGAAACCCTTTGTTGGGCTCCCTCCACTGCGAGTTTCGGTCAGCAGCAGGAGGGCAGCCCGGTGCCTGTGCTGGTGGCATCCATTTTGTGATGCCGGGGCTCTGAAAGATTTCTAACGTGTAGTACAGTGGGTACATGTCGTCCCCTCTAGAAGGGTGGGATCCTACTCCCAAACCAGTTACTGGTGTGGGGGTAGGATTCCAAGTTGTTTGACACCAAACACAACATGTTTTGATGCAGTCATTCCAAAGTTAGCATTTACCGCGAGGTTATAATGCACTTAAGAGTATATGGTTAAACCGCATCCTCAACCAGCAGCAGAGAATAGACTCTGCCAGCTGCAGAGGGGTCCTGCTCAGGCAGAAGCACCCCCTCGCATAGTAAACCAAGCACCCTGCCCTTGGGATTGATAGGGCCTACCATAGGGGTGACTGATAGGTTTATATGTGTGTGTATGGTGACATATAGGAACCTATACCTCAGTGAGGAGTGCTAACACTACCTCACACAGGCTGCAGTAGCAGGCCTGTGGTGTCAGATTGTGAATGCTTCCCAGGGGTGGCATAATACATGCTGCAGCCCCTGGTAGGCCTGTGAAGTACCAATGCCCTAGGTACCTAAGGTACCATATACTAGGGGCTCATAAGGTACCACAGTATCCAATCACTAGTGCATCTAATATGCACACCAAGTTGTTTAGAGAGATCAGTTCGACTGGGGCCCTGATTAGCAGGGACCCAGCCAGACTATAGCCAGGAACCAGTGTATACATCAGAAAAAAAGTGGGGGCAACACAAGTGCAGATCCTACTCTCCTACACAAACGTCCTCTTCTTCCTGAATAAAAGTGAGATTATGCTGCATACTTGTTCATATTTTAAGTAGTTCGCACAGACACACATTTTAAAAACGATAAAGTTCCTAATACCCACCTTCTCTGAACAGTTAGCCTGCTACCCCATCCACCTCATCCCTATCCTCTGTTGTCTGAGCCTCCTCCCTCCTGCCATGCATGGTCTGATGTGCTGCCACTGCCCTCCATTTAGCATGATGTACCAGTCCCCTCCTCCTGCCCTCCATTGCCCAATTCTATGCCCCATCATTGACCTCCTGCTTAAACTCTGTGCTTAGCTTGCTGCCCCTATTCACCTTCCCCCTGCCCTCCGATGTCTTTGTGCATGCCCCTGCTCCATCCTTTTTGCCCACCATGTTCCATGGACCTGCCACTCCTATCTACTCTGAGTGTTCTGTTGAACTGCCACTCCCCTCCCCTCCCACCTGCCTAGCAGTGTCAGATGACTGTAACCAGTCCCTGCCACCTCCACCCTGCCTGTCCACATGCCATGCCCCTATCACCTTCCTCCTGTCCTCCATGGTCCATGTTACTGCCACACCATTCTGCCCTCCCTGGTCTGTTGTGCTGCAACTGCTCCTCCTGCCTGCCCCGTGCGGTCTGTTGTGAGGCCCGTTCCCCTGAACTCTCTTGTCTGTGCCCAGGTCCTGACCCTCCCTTCTATCCTCCATGGTCCTTTGTGCATGCCCCTGCACCCTCCTTCTTGCCCATCATAGCCATTGTGCTGCCACTAACCCTCCCGCTTATCATGCATGGTCTTCTGTGTTGCCATGGCCCCTCCCACCTTCCCTGTGTGGTCAGCTAGCTGCCCCTGACCCCCTCCCACCTTCCTTCCATGGTCTGTGTGTATGCCATCATAGTCTCATTGTTGCTCTCCATGGTGTGTCTTGTTTCTAGTGCCCATCCTGCCTGACCTCCATGATCATCTTGCTGCTCCTGCCCTGCCCGCTTGCCCCCAGCCCTCTGTTTCCATGTGCAGACCCCTATTCCCTCCGTCCTGGCTTGTCTGTTCCATTGTAATGCCCCTGATCCGTCCCCCCTGCCCTTTATGGTCTGTTATGCTGCAGCTTTCTCTCCTGTCTATCCATTATGGTCAGCTAGCTACCATTGCCTCTTTCCCCTATGTTCTCTGTTGTCCATATGCATGGTCCTGTCCCCTCCCTATTGCTTTCTATGGATTGTTGTGCTGCACTCCCATCCCGCATGCCCTGTGTGGTGTATTGTGCTGCTGCAAACCCTGATGCCTGCCCTGTAGGGTCAGTTTAGTGCACCTCTCCATGTCCCTCCTGTCCTCTGTCATCCGAGTCCATGTCTCTACCCCAATTCCTTCTGCCTACCATGATCCAATGTACCATACTTGCGAACATTTTGAACTTGATAAGAGGGAGATTTTGAATAAAACTGGGGTATTGATTTTTCCCTTTGAGTTACATTGAAAAAGGGGAGATTGTAGACAGGAGACAGATCAAATAAAGCCCATTTGAGCTTAAAAACATTGGACGTTTCCTGGCTGAAACGGGTCTGTTGGCATGTATGGTTGTACTACCACTGCCTCTTCCTTCTGCCCACAATGGTCTATTATATTGCCACAGCCTCTCTTGCCAGTCCTGTATTGTTGGTTTGTTGCCCCTGCCCCCCTTTCCACTGACCTCCATAGTCTGTTGTGCTGCCACTGCCCTTCCTGCCTGCCCAGTGTGGTCACATTGTTGCCTCTGCACTCTCCTACCTGCCTTCAATTTTCAGAGTCCGTGCCCCTGGCCTCTGCCCCCCAACAGTATCCCAATGAACAACTAGATTGCTAACATTCTATATTTATTACAAAAGTGTGGAACGCCTGACGTCATCTTGATGTAATCAAAACTGTAATACCTAGAGCATTTCCTTTAGAAATGACATATATGAGAGGGTCTTATTTGCATCAAAATTATGGTTAGTGCTCTAAAAAACTAAAATGAGGACATATTTTCTGAGTTTTCAAATAGCGACAAAGAACTTTTAAATTATTTGTAATTTTTTTTTTTTTATCCAGTTGACCACTTGATTAAATGTTGCACCTAGTGGAGAGGATGTGGTGTTACTTCCAGAGCTGCAGACTTTGCAACTAGGGAACCAGGTTGGAGTTTCTGCTTCACCTCAACATTCTGTGATTCTGTTCAAATCACTTAATCTCCCCATGTCTACAACCAAAATGAATTTGATCTTGTGTGATGTAACCAATGCTCATGTAAAGCACTCCAATACCTGACAAGTCTGCACAATATAAAACTGCAAATACACAAAAAATAAGTGTTCTGCACACTTCTGTCATTGGGCTACCGGTGGGCTACATCTGGGTGATATCTGTGCTGCATTTGGGCTCTTTTGTCTCTGGTGGCCATCTTGGGAGATTTATTTGTTATGAAGTTTCCTAATTTCCTCATTTACTGCAGTCTCTTCAGTAGGAAATGCTTTCAGGTTTTTACTTTGATTCCATCAAGAAGGTATTCAGATTTGTCACACATTTGCCATAAATTCTGAATGTTAGCACTCTAGGTGCTCATTAGATCACTGTAGTAAAGCTACTGCTCACCACAGAAGTCTGCTGCTGGTATTAAAAGTGCATGTTTCAGTCTGCATATCAGAATTTTTTAATGAAATAGAAGAGGATTTGAGAAGTCACTCAAAATGTGACCTAATTTTCTTTCTTCAGCACTAATCATAATTTCTATGGCAAAATGAACCCCCTCATTGTGTTTCTTTTTAAATTAAATGTTTTAAGTGTTACCAGTTTATTCCAATCAAGATGGCTTCAGGTGTGCCATACTTTTGTCATAAGTTAGACAGTAAGCGCACTAGTTGTTCTTAAAAACACTCTGGGACATTCTGTCATTGGGCTATACTTGGGCTACATCTGGGTGATATTTGGGCTACATTTGGGCTCTTTTGTCTCTGGTGGCCATCTTGGGAGATTTATTTGTTATGAAGTTTCCTAATTTCCTCATTTACTGCAGTCTCCTCAGTAGGAAATACTTTCAGTTTTTTATTTTGGTTCCATCAAGAAGGCATTCAGATGTGTCACACATTTGCCATAAATTCTGAATGTTAGCACTCTAGTTGCTCATTAGATCACTGTAGTAAAGCTACTGCTCACGAGGGAAGTCTGCTGCTGGTATTCAAAGTGCATGTTTCAGTCTGCATGTCAGAATTTTTTAATGAAATAGAAGAAGATTTGAGAAGTCAAAATGTGCCCTAATACTTCTTTCTGCAGCACTAATCATAATTTCTATGGCAAAATGAACCCCCTCATTTTGTTCCTTTGCAAATTAAATGTTTTAAGTGTTACCACTTTATTCCAATCAAGATGGCTTCAGGTGTGCCATACTTTTGTCATAAGAAAGACTGTTAGCGCTCTAGTTATTCGTTAGAACACTCTGGAACATTCTGTCATTGGGCTATACTTGGGCTACATCTGGGTGATATTTGGGCTACATTTGGGCTCTTTTGACTCTGGTGGCCATTTTGGGAGACTTATTTGTTATGAAGTTTCCTAATTTCCTCATTTACTACAGTCTCCTCAGTAGGAAATACTTTCAGTTGTTTACTTTTATTCCATCAAGAAGGCATTCAGATGTGTCACATATTTGCCATAAATTCAGAATGTTAGCACTCTAGTTGCTTGTCAGATCACTGTAGTAAAGCTACTGCTCACCAGGGAAGTCTGCTGCTGGTATTGAAAGTGCATGTTTCAGTCTGCATGTCAGAATTTTTTAATGAAATAGAAGAGGATTTGAGAAGTCACTCAAAATGTGCCCTATTTTTTCTTTCTGCAGCACTAATCATACTTTCTATGGCAACATGAACCCCCTCATTGTGTTCTTTTTTAAATTAAATGTTTTAAGAGTTACCACTTTATTCCAATCAAGATGGCTTCAGGTGTGCAATACGTTTGTCATAAGTAGGACTGTTAGCGCTCTAGTTGTTCTTTAGAACACTCTGGGAAGCTGCAGTAGAACACAAAGGAATCAACTGACAGTCTCTGCCCTTGTTGGATGTACATGTTTTACTGAGAATGTCAGACTTCATTCTCACATGACTGAGAAAGATAATGTGAATATACAGAAAATATGCTCTCAGTTTAGCTTATAGATCACCTTCCAAACCTCTGTGGGAAAAACATGAGAAAATAGTTTTCTCTCAAACATGATTCATGATATCACAGCAGAAGGCTTTTTCACATGGTAAAATCACCTTAGAACACACCACAATTCCTAAAATGAGTATGGTACCATCAACAAATGATTTATAATGTAACTAAAGTCTTAAAACCTTCTATTAGCTGCAATGCTTTTTAATGAGGTGCTATCATGTATATTGGTCCCAAGATGGCTGCCAACACTTCTTGGATGAAGTACTGACAGCCAATCAGATCTCACGATGAGATGTGTGGTTAGGCTCCGCCCAGATATATCTATCTTTTTAACTCTAATTTCCTCAGGAACTATTGAACGGATTTACACCATTTAAGCAAAAGGCACGAGTCTGAACTGAGGACTACCTCTTTGCCAAATTTGGTGTAATTCCGTTCAGCTATTTGGGCCGTAGCTGCGTCAACAGGTCCAATGGGAAAATGCATGGGGAAAACGCGTTTTGGGACCCCCGTTTGACGAATCACCGTGAAATTTTCAGGATAGGAGCGGACCGGAGCTGGCCAAAAGTTTGGAAAATTTCTCAAAGATTCGTCAATCGGCGCCAACGTTATTCTAAATAGTATGTTGCGGATTTCCTATGGAAAATAGGTCCTAACTATAACTACCTACTGGCGACTGCCAGTAGGTAATATATATATATATATATAGACTACTATAAAGGTGTATTGCTTTGTCACCCACCATCCTCTAAGGGTACTTAAATTACCTACGATATTGCTTGCTATTCTGGCTTATCACCGCTTATATTGATTGTAGCAGCTGCCAAGGTTCACCATCCGAGATGGAAGTACCGCCGTTAGAGTTAGAACGTAAAAGGTGCTTCATGTTAGGGAGTATCGGGTGAGGAGAAGTTGGGTTTGAACTTGCATTTTTGTTAGAGTCATTAAATAGCCGAACACAATTTGTCATTTATGCACAATGCAATTGCTTGCTCTGTAGATCACAGTATATATATATTTGGTTGAGTTTATACCAATAAGGTTAAGAGAAGGGTGGTATTGCAATATCATAGAAGCAATGAGCCAAAGCTGATCCTTCTACAGGAAGCCCATTTACTGGACTCCCAGTGTGGGTTCTTGGAATGGTATGGTAAACTAGAGTGTATCATGCTGGTTTTACATTGTGATCCAGGGAAGTTGCCATTTCAGTACACAGACCCTTCTCTTACACAGTCACTGAGGTGCACACTGACCCCCTGTGGCGTTTCATTGCAGTATCTTGTTTGTTGGAGGGTGCTTGCTGACCATTTAAAAGTACCTAGGTCCTGTCAATGTTGGGCAACAACACACTGAAACCCCTGTCTGACTTAATCCTTAAGGTCTCAGCCAGTAAACTAATTCTCAGAGGAGATTTTTATGCAATTACATGGACCCAGAATTTGACATTGTTGGAAAGTAGGATCTTTCCGGCATAGTTTCCCCCACTTTTTGCCTGTTGTCAGTGTATTTTGACTGTAGTACACTGGAATCCTGCTAATCAGGACCCCAGTGTCTGTGCTCTTTCTCCTCAATTCATTGTACTTTGTACACCCCGCATTTGGCATACTGATGTACTCCTGTAAGTCCCTAGGATATGGTACTAAGGTACCCAGAGCATTGGTTAACCAGGGGTCTCCCATGGACTGCGGCATGCATTGTGCCACCCATGGGAGCCCATACAAACTGTGTCTGCAGGTATGCCATGGCAGCCTGTGTGAAATGGTACATGCACCTTTCACTTCAGATATAAGGTTTTCCTAATATCCGGCACTGCACTTAAAGTTAAAACCTATTAGTCACCTCTAAGGTAGGTCTTACAGCCCACAGGCATGGTACATGGTTTTAAGTGTGAGGGTGCCCATGCAAGAGAAGAGACACTCCTACAAACCCCGGAGTCCATTCTCTGTCTTTGTAAGTGCAGGGAATCCATTTTAAGGTATGTAGTGGACCGTGGCCATGTCGAGATGTCCAGCTACATAAAGGCTTCACCGAACTCGGTCATGGTTGGTATCAAACATAGTGGAATCATGCCACTACACTGATTCCGGTGCTAGTTGCATTATCTCATGTACTGGGGGCTCCTTAGAGGACCCCCATGTCTAGCTGTTTAGCCTTATAGGGTCTGCGTGCAAGCCAGTGCTTCTGCCGACCCTAGACTTGGTTCTCCCCTACTGCTGCCTAGTTTAGCTTGGGAAAGTGAAGGCAGACCAAAGGATTTCCTGCAGAGGAGAGATGTAGCCACCTCTCTTTAGAAATGGGTGTCTTAGGCTAGGGTGAGGGTGCTTCTGAGCACCTCCAGAAAGCTTTGAAGGGCACATTTGGTACCCTCCTTACATAAAATGGTTTTCACCAGTACAGGAGCCCTTGGATCCCGCTCTGGCGTTAAACTACACTAAGGAAAGGGGAGTGACCACTCCCCTGTCTGGCTCCTCCCCTGGAAGGCGCTCAGAGCTTCTCCAGATGGCCACTTTATTCTTCCATTTTGAATCTTAGATGGGCGGACTTCCCTGGGAGCATCTGACCGGTCAGTCCACTTCAGTAGCGTCCCTGACCCCCCAATAGGCGGATCACCGCAGAAGACGTCAATCCGCTTTCCTGGCTTACTTAAGGGCTCTCCTGATGGTGGATCCTTAGATTCGTCCGAGCTTCGTCTGCAAGAACCGGCTGGCTTCATGTGAAGATCTGTCTCAAGATGCTACTGCTGTTGGGCACTGAACTCTGCTGCTTGACTGAACCAGGAGCCAAGACAAAGATTGCTTCTAGTAGAAAGACTCCTACTGCAACTTCGTCTCTGTGATCTTCCAAGTTCTGCAACTTCTGTGGCTGTGCATCCTCCTAAGTCTTCTATGACTCAAGATAGCAAGAAGGAATCTCCCTTGGAGTGGAGGAGTCACTACCCTGCATCTGCAGACACCTCAACGATGACGACCAGCTTCTGGAGCCTGCTGTCCCACGGACATCTTCGAGCTCTACAACATAGGTGGTGGTTTGTTGGCATTTCAGAGGCCTGACCAGTCTTCCCTGCAACTTGTGAGACTGCAATCTCTCCAGCCGACTGGAATCGCATCCTTGTGCACCGCGTCTGTTTGCTGTTACCAAGGCTTGTTGGCTGTCCTGACCCAAGATCTTCTAGCTCCAAGAAGCCCCAACCTCCAGCATCACACAGCCCCAAAAGTGTAATTCTCCCTGCTTCTCCAGCATTGTGGGCATCCATCTTCTGTGTGCTGCCGAGGACTACCTGCGACTCCCTGTGCCTGCTGCCAGAGGGTCCTTCTGCAGTCTCCATCGATTCCTGATGACTCTCATGCCGGCTGAGGGCTGGCCTTGACTTACCCTTGCTGGGTGAGTCTCACAGACCTTGCTGGTCTGCAACTAAGCATTGTTTCCTGCAACATGTCTGTTGCTTTTGCCAAAGCTTGTTGATGGCCCAGCCGTCCACTGACCTTCCTGCATTCTTCAATCAGTGTGGGTTGGCTTGTGGATGGCTCCTGTGCTCCTGCATCATCATTGGGTCTCTGCAACTGCATCTTCAGGACCTCCGTGTTATAGCAAAGTACCTCTGACAAGGGCTGGCACCGTGCTCTTGCTCCTCCTGGAAGCTTCCAGGTGGTTTGGACTCTCTCCACTCTTTTTGCAGGTACTCCTCATTTAGATTCCACGTCCGGGCTCCACTGACCTGGTCCAAGAAACTCTGTAGCAGCTGGACAACTGAGTCCCTTTATTGACTTCAACGGGCGATTCCGACACCAATTTGCACCTATGCACCCGGGCTCCCTGGTGTAGGTATCCTGGTTCTCTGGGTCTCCACAGGTGGGGTTTACACTGGGTCTTCTGGGAAGGGTCCTGAATCCGTAAAACTCCAACAGTGACTTCCGCATGTTCTTCTATGGACGTTGACCATAAATATCACTTCTGCACCCGGGAGCCTTAGGAACGTTAGCTACTTACCTTTGGTGGTTTCTTACTTCCCTTGGTCCATTTTTCTAACACTGGTGTAGATCTTTCTTGTGTGCAAGCTTTACTGACTGATTGAGTAGTAAAGTTCCTGATTTACACCCTCCTGAATAAGCCTTAGCTGCTCTCCACAGCTACCCCTTGAGAGCTTTGGTTATCAGGGGCCACTACAACTATCACTAAGGGTTGCCTGGACTCAGTGCAGAGTGCCTTACCAATAGGTGAACACCATATATTGTGCCAGCCTCCCACAGACGTGAGGACCCTAGCAGTTAGGTTTTGAAAGATCTCCATCCCACAATGAGTCTCCACAATATGGATGAGTGACATGTGGCTGATGAGCCATCTGACTGATAGGAACTTTCCATTGTCCAGTATTGGATCTGTCATAGATTCACATGCTTGAATCATCCCCGTCGTTGAGGTGGGAGTCCCACAGAACATTATGAAACAGTAGCAGTAGTATTTATAGGTTACAATGTCAAAATACATTTTTTTAAATAGCTTATCTACATCATTTATGAAGAACCACACTCCAGCCAATCAGGTGATAGCATCCTTTAGAACACTCCCATCAGAGGTATCTTCCCTAGGGTTTTCTAATGCATGTCGTGTGAAAAGGAGTCTCCCTGAGCTCTGATCAGTTCTTCAGCTTATATCCAGATTTGGTTTATCCAGATTATGTATGCTGTTTACCTTTTCTACACCTGACATTCACATGTCAGAATCCTTGAAGAAAGGCCTCTTTAGACATTGTGGGACCTGTGGAAAGAAGAGACTCCACTCGGAAGATCCTCATAAGGAGTGTATCGACTGCTTTCATCCTGCCCACAAGGTAAAGGACAGTAAGGTCTGTAGAACCTTTTCTTCTAAAACTCTCAACGACAGAAAGGGGAGGCTGTTAATATGGCTCCAGAAACTTAAGCTTAAACAACTTTTGTTTCTGAGGAAGAGCACAGTGAGGATTCAGTTACCACACTAGAGAAGTCAAGGAAAAGGGAGAGGTCACACCAAGGGTCACCAGAGGCATACAGAAAGGCCTTAAAAAAGACACACCATTACTCTTCAAAAGGCACCTCTTGCACAGAAAAGAAGTAAACATTTCCCTCAGAGGTCACTCATTCGAAGCCTTCAACTCCTTTGTTTGCCTTGGCTTTACACCTTGCCAATTCCTCTTCAGAATCAATCATGACAAACTCAAAGCTGTCAATGAAGGTCTTATCGAAAACAATACCACTGTCAAAAACATAATCAATGGCAGTAACAACAACTTCGACAACAACATGACCTACCTCAGCCCTCTGTCGACGATGGCCATATCGACGATGACAATCTCGTCATCGGCCACCTTGCTGACAACGTTGATGATGACACTATTGACGAACACTTTGTTGATGAGACTGTTCACGGCACAATCAATGGCAAAACCACAGTTGTTCTCAACAAAACCGGTGATGAAGAAATCACCAGTGTTATGCCTCACACCGGAACCGACAACGACCTTGTTGACAATATCGTTGATGATGAAAAACCAACACAGGACATTTTGCGCCCAGAACATACCTCACCCATCAAGGTGTCTCCCTTGCCACCAAGCCATTTATTGGATGTAGAGGAATCTGATTAGGATGATAATGGACCTCTTGGTACAGATCATAGTCCCTCATAGCTTAATGTGAAGTACCAGGACAAAAATAATAAAGGGGACTCTTATGAACAGGTATATCAAAGACAACAATAAATAGAGATGCCAAGGCAATATGTGGAGCAGTTTCACCATTTCACTCCTCCACCACCTGAGGCCATGATTCAGGTGGCCCCCTCCAGTACAAGATCGACAGGGCATATTGCAGGAATATTAGAAACAATTACTACACCTGGAGGGACAACATCGTCACCTATCCATCCACAACCTCCTGCACCAAGATCACCAAAACCTATGCCACCCCCTGTCACTCTGAGAAGGACACTGGTATCAAATATTGCCATGCCTCCTCGAAACAACCCATCTTCCTCAGATGATGATAGAGAGAAGGGGGAAATTCATGATATTCAATCTCTGGACAATGAATGGGATGATTACCTTAACCGAACACCTTCCCCTTTAGCAGTGCAACTGGTGGATTCCCCAACATATAATATCGGTTTAGCCACATTCATGATATCATTGTCCTCCATCCCCTTTTATGCTGGGTTGATCTGTAGATTAAAGGAGCACAATGGAATAGGGAGATATTGCAAGATTGTCCATCCCTTGATTTTGCAATGCAAATTCCCTGCTTTAAATATATCAAAGGGGAGCTTCGTATTTAGAGGGGATCTTTTTATTCACTCTGATAAAATTGTAAAGGTGGATCGTGGTTGGGTGAAAGACGGCTTTCTAAGACATAAAATGTTGGAAGATAATATGAGGCTCTTCAGAAGTTTTTTAGGTGAAAGTATTTATTGTTGAAAACAAACCTATTTATAAGAGCCCAACCTTTCAGTGGTAACCTTGAACCATGCACAATTTCTGCTAGATTTAGGCTGAATTGGTTGCCTCAGATTTTAGCCTTCCCTCTATGTTGGCATGAACCATTATGCCTAGCACCCTGCGGCTGTGACCATAGGTCTGCGTTGGACGCTGTACTTGAAATTTTCTGTAAATACTTTGGGATCCTGAGAAGGGCATATTTAATCCACCTTCTTAAGAAGTGTGGTTTAAACTGGCACGGCCAGCTGTTTTATTCTTGCAAATGCTCTCTGTAGATATCATTTTTCATGTTGCCAATATCTTAAAAGCAGCTGTGCGATCAAGAGATTCGATGAAGGACTGATTCTGTTGTATCCCACTGTGTAAATTGTTGGCCATCTGAGGAATTTTATAATTTTTAAATACTGTATGGTTTTATTCTTTTTTAGGTCTCGGCTCGAAGGCTGAGCTTGCGCAGTCTCGGTCCGAGATTTAATGACTTGGAGAAGAGGGGCTTGAACCCGCCCCTCTTCTCCCCTGTTCTCCATTGTCTGGCCTCTTGAATGCTGGCCAGCCATTGGAGATGAGGTCCGTCACTCCGAACAGGCCCCGTCCTTTTCGGATTCGGGGGTGTGTTTTTTCCAACTTTTCTAATTATCTCCTCCAGCCAATGGCAAGAGGAGAGAAAAGGAAAACACGCCCCCGAATTCGAAACCGCCACTGCGTTTCTCCGAGGCATTTCTGCTTCGCCTCGGAGAAAGGCAGTGGTGTGCTTGTTACATGGTGTGTCTAAGCTTTCTTATTCTCTTTATGGCTGTCTTTCTTGACTACTTGTTTCTGCTTTGAATCTAACGCCGACGTTTCACTCAAGAAAGGAATTAGCTTTTAGTGTAGGCCGTGGATGGATACTGAAAGTACAGAGCTTGCGTCACTTTTGGCCTCCTGCACTCTTCTCGGACAAATGCATTATGTTGTGGGAGTAACAAGACCTAAAGAACCTCGGGGGGTCTCGTTTATAGGTATGTAGATGTCCACCCCCTCCCACTACCCCATTTATTGCAGCAGGGGTGCGTGGGGGGTCGGGGAATGTGGCCTCTTGTTACTGGGGGGGGGGGGAATCAGAGATTAGGAACCGGGCTTTCCAATTACAAGTCCTTGTTAGCATGTGTGTTGAGTAATTAACTGCCCCAACACTAAAATGCAATGCAGTCCCTGGTGACCTGAATCACTTAATACCCTCACCCAGAGGGAAAATAATGAATCCATAGAAGTAAACAATTACGACTCACAAACAGCTAACTGAAGGGGGATAAACAGACCGGGAGCAGTGCCTTCAAAGACCGCAGAATAAAAGGTGCACCCCTTTTATTACTGTCACTTAAGTAGTAAATACACGTGAGGCCGACTATAGAGAATCTACTCTCGTGCTTAAGGGCAACATGGTTATATCTTACAAACCAGCAGGTGTAGCCCATCTTGTGCATTTACGAGCAGAGGCCTGCAAAATCCACCGATGGGAAGTTAGAACGGAAGAAACCGCGCTCATGCACCAGAGGAGAGCACGAAAGGTCACCGGGGGCGGTCGTTTGTCACCACATTGTATGGTTATGGAGAGCTGGGCACCAAGGTACAGTAATTGCCAAAAATCAGTGTTAAGTTCTCACTCCCCCCGCCCCCAAAAAAAGCCTTGCAATATAGAAAAGGAAACCGTAATTAATGGAAATTCGCTGAAAACACAGCAAAAACACATACACACACACACACACACAAACACATTGAAAAGTGGAGTAGGGTTACCATAACGCGCGTATCGCATACTGTGCAAGTCAAGCACGCGGGCAGAGGTGGAAAGGACCACTTACTATTCCACAGGCCCTTAAATCTAGAGATCCGACCCTTACATCTAGAGAACCGGCCCTTAAATCAACAGAACCTCCAGTTAAATAAAAAACAAACGCGTCACTATAATGCATCACCAACACACCAATTAGAAAGATATCAAACAAAAAGAAAAGGGATGAATATGAGAGCGCAAAAACTGCTAAACTAGGTTCCTGAGCTCCCACAATGGCAATGCAAGTGAAGCCATACACCTCACCTGAAGCAGCAGTTCTCTCTGCCAAAACACATTCCTCCCAGCTCCCCCCGGGGCTTATATTGGAGGCCCACCCCTCCACCATTACCGATGACGTCACGCGCGTTTCATCCACCTGGGGGCCAGCCTGGGACATTCCGAATCATTTCCAACCAACCCACCCCCACCGAAACTAGGGCAACCCGTGTTGTGACTTTCAAACCACTGGGTGGACCGCGGGAGGGGCTGTACATTGTCTTTCTTGCAATGTTTAACTACTCACACAAACTAGTGAAGGTGGAGTCCGCACACAGGTTTCCCAGTCCCAACCACGCACGACAAGGGAATGTGTATCATCCCACGTGGGGTCCGTTCAGCAGTGCTCTTTAGTTTCTCAATTCCACAGGTAAGTATTTCTATCGCCGCAGGTTATTCTGGGATTTGTAGTCCAGTTGATACTATTTTAATACCAGCAATTCAAATACCAGAATGCAAAGAAAAACCTGGTTTGGCGGAACTGCTCATGAGTGGAACTGGGCAGTGTTGTAAATGGAAATATAGAAGTGCATGTAATCACTATTTAGAGTACTTGCTTAACCCCGAGAACTGCCGGTACTCTCCCATTAAATGTATTGTAGCGGTGCTAAGAAGTGCAGGTATTCAGTGCCTTGCAGTACCTGCTTATTCAAAGCACTGGACCTGGGGCATTGAGAATAACTCCTTGGTGACCCCAGAATGCGCTTGGAAGCCTCTGCAAAAGGTATGAAGGTGAAGCACTTTACAAAGGCACATATAATACGATGTCACACGTGACACCTTCAGCCAGCCCTGACTTTATAGTCTATTGTGCTTTTCAACCCATTCTCCTCTGTAGTGAAACATGGCACCCTAAGCTCCAGTATGGAAAGTGCTGTAGGGTGAAAAGTAGGGAGTCGTAGGGTGCCTTTTATGCCCCCCATGCAGCAGTTCAGATTGTCACACTTACGCAGTCTAATAATGCGTTCCTGTCTAAATGATGAGCTTTTTCAGGCTCTCATGCACCTATTGGTGAGTGAGGGTGGCATGCATGTGTGTGTGTCATACCTCATGGAGGGACATGTAACATGAGGCCCATGTTTCAGTGATGAAAACTGAGAGGTATTCTTCGAGCAATGCGAGGCATGCAGACCACAGCGAGGAGAATTGCAAGGCTTTCAAACCTCTGAAGTTTAGTGCGATATGCTTATATCTCATTGAAGCACTGTCTGCAGTGTCTGGATTTCATGCCTTGGGGAGGAGCATTTGCATAGTTACAGGGGCGCAACTAGACCCGAACTTCGGGGGGGGGGGTTGGGCCAAAATTCCCAGCCAGGGCCGGCCCTAGCACTGGTCGCACAGTCTTTTTTGGTGCCCCCCCCCCCATTTCCTACTTCTCCATGAATTCCCTCACCAGCAGGCGCACAACACCCATTGGACTCACAGGGCTTCAGCCCACCCCCCCCCCGTCATGTGTGGCAGCCCTTGATTAGACAGCTTCCCTTGTACACACACAGCCGCACCCGAGCACTTCACAGGTCTTTAAAAGACCATTTGCATGTTAATGAGGCCTCGCTGTTGTTTCACCCCTTCTAAGAGCCCCTGCAGCTCCACTCTGCCTATGGCTTAAAAGATTCAGCCCCATCCCCCCGAAATTTTTTCTTAGCCCCCCCCCGAAATTTGGCTCTAGTTGCGCCTCTGCTCACCAGCACTCACCAACAATGCACCTCATCTTTCTACAACCCCTTTCTGACAAACATTTAATTTTTAGGTCTCGGCTAGCGAAGGCTGCGCTTGCGCAGTCTCGCCCGCGAGATTTCATGACTTGGAGAAGAGGGGTTTGAACCCGCCCCTCTTCTCCCCTCTTCTCCATTGGCTGGCCTCTTGAATGCTGGCCAGCCATTGGAGAAGAGGTTTGTCTCTCCGATCAGGCCCCGTCCTTTTCGGATTCGGGGGCGTGTTTTTTGCAACTTTTCTGATTATCTCCTGCAGCCAATGGCAAGAGGAGAACACGCCCCCGAATCCGAAACCGCCGCTGCCTTTCTCTGCGGCATTTCTGCTTCGCCTCGGAGAAAGGCGGCGGCGTTACACACATTCGTGGTACTCTGTTTCCACTATTGAATGCTGCAGTGACCGGAAGTCCTTCCCTTCCCTGGCGCTTTATGTGGCGTGCAACTCTTCGCTGAGGTTCGTGAAGGACGGTTGGTATGCCCCTGCCAGTCGGCGCATGTTCCCGGATGCTATGGGTCTCAGTTTGAATAACATGCGCAACTGGCAACAATTTTGATTCTACCTTTTTACAGCCGTCCGTTTAGTTCTATAAAGTACTAGGCACTGACGCACAGCAGGATACGACCTAGTCACGTGACTTTTTCGTCGTTGCTAAGGATTAACCCTGCGAGAGAACCTAGTTTCTATCACGTCGATAGGCTGTAGGGCAAGATTTATCGTGTTTGCGTCACTTCCTCCTGAAACGTCGCAACCCTTCCTCGGCGCGTGCTCTGCTCAACCTACCGGGTCCTCCCTTCCTTTCTTTTCGGATTCTGGACATGGCGGCTTTTGAAGGGCCTCTGGCCATGCTGGGCGAGTGCACCTCGGGGGAGGCGGTCCGCAGCCAGAATGGTAACTTCTTTGTGTTTGATCGCTCACGTGTGGGCAGGTGACGGTTCACCCAAGCAGCTAATTAGCTCTTCCAACAAGCACGGTGCGGCTGGGGTCTGTGCCCAGGACTCTCCAACTGCCGTTTTGTAACTCTTTTAGACGTTCAGATCTAGTCGCCACCCAATTCTTATGCACTGCTGGCACTTTTGGGGGATTATGACTCTTTTGGATTTTTTTTTATTGGCACAGGAGGCCCGCATCCTCGAAAAGCGGCTGCCATAGAGCTTCCTTTCGATTACAACAGAGCGCAACATTCTATGATTTTACTGGACTACGTTGGAAGTTAATTTTCTATTAAGTGGCAAGGTTGAAACAAAGCATCTGACTGGCTACAAAATCTTAAAATTAGTTGTAATCTTGATAGGGGCCTCTAAATGAGAGCTCTTTGAATAATTCTGAAATGCATCACTTGTGTACACTGTTAGTTTTCTCATGAGTGTGATGCAAACTGCAGATTCATCGGCCTACACCCCCCCCCCTTTTTTCTACCTCTTCCCTTTTATGGCAACGGCGTTTGCAAGAGACCTAGCAACTAACCAACAGGCAGCGTTTTGAAAGCCTACGCAGCTGAGCTATGGTGTTTGAGAAGGTTATGGCGGTTGATCAGTTGCTTCTGTCTCCATAGAATTCGTTTTGTTATATGCAAAGCCTGCCCATCATTGTAGATTATCCCATAATCTTTTTCATGGTGATGTGCATTTGCATTTTTCATTTATAAAACAGCACTTTCCTTTATAGAGAAAGGAAGGTGTCATTGTTATACATTTAAAACCTCTGCGTGCCAATGAGTGTCGTCCTGCTTTTCACTTTTTCCTAGAGCGTCTTAATTTAACGTTGTTTGGTCATCGCTTATAAATATCCTTACGTTTTATAAACCTCAGATTACATTTCGGCCGAGAACACATAGTTGGTCTAAGACAATCTCCGTGACATACAACGCTGAGACCTCATGATTTCTCGCAACCTCTAATTTGTGTTGTGAGGCAAAATTTACATGTGTCACATCTGCACCACAAATCGTGACTAAAGCCCCACCGTTATTGACCATATTTCGACCATTGTACTAAAGTGGACATTTGATGCATGGACTAATACTCCCCGCAGCCTCTTAGCAAATTAGAGGTCTTTTACTAGAGGCAGCGGAATGTTCTAAAGTAAGGTGATCGTAATGCATGTTTTCATTGTCCAGGAACTTGGTCACAAAAGAATAACGGGTATGGATAATTTCTTCCTTGACGTCCTTGTTTGTACGATAATTGACGGACAGCAGTTTTATATTTTTACCTGTTAAATTAATATCCATACTTTTGGACCGTGAGTTTTCACTTTGCTTGTTTGATTGTTTTCTTATTGAATAGTTGGGGCTGTAGCTTGGCGGCCTAGTTTCCTATGTATTTCCATTTATTGAGCTAACAAGTTTCATAGTCCTACGGTTCATCAATAATACAAATCTCAAAATATTTTTATTTTAAAAAGCATCTTTCGTTCAAATAACAATGCATTAAAGCAGCAAGTCACAATAGAGTTCCGATAAAAAAAAGTTCACACAAGGTTGCCTTTCATTTATTCCAGGACAGTGAAAGGTTTTAACGCAGCCATGTGTTGGCCTGAGGTACTACTAATTCTATAGAGATCGGATACTTCCATTGGACCATCAGAAATCACATTCGATCAATTTCACGTCCAATTGTAGAATTATTGCAAAGGCACCTTGCACTGAATAAACAGATACTGTCAACACTAACGGCATAAAGAACGATCAACAATGCGGCTGTTAGATTGGCTGTTAAAATTGTCAATGTGGCGTAAAAACAATACATTTTGTGATTTAAAATCGGGTATACTTTATACCATCAACTAATGCAATGTAAGTGTTCTAAAAACCCAGACTGAACGCCACCTTTGTGTACTACCTACCACTTAAAATCTAAGTTATTACAATGCAAGTCAGTGACCATATACAACCCGTATTACAAAACAAGCATTTACAATGCAACGGTCTCGCCATTGTTAACCTCTTCAGTGCCCATGACGAGATAGTCTCGTCATTGAGCACGGTTGCGCTGTGCCCATGACAAGACTATCTCGTCATGAACCCCACCCACTAGTGCAACGCCCGGCACAGGAGGGGGAAAGGGCGTGGCACTGAAGGGGTTAAAGTTAGAGCTATTGGCATTGCTCATGACAATGCTGTTTCTTTAAATGTTTTAAAAACAAAAACATAAACAAAAATAATGTCATGAGCAATGCCAATAGCTCTAACTTTACCAATGCCGAGACCATTGCATTGTAAATGCTTGTTTGTTATAACCTAATAAAGCTTTCTTGATGATGAAGATATTAGTGGTTTTCATACTCTTATGGATAGAGCGGGCAAGCATTTCCAGCTTCCAATCACGATAAAACAATCAGATTATTTCCTACATGATTTTAAAGAACAATCTAGGAAAATTGTTAGAACAATTCCTATCGTAGATTCTATTTAGGAGAAAGGAATATAAGTTATGAAACCTCCTGCCATAGTCACAGCGGTTCTGCCACGAATTGACAAGAAGTACAAAGCTCCTGAAGATTCGCCAGCATGTCTAGTTGGACATCTAAATCCAGACTCCGTCATTACACAAGCTGCCCAGCGCCAGTCAAAGAACTTTTACACTCTAATTTCAATGACACCTGACAAGCAAGGCAGATGCCTTGATAACATTGTTAAGCGGTTCTCGACTGTGTTGGGCACAACTGTATGTGTGAAGAATTTGCTGGCAATCTTGGGTAGATATGACCGCCATTTGTGGTCGGACATTGCCAGACATCTTGATTTCCTGTCGGAAGACAAAAAAGCGGAAGCAAAGAAGACTTCGCAGGAAGAAGAAAGATCTGTATTGTAAATCATAGATTGTGCTATGGTCATCGCTTCCATAGGATTCTGACAGCTCACAGGATCAGCGTTCATCAGATGCCAGGGCTGGTTGAAGGCCACAACATTTCATCCTGAGGTACAAACTAAGATTTTACATATGCCATAAGATGGCGATGCTTTGTTTAGCAAGCACGTTAATGACTCCTTACAAGCAATCATGGCTGACACTGACACCGCTAGATGTTTGGGCACCTTGCAGTTCCTTAAAACACCTTTTAGAGGTGCCCACAGAAGAGTTAATTATTAATATCGAGGAGGATACCAGAGATATCACTCATACCAACCTTTTCAGCAGCCTTTTTGGTCTACCTACCAGCAGCACCCACCATATCAGACACCGCCAGCAGCAGCTTACTCCAAGCAACCACCAAAGAAGAAGCAGCTAGTACCAGCAAGAGACACTGGCAGGAAGTAGTGACAGTGTTATAGTGTTGGTTACGCCCCCTTCAGTACATCTGTGGGAGCAAGAAATTCAAAATATTCCTATCAAGGGCGGAAGATCACATTGGACAAATGGCTCCTGGTCCTCATCACAAATGAGCACCTTCATCTCATCTTCATCTTCGCCGGAAGGAAGTGCCAGCTATGCTAAGCAAGAGTGCCATAGAAAAGGTCCCACACTCTCAAAAAGGAATGGGCTTCTATTTTCGATTTTTCCTGCTCATGAAGAAATCAGGCGAATGGCGTCCCATTATGGACATTAGGAAACTGAACAAGTATCTGAAAAGGCCATTTTTTCACATGAGCGCCCTTCAAGTAATCCTGCACCTCCTCTATCAAGTAGATTTCATGACAAGCCTAGATTTCCAGGTTCTCTGTTTCACTATCCCTATCCGTCTGATGCATAGCAAATTTCTCAGATTCACAGTAGCCATTACTCACTACCAATTCAAAGTACTCCCATTAGGTCTCAGGTCCACTCCCTGGATTTTTACAAAGTGTCTTGCTTCAGTAGCAGCCTATGTAAAGCAAAATGCCTCTAGGTTTTCCCTTACCTCGACGACTGTTGATAAAAGTGCCATCTGCTCATCAAGCACAGAAGGATACAATAACCTGTCTACAGATGTTCAAATCTTTGGACCTAACAGTCAACTAGCAAAAATCTCTCCTTCATCCCTCAATGAAGATACATTTCCTAGGGGTGATCCTGGATACATTGCAACACAAGGCATTCTTGTCACAGGAAAGACAAAAGAATATCATGGTGTTTATCAAAAAGAAAGTCTGTTTCTGTTTCTCTTCTCAAATCAGTTCTTGGCATGATGTAATCGGCCATTTTACTGGTACCTTGTGCCAGCCTATGGCTGAGACCCTTTCAGGTGAGATTAGATGCAGAATGGGTGCAAACAAACGACTCATTCGACGATGTCACCAAACTCACGTCATTTATGCTAACAGCTCTTCCTTGGTGAATAAACCCTGACAATCTCTCTTCAGGGCTCAAGTTCTTGTCCCAGATCCTCAAATATGTAATGTCAATGGATGCTTTTCTAGAAGGCTAGAGGACCCATTTGCAGGATATTCCCAAAAAATAGGAAATAGACCCAGGCTCAGTCAAAGATGCACATCAACTTCCTGGAACTCAGAGCAATTTCACTTGCCCTCCAAGCTTTCTTGTCAAGAATAAAACGATTTTCAGTGTTGATACAAATGGACAACACCACTAATGTGCACTACCTGAACAACCAAGGAGGCACAAAATTGAAGATTCTTTCACAAGAGGCACAAGAGATATGGAGATGGGCATTAACATATCAAGTAACACTGAGAAAAACATTTGCCAGGAGCGACCAACATTTGGCAGACACTCCAAGCAGAAAGACTCAGAGCTGCCACGAATAGTAATAAAATCAATCTATTCTGAATGAAATCTTCCAACGATGGGGTAAAGCAGAGCTAGATCTCTTTGCATGTCAAGAGTACCAGAAATGCCAGATTTATGCAAGTTAGGACCCTCTAGAAGGGTCATGGGGGAATTATTTTTTGATCAGATGGTCAGGGATCTTTGCATATGTTTTCCACCAATCCCTCTCATTCCCAAACTCCTCAGAAAGGGAAAGAGAGAACCATGCTGTCTAATAGTGATTGCTCCATGGTGGTCCCAGGCACACTGGTTCACAGAACTTCTACTGCTATCAGAAGAGAATCACTTTTAACTGGAGCCACTGAAGGATTTGCTATCAAACAGCCGAAAGCAGGTTCTTCATCAGAACCCATCTTCTCTGCACCCATTGGCCTGGCTCCCGAATTCCATGAACTTCAACACTTTGATATGGATTGCAGAGATATCCTTGTGAGAGCCAGACATGACACTACTAACAAAACATATAGCCTAAAATGGAAACAGTTTTGCTTATGGTGCCAAAAGTCAAAGATCCACCCTGTCATCACTTCCAGAACAGGTTTTGCCATACCTACTCTCTTTAGCTAGATCAGGCCTAGCTCAATCTTTCATTAATGTGCATTTGGCAGCCATTTCAAGATACAGATGAACTACTGGATCTCCTTTTTTATGGCCTAATATACTAATAACACAATACCCTAAAGGTTTATGCAGAGTTTTCCCTCCAGTAAAGTCGCCTCCGCCATCCTGGCAACTTAACTCAGTACTGTCATAGCTAATGAAGAGCCCTTTCGAGCCTATTCACAGGACAAAACTCAAATTCTTAACATGTAAAGTAGCCTTACTTTTAACTCTGACTTCTGCCACTAGAGTGAGTGAGCTCTAGGCGCTCACGATAAAGGAACCTTTCTTATAATTTAGGAATAATACTTTGATTCTCAGAATAAATCTCAAGTTCATACCTAAAGTTCCAACGGATTTCCACCTCAACTTAGCAAATTTTTCTTGAATTCACAGAAATCTGCAGAAAGAACTCTGTATACTCTAGATGTAAAGAGATCCTTGAAGTTCTATTTACATCGTACAAAGCACTTACGGACTACAGATCAGATATTCGTTGCATATGGAAACAATAACAAGGGAGGCCCGGTTTACAAGGCATGCATAGAAAGATGAATTTCAGCAACTGTTCAGTTCTGTCACGCCAAACCTGGTAGGCCTTTGAGAGAAAAGACTACAGCACACTCTACAAGAGCAGTCTGTACAACGGCAGCCCTGTTTGCTGGAGTGCCTATTAAGAGTATATGCCATGCAGCAACTTGGAAAAACAGGCATTCGTCATTCAGGATTATTGCCTGGATTTGTTGCAGCACAGTGATGCAGCTGTGGGACAAGCAGTACTAATCCATCATTTCCAATAAGGTGAGCCTTGTATCATGATATACGTATGTGTATACCCACCATCCGCTATTGTGACATAATTTTATAATATATGGTATATAACTGTTAACTATTCTGATTCAAGCATGTGAATCTATGAAAGATCTAATACTTGAGAAAAAAATTGGTACTTGCCTGTAACTCTCTTTCTCTCGTTTGGGTTCGCCATTGATAGTGATAAGCATTTGAATAGTTCCTCTCACATGAGGGGATCCTGGAGTACTAGTTCATAGAATATCTTTTTAAGTGTAGATATCTGCCTTTCTTCAGGAAGGCCTTCAGAAACACTTAAAGGACAAAATCTGCAGCCTAGAAACCAGGCTACATTGGAGAAATACTTCAGATTGCACTTACAAAAGGGTTAAATACCCCTGACTAAGTGTAATTTTGAAGTGAGAATTTCATAAACAGCTTAAATCTCTTTCACAAACCCTTTTTTGTAAAGCTAGAAGATGTAGTCTAGAAGGACAGTGTAGCCCGATAGGCTTCCATTATGTGAGTTTTTCAAATAGCGTCTGCTCCTTTAAGGACTCAGAGACCACCAGTATCTCATTATGTCAATCAGGTGGCAGTTGCCCTAGTGTTTTTTCTGACTCCTGGAGCCTTGACCTCGGCCTTTTATTTATTCTTTCTTCAAAATTCACTAGTGGAATTTTGTTTTCTTTGTCTCACGTCTTTCATCATCCTCACACTGTTGTAAGCCTTTTCTGACAGAAATGTAAGACATTTTGTCCAGAATGTTGCCTTCTCTGTTTGATAAGTGCCCTGCCTCTGGGAGGAAGAAGGCCAAATCAGACCCTCAGCACTTCTGCATTCTCTGCCTTTTATCTAGACATCTTCCTGAACAGTGCCAATGCTGAAAGCAGTTTTCTCGCCGCACTCTGACGGAGAGAGAGAAGATTTGCCTTCATGGCATGGAAGAACGTTTCAGATAGCAAGTCCAGTATCAATGTGAGACCTCAGTGCATAGAGAGAGTCAGGTGGATAACCAGGGATCTTACATCTGTCTCTGAGGGCCGTGGAAAGTCCAAAAAGAGAGTGCCAGGCAGAAAGCGCCATGTTTTCCAGTCGACGTTGAGGAATTCGACGTTGAGACCAGGTACGGCACAAAATTGTCAAACCCAGAGCCTCTGTGCTAAAGCCCAACTGAAATTTCCAGCCACTCTAAAAGTTATGTGGCTGAGAAACTAATACAGAGGATAGGCTTAGTTAAAACTTAGAAGTAGAATCTTGTAGAGTTAGAACACTTTGAAAGGGAAGTGGGGGATCACGATAACATATTTGCTAACTTATGTTAATATACCTAACTTCACATTAACAAAACAAAGAATAGAGTCCAGAGGAGGGAAAGCACTTAATTGGCTAATAAAAACCAAGGAGATGAAAAATAATGGAGACATCCTTAGGGAGTGTTATCGCTGGGTGGGGACCATGTGGCAATAACGGGAAAAGAGTGTCTTCATTGTCCTAATATAAGTCACCCAGGGACAGGATGGGTGGATAGGCCCTTGTGTGTAGGATTTAAAAAAAAAAAAATCACTTAGATTCCTAACTTGCAATGTGAAAGGGATAAGGTCTAGGAGAAGACAGAGAACCATTTTGGAATATGTAAGAGAATGTCTTGCCAATTTAATTTTACTCTAAAAGTCTCAATTGACTGAGCAGGAGAGTAGAAGCCTGTTTAATAAACAGATATGGATTCTTAAAGTGATTAGGATTATATTATTGTGCTTTCCTAAGGGAGTAGCTATTTTGATCAGAAGGAATTCTGAGATTTAGGTATTAAGAACGAGCTGGATGAGAATGGGAGATATGTTATTGTATTACTGTGAATAGGTAATTATCAGTCCTGTATCATAGGCTCTTAATTGATAGTCATAAACCTTAAATAATTCTGAGCTGCTTGTGCGGAGCCCGGAACATCTTCTTCAGTACATATAGACAAAACAGGAAAAGGATCTGTATAGTGTAAATCACTGAAAGTAATTTTCCATTAATTTACAGTGTAGACAAGTGGTCTTCAAACTTTTTGATGCTAAGACCCCCCCATCAAAAACTTTTAGGCATAAGGACCCCTTCCCGACAAACATTTCTAGAACCTGGTACTCCTTATCATGGACAACCATAATTGTTCTCCAGAGAAACGGTCAATCTGTGGTTGCACCTTATTAGTACCAGTTTAACACACAAATATAGCAATAAGCCACAATAGAAGCTCCATGCGCTGCCGGGGGCTAATTTGTTATGACACTCTGGATGCGCACAGTACGGACCCATATCTGCGAGGCCACGCAAAGTCACTTTGCTTGGCTTTTCATGGGCTCCTAGATATGGTGTAAATCAAAACAGCGCAATTTGATGTGTTGCCTTACACTGCGTCAGCACATGGGATCTCCTGTGGGTTTTGACACATTCCCAGATTTACAAGGATTTGTAAACCTGAGGATGGGTCAAAACTGTACGCTGTCCCGGGGAATGCTTAACAAGGAGAAATATCTTTATTTCTCCTCGATTGTTTCCTCTTTCTATGTGTAGCACACATAGAAAGAGGAAGAAACCTCCATGGGTTGTTTTTGTGCAGGAAGGTGTGCCTTTTTGCACTTAAACAATCCCGCCAACAATGCAGACACCCTTGCACCATGGTGTAAGGGTGCCTGCGTTGGCACTAGGCACCAAATTGTGTGCTGGCAGAAAGGACAGGAATGCACGTATCTTATAAATACAGTCCATTCCTCCCCTTTTGAATTGACGTAGGGCGGTGCAGAAAAAATACTTGCGGAGCTGCCCTACACCATTTCATTGTAAATGAGGTCCATAGATTTTAGTAATATCCAGACTCTAGGTAATGCAATTTATTTTACATAACTGGCCCTTCAACACTTTCTCAGGGATTGTAAGCGCTATGTAAATAAAACAATTAAAAGCAAGCACTTCACAGCTTAGTTAACCCAGTGCACTACCACTCAAAAAGCTTCAAGTGATTTGATCAAGTAACTGCAACAGCACGTTGCTGTCCTGAGAAATCAAAATCAGGCAAACACACCTTTCTGCCAGTGTGCTGCTGGCCTGAAAGAAATGAAAATGTGCACAACGAGTTAATCTGAAAATGTAAAGGATTTGCAGATTAACTCGTCGGGCACATTTGCATTTCTTTCAGACCAGCAACACACTGGTAAAAAGACATGCTTAGCTGTCTGTCTGGCTTCGATTTCACAGCATAGTAGAGTCCATGAATAACAACATTTCAGGAAAAGCATTTTAAACACTATAATTAACCGCCAGAGACATTTCCTTTTAGGAAAGGAAGAGCGCAACCTCTTTCGTATGCCTCCAGGGCCCCCCTGGGGGTCGCGCCCCACAGATTGAAGACCTCTGAAGTAGACTGTCCTATACTTCGCATAAAAGAGAACTTACTCTCACAGGTAAACTGCCACTGCAGTGCACTGAGGGAAGGGTCTCTCTAGGATCCTTAACGGTACAGGTCATGGTTTTTCAACTGACCAGTGTTAGCCTATCAGGCTGTCTTTTCCTTTTTCAAGCTAAATCTCCAGACACAGCCCTTTTCCTATGACAGTGTTGCAAGTGTTGCAGCTCATTCCTCCTGTAGTTCTTACCAGCATTCCTCAGGAAAATACATCTCTAACAGTCTACACTGTAACTGAATGGAAAATCACTTGAAGTAATTGACACTTTACAGATCCTTTTCCTGTATTGTCTATATGGTTTGAAGAAGGTGTTGGGGGTCCGCGCAAGCAGCACAGAATTATTCAAGGTTTATGACTCAATGAAGATACCTACAATGCAGAACTATACCTACAGGTATGTAACTTTTCTGTTAACTGCATAGGATATACATTGAAATATTGACGAGCCAGAACCACTGCTGTAGTTACTTCATAGGTCATTAGAGTATAAGGCTCCAACTCTCTGGGGGGAAGGTTTCAACATCTTAATGAACAATATTCTAGATAGATCTAATGTTGAGCTCAGGCAATATCTCCCAAGATGACTAGAAGTCCAAGGAGTATTTTAGAAGACCAGGAGTTAATTAACCCAAGGGAGGAGAGGGTGAAAAAGTAGAGAGTGCACTTATTTCATAGAACAAAATGAGGTCACAGATTCAGAATACACTACTGGTTTATAGATCGAAGGTACACAGGTAAAGTTAAGGAGATTAAACCTACCCCAGTATCTTTGTCTGATCACATAACTATCTGATTAGTATTAGTTGATAAACCCCCTGACTTCAAATGGATAGGCATCTGATAGCTTGTGCAGATTTAACTCCGCTATTGCAAATTAACACGGCTGAATTTATGAATACTAACATAGGCAGCTGTTTAGAAAACATTGTGTGGGATGTATGTAAAGCCTATATAGGGGGTATTGTCATCAAATGAGCAAGTGCACCCATTAAATCAGAGAAGAAAGTGACTTCTATGGGATTAAATGGTAAGGCTGATAATGTTGCTGTTAGGCCCTTGTGATGCAAATGACTATAACCAACTTAATCAGGGCTTAGAAATCTGCAAGCATAAGGTTAGGCAAATTCCTGTAGGCACTGCATAAGTGCTTATCTATCTGCCCGGTATGGAGGATATTGTTCAACAATATTTTACATAATTCTTAAACCCTAATTAATAAGTCAAATAAAAGCCAGAGAAAATTACTAAGCCAACTAAAAACCCTATAAAGTGCAAATCTTACCGCCCAATCTACTTGCTAAACACAGACTGCAAGATCTTTGTGTTGAAATTGGCAAGGAGACTGTTAGCGGTAATGGGGACAGGGAGAAGAGATTTATGGCCTGGTGCATCTAGTATTCAGCACTATAGACTGGCAACAACATTTAAGGCCACCGTCTCAATCATAACTTTTGATGAGGCCAAGGTGTTGGACCATGTCAATTGGAAATGTTTATGGGCTTACATACAAAAAATTGGGAATACTTATGCTTTTTATTGATGTTCTCAAAACTCAATATACAAGTCCATCGCCCAGAATCCTATTTGATGAATTTATGACATTAGGCTTCCCTATAAGAAGGGGTATACAGTAGGAGTACTTCTTATCTCCCATTCTTTTAGATTTATATATCAAAACATTTCCCTAACAAGTCCAGACTGTTGACAGAATACACCCTTTTGAGTTACATGGGTTTTAGAAGGAAGATAGTGCTTTATGCTGATAATTAAAAACTTTATTCAGAAAATCCTGATCAGGCACCGCAAAGGTTTGAGCAGTTAGCTATAGACTTTGGAGCTCTATTAGGTTACATCCTCAATCAAGAGAAGGCAGAAGTAATGATATTGAATTTACATAACTATAGGCATCCTGTAAAAAAGAGAATAGATACTTTAAGGTATTCAGATTCACTATGATGTAGACCTGATTCCCAAAAGTAAGCTGGTTGGTATAGTTGCCGAGATACATAAATTTCTTAAGAAATGGCAGAATTTACCACTATGTGTGGCAGGTTGAACTTGATCAAAATGTGTATCATTCCTAAGCTCACTTTTCTCTCCAACTGCATTCATTAGGTGCAAAGGAATATAAATAGTTTCATCTACCAACAATTACCAAACCTTAAGCTTTGTTGTTGGGTCTTCCAATTTAAATCGTTTAGGATGATTTTAGGTTTCCCGACTGAGACTGATAAATAATCTTTACTTAAACCACAGTTATAGAATTAAAAAGTCGCTCATGGTTTCCTGTACAAGTTTGGTGCTCCTAAATTCTTTTAAAAAGTAAGGCTTCATATTTTAAAAACAGCTGCAATCGTATGGTACAAGGTTAGACTAACTATACTGTAATCAATTTGCACCCATATATGACTCTCCTTGTTTTACTGAATTACTAAAAGAGAGATTGAGCCCGCTGCTCAATGAGCAGGCGTAGAAACCTGGGAACATCTGATTGAGGGTGATCACTTGAAATTATAGGACTAGCACAGCACAAACCAAAAGGAAAACCTTTCAAATTCCTATTCCTAGGTGAAGTCTGGGCAGTGCTTGTGCTGCTCTGCGAGGCAGGCTATATTCGAGTATGGAGTTGAAACTCCGCCCACTCTCCACCCATATTTTTCATTGGCTTGTGACATTGTGCTTTGTAAATGCTGGCTTCTGATTTGTTAATAGGCTTGTTAGTCCCTTCTTGGTACCGCCTTGTCTTTATTTGTATCCTCCCATAAGGACTGCCCCTTTTACTTCTGTTGTTACACGGTATGTCTTATTTAGTTCGTAAGCCCTATTTTCTCTAAAGAGTTTCTCCTACTGTAGGCATGACATGCTTTCTTGCAACATTCAGTGCGCCATGTGTGCTTTCACTTTTCGAGCAGCCCTGGACAATGGCGGGCGCTTATTTGAAATTAAATAGGTCTCGCATTTACAAGAGTTTCAGCTACTGGCATTGTAAATGACAATGCCTTTTATTTATGAGTTAATTATCAAAACAGATAAATAAAAGGCATTGTCATTTACAATGCCAATAGCTTAAACTCTCGCAAATGCGAGACCTATTGCATTGTAAATGCTTGTTTCAAATACCTTAATGGATGGCAGCACAGAAAGGGAAAGTGAAAGCGACAGATCTGGTATTGTAAAGGATCGCCAAGCATCTGAGAAGTTACAGAATGGTTTGAATCACCCCCCACATCATGCAATGTGGATTGACATTGCCGTATGAGCAGTTTGAAAAAGATATTTTAACACTCATTCTGAAAGCAGGGAATGTTTATATGTTTGTGAACTGCCCCACTTGAAACTTATTTTGTGGTGATGTAAGAAAGTATGGTCCTCTCTGAAGTGATAAGACAAGTTCTCTTCCAAGGGATACTCATGAATAGTCATAAGCACTGAATAGTGCGGGGACCCCGGAGCAATAGCAAATAATATGCACATATCTATCTATATATATATATATATATATATATATATATTCCAACACAAATCCCCGTTCCAGGAGTCTTCAACCCTTCAGGGCGGCCTCAGAGAAACGCAGACACGGAGAAGTCCGCCAAATCAATGAAAAGTTAAACAGAGGCCCAATTCCGGAGCTGCAGTCTTTTTATTCAGGGATAAAACAGCACAATGCCTCCCGTAGCCCCTACATGTTTCGGCTTGCGCCTTGATACCTAATGTTCTCTGCTGCATTGTGGGAGACATAGGCCAAAGAAGTCACGTGCGCTAAGACCACCCTTTAAAACTACATGCACGTAAGCACTTGGTGAACTGCCTCTTTCCCGTGATCAAGCCGAAACATGTAGGGGCTACGGGAGGCATTGTGCTGTTTTATCCCTGAATAAAAAGACTGCAGCTCCGGAATTGGGCCTCTGTTTAACTTTTCATATATATATATATATATATATATATATATATATATATACATATATATATATATATATTCACTGAAAAAACCATAGGTTTCACACATGTTATAGTTAGCGGAAATTTTACTGATAAAAAACCAATGAAATTCCCCCGTTATAGTTACTGCAGGCAACTATAACTCACGCGACCGCAATCCTCTGCTGATGCTAATACTGTATTTAGACACTTATTTGCCCATGTCTTCTTCCATACATTTTTAGCTATACATATATTACAAATATTTTTTTTTCATAAAGACACATATGTCATCAGCAGAAGATTGCGGTCGCGTGAGTTATAGTTGCCTGCAGTAACTATAACGGGGGAATTTCATTGGTTTTTTATCAGTAAAATTTCCGCTAACTATAACATGTGTCAAACCTATGGTTTTTTCAGTGAATTTGCAAGGTTTTTTAAATGCTAATTCCTAACTATAACGTGTGTGAAACCTATGGTTTTTTCAGTGAATTTGTACGGTTTTTTAAATGCTAAGTTACTTTACGCCATTCGTGGCGTGCGCGCCCACTTAACGCAGTTCGTTCTGTGCGCGCACCGTGCGCGCACAGTGAGCACGCGGTGCGCTTCACGCACCGCGGGCCCACTTTACGCAGTTAGTGCCATGCACGCACGGTGGGCACGCGGTGCGCTACGCGCACCGCGTGCCCACGTTACGCTAGATGGGCCATGTACGCACGATGCGCTTCGCGCACCGTGCGCACATGGAGGACATATGATGTACTTCGTTTTGAAAGGTAATATTTTAATTTTTCGGCCACCAATTGCACACGGGGTGGATAGAGTGTGGATGATTTTTTTTTTATTTATAATTTTTTACCGTATGCGTACGGTAAGCGTAATCGGCGAAATTACCGAAAAAATCAAAATTCCGTTTTTGGCCTTGGGGGATCTTTGGGGACTCCCTCACCATGCCTATGTGTGGGAGCTGTCGAAACAGCCCCTTTACATGTTTTTGGGCTTTAAATCACTCTCAGTGCGAGAGAGAAAATGGCGGCCGCCGCTTCCTGGTTTCGGCCGATTCGAATGTTTACTAAGATCTAAGAGCCAATCAGAATCGCGCTCGCGCACGCCACCGTACGCGTACGGTAAGCGTACCGTAAGCGCACCGTAAGCTGGCTCAGATATATATATTGATTTAAAGGCTATTTTCTCAGAATCTACTGAACAGATTTACACCAAACCTACAAAAGGCACTTCCTTGACCTGAGGACTACCTCTCTGCCAAATTTCTAGTAATTCTGTTCAGCCGTTCGGGCTGTAGCCCTGTCTAAAGGTCCTATGGAAAAATGCATGGGAAAAACGCGTTTTGGGACCCCCCTTTTATCTCAGCCCCCGCTTGACGAATCCCCCCGAGACTTTCAGGGTAGGAGCGGAGCGTAGCGCCCCACCTATTTTGAAAAATTCGCGAGGATTCGTCGACCGGCGCAAAAGTTATTCAAAATAGAATGTTGCGGATTTCCTATGGAAACGTGGTCCTAACTATAACTACCTACTGGCGACCGCCAGTAGGTAATATATATATATATATATATATATATATATATATATATATCGCCAAACAAAGGGACCCAAAGTTCCGGGGCACACTGGCAGCGGGTGCTCTGCATACGGGCCGGATCCAGGCCCCAAAATTTAATTGTATGTCATTGAATGCACCTGTGGACAGCAATACGTGGGGAGCACCATCTGCCCACTAAAAAAGCGTATTCTTGAACACATTCGCGCAGTGAAAAATAAAGACATAGCCTATGCAACTGCTAAACACATGATACTCTGCCAGAAGGGGAACTGGAGATCAATGTGTTACTATGGGATTGACACCATCCCAGTAAATGAGCGAGGTGGCAACAGAATCAGGAAACTTCGCCAACTTGAATCACGCTACATAATTAAACTCAAAACGAAGAACCCGAGAGGCATGAATAATGACGAAGAACTTTATGTACACTTAGAATAATGTCCCGTTACATGATGAATTTGTTGACCTCCGATGAACCTGATTGGGACCTCTATTCTCTCAACTGACTTGTTTTCCTTTTCTTGCTTGTGTTCCTCCTCTTTCTACTTCCGCCTTTGAAAACATAGGACTTTGAAACCTTTGTATTTTACATTAATTATGCCGCTTGTATAATAATTGTACTATACAGTTACTTGAGCATGTAATTTACGCTGTCAGACATCATGACAGTACTGTCATTTATCGTTTCTTTACTAGCATTATAATTCACAATCATTTGAAATGTCTGGTACTAGACCGTAACTTAGTTTAAACTCTCTTTTCCTGTTATCTAACAGTCGAATATGAGTACCCTTTTGGATCTAAATACACTTTTTGTTTTTCAATGCACTACATCACCCACAATGCAACATTATGATCTAGTGGATGTATATAAGGTGCAATAGAGAAAGGACTCACTGACCGTGACCAAGGCCTTGTTGGCTGAAACGCGTTGGTGGAGCTGTTTGGCAAATAAATTTACTTGTGAAAAATCTCTCTCCTGAGTGCCGCATCTTTGGATTTACAATATATATATATATATATATATATATATATATATATATATATATATATATATATATATATATATATATATATATATATATATATATCTCTGTCTCTCTCTCTCTCTCTCTCTCTCTCTCTCTCTCTCTCTATATATATATATATATATATATATATATTCACTGAAAAAAACATAGGTTTCACACACATTATAGTTAGGAATTAGCATTTAAAAAACCTTGCAAATTCACTTAAAAAACCATAGGTTTCAAACATGTTATAGTTAGCTGGACATTTCACTCGTGAAAAACCATTGAAATTCCCCCGTTATACTTAGTGCAGGCAACTATAACTCACGCGACCGCAATCCTCTGCTGATGACGTCAGATATTACATCACTGTATTTAGACACTTATTTACCCATGTCTTCTTCCATTAATTTTTAGCTATACATATATTACAAATATTTTTTTTTCAGAAAGACACATATGTCATCAGTGATGTAATATCTGACGTCATCAGCAGAGGATTGCGGTCGCGTGAGTTATAGTTGCCTGCACTAACTATAACGGGGGAATTTCAATGGTTTTTCACGAGTGAAATGTCCAGCTAACTATAACATGTGTGAAACCTATGGTTTTTTCAGTGAATTTGTACGGTTTTTTAAATGCTAAGTTATGTATTTTTTTTTAAAGGTTTTTCACCGTGCGTACTCCGCGATTTTTCGCAAAAAAATTTAAGGAAATTTTGGCCCTTGGGGGTCCTTCTGGGACCCCCTGACAAAGGCTAGGGGGTCAGGAACTGTCCACCCTGCCCCCTTTTCATGTTCTCCACCTTTGTTTTTCACCCCCTCAGACTGCGAGAGACAAAATGGTGGCCGACACTTCCTGGTTTCGACCGATTCGAATGTTTACTAAGATCTAACAACCAATCAGAATCGCGCTCGCGCACAGCAGCGTGCGCGTACGGTAAGTTTTACCGTACGCGCACGGTGCACGCCTATAGATATATATATGCTTTTAAATGCTATTTTCTCAGGAAATACTGAACAGATTTACAACAGACCTGCAAAAGGCACACCCCTGACCTGAGGACTACCTCTCTGCCAAATTTCAAGTAATTCTGTTCAGCCGTTCGGGCTGTAGCTTGGACTAAAGGTCCTATGGAAAAATGCATGGGGAAAACGCGTTTTGGGACCCCCCCTTTTTCTCAGCCCCCGCTTGACGAATCCCCCCGAGACTTTCAGGGAAGGAGCGGAGCGCCCCACCTATTTTGAACATTTCGCGAGAATTCGTCAATTGGCGCCAAAGTTATTCCAAATAGAATGTTGCGAATTTCCTATGGAAACACGATCCTAACTATAACTATCTACTGGCGACCGCCAGTAGATAATATATATATATATATGAGCAGATCTAGAGTGTCGCTGATGTTGAGAGTGCTCCATACAGGTGCTGCTTTCCACCTAAACTTGAGAACTACCCAGAGTTCTCTGCTTCTTTTTTGCATAATTTATTCGTCACTCTATGCCTGAAAGGGTATTTCTATGACTTATACTGGGTGCTCCCTTGTGTCTGGACAAAGCTATACCTCTCTGAAGAGCTCTAATTAGAGCGAAACACTGTGTCAGGGGTTGCTTTTACTCATTTCAGGTTGGCTTGATTGGTATTTTACCAACTCAAAGCTGTAATACTGTGCCTGGAGTGGTAATTGGCTTTTGTCATTTTACAGCTCGGCAAGGACAGCACTGTGCTAGTCCTATGCTTAAAGACTTTGCTGTACAAATGGCAAAAGACTTTGTCCTTTTCTATCTCGGCGTGGATCTCACTGTGCTAATCCTATGCTTAAAGATTTTGATAGAAAAACAGACATTTGAGGTGAGCAGATCTAGAGTGTCGCTGGTGTTGAGAGTGCTCCATACAGGAGCTGCTTTCCACCTAAACTTGAGAACTACCCAGAGTTCTCTGCTTCTTTTTTGCATAATTTATTCGTCACTCTATGCCTGAAAGGGTATTTCTTTGACTTATACTGGGTGCTCCCTTGTGTCTGGACAAAGCTATACCTCTCTGAAGAGCTCTTATTAGAGCGAAACACTGTGTCAGGGGTTGCTTTTACTCATTTCAGGTTGGCTTGATTGGTATTTTACCAACTCAAAGCTGTAATACTGTGCCTGGAGTGGTAATTGGCTTTTGTCATTTTACAGCTCGGCAAGGACAGCACTGTGCTAGTCCTATGCTTAAAGACTTTGCTGTACAAATGGCAAAAGACTTTGTCCTTTTCTATCTCGGCGTGGATCTCACTGTGCTAATCCTATGCTTAAAGATTTTGATAGAAAAACAGACATTTGAGGTGAGCAGATCTAGAGTGTCGCTGGTGTTGAGAGTGCTCCATACAGGAGCTGCTTTCCACCTAAACTTGAGAACTACCCAGAGTTCTCTGCTTCTTTTTTGCATATATATATATATATATATATATATATATATATATATATATATATATATATATATATATATATATATAAAACCTACTGGCGATCGCCAGTAGGTAGTTATAGTTAGGACCTATTTTCCATAGGAAATCCGCAACATTCTATTCCCAATAACTTTGGCGCTGATTGACGAATCTTCGCGAAATTTTCAAAACTTTTGGCCAGCTCCGGTTCGCTCCTATCCTGAAAGTCTCAGGAAGATTCGTGTAGTGGGGACCGAGAAAAAAGGGGGGTCCCAAAACGTGTTTTCCCCATGCAATTTCACATAGGATCTTTAGCCGCAGCTACAGCCCGAACTGCTGAACGGAATTATGCCACATTTGGCAAAGAGGTAGTCCTCTGTTCAGACTCGTGCCTTTTGCTTAAATGGTGTAAATCCGTTCAGTAGTTCCTGAGAAAATGACATTTAAAAGTACATATATATCTATGGCCTCAGAGGATCCGCGTACCGTTAGAGCACCCAGCGCACACACTGCCATGCACGAGCTGTATTCTAATTGGCTGTCCACACTCCAAATCAGGAAGTGTTGGCAGCCATCTTGTGCCTCGGTAGAACCGAGGCACAAGAAACCTAAAAAACAAATGTGCAAAACACGAAAAGGGGGCAGGGTGGAAACATCCTGACCCCCTAGGCCTGTTCAGGGTGCGCGGATCTTGCAGATGAAAAAAAAACCACGCTATATTACTTATTAGCCCACAGGGGGCTAAATCCCGGGGGCAATACAATAGTTTAAGTGGGGGGCCCAAAGGGGCCCCCCACCGCCACCCCCCGGGGCTTTATTATAAATTGTGCAGGGGGGGCTCATAGCCCCCCCAGCCCCAGGGACCGCCACACCCTGGGGCTTTTTTTTTACATAAAAAAACCTGTATGGGGGGCTTGAGCCCCCAACACACGCCCCAGGGACCGCCACCTCCCCGGGGCACTACATTTTTAATTTGGGGGTCCGTTATGGACCCCCAAGCCCTGGGGACCACCACCTCCCGGGGCTTTTCAAATGATGGGAGGGGGGCCACGTGGCCCCCCTCCTGGAGCCCTTGATGGCCCTGGGGACCGCCACACCCCAGGGCCGGCTCCTGCAGTGACCCGGGGTGCCCACCCCCGGGACACTGCCGTTTGCAATGACAGGGCGGGAGCCTCACGGCTCCCATCCTGTCATTGCAAACTGCTTTGCTATTTGGAAGAGAGAGCAGGAAACCTGCTCTCTCTTCCAAATAGCAAAGCAGATTGCTTTTCCACATGGGGAGCAGCATGTTAGCTGCTCCCCATGTGGAAAAGCAATGCCGGCTCCCGCAGGATGCAGGAAGGTGGCTGGGACCGTGGGGGGATTAGGGACCCCCCCACGGTCCCCAATGGAGTGGGACAGCCCTGGGGGATGGGGTCCGCGGGGCCATAAGTGGCCCGGGAGGGCAGCCACGCAGCCCCCCTCCCCAAAAGGAATTTTCTTTTTTTTTTAAAAGGGCCGGCCCCGGGGGATGGGGTCCCCGGGGCCATAAGTGGCCACAGGAGGGGGGCAAGGCACCCCCCTCCAAATAAAAAATAATTAAAAAAGGCCCATGCCCCAGGGAATGGGGTCCCCGGGCAGATAATCGCCTTGAGAGGGGGGCCACGCGGCCCCCTTCCCGATGTTATTATTATAAAATAAAAAAAAATTGGGGGCCATGCCCCTTTTTACACCTCTCTGCAACACAGCTCCCTGGCGCATACTGGAGGTACCTGCTGGGCTAGTTGGCCCCCAGGGCACCTCAGGTTTGAAGAGGAATTAATTCCCCATTTTAAAATGCACCACAGGGCGTGTTTTCACACGTCACCTCAGGCCCCACCCCCTTCCTTTACCATTGTGCAAACGTGCCCTGTGGTGTGTTGTAAGTTGAGGAATTAATTCCTCTTCAATCTCGAGGGGTCCCTGGGGGCCAATTAGCCCACCAGGTACCTCCAGTATGCGCCAGGAAGCTGCGTGGCAGACAGGTGTTCAGAGGCCACGCCCCTTTTTACACCTCTCTGCAACACAGCTCTGTGGCGCTTACTGGAGGTACCTAGTGGGCTAATTTGACCCTAGGGACCGTTAGGATTGAAGGGGACTTAATCTCTCAACTTAGAACGGTGACAGGGCGCTTTTACACAGTGGTGAAGCGAGGAGACAAGGCCTTACGTGATGTGGTGCGTTTTAAGTTAGGGAAAAAATTCCACTTCAAACCTGAGGGACCATGGGAGCCAAGTAGCCCACCAGGCGCTTCCAGTAAGCGCCACTGCGCTGCGTTGCAGAGAGGTGGTACAGGCCATGCCCCTTTTGACATCTCTCTGCTACGCAGCTCTGTGGCGCTTACTGGATGTACTACGAATTCCGATTTACTCACCTGTTATCAGGAGAGACCTCAGTGCTGCATCTTTGAGCCCAATACTGATCCTGAAAAGTAATTCTAACCATACTTACCAGTAACTTGAATTTCCTTCGATAGGCTAACATTGACTGGTTTCACTTGGAAATTCTTCTAAGTGTGGAGTTTTGGAACTTTAAAATATTCACCTAAAATCATCCGAAGAACGAATTCCGATTTACTCACCTGTTATCAGGAGAGAACCCAGTGCTGTATCTTTTAGCCCAGCACTGACCCTGAAAAGTAATTCTAACCATACTTACCAGTAACTTGTATTTCCTTCCATAGAAATCCATTGTCTGGTTTTCAGCAGAAAAGTTTCTAAGTGTCTATTTTCACAAACTAAAAATATTCCTTAAAAATCGCCTGTATGACTTAAACACATGCTTTCAACTGTTTACAGGAGATGTACCAGTGCTGGATCCAGGATCCACCACTAAGTAAGAAAAAGGGACGATAACACTACTTACCTGCTAAGTGAATTTCCTGCCATAGGATAACATTGGTGATACTATGTGAAAACATTTCTAAGTGTCAACTTTTAAAATATAATAATATTCCTTAAAAATCACTACTGTAACCAAAACGCTTTTACTCAACTGTTTACAGGAGATGTCCAAGGACTGAATCTAGGATCCAGTCCTATGGTTAGAAAAGTAATCCATAAAGTAACTAATTGCATTTAACTAGAAATTCACATTGAGCTCAATGGTGCATTGTGTTTGAAATTGTGTTGCCCATTGCAACAACTGTAACTACTGTACTTAAAAAGTATTTAAACTAAAGTAATTAATTCTGAGAAAGTATATTTTTTAATGTAATGTATAATGTAATTATAATGTAATTTAAAAAATAAAATATCTAAAAATAAATAGTTTAAAAAAATGTAGGAAATCAGTATAAAAAAAATCAATATAACAATTAATACATTTAAAAATTGTCATTTACAAAACCTTTGAAATTCACTGAAAAAACCATAGGTTTCAGGCCCGTTATAGTCAGGAATTAGCATTTTAAAAACCTTAGAAATTCACTGAAAAAACCATAGGTTTCAGGTGCATTATAGTTAGTTGGACATTTCTCTTGTACAAAACCCTAGAAATTCCCCCGTTATAGTTAGTTCAGCTAACTATATCTCGCGCGCCCACAATGCACTGCTGATGACGTCACATATCACATCGCTCATGACATGGTCAGTGACATCACTCATGACATCACTGATGACATCTCAAATTACATCACTGATGACATCATCCTTGTGATAGAATGGCAGACCTCTTCTCACCATAATAGAACCTTTGATACACACACTCAAAAATAGAAACTAACATTTTCAAATGAATGGACATAGCAATACCACTTACAACACACCAATTCAGTAATTCCAGGATCTACACACATATCCACTCATTCACCAACAGTCCTATACAGTCACTCATACATGTACTCACTCATCATATGCACTTATACACCAATACATCCTGTTACACAGTGACACTCATCCATAGACTTACTCAGACACATAGTCACACATGCAAACAAAGTATCAAACATCCATTAAATTGCATATACAGTTATACGCACACCACCACACTTACTGCTACAGAAACGTACACATACTTACTCTCTTAAACAATCACTTACAGAAACACAGACTAATTTATACAGGAACTCTTCCAATCTCTCTCTCTCTCACATATACTCACTTATATACACCAATACTCACAGATACTAGTTTAAAACATGTGTAGTTACTCATAAAGACACTATTGAGACAGTCATTCACTCACTAACACACCCATACACAAACTCATCCATCCGTACAGTGCTGTACACATGCTGTCTTCAACACATACAAACAGTGAGTCACTCATTCATGCATCTATGCACTATGTAATACCCCCCACCGAACCATACAAACATACTGATACTCAAAAAACCAACTAATAACCTAGAAAGACACTCATGTAGCTACTCTACAACCCATGCAGCCACTTATACACAAAGAGTGAGAGACTGATACAGATATTTACATATTTAAAGATTACTTACTAACCCATGTATTCACTAAGATACAATTAATCAGTCAGTTATTGAATCAATATTCCCCCAAAAAATTAATCCATTTAGACACTTACACACCCATTTATTCTTCCATCGACCTTGAGATATACATATATAAAACATATCTGATTTTCAGAAAAACACACATTCACTGGATGATGTCATCAGTGATGTCATTTGAGATGTCATCAGTGATGTCATGAGTGATGTCACTGACCATGTCATGAGTGATGTAATATGTGACGTCATCAGCAATGCATTGCGGGCACGCAAGTTATAGTTAGCTGAACTAACTGTAACGGGGGAATTTCTAGGATTTTGTACGAGAGAAATGTCCAAGTAACTATAACGCACCTGAATCCTATGGTTTTTTCAGTGAATTTCTAAGGTTTTTTAAATGCTAATTCCTAACTATAACGTGCTTGAAACCTATGGTTTTTTCAGTGAATATATATATATATATACATATATACAAAATTCTCATATATATATATATATATAGATAATATGCATATATATACATATGCAGCCTTAAAACATGTTACTAGGCTCAAAACTGCCACAATTGCAATGTAAATCTTTTACATTTGAAACTATAAAGAAACATAAGTCATGATATTCTTATGAGTATCAACTAGCAGTCCCTTGTGTAATATCGTTATTTGACAATTATCTTCCAACACATTTATACAAAAATCATTAGTATTTATTATTTAAAAAACATGTTTATACATCACATTTAAAAACACAGTCTAAAATGGTCCCTTCTTAACAGTTACTCTAAACAGTAAATTTCTCCAGGGAAGACCCAAATGCACAAATTAGATTTTTACACAGTAATCAAATGATAACATCATCCCGTTATGAGCCAGCATAACCGAGAAAACACAACATAAAAAGACAGTACACTTTGTCATATATTGCACATCCTCTTGAACAAAGCTAAAATTGTACCACTTATGAGATACTCATACATTCATCTCTATAGGTCGGTACCCGTTCGTTGAATTTTGCCTTTTTTGCGTTGACGCGTTTCGATGGGCTCATTTGTTTGCCACTATCTTTCTCAAGACCATTGATGAGGGTTTTCTCAACTCAATGTTCAATATTTCGATCCTTCTTATGATCTCAATTTATTCATATCCTGGGTAGATCTGCTATGGATATGTGCTCGCTCTTCCTTTTTGATTGTGAAGAACCTTCCAACTTTTCTACTCATATTACTGGAATCTTCGAATTGATCTCAGTATTACACACGTCTTTCTTCGTTTTTATTCTTGTTTCTATTTTACTCTGCACGCCTTCTCCTGTGGCGTGCAGAGAAAAACGAGGAAACGGCTCTGCACGATAATATCACCTGCACGCCACAGGAGAAGGCGGTCCATAGAACAGGGAGAAACACCGTATACGTGAATCTGTCTCCCCTGCGTCTGGAGTAAAATAGAAACAAGAATAAAACGAAGAAAGACGTGTGTAATACTGAGATCAATTCGAAGATTCCAGTAATATGAGTAGAAAAGTTGGAAGGTTCTTCACAATCAAAAAGGAAGAGCGAGCACATATCCATAGCAGATCTACCCAGGATATCAATAAATTGAGAGCATAAGAAGGATCGAAATATTGAACATTGAGTTGAGAAAACCCTCATCAATGGTCTTGAGAAAGATAGTGGCAAACAAATGAGCCCATCGAAACGCGTCGACGCAAAAAAGGCCCAATTCAACGAACGGGTACCGACCTATAGAGATGAATGTATGAGTATCTCATGAGTGGTACAATTTTAGCTTTGTTCAAGAGGATGTGCAATATATGACAAAGTGTACTGTCTTTTTATGTTGTGTTTTCTCGGTTATGCGGGCTCATAACGGGATGATGTTATCATTTGATTACTGTGTAAAAATCTAATTTGTGCATTTGGGTCTTCCCTGGAGAAATTTACTGTTTAGAGTAACTGTTAAGAAGGGACCATTTTAGACTGTGTTTTTAAATGTGATGTATAAACATGTTTTTTAAATAATAAATACTAATGATTTTTGTATAAATGTGTTGGAAGATAATTGTCAAATAACGATATTACACAAGGGACTGCTAGTTGATACTTATAAGAGTACCCTATTCCCTTGAGTACTACAAGGGGTCTCTCTCTTTTATTTTATATATGATATTCTTATGATACATATAAAGAAAACTGCTTTGAGTTTGCTTTGAAACACTCAACCTTTATTTTCAAAGGTAAAAAGGCAAGATCATAGAGGCAGATTAGCCTAGAGAGGCTGCATATTGAAAATAATTAGAAAACTGGCACCGTGCCTTTAAGACCTCCAGGAACCCCCAGGCTCCCATCATGCACCACAGGTGACAGTTAGGTCAGTTCTTTTTTCCGGCTCCTTCAGTGAAGATCCTGGAGTATTGAGCTCGCCAGTTAGTGGTTTTTTATCACTATTTTCTGGTTTAAAGTGAATTATTTTTAGTTTCACTCGACGTCTTTAGTACTTAGCTTACTAATCCTGTTGTTTTTTCTGATTTTTGGCTATTTTTTCCTGTTGTAATGCCGGCCTTATTTAATAAGTGCCCGGCCTGTGGAAAAAAGATGGACAAGTCAGACCCGCACTCGGTCTGTATTGCTTGTCTACCTTCATCTCACAAGCCAGACCAGTGCTACCACTGCAGCAAGTTTTCAAAAAGATCCCTTAGTGAAAGGGAGAAGATTAAGCTGCACTCTATGCAGGAGAAAGGAAAGGAAACAGCAAGTGGCCGATAAGAACATCCCTCAAAGAAGCCCTCCTCTCAACCAAGGCTGGAGCGCAAAGAGAAAGGTGAGAAAAGGAGAGGCCGGTCTCACACGCCATCAAAGGACAGATCGACATCCAAAATACCTTTGTGCTCCGAGTCGAAATCGACGTGGAGGTGTCCTTCGCCGTCGAAGCAACCGAGTTAAGGTGAGAAGACCCAACGCTTAGGCGGACCAGGTCTGGCTTGCCTACGATGTCAAGAGGCCGTGGCTCGACGTCGACTCATCAACGTCAAAGCCCACCACCGAGAGGGTCCATGGCGACGTCGAGAACACCACCGACGTCGAGAGGTCCGCTTGAAGCGATGTTTAGCCGAACACCGAGGGCCTCGACACCGGTGAGACACAGTCGTTCGCCGATGATGCGTCAGCACAAGCATTCGCCGTCGAGACGCATTACGTCGACGCATCCATCGCTAAGGAGGTTGACGTCGAGGAGGTCGCCATCGAGGAAATCGACGTCAAGATCTCGAAAAACACCCTTTGGATCTAGAAGGTCAAGAAGATCGCGATCCAGGTCGGCGTCGAGGAGATCAATGTCGAGGAGATCACATTCCAATCACAGGTCTCCTCCTGCCAAGAGACCTAGGGCGACGTCGAGAGACCGCTAGACGCGGGACGCCCAGGTTGTGACATCAAGGAGTGCCTCTTCCTCCCCTGGACTTCGGATAGTGCAAGTCACTCCTGAACCCTCACCAGTGCCGACTCCAGCCCCTGCAACTAATATCTCCCTGAGATGGCTGGGGGACATAAGAGAGTGGAAGATTTGCAGGATTACAAGACTGCCACTTTCCTCTAGCAGATCCAGATCTCCTATAATTCAATCAGTGCACTCATCTGAAAGACATGAGCGACGTGCCACTCCACAAAGGTCCCCATCTTTGAGCAGGCGCTCATCACGTTCTCCTAGGAGTCGGGCAACCAGATCTCACCACCGCTCTCCTAGAAGACGAAGCCATAGATCTTCTTCGTGGTCTTCAGATTCAAAGGCAGATTACTCTCCTACTCTTTCTTCCTCTCCTCTGAGTAGAATATCGCCCTTTGATGATATCCTGACCTTCAATGAGGTTCTATGTAGAGGGGCTGCGAAGCTTCATAATGAGATGCCTGTTTCTACCGCTAAAACATCAGTCATCTTTGAAACACTTCACCAAAGGTCTTCATCTAGACCATTGCTTCCCCTGGTGCCTGACCTGCTAGAGCCTGCTCTTCAAAAATTCCTTACTCCATCGGTGGAGGCAGCCCCATCTCGGATCACTAAAAAGTACAAGGCTCCTGAGAAGGACCCCTTTTTTCTGAGGGCTGACCCTCCGCCGAACTCGGTTATTGTGTCAGCGGCACGGAAGAACCAGACGGGGGCAGCATCATCTGTGGTACCCCCAGATAGAGACAGTAAGGCCATGGATTCTGTCGACAAGAGAATGTGCACCACCTCAGCATCATATATGAAGGTAGTCAGCGCCTCTGCTTTACTGGGTCGGTATGATCGCTCTTTGTGGGACTCTCTCTCACGCTTCACTGAGAAGCTCCCAAAGGAAGACAAACAAGATTTCCTGGAGATCCTTCATGAAGGGAATTTGGTGGCCAATCAGGTCATCAGTGCAGCGGCTGATGCCTCTGACTTAGCGGCCCATGATTATGCACATGGGATTTGTGCCTGTTGCTCTGCCTGGCTGACATTTAAAGATTTGTAGCCAGAGGCTCAACATCGTATCCTCAATCTCCCCTTCAATAGCACATCGCTCTTCGGCTCTCATGCTGATGACAAAATGTCCAGGATGAAGACCGAACTGGATACGGTGACGGTGGTTGGGCTCGAGAAGAGGAAGGACTTCAGGCGACGCTACCGCCCCTGCGATCGATGCCAATACCAACCCCTCAGTGGTCATCCCAGCAACATCAAGGAAGATCACAGTCCTACCAGCGTCATCCTTGTAGAGGACGAGGAGGGAACTCCAGACAGTCCACACCTGCTGCCAAGCAACAACAGAAGCAGTGAGTGCTTGCTTCCCCTTGAAAGACTGTCATCTATCGCATAAATCTTCTGAGAGAAGAGGTGTCCGCTCTACTCCTAAAGGAGGCCATCGAGGAGGTCCCATGGCACCAACGTCTACAGGGATCTACTCCCGATATTTTTTGGTCCCAAAGAAAGGTCCAAACAAGGAGTTCAGGCCTATACTAGATCTCAGGCTTCTCAACAAGTTCATTCTGAGAGAGAGGTTCAGAATGCTGGCATTACATCAAATAATCCCGCATCTACATCAATGGGACTGGATGTGTTCCATAGATCTTGAAGATGCCTATTTCCACATCCCAATCTCTCCAAAGCATTGAAAGTTTCTAAGGTTTCGCATCCAGTCAGACCACTTCCAGTTCATTGTCCTGCCCTTCGGTCTGAAGTTGGCTCCTCGCACATTCTCAAAGTGCATGGCAGTAGTAGCTGCTTTCTTGAGGAGGAAGCATATTTTCTTCTACCCTTACCTAGAAGACTGGCTTCTCAAGAGTGCGTCTCCAACTCTTCTACAGCAGCACTTTGCTTACTGCATCCAACAACTACATCAGCTGGGTCTACATTTCAATAAAAAAAAATCCATCCTCAATCCAACACAGAGGATACATTAACTGGGCGCAACTTTGGACAAAGTAAACACAAGAGCGTATCCTTCGGAGGAGAGACTATAATCCATTCTCCACAAGTGTCAGACCCTCCTGAAGATGCCTCAGCCCACGGCCAGGCAGATCTCATCTCTACTGGGTTCGATGGCCTCGTGCATTTTTCTAGTTGCAATCGCCAGACTTCACAGGAGACCTCTACAGCAGACTCTAGAGGATCAGTGGTCCCAAGTCTCCAATCGCTGAGAGGACACTTTAACTCTGCCTCTCTCTGTCTGGCTCTCCATCAGATGGTGGATGTGACGGACTCATCTCATCATAGGAGTCCCCTTTCAAGAGGAACTGCCCAAGCAGACTCTGGTGGTGGATGCGTCCCTTCAGGGATGGGGCGCTCATATGGGGTCACTACAGATCCTAGGAATGGGGTCAGAGAAAGAACAACTATACCACATAAACATGCTGGAGTTCAGAGCGGTGCACCTGGCTCTCAAGGCGTTTTTTCCTTCCATCAAATCGACTGCTCTGCTTGTTCAGACGGACAATACAACAACGATGTACTACCTGAACAAGCAGGGGGGCACCAGGTCCAGACCCCTGTCGCTGGAAGCACAGGCAATTTTGAAGTGGCTTCTCGCACGAGACATGAAGATATCCGCAATTCACTTACCAGGCGTCCTCAATGTCCAAGTGGACGGCCTAAGCAGGCATTTAGCAGAAGCACACAACTGGGTGGTAAACCAAGAAGTGGCGCAAGACATCTTCCACAGCTAGGGAACACCAGACATAGATCTCTTCGCTGACGCAGAAAATGCAAAATGCTGCGTCTTCGCCTCCAGATACCCGCAACCAGGATCCAAGGGGAATGCTCTGTTGATAGACTGGTCAGAGACATTACTCTATGCCTTTCCACCAGTTCCCCTCATTCCTCTGGTGATCAGGAAACTGTACGAATCCAAGACATAGATGATCTTGGTTGCTCCAGAGTGGCCTCGCCAGTGGTGGTACCCGGACCTTCTTCATCTGTCCAAAGTACCACACAGGAGGTTGCCATGTCATCCAGATCTGCTGACCAGGGCGGGCGGCAAGGTGTTCCATCCCAACCTGCCGTCCCTGAGGTTAGCAGCATGGCTCCTGAGTTCATCCAATATGGACATTTAGGTCTCTCTCAAGATTGCATGCAGATCTTGAAGGAGGCTTGGAGACCTTCTACGAGGAAGTCTTATGCTTTTAAGTGGAAGCGTTTTTACATGTGGTGTACTGCTGAGGGTCATGACCCTATTCGAGGTCAGGAACAGGTATTGTTACCATACTTACTGTATTTGGCCAAAGCAGGTGTGCAATATTCCTCCATAAAGGTTCACCTGGCAGCGATAACAGCATATAGAAAGTCTCCCACTCAGGCTTCTTTCTTTCATATGCCAGTTGTTAAGGATGTCCTGGAGGATCTAAATAAGGTCTACCCACCCGTTAGGTCTCCATCTCCTTCCTGGGAGCTTAATGTGGTCCTCTCTCAGTTAATGGGTCCCCCATTCGAACCTATCCACAAAGCTTCCCTTCAGCATCTTTCGTGGAAGACTGCTTTTCTCGTGGCAATCACATCTGCTCGCAGGGTGAGCGAGATACAAGCCTTATGCTCTACAGAGTCTCTACATACTATCCTGAAGATCCTTCCTAAGGTGGTCTCGGAGTTTCACATCAACCAGTCGATTACTCTTCCTACTTTCTTTGCAAACCCTGTCACTCCACCGGAGAGAGCTCTGCACTCTCTAGATCTAAAAAGAGTGTTAAAATAAAAAGTATAAGAAAGTCTGACCAACTGTTTGTGAATTATGGTCCATTGAACACTGGTTTCCCTGCCTCTAAAAGGTCCATTTCTAGATGGATAGTGTCATGCATCATGTTATCTTATCAACTGGCACATAAGCAACTCCCGGGCAAGCAGAGGGCTCATTCTACAAGAGGCAAAGCTGCTACGATAGCGATGCTTAAAAATGTACCTCTTCAGGAAATTTGTAAAGCAGCCACATGGCGTTCCGCTCATACTTTCGCACGCCATTACTGCCTTGATTCTGACACTCAAGCAGATGCTCAATTTGAACAAGCATCCTTGAGAAATTTGTTTGGGTAATATATGTTTTGGTAAAGTGGTTTTTGATATGCTGGTATTCGTCCGCAGGGTATGGGGATGGGCTTGCTACTCTATTCAGTGCTTATGACTATTGATGAGTATCTCCTGGAAGAGAAGGATAAGTTACTTACCTGTAATCCTAGTTCTCTTCCAGGGGTATACTCATCAAAGTCATAAGCAACCCTCCCTCCTCCCTGGACGAATACCATGGTCATATATATGTATCTGTTACCCATGCTGTCATTAAACTGTTATACGCCATCCAAAAGAACTGACCTAACTGTCACCTGTGGTGCATGATGGGAGCCTGAGGGTTCCTGGAGGTCTTACAGGCACGGCGACAGTTTTCCAATTGTTCCTATATGCAGCCTCTCTAGGCTAATCTGCATCTATGATCTTGCCTTTTTACCTTTGAAAATAAAGCTTGCATGTTTCAAAGCAAACTCAAAGCAGTTTTCTTTATATATATCATAAGAATATCATGACTTATGTTTCTTTATATTTTCAAATGTAAAAGATTGTGGCAGTTTTGAGCCTAGTAACATGTTTTCAGGCTGCATATGTATATATATGATTATTATCTATATATGTGGGTATTTTTGTATATATGCATATATATATATATATATATGTAGATATATGAATATTGTTTGCCATTGCTCCGAGGTCCCCGCACGTGGGCGGGACTATTCAGTGCTTATGACTTTGATGAGTATACCCCTGGAAGAGATCTAGGATTACAGGTAAGTAACTTATCCATTTTGAGGTATGCCACTCTCTTATATTATTTTATTTGGCATTCAACAAAATGAATAAGGTACAGAGGGAAAAAAGGTAATTACTTGATGTTAATTGCCAGACTTGTGATTTGTAAGTAATGGCAATAAACTAAGGCCCCTGCCGATCAGGAATGAATTAACCAAGTCAAAAGAAAATGTAATCTACATCTAGGGGCATATTTATCATTGAGTTGCGTCACCTTTGCGCCACACAAGGGGGCGCAAGGCCGACGCAATAACTAAGTCAGATGTAACAAGCCATTCAAGGCCACCCTGCGTGGCCCTGCATAGCTTTAGAAATCTAGAGCATGGGTACTCAAAAACATTTTCCTGGGGGCTGCAAAGTTTGGTCTTTGGTGTGACAGAAGTCCGCACTGATGCCAGCGGTAGAGGGGGGTAGTGAAGTGGGTGTAGGGTAAGCAAAGTATGTATTTCTACTGGCTGAACTCAATTGCGCATTGTGCAGCCAGAAAACCTGGGATAAATCCTGGCTTCTCCACTTGACCAAATTGTGTGACCTTGGGCAATTGTATTTCAATTTCCCTCCTTTTTCTTCATTATCACATATAAAAGGACCTTGAAATATGACTTCAGGATGCATGCTGTACAAAATCATCTCCTGTGCTTGGATGTAATCACTAATGGCATTGTTATCGGGGGCAGGGGTGGAAAGCATGAACGTTTCTAAGTGTATGTTTGAAAATATTCACTTATAAAAATACTGCTGAATGCAGTGCTATAATTTGCTTTACTAAGATGAAATAGTTATACAGGTCAATGAAATACACTTTTTGAAATTTTCAAAAGACTATCGTATTTTACATGTTTGCTGACTTTAAAAATGAAGGTGTTCCTAAAGTTAAGGGCCTAGTTACTTCCTTTTGCTTAACTGTAAATGACCTTTAAATAAGTGCTTGCTGTATATTAAAAAAAAATTTTTTGGTAGTGCTGAGTCGAGTAAACAGCAGCCCAGTGCTGCTGCTGCTCAGGGGGCCACATGTACAGGTCAGGAGGGCTGCATGTGGCCCCCGGGCCATACTTTGAGCATCACTGATCTAGAGTAACACAATGCAATGCAGCATTGCATTACTCTGCTCCCGGGAGGCGTTCCATGGTTGGAGCATGGGTGTTCCTACGCACCCACCTATGGATTTTGGTGCATTCCTAGATTTACCATTACTGGTAGACCTGGTAATGCCCAAGCGTGGTAAAGGAAGCAATTCCTTTTTGTTGAATAACCCTAACACACTCTAGTAGTGTCATGCTTCATCATCGGGTTCACCCTGACTCCTAAAGGTCAGGGTGGGCTCGACCATATTCAGGGAGCACTTAAGAGAAAAAGGTCAGGGGATTTTAAAGATTAAAAGTCCTCCTATGACTCCAGGTATCCCTTTATTAGCGGAGTTGTAGGGGATGTTAAAACTAGAAGGAAAACCTCAACAAGAGAAAGACACAGGTCACACACCTCTATGGCTAAAATCTACTTTTTGTCCGCCCCATCTACGATGCTCGCTGAGGTCATTGCATTTGAGGAAGCAGTCACCAAGGAGGTAGGATCATTACAACCAAGGAGGAACATCTATAACAACCAAAGCAAAAAGGAACGGGAAACAAATCATTGAGCGACAGGAACAATCTTGTGATAAAACCAGCCGGTAAGGGCGGAGCAATCGTGATACGTGACGTAGACACCTACAGGAATGCATGTCTTACCCTTCTTTCGGACGAGTGACATTACAAAAAACTACAGAGGGACCCTACAGCATGCCTACACAAGGCCAACTCCACAGTAACAGCAAAAGCTTTGGAGAGGAATTGGATCACGAAAAATGAAAGGTATTTTCTCCATACAGGGGAACCCAGAACTCCCCGTGTCTGGCATTGGATCGATCTAGGAACCCCTTACCAAATATGCTGATTGGTTCCTTCAACCACTTGTTACTCAAATCAGATCATATGTTAGAGGCACTAATCATCAGGTCAATATCCTAGCGGACTTTGAATACGATCCCGCACAGGAAACTAGGATTTGTCTGGATGTGAAGGCCTTGTACACCAGTATTCTGCATGGGGAAAGTGATTGAGAAGACACTGCGTGCACAAGACTGGCCCTGGGAGGCACCTGTTGAGTGGATCATGACACTGATGCACATGGCTCTTAGAGAGAACTTTTTCAGGTTTGAGGATCAACTTGACCCACAAGTCCATTGGACTTCCATGGGCAATACTTTTGCTCCTAGCACTGCATGCCTGTACATGAGCCAACTGGAAGAGGAATACATCTGGTCTAATAACCTATATTCTGGCAGAATACGCAGTTGGTTGAGGTACATAGACGACATCCTTATCCTCTGGCATGGAGGTGAAGGTAGCACAAAGGAGTTTGAAGACTGGATAAACCTTCTGAATCCATTTCTACGCTTCACTATGTCCACTCACAACATGAAGGTATTATTCTTGGATGTTAATGTCATAGCCAAAGATGGAAAATTGGAAAATACGCTCTACACAAAACCGACAGACCGTAATAGCCTGCTCCACTTCGAGAGTACACCCACACGATCTCTGAGGGGAACCTCCCAATCAGACAATACCTGAGAAGCCCTAGGAATTGTTCTGATCTTGATAATTACAACAAAGAAGCAGACAAACTCACTAAGAAATTACAGGAGAAGGCCTACCCTAGAAAGGTGATAGAGCAGGCACATAAAAGGTCTTGCAATACACCATGTTCCGCCCTAATGGAAGCGAACCCTAATAAAGAAACTGAGTCATTGATAAGAGTCACTACCTACAACTCTTCTTCTAATGCCATTAAGAAAATAATTAATAACTAATGGCATATACTTACTTCAAACAAACTGGAAATTGATAAGCCTATGTTTTCCTTCAGACGCAATAAATGCTTCAGGAACACACTGATCCATACTGATAGTTGGAAGTCAGAACAAAATAAACAATTGACCTTATGGAACCAACCACAGGTGAAGGGCCACTATCCATGTGGTTTGTGTGTTGCCTGCCAATTTACAACTCATATCTCCCATGTTGATCTGGGTCTTGCTTACCCCTGGGAACATATAGACCACACAAACTGTAATACTGCAAACATAGTGTATATGATCACATGCCCCTGCAAAGCTATTTACATTAGTATGACCACCAGAAAGGCGAAAATACGAATAAGTGAACATAGGAGCATGATCAGAAGAGCAGTCACAGCCAACAAACTTACGGCCCACTATCTCGAGAAAGGACACACAGACAATGACCTGGAATAGACCATAATTGAGAAGATAAAGGGTGGGACGAACATATCAAAGAGGTAGCTTGAGAAAGAACAACGATGTGTTTACAGATTAAAAACCCACATACAGAGACTGAATGATTCCATCCCATGGAATCAACTGAACCAAATATGATATTGGACCACTTGAGCTAAGGATATACAGTCAAAAATTACGTAGAGACAAAGATCTGTTGCCCATACAGTACGGTCATGTATTTATCGATAGATACACTAACAATCATTGGCAATACTCTGTCCCTCAGGAGCCTCCTACCTACATCCTGATAACTAAGACACTATGTTGGTTCATGTGGCTATTTTTTGCCATAATTGTGTAGGAGAGTAGGATCTGCTTCACATGGGTACCCCCACTTTTTGCTGGTGTTTCACTGTTTTTCGACCTTAGTCTGGCTGTGGCCCTGCTAATCAGGACCACAGCCTAGCGGCTTCCTCTCTAAAATGGTTTCCATGTACATTAGGTACATATCTAATTGGATTCTGGAGTGCCTTATAAGCCCCTAGTATATGGTATACTATGTACCTAGGGCATAGGTACCACAGAGGCCTACCAGGGGCTGCAGCATATATTATGCCACCCCTGGGAAGTACTCCAAAATGACACCACAGGTCTGCTACTACAGCCTGGGTAAGGGTGTGCTTGCACCCCTTACAGTGGTATAAGCTACCTAAATCACTATCTTATACAGACACATATAAACCTATAAGCCACTCCTATGGCAGGCCTTGACAATCCTGAAGACAGAGTGCTTGGTTTTATTTGAGAGGGTGCCCAAGCATGAGCTGAGCCCCTCTGCAGCTTTCGGAAATACTTCCCTATGGCTGTTCTGTGTTACAGCCATACCATATACTCTTAAGCGCATTATAACCTTGCGGTAAATCTAACTTTGGGATGGCTGCATCAAAACATGTCGTGTTTGGTGTCAAACGCTTTGGAATACTAACCCCTTCACCAGTCCTGGCGGCGGGGGTAGCATTCCACCCTTCTAGAGGGAGAGACGTTAACACTGGCTAAACCCGGTAGGACTTTCCTGAGCCCTGGCATCACAAAATGGATGCCTCTGCCACAGACACGGGTCTGGCCTCCTGCTGCTGACCGAAACTCCGGCAGGGGAGGCCTGGACAATAGGTTTCCTGTCGAAGGGGAAGGTGTCCCCACCTCCCCAGACAGGCTGATGTGTTTTGGGGCTGGGCGAGAGCACTCTCTGGTGCTTTGAAGTCCTGCACTGGGGGCACACTTGGTGTCCCTGTGCATACTCCAGTTCAAACCGGTTGCAGGGGCTACCTGCCCCTGCTCTGGCACGAAACTGGACAAAGGAAATGGGTGTAACCACCCCTCTGTCCCATAGGTGTGGCCTTAGAGTTAGTCCATCCCCTAAACTCACTATAAGTATAGGAATCCAGTCTCTAGGACTTTAGATTAGCCTGGACGAAACTCTGCAATGTACATCCTGGACCTTCGACGTCAAAATCTCTGCATCCCCAGAGGTAGATTTCCAGACTTACCCAAGGCTACCCTGAGTCCACAGCAAAGCTGAGGCCCGTGGCTATTGTGGGTGACGTGGAACCGTGACCCCTGGACACCGTGAACTTTTGCAGCAACACTATCTTTCTGGGCCTCCTCAAAGTTGTGCTTTGGGCACCGAGTAGCCCCAGCCTTGAGCACCTCCTGCACCGAAGATTGTTGGCATCCACTCCACGAGTGACCCGTGGGCCAACTCCAAGTGCGACCGCTCGAGGCTCCTTTGCGATCACTAGCCTGTTGGCTAGCAGGTCCCCACGAAGGTGACTCCTTTTCTGATTGGGCTTACCTGGTTGCTCCAGATGTGCCCCGACTTACCCTCGCTGGGTGAGTCCCTCAGACCTTGCTGCTGGTCTGCACCGCAGTCCTTTCTCTGAATTCCAGTGACTTGCTGTTGCCAGGGCTTGTTGGGTCCATTTTGGTCGCCTACACTGCAGCACTCGACAGACTTCGTGGGACAGCTCGAACCCGGCTCATGGACTTCGTCAACGCCTCCTGGACTTTGTGGCTGAAGAGTCAAGACACCCATCAATTCACCTGAAGCACCCAACATCTGTGGGCATTGGTCCATCCGGCCCTCGGTCACTGGCTAGTGACCCAGACTCTGTCCCCTCTGCTTTCATGTTCCTTACATCCTAGATCCAGGCTTGGATCACTTCGGACACTTCTCCTCTTGACGGCAGCAGCAGTTCTTTCCAGGCTTCCATTGAAATCGATGACGCGACCCAACACCAAAAGACACCTATGCACCCGGCTTCCCTGGGTGAGGTAACTCGAGTACTCCAGTGCTCTCGTGGGTGCTAGCCCTAGAACTTCTTAAGTCCAAAAGGGTTTGGTCCAGACTCGATTAGAAGTGTCCATAATCTTTAAATTTCCAACCGCGACATTGCCCATAGAAGATAATAGGAACCCGCGGTTGTGTTTTCACACTGCATACAGCTCCCGTGGGTCCCCTGTGTCACTGCCTTGGGTGGTTCCTTGGGGTCCCAGCGATTCTAGAGGCAATAGGCCTAGTGCCTATTCCAGTCGTGGTTCTTATACCACTTTTTTCGTATATGGTTTGGTACGTCCCTAGGGCCCAAACGCTTATTTGTGCTTTTACTGATGCTTGATCACTTGTAACTTAAGTACTTCGAACTCCAGTGTCATAAAGAGACTAGAGGGGTGTGTGTTAACCTAAATACATATATTTTAAATATATACCTGGTGTGGTTGTCCTTTCATTTGATCATTCAAGAGATTATAGACTGGTAAAACAAGCTGCTTTACATTCCTTCAAGACTTAGCCTGAAGGCTGCTCTCCATAGCTACCACTAGGATAGCTTTCATAAGGTTGTCTTTAACCATTCACCATAAGGGGTTGTTTGGACTGACAGAAGGTGCCCTCTAGAACTAGTGGACAGCATATATCAGGCCACCTTCTCACAAATATCTCTTATCGTTTTAATCTACCAAGCAACTAGGGTGTCTTTACCAGGCTATTTACACGACAATGACAACGAATACAAAGGGCGGGACACCATCACCGGCCATTTGGAATATTATTCCTTTTGATAACTGGTGTAAAGGTTGAGGCATTACTGTTCATGATTGCTCAAAAGTAGGTTCCCTCCTAGCATGGTTTGGTGGCACCATTGATTATGTGGTTCAGCCGCTGGCGGACAGGATGACAACCGTAGAAGTAAAATTATTTCTATTTTACCATGGAACTTGTCATGCCATTATCAATCTACTAGAGAAAGAATCTAATATAAAGAATGATCGGTGGCAGTGATTACCTTATTTTCACCAGCTTTGAATTACCATGACTACGGGTAATAAGATACTCCAATTCCCATGATGTCACCCTGTTTTGTAGTCCCGGACAGTACGTGCAGGAAGGACGTCATCATTAAGAGTGAGGGGCGCGGCTCCACCCCTGGTCCATCGGGAGACACTGAGAAAACGACACTTTATAAGTTGCTGTCCTGGCATCATGACTCGCAAATGCCGGGAAATGCGGACTGAATAGGTGAGGCGGCGGGGCAGGACCTATGATGAAGTAAGTAAGGGGTGAGGAGGAATATGAATGCTTTCGGAGCTACTAAGATCTGTGCATGTGAAACGTGATCCACATTTCTTTAACAAAGCGAGTATGATGTTGTCTCCTCCTTTTACTTTGGACTCGTATAATTGTAGAGTCTGACTACAAGGCTACCCCGTCTAACAGCAGTCCCTTGAGACATTTTAGAACCTCCGCAAGAGGGTAAGATTTTCTATATTACTATTTCTATCGAAATGACAAGTGAAGAATCACGGGCACCACCCACCCAGAAGTATGCCTATGAGTATTGAGATGCAGGATGAATGCTATGTGATGTTGTGTATATACTGCACTGTTTAAACGGGTTCCACAGTATAGGTGGTGAGATGTTAATTGCATCACCACCTCACATTAGCAATGTCCTGGGTAAGTACTATACCCAGAGAGTTCGTTTTTTTATCACAAACCACGTAAAGTATGTTGGGGTATTAACACACTATACCTCTCATCCTGAATGGAATGTATGGGTGACATAGGTGCAGCGTGGATTGGACCAATATAACTATACCTATGAATGTTTCTTTCACAGATGGATATGAAACACTACGGAACTGGATGAGAGATAAGTTATCTACTTACCTGTTCATATGAGTGCAGCTTTCTGCACTATACATGAAAATTTAGGAAAAACTCCTAGTCAATAACACCAGGGAGGGAAACCTATTTGCTCTGAAGAAAGTCCAGGACTCATTCAGGCCATTTTTAAGGGCTGAAACATGTTGTCATTAGAGTCATAGGACCATAACCTCCTTTCAATCCCCTCTTTTTTTCCAGTTTTAACATCCCCTGCAACTCCGCTAATAAAGGGATACCTGGAGTCGTGGGAGGACGTTTAATCTTTAAAACCCCCTGGCCTTTCCTTTTGCTCTTAGGTGCTCCCTGAAATATGGTCATGGCCACCCTGACCTTTATGAGTAAGGGTGAACCGGATGATGAAGCATGACACTACTAGAGTGTGTGAGGGTTATTTAACAAAAAGGAATTGCTTCCGTTCCGTGCTTGAGCGGTTGGTGCCCCGGGAGTTTAGATTGATGCATAACTGCCTCCATTCTAGGTTGCATACCTCTGTTTGATTTGGGAGGACTTATCCCCTCTAAGAATTCCTCTCTACCCTTCTGGACCAGGTGAAGGTCCCTTCTCCTAGTGACCATAGTTTAATAGACCTGGTAATGCATCAAAATACTACCCCTTCTCAGGTGAGGCTTAACAGGGAGAAATATCATAACAGGGAGAAATATCTTTATTTCTCCTTGCCATTTCCTCTTTCTGTGTCTGCTGAATTCTGCAGCATACACAGAAAGAGGAAAATGCCTCAGAGGATTGTTTTTGTGCAGGAAGGTGTCCCTTCCTGAACAAAAGCAATCCTGCCTGAAATGCAGGCACGCTTGCACCACGGCGCAATTGCACCTGCGTTGGCACTAGGCAGAACATTGTGCACCAGCGCAAGGAAAGGACAGGAATGTGATGTATAATGTTAAATATGGAGCATTCCTGCCCTTGCCCTTTCATGCAGTGCAGTAAGGTGGCTTGCTGCATTGCGCTGCTTGAAAGCTTGATAAATGTGCCCCCTAGACTGTATGAACAATAAGAAGATACACTTTTGGTTTAAGATAGCTGAATGGTTGGAAATAAATGACTTAAATATACGATCCAATGATAACACCTTCGTATGTTTCGACTCTCATGTGATAAGAAGCAAACTTGGAATGTCTTCTTCCTCCCTTGCTGTAACTAATATGAGTGATGACAATTTTAAGCTCATTAGCACCACAAGCGTGTATGAAAGTCACCCATCGAACCCTGGCATAATGGGTATCGACATTCTTGGGGAAAATGAGGACCTTGAAAATTGAATAAAAGACAACTAACTGATCAGTGATGCTTTTATTAATGATTATTTCAGGCTAAACATGACGTACCAATTTCACATCTACTTCAAATAGTTTAAGTTTGTTTTCTGCTAGTCTTTGAAAAACGTAGTGATTGTTCTTTAATTCATTTAGAGTCTTTTACTAAAACCATTTTGATATTTGAGAACTTTTTGAAATTATTTTAACATTTGAGCTAACACCTCCAGGGCTGTGTTCAGTAGATATAGGACCATTGCCAGAGGATGAGCCTTCCACCCTGAAATCGCCCCTGTTGCTCTGTCCTGCAGAACTGAAACCTCCTCTAGAACTTTGTTCACTGGAACTGAAACTTCCTCCAGAGCTGTAGCCTCCTCCAAATCGTCCACTTCCAGGGTTAAAACTTCCACCTCCTAGTCCGCCTCCTGTGCCGTATGCACTTCCATAGCCACTGCCACTGCTAGAGCTTATCACAGCTGCAAAGACACAGTTATGTTTACAACAGTAGACAATCAAACTGAAGCAGCAACAGCAAGCATATAAAAGCAGCACAGGTTGTTAGAACAAGTGACTTACAGATGCTCACAGCTCCAACTCCTTCTCCTGCCAGCCTGTTAGAATAAAAAAGGAAAAGGTAGCAGTTATTCCTAGTGTGGGGACCGACGTCAAGATATTCACTTATTTAAGGTATGCTTTCAATCTCATGTAATCAAACACTAAGGCCAAATGGTGTGATGCTTACCGCTCACACTCAATCCTAATGTCATTGTTCATTGTTCTCACGATAAAACCTTAAGACTTGTATCAATGACAAGCAATAATAAAGTCCCAACATTCTCATAAATAGCTGCATTGCTCAAGCCTAATTACTGTACAGCGCTCAGATGCCAGAACTGGCCGTTTGAGGACTCATTTAAAAACATAAATATAATAGACGTTGCTTAACATTAAAGGTACATGACTGCCGTTGCCTCTAACATTCCAACACATTTTTAGCTGGATGTTCAATGCATTCCTCTATTAACTTTGATCAGACTGTTCCTACCTTCTCTCCTCTCCCTCCAGCAGTTTTCTGTAGGTAGCGATCTCAATGTCCAAGGCCAGCTTCACATTCATCAGCTCTTGATACTCGCGGAGCTGACGATTCATGTCTTGCTTAACTGTTTGTAGGGCCGCTTCCAGCTCAGTCAGTTTATATTTAGCATCCACCAGGGCATTCTCGCCACGGTCTTCTGCCTCGTTAATAGCAGCTTGCACGTTAGCTTTCTGTAGTTGATCAAAAACAGATTTAAGAACCTCACTGTAAAGCATTCTCTTGCAATGGATCTTTCATAGATATACATTCTTTAATGGGTACTAGCATAATACCCTATCATTCGTTAAGTTTTCCAGAGTAGACTAATAAGTAATACATACTTGCAGTAGTCCATTCTCTTTACATCCACAATTGAAAAAAACTTACAAAATACAATTTTAAATTCATTTGTTCTATATTTTATATTCTTTTTTCTCGTGATTACTGTTTGGATTGTTGCTCTTTATCTTATTTTTAGCACCAATAATGTTTTTTGCCATACTTTATATATAGATTTTTCTAAGCTCATTTTTTGTAAGGACAATTACAATAAGGCCATATAGATACTGCACCTCTATGTCAAGTGCAAGTGTAGTTTCAAAGTGGTTCACAAAGTTGCAAAGAAAAGCATCTCACAGCTTCATGTAAAATATGTTTAAGACTTTGTCAGCTATGTGAAAAGCAAACATGATGACATTTAAAAAAATAAAGAGATAAAGAGGTTTCTCCAGTATTTGTGTCTTTCATAGATTCAAATGCCTGAACCATTCCCCGTCGTCGGAGTGGGAGTCCCACGGTACATAAAAATAGCAATAAATATGCATAAAATTGCCATATCATAGGTAAATTAGAACCAGGAAGTAAAATAGTTAGAAGTTAATAGGAAAAAACTTTCCACTTTCATGACTCGTCCAAGTCATTATATATAGTCCAAACTACAGTCAATCAGGCGACAGCACCCTCCAGAATGTTCTCCCCAGAGTCTCAGGCTCTCATATTTTATACTTCCTGTCGTGTGAAGGGAGTCTCCCTGAGCTCTGCTCAGTACTTCCAGGTTTCTTCAGAATTTCTTCATTTTATGATGTCTTCTTCAAAGAAATCTCTCTTTAGACCTTGTGAGTCTTGTGGGAAGCTCCGGCTATTTTCTGAAGACCCCCACAAGAAATGCATTTACTGCTTGTACCCGGACCACCAGGTGAGAGACTGCAAGATTTGCAGAACTTTCCCTCAAAAGACATTGAGGGACAGAGAGAGGCGTCTACTTCTGTGGCTACAGAAGATTAAGGACTAAGACAACCCCTTATCTGACATTGAGAGTGTTTCCTCTGTCAGGACTGCTTCCTCTAGGAAGAGGGCTAACAACACGGATTTGTCTTCTCCTGGGGCTAAGGTGTTAAAACAACAGCACACCTCTTAGATTGCTGAGTTGCCTTCCACATCAAAAAAGGCTCCTCCACTTCTTAAGGGTAAAACTCTGCCCTCTACACCCCCGAGAAAGACTGTGAAGTCTCAGGCTTCAAAACCCATTTCTGACATAGATTTACCTCAGAAACAGGGTCCTTCGTCGACGAGCTCGACGGCAATGTCTTCATCGACGAACCCTGCCGTAGCCGCGACAACGACATCAACTACAACTTTCTCGTTTACAAAGCCTCAGATGATACTGTCGTAGGCTTCCTCGCCGCCGACGCTGGTGTCCATCTCCGTGAGACCAACCACATCAGTCACTTCCTTTTCCTCGTCGTCGACGATGAAGTTGAAGACTGCCATCGACGCCCCTTCGTCGACAAAGAATAAAAAAGCCTCGCCGACGATTGCCTCGTCGACGACTCCCTCGTCGATGGCCACCTCGTCGACGCTCACCTCATCGACGCCCACCCCGTCGACGCTCGCCTCATCGATGACTGCTTCATCGACGATTGCCTCGTCGACGCTGACATTATTTTCATTTACTGATCTCCAGGATTGGTCTTCGTCTACAGCCACAGCATCCTCAAAGTCATCTATGGTACCGTCTACACATTTACCACCGTCGACAGCAGTGCCTTCCTTGCTTCAAAGACGCAAATCTTCCTTGGAGGTCCTCTCTCCAGTTCACACCTCCCCAAGTAAAGTTCCTCTTGCGTTGCCTGAGCAGTTATTGGATTATGGGGCCGATGAGGAAGAATCGGATGAGGACGATAGATTTCGTACTGCCTGGAGCCCTTCTGAGCTCTTCATTAAATACCAAGATGACGATCAAGAAGGTGACTATTACCCTGAGACTGCTGCTTCAGCTCCAGAGTCAAACACTACTGCACAAATGCCTCTAACTCTTCTAAACAACTTGCAGCACTTGTTGGATGATTATTATCGCCGATTTCCTCCATCTGAATCGGCTTCTTCTGTCCCAACACCCGTTCCTCAAACTTCATCAGTGCTGAGGTCGCCCAGACTAGTTTCTCCAGTGGCTTCGGTGTCCCATCACCCTCAGGAAGCTCACACCACGGACGATGACAGAGAAGAAGGAGAATTGGATGACAGATCGCTCCTTACGGAATGGGATGACTATTAGATGCAAACTCCGCCTCCTTCTACTCCTGCTCCTGTTAACTCACCTCCAGTTGACATCAGAGGTTTTCATGTTCTAATGGAGAGAGCGGCACAACGGTTCCTCCTTCCTATGGAAGCCAAAACGGATGATTGTTTCCTTTACGATTTTAAAGACCAACCAAGGAGACAAGTACGCACAATCCCTATTATCGACTTTTTTTGGCAGGAAGGACTGAAACTCATGAAGACTCCTGCCTCCATCCCTGCGGTCCTGCCTCGTCTCGAAAGAAATACAAGGCACCGAATAATTCCCCAGCATGTCTGATAGGTCAGCCTAAGGCAGATTCCGTTATCTCCCAATCAGCACAACGCCGAGCACAGAATCCCTCCCCTCCATTGTTGGCTCCTCCTTATCGGGATGGGAGACATCTAGACTCCATTGGGAAGAAAGTTTCGACCTTGGCGGCCACTACTGTCCGTGCAGCCAACTCACTGGCCATCTTAGACCGCTATGATAGACAGATGTGGTCGGACATCTCTCCCTTCATGGACATATTACCTGAGCACTCCAAGTCAGAAGCCCTCAAAATCCTCAAGGGGGGAGAACGAATCTCAGCTCAGATTATCGATTCTGCTGTGGATGTTGTGTCTACAGGTTTTCGGCAACTGGCAGGTGCTGCGGTCCTACGGCGACAGGGCTGGTTGAAATTCACCTCATTTCGTCAGGAAGTTCAGACGAAAATAATTGACATGCTCTTTGACAACGAGTCTCTTTTTGGTCAGCATATTGACGATGCCCTCCAAGCCATTAAAAAAGATACTGAGACGGCAAGATATCTTGGTACTCTTCAGTTTCGGAAACCGCCTTTTCGAGGCGCTAGGGGCCGTGGATCCTTCTCCGGTCGAAGAGGCTATAACCAGTCGAGACAATACCAGTCCTATCAAGGTAACCCACGTTACTCTTCTCAACGACAACAATCCTTCAGGCAACAACCAACTACATCATATACACAAAACAGAAGGAAGTCCTCCTAACACGGACGTGATGCATCCAAGAAGCAGTGACAACTGCCACCTGTTCTACCGCTCATTCCTACAAAAGTTGGAGGAAGGATCTCCTGTTTTTACTCAACCTGGTCTGCTATAACCACAGACAAATGGGTCTTGGACATTGTGGCCAGAGGCCACGTTCTAGAGTTTGTCAAACTTCCTCCGAATTCTCCTCCCAAAGGTCCGCCTCCAGCTCATCTCACAGAGCTTTTCTCCCAAATAAATTTGATGTTCAGGAAGGGAGCGATCGAAGTGGTTCCAAAATTACAAAGAGGCACCGGTTTCTATTCCAGATTTTTTCTAATATAAAAAAATTCTGAAGAATGGCGCCCCATTCTAGATCTTCGTTCCCTAAACAAATATCTCAAAAAGCAATCCTTCCGGATGTTGACTCTCCAAGAAGTCCTTCAACTCCGCACTCCGGAGGATCATATGACCACCCTCGACCTCCAAGATGCTTACTGTCATGTCCCGATTTTACCCAGACACAGAAAGTTCTTGCGGTTCAGAGTGGCTGGCAGGGACTTCCAGTTCAAAGTCCTTCCCTTCGGACTATGTTCCGCGCCCCGTGTCTTCACCAAGGTCTTGGCACCGGTGGCTGCACACCTTCGACAGGTGGGAATTCAAATATTTCCTTATTTAGACCATTGCCTTATCAAGGTGAATTCTTTCACAGTCGCAAACGCCCATACTCAGAGATGTCTGTCACTTTTCCAGTCTCTGGGTCTGTCCATCAATCTAGACAAGTCTTAACTCATCCCCTCGCAAACAAGAACATTCTTAGGAGCCACCATAGACACTCTAAAGACACAAGCCTTTGTCTCAAACGAAAGACAACAAAAGCTTTGCAAGCTTGCCCAACTACTACGATCAAAAAGGTGCGTTTTTATACAACAGTTCAAGTCACTTCTGGGGATGCTCTCATCCTGCATTCCCCTAGTCCCCAACTGTCGTCTCAAGATGGGACCCTTACAAGAGGAGCTCAACGAACAATGGCTACAGGTTTCAGGGCCCTTCGACGATCTCATCCAAATCACACCTCAGATACGGAAAGCACTGCTTTGGTGGACTTGCAAAAGGAACGTTGCAGCAGGCCTCTCATTCCTAGTGGAGGCTCCAAGTTTTGTCATCACCACAGACGCCTCCCTCGAAGGGTGGGGAGCACACCTTCAAGGACTCACAGTCAACGGAAAATGGGAAGCTCAGCAAAGGACTTGGCATATCAACCTTTTGGAGTTGTTAGAGATCTTCCTAGCTCTGAAATCTTTTCGCACCATCATTCTCGGAGCATCAGTGTTGATCCGGACGGACAACACAACAAGTTTGCACTACCTAAACAAACAAGGAGGGACAAGATCCACTTTGCTGTCCCAGCAAGCCCAGCAAATTTGAGATTGGGTGATCCGGCACCAAATAACTCTGGCAGCGGTCCATGTCCCGGGAGTGTCCAACATCCTCGCGGACTCCCTCAGCAGGTCGACAGCGTCCAACCACGAGTGAGAGCTCCATCAACCAATATTGGATTGTATATTTAAGAAGTGGGGTCGACCCGATTTGGACTTGTTCGCGACCAGTCTGAACCGCAAATGCCCATTCTACTCAAGTTGGCTTCCCCAACGGGACTCGTGCGGGAATGCGTTTTTGATGAACTGATCGCAGATCTATGCCTACGCTTTTCCGCTGATACCGTTGGTTCCCAGGGTCCTCCGGAAAATGAGGAAAGAGCCTTGTCGCCTACTTCTCATTGCTCCCAGGTGGCCTCGCCAGTTCTGGTTTATCGAACTCCTCCTTCTGTCCGAGTGCGATCCCATTCAGTTGCAACCAATACCGTATCTCCTATCCATTCACAACGGACAGATCTGCCATCTGAATCCTGCATCTCTGCGCTTAGCGGCTGGCGCCTAAACACCTTGAATTTGCTCACTTTGACATTCCTTCAGAATGTAGGGAGGTCTTGGCTAACGGTAGAGCGCCCTCCACAATAAAAACCTACGTGCTCAAATGGAAGCGATTTTGCCTGTGCCCCTAACATTCACCCGATCCATGCAAAACCAGAACAACTTTTTCTTTCTTTTTATATCTGGCAAGGTCAGGCCTTTCACATTCTACTCTTAAGGTATTCTTAGCGGCTATCTCAAGATTCCGACAGGATGGTTCCCACTCTCTTTACTCATCTAGGATCATTCAACAATTCTTCAAAGGATTGTTTCTTAGGTTGCCTCCCATCCGTCGCCCACCTCCATCCTGGCATCTTAACATTGTTCTGTCACAACTCATGCGACGCCCTCTTGAACCTATTCATAGGGCCGATTTGAAGTTTGTTATGTGGAAGATGTCTCTGCTGTTGGCTCTCACATCAGCCAGGTGGGTCAGTGACATTCAAGCCTTCACTATTAAACCGCCATTCCTTCAATTCACCAGGGACTCGGTAGTGCTCCGCACTAACCCAATTTTTATGCCTAAAGTACCTTTGGATTTCCATCTCAATTAACCAATCATTTTAAAGACTTTCTTTCCTAATCCTCAATCACCTGCGGAAAGGACTTTACATACTCTTGATGTCAAGAGATGTCTAAAATTTTATTTACAAAGGACATCCTCAATACGTAAATCTGATCAGCTTTTTATAGCCTATGGAAAAATGCGTAAGGGACACCCAATATCCAAACAGTCCATTGCCCGTTGGATTTCTGCTGCGATCTCTTTTTGTCATCAGCAAGCGGGTAGACCTCTACAGGCAACTCCGAGAGCACATTCTACTAGAGCAATATCTCATTCTACTGCATTCTTTGCTGGTGTGCCTCTTCATCAAATATGCAGAGCTGCAACATGGTCCAGCTGGCACACCTTTACCAAGCACTACTGTCTGGAAGCTGCCAGCAATGCAGGCACGTCCGTGGGACAAGCGGTTCTCCGTAATCTCTTTAAATAAGGTGAGCCTCTGTTCTTCCCTCCTCCTCATTGATGGCATTCTTATGTACATATCTATATATATTTATATATTGTTAATATCTACTGGCGGTCGCCAGTAGATAGTTATAGTTAGGATCGTGTTTCCATAGGAAATCTGAAAATTCTATTTTGAATAACTTTGGCGTCGGTTGACGAATCCTCACGAAATTTTCAAAACTAATGGGGCTCAGCTCCTACCCTGAAAGTCTCGGGGTGATTCGTCAACCTGGGGCCGAGAAAAAAGTTTTCCCCATGCATTTTCCTATAGGACCTTTAGTCGAAGGTACAGCCCGAACGGCTGAACAGAATTACTTGAAATTTGGCAAAGAGGTAGTCCTCAGGTCAGGGAAGTGCCTTTTGCATATATGGAGTCAATCTGTTCAGTATTTTCTGAGAAAATTGCATTTAAAAGCATATAAATATCTATAGGCAAGCACCGTGCGCGCACCGTGCGCGCACGGTGCCGTGCGAGAGCGTAAATCTGATTGGTGGTTAGATGTCAGTCAACGTTCGAATCGGTCGAAATCAGGAAGTGTCGGCCGCCATTTTGTGTGTGACTTGTGTGAGAGAGAAAAACAAAGGTGGAGAACGTGAAAAGGGGGCAGGGTAGAGAGATCCTGACTCCCTAGCCTTTGTCAGGGGGTCGCTAAAGGACCCCGAAGGGTGAAAAAAACATTTTATTTTTTTTTCAAAAAAATCGCACGGTGTGCGCACGGTGAAAAACCTTAAAAAAAAAAAAAATTTAAACGAGCCATTCCATATTACAGGATACAGTCAATCTTTAACCATATACATAGGTAGTTTATTGTAAAATAAATATATTAAAAATATAATAATACATACATAACTTAGCATTTAAAAAACCTTACAAATTCCCTTAAAAAACCATAGGTTTCACACACGTTATAGTTAGGAATTAGTCATGTAATATCTGACGTCATCAGCAGAGGATTGCGGTCGCGTGAGTTATAGTTGCCTGCACTAACTATAACGGGGGAATTTCAATGGTTTTTCACGAGTGAAATGTCCAGCTAACTATAACATGTGTGTTACCTATGGTTTTTTAAGTGAATATATATATATATATATATATATATATATATATATATATATATATATATATATATATTATTTATTTTAAATATATGTTATTTTCATTGATGATCTCACAAGCATTATTATGGAATTACTGCTTTTGACTCTGATTCAAGCATGTGAATCTATCAAAGGCACCCGAATACTGGAGAAGAACAGAAGTTACTTACCTGTAAACTGTGGTTCTCCAGTATTGGTGTCTTTCATAGATTCACATGCGACCCACCCACCTCCCCTCAGAGGCTCTCCTATGCTCTTTTACTTTTTTATCACACTTGTGCTGGAAAATCTGAGAGCCTGAGCCTCTGGGGAGAACATTCTGGAGGGTGCTGTCGCCTGATTGGCTGTAGTTTGGACTCTATATAATGACTTGGACGAGTCATGAAAGTAGAAAGTTTTTTCCTATTAACTTCTAACTATTTTCCTTCCTGGTTCTAATTTACCTATGAAATGGGTATTTTATGCATATTTATTGCTATTTTTATGTACCGTGGGACTCCCACTCAGACGACGGGGAATGATTCAAGCATGTGAATCTATGAAAGACACCTATACTGGAGAACCACTGTTTACAGGTAAGTAACTTTTGTTCTTCTGCACAATATCAAGAAATCATTATCATTATTGAAGGGACAGGACTTCTGACAGAAGGGAATGGATGATGTGTGGCTGTTGAATGGTGGGTTTTAGGGTGCTTTTATGCTACCGCTCAGGGCTGAGGGCAACCCTCAGTAACAATGGGGGAAACAATCGTGCTTGGTGGTCAATGCAGCTGTTTTTCTGCAGTCAGAGACCGTTACCTAGGTGGACATTAAACTACAGACAGACAGTTGGAGCAGGATGATGACAGACTTCATCTTGGATGAAGTTGGGACACTTTTACCACCTTCACGAAAGGTGAAGTTCTCTGGTTTTGCAGCATAAATTAAATATGTTGCTGAGACGAATTTCACAGTTGACAGGGATTGGCCATTGAAGCTATTAAATCTAAACTTCATCGGTCATGCAGAAGGTAAAATAAGTAATGTGAAGTCTTAGAACATGAGTGAAAGACACACAATTGATGGACGGAATGCAGAACAAATCAAAATATTCACCCCCAGTCAAGAGATCTGGGTTAAATCCATCATTCTTTTGCTCACCATGCCACCCCAGTTTAGACCTGGCCATATGCAAATCACTCTTGCCCCTGTGCATCCCGTCTTCAGCCAGGATAGCTTGATTCCAGTGGCACAGTGAGCCCAGGACCCACGTCTGGGCATACCTGGCACACTTAGGGCGAGAAAGCAAAAGACACACAACTGATAGACGGAATGCAGAACAAATAAAAACATTCACCCACAGTCAAGAGATCTGGGTTAAATCCATCATTCTTTTGCACACCATGCCACCCCAGTTTAGACCTGGCCATATACAAATCAGTCTTGACACTGTGCATCATGGGAACAGTCCAGCCCGAACTGCCAAGCCAGATCCTCCCTGGACTGGAAAAAAGCATCCTAGGACCAATGTTCCCTCTAATTTATTTCCTCTGTGTGCGGCAGTGGAGGGTCTCTGTGCGCTGCAACCTTGGCCATGTGCGCCAGGAACCAGACCGCGCACGTGTGCTGCGCCAAATGTCACTCCAAACGTTTACTTTAAAAAGTGAAAAGATGGTGCATTTTTACACATACAGGGCCACTTTAAGGGTCTTAAGGTCGGTTTGCAAATTGGATAAACACTCCATGACATGAATTGGTTACACAGGCAAGTACACTTCAGGTTTAGAAAAGCACAAGACTCTAAGGGGCATATTATCAAGAACGGCGTTAAAATTATCGCCGCTTTAGCGGCAGGAAACTGCAGCTAAAGCGGCGATAATGGGCTTGATAATATGCCCTTGAGAATTCCAATAGAAGCCCATGTTCTGGTGTGAACCTGGGCTTCTATTGGAACGCTCAAGGGCATAATATCAAGCCCATTATCGCCACTTTAGCGCCAGTTTCCTGCTGCAAAGCGGCGATAATTTTAACGCCATTCTTGATAATATGCCCCCAACGGTGGTACCATCATAAGATTTTACTAAAGATTCTTAACTGGAGCACTGTTCATTGGGTGGGGAAATGTTGCCCCTTTTGTTACTTGCAGTTTAAATTCTAATATAGAACAGTAAGCTATTAACTATCAAAGAGCTGCATTTCCATTCATTGCAATGGCAGAAAACCTGCGACAGATCACCCGAGTGGAAGAGTAATATAGCTTTTGATTATAAGAACGTAAGGGAGTTTTAGAACCGTAAATAGAAAAATTCAGCCTGAAATTTAAAAATCAGCATCAAGAGGAATAACCTTCAATCATGTTTTACTTACAAATTCCCTTAAAAAACCATAGGTTTCACACACGTTATAGTTAGGAATTAGTCATGTAATATCTGACGTCATCAGCAGAGGATTGCGGTCGCGTGAGTTATAGTTGCCTGCACTAACTATAACGGGGGAATTTCAATGGTTTTTCACGAGTGAAATGTCCAGCTAACTATAACATGTGTGTTACCTATGGTTTTTTAAGTGAATATATATATATATATATATATATTATTTATTTTAAATATATGTTATTTTCATTGATGATCTCACAAGCATTATTATGGAATTACTGCTTTTGACTCTGATTCAAGCATGTGAATCTATCAAAGGCACCCGAATACTGGAGAAGAACAAAAGTTACTTACCTGTAAACTGTGGTTCTCCAGTATTGGTGTCTTTCATAGATTCACATGCGACCCACCCACCTCCCCTCAGAGGCTCTCCTATGCTCTTTTACTTTTTTATCACACTTGTGCTGGAAAATCTGAGAGCCTGAGCCTCTGGGGAGAACATTCTGGAGGGTGCTGTCGCCTGATTGGCTGTAGTTTGGACTCTATATAATGACTTGGACGAGTCATGAAAGTAGAAAGTTTTTTCCTATTAACTTCTAACTATTTTCCTTCCTGGTTCTAATTTACCTATGAAATGGGTATTTTATGCATATTTATTGCTATTTTTATGTACCGTGGGACTCCCACTCAGACGACGGGGAATGATTCAAGCATGTGAATCTATGAAAGACACCTATACTGGAGAACCACTGTTTACAGGTAAGTAACTTTTGTTCTTCTGCACAATATCAAGAAATCATTATCATTATTGAAGGGACAGGACTTCTGACAGAAGGGAATGGATGATGTGTGGCTGTTGAATGGTGGGTTTTAGGGTGCTTTTATGCTACCGCTCAGGGCTGAGGGCAACCCTCAGTAACAATGGGGGAAACAATCGTGCTTGGTGGTCAATGCAGCTGTTTTTCTGCAGTCAGAGACCGTTACCTAGGTGGACATTAAACTACAGACAGACAGTTGGAGCAGGATGATGACAGACTTCATCTTGGATGAAGTTGGGACACTTTTACCACCTTCGCGAAAGGTGAAGTTCTCTGGTTTTGCAGCATAAATTAAATATGTTGCTGAGACGAATTTCACAGTTGACAGGGATTGGCCATTGAAGCTATTAAATCTAAACTTCATCTGTCATGCAGAAGGTAAAATAAGTTATGTGAAGACTTAGAACATGAGTGAAAGACACACAATTGATGGACGGAATGCAGAACAAATCAAAATATTCACCCCCAGTCAAGAGATCTGGGTTAAATCCATCATTCTTTTGCTCACCATGCCACCCCAGTTTAGACCTGGCCATATGCAAATCACTCTTGACCCTGTGAATCCCGTCTTCAGCCAGGATAGCTTGATTCCAGTGGCACAGTGAGCCCAGGACCCACGTCTGGGCATACCTGGCACACTTAGGACGAGAAAGCAAAAGACACACAACTGATGGACGGAATGCAGAACAAATAAAAACATTCACCCACAGTCAAGAGATCTGGGTTAAATCCATCATTCTTTTGCACACCATGCCACCCCAGTTTAGACCTGGCCATATACAAATCAGTCTTGACACTGTGCATCATGGGAACAGTCCAGCCCGAACTGCCAAGCCAGATCCTCCCTGGACTGGAAAAAAGCATCCTAGGACCAATGTTGCCTCTAATTTATTTCCTCTGTGTGCGGCAGTGGAGGGTCTCTGTGCGCTGCAACCTTGGCCATGTGCGCCAGGAACCAGACCGCGCGCGTGTGCTGCGCCAAATGTCACTCCAAACGTTTACTTTAAAAAGTGAAAAGATGGTGCATTTTTACACATACAGGGCCACTTTAAGGGTCTTAAGGTCGGTTTGCAAATTGGATAAACACTCCATGACATGAATTGGTTACACAGGCAAGTACACTTCAGGTTTAGAAAAGCACAAGACTCCAAGGGGCATATTATCAAGAACGGCGTTAAAATTATCGCCGCTTTAGCGGCAGGAAACTGCAGCTAAAGCGGCGATAATGGGCTTGATAATATGCCCTTGAGAATTCCAATAGAAGCCCATGTTCTGGTGTGAACCTGGGCTTCTATTGGAACGCTCAAGGGCATAATATCAAGCCCATTATCGCCACTTTAGCGCCAGTTTCCTGCTGCAAAGCGGCGATAATTTTAACGCCATTCTTGATAATATGCCCCCAACGGTGGTACCAACATAAGATTTTACTAAAGATTCTTAACTGGAGCACTGTTCATTGGGTGGGGAAATGTTGCCCCTTTTGTTACTTGCAGTTTAAATTCTAATATAGAACAGTAAGCTATTAACTATCAAAGAGCTGCATTTCCATTCATTGCAATGGCAGAAAACCTGCGACAGACCACCCGAGCGGAAGAGTAATATAGCTTTTGATTATAAGAACGTAAGGGAGTTTTAGAACAGTAAATAGAAAAATTCAGCCTGAAATTTAAAAATCAGCATCAAGAGGAATAACCTTCAATCATGTTTTACTTGCAGATATGTTTAAACAAAACACAGAACAAGGCACAGTAGGGCAGCCGATTCAAGGAAGTTCCTCAAATACTAAAATAGATGCCTAAATAACAGCCAACCTCTATACGTCTCAAACCACAAAGTGACTAGCTAGAATTCAAGCTCTGCATTTTTGACCCCATACCTCCTGCTATGCTGTAGGTACCACAAGGGAGAGGGGCTGCAGCTTGCACCACACGCACTGCAGCCTCGCAGAGTAACTACATTTAATACAGTTAGTGAGAGTGTGTGTGCCAAAGTATGGGAGCGCATGCCTGAATGTGTGTGACTGGCACATTTCCAGTATAAAGCCGGCGCTGGCATAATGTTGATAATTCTTTGCAAGTTAAGGGAATCCATGTTATGATGGTGCCTACCATTTGAATAAAACTAGCTCAAGCATAAGGGTGGCATCTCCAGGCATCTATGGCACGATGATGCCTAACCCTGGGATAATGCCACCCCCCTCTTGCATAATTGCAAGGAAAAATCCAGCACTGTCAGCAGGAAATGGGAGTCTTTGCCTACACTCAAACGTGTTTTTGAGTGTGTTCTTCATCTATGTTTACACTTTGCTAACATACAAAAAATAGTTAACTAAGAATATAAGCTCTGCGCTGTTCAATCTACTAATCCAAAAACACTTCTGCCATACTCTTTACAACATACAATGCGTTTCAGCTGGGAGCTAGGAACATTGAATTGTATATGGAATTTATAAAGCGCAGCTATCACCCAACGGGTATCTTGGCGCTAGTACGTAAATCCTCAACAGGCTGTGGGGGGAAGATAACATGGACTGGCAGAGCGGCTCCCAAGTACATTAGACTCTGGGAAACAGCCATGTTTTAATCTTTTTCCTAAACTGTAGCAGATCAGACCTCTGTCTACATTCCAAAGGACCTCTTCCTCAGATTCCCTCACTGCCACCCTCCAACAGTGCCCCTCATCTTTACTTAGCCCCTCTCTCATATGCATTTCATTTGTTGTATAGCGCTACTCAGATCAGTGTAGTGTGTGTCAGTACTTTACACCACGCACACATTATACAGAGACAATGAATCATACAAGTATGTAAATCAGTCTACAGGGAATGTCACATAAGCCAATGAGGATTACAAGGTGTAGGAATCACATGTCATACATACTGGTGGGCAGTATATTTTAAGAGGGTTTGGTCTGGGGAAACACAACCTTAGGATTTAAAGAGTATTCCATGGGGATCAGCTTTACTGATAAAAATGTATATCTGCCGAAACATACTCATTTTAGCAACATTTGAATAATGAAAGACTGGGGAAGTACTAACTATATCACAAAACAAAAAAAAGCCAAGTTCTAACTATACCATTCATGTTTTTCTGCAGCTCTTTGATGACAGTTCATTGGTCACTGTCCTATGTTAGGAATGTAACTTCTGAACGGCAAGTAACACAAGGATCTCTGTGACAAAGGCAGTAACCCACTGAGCTATCCACATAAAATACAGTTCATCTGACAGACAAATGATTGCTCTCCAGCAGGATCACCAGTATTATCTGGGCCTTTTGTACTGTCTTATTGTTGTCCTGCATCGGCCATGATAATGATAAAAACTGTTTAAAGGAAGCACACACTGTGCAGATTTTAAAAAGAAAAAAAATGTAGTAACACATTCTCGTACCTACTCCATTAGTCAAACTTTGTGTCACAGCCTGATGTGATAAGCCGCTGCAGGGGTCAGGAAAGGTAAATAGGAATAAATAAACTTCTTCTCTCCTGCGCTGCATAGAAAAAGAAAAATCCACGCAGCAGAACAGTAGGCAAAGGCATTGTCAAAGAAAGGATTTGTCACCTTTCGCCATGTGGAGATGAAGGGGTGAAAAAATACACAAAGCCAGGTTAACATGTAAATGGTATTTTAAAGACCTGTGAAGTACTCGGGTGCGGCCATGATAATCTCTAAAACTGTCTGTGTGCGCCCGGGAAGCTGTCTCGTCCCGGGCTGACACACACGAGGGGGGGGGGGGGGTTGCAGCACTTTGAGCCCAATGGCGTTGCGCGCCTGCCTTCAAGCCCTCACTGCGAGGGCCAAGGCTCCTGTTTGGCTAGAACCGGGCCTGGTGGGGAAGAGTGTGGGCTTTTGTTTAAGTATTTATGTTAATCACAGCTCGTGAAGGGGCTGTGATTAACATGAATACTTAAACAAAAGCCCACAATCTGCCCCGCAAGTGCCGAAAGGCGTAAGCCCCCAAGCTCCCAAGCACCAAAGCCCGCCTTACCTTGACTCCCGAATCCCGGCACACCGCATCAAGGAAGTGAGTGATTTGCGCGCCATTCGCTTTTTTAAAGCAGCGCCGCGATTCACTCACGGGATGTCGTGGGTGTGTGCGAGCTGCACATACGGCAGTGCGCGCTCACGTTAAGAGGTGCGCGCGCGCACCTTAACGGGAACAGTGGTGGCTAGCGTTAACACTAATGACCCTGAAGAAATCACACTCTCTACAATATATCAGACCATTATGGCCCATCGTGAGGAGACAAGAGCCGAGAGCTCCAGGACTCAAGGTGCGTGTCGTAAACTTCAGAACTCTATACGCAGGATTGCAAAGACGTGCTCAGATTTCGCAGTAAGAATTGGGGAAGCAGAGACCAGAATTTCTCAGCTGGAAGACGAGTTGACCGTACAGAAAAATCTGACTGAGTCTATGAAATCCAGGAACCCAAAGTGGATAAGTAGTATCGGAATGTATAAGTTGTTAATTGGAGTGGTGGACATGGGATTCTGTTAGTTAGACTGCTGGCTGATTGTCTGCCACCTGAGCCGATTCCGGCAGATTACCTCTGCTTCAATACAAGTCAGTGGAGAAAATGCATTCTCCCCACTCTGTTTTTTTCAAATCTCCCACTTGCCTGCTTTGAAATGTGGGCATGTGGGCTATCATATCTGCAGCGCTGCCAGGGAGTCTCTCGGGATAGCAGCACTTTAAAAGTTAAAGGCAGCATTCCTGCGCCAGATCTCCAGAGATGAGTGGAGATAACCAGCAAAGTCCCACAAGAACGGAGCCGTGTGGCCATATAGGGAGGCCGGTCTCGAGACAGAGCAGCTCCAGGGAACTGGGGCAGACATGGAAGCTGCAGACACAGGCTGGCCTCGGCCCAGGGTCGGATTGGTAACACAGGCACTCGGGAAATGGCTGAAGGGCCGGTAACCGAGTTCAACTGTGGGCTGCTTTTTTGGGCAGCCTGGGGGCTGTCTGTGCTGTTAGGATGCCCCAGTGGGTGCCTGAGTGTCCTTTCTAGAGGCAGATGGGCGAAGGTATCACTCCCTTTCTCTTGCTGGGCCAGCCCATAAACGTATGCTGATTGAGCGGGGGGCAGGGGGCCTGAGCAGCAGGGGTTCTCACTTGCATTCATGTGTGGCTCAGCAGTGTGAACTAATCTGTGCATCTAAATGAAGTTAATAAAACATGCCTCCACCCCCTTTCTTTTCATAAAAGTTCACGTGTTTTGCGGAAGGCAATACACGAATGTGGGCCACTTTTTTTTGGTGTGCCAGGGCCGATTTTTGATCCCAATCCTCGGACTGTAGATGGACGAGGAGGTGCCCTGGCATGCTGGTGCCACCAGAAGAACAGAAAGCCACGTGGGTTTGAGCAGCTGGCACAGTTTAAATGTTTTCATTCATTCACACACTGCAGCGCAGTGACCTAGCGCCAAGGAGTGTGGCCGTGTCACAGGATCATCACATGGGATATATATGTTCTGCAGACAATTTACAATCCATCTGGATCGGGTACTTCAGTCCTTCCAGTGTATTGCAACCAGAGCACTTAAAAGGCAAGTTTACGTAGAATAAGCTGCAAACAGCACTGAACCTTCTTCACACATGGGCAATACATTTTAAAATAAAGTTGTGCTCCTTCGCACTTGTGTTTTCTGCACCGGCTTCATATATTCGCCGCACTCCCTCAAACCTCTGAGCCTCGTGACTGCAAAAACGGGTATCAGTTAGCTCTATCAATTCTGTAAAAGACACCACCAAAACTTTGATTCCACGCCCTCTTGCCTTATAAGATCCCTCCATTACTAAAAGCCACTGACTACGACGACACGATTCCTTTCTCCAAAACGAAGCCCTTCTCTCCTTACACTCTCACCCTCACTCACCATCATCAGTGCTCCCACAAGCACCTTACCCTCCTCCTGAAAAATCAACCAGATCCTCTCTCTATAAATGAAAACAATCTTAATGCAGGTAAATAGCTGTCCATCTACATCTCCCCCTGCAGAGATGGATGCCACCAGCTGCAAAACCCTGCTGGTGCTTAACACACCAACATTGGTTCTGCCACAGGCGCAGCATCTAGGTAGCTACAATAGTCTAAGGGTCATTAGGGTTAACGCTAGCCACCACTGTCCCCGAGTGAGCAAGTACAAATGTTAGCAGGGCCATTATCGCAGACATCCACCACAAACACACGCAAAGAAATGCAAAGGTGATGGTGCCTAAACATGAAGAGGATTCTCAGGTGGGTGGAAGCTGTGCCGGGTTTAGGGTGGTGCGAGGGTGCACGGTTACTGACAAATGGCGTCCGTTAAAGAATCCTTCACGGACAACGGGCAGACGGCCGAAATTACGTACGGTTGGTCACCCTATGCTCCAAAACAATACAGCAAGTTTAAAACCACGGCGTGTGCTTTGTAGGGTAATCGGCCTGGTTTGCAGACTTGCTGTATTGTTTTGATAGTAAAGCGAGGCTGCGGGCAGATTGAATGCTTTTATTTAAGTATCCATGTTAATCGCAGCCCCTTCACTAGCTGCGATTAACATGGACACTTAAACAAAAGCATTCAAGCTGCCCGCAGCCTCTCTTTACTATCAAAACAATACAGGAAGTTTGAAAACAAGGCCGATTACCCTACAAAGCACATGCCGTCGTTTTAAACTTGCTGTATTGTTCCGATAGTAAAGCGAGGCTGCGGGGGAGATTGCGTTGATTTTATTTAAGTATTCATGTTAATCGCAGCTCGTGAAGGGGCTGCAATTAACATAAATACTTAAATAAGGGCACACAATCTCCCCCGCAGCCTCGCTCTACTGATCAAACAATGCAGCAATCAGGGCAATACAGAAGCCCCAACAAAAGGAATTGGCTGCATTACGCTTACCTCCGCTCCCGAGTGTTCCACTGCAAAGTGGTCACTTCCGCCGCCGCCGTCCTCAGTCTGGAAATGCCCGTTTTTCGCACCGCGCGCCTTTTAAATGTGGCGGCGGCGCGAATTCTCTCGTGGGAAGTGCCATCTGTGCGCGCTGCACACATGGCACTGCACGCTCGAAGGTAGAGAAGTGCGCGCGCGCGCACGTTAGTGGGAACAGTGCCTAGGACCGGTTTCGGGGTTTCACCCCTCTTCAGCCAGGATAGCTTAATTCCAGTGGCACAGTGAGACCAGGACCCACGTCTGGGCATACCTAGCGCACTTAGGGCGAGAAAGCAAAAGACACACAATTGATGAACGGAATGCAGAAAAAATCAAAACATTCACCCCCAGTCAAGAGATCTGGGTTAAATCCATCATTCTTTTGCTCACCATGCCACCCCAGTTTAGACTTGGCCATATGCAAATCAGTCTTGACCCTGTGCCTCATGGGAACAGTCCAGCCCGAACTGCCAAGTCAGGTCCTCCCTGGACCGGAAAAAAGCATCCTAAGACCGGTTTTGGGGTTTCACCCCTCTTCAGCCAGGATAGCTTGATTCCAGTGGCACAGTGAGCCCAGGACCTACGTCTGGGCATACCTGGCGCACTTAGGGCGAGAAAGCAAAAGACACACAATTGATGGACGGAATGCAGAACAAATCAAAACATTCACCCCCAGTCAAGAGATCTGGGTTAAATCCATCATTCTTTTGCTCACCATGCCACCCCTGTTTAGACCTGGCCATATGCAAATCAGTCTTTACCATGTGCCTCATGGGAACAGTCCAGCCCAAACTGCCAAACCAGGTCCTCCAGGGCATACCTGGCGCACTTAGGGCGAGAAAGCAAAAGACACACAATTGAGGGACAGAATGCAGAACAAATCAAAACATTCACCCCCAGTCAAGAGATCTGGGTTAAATCCATCATTCTTTTGCTCACCATGCCACCTCAGTTTAGACCTGGCCATATGCAAATCAGTCTTGACCCTGTGCCTCATGGGAACAGTCTAGCCCGAACTGCCAAGCCAAGTCCTCCCTGGACCGGAAAAAAGTATCCTAGGACCAGTTTCAGGGTTTTACCCCTCTTCAGCCAGGATAGCTTGATTCCAGTGGCACAGTGAGCCCAGGACCCACGTCTGGGCATACCTGGTGCACTTAGGGCGAGAAAGCAAAAGACACACAATTGATGGACTGAATGCAGAATAAATCAAAACATTCACCCCCAGTCAAGAGATCTGGGTCAAATCCATCATTCGTTTGCTCACCATGCCACCCCAGTTTAGACCTTGGCCATATGCAAATCCGTCTTGACCCTGTGCCTCATGGGAACAGTCCAGCCCGAACTGCCAAGTCATGTCCTCCCTGGACTGGAAAAAAGCATCATAAGACCGGTTTCGGGGTTTCACCCCTCGTCAGCCAGGATAGCTTGATTCCATTGGCACAGTGAGCCCAGGACCCACGTTTGGGAATGCCTGGTGCACTTAGGGCGAGAAAGCAAAAGACGCACAATTGAAGGACGGAATGCAGAACAAATCAAAACATTCACCCCCAGTCAAGAGATCTGGGTTAAATACATCATTCTTTTGCTCACCATGGCACCCCAGTTTAGACCTGGCCATATACAAATCAGTCTTGACCCTGTGCATCATGTGAACAGTCCAGCCCGAACTGCCAAGCCAGATCCTCCCTGGACCGGAAAAAAGCATCCTAGGACCGGTTTCGAGGTTTCACCCCTCTTCAGCCAGGATAGCTTGATTCCAGTGGCACAGTGAGCCCAGGACCCACGTCTGGGCATACCTAGCGCACTTAGGGCGAGAAAGCAAAAGACACACAATTGATGGACGGAATGCAGAACAAATCAAAACATTCACCCCCAGTCAAGAGATCTGGGTTAAATCCATCATTCTTTTGCTCACCATGCCACCCCAGTTTATACCTGGCCATATGTTGTTGTTGTTGTAGTTACTTTATTCGATATATAAAAAAATATCATAAAAGTTTGATACAGTACATTTAAAAAACAGTTTAAAACCCACTACAACTATGGACTTTAGTCCTTATACAATTAAAAAGAATAAAAACAATAAATATATATATACAACATTTTCATAGACTCCCATTGGGTAATGCATTTAAACAATAGTGCTCATTGATGGTCGGGGGGGTAAATATTTATCTTATAATTGGTACACCTTAAGGAGCTTGCGTCTTAACCTCCAAGCCCAATCCAAGTATTTGGCAGTTCCAACAATGACACTAGGGACTGATGTTTCATTGTTTCATACGTCAGGATGCGCACTGCCTCCCTGGCAGAGCTAGTTCCCAGATTTTTACAGACCGGTATCAGCCATCTTGATCTTGGTTGTCGGTATGCCTGACAAGCAAACATAAAGTGGCCGATGGACTCTATGGGCGAGGCACAACCTGGGCAGCCTATCAAGCTTACGGGTGCCTTGCTCCATCTAGATTGGAACTCATAAAGCGGGAGGGTACCATATCTCATTTTAAGATAAAGGGACCTATCTTCAGGGGATTCGATCAGGTCCATAAAAAGTTCCATACTAGGTACAGGTTTCACGTCCAGGAAATTCACAGTTAGCTCTCCTCCCTGATTTCTAAGGGTATTAGTCATAACCCATTCCCAATAAATCTTTTTTATCGTTGACTTGGGTGGAGGGAGCTGGGTTTCCCAAGCCTCTTCCAGACCTATCTTCTTCAGCTCTTTTTTCAAATTCAGTACCCAGGGGATCTTACGCTCTGCTCCAAGTTTTATTAGCTCGTCCAAAGCAGAAGCATAGTGGTGGAGTTCAGGGGACCTTCTAAGCCTTGTCCAATATAATATAGGACGCAGCCTAGCCACATTGCTAATATTTTGTCTGCCGAGATCACTACGGAGAGGAACTAACGGGGTAGACAGAGGAAGCGAGAGTAAGCCTCTAAAGAACTTATTCTCCGATCTAAGCAACTCTGTTAAGTTCTCAAACCCCCAAAGTTCCGCCCCGTAGAGGGCCGCTGACATTGCCTTCCCCTCGTAGACCTTAACTGCCACAGCTATAGACCTACTGTAAGAGAGCCTCTGGTGTTTCGCTATTGCCCCTGAAGTTCTTTTATGGGCAAGAAGCATTTTTGATAAATGAGGGGCCCACTTTAGCTTATTATTTACCCTGACTCCAAGATAATCAAAAGCCTCAACTAGCTCAAGAGTGGTTTAATTGAGCTTGATATTATTCCTGAAATTTTTGGAAGGTGATAATGCCATTAGCTTAGTTTTTGATGTATTTATTTTCAAGCCCCTATTGTCACAGAATTGGGAGAAACGGGTGAGCAGTCTTTGTAGGCCCATAGGACTTTTGGATATCAACAAGGTGGCGTCAGCAAAAAGCAGGGTAGGTGTTTTCTCCCCACACAGGGTTGGTGCGTCGACCATGCCATCTCTTAAATGGTCTGCCACCCCATTAATAAAGAGAGAGAACAGTGTTGGGGCTAAAACACAACCCTGGCGGACCCCTTTCTCGACAGTTATCCTCTCCGTGAGCTGGCCCTGATGCCCCCATCTAACTTTGGCAAAATTGCCTTCATGAAGGCGTTTGAGGAGGTCCAGAATTAAGGGAGGGATGCCCAGATCGCTCAGCACCTGCCACAGCTGTAATCGTGGGACCAGGTCAAAGGCTGTTTTTAAATCAATAAATGCCAAATAGAGGCTGCCTTTTTCAATAACAACAGATTTCCAATGTATGGTATAAAATCTAAAGACCTGGTCAATGGTGCCAACTCCCTCCCTAAATCCTGCTTGAAAGTGGCTCAAAATGCCCTCCTCATCAATCCAGGCCTTAATTCTGGTCAGGAGGACTCTGCCAACCACTTTTTGTAAAACATCGATTAGACTAATCGGTCTGTAGTTGGCAGGGTCCCCCCTATCCCCTTTTTTATATATGACCACCACCTCCGCCCCCTTCCAAGAATCCGGGACTGGGCATCCTAAGGCTAAATTATTTAAAATGCGAAGAATAAATTCTGCCCACAGATCTTTATCGTGAAGCAAAAGGTCACCAGGGAGACCATCGGGTCCAGCTGCCTTTCCCGGGGATATCATATTGATTGCAGAGAGGACCTCTGATAGCCCAAACGCGGCCTCCATCTCCAAGGGTGCCGAATTCTCTATTATCGGGGTCGGCTTCTCTAAAACCACACTTTCCCCAAATGAGTAAAGGTCAGAGAAGTGTTGATACCATTGACTCCCCGTTATATGATTCGGGATTGGATCAGTCCCTCTCCTAGTGCTAACATTAATAAGACTCCAGAAGGAAGTGGAATCTTTGAGTAAGGCTGCAGCCTTTAAATACTGCCAGTGGCTTTCCTCCCACAATCGCTTCGCCTTCCTAATGGCTTCGTAGTAAATTTTCCGGGCATTAATAATGGCTGGCTGAACCCTAAGTTTTATAGCTCGAGAAAGGATCTGCCTCTTTTCCCTGCAGTCCTGTGAGAACCAAAGGTTTTCTGATTTTGGAGGGGGGCACTTTTGGTCGCCTTTTTCCTGCATCACAAAAAAGCTCCCCACCTTTGTCACAGTTTGTTGATAGACTTCTAAGAAGTCTTGGGATGAAGGGGCCTGTGAGAGACGGCCCATGAGCGTGTCCAGAGCCAGAGTACCTTCTTCCACCAGCCTTTTAATTTTTTGCAGGTCCGTCTCTCGTTTTACTACCCTTGGCCACTTAAGGCGCCTGTTACAATTGGTCAGGGCTACCTCTCTTGCCCCAGACCTCTGTTTGTTTAAGGGCTCAATGGAGGTAGTAACCGGCTCGCGCCTAAGTTGCATGGACAGCGGGCTATGGTCGCTCTCACACCTATAGACCACTTCCATGTCGATAAGATCCGGCCAGAGCTCAATGCCCAGCAAGATATAATCGATGCGCGAGGGAGCGGCAGTTCTTGTAAAAGTAGGAGCTCCCTGGCCATCTGAGCAGGTTCGTCCATTTGTAGCTCTCAGGTTAAACTCCAGTGTTAGCGCATTAAGTTGCACAGCACTCTTGGACCATTTCTTTATTAGCGGGAGGGTAAGTTGGGGTATACCCTGTTTAGAATCAGCATCTCCAATACCCAGCATGTCATCGCTGCTCAGGGGCTCAAAAGTACAATTAAAGTCCCCGGCAACGATGACATCCACCTTGGTAGTGATTGTTGTTAGTTCAGACTCGAGAGCTGATACAACGGGACTTACCCGTGCGCCTGGGGTCCCTCTGGCATAGATGTTAAATATTTCAAGGGGGGATTGGTGGTCCAGGGAGGACCTGGCCATATGCAAATCAGTCTTGACCCTGTGCCTCATGGGAACAGTTCAGCCTGAATTGCAAAGCCAGGTCCTCCCTGGACCGGAAAAAAGCATCCTAGGACCGGTTGCGGGGTTTTACTCCTCTTCAGCCAGGATAGCTTGATTCCAGTGGCACAGTGAGCCCAGGACCCACGTCTGGGCATACCTGGCGCACTTAGGGCGAGAAAGCAAAAGACACACAATTGATGGACAGAATCCAGAACAAATCAAAACATTCACCCCCATTCAAGAAATCTGGGTCCAGTCCATAATTCGTATGCTCACCATGCCACCCCAGTTTTGACCTGGCCATATGCTAATCAGTCTTGACCCTGTGCCTCATGGGAACAGTCTAGCCCAAATTGCCAAGTCAGGTCCTCCCTGGACTGGAAAAAAGCATCCTAAGACCAGTTTCGGGGTTTCACAACTCTTCAGTCAGGATAGCTTGACTCCAGTGGCACAGTGAGCCCAGGACCCACGTCTGGGCATACCTGGCGCACTTAGGGCGAGAAAGCAAAAGACACACAATTGATGGACAGAATGCAGAACAAATCAAAACATTCACCCTCAGTCAAGAGATCTGGGTTAAATCCATCATTCTTTTGCTCACCATGCCACCTCAGTTTAGACCTGGCCATATGCAAATCAGTATTGACCCTGTGCCTCATGGGAACAGTCTAGCCCGAACTGCCAAGCCAGGCCCTCCCTGGACCGAAAAAAAGTATCCTAGGACCGGTTTCAGGGTTTCACCCCTCTTCAGCCAGGATAGCTTGATTCCAGTGGCACAAAACGATGGATTGAGGTCCTGGTCTCTGTACTGGGGTGAATGTATGACATTCTGTCCATCAATAGTTCTTTTTTCATTTGTCACCCCGAGTGGGACGGGTATGCTCAGACGTGAGTCCCGTGCTCTCCATGCCACTGGAATCAAGCTATCCTGGCTGAAGAGGGGTGAAACCCCGGATCCGGTCCTAGGATGCTTGTTTGCAGTTCAGGGAGGACCTGGCCTGGCAGTTCGGGCTGGACTGTTCCCATTGGGCACAGGGTGAAGACTGATTTGCATATGGCTGGGTCCAAACTGGAATGGCATCGTGAGCAAAAAAACGATGGATTTAGGCCCAGATCTCTGTACTGGGTGAATGTATGACATTGTTCTGCATTCTGTCCATCAATAGTTCTTTTTGCATTTGTCACCCCGAGAGGGACGGGTATGGTCAGACGTGAGTCCTGTGCTCTCCATGCCACTGGAATCAAGCTATCCTGGCTGAAGAGGGGTGAAACCCCGAAACCGGCCCTAGGATGCTTGTTTCCAGTTCAGGGAGGACCTGGCCTGGCAGTTCGGGCTGGACTGTTCCCATTGGGTACAGGGTCAAGACTGATTTGCATATGGCTGGGTCCAAACTGGAATGGCATGGTGAGCAAAAAAAAGATGGATTTAGGCCCAGATCTCTGTACTGGGGTGAATGTATGACATTGTTCTGCATTCTGTCCATCAATAGTTCTTTTTGCATTTGTCACCCCGAGTGAGACGGGTATGCTCAGACGTGAGTCCCTTGCTCTCCATGCCACTCGAATCAAGCAATCCTGGATGAAGAGGGGTGAAACCCCAACACCGGTCCTAGGATGCTTTTTTGCAGTCCAGAGAGGACCTGGCCTGGGAGTTCTGGCTGGACTGTTCCCATTGGGCACAGGGTGAAGACAGATTTGCATATGGCTGGGTGCAAACTGGAATGGCATGGTGAGCAAAAAAACGATGGATTTAGGCCCAGATCTCTGTACTGGGTGAATGTATGACATTGTTCTGCATTCTGTCCATCAATAGTTTTTTTTGCATTTGTCACCCCGAGTGGGATGGGCATGCTCAGACGTGAGTCCCGTACTCTCCATGCCACTGGAATCGAGCTATCCTGGCTGAAGAGGGGTGAAACCCCGATACTGGTCCTAGGATGCTTGTTTCTAGTCCAGGGATGACCTAGCCTGGCAGTTCCTCCTGGACTGTTCCCATTGGGCACAGGGTCAAGACTGATTTGCATATGGCTGGGTCCAAACTGGAATGGCATGGTGAGCAAAAAAACGATGGACTTTGGCCCAGATCTCTGTACTGGGGTGAATGTATGACATTGTTCTGCATTCTTTCCATCAATACTTCTTTTTGTATTTGTCACCCCTGGTGGGACAGGAATGCTCAGACGTGAGTCCTGTGCTATCCATGCCACTGGAATCAAGCTATCCTGGCTGAAGACGGGTAAAACTCCGAAACCGGTCCTAGGATGCTTGTTTCCAGTCCAGGGAGGACTTGGCCTGACAGTTCGGGCTGGACTTTTCCCATTGGGCACAGGGTCAAGACTGATTTCCATATGGCTGTGTCCAAACTGGAAGGGCATGGTGAGCAAAAAAACGATGGATTTAGGCCCAGATCTCTGTACTGGGGTGAATGTATGACATTGTTTGCATTCTGTACATCAATACTTCTTTTTGCATTTGTCACCCCAGGTGGGACGGGAATGCTCAGACGTGAGTCCCGTGCTCTCCATGCTTCTGGTAATCAAGCTATCCTGGCTGAAGAAGCGTGAAAACCCGAAACCGGTCCTAGGATGCTTGTTTCCAGTCCAGGGAGGACCTGGCCTGGCAGTTCGGGCTGGACTGTTCCCATTGGGCACAGGGTCAAGACTGATTTCCATATGGCTGGGTCCAAACTGGAATGGCATGGTGAGCAAAAAAAAGATGGATTTAGGCCCAGATCTCTGTACTGGGGTGAATGTATAACATTGTTCTGCATTCTGTCCATCAATAGTTCTTTTTGCATTTGTCACCCCGAGTGGGACGGGTATGCTCAGACGTGAGTCCCGTGCTCTCCATACCACCTTAATCAAGCTATCCTGGCTGAAGTGGGGTGAAACCCCGAAACCGGTCCTAGGATGCTTGCTTCCAGTCCAGGGAGGACCTGGCCTGGCAGTTCGTGCTGGACTGTTCCCATTGGGCACAGGGTCAAGACTGATTTGCATATGGCTGGGTCCAAACTGGAATGGCATGGTGACCATAAACACTATGGAATTAGGCCCAGATCTCTGTACTGGGGTGAATGTATGACATTTTTCTGCATTCTGTCCATCAATAGTTATTTTTGTATTTGTCACCCCGAGTGGGACGGGTATGCTTAGATGTGAGTCCCGTGCTCTCCATGCCACTGGAATCAAGCTATCCTGGCTGAAGAGGGCTGAATCCTCCGAAACCAGTCCTAGAATGCTTGTTTCCAGTCCAGGGAGGACCTGGCCTTGCAGTTCCGCCTCGACTGTTCCCATTGGGCACAGGGTCAAGACTGATTTGCATATGGCTGGGTCCAAACTGGAATGGCATGGTGAGCAAAAAAACGATGGATTTAGGCCCAGATCTCTGTACTGGGGTGAATGTATGACATTGTTCTGCATTCTGTCCATCAATAGTTCTTTTTGCATTTGTCACCCCGAGTGAGACGGGTATGCTCAGACGTGAGTCCCGTGCTCTCCATGCCACTCGAATCAAGCAATCCTGGATGAAGAGGGGTGAAACCCCGACACCGGTCCTAGGATGCTTTTTTGCAGTCCAGGGAGGACCTGGCCTGGCAGTTCTGGCTGGACTGTTCCCATTGGGCACAGGGTGAAGACAGATTTGCATATGGCTGGGTCCAAACTGGAATGGCATGGTGAGCAAAAAAACGATGGATTTAGGCCCAGATCTCTGTACTGGGTGAATGTATGACATTGTTCTGCATTCTGTCCATCAATAGTTTTTTTTGCATTTGTCACCCCGAGTGGGACGGGCATGCTCAGACATGAGTCCCGTACTCTCCATGCCACTGGAATCGAGCTATCCTGGCTGAAGAGGGGTGAAACCCCGATACTGGTCCTAGGATGCTTGTTTCTAGTCCAGGAATGACCTAGCCTGGCAGTTCCTCCTGGACTGTTCCCATTGGGCACAGGGTCAAGACTGATTTGCATATGGCTGGGTCCAAACCTGAATTGGCATGGTGAGCAAAAAAACGATGGACTTAGGCCCAGATCTCTGTACTGGGGTGAATGTATGACATTGTTCTGCATTCTGTCCATCAATACTTCTTTTTGTATTTGTCACCCCTGGTGGGACGGGAATGCTCAGACGTGAGTCCTGTGCTACCCATGCCACTGGAATCAAGCTATCCTGGCTGAAGACGGGTAAAACTCCGAAACCGGTCCTAAGATGCTTGTTTCCAGTCCAGGGAGGACCTGGCCTGGCAGTTCGGGCTGGACTTTTCCCATTGGGCACAGGGTCAAGACTGATTTCCATATGGCTGTGTCCAAACTGGAATGGTATGGTGAGCAAAAAAACGATGGATTTAGGCCCAGATCTCTGTACTGGGGTGAATGTATGACATTATTCTGCATTCTGTCCATAAATAATTCTTTTTGCATTTGTCACCCCGAGTGGGACGGGTATGCTCAGACGTGAGTCCCATGCTCTCCATGCCACTGGAATCAAGCTATCCTGGCTGAAGAGGGGTGAAACCCCGAGTCTGGTCCTAGGATGCTTGTTTCTAATCCAGGGATGACCTAGCCTGGCAGTTCCTCCTGGACTGTTCCCATTGGGCACAGGGTCAAGACTGATTTGCATATGGCTGGGTCCAAACTGGAATGGCATGGTGAGCAAAAAAACGATGGACTTAGGCTCAGATCTCTGTACTGGGGTGAATGTATGACATTGTTCTGCATTCTGTCCATCAATACTTCTTTTTGCATTTGTCACCCCAGGTGGGACGGGAATGCTCAGACGTGAGTCCCGTGCTCTCCATGCTACTGGAAATCAAGCTATCCTGGCTGAAGACGGGTGAAAACCCGAAACCGGTCCTAGGATGCTTGTTTCCAGTCCAGGGAGGACCTGGCCTGGCAGTTCGGGCTGGACTGTTCCCATTGGGCACAGGGTCAAGACTGATTTCCATATGGCTGGGACCAAACTGGAATGGCATGGTGAGCAAAAAAAAGATGGATTTAGGCCCAGATCTCTGTACTGGGGTGAATGTATGACATTGTTCTGCATTCTGTCCATCAATAGTTCTTTTTGCATTTGTCACCCCGAGTGGTACGGGTATGCTCAGACGTGAGTCCCGTGCTCTCCATACCACCCTAATCAAGCTATCCTGGCTGAAGTGGGGTGAAACCCCGAAACCGGTCCTAGGATGCTTGCTTCCAGTCCAGGGAGGACCTTGCCTGGCAGTTCGTGCTGGACTGTTCCCATTGGGCACAGGGTCAAGACTGATTTGCATATGGCTGGGTCCAAACCTGAATGGCATGGTGAGCAAAAAAACGATGGACTTAGGCCCAGATCTCTGTACTGGGGTGAATGTATGACATTGTTCTGCATTCTGTCCATCAATACTTCTTTTTGTATTTGTCACCCCTGGTGGGACGGGAATGCTCAGACGTGAGTCCTGTGCTTCCCATGCCACTGGAATCAAGCTATCCTGGCTGAAGACGGGTAAAACTCAGAAACCGGTCCTAAGATGCTTGTTTCCAGTCCAGGGAGGACCTGGCCTGGCAGTTCGGGCTGGACTTTTCCCATTGGGCACAGGGTCAAGACTGATTTCCATATGGCTGTGTCCAAACTGGAATGGTATGGTGAGCAAAAAAACGATGGATTTAGGCCCAGATCTCTGTACTGGGGTGAATGTATGACATTATTCTGCATTCTGTCCATAAATAATTCTTTTTGCATTTGTCACCCCGAGTGGGACGGGTATGCTCAGACGTGAGTCCCATGCTCTCCATGCCACTGGAATCAAGCTATCCTGGCTGAAGAGGGGTGAAACCCCGAGTCTGGTCCTAGGATGCTTGTTTCTAATCCAGGGATGACCTAGCCTGGCAGTTCCTCCTGGACTGTTCCCATTGGGCACAGGGTCAAGACTGATTTGCATATGGCTGGGTCCAAACTGGAATGGCATGGTGAGCAAAAAAACGATGGACTTAGGCTCAGATCTCTGTACTGGGGTGAATGTATGACATTGTTCTGCATTCTGTCCATCAATACTTCTTTTTGCATTTGTCACCCCAGGTGGGACGGGAATGCTCAGACGTGAGTCCCGTGCTCTCCATGCTACTGGAAATCAAGCTATCCTGGCTGAAGACGGGTGAAAACTCGAAACCGGTTCTAGGATGCTTGTTTCCAGTCCAGGGAGGACCTGGCCTGGCAGTTCGGGCTGGACTGTTCCCATTGGGCACAGGGTCAAGACTGATTTCCATATGGCTGGGTCCAAACTGGAATGGCATGGTGAGCAAAAAAAAGATGGATTTAGGCCCAGATCTCTGTACTGGGGTGAATGTATGACATTGTTCTGCATTCTGTCCATCAATAGTTCTTTTTGCATTTGTCACCCCGAGTGGTACGGGTATGCTCAGACGTGAGTCCCGTGCTCTCCATACCACCCTAATCAAGCTATCCTGGCTGAAGTGGGGTGAAACCCCGAAACCGGTCCTAGGATGCTTGCTTCCAGTCCAGGGAGGACCTGGCCTGGCAGTTCGTGCTGGACTGTTCCCATTGGGCACAGGGTGAAGACAGATTTGCATATGGCTGGGTCCAAACTGGAATGGCATGGTGAGCAAATAAACGATGGATTTAGGCCCAGATCTTTGTACTGGGTGAATGTATTACATTGTCCTGCATTCTGTCCATCAATAGTTTTTTTTGCATTTGTCACCCCGAGTGGGACGGGCATGCTCAGACGTGAGTCCCGTACTCTCCATGCCACTGGAATCGAGCTATCCTGGCTGAAGAGGGGTGAAACCCCGATACTGATCCTAGGATGCTTGTTTCTAGTCCAGGGATGACCTAGCCTGGCAGTTCCTCCTGGACTGTTCCCATTGGGCACAGGGTCAAGACTGATTTGCATATGGCTGGGTCCAAACTGGAATGGCATGGTGAGCAAAAAAACGATGGACTTTGGCCCAGATCTCTGTACTGGGGTGAATGTATGACATTGTTCTGCATTCTTTCCATCAATACTTCTTTTTGTATTTGTCACCCCTGGTGGGACGGGAATGCTCAGACGTGAGTCCTGTGCTATCCATGCCACTGGAATCAAGCTATCCTGGCTGAAGACGGGTAAAACTGCGAAACCGGTCCTAGGATGCTTGTTTCCAGTCCAGGGAGGACTTGGCCTGGCAGTTCGGGCTGGACTTTCCCATTGGGCACAGGGTGAAGACAGATTTGCATATGGCTGGGTCCAAACTGGAATGGCATGGTGAGCAAAAAAACGATGGATTTAGGCCCAGATCTCTGTACTGGGGTAAATGTATGACATTGTTCTGCATTCTGTCCATCAATAGTTCTTTTTGCATTTGTCACCCCGAGTGGGACGGGTATGCTCAGACGTGAGTCCCGTGCTCTCCATACCACCCTAATCAAGCTATCCTGGCTGAAGTGGGGTGAAACCCCGAAACCGGTCCTAGGATGCTTGCTTCCAGTCCAGGGAGGACCTTGCCTGGCAGTTCGTGCTGGACTGTTCCCACTGGGCACAGGGTCAAGACTGATTTGCATATGGCTGGGTCCAAACTGGAATGGCATGGTGACCAAAAACACTATGGAATTAGGCCCAGATCTCTGTACTGGGGTGAATGTATGACATTTTTCTGCATTCTGTCCATCAATAGTTATTTTTGTATTTGTCACCCCGAGTGGGACGGCTATGCTTAGATGTGAGTCCCGTGCTCTCCATGCCACTGGAATCAAGCTATCCTGGCTGAAGAGGGGTGAATCCTCCGAAACCAGTCCTAGAATGCTTGTTTCCAGTCCAGGGAGGACCTGGCCTTGCAGTTCCGCCTGGACTGTTCCCATTGGGCACAGGGTCAAGACTGATTTGCATATGGCTGGGTCCAAACTGGAATGGCACGGTGAGCAAAAAAACGATGGATTTAGGCCCAGATCTCTTTACTGGGGTGAATGTATGACATTGTTCTGCATTCTGTCCATCAATAGTTCTTTTTGCATTTGTCACCCCGAGTGAGACGGGTATGCTCAGACGTGAGTCCCGTGCTCTCCATGCCACTCGAATCAAGCAATCCTGGATGAAGAGGGGTGAAACCCCGACACCGGTCCTAGGATGCTTTTTTGCAGTCCAGGGAGGACCTGGCCTGGCAGTTCTGGCTGGACTGTTCCCATTGGGCACAGGTTGAAGACAGATTTGCATATGGCTGGGTCCAAACTGGAATGGCATGGTGAGCAAAAAAACGATGGATTTAGGCCCAGATCTCTGTACTGGGTGAATGTATGACATTGTTCTGCATTCTGTCCATCAATACTTCTTTTTGTATTTGTCACCCCTGGTGGGACGGGAATGCTCAGACGTGAGTCCTGTGCTATCCATGCCACTGGAATCAAGCTATCCTGGCTGAAGAGCGGTTAAACCCCGATACTGGTCCTAGGATGCTTGTTTCTAGTCCAGGAATGACCTAGCCTGGCAGTTCCTCCTGGACTGTTCCCATTGGGCACAGGGTCAAGACTGATTTGCATATGGCTGGGTCCAAGCTGGAATGGCATGGTGAGCAAAAAAACGATGGACTTAGGCCCAGATCTCTGTACTGGGGTGAATGTATGACATTGTTCTGCATTCTGTCCATCAATACTTCTTTTTGTATTTGTCACCCCTGGTGGGACGGGAATGCTCAGACGTGAGTCCTGTGCTATCCATGCCACTGGAATCAAGCTATCCTGGCTGAAGACGGGTAAAACTCCGAAACCGGTCCTAAGATGCTTGTTTCCAGTCCAGGGAGGACTTGGCCTGGCAGTTCGGGCTGGACTTTTCCCATTGGGCACAGGGTCAAGACTGATTTCCATATGGCTGTGTCCAAACTGGAATGGTATGGTGAGCAAAAAAACGATGGATTTAGGCCCAGATCTCTGTACTGGGGTGAATGTATGACATTATTCTGCATTCTGTCCATAAATAATTCTTTTTGCATTTGTCACCCCGAGTGGGACGGGTATGCTCAGACGTGAGTCCCATGCTCTCCATGCCACTGGAATCAATCTATCCTGGCTGAAGAGGGGTGAAACCCCGAGTCTGGTCCTAGGATGCTTGTTTCTAGTCCAGGGATGACCTAGCCTGGCAGTTCCTCCTGGACTGTTCCCATTGTGCACAGGGTCAAGACTGATTTGCATATGGCTGGGTCCAAACTTGAATGGCATGGTGAGCAAAAAAACGATGGACTTAGGCCCAGATCTCTGTACTGGGGTGAATGTATGACATTGTTCTGCATTCTGTCCATCAATACTTCTTTTTGTATTTGTCACCCCTCGTGGGACGGGAATGCTCAGACGTGAGTCCTGTGCTATCCATGCCACTGGAATCAAGCTATCCTGGCTGAAGACGGGTAAAACTCTGAAACCGGTCCTAGGATGCTTGTTTCCAGTCCAGGGAGGACCTGGCCTGGCAGTTCGGGCTGGACTTTTCCCATTGGGCACAGGGTCAAGACTGATTTCCATATGGCTGTGTCCAAACTGGAATGGTATGGTGAGCAAAAAAACGATGGATTTAGACCCAGATCTCTGTACTGGGGTGAATGTATGACATTATTCTGCATTCTGTCCATAAATAATTCTTTTGGCATTTGTCACCCCGAGTGGGACGGGTATGCTCAGACGTGAGTCCCATGCTCTCCATGCCACTGGAATCAATCTATCCTGGCTGAAGAGGGGTGAAACCCCGAGTCTGGTCCTAGTATGCTTGTTTCTAGTCCAGGGATGACCTAGCCTGGCAGTTCCTCCTGGACTGTTCCCATTGTGCACAGGGTCAAGACTGATTTGCATATGGCTGGGTCCAAACTTGAATGGCATGGTGAGCAAAAAAACGATGGACTTAGGCCCAGATCTCTGTACTGGGGTGAATGTATGACATTGTTCTGCATTCTGTCCATCAATACTTCTTTTTGTATTTGTCACCCCTGGTGGGACGGGAATGCTCAGACGTGAGTCCTGTGCTATCCATGCCACTGGAATCAAGCTATCCTGGCTGAAGACGGGTAAAACTCTGAAACCGGTCCTAGGATGCTTGTTTCCAGTCCAGGGAGGACCTGGCCTGGCAGTTCGGGCTGGACTTTTCCCATTGGGCACAGGGTCAAGACTGATTTCCATATGGCTGTGTCCAAACTGGAATGGCATGGTGAGCAAAAAAACGATGGATTTAGGCTCAGATCTCTGTACTGGGGTGAATGTATGACATTGTTCTGCATTCTGTCCATCAATACTTCTTTTTGCATTTGTCACCCCAGGTGGGACGGGAATGCTCAGACGTGAGTCCCGTGCTCTCCATGCTACTGGAAATCAAGCTATCCTGGCTGAAGACGGGTGAAAACCCGAAACCGGTCCTAGGATGCTTGTTTCCAGTCCAGGGAGGACCTGGCCTGGCAGTTCGGGCTGGACTGTTCCCATTGGGCACAGGGTCAAGACTGATTTCCATATGGCTGGGTCCAAACTGGAATGACATGGTGAGCAAAAAAACGATGGATTTAGGCCCAGATCTCTGTACTGGGTGAATGTATGACATTGTTCTGCATTCTGTCCATCAATAGTTTTTTTTGCATTTGTCACCCCGAGTGGGACGGGCATGCTCAGACGTGAGTCCCGTACTCTCCATGCCACTGGAATCGAGCTATCATGGCTGAAGAGGGGTGAAACCCCGATACTGGTCCTAGGATGCTTGTTTCCAGTCCAGGGAGGACCTGGCCTGGCAGTTCGGGCTGGACTGTTCCCATTGGGCACAGGGTCAAGACTGATTTCCATATGGCTGGGTCCAAACTGGAATGGCATGGTGAGCAAAAAAACGATGGATTTAGGCCCAGATCTCTGTACTGGGGTGAATGTATGACATTTTTCTGCATTCTGTGCATCAATACTTCTTTTTGCATTTGTCACCCCAGGTGGGACGGGAATGCTCAGACGTGAGTCCCATGCACTCCATGCTACTGGAATCAAGCTATCCTGGCTGAAGACGGGTGAAAACCCGAAACCGGTCCTAGGATGCTTGTTTCCAGTCCAGGGAGGACCTGGCCTGGCAGTTCGGGCTGGACTGTTCCCATTGGGCACAGGGTCAAGACTGATTTCCATATGGCTGGGTCCAAACTGGAATGGCATGGTGAGCAAAAAAACGATGGATTTAGGCCCAGATTTCTGTACTGGGGTGAATGTATGACATTGTTCTGCATTCTGTCCATCAATAGTTCTTTTTGCATTTGTCACCCCGAGTGGGACGGGTATGCTCAGACGTGAGTCCCGTGCTCTCCATACCACCCTAATCAAGCTATCCTGGCTGAAGTGGGGTGAAACCCCGAAACCGGTCCTAGGATGCTTGCTTACAGTCCAGGGAGGACCTGGCCTGGCAGTCCGTGCTGGCTCTGTTCCCATTGGCACAGGGTCAAGACTGATTTGCATATGGCTGGGTCCAAACTGGAATGGCATGGTGACCAAAAACACTATGGAATTAGGCCCAGATCTCTGTACTGGGGTGAATGTATGACATTTTTCTGCATTCTGCCCATCAATAGTTATTTTTGTATTTGTCACCCCGAGTGGGACGGGTATGCTTAGATGTGAGTCCCGTGCTCTCCATGCCACAAGAATCAAGCTATCCTGGCTGAAGAGGGGTGAATCTTCCGAAACCGGTCCTAGAATGCTTGTTTCCAGTCCAGGGAGGACCTGGCCTTGCAGTTCCGCCTCGACTGTTCCCATTGGGCACAGGGTCAAGACTGATTTGCATATGGCTGGGTCCAAACTGGAGTGGCATGGTGAGCAAAAAAACGATGGATTTAGGCCCAGATCTCTGTACTGGGGTGAATGTATGACATTGTTCTGCATTCTGTCCATCAACAGTTCTTTTTGCATTTGTCACCCCGAGTGGGACGGGTATCCTCAGAGGTGAGTCCCGTGCTCTCCATGCCACTGGAATCAAGCTATCCTGGCTGAAGAGGGGTGAAACCCCGAAACCGGTTCTAGGATGCTTATTTCCAGTCCAGGGAGGACCTGGCCTGGCAGTTCCACCTGGACTGTTCCCATTGGGCACAGGGTCCAGACTGATTTCCATATGGCTGTGTCCAAACTGGAATGGCATGGTGAGCAAAAAAACGATGGACTTATGCCCAGATCTCTGTACTGGGGTGAATGTATGACATTATTCTGCATTCTGTCCATAAATAATTATTTTTGCATTTGTCACCCCGAGTGGGACGGGTATGCTCAGACGTGAGTCCCGTGCTCTCCATGCCACTGGAATCAAGCTATCCTGGCTGAACAGGGGTGGAACCCCGAAACCGGTCCTAGGATGCTTGTTTCCAGTCCAGGGAGGACCTGGCCTGGCAGTTCGTGCTGGACTGTTCCCATTGGGTACAGGGTCAAGACTGATTTGCATATGGCTGGGTCCAAACTGGAATGGCATGGTGAGCAAAAAAAAGATGGATTTAGGCCCAGATCTCTGTACTGGGGTGAATGTATGACATTGTTCTGCATTCTGTCCATCAATAGTTATTTTTGTATTTGTCACCCCGAGTGGGACGGGTATGCTTAGATGTGAGTCCCGTGCTCTCCATGCCACTGGAATCAAGCTATCCTGGCTGAAGAGGGGTGAATCCTCCGAAACCAGTCCTAGAATGCTTGTTTCCAGTCCAGGGAGGACCTGGCCTTGCAGTTCCGCCTCAACTGTTCCCATTGGGCACAGGGTCAAGACTGATTTGCATATGGCTGGGTCCAAACTGGAATGGCATGGTGAGCAAAAAAATGATGGATTTAGGCCCAGATCTCTGTACTGGGGTGAATGTATGACATTGTTCTGCATTCTGTCCATCAATAGTTCTTTTTGCATTTGTCACACTGAGTGAGACGGGTATGCTCAGACGTGAGTCCCGTGCTCTCCATGCAACTCGAATCAAGCAAACCTGGATGAAGAGGGGTGAAACCCCGACACCGGTCCTAGGATGCTTTTTAGCAGTCCAGGGAGGACCTGGCCTGGCAGTTCTGGCTGGACTGTTCCCATTGGGCACAGGGTGAAGACAGATTTGCATATGGCTGGGTCCAAACTGGAATGGCATGGTGAGCAAAAAAACGATGGATTTAGGCCCAGATCTCTGTACTGGGTGAATGTATGACATTGTTTTGCATTCTGTCCATCAATAGTTTTTTTTGCATTTGTCACCCCGAGTGGGACGGGCATGCTCAGACGTGAGTCCCGTACTCTCCATGCCACTGGAATCGAGCTATCCTGGCTGAAGAGGGGTGAAACCCCGATACTGGTCCTAGGATGCTTGCTTCTAGTCCAGGGATGACCTAGCCTGGCAGTTCCTCCTGGACTGTTCCCATTGGGCACAGGGTCAAGACTGATTCGCATATGGCTGGGTCCAAACTGGAATGGCATGGTGAGCAAAAAAACGATGGACTTAGGCCCAGATCTCTGTACTGGGGTGAATGTATGACATTGTTCTGCATTCTGTCCATCAATACTTCTTTATGTATTTGTCACCCCTGGTGGGACGGGAATGCTCAGACGTGAGTCCTGTGCTATCCATGCCACTGGAATCAAGCTATCCTGGCTGAAGACGGGTAAGACTCCGAAACCGGTCCTAGGATGCTTGTTTCCAGTCCAGGGAGGACCTGGCCTGGTACTTCGGGCTGGACTTTTCCCATTGGGCACAGGGTCAAGACTGATTTCCATATGGCTGTGTCCAAACTGGAATGGTATGGTGAGCAAAAAAACGATGGATTTAGGCCCAGATCTCTGTACTGGGGTGAATGTATGACAATTTTCTGCATTCTGTCCATAAATAATTCTTTTTGCATTTGTCACCCCGAGTGGGACGGGTATGCTCAGACGTGAGTCCCATGCTCTCCATGCCAGTGGAATCAAGCTATCCTGGCTAAAGAGGGGTGAAACCCCGAGTCTGGTCCTAGGATGCTTGTTTCTAGTCCAGGGATGACCTAGCCTGGCAGTTCCTCCTGGACTGTTCCCATTGGGCACAGGGTCAAGACTGATTTGCATATGGCTGGGTCCAAACTGAAATGGTATGGTGAGCAAAAAAACGATGGACTTTGGCCCAGATCTCTGTACTGGGGTGAATGTATGACATTATTCTGCATTCTGTCCATAAATAATTCTTTTTGCATTTGTCACCCCGAGTGGGACGGGTATGCTCAGACGTGAGTCCCGTGCTCTCCATGCCACTGGAATCAAGCTATCCTGGCTGAACAGGGGTGGAACCCCGAAACCGGTCCTAGGATGCTTGTTTCCAGTCCAGGGAGGACCTGGCCTGGCAGTTCGTGCTGGACTGTTCCCATTGGGTACAGGGTCAAGACTGATTTGCATATGGCTGGGTCCAAACTGGAATGGCATGGTGAGCAAAAAAAAGATGGATTTAGGCCCAGATCTCTGTACTGGGGTGAATGTATGACATTGTTCTGCATTCTGTCCATCAATAGTTATTTTTGTATTTGTCACCCCGAGTGGGACGGGTATGCTTAGATGTGAGTCCCGTGCTCTCCATGCCACTGGAATCAAGCTATCCTGGCTGAAGAGGGGTGAATCCTCCGAAACCAGTCCTAGAATGCTTGTTTCCAGTCCAGGGAGGACCTGGCCTTGCAGTTACGCCTCAACTGTTCCCATTGGGCACAGGGTCAAGACTGATTTGCATATGGCTGGGTCCAAACTGGAATGGCATGGTGAGCAAAAAAATGATGGATTTAGGCCCAGATCTCTGTACTGGGGTGAATGTATGACATTGTTCTGCATTCTGTCCATCAATAGTTCTTTTTGCATTTGTCACACTGAGTGAGACGGGTATGCTCAGACGTGAGTCCCGTGCTCTCCATGCAACTCGAATCAAGCAAACCTGGATGAAGAGGGGTGAAACCCCGACACCGGTCCTAGGATGCTTTTTAGCAGTCCAGGGAGGACCTGGCCTGGCAGTTCTGGCTGGACTGTTCCCATTGGGCACAGGGTGAAGACAGATTTGCATATGGCTGGGTCCAAACTGGAATGGCATGGTGAGCAAAAAAACGATGGATTTAGGCCCAGATCTCTGTACTGGGTGAATGTATGACATTGTTTTGCATTCTGTCCATCAATAGTTTTTTTTGCATTTGTCACCCCGAGTGGGACGGGCATGCTCAGACGTGAGTCCCGTACTCTCCATGCCACTGGAATCGAGCTATCCTGGCTGAAGAGGGGTGAAACCCCGATACTGGTCCTAGGATGCTTGCTTCTAGTCCAGGGATGACCTAGCCTGGCAGTTCCTCCTGGACTGTTCCCATTGGGCACAGGGTCAAGACTGATTCGCATATGGCTGGGTCCAAACTGGAATGGCATGGTGAGCAAAAAAACGATGGACTTAGGCCCAGATCTCTGTACTGGGGTGAATGTATGACATTGTTCTGCATTCTGTCCATCAATACTTCTTTTTGTATTTGTCACCCCTGGTGGGACGGGAATGCTCAGACGTGAGTCCTGTGCTATCCATGCCACTGGAATCAAGCTATCCTGGCTGAAGACGGGTAAGACTCCGAAACCGGTCCTAGGATGCTTGTTTCCAGTCCAGGGAGGACCTGGCCTGGTACTTCGGGCTGGACTTTTCCCATTGGGCACAGGGTCAAGACTGATTTCCATATGGCTGTGTCCAAACTGGAATGGTATGGTGAGCAAAAAAACGATGGATTTAGGCCCAGATCTCTGTACTGGGGTGAATGTATGACAATTTTCTGCATTCTGTCCATAAATAATTCTTTTTGCATTTGTCACCCCGAGTGGGACGGGTATGCTCAGACGTGAGTCCCATGCTCTCCATGCCAGTGGAATCAAGCTATCCTGGCTAAAGAGGGGTGAAACCCCGAGTCTGGTCCTAGGATGCTTGTTTCTAGTCCAGGGATGACCTAGCCTGGCAGTTCCTCCTGGACTGTTCCCATTGGGCACAGGGTCAAGACTGATTTGCATATGGCTGGGTCCAAACTGAAATGGCATGGTGAGCAAAAAAACGATGGACTTTGGCCCAGATCTCTGTACTGGGGTGAATGTATGACATTGTTCTGCATTCTGTCCATCAATACTTCTTTTTGCATTTGTCACCCCAGGTGGGACGGGAATGCTCAGACGTGAGTCCCGTGCTCTCCATGCTACTGGAAATCAAGCTATCCTGGCTGAAGAAGGGTGAAAACCCGAAACCGGTCCTATGATGCTTGTTTCCAGTCCAGGGAGGACCTGGCCTGGCAGTTCGGGCTGGACTGTTCCCATTGGGCACAGGGTCAAGACTGATTTGCATATGGCTGGGTCCAAACTGGAATGGCATGGTGAGCAAAAAAAGAGATGGATTTAGGCCCAGATCTCTGTACTGGGGTGAATGTATGACATTGTTCTGCATTCTGTCCATCAATAGTTCTTTTTGCATTTGTCACCCCGAGTGAGACGGGTATGCTCAGACGTGAGTCCCGTGCTCTCCATGCCACTCGAATCAAGCAATCCTGGATGAAGAGGGGTGAAACCCCGACACCGGTCCTAGGATGCTTTTTAGCAGTCCAGGGAGGACCTGGCCTGGCAGTTCTGGCTGGACTGTTCCCATTGGGCACAGGGTGAAGACAGATTTGCATATGGCTGGGTCCAAACTGGAATGGCATGGTGAGCAAAAAAACGATGGATTTAGGCCCAGATCTCTGTACTGGGTGAATGTATGACATTGTTTTGCATTCTGTCCATCAATAGTTTTTTTTGCATTTGTCACCCCGAGTGGGACGGGCATGCTCAGACGTGAGTCCCGTACTCTCCATGCCACTGGAATCGAGCTATCCTGGCTGAAGAGGGGTGAAACCCCGATACTGGTCCTAGGATGCTTGCTTCTAGTCCAGGGATGACCTAGCCTGGCAGTTCCTCCTGGACTGTTCCCATTGGGCACAGGGTCAAGACTGATTCGCATATGGCTGGGTCCAAACTGGAATGGCATGGTGAGCAAAAAAACGATGGACTTAGGCCCAGATCTCTGTACTGGGGTGAATGTATGACATTGTTCTGCATTCTGTCCATCAATACTTCTTTTTGTATTTGTCACCCCTGGTGGGACGGGAATGCTCAGACGTGAGTCCTGTGCTATCCATGCCACTGGAATCAAGCTATCCTGGCTGAAGACGGGTAAGACTCCGAAACCGGTCCTAGGATGCTTGTTTCCAGTCCAGGGAGGACCTGGCCTGGTACTTCGGGCTGGACTTTTCCCATTGGGCACAGGGTCAAGACTGATTTCCATATGGCTGTGTCCAAACTGGAATGGTATGGTGAGCAAAAAAACGATGGATTTAGGCCCAGATCTCTGTACTGGGGTGAATGTATGACAATTTTCTGCATTCTGTCCATAAATAATTCTTTTTGCATTTGTCACCCCGAGTGGGACGGGTATGCTCAGACGTGAGTCCCATGCTCTCCATGCCAGTGGAATCAAGCTATCCTGGCTAAAGAGGGGTGAAACCCCGAGTCTGGTCCTAGGATGCTTGTTTCTAGTCCAGGGATGACCTAGCCTGGCAGTTCCTCCTGGACTGTTCCCATTGGGCACAGGGTCAAGACTGATTTGCATATGGCTGGGTCCAAACTGAAATGGCATGGTGAGCAAAAAAACGATGGACTTTGGCCCAGATCTCTGTACTGGGGTGAATGTATGACATTGTTCTGCATTCTGTCCATCAATACTTCTTTTTGCATTTGTCACCCCAGGTGGGACGGGAATGCTCAGACGTGAGTCCCGTGCTCTCCATGCTACTGGAAATCAAGCTATCCTGGCTGAAGAAGGGTGAAAACCCGAAACCGGTCCTATGATGCTTGTTTCCAGTCCAGGGAGGACCTGGCCTGGCAGTTCGGGCTGGACTGTTCCCATTGGGCACAGGGTCAAGACTGATTTGCATATGGCTGGGTCCAAACTGGAATGGCATGGTGAGCAAAAAAAGAGATGGATTTAGGCCCAGATCTCTGTACTGGGGTGAATGTATGACATTGTTCTGCATTCTGTCCATCAATAGTTCTTTTTGCATTTGTCACCCCGAGTGAGACGGGTATGCTCAGACGTGAGTCCCGTGCTCTCCATGCCACTCGAATCAAGCAATCCTGGATGAAGAGGGGTGAAACCCCGACACCGGTCCTAGGATGCTTTTTTGCAGTCCAGGGAGGACCTGGCCTGGCAGTTCTGGCTGGACTGTTCCCATTGGGCACAGGGTGAAGACAGATTTGCATATGGCTGGGTCCAAACTGGAATGGCACGGTGAGCAAAAAAACGATGGATTTAGGCCCAGATCTCTGTACTGGGTGACTGTATGACATTGTTCTGCATTCTGTCCATCAATAGTTTTTTTTGCATTTGTCACCCCGAGTGGGACGGGCATGCTCAGACGTGAGTCCCGTACTCTCCATGCCACTGGAATCGAGCTATCCTGGCTGAAGAGGGGTGAAACCACGATACTGGTCCTAGGATGCTGGTTTCTAGTCCAGGAATGACCTAGCCTGGCAGTTCCTCCTGGACTGTTCCCATTGGGCACAGGGTCAAGACTGATTTCCATATGGCTGGGTCCAAACTGAATGGCATGGTGAGCAAAAAAACGACGGACTTAGGCCCAGATCTCTGTACTGGGGTGAATGTATGACATTGTTCTGCATTCTGTCCATCAATACTTCTTTTTGTATTTGTCACCCCTGGTGGGACGGGAATGCTCAGACGTGAGTCCTGTGCTATCCATGCCACTGAAATCAAGCTATCCTGGCTGAAGACGGGTAAAACTCCGAAACCGGTCCTAGGATGCTTGTTTCCAGTCCAGGGAGGACCTGGCCTGGCAGTTCGGGCTGGACTTTTCCCATTGGGCACAGGGTCAAGACTGATTTCCATATGGCTGTGTCCAAACTGGAATGGTATGGTGAGCAAAAAAACGATGGATTTAGGCCCAGATCTCTGTACTGGGGTGAATGTATGACATTATTCTGCATTCTGTCCATAAATAATTCTTTTTGCATTTGTCACCCCGAGTGGGACGGGTATCCTCAGACGTGAGTCCCATGCTCTCCATGCCACTGGAATCAAGCTATCCTGGCTGAAGAGGGGTGAAACCCCGAGTCTGGTCCTAGGATGCTTGTTTCTAGTCCAGGGATGACCTAGCCTGGCAGTTCCTCCTGGACTGTTCCCATTGGGCACAGGGTCAAGACTGATTTGCATATGGCTGGGTCCAAACTGGAATGGCATGGTGAGCAAAAAAACGATGGACTTAGGCCCAGATCTCTGTACTGGGGTGAATGTATGACATTGTTCTGCATTCTGTCCATCAATACTTCTTTTTGTATTTGTCCCCCCTGGTGGGACGGGAATGCTCAGACGTGAGTCCTGTGCTATCCATGCCACTGGAATCAAGCTATCCTGGCTGAAGACGGGTAAAACTCCGAAACTGGTCCTAGGATGCTTGTTTCCAGTCCAGGGAGGACCTGGCCTGGCAGTTCGGGCTGGACTTTTCCCATTGGGCACAGGGTCAAGACTGATTTCCATGTGGCTGGGTCCAAACTGGAATGGCATGGTGAGCAAAAAAAAGATGGATTTAGGCCCAGATCTCTGTATTGGGGTGAATGTATGACATTGTTCTGCATTCTGTCCATCAATAGTTCTTTTTGCATTTGTCACCCAGAGTGGGACGGGTATGCTCAGACGTGAGTCCCGTGCTCTCCATACCACCCTAATCAAGCTATCCTGGCTGAAGTGGGGTGAAACCCCGAAACCGGTCCTAGGATGCTTGCTTCCAGTCCAGGGAGGACCTGGCCTGGCAGTTCGTGCTGGACTGTTCCCATTGGGCACAGGGTCAAGACTGATTTGCATATGGCTGGGTCCAAACTGGAATGGCATGGTGACCAAAAACACTATGGAATTAGGCCCAGATCTCTGTACTGGGGTGAATGTATGACATTTTTCTGCATTCTGTCCATCAATAGTTATTTTTGTATTTGTCACCCCGAGTGGGACGGGTATGCTTAGATGTGAGTCCCGTGCTCTCCATGCCACCGGAATCAAGCTATCCTGGCTGAAGAGGGGTGAATCCTCCGAAACCAGTCCTAGAATGCTTGTTTCCAGTCCAGGGAGGACCTGGCCTTGCAGTTCCGCCTCGACTGTTCCCATTGGGCACAGGGTCAAGACTGATTTGCATATGGCTGGGTCCAAACTGGAATGGCATGGTGAGCAAAAAAACGATAGATTTAGGCCCAGATCTCTGTACTATGGTGAATGTATGACATTGTTCTGCATTCTGTCCATCAATAGTTCTTTTTGCATTTGTCACCCCGAGTGAGACGGGTATGCTCAGACGTGAGTCCCGTGCTCTCCATGCCACTCGAATCAAGCAATCCTGGATGAAGAGGGGTGAAACCCCGACACCGGTCCTAGGATGCTTTTTTGCAGTCCAGGGAGGACCTGGCCTGGCAGTTCTGGCTGGACTGTTCCCATTGGGCACAGGGTGAAGACAGATTTGCATATGGCTGGGTCCAAACTGGAATGGCATGGTGAGCAAAAAAACGATGGATTTAGGCCCAGATCTCTGTACTGGGTGAATGTATGACATTGTTCTGCATTCTGTCCATCAATAGTTTTTTTTGCATTTGTCACCCCGAGTGGGACGGGCATGCTCAGACGTGAGTCCCGTACTCTCCATGCCACTGGAATCGAGCTATCCTGGCTGAAGAGGGGTGAAACCCCGATACTGGTCCTAGGATGCTTGTTTCCAGTCCAGGGAGGACCTGGCCTGGCAGTTCGGGCTGGACTGTTCCCATTGGGCACAGGGTCAAGACTGATTTCCATATGGCTGGGTCCAAACTGGAATGGCATGGTGAGCAAAAAAACGATGGATTTAGGCCCAGATCTCTGTACTGGGGTGAATGTATGACATTTTTCTGCATTCTGTCCATCAATACTTCTTTTTGCATTTGTCACCCCAGGTGGGACGGGAATGCTCAGACGTGAGTCCCATGCTCTCCATGCTACTGGAATCAAGCTATCCTGGCGGAAGACGGGTGAAAACCCGAAACCGGTCCTAGGATGCTTGTTTCCAGTCCAGGGAGGACCTGGCCTGGCAGTTCGGGCTGGACTGTTCCCATTGGGCACAGGGTCAAGACTGATTTCCATATGGCTGGGTCCAAACTGGAATGGCATGGTGAGCAAAAAAACGATGGATTTAGGCCCAGGTCTCTGTACTGGGGTGAATGTATGACATTGTTCTGCATTCTGTCCATCAATAGTTCTTTTTGCATTTGTCACCCCGAGTGGGACGGGTATGCTCAGACGTGAGTCCTGTGCTCTCCATACCACCCTAATCAAGCTATCCTGGCTGAGGAGGGGTGAAACCCCGAAACTGGTTCTAGGATGCTTGTTTCCAGTCCAGGGAGGACCTGGCCTGGCAGTTCCACCTGGACTGTTCCCATTGGGCACAGGGTCCAGACTGATTTCCATATGGATGTGTCCAAACTGGAATGGCATGGTGAGCAAAAAAACGATGGACTTAGGCCCAGATCTCTGTACTGGGGTGAATGTATGACATTGTTCTGCATTCTGTCCATCAATACTTCTTTTTGTATTTGTCACCACTGGTGGGACAGGAATGCTCAGACGTGAGTCCTGTGCTATCCATGCCACTGGAATCAAGCTATCCTGGCTGAAGATGGGTAAAACTCCGAAACCGGTCCTAGGATGCTTGTTTCCAGTCCAGGGAGGACCTGGCCTGGCAGTTCGGGCTGGACTTTTCCCATTGGGCCCAGGGTCAAGACTGATTTCCATATGGCTGTGTCCAAACTGGAATGGTATGGTGATCAAAAATACGATGGATTTAGGCCCAGATCTCTGTACCGGGGTGAATGTGTGACATTATTCTGCATTCTGTCCATAAATAATTCTTTTTGCATTTGTCACCCCGAGTGGGACGGGTATGCTCAGACGTGAGTCCCATGCTCTCCATGCCACTGGAATCAAGCTATCCTGGCTGAAGAGGGGTGAAACCCCGAGTCTGGTCCTAGGATGCGTGTTTCTAGTCCAGGGATGACCTAGCCTGGCAGTTCCTCCTGGACTGTTCCCATTGGGCACAGGGTCAAGACTGATTTGCATATGGCTGGGTCCAAACTGGAATGGCATGGTGAGCAAAAAAACGATGGACTTAGGCCCAGATCTCTGTACTGGGGTGAATGTATGACATTGTTCTGCATTCTGTCCATCAATACTTCTTTTTGTATTTGTCACCCCTGGTGGGACGGGAATGCTCAGACGTGAGTCCTGTGCTATCCATGCCACTGGAATCAAGCTATCCTGGCTGAAGACGGGTAAAACTCGAAACCGGTCCTAGGATGCTTGTTTCCAGTCCAGGGAGGACCTGGCCTGGCAGTTCGGGCTGGACTTTTCCCATTGGGCACAGGGTCAAGACTGATTTCCATATGGCTGTGTCCAAACTGGAATGGCATGGTGAGCAAAAAGACGATGGATTTAGGCCCAGATCTCTGTACTGGGGTGAATGTATGACATTGTTCTGCATTCTGTCCATCAATACTTCTTTTTGCATTTGTCACCCCAGGTGGGACGGGAATGCTCAGACGTGAGTCCCGTGCTCTCCATGCTACTGGAAATCAAGCTATCCTGGCTGAAGACGGGTGAAAACCCGAAACCGGTCCTAGGATGCTTGTTTCCAGTCCAGGGAGGACCTGGCCTGGCAGTTCGGGCTGGACTGTTCCCATTGGGCACAGGGTCAAGACTGATTTCCATATGGCTGGGTCCAAACTGGAATGGCATGGTGAGCAAAAAAAAGATGGATTTAGGCCCAGATCTCTGTACTGGGGTGAATGTATGACATTGTTCTGCATTCTGTCCATCAATAGTTCTTTTTGCATACGTCACCCCGAGTGGGACGGGTATGCTCAGACGTGAGTCCCGTGCTCTCCATACCACCCTAATCAAGCTATCCTGGCTGAAGTGGGGTGAAACCCCGAAACCGGTCCTAGGATGCTTGCTTACAGTCCAGGGAGGACCTGGCCTGGCAGTCCGTGCTGGCTCTGTTCCCATTGGGCACAGGGTCAAGACTGATTTGCATATGGCTGGGTCCAAACTGGAATGGGATGGTGACCAAAAACACTATGGAATTAGGCCCAGATCTCTGTACTGGGGTGAATGTATGACATTTTTCTGCATTCTGTCCATCAATAGTTATTTTTGTATTTGTCACCCCGAGTGGGACGGGTATGCTTAGATGTGAGTCCCGTGGTCTCCATGCCACTGGAATTAAGCTATCCTGGCTGAAGAGGGGTGAATCTTCCGAAACCAGTCCTAGAATTCTTGTTTCCAGTCCAGGGAGGACCTGGCCTTGCAGTTCCGCCTCGTCTGTTCCCATTGGGCACAGTGTCAAGACTGATTTGCATATGGCTGGGTCCAAACTGGAATGGCATGGTGAGCAAAAAAACGATGGATTTAGGCCCAGATCTCTGTACTGGGGTGAATGTATGACATTGTTCTGCATTCTGTCCATCAATAGTTCTTTTTGCATTTGTCACCCCGAGTGGGACGGGTATCCTCAGACGTGAGTCCCATGCTCTCCATGCCACTGGAATCAAGCTATCCTGGCTGAAGAGGGGTGAAACCCCGAGTCTGGTCCTAGGATGCTTGTTTCTAGTCCAGGGATGACCTAGCCTGGCAGTTCCTCCTGGACTGTTCCCATTGGGCACAGGGTCAAGACTGATTTGCATATGGCTGGGTCCAAACTGGAATGGCATGGTGAGCAAAAAAACGATGGACTTAAGCCCAGATCTCTGTACTGGGGTGAATGTATGACATTGTTCTGCATTCTGTCCATCAATACTTCTTTTTGTATTTGTCACCCCTGGTGGGACGGGAATGCTCAGACGTGAGTCCTGTGCTATCCATGCCACTGGAATCAAGCTATCCTGGCTGAAGACGGGTAAAACTCCGAAACCGGTCCTAGGATGCTTGTTTCCAGTCCAGGGAGGACCTGGCCTGGCAGTTCGGGCTGGACTTTTCCCATTGGGCACAGGGTCAAGACTGATTTCCATGTGGCTGGGTCCAAACTGGAATGGCATGGTGAGCAAAAAAAAGATGGATTTAGGCCCAGATCTCTGTACTGGGGTGAATGTATGACATTGTTCTGCATTCTGTCCATCAATAGTTCTTTTTGCATTTGTCACCCAGAGTGGGACGGGTATGCTCAGACGTGAGTCCCGTGCTCTCCATACCACCCTAATCAAGCTATCCTGGCTGAAGTGGGGTGAAACCCCGAAACCTGTCCTAGGATGCTTGCTTCCAGTCCAGGGAGGACCTGGCCTGGCAGTTCGTGCTGGACTGTTCCCATTGGGCACAGGGTCAAGACTGATTTGCATATGGCTGGGTCCAAACTGGAATGGCATGGTGACCAAAAACACTATGGAATTAGGCCCAGATCTCTGTACTGGGGTGAATGTATGACATTTTTCTGCATTCTGTCCATCAATAGTTATTTTTGTATTTGTCACCCCGAGTGGGACGGGTATGCTTAGATGTGAGTCCCGTGCTCTCCATGCCACCGGAATCAAGCTATCCTGGCTGAAGAGGGGTGAATCCTCCGAAACCAGTCCTAGAATGCTTGTTTCCAGTCCAGGGAGGACCTGGCCTTGCAGTTCCGCCTCGACTGTTCCCATTGGGCACAGGGTCAAGACTGATTTGCATATGGCTGGGTCCAAACTGGAATGGCATGGTGAGCAAAAAAACGATAGATTTAGGCCCAGATCTCTGTACTATGGTGAATGTATGACATTGTTCTGCATTCTGTCCATCAATAGTTCTTTTTGCATTTGTCACCCCGAGTGAGACGGGTATGCTCAGACGTGAGTCCCGTGCTCTCCATGCCACTCGAATCAAGCAATCCTGGATGAAGAGGGGTGAAACCCCGACACCGGTCCTAGGATGCTTTTTTGCAGTCCAGGGAGGACCTGGCCTGGCAGTTCTGGCTGGACTGTTCCCATTGGGCACAGGGTGAAGACAGATTTGCATTTGGCTGGGTCCAAACTGGAATGGCATGGTGAGCAAAAAAACGATGGATTTAGGCCCAGATCTCTGTACTGGGTGAATGTATGACATTGTTCTGCATTCTGTCCATCAATAGTTTTTTTTGCATTTGTCACCCCGAGTGGGACGGGCATGCTCAGACGTGAGTCCCGTACTCTCCATGCCACTGGAATCGAGCTATCCTGGCTGAAGAGGGGTGAAACCCCGATACTGGTCCTAGGATGCTTGTTTCCAGTCCAGGGAGGACCTGGCCTGGCAGTTCGGGCTGGACTGTTCCCATTGGGCACAGGGTCAAGACTGATTTCCATATGGCTGGGTCCAAACTGGAATGGCATGGTGAGCAAAAAAACGATGGATTTAGGCCCAGATCTCTGTACTGGGGTGAATGTATGACATTTTTCTGCATTCTGTCCATCAGTACTTCTTTTTGCATTTGTCACCCCAGGTGGGACGGGAATGCTCAGACGTGAGTCCCATGCTCTCCATGCTACTGGAATCAAGCTATCCTGGCTGAAGACGGGTGAAAACCCGAAACCGGTCCTAGGATGCTTGTTTCAAGTCCAGGGAGGACCTGGCCTGGCAGTTCGGGCTGGACTGTTCCCATTGGGCACAGGGTCAAGACTGATTTCCATATGGCTGGGTCCAAACTGGAATGGCATGGTGAGCAAAAAAACGATGGATTTAGGCCCAGGTCTCTGTACTGGGGTGAATGTATGACATTGTTCTGCATTCTGTCCATCAATAGTTCTTTTTGTATTTGTCACCCCTGGTGGGACAGGAATGCTCAGACGTGAGTCCTGTGCTATCCATGCCACTGGAATCAAGCTATCCTGGCTGAAGATGGGTAAAACTCCGAAACCGGTCCTAGGATGCTTGTTTCCAGTCCAGGGAGGACCTGGCCTAGCAGTTCGGACTGGACTTTTCCCATTGGGCCCAGGGTCAAGACTGATTTCCATATGGCTGTGTCCAAACTGGAATGGTATGGTGATCAAAAATACGATGGATTTAGGCCCAGATCTCTGTACCGGGGTGAATGTGTGACATTATTCTGCATTCTGTCCATAAATAATTCTTTTTGCATTTGTCACCCCGAGTGGGACGGGTATGCTCAGACGTGAGTCCCATGCTCTCCATGCCACTGGAATCAAGCTATCCTGGCTGAAGAGGGGTGAAACCCCGAGTCTGGTCCTAGGATGCGTGTTTCTAGTCCAGGGATGACCTAGCCTGGCAGTTCCTCCTGGACTGTTCCCATTGGGCACAGGGTCAAGACTGATTTGCATATGCCTGGGTCCAAACTGGAATGGCATGGTGAGCAAAAAAACGATGGACTTAGGCCCAGATCTCTGTACTGGGGTGAATGTATGACATTGTTCTGCATTCTGTCCATCAATACTTCTTTTTGTATTTGTCACCCCTGGTGGGACGGGAATGCTCAGACGTGAGTCCTGTGCTATCCATGCCACTGGAATCAAGCTATCCTGGCTGAAGACGGGTAAAACTCGAAACCGGTCCTAGGATGCTTGTTTCCAGTCCAGGGAGGACCTGGCCTGGCAGTTCGGGCTGGACTTTTCCCATTGGGCACAGGGTCAAGACTGATTTCCATATGGCTGTGTCCAAACTGGAATGGCATGGTGAGCAAAAAGACGATGGATTTAGGCCCAGATCTCTGTACTGGGGTGAATGTATGACATTGTTCTGCATTCTGTCCATCAATACTTCTTTTTGCATTTGTCACCCCAGGTGGGACGGGAATGCTCAGACGTGAGTCCCGTGCTCTCCATGCTACTGGAAATCAAGCTATCCTGGCTGAAGACGGGTGAAAACCCGAAACCGGTCCTAGGATGCTTGTTTCCAGTCCAGGGAGGACCTGGCCTGGCAGTTCGGGCTGGACTGTTCCCATTGGGCACAGGGTCAAGACTGATTTCCATATGGCTGGGTCCAAACTGGAATGGCATGGTGAGCAAAAAAAAGATGGATTTAGGCCCAGATCTCTGTACTGGGGTGAATGTATGACATTGTTCTGCATTCTGTCCATCAATAGTTCTTTTTGCATACGTCACCCCGAGTGGGACGGGTATGCTCAGACGTGAGTCCCGTGCTCTCCATACCACCCTAATCAAGCTATCCTGGCTGAAGTGGAGTGAAACCCCGAAACCGGTCCTAGGATGCTTGCTTACAGTCCAGGGAGGACCTGGCCTGGCAGTCCGTGCTGGCTCTGTTCCCATTGGGCACAGGGTCAAGACTGATTTGCATATGGCTGGGTCCAAACTGGAATGGGATGGTGACCAAAAACACTATGGAATTAGGCCCAGATCTCTGTACTGGGGTGAATGTATGACATTTTTCTGCATTCTGTCCATCAATAGTTATTTTTGTATTTGTCACCCCGAGTGGGACGGGTATGCTTAGATGTGAGTCCCGTGGTCTCCATGCCACTGGAATTAAGCTATCCTGGCTGAAGAGGGGTGAATCTTCCGAAACCAGTCCTAGAATTCTTGTTTCCAGTCCAGGGAGGACCTGGCCTTGCAGTTCCGCCTCGTCTGTTCCCATTGGGCACAGTGTCAAGACTGATTTGCATATGGCTGGGTCCAAACTGGAATGGCATGGTGAGCAAAAAAACGATGGATTTAGGCCCAGATCTCTGTACTGGGGTGAATGTATGACATTGTTCTGCATTCTGTCCATCAATAGTTCTTTTTGCATTTGTCACCCCGAGTGGGACGGGTATCCTCAGACGTGAGTCCCATGCTCTCCATGCCACTGGAATCAAGCTATCCTGGCTGAAGAGGGGTGAAACCCCGAGTCTGGTCCTAGGATGCTTGTTTCTAGTCCAGGGATGACCTAGCCTGGCAGTTCCTCCTGGACTGTTCCCATTGGGCACAGGGTCAAGACTGATTTGCATATGGCTGGGTCCAAACTGGAATGGCATGGTGAGCAAAAAAACGATGGACTTAGGCCCAGATCTCTGTACTGGGGTGAATGTATGACATTGTTCTGCATTCTGTCCATCAATACTTCTTTTTGTATTTGTCACCCCTGGTGGGACGGGAATGCTCAGACGTGAGTCCTGTGCTATCCATGCCACTGGAATCAAGCTATCCTGGCTGAAGACGGGTAAAACTCCGAAACCGGTCCTAGGATGCTTGTTTCCAGTCCAGGGAGGACCTGGCCTGGCAGTTCGGGCTGGACTTTTCCCATTGGGCACAGGGTCAAGACTGATTTCCATGTGGCTGGGTCCAAACTGGAATGGCATGGTGAGCAAAAAAAAGATGGATTTAGGCCCAGATCTCTGTACTGGGGTGAATGTATGACATTGTTCTGCATTCTGTCCATCAATAGTTCTTTTTGCATTTGTCACCCAGAGTGGGACGGGTATGCTCAGACGTGAGTCCCGTGCTCTCCATACCACCCTAATCAAGCTATCCTGGCTGAAGTGGGGTGAAACCCCGAAACCGGTCCTAGGATGCTTGCTTCCAGTCCAGGGAGGACCTGGCCTGGCAGTTCGTGCTGGACTGTTCCCATTGGGCACAGGGTCAAGACTGATTTGCATATGGCTGGGTCCAAACTGGAATGGCATGGTGACCAAAAACACTATGGAATTAGGCCCAGATCTCTGTACTGGGGTGAATGTATGACATTTTTCTGCATTCTGTCCATCAATAGTTATTTTTGTATTTGTCACCCCGAGTGGGACGGGTATGCTTAGATGTGAGTCCCGTGCTCTCCATGCCACCGGAATCAAGCTATCCTGGCTGAAGAGAGGTGAATCCTCCGAAACCAGTCCTAGAATGCTTGTTTCCAGTCCAGGGAGGACCTGGCCTTGCAGTTCCGCCTCGACTGTTCCCATTGGGCACAGGGTCAAGACTGATTTGCATATGGCTGGGTCCAAACTGGAATGGCATGGTGAGCAAAAAAACGATAGATTTAGGCCCAGATCTCTGTACTATGGTGAATGTATGACATTGTTCTGCATTCTGTCCATCAATAGTTCTTTTTGCATTTGTCACCCAGAGTGAGACGGGTATGCTCAGACGTGAGTCCCGTGCTCTCCATGCCACTCGAATCAAGCAATCCTGGATGAAGAGGGGTGAAACCCCGACACCGGTCCTAGGATGCTTTTTTGCAGTCCAGGGAGGACCTGGCCTGGCAGTTCTGGCTGGACTGTTCCCATTGGGCACAGGGTGAAGACAGATTTGCATATGGCTGGGTCCAAACTGGAATGGCATGGTGAGCAAAAAAACGATGGATTTAGGCCCAGATCTCTGTACTGGGTGAATGTATGACATTGTTCTGCTTTCTGTCCATCAATAGTTTTTTTTGCATTTGTCACCCCGAGTGGGACGGGCATGCTCAGACGTGAGTCCCGTACTCTCCATGCCACTGGAATCGAGCTATCCTGACTGAAGAGGGGTGAAACCCCGATACTGGTCCTAGGATGCTTGTTTCCAGTCCAGGGAGGACCTGGCCTGGCAGTTCGGGCTGGACTGTTCCCATTGGGCACAGGGTCAAGACTGATTTCCATATGGCTGGGTCCAAACTGGAATGGCATGGTGAGCAAAAAAACGATGGATTTAGGCCCAGATCTCTGTACTGGGGTGAATGTATGACATTTTTCTGCATTCTGTCCATCAATACTTCTTTTTGCATTTGTCACCCCAGGTGGGACGGGAATGCTCAGACGTGAGTCCCATGCTCTCCATGCTACTGGAATCAAGCTATCCTGGCTGAAGACGGGTGAAAACCCGAAACCGGTCCTAGGATGCTTGTTTCCAGTCCAGGGAGGACCTGGCCTGGCAGTTCGGGCTGGACTGTTCCCATTGGGCACAGGGTCAAGACTGATTTCCATATGGCTGGGTCCAAACTGGAATGGCATGGTGAGCAAAAAAACGATGGATTTAGGCCCAGGTCTCTGTACTGGGGTGAATGTATGACATTGTTCTGCATTCTGTCCATCAATAGTTCTTTTTGCATTTGTCACCCCGAGTGGGACGGGTATGCTCAGACGTGAGTCCTGTGCTCTCCATACCACCCTAATCAAGCTATCCTGGCTGAAGAGGGGTGAAACCCCGAAACCGGTTCTAGGATGCTTGTTTCCAGTCCAGGGAGGACCTGGCCTGGCAGTTCCACCTGGACTGTTCCCATTGGGCACAGGGTCCAGACTGATTTCCATATGGATGTGTCCAAACTGGAATGGCATGGTGAGCAAAAAAACGATGGACTTAGGCCCAGATCTCTGTACTGGGGTGAATGTATGACATTGTTCTGCATTCTGTCCATCAATACTTCTTTTTGTATTTGTCACCCCTGGTGGGACGGGAATGCTCAGACGTGAGTCCTGTGCTATCCATGCCACTGGAATCAAGCTATCCTGGCTGAAGACGGGTAAAACTCCGAAACTGGTCCTAGGATGCTTGGTTCCAGTCCAGGGAGGACCTGGCCTGGCAGTTCGGGCTGGACTTTTCCCATTGGGCACAGGGTCAAGACTGATTTCCATGTGGCTGGGTCCAAACTGGAATGGCATGGTGAGCAAAAAAAAGATGGATTTAGGCCCAGATCTCTGTACTGGGGTGAATGTATGACATTGTTCTGCATTCTGTCCATCAATAGTTCTTTTTGCATTTGTCACCCAGAGTGGGACGGGTATGCTCAGACGTGAGTCCCGTGCTCTCCATACCACCCTAATCAAGCTATCCTGGCTGAAGTGGGGTGAAACCCCGAAACCGGTCCTAGGATGCTTGCTTCCAGTCCAGGGAGGACCTGGCCTGGCAGTTCGTGCTGGACTGTTCCCATTGGGCACAGGGTCAAGACTGATTTGCATATGGCTGGGTCCAAACTGGAATGGCATGGTGACCAAAAACACTATGGAATTAGGCCCAGATCTCTGTACTGGGGTGAATGTATGACATTTTTCTGCATTCTGTCCATCAATAGTTATTTTTGTATTTGTCACCCCGAGTGGGACGGGTATGCTTAGATGTGAGTCCCGTGCTCTCCATGCCACCGGAATCAAGCTATCCTGGCTGAAGAGGGGTGAATCCTCCGAAACCAGTCCTAGAATGCTTGTTTCCAGTCCAGGGAGGACCTGGCCTTGCAGTTCCGCCTCGACTGTTCCCATTGGGCACAGGGTCAAGACTGATTTGCATATGGCTGGGTCCAAACTGGAATGGCATGGTGAGCAAAAAAACGATAGATTTAGGCCCAGATCTCTGTACTATGGTGAATGTATGACATTGTTCTGCATTCTGTCCATCAATAGTTCTTTTTGCATTTGTCACCCCGAGTGAGACGGGTATGCTCAGACGTGAGTCCCGTGCTCTCCATGCCACTCGAATCAAGCAATCCTGGATGAAGAGGGGTGAAACCCCGACACCGGTCCTAGGATGCTTTTTTGCAGTTCAGGGAGGACCTGGCCTGGCAGTTCTGGCTGGACTGTTCCCATTGGGCACAGGGTGAAGACAGATTTGCATATGGCTGGGTCCAAACTGGAATGGCATGGTGAGCAAAAAAACGATGGATTTAGGCCCAGATCTCTGTACTGGGTGAATGTATGACATTGTTCTGCATTCTGTCCATCAATAGTTTTTTTTGCATTTGTCACCCCGAGTGGGACGGGCATGCTCAGACGTGAGTCCCGTACTCTCCATGCCACTGGAATCAAGCTATCCTGGCTGAAGAGGGGTGAAACCCCGATACTGGTCCTAGGATGCTTGTTTCCAGTCCAGGGAGGACCTGGCCTGGCAGTTCGGGCTGGACTGTTCCCATTGGGCACAGGGTCAAGACTGATTTCCATATGGCTGGGTCCAAACTGGAATGGCATGGTGAGCAAAAAAACGATGGATTTAGGCCCAGATCTCTGTACTGGGGTGAATGTATGACATTTTTCTGCATTCTGTCCATCAATACTTCTTTTTGCATTTGTCACCCCAGGTGGGACGGGAATGCTCAGACGTGAGTCCCATGCTCTCCATGCTACTGGAATCAAGCTATCCTGGCTGAAGACGGGTGAAAACCCGAAACCGGTCCTAGGATGCTTGTTTCCAGTCCAGGGAGGACCTGGCCTGGCAGTTCGGGCTGGACTGTTCCCATTGGGCACAGGGTCAAGACTGATTTCCATATGGCTGGGTCCAAACTGGAATGGCATGGTGAGCAAAAAAACGATGGATTTAGGCCCAGGTCTCTGTACTGGGGTGAATGTATGACATTGTTCTGCATTCTGTCCATCAATAGTTCTTTTTGCATTTGTCACCCCGAGTGGGACGGGTATGCTCAGACGTGAGTCCTGTGCTCTCCATACCACCCTAATCAAGCTATCCTGGCTGAAGAGGGGTGAAACCCCGAAACTGGTTCTAGGATGCTTGTTTCCAGTCCAGGGAGGACCTGGCCTGGCAGTTCCACCTGGACTGTTCCCATTGGGCACAGGGTCCAGACTGATTTCCATATGGATGTGTCCAAACTGGAATGGCATGGTGAGCAAAAAAACGATGGACTTAGGCCCAGATCTCTGTACTGGGGTGAATGTATGACATTGTTCTGCATTCTGTCCATCAATACTTCTTTTTGTATTTGTCACCCCTGGTGGGACAGGAATGCTCAGACGTGAGTCCTGTGCTATCCATGCCACTGGAATCAAGCTATCCTGGCTGAAGATGGGTAAAACTCCGAAACCGGTCCTAGGATGCTTGTTTCCAGTCCAGGGAGGACCTGGCCTGGCAGTTCGGGCTGGACTTTTCCCATTGGGCCCAGGGTCAAGACTGATTTCCATATGGCTGTGTCCAAACTGGAATGGTATGGTGATCAAAAATACGATGGATTTAGGCCCAGATCTCTGTACCGGGGTGAATGTGTGACATTATTCTGCATTCTGTCCATAAATAATTCTTTTTGCATTTGTCACCCCGAGTGGGACGGGTATGCTCAGACGTGAGTCCCATGCTCTCCATGCCACTGGAATCAAGCTATCCTGGCTGAAGAGGGGTGAAACCCCGAGTTCGGTCCTAGGATGCGTGTTTCTAGTCCAGGGATGACCTAGCCTGGCAGTTCCTCCTGGACTGTTCCCATTGGGCACAGGGTCAAGACTGATTTGCATATGGCTGGGTCCAAACTGGAATGGCATGGTGAGCAAAAAAACGATGGACTTAGGCCCAGATCTCTGTACTGGGGTGAATGTATGACATTGTTCTGCATTCTGTCCATCAATACTTCTTTTTGTATTTGTCACCCCTGGTGGGACGGGAATGCTCAGACGTGAGTCCTGTGCTATCCATGCCACTGGAATCAAGCTATCCTGGCTGAAGACGGGTAAAACTCGAAACCGGTCCTAGGATGCTTGTTTCCAGTCCAGGGAGGACCTGGCCTGGCAGTTCGGGCTGGACTTTTCCCATTGGGCACAGGGTCAAGACTGATTTCCATATGGCTGTGTCCAAACTGGAATGGCATGGTGAGCAAAAAGACGATGGATTTAGGCCCAGATCTCTGTACTGGGGTGAATGTATGACATTGTTCTGCATTCTGTCCATCAATACTTCTTTTTGCATTTGTCACCCCAGGTGGGACGGGAATGCTCAGACGTGAGTCCCGTGCTCTCCATGCTACTGGAAATCAAGCTATCCTGGCTGAAGACGGGTGAAAACCCGAAACCGGTCCTAGGATGCTTGTTTCCAGTCCAGGGAGGACCTGGCCTGGCAGTTCAGGCTGGACTGTTCCCATTGGGCACAGGGTCAAGACTGATTTCCATATGGCTGGGTCCAAACTGGAATGGCATGGTGAGCAAAAAAAAGATGGATTTAGGCCCAGATCTCTGTACTGGGGTGAATGTATGACATTGTTCTGCATTCTGTCCATCAATAGTTCTTTTTGCATACGTCACCCCGAGTGGGACGGGTATGCTCAGACGTGAGTCCCGTGCTCTCCATACCACCCTAATCAAGCTATCCTGGCTGAAGTGGGGTGAAACCCCGAAACCGGTCCTAGGATGCTTGCTTACAGTCCAGGGAGGACCTGGCCTGGCAGTCCGTGCTGGCTCTGTTCCCATTGGGCACAGGGTCAAGACTGATTTGCATATGGCTGGGTCCAAACTGGAATGGGATGGTGACCAAAAACACTATGGAATTAGGCCCAGATCTCTGTACTGGGGTGAATGTATGACATTTTTCTGCATTCTGTCCATCAATAGTTATTTTTGTATTTGTCACCCCGAGTGGGACGGGTATGCTTAGATGTGAGTCCCGTGGTCTCCATGCCACTGGAATTAAGCTATCCTGGCTGAAGAGGGGTGAATCTTCCGAAACCAGTCCTAGAATTCTTGTTTCCAGTCCAGGGAGGACCTGGCCTTGCAGTTCCGCCTCGTCTGTTCCCATTGGGCACAGTGTCAAGACTGATTTGCATATGGCTGGGTCCAAACTGGAATGGCATGGTGAGCAAAAAAACGATGGATTTAGGCCCAGATCTCTGTACTGGGGTGAATGTATGACATTGTTCTGCATTCTGTCCATCAATAGTTCTTTTTGCATTTGTCACCCCGAGTGGGACGGGTATCCTCAGACGTGAGTCCCATGCTCTCCATGCCACTGGAATCAAGCTATCCTGGCTGAAGAGGGGTGAAACCCCGAGTCTGGTCCTAGGATGCTTGTTTCTAGTCCAGGGATGACCTAGCCTGGCAGTTCCTCCTGGACTGTTCCCATTGGGCACAGGGTCAAGACTGATTTGCATATGGCTGGGTCCAAACTGGAATGGCATGGTGAGCAAAAAAACGATGGACTTAGGCCCAGATCTCTGTACTGGGGTGAATGTATGACATTGTTCTGCATTCTGTCCATCAATACTTCTTTTTGTATTTGTCACCCCTGGTGGGACGGGAATGCTCAGACGTGAGTCCTGTGCTATCCATGCCACTGGAATCAAGCTATCCTGGCTGAAGACGGGTAAAACTCCGAAACCGGTCCTAGGATGCTTGTTTCCAGTCCAGGGAGGACCTGGCCTGGCAGTTCGGGCTGGACTTTTCCCATTGGGCACAGGGTCAAGACTGATTTCCATGTGGCTGGGTCCAAACTGGAATGGCATGGTGAGCAAAAAAAAGATGGATTTAGGCCCAGATCTCTGTACTGGGGTGAATGTATGACATTGTTCTGCATTCTGTCCATCAATAGTTCTTTTTGCATTTGTCACCCAGAGTGGGACGGGTATGCTCAGACGTGAGTCCCGTGCTCTCCATACCACCCTAATCAAGCTATCCTGGCTGAAGTGGGGTGAAACCCCGAAACCGGTTCTAGGATGCTTGCTTCCAGTCCAGGGAGGACCTGGCCTGGCAGTTCGTGCTGGACTGTTCCCATTGGGCACAGGGTCAAGACTGATTTGCATATGGCTGGGTCCAAACTGGAATGGCATGGTGACCAAAAACACTATGGAATTAGGCCCAGATCTCTGTACTGGGGTGAATGTATGACATTTTTCTGCATTCTGTCCATCAATAGTTATTTTTGTATTTGTCACCCCGAGTGGGACGGGTATGCTTAGATGTGAGTCCCGTGCTCTCCATGCCACCGGAATCAAGCTATCCTGGCTGAAGATGGGTGAATCCTCCGAAACCAGTCCTAGAATGCTTGTTTCCAGTCCAGGGAGGACCTGGCCTTGCAGTTCCGCCTCGACTGTTCCCATTGGGCACAGGGTCAAGACTGATTTGCATATGGCTGGGTCCAAACTGGAATGGCATGGTGAGCAAAAAAACGATAGATTTAGGCCCAGATCTCTGTACTATGGTGAATGTATGACATTGTTCTGCATTCTGTCCATCAATAGTTCTTTTTGCATTTGTCACTCAGAGTGAGACGGGTATGCTCAGACGTGAGTCCCGTGCTCTCCATGCCACTCGAATCAAGCAATCCTGGATGAAGAGGGGTGAAACCCCGACACCGGTCCTAGGATGCTTTTTTGCAGTCCAGGGAGGACCTGGCCTGGCAGTTCTGGCTGGACTGTTCCCATTGGGCACAGGGTGAAGACAGATTTGCATATGGCTGGGTCCAAACTGGAATGGCATGGTGAGCAAAAAAACGATGGATTTAGGCCCAGATCTCTGTACTGGGTGAATGTATGACATTGTTCTGCTTTCTGTCCATCAATAGTTTTTTTTGCATTTGTCACCCCGAGTGGGACGGGCATGCTCAGACGTGAGTCCCGTACTCTCCATGCCACTGGAATCGAGCTATCCTGGCTGAAGAGGGGTGAAACCCTGATACTGGTCCTAGGATGCTTGTTTCCAGTCCAGGGAGGACCTGGCCTGGCAGTTCGGGCTGGACTGTTCCCATTGGGCACAGGGTCAAGACTGATTTCCATATGGCTGGGTCCAAACTGGAATGGCATGGTGAGCAAAAAAACGATGGATTTAGGCCCAGATCTCTGTACTGGGGTGAATGTATGACATTTTTCTGCATTCTGTCCATCAATACTTCTTTTTGCATTTGTCACCCCAGGTGGGACGGGAATGCTCAGACGTGAGTCCCATGCTCTCCATGCTACTGGAATCAAGCTATCCTGGCTGAAGACGGGTGAAAACCCGAAACCGGTCCTAGGATGCTTGTTTCCAGTCCAGGGAGGACCTGGCCTGGCAGTTCGGGCTGGACTGTTCCCATTGGGCACAGGGTCAAGACTGATTTCCATATGGCTGGGTCCAAACTGGAATGGCATGGTGAGCAAAAAAACGATGGATTTAAGCCCAGGTCTCTGTACTGGGGTGAATGTATGACATTGTTCTGCATTCTGTCCATCAATAGTTCTTTTTGCATTTGTCACCCCGAGTGGGACGGGTATGCTCAGACGTGAGTCCTGTGCTCTCCATACCACCCTAATCAAGCTATCCTGGCTGAAGAGGGGTGAAACCCCGAAACCGGTTCTAGGATGCTTGTTTCCAGTCCAGGGAGGACCTGGCCTGGCAGTTCCACCTGGACTGTTCCCATTGGGCACAGGGTCCAGACTGATTTCCATATGGATGTGTCCAAACTGGAATGGCATGGTGAGCAAAAAAACGATGGACTTAGGCCCAGATCTCTGTACTGGGGTGAATGTATGACATTGTTCTGCATTCTGTCCATCAATACTTCTTTTTGTATTTGTCACCCCTGGTGGGACAGGAATGCTCAGACGTGAGTCCTGTGCTATCCATGCCACTGGAATCAAGCTATCCTGGCTGAAGATGGGTAAAACTCCGAAACCGGTCCTAGGATGCTTGTTTCCAGTCCAGGGAGGACCTGGCCTGGCAGTTCGGGCTGGACTTTTCCCATTGGGCACAGGGTCAAGACTGATTTCCATATGGCTGTGTCCAAACTGGAATGGTATGGTGATCAAAAATACGATGGATTTAGGCCCAGATCTCTGTACCGGGGTGAATGTGTGACATTATTCTGCATTCTGTCCATAAATAATTCTTTTTGCATTTGTCACCCCGAGTGGGACGGGTATGCTCAGACGAGAGTCCCATGCTCTCCATGCCACTGGAATCAAGCTATCCTGGCTGAAGAGGGGTGAAACCCCGAGTCTGGTCCTAGGATGCGTGTTTCTAGTCCAGGGATGACCTAGCCTGGCAGTTCCTCCTGGACTGTTCCCATTGGGCACAGGGTCAAGACTGATTTGCATATGGCTGGGTCCAAACTGGAATGGCATGGTGAGCAAAAAAACGATGGACTTAGGCCCAGATCTCTGTACTGGGGTGAATGTATGACATTGTTCTGCATTCTGTCCATAAATACTTCTTTTTGTATTTGTCACCCCTGGTGGGACGGGAATGCTCAGACGTGAGTCCTGTGCTAACCATGCCACTGGAATCAAGCTATCCTGGCTGAAGACGGGTAAAACTCGAAACCGGTCCTAGGATGCTTGTTTCCAGTCCAGGGAGGACCTGGCCTGGCAGTTCGGGCTGGACTTTTCCCATTGGGCACAGGGTCAAGACTGATTTCCATATGGCTGTGTCCAAACTGGAATGGCATGGGGAGCAAAAAGACGATGGATTTAGGCCCAGATCTCTGTACTGGGGTGAATGTATGACATTGTTCTGCATTCTGTCCATCAATACTTCTTTTTGCATTTGTCACCCCAGGTGGGACGGGAATGCTCAGACGTGAGTCCCGTGCTCTCCATGCTACTGGAAATCAAGCTATCCTGGCTGAAGACGGGTGAAAACCCGAAACCGGTCCTAGGATGCTTGTTTCCAGTCCAGGGAGGACCTGGCCTGGCAGTTCGGGCTGGACTGTTCCCATTGGGCACAGGGTCAAGACTGATTTCCATATGGCTGGGTCCAAACTGGAATGGCATGGTGAGCAAAAAAAAGATGGATTTAGGCCCAGATCTCTGTACTGGGGTGAATGTATGACATTGTTCTGCATTCTGTCCATCAATAGTTCTTTTTGCATACGTCACCCCGAGTGGGACGGGTATGCTCAGACGTGAGTCCCGTGCTCTCCATACCACCCTAATCAAGCTATCCTGGCTGAAGTGGGGTGAAACCCCGAAACCGGTCCTAGGATGCTTGCTTACAGTCCAGGGAGGACCTGGCCTGGCAGTCCGTGCTGGCTCTGTTCCCATTGGGCACAGGGTCAAGACTGATTTGCATATGGCTGGGTCCAAACTGGAATGGGATGGTGACCAAAAACACTATGGAATTAGGCCCAGATCTCTGTACTGGGGTGAATGTATGACATTTTTCTGCATTCTGTCCATCAATAGTTATTTTTGTATTTGTCACCCCGAGTGGGACGGGTATGCTTAGATGTGAGTCCCGTGCTCTCCATGCCACTGGAATTAAGCTATCCTGGCTGAAGAGGGGTGAATCCTCCGAAACCAGTCCTAGAATTCTTGTTTCCAGTCCAGGGAGGACCTGGCCTTGCAGTTCCGCCTCGACTGTTCCCATTGGGCACAGTGTCAAGACTGATTTGCATATGGCTGGGTCCAAACTGGAATGGCATGGTGAGCAAAAAAACGATGGATTTAGGCCCAGATCTCTGTACTGGGGTGAATGTATGACATTGTTCTGCATTCTGTCCATCAATAGTTCTTTTTGCATTTGTCACCCCGAGTGAGACGGGTATGCTCAGACGTGAGTCCCGTGCTCTCCATGCCACTCGAATCAAGCAATCCTGGATGAAGAGGGGTGAAACCCCGACACCAGTCCTAGGATGCTTTTTTGCAGTCCAGGGAGGACCTGGCCTGGCAGTTCTGGCTGGACTGTTCCCATTGGGCACAGGGTGAAGACAGATTTGCATATGGCTGGGTCCAAACTGGAATGGCATGGTGAGCAAAAAAACGATGGATTTAGGCCCAGATCTCTGTACTGGGTGAATGTATGACATTGTTCTGCATTCTGTCCATCAATAGTTTTTTTTGCATTTGTCACCCCGAGTGGGACGGGCATGCTCAGACGTGAGTCCCGTACTCTCCATGCCACTGGAATCGAGCTATCCTGGCTGAAGAGGGGTGAAACCCCGATACTGGTCCTAGGATGCTTGTTTCCAGTCCAGGGAGGACCTGGCCTGGCACTTCTGGCTGGACTGTTCCCATTGGGCACAGGGTCAAGACTGATTTGCATATGGCTGTGTCCAAACTGGAATGGCATGGTGAGCAAAAAGACGATGGACTTAGGCCCAGATCTCTGTACTGGGGTGAATGTATGACATTGTTCTGCATTCTGTCCATCAATACTTCTTTTTGTATTTGTCACCCCTGGTGGGACAGGAATGCTCAGACGTGAGTCCTGTGCTACCCATGCCACTGGAATCAAGCTATCCTGGCTGAAGACGGGTAAAACTCCGAAACCGGTCCTAGGATGCTTGTTTCCAGTCCAGGGAGGACCTGGCCTGGCAGTTCGGGCTGGACTTTTCCCATTGGGCACAGGGTCAAGACTGATTTCCATATGGCTGTGTCCAAACTGGAATGGTATGGTGAGCAAAAAAACGATGGATTTAGGCCCAGATCTCTGTACTGGGGTGAATGTATGACATTATTCTGCATTCTGTCCATAAATATTTCTTTTTGCATTTGTCACCCCGAGTGGGACGGGTATGCTCAGACGTGAGTCCCATGCTCTCCATGCCACTGGAATCAAGCTATCCTGGCTGAAGAGGGGTGAAACCCCGAGTCTGGTCCTAGGATGCTTGTTTCTAGTCCAGGGATGACCTAGCCTGGCAGTTCCTCCTGGACTGTTCCCATTGGGCACAGGGTCAAGACTGATTTGCATATGGCTGGGTCCAAACTGGAATGGCATGGTGAGCAAAAAAAAGATGGATTTAGGCCCAGATCTCTGTACTGGGGTGAATGTATGACATTGTTCTGCATTCTGTCCATCAATAGTTCTTTTTGCATACGTCACCCCGAGTGGGACGGGTATGCTCAGACGTGAGTCCCGTGCTCTCCATACCACCCTAATCAAGCTATCCTGGCTGAAGTGGGGTGAAACCCCGAAACCGGTCCTAGGATGCTTGCTTACAGTCCAGGGAGGACCTGGCCTGGCAGTCCGTGCTGGCTCTGTTCCCATTGGGCACAGGGTCAAGACTGATTTGCATATGGCTGGGTCCAAACTGGAATGGGATGGTGACCAAAAACACTATGGAATTAGGCCCAGATCTCTGTACTGGGGTGAATGTATGACATTTTTCTGCATTCTGTCCATCAATAGTTATTTTTGTATTTGTCACCCCGAGTGGGACGGGTATGCTTAGATGTGAGTCCCGTGCTCTCCATGCCACTGGAATCAAGCTATCCTGGCTGAAGAGGGGTGAATCCTCCGAAACCAGTCCTAGAATGCTTGTTTCCAGTCCAGGGAGGACCTGGCCTTGCAGTTCTGCCTCGACTGTTCCCATTGGGCACAGGGTCAAGACTGATTTGCATATGGCTGGGTCCAAACTGGAATGGCATGGTGAGCAAAAAAACGATGGATTTAGGCCCAGATCTCTGTACTGGGGTGAATGTATGACATTGTTCTGCATTCTGTCCATCAATAGTTCTTTTTGCATTTCTCACCCCGAGTGAGACGAGTATGCTCAGACGTGAGTCCCGTGCTCTCCATGCCACTCGAATCAAGCAATCCTGGATGAAGAGGGGTGAAACCCCGACACCGGTCCTAGGATGCTTTTTTGCAGTCCAGGGAGGACCTGGCCTGGCAGTTCTGGCTGGACTGTTCCCATTGGGCACAGGGTGAAGACAGATTTGCATATGGCTGGGTCCAAACTGGAATGGCATGGTGAGCAAAAAAACGATGGATTTAGGCCCAGATCTCTGTACTGGGTGAATGTATGACATTGTTCTGCATTCTGTCCATCAATAGTTTTTTTTGCATTTGTCACCCCGAGTGGGACGGGCATGCTCAGACGTGAGTCCCGTACTCTCCATGCCACTGGAATCGAGCTATCCTGGCTGAAGAGGGGTGAAACCCCGATACTGGTCCTAGGATGCTTGTTTCTAGTCCAGGGATGACCTAGCCTGGCAGTTCCTCCTGGACTGTTCCCATTGGGCACAGGGTCAAGACTGATTTGCATATGGCTGGGTCCAAACTGGAATGGCATGGTGAGCAAAAAAACGATGGACTTAGGCCCAGATCCCTGTACTGGGGTGAATGTATGACATTGTTCTGCATTCTGTCCATCAATACTTCTTTTTGTATTTGTCACCCCTGGTGGGACGGGTATCCTCAGACGTGAGTCCCGTGCTCTCCATGCCACTGGAATCAAGCTATCCTGGCTGAAGAGGGGTGAAACCCCGAAACCGGTTCTAGGATGCTTGTTTCCAGTCCAGGGAGGGCCTGGCAGTTCAGGCTGGACTGTTCCCATTGGGCACAGGGTCAAGACTGATTTCCATATGGCTGGGTCCAAACTGGAATGGCATGGTGAGCAAAAAAACGATGGATTTAGGCCCAGATCTCTGTACTGGGGTGAATGTATGACATTGTTCTGCATTCTGTCCATCAATAGTTCTTTTTGCATTTGTCACCCCGAGTGGGACGGGTATGCTCAGACGTGAGTCCCGTGCTCTCCATACCACCCTAATCAAGCTATCCTGGCTGAAGTGGGGTGAAACCCCGAAACCGGTCCTAGGATGCTTGCTTACAGTCCAGGGAGGGCCTGGCAGTCCGTGCTGGCTCTGTTCCCATTGGGCACAGGGTCAAGACTGATTTGCATATGGATGGGTCCAAACTGGAATGGGATGGTGACCAAAAACACTATGGAATTAGGCCCAGATCTCTGTACTGGGGTGAATGTATGACATTTTTCTGCATTCTGTCCATCAATAGTTATTTTTGTATTTGTCACCCCGAGTGGGACGGGTATGCTTAGATGTGAGTCCCGTGCTCTCCATGCCACTGGAATTAAGCTATCCTGGCTGAAGAGGGGTGAATCCTCCGAAACCAGTCCTAGAATTCTTGTTTCCAGTCCAGGGAGGACCTGGCCTTGCAGTTCCGCCTCGACTGTTCCCATTGGGCACAGTGTCAAGACTGATTTGCATATGGCTAGGTCCAAACTGGAATGGCATGGTGAGCAAAAAAACGATGGATTTAGGCCCAGATCTCTGTACTGGGGAGAATGTATGACATTGTTCTGCATTCTGTCCATCAATAGTTCTTTTTGCATTTGTCACCCCGAGTGAGACGGGAATTCTCAGACGTGAATCCCGTGCTCTCCATGCCACTCGAATCAAGCAATCCTGGATGAAGAGGGGTGAAACCCCGACACCGGTCCTAGGATGCTTTTTTGCAGTCCAGGGAGGACCTGGCCCGGCAGTTCTGGCTGGACTGTTCCCATTGGGCACAGGGTGAAGACAGATTTGCATATGGCTGTGTCCAAACTGGAATGGCATGGTGAGCAAAAATCGATTGATTTAGGCCCAGATCTCTGTACTGGGTGAATGTATGACATTGTTCTGCATTCTGTCCATCAATAGTTTTTTTTGCATTTGTCACCCCGAGTGGGACGGGCATGCTCAGACGTGAGTCCCGTACTCTCCATGCCACTGGAATCGAGCTATCCTGGCTGAAGAGGGGTGAAACCCCGATACTGGTCCTAGGATGCTTGTTTCTAGTCCAGGGATGACCTAGCCTGGCAGTTCCTCCTGGACTGTTCCCATTGGGCACAGGGTCAAGACTGATTTGCCTATGGCTGGGTCCAAACTGGAATGGCATGGTGAGCAAAAAAACGATGGACTTAGGCCCAGATCTCTGTACTGGGGTGAATGTATGACATTGTTCTGCATTCTGTCCATCAATAGTTCTTTTTGCATTTGTCACCCCGAGTGAGACGGGTATGCTCAGACGTGAGTCCCGTGCTCTCCATGCCACTCGAATCAAGCAATCCTGGATGAAGAGGGGTGAAACCCCGACACCGGTCCTAGGATGCTTTTTTGCAGTCCAGGGAGGACCTGGCCTGGCAGTTCTGGCTGGACTGTTCCCATTGGGCACAGGGTGAAGACAGATTTGCATATGGCTGGGTCCAAACTGGAATGGCATGGTGAGCAAAAAAACGATGGATTTAGGCCCAGATCTCTGTACTGGGTGAATGTATGACATTGTTCTGCATTCTGTCCATCAATAGTTTTTTTTGCATTTGTCACCCCGAGTGGGACGGGCATGCTCAGACGTGAGTCCCGTACTCTCCATGCCACTGGAATCGAGCTATCCTGGCTGAAGAGGGGTGAAACCCCGATACTGGTCCTAGGATGCTTGTTTCCAGTCCAGGGAGGACCTGGCCTGGCACTTCTGGCTGGACTGTTCCCATTGGGCACAGGGTCAAGACTGATTTGCATATGGCTGTGTCCAAACTGGAATGGCATGGTGAGCAAAAAGACGATGGACTTAGGCCCAGATCTCTGTACTGGGGTGAATGTGTGACATTATTCTGCATTCTGTCCATAAATAATTCTTTTTGCATTTGTCACCCCGAGTGGGACGGGTATGCTCAGACGTGAGTCCCATGCTCTCCATGCCACTGGAATCAAGCTATCCTGGCTGAAGAGGGGTGAAACCCCGAGTCTGGTCCTAGGATGCGTGTTTCTAGTCCAGGGATGACCTAGCCTGGCAGTTCCTCCTGGACTGTTCCCATTGGGCACAGGGTCAAGACTGATTTGCATATGGCTGGGTCCAAACTGGAATGGCATGGTGAGCAAAAAAACGATGGACTTAGGCCCAGATCTCTGTACTGGGGTGAATGTATGACATTGTTCTGCATTCTGTCCATCAATACTTCTTTTTGTATTTGTCACCCCTGGTGGGACGGGAATGCTCAGACGTGAGTCCTGTGCTATCCATGCCACTGGAATCAAGCTATCCTGGCTGAAGACGGGTAAAACTCGAAACCGGTCCTAGGATGCTTGTTTCCAGTCCAGGGAGGACCTGGCCTGGCAGTTCGGGCTGGACTTTTCCCATTGGGCACAGGGTCAAGACTGATTTCCATATGGCTGTGTCCAAACTGGAATGGCATGGTGAGCAAAAAGACGATGGATTTAGGCCCAGATCTCTGTACTGGGGTGAATGTATGACATTGTTCTGCATTCTGTCCATCATTACTTCTTTTTGCATTTGTCACCCCAGGTGGGACGGGAATGCTCAGACGTGAGTCCCGTGCTCTCCATGCTACTGGAAATCAAGCTATCCTGGCTGAAGACGGGTGAAAACCCGAAACCGGTCCTAGGATGCTTGTTTCCAGTCCAGGGAGGACCTGGCCTGGCAGTTCGGGCTGGACTGTTCCCATTGGGCACAGGGTCAAGACTGATTTCCATATGGCTGGGTCCAAACTGGAATGGCATGGTGAGCAAAAAAAAGATGGATTTAGGCCCAGATCTCTGTACTGGGGTGAATGTATGACATTGTTCTGCATTCTGTCCATCAATAGTTCTTTTTGCATACGTCACCCCGAGTGGGACGGGTATGCTCAGACGTGAGTCCCGTGCTCTCCATACCACCCTAATCAAGCTATCCTGGCTGAAGTGGGGTGAAACCCCGAAACCGGTCCTAGGATGCTTGCTTACAGTCCAGGGAGGACCTGGCCTGGCAGTCCGTGCTGGCTCTGTTCCCATTGGGCACAGGGTCAAGACTGATTTGCATATGGCTGGGTCCAAACTGGAATGGGATGGTGACCAAAAACACTATGGAATTAGGCCCAGATCTCTGTACTGGGGTGAATGTATGACATTTTTCTGCATTCTGTCCATCAATAGTTATTTTTGTATTTGTCACCCCGAGTGGGACGGGTATGCTTAGATGTGAGTCCCGTGGTCTCCATGCCACTGGAATTAAGCTATCCTGGCTGAAGAGGGGTGAATCTTCCGAAACCAGTCCTAGAATTCTTGTTTCCAGTCCAGGGAGGACCTGGCCTTGCAGTTCCGCCTCGTCTGTTCCCATTGGGCACAGTGTCAAGACTGATTTGCATATGGCTGGGTCCAAACTGGAATGGCATGGTGAGCAAAAAAACGATGGATTTAGGCCCAGATCTCTGTACTGGGGTGAATGTATGACATTGTTCTGCATTCTGTCCATCAATAGTTCTTTTTGCATTTGTCACCCCGAGTGGGACGGGTATCCTCAGACGTGAGTCCCATGCTCTCCATGCCACTGGAATCAAGCTATCCTGGCTGAAGAGGGGTGAAACCCCGAGTCTGGTCCTAGGATGCTTGTTTCTAGTCCAGGGATGACCTAGCCTGGCAGTTCCTCCTGGACTGTTCCCATTGGGCACAGGGTCAAGACTGATTTGCATATGGCTGGGTCCAAACTGGAATGGCATGGTGAGCAAAAAAACGATGGACTTAAGCCCAGATCTCTGTACTGGGGTGAATGTATGACATTGTTCTGCATTCTGTCCATCAATACTTCTTTTTGTATTTGTCACCCCTGGTGGGACGGGAATGCTCAGACGTGAGTCCTGTGCTATCCATGCCACTGGAATCAAGCTATCCTGGCTGAAGACGGGTAAAACTCCGAAACCGGTCCTAGGATGCTTGTTTCCAGTCCAGGGAGGACCTGGCCTGGCAGTTCGGGCTGGACTTTTCCCATTGGGCACAGGGTCAAGACTGATTTCCATGTGGCTGGGTCCAAACTGGAATGGCATGGTGAGCAAAAAAAAGATGGATTTAGGCCCAGATCTCTGTACTGGGGTGAATGTATGACATTGTTCTGCATTCTGTTCATCAATAGTTCTTTTTGCATTTGTCACCCAGAGTGGGACGGGTATGCTCAGACGTGAGTCCCGTGCTCTCCATACCACCCTAATCAAGCTATCCTGGCTGAAGTGGGGTGAAACCCCGAAACCGGTCCTAGGATGCTTGCTTCCAGTCCAGGGAGGACCTGGCCTGGCAGTTCGTGCTGGACTGTTCCCATTGGGCACAGGGTCAAGACTGATTTGCATATGGCTGGGTCCAAACTGGAATGGCATGGTGACCAAAAACACTATGGAATTAGGCCCAGATCTCTGTACTGGGGTGAATGTATGACATTTTTCTGCATTCTGTCCATCAATAGTTATTTTTGTATTTGTCACCCCGAGTGGGACGGGTATGCTTAGATGTGAGTCCCGTGCTCTCCATGCCACCGGAATCAAGCTATCCTGGCTGAAGAGGGGTGAATCCTCCGAAACCAGTCCTAGAATGCTTGTTTCCAGTCCAGGGAGGACCTGGCCTTGCAGTTCCGCCTCGACTGTTCCCATTGGGCACAGGGTCAAGACTGATTTGCATATGGCTGGGTCCAAACTGGAATGGCATGGTGAGCAAAAAAACGATAGATTTAGGCCCAGATCTCTGTACTATGGTGAATGTATGACATTGTTCTGCATTCTGTCCATCAATAGTTCTTTTTGCATTTGTCACCCCGAGTGAGACGGGTATGCTCAGACGTGAGTCCCGTGCTCTCCATGCCACTCGAATCAAGCAATCCTGGATGAAGAGGGGTGAAACCCCGACACCGGTCCTAGGATGCTTTTTTGCAGTCCAGGGAGGACCTGGCCTGGCAGTTCTGGCTGGACTGTTCCCATTGGGCACAGGGTGAAGACAGATTTGCATATGGCTGGGTCCAAACTGGAATGGCATGGTGAGCAAAAAAACGATGGATTTAGGCCCAGATCTCTGTACTGGGTGAATGTATGACATTGTTCTGCATTCTGTCCATCAATAGTTTTTTTTGCATTTGTCACCCCGAGTGGGACGGGCATGCTCAGACGTGAGTCCCGTACTCTCCATGCCACTGGAATCGAGCTATCCTGGCTGAAGAGGGGTGAAACCCCGATACTGGTCCTAGGATGCTTGTTTCCAGTCCAGGGAGGACCTGGCCTGGCAGTTCGGGCTGGACTGTTCCCATTGGGCACAGGGTCAAGACTGATTTCCATATGGCTGGGTCCAAACTGGAATGGCATGGTGAGCAAAAAAACGATGGATTTAGGCCCAGATCTCTGTACTGGGGTGAATGTATGACATTTTTCTGCATTCTGTCCATCAATACTTCTTTTTGCATTTGTCACCCCAGGTGGGACGGGAATGCTCAGACGTGAGTCCCATGCTCTCCATGCTACTGGAATCAAGCTATCCTGGCTGAAGACGGGTGAAAACCCGAAACCGGTCCTAGGATGCTTGTTTCCAGTCCAGGGAGGACCTGGCCTGGCAGTTCGGGCTGGACTGTTCCCATTGGGCACAGGGTCAAGACTGATTTCCATATGGCTGGGTCCAAACTGGAATGGCATGGTGAGCAAAAAAACGATGGATTTAGGCCCAGGTCTCTGTACTGGGGTGAATGTATGACATTGTTCTGCATTCTGTCCATCAATAGTTCTTTTTGTATTTGTCACCCCTGGTGGGACAGGAATGCTCAGACGTGAGTCCTGTGCTATCCATGCCACTGGAATCAAGCTATCCTGGCTGAAGATGGGTAAAACTCCGAAACCGGTCCTAGGATGCTTGTTTCCAGTCCAGGGAGGACCTGGCCTGGCAGTTCGGGCTGGACTTTTCCCATTGGGCCCAGGGTCAAGACTGATTTCCATATGGCTGTGTCCAAACTGGAATGGTATGGTGATCAAAAATACGATGGATTTAGGCCCAGATCTCTGTACCGGGGTGAATGTGTGACATTATTCTGCATTCTGTCCATAAATAATTCTTTTTGCATTTGTCACCCCGAGTGGGACGGGTATGCTCAGACGTGAGTCCCATGCTCTCCATGCCACTGGAATCAAGCTATCCTGGCTGAAGAGGGGTGAAACCCCGAGTCTGGTCCTAGGATGCGTGTTTCTAGTCCAGGGATGACCTAGCCTGGCAGTTCCTCCTGGACTGTTCCCATTGGGCACAGGGTCAAGACTGATTTGCATATGGCTGGGTCCAAACTGGAATGGCATGGTGAGCAAAAAAACGATGGACTTAGGCCCAGATCTCTGTACTGGGGTGAATGTATGACATTGTTCTGCATTCTGTCCATCAATACTTCTTTTTGTATTTGTCACCCCTGGTGGGACGGGAATGCTCAGACGTGAGTCCTGTGCTATCCATGCCACTGGAATCAAGCTATCCTGGCTGAAGACGGGTAAAACTCGAAACCGGTCCTAGGATGCTTGTTTCCAGTCCAGGGAGGACCTGGCCTGGCAGTTCGGGCTGGACTTTTCCCATTGGGCACAGGGTCAAGACTGATTTCCATATGGCTGTGTCCAAACTGGAATGGCATGGTGAGCAAAAAGACGATGGATTTAGGCCCAGATCTCTGTACTGGGGTGAATGTATGACATTGTTCTGCATTCTGTCCATCAATACTTCTTTTTGCATTTGTCACCCCAGGTGGGACGGGAATGCTCAGACGTGAGTCCCGTGCTCTCCATGCTACTGGAAATCAAGCTATCCTGGCTGAAGACGGGTGAAAACCCGAAACCGGTCCTAGGATGCTTGTTTCCAGTCCAGGGAGGACCTGGCCTGGCAGTTCGGGCTGGACTGTTCCCATTGGGCACAGGGTCAAGACTGATTTCCATATGGCTGGGTCCAAACTGGAATGGCATGGTGAGCAAAAAAAAGATGGATTTAGGCCCAGATCTCTGTACTGGGGTGAATGTATGACATTGTTCTGCATTCTGTCCATCAATAGTTCTTTTTGCATACGTCACCCCGAGTGGGACGGGTATGCTCAGACGTGAGTCCCGTGCTCTCCATACCACCCTAATCAAGCTATCCTGGCTGAAGTGGGGTGAAACCCCGAAACCGGTCCTAGGATGCTTGCTTACAGTCCAGGGAGGACCTGGCCTGGCAGTCCGTGCTGGCTCTGTTCCCATTGGGCACAGGGTCAAGACTGATTTGCATATGGCTGGGTCCAAACTGGAATGGGATGGTGACCAAAAACACTATGGAATTAGGCCCAGATCTCTGTACTGGGGTGAATGTATGACATTTTTCTGCATTCTGTCCATCAATAGTTATTTTTGTATTTGTCACCCCGAGTGGGACGGGTATGCTTAGATGTGAGTCCCGTGGTCTCCATGCCACTGGAATTAAGCTATCCTGGCTGAAGAGGGGTGAATCTTCCGAAACCAGTCCTAGAATTCTTGTTTCCAGTCCAGGGAGGACCTGGCCTTGCAGTTCCGCCTCGTCTGTTCCCATTGGGCACAGTGTCAAGACTGATTTGCATATGGCTGGGTCCAAACTGGAATGGCATGGTGAGCAAAAAAACGATGGATTTAGGCCCAGATCTCTGTACTGGGGTGAATGTATGACATTGTTCTGCATTCTGTCCATCAATAGTTCTTTTTGCATTTGTCACCCCGAGTGGGACGGGTATCCTCAGACGTGAGTCCCATGCTCTCCATGCCACTGGAATCAAGCTATCCTGGCTGAAGAGGGGTGAAACCCCGAGTCTGGTCCTAGGATGCTTGTTTCTAGTCCAGGGATGACCTAGCCTGGCAGTTCCTCCTGGACTGTTCCCATTGGGCACAGGGTCAAGACTGATTTGCATATGGCTGGGTCCAAACTGGAATGGCATGGTGAGCAAAAAAACGATGGACTTAGGCCCAGATCTCTGTACTGGGGTGAATGTATGACATTGTTCTGCATTCTGTCCATCAATACTTCTTTTTGTATTTGTCACCCCTGGTGGGACGGGAATGCTCAGACGTGAGTCCTGTGCTATCCATGCCACTGGAATCAAGCTATCCTGGCTAAGGACGGGTAAAACTCCGAAACCGGTCCTAGGATGCTTGTTTCCAGTCCAGGGAGGACCTGGCCTGGCAGTTCGGGCTGGACTTTTCCCATTGGGCACAGGGTCAAGACTGATTTCCATGTGGCTGGGTCCAAACTGGAATGGCATGGTGAGCAAAAAAAAGATGGATTTAGGCCCAGATCTCTGTACTGGGGTGAATGTATGACATTGTTCTGCATTCTGTCCATCAATAGTTCTTTTTGCATTTGTCACCCAGAGTGGGACGGGTATGCTCAGACGTGAGTCCCGTGCTCTCCATACCACCCTAATCAAGCTATCCTGGCTGAAGTGGGGTGAAACCCCGAAACCGGTCCTAGGATGCTTGCTTCCAGTCCAGGGAGGACCTGGCCTGGCAGTTCGTGCTGGACTGTTCCCATTGGGCACAGGGTCAAGACTGATTTGCATATGGCTGGGTCCAAACTGGAATGGCATGGTGACCAAAAACACTATGGAATTAGGCCCAGATCTCTGTACTGGGGTGAATGTATGACATTTTTCTGCATTCTGTCCATCAATAGTTATTTTTGTATTTGTCACCCCGAGTGGGACGGGTATGCTTAGATGTGAGTCCCGTGCTCTCCATGCCACCGGAATCAAGCTATCCTGGCTGAAGAGAGGTGAATCCTCCGAAACCAGTCCTAGAATGCTTGTTTCCAGTCCAGGGAGGACCTGGCCTTGCAGTTCCGCCTCGACTGTTCCCATTGGGCACAGGGTCAAGACTGATTTGCATATGGCTGGGTCCAAACTGGAATGGCATGGTGAGCAAAAAAACGATAGATTTAGGCCCAGATCTCTGTACTATGGTGAATGTATGACATTGTTCTGCATTCTGTCCATCAATAGTTCTTTTTGCATTTGTCACCCAGAGTGAGACGGGTATGCTCAGACGTGAGTCCCGTGCTCTCCATGCCACTCGAATCAAGCAATCCTGGATGAAGAGGGGTGAAACCCCGACACCGGTCCTAGGATGCTTTTTTGCAGTCCAGGGAGGACCTGGCCTGGCAGTTCTGGCTGGACTGTTCCCATTGGGCACAGGGTGAAGACAGATTTGCATATGGCTGGGTCCAAACTGGAATGGCATGGTGAGCAAAAAAACGATGGATTTAGGCCCAGATCTCTGTACTGGGTGAATGTATGACATTGTTCTGCTTTCTGTCCATCAATAGTTTTTTTTGCATTTGTCACCCCGAGTGGGACGGGCATGCTCAGACGTGAGTCCCGTACTCTCCATGCCACTGGAATCGAGCTATCCTGACTGAAGAGGGGTGAAACCCCGATACTGGTCCTAGGATGCTTGTTTCCAGTCCAGGGAGGACCTGGCCTGGCAGTTCGGGCTGGACTGTTCCCATTGGGCACAGGGTCAAGACTGATTTCCATATGGCTGGGTCCAAACTGGAATGGCATGGTGAGCAAAAAAACGATGGATTTAGGCCCAGATCTCTGTACTGGGGTGAATGTATGACATTTTTCTGCATTCTGTCCATCAATACTTCTTTTTGCATTTGTCACCCCAGGTGGGACGGGAATGCTCAGACGTGAGTCCCATGCTCTCCATGCTACTGGAATCAAGCTATCCTGGCTGAAGACGGGTGAAAACCCGAAACCGGTCCTAGGATGCTTGTTTCCAGTCCAGGGAGGACCTGGCCTGGCAGTTCGGGCTGGACTGTTCCCATTTGGCACAGGGTCAAGACTGATTTCCATATGGCTGGGTCCAAACTGGAATGGCATGGTGAGCAAAAAAACGATGGATTTAGGCCCAGGTCTCTGTACTGGGGTGAATGTATGACATTGTTCTGCATTCTGTCCATCAATAGTTCTTTTTGCATTTGTCACCCCGAGTGGGACGGGTATGCTCAGACGTGAGTCCTGTGCTCTCCATACCACCCTAATCAAGCTATCCTGGCTGAAGAGGGGTGAAACCCTGAAACCGGTTCTAGGATGCTTGTTTCCAGTCCAGGGAGGACCTGGCCTGGCAGTTCCACCTGGACTGTTCCCATTGGGCACAGGGTCCAGACTGATTTCCATATGGATGTGTCCAAACTGGAATGGCATGGTGAGCAAAAAAACGATGGACTTAGGCCCAGATCTCTGTACTGGGGTGAATGTATGACATTGTTCTGCATTCTGTCCATCAATACTTCTTTTTGTATTTGTCACCCCTGGTGGGACGGGAATGCTCAGACGTGAGTCCTGTGCTATCCATGCCACTGGAATCAAGCTATCCTGGCTGAAGACGGGTAAAACTCCGAAACTGGTCCTAGGATGCTTGTTTCAAGTCCAGGGAGGACCTGGCCTGGCAGTTCGGGCTGGACTTTTCCCATTGGGCACAGGGTCAAGACTGATTTCCATGTGGCTGGGTCCAAACTGGAATGGCATGGTGAGCAAAAAAAAGATGGATTTAGGCCCAGATCTCTGTACTGGGGTGAATGTATGACATTGTTCTGCATTCTGTCCATCAATAGTTCTTTTTGCATTTGTCACCCAGAGTGGGACGGGTATGCTCAGACGTGAGTCCCGTGCTCTCCATACCACCCTAATCAAGCTATCCTGGCTGAAGTGGGGTGAAACCCCGAAACCGGTCCTAGGATGCTTGCTTCCAGTCCAGGGAGGACCTGGCCTGGCAGTTCGTGCTGGACTGTTCCCATTGGGCACAGGGTCAAGACTGATTTGCATATGGCTGGGTCCAAACTGGAATGGCATGGTGACCAAAAACACTATGGAATTAGGCCCAGATCTCTGTACTGGGGTGAATGTATGACATTTTTCTGCATTCTGTCCATCAATAGTTATTTTTGTATTTGTCACCCCGAGTGGGACGGGTATGCTTAGATGTGAGTCCCGTGCTCTCCATGCCACCGGAATCAAGCTATCCTGGCTGAAGAGGGGTGAATCCTCCGAAACCAGTCCTAGAATGCTTGTTTCCAGTCCAGGGAGGACCTGGCCTTGCAGTTCCGCCTCGACTGTTCCCATTGGGCACAGGGTCAAGACTGATTTGCATATGGCTGGGTCCAAACTGGAATGGCATGGTGAGCAAAAAAACGATAGATTTAGGCCCAGATCTCTGTACTATGGTGAATGTATGACATTGTTCTGCATTCTGTCCATCAATAGTTCTTTTTGCATTTGTCACCCCGAGTGAGACGGGTATGCTCAGACGTGAGTCCCGTGCTCTCCATGCCACTCGAATCAAGCAATCCTGGATGAAGAGGGGTGAAACCCCGACACCGGTCCTAGGATGCTTTTTTGCAGTTCAGGGAGGACCTGGCCTGGCAGTTCTGGCTGGACTGTTCCCATTGGGCACAGGGTGAAGACAGATTTGCATATGGCTGGGTCCAAACTGGAATGGCATGGTGAGCAAAAAAACGATGGATTTAGGCCCAGATCTCTGTACTGGGTGAATGTATGACATTGTTCTGCATTCTGTCCATCAATAGTTTTTTTTGCATTTGTCACCCCGAGTGGGACGGGCATGCTCAGACGTGAGTCCCGTACTCTCCATGCCACTGGAATCAAGCTATCCTGGCTGAAGAGGGGTGAAACCCCGATACTGGTCCTAGGATGCTTGTTTCCAGTCCAGGGAGGACCTGGCCTGGCAGTTCGGGCTGGACTGTTCCCATTGGGCACAGGGTCAAGACTGATTTCCATATGGCTGGGTCCAAACTGGAATGGCATGGTGAGCAAAAAAACGATGGATTTAGGCCCAGATCTCTGTACTGGGGTGAATGTATGACATTTTTCTGCATTCTGTCCATCAATACTTCTTTTTGCATTTGTCACCCCAGGTGGGACGGGAATGCTCAGACGTGAGTCCCATGCTCTCCATGCTACTGGAATCAAGCTATCCTGGCTGAAGACGGGTGAAAACCCGAAACCGGTCCTAGGATGCTTGTTTCCAGTCCAGGGAGGACCTGGCCTGGCAGTTCGGGCTGGACTGTTCCCATTGGGCACAGGGTCAAGACTGATTTCCATATGGCTGGGTCCAAACTGGAATGGCATGGTGAGCAAAAAAACGATGGATTTAGGCCCAGGTCTCTGTACTGGGGTGAATGTATGACATTGTTCTGCATTCTGTCCATCAATAGTTCTTTTTGCATTTGTCACCCCGAGTGGGACGGGTATGCTCAGATGTGAGTCCTGTGCTCTCCATACCACCCTAATCAAGCTATCCTGGCTGAAGAGGGGTGAAACCCCGAAACTGGTTCTAGGATGCTTGTTTCCAGTCCAGGGAGGACCTGGCCTGGCAGTTCCACCTGGACTGTTCCCATTGGGCACAGGGTCCAGACTGATTTCCATATGGATGTGTCCAAACTGGAATGGCATGGTGAGCAAAAAAACGATGGACTTAGGCCCAGATCTCTGTACTGGGGTGAATGTATGACATTGTTCTGCATTCTGTCCATCAATACTTCTTTTTGTATTTGTCACCCCTGGTGGGACAGGAATGCTCAGACGTGAGTCCTGTGCTATCCATGCCACTGGAATCAAGCTATCCTGGCTGAAGATGGGTAAAACTCCGAAACCGGTCCTAGGATGCTTGTTTCCAGTCCAGGGAGGACCTGGCCTGGCAGTTCGGGCTGGACTTTTCCCATTGGGCCCAGGGTCAAGACTGATTTCCATATGGCTGTGTCCAAACTGGAATGGTATGGTGATCAAAAATACGATGGATTTAGGCCCAGATCTCTGTACCGGGGTGAATGTGTGACATTATTCTGCATTCTGTCCATAAATAATTCTTTTTGCATTTGTCACCCCGAGTGGGACGGGTATGCTCAGACGTGAGTCCCATGCTCTCCATGCCACTGGAATCAAGCTATCCTGGCTGAAGAGGGGTGAAACCCCGAGTCTGGTCCTAGGATGCGTGTTTCTAGTCCAGGGATGACCTAGCCTGGCAGTTCCTCCTGGACTGTTCCCATTGGGCACAGGGTCAAGACTGATTTGCATATGGCTGGGTCCAAACTGGAATGGCATGGTGAGCAAAAAAACGATGGACTTAGGCCCAGATCTCTGTACTGGGGTGAATGTATGACATTGTTCTGCATTCTGTCCATCAATACTTCTTTTTGTATTTGTCACCCCTGGTGGGACGGGAATGCTCAGACGTGAGTCCTGTGCTATCCATGCCACTGGAATCAAGCTATCCTGGCTGAAGACGGGTAAAACTCGAAACCGGTCCTAGGATGCTTGTTTCCAGTCCAGGGAGGACCTGGCCTGGCAGTTCGGGCTGGACTTTTCCCATTGGGCACAGGGTCAAGACTGATTTCCATATGGCTGTGTCCAAACTGGATTGGCATGGTGAGCAAAAAGACGATGGATTTAGGCCCAGATCTCTGTACTGGGGTGAATGTATGACATTGTTCTGCATTCTGTCCATCAATACTTCTTTTTGCATTTGTCACCCCAGGTGGGACGGGAATGCTCAGACGTGAGTCCCGTGCTCTCCATGCTACTGGAAATCAAGCTATCCTGGCTGAAGACGGGTGAAAACCCGAAACCGGTCCTAGGATGCTTGTTTCCAGTCCAGGGAGGACCTGGCCTGGCAGTTCAGGCTGGACTGTTCCCATTGGGCACAGGGTCAAGACTGATTTCCATATGGCTGGGTCCAAACTGGAATGGCATGGTGAGCAAAAAAAAGATGGATTTAGGCCCAGATCTCTGTACTGGGGTGAATGTATGACATTGTTCTGCATTTTGTCCATCAATAGTTCTTTTTGCATACGTCACCCCGAGTGGGACGGGTATGCTCAGACGTGAGTCCCGTGCTCTCCATACCACCCTAATCAAGCTATCCTGGCTGAAGTGGGGTGAAACCCCGAAACCGGTCCTAGGATGCTTGCTTACAGTCCAGGGAGGACCTGGCCTGGCAGTCCGTGCTGGCTCTGTTCCCATTGGGCACAGGGTCAAGACTGATTTGTATATGGCTGGGTCCAAACTGGAATGGGATGGTGACCAAAAACACTATGGAATTAGGCCCAGATCTCTGTACTGGGGTGAATGTATGACATTTTTCTGCATTCTGTCCATCAATAGTTATTTTTGTATTTGTCACCCCGAGTGGGACGGGTATGCTTAGATGTGAGTCCCGTGGTCTCCATGCCACTGGAATTAAGCTATCCTGGCTGAAGAGGGGTGAATCTTCCGAAACCAGTCCTAGAATTCTTGTTTCCAGTCCAGGGAGGACCTGGCCTTGCAGTTCCGCCTCGTCTGTTCCCATTGGGCACAGTGTCAAGACTGATTTGCATATGGCTGGGTCCAAACTGGAATGGCATGGTGAGCAAAAAAACGATGGATTTAGGCCCAGATCTCTGTACTGGGGTGAATGTATGACATTGTTCTGCATTCTGTCCATCAATAGTTCTTTTTGCATTTGTCACCCCGAGTGGGACGGGTATCCTCAGACGTGAGTCCCATGCTCTCCATGCCACTGGAATCAAGCTATCCTGGCTGAAGAGGGGTGAAACCCCGAGTCTGGTCCTAGGATGCTTGTTTCTAGTCCAGGGATGACCTAGCCTGGCAGTTCCTCCTGGACTGTTCCCATTGGGCACAGGGTCAAGACTGATTTGCATATGGCTGGGTCCAAACTGGAATGGCATGGTGAGCAAAAAAACGATGGACTTAGGCCCAGATCTCTGTACTGGGGTGAATGTATGACATTGTTCTGCATTCTGTCCATCAATACTTCTTTTTGTATTTGTCACCCCTGGTGGGACGGGAATGCTCAGACGTGAGTCCTGTGCTATCCATGCCACTGGAATCAAGCTATCCTGGCTGAAGACGGGTAAAACTCCGAAACCGGTCCTAGGATGCTTGTTTCCAGTCCAGGGAGGACCTGGCCTGGCAGTTCGGGCTGGACTTTTCCCATTGGGCACAGGGTCAAGACTGATTTCCATGTGGCTGGGTCCAAACTGGAATGGCATGGTGAGCAAAAAAAAGATGGATTTAGGCCCAGATCTCTGTACTGGGGTGAATGTATGACATTGTTCTGCATTCTGTCCATCAATAGTTCTTTTTGCATTTGTCACCCAGAGTGGGACGGGTATGCTCAGACGTGAGTCCCGTGCTCTCCATACCACCCTAATCAAGCTATCCTGGCTGAAGTGGGGTGAAACCCCGAAACCGGTCCTAGGATGCTTGCTTCCAGTCCAGGGAGGACCTGGCCTGGCAGTTCGTGCTGGACTGTTCCCATTGGGCACAGGGTCAAGACTGATTTGCATATGGCTGGGTCCAAACTGGAATGGCATGGTGACCAAAAACACTATGGAATTAGGCCCAGATCTCTGTACTGGGGTGAATGTATGACATTTTTCTGCATTCTGTCCATCAATAGTTATTTTTGTATTTGTCACCCCGAGTGGGACGGGTATGCTTAGATGTGAGTCCCGTGCTCTCCATGCCACCGGAATCAAGCTATCCTGGCTGAAGAGGGGTGAATCCTCCGAAACCAGTCCTAGAATGCTTGTTTCCAGTCCAGGGAGGACCTGGCCTTGCAGTTCCGCCTCGACTGTTCCCATTGGGCACAGGGTCAAGACTGATTTGCATATGGCTGGGTCCAAACTGGAATGGCATGGTGAGCAAAAAAACGATAGATTTAGGCCCAGATCTCTGTACTATGGTGAATGTATGACATTGTTCTGCATTCTGTCCATCAATAGTTCTTTTTGCATTTGTCACTCAGAGTGAGACGGGTATGCTCAGACGTGAGTCCCGTGCTCTCCATGCCACTCGAATCAAGCAATCCTGGATGAAGAGGGGTGAAACCCCGACACCGGTCCTAGGATGCTTTTTTGCAGTCCAGGGAGGACCTGGCCTGGCAGTTCTGGCTGGACTGTTCCCATTGGGCACAGGGTGAAGACAGATTTGCATATGGCTGGGTCCAAACTGGAATGGCATGGTGAGCAAAAAAACGATGGATTTAGGCCCAGATCTCTGTACTGGGTGAATGTATGACATTGTTCTGCTTTCTGTCCATCAATAGTTTTTTTTGCATTTGTCACCCCGAGTGGGACGGGCATGCTCAGACGTGAGTCCCGTACTCTCCATGCCACTGGAATCGAGCTATCCTGGCTGAAGAGGGGTGAAACCCCGATACTGGTCATAGGATGCTTGTTTCCAGTCCAGGGAGGACCTGGCCTGGCAGTTCGGGCTGGACTGTTCCCATTGGGCACAGGGTCAAGACTGATTTCCATATGGCTGGGTCCAAACTGGAATGGCATGGTGAGCAAAAAAACGATGGATTTAGGCCCAGATCTCTGTACTGGGGTGAATGTATGACATTTTTCTGCATTCTGTCCATCAATACTTCTTTTTGCATTTGTCACCCCAGGTGGGACGGGAATGCTCAGACGTGAGTCCCATGCTCTCCATGCTACTGGAATCAAGCTATCCTGGCTGAAGACGGGTGAAAACCCGAAACCGGTCCTAGGATGCTTGTTTCCAGTCCAGGGAGGACCTGGCCTGGCAGTTCGGGCTGGACTGTTCCCATTGGGCACAGGGTCAAGACTGATTTCCATATGGCTGGGTCCAAACTGGAATGGCATGGTGAGCAAAAAAACGATGGATTTAGGCCCAGGTCTCTGTACTGGGGTGAATGTATGACATTGTTCTGCATTCTGTCCATCAATAGTTCTTTTTGCATTTGTCACCCCGAGTGGGACGGGTATGCTCAGACGTGAGTCCTGTGCTCTCCATACCACCCTAATCAAGCTATCCTGGCTGAAGAGGGGTGAAACCCCGAAACCGGTTCTAGGATGCTTGTTTCCAGTCCAGGGAGGACCTGGCCTGGCAGTTCCACCTGGACTGTTCCCATTGGGCACAGGGTCCAGACTGATTTCCATATGGATGTGTCCAAACTGGAATGGCATGGTGAGCAAAAAAACGATGGACTTAGGCCCAGATCTCTGTACTGGGGTGAATGTATGACATTGTTCTGCATTCTGTCCATCAATACTTCTTTTTGTATTTGTCACCCCTGGTGGGACAGGAATGCTCAGACGTGAGTCCTGTGCTATCCATGCCACTGGAATCAAGCTATCCTGGCTGAAGATGGGTAAAACTCCGAAACCGGTCCTAGGATGCTTGTTTCCAGTCCAGGGAGGACCTGGCCTGGCAGTTCGGGCTGGACTTTTCCCATTGGGCACAGGGTCAAGACTGATTTCCATATGGCTGTGTCCAAACTGGAATGGTATGGTGATCAAAAATACGATGGATTTAGGCCCAGATCTCTGTACCGGGGTGAATGTGTGACATTATTCTGCATTCTGTCCATAAATAATTCTTTTTGCATTTGTCACCCCGAGTGGGACGGGTATGCTCAGACGAGAGTCCCATGCTCTCCATGCCACTGGAATCAAGCTATCCTGGCTGAAGAGGGGTGAAACCCCGAGTCTGGTCCTAGGATGCGTGTTTCTAGTCCAGGGATGACCTAGCCTGGCAGTTCCTCCTGGACTGTTCCCATTGGGCACAGGGTCAAGACTGATTTGCATATGGCTGGGTCCAAACTGGAATGGCATGGTGAGCAAAAAAACGATGGACTTAGGCCCAGATCTCTGTACTGGGGTGAATGTATGACATTGTTCTGCATTCTGTCCATAAATACTTCTTTTTGTATTTGTCACCCCTGGTGGGACGGGAATGCTCAGACGTGAGTCCTGTGCTATCCATGCCACTGGAATCAAGCTATCCTGGCTGAAGACGGGTAAAACTCGAAACCGGTCCTAGGATGCTTGTTTCCAGTCCAGGGAGGACCTGGCCTGGCAGTTCGGGCTGGACTTTTCCCATTGGGCACAGGGTCAAGACTGATTTCCATATGGCTGTGTCCAAACTGGAATGGCATGGGGAGCAAAAAGACGATGGATTTAGGCCCAGATCTCTGTACTGGGGTGAATGTATGACATTGTTCTGCATTCTGTCCATCAATACTTCTTTTTGCATTTGTCACCCCAGGTGGGACGGGAATGCTCAGACGTGAGTCCCGTGCTCTCCATGCTACTGGAAATCAAGCTATCCTGGCTGAAGACGGGTGAAAACCCGAAACCGGTCCTAGGATGCTTGTTTCCAGTCCAGGGAGGACCTGGCCTGGCAGTTCGGGCTGGACTGTTCCCATTGGGCACAGGGTCAAGACTGATTTCCATATGGCTGGGTCCAAACTGGAATGGCATGGTGAGCAAAAAAAAGATGGATTTAGGCCCAGATCTCTGTACTGGGGTGAATGTATGACATTGTTCTGCATTCTGTCCATCAATAGTTCTTTTTGCATACGTCACCCCGAGTGGGACGGGTATGCTCAGACGTGAGTCCCGTGCTCTCCATACCACCCTAATCAAGCTATCCTGGCTGAAGTGGGGTGAAACCCCGAAACCGGTCCTAGGATGCTTGCTTACAGTCCAGGGAGGACCTGGCCTGGCAGTCCGTGCTGGCTCTGTTCCCATTGGGCACAGGGTCAAGACTGATTTGCATATGGCTGGGTCCAAACTGGAATGGGATGGTGACCAAAAACACTATGGAATTAGGCCCAGATCTCTGTACTGGGGTGAATGTATGACATTTTTCTGCATTCTGTCCATCAATAGTTATTTTTGTATTTGTCACCCCGAGTGGGACGGGTATGCTTAGATGTGAGTCCCGTGCTCTCCATGCCACTGGAATTAAGCTATCCTGGCTGAAGAGGGGTGAATCCTCCGAAACCAGTCCTAGAATTCTTGTTTCCAGTCCAGGGAGGACCTGGCCTTGCAGTTCCGCCTCGACTGTTCCCATTGGGCACAGTGTCAAGACTGATTTGCATATGGCTGGGTCCAAACTGGAATGGCATGGTGAGCAAAAAAACGATGGATTTAGGCCCAGATCTCTGTACTGGGGTGAATGTATGACATTGTTCTGCATTCTGTCCATCAATAGTTCTTTTTGCATTTGTCACCCCGAGTGAGACGGGTATGCTCAGACGTGAGTCCCGTGCTCTCCATGCCACTCGAATCAAGCAATCCTGGATGAAGAGGGGTGAAACCCCGACACCGGTCCTAGGATGCTTTTTTGCAGTCCAGGGAGGACCTGGCCTGGCAGTTCTGGCTGGACTGTTCCCATTGGGCACAGGGTGAAGACAGATTTGCATATGGCTGGGTCCAAACTGGAATGGCATGGTGAGCAAAAAAACGATGGATTTAGGCCCAGATCTCTGTACTGGGTGAATGTATGACATTGTTCTGCATTCTGTCCATCAATAGTTTTTTTTGCATTTGTCACCCCGAGTGGGACGGGCATGCTCAGACGTGAGTCCCGTACTCTCCATGCCACTGGAATCGAGCTATCCTGGCTGAAGAGGGGTGAAACCCCGATACTGGTCCTAGGATGCTTGTTTCCAGTCCAGGGAGGACCTGGCCTGGCACTTCTGGCTGGACTGTTCCCATTGGGCACAGGGTCAAGACTGATTTGCATATGGCTGTGTCCAAACTGGAATGGCATGGTGAGCAAAAAGACGATGGACTTAGGCCCAGATCTCTGTACTGGGGTGAATGTATGACATTGTTCTGCATTCTGTCCATCAATACTTCTTTTTGTATTTGTCACCCCTGGTGGGACAGGAATGCTCAGACGTGAGTCCTGTGCTACCCATGCCACTGGAATCAAGCTATCCTGGCTGAAGACGGGTAAAACTCCGAAACCGGTCCTAGGATGCTTGTTTCCAGTCCAGGGAGGACCTGGCCTGGCAGTTCGGGCTGGACTTTTCCCATTGGGCACAGGGTCAAGACTGATTTCCATATGGCTGTGTCCAAACTGGAATGGTATGGTGAGCAAAAAAACGATGGATTTAGGCCCAGATCTCTGTACTGGGGTGAATGTATGACATTATTCTGCATTCTGTCCATAAATATTTCTTTTTGCATTTGTCACCCCGAGTGGGACGGGTATGCTCAGACGTGAGTCCCATGCTCTCCATGCCACTGGAATCAAGCTATCCTGGCTGAAGAGGGGTGAAACCCCGAGTCTGGTCCTAGGATGCTTGTTTCTAGTCCAGGGATGACCTAGCCTGGCAGTTCCTCCTGGACTGTTCCCATTGGGCACAGGGTCAAGACTGATTTGCATATGGCTGGGTCCAAACTGGAATGGCATGGTGAGCAAAAAAAAGATGGATTTAGGCCCAGATCTCTGTACTGGGGTGAATGTATGACATTGTTCTGCATTCTGTCCATCAATAGTTCTTTTTGCATACGTCACCCCGAGTGGGACGGGTATGCTCAGACGTGAGTCCCGTGCTCTCCATACCACCCTAATCAAGCTATCCTGGCTGAAGTGGGGTGAAACCCCGAAACCGGTCCTAGGATGCTTGCTTACAGTCCAGGGAGGACCTGGCCTGGCAGTCCGTGCTGGCTCTGTTCCCATTGGGCACAGGGTCAAGACTGATTTGCATATGGCTGGGTCCAAACTGGAATGGGATGGTGACCAAAAACACTATGGAATTAGGCCCAGATCTCTGTACTGGGGTGAATGTATGACATTTTTCTGCATTCTGTCCATCAATAGTTATTTTTGTATTTGTCACCCCGAGTGGGACGGGTATGCTTAGATGTGAGTCCCGTGCTCTCCATGCCACTGGAATCAAGCTATCCTGGCTGAAGAGGGGTGAATCCTCCGAAACCAGTCCTAGAATGCTTGTTTCCAGTCCAGGGAGGACCTGGCCTTGCAGTTCTGCCTCGACTGTTCCCATTGGGCACAGGGTCAAGACTGATTTGCATATGGCTGGGTCCAAACTGGAATGGCATGGTGAGCAAAAAAACGATGGATTTAGGCCCAGATCTCTGTACTGGGGTGAATGTATGACATTGTTCTGCATTCTGTCCATCAATAGTTCTTTTTGCATTTCTCACCCCGAGTGAGACGGGTATGCTCAGACGTGAGTCCCGTGCTCTCCATGCCACTCGAATCAAGCAATCCTGGATGAAGAGGGGTGAAACCCCGACACCGGTCCTAGGATGCTTTTTTGCAGTCCAGGGAGGACCTGGCCTGGCAGTTCTGGCTGGACTGTTCCCATTGGGCACAGGGTGAAGACAGATTTGCATATGGCTGGGTCCAAACTGGAATGGCATGGTGAGCAAAAAAACGATGGATTTAGGCCCAGATCTCTGTACTGGGTGAATGTATGACATTGTTCTGCATTCTGTCCATCAATAGTTTTTTTTGCATTTGTCACCCCGAGTGGGACGGGCATGCTCAGACGTGAGTCCCGTACTCTCCATGCCACTGGAATCGAGCTATCCTGGCTGAAGAGGGGTGAAACCCCGATACTGGTCCTAGGATGCTTGTTTCTAGTCCAGGGATGACCTAGCCTGGCAGTTCCTCCTGGACTGTTCCCATTGGGCACAGGGTCAAGACTGATTTGCATATGGCTGGGTCCAAACTGGAATGGCATGGTGAGCAAAAAAACGATGGACTTAGGCCCAGATCCCTGTACTGGGGTGAATGTATGACATTGTTCTGCATTCTGTCCATCAATACTTCTTTTTGTATTTGTCACCCCTGGTGGGACGGGTATCCTCAGACGTGAGTCCCGTGCTCTCCATGCCACTGGAATCAAGCTATCCTGGCTGAAGAGGGGTGAAACCCCGAAACCGGTTCTAGGATGCTTGTTTCCAGTCCAGGGAGGGCCTGGCAGTTCAGGCTGGACTGTTCCCATTGGGCACAGGGTCAAGACTGATTTCCATATGGCTGGGTCCAAACTGGAATGGCATGGTGAGCAAAAAAACGATGGATTTAGGCCCAGATCTCTGTACTGGGGTGAATGTATGACATTGTTCTGCATTCTGTCCATCAATAGTTCTTTTTGCATTTGTCACCCCGAGTGGGACGGGTATGCTCAGACGTGAGTCCCGTGCTCTCCATACCACCCTAATCAAGCTATCCTGGCTGAAGTGGGGTGAAACCCCGAAACCGGTCCTAGGATGCTTGCTTACAGTCCAGGGAGGGCCTGGCAGTCCGTGCTGGCTCTGTTCCCATTGGGCACAGGGTCAAGACTGATTTGCATATGGATGGGTCCAAACTAGAATGGGATGGTGACCAAAAACACTATGGAATTAGGCCCAGATCTCTGTACTGGGGTGAATGTATGACATTTTTCTGCATTCTGTCCATCAATAGTTATTTTTGTATTTGTCACCCCGAGTGGGACGGGTATGCTTAGATGTGAGTCCCGTGCTCTCCATGCCACTGGAATTAAGCTATCCTGGCTGAAGAGGGGTGAATCCTCCGAAACCAGTCCTAGAATTCTTGTTTCCAGTCCAGGGAGGACCTGGCCTTGCAGTTCCGCCTCGACTGTTCCCATTGGGCACAGTGTCAAGACTGATTTGCATATGGCTAGGTCCAAACTGGAATGGCATGGTGAGCAAAAAAACGATGGATTTAGGCCCAGATCTCTGTACTGGGGAGAATGTATGACATTGTTCTGCATTCTGTCCATCAATAGTTCTTTTTGCATTTGTCACCCCGAGTGAGACGGGAATGCTCAGACGTGAATCCCGTGCTCTCCATGCCACTCGAATCAAGCAATCCTGGATGAAGAGGGGTGAAACCCCGACACCGGTCCTAGGATGCTTTTTTGCAGTCCAGGGAGGACCTGGCCCGGCAGTTCTGGCTGGACTGTTCCCATTGGGCACAGGGTGAAGACAGATTTGCATATGGCTGTGTCCAAACTGGAATGGCATGGTGAGCAAAAATCGATTGATTTAGGCCCAGATCTCTGTACTGGGTGAATGTATGACATTGTTCTGCATTCTGTCCATCAATAGTTTTTTTTGCATTTGTCACCCCGAGTGGGACGGGCATGCTCAGACGTGAGTCCCGTACTCTCCATGCCACTGGAATCGAGCTATCCTGGCTGAAGAGGGGTGAAACCCCGATACTGGTCCTAGGATGCTTGTTTCTAGTCCAGGGATGACCTAGCCTGGCAGTTCCTCCTGGACTGTTCCCATTGGGCACAGGGTCAAGACTGATTTGCCTATGGCTGGGTCCAAACTGGAATGGCATGGTGAGCAAAAAAACGATGGACTTAGGCCCAGATCTCTGTACTGGGGTGAATGTATGACATTGTTCTGCATTCTGTCCATCAATAGTTCTTTTTGCATTTGTCACCCCGAGTGAGACGGGTATGCTCAGACGTGAGTCCCGTGCTCTCCATGCCACTCGAATCAAGCAATCCTGGATGAAGAGGGGTGAAACCCCGACACCGGTCCTAGGATGCTTTTTTGCAGTCCAGGGAGGACCTGGCCTGGCAGTTCTGGCTGGACTGTTCCCATTGGGCACAGGGTGAAGACAGATTTGCATATGGCTGGGTCCAAACTGGAATGGCATGGTGAGCAAAAAAACGATGGATTTAGGCCCAGATCTCTGTACTGGGTGAATGTATGACATTGTTCTGCATTCTGTCCATCAATAGTTTTTTTTGCATTTGTCACCCCGAGTGGGACGGGCATGCTCAGACGTGAGTCCCGTACTCTCCATTCCACTGGAATCGAGCTATCCTGGCTGAAGAGGGGTGAAACCCCGATACTGGTCCTAGGATGCTTGTTTCCAGTCCAGGGAGGACCTGGCCTGGCACTTCTGGCTGGACTGTTCCCATTGGGCACAGGGTCAAGACTGATTTGCATATGGCTGTGTCCAAACTGGAATGGCATGGTGAGCAAAAAGACGATGGACTTAGGCCCAGATCTCTGTACTGGGGTGAATGTATGACATTGTTCTGCATTCTGTCCATCAATACTTCTTTTTGTATTTGTCACCCCTGGTGGGACAGGAATGCTCAGACGTGAGTCCTGTGCTATCCATGCCACTGGAATCAAGCTATCCTGGCTGAAGACGGGTAAAACTCCGAAACCGGTCCTAGGATGCTTGTTTCCAGTCCAGGGAGGACCTGGCCTGGCAGTTCGGGCTGGACTTTTCCCATTGGGCACAGGGTCAAGACTGATTTCCATATGGCTGTGTCCAAACTGGAATGGTATGGTGAGCAAAAAAACGATGGATTTAGGCCCAGATCTCTGTACTGGGGTGAATGTATGACATTATTCTGCATTCTGTCCATAAATATTTCTTTTTGCATTTGTCACCCCGAGTGGGACGGGTATGCTCAGACGTGAGTCCCATGCTCTCCATGCCACTGGAATCAAGCTATCCTGGCTGAAGAGGGGTGAAACCCCGAGTCTGGTCCTAGGATGCTTGTTTCTAGTCCAGGGATGACCTAGCCTGGCAGTTCCTCCTGGACTGTTCCCATTGGGCACAGGGTCAAGACTGATTTGCATATGGCTGGGTCCAAACTGGAATGGCATGGTGAGCAAAAAAAAGATGGATTTAGGCCCAGATCTCTGTACTGGGGTGAATGTATGACATTGTTCTGCATTCTGTCCATCAATAGTTCTTTTTGCATACGTCACCCCGAGTGGGACGGGTATGCTCAGACGTGAGTCCCGTGCTCTCCATACCACCCTAATCAAGCTATCCTGGCTGAAGTGGGGTGAAACCCCGAAACCGGTCCTAGGATGCTTGCTTACAGTCCAGGGAGGACCTGGCCTGGCAGTCCGTGCTGGCTCTGTTCCCATTGGGCACAGGGTCAAGACTGATTTGCATATGGCTGGGTCCAAACTGGAATGGGATGGTGACCAAAAACACTATGGAATTAGGCCCAGATCTCTGTACTGGGGTGAATGTATGACATTTTTCTGCATTCTGTCCATCAATAGTTATTTTTGTATTTGTCACCCCGAGTGGGACGGGTATGCTTAGATGTGAGTCCCGTGCTCTCCATGCCACTGGAATCAAGCTATCCTGGCTGAAGAGGGGTGAATCCTCCGAAACCAGTCCTAGAATGCTTGTTTCCAGTCCAGGGAGGACCTGGCCTTGCAGTTCAGGCTGGACTGTTCCCATTGGGCACAGGGTCAAGACTGATTTGCATATGGCTGGGTCCAAACTGGAATGGCATGGTGAGCAAAAAAACGATGGATTTAGGCCCAGATCTCTGTACTGGTGTGAATGTATGACATTGTTCTGCATTCTGTCCATCAATAGTTCTTTTTGCATTTCTCACCCCGAGTGAGACGGGTATGCTCAGACGTGAGTCCCGTGCTCTCCATGCCACTCGAATCAAGCAATCCTGGATGAAGAGGGGTGAAACCCCGACACCGGTCCTAGGATGCTTTTTTGCAGTCCAGGGAGGACCTGGCCTGGCAGTTCTGGCTGGACTGTTCCCATTGGGCACAGGGTGAAGACAGATTTGCATATGGCTGGGTCCAAACTGGAATGGCATGGTGAGCAAAAAAACGATGGATTTAGGCCCAGATCTCTGTACTGGGTGAATGTATGACATTGTTCTGCATTCTGTCCATCAATAGTTTTTTTTGCATTTGTCACCCCGAGTGGGACGGGCATGCTCAGACGTGAGTCCCGTACTCTCCATGCCACTGGAATCGAGCTATCCTGGCTGAAGAGGGGTGAAACCCCGATACTGGTCCTAGGATGCTTGTTTCTAGTCCAGGGATGACCTAGCCTGGCAGTTCCTCCTGGACTGTTCCCATTGGGCACAGGGTCAAGACTGATTTGCATATGGCTGGGTCCAAACTGGAATGGCATGGTGAGCAAAAAAACGATGGACTTAGGCCCAGATCCCTGTACTGGGGTGAATGTATGACATTGTTCTGCATTCTGTCCATCAATACTTCTTTTTGTATTTGTCACCCCTGGTGGGACGGGTATCCTCAGACGTGAGTCCCGTGCTCTCCATGCCACTGGAATCAAGCTATCCTGGCTGAAGAGGGGTGAAACCCCGAAACCGGTTCTAGGATGCTTGTTTCCAGTCCAGGGAGGGCCTGGCAGTTCAGGCTGGACTGTTCCCATTGGGCACAGGGTCAAGACTGATTTCCATATGGCTGGGTCCAAACTGGAATGGCATGGTGAGCAAAAAAACGATGGATTTAGGCCCAGATCTCTGTACTGGGGTGAATGTATGACATTGTTCTGCATTCTGTCCATCAATAGTTCTTTTTGCATTTGTCACCCCGAGTGGGACGGGTATGCTCAGACGTGAGTCCCGTGCTCTCCATACCACCCTAATCAAGCTATCCTGGCTGAAGTGGGGTGAAACCCCGAAACCGGTCCTAGGATGCTTGCTTACAGTCCAGGGAGGGCCTGGCAGTCCGTGCTGGCTCTGTTCCCATTGGGCACAGGGTCAAGACTGATTTGCATATGGATGGGTCCAAACTGGAATGGGATGGTGACCAAAAACACTATGGAATTAGGCCCAGATCTCTGTACTGGGGTGAATGTATGACATTTTTCTGCATTCTGTCCATCAATAGTTATTTTTGTATTTGTCACCCCGAGTGGGACGGGTATGCTTAGATGTGAGTCCCGTGCTCTCCATGCCACTGGAATTAAGCTATCCTGGCTGAAGAGGGGTGAATCCTCCGAAACCAGTCCTAGAATTCTTGTTTCCAGTCCAGGGAGGACCTGGCCTTGCAGTTCCGCCTCGACTGTTCCCATTGGGCACAGTGTCAAGACTGATTTGCATATGGCTAGGTCCAAACTGGAATGGCATGGTGAGCAAAAAAACGATGGATTTAGGCCCAGATCTCTGTACTGGGGAGAATGTATGACATTGTTCTGCATTCTGTCCATCAATAGTTCTTTTTGCATTTGTCACCCCGAGTGAGACGGGAATGCTCAGACGTGAATCCCGTGCTCTCCATGCCACTCGAATCAAGCAATCCTGGATGAAGAGGGGTGAAACCCCGACACCGGTCCTAGGATGCTTTTTTGCAGTCCAGGGAGGACCTGGCCCGGCAGTTCTGGCTGGACTGTTCCCATTGGGCACAGGGTGAAGACAGATTTGCATATGGCTGTGTCCAAACTGGAATGGCATGGTGAGCAAAAATCGATTGATTTAGGCCCAGATCTCTGTACTGGGTGAATGTATGACATTGTTCTGCATTCTGTCCATCAATAGTTTTTTTTGCATTTGTCACCCCGAGTGGGACGGGCATGCTCAGACGTGAGTCCCGTACTCTCCATGCCACTGGAATCGAGCTATCCTGGCTGAAGAGGGGTGAAACCCCGATACTGGTCCTAGGATGCTTGTTTCTAGTCCAGGGATGACCTAGCCTGGCAGTTCCTCCTGGACTGTTCCCATTGGGCACAGGGTCAAGACTGATTTGCCTATGGCTGGGTCCAAACTGGAATGGCATGGTGAGCAAAAAAACGATGGACTTAGGCCCAGATCTCTGTACTGGGGTGAATGTATGACATTGTTCTGCATTCTGTCCATCAATACTTCTTTTTGTATTTGTCACCCCTGGTGGGACGGGTATCCTCAGACGTGAGTCCCGTGCTCTCCATGCCACTGGAATCAAGCTATCCTGGCTGAAGAGGGGTGAAACCCCGAAACCGGTTCTAGGATGCTTGTTTCCCGTGCAGGGAGGGCCTGGCAGTTCAGGGTGGACTGTTCCCATTGGGCACAGGGTCAAGACTGATTTCCATATGGCTGTGTCCAAACTGGAATGGTATGGTGAGCAAAAAAACGATGGATTTAGGCCCAGATCTCTGTACTGGGGTGAATGTATGACATTTTTCTGCATTCTGTCCATCAATACTTCTTTTTGCATTTGTCACCCCAGGTGGGACGGGAATGCTCAGACGTGAGTCCCATGCTCTCCATGCTACAGGAATCAAGCTATCCTGGCTGAAGACTGGTGAAAACCCGAAACCGGTCCTAGGATGCTTCTTTCCAGTCCAGGGAGGACCTGGCCTGGCAGTTCGGGCTGGACTGTTTCCATTGGGCACAGGGTCAAGACTGATTTCCATATGGCTGGGTCCAAACTGGAATGGCATGGTGAGCAAAAAAACGATGGATTTAGGCCCAGATCTCTATACTGGGGTGAATGTATGACATTGTTCTGCATTCTGTCCATCAATAGTTCTTTTTGCATTTGTCACCCCGAGTGAGACGGGTATGCTCAGACGTGAGTCCCGTGCTCTCCATGCCACTCGAATCAAGCAATCCTGGATGAAGAGGGGTGAAACCCCGACACCGGTCCTAGGATGCTTTTTTGCAGTCCAGGGAGGACCTGGCCTGGCAGTTCTGGCTGGACTGTTCCCATTGGGCACAGGGTGAAGACAGATTTGCATATGGCTGGGTCCAAACTGGAATGGCATGTTGAGCAAAAAAACGATGGATTTAGGCCCAGATCTCTGTACTGGGTGAATGTATGACATTGTTCTGCATTCTGTCCATCAATAGTTTTTTTTGCATTTGTCACCCCGAGTGGGACGGGCATGCTCAGACGTGAGTCCCGTACTCTCCATGCCACTGGAATCGAGCTATCCTGGCTGAAGAGGGGTGAAACCCCGATACTGGTCCTAGGATGCTTGTTTCCAGTCCAGGGAGGACCTGGCCTGGCACTTCTGGCTGGACTGTTCCCATTGGGCACAGGGTCAAGACTGATTTGCATATGGCTGTGTCCAAACTGGAATGGCATGGTGAGCAAAAAGACGATGGACTTAGGCCCAGATCTCTGTACTGGGGTGAATGTATGACATTGTTCTGCATTCTGTCCATCAATACTTCTTTTTGTATTTGTCACCCCTGGTGGGACAGGAATGCTCAGACGTGAGTCCTGTGCTATCCATGCCACTGGAATCAAGCTATCCTGGCTGAAGACGGGTAAAACTCCGAAACCGGTCCTAGGATGCTTGTTTCCAGTCCAGGGAGGACCTGGCCTGGCAGTTCGGGCTGGACTTTTCCCATTGGGCACAGGGTCAAGACTGATTTCCATATGGCTGTGTCCAAACTGGAATGGTATGGTGAGCAAAAAAACGATGGATTTAGGCCCAGATCTCTGTACTGGGGTGAATGTATGACATTATTCTGCATTCTGTCCATAAATAATTCTTTTTGCATTTGTCACCCCGAGTGGGACGGGTATGCTCAGACGTGAGTCCCATGCTCTCCATGCCACTGGAATCAAGCTATCCTGGCTGAAGAGAGGTGAAACCCCGAGTCTGGTCCTAGGATGCTTGTTTCTAGTCCAGGGATGACCTAGCCTGGCAGTTCCTCCTGGACTGTTCCCATTGGGCACAGGGTCAAGACTGATTTGCATATGGCTGGGTCCAAACTGGAATGGCATGGTGAGCAAAAAAACGATGGACTTAGGCCCAGATCTCTGTACTGGGGTGAATGTATGACATTGTTCTGCATTCTGTCCATCAATACTTATTTTTGTATTCGTCACCCCTGGTGGGACGGGAATGCTCAGACGTGAGTCCCGTGCTCTCCATGCTACTGGAAATCAAGCTATCCTGGCTGAAGACGGGTGAAAACCCGAAACCGGTCCTAGGATGCTTGTTTCCAGTCCAGGGAGGACCTGGCCTGGCAGTTCGGGCTGGACTGTTCCCATTGGGCACAGGGTCAAGACTGATTTCCATATGGCTGGGTCCAAACTGGAATGGCATGGTGAGCAAAAAGACGATGGACTTAGGCCCAGATCTCTGTACTGGGGTGAATGTATGACATTGTTCTGCATTCTGTCCATCAATACTTCTTTTTGTATTTGTCACCCCTGGTGGGACAGGAATGCTCAGACGTGAGTCCTGTGCTATCCATGCCACTGGAATCAAGCTATCCTGGCTGAAGACGGGTAAAACTCCGAAACCGGTCCTAGGATGCTTGTTTCCAGTCCAGGGAGGACCTGGCCTGGCAGTTCGGGCTGGACTTTTCCCATTGGGCACAGGGTCAAGACTGATTTCCATATGGCTGTGTCCAAACTGGAATGGTATGGTGAGCAAAAAAACGATGGATTTAGGCCCAGATCTCTGTACTGGGGCGAATGTATGACATTATTCTGCATTCTGTCCATAAATAATTCTTTTTGCATTTGTCACCCCGAGTGGGACGGGTATGCTCAGACGTGAGTCCCATGCTCTCCATGCCACTGGAATCAAGCTATCCTGGCTGAAGAGAGGTGAAACCCCGAGTCTGGTCCTAGGATGCTTGTTTCTAGTCCAGGGATGACCTAGCCTGGCAGTTCCTCCTGGACTGTTCCCATTGGGCACAGGGTCAAGACTGATTTGCATATGGCTGGGTCCAAACTGGAATGGCATGGTGAGCAAAAAAACGATGGACTTAGGCCCAGATCTCTGTACTGGGGTGAATGTATGACATTGTTCTGCATTCTGTCCATCAATACTTATTTTTGTATTCGTCACCCCTGGTGGGACGGGAATGCTCAGACGTGAGTCCCGTGCTCTCCATGCTACTGGAAATCAAGCTATCCTGGCTGAAGACGGGTGAAAACCCGAAACCGGTCCTAGGATGCTTGTTTCCAGTCCAGGGAGGACCTGGCCTGGCAGTTCGGGCTGGACTGTTCCCATTGGGCACAGGGTCAAGACTGATTTCCATATGGCTGGGTCCAAACTGGAATGGCATGGTGAGCAAAAAAAAGATGGATTTAGGCCCAGATCTCTGTACTGGGGTGAATGTATGACATTGTTCTGCATTCTGTTCATCAATAGTTCTTTTTGCATTTGTCACCCCGAGTGGGACGGGTATGCTCAGACGTGAGTCCCTTGCTCTCCATACCACCCTAATCAAGCTATCCTGGCTGAAGTGGGGTGAAACCCCGAAACCGGTCCTAGGATGCTTGCTTCCAGTCCAGGGAGGACCTTGCCTGGCAGTTCGTGCTGGACTGTTCCCATTGGGCACAGGGTCAAGACAGATTTGCATATGGCTGGGTCCAAACTGGAATGGCATGGTGACCAAAAACACTATGGAATTAGGCCCAGATCTCTGTACTGGGGTGAATGTATGACATTTTTCTGCATTCTGTCCATCAATAGTTATTTTTGTATTTGTCACCCCGAGTGGGACGGGTATGCTTAGATGTGAGTCCCGTGCTCTCCATGCCACTGGAATCAAGCTATGCTGGCTGAAGAGGGGTGAATCCTCCGAAACCAGTCCTAGAATGCTTGTTTCCAGTCCAGGGAGGACCTGGCCTTGCAGTTCCGCCTCGACTGTTCCCATTGGGCACAGGGTCAAGACTGATTTGCATATGGCTGGGTCCAAACTGGAATGGCATGGTGAGCAAAAAAAACGATGGATTTAGGCTCAGATCTCTGTACTGGGGTGAATGTATGACATTGTTCTGCATTCTGTCCATCAATAGTTCTTTTTGCATTTGTCACCCCGAGTGAGACGGGTGTGCTCAGACGTGAGTCCCGTGGTCTCCATGCCACTCGAATCAAGCAATCCTGGATGAAGAGGGGTGAAACCCCGACACCGGTCCTAGGATGCTTTTTTGCAGTCCAGGGAGGACCTGGCCTGGCAGTTCTGGCTGGACTGTTCCCATTGGGCACAGGGTGAAGACAGATTTGCATATGGCTGGGTCCAAACTGGAATGGCATGGTGAGCAAAAAAACGATGGATTTAGGCCCAGATCTCTGTACTGGGTGAATGTATGACATTGTTCTGCATTCTGTCCATCAATAGTTTTTTTTGCATTTGTCACCCCGAGTGGGACGGGCATGCTCAGACGTGAGTCCCGTACTCTCCATGCCACTGGAATCGAGCTATCCTGGCTGAAGAGGGGTGAAACCCCGATACTGGTCCTAGGATGCTTGTTTCTAGTCCAGGGATGACCTAGCCTGGCAGTTCCTCCTGGACTGTTCCCATTGGGCACAGGGTCAAGACTGATTTGCATATGGCTGGGTCCAAACTGGAATGGCATGGTGAGCAAAAAAACGATGGACTTAGGCCCAGATCCCTGTACTGGGTGAATGTATGACATTGTTCTGCATTCTGTCCATCAATAGTTTTTTTTGTATTTGTCACCCCTGGTGGGACGGGTATCCTCAGACGTGTGTCCCGTGCTCTCCATGCCACTGGAATCAAGCTATCCTGGCTGAAGAGGGGTGAAACCCCGACACCGGTTCTAGGATGCTTGTTTCCAGTCCAGGGAGGGCCTGGCAGTTCAGGCTGGACTGTTCCCATTGGGCACAGGGTCAAGACTGAATTCCATATGGCTGGGTCCAAACTGGAATGGCATGGTGAGCAAAAAAACGATGGATTTAGGTTCCAGATCTCTGTACTGGGGTGAATGTATGACATTGTTCTGCATTCTGTCCATCAATAGTTCTTTTTGCATTTGTCACCCCGAGTGAGACGGGTATGCTCAGACGTGAGTCCCGTGCTCTCCATGCTACTCGAATCAAGCAATCCTGGATGAAGAGGGGTGAAACCCCGACACCGGTCCTAGGATGCTTGTTTCCAGTCCAGGGAGGACCTGGCCTGGCACTTCGGGCTGGACTGTTCCCATTGGGCACAGGGTCAAGACTGATTTGCATATGGCTGTGTCCAAACTGGAATGGCATGGTGAGCAAAAAAACGATGGACTTAGGCCCAGATCTCTGTACTGGGGTGAATGTATGACATTGTTCTGCATTCTGTCCATCAATACTTCTTTTTGTATTTGTCACCCCTGGTGGGACAGGAATGCTCAGACGTGAGTCCTGTGCTATCCATGCCACTGGAATCAAGCTATCCTGGCTGAAGACGGGTAAAACTCCAAAACCGGTCCTAGGATGCTTGTTTCCAGTCCAGGGAGGACCTGGCCTGGCAGTTCGGGCTGGACTTTTCCCATTGGGCACAGGGTCAAGACTGATTTCCATATGGCTGTGTCCAAACTGGAATGGTATGGTGAGCAAAAAAACGATGGATTTAGGCCCAGATCTCTGTACTGGGGTGAATGTATGACATTATTCTGCATTCTGTCCATAAATAATTCTTATTGCATTTGTCACCCCGAGTGGGACGGGTATGCTCAGACGTGAGTCCCATGCTCTCTATGCCACTGGAATCAAGCTATCCTGGCTGAAGAGGGGTGAAACCCCGAGTCTGGTCCTAGGATGCTTGTTTCTAGTCCAGGGATGACCTAGCCTGGCAGTTCCTCCTGGACTGTTCCCATTGGGCACAGGGTCAAGACTGATTTGCATATGGCTGGGTCCAAACTGGAATGGCATGGTGAGCAAAAAAAGATGGACTTAGGCCCAGATCTCTGTACTGGGGTGAATGTATGACATTGTTCTGCATTCTGTCCATCAATACTTCTTTTTGTATTCGTCACCCCTGGTGGGACGGGAATGCTCAGACGTGAGTCCCGAGCTCTCCATGCAACTGAAAATCAAGCTATCCTGGCTGAAGACGGGTGAAAACCCGAAACCGGTCCTAGGATGCTTGTTTCCAGTCCAGGGAGGACCTGGCCTGGCAGTTCGGGCTGGACTGTTCCCATTGGGCACAGGGTCAAGACTGATTTCCATATGGCTGGGTCCAAACTGGAATGGCATGGTGAGCAAAAAAAGATGGATTTAGGCCCAGATCTCTGTACTGGGGTGAATGTATGACATTGTTCTGCATTCTGTCCATCAATAGTTCTTTTTGCATTTGTCACCCCGAGTGGGACGGGTATGCTCAGACGTGAGTCCCGTGCTCTCCATACCACCCTAATCAAGCTATCCTGGCTGAAGAGGGGTGAAACCCCGAGTCTGGTCCTAGGATGCTTGTTTCTAGTCCAGGGATGACCTAGCCTGGCAGTTCGTGCTGGACTGTTCCCATTGGGCACAGGGTCAAGACTGATTTGCATATGGCTGGGTCCAAACTGGAATGGCATGGTGACCAAACACACTATGGAATTAGGCCCAGATCTCTGTACTGGGGTGAATGTATGACATTTTTCTGCATTCTGTCCATCAATAGTTATTTTTGTATTTGTCACCCCGAGTGGGACGGGTATGCTTAGATGTGAGTCCCGTGCTCTCCATGCCACTGGAATCAAGCTATCCTGGCTGAAGAGGGGTGAATCCTCCGAAACCAGTCCTAGAATGCTTGTTTCCAGTCCAGGGAGGACCTGGCCTTGCAGTTCCGCCTCGACTGTTCCCATTGGGCACAGGGTCAAGACTGATTTGCATATGGCTGGGTCCAAACTGGAATGGCATGGTGAGCAAAAAAACGATGGATTTAGGCCCAGATCTCTGTACTGGGGTGAATGTATGACATTGTTCTGCATTCTGTCCATCAATAGTTCTTTTTGCATTTGTCACCCCGAGTGAGACGGGTATGCTCAGACGTGAGTCCCGTGCTCTCCATGCCACTCCAATCAAGCAATCCTGGATGAAGAGGGGTGAAACCCCGACACCGGTCCTAGGATGCTTTTTTGCAGTCCAGGGAGGACCTGGCCTGGCAGTTCTGGCTAGACTGTTCCCATTGGGCACAGGGTGAAGACAGATTTGCATATGGCTGGGTCCAAACTGTAATGGCATGGTGAGCAAAAAAAAGATGGATTTAGGCCGAGATCTCTGTACTGGGGTGAATGTATGACATTTTTCTGCATTCTGTCCATCAATAGTTATTTTTGTATTTGTCACCCCGAGTGGGACGGGTATGCTTAGATGTGAGTCCCGTGCTCTCCATGCCACTGGAATCAAGCTATGCTGGCTGAAGAGGGGTGAATCCTCCGAAACCAGTCCTAGAATGCTTGTTTCCAGTCCAGGGAGGACCTGGCCTTGCAGTTCCGCCTCGACTGTTCCCATTGGGCACAGGGTCAAGACTGATTTGCATATGGCTGGGTCCAAACTGGAATGGCATGGTGAGCAAAAAAAACGATGGATTTAGGCTCAGATCTCTGTACTGGGGTGAATGTATGACATTGTTCTGCATTCTGTCCATCAATAGTTCTTTTTGCATTTGTCACCCCGAGTGAGACGGGTATGCTCAGACGTGAGTCCCGTGGTCTCCATGCCACTCGAATCAAGCAATCCTGGATGAAGAGGGGTGAAACCCCGACACCGGTCCTAGGATGCTTTTTTGCAGTCCAGGGAGGACCTGGCCTGGCAGTTCTGGCTGGACTGTTCCCATTGGGCACAGGGTGAAGACAGATTTGCATATGGCTGGGTCCAAACTGGAATGGCATGGTGAGCAAAAAAACGATGGATTTAGGCCCAGATCTCTGTACTGGGTGAATGTATGACATTGTTCTGCATTCTGTCCATCAATAGTTTTTTTTGCATTTGTCACCCCGAGTGGGACGGGCATGCTCAGACGTGAGTCCCGTACTCTCCATGCCACTGGAATCGAGCTATCCTGGCTGAAGAGGGGTGAAACCCCGATACTGGTACTAGGATGCTTGTTTCTAGTCCAGGGATGACCTAGCCTGGCAGTTCCTCCTGGACTGTTCCCATTGGGCACAGGGTCAAGACTGATTTGCATATGGCTGGGTCCAAACTGGAATGGCATGGTGAGCAAAAAAACGATGGACTTAGGCCCAGATCCCTGTACTGGGTGAATGTATGACATTGTTCTGCATTCTGTCCATCAATAGTTTTTTTTGTATTTGTCACCCCTGGTGGGACGGGTATCCTCAGACGTGTGTCCCGTGCTCTCCATGCCACTGGAATCAAGCTATCCTGGCTGAAGAGGGGTGAAACCCCGACACCGGTTCTAGGATGCTTGTTTCCAGTCCAGGGAGGGCCTGGCAGTTCAGGCTGGACTGTTCCCATTGGGCACAGGGTCAAGACTGAATTCCATATGGCTGGGTCCAAACTGGAATGGCATGGTGAGCAAAAAAACGATGGATTTAGGTTCCAGATCTCTGTACTGGGGTGAATGTATGACATTGTTCTGCATTCTGTCCATCAATAGTTCTTTTTGCATTTGTCACCCCGAGTGAGACGGGTATGCTCAGACGTGAGTCCCGTGCTCTCCATGCTACTCGAATCAAGCAATCCTGGATGAAGAGGGGTGAAACCCCGACACCGGTCCTAGGATGCTTGTTTCCAGTCCAGGGAGGACCTGGCCTGGCACTTCGGGCTGGACTGTTCCCATTGGGCACAGGGTCAAGACTGATTTGCATATGGCTGTGTCCAAACTGGAATGGCATGGTGAGCAAAAAAACGATGGACTTAGGCCCAGATCTCTGTACTGGGGTGAATGTATGACATTGTTCTGCATTCTGTCCATCAATACTTCTTTTTGTATTTGTCACCCCTGGTGGGACAGGAATGCTCAGACGTGAGTCCTGTGCTATCCATGCCACTGGAATCAAGCTATCCTGGCTGAAGACGGGTAAAACTCCAAAACCGGTCCTAGGATGCTTGTTTCCAGTCCAGGGAGGACCTGGCCTGGCAGTTCGGGCTGGACTTTTCCCATTGGGCACAGGGTCAAGACTGATTTCCATATGGCTGTGTCCAAACTGGAATGGTATGGTGAGCAAAAAAACGATGGATTTAGGCCCAGATCTCTGTACTGGGGTGAATGTATGACATTATTCTGCATTCTGTCCATAAATAATTCTTATTGCATTTGTCACCCCGAGTGGGACGGGTATGCTCAGACGTGAGTCCCATGCTCTCTATGCCACTGGAATCAAGCTATCCTGGCTGAAGAGGGGTGAAACCCCGAGTCTGGTCCTAGGATGCTTGTTTCTAGTCCAGGGATGACCTAGCCTGGCAGTTCCTCCTGGACTGTTCCCATTGGGCACAGGGTCAAGACTGATTTGCATATGGCTGGGTCCAAACTGGAATGGCATGGTGAGCAAAAAAAGATGGACTTAGGCCCAGATCTCTGTACTGGGGTGAATGTATGACATTGTTCTGCATTCTGTCCATCAATACTTCTTTTTGTATTCGTCACCCCTGGTGGGACGGGAATGCTCAGACGTGAGTCCCGAGCTCTCCATGCAACTGAAAATCAAGCTATCCTGGCTGAAGACGGGTGAAAACCCGAAACCGGTCCTAGGATGCTTGTTTCCAGTCCAGGGAGGACCTGGCCTGGCAGTTCGGGCTGGACTGTTCCCATTGGGCACAGGGTCAAGACTGATTTCCATATGGCTGGGTCCAAACTGGAATGGCATGGTGAGCAAAAAAAGATGGATTTAGGCCCAGATCTCTGTACTGGGGTGAATGTATGACATTGTTCTGCATTCTGTCCATCAATAGTTCTTTTTGCATTTGTCACCCCGAGTGGGACGGGTATGCTCAGACGTGAGTCCCGTGCTCTCCATACCACCCTAATCAAGCTATCCTGGCTGAAGAGGGGTGAAACCCCGAGTCTGGTCCTAGGATGCTTGTTTCTAGTCCAGGGATGACCTAGCCTGGCAGTTCGTGCTGGACTGTTCCCATTGGGCACAGGGTCAAGACTGATTTGCATATGGCTGGGTCCAAACTGGAATGGCATGGTGACCAAACACACTATGGAATTAGGCCCAGATCTCTGTACTGGGGTGAATGTATGACATTTTTCTGCATTCTGTCCATCAATAGTTATTTTTGTATTTGTCACCCCGAGTGGGACGGGTATGCTTAGATGTGAGTCCCGTGCTCTCCATGCCACTGGAATCAAGCTATCCTGGCTGAAGAGGGGTGAATCCTCCGAAACCAGTCCTAGAATGCTTGTTTCCAGTCCAGGGAGGACCTGGCCTTGCAGTTCCGCCTCGACTGTTCCCATTGGGCACAGGGTCAAGACTGATTTGCATATGGCTGGGTCCAAACTGGAATGGCATGGTGAGCAAAAAAACGATGGATTTAGGCCCAGATCTCTGTACTGGGGTGAATGTATGACATTGTTCTGCATTCTGTCCATCAATAGTTCTTTTTGCATTTGTCACCCCGAGTGAGACGGGTATGCTCAGACGTGAGTCCCGTGCTCTCCATGCCACTCCAATCAAGCAATCCTGGATGAAGAGGGGTGAAACCCCGACACCGGTCCTAGGATGCTTTTTTGCAGTCCAGGGAGGACCTGGCCTGGCAGTTCTGGCTAGACTGTTCCCATTGGGCACAGGGTGAAGACAGATTTGCATATGGCTGGGTCCAAACTGTAATGGCATGGTGAGCAAAAAAAAGATGGATTTAGGCCGAGATCTCTGTACTGGGGTGAATGTATGACATTTTTCTGCATTCTGTCCATCAATAGTTATTTTTGTATTTGTCACCCCGAGTGGGACGGGTATGCTTAGATGTGAGTCCCGTGCTCTCCATGCCACTGGAATCAAGCTATGCTGGCTGAAGAGGGGTGAATCCTCCGAAACCAGTCCTAGAATGCTTGTTTCCAGTCCAGGGAGGACCTGGCCTTGCAGTTCCGCCTCGACTGTTCCCATTGGGCACAGGGTCAAGACTGATTTGCATATGGCTGGGTCCAAACTGGAATGGCATGGTGAGCAAAAAAAACGATGGATTTAGGCTCAGATCTCTGTACTGGGGTGAATGTATGACATTGTTCTGCATTCTGTCCATCAATAGTTCTTTTTGCATTTGTCACCCCGAGTGAGACGGGTATGCTCAGACGTGAGTCCCGTGGTCTCCATGCCACTCGAATCAAGCAATCCTGGATGAAGAGAGGTGAAACCCCGACACCGGTCCTAGGATGCTTTTTTGCAGTCCAGGGAGGACCTGGCCTGGCAGTTCTGGCTGGACTGTTCCCATTGGGCACAGGGTGAAGACAGATTTGCATATGGCTGGGTCCAAACTGGAATGGCATGGTGAGCAAAAAAACGATGGATTTAGGCCCAGATCTCTGTACTGGGTGAATGTATGACATTGTTCTGCATTCTGTCCATCAATAGTTTTTTTTGCATTTGTCACCCCGAGTGGGACGGGCATGCTCAGACGTGAGTCCCGTACTCTCCATGCCACTGGAATCGAGCTATCCTGGCTGAAGAGGGGTGAAACCCCGATACTGGTCCTAGGATGCTTGTTTCTAGTCCAGGGATGACCTAGCCTGGCAGTTCCTCCTGGACTGTTCCCATTGGGCACAGGGTCAAGACTGATTTGCATATGGCTGGGTCCAAACTGGAATGGCATGGTGAGCAAAAAAACGATGGACTTAGGCCCAGATCCCTGTACTGGGTGAATGTATGACATTGTTCTGCATTCTGTCCATCAATAGTTTTTTTTGTATTTGTCACCCCTGGTGGGACGGGTATCCTCAGACGTGTGTCCCGTGCTCTCCATGCCACTGGAATCAAGCTATCCTGGCTGAAGAGGGGTGAAACCCCGACACCGGTTCTAGGATGCTTGTTTCCAGTCCAGGGAGGGCCTGGCAGTTCAGGCTGGACTGTTCCCATTGGGCACAGGGTCAAGACTGAATTCCATATGGCTGGGTCCAAACTGGAATGGCATGGTGAGCAAAAAAACGATGGATTTAGGTTCCAGATCTCTGTACTGGGGTGAATGTATGACATTGTTCTGCATTCTGTCCATCAATAGTTCTTTTTGCATTTGTCACCCCGAGTGAGACGGGTATGCTCAGACGTGAGTCCCGTGCTCTCCATGCTACTCGAATCAAGCAATCCTGGATGAAGAGGGGTGAAACCCCGACACCGGTCCTAGGATGCTTGTTTCCAGTCCAGGGAGGACCTGGCCTGGCACTTCGGGCTGGACTGTTCCCATTGGGCACAGGGTCAAGACTGATTTGCATATGGCTGTGTCCAAACTGGAATGGCATGGTGAGCAAAAAAACGATGGACTTAGGCCCAGATCTCTGTACTGGGGTGAATGTATGACATTGTTCTGCATTCTGTCCATCAATACTTCTTTTTGTATTTGTCACCCCTGGTGGGACAGGAATGCTCAGACGTGAGTCCTGTGCTATCCATGCCACTGGAATCAAGCTATCCTGGCTGAAGACGGGTAAAACTCCAAAACCGGTCCTAGGATGCTTGTTTCCAGTCCAGGGAGGACCTGGCCTGGCAGTTCGGGCTGGACTTTTCCCATTGGGCACAGGGTCAAGACTGATTTCCATATGGCTGTGTCCAAACTGGAATGGTATGGTGAGCAAAAAAACGATGGATTTAGGCCCAGATCTCTGTACTGGGGTGAATGTATGACATTATTCTGCATTCTGTCCATAAATAATTCTTATTGCATTTGTCACCCCGAGTGGGACGGGTATGCTCAGACGTGAGTCCCATGCTCTCTATGCCACTGGAATCAAGCTATCCTGGCTGAAGAGGGGTGAAACCCCGAGTCTGGTCCTAGGATGCTTGTTTCTAGTCCAGGGATGACCTAGCCTGGCAGTTCCTCCTGGACTGTTCCCATTGGGCACAGGGTCAAGACTGATTTGCATATGGCTGGGTCCAAACTGGAATGGCATGGTGAGCAAAAAAACGATGGACTTAGGCCCAGATCTCTGTACTGGGGTGAATGTATGACATTGTTCTGCATTCTGTCCATCAATACTTCTTTTTGTATTCGTCACCCCTGGTGGGACGGGAATGCTCAGACGTGAGTCCCGAGCTCTCCATGCAACTGAAAATCAAGCTATCCTGGCTGAAGACAGGTGAAAACCCGAAACCGGTCCTAGGATGCTTGTTTCCAGTCCAGGGAGGACCTGGCCTGGCAGTTCGGGCTGGACTGTTCCCATTGGGCACAGGGTCAAGACTGATTTCCATATGGCTGGGTCCAAACTGGAATGGCATGGTGAGCAAAAAAAGATGGATTTAGGCCCAGATCTCTGTACTGGGGTGAATGTATGACATTGTTCTGCATTCTGTCCATCAATAGTTCTTTTTGCATTTGTCACCCCGAGTGGGACGGGTATGCTCAGACGTGAGTCCCGTGCTCTCCATACCACCCTAATCAAGCTATCCTGGCTGAAGAGGGGTGAAACCCCGAGTCTGGTCCTAGGATGCTTGTTTCTAGTCCAGGGATGACCTAGCCTGGCAGTTCGTGCTGGACTGTTCCCATTGGGCACAGGGTCAAGACTGATTTGCATATGGCTGGGTCCAAACTGGAATGGCATGGTGACCAAACACACTATGGAATTAGGCCCAGATCTCTGTACTGGGGTGAATGTATGACATTTTTCTGCATTCTGTCCATCAATAGTTATTTTTGTATTTGTCACCCCGAGTGGGACGGGTATGCTTAGATGTGAGTCCCGTGCTCTCCATGCCACTGGAATCAAGCTATCCTGGCTGAAGAGGGGTGAATCCTCCGAAACCAGTCCTAGAATGCTTGTTTCCAGTCCAGGGAGGACCTGGCCTTGCAGTTCCGCCTCGACTGTTCCCATTGGGCACAGGGTCAAGACTGATTTGCATATGGCTGGGTCCAAACTGGAATGGCATGGTGAGCAAAAAAACGATGGATTTAGGCCCAGATCTCTGTACTGGGGTGAATGTATGACATTGTTCTGCATTCTGTCCATCAATAGTTCTTTTTGCATTTGTCACCCCGAGTGAGACGGGTATGCTCAGACGTGAGTCCCGTGCTCTTCATGCCACTCCAATCAAGCAATCCTGGATGAAGAGGGGTGAAACCCCGACACCGGTCCTAGGATGCTTTTTTGCAGTCCAGGGAGGACCTGGCCTGGCAGTTCTGGCTAGACTGTTCCCATTGGGCACAGGGTGAAGACAGATTTGCATATGGCTGGGTCCAAACTGTAATGGCATGGTGAGCAAAAAAAAGATGGATTTAGGCCGAGATCTCTGTACTGGGGTGAATGTATGATATTGTTCTGCATTCTGTCCATCAATAGTTCTTTTTGCATTTGTCACCCCGAGTGAGACGGGTATGCTCAGACGTGAGTCCCTTGCTCTCCATGCCACTCGATTTAAGCAATCCTGGATGAAGAGGGGTGAAACCCCAACACCGGTCCTAGGATGCTTTTTTGCAGTCCAGGCAGGACCTGGCCTGGCAGTTCTGGCTGGACTGTTCCCATTGGGCACAGGGTGAAGACAGATTTGCATATGGCTGGGTCCAAACTGGAATGGCATGGTGAGCAAAAAAACAATGGATTTAGGCCCAGATCTTTGTACTGGGTGAATGTATTACATTGTTCTGCATTCTGTCCATCAATAGTTATTTTTGTATTCGTCACCCCGAGTGGGACGGGTATGCTCAAATGTGAGTCCTGTGCTCCCCATGCCACTGGAATCAAGCTATCCTGGCTGAAGAGGGGTGAATCCTCCGAAACCGGTCCTAGAATGCTTGTTTCCAGTCCACGGAGGACATGGCCTTGCAGTTCCGCCTCGACTGTTCCCATTGGGCACAGGGTCAAGACTGATTTGCATATGGCTGGGTCCAAACTGGAATGGCATGGTGAGCACAAAAACGATGGATTTAGGCCCAGATCTCTGTACTGGAGTGAATGTATGACATTGTTCTGCATTCTGTCCATCAATAGTTCTTTTTGCATTTGTCACCCCGAGTTGGACGGGTATCCTCAGACGTGAGTCCCGTGCTCTCCATTCCAATGGAATCAAGCTATCCTGGCTGAAGAGGGGTGAAACCCCGAAACCGGTCCTAGGATGCTTGTTTCCAGTCCAGGGATGACCTGGCCTGGCAGTTCGGGCTGGACTGTTCCCATTGGACACAGGGTCAAGGCTGTTTTACATATGGCTGGGTCCAAACTCGAATGGCGAGCAAAAAAACGATGGATTTAGGCCCAGATCTCTGTACTGGGGTGAATGTATGACATTGTTCTGCATTCTGTCTATCAATAGTTCTTTTTGAATTTATCACCCCGAGTGGGAACGGTATGCTCAGACGTGAGTCCCGTGCTCTCCATGCCTCTGGAATCAAGCTATCCTGGCTGAAGAGGGGTGAATCCCCGAAACCGGTCCTAGGATGCTTGTTTCCACTCCAGGGAGGACCTGGCCTGGCAGTTTGGGCTGGGCTGTTCCCATTGGCACAGGGTCAAGACTGATTTGCATATGGCTGGGTCCAAACTGGAATGGCATCCTGAGCAAAAAAACGATGGATTTAGGCCCAGATCTCTGTACTTGGGTGAATGTATGACATTGTTCTGCATTCTGTCCATCAATAGTTCTTTTTGCATTTGTCACCAAGAGTGGGATGGGTATGCTCAGATGTGAGTCCTGTGCTCTCGATGCCACTGGAATCAACCTATCCTGGCTGAAGAGGGGTGAAACCCCGACACCGGTCCTAGGATCCTTGTTTATTGTCCTTGGACGACCTGGCCTGGCAGTTCGGACTGGACTGTTCCCATTGGGCACAGGGTTGAGACTGATTTGCATATGGCTGGACCCAAACTGGAATGGCATGGTGAGCAAAAAAACGATTCATTTAGGCCCAGATCTCTGTACTGGGGTGAATGTATGACATTGTTCTGCATTCTGTCCATCAATAGATCTTTTTGCATTTGTCACCCCGAGTGGGACGAGTATGCTCAGACGTGAGTCCCGTGCTCTCCATGCCACTGTAATCAAGCTATCCTGGCTGAAGAGAGGTGAATCCCGGAAACCGGTCCTAGGATGCTTGTTTCCAGTCCAGGGAGGACCTGGCCTGGCAGTTCCACCTGGACTGTTCCCATTGGGCACAGGGTGCAGACTGATTTCCATATGGCTGTGTCCAAACTGGAATGGCATGGTGAGCAAAAAAACAGATGGACTTAGGCCCAGATCTCTGTACTGGGGTGAATGTATGACATTGTTCTGCATTCTGTCCATCAATACTTCTTTTTGTATTTGTCACCCCAGGTGGGACGGGAATGCTCAGACGTGAGTCCCGTGCTCTCCATGCTACTGGAAATCAAGCTATCCTGGCTGAAGAAGGGTGAAAACCCGAAACCGGTCCTAGGATGCTTGTCTCCAGTCCAGGGAGGACCTGGCCTGGCAGTTCGGGCTGGACTGTTCCCATTGGGCACAGGGTCAAGACTGATTTTCATATGGCTGGGTCCAAACTGGACTGGCATGGTGAGCAAAAAAACGATGCATTTATGCCCAGATCTCTGTACTGGGGTGAATGTATGACATTGTTCTGCATTCTGTCCATCAATAGTTCTTTTTGCATTTTTCACCCCGAGTGGGACGGGTATGCTCAGACGTGAGTCCAGTGCTCTCCATACCACCCTAATCAAGCTATCCTGGCTGAAGTGGGGTGAAACCCCGAAACCGGTCCTAGGATGCTTGCTTCCAGTCCAGGGAGGACCTGGCCTGGCAGTTCGTGCTGGACTGTTCCCATTGGGCACAGGGTCAAGACTGATTTGCATATGGCTGGGTCCAAACTGGAATGGCGACCAAAAACACTATGGAATTAGGCCCAGATCTCTGTACTGGGGTGAATGTATGACATTTTTCTGCATTCTGTCCATCAATAGTTATTTTTGTATTCGTCACCCCGAGTGGGACGGGTATGCTCAGATGTGAGTCCCGTGCTCCCCATGCCACTGGAATCAAGCTATCCTGGCTGAAGAGGGGTGAATCCTCCGAAACCGGTCCTAGAATGCTTGTTTCCAGTCCAGGGAGGACATGGCCTTGCAGTTCCGCCTCGACTGTTCCCATTGGGCACAGGGTCAAGGCTGATTTGCATATGGCTGGGTCCAAACTGGAATGGCATGGTGAGCACAAAAACGATGGATTTATGCCCAGTTCTCTGTACTGGAGTGAATGTATGACATTGTTCTGCATTCTGTCCATCAATAGTTCTTTTTGCATTTGTCACCCCGAGTGGGACGGGTATCCTCAGACGTGAGTCCCGTGCTCTCCATGCCAATGGAATCAAGCTATCCTGGCTGAAGAGGGGTGAAACCCCGAAACCGGTCCTAGGATGCTTGTTTCCAGTCCAGGGATGACCTGGCCTGGCAGTTCGGGCTGGACTGTTCCCATTGGACACAGGATCAAGCCTGTTTTACATATGGCTGGGTCCAAACTGGAATGGCGAGCAAAAAAACGATGGATTTAGGCCCAGATCTCTGTACTGGGGTGAATGTATGACATTGTTCTGCATTCTGTCTATCAATAGTTCTTTTTGAATTCATCACCCCGAGTGGGAACGGTATGCTCAGACGTGAGTCCCGTGCTCTCCATGCCTCTGGAATCAAGCTATCCTGGCTGAAGAGGGGTGAAACTCTGAAACCGGTCCTAGGATGCTTGTTTCCAGTCCAAGGAGAACTTGGCCTGGCAGTTCGGGCTGGACTGGTCCCGTTGGGCACAGTGTCAAGACTGATTTGCATAAGACTGGGTCCAAACTGTAATGGCATGGTGAGCAAAAAAACGAAGGATTTAGGCCCAGATCTCTGTACTGGAGTGAATGTGTGACATTGTTCTGCATTTTGTCCATCAATATTATTTTTGCATTTGTCACACTGAGTGGGACGGGTATGCTCAGACGTGAGTCCAGTGCTCTCCATGCCACTGGAATCAAGCTATCCTGGCTGAAGAGGGGTGAATCCCCGAAACCGGTCCTAGGATGCTTGTTTCCACTCCAGGGAGGACCTGGCCTGGCAGTTTGGGCTGGGCTGTTCCCATTGGCACAGGGTCAAGACTGATTTGCATATAGCTGGGTCCAAACTGGAATGGCATCCTGAGCAAAAAAACGATGGATTTAGGCCCAGATCTCTGTACTTGGGTGAATGTATGACATTGTTCTGCATTCTGTCCATCAATAGTTCTTTTTGCATTTGTCACCCCGAGTGGGATGGGTATGCTCAGATGTGAGTCCTGTGCTCTCGATGCCACTGGAATCAACCTATCCTGGCTGAAGAGGGGTGAAACCCCGAAACCGGTCCTAGGATCCTTGTTTATTGTCCAGGGACGACCTGGCCTGGCAGTTCGGACTGGACTGTTCCCATTGGGCACAGGGTTGAGACTGATTTGCATATGGCTGGACCCAAACTGGAATGGCATGGTGAGCAAAAAAACGATTGATTTAGGCCCAGATATCTGTACTGGGGTGAATGTATGACATTGTTCTGCATTCTGTCCATCAATAGATCTTTTTGCATTTGTCACCCCGAGTGGGACGAGTATGCTCAGACGTGAGTCCCGTGCTCTCCATGCCACTGGAATCAAGCTATCCTGGCTGAAGATGGGTGAAACCCCGAAACCGGTCCTAGGATGCTTGTTTATTGTCCAGGGAGGACCTGGCCTGGCAGTTCGTGCTGGACTGTTCCCATTGGGCACAGGGTCAAGACTGATTTGCATATGGCTGGGTCCAAACTGTAATGGCATGGTGACCAAAAACACTATGGAATTATGCCCAGATCTCTGTACTGGGGTGAATGTATGACATTTTTCTGCATTCTGTCCATCAATAGTTATTTTTGTATCTGTCACCCCGAGTGGGACGGGTATGCTTAGATGTGAGTCCCGTGCTCTCCATGCCACAAGAATCAAGCTATCCTGGCTGAAGAGGGGTGAATCCTCCGAAACCGGTCCTAGAATGCTTGTTTCCAGTGCAGGGAGGACCTGGCCTTGCAGTTCCGCCTCGACTGTTCCCATTGGGCACCGGGTCAAGACTGATTTGCATATGGCTGGGTCCAAACTGGAATGGCATGGTGAGCAAAAAAACGATGGATTTAGGCCCAGATCTCTGTACTGGGGTGAATGTATGACATTGTTCTGCATTCTGTCCATCAATAGTTCTTTTTGCATTTGTCACCCCGAGTGGGACGGGTATCCTCAGAGGTGAGTCCCGTGCTCTCCATGCCACTGGAATCAAGCTATCCTGGCTGAAGAGGGGTGAAACCCCGAAACCGGTTCTAGGATGCTTGTTTCCAGTCCAGGGAGGACCTGGCCTGGCAGTTCCACCTGGACTGTTCCCATTGGGCACAGGGTCAAGACTGATTTCCATATGGCTGTGTCCAAACTGGAATGGCATGGTGAGCAAAAAAACGATGGATTTAGGCCCAGATCTCTGTACTGGGGTGAATGTATGACATTGTTCTGCATTCTGTCCATCAATACTTCTTTTTGCATTTGTCACCCCAGGTGGGACGGGAATGCTCAGACATGAGTCCCGTGCTCCCCATGCCACTGGAATCAAGCTATCCTGGCTGAAGACGGGTGAAAACCCGAAACCGGTCCTAGGATGCTTGTTTTCAGTCCAGGGAGGACCTGGCCTGGCAGTTCGGGCTCGACTGTTCCCATTGGGCACAGGGTCAAGACTGATTTCCATATGGCTGGGTCCAAACTGGAATGGCATGGTGAGCAAAAAAACGATGCATTTAGGCCCAGATCTCTGTACTGGGGTGAATGTATGACATTGTTCTGCATTCTGTCCATCAATAGTTCTTTTTGCATTTGTCACCCCCAGTGGGACGGGTATGCTCAGACGTGAGTCCTGTGCTCTCCATACCACCCTAATCAAGCTATCCTTGATGAAGTGGGGTGAAACCCCGAAACCGGTCCTAGGATGCTTGCTTCCAGTCCAGGGAAGACCTGGCCTGGCAGTTCGTGCTGGACTGTTCCCATTGGGCACAGGTTCAAGACTGATTTGCATATGGCTGGGTCCAAACTGGAATGGCATGGTGACCAAAAACACTATGGAATTAGGCCCAGATCTCTGCACTGGAGTGAATGTATGACATTTTTCTGCATTCTGTCCATCAATAGTTATTTTTGTATTCGTCACCCCGAGTGGGACGGGTATGCTCAGATGTGAGTCCCGTGCTCTCCATGCCACTGGAACCAAGCTATCCTGGCTGAAGAGGGGTGAATCCTCTGAAACCGGTCCTAGAATGCTTGTTTCCAGTCCAGGGAGGACCTGGCCTTGCAGTTCCGCCTCGACTGTTCCCATTGGGCACAGGGTCAAGACTGATTTGCATATGGCTGGGTCCAAACTGGAATGGCATGGTGAGCAAAAAAACAATGGATTTAGGCCCAGATCTCTGTACTGGGGTGAATATGTGACATTGTTCTGCATTCTGTCCATCAATAGTTCTTTTTGCATTTGTCACCCCGAGTGGGACGGGTATCCTCAGACGTGAGTCCCGTGCTCTCCATGCCACTGGAATCAAGCTATCCTGGCTGAAGAGGGGTGAAACCCCGAAACCGGTTCTAGGATGCTTGTTTCCAGTCCAGGGAGGACCTGGCCTGGCAGTTCCACCTGGACTGTTCCCATTGGGCACAGGGGCCAGACTGATTTGCATATGGCTGGGTCCAAACTTGAATGGCATGGTGAGCAAAAAAACGATGGATTTAGGCCCAGATCTCTGTAATGGGGTGAATGTATTACATTGTTCTGCATCCTGTCCATCAATAGTTCTTTTTGCATTTGTCACCCCTGGTGGGACGGGAATGCTCAGACATGAGTCCCGTGCTCCCCATGCCACTAGAATCAAGCTATCCTGGCTGAAGACGGGTGAAACCCCGAAACCGGTCCTAGGATGCTTGTTTCCAGTCCAGGGATGACCTGGCCTGGCAGTTCGGGCTGGACTGTTCCCATTGGACACAGGGTCAAACCTGTTTTACATATGGCTGGGTCCAAACTGGATTGGCACGGTGAGCAAAAAAATGATGGATTTAGGCCAAGATCTCTGTACTGGGGTGAATGTATGACATTGTTCTTCATTCTGTCCATCAATAGTTCTTTTTGCATTTGTCACCCCGAGTGGGACGGGAATGCTCAGACGTGAGTCCCGTGCTCTCCATGCCAGTGGAATCAAGGTATCCTGGCTGAAGAGGGGTGAAACCCCGAAACCGGTCCTAGGATGCTTGTTTATTGTCCAGGGACGACCTGGCCTGGCAGTTCGGACTGGACTGTTCCCATTGGGCACAGGGTCGAGACTGATTTGCATATGGCTGGGCCCAAACTGGAATGGCATGGTGAGCAAAAAAACGATAGATTTAGGCCCAGATCTCTGTACTGGGGTGAATGTATGACATTGTCTGCATTCTGTCCATCAATAGTTCTTTTTGCATTTGTCACCCCGAGTGGGACGAGTATGCTCAGACGTGAGTCCCGTGCTCTCCATGCCACTGGAATCAAGCTATCCTGGCTGAAGACGGGTGAAACCCCGAAACTGGTCCAAGGATGCTTGTTTCCAGTCCAGGGAGGACCTGGCCTGGCAGTTCGAGCTGGACTGTATATGGCTGGGTCCAAACTGGAATGGCATGGTGAGTAAAAAAACAATGGATTTAGGCCAATATCTCTGTACTGGGGTGAATGTATGGCATTGTTCTGCATTCTGTCCATCAATTGTTCTTTTTGCATTTGTCACCCCAAGTGGGACGGGTATGCTCAGACATGAGTCCCGTGCTCTCCATGCCAGTGGAATCAAGCTATTCTGGCTGAGGAGAGGTGAAACCTCAAAACCATTCCTAGCATGCTTGTTTCCAGCCCACGGAGGACCTGGCCTGGCAGTTCGGACTGGACTGTTCCCATTGGGTATAGGGTCATGACTGATTTGCATATGGCTGAGTCCAAACTGGAATGGTATGGTGAGCAAGAAAACGATGGATTTAGGCCCAGATCTCTGTACTGGGGTGAATGTACGACATAGTTCTGCATTCTGCCCATCAATAGTGTTTTTTTTGCATTTGTCACCCCGAGTGCGACGGGTATGCACAGACGTGAGTCCCGTACTCTCCATGCCACTGGAATCAAGCTATCCTGGCTGAAGAGGGGTGAAACCCCGAAACCGGTCCTAGGATGCTTGTTTCCAGTCCAGGGAGGACCTGGCCTGGCAGTTCGGGCTCGACTGTTCCCATTGGGCACAGGGTCAAGATTGATTTGCATATGGCTGGGTCCAAACTGGAATGGCATGGTGAGCAAAAAAACGATGGATTTAGGGCCAGATCTCTGTACTGGGGTGAATGTATGACATTGTTCTGCATTCTGTTCATCAATAGTTCTTTTTGCATTTGTCACCCCGAGTGGGACGAGAATGCTCAGACTTAAGTTCCGTGATCTCCATGCCACTGGAATCAAGTTATCCTGGCTGAAGACGGGTGAAACCCCAAAACCGTTCCTAGGATGCTTGTTTCCCGTCCAGGAAGGACCTGGCCTGGCAGTTCGGGCTGGACTGTTCCCATTGGGCACAGGGTCAAGACTGATTTGCATATGACTGGGTCCAAACTGGAGTGGCATGGTGAGCAAAAAAACAATGGATTTAGGCAAAGATCTCTGTACTGGGGTGAATGTATGACATTGTTCTTCATTCTGTCCATCAATAGTTCTTTTTGCATTTGTCACCCCGAGTGTGACGGGAATGCTCAGACGTGAGTCCCGTGCTCTCCATGCCAGTGGAATCAAGGTATCCTGGCTGAAGAGGGGTGAAACCCCGAAACCGGTCCTAGGATGCTTGTTTCTAGTCCAGGGAGTACCTGGCCTTGCAGTTCGGGCTGGACTGTTCCCATTGGGCACAGGGTCAAGACTGATTTGCATATGGCTGGGTCCAAACTGGAATGGCATGGTGAGCAAAAAAACGATGGATTTAGGCCCAGATCTCTGTACTGAGTTGAATGTATGATATTGGTCTGAATTCTGTCCATCAATAGTTCTTTTTGCATTTGACACCCCGAGTGGGACGGGTATGCTCAGACGTGAGTCCCGTGCTCTCCATGCCACTGTAATCAAGCTATCCTGGCTGAAGAGAGGTGAATCCCGGAAACCGGTCCTAGGATGCTTGTTTCCAGTCCAGGGAGGACCTGGCCTGGCAGTTCGGGGTGGACTGTTCCCATTGGGCACAGGGTCAAGACTGATTTGCATATGGCTGGGTCCAAACTGGAATGGCATGGTGAGCAAAAAAACTATGTATTTAGGCCCAGATCTCTGTACTGGGTTGAATGTATGATATTGTTCTGCATTCTGTCCATCAATAGTTCTTTTTGCATTTGTCACCCCGAGTGGGACGGGTATGCTCAGACGTGAGTCCCGTGCTCTCCATGCCACTGTAATCAAGCTATCCTGGCTGAAGAGAGGTGAATCCCGGAAACCGGTCCTAGGATGCTTGTTTCCAGTCCAGGGAGGACCTGGCCTGGCAGTTCGGGGTGGACTGTCCCCATTGGGCACAGGGTCAAGATTGATTTGCATATGGCTGGGTCCAAACTGGAATGGCATGGTGAGCAAAAAACGATGGATTTAGGCCCAGATCTCTGTACTGGGGTGAATGTATGACATTGTTCTGCATTCTGTCCATCAATAGATCTTTTTGCATTTGTCACCCCGAGTGGGACGGGTATGCACAGACGTGAGTCCCGTGCTCTCCATGCCAGTGGAATCAAGCTATCCTGGCTGAAGAGGGGTGAAACCCCGAAACCGATCCTAGGATGCTTGTTTCCGGTCCAGGGAGGACCTGGCCTGGCAGTTCCGGCTGGACTGTTCCCATTGGGCACAGGGTCAAGACTGATTTGCATATGGCTGGGTCCAAACTGGAATGGCATGGTGAGCAAAAAACCGATGGATTTAGGCCCAGATCTCTGTACTGGGGTGAATGTATGTTATTGTTCTGCATTCTTTCCATCAATAGTTCTTTTTGCATTTGTCACCCCGAGTGGTGTGGGTATGCTCAGACGTGAGTCCTGTGCTTTCCATGCCACTGTAATCAAGCTATCCGTGTCTGAAGAGAGGTGAATCCCTGAAACCGGTCCTAGGATGCTTGTTTCCAGTCAAGGGAGGACCTGGCCTGGCAGTTCGGGGTGGACTGTTCCCAATGGGCACAGGGTCAAGTCTGATTTGCATATGGCTGGGTCCAAACTGGAATGGCATGGTGAGCAAAAAACGATGGATTACGGCAAAGATCTCTGTACTGGGGTGAATGTATGACATTGTTCTTCATTCTGTCCATCAATAGTTCTTTTTTGCATTTGTCACCCCGAGTGGGACGGGAATGCTCAGACGTGAGTCCCGTGCTCTCCATGCCAGTGGAATCAAGCTATCCTGGATGAAGAGGGGTGAAACCCCGAAACCGGTCCTAGGATGCTTGTTTCTAGTCAAGGGAGGACCTGGCCTGGCAGTTCGGGCTGGACTGTTCCCATTAGGTACAGGGTCAAGACTGATTTGCATATGGTTGAGTCCAAACTGGAATCGCACGGTGAGCAAAAACCGATGGATTTAGGCCCTGGTCTCTGTAGTGTGGTGAATGTATGAGATTGTTCTGCATTCTGTCCATCAATAGTTCTATTTGCATTTTTCACCCCGAGTGGGACGGGTATGCTCAGACGTGAGTCCCGTGATCTCCATGCCACTGGAATCAAGCTATCCTGGCCGAAGAGGGGTGAAACCCTGAAACCCGTCCTAGGATGCTTGTTTTCAGTCCAGATGGGGACCTGGCCTGGCAGTTTGGGCTGGACTGTTACCGTTGGGCACAGGTTCAAGACTGATTTGCATATGGCTGGGTCCAAACTGGAATGGCATGGTGAACAAAAAAACGATGGATTTAGGCCTAGATCTCTGTACTTGGGTGACTGTATGACATTGTTCTGCATTCTGTCGATCAATAGTTTTTTAGGTCTCGCCTGACCCATCACATACACTGGCCTGGCGAGACTTATTGAGAGGGCTCCAAAAAGTGCTACAAGGCCAGCCTAGAGTTACAGTGCATGTGCAGGGGCGCGCGCGCCGCGCTTTACCGCGATTACTGTCACTTTCGCGTCGTCACGGCCGCTTTGATGCGATCACTTTCGCGGCCGCACGGCCGCTTGGCATAGCCAATAGGTCTCGCTTTTGGGACCTTTTAAGTATTTAGTTATGCAACTGTTGCATGGCTAAACACTTATAAGGTCCCAAAGGCGAGACCTATTGGCTATGCCAATGCTTGTTTTTGCAGTTGTCACCCAGAGTGGGACGGGTATGCTCAGACGTGAGTCCCGTGCTCTCCATGCCAATAGAATCAAGCTATCCTGGCTGAAGCAGGGTGAAACCCCGAAACTGGTCCTAGGATGTTTGTTTCCAGTCCAAGGAGGACCTGGCCTGGCAGTTCAGGCTGGACTGTTCCCGTTGGGTACAGGGTCAAGACTGATTTGCATATGGCTGGGTCCAAACTGGAATGGCATGGTGAGCAAAAAAACAATGGATTTAGGCCCAGATCTCTGTACTGGGGTGAATGTATGACATTGTTCTGCATTCTGTCCATCAATAGTTCTTTTTGCATTTGTAACCCCGAGTGTGACGGGTATGCCCAGACGTGAGTCCCGTGCTCTCCATGCCACAGGAATCAAGCTATCCTGGCTTAAGTGGGGTGAAACCCCGAAACCGGTCCTAGGATGCTTGTTTCCAGTCCAGAGAGGTCTGTTCCCTTTGGGCTAAGGGTCAAGACTGATTTGCATATGGCTGGGTCCAAACTGGAATGGCATGGTGAGCAAATAAACAATAGATTTAGGCAAAGATCTCTGTACTGGGGTGAATGTATGACATTGTTCTTCATTCTGTCCATCAATAGTTCTTTTTGCATTTGTCACCCCGAGAGGGACGGGTATGCTCAGACGTAAGTCCCGTGCTCTCCATGACACTGGAATCAAGCTATCCTGGCTGAAGACATTTGAAACCCCGAAACCGGTCCCAGGATGCTTGTTTCCAGTCCAGGGAGGACCTGGCCTGGCAGTTCAGGCTCGAATGTTCCCATTGGGCACAGGGTCAAGACTGATTTGCATATGGCTGAGTCCAAACTGGAATGGCATGGTGAGCAAAAAAAGGATGGATTTAGGCCCAGATCTCTGTACTGGGGTGAATGTATGCCATAGTTCTGCATTCTGCCCATCAATATTTTTTTTTTTGCATTTGTCTCCCCGAGTGGGACAGGTATGCACAGACGTGAGTCCTGTACTCTCCATGCCACTGGAGTCAAGCTATCCTGGCTGAAGACGGGTGAAACCCCGAAACCGGTCCTAGGATGCTTGTTTCCAGTCCAGGGAGGACCTGGCCTGGCAGTTCGGGCTCGACTGTTCCCATTAGGCACAGGGTCAAGATTGATTTGCATATGGCTGGGTCCAAACTGGAATTGCATGGTGAGCAAAAAAACTATGGATTTAGGCCCAGATCTCTGTACTGGGGTGAATGTATGCCATAGTACTGCATTCTGTCCATCAATAGTTCTTTTTGCATTTGTCACCCCGAGTGGGACGGGTATGCTCAGACGTGAGTCCCGTGCTCACCATACCACCCTAATCAAGCTATCCTGGCTGAAGTGGGGTGAAACCCCGAAACCGGTCCTAGGATGCTTGTTTCCTGTCCAGGGAGGACCTGGCCTGGCAGTTCGGGCTGGACTGTTCCCATTGGGCACAGGGTCAAGACTGATTTCTATATGGCTGGGTCCAAACTGGAATGGCATGGTGAGCAAAAAAACGATGGATTTAGGCCCAGATCTCTGTACTGGGGTGAATGTATGACATTGTTCTGCATTCTGTCCATCAATAGTTCTTTTTGCATTTGTCACCCCGAGTGGGACGGGTATCCTCAGAGGTGAGTACCGTGCTCTCCATGCCACTGGAATCAAGCTATCCTGGCTGAAGAGGGGTGAAACCCCGAAACCGGTTCTAGGATGCTTGTTTCCAGTCCAGGGAGGACCTGGCCTGGCAGTTCCACCTGGACTGTTCCCATTGGGCACAGGGTCCAGACTGATTTCCATATGACTGTGTCCAAACTGGAATGGCATGGTGATCAAAAAAACGATGGATTTAGGCCCAGATCTCTGTACTGGGGTGAATGTATGACATTGTTCTGCATTCTGTCCATCAATACTTCTTTTTGCATTTGTCACCCCAGGTGGGACGGGAATGCTCAGACATGAGTCCCGTGCTCCACATGCCACTGGAATCAAGCTATCCTGGCTGAAGACGGGTGAAAACCCGAAACCGGTCCTAGGATGCTTGTTTTCAGTCCAGGGAGGACCTGGCCTGGCAGTTCGGGCTCGACTGTTCCCATTGGGCACAGGGTCAAGACTGATTTCCATATGGCTGGGTCCAAACTGGAATGGCATGGTGAGCAAAAAAACGATGCATTTAGGCCCAGATCTCTGTACTGGGGTGAATGTATGACATTGTTCTGCATTCTGTCCATCAATAGTTCTTTTTGCATTTGTCACCCCGAGTGGGACGGGTATGCTCAGACGTGAGTCCCGTGCTCTCCATACCACCCTAATCAAGCTATCCTTGCTGAAGTGGGGTGAAACCCCGAAACCGGTCCTAGGATGCTTGCTTCCAGTCCAGGGAAGACCTGGCCTGGCAGTTCGTGCTGGACTGTTCCCATTGGGCACAGGATCAAGACTGATTTGCATATGGCTGGGTCCAAACTGGAATGGCATGGTGACCAAAAACACTATGGAATTAGGCCCAGATCTCTGCACTGGAGTGAATGTATGACATTTTTCTGCATTCTGTCCATCAATAGTTATTTTTGTATTCGTCACCCCGAGTGGGACGGGTATGCTCAGATGTGAGTCCCGTGCTCTCCATGCCACTGGAACCAAGCTATCCTGGCTGAAGAGGGGTGAATCCTCTGAAACCGGTTCTAGAATGCTTGTTTCCAGTCCAGGGAGGACCTGGCCTTGCAGTTCCGCCTCGACTGTTCCAATTGGGCACAGGGTCAAGACTGATTTGCATATGGCTGGGTCCAAACTGGAATGGCATGGTGAGCAAAAAAACAATGGATTTAGGCCCAGATCTCTGTACTGGGGTGAATGTGTGACATTGTTCTGCATTCTGTCCATCAATAGTTCTTTTTGCATTTGTCACCCCGAGTGGGACGGGTATCCTCAGACGTGAGTCCCGTGCTCTCCATGCCACTGGAATCAAGCTATCCTGGCTGAAGAGGGGTGAAACCCCGAAACCGGTTCTAGGATGCTTGTTTCCAGTCCAGGGAGGACCTGGCCTGGCAGTTCCACCTGGACTGTTCCCATTGGGCACAGGGTCCAGACTGATTTGCATATGGCTGGGTCCAAACTGGAATGGCATGGTGAGCAAAAAAACGATGGATTTAGGCCCAGATCTCTGTAATGGGGTGAATGTATTACATTGTTCTGCATCCTGTCCATCAATTGTTCTTTTTGCATTTGTCACCCCTGGTGGGACGGGAATGCTCAGACATGAGTCCCGTGCTCCCCATGCCACCAGAATCAAGCTATCCTGGCTGAAGACGGGTGAAACCCCGAAACCGGTCCTAGGATGCTTGTTTCCAGTCCAGGGATGACCTGGCCTGGCAGTTCGGGCTGGACTGTTCCCATTGGACACAGGGTCAAGCCTGTTTTACATATGGCTGGGTCCAAACTGGATTGGCATGGTGAGCAAAAAAACGATGGATTTAGGCCCAGATCTCTGTACTGGGGTGAATGTATGACATTGTTCTTCATTCTGTCCATCAATAGTTCTTTTTGCATTTGTCACCCCGAGTGGGACGGGAATGCTCAGACGTGAGTCCCGTGCTCTCCATGCCAGTGGAATCAAGGTATCCTGGCTGAAGAGGGGTGAAACCCCGAAACCGGTCCTAGGATACTTGTTTATTGTCCAGGGACGACCTGGCCTGGCAGTTCGGACTGGACTGTTCCCATTGGGCACAGGGTCGAGACTGATTTGCATATGGCTGGGCCCAAACTGGAATGGCATGGTGAGCAAAAAAACGATGTATTTAGGCCCAGATCTCTGTACTAGGGTGAATGTATGACATTGTTCTGCATTCTGTCCATCAATAGTTCTTTTTGCATTTGTCACCCCGAGTGGGACGAGTATGCTCAGACGTGAGTCCCGTGCTCTCCATGCCACTGGAATCAAGCTATCCTGGCTGAAGACGGGTGAAACCCCGAAACCGGTCCTAGGATGCTTGTTTCCAGTCCAGGGAGGACCTGGCCTGGCAGTTCTAGCTGGACTGTATATGGCTGGGTCCAAACTGGAATGGCATGGTGAGCAAAAAAACAATGGATTTAGGCCAAGATCTCTGTACTGGGGTGAATGTATGGCATTGTTATGCATTCTGTCCATCAATTGTTCTTTTTGCATTTGTCACCCCAAGTGGGACGGGTATGCTCAGACATGAGTCCCGTGCTCTCCATGCCAGTGGAATCAAGCTATTCTGGCTGAGGAGAGGTGAAACCTCAAAACTGGTCCTAGCATGCTTGTTTCCAGCCCACGGAGGACCTGGCCTGGCAGTTCGGGCTGGACTGTTCCCATTGGGTATAGGGTCATGACTGATTTGCATATGGCTGAGTCCAAACTGGAATGGTATGGTGAGCAAGAAAACGATGGATTTAGGCCCAGATCTCTGTACTGGGGTGAATGTACGACATAGTTCTGCATTCTGCCCATCAATAGTTTTTTTTTGCATTTGTCACTACGAGTGCGACGGGTATGCACAGACGTGAGTCCCGTACTCTCCATGCCACTGGAATCAAGCTATCCTGGCTGAAGAGGGGTGAAACCCCGAAACCGGTCCTAGGATGCTTGTTTCTAGTCCAGGGAGTACCTGGCCTTGCAGTTCGGGCTGGACTGTTCCCATTGGGCACAGGGTCAAGACTGATTTGCATATGGCTGGGTCCAAACTGGAATGGCATGGTGAGCAAAAAAACGATGGATTTAGGCCCAGATCTCTGTACTGAGTTGAATGTATGATATTGGTCTGCATTCTGTCCATCAATAGTTCTTTTTGCATTTGTCACCCCGAGTGGGACGGGTATGCTCAGACGTGAGTCCCGTGCTCTCCATGCCACTGTAATCAAGCTATCCTGGCTGAAGAGAGGTGAATCCCGGAAACCGGTCCTAGGATGCTTGTTTCCAGTCCAGGGAGGACCTGGCCTGGCAGTTCGGGGTGGACTGTTCCCATTGGTCACAGGGTCAAGACTGATTTGTATATGGCTGGGTCCAAACTGGAATGGCATGGTGAGCAAAAAAACGATGGATTTAGGCCCAGATCTCTGTACTGGGTTGAATGTATGATATTGTTCTGCATTCTGTCCATCAATAGATCTTTTTGCATTTGTCACCCCGAGTGGGACGGGTATGCACAGACGTGAGTCCTGTACTCTCCATGCCACTGGAATCAAGCTATCCTGGCTGAAGAGGAGTGAAACCCTGAAACCAGTCCTAGGATGCTTGTTTCCAGTCCAGGGAGGACCTGGCCTGGCAGTTCGGGCTCGACTGTTCCCATTGGGCACAGGGTCAAGACTGATTTGCATATGGCTGGGTCCAAACTGGAATGGCATGGTGGGCAAAAAAACGATGGATTTAGGCCCAGATCTCTGTACTGGGTTGAATGTATGACATTGTTCTGCATTCTGTTCATCAATAGTTTTTTTTGCATTTGTCACCCCGAGGCGGAGGGGTATGCTCAGACGTGAGTCCCGTGCTCTCCATGCCACTGAAATCAACCTATCCTGGCTGAAGAGGGGTGAAACCCCAAAACTGGTCCTACGATGATTGTTTATTGTCCAGGGAGGACCTGGCCTGGCAGTTCGGACTGGACTGTTCCCATTGGGCAAAGGGTCAAGACTGATTTGCATATGGCTGGGTCCAAACTGGAATGGCATGGTGAGCAAAAAAACGATGTATTTAGGCCCATATCTCTGTACTGCGGTGAATGTATGACATTGTTCTGCATTCTGTCCATCAATAGTTCTTTTTGCATTTGTTACCCGAGTGGGACGAGTATGCTCAGACCTAAGTCCCGTGATTTCCATGCCACTGGAATCAAGCTATCCTGGTTGAAGACGGGTGAAACCCCGAAACCGGTCCTAGGATGCTTGTTTCCCGGCCAGGGAGGACCTGGCCTGGCAGTTCGGGCTGGACTGTTCCCATTGGGCACAGTGCCAAGACTGATTTGCATATGGCTGGGTCCAAACTGGAATGGCATGGTGAGCAAAAAAAACGATGGATTTAGGCCCTGATCTCTGTAGTGGGGTGAATGTATGACATTGTTCTGCATTCTGTCGATCAATAGTTTATTAGGTCTCGCCTGACCCATCGCATGCACTGGCCTGGCGAGACTTACTGAGAGGGCTCCAAAAAGTGCTACAAGGCCAGCCTAGAGTTACAGTGCATGTGCAGGGGCGCGCGCGCCGCGCTTTACCGCCATTACTTTCACGGCCGCACGGCCGCTTTTATGTTTGATGCTATCACTTTCGCGGCCGCACGGCCTCTTGGCATAGCCAATAGGTCTCGCTTTTGGGACCTTTTAAGTATTTAGTTATGCAACTGTTGCATGGCTAAACACTTATAAGGTCCCAAAGGCGAGACCTATTGGCTATGCCATTGCTTGTTTTTGCAGTTGTCACCCAGAGTGGGACGGGTATGCTCAGACGTGAGTCCCGTGCTCTCCATGCCAATAGAATCAAGCTATCCTGGCTGAAGCAGGGTGAAACCCCGAAACTGGTCCTAGGATGTTTGTTTCCAGTCCAAGGAGGACCTGGCCTGGCAGTTGAGACTGGACTGTTCCCGTTGGGTACAGGGTCAAGACTGATTTGCATATGGCTGGGTCCAAACTGGAATGGCATGGTGAGCAAAAAAACGATGGATTTAGGCCCAGATCTCTGTACTGGGGTGAATGTATGACATTGTTCTGCATTCTGTCCATCAATAGTTCTTTTTGCATTTGTCACCCCGAGTGGGACGGGTATGCTCAGACGTGAGTCCCGTGCTCTCCATGCCACTGGAATCAACCTATCCTGGCTGAAGAGGGGTGAATCCCCGAAACCGGTCCTAGGATGCTTGTTTATTGACCCGGGAGGACCTGGCCTGGCAGTTCAGACTGGACTGTTCCCATTGGGCACAGGCTCAAGACTGATTTGCATATGGCTGGGTCCAAACTGGAATGGCATGGAGAGCAAAAAAACGATGTATTTAGGCGCAGATCTCTGTACTGGGGTGAATGTATGACATTGTTCTGCATTCTGTCCATCAATAGTTCTTTTTGCATTTGTCACCCCGAGTGGGACGAGTATGCTCAGACCTAAGTCCCGTGCTCTCCATGCCACTGGAATCAAGCTATCCTGGCTGAAGACGGTTGAAACCCCGAAACCGGTCCTAGGATGCTTGTTTCCAGTCCAGGGAGGACCTGGCCTGGCAGTTCAGGCTCGAATGTTCCCATTGGGCACAGGGTCAAGACTGATTTGCATATGGCTGAGTCCAAACTGGAATGGCATGGTGAGCAAAAAAAGGATGGATTTAGGCCCAGATCTCTGTACTGGGGTGAATGTATGCCATAGTTCTGCATTCTGCCCATCAATATTTTTTTTTTTGCATTTGTCTCCCCGAGTGGGACAGGTATGCACAGACGTGAGTCCTGTACTCTCCATGCCACTGGAATCAAGCTATCCTGGCTGAAGAGGGGTGAAACCCCGAAACCGGTCCTAGGATGCTTGTTTCCAGTCCAGGGAGGACCTGGCCTGGCAGTTCGGGCTCGACTGTTCCCATTGGGCACAGGGTCAAGATTGATTTGCATATGGCTGGGTCCAAACTGGAATGGCATGGTGAGCAAAAAAACTATGGATTTAGGCCCAGATCTCTGTACTGGGGTGAATGTATGCCATAGTACTGCATTCTGTCCATCAATAGTTCTTTTTGCATTTGTCACCCCGAGTGGGACGGGTATGCTCAGACGTGAGTCCCGTGCTCGCCATACCACCCTAATCAAGCTATCCTGGCTGAAGTGGGGTGAAACCCCGAAACCGGTCCTAGGATGCTTGTTTCCAGTCCAGGGAGGACCTGGCCTGGCAGTTCGGGCTGGACTGTTCCCATTGGGCACAGGGTCAAGACTGATTTCTATATGGCTGGGTCCAAACTGGAATGGCATGGTGAGCAAAAAAATGATGGATTTAGGCCCAGATCTCTGTAGTGGGGTGAATGTATGACATTGTTCTGCATTCTGTCCATCAATAGTTCTTTTTGCATTTGTCACCCCGAGTGGGACGGGTATCCTCAGAGGTGAGTCCCGTGCTCTCCATGCCACTGGAATCAAGCTATCCTGGCTGAAGAGGGGTGAAACCCCGAAACCGGTTCTAGGATGCTTGTTTCCAGTCCAGGGAGGACCTGGCCTGGCAGTTCCACCTGGACTGTTCCCATTGGGCACAGGGTCCAGACTGATTTCCATATGGCTGTGTCCAAACTGGAATGGCATGGTGATCAAAAAAAGATGGATTTAGGCCCAGATCTCTGTACTGGGGTGAATGTATGACATTGTTCTGCATTCTGTCCATCAATACTTCTTTTTGCATTTGTCACCCCAGGTGGGACGGGAATGCTCAGACATGAGTCCCGTGCTCCCCATGCCACTGGAATCAAGCTATCCTGGCTGAAGACGGGTGAAAACCCGAAACCGGTCCTAGGATGCTTGTTTTCAGTCCAGGGAGGACCTGGCCTGGCAGTTCGGGCTCGACTGTTCCCATTGGGCACAGGGTCAAGACTGATTTCCATATGGCTGGGTCCAAACTGGAATGGCATGGTGAGCAAAAAAACGATGCATTTAGGCCCAGATCTCTGTACTGGGGTGAATGTATGACATTGTTCTGCATTCTGTCCATCAATAATTCTTTTTGCATTTGTCACCCCGAGTGGGACGGGTATGCTCAGACGTGAGTCCCGTGCTCTCCATACCACCCTAATCAAGCTATCCTTGCTGAAGTGGGGTGAAACCCCAAAACCGGTCCTAGGATGCTTGCTTCCAGTCCAGGGAAGACCTGGCCTGGCAGTTCGTGCTGGACTGTTCCCATTGGGCACAGGTTCAAGACTGATTTGCATATTGCTGGGTCCAAACTGGAATGGCATGGTGAGCAAAAAAACAATGGATTTAGGCCCAGATCTCTGTACTGGGGTGAATGTGTGACATTGTTCTGCATTCTGTCCATCAATAGTTCTTTTTGCATTTGTCACCCCGAGTGGGACGGGTATCCTCAGACGTGAGTCCCGTGCTCTCCATGCCACTGGAATCAAGCTATCCTGGCTGAAGAGGGGTGAAACCCCAAAACCGGTTCTAGGATGCTTGTTTCCAGTCCAGGGAGGACCTGGCCTGGCAGTTCCACCTGGACTGTTCCCATTGGGCACAGGGTCCAGACTGATTTGCATATGGCTGGGTCCAAAATGGAATGGCATGGTGAGCAAAAAAACGATGGATTTAGGCCCAGATCTCTGTAATGGGGTGAATGTATTACATTGTTCTGCATCCTGTCCATCAATAGTTCTTTTTGCATTTGTCACCCCTGGTGGGACGGGAATGCTCAGACATGAGTCCCGTGCTCCCCATGCCACTAGAATCAAGCTATCCTGGCTGAAGACGGGTGAAACCCCGAAACCGGTCCTAGGATGCTTGTTTCCAGTCCAGGGATGACCTGGCCTGGCAGTTCGGGCTGGACTGTTCCCATTGGACACAGGGTCAAGCCTGTTTTACATATGGCTGGGTCCAAACTGGATTGGCATGGTGAGCAAAAAAACGATGGATTTAGGCCCAGATCTCTGTACTGGGTTGAATGTATGACATTGTTCTGTATTCTGTCCATCAATAGTTCTTTTTGCATTTGTCACCCCGAGTGGGACGAGTATGCTCAGACGTGAGTCCCGTGCTCTCCATGCCACTGGAATCAAGCTATCCTGGCTGAAGATGGGTGAAACCCCGAAACCGGTCCTAGGATGCTTGTTTATTGTCCAGGGAGGACCTGGCCTGGCAGTTCGGACTGGACTGTTCCCATTGGGCACAGGGTCGAGACTTATTTGCATATGCCTGGGTCCAAACTGGAATGGCATGGTGAGCAAAAAAACTATGGATTTAGGCCCAGATCTCTGTACTGGGGTGAATGTATGCCATAGTACTGCATTCTGTCCATCAATAGTTCTTTTTGCATTTGTCACCCCGAGTGGGACGAGTATGCTCAGACGTGAGTCCCGTGCTCTCCATGCCACTGGAATCAAGCTATCCTGGCTGAAGACGGGTGAAACCCCGAAACCAGTCCTAGGATGCTTGTTTCCAGTCCAGGGAGGACCTGGCCTGGCAGTTTGGGCTTGACTGTTCCCATTGGGCACAGGGTCAAGATTGATTTGCATATGGCTGGGTCCAAACTGGAATGGCATGGTGAGCAAAAAAACTATGGATTTAGGCCCAAATCTCTGTACTGGGGTGAATGTATGCCATAGTACTGCATTCTGTCCATCAATAGTTATTTTTGCATTTGTCACCCCGAGTGGGACAAGTACGCTCAGACGTGAGTCCCGTGCTCTCCATGCCACTGGAATCAAGCTATCCTGGCTGAAGACGGGTGAAACCCCGAAACCGGTCCTAGGATGCTTGTTTCCAGTCCAGGGAGGACCTGGCCTGGCAGTTCGAGCTGGACTGTATATGGCTGGGTCCAAACTGGAATGGCATGGTGAGCAAAAAAACAATGGATTTAGGCCAAGATCTCTGTACTGGGGTGAATGTATGGCATTGTTCTGCATTCTGTCCATCAATTGTTCTTTTTGCATTTGTCACCCCAAGTGGGACGGGTATGCTCAGACATGAGTCCTGTGCTCTCCATGCCAGTGGAATCAAGCTATTCTGGCTGAGGAGAGGTGAAACCTCAAAACTGGTCCTAGCATGCTTGTTTCTAGCCCACGGAGGACCTGGCCTGGCAGTTCGGGCTGGACTGTTCCCATTGGGTAAAGGGTCATGACTGATTTGCATATGGCTGAGTCCAAACTGGAATGGTATGGTGAGCAAGAAAACGATGGATTTAGGCCCAGATCTCTGTACTGGGGTGAATGTACGACATAGTTCTGCATTCTGCCCATCAATAGGTTTTTTTTGCATTTGTCACCCCGACTGCGACGGGTATGCACAGACGTGAGTCCCGTACTCTCCATGCCACTGGAATCAAGCTATCCTGGCTGAAGAGGGGTGAAACCCCGAAACCGGTCCTAGGATGCTTGTTTCTAGTCCAGGGAGTACCTGGCCTTGCAGTTCGGGCTGGACTGTTCCCATTGGGCACAGGGTCAAGACTGATTTGCATATGGCTGGGTCCAAACTGGAATGGCATGGTGAGCAAAAAAACGATAGATTTAGGCCCAGATCTCTGTACTGAGTTGAATGTATGATATTGGTCTGCATTCTGTCCATCAATAGTTCCTTTTGCATTTGTCACCCCGAGTGGGACGGGTATGCTCAGACGTGAGTCCCGTGCTCTCCATGCCACTGTAATCAAGCTATCCTGGCTTAAGAGAGGTGAATCCCGGAAACCGGTCCTAGGATGCTTGTTTCCAGTCCAGGGAGGACCTGGCCTGGCAGTTCGGGGTGGACTGTTCCCATTGGGCACAGGGTCAAGACTGATTTGCATATGGCTGGGTCCAAACTGGAATGGCATGGTGAGCAAAAAAACGATGGATTTAGGCCCAGATCTCTGTACTGGGTTGAATGTATGATATTGTTCTGCATTCTGTCCATCAATAGTTCTTTTTGCATTTGTCACCCCGAGTGGGACGGGTATGCTCAGACGTGAGTCCCGTGCTCTCCATGCCACTGTAATCAAGCTATCCTGGCTGAAGAGAGGTGAATCCCGGAAACCGGTCCTAGGATGCTTGTTTCCAGTCCAGGGAGGACCTGGCCTGGCAGTTCGGGGTGGACTGTTCCCATTGGGCAAAGGGTCAAGACTGATTTGCATATGGCTGGGTCCAAACTGGAATGGCATGGTGAGCAAAAAACGATGGATTTAGGCCCAGATCTCTGTACTGGGGTGAATGTATGACATTGTTCTGCATTCTGTCCATCAATAGATCTTTTTGCATTTGTCACCCCGAGTGGGACGGATATGCACAGACGTGAGTCCCGTACTCTCCATGCCACTGGAATCAAGCTATCCTGGCTGAAGAGGAGTGAAACCCTGAAACCAGTCCTAGGATGCTTGTTTCCAGTCCAGGGAGGACCTGGCCTGGCAGTTCGGGCTCGATTGTTCCCATTGGGCACAGGGTCAAGACTGATTTGCATATGGCTGGGTCCAAACTGGAATGGCATGGTGAGCAAAAAAACGATGGATTTAGGCCCAGATCTCTGTACTGGGTTGAATGTATGACATTGTTCTGCATTCTGTTCATCAATAGTTTTTTTTGCATTTGTCACCCCGAGTGGGAGGGGTATGCTCAGACGTGAGTCCCGTGCTCTCCATGCCACTGAAATCAACCTATACTGGCTGAAGAGGGGTGAATCCCCAAAACTGGTCCTACGATGATTGTTTATTGTCCAGGGAGGACCTGGCCTGGCAGTTCGGACTGGACTGTTCCCATTGGGCAAAGGGTCAAGACTGATTTGCATATGGCTGGGTCCAAACTGGAATGGCATGGTGAGCAAAAAAATGATGTATTTAGGCCCATATCTCTGTACTGCGGTGAATGTATGACATTGTTCTGCATTCTGTCCATCAATAGTTCTTTTTGCATTTGTTACCCGAGTGGGACGAGTATGCTCAGATCTAAGTCCCGTGATTTCCATGCCACTGGAATCAAGCTATCCTGGTTGAAGACGGGTGAAACCCCGAAACCGGTCCTAGGATGCTTGTTTCCCGGCCAGGGAGGACCTGGCCTGGCAGTTCGGGCTGGACTGTTCCCATTGGGCACAGTGCCAAGACTGATTTGCATATGGCTGGGTCCAAACTGGAATGGCATGGTGAGCAAAAGAAACGATGGATTTAGGCCCTGATCTCTGTAGTGGGGTGAATGTATGACATTGTTCTGCATTCTGTCGATCAATAGTTTATTAGGTCTCACCTGACCCATCGCATGCACTGGCCTGGCGAGACTTATTGAGAGGGCTCCAAAAAGTGCTGCAAGGCCAGCCTAGGGTTACAGTGCATGTGCAGGGGCGTGCGCGCCGCGCTTTACCGCCATTACTTTCACGGCCGCACGGCCGCTTTGATGTTTGATGCGATCACTTTCGCGGCCGCACGGCCGTTTGGCATAGCCAATAGGTCTTGCTTTTGGGACCTTTTAAGTATTTAGTTATGCAACTGTTGCATGGCTAAACACTTATAAGGTCCCAAAGGCGAGACCTATTGGCTATGCCAATGCTTGTTTTTGCAGTTGTCACCCAGAGTGGGACGGGTATGCTCAGACGTGAGTCCCGTGCTCTCCATGCCAATAGAATCAAGCTATCCTGGCTGAAGCAGGGTGAAACCCCGAAACTGGTCCTAGGATGTTTGTTTCCAGTCCAAGGAGGACCTGGCCTGGCAGTTCAGGCTGGACTGTTCCCGTTGGGTACAGGGTCAAGACTGATTTGCATATGGCTGGGTCCTAACTGGAATGGCATGGTGAGCAAAAAAACAATGGATTTAGGCCCAGATCTCTGTACTGGGGTGAATGTATGACATTGTTCTGCATTCTGTCCATCAATAGTTCTTTTTGCATTTGTAACCCCGAGTGTGACGGGTATGCCCAGACGTGAGTCCCGTGCTCTCCATGCCACTGGAATCAAGCTATCCTGGCTGAAGTGGGGTGAAACCCCGAAACCGGTCCTAGGATGCTTGTTTCCAGTTTAGGGAGGTCTGTTCCCATTGGGCACAGGGTCAAGACTGATTAGCATATGGCTGGGTCCAAACTGGGATGGCATGGTGAGCAAATAAACAATGGATTTAGGCCAAGATCTCTGTACTGGGGTGAATGTATGGCATTGTTCTGCATTCTGTCCATCAATTGTTCTTTTTGCATTTGTCACCCCAAGTGGGACGGGTATGCTCAGACATGAGTCCCGTGCTCTCCATGCCAGTGGAATCAAGCTATTCTGGCTGAAGAGGGGTGAAACCCCGAAACCGATCCTAGGATGCTTGTTTCCGGTCCAGGGAGGACCTGGCCTGGCAGTTCCGGCTGGACTGTTCCCATTGGGCACAGGGTCAAGACTGATTTGCATATGGCTGGGTCCAAACTGGAATGGCATGGTGAGCAAAAAACCGATGGATTTAGGCCCCGATCTCTGTACTGGGGTGAATGTATGTTATTGTTCTGCATTCTTTCCATCAATAGTTCTTTTTGCATTTGTCACCCCGAGTGGTGTGGGTATGCTCAGACGTGAGTCCCGTGCTTCCATGCCACTGTAATCAAGCTATCCGTGTCTGAAGAGAGGTGAATCCCCGAAACCGGTCCTAGGATGCTTGTTTCTAGTCAAGGGAGGACCTGGCCTGGCAGTTCGGGCTGGACTGTTCCCATTAGGTACAGGGTCAAGACTGATTTGCATATGGTTGAGTCCAAACTGGAATCGCACGGTGAGCAAAAAAACGATGGATTTAGGCCCAGATCTCTGTACTGGGGTGAATGTATGACATTGTTCCGCATTCTGCCCATCAATAGTTTTTTTTTGCATTGGTCACCCCGAGTGGGACGGGTATGCTCAGACGTGTGTCCCGTACTCTCAATGCCACTGGAATCAAGCTATCCTGGCTGAAGAGGGTTGAAACCCCGAAACCATTCCTAGGATGCTTGTTTCCAGTCCAGGGAGGACATGGCCTGGCAGTTCGGGCTGGACTGTTCCCATTGGGCACAGTGCCAAGACTGATTTGCATATGGCTGGGTCCAAACTGGAATGGCATGGTGAGCAAAAAAAACGATGGATTTAGGCCCTGATCTCTGTAGTGGGGTGAATGTATGACATTGTTCTGCATTCTGTCGATCAATAGTTTATTAGGTCTCGCCTGACCCATCGCATGCACTGGCCTGGCGAGACTTATTGAGAGGGCTCCAAAAAGTGCTACAAGGCCAGCCTAGACTTACAGTGCATGTGCAGGGGCGCGCGCGCCGCGCTTTACCGCGATTACTTTCACTTTCGCGGCCGCACGGCCGCTTTGATGTTTGATGCGATCACTTTCGCGGCCGCACGGCCGCTTGGCATAGCCAATAGGTCTCGCTTTTGGGACCTTTTAAGTATTTAGTTATGCAACTGTTGCATGGCTAAACACTTATAAGGTCCCAAAGGCGAGACCTATTGGCTATGCCAATGCTTGTTTTTGCAGTTGTCACCCAGAGTGGGACGGGTATGCTCAGACGTGAGTCCCGTGCTCTCCATGCCAATAGAATCAAGCTATCCTGGCTGAAGCAGGGTGAAACCCCGAAACTGGTCCTAGGATGTTTGTTTCCAGTCCAAGGAGGACCTGGCCTGGCAGTTCAGGCTGGACTGTTCTCGTTGGGTACAGGGTCAAGACTGATTTGCATATGGCTGGGTCCAAACTGGAATGGCATGGTGAGCAAAAAAACAATGGATTTAGGCCCAGATCTCTGTACTGGGGTGAATGTATGACATTGTTCTTCATTCTGTCCATCAATAGTTCTTTTTGCATTTGTCACCCCGAGTGGGACAGGTATGCACAGACGTGAGTCCTGTACTCTCCATGCCACTGGAATCAAGCTATCCTGGCTGAAGAGGGGTATAACCCCGAAACCGGTCCTAGGATGTTTGTTTCCAGTCCAGGGAGGACCTGGCCTGGCAGTTCGGGCTTGACTGTTCCCATTGGGCACAGGGTCAAGATTGATTTGCATATGGCTGGGTCCAAACTGGAATGGCATGGTGAGCAAAAAACCGATGGATTTAGGCCCAGATCTCTGTACTGGGGTGAATGTATGTTATTGTTCTGCATTCTGCCCATCAATAGTTTTTTTTTTTGCATTTGTCACCCCGAGTGGGATGGGTATGCTCAGACGTGAGTCCCGTGCTCTCCATGCCACTGTAATCAACCTATCCTGGCTGAAGATGGGTGAATCCCCGAAACCGGTCCTAGGATGGTTGTTTCCAGTCCAAGGAGGACCTGGCCTGGCAGTTCGGGCTGGACTGTTCCCGTTGGGCACAGGGTCAAGGCTGATTTGCATATGGCTGGGCCAAAGCTGGAATGGCATGGTGTGCAAAAAAACGATGGATTTAGGCCCAGACCTCTGTACTGGGGTGAATGTATGACATTGTTCTGCCTTCTGTCCATCAATAGTTCTTTTTGCATTTGTCACCCCGAGTGGGACGGGTATGCTCAGACGTGAGTCCCGTGCTCTCCATGCCACTGGAATCAAGCTATTCTGGCTGAAGAGGGGTGAAACCCCGAAACCGGTCCTAGGACGCCTGTTTCCAGTCGAGGGAGGACCTGCTCTGGCAGTTCGGGCTGGACTGTTCCCATTGGCCAAAGGGTAAAGACTGATTTGCATATGGCTGGGCCCTAACTGGAATGGCGAGCAAAAAAACTATGGATTTAGGCCCAAATCTCTGTACTGGGGTGAATGTATGACATTGTTCTGCATTCTGTCCATCATTAGTACTTTTTAGGTCTCGCTTTCGAGACCTATTGTCGCCGAGATGCCTCTCAAGGGAGACAGACCGGGGCACGCGCAGCGATTGGGGTCGGGGTCTGTGGACGCGCTTGCGCAGACGCACACGCACACACACAAAGACACACGTGCGCGCACACAGCCCGCCGCTGCAGAACCCCCTCACCGCATCCGCGGCTGCCTAACGCTCGCCCACACACCTCGCCACCGCCGCCGCCGCCCCCCCTGTACAAGCAGCATTGGCAAAGCCAATAGGTCTCTTTTTAACAGCAGCGATGGTAGCACACAGACAGATGCCATGCCGAACTACAGAATAATAATTAAGATATTCTCGTCATAAAAACAGCTGTGATGTTAACGTGCCTAATCAATTCAGCTCTTCTTTAATGAACACACTATGTAGCACTCTGACACCCTCATAATATGGCTGGCTACATACTCGCAAAGGACGGAGTAACTAACGCAGCCCACTTCTGTCCGCCCCCTCAAGCAGGCAGCTGCACCCTCACTTACCTTCACTCCCGTACTGCTTGCCATTGTTCGCTCCCATCCTGAAGATTTCATACCCTCACCGACATCCCAAAGCGGAGCAATCCCTCAAGAGACGCAAAAAGAGCTCCCCACAACTTTCCACCGGCACTCCATGCTTCTTTCCTTGGGTTTGTTTATGTCCTACCTGGCGGGTTCCCGGAAAGCGCGTGACTCCCCCTGGTCACGTGTGACTTTACAGTCCAATTGCAAGACCCCGGCAGCAGGCGTGGGCCAATCACTAGCCGCCTGCTACATGGGCATCCAATCACAGACAGACTAGGTGAGTGTTGCGCGCACGCCGTGGTGTCGTACTTTAATATTCGGGACCGCGTAGGGGACAGGGTCCTACCCCTGTCTATCTTGGTATTAGCAAACCGCAAATGGTAAATGCGGCATGTACGAGTGCTTTATATATTGTTCTAGCTATGAATGCACTGTGTACATGTTATTCTGCTTCACTACGCGGGTTCCATTTTGGAAGCAGTGGCCATCTTGTCATTGCCCTCACATAGGCTATAATGGAGTAAATACGGGCCTCACAGTACATGGGCTTCTCCTCTGACTTCTCTGTGACCTGGGCAGCTGGCTCTGCTGCCCCAGGTCAAACTGGTCTCACGAGCTCCCCTTCCTCCGTCCACCTGTGATTAGCATCAGGGCTTGACCCGTCATAAAACCCTTTCATTCTACACAAACCTCCGGCTAATCTCTTTCACACCTGCTTGTTCCTGCTTTATGACTTGTTTCCCAAAACAGGAGATGCTCATGTTTATTGGGGGGTCTATTGACATCCGATGTGGGATCTGAACCTTACTGTGTAAATCATTGTGGGCTGGCCGAACTGGAATGTGGGATGGTCATCATGACTCTGCTTTTTCGTTTGTAATGTATACTTGTAATGGCCGTATCATAAACCTAGGAATGTATGCTTGAGGCAAGAAAAAGGGTATTTAAGATGAAGTCCGTTCCTATGATTTTTCAGCAGTCTCCTGAGAACATACACGCTGTTGTACTTCTAGGATACCTGTAATTGGTCTGCAGCCAATAAACGAATCTTTGACTTCACCCAGAAGACTCTGTGTTTCTGTAGGTCTGGAACAGGGTGAACCCAGAAGTCATAGGGTGTGTGCCCCTGCACCGCTGGGTCTAAAATACCCAGTACTTCAGTGGCGAGTCTTTCGCTCATGGCATCTCTTGCACGCGCTGTTTTCTACAGGGCCGCGGAGTAGGGGTCCGGCTGCATGTCCTGTAACTGGCGCTTCAGCTTCATCCGGAGAACGAGAGGACCATCCCCCGCACGCCCAGCTAGATTCCTCACCAAGGCAGGTTATTTGTGCCTTTCTGCCCTCTGTTCCACGCGTTTTTCCCTCTTTTTTTGTGCCTTTCTGTCCTCTGTTCCACTCGTTTCCCTCTCGTTTTGTGCGTTTCTGCCCTCTGCTCCTCTCGTTTTTCCTGCCCTCTGATCCACTCGTTTTTTTGTGCCCTTCTGCCCTCTGTGCCACTCGTTTTTCCCTCGTGTTTTGTGCCTTTCTGCCCTCTGTTCCTCTCGTTTTTTTTGTGCCCCTCGTTTTTTTTCCCTTTTGTGCCCCTTTTGCCCTCTGTCCCACTGGTTTCCCCGCCGCTGTGGACCCCTTCCAACACTACATATTCACCAAAGGATTGTGTATGGGTGTGGGTCGGTGTGTGGCTCTTTTGTGCCCTTCTGCCCTCTGTGCCACTCGTTTTTGTGCCTTTCTGCCCTCTGTGCCACTCGTTTTTCTCTCTTTTTTTGTTCCTTTCTGCCCCTCTCGTTTTTGTGCCCTTCTGCCCTCTGTTCCACTCATTTTTTTGTGCCTTTCTGCCCTCTGTCCCTCTCGTCTTTTGTGCCCTTCTGCCCTCTGTGCCACTCGTTTTTGTGCCTTTCTGCCCTCTGTGCCACTGGTTTTCCACTCTTTTTTTGTGCCTTTCTGTCCTCTGATCCACTCGTTTCCCTCTTTTTTTTGTGCCTTTCTGCCCTCTGCTCCTCTCGTTGTTTGTGCCCTCTGTTCCACTCGTTTTTTTGTGCCCTTCTGCCCTCTGTGCCACTCGTTTTTCCTCATTTTTTGTGCCCTTCTGCCCTCTGTTCCTCTCGTTTTTCTGTGCCCTTCTGCGCCACTCGGTTTTTTCCCTTTTGTGCCCCTTTTGCCCTCTGTCCCACTCATTTCCCCACCGCTGTGCCCCTTGTGGACCCCTTCCAACACTACATATTCACCAAAGGATTGTGTGTGTAGGGCCCGGTGTGTGTGTGTGTGTGTGTGTGGGTGTATAGATGCAATAGGTCTCGCCTTTGCGAGAGCTAAAGCTATTGGCATTGTCAATGACTATGCCATTTATTTATCTGTTTTCAAAACCAACACATAAATAAAAAAGTTTGTCATTTACAATACCAATAGCTCCAACTTATGCAAAAGGCTAGACCATTGCATTGTAAATGCTTGTTGCATTTGTAACCCCGAGTGAGATGGGTATGCCCAGACGTGAGTCCCGTGCTCTCCATGCCACTGGAATCAAGCTGTCCTGGCTAAAGAGGGGTGAAACCCCGAAACCGGTCCTAGGCTGCTTGTTTCCAGTCCAGGGAGGACTGTCCCATTGGGCACAGGGTCAAGACTGATTTGCATATGGCTGGGTCCAAACTGGAATGGCATGGTGAGCAAATAAACAATGGATTTAGGCCCAGATCTCTATACTGGGGTGAATGTATGACATTGTTCTGCATTCTGTCCCATCAATAGTTCTTTTTGCATTTGTCACCCCGAGTGGGACGGGTATGCTCAGACGTAAGTCCCGTGCACTCCATGCTACTGGAATCAAGCTATCCTGGCTAAAGAGAGGTGAAATCCCGAAACCGGCCCTAGCATGCTTGTTTCTAGTCCAGGGAGGACCTGGCCTGGCAGGTCGGGCTGGACTGTTCCCATTGGGCACAGGGTCAAGACTGATTTGCATATGGCTGGGACCAAACTGGAAAGGCATGGTGAGCAAAAAAACGATGGATTTAGGTCCAGATCTCTGTCCTGGGGTGAATATATGACATTGTTCTTCATTCTGTCCATCAATAGTTCTTTTTGCATTAGAACATGAGTGGCATTTCCTCAAGAACAGGATAAGGAACAAGATATTGAGGAATGGTACTTTTGGTTTACTATTTTCATGGCTTTCACTGGGGGTCTTCTACTTCCAAAACCATAAGTTAGCTCAAGAGCTTTGGGGGTGCAGAATATTGTATGTTAAAAATTATTTATTGACTTTAAGTTTGAGATTGAATTTCACAGTGCTTTAGTTCCTGTGCCGTTACAACAAACAAATGATGGACGGAATGCTGACAATGCAGACATTCTCCCCCAGTCAAGAGATCTGGGTTAAATCCATCGTTCTTTTGCCCACTACGCCACCCCAGTTTAGACATGGCCATATGCAAATCAGTCTTGACCCTGTGCCTCATGGGAACAGTCCAGCCCGAACTGCCAAGCCATGTCTTCCCTGGACCGGAATCAAGCATCCTAGGACCGGTTTCTGGCTATCAGCCGTCATCAGACGTGGGACCCGTGCTCACTGCGCCACTGGAGTCAAGCTATCCTGGCTGATGACGGCTGATAGCCAGAAACCGGTCCTAGGATGCTTGATTCCGGTCCAGGGAAGACATGGCTTGGCAGTTCGGGCTGGACTGTTCCCATCTATATATTAGATCAGCAGTGTGTTTGGCATCTGTGTATTTTTCATAGGACATGCTACCAGCATTCAGATGTGTACTCATTGACCTATGAATATCATGAAATAGTTAGACAAGAGCAGAGGCAGAAGAGACAGAATTGTTAGCAACATCTAGTGACAGCATTAGGTCTTGAGACCCAAACGTGCAGAACACTGAAGACCTTTGAACAGAATATGAAGTGAATTATTATCTGTGTAATCAGCTATTGGAATCCAGCAAAACCCAATCCTCTGAGTGTTCTTAAAAGAAGCACCAGAGATATTGTACATTGCCCTGATTCACTCTTTCCGTTGGCCCATCTGACTGATGAAGATAACTGCTAGAATTGCTGGTTTGGACATAGGTTGTTTGTTAAAGAGGTCCAGAATCTTAATATGAATCAAGGTTCCCATCGGTTATGATGTTACTAGGTAAAATATGCAATTTTACTATGACCTCTATAAAATATATTGACAGTTTCTGATGTAGGAATTGATTTCAATTAAACAAAATTATCTAATTCAGTAAAATGGTCATTCACCACCCATCACAGAATTCAGCATGAGTAAAGATCACAATAAAATCCGTAGATATTGATGACCTTGGTTGTGTAGGAGTGGGAAGAAGAAGAACCAATCTAATGGTATTGCCATGGCAGGATTTGGCTAGATTACAGGCCATACAGGAGGAGACATAAGACATAATAGTTTCATACATTTTCAGCCACCAGAATAAATGTGCTACTTGATATTTAGTGTAGTGAATTCCGAATTGCCTTGCTATTGGCATAATGCCATTTTAACAACTTATTCCATTAAAACACAGTGGCACAAAAAATCTGTAATTCTCAAATAAGAGCCACTCTCATAGATCTCACTTTAGGAGCTTTATTTGACTCTTGACAAGCAGTTGATTTGTGGATGTGTGGGTACTAATTGAAGAATAATGGAACTAAAACTGTGATTCTCTATATATATTTTACAGGAGGATAGCATAGTATATGGTGCACACTTATGTTAGTGAAGCACCTTGCAATAATCCAAACAACCCTTGTGGTGATTTTAGTGTTCTTTGTCAACCATAGAATGCTCTCTAAGTGGTAGCTGTGGAGAGCAGCCATCAGTCTTATCTTGAAGGAGTGTTAAGCAGCTTGTTTTACCAGATCTAATCATGTAGTGTAGGTTAAACAAAAAAGAACCACACAGTGTGTATATATAAAAATAGTTCTATTTATTACACAACACTCACTAACACCAAAGTTCCCTTTGGTTCCACCAAAGGGAATTCCCCTGGCCTTCAACATAATATACTTGATGGTTGAGGCTTACCTCCACCTTGTTTCTGTCTCTTCCTTATTGTATTTGAGGAACTCTGTACTCCATTTTGGATATTGTCCAGCCCATGTACTCCTTTTGGCTGCCTTTTGCAATGGTAATATCTAAGGCTGAACTTAGATATAACCGGGACATATTCACTCTAACTGACTTTTTTGGTCAGCATCTGTTGCTCCTCCTCTGCACAGCTACACCTGATAGCTGTAGCCTCTCTTCGCTCCAGGTCTCGAGTTTGAGGCCCTCCTCCATGGCATCATCCTGCCTGCAGCTCATCCCTGGTGGTCCAGCGATGAGTCTGTCTCTGCTTTCCTGTTCCTTCTCATCTCTTGTTCTGCTTTTCTAGCCTTTTTAATTTTCTATTTATCTTCTGTATTTTTCTTTCTCCCCTTATTCTGTGCAACTTTTCATCCAGCCCTTGCTGCTGCTCTGTTCCTGCAGTCTGGACTGTTCAAGAACAGCTTCCCGCCTCTCAGCTGACTAGCCCCTCCCACCTCCCTACCACTACTTAATGGAGCAACTGCGTGGACATGTAGTGAGCGCGCCAAAGGCAAGCTTGTCTGCACCCGTCTGCTCCTGCACCGCACCCAGCACCATGTACTTTGGTCTCCACGCCTTTCAACGATATGACGCCACATCCTGCACACCCTCAACACTCGACAAACCACTGCCTGCCACCTCGCATCGCCGAATGACAGCCATGGCCCGTTCACCTGCCACAACTGCACCTTCTCCTACGTCTGCACACCAGACCCACCAATCGCACATCCCACAAGACCCAGACTCAACCCCCTCAGCTGCATCCTACGCAACACACTCTCTCTCAACAAACAAGCTGTGGAGACCTGAGACCTGCTCAACTCCATCTCCCCCGACGTCACCTTCTTCACTGAAACCTGGATGAACCCTACCTTAGCCCTGGACATCTCCACCGCCATCCCCAACGGTTACAAAATCACCCACAAGGACCTCACCAACCGACTGGGAGGAGGCATCGCCACGTACACATAAACACCCTCCGTCTCACAACTAGTTCCGACGCCCGCTCACCCGACATGGAGCACCTCCACTTCCAGGTCAAGACCAACCTGAACGCATCCTCATCTACAGAACTCTCAGACCCTGTCCCTCTTCAACAAATCCATAGCTGACTTCATTGCACACCATGCTCTCGCCTCAAAGGACTACATCCTCCTCGGCAACCTCAATTTCCACCTGGACAACCTCAACGTCCACAAATCCACATCCCTATTGGAGATCCTTGCCACCATCGGCCTCAAACACACTAGTCACCTCCCCTTCCCACACAGCAGGACACACGCTCAACCCCATTTTCTACACAAGTAACATCTCCATCAGCCACACCTCCGAACTATATTGGATTGACCATGACCGTGTCCACTTCTCCTTCAGCAAACCCCCCGAACACCACCGCACCCACCGCTACCCACGCAGAAGCTGGAACAAGGTCTCCAAAGATCAACTCACCACCTCCCTCAGCAAAACCCCACCACCGAACTCTACAGATGAAATGAAATGAAAAAAAGAATTTGCTAAAGCGCACTGCTGCCAAGCGGCTTCCTGGCGCTGACACCTCGTCCAGACTCACAAGGACAGTCCCAGAGAGCTAGTTAGGGAAAGCTTGGGAAAACAGAAAAGTTTTAAGGGCCTTACGAAAGTGGGAGTAAATAGGAATAGAACAAAGGAAAAGAGGAAGACTGTTCCAAAACCGGGGGGCCAGGACTGAAAAACGAGTGCCACCAATGCGGGATTTACGGAATCGAGGGACATGGAGAAGAGAAAGAGAGGAGGAACGGAGAGTGCGACTAGGAACGTGGGGAGCAATGAGAGAATTAATGAAATAAGGAGCGGAACGGGCATAAGCCTGAAAAGCAAAACAAGCAAGTTTGAAATAGGATCTGAAATGCACGGGGAGCCAGTGGAGACATTTAAGAGCAGGCGTGATGTGGGAGGCTTTGGGAAGACGAAGGATAAGGCGAGCCGCCTGGTTTTGGATGGCCTGAAGGCGGCGGGTTTCGTAGGCAGGAATGCCAACGTATAGGCCATTCCCATAATCCAGGCGGGACGTGATGAGGGCAGTGATAATGGTTTTGAGAGCATCAACAGAAAAGAACCTTGAGATCTTACGAATTAAACGGAGGGAAAGGAAGCAAGAAGACACCACAGAACTTATCTGGGCGTGCATAGAAAGATCCTGGCTAACCTTAATACCCAAGGTCCGAACAGAGGAAACCGGTGATGGAGAAGGACCAAAGGAAAGGGGCCAGTGGGAAGGGGACCAAGGGTTGGAGGGGCCACCCGTGAGGACAAGCTCCGTTTTATCAGGGTTGAGCTTCAAATGATTGAAGCTCATCCATTGGGAAATAAAGATAAGGGTGGAAGAGAATTTGGGAAGAGAATCAAGAGGGGAAGAGAGATCGAAGACGAGCTGGAGATCATCTGCGTAATTGTACACAGAGACCCCCAGCTCCAAAAGTGAGGCGATGAGGGGGCGGATATAAAGGTTAAAGAGTAGAGGGGAAAAGGAAGAACCTTGGGGAACCCCGCAGGTGACCGGGTGCGGGGGAGCGGAAAAGCCGGAGAGCTGAACCGCTTGTGACCTGCCTTGGAGGAAGGACGCCACCCAAGAGAGAGCGAGGCCCTGGATGCCCGCCGCGCTGACACGATCGAGGAGGATGGCATGGTCGACCGTGTCAAACGCAGCGGACAGATCAAGAAGAACCAGGGCTTGAGGGAGGTTTTTGTCCGCCATCCCCTTGAGTTCATCAAGGACTGCAAGAACCACTCCCTCAGTGGAGTGGCCTGGGCGAAAGCCCGCCTGATGAGAGGCCAAAAGGGAATTCTCCTCAATATAGGCGGACAAGCAGGATGTTACGTAGCTTTCCAAGATCTTCCCAAGGTAGGGAAGCAAAGAAATAGGCCTGAAATTGGATAAAAGAGAGGGATCCAGACCAGGTTTTTTTAAAATAGGCAAAACAATAGCAGATTTAAATGAAGAGGGAACGGAGCCAAGAGCCAGGGACGTGTTAAGGAGGGCAAGAGGGGGAGCCGGACAGTTGGTGTAGAGAGTTTTAAGGATCCGTGCAGGAGCACAATCCGTAGGAGAACCCGACTTAACCTTGGCCAAAAGGTCAAGAAAAAGCTGGGGAGAAATAGGTTGAAAGCGATCGAGAATGGAGGTAGAAAGAGGAGAGAAGCCAGGTTGTTCAGGTGAGGGAACAGAGGGAATATTAGCTTTAATGTTGGAAATGTTATCAATAAAGTAGTCGTTGAGGGAAGAACAAAGAGCTTGAGATGGAACAAGGGGTGAAGAAGTGCGATCAGAAAAAGCAAGACTGTGAACAAGAGAAAAGATTTCACGGGATTTATTGGCAGAGAGGGCCACTTTCTCTGTGAAATATTTGGTCTTAGCCGCAAGGATGGCTCTTTTATAGTCGCAAAGAAGGGCTTTGTATTTGGTGCGAAGAGTCGGACAATAGTTCCGTCTCCAATGGCGTTCAGCGCGCCTGAGACTGAGTTTGAGGGCTTTAAGGTCATAAGAAAACCATTTGTGAGCGTCATGGGGACGAACAGATTTAACCTTCTTAAGCGGGGCCACCCGATCACAGGAAGAGGAAAGCCAAGCACTGATGGTATTAGCTTGATTTTCCAGAGACAAACCCGTAAGATCAGGGGCGGATGAGGCCAAGGAGGAGGAGAGAACATTAAGATCCGTCTGGTTCCAACTCCGAGCCAAGATATTTTTTGGAAGAAGAGCTTTGGTGACCGAGCCGAGGAGAATGGAGAATAAGATCATGGCATGATCCGACCAGACGCAAGGAAGGATGGAAATAGATGACATATTACAACTTGAGGACCAAACTTGGTCCAGAGTGTGGCCGTGGACATGAGTAGGGGCCGAGACATGGGGAAGAAAATTTAGACACTGAAGTGTGGCAGAGAAATCTTTGGACAGAGAGTCCTCCCTAGGGTCCCCAGGCCAAAAGTTGAAGTCGCCCAGCAGCAACAACGAAGAATTGTTTACCACCAAGGTGGCCAAAAGGTCCTGCAGGGTGGAAACAAACTGCGGCATAGGGTGCGGGGGGCGGTACATAAGGACAACAGTAAGGGGTACAGGAAGATTAAGGGAACGGGCCACAAGATAGTCTACATTAGGTATGGGGGGATGAGCAAGGAGTTGAAATTTCAAAGGTGAACGTATTATCATGGCCACCCCCCCCCCAGCCTTGCCGTCAGGGCGATCGGCACGGAGGGCATAGTAAGTGTCAGGCAGAATAGCCAAGAGGTCAGGAAGAGAATCAGTAGAAAACCAGGTTTCTGTAAGAAAAAGAAAATCGGGAGAATCAGTGTTGAGTAAATTAAAAAGGGCAGTTTGATTTTTGACTGCGGAGCAAGTGTTAAGCAAGATAGCAGAGGCAGGTGGGAATCTAACAGGAGGGCGGGGGGAAGGAGAGATGCCTGGAGTGAGGGAAGCCAGGGCAGGCACAACTAAAGAGGAATCTGAGGAATGCGGAAGAAGGATACCAAGATTATCCAAATGGGATATGAGAGAAGGGGGAAGAGGGGTAGGAACGGAGTGTGCAACCAGTTGGGACGACGAGTAAACCAAAGGAAGAGCGGGGTCAGAGGCCCCAGGTCCCGGCCTGTCGCGGACGGGCGCAGACGGGCTTAACTTAGGCGCAACTTCGGCGCGCCTTCGTCGCGCCTGCTGCGCCCGTCCGCTGCGCCGCCGGGGCTGACCAACCAATATATAGGGACACATGGGGGAGAAAGGTCAAAGGGGCGTGGCAAGGGGGAGGGGCCAAAGAGCAGCAGCGCGTCGCCCAGACCCGCCCAAGATGGCGGAGCCGCCCGTCTCCCTCCGAGAGCCAGGCGAGGGGGGGGCGATCAGCGGAGGCGATCAGCGGAGGCGGTGTGGGATGCTTGCGCGAGAAGGGGCAGCCAGGAAGGATCCGAGCGCTGTGTTCAAAGCGCTGAAGGTGCAAGCAGGCAAGTCTTTAAAATCCAGCAGGCAAGAGTCGCTAAGGAGGATTAAAAACGCAACGTTGCTCCCGGAGAAGCCTCGGGAGGTCTAGAGGTAAGGTGCAGGTTCAGGCGAACAGACCGTCGTCCACCTGAAGTACTTAGCCAAGGGGGAGGGGCCAAAGAGCAGCAGCGCGTCGCCCAGACCCGCCCAAGATGGCGGAGCCGCCCGTCTCCCTCCGAGAGCCAGGCGATGCCAACAGCTCAGCACGCAACCTCCACCTATGGATCTCTGACTGCACCAACACACTGGCTCCCCTCAGGAAACCCTCCAGCAAGCAGCCCTCCGAGAAAGCCAGCTGGTTCTCCCATGTCCTCCAAGAGTCCAGGCACATCTGCAGACAGCTCATGAGGCCGCACAAAGATCAACCACCGGCTGCATGCACGTCTTCAACAATCTGGGCCTCACAATGATTCCGCAAAAGTCAGTTCTACAGCCCTCATAAAGAATAGCATTTTTAGGAGCTACACTAGTTGCAACGCTCAACAAAGCGTGCCCCACACCAGAAAGACAACTTAAATTGCTAACCGTAACACAACTGGTACAAAGAAAAAAGTGACTTTTTGGTAACTTCTACATGTCCCTGTTAGGGAAATTGTCACCTTGCATTCCTCTAGTGCCATTCTGCTGCATGAGGAATTGGACAGACAGTGGATACAAACTACAGGATCTTTTTGACCACCTCATCCAAGTCACTCCGGGCATGATCAATGCCCTATCCTGGTGGACACATCACACCCATCTGTTAATCAGTCTGTTTTTTCTGACTCAGGCTTTACGCTTATGTAGAGGGTTGGGGAGCTCATCTACAGGATCTACAAGTCAGTGGCAAAATGGGAACCTTCTCAGCTACTTCTCCACATCAATTTGCTCAAGGTAAAGGCAGTTCATCTAGGCTTGCAAGCTTTTCTACGCAGAATGATAAATTCTGCAGTGCTCATCCGCACAGACAATATTACCACCATACACTACATCAACAAACAGGGTGGCACAAGATATCAGCTACTACCTCAAGAAGTGCAAAATATCTGGGATGGGTTGATCCATCACAAAGTGAATGTAAGAGCGGGAGATACCCCAGAGAAGCAGAGCACCATAGCAGGCACTCTCAGCAGAATGAGAACCGCTTGCCACGAGTGGAAAATTGATCAGAAGATTCTGGAGAACATTTTTCACCACTGAGGTAAGCCAAATCTAGACCTCTTTGTGACATCCCAGAAATGCCGGTTTCTCAAGCTGGCATCCACAACCAGGATTGCGGGGGAATCCGTTTTTTAATCTCATGGTCCTGAATCTTTGCCAAAATGCTTTCCTCCGATTACTCCAAAAAGTTCTTATGAAAATGAAAGCCAAACCATGCAGGATCATTCTCAAAGCTCTGACATGACCATGCCTACGTTTGTTCATAGAGTTACTCCTCCTCTCAGAGAGAAATCACATCCAGCTGAAGCCACTACTGCCTCTACTGACAATGAGCCAAGGCCAACCACTGCACCCGGATGCCAATTCCTTGCACTTGTCAGCCTGGCTCTAGAATTCAGTGAATTTGCACATCTAAACAATTCACCAAAATGCAGGGACGTTTTAGCCAGAGCTCACACGGACAGTACAAATAAGATTTACCACCTCAAATGAAAGCGATTTTGCATCTGGTGCCAAAGTTCTAATGTACATCCAATTTTTATCTACACTGAAATAATTTCTCCCTCATCTTCTGCATCTGGCCTAATTGGGTCTTGCTCATGCATCTATTAAATTTCATTTAGCAGTCATTTCTCGCTTCATACAATAAGCCACATCACCATCATTATGGTCAAGCAGACTCATCAAGCAATTCCTCAAAGGATTATTTTAGGTCTTCCCACCAGTAAGGCCTCCTCCACCTCTTTGAAAACTGAGCACTGTACTTTCACAACTAATGAAAGATCCTTTTGAACCCACCCACAAAGCGGATACAACAGTTCTGCCTTGGAAAGTAGCTCTTCTCTTGACTTTAATGCCAGCCAGAAGAGTCAGTGAGATACAGGCTCTCACCATTCAGGAACCTTTCCTTCAGTTTAGGAACAATATGGTGACTCTTTGAACAAACCCTAAATCTACTCCAAAAATTCCATCAGACTTTTACCTCAATGAACCAGTAAATCTGAAAACCTTTTTCCCAGACCCCAAGATGCCAGCAGAAAGGGCATTGTGCTCTTTGGATGTTAAAAGGTGTTTAAAGTTCTACCTAGACAACACAAAAAAACTTTCGCAAATCTAATCAACTTTTCATAGCATACAGCTCTACAAGGAATTGCTATCCGCTCTCAAAGCAGAGCATAGCTCAATGGAAATCCAGTGCTATTCTATTCTGTCACCAGAAAGCTGCCATGCCATTGCATGCAATGGTGTGTGCTCATTCTACAAGAACTATGTCTACTTCAACAGAGTTCTAGGAAAGTAGGATCTTTCTTTTATGGTCACCCCCACTTTTGCCTGGTGTCAGTATGTTTTGACTGTAGTTTGCAGAGATCCTGCTAACCAGGACCCCAGCATCTGTGCTCTCTCCCAAAATGGCTTTGGTAAGTACTTTGGTACTCCTCAATTGGCTACTTGTGTGCCCTTAGAAGTCCCAAGTATATGGTACTAAGGTGCCCAGGGCATAGGTACACCAGGGATCTCCCATGGGCTGCCACATACATTGTGGCACCCATGGGAGTCCACTTAAACTCTGACTACAGGTCTGCCATTGCAGTCTGTGTGAAATGATGCTTGCACCTCTCATGACAGATCTACGTTTTCTTAAATCTGAGGTCACTGCACTTAAGACTTATAAATCACCCCTGTGATAGGCACTTCAGTCCTGCGGGCAGGGTGCTTGGATATAAGGGTAAGGGTGCCCCTGCATGAGCAGGATACCCCTACAAACCCCGGAGTTGATTCTCCAGGCTTTGTAAGTGGAGTCAGTAATTTTAATTCATATAGCAGACATCAATCATTACGAGATGTCTAACTATATAACTGCTGCACAGAACCTGGTACTGTTTCGTATCAAACCTACTGGAATCATACCCCAACACCAATTCTGGTGTTGGAGGTCTGATCCCATGTACTGGGGAGCTCATTAGTGTAGCCACCTGTACTCCTGGTTACAGTCTATCAGGGCCTGGCAGCAAGCTAGTGCTGCCGCCAACCAAAGACACTGTTCTGCCCTCCTGTTGCTGAGCTGAGCTCGAGCAGGGGAAGGTAGAACAATAGGTTTCCTGTTACAAGGATGTGTGACCACCCCCAGACAGGGCTTAGTGTATTGGGCTGGGGTGGGGGCGCTTTTCAGCGCCACCACACTGCATTGAATGGCACATTTGGTGCTCTCCTAGCATACACCAGCTTGAGCCAGTTCAGGAACCCTTGGTTCTCGCTCTGATGAGAAAACTGGCCAAAGGGCAGGGGAGTATCCTCCCCTCTGTCCATTCCCTCCTCTGTGAGGGAGCCCTGAGTCATTCCAACCCTTTGCTTGGGTATTTAAGAGCTCCCCCCATGGGTGAGTCCTCAGATTCGTCATGGAACAAGACTCACCTCTGAAACCAAGACCCTCTTTGATCATCTAGACCCTTGGACTTCGCTGAACTCTGCCTGGAAGACAATCTGCATCAAGGAAGACTCCCGCTGCTCCTTGCCTTTCTGTTCTGCAAGTATTCTGACTCCTCTGTGTCTGTGCTTCACTCAGGGTCTCCAGCGACCTGTGAACATCAAGGACATCCAAAGTAATCTTCTTTGGAGTGAATGAGTCACTCCCCTGAATCTGCAGGCACTGCATCAACTCTGACTGGCCTGCTGCTCCTGTAGTCTTCTGGAGTTCTTGAGGCTCAGTAACACAGGTGGTGGATCTGTGGTTCTCCTGAGGCCTGACCTGTCTTCCCTGCAATTTGAAGGACAGTATCTCTCGTCTGAGCCGCTGAGTCTAAACCCCTGTGAACCGTGTCTACTTGCCATTGCAAAGGCTTGTTGGCTCTGCATGCCAGAGATCTTTGGGCTACAACATGTTCCATCCTCTAGCACCTCACCCCTCGAAGATCAGCATCCTCCCTTCATCACTTGCATCGTGGGCCTCCATCTTTTGTGAGCTGCTTGAGGTCCTCTTGCGACTCCTGTGCCTTCAGCCTGTGGATCCTCTCAATGGTCTTCTTCTGCTTTGGTGGGCTCCCCTGCTTGCTATGACTCTCCTGTACATGGAGAGTTCCTTGGAACTTTCTGGTCCCAACGATTGCATCTTTTCGTCTTCCACGCCAGTTGCGGCTACCAAGGAATGTTGGTGGTCCTGCCGGACACCAACCACCTAGACACTAACATCCAAAGTTGGACAGCTCATGTACAGTTCCTGGGTTTCCACAACATCCACAGGTCCCCACAGCTGCAGCGACAAGGTCCACGTCAACTCTGCTGAACTTCCCGCCAAGGGTGGCAATTGTGCTTCCATGCCTCCCAGTCACCTCCGAGTGGAATTGACTCTGTCCCCTCTGTTTGCAGGTTCTCCTCTTCAGGAAATCCACGCTTGAATTCCACTGGACTTCTGCACAGACCTCTCCAGAGGCCTTCCTTCCTGAGTCACCCATTGGCTTCTATGAGAGGATCCGACTTCACTTCACCCCTATGCACCCGGCTTCCCTGGTGAAGGTATCAACGGGTGGGGTGGCGCTCCATCCTTCCGTCCTCCAAAGGGTTTCTTCGGGGTCCTCTGGGAAGGGTCCTTTTTCTTTAACACTGCAACTGCTACGTCTCCATTGACTTCTATTGAATACAGGGCTATTTTCCTACTCTACACACAGCCTCCTTGGTCCTTTCTGGGTACTTGCTGTGTGTATTTCCTGGTTCTCCAAGTTCTTCTAAGTCCTTTGGTTGAAGTTCCATTTTATTTGCAGTTCACTTTCCACTTATTTAGAATATGGTTTGGTCTCCCCCTGGAGACCAGTGTACACTTGTGCTACTTACCTGATTTCTTTGAAGTATTTTTATGTGTATTGTTGATATCTCCAGATAGGAGATATGCCAAGTGATAGTGATTTTATTGTGTAAAAAATAGCCTTATATTTTATAAACACTATTTGGGGGCATATTATGAAGGACCGCGTTAAAAATTATCGCCAATTTAGCGTCAGAAAACTGCCGCTAAAGCGGCGATAATGGACTTGATAATATGCCCTTGAGAATTCCAATAGAAGTCCATGTTCTGGTGTGAACATGGGCTTCTATTGGAATTCTCCAGGGCTTATTATCAAGCCCATTATCGCCGCTTTAGCTGCAGTTTTCGGCCGCTAAACCGGCGATAATTTTAACGCCGTCCTTGATAATATGCCCCTCGGTTCTTTCTTATCAAATCTACACTATTAATTAAATGTGGTAAAACAAGCTGCTTGACACTCCTTCAAGATAAGCCTGAAGGCTTCTCTGCACAGCTAACCCATTGATAGCTTTTAAGATTACAAAGACCACTAAAATCACCAGAAGGGTTGCCTGGATTAGTGCAAGGTGCATCACTCCTTTAAGTGTGCACCATATACTAAGCCAACATCCAATAAGCGTTGTCTGCCGGTGTGAGAAATGTGCAGGGCAGCGACCTGGAAGAATAGGCACAGTCTTAGCAGAACTACTGCTTGTAAGCTGCAGTTCACATATATACAACAGTGGGACAAGCATGTTTTTCAGTGAAGGTGAGTAGGTTAATTTGTTCACACCATCCTCTTGCCCATTACGCACATTTTTCATGGTATCTATATACATCGCTGGGTGTATATATATATATATATATATATATATATATATATATATATATATATATATATATATATATATATATATATATATATATATATTTACTTAAAAAGCCATAGGTTTCACACATGTTATAGTTAGGTGGACATTTCACTCGTAAAAAAACAATGAAATTCCCCCGTTATAGTTAGTTCAGATAACTATAACTCGAGCGCCCGCAATCCACTGCTCATGACATCACATATTATCCAGTATTAGGGGTGTCTTTCATAGATTCACATGCCTGAATCATTCCCCGTCGTGGAGACGGGAGCCTCCGGTACATAAAAAAGTAATGTCCTATAGACATACATAGAGAAAAATAGGCCTAAGGGCGTCCCCTTAGTCGCCTATCCTAGTCCTTATGTAAAAAGGACCAAACTCTTAGAGCCAGCCAATCGGCTGTCGCCTCCCTCTAGAACCTTCCTGGCAGGAGCCTCAGTCCCTCAGATTTTCTACCGCACGTTGTGCTAGGGAGTCTCCAGCCTGAGTTCTCCTCAGGATTTCTTTCTAACTGGATTGTTCACTTTTTTTGGTGACTTTCTTCTTCAAGGACTTGAACGCAGATCACTTCAGGCCTCTTTTTGCTGCAGTGAGTGTTTATTTCTTCTACAACTCCTGGCATGTCTGAATCCCAGAAGAAAGCCCTTTTCAGGGCCTGCTCTTCATGTGGGAAGAAGAGGCTGCATGTGGACGACAAGCATGACCTCTGCTTATATTGCCTTTATCCTGACCACGTGCCTAAGGACTGTAAAATATGTAGGTCTTTCCCTCACAAGACCTTGAGAGACAGAGAGGGTCGTCTGCTTATCTGGCTGGACAGGCTCAAGGACAGGGAGAGTGTGGTATCCTCAGAGGCGAGCTTTTCCGGAACCTCTGAAGTCTCCCTGAAGAGGCCGAGAGTGACATCTCCTGGCCCCTCAGACGCTCCTCCTATGAAGACACACAAGAAGTCTTCAGAGGCAAGATCTTCGAAATCTTCAGTGTCTGACAAGGACTCTCTGACTTTTAAGAAGCCTACCCTGTCGGCCAGCAAAATTGCGACACCTTCCTTAGCGCAAAAAAGGGCACCAGGTCATGTCTCCACAGCGACGACAACCGTGTCCACTACTACAGCGTCATCAGTCTTTTCGTCGACGACGACCACCCCTTCATCGTCGTCAGCAGGTACACCTATTTCGTCTGTTATTCTGCTAAAACCGTCGTCGACGACGAAGATTGTCCCGTCGGCGACGTCATCGTCGATGAGGAGCCCCCCGTTGACCGAAGAGTCGACGACGAAGACGTCGACGACGAGGGCGTCGACGACAAAGGCATCGACGACGAAGGCATCGTCGACGAAGATGTCGACGTCGAAGGCATCGACGACGAAGGCGTCGACGACGAAGGCGTCGACGGCAAATGAATCGTCGACGAGCGCATCGTCGACGAAGACCAGAACACAGATTACACCGGAAACAACGTCTCCAAGTAAGGTGCAAACCAATTTGCCTATGGAGATTCTTCAGAGTGAGGAGTCGGAAGAAGAGCTCTTTGATCAGGCTACTTCCCCTTCTGAGCTGTACGTCAAATGTCAGAGCACGGACGAGGAACAGGAGGAGATGAGCGGGCAGGAACGCCCCGTCCGGGAACAGGTTTGCACGGAGGTCACCCCGATGGTATGCCTTCCCCTGTCGATCGTTAATGACCTCAAATACCTTATCCGGGACTACAAGCAACGTTTCCCGGAATCGCCAGCACTGGACACAGGGGGCCCAGTCCCTACTACAAATCCACCACCGACAGCCCCAAAGGAATCACGACCAGCTACTCAGGTCTGCCATGGGAAACTGCCTCCTCAGGTGATAGAGTCATCGGATGAGGAGGCTGAAGAGATGGAAGAGGGGGAGGTCCAGGAAGACCAGACGGACCAGGATGAGGAGGAGGAGTATGTGGCATCCTCCCCAGCTTCCCCACAACCGCGCCAAGCTGATTCACCGCCAGTGGATATTGGCGGTTTTCATAAGATAGTTGAACGAGCAGCGACGTGGTTTCATATGGTCATGGAAACGACGGAGACTGAGTGCTTCTTGCATGACTTCAAGGAGCAGACGACAAAGTCAATCCCAATTATTGACTTTCTCTGGGACCAGGGAAAGAAACTAATGCTGACGCCGGCTTCCGTACCTGCGGTTGTTCCACGCCTAGATAAAAAGTACAAGGCTCCATCCACGGCGCCAGCTTGCCCTAATGGACACCCGAAACCGGATTCGGTCGTGACCCAAGCAGCCCAGAAGAACTCTCGTAACCCTTCCTCTCCTCTGTCAGCCCCACCGGACAAGGAGGGCAGAAAATTGGACACAATTGGCAAAAGGTTTTCGACCACTTAGGCAATGACCATCAAGGTGGCCAATTCCATAGCCCTGTTAGGGCGTTATAACCGCCAACTTTGGGAGGATATAGCCCCATATTTAGCGGAGCTGCCAAGCACAGTGCAGGAGGAGGTCAAGGCACTACTTTCTGAGGGCCAAACCTCGGCGGCCGAGATCATTGATTGTGCCATAGATGTGGCCATGACAGGCTTTCGTCAACTGGCTGGGGCTGCAGTCCTGCGCCGGCAGGGATGGCTGAAGGCAACATCGTTCAGGCAGGAAGTGCAGACGAAGGTGCTGGATATGCCCTTCGACGGACAACATCTTTTCGGAGATAAAATTGACGAGGCGCTCCAAGCTATCAAGAAGGACACTGACACGGCTAGAGCGCTTGGAACCTTGCAGGCAAGGAATCAGTCCTTTCGGGGCAACAAATCGAGAGGCCAGTCCTCCTACAGAGGATTCTACCAGAATAGGTCCTCGTATTCCTTCCAGAATAAGACCCAGTTCCAGAAGAAGCAGCAACAAGGTCGGCAGTCTTCTTATGGAAGATCCAACTTCAGGGGTAAGAAACAGAAGAGGGGCACCGGCGGACGCCAGTGACCAGTTACTCCAGCCAGTCCAGCTACTATCTCCCTCATCAAAGATTGGAGGAAAATTGACCCATTTCCTGGAAAATTGGCGCCTCATCACCACGGATCGCTGGGTACTCCAACTACTAAGATTCGGCCATTCCCTAGAATTTACCACCATCCCACCTGCAACCCCTCCCCGCAGGTTCCCACACAAACATCTGCGACTGCTACTCCGGGAAATATCGGAGATGTTGAAGAAAGGAGCGATCGAGCGGGTTCCATCGGCTCAGAGGGAGAAAGGATTCTATTCCCGCTTCTTTCTGATACGCAAGAAAGAAAAGAAGTGGAGGCCCATTCTAGATCTCAGGGCACTCAACTCTTTCCTGAAGAGTCAGTCGTTCAGGATGGTGACGCTCCAAGAAATACTAGGCATTCTAGAAAAAGGAGATTTCATGACATCCTTGGATCTTCAGGATGCCTACTATCACATCCCGATACTCAGGGGGCACAGAAAGTTTCTACGTTTCGAGGTGGCAGGACAGCACTACCAATTCAAGGTCCTGCCGTTTGGCCTCAAATCCGCTCCGCGGATTTTCACCAAGTGCCTTTCTCCTGTGGCAGCTTTCCTGCGTCAAATGGGTCACCAAGTCTTCCCCTACCTCGACGACTGGCTGGTAAAGGCACCCACGGCTGCAGGCGCAACCAAATCCTCCAACGCCTGTACCAATCTTTTCCAACATCTAGGATTGACTCTCAATCTTCAGAAATCCTATATGTCCCCAACAAGAAGCATCACCTTCCTCGGGGCGACCTTGAATACGGAATGCGCGAGGGCATTTCCTTCAGAAGAAAGAAAAAACAAGATAATATCTCTGGCCACGGCGGTGGCATCAAGGAAGTCCCTAAGGGTTCGCACCTTCAAATCACTCCTAGGGATGATGTCTTCTTGTATACTCCTCATCCCTCACTGCAGGCTTCGGATGCGTCCATTGCAAGAAGCCCTCACGAACCAGTGGACTCAGAGTACGGGTTCGTTCGAAGACATTGTGAGGATAACACCGCGAATATCCAAGAGCCTCAAATGGTGTAAAAATTACAGAAATCTGTCTATAGGACTGCCGTTCCTGCTTCCAGCAGCGCCACTGGTGATCACCACCGATGCATCTCTGGCGGGCTGGGGAGCTGTCCTTCAGGACCTCCGAGTAAGTGGCAAATGGTCAGATCAGGAGCAACATCTCCATATCAACCTTCTGGAGTTGAGGGCTGTGTATCTAGCGCTGCAAGCCTTTTTACCACGCATCCAGAACTCCCAGGTGCTCGTCAGAACGGACAACACCACGACGATGCACTATCTAAACAAACAGGGAGGAACGCGTTCGCTCACTCTATCACGCGAATCGCAAAAGATCTGGAACTGGCTTGTTCTCCATGGGATCACTCTCAGAGCGGACTATGTCCCGGGCAAGGACAACACCATTGCAGACGCCCTAAGCAGACAGAAATCCCTCTCCCACGAATGGGAGCTCGACGAGAATTCGCTAACGCACGTATTCTCAGAATGGGGAGTCCCAGGAATCGACCTGTTTGCCACCAGGGAGAACGCCAAATGCCCAAGCTACGCAAGCTGGCATCCCCAACCAGGGTCGCTCGGAAATGCCTTTTCCATAGGCTGGTTCAGCGTATTTGCGTACGCTTTTCCGACGTTCCCGATGATTTCCAGGGTCCTCAGGAAGATGAAGGCGGAGCCTTGTACCCTGATCCTAATTGCCCCGTTCTGGCCGAGGCAGCACTGGTTCTCGGACCTTCATCGCCTCTCCATCAGGACACCGATCCGTCTGAAACAGCACCCGAACCTGCTGACAATGTCCAACGGGCAGGTGCAATTCCCGAACCTGCAATCGCTCAGGTTATCGGCCTGGCTCCTGAGCACAGAGAGTTCTGTCATTTAAACATCCCGCAGGACTGCAGGGACGTGCTAGCAAAAGCGAGGGCGGACAGTACCAACAAAACCTACTCCCTCAAATGGAAACGCTTCTGCGTATGGTGTTTAGAGAAAGGCCTGAGACCACTCCATATCACACCTGAACAGATATTGCCATATCTACTACACTTGGTACAGTCGGGATTGGCGCATGCATCCATAAAGGTGCATCTGGCGGCCATTTCACGTTTTACCAGGACTTACAAAGGCCCGTCTCTCTGGTCCAATAGGCTTATCAAACAGTTCCTCAAGGGACTATATAGGTCCTTCCCAAGACCTAGACGGGTCCCACCGACGTGGCACCTCAACTTGGTCCTTAACCAACTCATGAAGCACCCTTTTGAGCCCATTCATCGAGCTTCCATCAAGTACATCTCATGGAAAACGGCTCAGTTGCTCGCTCTAACATCTGCCAGGAGGGTCAGCGAGCTACAAGCTCTCTCCATTCAGGAACCCTTCATGCAGTTCAAACAGGACAGGGTGGTGCTGAGGACAAATCCCAAGTTCATACCAAAAGTGCCTTCAGACTTTCACCTCAACGAGCCGGTGGTTCTACGTTCCTTCTTTGCGAACCCTACCACGGCAGCAGAAAGGTCGCTCCACTCTCTGGACCTCAAAAGGTGTCTTAAGTTTTACATAGACAAAACAAAGAGCTTCAGGAAGTCATCACAGCTATTTGTGGCCTACAGTAGGCCAAGGTTGGGTATGCCTCTAACAAAACAGAGCATCTCACGGTGGATCTCAACAGCGATAGCGTTCTGCCATGACGGGGCCGGACGGCCTTTAAGAGACAGGGTGGAAGCGCACTCTACCAGAGCGATGTCCACATCAGCCGCGCTGTTCGCTGGAGTGCCGATTTTGGACATCTGTAGAGCGGCGACGTGGAAGTCACCGCACACCTTCTCCAGACACTACTGCCTAGATGCCGAACTTATGAAGGATGCGGCAGTGGGCCAGGCGGTGCTTCGCCATCTATTCCAGTGAGGTGAGCCTTCCAACATCCCGCCATCCTGGTATGCACATTCTTTGCTGTTTTACTGTTTTGACGTATGCCAATGTTTCAAACTGATATGGTAATATGTGTATTATCTAAAATAACTATATGGCATGTTACATCAGAAATGTGCATAATGTATTGCTAACTACTCTGATTCAGGCATGTGAATCTATGAAAGACACCCCTAATACTGGATAAGAAACGCGTTACTTACCTGTAACAGCAGTTATCCAGTATTGGTGTCTTTCATAGATTCACATGCAACCCTCCCGCCTCCCCTGGAAGGACTCACGTCTCTCTCTAACTATATTACGCCTACCTAGCTTGGTGCGTACGAAAATCTGAGGGACTGAGGCTCCTGCCAGGAAGGTTCTAGAGGGAGGCGACAGCCGATTGGATGGCTCTAAGAGTTTGGTCCTTTTTACATAAGGACTAGGATAGGCGACTAAGGGGACGCCCTTAGGCCTATTTTTCTCTATGTATGTCTATAGGACATTACTTTTTTATGTACCGGAGGCTCCCGTCTCGACGACGGGGAATGATTCAGGCATGTGAATCTATGAAAGACACCAATACTGGATAACTGCTGTTACAGGTAAGTAACGCGTTTCTTACATCACTCATGACATGGTCAGTGGCATCACTCATGACATCACTGATGACATCATCCTTGTGATAGAGTTGCGGTCGCGCGAGTTATAGTTATCTGAACTAACTATAACGGGGGAATTTCATTGGTTTTTTACGAGTGAAATATCCACCTAACTATAACATGTGTGAAACCTATGGTTTTTTAAAGTGAATTTGCAAGGTTTTTTAAATGCTAATTCCTAACTATAACGTGTGTGAAACCTATGGTTTTTTAAGTGAATTTGTACGTTTTTTTAAATGCTAAGTTATGTATGTATTATTTTATTTTTTTAAAGTTTTTTCACCGTGCGCGCACGGTGCGCTGCGCGCACCTCGCGATATTTAAAAAAAAAAATTAAATGTTTTTTCACCCTTCGGGGTCCTTTAGGGACCCCATGACAAAGGCTAGGGGGTCAGGAACTCTCTACCCTGCCCCCTTTTCACGTTCGCCACCTCTCTTTTTCACTCTCGCATCCAAAACAAACAAAATGGCGGCCGACACTTCCTGATTTCGACCGATTCGAACGTTGACTGACATGTAACAACCAATCAGAATTACGCTCGCGCACGTTAGGGTGCGCACATGGTGCGCGCTTATAGATATTTATATGCTTTTAAATGCTATTTTCTCAGGAAATACTAAACAGATTGACTCCATATATGCAAAAGGCACTTCCTTGACCTGAGGACTACCTCTTTGCCAACTTTCAAGTAATTCTGTTCAGCCATTCGGGCTGTACCTTCGACTAAAGGTCCTATGGGAAAATGCATGGGGAAAACGTGTTTTGGGACCCCCCTTTTTTCTCGGCCCCCGCTTGACGAATCACCCCGAGACTTTCAGGGTAGGAGCTGAGCGGAGCGCCCCATTAGTTTTGAAAATTTCGCGAGGATTCGTCAACCGGCGCCAAAGTTATTCAAAATAGAATTTTCAGATTTCCTATGGAAACACCATCCTAACTATAACTATCTACTGGCGACCGCCAGTAGATTATATATATATATATATATCTCTAGAGAGAGAGATAGATAGATATAGATATTATCTACTGGCGGTTGCCAGTAGATAGTTATAGTTAGGACCTAGTTTTCATAGGAAAAGCGTTTTTTCTTTTCCCAATAACTTTGGCGCCGGTTGACGAATCTTCGTGATATTTTCAAAACTTGTGGCCCACTCCGGTTAGCTCGTATCCTAAAAGTTTCGGGGTGATTCGCCAAGTGGGGGCTGAGAAAAAAGGGGGGTCCCAAAACGTGTTTTGTCCATGTTATTTCCCGTAGGAAACTTTAGACACGACTACAGCCCGAACTGCTGAACGGAATTACACCAAATTTGGCAAAAAGGTAGCCCTTGGTTCAGAAAGAGACCTTTTTTTAAATGGTGTAAATCCGTTTAGTAGTTCCTGAGAAATTCAAAAAATAGAGGTCACAAAATCAATTCCCCATAGGAAACTTTAGACACAGTTACAGCTAAAACTGCTGAACGGAATTACACCAAATTTGGCAAAAAGGTAGTGCTTGGTTCATAAAGCGACCTTTTTTGTAAAGGGTGTAAATCCGTTCAGTAGTTTGAGATATTAAAGGAAAAAAATCTTTATATATCTGGGCGGGACCTAACTACACAAGCACGAGCTTGGCTCTAATTGGCTGCCAACACTTCAATCCAGGAAGTGTTGGCAGCCAACTTGGTGCAATGCTTTTTAGGTCTCGCCTAGCGACGCAGAACATGCGCTGTCACTATACAAACCATACTGCACTGCCATAAACCCTAAAACACTACCCTAGCACTACCCCCTACACTGCATAAAAACCACTGCACTTCCCTAAACCCTAAAACACTACCCCAGCACGATCCTCTATACTGCCCGAACACCACTGCACTGCCCTAAACCCTGAAACACTACCCCCAGCACGACCCCCTACACTGCCCGAACACCACTGCACTGCGCTCAACCCTGAAACACCACCCCAACACAACCTCCTACACTGCCCGAACACCAATGCACTGCCCTAAACCCTGAAACACCACCCCAGCACGACCCTCAACAATGTCCGAACACCACTGCACTGCCCTAAACCCTCAAACAATACCCCCAGCACGAACCCCTACACTGCACGAACACCACTGCACTGCCCTAAACCCTGAAACACCACCCCCAATACAACCCCCTACACTGCCCGAACACCACTGCACTGCCCTAATCCCTGAAACACCACATCCAGCATGACCCCCTACACTGTCCGAACACCACTGCTCTGCCCAAAATCCTAAAACACCAGCCCCAGCACGACCCCCTACAATGCCCGAACACCACTGCACTGCCCTAAACCCTGAAAAACCAGCTCGAGCATGACCCCCTACGCTGCCCGAACACCAATGCACTGCCCTAAACCCTGAAACACCACCCCCAGCATGACCCTCTACAATGTCCGAACAACACTGCACTGCCCTAAACCCTCAAACACTACCCCCAGCACGAACCCCTACACTGCACGAACACCACTGCACTGCCCTAAACCCTGAAACACCACCCCCAGAACAACCCCCTACACTGCCCGAACACCACTGCACTGCCCTAATCCCTGAAACACCACACCCAGCATGACCCCCTACACTGCCCGAACACCACTGCTCTGCCCAAAACCCTAAAACACCAGCCCCAGCACGACCCCCTACAATGCCCGAACACCACTGCAATGCCCTAAACCCTGAAAAACCAGCTCCAGCACGACCCCCTACGCTGCCCGAACACCACTGCACTGCCCTAAACCCTGAAACACCAGCCCTAGCACGACCCCCTATACTGCCTGAACACCACTGCACTGCCCTAAACCCTGAAACATCACCCCCAGCAAGACCCCCTACACTGCGAGAACACCACTGCACTGTCCTAAACCCTGAAACACCACCCCCAGCAAGACCCCCTACACTGCCCTAAACCCTGAAACACCACGCCCAGCAAGCCCACCACACTGCCCGAACACCACTGCCCTAAACCATGAAACACCACCCCCTGCACGACCCCCTACACTGCCAAACACCACTCCACTGCCCTAAAACCTGAAACACAAGCCCCTTCTCGACCCCCTACTCTAACCGAACACCACTGCACTGCCCTAAACCCTAAAACACCACCCTCAGTACGTCCCCCTACTGTGCCCGAACACCACTACTCTACCCTAAACCCTGAAACACCGCACCCTGCAAGACCCCCTACACTGCTCGAACACCACTGCCCTGCCCTAAACCCTGAAACACCTCACCCTGCAAGACCCCTTACACTACCCGAACACCACTGCCCTAAACCCTGAAACACTGCACCCTGCAAGACCCCCTACACTGCCCAAGTACCACTGCCCTGCCCTAAACCCTGAAACACCGCCCCCTGCAAGACCCCCTACACTGCCCGAACATGACTGTACTGCCCTAAACCCTGAAACACCACCCCGCACGAACCCCTACACTGCCCAAACACCACTGCACTGCCCTAAACCCTGAAACACCACCCCCAGCAAGACCTCCTACACTGCCTGAACACCACTGCACTGCCCTAAACCCTGAAACACCACCCCCCAGCAAGACCCCCGAAACTGCGTTAACACGCCTGTGCTGCCCTAAACCCTGAAACACCACCCCCCAGCACAACCCCCTACACTGCGCGAACACCACAGCACTGCCCTAAACCCTGAAACACCACCCCCCAGCAAGACCCCCGACACTGCGTTAATACGCCTGCACTGCCCTAAACCCTGAAACACCAGCCCCCAGCGCGACCACCGACACTGCCCGAACAACACTGCCCTGGCCTAAACACTGAAACACCACCCCCCAGCACCACCCCTACACTGCCTGAACACCACTGCCTTGGCCTAAACCCTGAAACACCATCCGCCAGCACCACCCCCTACACTGCCTGAAAACCACTGCCCTGGCCTAAACCCTGAAACACCATCCTCTACACTGCCCGAACACCACTGCCCTGGCCTCAACCCTGAAACACCACCCCCAGCACCACCCCCTACACTGCCCGAACACCACTGCCCTGAGCCCTGAAACACCACCCCCAGCACCAACCCCTACACTGCCCGAACACCAATGCACTGCCTTAAACCCTAAAACACCACTCTCAGCACCACCCCCTTAACTGCCCGAACACCACTGCACTGCCCTAAACCCTGAAACACCTCCCCCAGCACGACCCCCTACACTGCCCGAACACTACTGCCCTGCCCTAAACCCTGAAACACCACCCCCTGCAAGACCCCCTACACTGCCCGAACACGGCTGCACTGCCCTAAACCCTGAAACACCACCCCACACGACCCCCGACACTGCCCAAACACCACTGCACTGCCCAAAACCCTGAAACACCACCCCCCAGCAAGACCCCCGAAACGGCGTTACCACGCCTGCACTGCCCTAAACCCTGAAACACCACCCCCCAGCACAACCCCCTACACTGCCCGAAAACCACAGCACTGCCCTAAACCCTGAAACACCACCCCCCAGCAAGACCTCTGACACTGCGTTAATATGCCTGCACTGCCCTAAACCCTGAAACACCATCCCCCAGCACAACCCCCTACACGGCCCGAACACCACTGCACTACCCTAAACCCTGAAACACCACCCCCCAGCGTGACCACCGACACTGCCCGAACACCACTGCCCTGGCCTAAACCCTGAAACACCACCCGCCATCACCACCCCCTACACTGCCTGAAAACCACTGCCCTGGCCTAAACCCTGAAACGTCCCCCTACACTGCCCGAACACCACTGCCCTGGCCTCAACCCTGAAACACCACCCTCAGCACCACCCCCTACACTGCCCGAACACCAATGCACAGCCTTAAACCCTGAAACACCACTCTCAGCACCACCCCCTACACTGCCCGAACACCACTACACTGCCCTAACCCTGAAACACCTCCCCCAGCCTGACCCCATACACTGCCCGAACACCACTGCACTGCCCTAAACCCAGAAACACCACCCCAGCATGACCCCCTACACTATCCGAACACCACTGCACTGCCCTAAACCCTGAAACACCACCCTCAGCATGGCCCAATACACTGCCCAAACACCACTGCACTGCCCTAAACCCTGAAACACCAGCCCCAGCACGACCCCTGACATTGCCCGAACTCCACTCCACTGCACTGCCCGAAACCCTGAAACACCATCCCCCAGCACCACCCCCTACACTGCCCGAACCCCACTGCCCTGAACCCTGAAACACCACCCCCTACACTGCCCGAACACCAATGCACTGCCTTAAACCCTGAAACACCACTCTCAGCACCACCCCCTACACTGCCCGAACACCACTGCACTGCCCTAAACCCTGAAACACCACCCCCCAGCACGACCCCGGACACTGCCTGAACACCACTGCACTGCCCTAAAATCTGAAACCCCACCCCCAACACAACACCCGACACTGCCCGAACACTACTGCACTGCCCTAAAACCTGAAACACCACCCCCCAGCACCACCCTCAACACTGCCCGAACACCGCTGCCCTGGCCTGAACCCTGAAACACCACCCCCTACAATACCCGAACACCACTGCCCTGAACCCTGAAACACCACCCCCAGCACCACCCCCTAAACTGTCCGAACACGACTGCACTGCCCTAAACCTTGAAACACCACCCCCAGCACAACCCCCTTCAATGCCCAAACAGCACTACACTCCCTAAACCATGAAACACCATTTCTAGCACCACTCCCTACACTGCCCGAACACCACTGCACTGCCCTAAACCCTGAAACACCACCCCCAGCACGACCCACTACACTGCCCGAACACTACTGCGCTGCCCTAAACCCTGAAACACCACCCCCAGCATGACCCCCTACACTGCCTAAACACCACCGCACTGATATAAACCCTGAAACGGCACACACAGCACGACCCCCTACACTGCCCAAACACCACCGCACTGCCCTAAACCCTGAAACACCACGCCCCAGTACGACCCCCGACACTGCCCGAACACCACTGCACTGCCCTAAACCCTGAAACACCACCCCCCAGCATGACCCCCGACACTGCCCAAATTCCACTGCACTGCCCTAAACCCTGAAACACCACCCCCAGCACGACCCCCTACGTTGCTCGAAAACCACTGCACTGCCCTAAGCCCTGAAACACCAGCCCCAGCACGACCCCGTACACTGCCCGAACACCACTGCAATGCCCGAAACCCTGAAACACCAGCCCCAGCATGACCCCCTACACTGACCAAACACCACTGCACTGCCCTAAACACTGAAGCACTGCCCCCAGCACGACCCCCTACACTGCCCGAACACCACTGCCCTGCCCTAAACCGTGAAACACCGCCCTCTGCAACACCCCCTGCACTGCCCGAACAACACTACCCTGCCCTAAACCCTGAAACACCGCCCCCAGCACAACCTCCTACACTGCCCGGACACCACTGCACTGCCCTAAATCCTGAAACACCGCCCCCAGCACAACCTCCTACACTGGCCGGACACCACTGCACTGCCCTAAACCTGGAAACACCGCCCCCAGCATGATCCCCTTCACTGCCCGAACACCACTTCACTGCCCTAAACCCTGAAACACCACCCCCACCAAGACCCACTACACTGCCCGAACACCACTGCACTGCCCTAAATCCTGAAACACCACACCACAGCACGACCGCTGACACTGCCTGAACTCCACTGCACTGCCCGAAACCCTGAAACACCATCCCCCAGCACCAACCGCTACACTGCCCGAACACCACTGCACTGCCCGAAACCCTCAAACACCATCCCCCAGCACCACCCCCTACACTGCCCGAACACCACTGCCCTGGCCTAAACCCTGAAATACCACCCTCCAGTACCACCCCCTACACTACCCGAACACCACTGCCCTGGTCTAAACCCTGAAAACTATCCCCAGCACCACCCCAACATGGCCCGAACACCACTGCCCTGAACCCTGAAACACCACCCCCAGCACCACCCCCGATACTGCCCGAAAACCACTGCACTGCCCTAAACCCTGAAACACCACTACCAGCACAACCCCCTACACTGCCCGAACACCACTGCACTGCCATAAACCTTGAAACACCATCCCCCAGCACCACCCCCTACACTGCCCGAACACCACTGCCCGAAACCCTGAAACACCATCCCCCAGCACCACCCGCTACACTGCCCGAACACCACTGCATTGCCCGAAACCCTCAAACACCATCCCCCAGCACCACCCCCTACACTGCCCGAACACCACTGCCCTGGCCTAAACCCTGAAATACCACCCTCCAGCACCACCCCCTACACTACCCGAACACCACTGCCCTGGTCTAAACCCTGAAAACTATCCCCAGCACCACCCCAACACTGCCCGATCACCACTGCCCTGAACCCTCAAACAAAACCCCCAGCACCACCCCCGATACTGCCCGAACACCACTGCACTGCCCTAAACCCTGAAACACCACCCCCAGCACAACCCCCTACACTGCCCGAACACCACTGCACTGCCATAAACCCTGAAACACCATCCCCCAGCACCACCCCCTACACTGCCCGAAAACCACTGCCCGAAACCCTGAAACACCATCCCCCAGCACCACCCCTACACTGCCCGAACACCACTGCCCTGGCCTAAACCCTGAAACACCACCACCCAGCATCACTCCCTACACTGCCCGAACACCACTGCCCTGGTCTAAACCCTGAAACACCACCCCCAGCACCAAACCAACACTGCCCAAACACCACTGCCCTGAACCCTGAAACACCACCCCAGCACCACCCCCTACACTGCCCAAACACCACTGCACTGCCCTAAACCGTGAAACACCACCCCCAGCACCACCCCCTACACTACCAGAACACCACTGCACTGCCCTAAACCCTGAAATACCACCCCCAGCACCACCCCCTACACTGCCCGAACACCTCTGCACTGCCCTAAACCCTAAAACACCACCCCCTACACTGCCGGAACACCACTGCACTGCCCTAAAACATTAAACACCACCCACAGCACGACCCCCTACACTACCTGAACACCACTGCCTTGCCCTATACCCTGAAACACCACCTCCAGCACGACCCCCTACACTGCCCGAACACCACTGCCCTAAACCCTGAAACAAGACCCCAGCATGACCCCCTACAAAGCCCGAACACCACTGCCCTGCCCTAAACCCTGAAACACCACCCCCAGCACGACCCCCTACAGTGCCCGAACATCACTGCCCTAAACCCTGAAACACCAACCCCAGCACTACCCCTACACTGCCCAAACAATACTGCCCTTCCCTAAACCCTGAAACACCACCCCCAGCACAACCCCCTACACTGCCCGAACACCACTGCACTGCCATAAACCCTGAAACACCATCCCCCAGCACCACCCCCTACACTGCCCGAAAACCACTGCCCGAAACCCTGAAACACCATCCCCCAGCACCACCCCTACACTGCCCGAACACCACTGCCCTGGCCTAAACCCTGAAACACCACCACCCAGCATCACTCCCTACACTGCCCGAACACCACTGCCCTGGTCTAAACCCTGAAACACCACCCCCAGCACCAAACCAACACTGCCCAAACACCACTGCCCTGAACCCTGAAACACCACCCCAGCACCACCCCCTACACTGCCCAAACACCACTGCACTGCCCTAAACCGTGAAACACCACCCCCAGCACCACCCCCTACACTACCAGAACACCACTGCACTGCCCTAAACCCTGAAATACCACCCCCAGCACCACCCCCTACACTGCCCGAACACCTCTGCACTGCCCTAAACCCTAAAACACCACCCCCTACACTGCCGGAACACCACTGCACTGCCCTAAAACATTAAACACCACCCACAGCACGACCCCCTACACTACCTGAACACCACTGCCTTGCCCTATACCCTGAAACACCACCTCCAGCACGACCCCCTACACTGCCCGAACACCACTGCCCTAAACCCTGAAACAAGACCCCAGCATGACCCCCTACAAAGCCCGAACACCACTGCCCTGCCCTAAACCCTGAAACACCACCCCCAGCACGACCCCCTACAGTGCCCGAACATCACTGCCCTAAACCCTGAAACACCAACCCCAGCACTACCCCTACACTGCCCAAACAATACTGCCCTGCCCTAAACCCTGAAACACCACCCCCTGCACAGCCCCCTACTTTGCCCAAACACCACTACACTGCCCTAAACCCTGAAACACCACCCCCTGCACCACCTCCTACACTGCCCGACCACCACTGAACTGCACTAAACCCTGAAACACCACTCCAAGCACCACCCACACACTGTCCTTACACCACTGCACTGCCCTATACCCTGAAACACCACCCCCAGCACCACCCCCTACACTACCAGATCACCACTGCACTGCCCTAAACCCTGCAATACCAACCCCAGCACCACCCCCTACACTGCCCGAACACCTCTGCACTGCCCTAAACCCTAAAACACCACCCCCAGCACCAACCTCAACACTGCCCAAACACCGCTGCCCTGAACCCTGAAACACCACCCCCAGTACCACCCCCTACAATACCCGAACACCACTGCCCTGAACCCTGAAACACCACCCCCAGCTCCACCCCCTACACTGCCCAAACACAACTGCACTGCCCTAAACCTTGAAACACCACCCCCAGCACAACCCCCTTCAATGCCCGAACAGCTCTACACTCCCTAAACCCTGAAACACCTTTTCCAGCACCACCCCCTATACTGCCCGAACACCACTGCACTGCCCTAAACCCTGAAACACCACCCCCAGCACGACCCACTACACTGCCCGAACACTAGTGCGCTGCCCTAAACCCTGAAACACCACCCCCAGCATGACCCCCTACACTGCCCGAACACCACCGCACTGACATAAACCCTGAAATGCCACCCCCAGCACGACCCCCTACACTGCCCGAACACCACCGCACTGCCCTAAACCCTGAATCACCACCCCCCAGCATGACCCCCGACACTGCCCGAACACCACTGCACTGCCCTAAACCCTGAAACACCACCCCAGCACGACCCCCTACGTTGCTCGAAAACCACTGCACTGCCCTAAACCCTGAAACAACAGCCCCAGCACGACCCCCTACACTGCCCGAACACCACTGCACTGCCCGAAACCCTGAAACACCAGCCCCAGAACGACCCCCTACACTGCCCGAACACCACTGCACTGCCCTAAACCCTGAAACACTGCTCCCAGCACGACACCCTATATTGCCCGAACACCACTGCCCTGCCCTAAACCCTGAAACACAGCACCCTGCAAGTCCCCCTACACTGCCCGAACACCACTGCCCTGCCTAAACCCTGAAACACCGCCCCCAGCATTACCCCCTTCACTGCCCGAACACCACTTCACTGCCCTAAACACTGAAACACCACCCCCACCAAGACCCACTACACTGCCCGAACACCACTGCACTGCCCTAAACCCTGAAACACCACACCCCAGCACGACCGCTGACACTGCCTGACCTCCACTGCACTGCCCGAAACCCTGAAACACCATCCCCTAGCACCACCCACTACATTGCCCGAACACCACTGCACAGCCCGAAACCCTCAAACACCATCCCCCAGCACCACCCTCTACACTACCCGAACACCACTGCCCTGGTCTAAACCCTGAAAACTATCCCCAGCACCACCCCAACACTGCCTGAACACCACTGCCCTGAACCCTGAAACACCACCCCCAGCACCACCCCCTATACTACCCAAACACCACTGCACTGCCCTAAACCCTGAAACACCACCCCCAGCACAACCCCCTACACTTCCCGAACACCACTGCACTGCCATAAGCCCTGAAACACCATCCCCCAGCACCACCCCCTACACTGCCCGAACACCACTGCCCGAAACCCTGAAACACCATCCCCCAGCACCACCCCTACACTGCCCAAACACCACTGCCCTGGCCTAAACCCTGAAACACCACCACCCAGCACCACTCCCTACCGTGCCTGAACATCACTGCCCTGGTCTAAACCCTGAAACACCACCCCCAGCACAAAAACCAACACTGCCCGAACACCACTGCCCTGAACCCTGAAACACCACCCCCAGCACCACCCCCTACACTGCCCGAACACCACTGCACTGCCCTAAACCCTGAAACACCACCCCCAGCACCACCCCCTACACTACCAGAACACCACTGCACTGCCCTAAACCCTGAAATACCACCCCCAGCACCACCCCCCACACTGCTTGAACACCTCTACACTGCCCTAAACCCTAAAACACCACCCCCTACACTGCCCGAACACCACTGCACTGCCCTAAAACATTAAACACCACCCCCTGCACGACCCCCTACACTACCTGAACACCACTGCCCTGCCCTATACCCTGAAACACCACCTCCAGCACGACCCCCTACACTGCCCGAACACCACTGCCCTAAACCCTGAAACCCCACCCCAGCATGACTCCCTACAATGCCCGAACACCACTGCCCTGCCCTAAACCCTGAAACACCACTCCCAGCACGACCCCCTACAGTGCCCGAACATCACTGCCCTAAACCCTGAAACACCAACCCCAGCACTACCCCTACACTGCCCAAACACCACTACACTGCCCTGAACCCTGAAACACCATCCCCTGCACCACCTCCTACACTGCCCGACCACCACTGCACTAAACCCTGAAATACCACTCCAAGCACCACCCCTACACTGCCCTTACACCACTGAACTGCCCTAAACCCTGAAACACCACCCCCAGCACCACCCCCTACACTACCAGATCACCACTGCACTGCCCTAAACTCTGAAACACCATCCCCCAGCATGACCCCCTACACTGCCTGAACACCACTGCCCTGGCCTAAACCCTGAAACACCACCACCCAGCACCACCCCGTACACTGCCCGAACATCACTACCCTGGCCTAAACCCTAAAACACCACCCTCCAACACCACCACCTACAGTGCCCGAACATCACTGCCCAAAACCCTGAAACGCCACCCCCAGCACTACCCCTACACTGCCCAAACACTTCTACCCTGGCCTAAACCATGAAACACCACCCCCTGCACAACCCCCTACTTTGCCCGAACACCACTACAATGCCCTAAACCCTGAAACACCACCCCCTGCACCACCTCCTACACTGCCCTACCACCACTTCACTGCCCTAAACCCTGAAACACCACTCCAAGCACCACCCCCTACACTGCCCTTACACCACTGCACTGCCCTAAACCGTGAAACACCACCCCCAGCACCACCCCCTACACTGCCCGAACACCACTGCACTGCCCTAAACCCTAAAACACAACCACCTACACTGCCCGAACACCACTGCACTGCCCTAAACCATTAAACACCACCCCCAGCACCAGCCCCTACACTGCCCGAACACCACAGCACTGCCCTAAACCCTACAAAACCATCCCAGCACCACCCCCTAAACAGCCCTAACACCACTTCACTGCCCTAAACTCTGAAACACCACCCCCCAGCACGACCCCCGACACTGCCCGAACACAACTGCACTGCCCTAAACCCTGAAACACCACCCCCAGCACGACCCCCTACAATGCCCAAACACCACTGCACTCCCTAAACCTGAAACACTACTCCCAGCACCACCCCCTACCCTGCCCGAACGCCACTACCCTGCCCTAATCCCTGAAACACTACCCACAGCACCAACCCCTAAACTGCCCTAACACCACTGCCCTGCCCTAAACCCTGAAACACCACCCCCAGCACCAACCCCTACACTGCCCGAACGCCACTGCCCTGGCCTAAACCCTAAAACACCACCCTAGCACTACCCCCTACACTGCCCGACCGCCAAGGCCCTGCCCTAAACCCTGAAACACCACCCCCAGCACGACCCCCTACACTGCCCGAACGCCACTGCCCTGCCCTAAACCCTGAAACACCACCCTAGCACCACTCCTACACTGCCCGACCGCCACCACCCTGCCCTAAGTCCTGAAACACCACCCCCTACACTGCCCGACTGCCATTGCCCTGCCCTAAACCTTGACACACCACCCTCAGCACGACGCCCTACACTGCCCGACCTCCACTGCCTTGCCCTAAACCCTGAAACACCACCCCCAGCACGACCCCCAACACTGCCCAAACACCACTGCACTGCCCTAAACTCTGAAACACCATCCCCCAGCATGACCCCCTACACTGCCCAAACGCCACTACCCTGGCCTAAACCCTGAAACACCACCCTAGCACCACCCCCTACACTGCCCGACTGCCAACGCCCTGCCCTAAACCCTGAAACACCACCCCCAGTACCACCCCCTACACTGCCCGACTGCCATTGCCCTGCCCTAAACCCTGAAACACCGCCCCCAGCACGACCCCTACACAGCCCGACCACCACTGCCTTGCCCTAAACCCTGAAACACCACCCCCAGCCTGACCCCCTACACTGTCCGGCCGCCACTGCCCTGCCCTAAATGATAAAACACCACACCCAGCACGACCCCCTACACTGCCTGAATTCCACTGCCCTGACCTTAACCCTGAAACACCCCCCCTGCACGACCCCCTACACTGCCCGAACGCCTATGCCCTGCCCTAAACCCGGAAACACCACCCCCCTGCACGACTCCCTATACTGCCCGAACGCCACTGCCCTACCCTGAACCCTGAAACACCACTCCCCGCACGACCCCGTACACTACCCGAATGCCGCTGCACTGCCCTAAACCCTGAAACACCACCCCCCACACGACCCCCTACACTACCCGAATGCCACTGCACAGCCCTAAACCCTTAAACACCACCCCCCAGCACGACCCCCTACACTGCCCGAACACCACTGCCCTGCCCTAAACCTGCAACCACCCCCAGCACGACCCCCTACACTGCCCGAACATCACTGCCCTAAACCATGAAACACCAGCCCCTGCATCACCCCCTACAATGCCCGACCACCACTGCACTGCCCTAAACCCTGAAACACCATCCCCTACACTGCCCGAACATCACCGCACTGCCCTAAACCCTGAAACTCCACCCCCTACACTGCCCGCTCACCTCTGCACTGCCCTAAACCCTAAAACACCGCCCCCTACACTGCCCGAAAACCACTGCACTGCCCAAAACCCTAAAACACCACCCCCAGCACCACCCCCTCCACTGCCCGAACACCACTGCATTGCCCTAAACCCTGAAACACCATTCCCCAGCACGATCCGCTACACTGCCCGAACACCTCTGCCCTGGTCTAAACCCTGAAACACCACCTCCACCACCACCCCCTACACTGCCCAAACACCACTGCCCTGGCCTAAACCCTGAACACCACTGTTAGACTTGGCCCTTCTGGCAGGTTCACCCCTGAACTTTTTGCTTTTTATGGTGACCTGGTGTTAGTGATCTTTGACTTCTGCGGACTTTACCACTGTGTCCCAGGGTAAAGTGCGTGCGTGTAGTGAAGTTGGCCTGCCCTCCCATAGGAATGCATGGGGGAATGTATGTGTCCCTCGTAGTTCCTGATGCGTGGGGAGTGCAGGTGCGAGTTTGGTATGTGCGGACTCGTGTGATGAAATGCTGCGCGATGAGGTGTGCGGCACCAATGTACCTAGTGTGGAAGTGCCACTTCTAGAAGTTGGCATTTCTGTGTGCAGTGTGAGATGAGGTCATGTGATGGGCTAGGGAATCCCCAGAGTCAGGAGGAGTCACCCAGTGGTGAATGGGGAGATCAGCAGCCAGATGGGTGGGAGGAGTACACCTGGGACCTGAATAGGGCTGGGCTTTCCCCACACAATGCTGGCTCCACCCCCTGTGGTACGTCTTATGTCACTGGCCTGTCCTGTGAATAGGGAGAGGGGCTGAGCAAAACAAAGTGCTCAGGAACCAGTTGCATCTGGTTCGCCCCTTCCCTGCACCTTTGGAGACAAAGGAATCTGTGTATAAAAGAGGGGCTGTGACCCCATGAAAATGTTCTTGTTCGTGGACTTGAGACAACCAGGCGGCGTGCTGCTGCTGGGGCCCAGGATAAGGTTTGCCTCCCTGGGCCCTGCCCAGCCCCTGGATGCCTGATGGACTTCAAGGACTTTGTTTCTAGCGCCTGGTGAGTGCTTTATTGCTTCTTCTGGCTTGGATCCTGACAGCAGGGGGCTTGCTGCTGGTGGGGCCAAGGAGGGACCGCCATGGGGGCTGCCTCCCTGCTAGAGGGCCCTGTGTGCTGGTCCCTGGGCCCTACATTGCCCCCTGGATGCTGCCCAAGCGTTGTCCAGCCTTCTTGCGCCCTGAGTGCGCTGTGCTTTTCTCCAGGAGAGGGAGAGCCTGGGGGCTGAGCAGCGCGGCGCTGCAGCCCGGGCTGAGGGAATCCCCATCGTAGGGATTCCCCCCTTTCGATGTATTGCGGGTGCCCACCCCGCGTTTGGGGTGCTGAGTGCAATTTATGGAGCGCGGGTGCCCACTCCGCTCCCCTGCTACTTTGAATAGTGGGTGCCTACCCCACAGGGCCGCTTTTCAATTTTATTTAAATGCGGGTGCCCACCCCGCGTTCAATTATGAGGAAATCTACGCCGAGTCCGCGGCCTGCCTGGTTGTGGGCGGGGCCGTGGGACGGAAGCGGAAGTGCAGCCATTTCTGTGAGAGGAAGTCCCGGAGCCTCGCAGGCTCCTCCTGAGAAGTCCCGGTCCCGAGATGGGGGGACCGGATGAAGACCGCGGCGCGTCAAGAGGACGGGGCTCTCATGAGGTGAGAGAGCCCTGCCATGACCGCCACCGAAGTGCATGCCGCGAGGGGGAAGCCCGAGGCCCGGGCGAAGTGGAGAAGCCGCCCCCGAGAAGACCGGAGGAGTCCGGCCTCTGGAGTGACAGCCCGGTGAGTGGTGCTGCCGGAGGGGGGGGGGGGGCGCCAGATAGAGGCACTAGTGCCAGTGCTGAGCGGCCCCGCTTGACAGTGGGCCTCTCCAACATGCCCTCTCCCGTGTATGTGTGCCAGATGAGGCACAGAGTCTGAGCGGCCTCGACTGTCAGCGGGCCGCTCCAACGTGGGCATGTTGTGTTGAAGCGCCCCCCGCCCCCAGGTGGGCACAGTTGTTTCTCGAGCCTGCGTGGCTCCCACAGGCATAAGTATATTTAGAGCCTGAGTGGCTCCAACGACAGGGGCATAATTGTTTTAGAGCCCTGAGGCTCCGACAACGGGGGCATATTTTATTTAAACCGCAAGTGCGCTCCACAGTACTTTGGGGCAAGTTCCTTTCCTATATTGGCGCACATTTATTTCATGAGCCCGTGCGCTCCATGGGGACATGTTATTTTCTGAACCAGATGGCTATAACGTTTTGGCATATTGTTTCAGGGGCCATTGAAAGCCCATGCCCCCTATTTGCCTTCCACAGCTGCGCAGCACTTAGTGCCAGCTGCAGCGTTTAGGCCCTGTTCTTGTCCCCAGCTGCCCAGCAAGTAGTGGGCAGCTGCTACGTTTAGGTTCTGGTGCGACCTGGACCCTAAGGCGATTGAGGTGTTATTGTGATGCATATATTAATGCTTATGGTGTTAGGAAACTTACTGTGTATAGTATGTTTTGCGCACCCTGTGTTATACCTTTAAATGTGGTCTTTTCTGGTCATGAGGTTGTTCTTGCTAGTGAGACTATGTCTCCCTGTGTGATGTACGCCCCTAGTGTAGTTATTCTTAGGCTGTCAGGTCTAATGCGTTAGACTAATGAGAAATTGCATAATGTGTTTATGCCCCTGTGATGGATGCAGGGTAGGTTTTATACCTGATGCTAGTGTGATGACGCTGAGGTCATTATTGCACCAGTAGTGACTGGTTGTGCTCTACAGTGATAATTTGTGCTACAGTTAGTATATGTCCTACATGTACAATTGGTGATTTGTGCTGATTCTGACAGTGGTCCATGTCGCCCTGTCCTGTGTAAATAGTCCCTTGTAAAATTCTGCCCAGTGCCAGTTTGCACAGTGTAAATTGTGTGAATATTATCTAATGTGTTTGGTATAATACAAAGGCTATTTTTATATATAACCTTGTGTGGAGTTTCTTTTGTGGTGGGCCTAGGATTTTGTTGCGGTGTGCGCGCGCAGACGCTTTACACATTGCCTCCGGGATAAGCCTGACTGCTCAGGCCAAGCTACCAAGGGGGTGAGCAGGGGTTATCTTTGGCGTGTAACTCCCCATCCCTGACTAAAGTGGTGGTTTCTGCCTGGCTTTGGCGCAAGCCCTTGCCAACCAGAAATCCCATTTCTAACAACCACCCCCAGCACCACCCCCAACACTGCCCGAACACCACTGCCCTGAACCCTGAAACACCACCCCCAGCCCCAGCCACACCCCCTACACTGCCCGAACACCATTGCACTGCCCTAAACCCTGAAACACTACCCCAGCACGACCCGCTACAATGCCCAAACCCCACTGCACTCCCTAAACCCTGAAACACCACCCCCAGCACCACCCCCTACACTGCCTGAACACCACTGCACAGCCCTAGACCCTGAAATATCACCCCCAGCATGACCCCCTACACTGCCCGAACACAATTGCACTGCCCTAAACCCTAAAACACCACCCCCCTGCACCACCACCTACACTACCCGAACACCACTGCACTGCCCTAAACCCTGAAACACAACCCCCCTGCACCACCCCCTACACTGCCCGAACACCACTGCCCTGCCCTAAACCCTGAAACATCACTCCCCTGCTCCACCACCTACACTGCCCGAACACCATTGCACTGCCCTAAACCCTGAAACATCACCCCCCTGCACCACCCCCTACACTGCCCAAACACCACTGCACTGTCCTAAACCCTGAAACACCACCCCCCTGCACCACCCCCTACACTGCCCGAACACCACTGCACTGCCCTAAACCCTGAAACACCACCCCTACACTGCCGGAACGCCACTGCACTGCCCAAAGCCCTGAAATACCACCCCCTGCATCACCCCCTACACTGCCCGAATGCCACTGCCCTGCCCTAAACCCTGAAACACCCCCTCCCGCACCAGCCCCTTCACTGCCCGTTCCCACTGCTCTGCCCTAAACCCTGAAACACCACCCTCCAGTACCACCCCCAATACTGCCCGAACACCACTGCCCTGAACCCTGAAAGACCACCCCCCGGACCACCGCCTAAACTGCCCGAACACCACTGCACAGCCCTAAACCCTGAAACACCACCCCCAGCACCACCCCTACATTGCCCGAACACCACTGCCGAGCCTTAAACCCATAAACACCACCCTGGCACCACCCCCTACACTGCCGGAACGCCACTGCACTGCCCTAAACCCTGAAACACCACCCCCCTGCACCACCCCCTACACTGCCAGAATGCCACTGCACTGCCCTAAACCCTGAAACACCACCCCCACACCACCCCTACACTGCCTGAAAACCTCTGCACTGCCCTAAACCCTAAAACACCACCCCTACACTGCCCGATCACCACTGCACTGCCCTAAACCATTAAACACCACCCCCAGCACCAGCCCCTACACTGCCCGAGCACCACTGCACTGCCCTAAACCCTAAAAAAACCACCCCCAGCACCACCCCGTACACTGCCCTTACAGCACTGCACTGCCCTAAACCCTGAAACACCACCCCTAGCAGCAACCCCTACACTGCCAGAACACCACTGGACTGCCCTAAACCCTGAAACACCACCTGCAGCACTACCCCCTACACTGCCCGAACACCTCTGCACTGCCATAAACCCTAAAACACCACCCTCTACACTGCCCAAACACCACTGCACTGCCCTAAACCATTAAACACCACCCCCAGCACCAGCCCCTACACTGCCCGAATACCACTGCACTGCCCTAAACCCTAAAAAACCACCCCCAGCACCACCCCCTACACTGCCCGAACACCACTGCAATGTCCTAAACCCTGAAACACCACCCCCAGCACAACCCCCGACACTGCCAGAACACCACTGCACTGCCCTAAACTCTGAAGCACCATCCTGCAGCATGACCCTCTACACTGCCCGAACACCACTGCCCTGGCCTAAACCCTGAAACACCACCCCCCAGCACCACCCCCTACACTGCCCGAACACCACTGCCCTGGCCTAAACCCTGAAACTCCACCCTCCAGCACCACCTCCTACACTGCCCGAACACCACTGCCCTGGCCTCAACCCTGAAACACCACCCCCAGCACCACGCCCAACACTGCCCATACACCACTGCCCTGAACCCTGAAACACCTCCCCTAGCACCACCCCCTAAACTGCCCTAACACCACTGCACTGCCCTAAACCCTGAAACACCACCCCCAGCATGACCCCCTACAATTTCTGAACACAACTGCACTCCCTAAACCCTGAAACACCACTCCCAGCACCACCCCCTACACTGCCCGAACACCACTGCCCTGGCCTAAACCCTGAAACTCCACCCTCCAGCACCACCTCCTACACTGCCCGAACACCACTGCCCTGGCCTCAACCCTGAAACACCACCCCCAGCACCACGCCCAACACTGCCCATACACCACTGCCCTGAACCCTGAAACACCTCCCCTAGCACCACCCCCTAAACTGCCCTAACACCACTGCACTGCCCTAAACCCTGAAACACCACCCCCAGCATGACCCCCTACAATTTCTGAACACAACTGCATTGCCCTAAACCCTAAAAAACCACCCCCAGCACCACCCCCTAAACTGCCCGAACGCCATTGCCCTAAACCCTGAAACACCACCCCCAGCACCACCCTCTATACTGCCCGACTGCCACCGCCCTGCACTAAACCCTGAAACACCACCCCCAGTACAACCCCCTACACTGCCCGACGACACTGCCTTTCCCTAATCCCTGAAACACCACCCCCAGCACGACCCCCTACAATGCCTGACCGCCACTTTCCTGCCCTAAACCCTAAAACACCACCCCCAGCACGACCCCCTACACTGCCCAAACGCACTGCCTGCCCTAAACCCTGGCACACCACCTCCCCTGCATGACCCCCTACACTGCCCAAACGCCTCTGCCCTGCCCTAAACCCGGAAACACCACCCCCCTGCAAGACCCCCTACACTGCCCGAATGCCACTGTCCTGCCCTGAACCCTGAAACACCACCACCCGCACGACCCCCTACACTGCGCGAATGCCACTGCACTGCCCTAAACCCTGAAACACCACCCCCAGCACGACCCCCTACAATGCCCGAACACCACTGCCCTAAACCCTGAAACACCACCCCCTGCATGACCCCCTACACTGCCCGAACATCACTGCTCGAAACCCTGAAACACCACCCTCAGCACTGCCCGACCACAACTGCACTGCCCTAAACCCTAAAACACCATTCCCAGCACCACCCCCTACACTGCACTTACACCACTGCACTGTCCTAAACCCTGAAACACCACCCCCAGCACCACCCCCTACACTGCCTAAACACCACTGCACTGCCCTAAACCCTGAAACACCACCCCCAGCACCACCCCATACACTGCCTGATCACCTCCGCACTGCCCTAAACCATAAAACACCACCCCCTACACTGCCCGAACACCACTGCACTGCCCAAAGCCCTGAAACACCACCCCCCTGCACCACCCCCTACACTGCCCGAACACCACTGCGCTGCCCTAAACCCTGAAACACCACCCCCTACACTGCCGGAACGCCACTGCCCTGCCCAAAGCCCTGAAACACCACCCCCCAGCACCAACCCCTACACTGTCCGAACACCACTACCCTGGCCTAAACCCTGAAACACCACCCTCCAGCACCACCACCTATACTGTCCGAACACCACTGCCCTGGCCTAAACCCTGAAACACCACCGCCAGCACCACACCCAATACTGCAGAACACCACTGCCCTGAACCCTGAAAGACCACCCCCAGGACTACCCCCTAAACTGCCAGAACACCACTGCACTGCCCTAAACCCTGAAACACCACCCCCAGCACGACCCCTACAATGCCCGAACACCACTGCACTCCCAAAACCTGAAACACCACTCACAGCACCACCCCCTACACTGCCCGACTGCCATTGCCCTGCCCTAAACCCTGACACACCACCCCAAGCACGACCCCCTACACTGCCTGACCGCCACTGCCTTGCCCTAAACTCTGAAACACCACACCCAGCACGACCCCTTACACTGCCCGAACACCACTGCCCTGGCCTAAACCGTGAAAAACCACCCCCCAGCACCACCCCCTACACTGCCCGAACACCACTGCCCTGGCCTAAACCCTGAAACACCACCCTCCAGCACCACCACCTACACTGCCCGAACACCACTGCCCTGGCCTAAATCCTGAAACATCACCCCCAGCACCACCCCCAATACTGCCCGAACACCATTGCCCTGAACCCTGAAAGACCACCCCCAGGACCACCCCCTAAACTGCCTGAACACCACTGCACTGCCCTAAACCCTGAAACACCACCCCCAGCATGACCCCCTACAATGCCCGAACACCACTGCACTCCCTAAACCAGAAACACCAATCCCAGCATCACTCCCTACACTGCCCGAACGCCACTACCCTGCCCTAAACCCTGAAACCCCACCGGCAGCACCACCCCCTAAACTGCCCGAATGCCACTGCCCTGCCCTAAACCCTGAAACACCACGCCCAGCACCACCCCCTACACTGCCCGAACGCCACTGCCCTGGCCTAAACGCTGAAACACCACCCCAGCACCACCCCCTACACTGCCCGAACGCCAGTGCCCTGGCCTAAACGCTGAAACACCACCCTAGCACCACCCCCTTCACTGCCTGACTGCCAACGCCCTGCCCTAAACCCTGAAACACCACCCCCAGCACCACCCCCTACACTGCCCGACCGCCATTGCCCTGCCCTAAACCCTGAAACACCACCCCCAGCACAACCCCCTACACTGCCTGAATGCCACTGCCCTGGCCTAAACCCTGAAACACCACCCTAGCACCACTCCTACACTGCCCGACCGCCCTGCCCTAAACCCTGAAACACCACCACCAGCACCACCCCCTACACTGCCCGACTGCCATTGCCCTGCCCTAAACCCTCACACACCACCCCCAGCATGACCCCCTACACTGCCCGACCGCCACTGCCTTGCCCTAAACCCTGAAACACCACCCCCAGCACGACCCCCGACACTGCCCAAACACCACTGCACTGCCCTAAACTCTAAAACACCATCCCCCAGCATGACCCCCTACACTGCCTGAAAACCACTGCCCTGGCATAAACCCTGAAACACCACCCCCCAGCACCACCCCTACACTGCCCGAACACCACTGCACTGCCCTAAACCCTGAAACACCACCCCCAGCACGACCCCTACAATGCCCGAACACCACTGCACTCCCTAAACCTGAAACACCACTCACAGCACCACCCCCTACACTGCCCGACTGCCATTGCCCTGCCCTAAACCCTGACACACCACCCTAAGCACGACCCCCTACACTGCCTGACCGCCACTGCCTTGCCCTAAACCCTGAAACACCACACCCAGCACGATTCCCGACACTTCCCGAACACCACTGCACTGCCCTAAACTCTGAAACACCATCCCCCAGCATGACCCCCTACACTGCCTGAATGCCACTGCCCTGGCCTAAACCCTGAAACACCACCCTAGCACCACTCCTACACTGCCTGACCGCCACCGCCCTGCCCTAAACCCTGCAACACCACCCCCAGCACCACCCCCTACACTGCCCGACTGCCATTGCCCTGCCCTAAACCCTCACACACCACCCCCAGCATGACCCCCTACACTGCCCGACCGCCACTGCCTTGCCCTAAACCCTGAAACACCCCCCCAGCACGACCCCCGACACTGCCCAAACACCACTGCACTGCCCTAAACTCTGAAACACCATCCCCCAGCATGACCCCCTACACTGCCTGAACACCACTGCCCTGGCCTAATCCCTGAAACACCACCACCCAGCACCACCCCGTACACTGCCCGAACACCACTACCCTGGCCTAAACCCTAAAACACCACCATCCAACACCACCACCTACAGTGCCCGAACATCACTGCCCAAAACCCTGAAACACCACCCCCAGCACTACCCCTACACTGCCCAAACACTTCTACCCTGGCCTAAACCATGAAACACCACCCCCTGCACAACCCCCTACTTTGCCCGAACACCACTACAATGCCCTAAACCCTGAAACACCACCCCCTGCACCACCTCCTACACTGCCCTACCACCACTTCACTGCCCTAAACCCTGAAACACCACTCCAAGCACCACCCCCTACACTGCCCTTACACCACTGCACTGCCCTAAACCCTGAAACAACACCCCCAGCACCACCCCCTACACTGCCCGAACACCTCTGCACTGCCCTAAACCCTAAAACACAACCCCCTACACTGCCCGAACACCACTGCACTGCCCTAAACCATTAAACACCACCCCCAGCACCAGCCCCTACACTGCCCGAACACCACAGCACTGCCCTAAACCCTACAAAACCACCCCCAGCACCACCCCCTAAACTGCCCTAACACCACTTCACTGCCCTAAACCCTGAAACACCACCCCCCAGCACGACCCCCGACACTGCCCGAACACAACTGCACTGCCCTAAACCCTGAAACACCACCCCCAGCACGACCCCCTACAATGCCCAAACACCACTGCACTCCCTAAACCTGAAACACTACTCCCAGCACCACCCCCTACCCTGCCCGAACGCCACTACCCTGCCCTAATCCCTGAAACAACACCCACAGCACCACCCCCTAAACTGCCCTAACACCACTGCCCTGCCCTAAACCCTGAAACACCACCCCCAGCACCAACCCCTACACTGCCCGAACGCCACTGCCCTGGCCTAAACCCTAAAACACCACCCTAGCACTACCCCCTACACTGCCCGACCGCCAAGGCCCTGCCCTAAACCCTGAAACACCACCCCCAGCACGACCCCCTACACTGCCCAAACGCCACTGCCCTGCCCTAAACCCTGAAACACCACCCTAGCACCACTCCTACACTGCCCGACCGCCACCGCCCTGCCCTAAATCCTGAAACACCACCCCCTACACTGCCCGACTGCCATTGCCCTGCCCTAAACCTTGACACACCACCCCCAGCACGACGCCCTACACTGCCCGACCTCCACAGCCTTGCCCTAAACCCTGAAACACCACTCCCAGCACAACCCCCAACACTGCCCGAACACCACTGCACTGCCCTAAACTCTGAAACACCATCCCCCAGCATGACCCCCTACACTGCCCGAACACTACTGCCCTGGCCTAAACCCTGAAACACCACCCCCAGCACCACCCCCTACACTGCCCAAACGCCACTACCCTGGCCTAAACCCTGAAACACCACCCTAGCACCACCCCCTACACTGCCCGACTGCCAACGCCCTGCCCTAAACCCTGAAACACCACCCCCAGTACCACCCCCTACACTGCCCGACTGCCATTGCCCTGCCCTAAACCCTGAAACACCACCCCCAGCACAACCCCTACACAGCCCGACCACCACTGCCTTGCCCTAAACCCTGAAACACCACCCCCAGCCTGACCCCCTACACTGCCCGACCGCCACTGCCCTGCCCTAAATGATAAAACACCACACCCAGCACGACCCCCTACACTGCCCGAATTCCACTGCCCTGACCTTAACCCTGAAATACCCCCCTGCACGACCCCCTACACTGCCTGAACGCCTATGCCCTGCCCTAAACCCGGAAACACCACCCCCCTGCACGACTCCCTACACTGCCCGAACGCCACTGCCCTACCCTGAACCCTGAAACACCACTCCCCGCACGACCCCGTACACTACCCGAATGCCGCTGCACTGCCCTAAACCCTGAAACACCACCCCCCACACGACCCCCTACACTACCCGAATGCCACTGCACAGCCCTAAACCCTTAAACACCACCCCCCAGCACGACCCCCTACACTGCCTGAACACCACTGCCCTGCCCTAAACCTGCAACCACCCCTAGCACGACCCCCTACACTGCCCGAACATCACTGCCCTAAACCATGAAACACCACCCCCTGCATCACCCCCTACAATGCCCGACCACCACTGCACTGCCCTAAACCCTGAAACACCATCCCCTACACTGCCCGAACATCACCGCACTGCCCTAAACCCTGAAACTCCACCCCCTACACTGCCCGCTCACCTCTGCACTGCCCTAAACCCTAAAACACCGCCCCCTACACTGCCCGAAAACCACTGCACTGCCCAAAACCCTAAAACACCACCCCCAGCACCAACCCCTCCACTGCCCGAACACCACTGCATTGCCCTAAACCCTGAAACACCATTCCCCAGCACGATCCGCTACACTGCCCGAACACCTCTGCCCTGGCCTAAACCCTGAAACACCACCTCCACCACCACCCCCTACACTGCCCAAACACCACTGCCCTGGCCTAAACCCTGAACACCACTGTTAGACTTGGCCCTTCTGGCAGGTTCACCCCTGAACTTTTTGCTTTTTATGGTGACCTGGTGTTAGTGATTTTTGACTTCTGTGCACTTTACCACTGTGTCCCAGGGTAAAGTGCGTGCGTGTAGTGAAGTTGGCCTGCCCTCCCATAGGAATGCATGGGGGAATGTATGTGTCCCTCGTAGTTCCTGATGCGTGGGGAGTGCAGGTGCGAGTTTGGTTTGTGCGGACTCGTGTGATGAAATGCTGCGCGATGAGGTGTGCGGCACCAATGTACCTAGTGTGGAAGTGCCACTTCTAGAAGTTGGCATTTCTGTGTGCAGTGTGAGATGAGGTCATGTGATGGGCTAGGGAATCCCCAGAGTCAGGAGGAGTCACCCAGTGGTGAATGGGGAGATCAGCAGCCAGATGGGTGGGAGGAGTACACCTGGGACCTGAATAGGGCTGGGCTTTCCCCACACAATGCTGGCTCCACCCCCTGTGGTGCGTCTTATGTCCCTGGCCTGTCCTGTGAATAGGGAGAGGGGCTGAGCAAAACAAAGTGCTCAGGAACCAGTTGCATCTGGTTCGCCCCTTCCCTGCACCTTTGGAGACAAAGGAATCTGTGTATAAAAGAGGGGCTGTGACCCCATGAAAATGTTCTTGTTCGTGGACTTGAGACAACCAGGGGCGTGCTGCTGCTGGGGCCCAGGATAAGGTTTGCCTCCCTGGGCCCTGCCCAGCCCCTGGATGCCTGATGGACTTCAAGGACTTTGTTTCTAGCGCCTGGTGAGCGCTTTATTGCTTCTTCTGGCTTGGATCCTGACAGGAGGGGGCTTGCTGCTGGTGGGGCCCAGGAGGGACCGCCATGGAGCTGCCTCCCTGCTAGAGGGCCCTGTGTGCTGGTCCCTGGGCCCTACATTGCCCCCTGGATGCTGCCCAAGCGTTGTCCAGCCTTCTTGCGCCCTGAGTGCGCTGTGCTTTTCTCCAGGAGAGGGAGAGCCTGGGGGCTGAGAAGCGCGGCGCTGCAGCCCGGGCTGAGGGAATCCCCATCGTAGGGATTCCCCCCTTTCGATGTATTGCGGGTGCCCACCCCGCGTTTGGAGTGCTGAGTGCAATTTATGGAGCGCGGGTGCCCACTCCGCTCCCCTGCTACTTTGAATAGTGGGTGCCTACCCCACAGGGCGCTTTTCAATTTTATTTAAATGCGGGTGCCCACCCCGCGTTCAATTATGAGGAAATCTCCGCCGAGTCCGCGGCCTGCCTGGTTGTGGGCGGGGCCGCGGGACGGAAGCGGAAGTGCAGCCATTTCTGTGAGAGGAAGTCCCGGAGCCTCGCAGGCTCCTCCTGAGAAGTCCCGGTCCCGAGATGGGGGGACCGGGTGAAGACCGCGGCGCGTCAAGAGGACAGGGCTCTCATGAGGTGAGAGAGCCCCGCCATGACCGCCACCGAAGTGCATGCCGCGAGGGGGAAGCCCGAGGCCCGGGCGAAGTGGAGAAGCCGCCCCCGAGAAGACCGGAGGAGTCCGGCCTCTGGAGTGACAGCCCGGTGAGTGGTGCTGCCGGAGGGGGGGGGGGGGCGCCAGATAGAGGCACTAGTGCCAGTGCTGAGCGGCCCCGCTTGACAGTGGGCCTCTCCAACATGCCCTCTCCCGTGTATGTGTGCCAGATGAGGCACAGAGTCCGAGCGGCCTCGACAGTCAGCGGGCCGCTCCAACGTGGGCATGTTGTGTTGAAGCGCCCCCCGCCCCCAGGTGGGCACAGTTGTTTCCCGAGCCTGCGTGGCTCCCACAGGCATAAGTATATTTAGAGCCTGAGTGGCTCCAACGACAGGGGCATAATTGTTTTAGAGCCCTGAGGCTCCGACAACGGGGGCATATTTTATTTAAACCGCAAGTGCGCTCCACAGTACTTTGGGGCAAGTTCCTTTCCTATATTGGCGCACATTTATTTCATGAGCCCGTGCGCTCCATGGTGTTAGACGGCGACCTCAGGAGCCTGGAAGGGGTCCTGACTACCCTGAGACCCACCCTCGTAGTATCGTAGCCGGGCACTGGCGGGAGACTCCCCAGGGGGAGGAATCTCGCATCTAGGATCGTACTTCTGGCACCACACGACACAGAGTGACCACACCGGGTATTCTCAGAAAACAATTTTTATCAAGTAGGTTATCACTGCAAATATGTACAAGGTGAGCACGGGCTCAAGAGTCTCGGAAAGGTAGGGGGTAGCGGGACAGTCTCTGGTAAAGGTTCAAAGCAGGGACGTATCCGGCGCACAGCTCACAATCCTCGAGCTGGGGGATACGTTGTCGTAGTCGGGGTCCGGCGGGACCGTGAGAGTCTGGGGGAGCCGCGAGTCACTCAGCGGGCTCAGGCACCGGTTCGGAGGTCTTACGATCTTCAAGAAGCCGCGAGTCACTCAGCAGGCTCAGGCACAAGTTCGGAGGGCTTACGATCTTCAGGGAGCCGCGAGTCACTCAGCAGGCTTAGGCACAAGTTCGGAGGTCTTACGATCTTCAGGGAGCCGCGAGTCACTCAGCAGGCTTAGGCACAAGTTCGGAGGTCTTACGATCTTCAGGGAGCCGCGAGTCACTCAGCAGGCTCAGGTTGGTTCAAGTTCCAGGAGCCACGACCACGTCGGCAGGCTCTCGTTGTTCCAGCGTCGAATCTGCCGGACAGACCCAGAGCACTCCTTGTTATAGGTCGACCCCTCTTTGATGTCCGGAGTCTGTGCAGGCAGGGGTCTTGTCACCTGAGGGTCGCTTGTCGGGATTTCCTGCTATTGTCTTTTGATCCTTTCAGGGCCGGGTCGGGAGGAGTCCCAGACACCCAGCAGGCACGGAGCCAGCCCGCAGGGATGCCGGAGGGCCGATCGAAACCCATCGTCCCAGGGGAGTTCAGAGGTGCGATAGAAACTGCTCCTCCCTCTCTCATCCCCTGGAAGCGTGATGTCCTCCAGCCGGAGTGGCGCCTCTAGGCCCGGGTCGCGCTGGGGCCGGGCGGCCATCTTGGTGCATGAAGTGGGCACGCGGGCCTGGGGTGGCCGAAAGGAGAGAGGCCATGGACCGGGATGTCCTGGGTCGGTGCTGGTGTCCTGGTGGGAAGGGTCGGCTGGGCCGTGTGCTTGGGCTGCAGGTACCAGGTTTCGGTGGTGCGGGGGCACGGAGGGCCATTCTACGAGGCCGTGTCCAACACGCGTCCCCCCCAGCTGAAAGCCGGAGAGAACTGCCCATCATCTTGGGGGGTTCTCTTCGCTGAGGCGGAAGAACCGGGAGAGGCCGTCAGCGTTGGCGTGGTCCGTACCAGGGCGGTGTTCTACGGTGAAATCCATCCCCTGGAGGGAGATTGACCACCGCAGTAGCTTGGGGTTTTCTCCTCGCATCTGCATGAGCCATCGCAAGGGCCGATGGTCAGTTTGGACTCTGAAATGGGTGCCGAACAGGTAGGGTCGTAGCTTCTTGAGTGCCCAGACCACGGCAAAGGCTTCGCGCTCTATGGTGCTCCACCTGTGTTCTCGGGGCAACAGCCGCCGACTGAGAAAGGCGACGGGCTGGTCTAGGCCTTGGTCATTCACTTGGGACAGGACGGCCCCAATGCCATGCTCGGAGGCATCGGTCTGGACTATGAACTCCTTGGCGTAGTCGGGAGCCTGGAGGACGGGGGCACTACACATGGCCTTTTTTAGGGCATCGAAAGCTTCCTGGCAGGCAACCGTCCACTGCACTTTCTTTGGCTGTCTTTTAGACGTGAGTTCTGTGAGAGGGCCGACAAGGCTGCCATACCCCCGAATGAATCTTCGGTAGTAGCCCGTGAGTCCCAGAAAGGCTCGGACCTCCGTTTGGGTGATGGGTGGTTCCCAGGCCAGGATGGCGTCGATCTTTGGCTGTAGAGGGGCGACCTGGCCGCTCCCAACCTGGTGCCCCAGGTAGACTACGGATCCTTGCCCGATCTGGCACTTGCTGGCTTTTACTGTGAGGACTGCCTGGCGCAGGGCGGTTAGCACCCTCCGGAGGTGCTGGAGGTGCTCACTCCACTCTGAACTGAAGACAGCGATGTCGTCCAGATATGCCGCGCTGAACTGTTCTAACCCGGCCAGGACCCTATTCACCAGTCGCTGGAAAGTGGCCGGGGCATTTTTCATCCCGAAGGGCATTACGCGGAAGCGGTAGTGCCCATCGGGGGTGGAGAAAGCAGACCGCTCCTTGGCCCCTTCGGTGAGCGCAATCTGCCAGTATCCGCAGGTGAGGTCGAATGTGCTGAGGAACCGGGCTGCCCCTAGTCGGTCAATGAGTTCGTCGGCTCGTGGAATGGGGTGGGCATCGGCTCGGGTAACGTCATTGAGCCCCCGGTAGTCCACGCAGAATCGGAGCTCGGGGGCGACACCGGGGGCCGCTGCCTTCGGGACCAGGACCACGGGGCTGGCCAAGGGACTGTCAGAGGGCTCGATCACCCCCAGGGTCAACATCTTCGAGACTTCATTTTGAATGCAGGACTGGACCCGGTCAGGAACCCGGTAGGCTCGGTGTCTCACCGGCGGGCTGTCCCCGGTGTCCACGTCATGAACACACCAGTTGGTGACCCGGGGGGTCAGGGAGAAGAGGTCGGAAAATTGTCTTAGGAGCTGGCGGCAGTCCGCTTGTTGCTGGGCCGTGAGGGCTGGGGAGAGGTTCACTCCTTCCACGGAGCCATCCTGCTCCTTGACACACAGGAGGTCTGGAAGGGGATCCGACTCATCTTCGGCCCCGTCATCGGTGGCCAGCAGGAGGCTCAGTTCTGTCCGCACAAAGTGAGGCTTGAGGCGGTTCACGTGCAGGACCCGGAGGGGATCCCGAGGCGACTGGACGTCCACCAAGTATGTGACTTGACTCTTCCGCTCAACCACTTTGTAAGGCCCAGTCCATCGGTCCTGGAGGGCGCCAGGCTTCACGGGGGCCATGACCCACACCTGCTGGCCCGGCTGGAACTCGACCAGAGTGGCATTCTGGTCGTACCAGCGCTTCATTTCCTCTTGACTTGCCTCCAGGTTGGCCTCGGCCAGTTTTCGGAACTTCCTGGTCTGGTTCCGGAGGGCCAGGACGTATTGGAACACATCTCGGGGGGTGGTCTGGGGTGCTGCCTCCCACTCTTCCTTAACCAAACTGAGGGGACCTCGGACGGGGTGCCCATAGAGTAATTCAAACGGGCTGAACCCTAGGGACTTCTGGGGGACCTCCCGGTAAGCGAACAAGAGGCAGGGGAGCAGGACGTCCCACTTACGCCGGAGGGGCTCTTCTAGGCCAGCGATCATCCCTTTCAAAGTCCTATTAAACCTTTCTACTAGGCCGTTCCCTTGGGGATGGTACGGGGTGGTGAACTTATAAGACACCCCACATTGTTGCCACAGGGACGTCATATACTTCGAGATAAAATTAGTGCCGCGATCGCTCACGACCTCGCGGGGAAAACCCACCCTGGAAAAGATCCCCATCAGGGCCCGGCCCACCACGGGGGCCGTAATGGTGCGTAGGGGAATAGCCTCAGGATAGCGGGTGGCGTGGTCCACTAGGACCAAGATGAAACGGTGACCTTAGGAGGTGGGGGGGTCCAGTGGTCCCACGACGTCGATGCCGACTCGTTCAAAAGGGGTACTGACGACCGGGAAGGGTTGGAGGGGAGCCTTGCGCTTCCCCCCACTCTTCCCACTAGCCTGGCACGTGGGGCAGGACTTGCAGTGGGCTTCTACCGCTGCTCTCATCTTAGGCCAATAAAAATGGGTCACGAGACGGCTGTAGGTCTTGTCCTGACCCAGGTGGCCGGCGAGGGGGACGTCGTGGGCTAAGCCCAGGAGGAAATCTCAGAAGCGGAGGGGTACCACCAGTACCCGTCCGGATCCCAGCTCCACCGACTTCTGCTCACTGTACAGGATGTTATTTTCCCAATAGATTCGGTGCATCCCGGTCTGGTCACCTGCGGCTTGGCCCTCGGCCTGGCGCCGCAGCCCGACCAGGGAAGGACAAGTGGCTTGCTCCCGGCAAAATTCTTCCCGGGTGGGCCCGCCCTCGTGGTGCCAATGGGCCAACTCGGGTAGATCCCCCAACTCGGGGACCGGGGCGGGGTCGGATAGTGCGGGTTCGTCGCGGGCGACGGACCCTTCTGCTGGGGGGACGGGAGGACCCTCGGCGGGGACTGTACTGGTCTCTTCGATCGGGGTGCTTTCGACTTCTCTCCGGGGAGTGAGTCGGGCTGACATAGATCGGGTGGTGGCCCACACCCACTCGGGGAGTCCCATCATTGCTAGGTGGGCCTTGCGCTCTACGTGCTTCCAGGGAGAACTCTCCAGGTCGTTCCCCAAGAGGCAGTCGACCGGCTGGGAGGTTCTGACGGCCACCTTGAGTTTACCTATCACCCCTCCCCACTCAAATGGCACCAGGGCTACCTGACACATACTTTCTCTATTGTCTGCGCATATTACGGGGCAAAAGACGTTGGGGAGGATCTGCTCCTCGGGGACTAGGTGCCTGAGGACACCGGTGATACTGGCCCCGGTGTCCCGCAGGGACTCTACTTGGTGGCCATTGATCTTGACGAGCTGCCCATATTTCTGTGTGTTGGAGGGTAGGAGTCTACCAGGGATCATCTCCCTATCTCCCAGGGATACTAGGGCCATCGCTGCGGGTTCCCACTCCTCGGCTTCCTCAACCTCCTCCCCCAGGGCTACGTTGGCTATCTGTCTCGCAGGGGAGACTTGGGTGGCCATGGGGCACTCTGGGTCATTGGCGTAGTGCCCGGGTTTCTGGCAACGGAAACATGTGACGGTCACCCGGTGTCCCCGTCTCCCAGGGGGCCCGGTCACTGGTGGGGGGAGGTGCCGGGAAAGGTGGAGGTTGTGTTTTCGGGGGGCTAGGCTGGGACTCTCTCGGCCCTCCCTGGTTCCCTCCCCCTCTCTGGCGGGGTGGTCCGTGACTGGCTCGGGGGTACTCTCCTACCATGCCCCGGGAGACCCGAGTGTTGGTCCAGCGGTCGGCCTCCACAGCCAGCTTCCGGGGATCTGTGAGCTTGCTGTCAAGCAGATGCTGACGTAGTTCTATGAAGCAGTTCGCAGCCAGATGTTCCCACAACATGAGGTCAGTGAGTTCGGCAAGGGTGGTGACTTTGCTGCCCTTGATCCACCCATCGAAGGCCCGACTGAAAAAGTTTACATACTCCACCCAGGTGGTGCCCGGGATCTTCCTGCAGTCCCGGAATCGCTGACGGTACATTTCTGGGGTGAGGCCGTATCTTGTGAGTAGAGCCTCTTTCATGTGGCTGTAGGAGGTCTGCAGGGAGAGGGGTAGGTCGAGCAGGGTGTCCCTTCCTTCGCTCAGAAACCGCCCCCACAACCCCGCCCCCCAGTCCTTCTGCGGGATCCGATGGGAGGTCATGGCGACCTCGTAGGCCCGGAACCATTGCTGAATGTCATCGTTTTTATAATATTCCTTGACCACATCCTTGGGGATGTGGACCTTCTGTTCCGCTGGGGAGGCCGTCTCTCGGTTTCCCGGGGGCCTCCCTTCCTCGTTTCTGGCCTTGAGCTCGAGTTCCTTTAAGCTGCGTTCGTGCTCCAGTTGGAGCTTCCTTCCTTCGTGCTCCCGTTGGAGCTTCTTTTCTTCTAGTTCGCCTTGTACACGCATTTGCTCTACTGCTAGCTTTTTTTCCGCTAACTTCAATTCGCCCTCGATTTTGAGTTTGGCTAACTTGAGTTCATGATTGCGGCTTCTCTCTCTGTCCGCGAGTTCTTCCGGGGATAGGCCCCCGTCTGGTACGATGCCTCGCACCTGATTGCTGCTGCTTTCACTTTGGGGGGGTTCGGCTTCGACGGGGCGCTCCCCCGTGCCTTCCGGGCGGGAGGCCCCTGTCTCCACCCAAGTTTTCAGTGCTTTCTGCAAATCTTCTTTAGTGTTGAGACCAGTGGTAGCGATTTTAAGTTCTTTGCAAAATTGCTTTAGCTCTTTGTGTCTGTATTCTTCTAGATGCTCCACCTGGAACACCCTGTTGGCGTTGGTTTCTGCGGGGCTCATGGCGCTTCCTTCTGCCATCTTTGTCGGTAGTGCGTCCGTTGTTCACGGTACGATCTCTAGGTGATGGGCCCGAATCCCGTCGCTTGCCACCAATGTTAGACGGCGACCTCAGGAGCCTGGAAGGGGTCCTGACTACCCTGAGACCCACCCTTGTAGTATCGTAGCCGGGCACTGGCGGGAGACTCCCCAGGGGGAGGAATCTCGCATCTAGGATCGTACTTCTGGCACCACACGACACAGAGTGACCACACCGGGTATTCTCAGAAAACAATGTTTATCAAGTAGGTTATCACTGCAAATATGTACAAGGTGAGCACGGGCTCAAGAGTCTCGGAAAGGTAGGGGGTAGCGGGACAGTCTCTGGTAAAGGTTCAAAGCAGGGACGTATCCGGCGCACAGCTCACAATCCTCGAGCTGGGGGATACGTTGTCGTAGTCGGGGTCCGGCGGGACCGTGAGAGTCTGGGGGAGCCGCGAGTCACTCAGCGGGCTCAGGCACCGGTTCGGAGGTCTTACGATCTTCAAGGAGCCGCGAGTCACTCAGCAGGCTCAGGCACAAGTTCGGAGGTCTTACGATCTTCAGGGAGCCGCGAGTCACTCAGCAGGCTTAGGCACAAGTTCGGAGGTCTTACGATCTTCAGGGAGCCGCGAGTCACTCAGCAGGCTTAGGCACAAGTTCGGAGGTCTTACGATCTTCAGGGAGCCACGAGTCACTCAGCAGGCTCAGGTTGGTTCAAGTTCCAGGAGCCACGACCACGTCGGCAGGCTCTCGTTGTTCCAGCGTCGAATCTGCCGGACAGACCCAGAGCACCCCTTGTTATAGGTCGACCCCTCTTTGATGTCCGGAGTCTGTGCAGGCAGGGGTCTTGTCACCTGGGGGTCGCTTGTCAGGATTTCCTGCTATTGTCTTTTGATCCTTTCAGGGCCGGGTCGGGAGGAGTCCCAGACACCCAGCAGGCACGGAGCCAGCCCGCAGGGAGGCCGGAGGGCCGATCGAAACCCATCGTCCCAGGGGAGTTCAGAGGTGCGATAGAAACTGCTCCTCCCTCTCTCATCCCCTGGAAGCGTGATGTCCTCCAGCCGGAGTGGCGCCTCTAGGCCCGGGTCGCGCTGGGGCCGGGCGGCCATCTTGGTGCATGAAGTGGGCACGCGGGCCCGGGGTGGCCGAAAGGAGAGAGGCCATGGACGGGGATGTCCTGGGTCGGTGGGGGTGTCCTGGTGGGAAGGGTCGGCTGGGCCGTGTGCTTGGGCTGCAGGTACCAGGTTTCGGTGGTGCGGGGGCACGGAGGGCCATTCTACGAGGCCGGGTCCAACACATGGGGACATGTTATTTTCTGAGCCAGATGGCTCCAACGTTTTGGCATATTGTTTCAGGGGCCATTGAGAGCCCATGCCCCCTATTTGCCTTCCACAGCTGCGCAGCACTTAGTGCCAGCTGCAGCGTTTAGGCCCTGTTCTTGTCCCAAGCTGCCCAGCAAGTAGTGGGCAGCTGCTACGTTTAGGTTCTGGTGCGACCTGGACCCTAAGGCGATTGAGGTGTTATTGTGATGCATATATTAATGCTTATGGTGTTAGGAAACTTACTGTGTATAGTATGTTTTGCGCACCCTGTGTTATACCTTTAAATGTGGTCTTTTCTGGTCATGAGGTTGTTCTTGCTAGTGAGACTATGTCTCCCTGTGTGATGTACACCCCTAGTGTAGTTATTCTTAGGCTGTCAGGTCTAATGCGTTAGACTAATGAGAAATTGCATAATGTGTTTATGCCCCTGTGATGGATGCAGGGTAGGTTTTATACCTGATGCTAGTGTGATGACGCTGAGGTCATTATTGCACCAGTAGTGACTGGTTGTGCTCTACAGTGATAATTTGTGCTACAGTTAGTATATGTCCTACATGTACAATTGGTGATTTGTGCTGATTCTGACAGTGATCCATGTGGCCCTGTCCTGTGTAAATAGTCCCTTGTAAAATTCTGCCCAGTGCCAGTTGGCACAGTGTAAATTGTGTGAATATTATCTAATGTGTTTGGTATAATACAAAGGCTATTTTTATATATAACCTTGTGTGGAGTTTCCTTTGTGGTGGGCCTAGGATGTTGTTGCGGTGTGCGCGCGCAGACGCTTTACACATTGCCTCCGGGATAAGCCTGACTGCTCAGGCCAAGCTACCAAGGGGGTGAGCAGGGGTTATCTTTGGCGTGTAACTCCCCATCCCTGACTAAAGTGGTGGTTTCTGCCTGGCTTTGGCGCAAGCCCTAGCCAACCAGAAATCCCATTTCTAACAACCACCCCCAGCACCACCCCCAACACTGCCCGAACACCACTGCCCTGAACCCTGAAACACCACCCCCAGCCCCAGCCACACCCCCTACACTGCCCGAACACCATTGCACTGCCCTAAACCCTGAAACACTACCCCAGCACGACCCGCTACAATGCCCAAACCCCACTGCACTCCCTAAACCCTGAAACACCACCCCCAGCACCACCCCCTACACTGCCTGAACACCACTGCACAGCCCTAGACCCTGAAATATCACCCCCAGCACGACCCCCTACACTGCCCGAACACAATTGCACTGCCCTAAAACCTAAAACACCACCCCCCTGCACCACCCCCTACACTACCCGAACACCACTGCACTGCCCTAAACCCTGAAACACAACCCCCCTGCACCACCCCCTACACTGCCCGAAAACCACTGCCCTGCCCTAAACCCTGAAACATCACTTCCCTGCTCCACCACCTACACTGCCCGAACACCATTGCACTGCCCTAAACCCTGAAACATCACCTCCCTGCACCACCCCCTACACTGCCCAAACACCACTGCACTGTCCTAAACCCTGAAACACCACCCCCCTGCACCACCCCCTACACTGCCCGAACACCACTGCACTGCCCTAAACCCTGAAACACCACCCCTACACTGCCGGAACGCCACTGCACTGCCCAAAGCCCTGAAACACCACCCCCTGCATCACCCCCTACACTGCCCGAATGCCACTGCCCTGCCCTAAACCCTGAAACACCACCTCCCGCACCAGCCCCTTCCCTGCCCGTTCCCACTGCTCTGCCCTAAACCCTGAAACACCACCCTCCAGTACCACCCCCAATACTGCCCGAACACCACTGCCCTGAACCCTGAAAGACCACCCCCCGGACCACCGCCTAAACTGCCCGAACACCACTGCACAGCCCTAAACCCTGAAACACCACCCCCAGCACCACCCCTACATTGCCCGAACACCACTGCCCTGCCTTAAACCCATAAACACCACCCCGGCACCACCCCCTACACTGCCGGAACGCCACTGCACTGCCCTAAACCCTGAAACACCACCCCCCTGCACCACCCCCTACACTGCCAGAATGCCACTGCACTGCCCTAAACCCTGAAACACCACCCCCACACCACTCCTACACTGCCTGAAAACCTCTGCACTGCCCTAAACCCTAAAACACCACCCCTACACTGCCCGATCACCACTGCACTGCCCTAAACCATTAAACACCACCCCCAGCACCAGCCCCTACACTGCCCGAGCACCACTGCACTGCCCTAAACCCTAAAAAAACCACCCCCAGCACCACCCCCTACACTGCCCGAACACCACTGCACTGCACTGCCCTAAACCCTGAAACACCACTCCCAGCACCACCCCGTACACTGCCCTCACAGCACTGCACTGCCCTAAACCCTGAAACACCACCCCTAGCAGCAACCCCTACACTGCCAGAACACCACTGGACTGCCCTAAACCCTGAAACACCACCTGCAGCACTACCCCCTACACTGCCCGAACACCTCTGCACTGCCCTAAACCCTAAAACACCACCCTCTACACTGCCCAAACACCACTACATTGCCCTAAACCATTAAACACCACCCCCAGCACCAGCCCCTACACTGCCCGAATACCACTGCACTGCCCTAAACCCTAAAAAAACACCCCCAGCACCACCCCCTACACTGCCCGAACACCACTGCAATGCCCTAAACCCTGAAACACCACCCCCCAGCACAACCCCTGACACTGCCAGAACACCACTGCACTGCCCTAAACTCTGAAGCACCATCCTGCAGCATGACCCTCTACACTGCCCGAACACCACTGCCCTGGCCTAAACCCTGAAACACCACCCCCCAGCACCACCCCCTACACTGCCCGAACACCACTGCCCTGGCCTAAACCCTGAAACTCCACCCTCCAGCACCACCTCCTACACTGCCCGAACACCACTGCCCTGGCCTCAACCCTGAAACACCACCCCCAGCACCCCCCAACACTGCCCGTACACCACTGCCCTGAACCCTGAAACACCGCCCCTAGCACCACCCCCTAAACTGCCCTAACACCACTGCAATGCCCTAAACCCTGAAACACCACCCCCAGCATGACCCCCTACAATTTCTGAACACCACTGCACTCCCTAAACCCTGAAACACCACTCCCAGCACCACCCCCTACACTGCCCGAATGCCACTACCCTGCCCAAAACCCTAAAACACCACCCCCTACACTGCCCGAACACCACTGCACTGCCCAAAACCCTAAAACACCACCCCCAGCACCACCACCTACACTGCCCGAACACCACTGCATTGCCCTAAACCCTAAAAAACCACCCCCAGCACCACCCCCTAAACTGCCCGAACGCCATTGCCCTAAACCCTGAAACACCACCCCCAGCACCACCCTCTATACTGCCCGACTGCCATCGCCCTGCACTAAACCCTGAAACACCACCCCCAGTACAACCCCCTACACTGCCCGACGACACTGCCTTGCCCTAATCCCTGAAACACCACCCCCAGCACGACCCCCTACAATGCCTGACCGCCACTTCCCTGCCCTAAACCCTAAAACACCACCCCCAGCACGACCCCCTACACTGCCCAAACGCCACTGCCTGCCCTAAACCCTGGCACACCACCCCCTGCATGACCCCCTACACTGCCCAAACGCCTCTGCCCTGCCCTAAACCCGGAAACACCACCCCCCTGCAAGACCCCCTACACTGCCCGAATGCCACTGCCCTGCCCTGAACCCTGAAACACCACCACCAGCACGACCCCCTACACTGTGCGAATGCCACTGCACTGCCCTAAACCCTGAAACACCACCCCCAGCACGACCCCCTACAATGCCCAAACACCACTGCCCTAAACCCTGAAACACCACCCCCTGCATGACCCCTACACTGCCCGAACATCACTGCCCGAAACCCTGAAACACCACCCCCAGCACTGCCCGACCACGACTGCACTGCCGTAAACCCTAAAACACCATTCCCAGCACCACCCCCTACACTGCACTTACACCACTGCACTGTCCTAAACCCTGAAACACCACCCCCAGCACCACCCCCTACACTGCCTAAACACCACTGCACTGCCCTAAACCCTGAAACACCACCCCCAGCACCACCCCATACACTGCCTGATCACCTCCGCACTGCCCTAAACCATACAACACCACCCCCTACACTGCCCGAACACCACTGCACTGCCCAAAACCCTGAAACACTACCCCCCTGCACCACCCCCTACACTGCCCGAACACCACTGCACTGCCCTAAACCCTGAAACACCACCCCCTACACTGCCGGAACGCCACTGCCCTGCCAAAAGCCCTGAAACACCACCCCCCGCACCACCCCCTACACTGCCCGAAAGCCACTGCCCTGCCCTAAACCCTGAAACACCACCTCCCGCACCACCCCCTTCACTGCCCGATCTCCACTGCTCTGCCCTAAACCTTGAAAAACCACCCTCCAGCACCACCCCCAATACTGCTCGAACACCACTGCCCTGAACCCTGAAAGACCACCCCCCGGACCACCCCCTAAACTGCCCGAACACCACTGCACTGCCCTAAACCCTGAAACACCACCCCCTACATTGCCTGAACGCTACTGCCCTGCCTTAAACCCTGAAACGCCACCCTGGCACCACCCCTTACACTGCTGGAACGCCACTGCACTGCCCTAAACCCTGAAACACCATCCCCCTGCACCATCCCCTACACTGTCAGAATGCCACTGCACTGCCCTAAATCCTGAAACACCACCCCCCACACCACCACTACACTGCCCAAACCCCTCTGCACTGCCCTAAACCCTAAAACACCACCCCCTACACTGCCGAACACCACTGCACTGCCCTAAACCATTAAACAACACCCCCAGCACCAGCCCCTACACTGCCCGAGCACCACTGCACTGCCCTAAACCCTAAAAAACCACCCCCAGCACCACCCCCTACACTGCCCGAACACCACTGCACTGCCCTAAACCCTGAAACACCACTACCAGCACCACCCCCTACATTGCCCTTACAGCACTGCACTGCCCTAAACCCTGAAACACCACCCCTAGCAGCACCTCCTACACTGCCAGAACACCAATGGACTGCCCTAAAACCTGAAACACCACCTCCAGCACTACCCTCTACACTGCCCGAACACCTCTGCACTGCCCTAAACCCTAAAACACCACTCGCTACACTGCCCAAACACCACTGCACTGCCCTAAACCATTAAACACCACCTCCAGCACCAGCCCCTACACTGCCCGAACACCACTGCACTGCCCAAAACCCTAAAAAACCACCCCCAGCACCACCCCCTACACTGCCCGAACACCACTGCACTGCCCTAAACCCTGAAACACCACCCCCAGCACAACCCCCGACACTGCCCGAACACCACTGCACTGCACTAAACTCTGAAACACCATCCCACAGCACGACCCTCTACCCTGCCCGAACACCACTGCCCTGGCCTAAACCCTGAAACACCATCCCTCAGCACCACCCCCTACACTGCCCGAACACCACTGCCCTGGCCTAAACCCTGAAACTCCACCCTCCAGCACCACCTCCTACACTGCCCGAACACCACTGCCCTGGCGTAAACCCTGAAACACCACCCCCAGTACCACGCCCAACACTGCCCGAACACCACTGCCCTGAACCCTGAAACACCTCCCCCAGCACCACCCCCTAAACTGCCCTAACACCACTGCACTGCCCTAAACCCTGAAACACCACCCCCTACACTGCCCTGAACACCACTGCACTGCCCAAAACCCTGAAACACCACTCCCAGCACCACCCCCTACACTGCCCGAATGCCACTACCCTGCCCAAAACCCCAAAACACCACCCCCTACACTGCCCTGAACACCACTGCACTGCCCAAAACCCTTAAACACCACCCCCAGCACCACCCCTACACTGCCCAAACACCACTGCATTGCCCTAAACCCTAAAAAACCACCCCCAGCACCATCCCTAAACTCCCCGAACGCCTTTGCCCTAAACCCTGAAACACCACCCCCAGCACCACCCTCTACACTGCCGGAACACCACTGCCCTGGCCTAAACCATGAAACACCACCCCCAGCACCACCCCCTACACTGCCCGAATGCCACTGCCCTGCCCTAAACCCTGAAACACCACCCCCAGCAGGACCCCCTACACTGCCCGAACACCACTGCCCTGGCCTAAACCCTGAAACACCACCCTAGCACCCCCCCTACACTGCCCGACCGCCACCGTCCTGCACTAAACCTTGAAACACCACCCCCAGCACCACCCCCTACACTGCCCGACCACCATTGACCTGCCCTAAACCCTGAAACACCACACCCAGTACAACCCCCTACACTGCCCGACCGACACTGCCTTGCCCTAATCCCTGAAACACCACCCCCAGCACGACCCCCTACAATGCCTGACTGCCACTTTCCTGCCCTAAACCCTAAAACACCACCCCCAGCACGAACCCCTACACTGCCCAAACGCCACTGCCTGCCCTAAACCCTGACACACCACCCCCCTGCACGACCCCCTACACTGCCCGAACGCCTCTGCCCTGCCCTAAACCCGAAAACACCACCCCCCTGCAAGACCCCCTACACTGCCCGAATGCCACTGCCCTGCCCTGAACCCTGAAACACCACCACCCGCATGACCCCCTACACTGCCCGAATGCCACTGTACTGCCCTAAACCCTGAAACACCACCCCCAGCACGACCCCCTACAAGGCCCGAACACCACTGCCCTGCCCTAAATCCTGAAATACCACCCCCAGCATGACCCCCTACACTGCCCGAACATCACTGCCCTAAACCCTGAAATACCACCCCCAGCACTGCCAGACCACCACTGCACTGCCCTAAGCCCTAAAACACCATTCCCAGCACCACCCCCTACACTGCACTTACACCACTGCACTGCCCTAAACCCTGAAGCACCACCCCCTACACTGCCCGAACACCACTGCACTGCCCTAAACCCTGAAACACGACCCCAGCACCACCCCATACACTGCCTGATCACCTCTGCACTGCCCTAAACCATAAAACACCACCCCCTACACTGCCCGAACACCCCTGCACTGCCCAAAACCCTAAAACACCACCCCCAGCACCACCCCCTACACTGCCCGAACACCACTGCATTGCCCTAAACCCTAACAAACCACCCCCAGCACCACCCCCTACACTGCCCAAACACCACTGTATTGCCCTAAACCCTGAATCACCACTCCCCAGCACCACCCCGACACTGCCCGAACACCACTGCACTGCCCTAAACCCTGAAACACCACCTCCAGCACCACCCCCTACACTGCTCGAACACCACTGCAATGCCCTAAACCCTGAAACACCATCCCCAGCACGATCCACTACACTGCCAGAACACCACTGCACTGCCTTAAAACATTAAACCCCACCCCCAGCACCAGCCCCTACACTGCCCGAACACCACTGCACTGCCCTAAACCCTAAAAAACCACCCCCAGCACCACCCCCTACACTGCCCGAACACCACTGCACTGCCCTAAACTCTGAAACACCATCCCGCAGCACAACCCCCTACACTGCCCGAACACCACTGCCCTGGCCTAAACCCTGAAACACCACCCCTCAGCACCACCCCCTACACTGCCCGAACACCACTGCCCTGGCCTAAACCCTGAAACTCCACCCTCCAGCACCCCCTCCTACACTGCCCGAACACCACTGCCCTGGCCTAAACCCTGAAACACCACCCCCAGCACCACGCCCAACACTGCCCGAACACCACTGCCCTGAACCCTGAAACACCACCCCCAGCACCACCCCCTACAATGCCCAAACACCACTGCACTCCCTAAACCCTGAAACACCACTCCCAGCACCACCCCTACACTGCCCGAATGCCTCTACCCTGCCCAAAACCCTAAAACACCACCCCCTACACTGCCCGAACACCACTGCACTGCCCAAAACCCTAAAACACCACCCCCAGCACCACCCCCTACACTGCCTGAACACCACTGCATTGCCCTAAACCCTAAAAAACCACCCCCAGCACCACCCCCTAAACTGCCCGAACGCGACTGCTCTAAACCCTGTAACACCACCCCCAGCACCACCCTCTACACTGCCCGAACGCCACTGCCCTGGCCTAAATCCTGAAACACCACCCTAGCACCACCCCTACACTGCCCGACCACCACCGCCCTGCCCTAAACCCTGAAACACCACCCCCAGCACCACCCCCTACACTGCCCAACTGCCATTGCCCTGCCCTAAACCCTGAAACACCACCCCCAGCAGGATCCCCTACACTGCCCGAACACCACTGCCCTGGCCTAAACCCTGAAACACCACCCTAGCACCACCCCTACACTGCCCGACCGCCACCGCCCTGCACTAAGCCCTGAAACACCACCCCCAGCACCACCCCCTACACTGCCCGACCACCATTGACCTGCCCTAAACCCTGAAACACCCCCCCAGTACAACCCCCTACACTGCCCGACCGACACTGCCTTGCCCTAAACCCTGAAACACCACCCCCAGCACGACCCCCTACACTGCCTGACCGCCACTTCCCTGCCCTAAACCCTAAAACACCACCCCCAGCACGACCCCCTACACTGCCCGAACGCCACTGCCTGCCCTAAACCCTGACACACCACCCCCCTGCACGACCCCCTACACTGCCCTAACGCCTCTGCCCTGCCCTAAACACAGAAACACCACCCCCCTGCATGACCCCCTACACTGCCCGAATGCCACTGCCCTGCCCTGAACTCTGAAACACCACACCCCGCACGACCCCCTACACTGCCCAAATGCCATTGCACTGCCCTAAACCCTGAAACACCACCCCCAGAACGACCCCCTACATGGCCCGAACACCACTGCCCTGCCCTAAAACCTGAAACACCGCCCCCAGCACGACCCCCTACACTGCCCGAACATCACTGCCCTAAACCCTGAAACACCACCCCCTGCATCACCCACTTCACTGCCCGACCACCACTGCACTGCCCTAAACTCTAAAACACCATTCCCAGCACCACCCCCTACACTGCCCTTACACCACTGCACTGCCCTAAACCCTGTAACACCACCCCCAGCACCACCCCCTACACTGCCCGAACACCACTGCACTGCCCTAAACCCTGAAACACCACCCCATACACTGCCTGATTACCTCTGCACTGCCCTAAACCATAAAACACCACCCCCTACACTGCCCGAACACCACTTCACTGCTCAAAACCCTAAAACACCACCCCCAGCACCACCCCCTACACTGCCCGAACACCACTGCATTGCCCTAAACCCTAAAAAACCACCCCCTACACTGCCCAAACACCACTGTACTGCCCTAAACCCTGAATCACCACCCCCAGCACCACACCGACACTGCCCGAACACCACTGCACTGCCCTAAACCCTGAAACACAATCCCCCAGCACGATCTGCTACACTGCCTGAACACCACTGTCCTGGCCTAAACCCTGAAACACCACGTCCAGCACCACCCCCAACACTGCCCGAACACCACTGCCCTGAACCATGAAACACCACCCCCAGCCCCACCCCCTACACTGCCCAAACACCATTTCACTGCCCTAAACCCTGAAACACCACCCCTGGCACGACCCGCTACAATGCCAAAACACCACTGCACTCCCTAAACCCTGAAACACCACTCCCAGCACCACTTCCTACACTGCCCGAACACCAGTGCACTGCCCTATACCCTGAAACCCCACCCCCAGCACCACCCCCTACACTGCCCGAACACCACTGCACTGCCCTAAACCCTGAAACACCACCCCTGCGCGACCCCCTGCAGTGCCCGAACACCACTGCACTGCCATAAACCCTGAAACATTACCCCCTGCATGACCCCCTACACTGCCCGAACACCACTGCACTGCCCTAAACCCTGAAACATCACCCCCAGCATGACCCCCTACACTGCCCGAACACCACTGCACTGCCCTAAACCCTGAAACACCACTCCCCTGCTCCACCCCAACACTGCCCGAACACCACTGCACTGACCTAACCCCTGAAACACCACCCCCCTGCACCACACCCTACATTGCCCAAACACCACTGCACTGCCCTAAACCCTGAAACACCACCCCCCCTGCACCACCCCCTACACTGCCCGAACACCACTGCACTGCCCTAAACCCTGAAACACCACCCCTACACTGCCGGAACGCCACTGCACTGCCCTAAACCCTGAAACACCACCACTCCGCACCACCCCCTACACTGCCAGAACGCCACTGCACTGTCCTAAACCCTGAAACACCACCCCCCTTGCACCACCCACCTACACTGCCCGAACTCCACTGCCCTGCCCTAAACCCTGACACACCACCCCAGCACCACCCCCTACGTTGATTGAACACCACTGCCCTGCCTTAAACCCTGAAACACCACCTCCGCAGCACCCCCTACAAAACCGGAACAACACTGCACTGCCCTAAACCCTGAAACACCACCCCCTGCACCACCCCCTACACTGCCACAATGCCACTGCACTGCCCTAAACCCTGAAACACTACCCCCGCACCACCCCCTACACTGCCCGAAGGCCACAGCCCTGCCCTAAACCCTGAAACACCACCCCCGCACCACCCCCTACACTGCCCAAATGCCACTGCCCTGCCCTAAACCCTGAAACACCACCCCCAGCACCACCCCAACACTGCCCTAACGCCACTGCCCTGCTCTAAACCCTGAAACACCACCCCAGCACCACCCCCTACACTGCCCGAACGCTACTACCCTGCCCTAAACCCTGAAACACCACCCCCAGCACCACCCCCTAAACTGCCCAAACGCCACTGCCCTACCCTAAACCCTGAAACACCACCCCCAGCACCACCCCCTACACTGCCCGAACACCACTGCCCTGGCCTAAATCCTGAAACACCACCCCTAGCACCATCACCTACACTGCCCGAATGCCACTGCCCTGGCCTAAACCCTGAAACACCACCCCCAGCACCACCCCCTACACTGCCTGAATGCCACCGCCCTGGCCTAAACCCTGAAACACCACCCTAGCACCACCCCCTACAATGGCCGACTGCCACCACCCTGCCCTAAACCCTGAAACACCACTCCCAGCACCACCCCTACACTGCCAGACCACCATTGCCCTGCCCTAAACCCTGAAACATCACCCCCAGCATGACCCCTACACTGCCCGACCGCCACAGCCATGCCCTAAACCCTCAAACACCACCCCCAGCATGACCCCCTACACTGCCCGACCGCAATTGCCCTGCCCTGAACCCTGAAACACCACCCCTAGCACGACCCGCTACAATGCCAAAACACCACTGCACTCCCTAAACCCTGAAACACCACTCCCAGCACCACTTCCTACACTGCCCGAACACCAGTGCACTGCCCTATACCCTGAAACCCCACCCCCAGCACCACCCCCTACACTGCCCCAACAGCACTGCACTGCCCTAAACCCTGAAACACCACCCCTGCGCGACCCCCTGCAGTGCCCGAACACCACTGCACTGCCATAAACCCTGAAACATTACCCCCTGCATGACCCCCTACACTGCCCGAACACCACTGCACTGCCCTAAACCCTGAAACATCACCCCCAGCATGACCCCCTACACTGCCCGAACACCACTGCACTGCCCTAAACCCTGAAACACCACTCCCCTGCTCCACCCCAACACTGCCCGAACACCACTGCACTGACCTAACCCCTGAAACACCACCCCCCTGCACCACACCCTACATTGCCCAAACACCACTGCACGGCCCTAAACCTTGAAACACCACCCCCCCTGCACCACCCCTACACTGCCCGAACACCACTGCACTGCCCTAAACCCTGAAACACCACCCCCTACACTGCCGGAACGCCACTGCACTGCCCTAAACCCTGAAACACCACCACTCCGCACCACCCCCTACACTGCCAGAACGCCACTGCACTGTCCTAAACCCTGAAACACCACCCCCCTTGCACCACCCACCTACACTGCCCGAACTCCACTGCCCTGCCCTAAACCCTGACACACCACCCCAGCACCACCCCCTACGTTGATTGAACACCACTGCCCTGCCTTAAACCCTGAAACACCACTCCCAGCACCACCCCTACACTGCCAGACCGCCATTGCCCTGCCCTAAACCCTGAAACATCACCCCCAGCATGACCCCAACACTGCCCGACCGCCACAGCCATGCCCTAAACCCTCAAACACAACCTCCAGCATGACCCCCTACACTGCCCGACCGCAATTGCCCTGCCCTGAACCCTGAAACACCACCCCCAGCACGACCCCCTACACTGCCCGACCGCCACTGCCATGCCCTAAACCCTGAAACACCACCCCCAACACGACCCCCTACACTGCCCGACCGCCATTGCCCTGCCCTAAACCCTGAAACACCACCCCCAGCATGACTCCCTACACTGCCCGAACGCCTCGGCCCTGCCCTAAACCCTGAAGCACCACCCCCCTGCAAGACCCCCTACACTACCCGAACGCCACTGCCCTGCCCTAAACCCTGAAACACCACCCCCACACGACCCTCTACACTGCCCGAACGCCACAGCACTGCCCTAAACCCTGAAACACCACCCCCCAGCACGACCCCCTACACTGCCCGAACACCACTGCCGTGTCCTAAACCCTGAAACACCACCCCCAGCACGACCCCCTACACTGCCCGTACATCACTGCCCTAAACCCTGAAACACCACACCCAGCACTACCCCCTACACTGCCCAAACACCACTGCCATGCCCTAAACCCTGAACCACCACCCCCTGCACAACCCCCTACATTGCCCGAACACCACTGCACTGCCCTAAACCCTAAAACACCACCCCCTGCACCACCCCCTACACTGCCCGACCACCACTGCGCTGCCCTAAACCCTGAAACACCACTCCCAGTACCACCCCATACACTGCCCTTACTCTACTGCACTGCCCTAAACCCTGAAACACCACCCCCAGCACCACCTGCTTCACTGCCCGACCACCTCTGCACTGCCATAAACCCTTACACACCACCCCCTACACTGCCTGAACACCACTGCACTGCCCTAAACCCTAAAACACCACCCCAGCACCACCCCTACACTGCCCGAACACCGCTGCACTGCCATAAACCCTAAAACACCATCCCCAGCACCACCTCCTACACTGCCCGACACCACTGCACTACCCTAAACTCTAAAACACTCCCCCAGCACCACCCTCTACAGTACCCGAACACCACTGCACTGCCCTAAACCCTAAAACACCACCCCAGCACCACCCCCTACATTACCCGAACATCACTGCACTACCCTAAACCCTAAAACACCACCCCCAGCATGACCCCCTACATTACCCGAACACCACTGCACTACCCTAAACCCTAAAACACCACCCCCGCACGAACCCCTACACTACCCGAACACTAATGCTCCAGCCTGAACCCTCAAACACTACCCCCAAGACAGCCCCCTACACTACATAAACATCACTGCACTACCCTAAACCCTAAAACACCACCCCCAGCATGACCCCCTACATTACCCGAACACCACTGCACTACCCTAAACCCTAAAACACCACCCCGCACGAACCCCTACACTACCCGAACAACAATGCTCCAGCCTGAACCCTCCAACACTACCCCCAAGACGGCCCCCTACACAACCCAAACACCACTGCACTACCCTAAACTCTAAAACACTACCCCCCGCACGACCCTCTACACTACCCAGACTACTGCACTACCCTAAACCCTAAAACACAACCCCATACACTGCACAAACACCGCTGCACAACCCTAAACCCTAAAAGACTACCCCCAGCATGACCCCTATACTACACAAACACCACTGCACTACCCTAAGCCCTAAAATACTATCCCCTACACTACACAAACACCACTGCACTACCCTAAACCCAAAAACACTACCCCCAGCACGACCCCCTACACTACCCAAACACCACTGCACTACCCTAAACCCTAAAACACCCCCCAGCACCACCCCCTACATTACCCGAACACCACTGCATTACCCTAAACCCTCAAACACTACCCCCATCACGACCCCCTACACGACCCAAACACCACTGCTCTACCCTAAACCCTCAAACACTACCCTCAGGATGGCCCCATACACTACACAAACACCACTGCACTGCCCTAATCCCTAAAACACTACCCCCAGCACAACCCCCTACACTACAAAAATACCACTGCACTGCCTTAAACCCTAAAACACTACCCCAGCACAACCCCTACACTAAACAAATGCCAATGCACTGCCGTAAACCCTAAAACACAACCCCTGGCACGACCCCCTTCACTACCCACACACCAATGCACTACCATAAACCCTAAAACACTACCCCCAGCACGACCCTCTACACTACCCAAACCCCAATGCACTGCCCTAAACCCTAAAACACTATCCCCAGCATGACCCCCTTCATTACCCAAACACCAAATCCACTACCCTAAACCCTAAAACACTACCTCAGCACGACCCCCTACACTACCCAAACACCAATGCACTACACTAAAACACTACCCCAGCACAACCCCCTACACTACCCAAACACCACTGCACTATCCTAAACCCTAAAACACTAACCCCAGCATGACCCCTACACTACCCGAACACCAATGCTCCAGCCTGAACCCTCAAACACTACCCCAAGACGGCCCCCTACACTACACAAACACCACTGCACTGCCCTAATCCCTAAAACACTACCCCCAGCACGACCCCCACACTACAAAAACACCACTGCACTGAACTAAACCCTAAAACACTACCCCCAGCATGACCCCCTTCACCACCCAAACACCAATGCACTACCATAAACCCTAAAACACTAAACCCAGCACGATCCCCTACACTACCCAAACACCAATGCACAACCCTAAAACACTACTCCAGCACGACCCCCTACACTACCCAAACACCACTGCACTACCCTAAACCCTAAAACACTACCCCATCACGACCCCCTACACTACCCAAACACCACTGCACTACCCTAAACCCTAAAACACTACCCCCCGCATGACCCTCTACACTACCCAAAGACTACTGCACTACCCTAAATCCTAAAACACAACCCCATACACTACACAAACACCGCTGCACAACCCTAAACCCTAAAACACTACCCCCAGCACTACCCCCTATACTACAAAAACACCACTGCACTACCCTAAACCCTAAAATACTATCCCCTACACTACACAAACACCACTGCACTACCCTAAACCCTAAAACACTACCCCCAGCACGACCCCCTATACTACACAAACACCAATGCACTACCCTAAACCCTAAAACACTACCCCAGAACGACCCCCTACACTACCCTAACACCACTGCACTACCCTAAACCCTAAGACACCACCCCCAGCAAGACCCCCTACACTACCCAAACACCACTGCACTGCCCTAAACCCTAAAACAGTACCCCCAGCACGACCCCCTACACTACACAAACACCACTGCACTGCCCTAAACCCTAAATCTATCCTAAGCACGACCCCCTACACTACACAAACATCACTGCACTACCCTAAACCCTAAAACACTACCCCCAGCATGACCCCCTACATGACCCAAACACCACTGCTCTACCCTAAACCCTCAAACACTACCCTCAGGATGGCCCCATACACTACACAAACACCACTGCACTGCCCTAATCCCTAAAACACTACCCCCAGCACAACCCCCTACACTACAAAAATACCACTGCACTGCCTTAAACCCTAAAACACTACCCCAGCACAACCCCTACACTAAACAAATGCCAATGCACCGCCGTAAACCCTAAAACACAACCCCTAGCACGACCCCCTTCACTACCCACACACCAATGCACTACCATAAACCCTAAAACACTACCCCCAGCACGACCCTCTACACTACCCAAACCCCAATGCACTGCCCTAAACCCTAAAACACTACCCCCAGCATGACCCCCTTCATTACCCAAACACCAAATCCACTACCCTAAACCCTAAAACACTACCTCAGCACGACCCCCTACACTACCCAAACACCAATGCACTACACTAAAACACTACCCCAGCACGACCCCCTACACTACCCAAACACCACTGCACTACCCTTAACCCTTAAGCACTACCCCCAGCATGACCCCTACACTACCCGAACACCAATGCTCCAGCCTAAACCCTCAAACACTACCCCCAAGACGGCCCCCTACACTACACAAACACCACTGCACTGCCCTAATCCCTAAAACACTACCCCCAGCACGACCCCCTACACTACAAAAACACCACTGCACTGAACTAAACCCTAAAACACTACCCCCAGCATGACCCCCTTCACCACCCAAACACCAATGCACTACCATAAACCCTAAAACACCACCCCCAGCATGACCCCCTACATTACCCGAACACCACTGCACCACCCTAAACCCTAAAACACCACCCCGCACGAACCCCTACACTACCCGAACAACAATGCTCCAGCCTGAACCCTCAAACACTACCCCCAAGACGGCCCCCTACACAACCCAAACACCACTGCACTACCCTAAACCCTAAAACACTACCCCCCGCACGACCCTCTACACTACCCAGACTACTGCACTACCCTAAACCCTAAAACACAACCCCATACACTGCACAAACACCGCTGCACAACCCTAAACCCTAAAAGACTACCCCCAGCATGACCCCCTATACTACACAAACACCACTGCACTACCCTAAGCCCTAAAATACTATCCCCTACACTACACAAACACCACTGCACTACCCTAAACCCTAAAACACTACCCCCAGCACGACCCCCTACACTACCCAAACACCACTGCACTACCCTAAACCCTAAAACACCCCCCCAGCACCACCCCCTACATTACCCGAACACCACTGCACTACCCTAAACCCTCAAACACTACCCCCATCACGACCCCCTACACGACCCAAACACCACTGCTCTACCCTAAACCCTCAAACACTACCCTCAGGATGGCCCCATACACTACACAAACACCACTGCACTGCCCTAATCCCTAAAACACTACCCCCAGCACAACCCCCTACACTACAAAAATACCACTGCACTGCCTTAATCCCTAAAACACTACCCCAGCACAACCCCTACACTAAACAAATGCCAATGCACTGCCGTAAACCCTAAAACACAACCCCTAGCACGACCCCCTTCACTACCCACACACCAATGCACTACCATAAACCCTAAAACACTACCCCCAGCACGACCCTCTACACTACCCAAACCCCAATGCACTGCCCTAAACCCTAAAACACTACCCCCAGCATGACCCCCTTCATTACCCAAACACCAAATCCACTACCCTAAACCCTAAAACACTACCTCAGCACGACCCCCTACACTACCCAAACACCAATGCACTACACTAAAACACTACCCCAGCACAACCCCCTACACTACCCAAACACCACTGCACTATCCTAAACCCTAAAACACTACCCCCAGCATGACCCCTACACTACCCGAACACCAATGCTCCAGCCTGAACCCTCAAACACTACCCCAAGACGGCCCCCTACACTACACAAACACCACTGCACTGCCCTAATCCCTAAAACACTACCCCCAGCACGACCCCCTACACTACAAAAACACCACTGCACTGAACTAAACCCTAAAACACTACCCCCAGCATGACCCCCTTCACCACCCAAACACCAATGCACTACCATAAACCCTAAAACACTAACCCCAGCACGATCCCCTACACTACCCAAACACCAATGCACAACCCTAAAACACTACTCCAGCACGACCCCCTACACTACCCAAACACCACTGCACTACCCTAAACCCTAAAACACTACCCCATCACGACCCCCTACACTACCCAAACACCACTGCACTACCCTAAACCCTAAAACACTACCCCCCGCATGACCCTCTACACTACCCAAAGACTACTGCACTACCCTAAATCCTAAAACACAACCCCATACACTACACAAACACCGCTGCACAACCCTAAACCCTAAAACACTACCCCCAGCACTACCCCCTATACTACAAAAACACCACTGCACTACCCTAAACCCTAAAATGCTATCCCCTACACTACACAAACACCACTGCACTACCCTAAACCCTAAAACACTACCCACAGCACAACCCCCTATACTACACAAACACCAATGCACTACCCTAAACCCTAAAACACTACCCCAGAACGACCCCCTACACTACCCTAACACCACTGCACTACCCTTAACCCTAAGACACTACCCCCAGCAAGACCCCCTACACTACCCAAACACCACTGCACTGCCCTAAACCCTAAAACAGTACCCCCAGCACGACCCCCTACACTACACAAACACCACTGCACTGCCCTAAACCCTAAATCTATCCTAAGCACGACCCCCTACACTACACAAACATCACTGCACTACCCTAAACCCTAAAACACTACCCCCAGCATGACCCCCTACATGACCCAAACACCACTGCTCTACCCTAAACCCTCAAACACTACCCTCAGGATGGCCCCATACACTACACAAACACCACTGCACTGCCCTAATCCCTAAAACACTACCCCCAGCACAACCCCCTACACTACAAAAATACCACTGCACTGCCTTAAACCCTAAAACACTACCCCAGCACAACCCCTACACTAAACAAATGCCAATGCACTGCCGTAAACCCTAAAACACAACCCCTAGCACGACCCCCTTCACTACCCACACACCAATGCACTACCATAAATCCTAAAACACTACCCCCAGCACGACCCTCTACACTACCCAAACCCCAATGCACTGCCCTAAACCCTAAAACACTACCCCCAGCATGACCCCCTTCATTACCCAAACACCAAATCCACTACCCTAAACCCTAAAACACTACCTCAGCACGACCCCCTACACTACCCAAACACCACTGCACTACCCTAAACCCTAAAACACTACCCCCAGCATGACCCCTACACTACCCGAACACCAATGCCCCAGCCTGAACCCTCAAACACTACCCCCAAGATGGCCCCCTACACTACACAAACACCACTGCACTGCCCTAATCCCTAAAACACTACCCCCAGCACGACCCCCTACACTACAAAAACACCACTGCACTGAACTAAACCCTAAAACACTACCCCCAGCATGACCCCCTTCACCACCCAAACACCAATGCACTACCATAAACCCTAAAACACTAACCCCAGCACGATCCCCTACACTACCCAAACACCACTGCACTACCCTAAACCCTAAAACACTACCCCATCACGACCCCCTACACTACCCAAACACCACTGCACTACCCTTAACCCTAAAACACTACCCCCCGCATGACCCTCTACACTACCCAAAGACTACTGCACTACCCTAAATCCTAAAACACAACCCCATACACTGCACAAACACCGCTGCACAACCCTAAACCCTAAAACACTACACCCAGCACTACCCCCTATACTACAAAAACACCACTGCACTACCCTAAACCCTAAAATACTATCCCCTACACTACACAAACACCACTGCACTACCCTAAACCCTAAAACACTACCCCCAGCACGACCCCCTACACTACACAGACACCAATGCACTACCCTAAACCCTAAAACACTACCCCAGAATGACCCCCTACACTACCCTAACACCACTGCACTGCCCTAAACCCTAAGACACTACCCCACAGCAAGACCCCCTACACTACCCAAACACCACTGCACTGCCCTAAACCCTAAAACAGTACCCCCAGCACGACCCCCTACACTACACAAACACCACTGCACTGCCCTAAACCCTAAATCTATTCTAAGCACGACCCCCTACACTACACAAACATCACTGCACTACCCTAAACCCTAAAACACTACCCCCAGCATGACCCCCTACACTACAAAAACACCACAGCACTACCCTAAACCCTAAAACACTACCCTCAGCACGACCCCCAACGCTACCCAAACACCACTGCACTACCCTAAACCCTAGAAAAGTAACCCCCACCCCATGCCCAATCCCCCTTACCTCTCACTCCTCATGGTTCCTCTCTCCTTGTGGTTCCTGCTTCATGTCGTCTCTGAGGGGCGATGAACGTTGTGAGGAAACAGAACAGCCTCTGTTTCCTTACAACGACGTGGATCGTCTACATTTTTTTAGAACTCATGGTCATTTCCCATACATACCTTTACAACAAAATTCGTGGTAAATGACCATGCGTCCTAAAAAAATGCGTAGTGATGACTTCGCGATGTACAACGCATGCGTGGTAATGCATGCGTTGTAATGGTGTCGCAAAGTAAAAAAGTTGTTGTAACGGCTGTTTACCGATCGAAGCTGGTTCCTGTTCTTCAGTGAGTCGTTTATTTGATAAATTAGGAGTAAATAATGTGATTTTTTTACCGAAAAGTGCATTCCCGACTGTTGTATTGTGAAAGTGTCCGCGTGGCCTGGTTTCACTTCCGGTGAGAGAGTGGAAGAGCCTGTTTGGATCTAAAGGGGTTCTGTTGTTGGACGGGGCCGACGCGACACGTCATCAGAAAACACAGCTAATGGAAAGCATTGTCCCCGAAGTGTGGAGCAGTGCCATGAGAGGTCAACGAGTGTGCGTCCCACCTCAGTATGACCGTACTGCGTGACCCATGTGCCGCCTCCAGTGTATGGAAGGCAGAAGCGGCATCTATCGCAGGTCTTCCTGAAGACCGTTGTAGCACTAATTCTACCTTTTGGAAATAGGGCATTTTAACCTTGTTGTTCCTGCCAGATACAAAGAGAAGATCCTATGTTATTCAGTGCCCTTGTTACCTTTTCTGTGGGTAGTGGTGCTTGTCACTTCGCTGCCCCGCCGGTGCACACAACTGGGCTACCCACCTCATGTACCATCTGCAGGGCCTCTGCCCTTGGTTCACTAGTTTCGGTTTCTGGAGTGGCAACATAAACAGTTGCTCCCAAAGGACTAGCCTGAACACTTAGGTAAATATCCGCTGTGCCAGCATTCCGCGGAAATTCTTTCCCAGCTCTCCCACGTCGTCGACGATGTCATAATAGCACGGCTCCGCTCGCGACACCGTATGACATCATAGGAGCCATAAGAGGACCTCGTCGGCGTGCTGACGTCAGTTTCACTCATTTTTTCCGTGCCACCGAGGTAAACAGGTGGACCGACACATTTTCACATATATACCTAGTATACTAAAAAAAAAAAATATATATATATATATATATATATATATTATCTACTGGCGGTCGCCAGTAGATAGTTATAGTTACAACCTAGTTTCCATAGGAAATCTCAAAATTCTATTTTGAATAACTTTGGCGCCGGTTGACGAATCCTCGCGAAATTCTCAAAACTAATGGGGCGCTCCGTTCAGCTCCTACCCTGAAAGTCTCGGGGTGATTCGTCAAGCAGGGGCTGAGAAAAAAGGGGGGTCCCAAAACGCGTTTTCACCATGCATTTTTCCATAGGACCTTTAGACACAGCTACAGCCCGAACGGCTGAACAGAATTACTTGAAATTTGGCAGAGAGGTAGCCATAAGGTCAAGGAAGTGCCTTTTGCAGGTCTGGTGTAAATCTGTTCAGTATTTCCTGAGAAAATAGCATTTAAAAGCATACATATATGTGGGCGGAGCCTAACCACACATCTCATCCTGAGATCTGATTGGCTGTCAGCACTTCATCCAAGAAGTGTTGGCAGCCATCTTGGGACCAATATACATGATAGCACCTCATTAAAAAGCATTGCAGTTAATAGAAGGTTTTAAGACTTTAGTTACATTATAAATCATTTGTTGATGGTACCATACTCATTTTAGGAATTGTGGTATGTTCTAAGGTGATTTCACCATGTGAAAAAGCCTTCTGCTGGGATATCATGATTGAGAGAAAAATATTTTCTCATGCTTTTACCACAGAGGTTTGGAAGGTGATCTATAAGCTAAACTGAGAGCTTATTTTCTGTAAATTCACATTATCTTTCTCAGTCATGTGAGAATGAAGTCTGACATTCTCAGTAAAACATGTACATACAACAAGGGCAGAGACTGTCAGTTGATTCCTTTGTGTTCTACTGCAGCTTCCCAGAGTGTTCCAAAGAACTACTAGAGCGCTAACAGTCCTACTTATGATAAACGTATGGCACACCTGAAGCCATCTTGCTTGGATTAAAGTGGTAACTCTTAAACCATTTAAATTCAAAAGGAACAAAACGAGGGGGTTCATTTTTCCATAAAAAGTATGATTAGTGCTGCTGAAAAGAAAAATTAGGGCACATTTTGAGTGACTTCTCAAATCCTCTTCTATTTCATTAAAAAATTCTGACATGCAGACTGAAACATGCACTTTCAATACCAGCAGCAGTTTTCCCTGGTGAGCAGTAGCTTTACTACAGTGATCTAATGAGCAAAAAGAGTGCTAACATTCTGAATTTATGGCAAATGTGTGACACATCTGAATGCCTTCTTGATGGAATCAAAGTAAAAAACTGAAAGTATTTCCTACTGAGGAGACTGCAGTAAATGAGGAAGTTAGGAAACTTCATAACAAATAAGTCTCCCAAGATGGCCACCAGAGACAAAAGAGCCCAAACGTAGCCCAAATATCACCCAGATGTAGCCCAAGTATAGCCCAATGACAGAATGTCCCAGAATGTTCTTAAAAACAACTAGAGCGCTTACTGTCTTCATTATGACAAAAGTATGGCACACCTGAAGCCTTCTTGATTTGAATAAACTGGTAACACTTAAAACATTTAATTTAAAAAGGAACACAATGAGGGGGTTCATTTTGCCATAGAAATTATGATTAATGCAGACTGAAACATGCACTTTTAATACCAGGAGCAGACTTCCATGGTGAACAGTAGTTTTACTACAGTGATCTAATGAGCAACTAGAGTGCTAACATTCCGAATTTATGCCAAATGTGTGACATATCTGAATACCTTCATGATGGAATCAAAGTAAAAACGGAAAGCATTTCCTACTGAGGAGACTGCAGTACATGAGGAAATTAGGAAACTTCATAACAAATAAATCTCCCAAGATGGCCACCGGAGACAAAAGAGCCCAAATGTAGCCCAAAATCACCCAGATGTAGCCTAAATATAGCCCAATGACAGAAGTGTGCAAAACACTTATTATTTTGTGTTTTTGCAGTGTTATATAGTGCAGACTTGTCGGGTATTGGAGTGCTTTACATGAGCATTGGTTACATCACACAGGAACAAATTCATTTTGGTTGTAGACATGGGGAGACTAAGTGATTTGACCAGAATCACAGAATGTCGAGCTGAAGCAGAAACTTCAACCTGGTTCCCCAGTTGCAAAGTCTGCAGTTCTGGAAGTAACACCACATCCTCTCCCCTAAGTGCAACATTTAATCAAGTGGTCAACTGGATAAAAAAACATAAAGATAACAAATAATTTAAAAGTGCTTTGTCGCTATTTGAAAACTCAGAAAATATGTCCTTATTTTAGTCTTTTAGAGCACTAACCATAATTTTGATGCCAATAAGACCCTCTCATATATGTAATTTCTAAAGGAAATGCTCTAGGTATTACAGTTTTGATTACATCAAGATGATGTCAGGCGTTCCACACTTTTGTAATAAATATAGAATGTTAGCAATCTAGTTGTTCATTAGGATACTGTTGAGAGGCAGAGGCCAGGGGCACGGACTCTGAAAATTGAAGGCAGGTAGGAGGGTGCAAAGGCAACAATTTAACCACACTGAGCAGGCAGGAAGGGCCGTGGAAGCACAACAGACTATGGAGGGCAGTGGAAGGGGGGGGGGCAGGGGCAACAAACCAACAATACAGGACTTGCAAGAGAGGCTGTGGCAATGTAATAGACCATTGTGGGCAGAAGGAAGAGGCAATGGTAGTACAACCATACATGCCAACAGACCCGATTCAGCCAGGAAATGTCCAATGTTTTTAAGCTCAAATGGGCTTTATTTGATCTGTCTCCTGTCTACAATCTCCTCTTTTTCAATGTAACTAAAAGGGAAAAATCAATACCCCAGTTTTTTTTCAAAATCTCCCTCTTACCAAGTTCAAAATGTTCGCAAGTATGGTACATTGTAATATGGAAGGAAATGGGATAGGGACATGGACTTGGATAACAGAGGACAGGAGGGACATGGAGAGGTGCACCAAACTGACCCTGCAGGGCAGGCATCAGGGTTTGCAGCAGCACAATACACCACACAGGGCATGCAGGACGGGAGTGCAGCACAACAATCCATAGAAAGCAAGAGGGAGGGGACAGGACCATGCACGTGGACAACAGAGAACAGAGGGGCAAGAGGCAATGGTAGCTAGCTGACCATAATGGACAGACAGGAGAGAAAGCTGCAGCATAACAGACCATAAAGGGCAGGAGGGACGGATCAGGGGCATTACAATGGAACAGACAAGCCAGGAGGGAGGGAGTAGGGGTCTGCACATGTAAACAGAGGACTGGGGGCAAGGGGGCAGGGCAGGAGCAGCAAGATAGCCATGGAGGTCAGGCAGGATGGGCACTGGAAGCAAGACACACCATGAAGAGCAACAGTGAGACTGTGATGGCATACACACAGACCATGGAGGGAAGGTGGGAGGGGGTCAGGGGCAGCTAACTGACCACACAGGGAAGGTGGGAGGGGCCATGGCAGCACAAAAGACCATGCATGGCAAGTGGGAGGGTTAGTGGCAGCACAATGGCTATGATGGGCAAGAAGGAGGGTGCAGGGGCATGCACAAAGGACGATGGAGGATAGAAGGGAGGGTCAGGACCTGTGCACAGACAAGAAAGTTCAGGGGAAGGGGCCTCACAACAGACCACACGGGGCAGGCAGGAGGAGCAGTTGCAGCACAACAGACCAGGGAGGGCAGAAGGGTGTGGCAGTACAATGGACCATGTAGGACAGGAGGAAGAGGATAGGGGCATGGCATGTGGACAGGCAGGGTGGAGGTGGCAGGGACAGGTTACAGTCATCTGACAATGCTAGGCAGGTGGGAGGGGAGTGGCAGCTCAACAGAACACTCAGAGTAGATAGGAGTGGCAGGTCCATGGGACATGGTGGGCAAAAAGGATGGAGCAGGGGCATGCACAAAGACATCGGAGGGCAGGGGGAAGGAGAATAGGGGCAGCAAGCTAAGCACAGAGTTTAAGCAGGAGGTCAATGATGGGGCATAGAATTGGGCAATGGAGGGCAGGAGGAGTGGACTGGTACATCATACTAAATTGAGGGCAGTGGCAGCACATCAGACCATGCATGGCAGGAGGGAGGAGGCTAGTCCATGGATTCACACAACAGAGGATAGGGAGGAGGGGGATGGGACAGCAAGCTAACTGTTCAGAGAAGGCGGGTATTAGGAACTTTATTGTTTTTAAAACATTGTGTCTGTGCGAACTACTTAAAATAAGAACAACTATGCAGCATAATCTCACTTTTATTCAGGAAGAAGAGGACGTTTGTGACTGACCCCGGGCTCACTTGGCAGAAACACCCCCTGACCCTCCACCCCCTATCGCAAAATGTAATGCCCGTGAAAAGGGTAGGTGAACACAGTGTTATATAGAACATAGTCCTGAGAGCACGATTGAAAATGAAAACTAGATATAGTGTATGGTATAAACTATGCACCAAAAAGTGTGATATAAGATGAACCGGGCGTGAAATATAATATGCAATACATTGTGCGCAATGACAGATTCATTGGAGAGCGCGAAATAGCACAGGCACTAGCGCGTGCTATGCGATATGCGCCTTGGAGTGTAATATGCACAGGGCAGTGTTGTGTAACCTAACTAGCCTCTAAAGTTGTAATATAAAATATGTGCTGGGGAGTGTAACGTTGCATATGCACTGTGACAAAGATATGGATCCCAGATTGTAATATGTATGGCATAGCACTGTGCGTTATAACATAGGCATCGAGGAAGGCACGTTAGATGGGGCAATATAACCCGTGCGAAGACAAGTGTGGCATGACATATTCACGGGGTGGTGTTACAGTGCACATGGGCTAGAGAGTGTCATAGCATATGCACTAGCTAGTGGAATACAACACAGAGGAGTGTGGCACTCGGCAGGCAATGGTGGGTGTAACACAGCATTGGGCTCTGTCAGGAGCGCGCTGTGACTCTCAAGTGATGTTCGTCCCCTTTCCAGAGAGTAAAATAAAAAGTATTACACATCCGGCAGTGGATGTGTGTTTTATTAACCGTGAGGGGGGTTTCTTGCATAGTTTTGGTCGAATTTTTGTCGAATCCCCTTTGAATGGCTTGGTGTGCATGTGTATTAAATGTGCCCGTCAATATCTACCCATGTTTGTATAAATAAACGACATGTTTGTATAAATAAACAACAAGGGTGTCTACCGGGATTAGGCACGGTAGGGCATCAGACATGTCATAGCTTCACTAGTGGTGTAAATACATTCCACGTGGATTCATTGCATGCATAGTCGCCTTTTAATGAATATCACGCAAATCGTCATGGTGATAGGTACGTACGGTTTGTCCAGCATGTCCTAGGTGTGTCTATGAATATATATTTTTTATAAATAATAAAAAACAGTGGCCGGCCCTGGGGATTGGGGTCATCAGGGCCACTAAATTAGAATAAGAAGGGGAACCACACAGCCCCCCTTCTTAAAAAATTAAAATAAATAAAAGACTGGCATTGTGCCGGAGGCCATGCCCCCTCCGTGCAGCACTCTGCAAACGCGCCCCCAACAGGCATCTCCAGTATCCGCCAGGGAGCTGCGCTGCAGACAGGTGTTCTGAGGCCAAGCCCCTTTTTACACCTCTGCAACGCAGCTCTGTGGCGCTTACTGGAGGTACCTAGTGGTCTAGTTTGACCCTAGGGACCCTTAGGATTCAAGAGGACTTAATCTCTCAACTTAGAACAGCCACAGGGCGTGTTTACACAGTGGTGAAGGGAGGGGACGGGGCCTGAGGTGACGTGTGCAAACACGCACTATGGCATGTTTTAAATTAGGGATATAATTTCCCTTCAATACTGAGGGCCCCTGGGGGCTAACTAGCCCACCAAGTGCTTCCAGTAAGCGCCACTGAGCTGCGTTTGCAGAGAGGTGGTCCAGGCCGTGCCACTTTTTACACCTCTCTGCAACGCAGCTCTGTGGCACTTACTGGAGGTACCTAGTGGGCTAGTTGGTCCCTAGGGACCCTCAGGATTCAAATGAACTTAATCTCCCAACTAAAAACGGACACAGGGCGTGTTTACACAGTGGTGAAGGGAGGGGACGGGGCCTGAGATAACGTGTGCAAAAACGCCCTGTGGCCTGTTTTAAGAGGTAGTTTTAATCCCCATGCCCTATTATATACTAGGGGCTTACAGAGGAGGTCATGCTAATCACAGGGGGACCCCAACGCATAATGTTCCCTAGTGGATGTAGGTGTTTTCACTGTATTCTAAGTGTCTTTTAACATAGCACTGGCTCTAGGACTGGTTAGTCAGACTCAGTTACCACCAGTATCCATCTGAAAAAGTTGAGGGTACAGGATGATTTTGCAACAAGGCTTCTTTCTGCTCTTCTTTTTGTTCTTTCTGCACGTTATCCTTCTTCCTGCACTTATCTTCGTATTTGAGGACTTCTGTTGCTTCTTTCTGCACTTCTTTTGTTTCTTTCTGTGCATTTTTTCTTCTTTCTTCACATGTCCTATCTCTGTAGGCATAGTTAGAAATTAGCATTTAAAAAACCTTTGAAATTCACAGAAAAAAACATAGGTTTCAGGCACGTTATAGTTAGGAATTAGCATTTAAAAAACCTCAGAAATTCACTGAAAAAACCATAGGTTTCAGGGGTGTTATAGTTAGCTGGACTTTTCACTTGTACAAAACCATTGAAATTCTCCCGTTATAGTTAGTTCGGCTAACTATAACTCGCGTGCCCGCAATGCACTGCTGATGACGTCACATATTACATCACTCATGACATGGTCAGTGACATCACTCATGACATCACTGATGACATCTCAAATGACATCACTGATTACATCACTGATGACATCATCCTTGTGATAGAGTGGCAGACCTCCTCTCACCCTAATATAACCTTTGATACACACATTCAAAAATAGAGACTAAAATTTTCAAAACAATGGACATACCAATACCAGTTACAACAACTTCTTCAGTAATTCTAAGATCCACATACACATCCACTCATTCACCAACAGTCCTATACAGTCACTCATACATGTACTCACTCATCATATGTACTCATACACCTATACATCCTGTTACACAATGCCACTCATCCATAGAGTTACTCACACACATAGTCACTCATGCTAATAAAGAATCAAACATACATTTACTTGCATATACAGTTATACACACACCACCACACTTACTTCTATGGAAACTTACACATACTTAGTCTTTTAAATAATCACTTATAGAAACACATACTTATTCATACAGGAACTCTTTCAATCTCTCACTCTCACATGTACTCACATATATACACCAATAGTCACATATACTAGTTTAAAACATATGTACTTACTCATAAAGACACTATTGAGACAGTCATTAACTCACTAACACACCCATACACACACTCATCCACCCATACAGACCTGCACACATGCTGTGTTCAACACATACAAACAGTGAGTCACTCATTCATGCACCTATGCACTACGTAATACCCCCCACCGAACCATGCAGACACTCAGACTGATACTCAAAAACCAACTAATAACCTATATAGACACCCATGTAGCTACTCACCAACCCATGCAGCCACTTATACACAAAGTGAGAGACTGATACAGATATTTACATATTTAAACATTACTCACTAAGCCATGTATTCAATCAATCAATCAATCAATCAAAACACTTGTAAAGCGCGCTACTCACCCGGGAGGGTCTCAAGGCGCTAGGGGGAGGGGATTGCTACTGCTCGAACAGCCAGGTTTTGAGTTGTCTCCTGAAGGCGAGGTGGTCTTGGGTCAGCCGAAGGTGGATGGGGAGGGAGTTCCAGGTCTTGGCCGCCAGGTAGGAGAAGGATCTGCCTCCGGCGGTGGCCCTTCGGATGCGTGGTACGGCGGCGAGGGCGAGGCTAGCGGATTGTAGCTGGCGGGTGGGCGTGTGGAAGGTTAGGCGGTCGTTGAGGTACTTGGGGCCCAGGTCGTGAAGAGACTTGTGTGCGTGGGTGAGGAGCCTGAAGGTGATCCTTTTGTTGACGGGGAGCCAGTGCAGGTCCTTCAGGTGGCTGGAGATGTGGCTGCGTCGGGGGATGTCAAGGATGAGTCGGGCGGAGGCGTTCTGGATGCGTTGGAGTCTTTTCTGTAGCTTGGCTGTTGTTCCAGCGTAGAGGGTGTTCCCGTAGTCCAGTCGGCTGGTGACGAGGGCCTGGTTGACCGTCTTCCTGGTTTCGGTCGGGATCCATCGGAAGATCTTGCGGAGCATGCGGAGGGTGTGGAAGCATGAGGAGGAGACGGAGTTGACTTGTCTGGTCATCGAGAGGGAGGAGTCCAGGATGAACCCAGGTTGCGTGCGTGGTCTGTTGGCTTGGGGGCGGTGCCCAGGGCTGGGGGCCACCAGGAGTCGTCCCAAGCGGAGGGTGATGGTCCCAGGATGAGGACTTCCGTCTTGTCTGAGTTCAGTTTCAGGCGGCTGTTCTTCATCCATTCGGCGATGTCTTTCATCCCTTCGTGGAGGCTGGTTCTGGCGGTGTCGGGGTCTCTGGTGAGGGAGAGGATCAGCTGGGTGTCGTCGGCATAGGAGATGATGTTGAGGTTGTGTTGGCGTGCGATGATGGCGAGGGGTCTCATGTAGATGTTGAAGAGGGTGGGGCTGAGTGATGATCCTTGCGGGACGCCTCAGATGACTTCGGTGGCCTCCGATCTGAACGGGGGAGGCGGACTCTCTGTGTCCTTCCGGCGAGGAACGAGATGATCCATTTCAGTGCCTTCTCTTGGATGCCGGTGTTGCTGAGGCGTTGGACAAGGGTGTGGTGGCAGACAGTGTCGAACGCTGCGGAGAGGTCCAGGAGGATGAGTGCAGCTGTTTCCCCGTTGTCCAGCAGGGTACGGATGTCGTCGGTGGCTGCGATGAGGGCGGTCTCGGTGCTGTGGTTGGCTCTGAAACCGGACTGCGAGGGGTCGAGGGATCCACTCGTCTCGAGGAAGGCGGCAAGCTGTCTGTTGGCGATCTTCTCGATGATTTTGGCCGGAAAAGGGAGGAGCGAGATGGGGCGGAAGTTCTTGAGATCGGTGGGGTCTGCTGTTGGTTTCTTCAGTAGGGCGTTGAGCTTGGCATGCTTCCTGCTCTCCGGGTAAGTGGCGGTGTTGAAGGAGGTGTTGATGACGTCTCTGAGTTGGGGTGCGATGGTGGAGGCGGCCTTGTTGAAGACGTGGTGGGGGCAGGGGTCAGTCGGAGATCTGGAGTGGATGGTATTCATCGTGCAGGCTGTGTCTTCGGTGGTCACTGCGGTCCAGGTGCGGAGGGTGGCGGGGGGGGCGTTGGTTCGGCGCTTGGGTGCGGGGGTGGTGTGCCGAAGCTGTTGTGGATGTCGGCAATCTTGCGGTGGAAAAACGAGGCGAGGGAGTTGCAGAGATCTTGTGAGGGGGTGATGTCGTTGTTGCCGGTGCTGGGGTTGGAGATCTCCTTGACGATGCTGAAGAGTTCGTTACTGTCGTGGGTGTTGTTGTCCAGTCGATCCTTCAGAGATTTCTTCTTGGTGGTGCAGATGAGCTGGTGGTGCTTGCGGGTGGCGAGTTTGAGGGCGGTCATGTTTTCAGTGTTCTGGTCGAGGAGCCAGGCTTTCTCGAGGGTGCGGCAGGTCTTCTTGGAGTCCTTGAGTTGGCTGGTGAACCAGGGGGCCTTCTTGCTTCTGGGTTTGCTGGGAGGGTTCTTTAGTGGTGCGAGGTCGTCAGCCACTGCGTGAAGTCGCGAGCTGCAACGTTGGGGTCCGGTGTGCTGGCAGTAGGGTTCTGGCTGAGGGAGGTGGCGAGTTGGTCGGTGGTGATCTTGCTCCAGCTTCTGTGAGGGACCTGTTGCGGGTGGTGGTGGGTTGTGGCTTTTCTGAAGCTGAAGTGGACGCAGCTGTGGTCGGTCCAGTGAAGTCCGGTGGAGTGGTTGAAGGCGATGTGCTTGCTGGATGAGAAGACGGGGTCAAGCGTGTGGCCGGCATAGTGGGTGGGGGTGTTGACCAGTTGCTTGAGTCTGAGGTTGGCGAGGTTGTCCAGCAGGGTGACGGTGTTGGGGTCCTTGTTGTTCTCCAAGTGGAAGTTGAGGTTCCCTAGGAGGATGTAGTCGGCGGAGGCGAGGGCGTGTGGGCTGATGAAGTCCGTGAAGTCTTCGCTAAATTGTGTGCGTGGTCCCGGGGGTCTGTAGATGAGGGTGCCTCTGAGGGTCGTCTTTCGGTCGGTGTGAATCTGGAAGTGGAGGTGTTCGGCGGTGGCGTAGTTGTCGTCGGCGTTGGTCGTGATGCGGATGGTGTTCTTGTGGACGATGGCGATGCCTCCTCCGGTCTGGTTGACGTGGTCCCTCCTGATGATCTTGTATCCATCCGGGATGGCGATGGCGATGTCGGGGGCTGAGGAGGCGTTCATCCATGTTTCCGTGAGGAAGGCGATGTCTGGTGAGGTTGTGTCGAGGAGGTTCCAGAGTTCAACGGCGTGTCTGTGGACGGATCGGGTGTTGAGCAGGATGCACTTGAGGTGGTTGTTGCAGGAGTTCGGTTTGGCGGGCGCGGTGCATGTTCAGAGGCAGGTGAACTTGCAAGTTGTGCAGGTGAAGGGTCCGTGGAAGAGTTTTGGGGCGGCCCGACAGCAGGTGGGGTTCTGGCCGGTATTGAGTGCATTGAGGGTTGCGGCGTCGTAGGTCCGTCGTGTGGCCTGGCGTTGGCGGGGGCCAGGGGCGCAGACGGGCTTGCCTTAGGCGCGCCTTCGGCGTGCCAGCGGCGCATCCGCTGCGCGGCGCAGGCCTCCATAAGAGGGCAGAGGGAGGGAGGAGGAGCTGGGTGGAGGGAGCGGGGTGGCCAATGGGGTACGAGGAGGGCGGGGTCGCGGGTCAACGGCGGGAAAAAACACGCGGCGGGAACGGAGGCGGGGGCAGGGAGGGGCGTGGAAGGCTCTACCAGGGTACAGAAGGCAAGAGAGGAACGGGCACAGGGGTACAAGGGGGTACAGAAGGCAAAAAAAGGAGCGGTCACAGGGGTAAAATGGGGTACAGAAGGCAAAGAGAGGAACGGGCACAGGGGTACAAGGGGGTACAGAAGGCAAAAAAAGGAGCGGTCACAGGGGTACAATGGGGTACAGAAGGCAAAGAGAGGAGCGGTCACATGGGTACAATGGGGTACAGAAGGCAAAAAAAAGGAGCGGTCACAGGGGTACAATGGGGTACAGAAGGCAAAGAGAGGAGCGGGCACAGGGGTACAAGGGGGTACAGAAGGTCAAAAGGAAGGGAGAAGGCACAGGGGTAGCAGCAGTCAGGGACACACCCGAGTGGGGCACAGAAATCACCTGGCAGCGGCTGGAGCAGCGGGGCTGTGCAGCGGTGAGGGGAGCGACCTGCCTGGTGACAGGGTCAGAGGTCGCTCTCTCTACTGCTGCGCGGCCTCCATAAGAGGGCGAAGGGAGGGAGGAGGAGCTGGGTGGAGGGAGCGGGGTGGCCAATGGTGTATGAGGAGGGCAGGGTCGCGGGTCAACGGCGGAAAAAAAATGCGGCGGGAACGGAGGCGGGGGGCAGGGAGGGGGGTGGAAGGCTCTACCAGGGTACAGAAGGCAAGAGAGGAATGGGCACAGGGGTACAAGGGGGTACAGAAGGCAAAAAAAGGAGCGGTCACAGAGGTACAATGGGGTACAGAAGGCAAAGAGAGGAGCGGTCACATGGGTACAATGGGGTACAGAAGGCAAAAAAAAGGAGCGGTCACAGGGGTACAATGGGGTACAGAAGGCAAAGAGAGGAGCGGGCACAGGGGTACAAGGGGGTACAGAAGGTCAAAGGGAAGGGAGAAGGCACGGGGTAGCAGCAGTCAGGGACACACCCGAGTGGGGCACAGAAATCACCTGGCAGCGGCTGGAGCGGCTGGAGCAGCGGGGCTGTGCAGCGGTGAGGGGAGCGACCTGCCTGGTGACAGGGTCAGAGGTATTCACTATGATACACTTAATCAGTCAGTTACGCAATCAATTTTTCAAAAACAAATCATCCATTTAGACCCTTATATACCCATTTATTCTTCCATTGACCTTGAGATATACATATATAAAACATATTTAATTTTCAGAAAAACACACATTCACTGGATGATGTCATCAGTGATGTCATCAGTGATGTCATTTGAGATGTCATCAGTGATGTCATGAGTGATGTCACTGATCATGTCATGAGTGATGTAATATGTGATGTCATCAGCAGTGCATTGCGGGCGCGCGAGTTATAGTGAGCTGAACTAACTATAACGGGGGAATTTCAATGGTTTTGTACAAGTGAAAAGTCCAGCTAACTATAACACCCCTGAAACCTATGGTTTTTTCAGTGAATTTCTGAGGTTTTTTAAATGCTAATTCCTAACTATAACGTGCCTGAAACCTATGTTTTTTTCTGTGAATATATATATATATATATATATATATATATACACAAATGCATAACCAATAAAGGCATAAAGAAATAGCAACAGATAAAGCATTTCTCACTATTAAAACATAAGCATGATTAAGACATATTAAAAACATTCATGCCAAACAGTAAAAGCATATTTTTGGTAGAAACAGGTGGACAACGGGGAGGCGGTGGGACAGTGAGGAATCCACAGGCAGATACTGTATCCACCAGAAAAATCGTTACTTCTGCCTGTTGATTCCTCACCTTTTGAATAGAATCCTCAAGCCGTACCTCACCCGGAGGAGGGTGTCCACCTGACTAGACCTAAAAATCTTGCAAAACAGATCGAGCAAAATGGCTGTCCTTCCTAACCTCCGAATCTAATAATAATCGAATAATTTTTAGTCTAAATTATATTGAAAATAATACTTTAAAAATAATTTTATTAATAAATTTAGACAAACACTTAAAAGAAAACTTTTATTTATAATTAATTTAAAGATATTTCATACTTTACAAATTACGCCAAAGTCACGACCCCAGTGCGACTTTTCAAAATGGCTACCGGAATACACGCAGGTAGGGTAGGGTAGGGTGTAGGGTGCGCGAAGGGTACGCAATTCTGTATAATATATACATTGTTTTAAATAATGAATATAGTTTTCCTAACTCAAAATTATTCCCATTTTTTATATATATATATATATATATATATATATATATATATATATATATCCAAAAATAATTTCTGACAAGAGGAGCGCCTCAGCCTTTCGGATCGGGGCCCGTCTTCGATGTGTCAGACACCTCCAAAATTCCTCAGGAAACACGCACCATCTGTCTACGTGTAACAGGCCACACCATTGTGCTTGTTGTTCAAATTCTTTATTTCAGGCAGAAAACAGCATGACGCGTTTCGAGGTCAACACCTCTTAATCATATGCCACAGATCAGTGGTGGATTCATTAGCTTTTTAAGTAACATCATTAGACATCGAAGATGGACAAATATCCATGTGTTTAAGTTAAAGAGGCAGTCCGTAAATGTCGGTTTTATACATAAATATCATTTCAAATGAATACCATTTCACAAAGCAGGGATGGTATGTATTGCTTCATATTTAATTTACGAAATAATTCCTTTGTAGGTCAGGTATCACTAGTTTTTCCACTCCTGCTTATTTCATATTGCACTCTGCCATTGCTGGGACCACAATACCCACAACGCCTCAAACAGTGTCTCACAATGTTACATATCTCCGATGATGTTATAGGCAAAACTTCGCTTAATTTTAACTGTGTTCCAACGATGCATAGACTGCCTTCACTCGGATTAGTGCCATATTTTGGCTGCATTCAAATGGTCAGAGAAAAAAAGGAAATTCAGCTACCACCACATTTTTTCATCCAGTTCGTTACTTGCCTTCAAGTCAGTCTTGAACAGCACATCGTGCTTAGGGAAATCCCTTCGGCAAACCCTGGCTGATTACGAGTTCACTTCACAGGTGAGGCGGGCCTCTCATTGTGGCCCTTCCATTCTCCGGTTCCACGAAAAGTGTCTCAGCCGGCGAGCACCCCTTTCAACAAAATCCAAAAATAATTTCTGACAAGAGGAGCGCCTCAGCCTTTCGGATCGGGGCCCGTCTTCGATGTGTCAGACACCTCCAAAATTCCTCAGGAAACACGCACCATCTGTCTACGTGTAACAGGCCACACCATTGTGCTTGTTGTTCAAATTCTTTATTTCAGGCAGAAAACAGCATGACGCGTTTCGAGGTCAACACCTCTTAATCATATGCCACAGATCAGTGGTGGATTCATTAGCTTTTTAAGTAACATCATTAGACATCGAAGATGGACAAATATCCATGTGTTTAAGTTAAAGAGGCAGTCCGTAAATGTCGGTTTTATACATAAATATCATTTCAAATGAATACCATTCTGTGGCATATGATTAAGAGGTGTTGACCTCGAAACGCGTCATGCTGTTTTCTGCCTGAAATAAAGAATTTGAACAACAAGCACAATGGTGTGGCCTGTTACACGTAGACAGATGGTGCGTGTTTCCTGAGGAATATATATATATATATATATATATATGTGTGTGTGTGTGTGTGTGTGTATATATATATATATATATATATATATATATATATATATATATATATAGTAAAAAATCCATAGGATTGAGGTACATTAGACTTACAAATTTTCATTTAAAAAACCTTTGAAGTTCACTGGAAAAACCATAGGTTTCAGGCACGTTATAGTTAGAAAATATAATTGAAAAAAACATAGAAATTCACTGAAAAAACCATAGGTTTCAGGCACGGTAAAGTTAGAAATAAGCATTTAAAAAAACATAGAAATTAACTGAAAAAACCATAGGTTTCAGGAACGTTATAGTTAGTTGGACAATTCTGTCGTACAAAACCATAGAAATTCCGGCGTTATAGTTAGTTCAGCTAAATATAACTCGCGCCCCCGCAATGCACTGCTGATGACGTCACATATTACATCAGGTGAGTACATTTTTCCAATGCATGATGGTGTTCGTAGTTTTGCAATTAAACACATTAAGCCCTTCAGTGAGTTGTCTGCGCAACTGCTTATTTTTCATATTTTTCAAAGCCCTTCAGTGGGCCTCAGGAAACAAATGCCCGGTAAATTTCAAAGAACTGCTGTGCCTTCCGAAGTTAGAAACATTACCAACCCCAGGCCTCTCAATTCATTCCACATGAGGGTGCAATCTTCCACGGCCAGAACTTGCAGTGTTTCAATATCTCAAAGTTGTTCTGCTAGCAAGGACGCACTCCCAGCAGTTCAATTTCACAAGAAATATTTATTCAGAGGGACCGGCAGATTTGCATTCCTGATAAATTGCACCTACGCGTTTCGGAGCCCCCAACTCCTTCTTCCTGGGTGAGAAACAACTGTGCAGGCAAACTACAAACTCTTTTAAAGTCACATGCTCAATTCAAAGCCTTCTAGTGGGTTACAGGTGAGTACCTTTTTCTAATGCATGATGGTGTTCGTAGTTTTGCAATCAAACAAATTAAGCCCTTCAGTGGGTTGTCTGCGCTGCTGCTTATTTTTCATATTTTTAAAAGCCCTCCAGTGGGCCTCAGGAAACAAATGCCCCGTAAATTTCAAGGAACTGCTGTGCCTTACGAAGTTAGAAACATTACTAACCCCTGGCCTCACAATTCATTCCACATGAGGGTGCAATCCTCCACGGCCAGAACTTGCCGTGTTTAAATGTCTCAAAGTTGTTCTGCTAGCAAGGACGCACTCCCAGCAGTTCAATTTCACAAGAAATATTTATTCAGAGGGACCGGCAGATTTGCATTCCTGATAAATTGCACCTATGCGTTTCGGAGCCCCCAACTCCTTCTTCCTGGGTGAGAAACAACTGTGCAAGCAAACTACAAACTCTTTTAAAGTCACATGCTCAATTCAAAGCCCTCTAGTGGGTTACAGGTGAGTACCTTTTTCCAAGGGTTTTGAAAAATATGAAAAATAAGCAGCTGCGCCGACAACCCACTGAAGGTCTTAATTTGTTTGATTGCAAAACTGCGAACACCATCATGCATTGGAAAAAGGTACTCACCTGTAACCCACTAGAGGGCTTTGAATTGAGCATGTGACTTTAAAAGAGTTTGAAGTTTACCTGCACAGTTGTTTCTCACCCAGGAAGAAGGAGTTGGGGGTTCCGAAACGCGTAGGTGCAATTTATCAGGAATGCAAATCTGCCGGTCCCTCTGAATAAATATTTCTTGTGAAATTTAACTGCTGGGAGTGCGTCCTTGCTAGCAGAACAACTTTGAGACATTTAAACACGGCAAGTTCTGGCCGTGGAGGATTGCACCCTCATGTGGAATGAATTGAGGCCCGTGGTTGGTAATGTTTCTAACTTCGGAAGGCACAGCAGTTCTTTGAAATTTACCGGGCATTTGTTTCCTGAGGACCACTGGAGGGCTTTGAAAAATATGAAAAATAAGCAGCTGCACAGACAACCCACTGAAGGGCTTAATTTATTTGATTGCAAAACTACGAACACCATCATGCATTGGAAAAAGGAACTCACCTGTAACCCACTAGAGGGCTTTGAATTGAGCATGTGACTGTAAAAGAGTTTGTAGTTTACCTGCACAGTTGTTTCTCACCCAGGAAGTAGGAGTTGGGGGCTCCAAAACGCGTAGGTGCAATTTATCAGGAATGCAAATCTGCTGGTCCCACTGAATAAATATTTCTTGTGAAATTTAACTGCTGGGAGTGAGTCCTTGCTAGCAGAACAACTTTGAGACATATATATATATATATATATATATATATATATATATATATATATATATATTACCTACTGGCGGTCGCCAGTAGGTAGTTATAGTTAGGACCACGTTTCCATAGGAAAACCTCAACATTCTATTTTGAATAACTTTGGCGCCGGTCGACGAATCCTCGCGAATTTCTCAAAATAGGTGGGGCGCTACGCTCCGCTCCTACCCTGAAAGTCTCGGGGGGATCCGTCAAGCGGGGGCTGAGATAAAAGGGGGGTCCCAAAACGCGTTTTTCCCATGCATTTTTCCATAGGACCTTTAGAACGAGCTACAGCCCGAACGGCTGAACAGAATTACTCAAAATTTGGCAGAGAGGTAGTCCCTAGGTCAAGGAAGTGCCTTTTGTAGGTTTGGTGTAAATCTGTTCAGTAGATTCTGAGAAAATAGCCTTTAAATCAATATATATATCTGAGCCCGCTTACGGTACGCTTACCGTACGCTTACGGTAAGCGTACGGTGGCGTGCGCGAGCGCGATTCTGATTGGCTCTTAGATCTTAGTAAACATTCGAATCGGCCGAAACCAGGAAGCGGCGGCCACCATTTTGTGTATTTCACTCTGAAAAAAAAGAGTGAAAACAAGGAAAGGGGGCAATGAGGAGAGTTACAGACCCCCTAACATGTGTAAGGGGGTCAAAGAAGGACAGAAAAGTACAAAAAAAACATTTATTGATTTAAAAAAAAATCACGGGGTACGCGTACGGTAAGCTTACGGTAAGCGTACGGTAGAAAAAAAAAAAAAAAAAAATGAAAATCAGATTTAAGTGTTTAGATATTAGGGGGCTCTAAAAAGAGCCGTTGTGTTTATGAAATGATTTTTTAGTGGTACCTACAAGTAAGTACCGATGCAGAGTCTAAGGTTCAAGAGGAAGACTCTGTTCCCTTCATCATTGAAGTGCACACCATCTCCTCTATAAATGTCTTGCATGTCATAACGCAAGTTGTTGTGGTAAATGGCACCCATACCATAGTCACGGAGGAAAGCAGAAACAGATTTGTTGACGTGCTTTCTTGCTTTGTCATCGCACCGCGTGCCCACCGTGCGTGCACGGCACTAACTGCGTAAAGTGGGCGCGCGGTGCGCGAAGCGCACCGCGTGCTCACTGTGCGCGCACGGTGCGCGAAGCGCACCGTGCGCGCACGGAACAAACTGCGTTAAGTCGGCGCGCACGCCACGAATGGCGTAAAGTAACTTAGCATTTAAAAAACCGTACAAATTCACTGAAAAAACCATAGGTTTCACACACGTTATAGTTAGGAATTAGCATTTAAAAAACCTTGCAAATTCACTGAAAAAACCATAGGTTTCACACATGTTATAGTTAGCGGAAATTTTACTGATAAAACACCAATGAAATTCCCCCGTTATAGTTAGTGCAGGCAACTATAACTCACGCGACCGCAATCTTCTGCTGATGACATATGTGTCTTTATGAAAAAAAAATATTTGTAATATATGTATAGCTAAAAATGTATGGAAGAAGACATGGGCAAATAAGTGTCTAAATACAGTATTAGCATCAGCAGAGGATTGCGGTCGCGTGAGTTATAGTTGCCTGCACTAACTATAACGGGGGAATTTCATTGGTTTTTTATCAGTAAAATTTCCGCTAACTATAACATGTGTGAAACCTATGGTTTTTTCAGTGAATATATATATATATATATATATATATTATCTACTGGCGGTCGCCAGTAGATAGTTATAGTTAGGACCGTGTTTCCATAGGAAATCCGCAACATTCTATTTGGAATAACTTTAGCGCCGGTCGACGAATCCTCGCGAAATTTTCAAAACTAATGGGGCGCTACGCTCCGCTCCTACCCTGAAAGTCTCGGGGGGATTCGTCAAGCGGGGGCTGAGAAAAAAGGGGGGTCCCAAAACACGTTTTCCCCATGCATTTTCCCGTAGGACCTTTAGTCCGAGCTACAGCCCGAACGGCTGAACAGAATTACTTGAAATTTGGCAGAGAGGTAGTCCTCAGGTCAAGGATGTGCCTTTTGTAGGTCTGGTGTAAATCTGTTCAGTAGGTCCTGAGAAAATAGCATTTAAATCAATATATATATATCTGTAAGCGCGCTCCGTGCGCTTACCGTAAGCTTACCGTACGCGTACGGTGCCGTGCGCGAGCTCAATTCTGATTGGTGGTTACATGACTGTAAACATTCGAATCGGTTGAAATCAGGAAGTGTCGGCCGCCATTTTCTGTCTCTCGCACTGAGAAACAAAGGTGGGGAACGTGAAAAGGGGGCAACGAAGAGAGTTGCAGACCCCCTAGTGTTTGTCAGGGGGTCCAAGAAGGACCCAAAAGTACGAAAAATACATTTAATAATTAAAAAAAAAAATTGCGGCGTGCGCGTACGGTAAGCTTACCGTACGCGCACGGGAAAAAAAAATAAAAAAATAAAATAAAGAAGTAACAATCACATTTATTAAATAAATTAAAGGACCCACAAGGGAGACAAAAACAAATGTTACTGTGTAAAAAAAGGCGAGGCGCGCACGGCATGGACGGCGCAACGTGGGCGCTCGGTGCGCGAAGCGCACCGAGCGCCCACAGCGCGCGCACGTGCGCGAAGCGCACCAAGCGCGCAGGGTGTGCGCACAGTGAAAAACCAGAAAAAAAAAAAAAAAAAAAATACATAACTTAGCATTTAAAAAACCGTACAAATTCACTGAAAAAACCATAGGTTTCACACACGTTATAGTTAGGAATTATCATTTACAAAACCTTGCAAATTCACTTAAAAAACCATAGGTTTCACACAAGTTATAGTTAGCTGTACATTTCACTCGTAAAAAACCAATGAAATTCCACGTTATAGTTAGATCAGGTAACTATAACTTGCGCGACCGCAATCCACAATGTGTAATTTCAGATGTCATCATTGATGTCATGAGTGATGTCACTGACCATGTAATGAGTGATGTAATATGTGACGTCATCAGTAGTTTATTGTGGGCGCGCAAGTTATAGTTACCTGATCTAACTATAACGTGGAATATATATATATATATATATATATATATATATATATATATATATATATATATATATATTCACTGAAAAAACCATAGGTTTCACACACGTTATAGTTAGGAATTAGCATTTAAAAAACCTTGCAAATTCACTGAAAAAACCATAGGTTTCACACATGTTAAAGTTAGCGGAAATTTTACTGATAAAAAACCAATGAAATTCCCCCGTGATAGTTAGTGCAGGCAACTATAACTCACGCGACCGCAATCCTCCGCTGATGCTAATACTGTATTTAGACACTTATTTGCCCATGTCTTCTTCCATAAATTTTTAGCTATACATATATTACAAATATTTTTTTTTCATAAAGACACATATGTCATCAGTAGAAGATTGCGGTCGCGTGAGTTATAGTTGCCTGCACTAACTATAACGGGGGAATTTCATTGGTTTTTTATCAGTAAAATTTCCGCTAACTATAACATGTGTGAAACCTATGGTTTTTTCAGTGAATTTGCAAGGTTTTTTAAATGCTAATTCCTTACTATAACGTGTGTGAAACCTATGGTTTTTTCAGTGAATTTGTACGGTTTTTTAAATGCTAAGTTACTTTACGCCATTCGTGGCGTGCGCGCCCACTTAACGCAGTTCGTTCCGTGCGCGCACGGTGAGCACGCGGTGCGCTTTGCGCACCGCGCGCCCACTTTACGCAGTTAGTGCCGTGCACGCACGGTGGGCACGCGGTGCGCTACGCGCACCGCGTGCCCCCGTTACGCTAGATGGGCCATGTACGCACGATGCGCTTCGCGCACCGTGCGCACATGGAGGACATATGATGCACTTCGTTTTGAAAGGTAATATTTTAATTTTTTAACACCTGTTATAAGCTATGCACAAATGGTGCCCTTCGGGCACCATTTGCACACGGGGTGGGGAGAATGTGGATAATTTTTTTTTTTAAATATTTTTTTACCGTACGCGTACGGTAAGCGTAATCAGCTAAATTAGCGAAAAAATAAAAATTCCGTTTTTGGCCTTGGGGGATGTTTGGGGACTCCCTCAACATGGCTAGGTGCTTTGGAGCTGTCCAAACAGCCCCTTTACATGTTTTTGTCCTTTGTTTTTTAATCCACACTATCAGTGCGAGAGAGAAAATGGCGGCCGCCGCTTCCTGGTTTCGGCCGATTCGAATGTTTATTAAGATCTAAGAGCCAATCAGAATCGCGCTCGCGCACGCCACCGTACGCGTACGGTAAGCGTACCGTAAGCGCACCGTAAACTGGCTCAGATATATATATTGATTTAAAGGCTATTTTCTCAGAATCTACTGAACAGATTTACACCAAACCTACAAAAGGCACTTCCTTGACCTGAGGACTAACTCTCTGCCAAATTTCTAGTAATTCTGTTCAGCCGTTCGGGCTGTAGCTGTGTCTAAAGGTCCTATGGAAAAATGCATGGGAAAAACGCGTTTTGGGACCCCCCTTTTATCTCAGCCCCCGCTTGACGAATCTCCCCGAGACTTTCAGGGTAGGAGCGGAGCGTAGCGCCCCACCTATTTTGAAAAATGCGCGAGGATTCGTCGACCGGCGCAAAAGTTATTCAAAATAGAATGTTGCGGATTTCCTATGGAAACGTGGTCCTAACTATAACTACCTACTGGCGACCGCCAGTAGGTAATATATATATATATATATATATATATATATATATATATATATATATTTATATATATATATATATGTTTCTATGCCTACGTGAATATATATTAGACTTTATGAAAAAATGTGCATTTCAACTGCTATGTAATCTGATTCATATCTATATTAGCAAGAAATGGCAGGGAGGAGTTAATATCATATTTTTATTTTTTGAGAAGAGCACACTTAATTACCCTCTCACTTTCGAAAACACATATGATTTCATTAATAAAGACACACATATACAGTGACACATAAACAATTATCAACATATAATTCCACATAGAGAACCTGTGAGACAAAAATATACAAAGAAAATAAATATATCAAAATACAAACAACTCACGTTGCCACTATCCCTAACAATTATTACTTGTGTCCACCATTTAGTCAGGGTGATACACTGAGAGGTAGTCTCAGTTGACATGCAAGGCAAAAAGGGTAGATTATTTCCTATCGCTCATATTATGTCAACAAACAATATTTAAGACACTCTTGATATACTCCAGACTCCTCCTACATAGATGTTGACGCGGACGCGTTTCAGCCTTAAATTTTCTTCAGGCCTCTTTAGGACAGGGGTAATAGTGCAGACACTACATAAATAAAAATAATAAATATACATGTATATCTGATTCGCCATTTCTGACTTGTTATGTGTGAAAAGCATGCTGGCTCTATTAGACAAAAGCCTGTGTATTAAAAAACAGCTACAGTGCCACCAAACCAGTGCAGGGGTTGCAAATTTCAGTCCGCTGGTCTATCAATAAATCAAGTCAGTGCGGTAACACAGGGTGCCTTGCCCATAGCACCAGGTGACCACGACACCAAAGGGTACAGAGAGGGACTCTCCGGGAGTGTGCTTGAGATGTGCGCATCTATAACCAAGGTGTCCCAAGAATTTCATCATCAACACATTATAAGAAGTACTGCAATAATCCTCTCTGTAACATACATCGATGCATACACCGGTCAAATAAACTCTCAGATCGCGTCAATCTTGCCTATGTGTGTGTCTCCCACACGAGGTCTATCCTCCTAAAAACAACAATATAAGCACATTTATAAAAGGGCTACAATATGTGGGGCGACCACTAACTCGCTGTCTCACTGTGCTCTTGCACTGTGAACTCACCTCTCCTACACGGGGGTTTGTCCTTCCTTCATACGTACAACTTGCTTCAATTCACTCCGGGATCACTCGCTGTTTCCCTGGTGCAAAAACAAAATCAATTGAATGGCTACTTCTCAAAGCGTAAAAAACTCCTTATCTCCCTTTTTCTACCTCCTCCGTATTCACTTACTTTAAACTTTAGTCTTCCGCAGTCCTAACAATTTCTTCATAACGCCACACCGTCTGCGTATGACAGAGACTGGGTAGCTCTCTTCCCGGTTTAAATCACACAAATAGACGTCATCACAGGAAGTCCGAAAATAGAAAGCGGACTAACTAATTCCTCTGTGACTAGAGCGCGTACCCTTTAGCGCGTCTCGTGGGTATCTATAGAACGTAAGTGATAATGCTGCTCGCTCGCCTGGTCTTTGTATGTTCTAAAATATATATAAGCGAAGGAACATATATATTTATAAAATCTTATATTGTGGTGGCCCTTCGCAAATAATCCGAACTGAAACCCAAAACCACAATCATGCGAGAAATGTTAAACAGGTTCTAAATAGTGGGGGAACAATTCACCCTCATGAAACCAAAATTAAAGAGATACGTATTATAGAATGGACTATACATCTTTGCTATAGTTCCGTGTTCTAGAGTACGTTCTAAGATGGCTGTCTGCAAAATCAGGCGTATCTTTAAGAACTCCGGTAGCCTATGCAGCCTCGCTAGAAGAACGTATATAATAAAATATCAGTATGATGCACTTGTCACACTTACTAATACATTATCTGGATTCCTAGAAAAACGGCCACAGTGCCCCAACTGAGGGACATAAGAAATAAGAGCTGAGGGGCTAAACAAACGACACTGTTAAAGGGTTTTTTTTGTCGAGGAAACTAAGGTGTCACGCGGGGTACAAAAACACCCATTATATCACGTGGTATGAAATGGAGGGTGGTCATGGTCAATACCGCTTAGACCAATAATATACGCCAGCATGCTTCATACACATCAGGTTCGCAATCTTGGTCAACCATCTATATACATATATATACTACTACATTTTGTGATGAATTATATACAATGTAATCAAGCATACTCCTGAGCCTACATTTTAAAACATAATTTCTATTATAATAACTAAATCCTGTCAGCTTCATCCTTGCAGAATTTGGTCATGTGTAACAATCGACCTACATTAACATCAGATGTGGTAACATGTCTGATTTAGGTCAAGTTTGTCCTAACATATTATCCAGATGTCCCATTAATAATTTTCTCAAATCATAATAGTGCCCAAATCCAATCCCGATCATTCAGTCCTTCACTCGATGTATGATACTTTTCTATCATACGGCCCTCTAGCCGATTGAGATTCATTTGTGAAGTGGTTTTATTATGTGCTTTCACCACTATTAACACTGACCACCTTAAATCATTTTCATTGTGGCCTTGCTGTTCAAAATGTGGGACCAAGGGTGCCCCTTGTTTTTTACAACGAATGCGTGACTTGTGTTGTAATACTCTCATCTTGACCGCTTGAGTAGTTTGCCTGATATACACTTTACCACAAGGGCATATTATAGAGTAAACTAAATTTTTTGTATTGCAGTTCGATAAACTCAATTGTGTATGTTGCTTGTTATTGATCTCGATACATTTAGAGTCTTTTGTATATGGGCAAGCTGAGCAATTGTTACATCTATAGTGCCGTGTGACTGCTGGTAGGCCTGATAGGCCCCTTAAATCTTTCCTTGTTGTTTGGGCATGTGATGCTCTCACTAGATGTTTCCCTAAGTTTTTTCCTCGTCGGAATGCAAATAAAGGCCTTGGTATATTTAGGTGTTCTATCAACCGCAAGTTCCGCAAAATGATTTGTTTTTACCTTATTAGCCTTGGGATTAAATGTGAGTACACATGTCAGCTGTTCTGAGTCTTGTTTAGCTTTGGGCACGAGGAGACATTCGCGAGGAGTGAACCATGCTCTTTTCAAAACCCCCCGGACAAGTGTCTTTGGGTAACCCCTTGCTGTTAATTTTTCTTGTAAAATTTCGGCATTCCTAAAGTAATCATTCTTCTCGGTGCAGTTTCGTCGAACTCGCAGAAACTGCCCGTACGGTAGATTATCTTTAAGATTTCTGGGGTGGCCAGAGGTGTATTCTAAGAGAGTGTTAGGATCAGTTACCTTAGTATATAAGTCAACCTCTAGTTTCCCATTTTTGTCAATCACCCACACATCTAGAAAGTTGATTTGAACATTACTCGAAGTTTTGGCAAACCGGAGATCCTCTGTGCGGGAGTTGAGCCACACATGGAACTGTTCCAGTTTTTCCTGGGTCCCATTCCATATCATGAAGACATCTTCGATGAAGCGTACCTATTCAATGATGTTAGTATTGAATGGGGACGTCTCATCAAAGATGTATTGCCATTCGAAATAATCCATAACTAGATTTGCTATTTCTGGGGCGAAGCAGCACCTCATTGCCACGCCCTTGATTTGTAGGAACAGATCATTTTTGAAAGCAAAGAAATTGTTTTTTAGACAAATCCGGGCTAAAGCTGTCAAAAATTCGGTTGGCACCTGGTGGGGTCTAGGTCTGGTATCAAGCACCATGGTCATGAACACCATTGCTTCCTCTTGTGGTATGTTAGTATACAAACTTCCGATGTAGACAGTGACCAACAACTGTCGGTCTCTGTCAAACATCAAATGCTCTACCTTAGAGATCAGATCCATCGTATCTCTCACAAATGCTTTGGTTTGGGCCACAAATGGTTTTAAGAACACATCGATGTACTTCGCCAAAGGTTCCAATATTGAACCGCATGCCGAAATAATCGGCCTACCAGGCGGGAGTGTCACATTTTCATGTATCTTTGGAAGTACATATATTTTAGGTGCTTTCTGGATTGTAAAATTTAAATATTTGTGTTCCTTTTCACATAAATACCCAGACTCTAAAGCCTCCGTGATCAAATATAGAATTTGTGCTTTCAACCGTGCTGAAGGATTATCATTAATGGGACGATAATGTTCCTGATTCCCCAATTGACGCATAATTTCTTCGTCATATTTATTACTGTCCCATAATACGATCCCCCCTCCCTTATCGGCTGGTTTAATTACCGTAAGGGGATTTTCAGCTAGATTTTTTAGTGCCTCCTGTTAATTTTTAGTGAAATTGGATTTATAAGAAATCCGCTTGGTATTCAATGTATCTATTTCCTGTAATATCTGGTCTTCAAACACTATTACTTCGTCCGGCATGGCCGTTCGTTCTGGGCAGAAGGGTGATTTTTACTTAAGGCCACTGATGTTCCTCTCTGTAGCTTCATTGAATTCTGAAAAAAAAGACCTTAAGTCTGATTTTATGTAAAAATTGTAGAACCTCTGTCTTTGTATCTACTGGATCTTGTACCCTTTAATCTGATTCAAGCATGTGAATCTATGAAAGACCTAATATTAAGAGTAAGAAAATAAGTTACTTACCTGTATCTGTAGTTCTCCAGGATTAAATCTTGTATAAATTGACATGCGACCGACCCTCCTCCCCTGGGAAGCTCACCTTCTCTTTGAGTGGGAGTTTATCCACACTCATGCTCTCAAACTCTGAGGGACTGGAGCTTCTCACATGAGTGTTCCAAAGGGTGGTGCAATCTGATTGGTTAGAACTTAAGTTTAGTGTCTTTTTTTTAAAATTGACTAAGATATGTTAATAAAGTGAAGAGCCTAAGGCCTTTCTAGTCTATTCCTATAATTGCACTGCTTTTCTAAGGTACCGTGGGACTCCCATCTCGATGACAGGGAAAGATTAAAGCATTGGAATCTATAAAAGAATCCAATACTGGAGAACTACAGTTACAGGTATGTAACTTATTTTCCTTCTCTTGTTACGCCTGGGTCTGGAAGGCGTACCATTTTGACACAATCCCAGGTTTACAACTCTTTGTAAATCTGGGAATGCAACAAAATCCATGGGTGGATGCGTGGGAACGAATAAATGACGTTACAACGCATGCAATTATAACGCATGCTTTTCAAATGCAATTTTTACATCGCAACTACCATGACATTGCATGAGTTTACAGTGCATGCCATTACAATGCATTTTTAAAAACTACCAATACAACGCATTCCATTACAAAACATACCATTACAATGCATACCATTACAACGCATAAGACTTTTAGGCCACTATTAGGGTAAGTGTTGGATAGTGTAGGAGTAAAAATTACTATTCCCACTCCAGTGAGTGCAACAGTAGGGTAATTGTAGGATAGTGTAGGGGTTAAAATTACTAAATGTTGGATACTGTAGGGGTAAAAACCACTATTCCCACTCGAGTGAGTGCAACAGTAGGGAAAGTGTTGGATAGTGTAGGGGTAAAAATTACTAGTCCCATGTACCCCAAAATCCATACCCACCATAATACTAAAACAATCTCCATTACTTACCTTATAATGCGTTGTAATGGCGTGTGTTGTAATGGTATGTGTTCTAATGGCATGCGTTGTAATGAGATGCGTTGTAATGACATGCATTGTAATGGTATGCGATGTAAAGGCAGTTGCGTTGTAAAGTTAGGTTGTTGTAATGACTGCATTGTAATGGATGTTTCCTGTGGGAACACCCACGATCTACCCATGGAATGCCTCCCTGCCACAAGGTAGCGCAAGGGAGCAAAATGGGCTGCCTTGCGTTACTTTGAATTTATTATACCACTGAGATCCATGCATGGTGGCTTTGTGCGGCTTAGTAAATCACAGTTAAGGGCGTGTATTCCCTTGCGTGATGCATTGTTAATGCAAGCCCTTAGTAAATCTGGCCTCAGTGTGGGATCTTCCTTTCTGATTACCATGTCTTGCTGAAAACACATTCCACGCTACATATGTGAAGAACCTAGGAGGGAATCTTGACTCATTTGTTATTGTCTAATCACATTAATATGTTGGTCAATTTGTGCATCTTTCAACTCCGGGATGATCAGAGTATTCCATTACTGATGAATGCATTTTTTGAGCCACCCTGTGATGCTTTGGCTCCTAGTGAAATGGACACTGGCCTTACAATGCGCTTACAGGATGCAGTCCCACCCTCAGTGGCTGCTGTGGGAACTGGATGAAATCACCTTTGATCCATAAACATGCTCCGTGTTGCACCTCTGGGAATGTCGTCTGCTGGCACAAGCAATAGCATTGTTGCGTGTACTACTCAGAACACATAAACAATTGCCTTTTCCTTGTGGTAAGATTCTTTTGGTCTGTTTTTAAACAAAATTGATCAAAACGGCTATTTGCTTTATCTTTCTAGGTACCATGGCTTTCTGGGTGCTTGGGATTTTAAAAAAAGTATTATAACTTCAAAGCTTTTATATGAATATTTTAAGAGAAATCTTAGTTTTAGATGTTTTAAGAGTAGTTTTTAAACTTTTTTACCTTTGCTTCATTATGGCTTTTTTATGTATCGACCCTTAGAATGAGGAGTGGGTGTTATGGGCCCAGGTTAGGCCCATGTAGTGAAGTGGGTAATTTCTTACATTGTTCAATTTTTCACAATAACATTTCTGCACTTACCTTTTGCACATATTTGCGTGCACAACAATGTTGGATTAGTTTCTCTGAAACTACTTTGTTTACACATTTAGCTTCGCACAACATTATCACGATGCGTCGAACACCATGTACAAGCCCCTTCTACGCACCATGTACAAATGTCGTTCTATCTTCATCCACGGGGCGACAGGGCTATCTACATATCAATAACATCACATCGCAAGGCTGCTTTCTATCATAAATGAAAAGCATCCCAAAAGATTAGCAGAGGAGGCACTTCACCTGACACTGAGTGTCCCTGCATGCTGAGACCTCACCATGCAGAGGTCTGACATCTTCGTGAGCGGGTATCCAGTTCATGACCAAGACAGGCTCCTACATTTTCTCCTGCCAGGTAATGGGGTTGGATCGTCCCTTTTGGGGATTCTTGGCTTCACACCTACACGCACTCTAGGTACACTCAGAGTAGGGGTTGAATATTAGGAGCACGCCAGGATTACTGCCTTGTTTATATGCCTGCATATATACACTGTTTTAGCACCATGGTTGAACCGTATCTACTATTTACGCTTTAGGTTCTTGTAATCACTTTCTTCTGCTTCTGTCTACTGATTATGGCAGCCCTTATATTTTTTACAAGAATAACATTGGTCCAATAAATATAATGAACACATCCCACTGTGTATTCTCTGTATATCTCTCTGAGCACAAGTAATCACAGGTGACTGGGCAAAAGGTTCTGATCTCTTTCCACAATCCCTGAGGGGTCAGGGTTGTCGTGTTCAGTGGTTGCCTGAAACCATTAACTCTCTGGTAAGGTTAGGGGGTCTTACAGTGGCACGGTGAGCTAGCTGGTCTCTAGGCCAACATATCCTGCAGGGTGCCCGGAATCAGTCTAGGCACCTCACCCAAAGATTGTGTTGTCCAACAAACTCACCGGTCCTTCGGATTAGTGAGAACTACACGACATGGCACCGCCATTGTTGGTTGGCTTCTCATTTAATGGTCTAGCTGAGTACTTCAGTTGTGCTTTGCGCAGAGACCCCTACTCACCTCCAAACCTGCGACGTCCATGGTGGGAAGATAAATCCGCCTCAGCTAAGGAGGTATACCCTATGTATTGGCTGTAGATTATTCATGCTTGAAGGATAAAAATTTTCCCACATTGTGTAAACCCTATCTAAATAAATAAATGTAATTAATTCATTTTTCCTGAACAAGGTGAGGACATTAAAGAACAAGCAGTTAGACTAAATATTACAGAAAATTGCAGACATGCAGTTACTATGAAAGTATTACATTATGGCCTTCGGGCAACAGCTAGGGATGTTTTCTTCATGGTCGAGGCACACAAAGCACTCATAACAGAGGTATTCTATTCTTGGGTTAAATTCCCGGCTGTGGATGCACACACTCAATTGTTTCACACTTACATAAAAGAGAAAACACCAGAGGAATACTTTCCATATATAGACATAGAAATTCCGTTAACTTACCAAGAACACATAAATTGGTTTAAAAGCGCCCTCCCCATTACTTTTGAAAATGTGAGGCTCAGTCCGCTCAGTAAAGAAGGAGCAACTTAGCCGGTCTTAGCTGCTTATACACTGCATACTAATCTTGCTAATTTAGATGCAGCAAAAATAACACCACCATACAGGGACTTAGTAAAGATCTGCAGAAATCTCACACAGTATATTATGCGAACACTGACAGTTAACCATGTGCAGATGGCTCAGGCTGCACAACCACAATTGGCTACCACGGGTATCAGCCCCCAAACCCTGAACGCGTAATAGGAAAGATTCCCACCAGTCGGGAGCAAATTCTGTTCTGGATAGCACAGAAAACAAGCCAGCTTGAAGCAGTTTTTCCCAAATAGGGGCCAGCAGGACAAACACAGAATATGAACAATTTGCTTGCCAGTGGGCATGGCTCTCCCAGTGGAAGATTGTGCCACTTGGGGTACAGTCTTTGCTGCCTTTTACACTAGAACTCATGGTACCCCTTCAATTGCAGTTTTACCTGAAGTACTGAAACAAGTACAGAAGGAGTACGGAGCAACACCTGCCCCAGAATTGGGGATGAAACTTATGGACAATTTTGCCGCGGTATCAGCTATTATGTTAAATACCATAAAGGGGGAGGCGGCAGCATTGGCTATACACCATGCCTGAGGGAGTTCACTCCTGCACAGCAGGAGTAGGAATTGCCTAAAATTATCGAAGAAACCTATGCTGCGCTGGGTTGAGATAATATGAAAACCAGACCCGGGAAACCACAGGTTAAGAGTAATTCTGTAAAGGGTAACACCAAGCAAGCACCCAATTATTCCAAGAAAAAATGGGTCAATAAACAAAAAATATAAACAATACAAGATACAATCACGGGGTGGGTCTCCTCAACAAGAAAACACTGACAAGAAATATAATTTAAGAAACAATGATAAACTTAGAAAGCCTGACATGTATTAGGATACTGACACAAGTTCCTCTCATTCCTTCCAGGATTCATATGATATACGTTCAGAGAGAAGTGGATGGTCAGAGCACAGATCAGAAAAGCTTGTGAAGCCGAAAAGGGAAACACATCATACTTCAGACTACATCCTTAAAAAAAGAAGACAAACAAAAAACTCCTAAACCTCAATTCAAAAAGAAGAAGGTAGCAGAAATTAAAATAAGACATGCCCAAGCTACTGAGGACCATGCTTCTGAAGGGAGAGTGGGCTGTGACGATGCTGGACAGCGCGGCAGAAGGCACAATAACTCTCTGGAACCTGATGACTTATCTGGTGGTAGCAGCGATAATGAGGATATCATAGTGGAAACACATGTTACAAGAGTAAGCGTCCCACATCATCTATACGAAATACCGTTCCAAATGGAGGGGGACATACCCAGAAATATCAAGGCTCTCTTTTGGGAGAAAATATGGTTACAATAATCTTTTGGATGAAAAGGATTGGCCACCTGAGTTCGTAATGGAGTGCTTACTGGGAGAAAGGGTAATTTTACCAACTTTCTCTGACTTTGTTCCAAAATCAGTTAAACTTTCATACGTGCAGCAATGGGCATTAGAGCTAGCTCCTGCACTATACTGCAATCATGTTGGGTGAGATGATGAGTCACCTCATCACGAAATCCCATTAAAATCACTCCCTCAACACCAGAGACAGTACCAAATAAAACATGAAGCTAAAATCAAGTTAGGGAAATCCTAGAACAACTTGAATACAAGAGTGAAATAGAAAATTACACCTTATCCATGAATAATCCCTTGTTTCCCGTAATGAAACGGGACAATATATATAGTCTAGTTTTAGACTACAGGCATTTGAACAATTCCGCATGCACAATTGCAGTACAAAATGCACTGAGTGCCGCACTAATGAATAACATTACAAAACAACATAGTATATCTCAAATGGATTTTTCTGCCAGAACATAGCGCTGGAAGCAGATATTTGACAGCATTCTCAGCGCTAAGTTTACAGAGTCAATTTTGCTATTTATCTCAAGGGTATCAGCACAGCCCTGGGCTGTTCTCAGCGAGGATAACAGAGTTACTTCAAAATTTTGATGAGGAGGCATTGTCCTATGTAGATGATATTTATCTGATGAACAATGAGTTAATGTGACACATGGCTAAAGTTAACCACATAATTCTTGGGTTTGCTCACCTAAGCTACAAACGTAATTTAAAAAAATAAACAATTGCCACCCTCAATGTCCTATTTCTGGGCTACGAGCTGTCAAATTAAGGCAAAAGCCAAGCAGCACATTTTGTTAGAAAAATGCACATTGCTCCAACCTCCAACGCCTCTTAAAAGACTACAGTCCATTTTAGGATTGCTGAATTTTGGCAGAACATACATTCCATACAAGCTGACATTATTGCTTCCAAACATTTGCACACAAGTGTAAACACAACTAACCATGGTGATCCGTGTAGTCGCCGAACACACCTATATCACTTTCAATGAAGGTGAGACGGACCTATTGCATATAAATCACATTTGTACACAAAAGCTGAAATGCGTTTTGTACCCACTGAGAAAACTCTCACAGTGGTACAAACTGCTGTAGTGAGAGAGATAGAGAGCACTAGCTCAGAGTAAGCGCATAATTGTCATGACCAGTACCGACCTTAGAGGCCATTTCTAAAGCAAGCCTTCCGAATGACCAAGCATTACATTCATAATGGATTCAATGGGCTAACTCTCTCACTGCAAAAGATGTAGACTACAGATTCGATTCTACACTACAAACACAAGCATTCCTGCAGTACGAACAACAAGAATATCCTCTGCCGAATGAATTAATGCCTCTAGATCGATATGAATATATCATTTATACCAATGGATCTGCTCAGGCTTCCGTAGGGGCACAACACCAATATTCGGTGGCATGCACAATCATAAAGAGGCACATGCATGACGGAAAGTTCTGTCCTAAAAAAAACACACACTCAGTCCCTAGGGGACTGTACAGCACAGCTGGCAGAGCTCATAGCCCTAATACTGGCACTACAAAGTACGGATCATGAAATCCCCACTCTTATAGTGTGTGAGTCATACTACTGTGTCCAGTCCTATAATAAAAAATTTCACTATTGGGGCCAAAATGGCTTTTGAGATTCCAAGGTTTCCCAATCATGTACACGCTGCTTTGGGAACAGGTGGCAAAGCTGAAGGAATGCTTGCCAAGGCTCATGTTATCCACACATTGAGTCATCAACATGCTGGCTCCCACGTTGAAGGGATTTCCATGGCTTCTGAGCTTTCCACTCAAGTACTCCTTCAAGTTAGATGCACAAAACATTCCATATGCCAGTATTCCAGGAGTGGGGGATAGACTATTGACATACACAGATCGCAGATTGGAAATAATACTAGCTGCACACGAGGGTCTGGATTCAGCATTCACAGGGGCTACTGCTACAGTCTTCTTACTGAAGCAGCACTATTGGTGGCCAGGTCTAACGAAACAGACCAATGACTTTGTCCTCAAATGCAACATCTATTAGCAGATGAAGGGTTCCACCATAGCACGTCCTCCACAGACACCTCTATTGATTTCAGACAAGTCTCTAGCGGTTGGTTATTTCTGCGGTCCCTTACACTCAGATGGGGCTTACAAGTACATCTTGGTGGCAGTGGGTTCATGCTCCAGATTCCTGTGAGTTTAGCTGCAGCGCTTGGCTGACACTCGAACTCTTATAAAGGAATTGAGAGTTTTCATCAAGACATACGCAATTGTCACACTACATTCTGACCAGGGTCTGGTGTTTAGCTCTCGGGCTTACAAAGACATCATGGGAAGTTAGGGTATGGCATTGCAGTACTACTCCCCCTACCATCCCAAGGTAAAATTCGGTAGTTGAAAGGAAAAACCGTGACTTAAAGCAGTCCTTAACAGCAAAGATATTAGGCTCAGCAGGCAGGTGGACCAATCACTTATATCGGATCCAGAGGGTACTCAATAACATGCCAAGAAAATCCCTAGGGGGTCGTACTCCATATGAACTCCTGTTTGGTGTGAGAATGTGGGTACCAGATCTCCATCATATCAGCACAGTGGCAGCAGAAACCTCATTTGACATCAATGAACATTTGGCTGTTTTACAGGAACACAATGAATTCCGGAGTGCTAAAAGCAACATCCAAGTAAAACACCCTGCCACTGGAGAAGTGAAGGTCGTACCAGGAAGAACTGCCTGGGACCCGAAGATTGGGGCGCTAGTCAGCAAGAAGGTTGTGGACAACAAAGAAATTGGCCCATCTTACAGAGCGCCTGTACCTGTCCTGGCTCTTGAAGGTACCAAAACTGTACTTCTTCTGCCCCTTACCGGTCGCAGAGACAAAAGATTTGTCTACATTGATCTGATATACCACACTATGTGGCCGATTCTCAACAGTAGGCCACATAGGTTCTCTTCCAGGGGATCCTCATCAATAGTCATAAGCACTGAATATTCCCGCCCATGTGCGGGGACCCCGGGAATAATAAAATTATATATGAAAAACACATATATATACAGCTCTGTATATGTATAAACATATATTATTTTTTCCAAGCCAATGCAGCCCCCATAGTAGGTTAGACAATGTAGATATAAATATCCAATAACACACCATAGGTATAATAATACACCTAAATCTCTCTCTTTTTGAGAAAGAAAAGAAAACACTGTGCCAAACACAGATCCACAAAACATTGTTAGCCTGCAGTCTGCTTTGCAATACAATACCATAGAGACTGAAAAGCCTTGTACAGGTAAAAACTGGCACCGTGCCTTTAAGGCAGCCCTGATTCCAATATCCCATCATGCCTCAGGGGTGACAGTTGGGTCAGTTGTCCTTTCCGGCTCCTTCTGTCAGGACCCTGGAATTCAGCTCTCTTCAGTTTTGACTTTCTAGTCAAGAATTGCTAGTTTTCTAGTGAATTTTTTGCTTCATCTTAATTATCTCCTTTTGGTGAAGCATTTTTTCTGATTTGCTGATAGATTTCAAAACTTTTTTCTGTCAGAATATGCCTTCCTTGTACAAGCCCTGTCCATCCTGTGGCAAAAAGAAGGCTTCTTCGGATACTCACGATGTGTGTATCCTCTGTCTACCGGACTCTCATTCTCCTGTTTCCTGTCGACATTGTAAGGACCTTTCTAAGAGGACTTTGAAAGAAAGGAAGAGAATTAGGCTTCATGGCCTTTCTGAAATGCGGTCGACGTCGAAGCAGTTGATCCCTGTGTGTTCTCCATCGGCGTCGGGCTCAGCGTCAAAGACTCCAGCGCCGGGATCGTTGTTGAGAGGTGAGGAGGCCAGGGAGACTCATGCTTTCAAGAGAAAATCAACGTCGATGCAAGATCCGGCGGCGAAACGCATTTGTTCGTCGTCGAAAACTTCGCCGTCGAGGAGATATCGTTCGGCGTCGAAGGAGAAACATCATCGTTCGACGTCGAAGTCAACATCTAGACGGAAGTCGACGTCGAAGGAAAGAAGGTCGACGTCGAAATCTACTTCAAGGCGAAGATCGCCGTCAAAAGAACACGGGCGATCATCGACGTCGAGACTTGATTCGCCGTCGAGGGAGAAGCGATCGTCGTCGAAGACATTGCCGACGTCGAGACGAAGATCGTCGTCGGAGCATGAATCGACGTCGAGGCGGTCGCCTCCGTCTGGATCGACGTCGAGGCAGGCGCCTCCGTCTGGATCGACGTCGAGGCAGGCACCACCGTCGTTAAAGATGTCCATGACGTCGGCGATGATACAGACGTCGAGGCGAAGTTCCCCGTTGGGATCTAGGCCTCCGTCCAGGAGAAGCCCTCCGTCGATGACAAGGCTCTCGACGTCGAGGCATGACTCATCGCCGGTTATCCACTCGGCGTCGAGGTCCAGATCTACGGCGATAGGCCTATCACCGTTGAGACAGTCCTCCGCTGTGGGGTATCAGGAAACTTCAATCGACATCCAGGTCAGCGTCGAGACGCAAGTCTCCGCATAGAATGAAGTATACACCGGATGTGCCATCGGAGCATGATTCAGCCTCTGGCTCTCCGCCTATTTCTATTTCACCTTCAGCCTCAGCAGGATCAGGATCTCCTCCTTCAAGATCCAGATCACCTGAAGTGATAAATTCATCTCCAGCTCCTATTTCACCAATAGAGCATCCTGGGCTAACAAGTCCTCAATTGACAGCGTCACCGACACCACTAAGGCAGGAAGAGGATCATCCTCCGGGACAAAGCCCCACCAGAGTGCTTCCTCAGTCCATACCACCACGTATGCCTTCCATGGCGCATGCAGTAAGCATTTCCTTAACCAGATTGAGGAATCTTACCCAGCCTAGGAGACCAGCAAGTTCCCACTTTCGGGAAAGAGAGTATGATCGGCACTCACGTTCGCCCAGGAGAAGATCGAGGTCCACCTCTCGCAGAAGAGAGTCGGGGCGATCTGAGAGAAGACGGCGTAGGTCTCCTACATCCTCTTCTTCAAGTCGTTCTTCCAAGAGAGATTACTCCCCCACACTTTCAGATACTCCTCCATCTCGAGTTTCTCCAGTGGATGACATCAGCACTTTTCAAGATGTTTTGTGCAGAGGAGCGGCAAAGTTGAACATTCCAATGCCTGTTCAAGAGACAACATCCTCAGTCATCTTTGAGACCCTTCATGAAAGAACGGCGTCTCGTCCACTGTTGCCCCTGGTCCCTGGGTTGCTTAAACCAGTGATGGACGTCTTCCTCACGCCGGCTACCATCAAATCAGCTCCGGCGCTAATATTTAAGAAATATCGTCCTGCTCCGGAGGATCCTCTGTTTCTCAAGGCGGACCCTCCACCTGACTCTGTGATCACTGCGGCCACCAGGAAAACCCACTCAGTGGCTTTGTCATCCACAGTGCCGCCGGACAAGGAAAGCAAGACGCAAGACTCTTGGGGAAGAAGAGTATGCGGATCGGCTGCCTCCAGTTTGAAAGTTGCCAGTGCCTCAGCGCTGTTGGGGCGCTACGACAGATCACTTTGGGATTCTCTCCAAAGATTCATAGAGAAACTTCCGCAGGAGAATAGAAAGGACTTTGAGGAGATCTTGCAGGAGGGCAGTCTGGTCTCTAATCAAGTCATAATTGCGGCAGCAGATGGAGCAACACTGGCAGCTCACTCCTATGCCCATGGTATTTCAGCCAGACGATCTTCTTGGCTAAGATTAACGGCTCTTAAACCTGAGGCACAAGCCAGAATTGTCAATCTGCCTTTTTCTGGGAGTTCACTTTTTGGTTCACATACCGATGACGAGATGGCACGGATGAAGTCAGAACTCGAGACCATGAAAGCCGTGGGGCTAGAGAAAAGGAAAGAGTTCCATCATCGTAGGGGAACTGACAGGCGTACCTTCCAGCAGAGGGTTCAAACCCCTGACTGGCAGAAGAACCAAGACTTGCAAGGGCAGAAAAAACAACAATTCCAGTCCCGCAGATCAACTAGAGGACGAGGAAACAACCGCCAGTCCAACAGTGGAAACAAGGCTCAAGGCAAGCAATGAGCAATCGCTTCCTCCAGTACCGTCCACCGCTCCGGTGGGAGGAAGTATTTCGCGACATCTTCCAGAGTGACAAAACATCACCAGAGACAAGTGGGTTCTAACTATACTGCAACATGGATACTCACTTCGTTTCCGGAGACCTCCTACATCTGTCCACCCGGTACATTCGTCTCATCAACTCAAGATGCTAAGAGAAGAGGTGGCAACCCTCCTACTCAAATCGGCCATAGAAAGGGTTCAGAGAGCGCAGAGAGGGAGAGGAGGATATTTTCTAATTCGGAAGAGAAGTACAAAAACAGAGTTCAGACCCATCTTGGATTTATGAACGCTCAACAAACATATCAAGAGGGAGAAGTTTTGCATGCTTGCACTTCACCAAATATATCCACATCTCCGTCGAGGCGATTGGATGTGCTCGCTGGATCTGCAAGACGCGTATTTTCATATACCCATCTGCCAGCGTCATCGGAAATTCCTAAGATTCGTGGTAGGAACCTCCCACTACCAGTTCAAGGTTCTACCATTTGGCCTGAAATCAGCACCTCGAGTGTTCACAAAGTGCATGGCGGTGGTAGCTGCTGACCTGAAGCGCGCAGGAGTCTTTGTCTATTCCTATCTAGACGACTGGTTACTAAAAGGTCCATTGCCTCAGACTGTACGTTCACAGCTGACACGCTGCCTGGATCTGTGTCACCGAATAGGGCTCCAGGTGAATCACAAGAAATCCACCTTCACACCAACGCAAAGGATACACTACCAGGGAGCGATTATAGATTCCGAACTAGGAAAAGTGTTTCCTTCGGAGGAGAGACAGTTATCCCGCGCTCAAAAAGGCAGGCATTTTATAACCAACAGGCTGTCTACAGCGTGACAGATATCATCCCTGCTAGGGGCCATGGCATCTTGCATATTCCTAGTGCCCAACACCAGGTTGCGGATGCGTCCTCTCCAACAGGATCTAGAGGACAAATGGGACCAAAAGTCTTCTCTGTGGGAGGACAAAGTGTGCCTTTCGACAACGGCCAGGCAGTCGATCAAGTGGTGGTTGAAGCCGAGCAATCTGCAGGTGGGGATTCCTTTCCATCAGGAACCTCCATCGCAAACACTGATCACCGACGCATCGCTACAAGGTTGGGGCGCGCATCTGGGGTCTCTACAGACTCAGGGGCTTTGGTCCAGCAGCGAGCAGCTATATCACATCAACATGCTAGAGCTCAGGGCAGTACATCTCGCCCTCCAGGTGTTCCTGCCCTCAATCAGCACGAGTTCCATTTTAGTACAAACGAACAACACCACCACGATGTCCTACCTGAACAAGCAGGGGGATACTCGTTCCAGGACACTCTCACTGGAGGCTCAATCCCTGTGTCACTGGATCCTGGCAAGGAACATTTCCATAACGGCGGTGCACCTGCCAGGCGAGCTCAACGTTCAAGCGGACTCACTCAGTCGACACTTTCAAGACCCAGAGGACTGGGTCCTTAACGACGAGGTTCTAGAGAACATTTTCGTGGAGTGGGGCCGTCCGCAAGTAGATCTCTTCGCGGACGAAAACAACACAAAATGCCGAGGCTTCGCCTCAAGGTACTATCGACCAGGGTCTCTGGGGAATGCCCTTTTGATCGACTGGTCATTGACATTTGTGTACGCCTTTCCTCCTCTTCCATTAATCCCGAAAGTGGTGACCAAGCTGCAACACTCGACCACCAAGATGATCCTAATAGCACCGGACTGGCCGAGGCAGTGGTGGTACCCAGATCTCCTTCACCTATCGATCCGGCCGCACAAGCGTCTGCCGTGCAGGCCGGACTTGCTAACCAAGATGCAGGGGAGGATTTACCATCCCAACCTTCCCTCACTGAGTTTAACAGCATGGCTCCTGAAGTCCTCCAGTATGGCCATTTCAACCTTCCCCAGGAATGTATGACCTTATTGAAGGAAGCTAGGAGGCCTTCTACGAGACACTCATACTTCTGTAAGTGGAAGAGATTTTATTTATGGTGTATTCAAAATCGATATAACCCTACGAAATGTCAAGAGGAAGTGATATTACCCTATCTGCTTCACTTAGCCAGGGTGGGGTTGAAATTCTCCTCCATCAAAGTGCACCTGGCGGCCATTACGGCCTATATGCGCTCTCCATCTCAGCATTTGTTCTTTAAGATTCAAGTGGTAAAAGACTATTTGCAGGGACTCAAAAAGGTTTACCCCCTGTGAGGCCTCCCTCGCCTCCTTGGGAGCTGAACCTGGTTCTTTCAAAGCTTATGAGTCCACCTTTCGAACCCATACATAAGGCTATATTACAGCACCTTACGTGGAAAGCAGCCTTCTTGGTAGCTATCACCTCAGCACGTAGGGTGAGTGAAATACAGGCCCTCTGCTCAAAAGAACCCTATACGGTCTTTCACCTTAATAGGGTGGTGATGAGAATTCATCCTTCATTTTTACCTAAGGTGGTGTCCGACTTTCATGTGAATCAGTCTATCTCACTACCAACTTTCTTTCCCAACGCTTCCTCGCCAGCTGAGAGGGCGTTGCATTCTTTGGATAATAAACGAGTTCTCAAATTTTACCTAGATAGAACTAAGGCTGTCAGAAAGTCTGACCAATTGTTTGTAAACTATGGTGCTGTCCGTACAGGTTTTGCAGCATCTAAACGTTCTATTGCCAGATGGATTGTGTCAAGCATTAAATTAGCTTACCAACTAGCTCAGAAACCGTTGTGGCCTCTACCTAAGGCACATTCCACACGAGGGAAAGCGGCTACTGCTGCCTTTCTCAATAATGTCCCACTCTCCGAGATCTGTAAAGCAGCTACTTGGAGATCTGTCCATACATTCACGAGACATTATTGTCTGGACTCGGACACCAGAGCAGACACTCAAGTAGGGCAAGCCTCCTTGAGGAATCTGTTCAACAACTGATTATTTCGGTTGTTATCTTCAATGTATAGTGCAGTTCTCATTTGCCTGCGGTGGAAGATGGGCTTGCTATTCTATTCAGTGCTTATGACTATTGATGAGGATCCCCTGGAAGAGAAGGATAAGTTACTTACCTGTAATCCTAGTTCTCTTCCAGGGGTATCCTCATCAAAGTCATAAGCAACCCACCCGCCTCCCCAGGCAAATGAGAGGACTGTATTATTAAATATGGAAGAAGTATATCTTTGTGTTTAGGACTACGAGTCCCGCAAAGAACAACTGACCCAACTGTCACCCCTGAGGCATGATGAGATATTGGAATCAGGGCTGCCTTAAAGGCACAGTGCCAGTTTTTACCTGTACAAGGCTTTTCAATCAATCAATGAAAGCATTTATATAGCGCGCTACTCACCCGGAGGGTCTCAAGGCGCTTGGGGGAGGGGGGTCCGCTACTGCTCGAATAGCCAGGTCTTGAGTTGCTTCCTGAAGGCAAGGTGGTCTTGGGTAAGGCGGAGGTGGGTGGGGAGGGAGTTCCACGTCTTGGCAGCCAGGTAGGAGAAGGATCTTCCTCCCGTAGTGGCTCTTCGGATGCGGGGGACGGCGGCGAGGGCGCGGCTGGTCGATCGAAGCTGGCGGGTGGGGGTGTAGAAGGTCAGTCAGTCGTTGAGGTATCTAGGGCCTTGGTTGTGGAGAGCTTTGTGTGCGTGGGTGAGGAGTCGGAACGTGATTCTCTTGTTGACGGGGAGCCAGTGCAGGTTTCTCAGGTGTGCGGAGATGTGGCTGTGTCGGGCAATGTCCAGGACGAGGCGTGCTGAGGCGTTCTGAATGCGCTGTAGTCTTTTCTGGAGTTTGGCTGTGGTTCCGGCGTAGAGGGAGTTGCCGTAGTCCAGTCGGCTGGTGACAAGGGCCTGGGTGACCGTCTTCCTGGTTTCGGTGGGGATCCACCGGAAGATCTTACGTAGCATGCGTAGGATGTTGAAGCATGATGAGGAGACGGCGTTGACTTGTCTGGTCATGGAGAGGGAGGAGTCCAGGATGAAGCCCAGGTTGCGTGCGTGGTTTGTTGGTTTGGGTGTGCTACCCAGGGCAGGGGGCCACCAGGAGTCGTCCCAGGCGGAGGGCGAAGATCCCAGGATGAGGACTTCCGTCTTGTCTGAATTCAGTTTCAGGCGGCTGTTCATCATCCACTCGGCTACGTCTTTCATTCCTTCGTGTAGGTTGGTTCTGGCGGTGGCGGGGTCGTTGGTGAGGGAGAGGATCAGCTAGGTGTCGTCGGCGTAGGAGATGATGTTGAGGTTGTGTTGACGTGCGATGGCCGCAAGGGGGCTTTTCAGTCTCTATGGTATTGTATTGCAATGCAGCCTGCAGGCTAACAATGTTTTGTGGATCTCTGTTTGGCACAGTGTTTTCTTTTCTTTCTCATGAGTTTTTACCTCATTAAAAAAAAAAAAAGATTTAGGTGTATTATTATACCTATGGTGTGTTATTGGATATTTATATCTACATTGTCTAGCCTACTATGGGGGCTGCATTGGCTTGGAAAAAATAATATATGTTTATACATATACAGAGCTGTATATATATGTGTTTTTCATATATAATTTTATTATTTCCGGGGTCCCCGCACATGGGTGGGAATATTCAGTGCTTATGACTTTGATGAGGATACCCCTGGAAGAGAACTAGGATTACAGGTAAGTAACTTAACCTTCCTGGGTAACTGCCGCACTCCACTTGCTACCATTCAGGAAATTCAGATGTAAGCTTTACTAACTAAGTAAGATTCCCCTTTCCGAAGAGAAGCTGTAAACAACAATAAAGTATTACTCTTTCATGTTGAAACAACTACAACTGTACTGTCAAGTACAAAAACTCAAATTTCAATTCGAAAAATTGACTATGTCTATATGAATATGCCACAGATCGCGTCATCTCCTAGTTCTACAAAACCTTCTGAGCGGCCAAATATAGACCGGACAGCGTCTGGCTACTACGTAAATTATGATGACTTCTCATCGGATTCAAGTGAACCTGAACTGCCACCACCCCCTCTCCCTTTCAAACTATGAGTGTATGCTCTCTATCTTTGGCTGAAGAAGACATACTGTGTTGCTCCTTGGATACATCTCTGAATTACAATTGGATTACTTTCTCTGGTCCTCTGGATTGGTGTGGTAACTGTCTTTTTCCTACTTCTGAATGGGCACTATCTCCCACTCTGCAGTATAACTTGCGAACTTGGTTCTGAAACCACATGCATCATTGCACTGTGAACTAAGATACCTGTCCCTGGTGAACATTACAGCCGTTCCAGTTCCGGAAGGAATAGTGTAGGACAGGGTATTGTATGATGTATATGGTCCTAATTAACTTTTGTAAATGCCTTATTTGTTTAAAATTTCCTAAAATTATATTATCACCTCTAGTACTTTTTCTGATGATTAGGACATTGAAACTGTGCACAACTTGCTTGCAGATCTAGAGTAATCAATCAGATGCATTTTCTAATGATGAATTGTAAGATGGTACATCTAACTCTGGCGACATGTTTTGTTCTCAACATTTTGGTCACCATTTGTTACACAAAGCAACTATCCCACAAGCTGTTTACAATTATTCTCAATGGGAACACTGCCCAATACCACCAAAAGGTAGTTCAAAAACATTTGCCTTAAAGTTTGCTTATTTTTCTGGTTTTGACACATCAGACTCAGACTCTTATTATTCTAGTTTAAAAGTAGAGTGTGGCTGGGCCACCGGGGCAAACCTGATTATTCTACTCAAAATCACCAGACGTATTTCAAATCATTTGGTGCTCAAAGGGAGAGAGCGGCCGCTATCACTCCCACAATGGCTGGGCAACCCAGCAACAACAATTTAATATTAGTCCTGAGCAAACCACTCCAAGAATAGTCAAATACAACAAATTGAGTCCATTCAATTCTTCTTGTGTTCTAGACCGCTTTATTCTTATGATCCTTGTTTCAGCAGTAGTCCCTTAAAGCCAACACGTGTTTCGTCAGATCGATAAATTAACATCACTGTCTTCATCAGGGCTCCAAATTAAGTATATACAAAATTAGAATGTCACGTAATTCATTTGCACCCATGACACAAGACACCCTGGTGCTCAGGTTTCAGGAAAAAAGTGCCCATTCTCAAAACCTTATTCCCAGATGTCAATGTTCATTTACCGAAGAAATCGAAATTTTATCATCAGTCTTGTGTATTTCAAAAAAGAACACAGTGAAATTTCACCCAGAACTGGTAATACATTTACATTTAGAGAACAGTTATGTAAGGGAAAACGTATCCTAGAGGGAAAAATAAAAAATAAAAAAAACAGAAGGTACATCTCATTGTCACCCATGTGTTGCGATTTGTACGAAATACAAGAGTTGCAAAATCTATGTTCAGGCTCACCTCATCGTCTATTAATAGCCATAATGTATCAAAAAGATACTGTATGTTGATAATGAGATGAGATGCGGGAACTTCACCAGCAGCAGTCTGACATCTCCGTGAGGGGGTGTCCAGTTCATGACCAAGATTGGCTCCTACATTCTCTCCCACCAGGTAATTGGGGTTGGATTGTTCCATGGGGGATTCTTAGCTTCACACCTACTCACACTCGAGTTACAATCAGAGTAGGGGTTGCATGGTAGGAGTACGCCTGATTACTGCCTTTTTTATATGCCTGAGTATATACACTGTTTTATCACCATGGTAGAACTGTATCTACTATATTACGCTTTTGATGCTTGTAATCACTTTCATCTGCTTCTGTCTACTGATTATCACAGCCCATGTATTTTATACAAAAATAACGTTGGTTCAATAAATATATTGAAAACGTCCCACTGTGCATTCTCTGTATATCTCTCTGAGCACAAGAAGAGCAAGTGACTGACCAGAAAGTTCTGATCTGTTTCCACGATTCCTGAGGGATTTAGAGTTATCATGTTCAGTATTTGCCAGAAACCTTTCTCTCCCTGTTAGGGGGGTTTACGGTGGCACTCAGGGCTAGTTGGTCTCTAGGCCAACATATCCCGTGGGGGTGCCTGCAATCAGTCAAGACACCTCACCCAAAATGTATGTTGTACAACAAAGGTGCAGTTCTACGGATTAGTGGGAACTACACAACACCACAAGGTAACGCAAGGCAGTAAAAGGGGCTGCCCTGTGTTACCTTGGATTTACTAAACCACTGAGATCCATGCATGGTGGCTTTGTGCTGCTTAATAAATCGCAGTTAAGAGCTTGTCTTCCTTTCTGACCACCATATCTTGGTGAAAACACATTCCTCGTTACATATTTGAAAAACCTAGGAGCGAATCTTGACTCATTTGTCACTGTCTAATCACATTTATATATTGGTTATTTTGGGCATCTTTCAACTCCGGGACGATCAGGAGGATCATTCAGCTATTTTCCTTCTCACATAAAATCCAACTTCTCAGTGCTTTTATTTTGGTACTTTTGGATTATTGGAACATCATTTACCTTGTCTGCTCTGCAATTTCTGATGAAATAGCTTCAGGTAGTTCTTTCGCAATTGAGTGAGGGTGTGCTTCCTCTGTTCTAAGTAATGTAAAAGAGAACGGAATTTGTTCTTTGACTGAATGCATGCGAGTTAGGGTATTCATTTCCCCATGTCAAGCTCCGGGTTTATATAGTTTGGAGTAGACTGGAATCTGGAAAATATTAATATCCCAAGTTTTTGTGGTCTGCCCATCCCATGCAGTCTCAGCTGGGTGTCTCTGGAATTAGGTTTTTTCTTGAGACCCTTGTTTCACTATAAGGAGACCCATTTGTGCTTCTTGCTTTAACTTTCTTCATTCAAATAAAGATCAGAATTTACTCAAAATAGGTCAAATTGTGTCAAGCAAGGGCCTCTGTTAAGTATCAAAAGAGCGGCATATGTTAAGGCATCCTTAATTAATTAGGAGACAATAACACATCCTTGGGTAGTGCCATTGTAAGGCTGTTTCAGCGGGTTCAAAGAATGTTATTACCATTACTCCCAATGCGATACTCCATCTTCTTGACAGACTCAATAGAGCAAGAGGGGTCACCGTGCTATTTTCAGACGCTTCACAAATTTAGATAACAATCTTCTTACCCTAGTTATTTACATGAAATCCAAGCCTTCCTTTCCCCAGCTCTTACCATTGAGCTCATCAATCTATACATGGAATCACTCGATGCACTTCTCCAGGAACTGCTTTGGGATGGTAGACGTCAGAGAGTTGCATTGGATATCCTCCACTGCCCCCCTAGAAGAAGGATTGGGGGTGCCAGATTTTGAGTTGTACTTGCTTGTGGTCCAACTCCAGTGGATCTCGAGGTGGCTCGATGGAGCAGGCCTCCCGAAAATTTGCCAGAAGGGTGCTGAGCCTAACCAAGGTCCACTGCTGGTAAGACTGTTGCGTACAGCGATGCAGACTCCTTGCCCGGTTGTCCTGCTGCGTTCTGCCCTGATCTGCTAGCGACAAGGGCTGCTTCACACTGGGGTGCTGACTCGTTATGCTCCCATGCTCCTGTTGGTGGGCCTACCCCGTGGTGAGCCTCTGAGCTACTTTACTGCAGAGCAACTGGACTCCTGGACAGAGGCTGGTCTAGTGACCCTGGGAGACTGCTTTCAGAATATTGCCCTAATTCCGTTCTGATAATTGGGGGAACAGGCTGGCCTACCATGGGTCCAATGTCTTAACTAGGAAGAACTTTTTCACGCCTTGCATGACCTGTGGGGCACTGCAGAGTTGGAAGCGCCCACTCATGCAGTCCTCCAGCTCATCCTAATGCTGGGAGCAGTAACCCACATGATCACATGATTTTAAGGGGGCCGCTTAATGAACTAGTCTTGAAACCAGTGGATGCCTTTCGGGCCCGCTGTAAAACGGCACTGGGTGGGAGTGTGTCGAAAGCTGACTGGAGTAGGATACTTGCTTATCCAGAGAAGGTCTCCCGTAGCTCTCGACTAAAGTACATAAAATACAACTACACCCATAGGACTTACCTTAACCCCCACAGAATTAGGGTTGTATACGGTGGGGAACCTAGTAGATGTCCTCACTGTGCAGCACTGGACTCAGATTTTGATCACATGACCTGGGACTGTCCTGGACTAACGGGGTTCTGGGACGAGGTGATAGCGAGACTCAGAAGGACACTAAATAGACCACTTGCCAATACGCCAATACGCCAGTGATGTGCCTCATCAGTAGGCCGTCACCCAAGAAGGTGGGGAACTGATTTTTAGACTTGACTCTGGCCCTTGCTAGATGACCAGTAGCCTTGGCTTGGAACTCACCCAGAGGACCTTGCCTGGAAACCTGGGTGAACGATGACACACATTGGGCCCGAGCCAAGGAAAGAGCACTGCAAAGCGAAGAGGCATAGGGGGATGCACCTTAGATCTGTTGTGCCCCTCTGGAAGGAAGTGGTTGACAAATGGGAATTCCCTGGTCGACTGCCGAACTGGCGGGAGATGATGAAGAGGGGGCTGACTGAGGAGTTTTGAACAGGCCGTGGTAGAGAGTCTTACGCTGCGGGGGATAAACGCATATAGGACCTTGAGTTATGGATGGGACATGTTGGGGGCAGAGGGTGAGCTGGGTGGGCCACTGTGTGACCCCCCTACTGTGGTTGCTGCAAATGGTCTTCTCCCCTCTCTTCCACCTGGCCTCCACCTACCCCCAGGGCCACAATTATCCTTCCCTGTTCCTGCTCATTCCTGTTTCTCCCAGGATACTGCTTGCACACTCCAACAGGAGACTCGGACATGTGTGGACATAGTTCTAGACCATTAATTATATGGAATGTTTTCTTGTTATTATTTTTTCTGACATATGGTTCTCCTGTATATGTGACCATGTCCCTACTCCAGTGAGTTGTGAGTGTTACCAAATGACTGGTGAACCCCCAATTTACTTGTTATCACCATGTATGCTCAGATGAGCCTCTCTTACTGGGGATTACTAAGCCACCTCCCACTGCCTTGACTTACAGTAGCAAGTGTGCTTTGCTGTTGTGACTATTGAAATGCCAATAAAGAGAATCAAGGGCAACGATAGCAGATTTTATAGCACACAAAGCCCTGAGAAGATAGACAAGCATTGGAAGAGACAGTAGGTCATGCCTATGAGACCTCTTGTTTTTTTCAATCTTTTTAACCTTACTGTACCGCATTGCAGCTATTGTGAAGCATGGCCATCGCGTCTTTCATAGGTATGAGCAAGCGATCAACAGATATAGTCACAACTACAAAATTCTAGTTTTTTTTTTATTTTTATTTACTGATCCAAGATTGATTGGCAAATAAAAAAAATTGTGCAACAGTACTTTTTTTAAATTAGCACAAAGTTGCTTTTTACAAAAATGTAATTAAACAGATGAGCAGGTTGAGGGAGCTGTTTGGGAAGGTAGTGGGTAGGAGAAGCAACACGTGGGAAAGAACACTGTGCAAACAGAAACACTCATGAAAGGCAGCAATGTGGAGCTCAGAGTGACAGAAGCACAGTGAACACTGGGGACAGAAGCACAAGGATGAGAAAGAACCACGTGGAGGAGAGGAAAATGACATGAGAGAAACAGATAGGAAACATGTACACCCTCATGGAGTGCTTAAAAAGAAAAAAAGTAGTTCCCTAAAAGTGAGCCAAGGCAGCATAGAAGCCAACCAGTTAGAGAGATGGTAAAAAGGCTGTGCTTCATAGAACGGACAAACACAAGGTGGATAGGCTAAAACACAGAAAGCCATCTAATAGAAAGCAGGCAAATAAGACGACCAGTAAAGCCAACCAATGTTGAGCAATGGGCCAGCTGCCGGCCCCTGTATGTACTTGGTAAGCCTAAAATATGTCTTTTACAACCAGAAAATCTGAGCTGTCTGGTAGGTTTGACCTAATAAGCTTTAAACCTGAGCAGCATGGTTCTTGGAAAAACTGAATGAAGAAAGGAAAACATTTTGTCATATTGAAAGAAGATGAAGGCAAAGTCCATGATCTTCGTCCCTTGGCAACAATGAGATCAGCAAGAAGAACCTATTACCAACATGTCTTTGAAGCTAAATCCCAATTCATCAAAAAAAAGCAAGACCCTTTTAAGAACTGCCCCAGAAATGTTTTTCAGATAGTGAGAAATACCACAACACTCCCAACTCAATGACAATTAGTGCAGCCGAGGAAAGATGTGAAGAATTCGTGAAATTTTTCCTGCTAAAAATCTAAATGATAAAACACTCATTGGACTTGTCCAGCACGCATGACAACTTCCTAAATACCAGAACATTTAAAAAAAATGGAGGAACTTCCAAGAATTTGACATCTACACCCTTATAAACATCATCTCCAAAACCAGACCATCTTACCACCAGAGGAATCCATTTCCTAATCCATTCTGAAATCATTCAAAAGTTTGATAGCCCCAATCTGGCTAAATATCACCAACTCCTTTCTGACCCAAGGACCCATCCCTGACTCACTCATAGTTGATCAAGTCTGTCCATTATTTAAAAAACAACTAGAGTTGACCTTGATGACTTAAATAACTACTACTCGATAACAAATCTACCCTTTTTAGCGAATGTGTTAAAAAGCTGTGTTGAATTTCAGCTTACACACTTCTTGAAGGATAATGACCTACTATACATGGTTCAATCAGAATTTCGACTCATGTGCAGCATGGAAATGGACAGTCTGTAGATCATTGATAATGTCCACCAGATCCCAGGCGAAGGGGGGTCTTGTCATCTGATCCTCCTATACACGTATGTAGCCTTCAATACAGTAAATGGTAAATCCCTCCTGACTTCCTTTGAGGACAGAATGGGACATCAATGGTATAGTTCTTAAATGGTTCTCATCTTTTCTGGACGATCAGGACCATCAAATCAAAATAAGCAATTATTTCTCAGACAAATCCTCTTTGAGACAAGGAGTTCCACGAAATTCAATATTGTCTCCCAACCTTTTCAACTTCTACTGGGAATCATTAAACTACTTGTTGAGCCTATACAGTGTCAGCTACCACTTCTACACAGGTGATACACAGCTATTAATAAAGATCTCCTCTACCGAAGATATAGGAATTCTATCCAGAACCTTCAACATGGTCCACATGTGGTCTACTGCACACAGAAAAACAGAAATCCTCCTCATCTCACCCCCATCTGTGATCTAATAAAGGCATGGCTTAAAGTTAGCGCGCTTCTGAACACCACTCCAAACTTTGTGAAATTGATGGGATTCTACCTTGACAAGCATCTGAATCTACAGGAGTGCGTCTACAATATGGCAAAATATGTTCAACTCAAACTCTTAAAAGGAATTAAATAAAATATCCTAAAGCAAAACTTCAAGCCTATCAATCAAGGCTCTCATCCTCTCAAGACTGGATGGGCTATGGTAACTCAATCCTAGCAGAAACTGCTAAAGTAGACTTCGCATCCATCAAAGCACCTCTCCATGCTGCCACCTGTACCTGAAAATTTGAGCATATTTCCCCATCCTACACTTACTGAACTGGCTACCAACCAAAGCAATGTCCATTTTTAAACTGGCCTATATCAACACATGGCAATACATGACGGTGTTCCAAGCTATCTAGCAAGGAAATTGCATACTTCTGGAGGGCAAATACATCAAAGGAGTGCATATAGCCACCGTCTTGAAATCCCAAATGTGAAAAAATCCCAAACTACAAAACAGTCCTTCTCAGGGCATGCCCCGTAGCTATGGAATTCCATGCGTCAAGAGATAAGAACAATTACCTCCTTCAAGTTATTCAAGAAAAAGCTAAAACCCTTTATGTTAGAGCAGCATGTTTAACTGTGAAGAATACGTACCCCTACAAAAAAGTAGATTTCCTTGATCTCCTCCACAGAAAATGTAGACTGCCTTGAACCACTATTTATCTTAGTACCCACCTGCTTTTTATTGAAACCAGTGCATGCATGTTTTTGTATCATTGAATTTCTGTTGTTCAACCCTTTACAGCTGTGTAATGCTTTGAACTAGTATCTTTTTTGTGATACTGAAAACCAAACAAATACATAAATGAATGAATAAACATTGGGCTAAAAATGCCACAAAGCCCTTTGGGTCACCTGCATATTTCTCTGAGGGGGGCATTGATTGACCTCAAATAGGAACTGGAGGGCTAGAAGTTACAGTACAAGAGGCAAATGTAGTAAATTGCCCTGTAACTACCTGGTTCTGGACACCAAAACAAGTGTCTGATAAAGGTAAGGCTCTAAATTGTAAAGTATTTAAATTGTCAGGTAAGATTACTCATTCAGCCTTTGCCCTTTCCATCTCGCCTTATAAATTCTTGTTAGTTTGTATCAATGAGTCAAATGAGTTAGCTGTGAGATCCATACTAACGGCCTGACAAACTGCCAGGAACTAGAATGGTGGATGCCAGGTGTTAGGTCCCTCCTTCCCACAAGTCTCAATTCTTGGTAATCAATAATATGACACGCTCTGGATACCTGACTCAAGAGAAGCATGTTTAAAGGGGTAAGGGATAAAGATTGGTTCTGCTGGAACACTCCATGACCCCTTAGGCAACAAACCATCTAGATAATAAGAATATATATATATATATATGTGATTACAAGTCAGACAGTGCAGTAAGCCTGGGCAACATAGCTGTCTAACAGTTTATGAATGGCCTGCTTCCCCCATGCCACATTTTCCAGCCAGCAATTCCAGCCAATAAGTTACATGAATTTTGCCTGCAAAAACAAGTAAGCCTTGCTCTCCCATCTACTACCAAAGTTTTGTCAAAAATATTATTTTTCTCTCCTCTGTGGTCCCAGTTACCCCTCCCTCTACCCCCGCCCTTCAGAGAAGTCACTCCTCCCATTTGCTACCTGCTCAGTGTAAGTGTAAAAGTGAGTGTTAAACCCCTCAGAATAGGGAATGCTGTGTGGAATTCCGTACAGTAAATGCTGTGTCCACACAGATATTCACCATTCTGTGGGGTATACATCATATTAGACTATTGGAATGGTGGGAGCTCCATTGGAAACAATGTAGTGCTCTGGGCTTCTAATGGTCGGTAGAAGCCCAGAGCTCCAACATTCTAATGATGCCGTTCACAGCTGTTGCTGTGAACAAAGGTTTCATGGAGCTCAGGAGGTTTCAGTTTCTCAGGCTCCGTGAGGCCTTTGTTGTATTTGTTAGAATATTCTGCCCTCTAGTGGCAGAATGTTTTAATATCCTTGTTGCCCTCTGTAGTTAGACTTTACCGGCATTAAAGTCCCGCTCCCTTGTTAAACCTCGCCTTTTGCTCAGGCCTTTAACGCTGGAGCAGGCGTTTAAATTCCGATATGGCGGGCTATAAGGCTATCATGGAATTCCGCCTAACTGGAAAACAGGTCTGCAATGTTTTAATCTTTGTGCTTGCTCCTGCAACACTTTATAAAGAGAAAGCTCGCTTTGTATTTTCCTAAATACATATCTAAAGCCAAGTGCTATTTGTTACATATTTGGATATTATGTATATAAAAAAAATTGGGGGAGCGATTTAGACCTGTGAAAATCGTCTCAAAATGCTGTCCTACATATAGCAGTTTTTCAGCTATTTGATCTGTATCAATAGCAAACCGCCTAATTGTGACCTTCCTGACTGCCACTGCCAGTTTTTAAACTCCCATTATCATAGGAATCCAACCTGCAACATACTGATGAGCCCCAGTCGGGGTAAAACTGGTCTTGGGTTGTTTGCATTACGGTTCATGGAGGACCTAACCTGGCAGTTCCTATTGGAGCAGGTATTTCAAAAAAAGAGAGAGGGACCCTATTTCACCCAAGGGGTAGGATACCTATAGACCAAAGTAAAAAAATAATCCTCTTGGGAACAAATATTTGACCGCAACAACTACTTCTCACATACACCACCAATTATTCTCATTCAACCAGGGTAATATCAAATTTGATTAACTGAAGAATCAAACCAGGGCAAAAGTGTATAGTAATAATTTTTACTTATTCTTACAATTTATTAAAATAATATATGTACATATAATACCAAAACACAGAGTTAAAAATTATACATTTCAAAGACAGGTTTAATGCTCAAATATATCATTCAATTGAAAAACAAAAATCACAATAATAAATACAAATTAAAAACCACAACAGCAAGTGGGATAAAAAGCAAGAAAAATGTTTTCAAATCAAGAAGACATTACGATAGTCAGACAAACAAATTAATAAAGTTTAAATGCACACAACCAAAGCAACAAATTCTTGTTAAATGTTAATCATAAAGTGTTGCATTTGTCATTGATCCGTGATGTATTCAAACACAAAGCATCGACATGTTTCGGTGGGTCCAACGTTATATCACCCCCACCTTCTTCAGGAAAGCAAATATTTTTCCCACCTCATTTCAATAAATCTAAATAAAATAAAACATATATATAAAAAACCATTTGAATTGATTTGATTGAAAAGCTCACAATTAACACCCTCTGTGGGTATACACCCTCTGGTAACCCTCATACACACAAACAATTAGACCCAAATACGTACTCTGTCACTGGTTATAGTCATACTTCATTCATTCATAAGTTTAGCAAAAAAGAGCACACATACCTCAAAGTATAATAACTGCCCATTAAGGGTCTAGTTAGAGAGTATGGGCTACATTAGGCTCCGCAAACAATTTCTTAAAACTTTAAGACAACATCCCACACTCATAGTGTGAGCATGCCGCTGGACCTATCACCAGTCTCAACAGTATTCCATTCACTCATTTATTCAGCAACAAAGGGCAAAATTACCTCCAAATGAAAGTACTACCGACTCAGGTGCACTAAAGAGACGCAGACTATAATTCTCACCATACAAGGCTGCATGGGATACACAAAGGATAGAGCACAGTAAGGTTCTCAAAATACTTCCTTTTGGCTCAGTATTACAGAACTTTATACTTCTTAGGCATTTACCTTATTGAAAGATAGAAAGCCCTCTCGCTTTTCTAAAAGGCACACAAGCTCTTTTTCAAAAGTTTGCTTCCTTATGTTAGTGATTAAAAACATAAAGGTTATACTCCCAATCCACATGGAAACAAAATATAGGAAGAATTATTTGTAAGTGTTGCTATCCCACTAGGGTCATTGCATATAACAAACCCTCCAGAGAAATATCTGTTAAGTTATAAAAATATGCAGGCTAATATCGTCTCTCCCACACGTCCAAAGGAGGGAAGGCAAATTCTCGCTCTGCACAGTGCGTTCAATAGAGCATGTCTAAACAAACAAAGGCAAAATAAAGTTCACCATGATTGCGATATAATTGCAAGAGTGCATAATATGCTTAGATTGCGAAAAAGTATTGAAGCTCAAAATCTATTCTACAACTAGAAATAACTATTTTGGATGTTTTTTATAAACATAACAATAAACCTAATGGGTACCCAACCATCTTCACTAGCAAACCGAAACTATACGTATAATCCACCCATTCTATGTATTTCGAAGTGTCCCTTCCCCGGTTACGATGTATAGACCAAAATATATAACCCGAACAAAGTCCCAAAAACAGATTTCAAGGTGCAAACAAACTCACTCTGTTCCCAGCGCTTAATCAAAAAGAGGCTTAGCCCTGCTCTAAAATGTACAAATTGCACTAAAATCACGGTCCGAACCACCAAACCCCTCCCGCTTACCCATCAAATGGAAACACATTCCTTGTACCGGGGATTCAACACGGGGTACTCTGCCTCCGTATGCGTCTCTATTTCCAACTCGAGCTCATCTCTATTAAACCTAAAAAGCCTGCGACTATTCTAATTGATCTGGATTCCTATAATAGCTGTGATGAATATTTCACGTGATTTAAGTAAGTTCCTAGTGGCACCATCTTGAAATGGAAATCCAGGAAGGTAGTAGTTACAATAAAAATACAGAACCCTACCTACCAACTTAACAAGCGGTCACATCTCAAACATAATTCCCAGCATATTTTAGAGTATTGAATAAAAACCCATTGTGAACTGATTTTGATTCCTATAGCAACTATGATAAATGTATCACGTGATTTAAGTAGATTCCTAGTGGCGCCATCTTGAAATGGGAATCCAGGGAACCAGCGCTTATAATAAAAATACAGAACCCTACCTACCAGCTTTACATACGGCCACATCTCTAACAGGATTCCCCGCATTTTTTATATTATTAAATAAAAACCACTATGGGGAAAAAAACAATTTAAGTGGCAACTCATCATAGTTAGAAATGAAGGGAAACCCAACCCGTAAGCGTCATATTGGTGTTTAAAGGACCGAAAAAAACTGCCCCCACAAGACACTACCTAACTAAGGGCCTCATGTAGGTGGCCTGGCATTTACCACTTCATAAATACCGAATCATACCGATTCGGTATTTATGAAGTGGTAAATGCTATGTAGGTATTTATGCGGTAAAAATTACCGATTCGTAGAACTTCGGTAATTACCGAATCGGTATTTACCGATTCGGTAATGAGGCATACCTTCCCATTGATGGGAAGGTATGCCTCATTACCGATTCGGTAAATACCGATTCGGTAATGGGGAGAGCACATGCAAGGGTGGCAGGGTGTCACATTGACACCCTGTTGCACCCCTAATTCGGCCATGTGTGCACATGTGGCACACATACATGCCCTAAGGGCATGTATGTCTGCCACATTGCACACTTAAACGTGCACAAAAATGCTTTTTTACACCTATTCGTTATTTACCACCAACCTTTAGTTGGTGGTAAATAACGAATCCCCACACCCACCACACACTCCCCCTACATCTCATTTCATGATTCGGTATTTACCGAATCGGTAAAATTACCGATTCGGTAATTTTACCGATTCGGTAAATACCGAATCATGAAATGATCCCCCTACATATCAAAAGACTAAATACCGGTCGGTAACGGTATATTTACCGAAAATCTGCCGTTACCGACCGGTATTAGGCTTCCTACATGAGGCCCTAAGTGCCCAACTATCGATCTGAATTTTTAGCTCAAGGCTAATGGTTGATAAGAGCTGTAGTATTGAATAGATATATCAACGGTGCGAAAAGTAAAATTGACTTTATAAAGTCACACGCATTTCTAATAGCTTATGACCTATAGTGGAAGACTAACACTAACATCCCCTGAACCTGATGTATACATACTTCAAAAATACCTGATTAAAACGGCCCTACCAAACGTTCCCATTCTTCTTTGGAGTTCAGGCCTTTACTCATAGTATTAAGAAAATAAATATACCACTGTTCTCGAGATTTTCTTTTGGTCTCTAGGTCTCCACCTCGCCTGCCAATGGTTAACTTTTCCAATATGAACCATCCTAAATCGTTCTCCTTATGTCCCATTTCAGTAAAATGGGAGACTAACGGGGCATTCTCTTTTCTTGTTTTGGTAGCTGACCTATGTTCCTGGATCCTCACCCGTAGTTCTCTACTAGTTTCACCCACGTAGCCTAGGCCGCATGGGCAAAGCAGTAGATAAACCACACTTTTACTTTTGCAGTTGTTAAGGGTTTTACATCTCAAGTGTCGTCCATTTAGCTCCAAATCTTTTGACTGTATGCACAAAGCACATATATTACATGTGCCACATTTCACATTGCCAATGGCTATGGTATTGCAAAGAGTTCTGCGAGTCTCTCTACGGCCCTCACGGTACGTATGTACCAACTCGTTTCTGAGGTTCCTATTGCGTTTGAACGCAAACAATGGTTTCTCTAATTTGCGCTCTTCTTCATGATTAAGGATGTGCCAATTCTTATTCACAACATTCTTAATTTTATTGCTCACATTTGAGTATTTACTTACAAATACCAACTTATTCTGGTTTTTGTTGTTCTTGTCTTGTTAATTTTTCTCAAACATGGCTTCTCTATTATAAAACCTAGCTCTTTTAAAAGAATGAGAAATCAGTTTTTTCGGGTATCCCCTATCTTTGAACTTTTTCTTAAGGATTTCAGAATGTTTATAAAATTCCACCAAGTTAGAACAATTTCTCCAGAGACGGAGGAATTGGCTAAAGGGGCTATTGTCCTTTTGAGACTTGGGGTGATCACTTGATAACTACTACTACATCAGGTTCAGGGTATGTTAGTGTTAGTCTTCCACTATAGGCCATAAGCTATTAGAAATGCGTGTGACTTTATAAAGTCAATTTTACTTTTCGCACCGTTGATATATCTATCCAATACTACCGCTCTTATCAACCATTAGCCTTGAGCTAAAAATTCAGATCGATAGTTGGGCACCTAGTTAGGTAGTGTCATGTGGGGGCAGTTTTTTTTCGGTCCTTTAAACGCCAATTTGACGCTTACGGGTTGGGTTTCCCTTCATTTCTAACTATGATGAGTTGCCACTTAAATTGTTTTTTTCCCCATTGTAGTTTTTAATTAATACAATTAAAAATGCGGGGAATCCTGTTAGAGATGTGACCGTACGTAAAGCTAGTAGGTAGGGGTCTGTATTTTTATTGTAAACGCTAGTTCCCTGGATTCCCATTTCAAGATGGCGCCACTAGGAATCTCCTTATATCACGTGATACATTTATCATAGTTGCTATAGGAATCGAGATCAGTTCACAGTGGATTTTTATTCAATACTCTAAAATATGCTGGGAAATATGTTAGAGATGTGGCCACTTGTTAAGTTGGTAGGTAGGGTTCTGTATTTTTATTGTAAATACTACCTTCCTGGATTTCTATTTCAAGATGGTGCCACTAGGAACTTCCTTATATCACGTGAAATATACATCACAGCTGTTATAGGAATCGAGATCAATTAGAATAGTCGCAGGCTTTTTAGGTTTAAATAGAGATGTGCTCGAGTTGGAAATAGACACGCATACGGAGGCAGAGTACCCCGTGTTGAATCCCTGGTACAAGGAACGTGTTTCCATTTGACAGGTTAGCGGGAGGGGTTTGGTGGTTCGGACCATGCATTTAGTGCAATTTTTACATTTTAGAGCAGGGCTAAGCCTCTTTTTGATTAAGCGCTGGGAACAGAGTGAGTTTGTTTGCACCTTGAAATCTGTTTTGGGGACTTTGTTCGGGTTATATATTTTGGTCTATACATCGTACCCGGGGAAGGGACACTTCGAAATACAAAGAATGGGTGGATTATACGTATAGTTTCGGTTTGCTAGTGAAGAGGGTTGGGTATCCATTAGGTTTGTTGTTATGTTTATAAAAAACATCCAAAATAGTTATTTCTAGTTGTAGAATAGATTTTGAGCTTCAATACTTTTTCGCAATCTAAGCATATTATGCACTCTTGCAATTATATCGCAATCACGGTGAACTTTATTTTGCCTTTGTTTGTTTAGACATGCTCTATTGAACGCACTGTGCGGAGCGAGAATTTGCCTTCCCTCCTTTGGACGTGCGGGAGAGACGATAGTAGCCTGCATATTTTTATAACTTAACAGGTATTTCTCTGGAGGGTTTGTTATATGCAATGACCCTAGCGGGATAGCAACACGTAAAAATAATTCTTCCTATATTTTGTTTCCATGTGGATTGGGAGTATAACCTTTGTTTTTAATCACTAACTTGGGGAAGCGAACTTTTGAAAAAGAGCTTGTGTGCCTTTTAGAAAAGCGAGAGGGCTTTTTATCTTTCAATAAGGTAAATGCCTAAGAAGTATAAAGTTCTGTAATACTGAGCCAAAAGGAAGTATTTTGAGAACCTTCCTGTGCTCTATCCTTTGTGTATCCCTTACAGCCTTGTATGGTGAGAATTATAGTCTGCGTCTCTTTAGTGCACCTGAGTCGGGTAGTACTTTCATTTGGAGGTAATTTTGCCCTTTGTTGCTGAATAAATGAGTGAATGGAGTACTGTTGAGACTGGGGATAGGTCCAGCGGCATGCTCACACTATGAGTGTGGGATGTTGTCTTAATGTTTTAAGAAATTGTTTGCGGAGCCTAATGTAGGCTATACTCTCTAACTAAACCCTTAATGGGCAGTTATTGTACTTTGAGGTATGTGTGCTCTTTTTTGATAAACTTATGAATAAATGAAGTATGGCTATAACCAATGACAGGTCCAAGAGTACGTTTTTGGGTCTAATTGTTTGTCTGTATGAGGGTTACCAGAGGGTGTGTACCCACAGAGGGTGTTAATTGTGAGCTTTTCAATCCAATCAATTCAAAATGTTTTTTTATGTTTTATTTTATTTGGATTTATTGAAACGAGGTGGGAAGGATTTTGCTTTTCTGAAGAAGGTGGGGGTGTTACAACGTTGGACCTATCGAAACGCGTCAATGCTTTGTGTTGGAATACATCACGGATCAATTACAAAAGCAACACTTTATGATTAACATTTAACAAGAATGTGTTGCTTTGTTTGTGTGTATTTAAATGTTATTATTTTGTTTGCCTGACTATCGTGATGTCTTCTTTGTTTGAAAAAAAAATTCTTGCTGCTTTTTTGTCCCACTTGCTGTTGTGGTTTTTAATTTGTATTTATTATTGTGATTATTTGTTTTTAAATTGAATGATATATCTGAGCATTAAACCTGTCTTTGAAATGTATGATTTTTAACTCTGTGTTTTGGTATTAAAAGTACATATATTATTTTAATAAATTGTAAGAATAAGTAAAAATTATTACTATACACTTTTGCACTGGTTTGATTCTTCAGTTCATCAAATTTGCACCTCTGTGTTTGGTATTGCCCTGGTTGAATGAGAATAATTGGTGGTGTATGTGAGAAGTAGTTGTTGCGGTCAAATATTTGTTCCCAAGGGGATTGTTTTTTTACTTTGGCCTGGTCAAGATTGAGTTGCATATGCCTGAATACAAAATGTGGTGGCCTGTTGTTCAAAATAATGATGGACCTGGGATGCTGCCTGGGTAATTACTAGAGGCTGAGGTTTATTTAAGCATTCCATCCAATCCTTTTTTTAAAAAATACTCCAAGGGAGAGACAAACAAAAGAAGAGGTAGGAAAGCATTTGAATATAAGTCAGGGAAATTAGAATGACAGCTAAGTCAACTAATGGTAAGCATGTCACTGGTCATAAGGCCACTGGACGTTTTGGTATCTCCACATGACTTCTTTCACAAACAGACAGCTAAATAATGCAGGAGAGACCTAAAAAATGTAACCCCTGGTGTACCAAACCGTCCCAAGGCCAAAGAGCCCAAATTTTAGGTCTTCCCAATCCCTCTCTGCTCTCTGGATCTGGTTACACAAATACAATCATATACAAACATACATATCTATACATATCTAAGGTTTGAATCAAGAGCACCAGAGCGCTATCCATGGTGCTGACATTTACATGTAGTAAATGTATTACTTTCGGTAAGTCACCATTTACAAGTGTAAATATACTACCAAGTGCAGACTTACATGTCTGCACCCCCTGATAGCAGGGGGTGGAGCCATATTTATGTGTGTACAAATTATTACTTGTAACTGTTTACATATAGGCAGAATTCTCTCTGTAGTTAAACAGTGTATTAAACTTAAAAAAAATATTAAAGATATTTTATGTTAAATATTATTGTAAATTAATTGTATATATTGATAGTAAGTGTAGAACAAAAACAAAAAAATGCTAGAGCACTAGTAACTTAATTTTGTATTACATATTCAATAATTTAAATATAATAAATTACATTAAAATAATTTTCTAAATATTTATTTAGAAAACACCTAAAGGGAAACGCTTATATTTATTATACAGTAAACATTACTACAATTTATGTGTAGAATGAATGTAACTTAATGGTTTTTAAATTTAAAATGTTAATAAAATATTTTATAATAAAATCATTTTTTATTTATGTATGATTGTTTTAACATTTAATTACTTTTATTTTTTATATGAAGCCAAAGTAAATTAATTTATTTTAACAATATCTCCCATGGAATGTTATTAATGTTCCTACCTGAATTATATTCTATGACACGGCTTTGCAGTACAAGTGGTTGACCATGTTTGGTGCTGGATGAACTCCTTGTCTGAGCTGGTGTATATTTAGTATTGTTTTGGGTCCTTTTTGGATTTAGTAACTAGAGAAATTAAGTTTGTGAACTCAAATTGACTTACTCTTTTGTGGGCAAGTGTTTGCCCCACCATAATCCCTCCCACAACCTCTCTTAACCCCTCCTTACACCCCCATTTAGCAGCGAGTATTCCCCACTCATCTGTGCCTCCCACATTTACTACTAAAACATGTGCATGTGTGTTTGGAGTGCTCCACACTCAGGGCGGAGATCTCTGCACAGAAAAGATTGGAGAGGCAGAGGTGTAGACCTATGCATAAAGATTAGTGAGTATCATTTTGCAGTACTTGGGTAGTACTATTGAAGTAATATGAAACATACTAAATTTTGCAGTTTGTGAATAGGCCCCTGTGGGTATTGCTGTGAGTTAACAATCATTGGCCCACAGGAATCAAATGGGCCATCCATTACATGTGCATGACTGACTAAAGTGATCAAGTAGACTAACATTAGTAGCAGGATCCCTTGCCCTGTGTTATAGTTCTTTGGGATAATATTTACAGAACATTTAGGGCCAGAGAACTCAGGTTTTACATGTAGTATTTCCTTTGAGCTGTACCATTAATCAAATATGGATTAAAATAGCTATACCTGTTTTTACAGTTTATACGTTTATTTATTTATTTTTTAAATAGGTCTTTATTCGCATTTCACATATTTCAACAATTTCCCATATGTTAGAGTATGGATATTCTAGCACTTAAGTTCACAGAGGTAATATCAACATGACATTGAATCGAGTGGCTATATAGAAGACCTACTGGCGTTTGTGTAGAGTCAACAATCTAGTGATACAGTAGGATAAACGACCAGTAGCATCCCCATCAATCGGCGTACCGCCAAATAAAGAAACATGCAATACTACTATTTAAACAAAACTGCAAACAATAGACAAGAATCTCTGGAGCTGCAACCCAATAATAGTAAGAGGAACTTAGAAAAACAAATTACATACAGAGGGAGGACCACTGCGGAGGGGCCGGCTAGCCCACAAGGTGTATAGTATCCTGTCTATTGACTTCTGGTAGAGTGGGAAGGGACACGCTAACCAAAGCAGGCTCCCAGCAGATACTACAGTTGCGGCAGACAGCTGCTTCATGTTTCAAACTAAGCATACCCACTACATGGGTGTTTCTAGTTAGTCAAGGAGTTTGAAAATGTAAGTGTCCCATAATGTGACAGCTCCTCCTCTCCCTCTTAATTGCATGTCATGGGACTTGTCATCCGCCTCTCCTACTGCCCATTTATGCACTGCTCAGAGCCAACAATTCACTGAGGGGGGCAGGGGTGCCTTCCAAAACATCGCTATCAGGTAATTAAATAGGGCTATTGCCAGGTCTACCAGTTTCATATAGCTTTTGTTGCATTTTGTCCATTTTGCAGTACCCAACAAACACAGCAGGGGATTAGGTGCCAGGGGTATATCAATCACTGCCGAGATATGTTCCACCACCTGCACCCATACCTATGCCAGCTTCAGGCAATCCCACAATATGTGTAGAAAGGTAGTATCTGGGTGTCCGCAATGCTCTCACAACAGGGCTACTCCTGGAAACATCCTGTGGAGCTGTTGTGGTGTAAGGTAGGTTTGATGCAAGTAATTGAACTGCGTGAACTTCAGGCAGGCATTATGAGAAAGACACTTGACTTGTTCGAGAGCCACCCCACACTGCTTATCTGTTAATGTTACCTGAAGGCACCCCTCCCATTGGGGCTTACTCCGCCGTGTGTGATCCTTGTTAGAAGTCTGTAAAGCTGTGTACAGCATCGTGACCAAACTTTTTATTGTTGCAGTTTTATATTGTAGGAACTCGACCCAAAATTATCAGAGCTCTTTACATGAGTACTAGTTGCATTACAGACAGACATATTCTTTTTTTTTAGGCACTGGGAGATTAAGTGATTTTTTCAGAATCACAGCCTCCCGCCAGACTCGAATTAGGTTCCACAGCTCCAAAGTCGGTCACACTGGCCATTAAGCCAGCCTGTGTGTTAGGATGTACTGCAACCCATAATGAAGTCGAGTTTCTTCTTGTCCCACCATTTAAGTATTTCTCACCTCTAACACAAGTGCATTGTGTGCCTGAAAGACACTGCCCCCCAGCTCATATGTGTTTTTATGTCCCGAAAGAGTTGCAGGGTCTCCTCGTTGTATAAGTCACCCAGCTGGGTTGCCCCCGCCTCCCGCCGAGTCTGGTCTTGTGCCACTAGCACAACTTTCTTCCCTGGTATGCTTCACAGTGGTAACTGTGGTGCATAGGGCATCTGCAGTGCATGGGTTGGATAAAACTATTCCAGCAGAGTTTGGCCACAAGCGCCTGCCAGCCTGCCCAAGTCCCTGGCTGGGCCACCAGGCATAAACAGCCAATCCAATATACTAACGCCACCTAGCTCCTCTTAAATTGCTCTATCCTCAACAATCATGTCGCCAGCTAACCACCGCATAGGCCACTGCAACTGTGCGGCCACAAAATACAGCTTGAGGCAAGTGCTCCCAGACCTCCCTCCACATGTGACTGTTGAAGCATTTGAATTGACACCCTTTTCTGAGTGCCTCCCCAGATCAGGTCAGGCATCAGCCCCCTTAATTCTCCAAAGAAAGACCATGTCGGCGCTACTGGGAGGGCCAGAAGGAAATATAGGAGTCGCGGGAGAACTATCATCTTGGCAATAGATGCCTGGCCCATAGGTGATAGGGCTAAATGAGTCCAGAAACCCAGGGACTTGAGCAAGAATGTCATTATTGCTGTCGAGTGGGTCCCTATCAGTGTGGTACACATTAACTACCAGATATCGTAAGGGTTCAAGGCACTAAGGAAGCCTCCCAAGCACCAGCCCCATCGCCTCTGCCTGCCCTACACTATGTAAGGAAAAGATACAACACTTCCACCAATTAATTCTGAGGCCTGTCATTTCTCCAAAGAGGTCCAGCAGGTCATATAAAAACGGCAATGCCCGTTTAGGATCTCGTATGTAGCGTAGCACATATTCCGTATACAAGGAGATGGCATGCCAATCAGACCCCACTGCCACACCGCAGTCTCAATCCCTGATCCACAGTAGCCTGGCAAGGGGCTCCATAGCCAGCACAAAAATTATGTGCGAGAGGGAAAAGCCCTGAGGGGTGCCCCTTCCAACTGCAAAATTGTGTGATATCTGGTGTCCCGTCTGCAACCTAGCCTGGGGAGCCTTGTAGAGGATTTTGAGCTACTGAAGCAATTCAGGTCCCATCCCCATGGCCTCCTGCACTAGTAGCAGATATGGCTACCCTAGGGTGTCAAATGCCTTCTCAGATTCTAGGGACACTGCTACCAGGAGCTCCTGGGCACCTTCCAGTGCAGTCAGAATGTGACAGAGCATGCACATATTAAAGTAGGTGGCTCTTTAGGGGATAAATCCACACTGATCCGGATGCACCTATACCCGAAGCAAGGGGATAAACCTGTTGGCAAGGACCTTGCTTAAAATGTTATAATCAATCCTGAGCATTGATAGCGGGCACTAGGAACTCACCTCAAGGGGGTCACTGCTGGGTATGGACAATACAACAATAAGGGCCTCTCATAGGGAATCTGGCAATATTCCATGCTGATAAACTCTTGGTAGACCTCCAGGAGTGTGGAAGCAAGGGCACACTGTATGTATAATAGTATTCCACATGAAAACCATCCACCCCCCGGGACTTTGTTACAGGCCCTGTGAAGGATCCCTGCTTACCCCTCCTCTAAATGTAGAGGTTGCTCCAATTCCTGCAATTGTAGGGGCATCATTTGTGGGAGAGCAATCTCCCATATATAGTGCCATTTGTGGTCCAGGGGAGGACCCAGTGGCGTAGAATACAATGTTTCATAGTACTGGACAAAGACCTCATTTATATCTGCCTGCAAGTTCACAGCATTACCAGCTGCATCACGGATTGCCCCATTAAGGGTTCTGGGGACTGCTGACTGTAGCAGCCACGCCAGGGTGTGGCCAGGTTTATCACCATCCTCATGTTGTCGAGTTAGGGAGTTTATTGAGAAACAACAGCAGATGGATACGGAGTGGCGCCGGCATGCTTAAGGATTTATGACGCTATCAAATGAAGGGCATATAGGAACCCTGTGATATATCATTCAGGCCTAAGTAGGCAACATTATACCAACATTGGAGGTTATCCCCTATTGGTGCTGGAGATTCCACGCTGAAAGAAGGACAGTGAGGCTAGCTGTTGTTCAAATCTGCATTTCTTATTGATCCTTATACAGGGTGTTTTTTTAAAACATTCTCTGGTGTTGGGAGAAGCATTTTGTATTCCCCGACAAGGAGTTTCAGGATAGAAGCGACTTCTGCACTTTGGTCAAGTTACTTTTTAAGATATCATCAGAGAGTAATATCTTCAGTCTTGATAAAGATGGTTTAAATCAAGATAATACCATCAAAACGCGTTGACGCAATAGAACCATAATCTGCAGAGTGGGCTGACACACTAGATAGTAATTGATTGTCTTTTTTACATCAGGGTCCAGCCCCAATGTTACCTCATACAGATATGGTCCTTTATGACAAAGTATAGTGTCTTTTTAATACTCTTGTCTAGTTGTTTTTGTTATTGAGTTTTTCTTCATTTGTTTATTTATAGTGTGATGTTTTTTGATTTTGAAGATAAAACTGTTTTTTAATTTGCTACAATTGTTTTATATGTTTTTAATAAATTGATACATAACATTTCCAATATTTTTCTTGTGTACTGGCACACTGCTTTTTCAATTGGTACTGTCTCCCCCATGATTGAATGTGTGTGATTTAGGTGAGTGAATGAGTAAGAGTTCTCTCAGTATTTGCCTACCAAAGGATATATTGTTATTTTTCAAGATTGAACCCTAGTCCTTTGGTGCACAAAAGGTCCCTCTTATTTTCTCAAGAGAGTTAGGGAGGCCTTATAGTCGATGTAATTAAGTCATCACATCTCGTCCCTATACTGTTTACGGAGCTCCGTCAAGTGCACCTCTACTATTGTGACTACATCTTTCTCAGCCTACGGCAGGTATGGTTCTAAATTCGACACGCTATGGAGCAGCGAAGATCTCCCCCACAGGTGGTCTTGACATAGTGGCCCGCATAACTAACTTCATTGCATCCCATTCAATTCCCTGGGTCTAACAGATCCCTCATACACTTCAAAGTATTGCAGCAAATGCATGCTGATGGTATCCCTGTAGAATGAATCAAGAAGGGCTTCCCTCTGCAGTTGTCATGTTGGTATCGGCGCCTCATCTCCCCCCATCAAAATGCAACTCTGTTAGGACTGTGGTTCGATATGGTCCAGCCCAAGTACCCAGAACTGATCACTTTAGGCCGGAACTCTGTGTTACAGCGAATATAGTTGAGCCTAGTGTGTACTTGGTGCCCCAGGACATAGTAAGAATATTCAGTCTCCCCAAGGTGACCCACCCACCAGATGTCATGAAGGTGTGCTGTCTCTGTCCACTGCCTAAAGTGTCTGGTCACATGGATACTGTGTGTGCCAGGGAGGGGGGCACCAAGGGAACTGCATCTGTGCAGTGTATACAATTAAAGTACCCCCCAAATCTCTAGGGCTTGGGCATCTACTAGCATGCCCAGGGACAGGGTGTGGAAGAACTCACCCTGAAGCATGTTTGGTGCGTAAAGGCACACTGCCAACAAAGGCCGTTCATCCACTGCTCCCTCCAGCTGAACATAACGACCCTCCGCGTCTACTACCATTCTGGTGTGTACAAAGGGCATCCCTGGGGCAATCCAGATAAGAAACCCCCCAGCGTAAGCAGAATATCCAGTGCCAAAGACCTACCCACTCCAGTGTTTGGAGACCTTTTCGTGTTCTGCATTAGTGAGATGTGTCTTCTGGATGATTGCGATATGTATGTGCCCACGCCTGAGGTACGCATATATCCTGTGCCACCGCACTGAAGGTGCCACGCCTCTGATGTTCCAGGTCAGTATGTTATATGTTGTAGCCATGTGAATGTAAGGAGACCCCAAGGCCTGGAACTTGTAATGCTCCTTTCCACATTACCCACCGCCGTCCGCTCTCCCGCTGCGCCTCTACACCTTGGCTAAACATAAATCTGAAACTGTAATAAAGCAACAACTCCCATTCCCTTGGCTTGGACGCTAACGTGCATCATGCCACAAAGACCAACACAACACAACAAGCAACTAATCACATCTTAGTGCTAAAGAGGGTCAGGCCAAGAGCGATGCTTCGCAGCAACAGTTAACTAGCAGGCCTTCTTGGGCCCAAATACAAAGCATGTGTTTCAAAGAATCTCGCTCCAAGCCTGCAGGAAAACTGGAGTCTCTTATCTCCCTCCCCACTCAACACATTCACCCCCATCCACATCCCCCTTCACTCACCATCAAAGTACTGTCACACTCAGAAGTCACAAAGCTTGGGGCTCCCAGCACTGATTCCTGTTATGCTTCCGGGGCTAGTACCTGAATCTGTTGGTGATGTGAAGGGAGACCTCTTCTAACACCCCGTGGACGAAGGCGATTCCTATTGGTCCAGCCCAGCAGATCCCCACCATTTGCTCCCGGCTGGTCTGGTACTCCCTTGGATCACAGCCATGACCAGGTTTCCTCATGAGAGGAACAGAAGAGAGTCACACCGGCTTCTACCACTCTAACCCTGCCTGGAAAGAGCAACACATATGATGATCCCAGAGATCAGAACTCTGCCTTGACCACTCTGAAGATGTTATGACTTTTCTGAACCTCTGCCATGAAATCCAGGTACGCTATGATATTGTTACCATTGGGGGTCCAGGGGCCCTCAGCCCAGAACATTAGTAGCAGGATATCCCTGTCCTTGTAATTCAACAGGTACACTATCATCGGGTGTGGCGGTGTGGTGTTGACTAGGGATCCTGTGCACCCTCTTGGTGGAAAGAAATTTTGGGACCGGGCAGCCAGGACTGTAGTCATCAGCTAGTCTACCAGGAACAGCTCCATATTGGGGCACTCCAACCCCACGGAGAAGCCCAGAAAGTGGACATTGTTGTGCCTTAGAGCATCCCTCACATACCCTCTGCCTGAAAAGATGTCAGTTGGCCCTGCATGGCTACCAAAGAGGGTTGCAAATTAGACAGGGAGGATTCTGCCTTGTCCATCCTCTCCATGTGTTTTGCATGATCTGCCCATAGCGGAGCAGTCTCTGCTTGTATCGCCCCAATATGGCCTCCATAGCAGTCTTGGAGTCGTGAATAGCTTGCAAGACGTTTTCAAACATCCCAGTGTGGTTTTCTAGGGTGCATTCCAGCTGGCAAATTGGGTCCACTGGTGCAGAGGAGGCCATCAACATAGCCATAATGGTTTCTGGGGCGGGGGCTTGGGAGCTTTTGGCTGGACCATACCCTAGCCGCTGCCACCCACGACATCACAATATTAGGATAAGGGGCCCAAATCCTTGTCAGTGATAGGATTCCGTGAGGGCCCAGGGCATCCAAATGACATATGAGGGGTAGAGAGTGCCACAACGAGGGATCCAACAAACACAGACCGCTAAGGTCGCAATCCTTCACCAACAGCTGGTGGTGGGAGCTCACCTTGTCCAAGGGGTGTCGCCCACTAAGGCCAAGAGTCATGTGAGGCTGCCACAGGGTGACCCAACACCCTCATAGCTTCCATCAATGGTACACTGCAGCCACTAAGCAGTCCTGGGCCTTCCTGGGTTCTGTCCCCTTAAGCACAGGAGAGAGGGTATGAGGTGGAGAAAAACATGTGCCCACTGCTCTCGGGCATCCTACTGCTTTCACCAGGATGTTCCTGGTCACTGGGATAGGAGTATGGCCCCTCATGCAGGCCATTCAATGCAGCCATTGCTCGCCCATCGACATCGCGAAAGATCAAAGATGGTCGCCAGTCTCCACTGCGGCCAAAAGTCGTGGACGCTGCCACAGGGGGGCCCAACACCCACGTGGCTCCCATCAATGCCACAGTCCAGTCAAAAATCAGTTCAGGCTCCCCTCCCTGGGTTCTGTCTCCAAAATCGTAGAACAGGGCGTAAAACTTGGACCCATCTCTACCGGCCTCCTGCTGCACTCATCGAGATGTTCCTGGCTACTGGAATAGTAGTCCGTCAATCCGTGGAGGCCCCCCTGCAGCTTCAACTCCCCACCCACAGTGTGAAAGTTCAGAGCTGGCTGACAGCCCTCTGAGGGAGCCACTCTTGCCACGGCAGCCCCCGTCCGGGACAAAGTTGGGATACAGGGCCACTTGTTCTCGGGCCTCCTGCCTCACACACCAAAAGGATCCTGGCACCTGGGCCAAGAATGTGGTCCACTGTGCAGGCCTCGCGCTGTACTCACAACTCCGCATCTGACACTCTGATAGCAGAAAAGTCCTGAGGGAACTGCTCACACTGCGATGGCTCTTGTGGTAGAGGAAGCCACATATCACAGCCTATCAGGGCTTGGTGGTCAGTCACGCCCCCAGATAATCCGCAGGCGCTTGTAAGGTCCATGAGGAGCGCACTACCCCAGCCTCCACTGCAGGCCCTCAGCATTGCTCTCTCCCCCGAGGTGGGGTGCTGCACCGGTATCAGGTATGTCGCTCTCCCCACAGCGCCCAGAACAACATCCGGCATTAGCCAATCCTTGCAGGCAAAGCCCACGCCATCTCGCTGTGGCACCTCTATCTCCGCGGGGGAGATCAAGCACCGCAGGCATCTGGTGCACAGAGGGTAGGTCCCCCACCATCAGTTGGGGATCTCAATAATCCTCTAGGAAGCAACATAAGTGTAGATGGGCCCAGGCCGGAGTGGAGCCTAACAGTGAGGTGACTGTTTCCAGCACCACCTTGGCCACCCCCCCACGTTTTATACATTTATACTTACTTGCTTATTGTCCATTATGCCTGCTGGCATGTAGGGCAAGCACAAAGGACCTCCATGTCTGTCTTTCTTGAACATGTCTCTGTACAGCGTCCCAGCAGTGATGCAGGTTTTTGTTCTGTTTCCACAGTTCGCCTTCCTGTGTTCTTTGGCTTGCCTCTTTTTTGTTTGCCTTCTGGGGTCCAGTGGAGAGCTGTTCTTGTCATGAAGTCTTGTTCTCTTCTGATGGTGTGTCCTATCCATCGCCATCTTTGTCTCATAATGATGGTATCCAAGTTCTCTTGCTTGCTTCTGGTGAGCAGTTCCTGGTTGGAGATGGTTTGCGGCCAAAATATGTGCAAGATTCTTCTCAGGTTACTCATGTGGAAGGCTGCCAATTTGGTGATCTCAACTTGTTTCATCCTCCAACACTCTGATCCATACAAGAGCGTGAACAGAGCCCAGATCTGGTAAAGCCTGAGCTTGGTGCTGTACTGAGGTGGCTTCTACAGCATCCTGAGGGCATTCCTGTCCTTGTTCAGTCAGCTCTTGATTTCACTGCATACCCCTCCATCATGTCTGACAGTACTGTCTAGGTAGGGGAACTCTTTAGTCATGGCTAGTTGCTATCCATCCACCATGATTGGTGAATGGTTTGAGATTTTGACTTTGTGAGTGGCATAGCTTCTGATTTCTTCATTTTAGTTTTCAGGCCCACTTGCTGTGCATGTATGTTAAGACGTCTTTTCCTGCATATGCCGGTGCGTGAGAGAGCAATGCTAGTTCATCTAGAAGGTCAAGGTTCTCCAGTGTAGACAGTAACATCTATCTGATGTCTCTGGCTTGGTCTTCTGTTGTGTGTCGCATCACCCAGTCACTGACAAGGTCATGCATCTTTGTTCTGTTAGCACCCTGTGAGGCTTATGACTACATTGACCAGCATTCCACCCTAAAGAAGGAGGAGGGGCCAGAACTTGCCAGCCCTCAATAGACGGTGACTCTCCCTCAGTGAAAGATGCTTCTTTGATATTGCAGGAGCCATGTGAGGCACAGAACCACACGGACCAGCATCTTATGCTGATGAGGGTAGAGGGGTTAGGTTGGGCATTGCCCCTTCTCTTGGCCATTGGTTAATGGACTTATAGACAGTCTGGTTTAGTCTCCCCCAAAGGTGAGACTATGATGAGGTAAATAAAGCTCAACCCTGTTTCAAGTTGGCTGACCTGCCAAACTTCATTGTAATTTTTTTAACAAATGCCAAACAGGGTGTTAGACAAGGAGATTAGTAGTCCAGGAGAAACATTAGCTGATACATACTGCTCTGTGACTGACTTGCAAGTCTATGTCAATGATATCACCCTTACTCAGAATGCGAAGCAGCCGAGATGTACAGAGCCCTGTTTTAAGCCTGTTTCTTTGAATTCAGGGGTTGAACATGGAGTGGGGGAGGGGTTAAAGGCAACTTTATTAATAATGAGGATTCATTGAACTTTGATAAGGGCACTCATTTGAATGTTAACTCAGCATTCAAGTTTTTTTGAGAATTTGGTTAGAGATGCCATGGTGCCTAAGTTCAAGAGACTCAATGCTGTAGAATTGATTGCAGCTAGCTGTTTGGAGGGAGTGCACAAACTCAAATCCATTATAGCTGCCAAACAACCTGTAACTACTGCCCCAACTCCTAATGTGGTACAGATCTCATATAATAAGGCTCAATTGCCTGAACTGCACTATAAGTCTGCACTTTAAGCAGGGACTGTGCAATGGGCCACTGAATACCATCTCAACGTTGCAGTAAGTTGAATAGTAACCTTAGCCACAATAAAAGATCCTTCTGATATCTGCCGCCACAGGAATCTCCTAATGTACTAGTTCTGATGGATTTGCGGTCCAGAGTTGTCTCCTCCCAGAATGAGAGCTGGTAAGAGCTGCGCAATAAGCCATTCATTGGCTGGGAAAAAGTGTTGGACTTACCAGTGATCTATTCAATGATATTATCATGGCACAGAGAGTGGACTGCTTGGGTAGAAGGGCAAAAATATGTAGTGGAGCCTGTGTTGTACTCAACTTAGGTCCCCACCCTTAGTGGAGCGGGTACTATTTGAACTCAATCTCAAGATGCCCCCTTTCGCTCCCATCAAAGCAGTCCCTCTAGCTGTTTTCTGCAAACCTCTTTCCGCTGGTAAAGAGTTTTCTCCCCTCTCATGTTTCTAGTGTTACAAATCACTGGACAGAAGGTTTCAATATTCCTACTTACAATTGCTACTTCTCTTTAGAGGTTTGTTATGTCAAATATTGACATATGTGGTCCGCAACAACAACTCTGTATTGTTTCAAGTTCAAGCTTCAAATGAAATCCCAGATGGAGAAGAGTTGTGTCCTATGGGAATGCAGTTGCGCCTTTGGGGTGCCCAGAGGCAGCTGTGGTGGCATGTTGGTAAAATGATGAGCTGAATATGCTGCAACTGTAAGCAGCCTGTTTCTTTTAGGCTCAAATACTGCTCTCTCTAGTATGTCTCTCTTATTTTGGAATGTCGCAGACACAATTAACAAACTGCAGAATACTGATTGGCTATCATTTATTATCAATTTACACCTGTTGTGTTTACAAGAAATATGGGCTATTGAAAGCTTGCACATCAGTGGGTACATTACTTCGCATACACCGGTATTGCCATCTGTGAATGGAAGAGCCAAAGGGGAGCTAAATCTACACTTCAATGCTTCTGTAGGGATGTGTGTTTAAGACCGTCCTGGGTTCCCCATATTATCAGTTTGTTGTTTTGCAGTTAGCAAGGGGGTTCACTTTGTTGTTAATAAAGGGCATGATGTAGAGTTTGGCGGATGGGATACTGTTGCCTGCAAGTAATGAGACACTACCTCTGGAGTACTGGCCTTGATGAGAAAATCGTACAGATAAGAGAATACCGTGATTCTGATTATCTGATATGTGCCACTATCACTGTCGTCACCTTCATGAAGACTCAAGGGGCAAAAGTGAGGCCAAACAGAAGGACTATGAACTGATAGTGTTGAGATCCTACTGTGAAGCGAAGATACTTACTGTGTGACTGCAGGATGTGGAAGCAGGTATCCTGCAGGTCGACAGATAACATCCAGTATTTAGTTTCTCGCCCAAGTGGAATCTGAGCCAGGGACAGCATTTTGAACTTTTCCTGCATGTGGAACCAGAATCAGATGTAAACCTCTGGGATTTGTTGTTTGCTGTTGTGGTTACTCTTGTGTCAAATATTGTTGACATTCTTAAAATGAAGCCTCAAAATCTTGGATAGTCTTTCATCTGTGATTGATGGCCAAGTGATTGTGCTTTGACTATCTTTTTGAATCATTCTAAAGCAGAATCTGCTTTTGCTCCAAAATAGCAAATGGTAAGTTGATGAGAGTATTCTGTACATCTCGTGAAAAATCTCAGGTTCTCAGCCATACATTAAAAATAACTGATATCGATGTGCCCTTAGGCCTTGCAAAAGAGTCAGCAGTAAAGCCCTGATTGTTTAATCTGTCTAGCCACAGTTTCAACATAATTAATTAGTTCAGAGAAGTTAGTTTGGATCTTCTGGGTACAATTTAGGACTGATATTTTAGGCTGAATCTAGCAGTTTATGAATATATCTGCCTAGGAGGCAGGTTGCATTCAGAGATTTAGGCGTCATGCTATACGATGAGAAAATCTTTTTGGCAGACTGTTCCATTATCTTAGACTCTCTGTCAGAGGGAGAAGAAGGAAAGGAACCCAGAGTACGTTTTGATGAGCAAGAACTACCAAACTCTCTGGAGATGGATGTGAAGATAGGCAGACTGGGTCTCCAGGAATGAGTTTGTAACATCTTGCTATCAATCTGGAGACCGAGGTAGGCGTGTCCCATAAAGCTAGGATGAGTTTTGTCAAAGCCTTATTAAAGGGTAGCAAAGGTTCTGAGGTTTGTGACATAAAATACGGAACCCCAGGAAATATGTGAGACTTCAATTCAGTGGTTGGGAGAGGTAAGAGTAGCAATTCTACTGCCTTGCGTATCACTGAGTGATAACATGTCACCTCTGGAGATGGAAAACCTGTTGGAGACAGGAGTTCCCACTCTGGGAATGTGTACCGAATGCTTGCTTCCCTTAAGCCCTTGAAGTCTGGGTCAAGTGGGAGCTGGTTATCCTTATCACCTACATCCTTCTGAGAAACATCGTCACCAAAGAAGAAACATTCATCCTCCAATAATCTTTGTTCTTGTCTTCGAGATCGATGAAGTTGTAATGGACATTGCAGTGGCTCTGTGATCAGTAGAGGTGCAGGTGGTGTCAACAGCAGCATCTGTGGCGAAGATTGGTTGCTGGTGGCGTTGACTGCAGCACTGATGGTTGCAGAGCCAGTAGCTGCGGTTGCGTTGTCGGTAGAGTCACTCTCCAATACAAATGGAAGAATCACCTGAGGCTGCATCATTTCTAGCGTTTGAGACGTGGGTGTTGGAGCCCGAGTCGACCAGGGCTAGTGGGCCAGCGGCATAAAAGGCAACAAGGGTGCTTGCTGTGGTATGGTGTTGGTATGCCTACTACGGAGTTCGCCAGTGGACCTATGGTGCTTGTAGGTACACCCGATGGTATCATGGCTCTATTAAAGATGCTGAACATGGTGTTGAAAAATTGGCTCAGATCTGTACCCAGAGTTGGAAAAGCAGGGTATGTGGTATCATCCTGGTGTCAAGGAAATGACGCACAGGAATTTACTGGATCTATTGGAGATAGTGCTGGAGGTGACATTGCAGGCACCGGAGCTGTTGGCACTGAGGACATCGGTCAGAAGGTGTCGTCGGAGTTGGCGGGGTGATTTCTTCTTGATCTTCATCCAATTGCAGTTGAGGGGTCACCAACATTGATACTTGTCTTTTGAAGACCTATGACAGGATTCATGACGGTACTTTTTAAAATGTTTTTCATCAAAGATCTGGAAGAGTGAGGTGATGGTGATATTGATTTTTGATGGGATTTTCATCAACTTCTTTTGTCATTTCATGCTCTGGCCATGAACAGTTTGACTTCTCCTTCCTTTCAGGCCTTTTGATGTATCTGCTGGCTGGCTCTACAGGTGTGGGCATCATGGTCTTGTCCCAGGCACCAAAGACAGATTTTATGAGGGTCAGTGATAGACATCTGACTCTCACAATCTCGACTTGACTGGAAGCTGAGCTTCATCGAAAGTGACAAGGCTCAGGAAAAGCTGCACCAAAAAGCTTTTATATTTAAAGATACATTGAAAAATCAACAGATCTCCTAAGGAGAGTTCAAGAGCTTCTTGATCTGCCGTGGAAAAAAAGGGAACTGGCGTCATTAAGCCAACAAGGTGCTTTGTGGCTACAGTGAATCACGTGGAGCCGTGTGCGAAGTCGTTCTGAAGCCGGTGTCCCCTATTGATGTGGGAGAACTGCTGAAAAGTTAATGGTCCAAGCTTGTATATGAGAATATTCAAAAGGTGAGGAATCTTCAAGTGGATGTATCCATCAGAAAAGGTCTCCCCCAGTCGTGCAAGAGACCATCCACCACCTCTGGATGGAGACACCATTCGTGATCGGCAAGACATTGATGGGGTTCCGCAAGCGGTGGAGGCATTGACGGCTGAGTTAACTCTCCGTGGCATTCAGAGAGCCTGCCAGGTGTTGTACCACAAGAAAAATGTACGGGCATACAATCCATGTCCAGAGTCGCAGGGCTTCTTGCCACTGGGTCCATGACCCCACTCCCCCCTGCTTGTTGCAATACCACATAGTGTTGGTGTTGTCAGTGAACCTCTGAACCAGCCTTTGCTTGATGGAAGGAAGAAAGGCTTTCAATGCCAGGTGAATCACTCTCAACTCCAACAGGTTTATGTGGAGCTGAGACTCCACCAGAGACCAGAGTTCTCTGATCTCCAACTCTCCCAGATGGCCGCCCCAACCCAGGAGTGATGCATCTGTCACTACTGTGAGCTCTGGTGGATAAGGGAGAGAGGTCTGCCGCTGACCCAATCATGGTTTGTCAGACACCACTGAATATGTTTTGAATTTTTCTCCTGTATCTGAACTAGTTCGGAGAGATTCCCCTGATGCTGTGCCCATTGGGACTTCAGGTTCTACAGCAGAGCCCATAAATGCTAGCTTGCAGGTGTTACCAGAAGGATGCAGGAGGCTATGAGGTCCAGTAGCCTCAGAGTCAGTCTCACCGAAATTCAGGCTAAAGGTTGAAACATCAGATTCATAGCCTGAATATCCTGGATTCGCCAATCCAGATGATAGGCCTGAAACTACACTGTGTCCAGAATGGCTCCAATGAAGGGGAGCATCAGAGATGAGGTGAGGTGTGACTCCGGCACATTGATATTGAACCCCAGCAAATGCAGGAGGTCCATCGTACTCTGGAGGTGGATGCTGACAGCCTGGGGTGAGCCTGCCTTCAACAGCTAGTCATCAAGGGAGAGGAAGACTGGAATGTCTGGCCTCTGTAGATGGGCTGCATCCACTGCCATCACCTTTGTGAACACCCAAAGGGCACTGGTAAGGTCAATGGGGAGTATACCAAACTGGTAAAGCTATTGGCCCACTGGGAACCACAGGTAATATCTGAGGACTGGCAGGACGGGTTTGTAAAAATAGGTGTCCTCCAAGTCTAATGCCACCATCAAGGATTAAGGGCCAACAGGACCTGAGCCAATGTGAGCATTTTGAATATCTCCTTTCTCAGTAAGTAGTTGAAAGGGCACAGCCTGGTATAGCATAACCTCTGTCCTTTTTGGCAACAGGAAGTAGCAAGAATAGCAACCACAACCTACTTCTGATGTGGCACCCTCTTAATGGGTCCTTTGGGAAAAAGAGCCCACACTTTTTGACGCATGAAGGAGAGGTAATCCTCTGTCAGCAAGTCTGAAAACAGTGGTATGGGTGTTAGAGTTTCTGTAAACGAGAGGGTGTGACCCTGCTGAACAATTTGGAGCATCAATTTGCCTGAGGTTACATACTGCTGTCAGAGGAGGTAGTGCTTGATCCTGCCACTGAACGGTTGCCCGTGATGGTGAGAATGTAAATTAAAGGGGTTTGGAGGCTGTGGCTGCTTGGGGTTGGATGACTGGGCAGAACTCTGGCCTTGGGTCCCGAGGGGCTCTTGGGAACTGTGTCCATGGCCACGAACTGACTGGGAGGCCTATTAGCCATGGTAGCTAGATGGGAATGGACACAGTTTGTAACCCTTACTGCAACCACTTAAGGGGTGAAAGAAAGAGTGTGGCTTGTGCGAGGCCATGGAGAGTCGCAGTGACAGGGTGGTGGCCCTGCTGTCCTTAAGATGAACTGAATGGTGGGTGACCTTTTCTACGCGGCCACTACTTCGGATTGCCGTTACTTCGGATCGTTAGTGCGCAGAAACCATTACTTCGCATGGTTTTACTGCGCATGACCGTTACTTAGCAGGATAGCCACATCGTTGTGTTTATTTAGGCGCTTCCGTTTCTAAAAACGTAGTACAGCTCTGAGGACGCAGGAAGCTGGAGCAGTGGAAGGTGATCCATGAGGAGAGAGAGGTAAGTGAAGCTGTGTGTACGGTTGTGTAGGTGTAGTGTAAAGTTGTGTATTTGGGTGTAGTCTATTGTATGGGGTCGGAAATGGTAGTGTAGGTGTAGTGTAAAGTTGTGTATTTGGGTGTAGTGTATTGTATGGGGTCGGAAATGGTAGTGTTTGGGAGTAGGGAACGGACTGGGGGTAGGGGCAGGGTCATGCTGGGGTTAGTGTTTTAGGGTTTAGGGTAGTGTTGTGGGGTTAGTGAAGTGTAGGGTAGTGTTTTAGGGTTTAGTGTAGTGTCAGGGTGTTGTGATGGGTGGTGAATGAGTGTAGGCACAGGAATAGAGGAATGTGTATGTTCGTGCAGGGGGTAGTGCTTTAGGGTTTAGGGTAGTGTAGTGGTGTTTCAGTAGAATAGGGTAGTGTAGTGTTTTAATGTATTGGTAGTGTTTTAGTGTTTTAGAGGTGTAAGGTAGTATGACACGTTATTCCGCATACCATTCTTATTACTAGGTAAGTTTTTACTTCGCATATATTAACACTTTCATTGTAATGGTATGCAAAGTAAAAACTTGCGTAGTAACGGTTATTGCTAAGTAATAACCGCGTAGTAATAGCATGCGAAGTAATGGCATGCGAAATAACGTCTCATATTGGAACCAAATCAGTCTTATCGCCAAACAGGTGAGTGCCATCAAAGGGCATGTCCATAAGGCATGTATGGATATCTCCCAAAAAGCCATTTGACCTCAACCAGGCAGGGCGATGCAGTGCCACTGATGAAGCACTCGCTCTGCCTAGTGATTAAGTTGTATCCATGCCGCATTGTATAGTTAACTGCTGTTGTTGTTAGACCTGGGCTTTTCTATCAACAAGCCCAAATCTCACCTGGTGCCCTCTCAGTGCATCCTGTTCATTGGGCAGTACTGGACAGCACATCGAGTTGAGCCTTCCCTCCTCTTCAGAGACTTCAAGATATTCAGGCTATATTTCTGATGTTTCAGAATGGAGTGGCCATTCCACTCCTGATGGTCATTCGTCTACTTGATCTGCTAACCTCCTGTATTCTGTTGGTCACCCATGCATCCTGGCATATAACAGCCCTCTAGTGGTGCCTTTAAAGGCAGTGGTTCCAACACAATGGAAATCTTCAAGCATCCATCAAGACCTCCAGGGATACTGTAGTAAACCTACAGTGGTGCATGGTAAACAACAACCTTTCTCAAGGAAATAAGTTTCAGCCTCCCATACCACTGACAACAGTAATTATGGATGCTTCCACTTTAGGGTCATGAGATCATCTGGAGAAATTGGAGATCAGAGGCCTGTGGTCTCCAAAAGAACACATTTTACACATCAACCTGCCGTAATTGCAGACAATATGTCTGGCTCTCAGGTCTTTTGGACCCTCATTTCGCGATCAGTCTGTCTAGGTCTTGAGGATTTTAGAAGTCATAGAAAATCAATTCAAAATATTACAGTGAAAATGCAGCACTGCGGTCAATGCGAAAAACCACTTGTGACAATCTGTCACCTGCAGCTCGAGTTACATTGTACCCTTGCAGGGGATGGGTGATGCAGGTCCCAGGACCAAGCCGTGAAAGTCAGTTTAATTTTACCTGGCCAATGAAGCCTGGGTGCCGAGTTGTCCTGGCTGTCCCTAGTGTTGAGTGGGAGCCACAGTAGTGCTGCCTTTGCCACTGAGATGGTGCTGCGGGGGAAAAAGATGCAAAAAGACAACAACAGAGTGATTTCTGATGTCGGTCAAAGGTCGGATGGAGTTCCCTCTTAATGCAGCATCGAGTAAAGGGGCCGGTTGCCGGACTGGGGACCAACAAGCCTTGGCAGCTGTAAGCAGGATAGAAAGTAACTCCTGTGTCCTGTGAGCCAGGGGCACAAAGTAGCTGCCTGTAACTTTGTGGAAGGCAGGACTACATTTCTCACAATGTACTAGACCATCTGTATTTGGACGATTCTCTTGGAGGACCCAATGGCCAGAGATTCTTTGGATCTGGTGTGTTGCTTTACCTGCAGTTTGCAAGGAACTAGAGTCACTAGTCCTGGGGAGTCTGAGGATGCTTCAGGCTTCCACAGGGGTCCCTCTGTCTGGGGGAACTGAGAGATAGCCTACGGCAAGTCTCAAACAGGCAGTTCCAAGAGCTTTGCCACAGGTGCAGGGTATCCCTCTTTTACTTTGTGCAAGCCTAGTTATCGCTGGTGCTGGTCTCTTCTTCTGTCCTCTTTATTGCAGGTTGTTCAGAACTGAGGTTCTGGTGACAGGGGGATCCCTTACATCCTAGATTTAGGGTAGTTAGGAGTGTGGAAGCTTGTAGCCAATGGGCAGCTAGTCCCTGCGCCTAATCTGCCCCTCAGGTGACCACATCCGGGGGTGTGAGTCCTCTTTTCTACCCAGACCCCTCTATTCTGCCTCTTCTAAAGATGGCAGAAATCGATATTTTGTGTACAGACCAGCCTGCTCACCCCAGAGGTGTGGCTATTCTTCTGGGGTTGTACACCTCCTTGACAAACTAATTTCTCACCTGTCCAGGTGCAAATGTGCCTGGGGGCAGGGGGCAGGGGGAGGGCTGTTTCCTTGACTGAAAAGGTGGTGCAGCCTTTGAAGCTCACCGTCTTGATGTGCCACATCACTAGTCTGGTTGGGAGAAGGGAGGTGTGACCTCTTTCCTGCCCAAGCCTTTGTTACTGACTCCTGGGAGTGATCATACTTGCTAGCAGGAGGTCAGAATCCTGTACTGGTGGCAGCAAGCGCAGGAAGCGCGGGCTGGTCATCCAGAGCACAGAGGAGCTGGGGCAACCAGGTGGGAAATCGCTAAAGCAGCAACCTGGGGCATGCCACATTACCCCGGGCACAAGGTTTGTATCAGGGGTGAGAAGGCACGTTGTTTCATGCCAAACATGGCATATTTCAGCGGTACTACAATGGAGCTGCCATCCTCGAGAATGCCCGGGTGGCAGCCCATGTTATGTTATGGACCGCTAACACTTATAGTGGTTTCCAATGGGGAATGCCCCTATAGGAACAAATAGGCTTGTACCGGTGGCCTAACGAAACTTGAGGGGGGCCCCCTGCAAAGTCCATGGAGGAGGTACCCTACGCACCAGACCCAGTGAGGAGCTCTCTGGCCAGGATGGGCCTGCCACCCATGCACAGGGCTGGAGGGGCCCCCCTGGAGCTCAGGGTCCCCCACACTGAGGTGGCTAATGTTGCAACTCTGGCTTACACTTATATGTCCTCACCCTTAATATAGTGCGGCCTGGGATCAGGTGGCCTTCTTCAGGGGATTCTGACATATATCAAAAATAGTGCATTGTATGTACCACACATGCTGAGGGCACAGTTGAGTTCATGCAGTTTATACTGCTCCTGCAGTCTGCAATGGCATGCCTGCTGCCAGTAGTTTACTTGGGTCACTCAGGGAGGCATAACACTGTGTTGCAGCTCTGGGGACCCTTTCTCCACCTATGTACCATATACTAGAAACTTAAGAGTATTTGTCAGTTTGGGACTACCAAGTCAAACATAACCGTTTTAGAATAAAGCACAGGCACTGGGGTCTGGGCAGCAGACTCCAGTGCACTATCAGAGTCATAACCATCAGCATTTGGAGCACAAAGTAGGGGGAGGGAGGAGGTGGCCATAAAAAAATAAATTCTACAATATTTAAAGCTGATGTTTGAGTGAAAAATCATGTGGCATGGGCAGACATCTTACAAATATAATAATCTTGATGCCAGGGACATTGTATCTATTGCAACTATGTAATACCCAAGTTCATGTATTTGAAATTGATAAAGCCTTTTTTACATTGCTACTGGCAATCCTGCCAGATGTACTGAAGTGATCACTGCTAGTAATCTTGCATATAGTGGCCACTAACTTAATCTTGTCTGGTGTGGTCATTGTTACATATTACAACACTAATAATATTAGTTTCTCAGAATAATTTTCATTGAACAGAAGAAGCTATCTTCTTTGAAGTGCTCGGCCCAACATGCTTCCTACTACTTCGCTATTAAGAGCAGTCTGCCTTGCTTGTCAATGATAAGGGTGTTGTATGTTGCACAAGATTTACCACAGACTATCCTTGTTATCTTGAAGACCTCCCTCCTCCCCCTTTTTCCTGTACTGGCTGCCTCCTCTTTTTGGACAGCAAGCTTGTCCATATATGCCCACTTGCCTGCTCTTGTCAGTCTTTTGACTGCTCTGTTTGCCTCTATGTAATGAATTTCTTTTTTGCTGTCCTCCTGTCTTCAATAACATTCCATGTGTCTTGTCTAAACATTCTTTCCTCTTACTTGGGCTTCGTTTGGTCCCCAGGCATGTTTTGCTGCTTCTCACATATATTGAAGAGACTTGTTCCTATTTCTGGTTTACTGCTTCTGTAACTGGCTCAGACTGATCTTTTCGTATCTGCCAGGAGTTGGAACCTTGCACTTGGCATTAAGAACTTTGGTCATTCTGTCAGTAGTTTCCTTGCGACTTTGACAACTGTCAATCATTCCTGTATCATGCAGTTGCTCTGATATACCTTGTGCCCAGAAGATTTAGTGGTTCTTGCTACCATTTCTGTAACAAATGCTTTTTATGGGACAAAGTTGTTAGCCTTGTACCCAACCCCCAACCTGGAGGACTAGTGAATTGTGCTTTGTCTGGTCTCTACCCTTTGACCTGTCTGGTTTGACTGACCATGTCAGGATGCTAAGCTCCCGCAGGCAAAGCTCTCCAGGTCACTGAGACACAGAATTAATTGACCACTACAAGGTGGCGACCCTCCAATATTTGTATGCATACTAAAATACAGAGACTTTGGGGACATTGTGCTATATTTTATAACCTCCCATGGAGTAGGGTTTGACTCTTTGACCACAGCTATCACCGGAGAAACAAACTATAGAAGTCTGTCATGCTAATGCAGCTTTGTATCTATTGTTGTGGGCCAGAGGGACTTGCTGTACTGAAGATTTTCGGTATGTAAACATGTAATCATAGCAGATTCTCTTTTCAAAACATCTTCACAAATGTATTGATTTTTGCTGTAGAAAGTTCTAATGAATAATTCCAGCAAGCATTTAAAAGTTTTTTCTTGTATCATGACATTTTCTGTTTTAGCAGAAAGCTGGAATGTGAAGAATATAAAAAAAAAAAATGGTACCTGTTTTTTCACATTCTCAATCTCAGAACGCAGTCTCAGAATGACACGGTTCAGCTCAGAGATCTCTGTCTTGGTGTTGCGTAGGTTATCACCATGTCTTCCAGCGGAGACTTGCAACTCTTCATACTGTACAAAAATAATACAAGTACGTCTGTCATTTTTACAAAAGATGAACAAAGAAAAGATATTACCTTTACCTTCAAATTGTGGTTCTATGGTATGTATAATTTTTAAAGGACTTACTAAATGAATGTGTCATATATATTGCAATACAGCAGGAATGATCACTATACCTTGCAGAGTGTATATCTAGATTGTGAAAGACAGAGAGACATAAGCATCTCATTCAGACTTAAGTTGCTGTAAGCATATGTTTCCATATATTGTCAATCAATGTAATGCAGTAAACCATAAACTGCTCAGTTCAACAATCACAAATAGTTTCCTACTTTGAATACACGAACGTTACAGTTCTGTGCCGCTAAGGATTCTATAATAAATCTACAGGTAATGTCGGTGTCAACAATTCTTAAACAATAGCACTTTAATTACTTACCTTAGTGTGGTACCACGACTCAGCTTCAATTCGACTTCTATTTGCAATGTCCTCATATTGAGCCTTGACTTCGGCGATGATGCTGTCAATGTCCAAAGATCGGTTGTTGTCCATAGAAAGTACGACAGAGGTGTCCGACATCTGAGAATGTATCTGGGCTAATTCCTATATGATTTACAATGACAGTCATAGTACATTTCAGACAAGTGTTTCAGACTATATGATAAAGCTATATTGCAGTTAAAACATTTTTTTTAAAGAAACATGTGGCTAAAGCACTTGGATATAGGATCATTCTCTCGTACTGGGTCTTTCGTATATTCAGCTGCCTTTGAATGACCCCTGAACTCTAAAGGTGTTGAGGGACTTGTAAGTTGTATTTATATGGTGGAATTTTATAAAATTACAAAATATCTGCTTGTCCATGGGCCAGGATGCTTTATAAAACTAATTGTCCTGTAAAGAATGAACTTGTCGCTTTGGTGCCTTGTAGAGAGGTGACAGATTATGGCAGTGTTCTCATTATGTCAGAGCTCGGAAATAGCCTATCGCATTATATTGTAGCAGGGTTTGAATTCTAGCTATGCCCTAATTTTTTCACCTTTCTGCAAATCCCCACACTGGGGCTTGAAGTGGCGGTAAGCAGTTGTTCCATGGTTGGTATGCCCTTTTGAATCTGTGCACAGCTACAAACTTGCATTTTCCAGGGTTTTCACCAATTCATCTGTTTTGTTTTGCCACACCGTGACAGGCAGAAGGGCAGAATCGAATTTTTTTCCAGAGTGTGAAAAAGGGGATGTAGGGAAAGTGAACTTGTAAACTCTCAGCAGGTTTTCACATGAGCAAATATACACATGCATATTTGGGCATGCTAAAATATAGTTCACAAACTTTTTGTCGAAGAAAAGTTCCAGGCCTACTTCTGTAGATTTTTGTGAATTAATTAAAGTCGTAAATCCGCACTAATGTAAGGGCATATAACATGAGTGCAATTTTGTGACTTTCTTTAAAATTTGGGAACTTAATTAGGTCTTGCATTGGGAAAGAACTTTTGGTTTTATTAAAATTGTGTATAACTACATATAATGTTAACTTCACTGTGAGTGACTGCATTCTACTCTTTCGCAATGGTGTAGAGCCAGAGACACTCCCATATATTGGGACCACATGTTGACATTTGACTACCATTGTTTTAATTGATTTTTCACTTTGGACGTGCATTTCGTGTCTCCTTAAAGCATCAGAGTGGGAGTGTAATGGCCTTGCCAGGAACAGAATGTGTGGAGTGTGCATTTGAAAACATGAGAGAGAGAAATGTGTGGAATGTTCTTCTCTGTCTTGGAGTGTAGTATTATAAGCAGGGATGCTCAAATGGGCATTATGGTGTACATTTGGAAATAAAGTGTGTAATGCTAAAGGGAGTGGTGCACTAATATGTATTATGACACATTGGAAAGTTTTATGAAGTTTTTACTATTGGCCTTGACATGCCCTCATGCCATCTTAAATTCTGACTCTGTCTAGCTTGAGCTTTGCACACACAAGCAGACCCCCAGATCTCTCAAGTTGTTTAGGCTAATCAATCTCAAGATTGTTTTCTGTATTTTTGGAGATATTTTCTTCTTTTTCAAGCTTCGGTAAGAAAAGGAGCTGGAACATGTGGGAGTGCAGAAGAATACATGAGAACTCCTTTGCCATGTTTGTGGGAGTTTGGCCAACTCCAGTAAGTTTCCTTGGTGCGGAGGAGGACTTCTTGGAAACTTCTATTACATTGAGATTATAAAACTGGGGTCTGTTGACTTGTAAAGCGGAATTTTGAACCTGACTGTAGGACGGACGTGTCTAATTCAGTGTAGCAGTTCCCGGCTTGCGGAGTCTCTTGTCTGCAGTGGTTATAATCATCTGATGTATTCTGTGTATATATCTTTCATGCTTTCCTTTGACAGGGTTTATTAATTGTGTCTGATTATTTGCATTTAACAGTTTTTATTTCTTGCAGTTGATGTCCGGTATTATTATCATTATTATCTGCTTGTAATTTATTCCATTCATTTAACAGTTGCACTTGCTTTATAAGTGTGTTATTATTGCTTGCACACATATTTATATATATATATATATATATTCACTGAAAAAACCATAGGTTTCACACATGTTATAGTTAGCTGGACATTTTACTGATAAAAAACCAATGAAATTCCCCCGTTATAGTTACTGTAGGCAACTATAACTCACGCGACCGTAATCCTCTGCTGATGCTAATACTGTATTTAGACACTTATTTGCCCATGTCTTCTTCCATTAAATTTTAGCTATACATATATTACAAATATTTTTTTTTCATAAAGACACATATGTCATCAGCAGAGGATTACGGTCGCGTGAGTTATAGTTGCCTACAGTAACTATAACGGGTGAATTTCATTGGTTTTTTATCAGTAAAATGTCCAGCTAACTATAACATGAGTGAAACCTATGGTTTTTTCAGTGAATTTGCAAGGTTTTTTTAAATGCTAATTCCTAACTATAACGTGTGTGAAACCTATGGTTTTTTCAGTGAATTTGTACGTTTTTTTAAATGCTAAGTTACTTTACGCCATTCGTGGCGTGCGCGCCCACTTAACGCAGTTCGTTACGTGCGCGCACCGTGCGCGCACAGTGAGCACGCGGTGCGCTTCGCGCACCGTGTGCCCACATTACGCTAGATGGGCCATGAACGCACGATGCGCTTCGCGCACCGTGCGCACATGGAGGACATATGATGAGCATCGTTGTGACAGGTAAAATATATGTTTTGCATTGCGCTTATAAGCCATGCACAAACGGTGGCCTGCGGGCACCATTTGCACATGGGGTGGGGAGAGTGTGGGTATTTTTTTTTTTTTTAATTGTTTATTACCGTACGCGTACGGTAAGCGTAATCGGCGAAATTTTCGAAAAAATTAAAATTGCCTTTTTTCACTTGGGGGATCGTTGGGGACTCCCTCGACATGGCTAGGTGCTTGGGAGCTGTCTAAACAGCCCCTTTACATGTTTTTGCCCTTTGTTTTTCAACCCCCTGTCAGAGTGCGAGAGAGAAAATGGCGGGCGCCACTTCCTGGTTTCGACCGATTCGAATGTTTACTAAGATCTAACGGCCAATCAGAATCGCGCTAGCGCACGTCACCGTACGCGTACGGTAAGCGCACGGTAAGCGCAATGTAATCTGGCTCAGATATATATATTGATTTAAAGGCTATTTTCTCAGAATCTACTGAACAGATTTACACCAAACCTACAAAAGGCACTTCCTTGACCTGTAGACTACCTCTCTGCCAAATTTCAAAGAACTCTGTTCAGCCGTTCGGGCTGTAGCTGTGTCTAAAGGTCCTATGGAAAAATGCATGGGAAAAACGCGTTTTGGGATCCCCCTTTTATCTCAGCCCCCGCTTGAGGAATCCCCCCGAGACTTTCAGGGTAGGAGCGGAGCATAGCGCCCCACCTATTTTGAAAATTTCGCGAGGATTTGTAGACCAGCGCCAAAGTTATTCCAAATAGAATGTTGCGGATTTCCTATGGAAACGTGGTCCTAACTATAACTATCTACTGGCGACCGCCAGTAGATAATATATATATATAGAGAGAGAGACCAAGTACATATTAGAACTGGATACCAAACAACCTAAGGGTCTCAATACCAGTGAAGATTTGCACACACATATCTATAAATGACCAGGTCATGATTTGTTTATAATTTGAAATTATGTCATCTATTTTATATATATTTATGTATTTAGCACTTTTTATCCAGTATATATGTACGTATTTATTTATTTATTTTTCTACGTATGTACCTATTGGGTATTTTTGTTATTTAAGTGTCTATGTTTAAGTATTGTTGATTTATTGATCTGTGAATTATCAACTTGTCTAATTTATACCGGGGGACTACTGAAATAAGAACTGAGCACCGTTATTTTGAATGCCAATAATAAGAGACATTTTACAACTTGTATATATTCCACTTTCAAAAACGTATGAATTTTCTTATATTTTTCTATATTTACATTTCACCAATTATGGTACATCTTAGAAAAGAAGAATATTAGGTAACTTAATGGGATTTTTTAGGTCGGAATGATTTTATATAAATTTTTATGTTGTATATATCATTTTGTGGGAACGAGCCTATAGATCTTTTCTCTAAATCAATTACCGAGTTGTTTTTCTCTTCTTCTTTTTCTTCTTTCTACTTCTCTTTTTCTCTTATTTCCGTCTTACAAACTGCATTAAGCAAACAGGCACCTTAACCCCTTCAGCGCTGCGCGGATTCCCCCGTGGTGCTGAAGGGTTCGAGCGCGGGCGGGGCCATGACGGAACGGTTCCGTCATGAGCACAGCTCAACCGATGCTCATGACGGAATCGTTCCGTCATGAGCATGGAAGGGGTTAAGGTATTTAGTATTGTCTATACATAGTAATTAGATTATATGCTAACTAGAGCTACATGCACTATCTTTATATATAAGATTTATCTTTGCACTTTTTTGCACATTTGCACATAACATTTACACATAGGGGTCTCGTTTATTTTACATATCGGGGGTAACTTTTTAAAGTAAGTAGTCACTTTATTTTTGCAACAATAGGTAATTCCAGATTGAGCTGGAACAATGGAATAACATACATAATATGCAGGATTTTACGGGAAAGCTTTTATACACATTGACAGAGATTGGTTTTCATAAATCCTATGAAATGACATATGCTCAAATTTTAACATGATTTTATATGCATTTTATGCTTTAATCAAAGTAATCATGACAAATAGAGCAGTATGTTTTCCATGTCTATTTTGTTGCACTATGCACTTTAAAAGGAGGCACTGCTGCCCTAGCGCTGTCATGTGATCAAGGCTGTTTGTTTCCGGCCGAAACGTGTCATGGCGACAAGGTGTTAGAACAATAAACATCACTGAAAGAAATTGGGTCTGCACTTGCCTTCTTCGAGCAGAAAGGATATTGACAGGCAAGCGTGTGAATATATATATATATATATATATATATATATATATATATATATATATATTTTCACTGAAAATACCATAGGTTTCACACACGTTATAGTTAGGAATTAACATTTAAAAAACCGTTGAAATTCACTTAAAAAACCATAGGTTTCACACATGTTATAGTTAGCTGGACATTTCACTCGAAAAAAACCAATGAAATTCTCCCGTTATAGTTAGTTCAGGCAACTATAACTCACGCGACCACAATCCACTGCTGATGACGTCAGATATTACATCACTGTATTTAGACACTTATTTAGCCATTTATTCTTCCATTTACCTTTATCTATACATATATTACAAATATTTATTTTACAGAAAGACACATATGTCATCAGTGATGTAATATCTGACGTCATCAGCAGTGGATTGCGGTCGCGTGAGTTATAGTTGCCTGAACTAACTATAATGGGGGAATTTCATTGTTTTTTTTCAAGGATGATGTCATCAGTGATGTCATTTGAGATGTCATCAGTGATGTCATGAGTGATGTCCCTGACCATGTCATGAGTGATGTAATATGTGATGTCATCAGCAGTGCATTGCGGGCACGCAAGTTATAGTTAGCTGAACTAACTATTTCGGGGGAATTTCAATAGTTTTGCTAACTATAACGCCCCTGAAACCTATGGTTTTTTCAGTGAATTTCAAAGGTTTTTTAAATGCTAATTCCTAACTATAACGTGCCTGAAACCTATGGTTTTTTCAGTGAATTTCAAAAGTTTTTTAAATGCTAATTTCTAACTATGCCTACAGAGATAGGACATGTGAAGAAAGAAGAAAAAACGCACAGAAAGAAAAAAAAGAAATGCAGAAAGAAGCAACAGAAGTCTTCAAAGACAAAGTAAAGTGCAGGAAGAAGGATAACAGGCAGAAAGAACAAACAGAAGAGCAGAAAGAAGCCTTGTTGCAAAATCATCCTGTACCCTCAACTTTTTCAGACGGATACTGGTGGTAACCGAGTCTGACTAACCAGTCCTAGAGCCAGTGATATGTTAAAAGACACTCAGAATACAGTGAAAACACCTACATACACTAGGGAACACTATGCATTGGGGTCCCCCTGTGATCAGCATGACCTCCTCTGTAAGCCCCTAGTATATAATAGGGCAGAGGATTAAAACTACCTCTTACAATGTGCCAAAGGGCTTGTTTGCACATGTCACCTCAGGCCCCGTCCCCTCACTTCCCCACTGTGTAAACACGCCCTGTGGCCGTTTTAAGTTGGGAGATTAAGTCCCCTTGAATCCTGAGGATCCCTAGGGGCAAAATAGCCCACTAGGTATGTCCAGTAAGCGCCATTGCAGAGAGGTGTAAAAAGGGGCACGGCCTGCACCACCTCTCTGCAACGCAGATCAGTGGCGCTTACTGGAAGCACCTGGTGGGCTAGTTGGCCCCCAGGGTCCCTCAGGATTGAAAGGGAATTATTTCCCCAACTTAAAACGCGCCACAGGGCGTGTTTGCACATGTCACCTCAGACCCCGTTCCCTCCCTTCACCACTGTGTAAACGCGCCCTGTGGCCGTTCTAAGTTGAGAGATTAAGTCCCCTTGAATCCTAAGGGTCCCTAGGGTCAAACTAGCCCACTAGGTACCTCTAGTAAGCGCCACTGAGCTGCGTTGCATAGAGGTGTAAAAAGGGGCATGGCCTCAGAACACCTGTCTGCAACGCAGCTCCCTGGCGCATACTGAAGATACCTGTTGGGCTAGTTGGCCCTCAGGGAACTTCAGTATTGAAGGGGGATTAATTCCCCAACTAACAACTGGCCAGGGGGCGCGTTTGCAGTGTGCTGCAAGGAGGGGGCGTGGCCTCCGGCGCGATGTCGGTCTTTTTTTTTTTTTTTAAGAAGGAGGGCTGTGTTGCCCCCCTTCCTTTCCTAATTTACTGGCCCTGGGGACCCCATCCCCTAGGGCCTGCACCCTAAGTTTTTTTTGTTGAAAAAAATAAATTTGGCCCTCCCAAGGCCTTAATCGGCCCCGGGGTCCCGAACCCCCGGGTCATGGCCTTTTTTAAAAAAAAATTATTTAGGAGGGGGCTGCGTTGCCCCCCTCCTCAGGCCACTTATGGCCCCGGGGACCCCATCCCCCGGGGCCAGCCTTTGTTTTTTATTATTTTAAAAAAATATATGTTTATAGAAACACCTAGGACATGCTGGACAAACCGTATGTACCTATCACCATGACGATTTGTGTGATATTCATTAAAAGGCGACTATGCATAGAATGAATCCACATGGAATGTATTTACACTGCTAGTGAAGCTCTGACGTATCTGATGCCCTACCGTGCCTAATCCCGGCGCCCCCGCCGGTGGGCACTCTCCAAGTAGACACCCTTGTTGTTTATTTATACAAACATGGGTAGCTATTGACGGGCACATTTAATATACACGCACACCAAGCCATTCAAAGGGGATTCGACAAAAATTCGACCAACCTATGCAAGAAACCCCCCTCACGGGTAATAAAACACACATCCACCGCCGGATGTGTAATACTTTTTATTTTACTCTCTGGAAAGGAGACGAACCTCACTTGAGAGTCACAGCGTGCTCCTGGCTGAGCCCAATGCTGTGTTACACCCACCAGAGCCCGCCGAATGCCTCACACCTCTGTGTTGTATTCCACCAGCTAGTGCTTATGCTATGACACTCTCTAGCCCATGTGCACTGTAACACCACCTGTGAATATGTCATGCCACACTTGCCTTCGCACGGGTTATATTGCCCCATCTAACGTGCCTTCCTCGATACCTATGTTATAACGCACAGCGCTATGCCATACATATTACAATCTGGGATCCATATCTTTGTTACAGTGCATATGCAATGTTACACTCCCCAGCACATATTTTATATTACAACTTTAGAGACTAGTTAGGTTACACAACACTGCCCTCTGCATATTACACTCCAAGGCGCATATCGCATAGCACGCGCTAGTGCCGGTGCTATCTCGCGCTCTCCAATGAATCTGTCATTGCGCACAATGTATTGCATATTATATTTCACGCCCCGGTTCATCTTATATCACACTTTTTGGTGCATAGTTTATACCATATACTATATCTAGTTTTCATTTTCAATCGTGCTCTCAGGACTATGTTCTATATAACACTGCGTCCACCTACCCTTTTCACGGACATTACATTTTGCGATGGGGGGTGGAGGGTCAGGGGGTGTTTCTGCCAAGTGAGCCCGGAGTCACAGTCACAAACGTCCTCTTCTTCCTGAATAAAAGTGAGATTATGCTGCATACTTGTTCATATTTTAAGTAGTTCGCACAGACACACATTTTAAAAACAATAAAGTCCCTAATACCCACCTTCTCTGAACAGTTAGCTTGTTGCCCCATGCACTTCCTCCCTATCCTCTGTTGTCTGAATCCATGGACTAGCCTCCTCCCTCATGCCATGCATGGTCTGATGTGCTGCCACTGCCCTCCATTTAGCATGATGTACCAGTCCACTCCTCCTGCCCTCCATTGCCCAATTCTATGGCCCATCATTGACCTCCTGCTTAGCCTCTGTGCTTAGCTTGCTGCCCCTATTCTCCTTCCCCCTGCCCTCTGATGTATTTGTGCATGCCCTGCTCCATCCTTTTTGCCCACCATGTTCCATGGACCTGCCATTCCTATCTACTCTGAGCGTTCTGTTGAGCTGCCACTCCCCTCCCACCTGCCTAGCATTGTCAGATGACTGTAACCTGTCCCTGCCACCTCCACCCTGCCTGTCCACATGCCATGCCCCTATCCCCTTCCTCCTGTCCTCCATGGTCCATTTTACTGTCACACCCTTCTGCCCTCCCTGGTCTGTTGTGCTGCAACTGCTCCTCCTGCCTGCCCTGTGCAGTCTGTTGTGAGGCCCCTTCCCCTGAACACTCTTGTCTGTGCCCAGGTCCTGACCTTCCCTTCTATCCTCCATGGTCCTTTGTGCATGCCCCTGCACCCTCCTTCTTGCCCATCATAGCCATTTTACTGCCACTAACCCTCCTGCTTGCCATGCATGGTCTTCTGTGCTGCCATGGCCCCTTCCACCTTCCCTGTGTGGTCAGTTAGCTGCCCCTGACCCCCTCCCACCTTCCCTCCATTGTCTGTGTGTATGCCATCATAGTCTCACTGTTGCTCTCCATGGTGTGTCTTGTTTCTAGTACCCATCCTGCCTGACCTCCATGGTCATCTTGCTGCTCCTGCCCTGCCCCCTTGCCCCCAGCCCTCTGTTTCCATGTGCAGACCCCTATTCCCTCCCCCCTGGCTTGTCTGTTCCATTGTAATGCCCCTGATCCGTCCCTCCTGCCCTTTATGGTCTGTTATGCTGCAGCTTTCTCTCCTGTCTGTCCATTATGGTCAGCTAGCTACTATTGCCTCTTTCCCCTCTGTTCTCTGTTGTCCATGTGCATGGTCCTGTCCCCTCCCTATTGCTTTCTATGGATTGTTGTGCTGCACTCCCGTCCTGCATGCCCATGTGGTGTATTGTGCTGCTGCAAACCCTGATGCCTGCCCTGTAGGGTCAGTTTGGTGCACCTCTCCATGTCCCTCCTGTCCTCTGTTATCCGAGTCCATGTCCCTACCCCAATTCCTCCTGCCTACCATGATTCAATGTACCATACTTGCAAACATTTTGAACTTGGTAAGAGGGAGATTTTGAAAAAAAACTGGGGTATTGATTTTCCCCTTTGAGTTACATTGAAAAAGAGGAGATTGTAGACAGGAGACAGATGAAATAAAGCCCATTTGAGATTAAAAACATTGGACGTTTCCTGGCTGAAACGGGTCTGTTGGCATGTATGGTTGTACTACTACTGCCTCTTCCTTCTGCCCACAATGGTCTATTATATTGCCACAGACTCTCTTGCCAGTCCTGTATTGTTGGATTGTTGCCCCTGCCCCCCTTTCCACTGCCCTCCATAGTCTGTTGTGCTGCCACTGCCCTTCCTGCCTGCCCAGTGTGGTCAAATTGTTGCATCTGCACTCCTCTACCTGCCTTCAATTAGCAGAGTCCGTGCGCCTGGCCTCTGCCTTTCAACAGTATCCCAATGAACAACTAGATTGCTAACATTCTATATTTATTGCAAAAGTGTGGAACGCCTGACGTCATCTTGATGTAATCAAAACTGTAATACCTAGAGTATTTCCTTTAGAAATTACATATGTGAGAGGGTCTTATTTGCATCAAAATTTTGGTTAGTGCTCTAAAAAACTAAAATGAGGACATATTTTCTTAGTTTTCAAATAGCGACAAAGAACTTTTAAATTATTTGTAATCTTTATGTTTTTTTATCCAGTTGACCACTTGATTAAATGCTGCACCTAGGGGAGAGGATGTGGTGTTACTTCCAGAGCTGCAGACTTTGCAACTGGGGAACCAGGTTGGAGTTTCTGCTTCAGCTCAACATTCTGTGATTCTGGTCAAATCACTGAATCTCCCCATGTCTACAACCAAAATGAACTTGATCTTGTGATGTAACCAATGCTCATGTAAAGCACTCCAATACCTGACAAGTCTGCACTATATAAAACTGCAAATACACAAAAAATAAGTGTTTTGCACACTTCTGTCATTGGGCTACATGTGGGCTACATCTGGGTGATATTTGTGCTGCATTTGGGCTCTTTTGTCTCTGGTGGCCATCTTGGGAGATTTATTTGTTATGAAGTTTCCTAATTTCCTCATTTACTGCAGTCTCCTCAGTAGGAAATGCTTTCGGTTTTTTACTTTGATTCCATAAAGAAGGTATTCAGATATGTCACACATTTGCCAAAAATTCTGAATGTTAGCACTCCAGGTGCTCATTAGATCACTGTAGTAAAGCTACTGCTCAACACGAAAGTCTGCTGCTGGTATTAAAAGTGCATGTTTCAGTCTGCATATCAGAATTTTTTAATGAAATAGAAGAGGATTTGAGAAGTCACTCAAAATGTGCCCTAATTTTTCTTTCTTCAGCACTAATCATAATTTCTATGGCAAAATGAACCCCGTCTTGTGTTCTTTTTAAATTAAATGTTTTAAGTGTTACCAGTTTATTCCAATCAAGATGGCTTCAGGTGTGGAATACTTTTGTCATAAGTAAGAATTTAAGCGCTCTAGTTGTTCTTAAGAACACTCTGGGACATTCTGTCATTGGGCTATACTTGGGCTACATCTGGGTGATATTTGGGCTACATTTGGGCTCTTTTGTCTCTGGTGGCCATCTTGGGAAATGTATTTGTTATGAAGTTTCCTAATTTCCTGCAGTCTCCTCAGTAGGAAATACTTTCAGTATTTTACTTTGGTTCCATCAAGAAGGCATTCAGATGTGTCACACATTTGCCATAAATTCTGAATGTTAGCACTCTAGTTGCTCATTAGATCACTGTAGTAAAGCTACTGCTCACCAGGGAAGTCTGCTGCTGGTATTCAAAGTGCATGTTTCAGTCTGCATGTCAGAATTTTTTTATGAAATAGAAGAGGATTTGAGAAGTCAAAATGTGCCCTAATTTTTCTTGCTGCAGCACTAATGATAATTTCTATGACACAATGAACCCCCTCATTTTGTTCCTTTGAAAATTAAATGTTTTAAGTGTTACTACTTTATTCCAATCAAGATGGCTTCAGGTGTGCCATATTTTTGTCATAAGTAAGACTGTTAGCGCTCTAGTTGTTCATTAGAACACTCTGGGACATTCTGTCATTGGGCTATACTTGGGCTACATCTGGGTGATATTTGGGCTACATTTGGGCTCTTTTGTCTCTGGTGGCCATTTTGGGAGACTTATTTGTTTTGATGTTTCATAATTTCCTCATTTACTACAGTCTTCTCAGTAGGAAATACTTTCAGTTTTTTACTTTGATGCCATCAAGAAGGCATACAGATGTGTCACACATTTGCCATAAATTCTGAATGTTAGCACTCTAGTTGCTTATTAGATCACTGTAGTAAAGCTACTGCTCACCAGGGAAGTCTGCTGCTGGAATTGAAAGTGCATGTTTCAGTCTGCATGTCAGAATTTTTTTTTTATTTCAAAATATCTTTATTGAAAACAGGAGCTGGTATCAGGGTCCAAAGCCACAAAGTACATGTAACGGTGTTTCAACTGATCAGCAGACAAATGCCAGCAATAGACGAACCCCTTGACAGTGAAATCGCCCCTTAGTCTCCAGCTCCAGAAGGAAGAAAGGAAGAATGAATAAAGGAAGAAAGTGAAAGGAGAAGCTGAAAGGGGAAGAGAAGAGAGAAGAGAGAGTTATCTAGCGCCTCAAGCCTCTTAATAATATAGCATAGTACAACAAATATCCGGCCATGTCAGTGTCCGTAAATGTGAAGACCACATGGGAATCATCTTCCAGAAAATGAAATCATGGCGGCTTATGAGAAGCAAAATAATCGTCCAGAGTAGACCATATGTTCCTCGTGGAGGTTTTCCAAGGTGAATGTTGCAAAACAATATTGTCTGCCCCCCTGAGATGTATGACCCAGTTCATCCAACACTTGTAGGAGGCCTTGCTAGTATCCTTCCAATTGGTGAGTATCATTTTAACTGCAGAAATCCACAGTAGATCAAGGAGAGCTCGGTCCCCTTCCGACTGCAAATCCACCTGTAAAAAAGCAGTTACCACGGACGGTAGGGACCTGGGGAGAATACAGTTAAACAAATTAGACAAAAACAAGTAGACCCTATCCCAGAAGGGTTTCACAACAGGACAGTGTAAAATAAGGTGAGCCAAATCACCTCTGTCTTGATTACAATTCCAACACACATCATCTTCCCGGATCCCCATGGAGAACAGCCTAGCCGGTGTCCAAAAGGCTTTGTGTAATAGCCAGAATTTCGTTTGGGAGAGAACTGGGGAAATCTTATTACGTGTAACTGATCTCCATAGCGGGGACCACGAATCTTCGGTTAGCTGATTAGCCGAAAGCACCTTCCAGTAATCTACTACCTTAGAATTAAGCTTGGAGGATTTTGGGAGCAGAAGTTGATTAATCTGGGAGACCTGATGGCCAAGCCTATTAAGTTTTGATACAAACGTGGGTAGCGATGGGGAGCTAGGAGACATTCTGGATTTCGTAATGGCAGCTCTCACTTTCAGAAAATTATAAAATTCGATATCAGCCAAACGGAAACGAGATTGAAGTTCCCTGAACGTCAATGGGTATGCATCATTTACCAATTGATGGGGAAAAAAGATACCTTTTTTGCACCAGGAGTCAAGGAGTAATGGTTTACCATTATAAAGGAACTTGGAGTTTAGCCAAAGTGATTCCATATTGGAGCCCTTCATACTGACATCCATGGACCTATCTATTTTTAAGAGAGCTAATTTAGTATTCTTAAAGATGGACCTAGAGTGGATGGCGACAAGACGGTTAGCCGTGAGAACTGACAGGGGGCGTATGTTATGGAGGAGAGCCCCTTCCACTTCCAGCCACACTGGTATATAGTGATCAGGAGGAGAAACCCAAAGCAGGCCCTGCCTCGCCAGAAAGGCATATTGGTAGAGACGAAAGTCAGCCAGCGTAACGCCTCCCATTGTCTTATCGAGCCTCAATTTTCGAATGCTGATTCTGGCTTTTTTACCGCGCCAAAGAAAGGATGTTAAAAGAGTATCTAATTTATGGTGAAAGGAGTCAGTTAATAGCAATGGTAGCATACTTATGAGATAATTAACTAAAGGAGTAACCATCATCTTGATAGTCTCAATTCTCCCCCACCACGTGATGAATTTTGGGGACCAGGCATCCAAGAGTGTCTTAATTTTCTGTAGGAGTACCTTTTCATTTTGATACAGGGTGTCCATAATATTATTACCAAATTCAATCCCCAAGTATTTAATAAAACTCGACTGCCCTGTTAACCCAGTGTCCCCCAACATTTCGCTAGTACAAAACACGTTTAGTGGTTTAACTTCCGATTTATCTCTATTGAGTTTATACCCGGAGTGCAGAGAATATAATGCAATCGTTTCCATTAGGGCTGTAATGGAGGAATCCGGACGTTCTGTAACTATCAAAATGTCATCCGCATACGCGGCCAATTTGACACGTACACCATTGATGTCAACACCCGCAATATCCGCGTTGAGCTTGATAGCCTGAAGAAGAGGTTCCAATGCCAAGAGGAAAAGTGATGGAGATAGAGGGCATCCCTGTCTGGTACCCTGATATAGGGGGAAGGACTCCGAAAGTGACCCATTGACAGCTATACGTCCAGTCGGCTTTAGGTAAAGTGACATAACCATTTTAATAAAGTCCTTACCCAAACTAAAGAAATGCAGGCAACGTTCCAAGAACGACCAAGAGACTCTGTCGAAGGCCTTCTCGGCGTCTAACGTAATGGCAATCGAGGGTACAGATTTAGTTGCAGCATTTTCTAATACATGGCAGAACAGACGCGTGTTATCGTTGGATAACTGGTTCCGGAGGAACCCCACCTGGGAATTGCTTATTAATTTATGAAGGACCAAATTTAGCCTGACCGCAAGTATTTTGGCGTATATTTTGCAATCAACATTTATAAGCGAGATGGGCCTATAATTCTTTGGATGAACAGGGTCCTTCCCCTCCTTGGGGATAACAACAATGTTGGCTTCAGTCATAGAATCAGGTGTGTGCCCAGTGTCAGCAATATGGTTAAAAACCTGTTTCATAACAGGACCTAATTGGGTTAAAAAAGATTTATAGAAGGATGCCGTGAAGCCATCCGGCCCTGGCGCTTTGTTTTCTTTCAAGGACCTGACCGTCTTATCTATTTCCGAGCTGTTGATTTCCATACCTAACATGGCAGAGTCGTCTTCTGAGAGTTGTGGCAAATTAAGATCACGGAGGAAAGCAGTGCACTTCTCAGTGTCAAAAGTCTGATTATTTGAGTATAGGTCCTGATAAAATTGTTTAAAAGTATTGAGAATGCCCTTGTGTGTTGTATGGGTTAGGTTATTAGTGTCCTTGATTGAAGAGATAACATGTTGATTTTGTCTATGTTTAAGATATGAAGCTAAAAGTTTCCCTGCCTTGTTGGCCTCACAAAGATTCAGCGCTTTAAATTTATTAATCCACACCCCCGCGCGTTCACACAATATCTTATTGTACTCATACTTCTTCTGTGTCAAAGTCAACAGTAGAGTAGAATCGTTTAAGGAGGCAATATGGGCAGTCTCTAAGTCTCTAATTTCCCGTTCTAGTTGGAGTAGTCCCTGGTTCAGGCGTTTATTTATTTTTGTTTTTATAGCAATGATTAGCCCCCTTATAGTGGCCTTCAATGCGTCCCAGTGTGTGTTTATATTAGTATCAGACACCTTGTTGTGACCAAGGTATTCTGAAATGGCCTCCGCAATCTTCTTTTTATCTTCAGGGTCTGATAAGACATCATTGTTAAACCGCCACCGTTTGGGAGTTTGATCCTTGTGACTTCCGGTTAAGTTAAGAGAGATGCAAGAGTGATCAGAAATCAATCTTGGGGCAATATCAGAGGACTCAATGAGGCTGGTGTATGCCCCAGAGACAAGGATATAATCAATCCTAGTGTATGAATTGTGAACGGCCGAATAAAAAGTATAATCCCTTGTGTCTGGGTGCTGGAGTCTCCAGGGATCTTTGAGGTTAAATTTAGAACAAATAGTGATGAGCTCAGCGTGTGAGCTCGTAGTTTGGTAGTGGCAGTTGGACTGCCTGTCAATTATCGGGTCCAGGGGAAGGTTGAAGTCCCCTGCCATTACTATAAGATCCTCCTGAGAAATACTATCTAACCTGTCAGAGACGCTAGACCAAAAGGTGGGGTCATCCGTGTTAGGCCCATAAATATTGATCACATGTATTAAATCTTCGCCTCTCCTCAAGTGAGTGAGCAAAAAACGACCTTCATTGTCGTGTGTGGAGGATTCTAGCGTGATATTAGCAGATCTCGAAATCAAGGTTATGACCCCTCGTTTCTTCTTAGCTGCTGGAGAGCATGCCAATTGCGAAATCCAGTTACATTTAATAAGGTTATTGTCCACTTCGGAAAGTTTAGTCTCCTGTAACAGCACAATGTCACTTTTGGTCTTGGCTAAATACTCTAAGACCTTACGTCTTTTCACAGGGTGGTTAAGACCTTTAACATTTAGGGAAACTATCTTCAAATCGCTCGAAAGGACGCCTTGTTTGTTAGTGGCCATTAAGAATGGTTTCAAATGGTTAACTCAACAAATATGGTTCTTGACATAGGGACAAATGCGAATATTTTAAATACCACGGAGCAGGCCCAATATGGAAGTCAATAAAAGCATACATCAGCAACAGTATTATACCCCTGGAAGCCGGACAATCCCATCCCGAAAATTGCATACGGTACATAGGACACCAGACATGTCTAGCGAGTAGGAGACGCCAGATAAAGAAAAGAATCAAGGAGAAGGAGAAAAGCAAAGAAAAGAGAAGACAGAAAAGTAGAAGGAGAGCAATTGAGGAAGCAACTGTGAAAACCATGAAAATGGTTATGAAAACTTGGGCGCTCTCAACCCAATCTACCCCCATACCCTCCCACCCCACCCCTACCTCAATACTTAGCATGTGGGAGGTGCGACGACAGAAGCGTCCACCCGCACTCCGGGGGAAACAACATGGTCAGAACATATACACATACATACCTTCCCAATACCCAACTATCAAAGATCCTTCGGTTAAAAATGCAAGCCGAAAGACAAATAACTACCGTCATATCCAAGTATCAACCCAAACAAGAAAAGACCCGTACAATCCAACAAATCACAAATTACATATGAGCCAATACGATGTACCGGTACCTTTGAATAAGACAATGTCAAGAGGAGCAAAGGAATCAGTACATGCACTACACCGGGCCTGGTGAGGACTTTCTCTTACTGGCCAAGAGCTGTGATGAGTCCATGTCCTGAGTAGGAGGGCCTTCTAGATAGGACGCAAGGGCTCCGGGGTCGTTGAAAAAGAGGTGTTTCCCCCCCCTCGGTGATCTTGAACCTAGTAGGACCGACAAAGGAGAACAGGATACCCCTGGACCTCATTTTGTCTCTTAGACTTAGGAACCCCCTACGAGTATCCACAGTAGGCTTCGAAAAATCTTGGGTAAAAATAATTTTGTGACCCTTCCAGATGAGATGGTGGTTTTTCCTGGCATAGCCAAGTATTGCTTCTACTTGTCGGAATCGCAGAGGCTTACAAATGATTGGACGGACCCCCTGCCGTGATGAGGATTTGAATGAAGGGATTCTGTGTGCTCTCTCCAGTTCAAAAGGTTGATCGAACGTTATGCCAGTGAACTTAGGTATCCAGTCCTCCAGAAAGGCTAAACAAGAGCCCAGAGCATCCTCTGACCCCTCCGGAACACCAAGAATTCGGATGTTGCCCCTATGATTGTGGTCTTCCAACTCAGCCGTCTGTCTCAAGAGCATATAGGACATATTCTTCAGGGCCTTTGTATCCTTACTCGACTTGGAGACGATGTCCTCAACATCACTGATCCTCTGTTCAGCTACTGAAAGTCTGTTATTCACAGCATTCATATCTGCTCTGATGGCCGTTATCTCCAGCTGTATAGTGTCAGTGGTTTGTTTGGTCGACTTGGCCAACTCATGGACATCAGCCAGCTTTTTCAGGATTAGCTCCAAAGTACTATTGATATCTGGTTTCACTTTGATAGGTGAGTCTGACTGTGAGGGTTCACCTTTATTTCTCTTGTGTACCAACTTAGATTCGCGGTCAGCCATTTTAGAGGTCGTGGTAACAGTTGGGTAATTAGCTGGTTTTACACTCGGCTCGCGAAGTTGACTAGTGACTTCCAAAAGCGCCGTGCTGGGAGAGAGAGGATGACTGCATGGACTTTATGAAGATTGCATGGTTTATGAAGATCTAGTGGTCCAATCGGCCACAACCCTTGCAGCCTGCCGTCCAATTGCCGAGGTGTGGTAGGATTAGCCGCCAGAAGGCCGTGTGGCAAAGTCGCAGAGAAAAAGGTAGTGGCCCCAGCAAGTAGCCAGTGGTATCAGGAGTTATATCAGCGTGGGCAAATACGCACGGCTAAAGGACCAAAGCTACCCCCAGCTTAGTGGCCAAGACTTACCCTCCGCAAAATCGCACACGGAGCGCACAGGGCTTAGCGTGATAGAGTTTGATGTACGGCTCTTTCCCTCCGTGAGTCACCACCCCTAGATTGCATCAGAGCCTCAGGGGTCCAAGACAGGATTCAAATTCAAGATCAAAATCAGATGTTTGCACAATGCTATCTGGGAGAATCCATCCATTCTCAAACAGATCCGTGGCTTGTACTGGGCTTGTACTGGGGTCGCACTGGTAACTTGGAGGTAACCATCTCTTTGGCCGACTGAGCGCAAGTAACGCTAGTTAAGCGTGGAGCCTCTCCGCATCGCCGCCATCTTGAGGTCAGGCATGCCGATGTATTAACAACCAGCTCGCAGAAGCAGCAGAAGGCGCTGAGGAAACATTATCAGCAAGGCGCCATCAGCGTTAATAAGCAGTCAAGAGCGATGGACAATGAGTACTTGCTGTGGGACATCGGTTCAGCCGAACGGGGACATCTCGTTCGGACTATCGGGGAGGCGCCATTTTGTATTTCCCACGCGTCGCGAAGCAAAACCTTCCGGAAAGTCGACTGTGCAGGGTCCGCCGTTGGGTTTAGAGGGCTCCTCTTGTGCCAGACTCCTCACATAGTGATTCGCGCCCTACCAGAGGCGCGAACAAACAGCCGCAGGGCACGGGAAGGGCAGCGTTTTCCCCCGGTCCGACGGAGTGACTGAATCAGGCGGCCATCTCGACTGCCGTCCAAGCCACGCCCCCTATGTCAGAATTTTTTAATGAAATAGAAGAGGATTTGAGAAGTCACTCAAAATGTGCCCTAATTTTTCTTTCTGCAGCACTAATCATACTTTCTATGGCAAAATGAACCCCTCATTTTATTCCTTTTTAAATTAAATGTTTTAAGAGTTACCACTTTATTCCAACCAAGATGGCTTCAGGTGTGCCATACGTTTGTCATAAGTAGGACTGTTAGCACTATAGTTGTTCTTTAGAACACTCTGGGAAGCTGCAGTAGAACACAAAGGAATCAACTGACAATCTCTGCCCTTGTTGGATGTACATGTTTTACTGAGAATGTCAGACTTCATTCTCACATGACTGAGAAAGATAATGTGAATTTACAGAAAATATGCTCTCAGTTTAGCTTATAGATCACCTTCCAAACCTCTGTGGGAAAAGCATAAGAAAATAATTTTCTCTCAAACATGATTCATGATATGACAGCAGAAGGCTTTTTCACATGGTAAAATCACCTTAGAACACACCACAATTCCTAAAATGAGTATGGTACCATCAACACATGATTTATAATGTAACTAAAGTCTTAAAACCTTCAATGCTTTTTAATGAGGTGCTATCATGTATATTGGTCCCAAGATGGCTGCCAACACTTCTTGGATGAAGTGCTGACAGCCAATCAGATCTCACAATGAGATGTGTGGTTAGGCTCCGCCCAGATATATATGTTATTTTATTTTTGATTTTCTCAGGAACTACTGAACGGATTTACACCATTTAAGCAAAAGGCACGAGTCTGAACTGAGGACTACCTCTTTGCCAAATTTGGTGTAATTCCGTTCAGCACTTCGGGCTCTAGCTGCGTCAACATGTCCTATGGGAAACACGTTTTGGGACCCCCCTTTTTTTCTCAGCCCCCGCTTGATTAATCACTGTGAAAGTTTCAGGATAGGAGCGGACCAGAGCTGGCCAAAAGTCTGGAAAATTTCGCAAAGATTCATCAATCGACGCCAACGTTATTCCAAATAGAATGTTGCGGATTTCCTATGGAAAATAGGTCCTAACTATAACTACCTACTGGCGACTGCCAGTAGGTAATGTAAATAGATATATATAGATATATATTCACTGAAAAAACACAGGTTTCAGGGACGTTATAGTTGGTAATTTCACTTGTACAAAACCAGTGAAATTCGGACGTTATAGTTAGTTCAGCTAACTATAACTCGTGCCACCGCAATGCACTGCTGATGACGTAACATATTACATCAGTCATAACATGGTCAGTGAAATCACTGATGACATCACTGATGACATCTCAAATGACATCACTGATAACATCACTGATGACATCATTCAGTGACTCTGTGTTTCTGTAAAGTTTAAATATGTTTATTATATATAGGCCAAGGTGTATTGAAGAATGAGTGGGTTTATGAGTGTCTGAATGGATGATTTAATAGGTGCGTGACTGACTCTATAAGTGAGTGATTGAATGTATTTTACTGAATGCATGGGTTAGTGACTAAACTGTGTGAATGTCAGTATCACTCTGTCTGTTGGTGTGTAAGCGGCTGCATGGGTTGGTGAATAGCTATATGAGTGTCTATATGGGTTATTGATTGGTTGTCTGAGTATCTCTATGGGTGCCTGAGTGTTTGTGTGGGTGTGTGACTCTGTGCATAGATGTGTGAGTGGGTCATTCACTGGGTGTATGGATTCAAGAGTGCATCTGTGATGGACTGTATGGGTAGGTGAGTATGTTTATGGGTGTTTTGGTGAGTGAATGGATGTTTCAGTGGTACATGTGTGAGTAACTACATATGTGAAAGGCAGTATATGTGAGTGTTGGAGTATATAAATGACTATAAGTGAGAGTGAGTGATTGTGAGAGTGGCTGTATGGATGAGTGTGTGCTTGTATCAGTGATTGTATAAGAGCGTAAGTATGTGTTAGTATCTGTATGAGTAAGAGGTAGTGTGTGTATAACTGTATAGGTGAGTAAATGGGAGTGTGATTAATTCTTTGCATGACTGACTAGGTGTGTGAGTAACTCTATGGGTGAGTGGCAGTGTGTGAATGTCTATATAGGTGTATGAATGCATATGATAGTCCAGTACTGATAAGTGACTGAAAGTATGAGTGACTGTATGGGCGAGTGAGTGGATGGGTGTGTAGACCTAAGAATCAGTGAGTGGGTATGTAGTTATTGGTGTTGGAGTGTCTATGGTTTTGAGAATGGCAGTCTGTAATTTAGAGTGGGTGTATCAATGGTTATAGTAGGGTGTGAGAAGATGCATCAAATTATCACTCTGCAAATGCAGCTCCTGGCACACTGCTGCTCGGGGGATGAAGTCCACTTGTGTCCTGAGGTCCTCAGGACACAAGAATACCTCATCGCCCCACCACCAGTGTGCCAAGAGGCATGTTTGCAGAGTGGTGTAAAAAGGGGCATGGCCTAGGACCACCTCTCTACAACACAGCTCTGTGGAGCATACTGGAAGCACCTGGTGGGCTAGTTGGCTCCCAGGGACCCTTAGTAATGAAGGGGACTTAATACCCCAACTTAGAACGCACCAGGGTGCGCGTTTGCAGAGTGCTGCCTGGAGGGGGCGGGGACTTCGGCGAGATGCTTCCATTTCTTTTAGATGGGGGGCTGTGTGGCCCCCCTTCTTTTACAACAACAATTAAATATATTGGGAAGGGAAGGGGACCGCGTGGCTCCCCTACTGAAGCCGATTTAGGGCCCGGGGACACCATACCCCGGGGCATGCCCAGAATTTCATTTATTTTATTAATTATATTTGGAGGGGGCCGTGTGGCCCCCCTCGTAAGGCCTTTTCTTATTTATTTATTTCTGTATATTTATTGGGGAGGGGGCAGTGTGGCCCCCCTCCCAGGCCACTTCTGGCCCCAGGGACCCCATCCCCCGGGGCTTGGCCTCTGTGATTGCCCCCACGGTCCTGCCGGCTCCCCCCCTCCTGTGGGAGCCTGCATTGCTTTTGAGCAAGGGGAGCTGCTGACATGCAGTTCCCCTTGCTCAAAAGCAATCCTGCTTTGCGTCATTGAAGCAAGAGCAGGTTTCCCCGCTCTCGCTTCAATGAAGCAAAGCAGAGTTTGCTATGGCAGTTATAGAAAACAGCAATGTTCCGGGGCCAGGCACCCTGGGACATTGCAGGGGGTGGCAGTCCCCAGGGCAAGCTAGGGCTCCAGGAGGGGGCCAGTGGTCCCCCTCCATCCATTTGCATAGCCCCGGGGAGGTGGTGGTCCCCGGGGCCGGGGTTTGCAACGGACCCCCGTATTTAAATATTCAATGCCCCGGGGAGTTGGTGGGTCCTGGTGCAGCATGGGGGGATTAGGACCCCCCATATCTTTATAAACAAAGCCCTGGGGATGTGGCAGTCCCCGGGGCTGCAGGGGGTCCACGTGCCCCCCCGCATTCAAATTAATAAGCCCCTGGAAATGGCATACCAATTGAATTATACAAACTCAGGCCTGACAAATTAGCCCCTCATTTAAAAGCCATGTTTGATGAAAGCAAGGGACTGGGGATATTACCAATGGACCAAAGGGTGGCTACAATAGTCTCCATCCATAAAGAAGTGAACCCAAGACTGACTGCGCCTCCTATAGACCGATCTCATTACTAAACGCAGAGCCTAACATTCTAGCTAAGCTCCTTGCCAATCGCCTAGTCAAAACAATTGGGGGCCTTGTACATCCTGATCAGTCAGGCCTCATGCCACACCGCAACACAACGCTGAACCTGCGCAGAGTGCACGGGGTCCTGGGTAGAGTAACCACCATCCAAGAACCTGCTCTAATTGTGTCATTGGATGTGACCATGCCCTTTGATACCGTCGAATGCCCATATCTGTTGGCAGTGCTTGCCAAAATGGGGTTTGGTCCGGACTTCACTCAGTGGGTGTGCCTCTTGTACCTCAGAGTCCATGGTCAATAATAAAAAGTCAGATACGTTCACACTGAGTTGGGGTACCCATCAGGAGTGTCCTCTTTCCCCTCTTCTGTTTTCCCTAGCATTGGAACCATTGGCGGCATGGAATTCGGAGGGACCCAGTAGTGCGGGGTCTACGTTGGTCCCCTGACTGGGAAGACCGTATTTCGTTATATGCAGATGAAATACTACTGTATCTGGCCTCCCCCAGGAGGTTTTTAGCGGCAGTCCTGAATATCCTGGCAATATTTGGCAGATACTCTGGGTTCTCCATTAACTGGGGTAAATCACTCCTGTATGTCCTCAAAGGGGACCCTCCCTCTCCACCGCGAGCCTGCCCCATCCAAATCAGTTCGATAGGCTTCAAATATCTGGGATTTTTTATCTACTTGGATCCAACACTCCATTTTAACCACGACCTTCTCCCGCCGCTACAGAGGTTTAAACGTGATATAGCCAGTTGGAAAACGCTTCCTCTTTCACAGCTAGGCAAATGATGTTGTTACCCCAGTTTTTATATGCTTTACAGTACTTTTTAGATATTGTCCCGATGACTTACTTTAAAGAAATTAAGAGCCTCCAGAAGGACTTGTTATGGGACGGGAAGCCTCGCATTGCGTTGAACAAACTCACGTTGAATTGGTATGAAGGGAGAATTGGCCTCCCTGATATAAAAAAAATACTACTGGGCGGCACAGCTTGAGGCCATCAGTCATGGTACATATGGTCACCCTGACGATCCCGGGTATCTCATGGAAAGATGGCTCCTACCAGGTGGGAATTACAACAGGGCACTCTACTCCAAATCCAACCAATACCCACTGACGGGCCCAACTAAACACTCGGTCCACATTTGGCACACCGCCACTAAAACCCTAGGCTGGGGACAGAAACTTACTTTGGCAACCCTCCTATGGCATTCCGAAAAGCTGGGCAGCCTATGGAAGTCGAAGGGATTTGACAGGTGGGACATTATTGGGATTTCATAAATTAAAGATATGTGGGAGAAGAGCGAAGTGAAGACATTTGCCTCTCTACAGCAACAACATAGTTTGCCTGACTCAGAGCGCTTTCGATACCTGCAGGTCCACCACGCACTTCAATCGCACCTCCCTAGAGGCTCCTCTCCCCTGATTCCTCTCCGTTGGAAGATAGACTGCTCGATGGTCACCTGTCTGAGAAAACCACATCTCTAACCTATAGGAAACTGATCAATAATATGGCAGACCCCTCCAACCCCTACGGGAAAAATGAGTGGTGGCAATCTCAGCTAGACTCAGGCTAGTGCAACTCAAAATTCTCCATAGAGTGTATATTATGGAGCCTCGCCTGGTACAAATGTGGAGGGCTGAGGGAGAAGAATGCAGGCGAGGATGCAGCCAAGAGGGCACATTCATGCACATACTGTGGGAGTGCGAACACAAGCAATCCTATTGGCGACAAATACACGACATACTAAGTGAAGTACTCGAACTAGTTCTCCGCCCGGAAGCATGTAGATGCCTCCTGAATATTTGGGAGGCCACTGATCTAAATAGCAACCACACACAATGGGTCACATTAGGATTAATGGTAGCCCTTTGTAGAGGCCTGGAAAACAGACCTCGACTGATGCATGTATAGGGAAAAGACTGTTTACACGGCCCAGGGTTCTCTCAAAAATGGTCCCTAATTTGGAGCCCGTGGAATTCCTACCGAGAGGATATCTGCAGCCCACCATGTAGCATTGACCAAGATGATTCCCCTACTCCATAGCCTGCTCTTGTAAGTACTGTCGCAAATAACTGTTGATCATTGTACTCGCTAAGAAGGAAAGTTTTGCATCCTCTGTACTGTATATTTTTTCTGTCGATGAATGTTAAATAAAAAGAAACATAAAAAAAAATAATCCCCGAGGTGGTGGTCCCCACGGCTGTGGGGGTCACTGCAAATTAATCACTGATTGCCCCCGGGACCTGGCCCACCCGGGGTATTTTGAAAACGAAGTGCGGGAGCCCGCGCTTCGTTTTTTTTTATTTTCATGGCAGTATTCGTGACCCCATGCAAAAAGGGGAACCCCTGCACAATAGATGTAGGTAGAGATTCAGGGGAAAAGGAACAGAATAAATACGAACACGAATATCTCTACCTATAGATTTCAGAACGTACAATGTATTGTCTCTTTAATATATCTACACTTGGACTAGGGCAGTATGATTCAAAAACATAATCAAGGGTAAATTTATAATAATTTTATTTTCAAATTAAATTGATTTATGAAATAATAAATTCAGTACATAGGAGGGTTTGCTGTAATTACATAAAGAATTTCAAATAACAAAGAGCATGCTTATCTGGGTCCCAGACGTACTCAAACACACACTAACTGACACACTCATACCAAAATCATTCTAAGACATAAGTACTAAATTCGCACATTCACATATAGAGGATATAAACCGTCCAAAAAATATTCAATGTGTAAACAAAATTCAATGAATATTCAACATTATGTTGAAGAACAACTGTTCAAGATTAAGGAAAACAGGGTTTGGGTGGGCCTCATGTGTGCGCCGACGCGCGTTTCGGTGGATGCACCGAAATATTGGTGCCCCCTTCCTCAGGGCGAACAGAAACCAAGAGTCATAGTATGGGTTAGGGCTGGGACCTGTGAAATCACGTGAAGCGAATAAGCAGGTTAGAGGCAGTCAATCAAGTCGTTTGCTTGAAATAGTTCTGAAGGGAAAATAAACGCTCTCAGAGTCGGTAACGGATCCCTTACTGAGAGAATTCCGGGTGCGGGATAGTTAATTTGCCGATTCTTAATGAGTAGGGCTTTAAGGTGCCATGAAGAGATTAATTAAATGCATCTAAATGAAGTCCACGGAAATGTTGGTCGTGGTCAGATTTAATCAGGGCTGATGCAGCACGAGTCTAAGCGGTGAAATACCAGTTCAGAGTACTTCGAGCAAAACGGAAGGCCTCAGGTGAAACGGATCGGGCCTCCTATGTACTGAATTTATTATTATAAATTTACCCTTGAGTATTCGTGACCCCAACACAAATTCTGCCGTTTAAAAATAAAATGCTTTTTTTGGTCCTTGTGGGACCCCCTGAGCAGGCCTAGGGGGTCAGGGTGTTTCTAACCTGCCCCCTTTTCTTGTTTTTCAACCTTTTTTCCACTCTCTTCTTGTGAATCCATTACCGAGTCACAAGATGGCTGCCAACACTTCCTGATTTGGAGTGTTGGCAGCCAAACACAGTGAACCTCGTGCCCGGGAGGGTTCGCGAACCCTCCTCGGTGCTCAGATATCGATATTTTTCATTTTAAAATTTCACAGGAACTACTGAACGGATTTACACCATTTAACAAAAAGGGTGCACTCTAAACCAAGACCTGGCTTTTTGACAAATTTGGTGTAATTCTGTTCAGCAGGTCAGGCTGTAGCCTGTAATAAAGTTTCTATGGAAAGTAACATGGAGAAAGCACGTTTTGGGACCCCCATTTTTTCTCAGCCCCCGCTTGACGAATCACCCTCAAACTTTCAACACACAAACTGAGCGGTACGGCCCTATTTTTAGGACAATTTCACAAAGATTCGTCAATCGAAGCCAAAGCTATTGGCAAATCAAAAAACGGTCGCCAGTAGGTAGTTATAGTTAGGACCTAATATCCATAGGAAATCCGCAACATTCTATTTAGAATAACTTTGGCGCCGGCTGACGAATCTTCAAGAAATTTTCAAAACGCGTGGCCCGCTCCAGTCCGCTCCTATCCTGAAAGTCTCGGGGTGATTCGTCAAGGGGGGCTGAGAAAACAGGGGGGTTCCAAAACGTGTTTTCCCCATGCAATTTTCCATAGGGACCTTTAGTCGCAGCTACAGCCCGAACTGCTGAACGGAATTGCAACAAATTTGGCAGAAAGGTAGACCTTGCTTCAGACTCGGGCCTTTTGCTTAAATGGTGTAAATCCGTTCAGTAGTTCCTGAGAAAATCAAAAGTAAAATCACATATATATCTGGGCGGAGCCTAACCACACATCTCATCGTGAGATCTGATTGGCTGTCTGCACTTCATCCAAGAAGTGTTGGCAGCCATCTTGGGACCAATATACATGATAGCACCTCATTAAAAAGCATTGCAGTTAATAGAAGGTTTTAAGACTTTATTTACATTATAAATCATTTGTTGATGGTACCATACTCATTTTAGGAATTGTGGTATGTTCTAAGGTGATTTTACCATGTGAAAAAGCCTTCTGCTGTGGTATCATGAATCATGTTTGAGAGAAATCTATTTTCTCATGCTTTTCCCACAGACGTTTGGAAGGTGATGTATAATCTAAACTGAGAGCATATTTTCTGTAAATTCACATTATCTTTCTCAGTCATGTGAGAATGAAGTCTGACATTCTCAGTAAAACATGTACATCCAACAAGGGCAGAGACTGTCAGTTGATCCCTTTGTGTTCTACTGCAGCTTCCCAGAGTGTTCCAAAGAACAACTAGAACGCTAACAGTCCTACTTATGATAAACGTATGGCACACCTGAAGCCATCTTGATTGGAAAAAATGGTAACTCTTAAAACATTTAATTTAAAAAGGAACAAAATGAGGGGGTTCATTTTGCCATAGAAAGTATGATTAGTGTTGCAGAAAGAAACATTAGGGCACATTTTGAGTGACTTCTCAAAACCTCTTCTATTTCATTAAAAAATTCTGACATGCAGACTGAAACATGCACTTTCAATACCAGAAGCAGACTTCCCTGGTGAGTAGTAGCTTTACTACAGTGATCCAATGAGCAACAAGAGTGCTAACATTCTGAATTTATGGCAAATGTGTGACACATCTCAATGCCTTCTTGATGGAATCAAAGTAAAAAACTGAAAGTATTCCTACTGAGAAGAATGTAGTAAATGAGGACATTAGGAAACTTCATAACAAATAAGTCTCCCAAGATGGCCACCAGAGACAAAAGAGCCCAAATGTAGCACAAATATCACCCAGATGTAGCCCAAGTATAGCCCAATGACAGATTGTCCCAGAGTATTCTAAAGAACAACTAGAGCGCTAACAGTCTTACTCATGACAAAAGTAGCCATCTTGATTGGAATAAAGTGGTAACATTTAAAACATTTAATTTGCAAAGGAACAAAATGAGGGGTTCATTTTGCCATAGAAATTATGATTAGTGCTGCTGAAAGAAAAATTAGGGCACATTTTTACTTCTCCAATCCTCTTCTATTTCATTAAAAAGTTCGGACATGCAGACTGAAACATGCCCTTTGAATACCAGCAGCAGACTTCCCTGGTGAGCAGTAGCTTTACTACAGTGATCTAATGAGGAACTAGAGTGCTACCATTCAGAATTTATGGCAAATGTGTCACATCTGAATGCCTTCTTGATGGAACCAAAGTAAACAAGCATTGAAAATGCAATAGGTCTCGCCCTTGTTTAAGTTAAAGCAATTCTGTTTGTAATTAGGTGGCTTTTTAGCTTTGCTTTTATTAGTGTTTTTTCAAAATTTCATGTACATAACATGCATATATGTATATGTATGCATGCATTTATATTTGTATTTATATAGATATGCAGATTATATATGTTTATATATGTATGTATATATATATACACATACATATATATAAATGCATATGCATATATGTGCAAATGTGTGCGTGTAGAGAGAGGTAGAGAGGTAGAGAGGTAGAGGTAGAAACTTCATAACAAATAAATCTCCCAAGATGGCCACCAGAGACAAAAGAGCCCAAATGCAGCACAAATATCACCCAGAAGTAGCCCACATGTAGCCCAATGACAGAAGTGTGCAAAACACTTATTTTTTGTGTTTTTGCAGTTTTATATAGTGCAGACTTGTCAGGTATTGGTGTGTTTTACATGAGCATTGGTTACATCACTCAAGATCAAATTCATTTTGGTTGTAGACATGGGGAGATTCAGTGATTTGACCAGAATCACAGAATGTTGAGCTGAAGTAGAAACTCCAAACTGGTTCCCCAGTTGCAAAGTCTGCAGCTCTGGAAGTAACACCACATCCTCTTCCCTAAGTGCAACATTTAATTAAGTGGTCAACTGGATAAAAAAACATAAAGATAACAAATAATTTAAAAGTGCTTTGTCGCTATTTGAAAACTCAGAAAATATGTCCTCATTTTTTTTTTTTAGAGCACTAACCATAATTTTGATGCAAATAAGACCCTCTCATATATGTAATTTCTAAAGGAAATGCTCTAGGTATTACAGTTTTGATTACATCAAGATGACGTCAGGCATTCCGCACTTTTGTAATAAATATAGAATGTTAGCAATCTAGTTGTTCATTAGGATACTGTTGAGAGGCAGAGGCCAGGGTCACGAACTCTGAAAATTGAAGGCAGGTAGGAGGGTGCAGAGGCAACAATTTGACCAAATTGGGCAGGCAGGAAGGGCATTGGCAGCACAACAGACTATGAAGGGCAGTGGAAAGGGGGGCCGGGGCAACACACCAACAATACAGGACTGGCAAGAGAGGCTGTGGCAATGTAATAGACCATTGTGGGCAGAAGGAAGAGGCAGTGGTAGTACAACCATACATGCCAACAGACCTGATTCAGCCAGGAAACCTCCAATGTTTTTAAGCTCAAATGGGCTTTATTTGATCTGTCTACTGTCGACAATCTCCTCTTTTTCAATGTAACTCAAAGGGGAAAATCAATACCCCAGTTTTTTTCAAAATCTCCCTCTTACCAAGTTCAAAATGTTCGCAAGTGTGGTACATTGGGTCATGGAAGGCAGGAGGAATTGGGGTAGGGACATGGACTTGGATAACAGAGGACAGGAGGGACATGGAGAGGTGCACCAAACTGACCCTACAGGGCAGGCATCAGGGTTTCCAGCAGCACAATTCGCCACACAGGGCATGCGGGATGGGAGTGCAGCACACAAATCCATAGAAAGCAATAGGGAGGGGACAGGACCATGCACATGGACAACAGAGAACAGAGGGGAAAGAGGCAGTGGTAGCTAGCTGACCATAATGGACAGACAGGAGAGAAAGCTGCAGCATAACAGACCATAAAGGGCAGGAGGGACGGATCAAGGGCATTACAATGGAACAGACTAGCCAGGAGGGAGGGAATAGGGGTCTGCACATGGAAACAGAGGGCTAGGGGCAAGGGGGCAGGGCAGAAGCAGCAAGATGACCATGGAGGTCAGGCAGGATGGGCACTAGAAACAAGACACACCATGGAGAGCAACAGTGAGACTATGATGGCATACACACAGACCATGGAGGGAAGGTGGGAGGGGGTCAGGGAGAGCTAGCTGACCACACCAGGGAAGGTGGGAGGGACCGTGGCAGCACAGAAGACCATGCATGGCAAGCTGGAGGGTTAGCGGCAGCACAATGGCTATGATGGGCAAGAAGGAGAGTGCAGAGGCATGCACAAAGGACCATGGAGGATAGAAGGCAGGGTCAGGACCTGGGCACAGACAAGAGAGTTCAGGGGAAGGGGTCTCACAACAGACCGCATGGGGCAGGCAGGAGGAGCAGTTGCAGCACAACAGACCAGGAAAGGCAGAAGGGTGTGGCAGTAAAATGGACCATGGAGGACAGGAGGAAGGGGATAGGGGCATGGCATGTGGACAGGCAGGGTGGAGGTGACAGTAACAGGTTACAGTCATCTGACAATGCTAGGCAGGTGGGAGGGGTGTGGCAGCTCAACAGAACACTCAGAGTAGATAGGAGTGGCAGGTCCATGGAACATGGTGGGCAAAAAGGATGGAGCAGGGGCATGCACAAAGACATCGGAGGTCAGGGGGAAGGAGAATAGGGGCAGCAAGCTAAGCACAAAGGCTAAGCAGGAGGTCAATGATGGGGCATAGAATTGGGCAATGGAGGGCAGGAGGAGTGGACTGGTACATCATGCTAAATGGAGGGCAGTGGCATCACATCAGACCATGCATAGCAGGAGGGAGGCTAGTCCATGGATTCAGACAACAGAGGATAGGGAGGAGGTGGATGGGGCAGCAAGCTAACTGTTCAGAGAAGGTGGGTATTAGGAACTTTATTATTTTTAAAATGTGTGTCTGTGCGAACTACTTAAAATATGAACAAGTATGCAGCATAATCTCACTTTTATTCAGGAAGAAGGGGACGTTTGTGACTGTGACTCCAGGCTCACTTGGCAGAAACACCCCCTGACCCTCCACCCCCATCGCAAAATGTAATGCCTGCGAAAAGGGTAGGTGAACGCAGTGTTATATAGAACATAGTCCTGAGAGCATGATTGAAAATGAAAACTAGATATAGTGTATGGTATAAACTATGCATCAAAAAGGGTGATATGAGATGAACCGGCCGTGAAATATAATATGCAATACATTGTGCGCAATGACAGATTCATTGGAGAGCGCAAGATAGCACAGGCACTAGCGCATGCTATGCAATATGCGCCTTGAAGTGTGATATGCACAGGGCAGTGTTGTGTAACCTAACTAGTCTCTAAAGTTGTAATATAAAATATGTGCTGGGGAGTGTACCGTTACATATGCACTGTGACAAAGATATGGATCCCAGATTGTAATATGTATGGCATAGCGCTGTGCGTTATAACATAGGCATCGAGGAAGGCACGTTAGAAGGGGCAATATAACCCGTGCGAAGGCAAGTGTGGCATGACATATTCACGGGGTGGTGTTACAGTGCACATAGGCTAGAGAGTGTCATAGCATACGCACTAGCTGGTGGAATATAACACAGAGGTGTTTGGCACTCGGCGGGCACTGGTGGGTGTAACACAGCATTGAGCTCAGCCAGGAGCGCGCTGTGACTCTCAAGTGAGATTTGTCTGCTTTCCAGAGAGTACAATAAAAAGTATTACACATCCGGCGGTGGATGTTTGTTTTATTAACTGTGAGGGGGGTTTCTTGCATAGTTTGGTCGAATTTTTGTCGAATCCCCTTTGAATGGCTTGTTGTGCGTGTGGAATAAATGTGCCCATCAATAGCTACCCATGTTTGCATAAATAAACAACAAGGGTGTCTACTTGGAGAGTACCCACCGGCGGGGGCGCCGGGATTAGGCACGGTAGGGCGTCAAACACGTCAGAGCTTCACTAGCGGTGTAAATACATTTCACGTGGATTCATTGTATGCATAGTCGCCTTTTAATGAATATCACGCAAATCGTCATGGTGATAGGTACATACGGTTTGTCCAGCATTTCCTAGGTGTTTCTATAAATATACTTTAAAAAAAAAAAAAAAAAAAAAGGCCGGCCTCGGGGGATGGGGTCCCCGGGGCCAGAAGTGGCCTGAGGAGGGGGGCAACACAGCCCTCCTCCTAAAGAATTAAAAAAAATAAAAGGCCATGCCCCGAGGGTTGGGGTCCCTGGGGCCGATTAAGGCCTTGGGAGGGGGGCCACGCAGACCCCTTCCAAAATTTTTTTTTTTCAAAAAAAAAATTAGGGGGCAGGCCCTAGGGGATGGGGAGCCCAGGGCCAAAAAATTAGAAAAAGAAGGGGGGCCACACAGCCCTCCTTCTTAAAAAAATAAAATAAATAAAAGACCGGCATCGCGCCGGAGGCCACGCCCCCTCCTTGCAGCGCTCTGCAAAAGGCACCCCCTGACCAGTTGTAAGTTGTGGAATTAATTCCCCTTTAATACTGAGGGTCCCTGAGGGCCAACTAGCCCAACAGGTATCTCCAGTATGCGCCAGGGAGCTGCGTTGCAGACAGGTGTTCTGAGGCCACGCCCCTTTGTACACCTCTCTGCAACGCAGCTCTGTGGCGCTTACTGGACATACCTAGTGGGCTATTGTGCCCCTAGGGACCCTCAGGATTCAAGGGGACTTAATCTCCCAACTTAAAACGGCCACAGGGTAAGTTTACACAGTGGGGAAGTGAGGTGACGGGGCCTGAGGTGACGTGTGCAAACACGCCGTATGACGCGTTCTAAGTTGGGGAAATAATTCCCCTTCAATCCTGAGGGCCCCATGGGGCTAACTAGCCCACCAGGTGCTTCCAATAAGCGCCACTGAGCTGCGCTGCAGAGAGGTGGTCCAGGCCATGCCACTTTTTACACCTCTCTGCAACGCAGCTCTGTGGCGCTTACTGGAGGTACCTAGTGGGATAGTTGGACCCTAGGGACCCTCAGGATTCAAATGAACTTAATCTCCCAACTAAAAATGGCCACAGGGCGTGTTTACACAGTGGTGAAGGGAGGGGACGGGGCCTGAGTTAATGTGTGCAAACACACCCTCTTGCGCGTTTTAAGTTGGCGAAATAATTCACCTTCAATCCTGAGGGACCCTGGGGGCCAACTAGTCCACCAGGTGCTTCCAGTAAGTGCCACTGTGCTGCGTTGCAGAGAGGTGCTCTAGGCCGTGCCCCTTTTTACATCTCTCTGCAACGCAGCTCTGTGGTGCTTCCTGGAGGTACCTAGTGGTCTAGTTGGACCCTAGGGGCCCTCAGGATTCAAGGGGACTTAATCTCCCAACTTAAAACGGCCACAGGGCGTGTTTACACAGTGGGGAAGGGAGGGGACGGGGCCTGAGGTGACGTGTGCAAACACGCCCTGTGGCGCGTTTTAAGAGGTAGTTTTAATCGCCCTGCCCTATTATATACTAGGGGCTTACAGAGGAGGTCATACTAATCACAGGGGGACCCCAACGCATAGTGTTCCCTAGTGTATGTAGGTGTTTTCACTGTATTCTGAGTGTCTTTTAACATAGCACTGGCTCTAGGACTGGTTAGTCAGACTCAGATACCACCAGTATCCGTCTGAAAAAGATGAGGGTACAGGATGATTTTGCAACAAGGCTTCTTTCTGCTCTTCTGTTTGTTCTTTCTGCACGTTATCCTACTTCCTGCACTTTTCTTCGTCTTTGAGGACTTCTGTTGCTTCTTTCTGCACTTCTTTTTTTTCTTTCTGTGCATTTTTTCTTCTTTCTTCACATGTCCTATCTCTGTAGGCATAGTTAGAAATTATCATTTAAAAAACCTTTGAAATTCACTGAAAAAAACATAGGTTTCAGGCACGTTATAGTTAGGAATTAGCATTTAAAAAACCTTAGAAATTCACTGAAAAAACCATAGGTTTCAGGGGCGTTATAGTTAGCTGGACTTTTCACTCGTACAAAACCATTTAAATTCCCCTGTTATAGTTAGTTCAGCTAACTATAACTCGCACGCCCGCAATGCACTACGGATGACGTCACATATTACATCACTCATGACATGGTCAGTGACATCACTCATGACATCACTCATGACATCTCAAATTACATCACTGTTGACTGGGGCGAGTCAAAACGGTATTTAGTTCACACAGCTGCTGATAATTTTGTGAATAGCCAGTGAACAAGGGCAGGAGCCCGAAAATGCATTTGGCGTTTTTCGTGTGGGGGAGATAGTACGCTGTGCCTGCTGCCTGAAATAAACTATGGAGGTACTTACCGACTGTGTTGGCGTTTCCTTAAGGGCAACCTTTGCATTTTGGAATTAAACTGCGGCGCGCCTCGTCGCGGAAACGCCCCACCGCCTCTACAGCGGACCAACGGAACTTGAAGCATCGGGTGCCATGAGGAGTTGGTAAATCCAGTATTTTGGGAATGAACATTAGCAGGTACTGTGATACGACTCCCCCATAGAACCCACTTGGGGAATGCACTTTGAAGATTTCACGAATATTCAACAGCACCCACTATGGATTTGTTAATGGACTTCCATGCCCAGCAAGCATTGCAGCACGAAGACCCACTGGGGCGGGTCAAAACAGTATTTAGTTCACACAGCTGCTGATAATTTTGTGAATAGCCAGTGAACAAGGGCAGGAGCCCGAAATGCATTTGGCGTTTTTCGTGTGGGGGAGATAGTACGCTGTGACTGCTGCCTGAAATAAACTATGGCGGTACTTACCGACTATGTTGGCGTTTCCTTAAGGGCAACGTTTGCATTTTGGAATTAAATTGCGGCACGGCTCGTCGCAGAAACGCCCCGCCGCCTCTACAGCGGACCAACGGCACTTGAAGCATCGGGTGCCATGAGGAGTTGGTAAATCCAGTATTTTGGAAATGAACATTAGCAGGTACTGTGACCCATGGAACCCACTTGGGGAATGCACTTTGAACATTTCACGAATATTCAACAGCACCCACTATGGATTTGTTAATGGACTACCATGCCCAGCAAGCATTGCAGCACGAAGTTCCACTGGGGCGGGTCAAAACGGTATTTAGTTCACACAGCTGCTGATAATTTTGTGAATAGCCAGTGAACAAGGGCAGGAGCCCGAAATGCATTTGGCGTTTTTCGTGTGGGGGAGATAGTACGCTGTGCCTGCCTGCCTGAAATAAACTATGGAGGTACTTACCGACTGTGTTGGCGTTTCCTTAAGGGCAACCTTTACATTTTGGAATATATATATATATATATATCACCACCACTCCTGCTTCCTCTTCAGAAAAACAGGTCTGACACAGCTGGGGTCTCGTTTCAGCAGGGCTTTAATATCCGCCATACAGCATATAAATAACAGCGTGTGAAGCATCAGTCTCGCGCCTGGGACGCGTTTCAGCGATTTCCTTCTTCCTGCCAGTACTGCGCTCGACTGTCAATAGTTGCAAATTTCGCGAGGGTTTGCATTTGTCCATCACGGAGGATTCTCATTGGAGCAGCGTTATTAGCATAGAAAGAGGACATAGAAAGTTCATGAGGTAGGTACCTTTCCTCTTTCTCTCCTCCGTTGTTCCCCAATATGCCGATCACGCTAGTTAAAAATCGCTGATACTTAACATGTGTAGGCTAAGTAAGTACCTCGCCCAAGCTTCTGATAAAGCTGCGACTTCGTCATCCCTGTAAAGTACCAACCCTTTTTTCCATGCAGGATTCAAGGCGGAAGTGTCCTGCTATCTGCTGACCCCTTCAGCGGTAATCCGCTACTCTCTCCCCAATGCCAAAGCAAGTTCAGACCGGGGGGGGCGCCGCGTTATGCTTCCCAGCATCAAACCAACAAAGTGTCGGCAGCCACGGAGCTCCTGACCGAGAGGCGTGCCAGAAATACGGAGCCGACCTCCGCACAAACTTCACCACCACTCCTGCTTCCTCTTCAGAAAAACAGGTCTGACACAGCTGGGGTCTCGTTTCAGCAGGGCTTTAATATCTGCCATACAGCATATAAATACCAGCGTGTGAAGCATCAGTCTCGCGCCCGGGACGCGTTTCAGCGATTGCCTTCTTCCTGCCAGTACTGCGCTCGACTGTCAATAGTTGCAAATTTCACGGGGGTTTGCATTTGTCCATAACGAAGGAGTCTCATTGGAGCAGCGTTATTAGCATAGAAAGAGGACAAAGAAAGTTCATGAGGTAGGTACCTTTCCTCTTTCTCTCCTCCGTTGTTCCCCAATATGCCGATCCAGCTAGTTAAAAATCGCTGATACTTAACATGTGTAGGCTAAGTAATTAACTCGCCCAAGCTTTTGATAAAGCTGCGACTTCGTCGTCCCTGTAAAGTACCAACTCTTTTTTCCATGCAGGATTCAAGGCGGAAGTGTCCTGCTATCTGCTGACCCCTTCAGTGGTAATCCGATACTCGCTCCCCAGTGCCAAAGGAAGTTCAGACCGGGGGGGGCGCCGCGTTATGCTTCCCAGCATCAAACCAACAAAGTGTCTGCAGCCACGGAGCTCCTGACCGAGAGGCGTGCCAGAAATACGGAGCCGACCTCCGCACAAACATCACCACCACTCCTGCTTCCTCTTCAGAAAAACAGGTCTGACACAGCTGGGGTCTCGTTTCAGCAGGGCTTTAATATCCGTCATACAGCATATAAATAACAGCGTGTGAAGCATCAGTCTCGCGCCTGGGACGCGTTTCAGCGATTGCCTTCTTCCTGCCAGTACTGCGCTCGACTGTCAATAGTTGCAAATTTCGCGGGGGTTTGCATTTGTCCATCACGGAGGAGTCTCATTGGAGCAGCGTTATTAGCATAGAAAGAGGACATAGAAAGTTCATGAGGTAGGTACCTTTCCTCTTTCTCTCCTCCGTTGTTCCCCAATATGCCGATCCCGCTAGTTAAAAATTGCTGATACTTAACATGTGTAGGCTAAGTAAGTACCTCACCCAAGCTTCTGATAAAGCTGCGACTTCGTCGTCCCTGTAAAGTACCAACTGTTTTTTCCATGCAGGATTCAAGGCGGAAGTGTCCTGCTATCTGCTGACCCCTTCAGCGGTAATACGATACTCTCTCCCCAGTGCCAAAGCAAGTTCAGACCGGGGGGTGCCGCGTTATGCTTCCCAGCATCAAACCAACAAAGTGCCGGCAGCCACGGAGCTCCTGACCGAGAGGCGGGCCAGAAATATGGAGCCAATCTCCGCACAAACATCACCACCACTCCTGCTTCCTCTTCAGAAAAACAAGTCTGACACAGCTGGGGTCTCGTTTCAGCAGGGCTTTAATACCCGCCATACAGCATATAAATACCAGCGTGTGAAGCATCAGTCTCGTGCCTGGGACGCGTTTCAGCGATTGCCTTCTTCCTGCCAGTACTGCGCTCGACTGTCAATAGTTGCAAATTTCGCGGGGGTTTGCATTTGTCCATCACGGAGGAGTCTCATTGGATCAGCGTTATTAGCATAGAAAGAGGACATAGAAAGTTCATGAGGTAGGTACCTTTCCTCTTTCTCTCCTCCGTTGTTCCCCAATATGCCGATCCCGCTAGTTAAAAATTGCTGATACTTAACATGTGTAGGCTAAGTAAGTACCTCACCCAAGCTTCTGATAAAGCTGCGACTTCGTCGTCCCTGTAAAGTACCAACTCTTTTTTCCCATGCAGGATTCAAGGCGGAAGTGTCCTGCTATCTGCTGACCCCTTCAGCGGTAATCCGCCACTCTCTCCCCAGTAACAAAGCAAGTTCAGACCGGGGGGTTGCCGCGTTATGCTTCCCAGCATCAAACCAACAAAGTGTCGGCAGCCACGGAGCTCCTGACCGAGAGGCGTGCCAGAAATATTGAGCCGACCTCCGCACAAACATCACCACCACTCCTGCTTCCTCTTCAGAAAAACAGGTCTGACACAGCTGGGCTCTCGTTTCAGCAGGGCTTTAATATCCGCCATACAGCATATAAATAACAGCGTGTGAAGCATCAGTGTCGCGCCTGGGACGCATTTCAGCGATTGCCTTCTTCCTGCCAGTACTGCGCTCGACTGTCAATAGTTGCAAATTTCGCGGGGGTGTGCATTTGTCCATCACGGAGGAGTCTCATTGGAGCAGCGTTATTAGCAAGAGGACATAGAAAGTTCATGAGGTAGGTACCTTTCCTCTTTCTCTCCTCCGTTGTTCCCCAATATGCCGATCCCGCTAGTTAATAATTGCTGATACTTAACATGTGTAGGCTAAGTAAGTACCTCACCCAAGCTTCTGATAAAGCTGCGACTTCGTCGTCCCTGTAAAGTACCAACTCTTTTTTCCATGCAGGATTCAAGGCGGAAAAGTCCTGCTATCTGCTGACCCCTTCAGCGGTAATCCGATACTCGCTCCCCAGTGCCAAAGCAAGTTCAGACCGGGGGGGGCGCCGCGTTATGCTTCCCAGCATCAAACCAACAAAGTGTCGGCAGCCACGGAGCTCCTGACCGAGAGGCGTGCCAGAAATACAGAGCCAACCTCCGCTTAAACATCACCACCACTCCTGCTTCCTCTTCAGAAAAACAGTTCTGACACAGCTGGGGTCTCGTTTCAGCAGGGCTTTAATATCCGCCATACAGCATATAGATAACAGCGTGTGAAGCATCAGTCTCGCACCTGGGACGCGTTTCGGCGATTGCCTTCTTCCTGCCAGTACTGCGCTCGACTGTCAATAGTTGCAAATTTCGCGGGGGTTTGCATTTGTCCATCACGGAGGAGTCTCATTGGAGCAGCGTTATTAGCATAGAAAGAGGACATAGAAAGTTCATGAGGTAGGTACCTTTCCTCTTTCTCTCCTCCGTTGTTCCCCAATATGCCGATCCCGCTAGTTAAAAATTGCTGATACTTAACATGTGTAGGCTAAGTAAGTACCTCACCCAAGCTTCTGATAAAGCTGCGACTTCGTCGTCCCTGTAAAGTACCAACTGTTTTTTCCATGCAGGATTCAAGGCGGAAGTGTCCTGCTATCTGCTGACCCCTTCAGCGGTAATACGATACTCTCTCCCCAGTGCCAAAGCAAGTTCAGACCGGGGGGTGCCGCGTTATGCTTCCCAGCATCAAACCAACAAAGTGCCGGCAGCCACGGAGCTCCTGACCGAGAGGCGGGCCAGAAATATGGAGCCAATCTCCGCACAAACATCACCACCACTCCTGCTTCCTCTTCAGAAAAACAAGTCTGACACAGCTGGGGTCTCGTTTCAGCAGGGCTTTAATACCCGCCATACAGCATATAAATACCAGCGTGTGAAGCATCAGTCTCGTGCCTGGGACGCGTTTCAGCGATTGCCTTCTTCCTGCCAGTACTGCGCTCGACTGTCAATAGTTGCAAATTTCGCGGGGGTTTGCATTTGTCCATCACGGAGGAGTCTCATTGGATCAGCGTTATTAGCATAGAAAGAGGACATAGAAAGTTCATGAGGTAGGTACCTTTCCTCTTTCTCTCCCCCGTTGTTCCCCAATATGCCGATCCCGCTAGTTAAAAATCGCTGATACTTAACATGTGTAGGCTAAGTAAGTAACTCGCCCAAGCTTTTGATAAAGCTGCGACTTCGTCGTCCCTGTAAAGTACCAACTCTTTTTTCCATGCAGGATTCAAGGCAGAAGTGTCCTGCAATCTGCTGACCCCTTCAGCGGTAGTCCGCTACTCTCTCCCCAGTGCCAAAGCAAGTTCAGACCGGGGGGGCGCCGCGTTATGCTTCCCAGCATCAAACCAACAAAGTGTCGGCAGCCACGGAGCTCCTGACCGTGAGGCGTGCCAGAAATACGGAGCCGACCTCCGCACGAACATCACCACCACTCCTGCTTCCTCTTCAGAAAAACAGGTCTGACACAGCTGGGGTCTCGTTTCAGCAGGGCTTTAATATCCGCCATACAGCATATAAATAACAGCGTGTGAAGCATCAGTCTCGCGCCTGGGACGCGTTTCAGCGATTGCCTTCTTCCTGCCAGTACTGCGCTCGACTGTCAATAGTTGCAAATTTCGCGGGGGTTTGCATTTGTCCATCACGGAGGAGTCTCATTGGAGCAGCGTTATTAGCAAGAGGACATAGAAAGTTCATGAAGTAGGTACCTTTCCTCTTTCTCTCCTCCGTTGTTCCCCAATATGCCGATCCCGCTAGTTAATAATTGCTGATACTTAACATGTGTAGGCTAAGTAAGTACCTCACCCAAGCTTCTGATAAAGCTGCGACTTTGTCGTCCCTGTGAAGTACCAACTCTTTTTTCCATGCAGGATTCAAGGCGGAAGTGTCCTGCTATCTGCTGACCCCTTCAGCGGTAATCCGCTACTCTCTCCCCAATGCCAAAGCAAGTTCAGACCGGGGGGGGCGCCGCGTTATGCTTCCCAGCATCAAACCAACAAAGTGTCGGCAGCCACGGAGCTCCTGACCGAGAGGCGTGCCAGAAATACGGAGCCGACCTCCGCACAAACATCACCACCACTCCTGCTTCCTCTTCAGAAAAACAGGTCTGACACAGCTGGGGTCTCGTTTCAGCAGGGCTTTAATATCTGCCATACAGCATATAAATACCAGCGTGTGAAGCATCAGTCTCGCGCCCGGGACGCGTTTCAGCGATTGCCTTCTTCCTGCCAGTACTGCGCTCGACTGTCAATAGTTGCAAATTTCACGGGGGTTTGCATTTGTCCATAACGAAGGAGTCTCATTGGAGCAGCGTTATTAGCATAGAAAGAGGACAAAGAAAGTTCATGAGGTAGGTACCTTTCCTCTTTCTCTCCTCCGTTGTTCCCCAATATGCCGATCCAGCTAGTTAAAAATCGCTGATACTTAACATGTGTAGGCTAAGTAAGTAACTCGCCCAAGCTTTTGATAAAGCTGCGACTTCGTCGTCCCTGTAAAGTACCAACTCTTTTTTCCATGCAGGATTCAAGGCGGAAGTGTCCTGCTATCTGCTGACCCCTTCAGTGGTAATCCGATACTCGCTCCCCAGTGCCAAAGGAAGTTCAGACCGGGGGGGGCGCCGCGTTATGCTTCCCAGCATCAAACCAACAAAGTGTCTGCAGCCACGGAGCTCCTGACCGAGAGGCGTGCCAGAAATACGGAGCCGACCTCCGCACAAACATCACCACCACTCCTGCTTCCTCTTCAGAAAAACAGGTCTGACACAGCTGGGGTCTCGTTTCAGCAGGGCTTTAATATCCGCCATACAGCATATAAATAACAGCGTGTGAAGCATCAGTCTCGCGCCTGGGACGCGTTTCAGCGATTGCCTTCTTCCTGCCAGTACTGCGCTCGACTGTCAATAGTTGCAAATTTCGCGGGGGTTTGCATTTGTCCATCACGGAGGAGTCTCATTGGAGCAGCGTTATTAGCATAGAAAGAGGACATAGAAAGTTCATGAGGTAGGTACCTTTCCTCTTTCTCTCCTCCGTTGTTCCCCAATATGCCGATCCCGCTAGTTAAAAATTGCTGATACTTAACATGTGTAGGCTAAGTAAGTACCTCACCCAAGCTTCTGATAAAGCTGCGACTTCGTCGTCCCTGTAAAGTACCAACTGTTTTTTCCATGCAGGATTCAAGGCGGAAGTGTCCTGCTATCTGCTGACCCCTTCAGCGGTAATACGATACTCTCTCCCCAGTGCCAAAGCAAGTTCAGACCGGGGGGTGCCGCGTTATGCTTCCCAGCATCAAACCAACAAAGTGCCGGCAGCCACGGAGCTCCTGACCGAGAGGCGGGCCAGAAATATGGAGCCAATCTCCGCACAAACATCACCACCACTCCTGCTTCCTCTTCAGAAAAACAAGTCTGACACAGCTGGGGTCTCGTTTCAGCAGGGCTTTAATACCCGCCATACAGCATATAAATACCAGCGTGTGAAGCATCAGTCTCGTGCCTGGGACGCGTTTCAGCGATTGCCTTCTTCCTGCCAGTACTGCGCTCGACTGTCAATAGTTGCAAATTTCGCGGGGGTTTGCATTTGTCCATCACGGAGGAGTCTCATTGGATCAGCGTTATTAGCATAGAAAGAGGACATAGAAAGTTCATGAGGTAGGTACCTTTCCTCTTTCTCTCCTCCGTTGTTCCCCAATATGCCGATCCCGCTAGTTAAAAATTGCTGATACTTAACATGTGTAGGCTAAGTAAGTACCTCACCCAAGCTTCTGATAAAGCTGCGACTTCGTCGTCCCTGTAAAGTACCAACTCTTTTTTCCCATGCAGGATTCAAGGCGGAAGTGTCCTGCTATCTGCTGACCCCTTCAGCGGTAATCCGCCACTCTCTCCCCAGTAACAAAGCAAGTTCAGACCGGGGGGTTGCCGCGTTATGCTTCCCAGCATCAAACCAACAAAGTGTCGGCAGCCACGGAGCTCCTGACCGAGAGGCGTGCCAGAAATATTGAGCCGACCTCCGCACAAACATCACCACCACTCCTGCTTCCTCTTCAGAAAAACAGGTCTGACACAGCTGGGCTCTCGTTTCAGCAGGGCTTTAATATCCGCCATACAGCATATAAATAACAGCGTGTGAAGCATCAGTCTCGCGCCTGGGACGCATTTCAGCGATTGCCTTCTTCCTGCCAGTACTGCGCTCGACTGTCAATAGTTGCAAATTTCGCGGGGGTGTGCATTTGTCCATCACGGAGGAGTCTCATTGGAGCAGCGTTATTAGCAAGAGGACATAGAAAGTTCATGAGGTAGGTACCTTTCCTCTTTCTCTCCTCCGTTGTTCCCCAATATGCCGATCCCGCTAGTTAATAATTGCTGATACTTAACATGTGTAGGCTAAGTAAGTACCTCACCCAAGCTTCTGATAAAGCTGCGACTTCGTCGTCCCTGTAAAGTACCAACTCTTTTTTCCATGCAGGATTCAAGGCGGAAAAGTCCTGCTATCTGCTGACCCCTTCAGCGGTAATCCGATACTCGCTCCCCAGTGCCAAAGCAAGTTCAGACCGGGGGGGGCGCCGCGTTATGCTTCCCAGCATCAAACCAACAAAGTGTCGGCAGCCACGGAGCTCCTGACCGAGAGGCGTGCCAGAAATACAGAGCCAACCTCCGCTTAAACATCACCACCACTCCTGCTTCCTCTTCAGAAAAACAGTTCTGACACAGCTGGGGTCTCGTTTCAGCAGGGCTTTAATATCCGCCATACAGCATATAGATAACAGCGTGTGAAGCATCAGTCTCGCACCTGGGACGCGTTTCGGCGATTGCCTTCTTCCTGCCAGTACTGCGCTCGACTGTCAATAGTTGCAAATTTCGCGGGGGTTTGCATTTGTCCATCACGGAGGAGTCTCATTGGAGCAGCGTTATTAGCATAGAAAGAGGACATAGAAAGTTCATGAGGTAGGTACCTTTCCTCTTTCTCTCCTCCGTTGTTCCCCAATATGCCGATCCCGCTAGTTAAAAATTGCTGATACTTAACATGTGTAGGCTAAGTAAGTACCTCACCCAAGCTTCTGATAAAGCTGCGACTTCGTCGTCCCTGTAAAGTACCAACTGTTTTTTCCATGCAGGATTCAAGGCGGAAGTGTCCTGCTATCTGCTGACCCCTTCAGCGGTAATACGATACTCTCTCCCCAGTGCCAAAGCAAGTTCAGACCGGGGGGTGCCGCGTTATGCTTCCCAGCATCAAACCAACAAAGTGCCGGCAGCCACGGAGCTCCTGACCGAGAGGCGGGCCAGAAATATGGAGCCAATCTCCGCACAAACATCACCACCACTCCTGCTTCCTCTTCAGAAAAACAAGTCTGACACAGCTGGGGTCTCGTTTCAGCAGGGCTTTAATACCCGCCATACAGCATATAAATACCAGCGTGTGAAGCATCAGTCTCGTGCCTGGGACGCGTTTCAGCGATTGCCTTCTTCCTGCCAGTACTGCGCTCGACTGTCAATAGTTGCAAATTTCGCGGGGGTTTGCATTTGTCCATCACGGAGGAGTCTCATTGGATCAGCGTTATTAGCATAGAAAGAGGACATAGAAAGTTCATGAGGTAGGTACCTTTCCTCTTTCTCTCCCCCGTTGTTCCCCAATATGCCGATCCCGCTAGTTAAAAATCGCTGATACTTAACATGTGTAGGCTAAGTAAGTAACTCGCCCAAGCTTTTGATAAAGCTGCGACTTCGTCGTCCCTGTAAAGTACCAACTCTTTTTTCCATGCAGGATTCAAGGCAGAAGTGTCCTGCAATCTGCTGACCCCTTCAGCGGTAGTCCGCTACTCTCTCCCCAGTGCCAAAGCAAGTTCAGACCGGGGGGGCGCCGCGTTATGCTTCCCAGCATCAAACCAACAAAGTGTCGGCAGCCACGGAGCTCCTGACCGTGAGGCGTGCCAGAAATACGGAGCCGACCTCCGCACGAACATCACCACCACTCCTGCTTCCTCTTCAGAAAAACAGGTCTGACACAGCTGGGGTCTCGTTTCAGCAGGGCTTTAATATCCGCCATACAGCATATAAATAACAGCGTGTGAAGCATCAGTCTCGCGCCTGGGACGCGTTTCAGCGATTGCCTTCTTCCTGCCAGTACTGCGCTCGACTGTCAATAGTTGCAAATTTCGCGGGGGTTTGCATTTGTCCATCACGGAGGAGTCTCATTGGAGCAGCGTTATTAGCAAGAGGACATAGAAAGTTCATGAAGTAGGTACCTTTCCTCTTTCTCTCCTCCGTTGTTCCCCAATATGCCGATCCCGCTAGTTAATAATTGCTGATACTTAACATGTGTAGGCTAAGTAAGTACCTCACCCAAGCTTCTGATAAAGCTGCGACTTTGTCGTCCCTGTGAAGTACCAACTCTTTTTTCCATGCAGGATTCAAGGCGGAAGTGTCCTGCTATCTGCTGACCCCTTCAGCGGTAATCCGATACTCGCTCCCCAGTGCCAAAGCAAGTTCAGACCGGGGGGGCGCCGCGTTATGCTTCCCAGCATCAAACCAACAAAGTGTCGGCAGCCACGGAGCTACTGACCGAGAGGCGTGCCAGAAATACAGAGCCAACCTCCGCACAAACATCACCACCACTCCTGCTTCCTCTTCAGAAAAACAGTTCTGACACAGCTGGGGTCTCGTTTCAGCAGGGCTTTAATATCCGCCATACAGCATATAAATAACAGCGTGTGAAGCATCAGTCTCGCGCCTGGGACGCGTTTCAGCGATTGCCTTCTTCCTGCCAGTACTGTGCTCGACTGTCAATAGTTGCAAATTTCGCGGGGGTTTGCATTTGTCCATCACGGAGGAGTCTCATTGGAGCAGCATTATTAGCATAGAAAGAGGACATAGAAAGTTCATGAGATAGGTACCTTTCCTCTTTCTCTCCTCCGTTGTTCCCCAATATGCCGATCCCGCTAGTTAATAATTGCTGATACTTAACATGTGTAGGCTAAGTAAGTACCTCACCCAAGCTTCTGATAAAGCTGCGACTTCGTCGTCCCTGTAAAGTACCAACTCTTTTTTCCATGCAGGATTCAAGGCGGAAGTGTCCTGCTATCTGCTGACCCCTTCAGCGGTAATCCGATACTCGCTCCCCAGTGCCAAAGCAAGTTCAGACCGGGGGGGGGGGGCGCCGCGTTATGCTTCCCAGCATCAAACCAACAAAGTGTCGGCAGCCATGGAGCTCCTGACCGAGAGGCGTGCCAGAAATTCAGAGCCAACCTCCGCACAAACATCACCACCACTCCTGCTTCCTCTTCAGAAAAACAGTTCTGACACAGCTGGGGTCTCGTTTCAGCAGGGCTTTAATATCCGCCATACAGCATATAAATAACAGTGTGTGAAGCATCAGTCTCGCGCCTGGGACGCGTTTCAGCGATTGCCTTCTTCCTGCCAGTACTGCGCTCGACTGTCAATAGTTGCAAATTTCGCGGGGGTTTGTATTTGTCCATCACGGAGGAGTCTTATTGGAGCAGCGTTATTAGCATAGAAAGAGGACATAGAAAGTTCATGAGGTAGGTACCTTTCCTCTTTCTCTCCTCCGTTGTTCCCCAATATGCCGATCCCGCTAGTTAAAAATCGCTGATACTTAACATGTGTAGGCTAAGTAAGTAACTCGCCCAAGCTTTTGATAAAGCTGCGACTTCGTCGTCCCTGTAAAGTACCAACTCTTTTTTCCATGCAGGATTCAAGGCGGAAGTGTCCTGCTATATGCTGACCCCTTCAGTGGTAATCCGCTACTCTCTCCCCAATGCCAAAGCAAGTTCAGACCGGGGGGGTTGTCGCGTTATGCTTCCCAGCATCAAACCAACAAATTGTCGGCAGCCACGGAGCTCCTGACCGAGAGGCGTGCCAGAAATACAGAGCCAACCTCCGCACAAACATCATCACCACTCCTGCTTCCTCTTCAGAAAAACAAGTCTGACACAGCTGGGGTCTCGTTTCAGCAGGGCTTTAATATCCGCCATACAGCATATAAATAACAGCGTGTGAAGCATCAGTCTCGCGCCTGGGACGCGTTTCAGAGATTGCCTTCTTCCTGCCAGTACTGCGCTCGACTGTCAATAGATGCAAATTTCGCGGGGGTTTGCATTTGTCCATCACGGAGGAGTCTCATTGGAGCAGCGTTATTAGCATAGAAAGAGGACATAGAAAGTTCATGAGGTAGGTACCTTTCCTCTTTCTCTCCTCCGTTGTTCCCCAATATGCCGATCCCGCTAGTTAAAAATTGCTGATACTTAACATGTGTAGGCTAAGTAAGTACCTCACCCAAGCTTCTGATAAAGCTGCGACTTCGTCGTCCCTGTAAAGTACCAACTCTTTTTTCCATGCAGGATTCAAGGCGGAAGTGTCCTGCAATCTGCTGACCCCTTCAGCGGTAGTCCGCTACTCTCTCCCCAGTGCGCAAGTTCAGACCGGGGGGGCGCCGCGTTATGCTTCTCAGCATCAAACCAACAAAGTGTCGGCAGCCACGGAGCTCCTGACCGAGAGGCGTGCCAGAAATACAGAGCCAACCTCGGCACAAACATCACCACCACTCCTGCTTCCTCTTCAGAAAAACTGTTCTGACACAGCTGGGGTCTCGTTTCAGCAGGGCTTTAATATCCGCCATACAGCATATAAATAACAGTGTGTGAAGCATCAGTCTCACGCCTGGGACGCGTTTTAGCGATTGCCTTCTTCCTGCCAGTTCTGCGCTCGACTGTCAATAGTTGCAAATTTCGCGGGGGTTTGCATTTGTCCATCACGGAGGAGTCTCATTGGAGCAGCGTTATTAGCATAGAAAGAGGACATAGAAAGTTCATGAGGTAGGTACCTTTCCTCTTTCTCTCCTCCGTTGTTCCCCAATATGCCGATCCCGCTAGTTAAAAATTGCTGATACTTAACATGTGTAGGCTAAGTAAGTACCTCACCCAAGCTTCTGATAAAGCTGCGACTTCGTCGTCCCTGTAAAGTACCAACTCTTTTTTCCATGCAGGGTTCAAGGCGGAAGTGTCCTGCAATCTGCTGACCCCTTCAGCGGTAGTCCGCTACTCTCTCCCCAGTGCGCAAGTTCAGACCGGGGGGGCGCCGCGTTATGCTTCCCAGCATCAAACCAACAAAGTGTCGGCCGCCACGGAGCTCCTGACCGAGAGGCGTGCCAGAAATACGGAGCCGACCTCTGCACAAACATCACCACCACTCCTGCTTCCTCTTCAGAAAAACAGGTCTGACACAGCTGGGGTCTCGTTTCAGCAGGGCTTTAATATCCGCCATACAGCATATAAATAACAGCGTGTGAAGCATCAGTCTCGCGCCTGGGACACGTTTCAGCGATTGCCTTCTTCCTGCCAGTACTGCGCTCGACTGTCAATAGATGCAAATTTCGCGGGGGTTTGCATTTGTCCATCACGGAGGAGTCTCATTGGAGCAGCGTTATTAGCATAGAAAGAGGACATAGAAAGTTCATGAGATAGGTACCTTTCCTCTTTCTCTCCTCCGTTGTTCCCCAATATGCCGATCCCGCTAGTTAATAATTGCTGATACTTAACATGTGTAGGCTAAGTAAGTACCTCACCCAAGCTTCTGATAAAGCTGCGACTTCGTTGTCCCTGTAAAGTACCAACTCTTTTTTCCATGCAGGATTCAAGGCGGAAGTGTCCTGCTATCTGCTGACCCCTTCAGTGGTAATCCGATACTCGCTCCCCAGTGCCAAAGGAAGTTCAGACCGGGGGGGGGCGCCGCGTTATGCTTCCCAGCATCAAACCAACAAAGTGTCGGCAGCCACGGAGCTCCTGACCGAGAGGCGTGCCAGAAATACAGAGCCAACCTCCGCACAAACATCATCACCACTCCTGCTTCCTCTTCAGAAAAACAGTTCTGACACAGCTGGGGTCTCGTTTCAGCAGGGCTTTAATATCCGCCATACAGCATATAAATAACAGTGTGTGAAGCATCAGTCTCGCGCCTGGGACGCGTTTCAGCGATTGCCTTCTTCCTGCCAGTACTGCGCTCGACTGTCAATAGTTGCAAATTTCGCGGGGGTTTGCATTTGTCCATCACGGAGGAGTCTCATTGGAGCAGCATTATTAGCATAGAAAGCGGACATAGAAAGTTCATGAGGTAGGTACCTTTCCTCTTTCTCTCCTCCGTTGTTCCCCAATATGCCGATCCCGCTAGTTGAAAATTGCTGATACTTAACATGTGTAGGCTAAGTAAGTAACTCGCCCAAGCTTTTGATAAAGCTGCGACTTCGTCGTCCCTGTAAAGTACCAACTCTTTTTTCCATGCAGGATTCAAGGCGGAAGTGTCCTGCAATCTGCTGACCCCTTCAGCGGTAGTCCGCTACTCTCTCCCTAGTGCGCAAGTTCAGACCGGGGGGGTGCCGCGTTATGCTTCCCAGCATCAAACCAACAAAGTGTCGGCAGCCACGGAGCTCCTGACCGAGAGGCGTGCCAGAAATACGGAGCCGACCTCCGCACAAACATCACCACCACTCCTGCTTCCTCTTCAGAAAAACAGGTCTGACACAGCTGGGGTCTCGTTTCAGCAGGGCTTTAATACCTGCCATACAGCATATAAATAACAGTGTGTGAAGCATTAGTCTCGCGCCTGGGACGCGTTTCAGCGATTGCCTTCTTCCTGCCAGTACTGCGCTCGACTGTCAATAGTTGCAAATTTCGCGGGGGTTTGCATTTGTGCATCACGGAGGAGTCTCATTGGAGCAGCATTATTAGCATAGAAAGAGGACATAGAAAGTTCATGAGATAGGTACCTTTCCTCTTTCTCTCCTCCGTTGTTCCCCAATATGCCGATCCCGCTAGTTAATAATTGCTGATACTTAACATGTGTAGGCTAAGTAAGTACCTCACCCAAGCTTCTGATAAAGCTGCGACTTCGTCATCCCTGTAAAGTACCAACTCTTTTTTCCATGCAGGATTCAAGGCGGAAGTGTCCTGCAATCTGCTGACCCCTTCAGCGGTAGTCCGCTACTCTCTCCCCAGTGCGCAAGTTCAGACCGGGGGGGCGCCGCGTTATGCTTCTCAGCATCAAACCAACAAAGTGTCGGCAGCCACGGAGCTCCTGACCGAGAGGCGTGCCAGAAATACAGAGCCAACCTCGGCACAAACATCACCACCACTCCTGCTTCCTCTTCAGAAAAACTGTTCTGACACAGCTGGGGTCTCGTTTCAGCAGGGCTTTAATATCCGCCATACAGCATATAAATAACAGTGTGTGAAGCATCAGTCTCACGCCTGGGACGCGTTTCAGTGATTGCCTTCTTCCTGCCAGTACTGCGCTCGACTGTCAATAGTTGCAAATTTCACGGGGGGTTGCATTTGTCCATCACGGAGGAGTCTCATTGGAGCAGCGTTATTAGCATAGAAAGAGGACATAAAAAGTTCATGAGGTAGGTACCTTTCCTCTTTCTCTCCTCCGTTGTTCCCCAATATGCCGATCCCGCTAGTTAAAAATCGCTGATACTTAACATGTGTAGGCTAAGTAAGTACCTCGCCCAAGCTTTCGATAAAGCTGCGACTTTGTCGTCCCTGTAAAGTACCAACTCTTTTTTTCATGCAGGATTCAAGGCGGAAGTGTCCTGCTATATGCTGACCCCTTCAGCGGTAATCCGCTACTCTCTCCCCAATGCCAAAGCAAGTTCAGACCGGGGGGGCGCCGCGTTATGCTTCCCAGCATCAAACCAACAAAGTGTCGGCAGCCACGGAGCTCCTGACCGAGAGGCGTGCCAGAAATACAGAGCCAACCTCCGCACAAACATCACCACCACTCCTGCTTCCTCTTCAGAAAAACAGTTCTGACACAGCTGGGGTCTCATTTCAGCAGGGCTTTAATACCCGCCATACAGCATATAAATAACAGCGTGTGAAGCATCAGTCTCGTGCCTGGGACGCGTTTCAGCGATTGCCTTCTTCCTGCCAGTACTGCGCTCGACTGTCAATAGTTGCAAATTTCGCGGGGGTTTGCATTTGTCCATCACGGAGGAGTCTCATTGGAGCAGCGTTATTAGCATAGAAAGAGGACATAGAAAGTTCATGAGGTAGGTACCTTTCCTCTTTCTCTCCTCCGTTGTTCCCCAATATGCCGATCCCGCTAGTTAAAAATTGCTGATACTTAACATGTGTAGGCTAAGTAAGTACCTCACCCAAGCTTCTGATAAAGCTGCGACTTCGTCGTCCCTGTAAAGTACCAACTGTTTTTTCCATGCAGGATTCAAGGCGGAAGTGTCCTGCTATCTGCTGACCCCTTCAGCGGTAATACGATACTCTCTCCCCAGTGCCAAAGCAAGTTCAGACCGGGGGGTGCCGCGTTATGCTTCCCAGCATCAAACCAACAAAGTGCCGGCAGCCACGGAGCTCCTGACCGAGAGGCGGGCCAGAAATATGGAGCCAATCTCCGCACAAACATCACCACCACTCCTGCTTCCTCTTCAGAAAAACAAGTCTGACACAGCTGGGGTCTCGTTTCAGCAGGGCTTTAATACCCGCCATACAGCATATAAATACCAGCGTGTGAAGCATCAGTCTCGTGCCTGGGACGCGTTTCAGCGATTGCCTTCTTCCTGCCAGTACTGCGCTCGACTGTCAATAGTTGCAAATTTCGCGGGGGTTTGCATTTGTCCATCACGGAGGAGTCTCATTGGATCAGCGTTATTAGCATAGAAAGAGGACATAGAAAGTTCATGAGGTAGGTACCTTTCCTCTTTCTCTCCTCCGTTGTTCCCCAATATGCCGATCCCGCTAGTTAAAAATTGCTGATACTTAACATGTGTAGGCTAAGTAAGTACCTCACCCAAGCTTCTGATAAAGCTGCGACTTCGTCGTCCCTGTAAAGTACCAACTCTTTTTTCCCATGCAGGATTCAAGGCGGAAGTGTCCTGCTATCTGCTGACCCCTTCAGCGGTAATCCGCCACTCTCTCCCCAGTAACAAAGCAAGTTCAGACCGGGGGGTTGCCGCGTTATGCTTCCCAGCATCAAACCAACAAAGTGTCGGCAGCCACGGAGCTCCTGACCGAGAGGCGTGCCAGAAATATTGAGCCGACCTCCGCACAAACATCACCACCACTCCTGCTTCCTCTTCAGAAAAACAGGTCTGACACAGCTGGGCTCTCGTTTCAGCAGGGCTTTAATATCCGCCATACAGCATATAAATAACAGCGTGTGAAGCATCAGTCTCGCGCCTGGGACGCATTTCAGCGATTGCCTTCTTCCTGCCAGTACTGCGCTCGACTGTCAATAGTTGCAAATTTCGCGGGGGTGTGCATTTGTCCATCACGGAGGAGTCTCATTGGAGCAGCGTTATTAGCAAGAGGACATAGAAAGTTCATGAGGTAGGTACCTTTCCTCTTTCTCTCCTCCGTTGTTCCCCAATATGCCGATCCCGCTAGTTAATAATTGCTGATACTTAACATGTGTAGGCTAAGTAAGTACCTCACCCAAGCTTCTGATAAAGCTGCGACTTTGTCGTCCCTGTGAAGTACCAACTCTTTTTTCCATGCAGGATTCAAGGCGGAAGTGTCCTGCTATCTGCTGACCCCTTCAGCGGTAATCCGATACTCGCTCCCCAGTGCCAAAGCAAGTTCAGACCGGGGGGGCGCCGCGTTATGCTTCCCAGCATCAAACCAACAAAGTGTCGGCAGCCACGGAGCTACTGACCGAGAGGCGTGCCAGAAATACAGAGCCAACCTCCGCACAAACATCACCACCACTCCTGCTTCCTCTTCAGAAAAACAGTTCTGACACAGCTGGGGTCTCGTTTCAGCAGGGCTTTAATATCCGCCATACAGCATATAAATAACAGCGTGTGAAGCATCAGTCTCGCGCCTGGGACGCGTTTCAGCGATTGCCTTCTTCCTGCCAGTACTGTGCTCGACTGTCAATAGTTGCAAATTTCGCGGGGGTTTGCATTTGTCCATCACGGAGGAGTCTCATTGGAGCAGCATTATTAGCATAGAAAGAGGACATAGAAAGTTCATGAGATAGGTACCTTTCCTCTTTCTCTCCTCCGTTGTTCCCCAATATGCCGATCCCGCTAGTAAATAATTGCTGATACTTAACATGTGTAGGCTAAGTAAGTACCTCACCCAAGCTTCTGATAAAGCTGCGACTTCGTCGTCCCTGTAAAGTACCAACTCTTTTTTCCATGCAGGATTCAAGGCGGAAGTGTCCTGCTATCTGCTGACCCCTTCAGCGGTAATCCGATACTCGCTCCCCAGTGCCAAAGCAAGTTCAGACCGGGGGGGGGGGCGCCGCGTTATGCTTCCCAGCATCAAACCAACAAAGTGTCGGCAGCCATGGAGCTCCTGACCGAGAGGCGTGCCAGAAATACAGAGCCAACCTCCGCACAAACATCACCACCACTCCTGCTTCCTCTTCAGAAAAACAGTTCTGACACAGCTGGGGTCTCGTTTCAGCAGGGCTTTAATATCCGCCATACAGCATATAAATAACAGTGTGTGAAGCATCAGTCTCGCGCCTGGGACGCGTTTCAGCGATTGCCTTCTTCCTGCCAGTACTGCGCTCGACTGTCAATAGTTGCAAATTTCGCGGGGGTTTGTATTTGTCCATCACGGAGGAGTCTTATTGGAGCAGCGTTATTAGCATAGAAAGAGGACATAGAAAGTTCATGAGGTAGGTACCTTTCCTCTTTCTCTCCTCCGTTGTTCCCCAATATGCCGATCCCGCTAGTTAAAAATCGCTGATACTTAACATGTGTAGGCTAAGTAAGTAACTCGCCCAAGCTTTTGATAAAGCTGCGACTTCGTCGTCCCTGTAAAGTACCAACTCTTTTTTCCATGCAGGATTCAAGGCGGAAGTGTCCTGCTATATGCTGACCCCTTCAGTGGTAATCCGCTACTCTCTCCCCAATGCCAAAGCAAGTTCAGACCGGGGGGGTTGTCGCGTTATGCTTCCCAGCATCAAACCAACAAATTGTCGGCAGCCACGGAGCTCCTGACCGAGAGGCGTGCCAGAAATATGGAGCCAACCTCCGCACAAACATCACCACCACTCCTGCTTCCTCTTCAGAAAAACAAGTCTGACACAGCTGGGGTCTCGTTTCAGCAGGGCTTTAATATCCGCCATACAGCATATAAATAACAGCGTGTGAAGCATCAGTCTCGCGCCTGGGACGCGTTTCAGAGATTGCCTTCTTCCTGCCAGTACTGCGCTCGACTGTCAATAGATGCAAATTTCGCGGGGGTTTGCATTTGTCCATCACGGAGGAGTCTCATTGGAGCAGCGTTATTAGCATAGAAAGAGGACATAGAAAGTTCATGAGGTAGGTACCTTTCCTCTTTCTCTCCTCCGTTGTTCCCCAATATGCCGATCCCGCTAGTTAAAAATTGCTGATACTTAACATGTGTAGGCTAAGTAAGTACCTCACCCAAGCTTCTGATAAAGCTGCGACTTCGTCGTCCCTGTAAAGTACCAACTCTTTTTTCCATGCAGGATTCAAGGCGGAAGTGTCCTGCAATCTGCTGACCCCTTCAGCGGTAGTCCGCTACTCTCTCCCCAGTGCGCAAGTTCAGACCGGGGGGGCGCCGCGTTATGCTTCTCAGCATCAAACCAACAAAGTGTCGGCAGCCACGGAGCTCCTGACCGAGAGGCGTGCCAGAAATACAGAGCCAACCTCGGCACAAACATCACCACCACTCCTGCTTCCTCTTCAGAAAAACTGTTCTGACACAGCTGGGGTCTCGTTTCAGCAGGGCTTTAATATCCGCCATACAGCATATAAATAACAGTGTGTGAAGCATCAGTCTCACGCCTGGGACGCGTTTCAGTGATTGCCTTCTTCCTGCCAGTACTGCGCTCGACTGTCAATAGTTGCAAATTTCGCGGGGGTTGCATTTGTCCATCACGGAGGAGTCTCATTGGAGCAGCGTTATTAGCATAGAAAGAGGACATAGAAAGTTCATGAGATAGGTACCTTTCCTCTTTCTCTCCTCCGTTGTTCCCCAATATGCCGATCCCGCTAGTTAATAATTGCTGATACTTAACATGTGTAGGCTAAGTAAGTACCTCACCCAAGCTTCTGATAAAGCTGCGACTTCGTTGTCCCTGTAAAGTACCAACTCTTTTTTCCATGCAGGATTCAAGGCGGAAGTGTCCTGCTATCTGCTGACCCCTTCAGTGGTAATCCGATACTCGCTCCCCAGTGCCAAAGGAAGTTCAGACCGGGGGGGGGCGCCGCGTTATGCTTCCCAGCATCAAACCAACAAAGTGTCGGCAGCCACGGAGCTCCTGACCGAGAGGCGTGCCAGAAATACAGAGCCAACCTCCGCACAAACATCACCACCACTCCTGCTTCCTCTTCAGAAAAACAGTTCTGACACAGCTGGGGTCTCGTTTCAGCAGGGCTTTAATATCCGCCATACAGCATATAAATAACAGTGTGTGAAGCATCAGTCTCGCGCCTGGGACGCGTTTCAGCGATTGCCTTCTTCTTGCCAGTACTGCGCTCGACTGTCAATAGTTGCAAATTTCGCGGGGGTTTGCATTTGTCCATCACGGAGGAGTCTCATTGGAGCAGCATTATTAGCATAGAAAGCGGACATAGAAAGTTCATGAGGTAGGTACCTTTCCTCTTTCTCTCCTCCGTTGTTCCCCAATATGCCGATCCCGCTAGTTGAAAATTGCTGATACTTAACATGTGTAGGCTAAGTAAGTAACTCGCCCAAGCTTTTGATAAAGCTGCGACTTCGTCGTCCCTGTAAAGTACCAACTCTTTTTTCCATGCAGGATTCAAGGCGGAAGTGTCCTGCAATCTGCTGACCCCTTCAGCGGTAGTCCGCTACTCTCTCCCTAGTGCGCAAGTTCAGACCGGGGGGGTGCCGCGTTATGCTTCCCAGCATCAAACCAACAAAGTGTCGGCAGCCACGGAGCTCCTGACCGAGAGGCGTGCCAGAAATACGGAGCCGACCTCCGCACAAACATCACCACCACTCCTGCTTCCTCTTCAGAAAAACAGGTCTGACACAGCTGGGGTCTCGTTTCAGCAGGGCTTTAATATCCGCCATACAGCATATAAATAACAGTGTGTGAAGCATCAGTCTCGCGCCTGGGACGCGTTTCAGCGATTGCCTTCTTCCTGCCAGTACTGCGCTCGACTGTCAATAGTTGCAAATTTCGCGGGGGTTTGCATTTGTCCATCACGGAGGAGTCTCATTGGAGCAGCATTATTAGCATAGAAAGAGGACATAGAAAGTTCATGAGATAGGTACCTTTCCTCTTTCTCTCCTCCGTTGTTCCCCAATATGCCGATCCCGCTAGTTAATAATTGCTGATACTTAACATTTGTAGGCTAAGTAAGTACCTCACCCAAGCTTCTGATAAAGCTGCGACTTCGTCATCCCTGTAAAGTACCAACTCTTTTTTCCATGCAGGATTCAAGGCGGAAGTGTCCTGCAATCTGCTGACCCCTTCAGCGGTAGTCCGCTACTCTCTCCCCAGTGCGCAAGTTCAGACCGGGGGGGCGCCGCGTTATGCTTCTCAGCATCAAACCAACAAAGTGTCGGCAGCCACGGAGCTCCTGACTGAGAGGCGTGCCAGAAATACAGAGCCAACCTCGGCACAAACATCACCACCACTCCTGCTTCCTCTTCAGAAAAACTGTTCTGACACAGCTGGGGTCTCGTTTCAGCAGGGCTTTAATATCCGCCATACAGCATATAAATAACAGTGTGTGAAGCATCAGTCTCACGCCTGGGACGCGTTTCAGTGATTGCCTTCTTCCTGCCAGTACTGCGCTCGACTGTCAATAGTTGCAAATTTCACGGGGGGTTGCATTTGTCCATCACGGAGGAGTCTCATTGGAGCAGCGTTATTAGCATAGAAAGAGGACATAAAAAGTTCATGAGGTAGGTACCTTTCCTCTTTCTCTCCTCCGTTGTTCCCCAATATGCCGATCCCGCTAGTTAATAATTGCTGATACTTAACATGTGTAGGCTAAGTAAGTACCTCACCCAAGCTTCTGATAAAGCTGCGACTTCGTTGTCCCTGTAAAGTACCAACTCTTTTTTCCATGCAGGATTCAAGGCGGAAGTGTCCTGCTATCTGCTGACCCCTTCAGTGGTAATCCGATACTCGCTCCCCAGTGCCAAAGGAAGTTCAGACCGGGGGGGGGCGCCGCGTTATGCTTCCCAGCATCAAACCAACAAAGTGTCGGCAGCCACGGAGCTCCTGACCGAGAGGCGTGCCAGAAATACAGAGCCAACCTCCGCACAAACATCACCACCACTCCTGCTTCCTCTTCAGAAAAACAGTTCTGACACAGCTGGGGTCTCGTTTCAGCAGGGCTTTAATATCCGCCATACAGCATATAAATAACAGTGTGTGAAGCATCAGTCTCGCGCCTGGGACGCGTTTCAGCGATTGCCTTCTTCTTGCCAGTACTGCGCTCGACTGTCAATAGTTGCAAATTTCGCGGGGGTTTGCATTTGTCCATCACGGAGGAGTCTCATTGGAGCAGCATTATTAGCATAGAAAGCGGACATAGAAAGTTCATGAGGTAGGTACCTTTCCTCTTTCTCTCCTCCGTTGTTCCCCAATATGCCGATCCCGCTAGTTGAAAATTGCTGATACTTAACATGTGTAGGCTAAGTAAGTAACTCGCCCAAGCTTTTGATAAAGCTGCGACTTCGTCGTCCCTGTAAAGTACCAACTCTTTTTTCCATGCAGGATTCAAGGCGGAAGTGTCCTGCAATCTGCTGACCCCTTCAGCGGTAGTCCGCTACTCTCTCCCTAGTGCGCAAGTTCAGACCGGGGGGGTGCCGCGTTATGCTTCCCAGCATCAAACCAACAAAGTGTCGGCAGCCACGGAGCTCCTGACCGAGAGGCGTGCCAGAAATACGGAGCCGACCTCCGCACAAACATCACCACCACTCCTGCTTCCTCTTCAGAAAAACAGGTCTGACACAGCTGGGGTCTCGTTTCAGCAGGGCTTTAATATCCGCCATACAGCATATAAATAACAGTGTGTGAAGCATCAGTCTCGCGCCTGGGACGCGTTTCAGCGATTGCCTTCTTCCTGCCAGTACTGCGCTCGACTGTCAATAGTTGCAAATTTCGCGGGGGTTTGCATTTGTCCATCACGGAGGAGTCTCATTGGAGCAGCATTATTAGCATAGAAAGAGGACATAGAAAGTTCATGAGATAGGTACCTTTCCTCTTTCTCTCCTCCGTTGTTCCCCAATATGCCGATCCCGCTAGTTAATAATTGCTGATACTTAACATGTGTAGGCTAAGTAAGTACCTCACCCAAGCTTCTGATAAAGCTGCGACTTCGTCATCCCTGTAAAGTACCAACTCTTTTTTCCATGCAGGATTCAAGGCGGAAGTGTCCTGCAATCTGCTGACCCCTTCAGCGGTAGTCCGCTACTCTCTCCCCAGTGCGCAAGTTCAGACCGGGGGGGCGCCGCGTTATGCTTCTCAGCATCAAACCAACAAAGTGTCGGCAGCCACGGAGCTCCTGACCGAGAGGCGTGCCAGAAATACAGAGCCAACCTCGGCACAAACATCACCACCACTCCTGCTTCCTCTTCAGAAAAACTGTTCTGACACAGCTGGGGTCTCGTTTCAGCAGGGCTTTAATATCCGCCATACAGCATATAAATAACAGTGTGTGAAGCATCAGTCTCACGCCTGGGACGCGTTTCAGTGATTGCCTTCTTCCTGCCAGTACTGCGCTCGACTGTCAATAGTTGCAAATTTCACGGGGGGTTGCATTTGTCCATCACGGAGGAGTCTCATTGGAGCAGCGTTATTAGCATAGAAAGAGGACATAAAAAGTTCATGAGGTAGGTACCTTTCCTCTTTCTCTCCTCCGTTGTTCCCCAATATGCCGATCCCGCTAGTTAAAAATCGCTGATACTTAACATGTGTAGGCTAAGTAAGTACCTCGCCCAAGCTTTCGATAAAGCTGCGACTTTGTCGTCCCTGTAAAGTACCAACTCTTTTTTTCATGCAGGATTCAAGGCGGAAGTGTCCTGCTATATGCTGACCCCTTCAGCGGTAATCCGCTACTCTCTCCCCAATGCCAAAGCAAGTTCAGACCGGGGGGGCGCCGCGTTATGCTTCCCAGCATCAAACCAACAAAGTGTCGGCAGCCACGGAGCTCCTGACCGAGAGGCGTGCCAGAAATACAGAGCCAACCTCCGCACAAACATCACCACCCCTCCTGCTTCCTCTTCAGAAAAACAGTTCTGACACAGCTGGGGTCTCATTTCAGCAGGGCTTTAATACCCGCCATACAGCATATAAATAACAGCGTGTGAAGCATCAGTCTCGTGCCTGGGACGCGTTTCAGCGATTGCCTTCTTCCTGCCAGTACTGCGCTCGACTGTCAATAGTTGCAAATTTCGCGGGGGTTTGCATTTGTCCATCACGGAGGAGTCTCATTGGAGCAGCGTTATTAGCATAGAAAGAGGACATAGAAAGTTCATGAGGTAGGTACCTTTCCTCTTTCTCTCCTCCGTTGTTCCCCAATATGCCGATCCCGCTAGTTAAAAATTGCTGATACTTAACATGTGTAGGCTAAGTAAGTACCTCGCCCAAGCTTTTGATAAAGCTGCGACTTCGTCGTCCCTGTAAAGTACCAACTCTTTTTTCCATGCAGGATTCAAGGCGGAAGTGTCCTGCAATCTGCTGACCCCTTCAGCGGTAGTCCGCTACTCTCTCCCCAGTGCGCAAGTTCAGACCGGGGGGGCGCCGCGTTATGCTTCTCAGCATCAAACCAACAAAGTGTCGGCAGCCACGGAGCTCCTGACCGAGAGGCGTGCCAGAAATACAGAGCCAACCTCGGCACAAACATCACCACCACTCCTGCTTCCTCTTCAGAAAAACTGTTCTGACACAGCTGGGGTCTCGTTTCAGCAGGGCTTTAATATCCGCCATACAGCATATAAATAACAGTGTGTGAAGCATCAGTCTCACGCCTGGGACGCGTTTCAGTGATTGCCTTCTTCCTGCCAGTACTGCGCTCGACTGTCAATAGTTGCAAATTTCGCGGGGGGTTGCATTTGTCCATCACGGAGGAGTCTCATTGGAGCAGCGTTATTAGCATAGAAAGAGGACATAAAAAGTTCATGAGGTAGGTACCTTTCCTCTTTCTCTCCTCCGTTGTTCCCCAATATGCCGATCCCGCTAGTTAAAAATCGCTGATACTTAACATGTGTAGGCTAAGTAAGTACCTCGCCCAAGCTTTCGATAAAGCTGCGACTTTGTCATCCCTGTAAAGTACCAACTCTTTTTTTCATGCAGGATTCAAGGCGGAAGTGTCCTGCTATATGCTGACCCCTTCAGCGGTAATCCGCTACTCTCTCCCCAATGCCAAAGCAAGTTCAGACCGGGGGGGCGCCGCGTTATGCTTCCCAGCATCAAACCAACAAAGTGTCGGCAGCCACGGAGCTCCTGACCGAGAGGCGTGCCAGAAATACAGAGCCAACCTCCGCACAAACATCACCACCACTCCTGCTTCCTCTTCAGAAAAACAGTTCTGACACAGCTGGGGTCTCATTTCAGCAGGGCTTTAATACCCGCCATACAGCATATAAATAACAGCGTGTGAAGCATCAGTCTCGTGCCTGGGACGCGTTTCAGCGATTGCCTTCTTCCTGCCAGTACTGCGCTCGACTGTCAATAGTTGCAAATTTCGCGGGGGTTTGCATTTGTCCATCACGGAGGAGTCTCATTGGAGCAGCGTTATTAGCATAGAAAGAGGACATAGAAAGTTCATGAGGTAGGTACCTTTCCTCTTTCTCTCCTCCGTTGTTCCCCAATATGCCGATCCCGCTAGTTAAAAATTGCTGATACTTAACATGTGTAGGCTAAGTAAGTACCTCGCCCAAGCTTTTGATAAAGCTGCGACTTCGTCGTCCCTGTAAAGTACCAACTCTTTTTTCCATGCAGGATTCAAGGCGGAAGTGTCCTGCTATATGCTGACCCCTTCAGCGGTAATCCGCTACTCTCTCCCCAATGCCAAAGCAAGTTCAGACCGGGGGGTGCCGCGTTATGCTTCCCAGCATCAAACCAACAAAGTGTCGGCAGCCACGGAGCTCCTGACCGAGAGGCGTGCCAGAAATATGGAGCCAATCTCCGCACAAACATCACCACCACTCCTGCTTCCTCTTCAGAAAAACAAGTCTGACACAGCTGGGGTCTCGTTTCAGCAGGGCTTTAATACCCGCCATACAGCATATAAATAACAGCGTGTGAAGCATCAGTCTCGTGCTTGGGACGCGTTTCAGCGATTGCCTTCTTCCTGCCAGTACTGCGCTCGACTGTCAATAGTTGCAAATTTCGCGGGGGTTTGCATTTGTCCATCACGGAGGAGTCTCATTGGAGCAGCGTTATTAGCATAGAAAGAGGACATAGAAAGTTCATGAGGTAGGTACCTTTCCTCTTTCTCTCCTCCGTTGTTCCCCAATATGCCGATCCCGCTAGTTAAAAATCGCTGATACTTAACATGTGTAGGCTAAGTAAGTAACTCGCCCAAGCTTTTGATAAAGCTGCGACTTCGTCGTCCCTGTAAAGTACCAACTCTTTTTTCCATGCAGGATTCAAGGCGGAAGTGTCCTGCTATATGCTGACCCCTTCAGCGGTATCCGCTACTCTCTCCCCAATGCCAAAGCAAGTTCAGACCGGGGGGGCGTCGCGTTATGCTTCCCAGCATCAAACCAACAAATTGTCGGCAGCCACGGAGCTCCTGACCGAGAGGCGTGCCAGAAATATGGAGCCAACCTCCGCACAAACATCACCACCACTCCTGCTTCCTCTTCAGAAAAACAAGTCTGACACAGCTGGGGTCTCGTTTCAGCAGGGCTTTAATATCCGCCATACAGCATATAAATAACAGCGTGTGAAGCATCAGTCTCGTGCCTGGGACGCGTTTTAGCGATTGCCTTCTTCCTGCCAGTACTGCGCTCGACTGTCAATAGTTGCAAATTTCGCGGGGGTTTGCATTTGTCCATCACGGAGGAGTCTCATTGGAGCAGCGTTATTAGCATAGAAAGAGGACATAGAAAGTTCATGAGGTAGGTACCTTTCCTCTTTCTCTCCTCCGTTGTTCCCCAATATGCCGATCCCGCTAGTTAAAAATTGCTGATACTTAACATGTGTAGGCTAAGTAAGTACCTCACCCAAGCTTCTGATAAAGCTGCGACTTCGTCGTCCCTGTAAAGTACCAACTCTTTTTTCCATGCAGGGTTCAAGGTGGAAGTGTCCTGCAATCTGCTGACCCCTTCAGCGGTAGTCCGCTACTCTCTCCCCAGTGCGCAAGTTCAGACCGGGGGGGCGCCGCGTTATGCTTCCCAGCATCAAACCAACAAAGTGTCGGCCGCCACGGAGCTCCTGACCGAGAGGCGTGCCAGAAATACGGAGCCGACCTCTGCACAAACATCACCACCACTCCTGCTTCCTCTTCAGAAAAACAGGTCTGACACAGCTGGGGTCTCGTTTCAGCAGGGCTTTAATATCCGCCATACAGCATATAAATAACAGCGTGTGAAGCATCAGTCTCGCGCCTGGGACACGTTTCAGCGATTGCCTTCTTCCTGCCAGTACTGCGCTCGACTGTCAATAGATGCAAATTTCGCGGGGGTTTGCATTTGTCCATCACGGAGGAGTCTCATTGGAGCAGCGTTATTAGCATAGAAAGAGGACATAGAAAGTTCATGAGATAGGTACCTTTCCTCTTTCTCTCCTCCGTTGTTCCCCAATATGCCGATCCCGCTAGTTAATAATTGCTGATACTTAACATGTGTAGGCTAAGTAAGTACCTCACCCAAGCTTCTGATAAAGCTGCGACTTCGTTGTCCCTGTAAAGTACCAACTCTTTTTTCCATGCAGGATTCAAGGCGGAAGTGTCCTGCTATCTGCTGAACCCTTCAGTGGTAATCCGATACTCGCTCCCCAGTGCCAAAGGAAGTTCAGACCGGGGGGGGGCGCCGCGTTATGCTTCCCAGCATCAAACCAACAAAGTGTCGGCAGCCACGGAGCTCCTGACCGAGAGGCGTGCCAGAAATACAGAGCCAACCTCCGCACAAACATCACCCCCACTCCTGCTTCCTCTTCAGAAAAACAGTTCTGACACAGCTGGGGTCTCGTTTCAGCAGGGCTTTAATATCCGCCATACAGCATATAAATAACAGTGTGTGAAGCATCAGTCTCGCGCCTGGGACGCGTTTCAGCGATTGCCTTCTTCCTGCCAGTACTGCGCTCGACTGTCAATAGTTGCAAATTTCGCGGGGGTTTGCATTTGTCCATCACGGAGGAGTCTCATTGGAGCAGCATTATTAGCATAGAAAGCGGACATAGAAAGTTCATGAGGTAGGTACCTTTCCTCTTTCTCTCCTCCGTTGTTCCCCAATATGCCGATCCCGCTAGTTGAAAATTCCTGATACTTAACATGTGTAGGCTAAGTAAATAACTCGCCCAAGCTTTTGATAAAGCTGCGACTTCGTCGTCCCTGTAAAGTACCAACTCTTTTTTCCATGCAGGATTCAAGGCGGAAGTGTCCTGCAATCTGCTGACCCCTTCAGCGGTAGTCCGCTACTCTCTCCCTAGTGCGCAAGTTCAGACCGGGGGGGTGCCGCGTTATGCTTCCCAGCATCAAACCAACAAAGTGTCGGCAGCCACGGAGCTCCTGACCGAGAGGCGTGCCAGAAATACGGAGCCGACCTCCGCACAAACATCACCACCACTCCTGCTTCCTCTTCAGAAAAACAGGTCTGACACAGCTGGGGTCTCGTTTCAGCAGGGCTTTAATATCCGCCATACAGCATATAAATAACAGTGTGTGAAGCATCAGTCTCGCGCCTGGGACGCGTTTCAGCGATTGCCTTCTTCCTGCCAGTACTGCGCTCGACTGTCAATAGTTGCAAATTTCGCGGGGGTTTGCATTTGTCCATCACGGAGGAGTCTCATTGGAGCAGCATTATTAGCATAGAAAGAGGACATAGAAAGTTCATGAGATAGGTACCTTTCCTCTTTCTCTCCTCCGTTGTTCCCCAATATGCCGATCCCGCTAGTTAATAATTGCTGATACTTAACATGTGTAGGCTAAGTAAGTACCTCACCCAAGCTTCTGATAAAGCTGCGACTTCGTCATCCCTGTAAAGTACCAACTCTTTTTTCCATGCAGGATTCAAGGCGGAAGTGTCCTGCAATCTGCTGACCCCTTCAGCGGTAGTCCGCTACTCTCTCCCCAGTGCGCAAGTTCAGACCGGGGGGGCGCCTCGTTATGCTTCTCAGCATCAAACCAACAAAGTGTCGGCAGCCACGGAGCTCCTGACCGAGAGGCGTGCCAGAAATACAGAGCCAACCTCGGCACAAACATCACCACCACTCCTGCTTCCTCTTCAGAAAAACTGTTCTGACACAGCTGGGGTCTCGTTTCAGCAGGGCTTTAATATCCGCCATACAGCATATAAATAACAGTGTGTGAAGCATCAGTCTCACGCCTGGGACGCGTTTCAGTGATTGCCTTTTTCCTGCCAGTACTGCGCTCGACTGTCAATAGTTGCAAATTTCACGGGGGGTTGCATTTGTCCATCACGGAGGAGTCTCATTGGAGCAGCGTTATTAGCATAGAAAGAGGACATAAAAAGTTCATGAGGTAGGTACCTTTCCTCTTTCTCTCCTCCGTTGTTCCCCAATATGCCGATCCCGCTAGTTAAAAATCGCTGATACTTAACATGTGTAGGCTAAGTAAGTACCTCGCCCAAGCTTTCGATAAAGCTGCGACTTTGTCGTCCCTGTAAAGTACCAACTCTTTTTTTCATGCAGGATTCAAGGCGGAAGTGTCCTGCTATATGCTGACCCCTTCAGCGGTAATCCGCTACTCTCTCCCCAATGCCAAAGCAAGTTCAGACCGGGGGGGCGCCGATTTATGCTTCCCAGCATCAAACCAACAAAGTGTCGGCGGCCACGGAGCTCCTGACCGAGAGGCGTGCCAGAAATACAGAGCCAACCTCCGCAGAAACATCACCACCCCTCCTGCTTCCTCTTCAGAAAAACAGTTCTGACACAGCTGGGGTCTCATTTCAGCAGGGCTTTAATACCCGCCATACAGCATATAAATAACAGCGTGTGAAGCATCAGTCTCGTGCCTGGGACGCGTTTCAGCGATTGCCTTCTTCCTGCCAGTACTGCGCTCGACTGTCAATAGTTGCAAATTTCGCGGGGGTTTGCATTTGTCCATCACGGAGGAGTCTCATTGGAGCAGCGTTATTAGCATAGAAAGAGGACATAGAAAGTTCATGAGGTAGGTACCTTTCCTCTTTCTCTCCTCCGTTGTTCCCCAATATGCCGATCCCGCTAGTTAAAAATTGCTGATACTTAACATGTGTAGGCTAAGTAAGTACCTCGCCCAAGCTTTTGATAAAGCTGCGACTTCGTCGTCCCTGTAAAGTACCAACTCTTTTTTCCATGCAGGATTCAAGGCGGAAGTGTCCTGCAATCTGCTGACCCCTTCAGCGGTAGTCCGCTACTCTCTCCCCAGTGCGCAAGTTCAGACCGGGGGGGCGCCGCGTTATGCTTCTCAGCATCAAACCAACAAAGTGTCGGCAGCCACGGAGCTCCTGACCGAGAGGCGTGCCAGAAATACAGAGCCAACCTCGGCACAAACATCACCACCACTCCTGCTTCCTCTTCAGAAAAACTGTTCTGACACAGCTGGGGTCTCGTTTCAGCAGGGCTTTAATATCCGCCATACAGCATATAAATAACAGTGTGTGAAGCATCAGTCTCACGCCTGGGACGCGTTTCAGTGATTGCCTTCTTCCTGCCAGTACTGCGCTCGACTGTCAATAGTTGCAAATTTCGCGGGGGGTTGCATTTGTCCATCACGGAGGAGTCTCATTGGAGCAGCGTTATTAGCATAGAAAGAGGACATAAAAAGTTCATGAGGTAGGTACCTTTCCTCTTTCTCTCCTCCGTTGTTCCCCAATATGCCGATCCCGCTAGTTAAAAATCGCTGATACTTAACATGTGTAGGCTAAGTAAGTACCTCGCCCAAGCTTTCGATAAAGCTGCGACTTTGTCATCCCTGTAAAGTACCAACTCTTTTTTTCATGCAGGATTCAAGGCGGAAGTGTCCTGCTATATGCTGACCCCTTCAGCGGTAATCCGCTACTCTCTCCCCAATGCCAAAGCAAGTTCAGACCGGGGGGCGCCGCGTTATGCTTCCCAGCATCAAACCAACAAAGTGTCGGCAGCCACGGAGCTCCTGACCGAGAGGCGTGCCAGAAATACAGAGCCAACCTCCGCACAAACATCACCACCACTCCTGCTTCCTCTTCAGAAAAACAGTTCTGACACAGCTGGGGTCTCATTTCAGCAGGGCTTTAATACCCGCCATACAGCATATAAATAACAGCGTGTGAAGCATCAGTCTCGTGCCTGGGACGCGTTTCAGCGATTGCCTTCTTCCTGCCAGTACTGCGCTCGACTGTCAATAGTTGCAAATTTCGCGGGGGTTTGCATTTGTCCATCACGGAGGAGTCTCATTGGAGCAGCGTTATTAGCATAGAAAGAGGACATAGAAAGTTCATGAGGTAGGTACCTTTCCTCTTTCTCTCCTCCGTTGTTCCCCAATATGCCGATCCCGCTAGTTAAAAATTGCTGATACTTAACATGTGTAGGCTAAGTAAGTACCTCGCCCAAGCTTTTGATAAAGCTGCGACTTCGTCGTCCCTGTAAAGTACCAACTCTTTTTTCCATGCAGGATTCAAGGCGGAAGTGTCCTGCTATATGCTGACCCCTTCAGCGGTAATCCGCTACTCTCTCCCCAATGCCAAAGCAAGTTCAGACCGGGGGGTGCCGCGTTATGCTTCCCAGCATCAAACCAACAAAGTGTCGGCAGCCACGGAGCTCCTGACCGAGAGGCGTGCCAGAAATATGGAGCCAATCTCCGCACAAACATCACCACCACTCCTGCTTCCTCTTCAGAAAAACAAGTCTGACACAGCTGGGGTCTCGTTTCAGCAGGGCTTTAATACCCGCCATACAGCATATAAATAACAGCGTGTGAAGCATCAGTCTCGTGCTTGGGACGCGTTTCAGCGATTGCCTTCTTCCTGCCAGTACTGCGCTCGACTGTCAATAGTTGCAAATTTCGCGGGGGTTTGCATTTGTCCATCACGGAGGAGTCTCATTGGAGCAGCGTTATTAGCATAGAAAGAGGACATAGAAAGTTCATGAGGTAGGTACCTTTCCTCTTTCTCTCCTCCGTTGTTCCCCAATATGCCGATCCCGCTAGTTAAAAATCGCTGATACTTAACATGTGTAGGCTAAGTAAGTAACTCGCCCAAGCTTTTGATAAAGCTGCGACTTCGTCGTCCCTGTAAAGTACCAACTCTTTTTTCCATGCAGGATTCAAGGCGGAAGTGTCCTGCTATATGCTGACCCCTTCAGCGGTATCCGCTACTCTCTCCCCAATGCCAAAGCAAGTTCAGACCGGGGGGGCGTCGCGTTATGCTTCCCAGCATCAAACCAACAAATTGTCGGCAGCCACGGAGCTCCTGACCGAGAGGCGTGCCAGAAATATGGAGCCAACCTCCGCACAAACATCACCACCACTCCTGCTTCCTCTTCAGAAAAACAAGTCTGACACAGCTGGGGTCTCGTTTCAGCAGGGCTTTAATATCCGCCATACAGCATATAAATAACAGCGTGTGAAGCATCAGTCTCGTGCCTGGGACGCGTTTTAGCGATTGCCTTCTTCCTGCCAGTACTGCGCTCGACTGTCAATAGTTGCAAATTTCGCGGGGGTTTGCATTTGTCCATCACGGAGGAGTCTCATTGGAGCAGCGTTATTAGCATAGAAAGAGGACATAGAAAGTTCATGAGGTAGGTACCTTTCCTCTTTCTCTCCTCCGTTGTTCCCCAATATGCCGATCCCGCTAGTTAAAAATTGCTGATACTTAACATGTGTAGGCTAAGTAAGTACCTCACCCAAGCTTCTGATAAAGCTGCGACTTCGTCGTCCCTGTAAAGTACCAACTCTTTTTTCCATGCAGGGTTCAAGGTGGAAGTGTCCTGCAATCTGCTGACCCCTTCAGCGGTAGTCCGCTACTCTTTCCCCAGTGCGCAAGTTCAGACCGGGGGGGGCGCCGCGTTATGCTTCCCAGCATCAAACCAACAAAGTGTCGGCAGCCGTGGAGCTCCTGACCGAGAGGCGTGCCAGAAATACGGAGCCGACCTCCGCACAAACATCACCACCACTCCTGCTTCCTCTTCAGAAAAACAGGTCTGACACAGCTGGGGTCTCGTTTCAGCAGGGCTTTAATATCCGCCATACAGCATATAAATAACAGCGTGTGAAGCATCAGTCTCGCGCCTGGGACGCGTTTCAGCAATTGCCTTCTTCCTGCCAGTACTGCGCTCGACTGTCAATAGTTGCAAAATTTCGCGGGGGTTTGCATTTGTCCATCACGGAGGAGTCTCATTGGAGCAGCGTTATTAGCATAGAAAGAGGACATAGAAAGTTCATGAGATAGGTACCTTTCCTCTTTCTCTCCTCCGTTGTTCCCCAATATGCCGATCCCGCTAGTTAATAATTGCTGATACTTAACATGTGTAGGCTAAGTAAGTACCTCACCCAAGCTTCTGATAAAGCTGCGACTTCGTCGTCCCTGTAAAGTACCAACTCTTTTTTCCATGCAGGATTCAAGGCGGAAGTGTCCTGCTATCTGCGGACCCCTTCAGCGGTAATCCGATACTCGCTCCCCAGTGCCAAAGCAAGTTCAGACCGGGGGGGGGGCGCCGCGTTATGCTTCCCAGCATCAAACCAACAAAGTGTCGGCAGCCACGGAGCTCCTGACCGAGAGGCGTGCCAGAAATACAGAGCCAACCTCCGCACAAACATCACCACCACTCCTGCTTCCTCTTCAGAAAAACAGTTCTGACACAGCTGGGGTCTCGTTTCAGCAGGGCTTTAATATCCGCCATACAGCATATAAATAACAGTGTGTGAAGCATCAGTCTCGCGCCTGGGACGCGTTTCAGCGATTGCCTTCTTCCTGCCAGTACTGCGCTCGACTGTCAATAGTTGCAAATTTCGCGGGGGTTTGCATTTGTCCATCACGGAGGAGTCTCATTGGAGCAGCGTTATTAGCATAGAAAGAGGACATAGAAAGTTCATGAGGTAGGTACCTTTCCTCTTTCTCTCCTCCGTTGTTCCCCAATATGCCGATCCCGCTAGTTAAAAATTGCTGATACTTAACATGTGTAGGCTAAGTAAATACCTCACCCAAGCTTCTGATAAAGCTGCGACTTCGTCGTCCCTGTAAAGTACCAACTCTTTTTTCCATGCAGGATTCAAGGCGGAAGTGTCCTGCTATCTGCTGACCCCTTCAGCGGTAATCCGCTACTCTCTCCCCAGTGCCAAAGCAAGTTCAGACCGGGGGGGTGCCGCGTTATGCTTCCCAGCATCAAACCAACAAAGTGTCGGCAGCCATGGAGCTCCTGACCGAGAGGCGTGCCAGAAATACGGAGCCGACCTCCGCACAAACATCACCACCACTCCTGCTTCCTCTTCAGAAAAACAGGTCTGACACAGCTGGGGTCTCGTTTCAGCAGGGCTTTAATATCAGCCATACAGCATATAAATAACAGCGTGTGAAGCATCAGTCTTGCGCCTGGGACGCGTTTCAGCGATTGCCTTCTTCCTGCCAGTACTGCGCTCGACTGTCAATAGTTGCAAATTTCGCGGGGGTTTGCATTTGTCCATCACGGAGGAGTCTCATTGGAGCAGCGTTATTAGCATAGAAAGAGGACATAGAAAGTTCATGAGGTAGGTACCTTTCCTCTTTCTCTCCTCCGTTGTTCCCCAATATGCAGATCCCGCTAGTTAAAAATTGCTGATACTTAACATGTGTAGGCTAAGTAAGTACCTCACCCAAGCTTCTGATAAAGCTGCAACTTCGTCGTCCCTGTAAAGTACCAACTCTTTTTTCCATGCAGGATTCAAGGCGGAAGTGTCCTGCTATCTGCTGACCCCTTCAGCGGTAATCCGATACTCTCTCCCCAGTGCCAAAGCAAGTTCAGACCGGGGGGGGGCGCGCGTTATGCTTCCCAGCATCAAACCAACAAAGTGTCGGCAGCCACGGAGCTCCTGACCGAGAGGCGTGCCAGAAATACGGAGCCGACCTCCGCACAAACATCACCACCACTCCTGCTTCCTCTTCAGAAAAACAGGTCTGACACAGCTGGGGTCTCGTTTCAGCAGGGCTTTAATATCCGCCATACAGCATATAAATAACAGCGTGTGAAGCATCAGTCTCGCGCCTGGGACGCGTTTCAGAGATTGCCTTCTTCCTGCCAGTACTGCGCTCGACTGTCAATAGTTGCAAATTTCGCGGGGTTTGCATTTGGCCATCACGGAGGAGTCTCATTGGAGCAGCGTTATTAGCATAGAAAGAGGACATAGAAAGTTCATGAGGTAGGTACCTTTCCTCTTTCTCTCCTCCGTTGTTCCCCAATATGCCGATCCCGCTAGTTAAAAATCGCTGATACTTAACATGTGTAGGCTAATTAAGTACCTCGCCCAAGCTTCTGATAAAGCGTCGTCCCTGTAAAGTACCAACTCTTTTTTCCATGCAGGATTCAAGGCGGAAGTGTCCTGCTATCTGCTGACCCCTTCAGCGGTAATCCGCTACTATATATATGTATATATTATCTACTGGCAGTCGCCAGTCAATAGGTATAGTTAGGACCTAGTTTCCATAGGAAAAGCGTTTTTTGATTTGCCAATAATTTTGGCGCCGGTTGACGAATCTTCGCAACATTTTCAAAACTTATGGCACGCTCCGGTCAGCTCCTATCCTGAAAGTTTCAGGGTGATTTGCCAAGCGGGGGCCGAGAAAAAAAGGGGGTCCCAAAACATGTTTTCCCCATGTTATTTTCTATAGGAAACTTTAGACACGGCTACAGCCCGAACTGCTGAACGGAATTACACCAAATTCGGCAAAAAGAAAGCCCTTGGTTCAGAAAGAGACCTTTTTGTTAAATGGTGTAAATCCATTCAGTAGTTCCTGAGGTATTCAAAAAAGTTTCGATATCTGGGTGGAGCCTAACCCTCCGAGCATGAGCTTGGCTCTAATTGGCTGTCAACACTTCAAACCAGGAAGTGTTGACAGCCATCTTGCACCTCAGATGGAGGGACAAATAAGAGGGGTGGGCAGTGAATACAAGCATTGGCATCTCGCCAGGAAAATGTGAAAACTTTTGTGAAGTTCTTGTGCAGGTACTTGACTTTGGGTATCTATTGTCTGGGCTTTCCAGCGGCACTGGGAGTGCGCCCCCACCCTTTAACTTGAAGCCTCTCTGCAGCGTGGGGCTGACGGTGATAGAGTGCCGCAGTCAACTCTCTCTCTCAGGCTGCCCCGGCAGCTTTTTCATAATATTATTGTAAGCGCCCATGAGAAGGGCCCGGACACGCATTAATTGGTAAGACACATAACCCCGGGGCAAGTGGGAGGCGGTTGTGGGAGCCAGGGATGGCGTTGCCATGGACATGCTGTCAGTCATGGCAACCCGATCCGGGAGTGGGCGGGACCCCTCCTCCCAGGGTTGACAGCTCCCTGGACTCGCAGCGAAGCATATGCCAGCCAACCACTAAGTGATTTCTTCATCAAAACAATAGTGTCGACCCCGATTATCAATATTTTTACGAACATGCTGAGAACGTGGAGCACCTTGAGGCCATCCTACTGTGCTATAATGATATCAACCTGGAACCCTAGCGCGGAGAAACCCAGCGGGATGAGAGCCGCAACGGACCTGAGACTGTACAAAGAGCTCAGGTGTTTAGCAAACAGTGCGCTGTACAACATCCGGTAATATAGCACACACACATTCGGATGAAGATACGGTTCCCTGTGCTCTGAGATGCTATGTAGGGTAGGAGAGTGCCGCACAGGGGACCCCTGCCGCATATTGACTCACAGGGAAGAGGTTCGGACTGATTGAGCGCAGACCTTGGGCTCTTAGACCGTGTGAGAGTGGCAGGGCCACAAGAAAGGAAACCCGGGCGGACCGCCTCCGAGCCACCCACACACCCCGATGTGCCCACTAATATTCTGGGCGGGCCTTCCAAGTGGAGCGGAGGCTTCTGTCGAAACATGGGCGCGTGTGGCAGCTCTCGTGTCATCACGACAGCTAGCAATGACGTCACGACAGCCTTTGATGGCTTCGTTACATCAACCCTTCATTCAGATCGCAAGAGTGTTTAATGGCACTGTAAATGTAAGGCACCATTTCTTAACAGTGACTGATATAACTACTTCACAGTATCGCAACATTTATCAAAGCATTCTGAAATTAACCCATATCACAACCGATAGTGATGACATAAATAATTCATTATATCACAACACTTATCGACGAAATCATCAGAACAGAAATAATTATGTCACGCACTGGTCTGTTATATCACAATAGTGCATTATTATATTGCAATAGTCATCAGTGGCATCATAGCCGTGATACTTCTATCTTACGGCTATCAATGACACCCTAACAGAAATTATTCATAGATCAGCAGCTATCGATGGCATCATAACTATCAGTGTCTATAATGTCTAAATATGTGTCTTTGCAGTTAGGAACAACTGAGTGCATGTGAGCGAGCGGCATGTGTTTATATGAGTTTGGAATATGTATTACATTTACGTGTCTGTGTGCCTATTTGGGGTTGGGAATGGTTGTGTGTGCCTCTATGGGGTTTTGAAAGGTCTGTGTGTGTGCTTGTGCAGTGCGTGGCTATATAGGGTTGGGAATGATTTGTGTGTGTGTGTGTGTGTGTGCATGCAGTGTGTGCCTTTATGGGGTTGGGAATGGTCTGTGAGTGTGCTTGTGCAGTGTGTGCCTCTATGGGGTTGGGAATGGTCTGTGTGCAGTTTGTGGCTTTGGGGAGAATGGTCTCTGTGTGTGCGTCAGGTTAGCACCTATGGGGCTGGGAATGGTTTGTGTGTGTGCTCGTGCAGTCAGAGCCTGTGTGAAGTTGGAAATTACCTGTGCGTGCGTGCATGTATGCCTACATGGGGTTGGGAATTATCTGTGTGTGTGTATGTGCAGTGATCTGTATGTGCATGTGCCGTCTGTGCCTACACGGGCTAGGAAATGGGCTGTGTTTGCATGTGCAGTGTGTGCATACACAGGGTTGGAAATTTTTAGGTTGTACATGGGGCAAGGGTGTCTGCAGACGGCTGCATTTGGGGGTCCGGGGAGGTACCTGGAGACAACGTGTGTATCTTTGTGGTACTTTGCACAGGCAATTTTGTCTGTGTAGGCTGTTTCATGGAAAATCTAGACCTAAAAATAAATGCAAAAAAATCCCAGGTCCTGATTGCCGGGAAAGGAAAGAGGAAACTTAAGGTCAAAACTTTCTTTTGTAGTGGGGATGTGGTTAGTAGGGTACCAACATTCCCCTATTTGGGGGTTGTCTTCGACGAAAAGGGAACTTGGCATGCACAAAATAATAGTCGAAGTGTGGCATTTGCAAGGACAGTCTCGGGGCTCAGGGGTTTTACCAAAAGGCTAGGGGCCAGACCAGTTGAAGCCCTCCTTAAGGTTTATAAAGCTAAATGTCTAGCCGTTGCAACGTATTGTTGTCAAATATGGGGTTATCCCAACCACAACAAAATCCAGCTAATCGAGAATAAGTTTTTGAGAGATATTCTCTCTGTCCCACAGTCCACCCCCACTTTTTCTACACATACGGAAGTGGGGATTGGATTTGTGACCGATCAAATTAAAATCGCTCCTTTGTTATATTGGCTTAAGATCTGGTTGAATGAAGAAATCACCCTAAATCATGCAATACTGAAAGATTGCTTAAAGCTAGACAATGCAATTAAAATCCCTTGGTTGGCTGATATAAAATATGGACTGCAAAAAATAGGACGTGAGGCCCTTTTTTATTCACCTGAAACTATAACAAGAAAGGACCTCGCATTGACAAGAAACGCCCTAGTGGCCTTATTATCTATTGAGCGAGAGGAGTCAGAACTGGTAAAACCTTTAGCTAGAGCGAATTACGCTTTGGTTAGCTGTCCGGGCCCCGAGCCATATTTGATCATTGTGAATGCCCCATACCACCGGTATCTTTTAACCAGATTTAGGTTTAACCTGGTGCACTTTTCCTTGGGCTTTTTTCGAACTTGGTGTACCATGGAATGTGCTGATCCCTGTAAATGTGATAATTTTTCAAGACAGGATACCCTTCACTTTCTTATGTTTTGTAATTTTTACAAGGACTGTAGAAGGAAGTTTTTGCTCCCGATTTTGAGGGAGCTGGGATTTAGACAGGTTAAGCCAGCACTTGTATTCCTACAACAATTAGGTTCCCCACGAATAATGTTTCATGTTGCTAGCTTTCTGGTCGCTGCTATTCGTATCAGGAAAAAACTTGTTTTTACACTGCCGGAGCTAAGTAGTTTTAACTAGATCATTTTTAGCATTTTAATGGCTTTGACGTACAATTTTATAATAGCAGTTTTTATATCAACTTATGTTTGAATTAGAATGGGACATATAGTAAATGGCAAGTATTATATGAATTCTGTATATATCAATGTTTTTTAATTGTTATTGTTATGATTGTATAAATGTCTTTTATGATATTGATTTATCGAATAAAGGCATTTGACTGACTGACTGTGTAGGCTGTGGATGTGAATCTCTCGCTATGTGCTTGTGTTTGGGGCCACTCTACGGGTCTTGTGTGTACGAGAGGCAGAGGGGCCGGTACGCACCCGCGCAACCGCGCACAGCACAGTGCTTGTACATTCTAAGGAGGACGGGTAACATAACATTTTGTGTCAGGGTGAACGAAATACTCACAATCGAGGGCTCTCAAGCTAGAATGAAAGCCCCCTACCCCATCCCTGGCAAAGCCAGTGCTTGTTGGGGTGCGGGGGTGCATACATCACAGCCCCTTCTTTTTCTCTTTCGCATTCTCTCTTTCTCTTTGTTACTCTTGCGCTCTTTCTTTCTCCATGCCGCTCTTTCACCCCCTCTCTCTTTCTCTCTCTCCTAGTCTTTGTCTTTGTTTTCCTCTCTCTCTATGTCGCTCTTTCTCCCCCTCTTTCTCATTGTTTCTCTCTCTCTTTCTCAGTATCGTTCTCTTTGTTTTCCTCTCTCTATATGTCGCTCATTCTCTCCCCTCTCTCTCAGTGTTTTGCACTCTCTCTCTTTCTCTCAGTCTCTTTCTCTTTGTTCCCCTCTCTCTTTTCACTCGACCTCCCTCTCAGTATTTAGCCCTCTCTCTCTATCTGTCTCTCACATCTATCTTTCGCTTTTTCTATCTGTATCTCTCTTCCCACTCCTCTCTCTCTCTCTCTCTCTCATATCATCACCTCTCGATCTCTCCTCACCTTCTTGCGCAGCCTCACCCTTCCCATACCTTCCCTTATCTTCACTCCTCCCACCGTTCTCCTTCTCCACCTTCTATTCCACTCTCACTCTCCTCCCCACGGTCTACCGTCCACCCAGTTTTCCTTACTTTTTCCGTACTACACCCCCACTCCCCCCGCCTGCCCTTACCCCGCGACTGGAAGAATGCGAGGAGCTGGTGCAACACGAACCACCTGCAGCCCGCCCTCTCTCTGCATCTCCTCAGCGGTTCCCTCCATCCCTCCCTCCCCGCCTCCTCCACTCCACTCTTCGCAACATATCACACTCTCGCCTAGCTCTCTTATTGCTGGGCGCACTCTCTTTTCTGGGCTGTCCGCCACCCCCCCTTTCAGGTCACCCCCATACCTCGCTCCATCTCTCTTCAGCTTTCGTCTCCACTCCTCCCTCGCTTCTTCGCCTGTCTTCCTTTCCTCTGACATTCTCTTCTCACTCGGTTCCCTCTCCCCCTTCTCATCTCTTATCTTGCTTTCTTTCTCTTCCTATTCTTCTCCCTCTTATTCTTTTTCACTCTTCCTCCTTGTTTACAAACTTGCCTACCCCTCCTCTAGTGCCAGTGTCCCTTGACTTCCACAGTGGCCCCTCCTCCTCTGGATCTTTGCTCTGCCCCCTCTACTCCGCACCCCGCCTGGGTGCTGGACTTGCGGAGTCTGCTCCCATCACCCACCCGGTGGTCCCAAATCTTCAGCAGTCTTCCCTCTCCTCCTCTGCTCGTGTCTCCCCCCAGTACCGGCCCAGCTCTCACCGGTGGTCCCTTCTTTCTCCCACCGCCATCAGCCCCTCAACCCTCTCTTTATACGGCCGGAAAAGTCTGTGCAACGACGAGATGTATAAAAATATGAATGACAAAACCATGAAAACACCATTAATAATAACTTTTCACAAGAATATTAATAACGATTACAATAACATTAACAGCAACATTTATTATTATTATTATTAACAAAGATAGCAGCAACTGATACCCTCCCGTGTCCCTCTCCGCTGAAGAACTGTAAACCCCCCCACCAGTAAAGGCTGGGGTGGGGGGGTGCTTTATGAGTATCTAGCAGCACACGTACATTAATAGAAACTGTTACCATCAGAGGAAGAATAGAATGGCTGTCATTAGGATTGACGTGTCTTGTTTATCCACCTCTAATGTACACACACACATATCTATATATATATATATATATATATATATATATATATATATATATATATATATATATATCTATATATATATATATATATATATATATATAATCTACTGGCGGTCGCCAGTAGATAGTTATAGTTAGCCCTAGTTTCCATAGGAAAAGCGTTTTTTGTTTTCCCAATAACTTTGGCGCCGGTTGATGAATCTTCGCAAAATTCTCAAAACTTATAGCCCGCTCCGGTCAGCTCCTATCCTAAAGCGAGGGCCGAGAAAAAAGGAGGGTCCCAAAACGTGCTTTCCCCATGTTATTTTCTATAGGAAACTTTAGACACGGCTACAGCCCGAACTGCTGAACGGAATTACACCAAATTTGGCAAAAAGGTAGCCCTTGGTTCAGAAAGAGACCTTTTTTTAAATGGTGTAAATCCATTCAGTAGTTCCTGAGGTATTCAAAAAATAAAAAGTTCCGAAATCTGGGTGGAGCCTAACCCTCCGAGCACGAGCTTGGCTCTAATTGGCTGCCAACACTTCAAACCAGGAAGCGTTGGCAGCCATCTTGTACCTCAGACGGAGGGACAAATAAGAGTGGTGGGCAGTGAATACAAGCATTGGCATCTCGCCGGGAAAATGTGAAAACTTTTGTGAAGTTCTTGCGCAGGTACTTGACTTTGGGTGTCTATTGTCTTGGCTTTCCAGTGGCGCTGGGTGTGCGCCCCCACCCTTTAACTTGAAGCCTCTCGGCAGCGTGGGGCTGACGGTGATAGAGTGCCACAGTCAGCTCGCTCTCTCAGGCTGCCCCGGCAGCTTTTTCATAATATTATTGTAAGCGGCCATGAGAAGGGCCCGGACGTGCGCTAATTGGTAGGACACCTAACCCCGGGGCGGGTGGGAGGCGGTGGTGGGAGCCGGCGATGGGGTTGCCGCGGAGACGCTGTCAGTCACGGGAACCAGATCCGGGAGTGGGCGGGACCCCTCCTCCCAGGGTTGACAGCTCACTGGACTCGCAGCGAAGCCCGGAAACCTGAGCCGTGACCAGCGGCCAGCCGGAGGGGAGAGCAGGGAGCGCTGCACCTCCTGAGGCTGAAGGGGGCGCTGTGGTAACAGGTAAGGGTAGGTATCTATGTTTTGCACCACTGCATTACCCATAGGCTTTGACCCCAACCCTGCAGAAGTGCACGCCGCACTGAGTCTTCGGAGTGATACCCGCAGCGCCTCGAACCAGAGCACAAGTGCACAGAGAGCTCATGAGAAGGCCACCAAGGGCCGAGGAGCAGCGGGCGCACCACAGTCTGGCCAGGAGATGAGAACCAGATAGGCGCTCTGTCCAGGAAACTTGCACCGTTTCTTCAACTTTACTTCAAGTGCGAAAAGCCTTGCCATGTGGTTTATTCCTGAGCTCAAAAGAGTATGCATGTGTTTTTGAATGTATTTACTTGCGTGCCAAGATCAGTAGATATGTACAACACCAAAACAGCACCATTACACCTTTAGTAGAAGCGAGGGAGCCGTGTTCAGCACGCACCGACCACCCATCTACAAGCACCTTTAAACTCGTTGCATACCATCTATGGTGTTGTCAACGCAAAACTGAAGCACCGGCGGATTGTCACTTGTATCGTTGGAACTATGGGGTGTTATAAAAACAATTTCCCTTAACTAGCCATAGCCCACAAGACATCCTCTTTGTCAGCCACACAACCCCATATATATGTCACGGTTTCATGAGCAGTGAATGTGCACGTGAGCTGCAGGCTTTACCGTACCAGAGGAGATGGAGTGTTGCACCTTACAGCTCACTGGCTTATGACTGCTACTGCCACAAGTGTGCTCCATGTCTGTTTCCGTGACACATGGGTCTCAGGGCGCTGATCACTAGTGCTCGAGATAAACGCTTATTTTCCAAAATAAAGCATGCTTAAACACCGTAAAAGAGGCTGCGTGTGAGTACACATGTGTCCCTGTTGTGCTCATGTCATTAGAGTGCATTTTTCTTACTGCATTTTTGAACGGAGTTTGTGCACTGTTTGAATCTTATATTCTGTGCTGTTGGTACGAGTTTCTGTCTTGCATTATAAGACAAGCTTTGTATTTCTGTGTCATTATGATAATGCAACACAAAAAGATGATGGGCGGAATGTTGAACATTGTCAAACATTCACCCCCAGTGACAGATCTGGGTTTAATCCATTGTTATTTTGCTCACCACGCCATTCCAGTTTGGACCCAGCCATATGCAAATCAGTCTTGACCCTGCGCACAATGGGAACAGTCCATCCCGAACTGTCAGGCCAGGTCCTCCCTGGAAACAAGCATCCTAGGACTGGTTTCGGGCTTTCAGCCCTCATCAGCCAGGATAGCTTGACTCCAGTGGCGTAGTGAGCACGGGACCCACGTCTGGGGGGGAACAACCTTTACAACGCAACTTTTACAACGCACTACCATTACAACGCATTTTTTACAACGCATAATCCATTACAACGCATGACATTACAACGCATGACACTACAACGCATTTTTAAAAACTACCTTTACAACGCATTCCATTACAACGCATACTACCATTACAACGCATACCATTACAACGCATAATATTACACTATACTATCCAACACTTACCCTACTGATGCACCCCCTGGAGTTAGAATAGTAATTTTTACCCCTATACTATCCAACACTTACCCTACTGATGCACCCCCTGGAGTTAGAATAGTAATTTTTACCCCTATACTATCCAACACTTACCCTACTGATGCAGCCCCTGGAGATAGAATAGTAATTTTTACCCCTATACTATCCAACACTTACCCTACTGATGCACCCCCTGGAGTTAGAATAGTAATTTTTACCCCTATACTATCCAACACTTACCCTACTGATGCACCCCCTGGAGTTAGAATAGTAATTTTTACCCCTATACTATCCAACACTTACCCTACTGTTGCACCCCCTGGAGTTAGAATAGTAATTTTTACCCCTATACTATCCAACACTTACCCTACTGTTGCACCCCCTGGAGTTAGAATAGTAATTTTTACCCCTATACTATCCAACACTTACCCTACTGTTCCACCCCCTGGAGTTAGAATAGTAATTTTTACCCCTACACTATCCAACACTTACCCTACTGTTGCACCCCCTGGAGTTAGAATAGTAATTTTTACCCCTACACTATCCAACACTTACCCTACTGTTGCACCCCCTGGAGTTAGAATAGTAATTTTGACCCCTACACTATCCAACACTTACCCTACTGTTGCACCCCCTGGAGTTAGAATAGTAATTTTTACCCCTATACTATCCAACACTTACCCTACTGTTGCACCCCCTGGAGTTAGAATAGTAATTTTTACCCCTATACTATCCAACACTTACCCTACTGTTGCACCCCCTGGAGTTAGAATAGTAATTTTTACCCCTATACTATCCAACACTTACCCTACTGTTGCACCCCCTGGAGTTAGAATAGTAATTTTTACCCCTACACTATCCAACACTTACCCTACTGTTGCACCCCCTGGAGTTAGAATAGTAATTTTTACCCCTACACTATCCAACACTTACCCTACTGTTGCACCCCCTGGAGTTAGAATAGTAATTTTTACCCCTATACTATCTAATACTTACCTTAAATGTAATTTAATATTATGCGTTGTAATGGTATGCGTTGTAAAGGTAGTATGCGTTGTAATGGTAATGCATTGTAAAGGTATTTTTTAAAAATGCGTTGTAGTGTCATGCGTTGTAATGTCATGCGTTGTAATGGATTATGCGTTGTAAAAAATGCGTTGTAAGTGCATGCGTTGTAAAAGTGTGCGTTGTAACGTCATACATCCACGTCTGGGCATACCCTTCCCACTTAGGGCGAAAAGGCAACACAAAAAGATGATGGACGGAATGTTGAACATTATCAAACATTCACCCCCAGTCACAGATCTGGGTTTAATCCATTGTTCGTTTGCTCAACACGCCATTCCAGTTTGGACCCAGCCATATGAAAATCAGTCTTGACCCTGCTCCCGATGGGAACAGTCCATCCCGAACTGCCAGACCAGGTCCTCCCTGGAGTGGAAACAAGCATCCTAGGACCAGTTTCGGGCTTTCAGTCCTCATCAGCCAGGATAGCTTGACTCCAGTGGTGTAGTGAGCACGGGACCCACGTCTGGGCATACCCTTCCCACTTAGGGTGAAAATGCAACACAAAAAGATGATGGACAGAATGTTGAACATTGTCAAACATTCACCCCAAGTCACAGATCTGGGTTTAATCCATTGTTATTTTGCTCACCACGCCATTCCAGTTTGGACCCAGCCATATGCAAATCAGTCTTGACCCTGCGCCCAATGGGAACATTCCATCCTGAACTGCCAGGCCAGGTCCTCCCTGGACTGCAAACAAGCATCCTAGGACCGGTTTCAGGCTTTCAGCACTCATCAGCCAGGATAGCTTGACTCCAGTGATGTAGTGAGCACGGGACCCACGTCTGGGCATACCCATCCCACTTAGGGTGAAAATGCAACACAAAAAGATGATGGACAGAATGTTGAACATTGTCAAACATTCACCCCCAGTCACAGATCGGGGTTTAATCCATTGTTATTTTGCTCAGACGTAGGTCCCGGGCTCACTGTGCCACTGGATTCAAGCTATCCTGGCTGAAGAGGGGTGAAACCCCGAAACCGGTTCTAGGATACTTGTGTCCGGTCCAGGGAGGACCTGGCTTGGCAGTTCAGGCTGGACTGTTCCCATGAGGCACAGGGCAAGACTGATTTTCATATGGCCAGGTCTAAACTGGGGTGGCATGGTGAGCAAAAGAATGATGGATTTAAGGATTTAACCCAGATCTCTTGACTGGGGGAGAATGTTTTGATTTGTTCTGCATTACGTCCATCAATTGTGTGTCTTTCATTATGATAATTCCCTTTGTGTTCGTGCATTTAAGCAAACCTATATTTTGGACGAACTAGTGGCTGTTGTTACTGGAAGGTGCTTATATTCAGTCTTTTAGAAGGCATATGTTTCCCTGTGTTTTGTTTTATTTTTGCACAATATGAGTATTTTATTACTGAGAGGTTGGTGTCTTTTCTGTACCTTATAATGTGTTAGTCTCCTATGGTTTTGGAAGAAGTCTGTGCACTATGTTATTTGAGGACGTTTAGGTGGTGTCTCTTGCTTCTTTCTGTACCTCTCTTGCTTCTTTCTTTCTGCACCCTTCTTCCCTTTTTTGCATCTATCTTTCCTCTTTCTGCTGTTCCCTTGCCATTTTCTGTACCTCTCTTGCCTCTTTCTGCACCTCACTTGCCTCTTTCTGCACTTCTCTTGCTTCTTTTCACACCTCTGTTGCTTCTTTCAGCAATTCTCTTGCCTCTTTGTGCACTTCTCTTGCCTGTTTCTGCACCTCTCTTGCCTCTTTTTGCACCGCTGTTGGCTCTTTCTGCACCTCACTTGCTCCTTTGTACAATTCTCTTGCCTCTTTCTGCATTTCTCTTGCTTCTTTCTGCGCCTTTCTTCCTCTTTCTGCACATATCCTACCTTTGTAGACATAGTTAGAAATTAGCATTTAAAAAACCTTTGAAATTCACTTAAAAAACCATAGGTTTCAGGCACGTTATAGTTAGAAATTAGCATTTAAAAAACCTTTGAAATTCACTGAAAAAAAACATAGGTTTCAGGCACGTTATAGTTAGAAATTAGCATTTAAAAAACCTTAGAAATTCATTGAAAAAAACATAGGTTTTAGGGAAAGTTATAGTTAGTTGGACATTTCACAAAACCAGAGAAATTCCCCCATTATAGTTAGTTCCGCTAACTATAACTTGCGCCCCCCACAATGCACTGCTGATGACGTCACATATTACATCACTCTTGACATGGTCAGTGACATCACTGATGACATCTCAAATGACATCACTGATGACATCATCCACGTGATAATTTGATGCATCTTCTCGCACCCTAATATAACCTTTGATACAGCCACTCTAAATTACAGACTGTCATTCTACAAACCATAGACACTCCAACACCAATACCTACATACCCACTCAGTGATTCTTAGGTTTACACACACATCTACTCACTCATCCGTACAGTCACTCATACTTATGGTCACTCAGTACATGACTATCATATGCACTCATACACCTATATAGACACTCACACATCGCCACACATCCATAGAGGTACTCACACACCTAGTCAGTCATGCAAATAATGAATCACACTGCCATTTACTCACCTATACAGTTATATGCACACCAGCTCACATACTCATACAAATACTAGCACATTCTTACACTCTTATACAATCACTGATACAAGCACACACTCATCCATACAGCCACTCTCACAATTACACACTCTCACTTATAGCCATTTACATACTCTAACACACATATATACTGCCTTTCACATATGTAGTTACTCACACATGTACCACTGAGATATACATTCACTCACTAACATACCCATACACACACCCACCCACCCATAGAGTCCATCACAGATGCACTCTTGAAACCATGCACCCAGTGAATCACCCACACACACATCTATGCACAGAGTCACACACACCCCACACACACAAACACTCAGGCACCCATACAGATACTCAGACAACCAATCAATAACCCATACAGACACTCATGTAGCTATTCACAAGCCCATGCAGCCGCTTACACACCAACAGACAGACGGATACAGACATTCACACAGTTTAGTCACTAACCCATGCATTCAGTAAGATACGTTTGATCACTCACTTATAGAGTCAGTCACGCACCTACTAAATCATCCATTCAAACACTTATACACCCATTCATTCTTCAATACGCCTTTTCCTATATATATTAAACATATTTAAACTTTACAGAAACACACAGTCACGGGATGATGTCATCAGTGATGTCATCAGTGATGTCATTTGTGATGTCATCAGTGATGTCATCAGTGATGTCACTGACCATGTCAAGAGTGATGTAATATGTGACGTCATCAGTAGTGCATTGCGGAGGCGCGAGTTATAGTTAGCTGAACTAACTATAACGGGAGAATTTCTCTGGTTTTGTACGAGTGAAATGTCCAACTAACTATAACTTTCCCTAAAACCTATGTTTTTTTCAGTGAATTTCTAAGGTTTTTTAAATGCTAATTTCTAACTATAACTTGCCTGAAACCTATGGTTTTTTCAGTGAATACATATATATGTAGGACTTTACCTTTTTGGCTAAAGTTCCCTAAACCTTTTGCTTCCCCCCAGACCGTTTTCCTGACTTAGAATAGCAAATTTAGATGCTTTGGGTACTTTGCCACTGCTGATCAGTGTCAAAGTACAGGAGTTCCCTGTTTAAAATGTAATGGTGATTGGCTGGCCATGATTGGGATGTTTGCCTTACTAGTAAAGTCCCTAATGATGTGCACTGTGTGTGCAAGGGCTAGTAATGCAAGGGCGCGCAGAGAAGGGAACTCAGGCCTTCAGTGTAGGGCCTGCGCGCAGAATGCTAAGTTAGCATGTTGTCCTGACAAGTGCAACCACTTGTCAGGCCTGACTTTCCCTTTTACATACACATTGGGCACCCCGGTGGTAGATCCCAGGTAACCCCTGGGCAGGGTGCAGTGTAGGTAAAAGGCAGAACATATACTGAGGTGTGAGCTATGTTTTGACAGTGAAAAACTCTCCATTTCGTTTTTCACTGCTGAAAGGCCATTCTGCCCATTGGACAGAATGGGGGAGGCTGGGTGTTGTGTTTGTTAGCCTAGTTTCCTGTCAGTTCATAATGGAGACGTGAAGTTTGTATATATGAACTCACAGTGTTATAACACATCTTTCTGTGAAGGTGGTTTTGTCACTGTGTGTTCATAAACCACTCTTTTAGAAAGTGGCTGAGTTCTGTGTTCTGAGCATTTCTGTGTGTCTCTGAAATGTGGATTGTCTGTCTGGAACTGAAAGGTGAGAGGAGCTGGGAGATGTCTTGACTCAGGGAGGGGTTGAGATGGCACCAGGCTGCCTTGCATCTGGAAAGTAGGGGGAGGAGAAGCTCGGGAGGTAAAAAGGCTGGGCTGGTGCTATAAACCAATTGACCCATCTCCTGCTGAGTGATTAAGGATCCAGACCCCCAGTATCAAACGGAGAGAGGTGTCACTGGGAGGGAGACACCCAGAACTGATGTAGGGAGGTGTCAGGGACCCCTGAGCACATGCGAACTTCAAAGACATTAAGGGATATAACTAGGAGAGTTGACTTGAAACCCCTGAAAGTGGGAATTAAACAGATATGGATTGAGACTGTAAAGGCTTGGACCCATTTTGTGGTCAAGAGGAACCTCTGCTAAAGAAGGAGCAACTGAAGAGACTGCTGTGGATAGACCAATCCTTGCTTTGTGATCTGGGGCTGGTCTGCAGTTTGCTGTTCTAACTAAGGGAGAGGCTAATGGGACTGTGCTTGGAGGCGCTGGGTCCCCCTGCTTGAAGAAGACTATGCTTTGTGCTCTGTCTTGTAACCCCCAAGGGCCGGAGGTGAGCTGGCTACCTGTTTGGAAATACAGGATCATAAATGTTTCCAGAGAAGTCCCAAGCAACGCGGTGTGCGCGTGCTTTTGCAGCTTGAGATACTCAGAAGTTGTGCCTTGTGATCGTGGGCACGCAGGAGTAAAGTAAGTCTCGAACACGCTCGGTGTGGGTCGAAGTGCAGGCCAAGGTATTGGTGAGGAGCACCTGGTCGTGGTGTGCACGGATAGACGAGGTTAGGCTCGAACATGCTGGGTGCGTGTCATGGTGCAGCCTGGGTGATGGTGAAGAGCACCTTGGCCTCGTGTGCACCAAAGGAAGAAGCGAGACTCGGACGCGCTGGTTGCGTGTCATGGTGCAGCCCCGGTGTTGGTGAAGAGCGCCTGGGCCTCGTAGGCACCAATCAAAGAAGTGAGTCTCAGACGCGCAGTGTGCGTGTCGTGGTGCAGCCAGGGCATTGGTGAGGAATCCTGGACATCGTGTGTACCGGGAAGAAGAGGTGAGACTAGGCTGCGTAGAGTGTGTGTCGTGGTGCAGCCAGGGCATTGGTGAGGAGCGCCTGGACATCGTGTGCACCGGGAGAAGAGGAAAGACTCGGACGCGCAGGGTGCGTGTCGAGGTGCAAGCAGAGGCGCTGGTGAAGAGTGCTGGGTCATCGTGAGCACCAGAGAAGAGGAGAGTCTTGGACGCGAAGTGTGCGTGTTGCGGTGCAACCTAAGGCGCTGGTGAGGAGTGCCTGGATAGGGTGTGCTCCGAATCTGAATTAAAGTCTCCACAGTGCTGAGGGCGGGTCTCAGTGTTCACCGAGACCGCTGTAAGGAGGACCAAGTGATTAGACCCTCGGATTAAGACAGCAGCGGCCCACACTGGCAGCCCCAGAAGAGCTGAGCTGCTGGCCCGAGTCCGCCGCACCCCGTGACGGAGTTCTGGATCAAGGCCCAAGCCGCTGACGTCAGAGAGGAGAGTGGGGTTGCTCCCCCCAGGTAACGTGGATCACCACCTGGGGTGGGGTGTGGGCCCGGAGGGACACACTCTCTTTGCCTCTCGTTTCTGTCAACTGCGCAAGTCTTTGCTTCGGCTCGGATTCAGGCCCATGCTGGCCCAAGGAGGGGCCATACTGGGGCCGGAGTGGGAAGCAGTACTTTTGTATCATCATTTGATCCATAACGGGGGCACTGTTGACGGAGCACGTAAAACTGTCATATTATACTTTTCATTATTGCTGCGAATGAACTATCGAACTGTCATATAACGCCTGACTTCATTTGTGCCTGACGAACTACATGCTTGGTGCTCTACGCACTGCATTATTTTTCCCTTGCATATTACCTGATTGCAATGTGGCGCACTGCATTATTTCTTCAGTGCATAGTATCTGGGTATACTGTAGCGCAGTGTATTATTTCTTCATTGCACCGTACAGGATTGTAGCGTGACGCATTGCTTTGTTTCTTCCTGATACAGGGCATGCCGGTGGTGATACCCATTTAATTATTTCTTCAATTGCAAAGTACATGACTTTGACGCTACGTAGGGTATTATTTCTCTGTTGCACAGTATAAGAGAATATCGTTACGCATTGCAGTATTTTTTTCTTTTTGCAACGTGTGTGATTCTAGCAATATGACTGGCCTAATCTTTTAGAAACGGTTAGAATTGAATTTAACTGTTGGCTATAGCGGTGGTTGGGATTAGAATCTACCAACCCGCCGGAATGAATACTATCCATTCTTTTATGTTGATTTTATATCGTGTGGTCGTATCGTATAATTTCTTAAATAAAGATTATACTCATTTTATCAAAACTCGTGTTAAGTCTATTTGTGGTGACATTATGGGGTTACTGTGAGCGTGGTTGCACATACTGAACACTCGTGCCTTGGAAATAAGTCTGGCTGCTCGTGTCAAGCTACTAAGGGGGTGAGCAGAGCTATCTCAGACGGTGTCCTTACTTAGCCTAACGTTGAAGTGAGGGGTCGGGGACTCCCGCCTCCAGCATTTGGTGGATGCGGTAAGCGATAAGGACCCCCACTTCCAACAATATACATTTATATGTTGTTTCATTTAACATCTGGAAAAGCCTTTCTGTTAGAGTGTTGCAAAAATATAACCCCACGCTCTATTCTGAAAACTGTCTTTTGATGTGCCTCATTTTATGAGATTGACACCCTTTCCAGATGTTTTCTTGCTTCACCGTGTGTTTGCCTTCCTGCGGTATTTCTGTTATTTGAGAGTGTGAATCAATACAAATGGGCACACAGGCCCACAAAGACATTTCCTGTGGAGCCAAGAACTACTGTGGCACTGTGTGCTTTTGAGACCAAAATAAATATTTTTGCTTTCAGCCAAATCTTTGGTTACATTGATGAGGGCCTTGTAGCTCCCTCAAGCTCACAACCAACACAACTATTGGGTTTACCAATGCACGTTGAATTTTATGTTTCCTATAATCTTGCTAAATCTGGCTTTACACTGATTTTCTATTATTCTTTGGAAACACTAGACTGTATCATGCTTGTTTTACTAGATTATGCTTCAAAGAGATAACATCTAAAATTGCACAATGGTTTAGCGAGCAAAAAAATTCTACTTGCATATTTTTTGTGTCTGTATATTTTGAAAGCAAGGCATCATTAGTCATGCTTTCATGCTTCTGCAAGTATTCGTGTCTAATCAGAGAGCATTCAGGGAGCATTTTTGCATCCTCAAAATGTTAAACTTTGCAAATGTGTGTACACATTGTTCTACTGGACCATGTCATTGTCAGTAGTGCAAGCCAACCTCACTGCATATCCTTAGAGCACTCACCCCAATAATGCAGGCTTTGCATTTATGAACCATGAATACAAGTTTAAACAGGATGCACAAATGGATAAAAATATTAACTCCTTAACCGCGGTGCAAATTCCGCCGCGGTGCGGGAGTTCTAATGAGTGGGCGGGGCCGCATTGGCTAACGGACGTGCACAACACTAGCGAGGTAGTGCTTGCGACGGCCGTTGGCCAATGCGCGCACGGAACGGGTTAACCTTAACTACATACAATGCTGTTTCACAGATCACTAAGAACAAAAAAAAATGAAATCTTGTCTCAACAGAAATGCCACCCCGACAAATATATATTATATATTGGAATGAGAAAGCTGGTAAATGCCCCCACGCATATTAAAGGGAATATCTTAGATCTTATCTGGAGCTCAGATCCTGAGGTAGTTGTCATGGATATTCTTCCATGTATTTGGTCCGACCATTATTTGGTAAACTGTGAGATCCCCATTACAGGATATCCAGCTCAAAAGCCTTCAAAAACGAAAGCAGTCCGTCAGTGGAAAGGAGTCGATTTACAATCCTTGTCCATTACCCTTCCTGGGTATGTTCAATCATTGATACCTAGTGAGGATTTAGATCTAGACTATAAAAACCTAACACGAACCTTGAGTCTGGCAATGGATGAAATAGCACCTGTGAAAACCCATAAAAGTAAAAGAGCAGGTAAAGGGGCTCCATGGTTCACCGCGGCCTTGAGGGATCATAAAAAGGAGCTTCGTTCTCTGGAAAGGAATTGGAGGAGAACAAAGGATGGCACGGATAGGGAACGATATAAAATATGTCTTAATAGATATAAAAAGCTGATTATGGCTACAAAAGTAGCCTTTTATGAAGCTCGCATTAGTCAGGCTGAAAATATCCAGAAGGAAACATTTAACATCTTGACGGAGCTAAAAAACCTGAAACGTCGGAAACCACAATAAATGTGGACACGTTTCAACGCTTCTTCCTGGAGAAGGTGGAGACCATTCTCTTAGAGATTAAGAATGGCACGTTGTATGGCCCACCTCCGCTACAGGAGCCTCTTTTTCCTCTGGAAATTTCTCTTTCAAGGTTCCCTGTGATAGATCATCAAAGCTTTGGAAAGCTTATGAATAGAACCAAGTCCGGTTCTCCGGCGGACCCATGCCCTCCGAAGGTTTTTCGTTTGGCGTGCTCCTTGTTAGGAGATTATATTATTCCTCTCCTTAACAGTTCACTGGAGACCGGCTTTCTACCATCCAGCTTTAAGGAAGCTCGTGTTAGACCTCTTTTGAAGAAGCCGGGAGCCGACGCGACCATTCTGAAGAATTATAGACCGATTTCTCAGTTGCCTTTGTTGGCTAAGGTTTTGGAGCAACATGTTCTGAAGTCTCTTTCCGGTTTCCTGGAGACACACCACATACTCCAGGAGCGTCAGGCAGGCTTCCGTGCACATCATAGCACTGAGCTGGTGATGCTTGCAGTGCTAGATGAGCTTAGAGGTATGGCTGACAGTAAGAAGCCTAGCGCCCTGATACTGTTAGATCTATCAGCGGCGTTTGATACTGTCAGCCATTCCCTATTACTGGATAGACTAGCCCATTTTGGAATAAAAAACCTGGCTCTTAAATGGCTGCAGTCTTTTTTAAACGGTAGGACACAGAGAATCCAGTTTGGGGATTGTATATCGGAGGTCGGAGTGTTAGAGTGCGGCGTCCCGCAGGGCTCCGCGCTCTCTCCGCTATTATTTAATCTCTATCTGCAACCTCTGATTAACTCTTTAGCCAAAATGGGTTGTCATGTATTTAATTACGCTGATGACACCCAGTTACTTTTGAGTATCGATAATACGATGTCAGCTCAATCCAATGCCCAAGATATTCTCAGACATACGGTCAGTTGGATGACGGTAAATTTGCTGAAAATAAATCCTGACAAGACCGAGATACTGGTGGTTTCAACTACAGCTTCACCTTGGGGTGACCTTTATTGGCCCCAGGACTTGGGCCCTACACCGATCCCAAGCAAGCAAGTAAAAAGCCTTGGGATAAAGATTGACAACGAGTTGTCAATGGCCAATCAGATCGCTGCGGTTGTAGGGACTTGCACTGGCATGATTAGACAGATGCGCAAGCTTGTCCCTTTTTTTTCCTTCTCCATGCTACGTACAGTTGTTTCTGCCACAATATTATCTAGGCTGGACTATGGAAACGTCCTGTACCTAGGCCTACCAAAGTCTTTGACTAAGAGATTGCAGGTTGTGTTAAATGATGCTGCGCGACTGCTTTTCAGACTCCCTAGAAGAGCCCAGGCTTCTCCCCTACTGCACAAATTACATTGGCTCCCCATTGTGCAGAGAGTGGAGTTTAAGAGCCTCTGTACGGCCCACAAGGCGATCTATGGACAGGCCCCTGTTTACATCAAGGAACGTTTAGAGCTTTATCAGCCTAAACGAGCGCTTAGATCGGGGAATGCCCAGCTGCTAGCCTGTCCGTGATACAGGTTGTCAACAAAAGGAGGTAGATCTTTCTCAGTGCTGGTCCCACAATTTTGGAATAGATTACCGGAATCACTCCGGAGAGAGGGTAACCTTCTATGCTTTAGGAAGCAGCTGAAGACGCTCCTCTTCAAAGAGGCTTCTTGCCACTTAAAATAGCTTCGCGTAGGGCATCTCCTCTTCTCGCGTCTAGGGCCTGATATAACTCACGCGACCGCAATCCTCTGCTGATGACATATGTGTCTTTATGAAAAAAAAATATTTGTAATATATGTATAGCTAAAATTTAATGGAAGAAGACATGGGCAAATAAGTGTCTAAATACAGTATTAGCATCAGCAGAAGATTGCGGCCGCGTGAGTTATAGTTGCCTGCACTAACTATAACGGGGGAATTTCAATGGTTTTTTACGAGTAAAATGTCCAGCTAACTCTAACATGTGTGAAACCTATGGTTTTTTCAGTGAATTTGCAAGGTTTTTTAAATGCTAATTCCTAACTATAACGTGTGTGAAACCTATGGTTTTTTCAGTGAATATATATATATATATATATATATATATATATATATATAAATATATATATAATCTACTGGCGGTCGCCAGTGGATAGTTATAGTTACAACCTAGTTTCAATAGGAAATCTCAAAATTCTATTTTGAATAACTTTGGCGCCGGTTGACGAATCCTCGCGAAATTTTCAAAACAAATGGGGCGCTCCGTTCAGCTCCTACCCTGAAAGTCTTGGGGTGATTCGTCTAGCGGGGGCCGAGAAAAAGGGGGATCCAAAACGCGTTTTCCCCATGCATTTTTCCATAGGACCTTTAGTCGAAGGTACAGCCCAAACGGCTGAACAGAATTACGTGAAATTTGGCAAAGAGGTAGCCATAAGGTCAAGGAAGTGCCTTTTGAAGATCTCGTGTAAATCTGTTCAGTATTTCCTGAGAAAATAGCATTTAAAACCATATCCATATCTATATGCGCGCACTGTGCGCGCACCCTGCCGTGCGCGAGCGCTATTCTGATTGGTTGTTAGATGTCGGTAAACATTCGAATCGTTCGAAACCAGGAAGTGTCGGCCGCCATTTTGTCTCTCGCAGTCTGAGGGGGTGAAAAACAAAGGTGGAGAACGTGAAAAGGGGGCAGGGTGGACAGTTCCTGACCTCCTAGCCTTGGTCAGGGGGTCACAGAAGGACCCCCAAGGGAGAAAAAAACATTTTTATTTTTTTAAACAGCGGGGTGCACGCACCGTGCGCGACGGTGAAAAACCTGAAAAAAAAAATTATAAATACATAACTTAGCATTTAAAAAACCGTACAAATTCACTGAAAAAACCATAGGTTTCACACACATTATAGTTACGAATTAGCATTTAAAAAACCTTGCAAATTCACTTAAAAAACCATAGGTTTCACACATGTTATAGTTAGCTGGACATCTCACGCGACCGCAATCCTCTGCTGATGACGTCAGATATCACATCACTGATGACATATGTGTCTTTCTGAAAAATAAATATTTGTAATATATGTATAGCTAAAGATTAATGAAAGAAGACATGGGTAAATAAGTGTCTAAATACAGTGATGTAATATCTGACGTCATCAGCAGAGGATTGCGGTCGCGTGAGTTATAGTTGCCTGCACTAACTATAACGGGGGAATTTCATTGGTTTTTTACGAGTGAAATGTCCAGCTAACTATAACATGTGTGAAACCTATGGTTTTTTAAGTGAATATATATATATATATATATATATATATATGTGTGACATCAATCATGACATCATCCAGTGTTTTCAAAAAGTTAATGAGAGTTAAAAATTATATACCAAGGTGTATTGGTAAATCAGTGGGTGTATCAGTGCCTGTATGGATGGTTCAGTGGGTGTGTGACTGGCTATATAAGTGAGTGATTAGGTGCCTCAGTGAATGTATGGGTGAGTGACTAGGTTGTGTGAATGTCTGTATCAGTCTGTCACTTGGTGTCTAAGTGGCTGCATAGGTTTGTGAGTAGGTAAGTGAGTGGCTGTGTGGGTGAATGATTGGTTGTCTGAGTAACTGTATGAGTGTCTGTGTGGGTGGGTGAGGGTGTGTTTGACTGTCTGCGTGAATGAATGAGTGGGTGTGTCAGTGGCTATATCAGTTAGTGAGTGCACCTGTGAGGAGTGTATGGGTGACTGAATGTGTGTATGGCTGTGTCGGTGAGTGAATGGATGTGTGAGTAATATATGGGTGAGTAACTGCATATATGAAATGCAGTATAGGTGAGTATATGAGTGGCTGTGTGGGTGAGTGATTGTGAGAGTGGCTTTATGGGTGAGTGTGTGCTTGTGCCAGTGACTGTATAGGTGAGTGCGTCTGTGTTAGTATTTGCATGAATAAGTGAGTGTGTGTGTGTATAACTGTATTGGTGAGCCAGTGGCTGTGTGATTGACTCTATGGGTGAGTGAGTAGGTGCTTGAGTAGCTCTAGGGGTGACTGACAGTGTGTGAGTGGCTTTTTGGGTATATGAGTGGATATATCAGTGGCTGTATGTGAGTGAGTTGGTGTCTTTGATGGCTTTATGGGTGACTGAGTGGATGTGTGTGTAGAGCTATGAATCAGTGAGTGTTTGTGTAAGTACTGGTATGGGTGTGGCAATGATTTTGATAATGGTAGTGTGGAAGTTGGAGTGGGTGTATGAAAGGTTATATTGGGGTGTGAGTGGGTGCATCAGAGATTCTGTGAATGATATAATCAGTGATGTCATTTGAGATGTCATCAGTGAAATCACTGAGCATGTCATGAGTAATGTAATATATGAGGTCATAAGCAATGCATTGCGGGCCACGAGGTATAGTTAGTTCAGCTAACTATAACTGCTGAATTTCACTGGTTTTGTAAAAGTGAAACCTGAGCCTAACTATAACGTCCCTGAAACCTTTGAGGTTTTTTAGTGAATTTCTAAGGTTTAAAAAAAAATCCATTTCCTTACTATGACGCCTCTGTAACCTTTGTTTTTCTCAGTGAATGTCAAAGATTTTTTAAATGCTAATTCCTATCTATAACGTCCCTGTAACCTTTGTTTTTTCAGAGTTTAACTTGTTTTCAGAAGTAGTGCGAATGTCTGTATCATTCTGTCAGTTGGTGTCTCAGTGGCTGTATGGGTGTGTTAGTGGGTATATGAGTTATATCAATATTAAAGAGATATGTAATTGTATTGCATACAGTGCCATATGTGCAAGTATGGGTAGATAGTTAGAAAGTCAAACTTTCAAGTGTTGCTGTACGTAAAAGCCAACATTTTTGTGCATTTATATCATGACAGTGATTTAGCTAAGAATAAATCAGTACTCAGAGGAGGTCAGGTGAAATAATAAAATGTTCTCATACAACGAAAACTATTAGAGTTGTTGTCCAACCTACAATTATTAAAATAGTTTTAAAATAATTTGGAAGCAGAGGCTGTTTTTCTTACAAAGCTTGCTATTGTGCACATGTGCCTTGCACATACATGCTTGAGACCACACCATAAAGTAAAACAGGCATTAAGTTACCTTGAGTTCTTGAGTGACCCAGACTGCAGCCAGATGCTCTGCAGTCATTCTCAGAAATTGCAATCATATTTTTTCATTCTCACAGTGACAAACAATCTTTGATGGTGAGTTGGGCACCACTACAGCCCACAAAGACACATTATTGCTGCTTGCAAAGGCAGTGACCAGAGACAGTCAAGGCTGAGCGCATTGCAGCCCAGTGATATTATATAGAACTAAAGATTCATAACAGATAACTAACAAGGTGCCTTGAAGATATCACTCGCACAATAGCAAATGACACATCTTCATGACTTGGGCTCATTTACTGTTTGGTGTGCAGACCGCCTGCCCACCAGGTTGGTGGAAGTCATCACCTCAAGCCCCCCGGCTGAGGGTTGTCTGCCATATTTAAATACCCCTGTGATGAAAGTGCATCTCTGGGTGTAACAGGTACAGTTTCATCACTATTGGATGCTAGGGGGGACTTCAGTTTTTTTTTTAAACTGCATGGCCTTTCTCTTTTGTTATTCACCTGGGTGCTATTTTAGAGGGCATTGAGCACAGCGGAGCAGGATCAAAACAAGTTTATGGCAGTGCTCTTATCCCACCAAATTCTAAATGAGACCCTTGGAATTTTCCAACTGCTCAGACTTGAGATCAGACAAGTCAGTTTGCAGAGCATATTTATTTTTATTATCCCCAGATAATTGAAAATTCAGCCTCTGATCAGTAGTGGGACCATGCTGCAAATCACATGATTCTCCCTGGAGACCATCAGAAACCCATGTAATTCTTCTACTGTTATTGTCTATTTGCCAGCTGCTGTGGTTGTTCTCAGAATAGGGGCAGTGTGGGAGATTATGTTATGTTATAGGTATTTCTTAAGCGCAGCAATTACCCAAAGGTGTCTAGATGCTAACCCTTGATACAGAGTTCACAAGCCCAACTAAATGTCAAAAAGTCTTCAGTGCCTTCCTGAAAGACAAAAGATCAGGCAAGGATTTAATATGCAAAGGGAGGTAGAGTATTCCAGAGTCTGGAAGCACATATCACAAAGCTTCTACCACGCCATGTTGAGTGCTTGAAAGTAGGGACAATTACATTTCTGGAAGTCCTGGAGAGAAGAAGTCTGTTGGAATGGTACTCCTTAAAACAATCTCTGAGTGATTTAGGGCCTATGTCTGCATGTTTTATAAGTGATGCATAAGGCTTTAAAGCATATTGTTAGTTTGATCGGTAACCAGTGCAGCTTCCGCAGAGTAGATTTTTCTGACTGGAATTTGGGAATCTTCAGCAGTGGCCTTGCTTGTTGGAGGGATTGAAGCTTCTTTACAAACTGCTTTGGCATATTCAGATAGAGCCCATTGCAAAAGTCTAGTTTAAACATAACCAGACTTGCCACAACGTTGGTTTGCAAGGACAGTGGGATATATAGAAGGCTTTTCTTCACTATCTTTAGTATATGAAATGAAGATGACATAGTGACATTCGCTTGATCCCCAAAGGCAAGCTTGTTATTCATAAGAACACCAAGATTCATTACATTTCTAGTTAGCTCAGAGAGAATTCCTAATTCTTGAGGCCACCGAGCTTGTGAACTCTTTGCTGAATAGGAGGACCTCAGTCTTTGCTGCGCACAGTTTCAGGCAGTTTTTGTCCATCCAGTCACTAACTGGTGACATACATTTGTTGAATGGAGCAAGACCACTGACTCATTGTCAGTGAAATTGCTCTCCCTCTCTCGCATCTCCACCATTAAGTGAGGCCTTCCCCCGAGCCCCTGCACTCTCGAGTGTTGGTGTTCAACGCCCTCCTCCACCCATAGGTTTCACCTGCACCTCAACCTTGGTGGTCCAGTGGACCTCTGTCTCCATTCTCTCGCTCCGCTTTTTCTCTCCTTTTTCACTCGTTTTTTCCCCTCACTTCTATCTCCCCCCTTCACTCTCCTTCTGGGTCTTTCCTCCATTTTCTATCGTTTTCCCCTTATTTCAAACTCCCCCCTTCACTCTCCTCCTGTGTCTTTCCTCTGTTTTTCACTCGTTTTTGACCCTCATCTCAATCTCTCCCTTTCACTCTCCTTCTGTGTCCTCTGTGTCTTTCCTCCACTCTTTCTTGCACTTTTGCTGCCTTATTTGCACTTTTCTCTCTCTTTTTGCCTTTCTCCTTTTGCCTTTTTCAACCCATTTTTCCCGGCCGCTGCTGCCCCCACAGCCCCTCCCCCCCAGCACGACCAGTGCGACCGGCCCAATCCAGCTCCTCTCCCGCCTCCCAGCTGTCCAGCCCTCAACGACCCCTACTTAATGGCGGCTGCTGTGCGGCGGCTGCGGTGCCCCACCGCTGGCGTGCCAAAGGCAAGCCCGTCTGCGCCCGTCCGTGACCCGACTGCAACCAGCACTAGGAACCCTCAATCTCTGCACCGCCAACTCTATGACCCAGCGGCACTCCACGCTCTCAACCCAGGCAGCAACAACAACTGCAAGCTAGCATCACCAGCCGACACCCATGGACCCTTCAGCTGTCACCGCTGCCGGCACAGCTGCAGCACCGCCAAGACCACGGACTCAGCGCAACTCACCCGCAAGAATACAACCGAACCGAAGACCCTGCAATGCATCCTCCTCAGCGTCAGATCCCTCCACAAACAACCCACCGAAATCTGTGACCTCCTCGACAGCACCACCCCGGACGTAGCATTCTTTACCGAAACCTGGACCAACACCACCTCAGGACCGTACATCGCCATCACCATTGCCCAAGGATACAAAATCTCCAGGAAGGACCGCCCCACCCACCTGGGAGGAGGAATTGCCATCGTCCACAAATCCATCCTCTGCCTGAGCACACTCCCCGACGAGCCCACAGACCTGATGGAACACCTTCACTTCAAGATACTGGCCAGCCCTACCTCCACCCTCTGAGGAACCCTCATCTACCGACCCCCTGGACCCCGTGGACTTTTCGCCAACTCCATCACGGACATCATCTCCCCACATGCCATCGCGTCCACCAACTACACCCTACTGGGAGACCTCAGCTTCCACCTCGACAACCAACTGGACCCCAGCACCACATCCCTCCTGGACAACCTCCACAACATTGGACTCCGCCAGATCGTGACCGAACCTACGTACTCAGCAGGACACACCCTCAACCCCCTCTTCACAACAGAAAACTCCATCACCTTCAGCCACACCACCGAACTTCCATGGACTGACCATCGATGCGTCCACTTCACCTTCAGAACACCCACCATCCACAGACACCAGCACCTGCTCCCACAAAGAAACTGGACCAGAATCACCGACGACCAGCTAACCTCATCACTCAGCAACTCCACCCCAGCCATCATGGAAAACGATGACCCCAACACCGCAGTCCGAACCCTGCACAGATGGATCTCCGATAGCGCCAACACCATAGCCCCCCTCAAGAAAAACAACAACACCCACACCAAGAAAGCTAGATGGTTCACCACTAAAATTCGAGAGTCCATACACACTTTCCACTGCCTCGAAATGGCCTGGAGGAACACCAAATCCACAGAAGCCCACAACAACTTCAGAGCCGCCACCAACGCCCACCACCAACTCAACAGAATAACAAGGAAAAAAGCGATTGAAGACAGAATCTCCACCCATGCACACAACAGCAAAGAACTCTTCAACATCATCAAGGAGTTCGCCCAACCCACCAGCGAGTCCACCAACATCCCTCCCTCACAAGACCTCTGCAACAAACTCAGCACCTTTTTCCACCACAAAAACAAGAGCATCTATGACAACTTCGATGAAGACAAAAAACACGCTGAACCCTCACCAACCACCCCCGACACTCTGAAGCCAGCGATCGAGAACTGGACAGCCCTCACCACCAAAGACACACTGAAGATGATGAAGTCAATCCACTCCGGGGCCCCAACGGACCCCTGCCCCCACCACATTTTCAACAGAGCCACCTACACCATAGCACCCATGCTCTGCCACACCATCAACCACTCCCTGGCAACCGCCTCATTCCCTGACGACTGGAAACATGCTGAGATCAACCCCCTCCTGAAGAAACCCTCGGCGAACTCCACCGACCTCAAAAACTACAGACCCATCTCCCTGCTCCCGTTCCCAGCGAAAGTCATCGAGAAAGCCATTAACAGCCAACTCGCCACATTCATCGAAGAGCACAACATCCTCGAATCCTCCCAATCCGGCTTAAGAAAAAGCCACAGTATGGAAACCGCCCTTCTCGCCACAACAGACGACAACCGTACCTTACTGGACAAAGGAGAAACAGCAGCCCTCATCCTCCTCGACCTCTCAGCGGCGTTAGACACAGTTTCTCACTGCACCCTAATACGCAGACTCCATGACGCAGGGATCCAAGACAAGGCCCTCGACTGGATCCGCTCCTTCCTCTCTGGCAGAACGCAGCTGGTCAAACTCCCCCCTTTCCTCTCGGACCCTACACCTACCACCTGCGGAGTCCCCCAGTGGTCCTCCTTCAGCCCTACGCTCTTCAACGTCTACATGGCTCCGCTCGCCCCCTTTGTCAGAACCTACGGACTCAACATTGTGTCATACGCAGACGACACCCAAATCATCCTCTCCCTATCCAACGAACCCAACACCGCCAGACACAACGTTCGAGAAGGCATGGAAGCCGTCGCCAAATGGATGAAAAACAGCTGCCTACAACTAAACACCAACATAACGGAAGTACTCATCATGGGCCCTAACCCCGACGCTTGGAACGACACCTGGTGGCCCCCGTGCCCTCGGAAGCCCACCCACCCCCATGGACCACGCACGCAACCTGGAAATCATCCCTCCGCCTCCTACGTAAGACCTTCAAATGGATCTCCCTCGAACACAGAAAGACCGTCACTAACGCCCTGGTCACCAGCAGGCTCGACTACGGCAACGCACTCTATGCAGGAATAAACAAAAAACTCACCCGCAAGCTACAGAACATCCAAAACGCCACCGCAAGACTGGTCCTCAACATGCCAAGACACTGTCACATCTTCCAGCACCTGCGCACACTCCACTGGCTCCCCATCGAAGCTAGAGTCACCTTCAAGATGCTAACCCACGCTCACAAGGCCCTCCACGACACCGGACCAGCATACCTGAACAGCTGACTCAAATTCCACGCACCCCAAAGGACCCTACGATCAGCCCAGCTCTCCTATGCCGTGGTCCCCCCGCACCAGAAAGACCAGATCGGGAGGCCGCTCCTTCTCTTTCCGCGCGGCCAGAGCCTGGAACGACCTTCCGCTTCACCTCAGAAAGATAACATCGCTCCCCATCTTTGCCAAAACGTGGCTCTTCGACAGACCCCCTCCTTGCTGGACTGGAACCTGCTCCCCCCCCGCGTCTTGAGACCCTTACGGGTGAGTAGTCGCACTTAAAAAACACCTTATTGATTGATTTATTAAATCTATTACTGGTACCATCATCATTATCCAAAATGGAGACCAGGATCTAAGTGCAGTCCATGTATGATGTGAGGGAGAAACCAAATGATTTAATCAAACCTTGCAACGCCTTTACATATACATTGAACAGTCAGGCTTATTAAAGACCCAAGAGGGACTCTGCAAGGCAGGGAAATGGGTTTTGATTCAAACCCCTTAACAGATTCAGTTTCCTCTCTCTCAGTTAGGACAAAGCTCAGAATGGCCAGTGCTGCTCCCTTAAGCCCTATGAGGCATATCTGCAAGCAGGCGTTAGTAAATTATCGCTGCTTTTTCGTTTTCGGACGAAAAGCCTTATCTGCAAGGTCACGCTATCGCGTGAAACCTTGCCGTATCTCCATTTCCCTTAACGCCCATCTTTGCATCTCTAATGAGATGCAAAGTGGGCGTTCCTCCCCAGTATAACAGGAGAAATGTCGCTAAGCGACATTTCTCCTATTATCAAGCCTCATGCAAAGCAGCATAGCGACAAGAAAAGTAGCGATAACCTCTGTTATCGCTACTTTCCTTACGCCCGCTTTGAAACTGACTTAGCCATGATATCCTATGGAAGGTGGATATCATGGCTAAGTATGTGAGGCCCTATCACCAAGCTATCGCCAAACTTCGTGGGATTATCGCTGAGTTTCCGGCGATAATCACACGTTTGGCAGTTAGCGCTAGGATTTTTATCGCTTTTGAGATAACCATTGCTAATAGCACGCTATCTCAGCGATAAAAATCCACGCTAGCCGCCGATAATTATCCTAGCGCTCAGTGAGCAGTGCGCTTAGCGATAATTATCGCCGGTTGTTGCTGATATGCCCCAATATTGTGGAGATGGCCAGCCAACAAATCGTGGTTGACCGTGTCAAAGGCCGCTGATAAATCTAACAGGATTAGGGCTGCTCTCCCGCCCTTATCAACAGTGGCCCTAATTTGCTCTGTGGTCATTATTGTGTAGAGAAGAAGACAGATTCAATCATTTTGTTAAAGATTTCGGTGATGTAACTAGCAATAGTATCCAGGGTCAGTTGAGCAATGGAAACAGGGCGTGGATCTGAGGGGAAACCAGATTTAGTAGATATAATCAACTCTACCCACTGTTCCTTACCAAGAGGAGCACATTCGGATATCGTATTGTGCTCTGGTTTAGATGAAGAAGGCCTGCTCCCATCTAGGACAAGTTTAATCATAAATAAATTCAACTTTTTTTTTTTTTTTAAAGTCGCCAACAAGTTGCAAAAAGATTGGCTACCTTCTGTCTTGTTGTTGCCCGGAACATTAGAAAGCTTCTTAACTGTGAGAAACTGTTCTTTCACTGAAATTTCTGACACCTCAATCTCCTGAGTGAAGTATTTGTGACTTTTTTTCCACTATTAGGCTTTTATAGTCGGCAATACATGGGAGCAGATTTACAAGCCACTTGCGCCTGTTTTACGCCGCCATTGCGTCACTTTTGTGACGCAGTGGCGGCGCAAAACCAGCGCCATGCTGCGGGGTATTTACAACGTAACGCATCTGGAAGATGCGTCACGTTGTAAAGCCCTGCGCCAGAAGCAGGCGTTCTGGCGCAGGGGGGCGTTCCGGCGCAGGGACGCCTCCTAAAAGTGGCTGAGTGAAATCTACAAGATTTCACTCAGTCACTTTTAAGGCCATGCTGCGTCAAAACCCTGCGCCTGCTTGAAGCAGGCGTAAGGATTGACGCAGCATGTTAGGGATGGGGCACCCCCGAGCCTTGCTGGAGCTGCGTCGCGCTTGCGACGCAACTCCAGCAATGCGCCGCCTTTCCGACAGGGGATGCGTCACGCATCTGCCCATCCGAGTGCCACGGTGCGCCGCATTATAAATGTGGCGCATCAGTGGTGGCAGTCATAAATCTGCCCCGTTGTTTGTATTAGTCTATCTCTTCCCTATCGTAATTTTTTCTCTAATTTCTTTCTTGTTTTCCGCACACCTGTTTCTGGCTTCTCAGCCTATTTGAAAACCATGGCGATGAAGGTTTAGATCTTCGGGTTCGTGAAGACTGAATGAGGGTTGGGTGTAGCTTGATTGATAAGTTAGGAGGGCAGGATTAAGGCGGTCTTCATGTATACATTGAAAGGAGAGGGACATTTTGGAGACAATGAATATGAGGTCAATTGTTCGCGATACAAGGAGACCTGGAGGAGAGCTTGTAAGATTAACAGAGAGTAGTAAGAAGTCAAGCTTGGAAAGAAATGATTTAAGCAATGATTGAAAAGGAAAATCTGTTACACATGTCTTATAATTGAAAAACGCGGGTATATTATTTTCTCCAGCATTAATGTTCTTAAATTGAAATTCTTGCCTTTGATAGTTATCAAACCTTAGTTGAGGACCCTGAAATACTTTTAGTAGAAATGTTTTGTAGCTTCTCATAATCTTTACTGACTAAGGAGCATATTAACAAGCCAGGCGAGAAAATTATCGCCGCTTTAGCGGCAGAAAACTGCAGCTAAAACGGCGATAATGGGCTTGATAATATGCTCTAAGGAATTCCAATTGAAGCCCATGTTAGATGTCCTTCACATCTAGCATGGGTTTCAATTGGAATTCCACAGAGCATATTATCAAGCGATAATTTTATCGCCTGGCTTGTTAATATGCCCACAAGTATGTCAAACCACCTCCTGACACATTGACTAAGAATACACTCAATGAAAATGATGTACACTTTGCTACTGTGTTGACTAAATGAGTTTAAAGGGTTCATTAAACAAGGGTATGCTATTCTTGGTAGAAGGGTATGATGTGTTACCTCCTCATAAAGCGTGCGTAGAAAGTTGATTTCATCAAGGAGACAATCCACCTTTGACCCGAGTTGAACCTTATTTATAAATGAAAGATCCACATCCTGCAAAAGGGAACATTGACATTAAAAAAGTCCTACATCACATATAAACTGTATAGCTAACCATATCATCAAATGCATGCATCAGAAAACGCTCTTTCAAAGGTTTATTAGTTAAGGTAGCAATCACTACGATCACTTTGCAACGAAGTTTGAGCACTTCTTAATATTTTTATTTGTAATCTCGTTTCCATTTCCTTTATGGTTGCACTCTGTTACTAATTGTATAACTCACCTTCTTGAGCACCACAAACTCATTTTCTGCCGCAGTTCGCTTGTTAATTTCAGCTTCATATCTGTTGGAAATAAATATCGTCAGTTAGATGTTTACCTTAGCGTTTCATTGCACTCCGCTTTATTAAAACCTAAGAAGCCAGACATCTACTTAGGAACTGGTAATTAGGAAAATCCTGAGGGGTCAGCCAAAGTGACACTTTTTGAATTTCCCTTTCATGAATGCCAGCAGACTGACCACCTTACGAATGTATGACGTTACATCGCATACATTTACTACGCATGGCTTTACAACGCCGTGGTTACAACGATCGCTTTGTTACCACGCATGCCATTATATCGCAAGACGTTTCAACGACTAACTGTAGGGGGCGCGCTGGACTTAGAAATAGTATTAATTACCATTCCTACTCCAGTTTGCACAACAGCAGGGAAAGTGTTGGATTTAAAATCCAACAGATTCCCTGGTGTTGCACGCCCCCTACAGCAAGTCATTGATACGGCTTGCAATATAATGGCACACGTGGTAACAACACTGTCATTGTAACGACCGCGTTGTAACGTTGCCACTTGTGTTTCTCCCACCTTACAGTAAATATTTTCAAATTCGATTTTCCCTTTCCAAATTCCTCTGTCACCACTCATGTGACAACATTTAATATTATGGGAATGAGAAAACAATCAGTTTTATTACAAGCCTTCTAATTTGAACTGACAGACCAGCCAGGTAATATCATCAAAAGCTCATTATGGTATACAAAAGTAAAACGTTTATTTAGACTCTGGTGGGCTCCCTGCTAGTACAGCAGGTCAGTAGAGGCTATTCCCTCACTTTACCTGGCACCCAACCTATTTAGGGATCCCCACATACCTGGAAAGGATCTCCTAGCCTGAAGAGTTTGCCAGGTGGGATCCATGTTTGTTGCACTGACTCAAGAAACTGTTTTTCAAGAATAAATTAACAAACTTGGGGTTTTCCCTTCAAAAGCAAAAATTTAAGTGACCTGACTCTTCCACTGGTACGGTACAAAAGGGGGTGGTGATGGACAGAGCATCAGAACCAATCAAACACTCACACCCAGTCAACAGATCTGGGTTTGATCCATCACCGTTCTTTAACCCACTCTGCCACCCCAGTTCAGACATGGCCATATGCAAATCAGTCTGACCCTGTGCCTCATGGGAACAGTCCAGCCCGAACTGCCAAGCCATGCCTTCCCTGGACCGGAAACAAGCTTCCTAGGACCGGTTTCTGGCATTTCAGCCGTCTTCAGCCAGGCTTGCTTGAATCCAGTGGCAAAGTGAGCAAGGGACTCACGTCTGAGCATACCCTGCCAACTTATGGCGAAGAAAGCGGTACAAAAGGGGGTGGTGATGGACAGAGCATCAGAACCAATCAAACCCTCACACCCAGTCAACAGATCTGGGTTTGATCCATCACCGTTCTTTAGCCCACTCTGCCACCTCAGTTCAGACATGGCCACATGCTAATCAGTCTGACCCTGTGCCTCATGGGAACAGTCCAGCCCGAACTGCCAAGCCATGCCTTCCCTGGACCGGAAACAAGCTTCCTAGGACCGGTTTCTGGCATTTCAGCCGTCTTCAGCCGGGCTTGCTTGAATCCTGTGGCAAAGTGAGCAAGGGACTCACGTCTGAGCATACCCTGCCAACTTATGGCCAAGAAAGCAGTACAAAAGGGGGTGGGGATGGACCGAGCATCAGAACCAATCAAACACTCACACCCAGTCAACAGATCTGGGTTTGATCCATCACCGTTCTTTAGCCCATTCTGCCACCCCAGTTCAGACATGGCCATATGCAAATCAGTCTGACCCTGTGCCTCATGGGAACAGTCCAGCCCGAACTGTCAAGCCATGCCTTCCCTGGACCGGAAACAAGCTTCCTAGGACCGGTTTCTGGCATTTCAGCCGTCTTCAGCCGGGCTTGCTTGAATCCTGTGGCAAAGTGAGCAAGGGACTCACGTCTGAGCATACCCTGCCAACTTATGGCGAAGAAAGCGGTACAAAAGGGGGTGGGGATGGACAGAGCATCAGAACCAATCAAACACTCACACCCAGTCAACAGATCTGGGTTTGATCCATCACCGTTCTTTAGCCCACTCTGCCACCCCAGTTCAGACATGGCCATATGCAAATCAGTCTGACCCTGTGCCTCATGGGAACAGTCCAGCCCGAACTGCCAATCCATGCCTTCCCTGGACCGGAAACAAGCTTCCTAGGCTTGCTTGAATCCAGTGCCCATATGGCCATGTCTGAACTGGGGTGGCAGAGTGGGCTAAAGAACGGTGATGGATCAAACCCAGATCTGTTGACTGGGTGTGAGTGTTTGATTGTTTCTGATGCTCCGTCCATCACCACCCCCTTTTGTACCGCTTTGTTCGCCATAAGTTGGCAGGGTATGCCCAGATGTGAGTCCCTTGCTCACTTTGCCACTGGATTCAAGCAAGCCTGGCTGAAGATGGCTGAAATGTCAGAAACCGGTCCTAGGAAGCTTGTTTCCGGTCCAGGGAAGGCATGGCTTGGCAGTTTGGGCTGGACTGTTCCCACGAGGCACATGGTCAGACCGATTTGCATATGGCCATGTCTGAACTGGGGTGGCAGAGTGGACTAAAGAACGGTGATGGATCAAACCCAGATCTGTTGACTGGGTGTGAGTGTTTGATTGGTTCTGATGCTCCGTCCATCACCACCCCCTTTTGTACCGCTTTGTTCGCCATAAGTTGGCAGGGTATGCTCAGACGTGAGTCCCTTGCTCACTTTGCCACTGGATTCAAGCAAGCCTGGCTGAAGACGGCTGAAATGCCAGAAACCGGTCCTAGGAAGCTTGTTTCCGATCCAGGGAAGGCATGGCTTGGCAGTTCGGGCTGGACTGTTCCCATGAGGCACAGGGTCAGACTGATTTGCATATGGCCATGTCTGAACTGGGGTGGCAGAGTGGGCTAAAGAACGGTGATGGATCAAACCCAGATCTGTTGACTGGGTGTGAGTGTTTCTTTGGTTCTGATGCTCCGTCCATCACCACCCCCTTTTGTACCGCTTTGTTCACCATAAGTTGGCAGGGTATGCTCAGACGTGAGTCCCTTGCTCACTTTGCCACTGGATTCAAGCAAGCCTGGCTGAAGACGGCTGAAATGCCAGAACCCGGTCCTAGGACGCTTGTTTCCGGTCCAGGGAAGGCATGGCTTGGCAGTTTGGGCTGGACTGTTCCCATGAGGCACAGGGTCAGACGGATTTGCATATGTCTGAACTGGGGTGGCAGAGTGGGCTAAAGAACGGTGATGGATCAAACCCAGATCTGTTGACTGGGTGTGAGTGTTTGATTGGTTCTGATGCTCCGTCCATCACCACCCCCTTTTTTACCGCTTTCTTCCACTGGTACTACAGGTGTCACAGGACCGCAAGCCCTAGCAAGAGATGTGAGCCAATGACCCTGATATCACCTATCTGTCAGAATAGTGCCCAGACCCCTATTCCGCCTATTACGACCTCCATTTCCCTTGAAGAGCGTGGCGGGCCACACGAAATGCAAAGCAAAGACGAGTCTGACAACGGCCTCTATTGTGTTCTAAAAAATGTGACAGGCGTAAAGTCTTAAGTGAACTTACCTGATTGGAATACATTTGTTGACAAGTTCGACATCTGCCTTTTCCAGAAAACATGATGCACTAACCCAGTATTATGGCTGGTTACCTAAATTACTTCATTTCAACTAAAACAAATTTCAATGGGCGGGCCTGTAGAGGGCTAACAGCCTGGGTGGGTGTTGTATTCTCAAGCCAAATAATACTTCCAGTTAGCTGTTTCTTTAGGGCATGCGACATGTGTATTTTCATGTGAGCCCCAGGTTCTATTTGGAGCCTCTAGGGTAAACAATTCTATTGTAAGGGTCAGTTACACCTGGACCCTCACCTTGATGGATGTTGTTATGCCATGCTGGTAATAAATTACCCATATCAAACACTACAGCCTGGATCATTTCTTAATATTTGGCGACGAGTGGCTCAAGAAGAAACTCCTGCCTATCTCCAGCACGGGAGCGGAGTATTTCTACCCACGTTTATCTTATTTTATCTTAGACGTTTTCAATTTCGGATTGGTGCTATTTTACATGTATAAGGATTGGCAAGGAATACGAGGAGAAAACGACAATTTCAATCATTTTGCACCGTTTACAGGCACTTTGTTTTTGGAAGAATATTCGTGGCTGCTTCTAACTTTATTGAGATCGCATCGTTGAGAAGCAATGATTTACATGTGTAAAGTTTTGTGAGTACGGCAACTTGGATTGTTTTGGCACCGCTGACGGATATCTGTTTGGGAAAAAGGATCTGTCTGCGTGAATTTGCTTGGGAGTGCATCCTTTAAAAAGACTTAGCGCTCACCGTCTTTGACGCCTGACTCCTCGTTCCAGTGTCCGCGCTGCTGCCTTACACCCGCATTCTTTCTTAGAACCTGCCTCTAGCTCCGGAACACGTAGCTGACGGCGCTCACATCACCGCGCTAACGCTACGTGTACGTTCGGCGGCCTTCTTGCAGTTACCTAGCAATGGTAACATTTCATTATACGGGAGAGAGATTCAGCGACAATTGGCAGCAGCAATTACAGAGATTCAGCGTCAATTGGCAGCAGCAATTAGTATTTATATTGCAAATATGTATTAGCATTTAAATGGACAAACTTTTAAGAAGGTTTTCATGTTTATTTGTCCATTTCAAGTTTATTTTGCTGCCAATCTTTTGTCACATCATTTCAGAAGACCCTCACACGTGAGTCAATATATGTTATATTTGTTTTGTTTTGTTTTTGTTCTTTATTCTTTTCAAGGATTTTAATAGTGCATAATATTACTGTTTACTGACTTTATTTGTACACTTTACAGCAATACTGTTTGTAGGAAAGTGTTTATTCTTACAATATGCAATTTGAAGCTCCAGCTAAATTTCTTCAAAACAAAGGTGATCCACCCATACCTTGGCCAAGATGGAAAGAGGAGTTTATTAATTACATGAAGGCCATAGATGGAGAACGTATGGGCGCTGAAAGGAAGAAAAGCATATTACTTCATTGCCTTGGCTCGGAGGGCCAAGAAGTTTTCAGAACTTTACCTCAAGTTTCCCCTCAATCTGGACAAGGAGATAATATGAATGTGTATGTAGAAGCCATTGATAGAGCGTTGCTGATGCGAAAATTATAGGTGTGCACCATATTCATTGTTAGTCAGCACCCGCATATAAACAAGAATGTTTAAAGAGTATTAGAAATATATTCGTTGAAATAGAAGAGTAGAAATGTGAACAGGCCTCGAGAGAAGAGAAAAGGCCACCAGTTATTGAGAAATGCAGTTGTGTATGCGTACTGTTTAATTGTAGAAATGTCATGTATTAAGGGACATTAGGTCAGGTTAGAAGAAGGAAGAGGTAGTTCTCTTAAGGATGAGATGAATAAGTTGAATTTGTAAATGTAGTACGTTTAGTTTAAGGCCTAACCGTGTATGTAAAGTGAAGGCCTTCATTTATTTTAGCCATGTTATATTAGGACGACAGGATTTCAGCAGAGCTTACAATTGCAGTGAATTGTGAAACCTCATGATGTTAGGGTTTTTTTTCTGTTCATCATTTGGCTGCAGGAACAAGGCTATGCAGCTTGTTAGTTAGAATGAGTTTTTGTTCAATTGGAATGGAGAAAGAAGGAGTAGACAGGAAGGGAGTGAATTGGAATGTGAAGTTGCAATTCCTGGTACAGAGAAGGCCTGGGACCCAAGGTCGAATTTATGAAAATGAAGATGAAAGGATCTTGATGGAAACCTACTGGAGGAAGAGTCTGCCTGAGGGGGTGTGCTGTAGGGCGTGTACAGCTTTTGGGGTTTTGTATTAGGGACAGAGCCCCTTGGTTGGGTAGACGAGACTTAGGAGAGGGACTGAAAGGAGCACTTTAGATCGAGCTCTCATATGGTGAAGACTTCTTAGGAAGTTTCACTGCTGACACCTTTTATGTGATACTCACCTGGAAGGGAATGTTAAGTAGGGATGTCACCTTAGAGTAGAGTAGGGACAGAAATGATTTGATTGATGACTCTAAATTTTGATATCACGATTGCCATAGGGTACCTGATGCTTTTGGAAGCTGTAATCCTGTTTATTTTTAGCCGTATGCGAATACTTCGTAGACTAGCATTTGTGTTAATCCCCATATATCTTTTGTGCTTGGTATTGAGGTGCCTATATATTCAGATTTTTTTGCTGATAATAAAAGGTCAACCTCCCAGATTATGAGTCTTTATTTCTGAAATGTCAAATTGCGGTAAATACGATTTGATAATTGTGTTTCTTCCCTCTACGCTATTAAGCAAGTAAAAAGACCCTGGCGACCTGAGTGGGTTCTTGTAGATAATTAGGCAGAGACAAGAATCCGGCGTTCCCAGTTGGTATCAGAAACGGATGGTTTATTTCTGATAGCGAGGGAAGATTGAGATTAGGATAAGAGATCCTTGAGGCCCATCAATGATAAGTGAGGTCGAATCATCGGAGGGCGAACGGCAGACGGCCTGGCGGACGGACATAGATGGCGAGTAGCAGTGCAGCAGCAAGCAGAAGCTCGAAGAGTGAGTATGAACAGAATATGATGTTGTAGATTGCGGTGTTGTATTATGTGAGATGTTTTGCGGAGACTGTGTGAATGTTGTGTGATTGTGAGATCAGGCTGTGAGCGCGCGCAGCCCGGGAAAGTCTTAGGCGATGAGAAGCCTGAGCAAGAGGGTGTAGAAGACACCCCTGGTAGATTTTGTTGACCACCGATCGTGAGGTACCATCGATCAACTGGACTGAGATAGGGGGAGCGAATGTATGAGTGTGTGGCAACCTGACGCTGGTCGTGGGATGTTGTATGTGGTATTGAGTATTTGTAACCTATCAGAGGCGATCTATCTGCCCGGCAGGGACAGATAGTAACCAACCGAGGTCGACAATTTCGAGAGACTGTGGACGGACAGTCAGAGGCTGTGGACGGACAGCCAGGGGAGTAACCTGTTTGGGACAAACGGTTATTTCGGCGTGTGAATGGGACGAATGCAAGGGTGAGACGAGCGGTGTGAAGGAGGGGAACGGCTGCGAGTGGAGGAAAAGTGAAGTCAGCAGGTGTCGCGCTGCGATAGGCTGGTTGGTTCGCGCTGTCATTGGCAGACAGTTACCAGGAAGTAAACAGAGATTGTATGCGTTTAGCTTTTGGCCATTACGAAATGCTTTAAAGTTTTACGAGAATTGGTGGGCGGAATTTGCGAAATCCACTTCCGCAAATTATCGCGAAAATGTTTAAAATTATCGCAAACAAGCGAAAATATCGCAAGATGCGGAAGTTTTTTTCCCGCATGTTCGCAAGATTTTCTGCATGGTTGCGGGTCGCCAACTTACCCATGTGGTTGCTCGCGGGCGCGGCCATCTTGTTTTGAGTTGTCTCGCGGTGCATGATCGCGAGAAGAAAGACGTGATCGCGCGACGCATGACGTCACTGCGGGCGCGAACTGTCTCGAGACAGCGCAAATGGCTAAAAACAATACAACATCTCATGGAGAACGCGACTGGATCAAGAAAACTTGTCGGCGAACGCAGGGATTCAGGTAAGGCGATCGCGCACGCGCGCGAGAATGTATTATTTTACAGCGCGAGCAAGAAACAAATTATCGCCAAGCTGCGGAAAACGGAAATTTTGACATTTTCGCGCTCTCCGCGGAACCCGAAAATGTCAAATTATCGCAATTTCCGCGAACGGAACGAAATTTTCGCCCAGGCCTGGGATGAACATGTGGTTACTCGAGAGGGTGCGGAAGCCCCTCCGGAGGACACGTCAGCACATTACATGGCAAGAAATGTAGGGTTGCATACCATAGTTTGGCTTGAGAATTGGCATAAAATGACGCAAGGAGAAGGAGAGTTAGCGTTCCCACGGTATGGTTCATTCAGATTAGCGGTGTTGTATCAGCTGAAGACTGTGATGGCAGCCTTACGACCTATGCCACGGCCCACACAGTTTGAAGCACTACATGCGTGGATTAGAGCAGCGCATGATAAGGAGAGAGGCAGAAATCAGGAAAGGGTGAAAAGGTCGGTCCAGGCTTTCCAAGATGCTAGATGGGATGCAGCGGAGAAAAGATGGAGAATGCAGGCAATAGAGGGACATAAATTATATCCCTTATTGGAGACGACAGAAAAGTCAAAGGAAAAGACAGTAGATGGGGAAGAAGACAGTGACACGGATGACAGCCTGGTAGAAAGTTTGCTATCCGAGAGACCACCTCCATATAATCCAGATGCCTCAGAAGGTAATGAGACAAAAGAAGAAGACAGTAGGGGAGTGGCACCCCAATCAGAAGTAAGAGTAGAAGGAAAGATCTCGATAGGTACCGAGAATACCAGGTATAAGACTGTAGGCAGCTCAGAGGTGGAGAGAGGAGTGACGTTACCAGATGCGTTGAAAATACCAGTTATCATCGGACCTATTGAGTCGATGTACGAGCTTGAGCCAGAGACAACAGGAAGTTTGGAACAATCAGAGGCTAGGACGAGAAATGAGATAGAGGAAAGTGACTAAGTGAGGAGAATGGAGCGGACTCCGAAGCCTATAGAATGGAGTACGCCGATGCCAGCCACAGCTGATTCCTCAGGAGGACAGGGAGAATCGAGACCTACTAGACCGAGGTCTTTAGTTGAGTCAAGATCAGATTTGAGGATGTGGACACCACCGGTGAGAACACAGAGTCAAGGTGTGTTAGACGCAGAGAGGGGACGAGGGACGATTGTAAATCGTTCGGTTCCCATGGGCAGGGCAGGAGAGGGTAGGCCACGCGAAAATGAATGTGAGTACGATGACAGGGATGGTACAGCCTGCCGAGAAGTTCTGAGGGGAGCTTTGAGAGGGAAAATGTTGGACGTCGTAAGACAGGGCCATCTGATTGGGCAAGTCAAGCTGTAAGGGTGACTGACGCAGCTGGTTGTGCACTGGAGCAAGCTGAAAGCGAAAGCGAGAGAAACACCAAATCAGAACCAGAAGCAGAAGAAGGTGCAGTAGGCGGAAGTGAGCCAAATTCTGCCGAGGAAGAAAGCTGTGCACAGGGTATCCGAAGGGAGAGCAGGGGTGTCTCAGAAGCAGAAAGAGTTTGGCCCGTGAGTCAGAAACGGGTAAATTCGAAAGGGACACCAAGAAGAGAACTTGCCCCAGTATCGGAGGTGACAGAGGCAGAACAGAGTGAGGAAGACCAAGATCCGGAAGCTCCGAGAAGGTCGAGGAGAGCAAGAGTGCCGTGTCACAGGTACGCCTCACCTGAGTGGACGTACATAGCAACGAATGCTAGGACCGATGAGTACGGGGAGGCTGAGGTCGATTACTCTTGTCAGCGGTCCTCCGGCTCTGAGGGCAGAAGTGTTACTGAAGATTCCAGGATTGGAGATCGAGGGAATACTGACTCTTCATATTCCAGATCCGCCGCTCCTGAGTAACATTCGTGGTCTGATCTTGGATACATTGGCTTTCCCGAACTTTGCTGTTGTACCGACTCCCCAAGAACTGAAAACACTCAAGCTTGAAATTTTGCAGGGAGTCCTAGAATTGTTGGGACCCGCAGTTATTTTGGATTAAGCGATGAACTTTCAGAGAAAGAAGGCAATCTAGACCCGAGTGTAAGAAGAAAAGAAAAATTTAGTGACATCCCAGTCGAAGGTATCGGAAAAGGGGAAGGAAGCCTTTGTTGATCCGAATTAAAGTAAAGAACTGAAACGCTAAAGAGAACATTAGCTATAGAGGCAATTGTTGTATTGAGATACAAGCCTGAATGAGGAAAAGACTCTCGCCTATTGTTATTGAACTAGATTCTGAGCGCGGAGGAAAAATGGCGGAGCCTAGAAATGCACACCATAGGGCGAAGACAGTGATAGGCACACTTTTAGGAGTAGTCATAGCTGTTATATTCGCAGTAGTCATCACTTCTTATGCAGTGGCCCACAGGCAGGAGGGGAAGATGCTGGGAACACCGACACCCGTTACTCCCAGTACCAAGAAGGATATTTCAGGAGATAAAAGGGCGATGATGCTAGAAGAAAGTCGTATGTTACACATAGATTTGTCGAGAGGTGATTTCAAACTAAATGCGTATGCAAAATTGTTGTATGAGTACGTTGATGCGATGGATGCGAAAGATTTCTATGTGTGCATGCAGTTGCCTGCCTCTGTAGATGAGGGTATTAGATACCATCACCTTCCATTGACTTATGGGATTTCTTGCAGTAAATTGCTTAGCCTGTTTTACGAAAGGAAACAGTTTGAGTATTATTTCTCTAATTATGACACAGTACTTCCTGACGTGCCAGCGTTTAAGCATTTGAATAAGTATGATTATTATAAGTCAGAAGGAAGACTTCGGACTTATTTCATACCAACTACAAGTTTGGATACTGCTTATGCACAAAGACATAATTTGACATGTTCAGTGTCAGACACTGAAAATAAATTCATTGGCCAAGTTGAAGATAGATATAGAAAATTAACCCAAGATAAGGATGGGGGAAAGAAGTCAACTGATTGGACAGATGAAGAGAAAGTACATAAGTCAAGGGGAAGTTATGGACCCATATCTTTAGATCAAGTACAGAGGGGAAATCTGTGTGTTGCTCGTCCGCAGTCAGACAAGGACAAAATCTGGGTTGGACATAGCACATGTGCCCATACCTTTACTATGGAAGATTCTGCTAGGAACTTCTTGCAGGGTCAGATACAGGTCATCCCGACAGTGTATTATGTGTGCGGAAGGAATGCATACGTGAGATTGCCTGAGCAGTGGTACGGGACTTGTTACTTGGCTGTTATTTTTCCAAAGATATACCATGCCGAGGATTTGACTCTGTTAGAAACAGGACAACACTCTAGAGCACGGAGAGATGCAAGTGCAGGAGTTGTGATTGGTGATATCTTTGGAGCCATCAGACCTGGTCTGGGTGTGATTTTGAATGATGTGAAAATACGAAAGCTAGCAACTGTGGTCGATGAGTTGTCAATGAACACGGCGAAGTCATTGCTGTTGGTGGATGGAGAAATGTTATCGATCAGGACAATGGTTTTACAAAATCGTCTTGCATTAGACGTATTATTGGCAAAAGAGGGCGGAGTCTGTAAATTGTTGAAGGTTCAAGAATGTTGCTCGTATATTCCAGACAACAGCAAGGAGCTGAGGAAATATATAGTCAACATTACCACACTTCATGATGAGGCTGCAATATTGGCAGAAGAGAATGTGTTGGAGAAGATTGGGAAAGGATTTGGACATGTGGGAAGCTGGTTTGCTGATTTAGGGAAAGGAATCCTTGGATATGTGCTGAAACCAATCTTGATTGTGGTGATTTGTGTGATCTGTTTGTGGGGACTTGTAAGAGCATACAAGTGGTATAGAGGAAACAGAGCTGAGAGGATTCTCAGGGGATATGAAAGACGAATGGCGCATATGCAAGATAATCAGTACCAAGATCTAAAAAGAATGGAGGGTTTCCGACACAATAGAATGGTCACCACTTCTGTATATATGGATTTGTGTGGTGACAAGTTGTCATCAAAGGGGGGAACTGATAGAGCGTTGCTGATGCGAAAATGATAGGGGTGCACCATATTCATTGTTAGTCAGCACCCGCATATAAACAAGAATGTTTAAAGAGTATTAGAAATATATTCGTTGAAATAGAAGAGTAGAAATGTGAACAGGCTTCGAGAGAAGAGAAAAGGCCACCAGTTATTGAGAAATGCAGTTGTGTATGCGTACTGTTTAATTGTAGAAATGTCATGTATTAAGGGACATTAGGTCAGGTTAGAGGAAGGAAGAGGTAGTTCTCTTAAGGATGAGATGAATAAGTTGAATTAGTAAATGTAGTACGTTTAGTTTAAGGCCTAACCGTGTATGTAAAGTGAAGGCCTTCATTTATTTTAGCCATGTTATATTAGGACGACAGGATTTCAGCAGAGCTTAAAATTGCAGTGTATTGTGAAACCTCATGATGTTAGGGTTGTTTTTCTGTTCATCATTTGGCTGCAGGTACAAGGCCATGCAGCTTGTTAGTTAGAATGAGTCTTTGTTCAATTGGAATGGAGACAGAAGGAGTAGACAGGAAGGGAGTGAATTGGAATGTGAAGTTGCAACTCCTGGTACAGAGAAGGCCTGGGACCCAAGGTCGAATTTATGAAAAGGAAGATGAAAGGATCTTGATGGAAACCTACTGGAGGAAGAGTCTGCCTGAAGGGGTGTGCTGAAGGGCGTGTACAGCTTTTGGGGTTTTGTATTAGGGACAGAGCCCCGTGGGTTGGGTAGACGAGATTTAGGAGAGGGACTGAAAGAAGCACTTTAGATCGAGCTCTCATATGGTGAGGACTTCTTAGGAAGTTTCACTGCTGACACCTTTTATGTGATCCTCACCTGGAAGGGAATGTTAAGTAGGGATGTCACCTTAGAATAGAGTAGGGACAGAAATGATTTGATTGATGACTCAAAATTTTGATATCACGATTGCCATAGGGTACCTGATGCTTTTGGAAGCTGTAATCCTGTTTATTTTTAGCCGTATGCGAATGCTTCCTAGACTAGCATTTGTGTTAATCCCCATATATCTTTGGTGCTTGGTATTGAGGTGCCTATATATTCAGATGTTTTTGCTGATAATAAAAGGTCAACCTCCCAGATTATGAGTCTTTATTTCTGAAATGTCAAATTGCGGTAAATACGATTTGATAATTGTGTTTCTTCCCTCTACGCTATTAAGCAAGTAAAAAGATCCTGGCGACCTGTGTGGGTTCTTGTAGATAATTAGGCAGAGACAAGAATCCGGCGTTCCCACCTTGACTAGGTTAAAAAAAAGATTAAAACCGACCTCTAACATTACCCTGAACAGATTTAAATTTTATACCAGGGCGCAGAAGGATGATGAATCTTTTGATGATTTTCTTATCGCCTTGAGATCTTTAAGTTTACATTATAACTTTGGCAACATTACTGACGAAATGATTCTGGATCAAATTATAGTTCATGTAAAAAACAAGAAAATATAAAAACAAGCATTGGAAATGCATTCGGTTAACATGGAAGGCAAAAGATGGCGGCCACGCTGATGGCCGCTTGAGCGGGTTCTTCCTCTCCTCTCCTCGATTTGACTCACTAAGGACGCTGCGATCAGCTTTTTAAGGGAGTGAAACCAGGACAAAAAGAAAACAGAAGCCGGATGCTTTGGCGGTTATTACTTTTACCCGATCCCCCTTACCCGCTGTTTCACTTGGTATTCAACAGCAGCCGCTTTCAGGTGCCTGGGTCCGGGAAGCACGGAGCGTGGGCTATGGCTTCCAAAGCGGCAGCTCGCTCAGCGAGATCAAAGGCGGCTGCATCTGCATCTTTGACCGGGACTCCAGCTAAGACTCGCCTTGCTACCGCCGCCGCCTTACAGCCTAAAATACCATGCGACGGCGAAGTTATCCAGAGGCATAACAGATCTTCCTCTGCTCCTGCATCGGGGGTGGGTGACCGGGTGGCATCGGCATCGGCAGTCGGCCCTGGAATACTCAAAACTGCAACTCAGGCTGTACCGGCCATGTTTAAGCAGAAAATTAATAAAAAGAAACGCCAGGAGGCTGAAATGCGGGTTCTCGGAGACGGCGATGTTTCTGACATTCAGTGTGCCCGGCCTCTTTCTGAACATATTGAAGGCACAATACAGGGGCGCGCCGAAAATGCTACTCTTGCTGAAAGTGGGGTAAGCGAACTGAGTGAAGTGACGGGGGAATGTGGCATTTACACTCTGGCTCTTTCACATTCTGAAGCTCAGCAGAGCAGTGAGTCTACAACTATGTCTGTATCCAGGGGTATTCTGGGAGCTGAAGTTCTGCCGGGAGCTACAAGGGTGCCACCCAGTGCTAGTGCTACACCGGGGGCGATTTTGTTAATGGCGATGTCTTGTCTGATTCTGTACTCATAGTAACTGCCGAAAATGAAAGGGCTGGCGCTGTGATGCTCACGAAGCGATCTGATCGGAACTATCCAGAGCCAAGCGAGCCACTTGACAAAGAATCCAACGTTGATGACTTCTTCTCCCTGTCAGACCATTCCTCAACCGAGAGTCTTGTAAAAGACTGGCTGGTGGGAGCAAGTTCTGACGATGAGGGAAAGGAAGGGGATATCGAGGCTAAGATCTTGATGGTATCAGCTGGCGGGGCACTGGAAATTGCATCTTGTGGCACGATTTTGGCTGAAGGGATAAGTCCGCCGTGTTCAGATACATCACTCTCCTGGGATTATCAGAATTCGCCAAATACAATGGCTCCCCCCTCAGTACCCCAACTATCTGTACTTGCACCTGTTGGTGCTATCAGGAGTGATAATGGAGAGATAACATTGGCGACAATATATGATCTGATTGTGGCACATAGGGCAGAAACTCAGGCTGAAAGTATACGCACACAGAGTGCATCTAAAAAGCTGCAAAATTCGATACGGAGGGTGGTGAAGACATGCACCGATATCTCTAATAGAATCAATGAGGCCGAGACCCGGATTTCTGCTTTGGAGGATGATCTTATCTTACAGAAGGAAACCACAGCCTCTTTGAAAGCCCACCGTGATGATCTGCAGTGGAAATTATCTGATTTAGAGAACCGCTCAAGACGTAATAACCTTAGAATTTTGGGGGTTCCCGAAGGCAAAAAGGGTTCTGACCCCCGCAAGTTTGTAGTGGAACTGTTGGGCGAGGCATTTTCTGAGCTCTCACAGTGGGATTGGCAGACGGAGATACAGAGGGCTCATCGTTTTCCAGCTAATCAAAGAAAGAATGTGAGCCAGGCTGTTCCTCTTCCGCGGACAATTCTCATCTCGTTAAATAATTTTTTGGCTCGTGAGGCACTTTATGATGCGGCACGCCCTACTAAGAAAGGGCATGCGCAGGGTTGTGACTTTTTTGTTAGACCAGACTTCTGCCAATCCACTGTCGATCTTCGATGGAGATTACGGCAGTTGATTCCTCAGTTTCAGGCAAAGGGAGCTCAGGTCTATCTTCAGAATCTGGCTAAGCTGAAGATTATTGTAAAAGGGCGCACCCAGATGTATTTTGCCGAGTCCTCAGCCAAGGAATTTTTGCAGACTCTATGACTCTCAAATTGTGGTTTTCTTTTTTTTACAAATTGGATTCGAGCCTTGATCTGTTCTTTTTCTTTTTAGCTGTGCAGCAACTAGTAATCAGTAATTAGTAAATGCATTTATGAGAGGATAAGTAGGATAAGTAGGTTTACTATTGATCATTTGGAGACGAGGGGAGGGGGGCTACGTACCCGACTCTACCTCATAAGGGACGCTGGTCCCATTGCCTCATGGGGTTGGTGGGGTGGGGGTCGTTGGGGGTGGGCGAGGGTGGGTTTTTTGCGGTGGGGGTTGGGTTTCTTGGGAGGGGTGGTGCAGGGGGTTGCTGGGGGTGAAAAAATTCAGCATTGTATGATTTCTTTTTATATCTGCATGGGGGGTTTTCTGTCCACAGCGGCAATTTGAGAGCTAATGGATGTATCTTTCTAGATCTGTTTGATATTATATCTGTGAGGGATGACAAGGGCAAGTGGGGGGAAGCATGGGAGGAGGGGCAGTGGTACATTTTTTCTATATAAATGGACAAACTGGTAGTTTGTACTTTCAATATATGAGGTTTGAATAATCCAAATAAGAGACGGGTCTTGGCCAAGGTAATTCAGGCGTTATCTTGGGATCTTCTCTGCTTGCAAGAGACGCATATTTCTTGGTCAAATAGGGGCTGGCTTAAAGCGTTGGGTATGGATCTGCTTGCATGCTTACAGCAGTCGGCCAACACTAGGGGTGTTGCTATTCTCTGCAAAAAGGGAAGAGTTACATCTAGGAAATCTAGGGAGGATAAGTGGGGATGGTGGGCCATTATAGAAGTCATTGTTAATAATCAAAAGATGTTTACTATCTGCACTCTGTATGGCCCAAATTTGGATGACCCAGAACTTTTTGTTAAGATTAACTTAGAATTGACTCTCTGGCCTCAACCTCTTATAATCTGTGGGGATCTGAACATACACCTGGATGGGGATTTTGATGTTACTTCTAGCCAGGTTTATCAAGGTAGAAAGTCCTGAGTCTATAAAAGTGTTCACCGACTGGCTTTGGATCAAGGACTCTCTGATGTTTGGAACAGGCTTAATGCTGGTCAGGCAGGATATACGTTTTATTCAGCTCCCCATAAAAAATTAGTGCGATTGGATTATTTTCTTATCTCTTATTCTATGTTGGGCAAGGTGTCCATATTTACTTTGCCGAGGTTTATTTCTGATCACAATCCTCTAGTCTTAGAGATTGAATTTGATAGGCTTGCCCCATTTGTCTTTAATTGGACTTTTGATAGGAAATTGCTGCTAGACTCGGAGTACTGTAACCATATTAGGGACTGGTTGTCTGGCTTTTTCCAGACTAATAGGAATTCTGCCTCAGAAGAGATGGTTTGGGACGCGTTCAAGGCGGGACTCAGGGGTGAGACCCTGAGCTTTGCGGCGCAAAAAAGCAAAACCACGAAGAAGGTTATGGAAAAGCGCATCCTGGACCTTAGTATTGTGGAATGCGAGCTGGATAAAAAAATAAAAGAGGGAGTGGATGTGACTTTGGTACTCATAAAGCTTGCTACTAAAAGATCTTTAGTCTACCAGCAGTTTGCAGATGAGGCTGCCGCCAAATTTCAGCTCCATAAGAAGGAGTGCTATGAATATGGTGAGCAGGTGGGTAGTGTTCTTGCTAATCGGCTGCGTCAAAAAGAGATACAAAGTAAAATTACTAAAATCAAAGATACTCAGGGAATAACTCAGGAGTCTTCTCAAAGGGTGCAGAAAGCCTTTAAGGCCTTTTATGAGGATTTGTACTCTAATGAGGAAATGGATAAGGCGGACAGTTATCTTGCTGGAATTGTGACTTCTTCTTTAACAGAAGCACAGAAAGATGTTCTATCAGGGATGATTACATGGGAATCCCGCATGGTAAGGCGACGGGTCCTGATAAAATCCCATTGGAGCTCTATACTACATTTAGGGCGGAGTTGGAGGTAGAGCTATTTTCTCTATTCCAACATGCTTTTGATGGTACCCCTCTGGACTCGCGGTCTAAAACGACGATAGTGGTATTTAAGAAGAAGGGGAAGGATGAGCTTCTGCTTGGGTCATATCGACCTATATCTTTAATTAACTGTGATAGCAAGATTTATTCAAAAATACTTGCTAGGAGAATTGCCAAAGTCATCACTTCAATAGTATCAATACGCCAGCATGGTTTCATTGCCGGTAGAGGCACTACTGACCATGTACGACGTGTTATATCTTTGCTCGACTGGGCACAGGCGACAGATTCTCAGATGGGGGTGGCCCTGTTGGATGCCGAGAAGGCATTCGACAGGGTCTCCTGGGATTATTTTTGGTCGGTCCTTATCTGGAAGGGATTTCCTCTTGATTATGTGAAGGCTGTCCATGCTCTATATAGGAAACCAGCCACTACTGTCCGGGTCTCGGGGTGGAATTGGAGGAGTTTAGGGTGTTCAGGGGAACCCGACAGGGTTGCCCCTGCTCACCTTTTCTTTTTGCTCTTTATATTGAGCCGCTAATATTTAAATTGGAACATGATTTACTAATAATTCCAGTAAAACCCCAGTCACACGATGTCAAAGTATTGGCTTATGCCGATGACTTAGCAGTTCTTACAAGTGATGTGACTGTGGCCTTAAGAAGAATAGAGATTCTGACTAAGGAATTCGCCAGGATCTCAGGATATAAATTGAATTTAGCTAAAACCCAGATTTTACATTCAGACAAGGGCTGTCCGTCTGATCCTAAAATAGTTGCTGAGGCAGTATATTTAGGTATAAAAATCTCTGCGAAGGTGCAATATATTCCGGCTCTAAATGCTGATCCTATTGTCATAGTCTCTAATAAAATTTTGGAGAAATTAGATCGTCTGCATTTGTCCCTTTATGGTAGAAGCAATGTCATTAAAATGACAATCTTCCCAAAATTTCTATATTTGTTTCGAGCTATTCGGTTATGGTTTCCAAACTCTTTATTTTTGAGAATTGAAAGGATGTGCTCTCGGTTTTTATGGAGTTATAAAAGGTCAAGTAGAGCCTTGAAGTGGCTGTACGCCCCTAGAATCCGTGGCGGGTGGTCTATTCCTAATTTTTGTCTTTATTATTATATATCACTGTTTCAGCATATGGGTGTTCTAATTTTTTCGAGAAAGAGCTGTCCTGGACTTGGCTATTTCCCCTTCTACCTATGAATTAATTCTGAGTTTAGAAGCTCGGTATTTATTTGTTAGGATTATAGAGCCGAGCTACTATAAGAAAACTAGATTTAAAATTTTGATGGCTGCGTATTTTGTTTGGAAAAAGATCTGTGTGTTGTCTAAAATAAGGGATTACAATCGATATACTCCTATTGGTCTGACGGGGGGTCTCTCTATAGTCTTTCAGGACTCAGTTGCGCGAAAGTGGCGTGCAGCTGGCATGAGGACTATAGGGGATCTCTGTGATCATAGCCAAATCATGTCTTATGCTCTGCTGAGGGAGAAGTTCGATCTTGATAGGAGCGACTTTTTTAATATCTACAGCTGCGGAGTCTCCTAGACAAAGCTATTATAAAGGGCATTGGCTCATTTGAGCGAATATGCATTTTTGAGTTAATAATGGGTAGATGTAAGCTGGCGCAATTGTACCGCGAGGCCATTCGGGGGCAGCAGGATGACCTTTTAACACAGGACCAAAAATGGGAAAACAGGCTAGGGATCTTGAATATAGACTTACAGGAGTCTTTGGAAATGGCCAATTCTATATTGATGTCAGGAAGTCTTAAGAGCCAGTGCTATATGGCGATTTTTGATTTATATTATACTCCTGCTAAGATCGCAAGATGGAAGACTGGAAGGGGCGATAAATGTTCTCGGTGTGGGGTGGTAGCAGCTGATGCTCCACATATGTTCTTTTTATGTCCGTCTTTTGCCCCCTTCCTGCGCAACCTACAGCAGTTCCTGAATCTTTCTTTAGAAATACCGGTAGTCCTTAATGTAGGACTTGTTCTGCTTGGTATCGAATTTGGTACAACGAGTAGTAAACCGGCAGTATCACAGAAGGGATTTCTATTTTTATGTATGGCTGTTGTGCGCCTCTGTATAACTTCGCAGTGGTTGAGCACGGATCCGCCTCTCTTTTCTGTATGGAGGGCTAGGATTTTCGCTCTATATAATATGGAAATGGCTCTTTATAAATTGAAAGGCCACAGGAGAAAGATCTTTGGTGAGCAATTATGGGCCCCAATAACAGGCTGAATTTGACTAAATGCTATTGTGAATCAACTATATCTTAATGGGCTTTTTGTTTTGTTTCAGTTTTGTATCTGCATTGTATAAAGACATGTCTGTAATGCGATAACAATGAAATCTGTCATTTGCTGAATAAAACAATTAAAAAATAAATTTAAAAAAAAACAAGGAAATACAAGAAAAATTATGGGTCATGGGGGATCCCAAACTTGAGGAAGCAATAGCCATAGCTAAATCGACAGAGCTTTCAGAAAAATGGATGGACGTAGTAAGTTAAAAATCTAATAAGCCCACCTCTGAGGAAGAAATATGTGTTGTTAAATCAAAAGGAGAAATAAAAAATCCCAATGTAATACAAGGAAAACCCAAACACAATTACAATAACTTTTCAGGAAGAAAACAGGATCACCCCAATAGTTTCTTTGCTTGCTATAGATGTGGGAGCAGATCACATAATGCTTCTTTTCAAGGATGCCGGCAATTAACAAAGAGTGTAAAGTTTGTGGCAGAATAGGACATTTCAGCAATGTCTGCAGGGATAGACGCTTCAACAATTAAGCTTGCAACGTATCCAGTGCTTCTGATACAAATAAAGTTACTAGTGTTAATGAAGGCCAAGACTCTGACAAAGGTTTCGTTGTGTCCATCACACATGCAGGTCCTGAGAAAGGAAATCATATGAAGTCTCCCAAATGTTCATTTGATGTTTTAGGCACCGACCTGGAGCTCATGGTGGACTCAGGTTCGCCATGGACAATTATTAGTAAAAAGTACTTTAATGAAAAATTACAAAATCTCTGTAATATGAAGGATTTGCGGCAATCTGACATCCATGCCGAAAGTTTTGACGGTTCAAAAATTGACATGGAAGGTTTCTTTATAGTACCTTTAGGATTTATGGGAAGGTCTGCTCATATTAAATTGTACATTGCTATCAAAGGGGTAAATGTGATAGGCTGGCAAGATCAGTGGGAACCAGGTATTATTCTTAACCCACGTTCCAAAGATCCCATTTCCCTATGCAATGAGCAAGACATGCTCACGGTCACCACAGTAAATCAAGTAGCAGAACACAAAAATAGTATGTCATATATAACACACAAATGTGAGAAGGTATTCTGTGACAAATTAGGAAAGTAAAAAAAAAATTCACATAGGATAGTACTAAAAGATAAAGCTATTCCAGTCAAACAAAAATTAAGAGGGGTACCGATCAACCTCAGAGATTAATTAAAAGACATGTTACACAACCTTTTGAAAGATAACATTATTGAAACTATTGAATCTGCTGAATGGGTTTCACCCATAGTTTTAGTACGCAAGCCTGATCAAAAATTGCGTGTGTGTGTTGATTTAAGAGCCTTAAACTCAAACATTATTATAGATTGTCACCCTCTTCCAAACATCAATGAACTTGTCTCGTTGTTTGATGGCGCTCAGATCTTTTCGACGCTCGATCTGAGATCTGCGTACCATCAAATTGAGCTCACAGAAGAGTCAAAAAAGGACACAGCGTTTATCACACCATTAGGACTTTTCCAATACACCAGGATGCCTTTTGGGCTAGCATCAGCAGCCTCTGTATTTCAGAGAGACATGTTTCAGATTTTTAAGGATATTGATGCTTATGTAAAATGTTTCCAGGATGACATTTTGGTCTTTTCCAAGAATGAAACTGAACACGAGGCACACTTAAATGAAGTATGTAAGAGACTTGAAAGGTCTGGACTTACTCTCAAGGTACACAAATGCAAGTTTTTCAGACGCTCCGTAGAATATTTGGGACATACCCTTTCGGGAGATGATCTTGTTCCCAAGAAGTCCAACGCTGATGCCATTTTAAATGCCCCAGCCCCGACTAACAAAGAACAGTTGTTATCTTTCTACGGTATGTGTGAGTACTACAGCAAATTTGTTGAAAATGTTGCTACTAAAATGGAACCCCTAAGAAAATTATTAAGACAAAAAGCCACATTTCAGTGGGGTGACGAACAACACAAAGCTTTCTTAGTCATTAAAAGTGACATCATTAATGCCCCCACACTCAAACCTTTTAAAATGACGAGGGAATGTATTGTTACTGTTGATGCCAGCCTATATGGCCATGGTAGTGTTTTATCACAAAGAGATGGGGGAAAAGAATGGAATGTATCCTTTTCCTCCAGAACCCTTAAGAAAACAGAACGTAAGTATGCTGTAATTGAAAGGGAATTGCTTGTTTGTGTTTGGGCAGTGGAACATTATAGAATGTATGTGTGGGGAAACAAATTTGTCCTCAGAAGGGACCACAAACCTTTGGTTCATATTTTGTCAGCAGGTGGTGGTTGGAATTCCACAGCTAGAATAGCTCGTTTGACTTCAAGACTACAAGAATACAATTTCACAGTTGAGTACATACCAGGAAAAAAAACCTGTAACTGCAGATTGTTTGTCACGACTTCCGAGTGAGGATAGTAACAGTAAGGTTAATGTTGTCAAAGAGGTAGATTTTGTTTTAAGCATTTCCGACGTGATTCCTTCACAATACCAGGAAATCACGGAACAACTTTGGAAGGAGAGCCAAGAAAAGGATGACAAATGGGTTCTTCTTAGAAAGTTTGTCATGGAAGGGTGGCCAAGAAAGGATTATGTAGGGTCAGAATTATTGCCGTTCTTCCTGGTAGCTGATGAATTGTTCTGTGAGGCAGATTTTGTTTTTAAAGCAGGTAAATGCATTCCCCCACATAGTATTCAATAATTAATCCTCAAGTTAGCACACAAGACACATCCTGGTATATCTGCAATGAAACGACTGAAAAGATCCTATTTTTGGTGGCCAGGCATGGATAGGTTCATTGACCGTACCGTTAGGGAATGCAATGATTGTTGTTCCAATGACAAAATGTTAAAAGTTCACATTCCTCCTTTAAAAACAGTTAAATGGCCAAAAGAACCATGGAAGAAGGTTTCATTTGATATTTCAGTTCCGTTTTACATGTTACCTGAAAATTCACGCTCTGCATTAGTTATGATTGATTACCATTCTAAATGGCCCGAAGTTAAGTTTGTATCAAAGGCGACCACCAGTGCAGTTATAAACTTCTTTAAGGAAGTTTTCTCACAAGAAGGTTGTCCTTCTACCCTCGTTTCAGATAATGGGGTACAGCTGGTTTCAAGTGAAATGGAAAGTTTTCTCAAAAGTTGTAGCATCCAACACATCTGCACCTCACTCTATGAACCTCATGAAAATGGTCAGGTTGAGCATTTCAACCGAGTCCTTAACATTTTGTGATGGAATCCTTAAAACAAAAGGGCAATTGGTTGAGTGTCCTCAGGGAAAAACTCTGGGTATATCGCATTACCCCACATTCGACTACAGAGAACAGTCCCTACAGGTTGCTTAAAGGTAGAGATCCAGATTCGGATGTATGTCCTTGGTGGTTCAGAGTAAAATTCAAAAAATTCTTAGAGCACATAGAGGATATACATGAAACTGCTAATAGAGTTGAATATAAACAGGATAAAACCAAATTGTGGTACGACAACAAGTGGAAAACAAAAGAACACGATTGGAAGGTGGGTGATTGGGTCAGGATATTGAAACCTGCATTAGCTCTCAGACACAATACAACAAGCATTTGCAATGCAAAAGGTCTCACATTCACGTAAGTTTGAGCTATTGGCATTGTAAATGACAATGCCTTTTATTTATGTTTTGGGTTTTAAAACATAAATAAAAGGCATTGTCATTTACAATACCAATAGCTTAAACTCTAGCTAATGCAAGACCTATTGCCTTGCAAGAAAGTGCTTTCTCAACCACTTGTTAGACTGTAAATTTAAAAGGAAGAGACCGGCCTGCGACATCTTCAAAGTAGTGATAAATAGTGCCGTCATGAAAATGTGTAAGTGTTGTAAATTACACAAACACAAAGTGTGAAGTGAGAGTTACATATGATCCGAGCTATAAACACTAAAAAAACGCTCCAACACCTTTTGCTCTGTGATTACACTGTTGCGGCTCAGGAGGAAGAGCGGGACGGAGGGGCTGTTTCCTGCCCTCTCCCTGATTTTAGTGTGCAGTGTGGCATTGCATAATGTCATTGCTATATTTGGCCTAACTAAAAAACTCAAGCTGTAGAAGGGCCCTGGCTTCACCTCCTGATGCAGGGTGGGCTGTGCTTTATGGCAGGCATGGAGGGAGGGATGGTCTCGGCTGCAGCTCTGGCCTCGTAGAGTGCCCCTGCTATTACTAATGAGCAAGAGGTGCTGAGTTGGTGGTATTGGTGGTGATGGTATTGGTGGTGGTGTTGGTGGTAGTGGTGGTATTGGTGGTGGTGGTATTGGTGGTATTGGTGGTATTGTGGTGGTGATATTGTTAGTATTGGTGGTGGTGGTGGCATTGGTGGTGGTGGTATTGGTGACGGCATTAGTGTTGGTGGTGGTGGTAATAGTATTGGTGGTGGTGGTATTGGTGGGGCTGGTATTAGTGGTGGTGGTACTGGTATTAGTGGCATTGGTGGTGGTATTGGTGGTGGTGGTATTGGTGGTGGTGTTGGTATTGGTGGTGGTATTGGTGGTGTGGTGGTAGTAGTATTGGTGGTATTGGTGGTGCTATTGGTGGTACTGGTGGTGGTGGTATTGGTGGTGGCATTGGTGGTGGTGGTATTGGTGGTGGTGTTGGTGGTAGTGGTGGTATTGGTGGTGGTGGTATTGGTGGTAGTGGTGGTATTGTGGTGGTGATATTATTGGTATTGGTGGTAATAGTATTGGTGATGGTGGTATTGGTGGTGGTGGTACTGGTATTAGTGGTACTGGTGGTGGTATTGGTGGTGGCGGTATTGGTGGTGGTATTGGTATTGGTGGTGGTATTTGTGGTGTGGTGGTAGTAGTATTGGTGATATTGGTGGGGGTATTGGTGGTACTGGTGGTGGTGGTATTGGTGGTGGTGGTATTGGTTTTGGTGGTATTGGTGGCTGTGGTATTGGTATTGGTGGTATTGGTAGAGGTGGTATTGGTGGTGGTGGTATTGGTGGCAGTGGGATTGGTGGTGGGATTGGTGGTGATGGTATTGGTGGTGGTGGGGTTATTGGTAGTGGTGGAATTGGTGGTGGTACTGGTGGTGGTATTGGTGGTGGTGGTATTGGGGGTGGTGGTATTGGTGGTGGTGGTAGAGTTGTTGGTGGTGGTGGTATTGGTATTGGTGGTGGTATTGGTGGTGCTAGTGGTGTTGTTGGTGGTGGTATTGGTGGTGGTCGAATTGGTATTGGTGGTGGTGCTATTGGTGGCGGTGGTGGTATTGGTGGTGGTATTGGTAGTGGTGTTGGTGTGGTGGTGGTATTGGTGGTATTTGTGAAGGTATTGGTGGTGGTATTGGTGGTGATGGTGTTGGTGGTGGTGGTATTGGTGGTAGTGGTATCGATGGTGGTGGTGGTGTTGGTGGTGGTGGTTCTGGTGGTGGTGGTATTGGTGGTGGTTTTGGTGGTGGCATTGGTATTGAAGGTGGTGGTATTGCTATTGGTAGTGGTGGTATTAGTATTGATGGTGGATGTATTGGTGTTGGTGGTATTGGTATTGGCAGTGGCATTGATGTTGTTGGTGGTATTGGTGGTGGTTGTATTGGTGGTGTGGGGATCTGGCGGTGGTATTGGTGGTGGTAGTATTGGTGGTGGTGGTGGTTGTGGTATTGGTGGTGGTGGAGGAGGTATTGGTTTTGGTGGTGGTGATATTGGTCATGGTGGTGGAGGTATTGGTAGTGGTGGTATTGGTGGTGGTGTTATTGGTATTGGTGGTGGTGGTATTGGTGGTGGTGGTGGTATTGGTATTGGTGGTGGTGGTATTGGTATTGGTGATGGTGGTATTGGTGGTGGTTGTGGTATTGGTGGTATTGGTGAGGGTTGTATTGGTGGTAGTGGTATTGGTAGGGGTGGTATTGGTGATGGTGGTTTTGATGGTGGTGGTACTGGTATTGGCAGTGGTATTGTTAATGGTGGTGGTGGTATTGGTGGTGGTTGTATTGGTGGTGGTGGTGGTATTGGTGGTGGTGGTATTGATGGTGGTAGTGGTATTGGTGGTGGTAGTGCTATTGGTGGCATTGGTGGTGGTGGTGGTTGGTGGTGGTATTGGTATTGGTGGTATTGGTCATGGTGGTGGTGGTATTGGTGGTAATGGTATTGGTGTTGGTAGTATTGGTGGTGGTGTTATTTGTATTGGTGGTGGTGGTGGTATTGGTGATGGTGGTATTGGTGATGGTGGTTGTGGTATTGGTGATATGTGTGGTAATGGTTTTGGTGGTATTGGTAATGGTGGTGGTGATATTGGTGGTAGTGGTTTTGATGGTGGTGGTAGTGGTGGTGTTGGTATTGGTATTGGCTGTGGTAATGCTAATGGTGTTGGTAGTATTGGTGGTGGTGGTATTGGTGGTGGTTGTATTGGTGGTGGTATTGGTGGTGGTGGTATTGATGGTGGTAGTGGTATTGGTGGTGGTAGTATTGGTGGTGGTATTGGTGGCATTGCTGGTGGTGGTGGTATTGGTATTGGTGATGGTGTATTGGTAGTATTGGTATTAGTGGTGGTGATATTGGTCATGGTGGTGGTGGTATTGGTGGTGGTGGTGTTGATGGTATTGGTGGTGGTGGTGGTATTGGTGGCATTTGTGATACTGGTGGTGGTTGTATTTGTGGAGGTGGTATTGGTATTGATGGTGGTGGTATTGGTGGTGGTGGTATTGATTGAGGTGGTATTTGTATTGGCGGTGGTATTGGTAATGGTGGTGGTGGTATTGGTGGTGTTGGTATTGGTGGTGGTTGTATTGGAGGTGGTGGTATTGGTATTGGTAGGGGGTGGTATTGGTGGTGGTAGTGCTATTGGTGGCATTGGTGATGGTGGTGGTGGTATTGGTGGTGGTGGTATTGGTGGTGATTTTGATGGTGGCGATATTGGTGGTGGTGGTGGTATTGGTGGTGATGGTATTGGTGTTGGTGGTATTGGTGGTGTTCTTTGTATTGTTGGTGGTATTGGTGGTGGTGGTATTGGTGGTGGTGTTGGTGGGGGTGGTATTGGTCGTATTGGAATTGGTGGTGGTATTGGTGATGGTGGTATTGATGGTGGTGGTATTGGTGGTATGTGTGGTATTGGTGGTGGTGGTGTTGGTATTGGTGGTGGTATTGGTATTAATGGTGGTATTGTTTGTGGTGGTATTGGTATTGGTATTGGCGGTAGTATTGATAATGGTGGTGGTGGCTGTATTGGTGGTGGTATTGGTGGTGGTGGTACTAATGGTGGTAGTGGTATTGGTGGTGGTGGAATTGGTGATGGTAGTGCTATTGGTGGCATTGGTGGTGGTATTGGTATTGGTGGTGGTGATATTGGTCGTGGTGGTGGTATTGGTGGTGATGGTATTGGTGTTGGTGGTATTGGTGGTGGTGTTCTTTGTATTGTTGGTGGTGTTGGTGGTGGTGGTATTTGTAGTGGTGTTGGTGGTGGTGGTATTGGTATTGGTGGTTGTATTGGTGATGGTGGTATTGGTGGTGGTGGTATTGGTGGTGCGTGTGGTATTGGTGGTGGAGGTGTTGGTATTGGTGGTGGTGGTATTGGTGGTGATTTTGATGGTGGTGGTATTGGTGGTGGTGGTATTGGCTCTGGAATTGGTAATGGTGGTACTGGTGGTATTGGCGGTGGTGGGGGTTGTATTGGTGGTGTTGGTATTGATGGTGGTAATGGTATTGGTGGTGGTGGTAGTGGTATTGGTGGCATTGCTGGTGGTGGTGCACATCTATCAACTAACTCAACCGGAAAGTTGTATGAACATCTGAATAGTACAATGTGGTGCTCTCCAGGCAATCAATCTCCTACCACCCAAAAAGAGACACACTCTAGAGAGAAACGTCTCCATAGAGTTACAAATATACATATGTGCCAAAGCACACAACATTAGTCCATCTTGTATCATAGGCAGTAGCCAGAATAGTAATCACGGGAGTCCATTTAAAGTGTTCCTTTCTCTTTATTTTTTTCTTCTTTTCTTCTCAAAACTCATATACAAAACAATGGCAGACGACACGTGTTTCATCCAACTGACTTTTTCAAGGCCCAAAAGGGTATGCGAAAAACAACTGGCAACTGAAAGCACAACGCACCAGTAAGTAATGCGTGAAGGAAGATTCAGGATATCTGCAAGCGGACGTAGGATTTTCGAAAGCTACTCATGCGTGACTTCAAAATCATGTATCGGGTCACAAAATGTCATAGGTGGTGATGAAAACCTCAAATGTCAAGAGCAGTCAGTGGCCTTCAGTTCCAACAATGGCTAACTGTATCTGTAAATAATCATATTGTATCGTAGGAATCTATCCCGATATCAGTAAGGTCTAACACAGATTCCTTTTGGCACCCGGTAGAAAAGGTTTTACACAGACCTACGTCAACCTCTAGATATTGTTATAAATGGTATGGGCATAATTCCAGTGGACACCTTAACAAAAACAAGCAAGTAGTATTGGTGTCAGCTGTGAAGTGCCATGGCAACTGACCAATCCAAGGTTTTAGTAAGCATGAGGTGTGTGTGGACTGCAAGTCATTCAGAAGCCTGTGGTATTGGTAGTATTGGTGGTGGTGGTGGTGATATTGGAGGTATTGATAGTGGTGGTATTGGTGAGGTCGCTGGTGGTACTGGTGGTATTGGTGGTGATGGTATTGGTGGTGGTGGTGGTATTGGTGGTGGTATTGTTATTGGTAGTAGTGGTATTGGTATTGGTGGTATTGGGGGTGGTATTGGGGGTGATATTGGCATTGGTGGTATTGGTGGTGGTGGTATTGGTGATGGTGGTATTGGTGGTGGTGGTATTGGCATTGGTGGTGGTATTGCTGGTGGTGGTTTTGGTGGTGGTGATGGTGGTATTGGTATTGGTGGTGGTGGTATTGGTGGTGGTGGTTTTGATGGTGGTGATATTGATTGAGGTGGTATTTGTATTGGCGGTGGTATTGGTAATGGTGGTGGTGGTGTTGATGGTATTGGTGGTGGTGGTGGTATTGGTGGCATTTGTGGTATTGGTGGTGGTTGATTTGGTGGAGGTGGTATTGGTATTGGTGGTGGTGGAATTGGTGGTGGTGGTTTTGATGGTGGTGGTATTGATTGAGGTGGTATTTGTATTGGCGGTGGTATTGGTAATGGTGGTGGTATTGGTGGTGTTGGTATTGGTGGTGGTTGTGTTGGAGGTGGTGGTATTAGTATTGGTAGGGGGTGGTATTGGTGGTGGTAGTGCTATTGGTGGCATTGGTGATGGTGGTGGTGGTATTGGTGGCGGTGGTATTGGTGGTGATTTTGATGGTGGTGATATTGGTGGTGGTGGTGGTATTGGTGGTGATGGTATTGGTGGTATTGGTGGTGTTCTTTGTATTGTTGGTGGTATTGGTGGTGGTGGTATTGGTGGTGGTGTTGGTGGGGGTGGTATTGGTCGTATTGGAATTGGTGGTGGTATTGGTGATGGTGGTATTGATGGTGGTGGTATTGGTGGTATGTGTGGTATTGGTGGTGGTGGTGTTGGTATTGGTGGTGGTATTGGTATTAATGGTGGTATTGTTTGTGGTGGTATTGGTATTGGCGGTAGTATTGATAATGGTGGTGGTGGCTGTATTGGTGGTGGTGGTATTAATGGTGGTAGTGGTATTGGTGGTGGTGGAATTGGTGATGGTAGTGCTATTGGTGGCATTGGTGGTGGTATTGGTATTGGTGGTGGTGGTGATATTGGTCGTGGTGGTGGTATTGGTGGTGATGGTATTGGTGGTATTGGTGGTGGTGTTCTTTGTATTGTTGGTGGTGTTGGTGGTGGTGGTATTTGTAGTGGTGTTGGTGGTGGTGGTATTGGTATTGGTGGTTGTATTGGTGATGGTGGTATTGGTGGTGGTGGTATTGGTGGTGCGTGTGGTATTGGTGGTGGAGGTGTTGGTATTGGTGGTGGTGGTATTGGTGGTGATTTTGATGGTGGTGGTATTGGTGGTGGTGGTGGTTGTGGTATTGGTGGTGGTGGAGGAGGTATTGGTTTTGGTGGTGGTGATATTGGTCATGGTGGTGGAGGTATTGGTAGTGGTGGTATTGGTGGTGGTGTTATTGGTATTGGTGGTGGTGGTATTGGTGGTGGTGGTGGTATTGGTGGTATTGGTATTGGTGGTGGTGGTATTGGTGATGGTGGTATTGTTGGTGGTTGTGGTATTGGTGGTATTGGTGAGGGTTGTATTGGTGGTAGTGGTATTGGTAGGGGTGGTATTGGTGATGGTGGTTTTGATGGTGGTGGTACTGGTATTGGCAGTGGTATTGTTAATGGTGGTGGTGGTATTGGTGGTGGTTGTATTGGTGGTGGTGGTGGTATTGGTGGTGGTGGTATTGATGGTGGTAGTGGTATTGGTGGTGGTAGTGCTATTGGTGGCATTGGTGGTGGTGGTTGGTGGTGGTATTGGTATTGGTGGTATTGGTCATGGTGGTGGTGGTATTGGTGGTAATGGTATTGGTGTTGGTAGTATTGGTGGTGGTGTTATTTGTATTGGTGGTGGTGGTGGTATTGGTGATGGTGGTATTGGTGATGGTGGTTGTGGTATTGGTGTTATGTGTGGTAATGGTTTTGGTGGTATTGGTAATGGTGGTGGTGATATTGGTGGTAGTGGTTTTGATGGTGGTGGTAGTGGTGGTGTTGGTATTGGTATTGGCTGTGGTAATGCTAATGGTGTTGGTAGTATTGGTGGTGGTGGTATTGGTGGTGGTTGTATTGGTGGTGGTATTGGTGGTGGTGGTATTGATGGTGGTAGTGGTATTGGTGGTGGTAGTATTGGTGGTGGTATTGGTGGCATTGCTGGTGGTGGTGGTATTGGTATTGGTGATGGTGTATTGGTAGTATTGGTATTAGTGGTGGTGATATTGGTCATGGTGGTGGTGGTATTGGTGGTGGTGGTGTTGATGGTATTGGTGGTGGTGGTGGTATTGGTGGCATTTGTGATACTGGTGGTGGTTGTATTTGTGGAGGTGGTATTGGTATTGATGGTGGTGGTATTGGTGGTGGTGGTATTGATTGAGGTGGTATTTGTATTGGCGGTGGTATTGGTAATGGTGGTGGTGGTATTGGTGGTGTTGGTATTGGTGGTGGTTGTATTGGAGGTGGTGGTATTGGTATTGGTAGGGGGTGGTATTGGTGGTGGTAGTGCTATTGGTGGCATTGGTGATGGTGGTGGTGGTATTGGTGGTGGTGGTATTGGTGGTGATTTTGATGGTGGCGATATTGGTGGTGGTGGTGGTATTGGTGGTGATGGTATTGGTGTTGGTGGTATTGGTGGTGTTCTTTGTATTGTTGGTGGTATTGGTGGTGGAGTATTGGTGGTGGTGTTGGTGGGGGTGGTATTGGTCGTATTGGAATTGGTGGTGGTATTGGTGATGGTGGTATTGATGGTGGTGGTATTGGTGGTATGTGTGGTATTGGTGGTGGTGGTGTTGGTATTGGTGGTGGTATTGGTATTAATGGTGGTATTGTTTGTGGTGGTATTGGTATTGGCGGTAGTATTGATAATGGTGGTGGTGGCTGTATTGGTGGTGGTATTGGTGGTGGTGGTACTAATGGTGGTAGTGGTATTGGTGGTGGTGGAATTGGTGATGGTAGTGCTATTGGTGGCATTGGTGGTGGTATTGGTATTGGTGGTGGTGATATTGGTCGTGGTGGTGGTATTGGTGGTGATGGTATTGGTGTTGGTGGTATTGGTGGTGGTGTTCTTTGTATTGTTGGTGGTGTTGGTGGTGGTGGTATTTGTAGTGGTGTTGGTGGTGGTGGTATTGGTATTGGTGGTTGTATTGGTGATGGTGGTATTGGTGGTGGTGGTATTGGTGGTGCGTGTGGTATTGGTGGTGGAGGTGTTGGTATTGGTGGTGGTGGTATTGGTGGTGATTTTGATGGTGGTGGTATTGGTGGTGGTGGTATTGGCTCTGGAATTGGTAATGGTGGTACTGGTGGTATTGGCGGTGGTGGGGGTTGTATTGGTGGTGTTGGTATTGATGGTGGTAATGGCATTGGTGGTGGTGGTAGTGGTATTGGTGGCATTGCTGGTGGTGGTGCACATCTATCAACTAACTCAACCGGAAAGTTGTATGAACATCTGAATAGTACAATGTGGTGCTCTCCAGGCAATCAATCTCCTACCACCCAAAAAGAGACACACTCTAGAGAGAAACGTCTCCATAGAGTTACAAATATACACATGTGCCAAAGCACACAACATTAGTCCATCTTGTATCATAGGCAGTAGCCAGAATAGTAATCACGGGAGTCCATTTAAAGTGTTCCTTTCTCTTTATTTTTTTATTCTTTTCTTCTCAAAACTCATATACAAAACACTGGCAGACGACACGTGTTTCATCCAACTGACTTTTTCAAGGCCCAAAAGGGTATGCGAAAAACAACTGGCAACTGAAAGCACAACGCACCAGTAGGTAATGCGTGAAGGAAGATTCAGGATATCTGCAAGCGGACGTAGGATTTCCGAAAGCTACTCATGCGTGACTTCAAAATCATGTATCGGGTCACAAAATGTCATAGGTGGTGATGAAAACCTCAAACGTCAAGAGCAGTCAGTGGCCTTCAGTTCCAACAATGGCTAACTGTATCTGTAAATAATCATATTGTATCGTAGGAATCTATCCCGATATCAGTAAGGTCTAACACAGATTCCTTTTGCCACCCGGTAGAAAAGGTTTTACACAGACCTACGTCAACCTCTAGATATTGTTATAAATGGTATGGGCATAATTCCAGTGGACACCTTAACAAAAACAAGCAAGTAGTATTGGTGTCAGCTGTGAAGTGCCATGGCAACTGACCAATCCAAGGTTTTAGTAAGCATGAGGTGTGTGTGGACTGCAAGTCATTCAGAAGCCTGTGGTATTGGTAGTATTGGTGGTGGTGGTGGTGATATTGGAGGTATTGATAGCGGTGGTATTGGTGAGGTCGCTGGTGGTACTGGTGGTATTGGTGGTGATGGTATTGGTGGTGGTGGTGGTATTGGTGGTGGTATTGTTATTGGTAGTAGTGGTATTGGTATTGGTGGTATTGGGGGTGGTATTGGGGGTGATATTGGCATTGGTGGTATTGGTGGTGGTGGTATTGGTGATGGTGGTATTGGTGGTGGTGGTATTGGCATTGGTGGTGGTATTGCTGGTGGTGGTGTTGGTGGTTTTGGTGGTGGTGATGGTGGTATTGGTATTGGTGGTGGTGGTATTGGTGGTGGTGGTTTTGATGGTGGTGATATTGATTGAGGTGGTATTTGTATTGGCGGTGGTATTGGTAATGGTGGTGGTGGTGTTGATGGTATTGGTGGTGGTGGTGGTATTGGTGGCATTTGTGGTATTGGTGGTGGTTGATTTGGTGGAGGTGGTATTGGTATTGGTGGTGGTGGAATTGGTGGTGGTGGTTTTGATGGTGGTGGTATTGATTGAGGTGGTATTTGTATTGGCGGTGGTATTGGTAATGGTGGTGGTATTGGTGGTGTTGGTATTGGTGGTGGTTGTGTTGGAGGTGGTGGTATTAGTATTGGTAGGGGGTGGTATTGGTGGTGGTAGTGCTATTGGTGGCATTGGTGATGGTGGTGGTGGTATTGGTGGCGGTGGTATTGGTGGTGATTTTGATGGTGGCGATATTGGTGGTGGTGGTGGTATTGGTGGTGATGATATTGGTGTTGGTGGTATTGGTGGTGTTCTTTGTATTGTTGGTGGTATTGGTGGTGGTGGTATTGGTGGTGGTGTTGGTGGGGGTGGTATTGGTCGTATTGGAATTGGTGGTGGTATTGGTGATGGTGGTATTGATGGTGGTGGTATTGGTGGTATGTGTGGTATTGGTGGTGGTGGTGTTGGTATTGGTGGTGGTATTGGTATTAATGGTGGTATTGTTTGTGGTGGTATTGGTATTGGCGGTAGTATTGATAATGGTGGTGGTGGCTGTATTGGTGGTGGTGGTATTAATGGTGGTAGTGGTATTGGTGGTGGTGGAATTGGTGATGGTAGTGCTATTGGTGGCATTGGTGGTGGTATTGGTATTGGTGGTGGTGATATTGGTCGTGGTGGTGGTATTGGTGGTGATGGTATTGGTGGTATTGGTGGTGGTGTTCTTTGTATTGTTGGTGGTGTTGGTGGTGGTGGTATTTGTAGTGGTGTTGGTGGTGGTGGTATTGGTATTGGTGGTTGTATTGGTGATGGTGGTATTGGTGGTGGTGGTATTGGTGGTGCGTGTGGTATTGGTGGTGGAGGTGTTGGTATTGGTGGTGGTGGTATTGGTGGTGATTTTGATGGTGGTGGTATTGGTGGTGGTGGTATTGGCTCTGGAATTGGTAATGGTGGTACTGGTGGTGGTGGTATTGGCGGTGGTGGGGGTTGTATTGGTGGTGTTGGTATTGATGGTGGTAGTGGTATTGGTGGTGGTGGTAGTGGTATTGGTGGCATCGCTGGTGGTGGTGCACATCTATCAACTAACTCAACCGGAAAGTTGTATGAACATCTGAATAGTACAATGTGGTGCTCTCCAGGCAATCAATCTCCTACCACCCAAAAAGAGACACACTCTAGAGAGAAACGTCTCCATAGAGTTACAAATATACACATGTGCCAAAGCACACAACATTAGTCCATCTTGTATCATAGGCAGTAGCCAGAATAGTAATCACGGGAGTCCATTTAAAGTGTTCCTTTCTCTTTATTTTTTTATTCTTTTCTTCTCAAAACTCATATACAAAACACTGGCAGACGACACGTGTTTCATCCAACTGACTTTTTCAAGGCCCAAAAGGGTATGCGAAAAACAACTGGCAACTGAAAGCACAACGCACCAGTAAGTAATGAGTGAAGGAAGATTCAGGATATCTGCAAGCGGACGTAGGATTTTCGAAAGCTACTCATGCGTGACTTCAAAATCATGTATCGGGTCACAAAATGTCATAGGTGGTGATGAAAACCTCAAACGTCAAGAGCAGTCAGTGGCCTTCAGTTCCAACAATGGCTAACTGTATCTGTAAATAATCATATTGTATCGTAGGAATCTATCCCGATATCAGTAAGGTCTAACACAGATTCCTTTTGCCACCCGGTAGAAAAGGTTTTACACAGACCTACGTCAACCTCTAGATATTGTTATAAATGGTATGGGCATAATTCCAGTGGACACCTTAACAAAAACAAGCAAGTAGTATTGGTGTCAGCTGTGAAGTGCCATGGCAACTGACCAATCCAAGGTTTTAGTAAGCATGAGGTGTGTGTGGACTGCAAGTCATTCAGAAGCCTGTGGTATTGGTAGTATTGGTGGTGGTGGTGGTGATATTGGAGGTATTGATAGTGGTGGTATTGGTGAGGTCGCTGGTGGTACTGGTGGTATTGGTGGTGGTGATGGTATTGGTGGTGGTGGTGGTATTGGTGGTGGTATTGTTATTGGTAGTAGTGGTATTGGTATTGGTGGTATTGGGGGTGGTATTGGGGGTGATATTGGCATTGGTGGTATTGGTGGTGGTGGTATTGGTGATGGTGGTATCGGTGGTGGTGGTATTGGCATTGGTGGTGGTATTGCTGGTGGTGGTTTTGGTGGTGGTGATGGTGGTATTGGTATTGGTGGTGGTGGTATTGGTGGTGGTGGTTTTGATGGTGGTGATATTGATTGAGGTGGTATTTGTATTGGCGGTGGTATTGGTAATGGTGGTGGTGGTGTTGATGGTATTGGTGGTGGTGGTATTGGTGGCATTTGTGGTATTGGTGGTGGTTGATTTGGTGGAGGTGGTATTGGTATTGGTGGTGGTGGAATTGGTGGTGGTGGTTTTGATGGTGGTGGTATTGATTGAGGTGGTATTTGTATTGGCGGTGGTATTGGTAATGGTGGTGGTATTGGTGGTGTTGGTATTGGTGGTGGTTGTGTTGGAGGTGGTGGTATTAGTATTGGTAGGGGGTGGTATTGGTGGTGGTAGTGCTATTGGTGGCATTGGTGATGGTGGTGGTGGTATTGGTGGCGGTGGTATTGGTGGTGATTTTGATGGTGGCAATATTGGTCATGGTGGTGGTATTGGTGGTGATGGTATTGGTGTTGGTGGTATTGGTGGTGGTGTTCTTTGTATTGTTGGTGGTGTTGATGGTGGTGGTATTGGTGGTGGTGTTGGTGGTGGTGGTATTGGTGGTATTGGTGATGGTGGTATTGGTGGTGGTGGTATTGGTGGTACGTGTGGTATTGGTGGTGGTGGTGTTGGTATTGGTGGTGGTATTGGTATTAATGGTGGTATTGTTAGTGGTGGTATTGGTATTGGCAGTAGTATTGGTAATGGTGGTGGTGGTATTGGTGGTGGTTGTATTGGTGGTGGTGGTGGTATTAATGGTGGTAGTGGTATTGGTGGTGGTGGAATTGGTGATGTTAGTACTATTGGTGGCATTGGTGGTGGTGGTGGTATTGGTATTGGTGGTGGTGATATTGGTCGTGGTGGTGGTATTGGTGATGATGGTATTGGTGTTGGTGGTATTGGTGGTGGTGTTCTTTGTATTGTTGGTGTTGGTGGTGGTGGTATTGGTAGTGGTGTTGGTGGTGGTATTGGTGGTGGTAATGGTGATGGTGGTGTTGGTGGTGGTGGTATTGGTGGTGCGTGTGGTATTGGTGGTGGTGGTGTTGGTATTGGTGGTGGTGGTATTGGTGGTGATTTTGATGGTGGTGGTACTGGTGGTGGTGGTATTGGCTCTGGTATTGGTAATGGTGGTATTGGTGGTGGTGGTATTGGCGGTGGTGGTGGTTGTATTGGTGGTGGTGGTATTGATGGTGGTAGTGGTATTGGTGGTGGTGGTAGTGGTATTGGTGGCATTGCTGGTGGTGGTGGTATTGGTGGTGGTGGTATTGGTGGTGGTGATATTGGTCATGGTGGTGGTATTGGTGTTGGTGGTGTTATTGGTATTGGTGGTGGTGGTATTGGTGGTGGTGGTGTTAGTGGTATTGGTGGTGGTATTGGTGATGGTGGTATTGGTGGTATTTGTGGTATTGGTGGTGTTTGTATTGGTGGAGGTGGTATTGGTATTGGTGGTGGTGGTATTGGTGGTGGTGGTTTTGATGGTGGTGGTATTGGTGGTGGTATTGGTGGAATGGTACTGGTATTGGCGGTGGTATTGGTAATGGGGTTGTTGGTATTGGTGTTGGTGGTATTGGTGGTGGTGGTATTGGAAGAGGTGATATTGGTATTGGTAATAATGATATTGGTGGTGGTGATGGTGGTATTGTTGGTGGTGATGGTATTGGTGATGGTGGTATTGGTAATGATTCACATAAACGCCTATAGGTGGCAATGCCCACTTGCGAATGCACATCTATCAACTAACTCAACCGGAAAGTTGTATGAACATCTGAATAGTACAATGTGGTGCTCTCCAGGCAATCAATCTCCTACCACCCAAAAAGAGACACACTCTAGAGAGAAACGTCTCAGTAGAGTTACAAATATACACATATGCCAAAACACACAACATTAGTCCATCTTGTATCATAGGCAGTAGCCAGAATAGTAATCACGGGAGTCCGTTTTAAGTTTTCCTTTCTCTTTATTTTCTTATTCTTTTCTTCTCAAAACTCATATACAAAACACTGGCAGACGACACGTGTTTCGTCCAACTGACTTTTTTTCAAGACCCAAAAGGGTATAAGAAAAACAACTGGCAACTGAAAGCACAACGCACCAGTAAGTAATGCGTGAAGGAAGAATCAGGATATCTGCAAGCGGACGTAGGATTTTCGAAAGCTACTCATGCGTGACTTCAAAATCATGTATCGGGTCACAAAATGTCATAGGTGGTGATGAAAACCTCAAACGTCAAGAGCAGTCAGTGGCCTTCAGTTCCAACAATGGCTAACTGTATCTGTAAATAATCATATTGTATCGTAGGAATCTATCCCGATATCAGTAAGGTCTAACACAGATTCCTTTTGCCACCCGGTAGAAAAGGTTTTACACAGACCTACGTCAACCTCTAGATATTGTTATAAATGGTATGGGCATAATTCCAGTGGACACCTTAACAAAAACAAGCAAGTAGTATTGGTGTCAGCTGTGAAGTGCCATGGCAACTGACCAATCCAAGGTTTTAGTAAGCATGAGGTGTGTGTGGACTGCAAGTCATTCAGAAGCCTGTGGTATTGGTAGTATTGGTGGTGGTGGTGGTGATATTGGAGGTATTGATAGTGGTGGTATTGGTGAGGTCGCTGGTGGTACTGGTGGTATTGGTGGTGATGGTATTGGTGGTGGTGGTGGTATTGGTGGTGGTATTGTTATTGGTAGTAGTGGTATTGGTATTGGTGGTATTGGGGGTGGTATTGGGGGTGATATTGGCATTGGTGGTATTGGTGGTGGTGGTATTGGTGATGGTGGTATTGGTGGTGGTGGTATTGGCATTGGTGGTGGTATTGCTGGTGGTGGTGTTGGTGGTTTTGGTGGTGGTGATGGTGGTATTGGTATTGGTGGTGGTGGTATTGGTGGTGGTGGTTTTGATGGTGGTGATATTGATTGAGGTGGTATTTGTATTGGCGGTGGTATTGGTAATGGTGGTGGTGGTGTTGATGGTATTGGTGGTGGTGGTGGTATTGGTGGCATTTGTGGTATTGGTGGTGGTTGATTTGGTGGAGGTGGTATTGGTATTGGTGGTGGTGGAATTGGTGGTGGTGGTTTTGATGGTGGTGGTATTGATTGAGGTGGTATTTGTATTGGCGGTGGTATTGGTAATGGTGGTGGTATTGGTGGTGTTGGTATTGGTGGTGGTTGTGTTGGAGGTGGTGGTATTAGTATTTGTAGGGGGTGGTATTGGTGGTGGTAGTGCTATTGGTGGCATTGGTGATGGTGGTGGTGGTATTGGTGGTGGTGGTGGTATTGGTGGTGATGGTATTAGTGTTGGTGGTATTGGTGGTGTTCTTTGTATTGTTGGTGGTATTGGTGGTGGTGGTATTGGTGGTGGTGTTGGTGGGGGTGGTATTGGTCGTATTGGAATTGGTGGTGGTATTGGTGATGGTGGTATTGATGGTGGTGGTATTGGTGGTATGTGTGGTATTGGTGGTGGTGGTGTTGGTATTGGTGGTGGTATTGGTATTAATGGTGGTATTGTTTGTGGTGGTATTGGTATTGGCGGTAGTATTGATAATGGTGGTGGTGGCTGTATTGGTGGTGGTGGTATTAATGGTGGTAGTGGTATTGGTGGTGGTGGAATTGGTGATGGTAGTGCTATTGGTGGCATTGGTGGTGGTATTGGTATTGGTGGTGGTGATATTGGTCGTGGTGGTGGTATTGGTGGTGATGGTATTGGTGGTATTGGTGGTGGTGTTCTTTGTATTGTTGGTGGTGGTGGTATTTGTAGTGGTGTTGGTGGTGGTGGTATTGGTATTGGTGGTTGTATTGGTGATGGTGGTATTGGTGGTGGTGGTATTGGTGGTGCGTGTGGTATTGGTGGTGGAGGTGTTGGTATTGGTGGTGGTGGTATTGGTGGTGATTTTGATGGTGGTGGTATTGGTGGTGGTGGTATTGGCTCTGGAATTGGTAATGGTGGTACTGGTGGTGGTGGTATTGGCGGTGGTGGGGGTTGTATTGGTGGTGTTGGTATTGATGGTGGTAGTGGTATTGGTGGTGGTGGTAGTGGTATTGGTGGCATTGCTGGTGGTGGTGCACATCTATCAACTAACTCAACCGGAAAGTTGTATGAACATCTGAATAGTACAATGTGGTGCTCTCCAGGCAATCAATCTCCTACCACCCAAAAAGAGACACACTCTAGAGAGAAACGTCTCCATAGAGTTACAAATATACACATGTGCCAAAGCACACAACATTAGTCCATCTTGTATCATAGGCAGTAGCCAGAATAGTAATCACGGGAGTCCATTTAAAGTGTTCCTTTCTCTTTATTTTTTTATTCTTTTCTTCTCAAAACTCATATACAAAACACTGGCAGACGACACGTGTTTCATCCAACTGACTTTTTCAAGGCCCAAAAGGGTATGCGAAAAACAACTGGCAACTGAAAGCACAACGCACCAGTAAGTAATGCGTGAAGGAAGATTCAGGATATCTGCAAGCGGACGTAGGATTTTCGAAAGCTACTCATGCGTGACTTCAAAATCATGTATCGGGTCACAAAATGTCATAGGTGGTGATGAAAACCTCAAACGTCAAGAGCAGTCAGTGGCCTTCAGTTCCAACAATGGCTAACTGTATCTGTAAATAATCATATTGTATCGTAGGAATCTATCCCGATATCAGTAAGGTCTAACACAGATTCCTTTTGCCACCCGGTAGAAAAGGTTTTACACAGACCTACGTCAACCTCTAGATATTGTTTTAAATGGTATGGGCATAATTCCAGTGGACACCTTAACAAAAACAAGCAAGTAGTATTGGTGTCAGCTGTGAAGTGCCATGGCAACTGACCAATCCAAGGTTTTAGTAAGCATGAGGTGTGTGTGGACTGCAAGTCATTCAGAAGCCTGTGGTATTGGTAGTATTGGTGGTGGTGGTGGTGATATTGGAGGTATTGATAGTGGTGGTATTGGTGAGGTCGCTGGTGGCACTGGTGGTATTGGTGGTGATGGTTTTGGTGGTGGTGGTGGTATTGGTGGTGGTATTGTTATTGGTAGTAGTGGTATTGGTATTGGTGGTATTGGGGGTGATATTGGCATTGGTGGTATTGGTGGTGGTGGTATTGGTGATGGTGGTATTGGTGGTGGTGGTATTGGCATTGGTGGTGGTGGTGGTATTGCTGGTGGTGGTGTTGGTGGTTTTGGTGGTGGTGATGGTGGTATTGGTATTGGTGGTGGTGGTATTGGTGGTGGTGGTTTTGATGGTGGTGATATTGATTGAGGTGGTATTTGTATTGGCGGTGGTATTGGTAATGGTGGTGGTGGTGTTGATGGTATTGGTGGTGGTGGTATTGGTGGCATTTGTGGTATTGGTGGTGGTTGATTTGGTGGAGGTGGTATTGGTATTGGTGGTGGTGGAATTGGTGGTGGTGGTTTTGATGGTGGTGGTATTGATTGAGGTGGTATTTGTATTGGCGGTGGTATTGGTAATGGTGGTGGTATTGGTGGTGTTGGTATTGGTGGTGGTTGTGTTGGAGGTGGTGGTATTAGTATTGGTAGGGGGTGGTATTGGTGGTGGTAGTGCTATTGGTGGCATTGGTGATGGTGGTGGTGGTATTGGTGGCGGTGGTATTGGTGGTGATTTTGATGGTGGCAATATTGGTCATGGTGGTGGTATTGGTGGTGATGGTATTGGTGTTGGTGGTATTGGTGGTGGTGTTCTTTGTATTGTTGGTGGTGTTGATGGTGGTGGTATTGGTGGTGGTGTTGGTGGTGGTGGTATTGGTGGTATTGGTGATGGTGGTATTGGTGGTGGTGGTATTGGTGGTACGTGTGGTATTGGTGGTGGTGGTGTTGGTATTGGTGGTGGTATTGGTATTAATGGTGGTATTGTTAGTGGTGGTATTGGTATTGGCAGTAGTATTGGTAATGGTGGTGGTGGTATTGGTGGTGGTTGTATTGGTGGTGGTGGTGGTATTAATGGTGGTAGTGGTATTGGTGGTGGTGGAATTGGTGATGTTAGTACTATTGGTGGCATTGGTGGTGGTGGTGGTATTGGTATTGGTGGTGGTGATATTGGTCGTGGTGGTGGTATTGGTGATGATGGTATTGGTGTTGGTGGTATTGGTGGTGGTGTTCTTTGTATTGTTGGTGTTGGTGGTGGTGGTATTGGTAGTGGTGTTGGTGGTGGTATTGGTGGTGGTAATGGTGATGGTGGTGTTGGTGGTGGTGGTATTGGTGGTGCGTGTGGTATTGGTGGTGGTGGTGTTGGTATTGGTGGTGGTGGTATTGGTGGTGATTTTGATGGTGGTGGTACTGGTGGTGGTGGTATTGGCTCTGGTATTGGTAATGGTGGTATTGGTGGTGGTGGTATTGGCGGTGGTGGTGGTTGTATTGGTGGTGGTGGTATTGATGGTGGTAGTGGTATTGGTGGTGGTGGTAGTGGTATTGGTGGCATTGCTGGTGGTGGTGGTATTGGTGGTGGTGGTATTGGTGGTGGTGATATTGGTCATGTTGGTGGTGGTATTGGTGTTGGTGGTGTTATTGGTATTGGTGGTGGTGGTATTGGTGGTGGTGGTGTTAGTGGTATTGGTGGTGGTATTGGTGATGGTGGTATTGGTGGTATTTGTGGTATTGGTGGTGTTTGTATTGGTGGAGGTGGTATTGGTATTGGTGGTGGTGGTATTGGTGGTGGTGGTTTTGATGGTGGTGGTATTGGTGGTGGTATTGGTGGAATGGTACTGGTATTGGCGGTGGTATTGGTAATGGGGTTGTTGGTATTGGTGTTGGTGGTATTGGTGGTGGTGGTATTGGAAGAGGTGATATTGGTATTGGTAATAATGATATTGGTGGTGGTGATGGTGGTATTGTTGGTGGTGATGGTATTGGTGATGGTGGTATTGGTAATGATTCACATAAACGCCTATAGGTGGCAATGCCCACTTGCGAATGCACATCTATCATCTAACTCAACCGGAAAGTTGTATGAACATCTGAATAGTACAATGTGGTGCTCTCCAGGCAATCAATCTCCTACCACCCAAAAAGAGACACACTCTAGAGAGAAACGTCTCAGTAGAGTTACAAATATACACATATGCCAAAACACACAACATTAGTCCATCTTGTATCATAGGCAGTAGCCAGAATAGTAATCACGGGAGTCCGTTTTAAGTTTTCCTTTCTCTTTATTTTCTTATTCTTTTCTTCTCAAAACTCATATACAAAACACTGGCAGACGACACGTGTTTCGTCCAACTGACTTTTTTTCAAGACCCAAAAGGGTATAAGAAAAACAACTGGCAACTGAAAGCACAACGCACCAGTAAGTAATGCGTGAAGGAAGAATCAGGATATCTGCAAGCGGACGTAGGATTTTCGAAAGCTACTCATGCGTGTCTTCAAAATCATGTATCAGGTCACAAAATGTCATAGGTGGTGATGAAAACCTCAAACGTCAAGAGCAGTCAGTGGCCTTCAGTTCCAACAATGGCTAACTGTATCTGTAAATAATCATATTGTATCGTAGGAATCTATCCCGATATCAGTAAGGTCTAACACAGATTCCTTTTGCCACCCGGTAGAAAAGGTTTTACACAGACCTACGTCAACCTCTAGATATTGTTATAAATGGTATGGGCATAATTCCAGTGGACACCTTAACAAAAGTAGTATCGGTGTCAGCCGTGAAGTGCCATGGCAACTGACCAATCCAAGGTTTTAGTAAGCATGAGGTGTGTGTGGACTGCAAGTCATTCAGAAGCCTGTGGTATTGGTAGTATTGGTGGTGGTGGTGGTGATATTGGAGGTATTGATAGTGGTGGTATTGGTGAGGGTGCTGGTGGCACTGGTGGTATTGGCGGTGATGGTATTGGTGGTGGTGGTGGTATTGGTGGTGGTATTGTTATTGGTAGTGGTGGTATTGGTATTGGTATGGTATTGGTAGTGGTATTGGTGGTGGTATTGGCATTGGTGGTATTGGTGGTGGTGGTATTGGTGATGGTGGTATTGGTGGTGGTGGTATTGGTATTGGTGGTTTGGGTGGTGGTATTGCTGGTGGTGATGGTGGTATTGGTATTAGTGGTGGTGATGGTGGTATTGGTATTGGTGGTGGTGGTATTGCTGGTATTGGTATTGTAGTGGTGGTATTGGTGGTGGTATTGGTGATGGTATTGGTGTTGGTGGTACTGGTGGTGATGGTATTGGTGGTGGTATTGGTATTGGTGGTGGTGGTATTGCGGGTATTGGTATTGTGGTGGTGGTATTGGTGGTGGTTTTGGTATTGGTGGTGGTTGTATTGGTGGTGGTAGTATTGGTGGCATTGGTGGTGGTGGTATTGGCGGTGTCAGCTGTGAAGTACCATGGCAACCACCAATCCAAGGCCTTAGTAAGCCTGAGGTGTGTATGGACCGCCAATCATTCTGAAGTCTGTGGTATTGGTAGTGTTGGTGGTGGTGGTTGGGATATTGGTGGTGTTGGTATTGGTGGTACTGGTGGTATTGTTGGTGGTATTGGTGTTTGTGGTGGTATTGGTGGTGATGATGGTATTGGTGGTGGTGGTACTGGTGGTGGTGGTGGTATTGGCATTGGTGGTGGTGGTATTACAATACAATACAATTATTCAACATTTGTAAAGCGCAACAGCTACCTCAAACAGAGGTGTCCCGGCGCTAGCGAGATCCTGCAGCAAAAAGGTAATGGGTCTGCAAAACTAAAAAATTTGACTAGTCCCGGCTAAAAAGCCATGTTTTTAGGGCTTTCCTGAACTCCCAATCATCCAGTATACGCCGAAGTCTTACCGGAAGTGAGTTCCATAGTCTGCTTGCTCTAACTGCGAAAGCCCTTCCACCAATTCGAGCCTTTACGAATTGGGGAACACACAGCAGATTCTGTGAATTAGAACGTAACAGCCGCCTTTGCAGATAAGGGCAGATTCGTTTTTTGATGTAATTTGGACCGCTCCCATTCTGGGCCTTGAAAGCAATTATCAAGGCCTTGAATTCTATACGCTGTGCAACTGGCAGCCAATGGAGCTGTTTGACATGTGGAGAAATGTGTTGTCTGAAAGGCACTCTTCTAATCAGTCTCACTGCTGCGTTTTGTACCATCTGCAGACTTTTTATCAGATATGCAGGAAGACCAAGGAACAGGCTGTTGGCATAATCAAGACTTGAAGTCACCGTAGCATGAACAACTAGTTTTTGGCAACTCTCCGGCAGAAGAAAGAGAAATGTCCTCAATCCCCTCAGAATTTCAAAACAAGTGGTTGTGATGGAACGTATTTGGGAAGCAAATGTCATCTCTGCGTCCCATTTTACACCCAGGTTTTTTACCGTAGAGGACAGACAGGGTGGAGAACCCATTTCCTCCGGCCACCACAAACCGGATGTCGAGGGGGAATTCTTACCAAAGAACAGCACCTCGGTTTTCTCTGTGTTCAATTTTAATATGTTGTTATTCAACCACCTAGAGACGGCACACAGGCAGCCCCTGAACCTCTTGAAGGTGTTTGCCGACAGGTCCTTAAACGAGAACACCAGCTGTGTGTCATCTGCATAGGAGACCGTTTCTAATTGCACATTTAGAAATGAGCGCACACAAAGGGGCTAGATAGATATTAAAGAGTAGCGGACTCAGCGCTGAGCAATGCGGCACTCCACACCACAGGGGCTTGGCTTTTGATTTGTGGGGTGTAATATCACTCTTTGTGTGCGGTCGCTAAGATAGGACTTGATCCAAGCAAGTGCCGTCCCTTTCAATCCCGCCTTCCTCAATCTAGCCAGCAATATTGGGTGGTCCACCGTATCAAAGGTGGCGGACGGGTCCAGCAGCACCAGCATAGCTGAGGCTCTGCCATCCACTTCCATTCTTATTGATTCGGCCACCTCCAATAGCGCCGTCTCAGTACTGAAACCAGCCCGGAAACCGGACTGTGTTTCATGCAGTACATCATTATCAACCATGAAGTTGCAGAGTTGATGTTGTACCAGTTTTTCCAACATCTTTGCCGGCGCTGGGAGGAGAGAAATAGGGCGATAATTTTTTTAATCCATCACGTCAGCATTAGGTTTTTTAGAAGAGGTTGGAGCATTGCATGTTTCTAAGATTCTGGAAAAATGCCGGTACTTGAAGAATTATTCCATAGGAGGTTAAGGGTTGGATTGAGAAAATGGGCACATGCTACCCACAGTTTTGGGGGGCAGGGATCTGCTGGGGATCCTGACTTGCACTTCAGAATTCCAACCAGGGATGCCACAAGTGAGATCGGAAGACATGCAGACAAGGAGGCATCCCCTGGCTGGTTCTCTCCCACATCAGACTCAACGGTATCCTGTACAGGCGAGAAGACCTCATAAACCTTGTACATTTTCTCCTAAAAAAAGATAGACAGTTTTTCACAGAGTGCAGGAGATGAAGGTTTCCTACCCTCAAGCGCTGAGGGTTAGGTGAAGGAGCGGACTATGTTAAGAATTTCTCGGCTGGAGTTATCAGACAAATTAATGCGCTTCACAAAATGGTCCCTTCTGGCTGTTTTCATGACTTTATGCAGGTTTTTTATCGCCTCCCTGTACGTTTTTTTTGCCAGGGGACAATACGCTTTTCTCCAGACCCGTTCTAAGCACTTACAATTGCTCTTTGCCACCCGCAGCTCCTCTGTGAACCACAACACCAAAGGGGTCCTTCGACTTTAGCTGACTAATCTTGCTGACGCAAGCTTATCCAGAGCGCCCAACATCCATGAATCCAAGGACACAGCATCCTTGTCTGGATCACTGGATCATTGGGGTTGGCTGTCCAGCAAAACCGGTCCTAAGGAAGCTGGCGTCAATCTTTTCCAATTCCTCTTGAGCACTTGTAGAGGTTTCCCTTTACCTTGGGGTATTGTTCTACTGCAAGAGAATGGGATCAGGAAGTGATCAGACCAAGTCTGCTCTTGCGGAGATTCAACAACCATGGAAGAGAACACCAATTCGAGTATATTACCGGCACTGTGCATTGGAGATTTTACATGCTGCGTAAGATTGGTGCCCTCAAGTGACAGCAGCAATTGTGAAGACTGGATACACTTAGTATCTGAAATATGGAGGTTAAAATCTCCAAGTGCCAGATAATTTTTATATTGTAAGGATTTTTGCGCTATGAGATTGCAAAGGTCAGATGTGAGACAAGGGGGGGAGTTAGGAGGTCTGTAAATGAGAAGTCCAGCTAGGGATGCCGTTGGGCGAGTCTTAACACAGAAAATTACACCCTCAATATCTCCAAGATTGGGAACCTCCGATGTTGGAATCTCACAGGAGTCTCTCACAATAAGGGCAACACCGCCACCCCTTTTAACTCCAGGCCTATTTGTGCAGCAGATCTTAAAGCCAGGTGGAATGGATAGCGCTAAAGCAGGATTAGAGTCATCTTTTAACCAGGTTCGTGAGAAACATCAAGTTCCAGTCATTATTGGCAAGTATGGCAGTGGTATTTGTGCTGTTATTGGTGGTGGTGGTGGTATTGGTGGTGGTATTTGTGATGGTATTGGTGGTGGTATTGGTTGTGGTGGTGGTATTGGTGGCATTGGTATTGGTGGTGGTATTAGTGGTGGTGGTGATATTGGTGGTGGTGGTGGTATTGGTGGTGGTGATGGTGGTATTGGTGGTGTGTTGTTGTTGGTGGTAGTATTGGTATTGGTGGTTTTGGAATTGGCGATGGCATTGGTATTGGTGGTGGTGGTGGATTGGTGGTGATATTGGTGGTGGTATTGGTATTGGTGGTATAGGTGGTGGTATTGCTGGTGATGATGGTATTGATGGGGGTGGTGGTTTTGGTGTTGGTGATATTGGATGGTGGTGCTATTGGTCATGGTATTGGTGGTGGTGGTGGTACTGTTGGTGATGGTATTGGTGGTGGTGGTATTGGTGTTGGTGGAATTGGTTTTGGTGGTGGTATTGGTGGTTGTGGTATTCGGATTGGTGGTGGTGGTATTGGTGGTCATGGTATTGGTGGTGGTGGTGGTATTGTTAGTGGGGGTTTGATGGTGGTGGTATTTTTATTGGTGGTATTGGTGGTGGTACTGGTAGTGGTGGTATTGGTGGTGGTGGTATTGGTGGTGGTGGTGGTATTGGTGGTATTGTTGGTGGTGGTATTGGTGGTCATGGTATTGGTGGTGGTGGTGGTATTAGTGGTGGAGTTTGATGGTGGTGGTATTGGTGTCGGTGGTATTGGTGGTGGTACTGGTAGTGGTGGTATTGGTGGTAGTGGTATTGGTGGTGGTGATGGTATTGGTGGTATTGGTGGTGGTGGTGATATTGGTGGTGGTCATTGTATTTGTGGTGCTGGTGGTGGGGGTATTGGTGGTGGTGGTATTGGTGGTGGTATTGGTGGTGGTGGTATTGGTGGTGATGGTATTGGTGGTGTGGTATTGATAGTGGTGATGATATTGGTGGTGGTGATGGTATTGGTTGTGGTTGTGGTATTGGTAATGGTATTGGTATAGGTATTGGTGGTGGTATTGCTGGTGGTGGTGGTATTGGTGGTAATTGTATTGTTGGTTTTGGTATTGTGGTGGAATTGGTGGTGGTGGTGATATTGGTGTTGGTGGTGGTATTGGTGGTGGTGATGGTGGTATTGGTGGTGTGTTGTTGTTGGTGGTAGTATTGGTATTGGTGGTGTTGGAATTGGCGATGGCATTGGTACCGGTGGTGGTGGTGGATTGGTGGTGATATTGGTGGTGGTATTGGTATTGGTGGTATAGGTGGTGGTATTGGTGGTGGTGGTACTGGTGGTGATGGTGTTGATGGTGGTGGTGGTATTGGTGGTGGTGGTATTGTGGTGGTGGTATAGGTGGTATTGGTGTTGGTGATATTGGATGGTGGTGCTATTGGTCATGGTATTGGTGGTGGTGGTGGTATTGTTGGTGGTGGTATTGGTGGTGGTGGTATTGGTGTTGGTGGAATTGGTATTGGTGGTGGTATTGGTGGTTGTGTTATTCGGATTGGTGGTAGTGGTATTGGTGGTCATGGTATTGGTGGTGGTGGTGGTATTGGTGGAGGTACCGGTAGTGGTGGTATTGGTGGTGGTGGTATTGGTGGTGGTGGTGGTATTGGTGGTATTGGTGGTGGTGGTGATGGTGGTATTGGTGGTGGTTGTTGTATTTGTGGTGCTGGTGGTGGTGGTATTGATGGTGGTGGTGGTATTGGTGGTGGTGGTATTGGTGGTGATGGTATTGGTGGTGTGGTATTGGTGGTATTGATAGTGGTGATGATATTGGTGGTGGTGATGGTATTGGTTGTGGTGGTGGTATTGGTGGTGGTGGTGGTATTGGTGTAGTGATGGTATTGGTGGTATTGGTATAGGTAATGGTGGTGGTATTGCTGGTGGTGGTGGTATTGGTGGTAATGGTATTGTTGGTGGTGGTATTAGTGGTGGTACTGGTAGTGGTGGTATTGGTGGTGGTGGTGGTATTGGTGGTATTGGTGGTGGTGGTATTGGTGGTCATGGTATTGGTGGTGGTGGTGGTATTGTTAGTGGTGGGTTTGATGGTGGTGGTATTGGTATTGGTGGTATTGGCAGTCATCTTAGTCGGTTATGCAGTCATCCTACTCACTCATGAAAAAAATGTATCGCACTTAAATTTACTCACACAATTATCCAACAACACCTCATTTATTCAAACACATAGTAACTCATTGTTAATATGTTAAAAAAGTACCATTAAAATTATACACTCATTAATATAGTTACTCTCACAATCACTGACTCTTACACATACTTATTTATATACACCAACTCTCACATACAATGCCTTTTATTTTTTTACTTTGTTGAAGATGTGCAATTAAAACATATATTTGCTCACCAACACACAAATAAATACACTCAGTCACCCAAACAACTGTTTCCACATGCACTCTTAAACCTATACACCTAGTCAATCAACCATTCACACATCTATGCATAGAGTTACACACACCCCATCCAACCACACACAAACTCAGTGTCCCATACAAATACTCACCCAACTAATCAATAACTAATATACACACTCATGTAGTTAGTGACCAAGTGATGCAGCATGTTATACAACAACAGAGACAGTGCTGCACACATTCACAAGACAGTCAGACAGCTACTAAATCCTCCATCCAGACAGTTATACACCCACTCAATCTTCAAAACAGATTGGTATATATATAATACATATTTAAATTTCAAACTAAACCACATTCAGTGGATGATGTCATCAGTGATGTCATCAGTGATGTAATTTGAGATGTTATCAGTGATGTCATCAGTGATGTCACTGTCCATGTCATGAATGATGCAATATGTGACATCTTCAGCAGTGCATTGCGGGCGCGTGAGTTATAGTTAGCAGAACTGACTATAACGGAGGAATTTCTATGGTTTTGTATGAGTGAAATGGGCAGCTAACTATAACACCCCTGAAACCTATGTTTTTTCTGTGAATTTCTAAGGTTTTTTAAATGCTAATTTCTAACTATAACGTCTCTGAAACCTATGTTTTTTTCAGTGAATTTCAAAGGTTTTTTAAATGCTAACTTTTAAGTGTGATAGTAGTTATATCTATTTTTTTGTACTGATTTTCTACAGTTTTTTAACTGTTTATTTATAAATATTTTGTTCATTAAATAACATTATATATTTTTCTGAAAATTGCAACGACCTATTTTTTTAATTAAAATTAAAATATTGATTAATTTTCTTGTTTTCATTATTTATTTTAATATATTTATATTATTTTCTTTAAAAAAAAAAAAAAATTTCAGAGTCGCGCACTCAAAGTGTACACATCACGGTGGGTGCGCGCATTCTAGCCGCCATTTTAGAAAAGTCATGAAGGATCTGCGTATGGTGTGTGACGGCTGCGTGTTTTTCAGTTACATCATATACATTTAATATCACGTGATATGCGCGATTAGTATGCGACCAGTCTGCGACTCCTGCTCCCATGCATTCGCAACACATGCGCATTACGGTACGAGATGTTTGTGCGGTTGCGGATCCCGCGTGACATCATATACGTGCTGGGGCGCGCTGGGTGCGCGACTCCCGCAAAAAAAATGTATGTTCCAAAATGATATGTATGTGTCTTTAATATACATATTAAGGCAAGAGATTATGTAAGATATTCATCAAAATAATATATTTGTACTTATAATAAACTTATATTATTTTTAAATATATTTTCGCGGAGTCGGGTGCGTGCATCGTGAGTGCAGAAAACCAGATCAGCAGAGCTGCTGTAGAGCCAGAGAACCAGGTCAGCAGAGCTGCTCTGTGGCCTAAGAACTAGGTCAGCAGAGCTGCTCTAGAGCCAGAGAACCAGGTCAGCAGAGCTGCTGTAGAGCCAGAGAAACCAGGTCAGTAGAGCTGCTTTAGAGCCAGAGAACCAGGTTAGCAGAGCTGCTTTAGAGCCAGAGAACCAGGTCAGCCGAGGTACTCTAGAGCCAGAGAACCACATCAGCAGAGCTGCTTTAGAGCCATAGAACCAGGTCAGCAGAGCTGCTTTAGAGCCAGAGAACCAGGTCAGTAGAGCTGCTCTAGAGCCCAAGAACCAGGTCAACAGGGCTGCTGCAGAGCCAGAGAAACCAGGTCAGTAGAGCTGCTTTAGAGGGAGTGAACCAGGTCAGCAGAGCTGCTTTAGAGCCAGAGAACCATGTCAGCAGAACTGCTTCAGAGCCATAGAACTGGGTCAGCGGAGCTGCTTTAGAGCCAGAGAAACAGGTCAGCAGAGCTGTTGTAGAGCCAGAGAACTAGATCAGCAGAGCTGCTCTGCAGCATAAGAACTAGGTCAGCAGAGCTGCTCTAGAGCCAGAGAACCAGGGCAGCAGACCTGCTGTAGAGCCAGAGAAACCAGGTCAGCAGAGCTGCTTTAGAGAGAGAGAACCAGGTCAGCAGAGCTGCTTTAGAGCCAGAGAACCAGGTCAGCAGAGCTGCTCTAGCTGACACTGACTGACTGACACTGACTGACTGACTCTGACTGATTGACACTGACTGACACTGATTGACACTGACTGACTGACACTGATTGACTGACACTGACTGACACTGATTGACTGACACTGACTGACTGACACTGACTGACACTGACTGACTACTCTCTACTACTCTACTACTGACTCTCTACTACTCTCTACTACTCTCTCTCTACTACTCACTCTCTACTACTCACTCTCTACTACTCTCTACTACTCTACTACCCTCTACTACTCACTCTCTACCACTCACTCTCAACTACTCACTCTATACTACTCTACTACTCACTCTCTACTACTCACTCTACTACTTTCTACTACTTTCTACCACTCACTCTCTACTACTCTACTACTCACTCTCTACTACTCTCTACTACTCACTCGCTACTACTCTCTACTACTCACTCTCTACTACACTCTCTACTACTCTCTCTCTCTACTACTCTCTACTACTACTCTCTAATATTCACTCTCTACTACTCACTCTCTACTACTCTCTACTACTCACTCTACTGCTCTCTGCTGCTCTCTACCACTCACTCTCTACTACTCTACTACTCTCTCTCTACTACTCACACCCAACTACTCTCTCTCTACTACTCTCTACTACTCACTCTCTACTACTCACTCTACTACTCGCTCTCTACTACTCACTCTCCACTACTCACTCTCTACTACTCGCTCTCTACTACTCTCTACTACTCACTCTCTACTACTCTCTACTACTCTCTCTGCTACTGACTCTCTACTACTCACACTCTACTACTCTACTACTCTCTACTACTCGCTCTACGACTCACTCTCTACTATTCTCTACTACTCACTCTACTACTCTCTCCTACTCTCTACCACTCACTCTTTACTACTCTACTACTCACTCTCTACTACTCTCTCTCTACTACTCACTCTCTACTACTCATTCTACTACTCTCTACTACTCACTCTCTACTACTCTCTACTACTCACTCTGTACTACTCACTCTCTACTACTCTCTACTGCTCAATCTCCACTACTCATTCTCTACTACTTGCTCTCAACTACTCTCTACTACTTACTCTACTACTCACTCTCTACTACTCTACTACTCTCTCTACTTCTCACTCTCTACTAATCTCTCTCTACTACTCACTCTCTACTACTCTCTATTACTCACTCTCTACTACACACTCTCTACTACTTGCTCTCTGCTACTCGCTCTCTACTACTCTCTAGTACTCACTCTACTACTCACTCTCAACTACTAGTCACTCTCTACTACTCCACTACTCTCTACTACTCACTCTATACTACTCACTCTCTACTACTCTACTACTCTCTACTACTCTCTCTCTACTACTCACTCTCTACTACTCACCCTCTACTACTCTCTACTACTCACTCTCTACTACTCTCTACTACTCACTCTCTACTACTCTCTCTCTACTACTCTCTACTACTCACTCTCTACCACTCTCTACTACTCACTCTCTACTACTCTCTCTCTACTACTCTCTACTACTCACTCTTCTACTCACTCTCTAATACTCTCTACTACTCTCTCTCTGCTACTCACTCTCTACTACTCTCTACTACTCACTCTCTACTACTCACTCTCTACTACTCTCTACTACTCACTCTCTACTACCCTCTACTACTCTCTACTACTCACTCTACTACTCACTCTCTGCTACTCTCTACTATCCACTCTCTAATACTCACTCTCTTCTACTCACTCTCTACTACTCACTCTACTACTCTGAACTACTCACTCTCTGATACTTTCTCTACTACTCTCTACTACTCTCTTCTACTCACTCTCTACTCTCTATTACTCGCTCTCTACCTCTCTACCTCTCTCTACCTCTCTCTCTACTACTCTCTACCTCTCTACCTCTACCTCGCTACCTCTACACCTCTACCTATACACCTCTACCTATACACCTCTACCTCTCTGTACATGCACACATATGCACATATATATATGCATGATTAAGGCAGGTGATGCCGAAACGCGTAGCAATGGAGTGATAACATTAAATCTGTGAATCCAGCAAAAGTCGTTGGTGTCGGTATCCTTTCTTTTGTGGAAGATTGGAGTTGGTGGTTGATATATATATATGCATATGCATTTATATATATGTATGTAAAGCTACTGCCCACCAGGGAAGTCTGCTGCTGGTTTTCAAAGTGCATGTTTCAGTCTGCATGTCAGAATCTTTTAATTAAATGGAAGAGGATTTGAGAAGTCAAAATGTGCCCTAATCTTTCTTTCTGCAGCACTAATCATAATTTCTATGGCAAAATGAACCCCCTCATTTTGTTCCTTTGCAAATTAAATGTTTTAAGTGTTACAACTTTATTCCAATCAAGATGGCATCAGGTGTGCCATACTTTTGTCATAAGTATGACTGTTGGCGCTCTAGTTGTTCTTTAAAACACTCTGGGACATTCTGTCATTGAGCTATACTTGGGCTACATCTCAGTGATATTTGTGCTACATTTGGGCTCTTTTGTCTCTGGAGGCCATCTTGGGAGACTCATTTGTTTTGAAGTTTCCTAATTTCCTAATTTCCTCATTTACAACAGTCTCCTCAGTAGGAAATACTTTCGGGTTTTTTACTTTCATTCCATCAAGAAGGCATTCAGATGTGTCACACATTTGCCATAAATTCGGAATGTTAGCACTCTAGTTGCTTATTAGATCACTGTAGTAAAGCTACTGCTCACCAGGGAAGTCTGCTGCTGGTATTGAAAGTGCATGTTTCAGTCTGCATGTCAGAATTTTTTACTGAAATAGAAGAGGATTCGAGAAGTCACTCAAAATGTGCCCTAATTTTCTTTTTCCGCACTAATCATAATTACTATGGCAAAATGAACCTCCTCATTGTGTTCCTTTTAAATTAAACCACCACTCACTCTCTACTACTCACTCTCTACTACCCTCTACTACTCTCTCTCTACTACTCCCTCTCTACTACTCACTCTACTACTCTCTACTACTCACTCTCTACTACTCACTCTCTACTACTCTACTACTCTCTACTACTCTCTACTGCTCACTCTCTACTACTCACTCTCTACTACTCACTCTCTACTACTCTCTACTACTCACTCTACTACTCTCTACTACTCTCTACCACTCACTCTCTACTACTCTACTACTCACTATCTACTACTCTCTACTACTCTCTCTCTACTACTCACTCTCTACTACTACTCTCTACTACTCTCTCTCTACTATTCACTCTCTACTACTCAGTCTACTACTCACTCTCCACTACTCACTCTCTACTACTCACTCTCTACTACTCTCTACTACTCACTCTACTACTCACTCTCTACTACTCTACTACTCTCTACTACTCTCTCTGCTACTCACTCTCTACTACTCTCTACTACTCACTCTCTACTACTCTACTACTCTCTCTACTACTCACTCTCTACTACTCCCTACTACTCTCTCTCTACTACACACTCTCTACTACCTGATCTCTACTACTCACTCTACTACTCACTCTACTACTCACTCTACTACTCACTCTCTATTACTCCCTACTACTCACTCTACTACTCACTCTCTACTACTCTCTACTACTCACTCTCCACTACTCCACTACTCTCTACTAATCACTCTCTACTACTCACTCTGTCCTACTCTCTACTACTCACTCTCTGCTACTCACTCTCTACTACTCTCTACTACTCACTCTCTTCTACTCTCTCTCTCCTACTCCCTACTACTCACTCTACTACTCATTCTCTACTACTCGTTCTCTACTACTCTCTCTCTGCTACTCAGTCTCCACTACTCACTCTCTACTACTCACTCTCTAATACTCACTCTCTACTACTCTCTACTACTCACTCTCTACTACTCTCTACTACTCACTCTACTACTCACTCTCTACTACTCTCTACTACTCACTCTCTTCTACTCTCTCTCTACTACTCTCTACTACTCACTCTACTACTCATTCTCTACTACTCATTCTCTACTACTCTCTCTCTGCTACTCAGTGTCCACTACTCACTCTCTACTACTCTCTACTACTCACTCTACTTCTCACTCTCTACTACTCTCTTCTACTCACACTCTACTACTCACTCTACTACTCTCTCCTACTCACTCTCTGCTACTCTCTCTACTACTCTCTCTCTACTCTCTATTACTCATCCTCTACTCTCTACCTCTCTACCTCTCTCTACCTCTCTCTCTACTACTCTCTACCTCTACCTCTACATCTCTACCTCTACACCTCTACCTCTTCCTACTACTCTCTCTCTGCTACTCAGTCTCCACTACTCACTCTCCACTACTCACTCTCTACTACTCACTCTCTAATACTCACTCTCTACTACTCTCTACTACTCACTCTCTACTACTCTTTACTTCTCACTCTACTACTCACTCTCTACTACTCTCTACTACTCACTCTCTTCTACTCTCTCTCTACTACTCTCTACTACTCACTCTACTACTCAGTCTCTACTACTCATTCTCTACTACTCTCTCTCTGCTACTCAGTGTCCACTACTCACTCTCTACTACTCTCTACTACTCACTCTACTTCTCACTCTCTACTACTCTCTTCTACTCACTCTCTACTACTCACTCTACTACTCTCTCCTACTCACTCTCTGCTACTCTCTCTACTACTCTCTACTACTCTCTCTGTACTCTCTATTACTCATCCTCTACTCTCTACCTCTCTACCTCTCTCTACCTCTCTCTCTACTACTCTCTACCTCTACCTCTACATCTCTACCTCTACACCTCTACCTCTCTACCTCTCTCTACACGCACACATATGCACATATATGCATTTATATATATGTATGTGTATATATATATATACATACATATATAAACATATATATAATCTGCATATCTATATAAATACAAATATAAATGCATGCATACATATACATATATGCATGTTATGTACATGAAATTTTGAAAAACACTAATAAAAGCAAAGCTAAAAAGCCGCCTAATTACAAACAGAATTGCTTTAACTTAAACGAGGGCGAGACCTATTGCATTTTCAATGCTTGTTTACTTTGGTTCCATCAAGAAGGCATTCAGATGTGACATATTTGCCATACATTCTGAATGGTAGCACTCTAGTTGCTCATTAGATCACTCTAGTAAAGCTACTGCTCACCAGGGAAGTCTGCTGCTGGTATTCAAAGTGCATGTTTCATTCTGCATGTCCGAACTTTTTAATGAAATAGAAGAGGATTGGAGAAGTCGAAATGTGCCCTAATTTTTCTTTCTGCAGCATTAATCATACTTTCTATGGCAAAATGAACCCCCTCATTGTGTTCCTTTGCAAATTAAATGTTTTAAGTGTTACCACTTTATTCCAATCAAGATGGCTTCAGGTGTGCCATTCTTTTGTCATAAGTAAGACTGTTAGCGCTCTAGTTGTTCTTTAAAACACTCTGGGATTTCTGTCATTGGGCTATACTTGGGCTACATCTCGGTGATATTTGTGCTACATTTGGGCTCTTTTGTCTCTGGTGGCCATCTTGGGAGACTCATTTGTTTTGAAGTTTCCTAATTTCCTAATTTCCTCATTTACAACAGTCTCCTCAGTAGGAAATACTTTCGGGTTTTTTACTTTCATTCCATCAAGAAGGCATTCAGATGTGTCACACATTTGCCATAAATTCGGAATGTTAGCACTCTAGTTGCTTATTAGATCACTGTAGTAAAGCTACTGCTCACCAGGGAAGTCTGCTGCTGGTATTGAAAGTGCATGTTTCAGTCTGCATGTCAGAATTTTTTACTGAAATAGAAGAGGATTCGAGAAGTCACTCAAAATGTGCCCTAATTTTCTTTTTCAGCACTAATCATAATTACTATGGCAAAATGAACCTCCTCATTGTGTTCCTTTTAAATTAAACTGCTCACTCTCTACTACTCACACGCTACTACTTTCTACTACTCACTCTCTACTACTCTCTCTCTACTACTCTCTACTACTCTCTACTACTACTCTCTACTACTCACTCTCTACTACTTTCTACTACTCACTCTACTGCTCTCTACCACTCACTCTCTACTACTCACTCTCTACTACCCTCTACTACTCTCTCTCTACTACTCCCTCTCTACTACTCACTCTACTACTCTCTACTACTCACTCTCTACTACTCACTCTCTACTACTCTACTACTCTCTACTACTCTCTACTGCTCACTCTCTACTACTCACTCTCTACTACTCACTCTCTACTACTCTCTACTACTCACTCTACTACTCTCTACTACTCTCTACCACTCACTCTCTACTACTCTACTACTCACTATCTACTACTCTCTACTACTCTCTCTCTACTACTCACTCTCTACTACTACTCTCTACTACTCTCTCTCTACTATTCACTCTCTACTACTCAGTCTACTACTCACTCTCCACTACTCACTCTCTACTACTCACTCTCTACTACTCTCTACTACTCACTCTACTACTCACTCTCTACTACTCTACTACTCTCTACTACTCTCTCTGCTACTCACTCTCTACTACTCTCTACTACTCACTCTCTACTACTCTACTACTCTCTCTACTACTCACTCTCTACTACTCACTCTCTACTACTCCCTACTACTCTCTCTCTACTACACACTCTCTACTACCTGCTCTCTACTACTCACTCTACTACTCACTCTACTACTCACTCTACTACTCACTCTCTATTACTCCCTCCTACTCACTCTACTACTCACTCTCTACTACTCTCTACTACTCACTCTCTACTACTCCACTACTCTCTACTAATCACTCTCTACTACTCACTCTGTCCTACTCTCTACTACTCACTCTCTGCTACTCACTCTCTACTACTCTCTACTTCTCACTCTCTTCTACTCTCTCTCTCCTACTCCCTACTACTCACTCTACTACTCATTCTCTACTACTCGTTCTCTACTACTCTCTCTCTGCTACTCAGTCTCCACTACTCACTCTCTACTACTCACTCTCTAATACTCACTCTCTACTACTCTCTACTACTCACTCTCTACTACTCTCTACTACTCACTCTACTACTCACTCTCTACTACTCTCTACTACTCACTCTCTTCTACTCTCTCTCTACTACTCTCTACTACTCACTCTACTACTCATTCTCTACTACTCATTCTCTACTACTCTCTCTCTGCTACTCAGTGTCCACTACTCACTCTCTACTACTATCTACTACTCACTCTACTTCTCACTCTCTACTACTCTCTTCTACTCACACTCTACTACTCACTCTACTACTCTCTCCTACTCACTCTCTGCTACTCTCTCTACTACTCTCTCTCTACTCTCTATTACTCATCCTCTACTCTCTACCTCTCTACCTCTCTCTACCTCTCTCTCTACTACTCTCTACCTCTACCTCTACATCTCTACCTCTACACCTCTACCTCTTCCTACTACTCTCTCTCTGCTACTCAGTCTCCACTACTCACTCTCCACTACTCACTCTCTACTACTCACTCTCTAATACTCACTCTCTACTACTCTCTACTACTCACTCTCTACTACTCTTTACTACTCACTCTACTACTCACTCTCTACTACTCTCTACTACTCACTCTCTTCTACTCTCTCTCTACTACTCTCTACTACTCACTCTACTACTCAGTCTCTACTACTCATTCTCTACTACTCTCTCTCTGCTACTCAGTGTCCACTACTCACTCTCTACTACTCTCTACTACTCACTCTACTTCTCACTCTCTACTACTCTCTTCTACTCACTCTCTACTACTCACTCTACTACTCTCTCCTACTCACTCTCTGCTACTCTCTCTACTACTCTCTACTACTCTCTCTGTACTCTCTATTACTCATCCTCTACTCTCTACCTCTCTACCTCTCTCTACCTCTCTCTCTACTACTCTCTACCTCTACCTCTACATCTCTACCTCTACACCTCTACCTCTCTACCTCTCTCTACCTCTCTCTACACGCACACATATGCACATATATGCATTTATATATATGTATGTGTATATATATATATACATACATATATAAACATATATATAATCTGCATATCTATATAAATACAAATATAAATGCATGCATACATATACATATATGCATGTTATGTACATGAAATTTTGAAAAACACTAATAAAAGCAAAGCTAAAAAGCCGCCTAATTACAAACAGAATTGCTTTAACTTAAACGAGGGCGAGACCTATTGCATTTTCAATGCTTGTTTACTTTGGTTCCATCAAGAAGGCATTCAGATGTGACATATTTGCCATACATTCTGAATGGTAGCACTCTAGTTGCTCATTAGATCACTCTAGTAAAGCTACTGCTCACCAGGGAAGTCTGCTGCTGGTATTCAAAGTGCATGTTTCATTCTGCATGTCCGAACTTTTTAATGAAATAGAAGAGGATTGGAGAAGTCAAAATGTGCCCTAATTTTTCTTTCTGCAGCATTAATCATACTTTCTATGGTAAAATGAACCCCCTCATTGTGTTCCTTTGCAAATTAAATGTTTTAAGTGTTACCACTTTATTCCAATCAAGATGGCTTCAGGTGTGCCATTCTTTTGTCATAAGTAAGACTGTTAGCGCTCTAGTTGTTCTTTAAAACACTCTGGGATTTCTGTCATTGGGCTATACTTGGGCTACATCTCGGTGATATCTGTGCTACATTTGGGCTCTTTTGTCTCTGGTGGCCATCTTGGGAGACTTGTTATGAAGTTTCCTAATTTCCTCATTTACTACAGTCTCCTCAGTAGGCATACTGAGGAGACTGTAGCAAATCCTCTGCTGATGACGTCAGATATTACATCACTGTATTTAGACACTTATTTACCCATGTCTTCTTCCATTAATCTTTAGCTATACATATATTACAAATATTTATTTTTCAGAAAGACACATATGTCATCAGTGATGTAATATCTGACGTCATCAGCAGAGGATTGCGGTGGCGTGAGTTATAGTTGCCTGCACTAACTATAACGGAGGAATTTCGTTGTTTTTTTACGAGTGAAATGTCCAGCTAACTATAACCTGTGTGAAACCTATGGTTTTTTAAGTGAATTTGCAAGTATTTTTTAAATGCTAATTCGTATCTATAACGTGTGTGAAACCTATGGTTTTTTCAGTGAATTTCAAAGGTTTTTTAAATGCTAATTTATGTATGTATTTTTAATTTTTTTTATGGGATTTTTAGCGTGCGCGCACGGTGCGCGAACCTCGCTTAATTTTCCATAAAAAACTATAAAAAATGTTTACGTGTGTATTTTCAGCGTGCGCGCACAGTGCGCGCACTCCGCGATTTTTCGAAATAAAATCTTTTTTTTGCCCTTGGGGTTCCTTCTGGGACCCCCTGACAAAAGCTAGGGGGTCAGGAACTGTCCACCCTGCCCCCTTTTCACGTTCTCCACCTTTGTTTTTCACCCCCTCAGACTGCGAGAGACAAAATGGCGGCCGACACTTCCTGGTATCGACCGATTCGAATGTTTACCGACAACTAACAACCAATCAGAATTGCGCTCGCGCGCGGCAGGGTGCGCGCACTGTGTGCGCACGGTGCGCGCGTATATATATTTATATGCTTTTAAATACTATTTTCTCAGGAAATACTGAACAGATTTACACGAGACCTTCAAAAGGCACTTCCTTGACCTTATGGCTACCTCTCTGCCAAATTTCACGTAATTCTGTTCAGCCGTTCGGGCTGTACCTTCGACTAAAGGTCCTATGGAAAAATCATGGGGAAAACGCGTTTTGGGACCCCCCCTTTTTCTCGGCCCCTGCTTGACGAATCACCCCGAGACTTTCAGGGTAGGAGCTGAATGGAGCGCCCCATTTGTTTTGAAAATTTTGCGAAAATTCGTCAACCGGCGCCAAAGTTATTCAAAATAGAATTTTGAGATTTCCTATGGAAACTAGGTTGTAACTATAACTATCTACTGGCAGCCAGTAGGTAGTTATAGTTATAGTTAGGACCTAGATCTCATAAGGAATAACATTGTTTATTTTTGGCGCCGATTTATGAATCTTCACTACATTTTCAAAACATTTACTTTAGTTAGTTTACCTGGTGTGTTAAGAGTTTTGGGGTGATCCGTCAAGTGGGGCTGAGAAAATAGGTGGGGTCCCAAAACTAGTTTTCTCTATGCATTTTCCCATAGGGATTTTGAACACAACTACATTATTTTCACAGAGCCTTTGCTTTGATCTCTTCCCAACCCTTTGAACTGAAAAAGAACACTCTGTAGCTCTATCCCACAAGACAGATAGTTCAGTAGTTAGTTGGGAGGGTGGCTGTAGGTGAGTTCCAGAAAGATGTGTATAGGCTAATTTCCTGAATGAGTCACAGCTTAAGTAAACTTTGCATCCTTGCACAAACTAGGCATATGGAAAAACAGTAGTAGAAATATTTTTGCTGAACTGTAACTCTGACAGTAACTTACTTATTGAGAGTTGGAATGACTGAAGACACGCTTCATTTTGTGTGCTTTAGTTGGTGATAGTTGTTGTGCTGAGTTTATTGTCTTCAGAGGTACACAATTGGGTCTTTGAAAGACCGACAGGCTATACACATAGATGCCCAGAGAAATGTGCCAATAGTGAATCAGTAGAAATTAAGAAAATGCTGTATGAAGATACATGAATTAATCCTAATCACTGTAATGCGCTTTGGGTGCATTGCATTCTACTATTAGCTAACAATACTAGTACAGACAGGCCTCTAATGGTGAAGGGAGGACAGGGGCAGTCAATTGGATGGACATTCATAGTTTTGCAAGTTTGTGCATGTTACAGTGTGTTAATGTGTATATGAACCTCGTGGTGTCCCACCAGAATGTTACTCTTTCTCTTTGGCAGCCCCCTGACATCGGAACACCCCTTGCATACAGTATATGTGACATAAGGAGCCATTCTACCATGATAGACCCTGACAAAATGCTGGTCATTACTGGCACAGAACGAGCAACATGCTGTTATGAAACTCATGCCTTCAATAATGGTAGCCCTGGCATAATAGTAGCCATTCTTAGCATATTGTCAACGTCCTTGAAAGTACCAAGTTTATCTCTAGCATCTAGGCCAGGCAATGGGTAATAGTGTGACACTTCAGTGCCACAACTGGATGAAGCCGATGGGCTCCTCTAGGGATGTCCAAGCATTCTGATGGATATGCCATTTGATGGCTCTCGCCTCTTTGGTGGCAAAGCAGGTTCGGCCCTTGAACAGTTCAAAGAAAGCAAGGCTCCAGCACGACCACTAGGTCTTTCTGCCCCACCAGACAATTCTAACTGCAATTTTGCCCTCCCTGTGAACTTTGGTTGAAGTTTTGCCAATGCAAGACCCCTCCAGCAGATCAGAAGATCTTTCAGCCCTTTTGTGAACGAGGCTGCAGTTTAGAAAGATAATGCCCAAGACAAAACGGACAACATGCAGCTCATTTCCCTGCCCATACTGTATCAGCAGCTGCAATACTACTTTAATGCGCCCTTGCCAGCACAGAACTGCCCTGTTAGAGACAGGAGCGGATATTTTCTCCAAGGTAGTAGGCCTTCACTTCAGCCAAGTGAGTCCTCCAAATTATCCCTCAGGCTAATCCCTTTCATTTCTTTTCACGCCGCTGCACTTCCCACCACCATCAGGATGGTTGATGGAGGACCACCTGTCAATCTTGCAGAAGGAGGTGCAAGCCCTTGTTGCCAAAGGGGCCATAGAGAGGGTTCCCGGCTAAGAAGTAGGAATTGGATTTTACTCCCATTACTTCCTTCTGCCGGGGAAAGATGGATGCCTTCATCTTATTTTAGATCTTTGCCATCTCTACACTTCCCTTCAGAAAGACAAATTCAAGATGATTACACTAGCCCAAGTCCTTTCTGCCCTAGACACCGGAGACTCAGTGGTGGTGTTGGGCCCACAGGACATCTATTTCCCTGTCCTGAAGGCCCACAGATGCTACCTGGGGTTCAAAGTGGGCAAGGAGCATTTTCAGTTTGCAGTGCTCCCTTTTGGCCTCACAAGTGACCCCGGGCGTTCACAAAAGCCGAAATGCCAGTGGTCGAAGCACACCTTTGGAGGTCGGGGTACAAGTCTTCTCCCATATGGATGAATGGCGGCTAGAGGTGGGCTCGACCCGGGCAGTTGTCAACCACCTTGAGATCATAGCAAACCTCCTAACATCTCTGGGGTATGCCAAAGTCACATCTGAATCCTTCGCAGACGCTCCTGTTCATCTGAGCTTTTATGGATGCAGTACGGTTTCAAGCCTTTACCCCAGAGTAGAGTGCCCAGGACATTTGGGCTATGATTTAGATGTTTCAGCATCTATCCTGGATCTCAGCGGGATGACTCTGAGGCATTTGGGATTGTTTGCCTCCTGCATCCTGCTGGTCAAACATACCAGATGGCCCATGCAGGCTTTGCAGTGGGAACTCAAGTTCCAGTGGGCACAGCATAAGAGGAATCTGTCAGAATATATCCAGATTTCAGAGGAGACTGTGAAAGATCTGCAGTGGTGGCTACTGGGCTGTGGTTGGGTCAGTGGTAGACCTCTCTCCCTACCTCATCCACATGTAACAATTGTGACAAATGAATTGCTTTTTTACATGTTAGGGAGGCCATCTGGGAGAAGGGGAGATCAGAGGCTTCTGATCTCTGGTGGAGACTCAACTCCACATCCATTTGTTGGAGATAAGTGTGAGGAGGGCTGGTGCAGATGCTCATGGACAACACAAGCTCCATGTGGTATTACAGCAAACAGGTCTGGGTGGGGTCTTGGATGCTATGTCAGTAGACTCTATGCCTCCAGAAATGGCTGGGCTGCCAGGGAATTTATCAGGTGGTGACCCCCTGGCGGAATCTCTTAAGGCCAGAAGGGACAAACTCAGCTGCTGTCCTTTGGGGATCACGACTGGCAGTTGTGCCTGGAGGTAGTACAGGGCATCTTCCTCTAATGAGAGAACCCTAGCACAGTCTTTTCGCCACTGCCAAGAATGTACAATGTCAGCACTTTTTCACAATTGGGTTTCCAAGGCAATTCTCTCTAAGAGATACTTTCCATCTAGGGTGGAGCTCAGGACTCCTGTATGCCTTCCTGGTTTTGCCTCTCCTGCCTCAAATTCAAAAGAAGTTTAGGAATGACTAGTCCCAAGTCACACTAGTTATACCAGATTGGGCCAGGAGATTGTGGTACCCAGAGCTCCTGAACATGAGCATCTGCCCCCCTCAACCCCTCTCTATTCCCCCCAATCAAGCTGCCGCTTCGGAAAGATTTTCTGTTTTAGCTGCAGGGCAAGTTCCTGGACCCAGGCCTGCACAATTTGCATTTTCATGCTTGGAAATTGAGCAGCAACAGTTGACCTCTTTTGACCTTCCTCCTGAGGTAGTTGATGCCATTTTTGCAGTGAGACATTCCGCCACAAAATCGGTGTACACCAGTCATTGAGATAAATTTGTGACTGGTGTGGCAGCCAACAAATTGACACACTATAAACCAAGTTGCCTGAACTTTGGCTATTTGTTTGTCGTTAGCACAGCAAGGGCTTGCCTTGTCCACTCTTCAAGGCTACTTATTCTCTCTGCTTTCTTTTGGTTGCCATATCAGCCTTCTTTATGTGAGTTACCTATTGTGATGACATTTTTTAAAGGTTTGCAAAATGTGATTCCCCAATATGCTTTGTCATGCCTTAGTGAGACTTGAACTTAGCTGTCACTTTTTTATTGTCACCCCTTTTGAGCTGCTGCAAATTTGTACATTAAGACTCCTGAGGTCCAAAACGGTCTTGTGCATCGTCATAACATCAGTTGGTTAAATTAATGACTTGGTTTGGCACCCAGCAAATTCACTCACTGTGAATCAAGTTGTCTGATGTTTTGTTATTCTGTCCCTGGCACAGCAAGGGCTTGCCTTGTGCACTGAAAAAAAGCTAGTGAGCTGCTCTTTCAGTTTTTTTGCAGTTGGCGAATCAGCCTTTTTAAATTTAAGTCACCTGTTGTGATGAGATTTTTTCAAAGGGTTGCAACATTTATTTTCGGCAACATACTCTGTGATGCCTCAGTGGAACTTGAACCTAGTTGTGGATTTTTTGATGTGCACCCCTTTTGAGCTGCTGCCCAGTTGTCCATCAACACTCCTGACGTTAAAAATGGCCCTTCTCATTGCCGTATCACTTTTGAGGCATATGAGTGAGCTGTAGGCTTATTCTGTCAACCCACCTTATACTACTTTTCCCAGATAAGTTGGTGTTGAGTACCCGATCTTCCTTTCCAGCGAAAGACGTCCCTCCATTTCATGTCAGGCAGGTATCACTCTTCTGGCATTCTTTGCCGCAGCTTATCATTCAAAGAAGGAAGAGAAACTTCATTGTTTAGACCCAAAGAGGGCACTTAGCTTTTCTATTGATTACACCAAATAACATTGCATAAACAATCAACTCTTTGAGAGTTTCACTGGGGCAAAGAAGGACATGTCAGTGTAAAAGTGGACCATCTCCCAATGGATTGCTCGCTGCATCAAGATCTGTTACACACTGGTGAAGAAGCAGCCTCCAGGGGGTTTATGGGCTTATTTCACCAGAGCTAAGGCTACTACCATTGTGCTAGCACAAGGAGTTACTGTTTTGGACATTTGTCAGGCAGCTACATGGGCATTGGTACATATATTCACAAAACACTACTGCCTGGACAATCAGGTCGTTGAGAGGGTTATTTTGCCCTGTTAGTCTTGCAAGACTTTTTGGGTTGAGCAAGTTTACACACTCACCACCTGGAGATATTCTGCTATGGTGTCTATTCACAGGGTGAGGAATCTGTGAATCTTAGAAGCATTCCTCAGAAGAACAAGTTTCTTACCTCTGTAACAATCTTTCTGGTGGATACTCCATCCAACTGTAGATTCCTCATCAACCCTCCCACCTCCCCATTCTGTGTATTGGGATTTTTTTTTTTTACCATCTAAGAAGGTCTCAATCTAGAGATCTGCACACCGGTCATGCCAATCTGCTAATAGGCACTGCATCTGGGGGTGGGACAGTGTAAGAAAGCAACTGATGTCAGAGCACATGGGTGGCGGGTTATAAGCAGCTCCACTCATCAGGTCCAAAGCAGAACGTCTGCATAACAACACCTACTGGTGCACAGAAATACTGTTTTAAAGTTTCTGGATCCAGTCTGACACCTGGGGAATATTCACAAAGTGCGGAATCCACAGTTAGGTTTGAGAATCCACCAGAATGATTACTACCGAAGGTAAGTAACTTGTTCTTATGGAACATATGAATTTAAGGGTAATCAGCACTAAAACCACTTCACAGTTAATCCCTTTCAGTTCACTGTCAGTGCACAGACAGGTCACATGTTGGTGGGTGTAGAGGTGTGATGAATAATTTAATTTGGTAAATGAATTTGTTTTTTAAAGCTACAGTCCGATTTAACATTTTAAACGCTAAAGCTTACCTTTCTTGGATTCATATCAATTTCATTATACTTATATTTAGTTCACAGCTGGCATTAATTAATATTTTATTAAAGAAAGTTTAACAATATTTCACCCTTAACAATTAAAGTGATCTGCGTTTTTTCTTGCATTGGCAGCTTCTAAGATCTTATGCCACATTGACCCATCCTGAGATAGTAATTACTTTAACTACAAACAATCCTCTTAAAAGCCGTTTAGTTGGCTTTTGTGCTTTTTAAACAGTTTCTCTCACTCTTTTACATATATAAAGGGGCTCTCAAATCACTTTTTCCTTTCTGCTTTCTGATTATTGCCTTCTACTGACAAGCATTGGCAAAGCCAATAGGTCTCACCTATGTGTGAGCAATCGGCTTTGCCAATGTCTTTTAGTCAGGTTGTACAGGAGTGTGGCTTCTGTTCAGCCTTGATAAAAGTGTGCGGTGTGCCGCAGAGGAGAGTGGCATAGTGCAGACTGGCATGGAGTGTAGTGGTGTAGAGTAGTGTAGAGTGTAGTGAAGTGGCAGAGAGTAGAATGGCTTGGTGTCGAGTGGCATTGAGTGGGGCAACATACGGTAGAGTGGCGTATAGAAGACTGCTTTGGGTACAGTGGCACAGACAGGAGTGGTGAAGAGTGGCATGCAGTAAAGTGGCATAGGGTAAAGTAGAGTGGAATAGAGTACAGTGGCATAGACTAGAGTGGTGTACAGTGGAGTGGCGTAGAGTGAAGTGGCTTACATTAGAGTGGCGTATAGGAGGGAGGCATAGTGTAGTGTAGAGTAAATTGGCATAGACTGGAGTGGCATAGAGTGGTGAGTGACATGGAGTAGAATGGGACAGGCTGGAGTGGCATAGTGTAGAGTGGCATAGAGCGGAGTGGTGTATAGTAGAGTAGCAGAGAGTGGTGTAGAGGACAGTGGCATGGAGTGCTGTACAGTGGAGGGGTGTATAGTAGAGTAGCATACATTAGAGAGTCATTGCATAGAGTAGAGTGGCATAGAATGGAGTAGCATAGACTGTTATAGAGTAGAGTGGCAAAGAGTAGAGTGGCATAGAATGAAATGACGTAGAGTGGCATAAAGTGGAGTGGCATAGAGTGGGGCAGCATGGAGTGAAGTTGCTTAGAGTAGAGTGGCATAGAGTAGAGTTGTATAGAGTTAAGTGGGGTAGAGTGGAATGGATTGGCATAGAGTGCAGTGGCATAGAGTAAAGTGGCCAAGAGCAGAGTGGCATAGAGTAACATTGTGTAGAGCAGAGTGGCGTAGAGTGGAGTGGCATAAAGTAGACTGGCACATAAAAGAGTGGTTTATATTGGAGTAGAGTGGCCTAGAGTGGAGTGGTGTGCAATGGCATTGTGTGAAGTCGAGAGGTGTAGATCAGAGTGGTGCAGAGTAGACTGGAGTGGCGTACAGTGACGTAGAGTGGTTTAAGGTAGAGTGGCATAGAGTAGATTGGTGTAGAGTAGAGTGGCATGGAGTAGAGTGGTAAAGAATGATGTGAAGTGGCACAGAGTGGAATGGCATAGAGTTGCATAGAGTAGAGTAGTGTACGGTAGAGTGGCATAGAGTGCCGTAGAGTAGTGTGGTGTGGAGTGGCTTGAAGTGGCATGGCGCGCCATTGAGTGAAATGGAGGGGCATTGAGCAGAGTGCCGTAGAATAGAGTGGCATGGAGTAGCGTAGAGAGGTGTGAAGTCACTTGAAGTGGCATGGAATGCTGTAGAGTGGAATGGAGTGGCATATAGAGGCAGAGAGTAGAGTGGCATGTAGTGGCATTGAGTGGTGTGGAGTGGTGTTGGGGAGAGCGGCACCAAGTAGAGCGGCATAGAGTAGAGTGGCATAGAGTGGCATAGTCTGGAGTGGCAAAGAGTGCCATTGAGTAGAGTGGTGTAGAGTGGAATGGAGTGGCACAGAGTAGAGTAGAGTGGCATAGAGTGGTGTGGTGTAGGGTAGAGTGGCGAGGTGGCATAGCCAGAAGTGGCATAGAGTAGAGTGGAGTGGAGGTGTGTAGAGATGATTAGAGTAGAGTACCTGTAAGTAACTAAAGCAGTGGTCTTCAATCTGTAGGGCGTGACCTCCAGGGGGCCTGTGGCATAATGGGAAGGGGGGCACAAATTCCTCAACCTCACTTCTGCCTGGAATCCAAAATGTTTGCTCTACATTGTTTTTAAAAAAAGGCATCCGTCTTGGACGGTAAATTCTAATAGTTAAAAGGCTTCTGCTGGATTGTCATTCAGGGACTCTTCTGTGCTGTGAAACTGAAGCTGGGCAGACAGCTAAACACACCTTTCTACCAGTGTGCTGTTCGCCTTAAAGAAATGCAAATGTGCGCAACAAGTTATTCTGCAAACGCAAAGACAATCTGAAAACGATGACAAAGATGTATTCTTTTTGAGTAGTAGTGCAAGGAGTAAACAACTAAACTGTGAAGTGTGCGCTTTTAATTGCCAATATATTTACATAGCACTTACTATTCGTGAGGAGGTGTTGAAGGGACAGTTATGTAAAACAAAATTGCATTACGTTCGGTCTGGGTATTGCTAAAATCTATATTTTGGAAGCACCATTTTATCGTAAAACATTTTGCGCATTTGTAACATTCTGTCTTATAGTGTGTATAATGCAAGTATAAAATAATGACTTGCATATTCACAGTGCTTTCTGTCACAGACTGTGACCTTTCAGCACTAAAAATACACAAGTCACTATTCTCCACTGCACCAACCCAAGATTTTATTATGTGGCTTCTGGTTACACACAGACTTTTGCAGTGCATTAACTAATAGAGGTTTCATTATGTCCTATAGTGCATTTTCCACTTAGTAACAACTTTTTAAATGTATTTATTTTTCATTTAAGCTGCCCGTTATTTTATATGAAACTACCTGACGGTCGAACGACCTAAAAAACATACAGAATATATATTTTTAACAACCTTTGACCCCGTTCCCATGGTCAGACAAGTGTCTGTTTTCATAATGTTAAAAATAAAAACCTTTTTAGAAAAACTGTATGAAAGAAGATTAAGGGATTACTTTTGCCCCTGAAATTAAAGAAAGCTTCCTACTTGGACCTTACAATTCAACATTAATGATTGTAAATGGTATGTTTTAATTATGAGAAATGATGTTCAGCAACCTCCAATTCCATGCACCTGTGAAAGCCAAGCCGTCAGCATCCCATGAAATATAGTATGGTTATCCTCGAATGCCATGCATTAAAGTTGCAGCCCATGCATTACAGCCATTATACCCAGGGCCGCTGTAATTATGTGATTGTGTGGCGATTTTAGTATAATTGTAGATTTGCCACATTTGCCACATAATCCATCATCTGCCGCATAATCTGCTGATTTAAAAAATAAAAAAAAGATTACTCAAACGATTCAAAAGATATAAAGAGCAACAACATGTGTTGCTGTGCAGTAAAAAGACGTTTGCAAAGCTGGACTGGTCACCTTTTTATTTATTTTTGCTATATTTGGGTGTTAAACTGGTACTAATGAGGCACACCCAAAGATTGACCGCTTCTCTGGAGAAAAACAGGCACACCCATAACATCAGTTCAAAAAGTGTTATCAACCAAATAAGTTTTGTCAAATTATGTTTTGTTTGTGAAACATAAAGTGCTGATGTGCATTTTGGGTAATTCTTTTTGGAGACTTTTTGTTTGAAGTATGTGGTAAGCCTCTAACACCGAACCACAGTCACCCACAAATCTTTGGTTTGCTAAAAACTGTTTAATATTATTTCCTTACCATAAAAAGATAATGATGAGTACCAGGTTCTAGAAATTTTGTCAGGAGGGGTCTTTAGGCATAACACATTTTGACAGGTGGGTCTCAGCATTAAAAAGTTTGAAGATCTCTGGACAAAAGCATCAATAGAGATGCAAGCTAGGGTGAAAGCAACATCAAGAAGAAGCTGTATGTTTGTGTTAAAAGTCGGAAAGCACATTCCAGGTCGAGAACTAATACTGAAACACTCATAAAAGCATTTTGCAACACAGACAGTAAAAGATTCTACTTACAAATCAGTGGTGCAGCAAGGTTGGGTCCTAATGTTAGGTAGGGAATTGGCCCCCACACATATCAAGTGTGGGAAACGGGCAAATTCGAGCCTCCAGGTTCCTAAAGGGGTTTCTGCCAGACTAAAATGTTAGAAAGAAAAGTTAGGCAAACGGGCAATTTTAGCAGCCCAATTTTCCAAAGAAATTGGTTGCCAGCATAGGCATTAAAGGAAGCTTTAAATAATCTAGGGATACCGTTTGACTAGTCTTCCTTTTATTTTCCTACTCTGCCACTTCGAAGAACATTCTTAGTCATATAATACTGGGAATAAACTACATGGTAAAATGTTGCTTCATGAAAATTCTATATTCAAATTTGATATTGGTTATTTAGATGCCTTGTATTGCATTATGCTATAACAACAAACACAGTAAAGCCAAGCATTTACAACCATCCTTTCACTTAGACTAACTGTCTTTCATCTCTCTTTTCTTTTTCACTATTACTTTTTTATGCTCTCTCGGAGAGACTGTACTTCACAAAACCTTGCAATGTGCTCTAAAAAAGAGGGGTGTATTTTCAAATGGAAACAGCCATTAAGTACATACCTGCTTTGTAAAGGTATGCGAAAAGGAAATGTTTGACGGTCTTCAAACTTTTTAATTCAGTGCCCTCCCCAGTGGGGAAAAGAAATCATAGTGCCCCCCTCAGAATTTTTCACAGTTATTCTATCAAATTGGCAATTTTTAAATATGTCTAGACTGATTTAAACAATGCAGTTAAGTTCTGTTACCCTTTAAAAAATGCAATCAAATACATGATAGCCAAACATACTATTCTGGTCAGGCATGCCTTACTAACGTGTAAAAGTGTTCAGAGTGTGATTATTAGAAGTGGGGGTAGAGTTCTGAAGAATATTTGGAATTCCTTTCCTTTTGACAGATACTCCCAGCAAAGATATAAATGACAACATTTTTTAGTTATAGCCCATTACAGAGCAGCTTACTGCCTCTCAGTTTTCCTCGTTTAAAACAAAGTGCTGTTATTAGCATAATGTTTCTTTTTGCCAAGAGCCATGACCCTCCCTGGGATCACTTGAGTCCCCGCATCTAGGTTCAACTTTTGAGGAAAAGGAGCATGTAAAAGTCAACCAATAAGTTTCTTTCCAAAATTCAAAGAATGGTAATCTTCATTCCATAACTCTTTTCAGTCCTCATTCAACAAATAATCACTTGGGAGTCTTGTGTTTCTTAATGTGGATCCAAATTTTAATCGATCATTGCTTTCCATTAGAAGTAGTTAACGCAGCCCAGTCAACACGTTTCATCCCTATGGACATCATCAGGGCTGTAAATCAAAACATATATATCAATCATCTGAATTTTGACCTAACAATATTCATGTCTACCAATATACAACGTTCTCCCTTTTAATACATCAAGCTAACCAGAATCCCCCACAAGCCCCCTACCTATACACACTCTAATATAGACAATATGTCCAGTGACATCTTAGTGACATATTGCTATACATTAAACAGCATATTCAATTATCTATATAACATCCAAATTTATTTCAATCACCATTGGAAAATGACTTCTCATTTTATCCTGAGGATCCCCTGTTTCTACCAACTCTGGTGTGCTTTCATCTTTTCCACCACACCCTCAATGATCGGGTCCCACCTTTTAGTGATAAAGAACCCCTGTCTGTGTATTCCACAATACTTTACTCACTCCGCTTAAAGGATCAAATTTCCCATTTCCAACTGTAAGCAAATATTAATAATCATTACCTCAAAATCATGCTTCAGTCAGAATACTCTGTTATTCCTTCAGTTGTATATGTCAAGGTGCAGCCCAATTCACATAAAGCCATGATCCCTCGTTTTCATGGATAACTATAATAAAAGAGATGCTAATTCAAACCCAGTTGGTGTCTAGTTACGTCAGAACACTGTCCTTTCACCCGAATTTACCAACGGTCATACCTGCTCTGCCCATTCCATATCGTAACAAAAATTGTCCAGTCATCCCTATTGTATGAAAATTCATCCAGTCATCCCACTATCCTCTTTTCAAAAAATATTATCATTCAACCCCATGGATTGTTTTATAAACAATTTGCTCCAACAAATATCCCTCCAAAAAACAAGGCTATTAATGTCCTTTCAGCATCCCCTTAATGTTCAATCTCAATAGATCCTCTACAACAGCACCAGAACAACTACATACCTTGTTGTCAGTCCATAGCCCTTGTTCATCGTGACCTCCTGACTGCTGCTCCTCATGAAACCATCAGGTAAACGCTTAGCCATAGCCTTCAATCCCCCCTTATTTAAGCTGTTTTTCCACCCAATCACAAATCACCATGTTTTTGCTGCAAAAAAAGTTCCCTATCTGATCCTCTCCCTCCAGAGCCAATCAAAAACCTCAATTACTATCCCCTCATTATATTAGCTATGCACCGTCTTTCCAGCTACTAGCTGCCTTTATTAAAATTGATTGTCCACCCAAACACAAACCAGCATGTGACAGCTGAGTGAAAGTTCCCTATCTCATTCTCTCCCTAAGTAGCCAATCAGAGACCTAGAGTACAATCCCCGCATTAATTTAGTCTGTTAGTCATCTATCCTGGCTGAAAAATTGTATCTCCACTCCCACAACATGCACACATTGCCCTCATTCTTGCTTTCAATCAGCAAATCTCAAACTATTTTTATAACTGTTAAATGTCTCCTCAATCCTCAGTTTCCATCATGACCTTTCCTTCCGGGCTTCTGTTTCCTAAGCCAATCACCATAGGGCAAGGCCGTACCGGAAAACATCAAAGAATGAAGGAATCCCGGACCGTCAGCCACTTGAAATTTCTAGAGCCGTTCAGTCATGGACTGGGAAATATCCAGAGCCGGTCAGACATGGACCGGAAGAGACACCCCCGTGTTGTCTCCTATGACAACAAAAAATAAAACCCTGCTATCCACTTAGTCATGTCGTATTAAATAAAGTCCAGCACAGGTTTCCCTACTCCTTCAATGAAAGCTGCTCAATAACTTCTGTTGCTCCAGGCTAACTCTGCATCCATCGAACTGAATTAAAGCCTCTCCTACCGGGCTTCCGTCTTCTAAGCCAATCCCCCATCAGCCAGACCAGAAGGGGAACCGATCTGGGAAAGCATCACCGATCGCTCGGCCAATGAAATGGTCACAAGCCATAAAGTTATGTGCCGGAGAAATACCTCATGCTGTCTCCTCTGGCAAGATTAATAAACTGCCAAGTCTGCATTCACCAACGCGGTCAGTGTCTTTGCAAATCCTGAGGGAACCTGACCACAGTAAAAACCTTCCCCGACGACCCAACGTTTCACTAATCGAATCACTACTGTCAGCCTCAATGTGTTCACAATACCGTTATCCTCTGTGTCACCTCAATAAACCTCATCCGATCGCTCACCTGCCCCATAGAACTTGGGTAATTAATAAAAATCCTTCTCCCCGCTTTCCTATTGGACTATACAAGTTAGAGGCCCAATTAATGTGCACCTCCTTAAAACAACCTCATTCACCTGTTCTGTCCATCATATATGCCAGCAGTATGACTCCTCCCATCATGGGTTCTGTTATTGGGGTTCTAATCTGTTTGTTTGAAACGTCTACTACTTGGATGGCTTCTCCTGAGAGGGGTAGGTTTGGGATGTCTGCTGTTCTCACAGTAGAACAGGTAGCACCAGTGTCCAACAAAAAGGTAATATCTTTTCCTTCTACCTTCCCATCAATATATGGACCTGACTAATCTACCGGTAAGGATGCGCCAAGTCCGCACTCCCCTCAGGCACCATCATTGATCATCTCTGTGAAGGTGACTATTCTGCAAAAGAAACTGTGAAGTTACAAAATGTTTCTTACCGCTTTCTCCTGGAAATCCGGTGTCTGCATTGTATTTTGTTTTGTGCACAAAATTTGGCATAGGGGCAGGTGGTAACTGACTCTGTTGATTAGCAACCTGCGGCGGTTGACTCATTATCACCTCATTCTGCGTCTGTGTATTTAAATTTTGATTTGGGCCATTATTATTCTGAATATTTTTACACTCTTTTTTCAATGTCCCAATTTTCCGCACCCATGACAAGGAAATTTCTTCTTTGCTTCCTCTCTACTCTCTCATTCTCTTGGTTTTCCCCCATTACTATCATTCTGACCCTGTCCTTTCCCTTGATCATCATTCTGTCTATTTAATTTAAGCTCTTGATGTTCTGCCAATTTCAATTGTGCCCACATTACTTTTTCTTCCAATTTTTTACGTATATTCTCAATATCGTCTCCGCAATACTTGGCATATTTTAGAATCTCATCGATAGGTTTTCCCTGCCAGCACAACATGTGTTGTTAAGTCATTTGTGAAATTTCTGGTCTTAAATCAGACACAAACCAATACACAAAATGACCCATATTTGTATCTCTAATATTTTCAAATCCGCTATACTGCTTGAATACCTGTAATAGGCGTTCATAATAAGCATGTACAAACTCATTTATGTCTTGGGTTGTTCTATCTATCTTTACCCAATCTGTTTCTTTTGGTGGGATTTTCCCTTTCAAGAAAGTGATCACCTGGAGATATTTCTTTATTACCTCTTCTGAAGGGGCTCCTGTTTTTTCATCTCTTGGGTACTGATCGCTAGGCCAATCAACTGTTATTTTACATTCTGTCCATAAATCAGCAGGTACCACTATATCAAATAAACCATCCAAACTTTCAACAAAACCTTAGAAACCTTCACAAACCTTTCAACCTGCCTGTACCATTCGACTGTTTTTTTCTCTTAACTTTGGGAAATCATTAGTAAATGACAAAATATCTTGTCGAGTCTATGGACATGTACATACCCTACTCCTGGAACTTCTTTCATTGGGCATAATCTTTCTGCTTTTCCTGAGTCCTTCAACAAAAATTCTGAGATTGTTTGACTTGACTGTGCTTCCTCCTTTTTCCTCATCCATCTAGCTTTCCATTTGTCTAAGTCTCCCCACTTTTGTAAGCTGGTCATTAACTCCTTAATCTGCAATTTTCTTCCAGACACATTCATATTTTCCAAATCCTTATCAGTAAATTCTGCTCTAAAAGGTTTCTGTAATACTTTAGATCTCCCTATTTCAATTCCCATTTCGGAGGAAAGATCTGTCAATTTCTCATTAAATATCTTTGTATTTCTAGTGCTACTTCTACAAATGAACAGTAACTCTTCTTCACTGTAAGTATTTAGCCTATCTAATCCCACGTTTCCAGCTATCATTTCTTCCAATTCCACTTTCAATTTGTAAATATCTAAAATCTTTGGTTGCTGATTTGGTTTGGCACTTTTGGTTCCTATAGATGTTTCTAATCATATTTCGTTTGAACAGCTAGGTGTAACTTGTCTCGGGGTTTCATTTATCTGTCCTCTTATCAGCAAATCCATTAATTAAATTACTGAATCGCATTCACTGGCTTGATCATCAATTATTATATATTCTTTTCTAGGTTCGATTATGGGAGTTGTCATAACTGGTGGTTTGGGACAATTCGCCTTATCTCCATACAATGAAACAACAGGACCTATAGTCACTGGTATAGTCAATGCCTCAGGGTGTGTATTCAATTGGGTTATTTTCTGTATCAATTTTTCTCTATTTTTATTTATTGCTTCTCTTTCTTTTTCCTGAAGTACCCTCCCATTCATTGGATCATGTATACCTTGTGGAACCAAAGGTGTTCACAAAACAGGGGCACTTGGGATAGTTCTACTAGGTCCTTCCTGATATGGTGGAGGATTTTTCGTTAGGATGTCCTCCATAAACTCATCTTCTGACTCCCCAAAACCTGTCCTTGTTAAATGCTTAGTTTTCCCTGTACACTTGCCCCCTGACTGTTCCTCAGCCATTAACACAGTATACAGTCCTTCCGTAATCATTGCTTGTCTCCATTGTTTCATCTGACTTTCTCGTGATTCACGCATCTGTTTGGGGAAAAATCCTCTATAACTTCTACTACTTCTGGATCTGTCACGCTCAAATGACTCAGTTTCCCATTCTTCTAATTCCTCATTTTTTGTTAATCTAGGTCTGGGCTCTAATTCATTCATCCGCATTCTCAAATTATGAAGTATTCTCCAAAGAACGTACCATTTTCCGGGAAAGCTAACATTCCATCACTTTTGGTGTATTCTATCCAATTTTCTAACCACACACAGGTATGGTAGCCCCTCTCCATCATCATAAATGAGGCAGGTGTCTTCGGTGGTGGGATAAGGATTCCCTCTCTAGTCTTAATGGGTTTACCTTTCTTGAAGTAATTTTGACTTTTCTGCATAAACAACATTTTTCTCTTTTCTCCGTACATTTTGGGTGATGACCTTTTTATATTTTCGTCTCTTGCAAATCCTAAATACCTTCTGTCTGGGCGATTCCCTTTTAATGTTGCATCGTATTTTCACATACAAATGCCACTGTCCAATACTATTACGGCTTCGATTTTTGACAACCAATTAGATTCTTGTTCACACCCGGGGTTTCACCAATCCCAGCACGGCTTCTATTCCTCTATCCAATTAAGCTCTGCCTTACGCAATTCGTTTAGCCAATACTAGCGTGGCCTTTTTGTGATGTCAGTATCACTCCTCACTACTGACCCCTACTTAAAAAATTTACGTCAGTCACACACCCGCTGTTTCAACCAATCCCAGCGCTGCCCTCTGTGAGGTCAGTGCAACTCCGGCAACTGACCCTCCCTACACCAGGTAACATGAGAATTTATTTTCTTACAACGTTGCATAAAATTTTCTTTAAGAACAACGTAAAAACATTTGCTACTCTATCTGTTCCATTAAAACTGAAGAATAGTTTATTTTTCTGTTGCTGCAAGTAAGACCTTCCGCTTACTTTTCATATACTACTAGTAAGGCCTTCCGCTTACCCTTCACTCAAGCTCAGATGAACCTGTTACTCCTTCGGTGTTACCCTTTCTAGGTGATATAAGACCAAAGTTTCACCAGCAAACTCTTTCGCTATCAATCACTCTCAATTTTATACGAAAAATGGTCCCTAATTTAACACTGCCAGCCCTGCATAGCTTCTCAGTGCTCTTCCAACAGATGAGTAACCTCACTGCAGTGTGGCTTCCATTTACCACCCGCTATTCACTTCCCGGGAATTTCCAGACAACATAAAACAAAAATACAAACGGGTTTGTTAAAACATAAATCAATAATTAATAATCACCAAACTAGCCAATATTAACCATAGCTCTGCTACCAGAAAACAGATCCTACGGGTTACCAACCTCAGGTGCTCAAACACCATATACTCACCTGGGCCCATAAACCTACATTCGCACAGGGTAGTGAATACCGCTGGTGATCAATTTTTCTAAATGCCTTTTTATGAGTTTAGTTTCCTGTCAGAATGTAACTAATCTTTCACTGATCAAAAAGTTCCTTCCTCTGGTCAATGGACCTAATAGTTGGAACTAGGTGATGGTGAAATTACATAAAATGATATTTCTTATTATTTTTTAAATAACCACAGACTTGGGAAAAGTTTAAATGTTTTATCCAGTTGAATTCATTAGAGCCATGAATCGAGAAATACAGTATGAACTCGTTTCTCCAAGGAGGAAAAGTCAATTATTTCAATAATCAGTCACCTATATTATGTTATGTTATGTTAAAAATATTTGTAGAGCGCTCTTACACCAGACGGTTTCATGGCGCTAGTGGGGGAGAAGCGGCAGAAGTATAATAATCAGGGCTTACTCATATGCTTGGGAGAATAGAAGGGTTTTAAGAAGAGTTCTAAATCGGGAGTATGAGGTGACTAGCCTAAGCTCAGTAGGAAGGGAATTCCAGAATTGGGGGGCCAGGAGAGAGAATCTAAGGCCGCTGTGTCTTTTCCGCTTGAATGGGGGGGGAGACGAGCAGATTTGAATGAGAAGAACGGAGAGTACGTGACGGAGTGTAACAACGTATCAAGGATGAGATGAAGGCTGGGCCAAGACCGGCTAGGGCTTTAAAAATAGTACAGCCCAATTTGAATGCGCAGCGGTTTGCCACCGGAAGCCAATGGAGGCTCTTCATCAGGGGGCGGACATGTAGATGTCTAGGTTGATGGAATATGAGCCTGGCTGCTTGGTTCTGGACCAGTTGTAAATGGTGAAGCTGGTAAGCTGGAATGCCAACATAAAGTGAGTTGGCGTAGTCAATACGAGAGATGACTAGGGCCAAAAGAACCACGGTGAGCGCCTCAGTGGTCAGAAATCTAGAAATCTTACGGATTCTGCGGAGGTGGAAAAAGCAAGACGACACCACTGCGCCGATTTGAGTGTTCATAGACAGATCTCTACTTATGATGACCCCAAGGCTTTTCACGGAGTCTGCAGGTTGAGGAGGGTTACCTAAAGAAGGGGGCCAAAAATTGGCGTTCCAAGGATTAGAGGTACCGCCAGTCAGGACGAGCTCAGTTTTGTCAGGATTGAGTTTCAAATGACTGGCGTTCATCCAGTTACTGATGAGGCACAAGGTGGACTGAAAATTTGACACAGACGAAGTGGAGGAGTCAATTTTAAACACTAGTTGAAGGTCATCGGCGTAATTAAAAGTGGCTACCTCGCAGTTATGTAGGGAGCGAATAAGGGGAAGCATATAAAGGTTGAAAAGAAGGGGGGAAAGAGAGGACCCCTGAGGGACTCCGCAGGTCAGGCTTACCCTCTTAGCTGAGAAGGTAGCTAAACAGACTGCCTGGGACCGATTTTCAAGAAAGGAGGTGATTAGGGGTGGGCGGAATTTGCGAAATTCACTTTCGCAAATTATGGCGAAAATGTTAAAAATCTCCGCAAACACGCGGAAATATGGCGAAGATGTGGAAGTTTTTTTCCCGCCCGTTCGCGGTATTTTCTGCATGGTCGCGGCTCGCCAACTTACCCATGTGGTTGCTCGCGGGCGAGGCCATCTTGTTTTCAGTAGTCTCGCGGTGCATGATCGCGAGAAGAAAGACGTGATCGCGCGACGCATGACGTCACTGCGGGCGCAAACTGTCGCGAGACAGCGCAAATGGCTACCAACAATCCAACATCTCATGGAGAACGCAACCGGATTGGGAAAACTTGTCGGCGAACGCAGGGATTCAGGTAAGGAGATCGCGTGCACGCGAGAATGTATTATTTTACAGCGCGAGCAAGAAACAAATTATCGCTAAGCTGCAGAATGCGGAAATTTTGACATTTTCGCGCTTTCCGCGGAACACGAAAATGTCAAATTATCGCAATTTCCGCGACACCGGCGCTCCCGACACGATCGATCAAAAGATTATGGTCGACTGTGTCTAAAGCAGCCGAGAGATCCAGGAGAATAAGGGCCTGGGAGATGTTATGGTCTGCCCCCTTTCTGAGTTCGTCCATTACTGCAAGTATGACCAGCTCTGTGGAATGAGCTGGTCTGAAGCCAGCCTGCTGGGGATCTAGGAATAGCGAGAGTTCTATAAAAGAACTGATACATTTGGCGACATGAGCTTCTAGGATCTTACTAAGATAGGGGAGTAAGGAAATTGGAGGAAAGTTAGTAAGTATTGAGGGGTCGGCATTGGGTTTCTTGAGGATAGGAACAACCTCGGCCGTTTTAAAAGAGTCAGGGACCACACCTAGTTTTAGAGATTTGTTGAGAAGTGCTAGAGGGGGATCGGGACATATAGAGAACGCTTCTTGAAGAATGTGAGGAGGACAGGGGTCTGTTGGGGAGCCTGATTCAATTTTCTTTACAAGGGCAAGAAATTCCTCTTTCGAAATCGGGGGTATTTGATCTAGTATTTTTGGGTTTTTAAATGAGATCAGGGAGTTTAAAGGGAGCGCAGGCGGGGGGATGCTGTTTTTGATAGTGGCGATTTTCTCCACAAAATAGTCATTAAGGGCGTCACATAACAGTTGGGATGGGAGTGGTTTAGCAGTAACTCTGTCTGGTAAAGATAGTTCATCAACAATAGCAAATATTTCTTTGGTTTTAGTTGCTGAATTGATAATTTTCAGGGAGAAGTACGTAGATTTGGCCTGGACAATGGATTTTTTGTAGTCGTTTAAAAGGCTAATATAAGTAGCTTTCCTTTCCAGGGAATAATCACGCCTCCAACTGCGTTCAGCCTGTCTAAGCGCTAAGTTTTTGGTTTTCAGTTTGTTAGAAAACCAGCGTTGGCGTCGTGAGGACGTTTAAGTTTAGAAAGTTTAAAAGGAGCAACGGCATTGCTGGCTGAGTCGAGCCAGCACTTGATAATGGAAGCCTGATTGTTAAGGCAGTCCGCCTCAGAAGAGTTGGAAGTCTTTAGTAGGGAATGAAAATCTCCTTTGTTGGGCCGATTCCAGTTTCTAGCCCAGTGCTTGCCCAGGGTCGGAGGTTTAGTGGGGGAAGAGCAATCCAAGGAAAAGTGAATAATATGATGGTCTGACCAAGAGCATGGGGAGATGGAAAGTGACATAATAGCCATATTGGCAGTCCATACCTGATCCAGAATATGACCCTTATCATGAGTGGCAGTATGTACGTGCTGGATACAGTTTAGCCCAGAAAGGAGATCTGTAAATTCTGAGGAGCTAGTGCTTTCCTTTATGTCAGAGGGCCAATAATTGAAATCACCTATAATAATGGTTTTAGCATTATTGATGATTAGTTGGGAGATCAGATCACCTACCAGCTGAGGAAAGGAGGGTATGTGTTGGGGGGGTCTGTAGAAGAGAGCACAAATAAAAGGGAAATGAGGGGAGTCGAATTTTAAAATAAGACTATCGACAGAGGGTATGCCAGTAACTGTTAAGGCAGTAAATCTGAATTTATGATGGATAATGGCAGCGACATCCTCCACCAGCTTTCCCCCGGGATCTGTTGGTCTGGAGTATCTAATACCCCGTAGGGATTGCTGCTAAGATATCAGGGAGAGAGTCGGCGGTGAGCCAGGTCTCTGAAAGAAGAAGTATATCAGGTTTATTAGAGTCAAGTAAGTAAACATTATCTAATTGATGCTTAACCAATGAGCGAGTGTTTAAATAGTTTAACACCATGTACGTCTTGTTAGAGTGCGAGGAAGAGATAGGATCCGGTGTTTCTTCTGCGTTGGCCGAAGAGCACTCTCTAAGTGGTAAGGGAGGGAGGTCAAGCGATCCATACCTGGGGTTGAGGATCCCCATAGTAGATAAAGAGATTTAAGGATGGGTCGATGGGCCAATTCGCCTGGAGAATTCGCAGTTCAGTGGCTGAATACGATGTAACTTGGGCATAGTGGGTAGCCCCTAGCCCTGGCCGGCCGCGGACGGGCACAGACGGGCTTGCCTTAGGCGCGCCTTAGAGTAAAATTTCACAATTACAGTACTCAGGAAAAAGAGGATAGAGAGAGCAATGACATACTACACAGAAATATATTTACCTAGAATGGTGTGGAAACCAACCCCTTGGCGAAGGAGCTGTAATGGTCCCCTGGGAAAGATTGAGGCGACAAAGACTTCAGGACAGGTTTCAGGACAGGATTCTGGACAGGATAGATGACCTCTTCTAGATCCGACACCTGCGTCGCACCCCTCTCTGACACTATCTTCCTCCTTGATTATTCTTCAATCTTCTTCTAATTTTTTTGTCTTATTTCCCTCCTCGATTCTTCCATGATGTTCTTCTAATAAATTGGCTTAAATTCAAAGTCTGCAATTTGATTCTTCTTCAGCATTCGTTCAGCTCTCTGACAGTATCCCGGTCTCTCAGCATCTCAGCATCGCTTCATGTGTTCTAACTAACTAAAAAACCTCAATTATACCTTTCTAATTATATATACCACCCATTAGTGCAGGCTTCAATATCTCTCGGAGGCCCAAATACGAACTAGTAGAGAGGTCAAAAAGAAACATGTTAATTTCAAAATAAAATGATTTCACTGTATACCACCTATCTCTACTCTATTCCCATTTACTTATAAAATCTCTCCCCTCATTAGCACTTAGTAAAAAGCTTGTTTTAGTTTTAGCAAAGCAGATGCTTAGCATGTGAGCTTTCAAGTGGCCATATTTGATGCATTTGCGCAGGTGCAGAAATTTCTCTCCAAGCGAAAGAACGTCATTCTGCGTAGATGCAGTTGACGCATGCGCAGTACAGTTTCCCGCGTTAGCAGCCATCTTAAGTTTCACTCAGGTTACTTGTTAGTAAAACACGTAAGTAAGCTTCATCTTGCTAAAATATGTAGTGTGGTTCATGTTCATTTACACAATACTTTATTATTACAGTGTTACGAGTTATATGAGAGGATTGCATCCGAGCAAGTCTCTTTTATATGAGTCCTTACTCCATCAATATCCTCTCTAATGGCATTTGTGCCATCACAAAAATTACCTATCACTAAACCAGATACCAACTTTAGCACATCTCAATTCCCTTTCCGGTCTTTTCATTTCCTTCCTCATATTTATCTTTTACATTTTTCATCTTTTTATATAGTTCTTTTATATAGTTCGCCTTTCATTTCTTCTAACTGAATTTACTCATACTTTCTTTTCTTACCCTTTTCATTTACTTCATATCTCCTTCTCTTTCTACAACATTTGCACCATGTCATTATTGCTAAGACTAATATTATTATTCCAAGCATAGGTAGTATTATTTGCCCTATAAGACCTTTGCCTATATTAGCAAACCAAGTCTCTATTGAGGTAAAACTATTTGTTAATTTCCTCCATACACTATCAACTTCCAGTGGTTTCAAATCTTCTTACAATTTTGAAATATTTTTAATGTATCCTCCAATTTCTACACTTTTATCTAGAATATAAGTGCAACAATGTTGCGCTGTCAGCATTTTACAGACTCCGCCCTCTGTTGCCAGTAATATATCAAGAGCAAGTAGATTTTGTAAAACCATTGATCTAATTGCAACCTTTTCGGTATTGATCATTAAGAACCCTCCAGCAGTATCAGTCGATAGACGATCAACTACTGTAGATAATTGACAAATCTTTTGTAAATTCAGAATAACTCCCACTGAAGGTATGAAGAACCAGTGCCTTATGGGCCTGGTGGTGCAGGGCACGCCTTAATCTCCTGAGTTCACCTGCTTTGTTGAACAGAGACACAGGACACTCTGTTGGGCGTAGAAGATCAGGTTTATTAGCTGCAGCTAGTACAGTTGTCCCAGAAGTACACTCGGTATGTTCTCAGGAGACTGCCACTTTACTCCGTGGCGCAGAATCTTTTATAGCACATAGATTCACCAAGAACACTCCCAATGCATACATGGTTAGCCAATGAGAAAAGTTTGAAAACAAGATATAACCAATGAGAAAAGTTTGAAAACAAGATATCAAGTAACCCAAATAAACCTCTCTTCCAACTGTTTTTGTCACCCCTCCCCACAAGTTAATCAGTGGTAGTGTCTACAACTCAACTTGCAGGTGGCAGAACACATTTGTATGCTTTGGAGGACAGTTGTGAAATGAGAGAATACAAGTAGAGAATAGCGAAGGCCAGAAGATAAGATAAAGTCAAGAATGGTGCAAACCAACAGACTGTCGAGACAGGGATTAGTCAAACCAGACGAGGATTAGTGGACTCAGCCAGTCCCTGACATCAGTTTCGTAAACAGAGGCAGGAGGTTATTTGACACGTTGCAGTAAAATCAGCAGAAAAACTTTGTTCTTTGTGCTGCCTGAGTGAGGGCAACACAAAATGGCGGTGGGACACAAAATGGTGGCTGAATACAAGCAAGATCGAAAATCGAATTTCCTCAGGTATCAATGCACTAAATATATCTCCTACTATTTCTGAAAAACGAGCTCTTTTCTTACGGGTTAGTTTGTTTGTGTTTTCATTGCTTCCAGTGATTCTTTTCACATGATAGACTTTAGGGAATACTATTCCAAACTAGCAACTCCAGTACCAATGAGCAGGCAGACTAAAATAAGCTTTATTCCCACAGACATAGTAAACTCCAGGAAATACTGGGTCTGTTCCCCCTTTGAATCCCCATCCTCCAATTACCAAAGAGTTATGTTCACATTCACTGGAAAAAGGAAGAAGGGTATGAAGTTCCTTGGTGCCTTAAAAATCTTAGTCAGAGACCTAGTTATAGTCACTTGAGGCAGGTTGACCAGGAATCATACTACTATTGGGGGTGACAGTAGAAGGGTTTTGTAGTCCTGTGTCTTGTTCAATAGGTTTTGGCTTATCCTGAAAGAAGGCTTTAAGGCGGATTTTCCTGAAGAAGTTTTGTATTTCACATTGATCCCAAAATTGTCCTTTCTAGGGGTGCGGACATATCCTAGACCTTTCTCTAGTACTGAGTTTTCTGTTTCTGTGAGGGATCTGTTTGAAAGATTCACTACTAGAGCCTCCTGCCCTGAGTTTTGTTCCTTGTCTCCATTGGATTGGGGGGTTGGTCTTGCCATTGTACTTGTTTCTATGCGCCTCTTCTGCGCCCTCTTCCTTTGCCCCAGCCTCTGCCTAAAAAAGGAGGGTTACCAGTAGGGAAGAACTGTGGTTGGCATTGCGGGTACATGGGAAATAGTCAAAAGGGGTGGGGCGGACCGTGGTAGTTAGGTGTGTTATAGTTCGGGAAGTTCGGGTGATTAGCCCTTCTGGGGTTGTTGTTGCCCCAACTCCCAGTACTAGAGTCTCTGCCAGAGGAGCCCCTCCTACTGTTGGCATCAGTACCTTCATCAGAAGAAGAGCTGTTCTTAGCTGATGTGTATTCTGCCTTCAAATATGGATATACCTTTTTTGTTCTGAATTTCTGAATATCCTTCTGCAACTTATTGACTTTTAGTTTCATTAGATAGTCTTTATTCTCTGCAATGTCGTTGTTCAGTTCCGCTAGCTTAGATTTGTATGAAGTTATCTGAATTGTGGTTTTTAATGCTCCTTCTGCAATCTGGATCCTAATCAGAAGGGCATCTTCAATCCTTTTTGAGGTGTTAATGATCAGGATGAGCCAGTCCCTAGTGTACTTCCATGCCACTAGGGACCACTCCTTCTTGAATACCACGTCCTCCAGGAAGAGCCTGGGGAAGTTATTAACTATGAGACCATTTGGGGCGATGTTTGCCCACAAATACTCAGTCATGATAGCCCCGTGGAGAGTTATCTTCAACCATTCTCTTTTCATCGTCATTAAGGATGTCCAGTCTTCAAACTGGCTACCTGACGCTGAACTATTCTCTGTTCCTAGAATAGGAGGGGTAGTCCTAAGGATCTCTTCAGCGATCTCTTCACCAAAGCTGAGTCATTGGTTTTGTTCCATTGTAGTGGAGACAACCAAAAAGATTGTGTATCTAACTGGTCCAGAGGATGCTAGTAGCACCTTTGGTATCCTATTCAAAGTGTCCCACGGGTGACCCCGTGCATACAATTATTCCAAAGAGAGGGGACAATGGGCTTTTGGTAAGGTCCAGCGTACATGCCCTAGACTGTCAAAAGGAAGAAGGGTAAGAAGTTTCTTCGTGCCTTAAAAATCTTGGTCAGAGACCTAGTTATAGTCACTTGCGGCAGGTTGACCTGTCAGTTGAGTAGTGGGAGGAGAGGAATTCCTCCTTTCAGGACTAGTGCCCTCACACACCCAGCAAGCTAGGTGTCATGCTTCATCATATGGGCCTGCTCCTCGTCGGGTCGGCGCTGCAATACCCGACGGGCAACCATAAAGGGGCTCTTAATCGAAGATCTTTTGTTCCTTGCCAATAAATACATTGTTATAGTCAGTCTTAATCTATGGAGACAGATCTTCCCTTTCTTTTCCAAATCCAGGGACATCACAGCATGAGTATTGCCAGCTGTATATACTTTCTCTTTCTCAGCCCATTGAGGAATCTGAGGGTTTTTTTCAGAAGCCTTTCTTTGGAAGTCCTGTCTCCTCTCCTCCACTAAATTCAAAAATATATTTTCTTCTTTGTGTAATGAACATGTTAGATTGTTTTTGTGTGCTTCTGCTAAATCTATTGTTTTCATAGTTAAGAAATATTCACCCATAAACTGTGCATCTTTAGTACTAAGAACTGGATTCATACTCTTGCGAATAGGAACCTCTGAGAATATCACATCTGCGTTTGAATAATAATACTGTAATTTTCCTGTTCTATAAAATAAACTAGTTAATATACTACATGAAATGCCATATGTTAATGGTAAATGGTGATAAGTGACACCTTCTGCTACTGATGCTGGTACTTTCATACATACATAACAATCACTAATCTCCATGGTGTCTATGTACTGAACTAATAGCTTTGTGAATACATTTAAAGCAGTGTCATTATTTGTCACAGTGTGATGTAAATCTATCTCATCTGTTGCTTCTGATTCTACTATATCTCCTTTTATGTTAGCCACCCTTTCATTAGTATCTGTGTTATTTTTCTTTTCTGTTACCATCAGATAAGGGATCACTATAGTTAATACTAACCAGAATATAAGTACTAAAAATATACTACAAATACATATTCTACAACACTTCTTTATACAGTTTTGTTGTGGTCTTCCAGTAACCCTATCATCAGCCATTTTAATTTAAGAAGATTCCTCTTCTTTTCTTTGCTCTATTTTATGAATTTTTATTTATTTTGATCTTCAAGGGGATCTCACTTCTCCTTCGTCAATCTGTTCAACAATTATTTCTTCATCACTTTCTTCATTCGAATCTAGATTCTCAAAGTCTTTGAGAATCAAATAGGTCCATTCAGGACCTTTGAACTTATTGTTCAAAATTCGCAGTCTTTGACTCCTTCGCCTGGGTTTTCCAGTCAATTCCACAGACTGACTAGAGATTTCATTTACTTGCTCAGGTTCTTCACTTATTGTCTTTAAGTGATACTTTAATCTTTTAACACCACCTGGCCAATTATCACCTTTTCTGACCTTTTTGGCTTGTACTGCACTTTCACTTTCCTCGTTTCTCAAGTATTCTTTTATTTTCGTTATGTTGCGGCACAATTTGATTATCTTCGTCTTCAGAGTCCCTCTCTGTCTGTCCTTGTTCAGGGCTTATTGCTGTGACTTCATCTGCCTGAACTGATTCTTCTTCCTCTATCTGATCCTGTTCAGGTCTTATTTTGACTTGTTCTTCTTCTTCCTGAACTTGTTCTTCTTTTCCTAACTGGTCCTGCTCAGGTCTTACTGCACTTTGCTTTTCTGCCGCCTGAACGTGTTCTTCTAGTCCTATCTGTTCCTCCTCAGATCCGTGAATATGTTGGTTCACTTCTGTTTGAGTATATTTTTCTCTCTTTGGTCCTGCTCAGGGTCTCCAACAGTTTTATTCACCCTTTCCTGAGCTTGTTCTTCTACACCTGTCTGATACTCTCTTGTTTCCTGTCTCTCTAGTCTGGTTCTGCTTCTCGTTTTAATAATCACCTCAGGTATGTCAACCACTGGTATCCAGTCTTCCTGACTTGTGCTCGGCTGCTCTTGATCAGCTACTTCAGAATCTGTTATTCCAGATTCTTCAGCTGTACAACCTTCAGCTCCCTCAAATGCTTGTTTCAGTTGTGGTTCCCTTTCCTCAGGAGCTGGTACTCTTTTGGTATGACTGGCATGCATCCAGTTAGGCAAACCTTCCCATTTCACTGCTTTTGTTGTAACCAGTATGACCTGTCGTGGCTTATCCCACCTGGGCGCTAGGCACGACTCTCGGGTGTGATTCTTCACTACCACCCAGTCTCTGGGATTTAGATGATGTGCTTGATCCGGCTACCTGGCAACTGCGTCTTCTCCAACCTGGTGAGAGACAGAACGCACTAGGTCAGCCAATCCTTTACAATAACCTAGTACCAGATCATCAGTTATACTCAACAATTTGTGTCCTGGTATAAATGCTAGTCCCATTGCTCTTCCCATGAGTATTTCATGGGGACTCAATCTTGTGTTTCGATCAGGAATATTTCTGAGTCCCATCAGAACAAGAGGTAATGCATCTGGCCAACACAGTGATGTGGATGCACACACCTTTGCCAGTCTTGATTTGATTGTGCCATTCATTTGTTCTACCACTCCAGAAGCCTCTGGGCGATATGTACAATGCAGTTTTTGTTCAATTTGAAATGCTTCACAGATTAACTGAATTATTTAATTATTAAAGTGAAATCCTCTATCTGATTCCACAGTTACTGGAAAATCAAACCGCGGAATTAGCTCCCTCAACAGCAGTCTTGCAACGGTTATGCAGTCATTTCTTGTAGTAGGGTATGCCTCCACCCACCGTGAGAACAAGCAGACTATGAAAAGAACGTACTTTAATCCCCTGCATGGTGATAGTTGGATAAAATCAACCTGCAACCTCACAAAAGGTCCTTCTGCCGTCCCACAATTCTCCCCCAACTGACCACTGTTTTTATGCCTGGGTTTATTTGTTGACAAGTTAAGCATCTCTGGCAAAGACTTTCTGTGACAGCCCTAAATCTCGGATTATACCAATCCTGTCTAAAGAGCCTGATCATTGCGTCCCTGTCTACGTGTGTGTCTCCATGATACATTCGGGCCATTTGAGAGAGTAAACAATTTGGCATTACTTATCTGCCATCTTGGTAAATCCACACATCATCCTCTATTCTCCTTTGACACCCTGTTTTTCTCCACTCCTCCTTTTCACTCACTTCCACCTCATCCTGTAATTGTCTCACGTCATGCCATGTTTCTAGTGCTGAGAGTACCATAAGTTGGCTTTTGATTCCACTTGTTTTAATTTTCCTGTTTAGTGCCATTTTATTTCTGGCACAGTACTGGGCAAACTGGTCAGTATATCGATTACCAGCTACCACATAGTCATTTCCTGACTGATGTGCTGCACACTTGATCACTGCCACTTCTTTTGGCAATTGTATTGCTTCCAACAGTTCTTTCACAAATTTCCCATCTTTAATAGGGGATCCTGAAGAAGTCATGAAATCCCTCTGCATCCAGAGCTGGCCAAAGTCAAGCACAATCCCCGTAACCATACTGGCTACCAATGTAAATGGTTACTTTCCAATTTTTCCCAATTTTGCATGCTTTAATTAAAGCTATCAATTTGGCTACTTGTGCAGACTTCACTCCTGGTAAATAGGATGCTTCGAATATTCCAGCCAATGTGAATACAGCATAAGCGGCACTTAATCCTCCTTCCTCATGTCTCATACACGAGCCATCTACAAATAGCTCATTTTCAGTTTCTTTTAGGGGCTCTTCCTGTATGTCTGGACGGGGCTTGGTGCATAACTCAGTGACATCCAGACAGTCATGCTCAACTTCATCTCTTACTTCTTCCCACGCACATCTGGTAATAAAGTAGCAGGATTTAGTATAGTACACCTGACCACTGTCACGTTTTCTGCTCCTAAAATGATTCTTTCGTACTTAGTCATCCGACTAGGGGTAAGAGACTGTGTTCGTGTTCTATTCAAAAGAATTTCCACTGAATGTGGAACAAATACTTTTATGGGATGTACCATCACAATGGACTCACTTTGTTCAAGATTTATACAGGTAGCAGCTACTGCTTTTAAACAGCCAGGTAATGCTGATGCTACAGGGTCCAAGGTAGCAGAAAAGTACGCTACTGGATGTCTCATCAAACCATGTCGTTGGGTTAACACTGAAAGGGCACAATTTTCTCTTTCACAACAGAAAAGTGCAAATTATGTTGTATGGTCTGGCATACCTAAAGCTGGAGCTTCACACAGACAATTTCGTAATTTCACAAAAGCTTCCATGCTTTCATCATCCCAGACTACTGGGTCCTTTGCTCGTTTCCGTGTCATCTGTATTAGTGGTTTAGATAACAAAGAAAAATCTACAATCCACTGCCTACAATACCCCACTACACCAAGAAACATTCTGATTTCTCTCTGGGTTTGTGGTAACTGCATTTGTTTTATTATCTTTATTCTTTCAGGGGTCACTTTTCTCACTCCTCTTTCTATTTGGTATCCCAAATATTTGACTCTAGTTCGACAAAATTGTAATTTCTCTGGAGACACTTTGTGTCCTTCATCAGCCAAATGGTTTAACAAGGCAATTGAATTAGTAACACAATCATCTTGCGACTTTGATGCAATAAACAAGTCATCAATATATTGGACCAGCACTGAATTTCTGGGCATCACTAGTGTTTTTAGACACTTTTTCAAAATTTGATTGAAAATCGAAGGACTTTCCGTATACAATGAGGAACTCGATTCCATACTAAAATACGGTCCTCAAACTTAAATGAAAAGACATACTGGCTGTCTGGGTGTAAAGGAATAGAGACAAATGCTTGGCATAAATCAATTACAGTAAACCATCCTGCATGCCATGGTATTTGATTCAGAATCACTGCTGAAGTTGGCACTGTTGGGCAACAGGGCACGACAATCATATTAATCTTTTGTAAATCTTGCACTATCCGGTATTTTCCGCTAGGCTTTTTAATACCAATTATAGGTGAATTACAAGGACTGCTCATTATTTCCTTTAAAATGCCCTGTTTAATCATTCGATCAATTTCTGCTGCAACACCTGCTTTAATTTCAGGGCTCATTTTGTATTGCCTAGTATTTGGATAGCCTGCACCTTCTTTTATGGTCACCTTTACTGGGTCTACATTTGTCATTAACCCGACTTCTTTTCAAGTGAAATCTCACACCACTGGATTCACAGTTGTTTTTAATTCATCTGGTAAATCATCTTTTGTCATTATTGAATACATCTCGTCTACTTCCGTGCCTTGTTTTGCCAGCATTATTTTATAGGCACCGTCTTCATCAGGGGTCTGAATCGCAACACCATCCAGTGTGCAATAAATTGTGCAGTTCATTTTGCACAATAGGTCTCTTCCTAGCAAGTTCACTGGACTAGAGTCGCACACTACAAATTTGTGCATTTCTCTAAAATTGCCAATGCTTACCTCCATGGGTTCTGTTATTGGGGTTCTAATCTGTTTGTTTGAAACGCCTACTACTTGGATGGTTTCTCCCGAGAGGGGTTGGTTTGGGATGTCTGCTGTTCTCACAGTAGAACGGGTAGCACCAGTGTCCAACAAAAAGGTAATATCTTTTCCTTCTACCTTCCCATCAATATATGGACTTGACTGAGCTACCGGTAAGGATGCGCCAAGTCCGCACTCCACTTCCACCCCCCTCAGGCACCATCATTGATCATCTCCGTGAAGGTGACTATTCTGTAAAAGAAACTGTGAAGTTACAAAATCTTTCTTACTACTTTCTCCTGGAAATCCGGTGTCCGCACTGTATTTTGCTCTGTCCACAAAATTTGGCATAGGGGCAGGTGGTAACGGACTCTGTTGATTAGCAACCTGCTGCGGTTGACTCATTATCACCTCATTCTGTGTCTGGATTAAAATTTTGACTTGGGCCATTATTATTCTGAATATTTTTACACTCGTTTTTCCAATGTCCCAATTTTCCGCACCCATGACAAGGAAATTTCTTCTTTGCTTCCTCTCTACTCATTCGTCCTCTTGGTTTTCCCCCATTACTATCATTTTGACCCTGTCCTTTCACTTGATCATCATTCTGACTATTTAATTTAAGCTCTTGATGTTCTGCCAACTTCACTTGTGCCCCTATTACTTTTTCTTCCAACTTTTTACGTCTATCCTCAATATCGTCTCCGCAATACTTGGCATATTTTAGAATCTCATCGATAGGTTTTCCCTGCCAGCACAACATGTGTTGTTGAATCATTTGGGAAATTTCTGGTCTTAAACCAGACACAAACCAATACACAAAATGACCCATATTTTTATCTCCAATGTTCTCAAATCCGCTATACTGCTTGAATACCTGTAATAGGCGTTCATAATAAGCATATACAGACTCATTTATGTCTTGGGTTGTTCTATCTATCTTTACCCAAGCTGTTTCTTTTGGAGGAATTTTCCCTTTCAAGAAAGTGATCACCTGGTGATATTTCTTCATTACCTCTTCTGAAGGGGCTCCCGTTTTTCCATCTTTTGGGTACCCATCGCTAGGCCAATCAACGGTTATTTTACATTCTGTCCATAAATCAGCAGGCACCACTATATCAAATAGACCATCCAAATCTTTCAACAAAACCTTAGAAACCTTCACAAACCTCTTAACCTGCCTGTACCATCCAACTGTTTTTTCTCTTGTCTTTGGGAAATCATTAGTAAATGACAAAATATCTTGTCGAGTCCATGGAACATGTTCATACCCTCCTCCTGGAACTTCTCTCACTGAGCATAATCTTTCTGCTTTTTCTGATTCTTTCAACAAGAATTCAGATGTTGTTCGACTTGCCTGTGCTTCCTCATTTTTCCTCATCCATCTAGCTTTTCTTTTGTCTAAGTCTCCCCACTTTTGTAAGAAGGTCATTAACTTCTTAATCTGCAATTTTCTTCCAGACACAATCATATTTTCCAAATTCTTATCCGTAAATTCTACTCTATATGGTTTCTGTAATACTTTAGATCTCCCTATCTCAATTCCCGTTTCCGAAGCAAGATCTGTCAATTTCTCATGAAATATCTTTGTATTTCTAGTGATGATTCTACAAATGAACAGTAACTCTTCTTCACTGTAAGTATTTAGCCTATCTAATCCCACGTTTCCAGCTATCATTTCCTCCAATTCCACTTTCAATTTGTAAATATCTAAAACAGGGGTCTCCAACGAGTAGCTCAGGAGGTACTGGTAGCTCGCCAGCACCCTCAAAGTAGCTCTCAGAGGTGAAGACAAGCCAAGCCAATCTCAGAGAGTCAAAGCATATAAAAGAAGGCAGGACCGCACATCACGAAACCCTTAGAGTGAAAGCCAACCAAACGAATGGCAGTGTCTTATAATTACTCTCATACACAAACTGTGTTGGTTTATGGGTTTTGCTCCATGACCATCCATATCCACTCTAAATCCAACTCACAAGGAGATTGGCCATGTTATACCACCTCATCTATCAGTCGCTCAACACATGTGTACAATGCACAATCAAAGAAAAATGGTAGCAGTAATCAGTGCTGACCCACCAAAATATAGGACTGCAGGAGCCAGGGTGAAAATGTGCTTGTTGGTAACATGATCAGCCCAAGAGCTGAGGAGAGCAGGGTATGGATACAGAGGAAAGAAAAATTAAGAGCCTCATCAACATTTATTTATTTATGTGTGTGTCTATCTGACATAGTGTCTCCCAAATAAGCTGTGCTTTTTCCTGGAAGCTACCCTAATATCAAAGACTGTCAAATTTGTACGCAGGCCCACATCATAAGGGTTTTATCTCTGGCACATTAGTGTCCGTGCACGGAATAATAGTGGCAATGGCATAATAATAGTCATCCTTTACTATAATGACCATATTTTAGTCTAGTTGTGTCATACAGGCTGCCATCATTGACATATTAAGGAACATGACTGGCCTACTCTTTGCCACCCCTGACAGAAGGATGACTGTTCCTCACATAATAATGGGCATAACTGCTATATGGTGAGCATCCTGGATGTTATGACATTCTGCCTTGGCACAATGGTGCCCCTGTTATAATGGTGGCCATTATTGGCATAACATAGGCATCCTTGGTGTTATAGTGAGCATCCATGACCTATGTTTGTAATTCCTTTTATTCAAAGCAAAATATGTTCATGTGAGGCATTTTTACATGGTAATACTCGATGAAAATGACATGCTGTTAATTGATTACTGTATTTTCTAAAAATGAAAACTGATATTTTAATGGTAAACATTGTTTAGATTCTAAAATCTTTGGTTGCTGATTCGGTTTGTCTATTCCCTATGCCCATCTCTCTAATTCTTCCGGGGACACTATTGTGGCACTTTTGTTTCCTGTAGATGTTTCTATTCGTATTTCATTTGAACAGCTAGGTGAAACTCTTCTCGGAGTTTCATTTATCTGACCTCTCATCGGCAAATCCATTAATGAAATTACCGAATCGCATTCACTGGCTTGATCATCAATTATTATATATTCTTTTCTAGGTTCCATTATGGGAGTTGTCATAACTGGTGGTTTTGGACAATTCGCCTTATCCCCATACAATAGAACAACAGGACCTATAGTCACTGGTATAGTCAATGCTTCAGGGAGTATATTCAATTGGGTTTTTTCTGTATCAATTCTTCTCATTTTTTATTTATTGTTTCTCCTTCCTTTTCCATTCATTGAATCATGTATAACTTGTGGAACCAAAGGTGTTCCCAAAACAGGGGCACTTGGGGTAGTTCTACTAGGTCCTTTCTGAGATGGTGGAGGATTTTTCATTAGGATGTCCTCCATAAACTCTTCTTCTGACTCCCCACAACCTGTCATTGTTAAATGCTTAGTTTTCCCTGTACACTTGCCCCCGACTGTTCCTCAGCCATTAATACAGGATACAGTCCTTCCTTAATCATTGCTTGTGTACATTGTTTCATCTGACGTTCTCGTAATTCACGCATCTGTTTAGGGAAGAATCCTCTATAACTTCTACTACTTCTGGATCTGTCACGCTCCAATGACTCAGTTTCCCATTCTTCTAATGACTCATACTGTGTTAATCTAGGTCTGGGCTCTAATTCATTCATCCGCATTCTCAAATTATGAAGTATTCTCCCAATGAACGTACCAATTTCCGGGAAAGCTAACATTTAATCACTTTTGGTGTATTCTATCCAATTTTCTAACCACACACAGGTATGGTAGCCCCTCTCCATCAACATAAATGAGGCAAGTGTCTTCGGTGGTGGGATAAGAATCCCCTCTCTAGTCTTAATGGGTTTATCTTTCTTGAAGTCATTTTTCATTTTCTGCATAAACGTAATTTTTCTCTTTTCTCCGTACATTTTGGGTGATGACCTTTTTATATATTCATCTCTTGCAAATCCTAAATACCCCCTGTCTGGGCGATTCCCTAATAATGTTGGATCGTATTTCCACATACAAACTCCACTGTCCAATACTATTACGGCTTCTATTTTTGACAACCAATTAGATTCTTGTTCACACTCGGGGTTTAACCAACCCCAGTGCGGCTACTATTCTTTCATCCTATCAAGCTCGGGCTTACACAATTCATTCAGCCAATACTAGCGCTGCCTTTTTTATGACGTCAGTATCCCTCCTAAACTACTGACCCCTCCTTTACAAATTCGCTTAAGTAACACACCCGCTGTTTCAACCGATCCCAGCGTGGCCCTCTGTGACGTCCGTGCAACTCCGGCAACTGACCCTCCCTTCACAAGGTAACTCAAAAAACTTATTTTCTTACAACTTTGCATCAAATTTTCATTAATAACAACGTAAAAACATTTGCTACTCTGTCTGTTCCATTAAAACCAAAGAATAGTTATTTTTTTACTGTTGCTGCAAATAAGACCTTCCGCTTACTTTTCATATACTGTGAGTAAATCCTTCCGCTTACCCTTCACTCAAACTCAGATGAACATGTTACTCCTTTGCTGTTACCCTTTCTAGGTGATATAAGACCAAAGTTTTACCAGCAAACTCTTTCGCTATCAATCACTCTCACTTTTATACGAAAATGGTCCCTAATTTTAACACTGCCAGCCCTGCATAGCTTCTCAGGGCTCTTTGAACAGACGAGTAACCTCACTACAGAGTGGCTTCCATTTACCGCCCGCTATTCACTTCCCGGAAAGTTCCAGACAACATAAAACAAAAATACAAACTGGTTTGTTAAAACATAAATCAATAATTAATAATCACCAAACTAGTCAATATTAACCATAGCTCTGCTACCAGAAAACTGATCCAGCGGGTTACCAACCTCAGGTACTCAAACACCATATACTCACCTGGGCCATAAACACACATTCACATAGGCTAGTAAATACCGCTGGGGGTCAATTTTATAAATGCCTTTTTATGAGATTAGTTACCTGTAAAATTTTAACTAATCTTTCACTGATCAAAACATTCTTTCCTCTGTTCAATGGACCTATTAGTTGGAACTAGTTGATGGTGAAATGACATAGAATTATATTTCTTACTAATTTGAAATAACCAGAGAGAGAGAGAGAGAGAGAACTCTGTTTATTTAGACCATAGTCTTTAAACACAAAAAGATCTCGAAATAAAGACTCGGGAAAAGTTTAAATGTTTTATCTAGTTAAATTCATGTGAGCCAAAGTAAAAAATACAGTACGAACTCCGTTTCTCCAAGGAGGAAAAGTCAATAATTTCAATAATCAGTCACCTATATTACAATGAAGTTTCACAATGACAGTACTCAGGAAAAATAGGATAGAGAGAGCAGTACAATGACATACTACACAGAAGTATATTTACCTAGAATGGTGTAGAAACCAACCCCTTGGCCAAGGAGCTGGAAGGGTCCCCTGGGAAAGATTCAGGTAACAAAGACTTCAGGACAGGTTTCAGGACAGGATAGATGACCTCTTCTAGATTCGGCGCCTGCATCGCACCCCTCTCTGACACTATCTTCCTCCTTGTTTCTTCCGCGATCTTCTTCTAATTATTTTGCCTTATTTCCCTCCTCAATTCTTCCGCGATGTTCTTTTAATAAATTGGCTTAAATTCGAAGTCTGCAAATCGATTCTTCTTCAGCATTTGTTCAGCTCTCGGACAGCATCCCGGTCTCTCAGCATCGCAGCATCGCTTCATGTGTTCTAACTAACTAAACTACCTCAATTATACCTTTCATTACTCATGTACCACCCATTAATGTTTCAACTTTACGAAACACCTAATTCTGATTGGACAGGCAAGGGGGGATGATCATCACACCATGCTAAGTTTTAATAATTTTCTGGTTCTTTGTTTAATGTTCCTGCCCCTTAATTCTTATTCCCAAGCTTTATTTCCCACCCGCATTTCACATCTTTATCAATAAAAATTAATACATATAACAGTTGTCTGTACAATATGTAGGATGTCCAGCAGGTTCCCAGGACATGTAACAATGATGGCCTTGAACGGGTTTCAAAATCGACATCATGACTTCCCGGCTTGTTATTACTGCGCCTACGTGAAAGTCACGTGTAGTGCAGGCTGCAATCCCACTCGGCGGCCCAAATACATATTAGTAGAGCGGTCAAAAAGAAACATTTTAATTTCAAAACTAAAAAGAATTTCACTGTATACCACCTATCTCTACCCTATTCCCATTTACTTATAAAAGCTCATCCCGCATTAGCACTTAGTGTAAAGCTTGTTTTAGTTTCAGCGAAGCAGATGCTTAGCATGTGAGCTTTCAAGCGGCCATATTAGATGCATTTGCACAGGGGCAGAAATTTCCATCCAAGCGAAAGAACATCATTCTGCGTAGATGCAGTTGATGCATGCGCAGTACAGTTTCCCGCTTTAGCAACCATCTTAAGTTTCACTCGGGTTACTTGTTAGTAAAACACGTAAGCAAGCTTCATCTTGCTATAACATGTAGTGTGGTGCATATTAATTTACACAATACGTTATGAATACAGTGTTACGAGTTATATGAGAGGATTGCATCCAAGCAAGTCTCTTTTATACGAGTCCTTGCTCCATCAACAGCACAACTGTGGTTTTCACTCAATGACAAAACATTGATCTTCACAGACCCCAAAAAAGTGGCCTCACTCATCAACAAACATTGCAAGGCTGCCTTCTGCTCCCACTCTGAGCTGATCAAGTCCAAGGGAGCAGTGCTTCACTGATATAGAGTGAACCAAAGAGATGATAGAAGATGCAATGGCACACTTGTGTGCACTAGCTGCGGCACACACTTGTTGCTCAAGATGAGAACTTCACAATTTGACCCCGTGTGAACTGGGGGCCCACTGCATAATATCCTATTTTACTATTAGTATCTGGGGCTATATAGACTCCTCCGGTTCTCTGAGAACAGTGTACAATTATATGGTTATAGGGTCTCTGGCTCTTCTAGACTAAGTGCCATTAGATCTCATTGTTATATGTTGCTTATTTTGTTTCTGTCTCTGCATATGTTGTATGAGAGGGGGTATTTAGAAGGAATTCATGGTACCATTGAGGCCCAGTGTGGGAAGGGATGGAAGGGGAGGATGTTACTGGTTATTATTATCATGCTGGCCCATCTGACAACACAATGTATCTCTACAGTCCTACTGTGTGAAACCACTGTTGTGATCAGGACCTTCGACACACACTCTCCTGCCTGGTTCTAAAATGTGTACCTGGAATATTAGGGGGATCGGCAACCCATGAATGTGCCACCAAATTCTGGCATATTTGGCTCGACATAAGATGAATGTGGCCTTTCTTTAAAAAAAAACCGCATTTGGCTCCTGTACTTACTCCACCCATAAATAACGCCTGGGGGGACCATCAGTACGTTGCCTCCTACTTGAACTACACCAGGGGGTGGCCATACTAATTCACAGATCAATTAACTACCATCATCTGTGCACACTCTTCGACCCTGCGGGGCGATATGTCTTGGTCAAGGGCCTGTTTGGCTCCCTACATATTACTCTGGTGAACTCATACGTCCCAAACACAGATAGTACAGAATCTTTTACACACATTATCTCATGCACCCATATGTTGGTTGCGCATACTGTGCTTTGGGGAGGGTACCACAGCACAGTTCTAGACCCGCCACTTGATTGCACCAGGTGTTTGACCTGCACACATAACCGGAAATGGATAACCATGGCAAGCATCCTATGTGACAACAATATGGTGGACAATTGAAGGGACCTGCATCCCTAGGTCTTGGCCTTCCATTCTTCACTGCATGACTCCTGGTTTGGTATGAAAGATATCCTGGAGTGGGCGCACTCCAGTACACACATCCCTCATACACTGTCAAACCATTCCCCAGTTCTTTTGACCTAGTGGCCCCTTTGGAGGCTCCTATGTTCAGAGAACTTTTTGATGGGGCGTTTAGGGAAGATATACTCCAGGGCACTAGGAATGACTTTACCGAAAATAGGGGCTCTGCAGATTCTACTTCTACCTTGTGGGAGGTGTACAAAATGGTGATCCGGGGGAGTGTTTTGCCAAAAGCAGTGGAATTCTAAAGTCCCTCAGGAGTGAGCTAAATAAGATGGAGGAAGAAATAAAATCACTAGAGGAGAAATATGACCGGCAGGGGGAGCACCATGTTAGGGCCTCTGCAAATAAAAATCTGTGAGTATAAAGAAGCGTCTGACAGGGATATCTATTTCTGTGGCAAATATAAATCGGCCCTAGTATATAGTGAGTGAAAATGTCCGGGGCATACTCTGACATCACTGCTGAGACCATATTGGATTATTTCACAGCCTGCTACTAACAGTAATACAACTCTAGAACAGCAGATCCCAACCACGACATGCATAGATTTCTGGATGATACCCGTCTGGCATGGCTATCCCCCAATCAACAGGAGATGTTATGTCAGCAGATTACGGGGAAGAGCTTAAGGGGGACATTGCCCAATTAAAAAATGGTAGTACTCCCGGAAGTGACAGGCTCCCCGCCAAATTCTATAAAAGTACCTCGATGACCTGACCCTGCTCTTACTATCAGTCTATGAGAAGGCATTCTAGGTGGGCTGTCTCCCTAACTCAATCGGTGAGGAAGTCGTCATGCTCTTAAAGCTGGGCAAACCCAAAGATACATGTAGCTCCTACTGCCCCTTATCCCTCTTCCACGTGGATGGAAATTACTCAACAAACTTCTGGCCAATAGGTTTTTCCTGCTGATGCTTGCCCTTGTTGGGCTGGACCAGCTGGGTTTATATCTGGCCACTCCACAGTGGACAATTTGCGTACTCTTTATAATTACACTCTAAATATAACCCAAACCTGAGGTGCTGGTGGCCTTTTGAGATACCGAAAAGGCGTTTGATTTAATCAAATGGGCCTTTCTGTTTACTGTACTGGAGAGAATAGGTGTGGGAAGGGCATTTTTGCAATGGATTAAAATCCTATATAATTCCCAGAGGGCACAGATAAGCGTAAAGTACTTACCGGCTGAGCCATTTAATATTGGCAGAGGGGCGAGTCAGGGGTGTCCATTGACTCCGCTCCTATTTGCCACTGTCATGGAGTCAATGGCCTTCCTTCTATGAGACCATTTTGGAAAACGGGATGTTTTATTGTGAATGTATGCCGATGACTCATGTGGGATATAATTGCATATGGTCGGGACCCATAACTGCCACTAAAAGACCGGAGCTTGAATTCCCGTTGTGCTGGATGACAGAGCCAGTCAGATACTTAGGTATTATGTACCATAGGGATATTTACACTATCATGTGGGTAACCCATGGGGCCTGCATTTCCAGGAATACTGACTAGATCCAGAAATGAATTAAGTTTCCCTTATCAGTTGCTGAAATGATTGCCTTAATGAAAATGGTAGTGCTTCTGAAACTACTGTATTTATTTCAGAACATCCCCAGTCCTCTCTGCAGAGCATTTTTTTCACAACTGCACTCCCTAATGATCACTCTGGCATGGGCTGGAAAGCATCTGGTTTCTAAGTTACAGGAACCCTAAGATAGGGGAGGTTCTGATGGATAAATCTGCCTGTGATTCTTCAACTTTTGAATTACCCAATGCGCAGCATTCCACGGAAACTTTTCTCCCTAGCTCTCCCACGAGGACGTCACAATGGAACGGCTCTGCGCGCGACTAAGCATGATGTCATCGGAGCCAATGGAAGACCTCTTTGGCGTGCCGACATCGTTGCCCTTTTTTCCGCATCATAGACGCATACATTTTTTTCCAGGGATCCCCATTTCTGGTGTTTCATTGTTGCAGGTTCTTCCTGAAATTGTAGCAGTGACATGACTGCTCAGAAAAAGTCTGGTTTTAAACCTTGCAGGGAATGTGGGGTCATATGTTTATCACTGACCCCCATGAAGATTGTCTATGGTGCTTCTCATCGGACCACGACGTTGAGGGGCGTTCATGCCAACGTATAAATCCGAAGGCCCTGAAAGAGAGGGAGGCCAAACTGTTTATGGCCAGGGCGAAGAAACAGAAGAGGGGCTGGAAAAGATTGAGATCCAAGTCCAAGTCGCTGACTCCGCATACCTCACAGTTGCCGAGGAAGCACAAAAAAAGTGGATCCAGATGTCGTTCGTCTAAAGATACATCACCGAAGTCAGGGTCCCCAGAACTCCTGCGTCACCGCAAGGATGAAGTCTCTCCTTCCCATTTGCCTCAAGTGACTCTGGCACACTCTCTGGCTCCGAGAGTCTCTCCGGCACCCAGAGAAGCAATGCCTTCGCCTCCAGCCTCTCCATCCCCGGCTCCTGTGTTGCTGGTGCAGCAACCAGAGCTAGTCAAGCAGCTTCCTCAGGCTGTCTCTGAACCGGATCCATTCCCCCCCTTTCCGGCTCCAGGTACGGATCATTCGCATTTCTTGAATGCGATGTTCGGCATGTTTGCCAGGGCGGCTAACCCTGCTGGTGAGCTTGTTAGGCCCATGGGAATGCTTTCATTCAACCTTGGAGGTTTGCCACCTCACTTTGCACAGGCACCATTCATGACTTTCATGCCGATGATGCTGGGAAGTTGGCTTCTCCCGACACCGAGGTTCTCAATGCTGGTGCATTCCCTTGAGGGGAAAGTGCAGCTGGAGTCCTCTCCGGCACCATCCGGCTCCTGTCCAGCGCCGACTGGGCCTCGCCCGGCACCCTCCGCTATTCCTGTAGAGCCTCCATTGAAGCCAGTCCCAAAGGCACTAAACTGAGTTGGTATGATAAAGCAAAAGAACATTGGATTTAACAAGTCACTAAACTGGGGTGGCATGGTGAGCAAAAGAACGGTGGATTTAACCCAGATCTCTTGACTGGGGGTGAATGTTTTGATTTGTTCTGCATTTCGTCCATCAATTGTGTGTCTTTCGCTTCCTCTCCGTTAATGCGCCAGGTATGCCCAGACATGAGTCCTGGGCTCACTGTGCCACTGGAATCAAGCTATCCTGGCTGAACAGGGGCAAAACCCCCACACCGGTCCTAGGATGCTTGTTTCCAACCCAGGGAGGACCTGGCTTGACAGTTCGGGCTGGACTGTTCCCATGAGGCACAGGGTCAAGACTGATTTGCCTATGGCCAGGTCTAAACTGGGGTGGCATGTTGAGCAAAAGAACAATGGATTTAACACAGATCTCTTGACTGGGGGTGAATGTTTTGATTTGTTCTGCATTCCGTCCATCAATTGTGTGTCTTTTGCTTTCTCGCACTAAGTGCGCCAGGTATGCCCAGACGTGGGTCCTGGGCTCACTGTGCCACTGGAATCAAGCTATCCTGGCTGACGAGGGGTGAAACCCCGAAACCGGTCCTAGGATGCTTGTTTCCGGTCCAGGGAAGACCTGGCTTGGCAGTTCAGGCTGAACTGTTCCCATGAGGCACAGGGTCAAGACTGATTTGCATATGGCCAGGTCTAAACTGGGGTGGCATGGTGAGCAAAAGAACAATGGATTTAACCCAGATCTCTTGACTGGGGGTGAATGTTTTGATTTGATCTGCATTCCGTCCATCAATTGTGTGTCTTTTGCTTTTTCGCCCTAAGTACGCCAGGTATGCCCAGACGTGGGTCCTAGGCTCACTGTGCCACTGGAATCAAGCTATCCTGGCTAAAGAGGGGTGAAACCCCGAAACCGGTCCTAGGATGCTTTTTTCCGGTCCAGGGAGGACCTGGCTTGGCAGTTCGGGCTGGACTGTTCCCATGAGGCACAGGGTCAAGACTGATTTGCATATGGCCAGGTCTAAACTGGGGTGGCATGGTGAGCAAAAGACCGATGGATTTGACCCAGATCTCTTGACTGGGAGGTGAATGTTTTGATTTGTTCTGCATTCCGTCCCTCAATTGTGTGTCTTTTGCTTTCCTGGTCCCGAAGTCACCGGCATCGTGCATGGCGCCACCAACATCGGTGCCCAGGATGAGATCCAGAAGGGAGGCGCAGAGACTGCTGGAGGAGGAAGAATTTCACGAGCAGCAGGAAGAGGCTGAAGAGGGGGGAATTATTGACCCTATGCACAAATTTGAGGGTCTGCAGGAGGCTAGTGGTTTGGACACATCTCCAGAGTGGGAGCTCCCTTCACCAAAAGGTCTTCCATCACAAGATGTTTCCTCATACCATTCCATAATAAGGAAGGCTGCTGATCTGCTGTACTTGCCTTTACCAACTGCAGAGATAAAGTCAAATATTTTAACAGAGGTGCTTCATTCTCCTTCTTCTGCATCAGATCCTCTGCTTCCATTTAATGAGGCTTTTGCCAAGCCCATTTTAGAGGTTTGGCAGAAGCCAATGACTGCCCCTGCTGTGTCCAGATCAGTCGCAAGGAGATATAAGGTGGTGCCTGGAGATCCAGCTTTCCTTTCCACACACCCATCTCCTGAGAGCTTGGCAGTCCAGGCATTATGCTCTACTAAGCAGTCTTCAGGCTCTTTCCCAACCACGCCTGGGGATAGGGAATCTAACAGGATGACGCAATCAGCTAAAAAGGTGTTTTCTTCAGCCAGTATCGCCACAAATGCAACGTGCCTGCTGGGTCGATATATCCATGCTCCGGTGGATTTTGCAAAGGAGGCGATCCCTAACTTCCAGCGGACGTTCAGGGCCATTTTGCAGAGGTACTATTGGACAACAAGCATCAGCCCGACAATTCCTATAGTCAGGGCTGGGTACAGCGAACTCTGTTGCTAGAGTTATGGGTTCCTCAGTGGCAACCGGGAGGCACGCCTGGCTGATGTGGTCTGAGTTTTCAGCAGATGTACAGGCCACCCTATTGGACTTGCCTTTTGATGGATCTTGTCTCTTTGGTACCAAAGCAGACTCTGCGCAATAGTGCTTCAAGGATAGTAGAGCAACAGTGAGATCGTTGGGTCTACAGTCCCAGCCCAGAGATTTTGGGTACCGCAGATTTTGCAGGTATGGCAAGACTCCTTCCTTTCATGCCAAGCAGCAGCATCAGCAGCAGCAGGCAAACCCTCTGTTTAGTCGTACAGAGGAAAGGGTAGAGGTCGCTTGCAAGGCACAGCTCCCGTTCCCCCAACTGGTACCGCAGGTAAGCAGCTCTAGATGCTCCATACTGGGGCATGTTGGTCCGTTGGGAAGTTGGATGTCCGATTTTCTGTGAAACTGGAGCTCTATTACATCAAATCTATGGATTTTGGATCTAGTAGAAAATGGATATGCCTTTCCCTACCGGGAATTTTCCCCTCCTTTCCCCCCCTCATCAAAGCTGGTGCTCAGATGACCACCTATTGCTTCTGCAGCATTAGGTTCTGTCTGTGCTACAGAAGGGTGCGATAGAGGTTGTTCCAGAGCAGGAAAGGGGTCAGGGTTGCTACTCCTGTACTTCCTGATCCCCAAGAAGGACGGAGGATTGAGGCCGATACGAGACCTCAGAATCTTGAATCTTTACCTCAAGCAGAAGAAGTTCAAGATGTTGACCCTGGCTCAGGTTCTTCTGGCACTACAGCAGGAAGACTGGATGGTGTTGATCAGTTTGCAGGATGCATATTTTCGCATCCCATCCTGAATCCGCATCAAAAGTATCTCTGTTTTACGGTGGGATCTCAACACTACCTGTTTGCGGTCCTTCCGTTCGGTCTTACAGCCGCACCATGGGTCTTCACAAAGGTGATGGCGGTGGTAGCAGCACATCTCAGAAGGTCGGGGACTCCTGGTTTCCCCTATCTGGACGACTGGCTGCTCAAAGCAAAGTCACCGGAGATGGTGCTGCGGCACTTGCAAGTAACAACCTGTCTATTGTTTGACATGGGTTTTTCAATAAACAAACCCAAATCTCACCTGGTGCCCTCTCAGCGCAACCTATTCATAGGGGCAGTACTGGACACTTCTGTGAGTCGTGCCTTCCCACCTGACAGAGGATTCTATACATCTAGGCTATAATACCGATTTTTCAAAATGGAGCGGCTGTTCCAGTTCTGAAGGTCTTGCGCCTGCTCGGTCTGTTCCCTTCTTGCATACTGTTGGTCAACCATGCATGCTGGCACTTGAGGGCACTCCATTGGTTCCTCAGCAGGCAATGGTTTCAACACAACAGGTGGTCAGAATCTCCAGAGACACTGAAGCGGAGCTGTTATTGTGGAGTGTTCTGGGCAACCTGTCCCAAGGGAAGCCATTTTAACCTGTTTCTCCGGTGGCCGCAGTGATAACGGATGGGTAGCTCATATGGGGGATCTGGAGGTCAAAGGCCTTTGGTCTCCAGAGGAAAGATTGTTTCACATCATTCTTCTAGAATTGTGGGCAATACGTTTGGCTCTCAATGCATTTCTTCCCTCCCATCGCGTTCAGTCGGTTCAGGTCCTGACGGACAACACACCTGTGATGTGGTACATAAACAAAGAGGGAGGAGTAGGGTCGTATCTTCTCTGCAGAGAGGCTCTGTGAATCTGGTCCTGGGCTCAGGACCATCGAATTTGTGTGATAGCGAATCATCTGGCAAGAGTGCTAAATGTGTGTGCAGACAGTCTCAGTCTGCAGTACTCGGCCGATCATGAGTGACGTCTTCATCCGGAGGTGGGCCTTCACATTTTCAGTATTTGGGAGATTCCTCGGTTGGACCTGTTTGCCACTCACGAGAACGCGCACTGCCCATCGTTTTGCAGTGTCCAGTATCCGATGCGGGGAGCTTTGGGAGACGTATTTCAGTTAGATTGGGGTTCACAGCTTCTTTATGCGTTTTCTCCCATACCCGTCATTCCTCGAGTTCTGAGGAAGGTTCGTCAAGACTGGGCCCAAGTCATATTGATCAACCCGGATTGGCTAAGAAGGGCGTGGTACATGGACCTCCTTTACCTCTCATTGAACCCTCCGCTCCATCTCCTTCCTCGGGCAGGCCTCCTCTCTCAGTCGCAAGGGCAGGTTCTATACCCCCACTTCCAGAGCCTGCAGCTTCATGCCTGGAGATAAAACAGAGCAACCTGAGCTCTTTCTCTCTCCTGCTGGATGTGGTGGATGTTATTTTGTCGGCCAGAAGGCACTCAATCAAATCTGTCTATTCAGGTAGGTGGCCTAGATTTGTAAAATGGTGTGGAGAGAAATCGATTGATCCCTTACGAGCTCATTTGTCTAATATTCTCTGTTTCTCTCTTTTCCCAGCACAGCAGTGTTATATTTCATATCGCTACCCTAATATAGGTTTAGAAAACATCGTACTCTTTCCCAACATCGCCTCCCCTTCATTTCATATGAACGAGCCTTATAAGGACATAACTCCAAATAAGGACAGAATGCCTTATAGGGACTGAACACCTTATAAGGACTGACGCCTTGTAAGGACTAAACCTTTCACCTAGTTCTATGACGAGGGTGGGTTCTGCCCAATCGATATTGCTAAGATGTCATCCTTAGCACATATGAATAATTTATGAGTACACTCTCCAGGGGGCCATACTTTACCTCTCCTATCTACGCACAAAGGTTTAATACCCAACGTCATCCTCATACCGAACAATGGGTAACATACACACATAGACTGTATAAATACAGCACCTCTTGCTATCAGTAGTTAGGAGGGAACCAAGACTTTAAGGCCGACACACTGACCAGGGGCGCTGCGGCTCCGGCATGCCATCACTCCAGCTGAGAGTGGTCTAACTATCCCAGACGGGGTGTCCATCTCAAGTTCAGGATGAAGTCCCACACTCTCACTATTCAGGTATGGAGGTTCGACTAAATCCTAGCAGAAATCTGGCTTTTAGATTCTAAACTATTAGGCTCTTGGGCTTAGTAGCTCTTTTGCACCTACTTACATGCTAGGTACACTCAGGTACATCTAGACAGGCATCTTAGGAGTACGCACTTTATTTTATAAATGCATTTCATATTCATGTATGTGTTCATGACTATTGCAAAATGGTAGAACAATACTATTCCTTTTTATTCACTGTACTGCTGATACTATTTCTCTGCTACTGTATTACAGTTGTAGTAGCACATTTGTTTTACATGAGAAGAGCAACGGTACAATAAATTCTTATTGTAAACACGCCCAACTGTTTCTCCTGTGTATCTCTCTGAGACCAAAACAAGCAAGCACGAGTGACTGGGTGAAAAGTAGTATATTGTTTCCACGAGTCTGAGGTTATTGTGTTCTGAGGTTGCAAAAACTAATCTCTCTGATAACAGGAGATTCTAGTTGCACTATGAGCTAGCTAATGCGTAAACAGGCTAACATATTCGGCGGGGGTGTACAGAGTCAGTCTGTCACCAGACCCACAGTTTAAGTTATCCGCAAATGCATAGGTCCTGCATAAAGGGTACTATTGGAACTACACTACATGGCGCCCAATGTGGTTTCATGGCACCCAACCATTTGGTTTGGTACATATTTAACAGTAGAATCTGAGTAGCTCAGTCGTGCTTAATCTCAGAGACCCTACGTACAAAAACCCAGAGACGTCTGGAGTGAGTGGGAAAAAACTCCGCCACAGCTGAGTAGGCAAGATATCCTATGTGTTGGCTGTTGCTTATTCAAGCTTGAAGGAAATATTCCCCAAATTGTGCATAAAACCTTTGCATAAAAACCTATACATAACTTCCTTAAAACAGTCATTCCGTGTTCTAAACACAATGGTTGAACAAAAGGGAGATTTAAACCATCTAGCCCAGGGACTGAATCAGTCTGGTGAGGAAGTTGTAGATACAATACAAATTGCAGCCAAAGTGAGACAAACTGACAGTTAAACTTGTCAAACATGGGCTATCACCCAGAGGAGGTGTATTAATATTCATGATAGAGGCACACAAAGATTTAAAAACAGAGGTTTTCTACTCTTGGGTTACATTCCCAGAAGCAGATGCTGTAACAAAAACTTGTCTTTATTACACACATGAAGAAGTTCCAGCAGCCTACACTCCGATTGAGGAGACTGAAATTCCGATTACCTACCAGGAACATATTTTCTGGTTTAATGGTGCCCTACTCCATACAAGAACAAGAGCAAGACTTGGTCCTTTAGGAAGACCAGGAGCAACATGGCCGATATTAGCGACCTATGCACCACATCCAGACATTGACACAATACCAGGTGATGAACTGCTTGTTCAACACAAAGAGTTGATAAAACTTTACAGAAACATGACACACTTTGTCTTACAGACACTAGCGGTCCAACCAACACTAATTACGCCAAATCCAGCTCAGGTACTAAAATTACTCCACAAACATTGCACGCGGTAATGGGAAAAGTGCCCACAAAACGTGAATTCCTTTCTGGGTAGCTCAGAAAATACCCCAGTTAGAAGCAGTATTCCCGAATACCACACCATTTGAAAAACACAGAATGTTAACAATCTGTTTGCCCATGGGGATTACACCACAGTTAGAGGATTGCACCTCTTGGGGCACAGTCTTTGCTGCCACATATACTAGAACTCATGGTATTCCTTCAAAGCAGTAATTCCTGATGTATTAAGACAAATGCAAAATGAGTGTGGAGTAGAACCTGAGCTAAACTTAGGAATTAAGTTATTAAATAACTACGACCAGGTATCAGCCATAATACTAGCTAACATTAAAGGGGTAGCAGCATCAGTGCCAATCCGCCAACACCTATGGGAGGTCGGCCCATTATTACAGGGGGATGAACTACCCAAAATAATTGAAACTGCGTATGCAGAATTAGGCTGGGATAGTTTGGGGGAAAAGCTTTAAAACCTCAACTACAGGGCAGTCATGAAAAGGACACTTCTATGCAGACACCTACTTCTTCTAAAAAAAGTGGGATGGTAAAAAAGAAAACTCTAAAGACAAAAGATCTCAGTCCCAAGGTAGCCCTCCTCCACAGGAGCCCTCTGAAAAGAGGTACAACCTTAGGAATAGGGATAATATTAGGAAACCTGACAGGTATTAGGATACTGATACACGTTCCTTTCGTTCCTTTCAGGGCTCGAAGAAAAGCTCTGAACGAGAAGGACGGTCAGAAAATAGAGAGGAGCGCACACCGTCCAGAGACAAGCAGCGCGCTTAAGACTTTACTTCTAAAAACAAAGCAATCACAGCAATCACAACTTACTGAAAATGTCCTTTACAAATGTCCTTTTTCAGAATGCCTTTAGTTAAGGGTTATTTGGAAGGCATAACACAGATATATCCTCCTCTCAGGAGACCTTCTCCTCCATGGGAGTTTAATATTGTCCTTTCTCACCTAATTTGTCCTCCCTTTAAACCCATTTCTAAGGCATCTCTCCAATACTTACCGTGGAAAGCTTGCTTATTGGTAGCCATCACTTCTGCTCATAAAATTGGTGAGATGCGGGCTCTATGTTCACATGAACCATACACAGTGTTCCATAACAACAGGGTAATGATTAGAACCTATCCTAAATTCCTTCCCAAAGTAGTCTCAGGTTCCCATGTCAATCAGACTATTATTTGCCTATATTTTGTCAGAATCCTTCTTTTGCTGCAGAGAGAACTCATCACAATTTTGATGCTAAGAGGGGTTTGAAGCTCTATCTTGATAGAGCTAAGTCTTGAAGAAAGTAAAGATATCTTTTTGTAAACTATGGTCCTTTATGGACTGGATTTGCCTCTTTTAAACGATCCCTCATCTAGATGGACTTACTCCTGCATAACCCTTTCTTATCAGAAGGCTAACAAAACCTTGCCTGGCAGACCTAGAACCCATTCCACCAGGATCAAGACAACTACTGCTGCGTTACTCAGAAACATCCCACTTGCTTAGGTTTGCAAAGCTGCAACTTGGAGGTCAGTTCACCCATTTAGAAGACATTACTGTCTTGATTCTGATGCTAAAGCCCGTGCTCAGCAGGGCAAGCCTGTCTGAGGAATTTATGTGTTTGATTGCACTATTCCATTTTTTTCTCCTATCTTGCTAAAATCTTGGGATGAGCTTGGTAATATATTCAGTGCTTATGATTATCAATGGAGATCCCCGAGAGAGAAGGAATGGATTCTTACCTGTAATCCTAGTTCTCTCTCAGGGGAATTTACATTGTAATACTAAGCAACACTCCCTCCTTCTTGAGGGAAGAAAGAAAAGCACAAATAAGTCTATGTCGCTAACCCACTCGTCAAAAAAACTTCCACCAGCACAGCATGTTGGGACACTTGAGGTCAAGAGGCCCTTAAAGGAGTAGTGTCCAATTTTCATTGTTTCCAATGCTGCAACCTATACAGATACATTTCTATATATTATCCCATCCCTTACTTTAGAAAGAAGTAAAAAGCATTTGTGAAGGACGTTTTTAAAAGGCCACTTTTCATTTTGAACCCTGTTTCCTTCTAGTTTTTAAAGAAATGAAATGAAATGAAATGAAATGAAATGAAATTTATATTGCGCAGGACAATAACCCTCAGGTATCAAGGCGCCTAACAAAAACCAGAAAATGATCAAAAGGAGGAGACAGGAAACCTTACATGTAGGCTTGCCGAAAGAGGAGAGTTTTTAGAGCAGAACGAAAGTCCTGTAAGGACGGGAGAGATCTCAGGTCCAGGGGGAGGTCGTTCCACCACTTAGGGGCAAGAGTGGAGAAGGCTCTACCTCCCCACTTGGCTTTCCGCACACGGGGGGTAGTCAGACGCAGTTTTCCAGAGGAGCGCAAGTTCCTTCCGGGAATATAGTGGGAGATGATGGACCCAATTCCTGTGTCGCTATTATTGACAATGGCTCTGTAGGTCATACATAGAACTTTGAATCGGATTCGGTGTTCTACCGGCAGCCAATGCAGTGTTTTCCTAGCTGCAGAGGCCGAAGAGCGTCTGGGGGTGTCCAAGACAAATCTAGCTATGGCGTTTTGGACTACCTGTAAGCGATGCAGCTGGCCTTTGTTAAGCCCAGCATACAGTGCATTACAGTAGTCCAAGCGCGATCCAATGAGCGCAACAGCTATTTGTTTTCTTGCCTGCAGCGAGAGATAATTCCTGATCCTTCGTAAGGTATGAATCAGACCCCAGCAGGTGGAAACAGTTCTGCTCACCTGGCTGCCTAAGTCGAGAGCAGGATCTATTAGCACCCCGAGGTTCTTGGCAGATGTTGTAGGGGAGGGGCATGTCCCTAGTGAGTCAGGCCACCAATTGGCTGACCAGATGTTTTCTTTCCCCCCGAACACCATCACCTCAGTCTTCTCCCCATTCAGTTTTAGAGAGTTCTGAATCATCCAATGACCAACCGCCTCCATACAAGATCTAAACCTGGAGGCGATTAGGTCATCAGAATGGGGAAGAGAGACGAGGATTTGAGTGTCGTCTGCATAAGAGACTACCTCCATCCCGAAAGATCTTACTAGTCTGGCCAGTGGGGTCACATAGATATTAAAAAGGGTTGGGCTAAGAGCTGACCCTTGAGGGACCCCACATAGCACAGATCGGGATGGAGATAGGAACTCCCCCAGCTTGACTCTCTGCTCCCTCCCTGTGAGGAAGAAGGTCAAAAGATCCAACGCTGCGTTCTTCACCCCCACCTCCCTCAGTCGAGATGTAAGGACTGAGGGGGAGAGGGTGTCGAAGGCCGCAGTTAGATCCAGCAGGACCAGGAGAGAGGTCTGGCCCTCATCTACTGTCGTGCGAATTTTATCGAGCACGATGGTGAGGGCTGACTCGGTGCTGAATTCTCTTCTAAATCCATGCTGGGAAGGATCTAAGCATTCCGAGCCCTCCACAAAAACAGCGAGATGCTTGTTGAGATAAGTCTCAAGCATCTTCGCTGGGGCAGGGAGCAGAGAGATAGGCCGGTAGTTTTTTAAGTCACCCGGGTCCAAGGAGGGCTTTTTCAACAGGGGTTTTACTACCGCCTTCTTCCATTCCATAGGGAAGATACCATCTCTAATAGCTAGGTTCATTACCTCTAGCAGTGGAGGTAAGAGGGTATCCCTACACTGCTTGATGACTTTCAGTGGACAGGTATCCAGAGGGGAACCAGACTTGATCTTAGTTAGCAGTAGTTCAAGATCTTGTAAGACCAACGGGGGAAAAGAGTCCAGGGTGCTTGGGGGGGAGACTCATCTCTACCCCAGGTGTAAAAGCACTAAGACCAGCTCTTTGTTCCTCGAGGGCCAAGTGGATATCTTGGATTTTAGTGTGGAAGAAGGAGGCAATCTTGTCGCATAGATCCTGCGAAGGAATAACAGGATCGGGGGCTTGCAGTTTGACCAAGGAATCCACAGTTTTAAAGAGCTCCTTCGTGGAGGAGAGCGAGGTGGTCACCGTAACAAAGTAATCTTGTTTGGCTTGCAAGATTGCAACCTTGTATTTTTTGACAAGGAGTTTATGGACTTCCTTGTTCTTAGGGTCCCAACTAGTGTGCCAGAGCCTCTCCTTTCTCCTCACCTCCTGCCTAAGGAGCCTGAGGGAATCAGAGAACCAGGGGGCAGATGGTCTCTTTCTGGCTCGGCGCCGAGATTGTACTGGGGCCAATTTATTCAAGGCCTCGGTAGTAACCTTTTCGAAGCGAGCGACTGCAGTCTTTACATTATCTAGGTCCGTGATAGTAAGGCTAGCGGCCCAGGGCTTAAGAGAGTCACTGTTAATATTCCTAAAATTTCTGGCAGTCTCCATTAGGTGGTTCCCTTTTGTACCGGAGTCCATCCTATGATATTTCAAAAGAAAAGGGACCGCCAGATGATCCGACCAGGAAAGATGAATAGGGTCCTTAGTAGTCAGGCGAGGGTCATTGGAAAAGATACCATCCAAAGTGTGTCCTGCCCGATGTGTGGCTCCGGAGACACGTTGTGTGAGCCCACAAGATTCAAGGGCCTCAGTGAGACAGGAGGTATCAGAAAGATCAAGCCGTTCAAGATGGTAATTAAAATCACCCATGATAGAAAAATTGTCCCGGCCAAAGTAAGGTTCTAGGGACTGAAGAAAATTGTGCGTAAAGTGAGTCCTCGAACCGGGAGGTCGATACACTAAAATACCATTAAAGAAGGGGCGTTGCGCTTCCTTTATGGAAAAGTAAAGTGCTTGAAAGCTATCTGGAAAATCAAGTATGGGGACGATATGACATTGTAGGTGATCTTTATGAAGGATCGCTATCCCCCCTCCCACTCGTCCCTGTCTATCGAGTCTAGCCAGGCAGTACCCTTCCGGGACCGCCTCGATGAGGTCTGGGTCAGATGGGTCCTTGGCCCATGTTTCGGTCACCAATACAAGAGTAGGAGTTCTATCTAAAACCATCTCCTTGAACATGACCTTGTTCTTGACAAGGGAACGGGCATTAACCAAGATGCCCTCTATTCCTATGCATTAAGATTGGCAATATAGCCTGTTTTAAGGTAGCAAACCAGCTTTTGTGTCACATATTCTCAGGGGATTTTCGTAGTACTGCAAAGTGGATGTGACTTTGAAAAAACTGCTTCAGGGTCCCCGCATGTGGTAAGACTATTCAGTTCTGATGATTTCAGTGTTGATTCTGCTGAGCGAGAACAAGGATTACAGGTAAGAAACCATTCCTTGTTGTTAACCCCTTTGGTGCTCATGATGGAATGGTACCGTCATGAGCACCAGTGCTTGTGTGCTCATGACAGAACCATTCCGTCATGTGCACATGAGCACTAAATCCCTCTGCTGCAAACAGTAGAGGGATGTCCTTTTTTTTGGCCTCTGTAGGCTTCCCCAACCTCCTGAGGATTTTTTTTATTTCCAGTGTAATGAGGATCTTGTGCATGGCGCGCTGACATCATTACTAGGCCTGGGCAGTAAATTCCGTTCCGCTCGCGTAATTTCCAGAATTTGGGTAATTTTGCGTTCCGCGGAGAACGTGGAATTGCCAAAAATTCCGCGATCCGTGGCTTCGTGGATTTTATTGCTTGTTCGCACTTTCAAAATGCGTGTTCGAAAGATATTTCTCCCCGAGCACGCAAACAGCGTTCCCGAACAGGAAAAAAGCATCGCGAACGGGCGGAACAAGCAATTCCGCTTGTTCGCGGAACTTTTACGTGCTCGCGGAGATTTTTTACCGTTTCGCGGACCTTTGCGTAACGCGACTACGCAAATTCCTCCCAATTTACATCGGAAATGAAACTGAAACATATTTTTTGTTTCACTGTTTCGGTGCTCGTGGAGCTATTTCAGCCTCCCGAGTACTGAAAGACACGGGTGGGGTATCGTTGGAAAGGGGAGAATCTCCCCTTTCTAATGGTACCCCTTTCCAGTGGATCCCTGCTTGGGGATTGCTCCAGGATGGCATCTGCGGGGAGCCACAAACTTCCACCCTCCCAGCATTCCCCAAGTCTCCCGATAAAAATTGTACCATACTTGTGTGGGTAGTCCTAGTGCCCGTGACAGGAAACATCACAAAATGCAACGTGGACACATCACGTTTTTCCACTGAAATCTGACCCTTTTTTCGCAATGTGCCTAGCTGTGGATTTCTGACCCTAGCTCAGCTGTCACCTAGGGAACCGTAGTAAACCAGTAGGGTTTTGAAAAATAGACACCCAGGGGAAGCCAGGATGGGGTGACTTGTGTGCCTCTCACCAGGTTTTGTTACACAGAATCCCTTCCAAACTTCAAACTTTGTAAAAAGAAACACATTTTCCTCACATTAGTGTGATGGAAAGTTTTATAATCTGTGCAGAGCCACAAACTTCCACCCACCCAGCATTTCCCCAAGTCTCTCGATAAAAATGGTACCTCACCTGTGTGGTTAGGCCTAGAGCACGCAACAGGAAGTGGCCAAAAACTTACTGTGGAGATTTCAAAATTATTGATCACAAAAAGAAAAGTTTTGTGAGGGAGTCACCTGGGTTTTTGATCCCGGGCTCAGTGGGGATCTAGGGAAACCTACCAAACCCGGACATTTGTGAAAACTAGATACCCTGAGGAGTCCGGGGAGGTGGGCTTGCGTAGATCTCCCAATGTTTTCCTACCCAAAATCCCTTGCGAAGCTCAAATTTAACTGAAAAAATCAAATTTTCCCACAATTTCTGCCTGGAATCACCGTGCTGGCACAAATGTCCTACCACCCAGTGTTCCCCTTCGTCTCCTGATAAAAATGATACCTCAATTGTGTGGGTGTTTAATGCAGGGTCAACCTAAAACTGCATTAAAAAAAAATATGTCTCTACAATACGTTTTGGGCTCTTGTCTGTTGCGGGTACTTGGCGCACCCACACAAGTGAGGCACCATTTTTATCGGGAGACCTGGGGGAATGCTGGCTGGTAGGAAATTTCTGTCAGCTCGGTGATCCCACAGCTTTCCCACTCCAAAATGTGGGGAAAATTTTATTTTTTTCAGCTAAATTTAAAGTTTGCAGGGGATTCTGGGTAGGAAAATGTTGGGGGATCCATGCAAGTCACATCTCCCTGGACTTCTCCCAGTGTCTAGTTTTCATAAATATCTGGGATTGGTAGGTTTCCCTAGATGGCCGCTGAGCTTGGGATCTAAAATTCAGGTGACTCGCTCGCAAAACAAGGTCTTTGTGTAATCGATAATTTTGATGTCTCCACAGTACGCTTTAGGACATTCCATGTCACGGGCACTAGGCCTACCCACACAAGTGAGGTGCTATTTTTATCACAAGACTTGGGGACAAGCTGGGTGGGTGGAAGTTTATGGCTCCCTACAGATCCCAGAACTTTCTTTCACAGAAAGGCAGGAAAATTCATTTTTTTTTTGCAAAGTTTGGAGTTTGCAAGGGATTCTGGGTAACAGAACCCGGTGAGAGCCACACAAGTCACCCCATCATGAATTCCCCTTGATGTCTAGTTTTAAAAAATTTACAGGTTTGCTAGGTTTTCCTAGATTCCAGTTGAGCTAGGGTCCCAAATCCACAGCCAGGCACATTGCAAAAAAGGGTCCATTTTCTGGGGAAAAATGTGATGTGTCCATGTTACGTTTTGGGACATTTCCTGTCACAGGCACTAGGCCTACCTACACAAGTGATGTACCATTTTTATCGGGAGACCTTGGGAAATGCTGGGTGGGTGGAAGATTGTAGATCCACGCAGATTCCAGAACTTTCCATCGCAGAAATGTGAGGAAAATGTGTAGGTTCTTTTTTTACAAAGTTTGAGGTTTGCAAGGGATTCTGGGTAACAGAACCTAGTGAGAGCCACAAAATTCACCCCACCCTAGATTTCCCTGGATGTCTACTTTTAAAAAATGTATAGGTTTGCTAGGCTTCCTTAGGTGCCAGCAGAGTTAGGGTCCCCAATCCACAGCTAGGCACATTGCAAAAAAAGGGGACAGTTTTCACTGGAAAAATGTGATGTGTCCACGTTGCGTTTTGGTCCGTTCCCTGTTGAGGGTACTAGGCCTACCAACACAAGTGAGGTACCGTTTGTATCGAGAGACTTTGGGAAATGCTGGGTGGATGGAAGTTTGTAGCTCCCCGCAAATCCCAGAAATTTCCATCACAGAAATATGAGGATTTAGTTTTTTTTAAGTTTGAGGTTTGCAAGAGCTTCGGGGTAACAGAATCTGGTGAGAGTCACACAAGTCACCCCATCCTGGATTTCCCTGGGTGTGTAGTTTTGAAAAATGTATAGGTTTGCTAGGTTTCCCTAGGTTCAGGCTGAGCTGAGGGTGCAAAATCTGCAGCTAGTCAAATTAAAAAAAAAATGGTCAGGTTTCAGTGGAAAAATGTGACGTGTCCATGTGGCGTGTTGGGGCGTTTCTTGTCGCAGGCACAAGGCCTCTTCACACAAGTTAGGTACCATTTTTATCAGGAGACTTAGGGGAACACAGAATAGTACAGCAAGTGTTATTGACAATTGACTTTCTGTATATTTCTGCTTTCCAAATGTAATTTTGAAAAATTTCCTCTAATTCACAGTCTTGTATGGGTACCCACAATTTTGGAGACGTGCAAATAACCACTGCTTCTAAACTCTATATTTTGTTCTCATTTCAGAAATATATAGATTTCCTTCGTGCCTATTTTTCACTCTTTGAATTAATTGCTATATACCCGGTACACAATGAAAAGCCATTGCAAGACGCAGCTCAGTTATTGGCTCTGAGTACCTCGGGTTCTTCGTAAACCTACAAGTCCTGTGAATGGATTTGCACAGCAACTGGGGGCAAAACCAATAGATGCCATGCTTAACATTTACAGGTCCTAATGTACAGCCATTGCTCTATATGGCGCGGCCATTTGGGGTTACAAGCCAATGGGATACAGACAGCTGAAAATAAATTCCTACGTACCCTACTGTCTGTCCCCCAATCCACTCCTACTATTGTAATTCATCAGGAGTTAGGCGTTGGTTACGTGGCAGACAATTTGAGGCTGGCCCCGGTGCTTTGCTGGCTTAAAACGTGCTCAATCCCCAATTAACCCTGAATCATAAGATTATTATGGATTGTGCCATCCTGGACCGAGCCAATAATATTCCATGGCTAAATTATGTTAAGAACACTTTATCTAAGCTTGGACATCCAGACTTATTTGATTTCCCTGATAAAATAAGAAAAAATGACTTGGCATGGGTAAAAATACACTTTTTGAATCTGAAGTCTGCAGAGCGGGACGAGATCGAGTTAATGAAACCGGTAGTTAAAGCTCATTTTTTGTTAAAAACCTCCCCCGAGATTGAACCCTACTCGAGGATCGTCACAAAGCCGTTCCACCGCTTGCTTTTAACCAGATTTCGTTTTAACCTAATTCATTTTTTTCTGGGTAATTCGCAAGGTTGGATTAAGACGTGTGATTTAGGGCCTTGAACCTGTGACAATTTTTCGCCTCAGGATACAATTCATTTCACTATGTTCTGTGACCATTATAGCGATATCCGCAGGAGATTCCTAGTTCCAATTTTAAAAGGGAAAGGTTTTATAGAGGTCAAACCCACCTTACTGTATTTACAGCTGCTTAATGACCCATGGGAGATTTTTAGCATCGCAAGCTTTTTTGTTGCAGCTGTGAAACTTAGGAAAATTTGGCACCCTATGTTATCCTAAGAGTATTCGCAGTGTCCATATTATTACATTTGTAATACTTGCCTTTTTAATACTAACTCATTTTAACGTAATGATGCACTGTTCTAATGGTTTTAACCACAGCCAAGATTTTTTGTAACCTTGTGAATTCTGATTTATATCCTCCCTTATTTTCTTATGTCACCCTTATTTTTGATAATTCGGTTATGATATTTTACTGTGTATTGCATGTGATTTATGTATCGTATTCTGATTTAAGTATGGTACTTTTATGGTTTTTAAGTAACCGAATAAAGTGGTTTTGACTGACTACAAGTTCTATATAACCCCACAACCAGAATGGTCAAGCAGACGCAACGGTATATTGCTTTACAAAATCTGCCATACTTAGAAGAAGTTACAGGTGAAAATGTTGGCACAAATGGCTGTTTTTTTACAACTCAGTTTCAATATTTCTTTCATTTCAATTGTTGGTGTCTATAGAAAAACCTTGAAGGATCTACACAAATGACCCCTTGCTGAATTAAGAATTGTGTCTACTTTTCAGAAATGTATAGCTCTCTGGGATCCATTATTGCTTTCACATCCATTTCTACCACCAAAAATAGAAAATATAGGCTATTTCCCAGTAAAATTCCAAAACTGTGTAGAAAATTTTCATTTTCTGACAAAAATATGCCTGTTCCTGAAAGCTGGGAATATTGTGATGTTAGCACCACAAACCCATTGTAAATACCTTTTGCAGAGAAAAAACACAGACGCTTTCTGCTGCAGCACTTATTTCCCACTTTTCCTAAAAATAATTAGCTGTATTTTGGCCACTTTCTGGTCCCCTCCAAGGGAATCTACAAACTCTGGGTTCCTTTAGAATTATCAAGATGTTGAAAGAAAAGGTCGCAAATTTGGTGTGGATACCTTATGTAGATGAAAAGTTACAGGGGCTTAAGCGTGAACTACCCCAAATAGCCAAAAAACGGCTTAGCAAAGGTCTAGCGGCGAAGGGGTTAAATATACAAAATCTGTAGCCGAGGCCCAATGGATTAACATCAATGTGCTATGCCATAATAATATGCAACAGTTATGTTACCTATATTTTTTATGTACTTATAGCTAACAAACTGACTACAGCGATTCTGTAATATTGTGTTCCCACAGTCAGAATTTATAAAGTGGCTAATTTATACCTCACTGTTCTGATACCTATATTCTGAAGTCAATAGTTGACATACTGATTACCACAATCTTATAATATTGTGTTTATAAAATCAGAATTCAAAAAGCAGCTCAGTTTCACGTCAGTATTTAGTCCTGGTAATTTGGTAACAATGAGATGGGAAAACATTGCGATATGGCTCCTTATCTGTTAAGGTATCTCTTTGGGATGTGAATTGGTGTTTGCAAATGTGTATTACTAGGTGATAGCATATTTATGTCAGTACTTCAGCATAATTTCAGTTATATGCCTACTTTTTGTGTATAATCTTGATTGAGATTATGTAAGTAATAATAGTATGTTATCTGTAACTTCTAGTGAATAATCATGCAAAGAAATTTGGATTGAAATAGAGTTTCTTCGATGAAGCTGTGAGTTAGGATACAGTAATATGAAGCAGGCTCTGAGTCTCTACTATGAGAAGATTAAACATATGAGTTTAAAAGACTTCTCTGCAATAGTGAGGAAAAATCAGTAACTTTTTTTTATTTCTGACTTATGAGCAACATAATGTAAGATTCTGAAAATCATTATGGGGCATATGTATCAAAATCTCCATTTGCGATTCTCAAATAGCGATTTTTTGAGAATCGCTATTTGAGAATTGCAAAATGGGATGTATCTGAAAAATCGCACAAAGTTTGCGAATTCTTAAAATTCCTTAATTACGATTAGCAAATTGCGAAATCGCAATTAAGGAATACCTTCCCATTCATTCATATGGGCCAAGAGGCCCATAGCAATGAATGGGAAGTCTTTCTCATTTTGCGAATCGCAAATTGAGAATATTTTCAAAGGTGCAAGGGTGTCATGATGACACCCTGATGCACCCCTGAAATCAGCATGTGTGCGCATATGGCGCACATACATGCCCTAAGGGCATGTATGTGCACCACATGGCACTTTGAAAAATGCCAAAAGATTGCATTTGTCAAAGGAATCGCAAATTACCACCAACTTGAAGTTGGTGGTAATTTGCGATTTCTTAAGGAGAAATCACATAACTTGGGTGCGTGTTACATAGCATTTAAGGAATCGCAATTTGCGATTTCTTAAATGCTTGCGCAAACTTAAGAAATCGCTAAATTAGCAATACCTTAAGAATGCGCTGCTGAAATGCCTCATACATCTCATTTTGCGAATACAAAATCGTTTGATACATATGCCCCTATGTCTGTTATAATTATATTAGTAATCTTGGTAGGTACCAGATTTGTGACAAAATACCATGACTTAGTACAGTAATCCTAAAACCTTGGGGCCTGTGCTACAGATCATATATAGAACCTTGTATCTAAATTAAGTTCTTCAATGGAACTGTGACTTGGGACACAGTAGTGTGAAGAAGGTTCTGAGCTTGTAGTTTGAGATTTAAAAAAAAAACTATATTTATTGGATTTTATGATGTACATTTCAGTGAACATATCAGTTTGTACGTATATTATGTCACAAAGCCCCATGTATATATGAACCCAAATATACGATAGCTGCAGTTTGGCTAGTGCAACCCGTCGCCTTCCCTTATTCTAAATGAAACCACCAAGCATGGCGTATAATGTGCGTAACGTACTGCAGTGATGTTCACCGGTAAGTTAACAAAATAGTATAACAGATGCAGAAGCATCACCATCTTAGAAAACGCCACCCTGCCCTGCAACAAGAGGGGAAGGGAACACTAGAAGGCAATCTGAGAGTGAAGGAACACAATTGTCATCATGAGATTCCCATCTATGAGGTAACAAGACCCATGATAAACATTAATGCCCAGATAATGAAATATATGTGGCTCTCATCAAAGGGAGTGAACGTCCACCACAGCATGCTGCTGGGGGCAATCTGGATGAATTGAGAACAAGCAGGTCTTCGACCAACTTATCCCCAGTCCTGAAGCAGTTTTAAAGGTGTCTAGGATATTCGCTATTACAGTAATGCCCGACTTAATATCTCCCATGTAAATTAAAACGTCATCAGTGTAAAAAGAGACTGCATGAATTGTGTCTCCTAGTGGTATGCCTCAGTCCAGGCCCATTAGCCGGAGTCATTGCGCTAGTGGCTCCAGTGCCAGGGCAAAGAGCAGAGGGGAGAGTGGGCAGCCCTGCTGCATGTCCCTGCAGAGCGCAAAAGGGGCGATATGTGTTGCCTTATCTTTACCCTAGCTGTATGGTCAATGTGAAGGAGCTTTATGAGGCACAGACTCCTACCACGAATGCCCAGCACGTCCAACATCGTGAACATGTTCCCCACAGTCTAAGGTCCAAAACCACACAGGCCACAAGGGGCCAGAGGCTCAGAACCTCCTCTAGAATCCTATGCAGTCTACAGACTTTGAGTGTTGTGGATCTATTTAGTATGAAACCTGTTTGATCTTTGTGGATTAGAACTGGTAGAAGTTCCAGGAGCCATGTGGCTACAGTGGCGTAGCTAGAGCTTGTGGCGCCGGGGCTATCCCTCAGATTGCCACCCCCCCCCCCGGCGGGAGGGCATGCACTTCAAAGAGGTCCGAGAAAAACGTAATATCGCCTCTAATAGTTAACTTGATCATGCAAGTTACATGCACATACATGACACGGTCCGAGGCTACACAGTTGAATACACCGGTGACTGGAGCTGCCTGAACAATTACCTGGTAATCCCCTCAACACAATGCAAACATGCACACACATGACACTGTTCATGTAACCTTCATCTACAGCTGACATTAAATGACCATACATCATGGTCCCACCATTAAAGCAGTGGGGACCTGCACGAACGTGATGTGCTCTGGGGACCCAAAACCAACTTAACAGTGTTGAAGCCTGTGATTCTTTATCTTTCAAAAACAGCAAATTAATTATTCACAGGGAATGACTCACTGTGTGCCCTTAAAACTAAACGCAGCATAAAGGGGTCAGTCAGCTCCACCTTGCCAACACAGACCAGATACAAAGCCCACTCTGGTGGCCCAAAGGCAACAACCAGGGGTCGCTCCCTGTCATTACTTCCAAGCAGCAGCAACCAACTCCCTGGGAATGAAAAGACGTGTGCTCTTGGTACCAAACACCAGCTTGTAATAGTGCATCTCTCCTTCACAGCAGCCTCAGCACACACATGGTGCACAGCCTGCCTGGGGGCCCAAAGCTAAAATACAGGGAGGGGCGACACATTATGATCACAATCCTTAAACACAGTTGTGGGGGCCATGGGAACTTGTTCAACTCTATCCAAGACCCGGGACAAACTGTTCCGGCGCTGCGGCACTCCTTGAATATTCAGAAGAAACAAGAAATATTAAACCACAGTGATGTTGGCCAAGAATGGTCAATTTTTCGAAATAAAGAAATGTGCAGGGCAAATAAATAGATACAAGACAAAGACGACATCAAGCATGTTAAGTGTGATTGTCAGCTGCTAAAATTTAAGTGAAATACATCTAGATTAAAGGAAGTAGATGTACATAGGTGAGTCTTGAGCATACCAGGTAGGCTGCATTATGCTAAACTTACATGAGATGCTGTTAGGTGTGTCTATTTAAATATATTGCCAAACTAATACCACACATACATTATGGCTAAATTAAAGAAGACAATAACAATCAAACTGAAAATTAAGGGATGTAAAGCCAGGGAATCGAACCCTGGATGTCCATGAGATAATCATGGAGATTATGGGATGCGCTGTATTGTGCTATACTACTGTGCTCCCCCCTGTTATATGTGCCCATTAAAATCTATTACCAACATAAGTTAAAATAATTTGAGTAAGCTACATCTGAATTATACATTAGAGAAGAAAATTGTGCAATCTACATGACTTATATGGGGGTACTGCCAAAGAGATTCAACCCTTGATGTGCATGGACAAGTCACAGATGATACACAGTAAGAAGAGTTCTACTGTACATTGTTGTTTTGAGTAGTTCCAACGTCAGTTGGTAAAGAGCAGCCTCAAAGTGCATAGCTGCCAAGCTTTCAGATTGCTGGGTGTGATATTTTCATAATTTTATTGCAATTATGAGTCCGCCGCCGCAGACATTTGCACCAGTTTTAGTCTTCTTAGAGTTTCTCATTGCTCAAATGGGTGTAATTACTGATATATATATATATATATATATATATATATATATATATATATATATATATATATGTTTCCCTCGTCTTCATTGCTTGAGTTTTGCTCGCAAAGAAGTGTCACTCATAGTCGTTGAAATGTCACTCACAATTACAATTGAATTATGAAAATGTCACACATAGCAATTTGAAACCTTGGGAGCTATGCTCATAATCGTTGAAATGTCAATCATAATTACACTGAAGTTATGAGAAAATGTCACACATCTGAAACCTTGGCAGCTATGCTGCCACTCTTCCACTCACTAAATATCCCCTCTGAAAACGTTTAGCTCTTACCTCACTCAGCCTCCAGCAGCACTCCACAGTGGTGGCAGCCAGAGCCAGGGTCTCTATGGCAGGGGTGGTTCACGTCTGGGGACGGAGGACACGAAAGAACCTGGGAGGGCAATGCACAGCAAGACACACACCGGCCAGGGAGGGGACCTCATGGAAGAGGACGCGATGCAGGAAGAAAAAAGAACGTGCAATAACATGGTCAGGCTTGTGTCAGAGAGCAGCGGTAGGTAATGAAGGAGTAGAGGCAGGCAAATTGGTAGAGGGACTGTAGATGCACATACTTAGGGGGGCGACCAACAGGTGAGACAGGAAGAGAATGAGGAGGGCCAGTGTGAGGGAGAGAGGCCAGGGAGTGATAAAGAGAATGAGGAGTGTGTGAGGGAGAGAGGCCAGGGAGTGATAAAGAGAATGAGGAGGGTGTGAGGGAGAGAGGCCAGGGAGTGATAAAGAGAATGAGGAGGGCCAGTGTGAGGGAGAGAGGCCAGGGAGTGATGAAGAGAATGAGGAGGGTGTGAGGGAGAAAGGCCAGGGAGTGATAAAGAGAATGAGGAGGGTGTGAGGAAGAGAGGTCAGGGAGTGAGGAAGAGAATGAGGAGGTGTGAGGGAGAGAGGCCAGGGAGTGATGAAGAGAATGAGGAGGGTGTGAGGGAGAAAGGCCAGGGAGTGAGGAAGAGAATGAGGAGGTGTGAGGGAGAGAGGCCAGGGAGTGATGAAGAGAATGAGGAGGGTGTGAGGGAGAAAGGCCAGGGAGTGAGGAAGAGAATGAGGAGGTGTGAGGGAGAGAGGCCAGGGAGTGATGAAGAGAATGAGGAGGGTTTCCAGAAAGCGGCATTAGCCGCTCGGCCAACCGGAGAGAGGTCTTCATTTTCCTAATGGGCTGGAAGTGCAGCCAATGGTGGGAAGCTGAGAGCCGCCTGTCCTGTGGGCTGAGCCTGTAACTTACCCCCAAGTCTACCCAGGGCACAGGAAGGGAGCCACTGCCGAGAGAGACACGGGCTGGGAGGCAGTGCCAGGGCAGGGCTGCTCTGTGGAGTGCCATGCTGTCAGCTTCAGACATCCATTGTTTGAATGTAAATGGTCGAGGGTCAAGTAAGCCCCTGGGTCCAAGCTGTTACATTCTTCCTCAATGTGGAGTGAGATTTTAATGTGTGTAATGGGTCTTAATTTTGGAAGTACTGCTCAGATGCTGGAACCACAAGATTTGTCTGTTAACATTATTATACACCCAGTCATTGATCGCTTATGGAATGCTTTCTGAAGCCCCATGCCTCTTCTCTGTGGAGAGCCTTTCAGCTTCAAACCGTTTAGAGCTGTGCTCACCCATTCTTTGAACGTAAAGGGTTGAGGATCTTTAACACTGTGTGGCCATTCAACTCTAACCATACATATCACTATCCCCATCGCACATAAATGTTCATTGTAAAATACTAGCTGCATCGTAGCCAGCAGGATAAACCCACTGAGGCCCAGTCGGATGCCTCCAGATGAGGCAGCTTAAAAACAGTCACCACCACAGAGCAATGCCACACAACAAACATGCACAAATATTTTTGCCACACATCAGGCCCGGCTCCAGGAATTTTTATTTGGGTGGGCCAAGGGTGCATTTGGGTGGGCCACTGCGGGCTCGATTTGTCGCATATATGTCTGGGCAGGCCTGCTTCAGGGCCCTCCTTTATCTCTTCTTAGTCTTATAAGGACCAGTAAAACTCACTCTTTTCCAAATCTCTTTCTAAATATTATCACTCACAAAAAATGTTTTTTCCATGTAATGTTCCTTTGATGGGAAGAGGATGTTTCTGAGGTGGGAGTATCAGGCAAGTGATACTACTCAGGCTCCATCTGTTTGCGCCTTCATGGAGGATCCCTCTTCATTACTACCTCCAGCTGACCCCGGACTCGGCAACGCTCTCCCTTACAGGCTTGATTATCCACTACTCCTCTCTCCAGTGCACCTTATCTCATAGCTGACCTTGGGACCCAGCCCCATATCAGGCACTATCGGGCTCCACTTTGCTTTTTCCCGGTAAAAACATTAGTAAAATCACCTTCAAACTTAAAACATTGAATATAGCAGTAAATATAATTAGCAGCACTTTAAAGTATGTTCCACAGTAGCCCTTATGACCCGACTGCTAATTAAATAAACAAAAACAGAAAGGCCATGACAGGGCCGGCTTTAGCGCTGATGCGAAAGTCTTTTTTGGCGCCACACTAATAACCTCTTTCTCCGTAAATACCTTTACTACCACCTTCCAACAGTGCCCCTCGTCCCTCCATGGCCCCCCTAGTGACCTCGTCCTCAGATTCCCTCACTGCCTCACGCCACAAGTGCCCCTCATCTCCCCATAGCCCCTCCCCCTCATGACCTCCTCCTTGGAATCCCTCACTGCCACCATCCACCAGTGCCCCTTATCTCTCTGCAGCCTCTCCCCCCTCATGACCTCCTCCTCAGACTCCCTCACTACCACCCTCCACCAGTGCTCCTCATCTCACCCTAGCTCCCCCTCCACACCATGACCTCTTCCTCGGATTCCCTCACTGTCACCCAGGGCACAAGTCCTAAAAAAAGAAGTGGGGGGACGCTGACGTCACAACAGGAAGTAATGTCACGAAAGTGGCTTGCACCATCAGACTCATTGCCTCCCCTCGCTCACCCCTTAGATGCCATTGCATCAGAGAAGCCAGCGCGTGAGCAGCGTTCTGAATGAGCTCCAATCTCGCCCCAGAGAGGCCAAAGAGTAAATGTGTGGCTCCATTTGCTCCAGTAATCGAGCTCCCGTTAAAATAAGTGAGGGGACACCGTCCACCCGCCTGGTACCCCGACTCGAGCCCTGCAGTCACCCTCCACCAGTGCCCCTCATCACTCCACAGCCCCTCCAACTACCTCCTCCTCAGATTCCCTCACTGCCACCCTCCACCAGTGCCCCTCATCGCTCCGTAGCCCCTCTCTCATATGCATTTGTTGTTTAGCGCTACTCATATCAGTGTAGTGTAGTGTGTCAGCACTTTACACCACAAACACATTATACAGAGACAATCAATCATACAAGTATGTAAATCAGTCTACAGGGAATGTCACATAAGCCAATGAGGATTACAAGGTGTAGGAATCACATGTCATCCATACTGGTGGGCAGTATATTTTGAGAGGATTTGGTTTGGGGAAACACAACCTTAGGATTTAAAAGAGTATTCCATGGGGGTCAGCTTTACTGATAAAAATGTATCTCTGCTCAAACATACTCATTTTAGCAACATTAGAATGATGAAAGACTGAGGAAGCTCTAACTATATCACAAAACAAAAAAAACTATACAATTCATGTTTGTATGCAGCTCTTTGATGACAGTTCATTGGTCACTGTCCTATGTTAGGATTGTAACTTCTGAACTGCAAGTAACACAAGGATCTCTGTGACAAAGGCAGTAACCCACTGAGCTATCCACATAAAATACAGTTCATCTGCACTTAAAAACTACCAACAGACAAACGATTGCTCTCCAGCAGGATCATTAATCACCAGCGTTATCTGGGCATTCTGAATTGCGATGTCATATTGTGTCCTGCATCGGCCATGAGAAGGATAAAAACTGTTTAAATGAAGCGCACACGAAGTATGTGTCCTGCTGGGCCTGCACATATGTTTACAAGAAAAAAAATAGTAACACATTCTCTTACCTACTAGTCGAACTTTGTGTCACACCCTGATGTGATAAGCGGCTGCAGGGGTCAGGAAATGGGAATAGGAATAAACAAACATTTTCTCCGACTCCGACCTGTGCTGCACAGAATTGGGTCCTCACGAGAGTGCGTAGCGTAGTGGTGAAGCGTGTGACGCGTCACAACTACGTTCTCATCGCGAGGCCCTGGAGCAGGCTGGGATGGGACGGACCAATACCAAGTCTTGGCTCTAGTCTTGCCAACCGGAACCGACCGACGTCATGATGGCAAGGCAGCACTGCAGCAGGCGCTGACGCACTGGCGCACAAGTAGGTCTCCTGGTCAGGTGCGCGCAGTGCGCAGCGCACTCACCGCGCTGCTTGAAGTTTAACTTTTTAACTGGCCCCGGACGCGCGCGCCGTTGCGGCCGCGGCGGACTTTATAATTTATTTAGTGACAGTCAAGTCTGTCCCTAAATAAATTATAAAGGCCGCCGCAGCCGCAACGGGCCACCAGTGCTGAGCGGCCGCCCTAAAAATAGTGCCGCCTGGGGCGGTCCGCCCCCACCGCCCCCCCTAGCTACGCGCCTGTGTGGCTATGGTCTTGCTCAATATCTTAAGTCACAGCCTAACATGGACAGTGGTCTATAGAAGGCTATGTCAAGGGGGTCTCGACCCGGCTTTGGGAGTAAGACCAGCAGCGTCTCACTGAGGGTTGGGGAAGTCCTTCCATGGTGGAGGCAGTCACATACAGTTGAATAACTAGGGGGCCAGAGGTACCCTGTATTTTTTATAAAATGTGTTGGCCAATCTGTCTAATCCCATGGTTTTGCATGTGGGTGAGGCTTGAATTACACTTTGATGTTCCTGCTCCATTAGGGGGGCACTTAAATCCTCACAGTGCTCCAGTTCCACAGGGGGTAACAGGACTGATCCCAAGAATTTGCAGATCTGCTCCTGCCGGTCCACCAGGTATGCGTTATAGAGCACGCAATAATAGACACAAAATGTCTCATGTATCTCCTCCTAACTAGTGACTAGTCTTGTTCTGGAGATACGAATCACAGTCACCGAACTGGTGGCTGCCTCACTCTTCAGCAGCCACGGCAACAAGCGGCCCACCTTATCTCCCTCATGTGCCTTATAAACTTATAATCAATACAGCACAGTGATTCTATCAGACGTGCATGCCGCTCTCTTTGCTTAGTCAAGGCGATCCTCTTAGAAAGGTCGCCCCACGCACCCTTTTCAAGGGTTCCTAATGTAGATTCCACCTGTATCGGCTCCTGGTGGATGGGACCATCGCTCCCACCACAGTGTGGAGGCAATGGTTACATATATAACTGACTTTAGGGCCTCCCACTCTATAAGTCGAGTGGTAGCTGACCCCCAGTTGTCTGCTAATTGACAGCAAGGTGTCACTAGTAAACTTGTGAAATACAGTGTCTTCTAGTGTCGCGGGTTGCAATCGTCGCATCGGTACTGGAGGGAGCGGCACTCCCAATGCCACCTGGAGAAGTGACAGGTTGTGATCGGACAGGGTTTTCCCTAAATATTCTGCCCTGTTACCTTCAGCTGGAAGGCACGGCTACATAGAATCAGGTCCAGTCGTACATGCAATTCATGAGGTAGTGAGTAATAGGAGTATTATTTGTCTTTAGGTATGACATTCACCAGCCATCAGTCAAGGACCAATGTGAGAGCCATTGGTGATAGGTAGGGTGTGGCACCTACTACGGGGGAGTTAGGTAGCGGTGGTGCGAGCGATCTATCTGTGGGGTCGAAAATGCAGTTGAAGTCACCTCCTATGAGCCAGGGCAGAAGGGCCATCCCATCAGCAGAGCAGAAAGGCATGCTAGAAATTGCTGCTGCACTTCATTTGGGTGTAAACACTCCCCAATAAGACATCTGTGTCATCCATTTGTCCCTCCATAAAGACATAGCTTCCTTCTGGGTCTAATTTGACCCTCATGTGTTTGAAGGTCACTCAGGGCCTGACCTATATGAGCATTCCTCTGGCATAACCGGAATATGTTGTGCTGTAACACTTGCCCCTCTAGAGTTTCTGGAGGCAACGATCTTCCCCTTTAGAAATGTGTGTTTACTGAAGAAACGCTACCTGTGCACCCCTGCTCTTGATATTCTGATGTGCTGTATGCTGTCTGCATATAGCATGGGGTGGAGAGTCCTCTCTGCCCACATATTGGTGGCCACTGAGAGTGCTTGACTCTGTTCTTCACGGGCATGAGCTTGAGAAGGTGCACCAAACAAAGCAATCTCGCAGCTTGCACATCAGTGGTGTCTTCTCCCATATTGGGGATAGCTTGTCTCCTGCTTGTCTCTGGTGTTCTAGGTACTGGCAACTCCTACCGGAGTTGGTCCACCCAGTCCCAGGCATGCACAGGCTCTGTGAAGAAGTAGCTGGTGTGGTTTGCCATGACTTTCAACTTGGCCAGAAATAATAGTGAGTAATTGAGGCCAGCTGATCACTGTTTCTTCTTCACTTCAATGAGGCCCTGATGTTCTGGACTGCAAGCCTGTAGTCTGGGAAGATGAGTATGCACACACTGTCATAGGTGAGGGGCCTGGCCCTCTGAGCGGCTTGTAGTATAGTTTCCATGTTGTTGAAGTACATCAGCTTGGCCACTACAGGCCTTGGCAGTGCACCCGAAGGGTACCTGGCTGACTCCCGATGAACCGCTCCAACAGAAATAAGTGCGACCCGATTGCAGTCAACACAGCGCTGTCACCTCCTGTCTGCCTCTTCTGTCCTGCTTCCAGTGCATGGACTCTGGCCATGAGGTCTCCGACCTTTCCCTCGAGGTCCGTTGTGGCTGGCTGTAGTGTTTGTAGGGCAGTTTCGGCCTGCGAGACTCGGGCTTCCATTGGTTGTCACATAGGAGGCTCAATTTGACCACCACTGCATCCACTCAGTCTCCCAGATTGTGCCTGATGGCAGTGATGGCTGCTAGAATCTTGTCAAGCTTGGCATCTATGGGTTCAGCTGGGGCACTTGTTGATGACATGTTGGCTTGTACTGGCTCCCGGCACCCGCCCCAGTTCTGTGGAGAGGTGCCATGGGCTTCTGGCAAGGTGGTGATCTGAGAGAAATACACACAGTCGATGCCCTGCAATCGTAGCGCAGGGGGTCCCCACTAAGTCATCATCTATGCCTTTAGTTCTCTGGGACCTACCTTGCCCCCCCAGGCCAAACTACACAAGTCTATTGATGCCTGGGGAGAATGAGCAGTCCCGATGCGTGAGGTGTGTATGAAGCGGGGAGGCCCCCCTGGAGCAGAGTTACCCCTGTGGAGTGTCTGCTTGTCAACTTTGTTCCGGCTCGTAGGGTGTCTCTCCCATCCCCGCATGCCATCACCCAGCGATGCTGCACTGCACTCCGAGATGCCGGTAGTGAGGTATGAGGGCCCCACAACTAAAACCGGGGGACAACAGAAGGACAACTATTGCCAGGCAACTCCAGCACAGGCTTTCATGCGGCTGGGCCCAGCGCTCTGAGGCCCTGCTCAGCTGCGCTTGTAGACCTGTGGCCACGGTGCCAAATAGTGCTCTCACCACATCACAGCCATCAGCGGGCCCCCCCAATGGTGTGTGCTGATCTCCCACCAGTGATACGTCTACTGGAGCGGGCCAGGCAGCCTAGTATCTCCTGGGCCACAGTCTCCCTTTGCATCAGTCAGGTGGGCCGCGGGTCCTTCCACTCATTCTCTGCTGTGGCAGCATCCCCTGAATTCCATCTCACCACCTGGGAGCCTCTCACGGAAGTCCCTCACTTGTCAGACGGTGCATGGTGGGGGTGTGTTACTTCTGTGCCTCCGGATGGGTCTGAATCTTGGGCCTCCCAGTGGAGACGAGTTAAGGTGCATCAGCCATTTTACCGTGGCTGGCAACGACCCTCCCTCCCCTAGTTTAAGAAGATTTAATCTGCAATCTCATAAAACCTTTGTAAAACAACGAAGTATAAATAAGCCACTTTTTAATTCTGACCTTGGGAACACAATATTACAGGATTGAGGCAGTCACTTTATTATCTATAATTTGATTAAGAATTTAGATATCATAAATGGGACATATTTTATGACATGCCACATTGATGGTAAAACATTAGGCCTCTGCTACAGATGTTGTATTTAACAATAACCATGTATATACAGGAGCGTTGATCAAGAATCAATTTTGGTGGGTTTTTTTAGCAATGGATGATATTGTCTCTTGTGATTCTGTATGTAATTTTAATTTTGGCATAAATTAATTTTGCAGCCCTGATGAATTTCTAGAAGGGACTAAAATAAGTTGGCTGGGCTGACATCATGTTTAGGTGTGATGTATCTCCTCAATAAAATGTTTTATCATCAGTAGAAGATTCACTGCAGCTTGATTCTGAACTGGAATAACACTCTTTTCTGAACATTAATTAACTGATTATTTGTTTCTGTGAGACGAAAGAAGTTGAGTGCTACCTCCACTGTAATTTTCATTGTTTATGTTTGGGCTAATTGGTGGCTGAACCTGGATTGATTAAGCACCTTCTATGATATGCCAATATCGGTATGTGCAATGTGATTACTCATAACCATCTTTCACCGAACTCATTCAGTTTCTTAGTGGTAACATAAGCACACTATTAGACAACAAATGAGTAACAATATGTCTGTATTTAATGTTAATAGAGAAGAGTTATAAGACAACCTTTTTTTATTTAGGCTTGGAGAAATCTCACACTTGTAAAGAAAGAGTTACTTTAAAAGAAAGTTTAAAAAAATAAATGCATATGGCTTGATTATTATTAATTTGTACACGGAATACAACATGATAGCTTAAAAGCACTTCATAATGGTTTACAGTTCTCCAACATTGTACACTGCTATAGTACTTCGCAACATTCGCACCTTGAATAGTACATCCTTATTAGATGTGCATGCATAGTCAAGCAAATAATCAAATCTTATAAAATGCTGGCACTTGCGGAACATTGTTGGGGCATTACAGCACATATATAACAGCAGCCCAGTCGACTAACCTCATATACAACGAATCCCAAAGAAACAATAAACATTGCGCTTTCCCGTTTGCTTTGCCGCACCTTTTCTTATAAGCAGCAGTGGCCACATGGGATACCTCTCGAATAGTCTCAACACAGCAATACATAGTAGGACACAGTTCTGCAACATACCAATGGCCCCACTTCAGGACAAAGACAGTGATCAGGTGCCACATCACAATCAGGGTGTCTCCAGCCCACCTGCGTCACTTGTGATAACGTAGGCCTGAAGCGGCCCCCATATATCCTTCGGCCGAGAGGCCTGAGGAAGTATCTCAGCATAAGCAGTCAGCTGTTCCTGGCAATAAAGTAAGTCTGCCAACCAATCATTGAACTTTGGTGCCCTCCCCCTACCCCACCTAAAGGCCACTCGCCGTTTGGCCAGCAGAAGTGAGAGGGCGACCAATTTCCTATAGGTTTTGGGCACCTGTGCCGTATACCCCGGAAGTGCCACCATAGGGTTCTCCTCCATTGTGCCATTTGTCATTGCCTTGAGCGCCCCAAATATTTCTTCCCAAAACTGCTGTACTTTTGGGCAGTCCCAGGCTAAGTGCAAGAATCCCGCTCCCGCCCTCCCACACCTCTCACAGCTATCATTATCCGCTAATTTAAATCTGAAATTTCTGACTGGCGTGTAATACAAACGATGTAGGAATTTTTAGTGAAGAACCCGCAATCTACAACTAGCAGAGACCTGCGAAGTGTGAAGGCAACAGTATGTCCATTGTTCATCAGTTAACTCCCCTCCTAAATCTTCATTCCATTGCGCGCAAGCTGGACTACTAACATCTACTAGTTGCGCACGAATGCACCTGTATAGGCCCGATACTAAGTGCTTCCAATCTGTAGAGTTCAACATCTGATGTAACGGGGCCAGCTTTGTGGGCTCCTTCGGGAAGTCAGGAAGGATCGCCCGAAGCCCCTGTCGCAAGTGGACATACAGAAAAATGTCTAGAGGCGACGTCTGTATACCCCGAAAGAGGTGGTCCGATGAGCGAAATGACCCTCCGTGGAAGAGGTCTCCCCATGTGACAACATGGATGCGCTGGCACAACTCATGAAAGCCTCGTTCTTGTATTAGCGGCATGGCTGGGTGATATGACAAGGGAAGCTGTGGAGCATATAAGAAGGAATAATTAAGCCGGCTCAATATTCGGTTCCATGAGTCAACTGCACATGTGACCGTGGTAGGCGGAGTCGACCGAGACCTGATTGGACCATGTACAACGCCATTCAGCAGTATTGGATCCGCAAGCCAATCCTCCGTAGCCACCTGCGGCATGTATTTAGGTGGCTTGGTCCAATAGTAGGCATAATGTGCCTGCGCGCTGAGGTAATAAAGTTCAAAATCGGGTATATCCAGACCTCCCTGTGCATATGGTCTCGTGAGGACTGACCACCGGAGCCTCGTCTGTTTTCCTCCCCATAACAACCTAGTTAGTTCGGCGCGCAGTGTTTTAAAAAAAAAAGGATCCAGGATTGTAGGGGATATTTGAAAACAGGTAAAGAAACTGTGGAAGAATGACCATTTTTATAAGTGACGCCCGACCCGCAACCGAGAGAGGCAAGGATATCCATCGTGTGATATTACTGGTGAGCCTGGTAATAGCAGTGCCATAATTGAGCCGTAGGGTGCATTCCCGGCTTCTGGTCACCTGTATTCCCAAATAGCGCAACTCCGCATCACACCAGTCAAGCGGAAAGTCAAGGGTAAATCTGTATACTGTAGGCGTAAGAGGAAGCACCTGAGACTTCCCCCAGTTGATGGCAATCCCGGAGAGTCTTCCAAACACTATGAACTCCCGCAGTAACGGGTTGATATTCTGCTGTGGGTCCCGAACATATAATGTCACATCATTTGCGTATAACGAAATCAGAACTTGCCGTAGGCAGCAGCGAAATGCCTTGTCCTGATGATGTTGCCGCAGTTTGGAAGCCAATGGCTCAATCGCTATGGCGAAAAGTAATGGGGAGAGGGGACATCCCTGCCGCGTGCCCCTTGAAATGGTGAACCCGGGGGAAATATAGCCATTAATCACCACCCTGGCGGTGGGCTTTTGGTACAATAGGCTAATCCAGGACAGGAACAACGGAGGAAAACCCATGTGCCGCAGCACCCCAAAAAGGTAATCCCACTCCACTGAATCAAATGCCTTTGTGGCATCCAAAAAAACTGCAGCTAGTGGGAACTCCGGTGCAACATTCTCGAGCAACGAAAACAGGGTATGAAGATAATGAGTGGTGGCCCGCCCAGGGATGAAGCCCGACTGATCTGGTAGTATAAGCTTATCCATTAATAGTGAAAGCCGATTAGCAAGTACTTTAGCCAATATTTTCGTGTCGCAGTTTAGAAGCGACAGCGGTCGGTAGGAGTCACATAAACTGGCATCCTTGCCAGGTTTCAAGAGGGACGTAATCAACGCTTCCCTCATTGAAAGGGGGAGCGCCCCAACCTCCAGGGACTCCTCATATACTTCCTTTAGAACTGGCACCATGATGTCTATATAGCTCTTATAGAATTCAGCGGGAAGGCCGTCCAATCCTGGCGCCTTTCCGTTTTGCAATTGCATGATTGCTTCCCTGATTTCATCTAATTCGAATGGCAAGTACAAAAAACCCCTCTGAGTATCACTGAGCCACCCCAGTACCACATCCCCAAAAAAGCTGTCCAGATCCACCTGTCCAGTCCGCTGTGTAGTGTACAGCGCTTTGTAATGCACCATGAAGGTGTCTAAAATAATGGCCATATCTCGCTGTCTTGTCCCATCTGATCCCGCAATCTCCAATATCTGAGTAGAGAAGCGAGGGCAGTGGGTTACCTCAGCTATGGCCCTTCCAGGTCTCTCCCCCTCCCCGTACCTGCGGGCCACCCAGTATCGTCCCTTAAACTTCATCTCCCTTGCCGCTGTCTCCTCGTACTCTGTCAGCTTCCCCCTGAACTCCCATTGTACCAGACCCGCATCACCCCGAATCATCTGCATCTCAGTCTTTTCAACTCTTGTTCCAGCTTCCCAAGCGTTCTCTGTATATCCCGAAATACACCAAAACTTTTGGAGATACAAAACCCTCTAATGGTAACTTTGAATGCCTCCCAAATCATCTCCACGCTATCCACGGATCCCTTATTCCTCAGGAAAAAGTCTTGTATCTCCTCCCCCAGTTCATGTTGAAACACAGTGTCTAACAGAGCAGTAGGCTGCAACCTCCAAGTAGGCCGCGGCCTATCATATCCCGGTGGCGCAAGCGCGAGCTTCACAGGACAATGGTTGGAAAAGGTTCTGGCTAGGTGTACCACATTCTGAATTGATGTACCTAATCCCCTAGAGAGCAAGACATAGTCTATGCGGGCCCATGTCCCTGTGTGCGATGTGAAGTGGGTCCCCTCCGCATCCTGGGGATGCGTGAAGCGCCAGCTGTCTATCAGCCCTCCTTCTTCCATTATTCCCTGCAATACCGCTTGGGATTTGTTATAATGAGAGGCAGCCGTGTTAGATCTATCCACAGTTGGATTCAGAGCCACATTAAAATCACCTCCACATATTACATGAGTTGAGCCCACCTCCATAATTTTCCCCCATATTTTAGTGAAGAATTCCGGTGTATCTATGTTTGGCCCATAACAGTTAGCTATTGTGAGCGAGTCTCTGCCCAGCCGTCCCCATATTATCACGTACCTTCCCTGAGGATCCTCCAGCGACCCTGCCATCGTGAAGGGCGTCTGTTTTTTAATTTGTATAGCCGCTCCACGAGCGTAGGAGGAGTAGGAAGAAAAGACTCTACAACTCGCCCATCTACTAGCCAACATTGTTGGAGAGTGTGGACCAATATGCGTCTCTTGCAGCAAAGCTATACTTATCTGTTGCCTATCTAGATACGCCAAGATCTGCCTACACTTTTTCGTACTTCCTAAACCCCTGACGTTCCAAGATATCACCTTCAACAGGGCCTTATCTCTCAGGGCCATCACCACTTCTCAGCTTATGCCTATCCTGCCGTTGCGAATGTGCATAATTGAATGAGTGCATATTTAAAAAGGTACAGTTCGAGAATTTTTTTTCCTGCATACTTTCCATGGTGCTCAATAACTCCCATCCCTACTCCCCCCTCTCACTGCAGCATCCCAAACATGCCAGACATCAGTAGCCCTCCCCCTTCCCAATATTCAGTAACCAGTATTGTATAACAATCTTTTCCATTTGGATCTCAGGGAACACCTGAAAGAAACAGATTAGTAAAACAACAAAAACTCCCAGCAACAAACATAGGGGATCACCCGTTTGGGGGAAATTCACCAGGTAGCCCACCGGGCCCTCTCGCTTTACCATGATGCCCGCAGCACCAGTCAGGCCTCCTGGCAAGCCTCGAGGGTGTCCGAGCGCTGACGATCAGTGTGTCCCACCTGAGGAGCATAACTCGCCCCTAACCACCAGCGGTCCATGTCTCTCAGGGCTTAACTCGGCAGCGCCTAACTTAACAAGACTCTAACGCCACCGTGACAACCACCAGCGGGAACAGCCACTCTCACCCTGTGCTGCCCATATTATGTCTCATTTGACGATTGCGCCCTTGGGGAGCAATCCAGTGTATAATCCGCAGGTGTACGTTTCTTGAGCTGTTTGAGGAATGTCTCAACCTGCTGGGGCGTCGTATGAATTGTTTGCTCCCCCTGGTGCCTGATCCGCAGGCGCGCTGGATACAACAAGGCGTAAACAATCTGGGCCTGCCTCAACTTTTGCTTGACGGGTAGAAATTTGCGCCGTTCTTCTTGAATATGGGCAGTGAAGTCCGGAAACATAGTGAAGGGCACCCCCACAAAATGTAGTTGCCGTTTCTCTCTCGCTACCCTTAGAGCCACGTCTCTGTCTCTATAGTTCAATAAACACGCAATGATGGGCCGCGGCGCGCTACCTGTAGGTGGTCTGGGCCCTAATGAACGATGAGCCCTTTCAACAATGAAATGAGGGGAGAGCGCTTCCGTCCCCACTACCTCTTGCAGCAGCCGTTCTATGTATGCCTCCATCTTACCCGTGTTGGTGCTTTCTGGTATTCCTAGGACGCGTATGTTATTGCGCCGGCTTCTCGCTTCCATGTCCTCGCTTTTTGCAGCTATGATCTTTAATAACTTATCCATCTGTGTGACCGTGGTCGGGATATGGGCTGCGTTATCCTCTGCCTCCGATATTCGCTGCTCAGTGTCCTTTATACGGGTCTCATGCCCCTCAATCTTGCGGACTATGGAATCCATATGCGTAGTCAAGGTATCTATCTTGTCCGCCATTGTCGCGATCCCCTGACGCACCTCCAGGAGGATTGATTTCACATCATCACCTGAGGCGGATGTAGATTCTATCTGCACCCCGTCAGTACCAGTATCTGACTCCACCGTCTGTTGCCTTGTATTTTTCCTTATATCTAAAGTAAGGCGTGATTGGCGCGCATCAGATTTACCCATCGTGTATCGCACAATGGGCTCCCTGCCCCAGTGCGCGAGAGAAAGCAAAAGCGGCGAGCGACTATTGATACCTTTAACCGCCCTTCTAGTAGCTGCAATCCTTCCCGTATGACCCACGGGAGCACCATTCTCATCTACTTCTCACTTCCAAGTGCACCTTCCAGCAGTGAGCAACAGGCAATAGACGGCACCCCTCTCGGCCTCAAAATGGGTCACAACTCAGGTATCCGGCCACCTCACAGCAGCACTCCTGGCAATCCGTGAGGCCAAGCACAACACTCCTCCGGTCCAAGCCTGCTGATTATGTAGAGGACGTCGACCCTCACTCCTCTGTTCCACTGTGCACTATTTACTGGTCGCGGGGTGCCCTTTGAACTTCACTTCTGTCTTTTATTTATTGTTTGCGGTACATTGGCGTATAGCACTGCGTACTAGGCACAACTCAGTGCCCCACACCAGCTATGCTTGCGTGATGCCGGCCATTACTCCCGCAGGCAGCCATGTCTCCGCTTCCGCCCCGCAGCCGATCCACCATTCGCGTCTGCAGCGCCGAAGCGGCTCTCCTCATCATCCGCACCATCAAGCGCGATCCGCACAGCCCCAAGCGAACACTACCTGCTTCTCGTAGGCAGCGCCGTTTATCTATGTGTAGCCTCTGTGTTGTAGGGTCCATCACTCCATGCCCGTCACCACCACAGCCCGCCGGCCTGTAGACCTCGTGCGAGCCAAGGCGCTCGCGTAGGCACCTTGTCCCGCATCAGCCCGGTCGGGTCCACAACGGAGCCGCAGCTGTCGATTACCGCCGCCGTTTCTCTTCAAATTGGAGAGGCGCGTTCCCCGGACACCTCTACCAGCCGCAGTCTTGGGCTTTCATTCCTCTCCGGGACAGGATAAATGCTGGATTGTGTCGCCCGGACAGCGGGAGCCTCACCCTATGGCGGCCATTCCGCTAGTGCGCCACCTAGCGCCCCCCCATATGGCTTGAAGAGTTGAGGAAAACATACCTGTCTAAGTGGCATGGTGTTACAGCTCTGAAGAGCTATTAAGAAAAAAAGGAGTACCACCACAGCCCCGTATTGTCTTTTTCCACCTATTTGATAATTTGAATGATGAATTACTACAAGATTGGGAAGATACCCTTAATATTGCATCACATACCATAATTGGAATACTTATTAAAAACTTAAAACGTAAAGTTGCACAATGAAAGGATCGAATTGACCTTTCAGAGAAGGAAATTAAAGATAAGGATCTGAAGGAAGAAAAAGATATAAATTACAAAACAGTGTCAATATAATTAAAGAACCTCAATTGACTTTGAAGGAGCGTATGGTGAAGAGACTAAGTAGAGATGATAGAGATTATAAGGATAGTAGGTTCTTTACCTTTGCAACAATAATTTGATGATGTTAAAGTGAATCATGAAAAAATCTCATGAGCTGATGGACATCCACCTTGTGCAGTTGCTTTTAACTGTCTTTGTTTTAAGATGTAGGACCAAACAATACAGACATACCTAATTCAATCCCACAGACTACTTATTTTTAAAAGTATGTCTGCAGATTTCAAATAGGCTTGAAAAAATGAGATGTACATACAGATAGAAAGGAGAAAAACTCAAAAGATCAGAAAGGGCTGGGATACAGATCTTCAATCAGTTGAGGAAATAAATGAAAACCAGATGACCGTAACAAAAGATTCTAATGAGGATAATGTAATACTTGTAATATCGGCTAACATGAAGGAGCAGATACTTTGAGAACTGTCAGTTTATCCTTGAAAACAATCTCAAATTGAAATTAGAATGCTAAATAAGGGCTTAGGTCACTGTTCTCTAACCTTGTTTTATTTCGCCAATGTCCTTGTGGACTTGTTTAAATTTGGTGGAAGATGGAAACTAAAATAAAGTGATTTTTCATTGATGGATACAAAATAAATTATTGTACTTGGTGAATTATCAGATTTGTCAATATCTGATTTAACTGGCATTTATACTTTACTGTCATTAAGTGATGAAGATTGTATTGATGTGTAGCATGAAATGACATATTTAACCAGATTGCACTATGAAAGTGTTCTGCCATATCTTTCTATATTTATTCCTCAAAATGTGCAATTATCTAGTACAGTTTTTTTTTTGCTTAAAAGTTAGCAGATGACTCATACAAACTGGAAGACAGGAATACTGAATTACAAATTAAAAAGTCCAATAAATACAAGCACAGGGATGATGTCTCCTCCAAAGAAAGAAGGGCATTACAAAAGTTGGATTCAGATAATACAATTGTCAAACAACTAGTCAACAAAGGTGCAGACATTGTTATTATGAATAGATGTGATTACGAAATGGATATTTTGAGACAACTGGGTGACACCCAATGTTATAACAAATTGACTGTGAATCCGTTCTATGGGGTCAAGATCATAATAGATCATAAACTTAATTCCTGTAAAGAATTTCGGCGAAATAGTATTTCAGAATAAAGGTATTTAAAAACGTACAATTGTTGGTATCCTTTTTATCTATAGTCTACCCAAGTTTGACATAAAAAGCAAATTTCCACTAGGAAGAACTATTTTCCCCAACATAGGATCTATTACTGAACACTTATCAGAGTTTGTTGATTGCTTTTTCAAATCACATGTATATAGTTTATAAAAAGATATTTTAAACAAATGTGAGGACTTTAGATGTGACGACCTTAGCATGATGTTTGAAAACTTGGACATGGTGGGACTTTATACATACATCATAAAAGAGTTTGGTTTAATTGTGCTAGAACAGATTTTATCATCCTTGATTAGCTAACTATTAAAACAACAGTAGGATGTTGATTGAAAAGGCAGATTCTATACTGGCCAAGAATTTGTTTCTCTTCAACTCTGAGTGGTTCCAACAATTTCAGGGTACTGCAATCGGTTACAGGTTTGCCCCCTTAAATGCAAATCTCTTTAAGGGGTATTATGAGAGGGAAGGTTTCAGTTGAAGTTTATTTAGACAATTACGTGGTTACTCAAAACCATTGCAATAAATATACAAGATACATATGTACATTGTGAGTTAAAAATCATTGCTAAAATCTTTCAACTCAATTTTTTCAAATATGACAGATAAAAGGAAATCAGAGAGTTTCAACTTTAAAATTCAAGACGCTATTGCACAAAAACATTTCAATTCATATATATGCCAATGAATGACCAATCCGCCCCTGACGGCCTAGCATTTAATATAATCATTGATGCGTATACATGATGAAACCTAAGATTCATGGTGAGACAAAATTCTAATGATAATATCTTTAATGTGAAAATATTTCTAATGGTAGGTGCAAGTAGAGGACGCAGTTTTTAGGCTAAAAGAACACTCAAGGGAAGTATTCCAGTTCATTAATCGTCCTTAGGGGGATTCAATAAGAGTCGATGGGGGGTATGCCTAGTCCTTCTTTGCTAAGGAATAGTCATTATTTAATATTTTTGGGGATGTTACATTGAGAATGTAATCATTATCTGGACAGGCACAGAACAACAGATGAAAGACTAGTACACATATCTTAATCATAATCCGTACAACATATTGTTAACTATGCTAATAAACAAACACAGAATTCATTTTCTCAGTGTTGGGTTTTACATAAAAGACAACAGAATACAAAGCAGTCATTTTCAAAAAGAGACTGCATCCAGTAACATTCTCAGAGGTGATCTTGCACACCCTAGATCAGTAATTAAGGGAATCTTTTTCAGAAAAATTACCAGGATATGCCGAAAACTTTAAGTAGTATACTTTGAGAGCTGTCTGACAACCCAAAAAAGTTGATAATAGGGCCTGGGCTATGTAACCAATCTTTGAAGCAGTCAGAATATCAAATAAAAAAATTATTTAAACAGAGCTGATTCCTTAAAAACTAAGATGAGAAAAGAACAATTAGATGGAGTAGCATTTATTCCCACATTAATTTTTTCATTCAATGAAATATATAAGATCTTTATAAAACAGTGATCGCTACTACTTAGGGTACTAGCACTGAAAGATGTTACCTCTTCCAAACCCTGACGGGGGTTCTGTTAACTGAATACTTAAATCCTGCCTGTCTCTAAATGAGGTGAGCAGACTAAGGGTTTGGAGGAGTGGGTACTCCGTCATGTTTGCAATGGAATACCCCATCTGCCAAGCCCTACATGAGACCCAAATTGCTTTGAGGCACAGCATTCAGTGGATTTCCCTAACCAAGTAGAATTGCAAACATGTCTAATATTTAGTAATTCATTGGGGTCAAAGTTGTCACTTTTCAGTAGCAGTATTAACTGGGCTATTTTTAATAAATTGGGAAACATAGCTTCTATTGGAATTCTCAAGGGCATATTATCAAGCCTATTATAGCCGCTTTAACTGCAGTTTCCTGCCGCTAAAGCGCCAATAATTTTAACGCCGTTCTTGATAATATGCCCCTTGGAGTGAACAATGTATCATCAAACACCACGCATTGTTGTTGAGATGGATTTTTGCCTTAATGATATTGGAATTTGAGGTGTCTTGGGGATACTAAGTGGGTGTGAGTTGCTTTATCATTTAAAATTGTGGTGTTAATATTGAACTATTTGTTCTTTTAGGATTGATCCATTTGATGTTGATTGCTTGGATGTGATATTGCCTCTGATTTTAACTTTGGTAAATGATGGAGCTATTGGGTGTGTGCTGGTGTTAATGTCTTTGAAAAAGGTGTCTATGAATTAAGAGGAAGTAAAGATTTAGTAGTGGATAAAATCTATTTCAGGTGTCCGAAAGGCTGTTTCATATTTATCTATCACAGAGTTGAGTTTGGATGACGATATGGGAAACTGAGAACTGTCAAGTGTGTTTGATGTTGCTCAGACTTCTTCATAATTTGAAAACTAAATTATGCTATGATTGGTTTAGTGTGGGCTGGAGAAATTTTAATTTAGTAGAAGCAGAAAGTCAACACTAGAGTTGATAAATTTTTGGCATTCCGTTTAGGTAATATTGATATTCACTTAGGGGCATATGTATCAAAAAACCGATTAGCGATTCTCAAAATGCGATTTTTTGCTAATCGCATTTTGAGAATCGTCAATCGCGATGTAAATAAAAAGTCGCTAACTTTTTGCGATTTCTTAAAAATCACATAAAATTCGGAGAATTCCGTTTTGCGATTCCTTAATTGCGATTTTTGCAAATAAGAAATTGCAAATTTAGGGAATCTACAGTTCAGGTGCAGCTTGATGACATCACACCCAGGAAGTGGGAGTGATTTGCTGCTCCTGATTGCCTGAGGCTGAGTCAGAGGCTGTGAGGAGAGGCAGAGGAGTGAGCACACCAGTGAAACTGCTACAATGGAGTCCCAGGACACACAGAAGGACAAGGAGGGTGCAGGAAGAAAAAGAAAACAGAAATTCGGTGAAAGGGAGCAGGAGGTGCTTATTGAGGAGATGGTGTGCAGCCATGAACTCCTATTTGGGAAGAAGGCACTCCGGGTACCTGAGTCCAGGGAGAGGAAGATATGGCTGGACATTCAGTAAAAGGTCAATGCAGTTGGTGTGACCCAGCGCACTGTGGAGGAGTTAAGGAAACGCTGGTATGACATGCGTCAAAGGTTGAAGGAGAAGGTGGCAGCCAGGCTGGCGTAGGCCAACAAGACCGGGGTTGTAACATCTACTGCCATCGACTCAACACCCCATGAGGAGTTGCTGGAGTCAACCCTCCTGCCCGAGAGCGTCAGTGGTGTGGCTGACATAGACAGCTCCAACCCTGCATCCACTAGCCAAGGTAAGATGAATGCCAAATGCAGCCGCACACATCACCATCCCATTCTCACACTCAGGAATGCACCAAACACAAACTACACATGTCACTCCGGTCCACTTTTTTCAGCATACACAACAATGCATCATGGGAGACATAGTCAGATGCATAAAAGTGGGGCAATAAGACATAGCAATGATAACGCAGTATGTGAATTCATGTACAGGGGAAAAGTGAGAGATAGCAGTTAGCCAATACAAATGCAGAAAACTTTATTGAGTGAGAAATGCAGACAAAGTCAAAAAATCATATATTCCCCTTTCCATCCGTAGCACAAGCAAGGACACAGAAAGACAGCGCAGGCTGCGAGGAGTCCGAACATTTGAATGACCAGGCAGTTCATGGGGACTGAGACTCAGACACAGAGTCAACACCTGTCCCACGTAGGAAGCGCACCATTGTGCCACCACTGCCACCACTGGAGGATGAACCACATTCCACAGGGGAGGAGGATGGACAGGCAGAGCCAGGGCAGTGTGTCACCGAGGTGCGTGAGCAGCACACACCCCAACATAGGGAATCAGGAGCAGTCAGACACAGGTCAAGGGCCAGAACCATCTGTGCCACTGACGAAGATGGCACATTGTTCGTAGGACTGGAGGGCAGCATGCTGCAGATTCAGCACCTGCAACACACATCAATGAGGTCCATTAACCGTCAGCTATGCAGAATGAACAAAAGCCTGCACTACATGGGGGAGGGCATGATGGGCATGGCAGGTGCCATCCGTGAACTCTGTGCAACATTAAACAGGGACCAGGCAGCCAGGCACAGGGCTGACCAATGCTCAAACCTCCGTCTGCACAGCTACACCAAGGTGGTGAACCGCCTGTGCACTGCCACTAGCCTGCTGACACGTCGCAGTGTCAGCATGTAAGTGAGATGTCCCACTGCTGCCACAACGTTGCAAAAGGCCTGGCACAGGTCACCACTGCAGTTGAACAACTGCAGACGGAAAAAGCAGGTGGCAAAGCACTCCTGGCCACAGGGGATAGCGAGGAGACATCCAGTCGGAGCAGTATCAACCCACCAGTGCCAGATCCAAGGAGGCGCAGTGGGAGACAGGGTGCAGCACCTGTGGACCCAAGGTCTGCAGCCGTCCGTCCGAGAAGGAGGTGAATCTGGAACAATGAGTCACGCTAATGGGTGAGGCAACCCATTCCTACAAGACTCAAGACTTGCCTTACTACCTACACTGTGGATATAACATGTGCTATGGACAGCAACACTCACTGTGATGCTCAGACTGTGTGACTTACTTTCATCCTGCAGTCAAAGGTGTGAATAAACACAGATCTGCTAAAAAATGTGTTGCTTCATGTCATCATTACTCACCTAGAAGTAGTTCTGTGTGATCTCAGCCCGTCTCTGCCGTCTGGCAGCTGCGCTAACTCCAACTGCTGGTCTGCCAGGGGGACCTGGGCCATCATCGTCTGACGTATCTGTATCACTCAGTTCAATTGGAATGCCTTTTTTCATTGCTATGTTGTGGAGCATTGAACAGGTAGCCACAATCTTGCAGCAGGTTTCAGGGCTGTCTTGGAGTGCTCCTCCGCTTTTATGCAGGCAGCAGAAACGGCTCTTCAGGATACCAAACGTCCGCTCTATTACAGAGCTCGTATATTTGTGTGCATGGTTGTATCTCCTCTCCCTTGCATTGGCTGGATTTAATACGGGGTCAGGATGAAGTCCCGCACTGCATATGCACTGTCACCTGCAGGGATGGAAACAAGAGGTGAGTCAATGTCCCACCCCCAAAGATGTACTGTATTTAGGGATGTGTGCGTTTGCAGTTACCTAGCAGGTAGTCCTCACCAAACTCACCAGCATTCAGACATCTGTGTATCCCACTATTTCCAAAGATGAAGGAGTCGTGAGTACTGCCTGGGTATTTGGCTACGATGTCATTGATGATATGTTTTGCATTGCAGACGACCTGTATGTTCAGGGAATGGTATGATTTACGGTTTCTGAATACATATTCATTGGTTGATGGGGGTGTGAGGGCCATATGGGTCCCATCTATGCAGCCAATTACGTGAGGGAATCGTGCAATCTGGTTAAAGTCCAGTTATGTTTGCTGTAATGCCTGTTGCGTGCTGGGGAATTGTATGTGATGTTGTAGCCGCTGAAGCACTGCATCTAAGAATGCATGTAAGAAGCACGACAGGCAACTCTGTGAGACCCCACCTGCCACTGCTATCACCCCTTGGAAACTCCCTGAGGCCAGTAGGTGCAGTGAGCACAGGACCTGCGCATGCGTGGGAATAGTTTGGGTCCTGCGTGTTGGGTGTTCCAGATAGGGTTTCAGCGCCTCTATCAGGTCTGAAATGGTCTTTGGGTCCAGCCTGTACTTCTCATGGATCTCCGCCTCAGTCTGCTTGAACAGAGTGATGCGCACTCTGAAGATCCGTTCCTGTCGCATCCTCCTCTGTGCTGCTGCCGCCCGAATTCGCAGCCTCCTGGCTATCACATATAGCGCTGCCATTGTGGAAGTCCCTCTTGCATTGTGGGCCTGTTTATATAGCTTGCACCTGGTTACCACCTGCATTCACTTGGTGGTAATTGTGAAGTGCAAATTTGCGATTTTTCAAAATCCGCAGTTTGCGATTTTTTCATACATTCCATAGCGACTTCTTAAATTGCGATTCCTCCATTTGCGATTATCGCAGCCTGCGTATCGCAGACTGTGAATTCGCAAGGATATTCGCAGAATTCGGGCCTCGCAAATTAAGAAATCGCAAAAAATTGCGTTTTGTTACTTTGTGATGCGAAAATGTGTGATACATCGCGTTTCTCTATTTCACGTTCACAAACACTGTTTTTTTGCGATTCGCAGCGTTTGCGAACGCGAAATAGTTTCATACATATGCCCCTTAGTGAGTTAGGTTGGGGAGTTCAGATGGGAGAAGGTATTCAAGAGAAGATTCTGTGATCCTTCTTTGGGACATATTCAGGCCTTTTCTTCCCCACTTTAGCATGGAATGAAGGAAGGGATGAGGAGGTGGTTGGACCAACTGGCAACAAGTGGAGTTAAACCTTTTATAGATGCGATCATAGCAATAATAAGATTTAGACTTTATTGTGTTCTTTCCTTTGTTTTGTGAGTGAGCTGAGCGTGAAGTCAGAGGAGGTTATGTAATGTTTGCTAGGTTGTGGACCAGGAGTTCCCCCAATCAGTTTTGAAATATCCCAAATATGTTTTAGATGAGAGTATTGGCTGTGAGTATAGTATTTGGTGAGCTGGTCAGTGTAATTGCTGATACATTTGGGTGCGTGTAAGTTACCTCGGGTTCGAAATCAGTATAGAAATTGTGAACTTAAGCCATGCAAAGGTTGAGACAGATATTTAGGAAATTGCTTTACAATTTAAGGAGGCTTTTTTTGAAGATGGCAATACTGCGTCCTTTGCCTTAGATAAACTATTTTAGGATAGAGTAACTCTTACTTCTCCGGTATTGTATCTTTTATAGATTCACATGTTTGAATCTTTTCTGTTATCATGGTGGGAGTCCTACGGTAACAGTTAAATAGCAGTACTGAAACATTAGCATACACCTCCATAGGAAAAGAAACCAACATTTTGTAACCTTTCAACATCATTTTATAACAACCAACCTTCAGCCAATCAGAATAGAGACCGCCTAGTATCCTTCCCCTACAGAGCCACCATACCTCAAATTTCTTACCACACGTTGTGTGTTAGGGAGTCTCTCTGAGCTCTGCTTAGTAACTGTGTTATTTCTTCAACTTTGGACCATCATCTCTTAGCTTTTCAGCTACATTCAAGGTACTTTTGAAAGGTGTCTTTGCCTGTTCTTTTTTGGAAATTCCGGAGCCTAAAAAAGGGCTCTCTAGACCCTGCAAGACCTGTGGGAAGTGTAGACTTTTTTCAGAAGACCCCCACAAACAGTGTCTCTATTGCCTCTACCCTGACCATAATCCCAGGGAATGCAAATATTGCCGCACCTTTTCAGCCCAATCCCTCAAGGATAGGGAGGGTAGGCTGCGCCTCTGACTCCAAAATAAGAAAATTGCCTCAGACTCGGGATCTGAACCTGAGGAGAAATCTCATGTATTCCTCTAGGAAGGTAAAAGAAGAAGGCTCCCCTTCTCACCATTGGGATTCTAAAAGATCTAAATCCCAGGATAAGGAAAAATCTGAGGAGAAAAACCTAAAAAATCCTCGGGCAGACACTTAAAAATCCTCTTCAGTGCCAGCTTTTGCTCCCCTGCCTCCTGTCAGGGATCATTCATCTCATTCTTCGATGGCATCATCGTCGTAGGTTCCACCGTCTATAGAGAGAAAACTATGTTTTCACAGCGTCGGCGACATCGTCAGCAACAGCCACTACAACGGTCAAGACGTTGACAACAGTAGCATCTTCAGGTTCATATCTCGCACTGACTATGCCGTTGATGAGGCCATCGCCGTCGACAAGCATTTTGGCGTCTCCTTCTGGCCCGCCAACGGCACTTCCGATGGCAACCTAGCAGACAAAGGTCATCCTTGCACCGTTGACGATATTGCAGGGGGTAAAAACCAGCTTCCTGCATACACAGAAGTAAATACAGGATTTTTCAAAGATATCTCCTCTACATCCAGCTCATCTTTTAGACTTTCAGGAGTCCGAGGATGAAGGCTTGTTTGGTCCTGCTTATAGCCCGTCGCAGTTAAGAGTCAAATGTCAGGATTCTGATGATGAGGACTTTGAAGACAATGAGCCATCTGCTTACTTTCCAGGGGAATATTCATTTATGGATAGAGATCCTTGCTATGTACAATGTCCTCAGGCATTTCCAGAGCATTATCCCTAAGATGACCAGGAAGAAGAGGGGCACCACTTTAGGGAACGATTTGTTAATATCCCAGTTGCTTTGTTGTCTGACTTACTTCATATGATTGATGACTATAATATATGTTTTGCGAATGCTAACGCACCTCAACGGCCTTCACCTCCTTAAGAGGTACCTATTGATCAGGTTGGCCAAAGCACTTCAAAGTCCACAAGAGAAAGAGTTTTGCCTCCACCGATCACCACAACGGAGGACACCCAGGATACGGATCTGCATCAAATGAAGGCAGGTGAGATCCAGACTGATCTTGACGTTCACAGCGAATGGGATTACATAGCTCCCATGCCGCCATCTCCTATCCCACCTTCTGCAGATTCACCACCTGCGGATATTGGTGGCTTTCATGATCTTTTAGAGGGTGCCTCCAAGCGCTTTAATCTGCCTATGGCAGCTAAACAGGTTGTAAGTGAACTTGAGTCCAACTTCATTGTTATTTAGTATGCCAAAGAATTCCAGGAACTCTGTTTCTGTCCCATGCCAGAGAAGAAATAGGTCATCTATAAATTGTAGCCAAAGTGTCACCTTGGCTACGTGGTGGTCATTTTCCTCTCTCCAAGCTATTGTTTTCTCCCACCAATCCATCACAAGGTTGGCATAGCTTGGAGAGAAGGACACTCCCTTGGTGGTCCCGCAACTCTCGGGAGTACATGTTCTTGTTGAACAGGAATACATTGCTCCTCAGGCATAGCTCAATCATTTCGGTGACCATCTGGCAATGTTGCAGTTCCTCTATGGGCTTCGATTTGAGGAAGTACTTGATCGCTTGTATGCCTATGTTGTGATTTATAGACGTGTATAACGATACCACGTTGAGGGTTACTAATAGGTATTCCTTTTGCCATTCTGTATTCATGAGGATAATTAAGAAGTCTCCGGTGTCTTTAATATATGAAGTTAAAGTTGGTACCAATGGTGCCAGAAAGTGGTCCACATATGTGGAGATGTTTTCGTATAGCGAACTGCAGCTGGAAAAGATGGGTCTCCCTGGGGGTCTTTTTAAGATTTTATGCACCTTTGGAAGGAAATAAATGGTAGGTATTATCGGAGTATCATTATTTAGGAATTGAACCTCCTGGTCATTCAATAATCCCTTCCCATGCCAGACTTTTAACCTGATGTTTAGTTCCTTTACTAGGTCATTTACGGGATTTTTTTTCAGTATTTAATAGTTTATTGTGTTGTTTAGTTGCTGCATGGCTTCCAGGATGTATTCTTCTTTGTCAAGGATGACAATGTTTTCCCCTTGTCGGCGGATTTGATCTCTATTGAGGTGTTATTCATGAGTAACTCTAGTGCTTGACGTTCTTGCTTGCTCAGATATTCTTTATTCTGTCTTTTGTTTCACATTCAACATTTTTTCCAGTTCTGTTGTTACTAGATCATGGAAAGTGTCTATCTGAATCCCCGGATGTAATGCAGGACAGAATTTGTATTTATCTTTGAACGTACTGTTCATATGTTCGTCAGTTCTGATACCCATCTCTTCCACAATTTGTGAGTCTGAGATGTTCTCCTCATTTATTTCATTGGCCAGGCCATATGCTTTTCTGAAGTTCAAGACTTCTGCAATTGTAAAGACCTCTGTGTGTTCGCTATTGATGTTAGTATCATTCTCAAGACTCATAGAGCTTTGTTTGTCTTGTTTGGTGAAGAACTTAGCCAATTTAAATTTTCTGACATATTTGTAAAGATCTCTTTCCGTTTCAACGAAATCAAAATTGTTTTCCGGACAAAATGTAAGGCCTTTGTTTAGAAGGCTGTGTTCTGATTTTGTTAGAACATGTTTTGACAGATTTATAATTAAATTAGGTAAAGTTAAGACATCTGGAATCAAGACTGATAATCAGATTCAAAACAAAGATCCCAACAGGGTTGAACAGGTACGAGGAAATGTATACACATTTATAAAGAGAGGGAAACAGAAATGATGTCACTCTGAAACTATGGCGCTTGAACAAACTGTGCTTGTTTCAACTAATGAAGAAAGTGAACATCTAAACAAGAAATATTCTGAATAACCACAGGTGCTATACATGCTCAGTTTCAACCTCAATGCTATTCAAAATAAACGTTACCTTTTTATATTATTCTCAAATCAACACTGTAAAATTAAATGTTGATATACTGGATTAGTTGAAGTACTCAAGGCATGAGGCAACAGTGGTACACTACCTCTAATTAACACCATAAATCACCATATTCACTCTATGAGGCTTACCTCTCTATTAAATCTCCATTGCATACGGGAGTTCTGAAATCAATATAACTTCATGTCCTTCACAAAAGATAATCTTCAATATTGACCCTGTAACAGAACGTAATAATTCTTATAATCTCCTAATCATAAAAGATTTGATAGCAATTATAACTATAGTTCTGCTTACCCGTAAGCCTCTAGAAAAGTCACAGTTCCAATCCTCAGTAAATATATCCTCATAGATACACGCTGGTGAGATAAACCAGCGAGATCAAGATGTCAATATCCTTTAACTCTTAGTTCAAACGGAGACTTCCTCTCCGATATTTACAACAGGTCCCTGCAGTACGGGGTGCCCTGCAAACATTAGAAAAGACAACACAGCCAAATATCAATCACGTCTTCGATACTACCCTATGCTTCTATATCGTAAAGAAAGGAAATTATGAAGATAAATAAATGGCCGCTAAGAATGCATACCTGCTGTCCAAGTATTTTCACGCCACAACCCGATACATTGAAGACGGACAACAAGTCCTTCCGGTATTCAAATAGGCAAGTATAGAAACCAAAGAGGTGACTAAATATACTAAAACATCAGCGCCATATTTAGATGGCTAAATCTCTGTGAACTAATTAATATCAAGATCATGTCAAAGTCATTGTGTTGTATTCTGCTCTTTCATTTTGGTTCCTTCCGCCCACCCGTTACAAGTGGAACGCTCGTGGAATCCTGCGAACGTTCTAACCTGCACTCCCTGTATTGAGTTGTTCTGTTACCGCTGTGGTGATGGATGTTTAGTTTATGATCTCTAATAAATCTATTTGCATACCGACGATTCGGGTTGCTTCACTGGCGACGAGTGTCGTGTGGAGGATGACGTACTTACATTCCCTCCGTTTGTGGCTGCAGCGGGAAATCTAAACAAAGGAAGAGGAAGTGCTACTAAGAAGGTTCGGAGTCAAAGAACAAGTGGAAAACATACTCACCGTATTCTTAAGCGACGCAAGGTACAGAGGGAACTCGGAAGTACGTGCGGTGAAGTCTGAGGAGGATCTCGTGGAGCAGAGGAGAGTAAAGTTGCCGGGACGTGTTGCACAGAGGACACCTCGGAATTGCGGTGCGTTGAGGCATTAATGAAAATTGAAGTGATTTCGGTGAAAGGCATGTAGAGAGGAAGTCGTGTGGAGAGCAGCGTCAAGAGCGAGTACATGCGCGGAGGAGTTGAGGAAAGTAAACAAGGTCAGGCAGCCTTGCGCGGTGTAGCGTGAGGAGAATAGTGACAAGAGCGAGCACATGCGCGGTGAAGCTGAGGGGAGGAAACAATTTCAGGCGGCTTTGCGCAGTGTATCAACGGAGCTGTCTGTAAGAGAGGCGACTGCGTGAGAGGAACACGAAAAGAGTATTGACTCTTTGTCAGCCATGCGCAGTTTGTATAACTCGGCTGGCAGGAAAGGAGACGGCTGACTAGAAAAGTGACGGTGTGAGGAGCGTGCAATTGAAGGAAGCGTCGGTGGAGACAGCGTGAGAATACGGATTAATGAATATCGTGACAGAAGAGGTTGTAGGTGCGAACTGAACTGGGTGATGTACGGTGAGACGAATTAACGACGGAAGTAAAGGAACAGTGGAGGGAGTGTGTCAAGTGGAAATCTGCAGTGAATGGAATCTAATGACTAAAATAACACTTATATCCTAATGTGAAATATTGAGGGAAGAGCAAATTTACACAATACATAAAATTTGGAGTAAAGTGGAGTAAATTTAGGCAGCTAAGGGGAAGGTGTCTAACGTGAGGAAAAGAATAGTAGTTTGAGGCGAAATACATTATGGCAGCAGCGAGCATGTTACTGCCTACACCTTTCCTTTCAGAGGAAGGGGAACCTTTGGTTACGTGGAAAGACTGGAAGAAAAGTTTTGAATCTTACCTTATAGCTATAGGGGCAAGTGGGTTTTCTGCTATCATAAGACAACATATTCTGCTGCATAATTTAGGGGCAGAGGGAAGGAAGATCTTTGATAGCTTGCCTGAGGTGGAGGTTGAGGAAGCGGATGACGAAGGTGGAGATGTGTATGATTGCAGTATGAGGAAATTAGAACTTCAATTTGCGGACAAGATTAATGTAGTTCTAGAACGACATAAATTTTTGGGGAGGGTCCAAGGGAAGAATGAGAAAGTAGGAAACTACATTGCAGGGTTAAGAGGGCTTGCAAACACGTGTGAGTTTAATGAGCTTACGGAATCCTTGATACGTGATCAACTGGTACGCTGCACGAATAATAAGAAAATCCAGGGTAAATTACTAGTGGGTAATCCAGATTTAAAAATGGCAGTTGAAATTGCCAAAAGTGTGGAGCACACTGTGGAATGCATGAAGGAAATGAATACTACAGGTGAGAACAGTGTAAGTGAGATAAGTGAAGAACTAAAAGAGGTTTGTGCTATAAAGAACGCAAAAAGGAAAGATGGGAAGGAAGTGTTTAACAAGGAGAGGATGTACAATGAAAACAGGTTGAAATGCTTCAGATGTGGGAGTAGTGGGCATTTGGCAAACAGTGTAAATTGTTTAGCAAGAACAGCTACGTGTAGGATTTGTACTCTCATAGGACATTTTGCGCGAGCGTGCAAAGATATGTCGGGTAGAACAGTAAATAGTATAGAGAATGGTGAAGGGTACAAAAGGAATTTTGTGTTACAAGAGAAGGTTTTGAGGGAAGGAAGTGTAAATCACATTGAGCTACCTAAATGTGAAATAGGGTTGGATGGAGAAAAAATTGAAATGTTTGCAGATTCATGTTCACCATTTACTTTTATGAATAGTGAGACATTTTGGAAGAAATTCAAAAAAGGGGAAGTCGAATTACACACTCCAGATGTAGTACCTGTAGGGTATAACAAGGACCCGATTCCTTTAGAGGGAGTAGCCCTTATGAGGATATCGTTCAAGGATAGGAGCACGGTTGGGAAAGTCTATGTTGCAAAGAAAGGAGCAAACCTACTAGGATGGGGGCACCAGAGAGATCTGGGAATGAAATTGGATCCCAGTGCAGACATCCCTGTCATGCTGGTGGGAAGAGGTGTGTGTGGGGCAGAGATTGTTGATGAGTTCCCAGAAATGTTTACAGATAAACTGGGGTGCATGAAAGAGTACCAACATAGAATAAAACTGAAGGTGGGGGCAAAACCAGTTGCCCATAACATAGGAACATTCCAATCATGATGAGAGAACCACTGAAGGCGGAACTAGACAGACTTCTTAGTCAAGGGGTCATAGAGTCGGTGGAGTGTGCTGAGTGGGTTGCACCCATCGTTATCACAGCTAAAGGCAATACAAACAATATCAGATTGTGCATTGATTTAAGAGAGTTAAACAAGAACGTATGGATCGATAGGCACGCTTTGCCTAATATTAATGAAATGCTGAATCGGATATGTGGGGCAGAATTCTTCTCAGTAATAGATTTGTCATCAGGCTACCACCAAATAAGACTTCACCCTGAAAGTAAGGCATTGACCACGTTCATAACGCCGTTTGGTGCATTTAGATTTTGTAGAATGCCATTTGGGTTAGCCTCAGCTGCGGCAGTTTTTCAAAGGGCAATGCAGAATATTTTAGAAGGGCTGGAGCAAGTTTTATGTTTCCAAGATGACCTATTAGTGTATGGTAAGGATGAAGATGACCATAACGGGAAGCTACGCTTGGTTCTAAGTAAGTTGAGAGAGGCTGGTCTTACTTTGAAGAAGGAAAAGTGCCCGATAGGAGCCTAAAAATAATCTGGTAGAAGCTATAAAGTTAGCGCCATGTCCCACCAACAAGGAAGATATCAAGTCATTCAAGTCATTCTTGGGGCTGTCAGAGTACTACTCTAAATTTATAAAGAATTTTGCCGACATTTTTATACCTGTGGGTAAGTGTACCCCGTATTGAAATTAGCTTTTTATTCATATGCTGCTTATGTAGGATATACGTTTTTTCTACTTATAATGCTATTTGGCTTGTTTTTGCCCATGACACTGTTGGGCTTTCTTATATTTATGTTTCAGATGTGCTACTACACACCTACTGTACGGTTCGACGCTGTGATCTGGGTTTTCCCTTACTCTATGAATTTGGAATAGAAATACATAAGTTACCTACTCTGTGGTGAGCCGAATCCATCGTTTTTAACCCCCCCTTTTACAATTCACATTTCCTTCCCCTCCGCGCAACCCACCTTCTTCCCTCGTTGCTTATTCAGCATACTGTTAGTATTAGCAACTTACCAAATTAGCCTACACTTGGGACATATACAGGAATATAGATTCTTTTAATCTTTAATAATTACTTTGACTATTGTGAAGTCCTTTTGTGATATATTTTTTGGTTTTTCTTTCTTTTTTCTTTGTCCTTTCCCTTCTCCGCTTGCAACTTTTGTGTTATGTCTATGTTATTTATACTGCGTATCTATCACTCTCTGATACAGATGAATACAGATTAGATTAACTGTTTTTATACCTAACGTTCGCTGATTTTATATGTATTTGATATATATATGTATATACATGTCTTATGTTGGGTCGCTTTTTTGTTTTTTTTGTAATCATGGTTATTATGGTTTGTTAATGTTCTCTATACGTTGTGATGTAAGTGTATTGTACTTTTATATGTCGGTGTGTGTGTTTTTTATACGTTACTTTATGTATTGTTTTCAGCCCTGAAGAAGTTCCTGTGTGTTAGGAACGAAACGCGTTGGCTGCCTTGTTTGCTTAATAAATACGAAGATCAAGAGAAGATCTTTTTGGAATACATATCAATTTGGACCTGGTTATTTGAGTGCACCTTCCATTATGTATAAACTTTTGGTCTTGTCCCGCACCTAACAACGACGGGTGCTGGAAGTTGTTGCACCACGTACACAAACATAGTGTACCTTTGTAATAAGAAAAAACAGTAGGAATACAAGTGCTTGACCTTGGTCCGTCGTTGGGTTTGCTTTGTTTTTGTATGATTTGTTTGGACTGTTTTGCACTGTTTCCTTGTTTCATATTTAATCATTACAATGCAGAAATTTCAAGATGGGAGGGAGGAAATGGCCCTCAACCTATTCGGTACTGATAATACAAAATCTACATCACAACCAGATGCTCCCACTAGCACTAGCCTCAAAACACTATTCCTTAGATTGGAGCGGTTAAGAAAACAAGAATTATCCCGTTGGTGGGATGGGGTGACGCTCCAACAGTACTTAGACAACAAGAAAGTACCTAGAGGTCTTAGAATCCTAATCTTCCCGACGTTTGAGGATCTCAGCAGTGAGCTTTTAAAAGATTGGGAGGGTAACCTTGAAAGTGCATCGGTTACGATGATGCAGATACTAATTAAACATGCTAAGGAGAAGGGTGAGAAGCTTCAGTCCGAGATAGAGAATTTGGAAAGGGAGATTAATGAAATTGAACAAAAGGATCTAATTGAAAAATTTTTTGCTATCTTGAAAAAAGTTATGGAGGAACATCAACTGTATTTAAAGGATAAAAAACTTAAGAAAATAAAAAGAGACGATCGAGACTATAAAGACGGGCGGGTTTATACATTCGCCAGAAAATTTGATAACATACTGGGTTCAGAGGACAAAAAAAGAACAAGAGAAAGTAGGGAGGAGAGTGATGACACCCGTTCCATCAGCGGCGTCTCGTCTTCCTCTCTAGAGAGTACCACGTCAGACTTATCTCGTGAGGTCCCTTTAGGAGAAGCAACTTCCTCATTTCAAAAGGAAATGGCGAAGTTGCGAATCAGCAGCAGATTACAACAAAAGAGAGAGATGCCAAAACCCGGCGGGGAGGTCGTAGGGGCAAAGGCAGGTACAAAGGGAAAAGGGAACACGGTGGGACAGGTCAAGAAGTAAATGATACTCGTGTTCAAAATTTCTCATGTAATGATGTACAGCCTGGTGAAAGTTTGGAAATTGTTAATTTGTCCAATAAAACATTTGACAAGGATGAAGTTGCCGTTTTAAGGCGGGGTTTGAATTTCTGTCCAACACAGGGTGGGGATATTACAAACGTACATATAGACCTTTTTAAATTTGTTAGGATTCTTAAATTAAAAGATCATTTCTCCAAAATTTTTCCGCAGACTCCTCAACACTCTGCGCCCTCACTACCTATGACCCATACGGTCGCAGACGTAAGGGACATTTGTGGTAAATAAAATATATCTATCCATTACCGATCTGAATTTCATGCGAGAACTTTAAACAAATAGCTCAGAATAATGAGAGGCAGAATCCGTGGTATAAGAGGTTTCTGAATGGGCTTTATTCCAATATGGCCGACTCGAGTGGCGGACCTCAGGTTCCGTCACCAAGAAGGTTCAGGAAGTGAAGTACGATTCTTTATTGATATACATACATTTTTATAGTTATTACATTATAATGGAAACGAATGTAGGAGGCGTAACATTTGATAAGAAAAGTGACATATTAATGACGTAAACGAAACTAGGCGTAATAAGGAGTAAAAAGAAACATAATTGGTTAAAGTTATCAAATATAAGTGTTTCTATAAGATAATGCTTGACATAGATGCGCGCGCAGCAGCATGACGTGCATTTGACGTGTAACTAGGGGGGGTGAAGGGACCTCGTCACTAACTCTACGTGTGGAGACGAAAAGTCTAAGAGGTCAAGTCAACCTAATCCTAAATCATATCTAACATCCTATGTTTAAAGAACTATGTTATCCACAAGGAAGGACTGAAGGACTTTCGAACAGAATCTATTCTATACTGACTGTGTGCGTGCACGAACGCCTAAGTGTCTATGTGAAATACAAGAGGCAGAAAACTTTCCATGGCAACTGGGCTATGAATTACTTGCAGGAGGACAGCCCTTTGCACGAGAGCTAAAGGAAATGTTTACCTAAATCACTAGACAGGAATGCATCGGCTGAAGAGCAAAGTAGATAATTCGAAGGTGAAATACAGCTTCTTGGCAGACCGGCTAAACTGGCCGAGGCAGGCACCGTTAGCTGCACAGGAAATAGGACAAAGTTCATGGATACAGATGCAAGCTCAAGCTGACGCTTGTCAGAGACAGAGAGCAGGGAAAGGCTTTGAGGACAGAATCGGGCCTACTTCATCTGAACTGTAAAAATGGAGTAACTGAGCCATATAAAGTCGGTGGCCTTTCCTACTTAGGAATTGACTATCCAGCCCATTGATGGCGGATCTGACAGAGAACATATTGACGGTGGACGCACATGTATTTGCGTCTTCAAAACTGGAACTGGAGAGAACATACATGTACTTGTAACATGCATATAGAACCGTTGGGGTCCAAGATAGGGGACATAACTGATCAGGGAAATCCACTTTTCCACATTCCCTCCTTGTTCCCCTACTTGCCCGTCAAGAAACATCAATCTTCATTAATCCATCGATTTGCTCATGGAGCATCATTTCTTCTTCTTTCTTCTTCCGAGATTTTGAACGAAAACCTTGATGTGGAATACACGATGTGGCACACAGACCACAGATCGCTGGTCCACATTGCAGGCATAAGCAACAACTGAATAGTATAAGAAGGCCAATACCTAGGAAGGATAGAACTCTCCATCCCCAGGCTGATATCAGACTCCAAAACCACCCGGACCAAGTCCAAGTGCCTGGGTCTTCGTGTATCTGGCTCACAATCTTATGAAGGCGGGTTATAGCTTTATATACAGATGGCGAATTTTCTGGTATGAATATGCAGCAGCTGGATCCGATGACCCTACAAGCTCCGCCCCTATCGGCCAGGATGACGTCAAGGACAAGTCGATTTTGAAGGACAACGATCCTCATCACTGATTGTTCCTCTGTCAGATTGCCTAGGGCAGCTATAGTCTCATTCACTACGGCTTCAAGAGTCTTGGTTAGTCTACGTATTAGCTTACTATTTGTAATTGTACCTATATATGGGAAGATACCTTTATTGAAATCTACATACTTATCCCACGCCGTCTCAGTATAATCGACAACTGGGAGATCTCTTCGCTCTCTATTGTGTGCTAAACGAGTATTTCGATAATAATCAGGGGGAGCTAAGAAAACAGGTGGCAGAAGGAATGCAATGTAACAGGTACCATCCCAATCTAGAGGTAGACGCATGTATGCCGTCTGACCACATATAAAGTAGGAATGGCGAGAAGCTCTAAATGTAGATTTTCCTTCATCACTATATTCTACTGTAGTAACACATTTGCTATGGCCCATAGGTATGGAACCAACTTTTCTTACACATAATTCACCTTTAACTGGGAATACTGACATGGTGGGCAAAATTAACTCAACTTCGGAATTGACAATCAGAATCATGAGATTAGGTGTAAAATTACCCAATCTATATACTTCATTTTCTAAATCAGTTCCCGTTCTACTAGGGTGACCCTCCTTGTCAGGATGACAGACTTTGTATAACACTATATTCAGATTTCCCCATATCCAATGGTGTTGATAAACTGCTGTGTTTGAATCTATAGAATTCAATAAACTAAACCATGCTCCACAGGTGCCATTATATGTGAACGGATGTGGAAAGAAAGGCAGAACTCCTTTGTTATTCTGATAGGGAGGGAGTCGACCACACACCCAACAATTAGTGGCATTACTAGTCTGGTGAGAATGATGTAACATACTAATGAAAGTGTTATTACGCAGCGCAAGTCTGTAGGATAACTCATGAGGGGGTAGGTCACTAAAAGAATGTTCATCAGTTATATTAATAGCACGCCTAGAAACAGGATAATACATATGCAATAATATACTTGCAGTAACTATTATAAAACTTAAGGCAAACAAAATTAATAAAGTCACAATACAGTGGCTACGCAGTAATTTACAGTATGTATGTCTTTTCATTATGATTCGGGACTCTTCATGATTCAGGCCTAAAGAAGACATGTCGGGACAGATTCAACCGCTTCACCTTGGAGAGGACTTAAACAATCAAATCGTCCGACAGTGTAGGCCTGGGCCTAAGTTTTTGTTTATAAAGTTCGGAGCTACTGGCCTCAGCCAAAGGTAGCTTTGAGTCAATGGAGTCAATGGGAGAAGATGCACGGGAAGTATTGTTCATATCAGGAGGAAGTCCATGAAATTTCTTAATATGGCTGGAATGGAGCCAGCCCTTCCTCCCTTCGATCTTCACGGCTGTTCTTGTTGTCAACAGGACCTGTCTAGGCAACTTCCACCTGGGCTCCAGTTGGCTTTTCCTATCGAAATTCCGAACGAGTACGAAATCCCCGGGAACCACGTCATGGGGTTTCACCTCAGTGTTGTCAGGAAAAGCTGCGACCACCTGTGAACGAGAAGATTGTAGTGCAGACATCAAGGAAGCCAGGTAATCCGTCAGCATATTACAATCAACATCAGTTATTTTACGCGGTATAGGCGTCCCCCACATATTCGGTGGTCTGCCAAAGATCACCTCATACGGGGATAGCCCTGTTCGAGAGTGTGGTACCATTCTCATGTAAAACAGTGCAACTGGTAAGGCTACTATCCAGTCAACACCTTTTTCCTGACATATTTTTGACAATCTGATTTTCAAAAGTTGATTATGTCGTTCCACGAGACCTGCTGCCTCGGGGTGTCGGACACAGTGGAATTTCCACTGATATCCCAGCAGAAGCGAAACATGTTTCATTAATTCGGATGAGAAGGGTTGGCCGTTATCTGAATATACCACACGTGGTAAACCGTACCGTGGGAAGAATTCTCGAACTAGCTGTTTGGCAGTAGTTGGGGCAGTGTAATCTGATACAGGATACGCCTCTGTCCAACGGGAGAGAGCGCAAACAACTACGAGAACATATTTGAATCCTCGACAACGTTCCATCTGAATATAATCCATCTGGAGGACTTCAAAAGGATGATCAGGAGGCTGAAATCCACCCTGTTCTACGGGGACACTCTTCCCTGGATTAAACTGACAACATATCATACAGGTACGGACTTTTTGTTTAGCAGCAGCTCGTAAATGTTTGTTAAACCAAATGTGCTGAATGCTGTCTAACATGGCCTTTTCTCCTAAATGTGCGGGACTGTGAACTGTAGCTATAATGACTTGAACCATGGAATCAGGGAGAAACCATACAGATTTTCCCTTCGTCATCCATCCTTGATCTGTCTGAATCCCTCCTAGTTCAGTCCACTTCTGTATTTCTTTCTCTGTGGCATGTGTCTGTATGTCAATTACGTCAAGTGCGGGATCCTTAATTGTCATACACTGTGTTGGTGTCTGAACTATAGGCTTTGTCATGTCGGATGTACGAGTCTGAGCAGTCTGTTTGGCTGTTCTGTCAGCTAAATCATTGCCTTGGGAAATGATATCAGTAACCTTCGTGTGTGCTTTACATTTCATAATTGATATTGCAGTCGGTAAATGAATTGAGTCTAACAAAGCATGAATGAGGGACCCGTGCTGAATATGGGTTCCATGAGAAGTCAAATAACCTCTCTCTCTCCAAAGCACCCCGAAGTCATGTACGACTCCAAATGCATAACGTGAATCAGTATATATGTTGACTTTCTTGTCTGTGGCTTGAATACAGGCTTGTGTTAGAGCAACAAGTTCTGCTGCTTGGGCTGACAAAGTATCTATACAGTTTGTTTCAATAACTTCGGTGTCTGTAGTGACTGCGTATGCGGCAACTAAATTTCCTGTATTTGTCCTCATACACGAACCATCTACATACAACGTCAGGTCTGGATCTAACAATGGAACGTCTGTTAAGTCTTGTCTGGGTTTTGTCTTTATTTCAATAACTTCGACACAATCATGGGCTAGTGGGTCGGTTCCAATTACTGGCAAAAGTGTAGCAGGATTCAGTGTATTACAACGTCTGATTTCTATATGTGGCTGAAACAGTGTCAATTCGTAACCAGTAAGTCTTGCTATGGTCAAGTGTTGTGTTTGCGTTCGGTTCACAAGAACCTCCACTGCATGTGGTACTTGTACTGTCAATGGATGTCCTAACACTATGGCATCGCTTTGTCTGATTGCTAAAGCTGTTGCTGCTACTGATTTCAGACACGCAGGCAAAGCCTGAGCTACGGGGTCTAATGTACTGGAAAAATAAGCACATGGCTTACATGCTCCTGCTTGTTCCTGAGTGAGTACTGACAAGGCAGTACCTGCACGTTCTGTAACAAAGAGTGTAAAATGTTTACTGTAACATGGTGTCGCTAGAACTGGTGCTTGACATAGAGCTTTCTTTAAGCTCTCAAAAGCTAGTGTGTGTTCCTGAGTCCAAGGGAGGACAGTCGATGTGGCTGCCTCCTGTGTTGTCAACTGAATGAGTGGCTTTGCTAGAAATGCATATTGGGGAATCCACTGTCTACAGTATGAAGTGAGGCCTATGAAAGCCCGCACTTCCTTTTGCGTCTGCGGTATTGGCATGTTTGCAATTAACTGAATGCGGTCAGGTGTAAGCTGCCTTCCCTCCTTGGACAGCGAGTGACCAAGATAAATAACTCGCTGAACACAGAATTGCAGCTTAGAAGGGGACACCTTGTGCCCCTTGTCCGCTAGAAAATGTAAAACCGTCAGTGATGCTTTTTCACATTCGGGTTCGCTTCGTGCGGTGATCAGCAGATCATCAACGTATTGAAGCAATGCGGTGTTAACGGGCATGTGTATACTGTCAAGTTCTCGTTTCAATGCTTGGCTATAGATGCTGGGGCTTTCTGTAAATCCTTGGGGAGCGCGTGTGAATTTAAAGCTTCGTCCATTTAAGCTAAATCCGAATAGGTATTGGCTTTCCGGATCTATTGGGACGCTGAAAAAGGCATTCTTGAGATCAATCACGGTAAAGAATGTAGCTTGAGAATCAATGGCTGTCAGTAATGATGAAATATCGGGGACCACGGGGAATTGTGGCACAATGCATTTGTTTAATTCACGCAAATCAATAACTAATCGATATACTGGTGGGGCCATAGGATCAGTTCGTTTAAGAATCGGAATTATCGGTGAATTACACACATTGGAGTTGGTTTCTACAACCACTCCTTGCGCAACTAGCTCATCAATGATTTTCAGTAAAGCCGCTACAGCATCCGGAGGTAACTTGTATTGTCGCATTCGTGGCAATACTACTCCTGCCTTCAGTGTGACTCGATATGGTGTAATGTTCATGCAACCAACATCAGTAGGGCCTTGTGCCCATAGATGCGTTGGTAAGTTCTGTAGTCGGGAATCCATGTCTCTGGATACATAATGACCTTTAAAATCACGTAAAAACAATCTTACTCCTTCCGGAGAACAACAGATAATAGCCCCTAGAGCTTTCAATGTCTTTATACCTAACAAGTTTTCTGGACATGATTTGGTAAGCAATAAGTCAGTAGTTTGTGTCAAGGGACCAATCGTAAGCGGAAGTGGCTGTGTTACTTCATTAACAATAGGCTTTCCTGAAAAACCAAGGGAAACATTTTTAGAGCCTGAGAGGGGTGCCCCTGGAACTTCACTACTTTTTATTGTCGTTCGACTTGCCCCTGTATCGAGTAAAAATTTTCTGTCATGACCTAGTAATTCACTATGGACGTAAGGTCCTTCTTGATCTACTGGAATCTCGATAAGGGGTAAGTCAACTTCCCTCTCTAGGCTGCTTCATGCGTAACGTTGATACTCAGGGTATTCGTACTGTGCGGTCTGATACATTTGTCGTGAAGTTACTTGTGTGGCAGCAGCAGGCAACGGTGGTGCGGCTGGCACGAACTGTATGGACTGTTGTGCGGCTGGCATAGACTGTTGCTGGACTGGCATGGACTGTCCATGCTGCATAGTTCCTTGTTCACTCGGATCTTGTCTAACTAATCGTGGTCTCTCTTTTGCAATACCTGAGGCTATATTACGTTTCAGGACTTGACAATCGTGTACATGATGGCCTGGTTGTTTACAGTAATTGCAGGTTCCTTTTACAGGAACTGCAGAGTCTCCAGAATGTGTCGCACCCTTTTTGTGACCATCCGCTGGTACTGTCTGAGAAACTAGCATTTTCATTTTAGTATCCTTCATGCGTCTATGCTCGTGTTCTTGTTCATCCCTAATTCTATTGTGGTGATACTGTAACATTTGTAGCATTTGTGACGGAGTATTACTTTGCCAGGTACTCTCGAATTTCAATATTCTATTCTTCACTGGAGGTAACGCATTTTCCACCAATTTAGTCACAAATAAATGTGGATATGAATCACTGCTTGCCTTTATACCACTATTTATACCAAAACATTTTTCAAATCGGGCATAATAATCACTTGTGTCTTCATCTTGCTTTTGTTTACAGGCTGAGATTGCACCCCAATCTTCCTTTTTCGTCGCTAGTAAACGTGGCAGTACCTGTACTAGTAAACCTGGTAACAGTTTAACTTTATCCCCGAGCCCTGACCCTGCAGTTCGGTCCCTTTCCTCCGCTGCTAATGCTGTCCAATCTATCTTTTGGTCTCCCACTTCCCACTCTTTTTCTTTCAATTTTTCATAAATGCCAGCAGGTAAAAGCACCTTTAATATTGTCATAATATCAGGAAAGGTATACTCTCCCATCAGTAACATGTCTTTAATTTCTCGGTGGAAACCCGCTGGGTCTTTATCATGACTGGGCACTACTTTCTTCATTTCTAATAATTCCATTTTTGATATGGGTGTATAAACAAATACACGATGAAACTGATTGTCATCACCCTTTATTGGGTGGACTTCTCGTAAAGGATTCTGTCTATCCATATAGTACGGTGTTCCTTCTTTGTTGGGAATCGAGAAAGGATCCGCATTTCCTAAAAGGATGTACTGTTTACGTGACATTAGTATTTCTTTGATTAACTTGTTACTGGATCCTCTCCATCTATTCGTGAGAAGTTCGGTTAACATATCAGGTAAGGGACCAGGATCAGCATGTTGGCTCTTATATTGTATAAGAAGTTGCTGGATCATATAAATCCCAGCTAAACATTGTTCGTCTGGACTGAGGTTCAAAAACGCGTGTGCGACTGTCACGTCACCATATTTACCGGGACTGTCCATCCAATGAACAGCTGCCCTTGCTAATTCTTGTTCGTCCATAGAATCGAGGAGGTGGTAACCCCTTCGTTCCCGGAGTATTTTATCTGCGGCTTGAAACAAACGCTCGGGAGATTTCATATTTATTATTGTTGGACGCGTAGAGTGTGCCGAAGCTTGTGTCGTGACTTGTGTCGGAGCTTGCTGTGGTACAGGGACAAGAACTTGATCTTGATGTTGAACCCCCCCAGCAGCCGGTCTGTGCGGTGCGGGGTTAGCATATTCGGGAACTGTATCATCTAAATATGAGGAAAGAAAAATATCTTCTGCGGTTCTAGGATGTCCTTTAGGATGTACCTTTATTGGAAACAATGGGGGTGGCAAGTCTTTTGGTATGGCCGTAATGGCTTGAGGCAATCCTTCGGCCAGAAGGGGATACATCCCTTTCATAAGGGCATTTCTTTGTCTCTCTGTTTGTTCTGTTTGTACTCTTGTACCTTCTTCAATCAACTGCTTATCTCGAACCTTATTTGCACTTTCTTTACTTCTCTCTTCTTGTCTCAGCGCCTTTTCAGTGCGCCTATGCGACTCTTTACGCCATAATTCAATAGCGTCTTTCTGTGACTGTCTAGCTTTCCTCTTCCACAACTCTTCTTCTACTTTCATGATACAGTCTGCATCCCAGGTCCCAGCTACGGGCCATCTCTGATTCTCTGGTAACTCTTTGGTGTAGTCCACCCATAGATCTAGAAATAATATGGCATCTAAGCCATGTTTATGGTACATGAAATGGCCTGGAGTGTCCCTAGGAGGGATAGGGACTGCCTCTTCAAGCACCCCTTTTCGAGTAGTAATTTGTCTTAACTTTGAAAAGAGTGGCATATTGACAACAGCTAATCTGGTACTTACTCTTGAACGGAACTGATCTGATACTTAAACTTAAACACACTTAGGACAAAAACACAATAATGAGCAAAGCACAGTAAAACAATCATTCATACCACAATATGCAGGACATTTTAGCACGTTAAAAAATAAAATACTAAACATTTGTTAAAAATAACCAACAATGATGACAGTCTGCATAACTAATCACCAAGCAGAATTCTTGATAATCACTAGATACTTCGGAATACTTGATATACGGCTAAACCGTACATATACACTGCTAAACAGTGCAGACCGGATTTGTGTACCCAAATCCGTCTTGACCGGCACAACCTATGTGCACGTCAACACGCCTCCCCGGCGATGGTACTCACCGAGTAGCTCACAACGAAAGGCCTCGGACACTGGACTTGATTTCGGACATCGGAACTTCTGGACATCGGGACTTCGGAAACCTGGTGGGCCTCTGTATACCTCGGATCTTGCTCTCTCAGCTAGGCTCTGGTCGGGATACTTTGCGCTTCTCACCGCCTCGTCTGGGTTGATCGCAGCCTCAGTCGCCCCCGCTTGACCGGAGGGAGCTACAGGAAATCCTGCTGGTACGCGTTATGGTCCGTCCAGCTGTGGCAGGAGACCGGGCCTGCAACGCACCGCCGGCGCGTGAGATGAGAAAGTGTCCCTGTTCGGGCGCCATTATGTGGTAAATAAAATATATCTATCCATTACCGATCTGAATTTCATGCGAGAACTTTAAACAAATAGCTCAGAATAATGAGAGGCAGAATCCGTGGTATAAGAGGTTTCTGAATGGGCTTTATTCCAATATGGCCGACTCGAGTGGCGGACCTCAGGTTCCGTCACCAAGAAGGTTCAGGAAGTGAAGTACGATTCTTTATTGATATACATACATTTTTATAGTTATTACATTATAATGGAAACGAATGTAGGAGGCGTAACATTTGATAAGAAAAGTGACATATTAATGACGTAAACGAAACTAGGCGTAATAAGGAGTAAAAAGAAACATAATTGGTTAAAGTTATCAAATATAAGTGTTTCTATAAGATAATGCTTGACATAGATGCGCGCGCAGCAGCATGACGTGCATTTGACGTGTAACTAGGGGGGGTGAAGGGACCTCGTCACTAACTCTACGTGTGGAGACGAAAAGTCTAAGAGGTCAAGTCAACCTAATCCTAAATCATATCTAACATCCTATGTTTAAAGAACTATGTTATCCACAAGGAAGGACTGAAGGACTTTCGAACAGAATCTATTCTATACTGACTGTGTGCGTGCACGAACGCCTAAGTGTCTATGTGAAATACAAGAGGCAGAAAACTTTCCATGGCAACTGGGCTATGAATTACTTGCAGGAGGACAGCCCTTTGCACGAGAGCTAAAGGAAATGTTTACCTAAATCACTAGACAGGAATGCATCGGCTGAAGAGCAAAGTAGATAATTCGAAGGTGAAATACAGCTTCTTGGCAGACCGGCTAAACTGGCCGAGGCAGGCACCGTTAGCTGCACAGGAAATAGGACAAAGTTCATGGATACAGATGCAAGCTCAAGCTGACGCTTGTCAGAGACAGAGAGCAGGGAAAGGCTTTGAGGACAGAATCGGGCCTACTTCATCTGAACTGTAAAAATGGAGTAACTGAGCCATATAAAGTCGGTGGCCTTTCCTACTTAGGAATTGACTATCCAGCCCATTGATGGCGGATCTGACAGAGAACATATTGACGGTGGACGCACATGTATTTGCGTCTTCAAAACTGGAACTGGAGAGAACATACATGTACTTGTAACATGCATATAGAACCGTTGGGGTCCAAGATAGGGGACATAACTGATCAGGGAAATCCACTTTTCCACACATTCATTGTCTTATGACACTCGATGATGATGAACAATGTGACATACTTTCTTTAATCAGTGATTTGGATATACCACAGAACTATACCCAAGACAGTGGTTTAAAACCCAAATCTAAATTTACACCGGTCATGAACTATCATCGCAACATAGATGTTTTTTATGATAAAGTAAGTGAAGATCTGTATAAGATGGAGACTAACAAAAGATTCACACCGTGGCGCACTCACAACATTACCGCACAAGAGAGAAAAGCCCTCAATCGCTTAAAACAAGATAAGAGCATTGTTATTAGGGAGGCGGATAAGGGCGGTAATGTTGTGATTATGAACCACGATGACTACATGAATGAGATCCACCGCCAGGTTAGCAATGAGTCCTGTTATAAGAGGGTCTCTGGTAACCCGATTGAGAAGTTAACTATCATGATTAACATCAAATTGAATGAATGGAAGGATGTGATGCTACTTACAGAAGACGAATTCCGATACCTTAGAGTTGACTGTCCCAACTTTCCATGCATATACATCCTTCCTAAAATACACAAACCCAATGCCTTCCCACCTGGGCGTCCAATTATCTCGGGGGTAGGTTCACCCACTGAGAGGATTTCTGAATTTGTTGACCTGAGATTGCAAAAATATGTTGTAAACCTCCCGTCATACATAAGGGACAGTAAGGATATACTGGTTAAATTTAAGGATTTTGAATGGTCGGAAGAATTACTTTTTGTAACTTTTGATGTAGAAAGCCTCTACACGTGTATCCGCAAGGATCTTGGGCTTTCGGCCATCCAGTCCTTTTTGGACAAAGAGAATGCTGACCAGTTTTCCTTCAATGAGATGATCATGGAGATGATTGACATTATTCTATGTAACAACTTTTTCCTCTTTGACAGATGTTGGTTCCAACAAACCCTTGGTACTGCGATGGGTTCCAGGTTTGCTCCCTCTTATGCCTGCCTTTTTATGGGGTGGTTTGAGAGGGAGCATGCCTGGGGCAGAGGTGCCTCCCCCTGGACTGATCACATAGTCTTTTGGGGGAGGTACATCGACGATGTTATCTGTCTCTGGTCTGGTTCAGTGGAAGAATTGAATGAGTACTTTATGTACCTGAACAACAATCAATATAATGTCAAATTTACAATGGCTTTTGGTAAAGATAGTATCAACTTCTTGGATATTAAATTCTTTATAAAAGAAGGGAAAATACACAGCACCCTTCACAGGAAAGACACAGCCTGTAATGGGATCCTTCATGCGAACAGTGCCCATGCTCGCTCTGTTGTTAACAACATCCCCTATGGGGAAATGATTAGAATCCGTAGGAATTGCAGCGATGATGACACTTTCCTCAATAACATCTCAGAGTCCAGTACTAGATTCTTACAGAGGGGGTACACGAGGGAGGTTGTGGATAAAGCCATTGAAAAAGTAAAATGTCGGACTAGAGAAGACACCCTAGGACCATCCCAGAAAAAGAAGAAACCTGATGCTAATCCAGTTAGGTTTATTACACAGTATAATGCCAATAGTCCGAAGGTCTTTAACATCCTAAAGAAGAACTGGAGTGTACTTGGAGAGGTTCCATCACTTAAGAGCTGTCTCACTGATTTTCCATCGGTTACATATAGAAGAGGCAGGTCACTGCGCAACTTCTTATGTCCCAGTTACGTTACCACTCCGAGGGAAACGTGGTTGCCAGTTAAACCAAAAGGTTTTTTCACCTGTGGAACATGTAACATGTGTCCACATGGAAGGAACAAAATTTCCAATTTCTGCTATAACACTTGCGTTAAGTATGATATATTGCACTTTATTAATTGCAATACTACTCATGTTGTTTACATAATAGGATGTAATTGTGACATCATTTATGTTGGTAGTACAATCCGCCCATTAAAAGTCCGAATACAGGAACATCGTCGGGCCATTGTAAATAAAGATCGGAGATATCCCTTGAGTGAACACTATAGACTTGCACATGTAAACAGTGATGATTTCTGGTTCCATGGAATAGATCATGTCCCTATTACCAATAGAGGGGGGAATAGGGAACTCCTGGTGCGACAAAAGGAGGCAAAGTGGATATGCAGACTTAGGGCAACCGAGGCAGGACATAACACGGATAAGGAACTACATTATTTTTTGGGGTAGTGTTGTTTCCCAAACAGGTTATGCTAGCACTATATACTCTGGCTGCTTCATTTGTGAATCACTCTGTCTAAATGGAATTAGTAAGGCTTTGTATGCATCATACAATCTGTTATTATTTACGATGTTTATTACCTATGATCGTATGTGCCTTGCGTTACTGAAAGAAAAAAGGATGCAGCTTATATACACCAAATAAGTAATGAAATTTGGTTCGCTGCTTATATACTTTTGATCTCGTTTTTCTTGTTTATTAATTTCTTGTATGCCCTACTCTGGCTTACCTTATTCATTTTATTATAATTATTCTTTATTTATTCTTTGTAAATATTCTCTTATCTGGTTATTCTTTTTTCCTTTGCCTTTCCTTTCTGCCATATACATGGTCTTTCTATGGTCTTTACTGTGTGTAATTTACCATTCCAAGATGGCTGCTGTATTCACTTTGAAATATAGTCCTTGCAGTTCTCTTTGCACTATTGGTGGTTTCTTTTGCCTTTTTTTGCCTTTATTTTTCTTTCTTTACTAATAATCAATTCAGGCTCTAATCTTGGTTAATTCATTGCACTACTGTATATCGTTACTAAACTGGTCTTGGCAGACCATGGACTGCAATGGGTATGCACACCAAATTAGGCCATTCCATGATGGCGGCGCATTTAGGGAACTTGGTCTTGTCCCTTTATTATGTTCATTCTACACGTCAGCCAATTACGCGTGGTTATACTTGGCCGGTGTATTTAAACCGACCGGGATGTGCAGGTCTGCTTGCTTCGCCGCTCCGCTGCTGGTTATCATGCCGCTGGTTGCTTTACGAATACGGAGGTGAGTACTTGTGCGCGGGTCGCTTTATATGGATAGATCACCAGGGGGGTGAATTTTCATCAGATTATCCCCTTTATATTGGGATGTTACGTTTTGGTTACAGCTGTAGCTTACTTGGGTGTCTCCGCAAGGTGGTTCCTTTAGGCTCGGTGGAGCAAACATGCTAATGCCGTTTTTCTTCGTTTCTCAATATTTCAAACGATGCACGTGTTGCTGCTTGCTAAAGGATTATAATGTGCTACTTGCTTACTGTGGCGCTGTAATATGTTCGCCACATTAGATTTGTGGGTCGGTTTTTAGACTAAGGACAATGGGGGTGCACATACATTTTATTATTCTATATGTTACGTTTCTCTAACCCTTTGGCATCTGACATGTACATATAATGGTTTGCATACTGGCTTATTGGTCACAAACCTAATGGGTTACTTTGTGATGGATTTCGACATGATTATTGCCCGTTTTTATTACTTATGGGTTTTTATATTTTCAATTGCTTTAAACACATTGACGCCCTTTCATTTGTATGTGTTATTAGGCACATTTCTTAATTGAGTGTCGAGAATGACACGATGTTTTTATTTACGTTTTCATTGGTTGAACACATATCAGGTGGTGAGACCTCTTGTTTTTTGATTCTTTTTTAGATTACTTGGTACAACTATGAATTTATGACCCACCTGACCTATGTCTACACGTGACTGTTATAATAAGATCTTGCCTTCGTTTTTATACCTGTGGGTAAGTGTACCCCGTATTGAAATTAGCTTTTTATTCATATGCTGCTTATGTAGGATATACGTTTTTTCTACTTATAATGCTATTTGGCTTGTTTTTGCCCATGACACTGTTGGGCTTTCTTATATTTATGTTTCAGATGTGCTACTACACACCTACTGTACGGTTCGACGCTGTGATCTGGGTTTTCCCTTACTCTATGAATTTGGAATAGAAATACATAAGTTACCTACTCTGTGGTGAGCCGAATCCATCGTTTTTAACCCCCCCTTTTACAATTCACATTTCCTTCCCCTCCGCGCAACCCACCTTCTTCCCTCGTTGCTTATTCAGCATACTGTTAGTATTAGCAACTTACCAAATTAGCCTACACTTGGGACATATACAGGAATATAGATTCTTTTAATCTTTAATAATTACTTTGACTATTGTGAAGTCCTTTTGTGATATATTTTTTGGTTTTTCTTTCTTTTTTCTTTGTCCTTTCCCTTCTCCGCTTGCAACTTTTGTGTTATGTCTATGTTATTTATACTGCGTATCTATCACTCTCTGATACAGATGAATACAGATTAGATTAACTGTTTTTATACCTAACGTTCGCTGATTTTATATGTATTTGATATATATATGTATATACATGTCTTATGTTGGGTCGCTTTTTTGTTTTTTTTGTAATCATGGTTATTATGGTTTGTTAATGTTCTCTATACGTTGTGATGTAAGTGTATTGTACTTTTATATGTCGGTGTGTGTGTTTTTTATACGTTACTTTATGTATTGTTTTCAGCCCTGAAGAAGTTCCTGTGTGTTAGGAACGAAACGCGTTGGCTGCCTTGTTTGCTTAATAAATACGAAGATCAAGAGAAGATCTTTTTGGAATACATATCAATTTGGACCTGGTTATTTGAGTGCACCTTCCATTATGTATAAAATTTTGCCGACACTACTTACCCTTTGAGGCGTATGTTAAAGAAAGGGACTAAATTTGAATGGGATGGACAATGTAGCGAGGCTTTCAGGACACTCAAAGACAGTATATCAGAGGCACCATCCTTAGGATGTTTTGATACCAGTAAGCGCACCATCATAACTACAGATGCTAGTTTAAAAGGAATTGGGGCCACTCTTAGTCAAGTGACAGAAAACGGAGAAAGGATAGTGGCTTTTGCATCGAGAGCTCTGACTGCAGCTGAATCTCGCTATTCAGTAATTGAAAGGGAGGCACTGGCATGTTACTGGGCTATATTGCATTTCAGAACATTTGTGTGGGGTATACCTTTTAATGTAAGGACAGACCACAAGCCTTTAGTAAGAATTTTTTCATCAAAGAATCTAGGAAGGTCCACACCCAGGATATCAAAATGGTTTCTTGGTCTTCAGGGTTACAATTTTGAAGTGGTGTACATACATGGAGAAAAGAATCAGGCAGCAGATTGCTTGTCAAGGTTACCACTAAGGAATCAGGAGACGGAGGAGGATCCTGGGGAAGAAATTGTAGTATCTACAGTTTATGATGGGATGGACAAACCAGAATGGGAAGAAGCCTTATCTAATGATGAGTTATTCCCAAGGGTGAAACAGCTTATTTGTGAGGGATGGCCGTGTAGTCCTAAGTTTTAAAAAATGGGTGAGGATGTATTTTGGGAAGTGAGAAATGAACTACATGTGCAAGGGAATAACCTATATCGAGGGAACAAGCTAGTACCTCCTGAGGGCATAAGAGAAAAGTTATTACAATTGGCACATGAGGGTCACTTAGGTTGCAGCAAGACCAAAAGTAAAATTCGGTTACACTATTGGTGGCCGAAAATGGACAACATGGTGGAGAAGGAGGTCAGGGAATGCGTACCTTGTACCATGAGTGACAAGAGTAAGGTTGTGAGCAAAGGGAAGATCTCTCCTGTAGTAGTTCCTACTGCTCCTTGGGTCAAAGTGGCCATGGACATTGTCGGTCCTTTAAATATAAGAGGACTGGGTGGGAGATTTATCATCACTTTGGTAGACTATCATTCGAAATGGATCATCATCAAGGTAGTAGAAAACATCACTACTGATAGTGTTATGAGTTTCCTTCAAGGGGTTTTCCGTACAGAAGGGATACCACAGATTTTGGTCACGGATAATGGGGTCCAATTTACCTCTGAATGTATGAAAGAGTTCCTGCGCAAGTTTTCGGTTGAACATCAACTTACACCACTGTATTGCCCAAGGCAAATGGTCTGGTAGAGCGCATAAACCGCATGATCAAGGATTGTATTCAACTAAATGTACAGAATGGCAGCAATGTAAGGAAAGCATTGGAGGACATGGTTTGGTCCTATCTTATCACTCCTCACTCAGTCACAGGTGTGTCACCGTTTAAGTCCCTTAAAGGGAGAGAGCCGGGCACTAAGTTAGGCCCTTTGTGGCCTGTCGGTGGAAGAGTAGAGGAAGTGAATAGAGATATGATCATGGAAAAGATACACTTAAATCAAAGGAACGATGTGGATAGGTACAATGAGAAAATTCAGAAGTCACCTAGAGCTTTGAAGATCGGTGACGCAGTGAAAGTGAAATTACCTAATTTTGTAATGTCAGGTTGTTCAAAATGTTCTGGAAAGAAGGTGGTAAGCAAAGTATTTAAGAATGTTGTAAAGTTGGACGATGGTCAGTATTGGAGTATTGACAGAATAGTTCTTGACAGGAGCCATGTTCCTATCCATAATGATGGTAATGTAAAACCAAGCAGCGACAACCAGAATACCATTCCTGATGGAAAGATGTGCCTGAGGGAGGTGCACTCCAAACCGGATTGGCAAAAAGACTTTTTCACGTATTGATTTTAATTATTTTCCCAACATTGTATTGGAAGGAAGATGTGTTGTATTCTGCTCTTTCATTTTGGTTCCTTCCGCCCACCCCTTACAAGTGGAACGCTTGTGGAATCTTGCAAACGTTCTAACCTGCACTCCCTGTATTGAGTTGTTCTGTTACTGCTGTGGTGATCGATGTTTAGTTTATGATCTCTAATAAATCTATGTGCATACCGATGATTCGGGTTATTTCACATTGTATATAAAAAAAATAGATTAATGTTCACTTAAAACGACCACAAGCTGCTCCAGTGTTAGTATGCTACAACCAGAAATGTTGAAGCCAGTCACCTGCCCCTTTCGTGTATTAAAATAGAAAAACGCACAACAGAAAGATGACTGTTCACACGAAAATAACAGCGCCATATTGGAAAAAAACAATCGCTGAAGGTCAACTAATAAATAAACTCATGACATTATCAGATATGGAACTATCCATAATTCTCCATGTCAAATCAAAATATTAGTGTGCCCTAATTAAAGTCTATGTCATGCTTTAATATATCAAAGAAATCATCAAGTAAATGGTAGTATAAAAAACTCACTGTTCGCAATCAAAGTTAAATGACCATTTTATTTAAACTACTATTACACTCTCCACATTATACCAAACAATAGCGTAATTTAAGAATAAGATAAAAACGCACTCTGCTAGACCTTATGAAAAATAAGGAAAAACAAAAGCCAACACCAAAAAGTGCCCCATTAAGCTTCTATATATAAAGATGTCTCACTCGACTTTCCTTGCAATACAAGTTATAAATAATAATGCTATATTTGTAAATATAATGAACAATACCTCACGCCTAAAGTACGGATAATTAACTCTGTATCAAATATCTCTTATTTGATGAATGCCATACCTACACAGCCAATTAATCACCAAGAAAATATTGTAATTCCTGGTCATAATTGAGCCCCTCCTCCACGGCTCGCAAAAGCATAATCCACCGCGCCTCATGCCTTCGTAGTTTCAGCTCTCTATTACCACAACGTGGATCTTGTTTTATATGTTCTATACCATAGAACATTAATGTTTTGTTAGGACCTTGTGCAGTACATTTGTAAACATGTTCCGCAATAGGATACCTTAAGTCATTGTGCTTAATTGCTCGCATGTGTTCTCCAACCCGATCTTTTAATGCCCTTATAGTACTTCCAACATACATTTTAGTACATTTGCATGTGATGATGTAAACAACATATTTGTACCACAATTGATATTTGTCATAATGGTATACATCTTCCCCATACTATCTTTAAATTGCTTTCTCTTGTGGTCCGCAAACCTACACATTCCACAATTACCACACGTGTAAAAACCTTTTGAAAATTGTGTTATCCATGGTTCTGGTTCCGTTTTGACAGGATAGCTGACACTCAGTAAAGTACCCACGGTTCTGCCCATTCTGAATGTTATCTGTGGTTTAGCTGTTAGGAACTCCTGCAAGGCTATATCTGTCTGCAGGATATGCCAATGTTTATTCATGTTGTTACGTAATACTGTACTCACAGAGTTATAATCTGTGATTAATCTGATCTGCGCGGAGGATTGATTACCGATGTGTCTCAATTTCAAAGTTGTGTCCCTTTTAATTCTCATTGCCCTCTCCCTTGCTATCATAATGTCACGATTAGGGTAACCTCTCTGCAAAAAACATTTCTCCATATCTTTGACACAAGTAAAATAAATTCACATCATTGCACATTGCACATGGCATTCATCAAATAAGAGATATTTGATGCAGAGTTAATTATCCGTACTTTAGGCGTGAGGTATTGTTGATTATATTTACAAATATTAGTTATTATTTATAACTTGTATTGCAAGGAAAGTCGAGTGAGACATCTTTATATGTAGAAGCTTAATTGGGGCACTTTTTGGTGTTGGCTTTTGTTTTTCTTTATTTTTTATAAGGTCTAGCAGAATGCGTTTTTATCTTATTCTTAAATTATACTATTGTTTGGCATAATGTGGAGAGTGTAATAGTAGTTTAAATAAAATGGTCATTTAACTTTGATCGCGAACAGAGTTTTTTATACTACCCTTTACTTGATATATTAAAGCGTGACATAGAATTTAATTAGTTCAAAAACAACAGTTGATGGACAGAATGCAGAACAATGTCATACATTCAGCCCAGTACAGAGATCTGGGCCAAAATCCATCATTTTTTTGCTCACCATGCCGTTCCAGTTTTTACCCAGCCATATGCAAATCAGTCTTGACCCTGTGCCTCATGGGAACAGTCCAGCCCGAGCTGCCAAGACAAGTCGTCCCTAGACTGGAAATAAGCATCCTAGGACCGGTTTGGGGGTTTCACCCCTCTTCAGGCAGGATAGCTTGATTTCAGTGGCATGGAGAGCACGGGACCCACGTCTGGGCATACCCTTCCCACTCGGGGTGACAAATGTAAAAACAACAGTTGATGCACAGAACTCAATTAGGGCACACTAATATTTGGATTTGATATGGAGAATTATCGATAGTTCCATATCTGATAATGTCACGAGTTTATTTATTAGTTGACTTACAGTGATCAATTTTTCCAATATGGCGCCGTTATTTTCGTGTGAACAGTCATCTTTCTGTTGTGCGTTTTTCTATTTTAATATACGAAAGGGGCAGGTGACTGGCTTCAACGTTTCTGGTTGTAGCGTACTAACACTGAGGCATTCTATTTGTTTGATATACAATGACTTTGACATGATCTTGATATTAATGAGTTCACAGAGATTTGGCCATCTAAATATGGCGCTGATGTTTTTGAATATTTAGTCACCTCTATGCTTTCTATACTTGCCTATTTGAATACCGGAAGGACTTGTTGTCTATCTTCAACGTATCGGGTTGTGGCCTGAAAATACTCGGACAGCAGGTATGCATTCTTAGGGGCCATTTACTTATCTTCATAATTTCCTTTCTTTACGATATAGAAGCATAGGGTAGTATCGAAGATGTGATTGATATTTGGCTGTGTTTTCTTTTCTAATGTTTACAGGGCACCCCGCACTACAGGTACCTGTTGTAAATATCGAAGAGGAAGTCTCCGTTTGGACTAAGAGTTAAAGGATATTGAGATCTTGATCTTGCTGGTTTATCTCATCAGCGTGTATCTATGAGGATATATTTACTGAGGATTGGAACTGTAACTTTTCTAGATGGACTAACGCTATACACCGTGACCAAGACCTGAGGTCGAAACGCATAGGTGAAGGAGGAGATGGCTTGTGAATAAAGCAATTTGAAAAACAAACTCCAGGAGAGTACCGCGTTACATTTTTAAAATTTATATATTATCTACTGGCGGTCGCCAGTAGATAGTTATAGTTAGGACCGTGTTTCCATAGGAAATCTGCAACATTCTATTTGGAATAACTTTGGCGCCGATTGACGAATCCTCGCAAAATTTGCATAATAGGTGGGGCGCTCCGCTCCACTCCTTCCCTGACAGTCTCGGGGGGATTAGTCAAGCGGGGGCTGAGAAAAAGGAGGGGTCCCAAAACGCGTTTTTCCCATGCATTTTTCCATAGGGACCTTTAGTCCGAGCTACAGCCCGAACGGCTGAACAGAATTAGTTGAAATTTGGCAGAGAGGTAGCCCTCAGGTCAGGGATGTGCCTTTTGAAGGTCTTGTGTAAATCTGTTCAGTATTTCCAGAGAAAATAGAATTTAAAAGCATATATATATCTATAGGCGCGTACCGTACGCGTACGGTACGAGCACCCTAAAGTGCGCGAGCGTAATTCTGATTGGTTGTTACATTTCAGTCAACGTTCGAATCGGTCGAAATCAGGAAGTGGCGGCCGCCATTTTGTTTGTTGTCAGTGCGAGAGTGGAAAAGGAAGGTGGCAAACGTGAAAAGGGGGCAGGGTGGACAGCTCCTGACCCCCTAGCCTTGGTTAGGGGGTCACAGAAGGACCCCCAAGGGCCAAAAAAAGATGATATTTTTTTTACGAAAAATCGCGGGGTACGCGTAGCGTACGCGTACGGTAGAAGTGGAAAAATTCCGCGAACTTCGCGTAAGGATTCCGTGAGCTACGCGTACCGTACGCGCACGGCGAGAAAAAATGAAAAATAAGTGATTAAAAATTTTTTTTTAAAGTTGGGAGGTAAGGTTGGCTCTTAAAAGAGCCGTTGTTTTAATACAGGGTCAGAGGAAGGAAAGAATGGGAATATTAACAAGGACCATATATGTGCTGGTCTATCTTATTGTTTATTAGGGAAATACTGGACTCCCCAAAAACAATTAGACCATAACATCTGGTGCACCTCATTTGTACCCTCTGAAATCGAGGGTTAATGTCCAGAGGAGTAGAAGAGGGTGATGCTCCCACCACAGAGGAAGGGCTCAGCTGAGCTGCCGATGATGTACTCGGCTGAGCTTCTGAGGTTGGGCTCGGCTGAGCTGCTGGAGGGGTTGCTCCAGTAGCTCGAGCAAAGGTCGCAGGATGTACATCCCTAATGTGTCTGGACATAGAGCATATCCCAAAAGAGTACTTCTTCTTAGGATCCCCTCTAGACAAGACACGCCCACAAAGTTTGCAGGTGACCTTAGGAGCATTAACTTTCTTCTGCCCCTCTGGAAATGTGAAATATTCCCAAACAAAAGAATCTTTCTACTTTCTCTTACTCTGTCTGAGAAGGGTGTCCTGCTCACTCCCAGAAGTGGATTGCTGCTCTGCCATTGTCTCTCAAAAGCAGTTCAGGTCCTTCTCCTATGGAATCACAAGCAATAATGAGGGGAATGGGTGTGGTGTTGGATGTTTCTGGAAATGAAAGAAGTTTAACCAATTAAAAGTGTTGTTTTTAGATCACATGACCTACCGTACGCGCTCGCTAAGCTTACCGTACGCGCACGGAAAAAAGTACGCATGCACGAACGTAAGATGTATGCATACGCGTACAGAGCACGCACGTATGACACATGCGCGCATGCGCATTAGAGGCACTCGCGCAACCGCGTACGTCGGTTCTGCGTAAGGCGCATGCGCGAACAACGCCAGCGCATACGCGTCGCAAATGAAGTACGCATGCGTACGTACATCGCGTACGCATGCGCACTCGGAGCACACATATTACGTATGCATACCGTACTTATAACGTACGAAGCACGTAGCGTCAGCTTACCATACGCGCACGGCAAAAATTCCTTAAAAAAAAAAAAAAAAGTTTAAAGGGTAGTAGAAGATAATAACTGTGATGTACAACTATATGTAAACATTAATTTTAAAAAAGTGAACCATTAAATATTGCAGAATATAGTAAATATATGATTATATAGATAGGTAGGATATACTTTAATAAATAAATAAATAAATAAATAAAAACAAATTGCATTTAAAAAACCTCGCAAATTCACTGAAAAACCATAGGTTTCACACACGTTATAGTTAGGAATTAGCATTTAAAAAACCTTGCAAATTCAGTGAAAAAACCATAGGTTTCACACATGTTATAGTTTGCTGGACATTTCTCTCGTAAAAAACCATTGAAATTCCCCCGTTATAGTTAGTGCAGGCAACTATAACTCACGCGACCGCAATCCTCTGCTGATGACGTCAGATATTACATCACTGATGACATATGTGTCTTTCTGAAAAATAAATATTTGAAATATATGTATAGCTAAAGATTAATGGAAGAAGACATGGGTAAATAAGTGTCTAAATACAGTGATGTAATATCTGACGTCATCAGCAGAGGATTGCGGTCGTGTGAGTTACAGTTGCCTGCACTAACTATAACGGGGGAATTTCAATGGTTTTTTATGAGAGAAATGTCCAGCTAACTATAACATGTGTGAAACCTATGGTTTTTTCAGTGAATATATATATAGATATATATATATATATATATATATATATAGCACAAACAAATCTGAGATAACCACATTATCCTATTCTTAAACATTAATAAAAATAGAATGAGTCTTCTTTTTAATTTCTTTTTAGATGTTTATTCTCATTTTCTTTTGTAGTCAAAATTACACAGAAGTGTCACAGAAATGCCAACACGTGTTTTGCGCACACTGCGCTTCTTCAGGGCTGTCATACAAACAAAATTAATGCACTTTAAAGTCATGGACACAATAGTGTAACTTCCTATAGCTACACATGTAAACTCAACTACTATAATATTAGCTAGATTTGGTCTCCTCATAGCCAATATATATAAGATCATTTAATCAACATATTCAATAAGAGAAACAACATTCTTAACTACATTTCATAGACAAAAGTTTTCCTTTCTTGTTTATATAATACCACATCAATCAATCTATATATAACCCACATAGAGGGAGGGGTTGCATTCTTATAATATATAGAGTACTTAGTTAGTATACCCCTTCGGTTATTGCTCAAATTGAACATCTCAATTCATATTACTGCTGGAGCATTTATTACCTCTAATCTGTAGCTCTTCCCACTCCTTGATATATATATCTTACAGAAAAGTCATCCGTAGATTTGTTGAATCTCCTTAGTAGGTATAGGTTCCTAAAAAAACATATACTAATTTTAGCCTCCTTATTTTTTTTTTTATTTTATATTTTTTATTTTTAAAGGTTCCCACTATCAGTATTTGAAATGTATCCTCACCTTGATAATGAATGTAAATATTTTCCTCAATATAAAGCAAGTCTTCATAGTATATGTTAATTCAAAATCAGTCCTTAGTCTAGCGCGCCTTGATAAGATCTGAATCAGAGAAACAAAAGAACAAAGAGAACAAAGAAATGAGAGATATGAAAGATATAAACTGGGAAGAAGGAATGATTCTAGTAACCATGGACGTTAAAAGTCTTTATACCAGCATCAAACATGATAAAGGGATTGAAGCTGTGAAATATTTTTTGTATACTAAGTCAGCCAGTTATTTACAGCATTCAAATAAGGTACTAGGGGCCATATGTAGGTAGCTAAATACCGGTCGGTAACGGCCGAAATTCGGTAAATATCCCGTTACCGACCGGTATTTAGCCAAGTGAGATGTAGGAGGCCAAAAAGAAGGTTTCGGTAAATATGAATCGGTAAATACCGATTCATATTTACCGAATTCTAAATTACCGATTCATATTTACCGAATACATATTTTCCGATTCGGTAACTATGAAGTGGTAAAACGAGAAAAGAGATGTAGGTAAATTCGGTATTTAAGAAATCCATGAAATTCGGTATTTAAGAGTCGGTAATTAACACAGATTGAAAGCAGGTGGTAATCAGCAAAAGTGCATATAAGCAATCCCAAAATGCAACAGTGTGGACACCATGGCCGCTCTGTATGTGATTGCAAGGCGGCTACGTCTACAGGCAGCAGGTCTGAGGATTTGGAGACGGGAGGAATGCATTTACAGACAGCGCATCACACTCTTTCAACCGACTGAGGCAGAGATACATGAAAGGTACAGGCTACACCCACAAACCATCATGCACCTGATAAGGGACCTGCACCCACTTCTGGACCAGCCAACAACAAGGGTGCATGCCATACCACCACATGTGCAGGTTCTCTGTAGCCTACATCTACTTGCATCTGGCAGTTACCAGGGGGTGATAGCTGCAGTAGGCGGGGTATCCCAGAGTTGCCTGTCCCGTGTCTTCAGGAAGTTCCTGGATGCCATGATGCAGAGAATGCGACACTACATCAGCTTCCCAAACACACAGGCTGAACTGCACAAAACCAAGACAGACTTTTACCAGATGGCACAGTTCCCGCATGTCATAGGCTGTATTGATGGCACACACATTCCAATCTGCCCACCAGCAGCCACTGAGCACATCTACAGGAACAGAAAGTCCACCCACTCCATAAATGTGCAGGTAATCTGCGATGCAGGCAACATAATCACTGATATCGTGGCTAAGTTTCCTGGGAGCACCCACGACTCCTACATCTTTCAGAACAGTGGGATCTACACACGCCTGGTTGCCGGAGAATTTGGAGAAGGATACCTGCTAGGTAATACACTGTGACGCTCCCTAATACTGATTGCATATGATTGTGTATTGAGGCATGTGACTAACGCTACTCTCTTACTCACCTATGCGATAGTGCATATGCCGTGCGGTCATTCATCCTCACTCACTACCTACACCCATCAACCCTGAGTGAAAGACGATATAATGTGGCACACAAATCTACACGCAACGTTGTGGAGCGCACGTTTGGACTATTGAAAAGCAGGTTCCGCTGCCTCCACAAAAGCGGAGGCGCACGCCAGTACACACCCATCATCTGCTGCAAGATCATTGCCACTTGTGCAATGCTGCACAACCTTGCCACGAAGAGAGGTACAGAGGTGGAAATAACTGATTGTGAGGACAATGATGATGAGTCTGCACAGCCAGAGGCCAACGCAGCAGGAGTGGCAACAGCAACAGATGGGAGAGAGAGACGGGCAGAGATCACATGCAACTATTTCTAAGTAAGTAAGGGAACACAGCCAGTAGTTGGATGCCATGACGTAGTTTAATCATGGGGCACTACGCCACAACACAAAGGAAAACCTGTCCCATCAATATTGTGCAATCACTATTTGTGAGTCAAGGGTTACTTCACCCAATTGTCTCATGCTATTGTGTGCAGCATTAGTGTCTGCGCCCACGCACTCCAGTGTGGGATGCCATTGAGTGTGCGTCCTCACTGGCTGTGGGACCAGTGGCAGCCCCATGCCGCCTGCTGCTCCTCCGTGTGTCTGGGACAGGGGGGGTAATGCTGCTCCTGCTGGTGGTGTCTTCGCTGTCCCCAGCATCCACAGCACCAGTTGTGGCAGACTGGCTGGTGAGCAGCACTTCTAGTGCACTGGTGACCCTCACCATCCCCCTTGACACGTCAGTGCTGCAGTGCGCAAGGCCCTCCTGTATTGCCACCGAGCGCCTGCAGAGCAGCGAAGTGGCAGTTGCCAGCCGGTTCACTGCCCTTGTGTGGTGGTCTTTCCTCTGACGTTCCCGGCACCGTGCTGCCCTGTCCTCATCAATCTTCGAGCACAGCAGCATGACGGACTGGGACATGTCCCGCATGCCCGCAGCCATCTCAACCATTCCCTCAGCCATAGCGCTGATGCTCCTGTCCATTTTAACAAAAGTATCATTGAGGCCCCGCATTTGGCGCTGTACCGACATCATTGCCTTTGCTTGTAGGAGCTGTATTTTTACCATGGTGGCCTCAAGCCCAGAGAAGACTCCATGGCTCTCACCTTGCGGAGGTGGACTTTGCACTCGAGCCCTGCGGCGACGTCTGGCGCCTGTGTGTGCTCCCTCAGAGGCGGAGGGCACACTGGCATGGCTAATATCCAGGGGCACAGTGGACGGTTCCGCCCCCCCTCGAGTCTTCGGATGAGGACTTCGATACATTCAACCTGGCAGCAGCACGCCTCCTTGAACTGAGCAATGCAGGTGGTGATAATGCCGGTGACTCCAGCAGGAGTGGCGATGCTGGCTGTGGTGGTGAGGCTGGCTGTGGTGGTGAGGCTGGCTGTGGTGGTGAGGCTGACTGTGGTGCTAATCCCTGCCCAGAACTTGTGGTGGCCTTCTCAGAGCTGTCCTTCCAGTGTGCCCTCTCTCCCTTCTCATGTGCAGTTCTGCGCAAAGTATCGCCTGTGGACAGAAATGCAACATCAGCTAAGTGTACCTGAAGCACAGCATTGCTAGCATCACAATACATTTCTGAAACACTCTCTCATTGTCCTCTGCCTGCTTCTTGCTAATGTGTGTAACATGCCTTGTTGTTCTGTGCTATTTGTCTCATGTTTGGGGTTTCAGGGACTACATCTCCCATAATGCATTGCTAGTATGCACCAACACCTGTACTGAAGTGGGATTCTCATTGCCCATTTGGGGAGTTGGGATAGGGGTAGGGGGGGCCACATTGCTGTGCATGCGTCTTACCTTGTTTGGTGGCGCCTTTGGCAGAGCTGTCTACATCCCCAATGCCCACGACACTCTCGGGCTCAATTGTTGTCTCCACCATCTCCTCAAGTTCTGTTCCTTCCCCCTCCTGTCCGGCTGGCCTCTTTCTGCAGTTCCCCCAACTTTCTCTTTGTGACGATACGGAGGTCGTACCACCGCTTCTTCAGCACGTCGATGTCCCGGGGGGTCACTCCTATTGCATTGACCTGCGCCTGGATTCCCAGCCAGATCTTCCTTTTCTCTGACTCAGGCACTTGCAGGGACTGCTTCCTGAACAGCTTCTGGTGCTGCTTCACCACCTCCTCCACTAGTACCTGCAGTTCCTTTGGGCTGAATTTTTGTTTTCTCCTCCTTTCCCCTCCATCTCTCTCTGTCTCCTGGCTGGACATTGTCAGTTTGAGGTTCACAATCAGGCACTGGCTCCCTTGCTCTGCTCTGCACTACCGGCCTCTCCAGAGTCTGTTGATTGTGTGCACCTGCCTGGGTGTGGCCACTTCCTGGTTGGGTGGGGTTGGCCTTGCACAGGATTGGCTGATTCATCATGTGATGTATATTTGTATTACCGATTCGGTGAACTCCGATTCGGTATTTACCGATTCGGTAAATACCACCTCGGTATTTACCGATTCGGTAAATACCGATTCATGATTCCGCCCGGTATTGTGGATTCGGTATCCATTTACCGAATTTTACCGAATCGGTAATTTTTACCGAATGTTTACCTACATACTATTTACCGATTCATAAATACCGATTCGGTAAAATTCGGTATTTATGAATCGGTAAATGGTATGTTACCTACATATGGCCCTGTATCTTTTAAACCTGGTCCTTACAAATAACTTTTTTTACTATAGAGATGACTTGTTTCACCAAAAAATAGGAACAGCAATGGGGGCGAAATTCGCACCATCATAGGCATACTTACTCATGGGACACTATGAAAGAGAACATGCCTGGAGGTTGGGTGAAATTTATGAGGAAAATATTATCTACTGGGGTAGATTTATAGATGACGTGTTCATGATTTGGGAAGGAAGTGAAGAAAAATTGAAACTTTTTCACAATCATCTAAATACAAATTTTCTCAACATAACCCTCACTCTTGAATACAGTATGGAAACTATAGTTTTTTTAGATGTGGAATTGTATGTCACAAAGGGACATATAGAGTCAAGACTTTTTCGGAAGCTAACATCAACCAATTCAATATTACATGCCAAATCAGGACATTCAAAATGGCAGATAGATAATATTCCTTATGGAGAATTTTTAAGAGCCAAAAGAAATTGCAGTGAGGATAAGGAATATCAGACTGTGAGCAAAGACATAACTGAGAGATATTTGAGAAGAGGATATGACAAAGCAATTGTAGATAAAGCTAGGATCAAAGCTCAGAGAGTTACAAGAGATGAACTACTGAATGACAGATTTCGATTTAGAGAGAATAAGAAAGAAGTGATTAGAAATATTACTACATATAGCGAAGGAAATAGTAGGGTTTTCAAATCACTTTGCAAACATTGGGATATACTAACTATAGATAAAGAGATTGCACAATTTCTAGGTAACAAACCGAAAATGGTTTATAAAAAGGCACCAACCCTTAAAAATGTACTAAGCCCTAGTGACACATGCACATATGAAGTGTCGAGCAAGGGCAAGGAACTACAGGTAAGGACAAGAAATACATTATCGCCAGGATGTTATAGATGCAATCACTGTATCTGTTGCAAATACCTTGTTGACAAAGCTCAGATATTTCATGACCACACATATAAGAACACATATAAAATTAATTCCTTTATTAATTGTAACACATGTCATTGTGTATACCCAATGACTTGTATTTGTGGCAAAATATATGTGGGCTCGTCTATGAGAAAACTGAAGATTAGATGGATGGAACGTTTGAGAGCAATTAAAAATTGTGATCCCAAATACCCGATGGCAGTACATTTTAAAGAAAAACATAAATTGACTGAAATAGGTAATATCCAACTCATGGGTATAGAACAAGTAAATATAGACAGAAGGGGTGGAGACTTAGAAGCGAAACTTAGATCTAGAGAAACCTACTGGATAAACAAACTACAGGTAGTACAATATGGGCTTAACATGGATCGTGAAATATACACACTGTTGGGCTAATTAGCATCCAAGTAACATCTTTAGGAAGAATGATACACAAATAATGAAATAAAAAATTGTAACGTGTGTGACATACGCAGGATCAATTATCAAATATATCAGTACATATATTGGCATATAGCCTTATTATTTTTATGATATTAACATGATATCACACGGATCTCTCACTCCTGAATAACTATAATAGAGATGGAGATTAAGGCACAGCATCCTAAGTATAATAAGAGAACCAATATGGTAGTCTTAACAATGATCTTACAAATGAATAACTTTTAAACGTACTAATGGTCAGGGTACATTTTCATATTTAATGGTTTGACTAATAATAAGCAACTGTCGGGTTTCACATTTACGAAGAAATAGGGATCGAATCTAGGAAACTATAAGTAAGTGTCACATAGCATGAGAAATATAAAATTTAAATGCATTATTTAACATGCAATTTGAAGACAGCATAAGCTACAACCACTGGTCACACGGGGCTTATTTTGACTAGAGGATGTCTTAAGAATATCTTTTGTTTATTATAATCTTTCTACTAAAGGACTGAGATTAGTGATTTAATTTAGACCGAAACTAGAAACTATAAGTTAGTAGACACGACCCATGAAATACTAATCCAGAAATTCAGGATTTAGTATGTAAACCAAGATAGCACAACGTATAAGTCAGAATAAGTTACAAGGAGAAGTCACCAGAGGTTTGATTCTGACTAGACGACTTTGAACAGAATTTAAGTTTTTATTTAGAGTGCACTATAATCTTTTTCCTTTTGAATCAAGATCACTTTTATAGTGAAGTTTTTGTACCTTTTTATGTTAAAGAAATACCGCTACTGTGACCGGTCTGGTGTAGGTGTACTAAAAGGTTAGAGTCAATAAATTATTATTTTGTATAAGCAAAGGAGTATAGACCATCCTGAGAACTGCTTTCATTTGACAACAAAGATAGCTCAATGCGTTAAAACGTGAAGTCAACATAACAGCAACTAAGTTCCGGGGGTTCGATCCTGACATGGGCAAGGTAAACTTTACACACAAATTAATTTGCTATTTATGAATTATTTACTTTTGTCTATACGCGTATTATATATGAATCTCATGTAAACTTTAATTTATATTAATGCGGCAGCTTAGAAACACTCGATATAACGATTTAACTAAATTACTAATATGACTGGTCCTTTCAATGGCGAAAGCCACTAATTACATTTCCTGCCAAAACTGTAATAGATTAGCTAGTGGCGGGGTATATAAAGCGGAAGCAAGCATCAGTGCATTACTCGCTATACTGGTTGGAGAAACGGTCGGATGGATGCGGACATGCCTAGCGGTAAGGAGACTGCTTTAGAACGAGGGCTTTGACTCTGCTAGAACCTATGTAGAATAGTTCTTTTTTAATTTGCTGCATGTACTGTTAGAGAAGTCTATTCAGGCACTCGATTCTAATTCTGAAAAACGAGTAACTTTTATGCTGTGAGACAGCTTGAAGTACTTAAGTGTGAATTAAAATTTTGGGGATAAGAACATATGGCAAGTATCTAGTAAACACTTAGGTCTTTGTTCTTTTGTTTCTCTGATTCAGATCTTATCAAGGAGCGCTAGACTAAGGGCTGATTTTGAATTAACATATACTATGAAGACTTGCTTTATATTGAGAAAAATATTTACATTCATTATCAAGGTGAGGATACATTTCAAATACTGATAGTGGGAACCTTTAAAAATAAAAAATATAAAATAAAAAATAAAAATAAGTAGGCTAAAATTTGTATATGTTGTTTTAGGAACCTATACCTACTAAGGAGATTCAACAAATCTACGGATGACTTTTCTCTAAGATATATATATCAAGGAGTGGGAAGAGGTACAGATTAGAGGTAATAAATGCTCCAGCAGTAATATGAATTGAGATGTTCAATTTGAGCAATAACAGAAGGGGTACACTAACTAAGTACTCTAAGTATTATACGAATGCAACCTCTCTCTCTATGTGGGTTATATATATATTGATTAATGTGGTTGTTGGAAACAGCCCCACTCCCACTCCGCAGGGTGGTGGTGGACCTTCCCAACACAATGGGGTAGCTTGGCTCGAGTGGTCAGGAAACAGGCGCAGTGCTAAGCATACAATATACCCATACAAGAACCATGCGTGCATCCGTTCCAAAAACGACTCTACACCGTAAAAATTATGAAAATATTCTTTCTTTATCTTTTTCTCTTAGTTGCTGATTGGGAAAATAAATAAGTCAATCACAATATATACATTCTTAAATAGAGCAGGTCAAATAAATATTTGCTGTTTGATGAAATAAATAGGGGTGATCATAAATAACAGGGCATAAATACAAGTGCAATATATACAGACAATTAAATACTTTGAGGCAATAAATACTGTACCAATAAATATTGTACACCATCCAGTCCTGTGGACCTATAAATATAGTGCAGCAATAAATAGATAAAAATTCAATAAATACAGTATCCCCAATAAATAATTACAAGTATACAGCACCCCTCATATAATCAGATGACACTTCACTTCTTAAGGGCTGATTTGGCCCAGGCACAGCTTGTAGGGTTGTGGAAGGCTTGAGGGGGGAGGCTACTCCCTGGCTGGGACAAGGCTGAGGCCTAAACTGAGGTAGATCAAAGGGGGGAATACCAATGCCCTGGCTTTCCTTCTCCACACAACCTCTCTAGGTTAGTCCCAGTTCACCCCAGGTACAGTCAGGTGGGTTTCAGCACCTCCCTAGCCCCTTAGAGCAGTCTCCCAGGTCTCCACAGGGCCTTAGGCGCCCTCTACTCCACTTACTGCCCTTTTTCTGATGTTCCGACGCCGCTGGAGTCGTGTCGACGCCGTGAGGCGGTTCCGGTTCGGTCTCGGCGGCCTCGGCACAATGTCAGTTCTTTGACGACGCCGGTAGGCGGTTCCGGTCCGATGTCGGCGGCCTCGGTTCGATCTCTACCTCCGATTCGACGACGTCGGGCAGTCTCTTCACGATGTCGACTTCGGGCGGCTCCGGTCCGATGGCGCTCTCGGCTCCGATGACGTCGGCCGGCCTGGCCTCGATGTCGACTTCCGGCGACTCCGGGGTGCGATCCTCACCCCCGACCTCCGGTGCTCCTCCTCTCAGGTTCCGGGCGACTCCGGAGTGCGATCCTCACTCCCGACCTCCGGTTCACCTCTACCTCGGTCTCCGACGACTCCGGAGGGCGGACTTCACTCCTCCGATGACGCCGCTCGCTCGACCTCGGTTCACTTCCTCCTCGACCTCTGGTATTCCTCTCGACCCCCGTCGGCGCCCTCTCACGACCTCAGGCGGCTCCGGGTACGACGTCTGCTACTTCAGTCAGCGCCGCTTCTCCACCTCGGGCTCCAGGTCTTCAGGCTACTCGACGCCGGACTCCAGGGAAACCAGTTCTCAGGTCAGAATCTTGCTGTTTTCTTGGTTCTAAGGCCTGTTCCTGCTGTCCAGGTCCTTAGGATGGTTTTCTTCTGTCTTCTTCCCACACAGGGCTATAGGCTGGGATCCATCAGTAGGGACAAGTATCAAGGGTGGGTTTATGGACCCCACTCCAGGCACAAGTTTCCACCCCTGCTGCTTCACTCCTTCCTCCTTCACTGTTGTGCTCCTCTCTCTTCACCAGTCAGGTGCCAACTGCCAGCTCCAACTGCCAACTGCCTCTCTTATCCTCCCAACATTCTAAACCGCCTCCAACGGTCACAGGGTTCTGGAATCTCCTGGAATGTTCTGGAAGGTGCTGGTAGGTTCCAGTGGATGCTGGTGATGTCACAGGTGGCCACCATTTTGTGCTCCAGGCCCTCAGACAGAAGTTTCAGGGGTAGCTAAAATGGCTCCCTGAATCTGTAGCAACACGAAAAAGTCTGGTGGTTCCCAAAAAGGAAAAATTCAAACAGGGTTTGAGGCAAAAGTGGGACAAAATAAATAATGATGAGGAGGGACCACCCAAAGGGCTGACAGGTCTAACACGCGTCCCCCCCAGCTGAAAGTGGGGAGAGCTACCCAACCCCTTGGGAGTTCTCATCACTAAGGCGGAAATACCTTGAGAGACCGTCTGCATTGGCGTGGTCCACTCCAGGCCGATGTTCCACCTGAAAGTCCATCCCCTGTAGGGAAATAGACCACCTCAACAACTTGGGATTCTCCCCCTTCATTTGCATCAGCCAACGAAGGGGTCTGTGGTCGGTCTGAACTAGGAAGTGCGATCCAAACAGGTATGGCCGCAACTTCTTCAGAGCCCATACCACTGCAAAGGCTTCACGCTCTATTGCACTCCACTTCTGTTCCCTGGGAAGTAGTCTCCGGGATAGGAAGACCACGGGTTGATCCAGACCCTCTTCGTTGAGTTGCGATAACACTGCCCCAATGCCATGTTCTGATGCATCTGTCTGGACAATGAACTTCTTGGAAAAGTCTGGGGCCCTTAAGACCGGGGCCTCGCACATGGCTTTCTTCAATTTCTCAAAGGCTTGCTGACAAGCCTCCGTCCAGACTACCCGTCGAGGTTGTTTCTTGGACGTGAGCTCCGTGAGGGGGGCTACGATGGTACCGTACCCCTTCACGAAGCGGCGATAGTATCCCGTGAGGCCCAAAAATGCTCGGACCTCAGTCTGTGTCTTGGGGGGTTCCCAGGCCATGATGGCCTCGATCTTCGCCTGGAGGGGTTGCACCGTTCCCCTACCCACCAAGTGTCCAAGGTACACTACCGACCCCTGCCCGATCTGGCACTTGCTGGCCTTGATCGTCAATCCAGCTTGTCTCAGGGCCTGGAGAACAGCTTGCAGGTGACGCAAGTGATCCTCCCAGCTGTTACTGAAGACGGCTATGTCATCCAGATAAGCAGCAGAGAAACTCTCCATTCCGGTGAGGATCTGGTTTACCAGGCGCTGAAACGTGGCAGGTGCGTTCTTGAGCCCAAAGGGCATCACACAGAACTGGTAGTGGCCATTGGGCGTGGAGAAGGCTGACCTTTCCCTTGCTCCATCAGTCAAAGAGATCTGCCAGTACCCCGAAGTAAGGTCAAAGGTACTTAGATATTGGGCAGCTCCCAGCCGGTCAATCAATTCATCCGCCCTAGGGATCGGATGCGCATCAGTCTTTGTTACTGAATTCAGTCCCCGATAGTCCACACAGAACCTCAGTTCTGGTTGGGCACCCGGTGGTGCAGCTTTTGGTACTAACACCACCGGACTGGACCAGGGGCTGCTAGAAGGTTCAATCACTCCTAGCTCCAGCATCTTAGTGACTTCACTATGAATGCTGGCCTTCACCTTGTCTGACATCCGGTAGATCTTGGACTTCACAGGTGGGCTGTCTCCTGTGTCCACGTCATGGACGCACAGGTGAGTCCTACCCGGGACAAGGGAGAACAACGCAGAGTACTGCCCCAGGGCCTGGCGACAGTCCTCCTGCTGTTCAGGAGTTAGAGATGGGGAGAGAATCACTCCCTCCACCGACCCATCCTTTTCCTGAGACGCAAACAGATCAGGGAGAGGCTCGCTTTCCACGTCCTCTCCTCCGTCAGTCACCATCATCAAGATGACTTCGGGCCTCTCGTGGTGGGGTTTGAGGCGGTTGGCATGCAGCACCCGCAGGGGCTGACGAGGGGTCTTCAGGTCCACCAAGTAGGTAGCCTTACCCTTCTTCTCCAACACCTCAAAGGGTCCTGACCAGCGATCCTGGAGGGCACTAAGCTCTCCTGGTTCGATCACCCACACCTTCTGGCCAGGCTCCAACTCCACCGGGTGAGCGTTGTGGTCATACCACGCCTTCATTACTGCTTGGCTGGCTTCCAAGTTGTCAGAAGCTTGCTTCCACAACTTAGCCATTTGGCTCCGGAAGGCCAGCATGTAGCTCACCACATCCTGGGGGAGCTTTCTGGGAGTTCTTTCCCATCCGTCTCTCACCAGGTTAAGAGGTCCACGTACAGGGTGCCCATACAGAAGCTCGAAGGGGCTGAAGCCCACTCCCTTCTGTGGCACTTCCCTGTAGGAAAAAAGTAAACAGGGTAGGAGGACGTCCCATTTCCTCCGCAGGCTTTCAGGCAGACTTCTGATCATGCCTTTTAAGGTTTTGTTAAACCTCTCCACCAGACCATTGGTCTGGGGGTGGTAAGGAGTGGTGAACCGGTAGGTCACTCCACACTCCTTCCACATTGCCCGCATATACGCTGACATGAAGTTGGTCCCCCTGTCGGACACAACTTCCTTGGGAAAACCCACTCGGGTAAAGATTCCCATCAGGGCCCTAGCCACAACAGGTGCTGTTATGGTCCTCAGAGGTATTGCCTCTGGGTACCGTGTGGCATGATCCACCAGGACTAGGATAAACCTGTGACCAGCTGATGTTGGTGGATCTAACGGACCCACAATGTCGATGCCCACCCTTTCAAAGGGGGTGCTAACGACAGGAAGTGGTTCCAGGGGAGCCTTCAGCTTCACCCCTGTTTTCCCACTGGCTTGGCAAGACACACATGTCCGGCAGTAGGTATCGGACGACACTTTCATCTGAGGCCAATAAAAGTGTGGGACAAGACGGGCGAAGGTCTTGTCTTGCCCCAGGTGTCCTGCCAAGGGGATCTCGTGAGCCAACTCTAAAAGGAAGGCTCGATAACGTTGAGGAACTACCAAGGCTCGTGACGATCCATGTTGGGGTGCCTTGGGTTCACTGTAGAGGAGGCCATCCTCCCAGTAAACACTGTAGTTCCCTTCAACGTTCCCTGCTGCCTGGGCTTCGGCCTGTCGCCTCAGCCCCTCAAGGGTAGGGCACTCCCTCTGGCCCTGGCAGAATTCCTCCCTGGACGGGCCTCCCTCCACGTGCCACTCGGCCGGGATGGGTAGGTCCTCCAGGTTGGTAACGTCCCCCTCCGCAGACTCCTGGTCCACCACCTCCGGTGGCCTATCCGTCCTACGGGGTGGAGACGCCGAGGCAGGCTCCTCCTGTCCTCGGTTCTTCCCTTGACTGGCAGCTGGCTGGGCCTTTGTTCCAGGCTCCAGCCGGAATGAACTCCCTCTTCGGGTAGTCACGGACCTTGTGCTAACACAGGCCCAGTCAGGTGTACCCAGCATCTCGGTGTGAGTCCGGTATTCCACCTCCTTCCAAGCGTTGTGCTCCATGTCATTGCCCAGCAGACAATCGACTGGCACGGCAGGGCTTACGGCAACTCGAAGTGAACCTGCAACCCCCCCCCATTCAAAGGGAACCTCGGCCACTGGATAGTGACCTGTTCTGCCGTCAGCCATCGCGGCTGGGTGGAGTACATCGGGAATTACCTGCTCTGGAGACACCAGCTGGCTACGCACCATAGTCATACTGGCTCCTGTGTCTCTCAGAGCCTCCCCTCTTTGGCCGTTGATGGTGATCCACTGCCCATACTTTGCGGTATTTGCGGGCACCTGGATCTTAGGAACCATCTCCCGTTCTCCCAGGGACACTAAAGTGACACCCGCCCACTCCCTTCCCTTAGTTAAGGGCATCTCCTCCCCGAGCACTACACTAGCTACTCCGGGGGGCTTTCCTCCAGTGGGAGGGGGTGATCGTTTCTGACACTTCGGATCTCCTTTATAGTGTCCAACGCCACCGCACTCGTAGCAATGGACAACCCTTGGCTGCTGACTCTGGCCAGGATTAGGGTTTCTGGGTGGGTTAGCCTTAGAGGTGAATCCTGTTCCCTTCCCTTGGAAGTTATTTTGGGGGCCTTTGGAGAACTCCTTTTTCTTTTCCCCTCCTTCTTTCTTCTGGGGGGCGCCCTGTCCGGCCTTTTGAGTATCCCCTCCAGTCCCCCTTGTGGACACCCGGGTACTAGCCCAAATGTCCGCCTCCTCAGCAAGCTTCCGGGGGCTGGTCAGCTTGCTATCCACCAGGTGTTGCCGCAGTTCAGGGAAACATTTCTCGAGTAGGTGTTCCTTCAGTACTAGGTCAAACAGCTCCTCGTAGTTCCTTACTTCACTGCCCTGAATCCAACCTTCCAGTGCCTTCTTTGCATAGTCCAGGAAGTCCACCCAATTCTGTGTGCCCAGTTTGTGACTACCCCTGAACTTCTGTCTGTACTTTTCAGGTGTTAGTCCAAACTTTCTGAGGAGCGCCAGTTTCATGGTGGGGTAGTGGGTCTGCTCATCCTCTTCGAGGGCCAATAAAGCATCCCTACCAGCTGGAGGCATGTACCTATACAATCCTCCTCCCCAATACTTCACTGGAACCCCATGGGCCCTCAACGAGACCTCATAGGCTGCTAGCCACTTGGCGATATCGTCGCCCACACCATAGCTAGCTACTATGTCCTTTGGCAGGTAAGGTTTGGATTCCCTGGTGACCTCTTGGTTTTGGCTGCCACCATTAGGAACAGTTGGTGCCCCAATTCTTAAGATCTGAAGCTCTATCTCTTTCAGTCTTATCTCATGAGCCATCCTCTCTTTCTCCGTCTCATGAGCCAACCTCTGTTCCTCCTTCTCCTTCTCCAGCTTTGCTAAATCCCATGTGAGCTGTCTTTTCTCTCTCCGATCTGCTAACTCCAGGCTGGATAAGCCCCCGCTAGAGACAGTGCTGCCCTTCCTAGAAAGTGTCCTGGGCCCTGCTGACAGGTTCCCCACCTCAGGTTGGTACATCTCAGCCCCCTCGGGGTTAGGCTCTCCATCCCTGTCTTCCTCCTCAGCCTTGCTTTCTCGGCGTGCCTCCCCCCAAGCCCTTAAGCTGGTTTGGAGTGCACCCTTCTTTGCTCCTGGGGGACAGTACACCCCTTCCCGCTGGCAAAACTCCCTGAGTTGGGCCACAGTGTACGTTTCTAAATCTTCCAGTACAAACTCCATCTTGCCCACTCAGGTTAGAGGTCAGGTTTTGTGCAGTAACAATGCAGGGGGGTACCTTTAGTAATACCTCCTCCCACCACCAGAGTAAATTTGGAAAAAACAAAAACCCACAATTTGGAAGGCCGCTGTGAGAAAACTCCCGGTGTAGGCCTATGGACTACCCACAGTTATTGTTGAGTATATGTAGGCACAGCTCTATCCCACCACTGAACACCAATTTATGTTGGAAACAGCCCCACTCCCACTCCGCAGGGTGGTGGTGGACCTTCCCAACACAATGGGGTAGCTTGGCTCGAGTGGTCAGGAAACAGGCGCAGTGCTAAGCATACAATATACCCATACAAGAACCATGCGTGCATCCGTTCCAAAAACGACTCTACACCGTAAAAATTATGAAAATATTCTTTCTTTATCTTTTTCTCTTAGTTGCTGATTGGGAAAATAAATAAGTCAATCACAATATATACATTCTTAAATAGAGCAGGTCAAATAAATATTTGCTGTTTGATGAAATAAATAGGGGTGATCATAAATAACAGGGCATAAATACAAGTGCAATATATACAGACAATTAAATACTTTGAGGCAATAAATACTGTACCAATAAATATTGTACACCATCCAGTCCTGTGGACCTATAAATATAGTGCAGCAATAAATAGATAAAAATTCAATAAATACAGTATCCCCAATAAATAATTACAAGTATACAGCACCCCTCATATAATCAGATGACACTTCACTTCTTAAGGGCTGATTTGGCCCAGGCACAGCTTGTAGGGTTGTGGAAGGCTTGAGGGGGGAGGCTACTCCCTGGCTGGGACAAGGCTGAGGCCTAAACTGAGGTAGATCAAAGGGGGGAATACCAATGCCCTGGCTTTCCTTCTCCACACAACCTCTCTAGGTTAGTCCCAGTTCACCCCAGGTACAGTCAGGTGGGTTTCAGCACCTCCCTAGCCCCTTAGAGCAGTCTCCCAGGTCTCCACAGGGCCTTAGGCGCCCTCTACTCCACTTACTGCCCTTTTTCTGATGTTCCGACGCCGCTGGAGTCGTGTCGACGCCGTGAGGCGGTTCCGGTTCGGTCTCGGCGGCCTCGGCACAATGTCAGTTCTTTGACGACGCCGGTAGGCGGTTCCGGTCCGATGTCGGCGGCCTCGGTTCGATCTCTACCTCCGATTCGACGACGTCGGGCAGTCTCTTCACGATGTCGACTTCGGGCGGCTCCGGTCCGATGGCGCTCTCGGCTCCGATGACGTCGGCCGGCCTGGCCTCGATGTCGACTTCCGGCGACTCCGGGGTGCGATCCTCACCCCCGACCTCCGGTGCTCCTCCTCTCAGGTTCCGGGCGACTCCGGAGTGCGATCCTCACTCCCGACCTCCGGTTCACCTCTACCTCGGTCTCCGACGACTCCGGAGGGCGGACTTCACTCCTCCGATGACGCCGCTCGCTCGACCTCGGTTCACTTCCTCCTCGACCTCTGGTATTCCTCTCGACCCCCGTCGGCGCCCTCTCACGACCTCAGGCGGCTCCGGGTACGACGTCTGCTACTTCAGTCAGCGCCGCTTCTCCACCTCGGGCTCCAGGTCTTCAGGCTACTCGACGCCGGACTCCAGGGAAACCAGTTCTCAGGTCAGAATCTTGCTGTTTTCTTGGTTCTAAGGCCTGTTCCTGCTGTCCAGGTCCTTAGGATGGTTTTCTTCTGTCTTCTTCCCACACAGGGCTATAGGCTGGGATCCATCAGTAGGGACAAGTATCAAGGGTGGGTTTATGGACCCCACTCCAGGCACAAGTTTCCACCCCTGCTGCTTCACTCCTTCCTCCTTCACTGTTGTGCTCCTCTCTCTTCACCAGTCAGGTGCCAACTGCCAGCTCCAACTGCCAACTGCCTCTCTTATCCTCCCAACATTCTAAACCGCCTCCAACGGTCACAGGGTTCTGGAATCTCCTGGAATGTTCTGGAAGGTGCTGGTAGGTTCCAGTGGATGCTGGTGATGTCACAGGTGGCCACCATTTTGTGCTCCAGGCCCTCAGACAGAAGTTTCAGGGGTAGCTAAAATGGCTCCCTGAATCTGTAGCAACACGAAAAAGTCTGGTGGTTCCCAAAAAGGAAAAATTCAAACAGGGTTTGAGGCAAAAGTGGGACAAAATAAATAATGATGAGGAGGGACCACCCAAAGGGCTGACAGGTCTAACACGCGTCCCCCCCAGCTGAAAGTGGGGAGAGCTACCCAACCCCTTGGGAGTTCTCATCACTAAGGCGGAAATACCTTGAGAGACCGTCTGCATTGGCGTGGTCCACTCCAGGCCGATGTTCCACCTGAAAGTCCATCCCCTGTAGGGAAATAGACCACCTCAACAACTTGGGATTCTCCCCCTTCATTTGCATCAGCCAACGAAGGGGTCTGTGGTCGGTCTGAACTAGGAAGTGCGATCCAAACAGGTATGGCCGCAACTTCTTCAGAGCCCATACCACTGCAAAGGCTTCACGCTCTATTGCACTCCACTTCTGTTCCCTGGGAAGTAGTCTCCGGGATAGGAAGACCACGGGTTGATCCAGACCCTCTTCGTTGAGTTGCGATAACACTGCCCCAATGCCATGTTCTGATGCATCTGTCTGGACAATGAACTTCTTGGAAAAGTCTGGGGCCCTTAAGACCGGGGCCTCGCACATGGCTTTCTTCAATTTCTCAAAGGCTTGCTGACAAGCCTCCGTCCAGACTACCCGTCGAGGTTGTTTCTTGGACGTGAGCTCCGTGAGGGGGGCTACGATGGTACCGTACCCCTTCACGAAGCGGCGATAGTATCCCGTGAGGCCCAAAAATGCTCGGACCTCAGTCTGTGTCTTGGGGGGTTCCCAGGCCATGATGGCCTCGATCTTCGCCTGGAGGGGTTGCACCGTTCCCCTACCCACCAAGTGTCCAAGGTACACTACCGACCCCTGCCCGATCTGGCACTTGCTGGCCTTGATCGTCAATCCAGCTTGTCTCAGGGCCTGGAGAACAGCTTGCAGGTGACGCAAGTGATCCTCCCAGCTGTTACTGAAGACGGCTATGTCATCCAGATAAGCAGCAGAGAAACTCTCCATTCCGGTGAGGATCTGGTTTACCAGGCGCTGAAACGTGGCAGGTGCGTTCTTGAGCCCAAAGGGCATCACACAGAACTGGTAGTGGCCATTGGGCGTGGAGAAGGCTGACCTTTCCCTTGCTCCATCAGTCAAAGAGATCTGCCAGTACCCCGAAGTAAGGTCAAAGGTACTTAGATATTGGGCAGCTCCCAGCCGGTCAATCAATTCATCCGCCCTAGGGATCGGATGCGCATCAGTCTTTGTTACTGAATTCAGTCCCCGATAGTCCACACAGAACCTCAGTTCTGGTTGGGCACCCGGTGGTGCAGCTTTTGGTACTAACACCACCGGACTGGACCAGGGGCTGCTAGAAGGTTCAATCACTCCTAGCTCCAGCATCTTAGTGACTTCACTATGAATGCTGGCCTTCACCTTGTCTGACATCCGGTAGATCTTGGACTTCACAGGTGGGCTGTCTCCTGTGTCCACGTCATGGACGCACAGGTGAGTCCTACCCGGGACAAGGGAGAACAACGCAGAGTACTGCCCCAGGGCCTGGCGACAGTCCTCCTGCTGTTCAGGAGTTAGAGATGGGGAGAGAATCACTCCCTCCACCGACCCATCCTTTTCCTGAGACGCAAACAGATCAGGGAGAGGCTCGCTTTCCACGTCCTCTCCTCCGTCAGTCACCATCATCAAGATGACTTCGGGCCTCTCGTGGTGGGGTTTGAGGCGGTTGGCATGCAGCACCCGCAGGGGCTGACGAGGGGTCTTCAGGTCCACCAAGTAGGTAGCCTTACCCTTCTTCTCCAACACCTCAAAGGGTCCTGACCAGCGATCCTGGAGGGCACTAAGCTCTCCTGGTTCGATCACCCACACCTTCTGGCCAGGCTCCAACTCCACCGGGTGAGCGTTGTGGTCATACCACGCCTTCATTACTGCTTGGCTGGCTTCCAAGTTGTCAGAAGCTTGCTTCCACAACTTAGCCATTTGGCTCCGGAAGGCCAGCATGTAGCTCACCACATCCTGGGGGAGCTTTCTGGGAGTTCTTTCCCATCCGTCTCTCACCAGGTTAAGAGGTCCACGTACAGGGTGCCCATACAGAAGCTCGAAGGGGCTGAAGCCCACTCCCTTCTGTGGCACTTCCCTGTAGGAAAAAAGTAAACAGGGTAGGAGGACGTCCCATTTCCTCCGCAGGCTTTCAGGCAGACTTCTGATCATGCCTTTTAAGGTTTTGTTAAACCTCTCCACCAGACCATTGGTCTGGGGGTGGTAAGGAGTGGTGAACCGGTAGGTCACTCCACACTCCTTCCACATTGCCCGCATATACGCTGACATGAAGTTGGTCCCCCTGTCGGACACAACTTCCTTGGGAAAACCCACTCGGGTAAAGATTCCCATCAGGGCCCTAGCCACAACAGGTGCTGTTATGGTCCTCAGAGGTATTGCCTCTGGGTACCGTGTGGCATGATCCACCAGGACTAGGATAAACCTGTGACCAGCTGATGTTGGTGGATCTAACGGACCCACAATGTCGATGCCCACCCTTTCAAAGGGGGTGCTAACGACAGGAAGTGGTTCCAGGGGAGCCTTCAGCTTCACCCCTGTTTTCCCACTGGCTTGGCAAGACACACATGTCCGGCAGTAGGTATCGGACGACACTTTCATCTGAGGCCAATAAAAGTGTGGGACAAGACGGGCGAAGGTCTTGTCTTGCCCCAGGTGTCCTGCCAAGGGGATCTCGTGAGCCAACTCTAAAAGGAAGGCTCGATAACGTTGAGGAACTACCAAGGCTCGTGACGATCCATGTTGGGGTGCCTTGGGTTCACTGTAGAGGAGGCCATCCTCCCAGTAAACACTGTAGTTCCCTTCAACGTTCCCTGCTGCCTGGGCTTCGGCCTGTCGCCTCAGCCCCTCAAGGGTAGGGCACTCCCTCTGGCCCTGGCAGAATTCCTCCCTGGACGGGCCTCCCTCCACGTGCCACTCGGCCGGGATGGGTAGGTCCTCCAGGTTGGTAACGTCCCCCTCCGCAGACTCCTGGTCCACCACCTCCGGTGGCCTATCCGTCCTACGGGGTGGAGACGCCGAGGCAGGCTCCTCCTGTCCTCGGTTCTTCCCTTGACTGGCAGCTGGCTGGGCCTTTGTTCCAGGCTCCAGCCGGAATGAACTCCCTCTTCGGGTAGTCACGGACCTTGTGCTAACACAGGCCCAGTCAGGTGTACCCAGCATCTCGGTGTGAGTCCGGTATTCCACCTCCTTCCAAGCGTTGTGCTCCATGTCATTGCCCAGCAGACAATCGACTGGCACGGCAGGGCTTACGGCAACTCGAAGTGAACCTGCAACCCCCCCCCATTCAAAGGGAACCTCGGCCACTGGATAGTGACCTGTTCTGCCGTCAGCCATCGCGGCTGGGTGGAGTACATCGGGAATTACCTGCTCTGGAGACACCAGCTGGCTACGCACCATAGTCATACTGGCTCCTGTGTCTCTCAGAGCCTCCCCTCTTTGGCCGTTGATGGTGATCCACTGCCCATACTTTGCGGTATTTGCGGGCACCTGGATCTTAGGAACCATCTCCCGTTCTCCCAGGGACACTAAAGTGACACCCGCCCACTCCCTTCCCTTAGTTAAGGGCATCTCCTCCCCGAGCACTACACTAGCTACTCCGGGGGGCTTTCCTCCAGTGGGAGGGGGTGATCGTTTCTGACACTTCGGATCTCCTTTATAGTGTCCAACGCCACCGCACTCGTAGCAATGGACAACCCTTGGCTGCTGACTCTGGCCAGGATTAGGGTTTCTGGGTGGGTTAGCCTTAGAGGTGAATCCTGTTCCCTTCCCTTGGAAGTTATTTTGGGGGCCTTTGGAGAACTCCTTTTTCTTTTCCCCTCCTTCTTTCTTCTGGGGGGCGCCCTGTCCGGCCTTTTGAGTATCCCCTCCAGTCCCCCTTGTGGACACCCGGGTACTAGCCCAAATGTCCGCCTCCTCAGCAAGCTTCCGGGGGCTGGTCAGCTTGCTATCCACCAGGTGTTGCCGCAGTTCAGGGAAACATTTCTCGAGTAGGTGTTCCTTCAGTACTAGGTCAAACAGCTCCTCGTAGTTCCTTACTTCACTGCCCTGAATCCAACCTTCCAGTGCCTTCTTTGCATAGTCCAGGAAGTCCACCCAATTCTGTGTGCCCAGTTTGTGACTACCCCTGAACTTCTGTCTGTACTTTTCAGGTGTTAGTCCAAACTTTCTGAGGAGCGCCAGTTTCATGGTGGGGTAGTGGGTCTGCTCATCCTCTTCGAGGGCCAATAAAGCATCCCTACCAGCTGGAGGCATGTACCTATACAATCCTCCTCCCCAATACTTCACTGGAACCCCATGGGCCCTCAACGAGACCTCATAGGCTGCTAGCCACTTGGCGATATCGTCGCCCACACCATAGCTAGCTACTATGTCCTTTGGCAGGTAAGGTTTGGATTCCCTGGTGACCTCTTGGTTTTGGCTGCCACCATTAGGAACAGTTGGTGCCCCAATTCTTAAGATCTGAAGCTCTATCTCTTTCAGTCTTATCTCATGAGCCATCCTCTCTTTCTCCGTCTCATGAGCCAACCTCTGTTCCTCCTTCTCCTTCTCCAGCTTTGCTAAATCCCATGTGAGCTGTCTTTTCTCTCTCCGATCTGCTAACTCCACGCTGGATAAGCCCCCGCTAGAGACAGTGCTGCCCTTCCTAGAAAGTGTCCTGGGCCCTGCTGACAGGTTCCCCACCTCAGGTTGGTACATCTCAGCCCCCTCGGGGTTAGGCTCTCCATCCCTGTCTTCCTCCTCAGCCTTGCTTTCTCGGCGTGCCTCCCCCCAAGCCCTTAAGCTGGTTTGGAGTGCACCCTTCTTTGCTCCTGGGGGACAGTACACCCCTTCCCGCTGGCAAAACTCCCTGAGTTGGGCCACAGTGTACGTTTCTAAATCTTCCAGTACAAACTCCATCTTGCCCACTCAGGTTAGAGGTCAGGTTTTGTGCAGTAACAATGCAGGGGGGTACCTTTAGTAATACCTCCTCCCACCACCAGAGTAAATTTGGAAAAAACAAAAACCCACAATTTGGAAGGCCGCTGTGAGAAAACTCCCGGTGTAGGCCTATGGACTACCCACAGTTATTGTTGAGTATATGTAGGCACAGCTCTATCCCACCACTGAACACCAATTTATGTTGGAAACAGCCCCACTCCCACTCCGCAGGGTGGTGGTGGACCTTCCCAACACAATGGGGTAGCTTGGCTCGAGTGGTCAGGAAACAGGCGCAGTGCTAAGCATACAATATACCCATACAAGAACCATGCGTGCATCCGTTCCAAAAACGACTCTACACCGTAAAAATTATGAAAATATTCTTTCTTTATCTTTTTCTCTTAGTTGCTGATTGGGAAAATAAATAAGTCAATCACAATATATACATTCTTAAATAGAGCAGGTCAAATAAATATTTGCTGTTTGATGAAATAAATAGGGGTGATCATAAATAACAGGGCATAAATACAAGTGCAATATATACAGACAATTAAATACTTTGAGGCAATAAATACTGTACCAATAAATATTGTACACCATCCAGTCCTGTGGACCTATAAATATAGTGCAGCAATAAATAGATAAAAATTCAATAAATACAGTATCCCCAATAAATAATTACAAGTATACAGCACCCCTCATATAATCAGATGACACTTCACTTCTTAAGGGCTGATTTGGCCCAGGCACAGCTTGTAGGGTTGTGGAAGGCTTGAGGGGGGAGGCTACTCCCTGGCTGGGACAAGGCTAAGGCCTAAACTGAGGTAGATCAAAGGGGGGAATACCAATGCCCTGGCTTTCCTTCTCCACACAACCTCTCTAGGTTAGTCCCAGTTCACCCCAGGTACAGTCAGGTGGGTTTCAGCACCTCCCTAGCCCCTTAGAGCAGTCTCCCAGGTCTCCACAGGGCCTTAGGCGCCCTCTACTCCACTTACTGCCCTTTTTCTGATGTTCCGACGCCGCTGGAGTCGTGTCGACGCCGTGAGGCGGTTCCGGTTCGGTCTCGGCGGCCTCGGCACAATGTCAGTTCTTTGACGACGCCGGTAGGCGGTTCCGGTCCGATGTCGGCGGCCTCGGTTCGATCTCTACCTCCGATTCGACGACGTCGGGCAGTCTCTTCACGATGTCGACTTCGGGCGGCTCCGGTCCGATGGCGCTCTCGGCTCCGATGACGTCGGCCGGCCTGGCCTCGATGTCGACTTCCGGCGACTCCGGGGTGCGATCCTCACCCCCGACCTCCGGTGCTCCTCCTCTCAGGTTCCGGGCGACTCCGGAGTGCGATCCTCACTCCCGACCTCCGGTTCACCTCTACCTCGGTCTCCGACGACTCCGGAGGGCGGACTTCACTCCTCCGATGACGCCGCTCGCTCGACCTCGGTTCACTTCCTCCTCGACCTCTGGTATTCCTCTCGACCCCCGTCGGCGCCCTCTCACGACCTCAGGCGGCTCCGGGTACGACGTCTGCTACTTCAGTCAGCGCCGCTTCTCCACCTCGGGCTCCAGGTCTTCAGGCTACTCGACGCCGGACTCCAGGGAAACCAGTTCTCAGGTCAGAATCTTGCTGTTTTCTTGGTTCTAAGGCCTGTTCCTGCTGTCCAGGTCCTTAGGATGGTTTTCTTCTGTCTTCTTCCCACACAGGGCTATAGGCTGGGATCCATCAGTAGGGACAAGTATCAAGGGTGGGTTTATGGACCCCACTCCAGGCACAAGTTTCCACCCCTGCTGCTTCACTCCTTCCTCCTTCACTGTTGTGCTCCTCTCTCTTCACCAGTCAGGTGCCAACTGCCAGCTCCAACTGCCAACTGCCTCTCTTATCCTCCCAACATTCTAAACCGCCTCCAACGGTCACAGGGTTCTGGAATCTCCTGGAATGTTCTGGAAGGTGCTGGTAGGTTCCAGTGGATGCTGGTGATGTCACAGGTGGCCACCATTTTGTGCTCCAGGCCCTCAGACAGAAGTTTCAGGGGTAGCTAAAATGGCTCCCTGAATCTGTAGCAACACGAAAAAGTCTGGTGGTTCCCAAAAAGGAAAAATTCAAACAGGGTTTGAGGCAAAAGTGGGACAAAATAAATAATGATGAGGAGGGACCACCCAAAGGGCTGACAGGTCTAACAGTGGTATTATATAAACAATAAAGGAAAACTTTTGTCTATGAAATGTAGTTAAGAATGTTGTTTCTCTTATTGAATATGTTGATTAAATGATCTTATATATATTGGCTATTAGGAGACCAAATCTGGCTAATATTATAGTAGTTGAGTTTACATGTGTAGCTATAGGAAGCTATACTATTGTGTCCATGACTCTAAAGTGTATTAATTTTGTTTGTATGACAGCCCTGAAGAAGCGCAGTGTGCGCGAAACACGTGTTGGCATTTCTGTGACACTTCTGTGTAATTTTGACTACAAAAGAAAATGAGAATAAACGTCTAAAAAGGAATGAAAAAGAAGACTCATTCTATTTTTATTAATGTTTAAGAATAGGATAATGTGGTTATCTCAGATTTGTTTGTGCTGAATATAAGAATAACACTGGTGGGGACCAGTGGCTGAGATTGTGGGGCACCAGGCAATAAACTTGTAACCCATTTTGTACTATAATATATATATATATATATATATATTCACTGAAAAAACCTTAGGTTTCAGGGACGTTATAGTTAGCTGGACATTTCACTCGTACAAAACCAGAGAAATTCCACCGTTATAGTTACTTCAGCTAGCTATAACTCGCGCACCCGCAATGCACTGCTCATGACGTCACATATTATATCATTCATGCATACTTTTTGTAGTCAAAAACTAACTGTAACAATAGTCTGATATAAGTTATAATTTAACAATGTTTAAATCTTAATTAGCTCTAATTAAAATGTAAGTGTAGAAAAGCTGTTACGCAGCAGCTATGATATCTGACTTAGAACAACAGTGTTCACAGTTCGATCCCCGGCTCCGGTGGCACGTTAGCCCACCACTATGTCACTGTGGGCAGTACCTTGCTTAATCTTCCTGATGCCCCCGAGCGCCGGGACACCTCTCTGGAGGTAGCTGTACGCTTTACAAATCCTGGCATTTTTTAAATTTAAAACCATAGTGATGACAAATATTAGCACGTAATTTATTTTTCTTCTGAACAATATTTTTTTATTTCTTCTATTTAGAATTACGGCAATTAATAGATGTTATTAGTCATGAGAAAGGAAATGACACGGGTTGCCGGGTAACAGTTTTTAATCTCTCCAACGTTATACATATACGTGTGAGGATTGAAATCGAAACCTTTACAGCTTCAAATTTTGTAACTTTTCCCGGCACGTGCACAAGTTAAACAGTGAAAACGTGAGCACGTGTCAACTGTAAAACTTGACATCTAAATTGGCAGAGCCGCATGTTCCTTCCATAGACTACTGAATAACCAAAAAGTATATAAACCACACCCGTTGCTCGATCAGTTTTTGCGAGTTATTTACGAGTGTTCATTCTGTGATGCATGTACCGTTTTTTAGCGTCGGATTCTTCTTTTGCGACAACAAAAGATATTACGGAGTTGTAAGTTGTTTGATTATGGCATAGTAGATACTTATAATACGTAACTATTTGTGAATATTTAAAGATTTGTATTTACAAAAAAGTGTTATTGGTTGTTTTTGCCATTTATATGTAACGTCAGCAGCTTGTAGTCAGAAACAGACAGAATAGAGGATACACTGTTCCTATACTGGCTCCTTTGAGCTCATATAGTGTGACTTTCTAAATTATAATAGTGACACTATACTTGACCACAGACGTATTGGTGACCCGTGGGCACCAAAACTCAAGATTTATATGTAACGTCAGCAGCATCTCATTCTAACTTTGTTTTCCACCTGGATAATATAGTGTGAGTATGTATATTCTAATATTCACAGTCATTTAGATCTCAGAGGACTTCATGACCAGTCGGCGCGAGGACGAAAGATTTTGAAGTCCCGGAGAAAAGAAGCTTTGAACATATTCATAGCTGGAAAATATTTTGTTATTCTCTTTGTCCTTATAGAATATATTGGAATAGTAGTGTATATTATACTATTATCCTATATATTCTTAAAGGGGTACATGATCTATCAGCGGAGCAGTCAGCGACCTCTAAGTACTACAACAAAACTTTCCCGGGTTCAACAAAATAGAAATTGGAAACATTTTGTATTTTTTGTAGGGACCCTTATTCTTCTTCTCCTGTGGAATACTATAAACTCACTCTGCATATTCATATACTGTGTGTTTATAGTACTTCAAAGGGTTTGGACATCTATCTGTGCGACAAATTTACAATACATACTATAGTTATTTCCGTAGATCACTTAGTACCTTACAGTTTGTTACACGGCTAATGTTTCATAATAAATTAGTTGCAAAAAAAAATGGTATACTTAGGGGCACATTTATGACTTCTGGCTCATCTCTGCTAATCAGCAGAGATGCGCCAGAAGAGTTGCGACGCATCTGCCCACCCGTGCGCCACCACTGATGCACCGCATTTATGATGCGGCGCACCGTGGCACTCGGATGGGCAGATGCGTGACACATCCCCTGTCGGAAAGGCGGCGCATTGCTGAGTTGCTTCGCAAGCTCGACGCAGCTCCAGCAAGGCTCGAGGGTGCCCTATCCCTAACATGCTGCGTCAATCCTTATGCCTGCTTCAAGCAGGCGCTAGGTTTTGACGCAGCATGGCCTTAAAAGTGACTGAGTGAAATCTTGTAGATTTCACTCAGCCACTTTTAGGAGGCGTCCCTGCGCCGGAATGCCCCCCCCCTGCGCCAGAACGCCTGCTTCTGGCGCAGGGCTTTACAACGTGACGCATCTCCCAGATGCGTCACGTTGTAAATAGCCCGCAGCATGGCGCTGGTTTTGCGCCGCTGCTGCGTCACAAAAGTGATGCAACGGCGGCGCAAACCTGGCGCACGGGGCTTATAAATCTGCCCCATAGTCCTTCATGTAATGTTTTGATGAAGCATACATTTCAATGTAATATCACGTCATTTGTGTTTAACAGTTTTTTACTGATGATTGTTGTTGTGACCTCAGATGATGTAGTGCAGGAGTGTTTCTTGTAGCACTTCTTTTCTACTTTATCTAAAAGTAACTGATGCCCTTGTATATTAACAAGAATATGGGGCAACACTTTTACAAACTATAGCCGACAAAAAAAGGGAGGGTGTGGCCACGCTTAAGGGATATTTTATGAATTGCGTTTTTATTTGTCACCACTCTGATCTCTACAGCTTCACTTCTCTAAGAAAGTATATTAGTGATTTGTTAGACCTGTCAGCCCTTTGGGTGGTCCCTCCTCATCATTATTTATTTTGTCCCACTTTTGCCTCAAACCCTGTTTGAATTTTTCCTTTTTGGGAACCACCAGACTTTTTCGTGTTGCTACAGATTCAGGGAGCCATTTTAGCTACCCCTGAAACTTCTGTCTGAGGGCCTGGAGCACAAAATGGTGGCCACCTGTGACATCACCAGCATCCACTGGAACCTACCAGCACCTTCCAGAACATTCCAGGAGATTCCAGAACCCTGTGACCGTTGGAGGCGGTTTAGAATGTTGGGAGGATAAGAGAGGCAGTTGGCAATTGGAGCTGGCAGTTGGCACCTGACTGGTGAAGAGAGAGGAGCACAACAGTGAAGGAGGAAGGAGTGAAGCAGCAGGGGTGGAAACTTGTGCCTGGAGTGGGGTCCATAAACCCACCCTTGATACTTGTCCCTACTGATGGATCCCAGCCTATAGCCCTGTGTGGGAAGAAGACAGAAGAAAACCATCCTAAGGACCTGGACAGCAGGAACAGGCCTTAGAACCAAGAAAACAGCAAGATTCTGACCTGAGAACTGGTTTCCCTGGAGTCCGGCGTCGAGTAGCCTGAAGACCTGGAGCCCGAGGTGGAGAAGCGGCGCTGACTGAAGTAGCAGACGTCGTACCCGGAGCCGCCTGAGGTCGTGAGAGGGCGCCGACGGGGGTCGAGAGGAATACCAGAGGTCGAGGAGGAAGTGAACCGAGGTCGAGCGAGCGGCGTCATCGGAGGAGTGAAGTCCGCCCTCCGGAGTCGTCGGAGACCGAGGTAGAGGTGAACCGGAGGTCGGGAGTGAGGATCGCACTCCGGAGTCGCCCGGAACCTGAGAGGAGGAGCACCGGAGGTCGGGGGTGAGGATCGCACCCCGGAGTCGCCGGAAGTCGACATCGAGGCCAGGCCGGCCGACGTCATCGGAGCCGAGAGCGCCATCGGACCGGAGCCGCCCGAAGTCGACATCGTGAAGAGACTGCCCGACGTCGTCGAATCGGAGGTAGAGATCGAACCGAGGCCGCCGACATCGGACCGGAACCGCCTACCGGCGTCGTCAAAGAACTGACATTGTGCCGAGGCCGCCGAGACCGAACCGGAACCGCCTCACGGCGTCGACACGACTCCAGCGGCGTCGGAACATCAGAAAAAGGGCAGTAAGTGGAGTAGAGGGCGCCTAAGGCCCTGTGGAGACCTGGGAGACTGCTCTAAGGGGCTAGGGAGGTGCTGAAACCAACCTGACTGTGCCTGGGGTGAACTGGGACTAACCTAGAGAGGTTGTGTGGAGAGAGAAAGCCGGGGCACTGGTATTCCCCCCTTTGATCTACCTCAGTTTAGGCCTCAGCCTTGTCCCAGCCAGGGAGTAGCCTCCCCCTCAAGCCTTCCACAACCCTACAAGCTGTGCCTGGGCCAAATCAGCCCTTAAGAAGTGAAGTGTCATCTGATTATATGAGGGGTGCTGTATACTTGTAATTATTTATTGGGGATACTGTATTTATTGAATTTTTATCTATTTATTGCTGCACTATATTTATAGGTCCACAGGACTGGATGGTGTACAATATTTATTGGTACAGTATTTATTGCCTCAAAGTATTTAATTGTCTGTATATATTGCACTTGTATTTATGCCCTGTTATTTATGATCACCCCTATTTATTTCATCAAACAGCAAATATTTATTTGACCTGCTCTATTTAAGAATGTATATATTGTGATTGACTTATTTATTTTCCCAATCAGCAACTAAGAGAAGAAAGATAAAGAAAGAATATTTTCATAATTTTTACGGTGTAGAGTCGTTTTTGGAACGGATGCACGCATGGTTATTGTATGGGTATATTGTATGCTTAGCACTGCGCCTGTTTCCTGACCACTCGAGCCAAGCTACCCCATTGTGTTGGGAAGGTCCACCACCACCCTGCGGAGTGGGAGTGGGGCTGTTTCCAACATAAATTGGTGTTCAGTGGTGGGATAGAGCTGTGCCTACATATACTCAACAATAACTGTGGGTAGTCCATAGGCCTACACCGGGAGTTTTCTCACAGCGGCCTTCCAAATTGTGGGTTTTTGTTTTTTCCAAATTTACTCTGGTGGTGGGAGGAGGTATTACTAAAGGTACCCCCCTGCATTGTTACTGCACAAAACCTGACCTCTAACCTGAGTGGGCAAGATGGAGTTTGTACTGGAAGATTTAGAAACGTACACTGTGGCCCAACTCAGGGAGTTTTGCCAGCGGGAAGGGGTGTACTGTCCCCCAGGAGCAAAGAAGGGTGCACTCCAAACCAGCTTAAGGGCTTGGGGGGAGGCACGCCGAGAAAGCAAGGCTGAGGAGGAAGACAGGGATGGAGAGCCTAACCCCGAGGGGGCTGAGATGTACCAACCTGAGGTGGGGAACCTGTCAGCAGGGCCCAGGACACTTTCTAGGAAGGGCAGCACTGTCTCTAGCGGGGGCTTATCCAGCGTGGAGTTAGCAGATCGGAGAGAGAAAAGACAGCTCACATGGGATTTAGCAAAGCTGGAGAAGGAGAAGGAGGAACAGAGGTTGGCTCATGAGACGGAGAAAGAGAGGATGGCTCATGAGATAAGACTGAAAGAGATAGAGCTTCAGATCTTAAGAATTGGGGCACCAACTGTTCCTAATGGTGGCAGCCAAAACCAAGAGGTCACCAGGGAATCCAAACCTTACCTGCCAAAGGACATAGTAGCTAGCTATGGTGTGGGCGACGATATCGCCAAGTGGCTAGCAGCCTATGAGGTCTCGTTGAGGGCCCATGGGGTTCCAGTGAAGTATTGGGGAGGAGGATTGTATAGGTACATGCCTCCAGCTGGTAGGGATGCTTTATTGGCCCTCGAAGAGGATGAGCAGACCCACTACCCCACCATGAAACTGGCGCTCCTCAGAAAGTTTGGACTAACACCTGAAAAGTACAGACAGAAGTTCAGGGGTAGTCACAAACTGGGCACACAGAATTGGGTGGACTTCCTGGACTATGCAAAGAAGGCACTGGAAGGTTGGATTCAGGGCAGTGAAGTAAGGAACTACGAGGAGCTGTTTGACCTAGTACTGAAGGAACACCTACTCGAGAAATGTTTCCCTGAACTGCGGCAACACCTGGTGGATAGCAAGCTGACCAGCCCCCGGAAGCTTGCTGAGGAGGCGGACATTTGGGCTAGTACCCGGGTGTCCACAAGGGGGACTGGAGGGGATACTCAAAAGGCCGGACAGGGCGCCCCCCAGAAGAAAGAAGGAGGGGAAAAGAAAAAGGAGTTCTCCAAAGGCCCCCAAAATAACTTCCAAGGGAAGGGAACAGGATTCACCTCTAAGGCTAACCCACCCAGAAACCCTAATCCTGGCCAGAGTCAGCAGCCAAGGGTTGTCCATTGCTACGAGTGCGGTGGCGTTGGACACTATAAAGGAGATCCGAAGTGTCAGAAACGATCACCCCCTCCCACTGGAGGAAAGCCCCCCGGAGTAGCTAGTGTAGTGCTCGGGGAGGAGATGCCCTTAACTAAGGGAAGGGAGTGGGCGGGTGTCACTTTAGTGTCCCTGGGAGAACGGGAGATGGTTCCTAAGATCCAGGTGCCCGCAAATACCGCAAAGTATGGGCAGTGGATCACCATCAACGGCCAAAGAGGGGAGGCTCTGAGAGACACAGGAGCCAGTATGACTATGGTGCGTAGCCAGCTGGTGTCTCCAGAGCAGGTAATTCCCGATGTACTCCACCCAGCCGCGATGGCTGACGGCAGAACAGGTCACTATCCAGTGGCCGAGGTTCCCTTTGAATGGGGGGGGGTTGCAGGTTCACTTCGAGTTGCCGTAAGCCCTGCCGTGCCAGTCGATTGTCTGCTGGGCAATGACATGGAGCACAACGCTTGGAAGGAGGTGGAATACCGGACTCACACCGAGATGCTGGGTACACCTGACTGGGCCTGTGTTAGCACAAGGTCCGTGACTACCCGAAGAGGGAGTTCATTCCGGCTGGAGCCTGGAACAAAGGCCCAGCCAGCTGCCAGTCAAGGGAAGAACCGAGGACAGGAGGAGCCTGCCTCGGCGTCTCCACCCCGTAGGACGGATAGGCCACCGGAGGTGGTGGACCAGGAGTCTGCGGAGGGGGACGTTACCAACCTGGAGGACCTACCCATCCCGGCCGAGTGGCACGTGGAGGGAGGCCCGTCCAGGGAGGAATTCTGCCAGGGCCAGAGGGAGTGCCCTACCCTTGAGGGGCTGAGGCGACAGGCCGAAGCCCAGGCAGCAGGGAACGTTGAAGGGAACTACAGTGTTTACTGGGAGGATGGCCTCCTCTACAGTGAACCCAAGGCACCCCAACATGGATCGTCACGAGCCTTGGTAGTTCCTCAACGTTATCGAGCCTTCCTTTTAGAGTTGGCTCACGAGATCCCCTTGGCAGGACACCTGGGGCAAGACAAGACCTTCGCCCGTCTTGTCCCACACTTTTATTGGCCTCAGATGAAAGTGTCGTCCGATACCTACTGCCGGACATGTGTGTCTTGCCAAGCCAGTGGGAAAACAGGGGTGAAGCTGAAGGCTCCCCTGGAACCACTTCCTGTCGTTAGCACCCCCTTTGAAAGGGTGGGCATCGACATTGTGGGTCCGTTAGATCCACCAACATCAGCTGGTCACAGGTTTATCCTAGTCCTGGTGGATCATGCCACACGGTACCCAGAGGCAATACCTCTGAGGACCATAACAGCACCTGTTGTGGCTAGGGCCCTGATGGGAATCTTTACCCGAGTGGGTTTTCCCAAGGAAGTTGTGTCCGACAGGGGGACCAACTTCATGTCAGCGTATATGCGGGCAATGTGGAAGGAGTGTGGAGTGACCTACCGGTTCACCACTCCTTACCACCCCCAGACCAATGGTCTGGTGGAGAGGTTTAACAAAACCTTAAAAGGCATGATCAGAAGTCTGCCTGAAAGCCTGCGGAGGAAATGGGACGTCCTCCTACCCTGTTTACTTTTTTCCTACAGGGAAGTGCCACAGAAGGGAGTGGGCTTCAGCCCCTTCGAGCTTCTGTATGGGCACCCTGTACGTGGACCTCTTAACCTGGTGAGAGACGGATGGGAAAGAACTCCCAGAAAGCTCCCCCAGGATGTGGTGAGCTACATGCTGGCCTTCCGGAGCCAAATGGCTAAGTTGTGGAAGCAAGCTTCTGACAACTTGGAAGCCAGCCAAGCAGTAATGAAGGCGTGGTATGACCACAACGCTCACCCGGTGGAGTTGGAGCCTGGCCAGAAGGTGTGGGTGATCGAACCAGGAGAGCTTAGTGCCCTCCAGGATCGCTGGTCAGGACCCTTTGAGGTGTTGGAGAAGAAGGGTAAGGCTACCTACTTGGTGGACCTGAAGACCCCTCGTCAGCCCCTGCGGGTGCTGCATGCCAACCGCCTCAAACCCCACCACGAGAGGCCCGAAGTCATCTTGATGATGGTGACTGACGGAGGAGAGGACGTGGAAAGCGAGCCTCTCCCTGATCTGTTTGCGTCTCAGGAAAAGGATGGGTCGGTGGAGGGAGTGATTCTCTCCCCATCTCTAACTCCTGAACAGCAGGAGGACTGTCGCCAGGCCCTGGGGCAGTACTCTGCGTTGTTCTCCCTTGTCCCGGGTAGGACTCACCTGTGCGTCCATGACGTGGACACAGGAGACAGCCCACCTGTGAAGTCCAAGATCTACCGGATGTCAGACAAGGTGAAGGCCAGCATTCATAGTGAAGTCACTAAGATGCTGGAGCTAGGAGTGATTGAACCTTCTAGCAGCCCCTGGTCCAGTCCGGTGGTGTTAGTACCAAAAGCTGCACCACCGGGTGCCCAACCAGAACTGAGGTTCTGTGTGGACTATCGGGGACTGAATTCAGTAACAAAGACTGATGCGCATCCGATCCCTAGGGCGGATGAATTGATTGACCGGCTGGGAGCTGCCCAATATCTAAGTACCTTTGACCTTACTTCGGGGTACTGGCAGATCTCTTTGACTGATGGAGCAAGGGAAAGGTCAGCCTTCTCCACGCCCAATGGCCACTACCAGTTCTGTGTGATGCCCTTTGGGCTCAAGAACGCACCTGCCACGTTTCAGCGCCTGGTAAACCAGATCCTCACCGGAATGGAGAGTTTCTCTGCTGCTTATCTGGATGACATAGCCGTCTTCAGTAACAGCTGGGAGGATCACTTGCGTCACCTGCAAGCTGTTCTCCAGGCCCTGAGACAAGCTGGATTGACGATCAAGGCCAGCAAGTGCCAGATCGGGCAGGGGTCGGTAGTGTACCTTGGACACTTGGTGGGTAGGGGAACGGTGCAACCCCTCCAGGCGAAGATCGAGGCCATCATGGCCTGGGAACCCCCCAAGACACAGACTGAGGTCCGAGCATTTTTGGGCCTCACGGGATACTATCGCCGCTTCGTGAAGGGGTACGGTACCATCGTAGCCCCCCTCACGGAGCTCACGTCCAAGAAACAACCTCGACGGGTAGTCTGGACGGAGGCTTGTCAGCAAGCCTTTGAGAAATTGAAGAAAGCCATGTGCGAGGCCCCGGTCTTAAGGGCCCCAGACTTTTCCAAGAAGTTCATTGTCCAGACAGATGCATCAGAACATGGCATTGGGGCAGTGTTATCGCAACTCAACGAAGAGGGTCTGGATCAACCCGTGGTCTTCCTATCCCGGAGACTACTTCCCAGGGAACAGAAGTGGAGTGCAATAGAGCGTGAAGCCTTTGCAGTGGTATGGGCTCTGAAGAAGTTGCGGCCATACCTGTTTGGATCGCACTTCCTAGTTCAGACCGACCACAGACCCCTTCGTTGGCTGATGCAAATGAAGGGGGAGAATCCCAAGTTGTTGAGGTGGTCTATTTCCCTACAGGGGATGGACTTTCAGGTGGAACATCGGCCTGGAGTGGACCACGCCAATGCAGACGGTCTCTCAAGGTATTTCCGCCTTAGTGATGAGAACTCCCAAGGGGTTGGGTAGCTCTCCCCACTTTCAGCTGGGGGGGACGCGTGTTAGACCTGTCAGCCCTTTGGGTGGTCCCTCCTCATCATTATTTATTTTGTCCCACTTTTGCCTCAAACCCTGTTTGAATTTTTCCTTTTTGGGAACCACCAGACTTTTTCGTGTTGCTACAGATTCAGGGAGCCATTTTAGCTACCCCTGAAACTTCTGTCTGAGGGCCTGGAGCACAAAATGGTGGCCACCTGTGACATCACCAGCATCCACTGGAACCTACCAGCACCTTCCAGAACATTCCAGGAGATTCCAGAACCCTGTGACCGTTGGAGGCGGTTTAGAATGTTGGGAGGATAAGAGAGGCAGTTGGCAGTTGGAGCTGGCAGTTGGCACCTGACTGGTGAAGAGAGAGGAGCACAACAGTGAAGGAGGAAGGAGTGAAGCAGCAGGGGTGGAAACTTGTGCCTGGAGTGGGGTCCATAAACCCACCCTTGATACTTGTCCCTACTGATGGATCCCAGCCTATAGCCCTGTGTGGGAAGAAGACAGAAGAAAACCATCCTAAGGACCTGGACAGCAGGAACAGGCCTTAGAACCAAGAAAACAGCAAGATTCTGACCTGAGAACTGGTTTCCCTGGAGTCCGGCGTCGAGTAGCCTGAAGACCTGGAGCCCGAGGTGGAGAAGCAGCGCTGACTGAAGTAGCAGACGTCGTACCCGGAGCCGCCTGAGGTCATGAGAGGGCGCCGACGGGGGTCGAGAGGAATACCAGAGGTCGAGGAGGAAGTGAACCGAGGTCGAGCGAGCGGCGTCATCGGAGGAGTGAAGTCCGCCCTCCGGAGTCGTCGGAGACCGAGGTAGAGGTGAACCGGAGGTCGGGAGTGAGGATCGCACTCCGGAGTCGCCCGGAACCTGAGAGGAGGAGCACCGGAGGTCGGGGGTGAGGATCGCACCCCGGAGTCGCCGGAAGTCGACATCGAGGCCAGGCCGGCCGACGTCATCGGAGCCGAGAGCGCCATCGGACCGGAGCCGCCCGAAGTCGACATCGTGAAGAGACTGCCCGACGTCGTCGAATCGGAGGTAGAGATCGAACCGAGGCCGCCGACATCGGACCGGAACCGCCTACCGGCGTCGTCAAAGAACTGACATTGTGCCGAGGCCGCCGAGACCGAACCGGAACCGCCTCACGGCGTCGACACGACTCCAGCGGCGTCGGAACATCAGAAAAAGGGCAGTAAGTGGAGTAGAGGGCGCCTAAGGCCCTGTGGAGACCTGGGAGACTGCTCTAAGGGGCTAGGGAGGTGCTGAAACCAACCTGACTGTGCCTGGGGTGAACTGGGACTAACCTAGAGAGGTTGTGTGGAGAGAGAAAGCCGGGGCACTGGTATTCCCCCCTTTGATCTACCTCAGTTTAGGCCTCAGCCTTGTCCCAGCCAGGGAGTAGCCTCCCCCTCAAGCCTTCCACAACCCTACAAGCTGTGCCTGGGCCAAATCAGCCCTTAAGAAGTGAAGTGTCATCTGATTATATGAGGGGTGCTGTATACTTGTAATTATTTATTGGGGATACTGTATTTATTGAATTTTTATCTATTTATTGCTGCACTATATTTATAGGTCCACAGGACTGGATGGTGTACAATATTTATTGGTACAGTATTTATTGCCTCAAAGTATTTAATTGTCTGTATATATTGCACTTGTATTTATGCCCTGTTATTTATGATCACCCCTATTTATTTCATCAAACAGCAAATATTTATTTGACCTGCTCTATTTAAGAATGTATATATTGTGATTGACTTATTTATTTTCCCAATCAGCAACTAAGAGAAGAAAGATAAAGAAAGAATATTTTCATAATTTTTACGGTGTAGAGTCGTTTTTGGAACGGATGCACGCATGGTTATTGTATGGGTATATTGTATGCTTAGCACTGCGCCTGTTTCCTGACCACTCGAGCCAAGCTACCCCATTGTGTTGGGAAGGTCCACCACCACCCTGCGGAGTGGGAGTGGGGCTGTTTCCAACATGATTGCTTAATGAAAACTGTTTCAAACTTAGACTGAAATTTTTGCAACGCAACCACACCTCCCCGTCAGAAAAGTAAACACCACATTCTAAGTAAATAGTGCCTCTGGGAAGTATCCCACCCACAGACTTAATAAAGAGAAGTCAGGAACACACTCTGTTATTTTCCCTCCTTGATTTGTAAGGCCAACGCAAATTATATAAATGGCCCTTAAAATATATCAAAAGCAATTTTTCCCTTTACAATCCCTATAAACCACCTTGCGAGCACTGTACAGAGTCAATAGTGTTCCTACCCTCCCCTACTTTTCTTTCCCGTACTCCTTTGAACTGCGTCACAAAATGGCTGACAACAGTGAACCGTTCCCAGCCAATAAGGAGCAATCTTGTACTCGTAACACTTTAGCCAATAAAATGTCCATGGTGTTCCGCAGAGGAGGAGGGAATGGCTGCCAACACTTCTACTTTTAATGCTTCACAGCCAATGAACATTAAGCTTGGGAAGCTCCTGCTTGGAACACGTTACCCAATCAGTTGTCCCTGATACTCCGTGGAGGGGGAGAGAATGGCTGACAACACTTCTACTTTCAATGGTTTACAGCCAATGAACATTACATTTGGGAAGGTCCTGCTTAGAACACGCCACCCAATCAGATGTCCCTGATGCTCCGCGGGCGGGGAGGAAATGGCTGGTAACACTTCTACTTTCAATGGTTCGCAGCCAATGAACATTAAGCTTGGGAAGGTCCTGCTTGGAACACATCAGCCAATCAAATGTCCCTGCTACACCGCGGAAGGGGAGGAAATGGCTGACAACACTTCTACTTTCAATGGTCCCACATAATATTAAATTTCGTCTAAGAAAGTGACACTGTCCGTGATAAAATTGAGCACCACATTATAAGTAAACATTACTGTGCATTATATTAACCGTACAGGCTGATTAAACTAAGACCACACTGTTCCTTCTATACCCTATTATACAATTATTCTCTTTTTTTATGCACCGCACATTCACACTACCTGTGTGTGCACCATTACACAACCTACTGAACATTGCCACAATACCGCAAATTCACACTACCTGTGTGTACACCCTACACACTGTTGGCCGCAATACGGTGCATTGTTTTCCCGACGGGATTTCCAGAGCTTACGCAACCTTGCCACAATACTGTGCACCGTTGTTCTGCGGACGTCTTTTCCACGGCCTACGTAACATTTAAACTCCCTGCCTCTGCACCGTACAGATTGCTTAAACTAAGACCACAGTGTTCCTGCTATACCCTCTTATACAATTATTCTCTTTTTTTTGGCCCTACGCTTTTCAACTCAGTCGCAAAATGGCTGCCAATACTTCCTAGTTTCAACAGTTCGCAGCCAATCAGCCGCACGCTCTTGCTCATAACGCCTCAGCCAATCAGATGTCAGAATTCTCAAATATCGATATCCGTAAATTTTGATATTTCTCTAAAACTACTGAATGCATTCACCCCATTTCAACAAAAGCATGCTTTCTGGACCAAGACCTTTCTCCCTGCCAAATTTGGCGTAAATCCGTTCAGCAGTTTGACCTGTCGCCTTGTCTAAAGTTTCCTATGGAAATTGCATTGAGAAATCACGTTTTGGGACCCCCCTTTTTTCTCAGCCCCCCTTGATCAATCACCCTCAACTTTTCAAGATAGGAGCTGATCAAAAAAGAGAAACTTTTTGGAAAGATTCGTCAAACGACGCCAAAGTTATTAGCAAATCAAAAAATGCTTTTCCTATGGAAACATGGGTCTAACTATAAGTATCTACTGGTGACCGCCAGTAGATTATATATAGGTGGTTATAGTTAGGACCTATTATCCATAGGAAATTCATAACATTCTTATTCCAATAACTTTGGCGCCGAATCTTCGCGAAATTTTCAAAACTGGTGGGGCGCTCCGGTCAGCTCCTATCTTGAAAGTTTGGGGATGATTCCTCAAGTGGGGGCCGAGAAAAAAGCGGGGTCCCAAAATGCGTTTTCTCCATGTTATTTTCCTTAGGAAATTTTGGAACAGGCTACAGCCCGAACTGCTGAACGGAATTACACCAAATTTTTCAAAAAGATAGCCCTTGGTTTAGAAAGAGACCTTTTCTTTAAATGGTGTAAATCCGTTCAGTAGTTTCTGCGAAATTCAAAAAATAGAGGTCAAAAAATCAATTTCCCATAGGAAAATTTAGACACAGTTATAGCAAAAACTGCTGAACGGAATTACACCAAATTTGGCACAAATGTACTCTTTGGCTCAGAAAATTGTGTAAATCCGCTCAGCAGTTTTTGAGAAATTAAGAAATAAAGATAGTGATATCTAGAGGCACGGTGGATCCGAGCATCCTCCCAATCCCGAGCTTCATGCTAATTGGCTGTCAAAACTCCAAACCAGGAAGTGTTGGCAGCCATCTTGAACCGTGGTACAAGAAAACAGAAAAAGAAACGCAAAAAACAAGAAAAGGGGGCAGGGTAGAAACACCCTGACCCCCTAGGCCTGCTCAGGGCCCAAAAAGCATTTTTTTTTTAAATCGGCGAGATTTGCGTACCCAGTGCAAATTTCGGCCGAAAAAAAAACTGAAGTGTGGCCCAAATCCCCCCCACACTGCCCCGGGGACCACCATCCCCGGGGCTTTTCAAAGAAATTTGTGGGGGGCACACGGCCCCCCCACCGCAGCCTCCAGTTGTCAGTAACTCATGACCATGGCACACCACTGCATGTAGACAAAGGGGACACTTTAGCATGATGGCTGAACGTCTGCTTGTACCACTAAACCTTTTAACAGCAGGTCTGCACCACTAACCATACAGCAGAGGTTGTCAATATTCCACTCATCTCCTCTACAGTCGTGTGTGTGTGATACATGAACTGAATGGGTCACTAGAGAAGTGCAAGGGGAGTGACAGGGTGTTTGCTGGAGTGTATATATACTGACTGGTGAATTGAAGGTGTGAAAGACAAGTATGTAGGTGGTTAGAGGACTGCGTGCATAGTGGATACGCGTTTGAAGCAGTCTATGTGCTAAGGCCTGGCTCAGTGCATGAATACTTGGGCACTGACTGAATGATTAGAGTACTGCAAGGAGAGTGCCTTGGTGAATTTATAAGTGTTTGGGTTTTGGCACAGTGAATGGATTAGTACATGGTGCTGAATGGGTCACTAGAGGAGTACAAAAGGAGTGACAGGGTGTTTGCTGGAAGTGAATGAATACTTACTGAGGAATCGAAGGTGTGAAAAACAACTGTGTAGGTGATTAGAGGACTGCATCCATAGTGAATAGGCATTTGAAGCAGTCTATGTGCTAAGGCCTAGCTCACTGCATGAATACTTGGGTACTGACTGAATGATTAGAGTACAGCAAGGAGAGTGCCTGGGTGAATTTATAAGTGGTGGTCTTTTGACACAGTGAATGGATTAGTACTTGGTACTGAATGGGTCACTAGAGGAGTGCAAAGGGAGTGACAGGATGTTTGCTGGACTATATGGATACTGACTAGGGAAATGAAGGTGTGAAAGACAAGTGTATAGTATGTTAGAAGACTGCATGCATACTGCATAGACATTTGAAGCACTCTATGTGGTAATGTATGGTTCACAACATGAGTACTTAGAAACTGACTAAATCATCAGACTACTGCTAGGACAGTGCCTAGGGTAAAACTTTTACAATTTTCAGTTCTGGTGCAGTGAAGAGAATACTACATGGTACTGCACTTTAGTGTCAAACCCTCACTCATTTTATCAATGCATAACAAAAGACTAGCTTCTAATGCTACTAAAACTTGACAACATGACCAGTTGTAAAACAGTTATCTATCAGCAAATACACAATCTACCAAATGCTTATCTCACAGTGGTTCCCAAATGCACACAGACTCACAGTGTGATTCTAGACAACAACCACTATCCCTAGGAGTTTACCAAAACTAATTCACTACCGTGGAAGTGGTAAGGGAACTGCACACAATCTACATATTTCAGGACTGCACGTTTGTGTCAAAGCCTGACTCATTTAATCAACGCATAAGCAAAGACTGGCTTCTAATGTTACTAAAACTTGACAACATGACAAGTTTTAAAAGAGTTATCTGTCAGAAAATACATGATATTACCAAATGCTTCTCTCACAGTGGTTCCCAGATGCACATAGACTCACAATGTGATTCTAGACAAGCACCACTATCCCTAGGAGTTTACCAAAACTCATTCACTACAGTGGAAGTGGTAAGGGAACTGCACACAATCTAAATATTTCAGGACTGCACTTTTGTGTCAAAGCCTGACTCATTTAATCAAAGCATAAGCAAAAACTGCCTTCTAATGCCACTAAAACTTGACAACAAGACAGGATTTAAAACAGTTATCTGTCAGCAAATACACGATGTTACCAAATGCTTCTCTCACAGTGGCTCCCAAATGCACACAGACTCACAGTGTGATACTAGACAAGCAACACTATCCCTAGCAGTTTACCAAAACTCATTCACTACTGTGCAAGGGGTAAGGAGACTTCACACAATCTACATATTAAAGTACAGCACATTAGTGTCAAAGCATGACTCATTTTATCAATGCTTAAGCAAAGACTGGCTTCTAATGCTAATAAAACTTGACAACATGACAGGTTTTAAAACAGTTATCTGTCACCAAATACACAATGTTACCAAATGCTTCTCTCACAGTGGTTCCCAAATGCACACAGACTCACAGTAAGATTCTAGACAACAACCACTATCCCTAGGAGTTTACCAAAACTCATTCACTACTGTGGAAGTGGTAAGGGAAGTGCACACAATCTTCAGTGTTTCAGGACTGCACTTTTGTGTCAAAGCCTAACTCATTTAATCAACGCATAAGCAAAGACTGGCTTCTAATGCTACTAAAACTTGACAACATGACAGGTTTTAAAAGAGTTATCTGCCAGAAAATACATGATGTTACCAAATGCTTCTCTCACAGTGGTTCACAAATGCACACACACTCACAGTGTATTTCTAGACAAGCACCACTATCCCTAGGAGTTTACCAAAACTCATTCACTACAGTGAAAGTGGTAAGGAAACTGCACACAATCTACATATTTCAGGACTGCACTTTTGTGTCAAAGCCTGACTCATTTAATCAAAGCATAAGCAAAAACTGCCTTCTAATGCTACTAAAACTTGACAACAAGACAGGTGTTAAAACAGTTATCTGTCAGAAAATACATGATGTTACCAAATGCTTCTCTCACCATGGTTCCCAAAAGCACACACACTCACAGTATAATTCTAGACAAGCACCACTATCCCTAGGAGTTTACCAAAACTCATTCACTACAGTGCAAGAGGTAAGGGGAATGCACACAAACTACATATTTCAGAACTGCACTTTAGAGTCAAAAACTGCCTTCTAATGCTACTAAAACTTGACAAAAAGACAGGTTTTAAAACAGTTATCTGTCAGCAAATCCAAAATGTTACCAAATGCTTCTCTCGCAGTGGTTCCCAAATGCACACAGACTCACTGTGTGATTCTAGACAAACAACACTATCCCTTGCACTATACAAAAACACATTTCGTCATCTAGAAGGAGTACTACATTTTAGTGTAGAAACATAACTCCTTTCACAAATTCATAAACAATGACTGGTTTCTAATTCTACCAAAATATAAAAACAGCACAGTTATCTGTCTGCAACCACATGAAAAACACAAATGCTTATCACAGAATGGTTTCTACATGCACACACACTGTCAATAAGATTGTAGAGAAAAAAAGTACTCCCTACACTTTAGCAGGAGAAATACATTAGTCTGATTAAAATCAAAATAGTCTACATACATCCCCTCACAATTAAATAACTCACCTTTCAAGTTGTTTTGTAGATTAAGAAGTATATCAGTCACACACCAGATATCAGTCACACACCAGATTTTCTTATACAGAATCTCTGCACTGTGCACCTGTCAGCAGAACCAAAGAATGGCAAAGTTTCCCTCTCATTTTTCCCACACATACATGTAAACATCAAATCACATTCCTTCCCACATAAATTCAAAACCAAACACACATTTCTATTGGTTAAACATTTCAACCCTTTCCAAATGACATAAATTTGAACCCTTCCCCCAATCTGTCTTCTGCCTGTTACCATAGAAACAAGTCATGGAACACTGTACTGAGTACACAGGTCACAAGTTCAGCACACAATGTTGCTAATCAAGACAGCAAGTGTGCCTATAATGTTCCTTACAATCAGTTTTTGTTAACCAATAAGAATCATACGTTTAAAAAACAGAAATATGCACCCTACCTTTCAGTGTAGAAGGTTGTCAAACAACCAATGATTTCTTGTCTTTTTCAAAACTGCATCTTAGCCCCCATTTTAGAAAAATCTTACTTTCCAAACTGCCATTTCATTTACAGAGACCATCTGAGTGCATCCAGACCTCCTTTCAAGATGCTTAGAGTGTGGATTGTGGGACACGGCTATATTTTCTGCAGCCAAAGGTATGCAGAAAACAAAGGCATTCACAAAGACCTAGGTTTGCCAAATGTAGACATTAAATGGATTGGACAGAGAGGGTTAAAGTGGCACCAATTGATGCCGTTGGTGAAATCTGCATATCCAACACCCTGACCTCATAATAGTGCACTGTGGTGGCAATGACCTAGGCACTTTGACTGGCGTAGGTCTGGAAATGCTTATGAAGGACACCTTTGCAGAACTGATTTCACTTTTTCCAAAAACTGCCTTTCTGTATTCTAACATATGCCAAAGGCAGAAATGGAACTGGTCCGATCATTTTTGTCCACAAATTGAGAAAGCTGGGACACATGTGAATAAATCTGTTTCTGCTTTTCTCCGAGACCATAGAATGGGGTCCATTTACAATAACAATCTGCGCTTTCATAAGCAAGAGATGTATAGGAGAGATGGAGTACTCTTTACTGATGAAGGAAACAGAGTCTTCCTCAACAACTTTAGACTCTGTATAGGTACTTACTTATAAGTACCAAAAACAGTCAATGAACACAACAACTCCTTTTAGAGCCACTCAAGAACATAACACTTAAGCTTGACGTTTATCTCCCAAAAATTTCAGGTTTTTTTCCTTGGATCCGCGCACCCAACACGTTAGGAACCACGCACCCAACGCGTGAGAATCTGTGCACCCAACGCGGTAGGATGCGCGCATTTCGCCGTTTTTTTTTTTTAAAGGGGGGCCCCAGGAGGTCCTTCTGGGACCTCCTAAGCACCTCTAGAGGGTCAGAGTATTTACACTCTGCCCCCTTTATATGTTTTACACACTTATTCCCCTTGCTTCTTCAGCCTCGCTTCTACCGAGGCAGAAAATGCCCGCCAACAGTTCCTGGTTTCGAATGTAGACAAACACTCGACAGCCAATTAGCATTCAGCGCGCGATCGGGAGGGTGCGCACTCGGTTCGGGGAGGGTGCGCTTACGGTGCGGGTAGAGTCCGCGGATCCTCCCCGGTCATAGATATCACTAACTTTTTTACCCTAATTTTCTCAGGAACTACTGAACAGATTAACACCATTTATGCAAAAGCCACGAGTCTGAACTGAGGACTACCTCTTTGCGAAATTTGGTGTCATTCCGTTCAGCGGTTTGGGCTGTAGCTGCGACAACAGATCCTATGGGAAATTGCATGGGGAAAATGTGTTATGGGACCCCTCTTTTTTCTCGGCCCCCGCTTGACGGATCACCGCAAACCTTTCAGGGTAGGAGCGGAGCAGAGCTGGCCAAAAGTTTGGAAAACTTCGCGAGGATTCATCAACCGGCGCCAGACTTATTGGGAATATAATGTTGCAGATTTCCTATGGAAAATAGGTCCTAACTATAACTATCTACTGGCGTTCGCCAGTAGATAATTTATATATATATATATGTGTGTATATATATTACCTACTGGCGGTCGCCAGTAGGTAGTTATAGTTAGGACCACGTTTCCATAGGAAATCCGCAACATTCTATTTTGAATAACTTTGGCTCCGGTCGACGAATCCTCGCGAATTTTTCAAAATAGGTGGGGCGCTACGCTCCGCTCCTACCCTGAAAGTCTCGGGGGGATTCGTCAAGCGGGGGCTGAGATAAAAGGGGGTCCCAAAACGCGTTTTTCCCATGCATTTTTCCATAGGACCTTTAGACACAGCTACAGCCCGAACGGCTGAACAGAATTACTTGAAATTTGGCAGAGAGGTAGTCCTCAGGTCAAGGAAGTGCCTTTTGTAGGTTTGGTGTAAATCTGTTCAGTAGATTCTGAGAAAATAGCCTTTAAATCAATATATATATCTGAGCCAGCTTACGGTGCGCTTACGGTGCGCTTACCGTACGCGTACGGTGGCGTGCGCGAGCGCGATTTTGATTGGCTCTTAGATCTTAGTAAACATTCGGATCGGTCGAAACCAGGAAGCGACGGCCGCCATTTTCCCTCTCGCTCTCTGAGTTGGGCAGCAAAAACGAAGCCAGAAAATGGCTAAAGAGGCAGTTTCGTCACATCCTAACCACCCATTATTGATATAGGGGTCCCCAAACAACCCACAAGGCCAAAAAAAAAAAGTATTTTTTTTTTCGGTAATTCGCCGATTACGCTTACCGTACGCGTACGGCAAAAATAAATAATAAAAAAAATAATCCACATTTTCCCCACCCCGTGTGCAAATGGTGCCCGAAGGGCACCCTTTGTGCATGGCTTCTTATTGATATAAAATTAACAAAGAATACATTTCAAAAAGATGCGCATAATATGTCCCCCATGTGCGCACGGTGCGCGAAGCGCATCGTGCGTACATGGCCCATCCCGCATAATGTGGGCACGCGGTGCGCGCAGCGCACCTCTTGACCACCGTGCGTGCACGGCACTAACTGCGTAAAGTGGGCGCGCGGTGCGCGAAGCGCACCGCGTGCTCACTGTGCGCGCACGGTGCGCGAAGCGCACCGTGCGCGCACGGAACGAACTGCGTTAACTGGGCGCGCAACACCACGAATGGCGTAAAGTAACTTAGCATTTAAAAAACCGTACAAATTCACTGAAAAAACCATAGGTTTCACACACGTTATAGTTAGGAATTAGCATTTAAAAAAACCTTGCAAATTCACTGAAAAAACCATAGGTTTCACATATGTTATAGTTAGCTGTACATTTCACTCGTAAAAAACCAATGAAATTGCCCCGTTATAGTTAGTGCAGGCAACTATAACTCACGCGACCGCAATCTTCTGCTGATGACATATGTGTCTTTATGAAAAAAAAATATTTGTAATATATGTATAGCTAAAATTTAATGGAAGAAGACATGGGCAAATAAGTGTCTAAATACAGTATTAGCATCAGCAGAGGATTGCGGTCGCGTGAGTTATAGTTGCCTGCACTAACTATAACGGGGCAATTTCATTGGTTTTTTACGAGTGAAATGTACAGCTAACTATAACATGTGTGAAACCTATGGTTTTTTCAGTGAATTTGCAAGGTTTTTTTAAATGCTAATTCCTAACTATAATGTGTGTGAAACCTATGGTTTTTTCAGTGAATATATATATATATATATATATTCACTGAAAAAACCATAGGTTTCACACATGTTATAGTTAGCGGAAATTTTACTGATAAAAAACCAATGAAATTCCCCCGTTATAGTTAGTGCAGGCAACTATAACTCACGCGACCGCAATCCTCTGCTGATGCTAATACTGTATTTAGACACTTATTTGCCCATGTCTTCTTCCATACATTTTTAGCTATACATATATTACAAATATTTTTTTTTCATAAAGACACATATGTCATCAGCAGAAGATTGCGGTCGCGTGAGTTATAGTTGCCTGCACTAACTATAACGGGGGAATTTCATTGGTTTTTTATCAGTAAAATTTCCGCTAAATATAACATGTATGAAACCTATGTTTTTTTCAGTGAATTTGCAAGGTTTTTTAAATGCTAATTCCTAACTATAACGTGTGTGAAACCTATGGTTTTTTCAGTGAATTTGTACGGTTTTTTAAATGCTAAGTTACTTTACGCCATTCGTGGCGTGCGCGCCCACTTAACGCAGTTCGTTCCGTGCGCGCACGGTGCGCTTCGCGCACCGCGCGCCCACTTTACGCAGTTAGTGCCGTGCACGCACGGTGGGCACGCGGTGCGATGACAAAGCAAGAAAGCACGTCAACAAATCTGTTTCTGCTTTCCTCCGTGACTATGGTATGGGTGCCATTTACCACAACAACTTGCGTTATGACATGCAAGACATTTATAGAGGAGATGGTGTGCACTTCAATGCTGAAGGGAACAGAGTCTTCCTCTTGAACCTTAGACTCTGCATCGGTACTTACTTGTAGGTACCACTAAAAAATCATTTCATAAACACAACGGCTCTTTTTAGAGCCCCCTAATATCTAAACACTTAAATCTGATTTTCATTTTTTTTTTGTTTTTTTTTCTACCGTACGCTTACCGTAAGCTTACCGTATGCGTACCCCGTGATTTTTTTTAAAATCAATAAATGTTTTTTTTGTACTTTTCTGTCCTTCTTTGACCCCCTTACAAATGTTAGGGGGTCTGTAACTCTCCTCATTGCCCCCTTTCCTTGTTTTCACTCTTTTTTTTCAGAGTGAAATACACAAAATGGCGGCCGCCGCTTCCTGGTTTCGGCCGATTCGAATGTTTACTAAGATCTAAGAGCCAATCAGAATCGCGCTCGCGCACGCCACCGTACGCTTACCGTAAGCGTACGGTAAGCGTACCGTAAGCGGGCTCAGATATATATATTGATTTAAAGGCTATTTTCTCAGAATCTACTGAACAGATTTACACCAAACCTACAAAAGGCACTTCCTTGACCTAGGGACTACCTCTCTGCCAAATTTTGAGTAATTCTGTTCAGCCGTTCGGGCTGTAGCTCGTTCTAAAGGTCCTATGGAAAAATGCATGGGAAAAACGCGTTTTGGGACCCCCCTTTTATCTCAGCCCCCGCTTGACGGATCCCCCCGAGACTTTCAGGGTAGGAGCGGAGCGTAGCGCCCCACCTATTTTGAGAAATTCGCGAGGATTCGTCGACCGGCGCCAAAGTTATTCAAAATAGAATGTTGAGGTTTTCCTATGGAAACGTGGTCCTAACTATAACTACCTACTGGTGACCGCCAGTAGGTAATATATAAATATATATATATATATATATATATATATATATATATATATATATATATATATATATATATATATATGTATGCCACAAGGACGGAATTTGTATCCTGCATTTGGGAGAAAGGAGGCAAACTAATTGTCTGAAAACGGGATTGGCTAAGTGAGTTTGGACCCTCCGGGCACCTGAGCTGGTGTGAGGACCTTTTGTCAATATTTATTGGGCATCACTTGATGTTTGGTTGCCTTAATCACTGGATAGGCAACCGCTCAGGACTTCAATGACCAGCATGCATCTGCCTGGTTGTGGTCAGCGCAAGTTGAGAGCACACCCTGTAATTGGAGGAGGGGCTATATAACACCTGACTGGGAGCGGTCACTAATTAATCTACACTTTGTGAGACCCCCAGGGAGAATGCTGCACCCGTGGAACTGGCACTGAGGAAAGCCAATTAAGGCTGAAACGTGTCTACCAAAAGCGTTTCATGGATTGCTGATGCTGTGCGCAAATTTTAACAATAAAGTCACCTGGTGTATCCTGAAGCTGTGTCGAGCTTTCTGTCGAGTTTGGGAGAAAGTATTGGACTGCATATATATATATATATATATATATATATATATATATATATATATATATATATATATATATATATATATATATATATATATATATATTCACTTAAAAAACCATAGGTTTCACACATGTTATAGTTAGCTGGACATTTCACTCGTAAAAAACCAATGAAATTCCCCCGTTATAGTTAGTGCAGGCAACTATAACTCACGCGACCGCAATCCTCTGCTGATGACGTCAGATATTACATCACTGTATTTAGACACTTATTTACCCATGTCTTCTTCCATTAATCTTTAGCTATACATATAGTACAAATATTTATTTTTCATAAAGACACATATGTCATCAGTGATGTAATATCTGACGTCATCAGCAGAGGATTGCGGTCGCGTGAGTTATAGTTGCCTGCACTAACTATAACGGGGGAATTTCATCGGTTTTTTACGAGTGAAATGTCCAGCTAACTATAACATGTGTGAAACCTATGGTTTTTTAAGTGAATTTGCAAGGTTTTTTAAATGCTAATTTGTAACTATAACTTGTGTGAAACCTATGGTTTTTTCAGTGAATGTGTACGGTTTTTTAAATGCTAAGTTATTTATTTATTAATTATTTTTTTTTCCAGGTTTTTCACAGTGCGCGCACCGTGAAATATATATATTTTTTTAAATCGCGAGGTGCGCGCACCGTGCGCGCTCTGTGGGCGCACTCTGTGGGCACTCTGTGGGCGCTCTGTGGGCGCACGGGTCATAGTCCGTGCCGTGCGCGCTGAGTGCGCGCACCTCGCGATTTAAAAAAAAAAAAAAAATTGTTTTTTACTCCCTTGGGGGTCCTTCTGTGACCCCATGACCAAGGCTAGGGGGTCAGGAACTGTCCACTCTGCCCCCTTTTCACATTCTCCACCTTTTTTTCCACCCCCTCAGACTGCGAGAGACAAAATGGCGGCCGACACTTCCTGGTTTCGACCGATTCGAATATTTACCGACATCTAACAACCAATCAGAATTGCGCTCGGGCACGGCAGGGTGCGCGCACGGTGCGCGCGTATAGATATTGATATGCTTTTAAATGCTATTTTCTCAGGAAATACTGAACAGATTTACACCAGGCCTGCAAAAGGCACTTCCTTGGCCTTATGGCTACCTCTCTGCCAAATTTCAAGTAATTCTGTTCAGCCGTTCGGGCTGTAGCTGTGTCTAAAGGTCCTATGGAAAAATGCATAGGGAAAACGCGTTTTGGGACCCCCCTTTTTTCTCGGCCCCCGCTTGACAAATCACCCCGAGACTTTCAGGGTAGGAGCTGAACGGAGCGCCCCATTAGTTTTGAAAATTTCGCGAGGATTCGTCAACCGGCGCCAAAGTTATTCAAAATAGAATTTTGAGATTTCCTATGGAAACTAGGTTGTAACTATAACTATCTACTGGCGACCGCCAGTAGATAATATATATATATATATATATATATCCAATTGAAAGCACACCACAGTTGAGGCGCCACACACAGTCGTTAAAATCACCTTCTTTATTGGCAAGACAGCAGGGAGAAGAAAGGCACTCTGCTAGTTGGAAATTCCCCAAACGCGTTTCAGGCTCTCATAGCCCTTGCTCACTGGGATCTTCGTTCAGGCATCAGCGACAAACAGTTCTTTCTGCCGCATTAGCGGCTTTTCAATTGTTGACCCCGCCCCAATGGGCATGTCATCCGACAGCATTCTGGTCTTTGAAGTTTTTAGAGTCCATGTGGCATGCCGCTATTGTCCTGTCTCGACTCAATCTTCCTATAGTAGGTAACTATGCAGGTTACTGTCGAGTCCCTGCTAGTAATGATCTTGCCACAATGGTTACGACGTTCCTCTCGCGCTCTCTGTCATCAGCGCTAAGGAGCTGCACGTCCGCAGCGGGGCGCCTCGCGATCCGGCATCGACCGCTATAATATCCAATTGAAAGCACACCACAGTTGAGGCGCCACACACAGTCGTTAAAATCACCTTCTTTATTGGCAAGACAGCAGGGAGAAGAAAGGCACTCTGCTAGTTGGAAATTCCCCAAACGCGTTTCAGGCTCTCATAGCCCTTGCTCACTGGGATCTTCGTTCAGGCATCAGCGACAAACAGTTCTTTCTGCCGCATTAGCGGCTTTTCAATTGTTGACCCCGCCCCAATGGGCATGTCATCCGACAGCATTCTGGTCTTTGAAGTTTTTAGAGTCCATGTGGCATGCCGCTATTGTCCTGTCTCGACTCAATCTTCCTATAGTAGGTAACTATGCAGGTTACTGTCGAGTCCCTGCTAGTAATGATCTTGCCACAATGGTTACGACGTTCCTCTCGCGCTCTCTGTCATCAGCGCTAAGGAGCTGCACGTCCGCAGCGGGGCGCCTCGCGATCCGGCATCGACCGCTATAATATCCAATTGAAAGCACACCACAGTTGAGGCGCCACACACAGTCGTTAAAATCACCTTCTTTATTGGCAAGACAGCAGGGAGAAGAAAGGCACTCTGCTAGTTGGAAATTCCCCAAACGCGTTTCAGGCTCTCATAGCCCTTGCTCACTGGGATCTTCGTTCAGGCATCAGCGACAAACAGTTCTTTCTGCCGCATTAGCGGCTTTTCAATTGTTGACCCCGCCCCAATGGGCATGTCATCCGACAGCATTCTGGTCTTTGAAGTTTTTAGAGTCCATGTGGCATGCCGCTATTGTCCTGTCTCGACTCAATCTTCCTATAGTAGGTAACTATGCAGGTTACTGTCGAGTCCCTGCTAGTAATGATCTTGCCACAATGGTTACGACGTTCCTCTCGCGCTCTCTGTCATCAGCGCTAAGGAGCTGCACGTCCGCAGCGGGGCGCCTCGCGATCCGGCATCGACCGCTATAATATCCAATTGAAAGCACACCACAGTTGAGGCGCCACACACAGTCGTTAAAATCACCTTCTTTATTGGCAAGACAGCAGGGAGAAGAAAGGCACTCTGCCACTGTGTGTGGCGCCTCAACTGTGGTGTGCTTTCAATTGGATATTATAGCGGTCGATGCCGGATCGCGAGGCGCCCCGCTGCGGACGTGCAGCTCCTTAGCGCTGATGACAGAGAGCGCGAGAGGAACGTCGTAACCATTGTGGCAAGATCATTACTAGCAGGGACTCGACAGTAACCTGCATAGTTACCTACTATAGGAAGATTGAGTCGAGACAGGACAATAGCGGCATGCCACATGGACTCTAAAAACTTCAAAGACCAGAATGCTGTCGGATGACATGCCCATTGGGGCGGGGTCAACAATTGAAAAGCCGCTAATGCGGCAGAAAGAACTGTTTGTCGCTGATGCCTGAACGAAGATCCCAGTGAGCAAGGGCTATGAGAGCCTGAAACGCGTTTGGGGAATTTCCAACTAGCAGAGTGCCTTTCTTCTCCCTGCTGTCTTGCCAATAAAGAAGGTGATTTTAACGACTGTGTGTGGCGCCTCAACTGTGGTGTGCTTTCAATTGGATATTATAGCGGTCGATGCCGGATCGCGAGGCGCCCCGCTGCGGACGTGCAGCTCCTTAGCGCTGATGACAGAGAGCGCGAGAGGAACGTCGTAACCATTGTGGCAAGATCATTACTAGCAGGGACTCGACAGTAACCTGCATAGTTACCTACTATAGGAAGATTGAGTCGAGACAGGACAATAGCGGCATGCCACATGGACTCTAAAAACTTCAAAGACCAGAATGCTGTCGGATGACATGCCCATTGGGGCGGGGTCAACAATTGAAAAGCCGCTAATGCGGCAGAAAGAACTGTTTGTCGCTGATGCCTGAACGAAGATCCCAGTGAGCAAGGGCTATGAGAGCCTGAAACGCGTTTGGGGAATTTCCAACTAGCAGAGTGCCTTTCTTCTCCCTGCTGTCTTGCCAATAAAGAAGGTGATTTTAACGACTGTGTGTGGCGCCTCAACTGTGGTGTGCTTTCAATTGGATATTATAGCGGTCGATGCCGGATCGCGAGGCGCCCCGCTGCGGACGTGCAGCTCCTTAGCGCTGATGACAGAGAGCGCGAGAGGAACGTCGTAACCATTGTGGCAAGATCATTACTAGCAGGGACTCGACAGTAACCTGCATAGTTACCTACTATAGGAAGATTGAGTCGAGACAGGACAATAGCGGCATGCCACATGGACTCTAAAAACTTCAAAGACCAGAATGCTGTCGGATGACATGCCCATTGGGGCGGGGTCAACAATTGAAAAGCCGCTAATGCGGCAGAAAGAACTGTTTGTCGCTGATGCCTGAACGAAGATCCCAGTGAGCAAGGGCTATGAGAGCCTGAAACGCGTTTGGGGAATTTCCAACTAGCAGAGTGCCTTTCTTCTCCCTGCTGTCTTGCCAATAAAGAAGGTGATTTTAACGACTGTGTGTGGCGCCTCAACTGTGGTGTGCTTTCAATTGGATATTATAGCGGTCGATGCCGGATCGCGAGGCGCCCCGCTGCGGACGTGCAGCTCCTTAGCGCTGATGACAGAGAGCGCGAGAGGAACGTCGTAACCATTGTGGCAAGATCATTACTAGCAGGGACTCGACAGTAACCTGCATAGTTACCTACTATAGGAAGATTGAGTCGAGACAGGACAATAGCGGCATGCCACATGGACTCTAAAAACTTCAAAGACCAGAATGCTGTCGGATGACATGCCCATTGGGGCGGGGTCAACAATTGAAAAGCCGCTAATGCGGCAGAAAGAACTGTTTGTCGCTGATGCCTGAACGAAGATCCCAGTGAGCAAGGGCTATGAGAGCCTGAAACGCGTTTGGGGAATTTCCAACTAGCAGAGTGCCTTTCTTCTCCCTGCTGTCTTGCCAATAAAGAAGGTGATTTTAACGACTGTGTGTGGCGCCTCAACTGTGGTGTGCTTTCAATTGGATATTATAGCGGTCGATGCCGGATCGCGAGGCGCCCCGCTGCGGACGTGCAGCTCCTTAGCGCTGATGACAGAGAGCGCGAGAGGAACGTCGTAACCATTGTGGCAAGATCATTACTAGCAGGGACTCGACAGTAACCTGCATAGTTACCTACTATAGGAAGATTGAGTCGAGACAGGACAATAGCGGCATGCCACATGGACTCTAAAAACTTCAAAGACCAGAATGCTGTCGGATGACATGCCCATTGGGGCGGGGTCAACAATTGAAAAGCCGCTAATGCGGCAGAAAGAACTGTTTGTCGCTGATGCCTGAACGAAGATCCCAGTGAGCAAGGGCTATGAGAGCCTGAAACGCGTTTGGGGAATTTCCAACTAGCAGAGTGCCTTTCTTCTCCCTGCTGTCTTGCCAATAAAGAAGGTGATTTTAACGACTGTGTGTGGCGCCTCAACTGTGGTGTGCTTTCAATTGGATATATATATATATATATATATATATATATATATATATATATATATATATATATATATATATATATATATATTGAAACCAATCCTCCCTACGGAAGAAGTAGGTCGCACACCAACAGCTTTCCAGTTTCTTTTCTTTATTTCAGAATTCCATAGTTTTAGCAAAACCAATAAATTGACCAACGCGTTTCGGTAGACTCCGCTACCTTGCTCACGGTCGTCGTTTTTACTAATGTTAAAACAAACTTTTTAAATAAAGATATTTGAAGGAAATCCTTTGACACCAATTTCCTGTTCCCACCCATGTGATGTCCCACAGGTTTGTGGGTCTTGTAGTTCATATTGGAACAATCAAAAAGATGCATGATAACATTTCAATTTGTTAGTTATTGTCCATCTATTTACTTTGCCAGTTAAGAGGTGTTACTCGTTATTGTAACGGATTCATTCTGGCCCGAGGATGGGCATTGCAACAATTCTTTTACAAATCTTCAGTACGCAATTCACTTTGTTGACGAAGCCCTCCAGTGGGCCTTCCTATATAATGTGTTGTCTGTGCACACATGTTACACTGTTGCAACCAATTTAATATGGTACTTTTAAGGAGCCTGACGTTATTTTTACGTATTTTCCAGACTCCTAACTTTTTTGTGTCCCAATATGCAATTGTTCTCATTGAATATTTTAGTTATAGCCCTCCAGTGGGCGGTTGTCATGTGATTCTTTTCCTGCTGTGGGAAGGTGACTTTCATAAATGCATGTACAATTCCTCTGATTGATTTAATCCATATGGGGTCATGGACCGCAAATTCAAAATATGACACGATTCTTTTTGACGTAGTGTTTTCTCCCTATTTCCGCCACGAGAGCTCATCGGTACTGCTTCAATGCCATAAAATCTTAATAGTTTCCAGTTAGCATTGTGGTGTGTTTCCATATGTTTGGCTATGGCATTGTTCCTGTCTTTGTTTTTGGTCGCTCGTACATGTTCCAATATACGTTTTTTTAATTCACAGATGGTGGATCCAACGTATCTTAAAGGGCAAGGACATTCTACCACATAGACTATGTATTGGCTCTTGCAAGTTATCAAAGTTGTGATTTGCCAGTTTTTATTATTCGCCATCCTCACATCCTTAGTCGGCTTTGCAATTTCGCAGACTTTGCAGTTGTAACACTTTGTGAAGCCTATTGTTTGTAACCAGGATTCTTTTGAGTGTTTGGCGATGAAGTGACTATGTGTTAAGCGGTCCTTCAGACTTTTTGCCCTTCTGAATGTTATCACTGGGTGGCCACCCATTTTTTCTCCCATCACGCTGTCCATTGTTAGAATCTTCAAATTCTTCTTCAAGATATAAGTAATATCTTTGGCTTCTTGACTATAATCTGTGATCAGTCTTATGGGCTCATCCATGTTATCTGATTTTTGCTGTTTTGAAATTAAGCATTCTGCCCTTGTTTTTAGATTGGCTCTGTTCCAGCTTGTGATTAGGCTTTTTTTAGGATATTTTCTCTGTATGAATCTTTGTATTGTGTTGCCACTGTGCTTCAGCCAATCTGCATCTTCACTGCAGATTCTTTGCAATCGAAGAAATTCTCCATAGGGTATGCTGGAGATTGTTGATGGTTGGTGGAAACTGGTTGCTTCAAGAGTTGTGTTTGTCGCAGTACTTTTGCGATGTAACGTCGTTGCCAGGCGATTATCTTTTACAAAGATTTCCATGTCTAAAAAGACCACTCGTTCTTTGCTGAGATTATGTGTGAATCTCAAATTGGGTGTGCTGTTGTTTAGGATTGTATAGTACTCTTGAAACTTCTCCTCCTTGCCATTCCATACAATTAGAAGGTCATCTATAAACCGAACCCATGTGACAATGTGTTTGGTATATCGATGGTGTTTCTGATTCCAGGCAATTTCTTGTTCCCACCACCCCATTACCAGGCAGGCATAACTGGGGCTGAAGGAAAAGCCCATTGCTGCTCCGTTGCGTTGGCGGTATAGATTGTCACCAAACGTGAAGACATTATTTTGCAGGCAACATTCCATCATATCCAATAACATTCTGTTATGTTCTTTGTAATGAATGTTTCTGTTTTTTAAAAACCAATCACAAGCGTTCAGACCTTGAGTATTATCAATCGTGGTGTATAAAGCTACCACATCCATGGTGATGAGACAATAAGAATTAGACCATGTTATATCTTGTAAGATTCTCAGACAATCTGAAGTGTCTTTGATATATGATTTTAAATTTTTGACATATGGCATGATGAAGTAATCAATGAAATTGGCCACTGGTTCCATGAGCGAACCTTTTGCCGACAAGATGGGTCTCCCTGGTGGTTTCTTGGGATCCTTATGTATTTTGGGAAGAAAATACATGGTTGCAATTACAGGAAAATCTACCGTGAGGTACTTATATTCATCTTCATCTAGCAGATTCTTTGCTACCCATGATCTGAGTTTATTGTCCAAATCCCTTTTGATGGCTAAAGTTGGGTTAGTCTGTAGTTTTTCATAGAAGTCTCGGTTATTCAATTGTGATAGGGCCTCCTCAGTATACAATTTAGTGTCCCACAAAACAATATTACCTCCTTTGTCTGCCATTTTTATAACAAATTCTGCTGACTTAGATAGATTGGTTAAAGCATCCCTTTCTGTTTTGCTGAGGTTATCTTTCAGTTTTTTGTGTTGTAATTTATACAGATCTTGAATGACAGACTCATGAAAAAGATCAATTTTGTTCCCTGGAGGCAATTGGGGGTAAAATTTAGATCTTGGTTTTTTATCACTAAGGCCTGCACCTAATTGTGGACATGCTGTTTCAAGCGAAATTTCTTTGCCTGCTTCTGCATTTAAATTCAATAGGGTTAAAAAATCTTCAGAATCTTTAACCAGAAGACTTGACGTTGGAGTTCCTGATTGTTTAGTGTATTTGGCTTTATCTTGATTTTCCATAAAATATTTAGCCAATTTTATTTTCCTGATGTACAAGTATAAATCAATCCGTGTCTTTGCCAGGTTCATTCTTTGCGTGGGGCAGTAGTTGAGGCCCCGTTTCAATAGAGAGATTTCTTCCTGAGATAGAACCTTTGTCGATAAATTTATGACCTGAAGTTCGTCTTTCATTGCTCCTTCCTCATTCTCATGCTCCGTGTTTTTATCCCACTCTCTTCGGTTGTAGAACTTGCTCCTTCGTCCCCTTCTTTTTGTTCGTCGTGTTTTCTTTGTCGCCAGGGTTTTCCCCTTCCTCTTCCTCTTGGTTGACGTTGTGTTTGTTGGTTTCGTTCCCACTGACGTTGTTGGAGGACCAAGCGCATGTCTCCTAAAAAAACCCTGCTTGAGCTTTCTGGGGTTGCCCCATTCTCCCCATCACTTGGGTCAGTAGAGGCCAGCGAAGAAAAGCTGCTAGAGGTAGTTGAGTATTGAGTAGAGCCCATTTGTTGTTTAAAAGGATCATATTTTCGTGCAAACGTGAAGATCCTCCCTTCCGCATAATCAACAGTATCTCGCACAAATTTGCTGTGTTTGCGTTGCCTGACAATATCTTCATGCTTGTCTATTTGTTTCTCTAGGTCGTCCTTGAATTTGGACATTTCTTGATTTAATTTCAGAGACTCCAATTCTTTTTCGCACTCTTGCAGTTGTTCCTTGATTTTATTCAGTGAGATTTCAATATGTTTGACCAATATTTTAATCAAGCCTAATGACGAATTTAAGGTATATTCTCCCCATTCCTGTAGTAGATCATTAGATGCATCTTGTTGGCTCGGCATCAGCATGATTCGAAGCCCACGAGGGACTCTTTGAACTTCCAAATACTTCTGCAGAGCAATTAGCTCCCAAGATTTATTTATTTCCTTTTTACTCAGTTTCTCCCAGTGTCTTATTTTGTTTTTGATGTCCATTTTCCCACTTGGATAATCTTTATCAGGTTCTTTTGATGTAGGGCCTTTGTCAAACATTGATGTCAATTGGTCCCTTCTTTTAGCCTCTCGTTTTTCCATTCTGGAATTAAATGTGCTTTCAGGTTTTGCTATTTAAAATATTTTTCACAATGTTACGCTGATTTAGCTGTCGGGGTTTTAAATTTGCAACAAGCCGTTGATTAATCCTGCCTTCTACAGTGCCGTGTCTCCGCTGAGAAAGTCTTGCACTTGATAAAGCTGATAGGCATATGCTGGTGTAAATTTGTTCACCCCGTTCTTATCCAAGCCGAGGATTGACAATGTTGCTTGAATCCGTTAGACCGGACTGATGAAAGCTGAACGCTCTTACCTTAAGAGTCGTTTCACCGCCTTCAATACGTCCTTTTAGTCGATTCCCTCGGCGAGCGCCGTGCAAAGCTTGAAATATCCTCCCAGGTGGTTCCGTTGTGCTTCGCTCCGGGCGCTGCTCGGCGGGTGCGTTGCCTCGCGGTTGAACCAAACCGCCAATATTGAAACCAATCCTCCCTACGGAAGAAGTAGGTCGCACACCAACAGCTTTCCAGTTTCTTTTCTTTATTTCAGAATTCCATAGTTTTAGCAAAACCAATAAATTGACCAACGCGTTTCGGTAGACTCCGCTACCTTGCTCACGGTCGTCGTTTTTACTAATGTTAAAACAAACTTTTTAAATAAAGATATTTGAAGGAAATCCTTTGACACCAATTTCCTGTTCCCACCCATGTGATGTCCCACAGGTTTGTGGGTCTTGTAGTTCATATTGGAACAATCAAAAAGATGCATGATAACATTTCAATTTGTTAGTTATTGTTAGGGCTATAACTAAAATATTCAATGAGAACAATTGCATATTGGGACACAAAAAAGTTAGGAGTCTGGAAAATACGTAAAAATAACGTCAGGCTCCTTAAAAGTACCATATTAAATTGGTTGCAACAGTGTAACATGTGTGCACAGACAACACATTATATAGGAAGGCCCACTGGAGGGCTTCGTCAACAAAGTGAATTGCGTACTGAAGATTTGTAAAAGAATTGTTGCAATGCCCATCCTCGGGCCAGAATGAATCCGTTACAATAACGAGTAACACCTCTTAACTGGCAAAGTAAATAGATGGACAATAACTAACAAATTGAAATGTTATCATGCATCTTTTTGATTGTTCCAATATGAACTACAAGACCCACAAACCTGTGGGACATCACATGGGTGGGAACAGGAAATTGGTGTCAAAGGATTTCCTTCAAATATCTTTATTTAAAAAGTTTGTTTTAACATTAGTAAAAACAACGACCGTGAGCAAGGTAGCGGAGTCTACCGAAACGCGTTGGTCAATTTATTGGTTTTGCTAAAACTATGGAATTCTGAAATAAAGAAAAGAAACTGGAAAGCTGTTGGTGTGCGACCTACTTCTTCCGTAGGGAGGATTGGTTTCAATATTGGCGGTTTGGTTCAACCGTGAGGCAACGCACCCGCCGAGCAGCGCCCGGAGCGAAGCACAACGGAACCACCTGGGAGGAGATATATATATATATATATATATATTACCTACTGGCGGTAGGTAGTTATGGTTAGGACCTATTTTCCATAGGAAATCCGCAACATTCTATTACCAATAACTTTGGCACCGATTGACGAATCTTCGCGAAATATTCATTACTTTTGGCCAGCTCCGGTCCGCTCCTATCCTGAAAGTCTCGGGATGATTCGTGTAGTGGGGGCCGAGAAAAAAGGGGGGTCCTAAAATGTGTTTTCCCCATGCAATTACCCATAGGATCTTTAGCCGCAGCTACAGCCTGAACTGCTGAACGGAATTACACCAAATTTGGCAAAGAGGTAGTCCTCAGTTCAGACTCGTGCCTTTTGCTTAAATAGTGTCAATCTGTTCAGTAGTTCCTGAGAGAATCAAAATCACATATACATCTGGGCAGAGCCTAACCACGCATCTCATCGTGAGATCTGATTGGCTGTCAGCACTTCATCCAAGAAGTGTTGGCAGCCATCTTGGGACCAATATACATGATAGCACCTCATTAAAAAGCATTGCAGTTAATAGAAGGTTTTAAGACATTATAAATTATTTGTTGATGGTATCATACTCATTTTAGAATTCTGGTGTGTTCTAAGGTGATTTTACCATGTGAAAAAGCCTACTGCTGGGATATCATGAATCATGTTTGAGAGAAAAATATTTTCTCATGCTGTTCCCACAGAGGTTTGGAAGGTGATCTATAAGCTAACCTGAGAACATATTTTCTGTAAATTCACATTATCTTTCTCAGTCATGTGAGAATGAAGTCTGACATTCTCAGTAAAACAAGCATGTCCAACAAGGGCAGAGACTGTCAGTTGATTCCTTTGTGTTCTACTGCAGCTTCGCAGAGTGTTCTAAAGAACAACTAGAGTGCTAACAGTCCTACTTATGACAAACGTATGGCACACCTGAAGCCATCTTGATTGGAATAAAGTGGTAACTCTTAAAACAAAATGAGGCGGTTCATTTTGCCATAGAAATTATGAAATTATGATAAGTGCTGCAGAAAGAAAAATTAGGGCACATTTTGACTAATCAAATCCTCTTCTATTTCATTAAAATATTCTGACATGCAGACTGAAACATGCACTTTGAATACCAGCAGCAGACTTCGCTGGTGAGCAGTAGCTTTACTACAGTGATCTAATGAGCAACTAGAGTGCTAACATTCAGAATTTATGGCAAATGTGTGACACATCTGAATGCCTTCTTGATGGAACCAAAGTAAACAAGCATTGAAAATGCAATAGGTCTTGCCCTCGTTTAAGTTAAAGCTATTCTGTTTGAAATTAGGTGGCTTTTTAGCTTTGCTTTTAATAGTGTTTTTCAAACTTTCATGTACATAACGTGCATATGTATGCATATATGTATATGTATATGCATGCATTTATATTTGTATTTATATAGATATGCAGATTATATATATGTTTATATATGTATGTATATATATATACACATACATATAGATAAATGCATATGCATATATATGCATATATATATATGTGCATATATGTGTGTGTAGAGAGAGGTAGAGAGGTAGAGGTGCAGAGGTAGAGAGGTAGAGGTAGAGAGGTAGAGAGGTAGAGGTAGAGAAATAGAGAGGTAGAGAGTAGTAGAGAGAGGTAGAGAGGTAGAGAGTAGATGAGTAATAGAGAGTGGAGAGTAGAGAGTGAGTAGTAGAGAGTAGAGAGTAGTAGAGAGTAGTAGAGTGAGTAGTAGAGAGTGAGTAGTAGAGAGTAGTAGTGAGTAGTAGAGAGAGAGTAGTAGAGAGTGAGTAGTAGAGAGTAGTTGAGTGAGGGTGATACATCTGAATGCCTTCTTGATGGAACCAAGTAAACAAGCAGTGAAAATGCAATAGGTCTCTCCCTCGTTTAAGTTAAAGCAATTCTGTTTGTAATTAGGTGGCTTTTAACTTTGTTTGTATTAGTGTTTTTCAAACTTTCATGTACAGAACATGCATATGTATGCATATATGTATATGTATGCATGCATTTATATTTGTATTTATATAGATATGCAGATAATATAAATGTTTATACATGTATGTATATATATTCACTGAAAAAAACATAGGTTTCAGGCACGTGATAGTTAGGAATCAGCATTTAAAAAAACCTTAGAAATTCACTAAAAAAAACATAGGTTTCAGGGGCTATAGTTAGCTGGACTTTTCACTCGTACAAAACCATTGAAATTCCCCCGTTATAGTTAGTTCAGCCAACTATAACTCGCACGCCCGCAATGCACTGCTGCTGACATCACATATTACATCACTCATGACATGGTCAGTGACATCACTCATGAAATCACTCATGATATCTCAAATGACATCACTGATGACATCAATGATGACATCATCCAGTAAATGTGTGTTTTTCTGAAAATTACATATGTTTTATATATGTATGCCTCAAGGTCGATGGAAGAATAAATGGGTATATAAATGGATGATTTGTTTTTGAAAAATTGATTGTATAACTGACCGATTAAGTGTATCTTAGTGAATACATGGCTTAGTGAGTAATGTTTAAATATGTAAATATCTGTATCAGTCTCTCACTTTGTGTATAAGTGGCTGCATGGGTTGGTGAGTAGCTACATGAGTGTCTATATAGGTTATTAGTTGTTTTTTTGAGTATCAGTATGAGTGTCTGAGTGTCTGTATGGTTCGTGGGGGGTATTACGTAGTGCATAGGTGCATGAATGAGTGACTCACCGTTTGTATGTGTTGAAGACAGCATGTGTGCAGGACTGTATGGGTGGATGAGTGTGTGCATGGGTGTGTTAGTGAGTGAATGACTGTCTCAATAGTGTCTTTATGAGTAACTACATATGTTTTAAACTAATATATGTGACTATTGGTGTATATAAGTGAGAATATGTGAGAGTGAGAGATTGAAAGAGATCCTGTATGAATAAGGATGTGTTTCTATAAGTGATTGTTTAAAAGACTAAGGGGCAGATTTACAAGCCCTTTGCGAGACATTTACGCCGCCGTTGCGTCACTTCTGTGACGCAGCGGCGGTGTAAACCATGCGCCATGTTGCGCCTTATTTAGAATGTGACGCATCTAGGGACGTTGTAAAGCCCTGCGCTACATTAAACCTGACGCAGGTTTAATGTATGCAGGGTGGGCGTTCCATCGGAAAAAGCCTCGGAAAAGTGACGCAGTGAAATCTACAAGATTTCACTGAGTCACTTTTCCGACGCTGCTGCGTCAAATCCCTGCGCCTGCTTGAAGCAGGCGTAAGGCATGACGCAGCATGTTAGGTATGGGCAGCCCCTGAGCATTGCTGGAGTTGCGTCGTGCTTGCGCCCTTATGCCATCAGATGCGTCACGCATCTGTTTATCCTTGCGACACGATGCGCTGCATTGTAAATGCGGCGCATCTGTGGTGGCGCAAGGATAAACTTGTGAGACGCATCTTTCCTGGCGCATCCCTGCTGATTTGCAGGGATGCGCCAGGAAACATAAATCTGCCCCCAAGTATGTGTAAGTTTCTGTAGAAGTAAGTGTGGTGGTGTGTGTCTAACTGTATATGCAAGTAAATGGATGTTTGATTCTTTATTAGCATGAGTGACTATGTGTGCGAGTAACTCTATGGATGAGTTGCGTTGTGTAACAGGATGTATAGGTGTATGAGTACGTATGATGAGTGAGTACATGTATGAGTGACTGTATAGGACTGTTTGTGAATGAGTGGATGTGTATGTGGATCTTAGAATTACTGAATAGGTTGTTGTAACTGGTATTGGTATGTCCATTGTTTTGAACATTTTAGTTTCTATTTTTGAATGTGTGTATCAAAGGTTATATTAGGGGGAGAGGAGGTCTGCCACTCTATCACAAGGATGATGTCATCAGTGATGTCATCAGTGATGTAATTTGAGATGTCATCAGTGATGTCATGAGTGATGTCACTGACCATGTCATGAGTGATGAAATATGTGACGTCATCAGCAGTGCATTGTGGGCGTGCGAGTTATAGTTAGCTGAACTAACTATAACAGGGGAATTTCAATGGTTTTGTATGAGTGAAAAGCCCAGGTAACTATAACGCCCCTGAAACCTATGGTTTTTTCAGTGAATTTCTAAGGTTTTTTAAATGCTAATTCCTAACTATAACGTGCCTGAAACCTATGGTTTTTTTCAGTGAATTTAAAAGGTTTTTAAATGCTAATTTCTAACTATGCCTACAGATATAGGACATGTGAAGAAAGAAGAAAAAACGCACAGAAAGAAAAAAAAGAAATGCAGAAAAAAGCAACAGAAGTCCTCAAAGACGAAGAAAAGTGCAGGAAAAAGGATAACGTGCAGAAAGAATAAAAAGAAGAGCAGAAAGAAGCCTTGTTGCAAAATCATCCTGTACCCTCAACTTTTTCAAACGGATACTGGTGGTAACTGAGTCTGACTAACCAGTCCTAGAGCCAGTGCTATGTTAAAAGACACTCAGAATACAGTGAAAACACCTACATACACTAGGGAACACTATGCGTTGGGGTCCCCCTGTGAATAGCATGACCTCCTCTGTAAGCCCCTAGTATATAATAGGGCAGGGGATTAAAACTACCTCTTAAAACGCACCACAGGGCATGTTTGCACACGTCACCTCAGGCCCCATCCCCTCCCTTCCCCACTGTGTAAACACGCCCTGAGGCCGTTTTAAGTTGGGAGATTAAGTCCCCTTGAATCCTGAGGGTCCCTAGGGTCCAACTAGACCACTAGGTACCTCCAGTAAGCACCACAGAGCTGCGTTGCAGAGAGATGTAAAAAGGGGCACGGCCTAGACCACCTCTCTGCAACACAGTGCAGTGGCGCTTACTGGAAGCACCTGGTGGGCTAGTTGGCCCCCAGGGTCCATCAGGATTGAAGAGGAATTATTTCCCCAACTTAAAACGCGCCACAGGGCTTGTTTGCACACGCTAACTCAGGCCCCGTCCCCTCCCTTCACCACTGTGTAAACACGCCCTGTGGCCGATTTTAGTTGGGAGATTAAGTTCATTTGCATCGTGAGGGTCCCCAGTGTCCAACTAGCCCACTAGGTACCTCCAGTAAGCGCCACAGAGCTGCATTGCAGAGAGGTGTAAAAAGTGGTATGGCCTTGACCACCTCTCTGCAACGCAGCTCAGTGCCGCTTACTGGAAGCACCTGGTGGGCTAGTTAGACCCCAGGGGCCCTCAGGATTGAAGGGGAATTATTTCCCCAACTTAAAACGCGCCATAGGGCGTGTTTGCACACGTCAACTCAGGCCCCGTCCCCTCCCTTCCCCACTGTGTAAACACGCCCTGTGGCCATTTTTTTTAAGTTGGGAGATTAAGTCCCTTTGAATCCTCAGGGTCCCTAGGGGCAAAATAGCCCACTAGGTATGTCCAGTAAGCGCCATTGCAGAGAGGTATAAAAAGGGGCACGGCCTGCACCACCTCTCTGCAACGCAGAGCAGTGGCGCTTACTGGAAGCACCTGGTGGGCTAGTTGGCCCCCAGGGTCCCTCAGGATTGAAAGGGAATTATTTCCCCAACTTAAAACGCGCCACAGGGCGTGTTTGCACACGTCACCTCAGGCCCCATCCCCTCCCTTCACCACTGTGTAAACGCGCCTTGTGGCTGTTCTAAGTTGAGAGATTAAGTCCCCTTGAATCCTAAGGGTCCCTAGGGTCAAACTAGCCCACTAGGTACCTCCAGTAAGCGTCACAGAGCTGCGTTGCATAGAGGTGTAAAAAGGGGCGTGGCCTCAGAACACCTGTCTGCAACGCAGCTCCCTGGCGCATACTGGAGATACCTGTTGGGCTAGTTGGCCCTCAGGGACCCTCAGTATTGAAGGGGAATTAATTCCTCAACTCACAACTGGCCAGGGGGCGCGTTTGCAGAGTGCTGCAAGGAGGGGGCGTGGCTTCTGGCGCGATGCCGGTCTTTTATTTATTTTATTTTTTTAAGAAGGAGGGATGTGTGGCTCCCCTTCTTTTTCTAATTTATTGGCCCTGAGACCCCATCCCCCAGGGCCTGCACCCTAATTTTTTTTGTTGAAAAAAATAAATTTGGCCCTCCCAAGGCCTTAATCAGCCCCTGGGACCCCAACCCCCGGGTCATTGCCTTTTTTTTTTTATTATTCTTTAGGAGAGGGGGCTGCGTTGCCCCCCTCCTCAGGCCACTTATGGTCCCGGGGACGCCATCCCCCGGGGCCGGCCTTTGTTTTTTATTGTTTTTAAAAATATATATATTTATAGAAACACCTAGGACATGCTGGACAAACCGTATGTACCTATCACCATGACGATTTGTGTGATATTCATTAAAAGGCGACTATGCATACAATGAATCCACGTGGAATGTATTTACACCGCTAGTGAAGCTCTGACGTGTCTGATGCCCTACTCCCGGCGCCCCCGTCGGTGGGTACTCTCCAAGTAGACACCCTTGTTGTTTATTTATGCAAACATAGGTAGCTATTGACTGGCACATTTAATACACACGCACACCAAGCCATTCAAAGGGGATTCGACAAAAATTCGACCAAACTATGCAAGAAACCCCCCTCACGGTTAATAAAACACACATCCACTGCTGGATGTGTAATACTTTTTATTTTACTCTCTGGAAAGGAGACAAACCTCACTTGAGAGTCACAGCGTGCTCCTGGCTGAGCCCAATGCTGTGTTACACCCACCAGTGCACACCTCTGTGTTGTATTCCACCAGCTGGTGCGTATGCTATGACACTCTCTAGCCCATGTGCACTGTAACACCACCCCGTGAATATGTCATGACATATTTGCCTTCGCACGGGTTATATTGCCCCATCTAACGTGCCTTCCTCGATGCCTATGGTATCTATGCCATACATATTACAATCTGGGATCCATATCTTTGTCACAGTGCATATGCAACATTACACTCCCCAGCACATATTTTATATTACAACTTTAGAGACTAGTTAGGTTACACAACACTGCCCTGTGCATATTACACTCTAAGGCGCATATTGCATAGCACGCACTAGTGCCTGTGCTATCTCGCGCTCTCCAATGAATCTGTCATTGCGCACAATGTATTGCATATTATATTTCACGCCCCGGTTCATTTTATATCACACTTTTTGGTTTATAGTTTATACCATATACTATATCTAGTTTTCATTTTCAGTCGTGCTCTCAGGACTATGTTCTATATAACACTGCGTCTACCCTTTTCACAGGCATTACATTTTGCGATGGGGGGAGGGTCAGAGGGTGTTTCTGCCAAGTGAGCCCGGAGTCACAGTCACAAACGTCCTCTTCTTCCTGAATAAAAGTGAGATTATGCTGCATACTTGTTCATATTTTAAGTAGTTCGCACAGACACACATTTTAAAAACAATACATTTCCTAATACCCACCTTCTCTGAACAGTTAGCTTGCTGCCCCATCCACCTCCTCCCTATCCTCTGTTGTCTGAATCCATGGACTAGCCTCCTCCCTCCTGCTATGCATGGTCTGATGTGCTGCCACTGCCCTCCATTTAGCATGATGTACCAGTCCACTCCTCCTGCCCTCCATTGCCCAATTCTATGGCCCATCATTGACCTCCTGCTTAGCCTCTGTGCTTAACTTGCTGCCCCTATATTCCTTCCCCCTGCCCTCCGATGTCTTTGTGCATGCCCCTGCTCCATCCTTTTTGCCCATGTTCCATGGACCTGTCACTCCTATCTACTCTGAGTGTTCTGTTGAGCTGCCACTCCCCTCCCACCTGCCTAGCATTGCCAGATGACTGTAACCTGTCCCTGCCACCTCCACCCTGCCTGTCCACATGCCATGCCCCTATCCCCTTCCTCCTGTCCCCCATGGTCCATTTTACTGCCACACCCTTCTGCCCTCCCATGTCTGTTGTGCTGCAACTGCTCCTCCTGCCTGCCCCGCGCGGTCTGTTGTGAGGCCCCTTCCCCTGAACTCTCTTGTCTGTGCCCAGGTCCTGACCCTCCCTTCTATCCTCCATGGTCCTTTGTGCATGCCCCTGCACCCTCCTTCTTGCCCATCATAGCCATTGTGCTGCCACTAACCCTCCTGCTTGCCATGCATGGTTGTCTGTGCTGCCATAGCCCCTCCCACCTTCCCTGTGTGGTCAGCTAGCTGTCCCTGACCTCCTCCCACCTTCCTTCCATGGTCTGTGTGTATGCCATCATAGTCTCATTGTTGCTCTCCAAGGTGTGTCTTGTTTCTAGTGCCCATCCTGCCTGACCTCCATGGTCATCTTGCTGCCCCTGCCCTGGCCCCTTGCCCCAGCCCTCTGTTTCCATGTGCACACCCCTATTCCTTCCCTACTGGCCTGTCTGTTCCATTGTAATGCCCCTGATCTGTCCCTCTTGCCCTTTATGGTCTGTTATGCTGCAGCTTTCTCTGATGTCTGTCCATTATGGTCAGTTAGCTACCATTGCCTCTTCCCCCTCTGTTCTCTGTTGTCCATGTGCATGGTCCTGTCCCCTCCCTATAGCTTTCTATGGATTGTTGTGCTGCACTCCCGTACCGCATGCCCTGTGTGGTGTATTGTGCTGCTGTAAACCCTGATGCCTGCCCTGTAGGGTCAGTTTGGTGCACCTCTCCATGTCCCTCCTGTCCTCTGTTATCCGAGTCCATGTCCCTACCCCAATTCCTCCTGCCTACCATGATCCAATGTACCATACTTGAGAACATTTTGAACTTGGTAAGAGGGAGATTTTGAAAAAAAACTGGGGTATTGATTTTCCCCTTTGAGTTACATTGAAAAAGAGGAGATTGTAGACAGGAGACAGATCAAATAAAGCCCATTTGAGCTTAAAAACATTGGACGTTTTCTGGCTGAAACGGGTCTGTTGGCATGTGTGGTTGTACTGCCTCTTTCTTCTGCCCACAATGGTCTATTATATTGCAACAGCCTCTCTCGCCAGTCCTGTATTGTTGGTTTGTTGCCCCTGCCCCCCCCTTCCCACTGCCCTCCATAGTCTGTTGTGCTGCCACTGCTCTTCCTGCCTGCCCAGTGTGGTCAAATTGTTGCCTCTGCACTCTCCTACCTGCCTTCAATTTTCAGAGTCCGTGCCCCTGGCCTCTGCATCTCAACAGTATCCCAATGAACAACTAGATTGCTAACATTCTATATTTATTAAAAAAGTGTGGAACGCCTGACGTCATCTTGATGTAATCAAAACTGTAATACCTAGAGCATTTCCTTTAGAAATTACATATATGAGAGGGTCTTATTTGCATCAAAATTATGGTTAGTGCTATAAAAAACTAAACTGAGGACATATTTTCTGAGTTTTCAAATAGCGACAAAGAACTTTTAAATTATTTGTAATCTTTATGTTTTTTTATCCAGTTGACCACTTGATTAAATGTTGCACCTAGGGGAGAGGATGTGGTGTTACCTCCAGAGCTGCAGACTTTGCAACTGGGGAACCAGGTTGGAGTTTCTGCTTCAGCTCAACATTCTGTGATTCTGGTCAAATTACTTAATCTCCCCATGTCTACAACCAAAATGAATTTGATCTTGTGTGATGTAACCAATGCTCATGTAAAGCACTCCAATACCTGACAAGTCTGCACTATATAAAACTGCAAATACACAAAAAATAAGGGTTTTGCACACTTCTGTCATTGGGCTACACATGGGCTACATCTGGGTGATATTTGTGCTGCATTTTGGCTCTTTTGTCTCTGGTGGCCATCTTGGGAGATTTATTTGTTATGAAGTTTCCTAATTTCCTCATTTACTGCAGTCTCCTCAGTAGGAAATGCTTTCAGTTTTTTACTTTGATTCCATCAAGAAGGTATTCAGATATGTCACACATTTGCCATAATTTCTGAATGTTAGCACTCTAGTTGCTCATTAGATCACTGTAGTAAAGCTACTGCTCACCACGGAAGTCTGCTGCTGGTATTAAAAGTGCATGTTTCAGTCTGCATATCAGAATTTGTTTATGAATTAGAAGAGGATTTGAGAAGTCACTCATAATGTGCCCTATTTTTTCTTTCTTCAGCACTAATCATAATTTCTAATGCAAAATGAACCCCCTCATTATGTTCCTTTGTAAATTAAATGTTTTAAGTGTTACCACTTTATTCCAATCAAGATGGCTTCAGATGTGCCATACTTTTGTCATAAGTAAGACAGCGCTCTAGTTGTTCTTAAGAACACTCTGGGACATTCTGTCATTGGGCTATACTTGGGCTACATCTGGGTGATATTTGGGCTACATATGGGCTCTTTTGTCTCTGGTGGCCATCTTGGGAGATTTATTTGTTATGAAGTTTCCTAATTTCCTCATTTACTGCAGTCTCCTCAGTAGGAAATACTTTCAGTTTTTTACTTTGGTTCCATCAAGAAGGCATTCAGATGTGTCACAGATTTGCCATAAATTCTGAATGTTAGCACTCTAGTTGCTCATTAGATCACTGTAGTAAAGCTACTGCTCACCAGGGAAGTCTGCTGCTGGTATTGAAAGTGCATGTTTCAGTCTGCATGTCAGAATTTTTTAATGAAATAGAAGAGGATTTGAAAAGTCACTCAAAATGTGCCCTAATTTTTCTTTCTGCAGCACTAATCATACTTTCTATGGCAAAATGAACCTCCTGATTTTGTTCCTTTTTAAATGAAATGTTTTAAGAGTTACCACTTTATTCCAATCAAGATGGCTTCAGGTGAGCAAGACGTTTGTCATAAGTAGGACTGTTAGTGCTCTAGTTGTTCTTTAGAACACTCTCGGAAGCTGCAGTAGAACACAAAGGAATCAACTGACAGTCTCTGCCCTTGTTGGATGTACATGTTTTACTGAGAATGTCAGACTTCATTCTCACATGACTGAGAAAGCCAATGTGAATTTACAGAAAATATGCTCTCAGTTTAGCTTATAGATCACCTTCCAAACCTCTGTGGGAAAAGCATGAGAAAATAGTTTTCTCTCAAACATGATTCATGATAGCACAGCAGAAGGCTTTTTCACATGGTAAAATCACCTTAGAACACACCACAATTCCAAAAATGAGTATGGTACCATCAACAAATGATTTATAATGTAACTAAAGTCTTAAAACCTTCTATTAACGGCAATGCTTTTTAATGAGGTGCTATCGTGTATATTGGTCCCAAGATGGCTGCCAACACTTCTTGGATGAAGTACTGACAGCCAATCAGATCTCACGATGAGATGTGTGGTTAGGCTCCGCCCAGATATATCTATCTTTTTAACTCTAATTTTCTCAGGAACTACTGAACGGATTTACACCATTTAAGCAAAAGGCACAAGTCTGATCTGAGGACTACCTCTTTGCCAAATTTGGTGTAATTTCGTTCAGCAGTTCGGGCTGTAGCTGCGTCAACAGGTTCTATGGGAACATGCATGGAGAAAACGAGTAGAAGAGAGTGAGTAGCAGAGAGAGTAGTAGAGAGTGAGAAGTAGAGAGAGTAGTAGAGAGCGAGTAGTAGAGAGCGAGGAATAGAGAGTGAGTAGTAGAGAGTGAGTAGTAGAGAGTGAGTAGTAGAGAGAGAGTAGTAGAGAGTGAGTAGTAGAGAGAGAGTAGTAGAGAGTGAGTAGTAGAGTAGTAGAGAGTGAGTGGTAAAGAGTAATAGAGAGTAGTACAGTGAGTAGTAGAGAGTAGTAGAGAGTGAGTAGTAGAGAGTGAGTATTAGAGAGTGAGTATTAGAGAGTTGTAGAGAGCGAGTAGTAGAGAGTGAGTAGTAGAGAGTAGTAGAGTGAGTAGTAGAGAGTGAGTAGTAGAGAGAGAGTAGTAGAGAGTGAGTAGAAGAGAGTGAGTAGTAGAGAGTAGTAGAGTGAGTAGTAGAAAGTGAGTAGTAGAGAGAGATTAGTAGAGAGTAGTAGAGAGTGAGTAGTAGAGTAGTAGAGAGTGAGTGGTAGAGAGTAGTAGAGAGTAGTAGAGTGAGTAGTAGAGAGTATTAGAGAGTGAGTAGTAGAGAGTGAGTAGTAGAGAGTAATAGTAGAGAGTAGTAGTGAGTAGTAGAGAGTAGTAGAGTGTGAGTAGTAGAGAGTGAGTAGTAGAGAGAGAGTAGTAGAGAGTAGTAGAGAGTGAGTAGTAGAGAGTGAATAGTAGAGAGTAGTAGAGAGTGAGTAGTAGAGAGTTGTAGAGTAGTACAGAGTGAGTAGTAGAGAGTAGTAGAGAGTGTAGTAGAGAGTGAGTAGTAGAGAGAGAGAGTAGTAGAGTAGTAGAGAGTTGTCAGTCAGGGTCAGTCAGTGTCAGTCAGTGTCAGTCAGTCAGTGTCAGAGTCCGTCAGTCAGTGTCAGTCAGTCAGTCAGTGTCAGTCAATCAGTGTCAGTGTCAGTCAGTTTCAGTCATTGTCAGTGTCAGTCAATCAGTGTCAGTCAGTGTCAGTGTCATTGTCAGTCAATCAGTGTCAGTCAGTGTCAATCTGTCAGTGTCAGTCAGTCAATGTCAGCTAGAGCAGCTCTGCTGACTTGGTTCTCTGGCTCTAAAGCAGCTCTGCTGACCTTGTTCTCCCCTCTAAAGCAGCTCTGCTGACCTGGTTTCTCTGGCTCTACAGCAAGTCTGCTGACCTGGTTCTCTGGCTCTAGAGCAGCTCTGCTGACCTAGTTCTTAAGCTACAGAGCAGCTCTGCTGATCTGGTTCTCTGGCTCTACAACAGCTCCATTGACCTGGTTCTCTGGCTCTAAAGCAGCTCTGCTGACCCGGTTCTATGGCTCTAAAGCAGTTCTGCTGACATGGTTTTCTGGCTCTAGAGCAGCTCTGCTGACCTGGTTGTCTCCCTCTGGAGCAGCTCTGCTGACCTGGTTCTCTCCCTCTAAAGCAGCTCTACTGACCTGGTTTCTCTGGCTCTACAGCAGCTCTGCGGACCTGGTTCTTAGGCTCTAGAGCAGCTCTGCTGACCTGGTTCTCTAGCTCTAAAGCAGCTCTGCTGACCTGGTTCTATGGCTCTAAAGCAACTCTGCTGACTTGGTTCTCTGGCTCTAGAGCAGCTCTGCTGACCTGGTTCTCTGGCTCTAAAGCAGCTCTGCTGACCTGGTTCTCTGGCTCTAAAGCAGCTCTGCTGACCTGGTTCTCTCCCTCTAAAGCAGCTCTGCTGACCTGGTTTCTCTGGCTCTAGAGCAGCTCTGCTGACCTAGTTATTAGGCTCTAGAGCATCTCTGCTGACCTGGTTCTCTGGCTCTACAACAGCTCTGATGACCTGGTTCTCTGTCTCTAAAGCAGCTCTGCTGACCCAGTTCTATGGCTCTAAAGCAGTTCTGCTGACCTGGTTCTCTGGCTCTAGAGCAGCTCTGCTGACCTGGTCCCTTGGCTCTAAAGCAGACCTGCTGACCTGGTTCTCTCCCTCTAAAGCAGCTCTGCTGACCTGGTTCTCTCGCTCTAAAGCAGCTCTACTAACCTGGTTTCTCTGGCTTTACAGCAGCTCTGCTGACCTGGTTCTCTGGCTCTAGAGCAGCTCTGCTGACCTGGTTTCTCTGGCCCTACAGCAGCTCTGCTGACCTGGTTCTCGGCCTCTAGAGCAGCTCTGCTAACCTGATTCTAGGCCTCTAGAGCAGCTCTGCTGACCTGTATCTCTGGCTCTAGAGCAGCTCTGCTGACCTGGGTCTCTGGTTTTAGAGCAGCTCTGCTGACCTTCTTCTTAGGCTCTAGAGCAGCTCTGCTGACCTGGTTCTCTAGCTCTAAAGCAGCTCTGCTGACCTGGTTCTATGGCTCTAAAGCAACTCTGCTGACTTGGTTCTCTGGCTCTAGAGCAGCTCTGCTGACCTGGTTCTCTGGCTCTAAAGCAGCTCTGCTGACCTGGTTCTCTGGCTCTAAAGCAGCTCTGCTGACCTGGTTCTCTCCCTCTAAAGCAGCTCTGCTGACCTGGTTTCTCTGGCTCTAGAGCAGCTCTGCTGACCTAGTTATTAGGCTCTAGAGCATCTCTGCTGACCTGGTTCTCTGGCTCTACAACAGCTCTGATGACCTGGTTCTCTGTCTCTAAAGCAGCTCTGCTGACCCAGTTCTATGGCTCTAAAGCAGTTCTGCTGACCTGGTTCTCTGGCTCTAGAGCAGCTCTGCTGACCTGGTCCCTTGGCTCTAAAGCAGACCTGCTGACCTGGTTCTCTCCCTCTAAAGCGGCTCTGCTGACCTGGTTCTCTCGCTCTAAAGCAGCTCTACTAACCTGGTTTCTCTGGCTTTACAGCAGCTCTGCTGACCTGGTTCTCGGCCTCTAGAGCAGCTCTGCTAACCTGATTCTAGGCCTCTAGAGCAGCTCTGCTGACCTGTATCTCTGGCTCTAGAGCAGCTCTGCTGACCTGGGTCTCTGGTTTTAGAGCAGCTCTGCTGACCTTTTTCTTAGGCTCTAGAGCAGCTCTGCTGACCTGGTTCTCTGGCTATACAACGGCTCTGCTGACCTGGTTTCTCTGGCTCTACAGCAGCTCTGCTGACCTGGTTCTCTGTGCTCACGATGCACGCACCCGACTTCGCGAAAATATATTTAAAAATAATATAAATATATTATAAGTACAAATATGTTATTTTTATGACTAGCTTAGATAATCTCTCGCCCTAATATGTATATTAAAGACACATACATATCATTTTGGACTATAACATTTTTTTGCAGGAGTTGCGCATCCAGCGCGCCCCAGCATGTATATGACATCACGCGGGACCCGCCACCACGCAAGCATCTCTTACCATAATGCGCATGTGTAGCAAATGAGCGGGAGCAGGATTCGCAGACTGGTCGCACAGCAATCGCGCACATCACGTAATATTAAATGTATATGATGTAACTGAAAAACACGCAGCCGTCGCACACCGTATGCGGATCCTTCACGACTTTTCTAAAATAGCGGCTACCCATTTAACAACAGAATCATTAATACATGCAGTCACTAATTAATAGAACACTGTCAAATGCACTTATACACATATAAAGACATTGACACATCAGCTGGCATCTTAGTCGGTTATGCAGTCATCCTACTCACTCATGATAAAAATTAATCACACTTGCATTTACTCACTTACACAATTATCCAACAACACCTCATTTATTCAAACACATAGTAACTCATAGTTAATATGTTAAAAAATCACCATTTCAATTATACACTCATCCATATAGTTACTCTCATATTCACTGACTCTTACACATACTTATTTATATACACCAACTCTCACATACAATGCCTTTTATTTTTTTACTTTGTTGAAGATGTACAACTAAAACATATATTTGCTCACCAACACACAAATAAATACACTCAGTCACCCAAACAACTGTTTCCACATGCACTCTTAAACCTATACACCTAGTCAATCAACCATTCACACATCTATGCATAGAGTTACACACACCCCATCCAACCACACACATACTCAGTGTCCCATACAAATACTCACCCAACTATTCAATAACTAATATACACACTCATGTAGTTAGTGACCAACTGATGCAGCATGTTATAGAACAACAGAGACAGTGATGCACACATTCACATAGTTTAGTTACTAATCCATGTATTAAGTGAGACACTTTTAATTACTCACTTAAACAGACAGTCAGACAGCTGCTAAATCCTCCATCCAGACAGTTATATATCCACTCAATCTTCAATACAGATTGGTATATATATATATATAATACATATTTAAATTTCAAACTAAACTACATTTACTGGGTGATGTCATCAGTGATGTCATCAGTGATGTGATGTGAGATGTCATCAGTGATGTCACTGACCATGTCATGAATGATGCAATATGTGACATCATCAGCAGTGCACTGCGGGCGCGCGGGTGATAGTTAGCTGAACTAACTATAACGGAGGAATTTCTATGGTTTTGTACGAGTGAAATGGCCAGCTAACTATAACACCCCTGAAACCTATGTTTTTTCTGTGAATATATATGTATATATATGTATATATGTATATATATATACACATATATATATATATATATATATATATATATTCAATGAAAAAACCATAGGTTTCACAAATGTTATAGTTAGCTGGACATTTCGCTCGTAAAAAACCATTGAAATTCCCCCGTTATAGTTAGTTCAGCTAACTATAACTCGCGCACCCGCAATCCACTGCTGATGACGTCACATATTACATCACTCATGACATGGTCAGTGATATCACTCATGACATCACTGATGACATCTCAAATGACATCACTGATGGCATCACTGATGACATCATCCAGTGAATGTGTGTTTTTGTGTAAATTAAATATGTTTTATATATGTACATCTCAAGGTCGATGGAAGAATAAATGGGTATATAAGTGTCTAAATGGATGATTTGTTTTTGAAAAATTGATTGTGTAACTGACTGATTAAGTGTATCATAGTGAATACATGGCTTAGTGAGTAATGTTTAAATATGTAAATATCTGTATCAGTCTCTCACTTTGTGTATAAGTGGCTGCATGGGTTGGTGAGTAGCTACATGGGTGTCTATATAGGTTATTAGTTGGTTTTTTGAGTATCAGTCTGTGTGTGCATAGTTCGGTGGGTGGTATTACGTAGTGCATAGGTGCATGAATGAGTGACTCACTGTTTGTATGTGTTGAAGACAGCATGTGTGCAGGACTGTATTGGTGGATGAGTGTGTGTATGGGTGTGTTAGTGAGTGAATGACTGTCTCAATAGTGTCTTTATGAGTAACTACATATGTTTTAAACTAGTATATGTGACTATTGGTGTATATAAGTGAGTATATGTGAGAGTGAGAGATTGAAAGAGTTCCTGTATGAATAAGTATGTGTTTCTATAAGTGATTGTTTAAAAGACTAAGTATGTGTAAGTTTCTGTAGAAGTAAGTGTGGTGGTGTGTGTATAACTGTATATGCAAGTAAATGTATGTTTGATTCTTTATTAGCATGAGTGACTATGTGTATGAGTAACTCTATGGATGAGTGGCATTGTGTAACAGGATGTATAGGTGTATGAGTACATATGATGAGTGAGTACATGTATGAGTGACTGTATAGGACTGTTGGTGAATGAGTGGATGTGTATGTGGATCTTAGAATTACTGAAGAGGTTGTTGTAACTGGTATTGGTATGTCCATTGTTTTGAAAATTTTAGTCTCTATTTTTGAATGTGCGTATCAAAGGTTATATTAGGGTGAGAGGAGGTCTGCCACTCTATCACAAGGATGATGTCATCAGTGATGTCATCAGTGATGTCATTTGAGATGTCATCAGTGATGTCATGAGTGATGCCACTGACCATGTCATGAGTGATGTAATATGTGACGTCATCAGCAGTGGATTGCGGGTGCGCGAGTTATAGTTAGCTGAACTAACTATAACGGGGGAATTTCAATGGTTTTTTACGAGCAAAATGTCCAGCTAACCATAACATTTGTGAAACCTATGGTTTTTTCATTGAATTTGCAAGGTTTTTTAAATGCTAATTCCTAACTATAACGTGTGTGAAACCTATGGTTTTTTCAGTGAATTTGCAAGGTTTTTTAAAAGCTAATTTCTAAATATAACGCGTGTGAAAGCTATATTGTTTTGTGGTTTTGCATGGTTTTTTGAATTTTATTTCCTAACTATAATGTGTGTGAAACGTATGATTTTTTATTGATTTTTTTTCTTTTTTACATCATTTTTTTCCATTTTATTTTTTCCTTTAAACACTATTCTACCTATGTATATATTCATGGTTTTAATTCATTCTTCAATTTATAAAGATTCACCTTTTTTAAATTATTGGTTAGATATAGTTGTATAACATAGTTAATATCTTCAACAAACCTTTTTTTTTGTGTTTTTTTTTTTATTTTTACCGTGCGCGTACGGTAAGCTTACCGTAAGCGCACGGTTCGCTTTATGTACGGTGAGCGTACGTAATATTTCTACTCTGTTTGCGTATGCTTACGCAATTTGCGTAGGCGTCCGTACTTCCTACGCGACGCGTAAGCGCATGCTTTACACGCGCACGCGCGCGCACACGTTACGCGAAAGTGTTCGAGCGTGCCTGTAATGCGCATGCGCGTGTGTCTTTCGTACACGCATGCGTACTTTTACCGTACGCGCTCGGTAAGCTTAACGTGCGCGTACGGTTGGTCATGTGATCAAGAAACAACACTTTTGATTGGTTTAAACTACTTTCAGTTCTAGAATCTTCCTACACCACACCCATTCCCCTCATTACTGCTTGTGGTTTCTTAGGAGAAGGAGCTGAATTGTATTTGGGATACAATGGCAGAGCAGCAGACCTCTTCTGAGAGTGAGCAGGGCAGCAGCATCATCAGGCAGAGAAGGAGGAAACAAAAGAATTCTTTTGTTTGGGAGTATTTTACTTTTCCAGAGGGGCAGAAAAAGGTAAATGCTCCATTAGTCACCTGCTCACTTTGTGAGCGTGTCTTATCTAGAGGTAACCCAAGGAAGAAGTATTCCTTTGGTAACCACCCTATGGTGAGACACATTAGGGATAAACATCCCAGGACTTTTGCTCGACATTCTGAAGCAGATCCTTCAGAAAGTCACCCGAGCACACCCGCAGAAGCTCAGCCGAGTACATCTTCGGCAGCTCAGCCGAGCCCTTCCTCTGCGGTGGGAGCATCACCCTCTTCTGCTCATCTGGAAATGAACCCTCGATTTCTGAGGGTACAAATGAGGTGCACCAGATGTTATGGTCTAATTGTTCATGGGGAGACCAGTGTTTCCCTAATAAACAATAAGATAGACCAGCACATCTGTGCTACTTATTAATATTCCCATTCTTTCTTTCCTCTGTCCCTGTATTAACACAACGGCTCTTTTAAGAGCCAACCTTACCTCACAACTTATTTTTTAATTTTTTTAAGTAATTTTTTTTTTTTTTATTGTTTTACCGTGCGCATTTTTTTTTTTTTGAATTTAAAAAACATTATTTTTTTTACCCTACAAGGTCCTTGAGGGAGTACAACGGAAAAGAGAAAAGCAGATAGAGGAGAAGTGAAAAAAAGGGAGCATGAAACTAAATGTGTGATGAATACAGAAATTACACACTTACCTGACCAACAAAATAACTTATTTATTAATAAAACCATCATATTTATGAAAAAAAAAAGCTGCCCCTTTCCTACAAATGCCATTCCTACAGAACCGGACCAACACAATTAAAACCTCTGACAACAATTCCTGTGTGCACACATACTCATGGTTTGATTCTAGGCACAAAACATTATTCCTCAGTGATACCAGTACACCTTAACTTATGGTGAAAACATACTCCATAATATTTTACAAGTTCAAGACAGTTAAATATCTCCCAAACCACAAAATATAAAACACAACTTTTAAAGAAAAATCACAATTCAATTTTTTATATCAAAATTCACCACATACATCCTCTCTCAAACTCATATCTCACCTTTAAATTTAGTTAGTTGAGAAAGAAATGTGGCACTCAAAAAGCAGATTATCAGAGTCAGAATCTCAGAGCTGTACACCTCTCTCCTCCCACCAGAACCAGTAAATGCCAATGTTTCCGTTACTTTTTTCACACATATACATGTTAATTACAAATCTCAGTGCTTCCAACATTTTTTCAAATGAAATCACACATTTCTATTGGTGGAAAACTGCAACCCCTTTCCAAATGAACCCTTCCCCCAACTTGACTTCTGCCTGCTACCATAGCAACAGCTCATGGAACACTGGTGTGAGCAGAGAGGTCAGAAGTTCAGCACACAATGTTTCTATTCCAAACAGCAAGAGTGCTTCACCTGTCAAACCTAACAGCAAATCCAAATTAATCTTCTGTGGGAACACAATTTTCTGAACCAATACAAAACAGGCTTGTAAAAATCTAAACATACAGCCTAGTTTTTAGTGTTGAATGTTCTGAAACAGCCAATGACTTCTTTTTATGAAAAAAATATCTATGCCTCCATTTTCCAACTGTCTTTCATTTCATATTGCCATTCTACTGAAAGACACCTCCTGAGTACATCCAGATCTCCTTGAAAGATGTTCACAGTGTGGATTGTAGGTCACAGCTATGTCTTCTGGAGTGAAAAGTATGCAGAAAAAAGAGGTATGGTGAGAGACCTTGCTTTGCCAAATGTAGACATTAAATGGATTGGGCAGAGAGGGTTAAAGTGGCACCAATTAATGCCTTTGGTGAAAACCTTTCTACATCTCCCACAGCCTAACCTTATTATTGTGCACTGTGGTGGAAATGACCTAGGCACTTTAACTGGGGTAGGTCTGGAAGCGCTTATTAAGGACACCTTTGTGCAATTGATGTCGCTTTTTCCTCAATCTGCCTTTGTATATTCTAACATATGCCAAAGGCAAAAGTGGGACTGGTCCAACCAATTTTGTCCGCAGATTGACAAAGCAAGAAAGCACGTCAACAAATCTATTTCTGCTTTCCTCAGAGACTATGGTATGGGTTCTATATACCACAACAACTTGCATTACAACATGCAAGGCATTTATAGAGGAGACAGTGTACATTTCACTGATGAAGGCAACAGAGTCTTCCTCTTGAACTTTAGACTCTGCATCGGTACTTACTTGTAGGTACCGAAAAACACTTCATAAACACAACGGCTCTTTTTAGAGCCCCCTAATATCTAAACACTTAAATTTGTTTTTTACTTCTATTTTTTTTATTAATTTTTTCTGCCGCACGCGTACGGTAAGCTTACCGTACACGCACCCCGCGATTTAAAAAAAAAAAATTTAAATGTATTTTTCTTACTTTTGCGACCTTCTTGGACCCCCTGACAAACGCTAGGGGGTCTGCAACTCTCTTCGTTGCCCCCTTTCCACGTTCTCCTCCTTTGTTTATCAGTGTGAGACACACAAAATGGCGGCCGACACTTCCTGATTTCGACTGATTCGAATGCTTACAGTCATGTAACCACCAATCAGAATTAAGCTCGCGCACGTCACCGTGCGCGTACGGTAAGCTTACCGTACGCGCTCGGAGCGCGCTTATAGATATATATATTGATTTAAATGCTATTTTCTCAGCAAATACTGAACACATTTACACCAGACCTACAAAAGGCACATCCCTGACCTGAGGACTACCTCTCTGCCAAATTTCAAGTAATTCTGTTCAGCCGTTCGGGCTGTAGCTTGGACTAAAGGTCCTATGGAAAAATGCATGGGGAAAACGCGTTTTGGGACCCCCCCTTTTTCTTGGCCCCCGCTTGACGAATCCCCCCGAGACTTTGAGGGAAGGAGCGGAGCGCCCCACCTATTTTGAAAATTTCGCGAGGATTCGTCAATCGGCGCCAAAGTTATTCAAAATAGAGTGTTGCGGATTTCCTATGGAAACACGGTCCTAACTATAACTATCTACTGGCGACCGCCAGTAGATAATATATATATATTCACTTAAAAAACCATAGGTTTCACACATGTTATAGTTAGGTGGACATTTCACTCGAAAAAAACCAATGAAATTCCCCTGTTATAGTTATTTCAGATAACTATAACTCGCGCGACCGCAACTCTATCACAAGGATGATGTCATCAGTGATGTCATGAGTGATGCCACTGATCATGTCATGAGTGATGTAATATGTGAAGTCATGAGCAGTGGATTGCGGTCGCGCGAGTTATAGTTAACTGAAATACCTATAACGGGGGAATTTCATTGGTTTTTTTCGAGTGAAATGTCCACCTAACTATAACATGTGTGAAACCTATGGTTTTTTAAGTGAATTTGCAAGGTTTTTTAAATGCTAATTCCTAACTATAACATGTGTGAAACCTTTGGTTTTTTAAGTGAATTTGCAAGGTTTTTTAAATGCTAATTCCTAACTATAACGTGTGTGAAACCTATGGTTTTTTAAGTGAATTTGTACGGTTTTTTGAAAGGTAATTTTTTTATTATTTTTTTAATGGTTTTTCACCATGCGCACACACCGCGATTTAAAAAAAAAAAAAAAAAATGTTTTCACCCTTTGGGGTCCTTTGGGGACCCCTTGACAAAGGCTAGGGGGTCAGGAACTCTCTACCCTGCCCCCTTTTCACGTTCGCCACCTCTCTTTTTCACTCTCGCACCCACAACAAACAAAATGGCGGCCGACACTTCCTGATTTCGACCGATTCGAACGTTGACTGACATGAAACAACCAATCAGAATTACGCTCGCGCACATTAGGGTGCGCGCACGGTGCACGCACGGTGCGCGCTTATAGATATGGATGTGCTTTTAAATGCAATTTTCTCAGGAACTACTGGAACAGATTGACTCCATATATGCAAAAGGCACTTCCCTGACCTGAGGACTACCTCTCTGCCAAATTTCAAGTAATTCTGTTCAGCCGTTCGGGCTGTACCTTCGACTAAAGGTCCTATGGGAAAATGCACGGGGAAAACGCGTTTTGGGACCCCCTTTTTTCTCGGCCCCCGCTTGACGAATCCCCCCGAGACTTTCAGGGTAGGAGCTGAGCGGAGTGCCCCATTAGTTTGGAAAATTTTGCGAGGATTCGTCAACTGGCGCCAAAGTTATTCAAAATAGAATGTTGCGGATTTCCAATGGATTCACGGTCCTAACTATAACTATCTACTGGCGACCGCCAGTAGATAATATATATATAATAAACTTGCCGAAAGAAGACTGGGACTTGCGTGGTTTTTCCTCGTTGCTGCCTGCCTGGTGGTTCTGTGGTGAAAGACTTCTGTTTGCGCATATATATATATATATATATATATATATATATATATATATATATATATATATAGATATATATATATATATATATATATATAGATATATATATATAGATATATATATATATAAGCTGTCCGAAGCTGCAAAGGTTTCAAAATCTGACCTTGCCTGGACAAGCTTCAATAGATGTTCAGAACCACCTTAGAGGTCACTTTGCTTGTCCTGACATCCGTGTTAGTTTGCTTTTCTGTAGTATAATTGGCACAGTGTATAATTGGCACAGTGCCGATCTTGCATTTCTCCTCTGCCCATATTTAGCATCTTGCATGTCTGTAGTATTATTGGCATGGTGCTGATCTTGCATTTCTCTGTTGACCATATTTGACACAATGTCCCTGTTAGTTCTGCTAGGGTGGCATTACTAAATTTCTATGGGACCCATAAACCAGTCACTCACGGAAGGAGCAGACTGAGAGCACCATTGTATGCTGCACTTACTGGCCAGCAAGCATGCATGGTACCAATGAAATACTTAACTCTGTTTCTGAGCAAACTGCTGTAATGTACGTTTCTTTCATTGCTCCTCGGAGGGTGCAAAAGTATTTATTTCCTCCACATCGTTCTTGGCTATCTCTTAGGATTTCTCATGATGTAACTGCTTGAGTGTTCCTTACGTGGCTGTTTCGCCTAGATTGTAATTTCTTCCTCTATGAGAACGTCATGTTAGGTACAGTTAATGTAATTAGAGGTAGTCATGTTGGGGGAGGCATAGAATTACTTCAATAAGACACTTAACTACTGAGACAGGCAAGGCTAATGCTTCCCCTGCACTGCAACTAAACACAAGCATGAGCCCCATTTGTGTCTCGGATAGAATGGGTCAGATCTCAACTGATCCATTTGTGTCACTGCAATAGGACATTCCACAGTATCAGCACTGCAGGCCATCAGTCTGGGGAATTAAAGCTGTATGAGGGTTTTCTGAATATAGGAAACTAGGAAGAGATCATAGCCTAAAAGGTCTAATGGAAACAGGGACATCAGAAAATGGAGGTACAGAAGAATATCACAAAATACATAGAACTTCTTACTGTAGGTGGACAATGGATAGGTTCAAAGACAAGCACTCACAAACCACGTTTGTCTTGTCTTCCACATGTGCCAGAGGTTTATTGTCCCAACTTGCAAATCAGATTACACCAGCTAGTAAAGTGACGCTTGTGCATTCTACATCTGAGTAGAACAGATACACAAACATATATGCAGACATATGGTATCAGTATACACTGGGTACAACTCCTAATACTCTCTGCAGGCCTCAGGTCAGTCTAATCTATGTCACCATTACCCCTTTCTGAATATACATGTGCCCAGCAGTGGCGTAACAATACCCCCCACAGCCCCTGCATAGGGATGGCCCTGGGCTACATTTGGCCCCCTCAGGTACTGTGCATAGGTTGTAGGTCGTAGGCCTGACAACTCCTGACTGGGTCCAGAACGTGGGGGGTCGCCCTCCATGTACTTTGCAGGGGGGGCCCCTCAAGTTTTGATACGCCACTGGTGCCTAGCTCGCCTAAGTTCTTCTTCTTCCTAAACTGCTGAGGTAATTCAGTGGGTTAATGTACCTGGTTCAGAAATTTCTGTGACATGTAAATCACAGATTTAAATTCCAGCAGGATAAAGTAATTCACACCAGTTTAGGTAATTCTAGCATTTGTTGTATACAGCATCATGCAGTCACAACACTGGTAAAAAACACTTAAAGTGAACAATATAGAGCCTGCTTTAGAGTTTGGTAGAACGAGTACTCATCACAAAAATGCCGGGGTAACATATTAGCCAAATCCTGGTCTGCCTGCTCTATTATGAGCTTTAGGAACAACCTTGGGTTTTGACTTCAAGGCAGCAAGGCCAAGTCAATATATGATTAGAAGAACAAGAGAGTTGCCAGTGCTGCACAAATTAACAACAAAATACTTCAAATGGACTGAACAAAACAGTGCCACTGAAAACCACTTTTTCCGTTTGGTTTTAATCAACAATTTTTAAAGGATCAGTGCTTCATTAACTCATTTTTAAGCACGGTTCAATTTATACAAGAAATAGCAAAAAAACACTCCAATATCAATATATACATTTCCTACATAAATATACACGACACTACTACTAGCATACAAGTGTCACTCATACCATACATTCATACTACTCAATCATACTGTGAGACATATAAGACAAATACTCAAATGACAATTTTGTGACTTTACAAAGAACAAGGGGGGGGCCACCGTGATTTTATTTACAGCCTAACAGTAATTTTTGAAAATAATTAGGTTGAAGTTTATGCGGTTAGCCCACAGCGAAGAGGTCTACGCGTTTCGAATCCCTCAAGTTGTGGGGATTCTCATCAGGACCAGATGCTCACTATAGAGAGAATACAAAAAAGCTAAATTAGACCAATATACCCTTGTGCACTATACTTTCCTCAACGCCAACCTTGTGCCAGAATCTTACCTTGCAACCAATGCAACCCGAAGGGAGACTAGCGAGTGTGGAGTATAGACCTTTTCAAGAGAGACCTTTAGAAAGACAGAAGAGGGTGGATTTGAATTACTTAAAATGTCGCATAAAGCGCTGGTATGTGTGATGGCTCTATTAGTCCAAAATCATATCTTACTTGACAGTCTGTTGATGTCGTGTATCTTGCTGCTGGCGTGCCTTCGGACTGAATGCCGGCAGTTGCCAGAAGTGATTTGAGTGTCGGAGAAGCTTCAATTGTCGTCTGCAAAAGGTGAATTGAAAGCAGAGTATAGTGATTGCGATGTGATCGCACACACAAGTTCGTGAGAGCCTCGTGCAAAGATCAATTGAAAGCAGAGTGTAGTGATTGCGACGTGGTCGCACACACAAGCTCGTGAGAGCCTCGTACAAATATTCTCTTACCTTCCGAGTTAGTTCAACGCCAATTTAAACGAAGCAGCCGTCGTCCGTGTTAGTACCGCCAATGCAGGTATGGTTCATAGTGCGCCGGAAGGAATCCTCTTTTAAACTTCCTTTGGTCGCGAACGGAGTCTGGGAAATGTAGTTTAGTCACAGCCCAGTAAATTGGCGGACTGCTAAATGAAGCAGTAATAGAGCCACGATATGAGGGCTCTATCTTCGGTCTCAGGCGGGGTCAGAGAAGTGTAACTTTATTCGCAACAAGGCGCATCCAGGTGGTGGAGGACTGTTTATTCAAGCGGTGATTGTGTTACTAAGACTCCTGGGATTTGTAGTTTGACAATGCGTTGTATACAGCTTTATTGATAAACCACTCGACATGCCAAAGAATATACAAGTACAATACTGAATGATGCGGTCAGGCTGAGAAGGGAATAGCATGATTGACCTTATTTTGCAGGACAACAGGAAACTGGAGATGTTATCACCGGCGTGGATTTAAAGGTTGAAAATCTCAGACATTTCATTCAATCCTTCTACGGATGTATTGAATTTGATTATCAACATCGCTTCCCTTTTCAATAGTTTGGCATCTAAATCCCCTCCTCTGATATCTGGTGTGACTTTCGAAATTACAGTCCATTTGACATCAGCTTCTACATGGTTGTTAAGGCGCCAATGGTTGACCAAAGGGGCGTTTTGTACATTTTTGCGTATTCTTGATTTGTGCTGTTGGATTCTAAACCTTACTTCCTGGTTTGTTTTGCCAATATAAAGTTTAGCACATGGGCATAGTATCCCATATACTACAAATTTGGTTTTACAATTTGAGAAGGAATCATGTTTCCAATGAATGTTCTGATGGATAAAATGATTACCTTCCAAAGTGGAATCGCAGCACACACATGTGCCACATTTGTGGTGGCCTTGAATCGGTGGAAGATTAAGGAAGCTTCTCAAGTCCGGGATCTTTGTTTTAGGGAGCGCAGCTCTCACGATCTGATTAGCAATACTTCTGTCTTTCCTAAAGGCAAACAGTGGGGGTTCTTTGAGGGAAGGGTCCAAATTTTTTACAAGGTGCCAATTTTGGGAGATGATCTTTTTGAGCCAATTGGACGTTGGGGTGAAGGTGGAGACACAGACAATCCTGTCCATTTTTGATTTGTCTCTTCTTTCAAGAAGAACCTCTCGTGGGGTCCACCATGCACGCTTCATAGATCTCTTCAGAAGTTTTTTGGGATATCCTCTTTCTAAGAGGTTGGTTTTTAATTTTTCTGCATGAAAGAAAAATTCATCCTTGAAAGTGCAATTCCTACGGATTCTTAAAAATTGTCCGTAGGGCAAATTGTCCCTAAGGCTGCGTGGGTGATTACTAGAATAGAGGAGCGCTTTATTTCTGTCGGTTTTTTTCTTATATAATGTAGAAACGAGGTGACCCTCGCTTGGGTAGACTTCAACGTCCAAAAACGGTATTTTAACTTTGGAGAAGTTGAGGCTGAACTTGATGTCCGGTGTCCTATTGTTCAGCCAATTGACGAAATCTCGCAGTTGGTCTTCTTCTCCAGTCCAAGTTAAAAACACATCGTCGATGTACCTTGTCCAATGTCCGATGTAAGTTGAAAATGGGTTGTTATTGTACACAAAATGTTCCTCGTATTTTGACATGTAAAGAATGGCCAGCTCTGGGGCGAAGGGACACCCCATCGCGACTCCCTTGATTTGTAAGAAAAACTCTTCTTTGAAACAGAAATAGTTATTTTTTAGCGCAAAAGTAGCTAGCTCAAGGATAAATTGCGTTGGAACCTTTTCGGGCTTTGGTCTGCTGTTTAAAAATGTCTCCAAAACTGCCAGCCCTTCGTCTTGGGGAATTTCTGTATACAACGAAGTAACATCTAGAGTGGCTAGAAGATGTGTGTTTTCTTGAAACTCCATTGTGCTCAATTTGATCAAAAAATCAGTGGTGTCTTTGATGAACGATTTAACCTCTTGCATGAAGGGTTTGAGGAAGAAGTCTACGAATTTTGAGATTGATTCAGTCAAAGACTCACAGCCCGAGACTATAGGACGACCCGGGGGATTGTGTTCATTTTTATGTACTTTAGGGAGTACGTAGAAAATAGGTGTGCGAGGGCTTTTGTTTTTTAGAAATTCATATTCTTTCTTGCCTAGAAAACCTTCATCAAACCCTTTCTGGAGAATGTTGAACAGTTTGCCTTGCAATTCAACCGTTGGATCTTTATTAAGCTTTCTATAGCAAGTTACATTGGATAGTTGTCTCATCACTTCTGCCGTGTAACGTTCAGTGGCCCAGATAACAATAGACCCGCCCTTATCCGCTTGTTTAATTACTATGGATGGGTCATTCCTTAGATCAGTCAAGGCGTCTTTTTGAGATTTTGTCATGTTGAATTTTACTGATCGCCTTTTGTGTTTTTCAGCTTCTGTGATGGCAGACAGAACTACCTTTTCAAATAGTAACACCTCCTTTGGTGTTTTTGATGTTGGTGGGCAAAAGCAGGATTTTTTCCTTAACCCTGTCGTCTCTATGTTCTCCTGTAATGGATTGTCCATGAAGAAGGTAATCAGGCGTATTTTGCGGCAGAATTCGATAAATTCAGCCTTAAGTTTAACAAAGTTGGTTATTGTAGATGGTACGAAAGAAAGGCCCATTTCTAAAACACTACATTCATCAGATGTCAGAATTTTGTCAGAGAGATTAAAGATAGACGTAATCTTTGGTTCTCGTGATTTTTGCCGGTCTGTGGTAGTTGCAGTCCTCAGTTTTTGTAGTTCTGACGTCTCGTGGACATTTCCCATGGTTGGTTGGCGAATCTGGATCTGCCGCGAGGCTTCCATTGGCCTCGTCCTAAAAAAGACGGTTGTTGAAAGTTCTGTTGTAAATTTGGTTCAAAATTGACACGTCTGCTAGATTCGCCCCTTGTACTAGGGTTATCGTTGTCACTACTCCCTGAAGAAGATGATGTTTCGGAAAAATTGATAAAATTGTACCTAGATCTCCCTTGGTAATCCTGTAGAAATCGTCGTGAGTCAGGTCTTGTGTAAAAATCAATTTGGAGGTAAGGATAAATCTTGTCTAGAGAGAAGTTCTTTTTGTCCTTTTTGAATTTGAGTCCCTTTTGGTTAATTGAATAGTCCTTAAATTCGAGGATCTCCTTATCGACTTTCTCCAGAAGTTCTTTGGCATCTGTAATCAATTGGTTATTTTTAATTTCGTTCTCAAGCACCACGATTTCTTCCAATTGTTGTTTTGACAGTCTTTGTGCTGTTTCGACGGTGAGGACCATGAGGTCCCTACTGCATTTTGTTTCAATTTGACTGAAACCCTTTTTATAAGTTGGATCCCCTGTGAAAATCACCGGGACGTTACGTATTTGGAGTCCACCCGGGATGGTACCTGCCCTCAGATGTTCAATTAGAAAATGACCGTGTAGATCAGTCCGTATTTGCTTCTTTTTTAGTCTAACCAGTCTGTCGGATTCGTTATTGATTTTGGCAGTTGTGCTCAAGGCAGCGGAAGAAAATAGTGGAGGGTCATTCAATAGCTTCAGTATATGTTCCTCGCTGTATGCGAAAGTGTCGCTACCTGACATAGTATGTCAAAGAAAAATAAAAATAAAGAAGAAAAGAGTGCAGAGAGGGAAAGATCACCTTAAAATGAAAACCTTTACAATGTGTTTGACCTATGTGAAACACATTCCCCGTGACTTATTTGGAAAACTGCAGGCTACTCCTACTCACTATTCCAAGAGAAAATCAAGTCTAGAAAAAACCTCGCGAGTAAACACCCGCCAGACAACCTTAGGAACAACCTTGGGTTTTGACTTCAAGGCAGCAAGGCCAAGTCAATATATGATTAGAAGAACAAGAGAGTTGCCAGTGCTGCACAAATTAACAACAAAATACTTCAAATGGACTGAACAAAACAGTGCCACTGAAAACCACTTTTTCCGTTTGGTTTTAATCAACAATTTTTAAAGGATCAGTGCTTCATTAACTCATTTTTAAGCACGGTTCAATTTATACAAGAAATAGCAAAAAAACACTCCAATATCAATATATACATTTCCTACATAAATATACACGACACTACTACTAGCATACAAGTGTCACTCATACCATACATTCATACTACTCAATCATACTGTGAGACATATAAGACAAATACTCAAATGACAATTTTGTGACTTTACAAAGAACAAGGGGGGGGCCACCGTGATTTTATTTACAGCCTAACAGTAATTTTTGAAAATAATTAGGTTGAAGTTTATGCGGTTAGCCCACAGCGAAGAGGTCTACGCGTTTCGAATCCCTCAAGTTGTGGGGATTCTCATCAGGACCAGATGCTCACTATAGAGAGAATACAAAAAAGCTAAATTAGACCAATATACCCTTGTGCACTATACTTTCCTCAACGCCAACCTTGTGCCAGAATCTTACCTTGCAACCAATGCAACCCGAAGGGAGACTAGCGAGTGTGGAGTATAGACCTTTTCAAGAGAGACCTTTAGAAAGACAGAAGAGGGTGGATTTGAATTACTTAAAATGTCGCATAAAGCGCTGGTATGTGTGATGGCTCTATTAGTCCAAAATCATATCTTACTTGACAGTCTGTTGATGTCGTGTATCTTGCTGCTGGCGTGCCTTCGGACTGAATGCCGGCAGTTGCCAGAAGTGATTTGAGTGTCGGAGAAGCTTCAATTGTCGTCTGCAAAAGGTGAATTGAAAGCAGAGTATAGTGATTGCGATGTGATCGCACACACAAGTTCGTGAGAGCCTCGTGCAAAGATCAATTGAAAGCAGAGTGTAGTGATTGCGACGTGGTCGCACACACAAGCTCGTGAGAGCCTCGTACAAATATTCTCTTACCTTCCGAGTTAGTTCAACGCCAATTTAAACGAAGCAGCCGTCGTCCGTGTTAGTACCGCCAATGCAGGTATGGTTCATAGTGCGCCGGAAGGAATCCTCTTTTAAACTTCCTTTGGTCGCGAACGGAGTCTGGGAAATTTAGTTTAGTCACAGCCCAGTAAATTGGCGGACTGCTAAATGAAGCAGTAATAGAGCCACGATATGAGGGCTCTATCTTCGGTCTCAGGCGGGGTCAGAGAAGTGTAACTTTATTCGCAACAAGGCGCATCCAGGTGGTGGAGGACTGTTTATTCAAGCGGTGATTGTGTTACTAAGACTCCTGGGATTTGTAGTTTGACAATGCGTTGTATACAGCTTTATTGATAAACCACTCGACATGCCAAAGAATATACAAGTACAATACTGAATGATGCGGTCAGGCTGAGAAGGGAATAGCATGATTGACCTTATTTTGCAGGACAACAGGAAACTGGAGATGTTATCACCGGCGTGGATTTAAAGGTTGAAAATCTCAGACATTTCATTCAATCCTTCTACGGATGTATTGAATTTGATTATCAACATCGCTTCCCTTTTCAATAGTTTGGCATCTAAATCCCCTCCTCTGATATCTGGTGTGACTTTCGAAATTACAGTCCATTTGACATCAGCTTCTACATGGTTGTTAAGGCGCCAATGGTTGACCAAAGGGTTGAGCTTGGCAGATCAACAGTTTTCCGTAATTAGGAGGGCCCCTGCTTGCCCTGCATTCAGAAAAATTACACCGACTTTCCGACGGAGTAGGGGCAGTCAGAGTGAGGGCATCAGACGGCCCACCCTATTTAGTCTGCATAGTCTGATGGAATTTTTTTTCATTTCTTGGGGTTTCAAACTTAAAAAATAATATTTTACCCCATACCCTGGGTGAAAACTCCTAGGCATTGGAGGGCATTATTGTTTGCTTTACAGACACAAACTGCCGCTTTGGAGGTTTGTTTCTGAAAAACAAATATTTATGCTTTTATGACAAAATGCCGAAAGAAAGTATGTTGATGATGAAAAACTAAGAGGCAAATTTACAAGCCCCTTGCGACACTTTTACGTCGCCGTTGCATCACTTCTGTGATGCAGCAGCGGTGTAAACCATGCACCACGTTGCGCCTTATTTACAACGTGACGCATCTAGGGAGATGCGTCACGTTGTAAAGCCCTGCGCTACATGAAACCTGCGTTAGGTTTCTTGTGAGCGTTCCTGCGCAGGTTGGCGTTCTGTCGCAGGAACGCCTCGTAAAAGTGACGCAGTGAAATCTACAAGATTTCAGTGAGTCACTTTTCCATCCATGTTGCATCAAATCCCTGCGCCTGCTTGAAGCAGGCGTAAGGAGTGACAAAGCATGTTAGGCATAGGACGCCCCCGAGCATTGCTGGAGTTGCTTTGCGCTTGCGATACGACTCCAGCAGTGTGCCGCCCTTACACCATCAGATGCAACATGCATCGCCCTATCCTTGCGTCATGGTGCGGCGCATTGTAAATGCGAAACATTTGTGTTGGCGCAGGGAGGGAATTGCATGTCTCATCTTTTCTGGCACATCCCTGCTGATTTGCAGAGATGCGCCAGAACTCGTAAATCTGCTCCAGCATGTTTGGTGTGTGCCCATCATAAACATGACATATGTGCACAAATCTTTTTGTGCCTTCACACGAGGCACAAATGAAGGCACCGAGATCACTGCAAGGCCAACTGTCATCTCCTAATTTGGGTGGTGGCATTCCAGTTGCAGTAGCGGCTGCTACCGGACTTGGGTGGTGAGATGGGGGGGCAGGGGTTTAGATGGGGAAATGAAAAAGATAAAATAAAAATAAAACACTTAACTGGCTACGGCCGGTGTTGTCGCCGACTCTTCTCCAATCCTCTTCATCGTCTTGTCTTCTTCCTGTCTGGAGTCAGGCAGCAGGAAGCACCTGGGCTCCCAAGCTCCCCTGACCAATCACAACGCTGAAATGCAGCGTTGTGATTTGTCTGAGCGATGTAGTTTGGTGCTCAGACAAAGCTTGGGAGCCTGGGGCATGTTCTCCAACCAGGCTGTAATGCAGCCTGGATGGAGAACATGGCAAGTGCACATGACTGTTTGGCCGGTCCCAGAGGGCTGGTCAAAACGTCATGCACAGTTGGAGTGCCTTCACTTCTCCCCCTGCAGTGCTCTGGCGTCACAGGGACCAGCCCCACCCCCAGGAAACAACGGAGCCACAGCAGTAGGAAAAAGTCGTGCTATTATCATTTGTTTTTCTTTTTTTCACTGCTCTTAAAGCAGTGGAGTAACGCTCCTCCGCCTTAGCGAAGGAGCCGCCACAGTGGGAGTGGTGAAGGAGATGACCTCCGCCACCCCGTCAGACAGAAGACGGCCCACCAAAGTCTACATTGGTGCCATGGCTTTTTATATACAAAGACAGTTAATACGGAGCAAGATTTAGGAGAGCTGATTTTGTTACATAAAATAGTAGTCTAGAAAAAACTGATATTTTGAATGTAACCTCATTTCTTTCTGCCTGAGATTCTCCACAGAGTAAATTGCACCCTTCTGCTGACCAGGTGTTGCCATGTATTGCTGATTAATACAGTATAACTAATCGACTACTGCAGTATTTATCAAAGACAAAATTACATAAAATGCTTCCTAAGTTAGACACAGGTTCGAATTCTGCTTTTATAAACATTATGAAACTTTCCAGAAAACTACTTTCCCGAAGGATTCTCTGCAGCTGTTAAAATACACGCAAAGGTACCAATGCCAGAGTAAGCAAAGCTAAGTGAAATGGTGAGTATTTTTGACCAACATCCACAGCAAGAAAACATTAAATGTATGCCTTCTTCTTTAACACATCTGCCTTGTGTGTTGAAAATGGTATGTTTTCCCTGGTCAGCAGTTTTCACAAAACAAATTAAACAAAGAAAGAGGAAGTCGCATCCTATGTATACTCATCTCATTGGTGCAATAAAGAAATGATCATTCTCCTTAGTTATAATCCACCAAATCCTGAGCCACATGAGGAACGACACTTGTAACAGCCAATAGCCGAGGAGCGCTGAGCTCAATGCCCTTTTCTGCATAGATTGCATAAGCTTAATGAGACAGTTAAAATTGTCCCTACGCTATCTAAAAAAATAACAACAAACAGACATCAGTAAGTAGCCGCGTGCTCATCATCTTCGACCACCAGTTACTCTTCAATGCATAAATAAACCCGATTTCAACTCCATTGCCAAACGATCACTGTCCTTAACTACACTTGCAAAAAGAGTGATGGTCTCTGGATATTAGCTGCCCAGGACTACTGTAATCGAAAGAATGACAAACTGAGAGATGGGCATCGCCAGCAGCTTTTGTCAAAGATCAAGTAAGTTCTGTCCTTGAACCCTGAAGTTCCTAATATGGCTCCTAGTGGAACAAGGCATCCATGTAACGCACCGTGTTTCAAACACAGACCAGTGCCCACATCACCCACCTAACAAATCCATCGAAGTTACATTCAAATGAACCACCACATACCCCAATCCTTCTGGAAATTATCGAGAGGAAGCCATACAAGGGTGAACAATGTTGTCAGATATTTCGTAGGCTGTGTAAGCACTACAAGATTTCGGTGACTGAGAACCACTATGGCTACAAGTTCTAAAATATTTCAGAAAAAATATAAAGTTTTGATCATCTGTGAGTAAAAAGATGTCATTAGAGCAAACCAGATACTTAAGTATATTAACTAAGGGGCATATTTTTAAGCCCATTGCGCCGCCGGTGCATCACTTTTTGTGACGCACCGGCGGCACAGTGTGGTGCGCCATATTTACAAGGACACATAAAGACACCCTGCATGGCTTTTCGTACCATTGTAAATACAACCCCTTTTCACGCACTTTGCATGAAAGGGGCGTTCCATGGGTGTTGCTTTGGGTGTTCCCAAGCAACACCCATGCATTACCTCCTCGTTAGTCTTCCTCGCCACATGACTAACAAAGTGAGCTTCAGCTCCACACCAGAACCCTCCAAAGCAAAAAAAGTCAGCCTCCCATGCCTCCCATCCCTTCCCAATATGGCCGACCCAGTTACACCTATGACCTCTATAAGAGGTGGGCCGGCCCAACCCATCAGCCTGTTTTTTTAGTTCTGCGCTGCAGATTCTCCAGAGCGTCTGATCAGGTAAGTTGGGCTAAGGTCCTGCTCCAGCAGGTCCCAGTGCCCTGGGGGGGAGGCCCTGCTCCAGCGGGCTCACACTCTGGTTCCCCCACCTTCTGGCCCTCGCACTGTCCGGTTGGGTTGACAGCCCGGCTCTAGCGGGCTCTGGGCAGGCTTTTGGGCTACCTGCGCCCCCTCCATTTTGTGGCTTTCTGCCCTGCTTTAGCGGGCTCTGTGATTTGGGCTCTGCTGTCACCTTTGGGGCGGTTGGCGGGGTGTGCTTTCGTTTCCCGGGTGGTTGCTCTCACTGCTTCTCCAGTTGGGAAAAGAGTCATTCTGGCCTAGTGGTTCAGGTATTAGCCTCTTACTCTAAAGATTAGGTGTTCGACCCTGGTATTTCAGTGTCACCGGGCAGTCTAAAGGATGGTATTTCCTGCCAGTCGGTCTACAGTAGGGGCAATGGTATTTCCTTCTGCTGAGGTTGGGAAATATTTTTTATGTCTGGCTCTACCTAAATTACTGTGGTCGGGTGCATACTTTCACGTACTCTCCCTGTGCGTTCTCCCCGTGCCTGCTCGCTCGCTTGCCACTGCTTTTCGGGTACGGGGTTTCCTCTGTCTGAGGCCCCGTGGGTTTCGCTGCTCGTTCCCTGTGGCTTCTGTCCTCTTCGGGCTGCTGTGGGGATTTTCCGGTCCCTCTTGCACTTGGGATGGTGGGGGTTTTCCTCGCTTTCATGGCATCCCCTGGGGAGTTTTGTTGCTGCCAAGTTCACGGCCGCGCCCCCTTGTCCCTGTCTCCCCAACTTACCTTTGGTTTGCGGGGGTCTGCTGCGCGGCGGGTGCCGTTTCCCATGCAGCTGGTACTTCCCGAAGCCTCCGTGGGTTGTGGCCGTGCTGTTTCGTCCTGGTTTGGTCGTTGGCGGCGTGTGTTCCTCGCTCCGAGGGGCGGGACCTGTCTTCCCCCGTCTTCCCGTTCCGGTACTGCGGTTCCGGCTGGCCGGGCCGCCTTGTTTCCGGCTGCCTTGGCGGTATGCTGTTGCTCCACGTTTGCATGATTTCAGGGTCGGCGGGGAAGCTTCCTTCTGTGAGTGTGCTTTGTTCTTTCTTGGCCCTACGGTTCGGGTATGTGGGGAGTGGCTTATGCTGTGCTGGATCCCAGGGTTTGTGCCTAAGAGTCTCTGTGACCTGATGGTTGGGGTCTGAGACTCTTACTCTCAGGGTTCCGAGTTCAATTCCCATTGATTGAACGCGTCCACGTCCTTTGATTTTGGGCGCATCCCTTGTTCTCTCCGTGCCGGTCTGTGTACTGTGATGTGTGTCCGGTGCTAATGTACGGCGCTCCGTCGGGTTGTGTTCGCTATCTGTTTGTGCTGTTGTGTTCCCCCGCGCCTACTTATGGAGGACATGGGGAGTTGCGTTCTCTATCTCCTGCGACCAGGAGTTCCGGTGCTGTCGTTGATTTGTTTTGGTTCTCAGGGTTTCCTTGCATGCATGTTGGGAGACGTGGGGATGTGGCTCAGTGGTGGTGCATGCCTTGCATGTCTGTGGTCCCGGGTTCATTTGCCGGCGTCTCCAGACTTTTGGGCTATGCTGGTAAAAAGTCTCTGTTCCCTCCCAGCTTTTCGTTCCTGCAGCTGGTGCGGTCTTCCTCGTTGCTGGGGTGCCGTGTTCGGGTCTCGGCGGGGACGCTCGAGGTCTTGTGATCCTGGGCACATCACTGCCTCTCCCTGGTGCTCGTGTGGCATGCTCTGGTGCCTTCGGGTCGGGTTCGCACTCTCTTCTGCTTGGAGGGGAGTGGTTGTTTAAATGCTTTTAAGGATTCGAGGCGTCACACCTTGGTTGTTATGAGTCTGCATTGGCCACCCGTGTCGCTGGTGGACTGGGTTCCAGTCTGGGTACCGGCGCTCGCGGTTCCGTGTCTCTGTGTGCTTCGCTTGATCTTCCCGTGTGGTGGGTCATTGTTGGGGTATCCTCTCTCTGCATTCCGCTGTGGTGGCCTGTGTTCGTGGATCTCATACTTTTCCTTCGTCTGTGGGTGTTGATTGTGGGCCTTGTAGCTGTGGGGCCGCCGGCCTTCCGCCCTGCACGCGCCTGGTCTCATTTTGCGTGCATTGCTTGGCGCAGTTTGGGCCCTTCCGGGTGTTCGCTCGGTCTCTCTTTTCTTCTCGGATCCGTGGGGTGGTTCTCAGTTCCTCTTGTTGGACTGTGTGTTTTTCCATGTATGTGCTGGTTTTTCGCGCATTCTTGGGCTTGTGGCCTGGAGGAGTGTGTGCTTTCCCCTGCCCGGCCTTCACTTCCGGTTTTGGTCCGGCGGTCCTCCCTTCCTGTGTGCCCCTGTCCTCTGCCTGCTCTCTGCTGTTGTACTGGGTCTGTCCTGTTCGGTCCTGGTTGGTGTGGCCTTCGGGGATTCCGGGGGCCGTGGGCGCCTACAGGTCTGATGGGGCGGTCCTCTGTTTGCTCCTGTTCTTCCTTCTCGGGCTGCTTCTGTAGTCTCCGGCTGGGCTTTGGCTTCTGCTCCTGGAGTCTGGCTTTTCTTGCCATGGGCTACGGCGGTGGTGTCCCCTCCTCCGCCTCCTGCTCTGTGGCTCGGCCAGCGCCCCTTGCACTCTCCTCGTCATGTTGTCACAGTTCTTGGCTGGTGCACGTGGTGCGTGTTCGCTTCTCCAGCCTTTTTTCTGTGTGGTCTGGTGGGAGTCTACTTGCCAGTTGTGTTCACTGTTGTATTCCCCCCGCGCGCTTCTGAGCGCTCGTTCTGACTGGTGTTACCTGGTGATATACTTTTCTGGGTAGTATGCTTCAGTTTCTATTGGGTTTGGGACTTGTTCTCCTTCGTGGGGTGTTTGCATGGCATTGTTCTGTTTCTGTCCTGGTTGTCGCCCCGAGTGTGTCGGGTTTGCCCAGTCGTGAGTCCCGTGGTCTCCGTGCCACTGGTTGCATGCATTCCTGGCTGTGTGGGTCCTGTCCCGCATGCTGTGGTTGATCTCCTCCCTTGGGTGGCGATCCCCCTTAGTCTGGTTTTGTGTGGGCCCCCGGCTGGTCGTGACTGCTTTGACGGCCGTGGTGAGGTCCTTCCGTTGGGTGGGCTTTGTGCTTCTTGACCCTGCGTGTCGGCCGGTGCTTGCCCGGTCTGTCTGTTGGTGGTCCTCCCCGTCTGGTTGTTCCGGGTGATCTGGGGGTTTTCTCGGCTACGCCTGTTCCCGTGGGTGTCCCTTCTCTTGCCCCGGTGGCTCCCTTCCCCGCCCGGTCTACCAGTGCGGCCGGTGGTCTTTGTGTTCTGGTCTCCCCTTCCCGGGTGTTGGCGACCTTTTCGGCCTGTGGGGCATGTTGGGTTCCTTGTCTGCGCTGGATCGGGTGATACGCCTTTCTGTTGGCCATTTCTTGGCTTGTTTTCGCCCCTGCCCCGCGGGGGCCTCTTGTTGCTCACCTGGGTGGTTTGTGCGCTGCCTCGTTCTCCGGAGGGGTTTGCGGGCTTGCCTCGGTCTCTTTCTTCTGGTTTGCATTCCCGGTGCTGGTGTTTTCTGCCTTCTTCTCCAGGCTAGCGGCTTTGCACCTGGGCGGGATCTTTGTCCTGTTGGTGGGGCTCGCCTTGGTGCTTCCCGGTTCTGCTCCTGCGGATGGTGGATCTGGGTGTTTTTTTGCTCAGTGGTCCGTGTTGTGCCTCTGTGGGCACCTGCTCGCTCGGGTCTGGGGTTTTGTATCCTGCCGCGGTTTGGCGCTCCCTGTGCGGTTTGGATCCTCTTCTTCTTTGTCACTGGTTTTGGGGCGCTGGGTCCTGCCAGCGCGGGCATGTTCCCTGTGGGTGTTGGCTTTTCTAGGGCTCGTTCCGTCCAGCTCCTCTGTCTTTCTCACCTTTTTCTGGGTTGCTGCCTGCGGCCTTACCCTTGTGTTTGTGTATTTGGCCTCCTGGGTTCTCGCCTCGGCGGCTCATTTGTTGCGTGTGGGACGTTGCAGGGGTGGTTTTGCTTGTCCCCTGCACTGGGCTGTCTCGCTCGTTCATTCTGCATTTCCCTTCCTTCTGGGTTTGTTCTGCTTTCTTGTGCAGGAGGTCCCCTGGTGGGTGTTTGCCTTCCTGTTTGGGGCTTGGCCTTGGTCCTGGTCCTCTTCAGTATCTTTGTTGGGGGGTCGCTTTGTTGCGATTTCCTGCGGCCCCGGGGTCTGTTTTGCCTTGCGCTGGCCAGGGCTCTTTGGTTACTGTGTCACTTCCTTTCGGGGATCCTTTGGAAGGCTATGATCCGTGTCCCGCATGCCTCTCCTTGCTGGTGGGGTTTGGGTGGCCTTCATTTTTTGTTCGGGTGGGGCGCAGTTTTCCTTTCGGTGCCTCCGTCCGTTCTTGCAGCTCTTGCCGGTCTGGGTTAGTTCCATCTGGTTCCTTGGCTTCTGCCCTTGATTGCCTCCGGTCCTGGTGGTTTTGTTGTCTTTTCCCATCCGGTCCTGGGTTTGGGGGGGGTTCGCCTCTGTTTCTTCTGTTCCTTTGGGGCTCCTGTTGCTCATGCTCTGTGTGGGTTTTGCTCCCCTCTCGCTTTGGGCGGGTGTTTGGACCGGCTTGCTGCTTTCTGTTCGGGGACCTGTTTGCGGTTGCTTTTGGCTCCGTGCGGTCTGGTGCCGTTCTTTCTCTGTCCTCCTTCGGTCTTGGTGGGGGCACATTTTTTTGGGTGGCACTTCGGGTTTCGGGGGTCCGGGTTTTCGGGCCTCCCGTTGTCTTTGTGTCCCGGGCTGGTTCTTCCTGCTCGTGGTTGCCTCTCTCTTGGGTGGTTCTTCCGCTCGTCTGGCGTGTTGGGCTTGCCCTCTTCCGTGAGGGTCCCTTTCTGGTCCGTTGGTTTCTTGTGAGTTTCCATGAAGCCGCTTGGCTTTGGTATGTGCTCACTTTGTTAGTCATGTGGCGAGGAAGACTAACAAGGAGGTAATGCCCCGATTACTTACCGGTAATCTTCATTACTCTGAGTATAGTCTTCCTCGCCACATGAGTTCCCATCCCTCCCTCCCTGTCTGGCTATCGGCTTCATGTTTATGCTTGGTAGTTTCAGGCTGATGGGTTGGGCCGGCCCGCCTCTTATAGAGGTCATAGGTGTACTGGGTCGGCCATATTGGGAAGGGATGGGAGGCATGGGAGGCTGAATTTTTTTGCTTTGGAGGGTTCTGGTGTGGAGCTGAAGCTCACTTTGTTAGTCATGTGGTGATGAAGACTATACTCGGAGTAATGAAGATTACCGGTAAGTAATCGGGGGATTCTGCTGCATTTCCAGATTTACAATGATTGGTAAACCCGGGCATGTGTCAGAATCCTACGCCTCCCCATGGGAGGCGTAAGGAGGTGCAATGAGGAGAAATACTTTTATTTTTCCTCATTTTTTCCCCTTTCTCTGTATGCTGCAGCACACATAGAAAGAGGAAAACCCCTCTTGTGGTTGTTTTTGTGCAGGAATGTGTCCCTTCCTGCACAAAAACAATCCTCCCCGCAACGTAGGCACTCTTGCACCATGGTGCAAGGGTGTATGCGTTGGTGCATAGCATTCAATTGAGCGCCAGCACAGGGGAGAGCTCAGGGATATATCATATTGTTGTAAATATGATGTATCCCTTTGCTTCTGAAGTAATGCAGTGCGGCCCAGCCAAATGGCTTGCGGTGCTGCGCTGAGTCACTTTCTTGTAAATATGGCCCTTTCTGTTTAAATGTTTCACTGAGTTAAGAACTTCCTAATGCTATCTGGTGTAACCTTCAGGGTAGCTTGAAGTCCAGCAAGGCAAAATCAGCATTTCATCCTTCCAAGGTTGATACTTTGACTAATATTAAACTGTGTAATAGTGAATTTTTTTTCTTTTACTGAGCTTATGAATGACAGCAATTTCCGTGTCGTACACAAAAAGCGAGAACATTTCTACGATAAAACAAAAATGTGCTCATTGCAGAAAAGTATCCATTAAAAAAAAAATCCAGCTCTATTTACATAATTCTATAACACAAATCATAACCAATAAGAGGACTCCACCGTGTCCCTTTGATTACCCAAATTTGGGTTTTGAGACCTATTGTGTCATGTTTAATGTTAAAGGTCAATTAAGAGGCAGAAGATCAGGCAAGACTGCAGAGTACAATTAGAAGTTAGAGCAACGTAAAATAAAATAACAGATACCGTAGATTAAGTTACTGGCAGCAAGAAGCCTAAAGATAAACTTTCAAATCCGCTTCAACTAACTACCATCTTGCACCACACACTCGAAAAGGGTACCCTTTTGGTACAATGCAGGTAAATACTCGATTATAATTATTTAATAACTCCACAGTAATGCTGGTGATGCAGGAATCACATCACTGCCCTCTGGAACATCACCGGATGTTCACATAAATAATATACGGATTAATTAGCGAAGATGCTGATTCTATAAATTTCATACATTGATTCATGCAGTTATGATAACCAAAAAGCTGGAGCCAAGAGGCACATTATTTAATACGTCATTATTCCAAATAAGTCAATGCAATACATGTTCACAAATCCGAATAATGCATATGATGATCATATTTTCAGTACTGAAAATGAGAGCCTAAAATTTTTTAATGAGAAATGATCTACGGAAATCAGTAATCCTGTTGAGGAGAAGAAACTTTACCCCTGCCCTGGCGCTTTTTCAAAATGTACCCAACCTGGAGACTGAACTGTTTAAATAAAGGATGTCTATGTCAACATTTTGGGAACAAGAAACCAAAAAAGAAACTATAACGAATTAATTCAGCATGTAAAATACACAGGTCCAACAGAGAGAGCAAATGAATAATACTTAAATTCTCAGGATTTAGTCGCATATCAGACTCTTTGTTAAAAATACGTACCAAATTTCAGAAATAAACATTGGAACAGGTCCTGCATGAAGAGTTTCTTAGGTTTGGAATGAGGGGTTACAACAGTTCTGATTTTCAGATAATTAATGACAATTTTGTTGTGATATAAATATATTTTAATCTCTGTTTACGGCCATACGACAAACTCCGGCTTCACTCCTAACTGGTAACTACGCACGAAGGGGCAGATTTATGTTGCACTTGCGCCACTTTTACGCCGCCGTTGCGTCACTTTTGTGACGCAGCAGCGGCGCAAATCCTGCGCCATGGTGCGGGGTATTTACAACGTGACGCATCTGGGAGATGCGTCACGTTGTAAAGCCCTGCGCCACATGTAGGCGTTCCAGGGCAGGTGGGGGCGTTCCGGAGCAGGAACGCCTCCTAAAAGTGGCTGAGTGAAATCTACAAGATTTCACTCAGTCACTTTTAGGCCCATGATGCGTCAAAACCCTGCGCCTGCTTGAAGCAGGCGTAAGGATTGACGCAGCATTGTAAAGATAGGGCCCCCCAGAGCATTGCTGGAGCTGCGTCGTGCTTGCGACGCAACTCCAGCAATGCGCCACTTTTACGGCACAGATGCGTGACGCATCTGTGCCGTTTTTGCCCCATGGTGCGCAGCATTATAAATGCGGCGCATCTTTGGCAACGGCGGCGCAAAAGTGACGCACAGGGCTTATAAATCTGCCCCATTGTTTTCTATACATGGAATTAATTAAGGGGCATATTTATAATAACTGACGCATCCCTGCATATCAGCAGGGATGCGCCAGTTATTTTGCGCCCCAGCTCCGCCACCATGGATGCGCCGCATTTATAATGCGGCGCACCATGGGGCAAAAACGGCACAGATGCGTCACACATCTGTGCCGTAAAAGTGGCGCATTGCTGGAGTAGTGTCCCAAGCGCGACGCAGCTCCAGCAATGCTCTGGGGGGCCCTATCTGCACAATGCTGCGTCAATCCTTACGCCTGCTTCAAGCAGGCACAGGGTTTTGACGCAGCATGGGCTCAAAAGTGACTGAGTGAAATCTTGTAGATTTCACTCAGCCACTTTTAGGAGGCGTTCCTGCGCCGGAACGCCCCCACCTGCCCTGGAACGCCTACATGTGGCGCAGGGCTTTACAACGTGACGCATCTCCCAGATGCGTCACGTTGTAAATACCCCGCACCATGGCGCAGGATTTGCGCCGCTGCTGCGTCACAAAAGTGACGCAACGGCGGCGTAAATGAGGTGCAAGTCAAACATAAATCTGCCCCGTGGAGTGTGGTGGGTTTGGGGGAGAAAGGTCTCGGTTACAGGTAGGAGGCAGCACAATTTCGAAAAGCACTTAACCGCTAACAATTCTGAAAGTGTGCTTACTTGCTCTTGAAATCCTCTACCGCGTCCTGCACGTTTCTCACTTCTGCATCCAGTCTGCTACTCTCTTTTTGCAAGGAATCCATCTGCTTGCGTAAGTTGTTTATGTATGCTTCAAAGAGGGGGCCCGTGTTCGTCTTGGCAGTTTTATGACCCTGCTCCTGCAGAAGGTTCCACTTGGTCTCTAGAACTTTGTTCTGTTGCTCAAGGAATCGAACCTGAAAGCCAGCAACAAATATATGTTAACTGAAAGCGAAATCTAGACCGGTACTGTGGGGAGAAGGTCAGAAGAACAAATGTGACATTGACATGAATATAAAAGAGGAAACATTGATTTTTACAACCTCTTGATGTGACTGGGGATTTAACTACTGCAGATCAATAATAACGTATTTTTTGTACTGTACACTTCACGTATGGTTCACCAAGTACACAACACAAATTAATTCAACATTAAAATTTTAGGGAATGGTTATCTTTCTCTGAGATCAATACTTCGAAAACGTACCTTATCAATAAAAGATGCAAATTTGTTGTTTAGAATTTTGATCTGTTCCCTTTCTTCGGTTCGCACCCTCTGGATATTGGGATCAATCTCCAGGTGGAGCGGTGATAAAAGACTCTGGTTAACAGTGACCTCTTGAATACCACGAGGTGGGCGACCAGGAAACCCTGGCCCCTCACCCAGACGAAAAGCTCCACCACTGAAGGACATTCTTTTGTTACTTCCCAGGTTTAACAGACTTCTGCTACCAAAGTTGCCACATAAATACCCAGCACCTTCACCACTTGCCCCAGATCGAGAAATGCCGACTGAGCTGAAACTGCTACGGCTTCCTGGAATAATATCAGAAGAAGAGCTAAACCCTTTTCTGCTGCCGCCAGATGTAAAGATGGTTTGACGAGTGAAAGCCATGATATGATGTAAGTGGATCTTGAAAAACCTAAACGAAGCTGAGTTTTTGGACGGGAGCAGAAAGCAGTGAGTCTTAGACGCCTAGATTGTCTCTTTTATCCTCCAGAACCAGTGGGTTTGGTCAAGGAGAGAAGGCTGTGTTCATTTACATCCATTAATGGGCTTGATATTGCTGGCAGCTCTTTAAACAGAGGCCTCTTCAGCAAACTTGCAATGGTGCAAGGCAAAAATACACATTCTTGGCCGACAGAGCAACTTGGAAATAATTATCAGCCTGCAGCCATTTCTTCTAATTTAGGCTTCTAGGTAACAATGCTTCTTTGTGTATTTAATGTGGTTGGGAATTTCTTGATAAAAGCACAAGTTGCTGCAACAGTCCTCATTTTATGGGACTCGTCGTACTGTTCAGAATATCAATAATTGATCTTTAGCAGTTGCAACTAGTTAGTGCATATCCTTGCTTTCGCAGAGAACGGTAACTTTTGAGACATGCCAATCTGGGACACCCATAACACTAGCTGTGACGTTTCCATTTTAGAAGTTCGGTTTTGCATCATTCCGCAGAAAACATTTTAATGTAAATCATTTTAAATTAGCGCAAGAATACTTGGCGTTGGACTCACCATGCTGTTCTTAATCAGACAGATATGCCACAACAATAAATGTAGTTAACCAACACAACACAGAAGATTGCCATGGCTGACAAGTAACTGAACACAATAATTATTAGCTGTCCGTCAGCCTGATAAATCGCCACATTTTCTGCAGTTCAACGTCCTGATGCTGTGGACATTCATACTGTATGTAAAATTCTGGTCTATTACTGTAACTTGTTTTTCACATTTGTATTGAATGCCACTATCCTCTGCTAATTTCCAGACAATTGTAGCGTTGTTTGACGTCCTCTCCATGCTGTGGACACGATTAAGAAATATATTTATTACTTGAGATCTTTCCAAATCTTCCTGTTATACAAAAAACATTTTTAATAACATTGTTTTTCCAGTCCTGAATGTAAAATAAACCTATGGCCTGATTTCTGACAGAATAAAGCATCGTGCAGTTTGTCGTGTCTATGAAGAAGTGTGTATGGTGATCTGCCATGCTTTTTGGTTCTAAACCATTGTCGGGTTGTATAGGCACCAAGTAGAAGTTGTATCAGTTTCCGGGCTTCCTATCATCCGTGTCAGAATGTCACATGACTATTGCCTTTTCATTTGAATATGCAATGTAATGTAGTGAACAGGCTGCAGGCATTGGAGTGCAGAGAGATGGTTTGAAATCAATATTAGCACATTTCATGAACACTGTGACAGTTCCCATTCCATCTTTTCTATTTCCATCGTTTGGTACTAGAATACTCTACTATTTCTATTCAGTGCCTATTTTGTGACTCTACTATCACTTCATAGAAAGTGTGCATTTTTAAAGACGTGTAGAAATATTTGAATTATGTTGGCTACTGTCTAATATGACATGTCTTTGTTTTTTTAAATGCTGGTTACCTATAACCAATATTAATAATCGAGATGATGCGTTTGTCGCCATGATTGTTTAGTCTTTTTAATGCTTAAGTGTCTGAAAGTAGTACGTTTGTTTGCATAATATAATATAAAATCATCAATCAGATACTATAAACACACAGGTATCAAACATAGTCAGAGGGGTACTTTGCGCTAGTACTACTGCGCCAGTGGTCATGCCAGTTTGCGGTACCAACCAGGCGCAGTCTGAGGCAACATCAGGGACAGAGAGAAGAAGTGGTCTCCAGCCTGTCCCTATTTATTTTCCAGCGCTCAACAAGCTGTGATAGAGAATAGCTAACTTGCCATATAATAACGAAAATGCAGGTATGCTCTGCAATCCTTCTTGAGCAACTCGAACCAAGGCTTGCTATTTACTACTTTAGCTAAAATTAGCATAGCTCTCATGTAGGAAGCTGGCTCTGTATATACTATGTCCAAATAAGGTATAGTGTGCATAGAGTGCAGTGTATCCCCAGAGGCTTACAGAGGCTAAAGTAGATAATACTAATGCTTTCTTTTGTGGTATTGTGGGAGAGCAGCTAGGCTTATCAGAGGGCTTTGTTAAGCATTTCTTGAACACACTCAGGCAAGAAATGATTACACACACTTAATCTGAGATCAATTGTTTGTAAAAATATTACTTTTTGTATGTTTATTACTTAGAGCCAAAGATACTTTGTTGCAGTAAAATACATTTTGTAAAATCACAATTTTTAAGTAAAAAAAGTGGACACTTTTGGACTGCAAGACTCGTGGGGATGTGGCGATGGCAGTCTCCCGACGGCCCTATTACAATAAGGGCAGTCGGACCGCCATTGCCACGCCCCTGGCGATGTTGCAACAGCCAAGAGGCAGTAACATGCTTGGCAGAACCGCCGCTGTCCTGCTAAGCATATTACAAGTTAGTTACCTTTCCAACACGGTTGAAAACCATGACAGAGAGGAAACAAAGGGGGCCCTATAGGGTCTCTTGGTGTCTCACACCCTGTGGATGCACACCCGTTTCTGCACGGCATGGACTTTACATTCCATTCCGTGCGGGAACTGCTTTTGGTATTCCCATTGTGATGCCCATCTTCAGAGGCATCACCGTGGGAATGTAAATAAAAGCCCACCAGACAGGAGGAAAACCCTAATCTGGCGGGTGGCCTAACCATGGCTTTCACGGTGCGGCATGAGGACCAACACAGCGCGGCACCACCAAAATCATAATCAGGCCCATAGTGAATATCTCTAACAGTTCAATGTTAACAAATGGAAGAAAAACAATGTTGTAATTTCACAGGTAAGTACACAACTTACAATTCCAATCTTTGGGTTTGTGGACCAACACTGAGCAAGGTTCAGATAAATGTAGAGACTGCACCACCGGTGGCACTGGGTCAGCCGGGTGCAGAAGTCAAACTCAGTCACCGGGGCCCAATGTTATTCAATGGAGTCTGGGGGCATGCAAAAGGTGCTGGTTTCATGGAGGTAAAATCGGAGTTGGGGGTCAATCTCCTGGGGATAGGACCAACACTGGGAGGGGGGACACAAGGTAGCACCAAGCACACACCCTCAGCGATAGAGAGGCGGCTGGGTGCAGAGTGCCAACACAGCGTTGGGCGCCTAATGCAAAGCAATGGAGACAGAAGATTTCGAACAAAAGCTGCAGGTTCGGACCAGAAAGCTGGATAAAGAGAACACGTGGCTCTGGAGGTAAGCTGGGATGTTGAGGGGCACCTGGGGACTACGGGTACAGGGGTGTCCTTTTAGGTCAGAAGATCCTTCCCGGAGCTGGTCGCGGTTACAGGACCCTTTGAGGTGAGGCTGCAGGCGTCGTTATGGAGTCCAGGAGAGGTCATTCTGGGGTGGACTTGAGTTCAGGACTGCTAGAGAACCTTCTTAGGACCAATGGGCAGCTTTGACTCGGGCCGGAGGCATCGGGTGCAGAGGTAGGTCTGGTTTTGCAGTTCAGCAGGGCACTGGAACCCTTCTTGTTGGTCTCTTTGTGGACACGGCTATTGCCCGTGGGAGTTCATGGTCTTTAGGTCTTGGTCTTTAGGGAAGGCAGGCAGTCCTCCCAGGTTTGTGGAGGTTGCTGGGCCTGCAGCACTAGTCGCTTTTTCGCACAGGTTTCTTTGAGGGCTGCATACAGTTTGGTCAGGCTGGGGCCAAGTCAGCTTTGATCTGGAGTCTTCTCTGCTGGTACGGCTCTTTGGTCCTGCTTCTTCTTTAGGTCACCAGGAATCTGAATTCCTTGGTTCAGGCCTGCCCCTAAAGTGCTAAACGTTAGGGGGGTTACAGGAGTAACAGGTAGTAGCCAATGGGCTACTTACCTTTTATGTGTTTACTCCCTGGGGGGAGGTGAACACATCCCTAATCCTATTGGTCTAAATCCTTCAAAACAATATGGAGGATTTTCAAAGGAGTGGGTTACTTCAGATCAGGACACCTTAGGGGTGGCCCTAGCTGAGAGAGCACACACCTCTCCTGCTTACTAATTTTCCCACCGACCTTGCTGCCAATAGTGGGGCTTGGTCAGGGGGATGGGAATTTTCACTAGCTTGAGAGGTCCTTGCTACCATAACAAAGGGCAGGAGGCCTTTGAGGCTCACCACCCTTGATTGTGGTTCCTGGCTGGGGGTAGGTGTGAAGCACCTCCACCCAGATCAGGCTTTGTTTCTGACCCACAAGAGCAACAAGCTCCAGGAGGTCAGAAACACATTTGTAAGTGGCAAGCTGGTGCAGACCAGTCAGAGAAACACTATTAGTTTGGTAGCTTTTTAGGTGGCACCTCTGAGGTGCAGCTGAGTGCAGTTATTAATGAATCTATCATTGGCATCACTGTGAGCCCATTGATCTGAGATGTTTGGTACCCAACATCTTGGAATTCAGTAAAGTCATCATGGAGCTGTGGAACTTGTAATGACAAGCTCCTAGCCCATGTACTCGGTATGGCTTCACTCTGCACTTATAAAGTCTAAGAATGGACATAGACACTATAGGGGCATGTCTGCTCATGCAGTTATGCCCTTATCGGAGGTATAAAGCACCCTGCGTCAGGACTGTGAGGGCTGCTGTAGAGATGACTTGCCTATGCCTCTTGCATAGCTGGCATGCCTGGTACACAGTGATGTGTGCCACGTCAACTCTTCACTTTTAGTTGCACCAAAAGACGCAGGCGGCAGTGGCAGTGTGCATGTGTTTGATGTGGGGTCTCTTATGGTGGCATAATACATGCTGTATCCCTTAGAGACCCTCTATGGTCACAATGCCCTTGGTACCACTAGTACCTTTTACAAGGGTCTTTTACGTGAGCCAGAGGTGTGCCAATTGCGGAAAAAATGGTACAGTTTAGGGAAGAGAACACAGGTGCCTGGTTAGCAGGGAACCAGTACAAATGCAGTTAAAGTTGCATCACATACCAGGCAAAAAGTGGGGTGATACTGCAACAGAACCCAATTTTTCTATACAAGCTCCACCCAACCAACAGGCCAGGAAGCTCAGCCCCAAACTGGGAGAGCCTGCCTAGTGTGTCAGGTGAGGACAAGTAGGGGAAATGGCTGGGTTGTTGCAGGGCCTACTCTGCCTTACATCTTTCTGGTCAAACCACTTCCTCTGGGAAGGTGATCTATCCTGAAGTACACTCTGCTTCTTTAGCTTCCTGCCCCAATCTTTTTATTTTTGGAACAGAGGTATCTACCTCTGCTAACCCTATCTTAGCCAGGGTAATGCCCAGTTTACCCAAAGGGGTCATCCACAACTTGAGCAACCCCTCCATGACCTGTCGGAGCAGGGGCCTCTATCTTTCTTTTGGTCATGGGGTCAAACCACTATGCCAAGGACATTGCAACCATAAAGGCTAACACCCAGCAGAGGCCACTGACAGCTGTCAGTGCCAAGAACCACACCTTTAGCTCTTCACTGATAGGCGAAGGAGCTACTTTACAGGCTTCTTGGTATTCAGGGGTCCTGTCTGCTTCTTTGGAGTGGGAGTCACTATATTCTGTAGTGAACACCCTTCTTTCACTCTCTTATCTCTTAGCTGGGGAGCCACCACCTTAGACTGAACAGCTGCCTGACTAGTCAGGACTTTTTTTGGGGAAGGTGGAGCTTCATCAGGGCCAACTACGGAGTTCGCCCCTACTGGTGTAGAATCTCCTTGGCTCACTGAAACTGTGGATAACAGTTGCCCACCTTTCCTTGACTTTCTATTTTACTTTTGCGGTTTACCTACACAGGTTCAGCCCCTCTCAAGGTTCTTGGGTGAGGCCTGACTGCTGCAGCCCCTCTCTTTAGCTCACACCACCCTCTGGGTGGTCATTCCTGAATAGACAGTCAAGGGGGTGTCTTTACTGACTACCACCTTCCTCCAACTAAGTGTTCCAGCTATTTCTAGGGGCAGTACAGCTACAGGCATGACAGTGACCTCCACTGGGTTAGCCCTTTCTATTCTAGTCTCCCCTGGGATATATAGGTTGGACATTACCAGCTTGTCATGCACAACTGTGACTGGCACAGGTATCTCTCAGGGCAGTGGTTGGGATTCCATTCACCAGTAGGAGGTGGAAGTGTCTTCTTCCCTCTGGAATCTCCAACTCATCTTTTGCCCCCTTTTTCCAGTTAAAGGTTAGGAGGATGTCCTCATCTGAAGAGCCACCCCCATAGGCTACACTGAGAACCCCTGCAGTAATCCTTGGGGTTTTGTTTTTAGGACAGCTAGGGTCCTTGGAGTGGTGTTATGTCTTCTGACAGTTGCAACACCATGCCCTTTTGGATATCAATTCTAACCTTGGTACCCACTTTTGCCTTGTGAGGTGTCTCTGGGCCAACCCTCCTGGTCTGAAATTGTATTTGTAGATAAAAAGGTGTATGTCAAATCTGATAAAATAGAAACAACAGTGTTCCGTAAAAACACAGCAACCAACAGTGTGCTCCACGGCAAGAGTTTCCATTCTGAATTCTTAAAAAAAACATACTGTACGGAGAATTCATCAGGATGAAAAGAAACTGTTCTGAGACCAAAGAGATTAATCTTAAATTCAAAGAGACAAAACAAAGATTTTTACAAATAGGTTATCAATATAAAATTTGGTCACTGAGGTTCAATGTTAGTCAAAGAAGACTGGGGTCATGCAAAGACACATGAGGGTGGGCACTAGGACCTTGCTTAGAACAGAAGGGGAGGTGACTGGAGACCAGACATCACTTACGGTCAGGGAGCAGAGACAGAGAACAGTCTAGGAATACCCACGAGGAGAAGGAGGTGCCTACGCACACTGTGCTGAAGACAAGAATAAAGAAGGCTTTGTGCACCCTTCCCAGACTCCGTATGTCATCCTTTGGTCTGGGGCACAGGGGACAAAACATCTGGTGTCAGAAGGTGGTGAACTGGACCGGGGGACCAGTGCACTGCGACGTGTTCCTGCAGCTGACGAAAAGGCACCAGGAGCCAATCCTGGTTTGCTACAGCAGAACGACATCGGGAACCATATGCATTGCTCTTAGCAATGTCAGGAGCAACCCCGGTCGCGCACCGTGAAGAAGCCAGAACAAGCAAACAAACAAGTGAAAAGTGTCCCACACAATACACCCACGAGAAAGCGTAACAGCCCGAGCCTTCTGCGTCGTTCTCAGATACATACGAGATATTACTGTCTAATATGACATGTCTTTGTTTTTTTAAATGCTGGTTACCTATAACCAATATTAATAATCGAGATGATGTGTTTGTCGCCATGATTGTTTAGTCTTTTTAATGCTTAAGTGTCTGAAAGTAGTACGTTTGTTTGCATAATATAATATACAATCATCAATCAGATACTATAAACACACAGGTATCAAACATAGTCAGAGGGGTACTTTGCGCTAGTACTACTGCGCCAGTGGTCATGCCAGTTTGCGGTACCAACCAGGCGCAGTCTGAGGCAACATCAGGGACAGAGAGAAGAAGTGGTCTCCAGCCTGTCCCTATTTATTTTCCAGCGCTCAACAAGCTGTGATAGAGAATAGCTAACTTGCCATATAATAACGAAAATGCAGGTATGCTCTGCAATCCTTCTTGAGCAACTCGAACCAAGGCTTGCTATTTACTACTTTAGCTAAAATTAGCATAGCTCTCATGTAGGAAGTTGGCTCTGTATATACTATGCCCAAATAAGGTATAGTGTGCATAGAGTGCAGTGTATCCCCAGAGGCTTACAGAGGCTAAAGTAGATAATACTAATGCTTTCTTTTGTGGTATTGTGGGAGAGCAGCTAGGCTTATCAGAGGGCTTTGTTAAGCATTTCTTGAACACACTCAGGCAAGAAATGATTACACACACTTAATCTGAGATCAATTGTTTGTAAAAATATTACTTTTTGTATGTTTATTACTTAGAGCCAAAGATACTTTGTTGCAGTAAAATACATTTTGTAAAATCACAATTTTTAAGTGAAAAAAGTGGACACTTTTGGACTGCAAGACTCGTGGGGATGTGGCGATGGCAGTCTCCCGACGGCCCTATTACAATAAGGGCAGTCGGACCGCCATTGCCACGCCCCTGGCGATGTTGCAACAGTCAAGAGGCAGTAACATGCTTGGCAGAACCGCCGCTGTCCTGCTAAGCATAATACAAGTTAGTTACCTTTCCAACACGGTTGAAAACCATGACAGAGAGGAAACAAATGGGGCCCTATAGGGCTCTTGGTGTCTCACACCCTGTGGATGCACACCAGTTTCTGCACGGCATGGACTTTACATTCCATTCCGTGCGGGAACTGGTTTTGGTATTCCCATTGTGATGCCCATCTTCAGAGGCATCACCGTGGGAATGTAAAAAAAAGCCCACCAGACAGGAGGAAAATCCTAATCTGGCGGGTGGCCTAACCATGGCTTTCACGGTGCGGCATTAGGACCAACACAGCGCGGCACCACCAAAATCATAATCAGGCCCATAGTGAATATCTCTAACAGTTCAATGATAACAAATGGAAGAAAAAAAATGTTGTAATTTCACAGGTAAGTACACAACTTACAATTCCAATCTTTGGGTTTGTGGACCAACACTGAGCAAGGTTCAGATACATGTAGAGACTGCACCACCGGTGGCACTGGGTCAGCCAGGTGCAGAAGTCAAACTCGGTCACCGGGGCCCAATGTTATTCAATGGAGTCTGGGGGCATGCAAAAGGTGCTGGTTTCATGGAGGTAAAATCGGAGTTGGGGGTCAATCTCCTGGGGATAGGACCAACACTGGGGGGGGACACAAGGTAGCACCAAGCACACACCCTCAGCGATAGAGAGGCGGCTGGGTGCAGAGTGCCAACACAGCGTTGGGCGCCTAATGCAAAGCAATGGAGACAGAAGATTTCGAACAAAAGCTGCAGGTTCGGACCAGAAAGCTGGATAAAGAGAACACGTGGCTCTGGAGGTAAGCTGGGATGTTGAGGGGCACCTGGGGACTACGGGTGCAGGGGTGTCCTTTTAGGTCAGAAGATCCTTCCCGGAGCTGGTCGCGGTTACGGGACCCTTCGAGGTGAGGCTGCAGGCATCGTTATGGAGTCCAGGAGAGGTCATTCTGGGGTGGACTTGAGTTCAGGACTGCTAGAGAACCTTCTTAGGACCAATGGGCATCGGGTGCAGAGGTAGGTCTGGTTTTGCAGTTCAGCAGGGCACTGGAACCCTTCTTGTTGGTCTCTTTGTGGACACGGCTATTGCCCGTGGGAGTTCATGGTCTTTAGGTCTTGGTCTTTAGGGAAGGCAGGCAGTCCTCCCAGGTTTGTGGAGGTTGCTGGGCCTGCAGCACTAGTCGCTTTTTCGCACAGGTTTCTTTGAGGGCTGCATACAGTTTGGTCGGGCTGGGGCCAAGTCAGCTTTGGTCTGGAGTCTTCTCTGCTGGTACGGCTCTTTGGTCCTGCTTCTTCTTTAGGTCACCAGGAATCTGAATTCCTTGGTTCAGGCATGCCCCTAAAGTGCTAAACGTTAGGGGGGGTTACAGAAGTAACAGGTAGTAGCCAATGGGCTACTTACCTTCTATGGGGCAGATTTATGACTTCTGGCGCATCTCTGCAGAGATGCGCCAGAAGAGTTGCGACGCATCTGCCCACCCGTGCGCCACCACTGATGCGCCGCATTTATAATGTGGCGCACCGTGGCACTCGGATGGGCAGATGCGTGACGCATCCCCTGTCAGAAAGGCGGCGCATTGCTGGAGTTGCGTCGCAAGCACGACGCAGCTCCAGCAAGGCTCGGGGGTGCCCTATCCCTAACATGCTGCGTCAATCCTTACGCCTGCTTCACGCAGGCGCAGGGTTTTGACGCAGCATGGCCTTAAAAGTGACTGAGTGAAATCTTGTAGATTTCACTCAGCCACTTTTAGGAGGCGTCCCTGCGCTGGAACGCCCCCCCCCTGCGCCAGAACGCCTGCTTCTGGCGCAGGGCTTTACAACGTGACACATCTCCCAGATGCGTCACGTTGTAGATACCCCGCAGCATGGCGCTGGTTTTGCGCCGCCGCTGCGTCACAAAGGTGACGCAACGGCGGCGTAAAACAGGCGCAAGGGGCTTGTAAATCTGCCCCTATGTGTTTACTCCCTGGGGGGAGGTGAACACATCCCTAATACTATTGGTCTAAATCCTTCAAAACAATATGGAGGATTTTCAAAGGAGTGGGTTACTTCAGATCAGGACACCTTAGGGGTGGCCCTAGCTGAGAGAGCACACACCTCTCCTGCTTACTAATTTTCCCACCGACCTTGCTGCCAATAGTGGGGCTTGGTCAGGGGGATGGGAATTTTCACTAGCTAGAGAGGTCCTTGCTACCATAACAAAGGGCAGGAGGCCTTTGAGGCTCACCACCCTTGATTGTGGTTCCTGGCTGGGGGTAGGTGTGAAGCACCTCCACCCAGATCAGGCTTTGTTTCTGACCCACAAGAGCAACAAGCTCCAGGAGGTCAGAAACACATTTGTAAGTGGCAAGCTGGTGCAGACCAGTCAGAGAAACACTATTAGTTTGGTAGCTTTTTAGGTGGCACCTCTGAGGTGCAGCTGAGTGCAGTTATTAATGAATCTATCATTGGCATCACTGTGAGCCCATTAATCTGAGATGTTTGGTACCCAACATCTTGGAATTCAGTAAAGTCATCATGGAGCTGTGGAACTTGTAATGACAAGCTCCTAGCCCATGTACTCGGTATGGCTTCACTCTGCACTTATAAAGTCTAAGAATGGACATAGACACTATAGGGGCATGTCTGCTCATGCAGTTATGCCCTTATCGGAGGTATAAAGCACCCTGCGTCAGGACTGTGAGGGCTGCTGTAGAGATGACTTGCCTATGCCTCTTGCATAGCTGGCATGCCTGGTACACAGTGATGTGTGCCACGTCAACTCTTCACTTTTAGTTGCACCAAAAGACGCAGGCGGCAGTGGCAGTGTGCATGTGTTTGATGTGGGGTCTCTTATGGTGGCATAATACATGCTGTATCCCTTAGAGACCCTCTATGGTCACAATGCCCTTGGTACCACTAGTACCCTTTACAAGGGTCTTTTACGTGAGCCAGAGGTGTGCCAATTGCGGAAAAAATGGTACAGTTTAGGGAAGAGAACACAGGTGCCTGGTTAGCAGGGAACCAGTACAAATGCAGTTAAAGTTGCATCACATACCAGGCAAAAAGTGGGGTGATACTGCAACAGAACCCAATTTTTCTATCCAAGCTCCACCCAACCAACAGGCCAGGAAGCTCAGCCCCAAACTGGGAGAGCCTGCCTAGTCTGTCAGGTGAGGACAAGTAGGGGAAATGGCTGGGTTGTTGCAGGGCCTACTCTGCCTTACATCTTTCTGGTCAAACCACTTCCTCTGGGAAGGTGACCTATCCTGAAGTACACTCTGTTTCTTTAGCTTCCTGCCCCAATCTTTTTATTTTTGGAACAGAGGTATCTACCTCTGCTAACCCTATCTTAGCCAGGGTAATGCCCAGTTTACCCAAAGGGGTCATCCACAACTTGAGCAACCCCTCCATGACCTGTAGGAGCAGGGGCCTCTATCTTTCTTTTGGTCATGGGGTCAAACCACTATGCCAAGGACATTGCAACCATAAAGGCTAACACCCAGCAGAGGCCACTGACAGCTGTCAGTGCCAAGAACCACACCTTTAGCTCTTCACTGATAGGCGAAGGAGCTACTTTACGGGCTTCTTGGTATTCAGGGGTCCTGTCTGCTTCTTTGGAGTGGGAGTCACTATATTCTGTAGTGAACACCCTTCTTTCACTCTCTTATCTCTTAGCTGGGGAGCCACCACCTTAGACTGAACAGCTGCCTGACTAGTCAGGACTTTTTGTGGGGCAGGTGGAGCTTCATCAGGGCCAACTACGGAGTTCGCCCCTACTGGTGTAGAATCTCCTTGGCTCACTGAAACTGTGGATAACAGTTGCCCACCTTTCCTTGACTTTCTATTTTACTTTTGCGGTTTACCTACACTAGTTGCAGGTTCAGCCCCTCTCAAGGTTCTTGGGTGAGGCCTGACTGCTGCAGCCCCTCTATTTAGCTCACACCACCCTCTGGGTGGTCATTCCTGAAGAGACAGTCAAGGGGGTGTCTTTACTGACTACCACCTTCCTCCAACTAAGTGTCCCAGCTATTTCTAGGGGCAGTACAGCTACAGGCATTACAGTGACCTCCACTGGGTTAGCCCTTTCTATTCTAGTCTCCCCTGGGATATATAGGTTGGACAGGACCAGCTAGTCATGCACAACTGTGACTGGCACAGGTATCTCTCAGGGCAGTGGTTGGGATTCCATTCACCAGTAGGTGGTGGAAGTGTCTTCTTCCCTCTGGAATCTCCAACTCATCTTTTGCCCCCTTTTTCCAGTTAAAGGTTAGGAGGATGTCCTCATCTGAAGAGCCGCCCCCATAGGCTACACTGACAACCCCTGCAGTAATCCTTGGGGTATTGTTTTTAGGACAGCTAGGGTCCTTGGAGTGGTGTTTTGTCTTCTGACAGTTGCAACACCATGCCCTTTTGGATATCAATTCTAACCTTGGTACCCACTTTTGCCTTGTGAGGTGTCTCTGGGCCAACCCTCCTGGTCTGAAATTGTATTTGTAGATAAAAAGGTGTATGTCAAATCTGATAAAATAGAAACAACAGTGTTCCGTAAAAGCACAGCAACCAACAGTGTGCTCCACGGCAAGAGTTTCCATTCTGAATTCTTAAAAAAAACATACTGTACGGAGAATTCATCAGGATGAAAAGAAACTGTTCTGAGACCAAAGAGATTATTCTTAAATTCAAAGAGACAAAACAAAGATTTTTACAAATAGGTTATCAATATAGGACCAACACAGGGCAAGGGTATTATAAATGTAAAGACTGCACCACCAGCCGCACTGGGGCGGCTGTGTGCAGAGGTCAAATTTGGTCACTGAGGTTCAATGTTAGTCAAAGAAGACTGGGGTCATGCAAAGACACATGAGGGTGGGCACTAGGACCTTGCTTCGAACAGAAGGGGAGGTGACTGGAGACCAGACATCATTTACGGTCAGGGAGCAGAGACCGAGAACAGTCTAGGAATACCCACGAGGAGAAGGAGGTGCCTACGCACACTGTGCTGAAGACAAGAATAAAGAAGGCTTTGTGCACCCTTCCCAGACTCCGTATGTCATCCTTTGGTCTGGGGCACAGGGGACAAAACATCTGGTGTCAGAAGGTGGTGAACTGGACCGGGGGACCAGTGCACTGCGACATGTTCCTGCAGCTGACGAAAAGGCACCAGGAGCCAATCCTGGTTTGCTACAGCAGAACGACATCGGGAACCATATGCATTGCTCTTAGCAATGTCAGGAGCAACCCCGGTCGCGCACCGTGAAGAAGCCAGAACAAGCAAACAAACAAGTGGTAAGTGTCCCACCCAACACACCCACGAGAAAGCGTAACAGCCCGAGCCTTCTGCGTCGTTCTCAGATACATACGAGATATTACTGTCTAATATGACATGTCTTTGTTTTTTTAAATGCTGGTTACCTATAACCAATATTAATAATCGAGATGATGCGTTTGTCGCCATGATTGTTTAGTTTTTTTAATGCTTAAGTTTCTGAAAGTAGTACGTTTGTTTGCATAATATAATATAAAATCATCAATCAGATACTATAAACACACAGGTATCAAACATAGTCAGAGGGGTACTTTGCGCTAGTACTACTGCGCCAGTGGTCATGCCAGTTTGCGGTACCAACCAGGCGCAGTCTGAGGCAACATCAGGGACAGAGAGAAGAAGTGGTCTCCAGCCTGTCCCTATTTATTTTCCAGCGCTCAACAAGCTGTGATAGAGAATAGCTAACTTGCCATATAATAACGAAAATGCAGGTATGCTCTGCAATCCTTCTTGAGCAACTCGAACCAAGGCTTGCTATTTACTACTTTAGCTAAAATTAGCATAGCTCTCATGTAGGGAGTTGGCTCTGTATATACTATGCCCAAATAAGGTATAGTGTGCATAGAGTGCAGTGTATCCCCAGAGGCTTACAGAGGCTAAAGTAGATAATACTAATGCTTTCTTTTGTGGTATTGTGGGAGAGCAGCTAGGCTTATCAGAGGGCTTTGTTAAGCATTTCTTGAACACACTCAGGCAAGAAATGATTACACACACTTAATATGAGATCAATTGTTTGTAAAAATATTACTTTTTGTATGTTTATTACTTAGAGCCAAAGATACTTTGTTGCAGTAAAATACATTTTGTAAAATCACAATTTTTAAGTAAAAAAAGTGGACACTTTTGGACTGCAAGACTCGTGGGGATGTGGCGATGGCAGTCTCCCGACGGCCCTATTACAATAAGGGCAGTCGGACCGCCATTGCCACGACCCTGGCGATGTTGCAACAGTCAAGAGGCAGTAACATGCTTGGCAGAACCGCCGCTGTCCTGCTAAGCATAATACAAGTTAGTTACCTTTCCAACACGGTTGAAAACCATGACAGAGAGGAAACAAATGGGGCCCTATAGGGTCTCTTGGTGTCTCACACCCTGTGGATGCACACCCGTTTCTGCACGGCATGGACTTTACATTCCATTCCGTGCGGGAACTGGTTTTGGTATTCCCATTGTGATGCCCATCTTCAGAGGCATCACCGTGGGAATGTAAAAAAAAGCCCACCAGACAGGAGGGAAATCCTAATCTGGCGGGTGGCCTAACCATGGCTTTCACGGTGCGGCATTAGGACCAACACAGCGCGGCACCACCAAAATCATAATCAGGCCCATAGTGAATATCTCTAACAGTTCAATGATAACAAATGGAAGAAAAACAATGTTGTAATTTCACAGGTAAGTACTCAACTTACAATTCCAATCTTTGGGTTTGTGGACCAACACTGAGCAAGGTTCAGATAAATGTAGAGACTGCACCACCGGTGGCACTGGGTCAGCCGGGTGCAGAAGTCAAACTCGGTCACCGGGGCCCAATGTTATTCAATGGAGTCTGGGGGCATGCAAAAGGTGCTGGCTTCATGGAGGTAAAATCGGAGTTGGGGGTCAATCTCCTGGGGATAGGACCAACACTGGGGGGGACACAAGGTAGCACCAAGCACACACCCTCAGCGATAGAGAGGTGGCTGGGTGCAGAGTGCCAACACAGCGTTGGGCGCCTAATGCAAAGCAATGGAGACAGAAGATTTCGAACAAAAGCTGCAGGTTCGGACCAGAAAGCTGGATAAAGAGAACACGTGGCTCTGGAGGTAAGCTGGGATGTTGAGGGGCACCTGGGGACTACGGGTGCAGGGGTGTCCTTTTAGGTCAGAAGATCCTTCCCGGAGCTGGTCGCGGTTACGGGACCCTTCGAGGTGAGGCTGCAGGCGTCGTTATGGAGTCCAGGAGAGGTCATTCTTGTGTGGACTTGAGTTCAGGACTGCTAGAGAACCTTCTTAGGACCAATGGGCAGCTTTGACTCGGGCCGGAGGCATCGGGTGCAGAGGTAGGTCTGGTTTTGCAGTTCAGCAGGGCACTGGAACCCTTCTTGTTGGTCTCTTTGTGGACACGGCTATTGCCCGTGGGAGTTCATGGTCTTTAAGTCTTGGTCTTTAGGGAAGACAGGCAGTCCTCCCAGGTTTGTGGAGGTTGCTGGGCCTGCAGCACTAGTCGCTTTTTCGCACAGGTTTCTTTGAGGGCTGCATACAGTTTGGTCGGGCTGGGGCCAAGTCAGCTTTGGTCTGGAGTCTTCTCTGCTGGTACGGCTCTTTGGTCCTGCTACTTCTTCTTTAGGTCACCAGGAATCTGAATTCCTTGGTTCAGGCATGCCCCTAAAGTGCTAAACGTTAGGGGGGGTTACAGGAGTAACAGGTAGTAGCCAATGGGCTACTTACCTTCTATGTGTTTACTCCCTGGGGGGAGGTGAACACATCCCTAATCCTATTGGTCTAAATCCTTCAAAACAATATGGAGGATTTTCAAAGGAGTGGGTTACTTCAGATCAGGACACCTTAGGGGTGGCCCTAGCTGAGAGAGCACACACCTCTCCTGCTTACTAATTTTCCCACCGACCTTGCTGCCAATAGTGGGGCTTGGTCAGGGGGATGGGAATTTTCACTAGCTAGAGAGGTCCTTGCTACCATAACAAAGGGCAGGAGGCCTTTGAGGCTCACCACCCTTGATTGTGGTTCCTGGCTGGGGGTAGGTGTGAAGCACCTCCACCCAGATCAGGCTTTGTTTCTGACCCACAAGAGCAACAAGCTCCAGGAGGTCAGAAACACATTTGTAAGTGGCAAGCTGGTGCAGACCAGTCAGAGAAACACTATTAGTTTGGTAGCTTTTTAGGTGGCACCTCTGAGGTTCAGCTGAGTGCAGTTATTAATGAATCTATCATTGGCATCACTGTAAGCCCATTAATCTGAGATGTTTGGTACCCAACATCTTGGAATTCAGTAAAGTCATCATGGAGCTGTGGAACTTGTAATGACAAGCTCCTAGCCCATGTACTCGGTATGGCTTCACTCTGCACTTATAAAGTCTAAGAATGGACATAGACACTATAGGGGCATGTCTGCTCATGCAGTTATGCCCTTATCGGAGGTATAAAGCACCCTGCGTCAGGACTGTGAGGGCTGCTGTAGAGATGACTTGCCTATGCCTCTTGCATAGCTGGCATGCCTGGTACACAGTGATGTGTGCCACGTCAACTCTTCACTTTTAGTTGCACCAAAAGACGCAGGCGGCAGTGGCAGTGTGCATGTGTTTGATGTGGGGTCTCTTATGGTGGCATAATACATGCTGTATCCCTTAGAGACCCTCTATGGTCACAATGCCCTTGGTACCACTAGTACCCTTTACAAGGGTCTTTTACGTGAGCCAGAGGTGTGCCAATTGCGGAAAAAATGGTACAGTTTAGGGAAGAGAACACAGGTGCCTGGTTAGCAGGGAACCAGTACAAATGCAGTTAAAGTTGCATCACATACCAGGCAAAAAGTGGGGTGATACTGCAACAGAACCCAATTTTTCTATACAAGCTCCACCCAACCAACAGGCCAGGAAGCTCAGCTCCAAACTGGGACAGCCTGCCTAGTCTGTCAGGTGAGGACAAGTAGGGGAAATGGCTGGGTTGTTGCAGGGCCTACTCTGCCTTACATCTTTCTGGTCAAACCACTTCCTCTGGGAAGGTGACCTATCCTGAAGTACACTCTGTTTCTTTAGCTTCCTGCCCCAATCTTTTTATTTTTGGAACAGAGGTATCTACCTCTGCTAACCCTATCTTAGCCAGGGTAATGCCCAGTTTACCCAAAGGGGTCATCCACAACTTGAGCAACCCCTCCATGACCTGTAGGAGCAGGGGCCTCTATCTTTCTTTTGGTCATGGGGTCAAACCACTATGCCAAGGACATTGCAACCATAAAGGCTAACACACAGCAGAGGCCACTGACAGCTGTCAGTGCCAAGAACCACACCTTTAGCTCTTCACTGATAGGCGAAGGAGCTACTTTACAGGCTTCTTGGTATTCAGGGGTCCTGTCTGCTTCTTTGGAGTGGGAGTCACTATATTCTGTAGTGAACACCCTTCTTTCACTCTCTTATCTCTTAGCTGGGGAGCCACCACCTTAGACTGAACAGCTGCCTGACTAGTCAGGACTTTTTGTGGGGCAGGTGGAGCTTCATCAGGGCCAACTACGGAGTTCGCCCCTACTGGTGTAGAATCTCCTTGGCTCACTGAAACTGTGGATAACAGTTGCCCACCTTTCCTTGACTTTCTATTTTACTTTTGCGGTTTACCTACACTAGTTGCAGGTTCAGCCCCTCTCAAGGTTCTTGGGTGAGGCCTGACTGCTGCAGCCCCTCTATTTAGCTCACACCACCCTCTGGGTGGTCATTCCTGAAGAGACAGTCAAGGGTGTGTCTTTACTGACTACCACCTTCCTCCAACTAAGTGTCCCAACTATTTCTAGGGGCAGTACAGCTACAGGCATGACAGTGACCTCCACTGGGTTAGCCCTTTCTATTCTAGTCTCCCCTGGTATATATAGGTTGGACAGTACCAGCTAGTCATGCACAACTGTGACTGGCACAGGTATCTCTCAGGGCAGTGGTTGGGATTCCATTCACCAGTAGGTGGTGGAAGTGTCTTCTTCCCTCTGGAATCTCCAACTCATCTTTTGCCCCCTTTTTCCAGTTAAAGGTTAGGAGGATGTCCTCATCTGAAGAGCCACCCCCATAGGCTACACTGACAACCCCTGCAGTAATCCTTGGGGTTTTGTTTTTAGGACAGCTAGGGTCCTTGGAGGGGTGTTATGTCTTCTGACAGTTGCAACACCATGCCCTTTTGGATATCAATTCTAACCTTGGTATCCACTTTTGCCTTGTGAGGTGTCTCTGGGCCAACCCTCCTGGTCTGAAATTGTATTTGTAGATAAAAAGGTGTATGTCAAATCTGATAAAATAGAAACAACAGTGTTCCGTAAAAACACAGCAACCAACAGTGTGCTCCACGGCAAGAGTTTCCATTCTGAATTCTTAAAAAAAACATACTGTACGGAGAATTCATCAGGATGAAAAGAAACTGTTCTGAGACCAAAGAGATTAATCTTAAATTCAAAGAGACAAAACAAAGATTTTTACAAATAGGTTATCAATATAGGACCAACACAGGGCAAGGGTATTATAAATGTAAAGACTGCACCACCAGCCGCACTGGGGCGGCTGTGTGCAGAGGTCAAATTTGGTCACTGAGGTTCAATGTTAGTCAAAGAAGACTGGGGTCATGCAAAGACACATGAGGGTGGGCACTAGGACCTTGCTTAGAACAGAAGGGGAGGTGACTGGAGACCAGACATCACTTACGGCCAGGGAGCAGAGACAGAGAACAGTCTAGGACTACCCACGAGGAGAAGGAGGTGCCTACGCACACTGTGCTGAAGACCAGAATAAAGAAGGCTTTTTGCACCCTTCCCAGACTCCGTATGTCATCCTTTGGTCTGGGGCACAGGGGACAAAACATCTGGTGTCAGAAGGTGGTGAACTGGACCGGGGGACCAGTGCACTGCGACGTGTTCCTGCAGCTGACGAAAAGGCACCAGGAGCCAATCCTGGTTTGCTACAGCAGAACGACATCGGGAACCATATGCATTGCTCTTAGCAATGTCAGGAGCAGCCCCGGTCGCGCACCGTGAAGAAGCCAGAACAAGCAAACAAACAAGTGGTAAGTGTCCCACCCAACACACCCACGAGAAAGCGTAACAGCCCGAGCCTTCTGCGTCGTTCTCAGATACATACGAGATATATTCGGACATTTGCGGCCATTTTAACGTCAGGCACGTGAGCCAATAAGCACTGAAGAAGCACCTGTGGCCATGTTGAGGTCAGGCACATCAGCACATGGGCAGTGAAGGAGCCTGACAGCCATTTTACAGTCAGGCAAACAGACTGAGAAAGCATTAAGGGCCCACCAGCACCATTTTAAGATCAGGCATCTTCCTGATGAGCAATAAAGAGAACAGAAAAGGGGCAGACAACAAGACAAACTGAAACAATGGCTGCCCACAGAGCAAACAGACACAGTTACAAGGACATAACACAGCCCACAGTGTGTTTGCGACCAGTTTGCTGTAGCCATGACTGAAGAACGCAATGAGGGCACAATTACAAGCGTGATTTTCCAACACCCTTTGCCCATTGACCTCTCTGACTTTCAGACGTAGGTTGCTCCCTGGGAGAATGATTCAGGCGTTTCCAACACTACATGCACGCCACCTGCAAAAACCACATGGATGAACAGGTCACAGACCTATTCCTAAATCTGGTTGGTGAGGATGTCAAAGATCTGCTTGTGACTTTACCGCCAGACTCAATCACCACATTCAATGGCCTGATAACATGTCTCACTGAGAGTTTCAACCCCCAGAGAAACATCATTTTAGAATGCTGCCCGTTCAACATGACATGCCAATGAGTGGATGAGTCCTTCGACGATTTTGAGACCCGGTTACGCAAAGTGCAAAAAATGTGACAGCGTGGTAGCAATACGGCTGTGCATCATTGAAGGATGTCAATCAACTGGATTCCGCACAAAAATCCTGATGGAATCATACACGTTAGGCAAAATACTGACCGTGGCACGAACAGAAGCCAGGGCCACATAGGATGCCATACAAATGATAAATGGGAGATCACAGACAATTGAACAGGCCAATTGCATGGCTGGGAGCAGCAGCAGACATGACAAGGCATCAGCGCCACAGAAGGAGATACATGAACGGACATGCTGTCGCTACGGACTGGAAAACCCACATGTTGGCGCCTGCCCGGCCATGGGTCACAAATGTCGGCAATGCAACCGAGAAAATCTCTTTGCAAGCATATATGTGGGCGGACACTTCAAGTCAGAGCAAGGGCGACCTGCCAGATCACGAATTACTTCAAGTCGACATGGATGGCACATGTAGCTCCTGAAAGCAGATATTTGACAGGATTTTCTGCCCTCGGCACTCAGCGTCAATTTTGTCGTCTGCCCCAAGGCTATAGGAAGAACCCCGGGTTATTCTCGGCAAGAGTGTCAGAGCTATTAAAAATTTGCAATGAAGAGGCAGTGTCCTACGTAGATGATATTTATCTGATGGTCAATGAATTACCTGAACACTTGTGCAGGGTGAACAACATAATTGTTGGTTTCACCAATTTGGGCTACAAATTTAGCTTCAAAAAATCAAAAATTGCCCATTTCAGCCTCATATTTTCAGAATATGAGCTATTAAGTGAATGCAAAAGCCTGGTCGCTAACTTTTTAGACAAGTGTGCGCTAATCCAACCTCCAAAGACTCCGAATGGTTTACAATCCATTTTAGGATTTTTACATTTCGGCAAAACATACATTCAAGACTACGCAGAAAGAGTCAAACCTTTCTACGACCTAATCAGACCAGATTTCACAGCAAACAAGTGGACTCAAAAACATACAGACACTCTATGTTCAATTCAAGCTGACATGATAGCTTTAAAACACTTGCAGACACGAGTAAACGTCCGCAACCTAGTAATACGGCTCATCCCCGGGTTACCAGGGTATACCTACATCACATTCAATGAAGGTGAGACAGTTCCAATCGCATACAAATCTCATTTATACATGCATGCTGAAAATCGATTTGCAGCAACTAAAGAAATTTGACGGCAGTACAGACTGCTGTAGGGAGAGAAAGAGAACTAGCACCGGGGAAACGCATCATAGTTGTAACCCTGATACGGACTTTAGCAGCGGTAATCAAAGCCAGCATCCCAAATGCGAAGGCACTGCATCCACAATGGATGCAATGGGCTAATTCTCTCACTGCAACAGATATAGAATACAGATATGATCCTACACTGAGAACTCAAGCATTTCTGCAGTACGAACAAGAATACCTTCTCCCAAATTAAATCTTCCCTCTAGATCAGTATGAATACATCATTTACACTGATGGTTCTGCTCAACCTGCCATTGGAAGTAAACAGTAATACAGCGCCGCATGTGCTATAGTGAAAGGTCAAATGCGGGATGGCAAGTTCCATCCCAGCGATACGACTACGCAATCTCTGGGAGATTGTACAGCGTGACTGCTGCAGCCCCTCTATTTAGCTCACACCACCCTCTGGGTGGTCATTCCTGAAGAGACAGTCAAGGGGGTGTCTTTACTGACTACCACCTTCCTCCAACTAAGTGTCCCAACTATTTCTAGGGGCAGTACAGCTACAGGCATGACAGTGACCTCCACTGGGTTAGCCCTTTCTATTCTAGTCTCCCCTGGGATATATAGGTTGGACAGTACCAGCTAGTCATGCACAACTGTGACTGGCACAGGTATCTCTCAGGGCAGTGGTTGGGATTCCATTCACCAGTAGGTGGTGGAAGTGTCTTCTTCCCTCTGGAATCTCCAACTCATCTTTTGCCCCCTTTTTCCAGTTAAAGGTTAGGAGGATGTCCTCATCTGAAGAGCCACCCCCATAGGCTACACTGACAACCCCTGCAGTAATCCTTGGGGTTTTGTTTTTAGGACAGCTAGGGTCCTTGGAGTGGTGTTATGTCTTCTGACAGTTGCACCACCATGCCCTTTTATTTATTTATTATTTTAAGTACTTATAAAGCGCAGACTATCACCATTGCAGGCATCCTGGCGCTGACAGATACCGAGGACAGAGCGAGAGAGGAACCAGCAAGCAAATAGGTTAACCAGGGAAAAGCCAGGTTTTAACCTTTTTTCTAAACGGCAAAAGTTCATTGGTGTGCCTAATCTCGATAGGGAGGGAGTTCCAAAGTTTGGCGGCAGCCACCTCAAAGGATCTACCACCAGCTCTAACCTTCCTGAACCTAGGGATGACTAACATTTAGCATCAGAGGAGCGAAGATGTCTGGTGGGAACATACCATCCAAACTTAGTTTTAAGAGAGGCCGGCCCGGTACCATGGAGGGCCCTAAAAACAATACAAAGGGCCTTAAACTGGATCCTTTGTCTGAGAGGAAGCCAGTGCAGTTTGGCCAAGGCCGCTGGTCCGTGCGAACTTCTCGGCAAGCCCAAGGCCAGTTTAGCAGCAACAGTTTGCACCCTTTGGAGCCTGTCCAGCAGAAACTCAGGGGACCCGCGCAGGAGGGCGTTGCAATAGTCCAACCTGCTCAGGATGGTACATCTAACCACTAGGGCGCGAGCCTGAGAGGGTAAGAGGGGCAGCACCTTTCTTAGAGAGCGGAGAATGGCAAAGCAGCAGGTCGATGTTTTTTGAACATGGGTCTCCATGCTAAGCCTATGATTGAGCATGACCCCTAGATTGCGGACCGAGTCTACAGGCTGAACATTGGACCCTGATTCCGGGGGCCAAAAATTAATGGGGAATGAACGAGGGATCCTTGAGCCACCGCTAAAGAGCACCTCATTTTTCCCTGCATTAAACTGGAGTGAATTATCCTTCAGCCATTTGGTTGTGTCCCGTAAACAATTATGTAGAACATCTACCGAGATAGAGTCCTCTCCTTCCAAGGAGAGGATCATCTGCGTGTCGTCGGCATAATTGACTGTTTTAATGCCGAAACTTTTGATAAGAAGCATTAACGGCCTAAGATAGACATTAAAAAGTATGGGGCTAATAGCAGAGCCCTGGGGGACTCCATGCAGAACCGGGGAAAAGGCAGATTGAAAAGGTGGAAGGGATACTGCCTGCTGCCTGTCCTGCAAAAAAGAATGAAACCATTGCAGTGCCAATTCCCTCACTCCGGCCTCCGACAACCGCCTCAATAAGATCTTATGATTTACCGTGTCAAAGGCGGCAGACATATCAAGCAATATCAAAAACGATGCCTGATTCCTATCTGCCCGCCTCTGCAGTTCGTCCAGAGCGGTGATGAGGGCTGTTTCGGTCCCGTGGGCCGGGCGGAAGCCAAATTGGTCCCCATCAAGTAATGAGTGATGTTCCAGATGGTAGGATAGAGAGTGACTGACCACCCGCTCAACTATTTTAGCAGGGAACGGCAGCAGTGAGATGGGCCTGTAATTTTTAGAGCAGTCCGGATCTTAGGACGGTTTTTTTAACAGGGGGGAGACCAGCGCTTGTTTCCAATGAGCGGGAACAGAGCCCGTCATCAGAGATTGCTCACAAATAAGGTGGAGATGGGGGAAAAGTTCATCTTCAAATTCCTTCCAAATTTTGGGAGGCACAGGGTCCAAAGGAGACCCGGATGCAATCATTCTTGCGGTTTGGCTAAAAATATCATATGTGAGCGGAGGAAACCTGAGAAGTAAATCTTCGGGGGTACTATCAAGTTCAGGAGAGAGATCTATTGAAGCTACAGGATGCAGGACTAGGGGAGAATCAAAGTCCAGAGGGGAGTCCAAGTCTTTAAGGATAAGTTCAATTTTCTCTTTGAAGAAAGTAGCCAGATTGTCACAAAGGTCTTGAGACGGGACAATCGAGTTTTTGCAGGATTCCGGGTTGGTGACGCTGTTAAGGATATTAAAAATGCTCCTAGAATTGTTAGTAGTATTACAAATCAGAGAGGCATAGTGATCGGATTTAGATTTTTTTATGAGAGTTTTATAAGCATGGACCTTAGTCTTCCACGCTTCTTTGGACGTTCCCTTATAGTCACGCCTCCACCTTCTCTCTGCTTGTTTGCATTCAAGCTTTAATAGTTTAAGGTCTTCGTTAAACCATAATGCGGAGTCTTTACCTCTGTAAGTCCGTTTTTTTAAGAGGGGCATGGTTGTCAACCACCTTTAAGATACTGGTAATAAGAGAATTATAGTTGTCATCTGTACTATTGTTCTCCTCGAAGAGCTGTTGCAAATGGAACACTTCCCCAGAAAGGTGCAAGCGTGAGAGAGCTCTCCAGTCTCTACAAGTAATTTCCTTGGTCGGTACAGGAGCCTTATGGTAACCAGACAATTTGCAAAGAAAATATTTGAACAGGGAGTGATCGGTCCAGTCCATTGGGAGGGTTTCCCCCATGACCACCAAATCAGGTGCCGCAAAGACCAAATCGAGTAAGTGTCCAGCTTTATGGGAGGCTTTAGAGGCCAGTTGAGAAAGGCCCAAGCTGTCACAGGTAAGAAGAAGGTTCTTGAGAGCTAAGTCAAGGGAGCCATTGTACCAAAGATTGAAATCACCAATTATTAATAATTTCTGGTGCGAAAGAGCGATGTTAGTCAGGGTGGTAGTGAGCGCTTGTTGTTGCTGAAGACAAAACACCCCTGGTGGGCGGTAGCAAACTATCCCTGTAATGATTGTCCCAGAGTGAGTCTGGATCAAGAGCCCTAACAGCTCAGTACCCAGAGTAGGGTCAAGAGTGAGGACTTTAATACTGCAGGAAGCTCTAAAAATAACACCCACACCCCCGCCTTTACCCGTAGGCCTAGGGGAGTGGAGAAATTTAAACCCGGGAGGGCAAGCAAAGCCAGGGTCGACCAGGCAGTCTGGACGTGTCCAAGTTTCTGTCATAAATAGAATATCAAGTTCGTGCGTGTCAATCAGAAGCTGGATCTCAGTGCAGTGTCTAGGCAGAGACCTAACATTTAGTAACCCGCACTTAAGAATATCATCACCAAGTACGTCGGCCCGGGGGAGTGAAGTGGGTAGTAGAGAGAGTAGTCCTTTATCTGCATATAGCTTACCAATTAGGATGAGCTCCTTTCTAGAGTAAGGTGGCCCAACAGGGGGCTGATCCAGATGTAAGGGGTCAAAATCGGCAGCGTCGGTGGCCCATGGCACTACCTTGGCGCGGACGGGCGCAGACGGGCTTGCCTTAGGCGCGCCTTCGGCGCGCATTCGGCGCGCCCGCTGCGCTCGTCCGCTGCGCTTCCGGGAGAAGCACATTTTTATAGGCTGTAGCCTTGAAGGTCGCGCTCCCGGCTTCCGCCTCAGGAGGTCTGTCTAGAAGGATTACGGCGCTTGTAGTCCGCGCTTAAATCCTGGTTCGCGGTGGGCGTGGCCTCAGAAGGGGGCGTGGCCACATCGAACGAACAGGAAATGGCGGCAAAAAACAGTTAGCTGTATGCCGCGGCAGCGTTGGTAGCAACTGCACGGAATATCCAGGGGCAGGCAAAAGCCCAAAAGCAATGAGGAAAGTAAGTAAATTTAAAACAGCAAATAGTACACAACACAGTTAAAATATTTAGCAGGTCGCGCTCCCGGCTTCCGCCTCAGGAGGTCTGTCTAGAAGGACAGATATCAATTCTAACCTTGGTACCCACTTTTGCCTTGTGAGGTGTCTCTGGGCCAACCCTCCTGGTCTGAAATTGTATTTGTAGATAAAAAGGTGTATGTCAAATCTGATAAAATAGAAACAACAGTGTTCCGTAAAAGCACAGCAACCAACAGTGTGCTCCACGGCAAGAGTTTCCATTCTGAATTCTTAAAAAAGAACATACTGTACGGAGAATTCATCAGGATGAAAAGAAACTGTTCTGAGACCAAAGAGATTAATCTTAAATTCAAAGAGACAAAACAAAGATTTTTACAAATAGGTTATCAATATAATGACATCAAGTGTGGAGAGAAGAAAGCAAGATGCCTCACGCGTGTTGAAATATTGCTAAATAAAAAAGAGAAAATTTAAAGAGAACAGAAAAAAGAACCTATAAGAATGGTCATGACTTACAGCAAAGAAAGTTTCAAAATTCGCAAAGCTTTGAACAAATACAGGAACATCCTAATCAAAGACCCAGACATTGGGGGACAACTGGGAAATCGAGATCAAATAACATTTAGAAAGGCACCATCGTTATCAGATAAATTGGTCAACAGCCATTTCGCATAACTTCAAACCAGGCTCTTAACGTTCCATCCGAGCAATCCCCATAGTGGATTTTTTGTAGCATGAAGGCCTCAAGCTTATGAAAACACCAGCATCCACCACAAGCAGGTGTGTCAAAGCTCGACAAAAAAATAAAAGGTGCCTGAGAACTTGCCCACATGTCTCATCGGACATCCTAGGCCAGATTTAGCCATTATGCAGGCAGCTCAGCGGCGAGTCTAAAATCCAGTGTCTCCATGTACACCTCCTCCTGACAAGGATGTTCGCCATCTCTACAACAGTTTTTAGGACCAACACAGGGCAAGGGTATGATAAATGTAAAGACTGCACCACCAGCCGCAGTGGGGCGGCTGTGTGCAGAGGTCAAATTCAGTCACTGAGGTTCAATGTTAGTCAAAGAAGACTGGGGTCATGCAAAGAGGTGCCAGTTGCAGGCAGCTAAAATTGGAGTTGGGGGTCAATGTCTGGGGGTTAGTACCAGCACTGGGGGGGGGGGGCATAAGGCACCTCCAAACACACACCTGTGCCTCCCCTCCCACTCAGAAGCGGTGGGGTGCAGAGTGCCGACACAGCATCGGGCGCCCAATGCAAAGCAATTGAGACTGAAGATTTTGAACAAAGGCTGCAGGCTCGGACCATGAAGCTGGACAAAGGGGACCAGTGGCTCTGGAGTTAAGTTGAGATGTTGAAGGGCAGCTGGCAACCATCTGTTAAGGTCCCCACGACCTGGGGGTGCGGGAGCAGAGGTGTCCTTTGAGGTTGGAAAATCCTTACCAGTGCCGGTTGAAGTTAGGGAACCCATTGTGTTGAGGCTGCGGGCGTTGTCGTGGAGTCCAAGAGAGGTCACTTCGGGATGGACTCGAGCTCAGGACCACTGGGGAACCTTCTTAGGACTAGTGGGTAACTTCAACTCGGGCCGGAGGCATTGGGTGCAGAGGTAGGTCCAGAGTTCTGGTTGTGTGGTACAGCGCTTCTTGGTTTCTTTGTGGACAGGTCCGTTGTCTTCTGCAGTTTTAGGTCTTTGGGGAAGGTAGTCTGTATACCCTAGGCTAGGCTAGTAGGGCTGGGGCCAAGTCAGTTTCTATCTCGAGTCTTCACTGCTGGTTCTGGCTCTTCAGTTCTTCTTCTTTAAATCAGCAGGAATGTGAATTACTTGGTTTATGGGTGCCCCTATGGTACTAAACTTTAGGGGCGTTACGGGAGTAACAGGTAGTAGCCAATGGGCTACTTACCTTTAGGGTGACCACACCCTATATGTGTTTAATCACTTTGGCGGGGTGAACACATCCCTAGCCCCATTGGTCTCAATCCTACAAAACAATATGGAGGATTTTCAAAGGAGGGGGGTCACTTCAGCTCACGACACCTTAGGATTAGGGACACACCTCTCCTGCTTATTCATTTTCCTGCCGACCTTGCCGCCAAAAGTAGGGCTTGGTCGGGTGGCAGGCATCTCCTCTAGCTGGAGAGGCCCTGGCTTGCAAAACAAAGGGCAGGCATGTACTGAGGCTCACCACCCTTGAATGCTGTTCCTGGCTGGGGGTAGGTCTGAAGCACCTCCACCCAGAACAGGCTTTGTTTCTGACCTTCGAGAGCACAAGGTTCCCACCTCAGGGGGTCAGACACATGCCTGGAAGTAGCAGGCCAGTGCAGACCAGTCAGTTACATGCTTGTAGTTTTCAGGGGGCTCTTCTGAGTTGCCTCTGCATGTATTAATGAATGGGGGTGCTGCTCTCTGGGGGGGTGCTGCTCTCAATCACTACATTAAGGGGGGGTGCTGCTCTCAATCACTACATTGCTCGGGGACTAACCTGGGCCTGGAACGCCGAACTGTTGCTGCCTGGACGGGGTGCCTACGCTGTGTGTCTCCCCCGCCGCCTCCACGACATCGAAGGCCGCTGTTGGGGGAGACTACAGCTCCCGTGAATCACCGCTGCCCCGCCCACTTCCTGGTGTCAGCGCGCCCGGAGGCGCTTCAAAAGTCGCGTCTCCCTCGGTGGAGCGGGGGGTGCTGCTCTCAATCACTACATTGCTCGGGGACTAACCTGGGCCTGGAACGCCGAACTGTTGCTGCCTGGACGGGGTGCCTACGCTGTGTGTCTCCCCCGCCGCCTCCACGACATCGAAGGCCGCTGTTGGGGGAGACTACAGCCCGGAGGCGCTTCAAAAGTCGCGTCTCCCTCCGCGTCGCGGGACGCGCGCGGGCGGTGCCGGGCTGAGCCCGGGCAGAGGGCGGGCTGTCTGTGGCCGTCCGGGGCCGGAGGAGGCCGGGCCGGGCCACCCCTCGTACGTGCTAGTCGGCACACCAAGGTACTGTACTGCTGAGACTCTCCCACCCCCAGAGAAAAACTGTGCCTATAATATATTATGCAGCACCACCCTCTGTGAGAGCCTGAACTAAGTATTGTTGTAGTATACTGCCCCTTGATTTTATATTGTCCCTAGGTTTGTGGTATTGTTGATATCCTTCATCCCCCTTGTGTTTGTAACATGGCCAAAAGGAAACCCATGGAAGGAGGTGGGGGTAATGTCTCGAAAAAGGGAAAGAAAGTAAAAAAGTTAACCACGCTGCAGGTAACTGCATTCTAGATAGGATTGATAGGATTGAAGCTATTGTTGACAATTGCCAAGTCATACTAGAGGACTCTAGCTCTGTTTCTTCTAGCACTGGGGTCTTGACAAAAGATTTGTCAACTAGTATCTGCACTCGCAAGATCCCTAGTATGTTTACTAAAGCCAGGGAAGCCCCTACTAATGCACCGACTTCCCTTACACCTATAGTTCATGATCATGAGCCCTATCAGGAAGACAAACAGGCTACACAGGACCCCATACCAGTCATCGAATCTCCCTCTTCCATTATCCAGCTCGACCTCACTTGCTCTAATAGGTTTGCTATCCTGGAAGACCTAGAGGAGGATACATCTGCATGCCAAGTGGTTGGTTCCTCGCCCTCTGAAGTAGCTCAGACCCCTAGCTCGCATGGGGTCTTGTTGGAACAAAAAATTGACCAGCTATTGTCCGAGATAGTATCCCTGAAGAACATAGTCATGGAACTGAGCAAGAGGGTTTTATTAATTCCTATGCAGTCTACAACGCATAGTAGCCCTGCGGTGCCAACATCACTTGCACCTCTAATCCCCGTCCAAACCGGCTCCTTGCCAATCATTCACAGGGCTAAAGATCTACCTTATGTCACAACCAATTCCACTAGAAAGCCAACTCTGCCCCCCACTAGACGGAGTATACCACCAAATAGGGATACTGTTAATAATCAGAGAACTGATAAAGTTACCACCCCTACTCCACACCTAGCTGTAGGGACTGGATCCTTGAGACCCAGTAGCCAGAGGTCTGTGCCATGTCCCGGTGACAACACTGCACTTAATCCTACTCTCGCTGGTTCGTTGTCTAACCCAACCGTAGTTTATATGGCTGGGGTACCAAGACTTACTAACAATCAATTTTACGAAAATGCGGATTCCCTTACAAACAAAGCTATACACTGGGTCAGGCATGTCAGGGGCTGTAGGTCCATTATTCGGGAAGACATTACCAAGGCCAGAAGACTGTCTCATTACACTAGCCAATTTGACTGTATTGAGCTTACTCTCTCTAACAGCACTCTGGCCGAGAACTTGGTACTCCTCGAGTACCGTACTTCAGCCCCGGACCATTCCGGTATCCAGATAAGGCGTACTCCGCCTTGGGTCCCAAGTAATGCTCTACCAGTGGGTAGACAGAGGATTCTTAGTAATGACTCCAACTTAAATAGGGTTGATTGACTGGCCCAAAATCCTTCATCCAAGGTTTGTTTTATGGAGCCGGTTACTGTTGTTCCTAATCACATTATCACAGCCCCTGAAAGTTTGTCCCCCCTCTCGTTGCCCTCCCTGTTCTGTGAGATGCCCCCTGTCACTCAGTCCACCACTACACTTGCCAAGCCTATGCCCCTTTTTAATCTTGTGTCATGGAATGTTGCGGGGCTCACCAAAAAGCTTTTGATCCCGGAATGGCATGATTTTATCGGCGCATTCGATGTATGTGCATTTCAAGAGACATGGAGTACAACCCCGCTATATAAATCAGGGTATTCCACTTATTTTCTACCGGCCATAAGCTCAGGGAAAGGTCGCCCTTCGGGGGGACTACATGTGTGGCTAAATATTAAGCACAATTGGCAGGTTCAGTGCCATAATAATGTTTCCCCCGATCTGCTTCATTTGACAATAAAAGGTCCACACGGCGGCCCCACCCTAGATCTCTTTAACATTTACGCCAGAGGTTCTACGGGTGGACAGATCTCTCAGACAGTGGCTGCTCTGGAACATGAACTGACCCATATCGACCGGAACTCCACTATTATCATCTGTGGAGATTTCAACTGCACTTTTGAACCCCTAGCCACAGAAGATTTACTCGGGCTTAGTGATTCAGATCTTACTTGGGGAATTCCGCCCCTGGAGCTCGCTCCGATTAAGAAATGGTCACAAAGGGCCATTCAATTGAATGCACTTACTCAAGAATTTAATCTACGTGCAGTGAATGGCAGATCCATATCTGACAAGGGTGGTGCCTTTACTTTTAACAGGTTAATCTCGCCATCACGCATCGATTATATCCTTGTCGATATCTATTCCTGGGGGCTCATCATAGATATGGTTGTCAAAAACACAATAGATAGCGATCACAACCCACTATGTTTACAAACCAAAGACCTTTGGATGACAATACCTAATGTGGCCAATGAACCCCCCCTAATGGCAACCAAGGATGTATCACTGGCAGGGTGCTGTCGACGCCTTAAATGGCATGGGATCTCCCAACATGAGGAGAAGCTCGCTTCGATCAAAGAGCTTTTAGCTAGAAAACACACCGAACTCTGCGATGCCAGCACCAAAATGGATGATCCCCACCTCATAGCTTCTGTCTATCTTGACACCATCAGTAAAATAGGGGACTTCTTTATTCTGGGGGAGAAAGCCCGTCCCAAGGTGGACTCCTCGAGGAGCGGAAACCCTTGGTACTCTAAAGGTTGCAAAAGGGCCAGAGTTACCCTGTACCAAGCCCTAAGGAAACAGGATAGAAATCAAATCAGTAAGGCAAGACAAGACTATTCAAGATCCCTGAAAGACGCCAAACGGGATTGGGAAGAAAATCATTGGCAGGAACTCAAGGAGGCGGCTCTGTATTAATGAATACAACACTGGCATCAGTGTGGGCTCATTAATCTGAGATGTTTGTACCAAACATCTTGGTATTCGGTGAAGCCATCGTGGAGCTTTGGAACTCATAGTGACAAGCTCCCAGCCCAAGTACTTGGTATGGTTTAGCTCTGCACCTACAGAGTCTAAGAATGGACTTAGAGCCTATAGGGGCATGTCTGCTAATGCAGTTATGCCCTCACCAGAGGTATAGTGCACCCTGCGTCAGAACTGTAAGGCCTGCTGTAGGCGTGACTTACCTATGCCTCTGGCAGGCCAGGCACACAGGCATTTTATTTTGCCCTGATGTCCGGCAGCTTTGCGGGGGGGGGGGGGCTGCTCTCACGACAGGAGCAGGGAGAGTGGTGAGCACACTGTAAGTGCACGTGAATTTTTGGCCAGACATCTCGGGTCGGCCAAGCATTCATGTGCACTTTGCATGTTCTCCATGCAAGCTGCAATACAGCCTGCGGGGAGAACATGCCCAGGCTCCCAGTCAGCGCCTGAGCATTGAACCAAGATGCTTAGACCAATCACAAAGCTACATCGCAGTGTTGCGATTGGCTGACTGGGAGACTAGGTGACGGAGCGAGAGACTACGGAGGAGAGACACGACAAGGAAGCGGGGAGAAGGTAAGTTATTTTCTTCTTTTCTATTTTTACACCCGCTTCTCCCGTGTCCCCCTCCCGCATCTGCCTCTTCGCCCCTGATTGTGCCGGCCACCACTGGAGCCAACTGAGGCTCCACCATTAGAAGCCTGGCACTTTCCCCACCTCTAAATGGAGTGAGGCAAACTATGAGTTGGCAGACAGGGCACCTGCTTCTTTTCGGGGACTGCCTCACATCACTAATCGCTAAATGTCACCTTGAGTTATAAACTTGGGACAGGGACCCAAATGGAACATGGTAACTTTCTACTTAGGACACATAAGATTGCCAAATTGTATTTGCCAGAATGTTATCCATTAGGAATTAACCAAACAGGCGACTGATTACATGACATCATCAGAGCCATTTTTTGCTTGAAAAAGTAGAATGGAATACATTTTGCAAATGGTCATTTCCGATTTATCCATTGGGCAAATTTCCCTTGCCAAGGTACACAAGCACCATGATTCTGTGCTCTCTATCATGCTCAAACAAATCATCACTTAAGGTCTATTTTATCTTTGGCATTTTGCCACTGCATGTTAATGTGCTATGTCTTTGACTCATGAATATGAAAGCCTTTTGGTTTTCTATAGATGACTTCCTTTACAAAAGTTTATATATATATATCACTAAGACAGTCAGTCACCCAATGTTTCAAGAAGTTTAGAAGCAGGTTTCATGGCTGCATTTAGAGTGGTAGTACAACTTTTAATTGTTTTGTCCCATTTCAAAGCTACTAATTGTATACATGGACATAACTATTTGAATGTACTTTGGGTACTGTCTTGCATGCAATGCATTATAGGTCGGGTGGATTTACCATATCTTCAAAGTTTATGATGCTCACTAGGGTATTGCACCTATACAAGCAGTGCTGGTGCCTTGCTCACTAGGGACCTCTTGAAGCAGCTTGTGGTACTGCACCTAGCAAATCTCACACTTATATTAGACCTTCTATAAATTTCCCTTCATCAACTTCACATAGAGTACAACCTAATCTGGAATTAATATAATAATTGTTTTTTGCCACATTTCAAAAGTTACTAATTGCATATATGGACATAGCTATTTGAATGTACTCGTGGTATTGTCTTGCATGCAATGCATTATGGATAGGGTGGATTTACCATATCCTTAAAGTTTATGATGCTCACTAGGAACCTCTAGGAGCAGCTAGCGATACTGCACCTAGACAAGCAGTGCTGGTGCATTGCTTACTAGGGACCTCTAGGAGCAGCTTGAGTTACTGCACCTTGACATGCAGTGCTGATGCCTTGCTCACTAGGGAGCTCTAGGAACAGCTTGCAGTACTGCACGGAGACATTCAATGCTGGGTCCTGGTTCACTGCACAATCATTTGCAATGCACTAGGTCTTGCATTACTGAAAGTATGAGCTATTGGTGTTGCATTATTATTTGCAACACCAATACCTCAGACTATCGGTATGCGACACCTATTGCATTGCAATTGCTTGCTTAGAAATGTCTGCAGTTTGTGCTACATAGTCTTGGGTAAGTCAGTGCAAAGATCTTGTAAGATTTAATCAAATCTTTTAAATCACGTAATGGAGAGGTTAATTATGTATTTTTTTTCTTTTTAATGCTGCATTAATTCTATTCTTTTGACATATGCTGAGGTTCGCCAGTAGCTTTCAGACCTTTCTATATCTGTAAAGGACATTTATCCAGATAACATATTCTGCAACTTTCTTTTCTATCTGTATGAATTTCAGTTATTTGTGGAAATACAAAACAATGACGTTTAAATAATTTTGCTGTCTTTATAATTTTGTAGTGGGTTTTATTTCTGACTTCGGGATATCTGTTGTTTGTGTTTTAGCCCCAAATCCCTTTTAGGTGATTCCAGTGTAATAAAGAGACAATTTTATTTTAGCTTTAGCACTTTTTGCTAACACTTAACATTGGATTCACAGGTTAAGCATTGGTTTTGGGATACCTTAACAGTTCTGTTTAAGAAGCGAACAGGCGCAAGAACAGAGAACACCATTCATTTGATTTATTTAAGTAAAAACCATCTTGAGCTCAGTTGGACTTTGCATACAGGAGCACATCGATGTCGGAAGGACACATGAGGGTGGGCACTAGGACCTTGCTTAGAACAGAAGGGGAGGTGACTGGAGACCAGACATCACCTACGGTCAGGGAGCAGAGACAGAGAACAGTCTAGGAATACCCACGAGGAGAAGGAGGTGCCTACGCACACTGTGCTGAAGACAAGAATAAAGAAGGCTTTGTGCACCCTTCCCAGACTCCGTATGTCATCCTTTGGTCTGGGGCACAGGGGACAAAACATCTGGGGGCAGATTTATGAGCCCCTTGCGCCACTTTTGCGTCACTTTTCCCATGTTAAAAGTGACGCAAAAGTGGCGCAAGGGGCTCATAAATCTGCCCCCTGGTGTCAGAAGGTGGTGAACTGGACTGGGGGACCAGTGCACTGCGACGTGTTCCTGCAGCTGACGAAAAGGCACCAGGAGCCAATCCTGGTTTGCTACAGCAGAACGACATCGGGAACCATATGCATTGCTCTTAGCAATGTCAGGAGCAGCCCCGGTCGCGCACCGTGAAGAAGCCAGAACAAGCAAACAAACAAGTGGTAAGTGTCCCACCCAACACACCCACGAGAAAGCGTAACAGCCCGAGCCTTCTGCGTCGTTCTCAGATACATACGAGATATATTCGGACATTTGCGGCCATTTTAACGTCAGGCACGTGAGCCAATAAGCACTGAAGAAGCACCTGTGGCCATGTTGAGGTCAGGCACATCAGCACATGGGCAGTGAAGGAGCCTGACAGCCATTTTACAGTCAGGCAAACAGACTGAGAAAGCATTAAGGGCCCACCAGCACCATTTTAAGATCAGGCATCTTCCTGATGAGCAATAAAGAGAACAGAAAAGGGTCAGACAACAGGACAAACTGAAACAATGACTGCCCACAGAGCAAACAGACACAGTTACAAGGACATAACACAGCCCACAGTGTGTTTGCGACCAGTTTGCTGTAGCCATGACTGAAGAACGCAATGAGGGCACAATTTCAAGCGTGATTTTCCAACACCCTTTGCCCATTGACCTCTCTGACTTTCAGACGTAGGTTGCTCGCTGGGAGAATGATTCAGGCGTTTCCAACACTACATGCACGCCACCTGCAAAAACCACATTTATGAACAGGTCACAGACCTATTCCTAAATCTGGTTGGTGAGGATGTCAAAGATCTGCTTGTGACTTTACCGCCAGACTCAATCACCACATTCAATGGCCTGATAACATGTCTCACTGAGAGTTTCAACCCCCAGAGAAACATCATTTTAGAATGCTGCCCGTTCAACATGACATGCCAATGAGTGGATGAGTCCATCGACGATTTTGTGACCCGGTTACGCAAAGTGCAAACAATTTGACAGCGTGGTAGCAATATGGCTGTGCATCATTGAAGGATGTCAATCAACTGGATTCCGCACAAAAATCCTGATGGAATCATACACGTTAGGCAAAATACTGACCGTGGCACGAACAGAAGCCAGGGCCACATAGGATGCCATACAAATGATAAATGGGAGATCACAGACAATTGAACAGGCCAATCGCATGGCTGGGAGCAGCAGCAGACATGACAAGGCATCAACGCCACAGAAGGAGATACATGAACGGACATGCAGTCGCTACGGACTGGAAAACCCACATGTTGGCGCCTGCCCGGCCATGGGTCACAAATGTCGGCAATGCAACCGAGAAAATCTCTTTGCAAGCATATATGTGGGCAGACACTTCAAGTCAGAGCAAGGGCGACCTGCCAGATCACGAATGACTTCAAGTCGACATGGATGGCACATGTAGCTCCTGAAAGCAGATATTTGACAGGATTTTCTGCCCTCGGCACTCAGCGTCAATTTTGTCGTCTGCCCCAAGGCTATAGGAAGAACCCCGGGTTATTCTCGGCAAGAGTGTCAGAGCTATTAAAAACTTGCAATGAAGAGGCAGTGTCCTACGTAGATGATATTTATCTGATGGTCAATGAATTACCTGAACACTTGTGCAGGGTGAACAACATAATTGTTGGTTTCACCAATTTGGGCTACAAATTTAGCTTCAAAAAATCAAAAATTGCCCATTTCAGCCTCATATTTTCAGAATATGAGCTATTAAGTGAATGCAAAAGCCTGGTCGCTAACTTTTTAGAAAAGTGTGCGCTAATCCAACCTCCAAAGACTCCGAATGGTTTACAATCCATTTTAGGATTTTTACATTTCGGCAAAACATACATTCAAGACTACGCAGAAAGAGTCAAACCTTTCTACGACCTAATCAGACCAGATTTCACAGCAAACAAGTGGACTCAAAAACATACAGACACTCTATGTTCAATTCAAGCTGACACGATAGCTTTAAATCACTTGCAGACACGAGTAAACGTCCGCAACCTAGTAATACGGCTCATCCCCGGGTTACCAGGGTATACCTACATCACATTCAATGAAGGTGAGACAGTTCCAATCGCATACAAATCTCATTTGTACATGAATGCTGAAAATCGATTTGCAGCAACAAAAGATATTTGACGGCAGTACAGACTGCTGTAGGGAGAGAAAGAGAACTAGCACCGGGGAAACGCATCATAGTTGTAACCCTGATACGGACTTTAGAAGCGGTAATCAAAGCCAGCATCCCAAATGCGAAGGCACTGCATCCACAATGGATGCAATGGGCTAATTCTCCCACTGCAACAGATATAGAATACAGATATGATCCTACACTGAGAACTCAAGCATTTCTGCAGTACGAACAAGAATACCTTCTCCCGAATGAAATCTTCCCTCTAGATCAGTATGAATACATCATTTACACTGATGGTTCTGCTCAACCTGCCATTGGAAGTAAACAGTAATACAGCGCCGCATGTGCTATAGTGAAAGGTCAGATGCGGGATGGCAAGTTCCATCCCAGCGATACGACTACGCAATCTCTGGGAGATTGTAAAGCGCAGCTGGCAGAGCTAAAAGCCCTGTTGCTAGCACTACGGTATACAGATCAGGAATTCCCCCACACTGATTGTGTGCGATTCATTTTACTGTGTGCAATCTTACAATCTTCACTACTGGGGCCAGAATGGGTTTGAATACACCAAGGGTGGCACGATAAAACATAAATTGTTATGGGATAAAGTGTCAAAGCTGAAAGCATGCCTGCCAAGGGCTCATGTTATTCACACCTTGAGTCATCAGCGTGTTGGCATACACATTGAAGGGAATTCACTGGCTGATGAAGTCGCCAAGGTGACAGTGTGAACTGCTGCCGTTGCTGCAATCACTCGTTCATACAGGAGAATAGATGGAGTTATACCAGTAGCTATCAATGCCACAAAGAACGGCTCTGCTGTCCTGCCAGAAGGCTTTCCACTCAAGTACTCCTACAAGTTAGATGTGCATAACACACTGTATGCTCAGATTCCAGGAGTGGGGTATAGAGTAACACCAAACAAAGATCGCAGATTAGGTTTAATACTAGCCTCACACGAGGGTCTGGGCTCAGCACACGCAGGAGTCACTGCAACAAGCTCTAGGGCTTACAAGGAAGTCATGGAAAGTATGGGAGTGGCCTTACAGTATTCCTCCCCCTACCATCACATTGGAAATTTGGTGGTGGAGAGGAAAATCCAGGACCTAAAGCAATCGTTAACAGCAAGGGTATTAGACTTGGTGGTAGTTGGGTCAATCACCTATATGGGGTCCAGAGGGCACTAAATAATATGTCAAGAAAATTCTTGGGAGGCCGTACCCCTTATGAAATCCTGTTTGGGACAAGAATGTGGGTACCTGATCTCGATTGTGGCAGCACCATTTGAACTGAATGACCGCTTGGCCGTTTTACAGGAACTCAATGTATTCCGGGCGTTACAAAGCAATGTGCAAGTCAAACGCACCACCACTGGGTAAGTGAAACCAGTTTCGGCAAGACCTGCCTGGGTCCCAAAGATTGGGGACCTGGTCACGGAAAAGATCGTGGACATAAGAGAGTTTGCGTCATTTTACAGATCACCTGTACCTGTCCTGGTGGTAGTGGGAACAAAAACAATACTTCTTCCGCCTCTTGCCGGCAAAAAAGAAAAAAGATTTGTCTCCATTGATCTGATCAAACCCCATCATGTGGCCAATTCTCAACAGTAGGCAGCGTGGGGTGCTGAGTAGCTGCAGATCTCCTCTTGCAACTATACAGAAAGTTCAGATGGGAAGACTAATAACCTTTCAAGACTCCACTGTACAATGTGAAGGAGTAACGTATAATGGAGTACAAATCACACCAGTTGAAATTGAAAAACTTTAAGAAGAAACAACAATGCAAGTTGCAATTCGGCCCATCAATGATTTCTACATTAGTGTGCCTTCAAATGACACATTGGCCAGTTCTACAAAACCTGCCGAGCTTCCAAAGATAGATCGAACTGCATCTGGCTACTTCATCAACTTGATGATTTCTCTTCAGATCCAAGTGAACCTGATTGTTAGAACTGGGGGTCTCTAGTTGGCTGAGGTAGGTACTTTAGTCCAAATAGGGATCCTTGCTTCTAAGTCAGGGAAAGGAAGGACACCTTCTCAGATAGCCCCTGCTCACCCCCTCGGTAGCTTGGCACGAGCAGCCAGGCTTATCTCCAAGGAAAATCTGTAAAGTATTTGCAACCACGCTCTCAGTAACACCGTGATAACACCACAAATGGACTCCACATGAGTGTCATAAAAAACGAGTATATGTTTATATAATAAAAGATATACGATGAGACCACACGATCAAAATCCAACGTATGGGTATTTGAAATATTTCACCGTGCCAGTTATTAGGCCAGCAAGCACTGGTAGGTTCTTGCAGTATTAATGAGCCATTCACAATGATCTAATGCAGTCCTAATGCAATGCTATGCAGTTTGTAATGCAATCAATCAGGCAGTTCGTTATGCAAAAATAATGCAATTCATAATGCAACAATCAGGCAGTTCATAATGCAAAAATAATGCACTTTGTAATGCAACATTCAGGCAGTTCGTTATGAAAAAACAATGCACTTCTTAATGCAACAATCAGGCAGTTCGTTATGCAAAAATAAGGTACTTTGGCACCGATCACGGTGCTCTGGACGGTCTCTATGCCACTCTTACTGACCCGTGGTCAGCCACTGCCAAATATGCCCCCAACACTGTTATGATGGAAAACAAAGTGCCGCTCCACACTCCGGCCCCGGTACTGCCACTCCTCTGCAAGTACGGGCCGCGATACGGACTTTAGCGGAGGCTCACGCTGCTAAGATGGGAAAGGCCGAGAGCGTTTCTCTCGGAGCCGCACCCCACCCCTGGCGGCGACACACGCATGCTCACTGAGCGTTACCTGGGGGGTGCAATCTCACTCTCCTCTCCTCGTGGCTTGGGCCTCCGGTGCGACTTCCTTGATCTTGGACAGTGGAACTCGGACCTCCGATGGTGATGGTTCGAGGTCCCTCCTTGGCAAAGACAGGCTCGGGCCGGCGGCGGTGAATTCCCACAGCTCCTCTAGGGATGCCGGTCTGGGGCGATGGCAATGATGATCGCAGCACTTCTGGTCATGCTGCCGATCGACGCATAGAACAAGACTGCTCCTGGACCCACAGTTACGGGGTAATTTTCACGAAGGTCTCAGGCTGCAACAGGGCACATGCACACAGCATCGCTGATACTCACTTGATCTCCAGGTGTACACGATCATGGGAAAATCCTTGCGAAGGTCTCAGGCTGCACGTAGCACTCGCACACAGCATTGCTGAGACTCACTTGGACTTCGGGTGCACACGATCACAGGGCAATCCTCACAAAGTTCTCAGGCTGCACGAAGCACACGCATACAGTGCCGCTGAGACTCACTTGGAATCTGGGTGCACACAGTCACAGGGCAATCCTCACGAAGGTCTCATGCTGCACGAAGCACACACACATAGCGTCGCTGAGACTCACTTGGACTCCGGGTGCACACGATCACAGGGCAATCCTCACGAAGGTCTCAGGCTGCGCGAAGCACACGCGCACAGCGTCGCTGAGACTCACTTGGACTCCAGGTGCACACGATCACAGGGCAGTGCTCACGAAGGTCTCAGGCTGCATGAAGCACACTCACACAGCATCGCTGAGACACACTTGGAAACTTTTATGTTCCTGAGTTTCCACAACAGGGAGCTAGCTCTCCTAGGGCCCTTGGGGACAAGTTACTTTAGGACACAGCACACAGCAAAGTCCTTTTAAGCAGGGAGACAAAGCACACAGCAAAGTCCCTTAGCCTCTCCTTGGTTAAATCAGCAAACTGCAGGCCAGCCCCAGAACACACAGCTAGGTCCAGTCCTTTCTTTCAGTCTCCTCATCTATTTCTTCATTGGCAGAGGTTCCTCTTGACCACGAAGTAGTTTCAATCCTTTTCAGTCTTGATCAGTCCAACATTCAGGAGTTTCAGATCTCATAGTTCTACCCCCAACTGTCTATGAAGTCTTTGTGTTCAAGGGGGCACTGACCCCTGTCCAACACAAGTTCTGGTTGTCTCCCTGTCAGTGACACCTTCTTCCTTTGATAGTGGGGAACTGGGTCCTTAATCACTCAGCAGGAGATGGGGCCAATGTTTTATGGAAGCAGCCCAGGCCTCTTCACCTCCAGGGGCTACTCCTCCCCCCTACACTCCAGATGCAGGTCAGCCGTGGCTGTCTCGCCTACTCCTCCCCTGGGTTAAGACATTCCCCACATCCTATCACATTCAAATCCAGACAGTCAATCCACAACCAGGCAGAGACACACAGAATTGCTAGAACAAGAAAACCAGCCACTTCTGAAAGTGTGGTTTCTAAACACACAATTCAAAAACCACCTTCACAAAAAGATGTGTTATTAAATTGTGAGTTCAGGTACACTAAACTTCACCTCTCCATCTTAAGCCTATGGGAAGATAGGCTGGAAACACATTACACAGCCTCCCCAATTGTGTCCTACAGGCAAGATGGCCTTGCAACAGTGAAAAACGAAATGGAGAGTATTTCACTGTCAGGACATGGTACACACCTTAGTAAATGTCCTATCTTTCACATACACTTCACCCTGCCCAGGGGCCTCCCTTGGGCCAACAATAGGGGTGTCTGATGTGCATAAAAAGGGATGGGTAAGGCCTGGCAAGCAGGTGCACTTGTCAGGACAACAAGCCAGTGTAACAAACTGCACGAAGGCACTGCAGTTGAAGTACTGGGTATTTTAGACCCAGCGGTGCAGGGGCACACACCCTATGACTTCTGGGTTTCACCCTGTTCCGGACCTACAGAAACACAGAGTCTTCTGGGTGAAGTCAAAGAATCGTTTATTGGCTGCAGACCAATGACAGGTATCCTAGAAGTACAACAGCGTGTATGTTCTCAGGAGACTGCTGAAAATCATAGGAACGGACTTCTCCTTAAGTACAAAATATCATGCTCCAGGCACACATTCCTTGGTTTACGATATGGCCATATAAAGGTATACATTACAAACGAAAAAGCAGAGTCATGATGACCATCCCACATTCCAATTCGGCCAGCCCACAATGATTTACACAGTAAGGTTCAGATCCCACGTTTGATGTAAAGAGACCCCCCAATAAACATGAGCATCTCCTGTTTTGGGAAACAAGTCATAAAGCAGGAACAAGCAGGTGTGGAAGAGATTAGCCGGGGGATTGTGTAGAATGAAAGGGCTTTATGACGGGTCAAACCCTGATGCTAATCACAGGTGGACGGAGGAAGGGGAGCTCGTGAGACCGGTTTGACCCAGGGCAGCAGAGCCAGCTGCCCAGGTCACAGAGAAGTCAGAGGGGAAGCCCATGTACTGTGAGGCCCGTATTTACTCCATTATAGCCTATGTGAGGGCAATGACAAGATGGCCACTGTTTCCAAAATGGAACCCGCGTAGTGAAGCTGAATAACGTGTACACAGTGCGTTTATAGCTAGAACGATATATAAAGCACTCGTACATGCCGCATTTACCATTTGCGGTTCGCTAATACCAAGATAGACAGGGGTAGGGCCCTGTCCCCTACGCGGTCCCGAATATTAAAGTACGACAGACCCTCCTTTTGCCCTTACATAGGCAATCACTATACTCATCTTAATCCGAGTCTAGGTCAATGTTCACGAAGTCATGGAGATGTTGCTGTAGCATCATCCTATTACTTAGCTCGTCCCTTGATACAGGTTTCCTTACACATAAGGTAGTACAGAGGCCACATATCGCAGGAGCACACTGTATGCACAGACAGAACAGGAAAAGAATGGCTAAGATCATTCCAACGACCATCAGAACTTTCCAACCCCAGGCAGATATCAATTCCCAGAACCACCCCACCAGTGACCAATCTCCCTTATCCACGTGTATGGATTCAGATATTTTATGGAGTTTGGAGATGGCTTGATACACTGTTGGAGCATTATCTGGTATGAAAATGCAGCAACTGGATTGGATGACCTTGCATACCCCACCGCGGTCTGCAAGAATAACGTCTAGAACCATGCGGTTCTGCAGAGTCATAAGGCGATCCGCTTGGAGCTCAGCTGTCAGATTACTAAGGGCACCAGCCGTTACATTGACAGTGGATTCAACCACACGTGTCAGCTGTCTCAGGTTCCTACTATTGACCATAGGTCCCCAAAACGGCAGGAAACCCAAGAAGAAGTCTCCCGCTTCCTGACCGGCAGTATCCTCCTTACTAATCACACCTCTCACAACTCTGGTCTTGTGATAGTCAGAGGCAGCAGTAAATGTCGGCGGTAGCAAGTTCGCAATATAACATGTGCCCGAGAAATCAGGGGGCAGCCATGTATATGCTCGGTCATTACAGATGAAATATGTGCCCTTGGCAGCTAGAAACGCAGGGGAAAACTGTGACGGGAAGGTGTACGTTTCAGTACAGTCACTTCTTCCCAGTTGAGCTCTAGGATTCTGACCATTACCCTGTAAGCAGAACCGACCCATGTGGGGTACGACCCAGATTGGAGATGAGATTTTTCGCTGTCTTTCACCCAGACTAATACTATACCCCGTCGCGTTCCATCCTACATAAGGTCTCAGCTCTTCTTTGGGAATGGATGAGTATGCATCAATATCTCTACTCATATCGGCAACTCCTTTCATCAAAGCCTTATTATTGGTTATAGGTCTGATGGAACGCGGTTGGCGAGGGGAGTATGTATCTAGGGCATAGAGAAACATGGTTTGGAATGCCCATGACGATCCATTGTAACTGTACGGTAGCACCAGGTAGGGAATACCTTTGTTAATGGTATGTGGCATTAACCCACACACCCAGCAATTGGTCGTATTCATTACTAGTTGGTGCTGGTGCAAGAGTTGGATAAACGAGTTATTTACAAACTCTGATCGTCTGGTCTGTTCGTGCTCAGGCAAAGGGTGAAAAGAGTGAGAGGAGGCAGTAGAAAGAGATATAGGCTGTTGAGTGGGTTCAATGGGCTTTTGAGCGGAGAAGAACACAAATCCCACAATAAACATTATGATACTACATAGTGTAAAAAGGCACAAAAAGACAAAACATTTACTTTTCACAATTCTACACATTCTTGCATTAGAGTTCATTTCCTCAATCGGTCTCTCCATCTTAAAAAACTCCATCCTCTACTCGGGCCGCTCGCGGTGGATGAGTTTCTTCTGCTAAGGAGTACGCCTGTCAGTCCAGGGAAACGCCCTAGACTAACCAGAACCGTTGACCTAGCGTCTTCGGCCTGTACCCCAAAGTCTTGGCACCGCGACCCTGCGGCAGAACCCGGATGGTGGTTCGAAAAACAAAAAATCAAGAAAGTCCTTCAGATGGGAGAGCAAAAAATGTCAAAAGGGAAATAGTGAGGAAAATCTTTATTTGTCCATGGGCCTTGGTCTCAAATTATAGCGAAGGCGGCCAGGTGCTGTTTGGTCTTGAAACAAAAGTTCAGGCTCAGTGGTGTCCAGTCGATTTGATGGTGGCACAGTTTCTTGCAGAATATTGTCACTCTCTTGGTCTGAAACTGTGTCTCTTAAGCGTGCGTCACTGAATGGTACAAAGTGAGGTACAATGTCTGTCTCAGAGTCGGCGATACCCTCCTTGACCCACTGGTCATATGGCAGAGGCAAGGGGACTATTTTGCAGTGGGTACCATGGATCCAGTGCTTCTTCCCTTTCACTCGCACTGCTGATCTCGTCGACAGAAGAACAAGATGAGGGCCGATCCAGCGAGGCTCGTCGTTGCCCTTACGCTGGAAATTCCGGACCAGGACCCACGAGCCAGGGTTGATAGGGTGTCCAGGAGGTTCAGAGGCTTGGGGAAGAGTATCATGTACCTGTTGGTGCAAAACACGCAGTTTAACAGTCAAATCATACAGGTAATCGAGTAGTACTGGATGCTCTATCTCACTGAACTTCGTAGGCCTCGGTACACCCAATACGTTGGCGGGACGGCCAAAAACGACCTCGTAAGGACTAAGTCCCACTCGTGAGTGTATGGTCATTCTAGTGGACAGGAGTGCTAAGGGCAGAGCGTCAGGCCATTTAAGACCGGTGCTCGCCTGAATTTTGGCCAGCTTGAGCTTTAAGGCTCCATTGTAGCGTTCTACTAGTCCAGCTGATTGGGGGTGATTTGCAGCGTGGAACTTCTGCTTTATCCCTAGCCCTTCACATACGTTCTTCATCACTTTACCCACAAACTCACTTCCATTATCACACCATACCATTCTTGGCATCCCAAACCTAGGGAAAAATTCCTTTACAAGGGCTTTGGCTGTGGATAGGGCAGTGTTATCTTTCAGAGGATAAGCCTCTATCCATTTTGAGAAAGCACAAACAACCACCAGTACATATTTCAGGTTGTTGCATCTTTCCATGTGAATAAAGTCCAGCTGCAAAACTTCGAATGGACATGATGGGGGTGCAAAGTGACCAGCCGGAGTTGGGGTTCCCCTACCAGGGTTGTACTTCAAGCATACTATGCAATTCTTGACCACATTCTCTGCACACTTGGGAATCCCAGCATTCTGCCATACTGGAGCCAACAACTTGCATATACCTTTCGTACTGATATGTGCCATTCCATGTGCCATAGTAACCACTGGAAGCACATATGCATCAGGCAACAACCATCGCCTATGTTCTGTCAGATCAGTCCAACAACCATTCTCATCCAACTTACCCATACTTTCTCTCCACTTGCTTAACTCTTCCTCTGTGGCTTCAGCCTGAAGCGACTTCACACTCTCTATTGTGTTCTCACACATCCCAACATCATTAACCCATCTTGCGGGGCCTGCAACATACATTCTAGTCTTCACATTCTGTGCCGTTTCTTTCGCGGTCTCATCAGCAAACGCATTCCCACGTCCAACATCATCTGTGACTTTCCTGTGCGCACTGCATTTCATGATCGCAACTTGCAACGGTAGGGTCAGTGACTCAAGGAGATCATTCACCAACTTGCCATTCTGAATTTTAGCTCCATGCGACGTCAGGAACCCACGCTCTTTCCACAAACGCCCAAAATTATGAGCCACGCCAAAGGCGTACTGGCTATCTGTGTATATGTTCACTCTCATTCCTTCAGACAACACACATGCTCTCGTGAGGGCGATTAATTCTGCTGCTTGGGCCGAATTATGTGGCACTCGCGCAGTTTCCACGACCGTGTGCAAAGTCGTGATAGCATATGCAGCAGTCGTGTCACCATTAGGGAGCTTGAAGCATGAACCATCTACCCATAAAGTGCCATCACACTCAGTCAGGGGAGTATCTTTTAGATCTACTCTCCCTTTCGTCTCTTCTTCTGTTCTGAACAGACAATCATGTTGCTCAATCTCATCTGAGTCTGCTGGAATTGGCAACAATGTAGCTGGATTCAGCGTATTACATATTTTTATGTGTATGTGATTCGCTAACAGTGTAAGTTCATAACCTGATAATCGCGCACTAGTCAAGTGTTGTGTCTTGGTCCTATTTAATAATGTGTCTACAGCATGTGGAACCATAACAATCAATGTGTTGTCCATTACCAAACCAGCAGATTGTCGGATAGACATCGCTGCAGCAGCTGTCGCTCTCAGACAGCTTGGCAATGCCCTCGCTACAGGGTCCAAGGTTGATGAAAAATATGCGCATGGGCGCGGTCTGTCGCCAAAAGGCTGTGTTAACACTGATAATGCGCATCCATCTTTCTCATGAACATACAATGTAAAAGGCTTGCTGTAGTCAGGAGTGCCCAACACAGGAGCTGAACATAACGCATTACGCAATTCCACAAAACTTTTCTGGCACTCTTCAGACCATGGGATAGGATTCGGCGTGTCTTTGCATGTTAAGGCTAATAAAGGCTTTGCCAACAAAGAAAAACTAGGGATCCAATGCCTACAGTATGAAGTGATGCCCAAGAAAGCACGCACTTCTCTCTGTGTCTTTGGCACACTCAACTGTGCAATGGCTTGAATTCTTTCTGGGGTCAGTTTCCTTCCCTCCTTCGATAAGAGATGACCTAAGTAGGTCACTTCTTGCCGACAATATTGCAGCTTAGAGAGAGACACTTTGTGATGGAAAGCGGATAAATGGCGCAACAGTGACAATGTGGCTTCTTTACAGATCTTCTCAGTATCCGCAGCGATTAGTAAATCGTCCACGTACTGAATCAGGATAGCGCCACTAGGTAGAATAAGTGCATCAAGCTGCGCTTTCAAAGCTTGACTGTATATGGATGGACTCTCACAGTAGCCCTGGGGAGCGCGTTTGAAGCGGAAGCTTCGGCCTCCCAGACTAAAACCAAAAATGTCTCTGCTCTTTTCTGCAATTGGGATGCTAAAGAAAGCATTCTTTAAATCGATCACTGAAAACCATACAGCAGAGGCTGGAATCATCGTTAACAAGGCAGTTATATCAGGGACAACTGGAAACTGTGGCACAACAATCTTATTAACCTCTCTAAGATCAATCACAAATCTGTAAACAGGTGGCTGTGAAGGATCCGTCCGTTTTAAGACAGGTAAAATCGGACTATTGCAAACGTTGCCTCTTGTCTCTTCAATCACACCTTTATTAATCAGGTCGCTGACAATGTCTAACAATGCTTTCTGGCCTTCATTAGAGATTTTGTACTGGGGAATACGTGGCAGTCTGACATTAGCCTTTAAAGTTACCACGTATGGCGGTATCTCCAAGAGGCCCACATCATTGTGACCAGTAGCCCAAAGGGCATCCGGAAGGGATGACAATTCAGGCGGCATTGTATTTTTAGACAAGTACATCGGGGAAATCACTTTCTTGCCTAATGTAAGTTGTACTCCTGAAGGAGAACAATACAGTGTAGCGTGCAATCTTTTCAACAAATCTAATCCCAGCAAATTCTCACCACAACCCGTTGTTAGGATCAGGGGTGCTTTCAGCTCACAAGGTCCAACAGAAAGTGACATGGGACTAGAAATCGGGTTCCTTACTGGGGCGCCAGAAAAACCTACTGAAACATTTATCTCGCCAGACAAAGGTGCGCCAGGAAGTTTTGAATGCATGATTGAACTCTTTGCAGCACCAGTATCTAGCAGAAAAGGCTCCGTTACATTTGCTGTAGTCACCTCAACATACGGTCCACTCTGATCCACTGGCACTGAAACAACTCCCTCTCTTTGTCTATGGCTGTCCTAGTAATCATTATTCTCTGCATCACCGTCCTCTGCATAATAATCATTATTATAATACTGGGCCGTATTACTAGTCGCGTTAGCTTGCTGATCAAAACTATTGATGGTATTTTGAGGCGGCAGAGGACGCGCGTTCTGGGGAGCATTTCCACGCCCTCTGCCTCTAGGAGCTTGCTGACCACCCCTACCTCTTGCGCCATACGCATTACCGTTCCGCTGCATTAATTTAGGGCAACTATATTTATAATGACCTTCCTCTTTGCAGTATGAACATTGGTTGGGACCTACAGGGACACGTGGTTGATAATACCCATTCATTTGCTGGTTTGTCTGAAACTGTTGGGGTTGGTGATAGACACCTTGGGGTTGCCTATAATTATTACCACCTCCACGTGGCGGGTAGGCCTGCTGTAAAAGGACCTTTGTCTTCAGTTCCTTTGTTTTCTTTTCTGTTCTATCTTTCTCGTCCTTATCTCTATTTTCATAATACTGTGCAGTAGCCAGTATTTGCGCTGAAGAGGAAACAGCCCAGGAACTCTCTGAATCTTTTAACTTTTTACACAGGTCAGGAAGTAGATTCTGCACAAACTTATCCACAAATAACCGTTGGCCACCCTCAGTACTCATATCCTGCCCACTGTGGTCAATAAACGTTTCTTCAAACCTAGTAAAGAAGTCTGACACTGTCTCATCTTTCTTCTGCTTGCATGCAGATAACTTGTCCCAATTTACGCGCATCGCAGGCATTATTGTCTCCATATACGTGATGATTCTACCAGGCAATTCAGCTACTAAAGGTTCTGGTTTCGCACCACCAGTTTGTCTAGCATCAGCAGCAACAATGTTGGCCCATGTATCCCCTAGTTCTGCATTGTGATCTACATTACGAATTGATCCCCATAGAGGCTGTGGAACAACATTGCCAAACAACATGTCTATATCGGCCAGATTCATAATGCATGACCCTGCCGTCTGTGACAACTCTTTATAATATCCTGCTGGGTTCTTACGGGGATCAGGTAAGGACTGCTTAAGCGCTAACACTTCAGAGCGCTTCCATGGAACATGCACCCAAACACGCTGGAAATGCGCTGCCACAGCGGGGTTACCACCGACAGCTGCAACCGCTTCCTTCCATACCGGGGGAACTTCTCTCATAGGGTATTGTCGCGCTTTTGCCTTTTTCCCCACAAGGACCTCTTGTTCAAACAATGACTGTTGGCAATCGTCATTCCTAAGTGACAATACAACCGCAACTGCTTTATCTACTTCGCGGTCCACAATTATACCAGTTCCAAAATCGAACCTCACTCTACACAACTCCTGCGGGTTCGGATTTTTACCACTATCCTCCAATTCTTCACAGAGAATTTCGCACATTTTCTCAAACACATATCTCTGTTTAGGGGCATCCCATTGATGGAAAGTGTTGACAACTGATTCCACATCATAAAGTGAAGGAAAAACGATCCATCTACGCGCCATGTGATCTATTACCTTTTTCTCATCGGGGTTAGGCAATTGGCTGCGCAACTGCTTACGCTGTACACCAGGAGTTGCACCAGATGACCCAAAGAGAGGAGACATTAATGTAGTAACCACATTAGCTAAGCGCTGTCGCGCTGAAGGAGAAGCTGAGGCGAGAACAGGGGGAAAAACAGAGGGAAGAAAAGAGGATGTAGAGACAGGTACTGGAGTGGTGGAAGGAAGAGTGTTAGGGGAGGCAGTTACTGGATTAGGCAAAGTCGCAGGAAGTGCGGGGGCAGTTGGAAGCACAACTGGCGGCGCTTGAGAGGGCTGCGCTACAGGAATAGGAACTGGCTGCAAAGCAACTGGCGGTTGCGGCAAGGCTTGCAGTATATGCACTGGAGGCGGCATATTTACAAGCTGGGGAGGCGCCGTGGCAGTTTGAGCATACGGGGGTGGCGAACTCAACAAATGTGACATCAAGGGATCTTTCTCCTTTTCTTCTGACTCATCCTGCTTAGAATGTGGCAAAGCTGGGTAACATTTGTCAATCCCTAACTTACGCTGCCTGTGCAATTGCTCATTCATTTGCTCCTCCTCATTGTCTTTAAATTGTACAGCTGCTTGCATTACTGACATACCTTTCTCTCTCTTATTCTTTTTCGCTAACTTAATTTCCTTCTGTTTGGCTTCCTTTCGCCATAAGCGGAAAGAGTCAAACATCGCCGGCCGGGCTTTCTTCTTAAACAATTTAATTTCCAGATTATCTAAAATATCAGTATCGAAACTACCATTTTGGGGCCATTTTAAAACACCATCTTTCCTGGTGTAGTGGATCCACACTTCGTTATATGCAATGGGGCCTACGCCATGTTTCACATAGAGCTCATAAGTTGGAGTTCCAACCGGAGGAACCGGACATGATTCCTCTAGCTGGAAATCTTTTCCACAACCCAAACAGAATAATCTACCAAATAGTCCAGAACCAGGCATCTTCGCTCACTAGTCTAGATCCAAACGTCAAAGGATTATCGATTACGATAGCCTCGTGAATACACGAGTCCTCTGGTTTTGGCGTTTGCAAACTCCAAAGTACCAATTCAAATGATCCCGAAGGATACCAAAACAAATGGGAGAAGCTCCACTTATACTTAACTGAATATTGCTGATCGATGGCGTCACCAGAAGACTCTCTCGATTGTTTCGCTCTCTCAAACTCGTCAAGGGTCCAAAACAGGTCGATTAATCAGGGCAGCAGTCCTTCGTAGCCGTCGGGACGCGGAGAACCTCGCAGAAAAGACTTTCGGACCACGTCGACATGCAGGGGTCGATGAAGTGGCGGCCTTCCTCCGGAATTTCCACACGAAGCTCCTCACGAACCTCTGGCTTGGACTGGTACCGCTGAAATCGTCCCGAGTTGGGCGCCAAACTGAAGTACTGGGTATTTTAGACCCAGCGGTGCAGGGGCACACACCCTATGACTTCTGGGTTTCACCCTGTTCCGGACCTACAGAAACACAGAGTCTTCTGGGTGAAGTCAAAGAATCGTTTATTGGCTGCAGACCAATGACAGGTATCCTAGAAGTACAACAGCGTGTATGTTCTCAGGAGACTGCTGAAAATCATAGGAACGGACTTCTCCTTAAGTACAAAATATCATGCTCCAGGCACACATTCCTTGGTTTACGATATGGCCATATAAAGGTATACATTACAAACGAAAAAGCAGAGTCATGATGACCATCCCACATTCCAATTCGGCCAGCCCACAATGATTTACACAGTAAGGTTCAGATCCCACGTTTGATGTAAAGAGACCCCCCAATAAACATGAGCATCTCCTGTTTTGGGAAACAAGTCATAAAGCAGGAACAAGCAGGTGTGGAAGAGATTAGCCGGGGGATTGTGTAGAATGAAAGGGCTTTATGACGGGTCAAACCCTGATGCTAATCACAGGTGGACGGAGGAAGGGGAGCTCGTGAGACCGGTTTGACCCAGGGCAGCAGAGCCAGCTGCCCAGGTCACAGAGAAGTCAGAGGGGAAGCCCATGTACTGTGAGGCCCGTATTTACTCCATTATAGCCTATGTGAGGGCAATGACAAGATGGCCACTGTTTCCAAAATGGAACCCGCGTAGTGAAGCTGAATAACGTGTACACAGTGCGTTTATAGCTAGAACGATATATAAAGCACTCGTACATGCCGCATTTACCATTTGCGGTTCGCTAATACCAAGATAGACAGGGGTAGGGCCCTGTCCCCTACGCGGTCCCGAATATTAAAGTACGACACAGTGGCAGGCCTGAGATCTCTCTTTAAGGCTACCGGTGTGGGTGGCACAATTAGTGCTGCAGACCCACTAGTAGCATTTGTGTTACCAGCCCTGGCACACATAGTGCACTTTACTAGGTACTTTACTAGTAAAACAAATATATCAATTAAGGACAACCAATTACCATTACACTTTATACAGGGAGCACTTGTGTCAGAAAAAAGGTCTAGGGGGAAGGCAAAAGGTTTAGGGAACTTTAGCTAAAAAGGGCCAAGTCCAACACTGATCAAACACCACCCATTTCAAAGAAAGATAAACTCCAATTCTATCTTTTGCTCAAAAAGACTTACTTAGTGTCACCTTGGTTGAATATTTGGTTTACAACAGAGCTGGTATACCTGTTAATTTGGATTGGCACAGTGACTGTCTTTTTTCTGCTTCTGAACGGGCATTATCTCCCAGAAAGCTCTGCAGTACAATCAGTGAACTTGGTCCTGAAACATCATACGTCATCACACCATGAACAAAAAGACTTGCACCTGGTGAACATTACAGTTCCAGTACCTGATGGTATAGTTTGGAATAAAGTTTCATATGATGTATTTGGTCCTACTGAACATTTAAAAATTCAATTTCTTTAAATGATTTCATTACCCCCAGTACACTCTCTGATGATTGGGACATTGAAACTGTAAATGCTATGCTTTCAGATTTAGAACAGTCTGCTGCATTTTCTTACAGAGAATTTTATGAGGATGTAACCAATTACGATACCATGTTTTGTTACCAGCATTATGGTAATACTTTTTTGCATAGAGCAAGTGTACCACACACTTCTAATGTGTACCATCAATAGAAACATTGTCCGACACCACCAAAGGGTAGTTCTGTCACATTCACACAAAAATCTGCATACTTTTCAGGGTTCAATACATCAGACCCAGAATCGTTTTACTACAAACTTGCGCAGAGTAATTCAACTGCAAAGAAAATTATGCTAACAAACACAAAGCTGATATATTCAGCACCTTCTATCTCCCAACTGTCTATACAGGGTTTTGACTACTGGAGAGCCACCATAGCTACAAACTCTATCTGGCAGACAAGAGAGTGGCAGGTTCAGGTAACCGAGGCTTTATTCAGAGCTTGCCTCATACCGTTACAGATGATTTTCCTGAACAGAACACTGCAACAGACTGCCTGTTATGGGTTTGCAAAAATTAAAGACCTTAAAACACAGAGCATCCTTCAACCACACCCATTAAGGATATCGCAAATAACACACTAACAAGTGAAGGGACACATGGTACAAGTACATACAATTCATCATCTCCCGATTGGAAGGGTTGGTTGGTTTGGCCTGTAGACACGAATAAGTGTAATGCAAGATACAATGGTACCACCGAAGGGTTTAGTATCCATAGGCCCGACCCATGTTATGTACACACATATGACCCAGGGCTAGTGACTTCCTATAGTGTTGGGAAGTTGTGCCTAGAATGGCTAAAAACCTTAACACTATCACAGTTGAAACAACACTTGTCCCTTCTGTCAGACAACATGGATCTTAGGGATTTCTTGTTAGGTCCCAAGAAATCACTTAGTAAACGCTTCTTATAACCACCTACAATGAAGTCTGAAAAGTCTCCCAACAGGAAGCTGCAGAGAGACCATGTGAAATTGATAGGATTAACCTAGAAAAGGCCTTAGCTGTGGTAGACAATGGCATTACCACACTCTTGTCTCGTATTTATTCACAGTGCAACATTGTGTCCTCAGCTACCGACATAATGGAACAAGATTTGTCTATTCTACAACATGGGCAATCTCAGCTACACGCTATTATGCTTTTCAGGTGGATGCTTCAATCATTTAGTTCTGGCCATGTTCCATGGCGATACATTAAAGACACAAATCTGTTACCTGCTTACAATCTGACCGGAAGACAATTGACCATGGCACGCAGAGAAGCGAAGTACACCATGATGCTCATTGAAAAACTAGAAAAGTTACCTTTTACTGTAGCAGTCACCGTCTACGGAATGGTTGATCCATGGCTATATCACACTGCCAATCACGAAATTCCAATTCCAATACTGCCTGAAATATTACCCAGTAGGCAGGTATGAAGCACTGGGCGAAGGGTACATAGGGAAACCTGGGAGTTGCTATACACATATAGGTGCAGGAACAAGGACAAGGAGGTTTTCTTTAGTGGCTCTAACTACAAAAAGGCCTCAAGCGGGTCTTTAGTGAGCAAAGAAGTATCGCTGCACAGAGCGTGTAATGCATCAATAGCAAACTTGTTCTGGTTCCTGAAAAGGTCCCCAGCTGTTGTAATCCATCCAGTTTTTTAGTTACTTTCCAATGGGAGTTACATGATGCTGAATGAACAAGGCTGTTTTGGTATGACGCTCGTCATTGCTTATCTTGTGACCGTCAACTCCAGGGTTATTTGTTGTAAGCAAGTATTGTTTCCCCCAGCTCACACAGTTAAGGAGGCATAACTGTGGCCTTTGCTGAATGTTTCTAACATAGGGTTTGATTCTCTGACCAGACTGAAAGCCATGCTGTTTCAGCAAAATGTGGCCTTAACTTCAGCTCGAGAGATATTTGATCTCCAAGTTTCAAGGTCCTTGGCAGAGATAAAGGCTCTGGTCCGTACGAACTTCCCGCTCCATTTCGGAGAAATGGTCCATCGTATCTTTAACATGTCTGATACGCAGGGATAGTACACTTATTTAAGAGCATTGGATCAAGTCTGTTAACTACCTTTCAAACCATCTACTGAGTGATTCCATCATACATGCACTCCATACTTGGAAGCGTTTTTGGAGGGCTTCCTTTGGTCCTGCTTTCAGTGGGGGGCATCCTGATTTTACTCCTATTTCTTTGCAATGGATGTCAACATCACTCGAGACATGGAGAGAACACTACTGGAGCGACGTTGTTGTGAGCAATTGGTGTTCTTCGTGGGTATACGTCGGCTTCAAGAGCTCAGTGAGTATTGGTTCCTGTCTTTCAGACCGGCCTGGCTTGACTGCATTCTGCTAGTATTCCGCTGCATCTTTTGCGGATTTCGACGCGTGTTGGACCTCTGTCTGACGCTTCGATTGGTTGCTCCGCCAGATATAGGCATGCTCTTGGCGCCTTTACGGGCCCATGTGCAAAGTTGTCCACAGCATATTCCCATGTTGATGATGGCATTCCTAAAGCCTCCACGGGATGCTCAGATCCTGTTGGAATGGAGATCGGTTCTACCATGGATGTGCAGGTATCAGTCTAAGGCATACAGGCATCTAATTCTTCCCCGACTGCTGCCCTGGGAACTAGTAGTGATTATCTCTGCTCACTTGAAATCATATTGGAGGTGCTAGAAGGACTGCCTCCTGCGGATGACATTTCATTGATGTGGACTCTCCAGCGCAGGATTCTTAAACAATCTGGCCTCTCCTGTGCTGGGAACCATTTGGACAATTTTTAAACATGTGCCAAATTGAAGGTCGAACTGACTTTGTTTTTCTTCTCTGCTCTATCTGAACATAGTTGCTTTGAAGGTGCTCAGAAAAACAGTGACAATATGTTCAAACATATAGAGGACCTTTTATGAACACTTTTATAGGGAAGAATGCTTTCGATATGGACCTTGCTTTTATGAAAATTTCTAAGACTTTTTAAAGAGTTTTAAGTATGCTTTAATATACATGATGATTTTATGCCTTTTTTATAATTTTTTATCATTACCAAGCTGATCTTGTTGAGCTTTCGATGAAGAGTGGGTGTCATGTCCCTTAGGATAGTCCCATCATGTATATACCAATTACATACATTTTGGCCCATCCACATGACATAACGGTCCTAAACAGGTGACCTTTTACCTAGTAGCTTACTTCTGTCTCTCCGACATCAGGCTCTTGGTACACTATCTTAATCCCTGTACCTGATGAACATAAACATGTCCCCAGGCACAGCAGATTTATTCGATATTAGGGTCACCGCTTTTTTCATCCATGGCCAACAGCCAGCTGTGCATGACCATGTTTGTTTAGAAAAGGATTAGCAAAGGATTAGCAAATGTTTTCAAAACATATTGGTCCTAGAAGAAACCCTGGAGTGACCACTTTAGTGCAAAAGACCCTCACTCCCCCTTACAGAAACAGAGGAGAATTCCTTCCAGGCTGGACTGAAACTTTGCAGGCTGATCCTTCGACAGGCAGAGACCTGACATCCCTTGCGGGGTGCCATACTAGACGCAGAGACGGGGTCCTTGCTCCAGAACCATCAGGTGAGGGGTTAGTACTTCCCCGGGGGTTTCTTGGTTCAATTAGGATGGATGTATGTCGTTACAACGCACACTTTTACAACGCATGCACTTACAACGCATTTTTTACAATGCATAATCTATTACAACGCACAACACTTACAACGCATGACACTACAACGCATTTTTTAAAAATACCTTTACAACGCATACCATTACAACGCATAATATTAAATTGCATTTAAGGTAAGTATTAGATAGTATAGGGGTAAAAATTACTATTCTAACTCCAGGGGGTGCAACAATAGGGTAAGTGTTGGATAGTATAGGGGTAAAAATTACTATTCTAACTCCAAGGGGTGCAACAGTAGTGTACATGTTGGATAGTATAGGGGTAAAAATTACTATTCTAACTCCAGGGGGTGCAACAGTAGGGTAAGTGTTGGATAGTATAGGGGTAAAAATTACTATTCTAACTCCAGGGGGTGCAACAGTAGGGTAAGTGTTGGATAGTATAGGGGTAAAAATTGCTATTCTAACTCCAGGGGGTGCAACAGTAGGGTAAGTGTTGGATAGTATAGGGGTAAAAATTGCTATTCTAACTCCAGGGGGTGCAACAGTAGGGTAAGTGTTGGATAGTATAGGGGTAAAAATTACTATTCTAACTCCAGGGGGTGCAACAGTAGGGTAAGTGTTGGATAGTATAGGGGTAAAAATTACTATTCTAACTCCAGGGGGTGCAACAGTAGGGTAAGTGTTGGATAGTATAGGGGTAAAAATTACTATTCTAACTCCAGGGGGTGCAACAGTAGGGTAAGTGTTGGATAGTGTAGTTTAATATTATGCGTTGTAATGGTAGGCGTTGTAATGGAATGCGTTGTAAAGGTAGTTTTTAAAAATGCGTTGTAGTGTCATGCGTTGTAAGTGTAGTGCGTTGTAATGGATTATGCGTTGTAAAAAATGCGTTTTAAGTGTAGTGCGTTGTAACAGTTGCGTTGTAAAGGTTGTTCCCCAATTAGGATTTATCCTGACATTTACATACACCTGCTTCACCTACATATCTAGGCGAAGTACATTTAGGTAGGCTACACACTGTAGGACTACGCCAATGCTATTGTTTTATATAATTTGTTTATATTCATCATATTAGCACTATGCTAGAAATGTATTTACTATTTACGATATTGGTGCTAGCGATCACATTTGTCTGCTCCTGTCTTTTGATTGTCGCAGCTAATATGTTTCACACTAGACTGACGCTTGACCAATAAATAATTATTGAAACAGCTCCAATCGTCATTCTATGGGTATTCTGAGAAAAAGTAAGCACGAGGGACTGAACGAAAGATACCATATTGTTTTCCACGATACCTGAGGAATCAGGGTTGTCATGTTCAGTGTTTGCCAGAAACTACCTACACCTCTGTAGAGTAAAGGGGAGGGGGTAGTGGTACTGTAGAGCTAGCTGGTCTTACGGCTGACTCATCCTGTGGGAGTGTCCAGAGTCTGTCTGCACACCAAGCCCTCAGTTTAGGTCATCCAAAACGCGCAGGTATGGGAGGGTCCTAGGAACCACACGACAGGAGCCTATATATTCTGAAAGCTAGACTTATTCAAAGGCTATCACCAGCTGGAGCTTGACCCACAGTCCAGCTACATTTCTACATTCTCCACCCACCTGGGGCTATTTCGCTACAAGTGATTAAGCTTTGGGGTATCTTCAGCAGCTGAAATATTTCAGGAGATGGTGCGACAGGTAATTAGGCCAATTAGAAACTGTCTAAACTACAGCGATGACATCCTAGCATTTGGCCACATAAATAAAGAGCAAGGCAGTAAGGGAGGGTTGCAATCAGTTGGAAATTGCTAGCCTGACACTGAATGAGGACAAATGCAAGCTGGGGACAGGAGACCTCGTTTTTTTGGCAACATTTTCTCATAGAAAGGAATGTGGCCAGACCCCAGCAAAGTAGAATCACTCCACAAAATGCGGTCCCCAGTGGACGTAGCCGATGTGAGGTCATTTCTTGGGCTGGTGAGTTACTGCGCTCACTACATCAAAGCCACAGTGAGCACACCACTTAAAAAACTTACTAGACAAAGGCAGTCATTTCTCTGGACTATGGAGTGCGACAGGGCATTTGAGTACATCCTGCATGTGGCAGTAGAACACCTTTCCTACTTTGACACATCCCTGTGCACTGAGCTCACCGTAGACACTAGCAAGGTGGGGTAAGAAGCCATTCTCGCACAACATACACTAGGCAGAGAATCGCCAAGACAGATTGTTGCGTATGCAAGTAGGAGCCTGTCGGACTTGGAAAGTCCATACTCTCAACCAGAGAATGAGACCCTGGTAGTACTGTGGGCATGTGAGCACTACCACATGTTCATCTACGGGAAGTCATTCACCATCTTGACAGACCACTAAGCACTGGTCATGATATAAGGCAATCTGAATGTAAAAATTCCACCAAGCATTGAAATATGGGGGATATGCCTGATGGACTACAACTTCAAATAGTTCACAAACCAGGAAAAGCGCACAACCCCACTGACTACATGTCGTGGCATCCCCTGCCTTGTGCAACAGAGACATCCTCCATGGCCGAGGTGTACCTCAACTTGGTGCTGCAACTAAACACATCTGCCCCAATAACAATAGAGGAACTGGTGCAGGAAGCAACAAATAACGTCACATGACAAGCGGTCAAAACACTCATACAGCAACAGAGGTGGAGACATGTGAGCAACAGCAGCCTAGTAAGTGAAGGGGTCAGAAGAGAGGAAATCCTTGCATTCAAACAAATACAGGAAAGCTGTCTGAAACAGAGCATGGAATTCTGCTTTGAGGCACCAGGATTGTCATACCAAAGACCCTTCGATTGTAGACAGTAAGCCTGACACATGGGTCCCACAGAGGCATGGTGGCAAAAAAGAAAATGCTGAGAGAAAAAGTATGGTTCCCGGGACTTGACCGTTTGGTAGAGGTCGTGATCATGAGCTGTTAACTCTGTCAGATGACAAGAAGAACACCCAAACTAGAGCAACCACGCATATCTAACCTCCCTGAGGCAGTGTGGACGACACTGGCCCACAAGCTTTAACGGGCCACTGTGGCTACCTGCTGGTCGTCATCAACTAATACTCCTGTTTTCCTCATAGTGCACCAAGTGTCATCAATATCAGCAACTGCCACCCTAGTGATACAGGACGACATATTTACTGCATGGGGCGTCCCTCTAATGCTTAAGACAGATAGTGGACCACTGTTCTCAGGAGAAGAATTCTTGCAAGTTCATGACCTATCTGGAAGTACACCATAGGAAAAAACACCTCTATGGCCGCAAGCAAAGGCCATGGTGGAAAAGTTCATGGGCAACATAAAGAAAGCTGTCCAATGAGGGAAACTGGTGCAGATCTCAGTGGGCCAAGCATTAGGCAAAATATTTTGATACTACCGCAACACCCCACACAGTTCCATGGGACGATGCCCATCATAACAGGTACTGGGTGAACGAGCAGGACCCATCTGCCTCCGCTGACACCCAAGGCACCACCTGAACACAGTGATATTGATGCACGCGACCAAGAGGTCAAGATGAAGATGAAACGACAAGCTGATACATGGCGTCATGCAACAGCATTTGAACTAAAGCAAGTAGATCTGGTTCTAGTGCGTCAACCACAAACACAGAAGTCAGACAGTCCTTTCTGGAGCCAGTTATGAAAGATAACAGATGTCAAAAGGCTCTATCGCTAGAAACAGCTCTCACTTCTGAAAATTCAGAACAACAGATGATGATGAAGGAGAGGCACTGCCAAGTGTCAAACAAAAGTCTCCGAGCGATGACACTGAGAAGTGGGTGGAATTAGCCCCTCACAGCAGCGAAGGATATCTCTGGGCTGTGGCTGCAGGAGAAGAACAGGGCCAGGGAACAAAAGTTCCCACCCAAAGAGAGTAAGTCAAAAACCCAAAAGGCTGATTTAATAACTATGATGAACGGGTCAAGGAACATGAATTTTTGAGATACAGCCTCGATGTGTCTCTCTCTCTCCCTCTCTCTTTTTTCTTTTTTTCCTCTTACCTTTTTGTTCTTCTTTTGGCTACTTCTCTTTTGTCTCTCTCACAACATACTAGCTGCATGAGAAGAGCATAGCACATGGTCCTTTTCGGCAACTAAGGCAGGCAAAGGGAATTTGTCCATTTTGTCAACAAAGGGGGAGATGTCAGAACGACTTGTGCAGGTGGGCACTAGAACCCTGCACAGAACAGATGGGGAGGGGGCTGGACACCGAACACCACTTCCATTGAGGGAGCAGGGACAGAGGACTCTCCAGTAATACCCACGAGGAAGAATGGGGTGCCTGCGCGCACCATGCAGATGACATTAATAAAGAAGGCTTTGTGCACCCTTACCAGACTCCGCGTGTCATCCTTTGGGGCTGGGCACAGGTGATATGAAAATCAAGGTAAAGGTTGCAGCAAGTGCTACCAATTGTAATGAATTTCTATAGTGAGCATGCAAACTAAGGGTACAGTCTCTACAGCCTGTTTATCCATCCTTGCATGTGCAGCATTAGTGATTAGTCAAGAGACCTTTTGCTGGTATGGAGAAATAATTTATTCTCTGCACCATTGTACTCACATCTGGAATTATGCAGGTTTACCAAGATTATGACTGGAACCATTAGAAGATAGACTCCTAGCAGATCCCATAGAGGACAAGGCAACATCTTTAATATATAAGAAAATAATGAACAATACATCGGATCCACTGGTAGCCGTAAGGGGTCAATGGGAGTGAGATGTAGGGACCTTAGAAGAAGATGACTGGTTGGAAGTTATACAGAGCCCAAGATGTGGCCATTAGGGCCCGCTTCGGATTAATATAATTTAAAATCATACACAGATCATACACAACCAGATTGAGACTTTTCCGGATGGGCAAGTGCGATTTAACTACATGCAGGAGAGGCTGTGGCAAAGAGGGCTCCTTTTTTTACACAATATGGAGCTGCCCCGTGTTAAGAGATTCTGGGAGGGGATGATAAAAGTGATGTCCACAGTGGTAGGGTAGACCGTTCTGATAGAGGCAAAATGGCGCATTTTGACCGTAACAGGAGCTCTGTATTGGCCACGACACACTAAATTGTGGCTAATGTTAGGTGATATGGTGACAAAGAGAAACACAGCTAGAATGTGGGGCAAACTGCCAATACCTACAGTAAAGGAGTAAGACATAGATTGGTGCTGTGCCCGCAGAAAAGGTAATCTATCAGGGACGGGGATGCCCTAGTGAATGGGATAAAGTCTGGGGGAGCTGGGTGAAATACAGAGGACTAGCCACATGAGGTGAAATGAAAACCACAGTAGGGGAGGGAGGAACAAGGTGGGATAGATGCATAAAGGTGATAGAAACTGATAGCTGACCATATCTCAGAAATCGGCATTCATTAGGTGGGCCAGAGGTTGTGCAAAAGAAATGAAGAGAGGGGAACCATATTGACCTATATTTGTTTTGTATGGCTTTGCATTGTTATGCTTAGTTAAAATAAAAAGAATTTTTAAAAAAAGATTGTGGATAGACTGCATAATCGTATGTATCTTGGTCCATACGTTGAGTGGAATAAACAGACTATTGCTTGTCCAAATTTTGAGCCCCACTAGAAAATAAGGCATCTGAGATAATATATTGTACTCTACTTTGCCTATTACATTTAAAAAAAAAAATATTTGATTCTCAAGGGGCCATCAAGCATACATAACGGTAGAATTATGTATCCAGTATGGTATGGCATGCGCCAAACCAGGAAGACTATTATTCACATCAAGGCTTTGATATTTTCATTTGTTTTTTTGTTACTCAAATGTATCTACCCGAGCTGCGCCCGTTTGCCCAAGCGCAACAGCTGTCAGAATTGTCTTTGTTTTGAACTTCTGGTTAGACTATGATGTCTAAATCATGAAAAGTGGTATGAAGTCATTGTATAAACCTGCTGAACTAGATATTTGGATTTAAAATTCTTTAGAAATTGAGGGGCATATTCACAAGCCCCTATCACCACCACAACGCCACTTTCAGTGATGTTGTGGTGGCTATAGGGTCCTCGCCTAATTCACAAGGCAGCCTTAAGCCACTTAACGTGGCTTAAGGCTGCCTTGTGAATAGGCCCTTTTTCTCGCTGGGTTTAGCGTGAAAGGGGCATGCAGTGGGTGTTGTGGTGGGCTTTCCACCACAACACCCATTGATATTTACGCTGCCCCCTATTCACAAGGGTAGTGTAAATAGGAGCTAACGCCAAAGTTAAGACCAGGAAAACCCTGGTCTTAAGTTGGCGATACCAGGAGAAATGCTTTATTTCTCCTCGTTTTTGCAATTTCCATGTGTGTTGCCTTGTGCACCACACATGTAAAATGCAAATTGCCATGGCTTGTTTATGTACAAGAAGGTGTCCCTTCCTGTACATAAACAAACCTTTTTTTAAAAATGCCTTTTTTGTAACTTACATGTGTGCTGCATGAAGCAGCACACATGTAAGTTACAAACTGGCATTTTAGGTTTGTTTATGTACAGGAAGGGACACCTTCTTGTACATAAACAACCTCCCTGCTTGCCGACCCCCTTGCACTCTGGTGCAAGGGTGCCTGCGTTGGCGCTAAGTTGTAATGGCAAGGTTGAGGGACAGAGTAGGTGCCATCTGTGGTCTCGTTATGCCATCAATTTATTTACATCAGCATAAAGCAGCAGTTCATGAGGTCACATTGGAATTCCTCCGTCAAGTACTTTAGCTGAACAGTGCTCACTCTTTGACAATATTTACTGAATGTGTGACTCTCTATCGCAAGTCAATGAACTCTAAAGTATCAAGGCACCATAACTGTGCTTTATCAAAAACCTGAATAAACCGCTTACCTTGAAGGGTGCTTGAGCGCCACTGCTGCTTTCAGACCCAGCTACCCTTCCAACCCCTCAATGACCGTACCCTTTGCCTTTGACCCTGTCCTGCGAACACCTGCCATTTACCTAGGTTTGCACTTAACAAATACCCCATACACACATAAATTCGTACATAAATACTCAAAAGAAAGTTTTCTGTCAAATCCAAAATAATATTTGAACTACTCAGGCCAGTTTATAGTCGTTTATTAAGAACCTTTCTGAAAGACAATAGATGTTTGAATAAGGCAACTGACATAATGTGCAGTACAATAAAGCAAGATGCAGTAAGTGATTTTTATGAATTCCCTCAAAACGTCTGCATCATGTTTACTACAGATGGGTCACCAATAGTAGTCAAAGCTCAGCTTAACACCTTAACTTTATCATACATGTAAGCAGTTGACATTCATTTATCGAAGACAAACTTTCTTGGTAAAAATGATAGCTTCAGAACCGTAGATATAGCAGAGCGATGTAGAGGTCAGGGGTAAATTTCAGGAGAGCCAGGGCAGAGCTAGGCAAGCAGCGTACCAGCTTCCCGAACATATGTTTGGACTATTTTCCACATAACAAATACAGTTCACTTCCCCATGGAGCACTTTAAAGTGACGGGGGTGGGGGGGTGGGGGGGGGCTTAAAGTTATTTACAAACAACACATTACTAGCATTGAACAATCTTTTAATAAGAGAGAAAGGCCTGAAATGGCGCATCTCCTTTTCCCACACACACATTAGCTTTAGTGGAATCCTGTTATTGCTTATATTTAGAAATGCAATACTTTGATACCTGGTATTTTATTATTTCATTTTCAGCTGCTTGCTTTCAAGTTATAAAATGGAATGATTTTTGTTTAAGCTAGCTTTCGTTCCTCTTTGATGCGATAGAAAGTTGTGCCAAATGCCTACCCGATAAAGGAATGGATGGCACAGGTAATGGATTACATTACCAATGGATGACACAAACGGCATCACTTTATCACTTCAATCATCTAATTGTGCAAGAGAAAGGGGGTTATTATAAAGCATGGTGGTTCCGAATGTTTTTCATACAGTGTCGCCCGCTCATCTCAGCATTGCTGATTTTGGAAATTCAGCTCACTATTTTAATACTTTCTGGAGCTTTGCGAGGATGAGGTTGTTGATATAATTTTGACGTTTGAGCTTCCACTGCCTCCAGTGCTGTACCCTCCGGAGCTGAAACCACCACCAGAACTATATCCTCCTCCAAATCTTCCACTTCCAGAGCTGAAACTTCCACCTCCAACACCAAGCCCTCCTCCAAAGCCATGGCCAACCCCAAGGCCACCTCCAACACCGTGTGCATGTCCGCCTCCTAGTCCACCACCGACTCCGTATGCACCGCCACTGCTAGAGCTGACCACAGCTGTAAAAGAGATTTGTGATGAGATCGCAAAGCGAAATTGGTGTTCAGCTGAAGTAGCAACTAGAGAACACGCAAGCAATTCATAAAGGGCAAGGAACAGTACTTACAGATGTTGACAGCCCCAACTCCTTCTCCCGCAAACCTGTTACAGAAAACAAAAACAGTAGTTTAAAACATTGGCATTCAAGCATCTATCATATCTATGTTTATATGACTTTACTGTCATGAGTGCAAATGATAAGTAGATTAAATGTAGACACTGCTACAAAATGTTTTGCACCTTGGAAAGAGGCACACGTCTAGACAAATAGAAGGATAAGGGTGAAGGCAGTTGTTAAAAAGACATGAAGGGCTGGATTATGATAGCATGGCGAGAGAGACAGAAAGGTGCCTTGAAAACTGAACATTACTGGACTAATCAATAGGTGCCAAAGTGCAGTTTTTGTGGCAGAAAAAGAGTATATTTCCAATGGCAATATAATAGGCTAAAATGTAAAAAAGTATTTTTTTCATTTAGATATAATCTGAGTTTGACTTGAGCAAGATAAAAAGAACACATTGAGTGTAGTATCAGAACTAGTAACGTTTCTATATAAATGTTTGGAAACTGTCTTAGAATGTGGATGGGATGTGGAATATAACCATATGATGTTCCTTCATTATTATTGACCTGCTACAAATATGATAAAATATAGAGGTTTGTGAATAGGAGGCATAGTCCGACTTTGCAACGATGCAAGGGAATTCAGTTGACCTGCTCCTCCAACCAGTCTTCTCTGGTGCAGGAATTTATTTTTAATCCCATGTGAAAAATGATATCAAACTGAAAACATTTAATACTAGAATTTAAGTGATGAGGGAATTATGACATACAATCCAAGATTAACTAATGTTTCAATGAAGGGATACTTAGACATTGCCCAATTATCTATTGGACGAAGAGGGTTACTGTCCATATAATTTAAGGCATTGATTGATGTCATAAAGACACCTTACAATTAAGAACCACCTACAGTGTGTGAAGTATGTTAGGTGTTTGAATGGTTTCACCTGGCCCACTTGTGGCTCCCTGAGGTGTTACTATGCTTCTGTTTTGGTGATTCTCCATAGGCATCTGCTTACTCTTTCTTACACACTTTAAGGGGATTCTTAAAGATAAGGTGTATTTAGGAAATCTGCTACCACCTCAAATTAAGTAGATAGTTCCCCCCCTTTCTTTAATAGATAATTGAGAGGAGTGTAAGAAGGTTTCGCTTGCACATTTAGACTGATTCATGGTCTCACTTTGTGATATAGTGCTGTAGGTGAGAGTAACCACGTTGACTATTTCCCTCACACGTTATTCAAGTGCTTCAGTGAAGAGAGACAGATCTTTGATTTAGGCTCAACTTTGAGAAATGTTCGCACTGATTTTCTAAAACCAGCGACAGACGGTATGGGAATTTGAAAGCAACAAACTAAAGGCATAAACCATTTTGTGTTTTCTTATTGTAACCATCTAATTTGCCAAAGTTCTTCTGTTAAAGTTTTAAATCTGAGTTACTTTGTAGACCTGTTCCCAAGGGAATTCCGTAGAGCCCATACTTGGTAGCTTCTTGTTAGAAAGGATTTACCCATGTTGAATAGGGGAGATACCGATGAGGAGTTGGACTTGGAAACAGTCTTATAATGAGTGTATTAAATTTGGTTATGAACACTCTCAGAGATGACTACAGTTACGTACTATTGTACTCCCCTGAGAACGGGCAATTTACCAGCAAAGTGCAATACGGCTCCGTACTGTGTGATGTGACCACTACATTTCTGTGTCTTCATAAGCAACTTGACTGAGTCCCTTGAAGAGATGTATTTTTGCAAATGGCATTGGGCTTTACAGTATATTTATCATTTCAGAGCTAGAGAAATACAGTTTTAGAACATATTGAAGTGGTGAAGAAGGAAGCACCCTCTATCTAAAGTGAGAATTAGGAGGGATTATAATGCCTTCTGTAATGATCCAGCTTTGAATATTCCAGGAATGTATTTTTAGTCACTTCTACTCCTGCTTATCACTTTAGCCAGTGTGCTACTTTTGAATCACCTTGGTCATAGTTTCAACCACACAGATAGAGAGATAACCCAAAGTAATCACCGATTTCTTTCTTGTGTCTGAAACTGCTCTACTTGTGTGACAGCCACCCCAAGTAAATTCTCCAAAATGCAAACATCGGTTACTTTAGCCTATTTGGAAAAGTGTATAAAACAACATTCTTTATGGGCGTTTTTTGATTGTGGACGAATGCCAGTATTGTTTTTAAAATACGCAATCTATTGCTATGCCATATCTTTTAATTTATAGGGGTTCAGACCACAGCTTCATAAATGTTTAGAAAGAATAGATTTCAGACTTCAGCTTCTCCTTGTTTATTTACAATGCATTGATCATTACCTTTCACACAGCATATCATTTCTTATTAGGTGCAGTACAGTAGGCTGATGAAGTAATATTTAATGAATCTAACAACATGAAAGGTAGACCTTTCCTCACCTATTCTCCTCTCCCTCCAGGAGCTTCCTGTAGGTGGCAATCTCAATATCCAAGGCCAGCTTGACGTTCATCAATTCCTGGTAATCCCGTGCCTGGCGAGCCATGTCCTCTTTGGCCTTCTGCAGAGCAGCTTCCAAATCGGTCAGTTTTTTTCTAGCATCATTCACAGCGAGCTCTCCTTTCTCTTCGGCCTCAGCTATGGCGCTTTGCAATCTTGCGCACTGCAATCACATAATACAGTTAGCAATAAGCTTTAGGATACATAAACTGGTATCTGTCAGTAACATGTTTCCCAGTCATTTAGTTCAGTGTACGTTTGGTTTACCCTTATCCTGTTTAACAACCAAAATATGTTTGTGCTATTTTTATTTTACAAAGAACGTGGGGTCTACCAGACTACTTTTCATTTGCGTTAAAGGGGTTGATTTAAATTGAATACAGGGGCAAAGCTTGGGGGGAGGGGATATTTGGGTTGGTACACGCTCCGAATCAAACTATATCCGGATACGTAGTTGGGTACAAATGCTTTCAGTCAGGCACGGTGAAGTGTCAGTAGGATTTTACCAGGGATTTTTACATATACACAGACAAAAACACTCTCTCTCGTTTGAAAATCTTTAAAAATGTTGGTTATTTTACAAAATATTGTTTTTTCTCCAACAACTTAGTACCCCTACCAATACGCATTTCACATCTTTTTCACTGCTCCTTTAGCCCCTCTCATGCGCTCTCTTTCAAGCATAATGTATCTTAACATTATATGTCCGTGTGATTATTGAAAAATCTGAAGGCACCCCAATATCTTACTGACCAAGACACGCCCCTGTTTGAATTGTGTATCGGGCTTTAAGCATAACACAAGGACTTGCTTTCTGAGGGGACAGAGCAGGCTAATGAGATTACCCAATTAATGCAAACTCCCCTGTGGCTATATTAACCCAGTGGCTTCTGTTCTAGCCTTCTCATATGGAATTATTATTCCAGTTTTCTAATTGATATTGAAAACAGACCAATTTGAATGGGTTACAATGATAATTATTTGAAATCATGGGTATAAAGCATGTTGGATACCCCTTTTTAATGGATTCCTCCATGAATGTAATAGACCCACATGACTTCTCTGCCTCAATTTGGTAAACGTATTAATGTCCGTTTTATAAAGAGTAGAGAATCAGTCAATTATACGCTGCAACATTGACGGACCTTATGTAACAGAAATATATACATTACCTGTTTCTTCACATTTTCGATTTCTGACTTCAACCTCTGAATCATGCGATTTAGCTCTGAAATCTCGGTCTTGGTGCTGCGCAGGTCCTCCCCGTGCCGGCCTGCAGAGACCTGGAGCTCTTCATACTTTTGGGCAAAATGACAAAAACTGAGGGATTAGATTCACTCACTGCTTGGTTTTACATTCATTGGATATCAGATAACAGCAAATGATGAATTCTTCCATATTCTTTGTTAGGTATGCATGGTAATCACTACATAATGATACACTCCAAACAACAATGCATCATTTATGAATGAAAGCATAAAACATACTTTTTTTTCAAAGCTACATGTTACCCTTTTATGACATTAATCTGAGTTCTAAATAACTTATGCAATTTTGCTCATCCTTTCATAGGCACACCATTTTTCATTGTAAGCAACCTGAGTTTAAAAGTGAAAGTATAACAAAGACATTGCTCATATCTTGTAAACAGATGGTTGGTCAACCACAGTCTCCCAGACATTTAATCGCTGCTCCCAATTTTATCAAGACTACCTTCAGCTAGTTCTGCTGCACTCACAATGCGACAATTACTTCTGGAGTCTGAGGGATGACAAACCAAGGTATTTGCACTTTTGCACTACACTGTCCTGTTAACCACCAGCAATACTCCTTAAGCACTGCAAGTGTAATTCATTTTCAATAGTATCAATAAGGCTTTCAAATCCCACCTACCAAAACCAGACAAACAGCACCTGTCCTTAGGTTATGATAAGATACCACATTACGACCAAATCACACTAGAAATGACATTGGCAGTCTACTGGCAAGCAGACACTTTCCCTCTAAAGTCTTCTTCCACACACTGTTCTTGTTTAGTTCCAATTTTAGAACTAAAACCAAGGAGCCATGTATATATATGTATATGTGTGTATATATATGTGGGTGTATGCCATATTCTCAAAACTTTCAGACAAGTGATAGTTTACTTCCAAATCAACATCTAACGTTGGCTTATTAGGGACCAGTTTTACTGTTGCTACTTTAAAGTCGAAGTGTGGTTGTGAAAGTCCCTATTTAAGGTAAGGAATTCATTTGAGTACAGTTCTCTGTTGGAGCTGATGCTATTTTGGATAGCCACAATGTGTATGGGGCATTTGTTTGTGTCGTGTTCATATTTGGAAGTTACAGCTTGGTTCAAGAACAACATTCCTTGAACTTGCACACCTTGCACACAGGGGAGGGGTATGTTTAGTCAAGATGTATTGCAGTAAGAGTGCTACACAAACTTTACCATTCACTAACGTTTTGCTCTGAAACAATATATTTATATGCTGATATCTGACTTGTTTAAATACTTTCTGCTGTTCAAAGGTTCATTTTCCCGTATAGACTACCTTTGAGAACATAGCCACTGTTGACGTGCTTTTCTGAATAATGACGTATTGGAATCAATCCTGATAACTTACCTTAGTTTGGTACCATGACTCTGCTTCAACGCGGCTTCTGTTTGCAATGTCCTCATACTGAGCCTTGACTTCCGCAATGATGCTGTTAAGGTCCAAAGATCGGTTGTTGTCCATGGAGAGAACAACAGAGGTGTCTGTGATCTGTGATTGCATTGAAGCAAGTTCCTGTAATTTTTAGAAGGGATGTTAGATTCGTGATTCATCAGTGATGAGTTGCCCCTTTTCAGAGTTAAGTTTCCCATTTTCATTTTCCTACTACATACACTATTATTTCCCATAGTTATGAAAAATAAAAGACTTTCCTTACCGCGGTACAGTGAGGTATGGACGATAGAGACCTTTAAATGTTTTGAAGATTACACTGTTCCCACAGAAAATTGTAACAAGTCGATAAGGGACAAATGGAATAGGACATAATCAAGTAATACTTGACTATAGTTGAAGCAAGGAGTTTCATTTTCAGTTCTTCTATTTATAAAGTATCATCTGCTGACAAACGAGTCTGTGACCACCCACCTCCCATTGATGGCTGCTATGGTTCATAACTTAAGTAATGGTTACTTCCTTAATTTCGTCTCGTTGACATACCATGGAACATCAGATAAATGGTCCGAGAGCGCCGTTAAAAGCCAGATAAAAGCAATAAAGCTCATTTGATTTCACGGGCCAACACCAATAGACTAATGAAGACCTTTTGTATGAAGACCTATCAGCATGCGATTTGCTGGTAAAAGGTAGAACTGGTAGGCCAGGCGTGTAACTGGGCGAGGCGAAGGTCGAAGCCCTGCCTACGTATATCAAGGAACGGATAAAAGATAAAGAAGACTTTCTTGAGTCATCGCCTGCTGTCTCTTATGGAAATTAACATTACATTAAACTAAGTAAAACTTAGAAAATATGTACATTTTACGGACTCAATCGAAACAGGAGTCGCGCCCACGTTGGCCCACTTTGGGGTAGCATGCAACTTATTTCAACAAGCCGTGTGTGTGTGGGGAGGGGGGTGCGTGTGTTTGTGTGTGTGCGTGCGTGTATGTTAATTGCAAAATGTACAGAACGGAATGCTATGCATCCCTCATGTTGCATATGTGTTCCCTAACTTTTTGATTAGTAGAGATTTTTTTTAATTTTTAGTTGAACATCTAAGTTTATTCAGCAAAATTGAATATAATACAATACATAAAAGAAGGTAGAGATTTCTTTTGGTAGGGCGCTGGAAAGTGTCTCAGTTCGTTAAACGCTCCCAACTGCCATCTGCTGGGACCTACTAAAGGTCATAAAGTCGACTTCCGACAAGGCAAACTAAGCCCCTCGCCATCTTGAGGTTTAGAATTTAACTACACCCTGTTATATACACGACTAAGAAACAGCTTACATGGTATAAGCACCAAATAAAAGCACGTTTTTTTGTATGGAGTGAGAATTTTTAGCGCTCCAGGCGAAATGGCATTTTTGTCTGGTAAAGATTTTCTGTCGCCATAGAGTGATTTAGCGACATCACTAGATGTTGCTGTAAAGCTGCTGCCTTAGCAAAGTGGAACTGATTGCCCTAAATGACATAGGCTTTACCTGTTTACCGTCAGAAAACACACAATTCTCCTCGAAAACCTGAATGAGAATGTGTTAACTTCTTGAGGAGAAAACACCTTGCACTTGATATTTTTGACGTGAAAGTTCATTTACCGCTTCATAGAGAGCTTGGAGGAATCTGATCTCATCAGTAAGAGCATCTACTCTGGTCTCCAGCTCCACTTTGTTCATGTAGGCTGCGTCCACATCCTACAAATACAAATGTATGTATTAACACACAGTACCATAACACTAGACCAATTTAGCTTCAGTAGCACCCATTACAAATGACTACATCACACCACATTTTTGATCAGCTTTGAATTAATTAAAACCACCGAATCATCACGTATATTTCTTAAGTGTTGTTCAAGTGATGGAACTCTTTACCTTGTCAATTGTTTAATCTCCATGTGTGTACATGTTGTTAATGATAACACTCACCTTCTTGAGAACCACAAAGTCATTCTCAGCCTTTGTGCGTTTGTTGATTTCATCTTCATACCTGTGAAAGATAAATGTCATTAGTGTTTTTACTGTAGGTAATGTAGGCTAGTCAGGTGGTTGCTTTGTGTAATGCCAATAGTCTTTATATGCTCGTATTTAACCTTAGAAACAGGAAAGTTCTTAAATGATGCTTATAGCCCGTTGTCTTCTACAACCGAGCTGTATCTTTGCGCTAACAGTACTGTTTTGCTAGCCATGCTAGAATACCATTCAAATCACTACAATGTGTCACTTTTAATCTCGTCATCACGTTGTGAGACCTGCCCTCATTCTCAAAGCCACAACAGTAATCTCTTTATTCCAAATGCAACATGATTTGGGGATTAAAGAGATTTAGCCGCAGAGTGTAACCCTAGGCTACCTGATCCGTATTCTACCAAAGGACCACATTCTATTTACATTTTTACCACCAATCTGAAAGAGCCCCTCCCAGTGTCAGCCATCTTGCATCTATCATTCAACTTTACTGCTACAAGAGCAAGATGCGTGGATCGTTCCCAGTTTCCTCTGATGAGGAGATTAAACAGATTAAAGCTCAATGCTCAGGGTATGAATAAAAAGTGCAGCCTAAAATATGATAGGCTTGAAAAAAATAAGTTAATGACTCCAAGTCACATTCTCGGCTCTTAACGCTCTACATTAAGGCCAGTGGTGCAGCTTTCCAGGTCAACTTTTTAGCCATTTACAGTGGCCTGCATCTGAGATAAAGGGGGCAACTCCCACACTTACTCTGCTTCTGAGCAATCAACTTTGCTTTTGTGGCAAAGGAGCAGCTAGGCTCGCAGACTATATTAGACCAAGTTAAATAAACAGTTTTTCGACGGAATATTCAAGCTGGCAACTGAATGAAGAGCTGCCACACTAATCGGTGATCAGTGTACTCACAACAATGATGTGTCTGAGGTTAAGGATCACATATCTAATGGCTAAATGCCTAAATAACTTTTAGTTTAAAACTGTGTATACACGGAGCTACAGGGGCCTTGAAAACACACACACACACACTCACACACACACATATAAATTCTCATTCTGAACAATGAATATAGAGCACAGCTCTAAGTAGTGGCACTCCTTAATGTTCATGCTCCAAACTACAACAGTGGTGCCAGTGATGAATCTGAACCAGTGCTATTTGATGAACTTTAAACTTGGCTGTTTAATACACAATCTCTATAACAAAATAAAATTTAAAAAAACAGTACTGACCAAAAAACTGGCCTCACAATAAATGATCAGTCACATGAACTATGTGTTCACTAATGAGCTAAATGAGCAGGGCCTTTGAACATCTGCCAGGTTCTTTACCATTAGCTCCAAACATGAGGTGGAAGAGCTGCTTATATTGGTTTCTAGATCATCAGTAACAGTTTAATAAGTCATGTTTATACAGGTTTTTAGTCTTACATGGAAGTAAATGCACATAGCAACTTGACAACACATTAACCTCCATTTTCATTTTACTGCTTCACAGTCTTTGTATTGGTGTTTTGGAATCAACGTACTTTTTTGCACACGATTTGTGCAGAATTACTTTAAAATGTGGTGCATAGAAGACCTGATATTAAATGAAGAATATGCAATAAGCATTTTGTGCTACATTTAACGTGCTCATCTTACTTGTTTTTGAAATCTTCCACCATGTCTTGCATGTTTCTTAGTTCTGCATCCAGTTTATGTCTCTCATTGCCCAAACCATCAAGCTGTCTTCTTAAGTTGTTAATGTACACTTCAAATAGGGGCTCAATCTTATCCCTGGTCGTTTGGTGACCTTGCTCTTGTAATAGTCTCCACTTTGTCTCCAAGACTTTGTTCTGTTGCTCCAGAAATCGTACCTGTAACCCAAAGGATAAAAATAACGTTCTTCTTCATGCCACTTTCACTTACTGGAAGAAAAGCATGTGTACCTATCCCCACATCATAATGACCATTAAAGAAAAAGTTATGTGGTACCTGTCACAGTTCTGTGATGGCTCATAACCCACAACCATCTTGAAGTATGAGTGTATTGAAGCTGCTCTTGGTCCTAACCTGCACTATTCAAGAAACCAGTGAACCAATAGACAGAATGGGGTTTCTTCCTCAAACACTACCTTTTGGCACAAAGTGTAAGTTTCCAGTACTGTAGCCTAAAGTCCAGCACAGTAGAACGCTTGTGGTACTCATCAAAGATGTCTGATCACTCACGACCCACAAGCAACCTGGTGCACTGTCCTGAAGTACCTCTTGGACGTACACTGCACTATGCAAATACACAATAACATAACTCTGGGAGTGGTTACAGTTAACAGTTTCATCTAAAGATTACTAATGTGTGCTGAGAGTTGGTGGAGTTAATATGTATAGGAGTTAGTCATAACATCTTGAAAATTGTGAACTAATATTGCATAGGTTACTATACACCGCCATCAATTTACAAACTGCAGTCTCTATTATATAACAGAAGGCTTTGTGATCGCCATAAACTGCTAGATTTTAATTGGGAAAGATCAATGTCTGTCAATCACAATCTGTTCACCAAAAAGTAGTTTTACATGCAACAGTACAGGCTTACCTTATCAATGAAGGAGGCAAATTTGTTGTTGAGTGTCTTGATTTGTTCCCTTTCTTCAGTTCGCACTCTCTGGATAGTGGGGTCAATTTCCAGGTTGAGAGGTGAGAGAAGGCTTTGGTTGATGGTCACCTCTTGGATGCCACCAGGTGGGCAAACTGGGAATCCAGCACCACCACCCATCCCAAAGGATCCTCCACCAAACCCATATCCACCCCCTGCACCAAATGAACCGCCAGCTCCTCCAATGGATCCATATCGCTGACTGCTGCCACCTCCAATAGAAATTCTTTTGCTCACACCTAGATTGTGCAGGCTTCTGCTGCCAAAGCCAACACCACTGATACGTCCGGACCCTCCGTACCCTGCTCCAGACCGAGATACAGAGGCTGAACTGAAAGAGTGGTGTGTTGGAATAACAGCAGAAGAAGCACTGAAGCCACTTCTCTTTCCACTAGATTGGAAGCTGCTTTGTTGATTATATGCCATGGTGTGTGGGAGAGGAGAGAAATTGTTGTCAAGCTGTGACGGTGTAAGTGTGAGAAGAAAAGTGGAGTGCATCTGCCGTTGCTGACGCTGCCCCTTTTATTTGCTTGAAATAGTGGGTTTGGTCTAGGAGGGGAATAGATATCTTACGTCACCATGGGCTCGGCATGCCTGGCAGCAGTTTACAGTAACTCTGAGTTCATCAACACACCCACAATGAAATAGGAAATGCAAGAATATACATTCTTGGCAGCCCGCTGTGATTTGGAAATTGCTTGTGCCTTCGATCATGTTTTTTGTAGAAGTTGCTCGATATTATATTATCTGTGGACTTACAATGCGCAGCAGTTCCTTTGACAAAGGAAACAAGTTTCTGCAATGTCTGTTTATCCAACATAAATAATTGCTCGGTGCAGATAGCCAATCCTTTTTTCCACATGCGTAGCCCGGACAAGTTTAGAGAAACATAGTGGGTTTATTTTATTGAAATGTTATGGGCCACTCCCGGATTGTTCAGCGAAGCATCAGAATCGAGGGGTTTAGGAGAGCCTGACGTTTTTATTAGGCTTTCTCTGCTCTCTAATTTTGCAACTTGAAATACAGTTGATGGTTAACTTGTTCACATATCTGTTCGCACACGCGTGGAAGGATCCCAGATAGGTCTGTAAAATCTACAGGCTTATTACCTCTGTTTTGACGAGAGGGTAGGATATTAGTTTTTGCTAGAGCAGAAGGTTCTGTTTGGGGGAGAAACTGAGCAACTGATAAAATCATTTAGCCTCCTTTAGTAGTAGGTAGGGTTGTGAAATAACTGGAATACAAAGTTCGTCCTGCTGGTATGGATGTGTGTTTTTATCCGAAAAATGCAGTGTGGAAATTAAGGGTTATAAGGAATCCACTAAACTAGAAACTAAGCAAAAAACACTCTGGACCCAGTATTGTGCCAGGAGGACAGAATACACTGGATACTCAAACAGCAAAGTACTAGGATTAAGTACCAACCATAGAGAGTCCGAAAAAGACAATAGAGAAAACTGTATGTACATGGAGATATATGAACCTTGAACATATATACACCACACTCGAACTTAATCAAGCCACTTAATCATTTTAAATATGCAAAAAATACATATTTAACATAACACTAAGCATGTTTCACCAGAGCCCGATAACTCAAATATAGAAGTAACAATATTAGCCCATTTCTTGATGAAAATCAAGGTCCCTGTCTTGCATGAACAGTCCAAACTATGAGTAAGGTATCATTTCAAATATTAATTCTTCCTGTGTGGGTCAAACAGTGAACATTAAAAAAGCAGCCTGTGCCTTTTACGGTGAAGTTCCATAATTTAGTGCACCACCTTCATTATGACAGACTAATCTTAACTGAGGATGAAAGAACAGAAAATCATGAATTCAGACAACTGTAAGAAGGGGTCAAGGCTCGCTGGAGCTGAAACCATATATGGTTGGCTACTGATCAAGTTACAAGCAATTCAAATCTGTATTGGCATCTATAGGGAACACCAAGATGCGACAGAGTGGAAATAATGTGTGTATCAATTATAGGACCGTTGCGCGTGTGGTCATAAATCCATCATGTCCGAGACCAACCATTGTTTATCACAAACATATGCAGAATAATAATATCAATTAGTTGGCAGGCAATATTGCTACCAGCAAAGAGTTGGGCGTAAGGACAGCCTAGCTCTCAAAAGTGACTCAGCAGAAAAATCTGTTGCTGGTTGACCTCATACTGGCCCCAGATGTCACGAGTATCAGGGCCCTGATCCTTTTAGACCCTATGACAGCATTTGGCATAATTGGCTATGCCATCTTGTGATCCATCCTTAGGAATGTGGACTGATTGACGTGCTTTCCCACTGGCAGTGTACAAAACATGTATATGCCCCATTTCTCCTGACACCTAACCAGCTCTCCTTTAGTATCCCTCTTGGGTCCCTGCTGTCCTCTAGCTTGTTCAACATTTACTTTGAACTATTGGCAAGCTCATTCAGTCACAGGACTTTCAATTTTGCATATACACAAATGATGTCCATCCAGGTCCTCTTCTGCCTGGATGTGGACCATGGAATAAATACAACTAACTTTTGGTGCTTCATGTTAAAGGTATGACACTGAATGGGTCATCAGTGATTAAACAAATCTCGAAGAAGACAGAGGTGATGATCTCAGAGGACTTGTGGGACCATTCCTTCTGACTGAAGGAGAAGAGTGTTGGAACAGTTATCCAGGGCTGTAGCAATTTAATTTTAACCTCAATGCCAAGCAAGTCAAGTCAAGAAATTCTTTATTTCCGCCTAAAAAGGCCATAAAAGCACAGATAAAAACATGTAAACTACAATACAAACAGTGCAATTTATCCGACATTAAAGGGCATACACATTGGAATATTTAATCAGAAATTCATAAGAATTATATAATATAATAAATATTTTAAAAACATACACGTGTGTCAGTCTTAACCCATTCCGTGCTCGCACCGGCCAACGGCCGATGCAAGCGCTACCTGCCCAGTGCTGCGCACGACCGTTGGCCAACGCAGCCCCGCCCACTCTTTAGAACTCCCGCACCGCGGCAAAATTCGCGCCGCGGTTAAGGAGTTAAAATATAATAAAATCAAATTAAAAAAACAATGAGTCACATTGGGGGAGTAGGGTAAATTGATTGGACTAGCCCTTTCTTTAGAATTGCTCGGCATGCACACCACATTGAAAACAAATAGCGGAACACTGAATACGCAATAGGCATACTACTATCAAATTTTAGGATCCTAAAAGCCTGTAAGCAGTGAGATGTTCCAAGATTTCTGCACAGCTGTCGTAGCCATTAGTGTCTTGCTTCCTTATAAGCCGGGCAGAAAAACAATACATGTAGGTCAGTCTCTGTGCAGTTGTTACATATCGGACAGACATTTGTAGAACTGCCCCTCCCCCCCACTTATGTGTAAAAGCACGTAGGGGAAGTGTGCCATAGCTAAACTGCAAATATAGTTTTTTTAGCAAGGGACGGCTGTACATCGTCGATGACAGGTTCTAAACTATATTGCAGTTTAACTTTTAAGAAGGATGTTGTCAATGTGCCGGTCCCAGAACTCCCCTGCAATAGGGTAGGATTGTATTCCTTATAGTTGTTTGCCAGAGCCTTCCTGGGTGTTGATGGACAACTGTCTTCGGCACTAGTCCATAAATCACCCATTCCCATAGAGATTAATGAGTTGTTAATGTTAGCTAGCCATGAAATTTTGCTTGCTCCATTATGATTTGCCACTTCCCTCAGTTCCTATCTATACATAGATAGCTCTGGGGTACTCTTTAGGTGGCGCCAACATAACAAGGGTCTAAGGGCGACCTCTATTGCAATCGGGCTAACTCCAAGATCCATTCAGAGCGGTGTGCGCTGTGTGCTTTTGGGGAGTCCCAGAAGTTGTCTGTCAAATGAATTCTCAATCTTGGAAAGTTGTTCAGATGGCCGATGGCCCCAAATTTCCGCCCCATACAAGGCAGCTCCTCTGGCTTGTGCCTTGTATATTTCCAACACCGGCCTCATCTTTTTGTGTATGCACTTCCTCTCCAATGCCAAGCACTGGAGCCCCAATCCTTGCTGATATCCTGAGCATGCTTATATTAACTTAAGATTAGTGGTGTGTTGGTAAGATTTTCCCCACATAAAAGGAAAAACCGTGGACAAAAAGGCATGTATGAAAACAACTCATACAAAAGCTGCAAGTTACCTCAAGCACTGCAAATTTGGGTGAAGTTAGAAACTTGGCAAACATAAATGAAATGCAAAGTTGCCCAGCTTCTCAAGTGAAGTGTAAACTTTGTACATCTCTACTCAAAATACTCAACCATACTCTGTCATGCCTGATTTCTTTATATTGGATGTTTGCTATTTCCGTCCTGTTGTCATCCAGACTAAGTATTGGCATTTTGTTTCATATGAATGTTATCAGAAGCCAGTCATTCTATTGATCATGGATACGAGATAGCCACTCTTATTCTTTGCACTGTCTACCCAGATCATCTAGGACAGGGGTCTACAATCTTTTCTGTAATAAGAGTTACTTATGATCAATGAAAATCATCCCAAGCTCCTGATAGTATTAGAATTGCAACAGTGACCACACCAGGCAAGATTACATTAGTAGTCACACCATTCAAGATTACTAGCCATAATCACCTCAGTGCATCAGACATGGTAGCCAGCAGTGACATAAAAAGACTTTGTTAGTTTGGAATGCTGTTACAGGAGAAATAAATAATAGCTGTTGCTTGTACAGCCCTAGCACTAAGGTAACACTCCTACTAAACTTTAAATATATCTGGGTAATCGAACCATTTTTATGCAAATATCAGTATATGAGTTCTAAAAATACAGTCATTTTCATCTTGAATACACAATTTTCATTTTTGGTATACATATATTAGCCAAGGAAAAACTTTTAATTCAGTAGGCTAAGCTGGACACAGGAGAGCTACTTACAGGTATTTGGAGAGCCACCAGTAGCTCACGAGCTACTTTTTGGAGAAGCCTGATCTGGGACCACATTTAAAGCTCTGTGAGTTGTGCATCAAGCCCTCTATGCGAAATATCCCACATTTCATGAGGACAGACTGCTTTAAAACATTCCAGTTTCCTATCTCTTTTTCATGGGACCATGTTTTCCTCAGAATATCCATATTTCACAGGCAAAGGGCATCCTCATTTCTCGCCCCCATCACCTCCCTCAAACTGCTTTTCAAGCTATATACAATGTCTAATCAGTGTGGCACCAGGGTGCCATGGTCTGAATATCGTCTGACATAGAAAAGGAGACCTAAATATTGTTAAAAAAAATATTGACCAGAAAGCGTTTCTAATGTACACCCAATAGGAAGATATTTTTTTTTTTAACTATATTTATGGCACAATATTTATATCAGATTATTTTTCTGTAGAAGGGCTTTTAACAACCACCCCTCTGGTCACCTGAGCACGACTTCAGCTCAACATTAGACTCCTCTCCAAACATTCTCAATTATCTCTATCAGTGCAGCATTTCCCTTCCTTGCTGTGCCCCCCCCACCCTCGTAATGCCCCAAGGAATGTACATGTGCTATATAAGCAAAATATAACAGCAAACCTTTAACCTGTAGCAATGATCAGTTGAGCATTATTTGTGCTCATTCACTCACTTTTAAATATAGTTTTAAACTGGTGTTACAAACTGCATAAAACACAAAAAATATGGCAAAAAGGACAACACTGTCAGAAAATGATGGTGTCCATTGCTTCTAGAGTTTATTGGCAATTGTTCTGAGGCAAAATCAGAGAGGCACATTTAGAGAGCTCCCAATGTCCTTCTTTGACTGAGAAATTAGACAAAGAAGACTGTGGTTTCATACTTTACGCTGCTAGCTTTGGCACTTTGAGGAATTCCTGAGAGAATTCCTTAAAAACGGGATAATTCCTGTTTGCACTGCTTATTTGAATCTTATCTAAAAGGACTGTTTCCTAAAGGCCTATCCATTTAATTTGCACCACTAATTGCCATGACGCAGAAACTGAGAATGAATGAATGCTGGGGTGCAATAAATGTAACTATAGAATGCCTTTACGGGGAGTATAAAGGGAGACAACCAGAAATACAACTGAGATTTCAAGAATGTTCGATGGCTATTATGGCTGTACAATTCTTCTTGCTTTCTCTTATCCTGCATCACTCGTCATCACTCGTCATCCTGCAGTAGAGCCCCAGTGCTTATTTGTGAGGCACACAAAGGTGTTGGAGAGAACCTGCTCTGTCTTTGATTAGGCTTCCAGACGTGAAGTAGGAAGGAAAGTCACACACCCTACTCAGGGCCTACTGTGTCCTAATGTTCTACCAGAGTCTTACTGGGTTCTATGGCAATCAGGCAGAACATGGTTGGCAGTGTGCATGCTAGTTTTTTGGCTTGTTGTGGCTTTTTTATGGTCTGCTGGGCCAGTTTTTACGGTCCTTGCTAGTGTTGATGTCCCTGATATTAATACAAACATTGCCTGCCGCAGGCTCAAATCAATGCAGTCTTCTAAATCTTCCAACAGACTTATACAGTAGGTCTTTACATTCTCAAAAATGTTCTCGTGACCAGACTTTGAGAACCAACAACGGGGACAGACCAGAAATAAAAGTAGGACTAAAGCTTTATGTATCTGACCTGTCCCGGTTTTTGCCTAGCCTTGTAAGTATGTGCCTATATAGATATGGTGTATACACACATGTACTAAGCTATTTTTAACTATGGCAGGACCTCCATCCTGAGCCCTCTGCCCTCCTCCCCACTCAGTCTCATACCTGCCAACTTGATGAACAATCTCAAAGTGTGAGGTGGGGCACGCTTTAGGGGGCAGGACCTCGTGCCGGGCAGTTCCTAGGAGGCACTTTTGAACCCCAAGCCACCCCCCCCCCCCACACAAAAAGAAAGCTTGCTTCGGCTGGTACCCACGTACTGGGGTGTTTTCACACCCCTTAATGGACATCAGCAGTTCAAAGCCTCTACAAAACGAGCTAGCAAACAACTATTTGCAGTGGTTTTCAGTTTATTTTCCCTGCCACAGTGTGATATCGACTCCTCGCCGGGAGATCCTGTGATGGGAGCCAACATTGTGTGTCACAATGAGGCACTGTGTGAGTTGGCGTGTATGCTGCCTCCCCTCTGCTGAGGACATGCAGCGAACCTCCTTCTGTGCTACCAACAGAATGAGATATATTTCTTAATGTTTTTCAGGCTTCAGAGGCACTTGTTTTAGCAGTATACATTTCATTTCTGCTTCGCTAAATTGTATGACCTTTTTCCCATAAACCGGGACATGTATTTAAAATTAAGAATCGTGTGCAACACTGGAACAGTCTACCGAAAACCGGGACTGTCAGTCGAAATCTGGGATGTCTGGTTACCTTAAAAAATGCCCAATTTGCATACATATGGCCCCGTATTAGTTATCTAATTCATTAATGAGGGCCACTTTAACTTTTGGTGCCCTGGCCTATTTTCTGTCCCAGTCTGCCCTATGTTCAGCTGCTGTTTGCTTTCAACGATTGTGTAGCATGTTTACTCAATATAGTAGGATCCCACTCCTTCACACACTGGCTGTAAATCTCCTCTGGCCCAGCCTTTGAAACATATCCCCCATCACCTCGTGGGGAGCTTGGACTTTATTCGTCAAACGGGTTTATCCATGTTTCAGAGAGAGCTTATTCTGCCTTTAATGTCCATTTCACTTGCTGTGCTGTGTGTACATTCTGCTATAGTAGCAATGGGGTAACCCAATATCCCTCAGAACCTAGGCGGTCATATACAGAATAAACAATTGGTTCAGTCGGGTGTGGACTATTTCTTAAAACATTAGAACAATCATAGGTTGATTCACATAGAAAACAAATTATCAAAAACAACACACATAGAGCTGAAAGATTCTGTATTAAGACCTACTTATTCAGTCTACAGAACTATTCAAATAGCTGTTGCGTTCTGGCCTTTTTAAAAGAAATGTCACAAAAGTCACTTTGTATATAGTACGCACCCTCACCACAGCACTGAGCACCACATGTCACCTTGTCACAAATTATAGTTTACCTTTCGTCGTGACAGCCATGCAAACTGAATGTGGGGATTTATAAATGACGTAATTTATAAAACTTTTCAAATACCCCCCTATTTTGGTCTCTATGTGTGTTGTTTTTGAGAATTTGTTTTCTATGTGAATCAACCTATGATTGTTCTAATGTTTTAAGAAATAGTCCACACCCGACAGAACCAATTGTTTATTCTGTGTGTGTACATTCTGCAGCTGAGATCTCTGGGACGAAATAGTTCGACGTACGTGCTTCGAGTGTTGCACGGGCCATAGTAGATTAGAAACTCAAACTCAGGTCTAGTTTATGCTGCCCAACTGAGCCGCCTTCGAAACCGTAAATTCACTGGGGCAGATTTACAAGAAACTGACGCATCTGCATACATGCGTCAGCTTCCTTGCGCCAGTGCCAAATGTCCTTGCTCCGCCATGGATGTGCTGTATTTACAATACAGTGCTCCACGGCGCAAGGATTAACAGCTGCATCAGAAATTCTGACGGAACTGTCAGCCCAAAAGTGACGCATTGCTGGAGTTGCTCTTGAAAGTGACTCAACTCCAGCAATGCGCCACAACAGATAGATGAGTCCCATTCAAAAAGCAATAGTCTGAGCAGGCATAGGGATTTTGATGCAGTGGAGGCGTAGAGTGACACAGTGAAATGTATTAAATTTCACTGAGTCAGTTCTACATGGCTTTTTGCTTGGGAATGCCCACCCCGCATACAATATACCTGACGCAGGTATAATGTGATGCAGGGATTTACAGCGTGATGCATCTCCCTAGATGCGCACGTAAATTGGCCGCATTGTTTGCACCTCCACTGCGTCAAAAAAGTGACACAATCGCGGCGCAAGGATGCACAAGGGGCTTGTAAATCTGCCCCACAGTATATTTAGAGCGTTTTTTACTTTTATAAATGCGTGGAGGAGGACAGCAACCTGCACTGAGAAGTCCTGAACCTGCGTCGAGTGATTTGTTTGGTGTTGTGTAAAAATCCCGAAAAAATGCAGAAAGGAAATACTAAGAAACTTAAAGAACCAATGAGCAAAACAATATTTTATGATGAAAATTAAACTTGGGCGGGGATTTGTAGAGTCATTACCAAGCAGGACAAAATTGCAGCTGTAGCACCTTCCTGTACATTTGTACAAGTGCAAGCACCTTGTGACTAATAATGATCGTACAAGTCGCCTCCCAGGGTTCTTACCGAAACACTACCGAATGAAGGCAGGATGAGGTGTATCCTGTCATCAACAATAAAATAACAATTTGTTACCTATTCACACGATCAGGTAAGCGTTCCGTTTGGGACTTGCCTTTGGGTGTGTCTGTCTGCAGTAAGTATTAATCACACTGGAATTCCATAAACAAGCCCTCCATTGTTGATTTGGAGCCAGTCACAGCATTTGCAATATTTGTAACAACGTCGAGCAGTCTAGATTTTATGAAAAGAAAGAATATGCCTTTAAAGAAATATACTATCTCTATAGGGAACAATAAAATGCACCTAAGTATGTGCACAATGTGCCCCTGGGTAAGGAGTGTTTTTGAAAGAACAGAAGATGCTGTAAAAAGTGTGATGAAATTGATTACTGTCGGAGCAAACGTTTCACCATATTGGTATCAGAATAATACCTGACTACACCTACTGGCGACTAAATAGTGACCAGTTAACCCTTACAGAGGGGTGGCCACTGCGCGGTACCAAGAGTGGTGCTTTTTGTGAGAACATTTTTGCCCTTCTAAGGTTTTTTTCAATGAAATCTGCAAAATCATAAGCAGATTGTGGATTATGTGGAAAATGCTATAAATCCATAATCACGCAGAAAATGCAGTGGAAGTAGAATCCAATGACATCAGTGGCCCTAATTACATCCAGTCATACAGCTGTCACATGGACCAAATGGCAACCGAGGCACGCACGTGACTGGTGACCTCACTAATGCAAGACAGCACATGCTGCAATGTGCATATGTCTCTCTACTATTTCACATCACAGTGCAGAGTTGTTGTTGTCAGTCGCGGCCGGCACGACTCGTGAGTGGTGGAGAGGGGGTCGCGCGGGGAGGGGGCTGCGCGGGGAGAGGGGTGTTAATAATTTTTTTTTTTAAATGTTAAACTTACCTTCGCCTCTGCTCCCGCTCACAGGAAGCAGAAGCAGGCAGCCTCCCTCTCCTCCCCTAAGCCAATCACAACGCTGCAATGGCAATGTTGGCATTGGCTGGGACGCCGACAACTCAGGTGTCTATGTGGAGGCCGTTTTCTCAAAGCAGGCTGCATGCAGCCTACATGGAGAAAACGGGAGAGTGTGCATGAGTGGATTGGTCGGCCCTGGGGCCGACCAAACTGTCAGCGCCCAGAACATTGGGCTAGCCACTCCTCCATGATCCGCCCGCCCCCATCCAAACCCTTCTTCTGCTTTCTTGCAGTGTGAGAAGCAGAAAAATAAAATGGTATCCATACCATTTTATGTTTCTGCTTCTTGCACTGCGAGAAAGCAGTGGGGCGATGCTCCTCCGCCCACGTGGAGGAGTCACCATTGGTTGACTTAACCAACAGTGTGAGGAGCCGTAATATAGCATTTTAAAAATATATTAACTATGTATAAATCGCTTAACTCAGGCCTGCACATATTCCTAGCCCTGTAATTTACATTGAATGGAGGTGCACTGAACATAGATGCATAGTCCAAGAGTTGGTTTATACTTTTCTTTGTTTTATTTTTATTTCAAGTGGATAGATACAAAAACCACAGCCAACGCGTTTCGTTCCCTTCAAGATATAATTTCTTAGCGGAACTTCTTCAGGGCTCAAAGTGACAGCAAATTAAATGCAGGCTATAGAGTTTTCAAATTTGGCAAGTAAGTAGTTTATTCAACTTTAAAATGTAACATATCCAGAGATCAGAAGAAATTCAGGTAGGTCGTGGATGGTCTGATTAAGTTTAAGAATGCCACTTGAAATAAAAATAAAACAAAGAAAAGTATAAACCAACTCTTGGACTATGCATCTATGTTCAGTGCACCTCCATTCAATGTAAATTATTGGTCAGATTCTGTACTGAGGCACCACTAGGTGAATGGTGCTGGAGAGTTTGTGCACCAACAGCCTGATAAGGCAGCAACTGATTGGAAGTGAGGTGCTACCGTTTGAGTCCGTCACCTTTTGTTATTTTGGATATTGTCATATTCCTAGCCCTGGTTGGAAACCTCATAACATCAAATGTATGTGAAAAGGATCGGAGATCCGTATTAGGTTGTGGCTGGCAGTTTTGAGGTACAACTATAGATACGCACACAACCAATGATGGAAAGCACTGCTTAGCCAATCAGTGTCTTGAATTTGCTTCTTGCTTCCGACTGCCATCCTCCCTTTTATTTCGCAGCATTCTGGCGCCGAGAACAAACTGCTCCAAGCGTGGAGCTTAATAGCAAATAAATAAATATAAGGAGGATTATGCCAGTAGAAGTGGGAGGGCGCCTTTTAGTGATTGAGTGCCCACACCCCCTCCTGCCTGAAAATATATCCTAACCACTCTCCAGCTCCATCACGAGGCGTGGAAATGATCTGCAGCCCATGAGTCACACTAGGATGAATCAAGTTGAAGAGAACACAATAAAAAAAAAATACCATTGCACATTTAGTAATTACAAAGCGTGATAGGCAGTTCCAGCAGTACTTTGATGAGCGTCCTTTGCCAACAAGTTCTTAATATTACGATGCATAGACTTTGTAATCTCATGCATTTTCCAGGGGAAAGAGGATTTCTCTTATACAAGGGGCCCTATGCTTTCACTGAAGAGGCTCCATCCCACTTCTCCATGCAGATTCATCCAATGTGTTTTTCTTTTAATCAAACTTTGAGGCATTTGGAACGGCTCAATTTAAAATCTTTCTTGTTCCCAGCACACTTGACAGCCCCCTCCTCTTCTGTGTACCTCTATTTCAATTGTCTATGAGTATGGGACCACAACGGGGTGTTTGTTACTATAATTACCTCTTGTAATCTCTTTATATGTGTAGGAAAGTGGAATATTAAGTGGTATGGCTGGGTAACCTTATAATGTAAAAAGATCACACTTCCCCAAAGAAAAGTCTGGATTCACACTAATAAATCCTTAGCTCAGTCCTGGTAGAGTGCAAAGAGCAGTTTACTAGAGGAACATATTAAGGATTTCAGAGTACCAACGTGGATATTAAGTAAGTGGCATGGCTCGAAAACTTCGACACCAATTTGTAAAAACAGAGTATATTTTATCTTAATTTAGACACCAAAATGAACAGAATAGCTCACATATAACCAAAATTATAGATGTTTGAAGCAATATTAAATGAGAGCAGTAAAATACATGGACAAAATAACATTGTGGTCAATGGCATAATCCACTAGTGACAATCAGTCACTTGCAGGTTGAGTTACTTGGAAACCTTACAGGGGTAAGGTTAGTTGGGCCCCAGGACCAGGCCACAACAATCAGATACATTTTCCCTAGCCCGAGGAGTCCGGGTGCAGAATTGTTCTGGCTGTCAATGGTGCTGCAAGAAACAAAATGCAGAAACACATCAGGTACACAGTTTCTGCCATTGGATGATAGTTGCAAGGTGTTCTCTGTAGATGCAGCATCGAATGTAGGGGTTGGTTATGGATAGGCCACCAACAAGCCTTAGCAGTGGTAACCACAGCAAACAGCTTCTGAAACTTCACAGGGTCCCAGAGAGAAACGCAGCAGCCTTAAACTTCATGGCAACTGAGACTGCCACTCCCACAATGCACTGGACAACCTGATTTGGCACAATTCAACTTTAGTTGTTCAGTCAGACTGCCCACCCTAGTGGTGTGGCCAGCCTTTCAGGAGGTATACACCTCCTGTATACCTAATTTCCTGCCTTGCCTGGGTGCAAATGTGCTTGGGGGAGGGGTTCTTTTCCTCCACTGGGAGTCAGCCCTGATGCATATCAGAGGGGTGTAGCATTTGAAGCTCATTGCCTTGAGGTGCCACTTCACTAACCTGCTTGGGAAGAACGTGATGTGCTCTCCTTCCTGTCCAAGCCTTTGTCCCTGACTCCTGGGAGTGATAACACTGCCTGGCAGGTCAGAATCCTCTCTTGGCGGCAGCAGGTGTGGTAAAGCACAGGCTAGTCAGCCAGAGCACAGTACAGCTAAGGCAACCAGGTGGGCAACCTCTAAAGTACCACCTGGGTACATGTCACATCATCCAGGGCACAAGAATCATGTCAGGGGTGAGAAAGAATGTTGTTTAATACAAAACATGACATATTTTAGTGATACCATAATCGAGCTGCCAAGCTCGAGATTGCCCTATTGGCAGCCCATGCTATCCTGTGGGCTGCTAACACTGATAGTAGTTTCCAATTGGCAACGCCACTATAGGGACACATAGGCTTACACCTTTAATACACTGCACCCTGCCTCCGGGGGCATTCCTTATGGGTGCCTTACAAATATTAAAGGCAGTGCAGGTGAGTGCCTGACATGGTGAGGGCACAGTCGAGTTTGAGAAGTTTGCACTACTCCTGCAGTTTGCAATGGCAGGCCAGCTGTCAGCAGTTTTCTAGGGTCACACAATGTGGCACAAAATCGTACTAAAGCCCTGGGTAATTCTTTACCACCATTTACCCTTTTACCCTATACTAGGGGCTTACAAAGGGGTAAAGTCTTTGCCAATTTGGGATTCCCAAGGCGCACATAACAGTTGTAGAAAAAGAGCACAGACACTGGGTTCTGGGCAACAGACTCCTGTGCACTTTCAGAGTCATCACCATCAGCATTTAGAGCAAAATGTGGGGTGACCAAACAAACAAGCGTTTTAAAAACCAAAACATAAATAAAAGGCATTGTCATTTACAATGCCCATATCTCAGACTTACGTAAATGCGAGACGTATTGCATTGCAAATGCTTGTTTCGAGTTGGGTGAGCCGCGTGTCTCGCTGCCCTCATTATTTAGCATGCACATAAAAAAATTAAAAAATGAGTTGGGTGAGCCACGTGCAGAGAGACCCGTGGCCACCATTATTTAGCATATACTTGTTTGAAAAGCATTGGCAAAGCCAATAGATAGGCACCACAGACAACGGGAGGGAGGGCGGGGTAAGGTAGGCATCACAGACAACGGGAGATAGGGCGAGGGTAAAAAAGGCACCACGGACAACGGGAGAGAGGGCGGGGTAAAGAAGGCACCAGGGACAACGGGATTGAGAGAGAGCAGGGGTAAAGAAGGCATGGACAACGAGAGGGAGGGTGAGGGTAAAGAAAGCTCAGACAACAGGAGGGGGCACAGGGGTGTAAAGAAGGCACAGCCAATGGAAGGGAGGGCAGGGTTGTAAAGAAGGCACCACGGACTGAATGTAAGCAAAGCATGCAGGAAGAGAAACTCGATAAAGAAAATAGTGCTTACAGACTAAATAACAGGTACCGTGAAAGGGCCAGTCGCCATGGGAGGTTACAAATGAAGACAAAGCGGTACCAAGGAGGGACTAACAAGCCTATTTATGGATCAGAAGCCAGTATTTAGGAAGGACAAAGACACAAGCCAATGGCAAATATGGGCAGAGAGTGGGCAGGGCTTCCATTCCCTTCTCCACTACAACAAATCGCAGAGCAGCACATGCGCGCTGACTTTAGCCTCGACCTAAAAGGGGCACTTTCCTACAATGCATAAACAACTCAAATTGGTACAAGTGATACAAATAGTTACTTACCATGACCAAGACATGGCACAGGATGTTATTGGCTGGGCACTTGATGCAATGCCCATAACGGATTGCTAATATGTATGGCACATGAGATGCTGATTACAGCACTCAGGTGGGCTGGCCACATTACATGCTTGTCAGAGCTTTAAGTGGGCTGGGTCTCAGACTCAGCATTTATTAAAAACAGACATTGAAACAGGTCGCTATTAGGCCCTATGTTCATCTGCTTAACTGGCAAAAATACTGAACGATTTCTAATCAAGGAATGTAAAAAAAACTATACGGTAATCCATGTCACCGATTTAGTTCCTGTGAATATTCCACATGGTTTACTTAATCTTGTGCTTCCTAAGAGTGTTAGCTATTTCCAGGATGTTATCTTTCTGTATGTTTTTTTTCATGCAGTATTTCCCTCTTGTATTGTGTATACTTTGAATTGAAGTCTCCTCCAGGTGTTTATAATTGTCCACATGGAGAGCTCTGGAGTTGTGGCTGAAGTCAGTGGAAGTCTCCATATAGTATCTGTCAGCAGGGGTGCTGCTTTCGCTGGTGCCATGGTGCAGTGGCACCAGGGCCCAAAGGGGTCAACCCAACCATGATATTGCTGTAATTTACATTTTAAACAGTGGCCAGGCGGCCTATTTCCTTTCTTGCACCAAGGCCCACAATAAACTGGCTATGCCACTGCCTGGCACTGAGTGATAAAGGTGTTCCGAATACTTGAGCATTAAATCCTTTGCCTCCCTGCAGAGAACACAGATCAATGGTCATGTGTGCCAGTTGCAGTGGTGAATATACTGAAATGTGTATGAAGGAGCTACACAGGTGTCAACATATTGACAAGGCGAAAGTAAGACGCCTCTAAAATGGGCACATACGATAAACATGTACGTGCTCATAAGAGCTGTATACTTCACATGACCAAGGCAAGGATAATAATCTGTTCCGACACATGAGATTCTGGAGACATGGCTGTGACAGACTGAGCATGGTGAATGGGCACATGAGATGCCCATTTAATTAAAAATATATGGATATCAGGGTCAGCCTTAAGCATAAACAGCTGTGTGTCTGCCCCGGGCAGCAAGACACAGAGGGCACATAAAGTTTCAGAAAAATTCAGAGCTGGGCTGACTGAACAAAATGAGAACTGCAAAATCTATACTACGCTGCTATACTAACTGAAACTATGAAAGTATCTTCAGTATTCTTTCACCGTATTGTCTCGATTTACCCTGAAATGTCATTCACTACTTTTAATGAAAGTGGAAGATGCCTGGGAGGAGATTCTAGAGGAGCTGGAGGGTGTCTCATGTAAATTAGAAAGATCATCCGTCTCTGGGATATAAGAAAAGTATTGAGTTTATATGCAGGGGCAAAGACAGAAGGGCAACACTGGTAGGCTGATAAACTCTTACATTGTCAGGGCATCAACCTATGAAGCACTTCACCTTTCATCCTCGCCAATCTGGCTGTGTTCTGAACCATGCCCTGATAAAAGCACACCTTATTGGTGCTGGTCTGCTTTTGGGAGCCTTCTGGGACACGAGGGGGGCTTGGGGTGTGAACACCTGCTCAAAATGTTGGCCTCTTTTAGCCTAGCGGGAGTAGGTGTAATCTGGTCCTAAAGAATTTTTTACAGTTTCTGCTAAAATGGCCTACCTTGATTCCTCTTCCACTTATTTTCTTGTTCATGAGATGTATTTCTACAGCAGTAGGCAACACCCCTGCCTTTACAAATGTGCATGACAACTACTCATATCACCAATTCCCCCATTCCTGTCCATTTGGCATCATTTACTCATCTGACAGACATTCTGCCATGTGCGGGTTGCCATATGGATTATTGTACCTTATCTTATTACTCTCCTTTTTTGGGACGTACACTATGCTTCTGTGTCTACGCTGTTGCTGTAGAGCTGCCTATATATTTTAGTCTTAATTATATTTTGTGCACCTATTTCTCACACCTCCTCCTCTGTCACTCTGCTAAGTGCCCTTTGGCAAGATAAGAGCTGTCACTCACATAAAACATCAACATGCTTTGTATATTGGACGACAACAAATACAACACCTTGCTAACCATGCACAGACCTCAGTGTAGGAGGCTACCTGTTTAAAAATGTACTTTGGCGCTCCACATAGGGGTATTAAGCTCTACATAAACGCTACAGTACAGCAGTCTGTGCGATTCCTGCCATTTGAAAGAAAATCCTATCAGAAATTTGCAAGTAGACCAAATTCTGTGATTCATAATCACAGACGGCTACACATTCACAATGTACAGAAGGGTAGGGCTAAATACAGCAGTGGGAAAGACTTACATTAAGACACGCCCAAACCAGACAAATATGCAATCTTTCGAAAAATTGCCTAATACAGAGGCAGTAAAAATCTTAGAAGTGCAAATAAAATGTTGATAATAATCAGGGGAGAAAATGTAGCCTTAGGGCTAGGGCGGGCATCCTCAAAGCTGGGGAACAGGCTTCCAGTCTCGGCAACGACGCTCAACATCCTGTGATTCTGTGCAAATCACTTAATCTCTCCATGCCTACCAAAAATGAATGTGCCCATCTTTAAAATGAAACTGGTGCTCATGTAAAGCGCTCTGATAACCGATGTCTCGGGTCTAGTTCGCACAAAATTACTTCAACTGGGCAGACTTGGAGATTTTAATAATTAAACACTAAAAGTAAATGGGGTTTGTCTCTTAACAATGTAGCCTCATTGTAAGGCCTTATTTAGTGATTTTTTAGGCCTCGAAACTTCATCTCAAACGTGGCAGATATATCCCGGCCATCCTATTACAAGGTCATTATGGCCTAATGGCACTTGCAATGTGGCGAACGGGACATCTGTCACGTTCCGCAGTATCCCATCCATCCAACTGAATGAGGCAAGAGTCCCTTCATGGAGCGGGAGACTGGGGGCTCCCTTGTAGTGCTTACTCTGAGACACAGAGAGAGTGAGCGAGAGAGAGAGAACGAGTGATCTGCACAGCTAGGGTAGCCCAGCTGGACTGCAGGATAATATCCCTGCCATTCTGGCATAAACCTTTCGGGGCAGATTTATGAGGCCCGTTGCGCCATCGGAACGTCACTTTTTGTGACGTTCCGTGGCGCAGAAGCCTGCGTGATATTTATCAGGCAGCACTGAGCCACTTTTTTTGGCTTAATGCTGCCTCATAAATATCAGTCCCTTTAACGCAGTGTTCTGCGTTAAAGGGGCGTGCAATGGGTGTTGCTGGGGGCGTTCCCAGCAACACCCATGGTCTTTTGACACTGCCCCAGATTTACGAGAAATCGTAAATCTGAGGCAGCGCCAACAGCTTCCGCCTCCCCAGGGGAGGCGTAAGGGAGGCGCAACGGGGAGAGATATCTTTATTTCTCCTCGTTTTTCCTATGTGTGCTGCATTCTGCAGCACCCATACAAAGAGGAAAAACCTCTTGTGATTATTTTTGTACAGAAAGGTTTCCCTTCCTGTACAAAAATATTCAGCTCCGCAACGCAGGCACCCTTGCACCATGGTGCAGAGGTGCCTGCGTTGGCGCAGGCAGCCCATTGTGCACCGGCGCAGGGGAAAAGGACAGGAATGCGCCGCATTTTATAGATACGGCGCATCCCTGCCCTTTTCTTTTGCCGTAGGGAAGCGCAGCAGGAAGGACTGCTGTGCTTCCCTACGGCAAAACCTCATAAATCTGCCCCTTCGTATTTAGACCTGGCACTAAGGCCGTGCCTGCCTTGAACCAGTCCACTTCAGACCTGACCTCTCCAGTACTTGCCAGTCAGGGAACTGTAAACAAGATAATGAAGCAGAGCTCAGATAGCCACTGTTTGCCACGCTTCAGCCCGTGCCTGCTACTGACACTCTGAATTCCTATTTGGATGCAGCAACTGAGCTGATGAGATACGGTAAAGTGTTAGCATTCATGCTATTTTTGTTTCCCACTCCATGATTCACACTGAGACTCTACTTCCCTGAGAAAGGAAACAAACCCTTGTCTTTAGAGTGAGCTTGAAAATCTGCACATCAAATTATGGGATTACTCATCCAGTACTTCTTCCTTGTTAGGGAGCTGTTCACAGATGTATGTACAGTTCCTCCCAGTAGATCTTGCATGGTAATGTATTCAAAATAGATCACATGGGTCTCCAAATACACGATTAGTGTAGGAGCCTCTATAAATGAGAAATAAAGGAATGTACATAAATTGGGACACTACCTATGCTTGGCTCTCCTTTATCAGCACTCATCCTAAAACAGAGCTGAAACTAGTGAGTAATGATAAAGAGATCCGGTTCATGCCTATACTGCGGACCACACAAGAGGCTGCAAGTGACAACTTATTTGGGGTTATTGGAGGGGGTGGATAAGGCAGAGAAATGGTTCAGAGGAAGGCGGGGAGGCATCCGATGTTACAGTTCTGAACTGCACCATCACCCTAGATCCAAGTAGGGGAAATTAAATTACCCAGCGTCCTTTGATCCTGAATTACAAACTCCGCATACCTGGGAGTCCTGTTTGACAGCAAACACTCTTGGTCGAAATTGGTGGCAGCTAGAGTCCTTGGTATGGAAAGAAGCCTTCAATCAATAAAAAGTTTCACTAAGAAGCTAGGAGCGAGCCCCTTGGGTACAATTGAAAACATATACCAAACTAAAACAAAGGCGGCTGTAACCACAGGGCTGGAGTTTGGGGGATGGCCCAGATTGAACAACTGCTAAAAAAGGAAGACATCTTTTTCAAGCCCAGGGTCAACTTAACCCAACGAATAATCGGGGATTGTATGAGGCTGGATGGGTGCAGCATGATCGGATGGCTCCAATATGTGGAAGCAGAACTCTCCGCCATCGGGCAGGTAGATCTTTAAAGAGACTCGCTAAGTGCAGAAAGGTCCCTAAACAGAAAATAATCAAGCTATTTATACAGAGGGCTAGTTTTGCTCATAAGGAAAAGAACGGGCAGATGAAATTATTTAGAGCCTGTGCCCTCATGCCGTCTAGCCCAGGGGAAGCTTATTCTTACCTTTCACGTTTTACACTACTCCACCATAGATGTATTTTGTTACGTTTTCACTTGAACTTTATTTCACTGATGCTTGGGTTTCCAGAGAGGAAGTTCAAGCACGCTGATTTAAGTCTTTGCCCCTGTGACAATGCCTCTTCTCAGACGGATTTATATTTGGTACTTTTCTGCAAACGCTATCAAAGAGAAAGAGAAGCGCTTATTCTTTCTATTTTAAGATGCCATAATTTAAAAAAATGTAGGGTGGCTTTGTACTTTTGAAAATCCCTACCTAACCCGTATGTATGTTTTTCGGTAGCATCATTCTTGTGGACATGCCTAAGGAAAAGAAAGTCGCTGGGTTTGTTATATTAATGTTTTACAAGGGAACCTAATTTTAAGAATGATTTTAAATTGTTTTCTACAGTTCATTTTAGGAAATCAGTATGTCATGATGAAATTGTGCATTTATGATCTACTTGAAATCAGATCGAATAAAGATCTTAAAGAAAGAATCACAAACTTCACTACTCACTAATAAAACCCCCACAGCACTCTCGAAAGTAAGTGGCTTAACACATTTTTGGGAGGTGAAATCCCTCACATGGCAATGGACGTGTATCGCCTGCCCTGAGTGCCCTGGCTGCAGTGATACATGGATGCTTGGTAATAATTGTTGGTAATAAGTGAACACAGATAATGCTTGTGTGCTATTACCTAGGTCTGTCTTAAGAACTCTGGTGTGCTTAGATGGAAAGGGGCACCCATAGTGCCTCTCTCAAGTGGTGCAAAGCTACTGCCTTCACCAGGAGCTGAGTAGCATGCGCACAGTGGTGGCAGCATACTGCGTTTTTATTTTTTTCACTGATCAGTGGTGTGAGCAGGCCTTTTTACCTGTGTCACAGCAGTGATGCCACCTGACCCACTCTGGTAAAGTTCCACTGCAGTGTGCGTGACCCACCCTTGACCTTCATTGGATTGTGTGCAGTACCGGGAAGTCTGAGTGCATGTGAAAAGATATATCAGGCAATAGTGCACATTGTTGCATTTGCTTGTGAGGAAACATGTGTGCCATTGAGAAGGTGTAGTGCATCAGGAAATAGAGTGTATTGTTGCATGTACATGTGGGAATATATGTGGGCCTGTGGGCTGGTACCGCATGTAGGAGATAATGCACGGTGCTCCCTGAGTGGGCTGGGATGTATGGATGCATATGCGATGGTGCAATACAGTGGAGGCTGCACATGTGTATATGTGTGCAGGGGTGTGTGTGTGTGTTTGTGTGTGTGCTTGCAGTGGACACAGCATTTGGAAGACACTAGGCACAATTTTGGGAGGCCCATGGCTTGATGGAGGAACAGAGAGAGGTAGAGGTTTCCCCCAGACAGATTTATATGGACACTAAAAGAGAACCGAGTTTTTGTATTGATTATATCAAGGAATACTGAGTGGACAATCAGCTCTTTGTAGGTTTTTCTATAGCAAAGAAGGGTAAGGCAGTGCAAAAATTTACCCTCTCTAAATTGATTGGTCTCTGCATCAAGATTGTCTATGCACTGGCTAGGAAGCAGATTCTAGAAGGTTTACTGACTCACTCCACAAGGGCAAAAGCCAGCCGCGGCCGCTGCAGGTAAGAGCGGTGGGGCCGGCTGGGGGGGATTTCAAGAGACAACCACAAGGGAAAATTAAATAAATAATTTTTCCTCATGGTCGTTTCCGAAATCCCACACAGCTCGCCTCACCGCTCTTATCTGCAGTGGCCACAGCTGGCAAAAGCTGCTACTAAAGGATGCAGAGTGCCTGTCCTAGACATCTGACAGGCAGCCGTATGGGCTTCAGTGCACATATTCACAAAGCACTACTAGCTGGACAGTCAGGTCTTTCAAAAGGGGCCTTTTAACCACCCGGTCCGACAAAACCGTTTGGCCCGAGCCAGTTCACAAACCCACCACCTTGAAAGGTAGTGCTTTGATATCTACTCACAAGGCTAGGAATCTGTGGTAGTAAGTATCCATCAGAAGAACAAGTTAATTACGTTTTGTAAGAATCTTCCTGGTATACACTCTATCTAACCACAGATTCCTCTCTGACCCTTCTTCCTCCCGGTTCTGTAAACTGGACTCTTTTACATGTAAAAAGGTCCCATTGTAGAGATCTGAACACTGATCATTGCAATTTGCAGATGTGGGCCTGAGGGCTCTGACTGCCTATAAAGCAACTGACGTCTATGCACTATGCCATCTACTGACATGCAGAGGCAGTGCTGAAAGGTTTTCAGATCCAATCTAAGATCCCGGGAGGTTTTCACAAGGTGAAGAATCAGTGGTTTGATAAGAGAATCCACCAGAGAGACTGTTGCCTAAGATATGTAGCTTGTTTATCCTGTGGCTTCTTGAGTGGAACTTACCAGAAAGGACATTTTGATATTAGGCATGATTAATTCATCCTTGAGTTTTGGCCCATCCTGTTTTATCCAAGCAATCCTTAGATGTGTCCTCTACCAAAAAACTTTATTCAACATTGTTTACACTGAAAGGGCCGGGCCCATAAGTTCTGAATCTGTTCTAAAATCACAATCATGTGGTTCTTTTTAGCAGCATGTAAGCGTAGAGATGAGAACGTTGTTATCAATGCCAATCAATTCAACAGGATTTTTTCTGGACACATAGTAACCACAGACAACTACGTAAGGTTAGTTAATTTATTACAAAGCCAAAGCTGCTAATAAAGTTGAGGAGGTGCAACATGCACAAAACAATTAGCTTAAGAAATAGGATGCAGAGGACGGGAAAGCATGAGTCCAAATTTCCCTGCATCGATGGTTGATGAAAATAAATCATCAATCTATCCCTATACTAACATTAACATGACATCCCTACTTAATCATTCTCAGGAAAAGGAGTAAAAAGGTGTCAGCATGTTTAGTGTTCCTAAGACTCTCTCCACCAACAATGGATCGGGTAGCATAAAGCTATTGAGACAGAGCTTGTTCTAAGATGCTCGCTCTCCGAAGGCAGAGAGGAAGTGGGGCACTTTCCCCACGCTAGCATCGAATTATTACAGGCATTTTTCCCAAGAGTCCTTGCAGGTCATGCCATCCGCTCTGAACACGATCTCATAGGTAACTTACCACGGGATAGCGATGTTCCTGAACTGCAACATGTTGACCTTGGTTCCCCAGGCCTTGTCTTGTATTAAAACACACGAATTTCCCTTATCGGCTTAAACTTACGATCTATCTCCTGCTCTCCTTGCCTAACTAATAATACAAAGACATTATTCTAGCTAACAAGGGCGCTTCTTCCACCTACAACACAAAACATGAGAAAGAACAAAATCTACAGCACACATGAAATTCAAACTGTTAGTTCTAAAGCGAGAGCTTCCAGGGAAATTGCATTTCAGGCCTACAGGATTCAGCTAACATAAGAAACTGGCTTATAAACTTTACAGAATTACATAAGAAATTGAGAAACAATCAGCATACCCGGGCTGGGAATCCAAAGCATCCCTGTCAATTTTGTCAGACCGGCCTCCAACCTCAGAGGGAGGGGAGGCAAGTGTCAAGCACTGCTGCCTAACAAAACTGGCCCCAGCACTGCTGCCTTTGTTTCTGGAGGCCAATATTGCAGTATTGCTGCAAAATCGCCCCCTAGTAACAAAATCGACCTCACTCCTCCAAATCCAGCTCCCACCCTTCCAGCCTCCCGGCCAAATGACCAATGCTCGCTACGGTCAGTTAATATTCCAACCTACATGAAAAAAGACACATTAATAAACACATTCAATAAAGGAAGGATTGTCAGTTGCACAACATGAGTTCTTAACGTTAATGTTTTCTGCTAGTTACATTTACTTTCTATGTTAATTCTTCAAGGTACTATTCAATGGCCTAAATACATCACGTTTCGCGTTATTACATATAAAAATTCTAACGCCCCACGTTAACACGATAACGGATTTTATGTGGATGCACTCTACATGTGTGATTATAATGAGCCCCTACAAATAAAATGCAGTTTCCGCTACATCAACACATAGTCGAAAATCTTTTTACACTTATCAAAAAAAGATTTAAGAAGGCAAAGTAGAATGCCGTAAAAGAGAGGTTTGTGGAAAACCCATTATTTTATGTCATTTTACACTTTTTTGTAGAGGACAGTATTTGCCAATTATTTCACATCTTAGCACTTCTTTCGTAATCGTGTGTCTAGGGTTGTAAGTTTATCCACGCAGAGGCATCGCGAGTACAGGACACCTGACCCTCAACTCCAATTTCTTTTTTTAATCTTTGTATGTCTAATTCAATTTTAGACCCTTGTTTTATTAATGACCCTACAAAGATTTCATAGTTATCCCTAAATATCTAATTTGTTAACATTAGTTTTGCATCTTTTTCTGGTGTACATGTCATACCATGACTGCGGAAAACCATGGGAGAAAAAAGAGAATCAAGTGACCAAACTGCCTTTCATACTGTTAGACAAACTATACTTTACAACAGCACAGAGATGTTTTGCACTGTAGCAATCGCTCTTACATCCTTCTAAACTCTTGCTCAATCAATACTTTAAAAAGAAGAGGTGACAGTGGATATTTTGGAGATGGTTGTATTAGAATCACATTGTTTCAATTATATATTGTACCAAGTGATTCTACTAATACACTTGTCCTGTCCCAGGTATTGATAAAGCTGGGGAGGGGGGGTGAATGAATAAAAAAGATCAATTGTGCGTTAGGCACCTTATATAAGCCTAGCTAAGACCGCCAGGAGATCTCCTTTTACAGAAGATGTCCCACTGTAAGGTTTTAGTTTTCTTTTTTTATATGCCATTTAGAAGGCATGTGACTATTTCATCTAGCTATTTACACAAGGCACAACTTTTTCAAGTTCTATTTCTGTTCTAGTTGGCACATGTGCAGTAGAACACTACTTTGAACTCTGCCTTCTCTTACACCCTTTGTACTATTCACTTGGTCTGTCACAGGCAGAGTTGGGACTATGCCAACACCTCACCTAAAATTATGGTACTAATACATTTATGGTTTCTTTAGTATTCATGATTGGAACAGTCATACTGAAAACTTCCACGCACTTATTAACTGCTTCGCCTTAGATATTCTGTTGAGCAGCAACCTATAAACGTTTGTGGTTGCCAGAATAACACACACTTAAGTTCTTGGGATTTTCCTGACCTAATATAGTGCTTTGTGTTGCCTTTCGTTTTGACTTGGTCAGCCTTTCTTATTTGTGCGCACGCAAAAATAACTAGATAATTACATATCACTGTCTACCTCTTAATTACAATGGTGTAGGAACTATTTCAGGCGTCAATTGGGCATTCAGATGTTACTGGGCTAAGATCGTGACAATCAGAGCCTTTCATCGCTGGTGTCCTCCGACTGAACCTTACTGTTGAGCCCAAATCTGAGAACCGAGTACACCCCTTGAGCGTGTGACTCTCAGGGTAATGAAGTAATGCAGTCCAAGGTTTACTCAGTGAGGTGGCGTGGGCTTAAATTATCAATATTAAAGTGACAATATATCGAGGATGAGCCAGACATTTACTTTTAACATATAAGTACTTTAATGATACGGAAAAATATTGTAAGTAACAAACAGAGGGCTTTCTTTACGGTACCAATCAAAATCGCACTCAGGGTAGTGTGTGCACAGTCTCTTTTGGTATTCAGCATTAGGCTTTTACCCTATGTAGGAATTTCAGCAGGACTAATGGGTATAAATCTGACAGGGTCACTTTTTCTCTTAAGATAATGGTCTCAGGCCCCAAGTAGATGCACAATATTCCCACCCGTATCAGGCACAGTGTGTTGTAGAAGTTGTGAAGTCCTTTCGAAGCAGGAGACTCCTAAAGGTTGCTCCTGAAGTCACTGTCAGTGGGAACAGATCCGCTCCTGGTGGTGTGTGTGCTCCACATGGCCTACCACGTGTGTTTTTTTTTTGCTATCCGTGCTCTGGTCCAGCTGATGGGGAGGTAAGTCATGTTATGAGCGCTAACGGTAGAAACCTCATATAAGTTGTGGCAGAAGGTTTCACGGGGCCACAGTGCTCAAGCTCCTGGAGGTCTTGTAATTTGGCTCTTAGTCGTCTTCAGTTACAACCCCTCCACCCAAACAAGCCATGCGCTCCCTCCAGGTCGCGACATGGGACACATCTTGTAGGTGCATTGTCCTTCGAAAGTGCTGGTCTTCTTTTGGCACTTGTGTTTTTTTCACAGCTGGACTGAGGACGGTGGTCAGTAGTCTTCCAGCACTTCGGATACTTCCTTATTCTAGCTGGGGCAGCAGAACTCATCCTATCAAACTCTGCAACACCCTCATCCTCAAGTGTCAGTAAAATCGTTTATGCTATATGGACACTTCAGAGCCCATGGATCCCCTTACACTGTGGTGCAGGTGCCAGTATTTCAGCAATTGTGTTGATTTGTCTTCCCTGGGTTGCTATACAGCCCCCTATCTTTCAGAGCAGCATCTTCTTCATGCACGGGTACTACCATTGCTCTCCACGAGCAGTCAGCTTTCTCCTTTGAAGTTGGGTTTAGGAAACCTCTGCTGGCAGACAGTCAAATTCTTCCTAGGTTAATGATTCCAGATCTGGCAAGGGAGTTGGCAGTGCTGTTCTTTGCTATTTCCACTCAGACTGGTCCTGCCAGGGTCCTCTCAGGGGCAACCCAAATCACAAACATAAAAGCAACCAAGGCTGCCATACTTAATTATCTGTTAATCTGTGGGGATAGCCTCTCACAAAGAACAAGGGTCCAGGGGGAAATTGCCAAGCTTCAAATGCTTTCTTTGGCTCCTTCATTCATACGCCTTTGTCTGATCTACTACAACAGATCCCTTTAATGTTCTGGGGGTAGCTCTACAACTCACATGCAGTCATGCCCACTTCGGAGTGCAGCAATCACTCCTCCTCCCGGACGTCATGGGAGTCAAGCCCACCTTTGCCCAACCTGGCTGATACCAAAATAAAATGATAATAACAGAAATAACTTCTGTTATTATCATTTTATTTTTGCATTTTCCACAGCTCCGAGAGCAGAAGGGCAACGCTCCTCCGCCTTAGTGGAGGAGCTGCCACTAGGATGTACACGCTCACAGCATCCATGTCCCACATAGATGGGTTTGATTGGCACAAATTCCCGTCTAGCTGCCTGGACTGCTGGTGTAAAGTCCGGGTATAAGGAGATATTGTTTCCCTTGTGGTTAATACTTCCTCTCTCCCTAGCCAGGCGCAGAATAGTGTCCCAATCCTGAAAAATCAATATACTTGTTAAAATTGGTCTCGGCATAGCTCCAACCGGAGGGCTGGGTCCAAGTATCCGATGCGCCCTCTCCACCATGAACAGTGTGGATAGCTCCAGGCCAAATAGCTCGTGCAGCAAATCCTCCACAAACGTTTCCATCTTAGCAATCGCTGTTGTTTCCGGAAAGCCTGTTATGCAGAGATTGTTTCTGCGCGACCTGGCCTCCAAGTCATCATTTTTGGCACTGATAATGTCGAGTATTTTGTCCAGGAGCATTTGCTCTTTAGTTTCGAGTTGAAATTCGTGTACTTCTGTGGAACGGTTATCCAACTGGTCCTATCGAGTCTCATAGATCTCTACTTGCTTCTTTACCTGGTCCAGGCGAGAGGTAAGTAGGTCTAGCCTATTGTCAATGGTTTTTATGCTGGATTTCATATAGAGCAGCAAGGAATGGAGATCGTCACTGCTCCCTTCCGCTCCATCCCTTGCGCTCAGCTCTGCATCTGTGTCTGCCTCAGTGTCCATTTGTCGGGTGAGTCTTTTCTTTTCAATGGAGAGCTTTGTTTGTTTAGTATCATGATTCCCCATGAATCCTCGATTGCCAAGCTTAGGCCCAGTGGCACGCAGGGGGCAAATTGCTTGCTTTTCAGAACTATGTTGAGGAAGCTTGGTTCTCCTGTCTAGTAGCCGTCCACAAAAACTTTTTTCAACCCCTTTGCGAATCTTATGTTAGTCTTAGTTCATCAATGTGGATTTTCCCATGCCTAGGGTCGAGGATGGTCACCCACACACCCATAGCAGTCGCCTCGGGTAGGGTGACCAACTTCCATGGGTGCAAATTCAGGACGGTCAGTGCAAAAATTCAGGACAAAGGGTCAAAATTCAGGACAAAAATTCAGGACAGGTGGTCAAAATTCAGGACAAAAATGTGGGACAAAACATACGTTTAACAGACATATCAGAGGAGGTCGCACAATAGTATATAAGTAAATAAACAACCAAAATAAATACAAGTCAAAATAAGTTTATATAAGGTTGAGACAATCCTGCACTTCACAGTTTTTCAGTATACGCAAAGCTTTGCAAAGCGCCATCAGGCCCTTTCTGCAATCAACATTTGTGCAGGAGAAGGCACACCACATGCTGTCACTATAATAGGGCCCATTGTCATTCTATCTGTTATAATCGTCTGCAGTATCATAATGACAATGGGCCAGTCAACATTATTTGAGCGGTCCGGGAGGGGCTGCTGCAGGAAGCCTCAGTATACAGATTAAAAGATAAATGAGAGAGGCCCTGAGTGGAAACTTTTAAACTAATAGGGCCTCTCGCAGGGGAACAGCATAGCTTCCTCAAATTCCCCAATTCGATTTTAGTATGATGTCTGTAAGTGGTCCGTAATTTGGGGACCCGAACTTACGGACGCTTTACAGACATCATACTAAAATAACGGACGGTTCGTGAAATTTACGGACGGTTAGTCACCCTAGCCTCAGGTCCAGACACCGCAACTCCGTGGACTCGTGCAAACTGTATGGTGATGTGATAGGGTTAGGGACAATTATGCTCCAGTCCGGTTTTTGCCGCACCGCCCTCCGGAGGTCGCTTGTCCTCCGGGAACGTCTGTGCAGGTTTGCCCAGATTAGGATAGAAAAGAAAAAAAACAAAGAAAATTCAAAATATGGTCCTCGTATATACCCGTTGGGAGAGGGAGTGAGGGACACCCGTGCTGTTTGTTACCGGCGTCTCGCGGTGAGGTAGTGAATACAGGGGAAAGGGAGTTGTCACCGGCTCACGAAGAACTAGTTACTCCCCGGTTTCCTCCCTCCGCCCGGCCCACCCTACAAAGCGAGTACGTACCTAGGAGAGCCACGTTCCCGTGACTGGGCGAAAGGCAGTCCTGTTGGCCTCCTGGCTTGCTGGTTTCCCTCGGCTTGGTAACCGCTGGTTTCTGCCGTACGCTATCTCCTCCGGCCATCCGCTCCTCTGGCATCCACGATGTCGGTTCCTCTCGTTTGCGTCTTCCGGGACCCGCGCTTAACAGTCCTCCTCCCAGGGGCTCGTCCTCAGTGGTTGGCTCACGAAAGGTGACATGGCTTTCGGGGGCGTTGTCCCGCTCGTTATGTTCTCACTTAAAGGAACAAAGTAGGCTGATCGGTAGGAGAGGGGTACTCCGTCCAGGGTGTTATGTCCGGCGTCTGTGGAGAGAGGAAAGAGTTCTCAATATCAGGTGGGGCCCACCAGTCCTTAGTGTTCTCACCGTTCTTGCTGGAGCCGTGACACACCCTTCCCCTATGAATCTCTCAATCAGTGGGAGGAAGCACCCTAGAGAGGAAGTCTGCATTCCTGTGTAGTGTACCTTTCCTATGTCTCAATTAAAACGAAAAAGGCTGTAGGAAGAGAAACCATCTCAGGAAACGGGGATTATGGCCCTTATCCCTACACAACCATTGAAGAGGAGCATGGTTGGCGAATAACAAAAAATTATTTCCCTCCAGATAATATTGGAGCTTCTCGGTAGCCCATTTCAGGGCGAGACTCTCCTTCTCAATTGTGGAATATTTCTGTTCACGGGGGAACAATCTTCTGCTCATAAAAAGGACTGGATGCTCCAGGCCATCAGGGAGAACCTGAGAAAACAAGGCACCTATCCCAGAATTAGAAGGAACGTTTGGAGGAGGAAGGGTTTGGAAAAGTCTGGGGAGGCCAACACCAGACTATTGGCAATAGCCTTTCTTAGCAGCAGAAATGCAGTTTTGGCCGCTTCAGGAGGGTTTTTCAACTCCTTGGTTTTTACATTCTTGCACAAGAGATCAGTCAGGGGACCTGCAATGTCTGAATAATGGTGTATGAATTGCCTAGAATATCCTAACAGGCCTAAAAAGGCCCAGACCTCCCTATTTGTTGTTGAAAAAGGGTCTCTGTGATGGCCCTCACTTTTTCCTCTTGAGAGGCCATCATCTCGTTCCCTAAAGCATACCCCAGATAGTGGATCTTTTGGAACCCCACCTGGGATTTTTGGGAATTGATGTGGAGGCCTGCTTCTCGTAGGACTTGCAATATTGTTTTTAGGTGTTGTATGTGATCTTCCCATGTTGGACTGTATATCACTATGTCGTCTAGATAGGCTGACGAGAAGGTCTGATAATCACGGAGCACCGTATTCATTAGCTGTTGGAAAGTGGCGGGAGCTCCGTGTAGGCCAAAGGGGAGAATGTTAAATTCGTACAATCCATCAGGGGTAACATAAGCGGTTTTCTCTCGGTCTGTTTCTTTAAGGGGTACCTGCCAGTACCCCTTAGTGAGATCCAGCGTGGTAACATATCTTGCATCACCTTGTTTTTCTATTAACTCTCTAGGCAGAGGGTATGAGTCGAATTTCGAGATGGCATTGAGCGCTCTGAAAATCCATACAAAAGCGGATGGAACCATCTGGTTTAGGAACTAAAACGATGGGTGAGGACCATTCGCTCTTGGAAGGGCGTATTACCCCCATCTCTAGCATGTTCTTAATCTCTGCACTTACTGCTGCTCTCCGGGCGGCTGGTATTCGATAGGGGCGCTGCTTTACTTTGCGTCCAGGAAGAGTCACAATGGAGTGTTAAACCAGGGAGGTCTGCCCTGGAACATCCAAAAAAATAGTGGTGTAAGAACCAAGGAGGGTGTCTAGCGTTTGTCTCTGTTGTGGGAGCAGTTGTCATTGATGACTAGGTGTGTTAAGGTGCTTGGGCACTCCCTGGGGCTGGGTAGCACTAGATGGTTGGTCTTAGGCAATGGACCCAACCATTTCTTTAATATATGTATGTGGTACGTTTGGACCCGGGAAGGCTTTATTTGGATCTTGTAGGATGTCTTACCAACAGTGCCGACGACTTTATACTGGCCTAGCCACTCTGCTTTTGACTTACAGGCGGAGTGTGGCATTAGAACTAACACCCAATCGCGCAGGGTCAACCGTCTCCACTTCTTCCCTCTCTCATAGAGTGTTTTTGTTTTTCTTTCTTTCTCTCTAAATTGGAGTATGCAAGGTCCCTTATTTTTTACGATTTTGGATTTTAGGGTCTGGGCATACTCAAGAAATCCTTTAGCCTCGTTGGGCTCTTCCTTTTCCCATGCCTCTTTTGTCATCTCATGAAGAGTTCGGGGTTGACTCCCAAATAGCAACTCAAAAGGAAGAACACCCAAGGCTGCTTTGGACTTGGCTACGGATAACGAATAATGCCAGAGGCAAGAGCTGATCCCACTCCTTTCCTTCGGCCTGTAGCATTTTCTTAAGGGTCGGCTTTAGTGTACCTTTGTACCTCTCTACGAGACCATCAGTTTGAGGATGGTATACCGACGTTCTAAGGTGAGTGATACCAATATTTGACACACTTCCTTCATCAACCGTGAAACAAAGGGTGTGCCCTGGTCTGTTAAGATCTCCTGTGGGAAGCCCACCCTAAGGAACAGTTCGACTAATCTATATGCTATATTCTGAGTAGTCGGGCTTTCAGGGGAAAAGCTTTGGGGTATCGCGTGGTGTAATCTACGATTACGAGGGCGTACTGATGACCCTTTTTGGTTTTAGGTAGGGGGCCTATGAGATCCATTCCCACTCTTTCAAATGGATTTCCTATTATTGGTAACGGCTGTAGGGGCACCTGTGGGGGTTTACATGGATTCCTTTTCTGGCATATGGTACATTCCTGACAGTATTTCTTAATATCAACATATATTCGGGGCCAGTAGAAGTGTTTCAGTATTGTTTGTGTGGTTTTTTCTTCCCCGTGTGACCAGCCGTCAGGTGTGAGTGTGCAAAGAAGAGAACTTGGTCTCTAAAGGGCGAGGGAACAAGTAATTGGGGAGAGTCCTCAGGTGAGCTCTTCTGATATAATAATCCGTTCAGCGTGATTAAGAGGCGATAAGAAAGAGGGGTTTTGTCTGTCTGAGATTGGGCACTCTGCCAGGCGTATTGTAGAGAGGGGGTCATTGGACTGGCTGAATTTAAAATTTCTGTCAAGGACCCAAGGTTTCGGAGAAATTAAGGCAGGTTGAAAGGGACCCTTCAGCCCCTCCGTACCATTTACAGTGGCCAGGGACATCTCTACAAACCCAAGGTTGTCGGTCCCTATTATTAAATCCTCGGAGAGGTCATTCAGCACTCCTACTCTGATGACATAAGAGGAGTTATCCCTAGGAGTTACAGTGATGTCAGCCACGAGATAGGGTTTAATGTCTCCATGCACACAGCGTATGTGGACCAGGGACTCAGGTAGAATCTGGGATCCTTTGACCAATTCTCTTTGTATGACAGATTGCCGGCACCCAGAGTCCAAAAGGCATTAACCCAACAGTCATTGACTTGTACACTCACACGAAAAGCACTGCCGAGCTCTGCCGTATGGAGGATAGATTTAGGAATGTATCCCACTTCCATGGGCTCTTTAGTCATTTTTTTTATTGGGACATGCTCATGCTATATGTCCCCAGTCCCCACACTCAAAGCTCTGGGGGCTTCTAAAAGCCAGTACTTCTGGCCTGAACGGACGGTGTTTAATGGGTTCTGTTGTAGGCCGCCCATGTGCTTTTTTCTCTCCTTTTCCAAAGGGGGGTCTACTTGGTAATTCAGCTTCCCAAAGGGTGGTGCATGGTTGCGTCCTAGAAAATGTGATGGCCATTTCCACTGCTTCCAGTGTTGTAAGAATGGTTTGTTGGCGAAGCCACCTCTGGGTAGTGTATGGGAGCGCCTCCAAGAATTATTCTAAATAAATCCAGTCCCTGATTTCCTCCTTGCTACTTTCGTTTGGCTTCAGCCATTTATCTGCTGCGGCTTTTAGTCTATAAAAGAGTGATTTAGGGTTCTCTCCTGGGGCTCCCTTTTCTTTACGAAAATGAACATTGTACGCCTTGGAATCCAATCCGAGATGATCCAGGATTACGACTTTGATTTCAGCATATGGTTTGTCGCTGGTGCGGTTTGCGATTTTATACGCCGCCTGGGCTTCTCCTGTAAAAAGCGGCGCCAAGAAGAAGGGCCATTTTGCTACTGCCAATCCACAGGCTCGAGCTGCGCACTCAAAGTTAAGTAAAAAAGCATCGGGCCTCCCCCAGAACGTATTTTTGAAGAGATATGCCAGGCGGGCTTTGAGGGGAGTTCTTGCCGGACTTAGGTCCTGTGTGTACTTTTTCTGCGGCGATTTTCTGTAGCCCCTCCATTTGTGCGGCCATCGTGTTCTTCAACGTTCCCTGTCGGCCTGAGCCGCTGTCAACTGGCGTTCCACCGGCCATTCCAGTTTTCTTGTCCTTTGATTACATGTTGTATAATGGTATCCATTCTTGCAGTATTAATGGCTATTATGCCCACATTCTCCACCAATTTTGTGGGCTGTAACCCATGCGAGAGGAAGGACAAGCAGATGGTGAGGTACTTTTAGTGAAGGTTTATTCTGCTTTCAGTGTATTTGTACTTTCAGTCCCCAAAACACAGTCTAAATTGTTGCTTTCTCCTGGGCTAGGGGTAATTATGCTCCAGTCCGGTTTTAGCATCACCGCCCTCCGGAGGTCGCTAGTCCTCAGGGAACATCTGGGCAGGTTTGCCCAGAGTAGGAAGGAAAAGAAAAAAACAAAGAAAATTCAAAATACGGTCCTCGTATATACCCGTTGGGAGAGGGAGTGAGGGACACCCGTGCTCTTTGTTACCGGCATCTCGCAGTGAGGAAGTGAATACGGGGAAAAGGGAGTTGTCACTGGCTCGAGAAGAACTAGTTACTCCCCGATTTCCTCCCTTCGCCCAGCCCACCCTGCGAAGTGAGCACGTATCTTGGAGAGCCACATTCCTCCGGAAACGTGGCTGGGTGAAAGGCAGTCCTGTTGGCCTCCTGGCTTCCCTCGGCTTGGTTTCCACTTGTTTCTGCCGTACTCTATCTCCGCTAGTACTCCGCTCCTCTGGCGTCCACGATGCCGGTTCCTCTCGTTCGCGTCTTCCGGGACCCGGGCTTAACAGTCCTCCTACCAGGGGCTCGTCCTCAGTGGTTGGTACAGGAATGGTGACGTGGCTGTCCAGGGCGTGGTCCCGCTCGTTATTTTCCCACTTAAAGGAACAAGGGTGTTATGTCCAGCGTCTGTGGAGAGAGGAAAGAGTCCTCGATATCGGGTTGGGCCCACCAGTCCTTAGTGCTCTCACCGTTCTTGCTGGGGTCGTGACAGGAGGCTTATAGTCTGATGCAGTCCCAAAGGATTTGCCCTCGATTGGCCTCTCCAAGTCATCAATTCTTTCATATCTAACAACAGCAGTGGAGGCAATTAATGATGAAATTAGCACAGTGGAGGAGAAGCTGGGTATTAGACCCACCCGTCTGGAGTCTGTAGCTGCCCCCTTGTCTGGCTCTGATCTCATGAGGAATGCCTCCACAGGGAAGACAGTTAAACAGGGTTCCTGATGTAACTGTCATTGCAGATGTTCACTGACCAGAGACTGAGACCAAGATCAGGTTAGCTGTGGCCCCACAACATCGAAATGGAAAAAACCAGAAAGTCTGATGCTGTTGTGGCGCAGACAGGGTTTAAAGTTAAGGACAGATTAGCTCCTTTATCATCCATAGAGGACAATGGTTATAAACTGCCTAAAGATCACACTGACAATACTAATTGTGATGATTTTGTCCCTATGGTCCAGTCAATGATAAAAGCTGCAGTTGGTTAATGTCTAGAGAAATTGTCATGCATTGAAGGCAGTTTAAATAATGTAATTTCATTTTGTAAAGCAAATATGCCAATTCCTGGTTTAGGGTCTGGCCGTGTGAGCCATGTATCTGAGGATATGGAGCAGACAGAGCAGAAGATTGTGAGAGAACCTGTACAGGGTTCAACAGGTGTACCCAGTTCATTCAAAGATGGAATTCCACTGCTCCCCAATTCGACACCTAGTCTATGTATATCTGATTGTCAGGAGAATATGTCAACTCAGCTTTTGCGGCCTCGTGTGTTAGGGGACTCAAAGTCATTGGCACATCTGCGAGGTCTTAGATGTAACCCAGTAAATAAGTTAACCCAGCGGGAGACAGTTGCTCCAAGTAGTAAAGATGGTCCTACGCCCTCCCGAGTTGTTCTAAGTCTTTCTCCTGCCTCAGACCCTTATGTTGTGGTATTCACTGGGGTCCCCACTTTAGTACAAGTGGTCAGAGAAGATTATTCTAGCCCAAGAAACAGAGTTAGCTATTGTTTGTCCAAACTGGGTGTTGAAGGGTTAATTGTGGCCAACAGGCTTATTATGACCCCGAGGTCGGATTGGGTTGGACCAACTCCTAAAACCTTTCACGAGGATTGGGTAATCACTGACTTTGAATGCCCTAGAGTTTTGCCAATGATTTTGAATCTTGACAGGCAGCTTATCCGTATTTCTATTATTCAGGCTTTTCTTCTTGGACTTTTTTATTGACCAATGGCAGTTCAAACTCAATTGTGGACCAGTGACAGCACCAAAAGTACCTGCAACGGGATTTGAAGCCACCCAAGTTTAGTGACATTGTTATACCTACCTCTAATAGATTTGAGATTCTGGGGGGCGGATGCACTTGATCGGTGCATGGTTCCAGTCATGAGAAGCAGTCTTCTGCTGAGAATTCTGGGAATGGGGCTAGAAGGCTGCATTCTGGTTAATAATTCTGGAAACTATCTTAATAATGGAAACAGTCTTGGTGGCCCGTCTGTGAGGACCATTAGTATGGGGATATGTAAGGGGGCACCCGCTTTTCGGCTCATAGAGCTGTCAGCCGTTGGATGGGGCACACTGAATTGTGTAAATCTCACTGCAGCAGGGAATGATTTCCACAATATCATTGATATTCCAGAAAGCTATCCAGCCAATGAAGATACCTTCGCTACTCCCCTCAGGTTAGCAACCTGGAATGTGGCAGGTAAAAATAGCAAAAGAAATTATCCTTACTAGTTGGCGTTTACGAGATCATTTGCAATAATATGCCTACAGGGGACATTGGATGTGGAAAGTTCCTTTTTCTTGGACAGCTACAAATCATATTTTAATCCTCCTGTTCCTTCCAAATGGGGACCCAAAGGCAGGTCAGCTGATCTTGGTTTCTCTTTCCTTAAATTGTAGGATTAAGTATATAGCAACAAGTTCAGCCAATATGAAAGCAATTCTATTTACCTTCCCTGAGATTGGTTATGTGGTTTTGTTTTGTTAAACTTTTATAATGCAACCACTGGTTCTACCGTTTGTGATACATTTATCACTCTCAAAGAACAAATGTTGAATATTGACACCTGTAGTAATGTAAAAGCTGGATTTATCTTAGTGGGAGATTATAATATCCACCCTTGTCCACACTCTACCTCATGCAACCAGGTCCATAATGAAGACTCTTTGCACATGGAACATAGTCAAGCTGGTGCCTTTTTGAATAATATCCTTGCATATTGTACCTTGGAATGTGCCATGACCAAAGTGTTTCAAAGTGCAGATGGGAGTTGTGCCCCCACTTTTATTGGATGAGGCTTGCACTCCACAATAGATTGAACTTTTATTTCTGTATTTTTGCAGTATTTGTAGATCATTTTGGCATAAGAGTCTCTGGTTTTAGTGGTCAATACTGTATTTATGTTAGTGTCATCGATCCGTTTGTACCAGTCCCGGCACAGTATTTGTCTAACCATCTGGATGGTTTAGTGACTGACCAAGGAAGAAGAATAAGAAAGTCGAAAATTGTCCCTGAGGACTTTTTGAAATGCCTTGTAGAGGCTAAGCGTGGAGAATTTGCTTTGCGCCATTGGGACTCATGTGATAGTAGTACTTTTTAACACTTATTCAGTGATTGGTGTCGAAGTTAAGTCTAAGTTATTTCTCCCCTCTGAACCAGCAGCTAATAGTAATCCTCTTTGGTTTAACAGGAACTGTTCAAAAGCACATAAATTATTAATGTCTGTACTTAAAGCTCAGTTCATAGATCGATATCTAATAGATAGTAGATGTATTGCTTATAAGAAGGTGCTAGATTTGAGGAAAAGAGCCCTCAAAGAGGAAGACTGGACTGATCTTACAGAGACCTCACTCATGGCTAATAGTAGTAAATTCTGGGAGTTTGTTAATCATCCTTTATTTAATGAAAATCGTGCCCATACCATTTCTTCTCATACCCTTTCTGAGAAGGGGATTGAACAGTTTGAAGACATTCATAATTTCCAGGATAGTGGTGCCGATCAGCAGCTCCTCTTGCTATCTACCCACCAATATAACTTATCATTTAATGTTGATGAGGTCATATTAACTATAGGAAATATGATAGGTCATAAGGCCCATGGTCCTGATGGGATTCCCACCGATTTGTTCAACATGTTCCCTAAACTTTGGACACCGATCTTAACCTGTTTGTTTAATCTGTCTGTATGGACAGGTCTCCCATATTCCTGGTCTCAACCCATCATTATACCTGTATATAAAAAGGCCTCTAGGGATCTACCAAGCTTATGCAAGCCAATCTTTATGATAGATTTGATAGTCAAGGTGATCGGCAGGGTCTTTTTGGAGAGGGCTATGTAATGGGCGCAGGACGATTCCATTCCCTCAGACTTACAGTTTGGATTTTAGCCGGGTTTAGGCACATGTGATCAATGCTTAAATCTTTTCTTGTTCATTAACAAGTATACTGTGGCGAGACCGGGGTCACTGTTTATTGCATTCATGGATCTGTCCTCTGCCTTTGACAGGGTGGACAGATCCAAGTTGTGGCCCATTTTGCTGGATATGAGAATGGAAATATATATATATATATATATATATATATATATATATATATATATATATATATATATATATATTCGCTGAAAAAGCTATAGGTTTCAGGGGTGTTATAGTTAGGTGGACTTTTCACTTGTACAAAACCATTGAAATTCCCCCGTTATAGTTAGTTCAGCTAACTATAACTCGCGCGCCCGCAATGCACTGCTGATGACATCACATATTACATCACACATGACATGGTCAGTGACATCACTCATGACATTACTGATGACATCTCAAATGACATCACTGATGACATCATCCAGTGAATGTGTGTTTTTCTGAAAATTAAATATGTTTTATGTATGTATATCTCAAGGTCGATGGAAGAATAAATGGGTATATAAGTGTCTAAATGGATGATTTGTTTTTGAAAAATTGATTGTGTAACTGACTGATTAAGTGTATCATAGTGAATACATGGCTTAGTGAGTAATGTTTAAATATGTAAATATCTGTATCAGTCTCTCACTTTGTGTATAAGTGGCTGCATGGGTTGGTGAGTAGCTACATGGGTGTCTATATAGGTTATTAGTTGGTTATTTGAGTATCAGTCTGAGTGTCTGCATGGTTCGGTGGGGGGTATTACGTAGTGCATAGGTGCATGAATGAGTGACTCACTCTTTGTATGTGTTGAAGACAGCATGTGTGCAGGACTGTATGGGTGGATGAGTGTGTGTATGGGTGTGTTAGTGAGTGAATGACTGTCTCAATAGTGTCTTTATGAGTAACTACATATGTTTTAAACTAGTATATGTGACTATTGGTGTATATAAGTGAGTATATGTGAAACTGAGAGATTGAAAGAGTTCCTGTATGAATAAGTATGTGTTTCTATAAGTGATTTTTTAAAAGACTAAGTATGTGTAAGTTTCCGTAGAAGTAAGTGTGGTGGTGTGTGTATAACTGTATATGCAAATAAATGTATGTTTGATTCTTTATTAGCATGAGTGACTATGTGTGTGAGTAACTCTATGGATGAGTGGCATTGTGTAACAGGATGTATAGGTGTATGAGTACATATGATGAGTGAATACATGTATGAGTGACTGTATAGGACTGTTGGTGAATGAGTGGATGTGTATGTGGATCTTAGAATTACTGAAGAGGTTGTTGTAACTGGTATTGGTATGTCCATTGTTTTGAAAAGTTTAGTCTCTATTTTTGAATGTGTGTATCAAAGGTTATATTAGGGTGAGAGGAGGTCTGCCACTCTATCACAAGGATGATGTCATCAGTGATGTCATCAGTGATGTCATTTGAGATGTCATCAGTGATGTCATGAGTGATGTCACTGACCATGTCATGTGTGATGTAATATGTGACATCATCAGCAGTGCATTGCGGGCGCGCGAGTTATAGTTAGCTGAACTAACTATAACGGGGGAATTTCAATGGTTTTGTACAAGTGAAAAGTCCAGCTAACTATAACACCCCTGAAACCTATGTTTTTTTCAGTGAATTTCGGAGGTTTTTTAAATGCTAATTCCTAACTATAACGTGCCTGAAACCTATGGTTTTTTCTGTGAATTTCAAAGGTTTTTTAAATGCTAATTTCTAACTATGCCTACAGAGATAGGACATGTGAAGAAAGAAGAAAAAATGCACAGAAAGAAAAAAAAGAAGTGCAGAAAGAAGCAACAGAAGTCCTCAAAGACGAAGAAAAGTGCAGGAAGAAGGATAACGTGCAGAAAGAACAAAAAGAAGAGCAGAAAGAAGCCTTGTTGCAAAATCATCCTGTACCCTTAACTTTTTCAGACGGATACTGGTGGTAACTGAGTCTGACTAACCAGTCCTAGAGCCAGTGCTATGTTAAAAGACACTTAGAATACAGTGAAAACACCCACATACACTAGGGAACATTATGCGTTGGGGTCCCCCTGTGATTAGCATGACCACCTCTGTAAGCCCCTAGTATATAATAGGGCAGGGGGATTAAAACTACCTCTTAAAACAGGCCACATGGCGTTTTTGCACACGTTAACTCAGGCCCCGTCCCCTCCCTTCACCACTGTGTAAACACACCCTGTGTCCGTTTTTAGTTGGGAGATTAAGTTCATTTGAATCCTGAGGGTTCCTAGGGTCCAACTAGCCCACTAGGTACCTCCAGTAAGTGCCACAGAGCTGCGTTGCAGAGAGGTGTAAAAAGTGGCACGGCCTGGACCACCTCTCTGCAATGCAGCTCAGTGGCGCTTACTGGATGCACTTGGTGGGCTAGTTAGCCCCCAGGGGCCCTCAGTATTGAAGGAAAATTATATCCCCATTTAAAACGTGCCATAGTGCGTGTTTGCACACGTCACCTCAGGCCCCTTCCCCTCCCTTCACCACTGTGTAAACGCGCCCTGTGGCTGTTTTAAGTTGAGAGATTAAGTCCCCTTGAATCCTAAGGGTCCCTAGGGTCAAACTAGACCACTAGGTACCTCCAGTAAGCGCCACAGAGCTGCGTTGCAGAGAGGTGTAAAAAGGGGCTTGGCCTCAGAACACCTGTCTGCAGCGCAGCTCCCTGGTGCATACTGGAGATGCCTGTTGGGCTAGTTGGCCCTCAGGGACCCTCAGTATTGAAGAGGAATTAATTCCCCAACTTACAACTCGCCAGGGGGCGCGTTTGCAGAGTGCTGCAAGGAGGGGGCGTGGCCTCCGGCACGATGCCAGTCTTTTATTTATTTTAATTTTTTAAGAAGGGGGGCTGTGTGGTTCCCCTTCTTATTCTAATTTATTGGCCCTGATGACCCCATCCCCCATGGCCTGTCTCCTAATTATATTTTTTTGACCCCAATCCCCAGGGCCGGCCACTGTTTTTTATTATTTTAAAAAAATATATATTTATAGACACCTAGGACATGCTGGACAAACCGTACGTACCTATCACCATGACGATTTGCGTGATATTCATTAAAAGGCGACTATGCATACAATGAATCCACGTGGAATGTATTTACACCACTTGTGAAGCTCTGACATGTCTGATGCCCTACCGTGCCTAATCCCGGTAGACACCCTTGTCGTTTATTTATACAAACATGGGTAGCTATTGACGGGCACAATTAATACACATGCACACCAAGCCATTCAAAGGGGATTCGACAAAAATTCGACCAAAACTATGCAAGAAACCCCCCTCACGGTTAATAAAAACACACATCCACTGCCGGATGTGTAATACTTTTTATTTTACTCTCTGGAAAGGGGACGAACATCACTTGAGAGTCACAGCGCGCTCCTGCCAGATCCCAATGCTGTGTTACACCCACCATTGCCTGCTGAGTGCCACACACCTCTGTGTTGTATTCCACTAGCTAGTGCATATGCTATGACACTCTCTAGCCCATGTGCACTGTAACACCACCCCGTGAATATGTCATGCCACACTTGTCTTCGCACGGGTTATATTGCCCCATCTAACGTGCCTTCCTCGATGCCTATGTTATAACGCACAGTGCTATGCCATACATATTACAATCTGGGATCCATATCTTTGTCACAGTACATATGCAACGTTACACTCCCCAGCACATATTTTATATTACAACTTTAGAGACTAGTTAGGTTACACAACACTGCCCTGTGCATATTACACTCCAAGGCGCATATCGTATAGCACGCGCTAGTGCCTGTGCTATCACGCATTCTCCAATGAATCTGTCATTGCGCACAATGTATTGCATATTATATTTCACGCCCGGTTCATCTTATACAACAGTTTTTGGTGCATAGTTTATACCATACACTATATCTAGTTTTCATTTTCAATCGTGCTCTCAGGACTATGTTCTATATAACACTGTGTTCACCTACCCTTTTCACGGGCATTACATTTTGCGATAGGAGGTGGAGGGTCAGGGGGTGTTTCTGCCAAGTGAGCCCGGAGTCACAGTCACAAACGTCCTCTTCTTCCTGAATAAAAGTGAGATTATGCTGCATACTTGTTCATATTTTAAGTAGTTCGCACAGACACACGTTTTAAAAACAATAAAGTTCCTAATACCCGCCTTCTGTGAACAGTTAGCTTGCTGCCCCATCCCCCTCCTCCCTATCCTCTGTTGTGTGAATCCATGGACTAGCCTCCTCCCTCCTGCCATGCATGGTCTGATGTGCTGCCACTGCCCTCAATTTAGTATGATGTACCAGTCCACTCCTCCTGCCCTCCATTGCCCAATTCTATGCCCCATCATTGACCTCCTGCTTAAACTCTGTGCTTAGCTTGCTGCCCCTATTCTCCTTCCCCCTGCCCTCCGATGTCTTTGTGCATGCCCCTGCTCCATCCTTTTTGCCCGGATGTATGACGTTACAACGCATACTTTTACAACGCATGCACTTACAACGCAATTTTTACAACGCAACATCCACTACAATGCATTCCATTACATCGCATGACACTACAACGCATTTTTAAAAACTACCTTTACAACGCATTCCATTACATTGCATACTACCTTTACAACGCATACCATTACAACGCATAATATTATATTGCATTTAAGGTAAGTATTGGATAGTATAGGGGTAAAAATTACTATTCTAACTCCAGGGGGTGCAACAGTAGGGTAAGTGTTGGATAGTATAGGGGTAAAAATCACTATTCTAACTCCAGGGGGTGCAACAGTAGGGTAAGTGTTGGATAGTATAGGGGTAAAAATTACTATTCTAACTCCAGGGGGTGCAACAGTAGGGTAAGTGTTGGATAGTATAGGGGTAAAAATTACTATTCTTACTCCAGGGGGTGCAACAGTAGGGTAAGTGTTGGATAGTATAGGGGTAAAAATTACTATTCTTACTCCAGGGGGTGCAACAGTAGGGTAAGTGTTGGATAGTATAGGGGTAAAAATTACTATTCTAACTCCAGGGGGTGCAACAGTAGGGTAAGTGTTGGATAGTATAGGGGTAAAAATTACTATTCTAACTCCAGGGGGTGCAACAGTAGGGTAAGTGTTGGATAGTATAGGGGTAAAAATTAATATTCTAACTCCAGGGGGTGCAACAGTAGGGTAAGTGTTGGATAGTGTAGTGTAATATTATGCGTTGTAATGGTATGCGTTGTAAAGGTAGTATGCGATGTAATGGAATGCGTTGTAAAGGTAGTTTTTAAAAATGCGTTGTAGTGTCATGCGATGTAATGGAATGCGTTGTAGTGGATGTTGCATTGTAAAAATTGTGTTGTAAGTGTAGTGCGTTGTAAAAGTTGCGTTGTAAAGGTTGTTCCCCTTTTTGCCCACCATGTTCCATGGACCTGCCACTCCTATCTACTCTGAGTGTTCTGTTGAGCTGCCACTCCCCTCCCACCTGCCTAGCATTGTCAGATGACTGTAACCTGTCCCTGCCACCTCCACCCTGCCTGTCCACATGCCATGCCCCTATCCTCTTCCTCCTGTCCTACATGGTCCATTGTACTGCCACACTCTTCTGCCCTCCCTGGTCTGTTGTGGTGCAACTGCTCCTCCTGCCTGCCCCGTGCGGTCCGTTGTGAGACCCCTTCCCCTGAACTTTCTTGTCTGTGCACAGGTCCTGACCCTCCCTTCTATCCTCCATCGTCCTTTGTGCATGCCCCTGCACCCTCCTTCTTGCCCATCATAGCCATTGTGCTACCACTAACCCTCCCACTTGCCATGCATGGTCTTCTGTGCTGCCATGGCCCCTCCCACCTTCCCTGTGTGGTCAGTTAGCTGCCCCTGAACCCCTCCCACCTTCCCTCCATGGTCTGTGTGTATGCCATCACAGTCTCACTGTTGCTCTTCATGGTGTGTCTTGCTTCAAGTGCCCATCCTGCCTGTCCTCCATGGCTATCTTGCTGCTCCTGCCCTGCCCCCTTGCCCCCAGCCCTCTGTTTACATATGCAGACCCCTACTCCCTCCCTCCTGGCTTGTCTGTTCCATTGTAATACCCCTGATCCATCCCTCCTGCCATTTATGGTCTGTTATGCTGCAGCTTTCTCTCCTGTCCATTATGGTCCTGCCTCTTGCCCCTCTGTTCTCTGTTGTCCATGTGCATGGTCCTGTCCCCTCCCTCTTGCTTTCTATGGATTGTTGTGCTGCACTCCCGTCCCGCATGCCCTGTGTGGTGTATTGTGCTGCTGCAAACCCTGATGCCTGCCCTGCAGGGTCAGTTTGGTGCACCTCTCCATGTCCCTCCTGTCCTCTGTTATCCAAGTCCATGTCCCTACCCCATTTCCTTCCATGATCCAATGTACCATACTTGCGAACATTTTGAACTTGGTAAGAGGGAGATTTTGAAAAAAAACTGGGGTATTGATTTTACCCTTTGAGTTACATTGAAAAAGAGGAGATTGTAGACAGGAGACAGATAAAATAAAGCCCATTTGAGCTTAAAAACATTGAACGTTTCCTGGCTGAATCGGGTCTGTTGGCATGTATGGTTGTACTACCATTGCCTGTTCCTTCTGTCCACAATGGTCTATTACATTGCCACAGCCTCTCTTGCAAGTCCTGTATTGTTGGTTTGTTGCCCCTGCCCCCCTTTCCACTGCCCTCCATAGTCTGTTGTGCTGCCACGGCCCTTCCTGCCTGCTCAGTGTGGTTAAATTGTTGCCTTTGCACCCTCCTACCTGCCTTCAATTTTCAGAGTCCGTGCCCCTGGCCTCTGCCTCTCAACAGTATCCTAATGAACAACTAGATTGCTAACATTCTATATTTATTACAAAAGTGTGGAACGCCTGACGTCATCTTGATGTAATCAAAACTGTAAAACTAGAGCATTTCCTTTAGAAATTACATATATGAGAGGGTCTTATTGGCATCAAAATTATGGTTAGTGCTCTAAAAGACTAAAATAAGGACATATTTTCTGAGTTTTCAAATAGCGAGAAAGCACTTTTAAATTATTTGTTACCTTTATGTTTTTTTATCCAGTTGACCACTTGATTAAATGTTGCACTTAGGGGAGAGGATGTGGTGTTACTTCCAGAACTGCAGACTTTGCAACTGGGGAACCAGGTTGGAGTTTCTGCTTCAGCTCGACATTCTGTGATTCTGGTCAAATCACTTAGTCTCCCCATGTCTACAACCAAAATGAATTTGTTCTTGTGTGATGTAACCAATGCTCATGTAAATCACTCGAATACCTGACAAGTCTGCACTATATAACACTGCAAAAACACAAAATAATAAGTGTTTTGCACACTTCTGTCATTGGGCTATATTTGGGCTACATCTGTGTGATTTTGGGCTACATTTGGGCTCTTTTGTCTCCGGTGGCCATCTTGGGAGATTTATTTGTTATGAAGTTTCCTAATTTCCTCATGTACTGCAGTCTCCTCAATAGGAAATGCTTTCAGTTTTTTACTTTGATTCCATCATGAAGGTATTCAGATATGTCACACATTTGCCATAAATTCTGAATGTTAGCACTCTAGTTGCTCATTAGATCACTGTAGTAAAACTACTGTTCACCATGGAAGTCTGCTCCTGGTATTAAAAGTGCATGTTTCAGTCTGCATGTCAGAATATTTTAATGAAATAGAAGAGGATTTGAGAAGTCACTCAAAATGTGCCCTCATTTTCTTTCTTCAGCATTAATCGTAATTTCTATGGCAAAATGAACCCCTTCATTGTGTTCCTTTTTAAATTAAATGTTTTAAGTGTTACCAGTTTATTCCAATCAAGATGGCTTCAGCTGTGCCATACTTTTGTCATAATGAAGACAGTAAGCGCTCTAGTTGTTTTTAAGAACACTCTGGGACATTCTGTCATTGGGCTATACTTGGGCTACATCTGGGTGATATTTGGGCTACATTTGGGCTCTTTTGTCTCTGGTGGCCATCTTGGGAGACTTATTTGTTATGAAGTTTCCTAATTTCCTCATTTACTGCAGTCTCCTCAGTAGGAAATACTTTCAGTTTTTTACTTTGATTCCATCAAGAAGGCATTCAGATGTCTCACACATTTGCCATAAATTCAGAATGTTAGCACTCTTTTTGCTCATTAGATCACTTTAGTAAAGCTACTGCTCACCAGGGAAAACTGCTGCTGGTATTGAAAGTGCATGTTTCAGTCTGCATGTCAGAATTTTTTAATGAAATAGAAGAGGATTTGAGAAGTCACTCAAAATGTGCCCTAATTTTTCTTTCTGCAGCACTAATCATACTTTTTATGGAAAAATGAACCCCCTCATTTTGTTCCTTTTTAAATTAAATGTTTTAAGAGTTACCACTTTAATCCAAGCAAGATGGCTTCAGGTGTGCCATACGTTTATCACAAGTAGGACTGTTAGCGCTCTAGTTGTTCTTTGGAACACTCTGGGAAGCTGCAGTAGAACACAAAGGAATCAACTGACAGTCTCTGCCCTTGTTGGATGTACATGTTTTACTGAGAATGTCAGACTTCATTCTCACATGACTGAGAAAGATAATGTGAATTTACAGAAAATAAGCTCTCAGTTTAGCTTATAGATCACCTTCCAAACCTCTGTGGGAAAAGCATGAGAAAATATTTTTCTCTCAGTCATGATATCCCAGCAGAAGGCTTTTTCACATGGTGATCACCTTAGAACATACCACAATTCCTAAAATGAGTATGGTACCATCAACAAATGATTTATAATGTAACTAAAGTCTTAAAACCTTCTATTAACTGCAATGCTTTTTAATGAGGTGCTATCATGTATATTGGTCCCAAGATGGCTGCCAACACTTCTTGGATGAAGTGCTGACAGCCAATCAGATCTCAGGATGAGATGTGTGGTTAGGCCCCGCCCACATATATATATGATTTTACTTTTGATTTTCTCAGGAACTACTGAACAGATTGACACCAGACCTGCAAAAGGCACATCCCTGACCTGAGGACTACCTCTCTGCCAAATTTCAAGTAATTCTGTTCAGCCGTTCGGGCTGTACCTTGGACTAAAGGTCCCTATGGAAAATTGCATGGGGAAACGTGTTTTGGGACCCCCCTTTTTTCTCAGCCCCGCTTGACGAATCCCCCCGAGACTTTCAGGGTAGGAGCGGAGCGGAGCGCCCCACCTATTTTGAAAATTTCTAACTATAACTATCTACTGGCGACCGCCAGTAGATAATATATATAATCTATTTCCTTAGTGAGCGTCACAGGGATATGACAGCAGTTGTATGATACAACCTGGATGGGTCCTGTACTAGCTCTTTTCGTCTAAAGAGTGGGGTGAGACAAGGAATGTATATTGGCCCCACCTTTGTTCACCCTGTTTCAAAATGATCTGGGCCAGGTTTTTAGACAAACAGGTGGACTGTCTGTGGGTGGGTATTCATCAGATCTCCCCACTGTTATACATGGACAACACCATGCAGCTGGCAAGAACTGCCCTGGGCCTCCAGACACTGCTTGACAGTTCTGCCAAATACATGATTAGTCTCGATCTCTCAAACAAATACTGTAAATCTCAGGTGATGGTTCCGGGCCCAGGGGAATCAAGTCAAGATCCTTTCAGGGCCATAAGGTATATAGGGTTCAGACTTACCCATTCTTAGATGTATTTATGATGATCAATCCACCTAGTTTCCACTGAAAAGATCTAAAACAGTATTTCTGTCTCGTTCAGTGGAGGAGTTTGTTTCTTTTTCCTCCAGAATTGGTAGCAAGCCTCAGGGTGCATTGATTAAGATCTACTAGGCCAAATCGGTTTTGGTAGCTACATTTGGCAGTGATGTGTGGGGATATATAGACTCAAAGGAGCTTCAAGTAGACTTGAATGGGTTTTGCAAACGTCTTTTGGCAGTCCCAACATCTACTTCTGCTTTCATGGTTCATGAGGATCTGGGGCTGCCTTACTTATCAGACCTTATTGATCTGTGCCCCCTGATTAGGTGGCTCATCATTTGGGTGAGACCCAAGAATCACTTTAACAGGGAGATAATCATGGACTATTTGCAGCTGCAAGTGTGGAGGTTGATTAAATGGCTGGCATATATACAGGACACCCTTGTTAATCTAGGCAGAGCAGCTCTGTTTGATTCACCACACAATATCCTGAAGGAAGACATTCTCTAAACATGAAACAATTTCCTGTCATGGAGGAAAGCAGTGAGAGAGGGTTTAGAATGTGAGAAGCCCTCGGTGCGAAGACATGCACAGATCTTAACAGGGCCAGCTGTCAAACCCTATTTTCTTAATGTGTCTAATGATCACCATGGGTTTCTAGTTACCAGATTCTGGTTTAATCAATGTCAACTGTTGCTGGCTCTTCCTGAGCGTAGTACCTTGAATATGCAGGTGAGGCCCTGCTCATGTGACAATTTGTCTGCCCAGTATCTTGTACCCTGTATGTTTTTCAATGATTTTTATGATGTTCATTGAAAGACTATTTTAGTACCTTTGTTAATATCTTTGAATTTTGTCCAGATTAAGCCTGCTCTCATGTATCTTTGGTTACTTTCAGATGCCCATATAACTTATCTTGTTGCTTGCTTCCTGGCCTCATTGTTGAGGCTGCGGAAGACGTTTGAGATGGGATTTGGGCCGGCCAGATCTGTTACATAGTATTCAATTTACGACCATTGTGAGATTTCTTATGATTGTCCTGTGCCTTGTTGAGCCAGATGGATCTAAATGCAATGCACTTTTTATTGTGAACTGCTGCCTCTATGACAGTGTTTTAAGGGGTGCTTGTCAAGTATGTACTGTCTTGGACTTGAATTACCTGGATAGTTTATATTTCTGGCTAATTTTGAAAATATTTTCACTCTGTTTTTAAATATGTATAGCTTAGGAATTAATTGCTGATCTATTATCTGACTGCATTAACTTGTTTACGGTCTTTTTATTGATTTTTTAAAAGAAAATGTTGATATATTTTGTTTTTACTGACTGATGAATGGGATGATGTCATTAAGTACCTTTATGGTCTAATTTAGACTTAATAAAGTTATTTTGACTGACTTATCGGAAGATGTGGAGGCATAAAACAGTAGAACATTTGCTATTACCATTTGGATTTTGCCGCATTTGTGCTTTCTACACTCGAGCCAGTGTGGAAGAAAGAAGGCCATTTAAAAAAATATCCTCTTAATCATGTGCTCATATGCATACCCAAAATTTCAGAGATGTAAAAATATCCGCTGCTCCTAAACTCCATATCTTGTGCCCATTTAAGAAATACATAGGTTTCCATTTTTCAGTCGGCATATTTCACCATATGAATCGGTCTATACTCGGGACACAATGAAAAACCATTGTACGGGGCAACTCAGTTGTTGGCTCTAGATACCCTGGGGTTTTGAAGAAGCTACAAACCCTATACATCTCCACAACCAGAAGGGTCTAGTGGATGTAATGGTGTATTGCTTTTGTAAATCGGCCATCATGACAAGAAAATACAGCTTCAAATGTTGTTACAAATGTCCATTTTTTCCAGATAATTTTCATTATTTCTGTATTTCAACAGTTACTGCTTTTGGGAAAGCCTTGAGGAATCTACATGTATGAGCCCTTGATGAAGTCAGAATCTTGTCTACTTTCCAGAAATCTATAGCATTTCCTGGATCACTTATGGGTTTTACACTGGTTTCCACCGCAAACTGGAAGTAGGGCACAAAAAATTAGAAAAAGGGGCTACCTCTTTGAAAAATGCAAACACTGTGGTAAAAAATGTTTTTTTTTTATTTGGCTGTGCACATTCCTGAAAGCTGGAAAGATGGTGACTTCAGCACAGCAAACCATTAGTAGAAGCCTTTTTTAGACTTTTACTTGAAGCACTTTTTCGCTATTTTGCCCCAAAAGTAAACTCTAAATGTATCCATATTTTGCCTATTTTCTTGGTCAACTCGAAGGGAATAAACAAACCCTAGATACCTTTACATTCCCCAGGTTGTTGGGAAAAAAGGACACAAATTTGCACTGGATACCTTATGTAGAAAAATCAGCCCCCAGGGAGGATGGAAAGCCCCCTTGACACCAGGGTTTTTTCATATAAAAGAAGGGTGGGGACTGCTCAGATTGGGCATGCTAATGCCCCCACCCCTCCATAAAAAATGGGCACAGGCTTTCTGCCCCCGCGGGTATATCATGGCAATAGCCCCAATCTGCCCCCCCAGGGGGACAAAATTCCAATAGTGACTAGGGACTATTTTTGACCTGTGAAGGGGTGGGAGCTGCCCTGCAGGGGCATGCCAATGACCCCCGATATATGGGCACAGTCTTTCTGTGTGCCCTTGGTGGGCAAATATGGGCAACAGTCCCTGATTTTCACCCCTGGTGGTGCATAAAGCCAAATAGACACCAGGGACTATTGTTTTAGAATAGACATGCTGATGACCCCCCCAAAAGAAAACGGGCCCAGTCTTTCTGACCCCCAGGGGGCAGATGCTGGTTATTACACCCAATCTGCTCCACAAGCTCACTGGGCACCAGGAATATGTTTATGGGCATGTCAGGAACGGCCCCATAGTCAAGGGTCACTACCCTATTTTTAGGCACACATTTTAGTCATTTCTGCTCCCCCTTGGGGGCAGATCAGCAATATGTTTAGGCTCATCTGCCTCAAGAGGGCCAGAAAACTACTAGATATCAGGGAAAGTTTCTGTATTTGCGTGTGAACTGGAGTTCGGCTGACGGTCTGCATGTGCTAGCGTTTGGCTGGCTGTGTGTATACTGGCATTTTGTTGGCGGTGTGTGTGGACTTGTGCTTGGCTGGTGGTGTGTGTGGACTAGCGCTTGCCTGGCGTTGTGTGGACTGGCGCTTGGCTGACAGTGTGCTTTTGATGGTGCTTGGCTGGCAATGTGCATGGACGGCGCTTGGCTGATGGTGTGCATTGACTGGCACTTGACTGGTGGTGTGGGGGACTGTCACTTGGCTGAAGGTGTGGCTTGTGTGGATACCCCACCATTTTCTTAACCAGAATCCATTGTAAACCTACAATGTTGCTAAAAAGTCAAATTTTCCTCACATGTCTCTCGGAGAAAGTTGAAGGATCACCGCACCAGCACAAATTTTCTGCCACCCAGCGTTCTCCTTGATCTCCTGATAAAAAAGATGCTCATTTGTGTGGGTGCCCAAAGCAGAGTCAACCTAAAAACTTATTAAAAACCCTCTGAGTCTTTCATTTTAAATGTTTTTAGGCTGACTCTGTGCTGGTAGTATTTTCATCAGGAGACCTGAGGGAACGCCGGGTGATAGGAAATGTGTGTCGGCCTGGTGATCCCGCAACTTTCCCACACAGAAATGTGGGAAAAAGTAGTTTATTTTAGATAAATTTGAGGTTTGCAATGGAATCTGGGTAGAAAAACGCTGGGAGATTCATGCAAGTCACACCTCTCTGAACTCTCCCTAGTGTCTAGTTTTCAGAAATATCTGGGTTTGGTACGTTTCACCAGATGCCTGCCGAGCCAGGGAGCAAAAACGCAGGTAACCCCCTAGCAAAACCAAGTCTTTTTTTGTGATTGATAATTTTGAAGTGTCCACAATATGTTTTGGGCCATTTCCTGTTGCAGGCCTAACCACACAAGTGAGGTACCATTTTTATTGGGAGACTTGGGGGAATGCTGGGTGTGTGGACGTTTGTTGCTCCCTGCTGATTCCGGAACTTTCCATCACAGAAATGTGAGGACATTTAGTTTTTTTGACAAACTTTGAGGTTTGCAAGGGATCCTGGGTAGCAGAACCTGGTGAAACAATCCAAGTTACCCCATCCTGGATTTCCCTAGGTGTCTAGTTTCCAAATATATACAGGTTTGTTAGGTTTACTTAGGTGCCGGTTGAGTTAAGGCCCAAAGTCCCGTGCTAGGCACATTGCAAAAAACTGTCCATTTTTACTGGAAAAATGTGATGTGCCCATATTGCATTTTGGGTCATTTCCTGTTGCGAGGACCAGGCATACCCACACAAGTGAGGTACCATTTTTATTGGGAGACTTCGGTGGGTGGAAGTTTGAGGCTCCCCACCGATTCCAGAACTTTCCATCAAAGAAATGTGAAGAAAATGTGTTTTTTTTACAAAGTTTGAGGATTGCAAATGATTTTGGGTAACAGAACCTGGTGAAAGCCAGACAAGTCACTGCATCCTGGACTCCCCTGGATGTCTAGATTTAAAAAATGTACAGCTTTGCTAGGTTTCCCTAGGCACCGGCTGAGCTAGGGTTCAAAATCTACAGCTAGGCACCTTGCAAAAAAAGGATCATTTTTTTCTGGAAAAATGTAATGTCTCCACATTGCATTTTGGGCCATTTCCTGTGGTGGCCACTAGGTCTACCCACACAAGTGAGATACCATTTTTATCGGGAGACTTAGGGAAATACAGAATAGCAGAACAAGTGTTATTACCTATTGACTTTATATGCATTTCTCCCTTCAAAATTTTATACAGTGTGTAAAAAGGAAGTCATTTTGAAAAATGCCCTCTAATTCACATTCTAGTATGGGTACCCAAAAATGCGGAGATGTAGCAGATAACCACTGCTTCTAAACTCCAGATTTTTTTTCCCATTTCAGAAATACATAGGTTTCCTTCATACCTTTTTTTCACACTTTATATTTTACCAAATGAATTGCTGTAAACCCGGTACACAATGAAAAACCATTTCAATGCGCAGCTCAGTTATTGGCTCTGGGTACCTCAGGTTCTTGGTGAACCAACAAGTCCTATATAGCCTACAACCAGAAGGGTCAAGTGAACATTACGGTATATTGCTTTAAAAAATCTGCTGTACTTAGAAGAAGTTACAGGTGAAAACATAGGCACAAATGGCTGTTTTTTTAACTCAATTTCAATATTTTTTTATTTTAACTGTTAGTTTCTATAGAAAAACATTGAAGATTCTACACAAATGAACCCTTTATGAAGTTAGACCTTCCTTCTACTTTTTAGGTCTCCCTGAGGACTCTATTGTTTTTAATATAAACTTAACATGAACTTACATCCCTCCTCCTCTCTTTCCTGGGTTCCCATTGGTCCATGTGCATGCCACTTACCTTTCCTCCATTTCTATTGGCTGTAGCAAATTTTCCTGCATTTACCAATGCATGTTACTCATCTACGACTATTTTCAGTTTGCCACTGTCGAAATACTGTTAACATCTGCTTTGGTGGAACTATATTTTTATAAAGTTTTGCCTTCTACTCTTGCAGCATATTTATATAACAATTTATCAACCAGAGAGATTAAGTGATTTGCATAGAATCAGAGGATGTTTTGCAGCGCCGCCGAGACTTGAACCAGGATCTCCAGCCCTCAAGTCAGCAGCTCTGGCCGCTGCGCCACTTCCTCTCACTCCTGTGTTATCTGTCAGGAAGCTCTTTCCTTTTCCCAGATGATAACTGATGAAAAGAGCTCTTTAATCATTCCCTAGCTGAAACCTATGCATTACAAATGCTTGTTGGAAATGTATAGCTTTCCAGGATCCAATATTGGTTTCACTCCCATTTATACCACTACCCGGAAGGAGGTTGAAAGCACAACAAATAGGAATATTAGGGCCCGATTCACAGAACTAACTTAAGACAAAATCCTAAACTTACTACCATTTCCGTATTCACAGAAGGCACTTACTCATTTTGGTATTCACAGAAGACACTTACTCACTTCGGTATTCACAGAAGTTAGGATTCCTAACTTTAGGACTCCTAAATGCCTTCTCTGAATACCGAAAGTCTTAAAATTAGGATTTTTCTCAGTTTAGGAGTCCTAAAGTTAGGAGTCCTAACTTTACTACTACTAAATTGAGAAAAATCCTAATTTTAAGACTTTCGGTATTCACAGAAGGCATTTAGGAGTCCTAAAGTTAGGAGTCCTAACTATACTACTACTAAACTGAGAAAAATCCTAATTTTAAGGCTTTCGGTATTCACAGAAGGTATTTAGGAGTCCTAAAGTTAGGAGTCCTAACTTTACTACTACTAAATTGAGAAAAATCCTAATTTTAAGACTTTCGGTATTCACAGTAGGCATTTAGGAGACCTAAAGTTAGGAGTCCTAACTAAACTACTACTAAACTGCGAAAAATCCTAATTTTAAGACTTTAAGGCATTTAGGAGTCCTAAAGTTAAGACTCCTAACTTCTGTGAATACCGAAATGAGTAAGTGCCTTCTGTGAATACCAAAATGAGTAAGTGCCTTCTGTGAATACCAAAATGGTAGTAAGTTTAGGCTTTTGTCTTAAGTTAGTTCTGTGAATCGGGCCCTTAGTCTTTGTCCCAGGAAAATGCCAAAACTGTGTAGAAAATGTTGGTTTTCTGACAAAAGTCTGTCTATTCCTGAAAGCTATGAAGGTGGTGATTTTAACTCCGCAAATCCTTTGTTGATACCATTAGCAGGGGAAAAAACAGACACTTTCTTCTGCAGCACGTTTTCCCGTAAAACCCATAATTTCGCTGTATTTTGGCTAATTTATCAATCCCCTCCATTGGAATCCACAAACACTGGGTAACTTCAGACACCTCCGGATGTTGGAAGAAAAGTGTACCAATCTGGTGTGGGTACCGCATGTGGACAAAATGTTATGGGGGCCTGAACGCAAACTACCCCAAATAGCCATAAAAAAGGCTTAGCACAGGGAGGGAAGTCCAAGTAGCGAAAGGGTTAAAACATGAGATGAAGGAAACACACATATACGGTAATACTATTACATGTAAACGATTTGCACTAATGAGAACTTCTAATGCACATGCTACTTATTAATGCAAATTGATGAAATGTGATGCTAAGTGAAGTGGCCTACTGTTTCTAACGCCTTTCTATCAGTGTGCACCATTTATAAAAGTCGGTGCAAAAATAAGTAGAAATGACGTACAAACTTAAAGCTCCATACAATAATACTAGCGATCCTATCATTGATAAGTAACTCAAAATGATTTTTAATGTGATTTTGGAAAAACAAGCACTTATATGAATGTTGATAAAAATTGTGGTAGTAGTGCATTTATAGCGTTTGCTATTTCTATTTAATAATATTGGTGAAAATTTTGCATACAATTTACTAATGGAACTGATTTTATTTCATTATATGTCCTGCTGATTTAAAGCTTATTTCATTTAAATGTGCGATACTAACTTAGAGGCCTTCTTTTAAAAATGCTTTTTTCTCTAGTGCGGACCTTTCCCTCATTTAATATAATGGGATATTTTTCCGAGAGCAACGTTGCTTATTTGTTCTGTACATGCCTACACCTTGACATTCCTGAATATTTTTTAAATGTTCACAGAGTAATGTTGGCTGTGGGACAGGAGTTCAGCTGCGTTGTAGTTTGCTACACTGTTATTTTTCCTTTTTAATACCAGGCCTATGAGGACTTAAAATTTTGGTTTCTCATGACTAGCGTTGGAAACTGACTTGATTTTGCCACTCTCTTAGGTGGTACTATGAGAACATGGACATAGGATAGTCTTTCGATGGTGGTGTTTTGCCAACTCATTGCGATAATTCTAAGAACTTTCTAAAAGAAGAAACCCCAAAGGAGGGACAATGCAATTGATTTTTTTCTCATGACCAAGCATGCCATTGTAATTTTTCTTTCTTTGTTACTAGAGCGCTATGTTGATTGATTTTTGAACATTCTTCTAAACTCTCCTTCCTAGACTGCTTGTTGAAGCTAAAGTGGGTAGCTGATGGACTGAACCTTCTTTGTTGAGCCATTTAAATATTTCCTATTTTCTTTTATTCCTTTGCTCAGGCTAATGGACTTGCCCTAATAGACTCTAAACTTGAAACTTTTTATTAGGATTTTGAGCTGATAGATGAGTAAACCATCCTTCGGCCTAAATGATGGTAGGACTCTGTCACTCTTCAACTTACTATCTTTGAAAAAAAAAGCAATCCTCCAAACTTAGTCGAAATGATTTACATTCTAATGAGAGCTGTGATAGGGTTGACTGAATTATATAAGAAGTTGCATATCACAAGAAATTTTGAAACTTTAATACAATAACATAATTAATCAAATTTCTGTATGAGTCTAATATTGAATCCTGTTGGTTTTTCAATTTAATGCAAACACAAGGAGATAATGGATGGAGCACTGACCTTTGTCAGACACTCACCCCCAGTCACATATATGGGCTGAATCCATCACCATTCTTTAGATCACTTCGCCACCCCAGTTCAGATGCAGCCATATGTAAATTAGTCTTGACCCTGTTCCTCATGAAAACAGTCCAGCCCTAACTGCAAAGCTAGGTTTTCCAGGGACCTGAAACAAGCATCCTGGGATAGGTTTTGGGGCAACATCCCTCATCAGCCATGCTAGCTTGAATTCAGTGGCAAAGTGAGCAAGGGACCCATGTTCGGGCATACCCTGTCAACTTAGGGGGAACAAAGCAAACACAAGGAGATGATGGACGAATCGCTGAAACTTTTCAGACACCCACTCCCAGTCATAGATCTGGGTTGAATCCATCATCGTTCTTTAGCTCACTTCGCCACCCCAGTTTAGACCCAGCCATATGCAAATCAGTCCTGACCCTGTTCAGTCATCTCCTTGTCTTTGCTTTGTCTGCCCTAAATTGATAGGGTATGCCCAGACGTGGGTCCATTGCTCACTTTGCGAATGGATTCAAGTTAGCCTGATTGATGAGGGTTGTCACCCTGAAACCAGTCCCAGGATGCTTGTCTCCTGTCCAGAGAAGACCTGACTTAGCAGTACAGGCTGAAATGTTCTCATGAGGAACAGGGTCAAGACTAATTTGCATATGGATGGGTTTGAACCGGGGTGGCGAAGTGAGCTTAAGAACGATGAAGGATTCAACCCAGATCTGTGACTGTGGGTGAGTGTCTGAGAAGTTTCAGTGCTCCGTCCATCATCCTCTTGTGTTTGCTTGGTTGCTTGGTTCTTCCATTTAAACTATGCTGTTGTACAAATTATTGCATTGTGTTATAGGGAGAATCAGCGGGTTTATACTGAGCACCAGGTTCTGCTTCTTTTGTTCTGTGTTGTGGCATAACCTTTGGTTTGTATGATTCTAGTTCGACCTAACTTCTTCAGGAGGTTGGGTCTCTCTGTTGTGATTTGTCATTTCTATGGCATGGTCCTGAGAGTGTTGTATCTAAATTTAATTTCTAACTTGTGAATTGTAAGTCAATTAATAGTCCTCACTGAACAGCTAACATAGAGTTTGGTAATCCTAATTTCCACCCCTCCTATCAGCAGAGATAGATTCATCATAGAATCATTGAATCTGTGGTAAATGAAATGTTGCACTTGTCTAATTGTAAACGGTCCAGTATGGTTAGAAGAGTAAATAGGAGTAAGCGTATAAAGAAAGTAGAAGAAAAATGTTAGCACGCTTCACTCTGCAACACACTGTAACATGACTATAAGAAAAACACAATTCCCTCAAACACAATTTCCCCTTCCTCAAAAGGTCTTTGGCAGTAGCTTCCAAAGTCTACATTCTCAACTTGGTTTCTGATACTCCTTCAGTAACATTTCGCAGGTCTTGTTGAATCAAAGTCACCTCTGAGCCAACTTCCCCTATTTTTGCTTGAGCATTTCTCTGGAGGTCTGATTCACTTGAAGGATTCTGTCTGTCCCCTCTAGGTATGGATATCCTTGTAAGTAGAAAGCTTGGTTGGATTAAACATTAGTCCAGGCCCACAGCTGTGCAGCCGGATCCCTCCTGTGTTGTTTCTTAGGTGCAGAATTTCTACCATACTGGACAAGCCCCCCTCCTGCAGCCTGCTCATCTCCATCTGCAGAATTGTAAGGACCTGATTACCAGGTTATAATTGTTTCTGGCAGTGATCAATGTTTACCCAAGTTCATTTGAGTCCTAGAGTCTTAGTAGTGTAGTATTCAAGATGAACATCCTCCTCCTTCTTGTCCCTGCCCTCTAACCTCCCTGCGGATAGTGAAGCTGGGCGAGCAGTCACTGAAGGGTTAGACCGGTGTCCCCTTCTTCCCCCTTTCTCAATTTTGATGCAATCTTGGCCATGTGTGTACTTTCCTGCACCACAAGGTCTTAGTTGGGTATTGTGTCTGACCTCTCTTTGTACCTAGTTTCTGGTTCTCACCTTCAGGACCGGGGAAGGTCTCCAGTGAGCCCACCCGAATATGCCTGTCCTCACCACAAGCCCCTTATTGTTTCCAGCTCAATTTTGGCTTTGCAGCAATCTCACATGTCAGCAGCCAAGCTTTTGATGCATTCTCGCTATGTGCTTCTCATCGGCAAAGCCAGGCCTCGGTGCTTCTAATAAAAGTGAAGAGGGAAGGTGAGTCACTGTACTTACACAAGCTTCTGTATACTGTTTGTCAGTGTTATTTTTAGACGGTCTATGTGCTCCCCTGGGCACACTCCCTATTCCTGTCACATCAAGTAAATGCCTTCCTCTCTTCCCAGGCACTTGGGTTAGGATGTATGTTCTGGCACAGGATAAATGATGGATTTTTATATGAGCCATGCAGAGCTAACAGGAATCACATCCACTTGGCCATCTTTCTTAATCACATCCTCCCTCCTGCAAAATGTTGAAACAAATGTCTAGTTGAAAGATCATGGTAGCAGCAGCAAAGTTTCTTGACTGCCTAGCAAGGACTCTTTGGACCAAGCAAGGACACTTTGGTTCAAGCATAGCTTATACTTGATATCTTCAAGATGATGAGAAATAGTTACAAAACACTGTGAGTGTTCTATGGCCTTATGTGAAATGTAGTTTTCGATTATGAGTTCACGTGTTTGTGCGTAGTGCCTTCTTCAGAGACACAAACCCATTCGCAAAGTGGCACTAGTCTTCTGAGTGCACTGCCAACATTTCCTTTCTGAAATAAATGTAACTGTTGAATTCAGAGTATTACTTTGACTCATCCACTGGGCATGAAAATATAAATAAATGGCCTTAGTGCAGGTGAATTTCAGATTTAGTGCCAAGTGAGCACAAGTTTCCATATTCACAAACAAATCACTGTAGAATTGTTATTAGATCACCACCATGCAAGAATCTTTTAGTGCAGAGAAATGTCTAAAGCTCTAAAAGGCTGATTTATTTTTAGGCAGATGACCCGTGGGTCCACCATGGAGATGGAGTAAATTACTACGTCTCCATGGTGGAGAGGCCACCCACCTAATTTACCTTTGACCGCCAAGCAGGCAGTCATTTATAATGACAATGGCAGGAACCGCTGTCACAGTTGTTCCTGTCAGTGCATTTTACTGTTTGCTACATGGCTTTGTCACAAGGTCTGCCCTGCGGCAATCAGTATGTTTTTTTTCTTTTCAAAAAGAAAATCCCAAAATAGGATTTTCTTTTTAAAAAGAAAAAAAGTAATGCTCCACTCACCATGGGAGGCTTCTCTCATGGCAGGGGGACCATTATAATTATTTTACTGTTTCTTACCGCCAGGTTTTACCAGACGGTAAGAAACAGTAAAAAAATTACTACCTCTCTGCCCATCTAAATTGGGTTTGTGGACATGTAGACATTTCTCCAATGGCCCTTTCTCCCTAGGGCCATTAGAGAAGTTTGGGCAAGGCGGAGACAGAGTAATCTCCACCATGGCTAAACTAAAGCTCCGTCCTCATTTAAATTAGATGGGTGGATCTTCATATTGGCGGCATGTATACTCCGCCGCAATGGAGGATACAGAGTGAATTATATTGTAAACCCACTGCATGCAACGCTGTATTGCATGCAAATAGCTCACACCCCAGACATAAGTTGAAATCTATTCCTTATGGTGAATTTACCCGGGCAAAAAGAAACTGCAGCAAAAATAGTGACTTCATTGCATGCAAAAACAACATGAAAGAAAGATTTCTAACTAGGGGATATGACACACGGACCATCGACATGGCAGAACGAAAGATTCTTAAAACAAAAAGAGAGGATACTCTTAAAGACATAGCTGTCAGAGGTACTACCTCTGAACAAGTCAGAATAGTTACAAACTATAATGAGGTAGCAAGAGCCCTGAGAAATAGTATGAACAAACATTGGGGGATACTAAGTAATGATGAATCACTATCTAAGTATGTTACTAGCCAACCATTAATTACATACAGACGTGGCAAGAATCTTAAAGCATGAATCAGTCCTAGCTTTCCTGGACGGACCCAACGATCCAATTGGCTCACCCAAAGCTGTATGGGGTTCCATAAATGTGGGGGATGCAAAATCTGCCCCTTAGCAATGAAGAATACCAAGACTTTTGATAGTCATTTGGGTAAAAAATATAGCATCAGAATAATGTTAAACTGCAACAGCCGCTATGTGGTATATATGATTAAGTGTGTATGTGGTTGTTTCTATATAGGAAGTACTATTAGAACCCTTAAGGAGAGAATATATGAACATCTAAGCGCCATCAAGCATAATGACATCATATATGCTACTGCCACACACATGCAGGAATGCCCCGCACAGGGCAGAAATAGAACATTCTCATTTTGTGGAATTGACCAAGTTAATTCTGACCCGAGGGGTGGTAATAGGGAATTGGCTTTAAGACGCAGAGAGGCTATGTGGATCATGAAGCTTCAAGTGGTCGAACATGGGATGAACACAGACCACGAACTACACTACTTTCTAGGAGATTAGACATCCCCGCTGTAGGATCTGGGATTTTAGATAGGGACACGGTGACCTATGAGATTGGGTTTTAGTACTGTATATACTGGGACTGTGATGTGACATATTTGAACTTGTCACAATAAATATATATTACTCGGGATTTCATGGTATGTAGGTGATTATTGATGATACTACTAATGATGGATTACGACTCCAGAAATGTTCTATCATATGGGCAATTTGAAGGTATGATATATACAATAATACATCGGAACCTGTCCCGACAATTATTTACTACTGAGGACATCTTGTCATGTATTTATATTTTGCTAATATTGTAAATATGATGATATGGAACCTTACAGATACTTTTGATCTATGTATAATCTAGATTGTACGGTACATGCATTGTAGATGTTTCGGCGTGGAACCGGGCAGTGAGGCACCCACGTGTACATGCTGTACTTTTTACTCACCTTTTTGTGATTTAGGATGTTAACTGACTTGGGAGCTCGCATTTTGAGATATCTCCCAGGTTTTTCCTTTCTTTCCCCTTCTTGACAAACAATCAGGAATTTTGGGCTTGTGTGGTTAAGGGGTGAGAATTTACCCTTCTTAATATGTATCCTTTGTATTGAGTAACTTCTACTTTACGATAAGGTGGTTAATAAAATTGTTTTTCTTTGGATCGGGCAACATCACAGACTGGCTTAATATCATATTGAATGCTCTTTGGATTGGCATGGATTTCGAATTTTATTTACTAACTTGGACGATGTACTACAATGATCCTTTATGAAGGATCTACTAAGGTGGACCTAGCCGTCTGTCTTGAAGATGACATATCCAAGATGGCGGCCATTTGCAGAATTGCTTAGGCCGACCATGCCGAGTAACTGGACTAATGCAGAATCACATGTAATATATGATGTGTTTTACGGACTTAAGAGTCTTGTTGTTACGTGTGAAGTGTCCTCTCACAATATTGATCGTTTCCCTAGTGGGTTTATTAAATAGTATCATATAAACATGGATTTGTTGCTCTAATATTTCGCAAATTATGATTGCTTTGTTTGCCTTAGGGCAGTTACGAACGTTTAGACACGGCGCACGTATAAACTACAATTCACACATGATTGCGCCCGCGGTTGGGGTGTACGTCCACCGCGTCTTCGCGCTAGTCTTCAGAAGTTCCCTACACTACTAATAGTACTTCCGGCTATTGGCGGCGTATTATCGCCATACGGAGGTACCGGGAGTCGGATTCAGGCTCTTGTGCTGTATTTTACAGGTATGGATGTGCTATTTGGGTTGTGGAATAACTCTGCATTGAGAGTTAACGTTGGTATCTTGAATAGATATACACCTTTAATCTTTCAGCTCATCGGGGGTCGTTCTAATATTGAAGCCCTCACTGTGTCACAAGTTTACTTCTTCTCGTGCAAGTCCTGGTAAGCGTATAGACGTTCTCTTATTTGCATCTCATAGCGGTGTCTTTGGTGTCGGGCACACGATGTGGGCTTACTGGGCACAAAGCTTATATGCTTTTGGATCACTGCGTGTATTGATACTATTTGTGTATTTTTGCGATATTCAGACTTGGGAATCTTTTGATGTCGACATGGATAACGACTAGACCTCTGTAATTGGGGATTATTCCTCTCCAATGGCAGCTGTTTTTTATGAATGTTTAATGAACACTACGGGTGTCATTTTAATTCTCCCATTTCTATCACACAAGCCCAATATTTCTTCTAAACTGATACACTTAATTGTTGGATAATACTTTTGAACAGGAGCTTTCGGTAGCGTTTCTAAATAGGACCTTATTATATATTTACAGACACATGCGAAAATTTGGATCGTACATGAGATTTCATGCTCTGCCTAGCCATAATCAGGCTGGGACGGAATTATAACCAGTCAGAAGGTATGTCTATACCTTATGGATGCGACCATGAACATTGTATGGTCCTGTCAGGTTGCACTCCTTCATTAAAAAATTATTTTATACATTTTGTTTGAATTTTAGGCGCATAGACGTTTGCACTATTTTGGAAGGTAGATCTGGGTATGCCCAGCATATTTTCTATTGACAACCTATTTAGATTTTGTCACCTGTATGTAAGATTTTAGCTGCACTGATGCTTATTACAATTTGTTTTGGCATTATACATATTCTTATTGACCACTTCGCTAACCATAGGGTGTATGCCTCATTGTTAGACTTTATTTATCGAACATCATCAATGTATATATCAAGACGATTTTTCTAATGTTAAATAGTCACTGTCCTTTGGAGGGTACTGTTGACACGGATGTATGATTTACGGTATAGATTTAGGATATGAGTTGGGATCACTATTTATCCACATGTAATGTATGTTATCCTTTAAGCACCGAACTGAGTAGGCTTATACTATGTTTTTGATATGTTTTCCAGCCCTGAGGAAGTCGCGGGTTTCTTGTCCCGAGCGACGAAACACGTGTTGGCTGGAGAAATGCATTAAATCATTCATGTTGTTTATGTATTCATATTAATATTCAAGTCTGACTTGTCTTGGTGAAATGAGGTGAGACCATGTATTTGAAACAGTACACTGTACCATTCGTTTTTAAATAGTTATATCAAACCTTTTAGAATTTGAGGCCATTAGACTGATTTTCCCAGAATTGCTAGATTTTTGGTTGTTTTGAAGCTGTGATTGGAATAAAGATGTCAAAGTTTCAAGAATAAACATAATTGCTGTTAGATATTGTCTACCCGTGGTTTGCTCATTGAAGAATCCCTATCTAGCTGTTAGCATCAGACCTACTTATGAATACATTTTTCAGATAGCCCCATTTTAGGATCCTGGGCCTCATGAATGACTGCAAAATTCCCTTTTGTAATGAACAAATCATCTTTCAGACTTGCTGAAGGGATTTTATGATTCATTTTTAATTGGTCAGCAGGATGCGTGTAAGGGTCGTCCTCACTTGTTTGCGATTCACGACTAACATGTCAATGCTTTGTGGCACTACTTGTGGTTGCAAACCATTTATCAGACAGCATAATTCCAGTTGAGGTAGTATAAGATTTGCGGACTCAGGGTGCAAGGGGGCAGAAAATGGTTCTGGGAACCCCTGCATGCACCCCTCAATGTCATAACAAGTGGAAAAGTTATTTTTTAAAGCAGAACCTGTCTCATTAGGGAACAGCTGATGCTTTTAAAAAAATGTTTCCCATTTGGCAATGTGAATGCGGGCATGCAGGTTTGCTGTCACTTGCAGGCCCCCACCCTTGTGTTCATAGCAAATCCCAGGGGGTTGTAAATTGATTGCATCCTTGCACACTCCTTCTCTCACATACTTTCTGAGAGTAATCTTTCAGTCTCTACAAAGGGTACTTAAGAGCGACTAATGAATACGTTAAAATAAATCTATGGACCTTCTGAAGTGACCCCCTGATCTGGTCATTGTGAGTAGTGTCTTTTACCCACATACCATTGTCAGAATGTCTGATGGTTCTCCAGTATTGTATTTTTCATAGATTCACATGATTGAATCTTCACCGTCTTCATGGTGGGAGTCCCACGGTAACAGTAATATAAACAGCGATAAAGCATTAGCATTAAAACCCCATTGAAAAACAATAGACATTGGTAGCCAATCCACATTGTTTTAAAGCACCAAAATTCACACAATCAAAACAGAGACCTAGAAGCACTCGTCCCCTGTAGAGACATAATACCTCAGATTTCTAACCACACATCACCTGATGGGGAGTCTCCCTAAGCACTGCTCAGTCACAGTGTTTCAACTGTTCTAGTGTTCAACGTTTGACCTAACAACTATCCAGTTACACCTGAACCCTTCAGGAAACATCTGAGAAACTGTGGATTTGATTTACCTTGTCTTTTTTTCATCATATCTGAGGGTGAAAAAGGATTTTCGGGCCTTGCAAGTCCTATGGGAGGTATAGGCTGTTCTCTGAGGGCCCCCACAAGGAATGTTTATATTGCCTATGTACTCAGCACAAGCCAAAAGAGTGCAAATATTGTCACACTTTTTCAGCCAAGATGCTCAAGGGCCATGAGGCTAGGCTGCTTCTTTGCTTGTAGAAGAAGAAAACTCACTCTGAGTCTGATTCAGAGTGCGAGGAGAAGGGTCATTCCTCCTAAAGAAAAAGAAAAGAAGGGCATCATCCTCCTCTGACAGAGACTCAAAAAGATCTAAGTCTGAAAGCAGGGAGCCCAGCAGTGAGAGGTCAAAAAGCAAGGAGCCGGCTGGCCCTTTTCCTTGTCATGGAAAAACTGTCCCCCACCTTCATCTGTTCCTTCAAATCTATTCAATGAGCCTTCGATGAAGAAAACCCATCTGTCGACAAAGACCACCCTGTGACGACAGCAACATTGATTACAGCAACGACCGGAACGACGATGACCCTTTCCTCATCGTCGACACAGTCTTCAATGATGGCGTTGTTGTCGTCAACGATACCATTTCCTTCTACACAAAAAAAATTGTCAACAGCAGTAGTAGGGCTGTCAACCTCTGATGTCCTTCCGTCGACAAGGAATACATCCAGGGCTACGTCGACGACAACTCCGTCGACATCAAGGATCCTTTGCACATTTCTCACAAGGGCTTGACTTGATCTATTAATCTATGCGGCAGGGCGAATCTAAAACATTCCCTTTACCTCTAGTATGACCTTTAGAACTACAGGAGTGAGGAGATTAAAGTCTTTTTAGACCAGCCTATTGCCCATCTCAGCTCGATGTCAAATATCAGGAGACTGAGGATGAAGAAGCTGAACATAAACAGCCTATGTTTTAGGGATGTGATTTTTTGTTGCTGAAAAGGGTCATCAGTCAGCTCAAGCTTACAACACTTTCCTTGAGCATTATGCATATGAGAGGCAGACGAGGATCAACAACATGTACAATTTATATCGATCCCTGTATCATTGGTCACTGATTTGCACTCCATGATTTGTGACTATTATAAGAGGTTCCTGAACGCTAATGTCCCAACTCAGTTGCCATCTCCAATACAGGGGATTTCTGGAGTTGCCTCTACTCCTAGACATCCCCTCATGCCCTGCAGAGAAAGATCGGCGCTACCTACCATCACAATAAGGAGACACACTAGCTGACAGTGACAATGACCAAAAGCCGAAGGAAGGAGAAATTCCTGCAGACTCAAGAGATCAGCCAGAATAAGATGATTACGTTGCTCGGATGTCAGATTCACTCATTCCTCCTCTGGCAGATTCCCTGCCAGTAGATATTGGTGGATTCTATGTCAGGACCGGAGGCGAGGATTATGCTTTAGCTTTCTTCACTTTAATTGCAGCTCTTAAAAGTCAATAAACAACAACCATTCCCATGAAACACAGGGAATAAACACAATCAATCATAGACTGTCCCAGGCTAGAGTGTCCTTCTCATGGACCAATCAGCAGTCCCCATGGGTTGATAGTCCTTTGTTTATGACCGTCCCTCTTCCTCTTTCTTCGCTGCTGCAGCCGAGTTAAGTCAACTTTTTATAGTGCTCTCATACTTCTTACCTATTAAGCTTGCGCTGTTATTTGATACTGCCAGTGTTGTTTATACAGTGCTATGGTTACGTTACTGTGACCCGGTTGTGGATTTCAGCGTGTGTTGTTTTAACGGCTGCTGTTTCCCTCAGGGAGCAATTTTCTGTTACGCGCGCCGTTTCCGTTGCGCGTTTTTCCACCTCGAGATATTGCTATTAATGTTTTGGTATTCCTTTTCAACCGGAGATTCCGATTAAGCAGTCCGCCGCTACTCGGCGTCTGCTTCAGCCGCGGGAGGTTCTCCCTCCCTAGCGGCGATGTTGGTGCTGCTCGCGGTGGCCTTCCGACGCCACTAGAGGGCGCATTGTGCATCCTATGACGCGGCGGGCGCGCTGGGATCTCCGAGCGTTCTTCACAGCATCGGATTCCAGCGCTGACCCGCCGCGCAGCGAGCTTTGTCTTCTGTCTGCCTGACGCCCCTGACAAGGGCCTGTAATATATTATAAATCCATCTTTGGAAGCTTTACGCCCCGTGAACGCCCAGTGTACTGGGTCTGTACTGCCGTTAGGCAGAGTTGCAGGTGGTGATTCCTGCTGTGGGGTCGGTACATGTAGGCCTTAAACACCCTATTTCCTAAGGGTCAGTGGCGCAGTTTTACTGCAGGGACCTGTATTTAGGCAGACTGCCCTTTTTACAAATATCGCACCAGGGCGCTTAAGGTCCTCGGCTTCGAGCCTCTACAAGTGCGAGCTTTGCCCGCCCATATCCAGGCTGCTGCCCAGCCGCCCTTACCTAGGTGACCAACCTTTCAGGCTTGGCCTTCCTTTTCTTTCTACGCTTGCTATGGACGCCTCCCACGATGCTGGTTACGACGAACAGTGGGAAGAGGACCCCTTAGGGGCAATGCCCTGGGGCGACGATTTCTACGATGCAGTGGATGAGTCCATTTATAAAGCAGTGGAATTGGCCATGACTCCCTTAGAGGAGCGACTTTCACAAAAAATTGATCAAGCCTGTGAGAAATTGTCTAGGGCCGCACAGGCCTCCACTTCTAGATCAGCTGCCATGGCTTCTACTTCAGGTGCCCAGTCACCTCCTCCCAAGCGGGCCAAAATTGCGACATCAGATTCTGACCCCTTTGCTCGCCTTAAACAGGCGTTCCTTTCTAGTTGCAACCCCCCGTCAGATTCTGTTTTGAACCCGCCACCGGTTCCTTCTTCCCCCCCAGGAGGAGACCCGGATGATCAAGGTGATGGGGAGGAATCCCCGGAGCAGTCCCGCCCATGGCTCCCGGCCAAACCCCCCATTCCTGATACTAGTTTGTGTGCCGATATGTTGGACCCAGATGAGGTTTTACATCCACGGTCTTCCGATTGGGCTCCGTCAGAAAAGGTCGCCCAGTATGTGGCGAACAGAATTCGCCGACCTTTGGAGCCAGCCACTCGTAATTGCCTTAGGGCAGAGTGTCCACGTCCCACCCTAAAGGGCAAAGTGGCGGCAACGCCTGAAATTGACCCCAGAATGGCGACATTTCTTCAGAAATTTGTTAAAGACCCCAAAAAGGGGATAGATCGCTCATGGCGTGCTTGCCAAGATAAATTGTTAGATATTTTAGGGCCCATTACCAAAATTTTAGATATGGCAGAGGAAGCCAAGGTTTCGGGCTCTCTCATCTCTCCAGACCATCTCTCTTCTTGGGCCCAGAGAGTGGTAGTTTTTCTAGGCAACGCCAACTGTGCGCTGTCCACTGAGCGGCGCAGGTCCCTTCTAATCAAGGTGGATCCAAAGTTGGGAGACCTGGCAGACACGGAAGCAGGTCCTGTGGCTCAAGGTGGGCTCTTTGGAGAACCCTTCATCAAAGAGCTCGGGAAGTTCGTCAATACTTTCACATCCCTGGACAGAGCCCAGTTTTCTATTAAGAAGGTTTTCCGCCCCCGGGTTTTCAGAGGGGCCGGACGAGGCAGGGGCCGCTCGTCCGGCCGTCCAAATCAGAACAGAGGACAAGGCTCTAATCAGGGGCAGTACCAAGATCAAGCACGCTTCGGAAACTTCTACCCCACCAGGGGTAGACGAGGAAAGAACAGAGGCGGCAGAGGTGGAGGCGGCTCCAATACTTCCGGTGAGTGTTCTCCCTTCTTCCCATCTAAAAGTGGGTGGCCGTCTGGCGCATTTTTTCCCAATGTGGACTTCCATCACGGGGGATGCTTGGGTGCTCCAGACAGTCAGGGGTTTTCATATAGAGTTTCTCGGCTCTCCGGTACAATCGGCGCCCCCCAGACGTCTTTATTTTTCAGAGGTAGATGCTGAGCTCATCGACCAGGAGGTAGAAGCCCTGTTGGCCAAAGGGGCTATAGAACGAACAGAGTTGCACCCCCGAGGTTTTGTCAGCAACCTCTTTCTGGTGGACAAGGTGGACGGAGGTCAACGCCCTGTTATCAATTTACGGGAGTTCAACGAGTGGCTAGTCTACCGCCACTTCAAGATGGAGGGAATCCATCTCTTGCGAGACCTCTTGCGCCCAGGGGATTGGCTGGCACGCCTCGATCTCAAGGACACTTATTTAGTGGTGCCAGTTTTCCCACCTCATCGGAGGTTCCTTCAGTTTCAGTGGCGCGACAGCACCTTCGAGTTCACCACCCTCCCCTTCGGTCTCTCATCCGCCCCTTGGTGTTTCACCAAGGTTCTGAGACCGGCAGTGGAACGCCTACGGGCGTCAGGTATCAGACTCATTGTCTACTTAGACGATATACTGCTGATGGCTCAAGATCCGAACACTTTAACACGACAGCTGCAAACAGCGGTAGATCTCCTGCAGAACCTGGGGTTCGTCATAAACGAGCGCAAATCCACCCTAGTGCCTTCGCAAACAGTGGTGTTCCTAGGTTTTCAGATAGACTCGGTGGCGTCTACCCTCAGCCTGCCGGCACGCAAGATGACGAAAATTCGCCACGAGCTTCGGAGAGCCTTAGCTCTGTCTCGAATCTCTCTCAGACAGCTGGCCCGGATAGTGGGGCTCCTATCGGCATCCATCCAGGCAATCTTCCCGGGACCCCTACATTACAGGGCCTTACAACGCCTGAAGGCGGTTCACCTTCACAAGGGTCGCCCTTATTCGTTCAAAGAGACCAGAGAGGAACTTCAATGGTGGTTGACACACATGGAAGCCTGGAATGGGCGTGCCATCTTCGGTTCAGCACCCGATGTGGTAATCGAGTCAGACGCGAGCAGGTCCGGTTGGGGCGCGCGTTGTGGCGACTTCACCACCGGAGGAGTTTGGTCTCCGTCGGAACAGCAGTTGCACATCAACTGCCTGGAACATTTGGCTGGTTCGTTTGCCATCAAGTGCTGGACCAGAGACTCAGTTCATTCGTGTGTCCTTCTCAAAATGGACAACATCTCCGCGGTCCGCTATATAAATCACCTTGGAGGCACTCGCTCCAGAGCGCTTTCGGACTTAGCGGTGAGCCTCTGGCAGTACTGCCTGGACCGTCAGATCTTGGTCTCAGCGGAGTATCTGCCAGGACAGGACAACCAGGTGGCGGATTTTCAATCACGCCACTTCCACGATCTCAGTCTCTGGAAGCTCCATCCCGGGGTATTCGCGGATCTGCAAGCCCGTTGGGGTCCTTTTTCGGTGGATCTTTTTGCCTCACGGCTAGACTTCCAACTTCCCCGTTTTTTCAGTTGGAGTCCGGACCCCCTGGCGGAACGGACAGATGCCTTCCTTCAGGATTGGAGGAACGAGCAGGGCTACGCGTTTCCTCCATTTGCAATGATAACCCGGGTCTCAGCCCAGATTCGCCGGCAGGCAGCGTCCATTGTTCTGATCTCGCCGATTTGGAGATCTCAAGTCTGGTTTCCGGTTCTACTGGAACTTTCTTGGGATTCTCCAATCCTACTCCCCCTGTTTCCCGCTCTTCTTCTGAGTCCGGAAGGGTTTCCTCACCCATTAATCAAGCAGGGATCCCTAGCGCTGATGGCGTGGCGGATTACAGGGGACGATGGTCGGTCCCGGGGCTTTCGGGAGCGGCTGAGTCATTCCTGTCCAAGGCATGGGCGGATAGCACACTCAAAAGGTATCGATCCTCCTGGAGACGATGGTGTCGTTGGTGTCTGTGACGGAGTTTCAATCCTGTGGCAGCGGATGTTACCGCCATCTTGAATTTTTTGGCCTCTCTTGCTGAGGAGGGACTCGCATATAGGACCATTAACACCTTTCGGTCCGCTATTTCCGCAGGTCACGTCATAATTGATGGTACTCCTGTTGGTGAACACCCATTGGTTTGTAGACTCCTGAGGGGTATAAGGCTGTCGCTTCCCCCGGAACCTCGATATTCCCAGTTATGGGATGTTAATAGAGTCCTGAATCTGTTTTTATCCTGGCAGCCAAATAGGTTTTTATCTAGGAAAGAGCTGTCGGCCAAGATGGCTATGCTCCTGTGCTTAATTTCCTGCAGACGCGTCTCTGATGTCAGAGCCTTGGATGTTTCCGGGAGGATATTTTCCCCCACGGGGGTCACGTTCACCATTCGCAGGCGCACCAAGTGTGGAACGTCTACTGTCTCATATCCGGCTTTCCCGGATTCTCCTAAGCTCTGTGTCGTGGACTGCCTCAAGGCGTACGAAGACATGACGGAGGAACTGAGACCTCCTGGTGAACGACAATTGCTTATCGCGCTTAAGAAACCTCATAAAGCGGTTTCCTCCCCCACGATTGCACGATGGATTCGTTGGGTCATGCGTGAAGCAGGTATAGACCTGTGTATCTTTGGTGCGCACTCCACAAGAGGAGCGATGGCCTCTAAGGCTTTTACCCTGGGAGCTCGTCTAGAGGACATCCTCAATGCAGCGGATTGGTCCTCGGACTCAACCTTTAAACGGTTTTATTTTAAACCGATTATAGACATGGCTCATTTGGTTGTGAGCAAGCTTTAAACGAGCATAATCCTCGCCTCCGGTCCTGACATAGAATGAAAAATTTCCTAGCTAGCGTAACGGAAAGTTTCAATTCTATTAAGGACTCGGAGGCGAGGATTATCCCACCCAGGGTACATCTTCGTTGTCCTCCCTCCCTCGTACTAGGGTGAGTAAAGTGTTTATGTACTTTCTAAAAGGACTGCTGATTTGCATGTAATGTTGTTTCCTCCACAGGTCTAAGCCTTAGACATGACTGTCGCTTACGCCTTCTTATTTTTTCCAGGAGACTCCCACAAACAGGATTCCTGAAGGGTTTTACCTGGCTGACCGAGCGACGAAAGAGGAAGAGGGACGGTCATAAACAAAGGACTATCAACCCATGGGGACTGCTGATTGGTCCATGAGAAGGACACTCTAGCCTGGGACAGTCTATGATTGATTGTGTTTATTCCCTGTGTTTCATGGGAATGGTTGTTGTTTATTGACTTTTAAGAGCTGCAATTAAAGTGAAGAAAGCTAAAGCATAATCCTCGCCTCCGAGTCCTTAATAGAATTGAAACTTTCCGTTACGCTAGCTAGGAAATTTTTCATTCCACAACATTCTTGAAAGAGCGGCTAAATATTTCAACCTCCCGCTGCCTGCAAAGCATACTGAATGCTTTTTATATGATTTGAAAGCTGAGGCCCAGTGCTCAACAAGATCCATACCTATAGTGGATTTAATATGGCAGGAGGGTTTAAAGCTGACAAAAAAACAGCTTCAGTGGAAGCTGTCATCCCGAAGCTGTATAAAAAATACAAGGCTCCAGAGAACTCTCCAGCTTGCCTTATTGGCCAGCCCATACTGGACTGTTATAATGCAGGTGGCTCAGAGGCATGCAAAAAATCGATCGTCACATTGCACAACCCCTCATGATTAGTCCTGGGTGGTGAAATCCTCTCCGTCTGCAGAGTTTGCAGAGTTTTCTGCACTCCGCAGAGCTCACGGATTGCAGTAAACTCCGCTCAGCGTAGTGCATCTGAGTTTCTTCCCCGCTCGCGCTCAGGAGCGGTAAGTTGGGGAGCGCGAGCTGCCGCTCGGTTATCATTTCTACCCGAGTGCCAGGAAGATCAGCACGAATGGCAGTTCGCAGTGCACTCCGCCACTTGTGGAATCCGCTGAGTCTTTTTGTCATTTCCCACAGTTCCGTGTAGCGAAACTCAGTGAACTATGCCCAGGCCTGCTTGTGATAAAGAAGGACACAGGCTGGACAACATAAGGAAAAAATTCTCACCGATGGCTTCGACTTCCATTAGAGCCTCCAACGCTCTAGCCATCCTTGGAAGATGCGATTGTCAGATGTGGTCTGACATGTCACTTCTCCTAGAGTATCTCCTAGAGGAGATGAAAAAGGAGGCCCGAGAAATCTTATTAGGAGAGAAGGCCTCATCTGAGATAGTAGATATGGCCATGGATATTTTAGCCATCGTTTTTCAGCAGATGGCAGGAGCAGCAGTTTTACGTCGCCAGGAATAGCTGAAGGTGATGTCGTTTCAACCAGAGGTTCAGTCAAAGATCCTTAATATGCCCTTCGATGGGGACAATCTCTTCAGGAAGCATGTGTATGATGCCCTGCTGTCCACAAAAGTGGACACTGAGACTGCTTGCTCACTCGGCACTTTGCAGCCACGGCATTTCAGTGTTTTTGTGACAGAGGACAATTCGCTTCCTGACCGTCCTTTTAACAGGCCAGATGACAACCCTAGTTGCAGCAGGGTTTTTGAGCCCCATACCCGGCGCAACAATCTTGCAGACCTGCTGCAGCATTCGCCTACTTTAGTTTAGGCAATCTGTGTATCAACGTCCTCCGGCTGGAGAAAGTCTTAGGACACTTCCAGGAGGTAATGATGTGAAGCAGGCTCCTGTCGCCTCAGTCCCACCTCAATTTGGAAATTCTCTATCTAGATTCTTCAATCACTGGAAGCCCATCTCTTCCGATAGATGGGTGTTAGATGTAATCCAGCATGGTCACACCCTGCAATGTGTTCAAAAGTCTCCCAATCACCCTCCGTGCAAGTCTGTGCATCGTTAACTGGCAAGTTTGAAGAGGGAAATTCAAGCACCACCATCCAAACAGGCGATATAGGAAGTTCCTCCAAGGCAGCGCAATTTATGACTCTACTCCAACTTCTTCCTCATCAGAAAGAAGCCGCGGAAAGTAGAGGCAAGCAATTTGAGTCAATTGAACCAGTTCATCAAAAACCAGCCCTTCAGGATGTTATCTCTTTAAGAGATTTTGCAACTGGTGCACAAAGGGGACTACTCCCTGAATTTGCTAGATGCATACTTTCTTATCTCCATATGTCCAAAACACAGGAAATTTCTAAGATTCGAGGTGGTAGGGTGCCTTTACCAATTCAAAGTACTCCTTTTTGGGTTACGATTGGGTCTAAGAGTCTTCACCGAATACATGGCTCCAATGGGAGCTTTTATCAGATGTTCAGGGCACTAGGCATTCCTGTACATGGACAATTGGTTAATAAATGGTCACTCTCTTCACATGGCAAAACAGGCAACCAAGGGCTGTCTCCAACTTATCAAGCCTCTAGATCTCAAACTGAACAACACAAAATCCTCTCTAACTTCATCCAGATTGATGGTGTTCCTGGGAGCGATCCTGGTCACAACAGTGTCAAAAGCTTTTCTCACGGAGGAGAGGATTCTCTGCCTAACATCAATCACAGAATTTCTAATTGAAAAAGTATTCACTTCAGTAAAAAAGTTTAAGTCCATGTTGTGGATGATTTCATCATGCATCCCATTGATTCCCCACTGTCACGTTCGTATGTGGCCTTTACAGGAAGAGCTGGATGCTCAAACGTGATAGCTATCACACCATTAAAGGAGCCGGGTTCCACGTTCTAGACTTAGAATGAAACTCCTGGCCGATGGTTCTTTGATACCTGCTTGTTAGTGTGGAGGGGAGAAAAACTAATCTGCCAAATATACATTACCAATGCCCATGATGCCGAAGAAATACAGACTCCTAATCCAAGTTTGGTATATTTATTACAGCGCCAAGAAAAGTTGAACATACAAACACCTCATAAAGAGAGTGTAAAGATACATGGGCACTAATACAAAACCAAAACCATGTACTAAATTTAGGCAGTGCAACATGCACAGAATCACCAATTCAAGGATCAAAACACAAATGATTCTAGAGACTAAATCAAGAGATTTCTTCATTGGCAGTTCATAATTAAGAGTATTTCATCTGTCCCTACACTACTTTTATCATGACACCCCTACTTAGCTTTTCACAGGCAAGCTCTCTGAAAGGTGTCAGCATGTGAAGACTTCCTAAGAAGCGCACTCACGTCAATTGGGTTGGGTCGTGTAAAGCTATAGAGTGCTTTCTAAGATGCTCTATTCTCTTCAGGTAAGGCAGAAGTGTGTTCGGACTCTTTCCCTAACTCCAATACAAAAGTTGGATACCACACTCCGAATACATCACAAGACCACTTCATCCAATTGAACACTTCTTTTTTAGGTAACCTTCCATGAGGTAATGGACATCCAGTCTCTTGTTGATGACCTTGGTTCCCAGGCCTTTCCCAACACGAATGACATCCTCTTACATTATCGGCTCTGCTTGTTCAAAGTATCCTCTCCTCCCTAAGTCGTTCCAACTCCTAAAAAAAAGACGTTATTCAAACTAACAAGGACAAGTTCCTGCACCTGATTCAGAAACATGAAAGGAGAGAATTTTACAAGCAAATAAATTCTAATTCTCAAGTATTGGGGTATCTTTCATAGATTCACATGCCTGAATTATTCCCCGTCGTTGGAGTGGGAATCCCACAGTACATAAAAATAGCAATAAACATGCATATAGAAACCATAACATAGGTAACCTAGAACCAGGAATTAAAGTAGCTAGACATCAAAAGAAAAAATCCTCCACTTTCACGACTCTTCCAAGTTGTTACATATAGTCCAAACTACAGCCAATCAGGCGACAGCACCCTCCAGAATGTTCTCCTCAAAGGCTCAGGCTCTCAGATTTTCTACCACACATCTTGTGAAGGGAGTCTCCCTGAGCTCTTCTCAGTACTTCTCAGGTTTCTTCAGAAATTCTTCATTTTATGATATCGTCTTCAAAGAAATCTCTCTTTTGACCTTGTGAATCTTGTGGGAAGCTCCGGCTGTTTTCAGAAGACCCCCAAAAGAAATGCATTTACTGCTTGTATCCTGACCACCAGGTGAGAGACTGCAAGATCTTCAGAACTTTCCCACAAAAGACTCTAAGGGACAGAGAGGGACATCTGCTTCTGTGGCTACAGAAGATTAAAGATCAGGCCAATCCCTTATCTGAAGTTGGGAGTATTGCCTCTGTTAAGACTACTTCCTCTAGGAAGAGAACTGCTGACACAGATTTATCTTTTCCTGGGGCTAAGGTGTTGAAAAAACAGCACACCTCTAAGAGTGCTGAGTTGCCTTTTACGTCAAAAAAGGGTCCTCCACCTTCTAAGAGTAAAATGCTGCCATCTACGCCCCCGAGAAAGACTGTGAAGTCTCAGGCTTCAAAACAAGTTTCTGACAGAGATTTACCTCAGTAACGGGTTCCCCCGTCGATGAGCTCTATGACGATGTCTGCATCGACGAAGCCTACCGTCGCCGCGAAGACGACGTTGACTACTACTTTCTCGTCGCCAAAGCCTCAGATGATAATGTCGTCGGCATCCTTGCCGTCGACGCTGGTATACGTCTCCGTGAGACCAGTCCCGTCAACGAAAGAGGTGAAGTCTACAGTTGACGTTCCTTCGACGACGAAGATTAGAAGAGTGTCATCGACGATTGCCTCATCGACGGGCGTTTCATCGACGGCCGCCTCGCCATTGATGGCAGCCTCATCGACGATCACCTCATCGACACTCGCCTCGTCGACGGCTACCTCGTTGACGGCTACCTCGTCGACGCTACAACTGTCTTCATGCATGGCTCTTCAGGTTTGGTCGTCGTCTACGCCACAGCATCTTCTACATCATCTACGACACCGTCTACGCAGTTGCCTCCATCGACAGCAGCACCTTCTTTGCTACAAAGACGTGGATCTTCCTTGGAGGTCCTCTCTCCAATTCACACCTCCCCTACTAAGGTTCCACTTGTGTTACCTGAGCCGTTGCTGGACTATGGAGAAGATGATGAAGAATCGGATGAGGGTGATAGGTTTCGTACTGCCAAGAGCCCTTCTGAGCTCTTCATTAAATATCAAGATGTGGATCAAGAGGATGATTTCTGACCGGAGACTGTTCCTTCGGCTCCGGATCCAATCCCACCAGCCCAAATGCCTTTGGCTCTTCTAAATAATCTGCAGTACATGTTGGATGATTATTATCGCCATTTCCCTCCATCTGAATCAGCTTCTTCTATACCACCTACACCCGTTCCTCAATCTTCATCAGCATTGAGGTCACCCAGACCAAATTCTCTGGTACCTTCGCATCATTCTCAGGACGTTCACACCATGGACGACGATAGGGAGGAAGGAGAATTGGATGTCAGATCACTCCTTACGGAATGGGATGACTACCAGATACAAACTCCGTCTCCTTCTACTTCTGCTCCGGTCGACTCTCCTCCAGTTGACATCGGAGGTTTTCGTCTTCTCTTGGATAGGGCAACACAATGGTTCCTCCTTCCTATGGAAACAAAGAAGGATGATTGTTTCCTTTACGATTTTAAAGATCAACCGAGGAAACAAATACGGTCTATCCCTATTATTGATTTCATTTGGTAGGAAGGACTAAAGGTTATGAAAGCTCCTGCTTCTATTCCTGCGGTCCTGCCCCACCTCGAGAAGAAATACAAGGCACCAGACAATTTGCCAGCATGTCTGATAGGTCAGCCAAAGGCAGATTCCGTTATCGCCCAAGCAGATCAACGACGAGTGTGAAATCCCTCCTCGCCACTGTCAGCTCCTCCTGATCGGGATGAGAGACGTCTGGACGCTATTGGGAAGAAAGGTTCGACCATGGCAGCAACGACTATCCGTGCAGCTAACTCATTGGCTATCCTAGGCCGATACGACAGACAGATGTGGTCGGACATTTCTCCTTACATCGACATGTTGCCTGAACCCTCTAAGTCAGAGGCACTAAAAATCCTTCAGAAGGGGGAAAGAATCTCGGCTGAGATTGTTGATTCGGCTGTGGATGTTGCGTCTACAGGTTTTCGACAACTGGCAGGTGCTGCAGTCCTGCGGCAACAGGGCTGGTTAAAATCCACATGATTTCGCCAGGAGGTTCAGGCTAAAATAATTGATATGCCTTTTGACAGCGAGTCTCTTTTTGGTCAGTATGTTGACGAGGCCCTCCAGGCCATCAAAAATGATATCAAGACAGCAAGATCTCTCGGTACTCTTCAGTTTCAGAAACTGCCTTTTCGTGGCGCTAGAGGCCGTGGATGCTTCTCTGGTCAAGGAGGCTATAACAGCCGCGGTGCGTCCATTGGGGCGTAGGGGCGTAGCCCCACTAGCCACATCGCCCCCTAAATTCGTGCAAGTGAAGCAAATGAAGCAATTTCACAACTCCGCAGTCTCGTGCTGCTGGGACACGCACGCGGCAATCCACTGAAGGGGGAGGAGTGGGGCGGGGCTGCGGCAGCACTCAACACAGTTTGAGTGACAGACTGTCACTGATAGCGGCGAGTGCGCATGTTTGGGTTTGGGCTGTGACCAGCCCGTACATGCGCACTGTGAGCCACTACCATACTCAGTAAGCGAGGGAGGGGGGGGGGAATCCGAGAGGCCATCGCAGCTCCCCAGTCTATTAGGGGCGGGCCGTATTCGTGCCCTCGCCAATCCAATAGCTAATGCAGCGTCCGGATTGGCTGCGACTGCGAGTGAGACACTTGCCGCGCAGTCTGAAGTTGTTCCTGCTCCTGACCGGCCCAGACCTGTTCCTGCAATCCTAGTCCGGACCGGCCGAGGAACTGGAGACAGACAGAGGTGGTGCGGGATCGGGATCAGGTATGTTTTTTGTTTTTTATGTTACCCCCCCCTCTCCGAGAATTGCGAGCCGCGATTGATCAGTCCCCTAAAAAACAGACACTCCTGAAACCTAATACGATTCCAAATGCATGACACTTTGCCTTGTTAACCTCTCTGCCAAGCTCTATACCAATACAGTGACAACTAAAAACTCGGAGGCTTAGATCTCACTAATGATGTCATGTATCTGCCAGCAACGTTAATGACGTATTACTAGGAACTGAGATCGGTCACTGCCTGGTGCATGAGATTCCAGGAATTGGCTGCAACCAATTTGCGAAATAAAAGCTAACACATGTCTGTCCGTGTTTTCAAGGCATTTAAACACGGTGTTATCCTTGTCTCCACACGACGCATATAAACAGTGTATTTCACATGCTGGCCTTATAGTCATAACTTCATATCAACTCCAGGATCTCGTGTCGACGTTCGGACTGTCAGCAGCGGCTTTGGCTTTTTATTGTGTCTTCCCTGTGCCTGTGTTTCCACAGCGACAGAGAGTAAAACGTGGTGCAAGAGTGAAGGCAGCGTTGAATGCTAGCGTCCACAAGATTGCTGAAGGTCACAGTTTGGAAATGGAAACCTGAACGGTTGGGTGAACTTTCCAATTTCTTAATATGTTTGTATGCTTCGTTCGAAATATTTACATATATATTAATATTGGAGCTACTCCTCGGTTTCTAGGCCCTGCCAGTGGTGACAAAGGGAGTTAGACATTCAGCAGTTGATCCAGTCACATAGTGTTGATGGAGGTCAGAAGCCAGGCTTAGATCACCGTTCTCCAGTGTCCACCTTAAAAATGTATCCACTAAATACTGATCTGCCGTTTGTACTCCACAATATACACAGGCCCTGGGTTTACTATATTTGCTACTTGCTGGGGTACCTGTGCCAACTTTCACAAGAAAATAATATTTTGTGCGGAAAGTTAATGCAAGTGCAGTGAGAAAATTGCTATTGAAGGTGGAGCACTACACCCCCACGTTACCAAAGCAAAGCGGGGGGAGGGTTGAGGGGGGCACAGGGCAGGAGTAGCGCAAACACGCATAGGTCTTCATGAAAAGCTATGTGTACTAAATAAGCATGACCTACTGGTGAAATTATTTTCCCAAATCCACCCCGGTGCAAGCAAGGGAAAAGCGGAATATCGTGTGACCTTTTTCCGTAAATATTTCATTTTTTACGCAGCTTAACCTTGGGTGGAGTTCCTCTGAGATTAGAACTGAAGAGTGTAACTCAAGTGTCAGTCTCATGCAAGCCACCGCTGGCTATTCATTTGCGCCATAGGGAAATGCTTAGGTTGTGAATGTGTAATAGTCACTCACACCTGCCTTCGAAATTATAAGCAGGTGGCAGTTGAGAGCTCTCGTAGCAGATGCAATAAGTTGTATTTAGGATCAAATGTGAATGCAACACAGCACGTGCATCTTTGTTAATGAGACATCCAATTACAAACTAGAACACCAGCATCCTACCCAACAGTAAAAGAGGATGTGGCGCTATGTCTAGAGCTGCCAGCGATGGAGGTGGGAAACAGGGTTCGTTCGAGTCTCGCGTCGGGTCAGCATTCTGTGATTCTGGCCAACTCACTTTATCTAATTTCTGGTTGCTTGCAGTGTATATGTAGTGGGAGCATGGAATTGTGGTACTGCTATCGACTATCTGTATTTTGAACATGTTTTGAACTCTTCCCTTCATGATCGCCAAAATACTCACCCTTTCTGTATACTTACTAACCACCCGATCTAAGCTCACTATCCAGTTAGTATAAAAACAGCAGTTCTTAAAATTCTTAGATAGACTTGAAGATATTTATTGTATTTTCAATGTGAATTGTCATCTGTAGTTCCTCCAATTTTGAATCCCGTGCATCCCCCCCCCCCCCCCCCATGATAACTCCTTCGGCATTTGGTGGAGAGTTTTTGAAGAAATTAAAGAAATTAATGTTGGAATTGGCATTTAACTAACGAAAGTCCCTCTTTCTGGGATGAGGCCATAAGCAATTGACCCTCCATTTTGCTGCAGGACAACTCTGCCACTATTCAGAGGTTCCAAGTTGTGGAACTTTGCTTACAGAGTTTATAACTATGTGCTTTTTAAGGAGAATAGGCAGCTTTGACTTTTTGAAAGTATGCTGTTAGATGGGATGTTTACCCTTATACTTCCCCTTTAAGATAGCATTTTCTTTAACACCAATCACTACAGAAATTTCTCCTCGAAAGCAGACTGTTGCAGTTTTCCCAGTAGCACGTGTGGTTTTAAAAAAATGCTGAAAATGAGCTTTAAGTGTAGGCATAAGTTTATGCGAGGAAATTAATGTTAAGATTTTATTTATTTGAAAATCGTAGCCTCGAGATGCATTTATTCTGTGCACTCGAATATGGGGTTAGAGGCGGTGCCATCAACCACCCTAGTGCGAGTTGCAAAGTGTATGGACCCAAATTAAACCATTTCCAGCTCAACCCCAGAAGTGTTTGGCTCTACAGAAGCCACTGTCTCTGCTGGTCGATTTTGCCCTGCCGGGCCTTAATTGATGTCTACGTTGCTTGGGGTTCTGCAAGAGATATCCAAATATGAATATAATATTGACATTTCAAAGTACAACATTTGAAAGAACATGTGACTCCCGTAGGCGGAGTTTAGGGCGAAGATGTAAGTGTGCCATGCAGATGCAGTATTGATAACTGGATAGTTTCGATTACTAGTCTAATAGGGAATGTGTTGGCACAACATAAGCATTTTTCCTCTCGCTGGATGTGGGTAGCAATATTCGAACGAGAGCGCAGCATGTATTAATTCTCATTGCTGTGTGTTGGATTACAGACACTCCCATTTCAACATGCCAGGGGCACGCGCACTCACTTAAGTCTGTGGTATCATTGCACAAAACCAGTTAAAACTATTCAACTTGTGCGAGGTGTCATTTTATTGGTACACCTGCACCTTTAACCTGAGACTTGTTTTTCGTTCATTCAATTCACTTCACGGTTTCCTGGTATTATTTACTGTGCCCTGTTGAATGTTTTGCACAGTAGCTGTAAAGAGAAGTTCCTACCAGGGCAACTTCTCTGTTAACAAATTTTAGACCTCGTGGTGGCTCGTCGTGCCGGTGTGCTAGCTTGTGGCTGAGTGGCTCGCGTCGCGTCACGAGTTCTGCACTAGTAGCCCTCTGTGCTGGCTGAAGTAAGTTCGCTTATGCTGCTTCAGATTCTTTGACTCAGGTAATTTATGGTGGTCTAAATAATATGTATATTTAAGTGCACGTGATGGGACTGCATTTGGGAGCCAATGTCGCTTTACTTACGTTTTCAAACTCGTTTCTACTTTCATCTGCTGTGTTCTGAGTACACTCTTAAAAACATCAGGGAGGGAGCGCAGGGGAAGGGCGACGACATCACAGATTTCTGCTTTACAAGACTTGTTGACCGAACCGCTGCGTGTCGACCACGGAGAGGTTATTTGAGATTTAGCAGAAAGCTCACAGCCTGTATTTTTGCCAATCTAACGTATGGCAGGAAGAGAACAGACACTAATCAAATTAAAACTTGGAATGAGATTTTCAGCACCAGTGTCGAGGCAATTAAATTATTAACATCCCAGGGCATCCTCACACATTCAGTGTGATGACAGTAAATTGTTTTCTGCCCAGAACTGTTTGCTCAGATACTGCATATGTATGTAACATTAACAAATGCTGGTTTTGTTTTATGTTGAAGCACCATGCCAACTAACGTTTCATTGCTTGACACTCAACACAAATATTCCGAGGGTTCTGGGAGCAGAGATGGGACTCCATTTGAAATCTTCCTTCACAGAGGAGTACCGTGTGCTTTTGGTAATCATAAAGACAGTAAAATCAGGCAGTAAGATGGTTTTCCGGCAGCACGACCATGTCGTTCAGACTAGAAATAAATAATGTAAGTTTGAAGGCTACACTAATATATGCTGCCATTTATAGGCGGCCGCCATTATCTGCCATGTTGCGATTATGCCACAAAAGCAAGCAAGACCTGTTTTTATAATGTATACATTTGAAGCAGCAACGAAGGGCCTTGTAAAGTACAGTCCCAAATCAAAAGCCCCTTCTGTCTGACGGCCCTGTGTAAAATGCATGCTGTCTCTTTAAATAAGTGTCCCCTTTACAATTATGTTTTTCTATTAGATGTTATCTCTGATTTGAGGCTGGCGCTTCCCTAACGGTAGCTAAGGTATCCATTTTAGGGTGCAGCAAAAAGCAACAAACGTTACACAAAATTGCCATTTTCTAAAGCAGGGGTCCAGGAGAGCCGGATCCATCATCATAGATTCAAAATATCTAATTAGTATGTAAATGAGTAGCATTTAGATTAATTCTACCGACATTTATTTTATCCTGAAAATCTGGTGTGGATTTGGCCCTCCTGGAACTATGTTGGACACATCTACTCTTAGAGCTGAGATTTCCATGAGTCTTATAGTCTGAATTCAGCACCTGTGCATAATAGGACAGAATGTATGAAGCTCTGTGGTAATACTGAATAAGCAGCTACCTATGTTATGCCATCTATTAATGTAATAACTGCACTTTCACAATTGCTTTATTAACCTTCCTGCTTTATCAAATTTGCTTGAAAATGCACGATTTTTCTTCTTTTTTTTCAAAATTTTTTTTGGGGGGGTAACACCCCCATACCCCCCTTTTGGGGTTCGGGCTCGCTCGCTGCGCTCGCTCGCTACGGTGCTGTATGCTAATTCGTTTGTGCCCCACCACTTTAAAATCTCACCCACCGCCCCTGGGCTATAATCAGCAAAGACAATACCGGTCCTATCACAGAAACAAACGTTACTCTTCTCAGCGCCAACAATCCTTCAGGCAACAACCAACTACCTCTTATTCACAAAACAGAAGAAAGTCTTCCTACCGCGGACGTGATATTTCTAAGAAGCAGTGACAACTGCCACCTGCCACCTGCCACCTCCTGTACCGCTTACCCCTTTAAAAGTTGGATGAAGAATCTCCCGTTTTTACTCAAACTGGTTGGCTATAACAACAGACAAATGGGTCTTGGACATCGTAGCCATGGGCCATGTTCTAGAGTGTGTAAAACTTCCTCCGAATTCTCCTCCCATAGGACCACCTCCAGCTCACCTCACAGAGCTTTTTTCCCAAATAAATTTGATGTTACGAAAAGGAGCGATCGAAGAAATCGGGGGAATGGTGCCCCGTTTTAGATTTGAGCTCCCTCAACAAATGTCTAAAAAAGTTATCCTTCCGGATGCTGACTCTTCAAGAAATCCTTCAACTCTTCACTGCGGGGGATCACATAACCACCCTCGACCTCTAAGACGCTTATTTTCATGTACCAATTCTACCCAGACACAGAAAGTTCTTGAGGTTCAGAGTGGCTGGCAGGGACTTCCAGTTCAAAGTCCTTCCTTTCGGACTGTGTCTTTACCAAGGTCTTAGCACTGGTGGCCGCACACCTTCGACTGAAGGGGATTCAAATTTTTCCTTATTTAGATGACTGCCTTTTCAAGGCGAATTCTTTCACAATCGCAAACGCCCATACTCAGAGATGTCTGTCTCTCTTCCAATCTCTGGGCCTCTCCATCATTTTCAACAAGTCTCACCTCGTCCCATCGCAAAGCAGAACGTTATTGGGAGCAACCATAGACACTCTGCTGACACAAGCCTTTGTCTCAAATGAAAGGCAACTGAAACTTTGCAAACTCGCCCAACTACTGCGATCAAGAAGATACTTTTCAGTCCGGCAGTTCAAGTCACTTCTGGGGATGATTTCATCCTGCATCCCTCTGGTCGCCAACTGCCATCTCAAGATGAGACCTCTGCAAGAGGAGCTCAACAAACAGTGGTTACAGGTTTCGGGATCCTTCGACGATCGCATCCACATCAATCCTCGGATTCGGGACGCTTTACGCTGGTGGACTTGCAAGAAGAACGTGACAGCAGGCTGCTCTTTCCTAGTGGAAGCTCCAAGTTTCGTCATCACCACGGACACCTCCCTCAAAGGCTGGGGAGCACACCTGCAAGGACTCACAGTCAGCGGCAAATGGGATGTTCAACAACGGACTTGGCATATCAACCTCTTAGAGTTGCTAGCTATCTTCCTGGCCCTAAAATCTTTTCGCACCATCATTCTTGGAGCATCAGTGTTGATCCGGACGAAGTATGCACTACTTGAACAAACAAGGAGGGACAAGATCCGCTTTACTGTCTCAGCAAGCCCAGCAAATGTGGGATTGGGCGATCCGACATCGGTTAAGTCTGACAGCAGTCCATGTCCCGGGAGTTTCCAACGTCCTCGCGGATTCCCTCAGCATGTCAGCAATTTCCAATCACGAGTGGGAGCTCCATCAACCAATTTTGGATCGTATTTTACAGAAGTGGAGTCGACCCGATCTGGACTTGTTCATGACCAGTCATAACCGCAAATAACCATTCTTCGCAAGCTGGCTTTCCGAGAAAGGATTGTGCGGAAATGCGTTTTTGATGAACTGGTCACGGATCTATGCTTATGCTTTTCCACCGATACCGTTGGTTCCCAGGGTTCTCCGGAAAATGAAGAAGGAGCCTTGTCGCCTAATACTCATAGCTTCCAGATGGCCTCACCAGTTCTGGTTCACCAAACTCCTCCTTCTCTCCGAATGCGATCCCATTCAGTTGCAACCAATACCGAACCTTCTATCCATTCAGAACGGACAGATTTGCCATCCGGATCCTGCATTTCTGCACCTTGAATTCGCTCACTTAGACATTCATTCGGACTATAGGGAAGTCTTAGCCAATGCTAGAGCGCCTTCCACAGTAAAGACATACAGCCTCAAATGGAAACGATTCTGCCTGTGGTGTCAAGCCGCCAACATTCATCCAATCCATGCAAAACCGGAACAAATTTTGCCCTTCTTTTTACATTTGGCAAGATCAGGCCTTTCCCATTCTACTCTTAAAGTATTCTTAGCAGCTATCTCAAGATTCCGACAGGATGGTTCCAATTCTATTTACTTCTCTAGGATCATTCAGCAGTTCTTCAAAGGATTGTTTCGTATGTTTCCTCCCATTCGCCGTCCACCTCCATCCTTGCATCTTAACGTTGTACTCTCACAGCTCATGTGACACCCATTTGAACCTATTCATAGGGCAGATTTGAAGTTTCTTTCATGGAAAGTGTCTCTGCTGTTGGCTCTCACATCAGCTAGGCGGGTCAGTGACATTCAAGCATTCACTATTAACCCGTCTTTCCTTCAATTCACCAGGGATTCAGTAGTGCTATGCACTAACCTCATTTTTATGCCTAAAGTGCCTACGGACTTCCATCGAAACAAACAGATCATTTTAAAGACTTTCTTTCCTAATCCTCAATCACCTGCGGAAAGAACTTTGCATACTCTTAATATCAAGAGATGTCTAAAATTCTATTTACTAAGGACATCCTCAATAAGAAAATCTGATCAGCTATTTACAGCCTATGTAAAGATGCATACAGGACACCTAATTTCCAAACAGACCATTGCTCGTTGGATTTCTGCTGCAATTTGTTTCTATCATCAGCAAGCAGGAAGACCATTGCAAACAACTCCGAGAGCGCATTCTACTAAAGCAATCTCTTCCTCTACTGCTCTCTGCTGGTGTGCCTCTTCATCAAATCTGCAGAGCTGCTACGTGGTCCAGCAGGCACATCTTTACCAAGTACTACTGTCTGGAGGCTGGCAGCAATGCAGACACGTCTGTGGGACAGGCGGTTCTCCGCAATCTTTTTAAATAAGGTGAGCCTCTGGTTCTTCCCTCCGCCTCTTTGGTATTTTCTTTCATACATATGTTCTATGATTGTTTATGGATGTATATGTGTAGATATATATATATAGATATCTATATCTGTAATTACATATTGCCTCTTTTATGCAAATGCTTATGTTGTGATGATAATCTCATAAGTATTATTATGAATTTACTGCTTTCTATTCTGATTCAGGCATGTGAATCTATGAAAGATACCCCAATACTGGAGAAGAGCAATAGTTACTTACCTGTAATCTGTGGTTCTCCAGTATTGATATCTTTCATAGATTCACATGCAACCCACCCACCTCCCCTCAGAGGCTCTTCTATGCTCTTTTCACTCTGGATCACACTTGTGCTAGAAAATCTGAGAGCCTGAGCCTCTGAGGAGAACATTCTGGAGGGTGCTGTCGCCTGATTGGCTGTAGTTTGGACTATTTATAATGACTTGGATGAGTCATGAAAGTGGAGGATTTTTTCTTTTGATTTCTAGCTACTTTACTTCCTGGTTACCTATGGTATGGTTTCTATATGCATGTTTATTGCTATTTTTATGTACCGTGGGACTCCCACTCCAACTACGGGGAATGACTCAGGCATGTGAATCTATGAAAGATACCAATACTGGAAAACCACATATTACAGGTAAGTAACTATTGTTCTTAACAACCTTCAACGTGAGAGCGAACAGAGAGAAATGAAAGTGAGGCCTACCAAGTTTCTGGCTAACATACGAACAGTGTACACTTTTAAAATACATGCATGTGTGAACTGTTAATATACACACATTATAGGAGCCTTTATAAAAGATATGCTCATTAGTCATGAATATACTTCACACATATATGGTTACCTAAATTCGTACATTTACTATGGTAATTCTTTGGTTACATGAAGACAACTCTAACACTTCACTTACGCATAATTAAAATTCACATTCCAATAATATAATACAACAGATTATGTGTAGATGTGTGCTAACCATGATCATAACACACCCTTACAAATAAAGAGTGAAGTTGCGCTCTATCACCATCAATTAGGACTGCAATGTCCTGGTGGAGGGTCAAGGAAAATATCTCACATGGTCTTTTGTTTCTTCCTGTGATTCCCCAGGTGGTAATAACGACAGATGCTTCCCTGGAGGGATGTGGCACACGTTTAGAGGACTTGGAGGTTCACAGAAAATGGTCCAGGCAAGATGTTCTGTCACACTAGGGTTGGGCGGAATTTGCGAAATTCACTTTTGCAAATTATCGCAAAAATGTTAAAAATCTCCGCAAACACACGGATATATCGCGAAGATGCAGAAGTTTTTTTCCCGCCCGTTCACAGTATTTTCTGCGTGGTCGCGGCTCACCAACTTACCCATGCGGTTGCTCGTGGGTGCGGCCATCTTGTTTTCACTTGTCTCGCGGTGCATGATCGCGAGAAGAAAGACGTGATCGCGTGACGCATGACGTTACTGCGGGCGCGAACTGTCGCGAGACAGCGCAAATGGCTACCAACAATCCAACATCTCGTGGAGAACGCGACCGGATCGGGAAAACTTGTCGGCGAACGCGGGGATTCAGGTAAGGCGATCGCGCGCACGTGAGAATGTATTATTTTACAGCGCGAGCAAGAAACAAATTATCGCTAAGCTGCAGAATGTGGAAATTTTGACATTTTTGCGCTTTCCGCGGAACGCGAAAATGCCAAATTATCACAATTTCCGCGAACGGAACGGAATTTTGGCCCAGGCCTATGTCACACATCAACCTCCAAGAGTTTCAAGCAGGGTTCCTTGGTCTTCAAGCCTTTCTTCCCAGACTTCACAACTCATCTGTTTTGGTGAGAACAGACAACACTACGACCATGTTTTATCTCACCAAACGGGGAGGGACACTGTTGCAGCCTTTATCTGCACAAGCGCATCAGATTTGGGGATGGTTCCTCCTCAAAAACATTTCCCAAAAATAGAACATGGCCCCTATCAGATGGATCATACATACCATTCCAACCAATGGAGGACCTGTTGTCGATGAACGAGGGGCAGATTGTACATCCGCAATGCCGTTCTTGCAATTTATCAGCTTGACTCTTCACAACTCAGAGCTCAGTTCTCTAAGAGTATACTTCAATTCTACAGAATGCTCGTGCTGCATCTACAAACAAATATTATTCCCCAAAGTGGAAAAGGTATTGTTCTTGTTGTACATCTCAGTCTTGTCACCCTCTCTTGTCTACAGCAGAGAAGATTCTCCTTTTTCTGCTACAGCAGGCAAAATCAGTACTCACCCACATATCTATTAAGGTTCATTTAGCATCCATTTCTAGATTCAGGAGATGTTTTGGGCAATTTTGTTTGTGGTCTAATAGGCTTGTGATAAAGTCCATGTCCTTCTTTAAAGCCTCCTTCTGTGGTATGGAAGCTAATCACAGCTCAAGAAATCTCCTTTTGAGCCAATACATAAAGCTGACTTAAAATGTATCTTTTGGAAGCTTGCCTTCTTTTCAGCTATCACATCTGTAAGAAGGGTACGTGAGATACAGCTTTCACAATCCAAGAGCCTTATCTATAATTTTGGAAAGACAGAATAACCCTTCGCACTAAACCGAAATTCATACCAAAGGTGCCCACATCTTTTCATTTGAACCAACCTGTGGTATTATTGAGTTTCTTCTGTAACCTCTCATCTCCTGCAGAGAGAGCTCTGCATTCTTTGGACATCAAACATTGTTTAAAGTTCTATCTGAGTAGAACAAAACCTTCAGAAAGTCAAACCAATAAAAGGAAAGGCATTGCCAGACATCTGCAGGGCAGCAACATGGGTTAATGACCACACCTTCACTAAGCACAACTGCCTGGATACATGGAAGAAGGCAGATGTGGGCGTCGGACAAGCTGCAATGAGACGCCTGTTTCCTTAAGGTACATAACAGTTTGAATATTGTTGTTGTTTTCAGAGTGGCATATTAGCTTTATCTCTTCCTCTTTCTTATACTTTACTATGAATATGTCAGGGAATACTGTATTATATTTGAGTAATACACTTTTCTTTGATATGATATGATATATTATTTCCTATTTTGATCATGGTGATATTGTTCATCTTACCCACCCCTATTGATTTTACTTGACACTACTTACTAGTCTGATTCAAGCATGTGAATCTATGAAAAATACAATACTGGAAAAGAAACAAGTTACTTCCCTGTGCACTGTCGTTTTCCAGTATTGAAATTGTTCATAGATTATCATGCGACCCTCCCTCCTCCCAGTTGAGGCTAACTACGGCATACCTCTTTTTTCCTTTATAAACACTTGTGCTCGAAATCTGAGATATGGTGGCTCTGCAGGGGAAGAGTGCTTCTGGGTCTCTGTTCTGATTGTTTGATGTTTGGATGATTTTAAACAATGGGAATTGGCTACTAATGTTTATTATTTTTCTATGGGGTTTTAATGCTAATTTTTATCACAGCTTATATTAGTGCTATAGTGGGACTCCCACCATGACCACGGGGACAATTTAAGCATGTGCATCTATGAAAGATATCAATACTGGAGAACCACGGTGTACAGGTAAGTAAGTTGTTTTATTTCTAACTAGTAGAAGGAAACCACTGCATGTTCTTAGTAATTGCTTTGATATTCCCCATGCTGCCTCTAAGGAGGAACTGCTGCAGGATCATTCTTGAGACAGTATCATTATACAAAACTTTTCTGCGTCTCCACTGCGTTTTATAGCAACGTCTCAAATCTATAATTAAAATATTTTCCATTTGCGTAAGACACAGCTGTAGTGTGTTGGATATGAAGTGACTTTAAAGAAAATAATGTTGACATTCATTATGAAACTGTAGATTAGACGCTCCCACTGGGAGAGGTTCCTAACAAAATAGAAGCTTGTAGGTGTGCACTAGCTTGAAAAAATATTCCCTCATTTATATAAACCAAGTTGTATATTTCTGTGGCTCCAATTATGTGAATTATAAACGTGTTTCCTCTCAGTATGTACCCTAGTTTTACACGTGAGGATCCGATGCAAAACTACAAGTTTCAAACAAACCAGGTGATCAAAAAAATTGCAAACATATCAAGACTTCAAGATATTAATAACTGAAATAAACGAAGAAAACCTACATTTTATTTTTATCCTTGATTATCAGCCCAAGCACTTTTTGTACAGTCAGAAAGCATTATCTATAAAGAGATGGACACTTGTCTACAGTATCCAATCAATTTTAGAGGAAAATATCTGAAGGCTTTTGTATATGTTTACACCACTAAGTGAATGTCTTTCATTTTATTTAATTTCATCCTGTGTTGCGAATACCTTCACTAGGAACTCATGTGTCCATTCAACTTATTAGCTTTACAATTTCTCACCTTTCTAAGAAATCGTCTTGTCACTATACCATTGCTTATCAGGGGCATTAGATGTATTCTGTGTACTTTATTGCAATTATCATATATCCATACTTTTAAGCCAACTTTTCTAAACCCCACAAGTATTTTTCAACCTGGAACCACCTTGTGGCAGACATTAAGTTGGATTATTAGTGTTAGAAAATACCTCTTTTTGCGTGGTTACCCTGATTTTCTGCTGAATTGTATTGCTGATTTTTAGACTGTGCGCACTGGAGCACTGCTCTACAGTACTATAGGAAAGTAGAATCTGCTGTCATGGTTACCCCCATTTTTGCTGGTGTCATTATGATTTTCTGACTAGTCTGACTGGAATCCTGCTATTTAGGACCACAGTCTCTGTGCTTCTTCCCTAAATTGGACCATGGTGAGTTCTTAGATACACCCAGGAATGGCTACTGGCATACCCTTTTAAGTCCCTAGTATATGGTACTAAGGTACCCAGGGCATATGTACACCAGGGGTGCCCCATGAATTAAAGCTTGTATTTTCCCACCCATCTGAGCTCACTCAAATAGTAACTACAGGCCTGCCATTGCAACCTGTGTAATCTGGTGCTAGCACCATTTACGACAGATATATGTTTTCTTATATCTGAGGTCACTACACTTAAAACCTAAGGCAGGCCTTTCAATCTGGAAGGCAGGGTGCTTGGTTATAAGTGTGAGGGTGCCCCTAATTGAACAGGGCACCCCTACAATTCCCGTAGTCCATTTTTCAGGCATTGTAAGTGCATCAGCTATGGTTGTTGCCGAATAGAGACACGATTCTGCCCTCCTGCTGCTGAGCCTAGCTCGGTATAGAAAACAATGGTCCTAGACTAATTTCCTTAGGAAGGTGTTCATTAAGTCAAAACCTATGAACATGGTACACATAGAACTCAAGTCACATCATAAGTTTACCCCAGTAGTTTCTCAATGCAATTGAGTATATCCTCAAAAAGACACACAAGCACCATACATAACTTCAATAGTGACTGTTTAATCTCACAGTTATTATAACAGATCACTGTAGAGAACGTTTCAAAACAGAGAAGAGGGTTGCTCCAGGGGGAGTGTGGAAAAAGGATTGTGCTCGTGAGAATAGAACAGATATATAGGGAGGAAAATCAGAGAGTGGTTAAAACAATTAATTACACATAGTAATGTCCTTAGTAAACTGGTCGTGGTTTACAGTAGCACCAGTTTTACAATGGGGCCTGTCTCTCATGGATTCGAAAGTAATTTTCTGGTTCTTGATGTTGTACAGAGTATAATCTTCCGTAAAGAGGTAGGGATGGGATGAAGTAGGGTACAGGCCCACTAGGGGAAAGTGTTGACGTTTCGACCCTGGCGCATAGAGGGTGGTTTGTATCCTCTGCAGGCGGGTCTTCCTCAGGACGGGGATAGGGGGGGAACAGCCTAATGGTGCAAAAGGACTTAATTAGAGACTAAATTAATTAGAGACCGAAAGTAGTTACAGAATTTGTGTGTGAGGGTGCTTCCTGCAAGGGTGTATATGTTTTATTTTGTGTACTAATTGTTATATGCTGAGCCATGCTCGAGCAGAGGAAGACAGGACAATAGGTTTCCTGTCACACGGAGATGTGACCACCTCCCAGACAGGACTCAGTGTATTGGGTCAAGGTGGGGATGCTTGCCAGCGCCACTAGACTGCTTTGAAGGGCATATTTCAAAGCATTTTACATACTCCAGTTGAAACCAGCTCAGGGAGCAGTTGACCCCCGCTCTGGCACAAAACTCCTCCCAAGCAATCGTCCCAACCTTTTTGCAGGGTACATAAGGGCTTACCTGTGGGTGGTTCTTTTGATTCATTGTGGGACAAGATTCAGATCCGAAACCACTCCATCTTCAACTATCTGGGCACTTTGGGCTTCTTTGGACTTCGCTTTGTTAACCAAGACTGCAAGTGGGAGGACACCTGATGCTCCTGGTCACGTTCTCCTGCCAGTCTTGTATGTCTTCTCTGCTGGTGCTCCAGACAGGTTCTTCACCAGGCCTTTGGACATCCAAGACACCTGAAGGAATCTCCCTTGGAGATAAGAAGTCACTCCCCTGCATTTGTAGGGACCCCAACAAAGCTTACTGATCTGCTGTTCCTGAGCTCCCACCACCTCCAAAAGGCTCAGCAACACAGGTTGTAATTTTGCAACTTCCTGGAGGCCTGCACTGTCTTCACAGCAAGTTTGAGGCCAGCATCCCTTGTCGGAACCGCTGGAGCAGTAACCATTTGCATAGTGTTGACTTGCCTTTGTCAAGGCTTGTTGACTCTCTTTACCAGAGATCTTCGGGCTCCAAGAAGCTCTAGCCTTCTGCATGTAGCTAGCATCGTCTTATAAAAGTGGGACATGTAGAAAATTAATACTACCATGTCCCTACAGTGACACTGATCGGAAAGCTATTTTCACTGTGTCCAAAGTAGAAAACAGAATACAGATTAAAATATGAATACTGTATCTCTGGAATGGGGCCCTTTAGAAATAACATTAAATAATTATTACAAATCTAATTCCATGGCAAAGTCACATTTTTAAGTAAATGTACATTTTAAAAAGTCACTTTTTCCTTGATTAAAGTTCCTGGAGGTTAATGTGCCTTAAACTTTAACACTCGGAAAGAGGTATGAATGAATGAAGTGTAAATCTCCTCCCTGGAGCACACAGTAGACAGACCTGAATGAACATAGATTATTCCTCTGAGTTCAATAGAAAATGCAGGGTTGGAACTGTGCCCCTCCAGTTGACACCAGTCTGTTAAATCCTGTATGACACATCTGTCTGAAGCACATGTAAATGTTTTCCACCCTTCAAAGGGAGCAAACAGGGTGCCAGGACTTTTCCTGTGTATCAAGTGTTTGGTTGCTGAGGAACTCTACTTTTGTCTTACCAGACTTGTGTCTCTGGGTTTGTTGTGGTTACAGTGCCTGATTCAAGATGGATTTTATTGTTAGATGTGGGAAGACACTAGGTTTACCGTAGTACACTCCCCACTCACAACCCCAGCACAGTGCTCAACTTTAGTACTGCTGAAGTTTTTTCTCATCTTGGATTTATCTTGACACATCACAATGTGTGCCTAGTTGCTGCAAACAGGAGTCACTGCAAAAAGAAGTAACTCAGGGCCTGGGAAAGTTTACTCTATTAGTCCTTCACTTGAATTCCAAGGACAGAAGGATCTCGTAGAATCATAAGGCTGACCCCTCTCGATAGCTTTAAGAATGTGAAAAAGCTGAAGAGGACATTCCTGTAAAGAATCCCAGCTGACCCGTGGCAGCTGGACTGGACTTTGCAATTGTCTTTTGTCTGGCACTCTGAGAGTCTCTAAGTGTTCACCCTGAGGTTCTGGGGGCTTGAAAGTGTACTCCTGTGGCTTTTTGGGAACTATTTCAAAACCTTTGCTAAAGACCTTCCAGGTGACCGACTGTGAAAAGTAGTGAATTAGTAAATCCATGGCACGTCTTTGAATTTCAAATTTATCCCATGTGAAGAAGACTTACTCCAGTATCGGAGCTTTTATAGATTCACATGCTTGAATCATTCCCCATCGTCATGATTGGAGTCCCCGGTACATTAACCCCTTCGCTGCTAGGCCTTTTCCCCTCCTGTGCTAAGCCTTTTTTGGGCTATTTGGGGTAGTGCGCGCTTAGGCCCCTGTAACTTTTTGACCACAGTAGGTATCAACGCCAAATTTGCGTCCTTTTCTTCCAACATCATGGGGATTCTAAAGGTACCCAGGGTTTGTGGATTCTCCTAGAGGGTTCCCAGAAATTAGTCAAAATACAGCAAAATTTTGTTTTTTTTGTGAAAAATGGGGAAAGGTGGCTGCAAATGAAAGCGTCTGGGTTTTTCTCTGCAAATGATATCAAAAAAGGGTTTGTGGGGCTGAAATCACAATTTCTCCAGCTTTTAGGGAATGACAGATTTTTGTCAGAAATCCAACATTTTTTACACAGTTTTGACATTCTTCTGGGACATGCCCTATTTTTGCTATTTTTTTGTGCTTTCAACCTCCTTCCAGATAATGGTAGAAATGGGTAAAAAAGCAATAATGGATCCTGGAAAGCTATACATTTTTGAAAAGTAGACAAAATTCTGAATTCAGCAAGGGGTCATTTGTGTAGATCCATCAAGGTTTCTTTATAGAAACTAACAGTTTAATATAGGAAAAATTAAACATTTGTTGAAAAAAGCAGCCTTTTGAGTCAACGTTTTCACCTGTAACTTCTTCTAATTATGACATTTCTTTGAAAGCAATGTACCGTTACGTCCGGTGGACCTTCCTGGTTGTGGGGATATATAGGACTTGCAGGTTCACCAAGAGCCCAACGAACCCAGAGTAAAAAACTGAGCAGCATTTTGTAATGTTTTTTTTTTTGTTCCGGGTATATAGCAATTATTGTGGGAAAATGTATACATGGAAAAATGGGTATGAAAGACAACTATGTATTTCTGAAATGGGAACAAATTTCAGAGTTTAGAAACAGTGCATATTTGCACATTTTCGAAATTGGGAATACTCATACTTGCATGACAATTATTGGTCATTTTTAAAAATGACTTTTTTTTTACACAATGTCTTTCATTTGGAAGGGAGAAATGCATCAAAAATCAATAGGTAATAACAGTTGCTTTACAAACCTGAACTACCCTAAGTCTACCGATAAAAATGGTACCTCACTTGTGTGGGTAGGCATAGTGCCCACGACAGGAAGTGGCTCAAAACCTAAGGTGAACACACCACATTTTCACACTGAAAATTTACACATTTTTTGCGAAGAGTCTAGCTGTAGTTTTTGAACCCTAGCCCTGCCGGCACCTAGGGAAACCTAGCAAACCTATACATTTTTGAAAACTAGACACCCAGGGGAATCCAGGATGGGGTGACTTGACTGCCTCCCACCATGCTCTGTTACCCAGAATCCCTTGCAAACATAAAAAATTGACAAAAAAAACACATTTTCCCCACATTTCTGTGATGGAAAGTTCTGGAATCTGCGTGGATACACAAATTTCCACCCACCCCGCGTTCCCCGAAGTCCTACGAGAAAAATGGTACCTCACTTGTGCGGGTCGGCCTTGTGCCCGCGACAGGAAACGGCGCAAAACGCAACGTGGTGACACCTCAATTTTGCAGTGAAAAATGACCCTTTTTTGGCAAAGTGACTAGCTGTAGTTTTTGAACCCTAGCCCTGCCGGCACCTAGGGAAACCTAGCAAACCTATACATTTTTTAAAACTAGACACCCAGGGAAATCCAGGATGGGGTGACTTGACTGCCTCCCACCATGGTCTGTTACCCAGAATCCCTTGCAAACGTAAATAATTGACAAAAAAAACACATTTTCCCCACATTTCTGTGATGGAAAGTTCTGGAATCTGCGTGGATCCACAAATTTCCACCCACCCCGCGTTCCCCAAAGTCCTATGAGAAAAATGGTACCTCACTTGTGCGGGTCGGCCTAGTGCCCTCGACAGGAAACGGCGCAAAACGCAACCTGGTCACACCTCAGTTTTGCAGTGAAAAATGACCCTTTTTTGGCAAAGTGACTAGCTGTAGTTTTTGAACCCTAGCCCTGCCGGCACCTAGGGAAACCTAGCAAACCTATACATTTTTGAAAACTAGACACCCAGGGGAATCCAGGATGGGGTGACTTGACTGCCTCCCACCATGGTCTGTTACCCAGAATCCCTTGCAAACGTAAAAAATTGACAAAAAAAACACATTTTCCCCACATTTCTGTGATGGAAAGTTCTGGAATCTGCGTGGATCCACAAATTTCCTTAACTGGCTTCAAAAGAGACCTGAAATGCCATCTCCTCAACAAATACTGCAACACATGAGCAATTCTTGAATTTGGTTCTATTAATCTCCCTTTCTCAGTTCAGACCCCATTTAACAGTTGGCAGTTTTCTTTGTTAGCTTATTTTTCCTAGAAAGTCTTTCTCTCTCTGGGCTCACATTATGCAAATTGGCCATAATCATGTACTACCCTCATGGCCGAACTACTTTCAGCCTACATATTGTTTCTGTATTCCACCTGCATTGCCTAATGTTTTTTTCATGTGTATTTTTGGTGTGTGCACTTTAACCTAAGATTGTTGCGCGTCATATGCTCAGTGTCTGTATTATTGCCTTGCTCTCGATTGCTTAAGCGCTCTGATACCTTTGGGTCTAGCTAGCGCTATATGAAACCTATAAAATAAATAAATAAAATAAGAAAGGAGCAAGAAAGGTGTCTCAAGAGAGAGTATCTGGTATTCTGAATATGAGCGCTCCTACTACAGAGGGAGAAGTCAGAACTGTGTGCCGAACTGAGATGAAAGATGACCCACTTGAAGAGCCTGATTTTTAGCTGTCTGCCGCTGACTATTGCCTAAGAGATGAAAGGCAATTTGAGAGCAATTTATGTCACTTGTACCAGTGAAGCCTCCTGGTTGTGTAATGTAACCTTTGCCCAGGTGACAGAATTGGTTTCCCTCACTAAAGCTTTCTGTGTATCTGACTAGTTGAGAGTTACCATTTACACCAATAGCCAGTACGACTTTCATTTGGAACACAATGATTTTGTGCAGTTGTGGTCACAGAGAGGGTTTATGACATCTTCTAGTTCACCTATAAGTAATGGTAATTCTGTGATGCAACTGCTCAAAGCTAAGCTTTGCTGATGGGCAATAAAGTAGCAGTCATTAAGTACACAGCACTCAAGCGAAAAGGAATTTTTGTGATTTTACTGGAAATAGGGATGCCGACAAAGTTGCTCAGTATTGTGCTCTGGGGTCCTGTGTCTTCAACTGAGAGCATTCAAATAAGTCAGAAAGTGAGACTGCCATGAATGTTGACCATTGCTGATATGTGCGGAGAGGTTAAGAGTTTGCAGGAAGAAGCACCAGAAAGTGAGCAGGATGGATGGGTCAGAGCAGGTTGTGTAAAGAATCAGGATGAGATTTAGGTTACAGTAGACAGAAGTGCCTTTTCTGCCAGACTGCTTGTTGTCACCCTTTGTTAGACACTTTCATGGTCCCAGGCACATATGGAGGAATGTCATGGTGCATTTGTTCTAGCAGAACTGGTTTAACTTAAGTCTCAGACTGATGGCTGGGGCTTTGTGCCACATATATCAGGATCAGGAGGTCCTTTTAATTGCATGCAGCTTGATTTTGTTGAAATGCTCATCTGCAATGAGCTTCGATACAGTCTGTTTGTGGTGTGTATCTTCTCCTGTTGGGTGACAGCATTCCCATCTCAGAACAAGGTCATCGGCTCTGTGACAGTAGGTGCAAGAGATTTGGAAGTGGGCCCCCCACAACCAGATAACACTGATGGTAGAACACATGTCCAGAGCAACCAGTGTCTCAGCAGATGCATTAAGCAGAATGGCTACCAGTTGTCACAAATGGAAGCTAAAGCAGCAGATTCTTGAGAACATCTTCACTCACTGTGGCAAACCAAATCTGGATCTGTTTGCAACCAAGAAGAACCACAATTACCAGTACTACACAACCTGAACTTAACAGGAGGGATCGCGGGTAATGTGTTTTCGATCAGATGGTCAGAGATCTTTGCGTACGCTTTTCCCCTGATCCTATTAATCCCAAGAATGCTCAGAAAACACAAGAGGGAACTCTGCTGAGTAATCATGATTGCTCCCAGATGGCCCAGACAGTACTGGTTCACAGAACTCCTGCTTCTTTTGGAACAGGCCCCCATTCAACTGAAGTCCATACCAATATTACTGATAATGATCAACAGGTACGTCATCCCAATCTGACATCACTACACTTGTTGACCTGGCTCCTGAATTCAATGAATTCTCAAGTCTAGATGTTCCGGCGGACTTCAGAGAGATCTGCGCAAAAGCCAGGGGTGATACCACCAACAAGACATATAAGCTCAAGTGGAAGCGTTTCGGCCTGTGATTTTGGGAAATGAGTATTCATCCTATCTCATCTACTCCTAAGAAAATCATACCGTATCTTCTTCAATTGGCAAAATCCGGACTAGCTGACTCATCCATTAAAGATCTAGAATCAATATCCCAAATCAGATATGCTACCTTTCCTATGGTCGGCTAGAGTAATCCAGCAGTTTCTCAAATGACTTTTCAGGGTTTTTCCTCTGGTTAAGAAACCTCCTCCTACCTTGCATCTAAATGTAGTACTGGGACAATTGATGAAGGCTCCATTCAAACTGATTCACTAGATCGACTAAAAATATCTCACATGGAAAACAGCACTTCTGCTGGCACTAATGGCAGCAAGAAGTGTTAGTGACACCCAAATATTTACAATCAAGGAACCATTCATGCAAATTAAAGAAGACTGTCTCATACTAAGAACTAATCCAAAGTTCATACCAAAAGTCCCTTCAGGTTTTCACCTTAATGAGCCCATCATATTAAGGACATTCTTTCCCAATCCACAAACTATGACAGAAAGATCACTACATACTTCAGACATTAAAAAGTATATTAAATTCTACTTACATAGAACTAAACAGCTCATCAAAAATGAATCAATTGTATATAGCTTATTAAAATTTACGAAAAGGGACCCCAGTTTTGAAAAAAACATAACAAGATGTATCGCAACAGCTATGTCACCAACAAGCTGGAGTGCCCCTAATGCACTAAGTTCAGTCTAATTCTAGCAGAGCTGTTTCTATTACCACAGCTTTCTTTGCTGGTGTGCCTATTCAGTAAATATGGAGAGAAGCAACATAGTCACAACTTTATGCAGCACTATAGCGTGGATTCCTCTGATAAGAGTGATGCGGCTGTGGGACAAACAGTGTTGGCCCATCTAATTTAATAAGGTGAGCCATTCTTAACAATCTTTCCCACCATCCACAATCATATGATAATGTTGTTATTTGCTAACTGCTAACTATTCTGATTGAAGCATGTGAATCCATGAAAGATCCAATACTGGAGAAGAAAATAAGTTATGTACCATTAACTGTAGTTTCTCCAGTATTGGTATCTTTCATAGATCCACAGGCGACCCACCCTGCTTCCCATAGAGGCTCCTCTTATTTCTCTAGAGTACTATATCCCACTTGTGCTGAAATTCTGAGGGAATGGAGCCTTTGTGGTGAGGGTTCTAAAGGGTGCTGTCACCTGATTGGTTGGACTTTGGGTCTTTTTAAACTAGGTTAATTAGCTATTAAAGTGAATGTCTGACTACTGATATATATGATACAGTGGGACTCCCACTTCAACAATGGGGAATGATTCAAGCATGTGAATCTATTAGAGATACCAATACTGGAGAATTACAGTTACAGGTAAGTAACTTATTTTCTTATTGTCCATCCAGATGTTTCCTTTGGCAAAAAGTTAGACCAGAGGTAGCACTGCTGAAGTGGTGGTTGAAAACTAATACTGGGAGGTATCATCAAAATGCCTGGGGGTTTCGGTTTTCAAGGAACATAAGGAGGTCTGGCTAGTTACATTCACAAGAAGATGTGGGATTTCTTTCAGGGTCATGAAGGGAAACTTTCAATTTGTGGCAGAAGGCATGGCATTAGGAGAACATGTTTTCGTTGTAGGTAGACTTCCGCCGTGTTGTTTTAGCCACAAGCTATCTATGAGATGTCATCAACCTAAAGTCAGACATGACAAGAGGTGCATTACATTACTTTGCTGGAAAAGGGAGTGGATTTTGGCTGGGAATTACTTTATCACTGGCAAGATAACTTTAATCTAGGGGCTTAGCTGAACTTAACTTTTACAAACTAGTACAATCTTTTTCCTTGCCCAGAATTGGATGCTTGAAGAAGCAGTGGCATTTCCTGTTGCCCATGTGTAGGAAATATTTGTGAAGTTGTCCAAATTTTGAACTTGAAATATTTTTGCAAGAAAGACCTTGCCCAGGACTCTAACTAGACAGCCTTATGAAATGACCTTCCTGATATAGAGATCAATGTATGCTAGGACAGCTGTGTGACCTTATGGGCATGTTTATTTTCTCATGGAATTTGTGGCTTGGGGAAGGTCTTGTGCATCTAGATGAACTTCCTCGCTTGTTCTGAATGCCCGTTATGTGCAGAGTTAGGGAAATCGTACTGTAAAAGGATTCTTTTGATCTTAGCTTAAGAATTTATTTTACATAATTAAGACAAAGCTAAAAAAACTAAAGTATATTTCTTCTTGCATTACATGTTGCCATTTTCCCATTTTTAATGAGTTCTTCTCAATTTTGCTTGTGCCATAACTTATGACACATATTGAAATTTTACCTTAACTTGGTTTGAGCATTGTAAGTTAATTAATTTATAATATACTGCTGCATAATTGGTCTATTTTTTCCCTCTTCATGGAATACCATGCTGCTCAGCCCAAGCTATCAAAGATGAGCAGCGATTATGCTTGTCGAAATCTGCATATTCCTTTTGGACTGTAGATTTTTGCCCAACAAGCTATTTTTCTCACAGTTAGTGAGATTGGTCAGTAGATTAATAAAAATGCTGCACTGATCAGTATGCCATCTGTAAGGTACATTTTAAAAATACCGTTGTGTTGATTTTATATTCCATCATTCAGTGTTAGATACATTAATTACACGGAGTTGGGTAATATTAGGACCTCCTTTTTATATTACTGGACTCTGTAAAAGAAATGTGTTTACATTGATGAGGGGAGCCTACTGTGGTGGAATGAGGAGCAGATGTATTAGAATAATTTTCTGGTTTTATGGTGTAATTTACGAGAAAACGGCAGACATGGAACCATAGGTAATAGAGGCAGCACTTGCTCCTCGACAAGTGTGTGACTAGATGGGAGGTGCCGCCAGTTCATGACCATGAGTCCATAAAACAACCCTAAGTAGGGTGTCCCAACTGAATCAAAGAGGCAGGGCAGAGAGCCTTATGCATCACTAATGTGCATGGAAAGTAAGCGGAACACAGGCCCTGGTTGAAGCACGTGTGCAAGGATGGGTGGATAAATGAACCATTGCACTTCAGTGTATATCCACGAACAAACATTGTACATTTCATCTGGACCCCTACTTTAGGGAAAAATGTATCTAAGAACTCCCATTTTCGTTGAGTCAGCCATCGTAGTACTTACCTACTCTGTTCCTGCTACTATGTCATTCAAAAGGGGTTAAGTGCTGTAAGGGGGCGTAGAATATGTGTTTTACTGAAAATATACCAAGCACTTTAGCGAGACTGGGGACATTTTCGAGTTTTATTCGCTTTTCACTTATTAAAGCAAGTACAAAAGCCAATGGCCACAGAACCCAGAACAGCCTCTAGTAGCTAGCTCTTAGGAGAGCCACCAACAGGAACTGACAAACTCAAAGGACCCATGCAGCATCCTCCATGGTCAGGCGGCCCTGGGATATGGGGATTGTTAACCCAGAAAATATGATCATCTGCTGCACACAAAGACTTTCTGGTATTGAGACCACTTGGAGGTCCTATTATTATGCTTACAGCATATTGCACTTTACCTATTTATGTGTAAAATCTTAGACACTGCTTTTTATCTTAATCATGTAGGGTTGGTTTTAACTCTTTTTTTAAATGAAATTATTTAGTCGAAATTGCTTTTTAAATTCTCAAATCTCCGTTTTGCTTGTAGTAGGCATTGTTTTATTCCAAGTGAAAATGTATTGTACACTTCTTAGTCATGGACTGCTTTTAATTGATCGAACATGAATTAATTAATTACTAATACTCTGGTGTGGATAGCATGGAAGCGCACATCCCCGGGCACTTAGGGAAAATCTCCCGATAGGCCAATTTTTGCGTATTCGCAGGAACTGTGCTGATCTGGGAGAATACAAGATAGAAGCGGAGAATCTGGCCAGAAAGTTACATGAAAGATCATACCCAAAAAAGATTATTGAAACTGCAAAAAAACGATCTCGTAACACACCCAGAGAGGCCCTACACGAAACACACCAAAAAGAAGAACCAGACGCTCTCAAATGGGTTACCACTTTTAATGCATCATCAAATGTGATTAAGAAAATTATCAATAAAAAGTGGACAGTTCTTACTTCCAATCAACTCAAATTTGAGAAACCAATGTTCTCTTTTAAACGGAACAGAAGTCTGAGAGATTCCCTCATTCATACTGATTTCATGAAACCAAAAACACAATCAAGAAATCAAACAACACTATGGAATTTACCAATGGTCACCGGACATTACCCATGCGGGACTTGCGTGGTCTGTCCGTTTACAGAACAGACTAAAGAAATAGACCTGGGAATTCGATACGCGTGGGAACAGCGATCACATACAAATTGCAATACAGATAAGGTCATTTATCTCATCAAATGTCCCTGTCAACTTATGTATGTAGGAATGACAGGAAGGAAAGTCAAAGTGCGTATATGTGAGCATAGAAGCACGATCAGAAGGGCCATTACCAGTGGCGGTCCGTCCATTGGGGGCGTTGGGGCGTTGCCCCACTAAGCACAGTCACTCACAGTCATCATGGATGCTAACATTATGAAAATTGATTGAAATAAATATTTTGGAAATCGATCATCAATCGCACGCACTGTGCCACTGACTCGCGCACTCCGGGATAAGCCCGACTCAATGTGGACGGCACTGGGGGCGGGGCTGCTGCAGTGAGTGACTGACGTGACACAGCGCGAATAGTGCAGCAGGCAGCAGCAGCAGTGTGCGCATGTCAATTTTTGGGCTAGTCATGACTGGCCCGAACATGCGCACACGCACACTATACCTTCCTCCCCTAGCGACTCGGTCTCAGACAGTGTGTGGGTGTGGCGAGGCGAGGGACCCTTCATACCGCAGCCCCCGTGTCTCATTATGAGCAGGGAGTAACCCTGCTCTTGGCCCAATCCTGTTGCAGTGCGCTGCTAATGCAGCGCCATGATTGGCTAAGACACCGCGCAGCCTGCATGGTGCCGCGCGTGGGTGGTGGCCGCACTTGTATGGCCAATCACAGTGTGGCTGGCTTATGTGAAGCCAAGCCATGCAGTAGTGATTGGCCATTGATTTCCCGACACGTACGCTGATACGCTCGCTGACTCGGCAGTCGGCACGTGTCGCTCGTCCCCGCGCCAGTGCTGCCACATGACTCGAGTCACTCACGGACACGGAGTCAGTCACGAGTCGCACTGAGTGTCGCAGTCGTCGTTATTCACCTGGCCTGGCAGAAAGGTAAGGCGGCACTGATGTTCTATGCAAATATGCATTGATTTATGAGTTTTGAACCTGAATCACCATAGATGGCAGCGCGCCCGCAAGGCTTTGTATTTTGTTTGCTTTTGAAACATGCACAATTCACAATTGCCTCCATTGCCTCATGTAACGTAACGTTTGTTTGCTTTAGTGTTTTGAGTGTCTGCCAAACGGCCCAAACGGTAAACCTACGTAGTACGCGGCCTCGGCCTAGTTAATCTCTCCCTCACTCCCACGGTTTTCATCTCTCACAACCGGTTATTTCTTCCCCTTTGACCTTTCTCGACGCTCCCCACACCACCCACACGTCCCCCTCGCGCCTCAGTCCTTTTTGCCCCCCTCCCCCTCTCCATCACCTTAGTACGTTCACGGCCTGTCACAACAGTTTTCTGAGCGGTGTCAGCGCTCGAGGCCCTGCTCGCATTATAAAGTTTCAGGACAGCCGTCCCCGTCTTGCGAGGCCGAAGTGAGCTGGAAGGTGGTACCTTTTCAGTCTGTTTATTCCCCCCTCGGCCCTCGCATTATCGCATACCCTTTCCTCAATAAAAACCTACAAAATGTGGTTTTGTGCTGCTGAGTCACGCGTTGTAGTAGTGTCATAGATTTGTGTCCAGCGCCTAGAATTTATGCCATTAAGTGCAGTATTATACATTCTACTTGTACTTTGTACTCTTTTGTAACATGCACACGTCACCTTTCCTTTTGTAACGTATCGTTTGCTATCTCTTGTATTTTGTTTGCTTTTGAAACATGCACAATTGCCTCCATTGCCTCATGTAACGTAACGTTTGTTTTAGTGTTTTGAGTGTCTGCCAATTATTGCAATATTTTACCTCTACTCTACTTGTACTTTGTATGCTTTTGTAACATGCACACATATCACTTTTTCCTTTCGTAACGTATCGTTTGCTCCCTCTTGTATTTTGTTTCCTCTTGATACTTGCACAATTGTCACTATTGCCTTTGCAACATGCTCACTTGTACTTTTCTCATCATGCATCATTACTGTTCCTATTGAGAAGCGCGCTGCTGACACCTTCAGGTAAAGTCCGCGCTATGTAAAAACGCATTAAATAAAATACAATAAAGGGGGAGCTTCGGCACCTATCAAAGGACTGACACTAGGCTTTGTTTTTCGTAGGATTTTGGTTATTTTGGTGTCCATTGTAATTGTGAGTCTTCTCTGAGTAGACCCTTGAGCTTATTGTGCGACATTACACATGTACGCTTGTGTTATGTCGTAGAAAATGGTTAAAAGGATGCTACTACTGATAACGAGACTTATGACTTCCAAAGATGTGACAGATGGTCACTACAGGGCAATGACGTCACACAATCCCATGTCGACGAGTACCGATTACCTCTGCCAATATAACCCACAATACCTTTTCTCTTACACAAGGACCTATTTGGAGATGGGAATTGATAACAGTAAAAGAGTTAGTCTAGTTTGGGGCTTCTCACACCTATGAGCCGTTAACAGGCGGAGACTAGAATGGAGAATTTCCATGGTTTTATAATCTGACAACAAGGCACAATGCCATAACACGTGTACTTCAAGCAGAACGCGCCGTGTTTGCTTTGGGAGCTGCTCTTGTTCTCAATCTCAACTGCGGTCCAAGCCAAGGTCCCCAAATGGCCAAAGTGTTCCTTCCGACCCTACTACTCGACTCTCTATAGTGCTGCAGCTGCACTTTCTTCATTGCTTTATTAACCTTTCTGCTTTCTCAAATTTGCTTGCAAATGCACCATTTTTCCACTCTTTTTTCAAAATTTTCTCGGGGGGAGAACCCCCCATAACCCCCCTTAGGTTGTTCGGGCTCGCTCGCTACGCTCGCTCGCTATGCTGAAGTATGCCAAACATTTTACGGCTCACCACTTTCAAATGTCACCGTCCGCCACTAGCCATTACATCTACTAAATTGACAGCACACTACATTGAGCAAAAGCACACAGATTCAGATTTGTGGTGGACAATCATTGAGAAAGTGAGTGGGGAGGGCGATATGTCCAGAACCCTATTGGAACGTGAACAACAGACTCCTGGATCTCCATATATAAAAATATGTGGTATCGTTTTCTTTCTTGTCTCCTTGTTTCTCTACCTAGATGGAGTGACATACAAGACTAATCAGTCTACGTGAATTGATAAGGAGCGTTAGTTGCCCTTATCCCCAGTAGTGCAGGGAAATCTTCTGTCCTACCCATTCCAGGGGGCATTATTTTCCGCCCTGAAGAACGTCCAGCACCCTTCATGGGGCTTAGCAGGACTGAAACATGTTGGCTATAGGGTCTTAGGACCATAATATCCCCACTGACCCTTAAACTTTATTTTATTATCACCCCTGGTAGTTCCAAGAATAAAAGGGATACTGGGAACTGCTGTGGGTTTTTAATCTTTATCCCCCTGGCCAAAAACATCTTCTTAAGAGCTCCCTGAAATATGGTCGAGCCCACCTCGACTTGTAGGCGTCGAGGTTTCCCAATGATGAAGCATGACACCACTAGGGTGTGTGAGGGAATATAAAACAAAAGGAGTTGCCTCCTTCCCCACTTAGTAGTGGTGTTCTATCTTGACTTCATTTAGGGACCTCAACATCTGGGAACTCTGGGTCTGTTCAAATACAACTCGCAATCTCATTTTGAGTTGCTAATGGGGAGTACTTCTGGTATAATAGCATGGAAGCATGCCACAAAAAGAGGTGGCTTAAGTGACCTTTCCAATATCTTTGAGTTCTCTTTAGGACTAGCACAGATAGAAACAAACACAAAAAAGGACTTTTTTTCTTTCCACTTGAGCACCAGAAGTGAAAGTTTATGTTATATCAAGCCTGTGACATTGCATTTTTTTAACACCTTTTAGGCAGAATATGTGATAGAATTGCTGGACTGCAATGCTGTATAACGTAGTAATATTTTGAAAAGTCAGTTCTTAAAATACAAATAACATATAGGAATAATGAATACAGTTTAGTATTGCATCTACTTGTATGTAATCTGTAGATTTTGTAAAAAGCGGAAACAGAGAATGTACTTGCAGTAATTGTGATTCCCTGCAACCAATTACATTTGGGTGCCACCATTACTACATAGAAGTAATAAACAGGAAAAAAAAACTGGCTCACGGAGAACATCAAAGCGGCCGTGCGACCGTGAAGGTGAAAGTGATCGCGATCAAACATCAGAGCGGCCGTGCGGCCGCGAAAGTGAGGCACGCGCGCCCGCGCACATGCACTGTAGCTCTAGGCTACAGTGGTAGCACTTTTTTGAGCCCTCACAAAAAGTCTCGCCAGACAGCGCATGCGCTGGGTCAGGCGAGACCTAAAAACTGCCAGTGTTCAGCGCCGGTGAGACCCGGCCCACTTAAAGCCCCGGTTGCAGCTCATTAAAATGGCAAATCTGTGGCAATCAGTGCAATAAACAAATGTATTGTACTTGCTACTACTGTTATTATTAATGGTTTTCAGTTTTTATTATCTCAACAATGTTACTGCAGAAGGTCCAAGGTCTACGAGGCTTTGTATAAATTTTAATCAATACTAATTAAACTCTGTTTAATTACGTTTGTTGCGATACATGCGAATAAATGCCATGGTAAAATTTCCCAATGAAAATATAGAGTAATATTTAGAAACAAAAGGGGGGTCTGTTGTATGACTCAATGGAAAGTCTCTATTCGCCATAAAATGGCTGCTGCCCCCTATAGATCTGTTGGGACTGAAAGTTTGCTTCAATAGCTGAAGTACCTGGTCAGATGTAATTAAACCTAGTAGACATTTCATGCCATCATTTTTATGTGCATCCAACTGGGGCTGATATGTGTTTTTTTCTGAACCATAAATGTTGATCCGAAAAAAAAACACTTTATAAAGTATGCGTATTAAATAAAGGTGGCAACTAGAACCAACAGACATCATTGGGCATTAAAAGCAGTCCCAATGTACAAATGGAATCAACTACATGTTGCGTTATTTCTGTACCTGTCGAAGCCCCACCTTAGGTAGCTGGGTTTGTTGTAAACCATTTAGAACTAGAAAACTGGAGCCCCACAAAGAGGCCCTTTAAATGTAATAATGCACACTGGTTACATAGAATACACTACTGGCGGATGTGCATCTCACGCGTTTCATATTTATTTGTTTATTTTTATTTCTCTTTGTACATTGCAGCACACACCTAAAGGTCTCTTAAGTTGGTGCTCAATTACGACACACAGTTCAACACTGACTCCGCAAAATGGGCTGGCTCCCACTGGGAGCAATGTTAGAGAACAAACAAGTACATTTCCAGACATTTCCTGTCAAACTCATTCAGTCAGAAGCAGGTTACATTACACAAGGGCACATTCAGTTTTTCTGAGGCGGGGGGTTATCAAACAATTTGCTCAGACTCGTAAGCTGCTGAACCAACGACAAGACTCGAACCCTGATCCCCAGTTTGAAACTGGCAGCTCTGACCATAACGCTCTAAAGGGACATGGTTGAATGTGTCTTGTAGCAGGGTTATTCTGGCATGGAGCCTCCTGTTTTTTTAGCAGTAACACACCGCATCACTGGGGTTGTGAGTTTTAGGTATAAAAGGCGTGTCCTTTATGGCTTTTCAAAGGAAATGGCGTCCACCACTCCACAGCCGCCCGCAATGTGAGGAGGTAGTCGAAGAGCACATTAGGGGATCACTGCCCTGTCTCTCACTTAGAGCTCTGAAGTAACCAAGGAGACTCGGAGCGCTCTCTTAAAACTTGGGAAAAATAGAGAACATGTGTTCGGTGACAACCCGCCCATACCTCCAGGGAGCCTAAATCCGCCCCCTTCCACCCACCTCTGCTCACTCTGTGGGCTGACCGACGACGTCCCCACACTGGATCCTCATAAGAGGGCGGCCCCTTTAGTACCACAGGATGGCACACTGGACAGCCTAGTGTCCGGAGACCCCTTTGGGGTCCCTCTCGTCACTTCCGGCCGAGGTGGGGGAAGGGGAGAGGTATAAGTTCCTCCCCCGACCGCCTGGCGTCCTCTTTGTCCCTCACCCTGACGCTGTTTGGTCGTGTCCGGGAGCTGCGGATCTGTTTGCACGGTGAGTGCATATAACCCCCCACCGCTCTCGCCCTGTTGCTCCCATTAAGGGGGTTGTATCAGGGCTGGGTGGCCTGCATGGGTGCGGGCCGCTTTGGGGTTTCGGCAGCTCCCGCTTGGCCACGGGCATCATTGCTGGGCTGCCCCGGCCCTGAGTGGGCCCTGTGGGCGCTGGGAATGGAAGTCGCGGGGGCAAGCTGTGACAGCGCACCCCACTTTCATTAACCCATCCTGGTTGGAGGACTTAGAGAGGCTCCCGCCTGCGAGCCAGTCATGACCTGTGGGGTCTCAACCCACGTGGTCAGTGGCCTGGGCCCGATTGGGACGGCCACGGGGGAGGGAGGTAGCAGGCATTTTTGAGGCACCCTCCCCCAACATGTCTAAGTAGCAGCAGCAGAGAAAGTGGCACATAGCCGTGTCCGCTTGGGGCATCGAGCTTTCCGGTGATGCGAGGGGCGGAGCTTTGAGGGCTACTGGCAGACGCTACACTGAAGGGACCGGGTCATCTCCCGTGTCTTTGCGTTGGTGGTGGTGCCAGGGGGAGGGTAGAGTGCAGCGCAGGCTTCCCCCCCTAGGGTGCATCTCACGGGGGCAGTGTGTTCTGCCCAGGCGGCAAGTTCCGGCGGGCATTAGGCCTGGGGCGGGCAGCCTGCTGGCGGTTCTGGGGCCTCGGTCCGTGGGGGGCTAGTTGTGAGTCCCCCGTTACGAGCCCCCCGGGGGGGGTGCAGCGAACTCAAGGAGAGCCCCACAAAACGCAGGGCAATAGGTTTCAGGGTCCCAGTCCGCGGTAGTAAGATGATAGTGTTAGTAGTGTGCGCCGCATTGCCCGCTGCTCAATATCTCATGCTCCCCCTGTGCTCCTGGTAATACGGCGGAGCAGGCTCCTGTAAGGCTCCCTGGACTCCCAAGACCGCATTGCTTGTGTTCAACCGTAACAGCCCAAGTGAAGAAAGGATCCATCTCCCAGAATGCATCAGGTCAAGAGTGTATCATAAGGTCTAGGGGGACGTCTGGTAACCCTGAGACTGGTACTGCGGAGAGAGTAGGGCTGCCGCCTAGCTTAAGCCTCAGGCAGTGGGGGGTGCCTCCCACCATGCTTGGTTATTGTAGTGTAGCATTTAAACTAAGAAACAGATTCCTGAGTCCCCCATAGTTGGGGACGACCAGCATCAAGGGTCCTAGCGAGCACCCCCCGCCCCCTCGCTGTATCAGCTTATGGCCAGAGGCACGTACAACGATAACGGGGGCCAACGCCGACGTGGGCTTAGGCCGGAGTAGTCCGTTTGCGTAAGGGGCGGGGGGGCAGCTAGCGCTATTATGGCCGACACTGCTGACCCTGCAGGGTCCAGTTCCCAGCGGCCAGTTACCAGCAACCAGCAACCAGCACAGGTTTCTTACTCCTCTCTGTTTCCAACCGGGTGTCTGGGCACGAGGTATGCCTGCACCTAGCTGTGTCTTGGACTCTGGTCCCTGCGGCGGGGGCCGCGGTGGCTTGCGGGCTGTGCTTGTCCACTGTGCGGATTTTCGCCCCTTGATAGTTATTCGCCGGCTTCACCGCACTCTTGGGGACCTGGGTTTCGAGTCGTGGCTCCGACCCTCAAAGTCCTGTGATCCTGGACAAATCTTTAATCTCCCCATGTTTAACAAACAGTGCGGGTGTAACTAAACTCTGCCATTAAGCCAAGTGCCCTCCCTGATTGCTTCATGACTATATTTTGGGCCGAGCGGGGGGGCCCCGTCCACCGTGGGATTGTCAGCTTTGCCGGTGGCAGGTTCAAGGGGAGCGGCGCAGGCATAGGGCCCGTGGCATGGTGAGCCCGGGCTCCAACGGGAGGCGAGGAGGGCGGTTGTGGAAAGCAACACCGCTCCCCTGACGCCGTTCGGTCGTGCTCCCTGTGCTGCTGCGTGACACTTGTCACGGTGTGAGACAGGGGAGGGTAGCTGTTAGGGGTCACCTTTCGTTCCTGGTGTTCCCTTACCTGCACGTCGCATTACGCCTTCTCTCGCCATAATGCAAATGGTGTGGTAAGTGGTACAGGCCAAGAATTTTATCCTTGCTCAAGCAAATGCTAGCGGTGTATCAGCAGGGGGTATCCTGGCCACCAGGCGGCACTGCTAAGAGCGAAGTACGAATAACCGCTGTGACAGGGTGAAGTAACAAGTAGGGGGGTCTGTTGTTCTACGGTTAGTGTTGAAAGTTTGATCAGCTAAAATACAGGGTGTTGATGTTATGTCTGTCCTCTTGCTGCCAAGCCCAGATTAATTTGATGTGGTGTGCATTTCATAAATGTGCAGGGTGCCATTGCTGAGATTGTCATCCGTGTTCGCTGGGCAGCACAGCGTGATTAGATTGGCTGCGCAATCCTCACAGGTGAGGCGAGAGGTTTAATCTGCATAGGTCAGCACCCATATTGGGGGAATTTTGACATAGTTTAGTGTCTGCAAAGATGTGGGCTCATCGTTTTTAAAACGGTTTATCTTGCATAATGCGCTTGGTGCCCGTGTTCCAGTGCCTTCTTGCGCTACAGAAACGAACATGCATAATTAAGTTGCCGTCGCGTCGCCCAGACCCTTTTGCTCATTTCCAGCCTGCACCGGTTAATCCATTCTCTCGCTGTGTTTTCAGGTCTGAGGGCTCTAAGACAAATTAAGGGCACATCGGCAATTCACAGGACCTCATTGTGCTATTGTTGGTGTCACCATGGTCATACTTCCCGCACGCGCGGGTCATTGGCCGTCGGACACAAGCTGTCACAAGCCTGTGGGTGAAAGTAGTTTCTGTGCAACTCATTGCCAACCAATAGGTTGTACCAACATCTCCATACACACAACCGTCACTGGCCCTGCTTTAGTATATTGAAGACTGCAGGGGGAGGGGCAGGTAACAGGTTCACCCTGCCAACAAAACCGCAGTGATACGCACTTTCCTTTTGGACCTGGCATCCTGGACTTTCAAACAGTTTGGTATGGCCGACCATGGCTATATTCTCGGCATCAAGTTACCATGTCCGGAGTGCCCTGGTGGTCCGGTGGGAGGGGAAGACAGCAGATTGCGTCCTCCCCTTGCTCTCTAGGCTGAGGATCGAGGAACACATGATTCAGTAATTAAGTAATGCTTGGCCGGCTCGGTTTCTCGTCATGGCGGGCGAAGTTGTGCAGTAACGGCCAGTGCTCCAAGACCTTAGAGGTGTAAGGAAGGTCTGTGCTTCAGGGGCTCCTAGGCAAAGAGGGGGCTCTTAATAGGAGCCAGCTAGAAGGCGGTCTGTTTCACCGCCAGCATAAGGATTGTACATCGCAAGTCCGGCTTCAAAATGGCCGTTGCATTCCAGTTTGGGCCCACGGCATGTGCGCATGTGACCTAGCTGGCTGTTGCGGAAGTATGGAGGGCTAGACAGGACACCGGTTGGTCACTGCAGTGTCCCTCTTTTAATCCACTTCTATTGGTTCAGCTGGTACAGATGGGGTTTTTCATACATTTATCCGCTTCCCAGGGCGGCACTGTTGATTTCTGTTTATTTGCGTTGCGGTTTAGTGGTAATGCCATCATTTGCTGTAGAACTTGCCTTTCATTTGAATTAAGCCATTTGATTCAATGTTAAACATAAATGCAACAGTCTCACCATGTAGAATGGAAGCATTTTCAATATGCGATGCAACAAAGCCATAATGGTGGCTTGCGTATCCTATGCAGCTAAGAGGCATTGACAAGCCTAAATAATTGCTAGTTGGTGGCGGAGTGTAGTATTTGTAGGATATATCTGGAGGCAATGACAAATGCTGCAAATACCGTCCGGCGGCTCACCAAGCTAAGCACAATAAGGATATGGGAAGGACTGCTTTAGACCTCCATTTTAACTTCACATACAGCACACTGTCGAGCCTTATGAAGTTTGCCATTTGCCTCCTGCAGGAAGAACGACTGCAGAGCTATTAGGGGTGGCAAGTTAGAGTGAACTGCTAAAACAGAGTGGTCCTCACAGGTTATACTATACAGGTGTCTGGGGGCACCCATACATTACCAGCGAGGAAAGCACCACACTTTTCCAGGTAATAGGACCAGCAGTCCGGGCATCTAAGTTCAGGGTAAATAGTGGGTCTTTCTAACTCTGTATTGGACGGGCCACGTTGCTGCGCTTCAGAGGTTGAATGTCTCCTGACAAGTTCTGCTTGCATTTTAGTTGTTTCAACATTGGAACTCGGGGCCTACAATCTCCTCACAATTTTCAGTTATAGAAAGAAAATAACTGTAAAGGAATAGCAGTGTATGAACTGCGCCCACTTGCCAGTAAAGCCAGCAACTATGAAGAATTGGGGATATCAGAAATTATTTGCAGTAATATCAGGGAGCTGCGGCTATGGTCCAACAATGTGAGGTACGCGGATGACTGTCATGTTTTATCCACAGAGCAGTATACGTGTTATACAATAAGGTTTTGAACCTGCAGGGGGAAGGACTCAATCTACTTTCACCCTCGCAATAGAGTCACAGTGATACACACTTTACAGTCAAACTACACAGGTGCTTGAACTATTTATATGGAAGCAAACACAATTAGAACACAAGGGCCAGCAGGCGGGGAAGATTTCGGCAATAAGAGGAGCAGGCTTGTTAACCTATACTTTGTTGGATCTGAAGTATTACATGTACTTGAAAATGAACTGTCAGTTTTAATACTGCACACATTTACATAAGTTGTATCACAGCATCGCCAGTTTCTTAATCTCAGGCCCATTAGCATTATGGTGATGCATCAGCAATTTGCACAGATCTTTGGGCCTGCATTAGCCACACATACCTCCTCCAGTCTGCCCCACACTAAGACCATTCAGCTCTGGCTCCACTTTGGGTCTGGCGGATACAATAAAGCCTCTAACTTGTTTAATCTCATTGGACACATGTTGGCACGTTAATGGCCATGTAGGTTGTGTCTTGGCAGAAGAACCTGCGATTGGTTTGGCTGGTTTTACTTGAAGGGTCCGGATGTGAGAAGGCAAAATCAACAGTCTAAAACACAACAGGGGTTCACACGCAGTGGAGGGCCCTTGGCTAGGGGCACTGGTAATCTATTACCTGAGACAGTATTTATTTAGTGGTTATTCAGGTACTAAGGTGGGGGATACCTTTTGCAATATTTACATGCCAGGAAGTACATAGTGAGGAAGTAATAGTGTCCCCAGTTGCGCAACAGGTATACACACTTATATAGGGTGCGTGTTAAAAGCTTCCTTGGGTCCAACGAGTGCCAGGCAATCTGGGACGACTTGTACAAGAGATAAACATGAGTAGTTACTCAACACGGTGTGGTAGAAGGGATGTTGCGTAAGCAGAACTCAAACTGGCCTTAAACACATGATGGAGACAATTAGTGACATGCCTAAAGAGGTAAAACCTGTGTTAAAGGGATGGTATGCCAAGGGAGATAGCTTGCATATTTCACGGAATCCCCTCAATACAACATGCCTAAAGTAAGCGGAAAATGCCTGAGTGATTGGTTGGACCTGTTATTAGTTTTATTAAAACACACCAAGTACTGCGAACTAGTGACATTTGAACTCATATCAATAGTACTTCCAGGACACATCTCCTTCGGTACACACACCGCCAGACAGGGCTGCTCTCCCCTGGAGCAAAGGGAAGCTAAACACCATATACGGCATAACGCCAATGTTGTGGAGCAAGAAAGATGGTGATGGAGCAGGGAGCGATGAATCTTGGTCTACTCGCACAGGCAGGCGATTTCCGCAGGGGCTTAGCTAAGCTCGCGGCCAGGCAGTGGTCTTGTCCAACTAATGTGGTAATGTTAAGGTTGCAAGCATGCACCAAGAGATGGATCATCGAGACCATCCAGGACAGACAAAAACACCCGCTCTATAGCCAGGGAGCCAGGGATTTGCAGAAGCTGCCAGCTAACTAGAGGGTTGCGGTGCAATAAGCTGAGGGGAACATAGGGACAGAGCGTAATTTAGCTACAATGTTTGAAGAAGGATTGTTTTGGGGTTCCCACTGCTCAAGAAGGGACATGTATTTGTTCATGTTGTTCCCCGTCTTACACGGCAGGCACACGAGGACACCCGTGACAGGATAGTCACCAAGGGGGGGAATGGCCATGGACATGCCTTGCCAGGACAGGGATAGCCACTCACACTAACTGGAGGCTCTAAGGAAGATAAATGTTGGACACACAGACTGGGGTGTGCTGGGCCCAAAACCCCTCACCAAAGCTGCAGGGGACATCAGGCTGTCAGGTGTCTTTGAGGGATGGCCAAGGACATTAAAGGGCCGTAGTGCGTGACACAGCATTTGCAGGGATGCAGAAGTGTCCCACCGGATCCACCAAAGGGACTACAGCAAAACATGTGACACAGAATCTTGTAGTCCGACACCATTACTGGTGTAAGTAGCAAGGGTCACAGGTGGATAGCAGGGACCAGGCATCTGTGACCGGTCGAAGGTTCAGCAAGCAGGGTAGGCTTCGTAAGTTGTCACTTCACGAAAGGGGGCAGTGTCTAATAAACGGGCACCATACACTTATTTCCTCAAACATGTTGTGACACCATTCTATGTTCGCCAGGGATCAGCCGTAAAGAACTGTGAAATTGTCTGGTCAATGTGGCGAAGTAATGCACACTAGCAGAAGACCACAAAGACCACAAGGTGCAATTTAGCAACCAGTTGGGGACAAGTGAACTTTAGTGGTCTGAATTCACTCCCCGTCTCTCGTGGCATGGAGCTCAGTAGGGGGAGGTGATGGAGCCTGCTCGCAGGAGGTTCATCTGTGCTATGCGTAAATTCACTGAGCAGAGGGGTTTGGTTTCATTAGACATGGGTGCTACACGCCAAATTCACAGGGTGTTTTGAGGACTATGGGGCACATCTGTCCAGTATAAACTTGGACCTGTTCTTGCTGGATAGGGGAGAGGCTCTAGAAATAGCAGGATGTAAGTAGGAATGCCGGCCTTGGTGGGGGGCCATGGCTGCGACGGTCGCCACACCCAGGGCCGTGGCGGAGTTACAGGGCGATCCAGAGGCAGAAAGGTACTCAGGGGTACCCTCTTCAGGAGCACAGAGGGTGCTGAGACCTAATATCCACAGGAAGTCTTTGCAGTGGACCCTGAGGTGCGACTGCGCCCCGTCTGTCCTATGGGTGGTTGGAAACCTGTACAACCGGGGGTCGCTTGAACGCTCCGCCCCTCATAGGGGGAGGGGGTGAGTAAGGAGGTGGACCGATGGTTCACCGGAAGTGGGAGGGGCTACCCCTTCACCACAACCGCTAAGCAACGATTGGCTAAGGCCACGATGCAAGTTGGCCCATCAGGTGGTAGGCCGCGAGGGGCGGCTTGCCTTTGGATCGCCTGTATGATAACCCACCTTGTTGGCATATTTGGTATGCTAATAAACCTGCAGCAATTTTCTCCACCAAAAAGTTGTCTTGTCTGATTATTTAGGTTACCTGTATGTTGCTGCGTGAGAGCTGGTGAGTGTGGCCGATATTGGCACTAAGTCCCCAGCATAGAATGGGACGCTCTGCCCATTCCATGAGGGCAGCCAGACCCACGCCGCCGGTGACTCAGACTGGCATCTGTACTTGTTGTGTTTAATTTTTTATGACTGGAAGGGTGCCTGTACTCTCTGTACCTCTCTGTGCAGTGTTTTGCCGGTTCATCTCAGGTGCAGCACCCTAGCATACTTGGCCTGTTCACCCACACAAATGACCTTGAAGCAGGGGAATCGGGTTCGAGTCCCAGTAGAGATGCTCAAACATCCTGTGATTCTGGGCAATTCACTTAGTCTCCCCATACCTAACTAAAATGAATATGTCCATCTGTAACGCAACTGGTGCTCATATAAAGCGCTCAGATTCCTTCGTGTCGAGTTGACACTATATAAAACTCCCCCAAAAATAAATAAATAATTGCCCAAGATGGCCAATAATTTGTTTACTGAAAGAAAAAATCAGAAGTCACAAAGCCGATATGATACACGGAAAATATATTTTGTTTGGAATTAAAACGTATTCCCGCACCACCGAGGACACTGCACCAGGTGAAGAAGGGAGGGTGCTGCAAAGTGAGTTGCGTTACGTAGAGCCGCCTCTCCTTCCTGCGCAGATCAGACTGCCCGCCAGCTGCACACTCAGCGCCTCTCCAAGTGCCAATAAACACAAATTCATTCTGTCATCAGTTCCAGTCATTACAGCTAGTATTAAAAGCGGAACAAAAAAAACCCTCTTGTGTTTTATAAATGGGAATTTGAGCCGTCGCACGGGAGATGCGAGCATTCGCAGTACACCGTGTGCAGGACAAGGAGCCAGCCCGATTGGAGCAGGTTTCTTTCTGAGAGGATAGCGGGCCGCTTTTCTCTGCACCCCACGTACGCATTGTCCTCCTTTCCAACTGTAGGTCAATAGATCTTTAAAAGCAGATTTGTTTCTCCTAAAATATACTTCAAACTATCTGCCAGCTGGGGGCATTCGCGGACAAAGAACGGGTCCTCGAGGAGAACAAACAGCAAGAATGAGACGAGGCCGAGAGATACGCCAACCACCAGCCGCAGACACACACGGCACAGACGCAAACTACGTGCGCAGTGGGAAGCAAACGTGGCACACATAGGCACATACAAAGCAACGTGCCCCACGTCAACACGAAAACCACATGACACAAAGCAAACATGGAATGCACAAGTACACATACAAGCACACCCCGACAGACCCCACGCAGCGAGAAAACCCCCACTGACGGTATGCCTCACAAAGAACGAGAAATGCAACACAAAACAAGTGCGGTACAGCAAAGGCAGCCACTTGTTTATTTTCGCAAGTGAAAGTGCGATGCGAAAATAAACAAACGGCTGCCTTTGCCAAAGCCGAATGTGAAGAAAAAAGTGCGTATGGAGTAATGAAGGGGAAAGTGTCACGCCGCCAGTAAACGATCCAATCCCGGTGGGCGGGGCCAAAAGGAGACAAGGCGGCAACAAGGAGGGACTAAGAAGCCTCCTTTACAATGAGAAGCCTGCATTTAGCCTAAACTATGACGCAAGCCAATGGGAAGAGGGGCCGAGGCTTCAAGACCCCTTCCTCGACTGTATTGATTTCAAGAAGCTCCTGGATGCCGAGAGCAGCACATGCGCGCTGCTATCGCCTGCCGTGACCTAAAAAGAAGCATCAAGTGGGCACCTTTTCTGTCTTAACCTCCACATGGACATTAGATACCTTGAGACATCAAAGACAATATACTGTCTGAGTATTCTGAACGCAATCATATAATTTATCAACCCCAAGTTGTGACGGACAGGCTATATCCACTTTTTTCTATGCCCGTGGTAGGCTGGGGAAAATAAAACTACATGTTCGGACGTTTTTTCCACTCCAGGATACAATGCGCAAGTTCTATTGGACTCGAGGTTTCCTTGCTTCCGTGTAGCAGTAAAGGCACGTATTGGCAGAGTCCCTGACGAAGCTGTGTCATCTCCCGGTTTTTGCAGAAAATCTTCAAATTCCATATATGTAAGTTAGTGCTGTAAATGGTAGCTCATATTTGAGTTTATTGTATTGTGCAATCTTTAGCACTTTACATCCCCAGGGCAGACCAATACTCAAAGAAGTATCTGAAGTCTGTGCTAAATGGCTTCTGAAACGGTATGTATGCCCAGGACAAGATTTGGTGGAATGGGAAGTTATGATTTCTTGTTGTGTCCACAATTAAACAATACATTTCAGTTTGTTTAGTCAGACAGACTGGTTCCCATCTATTCCTCAAAATTCTGCATGCAGCAGATATACCGGGTACATCAGAATTATGAACTTGACACCTCAGGCACAATTCAGCATTATCAGCACATACAAAGTACCTCAGTGAAATATGGAATACCCATAAGGAGTCATTTTATACCGCTGTATTCCTTTAGATCAAAGTGGAGAGAAATGAACCGGACTAGAGAATATTCGTTCTAACAGGTGATCCCACTCGATGGAATGTTCCATGAATTCAATTTCATGATGAGGCAAACTCCATCTCTGATGTGAGGAAATATACTGCACAGGGATTGGACATCAGTGGAGTATTATTCTCTATTGAGAAGGTTGGAAATGACAGTGTGCTTCCATGAATTCGATATGTGTATAAAATCAGACTTGTATTTTTTCAAAAAACCAGGTATGTCTGTAGCAAACAATGTTTGTAATTCTCTCAAGGATCACATTAGCTTACTTGTATCAAGACGACTAAGACCTTCGTTGTAGTCCTGGTGGGACATGAACCATGCTCCTCTGACAGGACATCTCTTTCTCTCTTTTTAGAGTTCACTGTCTGTCTGTTGGGATCTTAAAGCCTTCAGACTAGTCGCTGCAATAGGATTTGTGGTGGAGGTTGAAGAGTTAACTTGTTGCCTTTGTATTTTTCAAGAATAAACTCCCAAAATTAGTTTATTTCTGAAAAACAAAAAAATAAAATACCTTAACGTGCAGGATCTTTCTCACTACTTATAGTGGCTATTGATGGAGTGCCCTGAAGGGGACCAGCATGCTTGATGACTAGTAAACTGTAAAGCCCTCAAACTCTCCAAACCTACTTCAATTCGAGGGCTTTGCTCAATGACAGGATGACCAACTCATATCATTCTAACCCCTCAGATCCTCACAGTAAAATCTTATCTTTGAACAACCCCCCCCCCCCGTTTATTAGGTCTCGCCTTCGCAGCGCGCATGCACTGCTTAGGAAAAGCCCTTTAGCAATCGCTTCAGCTTTGCTGCCAAAAACCTGCACGTATTGCATTGCTTTGAATGCAACGCGTGCACGTTTGGCGATTCCCTTGCGGGAGCGAGCTTTCATACCATGTGTTAATTACAAACATATGGTTCCTGCTCGCTCCTGCAAGGGAAACAGGCACAGGCCCCCTTCTCTCTCCCCTTCCTCTGCTGCCTCCTCCTCTCCTCATCTTTTTTTTTCCCCTTCAGCGAGAGGCGCGCTTGTTAAAGATTGTTGTTGTTAGCCTGCTAAACATTGTCAAATCCAGTAAAACATGTCAGTAGCCCATAAACAGTGAAAAATCTACTAAAACGCGTTTGTTGTAATCATACCGTGTTAGACTGATATGTTTAAAATGCACACCAAGTCTACATTTTCTTGTATTTGCTCCAATGCTAGCTCCACCCCGTTGTTTGAAATATTGGCCACCAGCAGTTCGAGCGTAGGTGCGCCCCTGGCAGAGAGTGCAGGACGGGCATCCATAGCGCGTGCTGGTGCAGAGGGTGGCTGTGAGTGCTGGTGCCCGCGTGCTCAGGATGAGGGTGGCTAAAGGCAGTATTGCCCTTGGCGCCTCCCCCGGTTCTCATGGTGATGCTGTGTGTATTCCACTTCGGGGACTGGATTAGCTGGCTCCTCCCGCTCATGAATATGTACTCCGTGTATTAGCATACAGCAGGGTTTCCACCTCCCCATGGACGGCATTTTGTTGTACTCAGTGATTCACTACTTTAGGTTTTCGTTTAGGTGGAACCGCTGGCTCTGCACTGTACCACTATCCCTGCAGTGGCGAGTTCAGCACCGGGATTGAAGGTCTGCAACGGGGGCTTAGAGTGGGGATCCAGACAGTGCGCCCCGGCCCGCCAAACACGGGCGGAGCCAGTCCAGAAAAGAGCCCGGTGAAGGCGGCTTCGGGAATCGTCCCTCTGTCCCCCTGCACCGCGGCCCCTGCGACAGCGCCAGGCCGCCTCCGCTCCTCCCTGGCAGGCTGGAAGGATGGCTCGGTGCAAGAGAAGTACCGAATGGTGGTGGTTGGAGGTGGCAGCGTAGGCAAGTCTGCGCTCACCATTCAGTTTATCCAGGTGGGCGCAGTATGTCTGGCATGCACAGCTCGTCTCTGCCCCGCCCTCCTTACTCACGCCGGCTGCAGACTGTCCTTCATTCACCCAGTCGCTGAGCCCCGGCACCCGCCCTCTGCTCGGCCCCCTTACCTGGGCTTGTCCCACCCCAGGTGGTGTGACCTACATTCTAGACGTGGCCCCTTACACTATGTGCCTTCAGGTCCCTGCTTAATTCCATGTCATCCACGCACACTGCTCCCATCCTGGGCCTCAGGCACTGGGGAGGGCATTATTCTATCTTAGTATGAGCTGTCTTTCCCTCTGCCTTGCACTGTGACTCTGACCTGGTGTACCCCCATAGAACACCGAACCCCTTGGCGCCTGTGCCCCACTACCCTTGTCCATCCTCCTGCAGACACTGCGAGCAACCCAGACACTGCATGTCTCTCAGTAGACATTGTCCCCCACTTAAAATCACCCCGCCCGTCCCTCAGACAATTCACTCCGCTACCTAGCACAGAGTCTGCGCCCAAAGAAACTATGCCCCACATCCCCGCATCCCTGCCCTGTGTATTTTACTTCGCATTACCGTCTGCCAGATATTCGGCCCTTCTGACCAACTCGCCCTCTGACCCTCCGTCCCGTGTCACTTGTTTGACCACGCAGCTGTTAAGTCCTGCAGACTCGCCCTCTTTCACCATACTGTTTGTGCCTTCCACATCCTCTTATGGCAGATGTCTCTCCTCTTACCAAAGACCTGCACTGCCCTCTTGTACCATCCCTACCCAGGTACCTGTCCCGCTCCGCTCCTGCCTCCTCTCCAGCCACTCCTGCTTATAATATCAATGTATTTTATCCATGGTCTCACTGGCACTTACACAGAGGTTTTTTTCCTTTGCTGCTGTCAATTCGTCACATATAACACTCCCTTTTTAGGTCTCGTGCCTAGCGTTGCAGTGCGCAGCACTGCTCGCGCAGCGCGAGACGTAATGTTGGGGGTTCTGAAAGCTGACCCCACGCTCGTGTGTGTGGTTTTGCTTTCGCCGGCTTCCATTGGCTTTAGCGTTGGTTCTTTAAAAAAACATAAGGCACGCAATTGGGCAAAGGCGGGCTCATGTCCCGCCTTTGCTCCGCCCATTCCCGCCGGTGTCTATTACGTGCAGCAGCGCGCGTTCGCCTCGTTGCCGCACTCCCTCACATCCGCTCCTCTGTGGTGCTCGCGCACCACTGGTTTCTTCTTGTGTATTTTAACTTTGCCAGTGTCACAATGAATTGCCCTGGATGATGTCCCGCTAGGAGATCTTTCTTCAGGGCTGCTTAAGGTCTCAGTGTGCAGTTTCTTCCAGTACAGTCCTAATGGTGCAGATTACGTGTGCATTCCCTGGGTTCTCTGGGGATTCCCCGGGGTGTCGCTCGGCATTTTCTCCCAGTGTTACCCGGGTATCTCTCTCAGGCCATTGTCAGTGCCCTGGGAGCAGGTTCTTTCTCTGATCAGTGCACTATTTCTCTCTGCATGATCACAACTGGGTCCCTGCGCTCCGTGTTCAGGTAAACCTCTTGGCAGTTCGTCGCAGTGATCTCTCTTAATGGGAGCTGCCGGTTTTGACTGTTTCTCCACTGCAGATCCCAGGGAGGTTTTCCTCTTTCTACTGGAGCGGGGAGGTGGGTATCTCCGTTCAGAATTGAAGCGGTATGCTGCGAGGAGCCATCATTTAAGTAGAACGTTTTTTTTTCTTTCAAGTCCGCCTTTTTTTGTTTTTCACATTTACATACTAAGTAATGAACACCCCCACCTCCCAAACAGCATCAAGCGGCGATCCCCGTGGCCATATATTTATTTAATACGGCCTTGGTAATGATTGCCTACAGAGTGAGAGACGCTCATTGGGCAGCTGCAGCGCTGACCCCGTGAGTCTGACTGGCTTGTTAAAAACCCTGCGAGGGAGGCGGCGGGATGTCCCTCTCGCGGCTGCCAGTGTCCAAGCTGCTCTCTCGGCGCTCGGCCTGCTCCCGCCGCACGGCCATGGGGCTGCCATACCTGCTCGCGCTCTCTGCTGCCTCCCGGGGTCAGCAGGGCTGTCTTCCCCCAGCCGCAGCACAAAGAGCGGAGGAGGTGCAGGGAACAGCCCCTCAAAGGCGCAGGAGTTAGCAGAGACAGCAGCAGCAACACACATGGGCTGCGTGCTGACAATACCATGCCCTTGTAGCAGCCTTATTGTAGTGTTAACCCTGCGCTGTGCCTGTTAGCACTGGTCTTATAGAACTGATCTTAGTGACGTCAGTGTCCTTATACAACTGGCTATATATCATAGGCCCTAAGACAAGCAAGCCCTCTGTTGACACTGCTCCTATTAACATATAGGGGCAGTACCAGCTAATCAGCTGTATTACACACGCACTTAACAAATTCCACTAGACCTGTACACTAGCAGTACCCTTATAGCATTGCTACAGTCCGGGAATACTGGGACTCTCACTTATAGCACTGGCTCACTAGCACTTAGCATGCCACGCCAATCTTCTAGTAGGGAGACTTCCCCTACCCACATGTAGCTGTTTCTCTTACAGACATCTCTGATTGGCCTTGCAGCTCTGACCGCTTTACAGATACTGACACCGAGATCCTGTCAGCTGATGGCTCCTCAGTGCACAGCCACCTAACCATAACTCACCCACACTCAGAGAGAGCTCAGTGTCATTGCACCCTGAAGTGCTGGCTGCTGATCCTGGAAAGCGGTGAGTGTAAACAGCTTCCTGCATCAGAACTCAATGATTAAGCAAAGTAAATAAGCTGACATCCCCCAAAGGTCTCGTGGATGCCCTCTATGTGGGAACATTTTGTCAAAATGGGACCAAGTTGTGCATTTTAGAGCACGATTTTCAACTAAAGTGGCCAAAAACAGCTCGAGACTTCACAGGCGATTCTGAATGGGCAGCCAGGAACTATTCCAGTTCTTTGATGGAATGCCAAAAATATCCTCACCAGTCCAGCAGAGTGTTGTCACACTTTCTCTGACTAAAATGTTGAAAATCATGGTGGCAACGCTACACATTATCACCAGAGTCCCAAGAAATCGGCTAAAAAGCCATCAGTTTTATATGCAGTCCAAATAATAAGGCTATGCAATTTGCTGTGGCCACATACGACTTTCACAGATGCATAAAGCATCTTTCTTTACTTTAAATAGTTCACGTATATTTATGCCCTTATGCTCTTTGTCCATTGTAGATTTTAAATCAAATATTATGACAGATAATCTACTCAGGGGGCATGGTGGGAAAATGAAAAGTCACAGAATCTCAGGTCATCATTAACCGAGCTATCCCTCATCCCAGAGAGATCTCAAATGCTCATGCACAGTAGCTACTATTTAGGTAACACAGAACCTCCAGGTACAGAAAAACAGACAAATCCCATATCATACACATTCTGGTCTCTAGTAGCTGTAAAAATATTATAAAAAGCTCTATGAATATAGATGATTAGTTGCTCCCCTTAAGTCGTACGATAACAGTCTTAGCAGCAAATGTCCTCAAGCGCCAAGGAAATAATATCAGTGTTAAATAATTGTGGAGATTCAATAACGTTTACCCAAGCATAAAGTTATTAGTTTCTGGAACTACAATAATTTGGTCCCTTATATCACCATTTAATTTCAGATTCTTGCAAACTAATTTTTATAATATTCTGAAAATTATACATGTAATTCCCAAATACCAGTTTCGTTTTTGAGTTTTAGTAAATGCATGACTTTGGTCATTAATTATCAACTTGTCAAGTAGTGACATATGGTACTGTCCCTCATGGGATGAATATACCCCACACACTAATGTATTACCATCACATGACAGGAATACCACCCAAATCTAAGGGTATCCAGCAAACACTAGAATGGCCACCTTATGCCAGCAATGCCCATCAGAATCCGTATATGAGCAGCATTTGCTGTGGTGGCAACCACTGCACAAGGCCCAACAGTACGCCAGTCATTGCTGGGGTGGCAACAAAAATGCAAAGGGTACCATGCATTGCCATCAAAACGCAAACTATCTCAATTACCCCCATACTTGACGTAATGCATATATTATTGTGCCTATAGGGCGTGTTATCCCCACATTTTTGGAGACACGTTTAAGAACAGTACGTTTTGATACAACTGGAGTTGTGTCCGTCACAAAACAAAAAAATAATTTGCAATGCAATAGGTCATGCATTTGCAAGAGTTGAAGCTATTGACATTATAAATGACTATGCCTTTTATTTATAAGTTTTGAAATCCTGTAAGTGGTGGGTAAACACACACTTTGTACTTCTAGTCCTTTCTTACGAGAAGCAAAGCTTGCAGTAAAAGAGGTGCAGTTACTGCCAGCCTTGCTTCTCATAAGCAACGACTATAAGTACAAATTTCATGTTTACGCACCACTTGCAAATTTTCAAAACACATAAATAAAAGGCTTTGTCATTTACAATGTCAATAGCTGAAACTCTCGCAAATGCAAGACCTATTGCATTGCAAATGCTTGTTGTACCTGTCCTTTCCTTTGTCATTTGCAGAGTCTAACACCCCCTTCCTGCCACCAATATCGCCTGCTTGTGTTTGATTTTTCTTAGTCATTCAAGGCAGTGTTTTTTCTCTTCTCTATTTCCAGTCCATTGCCCCAAGTGCAGTGGCATGTACACGCATTCTGCCATTGCTGCCTTTCTTTCTACCCAACATCACCTGTAGCATGGGTTTTGCAGTTTCACGTTTTCCATTACCTCATGGCACTGTATTCCCCAGCCTTTAAAGTATGCTTGCCTTGATATGATTTGCCTTCTGGCGTGCACCTGCTGAAGGTCGCACACATGACATGGCACCATTTGGTTTTCATCCCTTCAGCACCGTGTCCTCTGCTGACCCCTGCCTTTCTTTCAGTTTCCTATACATCGTGGGGCAGATTTATGACGACTGGCGCATCCCTGCATATCAGCAGGGATGCGCCACTTATTGTGCGACACAGCTCCGCCACCATGGATGCGCCGCATTTACAATGCGGCGCACCATGGGGAAAAAACGGCACAGATGCGTGACGCATCTGTGCCGTAAAAGTGGCGCATTGCTGGAGTTGCGTCGCAAGCGCGACGCAGCTCCAGCAATGCTCTGGGGGGCCCTATGCTTACAATGCTGCGTCAATCCTTACGCCTGCTTCAAGCAGGCGCAGGGTTTTGACGCAGCATGGGCTCAAAAGTGACTGAGTGAAATCTTGTAGATTTCACTCAGCCACTTTTAGGAGGCGTTCCTGCGCCGGAACGCCCCCCCCTGTGCAGGTACGCCCACATGTGGCGCAAGCTTTACAACGTGACGCATCTCCCTAGATGCGTCACGTTGTAAATGGGGCGCAGCATGGCGCAGGGTTTACGCCGCCGCTGCGTCACAAAAGTGACACAACGGCGGCGTAAAAGTGGCGCAAGTCCGATATAAATCTGCCCCCGTGTTTCTAGGTTTAATTAATCCGTCAGCCACATTCGCATCTATTTACTGTACAATGTTTTGTAAAGGAATCTAGAACAGGCCGTTCGGATACTTGACACTTTTCTCCTTTCTTGTGCCGCCTGAAATGCCGCCATCTTATGTCTCCATACATTCACCCACTGTCTAGCGACCTTTGTTGTTAGTTTCTCTACCCCCACCCCTCCCGTCCAGATCTGTTTCCTCAGTGCCTTCCTGCTTTGCCCTCTGACACAGTTTTGTCCGTCGTGTTGAAGTCGCTCAGTCTCGTTGTCCCTGCAGCCCTTAGTTCTTCCTCCCTCGGTGCCCCCATGCCCATTTCAGCCTCCCACCTTTTCACTGTCAGTTTGTACCTGCCGGTCCTCTCTGTCCCTTGTTCCACAAGGCCATTATCCAACATCCGCACTTCTTGCTCCCAATGTCTCACCTCTGATCTTTCCTTGTGCCCCATGGTCTATAGACTTATATAGCGCCTTAAACCGAGGGTTATCCGGGCGCTTTTGCATAACACCCAAGGCCTAATGGATCAGCCACGTCTTCAATTTATTTGTAAAGTTAACACTTTATCCCATTTACTACTACTTTTAGGAACCCCCTTCCACTTCCTTGCAGCTACTACTTGTAGCTTTCTGCTGCCAAGTGTACTTTTTATGTACCGTGGAATTCTCTTCATACCCTTCCCGGAAGCTGTTAATCCGCGGCCTGGCACAGAGTCCATCCATGCGCGATGCCAGAACCAATAACTGCCTTGCTCTGGTGCCCTCCTATGAGAAGGCCGTCGTGTGGGTTCACTGTCCATGTGGGCAGGTATCCTAGGTCACACGTCTTTACTGATAGCTGTTCACCCAAAATGGCACCGAAAAGTTTAGCTGAGGGGCTCGAGGTTTGATGCACGCCCCCCACCCCCGACTTGGTGGCCTCATGTTCCACCCCCCCATCACCCCGCCCCCCCCCCTCCCCCGACGTTTAGAGGTTATTCCATGCTCCTCTCCATTGTGGCGACGTTTCTCCGTCTCCCCTGTTTCTTTAGTCATTGATTTCAACCTCCCCTCTGCTGCCCTGCCCCGCCCCCACCGCCTGCTTGTTGTAGTGTGTCCCCTTGCTCTCACGTTCCTCCGCTGTCCTCATCTATTAACTGCCATGATGTTTCCTACGAGCCCCCCCCCCCCCTATCCGTTTCCTGGTTCCTGACTGACACCCTTACCGCTGCATCACCATATTCCCATCTGCCCTATGTGCACTTTCTCTGTGCCACCAGTCTCCTCTGCTTGTCAATCCTCTCAGCATCCAAGCATTGGCATAGCCAATAGGTCTCGATTTGGGACTTTATAAGTGTTTAGTTATCCAGCACAATATCCTTGGTGCAACAACATCAACTGTTGCACGGCTACACACTTATAAGGTCCCAAAGTCGAGAACTATTGGCTATGCCAATGCTTGTTTGGTTTGTTCGGGACTTACTTTTCAAAATGAAAGCAATGGGAGAGAGACATAAGTGTGGAACATATACAAAAGAAGCACCTCTTTGTGGTGTGTCTGGAACATCATTCCTCTTCCTTGCTTCTTGGTGCTGTAGTTGACTGCTGTACCTGTAAGAGTTTAAGACCGCTTCCGACTCATGCTCAGATTATTCATTCACCATAAAGAGAGGAGGCGGAGGAGAGGGCCCCCTATTTAATTCTTACTTCACTTCGGAGATATGTACCATGAGATTAATTATCCATAGGGCAGGTAAATGCAAACAAAGGGCCACAGATCCTGTCAGTTGCAGTATTTTGAATAGGTTCAAACAGCTAGCAGAAAACTTTGGATGGGAACCAGAAATGGATGAAAAAACAAGATGACCAAATCAGATCTCCCACTTGAGGAGCAGGCTTCAATTGTCTTTATTTATTTATTTATTTATTTAATGGTTTTATAAAGCGCGTAGTAACTCAAAGAGCATCCCAGCGCTGACCTGATTCTCCAAGGGTTTCAGCCGTCTGATGAGATTATGTCTGCGGGAAAAGGAGGGTCTTTAGAGTTTTTCTGAACTGGAGGTAATTCGGTTCTGTCCTGATTCTTCGTGGTAGATGGTTCCAATGTTTGGCCGTGTGAACCGAGAAGCGACGGCCACCGGTCTTGGCTTTTCTGACTCTGGGAACTATGATAAGATTTTCTACGCTAGACCGGAGGTCTCTCTCAGCTTTGTATGGGATTAGGAGTTCTTTAAGAAGGTGGGGGCCGTTATTGTTGAGGGTTTTATGGGCCAGACAGAGGGCCTTGAAGACGACCCTTTCTCTGACTGGGAGCCAGTGGAGGGATTTAAGAGCCGGCCTGGCGGAAGATCTTCCAGGAGTGCCCGTGAGTAGGCGGGCGGCGGCGTTTTGGACTTTTTGCAGCGAGTTCAGGGTGGCTTCAGGGGCTCCTAGGTAGATGGCATTACAGTAGTCTAATCTTGCCAGGATTAGACCCTGAATGAGGAGCCTCCTTGCGGTATCGGGGAGCAGGGGAAAGATCTTCCTGCAGGCTCTGAGTAGCCCAAAACATGTCCCTGCCGTTCTTTTAGCCTGAGTATTAAAGCTCATGTCCTTCTCAATCCACACACCAAGGCTCTTGACCTCTTCCTTGGGTGCGGGGGGGTCACCTAGACAACTGGGCCAGAGGTGAGATGGTAGAGAGGGCCCCTTGTGGCCCATCAAGAGGATCTCAGTCTTGGACCCATTCAGTTTCAGTGAGGAGAGATTCATCCATCGGTGGACTTCGGAGAGGCAGCTGTGGAGATCGGATGGGGCGTGGTGGGGGTGTGAAAGGGTTACGACCAGCTGAGTGTCGTCGGCGTAGTTGATAACTGACACGCCGAACGAGCTGACCCTCTTCTCCAGTGGGGCCATGTACACGTTGAATAACGTAGGGCTAAGGGATGAGCCCTGTGGTACTCCGCACCGGAGGGGGATGGTGGATGAGCAGCTGTCGTTTTCCCGCACCTGGAAGGAGCGTCCTGATAAGAAGGATTCTAGCCATTTCAAGGCCGTACCCTTTAGTCCGATCTCCCCCAGTCGGTGGATTAGGGTGGGATGGTCTACAGTGTCGAAGGCCGCACTGAGATCCAGGAGGATCACTGCCACTGATCCTCCTGTGTCCAGAATGCTTCTGGCCTTCTCCACCGCTGCCAGGAGGGCGATGTCCGTGCCATGACCTGGACGGAACCCTGTCTGGGAGACCGCTAAGAGGTTGTTACTTTCTAGGTAAAGCGATAATTGCTTGTTTACCAGCTTCTCTGCGATCTTGCTATTTCCCGGGAGAAGGGATATAGGCCTATAATTGGTGAAGTTCTGCGGATCTAAGGAGGGTTTTTTTAATAGACCTTTGACTGCGGCCGCTTTCCAGCTGGGGGGGACTATGCCCTCCGAGAGAGAGGAGTTGATCAGGGCCGTGAGGGGAGGGATGATGGTGCTCAACACTTTTTTTAGGAAGCGGAGGGGTGCAGGGTCGAGGGGGGAGCCACTTTTGATTGAGGCCAGCGTTGCTCCTACTTCTTCCGTTGTTACGGGGCCAAAAGCGTCCAGGGAGGGTTGGGGGTGGGCTAACAGCAGAGGAGGATCGGTGGTGGTGGAAGTGAGATCCTGCTTTGTGTGGGTCTGATCGGGGGGGGGTATGGTAAGAAGAATTTTTTGAATCTTCTCGTCAAAGAAGGTGGCTAAGTTGTTACATTTAATTTCAGCTTCTTTTGGATCGAGGGGTTTAAGTGGGGGGTCAGGGGCATGGAGGAATTCTTTAAGAACTGCATAGGTTTCATGGGCCGAGCAGGTGGCGTTTTTAATTCTGTTCTCGTAGAAGCTAGTTTTGGTGTTGCGGAGCTCTTTTTTGTAGTTTTTTACAGAAGTACGGAATGATTCTTTTTGTTCCTTAGTTTTTTCCTTCCTCCAGATGCGTTCAATCCTTTTGCAAGCCTTGCGCAGAAGGTTGAGTTCCGGGGTATACCAGGGTGAGGGATTAACTTTCTTGGTGTGTTTCAGAGAGTGGGTTTTAGGCAGAATGGCGTCGAGCGATTGGGTGATCCAGGTACTGAATGCTTTGTCCCCTGCTACGGTGTCGTGGGGGGGATAGGGAGCGTTTTCCCTAAGTTTGGCTGCCCAAACGTCTGGTTCCAGTTTCTGCCATCGTCTGGTGTACGTTCTGATTTTGGGAGGTGGAGGGGGCGGAGTGATGATGTTCCATACTAGGGAGACCAAAAAGTGGTCCGTCCAGGGAAGGGGGATATGGTCAAGAGTTCTCAGATTGGGGATATTGGAGAGGATAGGATCAAGCAGGTGCCCTCTTTCATGCGTGGCCTGTGGGTTTTTGAGGTCAAGGCCCATTGAGGTGAAATCCTGTAGTAGTTCACTGGCCTGCTTGTCATCTTGGTCCAAGAAATGTACATTCAGGTCTCCTAGTAATAGGTAGTTGGTGGTGGACGTACATTTGATGGACATCTGGTCAATAATTTTGTTCGCAAAGTCTCCTAGGTTGCCTGGCGGGCGATATACCAGTATTCCTGACAGCGAGGTAACTGGGGAGATTTGTATTGTATAGTGGCAGCTTTCGTATCCCTTGATGTTGCCATCAGATGTTATACAGGTGAGGGTGTCTTTAAGAATTATCGCTAGTCCACCTCCCCTCCCCTCTGGTCTGTTCAGTGAGCACATGAAGTACCCGGGGGGGAGTGCTAGAACGATGTCTGGGCCGCTACTGGGGGTGAGCCAGGTTTCTGTTAGAAACAGAATGTCTAAGGCATTGTTTATGATTAAGAGGTTCACTTCGTGTGAGTGTTTCACGAGCGATCTGCAGTTAAGTAGGCCTAGGTGCAAGCCCTTGGGTGCCGTGTTATGATTGGCGGGGTCGCAGAGGTCACAACCGGAGAATTGGGTACCTCCATTCAGGATGCGCGAGCAGAAGGGTTGTTTGTTGGGGTTTAAGGCTAGTAAGTCCGCGCGAGTATAGATTTTGTCGTTACGGGCTGTAAGGGGCAGAGTGGCTGGGCCTAGGGCCGGCTGGGCCCGGACGGGCCCAGACGGGCTTGCCTTTGGCGCGCCTTCGGCGCGCTGACGGCGCGCCCGCTGCGCCCGTCCGCTGCGCTCCCTATGCTGGCACATGTTTTATGGGGAGGTTATGGGCGTTGGAGGGGTGGGCGTGGCCAACAGGAGTGGGCGTGTCCCGTGGCTCCTCGAGGTGCGTGATGGCGGCGAGCAAGCGTTTCCTGCCCCTGACAGCGCTTGGATCCGCTGCTTGGGGTTAACAGGTGAGCGCTAAGGAGTGAGTGCTAAGTGTTTTAAAAATACAGAGATACAATTTTTAAAAGCAGTGAATTTTCAGTTTTGAGCAAAACACAACTCCCGGCTTCCGCCTCAGGAGGATAGGGTACAATGCGGCCCTAGTAATCAGGGTGCGCTTATGTACTGGCGAGGGGTGGGCGTGGCCAACAGGAGTGGGCGTGTCCCGTGGCTCCTCGAGGTGCGTGATGGCGGCGAGCAAGCGTTTCCTGCCCCTGACAGCGCTTGGATCGGCTGCTTGGGGTTAACAGGTGAGCGCTAAGGAGTGAGTGCTAAGTGTTTTAAAAATACAGAGATACAATTTTTAAAAGCAGTGAATTTTCAGTTTTGAGCAAAACACAACTCCCGGCTTCCGCCTCAGGAGGATAGGGTACAATGCGGCCCTAGTAATCAGGGTGCGCTTATGTACTGGCGAGGGGTGGGCGTGGCCAACAGGAGTGGGCGTGTCCCGTGGCTCCTCGAGGTGCGTGATGGCGGCGAGCAAGCGTTTCCTGCCCCTGACAGCGCTTGGATCGGCTGCTTGGGGTTAACAGGTGAGCGCTAAGGAGTGAGTGCTAAGTGTTTTAAAAATACAGAGATACAATTTTTAAAATCAGTGAATTTTCAGTTTTGAGCAAAACACAACTCCCGGCTTCCGCCTCAGGAGGATAGGGTACAATGCGGCCCTAGTAATCAGGGTGCGCTTATGTACTGGCGAGGGGTGGGCGTGGCCAACAGGAGTGGGCGTGTCCCGTGGCTCCTCGAGGTGCGTGATGGCGGCGAGCAAGCGTTTCCTGCCCCTGACAGCGCTTGGATCGGCTGCTTGGGGTTAACAGGTGAGCGCTAAGGAGTGAGTGCTAAGTGTTTTAAAAATACAGAGATACAATTTTTAAAAGCAGTGAATTTTCAGTTTTGAGCAAAACACAACTCCCGGCTTCCGCCTCAGGAGGATAAGGTACAATGCGGCCCTAGTAATCAGGGTGCGCTTATGTACTGGCGAGGGGTGGGCGTGGCCAACAGGAGTGGGCGTGTCCCGTGGCTCCTCGAAGTGCGTGATGGCGGCGAGCAAGCGTTTCCTGCCCCTGACAGCGCTTGGATCGGCTGCTTGGGGTTAACAGGTGAGCGCTAAGGAGTGGGTGCTAAGTGTTTTAAAAATACAGAGATACAATTTTTAAAAGCAGTGAATTTTCAGTTTTGAGCAAAACACAACTCCCGGCTTCCGCCTCAGGAGGATAGGATAGGGTCTTTCTGCAATCGTTTACTAATCAACCTATACCTTCTGCAATTCTCAGTGGCCATTAATGTGACTGCCTTAAGCAGATGAAGCAGTGTTGTGACTGAATGCCCTAAAGAAGATGTGATTAGAAGTATTGTTGGGTGCATACAGGCACATAGAAGGTGAGCGCCCAAAAGCTCTGTATAATGAATTGTTGTATGCAGTCTCTGAAATTGGTAACTTCCCAACCCAATTGTGTTGGTGTGACATCAAAACATCTCAGACACTGTTCAAAGGACTGATCCGACCTCTGTGTTTGACCTCAGTTTGTGCATGGTAGCGTGCAGATTGATGACTGGTTGTTCTTAGACACTGCAAAATTCTTCTGAGGTGTGTCCCTCGTTCAGCTATGACTCCATCAGGAAGCACAGACACATGTAATTGCTCTTTGAGGAAGACCATTGTGGGTGCATGTACAGAGAGTGATCAAATCTTCCAGGCCACAACCTAAGTCCCAACTTCTAAGTTCTTTTCTTTCTGCAACAGCGGAGTATGCAGATGGGAAATCTGTTCTCTGGATTTATCACAATCCAGAAGTTATGTGTTACAGCGCTTACAAAAGTACAAGACTCATCCTAGCTGCATTGTAATGTGCCACGTTCTGGTCCTCCACAAGTGCCACCCCGTCTGTCCCACAATATCGGTAACTTTGCTACTTGAAATGACTGAACTCCTCTCCTTCTAACTCCCTTAATCCTCACATGTATATACACAATCAAAACTTTACAGAATCATGTCAGCCAGTTGGCACTTTCTTCGGCTGTCTCTTTGGTCACTTTAGCATTACTGCTCAATTCTTAATAAAGGATTAGTAATTGTGTGATACGTTTGACCCTTAGTTCACCTCAAAATAGATCTTCCTTGCTGTCCTGCTATGATCAAAAAAAGAAGATTGGTCTTGTAAAAAAAATCATCAAACGTCAGCTCTGAGGATAAATATAAGACACAACGGAATTAAAAACCTTTTCTGAATAAGGACAGTTAAATGCAGGCTTTCCACCCAGTGTTCTTTGTGTCTACTACTTTATTACTAAGATTTGTGATTGTAAACTAGTCTGTAAGGACAGTATTAAAGTTACTTAGGTCCTGATTTCAAGGTGAACTGTACTGGGAAGGTGGAAACTCTGCACCAGTAAATACTGGTACCATTCATCAGTACCCCACCAGTACGGGGCAGGTACGAGTCAAACACTAAGGCAGTCATTCTTAGTTGCACAGTACTAGGGAAAGGTTACCGTGGGGTGAATTTACCAAGTGTTGTACAACTACAAGCTAAATCCCAAAGAAAGAGTAATTACTATGTGGGACCGATTTTTCCAGTTGTAAAATTGCATGGAATTCCAGCCACGGGCCGTATAGGGCGTATTAACGGGGCGGTGATGTGGGGCAGAGGGGCAGGGTGGGGGGTTGCAAAATGCGGCATACGGCCGATTTCAGGTAAGTTACGGGAAAAAAACCGAATATTGTTGCGCGCGCTGCATCGCATTTGGCGATGCAGCGCGCGCAACTAAATTAGTTTTATTTATATTTTTCGTAACTTACCTGAAATCGGCTGTATGCCATATTTTTCAACCCCCCACCCTGCCCCTCCTCTGCCCCACGTCACCGCCCCAGTAACATGCCCTATACGGGCCGTGGCTGTGGATTTCCCAGTTCTGGGGTTTAACGCATACATTGACCACCTGCTTTGATCTGGTGGTAAAAAAATGCAGGGACCTCTGGGTAGGGGGAAGGGTGAAAGGGGACAGGGACTAGGGGAGGGAAGAGGGAGGTGTTTTCTGACAGGGGTAGCATTGTATGCTCTACACTGTCTGAAAGAAAAAAGGGAGACTTGGCTGCTACGGCAGCCAAGTTTTGTAATTTTACTGTGTGGAATATCCGCATATTAAAATCTAGCCTCGTTCCCCCACTCTCATTAAACCAGGGGGCAGATTTATGGGGATTTGGCATAGGGCAGCACAGCAAGTCACCTTGCTGCGTTGCCCTGTTTCAAAGTGAAAGGGCAGGAATGCACCGTATTTATCTAAAACAGTGCTTTCCTGTCCTTTCTTCCAGCGCTGGTGCCCTTTGGCAGCCTTGCATGGTGCAAGGGTGTCTGTGTTGTTGGCAGGTATGCTTTTGTGCAGGTAGGGGCACCTTTCTGCACAAAAACAATCCGGAGAGGCTTTTTTCCTCTTTCTATGTGTGCTGCAGAATGCAGCAGATGTGGAAAGAGGAGATAAAGAGGAGAAATAAAGTTATTTCTCCGTGTTGCACCACCCCAGGGAGGCATAGGGTTTTGGTGCATCCCCAGGTTTATATGGCCTTGTAAATCTAGGGAATAGTCAAAATCTATGGGTGTTGCGTAGGAACACTCACTGCGATGCCTATGGAACGCCTCCATAGCGCAGAGTAAGGCAATGCAGCGATTTGCGCAGCTTGCCTTACTCCATATCTATAAGGTCATTCAAAGCTACGCAAAGTTGCTTTGAGTTGCATCATAAATATGATTTTGGGGTTTGCCCTACTGGATTGTCACAAAAAGTGATGCTACGGCAGCACAAGGGGCTCATAAATATGCCCCCAGTGTGCAGAAACGGACCCACTTGGAATCAGAAGGAGTGAAATCCCATGAGGTAATTCCACTCCACCTGACGCGTAATGAGGGCTTAAATAGGGAATAATTGTACTGAACAGTTTTTACTAACCAAACTTCTGCTCAGGAGAAGGCGGGTAAATGTCTTCAGGACTCTGAAGCGAAGAAGTAGTGGACGGTCAGAGGTAGGAAAGGGGGGTTGGGGAATGGGACAGTGTTGGAAGTCAGGGAGAGCATTACATGCTCCCCTGTGCTTTGGCACAAGGTAATGCATGGGCCAGAGATTGAATACCAAGCTGTCCAGCAACCCATTTACTAAGGTGATTTTATTAGCTGAAATTTCTCCTTGAGAAATCCAGCGGCTGAAATTTCGGTCATATTATAATTGTCTGGAGTGAAATTCGACATGGGAATTCTGCTCTGCACAAATTGTAACAAGTCTGATACTTTTACTCCAACGACATTCTTAACTTCCTACATCCATCAATTGTGCCTGCCTCGCATACCGATCTAGATGTAGCCCTATAACCATCCAGGTATGCTATCACATATGAATGAAGAAGCATGCAAGGGGTCATGCCCAAAAAGACCGGGAGCCGGAGAAAGGCTTGCACATATCCTTTTGCTTCAACAAACTTTACATTTGTGGTCACGGCCATTAGTGTAATGTAGTTTATGGACTAATGTTCTTGGAGTTGTTTATGTATTTTTTTTAATTCAGGCACTCGCATTACTTGAACCATACCACATTATCAGTTATTTTATTTAATATTTCATTTATGTTTCTTATATTGTGCTCTTGAGGCCATGCCTATGTCATGAAGGTGGGTCTTAATGAAGAGTCCAGAGGTGTTATAGGCATCTGTGTGTTGTAGGCAACGTGGACCGCAAGGGTCTTAGGGGACAAAGTTGCAAAGGGATGACACTTAACCATGCACGGATCACCCATGAAAACATTTGTATCTAGAAGAATGGCTGATTAGGTGCTCAAATTCTCCAACCAATTGATAGCACTAGATTAAGGTTAATCAGTTCTGGAGTAACATGTTCATTAATCGGGTGACCACATTGTTGGAACTGAGGTGGACCATTCACATATGGTGGGCATTTTCCACACGGCAGAAGAAGACTTCACATGCAGAAAACTCTTTTCAGCCCCTTTGGTGGCTTGCAGAAAATTCCCAAGATCTCGTGAGATGGAGTCGCCTTTGGTGAAGGTGTGCCAGAATTACACTGATCACTTTTCTCTGCTTCTTAGTAGGCAATCAATACAGTAATGCATTATGCTGTTTAAATGCTCTTTATTTGAGTAAAATTGAAATTTAGTCTCGGAGTACAAGAACTGGCAGCAGTGCCATGGTTTGCTTTTGCCAAGCAAGAAGTAAAGTTTCTGCCATTCCCATATCGGCTTTACCGAGACAAATTCCGTTTTTAATTCAAGAAACTTGAGTAAAAATACGGTTTGCATACGCTGAATAAAATGCAGACGTGTGGTCTCCAGAAAACCAATCTTTTGCGTTTGAAGTTGCTGGACCAATTTCAGGGCTCCAGAAAAAGATAGCTGAAGTGTACAGATTATCAAACGGCCTGAAACGAACATTGATGGAAGTACTGAGAATTTAAGGACACTTTTCTATCAATGGTCAGAAAGGTTGAAAGCATTAACAAATGACTTCTAGTCTAATAAGCATAACACACTATGGGGGGCAGTTGGTGGTTTGAGGAGGGATAATATGGCCGTGCGAACAGAAGGCCCTCCGTGGACATTGACGAAGAACAACTTACTTTTAAGAAAGTGCTATATTACTGTGAGTCCACACCTCATTCTGATAGAAGCTCTTGCTTACGCAGTGCAGAGATACAAAATTAGCAAAGAAATCTGCACATAAACATTTTTACCAAGCAGACACAATGCTAAATATGGCTTAAAGGAAAACGCAATGAACATGCCAACGCTGCATTTCCCCCATTAAAGCAATAATAACAGACAATATGTCATGTGTAGTCGTATTCCCAGCTCTGTATTAGAGAATATGGACTCCAGTTTTATAATTTAATTTCTGAAGATTGCTCTGGTGCTAGAAGATGCCATCTGCATACTAGAGCTACTTCCACCTCCTGAGGAAAATCCTCTTGCACTGGAAGCAGTCATACTGCCGCCTACTGCACCGTAACCTCCTCCCCCTGCACCATAAGTACCTCCTCCTGCACTGAAACTACCCCCTCCTGCATTATAACTACCACCTCCAATGTTGAGACCACCTCCAGTGCTGAAGCTGCCTCCGCCTCCACCACCCATCCCCATGTTTGCAAAACCAACTCCGCTTCTGGCTCCAAAGCCATATGCACCTCCATCGCCGAGTACACTGCTGCTGCCACCAAGGCCCAGACCGCTGCTGCTACCTAGGCCGCCAGCACTGCTGCCCAGCACACCGCTGCCACCCAAAACGCTCACACCTCCTGCTCCAGATCTGACCAGGGCTGAAAAGTAAAGAAATTCAAAATTGTTAGAGTTTGTTCAATTGGAGGCTAAGCGTTCCATAAATAAATTACAAAATGAACAGCAGCAAATTACTCACAGATGGTCATAGGCCCAGCTCCATGCAACCTGCAAAAAGACAAAGAAAGGAGCGCATAAAAATGAAGGTTATACACAATACATTCCTACTTAGTTCTATTTATAGTGGACAGTACAGTATCTTTTTTTCCTGTCCATCACCATGAGGAAAAAGCTGGCGATGAGAGACAGGAAGAAAACGATAAAGATACCCTCATCCTGGGAAATAATTTCCAGGTTGTGGGGGGTCATTAGTGTTTTGTTTTCCACTTCGGGAGCTTGTTCCTGAAAAACAAAAACTTTGGAAAAGTTAGATGTCTGATCATCAAAACTAATGGCGGCCATCCACCATACTTTTTACCTTGAAAGGTACCGCAGTGTCGGCAGTTCCCTTCAATGTACAGAGATGACCACTGGGTTAGCAGTCATCTCTAAATTTGCTAGATGGCAGTCTGTCAGTATAGTAGAGGTCCCCCACCACTAAGACGGAAGAAGTACAGTCTGCCAACCCTTAAATCAGATTCCAAGGTAAGAACAAAATATAGAATGAGCTTCGCCTGGTCGTTCAGCAAGTGGTCCCAGAGTTCTACCATATATAATTTCTTACATGCTTGTAGAGCATCACATGAGGACCAACCCTGTGTAGGATGCCTGTAGTACAAGAAGCTTCTGGGACCACTATACTATTACAGCATCACTGGTCTAGAAAAATTCACAGCTTGCCTGAAGCTCATTAAACTTGAATATGAGCAAATAATTTTGCAAGAGTGGAGCGAACATAGGGTGATTTGTGTAGTTAAGAGAAATCTCAATATTGTATAGGGCCCTTAATATCATTGCTAGACTCTGATCATTCTTTCAGTTAACTAGGATTAGACAATATTCTAGGTATTGCCAGCACCCCCAAATTTGGTTTGTTACTCTCTACTGAATACGGACAAATATACCGAAACAAGTCTTGATGTTCAAAGCAGTGGCTGTACCACCAAAAGTAACTAATAAAGACTTTCAGTTAAAGTGACTGTTATTATGCACTGCTTTTACCACAGTGCACCTTGGTGAATTGTGCGGTTGTATGCCAGGCAGTGTGCTCCTTTCCCTCTTTTTAATCTTCTTGGTATGGTTTGGAATTACTCTTTGGCTACCGCAGAGTTTGGTTTGGAGAAACAAAAAAGTAAAAAGTTTGGTGAACAGCTTTCAACACCGATGGCAGCCATCCACTAAAGTTTTAGTACATTGAAATAAAGTATATAGTGGATCCCTTCAATATATAGAGATGGCAGGTGATCTGATGGTCATCTCAAAAATTGGCAGACAGTAGTCCGTTAGGGTAGCAGAGGTAATGTCTTCTGCCACCCTGATGGACTGTACTCTGCCCACCAAATTCTAAATCAGGTCGTTAGTGGTTCTTTAAGAGTTAGGTAGATGTGACCATTACAGAAGGTGTGGTGGGTACCCCATACTGCAAGGTTTGTAGGCACATTTGTCATTTGGCAGAGCACTAGATTTCTGCCAGAGAAGTTTCAATCTGTCACAAGGCCATTAGTCAGTGTGCATAAGAACTGCCAGCCTATTTAGGGCAGTCATTCCAATGTATATTTGTCCTGTTTGGGACCACCAAGGAACACATGGGAGTCCAGAACAGTAAACAATTGACATGACCCCATGTTTGGAGAATCCCCCCAATGCGCCAGGGCCATTTACTTTCTGATTTTCAAAAACTATTAGTTTTTATCAAAAACACAAAAACCCTTGCTCAGCTTGCACATCAAATATTCATGTTCAGCCAGAAAAAGACATTAGCAAATATGAAGTATTTTTTTCACAAATAGGCACTCATGCAGTTTAATCAGAGCTCCTAATCTGGACAGAAACTTCCACCCGAATTGGGAGTTGTTTGTACTGCAGTCATTTTGCATGCAATATTCCTGCATGTTGAATTGTCTTGGTGTTTCTAAAAAACTGTTTTAGCATGGCAACACTGGTGTAATCTGTCCATTGCCCACTTCATAAGGGACAACTTCTGATACCAAGGTAATGATGAATCCTAAAATTAGCAGTACCTTTGGTATTTATAATTCTCCAGGACAGGATAGTTAACATGCTTGAATCATTCCCTGTCATCCAAGTTTGAGACCCAAAATATAACTAGAAATTAGTACAAAGTTAAACATAACCTAGAACATGGGTTCTCCCAAACATTTTCCCAGGGTCCAAAAAGCTCAGTTTGTGTGTGACCGAGGGCTGCATTGATGCCAGTAGGGTGGCAGTCGGGGCGTGGGAGGTGTAATGTGTGCGTAGGGGAAGTGATACATGTACATCTAGTGGTTGGATTGCACCTGGCATCAATCCCGGCTTTCCCACCTGATTAATTGTGTGATCCTAGGCAATTGTTTCATTTCGCCTCCTTTTTGTTTATCATCACATATAAGAGGACCTCGAAATACATGACTTCAGGGTACGTCCTACAAAACCTTCTTGTGCTTGCTTTAATAAGCTACAATGTTGTCAATGTATGATAGTAACCCAGAACAGCCAGAGGGTGCACATAACAACTCACTTGCCGCTTAGTTCACTAATGCCATTGCTGTCAGAATGGGAAGCTGCATGAATGTTTCTAAATTTATGTTTAAAAACTGTCCTTTAAAAAACAAATTACTGTCACTTACATTATCTGATGTACAAAGGCGAAATGCTCCTCCATGGTACTAAAATAGGCTTTTTTGAATTTTGAAGGTTCTTTATTATATTTTTACACTTTGTTACAAGATGTAAAAATGGAGGTGCTCCTAAAGTTAAGTGATGCAGGACACCTTCTAAGCTCCTTTTTTCACTTGACTGTAAATAAATGGTTGCCGTTTATTTAATATATTTATAAATATTAGTGTGTCTAGTTAACAACAGTGACTATGACATTGACAACAACAGTAGTGGCAATGGTAACTACTACTAGTTAGCTGAAGACTGCAGTTACATGTACTATGACTTCGTTGATGACAACGATGACACTGTCGCTGACAAAAACAACACCGTTTATGACAGAACCTAACGAGAAGAACATCATCAACAAGGGAAAAGAAAGGTTTGATAAATAGATTTTTCTTCAATCCCATTAATGTCAGAATATGCTCTCCCAGTAGGATATCACTACTACCCTCAAGTCATGCACTAGACGAGGATGACACTGATGATGATGGCCCCTAAAATAGCACATAGTCCAACAGAACTCCTTGTAAAATGCCAACAAGATGATGAAAGCGATGAATAGTATGTAGAGGAATATTAATCTTCTCAGAGTGAGGTTCATGGAGACCACTCTATGGATGTGATCTAACCCTATTCACAACAACTACAATATCAAGAGCAAATGTTAGACGTGCCAAAATCCTTAGCCACTGATTTAAGACTCATGCTTGCAGACTATGATAAAAGGGTTCCAGAGCCCTTGAAACCAACTTTAACTAGAAAAGCTACAACATATCCACGATCATCTTGTGTGCACGCATCTACTCTGAAAACACATTGTAACTTACCATCTGCATCTTCTCTCAAGCAAACACCACAACCAAAATCCTCAATCCTTCTAACAGATGACAATATGTCAATGGATTAATTTAATTTAATTTAAGGTTTTTGTAGAGCGCGTAGTAACCCTTGAGCATCCCAGCGCTTGAACCTGACTTCGGGGGGGAACAGCAGCAGGAGGGAAGAGGAATCAGGGAAAGAGAAGAGTTTTCAGTGCCTTCCTGAACTGAAGGAGATTTGGTTCGGTTCTTAGACTCCGAGGGAGGCTGTTCCAATGTTTGGCAGTGTGGACCGAGAAGCGGCGTCCTCCAGGCCGAGCTTTTTTTACTCTGGGAACCGTGATGAAATTCTCTCCGTTTGTTCGAAGAGCTCTTGTCGCTTTGTAGGGGATGATAAAATTATTGAGGATGGGTGGGCCTTTGTTATGGATAAGTTTGTGGGCCAGACAGAGGGCTTTGAAAGCAACCCTCTCTCTGACTGGGAGCCAGTGAAGGAGCTTCAGAGCTGGCTTTGCCGAAGATCTGGCTGGTGTGTGAGTGAGTAGTCGGGCAGCGGCGTTTTGGATTCTCTGCAGGGTATTAAAAGTAGCTTCCGGGGCACCCAGGTAGATTGCATTGCAGTAATCTAACCTTGCCAGGATGAGGCCCTGGATCAATAGTTTCCGGGAAGTGGCGGGAAGCAACGGGAAGACCTTCCTACATGCCCTGAGGAGACCAAAGCATATTCCTGCTGTCTTTTTGGCCTGAGTTCTGAAGCTCAGATCCTTTTCGAGCCATACGCCCAGGCTCTTGACCTCCTCCTTGGGGGCAGGGGGGTCACCTAAACAGTCGGGCCAGATGTTAGGCGGCAGGGAGGGCTCTTTATGTCCGAGCAGCAGGATATCGGTCTTGGACCCATTCAGTTTCAGCGCTGAGGTGTTCATCCAGCTGTGGATTTCGGTGAGACAGCTGTGGAGATCGGAAGGATCTTGGTGTGGGTGTGAAAGGGTTACCACCAGCTGGGTATCGTCGGCGTAATTGATGATCGTCACGCCGAACGGGGTGACCAATTCCTCCAACGGAGACATGTAAACGTTGAATAACGTAGGGCTAAGAGATGAGCCCTGCGGTACTCCACAGCGGAGGGGGATCGTGGGAGAGTGGCTGTCATTCTCCCAGACTTGGAAAGAGCGACCATCTAGAAAAGACATGAGCCACTTCAAGGCCGTGCCCCTTACTCCAGTATCTCTCAGCCGCTGGATTAAAATCTGGTGATTTACAGTGTCGAAGGCCGCACTGAGGTCCAGGAGGATCACTGCCACTGATCCTCCTGTGTCCAGAATGCTTCTGGCCTTCTCCACTGCCGCCAGGAGGGCGGTGTCAGTGCCCTGGCCGGGGCGGAAACCAGTCTGGGAGTTCCTGAGTATGTTGTTACTTTCAAGAAATAGTGATAGTTTTTTATTCACTAGCTTCTCCGTGATTTTACTGTTTCCGGGGAGGAGGGAGATTGGCCTGTAGTTGGCTAGGTCCTGGGGGTCCAGTGAGGGTTTTTTCAAAAGACCTTTGACCACCGCCGCTTTCCAGCTGGGAGGGACTACTCCCTGAGTGAGGGAGACATTGATGAGGGACGTGAGAGGAGGGATAATGGTGCTGGACACTTTTTTCAGGAAACGAAGTGGAGCAGGGTCGCTGGGGGAGCCACTTTTAATTGTGGCCAGCGTCGCGGCGACCTCTTCCGTGGATACTGGGCCGAAGGTGTCGAGAAGGGGTGAGGGGGCATCGGTGGAATCACTGTGGCAGTCGGGAGAGTTAGAAGGGTCCCTGTCCGTATGGCCGGCGGGGGTAGGGATGCGAGAATTTTTTGAATTTTCTCGTCGAAAAAAGTGGCCAGTTGAATACATTTACTTTCCGCGGCTTTGGGGTCCAGGGGTTTTGCAGGGGGAACTGGAGCCTGAAGAAGTTCTTTAAGAATAGCGAAAGTTTCTTGGGCAGAGCAGGGCGAGTTTTTAATTCTATCTTCGTAGAATGCGCTCTTGGTTTTTTGGAGCCCCCGTTTGTAAGTTTTTATGGAAGCACGGAACGTACCTTTCTTGTCTGCTGTCTTGTCTTTCCTCCATATGCGTTCATTTCTCTTGCATTCCTTCCGTAGGAAGGGGAAGGACCAGAAGATGAAGACGTGGCTGCTGAATGGGATGACTATTTAATCCTATCCCCAATTCCACTAGTTCCACAACCTATAGATTCTCCTCCATAAGATATATGGAGAGTTTCCATCGTTTTGGAGAGAACAGCAAAAAGATTTGAAATACCAATGCCTACAAAATAATTAGACTGTTTCATATACGACTTCAAAGAGCCCTATTGTAAAAGAATCGAAGAAGTTCCTATTGTTCATTTCATTTCGGAGAAAGATATTAAAAAATGGAACATCAAACAATCGTCTCAGCGGTCCTGCCACAATTTACCCAAAAAATATAAAGCACTGGAGAAAATGTCAGCTTGTTTAATTAGACACCCAAAACCACATTCCATGGTAATTCAGGCCGCCCATTCTCGAAGAACCCTTTAGCACCAACCTCTACACTATCTGTAAGATTTAATATAGGGAAATGTTTTTCGTCTGTGTCAGTAATCACAGTTAGAGCGTCCAATTAGTTAGCAATACTTGCTCGCTAAGACAGGTAGATGTGGTCTGATATGAAATCATATATTGACCATCTTCCACACAGTTTACAATTGGAAATAAAAAAGATCCTTCAGGAAGGAGACAATTTCAGGCATCATCAGCAAGTATAGATTGTGCTTTGGACAGTGCACCCAACTGCTTCAGAAAAGTGTCAGGAACAGCTGTTCCTAGGAGGCAATTGTGGTTGAAGGTTACTTCTTTCCGGCTTGAAGTGCAAAGCAAAATTCTGGATTTGCCATTTGGGAGTGAAGTACTTGTCAAGAAAACATGTAGGTGATGCCTTGCAAGCAACTCAGACCAAGGTTCTTGGGTAGTCTGCAACAGAGGAGGATCCCCTTTCATGGAGCAAGTAGAAGGCAATGTTCTTACAAATCAGGATGTCAATCATATCAAACCTTGTTAGACCTGGCTTTTCCAGCAGGTTAATCCCCAGACTTTTTGCTTTTTGGCCTCCTGTTTTGGTTGGTTTTATGACTCTAGGCACTTTACTGATCAGTGCTAAACAGCATATTCTCTCCCTGTAAATTGTGTTTATGGATTGGTGATTCCATGATTGGCATATCGGATTTACTGGTAAGTCCCCAGTGCAGTACCTGCCAGCACCACATCGAGTACCGCCTCACCCTGCACTGTAAGCCTTGGTCTCACGGATGCCGTCTGGACGATTGTCACCGAGCGGCTGTCTGCATCGCGCCGTGAGGGCACAGCACCCTGTACCGCTTCCATTTTGCAACGCAACCGCAACGGTAGCCCCAACCCACTTGCACCAACATGTTGGCCGCAACGAGAAAGGTACTGTTCACGAGTCTCTCGACACTTTAGCTGGCCCGTACCAACGCGGTCGGCTGGTACAGGCAGACTCTGTTGTTTTCAGCATTGCGGTAACCCCGGACGGAGCTACAGACTCGAAAGAACTGTGTTTTGCTGATATTTCTACAATTTTAAGGTTTTTTTGCAAACTGCATATTTTCCAGAACTGTATTGTGGATGTTTATCATTTTTGGTCTTGTTTGGTTTAGATAAAGAATTGCTTATTTTTTTCAAAACTGGTGCGGTGTTTATTTGTAGTGTTTTCACTATGTTACTGTATGTGTGCACAACTGCTTTGCACACTGCCTCTGAGATAAGCCTGTCTGTTCGTGCCAAGCTAACAAGGGGGTGAGCAGGGGTTATTTTAGAAGTGTACCCCCTTACCCTGAATAGGAAGAAGGGTCCCTACTTGGACAAAGGTGTAAACCATTGCCAACTAGAGATCCCCATTTATAACAACCCTCTCTAACAGCAACATCGGCTTCAATACCCACATCAACAATATAGACAGCCTTCTTCCGCAGCTTATACAAAACAAGCCCAGAGGAGAAAACAAGGCCCTCAGGGCAAAGACTGAGACAGTGACAGGGTAAAGGCACTGGCTACATTATGGTTTCCCTCAACACAAACTAGGGGTTGAATATCAAGACTATATCAAGACTATATGATTAGTCTCACCCAGTCTGACTCCCCAAGGATCCATCACAGTTCTTGGACGAGTGGCCATGGCTCCATAACAATTGCAAAAAGCAGGGGTGAAAGCGGGCATCCCTGTCGGGTGTCCCTTCCGAGGATTAGTTGTCCCGATACTGCCCTGCCTACTCGCACTCTATCCGTGGGGGCTGCATAAATTAGCTGAACCCAATGAAGATATTGCTCAACCACCCCAATTCTCCAAAGGACCTGCCACATATACGGCCACTCTACTGAGTTGAATGCTTGTTCTATATCCAACAGTGCTATGGCACTATCAATTTCCAGTAGGCTAGGGGCATGCCATACATGTGTCAACCGTCTCAGTTTATTCGTCATATATCTTCTGCGGATGAACCCCACCTGGTCTGAATGGATTGGTTGTGTCATCTTCAGTAGAAGTCATTCTGCCATGATACCACTTAGTATTTTCTTATCAACATTTAGCAGCGATATAGGTCTGTAAGAGCTGGGCAGGCTGGGGTCCTTGTCCTTTTTTAATATCATGGTGGCGAGTGCTTCCCTCATGCAGGATGGTAGAGCACTATTACCCAATGCCTCGTTATAGACTGCTAGGATGCTATCTACCAGGAGAGGAGCGAATTGTCAGTAAAACTCTGCTGGGAGCCCGTCGGAACACAGGCTTTTAGCCGACTTGAGACGACCTATAGCTCTATTTATTTCATCTTTGGTAATCAGGGAGTTCAGAGTCTCCTGGTCCTCGGGCATCAGGCAGGGGAATTCCATCGCATCTAAATAGGTAAGCATCAATCCCTAATCTAGTCCAGAGCGTATTGTGTGCACCGCTCGTAGATGACTCGCCAGGGCTTCGGCTATCACCCGTTGCATGTATACCAATGTCCCATTTTTTGATCGGATCTGCATTATCTGTGCTACAGGTGTTTCCTGCCTCACCAAACATGCCAACAACGCCCTGTTCTATCCCCTTCCCTATATAGCCTCTGCCGATAGGCCACATGAACATTCTTTTCTAATCTGTGGAGATCAGTCATGAGGGCTTCCTTGGCCTCACTCCACTCCTTCAATTTTTGGGGGGCCTTGGAAATCTCGCTCTCCAGTTTACCCAAGTTAGCCTCGTGTGTTGCCACGTTCCGCTCAAATTGGGATCCAACCCCATATGTGGTCTTGATGCAGACTTCTCACATAACCACCTTCATGGCCTCCCATTCAATTGCCCGGCATGAGGTTGACCCCCAGTTCTCCTGAAAATATCGGTTTAGTTCTTCCGAAATCGTAGTAACAAATGGAGGGTCTGTCAGCGCTTTGTTGCTGAGCCACCACAGAGGTATCTTGGGCCTTACCCCTCTACTTCCCAATTCTAACAGGACAGGGTAGTGGTCTGAAAAATATGTGGGCAGGTAAGTTATCCCTCCCACGATCCAACCCAGATCTGTAGAGAGAAACCAGTAATCTAGTCTACTGGAGGTTTTTGTGGAAGGCGTGTAGCATGAAAACTGCTGTGTAGTCGGATGGCGCTCACGCCATAGATCTCACAAGTGCATACCTTGTAGCATGCCTTGTAGTGTGCTAGTCATTTACAGCTTATTGCGGAATCGCGGTGGTTCCTGATCAAGAGAACCATCAATGACACAATTAATATCCCCTGCCAGCATTATTGGTGTTCCCAAATATTGGTGAGGCTGATTCTAAAAGGTCAGTAAAAAAGGAGGCATCAGCGTGATTTTGCGCATATACATTGACAATACATAGTTATGTTCCATCCAACCTCCCATGTAAAAGAACATATCTCCCTTCTGTATCGACAACGTGGTGTATGTGTTGGAACGGAACCCCGGGTGCCACCCATATCAGCGCCCCCCTTACAAACTCAGAATATGAAGTGGCGTACAGTTGCCCCCTCCATGGTTTCCGTAGGCACGCTATAGAATCTCCCCAGAAACGAGTCTCCACAACACAGGCCATTGCTACTTTATATCTTTTCAAATAAGCGAATATACGCCTTCACTTTTCAAAAGCAGCTATGCCTTGAACATTTCATGTGATCAAATTACTCATAGTGGTCACCATAGTTTGCACCCTTCGCCTTCTTGCACAGCATGCTTCCAATCTAGTCTAATGGTCATGATCATTCTCATCCAGGCATTCAGCATTGCAAGTTCTTTAAACTGACTTCTATGGAGGAAGGACCCCTTGAACTGTGTCAAAACATTCCCAACATCTCATCACCCCTTGGGCAATATCACGATTCCCTCCCATTCTGAAAATAACCCAGAGAAGTCATGTAGATGTTGCCCCATTCTTTCTGAACATATCCCCAAACTTATAACCTTATAAGAAGCAAAAGAAACACACTACTACCCAGAACCCTTCGCTCCCACCCTATTTGAAGGTAGTGGCTGGTCGGCTGGTGAGGTGTGAAGACTAGCCTCCAGCTCCTCAGCTAGGTACCTGCCTCTGGGGGGCATGCCCCTGCCATCTATCACAGTTCGTGTGGAAAGCTCCATGCTTAATTGTCCTCATCTCCCCCAATCGCCATCCCTCGGTTTGGTCTTTCCAACTGTCTCAGTTCAGAGGGTACCTCCGGGATAACCACTTTATTTCATGTACCTCCACCCTATACCACCATTAAGGGTCCGTATCTGCGCTCAGGTTACTGTTCATGAGGCGTCCTGGTGATGAGGCTCTTGAGTCCGGGACAATATCGGAGACCTGCAGAGTGCCATCCGGGCAGACCCTGATTCGGCTGGTACATCGGCTTTTGGTACGGTCTTGCGACCGAGTCTGCTGATGTCAGATCCTGGGTTGCCTCTGAGATCCGGATTTCCTTGGTGTCACTGTGAAGGGCACCAGACAGGCTCCGGGGGAGTCTCTGGCATCCAGCCAGTCACTTGCTTCCCCCCTGAGAAGAAAAATAACGCTTTACCTCTACTCTCGACCCTCAGCTTTGCCGGGAATAAGAGACTATATTTAACGTTCAAGTCTCTTATGCATCATTTTACCACAACAAAGGATTGCTATTGTTCTTTTACTCACTGGGTGGAATCTGGGTCAATGGAAATTTGGTGGCCCTTATTTGTCAGCGGGCCCCAGCCACAGGTGAGTTGCAGGATAGAGTCCTGATCAGGAAAGTTGAGGAAACGAGCAATAAGGGCTGGGGGGGGGGGAATAATGCTCTGTGCTCCCTTTTCCCTGTAAAAAACATTGAGAGTTTCTTTGAGGCCAATGCAGCAACCAACCAGTCCTCCAAAAAGAGTTCCGCAGACGGTCGTTCTGCTTTCTCAGGAAATCTGACAAAGCGAAGATTGTTCCTCCGTGACCTTTCTTCCATGTCTTCTAGGGGCACCACACTTTTCTGGGGGCTTATTACCATTTACCTTAGAGTGTGTAGCTCAGTTTGCAGCTTGTCTACCGTCTGCTCAGTGGTAGTGACCCTGTCTGAAACTTTTTTTAGATCACATCGGAGCAAGTCCACATCTCTGGCGACGGAGTCAATTTTTTGTATCATCTCGTCTCTGGTGGTGTGGATAGCCTTGAGCACCTCCATTATGTAAGGGTTTGGTCAGTACTTTGTGCCATCTCGCCTATGCTTGTGGCCAGCATCGTCATCTGTGCCCCTTGGTCCAGCCTGAGCGGTTGCGCATAGTTGGAGATTTTATTTGCCTGAGCTGCCTTGCCACCCTTCTCTTTTACCATGCTTGCGTTTTGGGCGCCTGGGTTTTCTGGGGGATTATTATTACGTAGGGACCAGGGCCAGGTTTCACTTGTTGTGAGCTCTGTTCTGCCTTTCACCTAGTCTTTGCTAGGCAACCTCCACCTCCCCAAGTTGTCGGGCAGTCTTGCTACTTGTTTTAATACAGTACTGCTAAGTTTCCTTTTCCATATCAGGAGGGCGCAATGGTCTCACCCCCGCCAGAGTTGGATAGAGATTTCTCTTTATGGATATAGCTGGTACTGCACAGAACTGTCCCGGAGGGTTTCACCTCCTCCTGCGGTGTGTTGCCCGATGCGTTTTGCATCTATGCACTCAGTCCTCTACAGGTTATGCCGGTTGTTTTATAGGGCTTCCCATACAACTTTAATTTACTATTCTACGTCGAGTTGCCACAACTATCTGGTTACAGTGTCCTCTGTCTTCGGCGTGGCCCTCCAGTGCCTTTAGGTTTTTTGTTTATGTCCCTGGGGAGACGTTCACACTTTGGAGGTTTTGAGTGCCCCTGAGAGGTCCGCCAGCCCAGCCTGCTGCGAGGCCCCCTCCTTCATTCACCATCATGTCTTCTGCTTAATCTCGGTGTCAGCCGCTTCTACTCTCTACCCCTCTAGCATGCCGCACACCATCCTGCGCTGATAGTCTGTATGTTAGGAGGACTTATATCTACATAATAATAATAAACAAGTAAACAATACTAAAACAACTATTAAACTCCACTAACAATAAAGATATATTTCCCACTAAGTATGTGCAACAGTAGGGACAGCGTTCGACACAGAAGAAATAAAAATGTACTAATCCCACTCCAGTGTGTGCAATGGTAGGGAAAGCTTAGGACTCAGAAGGGATAGCATTTACTATTCCTACTCCACTGTGTACAACAGTACAGAAAGCGATGCACTCAGGAAGGGTAACATTTACTATTCCCACTCCATTAAGTGCAACAGTAGGGAAAGCGTAGGACTTAGGAGGGGTAAAATGTACTATTCCCACTCCACTATGTATAACAGATGAAAACACATTAGAATCAGGAGGGTAAAATTTACTATACCCACTCCAGTGTGTGCAACAGTAGGGAAAGCATTGGACTCAGGAGGGGTTACATTTACTATTCCCACTCCAGTAGGTGCAACAGTAGGAAATGCGTTGGACTCAAACGAGGTTAAATTTAATATTCCTACACCAGTCGGTGCAACAGTAGGGAAAGGATTGGACTCAGGAGGAGTAACATCTACTATACCCACTCCACTGTGCACAACAGTATAGAAAGTGATGCACTCAGGAAGGTTACAATTTACTATTACCACTCCCGTGTGTGCAATAGTAGGGAAAACGTTGGACTCAGTAGGGGTTAAATGTAATATTCCTACTCCAGTAAGTGCAACAGTAGGAGAGCGTAGAACTCTGCTGTGTTAATTTATTATTCCCACCCCACTGTGTACAACAGTAGAGAAAGCATTGGAATCAGGAGGGGTAAATGTAATATTCCCACTCCAGTAGGTGCAACAGTAGGCAAAGCGTTGGACTCAAAAGTGGTTACATTTACTATTCCCACACCAATCCTTGCAACAGTAGGGAAAGGATTGGACTCTGGAGGGGGGTAACATTTACTATTCCCACTCCAGTCAGTGTAACAGTTGGTAAAGCGTTAGACACAGAAGGGGTAACATTTTCTATTTCCACTCCATTCACTGGTACAGTACAGAGAGAGTACTTCATTTCAAAGAAAAAACATATTTTAACAACTCTATTCAATACCCCAAAATATAAAATTCTAAATATAAACATTAAATGTCTTCATTTTAACAAAAATGTAAAAAAAAAAACATAAATATTAAATTTTTTAATATTTTTGTCAATTATCACAAATATTGTTAACATAATTAAAATACAACACTTAGATCCTGATTGCGATGTCGGTTGGACCGCCATCAACAAGCTGTCGGTAGCGGTCCAACTGACTGACAGCTCTTCAGTCCGATTGCCGCATTTTCATGCTGGTGCAAACCAAATGGGGAAGATCACCGTCACCAACAGGATCTAATATCCTGTCAGGGTGGCGGTCGGAATTGTAAACCTTGAATGGTGGTGGTGCCGAGGCAGGCACTGCCATCGAGATTACAATATCCCTTTCCGACAGCCTTTTCATCGGCTGGTAGAAACTGACTTTGCGGACCCCAAACAGGGCCTCGTCCATCGTGGACCACTGTAAAGTGGCCAGGGGGCACATGTAGCGCTCCAACGCACACCCTGCACCGTGTGTCATGAAGAATAGCAAAGAATAACATAATTAAAATATGAAATAAGAAAAAATAAGAACATTATTTTTTTTATTTATGATTGCTTAAATAACTTCCCCCATTCCTCTACAAACTAACCAACACACACCTAAAATATAACTTAACAAATGTGACAAGTTCACAATTAAAATAATGATCAATTAAATAATTAATAATAAAGTAATATTTAATTGTCACTTATTTCTTAATTAACATCCCACCTAAAAACCCTATAAACACAACAATCCAAAGCTAACGTAATTAAAAAAAAATCTTCATTGCAAAATGTATATAATTAGTTATCAATAAATAATTATTAATTTTAATTAATTATTACCTAATTTTGATGCATTTACTTCCCACCCTGTACCCTTGCAAATCCAACAGCCCGCACCTGACATATAATTTAAAAAATATCTTAATTAGACAAATTACATAATTATTTGACAATTCAACAATTAATATTAGTTTAAATTCAGTTTTAATTAATTATAATTAATTCACTTTCCTCCCTGTGCCCTAATAAACCCCACAACCCACACCTAAAACATAACTTAAAATATACCTTAATTGCATAACTTACATAATTTATTATCAATGAAATAATTAATCATTAAAAATAAATTAGTCATTAATTAAAATGTATTTACTTTCTACTTTCTACCTTGTACCCCAACAAATTCCACAACCCACACCTAAAACCTAACTTTGAATAATTCAATTACATAGTTAACACAATTAATTATCAAATAATAATTAAAGATCATTAAACACATACTCATTAATTAAATATAATTAATTTACTTCCCACCCTATATCACTACAAACCCCACAACCCATACCTAAAACTTAACTGAACAAATAAATGTATTGCACAATTTACATAATTATCAATTAAATAATAATAAGGATTCAAATGTTACTGATAATTAATTATAATTAAATTACTGTGCACCCTATACCGTTACAAAACCCACAAACCGCCACAGCACAACAAATTACAATAAGCAATTAAATTAAATTTCAAAAAACAAAAAATTCTCAGACTATATTAAAAAAACATTACGAATAAATATACAAGCACTTTCTAACATATACATTTAAAACATATACTAAAATATATCAAAATAATTGATAAATAATATTATTAACAACAATATATTTTTTTTAAAAGGTATTAACATAGATATTTTTAACATCGATATTAAAAACATAGATATTTTTGTGAAGGATATTAACAACAAGGATATTTTTGAAATCAATATTACTTGCCTAGAAAATTGATATTCCTGTCAATGATATACCTGCATCGCGATATTCGTGGATCACAATATTAAAAAATCGTTATTTCTGCATCTCGATATTTTTTATTTAATATTTTGTCCGAACAATGTCTTCCAAACTGTAAATTAGGCCCACAGGGTCCACTCACTTGCGAGGAACCTGCTTTATCAGCTGTTTTGTTGGTCATCTTGAATGGATGTTAACAGCTGGAACTGACCTGCGGAATCCTGTGACTATGCGGGATGTTATGGAGATTGGAGATCACGATTTAGCAGATTGTAGATGGTGGCCTTGGAACTATTAGTGTGCTGTGACCACTCAAGGGACAGCCTGGTTGGTAGGTGACACTGCATTATGTACATAGAAGCTGAATGTCTTCATTAGATTGATAACACACTGATCTGGTTCTTTTTACAGCAAGAGTCATATACCTGTCTCAAGCATTCTCGTAAGTGACTTTTTAATCATTGATAGGGAAACGCAAAGCAATTTCAGTACTTTATTCAATTAATTTCTGTTACTATTTCTTTTACTCATAATCCTTTGAATATGGTAGAAAGTTATCACTCTTGAAGCTTGTAAATAAAGGACAATGGCGCTTTTCGCTAACTGCTCTTTATGAAGCTTTGCATAGGTTAATCATTCCTCTAATGCTACAGTGGTTAATGGTGTAAAATTCTAACTACAAGCTTTGAAAAAAATAAAACCAAAGAAATTAAAAGGTGGAGGGAAGAAGCCTCCTTACAAAATCATATTGAAAATAATGTAATGCAAAGAGATATGAACATATTGCTATGCTGATGCAAACCCTCCTTAAATACTGAAGAATAGACTTAAAATGATCTCCAGTGTTCTTACTAAGAACACTAGTTAAACATGCTAGAATAAAAGGCCAACAATTGAACCTGTAGCTCACTGTTAGGTAATCCAAACTGAATGCATTATCACAGACTCAAGATATACAGGAATTTTATACCAAAATTAATATGAATTTGAACAAATGCCAGGAAGAAATTTGCATTAGTAAGCAGTGCAAATTTGATATAGGAATTAGAGATTTGGAATGTGGAAGGATGTATACTTTCCTTCAAAAATATAAATATTTGTACTGATGTGGCTAATTGATTGAACAGACTTTGGGCCTGATTTAGAGTTAGACAGATGGGTTACTCCATCAGAAACATAATGGAAATGTGGTCCACCATTTTGCCAGTGCCATAGGCTATAATGCATTTGTTTTAAGGCGGACGGGATATCTGTCACTTTTGTAACAGAGTAACCCATCCACCAAACTCTATATCAGGCCCCTTGTATTAAGGTCTGATGCACCAGTTTTGTCTGAAGAAAAAGGGTGAAGTCAATGTAGGAGGCTAAGATCAAACAACAAAGAACAGGTACCCCCGAAAGCAATATGAGTACCAACTAAAGGATGACAATAACAGAGAAGATGTCCTCATTAAACTATTTACAGTTTACTAAGAGCTATCATTCTGTCCAAGTACAAACATTTTTGTTGTATAAATATATCTTTACAGTTTGAATGAATCAGTAAAAAGCAATTTGTCAATTCATTAGATGCTGGATCTAGGATAAATGCTCAAAACATTAAAGTGCAGTGAATGTAGACCTTGAAACTGATTCTTTTTCCTGATGAATGTGTTTATAATCAACTTGCAAGAGAACAGGTCATATAATAGAGATCTTTTTGTAGAGGGGCTTTTATGCTAGTCTTTGAAAAATGAAAATTGGGATGAGGAATATAGGGCACGGTTGCGATTTGACGACCCACTGGCACTGATTCTGGCTGGTGTCACGCACTTCAGTGCAGCTGAGGATTTATAGGTGCCACCCAACATGATCTTCAGCCTGCGGTGGGGCCGGAACGTGGTACTGTAGCCATGAACTGTTGGGTAGATAGTTTCAGCTTTGGGGAGCCCATTAAGATCATGCAGTGGCTGGTGACTGTGGCTGTCTGAAACAGGGGACCCTGAGCAACGCCCTGGCAGGGTAACCCCGAATGAACAGTGAATCGCAACAAAGGTGTGGTGAATGAACCCCTGAAGGAAGTGTGACTGTTTGGACTAGACTGCACCCTCTTGGTACCCCATGGTGGCGGTGGAAGTGAATGGCCCCATGATATGACCGTCCCTGTGGCGCTCTGATTTGTGCCACTAACCACCCTGGCTATTGACATTCTGGAAAATTCCTAGGTGCTACGGTTTTCTGTATTGTGTCATATACACAGTTTTTTTCTTTTTAGTATTCTTGCTGTGATTTTGCTGCCCCCTGAACAGGTGCGCTGTGGGGTACTGCTTCCTTTTCTAGCTGGATGGACTCTGATCTAGCTAGTAGGTTATAGTGTGGAGCGCAGTGACTGGATCTTCTTTGGGCCTGTGATGCTATTGGGAGATGTGATACCAATAGCACAGGGTAGAAAGGCTTGAAAAACATACACCACAAAGTCATCAAGCCCCAGCCCAGTAAAGATTCTGCGGATGGGAGCCATAGGGGCAGAGGAGATCACACTGGTGTTAGATCGCCTATTGTTGAGCACACCTATAACATTTTTATGGCCATTAAAGACACCAAAAATACGCTTAAAGCTGAGATTGACTCAGTGGCTCTTAAGGTCAGAGTAATCAGAGTGGTCAGAGCAGATCATCAAAAGATGGCTGAACGGGGCGTGGTTTGGACGCCGGCTAAGATGGCCACCTGAGCTCGGAGCTCCGCCACACTGAGACGGATTCCCTTTCAATCTCGGCGGTTTCAGTGTCGTTCCAGGGATTCCCTTTGCAGCCCCGGGAGCGGAACATGGCGTGCGACCGGTGAGACCTGAATAAACGACTTTTCTGCCTGATATGCTTCGTTTTGCCGTGATGAATCGGCGCCTCAGCGCGTCCGCCATTTTGAGACATACGCGACGCTCGTCTGAGGTGAACTGTACACTTGTCCTCTATCTCTCCACTCAGCAATGATGCTCTAAACCTGTTTTTCGTTTTTCATGCACATAATATGCTCCTGTTTTACTTCAACTGTGGCTCCTCTCCCTGTCACTTTTAAATAATAGCAAACGCGCACCAGCCCAGCCGTTAATGCTATGGGGCAGATGTGCTTACAGTTGGCCTATTAGAGAATAATTTTCTCAGAATCAGTTTCTCAGAATCCTTCAGAAGTGAACCACGTGTGACCAATATATTATTCAAGGAATCCGGCACTGCAGTAAAGCGTCTTTGAGGAGATCTCAGGTTGCTCTGTCTGGCGCAATCTTATCTAATGGTTTTACGACTGCCGGTTTATGTCAAAGGGCGAAATTGTGTTAGCATATTATGGACTTGCAGTTTTTATAATACGCGCTTGAGTGGTATGTTCTTGTACATCACTCGCCGCACTATCCACGACAGCGGCAAATGGTATATTTTGAGCAATTGTCTATGGATTTCACGAGAGGCCATTATAAATTATAAATGTTAAATTAAATTTCAAGGGTCATTTTGAAACCAACTGAAGACTTGTATGTGATTTATATGTGAAGTATCCAGTGGAGTAGTGATCTTTTGGCCCCTCACCAGAAGTGTGACTTTGCTGTTAATTAAGACGATCACTTGAGCCTGGAGCCTGGGGCACTGCTGCGCTGTAGTAATCTTTTATTGCTCACGGTGTTTCCTGCGCTTCTTCGTCGCACCCTTTGGTAGCTCCTGTGCTTGGAATACGATTTGCTCCTGTAGTCTGGTCTTTACTCAGTCCACTGTTTGGAAACTCAGGTCTCTATGGGCAAATTACGCAATCCAAAATTTGTTTTTGTGCTCTCAAAGTGTCCTCCTGTGACCCCTTCTTCCTCTTCCTTAGCAGCAGACTCCTCTTCCACCACAGACCAAATGGCGGTAGCAGCTCCCAACCGTCCTTCTTCGTCACAGCCGACTCTCAACAAAGCTTCTCCTCCTACCACGTCATCAAAGCGCTTGAAACAAGACTCTCCTCCCCTAGATAAGTCGCCATCTCCTATATCTATGGAATTATTGCTGGAGGAGATACGCGCTTTACGTCCGTTCGTAGAGGAGACCAACACTAAAATGCAGCTTTTTGAAGCAAAGTGGTCAACTATGGAAAATCGTGTGACATCCATGGAGCAGCAGGTAACAGACATCCATACTAACTCTCAACGTATTTCTTCACTAGAAAAATCTGTTATTGCCCTCCAACAACATACGGAGGATTTAGAAAACAGAAATAGAAGGAATAATCTACGCATTTATGGTCTGCCGGAGTCTTTGGAAGGTGATGATCCTGTCTCGTTTTTCTCCTCTTTCCTTCTGAAACTTTTGGACCTCCCTGCCACCACTTCTTTAAGTATCCAACGAGCTCATAGACTTGGTCCTCGTTTATTGTCATCAACTAAGCCGCGAGGAGTCATCATTCTGTTTCTGAAGTTCACTGATCTCCTTCTAGTTCTTTCTGCAGCTAGGTCCAAACGCCAAGTTTCCTGGTTGGGCCAGAGGGTATTTCTTGCTCAGGATGTTTCTAATGCTACTGCTACAAGAAGGAAAGAGTTTTTGAATCTTCGTGCTCCTCTGCGCTCTCTTGGTGCCAGGTATGGTTTGTTTCACCCTTGCCTCTTCAAAGTTACCCATCAAAATCAAACATGGACTTTTCATGATCCTGCTGAACTCAAAAACTTCATTCATATTCAGACTAATGCTGGCATGGATACCTCCACTCCTGCTCATGGCTGACCATTTAATTTTCCTTTTTTCTTGCAGGTTCATTCAGTTACCAGTCTCGCATTAGCCTCCGCGGGTTATAGTGTTGGTTTGTTGTGGATATGACATGTTCCCAAATCCACCCTTGTTAATATGCTCAATTGTTAATATGCTCAACTGTTTGCTGGGTTGTTTTTCATTTTCTGTGCACTTTTGTTTCTTTTTTCATAATATGTTTCCTTTATTATGTGTTTAATACTTATCTTATTCACCTAGATCGTCTGGTGTACTCCCCTCCGTCCCATATGGTTTGTCCTCCTCGTCCACCGTCTTGGTGCGGCTGGATCTCCTGATGCCGGGAGGTCATTCTTGTCGAATCCTCCCACAACCCCGTTCTCCTTTCTATGTCCCCTTCAGGTATGTTATTCTCAGTCATCCTTTTTGGATATGTACTGTCTCTTCTTGTACTTCTTTCTCCTCACCCTTCCCTTCCTCTCCCTTCTCTTTTGTCTCATTTGTTATTTATTTTTGTCTCCCCTTTGTTCGTATTATTATTCTACTCTTTCACTCTTTCAATAGTCTATTTTTTATTTTTCCTTTCCTTTCCTCTTGGAACCTTCCTTTTTTCGTGCCTCTTTCTTTTTTCACTTCTTGGCATTTTTTACTCTTCATATGTTGTTGTACTCTTTGTTTCTATTAATGTTCCCCAATTTTTAAATTCAGAGTGATTTCCTGGAATGTAAAAGGTTTTATTAATCCCATTAAGCGTCAGAGAGTTCTCTCCCACTTAGCTTCGTATTCCCCTGATATAGTTCTTTTACAAGAGACTCATCTCACTGAAGCTGAGTCCCTCAAGTTAAAACGAGGATGGGTAGGTATGGTCTTATTCTCTCCTTCTACCAATAAAAAGAATGGTGTTGCTATTTTATGTCACAAAAGATTAAAGTGTAAAGTTTTGTCACAAGAAACGGATGCTGATGGTAGATGGATACTAGTTAAGTTACTAATGAATTCTGTCCCTCTTACTGTGTTTAATGTTTATGGTCCCACTCAACCTGATTTACTTTTCTGGCCCTCAATTACGAACACATGTTTTCAACATAGAAATGATTCTTTCATCCTTGGCGGTGATTGTAACCAGATTGTAGATCCCTTTCTTGATCGTAAATCAACTGTCCGATTTATACCTCATAGGCCCCACAAACAATTTCTAGACACTATTTCTCAAGTACATCTCACTGACTCTTGGAGACTTTCTCACCCTGACACCCTTGACTATTCCTTCTTCTCTCCTCCTCATGCATCTTTTTCTCACCTTGATTAAATTTTTCTTTCTCCCTCTCTATCTCAAAACCTTTTATCTTCCTCTATTGAACCCATAGTCATTTCAGACCATGCCCCCATTGTGACGGACCTTGACTTGCTTCCTCCGCGTCCCAAGCCTTCTCGCTGGCGCTTCAATAATTCTCTTCTTATCGATCCCTCTTTCTCCTCTTCTTTTCGTTCTTTTGCTATCAATTTCTTCTCGCTTAATGAAGATCCTAGCATTTCTCCCCATCTTCTCTGGGACTCTTTCAAAGCCACTGCGCGCGGATTTATTATTGACTTTGTTTCCAAGAAGAAGAGACGGTTTCTTCAGAAGCGGAAAGATATACTAGCTCATATTAAATCTTTGGAGCATGAGTTCTATATTTCTCCTAATAATAATGTTTCTCCGGACCTTATTCGAACCAAGTTAGAATTCAATAAAATCACGACTGATAATGCTTCCTCGGTACTTCTTCGCAGTAGCGCTCGTTAATATGGTGGTCGCAATAAGTCAGGGAAGCTCTTAGCTAACTATCTTAAGTCGCGCAAGGAATGCTCCCTTATTGAATCTATTCACTCTATAGACAATGTTTTATTACATAAAGATCAGGACATTCTGGACCAATTTCAGTTATTTTATCGCGCTCTTTATACACCAGAGAATCCTCCCACTCCTCCTCTTATTCAAGCCTATTTTGACAAACTTCCCAAACCCCCGACTCCCCATCTTAATTTTTCAGATCTTGAAGTTGAACTTTCTTTGCATGAACTTTCTACTGCTTTGACCACTCTCACCAAAGGCAAGACGCCGGGCCCGATGGATTTTCAGTTGAATTTTACTTACATTTCTCTGACCTTTTACTTCTCAGACATCTGACTCTTTTTCAATCGTTCTATTTATCGGGTAAGGCGGAGGGTACGTTTCAGGAGGCCACCATTTGTCTTATTCCTAAGGACGGTCGCGACCCCAAATTCTGCAAGAATTATCGGCCGATCTCTTTAATAAATGTAGACTATAAGTTATTTGCTAAAGTACTTGCTTTGCGTTTAGATCCCCTCATGCCCCATCTAATTGGTAAAGAGCAGTGTGGATTTGTTAAAGGGCAGCTCACTTCTGATAATTCTCGCCTTTTCCTTAATGTTCTGAACAAAGTTCCTTCTCTCTCCGTACCTTTAGCTGCTATCTCTGCTGACGCAGAGAAAGCCTTTGACAGAGTTGATTGGTCTTTCTTATTCGCCTCACTGCGTTGGCATGGTTTTGGCCCCCATTTTATTTCTCTTATTTCTTTGCTGTATTCTGCCCCTAAAGCTTCGGTTCTGGTCAATGGTCGGGTCTCCTCGTATTTTCCTCTTCAACGGGGCATTCGTCAAGGCTGTCCTCTATCTCCACTTCTTTTTGTTCTAGCTCTTGAACCCTTTTTGTCTTCTATTCGCAACAATGATTCCATTTTGGGTTTTCCTTATGGGGATAGTCAATTGAAACTTTCTGCCTATGCAGACGATATTCTTTTATTCATCTCTGCTCCTGAAACTTCTATCCTTTCTTTATTGTCTGAAATTGACTCATTTTCACAGGTTTCGGGATATAAGATTAATTCAGATAAAACTGAAATTCTCCCTCTTACTAAGTTTTGCCTCCCCCATCTCTTTTCCTCTACCGGATTTGCTTGGAACAGTTCGAAAATTAAATACTTAGGTGTCTGGTTTTCCAATTCTATTTCCTCTTCAATTAATCTGAACATGTCTGCGGTATTATCTCGAATTGAGCAATTATTCTCTTCCTGGAACCCTTTGTTTCTCTCTTGGTTTGGACGAATGGACTCAATCAAGATGATGATAGCACCCATTTTATTGTACCTCTTCTCCATGTTGCCCATTCATATCCCTGCAATGTACTTTAAACAAATTGATTCTTGTATATCTAAATTCCTTTGGAACAACAAGAAGTCTAGAATCTCCCTTACAATGCTTCGTAAATGCAAATTTAATGGAGGTGTCAACTTCCCAGACTTTCGTCTTTATCACAAGTCCTTCTCTCTCCGTCAAGCATCTAGATGGCTTACGTCTGCCAATTCTCCTTTCACTCCTCTTTGGCTTCATATCGAACAGACATTGTTGTTACCCTTTTCTCTTGAGGAAATTACACGTTTTTCTGCTAAGACTGCTCATACGTCCCTTCCTTTATTTAAATATACTTCTTCTCTTCTGAAACCTCTTCTCAATCCTATGCCTATTACTCGCGAATCCTTTTTGAACTCCACTATCTGGTATAATTCGCTTATACTTATAAATAATAGACCCATCTTCTGGGTCTCTGGCCATTTGCAGCACCGGCATCAGCAGTGAAGCGACGGCGATCACCTGGGCTCTCTCTCCCTCGCCGCCTTTCGCCATCAGAGGTTGCCACAGGGGGAGACTACAGTCCCCAGCAGCCCCCTCTTGCACCGCCCATTTCCGGCGGAAAGCGCGCCCGGAGGCGCTACTTCAGCAGCGGCTCCCTCGGTGGAGCGGGGGGTCTCTGGCCATTTGCAGCACCGGCATCAGCAGTGAAGCGACGGCGATCACCTGGGCTCTCTCTCCCTCGCCGCCTTTCGCCATCAGAGGTTGCCACAGGGGGAGACTACAGTCCCCAGCAGCCCCCTCTTGCACCGCCCATTTCTGGCGGAAAGCGCGCCCGGAGGCGCTACTTCAGCAGCGGCTCCCTCGGTGGAGCGGGGGGTCTCTGGCCATTTGCAGCACCGGCATCAGCAGTGAAGCGACGGCGATCACCTGGGCTCTCTCTCCCTCGCCGCCTTTCGCCATCAGAGGTTGCCACAGGGGGAGACTACAGTCCCCAGCAGCCCCCTCTTGCACCGCCCATTTCCGGCGGAAAGCGCGCCCGGAGGCGCTACTTCAGCAGCGGCTCCCTCAGCGTCGCGGGACGCGCGCGGGGGCGTCGCCGGGCTGAGCCCGGGCAGAGGGCGGGCCGTCTGTGGCCATCCGAGGCCGAAGGAGGCCGGGCTGGGCCACGGACTTTGGGCCATACATTTTAGGCTCTGGACTTGCAAGTAAGATATCATATAGACTAGCGGTGTATGTTTGTAGTCTCAGCTGGGTGTATCGTTTGCATTACAGTGTATACTACCTGGTGAAGACATTGTTGCTTAATTTATCTATAGTTAGTAGCAGCTGTCCACTTCATGTCTAAGCCTAGGTCTGTAAAACTAGCCGCCACAAATGATATTAGGACAATGGATAACTATCTTGTCAAAGTGGTAAATAAGATTAATAAAGACAGGAGACATTCATTTGGCAGATTGAGTCCAGAAACGTCACCAAAAAGGTCAACCACGCCCACTACTCCAATGCTCCCCTTAGATAGTGGCTGTGTTAACACTAACAATGTTGATGTAAATAATGACCTGGCTACTTTAGTAAGCACTGAAGAGCGTGTAACCTCAAATGACCCTGGTCCCAGCCAGAGTCCGGCCATTTGTCTAAAGGTTATTTCTACCCCATCTCCCGTGCGGAGAACGGTGCGTGCATGCAGGAAGGTTCCGGTCAAGAGAGCGGTGACCCGAAAGCCTAAAAAACAAGGTCCAGCCCCATTAAGCAGGGGGGTTACCCCAGAGTCTTTAACTAGTGTTTCAGAGCCCATTAATAATGCTGAGAGAAGTACTCTTCACCCAGCACACATAGAACACCTGGTATCTATCCTACAGTCCAAACTAGAGGCTCTGATTAGCCCACTGTTGGTGAAGCTAGATTTAGTTTCACTAGAGGTTACCAGATTGAAAGGTCTCCTAGATTCTCATTTGAATCGGCCTTCCTCCCTGACGACCCCTCAACCTGGTCCATCGGGCTCCATGGGCCATAGTTTATTGGAACCCGTATTATACACTACTGTTAACATCAGGGAGGGCGGTCCTGGGGGTAGTAGTCAGGCACCTCGGGCTGTAAATGCTTTGATTACCACCCCACCTTTACAACCATCAGTGGGTACCCTACCTGCATTAGCACCTACCTCACGACAATCACACATAGCACAAAAAAGCTACCAGAAGAACTTAGTAGAGGGAGAAGCTACTGGGAGCATTAAACCCAGGAGGAATAATGTTGTCAACCTCCCACCACAGTGTGTTCCATACACAGTGGTATTAACTAATGTTCCTGAGGTTGACTCCTGCATGTCTAACTCTAGGCTGGAAACCCATGATGCTCTGAAAAATAAAACACTTGCTTGGCTGAATAAGAATTGTGGTTTTCCGCTGGCTTTTTCAAATGACTTAATATCCACTCGTAGAGTAGGTTGGATTGGTAATGGTAGGAAAAACATAAGAGGGGATTGCATCATTGTTAATTTTAAATATCCACAACATGTTGCTACTGTCCTCCTAAGAGCTGCCTCTCTACCCATCCAGGATAATTCAGTTTGTGTTAGACCTCTTGGATATTTTTATAGTCATCTGACCAGCACCCAACTACGATTACCCCAACAGCCAGAGCATCTTGGATATGGTCCAATAAGGGGAATGGCTAGTCGTCTTTCTAATATGCCTGTGAATGTATCTGTGTACCAAAATGGTGGGGATTCTTATGGTCATCAACCAGTGAACAGGCAGATGGACAACATTCTTCCCCTTTATAATCGCTACACTGCTTTATCCTCATTGGAGGAAAATGATTGACTTTCCGATGTCACGAGGAAGCCTACCCAGTTACCAGCCTCATTTCTCAAAATAGCCACCTGGAACATTGCTGGCATAAAGAACAAAATTGGGAACCCGGAATGGCTATTGACACTCAAAGCCTTTGATATCATTGCTTTACAAGAGACCTGGGATTTGACGAATAGTTTTTCCATGGATGGCTATAGCCACTTTTGTATCCCAGCTATCAGCAGTGTGGCAGGACGACCTAAGGGGGGCCTTTGAGCTTATTTAAATTGGACATAAAAGGTAAATTTACTCAATGTTCATCTGGCTCGGAAAATTGTCTGATCGTTGAACTTGTTTCGCAAGAAAAGGCCAAGATCCTTTTTATTAATTTTTATAACTCTCATGCTAACGATTGTACCAGTCAAAATTTAGAAGTACTGGACAAATTCCTGTCAGTCTATAGTACCAATGTACATACTTTTGAATTAATATTATTAGGGGATTTTAACATACACCCATGTTCCCTACCATGCATTAGTCAGGATGTTGATGCTCCCCCCTCTCCTCCTTAACGCATTTAGAACATACTAGGCGTGGTGAACTTCTTGAAATCTTCCTAGCAAGATGGAATTTATATGAATCAGGCTGTGGGGACGGGAAAAATAGATCCCCTACTTTTAACCCCTTGAGTGCCCCGCCCTTTCCCCGCCCTGTGCCGGCCCTTTCATTAGCGGGCGGGGTTCATGACGAGATAGTCTCGTCATGGGCACAGAACAACCGCGGCCCATGACGAGACCATCTCGTCATGGGCACTCAAGAGGTTAAAGGAAAAGACATGGGTACCATTATAGATTATATTTTTTTGACTTCTTTTTTGTTAAGTAATGTGATTAAATATTATACAGAGGTATCAGTTTTTAGTGACCATAATCCTGTTCTTTTAGAACTGATGCTTGCAGATGTAATCTCCCTAAAATCAGTTAAAGATAGAGGGGGAGTAAATCTTATGGTAAAAGACCAAAATCGTAGGTTGAAATGGACAAAAATAGTCCCTGAAACTTTTTTACAGGAGGTTTTGTCTAGGACCGAGGACGAAGTTGCAATATGTTTAACAAATAGAACCCAGTGCAACAAGGTCATAGCAGCCTTTGATTACATTTGCATAGAAATTGATCGTAGCCTCCAGAATAAATCCAGCTCGAAGGTGTTAGTGGGTAAAAGATGGTTCGACAAGAAATGCTCAAAGGCTCACGGTGACCTACTTAAAGCCCTGAAAGCCACTCCCAAAATCCGTGCGGAGATAGTGAGTGCAAGGTCTGTATATAAAAAAACAATTCTAGAAAGAAAGAGGGTTTTGAAAGATAATGCTTTAGCGCAACTTCTAGAACCAGAAACACTAAAAAATAGTGGTCTATTCTGGAAAATAATAAATCAGCCACTTTTCTTAGAGGACTCAAATACCCCTCTAGAGGCAAATATTCCTGATGAGGGCTGGATTAAACACTTTAGCGAGATATATACAGAATCTAACAGCACTGTTATTATCGCTGCCCCCACAGAAGCGGATGATGGGGAACTGAGTACTGCTAAGGCCACTGTCACCTTTGTACCAGCAGAAGTGGAACGGGCAATAGATTTGACCCCGAAAAACAAAGCTCCAGGCCCCGATGGGGTTCCAGGGGACGTTTTTAAATATGCACCTAAGTTTTGGTCTAAAATTTTATGTAATGTTTTTAACGTCCTTATAACGGACAAAATCCCGGATTCATGGAAAAAATCCATTATTATACCGGTCTTCAAAAAGGGAAACAGGCAAGACCCATCCTGTTACAGACCGATTTCTTTAATCGATTCATCGGTGAAAATACTGGGTAGGGTCATTTTATCAAGACTGAATGATTGATTAATTGAGAAAGGGGTATTATCTAATGTTCAGTACGGTTTTAGACCTAAAAGGAGCACAATTGATCAAGGTCTCAATTTGCACTTACTGGTTGAAAAATACACGAGGGCTAGGGAGGGGTCCATGTACCTGGGGTTCATGGACCTCTCGTCTGCCTTCGACCTTGTAAATCGCTCTAAGCTGTGGAATATTCTGCTTAACATAGGCTTGGACAGGGCTCTTGTTTGTCTCTTAGCTGACCTTCATTCTGATCTAATAGCTGCGGTCAGAGTTACTTCGGTAGGGCGTTGTACAAGTAATTTTAAGTCAGAAAGAGGGGTGAGGCAGGGGTGCATTTTGGCACCCCTCCTTTTTACTGTTTACATAAATGCCCTGGAACCTTCCCTAAAAGAGTCATCTCTTGATGTTCCGCGTATAGGTGAACTTGGTATTCCAGTTCTCCTATACGCGGACGATGCTGTTTTGCTCTCCCGTACTGGTGTGGGTCTTCAACGGCTATTGGATGCTTTTGAAGTCTTTATGGGTACTCTGGACTTAAAGATTAATGTCAAAAAGTCCCAAATCATGATAATGGGCAAGGGAAAAAATAATAAGTTAATAAAAACATTTACATGTGGGAAACAAGAGCTCTGCAGAGTAGCCACTTTCCCCTATTTAGGGATAACTTTTGATGAGAGAGGTACCTGGGGTCCCCATATAAAAAATAGAAATATTGCTCTCGCCAGATCTTCTTCTGCCCTCCAGAGTTTTATTAAAAAATTGGGAGCAAGACCAATAGTTACTCTGCTAAAAATTTATAAAGCCAAAAGCCTGGCCATTGCTACATATGGCAGTGCTATTTGGGGCAATTGTTCCATGGAAAGTATGCAGATTACTGAAAATAAATTTTTAAGATCAGTCCTTTCCGTTCCTCAGTCAACTTCTACATACATTGTTCATTCTGAACTTGGCATGGGATACATCTCAGACCTGATTAAAGTGGCCCCTGTCCTTGCCTGGCTTAGGATCTGGCTGAATCAAGAAATTCCCCTTAACCATACCATTCTAAAAGACTGTTTGCAGCTAGACAGGGTAAGTAAAATACCGTGGCTAGCCTATATTAAAAACAGTCTTTTTAAGATAGGGAGACCAGATCTCTTTTTATCCCTGTCCACAATAACTGTGAAAGACATAGTCCTGATTAAAGGCTTGATGGGAGATATGTTACGACTAGATAGGGAACAAGTAGAACTTGAGAAACCAACGGTAAGGTCGGGTATTATTCTGTGTACTCATGTTGGCCCGGAACCATACTTAACTATTGTTAACTTGCCTTATCATCGCTTCCTCTTAACTCGTTTTCGGTTGAATCTGATCCATTTATCTTTGGGTCACTTTCCGACTTGGTGTTCTCCCGAAAACGCTTTGCCGTGTAAGTGTGACAACTTCTCGATTCAGAACACATTGCATTTTTTGATGTTCTGTGATCACTTCACGGCCTTAAGAAGGAAATATTTGATTCCGATCCTCAAGGAGGCTGGGTTCATACAGGTCAAGCCAGCACTTTTGTTTCTCCAGCTATTACAGACCCCAAGGATAATATCCCATGTTGTAAATTTTCTAGTGGGGGCTATTAGGGTTAAGAAAAGGTTGTTGTTTGACAATCCTGTGAATTTGGGTCTCTAAACAAGATGAACTGTATAGTGCCCTTTGATAATGGTTATTCCATGAATATTTTTTACACTGATGATTTTATGCAAGTGATGTGTATAGCTTGTTTTATTTTAACTGACCTCTTCTTAATGTTTCTTTAGGATTGGATTTTATAGAAAGTATATATTTTTTGTATTATTCATATGTAAATAGTAAATGTATGTATATATATCATGAATTTATTCTGTATTAATTACGTTTTTGATCGAGTGTATATATATTGTTCCTCTGTCTTTTTATGATATTGATTTATCGAAATAAAGTATTATGACTGACTGACTGACCCATCTTCTGGAAGTCTTGGAGGTCCAAGGGCATCATATGGGTTAATCAGCTTTTTGATGGAATGTCTCCCTGCTCCTCTCTCCAATTTCAGACTTCCTTTCATTGTCCTCGTTCCTTTTTGCTAAAATTTCTCACTCTGATGACAGTCATTCTGGACCTCTTTTATTCTCTTCCCTCTTCCCCCTCTTCTTCTGTTTCCCAAACTCCTCTTCTTAAAATCCTTTTTATTCTTCCTAAGGCCTCTCTCATTTATAAATTATTTTCATCCCCTAACCCAGATCGTCTTAAATCTAAAGTGGAATTATCTTGGGAGGCGTATTTGAGTTGTGTTTGGTCCATTGCTCAGTGGGACAGGCTTTGGTCTAGATCTTTGAAAATTTCTCGTTCTGCTTCTCTCACTCAATCTTTATTCTACCTATATCACCGACTATATTTTACTCCGCTTTCTCTAGCCCGTTTTTCTTCCTCCTCTGATTCTAATTGTTGGACATGTTCTTCTCCTGATGCTGATCTTATTCATCTCTTGTTTCTTTGCCCTTCTGTCTCTCAATTCTGGGATGCTGTTTGGTTATAGATCTCTCGTGTTTTCGTACTCTCATCTTCGTATTCTATACCTATTGTTTTTCTTGGCAGCCTATCTGACTCTTTCGACCTTCCTCTACACTCTCATGGTCTCTTTGATCTTATACTTGCCCTTACCTTTCAGCATATTACTTCTAATTGGAAATCCCTTACAAAGCTTTCCATACGCTGTTGGTGGAAGTCTTTATGTCACTTTCACAGATTGGACATTGCTTTTGCTTCCTCCTGTAACCCCACTCATAATAGGGATCTATTCTGGTTATCTCTCACCTCATACTTAGTTTGGGTGACCAAGAAGGCCATGTTACGTATTACTTCCGAAAATTTTAGGCCGCCTTGAGGAGATTACTCCTTTTTCTCCTATATTAAAGTGTTGAATTTCTTTATTATTATTATCTCTTTTTTAACTTGAGTTATTGATTGCCATTTTGTATGCAACAACCTTTTTATTGTCTACTGTTATTCCTTCATATTGCAATGTTAGCATTTTCTTCCCCTTTTTATTTATTTATTTGTCTTCACTTCCATTTCTTTCCCTTTCCTCTATGCCCTAAAAATCTCTACAAAATGCTTTTGCTTTTTATCTATAGGATATTAGCTTGTTCGATGTTATTTAATTCCTGTTTTGTTTAACCTAGCTGTACTGGCTGATGTCTTTTGTATTCCAATACTTTTAATAAAGCTTTCAAACATCAAAAGATGGCTGAACAAATATCAGAAAAGGAATCAGTTCTGGCAAATATGCGATGGTCTGTAATTGAACTGCAATCAAGTGCCAGATCATGACCTTAGAGCCATGAATATTGACTGACAGAATGGTAGATACAGAAGGCCCACTAGAACCAACAATGTGCGCCTAGTTGGTGTGCCAGAAGGGACGCAGGGCCCTAGTATTAAACTGTTGGTGGAAGAATGGCTTTCTCAAACAGTTGTGCAAGGGACTTTCTCAACACTGAACGTGCCCGTTGGGGTCCCTGGGACCCATCACTGCCAGGTGCTTCTCCTCGATCAATTGTGGCTCATCTACTGACTTTCAAAGTCAGAAACACTGTTCTGCAGATATCACGGTCCTATAAGCTCTGGCTGATAGAGGGTATTATTGTTTGTATCCTCCAGATTACGCTAACAGCGTGCTAAACGTATGAGCTGCCTGTATCCCAGTTTCAAAGGCCATTCACCAGCTCAATTTTAAATTTGCATTATTTTACCAGCCAAAACTTTGTATTATACACAATGACAGATAATATTTCTTTTACATTAGCTACTGAGGTCTGGTCCTAGCTTGAGGATCAGGGGCATCCCACGCCACAGGACATGAAAGCCTCACAAAAGACAGGATAGCAAGGAAAGTGCAGTAAAGGAAGATCCATGTAGTACAGGGTCTGCTAAGTCAATGAGGCAGTAGGCCGACTTTGAATGTGCCCAAATGAGTGTGGCCCTCAAAGAGTGGAGGACTTTGCTGGGGTCCAATAAATGGATACATTAGTTGCAGACACAGATGGGAATATCTTCAGGCCATAGGTTCTGAGCAGGAGATTTAAGACAAAGGAACACCGATAATGGCTCCAATGGCCAAGGACACCATAATTGAAAGAGTTGGGTTGTAAGTGGATTATAAGCTTACACTAATGGATGCCTTGTGACAGACAATTTAGCTGTTATTCTACCTGTTAAAGGGGGTGACCGAATTTAGTTTTTAAGGGCCACTCCTGGAGGAAACACTGTTATAACATTTTGCTCTCCCCAAGCAGAGTGATTTGTTGGGTCCGTACAGACATGGTTATACTGTTTATTGTTTCCATAGTTATGATGGGGACTCTCTTGTTGTAGGCACCATCAGTGTGGGAGTTGGGAAATGTCTCATTGGCTCCAGTTTGCAAAAGGCTGTGGAATATATGGGGACATGACACAGGATCATGGGCAGGCAGGTTGTGAAAAGTCATCAGGCACAGGGGGAGACCTCATCCACATAATTGATGCCTGGTAGCAGAAAGCAGTTTTATTTTGCAATTTTACCGTGGAAGTGCATGGCATTAGGTCGGCTGCCAAGAGACATCAGACATATGCTTATCTTACATGTACACAAGTGGACACATTATGATTAAACCACTTAGGATATATAGGACAAGGCTGTCAGAGACATGATTTCACTGCTAACTGTAATATATGTTCGTTAGCCTTAAATAAATGCACTAAGATCAATTGTTGAAACAGATAAATATGCCATATCAGATTATTGATTGTGTTTAAGAGCTCTTACATAGTAGTTGCATTACAATGCCTGTGTTGCTTATTGTATGGTAAAAGCAGTATACTCTATTTACGATTCAGAATCTCTGGAAATATTGGTACCGTCTGAAGGAGTGAAGTGAAATATGTGGTATCTTTACATTATGAAGAATACTGCAAAGGTGACCCCTCATTACCTAGATTTGCTGGTATATGTTACCAAAGGAAAACTCTGAGAGGTGGAAACAGAATTAAAAGTGTGAGTAAAAAGATCATAATTGAACTGGGTGGCCAATAGGTCAAGATGTGCAGGAGGAATTGTCATATTATCTTATCAGTTAAGTGGTACCAACACACAATAAAAATGGCACTTCGATGGAGCTCCTCAATGGAGTGGATATTATATCTGTGACCCGACAGATATGCATTTTTATTAGACGTATGGAGATGCATTGCAATATTTATGTGATACATCAATACATATGCAGTAAATAACTTTTAAACTAATTTTGTGTATGTATTAATGTGCTGAAGTTCATCTAAAGCTGGTAGCATAATACATAACGATGACCTGCACACTTCTTTGTACTATGCTATTTGTAGCAATATTTTTTGTGGCTATGGATTATCCACACATTGTTCTTAATAATTAATCTCTACTAAAACTAGTAAAAGGAAATTGATACATAGTGAATATAAACAAATCCTTATTTGAATTTATAGCGGCTCGCATAATGGGATAGGTGTTGAATTTTGTAAAAGTATACAAATTGACTTTATATCACCTAGTATATCAATGTATTTGTATTGATAGTATGACATTTATATGGTTATATAGAAGGGGGTTTTATGACTGTTTACCCCAGGACTAAATATATAATATTTTCATAAACTATGGCAATGATGGTACTCAATGTGTGTATATACCAATGTGAAGCATTGTGGGTTATACAGTCCGTAGTGTGCAACTTATTCTTTTATCGTACATTACAGGTGTAACATTTTTGAATTGGTACTATTGATTTCTATTGGTGGATGGCTAAGTATATCAATAGTTATTTCTATGTAAGCCATGCGACACTGTAGTCACATGATCTTGATAAAGCGTATGGATGTAGTTCTGAAGAACTGCTTTCAAGTGGATGCAGTTCTACAACATGTGGACACTTTAGTAAACCCAAAAAATGCATGCATTCCAGCCCAGCACTCTTGATTAACCCTAAGCATAATACTACGCTTTGCTCACGGAGCACGCGTAGTTTGCACTACTACACACAACGCAAAATGCATATAGTGTAGCAGTATTACCAACAATACCCATAAATGGCTTGACAAAGCAATTTTACATGCTATAAAGCATATAAACAATTCACAATATTAGGCAATGAGGTGATGATTTTGGGGTCCCCCCTAACCTAGGGGGAGGACCAAGCAGATGCCTTGAACACAAAGAGCATATCATGCTGGTTAACGATTCAGTGGTGGTCCCTTCCTCCTAGGACCACCCCAAGCACAGTTATGGGCAAAAATACAATCCCAACGAAAGGCCCTACAAAGCATTATGGGAGGAGATTAGCAGTGGGCAGTGAATATTATAGTGTCTACTATCAAAATAATTCTACAAAGAGCTGCAGTTCAACTAGTCGTTACTAGATGTCCCTTACGAGTCAAATGCAAAAGCATTGAAATTATTATTACATCAAGTTGCAGTTCCACTAGTCGTTATTAGATGTCCCTCACGGGTCAAATGTAAAGGCATTGAAACCCTTTCATGAAGCTTTTGCATTTGACTCCTGAGGGACATCTAGTAACGACGAGTGGAACGCAGCTTGATGTAACAATAATTTCAATACTCGTTCAAGAAGATGTGCTTTTTGTTTTCAAGGCATCTGCTTGGTTCTCTCCATAGGTTAGCGAGGATCCCAGAATCATCACCTCTCTCACTGCTTGCTAATTTATCATTTTCACTTTTGTGAAATGATTATATGCATTTTAAAAATACTTATTTTATCATAACTTGCACTGTGCAAGATGCTGTTTGCAATTATTGTTCTGAGCAGAGAAGCACACAGTGCTATCAGCTACGCAGTTTGTAGATCAAAGTAAACTCTGCGTAGCTACGTGTAGTGCTACTATGCAAACTACGCCCAGGGTTAGCTATGTGTAGTGCTACTACACAAACTACGCCCAGGGTTACTCATGATGAATGCCCTAGATGTTTGAACCGGACACCAAGGCAATGAGCAAATACATTTTAGGCAGAGTAATGCCAAAGATTTTTGAAGATAAATATATTCCTTTTTAAAAATTAAAAATAAAAGTCCAGTTGAAATGCTGCGTATGCTGCACCCTGTAAATAGTAGGACATTTACTCCAGCACAGGGGAAAGGAGACCTGTGTCTGTGAATTTGAGACAGGGACAAAAAATAGTCCAAGAGACCTTGTTTAGGGCATGTTTGGGAAACTGGGCATCTTGCAAACCCTGGTCCACGGTGTGCTAACCTTGCTGAAAAATATATATATAGTTTTGAACAAATGAGGCGGTGGTTCAGGGAATGCTTTGCCTGTTCCATTTTAACTCTTCTCAGTTTTTTTACAGGACACTGGGACCAATCCCCTTGTTCTGCGATGGCAATCACAACTGAACATTTTTTTGCTGTGGTCGGCTAGTTGGAGCATTCAGGTCAGTAGACTCAAATTTGGCATAGCTAACCTGAAATGAATGGCTGAAGCAAAAATCTCCTTAATCCAATGGGAAGGGAAGGTTTTTTAAAATTTTTATTTAGGTCTACAGACAGAACGCAAACCTGGGTTTGAAGACTGTCTACACAATAGCGGTCAAGATATCACAGACGTTAAATCCTGTCAAGCTCATTAAACCATTTTTGTAATGTTAATTTCTTGGAAACTACTGAACCAATTTGCACCAAACCAAAAAAAGGCTTTTCCCTCTGAAAAGTTCTAGTTTTGTTTGGTTTAATTCCCTTGAGCGTTTTTTCTGTACCAAAAAGTAAAGATTCCAATGGGATTTAAAATGGGAAACACTTTTTTTTAGCCCACCCCGTAACCCCCTAATTCTCCAGTTTTTAATCTTTCATAGATTCACATGCTTGAATCTTCAACATCGTCGTGGTGGGATGCCACCAGCATTTTAAAATAGGCAGCACTATAAAAGTACATTAAAAGAACATAGAGAAAGAAAGTGAGATTGTTGATCAATTCACATTGCTTTAAGAGATCCAAACTTAAGTCAATGAGAAGCAGGACCCTGAACCACTTCTCACCTGCTGAGCCACCATACCCCAGATCTCTAACCGCATGTCGTGTGTGAGGGAGTCTCCCTGTGTTCTGCTCAGTTGTTACAGTTGGTGTACTTTGGACCCTTTTTTTCCTCTCAAGGAAGTATTATTGTGGATACAGCTCTAAGGTACTGTGTTTTGCCTTCAATACGTCAGAAGAGTCTAAGGTAGGATTTTCAGGACATGCAGGTCCTTTGGAAAGGCATGACTATTTTCTGAAGATCCTCATAAAGAGTACCTATACTCTCCACATCCTAGGCATAAGCTAAAGGAATGAAAACACTCCAGAACCTTTTCTGGGATATACTCTTAAAGGCAGGGAAGCCAGACTACTTCTATGGGTCCAAAAGAAGAAAAAAACAGATCCCAATCTGGTTTTTGATGAGAAGGAGGGTCTAAGTCGCTCTTCACCTAAGCAAAAGCGCAATAATTAGGGCACTGCCTCATCTATAAAAGATTCTAGAAGACTGAAGGCTTCTGAAAAATCAGCAAAATTGGAAAAACCAACCTCTAAGGACACTTCTACAGGCTCTGCGCAGAAGAAAATCATCCACCACATCCTCTTCTGTGCCTATCACTCCTCAAAAATTACCTCATCGATGAAAATAATACCGTCCATGGACACGTCGTTGAGAACAGCGGTGTCGACAAGAACTCCATCAATGGCTACTCCTCTAACATTGGTGAGGACTGTCACTTTGACTACGATGACGGCTTCATCGACAAGGTACGCAACGACCACCACCACCTCGTCAACTACAACGACGGTGTCGACGTCCACTCCATCAATGACCGTGTCAACGATCACTCCCTCCACAACAGTTTTTAAGTCGCCATTGACAAGACCAGTGTTGGCGACCGTGACTATTATAATGAAGATCTCTTTGTCAATGAGCCTGTCGACGAGACACAAAAAAGCGCCATGTTTTGCTGAGAATTTCTCTGCTCAGCTCAGACCAGCCTTGACGTCACCCAGCAAGGTATCCCCACTGCATCTGGCCCACCTTCTTGATATGGAGGAGTCAGGATAAAAAGGGATTTTTGGTCCTGCAAACAGTCCTTCACAATTGAGAGTTTAGTGCCTGGACTTGGAAGATGAAACTGATCCTGACAAGGACACATCCAGTTACTTGCAAGGGGACTATTTGTTCATGGCTTGCCAGCTCATATCCCATTGGTACAACTCTTTCCAGGAGTACCATCCTTACGAAGAGCCTGGTGAAGAACAACAAGGCTCCGGGGGGGGAGAATCCATTGCAGGGCCCATCTGTTTGGTCACTGACCTAAGGCACATTCTAAACGACAGTTATAAAAGCTTTCCGGAAACACACTCCAGGACTCACAGAGGCACCTGCTACGGTACATTTGCCTACAAGCCCTATACCAGACCGGACACATGAAATCAGACCTGATTCTCCCAACATCGCTATCACGGATGATTATATAGACAGCGATCCAGATGATGAGCCAGAGAAAGTAGAATTATTCCAAGACTTCGATAGATCGGGACAGGAATCAGATGACTATGTAGTCGCTTCATCATCTCCATCGCCTTCACCTTCCCTGCAAGTTCTCTTCCTAAGGGTATCGGAGGATTTCATGAGCTACTGGAATGTGCTTTCAAGAGATTTGATCTCACTCTCCCTCAAACAAACAGAATGTTTTATATATGATTTCAAGGACTAGACTAGGAAATTCGTCAGATCTATCCCTATCGTCACTTATATAAGGAGGGAAGGTTTGAAATTGATGAAGAACCCATCTTCAGTCATTGCTGGGGTTCCTCAGATGTACAAAATATATAAGGCCTCCGATTCTTCACCTTCCTGCTTGATAGGGCATCCTCGGACAGATTCAATGGTCATGCAAGCGACACAGCGATGCTCCAGAAACCCTTCTGCTACTTGTTCAGCTCCACCAGACAAGGAAGAAAGAAGGCTAGACAACATTGGCAAACTCTTTGCAGCTTTGGCAGCCACCTCCATCAGAGTGTCAAATGATTTTGCCATTCTGATTTACTATGACCGCCAATTGTGGTACGATCTTGTTTCTCTCCTCGACCACCTTCCTGGAGACAAAAAGGAGACTACAGCAATTCTGCGGCAGGGTGCCAGGGCATCATTGGAGATCATATTGTGTTGTAATGGCATGAGTGGTAAAGGCATATGCGTGGTTAAGATGCGCGTGGTTCACACTGTGGTAATCGCATGCATGGTTCTGTCACACAACCCAGCTCTACCCATCAATTATTTTTTATTTTTTATTTTTAGCTTCTCTGACTCCCTTTAGGTGCCAAAGTTTGGACCTTTTTCTGTCCTATTAAATAGGCTCATGCACAGATGTGGAGGTACATTTGTGTGGAGGAAAGCAGGTTTGCAGAAGATAGCCTATAGTTTGTCAATGGTTGCAATTTTGTGCCTTCATATTCCCAGTAAACATCCATGATAGCACTTTTACAATGGCATGGCATTATGGGAATCCAAAATGTGGTGTGGTAGAATTCACCCTGTCTTTAAACTTTGAATAAAATCTTGGTTATATTTCAGAATGCATACTTTTCTCTCAAACCCAATTTCTATTCATTTTATTTTTCATGGTCAAGTGATGCAGGGTTTGTAAACAATTACATGGTAAGCCATGGCTCAGTTATTGGATTGGGTATAGCAGGTTTTTGGACAACTAAAAAATCTATACATCTTTTCACCCATGCATAGAAGAACAATTAAAAAACAAATACATCTACAAAACTGCAGACATTCTTTATCTATCCCACAATGTTTGAAGATGGCACCAATTTTCCACCTTCTATTTAACGGCTTTCTGATTATAGCCCATTTCCTATTTTCGATTTTTGTAAACACATGACCTACTCGTCTCTGCGTTGCACGTGTTGTTATCAGGTAACTTCCGTCGGAGTCGCTTAGCTGTTTCTGATGTTTATAAACTCCGACTCTGTCTTGAGTGTTCTATTTTGTTCTCCGGAAGTAGACCGGCCGTAGACCGACAGTAGACTCACAGCTCATTAACTTGAGCATTGTAGCACTTCTGTTGTTTCTGCCCGCTGTGGGTACTTTGGTGGTTATTAGGGATTCTGTGGATTTTAGTTTATATTGAGAACTGCACTACATGAGGGTTCTCGGAAAGTAGTGACCTGGATACGTGATTGAAAAATAACAGCACAACTGTTCATGACCTGGTAACTTAACATCAGATCCAACAATGGGTTTTTAAATAGTGGTGGACTTAAAATTGTTTAACAACTCTGCTACTTTGTTCTTCAGAAACTAAAAGTTACTTCCTGAAGTTGAAACAATGAACAAAACCGTGTTCACTTTAACTGCTTTAATGTGGAGGACTGGACTTTCATGTCCTCCGCATTACCTATTCTGCATGGTGGACATGAACATCTTATCCAGTACTGTGCTTACACTTACAGCCTGTCTGAAAACAAATCCAAAGTGCCAACTGGAGCATGGTTCTGCCCATCCTAGTTTTGAGGGACCAGGATGAGAGCAGATGATGAAGCATGACACCTATAGGGTGTGTGAGGGTCCCCCAAAAATGTTTTAGGTGTCTCTGAGGGCTTAACTTCATCCAGGCTGTGACCTGAGACTAAGGGTTGTAAGATACTTCTGTGAAAGTACTGCTAAGAGACAGGGAGATAGTGACTTGTATCCCTACAAATCTCTCTCCCCTCACCAGCTACTCCTGTGGGTACTTAGAGATTAATCTGATTGTGCATCTTCCCCTTGTATCACAAGGCTATTCTTTTGAAAAAAATAATCTCTTGACATGGGTAAAGTGCTTCCCTAGCGTCCGAAGATTAATTTTGTTCATATTGTGTGATGAGAAGTGTACATAGCACGCTGATATAACACAATGTGAAACTGAAAGCAGTCCTTGCAAATTACTTTCACTGCTTTCACTATGAAAAATGCCCCGAGCACCAATCAAAGGTACAATCTCCCATTTCTAACTGTATCTCTCCCTAGTCGATCCCTGCTTGTGGATCACCACAGGTGAGTGACCCCAAGCAACGATCCACCCGCTAGGCTCCAGAGATTACTTTTGGGTGGTAGAGTCCCGCTTCATGTGTGGGCTAGTGTCCCCCCAGCTAAAAATAAATAAAATAAATCAGTGTTTCCTTTCCTTAGTGTTTAAACCCAATGTCTCCTCTACAGGGGGTGTGGGAGGGGTTGGAAAGCCCACTATAGCCAGGAAGGATTTTTTTTATCTGCACCCCCAAAAGAGCCCTATAGTCACACTGGCCCGTACCCATTACAAAAAGCGGCCCCACCATCCCCGGAGAAAATATTGGAGGTTTTACCCCAATGTGTACTCCAGGGCCAGAAAGTCCAGGGATAGCAGTTTTATTTTCTACAAATGAATAGGGTGGGGGCTGTCCTGTCCTCACACAAAGCATATCACCCACTCCTAGAGCCCCAACAGTATTTCTACTGAACTGGGGCCAACAGCATACCCATTCCCTTGTCAAGCAAGAGGAAATTTGGATTCTTTTGGGTGTAGTTTTGAGATATGGGCAAACAGAGAGAGAGTAAATCTCAATTTCCTCTTTCTCACATGCCATGGTTCACTCAGCAACCAGGAAACTTTACCAGTTCTGGGTATTCCTGAAAACCTCAAGACCAGGGAAATCCTGGGTGGTGTAAGAAAGCAGAACAATCTGGATAATTGTTGAGGCAATATCTTAATGTCGCCACAATGTTATGGGGCCATTCATGATGTGGATAATAGGCCGGGCCATAGCAGTGGGGTATCTTTAATATGGGGATGGGGAGAAGTATGCAAATGCTATGTTGTAGGAATTTGCAGCTTTGCACAGTTTCTGGAACCTTTCCTCATAGAAATGTGAAGAAAATTCATTATTTTAAAAAGAGTTTGACATTTGCAAGGAATTTTGCATACGAAAACATAGGGGAATTCATGCAAGCTACACCAAGCTGGGCTTCCGTGCATGTCTAGTTTTCAGAAATGTTTGGGTTTTATTAGTTTCCCTGTGTGCCAGACAAGTCTGGGCCCACATACCGAACTAAGCCATGTTGCCAGAATGGGTAAATTTGCAAGGTGACATCTTGATGTTTCTATATTGTGTTATGTGGCATTTCCTGTCATGGGCAACAGGCTCAGCCACACACCACAATCAATGTCACGCAGGAACAATTATTTTGTAACACTGCTGACACTTTAGCCCATTAGTGGTTGGGCAGAATCCTTTCTTTTCAATTCATTGTAAGCAGTTGAGAAACTGCTGGCAGTGCCATCTATCCTGCTGTTTTTGGATCTGCCTGCTCTTGATTGAAACAAATGCTGAATAGATGTGAAATGCCCCTCGGAACAAGAATTCCTCATTCCTTGCAATGACGAATGCACTGAAGGAAGACTTCTTATGCTGCTCAGTCACTGTTAGGGATGGTAGATACAGTTGACTTCATCGTTATTAAATTTGGTTAAATTACACTGGCTAGCTTCTAGCAGTGCTTTTCAAAATACGATTCCCAGGTGAAGAAATTGTACGTGGTGCCTGCCTGCTAGAGTTGACGGAGGACCCTGCTGGTATGCATGGTACACAGACTTCCCCGCAGAAAAACGTTGTTTGAAATGCAGGGTTCCTGGCAATGTATTTACTTTAAGGCAGTTAGCTTCAAGGTAAATATGTTGCTTAACTCCTCTCAGTGCTTCTTGGTAACTGTTTTTGTTGTATTTTCCACCCATGGAGCAGTTCCACTCTGCAGGTGAACAGAATGGGTATATTGGCTTGTTTCAAATATCACCTTAAATTTTCGCACACTCCTGCACCCAATGTCTTGGTGCCTGCTGGGGGATTTAGTCCCAACGCCATCCTCCTGTCAAATGTTGGAAAGGCCTTTCGCAACCCCATGCAAGAGTTAGTTGCAGAGGTTACAGAAGGCACCTCCAAGGTATATTTGAACCAGGTAGAACGGTTGTTAAATGAAAGACATTTTCGAGGCCATGTCATGGAAATGCTGAACTGTACCAAGATGGAGAACTCAGCGAACACTATCCAACAACAAAGGAGTTTCAGGGACACTCTGGCTGGACTCAATTCTGCTGGAATTTATGAAAAAATCTGACAAAAAGCCACCATAGATATGGGTCCCGCCTTAGGGACATGCAGGTCTATATCTGACCATCTCCTTATAGCGTGGTTACCAGGATGAGTGAGTGCATTTGAAGTTGTGAGCTTCGTTGTTCTGCTAGATATTGAACAGATGATTGTTGCAGGAACTGATGTGCAGCCAACCTCCAATGGGGTAATCTGATATTGTATCCAGTACCTCTGTTTATTTGTACTACTAAGGCGTGTTATTGTTCCCATTACTCTATCCCTGATGGAACTGTTATCACAGCCTGAATCAACCAGGGTACAATGTATGGTATGTATCCGAATTTCAAGTCAGTGCGTTATTTTATATTGTATGAAAAAAATACAGTATATCTTTGTATGATCTACTGAGCAGCTTTAACTCAGGCACGTGATGTATGTGCACTGTCTTTAAAAAAAAAAAAACCAATAACAGTGAATTAAAATGAGACAGATTGTGGAAGCAAAAAGTTCTATTAGTTGTACAACTAACTGGTGAATTTGTGAAAGCCCTGTTATTTTCAACAACAGATCATAAAAACAAAATATGCATTACAAAAGTAACAAATTCAAGAATAAATTATGCAACAAGGCAATGTATGGCCCTCTGGGCCTGTTCAACTCGGGCATCCTTGACTCACCCTGCCTCACTACTAAGATAAGCAACATAGGGCCTACTATCCTATTCGCAAGCTTGAGATTTCCCATTTGCACCACAGATTGTACATTTGCAAGGGTTTGGAAAACGGCCTGCTTAATGAATACTAATTTGGCAGGTTTCAGTTTACAAACCCTTGTTATTGGCTGTAAATGCAGGTATGGTTGTCTGCAGAAGATACAGCGGCTATCCCACCTCTGCATGTGCATTACCAAATGAGAAACATTTTCCTTAATGAAGGCCATGTACATTAAGCGGACCAGTGCCCCTTCCAAGAAAAAACTAAATGTTCCTGCTTGAAAAAACATGAGGGAGAGCAGGTACCACTTGGACCACTGCCTGCTCCCCGAAGGTTTCTGCTATGCTTCCCAAAGGAAAAAAAAATACCTACGGGACATTTTCCCCTTTGGGAAACAGGTAGCACTCCTTTGAGATGTTGATATCTGATCAATAGTTGCCATCCATAATTGAGTTCACAATCCATTGATTGGCCCTCTACAAATCCCAGACCGAAGGGGGACCCTCTTTCACACACTCTTCTATTTTCGATTCAGAGAGGGTCGTAGAACCCCTTTTTATGAGTTGGAAAGACTTTTCTGACTTGTTAAAGAGCTCATATAAATATTAAAAGGTAGCTTGTGAATGCTATCCCTGTGATTTTGCGAAACGCAGCGTTTGCAACTGAAAAAAATAACTTTGTAAGTCAGGCTAAAGTGTTAACAGACACAACTAGGCTTATCAATCAATCAGGGAATTTTAAAGCACGATCCTCACTTGTGAGGGTCTCAAGGCGCTGGTGGAGGGGGTGCAGCTCTGAGTTAGGAAAGGAGCAAGGTCTTGAGACTTTTCCTGAAGATGTGCGGGGTAGGGGAGCACCTGATGTTGACCGGGAGCTCGTTCCAGGCCTTAGCCCTGATGTAGGAGAAGGCTCTTCCCCCGCTCTGGTTCTGCGGATGCGCTGGGTCTCTACTAGGCCGAGGTCTGCGGAGCGGAGGTTTCTTTTGGGTACGTGGAAGGAGACTCTTTCGTTGAGGTATTTGGGTCCGGTATTGTGGAGAGATTTGTAGGCGTGGGTGAGTATCTTGAAAGTTACTCTCTTCTCAACAGGGAGCCAGTGGAGTTCTCGCATGTGTTTGGTGATGTGCTCATGTTGTTGGATGCCGAGAATCAGAATGGCCACGGTGTTTTGGATGGTTTGGAGTTTGCGTAGCAGAGATTTGTTGATTCCAGCGTAGAGAGCGTTTTCATGCTCCAGTCTGCTTGTTATGAGTGCGTGGGTGACGGTCTTTCTGGCTTCAGGGGGGATCCACTTGAAGGTCTTTCGAAGGATGCAGAGGGTGTTGAAGCAGGTGGAGCCTTTGATCTGGTGGGTCATGGTGTGGGAGGAGTTGAGTATGATGCCGAGGTTCCAGGCGTGGTCCGTGGGGGTGGGCGGGTTGCCAAGGGCGGTAAGCCACCAGGTGGGGGTGGGTCGGAGGACGAGGACTTCTGTCTTCTCCGAGTTGAGCTTCAGGCAGCTGCTGCTCATCCAAGTTGTGATGTCATGTATTCCATCCTGGAAGCTGAGTCTGGTGGCTCTGCGGTCCTTCGTGAGGGAGAGGATGAGCTGGATGTTGTCGGCGTAGGATACTATGCTTAGTCCATGCTGTCTGACGATGGCGGTGAGGAAGGCCATGTAGGAGTTGAAGAGCGAGGGACTGAGCGATGATCCTTGGGGTACTCCGCAGTTGATCACCGTGGGTTCAGCGAGGAAAGACAAAGGTCTGATCCTTTGGGTTCTGCCAGCTTGGAAGGAGCGGAGCCAGTCGAGGACTGTTCCCTGTATGCCGGCATCGTGGAACCTGGCTGCGAGAGTGCGATGGGAAACGGTGTCGAAGGCTGCGGAGAGGTCTAGAAGGATGAGGGCCTTGGTGTGGCCTTGCGGCATCCAGATCGGAAAGAGTCGAGGATGGTGTTCTTTTCGATAAATTCTGTCAGCTGGACATTGATGATCTTCTCTGTGACTTTGGCTGCGAAGGAAAGGAGAGAGATGGGTCAGTAGTTTTTCAGGTCTGTCGGGTCTGCGGAGGGTTTCTTGAGGAGGGGCTTGACTTCTGCACATTTCCAGTTGTCGGGGAAAGTATTTGGATTCAAAGGTGGCGTGGATGGTGCTCGAGCGCTATGGCGGCGACAGCTCTGTGGAAGATGTGCAGCGGGCTGTGGTCCGTGGTGGCTCCTGAGTGAGTGCTTTTCATGGTTGTGGTGGTATCTTCGGTGGTGACCGGGGTCCAGGCGATGAAGGTGGGCTGGCTGTCATCGATGGGGGAAGGGTGGTTTCTGGAGACTGTTCTCTGAAGTTGTCGCAGAGGGCCTTGATTTTCAAATGGAAGTAGGAGCTGAGCTTGTTGCAGAGGTCCTGGGAGGGTGTGATGTCCATGGCTTCCCTGGGGGGTTTCGTGAATTGCTGGATGATGCTAAAGAGTTCCTTTGAGTTGCTGGAGTTGGTGAGGATTTTGTTCCGGATGAAGGTTCTTTTGGTGAATCTTATGAGTTGGTGGTATTATGTCATTGCGTTCTTCTAGGAGGTCTGGTCTTCGGTGGTTTTGCTGTTTCTCCATCATTTGTTGAGACTTCTGCAGGCGCGTCTGGCTTCTTGGAGGTCAGCGGTGAACCAGGTGGCCTACAAGGGGTGTTGTCTGTTGGGGTTGTGGAAGGGTGCAAGCTTGTCTGCGCAGTTGGTGATCCAGCTGTGTAGTTTTTTGGCTGCAAAGTTGGCATCGGTCGAGGCATGGGGGGTCGTGGATGAGGGTGGAGTTGAGGTGCTCCTCTGTGACTTTGCTCCAGTTCCTTTACGGTGGGCATGGAGTGGGTTTGTGAGCAGTGGCAGTGTTGAAAGATGTTGTTCCCTCCTGCGAAGATGGGTTCGAGGGTGTGTCCTGCCTTGTGGGTAGGGGTGGTGATGATCTGTTGCAGTTCGATGTTGGCGAGAATGTCCAGGAGGGCAGCCGAGTTGGGGATGCTGAGTTTGTCGAGGTGGAAGTTCAGGTCTCCAATGAGTATGTAGTCCATTGAGGCGATGATGTGGGGTGCGATGAGTTCAGCGATGGTATTTGTGAATGAGGCGCCAGGCCCGGGGGGTCTGTAAGCATAGGTGCCGCAAAGCGTTGTTCTAGGGATGGTCTGGATCTGGAAGTGAAGGTGTTCGGTGGTGGAGAGGGGGTGGCTCGTGTTAGAGGTAGAGAGTCAGAGGGAGCTCTTGTGTGTGGTGGTAAGTCCTCCTCCTGTGCGGTTGGGGCGGTCCTTCCTCTGCATCTTGTATCCATCAGGGATGGCGGTGGCGATGTCGGGTGCGGGGGAGGCATTAGTCCAAGTTTTCTTGAAAAGGCGACGTCTGGCGAGAGGGGGTTGAAGGTCCCAAATCTGTACAGCATGTCTGTGCAGGGAGTGCACGTTGAGGATGATTCACTTCAGGGCTTCGGTGGTGCTGGCGTCCAGCGTGTGTGCGGCAATGGCAGGTGAGCAGAGGATGGTGAAGGATTGTCGGCAGTGTAGGCTGGAGAACTGGCTATGGGTGGTGTGCGGCGTAGACAGCTGGCACTTATTGTTTCTTCTGGGGTTGAGTGCGAGGAGGGCAGCAGAGTCGTAGCAGTGGGAGGTCAGAAAACCAGGGTCTGAACCAGGGTCCCTGGCATTGGGCGCGGATGGGTTGCGGATGGGCTTGCCATTGGCGCGCCAGCGGGTAGGCCGCACAGTGGCCGTCATTAAATAGAGAAGGGGGAGGGTAGCACAGCTGAGAAGCAGGAATGGAAACCAGCAGGGAGGAGGGTCCACGGGGGCAGCAGCTGCGGGAATGAAACGGGGGCAGAGGAAAGAAAGAGGAACAACAAACTGGGACAAAAGGTACAAAGAGGAAAAAAGGCACAATAACAAGACAGAACAAACAGGCACAAACACAGAAACAGACAGTAGCGGACCAGCAGAAGAGCAAGGCTCTCACACTGGACAACCAGGGATAAGGCGCAGGCAGGAGCCTGCCGGTGGAGCAGGGCCTCAAACACCTACCAGAAGGTGAGCGAGGTCAGCAGCAGCGGCACACCAGCAGAGCTGCTGGGGCAGAGAGCAGGTCTCTGAGCAGGACGTCAGAGGCCATGCTTGGACACACGAGCAGCGGTTGCCAATAAATAGGGAAGGGGGAGGGAAGCGCAGTTGAGAGGTGGGAATCGGCACCGGCAGGGGAAGGGCCACGGCGGCAGCACCAGCAGGAAGGAAACGGGCACTGAGGAAACAAACAGGAACAACAGGAAACATCAGGAAAGACAGAAAACCCGGGACAAAAGGTACAAAGAGAGAAAAAAAGGCACAATAACAAGACACCAAAAGGCACAATAACAAGACAGAACAAACACAGAGACAGACAGCAGCGGACCAGCAGAAGAGCAAGGTTCTCCCCCACTGGACCACCAGGGATGAGGGGCAGGCAGGAGCCTGTGGGTGGAAGAGGGCATTGAACATCTACCAGCAGGGGTGAGCGGGGTCAGCGCCACTGGCACACCAGCGGAGCTGCTGGGGGAGAGAGCAGGTCTTTGACCAGGAAGTCAGAGGTTTTGCTCGGACATCCAAGCAGCGTCTGCCATTAAATAGGGAAGGGGGAGGGATGCACAGCTGGGAGGCGGGAGCGGGAACCGGCAGGGGGGCGGGCTGGGGGGCAGCAGCAGCGGGAAGGAAACGGGCACAGAGGATACAAACAGGAACAACAGGAAACAACAGGAAAGACAGAAAAACCGGGACAAAAGGCACAGAGAGGAAAAAAGGCACAACATCAAGACACCAAAAGGCGCAATAACTAGACAGAACCAACCGGCACAAACACAGAGACAGACAGCAGCGGGCCAGCAGAAGAGCAAGGCTCTCCCAGTGGACCAAAGGGAATGAGGAGCAGGCAGGACCCTGCAGGTGGAGGAGGGCCCCAAACACCTACCAGCAGAGGTGAGCGGGGTCAGAGGTAATCGGTTCACCAGCAGAGCTGCTGGGGAAGAGAGCAGGTCTCTGACCAGGCGGTCAGAGGTCTTGCTCTGCTGAGGGATTCAGTAAATAGAATTTATTCAGGATCTTAATCGCAGTGACGTGACTGTCTGCCATGATGTAGGGATTGCCTTGGCCCCTCTAAAAGCATCTGTCACCGACCATGAGAGTGGGTCAATGAGGAGGGTGTCTAGTTTGCCTTTTTTATGGAGTTAGGTTTTAAATTAACCCATGTTCTGCTTGCCAACAATCACATGCAAGTAGCAGCGCAGTTTGTGATTTTACATTTTGACGGTGGTGCTAATTATTATATAGTTGTACCTGCTCTCTTCTCCCTCCAATAGCTTCCTGTAAGTGGCGATTTCAATGTCTAAGGAAAGCTTGACATTCAGTAGTTCCTGGTACTCGCGCAGTTGCAGTGCCATGTCCTCTTTTGCTTTTTGCAGCGCTGCCTCCAAATCTGTCAGTTTTTCCTTTGCATCCTTTAGAGCAAGATCTCCCCGCTCCTCTGACTCTGTAATCGCGGTCTGCAATTTAATAATCTAGAAAAAGAAGAAAACAAATGTGCATTCTTCATTTAGAATGTCTTTTTGTAATTTTTTAATATATAAAAGTGTGCTCCTCTTAGCATATAACTTCATGCTGGGACCAGAAATGGAATCACTGTGAGAGTTGATAATTAAATAACATTACAAATACAACGGCTAAATTAGTTAATGTTTTTTAAATTTTCACATTTTATCACACGCATTTAGTAGCTACGTTAATGTGGCAGCATACTTTTCCCTTTTTAGGTCTCGCCTGGCGTTAGCAGCGCACAGCGTTGTTCGCCATGCGAGGGCTTTTTGTAATCAATTCAACATGTGCACGCATACGGAGGAACAAAGATGGCGTCGGGCTGTCCACATACAGCTGCAAATGCACGCGCATGTGGACAGCCCGACGCCATCTTTGTCCCTCCGTACGCGGGCACATGTATAAAGCCCTCGCATGGCGAGAGCAGCGCTGGGTGCTGCTAACGCCGTCGGGCTGTCAACATGCGCGTGCAAATGCACGTGCATGTATTTGGACCCGACTGGACTGGGACATGTATCTTTTAAGTATTTTAAATTTGACGTTTCCAGTTAGTCTAGCATCTAAGAATCATTAGCCAACAATAAAATATGACATGTTGTTCTTTTACAGCGCTTACTAGAGCCCTTTGTGTAGTTTCTAGCACCGTGAAAAACGTGTGCTTGCAGAATGCAGTGTGAAGACACTCGTGTGATCCCCCTCGGCAGGAGGAAAAGCCTTGGTCCTGCCGGGATCGAATTCGCTGAACCATCCTGCAGGCTGTGTTCCCTTACACCATTCACAGTGCCAGGACACCGACTTCATTGATTTTTTTGTTTTTTTAAAGAATGTCGCAGTTCCTGATAAAATCGATTGTTTTACTGCCCCGCCTCACAGTCTGGCCAGAAACTAACCCAGAGAAGTGGTGTTGATTTGGAGTGTATTTCTTTTCTGCCCTCATGTGCTGAGTGGGTTCCTAAGTCCATGCAGCATACACCTGAGGCGGCCAGCACAGCATCAGCCGTGGCGCTCCCAGAGACCTCTGCGTCACACACTCGTCATCCCAGTGCCATGCAGTCCTGGAGCACGTGACAAAGTGATCCACGAAACACTGGCCTCGTAAACATGTTAACAGATGCATGCACGTAGCTCTGGGAGATTGAAACATTATATCTATCTATCTTTCTATCTATCTATCTATCTATCTATCTATCTATCTATCTATCTATCTATCTATCTATCTATCTATCTATCTATCTATCTATCTATCTATCTATCTATCTATCTATCTATCTATCTATCTATCTATCTATCTATCTATCTATCTATCTATCTATCTATCTATCTATCTATCTATCTATCTATCTATCTATCTATCTATCTATCTATCTATCTATCTATCATCTACTGGCGGTCGCCAGTAGATAGTTATAGTTAGGACCGAGTTCCCATAGGAAATCTGAAAATTCTATTTTGAATAACTTTGGTGCCGGGTGACGAATCCTCGCGAAATTTTCGAAACTAATGGGGCGCTCCGCTCAGCTCCTACCCTGAAAGTCTCGGGGTGATTAGTCAAGCGGGGGCCGAGAAAAAAGGGGGGTCCCAAAACGCGTTTTCCCCATTCATTTTTCCATAGGGACCTTTAGTCCAAGGTACAGCCCGAACGGCTGAACAGAATTACTTGAAATTTGGCAGAGAGGTAGTCCTCAGGTCAGGGATGCGCCTTTTGCATATATGGTGTCAATCTGTTCAGTAGTTCCTGAGAAAATTGCAGTTAAAAGTACATAAATATCTATATGCGCTCACCGTGCGCGCACGGTGCCGTGCGCAAGCGTAATTCTGATTGGTGGTTAGATGTCAGTCAACATTCGAATCGGTCGAAATCAGGAAGTGTCGGACGCCATTTTGTGTGTGGCAGTGAAAAAGAAAGGTGGAGAACGTGAAAAGGGGGCAGGGTAAAGAGTTCCTGACCCCCTAGCCTTTGTCAGGGGGTCTCTGAAGGACCCCGAAGGGTGATAAAAACATTTTATTTTTTTTCAAAAAATCGCGGTGAAAACACTTAAAAAAAAAAAAGATTTTAAACTGTTTATAAGTTTATAGAAGATATTAACTATGCTGTTCAACTTTATCCAAATTAAAAAAAGAAAAGCTGAGCCATTCCATATTACAGGATACAGTCAATCTATAACTATATACATAGGTAGTTTATTGTAAAATAAATATATAAAAAAAATAATAATACATACATAAATTAGCATTTAAAAAACCTTACAAATTCACTAAAAAAACCATAGGTTTCACACACGTTATAGTTTGGAATTAGCATTTAAAAAACCTTGCAAATTCACTTAAAAAACCATAGGTTTCACACATGTTATAGTTAGGAATTAGCATTTAAAAAACCTTGCAAATTCACTGAAAAAACCATAGGTTTCACACATGTTATAGTTAGCTGGACATTTCACTCATAAAAAACCATTGAAATTTCCCCTTTATAGTTAGTTCAGGTAACTATAACTCGCGCGACCGCAATCCACTGCTGATGACGACACATATTACATCACTGATGACATCATCCAGTGAATATGTGTCTTTCTGTAAAATAAATATTTTTTATATATGTATATCTAAAGGTTAATGGAAGAATAAACGGGTAAATAAGTGTCTAAATGGATGTTTTTTTTGGTAAAATTAATTGTATAACTGACTTATTAACAGTATCTTAGTGAATACAGTGATGTAATATGTGACGTCATCAGCAGTGGATTGCAGTCGTGCGAGTTATAGTTACCTGAACTAACTATAACGGGGGAATTTCAATGTTTTTTTATGAGTGAAATGTCCAGCTAACTATAACATGTGTGAAACCTATGGTTTTTTCAGTGAATTTGCAAGGTTTTTTAAATGCTAATTCCTAACTATAACGCGTGTGAAACCTATGGTTTTTTAAGTGAATATATATATATATATATTATCTACTGGCGGTCGCCAGTAGATAGTTATAGTGAGGACCCTGTTTCCATAGGAAATCTGAAAATTCTATTTTGAATAACTTTTGTGCCGGTTGACGAATCCTCGCGAATTTTAGTTAGCTGGACATTTCCCTCGTAAAAAACCAATGAAATTCCCCCGTTATAGTTAGTGCAGGCAACTATACCTCACGCGACCGCAATCCTCTGCTGATGACGTCAGATATTACATCACTGTATTTAGACACCTATTTACCCATGTCTTCTTCCATTAATCTTTAGCTATACATATATTACAAATATATATTTTTCAGAAAGACACATATTTAATCAGTGATGTAATATCTGACGTCATCAGCAGAGGATTGCGGTCACGTGAGTTATAGTTGCCTGCACTAACTATAACGAGGGAATTTCATTGGTTTTTTACGAGGGAAATGTCCAGCTAACTATAACATGTGTGAAACCTATGGTTTTTTAAGTGAATATATATATATATATATATATATCTCGGCTCGAATTGCACTTTTATTCGGGAATTCACTCACGGGTGGGTGCTCTTGTTGTGGCGGTGCAAGCCACAAATCATCGACGCTCCAAATCCTTATTATTAAAAGGAAGTAAGCACTCACGGGAGACACTCGGAAGAAATTTTATTCCGATACAGCAAACAAACGCGTTTCGGCGGACTGCCTTTATCGGTGTTTGCTAACGCACCGGGAGGCCGCCATTTTTAATGCCTGCACAAGTTGTAACATCTGTATGGCAACATAGAAAGGGGACTTGTGCACTGATCGCACGGAGTCCGCCATTTACAAATGTATAGTTGTCACTCATTCAATGAAACCTTGTTTAGATATCATTAAAAAAACATTCGTAATCATAAATGTTGAGCTCTATGTAAACAATACCCAAATATACGAGTTACATTTCATACATAATTCACACATTGTGGCATTTCAACGTGTTTCCTGCCATGTATTAGCTAAAGCACCCATGTAGCAACACTAAAAGCGGACTGGTGCGATAATCACACGCTCCGCCATAGGTAAATATGTGATTGTGCCTCTCTCAATCAGTCCATTTTGGATACCATTCAAAATTACGAGAAAATCAACATCTTTAAAATGCATGTTACGGGTCTAGAGTCCATTAGGATAATGTTCAGACAAACGATATACATTCTGTGCACAATGCACATTTCGTCACTATTCATCATATAATGCCATGTATTGGCTCTGAAATTTCCCAATATTCACTACTGTGTATCAGTTTTTGATAGACCCACAGATTAACTCAAGATAGGTACCCAACACAATTCTGCCGTGGATCGGCTTAAGTCATCCTAATACTATGGTCGACTTCGTCAACTTCATTTGCCCAAATCCCCCTAACAATCATATATCAATAATTTCATCAAACAGTTAATGGCAGTTATACTTTCAATATATGGTTTCCTGGCATAACAAGTCACAATCTTAAACACCTCATAATCCCAAATGTGATGCCAATTCTTCGCCACTGTTTAGGCCTTTGGGAAACTTTGTCTGACAGTCAACTATATATCGTGACTCAAGTCTTCGCAGCTCCCTCAGCCTATCACCCCCTCTGATGTTCTCTGGTACGACATCCAAACCATAGAATTTTAATAAATTCCTATTGCTGGAATGTCTCTCAGCGTAGTGTCTCGCTACAGGATATGAAGTGTCTTTGTTGGTAATTGCCCTTTGGTGTTCTAATATCCTGATCTTCAGTGGGTGTATGGTGCTACCTATGTACCATAGGTTACATGGACATACTAAACAGTATACTGCATATGAGGTGCTGCAGGTGATACATTTATTAATGGTTCTTTTCACTTGTATGCCTGGTAAATTATAAGAGAGAACTCCTCTACTGTTGTAACACGCCTTACATTTCCCACAGGGGAAAAAACCTTTCATTTCTTTCAGGGTTCTCACCCCTGGGGATTCTTTCTCTAGATGGCTATGCACTAGTTGATCTCTCAAAGATCGTGCCTTTCTGAAAGTTACTAGTGGATATGATGAAATATCCTCATTCAATACAGAGTCGGTTCACAGAAAATGCCAGTTGTTCCTCAACATACGTTTCAGATAATTGGCTTCTGCTGAGTAGGTAGTCACCATCCTGAATTTACCCTCATGGGTAATATCTGACTGGTTTTCTGACACCTGTTTGCTGGTTAACAACTTGTGTCTTGGAATGCCTTTCACCTTATTAAGTGTGTTTTGCAATAATGTGGGATTATATCCCCTTAAGGCAAACCTTTGTATGCATTCTTTAGCTGACACCTCAAAGTCACATGATCATGAACTGTTGCGTTTCAAACGCAACAGTTCCCCATACGGAATACTTTGAATCAATTTCGGTGGGTGGTTACTCGTGGCAAATAGGGTGGAATTACCTGCCGTAGTTTTACGGTGTAGGGCAGTGTGTAACTGTTCTTCCATTACAAATACCTTCAGGTCAAGGTAGTTCACTGCCACTGGACTAACTACGCCTGAAAATTGCAAATTAAGATGATTGTTATTTAGATTGGTAATGTAACCATTTGCGGATTCAATTCCACCCTGCCACACTATGAATAAGTCGTCAATATAACGATACCACTCAACTACTCTTCCTGTCAGGTTACCATGTTCATATGTTTTGGGCACCTGTTCCTCCCACCAGCCTACGAAAAAGTTTGCATAGCTGGGGGCGAAACAGGTGCCCATCGCTGTACCTGATACTCGTTTGAAGAATCCGTCCTCGAACAAAAATATGTTGTTCATCAAACAAAATTCAGTGAATTGTAAGATCATGTCATTGTGTGCAGCAAACCTAAGCTGTCTTTTGTTTAAAAAGTGCTGTAATGCTTTCAAACCATCATGATGACTGATACAGGTGTACAAGCTTGTAATATCTAACACCATCATCAGGTACATTGGATCCCATCTTATCAAAGAAATTTTACCCAAAAAGTCTTTGGTGTCTCTTATATAAGATTTCAATTCAGTCACGAATGGAAAGAGAAAATGATCTATGAACATAGACATGTGTTCCGTCAAACTTCCTTGGGACGAGACTATAGGTCTTCCAGGCGGATGCACTGCATCTTTGTGTATCTTTGGAATGTGATAAAAAGTTGCTGTCACTGGGTTTGGGCATCTTAAAAATAGGTGTTCCTCCTTTCCCAGCATACCTTTGGTATTTTACAACTCAAGCATAGTTTCATATTTTTCCACACTAGCCAAATACACTTCTCGTGTGGTCGGTGTATAATACTTTGTATCGTGCAGTTGTCGGAGTGCTTCTTCCCGATACTGTGTTCTTGTTTGCAGAACTACATTCCCACCTTTGTCCGAAGGTTTTATAATGATCGTTTTGTCTTCCGTTAAATTAGTTAGTGCCATCTTCTTCTCTCTGGTTAGATTGTCTCTCCCAGCCCCATGATATTTTTTGCCTCGAAAATTGAGTAGATCTTTAACCATTGCCTCTGAGAATACGTCGATGGAATCGTAGGGCATTTGAGGGACGAACAGTGATTTCGGTTTGAAGGGACTTTTTTGCATCCCTTGTTCAATGCCCACTTTTATTGCCCTTTCTGTCATACGGATGTTACAACTTATGCAGGCATTAAAAATGGCGGCCTCCCGGTGCGTTAGCAAAGACCGAGGAAGGCAGTCCGCCGAAACGCGTTTGTTTGCTGTATCGGAATAAAATTTCTTCCGAGTGTCTCCTGTGAGTGCTTACTTGCTTTTAATAATAAGGATTTGGAGCGTCGATATATATTCTCCACCATTTGCCGAAGCCAGTGAACAAGGGAACGACTCCCGAAACGCGTATGGCATTTACCGGCAGAAAATGCGCTGGGCTGACAATTTGTGAATTTGCTTCTGCCTGCAAGAGAATAAAGTGTTTCACTTACACGTCGTGTGTGAGGTCTTCAAGCTTAGAGCACAACTCGATTGGATATATAGTGGCCTGCTCCGGTCACGAGGACTCCCCACTGCCGACAGAGCAGGTCTGTGCACTTGCACTATCAGGTGCACAACGAGAACGACGTGGCCTCTCTATCAGGCAGAAACGAAGCAGCGGACCACTCTTTGCCTGCAACAGCGACCCGATGGGTTATCACCACTCAAGGGAGAACGAGAGTCTGTTGCCATTACGTATTTTAACAAAGCAAACCACCATAACCAGAATGCACTAAGGCGTACGCCCATAGGGGGCGGGACTTTGTCAATATCATCGCGAGTGCACAATGTGAAAGGCTTTCTCCACCATTTGCCGAAGCCAGTGAACAAGGGAACGACTCCCGAAACGCGTATGGCATTTACCGGCAGAAAATGCGCTGGGCTGACAATTTGTGAATTTGCTGCTGCCTGCAAGAGAATAAAGTGTTTCACTTACACGTCGTGTGTGGGGTCTTCAAGCTTAGAGCACAACTCGATTGGATATATAGTGGCCTGCTCCGGTCACGAGGACTCCCCACTGCCGACAGAGCAGGTCTGTGCACTTGCACTATCAGGTGCACAACGAGAACGACGTGGTCTCTCTATCAGGCAGAAACGAAGCAGCGGACCACTCTTTGCCTGCAACAGCGACCCGATGGGTTATCACCACTCAAGGGAGAACGAGAGTCTGTTGCCATTACGGATTTTAACAAAGCAAACCACCATAACCAGAATGCACTAAGGCGTACGCCCATAGGGGGCGGGACTTTGTCAATATCATCGCGAGTGCACAATGTGAAAGGCTTTCTCCACCATTTGCCGAAGCCAGTGAACAAGGGAACGACTCCCGAAACGCGTATGGCATTTACCGGCAGAAAATGCGCTGGGCTGACAATTTGTGAATTTGCTGCTGCCTGCAAGAGAATAAAGTGTTTCACTTACACGTCGTGTGTGGGGTCTTCAAGCTTAGAGCACAACTCGATTGGATATATATATATATATATATATCCAATGTCCATTTTTCCCATGCCACAGATAATGATCCGCGGCACTCCAGGGCTGTAAGCAGATTTTAAATCTGTATACAGCCTTGGAGTGCCGTGAATCATTATTTGTGGCATGGGAATAATGGACTTTGGATGTTATGGGTCTCACTAACCCACCACGGCCCGCCGTCATTAGAGGCTCGAGTTGAAGCAAACAATCATTGTGGAATATATATATATATATATATATATATATATACTCCACACTGTCCCCTTAAAGCCAAGGAAACACTCGGACACTCCGTAGAAAGCAAATATTTAATCCAGCAAGCAGAACGACGCGTTTCACCTTTACGGCTTTGTCACGCTCGTAAAGTCAACATTACACCATGTTTAAATACACCATGAAAAGTAAGTTAACCATTAAAATTGAAAGCGGACTTCTCATACACATATGGCTAAATCAAAGCGCTAATGCAGCGGCCATTTTACAGTGTAGTATAGCCTGAAAATAACAGTGCGATAATCACCAATTCCATTCATAACAAGAAAGTTTGATGGTAGTTACTATAAATTCATAAATATAGAATACCAAAAAATACAAATTAATCAATATGCCTACAAAAACGAGCCATAACATTACATAAACGGAATGATATAACATTACCGAATGTAGGCTGAAAAGAATGGAAGAGGGGGGAAGCACCACATGATCTTCGTCCGAGTGGACAGTGAGGTATGAATACATATCACATTTGAAGCATAGCAGGCAGTGGCCACATTAGCTGCATGTGAGGGTAACAACTCAAAATAGTGTAAATCCAAATCAAGAAAAACACTTGTACAGCTCAAATAGGAGACAAGAGAACATATTCACAGGTTATTCAGTCAACATCATACATGTGCAAAAAATGTGCAAAAATACGAGACATAGCGCATGCCTCCGAAAGATTACGCCCAAGTGGGCAATTGTGTTGACCAGAACATAATGACAAGAGTCCACATACAAATAGATCCTAGATGTTCTTCAACTAAATAGTCCACATGTGAGAGAAGTATCTGGAAATGAAAAAGAATTAGGGTTAAAACCTGAAAACCTCTTTACAGCAGACAATACATGTTCAATTCAATTGTGCAAATGTACTGCCAGTTCCTCACTTAAATTCAACCCCATAGGGGCCAGACTGCCCAAATCAATGATGTATCGAGATTCCAACTTTCTGAGTGACAATTCTCTATTGCCACCTCTTACACCCAGATCAACAGTGTCAATTACCACCATTCGAACCAGTGTGTCATCTTGCATGTGATTGTCAAAGAAATGTCGTGCCAAAGAATATTGTTTGTTATTATTTCGTATGGCACGGAGATGTTCCAAGACTCTTTTCTTAGCCTCATGTTTCGTACTCCCAATGTACCACATGTTGCACGGGCAGATCAGAACGTAGACACAGTACGTGGTATTACAGGTAAGTTTTTTCTTGATAACAAACTCTCTATTGGTGTTAGGTACCAGTAATGTGTTACAGTCACTGCTGTTTTTACATGCTTTGCATTTCCGACAACACCTAAAACCTGGTATCCCCTTAAAGAAATTACTCTCACGTTCAGTAATGTGATTGTGACTTAATAAGTCTCGTAATGAACGTCCTCTCTTAAAAGTAATTTGGGGATTACTAGCCAGGTTCTTATTAAGATGATCGTCAGTGAGCAACACATGCCAATGTTTTTTGAGGATCTGGCGTACTTCAGTTGCCTGGCCTGAAAATGTGGTGATGAATCTGAGACTTTCTTCTTGTTCGTTCTTACATTGGGGATACAGAAGATCATTCCTAGATTTAAGTTCAACTCTAGAAATAGCTTCCTGAATTGTATTGTTCGTGTATCCCCGTTCTCTGAATCTCTGGCACATAATTTTCTTTTCGTGCATATATGCCTCACTAGAGCTACAGTTTCTTTTAGCTCTTAGTAGCTCTCCGTAAGGGATGCTGTATATCAGATTGCGTGGATGGCTACTGTTGGCACTCAATATACTGTTTCCTGATGTTTTCTTACGGAAAAGTTTGGTGCATAGTTGGTTATCTACTACCTCCAAACAGACATCCAGAAATTCTAAAGATTTTTCACTGACATGTTCAGTGAACTGAAGATTCAATTCATTTTCATTCAGTTTATCAATAAAGTTTCTGACAGACTTTTCATCACCACACCAAATAAAAAATATGTCATCAATGTAGCGCAGCCACAGGGCCACATTGATGAATTCCGCCATTTCCATGACAACCTGCTCCTCCCACCAGCCCATGAACAAATTGGCATAGCTGGGGGCGAAGCAGGTTCCCATGGCTGTGCCCTGTGACTGCCTGTATATGGTGTCATCAAAAATAAAAAAATTATTTTTGAGACAAATCTCAATCATCTTCAAAATCATCTGTGAATGGTTAGTCAGTGAAATGGATCTAGATTTGAAGAAATGATTCACAGCCCGCACACCCAGATCATGTTGGATACTGGTGTACAAACTGCTAACGTCAAGGGAGACCAAGAGGTAATCTTTCTCCCAATGTATACCATCAACAGTTGTAAGGAAATGGGTGGTATCTTTCAGGTAGGAAGGTAGAGCCACTACATAAGGTCTTAGAAAATAATCAATGAATTTGGATGTGTTTTCTAGCAATGACCCCATAGAAGACACAATGGGTCTACCCGGTGGGTCACTGATACTCTTGTGTAGTTTGGGGAGTAGGTATAGAATAGGTATTCTGGGATGAGCACAATATAAATAATTGAATTCCTCCCATTCAATCAAACCTCTCTCTCTCCATTCGACAAGTGTTTCCCTGTACATGATATTAGATTGTAAAACCTCAGCCATGCTGGATACACAATAGCAGGTAGTATCATTGAGTTGTCTCAAACCTTCAGCCAAATACTTCTGTTTGTCTAAGACAACAATATTACCACCTTTATCAGATTGTCTGATAACAATGCTCTTGTCCCCCACCAACTGATCAATGGATGCAATTTGTGCAGCTGTAAGGTTCTTTTTGGTTCCTTGAATCTTTTTGAATCTAAGTTTATGTAAATCATGTAGGACACCCTTTTCAAAGACCTCTATGGCGTCACATTGAATGTTGGGCAAAAATATTGACTTGGGTTTGAACTGACTCCCGGGATTATGATCAAGGTCTATGCCCCAAGTATCCAACTCAGGACTGACATCCTCACTAATGCTACTAGTCTCATTAGTAGTATACAGGTTATGTAACAATTGAATATCACTCAAATCTAAGTTACTATTATTCACTGTATTGCTCACTGTACCATGTTGCGTAGGTTTAGTCATAAACCACTTTTTCAGTTTTAATTTTCTAGAGAACAGGAACAAGTCAATTCTAGTTTGTGCAAAGTTCATATTGGAAGAAGGGCAAAAAGACATACCAAAGGAGAGAGTCTCAATTTCATCACTGGAAAGAGACCGCTGGGAAAGGTTGATGACAGTCATATTTTCTGTTTCCTGCCCCTTGTTTCCATTCCCATGGGAGCTTTGTCTGCGTTTGTTCCTCCTCTTTTTGGCTTGTTGGTTCCTCCTGTTCTTCCTCTGTTTCCTCGTCCCCGTCCTCTGTACGTACCTCCATCCTGTTGGAACTCTGACCTGTTTTGATTTATCAGTTGAAATTGTAATAAAAAATTACTCGCTTTTTTCTGAGAATCTTGTGGTACTTCTTGATTTGCTCCTGTGACAGATACATCCGACAGGTTACCATCAGATACATCGCTTTCACTAATATCCTTAGATGTGGCGGTAAAGCTTGGTACTGTAACCATCGTTGCCGTTTTCGGTTGGCTCTTATCAAACAAATGATCATATTTCCTTTGAAAAGTTAATGTTCGTCCAGTTTGATAGTCTTTGAAATCACGTAGGAATTTCCTTTGTTTTTTAGCAGTGATTTCCTCCTCCAATTTCTCCATTTTTACCATCAGTTTTTTCATATGTTCTTCAAGGGCTTCTTTGGACATCAGTTGACTAATCTCCAATGTTATTCTGTCAATTTCTTTCAGGAGCTTAGCACGATCCTTCAAAGCGTATTTCACTAGAATCCTCATCATAGTCATAGAACACGCTGAAGAATTGTCAGACCACTCTTCCAACATATCAGTGTCTGGATCTTCATATGTGGGTATCGTGAAAATTCGCAGCCCTCTAGGTACCCTTTTCACTTCAATATAACGTTGTAGGGACTCAGCTTCCCACCACTTGGATAGCTCCTTCCTGTGCAATTTCTCCAACGTATTTAATAGTGTTTGTAGATTAATTTCATCAGTGATACTAGATGTCGAAATCGATGCATCACTGCTGGGTCCAGTCTGGCCAAAAAATAGTTTGTCTGCTGTTTGTTTTCTACGAGCATCAAGGCTGCTTGCCATCTTTTCGTATCGCTTTCCACTGGTGCGTGCGTGTAGAGACCCGATTGTCTCGTGTTTAGTCACACGCTCCCTTGCCCCCTGGGTACCACGTAACGATAGGTGAGTCCTCCGCACTATAAGCACCCCCTACGTGTAACAGGAGATCCTGCTAACACTCGGGAGCACTCACTGCACACGATGTCACTCACCCGAACGTGTGTAATTAACACTGTGTACGCTGGTGGTAATGGTATTACGGTACCCGTATCCGAAGAAAAGATCCCAGGATCAAACAGATAACATATGATCTTCGCACCAGCGTCACTTCCCAGCGGGGGTCAGCCCAATGTCCTTTGAATTTACACTCCACCAACTCCGGTAATGAACCAAGGGCTGTCGCGGGCGGTCCGAGTCAGGATACCGGAACTCCTCGTATACACTCCACACTGTCCCCTTAAAGCCAAGGAAACACTCGGACACTCCGTAGAAAGCAAATATTTAATCCAGCAAGCAGAACGACGCGTTTCACCTTTACGGCTTTGTCACGCTCGTAAAGTCAACATTACACCATGTTTAAATACACCATGAAAAGTAAGTTAACCATTAAAATTGAAAGCGGACTTCTCATACACATATGGCTAAATCAAAGCGCTAATGCAGCGGCCATTTTACAGTGTAGTATAGCCTGAAAATAACAGTGCGATAATCACCAATTCCATTCATAACAAGAAAGTTTGATGGTAGTTACTATAAATTCATAAATATAGAATACCAAAAAATACAAATTAATCAATATGCCTACAAAAACGAGCCATAACATTACATAAACGGAATGATATAACATTACCGAATGTAGGCTGAAAAGAATGGAAGAGGGGGGAAGCACCACATGATCTTCGTCCAAGTGGCCACTTGGGCGTAATCTTTCGGAGGCATGCGCTATGTCTCGTATTTTTGCACATTTTTTGCACATGTATGATGTTGACTGAATAACCTGTGAATATGTTCTCTTGTCTCCTATTTGAGCTGTACAAGTGTTTTTCTTGATTTGGATTTACACTATTTTGAGTTGTTACCCTCACATGCAGCTAATGTGGCCACTGCCTGCTATGCTTCAAATGTGATATGTATTCATACCTCACTGTCCACTCGGACGAAGATCATGTGGTGCTTCCCCCCTCTTCCATTCTTTTCAGCCTACATTCGGTAATGTTATATCATTCCGTTTATGTAATGTTATGGCTCGTTTTTGTAGGCATATTGATTAATTTGTATTTTTTGGTATTCTATATTTATGAATTTATAGTAACTACCATCAAACTTTCTTGTTATGAATGGAATTGGTGATTATCGCACTGTTATTTTCAGGCTATACTACACTGTAAAATGGCCGCTGCATTAGCGCTTTGATTTAGCCATATGTGTATGAGAAGTCCGCTTTCAATTTTAATGGTTAACTTACTTTTCATGGTGTATTTAAACATGGTGTAATGTTGACTTTACGAGCGTGACAAAGCCGTAAAGGTGAAACGCGTCGTTCTGCTTGCTGGATTAAATATTTGCTTTCTACGGAGTGTCCGAGTGTTTCCTTGGCTTTAAGGGGACAGTGTGGAGTGTATACGAGGAGTTCCGGTATCCTGACTCGGACCGCCCGCGACAGCCCTTGGTTCATTACCGGAGTTGGTGGAGTGTAAATTCAAAGGACATTGGGCTGACCCCCGCTGGGAAGTGACGCTGGTGCGAAGATCATATGTTATCTGTTTGAGCCTGGGATCTTTTCTTCGGATACGGGTACCGTAATACCATTACCACCAGCGTACACAGTGTTAATTACACACGTTCGGGTGAGTGACATCGTGTGCAGTGAGTGCTCCCGAGTGTTAGCAGGATCTCCTGTTACACGTAGGGGGTGCTTATAGTGCGGAGGACTCACCTATCGTTACGTGGTACCCAGGGGGCAAGGGAGCGTGTGACTAAACACGAGACAATCGGGTCTCTACACGCACGCACCAGTGGAAAGCGATACGAAAAGATGGCAAGCAGCCTTGATGCTCGTAGAAAACAAACAGCAGACAAACTATTTTTTGGCCAGACTGGACCCAGCAGTGATGCATCGATTTCGACATCTAGTATCACTGATGAAATTAATCTACAAACACTATTAAATACGTTGGAGAAATTGCACAGGAAGGAGCTATCCAAGTGGTGGGAAGCTGAGTCCCTACAACGTTATATTGAAGTGAAAAGGGTACCTAGAGGGCTGCGAATTTTCACGATACCCACATATGAAGATCCAGACACTGATATGTTGGAAGAGTGGTCTGACAATTCTTCAGCGTGTTCTATGACTATGATGAGGATTCTAGTGAAATACGCTTTGAAGGATCGTGCTAAGCTCCTGAAAGAAATTGACAGAATAACATTGGAGATTAGTCAACTGATGTCCAAAGAAGCCCTTGAAGAACATATGAAAAAACTGATGGTAAAAATGGAGAAATTGGAGGAGGAAATCACTGCTAAAAAACAAAGGAAATTCCTACGTGATTTCAAAGACTATCAAACTGGACGAACATTAACTTTTCAAAGGAAATATGATCATTTGTTTGAAAAGAGCCAACCGAAAACGGCAACGATGGTTACAGTACCAAGCTTTACCGCCACATCTAAGGATATTAGTGAAAGCGATGTATCTGATGGTAACCTGTCGGATGTATCTGTCACAGGAGCAAATCAAGAAGTACCACAAGATTCTCAGAAAAAAGCGAGTAATTTTTTATTACAATTTCAACTGATAAATCAAAACAGGTCAGAGTTCCAACAGGATGGAGGTACGTACAGAGGACGGGGACGAGGAAACAGAGGAAGAACAGGAGGAACCAACAAGCCAAAAAGAGGAGGAACAAACGCAGACAAAGCTCCCATGGGAATGGAAACAAGGGGCAGGAAACAGAAAATATGACTGTCATCAACCTTTCCCAGCGGTCTCTTTCCAGTGATGAAATTGAGACTCTCTCCTTTGGTATGTCTTTTTGCCCTTCTTCCAATATGAACTTTGCACAAACTAGAATTGACTTGTTCCTGTTCTCTAGAAAATTAAAACTGAAAAAGTGGTTTATGACTAAACCTACGCAACATGGTACAGTGAGCAATACAGTGAATAATAGTAACTTAGATTTGAGTGATATTCAATTGTTACATAACCTGTATACTACTAATGAGACTAGTAGCATTAGTGAGGATGTCAGTCCTGAGTTGGATACTTGGGGCATAGACCTTGATCATAATCCCGGGAGTCAGTTCAAACCCAAGTCAATATTTTTGCCCAACATTCAATGTGACGCCATAGAGGTCTTTGAAAAGGGTGTCCTACATGATTTACATAAACTTAGATTCAAAAAGATTCAAGGAACCAAAAAGAACCTTACAGCTGCACAAATTGCATCCATTGATCAGTTGGTGGGGGACAAGAGCATTGTTATCAGACAATCTGATAAAGGTGGTAATATTGTTGTCTTAGACAAACAGAAGTATTTGGCTGAAGGTTTGAGACAACTCAATGATACTACCTGCTATTGTGTATCCAGCATGGCTGAGGTTTTACAATCTAATATCATGTACAGGGAAACACTTGTCGAATGGAGAGAGAGAGGTTTGATTGAATGGGAGGAATTCAATTATTTATATTGTGCTCATCCCAGAATACCTATTCTATACCTACTCCCCAAACTACACAAGAGTATCAGTGACCCACCGGGTAGACCCATTGTGTCTTCTATGGGGTCATTGCTAGAAAACACATCCAAATTCATTGATTATTTTCTAAGACCTTATGTAGTGGCTCTACCTTCCTACCTGAAAGATACCACCCATTTCCTTACAACTGTTGATGGTATACATTGGGAGAAAGATTACCTCTTGGTCTCCCTTGACGTTAGCAGTTTGTACACCAGTATCCAACATGATCTGGGTGTGCGGGCTGTGAATCATTTCTTCAAATCTAGATCCATTTCACTGACTAACCATTCACAGATGATTTTGAAGATGATTGAGATTTGTCTCAAAAATAATTTTTTTATTTTTGATGACACCATATACAGGCAGTCACAGGGCACAGCCATGGGAACCTGCTTCGCCCCCAGCTATGCCAATTTGTTCATGGGCTGGTGGGAGGAGCAGGTTGTCATGGAAATGGCGGAATTCATCAATGTGGCCCTGTGGCTGCGCTACATTGATGACATATTTTTTATTTGGTGTGGTGATGAAAAGTCTGTCAGAAACTTTATTGATAAACTGAATGAAAATGAATTGAATCTTCAGTTCACTGAACATGTCAGTGAAAAATCTTTAGAATTTCTGGATGTCTGTTTGGAGGTAGTAGATAACCAACTATGCACCAAACTTTTCCGTAAGAAAACATCAGGAAACAGTATATTGAGTGCCAACAGTAGCCATCCACGCAATCTGATATACAGCATCCCTTACGGAGAGCTACTAAGAGCTAAAAGAAACTGTAGCTCTAGTGAGGCATATATGCACGAAAAGAAAATTATGTGCCAGAGATTCAGAGAACGGGGATACACGAACAATACAATTCAGGAAGCTATTTCTAGAGTTGAACTTAAATCTAGGAATGATCTTCTGTATCCCCAATGTAAGAACGAACAAGAAGAAAGTCTCAGATTCATCACCACATTTTCAGGCCAGGCAACTGAAGTACGCCAGATCCTCAAAAAACATTGGCATGTGTTGCTCACTGACGATCATCTTAATAAGAACCTGGCTAGTAATCCCCAAATTACTTTTAAGAGAGGACGTTCATTACGAGACTTATTAAGTCACAATCACATTACTGAACGTGAGAGTAATTTCTTTAAGGGGATACCAGGTTTTAGGTGTTGTCGGAAATGCAAAGCATGTAAAAACAGCAGTGACTGTAACACATTACTGGTACCTAACACCAATAGAGAGTTTGTTATCAAGAAAAAACTTACCTGTAATACCACGTACTGTGTCTACGTTCTGATCTGCCCGTGCAACATGTGGTACATTGGGAGTACGAAACATGAGGCTAAGAAAAGAGTCTTGGAACATCTCCGTGCCATACGAAATAATAACAAACAATATTCTTTGGCACGACATTTCTTTGACAATCACATGCAAGATGACACACTGGTTCGAATGGTGGTAATTGACACTGTTGATCTGGGTGTAAGAGGTGGCAATAGAGAATTGTCACTCAGAAAGTTGGAATCTCGATACATCATTGATTTGGGCAGTCTGGCCCCTATGGGGTTGAATTTAAGTGAGGAACTGGCAGTACATTTGCACAATTGAATTGAACATGTATTGTCTGCTGTAAAGAGGTTTTCAGGTTTTAACCCTAATTCTTTTTCATTTCCAGATACTTCTCTCACATGTGGACTATTTAGTTGAAGAACATCTAGGATCTATTTGTATGTGGACTCTTGTCATTATGTTCTGGTCAACACAATTGCCCACTTGGGCGTAATCTTTCGGAGGCATGCGCTATGTCTCGTATTTTTGCACATTTTTTGCACATGTATGATGTTGACTGAATAACCTGTGAATATGTTCTCTTGTCTCCTATTTGAGCTGTACAAGTGTTTTTCTTGATTTGGATTTACACTATTTTGAGTTGTTACCCTCACATGCAGCTAATGTGGCCACTGCCTGCTATGCTTCAAATGTGATATGTATTCATACCTCACTGTCCACTCGGACGAAGATCATGTGGTGCTTCCCCCCTCTTCCATTCTTTTCAGCCTACATTCGGTAATGTTATATCATTCCGTTTATGTAATGTTATGGCTCGTTTTTGTAGGCATATTGATTAATTTGTATTTTTTGGTATTCTATATTTATGAATTTATAGTAACTACCATCAAACTTTCTTGTTATGAATGGAATTGGTGATTATCGCACTGTTATTTTCAGGCTATACTACACTGTAAAATGGCCGCTGCATTAGCGCTTTGATTTAGCCATATGTGTATGAGAAGTCCGCTTTCAATTTTAATGGTTAACTTACTTTTCATGGTGTATTTAAACATGGTGTAATGTTGACTTTACGAGCGTGACAAAGCCGTAAAGGTGAAACGCGTCGTTCTGCTTGCTGGATTAAATATTTGCTTTCTACGGAGTGTCCGAGTGTTTCCTTGGCTTTAAGGGGACAGTGTGGAGTGTATACGAGGAGTTCCGGTATCCTGACTCGGACCGCCCGCGACAGCCCTTGGTTCATTACCGGAGTTGGTGGAGTGTATATATATATATATATATATGTTCTATATGTTCACCCACTGAAACTTTATATTTGCATAGTCCCCGATAGTTTATATTTCCATCCTATAGAAAACACAGGTATGTGTTTTGCCCGCCCTCATGTATATTCATATTCTCCTTTTCTTTGTGGTTTATAATATGGGTCCAACCGCATATTCTCTGTTGTAAAAGATACCCTGTCTTTTACACGATTTCCCTGTCCGCTGTACATGCGAACTGCCCGATGTCGTGCACTGTAATCTCCCGCCAGCTCCCTGACATTATAACATCTTCATTGTTAAGAAGCCTCCCCCCACTTTTAATGGTGTGCAGCCTTCTGAGCGAGTGCACGTGCGATGGCGCACTGAGTTCAGACTTCAGTGCACGGCTACAGTGGGCAGAATAACTTTTATAGGACGTGCCTGTAACAATCATGCACTATTACTGGTGCGCAAGGTGAATGATGCAACATTTCAACCACGTTAATAAAGCGCTATTTACAGCCAAGTGGATCATCGGCTCACTTTATGTGATCAGATGTGCTCTGGCCTCAAGCGTCAAGGTACATAATTGTGCCCAACAAGACGCTTGCACAAAAATTACACTGCAATAAAATAAACAACAATTGGGATTTGAGGGTTAATTCGTGCAAGGTTTCTGCAGCGGCGGGATTCCAGGCGCTTTGAGCGGATTGGCAAAGTTAGTTCCTACTAGTGTGGTTTACAGAGTCCTCAAACTGGCTAGGCGTCATAAGCACCTCTGGGTGGCCCCTGGGCTATGTTTGACTCCCTCGGCGGAAGTAGCTCGGTGTAAACGACAGACCACAGATTCAAACACCCAGTAAAATGTCCTCCTCTTAGTGCGGCGCTGTGCCAGTGGGCGCTATATCCGGTGCAGTGCTTGGATTTGTTATTGTGGTAACAGCACCTCTATGCGCGAACAGACCTGCCGTGGAGGTCTGTGCGATCTTCAGGTCATGGTTTTCCACCCACCGGATTCGACTTAACCTTTCATCATTTTAGCGCAGCTGCAGCACCGTTGTGAACCCGAAGCTATTAGTGCACCAATATAAGATTCCTCGTGTGCTCCTGGTGTCTATGCTCCTTTGAGAAGTCTTGGGGACAATTGGCTTAATGGGTTGAGGCGTCTTCTACAGCGCAAAGCCTCTGCTGGTTCAGTGATGTGATGAATGCGTCCCCTGCAGGAGGCTCACCTTAGCCTTTCATCCTCTGAACCTTGATAAACTGCACGGGTAGAAGTTCCATCGGCCGTGTGCCTGGACCGGCAGGTCACTAAACATCCTGACCCAGGGAGGGCGCTGATTTCATCACCGATGACACATCTGCAAGCACCAGATCCGGCATGGAGAGTCTGCACTATGGCACGGCGGAAATTGGCACTATGGCACGGTGAACAGGCGGAAATTGGCACATCGCGGTGCTCATGCTGGTTTCAAGTGCCAAGAACTTGCTCTGCGCTGCAAAATCAGCACAAATGGCACCACGTGGCACGCTAAAGGGCGCTGCACCTTTGCTGATGCTCCAGTAGATTTTCTACTCGAGAGGCAGCTTTCTCACAGTAAATGATTGCAACCACTGTGTTGAGAAAATCTCGCCGGGTGCCCTCCTAGAGCCTGATCATGCTAGAGGATGGCGGTTCTCACTCGCACTAGCCAACTTCCCGTTGGAGAGCCACGTGCGAGAAAAACTTCTGCCACGCGGCGGTTGGCGGAGTTTGACCGGAACTCCGTGTTACAAGCGTAATGCAAAGTCACCAGAATTCCACGTACTCCGCTGGGGAAGTGGAATATATGGCCTACCCCTAGCTGGCAGGTGTCATTGTCTGGTTCCGCATTGGTGTCGTCCGTTCCAGAAGTGACCTGTGCAGTATCTAAATAGGTGCTACCTTGGCGCACTGGCATACATTCTTTCCTTTCTGTGCCAGATTAAGATTGAGCCACCCTTCAGTCACTTTTTGACTGGACTTTTTTTTACTTTTTGTCGACATTTTTCAGATTTCATTTTCTGGTGTGAGGCTGTCACCGATGAAACTGGCTGGTTTAAAACCATGTGGAGCCTGTCATAGGCAGATGTAGTGACAGACCCCCACTTGGTGTGTTTGTGGTGCCTGAAGCTGGTACACTACTCCAAGGTGTGTGAGGACTGCCATGCCATGCACTTGAAGGAACTGAGGGAGTGGTCCCTCAAGCTTCTTGCCATCCAGCATCGGTGTACTCTGCAGCGTCAGAGGTCGGGTTCTTGTGCAAAGTCCCACGACTGATCATTGAGTCCTTCTTGCCATTCATCGTTGCATTTGAAGTTTTTGGGGAAGTCCCATAGCCATAAAAAGACAAAGAAATCCAAACACTTTTCGACTTCCCCGCGCATCCGATGGGACAGGGACAAGGGAGCGTCGACCCACCAGGTCTTGCTAGTCAGCAGGGTCTGAACATTGGTCCGCTGCACGCTGACCTGATTATGCCAGAGTGACCCCTCATCCATTTTAAGGAGTTTTATGAGACCATGTGTCTCATTTTTGGGTGTCCAGCCACTCTAGAGATCCTTTGGGGCCGGGGGGAGGGGCTCCAGAGTAAAGCCTATACCTTATTCAATGGGTATGTCTGGAGAGGGAGACATGAAGGGATCTATGAACCATTATGGAGAAGAACCTGTTGAGGAGGACAACTGGTATGAGGAACTGGGTGAGGCCAGTGGCTTAGATACCTTACTTGCCACTGGCCTGGTTTCCCCTCCTACTGTGGCTATAGAGGAGGGCACCTCTTTTGCTATGGTGGTGCGCAGGGCGGCTGAGGTACTAGACCTTAACCTGCCATCACTGGCAGAAAAAATTCTTCTGATGGAGGTACTTCAGCTGGGAATTTCCCCCTCAGAACCTTTACTCCCATTTAATAAAGTCAGTACAAAATTCTTACTTGGGCCTGCTCCAAACCCTGCATAGGGGCCCCTGTGAATAGGATGATTGCCTGCTGCCATCGCGCACTCCTGGGAATCCCAGTTTCCTTACCCTGTACCCCGCCCTAGAAAGCTTGGTGGTTTAAACCTTGTCAACCCGCATTCACCCTGGCACGTTCCCTACCACTCCACTGGATAGGGAATCCAGGAGGCTGGACACCTTCGGTAGGATAATGTTTTTTTCCACCAGCCTGCCACTGTGGTCAGTGAATATCACGTGCCTATTGGACCAATATTCTCATACATTTTGGGATACGGTTGCACAAATGCTGCCTATAGTCCTAGAGGAGGCCCAGGCCATATTGTGTAAGGAGGTAACCGACGGGAGGGATGCAGCAAAGTTTTCCATCAGATGTGGACTTAACACAACCGACTTGCTAGGCAGAGTGATTTCATCCTCGGTAGCCTTGCAGAGACACACCTGGCTGAGAACATCTGAATGAGCGAGTGCAGGTAAGCTATATGTGAGTTCAGGGTGTGCCCGAGTCAGTGCAGGGTGGGTGGAGTGCCTCTACGAGTGTATGGTAAGAGTTGTGTCCATATATATACTGCATGAGTGGTGTGCTTGTGTGAGTGCACAGTGGTTGGTGTGCCTGTGTAACTGCAGAATAAGCAGTGTGCCTATGCAAGTGCAGGCATGGGTATGTATGAGTGCAGGTAAGTGCCAGGTGAGCGGTTTCTCTTGGTGATTGCTGTGTGCCTTTATGACTGCAGGGGTTTGTCTGTATGGGTGCAGGTTGAGAGAGATGAGTGGTGAGTAAATGCAGGTTGATTGAAGTCCAGGGTAGCATTGTGTGAGTGCAATGGTGAGTCTTTGTGTATGTATGGTTAGTAGTGTGCTTAGATGAGAGCAGAGTGATTAGTATGCCTGTCTGGGTGCACAGTGAGCGTTCTACCCATGTGAGCACAAGGTGAGTGGTGAATGAGTGCAGGGTCAGCAGTGTGCAAGGGCAGAGTGAGTGATGTGGGAGTTTGGGAGTAGAGCAGTGAATCTGTGTGAGTGCGGGAAAGTAGTGTGCATGTTCGAGTGCAGGTAGAGGAATGTGCATGTGTGAATGCCAGGGAGTTCCATGGCTGTTTGAGCGTAGTGTCAACGGTATGCTCATGTGAATGCAGGTTGAGCATTATGCCTGTGTGAATGCAGGGATGGGTCTGTATGATTACAAGTTGAGAGTTACATCTGTGTGAATTCAGGGTGAGAGTTGTGCCTGTGTCAGTGTAGGGATGAGTCTTTAATATATAGTGTATTGAGAGAGATATGCCATGTGAGCGAAGGGTAAGTGGTTTGGGGTGTATGTGTCATGGGCGAAAGGTGTATAGCTGCATGATGAGCGTTGTGGCTCTATGATTGCAGAGTGAGTAGTTTGCATGTGTTACTACAGTGGAAGCAGTGTGTGAGTGCAGGGTGAGTTTTGTAACTTTGTAAGTGCAGGGTGAGCATTATGCGCAAGTGAGTGCTGAGTAGGTAGTGTGCCTGCAAGTGTAGAATTAGCAGTCTGTCTGTATAAGTACCTAGGTGCCAGGTTTAACAGTGTGCCTTTAAGAGCGGTGTGTAAGTGCAAGGTTAGCAGCCTACCAGTGTGAATTCAAGGTGAGTATTGTGCATATGTGAGAGCAAGAAGTGGGGGTTGTATCTATGCAGGGCGAAAGTTGTTCTTATGTGAGTGAGGGAAACAGGTGTACCCATGTGAATGCAGGATGAGAGATGTGCCCATATGAGTGCAGACTAAGCAGTATGTCTATATTAGCTCTTGGTAGTTAGTGTGGCTGTGAGATTACAGACAAAAAAGGGTGTGCCTATGTATGTGCAGCATAAGCATTGAAACTGAGTGATGTACTAATAACTTTGGCACTGTGCTGGATTTGCAAAAATGTAGGCAGATACTTAATATGTTTAGCCTACTCTTGATTTTCTCAGTTTCATTCAGGCATGTCAAGGGGACTGTCGAAGTGTATCAACAGGATCCGTTAAGATATTTATGTATGTGTGTTTACTGTGCTTACAGATATTTGAAAACAATAAAACAGATTTGAAATAAAGAAACTGAGTGATGTTCCTATGGAAGTTCAGGGTGGGAGGTGTGCCCCTTGTGTGTGCAGTGTGAGTTGTGGGCATATGTTATTGCAGTAGTTGTGCATTTGTCTGAGTACTGCGTGAGAGGTGTGAGTGTAGAGTGAGCGCTGGGCTTGTGTGAGTGCAGGAAATGGAATGTGATGCATCTGTTGAGTGTTGCATGAGGAGTGAGACTGTATGAGCGGTGTGCCCATATGATTGCAGTGCAAGTTGATTGTGCCTGGGTGAGTATCGATGTGTGGTGTGCCCATGTGAGTTCAGGATAGCCACTGTACTTTTTTTTTTAGATTTATATAGCGCAAACTCGACCCGAAGGTATTGGAGTGCTTTACACGAGTACCAAGTTACATTACACAAGGACACATTAATCTTGGGGGGGAAGGTACAGGGAGATTACGTGATTTGCCCAGAATCACAGGATGTTGAGCGCACGCCGAGGCTCAAACCTGGTTCCCCAGCTCCAAAGTTGGCAGCTCTGGCCATAAGACCACATCATCTCCCCTACTTGTGTGGGCACAGGTTAAGCAGTGTATGTATTTAAGTTCCGGGGTATGTATTTATGGATAAAGGATAAGGAGTGTGTTCATGTGAATGCAGGGTGGGCAGTGTGTAAATACATCGTGAGAGGTGGGCCAGTGGGAATGCAGATTTGCATCTGTGTGAGTGTAGGTGAGGGGTGTATCTGTATGACTGCAGGATGAGAGGTGTGCCCATGTGAGTGCAGGGTGAGTGGTGTGCTTGTATGATTGCTGGATGAGTATTGTGTGACTATGTGAATGTAGGGTGAGCATGCCCATGTGAGTGCAGGGTGGTAAGTGTTGCCCTGTGAGTGCAGGAAGGGCTGTGTGTGTATGTGAATGCAGGGTTGTGTCTGTGAGTACTTGATCAGGGGTGTCCCTGTGTGAGTGCAGGGTGAGTGGTATGTGAGTTCAATAGTGTGCCCATGTGATGGAAGGGTGAGAGGTGTGCTTATGAGTGCTGGGTGAGATGTGTGCCCATGAGTGCAGGTTAAGCAGCTTTCTCATTTTAATGTTCGGTGTGGGGGTTGCACCTTTGTGAGAGCACAGTGAGTGTTGTGCCCATGTGAGTGCAAAGTGAAATGTGTGCCCATGCAATTGTAGCAGGAGAGGTGTTTTTGAATGGGTGCGGGATGAGAGCTGTGCCCTTGTGATTGCAGAGTGAGTGCTGTGCCTGTGTGATTGCAGGGCTAGCGGTGTTCCATATGACTGCACTGCAGTGGTGTGCTCCTTGATTGCAGGGTGAGGAGCATGTTTGTGTAGGTGCGGGGTGAGATGTGTGTTATTTGAATGGTATACATTTTTGAGTGAAGAGTGCAGCACAGTAAGCCTGACAGCTGAGTTGGAGGGGGCTAGGTCTGCGGTTTACCCTGCTGCGCAGGGCAATTCTTTGGATGCTGTAGGGCAGCACAGATGCCGAAAAGGATCCCTGTTAACGCTACTGTGCTTGAGGCATGTAGGACCACAGTGCCCAGCATTCCTTCTGAGAGGTCAAGGCCACCAACACGCTCAAAGTGCTGTTTGACTTCTCCGCTTGGCAGGACATTTCTTTGGCTCTTGCAGGGCGTGGTGGGTGCCGCCAAGGATCACTGTTATCCACGCTGTGATGGGTTAGCAGGAGGTGCATAGGAACACAAAATTCCCCCTGAGAGTGCAGGGCCAAAAGCACACTCAAAGCGCTGCTGACTACCCTACTGTATGGGATGCACCCAGGCACATCCTGGGCAAAGGCTGGATCAGTTATTATCTTTGGCCCGTTGGAGGCCAAAGGAGGCCGGGGTGAACCCATCTTCTTCCAGATGTCCTTTGTGGCGTGCTGTTATTAAGTGACTTTCCTGAAACCACTGTTTGTCACATTGGGCTCTTTTGGGCTATGTTCGTCGGGCGCAAGGTCACAGTTCTTGCTCTGTGTGGCTTCGATGGCTGGGACTAAGTTCTGTCCCACATAAGGCACGTTTGTGGGGCAACAATATGTTTAAGCGCAAACCCACCCCTGCCCCTAAGAGCTTGGCTGACAAGGGTGACTAGGAAGACATCCTCATTTCTCCCATATTTGACTTCGGGGTAGGGGCTCTGTTATGAGATCATCGCAGTGGAGGAGGAACATGATTTGGGCAGTTTCAAGCTAGAATGGCCTTCAGGGGCTGGTGCCAATGGTCTTCCCCACTAAAAGTATTGAAGGGAACAGTGGTCTAATTGACCACTTATCTTCGTCAGTCAGATACAGACTATTGTGGACATTCATCCTGCAATGGCGGAATATTCCACCAAGCTCAATGGTCCTGCAGTGGCGGCTGCTGTCGTGAAGCAGCAGTGAGGCAGGGAGGGGGTAAGAGGGTTAGGAGGAGGGGTGAAACAAAACCACGTACCTGCCAGCCGTCCGGCTGCCTGCTGCCGCCTCACCTCCGTCCTCCAACCTCTTTCTGGATTCTTCTCTGAAAACAGGAAGCAAGAAGCATCCAGGCTCCTAGGCTCTCCATAGCCAATCACAATGCTGCAATGCAGAGTTGTGATTGGTTTGAGCGTCATGGTTCAGCGGTCAGTCAGGGAATGGCAGCCTGGGCATGTTCTCCACCCGGGCTGTAATGTAGCTTGGGGGGAGAAAATTCATGCACACTTACATAGTGCCCACCACTCCTCCCCCTGCTCTGAGATCAGAGCAGATCTCCCCCACCCGCCAAGGCGCCGCAGCAGGAACAAAGAAAATTATAATAACATTGAGTTATTATTTTATTTTTCCCTACTTTTAACTGAGAAAAGTAGTGGGGCGACACTCTGCCGCTATAGCAGAGGAGCTGCCACTGTTCTACTTGTAGGCATAAAAATAGGAGCCCACTCAGACTCGAAATAAGAAGGAATTCTGGGGCATATTAACAAGCCAGGCAATAAAATTATCGCCGCTTTAGCGGCAGAAAACTGCCGCTAAAACTGCGATAATGGGATTGATAATATGCTCAATGGAATTCCAATTGAAGCCCATGTTAAATGTGAAGGACGTCTAACATGGGCTTTGATTGGAATTCCATAGAGCATATTATCAAGCCCATTATCGCCGTTTTAGCGGCAGTTTTCTGCCGCTAAAGCGGCGATAATTTTATCGCCTGGCTTGTTAATATGCCCCTCTGATCTTAAGACTGCTGGCAGGTCATTCTGTGATGTGGGTATTGATATGAAAGGTTTTGTATCTGTGCACCTCAATTGTGACCATGCATTGATTGGTAATTTACCTCAGCTGGATCAGTTATTATCTTAGGCTTTCCACCATGGAGCAAGGCTTTTACCGTCTCACCAGTTCTCCCTAATTTAGCTGTGATATATTCTTCTCTTTCCCCCAAAACCTGGAGATATGCCAGCCCGCGGTCACCTTTCGGGCAATGACGTATCTCTTCCCAGTTTGTTGCTGCTGGGAATGGCAGGGAGTCAAATCTAGGTGCTAATACAGTGGAAGCCCAAAATAGCCCGACACGTGTGGACCATCCTAAGTCCTGTCTTTCTATACCTCCCTCCAGGGCAGTGGTCGAAGTGGGTGGGAGAGGCAGGGCGCAGCCTGCTCCTACTTCTTTAATTCAATAGATTCCCTTACCCTACTTTTTTATATAAACACGCATCCCAGGAAGGCAGAAATAGCCAAGGCCTACAGATAAGGCTCGGTGTTCGTGGCCGTTCAGGGACGGGCGGGTAGGCAGAGAAGGAAAAGGACTCTGTCTTTTCCTTCTTCCCAAAGAAGGCAAGGATAGTGTGTACTTCTGCTCTGCCTCTGGCAGTTGCTCCCCTAACCCCCTCTCTCTTTCTTCCTCTTCTTCCCTCTCTTTCTGTCTAGCTCCTCCTCACTTACTGAAAACTGTGACTTCAAGAAACAGGGTATTCAAGCTCTCTTTTCTCCTTTCATTTATTAGTTCCCCTGTGAAATGGATCCCAGAAAGAAAAACACTTTTGCTGAAAATGTTGTCTTTTTCTGACAGAGAAATAAAAGGTTCAACTATGAAAAATAAATAAATAAATAAATAAATAAATAAAGCAAGACAGAGTGGTCACTAAGAGGGCAGATTGGTTTTATTCTCACCCAAACATTAGTGCCACTTTACAGTTTGCCAGTGAAGCGCTACTTTTGTTTTCTTGTCTTTCTTAGAACAACATTGTTTTCCCTGGGAGGGGAAGTGCACCAATCCTAGATGTACTGCAATACCTGGTTAATGGGGGGATTGGAAAACAAAACGTGTACTGCGGCTCTGTTTTCAGGATGTGGTCTTTTTAAACCATCCTGCTCACTTTTTGTAAGAATACAAACAATGGACATTAAATCGGGTCCCTTCTGGCCCATGTAATCATGTCCTTAACTTTTCAGGCAAAAGCACTCACTGATTTCTGAATAGTGAGTGTAAAAGGGTTACGGTAATCATGTTGTTCCATCTGACATTTTACATGCTTTACTTAATTTTCCATTCCCTATGAGTGTTTGCTTTTTCCAGGATGATGTTACTTTTTTTTTAGGCAGCATATTACTCTTGTCTAGTGCGTAATTTGAATTGAGTTGCATCCAGGTGTTTATAGCGGGGACAATTGGGTTGTTGTTGAAGGCAGTGCGAGATTCTCATAGTGGGGCAGTATGCTGTACAGTGGGGGAGAGGATGTGGCACTATGGTCAGAGCTGGGGAACCAGGTTCAGCCTTCATGGGTATGACTTCACCTTTTGCATAATCCCTCTGATAGGGTCTTTTGCAAAAACGGGCATCACACAGATTTACACTTTTTTCATGCACTTTAGGCTTCAGCGCCTTATTGCAAATCGTTTCGGGAGGGGCCCTGCGTTTGACTTGGCACCAGATGTATTTTTGCACTAATCTGGAACTTTAGGATCGTGGAAGCGTATGGTTGCACACATACACTCTGTACTTTACGGCACCTTGGAAGTTCCAGAACTACGGTTCTTTGTCTACATATATTTGCGTACCTTAAAGTCTCAGGTACGCCTGGCCACGATGCAGAACATCAAGTGCCACAACGCAATCCTGGAGTAATCTACCTCAATTTGTCGATGCACGTCCACGCACTGTACAGCCCTATGCATGCCTGTCCATGGTTTAAAATTGCACGCCGAGGCACCTCACAGCTTTGTGCATGCTTGGTTATACCTTAAAACGCTTGGCCATATAACACAATTTTTGAGCTATGACTTTCATAATACTTGGCCCTTGCACACCCTAACGTGGCTAAACTTGTTTGGGCTTCAAATGTTGTGCTTTTTATATGTTTCTACAATTGATTTTATATTCTTGATCATTGTGGTATGTTGCATACACATAGGCTGCTAGTTTCTTTGGGCCTTAAAAAATATAGTCTTAATAAGATTTTCATAAATGACTTTCGCATAGGTTTTAACTACCTAGTTTTATATTTTATTCCAGATTTTATGTTGCAATATAGATTGTTGTTTGTAAATGATTTTAGGTAATCATACAATAAAGATTTACTTACTTAAAAAAATGATCATGTGTATCTATTAGTTGAATTAAATAACATAATTAGATGTAACTGGTCAGTGAAATGCCAAATAAGTACTAACAATTGGGATGTTTTCCGCATTCTGGCCACATCTCTGTCTCCTCCCACTTATCCAATCCTCGGGTTATTCTCGCTCTCTGGTTCTCCGCCCACAGTTCCCCTACTTTTTTCCTCCACTTCGACCACTGCTCCAGTGACTTGGGAACGAGGTAAAGCTTGATGAGTAATACCAGGAATCATTTGCCTTTACAGCAGTGTACCAGTGCTACTTGCTTCTCAGCTGTTTTAGAGCTCCTCCCGGCTGCTTCTCCTTTTGTGATGGGAATAACAAACATACCACAGCTGGATGAAGGATGCATGGAAATTACAGAGCGACTCATCAACAAAGTGGTCCACTAGTGCAGAGCCTGTAATGCTGATGGGAATTTATTTTTGAGGTATAACTTGATGGCCAGGAGGGTGGGCTGTGTAGGCCCCTGTCAGAAGAGAGAACCTGGGGACTGTGTGGTGGTGAACATTGACAGTAAAGAGTTAGTTGTGTGCTTGATTTATAGACAGTATAGAAATAGGGTTAACCCAATACACCCTTGAGGGCTTGGGCAGAACAAATAATAACAGGTAAATGATGCCTACAAGGGATTTTGTTTCAACAAAGAGTAATAATTAGTTATTCTAAAATTCCTTTGCGAGTGAGTCCAATTGGAACATGCACCCAATTTGTCATCTGACAACATCAATTAATGAACTTGAATAGCACAGGAAAAGAAACACACAAAACACGGGATTATCTTCTTGTAGAAAATACAAAATTATTTATAGATAAATCAAGTTAAAAAGGAGTACAGATGAATACTTAAATTCAAAGGAATTTTTGTTGTACAAGCTTTATTCGAGATATTTCTCATAAAAGCACAGCATAAAAACATTTAAAGATTAAAAAACAAGATATTTACAAATATAAATTCATATAGCACAGCATAAAAACATTAGAGGTTAAAAAACAAGATATTTACAAATATAAATTCATATAGGCGTTCTGTGCAGCTCATACAGTATAGGCATAGAAATGTTTACATTTGACAAGTAATTTTACATTTTTAGCCAAAAAAAAAAAAATTAAAAGAAAAACCTGATTAACTGGTCCCCCCCATTAAACGTTGCCTGATGGCCCAGGCCCAACCCAAGTATTTGGCTACCCCAATGACTATCGATTCATGGGTTGTTGTACACACAATTCTTAAAGCCACTGTGCTATCACGTGTCCCCAGGTTTTTACATACAGGGGTAAGCCATAGTCTCCTGGGTAATGAGTAGGCTTTGCATACGAATAGAAAGTGACCTACACTCTCCTCTGCATTACCACAGGCTGGACATAACCTGTTGGTCGACTTATGCCAACGTGACGTTAGTTTTTTTAAGGGAATAGATCCGGATCTTAGCTGGAAGACTAACTTCCTATCCATTGGTACCGTAATAGTATCCCAATAGTTTTCTAGGATAGGAAAAATTTTTGTCTCCAAAAAACGACCAGCCATAGAGTCGGACCTAACGTCGTTCAGCAAATTGCCACCCACCCAATCCCAATAACGTAATTTGAGGTCTTCTTTGCTTGGAAACTCTTCACCCGCTGGGTTATTCCAAAGATTGGAAAACCCCAGATCAATTAGCATTGCCCTTAGATTTTTAAGCCAAGTTATCTTGTGAAAAATGTCTTCCTTAATTATCCAGAGAAAACCCTCTGCATATTGTCTAATCTCTGGAGTTGTCCAAAGACGCCTCCAGTAGAGAACAGGGCGCAATCGCGCTCTATCAGTAATTGGGCGTTTACCTAACTCCAGGAACAATGGTATTAGGGGGGTGCTCTGAGGAAGTCCTGTTATCCCTCTGAGGAACTTGTTCTTAGATATCTGTAAGGCCGCTAGATTGTCCCAGGCCCATAACTCCGCACCATATAAAGTGGCACCTAAGACCTTGGCATCGTACACTATAAGTGCGGGTTTAATCGGCTTTGTTTTTGATTTGCGGTGTTCACCCCTCAAAGCACCTGAAACTTGTTGATGTTTTATGACCACTTTTTCCAAATGATGCGACCAGCCAGCGCTCTCTGCTATCTGTACCCCCAAATATGTAAACTCCTTAACGGTGTCTAACTTACAATTATTTAGGGTTACCTTGGGATAGATTCTACGGTTTGGGGTAAAGGCCATTAATTTTGTTTTCCCCACGTTTACCTCAAGCCCGTGCTCCGTGCAAAAGGTATCAAAAATATTTAATGCACGTTGCAGCCCTGCAGGGGTTTTTGACAAGATAAGAGTATCGTCAGCGAACATCAGGATCGGAACCCTGGCGTCCGCTAACGAGGGTGCGTCTACGCTTGCTTCCAACATTCGCCTAACAATCCCATTAATAAATAATGAGAAGAGTAAGGGAGCCATGGAGCAGCCTTGTCGGACACCCCTTTCCACGGGAAAGTCCGAAGTAAACTCGCCATTCCCACCCCACTGTATTCTTGCGAAATTAGATTCGTGGAGACGCATAATTAATGTAAGCAAATCAATAGGAATTCCCATTTTTTGCAAGACCAACCATAGCTTAAACCTGGGGACTAAATCAAATGCCGCCCGCAGGTCGACAAACGCGACATATAGGCATCCTCTTCCCAGTAAAACCGTCTTCCACCGCAGAGTGGTAAAGCGGAAGACCTGATCAATGGTACTGGTAGCTCGTCTAAATCCTGCTTGGTATATGGAAAGGGCATTGTTGGCATCAACCCAGTCCATAAGCTGGTTTGCAACCATTCTTCCCACTACTTTTTGTATGGTTGCTATTAAGCTTATGGGCCTATGGTTGGCCGGCGATGAGCGATCTCCCTTCTTATGGATGGGAATAATAATTGCACCTTTCCAAAGGTCGGGGACCACCCCCCCCCTTGGCTAGGGCATTTGCTACTAAAAAAATATACCTCACCCATCTCGTCATATCATACTTAAAAATATCCGGGGGTATCCCATCTAACCCTGGGGCTCTCCCACTTTTCACAGATCTAATCGCGATTTCTACTTCTTTGGGGGAGAACATGTTGTCAATAGCATAGACTGGCGCTATGCCTTCACCTACCCCGGGGTGGATGACTTCAGCATATTGTGGTCTGAAGTAGTCAACCCAGGCTTCTTCAGCTACATTATTATCTGGCTTTGCTGGGCCACCTCCTCTACCCCACTTAATAATTTTCCAAAAGGACCGAGAGTCCTTCTTGTTAGAGGCCTCTTTCAACTCGGCCCAGTGGTCTTCGTCCCATTTCTTTTTTGCTTGGAAAATGGCCAGTTTATACAGTTTCCTTGCCTCTTTTATTGCGACGCGGTCCCTGTTCCTAATAGCTTGTCCCAGTACTAGACGTGCTGATCTACATTGGCGATTGAACCACCTTCCAACTTCCTGGGTTTTCCTCCCTTTCTTACTCTTAGTCAAAAAACATGGTTTGAGGAGGGAAAATAACTTATTGTGGATGTCAGTGATATCCCTAACCCCGGGAACTGTTGGATCAACCGCCTCCATTGCAATGATTGCGCTATCAACCTCATTGTTGATGTAGGTCATGGTTTCCTCGTTAGCCAATACCCTTGGCCATTTCAACCTACGTTCGTCGTTGCTCATGACCGGAATCTGATCGTTCTTTAAATACAAATTTCCCACTCCTGGATTCCACCACCTATGGGTCACACAAAGGGGGTTGTGATCACTTTCTACTCTAGGCCTGATGGCCATATCAATAACCCCCTGCCACAACTGAAGACTACATATTATATAATCGATTCTGCTCCTGCTATTACCATTATCGAAGGTACAACTACCCTCCTTGTCCCCTGTAGTTCTCCCATTCAGTGCTCTTAGACCATGTTCCATACAAATAGCATTTAGTAATAGGATGTCTTTTGTCCACCTTGGGACGGGGTTTAAACACAAAGATGGTACTCCCCATAGGTTGTCCTCATCCTTCCCTAGGGGATCATTTGTAGAGTCTAAAGGTTCAAAAGTCCTATTAAGATCCCCGGCTATAATTACCCTGCTATCTTGGGACTTTGTCGCTAAGCAGGCAGACAACAGTTCTAAGGTCGAAGAATTGGTTGTGTTACTGCCTCTTATATAAACATTATACAAGTCCAATGACGGACCCTTATCTGCTGAGATTCTTAACAATTGTAAGTCCCTACTTCCCAGGTCCAATATTTTGATGGTAATGTCTAAATCTTGTTTTACCCATACAGTAAGACCTCCCATGGGCCGACCCCTACCACCTTTCGATGCTGGTATCGAAAAGTTTAAATAGCCACAACAAAACAGGGGGTCGCAAGCCCAGGTTTCTTGGAAGCAACATACGTCGAACCCAGAGATATATTCTACCCAGAGTTGGGAGTCTAACTTGCTACTCAACCCTGCCACATTCCAGGATAAAAGCGTACCAAAGCTAAACTCAGACCCATCATGATTATTAGTATAAGAAGACACTCCGGAAATCATTAAGCTTTTGATGTTAGTAACTACCTTCCCCAGATCGTCAATGGGGTCAGGAGGTTTCACAGTACTAACATTTATATTTTCCATCCCGGTACCTCCCTCTACAACAAAATTCCCCTTCGCTGTGTAACCAGCAGTTAAGATTGTGTCAATAGAACTAACATGATCTTCACGGGCCCCCTTGGACTCATTATTAATCCCTCCAGTACTACTACTCCACTCTCTAGTAATTTGTCAATATCCCCACCCTGAGTCCAGCCGTCCAGCTTGGAGATTATGATTAGTACATGTGGTATAGTTCTGGCCAAATAATGAAGCTGGTATGGAAGTAATTGGCCAGGATACAGCAGAAGGGTTCAGGGGTTCGTTATGCAGGCTAGTCAGTACACTGGTTGGGCGGGGGTAGAAGAAGGTAAGATCTACAATTCTAATATCTCCCTTGTTTTCACCCCATCCCTGCCTAGTTATCCATCCCGCCACCCTTGGATCTTGAAAGTTGACCACAACACAGTCCCCACCCAAGCTTTTTGGTGTATACCCTATCCAATCTATTCTCCTTACCCCTATGATTAACCCATCAAGATCTCCTGGGAGAGGTCTATTCTCCCTTAACCAGTGCATGGTCTTATTTTTAAGCATCTGGAAGGTTTCTCTCTGCCCTATGGGGAGTGATGGGACGTTTGTAAGGACTGCTACATAGGGGAAGGAGTCCGGAGTAAGGTTTACTGGGGGTTTTCTATGGTGTGGCTTTATCACGGGAGGTGGGATTGATTTGGAAACTATAGGACCAGGACAGGGTGCAGGTTTCAACACCAACTGAATATTAGTTGGTTGAGTTGGAACTAAAACTTTACCTGCTGGAAGACGTACATTGTCCCCTGTCCCAACCGCAGGATTGTTGCGAGCTAACTGCTTGTTGGTTATTTTTGTGGGAACTGAAGCTTTACCCACTGGGGAACGTACAGTAACCCCTAAACCAGCCACGGGTGATGGATTTTGTGACTGAAATACCATCGACTGGGGTGGATTTGTGGTATTAGTGGTATTAGGCTGAAGTTGGACAGGGCCTAAATATACCAAGTCAGTAGATTTGGTAGTTGTTTTGACAATGGTGTTACTTGTCTTCGGAAGTAAAGGCGAGTTGTTTTGAGACCTTCTGCCCTTATCTTGAGTGACAAGGTTAGTATTATCTTGGGGTTTTATACTTGAATCCACCCTTGCATTAGATTTAATCAATGATTTTGTAGAATAAAAATTATCTAGTGTTGCCTGCTCAAAGTGGTTTAACCTATCAGAGAGCTTGGCAATTCTATTCTCTATCGGGATAAGTATTAGTCTGAGTAATCTTTCTAGCTCAGGGAGCAGGTTTGCAGGTGATAACAATTTATCGTTACTTGATACGGTAGACTCGAGACAAGTTTTCTCTTGTGAGTCTAGAATACCCAAGGGAACATGGTTTGAGTTCTGAACACTTCCTATACTATGATTTTCTTCAATAACAGCCTCTCTTGTACCCACAGTTTTGTGTAGCTTCCTTTGCTTTAGAGGGGGTTTGACCACACTTTTACATTTTCTTTGTGGGGCTGTTCTTTTTCTCTTAGACCCAAGCTTAGGTCGAGTCGGGATAACCTGAGCATCTGGTTCAGGAAGCAATATGAGACGGTTGTGACTCCCACTGGAACTATTCAAATCTGTAACAGTTTCCTCATTTATTATTTGTGTCTGTCCTTCAGATTGTTCGTTGTCAACTGGAAAGTTTACTGAAGATAATGGAGTCACCAGAGTAGGATATGTTTGAGTTAAATACCTGTCCGTAGAATTTTTAAGCAATTCGATTGATTGTCTGCGCTCTGCGCGCCTCTTGGCCAAGGTTAACTCTTTATCAATTAAAGATAAACGGTTAAAAAAGAATTTATCTAAAGGGCCGATAGCCAATAGACCAATCTCAGTCGGTAAGGTAGTTGAACGGGCGCTGGCGGTACTTGTTATGGCAGACATTGCCCTACTTCACGCCAATGCAGGATACAAAGAAATTCACTTACTAGAAAGAAAGCTGTAAAATACTTGTCAGGGCCCTGTAGCCCCCGGCAAACTCCGTCGCACTCTCGCGCAGCGTATTCACGCGTTAATTTATGACTCTAGCAGAGGCTACCCGGTTGTTGGGGTCGGGGGCGGGGAGGGAGAGCAGGCCAGGTTGAACAGGCGGGGTTACTGGGACTCCTAAGAAATGTAGTCCCAGCCCTCTTGCTCGCAGCCCTCTGCCCCTATCTTCCCCCAGCTGCAGCTAGCAGCCCACAACAAAGAGCACCCCTCTGTGAGGCGGGACCTATGCAACGAGTTCGGCCGAGCGTTAGACACAGTACAAGGAATCCACGTGCAATCTGGGTAGCAAAGGCAACAAATGCGTTTTTATCCAGGTGTCCCTATTGTATTTCTAACTTCTACTAATACGTGGGGGTGAGCACAATACAAACCACAGGGTAATGTTTGAACAATATAGGCTGTAGATGAATCGACGATCCGTGGCCCAGCCCTGTCTCCTCTGGCCTCTGAGGGCCACAGAGGGCCCGCCCTTTGCCCGGGCTTAGCCCGGCGCGGACCCGCGCGCGGTCCCGCGAGGCGGTAGCCCAGCTGAAGTTTATAACGCCTCCAGGCGCCAAAGTACAGGAAGCAGCTTCCTCTTCTGCCGCAGGGAAAGCTGGGGGATGTAGTCTCCCCTCCTCACAGCGGCCGCGGTGGAATGGCGGCAGCGGGAGGGAGACGGTCAACAGACACAAAGATTGGAGCCAGGGCAGGCAGGTAAGGTGTCAGCAGCAGGCACACAGAGAATGAAAGTCACCCGCTCTGTCAGAAGCCCAGCTGAAGTTTATAACGCCTCCAGGCGCCAAAGTACAGGAAGCGGCTTCCTCTTCTGCCGCAGGGAAAGCTGGGGGATGTAGTCTCCCCTCCTCACAGCGGCCGCGGTGGAATGGCGGCAGCGGGAGGGAGACGGTCAACAGACACAAAGATTGGAGCCAGGGCAGGCAGGTAAGGTGTCAGCAGCAGGCACACAGAGAATGAAAGTCACCCGCTCTGTCAGAAGCCCAGCTGAAGTTTATAACGCCTCCAGGCGCCAAAGTACAGGAAGCGGCTTCCTCTTCTGCCGCAGGGAAAGCTGGGGGATGTAGTCTCCCCTCCTCACAGCGGCCGCGGTGGAATGGCGGCAGCGGGAGGGAGACGGTCAACAGACACAAAGATTGGAGCCAGGGCAGGCAGGTAAGGTGTCAGCAGCAGGCACACAGAGAATGAAAGTCACCCGCTCTGTCAGAAGCCCAGCTGAAGTTTATAACGCCTCCAGGCGCCAAAGTACAGGAAGCGGCTTCCTCTTCTGCCGCAGGGAAAGCTGGGGGATGTAGTCTCCCCTCCTCACAGCGGCCGCGGTGGAATGGCGGCAGCGGGAGGGAGACGGTCAACAGACACAAAGATTGGAGCCAGGGCAGGCAGGTAAGGTGTCAGCAGCAGGCACACAGAGAATGAAAGTCACCCGCTCTGTCAGAAGCCCAGCTGAAGTTTATAACGCCTCCAGGCGCCAAAGTACAGGAAGCGGCTTCCTCTTCTGCCGCAGGGAAAGCTGGGGGATGTAGTCTCCCCTCCTCACAGCGGCCGCGGTGGAATGGCGGCAGCGGGAGGGAGACGGTCAACAGACACAAAGATTGGAGCCAGGGCAGGCAGGTAAGGTGTCAGCAGCAGGCACACAGAGAATGAAAGTCACCCGCTCTGTCAGAAGCCCAGCTGAAGTTTATAACGCCTCCAGGCGCCAAAGTACAGGAAGCGGCTTCCTCTTCTGCCGCAGGGAAAGCTGGGGGATGTAGTCTCCCCTCCTCACAGCGGCCGCGGTGGAATGGCGGCAGCGGGAGGGAGACGGTCAACAGACACAAAGATTGGAGCCAGGGCAGGCAGGTAAGGTGTCAGCAGCAGGCACACAGAGAATGAAAGTCACCCGCTCTGTCAGAAGCCCAGCTGAAGTTTATAACGCCTCCAGGCGCCAAAGTACAGGAAGCGGCTTCCTCTTCTGCCGCAGGGAAAGCTGGGGGATGTAGTCTCCCCTCCTCACAGCGGCCGCGGTGGAATGGCGGCAGCGGGAGGGAGACGGTCAACAGACACAAAGATTGGAGCCAGGGCAGGCAGGTAAGGTGTCAGCAGCAGGCACACAGAGAATGAAAGTCACCCGCTCTGTCAGAAGCCCAGCTGAAGTTTATAACGCCTCCAGGCGCCAAAGTACAGGAAGCGGCTTCCTCTTCTGCCGCAGGGAAAGCTGGGGGATGTAGTCTCCCCTCCTCACAGCGGCCGCGGTGGAATGGCGGCAGCGGGAGGGAGACGGTCAACAGACACAAAGATTGGAGCCAGGGCAGGCAGGTAAGGTGTCAGCAGCAGGCACACAGAGAATGAAAGTCACCGGAATTTTAAAATAACTAATTATTAGTCCTTGTTGAAACAAAATCCCTTGTAGGCATCCTTTACCTGTTATGATTTATAGACAAGCACCATCATCTGTTGGGGGTTCTAGAATTTCGGTCCATCCTATGTCAGTTATGTTCTCTCCCCTTGTCCAGGCATATTTTCCCCATTTCGCTCCACTCGTCAAAGGCTTTGGGAACCACTAGGGATCCGTTTGGACAATATACCCATTGTGGTTACGACCACTATATTAGGTCCAGTAAGCAGGGCTAGTAGCGCCAAGATGCTAAGTTGGAATATTACTGGGGTGATGGGTACACTGAATGATCCTGTGTGCGTAAACCTTTGTAAGAACTGGGATGTTTCTAAGGTTTTTTTGATCGAGGGCTATACCTCTGTTTTTTTTCCCTCCCTGTCTGTCAGAGCCAAGAGGGTTCTGGCCACAATAGTGTCTCATAATTGGGCTGTATCACCTCCTCTTATGATACATTTTCTGCCTATTTGTTGGGAGTTAAGTTAATGTTTTAATTCTAAGAGTGTCATACTGTTGAATTTCCATAACTAGAATTCAATTATGGACACCAAGCTGCAATTGTCTGTCCTACGTGCTTTTCTCAAGCAATTGAGGACATAGTCCAACCCTTTTATCCCTGTGGTCACTTAGGAGATTTTAGTTTGCATCAGTGTGATACTACTGTGAGCCGCATAGACATATGCCTCATAAGGCGGAGGGTCACCTTCTTTATTTCGATCATAGTTCTCAGGGAGAGTTGTTGAATGAAATTATGTGCAACTTCAACTTATCCTGTGGCTTGGAGTTATTTAAATTTTAGGGGACAGGCCTTCACAAATCATTTAACCCTTCATTTACGGGAAAGGGGGTGGCTACTATTATCTATTTTCAGCTTCGATTTGTCCGATAGTAATTAATTATGTTATTTCACATCAGGCCTGGAGTGACCATAACCCTACTATAGTATCCACGAGTTGGGACACCATAGGAACTCCATCTCATCACTGCTCTTGGAGGGCAATGATGTGGTGACAGCTGCATGAGGGCGAAAGCTTAGCTGGAAGAGGTTTGTTCAAGGGCTCATCATGTTCTGTTACTGGCCCTTAATTGTAAACACAGAGTGGCGGGCAGAGTGTGCGATTGTAGGAGGTTGTTTAAAGCGACCATCAAAAATAGAAAGGAAGCTCTGCAGCATGAAGCCTAGGAGGAGTTGTCAGATGCTTGCTTCTTTAATTGCAGTGCCGAATTTTGGAAAATTGCCAATTTACCTGTCTTCGCTAGCAATGATTCCTCGGCTATATATGATTTTATTGTCCAGGCCAAATGGGTGGCTCACTAAAGTGGCATTTATGGCTCTGTGGTTCCTGAAGAGTCGAGGGTAGAGTGTTTTGCCGTTTAGGACTACTCTGATCTCCGGTTTGAACTAGGAGAGGACGGGGAGGCCATTGGGTGGATTAGTAGCAATGAGACCCCAAGTCCAGACGAGCACCCCAGATTTATTCAAGATGGATGTCGACCTGTGGGCCTCAATTCTCACTATGTTTTTGAACGCCGTAGTTATAACTGGGTTGCCTTTCTCATTGCTGCACTCTGTGATTATCCCTATCTTTAAAAGAGGTGTCAAGCCCAATTTCGAGTTTTTACAGGTACATTTCTTTACTTGTTTCGGCTATCAAGATTGTTGGAAGGGTTATCTTGGCTCGTTTTCAAGAGTGGGTAGAACAGAATCGGAGTCTCTCAAATATTCAGTATGGTTTTAGGCAGGGAAACTATTGATCAGGCTTTGGATTTATATTTAATTTTCAATAAATTACTGTAGCTAGGCCTGGTATCATCCACTTGGCGTATATGAACCTTACATAAGCATTTGACAGGGTGAAGAGGAATATACTATGGCCCTTGATGATCTCCTTAGAAATTAATGATAGCATCATTAATTTCTTGGCTGACTTGCACCTGGACCTGACTGTATATGTAAGGTACAGTGGGAATGGGGACTGTACAAACTACGGGGCATATCAACAACAACCGGCGATAATTATCGCTAAAAGCACTTAGCGCTAGGATAATTATCGCCGGCTAGCGTTGATTTTAATCGCTGAGATAGTGTGCTATTAGCAACGCTTATCTCAATAGCGATAAAAATCCTCACGCTAAGTGGCTAACGTGAGATTATCGCTGGAAACCCAGCGATAATCTCACGTTAGCTTGTTGATAGGGATAGACAAACTTAGCCATGATATCCTCCTTCCATAGGATATCATAGCTAAGTCAGAAAAATACCAGACGTAAAAAAGCAGCGTTAACCGCGGTTAGCGCTGCTTTTTTTGTCTCTAACAGGGTTAGCGATATTCTTGATAATAGGAGAAATGTCGCTTAGCGACATTTCTCCTATTATTTTACTCTGGAACGCCCCCTTTGCATCTCATTAGAGATGCAAGGGGAAGCGTAGAGTAAAAGGGTGCTAACATGCAAATTTGCATGTTAGCACCCTGTTGTTGATAAGGTGCTAGTTTTATCTCTGCTTTTTGGGCTTTTAAAACCAAAAAAGCAGAGATACAGCCCTTGTTGATATGCCCCTACTTTACTATTAATCAAGGGGTTAGGCAAGGTTGCATTTTAGCCTAATTTTTATTTACACTGTATGTCAACCATCTCATGGGCCATTTACTTCGGGAAGATCTTGACTTACCTCGCATGGGGAAGAGATCTATTTCAGTTCTCCTTAACGTAGATGACACTGTCCTTCTAGCAAGGACTGCTCTGGGTCTTTCAAGACTGTTGAACACCTTTGTGAGTTTCATGGTCTCTCTCCACTTTTCGTTTATCAACTAGCTTGAGGAAGTCACATGTTATGGTCATGGGCCCAAGATCTACAAGAAGTAGGAAACACTGTATTGGGGGGGCGAAAATCTCTAGGCTCCCCTCTTTTTTTATATATCGTGGTGTCCTGTTTGATCAGAAAGGATTCTGGACCCACTTGATGTTGACCAAATGGTCTTTCTTTTGCTGCCAGGTCTGGGAACAAACCGATTCCGATCTTCCACAAGATCTATAATGCCATATGTGAGTCTGTTGCCTTATATGGCAGTGAACTCTGGGGGTATGTAGACTGCTTGTTGCTTTAAATGGCAGAGAATCTGTTTTTTTAAACGCTTGCTGGCCTTTCCAAGCAGCACATGTTGTTCACAAAGAGGTAGAGAGTGGCTATATAGCTCATTTAATTGCCCATTGACCTCTCCTGAAATGGCTTTTAATCTGGGGATAGCTCAGATCTTGAATTTATCTGGCTCTTCATGAGGGAGTGTCTTTCTTTGGATTATGTGAAGAAAATTGCTTTGCTGAACTATGTTCGAGTGGGTTTTCAGCCCCTTTGGCCACCTGAACTGTTTAAGGCCACCAACTCTATTTCAAACTTGATATAGCCTGGCCTAAGACCAATTTCCTCACTCATAGGAAATCTATCAGGGAGGCCCAGGAATTGCAAAACGGTTCTTTGTGGATGTTTGTAACTCTAAAACAGTGTCATACAGCGAGCCATACTTGATTTTATTTTGTTAATAATTGTCACCATTGCTATCTTTTAACTAGATTTCGCCTAGACTGATGCATCAACTGCTTGCATTCCCTAAAGGGTAGTCTCTGGTGGAGAACCTTCCCACTTGTCATTTCGACAACATCTCTAATCAAAATACCCTTCATTTTATCTTATTTTGTAATTTTTATTGTGATTTACATTGCAAATGTATACTTCCTCTTCTTAAGGGCATCAATTTGACACATGCATAACCTGCCCTTCTGTTCTTACATATGTTTTCTTGTGAACACATTGGTTTTCACGTGGCTTGAATCTTAAGGAGGGCTGTTAAGAAAAGACTGCACCTGTATAATTAACTGTTTTTTAAATCTGTTTTTATTTGAGGACTGATTGACATTTACCTGGGTGTTACTGATGTTTTTAATGTGGTGTGTATATATTACTTGATGTATATTTTATGGATAATATTTTACGAAACAAACATTTTAATTATGAGTGTGATGAAGATGACTAAACTTGCAATGGGGCTATAGTTTTAGATTGATTGTGTCTTCTTTAGCTCAAGACTAACAAATCTTTAATTTTATTCACTTCTACCACAGTGGTAGCTGCTCTCGGGCGGCAGCAGTGAGGCGGGGAGGGGTAAGAGGGTAAGGAGGGGGGGGGGAAACACTTCCCTGCTGGGTGGCTGCCGCCTCTCCTCCGTCCTCCGTCCTCTTCCTGGCTTCTTCTCTAAAAACTGGAAACAGGAAGCACCCGGGCTACCAGGCTTTCCATTGCCAATCACAACGCTGCAATGCAGCGTTGTAATTGGTCTGAGCAATGTGGTTCAGCATTCAGCCAACGTTGAGTTATCATTTTATTTTTCCTTTTTCCTTTTTTTTCACTGTGAAAAGCAGTCGGGCGACACTCCTCTGCCTTAGCAGAGTAGCCGCCACTGTTCTACAAGCTGGTGGTTAAGCTACTACAGGTTGCCCTTTTCTATAATATTTGGCTTAGAATTATACATTTTCTAAATAATGCTACATGCCACAAGTAGTCTCATATCACCACTGACAATCACAACAATATTGATTCTCCTGGTCAGCTAGATATTCCTGTTTCTGGAATCCCAAATGACATTGGAATCTGGCTACATTTTACATGAGATGGTTTTTACCACAGCCTCGTCGATTACTGGATTTAAGAACCCACAGCAGCCTGTTTTCCATTTAGCAGTGGTCCCAAATGTGGATTTCAGATCAGATGCCACATCTCTGATACATACTACAGTGCACTTCTAAGTAAGAACTTCCTCTTTCTCGTCTGCCTTGAAGAGAAGTTGAGTCTGAGGAAGGACTCTCTGTGGTGCCAAGAATAAAATTCAATTGAAGAAACATTAAACTTTTATGTTTTATGTAAAATGAAGCTACATTTAAGTCTGGATCTTTATCTTTGGCGCAGAGTGTAATTCACACACTTTTCAGTGTTTCTGCTTACACTGTTTGATATGGAGAGTGTTATGTCTTAAGATGGTCTTGTCTTTTATTTATTTACAGTGCATAGAAAGTGAGATTCACGTGGATAGAACATTTATTTTCTGGTTTCTGGTTCTGAGACTTGCACTGCAAAAATAGGACATGTTCTTCCACCGTCTTACACGCTTTTTTGAGATCCAGCAGCAACATTACTTCATGTCTATATTGTGCAACGAAGAGCAGAGCCAAAGCTGCGAAGAAAGATTTATTATATCGCAATGCTAACTGTCAGCGAATGAAATCCTAGGAAAGGCTTTTTCTCATCTGTGGCACGCAGAAGGTAAGATTATCATATGGTGTCACGAATTGTCGCAAATGTGACTTTGTATTTCCATACACCAGTGTACATGTGCTTTTTTTCCGTCACACTTTCGCATTAAGTAACAAAGAAAATATAACCAGGCCCTCTTTTACGCAGTGACAGATGATAGAAACAACGTTTAGACGGCACTAGAACTTGTCATTTCGAATGTACTGACCTATTTTGTGAATCCAAACATAAGTATTTTTTCTGTTTTTATGATTTTTAATAAATTGTTAGCTTTCCACGTGTTTGAGTAGTTTCATACACTTTCTGTGAATTATCCGATTTTCAAAGACTTTCTGTTGTCCCTTCGTGTCTCTAAGATTTTGGCCGAATTACATCCTAAAAAGAAAGCAGAGCCCTAGAAAGGTTTCTGGTCCTATTTGCAATTAGACTGCCGAAAGTGGGACTCTGGCTTTCAATCCTAATGGTCTGGTAAGAGCGAGGAAAGGTTCATTCCCTTCCACCTGTCCTGCACGATTAGCCAAGCTTTGGGGAATACCTTTTTTTCTATTAGGTCTGGCGTTAGCCAAGACCTTTTGACTTCACAAAAATTATATGTTTAATATACTCACCTAAAGGGGCTTTTAGCCAGCTCTCTACATCGATTGGTCTGTTGTGTCATTCACATTTTGCTTATACCCACTACAGCGTACATCAAGAAGCAGTAGGACAGCCTACTGTATCCACTAGCTAACTGCACTTTGAATGACTGCATTTTCCTCTTTCACAAAGAGCACATCTGCATACAAAGATAGTTCCCTTTTAGTGCCAGTGTTTGTGTTTGTACTTAATTATTATTTTAGTGTTGCTTTTGTGTTTAGAGCTTAATGTGATAGCGGGACGCTTCCTACCAGCTCTTCACAGCACAGGACACATGCCAACTGCTTTTGAAGCTGTCTTTTTTATATAATCTGATTGCTGCTATTTTAGAGTATACCAGGTTGTGTCAATTTCTTTATAAAGTAATTCTCTTTTAAGAATGCAGGCAATGAAATGCATTTATAACTTAACTCCTGTATATATTCTGAGGACTACAGCCAGTGCTTTGAATGGGGAAAAATAAGTGCACGTTCTCATTAAAATAGAGGTGTGGCAAGTGGGCGGGGCAAGGGGCGGGGCTAAGGGCAAAATATCATCATACATAGAAACTTCTGTACCAGTTGCAGCACATATTAAAACACATGAGAAATGTGTTTAAGTAAAAAAACACAGATTAACTCATAACACAAAATGAAAGTCGTGACGGCACTTTCACCCGAATGGCTGCTGCAGGGTCTGTCAAGAGACCCTGTCCTGTTAATCACAGGTTAACCCTGCAGGTTGGAGACATTCAAATGGGCGCTGCCGGAATCTTCACCAGCCACTCTAGAAAAGGATACTTCAGCCGAGTTAATTACAAGCTGCTCAGGAGCAGAGCGGCCTCTGGCCTGCACTGGAGCTGAAACCTAACCTGAGCCTGCCGTGCCGAGGATCAGGGTACCGGTACTCTCCCTGGCTACAGAGAAGTGCCGGTACTGATTGCAAAAAACTTCGGAAGTGCCCGTGCTCAGTACCGGTGAGTACCGGCCCATTTAAAGCACTGACTACAGCTATACTTGAACATCAATGTAGTATGTATGTCCTGCTTGTAGCTATTTCTATTTTGTTTTGAGTGCTAATTGAATCTGTGCTGTTCTATCTATCTATCTATCTATCTATCTATCTATCTATCTATCTATCTATCTATCTATCTATCTATCTATCTATCTATCTATCTATCTATCTATCTATCTACCTCAGTCTGTCTTTATAAGCCTCTATATGTTTTGCAAGCCTCTATCTTTTTAAACTATATCCATTTGTAATAAAAAAATTACAAAAACATTACACAAAAGTATTTGTGAAGGCTAGAGGCTGGCAGGCAACACCAGATCAATTGCCTTTTTTTAGGTCTGGTGTTAGTTTGACCTTTTAATTTTACTAAAATTATGTGTATAATAAAGTTACTTATAAGGGTTTTCAGACAGTCTCATCCATAGGACTGTTGTATCATTCACATATTTCTTTCACATACAGCCCACTTGTAGTCATTGTCTGAATTCACTGTGAGTTACAAAATGCTCTCATTTCATAAGGAACACATCCACACACAAAGTGGCAGGAACTACATTGTGTTCCTTTTTGTACCACAAAAAATGTTTCCTTTACTCATTGGGGCATATTCTCAAGGACCTATTGCCGAGTTCTCCGCACTTTATCGCAGCCAAAGTCACGATAAATTTACCGCCCCAATAACAAGCTGGTGCAAACAGCCCACAGCACCAGTTTTCTGATGATAGCATCCTCAAAAAACATCGCCACAGATGACCTCGGCAACTATCGCTAATGAGATGCAGAGTAGGTGTTCCCGTGCAAAAAGCCGTGACAACACCACACCTCAACATTCTCAACGACCAACCAGATCTGCGATACGATCACAAAACATGCGATAAGGCATGTTAGCACCAGGAAAGTCGAACGGCAGCCTTCACCAGAAAAGAGAGCCCAGCCCAGAGCCACATCTGTAGAACAAAGATGCCATGAAGCCACTGAACATGCCTGCCGAACACCCAAGAGGGCCACAACACCCACCGCCACCACCCCAGGACCACACCCCCCTCCCCCTGTGCCCCGGACCAAGACACTGCACATCAACGGCACGAAAACATGAACAAAAGCACCCGCCTGATGTCGCACAATTGCAACAATCAAAAATACATGGAGCACTGAAATCCTAATTCATACATTCACCATTGAAAGACCAAACAAAATGTCACATCCTAATTTTTCACCAAACAACTATTTTGAAGAGTCATGGCGGGGCATCCCTGGACAATCTGAGACTCGCAGCCTGCAAGACAATATCCAAGATAAGACGATGTGTCAGGCACTCATAAAAGGACAAGGAGAGAGAGAAAGAGAGAGAGAAAGAAAGAGAAAGAGAGAGACTGAACAAGGAGCGCAAGGCTATTCGGGCTCTTGGCTCATGCAAACATTACAAGAGCTGCATGTGTTTCGAAATCTGTGCACCCTAAATCACAGGCCTGGCATCAAAGTCAGCGCAAAGTCCACATCACAATCAAGAAATGCAAGCAGTAGTCAGACTGATATCAGGAATGAAAGCCCCTTTGTCTCAACACACAAGGCTGAAGGCCAACCAAGCCCCCGACCTTGGTCCTGAAAGCAGCTGGCACACCCTGGGTGAGATACCATACAAGCCTCTGACGACCCCCACAACACGAACTGCGCCAATGAAACACCAACGTGCCCACACCCCACACACACTTGTCCCTGCATGACCTACACCTGCAAGGGATGCCCTTGACACATAAGTTAAAAACTACCCATACGTCCAAACATCGCACACACATACGACTCATTGCCCAGAGCTGTGGCATATCGTCCACCGAACTTCCGCCGGTCTGAGGAGTGCCGGTGCTACGAGACCAACAAACACAATGGCAGGCATTCCCGGGCACATGCACAACCCCTGTCATGGTGAACTGTACCGTGCACAAATGCTGCATCTGTTGGGATCCCTGCCAATGGCAGTGTTGCAAATCAGTTTCCGTCTGGGTTTCCGTCTTGCCTACGTCACTTGCGTCCAGCCCTGGTTCAACTGTCCATAATGCACATTCGAGTGGCCCATGGAGGTCTGCCTATCCAACGCAACGGTACCTGAATTGGATTATGACCTGACAGTGCGCCCCCTGTTGGCCCACAAACAGGAGTGTCACTGGGATAGCTGTGCATGGGATTCACTGATCTTTGGCGTATGTGCTGCCAGTTGCGCATGGGAGATTGCACAACTCCTCGTGTGCAGTGCCCACACCGAGGCACTCCCCTATTGGCCTGTGTTGTGGATTGGGGAAACGGCGAGGAATGAGCACATCTGCCTGCACCAGTTAATGGATTGGCTCAGCCTGGTGTTCCTTGAACCCGACAACGAAGTACTATTGGAACACATTGCACATGAGGCTGCACTGGCATTCATGGACGAGTAACTACGTTCCTGCAGTCAGATCGGATTGTCACCCAGAGCACAGGTCCCAAAACCATGTTGCATCGTGTGGAATGCTCACATATCCCACCACAACAGAGGACATGTCTGCCTTCGTCTGGACTCTGAATGCATGTGTGTGGAATTACGCGTGTGTACACACACCTGTGCAAGGTGATGCAGTTCCATGGTCGGAGCAGCACAGCGTCGTTTGGCAACCTTACCGATTCGGACACACTGCTGGGGGGAGAGCACACACATGACAATGTAGCACGACATGTGACTTTGTCGGACCCTTTCACCTGATCACTGTCAGCAGAGCAGACAGTCGGCACAGTACGGTGGCAGAGCACTATGCAGACCCAAAGGGCTGTAAGTCGTGCCCCCTCACACGGGGCAATGGGCAGACGCCAAACAACACATGACTCGTCCACCAAGGCAAGGTGGGCTGAGACTGTTGCCATCCGTAATGATTGGTGTTCAGCTCTGCCTCCCCATTTCCTGCACCTCGAAAGGTTCCCATGCTGCGTGCAAGTGTCTTAAGCATGTCCCTGCCTATTGTGGCCATTGCCTTGTCTGTACTGACACGCACATTCCAATAAAGTCTACACAACTTCACTGGTGTCTAACTGTGATGAGTGTTGATTAGATTGACCACTCGTGTGCCACAATGAGCATCGCCCCTACACAGGGAGGGTCTGACTGATGCATGTACAATGGGGGTGGGTCCCTTTTGACAGCTCCACCGCTGTGAGCCAGACATTGTTTTGGGATAGTTGCTGGCAGACCTGTGCACTTACGTGTCTTCAGCAATGTGAGTATGGTGTCCATCCTCTGACCATGTGGAGCAATGTCATAAATCATAACATAAAGTGTCCACAAACATGTGTGTGAGTAGGTATGCAACATGAAGTTCTGTTGTCACATGTGATGTAGGACACCACTCCTTGCCTGCTACCGATTTGGTCATTCCTACACACAGTCCTATTCAATACATGGACGTGTGCCTACGTTGGGGGGTTGTGAGATTGCTGTTAATGTGCAATGGGGACACAGCTAGTACTCACCTTCACAGTCATCCGATTGGCCATGTGTCTCAGGGATAAACATGCACATTGATGTCATTCACCAGGGTGTACCTTCTGTTGCAATCATTGTCCCTACATCCAGCCATACTTGCATACATGAGTGAACATAGTCATGACACATCTGTGTGATTTGAATGTTTTATTCACATTCTGCTGAATGACGGAGCTGGAGCAGTACATGGTCATCCAAGCCCACATAACATGGAAGCCTAGTGGTGGGTCAACCAGAGTCCTTTGGGGATCGAAAAGAGATTGGGAAGAGGGAGAGTGCAGTCCGCAGCAGGATTGCTGTGTAATTGTCAAGCAGTGAAGATGTGGCAGTCCATGTCGGGGTCTACTACCTCCTTCCTCACACAGTAATTACCATCCACATCTTGCTCCTCTGATACTTCTTCGGTGTCCGGTGTGTCCGGTGTGTGTGGAGGTGTAATGGCTGCACTACTGGGTGCCACTGACACATCAGGGCGCAAAGATGATGGGGCCGGAGATGTGTATGTCGAAGTTCCCGCTGCAGTTATCTGGGACTGGCTCAGTGGTAGCAATGGCAAGATGATGAACTGCAGGGCATGGAAGATCCCTGCTACATCTTGCTGGTGTTCAGCCTGCATCTGCTCCATGATCTCCATTGTCCTCCACATCTGTGCCAACTCTGTGCTGTCATTGCTGGTGCCTGTCTGACTGGACAGTTCCTGTATCCGAGTAATGGCCCCAGCGAGGTCAGCCAAGGATTGTCGGTGAGCATGGTGCGGACAGGGGGTGTCCATAAGGGACTGTACGTGGTCCCTGATGGGACTCAGACACCCACGTATGGCCTCGAGTTTGGCTTCCACGAGCTCAAAACCTACCCTGAGCTGATCCGCTAACTCCACCTGGCAACCCAACACACGACATTGAAATTCCATGTATTGTTCGTGGGGGTCCTGATAGAGACAGCCGTGGTTGTGTGTGTTTCCTGCTGCGTGGTCTGTGCAGGTGGTGGGGTCACATCGAGACAGCTGGCCTGCCCTGCTCCTAGGGATGGGCTGCAGAGGCTGTCCATTATCCGTTGGAGGGTGTCTTGACATATGTACAGGTAGTCCTCTACATCATCAATGATGGGGTTTGTGGTCTGCTCTGCAGTAAGTGTTGATTGTCGCTTTGCAATGTTAAGGGGAGATGCAGGATAACAGAGTGTCCCCTGTATGTGGACGCTTTGCAGATGTTTACATACAGACTGCATGACAATGCACATTGTGACTGTTTTGGTGGAGCTGGCTATTTGATGGCAGACAGTGGGATTTTCGACTACATGATGGATGTGTGGTAGTACCCGTACATTATCATCACACAATGTCAGTCAATGCCAGATGTGAGTGGCCAGTTACTATGCACAAGCGGAACCTGTTGTGTCCTCTAACCTGTGGTTATGTGTTGCACTTTAAACCACATTGCCATCATTGCTGATGTTCTGTGTTTGCTATGTTTGTGTTCTGCATTGTGGAGGAGTTGCCCCTGCAGCTCTGATTTTGTGTACCCTTATAACTTTGAGGCGGTGTGCCTTTGAATTGTGTGCTTTTCGGGGGCTGAAATGTTTGCGACGTGGGTCATATGTGCTCTTGGACAGATTTTGTGGCCTTGTGCATTGTTCGTCTGCTGCTTGTATTGGACGGCATGGGTTGTGGGTGCATGTGGACATATCAGAGTGTGACCTGCTCCTTTACGGATGTGATCCGCACTGGGCCACCTCCATGTCGAATCATGCACCATGTCATGTATATTGACTGCTGCCATGATATCGTCATGCAGTGTCACTTGCATAGTCAGTGTGGCTCACACAGCCACTGCTTTTCTGTATTCATCATATGTGCATGGGTGGGTTGTGTCGTTGGTGATTTGGAGGGGGCCCATATGTGCATATAGTAGATGGGGGCCTACTTGGTGTTCCTATGTGTACTGCAATGTGCCAAGGGTATCAGGGACATGTTCCACAATCATTGTGGGTGTGCAGTGTGGTACACATAATTGTGCATGTGTGCCATTGTGCCTATCTCCCCCCGTCCCCCAGTCCCTGGTGGTTACTCAACCTGTTGCTGTTGGGTCAGATAATTTCAAGCTGTGTCCAGGTCCCAACTCCTGCCACCGTCTCCACACTGATGACTGTGGCCACCATTCGCTCCAGCTCATCCAGCTCCTCCTGTGGCGCAGGAGGGCCACCTTCAGTCGCCCTTGCTGCCTTCCTGATGGCGGCGAGCTTCTCCTTGGTTTGGCTGTGCACTTCATGCCAGCGCCTCTTGACCTCCTCCATTGACCTCCTTGACACTCCGACTGCATTGACGTTGGTGACGATGGACTACCATATTTCCGTTTGGGTTGCCAGTGCCGCAGTGGAGGTGACGAACAGTTGTTGATGGGGTTCTATCACCTCTGTTGCGATGATCCGGTCTTCCTGAGCACTGAACCCAGTCTTCCTCTTCTCCTTGCCCTTTCCCAAACACGAGGTTCCTGGCTGGTCTTCCATGGGGTTGTGGGGTTCGGCTTGTCTGCTGCACTCGGTCCGGGTGCATCCATGGTGTTACGCAGTTTGAATAGGTTTTGGTGTTTTTTGTTTGTTGCTTTTATAGTGCATTTTCCTGCATGATGCATGGGACTTTCAGGCCTCTCGCTGGTTTCGCTGATTTTGGTATCGCCCTTTGTGGCATTGCAACTTTTTGGGAGTTCGTATTTCGCATTTTTTGTTTGTCGCGTTGGTTTTTATGCGGTCATTTGGCGCATTATCATGCTGCTATCGCATGGTGCCGCCGGGTTGGGATTTGGACGTTAAAACTGTGTTATTTTCACGCGATGGACTGTGATTTGCTAAGTAGTGTTAAGCTAAATTTGAGAATATACCCCGTTGTTTTTCTAAATTGACGAGGGCCCAGCATCTTTTCCAACAGTAACATTTTGCAAAACCAGGATAGAGCAAAACACGAATTGCCAAAGTCAAAAGGCTGGCGGCCAACCCCAGAATTATTGGCTTTGTTAATGTTTGTTCTCACTTGTAGAAACATAAGTGGTGCTCTCAGCAAGATCTATTTCCTTCTTTAATCTGTGGTTGAACTTGAAATTGAGCAGTGTCTCATTACTGCATTGTGAGTGGTTTTTATTCCTTGAAATCTTACTGAAAATAGGAAATAATCAAGTACTTTCCCAATGGAAATGACTAGGTTTTGGTTTGCAGCTTTGTCTAGCCTGTAGTAGTTTGAGTAGAATTTGTTTTCAAATTCAATTATTGTAGTTTCTTTTGCCAGTGTGGTTTGGTTTAGGGGTGGGCGGAGTTCATAGAGCTGCACTACACAGAATTCCATGGAGTTGTATAAAAATTCTGTGGAATTCCGCAGAGTTCCGTTCCACCCTACCTTCAACGAACTAAGGATTTACATGCATAAAGTAATTGTGTGGAACATCAGCAAGACTTTAAATGCCTTTAGGCATACGTTTAACAATAAAGTTATTTGTTAGTGTACATGCATAAGTCACAGACAAGGGAAGTATATACACACTGCTCTCTGCTTAATTTAGATTTCCATTTCTGCATGCTGAGAAAATGTGCGTTATTCTACATATCCTTCGCCATCTACTTGTTTCCATTATGAAAAACACTTTCATCTGCATTGTTTTCACACCAATGCATTTTGTTGCAGCAGTAGGTTTGCTAAAATATGTTTTTGAAGCATCAAAAATGCAACATTTGGAAGTGGAGGATTGGAAGGTTCAAGGCACTCTCTTAGTTTCACCAACACTGTTCATTTCAGCCCTACAAATTCTATCCACGAGACATATAATCAAGGCCAGGCGATAATTATCGCTCAGCGCTCTTAGCGCGAGGATAATTATAGCTGGCCAACTCTGAATTTTATCGCGGAGATAGCGTGCTATCAGCAACGCTTATTTCCAAAGCGATAAAATTCAGAGCGCAAGCTGCCAACTGTGCGATTATCGCTGGAAATACAGCGATAATCGCATAGGGTTTGGCGATAGCTTGCTGATAGGGCAAGGCATACTTAGCCATGATATCCACCTTCCATAGGATATCATGGCTAAGTCAGTTTCAAAGCAGGCGTAAGGAAAGTAGCGATAACAGAGGTTATCGCTACTTTCCTTGCCGCTATGCTTCTTAGCGTGAGGCTTGATAATAGGAGAAATGTCGCTTAGCGACATTTCTCTCCCGTTATCCTGGGGAGGAACACCCACTTTGCATCTCATTAAAGTATTGATTCACGCGTTAGCTTGTCCTTGCTAATAGGGCGTTCAAATTGTCGCTGCTTTTCGCCCGAAAACGGATGCAAAAGCGGCAATAATTTTTTTATCGCCTCGTGGATGATATGCCCCCAAGTGATTAAAACTCAGAACAAAAACTGCCTGCTTTTGCCCAGCTTAGGTTCCCAACAACAAAATAATTGCCTCGCTTGCAGTGCCAGGGGGCTGTGGGCCGGAACTGGTGTGCTTAGACTTCTTCATCATGTTCTGGGGGACTGGCACATCCCTGGTGAGGTGACCGGAGCCTGACGTCACTACTTTGCTAATGGGCACAATACCACACTTAAAAAGATGTTCCTGCTTCTGTCAGTGCCCGTTCTCTCAAGGCACTACCCTTGCCTTCCTTGTACAGTCCCTCAATGCGCTGCCCATCCCGTTCGTCCCCACAGCGCTGCCCTTGTGCCCACTGCGTCCTCCTCTCTGCAGGGCTGTCAGCTGACTCCGGTGTAGTCAAATGACTCCAGTCCTCTGCTGAGGAGAGGGGCCGGAGACTGTCACTGCCCAATGCAAGGGAAGAAGAGGGATACTGACCAGCAGACATACCTTGAAAGTTTGCTGCGAGGTGATAAAGGCAAACCAGGGATACAAGTTGGAGCTTGTAGAACCTTTACTGGTTTTAAAGAGAGCACTGGCGCGTGTTTGACTTCTTCGATTTCATACGTATCTGTGTTCAGAGTGTAACTGCACTGCCAGCCCCAGCTAAAATTCAATCCAAAAACTAAAAAATGTGCCACATCCTTAAATATCCGGGGGCAGATCTATGTCGGAGATGCGCCACTTTTACGCCGCCGTTGCGTCACTTTTGTGACGCAGCGGCGGTGTAAACCCTGCGCCACGTTGCGCCATATTTACATCGTGACGCATCTATGGAGATGCGTCACGATGTAAAGCCCTGCGCCACGTAAAACCTGCGTCAGGTTTCACGTGGGCGTGTCGACATAGGGGGGGGCGTTCCGTCGCAGGAACGCCCCTGAAAAGTGACTCAGTCAAATCTATAAGATTTGACTGAGTCACTTTCCCAACGCTGATGCGCCAAAACTCTGCGCCTGCTTGAAGCAGGCGTAAGGCTTGACGCACCATGTTAGGGATAGGGTTGGTTGGAACAGTGCTGGAGTTGCGTCGCGCTTGCGACGCAACTGAAGCACTGCGCCAACCTTACGCCATTGGATGCGTCACGCATCTGTTTATTCCTGCGCCATGATGCGCCGCATTATAAATGCGGCGCATCATGTGTGGCGCAAGGGTAAACTTGCGTGACGCATCATTCCTGGCGCATCCTTGCTGATTTGCAGGGATGCGCCAGGCAACATAAATCTGCCCCCCGGTCTCCGGCTCCCTTCTAGGGGTGTGCAGCAGGGAAAAACTCTGCCATGCGGTAGAAATCAGAGTTTTATGTCGCACTCCGCGCTCCCAGTGGAGTTTGCAAAACTCCGCTGGCTGAGCGTTGTTCACAGCCCACCTCTAGTTTTCTTTTAAACTTTGCTACCTAGTTTTGATAACTACCAGTAGTTTGTCTCGTACACTTGGTTGTGCTGTAACAAAATAGGAAAACAATTACCTGTTTTTTCACGTTTTCAGTTTCAACCTTGAGCTTCTGGGTTGTTCTGTTTAGTTCAGAAATTTCATTCTTGGTGTTTTTCAGGACATCAACATGCTGGTCAGCCGAGGACTGTAGCTCTTCATACTGTCAATAAGAAACAGGGAAATGTCATTGCATGGAGGAGCTTTGAATCACTTGTCACCTGTCAGCAAAGTACACTGCTGGGTAGTTGCTCTTGCACATTCAAGTGTTAGGCAAGTATCAATCTGTGCATAGATGATTTGAGTCTTTTCAAAAGTCTTACACATAGGTGGCCTATATCCCACCTTTTTCGCAGAATTTATCAGCACACAAAATGGGATTAATTGCGGTTTGAGCATATTACATGCTTTGTTCAACATCTATGCTGATTCCCTGGTGGCCTGTATTCAAGCTTGTAAATTACTCATCCAAATGTTTGCTGAGGACACACATCTGATCCTGAGGATTGAGGATTACCAGGAATCTATTGCAGAAAGATATGGCAATTGCATGAAAGACATTGGTGATTTAATGGGCTCAAACTTTTTAAAGTGGATCGCATTAAAAATAAACGTCATGCTAATTGGAGGATCTTCAAACTCATGATCTCATAATCTGCAACCTGCAGAGATGAAAGCTGGTCAATTCTAGGAATGCACTGGTGAAATTTAGGCTTTAAATTTAATGAAATCATTTAAATGTTGGAAGCGCCATTGAAGAACAATAGAGTAGCTCAGGTCAAATAATGGATAGTATAGGAATTTTCCTCCTACATTTCAGTGTTTGTCTTTTTTCTCCTCCCAGTTTAACTTAAAAGATTATATCCTAAGTAGTGGAATTTTCTAATAGCCTTAAAGTCCTTCTCCCATGGGCAATACTGGTTACACGTCCTTCCTCAGTATAAGCCCTCGCCTGCAGCTGACGCCTATATCTTGGATTTAAGACCTTTAACAATTGGTATAGCCAGAGGCAGCAGGATATAAGACAGTATTTATATTTTATTGTGTGATTTTTTTCTTTTTTTCCCAGTTATGACTTTAAAAGGGTCTTTTTTCATGGGGCGCAGAAAGGATTGTTTTTTGGTATTAATCAGCCTTATCTGTCCTTGCTTGGATTACCGTAATACCCTGTATTTGGGATTGACCAAGAATGCTTTATATGAGACAGCAGTTTTTGAATAAGTGGTCACAAGACAGCTCTTAAAATCCCATACATTTTGTGCAGTGATACTACTCCTTTGACAACCTCACTGCCGTCCTGTAAAATCAAATAACATTTTTAAAATTATGTGCTTTGCATATTATGCAGTGCATGGTACATTCCCTTGCTTTTCCCCCTTACAGTCTTTTCCTCTGACCTCCTGTTATTCCAGATCCTTTGGATCAGTAGAGCTAGGAAGGTAGGGAGTCCCTTCACACATCTAGTCTTCAGGATGGGGAATGACACCCCGGGGCAACTGGAGATTCACTCTCAAATTTCTTTTATTTCTTAAAGAGTTTAAGGTCTGACAATGTTTCCCTAAATACTTTAATGAGCTCCCTTTGTTAGATCGCTAGTGCCTTTATTAATGGGATGGAATGGGTTGTGGTATTTAATATACTTGGAAAATATCATTACTCAGATTCCCGCCATATAGTTGTAATTAGGGCCGATTTCTCTGTCAATTTTAGCATCTAGAAACCCTTTGAACCTTCAATTTTGCTTTATTAAAGCATTTAATATAACATAATATCTACTACCTTAACATAATGTTTTTATCCACTTCAAGGTAAGAATACTTGGGGACTCGCATCAAGCCAATAGGTCTCGCCTATGTGAGATCTATTGGCTTTGTGAATAGTTTTTTAGCCATGTTGTGCAGAAAAGATGAAAGTGTAAAAACAAAAAAGTGCTATTGTGCAGTCGATGCTGGCCACATCATAGCACTTTTTGTTTTTACTTTCAACAATGCTGCACAGCAGCGATACAGTCTTACAACATGGCTTAATAATAAGGTACTCCTCACCAAATTAGCACGTGCTTCCACAGAATGACCCCCATTTAATCTCTGTGATGCTGTACAAACACAAGCCCACCTCATATGCTGCTAGGGTTGAAACCTGGCCAATTTTATGCTGGGATGACTGGTATTGTAATATCCCTGCCAAAACGAAAACTAGAAAAAACAACGAAAGCTGGTATTTTTATCCTCTTATAAGCAAATCTTTAAACAGTAAATGTTTGGAGAAAAAACATTAAAATGTGTTCTTCAGATGTCCCAATGGCCTCGGACTGATAATTAAAGTTAGCAAGTCTATGTTAAAAGTTAATTCAGATGATGTCATATACAGTTCTACTTAAGAATAAAGTTTGGGCCTTTGCACAATCTTAAAACATAAACAGCAGGTGTTTTCAACACGGAAAGGTGGCAGCCTTATATGCTGCAAACCACTTATGGATGTCATCCCTCACCACACAGCTAGGCACCAAGTCTTTGCGGATATGGACTCTTTAACCTCTCCTAGGCACTTCACTCTCGCTGCCAACATCTTCACTGGACTCAAGTACCCTTTGGGACCTCAAGTCCATCCACCACTAGCTCCTCTCCTGGCCCAGTAGGGTCTTTTCCTCCTCCTTTCTTTGCATATGCCCTTCATATCTGCCATGCTAAGGCTCTCCCTGCTATTTAGATCAACGTCCATTCTTTAAAAAATCACAGGTGCAAAAAGTTCAGAGAAGGAGTGAATTTAGGAAAAATCAAATTAATCATTAAAAAATCAGAAGTCAATTTAAAAATAAAAAGTCAATTTTGATGTCAAATTACAAAAGGGATTTTTAATTTCAACCTAAATCACTGAGTAGTACCGAAAAACACAAGTTCTGGGTATAAGAATGAAATACATTGGATCATTAATTGGAAAGGGTAACTACCCATCTCAAAGAATAATCACAACCCTTGTCAGGGTGCACCCTTTAAGCTACCAAATTAACCTTAGATCAGACCCCTGATAACTATGGCACAGAGTAGACAGGCTTAATTAAGAGCAGTGTTTAATGTATTTATGCAGTACCAAAGCATTAATAAAGTTGTGATGCAAAACAAAACAAAATTCAAGCCAAATTAGCATATAGAGTAAAGTTTGTTAAACAAAATGACAAAAATCCAGTGAGGATAACTAGGGATATGATATTTTTACATTTTAAGTAGGGGTAGGCAGTAAATTCTGCCCTGCCAGCAGAGTTCGTAGACTTTTGCCACTCCGCGCTCTGCTTGGACCGTGGAGTTCCGCAAATACTTCGCCAACCTCCATGTGGCGGAGTTCACTGCCCACCCCTAATACTATTTCATTAGGATGAAGAGAGACGCTTCGGTGCAAGTATTTATCATGTCAAAATTAAAAACGAATCTTGTCTCGTTGTTAAGTAAGTTGTCAGAACGATAATACCAGATCAACCTCATAAAAGAGCAGATGAGTATGAAGATGTCAGATTAGCAGATCTAGGGCACTATTGTTTGCCCTGTCTATATTATGTGTCAGACCATCTCCGCAGCTGCCCCAGATTGTGCACAAAATATTTATTTCTTCAAAACGTGCCCGATTTTTCTTAAGACTGGACAGATCAACTGTAGCAGTTGTATAAGGAGCACTCTTCCCATTCCGCTTATTCCCATGGCACATCAGACACAGGAGAATTGGCCTTTACTGTCAATAACACAGTACACTGTTATCCATACAGCTTTAATCAACCTCATACTTGCTAACAAGCATGAAGAAGAGTGACAACTTGTTAGATGTGACACAGCTATAGGCGGAAGTGGTTACAGCAATAAAGAGTGTGAGAAGCTTGAAAAGACAGTTTACCCCCCTCCACTCCCAGCCTGCATGCTCTGTCACACCCTCTTTTACCCCTTAGACACCAAAGCCCCCTTCACACAATCTATGTGGGTATTTGAATTGCCACTAAAAACCTGCAACATTTCTGAAGTGTTTGAAATATGAAAAATGGAGAGCTAATGCTTTGGCTACCAGCCAATTGCTATATTTTGTAACAGGCCTGACATCCCTTGGGTGTTCATCTTTCTGAAAATGTGCTGAGGGTTTGACTTTCATTTTTTTGTAACTCGCACTATCACTAACACAGCTCAGGGAGTAAAGAAGTTATGAAGATTCTTGTTGCTTGTTCCCCAACATTCGATCCGATAGAGCAACCCGCTCCTGTCCATTGCTGAGCCCAATGTGTATGCGAGGATACTTGTTTTGACCCTGCCGCCTCTGATTGAGACCGGGTCCCACAACTGAGGTGGGCAGGAGCAGGGAGAAGCAATTGTATTTTTTACTCAAAGAGCTAAGCTGTCAAAGCACAACTCACAAGTGTTATTTTGGAGGAAGCAGCAGTGTCCCCACAAACGCGCCGAAGAGGAGCACACGCAGTTCTGGGCAAAAGATCGTGGCAACAGCCGGTCTCGCTGTGCATTGCAGCCTGAGTAGCAGCTGCCGAGTATTTGTTGGGGCCTCCTGGAGGAACGTAGCTATTGGCCCAGCCAGGGATTGGTGCTTGGATGTGCTGTGAGCAACTGCCCTGATGTGCATCTTGAGGAGCATGGGCCTGGCAAAAATGTGTGCATAAGCCGCTGGCCATAAATGCATTTTTATTGACATAGCCTAGCCCCATCATAAATGCAGAAGTGATATTCATTGGCCTGATGCAAGTGCTATATTGTCTGCATGCGTGAGAAAGTGACTTAAAGAGTGGGCAAAAATCCACGTATTCTTGCAGAGTTTTTATGTAATTCTGCAGAATTCCGCACAGTAAAACTCCATGAGTTCTGCCCACCCCTAGTTTTAATTAGGAATAACACTAAGAAATGCAAACTGACAAAAACAGTCAATGTTTGCAGTAATCAAGGACTGAGGTGCAATTTGACAATTACCACAATGGAGCGACATTTATGCCTGGCATTAGCTAATGGTTGGTCTCCTGAGCACTTCCTAACCATTGGAGTATAAGCTCCAAGTGCCAACCCTTCCCACTTTGGGCATTTTCAAGTTGACAAAAGTCTTCGTCCACACTCAACTTTGGCTCTGAGGGCTGAGAGTGTGTGTTGGGAGTGCACTCTGGTAATCCAAGAGTTCTCCCATATCTAACACTAAAATCCAGTTTTCCAGTTTGACTCTGTTAGTGTACTCCCAATAATCCCAGAGACAGAATACGCACCCATTCACACCTATTCAAAAACAATATATATAAACTGTAATAGTTAGGCTATAAATGGCAGTCCTGCAGTCATGTTGGAACAGTCGCTGGAGGGGATGATACAATGGTCACTGCGGTCCACTTTTGACATTTAACTTTTGCGCCTTGGGTACCGATTTCAACATGTACGTGGGACTTTTAGATAAGTTAAATATGCCAATTAGGTGTATGTCAATTTCACCATGTTGAGAAGAGGAGTACAGGCACTTTATTATTGGTTAGCTGGGGTAAAGTACACAGAGTTATACAGCCAGCAAAAATATAGGGTACAGAAAGAGGTGAAAACAATTAAGGTGACGTTGCAAAAGGGGCACATTTCCCACAGTGATATAAAAATGCTCTTATGACTGGTTTAGGTATGATATTTAATTGGTCAAATACCATTTTTGGTTACTTTAATTTACTCAGATTAACTTTGGTTGATGTTTAACAACTTTTTACAATGAGTGATTATAGCAAAGAGACAAATTCATATCTAAGAACCATGGTTAATGCAATAATCTAAGGCTGCCAAGTTTTGAGTCACATTTCCATGTTGCAGTGTCCTAATGTGTGACATTTCCCGGTCTCATGTGTGACACTTTGAATGACACTTAGAGACAAACGTCACCCACCAGCAGCAGAAATGTTCCCCTGGAGGTAAGTTAATGCCCCACAGCAGAGGATGTGCCATAAGAGCATCAGTAGATAGATTCCAAAAGCACCAAATGACTTCACTGTGGCCTCTCGAATCATCAGGAATCCCCAGCTAGTAATCTACCCCTGAATACCACCGGACAGCATTGCCCGCCTGATAAAACTAAGGGAACATCCCCTTTCTCAATGGCCCTCTAGAGCTTGAATTACTCCGGTGGCATTGATGACCTCTTTTTGCATAAATGGTTGATCCTTTGTTGGAAACCTACAAACTGGGATAACCAATGCTGGACATTGAATTGCGCTGGTGTCATTGACAACCTCCTCATACACAAAAGGTTGCTCCTGTTTTGAAAAACTAAAACTAGATAACCAATGCTGTGGCATATTCCTCCTTTGGTGATCAAATGTGAACAGTTCATTTGATCAATTCACATTCACCCATTGCATTTTCATACTGGTGGTCGCACAAATGGTATATTATCACATTAGACAACTTGAGTTTTATGATTAAAAAAGGAAGGCTTTAGTGACGGTGCTTATTCAAGACTGGTGTGTAGATTGCTAGTTCAACTTTGCAGTTCATAAACTGGCACCTGCTAAACTTAAGACTTCTACGAGAAGTAAACCTTCTGTGCCCTGGTTTGGGGACACACTTCAAACTGCTAAACAGGGATGCCACAGACAGGAACACATCTACAAAAGAACGTTTGTTCCAATAGAAAAACACATTATAAAGCCTTGATCATGCAATATAAAAAACTTATTCTTACGGAAAAATCGGCTTATTATAATAAATCAATTGAATCGGCTCGCTGTTCCAACAAAGCCTTGTTTCAAACAGTGACCAAAGTCTCCTCTCCTGCCACTAGATATTCAGCAGATTTTAGTCAGGCTTTTTGCGCTTCACTGACTCAGTCATTCCAGAATAAAGTTGAATCTATCTTTGATAAGTTTTCTTTGATCCCAGGTAAAAATTCAGCTAGTAAGGAGATTTGTCCCAGGAACAAAGATAGGATCTTGTTTACTTAATTTGAACATCTCCCAGAAACAAGTTAAACTAGCCATCTCCCTCTGACCCGTGCCCCTCCATCATTGTACAGCTAGTACCTGACCTAGTAGTCACCTAGTTAGCGGTGATCTTTAATGCCACGTTTCGGGTAGGTTGTTTTCCTAGTCAGTGGAAATCCATGTCAATTCTCCCATTGCTGAAGAAACCCAACTTGAATCCTTTCGATCCAAACAATTATCAACCTATATCGAGGCTGCCTTTTCCAGCTTAACTTGTCATGAAAGTTTTTAAACTCGCAGCTTGCAGCCTTTTTGGAAAATCATAATTTTCTAGATGACACTCAACCAATGTAGGCTTCGCAAAGGCCACAGTACTGAGTGGCCACAGAGGTAAATAAGGCATCCGTGGATAGGGGCCGAAATGTTGCCCTTTTCCCACTTGACTTATCTGCAGCAATCATGACCTTTTGATTGCCCGGTTGCAACAATTAGGGATTGAGGGGGGGGGGCGGGTCCCACTCTTACTATAGTGCTCCTTCCTCACTGGCCATATTCCATCTGTTTCCCTGAATGATTTTACATCTGAACCCTTTTCTGTAACTTGCGGGGTCCCACAGGGCTTGTCTTTATGCTCAAATCCTTTTAACCTGTATGGCACATCTTTGGCTTCTCTAGTGAAATATTCTGGGTTGTCATTAGGGTCATAAGCTGGTGACACCCAGATTGTGGTTTCTCTTTCTAGTAACGGCCATGATATGAGCAACATATTTTGGAATTGCATGAGTGCTGTAGGCCAATGGATCGACAACCACTGTCTTAAATTAAATTCATCAAATACTTAAGTCATCTTATTTGGCTACAACACTTCATTGTGGTCCCTTTCCTGGGGCCAGAGGAACTCGACTCTCTTCCTAAGCGGGTAAAAAAGGTGAGAAATCTTTATGATTTAACTGAAAACAGACTCATATACAAGGAACAAGTCAACAAAGCGATCTCTACCTCTTTTTACACATTGTGTGTCAGTATGAAAATCAAGCAGTTCCTACCTTTTGATCTACAGAAAGCTCCCCTTATAGCCCTTGTGCTAGCTGGAGCTGATTATTGTGTTGGATTATATCCAAACCTTCCCAACATCTCGCTGCATAAATGATCGATTCTTCAAAAATCGGCTGCTCAGATGCTGTTGAAGGTCCACAGATTTTATGATTCAACAGTTTACACTGGTTGCCTGTGAGGCAAGGCCCTGCCCATTGTATATAAGGCTCTTCACAGCGCAGGTCCAACGCATCTGAGGGAAATCCTCAGGTGGTATGCGCCAAGAAGAACTCTTCATTACAGCTCAACTAATAATTTGGCCTTTCCCTCCTACAAGCTTTACTCCTGGGTAGGCAGGAGTTTTATTATTTGCACTGCCCGCAACTGGTACTCACTCCCTTGAGGACTGAAAACAGCTTTATCCTTGCTCTTGTTCTGAAAATCTTTAAAAACCTGGCTCTTTAGCCAATAGATTTCCAGTCTACTCTGAAAGGTTTAATTTCCTGCCTTGTCAGCCAATGCCTTGTCAGCCAGTCCGCTCCGTAATCCTGTCATGTAGCGCCGAGACGCCTCTGGGTATTTGCTTGAGCCTTACAAATATATAAATCAAATCAAACTTTGACATTAAAACCAATGGCAAAGTCACCACTCCCTTCACCTTATATGTAAGTTTCCCCTAGGGAAGGTCGATGGAGCCATATGGCAGGGAGCTATACATTCTTAAGTAGGAGATATATCTTTTTTATATCTCTTATCAGCAACACTTCGAAATTGTTGTTTTGTTGGGGCAAAGTTAGTAGCATCATTGGCCAACGCAGGGTTACTGGCTGTCATCCCCGCCTGGCTAACTTCTGAATGGGACTACCTAACTGGATACAGTCAGATATCAAATTAATCATGGCATTACATATAACTTGATGCCCAAGACAACATTTATGTCACATTTAAAGTTATTCAACTTTTAGAAAGATGCCGCTCTATGCCCCAGCTAGTCCAGTGGCCTCACAAAGGCCCTGCACACTGACAGCTTTCTGGCCACCTGGGGAGACGTGTGAATGAATCCTTGGCTCATGAACAAAGGCAGTTGACCCAGAGTGAGGTGTGACCTCCTCTCCCATGAAAGCTGCTTGGGGTGTTAGCGAAAAGATTAGCTTCAATGGGGAATCCACCTTTCAAGGGCTGCCTGTGAAAACGCACCTTTTGTTCCTGTAGACAAGTTGGAGCAGGGCCAGAGAGGGAAAACCCATTCTCAAAACGGTTTTCCCATTTGTGTGTAGCCCTTAGGTAGCCACATCTCTAGGGTGGGCTACCAAGCTCCTCACAGTCGAGGGAAGGTTCAGACGTCTTGAGAGTTGCAGGAATATTGCACTCTGGGATTGCCAAATGTCACACATCACCGGACGTTTGTCACCAAAGAGAAGGGGACCTACTAGCCCATTGACTAGTGACCACGGTGTCCCCTCACAGCACTACCCTGGGATATAATGCCCTGCCCCTGGCACTCTGAACCTCAGTGCAAGTTTTTTTTTCTTTGCAGGACTCCAGCCAGGTTGGGCGGGGCTTGGCACGCCGCCATCAGAGGGAGCTGGAGTAGTCTGCACTACCTCCCTGAATGTGCATGACGACTTGGCCTGCCCTCTGGGGCCAGCCAAACAGTAATGCACACTTGACATGTTCTCCACTGGGCTGTGTTGCACAGCCCAGTGGAGAACATACACAGCCTCCCAGGTACTGGTTGAGCAGTCAAACAGGCCGCTCAGACCTATCATGATGCTGCTCTTGCAGCGCTGTGATTGGATGGGAGAGTACGGGAGCCCGGGTGCTTCTAATGGCAGAGAGTGAGGATGGAGGAGAGACGTGTGGAGGCAAAGAAGGTAATGGTCTTTTTCCCATGCCTCCCCCACCTTCCCCCTAGCTCAACCACCCACATATAGAGGCATCCACCACTGCTAGGCACTGTTTTTCCAAGAGCCAAAGAAGTCCACAAGCAGTTTTTCCTAAAGAATCAAAACGTTTTTACAAAGGCTTAGAGATGGATAACATGGCAATTGACTTGGCTACCCTGCCCACACTTAAAGTCAATGAATTGTGAGGGATGTGGAGGATGAGGAACATTGAACTTGGCATGACTGCCAAAAAGGGGAAATTGGAAAAAGCCCTTAGAGAATAGGAAGAGGCAAGGAGAGCCCAGGCCCAATTGGTGGGAGAAGATACTTCTGATAGTGGTGATGAAAAGGACATTGGCATAAATCCTTTTGATATCGAGCAGGACAACGAGAGTGTGGTCCCCAGGATCAGACAAAGAAATGGCTCACTATCTGGTAGTGAAAGGATCTTCACTTCCACAGGGAGATCCAAGGAACTGGATCACCAGATTTCCCTCCAGGAGATTGAGAAGAAGACTTTGGCAGTCCAAGTGAGAAAACGGGCCCTAGCCCAGCAGATGGTAAAGCTGGGGTTAACTCCCAAGATAATGGTAGCAGAAACAGAGAACCAGAGTTGCACACAGGTGGTGTCCACTATCCCAGTTTGCCCAGGGGATTAGTTCCCATGTTTGTAGAAGGGGATGACATGGACGAGTTGTGGACATCCTATGAGAGGCTCTCAGGATGAGAAGGGTGCGTGCCCAACATTAGGGGGCCCTATTGTGGGAGTTACTACCACCAGTAGAGCGAGACAGATTGCTGACACTAGAAGAGGAGGTGGCAGAATCTTACACCCACATGAGAAAGGCACTGATCTAGCTATTTGGTCTCATACTAAAGCTGAGGAGCACACCAAAAAGGGACAGCACAGACAAGGGTGGGCTTTGTGGATTCATCTGTAAAGTCACTGGATGGTTGGCTAAAGGGTAGCAAGGTTGATACCTATGAGGGCTCTATAACTGAGTAATCAAAGAACATATCATTACAAATTGTACCTCAGAAAAGTTACAACAGCATCTGGTATATTCAAAGCTTTCTATTCCTAGAGAGTTGGAAAAGAGGGCTGATAAGAGGGTTGGAAAAATAATTCCCAAGAAAACCCAGAGAGGTGATCCCAAGAAGAAGGGGTGACAGCCCACAAAAGGGAAATTAGGGAGGTGGTAAACCCACCAAAGAGCTTCCCTAGGAACCCCAGAACCCTAAGAGAGAGGAGTTCAAATCCCGTCCCATTTGTAGCAAGCAGAGTAGTGGGAGACCCAGGGCTTAGGAAATTCTTTGACAGTAGGCTTTGCTTTGACTATCAGCAAACAAGGCACTGCAGAGAGGACTAAGCCTGTCCCAAGAGAAAATTAACCTCTAGTTTAGCTCGTGTTGCCTTCGAGGAGGAGTCCTCTGATGAGGATATCATATATGCTTTTAACTGGGAGAGGATCCGGATGGTTAGTTGGTGATTCCAGAGGATGGCAGTAAACACTTTCACCACCTCAAGGTGAATGGGATCTCAATCACTGCCTTGAGAGACAAAGGTGCCCGTCACATTATAGTGGTGGACATTTTAGTGTGTCCAGACCAATGTTTGCATGGACAAGTAAGGAGAGTAAGGGCTATCCCGGGGGAGGTCACTAACAGAAATGGGGCCTTAATAACTCTAGAGATAGGTGGTTCCCTTGGATGTAATAGTGTGGTAGTCAGTCCAGCCCTCCCCTAGATTGACTCCTTGGCAATGACCTCCCAGAGGTTGGTCTGAGCCTAGAGAGTGCAGCTACCTAGAGCACTGTCTCACCCAAGTATTCTGGAGGTCCCATTCCTAGGCTTAGGAAATGTAGGCCCTAGAAGAAAGGCAAGAGGAAGAAAGGTAGGAAAGAAAGGCAACTCTTAGAAGCAGACCCAGTGAGTCAGGCAACAAAGAAAGGTAGGAAAAAAGGCAACTCTTAGAAGGAGACCCAGTGAGCCAAGGGAATTCTAACCCAGTAAGGCAAACACCCAAAGTTGGTACTGGTAAGGCCTTACCTGTTCCTCAAGAAGTCCTCAGGAGTCAAGCAACTGTTCAGCAATAGGGTCTCACACCTGATCTGACAGAAGGAAGAATGGAAGACAGATGTCTGCCATTTAAGGTGGAAATCCCTTCCCACTCTGAAAAAGAAAAGGGGCTTCAAGAACCCTAAGTAACCACTAAGGTAGCACATCCACCTGTACACAAAGAGCTATAGGTGTGGTTCTAGGCACTGAAAACTGTCAGTAGCCTCTGTTTGGTGGTTACCTTTATGGCAGCACTGTCCCTAGCATGGTGATCAGACCCCATGACAAAAAGCAAAGTTGGCCCCTGGCCTTGTTGGTCTTGGTGGGGTTACTCCAGTGTTAGGGACCCTCTTTGGTAAGCTAAGTGTTGCCCTAGCTAAGGTTGGGTTAGAGGAAATAGGTACCTCTCAACCAAAAATACAAAGCAAGGATGGAAAAGACAGAGAGTGAGGAAGAGTTCAGTTTAGGGTGGGTCCAGTCAAAGTCGAGGTAGGTCAGTTCCCCAGTGTGAATGACCTTGAAAGAAGGATGTAAGGCAAAGTAGGCCCTGCAACAGGACAGCTAGTTTCCTACATCCTTCCTCTATAAATAGTCAGGGAGAGTCACCAAGATTGGGGTTGAGGTCTCCCAGATGAATTAGCTGGGGGTGGGAGGTCATGTACAGAAACAGGCCTTTTTGCAGCCCCCCCCCCCCCCACCATTTGCTTTGATTTGGATTAATAACTGCTGTTTTCTTTTACTCTGAGAGTGCACTGAGACCTGCTATCCAAACCAGTGTTCTTACCCTTACAAAGTTTATGTTGAATTGGCTATACACAATTTTCAAGTACTGACTTTCCTATAAGGTCCCTCGTATATGGTACCAAAGGTACCCAGGGTATGGAAGGCAGAGTGCCCACATAGGGGTGCAGCATTGTTTGTGCCACTGTGAGATTAACAAATAACAAAATGGCTCCCAGCCTGTCACTGTCGACTGGAAGAGCAAAGTGTACATTGCTAGTTCGACTTTGCCATTAGACTCAATGGCAAAGCCACCACTCCCTTAGCCGTATATGTAAGTTTCCCTAAGGGAGGTCTATGGGGCCCTATGGCAGGCATCGTTTGATGCCTAAAAATACATAGGATCTGCACGTTTGTTGGATAACATATACTAAGGGCTTGGTGCCAAGACTTTTTTTGGGCACCCCCAAAGGATATGTCAGCCTATAGACCTGCTAGCTCACAGTTTCACCATACGCCCCCTAACCTTACCACAGAGGGAATAGTTTCTAGCAACCATAGAACATGACAACCCTTGACCCTTCAGGTCTCATTGAAACAGTACGGTACAGTACTTTTCGCTTAATCGTGCTTACTTATTTTCAGAGAGATACACAGAATAAACTATGGGGACGCTTTCAGTAAGCATGTATTGAACCAGTGTCATTCTAGCATAAAACATGTTTGCTGCGACAATCATTAGGCAGAATCAAATGTAAAAGATTGCAAGCACCAACAGAGTAAATAGAAGGTAGAATTCTACCATGGTGCTAAAACAGTGAATATGTGCAGGATTATAAACATGAGAGTAAGCATGCGTAGTCCTACGATGCGGACCCTACAAAGTGTATCTAGCATGTATGGAGGTTTAATGCCAAGAATCCCCTAGAAACGGTTTCAAATTAAACGTGGCATTTAATCTTATTTGATGCCCCAAGGGGAGATTCATGTTGCTTTTAAAAATTAATCAACTTTCAGAAATTTGCCACTCTGTGGCCTTGGAAAACAGTCAGCTTTCTGTCTGCCTGGGGAGAGATGTGAATGGTTCCCAGTTCTGGAACAAAAAGCAGTTGATGTAGATTGTGCTGTGACCTCTCTTGGGAAGGCTGCTTGGGATGTTAGCCCAAAAGGTGAGTTTAAAGGGAAAGCCGCCTTTGAAAGGCTACCTGTGGCAACACATCAGAGTAGAAAGCCTTTTGTTCCTGTAAACAAGTTGGAGACAGGGCCAGAGGGGAAAATCTATCCCCAAACCAGTTTTCCCATGGTCGTGTAGCCCTTTGGTAGCTACACCTCAGGGGTGGGCTACCGAGCTCCTCACAGTCAAGCCAAGGTTCAGACATCTTGAGATTGGCAAGAATATTGCACTTTGGGACCACTAAATGCCACCAATCACCTGAACTTTGTCACCAAACAGGAGGAGACCTGCTAGCTCATTGGCTGATGACAGCGTTGACCCACCCGAAGCACTTTCCTGGGATATATTAGGCACCCCTGGCACCCTGAACTTCAGTACACGTTGGATTTGAAGAGAGAACTACCCTGCTCCATTTGAAGCTGCACGAAGAGAGGGGATGCCATCGGAAGGAATACACCTGCAGCAATTTGGGCGAGTGATTTTGGACTGGGGCATCTGGCTCGTGGAAAAGCTGATCTCCAGCCGCAGATCAAAGCAGTGGCTCCAAGGGTCAGTCGGCTGGCCCCTGGAACATCATCAGGGACATCAAAGCTGAGGAAGCCCTAACCGGCAAAGCATAGCCACTTCACAGGAACTGTAACTGACCGCCACCAGGCATGCCAAGTAACAAATCCAAAATAGCCAAAAGCTGCACCCGTGTCTGCAAGATCTGAGTGTGCTATCAGAGACCAGATTTGTTGCCAAAGAGGGACACTAACCCCCACCAAGGATATTCACTGTGACCGCTCTGTCGCGAGATTGGTAGCCCAGCCACAGCTGGCCTTTTACTGCCACAAAGAAGACATTGTGGGACCCCAAGTGCCATGGTCAAAGTAACTTCACCCCACTAGTAGACCAAGGGATCAACCACATTTCACCACCGTCGACTGCACAGCTCCAGGAGCATCATTGAGGATCTTTTCTGTCTGCATCCCCACTATCAGTACCACTCCATTGTCGTCTGTGGCTGTCATTTTCTAAAGGCTGAAAATTTGACTGGAAAAGGCTCTGGTGGCCAAGTAACTGTCTAAAGTAATCCTAATGGACTCCTAGACCTTCCCCCTTTCACATTTTGTCACCCAAGTCAGGCCAGAGTCGCCGAACTAACTGTTCAAACTATTCAAAAGTTTTCAAAGTTTTTTTTTACCAATGGATGTTTTCGGTTGGATGGAAAAATATTTATTTCTTCTAAAATCTGTATCTCTGGAACCCTCAGGTGGATTGTGAACATTAAGGTCTTTAAAAATTCACAAAGATACGCTCTATTTTTATAAATGGTTGTCTTGTTTCTTTCTTGTTGTGTCACTTTCTTATTCTGTTGTTGGGTGCTGTAAAATGCTTTGCACTAAGTTCCTTTGTTTAGCCTTGCTGCTTGAAGCCACAGCTACACAGGGTTGAGCTTAAGGTTTACAAACAAACCTCACTGGATCCAAGACAGGTTCTGCAAATGTATTCCACCATAAGACCCACAGCCATATTGTATAATACACCCAAATCCTCACAAATATGTAAAGGACCATTAACGGAAATCAGAAAATTAAACAAAACATTTTAGAAAAAAGTAAAGCTTCGAGTCTGTGCTTCTTTAGGATCTGCTTAAAAGATAAATTGCTTATTGTTTCCAGGTCACTCTAAAATTTTAGATCATTCATATGAAATCCTAATCGTAGTACAGATTCATAACATGCCTTAGAAGCGAATTTGCTACAGTTGTCTACTCAGAAGTAGGCGCAGCATCTGAAATAAACTCAAATAATCTGCAAAAAGTTACCAAGGGCAGTACACACATTGAGAAGGTTGTGAACATTACCTTAAGTGGGGTTACGTTTTGGAGAAGGAACTAACTACTGTATCGCACATGATCATGAAGTTAGCACTACTCTAGATATGCTGCCCACACATTGTGATTCTAGAACTGCTTGTTTCTTAGTACAGCAGGTACAAGAGACAATTCTTTGTTTACTAGCCTTTGCCGAGACTAAATTAGTGGTAAAAAATACAGCTTACTGAATACTGAAAAAGGTAATTCATATAGTATGAAGCAAAGCAAATTTAAATCAAACGTAAGAAAAACTGTGTTTGAAAAATTAGAATACAGATGAGATAGATAGGCTAATCAAGCAAAAAACAGAAAAATTACAGAATGGTGATCAAAATATTAAAACGTGAGTGACAGAATAGTTCCCGGAATAAATTAGTTGAGTTTGTTGAGACAAACAACTTTAGGACATTTTGGTCTCAGTGAGGGGACAGTTATTTTGAAGCTAAATTGTAGATTATTTCCCTTTGTTGGAACCATACATACTCAACTTACATTCGAAAAGAGCTCTTGAAACTATGTTTTCTACTGAAAAACAAAGCCAGGGCACTACAGTCTATCACAGAACTGCAAAGTATTAAGCTGATTGAAGCATCAAACCATTAAGAGAACAGGGCTCAAAATCTTTCCTAAATGTTGCATAGAAAGCCAGTACAAAAAAGTGGAACCACCCTTTAAGCCTATTGCTTCCAATGTCTTGTCATTTGGATATCATCTCATTAAACGGATCAGTTTTACACCCAACCTACAAATTGGGAGACCCATCAATATCTGGTCATTAGTGTTTTTTGCCTTACTTGATATGGAAATGAAGGTTTTCCAAAAATATTACTAAACAAAAAGGGACAGTGGCTCACTGAAAAATCGGCATTAAAATTCAACCAAACTGGATTTCACAAAAACACTTGTGTGGAACATAATAGTCTATCATTAACACTGACCTCTAAACCACAGCAAGGGCTTGATTGTAATTTGTATGTACATTTTAAACTGATTAAGGATGTGGCCTAAACCCAGAAATGGGGGTCTGACTCATATTTTACTGCACTTCATAGTGGAGCTGTATTAAAATGGGAAAGCCTGTCAATATCTAGCAATTGCTCGCTACGTGCCTTACTCGAAGCAGATGGGATGTTATTTGCAAAAATGTTACAAGACAAATTAGAACTATGGAAAAACTGCAAATAAAATGTAACCAAGCTAACACACGCATAATATTATTGTATTAAAACTTCTAAAATTGAAAGTTGGACCCTAATTTACTGCACTTCATATTGAGCAGCAAGCTCTAAGGCCTTCCAGTTAGGATCTTGGCTGATAATGCTCTGAAACAGGGGTACATGCTAGCATCCTTGGTTTTCTTCCTTTGCTTGACAGATGTAGTAGAGACATTGGATCTAGTAAGTGTCTGTCCACCAAAGGCGAGCACTGTGAACATTAGCCATTCAGGTTTTGCTGATGACTTGGTCATCTTGTCTCCAACACCTAGAGACTTACAAAGGCTGCTAAAAAATGTAATTAGTTCAACAAAGATAACTGTTTTAATGTGTAGCGTTCAGAAACTAACATAATATTACTTATGACAAAACACTTACAAAAGGATTGAAATTGTCCAATAATTTCCCTATTTTGAAATGAGGATGAACACAAAACCTGTGTGCCAATAGGTCACTATCTTGGTGCACGTCCGTGTAATGTGCGCAAAATTGGCATCCGGGCAGCCACATCTCAAACGTATTAGGATGAGAGGGATCTATACGATGCATTTTACTGGGCATTAAATATGCCCTCCACAAAAACTTAAAATGCAGCAACTTGAGCCGATGGTTGGGGGCTACCCGGCGAATCTGAGTACAGCACCGGCCCATTGCATATCTGTGATTGGGTGCCCAAGGTCACGCTCGTGTCCCGACGAGGAAGCATAGAGATCACTGCCTTGTACATTCTAGCGGTGAGATGACTGCCATCTCCATCTTTTATAACCCCTGTCAATATTGTAAAATTTGGCGGTTCTAGGGGATAGCTGGAAAGGGCTGCCTTCAGCGCCCTCTGCAGTCTTAGGAGCACGAAATGATCCATCATGTGGCGTTACGGAAACGGGGATCCTCCGTGACCGAGAAAACATGACCCTTGGAGAAAAGATCGCCAAATGTCAACTTGGCCAGAGTACGCCTGACCAGGTCCTCTTGTGGATCCAGCCATTCCCAGCTAAGGGCAATGCAGGAGAGTGCAGTTAACGTTTGCAGTTTAATCCTTGCCCAACTAGTCGTGGATAACGTTTGGATGTCGTGCGGGTCCTATGGAAACACAGCTGGCAATAGAGTATTTAGGTGCATCTGCAGTGCCAGGTAAGCCTCTGGTCTGTAATATGGGATCCTGATGTCCATATGATACCAGTGATGGGCAAACCTGGCCTGCGCAACCAAATAATAAAACCGGAAGTTCGGGACCCCAAATCCACCTTTCTTATACGGGAGCATTAGCGTATCCCAACAAACGCAAGGCTGCCTGCCCCCCCCGCCCCCACACCAGTCGTATCAACAAAGACCGAAGTACTGGAAAGAAGCTATTATACAATGGTATAGGGATATTATTAAAAAGGTACAGAAATCGTGGAACAACCACCATTTTTATTATGGCTATTCTTAGGGTGACCAACTGGCCTTGGTGCAAATTCAGGACGGTAAGTGTAAAAATTCAGGACAAAGGGTCAAAATTCAGGACACAAATTCAGGACAGGAGGTCAAAATTCAGGACAAAACTTCAGGACAATAGATACGTTTTACAGACACGTCAGAGGAGGTTGCACAATAGTATATAAGTAAGCCCAGCCATATCTAAACATATTCAACCATTTACAAACCTATCCATCATGTATCCTTCCATTTATCATTTCACTCATCCATCTCTTCATCCATCCTTTCACTCATCCATCCATCCTTTCACCTTATCCATCTGTACACTTATCCATCCACTATTCGACCCATCCACCCATTTACCCTTTCACCCATCCAGCCATCCTTTAACTTACTCATCCATCCACCCAGTCACTCATCCTTCTACCCATCCACCCTTTCAGTCATCCATCCATCCTCCCTTTCTCTCTCCATCGACCCTTTCACTTAGCCATCCTTCCTTCATCCATCCATCCATCCATCCACCCATCCATCTACTCATGAATTCATCCATTGACCCTATCACTCATCCATCCTTTCTCTCATCCATCTATCCTTTCACTCCTCTATTCATCCTTTTGTCCATAAACCCTCCCTTTCACTCACTCATCCGTCCTTACATCCACCCTTTCACTCATCCGTCCATCCATTCACGCTTGCACTTATCAATTCATCAATCCAGCCATCATTTCACTCATCCATCCACTCACTCATCATCCACCTTTTCACTCATCCATCCTTTCACTCATCCATACTTTCACTCATTCATCCACCCTTTTACCCATCCAACTACCCTTCTACCCAGCTATTTATATTTTCTCTCATCCATCCTTCCACTCACTCATCAATCCACTCATCCTCTCTCATTATCCATCTATTCAATCTTTCATTCATCCATTCACCCTTTCACTAATTCATCCAGCCATCCACCCATGCCTTCACGTACTCACTCGCCCACCTTTTCATATTAATTTTGAGCTGAGCCTTCGAGAAGAGGCCCATCAAGAACTTCACCCTCGCTGCAGGAGCCATTCCAGGACTGGGACAGAAGTCACCCAGGGCGGAGACAGTATGCACCACAGGGAGGAGAGGAGTCATCACGGGGGGTGGGGGGTAGGAGCCATCACAGGAGGGGGAACAGGATCCACCAGGGTGGGCACAGGGGTGGGTATGCAGTATTCTAGTATCATCTTGGTCTCTGCCAGGGTGGGGGTAAGGCTCCTCACCCCCTCTTGGACAAGACAACGTGAAGACAGGCTCTCTTTCCAAAATGTTAGTTTTGCCCCCCCCCCCCCCACACACTGTGATGTACAGTACTTAAAGGAGATACTCCAAGAGAACTGATTTAACTGATTGTCCTCCATACTTTGTTAATCAGTGTGGGTGCGATTGTACCATTTCTTTATTTTATTACAGTACAGACTGCATGTTTGAAGAACCGAGGTTTGCTTAGAATTTAGTTACAGTAATTAAGCTCTGTGCAGAGAACCACGTGCTGCCTTGGTGTAATCAGGGCCGGTTCTAGGATGTTTGGGGCCCTGGGCAGAAAGGGAATGTGTGAGGCCCCACTAAATTGCAGATACATGACGCATTCAGGGCTGTTTGCATCTGAATAGATGCCCCTGCTCCTGAAGCTGCAGCCCCTCCCTCTCAGGCACCTTCAAGCACCTCTTACCAGCTCATCAAGGGCTGAAGGTGTGAGGGTTGCCATCCCGCTGTGCCTCTCCAATGCTGCTGGGTATCTGAGCTTTGGTACTGCATCGAAGTCTGTTACACCCACCTCAGCAGCATCGGAGTCAAGCAGGGAGGTGGGTGAAAACGACGGAACATCGGCTTCAGGGTGGTGCGAGGGGTGCCCGGTTAAAATTACGGACAAATGGCGTCCGTTAAAGAATCCTTCACGGACAACGGACAGACAGCCGAAATTACGGACTGTCCGTGAAATTTACGGACGGTTGGTCACCCTAGCTATTCTTCCAGCCATCGGTAGAGGTAGGGACAACCAACGCTCTATGTTACGCCCCAATTGTTCCATCACCGGCCCATAGTTGAGTTGTAAATGTGATTCTTTTCCATATGAATGTGAACCCCAAGATACTTCACCGACTCCCTACACCATATAAACGGATATTCCGTCAATCTGTCGCAAGGTGCCACTGTTAGGGGGAAGGCTTCCGATTTTTCCCAATTTATATATAACCCCGACAGGGCACCGAATCTAGTCACTTTATGTAACAGTGGTGTCAGGTTATCCAGGTGCCTAACATATAGGAAGATATCCTCTGCGTAAAGTGTTAAGAGCAGGGGTCCTGTGATAAATTGCAGACCACGGTGACTGTGCTTATCCTGAAAATGCCACACTAACGGGTCGAGGTCCATCACGAACAGCAAAGGGGACAGCAGACACCCCTGCCGCATACCCCGTAGAAGCCTAAACTCCTCGGTCAGTGTCCCGTTGTGATGGATGCGAGCCATGGGCAGAGTGTTCAGCAGCTTAACCACCGCCAAGAAACGTTCTGGCACCCCAAGTCGCCCCAACGTAGCATACAAGAAAGGCCCCTCCAAGGAGTCGAATGCCTTTTCCGCATCCAGCAATACTGCGACTGATGGGACCATGGGCGCTATCCTATGTAGTGTGGCAAACAATGTGCACAGATTAAGAGCTGTAGTTTTATGAGGAATAAAGCCCGACTGCGCCGGTGATATCAGTTTCTCAACAATGAGAGTCAGGCAAGTCGCAAGTACTTTAGCCAATTTCTTATTGTCAAAGTTGAGGAGCGACAATGGCCGATATGAGTTGCAATACTGAGTATCTTTTCCTGGGTTTGGCAGCAGTGTTATGACCACCTCCATTAGGGTCGGTGGAAGCACCTTCGCCTCCACTGCCTCTTGATACATGTCAATAAGACAGGGGATAATTAGGGTCTTATATTTTTTGTAAAAGCACCCTGTGAATCCATCGAGCCCTAGCGCTTTAGAAGCATCGAGTGCATCAATGGTGTCACTGATTTCGTCCTCCGAAAAGGGCTCTGCGAGGAATTCCTGGTGCGCCTTCTCCATCCACACTATAGCTATCTCACTTAAGTATCTGCTGTAATCAGAAGGGAAAATACAATCTGCAAAGACCAAAATTGCCTGAAAATTGGTTATAGAGCGCTCAGAAAGAAGCTGATATATTAAAGCCTAGCGATACAGACAGAAACATTTCCCCAAACAGAGTAGGAAAAAAGATATTTGGAAAAATGTATATTTTTTATTTATCACATTTTATCAAAGATTCTAAAAGAGACATTTAACATAATGAAATTTCCACAAGGGTAAACACATCAATAATCCCACACAAACACTCCCAATACACACAAACAAACACAAATCTAGACATACTCATGCACTCTAAGACCTCATAATGAGTTAACAATGTTAAACATTATAGAGACATACAATACATAAATGGTCAAATACGTAAATCAATTGGAGCTACGCATAGAAATACATGATAAACATCCAGCTGTCATTAATTTTAGTGGGTTGGTACAGTCGATAGACCAGTCTCTTCTTGTTAGGGAAGGTGGAAACAACAGAGGCATGTAGTTCTCATTTACAATTACAGGCATTATTCAATCCTCTAACATTCCAAGACATTATTGTAACAGCGGCTTCTGCCTGCACTCTCTTAGTCATAATCTGTACCCTGTCTGTATAGTGTGACTAGACCCAACTGCTGATATATAGACTGCAATTGTAGTTGAAAAATAAACCATGTGATATATTTCTGCCTCAACACCCCAAGTCCCCCCCGCCCACCACCCATCCCCCTTTCCCACCTTCAAGGGGAATACCCTTCCCCATGCAACAATGGAGAAAAACAAAACCAAACTAAGACCATTGTGAGATTGCATCAAATAAAACAGGTGTATGCGCACTCGATGGGGTGGTAACACTGCGCCGCTGCCCCAGCTTCTTGGCACATTGGTGCCGGACAATCTTGATATGATTCGTCCCTGGCGGCAGTACAAATAAAAAAGAAAAATGAACCATAAAACAAGGGGATGGACCAGATCAGACCTGCAAACGTTCTCTCATGCGCTACCATCTCAAGGACCAAAGATTGGTAGCAAAGTCAACCAACTGCCTGTAAATAAATATGCGCTGGTGCCAGAGTCAGGTATAGTTTGCTACTGCTGTGGTGATGGCGATCCACACTGTCTGTCTGTCTTAGAATATCTTTGGCAGAACTCCTGGGCCTCATTTGGAGAGCAGCCATCCACGTCACCCTTTAACCTTGCGGGGTATAACATTCCATACCGAAGACCCTCGCATCATTGCAGTAAAATCAGGGTACAGGGAAAGGGTAGAGACCTGCCAGTTCAGCTGCCCCTTCTCCCGCGCCATGCGCAAAGCGGTGTCCCTGTCCCTGAAGTTGAGAAGGCGGGAGATGATTGGCCTTGGCGAGCAGCCCTGATTCGGCTGTGATCCCAGAATACAATGCGCACGTTCCACTACGAACATGGTGGTGAAGGCCTCGCCCCCAAACAGATCTGTGAAGAGCATTTCCACGAACCCGTCCAGCCACCCGGTGTTGGTAGACTCGGGTACACCCATTATAAGGATGTTGTGCCGCCCTCTCGCCTCTATGTCTGCGTTTTTTTACTGCAAATGCTTTGAGGAGCTTCTCCATTCTGTCCAGCTTTTTAGTCGTCTGGGCAGCGCAATCTTCTAAATCAGAGATCCTGCCTTTAGCCATGTTCAATCGCCCTTCATGTTGATCAAGTCTAGCACCCATGGACTCCAATCTTTTGTCAAGGGCATCAAAACGGGTGTCCCAACGCCCTAAAGCCAGCCCGAAGCTCCTGCAACATGGTATCCGGGCCGGCCGGCCCCGTTGTGGGGAGTAATCCGTAATCCGCTTTCTGCCATGTCGACCCTCTGAGCAGTCGTACTGGTGCCGGGCGCTTTGAAGGACAGAGGAGGTATCGCAGAACGCCAGGCGGGCTCGCCCCACATAGGCCCATGGGGGGTGTAATGCCGTGACCGGTGACGCAATACGCCATTTGCGTACGCGTCCAGTCACGTGGGCTGAAGTCAATAAAAGCCAGTCACGCGCGAACGTACGCCACTCGAGGCTGCGACGGCGGGCTAAGCAACCTACACCCTGTGTCCCCGTGCATTATTGCCGCAGGCCTACAGTCACGACACCACGGCTGTCATATGCCCGTTTAGGAACGGGCGCCGGAGAACACCACACAAACTGGCGACGAGGGCGGGCGTGCCCTCGCTGACGCATAGTACGCTGGTGTGGCAGACGCGAGCGCTGCCTGTGGCTCGCGGCGCTCGTGCCCTGGCGCGGAGTTTGGAGTGCTGTGCCTCTTGTGGTGTCCCTGGTGCACAGCGCGCCCACGCCGCCTAGCGAGGGGGTGCTGTGGTGCTCGCGTTCGAGGCAGAGAAGTCCGTGGGCCTGCCAGACACGTGCTCCAGATTGCACCGAGTGCCGATCGTGGCATTTCAACGCAGCTGCGCCCTACCAGTGCCTGCTACTCGTGTTGCTGCGTGGGGGGGCAGCCTCTGCAACACACCGTGAGTACCTGGAGCTGGGGGTCTGTAGACCAGAACACTGGGAAGTTAGGAACACTCATCTGTGCATAAAGTGGCCTAGTTACTCACAGCCTTTGCATACCGTGGCCTAGTTACTTACAGCCTCGCATAGGAGAGAGGCCCACCAGTCAGGAGCAAGCACAGTGCGCAGTGTTAGACCCCAGTCTTACAAGCACAAGGGCAGAAGGGGAAAGCCCGAGAGGCCTAGAAGCGTATCAGACAGTGCACACACGCCCGCAGAGGCCAGGGAGGACCACGCCCAGCGCTGAGCATCGGCCATGGCCACTATACCACCCATTGAACCCTTCATCGTAGAGGGGCCACCTTCGACGATTGCGGCCAAATGGAAGGACTGGGAGGATCGGCTGCGCATATTTTTCGAAGCCACCAAGGTCCATAGGGACCAGAAAAGGGCAATGATTATTCACTTGGGTGGAAAAGACATTCATAACATCGTCAAAACGCTACCGGAGGCCACTCCCAGAACACACCTCATACTGATAGCCGCCCTTAACGAACACTTCGAACCGATGGCTAACCGCGATTATAAGAGGTTCATCTTCCGGCAAGCGCGCCAGCTTCCGGAAGAATCATTAGACAGGTTTACGCCCGTCTGAAGAACCTTGCAGCCACGTGCGGTTTCCGGGATGAGACTGAAGAAATCAGAGGGCAGATCATTCAGGGCTGCGCCTCAGCCAAGCTGCGAGAGCGCATACTGGAAGAGTCCGGGAAGCCGTTGGCAGAGATCCTAACGATGGGTCGGACGAAGGAGCTGTCGAAAGCGCGGGCGGCGCACATTGAAGCAGTTCTTCAAGCGCCAGTGAAGATCGAACCTGTAAACGCGGTGTCGACCAGACCCGCACAGAAGTGGAGCAAGAAAGGAACAGGAACCCAGTCCCCAGGACAGCCAAAGTTGTGTGGATACTGTGGAGGATCGCCGCACGCAGCAGCAGAATGTCCTGCAAAAGGCAAAAGGTGCTCGGGGTGCGGAAGGTTTAACCATTTCGAGAAGGTATGCCGGTCAAAACGGTAACGCAGGCCCCGACAAATGGCGAACGCTCTAAAGGAAGAAGAACCGGTACCCAGCGACATGGATGATGACGAAGAGGAGGAGAGAGTGGTGCAGAAAATCCACATGATTGGCACCACCACCCGCAAGGCACGACGCCTACCACAATGTAGCATCCGAGTGGGGTCACAGGAGGTCACTGCTGTCGTGGATACGGGCGCCACCATTAACATCATGGCCGCCGCTCTACACAGCACCATGCACCCGAAGCCGGCTCTACACCCCTCAACGATCACCGTGTTCGCGTATGGCCAAGAAGCCCCTTTGAAAATCCTCGGGCGGTTCAGGACGGTAATTTCCCACGGCACGCGGTCAGTCACCACCAACATATACGTCACAGAAGACGGTCAAGGGATGCTGCTGGGGTGCCGAGCGGCCGAGGACTTGGGAGTCGTGACATTTGCGTTCGGAGTGCACCAGGAGTCTCTGCAGCACATTCTGGGCGAGTTTGAGGAAGTCTTCCGGGGAATCGGAAAGTTCAGAGGGAAAGAAATACATCTCCACATCGACCCAACGGTCCAGCCGGTCGCTCTACGACATCGGCGGATAGCATTTCACCTGAGGCCATTGGTGGAAGAGAAGCTCAAGAAGCTAGAGGCAGCAGGAATAATTGAAAAAGTGTCTGGTCCCACGCCGTGGGTTTCTCCCATCGTCGTTGCCCGGAAGCCTAAACAGCCGGGCGCAGTGAGGATCTGCGTCGACATGCGACTTCCTAACGTCGCGATTAAATGGGAACGCCACATCACTCCCACGATAGATGATCTCATTGGAGAAATGGCGGGAGCCTGTTGGTTTTCAAAACTGGACCTCCGGTCTGGATATCACCAGCTGGTACTGGATGAAGCCTCCCGCAACATCACCACGTTTTCCACACACGTGGGACTCCGGAGATACACCAGGTTGAGCTTTGGGGTATCCAGTGCCGCGGAAGTCTTCCAAAACGTGATACAGGAGTTAATCACAGGTATCCCAGGAGTAATCAATGTCAGTGATGACATCATGATTCACGCCAAAACCATCCAAGAGCACAATGAAAGACTGCTCTAAGTATTACGCCGAATACGTGAGGCTGGCCTCACTCTTCATCGAGAGAAGTGCGAGTTCCTATGCACCAAACTGCAATTTTTCGGCTACACGTTCTCAGCAGAAGGGGTCAACCCGGACCCTGAGAAAGTACGGGACATCAAAGAGGCTGTAGCCCCCACCAATGTTACGGAGGTCCGTAGCTTCCTTGGAATGGTCAATTACTGTGGATGATTTATCCAAGATCTGGCCAACATGACGGCGCCGCTGAGGGAGCTAACAAAAGAATCCACCACCTGGAAGTGGGGCGTAGGTAAAGGCCCAGGCCTTCGAGAAAATCAAGGAGGCTCTCTCGGAAGCCACTACCCTGGCGTTCTTTGACCCCACCAAGTCAACATTGGTCGCTGTGGATGCTGTACCGGTCGGGTTAGGACCAGTCCTCTTGCAAAGGAGGAACCCTCAAGAAGACTGGATCCCAGTGGCATTCGCAAGCCACTCCCTTACCGCGACTGAACAGAGATACTCGCAAATAGAGAAGGAAGCTATTGCTATCGACTGGGGATGCCACCATTTCCACTTGTATTTGTATGGAAAACCATTTGTGGTAGCAACAGACCACAAACCGTTGGTGGCACTCTTCTCAGGGACCTCGACCAAGCCGCCGCCGCGGATCGAGAAGTGGATGCTCCAACTCCAGAACTATAATTGTAAAATAGAGTATCAGCCTGGGTCCAAAAACCCAGCCGACTACCTGTCCCGCCACCCTCGGAAAGACACGGCCCAGGAAATGGAGGAGGCCGCGGACACGGAGGAATACGTTAGGTGTGTCACCGCTCGATCGTGCCCCATACCCATTTCCATGGCCAGCCTACGGGAAGCCACAAGCCAAGATGAGTGTGTGCAGGGCGCCAAAGGAGCCATCCGGAATAACAACTGGCACAAAGCAAAGGAGGAGTGGAAGAGTTTGACAGATACCGCACAACGAATAATGGACGGATTGTACCATGTCCGGGGTGAGCTCACTGAGGATGACACCGGGTGCTTACTACAAGGACACCGGCTAGTAAATCCAACCTCTCTAACACAGAGGATAGTGGACCTCGCCCATGTGGGATACCAGGGCATGGTTAAAACAAAATCGAGACTTCGCACTAAGGTCTGGTTCCCGCTAATGGACGACTTGGTAGAGGCCACGGTCCGCACATGTCCCTCGTGCCAGGTCACTGGGGAGGCACCTCGACCTGCTCCTGTCATCATGGAACCTCGGCCGAGGGTCCCTTGGTCCCGAGTGAGTGTAGATTTTGGCAGCCTTCCAGATGGACACCATACCCTGGTAGCCATTGACGACCACTCCAAGTATCCTGAGGTGGAGATACTGTCGGCCCTTAGCACGACTGAAGTATGTATGTATGTGTTTTTTTGTAAAGTCATACCGAAAATGGAGAAAATCATGGCTGCCCATGGACTCGTGAAAGAAATAAGAACTGACAATGGATCACCTTTCCAAAGTCAAGAATTAGCATCATACTGCCAAAATCTAGGTATACTACATCGCCGGATCACCCCCTGTTGGCCGCAAGCGAATAGGGAAGGCTGAAAGATTCATGCGAACACTCAATAAGGTAATACGCATAGCACATGGTAAAGCCCAGTCGGTAGAATTGGCTATCTTCAGTTCGGAGCTTCTTCGGTGCCTATCCACACCACATGAATATTTCGCCACTCTCTCGGTGCCGGCTGCACCTCCGTCCCTTCCTACAATGCAGGGCTGCTCGCCAGGTCTACCGATGCCACCAGGGAAGACATTTCCCACGGGGTCTACAGCGGAGCTTCAAGCCTGCGCAGCTATTTCGGTCGGCGGCTTGGCCACGCCCCCAATGTTTATCTTTACTAAAGGAGCTCAAAAGGTTTATGAATAATTATAATGGCTGAGCAATATGCCAGGCCACTACAGCTTTTAAAGCTAGAATAATATCAGTTTCCTTTATGAATCTGAGGTTTCTTTGGCTCTCAAAATAATATTTTGGATTGTATTAGCCCAGCATTTAGTCACAAACGTTTCATTCTTAGACAGTGCGACCTACATGTTATTATTAAGCTAGAACTTAGCAGGAGAAATGCCTCAGCTCTTGAAGATTTGCACTGCACATAATACTTTATGAGGGCTGAAAACGTTTCTTTAGAGCATGTTATTTCCATAGAAGTGTTAGGCGAGGGGGCTTCCACTGCCAGAACTAAATGTAAGTTAGCTATTTCAAAACTAATTGTCGTTCGAATATCTTATTGATTTATGGGGTAACACTGCGTGCGGAGTTGACAGATGTTCAATGTAAAGCTTCAGAGAAATATATGGTAGTCTAAACAAATTTTGCAGCAGAGGAAATTTTGTGACAACATGAAGCACGATTGATTGGCATAAGTATATTCGTTGCAAAACTTGCAAGGCTGCAACATACGCTTTCTTTTCTACAATCTACAATTTGCATTTTTATATGTATTTGTGTGTCATACCACATCGAACGGATATATTGATGTTTATTTTCCAGTGAATTTCTTGGTTCATTGATTTGTGTATGCTGTAAGGGGCTGGAAGGGGCTGAAAGTTGCCAACACCCACCTTTGGCCATGCCCACCACTGTATCTGTTGGTGTGTGGGCAAGCACTTTCTGCTGCAGACCTGGGGTGCAAGGCCCATCATGAGTAGCCAACCCCAGTTCGGCCACCTGCACCCTGGGGAGGACATAGGGCGGCTCACTCATACGAGGCGGACATCCACATGCATATGACCATGTACAGAGAAGGATGGGTGGCTGTTATATCTTCCTTTTGTAGTTTTTCTCGTGCTTGCATGCACGAGCTTTGTCATGTGTTATTTTTCCAAACCCTTGATTCATGGCACGATCAGCATGTTCTAGAATAGAACATCTGATCAGTCCCATGAATCACGAGTGGACAGTTGCAGGGAACCAGCCGGGGCTTGAAGTCCTGTAACCGGCAGTGCTTCCTTTTCTTTGATGGATTAAAATTCCTTTTTAAAGTACTCATTCCATCGTAACAGTGGCTAACCCACATTGTTTATAAGAGCTGGCGAGTCATTCTCGGTCTTCAGCCAAGCCTTTTTTGGGGGATTTATGACTTCTAAAATAAGACTGTGAATTCAACCCAAGATTCATTCCCTGAATCTTGACTCTGACTGGTGATTCTGATTTTCAACTAGTGAATCCCCAACACCTTAAGTGTCAGCCAGGTAGTCAAGTTCTCATCTCGGTACCATGGCGATCCCTGGCCGCCATTTTATGTGCTGGTGAATCACGAGCCAGAAAAGGGACCTGCAAACCCTGCAGGACTTTTTTGCTTCTTTTTCTTTTAAATTTAAAAGAAATACGGAGTGGTGCCCTTTGAGGGTCTTACACCACTATGGTCCAGACCCCGCCCCCTTAAAAGCCCATGCATAGGAGGGTACCTCTTGTAATTGACTCGCTTTTTTGGCCAAAAACGTGCACGCGTTGCATTGCTTTCAATGGCAACGCGGGCACGTTTGGCAATTCCCTTGCGGGAGCGAGCTTGAAACCAGCTGTTTGTAATTAATTTGCAAACAGATGGTGTCCTTGGCTCGCTCCCCCAAGGGAAACAGGCGCAGGCCCCCTCCTCTCTCCCCTCCCCCTGCTACCTCCTCCTCTCCTCGTCAAACAGCGCGAGGCGCACGCGCTTATTTTGCAATTGAAATGGTGAGACTGGAAATAGCGTCCTCCTGACACGAGTCATTTGGTATTTTTTTTCTGGTGTTAGTTTTCTTTGTCGGGGTGGGTCTTTTCTCATTCATGCATAGATTAGTGAATCTTACCTGTCAATTGAATTGAGTAAAAGTGTCATCGTAAACCAATTGCCTAAAATGTTGATGTGGCTAAGTAAGCTAAGTACCAGCAGCGGTGATGAATTGTACTGGCGTGTCCTCTCGAAAAAGTTTCTCTGGGGTCTCTGGTACTGTCCGATCCTTCACCCAGCTCCGATCCCATCTCTGGGGGCACCTCTGGGAACCTCCAGTGATTATGTGCCCTCTTATTTGCAGCGCCAGGAGCCTGGCTTCCCAGGGACCTCTAGTGACCATGTGTGGTAGTGCAGCTCTGTACTACCAGAGCTAGAGTATCGCTCTAACAGGGACCTCTAGTAACAGTGCGGTAGTGCAGCCCTGTTCCACCAGAGCTGGACCTCTAGAAACGGCTTGCGGTAGTGCAGCACTTTACTCTTTGCCTTGGAGTCTTGCTCTCCTGGGACCTGTACTGACAGCGTGCAGTAGTGCACCCCTGTACCACTAGATTGTGGCTCTACAGTGATCTCTAGTAACGGCGTGTGGCAGTGCACCCCATTACCCCTTGCCTTTGAGTTTTACTCTCAAGGGACCGCTAGTGACAGCGTGCAGTAGTGCACACCTGTTCCATCAGAGCTGGAGTGTGACGCTACAGGGACCTCTAGTAACAGTGTGCAGTAATGCAGCCCTGTACCCCTTGCCTTGGAGTCTTGCTCTCTAGGGACATCTAGGGACAGCGTGTGGTAGTGCATCCCGCACCACCAGCACTGGAGTCTGGCTTTCCAGGGACCTCTAGGGACAGCGTGCAGTAGTGCGCCAGTGTACCCCTTGCCTTAGAGCATCGCTCTACTGGGACCTCTAGTAACAGCGTACGGTGGTGCAGCCATGTTACAACAGAGTTGGAGTGTGGCTGTATAGGGACCTCTAGTAGCGGCATGCGGTAGTGTGTACCCTTTCATTTGAGCCTCGCTTTCCAGGGATCCCTAGTAACAGAGTGCGGTAGTGCAGCCCTGTTTCACCAAGCTGGACCTCTAGTGACAGGGTGCGGTAATGCACCCTTGTACCGTTTGCCATAAAGTGTCGCTCTCTAGGGCCTTCTAGTAACAGCGTGCAGTAGTGCAGCCCTGTCCCACCAGAGCTGGACCTCTAGTGACTGCGTGTTATAGTGCAGCACTTTACCCCTTGTCTTTGAGCCTTGCTCTACAGGGACCTCTAGTAACAGCCCGTGGTGCTTCACCCGGTGCTGGTGCCAGACTCTTGATACCTTTAGTATCTAACTGGGTCTGTTACTGCCGCGGATGCTAATGTTAAAGACATCCTGAGGAAACATTTTAACCTACTCGGAAAACGAAGTATCAGGTTTAAATGCAAATGTGTACAAGTATATTCCGTTTAATACAAAATAGTGAAACAAAATACATCACACTGCTCTCGTTGTGTTTACATTACATTCTATTCTGTTAAAAAGTAAGGTAATGCACATCTACCCCGCTGTGCACCGTCTGATCTCACTGTCTCTTCCCTCTCATGCATCCGTCAGGTTGTCGCTGTCCAAGGGTCTCTCCAATCTCAAACACCTCACCTTAGTCCTTTATACTGCTTCTGGGCCCTTAACAGCTCACACGTTTGCCACGTGCAGTCATAGTTAAGAGAAGTGAGTGTCCAGTGGGTGTACTGGCTGAATGTCTCGGACAGTCCTGCTTCCCCGCAAACTCACTGCATTGGCGGCCACCGCTAAAACTGCAGTGCTACTGACCTGCCAATACAATAAATGAATCAATTTTTATTGTGATTTTGTGTTGGAGTGGACAGAGGGTACCATAGCACATCACTGTATTTTATTACAGCGGTTCGGGATATTGTCTTCATTTGAGCAGCTTTCAGTGAGTAATCTTACACTCAGGCATGTTAGAGTGGCAGTACATAGGTTTGCAATAAAGTTGGAGGGGAATACACTAAGAAAAAATGCTATTTAAATTAATGGGTATTACAAGGTACACTTATTAATAATTTAGATAGCTCTGAAATTCTTTTTAAGTGTTTCCAGCTTGTATGTGTCGTCATTATCTTATATGTCAAGGGGGCGGGGGAATCCCAATTTTGATAAACTTCTATTGTTTACTTTTCTTGTCATGAAAATATCAGCCAGGCCGTTAAACTACTAGTCACGTGGCAACCCTTATGATTGCACCAGTTCACGTGCCTTGTCATTGATAAGAGTCCACACCCTGCTCCCTTAAAGTGGCAGGGTGCACCCATGGCGTATCATACGACACGGGACAGCTTCAAATACGTTGAGCTTAATAGCTCCTCGAGCTCGCCCAGCTGTCATGTGCAGACTCTTACACGTGGTAAGAGCCAAACAGCAGGCCTCCCAACTCAGAATATATTTCCTGGCTGCCAGCCGGTGTTGCTTATAAATATGTCGACCCCCCACCCCCGTCAGAGAGCTATAAAATATCATTCCCTTCTAGAACACCGCACCTGTGCTGTATACACATTCTAACATTTGGAAGCAAAGGAACACAGAAAATCACACATTTCGAGTTTCTCTTTTAATGAATGTGAAGGAAAAATGCTTTGAGAACATCGACGAACATTGCATAATATACTCACACCAATATCGTAAATAATCTATCAGGATTCCAGACTCACCCACTGGTAAATTCAGAGGAAAAGTCTGTAACAATGATCAACAAGTAACCTTTACGAAGAAGCTTTAATGGAGCATCCACACATCTTTCAACTCCACAAAGCAACTGCCCTTTCCACATTTAGAATTTAAAACATGGCTTGAAACTAAACACCATGACATAACAATGCTAGCTGCAAAGCTAGACTGTACACTAAAATGCACACAGTATGTACAAAAATCTTTCACTTAACATTCTTCAACATTACTGCATACCTTCCTTCCTTACAAACAAAAACACACAAAACATTAAAACAAGCATTGGCATAGCCAATAGGTCTCGCTTTTGGGACCTTATAAGTATAAGTATTTAGTTATGCAGCACAATATCCTTGCTGCAACAACATCAACTGTTGCATATCTAAACACTTAGAAGGTCCAAAAGGCATGACCTATTGGCTTTGTCAATGCTTGTTGGTAATGTTTAGGATATGGAGACTGTACCCCACATAATAGAAACGGTTGCCGCAATAAGAATTCTTTTCTTGCTGTAGCCAATCAAATCTCTTGGGACAGGTTCTCCTACTTGGTAACCCTGGTTTTGAAATTGACAGAGGGGAAAAAAGGCCCCTTTGTTCAATCAGATACCTTTTTTTAAATTACTAGATTCTTAAACAAAATTGAGATTCCCAAATGGCATAGTTATACTAAAGGGCCGTAAGCAACTTTGTTCAATGCTAATCTCTCCACTACTGAACACCACACAAACAGAAGTACGTTAAAATTCTTCTTTCATGCAAAGTTTGGTGGAAATATCTTCAGCTGCTGGGGGTGTAGGAATGTGATATATATATTACCTACTGGCGGTCGCCAGTAGGTAGTTATAGTTAGGACCTATTTTCCATAGGAAATCCGCAACATTCTATTCCCAATAAGTCTGGCGTCGGTTGACAAATCCTTGCGAAATTTTCCAAACTTTTGGCCAGCTCCGCTGCGCTCCTACCCTGAAAGTTTTGCGGTGATCCGTCAAGCGGGCGCCGAGAAAAATAGGGGTCACAAAACGCGTTTTCCCCATGCAATTTCCTATAGGATGTGTTGTCGCAACTGCAGCCCGAACCGCTGAACAGAATGGCACCAAATTTGGCAAAGAGGTAGTCCTCAGTTCGGACTCGTGCCTTTTGCATATATGGTGTGAATCTGTTCAGTAGTTCCTGAGAAAATTAGGGTAAAAAAGTTAGTGATATCTATGGCCGCGGAGGATCCGCGGACCATACCCGCACCGTAAGCGCACCCTCCCCGAACCGAGCGTGCACCCTCCCGATCACGCGCTGAATGCTAATTGGCTGTCGAGTGTCTCTCTACATTCGAAACCAGGAACTGTTGGCGGCCATTTTCAGCCTCGGTAGAAGCGAGGCTGAAGATGCAAGGGGAATAAGTGTGTAAAACATATAAAGGGGGCAGAGTGGAAATACTCTGACCCTCTAGAGGTGCTTAGGGGGTCCCAGAAGGACCCCCTGGGGCCCCCCTCTTTTTAAAAAAAAAAAAAAGCCGAAATGCGCGCACGGTGCGCGCATCCTATCGCGTTGGATGCACGGATTCTCTCGCGGTGGGTGCACAGATCCACGGCAACGTTTTTTGAAAAACGACAAGAAATCATTGGTTGTATGACAACTTTCTACACTGAAAGGTAGGGTGTATATTTCTGTTTTTTAAAGGTATGATTGTTATTGGTTAACAAAAAGAGATTGTAAGGAACATTATATATGATAAGCTGATATGTTGACAAGTCAAGCACACTTCCTGTCTTGTGTAGGAACATTGTGTGCTGAACTTGTGACCTGTGAGCTCAGTGCAGTGTTCCATAACCTGTTTCTATGGTAACAGGCAGAAGGCAGATTGGGGGAAGGGTTGAAATGTATTTCAGTTGGAAAGGGTTGAAATGTTTAACCAATAGAAATGTGTGATTGCTTTTGAGTTTATGGGTGAAGGATTGTGATTTGATATTTACATGTATATGTGTGGAAAATGAAAGGGAAACTTTTCCATGCTTTTGCTGAGAGGTGCACAGTGCAGAGATTCTGTAAAAGAAAATATACTTCTTAATCTACAAAAGAACTTGAAAGATGAGTTATTTATGGTGTACTGGTAGGAACCTTTGAAATTCACTGAAAAAACCAAAGGTTTCAGGGGCGTTATAGTTAGGAATTGGCATTTAAAATACCTTAGAAATTCACTGAAAAAACCATAGGTTTCAGGGGTGTTATAGTTAGCTGGACATTTCCCTCGTACAAAACCCTAGAAATTCCCCTGTTATAGTTAGTTCAGCTAACTATAACTTGCGCCCCCGCAATGCACTGCTGATGACGTCACATATTACATCACTCATGACATGGTCAGTGACATCACTGATGACATCACTGATAACATCTCAAATGACATCACTGATGACATCACAGATGACATCATCCATGTGATAAATTAGTGCATCTTCTCACACCCTAATTTAACCTTTGATACACCGACTCAAAATTTCAGGCGGGCATTTTGAAAACCATAGATACTCCAATACCAATAACTAAATACCCAATTATTAACTCTTAGGTCTACATACACCTCCACTCACTCACCTGTACAGTCACTCATACTTACAGTCACTCCGTACAAGACTATCATATGCATTTATACACCTATATAAACACTCACACACCGCCAATCATCCATTGAGGTACTGACACACCTAGTCAGTCGTGCAAGTAATTAAACACAGTCGAATTTACTCACCTATACAGTTAATCACATTCAAGTTCACTTACTCATAAAAATAGTACCACATTCTTACGCTCTTATACAATCATTGATACAAGCACACACTCATCCATACAGCCACTCTCACAATCACACACTCTCAGATATACCCACTTATATACTCTTACACACATATATACTGCCTTTCACATATGTAGTTAGTCACACATGTACCACTGAGATATACATTCAATCCCTTACACACCCATACATACACTCACCCAACCATACAGTTCATCACAGATGCACTCTTAAAACCATGCACCCATAGAATCACCCACTCACACATCTATGCATAGAGTCACACACACCCTACCCACACAAACACTCAGGCACCCATACAGATACTCAGACAACCAATCAATAACCCATATAGACACTCATATAGGTATTCACAAAACCATGCAGCCACTTATAAACCTACACACAGACACATACAGACATTCACACAGTTTAGTCACTAGTCTGCAGTAAGATACATTTAATGACTCACTTATAGAGTCAGTTACGCACCTAGAAAATCATCCATTCACACACTTGTACACCCACTCATTCTTCCACAGGTTCTTTCACTATAAATATATAAAACATATTTAAACTTTACAGAAACACACAGTCACTGGATGACGTCACCAGTGATGTCATTAGTGATCTCATTTGAGATGTCATCAGTGATGTCATCAGTGATGTCACTGACCATGTCATGAGTGATGTAATATGTGACGTCATCAACAGTGCATTGCGGGGGCGTAAGTTATAGTTAGCTGAACTAACTATAACAGGGGAATTTCTAGGGTTTTGTACAAGGGAAATGTCCAGCTAACTATAACACCCCTGAAACCTATGGTTTTTTCAGTGAATTTCTAAGGTATTTTAAATGCCAATTCCTAACTATAACGCCCCTGAAACCTTTGGTTTTTTCAGTGAATATATATATATATATATATATATATATATATATATATATAGATATATATGTATGTATCAAACACCACCAAAGAAGATCACTTGCACTCCAGGGGATTTATTTCCAAGGCTTATTTAATCTATTGTATAACAGCCATTACCTTCCAAAGCTCACAAACCAATGCGTTTCGAACAGATTGGTCTTGATCACGGTCACGGTTAGCGGTGATCCACCTTTAGTGTCTATTTATACACAATTATCCAGTCAGCCTATAATGATGCATTATGGGAGGTGTAGTTTTATGTGATACAATAAAATGTGCAAAACATTAATTATTAAATATTATAATAATAATAATAATAATAATAATAAGCAGATTATCCATTATGAAACCCTCATCAGTCTTGTTGTTAATTTATGTTTGTTAAATTGTGTAATTGTGTATAAATAGACTGTAAAGGTGGATCACGGCTAACCGTGATCAACACCAATCTGGGCAAAACACGTTGGTTTGTGAGCTTTCAAAGGTAATGGCTGTTATACACTGGATTAAATAAGCCTTGAAAATAAATCTCCTGGAGTGCGAGTGATCTTCTTTGGTGGTGATATTGAATGTGGACCTCGATTCCTTTACCACACCACTCTCACCGACCTTGAGCGCGCTAGCCCAAAGGAATCATTTGGTGGAAATATATATATATATATAATGAACTCACCTGTGAAAAGAGCATGCTGGGACAATACCTTCTTAATACTGCGCAGCCAATGGAGATGCTTGTGAGCAAGGAGTTCTCACTCTGAAACGCGTTAGGCTTTTAAAATCTTTCTAAATAAAGAAATGCTGGCTGCTTTCACTACATCTGCGCCTGGAGTGCTCTGACAACGGGATAGTTTGTTTGGTATATATATATATACACTCTTTCTCATTTTGCCTTCACCTTCATGCGAAAGAAAGAGCACGGACCACAGAAATTCGTTTGTTAGCTATTTTATTACTGCTCCTCACAGATCACAGTAGCCATGACTCGTTTCTCCCCTCACGGGGGACTTGATCACATGACGCGCATTTAGCTTGACCAGTTGTTCAAATACCATTTTTTTCAGACTTTTTGCCGCGTGATTTACTTAAAATGACCAGTGCATTGTAACACAAAGGTGGATCATAGACATAGAAATGGTAACATTCAAGTGGTTTCCTAATGTTTGGCATACATTATAGGTAATAGCAGTTGCAGTTGAGGAGCATGCTTAAATTCATAATTGAATACATATATAAATAACACTGTTTGTTAAACACATAAATATTAATAAATAAATAATTAAAAGCAGACATTCGCATACTAAATTGTTTTTTGTTGTTTTTTGTACAATCACGGTACCAATACCTGGGATCGTACTCAAAAAACCTCTGTTTCATTATCATTGAGATCATAGAACAGGGCAACATTACCATATACCATTTTTCATTGGATTCTACCTGGTATTACATTTGGAAACCTTTGTATACAACTTAGAAAAGTTAGTCAATATGAACAAGTTGCAAATTATATTCAATATACTCAATCTAGGTACAAATACCTTATTTAATGGTGTCCAACTTTCTAAAGATGTAATGACCCTCCCTGTTTATATAAAAGTGCTCCGATGTGCAAATGTGTCAAAAAGTGTCTTGTGCTAATTAATAAAAACGTATGTGCAAAACTTATCCAGCTAAGTGTGTTAAAATAGGGATAGAGTTGGCGATTAACATTAAACTGCAGATCTCTTACAACAGGAAATGTGTCTATGGAAGAACTGAGTTGCTGTTTTCACTGGTTACCACAAAGTGCCATGGTTGATTGTTAATATCTAACTGAGTAGGCTAGCATGTAACTCCTCTGTAGTATTCAAAACTTTTGGATGTTTGGTGTCGTGATTTAAAATTTATAGCATTTCGAGTCTACGAAGTGCTTTTTCCCGATCATCTCCCCTTTGGTTCAATGGAATAGAATCTATGAGGAAGTATTTTATATCTTTGGGGTTGCCCCCATGCGATTCATTAAAGTGGCGGGCCACTGGGTATGACTGGTCGTTGTTTTTGATAGCTCGTATGTGCTGGAGCACCCTTTTGTGCCCCTGTAAAATAGGTCTTCCTACGTATTTTAGGTTGCAAGGGCACTCCAGCACATAAACTACATGATCGGTTTTACAGTCCAACGCCTTGTCAAAATTTATCTCTTGCCCGCCAAATGGAGTCCTGTAGCTAGTTGTGGTGACTCCATGCTGACATGCTTTACAGGTTTTGCACTTGTGAAACCCTGATTTCTGGCTTATCCACGTGTTTTTCGTTAGTGGGCCACTTGGGTTGTTCTTGACTAAAACATCTTTCATTGATGTACCCCTACTGTATGTTATTGCTGTTTTTTTAGGTACTGAATCACCAATTACGGGGTCTTTTCTAATTAAATGCCAATTTCTTTTGATTATGTTTTTTACTGCACCTTCCTGTTGATTATATTTCATAAATTTAAATTGTCCAGGATAATTTGTTGTCTCTCCCCCTACAGGTTTCTGTTTAGTGAGGAGATTTTTCCTAGATGTTAGATTACTTTTTATGAGGGCAGTGTCCAAACATTTTTTACTGTAACCTCTCTCTTTAAATCTTGTTAAACATTCTGATTGAGCAATTTTAAGATCTTTTTCATTGCTGCACATCCGTTTTAAATGCAACAATTCACCGTAGGGTATACTTTCGATTAAATGCCCTGGGTGTGCACTACTTGCGTGCAAGATGGCATTGCCCGCTGTCGGTTTTCTGTGAAGTTTGGTTTCAAGCTTGTTCTTATTTATATATACCCCAACATCTAAAAAATTCACTGTGGTCTTGCTAATGGTTGCAGTAAATTGTAAATTGAGTTGGTTCTTGTTGAGTTCATCGATGAATGTTTCATCCTCTGTCTGAGTGCTCTGCCACACTAAAAAGAGGTCATCGATGAACCTCCACCAAACCTTCACATTCCTTTTCATGTATTTGGTATGTTCCTTCATGAGAACCATCTCCTCCCACCAGCCCATATGTAAGCAGGCGTAATTTGGGGAGAAGCTGGCCCCCATGGATACATCCCTTGATTTTTGGAATAATTAATTTTGAAACATAAAATTGTTGTTCTTTAAACAAAATTCTACCATACTTATCAGCATGTTGGTATGTTCTGTATGTCTGATACCTCTACGTGACAAGTAAAACTGCAATGCCCTTAGGCCATCCTTATGCCTAATTGATGTATATAGTGAGGTAACATCAAGTGTAATAAGATAATAGTCCTCTTGCCAATTGCATTCAACCATTTTAGCTAAAAAGTCCCCTGTGTCTCGCATATAAGATGTCAATTGTTGGACATATTCCTGTAGGAAGAAGTCAATATAGATTGATGTTCTCTCCAGTAGACTGTTTCTGGCTGAAATAATCGGCTTTCCTGGAGGTTTATTTGCATCTTTATGAATTTTAGGGATGAAATATAATATTGGTGTAACAGGGTTTTCGTTTTTTAAATATTTATATTCATCCATGGATATTAAGCCAGCGTTTTTCCAGGCTACTAATTTCATCTTGTAAGTTCTGTAAACCATGTTCAATGTTTCCTTGTTGCTACGGCAATAGCAGGTATTGTCATTTAGTTGTAGCATTGCCTCCTTAATGTAGTCATCCCTTTTCCATAGTACTACATTTCCCCCTTTGTGCACGTTTCTAATGACTCTTTCACTGTTGTTTTTGAGTTTAGTCATTAATTGATGATATTGTAAATTCCTTTTGTTGTTTTTACTTCCTACTACCTACTAACCTCCTGAGGCGGAAAGCCGGGAGATTGCCACTAATCTGTTTTATATATTTGTGTGTCACTTGTGGATAAACTGTTGTTTTTATAAGCACTGATTCACCTGGCTTCACAGGACTTGGTCCTAAAAGCACACCGCACAGCTGCCCCTGCGCTGTCAGCGGACTCGCAAACAACCACGGCGCCATTACCGGCGTGCAGATAGGCCACGCCCACTTGGAGGCCACGCCCCCTTCCCGAGCAAGTATATAACGCTGATTACTAGCGCCGCCTGCCAGAACCTACCAACCTCCTGAGGCGGAAAGCCGGGAGATTGCCACTAATCTGTTTTATATATTTGTGTGTCACTTGTGGATAAACTGTTGTTTTTATAAGCACTGACTCACCTGGCTTCACAGGACTTGGCCCTAAAAGCACACCGCACAGCTGCCCCTGCGCTGTCAGCGGACTCGCAAACAACCACGGCGCCATTACCGGCGTGCAGATAGGCCACGCCCACTTGGAGGCCACGCCCCCTTCCCGAGCAGGTATATAACGCTGATTACTAGCGTCGCCTGCCAGAACCTACTAACCTCCTGAGGCGGAAAGCCGGGAGATTGCCACTAATCTGTTTTATATATTTGTGTGTCACTTGTGGATAAACTGTTGTTTTTATAAGCACTGACTCACCTGGCTTCACAGGACTTGGTCCTAAAAGCACACCGCACAGCTGCCCCTGCGCTGTCAGCGGACTCGCAAACAACCACGGCGCCATTACCGGCGTGCAGATAGGCCACGCCCACTTGGAGGCCACGCCCCCTTCCCGAGCAAGTATATAACGCTGATTACTAGCGCCGCCTGCCAGAACCTACCAACCTCCTGAGGCGGAAAGCCGGGAGATTGCCACTAATCTGTTTTATATATTTGTGTGTCACTTGTGGATAAACTGTTGTTTTTATAAGCACTGACTCACCTGGCTTCACAGGACTTGGCCCTAAAAGCACACCGCACAGCTGCCCCTGCGCTGTCAGCGGACTCGCAAACAACCACGGCGCCATTACCGGCGTGCAGATAGGCCACGCCCACTTGGAGGCCACGCCCCCTTCCCGAGCAGGTATATAACGCTGATTACTAGCGTCGCCTGCCAGAACCTACTAACCTCCTGAGGCGGAAAGCCGGGAGATTGCCACTAATCTGTTTTATATATTTGTGTGTCACTTGTGGATAAACTGTTGTTTTTATAAGCACTGACTCACCTGGCTTCACAGGACTTGGTCCTAAAAGCACACCGCACAGCTGCCCCTGCGCTGTCAGCGGACTCGCAAACAACCACGGCGCCATTACCGGCGTGCAGATAGGCCACGCCCACTTGGAGGCCACGCCCCCTTCCCGAGCAGGTATATAACGCTGATTACTAGCGTCGCCTGCCAGAACCTACTAACCTCCTGAGGCGGAAAGCCGGGAGATTGCCACTAATCTGTTTTATATATTTGTGTGTCACTTGTGGATAAACTGTTGTTTTTATAAGCACTGACTCACCTGGCTTCACAGGACTTGGTCCTAAAAGCACACCGCACAGCTGCCCCTGCGCTGTCAGCGGACTCGCAAACAACCACGGCGCCATTACTGGCGTGCAGATAGGCTACGCCCACTTGGAGGCCACGCCCCTTTCCTCCCTTCCCATATAAGTATGTGTCTTTACCGTACGCGCAGCGGACGGGCGCAGCGGGCGGGCCGTCTGCGCGCCGAAGGCGCGCCTAAGGCAAGCCCGTCTGCGCCCGTCTGCGCCCGTCATCGCCAAGTCATCGCCTCTCGCCAGTCCCCCTGCTCAGAAAACTCGGACGGCACACTGCTATGATAGAAATCATCTCCTAGCACTTAACCCACGCCTACACTGCCACTAGCTAGAGGGCTGCATGGGTCAGACTGCTCTTCAGTGTAATTCCTGTAACTTAATTATATCTGAACCAAGACTGCCCCGACACAGAGCCACCAGAAGGAACCACTCCTCGCTCACAATCTCTCAGCTTAATGTCAGGTCCCTGGTAAAGCACCATTCTGAGGTATTTACGTTATTGACAGACGAGAACCCAGACATACTGTTCTTGAGTGAAACCTGGCTCAAGGATGAACTAACTAGCATCCCGAATCTTACGCTACCAGATGGATTCTCTATGTCCGCCATTAATAGAGACTCTAGGGGTGGCGGCATTGCCGCCATCTATAGAACATCATACACTTGTTCATTTGTAAAGGAAGATATTACGGGCTGCGAGTGCGCACGTGTTAAAATCACCACTAGCCCTCAGTTTTCCTTCTCTGGCCTTTTTATCTACAGACCCCCGGGGCCCACCTCTAAATTCACAGAGGAATTCCTAGAGACATCCCATGCTTTGGTTGCACGCTCCGCTAATTTCACGATCCTAGGGGACTTAAACCTCCATTTCGATTCCATCTCGGATCCAACCATCAGTAATCTCCTAGCGGACCTGACTGCCTTGCAGCTGACCCCTCTGATACAACTCCCTACTCACTCTGCTGGTCACCTACTCGATCCGGTTTTCACTAATATTCCGGAAGCCAGAGCAGATCCTCCTAAACCCATGGGATGGACTGACCACTTCCTTGTCACATTTGTGATACCGGCCGCTATCCAATCTAACAGGGCATCGTCCGCCTCCTGTCTTAAACGGCCCTGGCATAAACTCCAGAATATGGATTTTCCCGCCAGTTTAGGAGAACCCAACTTTGAGATCACAAATGACATTAACACATCATATGCCGCCTTTCAGGATTGGGTCACCAAAGGAATCAACACTATCATACCTGCCAAATGGACTAGAGGACGGAGCACCCATTCTAACCCATGGTATAACGAGAACTTGAAAATTCTTAGAAAGGAATGCAAAAGAGCGGAACGTCATTGGAGGAAAGACTATAGGGACAAGGACAAAGCTCTTTATTTGGCCACACTCAAGTCATATCATAAAGCTATACGCACTGCTCGCGCATCCTTCTATGCCAAGGAAATCGACTCCAGCTCCAACCCCACGAAAACAATCTTTAAACTGGTCCAAAAACTGCAAAACAGTGGCAACCTTGCCTCGTGTATTTCCTCCACTCAGTAATGCGAGGACCTTGCCACTTTCTTTACAGAAAAGGTGAGGAAGATCTATAACACCTTTTCACATATCCCTTCTGACCACACTAGCTCCCCCAATTTCTCATTTAAAGGTCCCAGGCTCACCTATCTGCCAGCTATCACTCTTGAAGACCTAGCTAAATTCTGCAAGAAAGTGAAAACCGGTGCACCTTCAGACCCCATGAGACCAGCCCATTTTCTAGGAGCTCTGGACTTCTTTCTTCCCTCCTTGGCCTCGCTCCTTAATCTCTCCTTTTCATCGGCCACAGTACCCATATGTTGGAAACAGGCCTGTGTCACCCCCATTATTAAAAAACCCAATCTAGACCCCACTAAGCCGGAGAACTACAGGCCCGTCTCCTTGCTCCCTTGGGTGTCCAAATTAGCAGAAGCCCATGCGAACACCGTACTCACTGACCATATGGCCAAAAATAACATCTTGGACCCCTCCCAACACGGGTTTGGGCCTGGACATAGTACGGAGTCCGCCCTTCTGTCCACCACTGAACACCTCCGAAGGATTATGGACACCGGTCAGAGTGCTGCGCTGATATTGCTCGATCTCAGCGCAGCCTTTGACACGGTCTCCCATAATATCCTACTGAGTCGCCTGGAAAGTATTGGGACCAGTGATCTGGCACTCGAGTGGTTCCGATCGTTCCTCACGAGCAGATCCTTTCGCGTGTCAGCCCCCCCATTTATCTCCCAATCACATGCGATCGGTCAAGGAGTCCCGCAGGGCTCTGCCCTCAGTCCATCCCTTTTTAATTTGTATATGCAGCCCCTTGCGGGAGTGGCCAAAGAATGGGATCTCACGCTGGTGTCGTACGCCGACGACACACAGCTGGTAATTACCCTTACTGATATGCCCTCGGTCTCCGCTACAAGATTTAGGGATGGGTTGGCTGCAATCGCCAACTGGATGACTGCAAACTGCCTACAACTGAATGCAGGGAAAACCGAGGTGCTACTCCTGGGCAAGAGCACCAGTTGTTGGAATGATCACTGGTGGCCCCCCTTATTGGGCCCCATCCCCCCTCCCAAATCTCTGGTCAAAAACCTAGGAGTATGGCTATACTCCTCGCTGAACTACCAAACTCACACTAAAAAAGTAGCAGCCACATGCATTGGGCTGCTGAGAAGCCTTAATCCCATTCTAGGCTTCTTTGACTCCAAAACACGGCAGCTTATTGTCCAATCCACCATCCTTGCCCGGTTGGACTATGCGAGCGTCCTATTATTAGGCGCTAACAAAGCCGAAACAACCAGGTTTCAGTGAATTCAGAATTCAGCGGCCAGGGCAATTGTAGGCCTTCCCAGAAGGTGCTCTGCTAGAGCCATCTTACAAAGACTCCACTGGCTTCCGGTGGAAGCCCGTATTCAATTTAAGGCACTTACCATTGCTTTTAAAATCCTTGAAACTGAGGGTACCGTACTCCTCCGATCGCTGCTAACACCTTACACCCCCCAACGCAATCTTCGCTGCATGGGCCAACACTTAGTAGTGGTCCCCCGCACGAAGCTCTGCCGTATCGGGGGTCGCTCCTTCAGACTTTTGGGAGCAAAATTATGGAATTCCCTGCCCCTCCACATCCGCCGCCTTGACAATCTGTCCGCTTTTCGCAAAGCAATAAAAACTCACCTTTTCCCTCTCATGTAGCCTCTACTCTCCCTATCCTCCCCCCCCCCAGTAGGTTGTGCTATGGTTCTTAGCGCCGGGACGCCCCGTTGCTGGGGCAGCTGTCGCGCTCAACAAACCTTTAACATAACATAACATAACTTCTACTTGCATTTTGTATTTTGCAGTTGAGATTTTTTAGACCACCCACAACTTGTTCATGGAGCGCATCGATCTTATCCTTTAACATTATGGGATTAAAGGTGGAAGGAGGCTTGAAGGATGTATTGCTTGGTTTATAAATAGTACTTGATGATCCTGAGAGTTCAATATTTGGACTCATTGTTTCATCCTCATTTATCAATTTTTGCAGATCATTTATGAGCTGTTTATCAATTTCATCCATGTTCATTTTTATTGCTTCATCTTCGGATGTTTGTATAATTGTTCTATTTTTTCTTTTTTTTCTTTGTTTTTGTCCGAGATGTTGGGTTTTGCAAGATTTAGTTGAGTAAAGTATTTTTGCAATTTTAATTTTCTTACACTTTTATAAACATCAACTCGAGTAGCTGCATAATTGAACGCACTTTCAGGGCAATAGGAGAACCCAAGGGCTAGTAGTTGTTCTTCAACTTTATTTAGAACTGTGTCAGTTAGATTTATTACAGTTCTCTTATCAGCTACCCTTTGCTCATTATGTATTATTTCCTCTAATATATCTTTGGTCGCCGTTTTAGATGCCTTTTGTTCGTATATATATATATATATAAGAACAGTAGAGTTCTTTCTAAAAAAGAGAAATCTGAAATACTATGAACACAACATCATGCTTAAAGAACTGATTACATATTGTCTCTACAATAACTTCATTTTATTTTCAGGAGAAATATACCACCAACAACAGGGAACTGTGATGGGCACGTGCTTCGCCCCCAGTTATGCAAATTTATTAGTTGGCTGGTGGGAGAAGCACGTGGTCTGGGCAGGCAAAAATGAAGTTTAGTTGGAAAAAGTGGTTCTCTGGTCTCGGTACATTGACGACCTCTTCATCATTTGGAGAGGGTCAATGGAAGAGGCCATAACATACATAGAAGAGCTCAATAAAAATGATATGAATTTGAGATTCACTGAGTCAGACCAGTGTACCCTATCTTGACTTAATGATGTATGTAAAAGGGAACAAAATAGAGACTACTTTATGCAGGAAGCCCACAGCGGGAAACAGCGTGTTACACGCCAATAGTTTTCATCTTAAAAGTGTTATTAGTGGAGTACCGTATGGGGAGCTTGTAAGATTGAGACGTAATTGCTCACTTGATGAGGACTTCAGTAAGGAAAGTAGTAATGCTTTCAATAGGTTCCTTAGAAGAGGATACAGAAAAGATACCCTGATTAATGCCAATAAAAAGATCAGAGAGGTAGAAAGGAAGGATCTCCTGTTAGAAATTGGGGGGAATAAAGTTCCTATTTTAGAACCCCAGGGGAAAGTGAGGATGATAACAGAATATACAACAGGATCCACAGAAGTTTTTCAAATCTTCAGGAGAAACTGGAAGATATTGAAATCAGATCATGTTATAGGACCCATCATTCCGCAGACCCCATTGATAACATACAGGAGAGGACCAGCACTGAGAGATCAGCTAGTAAGGAGCCACTTTACAAAAGCCCCTAAGAAAAGGATTTGATTATGGGATTTTGTCTATGCATGAATTGCAAGGCATGCAAGAATAGTCCCAATGTGAAAGATTACAGCATACCAGGAAGGAAGACTAGACGAAAGATTAGCAAACTCATGAACTGCAATTCTGACTATGCGGTTTATTGTTTGCTGTGTTCGTGCAACAGGAGGTATGTAGGAAGTACGATTCATCCTACGAAAAAGAGAATCCTTGAGCACATGCATGCCATTAAAATTCATGATGCAGCATATCCTGTTGCAAGGCACTTTGAGGAGAAACATGAGTCTAATGCTAATTTACTGCGATTCTTTTGTCTAGATCGTGTTCCCAAGAACGAAAGAGGGGGGAACAGAACTAAGAAACTAAGAAAACTTGAATCGCGATACATTGTAGAATTACAAACTAAGACCCAAAAAGGGTTAAACAATGAGGAAGAGCTCTGGGTCCACATAGAATAAATATTAAGTAAGAGGAAAAAGAGAGAATTCTATAGCGGTGGGGCCCATTCAGGGCATAATTAATTGAAGAATGATGATTATTCAGTACCCTGGTGAATGTGAAGCCCATCATGGGCTGGATTGTAGACATCATGAATTATGTATTCGGTGAACAAAAACAATGAATGAATTTGCAATTAATTGATTTGTACATAGATGTTTTAAGATGACTGACCTAAGATTGATGAACGCATTATGAAATACAAATCATGGTATAACATACTTTATTGATATCTTTGAAGTTCATATGTATCAAAGGCTTTTTTGACATTTCATCATGGCCACCGTAATCACGCAGTATTGTTAACACCGACCCCCTTTTTTATGTTCATGAACTGCCAGTCCTCTCTCTTTCTTTACTGTTTATTGAATATTGTTTGTATAAAAAAACTTGTTTGAAACCAAAAAATGTGACATTGAGGAAGGCGTGTAGCTGAAACACGTCTGTGCATTTTTCGCGTGTGACCATTAAATTCATTTAATCACGTTGCCAGAGTGCGCCTCGTTTCGTGACCGCGACCGTGGGAGGAGGTCACTTGCTGGAATATATATATATATATATATATATATATATATATATATATATATATATATATATATATATATATATATATATATATATACATATATTCACTGAAAAAACCAAAGGTTTCAGGGGGGTTCTAGTTAGGAATTTGCATTTAAAAAAACCTTAGAAATTCACAGAAAAAACCATAGGTTTCAGGGGCGTTATAGTTAGCTGGACATTTCCCTCGTACAAAACCCTAGAAATTCCCCTGTTATAGTTAGTTCAGCTAACTATAACTCGCGCCCCCGCAATGCACTGCTGATGACGTCACGCATTTTGCTGAATAAAAAAAAGTCAAAGGGGGCCCAGAGTATTTCCACTCTGCCCCCTTTATATGTTTTACACACTTATTCCCCTTGCTTCTTCAGCCCCGCTTCTACCGAGGCAGAAAATGGCCGCCAACAGTTCCTGGTTTTGAATGTAGACAGACACTCGATAGCCAATTAGCATTCAGCGCGCGATCGGGAGGGATGCGCGCTCGGTTCGGGGAGGGTGCGCTTACGGTGCGGGTAGGGTGCGCGGATCCTCCCCGGCCATAGATATATATGTACTTTTAACTCTAATTTTCTCAGGAACTACTGAACGGATTCACACCATTTATGCAAAAGGCATGAGTCTGAACTGAGGACTACCTGTTTGCCAAATTTGGTGTAATTCCGTTCAGTGGTTCGGGCTGTAGCTGCGACAACAGATCCTACGGGAAATTGCATGGGGAAAACGTGTTTTGGGACCCCCTTTTTTCTCGGCCCCCGCTTGACGAATCACCACGAAACTTTCGGGGTAGGAGCGGAGCGGAGCTGGCCAAAAGTTTGGAAAATTTTGCGAATATTTGTCAACCGGCGCCAGACTTATTGGGAATAGAATGTTGCGGATTTCCTATGGAAAATAGGTCCTAACTATAACTACTGGCGACCGCCAGTAGATAATATATATATATATATATATATATATATATATATATATATATATATATATATATATATATATATATATATATATATATACCATCAAGAAAAGTAATAGGCTGCACTGCAAGGATTACGTTAAGGCAATTTTTATTTTCCTGCCACCATCAAGCAATGTGTTTCCACCCTTTCGGTGACCGAGAGGGTCGAAACACGTTGGTTGATGGGGGCAAGGAAAGAAAAATTGCCTTAACGTAATCCTTGGAGTGCAACTTACTTTTTTTGGTGGTAAATGGATTGAAATTCGAGGTTGTATTCTGCCTCGCATGCTCGCACCGGCCGTGTTGCATGCTGCATCCGGAATCAATTGTTGGCAATATATATATAAAGATATGCAGAGAGGGAGAGAAGGTAAGTATATATATATAAAGCTAAGAGAAAATTCAATATTTATAATTTCACGTCCATATACTTTGACAATATCAAAGTAATTAGATGTGGAGCTAAGTATAGTAGATCTATACTTACCTATAAGAAATTTTGGTAGTCAATATTTAAGTGACAATATGTTTTGCACGTTAATATTTATTTTAAATTCTGGCAGTATACAAAAGCAAAACTACGTACAGAGACTACATATACAGGAGACTAAAAAAGTTGTATGCGTGTTCGCACAGAGTGCTATTTGAGAATGTGTTATACACAAGTGGAAAACTACAGTTGTTGAGGACTTAAAAGTCTGTACAGTAATCTAGACCATGGCAGCACTGAACCATTTGTTTTAGTCAAGCATAGAAATGCCTTAAGTCGGGGAGCCCAACAGAGGGTCATAAGGGTTTAGAACATGACAGTTTTTCAGGGCCGCCACATAAGATAAATGTGCACATAATGAATCAGTGATAATTCTAAAACTCTGGAATGAATCCCGCCATCCTGCGCATAAGTTAAACACTAGGGGCTTATTTACAAGTGGCATTTTTAACATGGGAAAAGTTACGTACGGGTGGCGCAAGGGTCTTGTAAATAAGCCCCCTATGGTTTAGTATTTACTCATCTCCTTTGACAAATGATATTCGATGGAGAACATTTGGATGCAATGTGCTGCCGTTTAGTACAGCTCCAAATCGTGTTTACCTACCTTGCTTCGGTACGTTAGCTCTGCATCATTCCGGCTCCTGTTAGCAATCTCCTCATATTGGGATTTAACCTCAGCGATAATGCTGTTCAGGTCCAAGACTCGATTGTTGTCCATGGATAGTATGACAGATGTGTCTGAAATTTGTGCCTGTATTTGAGCAATTTCCTGCCAAAGATATCAAGAATCGGTTAGTGACCTGTGTCAAATCATTTGAAACTTTTGCTATGTTATTATTGGATATGTTTAGGCTCCATTCATTCCCACTAGAACCGTGGTACTCATAGTACGGCCCGGCAGGCCTTCATTGGCGGCTCGCAGACCTTGCCTTGCAGTTTCTACGTTTCAAGTAAGGCCGGCAGTAAACACAGAAGATGACCGCAGGAGCATACCTTGTGAATACGTATTAAATAGGTATTCCCTACGTATGCTCATGCTGCCATCTTCTGTGTTTACTGCCGGCCTCTGTGAGGTCATGGCACCGTCGGAAAGCTTCCCAAAAGGCCCTTTAAAAGTCAGCTGTAAGCGCTTTCACAGCTGACATTTAAAGGGCCTTTTGGGAAGCTTCATGTTTGAAAACAGATACACAGGCACACAGACAGAGACACAGAGACACATTGACAGAGACACACAGACAGAAACAGAGACACACAGACTCACAGACCGAGACACACACACAGACAGACACAGAGACACACAGACAGAGACACAGAGACACACAGGCAGAGACACAGAGACACAAAGACAGAGACACAGACAGAGACACACAGACAGAGACAGACAGAAACAGACAGACAGAGACACACAGACAGACACACAGACAGAGACAGACAGACACACAGTCAGAGACACACAGACACAGACACACAGACTGAGACACACAGACAGAGACACAGAGATAGAGACACAGAGACACACAGACAGAGACATACAGACACACAGAGACACAGAGCCACACAGACAGAGACACAGACAGAGACACACAGACAGAGACAAACAGACAGAGACACACAGACAGAGACACACAGACAGACACACAGACAGACAGAGACAGAGACACACAGACACACAGACACACACAGAGACAGAGACACACAGACAGAGACATACAGAGAGATACAGACACACAGACAGAGACACAGAGACACACAGACAGAGACACGCAGACACACAGACAGAGACAACAGACACACAGACAGAGACACACAGACACACAGACAGAGACACACAGACAGAGACACACAGACACACAGACAGAGACACAGAGTCACACAGACAGAGACACACAGACAGATAGAGACAGAGACACACAGACACACAGACAGAGACACACAGACAGAGACACAGAGACACACAGACAGAGAAACAGAGACACAGAGACATACAGACACACAGACAGAGGCACACAGACAGAGACACAGACACACAGAGACACACAGACAGATACACACATACACAGACAGACAGACACACACAGACAGATAGACAGATAGACAGACAGACATAGACAGACGTGTGTATTCCGGGTCTGGTGGCTCAGTGGACTAATGAGTCTGCTGCAGGTGACTGTGTTCAACCTCTTGGTCACAATTTTTTTTGTTGCTCTAGACCCGCCCCCCCCCCCCTCTGACCCCAAACCCACCGGTGCGGCCCCCCGCCACAAACCACACTGTAAATTTGTCCCCGAGAGAAAGTTTGTGAGTACCCATGTGCTAGAACAAGGGAGAATACACGAAAAAGTATAATAAAAATACAAAAATAATTTGAAAGGAGCATATGTTCAATACTATACATGAGATTTATTCTAGTGTTCATTATAAAATGCAAAAGACTGACTTATCATGCTGTTAAGAAATAATTACCGCATCATAAAGCGTTCTAAGGAAGTTGGTTTCATCATTGAAACTATCCACCTTGGACTCCAGCTCTACCTTGGTCATGTAGGCAGTGTCCACATCCTGCAAAATGAAACATACATTATTTTATCTCCAGGTCAATAAGCACACATACTCACGTACGTAAGGAATGTAATATGCCCACCCTCAACACAGGTAATACACATCACACCATGTTGCTTCCAGCGCAAGTGCAATGTGCATATTTGGTTTAAACCCCATGCTGTTTTGGAATGTGCAGTAGTATTTACCCAAACTAGCATTCCGATAAAAACCATACTGGATAAGCCTATGCCAACATATTCTTTTTACACGCCATCTGTGAGACAGTAAGAAATGTTTTCTCACATCTGGTACCTGGTGCTGTGGTAATAACATGAACTCTAACTTTTGCACTGTAGTGTTACTGAGAAGAAGTGTGTTAATTAGTTGACTTGCTGGAAATAGATGTCATTCGTCCACATTAACTGGTATTGCTCTGGCATAAATATATATGTACAATATCAGCTGAATGGAACGTGGGCAAGTAAAGCATATTATTAACAGGACGAGTACAAACAATTTAAATATAAGTATATTTTCATACATTTAATGCATGTTTTCTAAGGATGGAGCCTTTTGAAGGCTGGTTTGCACTTTGTTCTTCAGGTCAAGCAGCTCACTATTGATTGATATCATACTTGCTGTCCCATAGATGATAGGATCGATGACAAAAAATTGGAATGCTGATTTATTAGTCTAAAACAGAAAATGCATGTATTGAAAGTAGTAATTTATAATGCGAATATTTTACTGAACTTAGATGGTTGCCATGTGGAGGCTCTAATATAGCCTTAGAGCCTACCGTAGTGGGCTCTACCGGCCATTAAAGACCTGCTCCGGCGTTAAAGGCCCAAACCGAAGGCTTTAAGACTATTAGAAAATTCCACCCCTAGACTGCAGAATGTTCTAATTTGTTAAACAAAGGTCTCACGGTGCCTGAGAGGATTTGCCTCACGCAGCCTGAGGTGATTGAAATCCCCTCGGGCTCCGTGAGGCCTTTGTTCACAGCAATAACTGTGAACAAACATTTAAATGCTGGAACTCCGGGCTTCTACCGGCCAATAGAAGCCTGGAGTACTCCATTGTTTCAATGGAGCTTCCAAAATTCCAATGTTCTAATCAAAGTTCATCACTTTCGAATTTTGCTATGACAAAGTTGAGCCTGCTATCTGAACGAGTTCACCCCATTGGAGGAAGTCAGTGAAGAAGATTGCTTTCTTGAAATTCTAACTGTACTCCTAAAGGAAACTTGATGGATGTCTAGTCATAGTACAGCCACCTCCACAATGGTATATTAGATCAAGGATTCTGTCAGAGGAATGTGGTGTTCAGCATACAAATCTTCGATCCATGAGTGCAAAAGTGAGCGCTCTTTGAATTTCTCAAATCTGTGAAGTAGAGCCAGTTGTTAGTTTTCACTACATACTATGATCACAATAATGAACCACTCCATTACACCGCTGTTCCCAATATTTTCTTTTCTTGCCTTCTACATGACTTGAGAAGATCAACCCCACTTTCCAAGCACTTTATAAAGGACTGATTTAATGTGAGACCCCTGCTGAAAAAGTGAAGTGCCTCCATTCCGAAGTGTAAGAAGGAAAGACTATGTTAAATACAAATGGTGAAAAGGGTGGAGCAGATTGAATAATTAATTTTCCTGCACCTTTCCTGATATTCTACTGATAGCTGCTACTTTGGAAAGAAGATCCATAGCAGTGACTGCATTTAAAGTGCCAGCAATACTTTCGGAGACTAAGTAGTTATTTTATTTATTTTACAGATTATAAAAAGCACAATCTAGACCCACAAATGCATCAGCAAGCTGTATAATTATTTGCAAAATAATGAATAGCAAGGATCTTTCTTCAAATATAGTTAAAAAAATATACAAACATTCTTTCAACTGAACATTTGCAATGGATACATACACTATAGGTGGAAAGGTGAGCTTCATTTTCCAAATAAAATTGAAGTTTCAAGGTTTTGAAATAAGCACCTTCTGGACATGTTTAAATGTGAACAGCTTCTGTTCTCATTGTGGTTGGCGCTAGGAGTGGGTGGATCGCCTGGAATTTCACCCAGTGGAATTCTGCGGAGTTGCATAAAAACGTTGCCGAAATTCTGTGAGGTTTAGCAAGTAGGCGCAACCAGCACGTTGCAATGATTTTTAGCGCTGAGAGCCTGTTCCATGTGGTAAAATAAACATGAACTGCACCATACAGTGTGCCGGGGGCACAGTTTCTTTGCTGCCCCTCGGGTTGATTTTCTACTCAAGCGGCAGCTTTCTCAACGCAAATGGTCACAAATGCCCCTGCTTGGGAAAATCTCGGCTGATGCCATCCTGGCGCCTAAAAATAGAGCTGGGGATGCCAATTGTTGCTCTCAGTCAGCAACTTACAATTGGTGAGCCATGCACGAGAAACAAATCCGCCACGCGGCGCTTTTCTGAGTTTTGCCGGAACTCCTCATTACAAGTATAACGCAGAGTTTGCAAAACCCTGTGAATTCCGCCGGTGGAGCGGAAATTACTGCCCACCCCTATTTTGCACAGAGTTCAACAATTTGCAAGCATATTGGGTAAAAAGCTGGGCTTCCTCAGAGTTGTTAATATTTTTTAAAGTAATCAAGAGTCAAATAAAAGGAAGTCTTGTCTAGTATTGTTCATGACACTTCTGTGAAGTATTATAGATTTTTCGGGTCTACTTGTCTTTTTCATATCCATAACACTTATATGTATTTGTTTACTTATTTCTAACCCTGAAATTGCGCTAAATATAATTTCAACCAACCCAAATGAACACAGTAAGTTCCTGAAGTTATGTCTGGCTAAGTCAGCCAATTGGATGGTGAGGAACTGACGACTTACTTCCAACAGTATAAAACGTTTGCCTATGGCTTTAAAAATCTGTCTCAAATTGAAAGAGAGCGAGTTGTAGCTCCCATAAGTAATACCATGCCTTCACTCCCAGTGACCAACTTGTACAGTACTATTTGACCACAGCATTTACACGTGTGCTCTGGTAGCTGCTCCTATCAAAGCCTGGTAATCCGAGGAGTCATGGGAATTGCGCTTACTTCTGATGAATTTTACTTCAGGTTCAGTGGTCACTGCCTTTGCATCAGCTGTCTTGAATCTTGAATTGAGGGAACCTATTATGGCTAACTAAAGTCTCCAATTCGTGCAAGCTGTCGCAATATGATCGTGTTCTTGCTACCTACTGTCAAGAGTGCACTAATGACAATTAAGCGCTGTTTCTCGCTGGTCCATCAGTATCCGATAAAATATAAATGGGAAATTCCAATTCCATGCTTACCAGTCTTAGTCAATGTATTAATTTTTAACTTAACATTGCGCAGCAACTAAATTTGGTGCATTGCTCAAGAAGAAAAACATAGCATAAAGCAATATCAATAAAGATGGGCCGGCTGCCTTTCCCTGAACTGACAATATTAAAGATTGCATTGTGCAACACACAGCCTTGCACCATGGTGCAGAAGTGAATGTGCATTTTCTGGCATTGGACTTGTACTGGAGGCATTCCTCTCCACTACAAATTCCTATGTCTACACAAACATGGAAGGATTCTATGCACTGGGTGTTTTCTGTGAACACCAGCACACATGCAGTAAGTGGACTATTTAGGAACTATGAAAACATTTATCTTTGTTAGCGTCTGCTTCAAGGAGGCATTCGTTTTGAAACTCCCATTCTAGCAGTCATGGCAGATCGAGCTTTGTGTCAAAAGCTATGGGTTTTTTCACTGTAAGAACCCAGTAACAACATCCTGATGACAAGGGACATAAATCAATGCAAACTGTTGGCTGCCCGTGGCCCACGAAGGGGACCCTCATAAGAGGGCGGCTGCCTTAGTGCCACATGAGGGCACACAAGACAGTCTAGCGTGTGGGACCCCCCCCCCCCCCCCGGGGTCCGTGAGCAGCGTCACTTCCAGTAGGGGGTGGGTGGGGATGATTATTTATTTATTTATGCAATTTTATATAGCGCAGACTTTATCCAAAGGTGTCAGAGCTCTTTACAATAGGACCAGTTACATTACATAAGAAGAATGTTACAAAAGTACATGTTACAAAAGCAAACGAGATAAAAGAAGACGTATAATACAGCAATAGATGGCAGTCACTCACAAACACACTAGAATGACACTTGTACAGGCAAAGAATACACATTTACAATAGTGAAAGAACTTCCTTGGGGGACTTGAAAGGGTGTGCATTAGTTCTGGAAGTGTCTCTGAAAGAGAAGAGATTTGAGGTCAGTTTTGAAGGTCCGGGTAGAGGTGGTGGTACGGAGCTGTGGCAGAAGCGAGTTCCAGATTCTCATCTCATTGCCTGAGAAAGATTGAGCCATCGATCTTTCCCTTTTAAAAGTGGGGGGCTCAAACATTAGTTTTTCTGCATTACAAGATGGTCTAGAGCCTCCAGAGATTTTCAGTTTATTCGCCAGGTAGCGAGGAGATAAAGTGTGCAAGGCTTTGTGGGTGATACAGGCAGTTTTGTAGATTGATCTTGCCTCGATGGGAAACCAACGGAGGGAAGACAACAAGGGTGTGATGTGGTCACTTCTTTTGGCCCCAAAAATAAAACTAGCCGCTGAATGGAGAACAGATTTAAGAGGGGAAAGGTGGGATTTGGGGAGGCCAGTAAGAAGAGAATTGCAATGGTCCAATCGGTGGGTTTTTTAAGAAGAGGGGTAACCTGTCCTGTTTTAAAGGTAATAGGAAGGGAGCCTTGCTGAGGGAGAGGTTAACCATACCGGTCCATTAAGAAAGAGTATGGGTGTAGAAGTCAATGGCAATGTCACTAGGGATGGGGTCGAGAGAATGGTTGGAGGACTTTGTTTCAAGGATGCATTTGGGGAGGGCATCTTCAGAGATGGCATCAAAGTTCTGCCAAATGACTAAGGATTTGCGCTCCTCTAGGGGGGTAGGATGAATGACCTGATCCACCAATGATTTCACTTTTTCGTCAAAGAATATAGTGAATTCCGCTGCTTTCTTTGGAGAATCCTCCGGCTTGAGGGTTGGTGGAGAGCAGTTAGGATTTTTGATGAGATCGAAAAGTTTTTTGGGACTGTTTTTACCTGAATCGAGGAGGGTTTTGAAGTGTGATGCTTTTTCAAGGAAGATGTCTTTGTGGTACTTGGATCTTGCTGAACGTAGCGTAGCAAGATTAGTGGTGGATGAAGCTTGTCTCCATTGTTTCTCCAGGATTCTCAGGTTCTTCCTTTCTTGATAAAGGGATTTGTTGAACCAAGGTGCTGAGGGAATAGGCCTTTTCTTTTTGCTTTGAAGAGGAGCGTCATTATCGATTTTGACTGCAAGGACTCAGAGGCATTGGGAGGTGAGATCATTGACGTCCAAGTTCGGGTCTAGCCTTGGAAGTGATATCATAGCAGGATCACAGAGAGTATTGAGGTCAATGTTTTTGGTGTTACAGAACCAGGTAGTAGTCCTTTTAGGTTGGTCAAGAGTTATAGAGTGTGAAAGGTGAAGAGAGAAGGGAATGAGGAAGTGGTCAGACCAGTCTACATGAATAGGGATAGCAATAGTAAGCATGTCTGCTTTAGATATAATAAGGTCCAGAATTGAGCCCTTCGAGTGTGTTGTTTCAGTGCAGTGTTGGATAAGGTTGTTTGTTGAGAGAACGGTGGCCAGCCTACTTGCAGATGGGTCCTCCAATGAGTCCCAGTGAAGATGGAAGTCTCCCAGGAAGATCTGTCAGTCACTTTGCAAGTATTGGTCGTTGATGAAGTCGGTGAGTTCTTCCAAAAAAGAAGAAGAGCAGCCACCAGGCGGGTGGTAAATGGCATGAAATCTGAGGGGTGAGCAGTGTTGTATTTGAAGCTCAAGAGATAGGCATTCAAATGTACTTAAGGAGCTGTAAGGAAAAGCCTTCAGTTGAAGGAAGTTTCTAAAGATGATTGCAACACCTCCACCAACCTTGTCAGGTATAAGGGCCTCTCCCCACCCACCTGGCGGCCTCTTTGCTACTGCGCTTGACGCAGTTTGGATTTGCCCCTGGGATCTCCAAGACCTGACTCTGGTGAGTGCTCCCCCCCCAACTCCTCCATAGGTAAGGCGGTGAAACCCGGCCATTGTCGTGGCCGCCTTGGGGGGGAGCTCCTGGGGTGCTTAGGGCAGCAGCCCCCTCCCCAGGTCGTGTCCAGCACACGGCTGCCCAAGGAGAGGGCAGGAAGTGGTCGGAGACCTAGTGCCTTGATCCGGCACAGCGTGGGTCCAGGGTGTTGGGGGGGAGGCCAGCGGGGTTCTCCCACTGGGGTGCCAGCTGCTAGGCTCTGGCCCGTGCGGGCTCGAGGTTTCCACGCTGCGGGGCTCCCCCGGGGGCCTGTTTTGGGCATGGTCAGAGGGCGCACTCGCCATGCCTCCTCTCCCCTGGAGGTAGTGACCCACCATGGGGTGCATCTAGGAGCTGGCACATAGCTGAGCTCCAGGTAGGAAGGCACACTGCTTGCTGGGGTAGGGGCTGTAGAAGGACGGGATCCTACAATTGCCTCTGGCACAACCTGCCAATGCCCGCTGCAGGCAGCGCCAGTTAGTGTTCGAGCTCCCTGGGCTGCTGCGTGGTTCTACAGTCCCCGGTTGAGTCGTGAGTCTGACATAAGGTAGCGGCGTGCAGCCTCTGCAGGAGCCGGAGCCGGGCGCCGTTATTTGGAAGTTGTCCCAAGTGGACTCCGGAGCACGGGTGTGAATGGGACTGCTCGCCCTTTTCCTGCTTTCTGTCTCAGAGATCCCCTCGCCAGGCAGGGATCGACCGCTCTGGCCAACATCGTTCTCATTCATTCTAGCAGTCATGGCAGATCGAGCTTTGTGTCGAAAGCTATGGGTTTTCTCACTGTAACAATCCAGTAACAACATCCTGATGACAAGGGACATAAATCAATGCAAACTGTTTTTGTTCAGAAAAGGGGCCCCTTTCCGGTGCAAAATACCTTTTTGTGCAGGAAAGTAAGTACCAATGTCCTGCTTTGTGCCGCTTTGCATCACTCTGTGATGGTGAAAAGTGTTAGTAAGGCTGGCTTAATGTGTCTAATCATTCTAAGGATATTGCTACAGACACTAAACAGACTCACTTTCTTGAGTCGAACCCAATAAGTATACAACTAATCACAGCAGGCCTTCATGAACTCTTTCTATATTCTGGTTCGAAAGCAAGTCCTACTTTGTACTCCTTGCCTTCTCTTCCTTTGTTTCATTTTGGTTTGAATACAGGCGGTGTATTTAAAATTATGTCAAGTAGGGAGTTGTTTAAGTAAAAAAATGTATATTAATAATGATGATTTTTCTGAGACACTGTAAGAAATCCATCTGGTGATGAATACTTTACTGCGGTTTCGAGCACTGGGACCTTCATTAGAATTATTTTTCATATATTAGTCACAGCAGCAGTGTTTGCATCAATGTCCCCGGACCAAATACTGTGGGAAGTGTCATGGCTGATTGAGGCTTAGCACATGTGCACAGCATCTTCAGCTCCATGTTCTTCTTGTCTTGAGCCAGAAAGGGTCTTTTTAGGCAGAGGTATAGTCCATGGCAACTGTATTTCAAATGGAAGTTACTGGGCTGTGTGGCACACCTTGGCATTGTTGCGACCTGATTTTTGGGCAGTAACGATCAAGTTTCAACAATTTTTTTGCTCAGAACACTCAGGGGCCGATTCCGATCTAGGTCCGAAGGGCACCGAACGCGATCCGGCCGGAAAAACTACGAGCCGTACGCATGTTCTCCGGCCGACTCGTACAGCTGTACGAGCGAGCAAGTACGATGCGAGCTACATGACATTCACCGACCGAGTCGTTTCTGGGTCCGAACAGCTCCGTACATCTCGGTCGTAGGCTAACCGTGGCGTGCATTGGATGCGATTCACGACCGAGCCAGTACGATGCACGTGTTGGACAGCCTGTGCGAGCCGGAGTGTCCGGCTCGCAAATCGTCCGGGTGGTTGCCTTTGGGGTTCGTGTCGGACCCCCTGTCACCGCAGCCCTACAACTTGGACAGAGGGGGAGACCCATGGGTCTCCCCAAACATCACGGAAGCTACTTTCTTGAACGCCATCAGTACGCTTTCAGAAATGTAATTCCCCTGAAGAAGGGTTCGCCCGAAATGCATAGGGCTGAAATACTTTGAACTTGATTATGAATTTGTTGACAACCCATATGGATTATACTATGCTTGAAATAGTATGAATGTTAAAGAAATTGTTCACAATTCGAATTAAAAAACAACTTGTCAAAGAAAGCATTATTAACTGGATTACCATTATTTGAATTTTGACAACAACGGAGTGCTGAGTAAAGGACGTTACTCCTACGGGAGACAACGCATTTACATTTATAATTTTCACCTCCTGGCTCAGGAGGTCATTTACCAGGCACCCTAAATAAATCCAACAGCATCTACCATATACACAAGGAGTGCGACGTTCCACAATCCAATTGGAGTCTCCCCAACACAGGCATGTACGGTGCGGATGGCACCGACTCGTACCCACTGTAGGGGGTGCACTTGTCCGCGACGTACCCATTCAGTCAATGGGAGTCCATGTACGCGTCGTACGCCCGGCTCCCATTGAGTCTGACCGAACCGAGTCCGGCAGCATACGGCCGCATCGTACTCGCTCGGTCGGACTGCAGGACTCCGGCTCGGTCGGAAAACACTCCGGATCCGGCTCAGTCAGAGTGCTTTCCGACCCAGATTGGAATCGGCCCCTCAATTTCATATAATACAATCTAATGTCAGCCCTTCACATGCAAATGATTCACTAACTGTGCACCCTTTTTGTCCTACTTTAACCAATGTGGCCATCAACTCTAACTTTTGTCGGGCCCTTTTGGTTGCCTCTCTCGTTGCTGACAACATGTGGTGGTTTCATGGCTTCTTTAGTGGTAGGTTGGAGAAAGCGGATTTGGACACTACAGATGACCTCCTTGAAACGAAAAGTCCCTAAGGCTTACTACTGTTCCCTTTATTATTTAATTTTTTTAAATCTGAGACTCCTATTGGGTTTCATCAAGTCCCCCCACCTCAGACTTCATTATTGAGAAAAAGAGCACTAGAAACCTAAAAAGCTTTGGGTCTGGTTCATAAAGCCACCCAATACTATTGAGCCTTTGTGCACAGATGAAAAGGGCACAGAAATGTACCTGGTAGGCGTTAAACCCCTCAGAGGAGTGGGACGTGGGAAGATCAAGGCTTGGTTTTCTCTAGGTGTTTGGGAATGCAAAAAAACCTGGGAGTAGGCATTCACAAATTTTACTCTGACGTCTTACCAGCCTGGAATGGGTCAAAGATATAAACCAGCGCACAATACGTAGCCAGGGAATGAATTGAGAATAAAAATATGGGACGATATATTTGCAGAAGGGAACTCTCTGCAAATAACATTTGACGAATTACGAGACTTCTAAGCACTGATACCAGGGCCGTTCATACTATACAATGCATCAAAATACCTATTGCTGGCTACTTGGTCAGTGGGGCTTAAGGTCCCCGACACCACCTCACTCTTGCAGGTTGTGCTCACACACGGTGCAGTGAGGCAGGCGATCACATGCATCTGTCCTGCCCTGCTACAAGAAGTTGGGACGCACCTAGGGAGGTTACAGGATTGTAGGAAGAACGTTTAACTCAGGGGCTGACTCCTAATGAATAGAAATGTTAAGATGATATCGAAGTGCTCATGACTGAGATACATGCATTTGAATTTTTTACATCACCCGTATCTGACTCCCAAGCATATTGGATGGATGTATCCAGGGGAGTCTTCATGCTGCCCCAGACGCCCAAACTCAGAATTGGAATTCATACACATGGTGTGGTCTTGCCAGATAAAAAAAATCTGGGTGGAAGTGTGGGGATGTCTTTTGGACTTGACGGATAAACTGATTCCTAGTGAGATGGGCAAATGTCTGCTAGGGAGAGTGAAGAGCAGCTAGGAAACAAAACATGTTAACAGATTTATTGAACTACTGTTGGTATTGGCCAAGCGCTGCAAATCGACGACTTGGAAGGCGGCATTGGCTCTGGTCCTCAGGAACTGGCTCAAAGATTTGCCCAAATGTGGGGCAGCAGAAGTAGATGTTTTTTCTGGACCTAGGGTGACCGGAGATTCTGGATCCTGAGTACTGGGACAATTTATTAGCATGTATATAACCCAAAGTGAACCATAGACCACCTTGAACAAGTGAGCACAAAATGCAGCATTATACTGGGCGAGAACATTGATAGTAACACTGTACCATGATAGGAATCAGATGAAACACTGGAGAGATGCAGATTGATTATTTAAGAATGGGCTTTACCCATTGCCCGATTGTCTGCTGGGCCACTGTAGGGCTTAGTGGCTGTCTGAAGCAGCACTGTATCCTCCCCTCTTAGTGGGCTCCTCTATCCATTTTCTCCCTCTTCGGGTGAAGAAGTGAGCCTCGAGGATGGAAACAATACTACAAGGAGGTTGGGATATTCTGTGTGCAATCGGCGGCTTTCCTGGGATTGATTAGTTAGCAGGTTATTAGCAGTGGGCTTCATTGTTTGTCCTTTTCTGTATTACCACCACACCTGAGGTACCGGAATTTGGTGGAAAATGTTGGACACTCATAACGTTGTATGCTTTATTGCAACAGAGATTATGTACTGTTATTTTAAAAACAAAATACATGAATACCTTGAAAAAAAGTAAAAGATTTACTCCAACAAAGATCTAAAGTATCTCCCCTTCAAGGATTAGCAGAGGGTTAGAACACCTCCAAACTTTGTGGGGCTGTAGATGAATGTGTTTGTCCACAGCATAAAATTATTTCCCCTTGAGGAAAAAACTATGTGCATTTGCAGACTCCACTTTTTACTTTATTTTTGGGGGAATGATATAAGAAGTCAAGGAAGAATGCATTGCTTTACATAGTAAGGCAGAGATGATATTTGCCTATCTGTAGGGAGAAACTCTTTGTAACCTAGTAAGCTACATCTTGGCCCTGCACATTTGTGAAAGGAAGAGTGAACTCATGGGAAAATCAAGTAAGGTAATTTCTCTTGACAGAAAAATACGTATGTATACATATAGGTAAAATGATAAGAGTCCAATAGTCAATGGCTATCTGCCTATCTTTTTTTATTTTTATTTTTGTTTTTCTTTCAAAAGACGTATGGTAAAGGTTTAACAGGTTCATATTTGGGAATCGTTAATTGCAACCACTGGTGGAGCAGTTGCATCATAGGCAGAGGGGTTAGCCTAGCAGGTACACTTTTAAGGTCGCCTAGGCAGCGCACATGCATTGTCTGCAAGACATGCTGTATGTACTCTTTGGACTTCAAGTACACCCATCGATTTTCGTTCGTTCTTTGTTGTGCCATTCACAAATGCTGGCATTTGATTGCTACATTAGTTGTAATTGTTTCTCCTTTGGGTGCTTAGTTCCCTCCCATCGGATTTCACTCATTGTTTCTTCTGGTTGGCCATCACAACGTGTTCACTGTTCCTCCTGGTCGGCCATCGCAACGCATTCACTCAAAAGAAGTAGTATTGCGTATTGTTACCAGGTGGCTCCAAGGACATAGTGTTCATGTTCAAGAGACAATATCCAACCTGTACATTGTTCATGGCGTGCCTGTCTTTTCTTTCTATTTTCCACCCAAACACCCCTCACACAACACTGCTTATTTAAACTTTTTTGTTTTATTTTCTTGCAGTTTTATATTGTGAGAACTCGATTCGAAGCTATCACAGCACTTTACATGACCACCAGTTACATTTCAGATGGACACATTCAATTTTCATGCAGGGGAGATTAAGTGATGTGTGCAGAATCACAGGATGCTTGAGCTAATGCTGAGACTCGACCCTGATTCAACAGCTGCAAGGTGGGCTGCTCTGGCCGCTATGCCACATCTGACCACTGCTCCCTCTTCTCCTATTTCTCCCTCTTTCCTCCTCCTCACGTGGTCACTCCTTCTAGGGATACCTCGTCTGTATTTCTCCATTCCCAGGTCCCGCCCTCGTTTCCGGTTTCTCCCTCTGTCCTCCTCTTCAGACCGTCCCTCCTTCTAGCCCCTCCTTGCTCAGTCTTTCTGCCCTCTCTCCTCTCCAGGTCCTCCCACTTGCCTCCTCCAGTCCTGTCTCTGCTCACTATGCTGTGTGCCTCTCACACAGGCCAGGGTAGCCCTAATTCTGCACATCCTGCTCCGTGGCTGGTCTGCCCTGGCCTGGTTCTGGCTCTGATTCTGGCTCCGTCATTCTGATTTTGGATTGAGCCATCTCCCTGCCCATATAAGAGCCCAGCAGAGAATTACATAAGAGAAACTACATTTCCAGTCATTCCATTGTGATTCTGTAGTTATCTCAATGAGGCATAACAGCTGAGTGACACACAGCACGGCAACGTCCAGCACACAGTCTGACCATCCCCGAACACACAAACATAGACACACACAGTTACTTTCTCAAGAGTCCCTACCCTCTACTACACCTACTTGGCTCTGCTCTCTCCAACTTGTAACAACGTTACTATGCTGGGACCAAATTTAAATCCCATGGGCCCAGCCATGATTCATTTCCGCTAATTGCGCTGTATCCAATCATGGGCCTGATGGTGGAGTTGCGTTAGAACAACACATTTATTATCGTATATATATATGCGTTGTTCTAAATATAAAATCCAGCTTCACCAGTAAAAAGGATTTATCATTACCATTCCAAAAATATGAAACATGAAAAAGCTACTCCTCTCTGATCAGGAATAGCAACTTGAAAGTGTATTGAGGAATTCCGAATGTTGGCCTATGAGAGGGGTAGGGCTCCCTATAGTAAAAAACAAAATTGTCTGTTTGTAACTATCAGGGTGTGCAAAACATACAAGTGCATGTCCTACCTTTTAAGGCCTGCCTTAGGGGTGACTTATATGTTACAAAGGGGGAATTTAAGGCTTGGTAAGAAGTTTTAAATGAAACGTCTCAGTAGCAGTAAACTTCACACACAAGCACTGCAGTGGCAGGCCTGAGACAAGCTTGATGGGTTACTTCACTATTAGCAATTGAAATACATGCCCTAGGTATCTGGTATTCAACTTTACAAGGGACGTAGCTGTACAACAAATATGTCAATCAGGTATACACCAATGTCATCGTGTTTAAGGGAGAAGCACATGCAGTTTAGCATTGGTCATCATTGGTAAGGTGGTCAGAGTCCTAAGCCAACAAAATGAACCAGCAAAAACATGGAGGCATTAGGGAAAAGGTTCAGGGGAAGACCACCGTAAGGATACCAGGTCTAACATGTATGTTGAGCTCAAACATCTCCCTCCTCCATAGTCGCTGACCCTGCCTGTATGGGCACTACCGGCTTCATGTCAGATGGCTAAACAGCACAACATCAGAGCATGGGGAGCTTCTTGATGAGTATTGCCTACAGGAGGGTCAGTTCCTATCCTACTATGCACTGTCTGCCATGCTGGGTGTGCCTTGGGGGCTGATTGCACGGAGCTCAACCCATTTCTACAATTGTATACTTTGCTCACTCATGGCCATGGCCACATGTGATTACGGCGCTGTACCAAGCGATGCTGGACTTCCGCGTTACGCGTTACGCGTTTCCCGACCGTGAAGGAGGGCTGGAATGCTACACTCAGGCTGGATCTTAGAAATTGACAGTGAAATGCAGCACTTGGACAGGTGCATGGGGTGTCCAGGAATACCTGATTGAAATGCCCTCATTTTAACTACCTGCATCGGACAAACCTCACTTGTGTATGCATTCATTGGATGTTCCAGATGGTGGCCCCCGCATGCCCCCACTGCCCCTACCCAGAAACAGCCGTCTGACACATGGTATGGTCTTGCACCTGCAAATCTTGGGGGTGGTGTCATCCAAGCTGATGAACAGCACCAACAGGACTCTGCCGGTTGACCCTCTGTGGTGTCTTCTGGGAATTATGGCGCGTATACATAAAAATAAGTGCACTATTAAGTTCACTGACATGCCGTATGTCCAATCAAAAAGGTGCATTGCCATGGCTTGGAAATTCTTGGGGGCCCCTCCACCGCTCTTGACTCCTGCTACAAGATGTACACATATGGGCAAAGGAAGACTCAGATATCACACCATTTAGATGCCCGGGACATATACCTGGAAATACTGGAGGATTAATCCGACATCAGACCTCCATGAGCCCCACTATATCTCCCCCCTCAACCTTCTGGTTCAGAATCTGTGGGATTTACGAAGTGGCCCCCACCACCCCACCCCAGGGTCAGCTGTGTGGATCTAACAGGTAGCGTAGCAGCTCTTCAGTTTCCCATGTTGTACTGTCGTAGGCCCTGTTGGGCAAATTTGTCGATTAGTGAGGGTGGACTCCTGTCCAGTCACTGCACCCACTAGGACAACTTTGGTTGTAAAGATCGTTGGAGTCCATGCTTTCCACATGGAGCATTGATTGGCACTGCTATTTAGCATGGGCTCCTGCTTTATATGTATGTACGCAAAAGAAACAATTGACGGATGGAATGTCGGACATGGACAATGCAAACATTCACCCCCAGTCACAAGGATCTGGGTTTAATCCATCATTCTTTTACTCACCACACCACCCCAGTTTGGACCTAGCTATATGCAAATCAGTTTTGACCCTGTTCCTTGTGGGAACCGTCCAGCCCGAACTGCCAAGCCAGGTCCTCCCTGTCCCGTAAACAAGCATCCTAGGACCGGTTTCAGGGCATAACCCTTCATCAGCCAGGCTAGCTTGAAGCCAGTGGTGTAGTGAGCACGAGACCCACGTCTGGGCATACCCTTCCTACTTAGAGCGACATAAGCAAAAGAAACAATTGATGGACAGAATGCTGGACAATGCAAACATTGTGGGAACAGTCCAGCCCGAACTGCCAAGCCAGGTTCTCCCTGGACCGGAAACAAGCATCCATGGCTTGGCAGTTCGGGCCATGTTCCCATGAGGCACAGGGCCAAGACTGATTTCAATATAGCTGTGTCTGAACTGGAGGGCGAAGTGAGCCAAAGAATGATAATGGATTCAACCTAGATCTGTGACTGGGGGTGAGTGTCTGAAAAGTTTCAGCGCTCCGTCCATCATCTCCTTGTGTTTGCTTTGTTTGACCTAAGTTCGCAGGTTATGCCCAGACGTGGGTCGCTTGCTCACTTTGCCACTGGATTCAAGCTAGCCTGGCTTAAGATGGGTGTTACCCCGAAACCGGTCCCAGGATGCTTGTTTGCGGTCCAGGGAAGACATGGCTTGGCAGTTCGGGCTGGACTGTTCCTATGAGGCACAGGGCCAAGACTGATTTGCATATAGCTGTGTCTGAACTGGGGTGGTGAAGTTAGCTAAAGAATGATGATGGATTCAACCCAGATCTCTGACTGGGGGTGAGTGTCTGAAAAGTTTCAGCGCTCCGTCCATCATCTACTTGTGTTTGCTTTGTTTGCCCTAAGTAGGCAGGGTATGCCCAGACGTGGGTCGTTTGCTCACTTTGCCACTGGATTCAAGCTAGCCTGCCTTAAGAGTGGTGTTACCCCGAAACCGGTCCTAGGATGCTTGTTTGCGGTACAGGGAAGACATGGCTTGGCAGTTCGTGCTGGACTGTTCCCATGAGGCACAGGGCCAAGACTGATTTCAATATAGCTGTGTCTGAACTGGAGGGCGAAGTGAGCTAAAGAATGAAGATGGATTCAACCCAGATCTGTGACTGGGGGTGAGTGAGTTTCAGCACTCTGTCCATCATCTCCTTGTGTTTGCTTTGTTTGCCCTAAGTTGGCAGGGTATGCCCAGACATGGGTCGTTTGCTCACTTTGCCACTGGATTCAAGCTAGCCTGGTTTAAGGGTGGTGTTACCCCGAAACCGGTCCTAGGATGCTTGTTTGCGGTCCAGGGAAGACATGGCTTGGCAGTTCGGGCTGGACTGTTGCCATGAGGCACAGGGCCAAGACTGATTTGCATATAGCTGTGTCTGAACTGGGGTGGCAAAGTTAGCTAAAGAATGATGATGGATTCAACCCAGATCTGTGACTGGGGGTGAGTGTCTGAAAAGTTTCAGCGCTCCGTCCATCATCTCCTTGTGTTTGCTTTATATGTATTTACGGCACAATCGTCCTAGTGTTTTTGTAATGATTGTTCCATCTGGCCGGTGTATATGCTTAATATCCAATAGAAAATTACTTGGATTAAAAAAAAGTATTTCTGCAGGACCTGGGGTTGACCTCTATTGATGCTATTGTTACTCATCTTGTTTGCCTCTTGGATTGGGAAGGGTAGTGGTTCAATGGGGAGCAGCATCAAACTGGATTCAAAGGGGCATTCCAATTTGAGGGGATTACATTGATTCTGGTCACTTTGGCTTGGCCCCACAAGGTTTGTTATAAGATTTCCTTGTGTAGAAGGATGACATATGCGTCCAACCTAGGAGAGCTGCCCTGCCCATATTCAAGGTGCAACACCGTACTGTTGCTCATCATGTGTGTCTGGCTCCTCAGAAAAGTACTTTCAACATCTCTAGACCCAATAGTAGCAATCCTGGAGGTACTGGCAGATGCCAAAAAGACTCAAACATAACTTAGCATAGCGACGTCTGTTTACTGTTCCTGGATTTAACTAATAACATCTATGATTTACATGCTCAGTTGATAAAGTCATGTCCTTTTTGTCCCATGTAGCTGACACTAAGTGCACGTGGATGCCTACAAGATTTACCTCACAGCCATATGAGCCTGCATCCTCCCTGGCTACAAACAGTATCAAGAGATGCCTGAGAGGTCTGATGCAAGAGGACCTTCTCAGTTGCCATAACATTGACCAGGTGCAAATAAGAAACTTCCACTTTAGACTCCTTACCAGTATTTTGGCCCTCCCTCCCACCAAATTGAAGGAAGTTTGCAAGGTCACACATATGTTCAAGGCAGGGGGCATGGTGCTTTTGATGAAAGCTGCATTTAAAATGCTACTGAAAGGGTTTCCAGTCCTGCTACTGGGTGGCATAGATAAGCACAGCTTAGTAATGTAACAATGTTTTACTAAAAAGTGATTATTTTAAGAACTGTCCTGGAAATCCAAAGCAGTCACAGTATTAATATTCACTCCTTCACTGATGATTCACAGATTTATTTGTGGCATCATTATCGCTCAAATGAAATTCAAGGAGGTCACGCAGATCCTGAAAAGGGCAGCAGAGTTAATAGTTTCAGTGGGCTAAAGTAGTATGGGCAGATTTACAAGCCCTTTGCGCCACGTTTGCGTCACTTTTAACATGGGAAAAGTGACGCAAAAGTGGCGCAAGAGGCTTGTAAATCTGCCCCTATGCTTCTAAAGCTGTCGCACTGCTGGTGCCTCATCTTTTGATCCACAACCCAGCCCCCATTTATTTTCAGGTTTCTCCATTAATATACTAATAGAGTGAAGAAGCTGAGTTCAGATGCATACACTTCTCCATTATTGAATCTTTCATAGATTCACATGCTTGTATCTTCCCTGTCGTCATGGTGGGAGTCTCACGGTAAAAGAATAACCATAGCAGTAAAAGAAAAAACTGCCGAGAAACCATAGAAAAGTATATCCTTGGGTAACCACTTATCCTCATTATGTGGCCCAAAAAGCAGCCAATCAGCTGCCAGCCCTGAGATATACCATCCCCAGCAGAGCCACCATACCTCAGATTTCCAACTGCCGTCGTGTGAGAAGGAGTCTCCCTGAGCCTAGCTCAGTTTATTCTTTGCTGAACTTTTGACCTTCAACTGTTGGAAGTGAGGTACTGTTTTTCGCCTATATTCTATTCAAAATGTCTGAAAGCTCTAAAAAGAGGCTTTTCAGATCTTGCAGATCCTATGGGAAAGCCAGAATATTTTCTGAGGATCCCCACAAGGAGTGCTTGTACTGTCTGTACCCTAAGCACGTCCCAAAGGAGTGCAAGCATTGTCGCACCTTCTATCCAAAGACACTTAAAGACAGAGAGGCATGCCTATTATTATGGCTTCAAAAAAAGAAAACCACAGACTCGGAAACTGATGGAGATTCTAAAGGACATTCCTCTAAGAAGCATAAGAGGGAGTCCTCTGAGGAGAAAGTGGAACAAAAAAGACAAAAATCTGTAAATTCTAAAGAAAGAGAGGCATCCTCATCTTCTCTGCCTCATACTCCACACAAAACCACCACGGAGACGAAGGCTCCGTCGTCGCTGCTGTCGTTGAAGTCCAAAGAAATACCTGTCAGCACGCCGATGAAGGGGTCGATGACTCCGACGAAGATCACCTCATCGACGACGACAACAATCTCGATGATGACTGCGTCGTCGACGGCAGTTACGACGACGACGCTGCCGACGGTGAGTGTGAGACCATCGTCGACGATCCCTTCGATGCTCTCATCGACGAGCAAGCCGACGACGCTCTCGTTGACGAGCAGGCCGTCGACGAGCAAGCCGTCGGCGGTGACGGTTTTTAAATCACCGATGATGAAGTCCTCCACATTCATTTCAATTAAATGATTTGCTCCGTCGACGGGCTCGTCGGCGGACAAGAAAGCAGAGTTTTCCACGCCAAAAATGTCACCGCTTCTTCCATCCACTATTCTGGATTGTCAGGAGTCTGAGGAGGAAGGGCCTTATGGAGTAGCCTATAGTCCCTCTCAACTGCACATTAAAAGTCAAGAGTCAGACGAAGAAGAAGTTGAGGAAGTACAGGACAATTCTCCTTTAAAGATCACCCGGTACAGGGTTCTAAGCGCTATGAATCTTTCCATCAAGCTTACAATTATGAGGAAGAGGAGGAAGTGAACCCCAATGCCCAGGAAGAGTCAATGTCAATACCTATATCCTTAATATCTGATTTGAGGCACATGATAAACAGCTATTATCGCCGTTTCCAGATGACAACACTCCGGCCTCCACCACAGCAAATATACCACAGACAGTGGTGCAGGCTCCAGTGGTTAAACATCCACCTCCAGTGCAAAGAGTAGACACCCCGAAAATAATAACTATTCGGGATGACCTCGTGGAGAGTGATCACGAAGATCAAATAGAGGAAGGAGAGATTCTCCAAGATGACATCGTAGGAGATGAATGGGATCAATATATTGTCCCAACATCACCTTCACCATCGCCACCCCCGACGAGTTCACCGCCGGAGGATATTGCCAGTTTCCATGATCTGATGGAAAAAGCCTCGAAGAGGTTTGAACTTTCATTGCCCGTGAAGGAGAATGAATGTTTTCTATATGATTTCAAGTAAGCATCTAAAAAATCTGCAAGAACTTTCCAGATAATTCAACATATATGGGATGAAGGACTAAAATTGATGACAAATCCAGCCTCAGTGCCAGCCTCAATTCCAAAAATTGAGAAGAAATACTGTGCTCCTGAGACATCACCAGCGTGCCTGATAGGACATCCACGTCCTGAGTCGGTTTTTACGCAGGCCGCACACACTCCAAAAATCCAGTCTCTGCCTGTTCAGCTCCTCCTGACAAGGAGGGCAAGAGGATGGATGACGCTGGAAAGCACTTTGCAGTGACGGCAGCGGCTTCCACCAAGGCAGCAAATGCACAGGCACTCGTCAGCTGATACAATAGACAAATGTGGTCGGATATCGCACCAATTCTGTCTCATCTTCCGGACGACAAGAGAGAAGAAGCGGCTACAATTCTCCAGGACGGAGCTGGAGCAGCATCGGAGTCCATTGACATAGCCATGGACATCGTATCAGTGGGTTTCAGACAGATGGCTGGAGCAGTGGCGGTCCTCAGGCAAGGATGGCTGAAAGCTCCATATTTCAGACACGAAGTCCAAGCTAAAATCGTGGACATGCCCTTTGATAGGGAGAGCCTTTTTGGGAAGCACATTGACGAGGCGCTTCAAGGGATAAAGTCGGACATGGACACAGCAAGAGCTGTGGGGTCCCTACAGCAGGGCCGTTTCCAGTCCTTTCGTGGTAGAGGATCGAGAAGACAATTGCTTCAGCGATCCTCCTTTCAGTCAAACAGGTACCAACCTTACCAACAGCAGGGGTACCGTCAATTCTCCAACAACCAGTCGTATCGGTCCTCTAACACCTCCTACCAACAGCAGGCTAGGAGAAAACCTGCTGCAAGAGGAAAGACGCAATACTCCGGTCGAAGACAGTGACGATCTCCAGGCGCCACCGGCCCCGTCTCACCTCAAGCAGATCCATTACCTCTCTCGTTATCCCAATCATTGGCAGTCAATAACATTGGACAGATGGGTGTTGGACATTATACAACAAGGCCACACCCTAGAATTCATACAAAAACCTCCAACTCGACCTCCCATTCACAGGAAGCAAAACCATCTCTCAGCCCTCAAGGCAGAAGTCTTAGCTCTCATTGTGAAAGGAGCAATAGAAGAGGTTTCCCCAGAACAATAAGGGAAATTATTCTATTCACACTTTTTCCTTATAAGGAAAAAGCAGTCTACCAAATGGAGACAGGTAATGGACCTCAGAGGTCTGAACAAGTACATAAGAAAATTTTTGTTCCGCATGCTGTCTCTGCATGAAATCCTCCTATTATTACGCAGAGTAGATTACATGGCATCATTAGACCTCTTGAATGCGTATTTCCATATCCCAATTCACGGAAAGCACAGACAGTATCTGCGGTTCGCAGTGGCAGGGCGCCACTACCAATTCAAGGTGTTACCCTTCGGCCTCAGATCTGCACCAATGATTTTCACAAAGTGTATGGCACCGGTCGCGGCACACTTGAGACACCAAGGCCTCCAGATCTTTCCATATCTGGACAACTGGCTGATAAAAGGTGCATCGTACCAGGAAACGCAACGGTCCCTAGTAAGTTTCATGGATCTATTCCAAGATCTAGGGCTTCGGATCAACAAGGAGGAGTCTTCCCTTATCCCGGCGCAGTCGATTCAATTCCTTGGAGCAGTGTTAAATACTCAGGAAGCGAAAGTATACCCTTCGGAAGAACGCACACTAAAGATTTTGCGGCTGACAGCAACAATAAAATCAAAAAGGTCCACTTCAATCAGGATCTTCAAATCTTGGCTGGGAATGATGTAATCCTGCATCCCATTGGTCCCCAACTGTCGCCTGCGCATGAGACCACTGCAAGAAGCTCTAGACAAGCAATGGGTTCAAGCCCTGGGTTCATTCTAGAACAAAACTCAGTATCAACACTCAGATCAAGCACGCACTGTCATGGTGGGGCATCAGGGGCAACTTATCAAAGGGTCTCCTCTTCGAACCTCAGTCTCCCAGTTACCTCATGACATCAGACGCCTCCTTACAGGGTTGGGGAGCACACTTGCAGGATCTAGAGATTCAGGGTCATTGGTCAACTCAAGAGGCAACATTGCACATCAATCTGTTGGAATTGAAAGTGGTATTCTTGGGCCTTCAAGCCTTCCTTCCCAGAATCCGCGGCTTGACAGTTCTAGTCAGGACCGACAGTACGACAACAATGTTTTACCTACTGAAGCAAGGTGGCACGAAGTCAAAATCCCTTTCAGCTCAAGCCCAGGAAATTTGGAACTGGCTCTTACAGCACAACATCGCTCTGCAGGTAGAGCATGTTCCTGGAGTGTACAACACAAGGGCAGATTACCTAAGCAGACCACCTTCCATCTGCCACGACTGGGAACTGAATCACGAACAACTCCTATGAATATTCAGTCTATGGGGCAAACCGAAGTTAGACTTGTTTGCAAATCAACACAACAAAAAATGCAAACATTTCGCAAGCAGATTTCCACAAGCAGGATCGCAGGGAAATGCTCTGCACCTTCGCTGGACAGGGATGTTTGCATGTGCGTTTCCCCTATTCCCTCTAATTCCGAGGATACTAAGGAAAATGAGGTCGGAGCCATGCCACATAATTTTGATAGCCCCGGCTTGGCCAAGACAGTTCTGGTACACGGAACTCCTCCAATTGTCAGTGGAACCCAGAGTGCAATTCCCAGTAATTCAGGATCTAATTTCCATGACACAAGGACAGGTTCTTCATCCGCAATTGACCTCTCTAAACTTGCCAGCTTGGAACCTTATGAGCATGAATTTCAATCGTTAGATATTCCTCAAGAATGCCGAGAGATACTAGCAAGTTCTCGAGCAATTTCTACTAACGAAACCTATACAGCAAACTGGAAGAGATTTTGCAATTGTGGTTCAACACAAGCTTTACACCCTTTTAATTCTTCACCTCCATGGTGGCAGAAAGACTGAGGGCATGGACCTACGGCCCACCCATGCAGCCCGGATTAGTCAGTCTTTTTGCCTCTCCTGGGAAGCAGATAAGTGGTGTTTACCCCCAATCTGCCACTCGCGTGGCAGAAAACCCACTAGACACCAGCGAAGAAACCCATCACTATTTTTTTTTTTTTATAAATGTTTTTACTGGCAGTTTCATTTTTGCAGTACAGAAACAATACTTATCTGTGAAGTAAATAAGCTGTTTCAGTGATACATCAACATCATGTTCTTTTAGCAGTGGTAAACGGTCAAACAGTGGTTCCATGTTACTAAAGTTCACCTCAGGCCCTCTTCCCTCCCCCCACCCATCATTATTTTTGGTTGGGGGGGAGCTGCCCTCCTGAGCACGGGCCTGTGGTTCCCCCACTCCAGCCATATCAGTGTTTCTGCTACTAACGGCTCCCCTTATCCCTAGTTTGATCCGTTCCTGTCACAGCCAAGAAGCCAAGCCACACAAGAGGGAAAGCGTTTTTATTGTTAGAAGTGGGGGAATGCTAGATGCTAGGAATTTTGTGGATCTCTGCAGGTTCCAGATGTTTCCATCACAGAAATACATGGAAAATGTTTGATTGTAGGCAACCATTGAGGTTTGCAGGGTATTGTTGGTAAGAGCATTTAGTGGAATCCATGCACGGCATGCAACCCTGGAGTCCCCCGGATGTCTAGTTTTCAGAAATATCTGGGTTTGTTTCCCTGGGTGGCCACTGAGCCCGAGTCTCAATACCACATCCCCCCATTGCCAAATCAGGTCATTTTTTTACCTGAAATATTGATGTCTCCACATTGTGTTTTGGGGTCTTTCCTGTTGTGGGCACTAGATCAACCCACCAAGTAGGGCACACTTTTTATTGGGAGACTGTGGGAATGGTGGTTGGAAGGACATTTGTATCACCACATAATCCAGAACTTTCCCTCTCAAATGTTGGAGGAAAATATGTGTTGTTAGCCAAAGTTGCAGGTTTGCAAGGGCTTCTGGTTGTAAAATACATCTTGGGATCAACACAAGTCACACTACCCTGGACTGCACAGGGCATCTGTTTTTCAGAAATGTCTGAGTTTGGTATCCTTCCATGGGTATTGGCTGAGCGTGGAACCAAATTTCACAGTGACCAACTTACATAATATTGTGAGTTTTGAGTAGAAAACTTAGAACTGTTCATGTTGGGTTTTTGTCCCTTTCCTGTCATGCACCAAAAGTCCACCCTGACAAGTGGAGCACTATATTTATTGGGAGATGTGGGGGAACGTTGTGTGGTGGGAAATTTGTGGATTCCCACAGATTACTGTACTTAACCTTACAGAAATGGAGGAAAGTGAGTGTTTTAGCCAAGTTGAGGTTTGCAAGCAGATAAAACCATGTAAGGCTTACGCAAGTCACAACACTCTGAATTCCCTGGGTTTCTAGTTTTCAAAAATTGTCTGGGTTTGATGCATTTTGGCTATTACCTTTTGCAGTGTTTTTATCTGGAGATGCATGAAAACACAGAATAGTAACATTTGTTATTACCAATTGTATTTCTTTGCATTTGTGGATTTCAAATGTGAGCTTGTGTGCTTGAATGAAGATTTTTCACACAATGCCTTCGGAATCAAATTAGTAAGAGCAATTAAAAGTTCAGAGGTGGTCAAATAACTACTGTTCCTCAACTCAGTATCTTCTGAACATTTCAAGAATACATAGATTTCCTTCATACCAATTTTTTATTCCTTATATTTTACCATATAAATTGCTGTACAGTCGGTACTCAATAAAAAAATCATTAAAACGAGCCGCTCCGTTGTTGGCGTTGCATATTGCATGTTTTTGGAGAGCCTACAAAAAGTATACTTCCCCACGACCAGAAGTGTCTATCGTATGTAATAGAGTATTGCTTTTGTAAATTGGCCATCGTGAAAAAAATTACAGATGGCTGTTTTTCCAACTAATTTTCATTATTTATTTCATTTCAACAGTTAGTTTCTTTGGGAAAACCATGCTAGATCCAAACAAATGACCCCTTTCTAAATTCAGAATTTTATTTACTTTGTAAATGTTTAGCTTTCTGGGATTGCTGATGGTTTGTGGCCTTTTTTTACCACAAAATGTTAGTTGGTTGATACCACACAAATTTGGAAAAATGGATTACCTCTTGCAAAAGTGGTGGAAAACAATGTTTTTTGATACCACTCTATTTGTTCCAAAAAGATGGGAAGATGGTGACCCTAGCAGAGCAAACCTTTTGTTGATGCAATTTTTAGGGAAAAAAACACGATTCTTGCACAGCAGTCAGTCAGTCAGAAAACTTTATTTCGGCTGTCAGCCATAAAAGTTCATGATACACAATAAGACACAATAAAACAAGTACAAAAAATGTAAAAAGATGTTACAGAAATACAAAAAGGAATAAAATTTGAGACATATAAGCAAGCACATAAAAAAGAGCACAAAATTTAAGATGAGTAGTGCCGCTGGATTTACATTAATACAATAATAATCGTCTTCTGATTAGCCACATTGAAAATAAAAATTTGGCAATCACCGTGACAAATAAGGGAGAGGGATCGTACTTCAATAACCTAAACAGGTCTCTGTAGTTCCTAGCCCCCATGTTTTTTGCAAGCTGGATTATCCATTTTCTACGGGGGATTTTATAGGCTACACAAAAGAAAATTACATGAACCTCCGATTCTTCGAGATTACCACACCCAGGGCAGGGCTGTCTGCTAAATCCAGCCCAGTTGTTCGTTCTCGAGAAGAGAGGGAGAGAGCCATGCCTAAATTGTATAAATAGTTTCTTGGCAATAACCGGGTGGATCAAATCTAGTGCAGGCTCAAAGCTGTAACCATTTTTGACCTCAAGGAATACCGAGGTCATATTAGGGCTATTCACTGATCGAAAAACCTGGGTCAGATTATATTCCTCTAGGATTTTTGCCAGAGACTTTTTTGAAAGAGAAGGGCATCACTCCTCAGGTGTTAGCCAGAGATCTTCTCTCCCGATTGCCCTCAGTGATTTTTTTACAAAGACTAACCAGGGAATGGCACCTGCCTTTGGAATCGACAGAATAGTTCTTAGTTCCTCCCGAAAGTTTGCAAGTTCGGGAGTGGTCCATAGTCGGCGCCAATACATTACCGGTCTTGAGGAGACCAGGTCCGCAATGGGTTGAATGCCCAGGTCCATCCTAAGCGGCTGCATAGGAGTGCTCATAGGGAGTGCCAGTAATTGTCTAATAAATTGGTTTTCTGACTTAGTTAAAATCTGGACTGTGTTATGGTCCCAAAGTTCAGCACCATAGGCCACCAAGCCCCTCGCCTGTGCTTTGTATATCTCCACTAGTGGGCTAATCAACTTTAATGGGCTATTTTTGTACATTTTTAAGATTCCCCCGGTTATCTGTACAAATTTCAAGTTCACTTTTGAGATCTGGGGGCCCCAGTTCATCTTATTGTTGAGGGTCAAGCCCAAATAATCGAAGATGTTCACCCGCTCAAGGTGGAGACCATCCAGTTTAGGTGCGGGGCGATTTGTAATGTCTGCGTTCAAGACCATATATTTGGTCTTGTTCACATTAATGACTAAGTTCCTTTTCCTGCAAAATGAAGCAAAACCATCCAGGATTCTAACCATTCCCATGGGAGTCCTGGACAGGAGCAGGGTATCGTCTGCAAACATTAATGCAGGTATTTTTCTACCCGCCAGCCTAGGTGCATCTATATCCTTTAGGGCCAAAATCTCCTCCACCAGCCCATTTAAAAAAAGGGAGAAAAGAGTTGGGGCTAATACGCATCCCTGCCTTACTCCCTTCTCAACTCTTGCACAGCACTTTTTCCCTTAAAATAAAACATTAAGGGCCTCATTGCAATCTTTGTCGGAAAGGATCCAAACGGCATTCGGATTTTCTCAACCCGTGTCGAAACCCATGTTTCCGACCAACTCGGAAACATTTCCTACAGACCAATCACAATGGAAAAGTAACTGTTTGGTTTTTCCGATGTGGTTCCAACTGCCATTCGGAGACTCCGAGTCAGTCTGAGCTGAATCGTACAGGTTTATGGACCGTATTTCCAACCAACGTATTACAATGTCAGATTCTGATAGCCTTTCTGAATTGGTTTGACGGTCACGAAAAGGCTGTCAGAAACTGACTTTAGGGGCCCATAGCAGGCCCCCCCTCACCCAGAGGTCTCCACTGTGATGGATACCCTCTTTACCCCTCTCTACTACCATGCTCAGTGTGGCAGACACCATGGGGTGCCCGTAACAGGGTTAATGGTTTTCCGCAACTACCCCATTTTTTAATGGGAGCCTGTGTTGTCGGTCGCAACACAGGTTCCCATTTAAGTCAATAAGAGACTTTCCGAAAGGTATTCGGAAACATTGTAATCGGTCGGTCGGACTCTCTAAACCCGAGTTGGTCGGTAAGCATTCCGACCGACATCGTACTGAGGTCCTTAGCTATATTTCAGCTATTTTGTAGTTTTGCTCAAGTGAAACCTAAAAAACCCTGTGCACCTTTAGAATCCCCAGGATGTTGGAAAGAAGGACATAAATGTGGCATTGAAACCTTATGTGGAAAAAAAGTTATGAAGCTGTAAGCACAAAGTGCCCAAAGTGTCAAACAGGGCCACCATTGGGGATGGAAAAGCCTCAGCAGCTAAGGGGTTAAAGCATATACACAAAACAGTGTATCCTAAGATGCATAAATTCATATTGCAGTTCTTTTACTGGTACTATTACATTTCGTAATCGCATCATTACAATGTACACATATCATGGATAAGGTATAGGTGTCCCTTTTGTATTGTATCAGATTGTATCAATAACTAATGCTCCTTAACGAGAATAGAAATACAACACTGGCTATAGACTAAAATGTACACTTAGGAAAGTACCTATTGTGCAAACTCATGTTTGCTTATTAACGTTGAAACTGAATAATATGGGAAATAATGCGTATATATAAAATGTATATAATTATTTATTTTATGTACTATGCAAAGTTGAAAGCAGGTGGCTAAGACAGATAACCAAATGCATTGAAATGAATACTATAAATAAGCTCCTTCTTTTGTGATAAACCTTGTGTCATTTTGGACATTAATATGTGCATGGGCATCAAGATATCTATGCAAGTTAACATCTGACAAGAGAAAAAGATTTTTTTTTGATTTGCAATCAGAGGTAGCAAAACTATCTTTACCATCGCTATCACGGTCAGTGTAAAGTACCCCTCATCTGTGAAGTGTTTTTTAAAGTGCACTCACCTTTTTTAACATTACAAACTCATTCTCAGCGGCTGTGCGCTTGATGATTTCCTCTTCATACCTGTTGGGAAAAATTAGATATGTACTTTAATTACTCACATTCACCCATACCTAGTGGCACACTCGTGAAAATAGTTGGTGCTAACTTGCTGGAATATGGGGGAAACTAAAAATCCTCGATAGATTATATGGTTTGGTGTTTAACTGCAAAATATTTATCCTTCCAGGAAGGAAAAACCTAACAATTACATCAAGAAAGATAGGATTATTTCCTGCAGGAACATTGTGTTGACGTGCAAGCATCTGATGTTCGATGAGACTGCTACAAATAGCAAATGCAATGCCCAAGTGAAGTGACCAGCCAATCTGGAAAATTGGCCCTTGTTAACCCTATGTCCTTGACAAGTTATGAAAATCAACAGGGTCCCTAAAACCTGCACCAAGGATGGAAACTTCAGTTTATCATCTATATGAGGGGCAGTTTGATGGGCTCCTAGCTAATGTCTGTTGGCTGCTTTTTGCTTTTTTTTTGTCATTAGCATAGATGTGGCTCTTCGTGTGCCCTTTAACGGCTGGTGGAGTGAGGGCAGGGTTGAGGGTGGTTAGGTGATCTGTGCAGCTGACTAAAGATGTGATGAATAGGTGAACCTTTTGCAAGTTTACGGGCCATCTGCCCTTACCTTCTCTGGTGCCCCTAATGCCCACCCTGCTTCTTTTCTAATATGTCCTTATCGAGCATAACCCTGGAAATTATGCTGAACATGCTGACTCTGGCAATGAACATCGAAAGATGCAGATAGCGTGCCAACATACGTATGTAGCTGGCTGCCAGTTCACTTATACCAGCTTAAAATCATCCACTTTAGGCTGAAGAATGCTCTGTCACTTTTCAAATTCAGGTACTCACAGACCTGGACTACATCATGGGAATGCATATGAACTTTGTAGCCCATTCTGCCAATCAGATGGTTGGACTTCTCCAATGGTGGAGAAAGGTTCAGGATTTATTTGTGGGGTAGGTGATGCCTGTTGGCACAGGACTATAGCCTGCATGGTAACACAGACGTGCAACTCTTGCCCTGAGTAACCCAGCAGCATGATATCTGGTGTGCTGATGTTTTCTTTTGGTCTAACATGCACAAAAGCCATGACTGCCTACTATTTGCTAGGTGATTGTTTAAGTCGATCCGGTTCTGTGGTCTAGAGAGGCACACTAAGTGTATGCTCAAATTGACTACTGTCTATGTCCTGGGGCACAAACCTTAAGCGGTCGTGGCAGTGCACCATATGTTTTTGAACTGCCTTTTTCTTGTTTGGGAAGAGTGTGGTGAATACCTGCTTCACTGAAGTGTAGCCCTGCATGGTTGTAGTGACCAGACTCTACACAGACATTCAGAAAAATGTGTGCATGTACTTTGTGGTTCTGTTAGCAGGACCCTTCTAAATGTGAGTTTAAGCTTGAACAGAAATGTGGGATCATTTTTGGTTGGTCCCTGGTACAACGTAGCACAAGATGAAAGTAGTATATTGATAGCATTTTTAGGCTGTTGGAAAGCACCCCAGATACCAAAGAGTTCAAGGATGTAGTCAGCGCTGTGTTGAAAATGTAGCAGTGACCATTTGGCTGAGAACCCCCAGAATAACTGTCAGAGTTGATAGCGGGCAGGGGGAGTTGAGTCACTGGATTCATTTCAGATCCTTGTCTTCCTTTAAGAGCTACTCCCAAAAGGGCACTTAACTGCCAGATGCAGAATTCCCCATGTGATTGTGCCACTACTGTGAATGCTTCAGTTGAAGACACTCCTCATCGCTGCCTTGTGAGAAGAGCCTCACCGAGATGAAGAATATGGACCTGATTGAGAGTTTGATATATGGGATACTTCATCACAAAAGTGGCAGACATCCCGTCTTCCGTATTATATGTGCTCAAAGGTTGTAATGCACATACTGTGGCAGAGGTGATATCCACCACATTTATGATGGAGTATCCCATCCTCCAAACTCTAAATAAGGCCCTTTGTCTACTCCATGAAGTTGAGATTCACAAAAGGAGGAAATGGCCCAAACCAGTTTCAAGCCTTTAACAACAGGATCCACATTTCCCTATAAAAGTGGGACCCAACCTTTCCCACTCAGTTCCAATTTCTTCATTAACCAAAGAGGGGATACTCTGCAGAGTACCTAAAGAAATCCTGAGATCTAGAGATGATATCTTCTACAGCCAGTCTTCCAGGGATTAGGGGACAGGACTTAAAGTCAGCAATATGACTGAGAGGAACTGTGAGTCTGCCTGTGATCCTGAGGCTGCTGGTCTGTTGAGAAAGGGGAAGGATGACTTGACCATGCAAGAAGTCTGGATAGCATCGGGAAATGAGGACTGCTGTTGGGAGTGTTCAAAGAGTGCAGAACCAGTATAGAGTGGGTCTCCCAGCCTCCCCAACCTAACTTTGACACTCTTTCATCATGCAAGAGGTGCAATGTTGCTGTAATGTTCTGCCCGAGTGTCCCGCAGCCACAAGCCACCATGACTTGAACCATCCTCAGTACAAGTGGCCTGATGCTCCTCCACCTAGGAGCACAAGTGACCCGAAACACCACCACCTGTGAGCATCCACTCCATTCCCCCCACTGCCCCACCAAAGATGTCACCATCAAGTGCTAAATTGACTGGTACTGACTCTGTTTACTGGCACAGTCTCCATTCATAGCATCATGAAGAGTTTGAGTGCAAAGAGCATGATTTTGATGCTGGATAATGCCATGGCTGCCAAGAAAAGCTGTTTTCATGAAAGAAGCTTAATTTCACATGTGACTATTGATTCCAAAGGTCTGAGATTGAACTTGGCCTGGACAAGGCATAGGTACTTGAACACATCAGACTTGTTCCCTCATTATAAGTATTTAAAAAAACTGGCCTCTAGTTATGAATGTAGGAGGGAAAGAGGGGGTAGCTGGAAAATGCGGAATAGGTACTACTAAAGGAAAGGGGCTCAAGGAGGAGCAGGGAGGTTAGAGAAGGATGTCTTCAAAAGTGTAAGCCCATTGATATTTACAAACCGCCCTTCCATTTTTACTACAGCCATAAAATACCCAAAACAGTTGTAAATGTACTCAGCTCAGAGCTAGAGTATGTCCAGCACCATATGTGGGCAATCACTTATACTGCAACACCCTCCCATAGAAAATAATTGAGGTAGTGACATAAAATAAAACGCTAAAGGGATAAATGATACATTTAATTTATTTATCTATTTTAATTATGAAGCACACACATCATCCCTGTTAGACCTGGCATTTTATGTGTGTTTTTTCCCTGTCTTTTTGCTTTTAATCTCCTGTTTTTGACTGTGTCCTAATTTTTGTTTTTTTTTGCTGGTTTTCAAACTCTAGGCACTTTACCACTGCTGATCAGTGCTAAAGTGCAAGTGCTTCATGTGTAAATTGTATTTATGATTGGGTTATCCATGATTGGCATATATGATTTATTAGTAAGTCCCCAGTAAAGTGCACCAGGTGTGCCTAGGGCCTGAAATCAAATGCTACTAGGGGGCCTGCAGCACTGATTGTGCCACCCACATCAGTAGCCCTGCAACTATGTCTCAGAACTGCCACTGCAGTGTCTATGTGGGCAGGTTTAAACTGCCATGTTGACCTGGCAAGTGCACCCACTTGCCAGGCCCCAACCTTACCTTTTATCACACGTAAGGCCCCCCTAATGTAGGCTCATGGTAGCCCCATGGGCAGGGGGCAGTGTATTTGAAAGGTAGGACATGGTGTGTTTTACATGTCCTAATAGTGAAATGCTACTAATTTAAGTTTTCACTTTTGCAAGGAATATCTCTCCCACATGTTATCATGGGAGTTGCCTTGTAACCTCTGACACGTGTAACTTCCAGTTGGGAAATGATAGAGATTTGGAGTTCAGCGTCCCTGGACTCACAATTTAAAAATACATCTTTTAGTGAAGTTGGCATTTGAATTGCGTGTTTGAATTGCCACTTTTAGAAAGTGGCCATTTCCTTGGTTACCATTCTGTAGAATCTATGTCTGAGGGAGGGTGGCAATTGGGCTGTTTGTGCAGTCACTCTAGACAGTTACATAAGGGAGTTGAGGTGTGCCCTGCGTATCCTGCTAGCCCATCACCAGGCTGATGGATCTCCCTGAGCTAGAGTGGGGGGAGGACTTGTCATTGACACCTGAATATGGCTGTGCCTGTCCTCACACAAAGCTGTTTTCTCCCCCTGTATTGTGTCTGGAGCCAGGTCAGGGAAAGGCAGGGTCTTGTGCACTACAAATACTTTCCTTTGAAGTTTGCCTACTATAAAGTCAGAAACTGGTATAAGTACTGGAGCTGTGACACCATAACTTCATTACACTTCTGGACTGAGAGGACATTCTGGCAGGAAGAAGAGCTAGATGCCGCAGGAGGGGACTGACACTCTGCCTGTTGCTTTGTGTGCTGGCATGCTGCTTGCTACTTCAGTCCTGGGACTGAAAGGATTGGACTTCAAAATGTACATCCTGCCTTCAAAGGTTCTCCAAGGGCTTGTGTGTGCTTGTCTCCTGTAGGAATGCTCAGGGCCTTCAAAGACTTCATCTGCAGTCCCTAAATTCCTCTGCAGAGAGTTCTGACCTGCTAAGTGGTGCCAGTTCTATTTCTGGGCCCTTGACAGTAGTTTTCCTGCTAAGAACTAAGAAGATTTACGCATTGACTCTCAGCACCCATTTTTCCGACGCAGCACGGCCGTGCAGTAGAGACACCAACATATCACTGCTGTGCGGCCGTAGAATCAATGCAGCGCCTGCCGTACAGCTGAACAATCACCGCAACCCGAGTCCCGAGCAACGCTTCACTGACGTATGTGTTGCATGCTCCGACTCCAGCGCAGGCCTTGCTTTGCGGCTGAAGAAATCGCGCATCAGCCCAAAATATTTTTGTGGGTTTGAGGATGATTCCAGTGAATGGTAACGATAAGCTGGGTATCATCTGCACAAGAAAATGTCTCAAAACCCAAAGGTTTGACAATATTCGCCAAGGGGGTGAAGTAGACATTAAATAGAGATGGGCTTAGGGATTACCCTTGAGGAACACCACAATTAGTCTGCAAAAGTGTTGTTTTAAGCAGAGCCAAATAAACAAAATAAGATCAGCTGGACAAGAACGCTTCCAAACCATTATAGAGACTACAGGTCTGCTTCGAGAAGCCTATGAAGCTCACTTAGAGAACATAAAATCGGGACAGGGTTCCAATGGTGAACCCAATTTCCCCTCCTTCATGGGCTCCTACACCATTTCTTGTGTGAGTTCCTAAAATTTTCCCCAGTGGATGAATATTCCATGGTGAGAGTTGACTTCTTCTAGGAAGAACTCTGCCAGGGAGGGTTGATCTCGAAAGTAGAGTATATCTTATTGATCTTCTCATGAAATATTTCTGACAGGTCTTCACACCGCTAGGCCGAGACTGGAATATTTTGACACAAATATGTAGGCTGAGATAGTTCCTTGCCTATCTTAAAAAGTTCCTTTGAGGACCTACTACTCTCCTCAAATCTCCTCAAAAAGTTAGCCTTTTTAGAAATCTTAAGCTTTTTATGATAACATTTTAAAGTGGCTCTTAAAGCTGTATGATCCAATGGGGATTTAGAAATCCATGACCAATGCTCTAAAGCTTTCCCTTCCCTCTTCGCAGTTCTGAGATCATTTATGTACCATTTCTGTGAAGGGAAAGATCTCAACAACCTCCTCAATTTAAGAAGGGCACATCTATCTAATGCTTCAACTATTGCACTCGCTAAGGCCTTAACATTTATATCGACAGGAAGATTTGCATTTAAGACGGATGCACAGAAGTTATCAGAAAACAACTCCAGAGAAACGTTCCTCCATGGCCTTGACATCACCGGAGGGTCGCATGATTGGCGAGAGGCTTGTCGCAAAACATAAATTGGAAGTTTGATAAAAAGTGATCAGACCAGCACACAGGGTCAATAGAAAGGATAGAAAAAGAGCAAAGATTTGAGAACAATAAAACCAGGGTATGCCATGCTCTATGGATGGTGCCCTTAATCCACTGAGTAAGTTGTAGAATTTGCATTTCGTTCTCCAAATTTCTACTGTGCAAGTCGTCCTCCTTCTCAAAGTGATTAATAAAATAACTTATCTGTAAGAAATATACGCATTTTAAAACCAAAGGTCTCAATACTGAGGCTAGGGTGCTGGCCTGCTTCCTCCAAAATCACAGATGTTTTGCTGAAGAGCTGAAATGGCAGCATCTCACAGTCACCAATAAAGGGTATCTTTATTTCCATACATTCACAGCAGTTTCTAAAAATGATTGCCGCACCGTACCCTGCCTGTCTTCCAGGTTAAGCATTAGAATCTTGTACCTGCTGGGTACTGTCAGGGCGCGCGCCACCATGGAGTGGTTGTTAAGCCAAGTCTATGTGATAAACACTAGATCCGGATTTCCAGACAATACTTAGGCAGAGACCTCGACTTGATATATACGCAGCTAATCGGGGGTTTGTGTCTTAAGGCCGCAAATTCTCCCTCTCTCTTTGCAGCACTTCAATACATGCAGCATCCTTCCCATAGTCCGAATAGATTGTCCCCTGAAGGTTCAAACATCCCCACTTGCAATTTACACAAGCAAAAAGGCTAAAGGTGGTTCCAGATAACGCTCTGCAACAGGTAGATGAATGAGGCCTTTGGGTTTCAGAGCAAACGTCATGTCATGAGAAAAGGTGGTCAAAGGTTTCTTACCTTTGGCAAAACGAACAGTGGTCCTGGCTCAGCCAGGAGCTGAAGGTGCAGATAGGCTTGACTTTGGCCCGCCCTTGGCGTGCCATCAACCCGGCCACACTGCCCCCGCATCTAAATTCATAGTCAGAGTCAAACACTAGCCCGCTGACTGAACGCACTCTTTTCTGCTCCGCCTTCACCCAAAATGGCGGGAGGCAAAGAAACGCCGTGACCAGGGAAGCAGCACCAGCACAATGGCAGGCGACATGATTCAGTGAGCACTAACATCGCTCAAGCCTAAAAATGAATGATCAGGACAATTTCATCATAAATAATAAAACACACTAAAAAACACCTAAAACATTCCATAAAACTCCCCCCCCCCTTCCCCCACCCCCCCAGGAATCAGTGCAATCAAAATAATGTAAGCAAATATAGTTCCAAAAGCAGTATAAAAATAAAACTTTTCTTATTTAATATTTCATAAACCTTGTTTGAATGTATAAATTATTGAGCATTCATTTTCATTAAAATCTAATGAAATTACTTTTAATTATTTCTATACAGCACCTTTAATGATTATTAATGCATAGTAAACAAAATAATCTTTTACTTTAATGTCCTTTATTGTCAATTAAAACTTCAGAAATTTTTTCGGATTTAATTAAATACCTTTACATTAATATTTAACACGAAAATATTTTCACGAATTTTTCTTTTAGTTACATTTTTTTTTTTAAATGTGTGTCCATACTTTGCCATAAGGAGACTTCACAGTTGAGATAGAGTTCCCAATTGTGATGACACCATGCCTCTTAGCACTTTGGATGTTGATTTACCTCACTTTTCATCATCCTTTTTAATTGGAGTAGTTTTCAATATGTTCCCCAATAAGGATATCAATAGATCTACAAATTAACAATTTGTAAACACCCCCTAAGGTCAGTAGCACATTAATGAGCATAATGCAGGATTTTGGTCTGTGAATATTTGGCAATAAAAAGGCGGGCTCCAAGGAGAATAGAGGTTTTACAGCAAAAAATACAGCTGTTACTCTAGATTCGACTATTTTCTCTTAGACTATAGTATAGTAAATAGAGTAAGCTCAGTTAGGAATGTACCGACCCATTGCTCAGACCATTCAGCAATTTTATTACACCTTTAGTTCCCAGAAGCTGAGGTTCGATGCAGAAGGGCACTCAATCGTACATTGGTATGAGACCCACACGTTGTTCAAGAACTAGTTAAGAACAACCAAGAATTCTTTCACTTTACTTAGGAACAGCCACACTAAACTTAATAAGGGAAGCTTATAGGACATACATTAGGGGATCTCCAGTAAAATGTAATTTAAGGAAGCCTGTAGAGCCCGGGAAGAGGAGAGAACTTTAGTGAGAGCTTCAAGCACAAATTTTACCAGACACTAGCAGCAGTCTAAAAGATAAGTTAGAAGAGGCACAGGCAGAATGCTAGAGAGAAACAGAGTTCAATGTTAGACGAATACCATTAAACATTTCGAATATGCAGACAGAATTGAAGCACCTCTAGCACATTAACAGACACAGCAATAAATTACATCAATGTATTAGTTAACGCAAATACAGGAATAGAAATCTGTAACTCTGATGAACTAGAATCTAGTATGCTCAAGGCACTGTCCTCTCTATGTGAAGAGACTATGCACCCAGACACATCCAAGTTAACAACATGGCTGCAAGATAGACATCTCTGTTTTCTTTCTGCCAAACAAAAAAGAGACCATATAGAAGAAATTAATGAAGAAGAAAATATTGAGCAAATGAAGAAACAGAAGAACGGAAAAACCGCATATCCAGTTAGCATTCCAGAGGAACTTCAGAAGAGATTACAGGAGTCTATAGGGGCATATTATCAAGACAGACGATAAAATTATCGCCGCTTTAGCAGAAGAAAACTGCCGCTAAAACGGCGATTATGGGCTTGATATTATGCTCTATGGAATTCCAATTGAAGCTCAGGTTAGATGTCCTTCACATCTAACATGGGTTTCAATTGGAATTCCATAGAGCATATTACCAAGCCCATTATCGCCGTTTTAGCGGCAGTTTTCTGCCGCTAAAGCGGCGATAATTTTATCGCCTGTCTTGATAATATGCCCCTTAGTATCTATTTTGAAAACACATGTTTAACTCCATTTATCTTAAAAACACAGAGATCCTGCTTCAATGGAACAATACCACTATGGTTCTTATTTTAACATCTAATGAAGATTAGAACAAGGGAAACTCATATAGACACTTATAGATATTAAATTCAGATTGCAGATTTTTGGAAGTACTCTTGATAAACGATTTCGGGCAGTAATCCATAATTTAATACACCCTGAATAAAAAGGAATTATTCCCGGCAGGAACTGATGCATCTATTACTTGAGTCTATTGATATGGTCTATTGTAGGGGTGGGTGGAACTCGGTGCGCTGCTCTGCTCGTGCTGATTTTTGCCCGTGAGCTTGTTTTATGCTGCAAAATCAGCGCAAATTGCACTACACTGAACGCCAGAGGGCTCTGCTTCTTTGGTGCAGCTCTAGTAGATTTTCTACTTAAGCAGAAGCTTTATCACCGCGAACAGTTGCGACTGCCCGCGATTGATGCATTGAGGAAATCTCGCCGGGTGTTGTTCTAGCACCTGAGAATCACGCTATGGGATGCAAATTCTCGCCATCTTAATATTTGTGAGCGGCTCACAAAGACAAACTACGGTATGCGGCGGTTGGCGGGGTTTTGTCAGAAGTCCGTATTACAAGTGTTATACGGACTGGACAAAACTCTGCAAACTCCGCTGGTGAAGCGTAATTCAGCACCCACCCCTAGTAACTTTCTTTTCAAATCCTTTGGCTAATATTACATTAGATGCTGCTTAAGCTTTGAATGGGATAAATTGGTAATATCTTTGGGAGGCAATGACATCATTCAGGTTAAGTCCAGAAATCATCAGTGTATTGAAGAAACTATATTTTTGTCCACCTACAGATTTTGATTACCAGAGGCACAAGGCAGGGATGTTCATTATCCCTCTTATTATTTGACTTGTCTATTGAACCACTAGCCAAGGCAATCAGAATAGATAGGGAAATTATGCCATATGTTTCTGAGGCTTTGTTGAAAGGACTGCGCAACATGCAGTTGGCATTATCCTTTACACAGCTGACCATACCACACCAATCCCATGCATCTAAAATGAATACATCTAACGTGGATATGTTGTTTTGGAGTCTCAGATACTCTAGAAAGGTGAACTGAGATAGTCTACCTTGCAATAGTTAGACAAGATTCCAGAGAAAAATCAAAGGAAAGTGGTTAAGGCGATAGAGGGTGTGGTCTGATCAATAAATGTTAAACCCTCCCATTATGAATATATGGCTGAACTAATTTCGTTAAAATGCCAATTGTCTCAAAATGATCTTTGCTGTTTAATACAATACTACTTTAATTTCCCAAAGATATCATTTCAGGGGAAAATAAGTAGATTTATTTGGCCATTCAGAGGAGTCAGGCTGTCATTAATGAAACTTAAAACAAAGGTAGATAAAGGTAGCCTAGCACTCCCGGTCCTGTAACTTTAGTGCAACTCCTTTCAAATTAAAACTGCTGAATGTTACTTACCGCAACAGATAATTCAAGTAGAGGTACACAATTCTTGCAAATATTTAAAAATGTAGGTCCAGATATATTTAACGTATACATTTGGTGACTCAAAGTTGTTTTTAAAAATCTGCCAAAAGTTTTGAAAGGCCGCTTAGAAGTATACTATAGCTTCAGGAAAATTCTGGGTATAGATTATTTTGCCCAATTTGCCATGAACTGTAACACCCTCAGGACACCAGCATGCATGAAAGACAGATTGGCTCTTTATCTATGGATGGCAGACATAACTGATGGGGACAGTTACAGGAAGGTTCAAGCTTGATATTATGGGTATCAACAGTGGAGGCCATATCATGGGGGGCAGCACAACAATGGACCTTAAAAACAGTTGGGTATATGAAGAGTAAATGCAAGATCCCCTGCATTTATAGAAATCGTTGTTGATTTGGCATTAGAAACTGATAATCTCAGAAGAGAAGACTTTGGAGAACATGTACAGACAGATGGAATAGCACTTGCCTACACTGAAGCAGGAAAACTTATGGGGAGTATGCTTAACTCTTTTTTGAAATGTCAAATTTACTGCATCAGAGAAGTGCAATTTGTACACTGTGCATAAGATTTACATATATAATAGCCAAATTCCCCGAAACTGAACTACCTCAATGCAACAAATGTGGGATGGAGAAAACTGATGATAAACATATGTTCTTAAGTTGTCCTGACCTCATTAATATATTGGATGAAGTGAGTAACGTAGTAGCAACAGTTCTTGCACTTGCATTTAAGTAAGCCAATATTTAAATTTCTTTGCCACCAAGATTTGTCTTGACAAGTTTCACAGAAGTGACTGTTTTTTTATATGATTCTTCTAGCTAGGCGAAGGATTTGCATTAAGTAGCTGTTATTTAATCCTCACATTGTTTCAAAATAGCCTAAAAATTACTAATTATATTTGTTAGGTGGATATGGAATGTGATACTAATTCGGTAAAAAAGAGTAGGTCAGAAAGAAAAAGCACAGTATATCTGATGATTACACCAAAGAATACTGGGTTACGCCAATAGATACCGATCTGCTGACAGAGTCATCAGCTAAAATAGTCTGTAGATGGGCAAGGGAAGTTTTGCTTAAGGTCCCACATACACCTGATGGTGGCATGTGGGCAAAAAAAAATCCCCAAAAATATCAGCAGACTGGAGGTGATTAATACTGGACTTATTTACTTGTGTAAATGTAATTGCAATTGTATTTATATATAGCGCTTACTACCCCTGATGAGGCACCGAAGCACTTTTTGCTGACTGGCCTGGTACTCTGGAACCCAAAAGGATTAGTGTTGGATTAGTATATGGAAATATGGGTATAGTATAAGTGTAGAGAGGTATGTGTCAGAGGACATATGAGTCTGTTGGGTTGGATTGAATGTAGTAATGGAGGGATAGAAGAGAGATGAAAACCAGAAGTGTTAATTTGTAGATCATAGTAATACGTTGAGGTCTGGGTTGTGTAAAGGAGAGATGGAGAAGGGAAGAGCCTGTAGAAAGGGATTAGGGTGAAAGAGAATCGGAGTAGAAAAATGAGGTTGGGGATGGACCAAAGGAGAGATAACATGACCGAAAATGTAGTAGGGTTGTTTGGAGATCATAGTAGTAAACTGATGTTTGGGGTGAGCCAGGAGGTGTAGAGGAGGTAGGAGTCTAGGAAGGGTTATTTTTTAGATCATAGTAGTAGAAAGGGTTTGGGATGAGCGAGAGAGTGCAGATAAAAGATAAACTGATAGAGGTGTAGGCTGAGGGTAGAACAGAGTGTTTTTTTCATACAATAATACTGAAATAATAAATATAGATACATGATTACACAGTGAGGGAATATATGTGTAAGGAATGCATTATATTGATTTGTGTGTTTTGTTATGTGGAGTAGTGAGATGAGATATTGATATAGTGGTTTTCTGTGAAAGATTTGTATGGGCAGTACTGCTGTTGAGTGGTATTTGAATAGTACAGGGGTGGTGATGTGTTTTGATGAAGAATATCTGGTGTCTAAGAGGGGATGGACAAGAGTTATGAATGTGTTGGATTTGATCACTGTAATAGGTACTGTGTGGTGGGGTGGCATGTAAGGATTGTATGTTTGTGTGTAATTGGTAAAAAGAGAGGTGAATGTTGGTGGATAGTGTGATGGAAGGCTGAGTATAGGTTTTGTCATGATCAAAGGAGTTCTGTTAGGAGCATGTAGATGATAGAGAGTGTGTTTTGTTTGAACAGGGAGTGTGTGTGGATGCACTGAATTATGTATGTAATGTGACTTTGTGTTGTGTTGGTGATTTGTGGATGTGTTAGTGGTATAGAACAGAGCTGTGATTTGAGTGACAATGCAGGTGCATTAGTGCTGTATTTGGAGTAGAAATGTGTGTAGGTGTGGTTTGTGGGGTTTTGTAGTGGTTGTGTAGTGGTTCAATACACATTGAAATCCATTTGAGGTTTGTTTGTGGTGCATGAGTAGAATGCCTTTGCTGATATTAGTTTGGATGTTGGCGGATGTGGAGGGCTTAAGGTGGTAGATTGAAAGTGAAAACTGGGCAGCATCTCTGGCCCTTGAACCTACCCAAACAGGCCCAAGCAGGCAACTGTCCTTTTCTTCTCCTCTCAGCCCAAACAGGCAACTGCCCTTGTCCACTCCGCCCAGCTTCACAGGCGACTGCTCTTGTTCTCTCTGCACTTAGACTCGACACCCAGGCTGAGATGCCCTGAGCCCTGTGCTTAAAATTGCTCTATAAGCCAATGGAGCCCGAAACCTAACCAATCAGATCCCTAACCCTAGACCCTAGAGCCAATGGGACACCTGGCCCTATTAACCAATTACAGCCTTAGCCCTAATAGCCAAACAAAGCAAAAGCCCTAATCTCTAATTTCAACAGGAACCCCTAGCATTAATAGCCAATCAGAGCCCTAGCCCAAACAGCCTATGTAGCAGCCCCTCTGACAACAAGAACCACATGCAACAGCCCTCAGCACTTGTAGACCACAAGGTACCAAGCTTTTAGCTGACATCTACACAATTATTACACCACATCAATGCCATCTGAGCACACTCATAAGCATAAAATATATCAGACTAGATGTTGAATAGAAGTAAAGTAATTATGCTACTTGGACTTTGGGACCTGCCCTGCTACTTACCAAAAAGTGTGAAAGATCGCTAAGCAGATCTGGTAGAGGCATACTGGAGGAAATTCTTGGCATATGGTGCACTCTTGGAAAAATGCAGAAAATTCTTGGCTTAGGGGCATCCATGGTAAAATGGTGAAAGTAGAACATTGGCGGTAATTACTGTCATCGGGGAGGACAGCTGTGGCATTTGAGAAGGGGGAAGCCATGGCAGAAAGCTGGCCCTTACATACTGAGGTAATTTTAGACATAAGGGTCGCTCATTGTTTATGGATGGCATTAATGGTAAAGTCTGGCTCTGGTACAGTGTATGTAATTTTTGGTCTAAGAGGGCACCCATTGCAAAATGCTGGCTCTGATGCATTGGAAGTAATTTGTGACATATGGGTGAACCCATAGCAAATTGAAACAATAGGGTCAACTCCTGAGGAGTGTCAGGTTTCATTGGTTTGCACACCAGAAAGGAATCCCCTAAGCAAACTCTAGCTCCCAAAAACATACACTGTGCCACTCTGGCTTTAGCATCCAGACAGAAAAGAACAAACAGTATGCTAGTAACATCCAGGACTCTGGCATAACTTGAGGGAGATTGATAGCTGCAACTTTGTTAATTATCCCAAAGGCTCTTACAGTGGGAGTATATATAACCGAAATATGGATGTTTCAGTTTCAGCCTTCAAAAATGGAAAATGATTTTGCTAAATGGGAAACTCCCATGAGTTCGGTTAGAGACTGAAATACATCCTTAGACCCAATGGACGCATCCATCAAATAGAATTCCATTCAGATACATAGGACACTAAAGGCTGTTCAAACGTAAAAGTTAGTTTTATATGACATATGGTGTGATAAATGTTGGGGTTCACCAATGTACCACTTATCCACCCCACTTTAAACATTCTTGGATACTGATTACTTTTTAACGTCATAGCCAGCCAGAAAGTGCTACACAAGGGTGCTGGAACAATTTTCAGATTGGGGGTGTTTGCATTTTATGCCACTGAAGCCACAGAAATGATGAAAAAGCTAAGCGTAGCAAATGAGCCACACCCATTCATCAGGAGTGTGGTAGGAGAACAGTAGGTGTCCAATGGTGTATTTTAGAGCACACTGTCTCAAAGGTATGAATAAAGCATGATGTAGTAGAATACTCCCATATGTAAGGAGCACATTTGTCATTTAAGTGGCCTCTTGAAAGGATCACTAAATTATCAGACGTGCAGTTTTACTACTAAACATATACGGCACACAAAAGATAATGTATGGAAAACGGGGTGCCACACAAATGTATCATTTGTCCGTCACACAAGCAAAATGTTCTGGTTTCCTTTGTCCTATTGATATCTATATTTCCATCACACTTCAGAACAAAAATGTGCCTCATTCGTATTTTCGTTCCTGGTGATATTTTTTTGTTCAATAGAGCCAGACTGGAGAAAGCTAGGTTGAAATGTGTGTTTTGCCAGCCTGAGATGGCCGGCCAAACACGCATGCCCACTTAAAAGTGCACGTAGCACTCGTCCAACCCCCTCTCATGGCACTGTGTGTTTATTTTTGCATCTCCCTTTCACTTTAAAGTGAAAGCGCGATGCAAAAATAAACAGCGGCTGCCTGGCGAGCGCTTGTTTAATGTTTCACGCTGCTTTTAAAGAATTGCTGATCGTCTTTGCCCCCCGCACTTTTGAACCAGTCGTTGTAGCACACGCAACATCGATGCAAGCTGTTTTATCGTACTGTACTGGCTTCCCTTGAGTGCCCAAAGCGCTTTGAAGGTCTCCTCAATCTTCCCTTTTGCGCATGACTGCGAGCGGCAATGCACTACACTGTGTACATGTCACAAGGAATTACAGCAGAAGCATGCTTTGTGAACATAGAACTCTGGACTTTGATATAGGCTCCCTTTGTGTGCACAGCACTGAATGAGTGCAAGCTTCCCACTTGTGCACTACATGGAGCGCTGTAATGCAAGTGACTCATTAATGGGCATAGCATAAGCAGCAGTTCTTTGCTTCACTTCTACTCACAAATATGCAAGGAGTGCACCAACAACAGTGCAGCTGTACATAGTATATTTATAGTTAGTGCAACAGTACAAGCTTCCTTATATACTGCCTTCTGCTGGAGGGTGACTCTTGCTTATTTCTTTTCCTGCCAATGCAAGCTTTCGTCACACTTTAAGGAAGACCACCCACTGAGGAGACGTTTGAGGTCCCAAGCCCATTCAGTCCTTGGACTTTCAGCTGACAAACATAGCTGAAAGTCCAAGGGTTGAATGGGCTAGGGACCTCAGACATCTCTTAGGTGTGCAGCACAATCATGTACTTAGAGACTGGAAGAAATCACACGTCAGCCACTTAACTTCCTGTTGCTGGTCTGCAGTAGGGAACAGAGGGGGAATGATTCCTTAATACCAATCATAAGGTGACCTTCTAGCTCCTTAGGCACATCTATGTCTGCCCGGATGGTATAGAAAATAAGTTTCTTAGAAACCTGTTATCACTCCCACAGAGCACTCCTCTCCTTCCCTTGAAACTTGATATGGGTATTAAGTCTATCAATGATCTGGTTAGCTTACGCCCCTTGCTTTTTTGGCACAGATTAGTTACAACTCCAGAACTGATGTCCTATGCAGCTGCTTTTAATGTAGTTTCTGCCCTGGACACAAATCATAAAATTGGGTGGATTAACTATATAAATACCATCCGGGCGGACAGAGGTGTGCCTAAGGAGCTAGAAGGTCACCCTCCCACATACTCTAGGGATATACTAAAACTACAGTTTTGGGCTTGGGTAGAACAGAAGAATTTTATGAATACATGACATGGCTGCTTAACTGACTTGTTCTTTGATATTAAATCTAGCAGCCGGTTAGAAAGCTTCCTTGTTTTAATAAAAGTGCCAGAAGATAGGAAACTATATACTCAATTTAGACACGGTTGTCTTCCCATCAATGCTTTTACTAATTCCTGGAGGACAAATATATCACAGCCCAGCGGCTGTCCTTCTTGCCCTTGCCCTAAAGAAACAATAGGCCATGTATTTTTTGTGTGCCCCGCCTATGCCAGTCCCAGAAGGAACTGGCTTATCCCAGTATGTAGACACCTAGGGACACATAGTCATAAAGAAGCCCTACGCATTCTGAAATCAGATGTGAGACCATTTTTTGTTTGTGCAACGGCAAGTGTGCTCAGTTGGGCATTGGGCAGGGTAAGAGAGGCACATGAGAAAGACAGTTGGAAAATGCATGTACTCTTGGGGAGTGCTTAACTCAAAAGAAACAAGCATTGACATAGCCAATAGGTCTCGCGTTTAGGACCTTACAAGTGTTTAGCCATACATGACATTATCCTTGATGCTGTGCCACCAGGGATTGAAGAGCTATACAATAGCTACACACTAGATCATGCAGTCCGATAAAGGAATATATGCTTGCCTTAGTAAACAATTTTGAACACATTCCAAGGCTTTTTAACGCCATGGCAAAACAAGCATTGAAAATGCAATAGGTCTCGCCTTTGATTAACTTAAAGCCATTTGCTTTGCTGTACAATACCATTAGCAAAGCAAATGGCTTTAACTTAATCAAAGGCAGGACCTATTGAATGAATGAATGAATACCTTCTTATATAGCGCATGGCTACCCTAAAGCATCCCAGTGCTGTCAAGACCAAGGACATTATCAAGCATTAAGAGATGTTATTAAACAAGAATGTCTTTAGTTGCTTCCTGAAGGCAATGTGATTTAATTCATGCCTGATGTTGTCAGGGAGTTTATTCCATTCTTTAGCTGCTAGGACCGAGAGTCGGCAGCCGCCCATGCGGGCCAGCCTGACCTTTGACACAACAAGCAGATTGCGTTGGTTAGATCTCTTAGATCTAACCGAATGATAACGCCGAAAGAAAGGGTCCAGAATGGAAGGGCCAAGGTTGTGAATGGACTTATGTGCCAAGCACATAGTCTTAAACACAATCCTTTCATGGATAGGAAGCCAATGGAGCAATCGAATTGAGGGCTTTGCTGATGACCGTTTGGGGACTTTCATGAGTAAGCGAGCTGCACAGTTCTGTACAGCTTGCAACGTTTTTGTTGTAGTTGCTGAGGTCCCCAGATAGATAGCATTAGCATAGTCCAGTCGCGAGAGAACCAGCGACTGGACTAATATACGTCTGGCTTCAAAAGGAAGCAGGTCTAGGACTTTTTTAAGAACTCTCATAAGCCCATCACAGGTCGCGGCTACTTTGTTAGCCTGATGCTGGAAGTTCAGGGCAGAGTCCAGCCAGACCCCCAAACTTTTTATTTTGGTCTTAGGCTTCGGAGGGGGTCCAAGACACTGCGGCCACCAAGGGTCCAAATTGATTGGGGCTTTATAGCCCAGCAGCATAATGTCCGTTTTGGCTCCATTTAGCTTCAAGCAGGACGAGGTCATCCAGTCAAGGACATTGGAGAGACAAGGGGTAAGATTGTTAATCCCCTGATGTAAAGTATCGTCTCTCACAAGGGAAACAACCAGCTGCGTGTCATCGGCGTAGGTGACAAGCTGAATTCCCCAAGGAAGCACCACCTCAGCCAAAGGTCTCATATAGATATTAAACAAGGTGGGGCTGAGGGATGATCCCTGGGGGACGCCGTGACTCAGTTGCAGCTGGCTTGATGACACCTCGTCCTCAAAGACGGAGAAATATCTATCCGATAGAAAGGAGTGAAGCCATTTAAGAGCCAATCCGGAAATCCCTGCATGGCGGAGCCTATGTAGCAGAAGAGAGTGATTTACAGTGTCGAAGGCTGCGCTGAGGTCCAATAGGACCACCGCAGCGCAGCCGCCAGCATCTACAATAGCCCTGGTCGCCTCCACTACCGCCACCAGTGCAGTTTCTGTTCCTTGCCTGGCTCTAAATCCAGTCTGGGATGAGTGTAATGCACCAGACGACTCAATAAATAAGGAAAGAGCCTGGTTGACGTGTTTTTCGGCTATTTTACTAAGGCTCGGGAGAAGCGAGATAGGCCTGTAATTTGCCAGATCTTCCGGGTCTAAATTAGGTTTTTTCAATAGGGCACGCACCTTTGCCTTCTTCCAATTGGGGGGCACTACTCCTGAAGCTAAAGAGGCATTGATGACCTGCATTATCACCGGGCATACTGTTTCAGAAACCTGCTTGAGAACCGTTGGGGGGGCAACATCCTGAGGAGAGCCCGATTTTAGGTGGTTAAGGAGCCTTTCGACATTGGCCAGATCTAGCAGCGGAAAGGCTTTGAGAGCTCCAGTTGAATTAGGGGTGACCACAACCGGCGTTTCAGGACTAATCTCCACTTCATCTGGACTATGTGGTGTTGTTGGAAAAGTCGAGTAGATATTGGAAACTTTGGACGCAAAAAAAGCGGCTAGATCCTCACAATGTTTTTTAGGATCGGGAGCAGGATTAGTAGTCCTATGAGTAGCCACCAGAGATTGGAAGATTTTAAAAATCTCTCTAGGAGCATTCGCTGCTTCTGAGATTTTACCCTGATAGTATGCTGCTTGAGTAGATTTTAGTAAAATTTTATAGGATCTGAGAGAGGCTTTATATTGGATTTTCGTATCAGGTGCAAAATCCTTTCTCCACTTCCTTTCCGCCCATTTACACACCTGCTTAAGTTCCTTAAGTTTATCGGAGTACCATGGTTGTTTGTTGTGGCCCTTCCGATGGTGTATCTCTTTCTTAGGGAGAGTGGTGTCTAGGGTGGAATTAAGCCAGTTGTCAAAGGCTTCATTAGCAACCACTGGATCCTCGTGAAGAGAAGGCGGACAGCTCTTCAAAGCAGTCTCCCACTCCCCAACTGGGAGTCTGGACCACACTCGGCTAACTTTCTTAGAGAGAGTAACTCTGTGGTGTTGTATTTCTGGCGACCACCTAAAAGAAAGTAGGGCGTGGTCAGACCAGGGGACAAAGAGGGACTGTTCAAATGCCAAGTTCGTGAGATTAGTGAAACAATGATCTAATAAGTGGCCAGCAACATGTGTAGGCTCTGTCACAATTTGTTTCAGGTGTACTAATCCCAAGTAATCAAGCAGACATTGCGAGGAAGCAGCATCGCTTTCATCGAGGTGGATGTTGAGGTCACCCAGAATGGAGAAGTTGGGGGAATTACTGATGGAGTGAGAGATTTTGTCCACAAGGTTAAGGCAAAAATTATGGTGGACACCCGGTGGTCTATACACCAAGATCCCTGAAAAGGTACATGTGGGCGATAGGGAGATGGAGAAACCAAGGCTTTCGCAATCTAAGAGTGGGCTTTCATAGGTTCTGCATCTAAAAGAGTTTTTATAAATAATTGCACCTCCGCCTCCCCGACCTGTCAGGCGATCCTGTCTGATGATCGAATAGTTGAGCGGGAGCGCCTGGACTATGTCTGGGTCAGATGACTCGGTCAGCCAGGTCTCAGTCAAGAAGAGTATATCAGGATCACCTTCCTCTAAGATGAGATGGATCTCCAAGGCGTGCTTCGGGAGGGATCTACAGTTTAGCAGGGTAAATGTATAACAGAGATTATTCGCTTTCCCTGGATTAGCAGGCTTACAATGGGGGCAGAAGGTACATATGTACTCAGGTAACGCCTCTATCGGGCAAATGAGCCTCTGCGCATTACTAAGTGCCTTTAACCGCTCACCATTGTAAACGAGAGTTTTGGGAGGGAAAGAATCCATTGCGCTGGCCCTATCCCCCGTCCTGGTCCGGCCTGGCACGGACGGGCACAGACGGGCTTTCCTTAGGCGCTCCTTCGGCGCTCACGGTGCGTCCGCAAACGCGTACGCTAGCGCGTAGGTGGGCCGTATCAATTTATGTGCCTTCTGCCTGCATGTCCCGCCCTACCAACAACTAGCGTGCCAACCTTGTCCTCCCCAAGATGGCCGCTGTGATGAATTGGCCCCTCTACGTCCCGGTACCAAACTGCCAGCGTTACGAGGAGCTGAGATGGCTCCAAAGGTACTGCGCTATGCGGGTGTACACCCCTGCTTGTGAGCGCGAAGTGCAAGAGACAGGTAAAATTCAATTTTATCAATTTTAATCAGAACGGTGAAAATAAAAGTGAACAAGAACAATTTCAAAGGTTAAAAACTAGCTAACTCCCGGCTTCCGCCTCAGGAGCAACAGACGTCCCTAGGTCTTACCAGGCTGTTCAGTCCCACTCAATTTATGTGCCTTCTGCCTGCGTGTCCCGCCCTACCTCCCAACAACTAGCGCGCCAACCTCGTCCTCCCCAAGATGGCCGCTGTGATGAATTGGCCCCTCTACGTCCCGGTACCAAACTGCCAGCGTTACGAGGAGCTGAGATGGCTCCAAAGGTACTGCGCTATGCGGGTGTAGACCGCTGCTTGTGAGCGCGAAGTGCAAGAGACAGGTAAAATTCAATTTTATCAATTTTAATCAGAACGGTGAAAATAAAAGTGAACAAGAACAATTTCAAAGGTTAAAAACTAGCTAACTCCCGGCTTCCGCCTCAGGAGCAACAGACGTCCCTAGGTCTTCATAATGCATTTTTAATGCTTGTTTAACAAAGCGTAGGCCACAATTTTTTGGAAAGGTTATAAAGAGATTCGTTGTAATACTTTATTCGATAACAAGGTATCATAAAAGTAAATACAATGCATCATAAATCGAATTAAATTTAGTAAATACAATTACATCATAAAATTGAATAAAATTTGCTAAAAACAATATTCAAATGCAAACTAAAAAAAGCACATTTAAAAATGAGTTTTCTTAAAAATCATGATTAAGAAAAAAAAAGACAACAAGCCCGGGCAAATGTGATCAGGGCCAAAGGATGCTGGTTAATAAAGTGCTAATTCATAGAACGGCACAATTACACATTTTAAAGATCTACCCAGTGCTCAATCGAACAAGCTTGGTTCGTTTTTGCCACGCTTTCCCCAGAAATTTTGCAACCCCACAGATTACCATCAGGGATGTAGTGTCTGTTGTCAGGATGCGAAAGGCCACTGAAGACTGCCTTGTCCCCAATTCTCTACAAACTGGGCTTAACCATCTTCTCCTGGCCCCACTGTACGCCCTACAGACAAACAGGAAGTGGCCCAGTGATTCAGTTGGATTAGGGCACCCCGGACAAGCTGCTTGATGGTGCTTAAAATTTTTCCAACTACTGGTAAAAACATTCAGGGGTAGCGTGCCATACCTCATTTTAAGAAACAAGAATCTGTCTCTTGGTGAAGTAATAAAATCAAGGAATGGTTCCAGCTTCGGTACTGGCTTATAGATCAAAAATTGGTCGGTTAGTGCACCCCACTTGGGGTTTCCCAAGTCCCTTGCTTGTATCCTCTCCCAGTACAATTTTTTGATAGTGTCTTTCGGCGGGGGCAGCTGTGATAACCATTCTTCTTTTAACCCCAAATTGATCGCCAGGTCCCTTAAATTTTTCAGCCAAGGAATCACCCTAAAGCCATTCAGATCAATACGTTCGTCAAGGACTGCGGCGTAGTTGCTAAGCTCCGGCGTCCTTCTAAGGCGGGTCCAAAAAAGTAAAGGCCGGAGGCCGACAATGTCTTTAATTGAGCGGCGTCCCAGGTCGTGAAGTAATGGTTTAATGGGGGTAGAGACCGGAAGACCCACTAACTCTCTCATAAATTTATGCTCCGCTATAACTAGGTCAGTGACTCTTTCAGATCCCCACAGTTCAGAGCCATAAGTTGCAGCGGACAATGCCTTGCCCTCATAGCCTGCTAGAACAGGGCTGATGGGTTTACTAGAGGTCAAGCGATGGTCTCTGGCAATTGCTCCTGTCACTCTTTTAAAGTTTAACAGCATCTTGGCAATGTGAGAGTCCCACTTCATTTTACTGTTTATCCTGACCCCTAGGTAATCAAATGCATCAACTTCCTCCAGTAAAGTGCCATTTAGTACAATATGGATTTTCTTAAATTTTTTGTTTCTAGACAAAACCATCAATTTGGTTTTGATAGTATTGATTGTAAGGCCGCGATCTGTACAAAAGGCACTAAACCTGTCTAGAAGTTTCTGGAGACCAGAGGGGGTTTTGGACATAAGGAGAGTTTCGTCTGCAAAGAGGAGGGTAGGTATTTTTTCCCCTGCCAGGGCGGGGGCATCCGCTGGGTCCTCCTTCAAATGGTCTGCCACCCCATTTATAAAGAGGGAGAACAAAGTGGGAGCCATCACACACCCCTGGCGGACCCCCCTCTGCACAGATATTCTCTCTGTCAGCTGACCTTCATTCCCCCATCTGATTCTCGCATACGTGCCATCATGCAATCTTTTAATTAGTTCCAGGAGGTATCGCGGAAGGCCCATGTCGTGCAATACCTACCACAATTTGACCCGGGGGACAAGATCGAAAGTGGTTTTAAGGTCAATGAAGGCCAAATACAAGGACCCCTTACCAATTAAAACGGTCTTCCAGTAAGTAGCTGTGAATCTAAATACTTGGTCCATAGTACCTATGTTCTGTCTAAAACCCGCTTGTAAGTGTGTTAAGATGTCCCCCTCTTCTAGCCAGGCCCCCATTCTGGAGATAAGAACCCTGCCAACCACCTTTTGGATGACATCAATTAAACTTATTGGTCTGTAGTTGGCAGGGTCCTCTCTCGTCCCCTTCTTGTGAATTGCGACCACCTCTGCTCCCTTCCAGGAGTCTGGAACTGTATGGCCCTTTAACAATAAATTTATCAAATGGAGGATAAGGTTGGCCCATACTATGGGGTCATGAAGAATTAAATCACCTGGCAGCCCGTCCGGGCCTGCAGCCTTCCCACGAGCTATACTTTTAATAGCTGTCTGAACCTCTAGAAGTGTGAAATAAACAACTGATTCGGGCTGCATAGATACTGACTCGTGGTCTGGACGGACAGTCGAGGATTGCTCGGACCCTACCTCATTGCAGTAAAGATTTGAAAAATGCATAAACCATTGCTGCTTTGTTATGTTATTAGGGATAGGATCTGAACCCCTTTTAGTTAATTGGTTTATTAAGGCCCAAAAAATAGTAGAGTCTTTTAAAAAGGCCGCCTCGTTTAATTCCTGCTAATGGTTCTCCTCCCAAACCCGTTTGGCAGCTTCTATAGATTTTCAGTATTCTTGCCTAGCCAACCTTACGGCTACAGGATCTTTTTTCTGTAGGGCTGAAGAAATGGCCTTTCTCCGATCTCTACATTCTGTGGTGAACCATGTTTTACCTCTTTTAACTACATGTTTTGTCCCACCCTTAGCCCCGATTGTTTTAAAATAAGAGCCTATATGTTCTATAAGTTCCTCATAGGATTTACTAAGGTCTGCACTATTCATCTTGACGAGCGTGGAATTAAGCAGAGCAAATTCTGCTGCCTTAGAGGCCACTTGGAGACCTATACCAGATAAAATATCCTCTTGACATGACACTTTATGCCATTTGAGCCTTCGATTGCAATTAGTAGGAATCACTGCTTTTGAAGCTAAATGAGCATTTATAGTATTTTCCCTTGCTTCCCATCTAATGTCTGCACAGAGTGGGTTGTGATCACTATCTGGCATCTGCTTAACCTTCATATCAACCAGATACCCCCATGAATTTATATCTAAGATAATGTAATCAATGCGTGAAGGCCCATTTAATCTGTTGAAGGTCATAGCCCCATTGGGGTCCGAAATAGTTCTCCCGTTTAGTGCCCGTAGATTAAATTCCATAGTTAGGGCATTGATCTGCAGTGCCCTCACCGTCCATCTTTTAATGGGACTCAGATTTAGAACAGGGATGGAGTGTTTTATGTCTTCCTCATGAGTCCCTAAAAGATCTTCCTCACTTAGAGGTTCATATGTGCAATTTAAATCACCTCCCAGAATAATATTAGAGTGTGGGGGGATACCTGCTAGGGCCATTTCCAAACAGGAGATTGTAACATAATTTTGATTAGACGGACCTCCTCTTGCATACACATTGAAAAGGTCGACTCTGGTACCATTCAATGGCCCTTTAAAAGATAAGTGGAGAATATCTTCTGAGTTGGCATTGTGGACTTTAATATTCAGATTCAGTGCTACCTTCACCCAGATATGTAGTCCCCCCGAGGGGCGGCCCATACCTTGGGTTACAGCCGGTATATAGAAGGTGGAATAGCCAGACATATACAGGGATTCCAGGCTCCAAGTCTCCTGGAACATGCAGATCTCATGTTTGTTAATAAATTCATGTCAATCGGGGATGGCCAATTTCTTTTTGAGACCTGCAATGTTCCAGGAGAGAATGTGGATTATAACAGAATTACCCTCCCCTACCCCACCTACCTCACTCGTGGTCTGGTTTAGAAAGTCCATGCTGGGAGCAATAAGGGAAGCATTCAATGCCGTGGGGATATTCGCCACAGAATTCCACTTAGGGCTAAACTCCTGATAAGGACTGGCATTGCCACCTATTAGTCAATCTATTCTATTAAGGCCTGAATCATCGTCTGCCCCTTCAGTGAACTATAAGGGCAGACGCCTAATCTGGATATTTGAGTTATTGGGCGGGGAGGACCGGATCTCCAAATTCACCAATTTATCCGCCATAATTTGGTTATTAAGGTGAATTTCAATACAGTCACTGCTGGAGCTGAATAGAGACAATCTCTTAACGCTTATCAAATCCTCTCTGATGATGGATCTGCAGCCCCTAACGTGTCTGAGCCAATGAATGGCTTTATTATGTATGGATTCCCTGGATTCAGGGCCCTGCTTATTGTTCATTTTAGGGACACCGGTCATGTATACTATATTATTAGCAGTACTTTTGGTGTTGGACACAGATGTATAGGTTGTGCTCCCCTTAGTGATTTTATCTCTTTCCATCCTCCCATTACTAAATGATGGGGCAATTAGAGGACCAGGCTTATTTCGCAAATCTGCACCCTGCGATCTTATAATATCAGCATATGATTTGGGGCAGGACTTGGTGCTCATCGGTGTAATCTTTGGGCGCTCGCCCTCAGATGAAGATCTAAGGACGGGGGACGGTAATTGAGGTAGTGGCGTTGGTATTAGAGTGGAACTGCCAGGGCGCAAAATTTTGTTTGTCAGAGCTACATTCCCTTTCTGGGATAGTGTCGCCAACAATCTCTTGATATCCACCATGTCCTGTTCAAGTTTCTCTAACTTTAACAGGATAGCCTTGGTGGAACCAGGACAAATTGGGCAGCCCACAGATCTTTCTACGCATATAGCTGTTACATTTTCAACTGAGCCCTTCTTAGACGCCTGCGCGATTACATCTGCCGCGTCACCTGTTTCCCCCTCCAAGACGGCATATTTATTACTACATAAAATTGTGGTATCCCCTGGGCTTGACGATGCAGTCCCCTTATCAGTGTTAATGTCTGTTGCAATTAATAGGTCATCGTCTATAAAGCCCGATGACCCAGTTGCAGCAGGCACAGGACTAATCTCTGGTTGGGTGTGCACTAAGCAAATGGGTAGAGATTGCAGTGTTTTTTTATTTTAAAAAATATCTGGAATCACCTTCCCTCTACATTGGCCTGCATCTTCTGTATTGGGGGTGGGAAACGCCTCATGTTGTGGTGTATTGTCTGCTAGAATAACCTCAAAATCACTGACAAGATTTTCAATACGGGTCAGGGTACAATGTGAACTGGTGGCGATAGCTTTTTTTTATCTTTTTCCCTTTCTTTATATTCAACTGCTGCCCCCCCCCCCCTCCATAGATTTCCGTTTGCCCATTCTTCTGAGTGTAATGCAGTCAATTAATCATGCAACACAATAAACAGCCTTGCATGATTCCCCCTGCTATAACCCCACAGTACCTTTTACTCAAGTTCTAGTGTCCAGCCAAAGGTGAGGGTGACTTGTGGCAGGAGTTAGAGACTGGGCCCTGCCCTGTCTTTCCGGTCGTTGACAGGCGCAGGACGGCACGCCCGCTCGCGTCCCGCGCTGAGGGAGGCGCCTCGGTGTTTTGAGCGCCTCCGGGCGCTTGCTGATGACGTGCAACAAGTGCGTCCCCTGCCTGCCTGCCGGGAATTGAAGTCCTCCGGCGCAGGGACGCAGGTCTGGGTGAAGCGACGGTCCCACGGGGCTTCTAGCTGCCCCCTGCAATGACCCCCAACAGCGTTTGGAAAGGTAAGGAGTCCCACGCTGCGGGTGGCGCCTCGGTGTTTTGAGCGCCTCCGGGCGCTTGCTGATGACGTGCAACAAGTGTGTCCCCTGCCTGCCGGGAATTGAAGTCCTCCGGCGCAGGGACGCAGGTCTGGGTGAAGCGACGGTCCCACGGGGCTTCTAGCTGCCCCCTGCAACGACCCCCAACAGCGTTTGGAAAGGTAAGGAGTCCCAATTGGAAAGGTAAAGAGATTCCTAAAGTTAACAGGGCAGTTCGTTGAATCCCACTACTGAATTAGCAAAGCAGGTGGAGGCTTTCACCCACTGCCTGCATTTCAGGGGTGCGAGCAGTAAAGACTTCTAAATACTCTGTCTCGCAGTTAAGTACTAGAGCTGCTGCCAAGGAGACATTCTGTGGAGCAAATTACCCCGCCTCAAAAAAGTGGTAGTACTGCAGCAGCAGGAGGTGTCTCTTAACGGGAGAGACTGGAAGAAATAGCCCAATTCTCCCACAGTACTCCCTCAGCCTTCTCAGAGGCAGCCTGTTTACACACGGTTATCTGGGTTCCTATCTTCCACGTTGCTGAGAGAGAACCGGGCAATTCTGGCTTTAGTCGCAACAGCAGCCAAGCCCCCGTGCTCTACCCTGAATTTTTTCTCTGGAAAGGTGAGGAGCATTAAATGCCCCCCCTACCAGAACAAAACTTCCTCGGCCTTTCCTAAACCCACCCTCTACTCCAGCCCACACAGACACCACTGCACACATTCATCACCTTCTTAGAGCAGGTGGTAAATGTTTGTGGTACACCACTTAGAAAAAGGAAACCGTGTGGAATACCACACGGTAATCCTGTGTCAAACCAGAGGTATTTACATTATAACTACATGGGACTGGTGAGACGTCATCAGAGTGTGACAGTGATTACATGTGTGGAGTTGCACCCCACCAGTCCTTGTGACTCTTAATCAGGCCGATAATGTTTATTGATCCTCCTTGCCCATAATCCACCGTTTCCCTCTCTGACCTCAGCAGACGAACCAAGTGGAGGTTACTGTATACTTTATGTGTCTTGATTCTTTACTACAAAATATAGGGTTCACTAAGGCACCTGTATCTGACAGTGTTTCTCACTGCCCTATTCCCTCAATTGTAGTTGTATATGCTACTACACAATTCTAGGAGCCTCAGATTTGATGGATTCTAAGCCTGAGAAGAAACGTTATTACCTTTCTTAGCAGTGTTTCTATAACAGAATGAAGTTGCCATTCCAATCATGCCTTGTGCTTTTCTTGCTTCTACCAAAAGGAATCTGAGATAAAAAGGATCATTATGTAAGATCTTAATCATGAAGATCGGGGGGGGCAGATTTACCAATTTTTGGTGCACTGTGTTGCAAACAACCTAAGATGCTGCACTGCATTACATCAATGAGAAAGACACAATCAGCACCATATCTCCAAATATATGGTGCTGATTTTCTTTTTCCCCGCACCGGCAAACTTTTGGCTGCCATGCACCGATGAGACATTCTTGCATCACCGTGCGAGGGAGTATGCGTTCTCTCAAGTATATGGTTTGTATTGGAAGAAGAATCCTCCAGCACAAAAAGCTATGTTTAATACGCCCCTCTTCGGATGTGGGATGTAAAGTGCAGCAAATATGCAAAGTTTGAGAACTTTTGAGAAAAGAGCTTGTCTCGAAGGGGTACGTTTTTTGGTGGAAATCCCTGCCTACCAATTTTAGTCAACAGGAATTTGTGACATTTGCATGGGAACACACATATCAGCCGCGGCCCGTGCAGGTAAGAGCGGTGGGGCCGGGAGAGGGGGGGGGTGGGGGGGGGATTTTGACAGACAATGACGAGCGAAAATAATTTATTTCAATTTCCCTCGTCATCGTCCATGGAAATTCCCTTTCCCCCCACCCGGCCTCACCGCTCTTACCTGCACAGGCCGTGGCTGACACACATACCATCCAGGCATCCCCATAGAGTTGTTTTGCATTCCTTTAAGCAAGCTCCCAACACAAATCAGGATTTGCATTTGAAGGTAAATCCCAACCCAACATTTTGCTCTGGGTATGCATTACTTTTCTTATGCAAACCCAGTGCAAAATCTGATAAATGTTCCCCGAATCCCATTTTCTAAAAAGACCATTTCAGTGACATCAGAAAGCAAGGCTCTTAAAAACGTTTTGGTAGTCTCCGAGTAAAGTCAGTGAATGTTCTAGCAAAATAGATTACTTAAGAAGGGATCTACGCAAACGAAGCAGTGGTACAAATGAGTAACCTTTTATGAATTTACATATATGAAGTGTGCTATTTTACTGTTTCGTTTTATATCTACAGTAGTTTTGCAATAGTTAATTTAACTTACTTTTGCTTGAACTCCTCTACCAAATCCTGCATGGTCCTCAACTCCCCATCCAGACGGCCTCTATCGTTGTTCAAGCCTTCCAGTTGCTGTCGCAGGTTGCTGATGTAAGCCTCAAAGATGGGTTCAATGTTGTCCCTTCGAGAACCCGTTGAAACACCACCTTGTTCTTGCAAGAGGGCCCACTTTGTCTCTAGCACCTTATTCTGTTGCTCCAAGAACCGCACCTGAAACCCAAGCAATTGCAGATTTTAAACTATTTATTTAAATATATTGTATAAATAGGTGAGGTGTAAGGACCGTACACAAAAGCCTTCACAGAACACCACCACAAGAAAAGGGAAAATGTTGTCATTAATAGTTAGCAACATAGAGTGTGCATATATAAGTTTGTGGACACATGGCAGAGTGCAAGCAGTATGACCTAAAGTGCCAAAAGTGATTTAAGCCCTGTATGTTTTGTAAAATCAGATGGAATGTGGCAAAAGATTTAGATTATGTAGCAATTCTCTCAGCTACATATGTAGCTGTGGTAACCAAAATTCTTGCAGAAAAGGGTCACCGAATATGTCTAGGAATCTCTTCATAATCCGCTGCGTGCAAAACTGTAGCACACCTGTGTCTACCTGTTGAGCACCAAGGGTTTTCAATATTGGAGTTAAAAGAAAATTGAAATTCGGGGACTCCTTTGCTAGTTATGAAGATGAATGTCATAGAATATGCAGACATGGGGAAAGAAAACGTGTGAAGCAGGAATAGGAAAGTCCTGGATTACGTTACATTGAAGAATTAGTAGCCCACATTCAGCATTTATTAGGCTTATTGACGCTCAAGGAGGGTAAGTGGTTTACCGATGAAGACACTGTCAAGTGGATGACTTGAATGTTGGCCGTATCTCTAATTGGATTGGTGAAGCCACACACCAACTCAACATGCTGCGATTACTGCACTAATGAATAAGAGCAATTCTGAACCGCTCTGCTGATACTCCACAACCCTGAGTGTTGAACTCAAAACCTTATAGGTTGTGCAAATGGGTCATTATTACATGTGCGCCAACCTACTTTTGATAAACTGCAGAAGAAATGGTGGATGGTTTTATGCCACATGCAGACGTGGAATGTTGATCTCCACGTAAACATGCAGAGTTTGCTAAATTCACATGGCCCCCTCCAGGCTCCATATGGAGTAAAAATGACCCGTGAATTATCGTTATAACGATTTCCAGCTTACTTGCTGTCAAGTGCAGTCTGCAATGACACTAGGTTGTCCCAGGAGGGATTCATATGGACATTCTTTGCATAAAGAGTGGGCAAGCACTCGGACCGAGGGTGTACAGACTGAACTGTGCCTTGGGAATGAGTGTGCAAGTGGTGGCATGGACTGGCAGTTGGACATTAGCTTGGTGGTAGAGTTGGTGTCACAGATCTGGCAATGGGACATTGCTTGAGGGCAGGGTTCCTGGTAAGATTATACAGCTTGAATTTGCCTTGTGGTAGCGGTGGGAGCAGCCAGTGGCTTCAGCACTTTAACATGCATGGCCAGTTGCCAAAGTAATAACAGTTTCTCACTGTGGTGGAGGGCACTTACAACTGCTCCATTTTTTCTTTTTTTTAAAAAAAGTTTGTGGATTTCACATACTCTACAAACTTTTAAAAAATCAGCAATATGCAGGCTTCATACAACCGCTGTCACCTTACCCATCATCAGACAACTAGGGCCTTCTTATGAGTTTGGCGGTCTTCTTCTGGGACCGCTACCGCAGCGGTTCCAGGAAGACCACCAAGCCTCTGGTGTTCCTGCGCGCCTGATCCTTAGTTGAATTCAGAGTGGGTGTGCGATGCAGTGACACAGCGGTGGTCTGTTAGGCTTATAGGAGAGCCTAACAAGCATACTGCCGCCCTGACAGCGCCTACTGCATATTCCTGCACGGCGTGACTTGCAACATGTAGTGCATGCCACATCATGCACGAATGAAGGTGCAATTACAGGGGAGCACAACATGTGCCTCCCGCACGCACAGCCATGGCCAGATGAGCCCTGCATTTCCACAACCCTTTTCATGGTAGACTCTCTGCCCTGAAATGGGCAGTGGAAAAGCAGGTCGTAATATGCTTGAAGGTACAGGCATTGGCACCACCAGCATTTACTTCCATTTTCCACACCTCCACCACTGTGGGATCCTGGATCCTAGCAGAGGCGGCGGTCTTGTGGCGGTCCCACCACCACCACCATCATAACATGGTGGGGGTACAAGCCTTGGTGGTGGTGGTCGGGCAGTCACCACGAATGCTGCGGTCCCAGGACTGCCGTACTCGTAATAAGGCCCTTAATGTTGGCTACACAAAACAGTCTCACCATTCTCAGTGCAAGATTCAATCACTTTGGTGGTAGGTCATGGCCACTGTCAAACTTCTTTCCTTTAGAACTTGCTTCTTTCCTCCCTGTGAGGACAATTTGCTTGATTTCAGGAAAGTACTGATGACGCATGTTTTCCGATTGGCTTTCAGTATGTCTCTGTCCCTCCTGCTAATCAGTCTGTACCTTTCCTTTTTCACTTGAATTTGCTGTTTATCTTCCACCCTGCTTCAAAGTCTCATCAAACTCATTTTAATCGGCCCCCAAGATGCAAAAACAATTGATAAAAATAACTTGCTTCAAATACTGTACATAGCGTCTAGAAAACATTTATTTTCTGTAAATGGGGAGACAGTGCAAGGCATGGTCAGGCGCAAAATACATGAAATTAGAGGGAAACATCATATATTTGACGAACGAGTTTAATTTGGCAACTATTTTATGAGCAAAGACAGCCTTGTATTGCTGCTTCTCCAGCCAGTGTATAATGTTCTCATTCAACTAATTTGAACAGACTCTTTCTCAGACTGGATCTGGCTCGGGCAGCAAGATCTTAAGTTTGATTTCCATAGGTTAACGCAAGTTGATTTCAAACAATGAGCAACATTTCTCTTGAGTACCACAACTGTGAAAATAATTTCTAAGCACTCAGGACAAATGTGATGTCATAGCTTAGCAACATTATGTTTACTAATCTGCAAAGTAGGTCGGGCAAGCTACTGTAGAGATTTCCAAAACAAAAACGCAAAGATTGAATGTGACTGACCTTGTCAATGAATGAGGCAAATTTGTTGTTCAGACTCTTAATCTGTTCCCGTTCTTCAGTTCGCACTTTTTGAATCTCTGGGTCAATTTCAACATTGAGTGGTGTCAAGAGGCTTTCGTCGATTGTAACTTCTTGAATGCCGGTGGACGGGTAAGCAGGGAACCCTGGTCCTCCTCCTGGCCCGCCAACAATACCACCCATGGGTCTGGACCCACCTGGGCCCAAACTTCCGCTTGGTCCGAAACCTCCACTTGGCCCAAAGCTTCCACCTGGGCCAAAGTTTCCACCTGGTCCGAAGCTTCCACCTGGCCCAAAGCCTCCACCAGACCCATATCCTCCACCTGGTCCAAAGCCTCCACCTGCACCACTACCACCACTGAAAAATACCCTACCACCACGTACTCCACTACCAGCACCGACACTCCCAAATGCTGCATTATCACTTTGAAATGGAAGGGAAATTCTTTTATTTGCGCCTAGGCTAAAGAGACTTTGGGTGCCAAAGCTCCCAACATATCCACTCCCACCTCCCCCTACAATACCACCACCACCACCACCAGCACGGCCATATCCTCCCCCAACTCCTCTTTGGGATACAGAAAAGGAGCTGACACTACTTTTACTTCTACTCCCGGCTCCAGGGATGATAGACGACCAAGCGCTATAGCTCCTTGCTTGGTTCATAATGTTTTCTTGGAAGGGGAATGGAAATCAAATTAAATGGAGTTGCAGACGCAGCGGGAACCAGAACCCTCTGATCTTTGTCTCGGCGCTTCTTTTATAGCAACTAGCCCTGATTGTATCTGGTATGAGATCATCTTACAGAATTAATGAGATTGCTGTGCCCCATAGCAGTTAAACCACAAATAAACCAACACACCTACAAAATATACAAAAACTGCATTGCTTGAGGCCTTTTGGAATGCACAACTGTTTAAGCGGCTTCACATATCATGTTAAACAGCTCCTTCAATGCTTTTTGCAGTGGTAAATTAGTAGCTTTTTAGTTCATGGCATGAGTCGGTGCCCATTTCTTAAAATGCCCACGGAAACTCTTACATTTATATAATCATTGTCTAATACACTGTATGTTAGTCTTGGAGAACAAAGATGTGGTCAGATAGTGGCAAACCACCACCCTCCTTATTGCAAAGTATACATTAATTAAAGGTGGTAGGAGGCTCTATAGCTGTAGGCTCCCTAAAATGCTAATGGAGGGTTGACGTTTTTAATGCTGCTTCAACTATCATTTTTCCTTCTCCACGTTTCTCTATCTCAAATATATTGGGAGCTTCTGCTTCCAGGCTTCATGGCCCAACGTGCAAATCAATGCTTCTCTTTTATTTAATCTAGTGTGCCATGCAAATATATCATTCCTTAAAAAGCACTGGCACAGCCGCCAGGTCTTGCTTTGGCAACCTTCAGTGTTTCTTTTATTTATTTTTCAAACACATGCAGTAAAAGTTTAACGTGTAAAAATAATAAAATGTAAAAATGCTGCTGTTTAAATGTGGAGTGCATATGTTTGGAAAAACGAAAAAAAAGACTCATATCAAAATCTGTAAATAAGATAGTGTGAAAAAGGGGCTAGTCGCCAATGTGGTTCTGTGTACAGAAGTCTTTTAAAACCAAATCAAGAGTGTCTGTTCAAATAAAATCAATCATATTTGAAAAAGAGGGATATGAGCAATGGCAACAGATGGGCGCAAACCATTTATTATATTGAAAAGAGTACATATAAGTGAGCAATTCGTAGTGGCAGAGTGGTTGGCAAAGTTTCTCGTTATCAGCAGATTAGTCACGGTGCACGTTAGTGAATAAGGAACTGATGTGTTCCAAAATCCAGAGTCTGCAGCCAATAATTATAAAAATGTCCAGTTTTAAAATGAAATCTATGAGATATTTTGGAAAGTTACAAAATGTGACTCTTTTTATATCTATTGGGGTGTTTGGATACAAATTTAATAAAAAATGTCGTGTTGCAGAAATATTGTGTCAAGAATATTGGCATCTTATATATATTGTGAACAGGAATATCGAGGGTAAAAATATTGTTTTAACTGTTGCTTTTAAGATCGATGTAAAAAATATCAATGGAGTAAATATCGTTGGATATAATAGTTTTTTAGTGTAAAATACTTTCTAATGTTTTTTTAATTCTATGTTTTTATATTCTTTTTAATACATTTTTATATCACAAATAATTTGTATTTAATACATTTTTATAATTTGTAAATTTGTATTGTTTTAAATGTCTTTAAAAATTAAAAAACATTTTGGTATGGGGATGGTGGGTTAATAGGGGCTAAAAGTGGGGAGGTTTAAAAAAAAATATATTATGATTTAAAATTTTAATTTAATAATTTTTAGATATTCTATTGTTTAAATTAATTTAAAAATGTATTTATGATATTATGGGGTCTATTAGGATGGCGGGAAGTGGCACCACTGCGGTGCTGGCGGTGCGGAAAAATGCATTATACCGCCCGCGAGCAGCAGAACCCACGCCCGCCATATTAGTATGGCCAAACATAGCCCATTTCTCGTTCGCCGTGGTGCGACGCGCACTGCCATCAAAGTGCGCCCGCCACTGCGGCGGTGGGAGCCAATGGACACTCACCGCCGTGGGGAATGACGTCTGCCCCCTCCACAAATTAAGATGTCCCAAACAACCAGTCGCACCGCAGCGGAGATACCGCCCAACGAGAGACGGCAGAAGCTCGACAGCGGAGCGCGAAACGAGAGTCCCGGTCCCATCCACCCGGTCCCGACCACCATGGATCCAGCTCTACATGTTTTTCCGGTACTGTACCTGCTACATAACCAGCAACTCATGGACCACCGCAGGCGCCACCGTAGGTACGTAATAACACAACCGCAACACACAACTCATGGGCTGATACAGGGACCAAATCAACATCAGACACCCTGGTGGGGACAGGAACACATCCACGAGTGCACCCACACATAACCCACCTGCCACCAAGTCACCCCTCCGCATCCTGGACACACATTTTCCACCATCATGCAGCAATGTCCCGGTCACCTCACCGCAGCGGTGAAGACAAGGGAATACATGCGCACAATGCAGAAGGCAGGGCCAGCGACAGACATGGGCAGGGCACAAAGAGCACAGGGCCACACCTCCACAACTCCACACAGTAGCACCCCCCTGAAGGCACATGCCATGTGCCCCTCCTGTGCACCCCCTTGCACAACAACAAGCCAGGTGAATCCACACCATACACCACACAACAAACAACGAGGGAGACAGCCACAGCAGGAGTGGCTGCAGAGGAACACTCAGCACAGGAGCACAGGCCCAGATACACACACACACCACAACACCACCACACTCATGGCAACAAAAATGAGTACAAGCACAAAATGAACACACACATCCAGGAACAAACATCCAACTGGACACACAGCCTGCCAAGTCACACGTACACATACACACCCCATACTGACACATACTGACACACAGACACAGACACATACACACACCACATGCCAACAGCAATGGAGCACAACAAATAGGAAAGCCAAAGTGGGGTGCACACAAATGGAAGGCCATGGAGACAACCAACAAACATGTGTACATCACATGCAAGACAAGGAACAGAGAACAACACCCTCAGCCCATCAAAGCCCAACAGTCAGTGAAGTCAAACCACAGACAACTCAGTGCAACAACACAGGGAGACAGCAAGGCAAACCATGTATAGGCACAAGGATGAAAGAAAGGCCCTGAAGTCAAACTGTGAACAGCCACACATATGTATACAACTACTTCACAGGAGTACGCCAGCAGCACAACACACAGGGACCATTGGCACACTCCATGACTGCCAAACACTAGTAGGAATCTACACACATACTCCCACTCACACCAGCAGCACACAACCCCAGTGTCAAACACACTGAAGGCTGGCAATAATTGCCAGTCAATACACAGACAGACAATCACACACCCTGGGGGTAGCCACAAACCTCACACACACACAGGGATGCACAGAAACAACAGAGAAACACATAATCCACCAGAAACACACACAGAACCACAACAAGAACAGACATGCCCTGTGCAGCTAAACTGTGGAAAGGCAATGGGAGCACAGACACAACAGGAGTGCACAACCTAATCACTGAGGAACAATGCACAGACAACATACCACAACACAGACAAGAAGTGCACCATCACAGAACAACACATCCACATCAAACAAACAACTGATTCACTGGCAAATAAATCACATAGCAAACACAGCAGGACATCAGGGGTTGCGGTGCTGGCGGTGCGGAAAAATGCATTTTACCGCCCGCGAGCAGCAGAACCCACGCCCGCCATATTAGTATGGCCAAACATAGCCCATTTCTCGTTCGCCGTGGTGCGACGCGCACTGCCATCAAAGTGCGCCCGCCACTGCGGCGGTGGGAGCCAATGGACACTCACCGCCGTGGGGAATGACGTCTGCCCCCTCCACAAATTAAGATGTCCCAAACAACCAGTCGCACCGCAGCGGAGATACCGCCCAACGAGAGACGGCAGAAGCTCGACAGCGGAGCGCGAAACGAGAGTCCCGGTCCCATCCACCCGGTCCCGACCACCATGGATCCAGCTCTACATGTTTTTCCGGTACTGTACCTGCTACATAACCAGCAACTCATGGACCACCGCAGGCGCCACCGTAGGTACGTAATAACACAACCGCAACACACAACTCATGGGCTGATAAAGGGACCAAATCAACATCAGACACCCTGGTGGGGACAGGAACACATCCACGAGTGCACCCACACATAACCCACCTGCCACCAAGTCACCCCTCCGCATCCTGGACACACATTTTCCACCATCATGCAGCAATGTCCCGGTCACCTCACCGCAGCGGTGAAGACAAGGGAATACATGCGCACAATGCAGAAGGCAGGGCCAGCGACAGACATGGGCAGGGCACAAAGAGCACAGGGCCACACCTCCACAACTCCACACAGTAGCACCCCCCTGAAGGCACATGCCATGTGCCCCTCCTGTGCACCCCCTTGCACAACAACAAGCCAGGTGAATCCACACCATACACCACACAACAAACAACGAGGGAGACAGCCACAGCAGGAGTGGCTGCAGAGGAACACTCAGCACAGGAGCACAGGCCCAGATACACACACACACCACAACACCACCACACTCATGGCAACAAAAATGAGTACAAGCACAAAATGAACACACACATCCAGGAACAAACATCCAACTGGACACACAGCCTGCCAAGTCACACGTACACATACACACCCCATACTGACACATACTGACACACAGACACAGACACATACACACACCACATGCCAACAGCAATGGAGCACAACAAATAGGAAAGCCAAAGTGGGGTGCACACAAATGGAAGGCCATGGAGACAACCAACAAACATGTGTACATCACATGCAAGACAAGGAACAGAGAACAACACCCTCAGCCCATCAAAGCCCAACAGTCAGTGAAGTCAAACCACAGACAACTCAGTGCAACAACACAGGGAGACAGCAAGGCAAACCATGTATAGGCACAAGGATGAAAGAAAGGCCCTGAAGTCAAACTGTGAACAGCCACACATATGTATACAACTACTTCACAGGAGTACGCCAGCAGCACAACACACAGGGACCATTGGCACACTCCATGACTGCCAAACACTAGTAGGAATCTACACACATACTCCCACTCACACCAGCAGCACACAACCCCAGTGTCAAACACACTGAAGGCTGGCAATAATTGCCAGTCAATACACAGACAGACAATCACACACCCTGGGGGTAGCCACAAACCTCACACACACACAGGGATGCACAGAAACAACAGAGAAACACATAATCCACCAGAAACACACACAGAACCACAACAAGAACAGACATGCCCTGTGCAGCTAAACTGTGGAAAGGCAATGGGAGCACAGACACAACAGGAGTGCACAACCTAATCACTGAGGAACAATGCACAGACAACATACCACAACACAGACAAGAAGTGCACCATCACAGAACAACACATCCACATCAAACAAACAACTGATTCACTGGCACTGGCAAATAAATCACATAGCAAACACAGCAGGACATCAGGGGATGCACACCAGGCACTAACAAGGCTACATACACACACAGCACTGCACAACAAGCAGTGTGTGCACACCACGCATACCAGCCCCACACAGACCTCAGTGACATAACATCAACCCACACAACACCAATCAGCACAGCACAAAGACAACAGCACACCCAGGAAATGAAGCAGTACCACAGCCAACACACATACATCCAACACAACACCAACAGATGCACAAGTCTGGGACAGAAAGGTGGAAACAACTTGACCAGAGGACTGGGCAGCACACATAGTTGAACTGCATATGAGCAACCATGACTGCCAAACAGCACTAGAACATGACATATAACTCATTGGGGAAATGCCCTGAGTGACACATTGCCCCTGGCAAAATAACTGCACCACAAAGCACAGTGTCACAAATGAAGTGATGGGGAGGCACACACACATGTAAACCAAGGGGACAGCTGACATCAAAGTGAAGTGTACTGCATGTCAGTAGGGGACATGGCAGGAGTGTACCATACACAAAGAGAGGGAGTACAGACTCACAAAGGATAGGCATCTGAAGCACAGATAGGGGATGGTATGACACCACACACAACATGCCATACTGGAGGCAATAAAGCACCATGTGACAGCAATGCATGAGAAAACACAACCACAATGGCAGTGTGGAGCAGCAGGTCTGCACAGTCTCCACAAACAGTAACAAGGCACACGGATGATCAACAAAACACAACTCTGACTGGCCAGTCACACACTCTGCATACTCACAAGTGAGAAACACAACAAGTAGGAGTCAGCCAGAACTGCAAGGACACACCAACACAGTGCACAACATACAACTCACACATGTGCATACAACCACATCCACAGTGCTGAACAATCAAAATAACAGGCAAACAACTCCTGGGTGACACATGTGTGTAGTTGACAATGCAGGGGCATACACACATCAACACTCCCGACAAAGTCACCCTCTTCACACTGCACACTTCTTGACCACCCAAGATGCACACATTGAAAGTAAGCCATGGGACTAGGATGACTGGCCAGCACAAGATGACCACTTACATACAACACTGGGCACACATAAAGGAAGAATACACATACATGATGACCCTGGACAGCCTGCCTGCAATAATGTGGATAGAATCCCACTCTGTGCTGGCAGTGCCCCCCAACCTGACATGTGTACAATAGCCATCATGAACAAATTAAGAAACTGACAACTGCTTCCCATTTAAAATTGACATTATTGCCCCCACAAGTATCAGGGTCAGGAAGAACTGAAGTCCCTGTAACCCCTGTAAAAAATTGAGTAAGTGAGCCAAGACTTTGGCTATGTTGAAGTGGCACACAGAGCATGTGGCACGGTAAACCATATACACACAGCAAAATAACTTTATTCAGTAAGGACACTGACAAAACAGACAACAGGAGCAACTGTCTATTCACATATTGCACAAATAGGCGCACTGAGTAGAGAAGAGCAAGGCACAAAATGCAGAGTATGTCCATGAGAAGCTGCACAGGCAAGGGGCACACAGCAGTGAATGACAAGGCCAGTTGGCAGGGCAAAGTGCAGAGTATGTCCATGAGACGCTTCACAGGCAAGGGCTAAACAGCAAGTCCAGTGACCAGGGCAAAGTGCAGACTATGTCCATGAGAAGCTGCACAGGGAATACTTGAACACAGCAAAGAGCAACAAGGCCAGTGGCACAAACGAAGTGCAGGGTATGTCCAGGAGAATGCTGCACAGGGAATACTTGAACACAGCAAAGAGCAACAAGGCCAGTGGCAAAAACAAAGTGCAGAATATGTCCAGGAGAGGCTGCACAGGCAAGGGGTACACAGCAGTGAATGACAAGTCCAGTTGGCAGGGCAAAGTGCAGAGTATGTCCATGAGAAGCTGCACAGGCAAGGGCTAAACAGCAAGTCCAGTGACCAGGGCAAAGTGCAGAGTATGTCCATGAGAAGCTGCACAGGCAAGGGGCACACAGCAGTAAAATGACAAGGCCAGTGGCCAGGGCAAAGTGCAGAGTATGCCCATGAGAAGCTGCACAGGCAAGGGCTAAACAGCAAGGCCAGTGGGCAGGGCAAAGTGCAGAGTATGTCCATGAGACGCTGCACAGGGAATACTTGAACACAGCAAAGAGCAACAAGGCCAGTGGCTAAAACGAAGTGCAGGGTATGTCCAGGAGAAGCTGCACAGGGAATACTTGAACACAGCAAAGAGCAACAAGGCCAGTGGCAAAAACGAAGTGCAGAGTATGTCCAGGAGCGGCTGCACAGGGAATGTGTGCGACTGTACCTTTCCATGGTCAGCAACACAGTCAGGGGGTAACAATGTGCAGTACAGGCCCACCTGTGTGAGAGACAGGTGTGTGAGGGTGACTACCACTCAGACTTGGCTGTCAGGCGGACTGGGAGCTGGCTGTGTCTTGGGGACACTTGACCGGGGAGAGAGCGGACCAGGTGAGGTAGAGCTATCAGTGGCTTGGCAAGCCAGAGGGCTGCTTGGACCAGGTGGTGTAGTGGCACGTGGAGGCGGAGTCATGCAGACGGGAGACACAGTATGGCTGGGAGATAGTGGAGGGGTGCCTTTCCACTTCTTGGGGATCCTAACTGGCTTGACTGACTTTGGATCAATGGGAAGTGGTGTGGACACAACAGGCACACTCACCACCAAAGCTACATCAGGTGCAGACGCTGGCACTCCCTCTGGTGATGTGCTGGATCCAGCGGAACTCTTTGCCTGGCTTCGCCTTTGCCCCTCCTTCCCCTGTTTACTAGGTGTTACCCCTACAGTGCCCTCCTTCCCCTGCTTCCCTGGGCTTGGAATGGGAGTCGAGGTGGTGGGTGAATCTGCCTTGGAGCCCTTCCTAGGAGTACCCTTGGCAAACAACACCTTCTCGGTGGGCAGAGAAACTGTATGCTTCTCTTTGCGAGATGCTTTAGGGACAGGAGAGTCCTTGGATGGGGATGCCTCTGAGGCATGTGAGGCATGTGAGCCTGAGGTCTGCTTCTTAGCATTTTTGCCCCTGGTGTCGTCTGATGGGCTTTTGTCCTTGCTCTGGGGTGGCTTTGGTCTTCTGTGGGGATGGTCTCTGCGCCCGGTACCGCTTGGGTTGTTGCTACTGTGTGCTTCGTGTGCTGTATCGTGACTTTGAGGTATGTGGACCATGGTCACTATCGTCAGACGTGGCCAATGCCAGGAGGGTGGACAAATGGACCGGAGCTGGACTGTGAGTATGTGCCTGTTGAAGGGCTGACATCACTGCGGAGGACAAAGCCTGGACAGTCCGGTGCAGCCCACCCACGTCTGAATGTATACCCTCCATGAAAGCAACCACCTGTGCCAATTTTTTGTCGTGGTCAATGAAGGCATTAAGGAGAGCTGTCTGGCCTACACACAGCTGGCCCAAAAGGTCCACTCAGCACTGATGGCAGCAGGGGGGACTGGGGCAGGGGCAGCGGTGCCTGGGGTGAAGGTCACTCTTCCCCTCTTACTGAGGCGATCACGGGCAGCACCAGAGGAAGTGGGTGGGAGGGTGGGCACTGACCGCTGTGTGGTGGAAGATGATGCAGAGTCCCCGTTCCCTGTGCCCTTCAACATGGATACATCCCCTCTGGCATCAGATGATGTGGTACTTTGCGTCTCAGGCTGGGATTCCTCCAGCAGACTCCTGTCCCCCTGGTGACACCTGTGTCACTAGGCTCCTGTGCAGCTGTTGTGCTTGTTTCACCCCCACTGGTGTCCGTCTCCTGTCCCTCCGTGACCACAGGAGATGCTGCATGAGAGAGAGAGATGTAGGGTCAGTTCAGTGGCAGCAACAGAACAAACATATGCAAGCAATGCGTAACAAAAGATGACTAAACTACATGTTGCACACCACAATTTGACTCAAATAGTGTATGGAAACTGGAAATTCAGGCCATGTGATGACCACACAGCACAACACCCTGCTAGTGGCTCCCTTCAAACAGACACACAAATAGCTCTGAGCACGCCTAGGGACATGACGGGGGCACACTACTTGTTGCCACTGACATATCTGGATGAAACAGAAGTGGACAACATAGACACAGACTACAACATGACTTTCCACAATGGCCATGAGCCCATGCCACCCACCATGTTGTACTTTGGGGCCCAAAGACTGGTGCACATTGTTGGCAGATGTCTAGGCCTCCCAAATCTGAGTGCATGCAATGGACACATTGATGAAGGCACACTCAGATCGGGCACACTGCCGTTCCGTCCCATGGGATTCCCCAGACTACCCCAATGCAGACGATACCTGAAGATCACGACTCAGAATGCAATGGGAATGCACAGTACTCAAATTACCTTTGTAAGTACAGGTAGGGCCAATGCGTAACACCTGCACCCAGCCCAGCAGCCACTTACATGCCACTGCATCACACTACCAACATCACATAGGCCAGCGCTGGCACAGACTCTGTACTCATGCAGCCACTCCCAGCCAAAGTCACCCTTCCCAGAATTCTCACCCCTAGCTTGCTGCTGATGCTCCTTCAAATGTGCATCCAGCTCAGGCTGTGTCACCGCCAAGATGCGGCCCATTAGTGGTGTCATGCTGTGCCATGCCAAACACCCAGTGCGAGGAAGCAGCCTTAAGGTCATCTCCGCAATGTTCTTTGCCAGCCGGCTGATGTCGTCCTACCTCTTGTGGCAGTGGGTGCGCCGACGGTTTTAGACACCCAGAGCCCGCACCTTGGCTGCAATGGCCCCCCCACACGGCCTTATGCTGGGGTACCTTGAGCTGCAGGCATGGGAGACAAGAAGGGGAAATGATCAGTGACAAAGTGTTATGTACCTACATCTCTCAGTACAGCAGCAAGATACAAACTCATCACTAATCCAAATATATGTCTAACAGAGACAAGTATACTTCTCACATGGTACATCTGCATGGGAAAATCTGATGTAAATGCATGCAGGTGTGAGGGGGAACACAGTCTCTGCACATCTCACACACATGCAGGATGCCAGCACTGAAACCCCTGTGCAGCCAGCCCACATCTCCAAGCCATTTTAAGGTTGAGCAACACATACATCACATATCAACCTGTGTTTGGGGGTAGACTCACTGTGTCCAAGACTGCGCAGCTCTCAATGTCCCTGCCCTGTGAATAGATAACTGTGTCATGGATGTCACATTGAGGGACATGATCTCAGAAATCCAAGATCCTCATCACAAGGCCGGTTGTGTGCAATCTACAGTGCTGCGATGGCTCATAGCTGGAGTACAATGAGAAAAGACTGATGTAATACTCTGTAAGTGAAGTGATGTGTCCTTGTCTTATTGGGCGAGGACTGCGCAGGCCAGTGGGCTCACACTGAGATGGACAACAGGGGCACACACAGCCATTGAGCCACGCAATCACTGTCCTGACTCCTGCATGAACAACTTTCAGCGTCACTGTATGGCTGACAACACAACACAGGTCACTCAAACATACATGTGTAGGCAGGGAAACCTGTGACATTGGGTACTCACACCTTCCCCCTGGAGACAGCATGTTAGGCAGTGCATGACACAACCCCACACTCTCAGGCACATACTGCATCAGTTCAACTACACGCGTGCCCCCCTGCCCTCTTCCCCCACTGTTGAGGACTAACCATGACTTTTGGGGCACCATATAGCCTTGGGTACTGTGTGAGCACCTCGTACACCAGGGCCTCCAGCTCCTCGCTTGTGAAGGGACTGGCACGGATCTTCTCTGTCCTTGCCATCACTGTGCACATGAGACAACAGTGGCAGAATTGGGTGGTGAGGGGTCTCTGGCAGCAGTCCCTGGAGGCAGCAGCTGGCAGGGGGTCTCTGGCAGCAGTCCCTGGAGGCAGCAGCAGGTGAGGGGTCTCTGACAGCAGTCCCTGTAGGCAGCAGCAGATGAGGGGTCTCTGGCAGCAGTCCCTGGAGGCAGCAGCAGGAGAGGGATCTCTGGCAGTAGGCTCTGGGAGCAGTGGAAATGTGAGGCTCCCTCCCACACATATATGGCCCCCTGGGGTTGTTTCAAAGGTGCCAAGCTGCAGCAATTGGTGGTCTAGGTCTGCCTTTTTCAAATGTATCCAATGACCGCCTCCGCGGCGGCAGAGCATGCCTACTGCAATTTTCAAAATTGCATCATGCTACCGCAATCAAGGTTCCCATTGGCCGCCTCCGCGGTGGCAGAGCATGCCTACCGCAATTTTCAAAATTGCATCATGCTACCGCAATCAAGGTTCCCATTGGCTGTAAGGGCATGCTCCGTGGCGGTGACACACCGCTGGGGCCCGGCGGTAGCTACCGCGATGGTGCATCTTTCAAATGCATCCAATAACCGCCTCCTTGGTGGCTGAGCACACCTACCGCGGTGGCGGAGCACGCCTACCGCAATTTTCAAAATTGCATCATGCCACCGCAATCAAGGTTCCCATTGGCTGTAAGGGCATGCTCCATGGTGGTGACACACCGCTGGGGCTTGGTGGTAGCTACCGCGATGGTGCAGCTTTCAAATGCATCCAATGACCACCTCCGCGGTGGCAGAGCATGCCTACCGCGATTTTCAAAATTGCATCATGCCACCGCAATCAAGGTTCCCATTGGCTGTAAGGGCATGCTCCGTGGCGTGCTACCGCGATGGTGCATCTTTCAAATGCATCCAATGACCGCCTCCTTGGTGGCTGAGCACACCTACCGTGGTGGCGGAGCACGCCTACCGCAATTTTCAAAATTGCATCATGCCACCGCAATCAAGGTTCCCATTAGCTGTAAGGGCATGCTCCATGGTGGTGACACACCGCTGGGGCTTGGTGGTAGCTACTGCTATGGTGCAGCTTTCAAATGCATCCAATGACCGACTCCGCGGTGGCAGAGCATGCCTACCGCGATTTTCAAAATTGCATCATGCCACCGCAATCAAGGTTCACATTGGCTGCAAGGGCATGCTCCATGGCGGTGACACTACCGCGATTTGGGTGGCGGGGCCTGCCAAGCGGTATTCGGGCATGTCTCCATGGTTATCCCTTCTGCACCTGTGTATATGGGGATTGCTGGTGACACACCGCTGGGGACCGGCGGTAGCTACCGCGATTTGGGTGCCATACATTGACATGAGGCACCGCGATTTGGGTGGCGGGGCATACCAACCGCCATTTGGGCATGTCTCCATGACTATCACTACTGCACTTGTGTATATGGGGAGTGCTGGTGACACACCACTGGGGACAGGCAGTAGGTACCGCCATTTGGGTGCCATGCATTGGCATGAGGCACCGCGATTTGGGTGGCGGGGCATGCCAACCGCCATTTGGGCATGTCTCCATTTCTATCACTACCGCACTTGTGTATATGGGGAGTGCTGGTGACACACCGCTGGGGACAGGCGGAAGCTACAGCGATTTGGGTGGCGGGGCATGCCAACGGCCATTTGGGTATGTCTCCATGGTTATCACTACCGCGCCTAGGTATATGGGTATTGCTGGTGACATACCGCTGGGGACAGGTGGTAGCTACTGCGATTTGGGTGCCATACATTGACATGAGGCACCGAGATTTGGGTGGCGGGCGGCATGCCAACCACCATTTGGGCATGTCTCAATGGCTATCACTACCGCACTTGTGTATATGGGATTTGCTGGTGACACACCGCTGGGGACAGGTGGTAGTTACCGTGATTTGGGTGCCATACAATAACAATGGCCATCTGGCAAACATCAACAGTGCACAGTGCCCACATGGTCAATGGCACATCATTGTGCACACAATGCCAATGTCCCATTTACTCCACTGGTGACTACACATGCCATGTTTGTGTATATGATTTTGTAGATCGCCCTGTACTCCCTCACATGTCACTTATGATATTGTTGGTCTCTTGGGCAACCTACTTGAACTCCTGCTTGCACGAACTAGATCTCCTAGAAACTTGGAACAAAGAAATTGAACATAGTTCTTTCTGTAAAATAGCCAACAGAGTGGCAAAAAGGAAATCTCTACTAGAGGACAAATCAATATTGGCTACTCGACGCCATGCTTGGACCGTAATTTCTTCCTACTCTTATCAGAAACAGCAGACCTATTTAGCAACTCACTTTAGTCAACACTTAAAAAAAATCCTCATTGACTATAGACTGGGTCTGCATTATTCAAAAGATCTAAGACCGTCGTGGAAACATCAGAACGAAAGTCTCCAATGTAGACTATGTGGATACCATAACGAAACTCTAACTCACCTGTTTTGCGTGTGACCAGCGCTAATGACATTGAGAAGTAAATACCTACGTGCTATTTGTCTCAATTTGAACATAAAAACATGCCGGCAAGCGATAATAACTTGGTTGAGTGGCTCCTCTCCCATTTTTGCTTGCCGGGGACTCAAATTTATGACAGAAGCTAAAAAACTACTCCCGGGCAAATGAGCAGCCCTACACTACAATTAAAGAGGAACACAGTGATTAAGGCCGGACGTTCTACCACGTGACTACATCTTAAAACGTGTTAGACTAAGAACTCAAAAACTATAAGTATATTCTTCCGGGGACTTTGTGACAGGGTTTAAAAAAAAAAACTAAAAACAAAACAAAAGACGAAATAAGTAATTTATGAACGCAAGTTTTATAATTGTTTTTATATTAAAAGTGGATTGTAATAATTTTTATTAATTATGCAATAAATTGAATACAGTGTTGTTATGGACTCTACAATGTGTACATATGTCAATGTGTTGAGGTGTAGTGACAATCACAGCAATGTTCGTCTCAATGAATGATGTTCTTTTTTGCATGTCCTCTTCTGTCTGATCATGCACACAATTGTCATTTCTGCTTCGACTGTGGTCACAGTGTTGTGGATGTATGCCAGGTTCAAATGACGCATGAAGGTGTGTCAGGTACAGCAGGTACAGCAGCTAGATATGAGACAGTGGGGTTGATTTGTTAATACACACAAATAGGGCCGCTCCTATAAGAATGACCTCAAAAGTGCTGAGTAGTGTTATGTGACTGTGAGTGTGGACATCTCACTAAAAGTTACGGACTGGCCTCACACACCACCTGGTGTCATGCTTCATCATCGGCCAGTCCTCGCCCTCTAAAAACTTGGTTTGATAGAGGGCGGGCATACACCTGATGACAGGGATGAACTTCTATCTACGTGGGGCCCAAAGTAAATAAGTGAAATTAAAAACCATTATAGTAACCTATAGAGGGCGAAGACTGGCCGATGATGAAGCATGACACCAGGTGGTGTGTGAGGCCAGTCCGTAACTTTTAGTGAGATGTCCACACTCACAGTCACATAACACAGTCACATAACACTACTCAGCACTTTTTAGGTCATTCTTATAGGAGCGGCCCTATTTGTGTGTATCAAGTTGTGTTGGAGGCAGGCCGTCTCCTATTACCCTAACAAGCCTCTAGTTCCCTTCCCCAGCGAACCTGGGGGTAGTGTGCATTGATTGTGGGTTGATTTGTTACACATATGCTGGATGCTCTACTCCCAGGTGTGCCCATGGTAAATGTGGCCGTATCCCTATGTGCATTCACATTGACCAAGGTGGTGTTTGAGGTACTTGTTTTCTGTAAGTTGACAGGTGTGCTATTTGTGCAGCTGAAGGTGTCCCTACATGTAAGCTGGTCTGTAACTCAATTTTGATGACAGTCATTGTTGGCGTTGTGTCATCCAGAACGTGAGATGCTGTGCCCATCTCATGATGTATTGCATTGACATGTGTCCACTTTCATCTCAACTAGGAGGAGACCAAATCTGCTTCGTCACTTGACAGTGCTGGAGGACATGGAGGATGAGGCCATCATCCGGAAATGCCGTCTGGATAGAGCCACCCTAAAACCCTTTGTGATATGTTGGAGCCCCACCTGCAGCCTTGCAGGACATATCCAACAGCTTTCACCCCAACGTATAAGGTGATGGAGGCCCTGCATTTTTTTGCCACAGAATGGTGGTGGTGGTGCTGAGTGTGTGCTGTATTCTTTTGCATCTCCTCTCTGATCTGGTGAATGCCATTCTATTATGGAGTGTTGTAAAGGATTGTGGTCAGGGAAGGGGCTGGTTTTATATTCAGCTATGTGGGTGTGTCCAAATGGGGTATTGCTGTGTGGTGTAGTGTGTGTGTTGTCCTGGGAATTGTATTTTTCTTTTTGCCATGTGGTTGTGTCATTGGGGTGTGTTTTGTGTTTTTGGGGGGCATGGCTAGTTTGCTGTGTGCACTTTTTGGCCTTTTTTTGTGGGGTTTTTCATTCGTCCGCCATATTTTTCACGGATCGTCCTCAGCGGTAGCTATGCTGCAGCTCTTCAGCTGGCTCTCCCATTCATCCCTGTTTGCGACCGCAGCGGTCGGAAACAGCGGAACCTACTGCGGGACCATCGGTGATATCCTAATTTCCCGTGCGGTGTCTCCGCTATACTTGCGTCGGGTTGGTGTTTTTCCGCCGCGGACGGAATTTGGCCATCTCTGCCCGCTACGGGCTGTTTTTCTTGGCCCCGTTCCGCCGTGGTCGTTGTTTTTGGGTGGTTGATCCTAATTTCTACGCCGGTTTTTCCACGGTACCGGCGGACGGTGGTTTTCCGCTTTCATGGCGGTCGGGGTGGTTTTCCGACCGCCATCCTAATAGACCCCTATGTGTTTATTTTTTTTTTAAATTTGATGTGGTATAGGAATGATTTACATGTTTTTGGAAAACAAAATATAATATATTTAATATATTTTCTACATTATAAAAAATTTATTTTATCAGTGATGTCATTTGAGATGTCATCAGTGATGTCATGAGTGATGTCACTGACCATGTCATGAGTGATGTAATATGTGACGTCATCAGCAGTGCATTGCGGGCACGCGAGTTATAGTTAGCTGAACTAACTATAACGGGGGAATTTCATTGGTTTGGTATGAGAGAAATGTCCGGCTAACTATAACATGTGTGAAACCTATGGTTTTTTCAGTGAATTTGCAAGGTTTTTTAAATGCTAATTCCTAACTATAACGTGTGTGAAACCTTTGGTTTTTTCAGTGAATTTGCAAGGTTTTTTAAATGCTAATTCCTAACTATAACGTGTGTGAAACCTTTGGTTTTTTCAGTGAATTTGTACGTTTTTTTAAATGCTAATTTTTGAATTATTAAATTGATTTTATTTTTTTATAATAAAAATAAAATTACTATGTATTCATTTATATATTATCTGTATCCTTTTCTTTGTTTTTGCTCTTTTTTTAAAATTTCAATTAGGATAAAGTTGAACAGTTTATTTAATTTTTGCACCTCGGGTTATATGCTTAATAAAACAACACTTCTTATTGGTTATCATTACTTTCAGTTTCTGATTGTTTCAACACCACACCCAATACCCTCATGGCAAGTCATGTGATCATGATTCATCACTTTTGATTGGTTTGAAGTACTTTCAGTTCCAGATTCTTCCCAAACCACACCTACTCCCCTCATTATTAGTTCTGATTCCTTTGGAGAAGGAGCTATTCTGTTGTTGAGAGACAATGGCTGAACAGCAACCATCTTCAGACAGTGACCAGGACACTCTTGAGAGGCAGAGGAGCAGGAAGCAGAAAGACAGCTTTATATGGCAGTTTTTCACTTTTCCAGAGGGACAAAAAAAGGTAAATGCACCTAAAGTGACTTGTGTACTTTGTCAAAAAGTCTTGTCACGTGGGAATCCTAACAAGAAGTATTCTTTTAGCATTCACACTATGTTGAGGCATGTTGACAAAATGCATCCAGTGACTTTTCGTCGAGCTTCTGGAGCAAACCCTCCACCTGCTCAGCCGACGACATCTGCAGCAGCTCAGCCGAGCACATCTTCGGCAGCTCAGGCGAGCACTTCTTCTGCAGTGGTGCCTTTGCCTTCTTCCACACCTCTTTTTGGACCACCTTGTTTTGCGAGTTTGTCCACACGCTGCACTGTTTGCGGTCGACTTATTTCTGTGGGTGAGACCAGTCTTGATCTCATTAAGAGAAAATTTGATGCGCATGAGTGCAGTAGGCCATAGATGTTTTTTCTTTTTTTTCGTTTTTCTCTTCCTGTTTCCCTCCAGTAACTCAAGGGCTCTTTTAGGAGCCACTTATAAACTAAACCCTCTACATTTTTTGGGGGATTTATTTTTTTTATTTTTTTGGGGGGTGCGCGCACCCTGCGCGCACCCAAGGATGTTTTAAAAAAAAAAAAAAATTCTTTTTAAATTTAATGTACAAAGAGAGGTGAAGAAATGGAAGCATGAAAAGGGAGGATTGAGAAATACAAATATTTTTCACTTATTTAAAAAAAAAAAAAAATTATTTTGAAAACATTTTTTTTTAGTATTTTGCAAGGGAACAGAATTTATTTTTTTATTTTTTCTTTTAGTTCTGCAAAAAAAGGAAAAAAGTATTAATATTCAATTATACATTACAAAAAGCATTACTTGTTTTTACATATTTTACAAAGCAATTTTTTGCCCTTTTTTGCTGTTTTCAGAATTTTTTAATTTTCACTTAAAATAGTGAAAACAGTTGTATTCATCATTTAACAGCGGGCAAAAAAAAAACAATCTGTAAGATTGTTTAAAAAAAGCCCAAAAACTATCCTCACTAAAATATACCTTGTTAGAAATATTACATATATATTACAAGTACTTTTCTAGATGAATAAAAATTTTCTAGATAAACCATCTTTAAACCTTGTCGCAAAAGCACACATGCCAAAATAATTTCTGTCAAAGGACTCCACAATTGTTTTTATTACTTTTCCTTTAGGCCAAATAGTAATTTCAAAATTCTTTTTAAGTGATATCTTCAATTATAATCCTTTAAAATTTCTTCAGATGCAGTTTTTAGTTTTCAAAATTTAGGTTTCAGAAAAATTAAGTATGAATTGGGTAAATCATAAGGCAAACGTTACTTGAAAATCAATTGGGAATCATTACACAGTGTCCAGCCTTTTTCACATTTAAGATAAACTGTGTAATGTCCAGAAGTTACAGTAGGTTCTTCATGAAAAATTATTGCAACTGTAACAAAAGTTTTTTCAGAAATTGATAATTGTTGTCCTGTAAACTTCTTTATTAAAGTATCCAATTTTGAACCATCAGCTCTACAACGTTGCATCATTAAAATTACATACTGACCACATTTCTGTAAAAATAACGTGGAAAACATGTCAGATTTAGATTCAGAACATTCCATGTTGTGATTGGCATCTTTAACTAATTTACTAAAAGTCACTGATTTACTTTGTGGTAATGGTAAAAATATGAACCTTTCTGAATCAACATTACTACTACATGTGTTCATACAGTTTTCACAGCAATGTTCCCATTTGTAACAGACACCAAATAAGTTTTCTACTTCTACTCCTTCATCTTCAAGTACACTCAAAATATATATTAAGAATTCCTGTGCATCTTGCTGGACATTTTCTTTAAACTGTGTAGAACCACAACATACATCTAAAAGATTTCTAACATCAGTTGCACTTTCTATTTCAGTTTTATCAGTACTCAGCTTCTCAAAAAGGAGACTCAGCAGAGAACACAATCTTTTTCCATGATTTACTATTATCTGTTCTAGCAACTTTTCAAGATAAAATACAACATTCAGCACTACATTTGCATAGCAGTTGACACCAGAGCTATTTTCAAAATGGCAACCAACAACCTCTTCAACACTGTCCTTTTTCTTTTTCCTTGCTATCACATCACTGTCTTTTTTTTTTGTTCTGTTCATCCACATTACAGATATTTTCAAATTTCCTTTTCCGAGAAACAACATGTTTTTCAATCACAGGATACTGTCCTAAATGAGGAGCATAGGTTCTTCTTAATCTATTATACTCCTTTACACAGTTTGTATCACCACTAACTTTTGAGTCATCAAAGTCTATCATAAATAAACCAGATAATGTTTTTACTCGTGACAGAGCAACATATGCCATACCTTCTTTGAACACAGTAGAACCAATGTTTACAAAAGCACTATCTACAGTCAATCCTTGAGACTTGTGAATAGTTACAGCATATGCTAGAGAAAATGGAAACTGCTTTCTACGCACATATAAGTCTTTCACAAGCATGAAACGAACTGAACAACGACAAATGTCTTTAACTTCTTCTATCTGATCAAATTTTATTTTTAAACATTCAATTCCTTCTTTTTTCTGATAATTAATGAAACCCACAACTCTTCCCATAGCTCCATTCACTAAACCTTTTTCTACATCCAAATTTCTCCTTAAAATCACTCGACAATTCATGCAAACATATAGATTTTTTTCTAATCCAGCTGTTTTGGAAATGTTCTTCTCTAGTGAATCCAATTTATTTTTCAGTTTGCCTGTTAATGTAAAAGTAATTCTTTGATGCTGAATTTTGTACTTTGCTTCCATTTTCTTAATCTCTTCGTTTTCCAATTTCAAAAGTTCTTCATTGAATATTGAGCACTCACGTAGTGTTGGCATTAAGCAGATTACAGTATTTTTTTCAGCAATGTTCTTGTATATTTTCTCTGCAACTATTTCTTCATTTGGAAATAAATTATGTAGCATCCTACTCTGTAATGCTTTTTTGCCAACTTCTGTGAGTAGTCCAATTCTGATATCTTTCAGAATACAAGCATAATCTTTGTCGTTTGCTTGTCTCATATTGGTAGTGAGTTCTTTGTACTCAAAGAACGACCAAATATTCGCATTACCAATGCTTCCTAATGACTTCTTCGTGTCTTCATGTGTCACAGTATAAAACACTGGTTGTCCTTTAACTGGAGTGAGCTGTAAAAGATCTCCAAAAACTATGACGTGTTTACCTCCAAATAACACGTCATAGTCTCTCTTAAGAATTTGTTGCATTCTTAAATGCACAAAGGCAAGCATTAAGTTTGAAACCATGCTCACCTCATCAATAATGAGTACTTGCATCTTCTTCAACACTCTTGAAACTTCGAAGCATGCTTCTCCAGTTATCTTGTGGTATTCTATTTTGTTCTCATGCTCCACTGGTAACATTAGCAAGCGATGTAAGGAAATTCCTTTTATGTTATAGGCTGCTAACCCAGTTGGAGCAGTTACCACACAAGACAAATTTGAAGCTGTTTTTTGCTGTAGGTAGCTTCTGATGACTTTTATTAAGAAACTTTTACCAGTTCCAGCTTGTCCACTCACATACATCCTGATTGGTTCAAATGATGTGCATGAGCACTGTTTTTTTTCATGTAGTAATCCATGATCAATTCTTTTGGTGACTTCTTCATAAATTTGTTTTTGTTCTTCATTCAGTTGTTGTTCCAGATTTAGTAAGTCGATTGAATCTTTCTGTGCTTGATTCATAGCCGTTTCTACTTCAGTCATGGCTACTGCAGCTTCATTTTCTACAATTGGTTGTCCTAGGGGATCTTGACTAAGTGTTCCTGAACTTTGGCTGTCTTGAGAACTGTCTCTAGCTACTTCAGCTGCAATTTTTGCTTCCTGTTCATTTTCTTCATTTAACATTTGGACATAAGTTGTGAAAGTACTGCATTCAATGCTGTCTTTGCTAGCATTGAAGGAATCTTCATAACTCTGGAATTCTCCAAGTAGTTCGTACTCTGAACGCCATGGTTTAAACAGCTGCAAAAGTGCCAAGTAGTAAAATTCCTTTTTGTCAGTAGTGTCGCAACTCAGCTTCCTGTGATTTATCAAACTTCCTTTTGTTTGCTTCACCAAACATCCTTCCTCACCAATGACTTTATATTTTCCATTGTTGATGTCTTCTGTGGCTTTCCGTGAAAAAATGTAGTTCTGCAGCACTTCATAGAGACACATGTTCTCAAGATGATGACTTCTTTTTGGGTAATATGTGTCCAACATGTTTGTTTTCAAAATATCTGTACTTTCTGGGTCATTCTCGGCCAAATATTCAATTTCTCCAACAGATTTCAGTACCCGATTTCTCATTCCTGCAAGGCCTAAGCTTACCCAAATTCTTCTTCTGGATTTCGAGTAAAGACTTGCAGATGATAACCTATCTGAGCATTCGTAGGATCCAATTTCTCGATGCGATAACATCTTTAAACTGAAACTGTACAGCTTCTTACTGACAGTCTTCTCGTGAGAAATCTCTTCCCACATTTCCTTCAATTCTGTTTTCTCAGATTTAGTGATGTAAGATGTGACATACCGAGCAACAGCAATAGAATTGTCTGCCACATACTGAATATCCATGTTAGCATTCCACATGGATAAAATGACTGGGTTGAAGTCATTTATAAATTTTTACTCTTCTTTTCTTCTTAGGTTGTATGTATTTTTGGGAGATTTTCTGGTTATAGTATGTCGCACAGCTGACATAAAACTGTTGACTCTTCCTTTTGAAAGAACAGGTCTAGGAAATCCAAATCGACACTTTGTGTAGAATTTATCTTTAGTCTTGTACTTCCGTCGACAGTATTTTCCACACCGATGACTTTGGAAACGTAAAACTTGCTCTTTTAACTTTTTCTCCTCTGTGCTTTTAGGTATAGCACATGTTGCATATTCTTCAATGAAAGATAACACTGCTTCATCAGCATCTGTTCCAAATTTTGGGGCAGCCTTGATCCACAACAGCATATGAATATGAGGAGCACCTCTTGCTTGGTACTCTTTTCTCCAAAAGAAATCCACTACTTCTCCAAGAGGTGGATTTTTTTTATTGCAGATGAAGGACATCATAGCCTCAAATCTATGATTGAAATATCTGCAAACATTAACCGGATCCAATGAGCACAGTTCTCCTGCTGTCTTGTATTCAATGTTTTTAATGTTTGAATTTGCCTCTCGTAGAAAATCCAATAAATCATCCCAAGCGTACTCGGCACAGCTTAGGGTTGCAAACCATGTAGGAGTTCCTAAATTCCTTAACATGCATTTCAATTCTCCATGGCGTCGGTACCAATATTCATTTGTCCCACGCTGACAAGCCATCAGATTGATCAGTTGTGTTTCCAAATGATCATCTCGGTGCTGCACTTTCTCCATAAAATCCTTAGCAGACACATTATGTAGATGTACTCGACTTTTTAAAATGAGATTTACTGCATAAGATAATGCAGACAAGTCGCTTTCAAATAAAAGATGAAACAAATAAGGAATACTTTGACGAAATCTTGAATCTTCAGCATATAGTCTTGTAGTCCGATACTCAGAAGCTGGAATCTGTTCTGGGCGTTCATCGTATCGTCCACCTTTTCCTGTAGGAAACAGCTGAGGAAAACATTGAGCTTCCAAGCTCTTCTCCCATACACTCACGGGAGTTCCTTTTGCTTTCTTCATCTGAAACAGATCAATAGTGTCTCCCATAACTTCTTTTGAATGAAGAGGATGTATGCTAAAATGTTCATAAATTTCTTCTTCCTTTGACTTGTCCACTTTTTCAATTTGTCCAGTTGGTGTTTCTGTGTCTTCTTGTAAATCTTCTTCTTCTTCATCTATATAAATTGATTCATACCATTTATTATTCCTTTTCAAATATAAATTTGCTCTTTGTACTTTCCGTACATCTACCAGCTCCTGCCAAATCTTCTTATTCTTTGTAGGTACACCATTAACCAGAATAACTAATGGTTCAGTTTCCAAAGTATCTGCATCAATAGTTTCCATATTTTTTTTCAAATCCAAGGGCAAATACACCACTCTTCCTTTTAAACCTCTCAGTAAATCTGAAGGAGGTAATTTACCAGTTTTGGGCTCCATACGTACTATGGTCTGGAATGGATGAACACATTGAATGAGTATAGACTCATATGTATTTAAATCAGAAAGTTCGGCAGGAATAGCATCCAATTCTAAATTATTACGTATAGCTCTGGTCGGCATTCTATTTTCTTCTAACTTGTTATAACAGTATTTACAAATACGCTGATCTTCACCCAATTCAAAACAATTTTCCAGAAATATATATGTTGCAAAATCCTTCCACTTATAATTATCTTCATTATCACTTTTTTTATACAGATCAACATTCCTTGTTTGAATTTTATAATGGCTTCTGCGGCAACAAATACAAATAATATTTGGTCTTTCATTAGAGATGATAGTAAATTTTGTCATTTCTTCCACAACATTTTTAGTAATAATGAGTTCTACATTCTGTTCCTCATTTTCCTCATTAACTGTGTCCTTTTCGGAGGAGGAGCCTAGCGCGCAACCAAGATGGCCGCGTAGGTGCGAGGCTCCCGAGGACCTCCGCGACCTCCTGCATAAATCCTGACCATATCCTGTCCTAGACGAGGGGACTGTGTTCGTGAGACCGAGCTGAGGTGCCACCCGTTTTCCGTTTCCAAATCGGACCTCGGACACCGGCGGGAGCATCGATTGAGGTTTGCGGCCTTCTCCACGCCGGCCCCCCGGATTGGAGTTGTGGGGCGATCCGGAGACAAAGTGAACAACAGCGGCGGGCGCGGCTGGGCGATTCGCGTACCCCGCACTTTCACTTTCGCTTTCGCGCCCTCCTTGCTGCTCAGCGAGGTAGGGTCGCGAGGCGGCCTGCGGTGGTGTGGCTTCATCGGGGTGCCCTGCCGGCCCGCCAGCTGTGATCCGCCCTTCGGAGCCGTGGTCGCCCTCCCCCGGGGCCCGTGAACTGGTTTGTCAGCCCCTTTCAAGGAGATTGGCACGACTTGGGGACTGGAGCCATGTCCACGAAACAAGATGGCGACCGGGCAAAGGTGAAATCGACCCGCCGTGGCGCAGCCCCTCAGTCTAACAGCATGGATCGCTACACCCTCCAGAAGGGCTCTCCAGAGGCGCCGCGTAGGTCCCCTGTTGGCCCGACTGATGCTCCTGCTCTGCCCGCGGATCTGACCCTCCAGGACGTCATGGGCGCCATCGCCGAGATGAAGGCCTCAGTTGACCAGCGCTTTGACACTCTGGCGCAAAAGATTGACTCGGTCCTCGTGGATGTGGGCCTGGTGAGGGCCGATCTGTCCAAGACAAATGATCGGGTCGACTCTTTGGCCCACACCACCTCGGGCCTCACAACGGACGTGGCGGCCCTCCAAAAGGAGGTGCGCCGACTGGGCCAGGCGAGCGCCCTGATGGATCGTCGACTGGAAGATTCCGAGGGTCGGGCCCGGAGGAACAATGTTCGCATTGTCGGGGTGCCGGAGGGACGTGAGGAGGAGGCGGCGGATCTGTTTGTGGAGGACCTGATCCTCACCCGTCTCCAGCCCCGGGGGCTGAGTAAACTCTTTGCAGTGGAACCGGAGGGAGACCTAAGGTCGGAGCCCCTCCGAGGCCTCTCATTGCCCGGATCTTCAACTTTCGGGACAGAGACGCTATCCTGCAGACTTCTAGGCAACAAGGACCGGTCAGACTCGACAATATGGACGTCAACTTCTATCCTGATTTTACTCCGGCGGTCCAGAAGCAGAGACTGAGTTTTCTCGGAGTCAAACGTCGCCTACGGGACCTGAACCTCAAGTATGCGATGCTTTTTCCAGCGAAGTTGAGGGTAGAGGTGGATGGCCGCACGCACTTTTTTGATCGTCCCGAGGCGGCCGGGGACTGGTTGGACACTTTGCCCGGGGATCGGGGCCGGGGGGGTGGGGGGGGGCGCGGTTGGTGGGGAGGGCTTGCCGGATCAGGACTGAGGGACTAATAGTAGGCCTTGCTCTGGACAACATTATTGTCATCATCGACTGATTGTGTACGTTCCCCTCCCGTGGAGGTCGTACGGGGTCTCTTGGGGGCTTTCCCTCCTCCTCTGGGGGACTAGTTAGTGTTTTCATCTATGGGGCGACAGGCACACTGCACTTTGGGGGGGCTGTTTGGGCTCATGCAGGGGTGCAGGGAGGGGGGAGTTCTGTTGGGACGGGTGGGTTGGGGTGGGGTGTTGTTCGTTTTTACCGCAAGGCAAACCCTTTACTGTATTGGTGTTTTTGAGGTGCTCTCGGGGGGACGAATGATGGCTTCTATATGTGATGGGGGGTAGGGATTTGACTTTGTTGTCTTGGAACGTTAATGGACTGGGGGATAGGATTAAGCGAGGTGTGGTCCTGCAGTATCTGAAACGAATTTCGCCAGATGTGGTCTTTCTGCAGGAGACACACCTTATTGGTAATTCCTTTTGTGCCATGAATCGGCGTGGCTATCGTTTGGTGGCCCACTCGGGCTTCACGACTGGCTCGCGGGGGGTGGGCATCATGGTTAAGAACTCGCTCCCGCTGGAAATAGATGAGGTGAGCCATGATGAGAGGGGACGCTACACTGCCTTGGTGGGGAGAATGGAGGGCAAAGTGGTTGTCTTTGTTTCAGTGTATGTCCCACCGGGGCTACAGTCCACCACTTTTGCGGACCTAGGGCGCCTCCTCCTTGACCTTCCGGGGGGGCTTCTGGTGGTTGGGGGGGATTTCAATGCGGTGGTTTCTGGGACTATGGATCGTCACCCCCCTAGGGACCTCCCCCGGGCGCAGGCGTGGCTGTCCGGCCTCTTAGATACATTGGGATTGGTGGACTGCTGGCGCTTAAAACATCCCACGCAGCTGCAATACACCTTCCATTCGGGTGCCCATGGTAGCCTCTCACGGCTTGACTATATCCTTGTCCCTGCGGCCTATGCTGGGAGGGTGGGAGAGGTGCGCCATCTGGCGCGGGGTATTTCAGATCACTCCCCGCTCCTGTTGCACTTTGGTGTCCTCCCGAGGGGGGAGGGTAGGGTAGCTCCAATCAATGCCTGGTACCTGCGCGACCCCACTATTCGTGCTGACCTGATTAAATCCTTGCAGCGGTATTTTGAGGAGAATGTGGGGTCTGTCCCTTCGGCCATCTCCCTCTGGGAGGCCTTCAAGACAGTTATTAGGGGGGAGGCCCTCTCCTTCATATCCCATGCCCGGAGGCGCGAGCAGGAGGAGGTGACCCGAGTGGAGGCCGAAATTACTGAACTAGAGGGTGATTTGGGGAGTGGGGTGACGAATGCTGCACTGCATGTTCTACACCTTAAGCAAGCGGCCTATAGGGCCCTCGTCACGGAGGCAGCCAGGGGCCTCAGTAGAGAGCAACAGGGGCGACTGTATGATGTGGGTGATAAGGCTGGTAAATTGATTGCGTGGTTGGATAAAAAGGAGAGAGCGAGTCGTGTGGTTCCGCTGATTGAGAGGATGGATGGTGTACGTGTCACCGAGCCAGAAGACATTGTCTCTTGCTTCGCGGATTATTTCCGCGAGGTGTATTCCCCGGTTTCTCCCTGCTCGGAGGCGGATTCTCATGCCCTGCTTCGAGATATCGCGCTGCCCTCCCTTTCGGTGGAGGACAGGGAGTCGTTGGATGCTGCTCCCACCTCGGACGAAATTGCCCTCGCTATACGCTCGGTCGCATCTGGCAAGGCCATGGGCCCGAACGGCATCCCTATCGAGTTGTATAAGCTGCGACCGGACGTACTGGCACCCCACCTCCGTGCGATGTTCCTGGCGGCCCACTCGCGGGGCTCCCTCCCGCCGGACCAACGTCTGGCTACAATCGTGGTGATCCACAAGGAGGGGAAACCCCGAGACCGGGTTACCTCCTATCGGCCTATCTCGCTCTTGAATGCGGAGCCCAAAATCCTTGCCAAGGTGCTCGCCAACCGACTGGTCGGCGTGGTGGGCGATTTGGTCCACCAAGACCAGTCTGGCTTTATCCCCCATCGCAACACGGCCCTCAATCTGCGGCGCTTGCAACGGGGTGCTCGCACGTGTTCCGTTTGTGCGGGAGCCGGCCATCTTGGCGTCCTTAGACGCCACCATGGCGTTTGACACGCTCGAATGGCCATACATTTGGGCGATGCTGGCGAAATTTGGATTTGGACCGGGATTCATCAGCTGGGTTAAATTGTTGTACTCGGGCCCGTTAGCACAGGTGGTAGTGAATGGGCGAGTCTCGGCCCCGTTCGCGCTGGGACGGGGCACGCGACAGGGTTGCCCCTTGTCGCCGCTCCTGTTTGCATTGGCCTTGGAACCCCTGGCGGAGTGGCTGCGGTGGCACCCTTCCATCCGTGGTCTCCGTTGGACCCCCGAGTATGAGGACCGCGTGTCCCTCTACGCTGACGATATCCTTTTGTACCTAGCCTCCCCGCCTGGTTGATGTCCTGCGCTCCTTTGGCCGTAACTCAGGCCTTGTCATCAACTGGGCTAAATCATGTGTCTATGTGCTTTCCGGGGAGGCTCCCGTCCTCCCGCGGGGATGTCCGATCCAGATTGCCTCGCAGGGGTTTCGGTACCTGGGTGTCTATATCACGTTGGACCCGGAGGCCCGCTACGAGCGAAACTTGCTTCCCCCCCTCCAGCGCCTGAAGGAGGAGGTCGCGCGCTGGCAGCGCCTGCCGCTTTCGCCGCTCGGCCGGGCGGCATTGTTTAAGATGATGTCGTTGCCGCGCTTCCTGTACGCTCTCCAGAACACTATGGACCTAGTCCCGGCGCGCTACTTCCGTGAGGTGGAGAGTCTGCAGCGCCGCCTGTTCTGGGACGGGAGGCCGCGTATAGCCCTGGCGAAGTTGACGCTCCCGTGGTATGACGGGGGGATTGCCCTCCCGGACATTAAGCGGTATTACTGGGCCTCCCAGCTAGCTGCAATTAATCACGGCCTCTATGGGCCCGCCTTGAACCCGGCATTTGAAATGGACAAGATGCTCCTGCCCGGTGGCGACTACAATCGAGCGCTCTTCTCTGGCGCGCCGGATCCCCGCTTGACGGGGCCCACGCGTGTCATGGTGCGGGTGTGGCACGCGGCCAATGCAGCTATGGGGTGGAAGGACCGTTTGACCCGGGCGTCGCCGTTGTATGCGCCTCAGCGGTTGGGCTCCCTGTGGACCTCGAAGGGTTTCGAGAAGTGGGACACGATCGGCATCAGTAAAGTGGGGGACCTCGGGACGAGAGGGGGATTTAAAACATTCGAGACGCTGCAGACGGAGTATCAGCTGCAGGGCAGTGAATACTTTCGGTACTTGCAGGTCCGTCATGCGCTGGGCTCCGTCTTCCCAGACGTCGCCTCCATCCCGGAGTCTTCCCCCCTGGAGGATAGAGTGCTGGATGGCCACGTTCCGGATGGCACGATCTCCCTCATTTACAAAAAATTGATTAATGACCGCTCGGGCCTGCTGACCGGCCTCCGTGAGGCTTGGGTTGCCGACGGGCTGGAGTTGGACGACGAAGACTGGATTTCCGCGGTGGCCTCTCCGAAGGAGGTGGCCATACCGGCTCGCCTTCGCTTCGTCCAGCTTAAGATACTCCACCGGGTTTACGTGACGGGGCCAAGGCTTCTGCGTATGGGTTATGCCGAGGATGGGTTGTGTAAGCGTGGGTGTGGTGCTTTGGCGACTTTTTTGCATATTTTGTGGGAATGCCCGAAGGTGGAGCGATTCTGGCGTGGTGTGCACGAGGTCCTGCGTCTGGTTACGCATGTCGCGCTGTTGCCTGAAGCGAGGAGATGCTTGCTGAATGTGTGGGAACCAACTGATTACTCGGTTCCGCAGACGCGATGGGTGACTCTGGGATGTATGATTGCTAAGCGTGACATCGCTCAACTGTGGGGATCCCCGCGGCCCCCGGCGGTGTCGGCCTGGAAAGAACATATGGATTGGTGCATGTTCCGAGAAAAGGTGGTGTATGTGGCGAGGGGCAAGCCTGGGGCGTGGGTGAAAATATGGGGCCCCTGGAACGCCTACCGCGGGGGTATTTGCGAGCCACCACTGCTGCCTGCTGCCTCACCGGCTCCGTCCCCCTAGTTGACCCCCTCCCCCAGCCCCGGGCACAGAGTTCCCCCAGTCCTGGACTTGTTTCCCTTCCCCCTCTTTAGACTCCTGTGTATGGTTGGGGTCCCTCACTTGAGGAGCACGTGTGGTTACCTTCGACTGCGGGTTGCCTTGCGGGTGTGGTTTTTCTATGTTGTTGTGTTTGTATAAAATGAAACCGTATTGTGGGCGTAGAGTCATGTGGCCCACGTTGTTGATGCCTCCTGCATTACTTCTTTGCAACGCCAAGTGCCCTTTTGTAAGTTTGTCAGATGCTCCTGTCACTCTAGCGGCCGGCCGGAAGGTTGTAGGCCCATACTTGTATATACTTGAGATTGCAATAAACGGTTTCAACCAAAAAAAAAAAAAACTGTTTCCTTTTCTGCACTTTCTTGTTCTGGACCAAAGTAACAAAACTGAATCTCATGAGTAACCTTCACTACATCTGATACAGATCCACGGAACAGAGCATTATTCAACTCATTCAACTTTAATGCTGGACTTTTAGCAAAATACAATGTTCTCACAAACTTTCTCATTTCAGTATGATGAACAGCCAGCATCCTAAAATGATGAAAAACACTTTTACACACTTTTCTAGATAGACAAGCCAGAGAATGTCCTTGCAAACCAGTATTCTCTCTCACTCTGCATGGATCTAGTGTTTGAAGCACCTTCATCTTCTGTTTTACACTCTTTTTACTATATTCTCTTAGAAAGTCACGTAATGTATCAATAGATTCCTGACGCACAGTACAAATACTACTACAGTTCCAAGTGTACACTGGGGCTTTTGGACGTCTCCCCATAGCCTCAGCAGCCATTACTTCTTCCTCATTTCTTGGGACCATTTTCTCTTTTTCCATCACACAATCATCCTTAACTTCATATGCTCTACCATTGGTGTCAACTGCATGCAACAAACTATTACTTTGAAGATAGCTCTCTTCATTAAAAAATGGTTCAGTATTTGAACTGTGCTTCCATTCTCCCAAGAACACTTTACAAAAGTTACTTTTTTTCACTTCTCTTTTCCTTTTGCTTTGTGACTTCATTGCATTGACTAATTTATCTAATCTACGCATCCTATTCAAAATTAGAATAAAAAGTTTTCTTTTTATTTCCAAAGCCTTACTTACAATATTTTCTATAAATTTTTTTTTCTTAATAAATTTGGTTTTTTTCTTATATTTTTTCACATCCTTTAGCAAATTTAACATCACTCTTCTCTGAAACATTTTTCGACGAATGTTTTTAAAATCTAATTTTCGTGTTAAATCATTTTTACATACTTCTGATTGTACATTAGCTTTTGTTTTTTGCTGTTGACTCTGTTGTTGCTTTGTACATAAAACACTGTGGGCCTTATGTAGGTGGGCTGGCATTTACCACTTCATAAATACCGAATCATACCGATTCGGTATTTATGAAGTGGTAAATACAATGTAGGTAATGAGTCGGTAAATATTACCGAATCGGAAAAATTCGGTAATTACCGAATCGGTATTTACCGATTCGGTAATGAGGCATACCTTCCCATGATGGGAAGGTATGCCTCATTACCGAATCGGTAAATACCGATTCGGTAATGGGGGAGCACATGCAAGGGTGGCAGGGTGTCACATTGACACCCTGTTGCACCCCTGATTCGGCCATGTGTGCACATGTGGCGCACATACATGCCCTAAGGGCATGTATGTCTGCCACATTGCACACTTAAACGTGCACAAAAATGCTTTTTTGCAGCTATTCGTTATTTACCACCAACTATTAGTTGGTGGTAAATAACGAATCCACCCAACACCCACACACTCCCTCTACATCTCATTTCATGATTCGGTATTTACCGAATCGGTAAATTTACCGAATCGGTAATATTACCGATTCGGTAATTTTACCGATTCGGTAAATACCGAATCATGAAATTCTCCCCCTACATCTCAAAAGCCAAAATACCGGTCGGTAACGGTATAATTACCGAAAATCGGCCGTTACCGACCGCTATTTGGCTTCCTACATGAGGCCCTGTTTGTTTTACATTTATTTTTGCTATTTTTTTGTTTTTTGAAGATCTTTTTAAAGAAATCTCTACTCTGCTTACCAGTAGACTTTTTCTTTTTGCCATCACCAGCTTCTCCTCCTATTTTTTTTTTCCCAGTTTTGTCCAGATATACTTGTTGTTGCTTTTCTTTCCTCTTTCTTGCCCTTAAAGGCATTTTTTTATTTTTTCACTGTTGCTCAGCAATACCTGCAAGAAAAAAAATCTTTTTTGTAATTATAATTCATTAAAATATTTTTTAAGCTTTTCATTAATTTCAAATGTTTTACCATTTGCCTCTCATTTGTGATTTACTAATTTGTGCAGAGTGCTAACCACCACAGTTGAAAAAAAACAAGCTGTCCCTTTCCTGCAAGTGCATGTTTTACAGAATAACTGCAACACAGATTACATCTCTGGCCACAATTCCTGTGCGCACACAGCCTCATGGTGTGCTTCTAAGCAGAAAACAGAATTTGATTTGCAAATTCAAAGCACATTTACTACTGTGGTAGAGCAAGTGATAATTACTGTTACAGCCTGAAACATTTTCCTTGTAGATCACAGAGGCAGAAAAGAGCACGTGTCCTATCAGCTACTTCATACCATGAGCATCTGCAACCTGGGTGAGTGATTAGACTAGAGCAAAGAAAATGAGGCCTTGATGATGTTTTTATGTGTTTCCGTTACACACTGCTATCTGAAACATCACACAGAACTGAGTACTACACATGGGTGTGTTGGAGAAGCTGCTGCGTGTGTGTCAAGAGTGTGTTTCTTGAGACTGTGTATTCTCTGGTGCAAGAGAGATGAACAAGGAGACTTGTTCCTTGTCCCTTTCCTGGGACTGCAATTCTTACTGAACAACAACTTCATAAATTAAATCTCTGCCCACAATTCCTGTGTGCACACAAACTCATATTGTCATTTTAGGCACATAACACAGGCTGCCCCTTTCCTGGGACTGCATTTCTTTCAGAACAACAACTTCACAAATTAAATCTCTGCCCACATTTCCTGTATACACACAGACTCATGCTATCTTCTTTGGAACAAAACAGTGTTCCTGAATAGTACCAAATTACTGTCACAGCCTGACACATTTTCCTTATCATTTACAGAGGCAGAAAACAGCACATGTCCTAACAGCTCCTTGAGACCATGACCATGTGTTACAGGGTGAGTGATTATACTAGAGCAAAGAAAATGAGGCCTTGGTGACGTTGAATGTGTTTGCATTACACAGTGCTATCTGAAACATCACACAGAGCTGAGTACTACACATGAGAGTGTTGGACAAGCTGCTGCGTGTGTGCCAACAGTGTGTTTCTGGAGACTGTGTATTGTCTGGTGCAAGACAAATGAGCAAAGAGACTTCAAAACTGCATGAAGACTGCTGGGATGTATGTAACAGTGCATGTGTGCGAAAGGTTACTTTCAGTTTTGTACATATGGCAACTACCTGTGCCTTTGCTATTTAGAAAGAGAAATCTACCCTGTTGGTTTCAAATGTTTTAGCTTTTGCCTCTCATTTGCGATTAAGTGATTTCTGCTGAGTGCTAACCACCACATTTGAAGAAAACAAGCTGTCCCTTTCCTGCAAGTGCATGTTTTACAGAACAACTGCAACACAAATTACATCTCTGGCCACAATTCCTATATGCACACAGCCTCATAGAGTGCTTCTAAGCAGAAAACAGAATTTGATTTGCAATTTCAAAGCACATTTACTACTATGGTAGAGCAAGTGATAATTAGTGTTACAGCCTGACACATTTTCCTTGTAGATTACAGAGGCAGAAAAGAGCACATGTCCTAACAGCTACTTCATACCATGAGCATGTGCAACCTGGGTGAGTGACTACACTAGAGCAAAGGAAATGAGCCTTGGTGACGTTGAATGTGTTTGCGTTACACAGTGCTATCTGAAACAGCACATAGAGCTGAGTACTACGCATGGGAGTGTTGGAGAAGCTGCTGCGTGTGTGCCAAGAGTGTGTTTCTGGAGACTGTGTATTGTCTGGTGCAAGACAGATGAGCAAAGAGACTTCAAAACTGCATGAAGACTGCTGGGATGTATGTAACAGTGCATGTGTGCGAAAGGTTACTTTCAGTTTTCTACATATGGCAACTACCTGTGCCTTTGCTATTTAGAAAGAGAAATCTACCCTGTTGGTTTCAAATGTTTTAGCTTTTGCCTCTCATTTGCGATTAAGTGATTTCTGCTGAGTGCTAACCACCACATTTGAAGAAAACAAGCTGTCCCTTTCCTGCAAGTGCATGTTTAACAGAACAACTGCAACACAAATTACATCTCTGGCCACAATTCCTATATGCACACAGCCTCATAGAGTGCTTCTAAGCAGAAAACAGAATTTGATTTGCAATTTCAAAGCACATTTACTACTATGGTAGAGCAAGTGATAATTAGTGTTACAGCCTGCCACATTTTCCTTGTAGATCACAGAGGCAGAAAAGAGCACATGTCCTAACAGCTCCTTGAGACCATGAGCATGTGCATTCTGGGTGAGTGACTACACTAGAGCAAAGGAAATGAGCCTTATTGACGTTGAATGTGTTTACGTTACACATTGCTATCTGAAACACCACACAGACCTGAGTACTACACTTGGGAGTGTGGGAGAAGCTGCTGCATGTGTGCCAAGAGTGTGTTTCTGGAGACTGTGTATTGTCTGGTGCATGACAGATGAGCAAAGAGACTTCCAAAACTGCATGAAGACTGCTGGGATGTATGTAACAGTGCATGTGTGCTAAGGGTTATTTTCAGTTTTGAACATATGGCAACTACCTGTGCCTTTGCTATTTTGAAAGGGAAATCTACCCTGTTGATTTCAAATGTTTTAGCTTTTGCCTCTCATTTGCAATTAACTGATTTCTGCTGACTGCTAACCACCACATTTGAAGAAAACAAGCTGTCCCTTTCCTGCAAGTGCATGTTTTACAAAACAACTGCAACACCAAATACATCTCTGACCACAATTCCTATATTCACACAGACTCATGCTGTGTTGGTAGGCACAAAACACAGGCTGCCCCTTTCCTGGTTCTGCAATCCTTACAGAACAACAACTTCACAAATTAAATCTCAGACAACAATTCCTATATACACACAGACTCATGCTGTGTTGGTAGGCACAAAACACAGGCTGCCCCTTTCCTGGGTCACCAATTCTTACAGAACTAATGCTAATTTCAAATGTTTTTGCCATTTTTTTCTCTTTTCTTTCAAAGTGATTTCTGCTAAATCCTAACCATCACAATTAAAAACAAGCTGTCCTTTCCTTTCAACTTCAAGTCTTATTTTTCAACAGCAACGCAAATTAAATCTCTGTCAACAATTCTTCTCTGCACACAGACTCATGGTTTGATGGTAGGCACAAAACAGTATTCCTCATTCTTACCAGTACACATAAACTTATTGTGAAAACATACTCCATAATATCTTACAAGTTCAAAACAGTTAAATATCTCGCAAACCTCAAAATGTAAAACATAACTTTTGAAGAAGATTTACAATTCTAATTTTTATCTAAAAAATCACCACATACATCCCCTCTCAAACTCATAACTCACCTTTTAAAATAGTTAGTTGAGAAAGAAATGTGCCACTCAAACAGCAGACTATCAGAGTCAGAATATCCGAGCTCCACACCTCTCTCCTCTCTCCAGAACCAGTAAATGCCAATATTTCCCTCTCTTTTTTCACACATATACATGTTAATTTCAAATCTCAGTGCTTCCCACTTTTTTTCAAATGAAATCACACATTTCTATTGGTTGAAAACTTCAACCCCTTTCCAAATGTACCCTTCCCCCAACTTGTCTCCTGCCTGCTACCATAGCAACAGGTCATGGAACACTGCTGTGAGGAGTGAGGTCAGAAGTTCAGCAGACAATGTTTCATATCCAAAGAGCAAGAGTGCTTGACTTTTCAAACCTAACAGCAAATCCATAGTAATGTTCTTTGGTAACACATTTTTCTGAACCAATACAAAACATGCTTTTTAAAATTTAAATATACAGCCTAGTTTTTAGTGTAGAATGGTTTGAAACAGCCAATGAGTTCTTTTTAAATAAAATACTATGTGTGCCTCCATTTTTCAACTGTCTTTCATTTCATATTGCCTTTCTACTGAAAGACACCTCCTGAGTGCATCCAGATCTCCTTGGAAGATGTTCACAGTGTGGATTGTAGGTCACAGCTATGTCTGCTGGAGTGAAAAATTTGCAGAAAAAAGAGGTATGGTGAGAGACCTTGCTTTGCCAAATGTAGACATTAAATGGATTGGTCAGAGAGGGTTAAAGTGGCACCAATTAATGCCTTTGTTTAAAACCTTTCTACATCTCCCACAGCCTAACCTTATTATTGTGCACTGTGGTGGAAATGACCTAGGCACTTAAACTGGGGTAGGTCTGGAAATGCTTATTAAGGACACCTTTGTGCAATTGATGTCGCTTTTTCCACAAACTGCCTTTGTATATTCTAACATATGCCAAAGGCAAAAGTGGAACTGGTCCAACCAATTTTGTCCGCAGATTGACAAAGCAAGGAAGCACGTCAACAAATCTATTTCTGGTTTCCTCAGAGACTATGGTATGGGTTCTATATACCACAACAACTTGCGTTACAACATGCAAGACATTTATAGAGGAGATGGTGTAAAAGGCAACAGAGTCTTCCTCTTGAACTTTAGACTCTGCATCGGTACTTACTTGTAGGTACCGAAAAACACACAATAAACACAAGGGCTCTTTTTAGAGCCACCTTATATCTTTTCACTTAATTGCGAATTTTTATTATTTTTTTGTTTTTAAACATTTTTTGGGTGCGCGCTGGGTGCGCACACTCGGCGATTTAAAAAAAAATATATAAATCTTTTTTTTTGCCCTACAAGGTCCTACTGTCACCCCCCTACAATGCCTAGTGGGTCAATATCTCCCCACTCTGCCCCCTTTTCACGTTCTCCCCCTTTGTTTATCACCCCCTCTTTATGCGAGAGACAAAAAGGCGGCCGCCGATTCCTGATTTCCACCGATTCGAATGTTTACTGACATCTAACAACCAATCAGAAGTACGCTCGCGCATGCCAGGGTGCGCGCACAGGACTTGCTCAGTGTGCGCACGCTGCGCGCTTACAGATATATATATATTGATTTAAATGCTAATTTCTCGGGAAATACTGAACAGATTACACCAAACCTGCAAAAGGCACTTCATGGACCTTATGGCTACCTTTCTGCCAAATTTCACATAATTCTGTTCAGCCGTTCGGGCTGTAGCTGCGACTAAAGTCCCTATGGAAAAATGCATGGGGAAAACGCGTTTTGGGACCCCCCTTTTTTCTCAGCCCCCGCTTGACGAATCACCCCGAAACTTTCAGGGAAGGAGCTGACCGGAGCGCCCCATTAGTTTTGAAAATTTCGCGAGGATTCGTCAACCGGCGCCAAAGTTATTCAAAATAGAATTTTGAGATTTCCTATGGAAACACGGTCCTAACTATAACTACCTACTGGCGACCGCCAGTAGGTAATATATATATATATATATATATATATTACCTACTGGCGGTCGCCAGTAGGTAGTTATAGTTAGGACCACATTTCCATAGGAAATCCGCAACATTCTATTTTGAATAACTTTGGCGCCGGTTGACGAATCCTCGCGAATTTTTCAAAATAGGTGGGGCGCTACGCTCCGCTCCTACCCATGAAAGTCTCGGGGGGATTCGTCAAGCGGGGGTTGAGATAAAATGGGGGTCCCAAAACGCGTTTTTCCCATGCATTTTTCCATAGGACCTTTAGACACAGCTACAGCCCGAACGGCTGAACAGAATTACTTGAAATTTGGCAGAGAGGTAGTCCTCAGGTAAAGGAAGTGCCTTTTGTAGGTTTGGTGTAAATCTGTTCAGTAGATTCTGAGAAAATAGCCTTTAAATCAATATATATATCTGAGCCAGCGTACGGTGCGCTTACGGTGCGCTTACCGTACGCGTACGGTGGCGATTCTGATTGGCCCTTAGATCTTAGTAAACATTCAAATCGGTCGAAACCAGGAAGCGGCGGCCGCCATTTTCTCTCTCGCACTCTGACAGGGGGTTGAAAAACCAAGTGCAAAAACATGTAAAGGGGCTGTTTACACAGCTCCCAAGCACCTAGCCATGTCGAGGGAGTCCCCAACGATCCCCCAAGTGAAAAAAGGCAATTTTAATTTTTTCGAAAATTTCGCCGATTACGCTTACCGTACGCGTACGGTAAGAAATAATAAAAAATAAAAAAAATATCCACATTCTCCCCACCCCGTGTGCAAAAGGTGCCCGAAGTGCACCTTTTGTGCATGGCTTATTAGAGCTAAACAAAACATATATTTTACCTGTCACAACGATGCTCATCATATGTCCTCCATGTGCGCACGGTGCGCGAAGCGCATCGTGCGTTCATGGCCCATCTAGCGTAACGTGGGCACGTGGTGCGCGAAGCGCACCGCGTGCTCACTGTGCGCGCACGGAACGAACTGCGTTAAGTGGGCGCGCACGCCACAAATGGCGTAAAGTAACTTAGCATTTAAAAAAACGTACAAATTCACTGAAAAAACCATAGGTTTCACACACGTTATAGTTAGGAATTAGCATTTAAAAAACCTTGCAAATTCACTGAAAAAACCATAGGTTTCACACATGTTATAGTTAGCTGGACATTTTACTGATAAAAAACCAATGAAATTCCCCCGTTATAGTTACTGTAGGCAACTATAACTCACGCGACCGTAATCCTCTGCTGATGACATATGTGTCTTTATGAAAAAAAAATATTTGTAATATATGTATAGCTAAAATTTAATGGAAGAAGACATGGGCAAATAAGTGTCTAAATACAGTATTAACATCAGCAGAGGATTACGGTCGCGTGAGTTATAGTTGCCTACAGTAACTATAACGGGGGAATTTCATTGGTTTTTTATCAGTAAAATGTCCAGCTAACTATAACATGTGTGAAACCTATGGTTTTTTCAGTGAATTTATATATATATATATATATATATATATATATATATATATTCAGTAAGTGTAATAATGTGTAATATTGATGATGTATTTTGTATTTATAAAATGTTATACTGTAGGTGAAAAGTTTCATTTTGAATTTGATTTAATTAATTTGCATTTGTAAGTTTTTTTTACACCTTCACTAAGTTTGTTTAGATTTGAGTGGGAATAGTAAATGTCACCCCTTTCAGTGTCCAACACCTTCCCCAAGTTGGTTTATAATCGGGTGGGAATAGTAACTGTCACCCCTTTAGTGTCCAACACCTTCCCTAGGTTCATTTAGATTCGAGTAGGAATAGTAAATGTCACCCTTTTAGTGTCCAACACCTTCCCCTATTAGTTTAGATTGGAGTAGGAATAGTAAATGTCACCCCGTTAGTCTCCAAAACCTTCCCTACGTTTGTTTAGATTGTAGTAGGAATAGTAAATGTCTTCCCTTTAGTGTCCAAAACCTTTCCTACGTTTGTTTAGATCGGAGTAGGAATAGTACATTTCACCATTTTAGCGTCCCACAAATTCCCCAAGTTGGTTTAAATTGGAGTGGGAATCATAATTTTCAACATTTTAGTATCCAACACCTTCCCTGAGTTGTTTTAGATTGGAGTGGGAACAGTAAGTTTTACCCTTTTAGGGGCGGATGTTGTTTAGAAAGGCTCTGAATGGGATTCGGTATTTCAGAATCCGATTCGGAACTCTTGTTTCCGACCAAATTATACACATTGCCCAACGACCGATCACGATGCCCGGAAACCGTTTGGACTGTCTGATTCGGTTCCAAAAAGCATTTGGACAGGCCGAGCCTTTGCCAGTCGACTAGTACAGCTCCATGGACACGGTTTCCAAACGAGCGATTACAATGACTTATTCGGACAACCGTTCCAATTCGGTATGCCCCACACAAAACATCGGTCAGTATCTGTCTTTGGGGACCCATAGCAGGCCCCCCTTCACAGAGGTGTCCGGTTGGGGCCTGTGGGGGTCCCCAAGGGACCCCTCTTTCCAACCATGCACAATGTACCAGGCACCATGGGGTACCTGCCACAGGGTACAAGGTTTACCCTGACCAACCCTTCTTTAAATGGGAGGCTGTGTTCAGGTTTGGAACACAGGCTCCCATTGAAGTCAATGTGAGTCCGACCGAATGATGTTAGGAAGCATCGTAATCGGTCGGTCGGACTTGCACAACCCGATTCAGACGAAAACGATCCCAGAACCAATACGATTGAAACAGTTTCCGAATTATATCATAATCGGCCCCTTTATGTTCAATACCTTCCCAAATTAGTTTAGATTGGGGTGGGAATACTAATTGTCAGCCCTTTAGTGTCCAACTACATCTCGGAGTTGGTTTAGATTATAGTGGGAATAGTAAATGTAACCCCTTTTGTGTCCAAGGTTTTAGGATAGAGGGTGTGTAGGAATGATGTGTAAAAGGTGAGTATAGTGTTGTTTAAAAGTTTTTGGTATGTTTTGTTGGGTTTATGTGACTGTTTTGCGTTAGGTTGTTGTCTTGCATTTTTTTAAATGTTTTATTAATGTATGAATATGTTATTTCTAAAATATGTGATGTTGCTTGAGTTTTTATCATTAAGGGGCTGATTCTGAGTTTGCATCCATGGCGATGGTGTGGTGGTCAGGGGCCCACAATATGCTGGCGCCACTATACATATTACGTTTTTCCTGACTACCAGCAGTCTCATGAAGGTTTTTACTCCATGAAACTGCGGGAGGTCAGGAATCCCCTTGCCCCATGCATGTTGGTACATGCAGAGGGGTGCGTGCTATGCCTCCCTGTGTGCATGCACCCACAGTTCCAGTGCAACATGGACTTCACAGTCCATGCCATGCTGGAACGTGCTGTGGTGGTCCCGCAGCAGTGCAGCATTAAGGATCACATTTGAGCCTTTTTACTGCACTCCTGAGAGACCGCCACACAGCCCGCCTGTCTGACCATGATAAGACTAGTAGTCTGGTAAAAGGGCGGCAGCCATATTTGGTGGTGTAGGAGCAGGGAGGTGGCATTGTGGCATGGTGGCCCGCTCCTACACCACCAAACTCATAAGCCCTTAGTGTTACGCAAGTATTTTTTAGGTCGAGCCTTGCGCAGCGCAAATGACCTCTTCAGCAAACTCGTGCGTGTGGGTTTTTTTAGCCACATGCACGAGTTTGCTGAAAAGCTGAAGTGATTGGCCATTGCGTGTGGCTTTCAAAAATTGAAAGCCTGCAATTGGCCAAAGGCGGGTGCATGTCCCTCCTTCTCTCTAAACGTCAACTCCCCTGGCCTAGGGAGCTCGGGAGCGAGCAGCAGTGCAGCAGGTGCCAGCTGCATTCCTGACATTCCTTTGTCTAGTTGGCGTGATCGCTTTAACGTTCGCGGCAGCGCTTGTTTCAATGTCCGTTCACGTGCCCGCCAGGAGTTTAATGAGTCTGCCCTTCCCTCTCTTGCTCGTCCCATAACATGAGCAAATATGTTCGCTCCGTTTGCTAAGCCATAACAACTGTGCAGCCCCAGGACAGTTCTATGAGACGAAATAGAGTGTCTGCAAAGCTGAAGATGGTTCTAGAAAATAATACTGAAACATTTAGCACAACAGAATGCATATTACCCTATTTGTGTTGTGAACATGTAGCCACCTGTGCACGACTCTCGTGACTATTTTAGGGAAGCGTCATCTTTTTTTCAGCAGATAGTCATGAGGTGTTTGTCAGCATCAGCCTCTGATGGCAAACCTAAACTTTTGAATCGCTTGCGATGAACGTTGATTGAGTTGGCACTGCAACAAATTGAGACTTGGCTGTCGGGAATGTGAAGAGAAGCTCACAGAAGATCTGCCAGCGTTAATTGTCTATAAACAAACGAGCCATGGTCGTTTTTGTTGTTGTTGCTCTTTTCTATTAAAGGAGGAGCGGCTGGTTGCACGCATTAGAATTTGGCATGGCTGCATTGGGGCAAACAAGTTCATGAGATCATGTGAACATTCAGCGCTGCCTTGCCACACAGTTCAGGCCTCTTTTCCCTGGTCTAGAGTCGGCCTCCCAAAAAGACTTTCCATTTTAAAACCCTTCTCAGTTGTTTTCTTTGTCGACGTTTAATTGTACCTCTTCTTTGATCAAGGGTCCCAAGACAGCAGGATTTGCCAGACAAAGGTCCGACTGATGCCGTGAAGACAACGAATCGACTTTATAAGCATTACATGCTGCAGATTCTTCTACCTTGTTTAAGAACCCTACACTTTTTATTTTGTTTCCTTTTCCAGTTTCCTTTTCACAGTTTCTTATTTAGAGGGTAGCTTCTTAACCCCTCTGTACAGGGAAGTAACCATTGGCACATGCTGAAAAGCGCTTGTGCAAATGGCATCTGCAACTTGCTTCCTGTGTAACTGTGAGATCGTCACTTGGCAACTGTGAAAGAGTGAAAACTTTATTTATATTCTGTTGCTAAATTTCAATATCTTTGGCTTGCCCGCTTGTCTAGAAAAAAGTCCTATAAGTGGGTCTGATAAATGCGTACTTGACTTCCTCTTCAATATGAACGCAATAGTTTGCAAATCAGTTTGCAGTTCATATTATAGACTTTAGAGTATAGTATATTAGCTCAAACCTTGAAGGCCACAGGAATGCTTTTGGCATCGGGTCCATGGTAGCTGCTGGGAAGGCCACTGGCACAGGAAGGGCTGTCATGGCCAGCTCAGCAAAGGGTAATCACAATTTCACATGAGAACAGGCTATTAATACCATAAGTCGCATCACTTCCTAACAAGGCTTTGTTGTGTTTTCACCCCTTCTTAGAGCCCCTGCATCTCCACTCTGCCTATTGCTGGAAGAATTACCCTCCCCCCAAATGTGGCTCTACTTGCGCTGCTGGGGCTTCCTTCAAAGGAAGCTCCCATCCCTCCTCTTAACAGGACTCTGGCCACACTTAGCACTGGCTATTGATGATTGGAGTCAATCAGATGGGTCTGGCTCCAGTGACTCTGAAGCTCCCCAATTTACAGGACAGACGAATGGACGGGGTCATTTCCAATACAGGCCTCCTACCAATCCTTGGTGGCCAGTTTCAACCCCCGCCATTTCAACCATTTGGCTATCATGGACAAGGTTACCAAGGGCCTTTTTCAGGCCAGGACAGAGGGCGAAGAGGAAGACGAAGGAACAACAGAGGCCGTCGACCAGACTCACGTCCAGAACAACAGAGACCCCAGGTCCAATGGGATCCCTCCCTGGAACAACGAATCACCAGGAGCATGTCGGGAGCATCGACGAGTGCCATGACAACCTAGTTATAAATTTGAGCCAGAAAGTTCTTAGTCCTATTGAAACTACGATTCTCAACAAAGGACTAGGGTTTGTCCCGACTTATATGGGAGATGATTTTAAAACCCACCAAGAACTTTTTGCCTTTTTTCGTAAAATTCGTTTGGCCTTCTTTTTTGAGAATTCTGTGGATACCAGAACTGAAAACTCTAACAATACTGGTCTTCGGACTAAATCCACTTTTTTACCCACATTACAACAACTCCTGGCTGAAGTGGCGACTTTTGAAAAAGCTGTTTAACAGTCCTTTAATATGGAGAAAAGTCATGCTACTCATCCTTTTTTTAATATGACGAAAGCTGAAGAACTATGTGCATTTGAATTAGGCTCTGATCCACAGATTGTTATCAAACAAGCAGATAAAGGTGGAGCAACGGTAATCATGGATGCATTTGCCTATCTAACAGAATGTTTACGCCAACTAGAGAATACCAAATACTACAAACCACTCAAACGTGATCCGACTCCTAGATTGCAGAAAATCATTACCAATCTAGTTAGAAAGGGACTAGAGGCCGGGTGGATTACTAAAAATGAGGCAGAATTTTTGACACCTAAATATACGAAAATTCCGGCATTTTATAGCTTGCCAAAGATACATAAGACACAAAGACCTCCCCCGGACGGCTTATAGTCTCTGGCATCTGTTCTCATCTAGAACCATTGTCCCAATTCGTTGATTGGTTTCTCCGTCCTTTGGTAGCTCAAATGCCATCGTATCTTCAAGATACAAAACATGTCCTATCCTTCTTGACCACTATCACTTTTGATCCTTCAAAACATCTTATGGCTTCATATGATGTGGAAGCCTTATATACCAATATTCCTCAAGAAGATACTCTTCGGACTGTACAACAACTTTTGGAAGATAATCCACGTAGTGATCAAACACCTACAGCTTTTGTTCTGGACTGTGCCACTTTAGCGATGCGGGAACATTTCTTTTGTTTTGAAGACCAATTGTATTGGCAAGTCACGGGCACTTCTATGGGCAGCACTTGTGCCCCTAGTATGGCCAATCTCTTTATGCATTGGTTTGAGACCACCTAAATCTACTCAGAGTTGAACCCGTTTCACCACAATTTGATACTATGGAAACGTTATATTGACGATATCCTGGTCATCTGGGAAGGTGACCAGGATTCTTTACAAGAATTTTCAGTATGGTTCAATTCTTTGAACATCCACCTGAATTTCACTGGATAATTAAGGAATGACACCTTATCATTCCTAGATCTGAAACTATATCCCAAAAATGGAATGATATATACTGAATTATATCAGAAACCAATGTCTCGCAATGCCCTGTTAAACTACAAGAGTTTCCATCCTCGGGCTCTTCGAGATAACCTCCCGGCAGGACAATTCCTACGTCTCAGGAGAAATTGTACTGAATTAGAGACATACCACAAACACGCTACCAATCTGGCTACGAACTTAGCAATTCGACAATATCCTACACACTTGATTCGTAATGCTAAGAAAAGAGCCCGGAACAATAATCAGGAGTCATTGCTAGAAACATATTCTAAACCATCTTCTGATCGCCTGGTGTGTGTCAGTACATTTAGCCACGCTACAACTACAGTTAAAAAAGCCATTAACTCCAACTGGCACATTTTCAATAAAGGCAATAAGGCTTGTGAGAGACCCCTTTTCCTAAAGTCTGTGCCAACATGACTCAACTCCATACTATCCACACTAGGATACCAGTCAGAGGCCATTTTCCATGCGGTAGTTGTGTGGTATGTCCTTTGAAAACACATACCACACAACTGGATCTAGGTTTGAAAACGCCATGGATTTTAAATAGTCACACAAATTGCAACACTGAAGCAGTTATTTACCTGATACAATGTCCTTGCAAACTTAATTATGTTGGTATGACAACACGTAAAGTTAAAACTAGAATGATTGAACACAAGAGTTCTATTAAACGAAAGAAATCAAATACCAAATTGACCAGACATTTCTTAGATGCAGGACACACAGAACTTGATTTCAGGTGGGTGGTTCTCGATAAACCCCACTATCATAAACATATGGGTCCTCTTGAGTCTATCTTACTCCATAGAGAACAACGATGGGTTTTTCGACTCCGGAGCAACACTCATGGCTTGAACGATGAAATACCATGGTGTACATTATAATGTTTAAACATCTTGAGACTGCCATTTGGTCCACTACTTTTAAAGGGCTCTTTAATTAGTACTGGATCTGCATTTTATGTAAGTACGATACAAGAGAATCTATTTATCACCTGGTTCTCCCTTTAACTTGATCGCAGGTGCTTTAATTGAAATTAAAACAATATTTTAAAAAAATATATATCCAACCTACTGGCTAAACTTAACTGAATTAGAAGATCGTTTCAGATTTGAGTTGTTGGATAATGCAAAGAAGACCAAAACAACATGACTGGATATATATTGTAATACACATTTTAATAAAATGGTTTTAATATGAGTGCTATGGTTACTCCCAAACTCTCTTCAGTAGAGATTGTTATTCACAGGAGACATTTAGGTACATTACACTTTGTACCTTTCAATTTAAAACATGCCTTGCCTTTATCGAGGCTTTTCGACAATAATGGATGACACGTTTGCCATGGTGACGATGTAAACAATGTCTTGGGTGGACGCTACGTCGAACACGTGACTAGACGGAACGCTGTTACATCAGTCGCACTACCTTTCCCTTCCAGGTATGAAAACATACGTGTAGACGAAGATTGGACTCCTGCCAGAGTCAGATAGGCGGATCCGGTCGGTATCTTAGGTAAGCACCATTGCTCCGCATTAACAAGTCTCTGTACACTCTTCGTTTTTGATCGCTGATGGATGAGACAAATACGGGGAGTGTGGTCTATGAATGCCTGACATTAAACAATTTGAGAGTCAATATATTGCTACTAGATATGAGCGCGTTATTTTTGAAGCCACTAATGCTCAATTATATACATCGGGTATTCCTGTTTATAGGTAACTAGCGATCTAAATAGGCACCCCTTATGATATAGATCGGGCAACATAGAAAGTTGAGCCTGATGTATTTGTTTTTTAACAATTTGTTTTTTAACAATAAGGTTTGGTGACAATGGTGGATAGTTGACCACATGCATAATAACATTACAAACCTAATGACCATTGCACCCAGTTTTCCATTTCCTTTTTCTCTTGAGTACAATTTAATTTAGATAGTGTTTCAGCTGTATAGGACACTAGAACACACCCATGTTGTTAGTCTTCTACACGTTTTTAAACGCTTTCTTTATACACTTAGGTGGTGTTTGGAATATATGCTAGACCATATAAATTGTTAATTTTACTCATACCTATTTATTTAAAATTCCAACTACAGAAACCGACAGAGGTGAGTGACTCTGTGGACGGTTGAGTGGGAATACAAATATTGATGTTTAGGTAAGAGTAATCACTTTCATTAATATTTTTATTGGGCACAGAAGAAGTTTGTTGTTATCACAATAGGTCACTTATAATAAGTATATTCATGTTTTTTATTCTACAGAGCCTTCTGACCAACAACTAAGATGACTTATACCTCTGGTCAAGTATAGAGGCTTAAGTATTTGAAATAATTTACTTATTATAATTTTTTTTTTGCACCTTCTCTAGCAGAGTGACTGAGGTCTTCAGGTCCTGACGAATGCCCAGAACTTAATCGTCACTATGGCAGAAACATGTTGACCTAATCAGAGTTAGGGTATATACATTTAACCCTTCTCCACTTGCTTTTTAATCACTACCACTGATGGAAGGCAGAATAAAGTTGTTGCCCCTAAGTAGGTAGTTTTTATTCACTTGTCACTATTGCACTCTGCCCCTCCTTACCATTCTGAGTTGGTAGATCCAACACGTGCTTTGCACTCCTGCTCCTTCCCCCTGGGATTAAGTCATAGCCCACATGGGGTACCTTGCGGTCCCCATGTGTTGGAGGAACCCAATGATGAAGCATGTCACCCTCGGGTGAGTGAGGGTTTTCGTCCACAACTTTGTTGTGCCCAAACCTTTCTTGTCTTCCACTTATCAGTCCTTGCTACCCTATAAATAATGTGAGTTGTTTTTATACGGTAATGTAATGGTATAGGATAAGAAGTAGCATTGTTCTACCTTGGACCCTCTTGTGTGTGATGCACACTTAGCACTGTGACAGAGGCATACCTTGGTGGTGTAGCGCCATCATGGGCGGCGGGGGTCCGGCTATGGTGCTGGAAAGTTACAGCCACCTCATCCAGCTGCCAATCTCCGTGTTTATGGGCTTCAAGAAAACAAGGCGAAAGCTTGTTGTAGCCCCCCGCGTGGATCATGTCCACCCAAAGTGGTTCTTTGTAAGCACTATCAGCCACTCAAACCAGTAAAGAAACACAGCTAACTAGCTCCACGAACGTAGCAATGTAAGAAAATGTGCAAGAGTCACAGAAAGGACATTATTAACAAGATATTTTGTTTTTTTTAAAGCTTCCTAGTTTTTTGTAGCTTTATAAATCACAAACTCGACCCAAATGTTTTGGAGCACTTTGCATGAGTACCAGTTAAATTACAGAAGGCCACATTCACTTTTTATTTTTAGGCATTGAGAGATTAAGGGATTCGCCCAGAATCACAGGCTGTTGAGCTGACGCCGAGATTTGATCTTGGTTCCCCAGTACCAAAGTCAGCAGCTCTAATATAACCCCACATCGATCCTCTCCCTTACCTTTTCCTCATCTATAAAGGGGTTTGCGATCACTAAAATATTTTTCTATATTTACCAAACCCATTTTATATTTATCCCCGACTCGCTTCTTCTCGCCATCTGCTTTTTCTTTATCTCACTCTCTCTCATCCCTTTGCTTCTCCCTCCCCCATCACACTTTCCTGGTTTCCTTTTTCATATCCCTTTATGTTAAATTGCATTTCTTACCAAACTTCAAAACACCTCTAGCAAAACACTTATAAGGTCCCAGAGGCGAGACCTGTTGGCTATGCCAATGCTTGTTTGAGACTGTAATGTATTGCACGGTTGGGTGTTTAACGTTTCTTTTAAAGGATTGTGTTTATGAACAATCTCAATGAGAAGCTGGAGTTTATACTTTTTTTTATTTAAGAAAATCTGTTTGGTTTATTATAAATCAATTGATTTTGCTTAGATTTCATTATTTTTCCAGATTCCTGGAGCAATTCTTTAAAAAAATTATTTCTTCAGGTTTTTTTATGGAACCTACAGACTTCGAGGGATTTCAATTGAATTGTAAATATTTTTGCACTTTTTGGGGCCTTTTTGTAGTCTTTTTCTTCATTTTTTGATGGATTTGTATTTTTTGGTTTGTGGATTTAGCGAGACATCTGCAGCTACAGAACAGTAAGTTTTATATACATTTTTTGTTGTGTGGGAAATGTTATATTGCATTGTTTATGTTATGTTTAGGTTTTTGAATGTGGAATTCTTTGCATTATATGTTGTATTTGTTTGATGTTATGGATTTAATTTGTTTTTAAGTTGGTTAGTACCTAAGAGAGCCCTGAGGACAATCTCTTACTCAACAGAAGTCTACATGTGTCACAGCTTGCCGCAAGGCATCCTACGGGTCCAGTTATTGACCACCTGGAAAAGGTTATGCAGGCTGTGGCTAGCTGTCCAGTTGGGCGTGCTCCAGGTCCAGATGAGCTACCCTCAGACATGTTTAAAGCTAATATCTTATTGTGGGCCCCTTTATTAACTTTACGTTGCTCTAGTCACCAGCCCGCCAAAGAACTGGTCCCAAGTGAACATTTTCCCTATTTTTAAAAAGGGCTCGAAACATTACCCCTACTGCTATCACCCTATCTCACTGATTAATTCCACTGTGAAGATCATTGTTTGAATTCTGTTGGGCCATGTGCAGCTTTGGGCCGAGGAACGTAATATACATTTGGATCTCCAATGCAGCTCCCGCTCCAGCTTTGACACAGTTGAGCAATCCTTAAATATATATCTGCTTATTGCAGACTAGTAGAGCTGCTGCCTTCTCCAAATCCGTGGAGGCAGTCCTTAATTTTGCCTGAAAATGTAGTCAGAAACCAATAAAGAAATTCTCGAAAGTCTACAAAGCCAAATGCTGTGCTATTACTTTGTATGGGGCAAGGGTGTGGGGCATTAAAGATCAGGGGGCCCTGACAAAAATCGAGAACAGTTTCATTAAGAGATTGCTAGCTGTTCCCCAAAGCACTAGTTCCTTTGTTTGTCAAATGGAGGTAGGGATTGGTTATACCAACGATCTAATTAAAATTAAACCCCTGGGAGCGCTAGGTGGCGCCTGACCGGCATGGCTGCTCTGCCGTAAGGCTCCGGCTGCCGGGCCCCGCCGATCCTTTCTGCCTCGCCTGATCCTGCCCTGGCCGGCTGATTTCGACAGTTTTGGAGCCCGGGCCCGCCTGGCTGTTACTGGTGCGAGTTTGGGGCGCGTCCACCCCCCCGGAGCTGTGCTTGCCGCTTGTCATCGGCGCCCGGCGGGAGGCGGCTTTGATCCTGGATGCCGGGTGCGGGCGCGCGGCTACTCGAGACCGCGGCACCCACGAGGCGGCTGGGCCTGGAGGTCCTGGAGGCCCGGTGAGGTCGTCGCTGCGGCTGTGGCGGCCCCCCCCTCGGTGGGGCCCCGACCTGAGATCCTGTGGCTAGCGGCGAGGTGCTGTGGGGCCCATTCCGGGCTGTGGTGCTGGACGGACGGTCGGGCGGTGAGTGGGGCACTCCCTGGTGGGACGACCGGGGTGGCTGTTGGGCTGGGGGTGGCGGGGGCCCTCCCCATCGGGCCGGGTGTCGACGGCCAGGGCCCGGTTCCCCCCACTCTCCCCCCACCAACGTTGCTGGAACTGCCCTGGTGTCCCGAGACCTGCGACAGCGAGCTGATGGAGTGGCGCCGCGTCGGGGGTTCGGGCCGCAGGCCGGCGGTCAGGGGGAGGTGGATGGTTGTCCCTTGCCTCCCGCTCCTCCTTTAACTTCCCCCCCTCACCCCTTTTTCCCTCCATATCCGCCGCTGGGGCCCTGTCCACGGGGGCCGCCTGGAGCCCCTGGCCCTGAGCTGTGCAGGAGCGGTGGACGTGCTGGGCTCCCCGAGGCGGACGGGCGCCCGGTGACTTTGGCTGTAACGAGGAGTGGTGCCCCTCCGGGCGAGATCCTTGGCTGCAGGCGGGCTGCAGCTCCCCCAGGCTCATCCTTTGCCGGATCGGGCGGTTGGCGGACAGATCCACCGGGGGGCTAGTGACGAGGTGTCCTCCTGCTGTTCTCCCTTCACGGCCTTCTGGAATCGCCGCGGCCGGATCTGTTGCCCGTGGACTGGGCGAAGTGCCCCCCGGGGTCGCAGTTGCCGCCGCCATGGGTAAGGACAGGGCTTCACGGTCGACGCCTGCAGCTACCCAGACCAAGATGGACAAGTTCACGACCTCCTTGCTGCCATCCTACAGGCCATCACGGCGTCCCGCTCCTCCCTGGAGGGCATGGTGGGGGAGGTGAAGGTGGACGTGGCCCTTCTTCGGCAGGACCTGCGTAACGCCACCGCCCGCATATCTGAGGCGGAATCCCGTATCTCAACCACCAAGGACGACATCCACCAGCTGCAGGACCAGGTGACCTGAGATCCTGTGGCTAGCGGCGAGGTGCTGTGGGGCCCATTCCGGGCTGTGGTGCTGGACGGACGGTCGGGCGGTGAGTGGGGCACTCCCTGGTGGGACGACCGGGGTGGCTGTTGGGCTGGGGGTGGCGGGGGCCCTCCCCATCGGGCCGGGTGTCGACGGCCAGGGCCCGGTTCCCCCCACTCTCCCCCCACCAACGTTGCTGGAACTGCCCTAGTGTCCCGAGACCTGCGACAGCGAGCTGATGGAGTGGCGCCGCGTCGGGGGTTCGGGCCGCAGGCCGGCGGTCAGGGGGAGGTGGATGGTTGTCCCTTGCCTCCCGCTCCTCCTTTAACTTCCCCCCCTCACCCCTTTTTCCCTCCATATCCGCCGCTGGGGCCCTGTCCACGGGGGCCGCCTGGAGCCCCTGGCCCTGAGCTGTGCAGGAGCGGTGGACGTGCTGGGCTCCCCGAGGCGGACGGGCGCCCGGTGACTTTGGCTGTAACGAGGAGTGGTGCCCCTCCGGGCGAGATCCTTGGCTGCAGGCGGGCTGCAGCTCCCCCAGGCTCATCCTTTGCCGGATCGGGCGGTTGGCGGACAGATCCACCGGGGGGCTAGTGACGAGGTGTCCTCCTGCTGTTCTCCCTTCACGGCCTTCTGGAATCGCCGCGGCCGGATCTGTTGCCCGTGGACTGGGCGAAGTGCCCCCCGGGGTCGCAGTTGCCGCCGCCATGGGTAAGGACAGGGCTTCACGGTCGACGCCTGCAGCTACCCAGACCAAGATGGACAAGTTCACGACCTCCTTGCTGCCATCCTACAGGCCATCACGGCGTCCCGCTCCTCCCTGGAGGGCATGGTGGGGGAGGTGAAGGTGGAGTGGCCCTTCTTCGGCAGGACCTGCGTAACGCCACCGCCCGCATATCTGAGGCGGAATCCCGTATCTCAACCACCAAGGACGACATCCACCAGCTGCAGGACCAGGTGGGTGAGCTTACCACCCACTCCAAAGAGCTGCACCGCCAAGTGGAGGACGCTGAAAATCGTGCCCGCCGCTGTAACCTCCGCCTGGTGGGGTTCCCGGAGGGGGCGGAGGCAGGTCGTGCGGATGACTTCCTGGAGCATTGGTTTCAATCCCTTTATCCTGAAGATCCTGAACTTCAGGGACAGAGATGCGATCCTCAGGGAGGCCAGACGCTCCGCGAATCTCCGCAACCAAACCACACTATAATGGTATTCCCGGACTACACCCGAGAGGTCCAGGAGCTTTGGCGTTCCTACCTGGAGGTGAAGCAGAAGATGCGATCCCTGGGCCTCCAGTATCAGTTGCAGTTCCCGGCCCGTCTCCGGGTCATCTTCCAGCAAAAGACTTTCTTCTTTGATACGCCGCAGGCGGCCTGGACCTGGCTCGCGGAGGAGTGTCCCCTGCAGTGTGCTGGTCGAGGATCTCCGGTGGAGGGGCGGGCTGGGCGAGGAGCGTCCCGCTCTTCCAGGTCCCGACGGCGACGGCGTACGCTGCCCCGGAGGCGCGCGGGGGAGGAGGTGACTGTCGTGCGCTCCGGGGGCGGCTGCGGCGGGCGTCCGGGGCTTCATCGGCCTCCTCGGTGGCGCCCACTGGTCCTGACGCCGCCGGGCAGCAGGCCGTGTCCCCCCAGCGGGCGGGCTCTGTGACCCAGCCTGCTCCCCAAATAGACACTTCGGACCTCTCCCGCAGCCCCACCATTTGACTTCCACTTACTGCTTGTGATGCATTTGCCGGGGGGTGGAGATGGGGATCTGCTTCCTGGTCGCTAGACTTCGCAGTCGGGCCTCGGTGCTCCTGCACACTTGTTGCTCTCGGCCAGGGCGGATGAATTGGGTCTGATCTGATTTATTAAGGGGTCCACTAGCACTCAGGCCCGAGCGTTTTAGCTTGGTTTTGGTTACACACTGTTAGGGCGACAGATGCTTCTGTTCTCGAAGTATAGGGTGGGGGGTATGGGGTGGGGTTTGGTTTGGGGTTGTTTCTTCCTCCTAGGGAGGTTTTTGTTGTTAGAGGGTGTACTCCTCGTTGTTATGGTTCCAAGGCATCATCTACTATTCGACCTGCTCTCCTGTCCGATCTTTTCATGTCCCTCCTTCCGGGTAGCTCTCCTGCCCACGCGCTTATTGGCCCCTGTGTGGGCACAGTGCCCGCGGGGAATTGGCATCCTACGCGCTTCCCGACCCACCCATGGCCCCCTTTCGCGGCTACTTTGTCCATCTCCTGTCCTACATGCCCCTGCTTGCTCCCATGGCGGACACACCCCTGCCTAAAGCTGCGGTGCGCGTCTTATCCTGGAATGTCAACGGTCTGCTAGATCGCTTCAAGCTCATGGCGGTCCTCAGATATGTGCAGCGCGCGGAGATTGATGTCCTCCTTCTTCAAGAGACCCACCTTATGGGTAATAAATGTCCCTTCCTCGCCCGCTACGGCTACGACAGGGTCTGGCATGCGGGCTTCGCTAGGGGCTCCCGGGGGGTGGCTATCCTGCTTAAGCGTTCCTTTCCCTTTGTAATGACCCAGGTGCATTCGGACCCCCAGGGTATGGCCGTTACGGTCTGTGGCGCCCTGGAGGGCCGCCCGGTTACTCTGCTGTCCCTCTACGCAGCGCCATCCCTGCTGCAGTCCGCTCTCGCGTACACAGCGGACCTCCTCCCCAGGCTCCTGACGGGGTCTCTCATCCTCGGTGGAGACTTTAACGCGGTCTATACACCCCATATGGACTCGACGGGTCCGATCTCCTCTACCAGGACCGCTCGCGCGAAACAGTTGTCGTGTTGGGCTGAGGCCCAGGGCATCTGTGACGTCTGGAGGATTTGGCATCCACGCGAGCACCAGTATACCCATACTTTGGCAGCGCACCTTTCCCACGCCCGTATCGATCTGGTTTTTGTTCCCTCCGCCGACTGTGCAGGGGTGTGTGATGTCCGCATTCTTCCGCGAGGCCTCTCTGATCACTCGCCGGTGCTTATGGCCCTCGGCCCACCTCCCTTTACGGCCCGTCCGACGTGGCGCTTGAATGCCTGGTTCCTTCAGGACAAGGCCTTTCGGGGGGTGGTGGAAAAAGGGATTGCGGAATACTACTTCCACAACGTGGGCTCTGTCTCCTCTGCGGCTGTCCTCTGGGAGGCCGGCAAGGCGACTATTAGAGGGGTTGCGAAGGGGCATCTACAGCAGCAGCGCCGGCGCCAACTCCAGCAACTTACAGCTTGTGAAGCGCAGGCCCTGGCGCTTGAACGCGATCGGGAGGCATTGGGAGACGCCGCACGGGCACGACGGCTGGCCTTTCTCCGCGAGGAGATACGCATGCACTCTCTGGATGCGGCAAAGACTCTTTGGCGCTCCTCGGTGGCCCGGGTCTACGGGTGGGGGGACAAGAATGGTACGCTCCTGCACCGTCTGGCCACCTACCCTCGTGCAGGCCGGGTAATTCCAGCCATCGCGGATGCCGCGGGGGAGACACACACGGTTTCGGAGGCAATAGCTCAAACCTTTGCGGATTACTATTCCCAGCTATACCGGGCACGGGCGCAGGGGCTTTCCCTTGCGGGTTTGATGGGGGAGGGTGGGGCGGCCCTGGCGCGGTTGGGTCAGGAGGATAGCGAGACCCTGGACCTGCCCATTACCCTCCAGGAGGTCAAAATGGCAATCTCCCATTTGGCACCTGGGAAGACCCCGGGACCGGATGGTTTTCCACAGGAGTACTACGCCCATTTCCGTGATGCCCTGGCCCCGCGGTTTCGGGATCTCTTTGCAGAGGCGGTGGAGAAGGGTTCCTTCCCGCGGGAAACAGATACCGCCACTATAGTCGTCTTGCCAAAACTCAACCCCCATCGCAGTCCTGCTCCGATTACCGGCCGATCTCTCTTATCAACACCGAGCTCAAAGTCTACGCTACCGTTCTTGCGCAACGACTGCGCCCGTTTCTGGCCGCGCTGGTTCACCCGGACCAATGCGGGTTTATGCCGAATCGAGGTACCAGACACTGCCTGCGGCGCCTGCATCTTGCTCTGGCCCACCGTGAGCGCCTCTCTCCTTATCTGGCCCTTCTCCTGGTGCATTTCGAGAAGGCTTTCGATTCGGTGGGGTGGGAATATCTCGGGGACACCTTAGAACTCATGGGGTTCGGCTCCCAGTTTCGTGCCATGGTTCGGGTTCTTTACGCGGACCCACGAGCTCGGGTACTGGTCAATGGGACCTTGTCCCGCGCGTTTTCCATAGGGTGGGGGACGCGGCAGGGCTGCCCGCTTTCGCCCCTCCTCCTCGCCCTGGCGATGGAGCCCCTGGCTGTGCTCCTCCGGGCGGATCCTGTCCTCCGTGGCTGGGACTGGCCGGGTATGGTCCCTGATAAAATCGCGTTGTATGCGGACGATGGTCTTATTCTTTCCAGATTGGATTATGGTAATGCTCTTTATCTCGGGGCTCCAAAAAAAGTGACTGCCAGACTACAGGTGGTGCAAAACGCTGCTGCTCGGATTCTCACAAACACTAAGACCCGCTGCTCTGCAAAACCAGCGATTAGAGCTTTACACTGGTTGCCCGTAGAGCAAAGGGTACATTTTAAGGCTATGTGCCTAACCCACAAAATCCTCCAGGGAAAAGCCCCGTCCATTTTAAAGGACCTTGTGGTTCCGTATACCACTACCAGAATCCTCCGATCCTCGCACGCCCATCTGATTCAAATTCCCAAGATAAGGAAAGCTCGTTCAGGAGGTCGACGTTTTTCCTTTCATGCGTCCAAGCTTTGGAATACCCTTCCGCCTGACCTCCGGGCCAAACACAACCTGCTTCCCTTTCGAAAGTCACTAAAGACATGGCTGTTCCCATAACCATCTGCTCCGCTATCGGTTGAACTCTCTGATGCATCTAATAGCGCTGGGACGCTCAAGGGCAGCCATGCGCTCTAGAAATCTCTTTACAATTACAATTACAATTTATCTCTCAGATCCGGCTGTCTCGGGTCCTCGGGTGCGCCAAATTCTTCATCGGTTTGGGCAGGCATCTGGTCTCTGTTTGAACTCCGGGAAGTCTGTCCCGGTTCCGCTCCACCCTTCACGGGAGTGTTTTGATTGGCAGTCTGACATTCCTCTTCGACGGCTGTCCTTTAAATACCTGGGGATTTGGGTTGCCCTTCTCCCGGAACTGTGCTGGGCTCTTAACGTGGCCCCCGTGGTTAACAAGGCCAGATCAGATATGGCGACGTGGCAATCTCTCCCATTGAATCCGTTGGGACGGATCGCTCTTTATAAGATGATGATCCTCCCTCGGTTTTTATATATGCTCCAGAACACGCCCTGCTCCTTCCCCCGCTCCTGGTTTCGAGACCTGGATAAGACCGCAACTAAATTTCTTTGGGGCGGTGGTAGATCCCGGATGGCCTTGGACCGCTGTCACGTTCCTTCCTATGACGGTGGCCTGAGCATGACGAATCTTTACCTATACTATCTTGCTGCGCAGCTGCTGGTGGTCCACGACTGGTTTTCGGGTGGGTGGGACGATCCGGCTTATAGACTGGAGGTGCGGCTCATCGGATTCTCCTCTATTCAGAATATGCTCTATGGCGCGACGGTCCCTGGATCGCTTCCAGAGGTAGTGCGGGCCCCCTTTCTGGCGTGGCGAGCGGCTCTACGGCACACTCGGTGGTCGAGGGTGCTAACCCGGGTGACACCGCTATGGCACGGCACTTGGATGCGGGAGGTGGCGGGACTCGGTGGCTTTCGTAGCTGGGACCTCCTGGGGATCTCCTGCCTGGGCGACGTCTGGCGGGGAAGCCACATGTGCTCCTTTCAAGAGCTCCGGAGTCGGTTCTCTCTGCATCCCTCTCAGTTTTATCGTTATCTCCAGTTGCGCCATGCGCTCCAATCTTACGTCCCTCTAGATTCCAAACTCCCTGACCATAGCCTGCCTGAAGCCCAGGTGATGCTGGGATATCTTGGGAAGGGGGGCATCTCCCGCATTTAACGATCCCTAGTTAATAATACCCCGATGGACTGGAGTGGGCTGAGGCAGCGGTGGGAGGCCTGGGTGGGTCCTCTGGATGACAATGATTGGAGGGACACCCTCATGGCGCCCAGGACAATCACCGCATCGGCTCGATTGTGGCTTGTCCAGGTTTATTACCTTCACACTGCATACCTGACCCCGGAGCGTCTGTTTCGCGCGGGCCTGTGCTAGGGAGCCTCGTGCGGGCGGTGCGGGGTGGACCCGGCAGATTTCTTTCACATGGTCTGGTCTTGCCCTCGCCTGACCGGCTTCTGGAGGATTGAAACTGACTTAACTGACGTCCTGGGATGGGAGGTCCCCCATGACCCTCGATTAGCGCTGCTGGGCATAACGGATGGGCTGGATGGCTCCCGAAACAAACACTATTTCCTAACCACAGCCCTGGTGGTGGCCAAGAGAGATATAGCGGCCGCCTGGAAGCAGGTTGACCCACCCAAGGGAGGCAAATGGCGCAGAGGGGTGGATTGGTGCGCTGCACAGGAACAGACACTGTACGCTGCGAGGCGCTGCCCCAAAAAGTTCCGTAAAGTATGGGGGAAATGGCTCGGGGGCCTAGTTTAAGGGGGGGTATGCAGGGGGCAGGAACGGAGGGAGAGGGGTGGGGGAGATTGCTTGGGCTGCTGTTTTTTAACTACTATGTGGTGGGTCTGATTACTATCAACTTGCTCAATTTGCTGTATGTCCTTTTTGATCTTGATGCCTATTTGAAAATAAAAATGTGTTTATCAAAAAAAAATTAAACCCCTACTTTTGTGGCTCAGAATTTGGACCAAAAGCCAGACATCTTTAAATAGGGCTGTGCTTGAAGACTGCTTAACACTCGACCACTGTTCGAGTATTCCTTGGTTGAAGTATATACAAAACTTGAGTCGCAGGAAGGGACGGCAGGACTTGTTCACTTCTCTGAGCACTGCTTCAGCTACCTCTGAAAGGACGTTGAAGTATGCATTTCTAGAGGGATGTCTGGAGGATGGAATGTGGTGTGCTGCCTACAAACCAACCGCTCAGTCCTACATAGAGATTTGTCCGGCTGAAATTCCAGTGCCTTACTTAGTATGGGTGGGAGACTTACACCACAAATTTTTATTGGTGAGGCTTAGGCTTTGCACGGTGCACTTTCTTGCAGCTTTTCCGCCACAAGGCACTTATTTTTCACAGCTTCCTTTATGCCTATGTGATGCCCCATCCCCACAGACTACCTTCCATTTTATTCTATTCTGTAAATTGTATTAGTTGTTGAGGAAACACTATTTGCTGCCCAGCTTAAGGGCGGCCAACATGCATTACTGTAGAGCCGCTTTTATTTATCGTCAAACCTTCCCCACGATCAAGATCTGCTTCTCCACTGCCATTTATATTGATCATGCTATTAAGCAAAGGGCTACTGTTCTTATATGATGTTTTATGAATCTTAAGTGGTTTTTATGGATTTTATTTTATTTGTATGATAGAACACCATCTTCTTAATTGTAGTATTGAGTGTCCTTAAAATGGTTATTTTTCTGCTTAGATAACCCAGGGGGACTTAGCGGATCCTTTATGAGTTTTTCTTTTATGGCTTCTTCCGAGGTTTTTGTTCCTTTGGTGTCATCCGAGCTTTGTGAGATTCATTTGATGATTGCTGGTGTATGACTATTTATCTATTGCTATGAACTGTGAAGACTATTTTAATGTTTTAATTATACATATTGCTCTGCACTGTGCACTTTTATGGTTCAAACAACCCAAAATAAAGTTGTTTTGAATTGGCATTGTTTATGTTATGTTCATACTTTTATATGTGGAATTGTTGGAATTATATGTTGTATTTATTTGATGTTATGGATTTAATTTCTTTTTATGCTGGTTAGTCTTCTATATATTTTTATTATTAATAGTAATATTTTTAATTATATCAGTGATTTATAATCTTTGAATTTTATATAATTGTTTTACTGATGTAATCAAATATTTATCTCATTAAAATATATATATATATGGTAGGTTGTGTTAGAGTACGTTGTAGTTTTTGAAGTTTTTGGTAGCTTAATATTTATTTATGGATTCGCCTATTACTTCTAAGAGCCCAATTATGATGTGGTTAGGAAACTGTCCCGAACGTATCAGTTCCGTAAGAGTTTCCAAACGAATCGGGTTTCTGTGAGTCCGAATGACCGATTACGATGCTTCCCAACATCATTCGGTAGGACTCGCATTGACTTCAATGGGAGCCTGTGTTCCGAACAAGAACACAGGCTCCCATTGAAAAAAAGGGTGGTTGGGGAAAACCTTGCAACCTGTGGCGGGCACCCCATGGTGCCTGCAACATTGGGCATGATTGGGAAGAGGGGTCCCTTGGGTACCACCACAGGCTCCATTTGTAAGTTTCAGTATGAAGGGGGGCTCACAACAGACCCCCAAAGACAGATTCCAGCAGCTGTTTCGTCTCCAGCAAACCGAATCGGAATGGCCGTCCAACTCTGTCATCGTAATCACTCATCCGGAAACCATGTCCATAGAGCTGTACGAATCGGCTCTGAAATACTCAGGCTGTCTGGATGTTTTTCGAAGCTGATTCAGTCTGCTTGCATGGTTTCAGGGCATCGTAATCGGTCGTTGGGAAATCTGTACGATTCGGTAGGAAGCAAAGATTCCAAATTGGGTTCTGCAATACCGAATACCATCTGGAGCCTTTCCTAATGACATCGTAGTTGCCGCTAAGTAGTCTAGTCCTTTGGTATTTATGAAAATGTTGACTTTACTTTGTAGCATCTCATGCATTTTTTTGGTTTCTTTGTTAAGTTTAGGGCCAATTTCGGTAACAGATTGGTCAATTCTCAATTTTGTGTAGCCTTATTCTTTTTGTAATTTTCTGATACATTTGTATAATGTAAGTTGAGTTCTGCCTAGTGTGGTTTGGAAGGCATTATGCCATCTTTCCACTGCATTGATTGGTTTGGCTTGCTATTCCAGTGTGCTATCATAGACATTGATTCAACCATGGTATCTGGAATTTTGCTTGGAGTCCGTGCCCTGACCGATGCAGTCTGCAAAACCTTGTATCTTCAAAACAGTCTATTTGGGGACTAAGTTTGTCTCCATTTTGTTGGTAGAAAAGGCTTTCTATTAGTAAGTTACAGTGGTTGACTACCTCTGTGACAGGGATGCAGGCTAGTGCGATTATTTTATTGATTTAGAAGGCGAATTGGCTGTTAGTGCATATTCTACACTTAGAGACTGATAATGAGTTCAGTGGCCAAACCGCCTGACTGCCGCAGCCTCTAAAAGACCGCACTTCTGGTGCCGCCGTATTAAGAGTTGATCGCGGTGCCCTGGTTTTCCATGTATATTAATGCCTGTGTGAGCATTCCGACTGCATATGTGTCGAATGCACACACATATGCATGAAACATGTTAAAAAATACCACCTACCTATTGCTGGAGTTTGGCCTACATGTGGGCAGTCCAGGCAATGAGTATATGGTATAGAAAGGACTTACCTGTATATCGCCGCAAATAAGGTCATATTCCATGGGGTGAAGATGCTGCTGTGAAGGGGTACCTGAAGAAAGGTATCCACGTTGAACCTTGATGGGTAGAGCAGGAAAGGGGTGAGTATGCCTCCCAAATCCATTGTTTCCGCCGACCTTTAGATGGCGGTCCCACTACTGTGGTCGGCTCGTCGGAAAGCCAACTCATAATGCGAATGGCAGTAGAACTCCTCAGTATCGCCCTGTGGCAGCAGCTTTTTCTTGACCACAGCGGTTGTCAGATGGGTGGCAATGTCAGTTGTTTGACCCTGGTCTTTGCAAAGGCAATCCACCAACCTCGTAATACAGCGGTCGGACTGCCGAGCTCATGGCGGTCAGATTTCGCCATGGGTATGGTGGTTTTGCAGACCGCCAAACTGGTAATCAGGTCCTTAGTGAAGATATTTGGAGGTGTTGCCATACACTTTGATTAAAGTGATAGTAATAGTCTTGTATTGCATTGTGGGGGTATATTTTTGTGTTATAGAATTGTTTGAATCATTGCTTGTTCAAAGTGTATGATTATTACCCGGGGTAGTAGTTATTTGTTTGTTGTTATATATAGTTTAGGAGCTCATAGTAGCAACTGCTTTGTTTATTAGGGTGTAAAGCATATATGAAAGGGATATTGGGGTTTTGCCATTTAACATGTATGGTACAAATCTGTGTGAATGGCTTGGGACACATTTTGAAGGTTCCATCCATCATCCATGTTTGGCATTGGGTACGTTTCATTAAGTTGTTTGTAGTGGATAAGATTAGCATTCGTTTTTCACTATTTTTATTGTCATGCACAAGAAAGGTTTCTTTTTTATTTGTAATTTTTAAATGGACTAGTATGTATATGTCCTGGTATCTTCTAGGAGCAGGTGGGGTGTCGCTGATGGCTTTTTAGTGTATGTAATTAGCATTTTAAATTGGAAATAGATGGAAGTTAGCAGTTATCTGTTCAAGGACTTTGGGTAGTATGTCTTTAAGTATTTTGGTTGTGGGTTCCTGAGAACTAGTGCTTGCATCTCTGATGTCTTGTCAAATTTCTTTCACTTCTATTTCTGTAACATTTGGGGGGTGTTGTGCTCTCTTTCATGAACTACAACATCTTCTTTTATAGTTGCCCTTCCATAGCATGCATTAAAATAATGTTTAGAACATTTCCAGTTTATAGTTTCTGTTGATGCACATTCTTGTCTGTAGGGGTAGCCCATATGACTCAATAATTGCCTTCCTTTTTGTGAAATCATTCATTTGAAGCCTTCTGTTAATGTATCTATAAGTAGTTTAATCATATAAATATATATTATAGTTACCTTTTGCATATTAGTTAATAATATATTTGAAAAGGCAGTTGCCTCTATTTAATTTACTCACTTGTATCGTTTGCTCAGATGTTTTGAACAGTTTTGCAGTTTTTCCTTTCAGCTTGTTTAAACGTGGAGCAGATGCTTGTTTTCTGTTGAAAGAGTAAACACAGTTAAATTGGTGTTTTATGCAAGTTTGTCAAGGTTTACAGAGTTAGGTTTGGTTCTGAGTGCGGTTTGGGTGAGTTTCTAATTTAATATTTATGTATACTTATTTTTTTAAATAATATTGGTGTTGTTGAAAGTTGAGAAGTCTCAGCAGCTTGTTGTTTTATTTTTTTCTTTCAGGCAGTCTGTGTAAAAAATAAATGTTACAGAGTGTACAACTATTTACTTGTTAATATTTTTTAAATGTAGTTATATTTTGTTTTTAATTTAAATATAAGTATCACATAGTTGGATATGTAGTTGTAGAGATGTATATTTTCTTCTATAATTGCTTGTATTGAGAATCTAGCAGAGATTCCCCCTCTTGCAGTGTTTGCCATTTTTTGAGAAATGATTTGCTTTAAATTAGTTTGACTTTTATATTGGTTATTTAGAGCTGTTTGATTGGTTAAAGTTGTTTAAAGTATTATTTTATTAGTTGGTTCAGTATAATTTGGATTTTTTTGATCAGTTAAATATTTATTTGGTAAACGCTGATTTAAGTTTTCTTTTAGTAGTATTATATATGGTCAGACCACCATTTTCTTGCTTTCAAACATAAAACAAGACTAAGCGGCTCACCTAAAACCACCTTACGTGCCTCCACCTATCGACCGTGGAACAAACTCAATTTGGAACACCTAGAAACACAACTAACATCTAGTACAGATCTGGAAACAATAAATTCTGTTCAAAAACTACAGAAAGCTTTTGATATCCTGATACTCCTCAAAATCACACAACAGAACAAAAGAAAACAAGCACCTTGGAGAAATACAGAGATAAAAGACATAAAACTACAAATTATAAAGCTGCAACGTGCCTGGCTCAAAACAAAAAACAAATAAGACAAACTTCACCTACAGAAAATTAACAGATTATATAAGTCAGCTATCAAAAAAACAAAGAAAGGTACTATTCAGACAGAATTCAAAATGCTAAATGTGCAAATAAAGAATTCTATAAAATACTCAATAAATTTCATAAACCAAATTGCCTAGAAGGAACTCATCCTGTTACTCAAGATTTTACTGACAAACTGGCAAATCATTACATGGACAAAGCAGACACATTGGACTCTTACTGAAAACAGAGACAAAGCACAAGCACTAACCATTTTACAAAACAACAATCCGAGAATACTCTAACTCAGTCTCTCCGTTCCTTCCAACACATTTCACACGATGAATTTATGGACCTGGTCAAAGCAAGCAGGCCTGCCGGCAGCCCTTCTGACCCGTGTCCACCACAAACCTTCAAGAGTATTCTTCTAACAACCTCTGCTGCCACTCCAGTAAGAAAAATCATCAACGATTCCTTAACTACCAGAATATTTCCCTAAGAACTAAAAAATTCTCACATACGCCTTTTACTGAAGAACACAAACTTAGACAGGCTGAACCCTGACAACTACAGACCCATTACTAATGGACCTTTACTGGGCAAACTGATAGAAACAGCAGCGTTCACCCAGATGTCAAAACTCACAACTCATTGAAGACAATGCCATACGCTCAGACTTCCAAACAGGACTTCGTCCAGGAAGAGGCACAGTATCTGCCCTCCTTGTCATCTTGGATGACCTGAAGGACACAGTTAACTGCAACAGGGTTGCTGTACTACTCTTCTTGGACCTCTTGGCTCCCTTTGACACGGTTGACCCTGACACTCTGATGCAAAGACTCTACAAAGCCGGCATAGAGGGGACTGCTGTAGACTGGATCACGTCCTACCTTCGAAACAGAACTAATGTCATCCATTCCCCACCTTTCTCATCCAAACAGTACTCCACAAAAGCTGGGGTCCCTCCAGGCTCTATCATCTCTCCCATGCTTCTCAACATCTACATGAAGTAATTAGCGGTACTGTTAAAAACGTATTTGTTTCCCTAAAATGGCCCGAAGTTGAAGCTGCACTGCTACTAGCACTGGGATGCCCCCGGGTAGCCATGCGCTTTGGAAATGCCTTTTCATTCATTCATTCATTTCAACTCACGTGCTATAACTATGCAGATGATACGCAAATACTCCTTCAACTGGAATGCCCCAAAGAACATGCCAATTCTCAGTTGTCACAGATCCGTGGATCAATGGATGACTTGGAGCCATCTCAAATTGAATGCTTCCAAAACAGAAATACTCATGTGTGGTGATTAGAAACATTTTGACCTGCTTGCCGCCTGGCCTGATGAACTGGGATCACCGCCTAAAGTATCGAAGGAAGTAAGAAACCTCGGAATGAGCATGAACTCCAAGCTATTGATGAATGCCCAAGTGGACAAACTAGCAAGATCAAGCTTTGTTACTATAAAAACTCTGCAACAAATCTTCCCCCATTTGGGATTTCCACACAAGGTCCAAGCTACCATCTCCCTTGTTCTGTTCAAACTCGATTACGCCAATAGCCTCTACCACGGATCACTTTTAACGACTATGAAAAGACTACAACGGATTCAGAACTCGGCTGCCAGACTAGTCTTGCATTTCAAACCGTGAGACCACATCTCCCTTGCCTTGAAAGCCCTGCATTGATACCGGTTGCCAGAATATCCACGTTCAAGCTGCTTTGTATCACCCACAAAGCCATACATGGAATGGGACTGCTCTTCATCAGAATAAAATCACCAAACACATTCATCATAGGAACCTCCACTGTAGAGTGGCACCTCACCTCAAAATCCCAAGATCCAAGAAAACAAAAACGTGGGTGGCACATACTTCTCTGTTCAAGCAGCCAAAATATGGAACTCTTTACCCCCCAATGTAAGATCCACCAACAACCACCTTATCTTCAGAAAATTACCCTCAAAAGCACCATACGCAAACAGAAATATACAGCAAATCTCTCTGTATATAAGCATTTATTTGTACTATAGATATGTACCTATATATGTGTATTGCTGTGTATAAATACATTTTTAAGTACAACATTTGAAAACCAGAGTTTATCAAATGCATCTTTAATCTACTTATATTTAGTTCCTGTATGCATCTATATACCTTCCATGTACTTGGATCTATATAATTATTACATTCCTCCCCCAAAAAAATAATGACAAAAAAGAAATATTATATACACTACCCTATTTCTAACCCTATACAATATCTTCAATCTACATATACTTCCTTCCTTTATGTATCTATAAACTTTCCATGTACTTATGGATATATATGTTTATTACTTTCTTCTAATTCAGCATATCCAATGCACTACCTTATTTATCACCCTATACCTCTCTCAATATATCCTCTTCCTCAACTCTCTGACTCATCTCACACCTCTTCCTTTAACTCTTTCCAATGCACTAAACCTATTTCTCACCCTATACCTATATCACTATATACACCACCTCCACTCTCTCATTCATCCCTAACCCCATACCACTACTATGATTCCCAAAATAGCCCTTTCTAAACTCTTCCCTTTGACTCTTCCCCCTCCACATCCCCTTTTTACTCTTCCCAAGCCTCCCACTACTGCTATGACCTCCAAAAACAAAAAAAGTCTACATTCTTCACTCTTCTATCCCTCCACTATCCTTTTCACTAGAAATACCAGGCTAACATGTCCACTTCTCAACTTTCATATTTCACTATACTAATTCCGCACTAATCCTTTATCGGTTCCAGAGTAGCGTGCTACTCGCTGAAAAAAGCACTTCAACACCTTATTAGGGGTAGCAAGTGCTATATAAATGCAAACCTTTTTCCCTGTTCTATCCCTCTGCTACCCTTCTCAATCGAAATAACTGACTAACATCCACCACTCAAATTACTTTCTTACTTCACTATACTAATTCAACACTAATCCATTAATTGGTTCTGGAGTAGCGTGCTAATCACCAAAAAAAGCTCTTCAACACCCCATCAGGGGTAACAAGCGCTATATAAATGCAAACATTTTACATCTTCTATCCCTCCGCTATCCTTCTCAATCCAAATAACTGATTAATATCCACCGGTTATGTGACGTTACAACGCATGCCATTGCAACACAAAACTTTACCCCGACTTGCTTTCCAGGGCGCGCTGGAAGTTGGAATAGATTAATTTTCTATTCCAACTCCAGTGTGTGCAACAGTAGGGAAGGTATTGGAGTTAAATCCAACACCTTCTACCCACTGCTACACACCATTTTCATTGCAACAGCATGTGGGGTAAATGCATGCGTTGTAACGGTTGCGGTGTAAAGGCTGTTTCCCATATCCACCACTCAAAGTACTTTCATATTTCACTATACTAATTCCCCACTAATCCTTATGGGTTTCGGAGTAGCGTGCTACTCGCCAAGAAAGTGCTTCAACACCCCGTTCGGGGTAACAAGCGCTATATAAATGCAAACCTTTTTTCCCTCTTCTATCCCTCAGCTATCCTCCTCACTCCAAATAACTGACTAATATCCACCACTCAAATTACTTTCATATTTCACTATAGTAATTCACCACCAATCCTTTATGGGTTCCGGAGTAGCGTGCTACTCGCCGAAAAAACTCTTTAACACCCCATCAGGGGTAACAAGCGCTATATAAATGCAAACCTTTTTGCCTCTTCTATCCCTCCGCTATCCTTCTGAATCCAAATAACTGACTAACCTATCCACCACTCAAATGACTTTCATATTTCACTATACTAACTCAACACTAATCCTTTATGGGTTTCGGAGTAGCGTGCTACTCGCCGAAAATGTGCTTCGACGCCTCCTCAGGGGTAGTAAGCGCTATATAAATGCAATTACAATACAATACACTATATATAATGGTATTTATTTAAATATGAATGTATTTGTTTTGATATAATATTTAATATTGTTATTTATATTTAAATGTTTATAGTTAATACTAATGTTTTAGGTGTATTTATTGTATATTTTATAGGTTTACTATTTTTACGGGGTTCATTATTACGCGATGTAATATATTTTAATTTAATAGTAAAAATTTTTATGAGTTTAGTATTTTTTTAAGTGGATGGTTTGTGTGAAAATAGGGTTTTTGGTGTTTTATTGAATTTATTTGTTATTGTGATGATCATTTTGTAGTCAATATTGTAGTAATCGATATTTTTTTATGTGATATTTTTATTCGTAGGTAACAATATTTGTGTTTCTGATATTTTTGTTATCAATATATGTAAAAATAGATATTTTTGTCAACAATATTTGTGTGCTCGATATTAGTAATTGTTATACTTACGTATACAGATTCAATATTTTCGGTCTCAATTATTAATTTCTGATATCTGTGGCTCTCGATATTTGTTGGATCAATATTATGTCTCAGATCCATTCATTGCTAAAATGCAAAAAAGGTAAGAACTTCGGGTCAGATGTCTGAAGCATTTTTAGCAGTCGCAAATGCTCCAATTCGGCTTTTGCTTTTGTTACAATGGTTTTTCAAATGGAGTAGAAAACGTTTTCTCAGCTCCTTAAATAGGAGTACGAATGGATACTGATTTGGTATCTACAAGGTCTTGTTGGAGGCGTACCTTCCATATATGAATCAGTCTCGAATGTTTCAATGTATTTCTACTGAAACCCAGGATCAGATTGGTAAAGCGGGCATTCAAGCAGTGGGTGATGGGCCGGTGCCTGAGGTCCCATTTTTTGGTTGAGTGATATACGTTTCACAACAGTTTTGGGGTTAGCTGTGTTGTACTGCATAACCAGGGCCTAAATGCCCCCTCTGAAATCCCACAGCAGAGGCAGATGGACTCTTGTCTCCTCCCCATGCCAAGCAGGGGCTAGCAGTGTCCTTATCAGGCCCATACAGGGCTTGACCGTTAGTGAGTGGGGCTAGCTTCGGCCGGCAAGGGACACAATATAACAGCAGAATGAAAAGGGGGCTGAGAAAAAGCTGCTTCTTTGGAGCTCCGGTGTGAAGAATCACTTTCACCCCCTCATCTCCCTATAGGAGGCCGACAGAGTCCTCCATCTGATACCTCCCCTCCCAGGGCTGCACATGATGGACGCTGGTGGGCCACAGTAGCGTCATGCGCTTAAGTGGGGGTAGTCTACACTAGAAAGACTAATTATTTAAGAGCCTGTCCATACTTCAGCTTTGCAGACAAAAGTGTCTAACAAAATCAAGCCTGCTAAACCCATAACAGAGGTGAAGGATGCAAACTGAATCACAGTAAACGAGGCAAATTGGAAAAATGAAGAGAAAAATACAAGGGAAAAAGAGAGAAAGCAGAAATGAGGAAAGAAATGAAGGGCATACAAAAAGCTGAAATAAACTGTTACATGAAGGAATAATCAAAAAGTATAAAGAATAAGTGCAAGGGTGAAAGGTTTGACAGGTAGAAGGGTAAAATAACATTTGTATGGGTGGGGAAAAGAAAGAATGGAATGATTGATGAAAGGTGGAATGAAGGGAAGGAAACATTGAATCCTGGGCTGCAGGTTGAAAAGATGGATGGGTGAATTGATAAAAAAGAGGATGACATGATGGCTGGATGATAAAGAACGAATGGATGGATGGTTAAAAGAATGGATGAATAGTTGTAAGTATGAGTATAAGAATGGATGGTAGACTACTGATTAACGGGTGGATGGATGGAATGGCAAAAGAAGGATGGATGGAAGCTTGAGAAGATGGATAAATGAATGTATGGAAGGCTTAAATGATGTAAAGATAGATACACGAAGGAGTAATGAAGGGACCTCTTCTAGGTTGGGTCGGTCTCACTCGCTTTATTCACCCAATAACATTTGAAGTAAGGATCAAAGTGAGGGGAATTTTAATTTGCTGGCTACTTCCTTGGTTGGCCCGATTGTCCTGAGCAGTATTGTTGGAGCCCATGTGAGATGGAGCATTTAACACCCCACCAGCTCTGCATGGGCCCTGCAGAGCTGTCCCTGCGAACCCATGGACCGTGGGGCTACCTGCAGAGGAGAGAAGCAGGGAGAACCAGAATAGAGTTCCTCAACAAGTAAGGGGGCAGAGAGAGGATAGAAGCAGAGACAAGGCTATGGAAAGACTGAAAAAGGTACAGAGAAACACTACTCGTGGCGGCACACAAGTCTCATTACCACCCTATGAAGATAAGGGTGGTCGGACCGCCATTGGTCTGCCACAGCCTCCAAGGAACCACCAATCCCTGGCAGTGTTGCAACAGTGTAGAGGCATCAATATGTTTGGTGTGACCACCGCACTCCCACCAAGCATATTGGGAGTTTCCTCTCCACCAGGGTTTTCATGATAGTTCCTCCTCCATGAAAAACCCTGGGGGAGACTAAACAAAGGGTGCCTTACACTTTGTGGATGACGCCTGTGTGCATGTACATCAGTTCCTGCATGGCATGGACATTTCAGTCCTTGCCATGCAGTAACTATTTATGTTTAGGACTCCTAACTTTACTACTACTAAATGCCTTTTGTGAATACCCAAAGTAATAAAGTTTGGATTTTGTCTTAGTTTAGTAGTAGTAAAGTTAGGAGTCCTAACTTTACTTCTGTGAATACCAAAAGTATTAAGTTTAGGATTTTATCTCAGATTGGTTCTGTGAATCAGCCCCTAGGTGTCCCACTGGCTTTGCTTCCTGGGGGCATGTAAGTGGTGTGCATTAACATTCTGTGGGACAAGCTCTGCATCGGTGTGTAGGCATGATATGCATACCTGTGTATCTGTAGTGTGTACTTGTATAGGGTGGCCAAGTGCTTTCATATAGTGCTTCACTTTCATTTTTCTAAGCACTGTCTATGCAAATACCAATTTTACCCAATTTAGAAGTATTCAATATTTCTGCCTCAGAAGTATGATTTAGTTTTGCCTTTATTAGAACACTTGACTTACACGTCACAGCAGATGTCAGCAGAAGTCACAACTCATTGAGTCCTGATGCTGGAGCACATTACTAGTATGTCAGCCAAAGTACCCCGGGGCCTTCGTGTAGCTGTTGAAAAGGCCTGTACACTCGCAGCTGCTTATGCCCTAGAGCTCAGCAATGAACCAAGCTAAGCATAGCCCTTCCCCAGCCTTTGGGGTGCAGTGGGGCATTTATAATACGTCGCATATGTTCAATGAGTACTGTCACTTCTAAGCAGGTGCCACTGACTGCCACTTTAAAGTGGCTTTTAATAGGACATCAATTTTACTTCTTAACTCATTGTCAATTTTCTAATGGGCCAATACCTGAAATTCTGATAATGTTTTAAAAAATGTTGAGTGATGTGGTTTTCATCTCATTCCCAGCAAGCAGTAAGGGGCATTCAAACTTCCCGCCTCACCTCACTATGGCTGGTCCGCCTTCTTCATTCTGTAGCCTGCCAGAGCAGGAGAACAACCACAAGTGTTTTAATAACTGAGCAATGGGAAAAATTGCAAAGGCCCCCCCACTTTCCAGCATTCCTCTTGATAAAATTATCTCTCATTCTCTTTTTTCACACTTCTTGCTCGTTATAACAATCTCTCTCTCTCTAGCGCTGACTCTGTCCCTCATGCTATCCTTGTCTCACAATTTTCTACCTTGCTGTCTACATCTTGTTCTCTCCTCACCCATCACTTACTCTAGCATCTCTCACTATCTGCCATCACCCTTTTTTACTGAGCTCTAATTCTTTGTCTACTTCCGTCTCAATTACACTTTACTTTACCTCCCCCTGTTTACCTTGCTTCCCTCTACCCCTCCCTTCTTTTTGTGTCTCACTTTTTACTACTTTCTCTTACTTTCGACCTGTTTTTTGTGCCTCATTTCTCCCTACCTCACCAGTCACTAAATCCCTATTTATCTAACCCCCTCTGACTACCTTTATGTCAATTCTTGCTTACTCTCTACATTTCTTCCTCTGCCTCACCTATCCTTCTGCCTCATATATCTCACTTTCTTGACCACAGCTCTTGTACCTCATCTCTTTTCTTTCCTTTATCTCCATTGATCTCTACACCTCTACATACTCACACCTCAATCTCTATGTAAGCTGTTTGAACCACATTTCTATCTACGCACCTCTCTCTTTCAAATAAATCTCTTGGTATCCCACCTGTGTCTACCTCTTGCTCTCCTGCTATAGGTGCCCATGATGCAGCGTGGAAAGTCAAATTCCCCCTTTGTCACACACCAAATATTGCATTAACATACTCACTCAAATACATTCATTGGTGGGGCCCAAAACACCAATACTCACACTAACATTGATCAGTTTTTCTAGAGGGATAAGTTTCCAAACGCTGACATGAAAGGAATATCTTTCTACCTAAAACCCTACTGCGCATTTGAATACTTTATTAACTTTTAACCTCATGATATTCCCCTCATTTGGTGATGAATCAGTTAGTTGTATATTAGGGGTGGGCGGAATTTGCAAAATTAACTTTCGCAAATTATCGCGAAAATGTTTAAAATTATCGCAAACAAGCGGAAATATCGCGAAGATGCGGAAGTTTTTTTCCGGCATGTTCGCGAGATTTTCTGCATGGTTGCGGGTCGCCAACTTACCCATGTTTTTGCTTGCGGGCGCGGCCATCTTGTTTTGAGTTTTCTCGCGGTGCATGATCGCGAGAAGAAAGACGTGATCGCGCGACGAATGACGTCACTGTGGGCGCGAACTGTCGCGAGACAGCGCAAATGGCTAAAAACAATACAACATCTCATGGAGAACGCGACCGGATCAAGAAAACTTGTCGGCGAACGCAGGGATTCAGGTAAGGCGATCGCGCGTGCACGAGAATGTATTATTTTATAGCGCGAGCAAGAAACAAATTATCGCCAGGCTGCGGAAACCGGAATTTTTGACATTTTCGCGCTCTCCGCGGAACGCGAAAATGTCAAATTATCGCAATTTCCGCGAACGGAATGAAATTTTCGCCCAGGCCTATTGTATATATGATTTAGTGATGCAATTCATTTATCTATACTCTTCTCTTTTTCTAATTTCTTCAAATAATCGACACAACACGGTTTTCAATTAATCAAACATCGTTTATCTAATTAAATTTCGAATTGTTAGAAAAGCATCATCCAAACCGTAGAACATCATATTTACCTAATCTGGCTAATAGTCGTCCTCTAAGTCAGTCAAGTTGTGGTAAATCTTTAAATTCATCAAAGTCAGGCCGCAATTCAGTCTCTCAAAGATTCAGGATAACAGCCCTCCAGCAGTGTCACCGTCCTCTCCGTCAGCATAACGTCAGGAAATCGCCGCAAGACAAATCGAACGACAAGAGCTAAGAGAGAGAGAGAGTTTTTCCTCCCTATTCTACTGTCTTTTTATAATGATTTTAATGTCAAAATGTATCAAGATTCAGTTTTAAACAGTCCTCATTGGTGGATTTGGGGTCACTCGGTAAAGTTCTCACATAGTCCGTAAGATTAAGTCATCGCACTTGCTGGTTCCGGTTTTAAAGACAGTCTATTGTTGAGGTTCTGGCGAAGCTCCCAGGGTGTCCTTGGTGGGAACATCTTCTCCTGGGGTCTGGACGAGGCCATTGTTGCTGGCGGTGGCACATGCTCACTTCACCCAAAACCTCGTGTGACAGCAGCAGTCAGGTCGTACGTTTCAGTCAGCCATCTTTAAGAAGGCCCAAATGGTCAACTTAAGCAAAACAAACACAAAAACGTAATTAAAACATTGAAATGGCTAATAAAATGTTAAACCCTCACTAATTCCCCTATGTGTAAGTAATTATCTAGCATAATAGCAACATTCAAAGCATTTATACACACCCAATGATGCACAACTTACAATTACATCACAAAAGCAACATATATCATGCAATATTCTAATTTTCTACCATTAGTATGCGTACATATATTGGTATACAATTAGCTTAGCCATGCAAAATGCAAATCCCACGTGTAATTCTTTTGTTAATATAATTGGTGAGTTTTCACTTCAAACGAATTAATAATATTACCATTAGTTGATTATTTAGATTAATAAAAACATGCAGAATGGGGGGGTATACAAAATTTTGTACTACCCGCTCCAGCACCTGCCACCTCATCTCTTCTTCCTTACCCCATGTCTATCTAACCTCTTTCTCAGCACCTCGTAGTCCTTTGCATCTCACTGCCATGACTTTGTCCTCCATCTACTTTCCCTCTCTTTCAACCACATCTCTTTGTTTAACTCACAACTCTGTCTTTGCCTTTCCTCTCTCTACCTTTGTCATCTCCTGTATTGCACTACTCTCTTCTTCACCTCTCTCTCTACTTCACATCTCTTAAATTACCTAATCTTTAACCCTAAATTCCCTCTTTCCCTGCACAGCCTCTCAATTTTCCTCATAATTTGATCACTGTCTCACCTCACCTCTCCACTTCTTCCTACCTCTATTACCTTTATGTCACCTCTCTCACAACCATTCTCCTGTATCTCTAACTCACTTGCTACCTCTAGCCCTCTTTTTAAATCACCATTGCCTTTTCACTCTTTCATCTCCCTCTCTGGGCCGCCTTTCAACACACAATCCCTGTCTCTTTCCTTTTCCTTTTCCATTTCCACTCCCACTCTTCTTGTCTTAATCTCCCCTCTCTTTCTCAAATTCACCTCTGTCCCTCCATATCACACTTTTTTCTCTACAACTAATGTTGTTTTTCTAATGTTTACCCCTCTCAACCTATCTTTCTCTCTATCTCACTGCCCACTGTAGCTAACCTATCATTATGTACCCCCACCATCTGTCTCTACTGCAGTGCTAGCTCTAGCATTTATCTGTACTTTTTCCTCATCTTTTCCCAAGTGTGTAGAGGTCTATAGCTATCTGTCTCTAGCTCGCCCCAACAAAAGACTACTCCTACATTACCTTTCTCCCTAACTCACTCTTCTGTAACCCCCCTTCTCTTTACATTTCATTATCTCTATCTATAGCTCTCCAAGTACCTACCTCTATACCTCACTCCAAAATCTTGTCTATAACTCAACCTCCCTTTTCCTATCAACCTTTTCCTCTTTCTTTTGTGACATTCTCATTACATAACTGTCCTCGTATTTTGATTACTCTGTAGAATTAGAGATCACTATCTAATGAGAGAAAGAGCGGAAGGACAAGGCAGGGGAAGATAATTAGGCATAAAATTATTATGTTTCACCTGATAATACAGGTGAAACTATTGCAGCAAGAGGGCCAATGGCCAAGCGGGATATATTTGTGATTACCAATATTAAGCGATGAAAGCTACAATTACAAGCACTCTGTGCATATGTTTTATTATTATGCACTGGTCCACTAAGCATCCAGCAAATCACCATTACTGCGTCTTTATTACAATTATAGGAACCAGCATGTTCAACACTGATTTGTACAACAAAATATTGTTTTTGGATAAAAATATCTAGATGCAAACACAAAAAGAAATTATCTTATAAATATTTGTTCAAGCTTTTATTTTGGTACTGCTTGGCTGGCAGAGACCAGACAGCTTCTGCTTTCAGTGGTTTATGCAGGCTCCCATTTCGGAAAGTTTAACATATCATTTAGTGTGCTTTGAGATCATGAACACTTCCATGAGCTGAAAATATGCAGAAAATTCATAGCAATTTTGATAAGGGTCTCCAAAATAAGTCTTGTATGGGGTCCCCCAAATTTTTAAGATGGCACTAAAACAGCAGGCCTAGGATGTTGGTGCATCAAGGCTCTCACCACACTTCCTCCTCATCCAGCCAGGGAGTTGGGGCTTCTGCTGGAAGGATAGTGATAATGATTGATTTCCTTTCTGTCTCCTGATTTCCATGCCTACTTTTGCTGTGAGAAAGATACACATAACTGGATTTTACAATCTCTACTATTAGCAAGATCAAATCAAAAGGTTGCAGCCAGAGGACAAAGCAAAGAGCCAAGTAGACCATCGGTGGACAGGAGACTTGCTTCAACAGACTGCTGCTTCGGACCTGTTCTTAATCTCCTTATCCCCAAGCCATCTCCTGTCCTGCCTTGGAGGAAGTAACCATGGCCTATAAAAAGCTGTCAGTGGCCCAGAACAAACTCCTAAGGCCCAGGCAGAAGGCAGGCCACAAACCTCTGATCCAAAATCCCCCAGGATCACCCAACCCTTTGGAGGATCACCAGTCCAGAGCCCAAACTCCAGAGGTTCATCTAATTCACACTTTTACCCCATCTGCCTCCACTGAGGACTGACCAACGCAGACTGACCCACTATTTCATCTTGACCTTGGATTAGGTTTCTATGCTAATCAGAGCCAGGACATAGTTGTTTGGGACAGGGTATGTCACTTCGTTGTGCAAGGCATTGACATTGCAAAGCAAGCAGTTGTCAAAGCTGCAGTGTTTCTAGTCTTGGCCAATGTTACTGTCCCTTGTAAGGTTTAAAATAATTTGTTTATCAAAATTTGCAAAATCCCTTTATATTAATCTGGCACTGTTTGTTGAAAGGTTGTGATCTTCGAATGTGGGTCACTATTTTTGTGAAGCACGGGCCAACTTTTGATCCCAATCCGACTCTGCCGAAATCTGTTCACGAACCATTTTATCAACTCCTCAATCGCGATAGTAACACCCATTTGCAAAAAGTAAGGGTACCACTTCTCCTTTAAGAATGTAAAACGTTTGTTTAACAGGGGGCAGGCAGTGGAACACTACCTTCTGTTAAACAAACTTAAAAAAATAAAAAATAAAGCTTTTTTCTTAAATGCTGCCTAATATCATTTAAGGAAAACAGGTTGCATTAAAAAAAAATTGACTTATTTAAAAGTAGTCATACACATAGCAGTTTTCTGGCCATAGCATCTTCCCTGTGATGGACTCCAATCTTTGTGAGTCACAATTTACGACCTACCTCATTAATATTCATGAAGAAGGTCAGATTGCGAACCACTACAGTTAGTTTTTTTTAAGAACAAACCTATTAGTTGATAGATCAGTTCTTAAAAATCTTCTACTGGTTGTAAAAATACTGGTCGCAAATTACAAATATTATTTTGCGACCAGATATTTATACATCTAGCCATTCTTTCGCAAAAGTCTGCAATATATGCCTCGGGTCACATGGGTTAGAGTTGGACATATTGAAAGTCTAAGATGCACATTAGTTTGTACTGTAGCATCTTATCATTTGAGCTTTAGCTTGAACTAGTGGGCATCTATTCTTAAACACTCTTCTGCTCTTCACTGCCTTTTCACATGGGTGACGTCTGCCCCTACAGTTTAAAACCAATACGTAGCAGACCTGGAACATGCAGGTGTAGGAAACTAGCTCTACATATACTACACCAAAATGAGGTATAGTCTGTGTAGAGTCCAGGTGACCCCAGAGGTAGGCAGCAGTTAAAGTTAGATAGAACCTTACTCTCTATTTGTGGTTGAGCAGTAAGGCAGTATCAGAGGACAGTGTTAAGCATTTGATGTACCCACTCAGTCAGCAAATGAATACACATACTCAAGGACTGAACTCTAGACCAATTGTTTTTGTATAAAAAATATACTGTTGTTTTATTTTTAGAACCAAGCAAGCCTGACACAGGTAAGCATTAAATACTTTAAAGTAACAAGCTGCTGATTGTAGAACAGTTTGAAAATGCAATAGAAATTGTACTTTGTTTGATTTACAGGGGATGCAGTAGGTTGCAATACTTAGCAAATACAGTACATTGAAATTAATAGGCTTTTTTCAGTAAATTACAGGTAAGTTACGTTTTACGTTACTTTTCTAACTCAGTACTGGATATCTACATTTAGCACTGGGACATTCCCTGCAAACAGGTAAGTAAATACGTTTTGGTTATTCGTGCGATTTTTAAACAATATTTTTAGATTTCAAAACTCCACACAGAAAATGTTTGGAAGAAAATTGTCAATGTTATCCTATGGAGGAAAAACAGGTTATCGGTTCAAAGGTAAGTTATCGACTGTGTGAGTTTAGGTTCTGGGGTTAGACACAGGGGTCCCCCAGGGTCAGTGATACACTCTTGTTACCTCCTCAGCGGCACTGGGTCGGCCGGGTGCAGAGTGCTGAGGCCCAATGTTATCCAATGGGGGATAGGGGGCCTCCGGTTGATGGCTGCTGGCAAACAGGTCACTGGGTTGTGGGAGCAAAGCTCCTGGACTTTAGCTCAGGGCAAATGGGGAAACAAAGTAGCACCAAAGGTGCACCCCCAGCGGCACTAGGGCGGCAGGGTGCTGGGTGCTGTTTCGAGGTCAGGTGCCCTGTTATTTGCTATGGAGGGACTCTGGTCGAAAGAAACACTGCAGGCTCGGGGGCGAAGACCTTCTGGGTGCGGCCACCACTTTGAGGGGTAAGTTGGGATGTCTTGGGTTGGCTAGGCACTGTTGGTTGTGGCACACAAGGCCGTGGGGCATCAGGTGCAGGGGTGCCTTTTGGCATTGGAAAGTCTTTTCCGCTCTTGGTCGCGGTAGAGGGGTTCCTCTGTATTGAGGCTGCAGGCGTCGGCTGGTGTCTTGAGACTGGTCTGGGATCCCCGGATCTTGGGTCACATCACCGGGGAGACCTCCTTGTGATGTTTTTCAACTTGAGCTCCGGCGGGTGCAGAACGGGCTGGATTCGCGGTCTCCGGCTGCTGCCAGAAGTTGCAAGTTGAACAGGTCCTCTGTTCTCGGGAGACACAGTCTTTTGAAGTGAAGGCAGGCAGGTTTTCTGGGGATTTTGAGGTTGCTGGCTGCAGGACACACCGGGATTACGCAGGAGCAGGTCCAAGGGGGGACAGGGCTGTAGGGCTGGGGCCAACTCAGTGGGCATCTTCCTCTTGTTAACTCTGCACGGCTCTTTGGTCCCTTTCTTATCTTCTTTTTTGTCGTTTCTGGATCTGAGGAAGCAAGGTTCAGGGTGCCCCCTAAATACTAGATTTAGGGGAGTTACAGGTAGATAAAGGGCAGGGACCAATGGGTCCCTTCCCTGGGGTGGGTACACCCCATATCATGCCACCCTCCAGTGAGAGGGGAGGCAGGAGCCTGTCCCTGGTTGGTTGGGTCCCCCCATCTTCAAGATGGCGGGGACTCGGAATTGTGCTTCACCTCACCTCCCCCACCTGAGGGGTGGAGTTGGCAGAGGTGGGCACACCTCTTTACCTCACTTGTTTTTCCTGCCGGTTCTCCCGCCCAAAGTGGGGGATAGAACCAGTGGGGACCAGTTGCTGAAAGCAGTAAATGGTCTGGGGAGGCTCACCAAGGCGGCATGCCTTTGAAGCTTCCCCGTTTGTGAATCCTGCCCATCCTGGGGGAGGAGGCTTTGCACCTCGTCCCAGGATGTGCATTGTTTCAGGCCCCCAAGAGCAGCAGGCTCTCGACCCAGGGGTCCAGAAACATGTCTGTTGGTGGCAGCCTAAGCAGCCACTCAATCGGGACACTATCAGTTGGTCGAGTTTTAGGGGGCATCTCTATGATGCCCTCTGTCGTGCACTTTACATTAAATCCCACACTGGTATCAGTGTGGGTTTAATGTGCTGAGAAGTTTGATACCAAACTTCCCATTCTTCAGTGTAGCCGTTATGGTGCTGTTTAGTTTATAATGACAAACTCTCAGCACCATATACTCTTAAGGGCAGCACTGCACTTACAATGCCCAAGAATGGACTTGGGCACTGTAGGGTACAGGGCTCATACACCTGTACCCTCACCACTGGCATACTGCACCCAGCTAGAGGTGCGGCTGGTCTAGGCCAGGGCAGTGGTTTGTGGGCATGGCACACAGGGATGTGTGCCATATTGACTCTTCACTTTGCTCTACACTAAGACATGCAGTCAGCAAAGGCAGAGTGTGTGTGAAAAGGTTCAGGGCCTCTAAGGGTGGCACAATAAGTGCTGCAGTCCTTAGGAGCCTTCCCTGGTCACAGGGCCCTGGGTACCTGTGGTACCATTTACCAGGGGCCTACCTGTGGCCAGGGATGCCAACTGGGTTTAGGCTTCAATGCAGTTTTAGGGAAGGAACATAGGCCCCGGGTACCTGATTAGCAGGAGCCCAGGGCACACTAAGTCAAAGAACATCAGCAATTCAGCAAAGGATGGAGGCATACCATGCAGAAAGAGGGCACTTTCTCATAGTAGGGAAGTATTTGTGGATAGGGTAGGTGACCTACCTTCTCACTCACAAAGGAAAAGGTACTTTTTGAGGGGGGCAACACAGTGTAGTTGTGAAAACCCCTTCTGCCGTGTCTGCCTAGATATAGCTGAGTGTAGCACTGGACCCCAAAAGATCAATAGTTAGGGAATTTCTAAAACTTTGTTAGGTTTCTATTGAGCCACCCTTTCGAGCTGCATGTCTGCTTCCCAAGGCTCACAAGTAGCACAACAGAGTCTACCTGTATGGGCACGGGCCTGTTTAAAGATATGTGATAAAGACAGAATGTAGAATGTAGAAAGAGTGAAAGAACGTATGAGTGGGAAAGAAAAAGAGGCAAGATGGGGAGAAGAAATAGAGGGGAAGATGGAAGAGAGGAATAAAGAAAGATAGATTAACATAAGTGAAAAGGGATGAAAAAAGGAGAACAAAGTAGGAAAGGGGCCTATAAATGGGGACAATGTGGAAGACAGGAACAAAGGGAGAAAGAAAGAAAGAAAGAAAGAAAGAAAGAAAGAAAGAAAGAAAGAAAGAAAGAAAGAAAGAAAGAAAGAAAGAAAGAAAGAAAGAAAGAAAAAAGAATGAGGGAAAATAAATATTCACAAGAAGTCAGGATACCAGATAGCACATGCAGTTGGGTCACTCAGGGCTGAGCTACATTCTTGCTTACCATACAGAGAACATTCTTGTCCCAACAGTTGCCAATAACTTTAGTTCGAGCAGGGCCAACTGAAATTCAGTGTTTGGCATATCTTCAAGATGCTTTCCTAACAGGAACACAGCTAGTTATCTCAAAGGTCAGAATTTGCTGTATCTTCAAAATTCTCATCATTGTAAAAATTCCTGGTAACAATTCAGGTTCAGTCTGCATTCCAATGGACCTTTAGTTTTGAACTGAGGCTGTCACAGCAATCAATACAAATAAATAATGTGAAGCATATTTGGTCCCCAAAAAATGACAGACAGTATTGGATTTGCAAATCACGAAGTTTTTTTAATTAAAAGATAAGCCAAATTACAAATGGAAATCATTAAGTTAGAGTTAAGTCAATGTCCAAAACATTAATGTTTTAATCAATGTAACTAAAAGCAAATCAAAATCATTAATGAAAAGACAAACTGTTATAATGTTGTCACAAAATAATTAAAAACAGGCTCCTTTACCTTGAAGGGAAGTCCTTTCTCAGATAAGCTAGGTAAAGATCATGAGAGTTTAGGAGAGGTTAGGCAGAAATTGTCAGGATGTACAGCCTCTGAAAACCTATAAGTCTATACATCCATTAAAGCTTCTTCTAGAAATTTGGGTAGGCATCTGCCCATGAGTCTAATTAAACTCCCTTGGGTAAAGAAAAATCTGCTGTGAGCTGGAAAAGCATCTCTCTCGAAAGAAAGCTAAAAAGGAATATCCTCTGAAGAAAATTAAAAGGGAATATCAACCTAAGGGAAGCTAAAGAAGTCTGTGCTCTAAAGAGATCTGGAAAGGCATCTCTGTCCAAGATGGTGTGAACATTTTCTAAAAGCGACAGACTTCTAGCATTATCAGCAATATGTAAGCTTTCAGAACTGCCAAACAATTGTGTGTCTGAAGCTCACCCACACCTGGTGTGTAATAATTCCCACAATTGAGTTTGCAGAGTAAATCCCTGTCCTATATTTTGACTGGACTCGAGTCACATTTTACATACTGGTAGGTTACACTGGAACAGTAGCTAAAACTGTTTGTACTCTGATTATTAGAGATTCCTACAACTTGGACTTGGCTTCCTGAAAGGGGCAGATTTGGGACCTCTACAGTACTTACAGTAGAGGGGGTATCTCCAGAATCAATTAGGAATGATACCGTGTGGCCATTCACCTCTCCAGCAACATATGGCCTACCTCTAAGACTGTGTCAAGCACACAATCCTCCTCTCCTGTCAGGCACTGTCATTGTGATTGATCAAAACCCAAGATTACAATATGAAAGACAGTATTCAAATCATCCCACAGCACCATCTAAAGTTTCACAAACCTCTCTACTTGTGTGTACCACAAGTCAGGATTTTATCACAATTTTGGAAACTGATTTCTAAAGTTGAAAAGATCAACATAACTTCAGGGTATTGGTACATATTCACCCCATGCACCCCTCTCATTGGGTTTTCCTTGACCTACGTATCACTTTTACTAGTCTTCCTGTTTGAATCTTCAGTACCATCCTTCTTTTTCTGTTTCATTTCCTTTCTAGACCACTTATCCTTGATCCTTTGAGTGTCACCTCCCCCTCTGAATACTACTAATTTCTTCAAATGTAATTTCATACCTGGTGTTCTCATATCGTTTATGGTATACTCGGTTATGAACATGCTGAAATTCTTCTTTAAATTCTGACTTTTGGACAAATCGACCCCAAACTCAGTAGCTAATTCCTCACATTTTTCGTGGGTTTCACAATCACGTCTAGCAGCATACATACTCAAAAACAAAAGTTACTCCTTGTTGTACTGATCTGCAAATTCCAACTTAAGATTTCCCTTGACAAGTTACTCAAATTCTGCACTCAGTCTCAAAACAATCAACTCTCTCTCTCTGGGGTTTGTGACTCAGGACTTTCCTCAAACTCGACAACAGGCACACTGACGATAGCAGTTCGTCCTGTTTGGGTCGTGGTCTGAAATGTAGGTTAGTGCCAGCACCAGGTATACTAAGGGCTGTAGTAATAGTAGACATACCAGGTGTTCTAATGATAACAGTGGTGCTAGTGGCTCTCAATAATAGATCTGTAGCGACAAAAGCCAACCTTCCCTCTTGGGGACTCTGATCAGTTGGTACTCTTGCACCAGTTTCTACAGACTGTTGATTCCTTCCACCTAATGGACAATATTATATGGAAGTTGTCGAGAAGTAAACAAATCATTTAAAAAATCATCACTTGGATCACTATCACTCTCATCTCCTTATTCCCACCTTCCTGTCATGGTTTCCTTCTTATTTTTTCCCTTGACTATTGCAGGATCCCTCCATTGGCCCCCAAATGTGCTTTGTCCCCCACTTCATCTGCATCCACCTTCGGACCTTATTTATTGCTCAGGTCTGATAATTATCCTTATCTTACGCATGTGTGGCATACTCCCATGCATTCAAACCCTCATATTGAGCAGGTTTTGGTTGGAGTTTCATCTTATACAACACTCTTCTCAAATGTGTCAATTGCACTCAAGTTAAAAATATCATCTGGGGTAGATTGCAAGAACCCTTTATTTGCTGTGATCATTTCCTATTGTCTGATACAGATATACATGTGTAATCCAACCTGAGTTTTCATGTAATAAGCAGGTGTGCCCTCTGGAGGGGCCACCTCACTCTCAAGAATAGGTATTCTTACATCAGCCTCTCAAGTAAGCTCTCAATTTATTGATTCAACACACACAGAGTCAATAAACTTCAATTGAAATAATTGCTGATTCTAAGCAAATCACAATGCAGTTACTCAATGACACACGCATCCAATCATGCATAGCACTACTGAAAAGACCACTCACAGTGCTGCATCCAATGATGTAATGACCAATACCTGCATGCAACATACACCAGGGGACCAATACCCATGCCCCGCCTTATGACTTAACTCACAGCACCTCACAGTAGAATAAGTCCCTCACACGTTTGAAGTAAAATCTTGAACATAACAGTTTACTCCTCTGCACAAAAGTATTAACCGAACACCAGTCTCAGTTAGTACAATCTCATAACCATAGTTAATTAGTGATGCAGCGCGGCTATTATAATATCTTTCCTTATAACACCAACCCAGAAAAACCCTTATACCACTTGCTCATCGGTGGGGCCCATAACACCGAAACACACATTCACTCAGTTTTCTGGATCTGTGATAAGAAGATGAGCTGCAAGACATACGGGGTACCTTATTAATATTTTACCTAAATAATAACTATATACATTAAATACATTTGAGTCTGGAATTGTCGGTTCTAAACATCAATGTACTCTGCTATTTGGGTCGATGGACCAACTAGTAGGAATCAGTTGATGGCGATTAAGTCCAGCTCAATCACAATTAAAACCTTTTAACATTTATTGATCATAACTTTAATTCTAATAACCACAGACTCAGTTTGAAGTTAACATGACATGTTTATCTAGATTCATTGAATACATTGAATAAGTAAAGTTTTATTAGACAAATATTCTAAACATTATTTTCATAAGCATTTAAGTAAAGATTTGAATAGAAACTGAAAATATTCATTACCCTTGGTCTTAGGGCGATGACGAGAATGATTCACCAGAACATGAATCGAAGATCGCAGGATAGGTTTCCAAAACTGACTGACTGTCCCTCTAACCTCCTCGGACGTATTCCCTCCCAGGATAGAATCCCGCGACGGTCTTGTTCCTTTTCCCGATCAATGTTTGAAGTCCAAATTGACAGTCTTTTCAGCATCAGAAGGAAAAGTCGTCTCAACAGACAGCGTGTTGTGTTGAATAGATCGATGTTGAATAAGCGAGTGCGACCACGTCATTGTAAGCACAACTCTTTTATACCCTGTTACTAACTTGCTATACCCAAAATTGAAACTTTTTAGGGGCTACATTCATTCTGATTGGTCCATTGGAGGGGTGGTGATGGTCACCTCATTGTCCTCCTTGCCTGAACCGGTTCTGCAAATAATCCATTCATACAAACTCTGGTGATTCATCAAGTCCACAAGTCCTTTTTAACTTTGTTAATATATTTGCAACATATTTCGATAGTCATGAATTGGTTCATCTTCTGTAGTTCGGGTCTCCCATCCATTCCCAGGCTTTCATGCAGAATATTTTGGTACAACTCTTTCTTTGGTCAGTCTATCCTTGACATCTCCCACTCCGGGCATAGGCCACACACTCGTGACTAGAACTTCTATTCTGCTCATGCTCGGGGGCCATCTTTATTCTGCGCACGCAATCATGTCACTCGACAGCGGCCATTTTCCCAGCGAGGCCTAGCAGGCCCGAACGGAACATATATGAAAACAACATAGCGGAATTTAGACATTGAAAATAAGCCCTTCTGTTTACCACCCACCATTCTAGTGACCCGTGTTAGGTGTTATCTAGCATAAGCGACATTTAAAGCCACTTTACTTACCATCTGCATTCTTTGCCACAATATATTTTTCTACAAATGAAATACATGCAATTTACTTCTACTTTATACACGAATCACATACCTATGTTAATTTAATTTCACATTTGTAAATAAATTATATTTTTGCAAATGCCAGTTAGTTTCCCGGTTGTAGTGTCTAATTAAAGGTGCATTTATTTATTAATTCATGCATTCAAACAGTTAGTGTTTTTAAAGTTATGAGGTCATTAACTTCGAAGGGGTACAAACATTTTTGCATTTCCATCAATTCCCACCTTTGGTGCTTTTTAATATCACCACAAAAACCATCTCTATTAATTTATCAGAAATCATGTTTCTTGTCCTTTTTCATTTGTTAATTCAAACAATTGTATTCTTCACATTCTGTCTCTTAGACTTGTTGTACATTTTCTCTTTAAATTCTACTAATTCAGTCTCTCCCATTTCTCGTTCTCTTTGTTTATTTTTCTCATTTTATCGTCTTACCTTATTTTCTCTTTTTCTAATACATACACATGGTAATCTCAACATTAATGTCATTAATATTACTATCGTCACTGGTATTAATATTTTCCCAACTAATGAACTATCTATTTTTGCAAACCATTTCTTTACTGATGAAAAACTCTTACTAAGTTTCTCCCAAGCACCATCAACCTCCAGTGGGATAACTTCTTCATGCAATTTAGTAATATTCTTTATATACCTTTGTATATTCTGACTTTTATCTGTAATGTAAGTGAAACAATGTTGTACCTTCAGCATTCCACAGACTCCTCCCTCTTTGCCAAAAGAATATCAAGGGCAAGTCGATTTTGCATCGCCATAGCTCTCATGGCAACCATTTCGGTTTTTGCCATTAAGAATCCTCCAGCAGTATTCGTTGATAAACGATCTACTATTGTTGACATTTTCCAAATCTTATATGCATTAAAAGATATACCCACTGCCGGTATCAATGCTCCAAAAATGTCACCTATTATCTCTGAGAAACTTTCTCTTCTACGTGTTAGTGATTTACCTATATTGTGAGTTCCTTTAGTTACCCTATCTACATGAAATATCTTTGGAAAGACCCGGCCTAGATAACATGTTCCGTACCAATGGTCCGGCAACCTATAATAAGCTTTGTTCCCACAAATAAAATAGATCCCTGGTAATACTGGATCTTTTCCTCCTTTGAATCCCCACCCCCCTATAATTCTATATGTATCTCGGCGTTCACTAGCACCCACGAAATAGTTGTCATACATAGTGTTTTCTCTACGAATGCACAATTTCCCTTGTTGAGGCAACTCTAACCCTATTGCTTCATTAGTTTCATTGTTATCATAACTTACTTCCTCAAAACCCCAAGGTGATGTTTTCATCTTTTCTCCTGTTACTTTTCTTTGAAACTTAACTCTTCCATCCTTTACCATGTCTAAAAATACTTTTTCTTCTTTCCTTAATCTACAAGTAAGGTTGTGTCTAAATGCGTATTCTAATGGTAATTATTTTGTTTCTAAGAAAAATTCTCCAAAATCTTTACCAGGCTTCATCTTGTTTAGTTCAGAAACTTTAGCAAAAACAGCATCCATATCAGTATAATAGTTTTCTGATTTGCCGGTCTTATAAAATAAACTAGCCAACACACTGCAAGTTATTCCATACATCAAGGGAAGGTGATGATATGTTACGCCCTCTGTCACAGACGCAGGTAACTGCATGCAGACATAACAATCCCTAACATCCATTGTCTCTACATATTCATATAAAAGTTTTGTAAAAACATTCTTAGAAAAATCATTTATTGACCTGTCTCTATGAAACTAAGTATTATCTATCAGTGTTGCAGTATCCTTTGTGTTATGTGCCTTATCACTATTTGTTTTATTGTTCATCCCAGACGTATTCTCTGCAGTTAATCTAAGTGGAATAACTATTGCTAAAATGAACCAAATAAGCATCAGTAAACCTGTACAGTAAAAGCACATTCTACACCATCTGTGTAGAAAACTACACCTAGATATTCTATTTTCATTCTCTGCCATAGTAAACTATAATCTAAAATGTATATACAGAAAAATGTATCTCTCCACACTCAAAAATATGGCCTTCGAACCAACTGCCCTCAGTGCATCGTTTGGTCCTTCAAATTTTTCCTTGATTTTGTCAGGTTGTCTTTATTCTGATTTCTTCAGTCTCTTCAGGATGGGCACAGTTCACTTTCACCCTCCTGCTTACAATTTTCGTTTGCGTTCTATTGACTGCTATCCACCTCCTCGATGTCAGGCAGTGCTATGTAAATCCATTCAGGTGATTTGTATTTCAAATTAGGTCTTTTTACTCTTTTCGGTCTCTGCAATTGTCCTTTATTCAAATGTATTTGATTTCTTTGACTCGTTATTTAATTCACTTGTTCTTCCTTGTCTTTGTTCAAATGTAATATTTTATATCTCAGTCTTTTACATTCGTTGGGCCAATTGTCTCCCTTTCTTGGCCTTTTTCATCCAGTCTCTGTTTCTTCTCGTTCCACTTTCCAAGTTCTCTTTCTTGGACCTCTCCTTTGTCTAATTTTTTCTTCACTTTCTTCTGATTCTGTTTCAGATCTCACTTCACTTTCTTTAACTTTGAACTTTATGATCTCTGATTCTTCATCTGATTTTAGATTTTCTTCTGTTGTTTCAATTACTTCCGAAGGGATTTCCTCAAAACTTGTACTTGGTTGTTCGACATCACTGTGAATTATTTCTGTCTCTCCTGTTTCAATATCAATTGTCTGTCTTTCATAGTCCTCTGTATGCTTTTCAATGTCCTCAGTTTGTCTTTCACCAAATTCAGATTGTTCTGCTTCAGATGTCGAACTGGTGTCTGATATTTCCAGATGTAGACTTACAGGTCGATCTTCAGGATCTGGAACTCTGACTGCTTCAGTTTCTTTTTCAGGTGCCGAAGTTGTGTCTGATATTTCCAGATGTCGACTTAGAGGTCGAGCTTCAGGATCTGGAACTTTGATTGTATGACTGGCATGAATCCAATGTTTCACACCTGTTACTTTAGTGCTGTGATAATCACTAAGATCACATGACGTGGTTTATCCCAGCGAGGAACCAGGCAATTTCTTCTTTGGTGGACTTTTATGCGAACCCAATCTCCCGGACTCAGATCATGAGCTGGGTTTCTTTCAAGAGTGATCGCATCCGCTCCAACCTGACGAAACACAAAATGTACCACATCAGCCAATCCTTTGCAATAGTCCAGAATAAGATCATTAGTTATAGTCAGCAGTTTGTTGACAGGTACGAATTCTGTTCTCATTGCTCGTCCCATTATTATTTCATGAGGACGCAAACCTGTTTTTCTGTCTGGTACGCTCCTCATGCTCATGAGCACAAGAGGTAGGGCATCTAGCCATTTGAGTCCTGTGGCTAGACACATTTTCCCTAGCCTTTTCTTGATTGTGCCATTTACTTGCTCAACCACCCCAGAAGCCTCTGGTCTGTAGGCACAATGCAGCTTTTGTTGAATGTCTAATGCTTCACATATCAGCTGGATAATTTCATTTTGGAAATGACTTCCTCTATCTGTTTCTATTGTTACTGGAAAACCATATCTAGGAATGAATTCTCTCAGCAGGAGTTTTGCTACAGTAACTCCATCATTCCTTCTTGTCAGATATGCTTCCACCCAATGAGAAAACAAACAGACAACCACCAAGACATACCTCAGTCTGTTACTTGGGGCATTTCTATGAAATCTAGTTGCATTCTGGTAAAAGGACCTCCTTCTCGTCCTATTGTTCCCAAACTCATTACTGTTTTCCTTCCAGGATTTAACTGTTGACATATAAGACATCTTTGACAAAGGCTTTCAGCTATATTCCTAAATGTTGGGTTGTACCAAGTCTGTTTAAAAAGTCTGATCATTGCATCTCTACCTATGTGTGCCTGTCCATGGTACATCCGTGCCATGTTAGAGATCAAGCTATAAGTCATAACTGGTCTTTCATCCCTGCAAACCCAAACTCCATCTTCCTCTCTTTGTCTACAGCCTGATTTTATCCATATATATTTTTCCTCATCGCTTGCTTCTTCCTGCAATTGTCTCACTTCTTCCCACGTTTCAACTGTGTTAGTAAACATCAAATGACATGAACATGTTCTTTTTTCCTCCTCCGATTCATTGAGGTCATATGTCTGGCACAATATTGACCTATTCCGTCAACAAACGTATTGCCCTCTGTAATGTAGTCATCACCATTCTTGTGTGCAGCACATTACACAACTGCAATCTGTTTAGGCAGCTGTATCGCCTCAAGCAACATTTTCACAAACTCACCATTCCTAATTGGCGATCCTGAAGAAGTCATGAATCCCCTCTGGGACCAGATCTGTCCAAAATCATGTACCACTCCGAAGCCATACTGGCTATCCGTGATCACAGTGATTCGGAAATTCCTTCCCAGTTTACAAGCTTGAATCCGAGCAATCAGCTCAGCAACTTGGGCTGAACGTATTCCTCTCAAACAAGATGCTTCCATTATGTCTGCCACCATACATACAGCATACACAGCACTTAAAATTCCTTCTTTCGTTCTCAAGCATGATCCATCCACAAACATCACATAATCTGATCCTTGTAGAGGTTCATCTCTGATGTCAGAGTTGGGCTTTGTGCAGAATTCAAGTATATCCAAGTAATTGTGATCGTCATCTTTGACCTCTGCATTTACTGCATCAGGCAATAAAGTGGAGGGATTCACACTTATGCATCTCACAATCATTACATTGTCTACACCCAGAATCATCTGCACCCAGACCTCTCATATCTGGTTAATCGACTATGTGTCATGAATTGGGTCTTTGTTCTGGTCAGAAGGAGTTCAACTGAATGTGGGACATATACCTTTAAGTGATATCCCATCACAATGCCTTCTCTCTGTTCCAGACTCACACAAGTGGCTAGTACTGCTTTTAGACATCGAGGCAATGCTTTTGCTACTGGGTCCAAAACAGCTGAAAAATACGCTATCGGCTGTCTCATTCTTCCATGCCTTTGTACTGTTACCATAAGTGCACACCCGTCTCTTTCACTACAGTACAACTCAAATTCTTTCTCATAATCTGGCATTCCCAATGCTGGGGCTTCACACAACCTGTTTCTCAGTTGCTTGAAAGCTTCCATCTCTTCCTCATTCAACACAATTGGATCTTTTACATCACTTTTTGTTAATCGCTGTAAATGTTTTGTAATCAATGAAAATCCATTTATCCACTGTTGGCAGTAACCAATCATCCTGAGAAACATTCTCACCTCTCTCTGTGTCATTGGGGCTCTCATTCCTTTGATAATCCTGATTCTTTCTGTTGTTACTTTTCTCATCCCTTTTTCAATCTTATGACCTAAATACTGTACTTCTTGTTGACAGAACATCAGTTTAGATGGGGACACCTTATGTCCTCCTTCTGCCAAATGATTCAATAATGCAATTGTGTCAGTAATACATGCCTCTTTGGTCCTTGATGCCACCAACAGGTCATCAATATACTGGACCATAACAGATTTCTAAGACATTTTCAAACTTTCTAGAGATTTCTTCAGAATCTTATTAAAAATTGAAGGATTTTCAGTATACCCTTGAGGAATTTGGCACCATGCCAAAATACGCTTGCCAAACTGGAAGGCAAATAATGGCTGGCTATCAGGGTGTAATGGAATTGAAAAGAATGCATGGCACAAATCAATAACTGTGTACCATTCTGCATCGTGTGGAATTTGATACAGTATTACAGCAGGGTTTGGTACAATTGGACAACAGGGAACAACAATTTTATACACCTTTCTCAGATCCTGTACTATCCTATAGGTTCTATTAGGCTTTTTCAATCCCATTATAGGTGAATTACATGGGCTACTCAATATTTCTCTCAGAATCCCTTGTTCAATCATCTTATCAATCACTGGTATTATTCCTTCAATAATTTCTGGCGTTAATTTGTACTGTGGAGTATTCGGGTAAATTGCTTCTTCTTTTACAGTAATTTTTACAGAATCGATTCCTTTCATTAGACCTATATCTTCACCCGTAAAATCCCATACATCAGTCTTCACTGTTCCTTTCAGTTCAGTAGGGATTTTCTCTGCATCAAACACAGGAAATGTATCACAATTTTCTGGTTCAAGTGCTGTCATAGTCACTTTATACAGAACATCATCATCTGATGTCTGGAAAGCAATACCATCTGGGGTACAGTAGATGGTGCAGTTCATTTTACAAAGGATATCATGTCCAAGTATATTTACGGGATTGCAATTGCACACTACAAAATGGTGCATATCTTTAAAGGGACCAATTTCCACCTCTAGTGGTTTAGTAAGAGGGGCTTTAATTTGTCTATTCGAGACACCTACGACTTGGATGAATTCTCCTGCAAGAGGAAGGTTTGGAATTTCAACTGATCTTACAGTAGAACGGGTAGCACCAGTGTCCACAAGAAAAGTAACATTTACACCATTCACCTTTCCGTCCACAAATGGACCTGACTGATCTACCTCTAGAGTTGCGCCAAACACGCACTCCTGTTCCTCTACTAGGCACCGTCATAAACTTTCATCCGATTCATTTCCACCCGGTCGTAGCCAATACTGTGAAAAAGCAGCTGCACGCGGTAATTTCATTACCTGCTCTCCACCGTAGAATCCTGTCTCTGCACTGTATCTTTGAAGATTTACACTCTTTGGGAGAGGTGGCTGCAGCACCTGACTCTGTTGAGTAACTACCTGTTGCTGTGGCGGTTGTTGATAACCCACCTCATTCTGCACCTGTGGATTTAATGATTTATTCTCGGTATTAACATTTGGAGGTAATTTACACTCGTTTTTCCAGTGCCCTAATTTTCCGCAATTATGACATGGCCATTTCTTTTTAGCTTCTTCTATATTCATCTGACCTTTTCCTTTACCAATGTTTGGTTTCATTTTGGTCTGCCCTGCTTCATTAATCTGGTTAATTATCTGGGCTTCTTGCTGTTCTGCAACCTTCACCTGTGCCCACTTTGCCTTTTCTTTGAGCTTACGTTGTCTGGCTTCAATGTCATCACTACAATATTTTGCATACCTTAGTACCTCATCCACTGTACCAGACCGCCAACACAACATGTGCTGCTTCATCATTTCACTTATCTCAGGTCTCAAATCATGCACAAATCTATATGCAAAGTGACTCATGTATTTTTCACTCAAACTCTCATACATCTGTACTGTTTAACCCCTTCCATGCTCATGACGGAACGATTCCGTCATGAGCATCGGCTGAGCTGTGTTCATGACGGAACCATTCCGTCATGGCCCCGCCCGCGCTCGAACCCTTCAGCACCGCGGGGGAATCCGCGCAGCGCTGAAGGGGTTAAAAACTAGAAGCAACCTTTCATAAGAAGCATGCACAGACTCCTTAGGTTCCTGAGTTGTTCTATCGATCTTTACCTAATCTGTTTCTCTTGAAGGAATCTTATTTTTCAGAAATGTGATTACTTGCTCATATTTTCTCATTACTTCTGGATCTGGAGCTCCTGTTTTTGCGTCTCTAGAATATTCTTCTTTTGGCCAATCAATAGTGATTTTACATTCTGTCCACAAATCAGCAGGTACAACAATCTCAAACAATCCATCCAAATCTTCCCACAAAACTGTCGAAACCTTTACAAACCTTTCCACTTGTCTATACCATTCTACAGGCTTTTCTCTCAATCTTGGAAAATCATTTGTAAATGACAATATATCTTGTCTGGAGCATGGGACATGTACATAATCTCCTCCTGGAATTTCTCTCATTGGACATTCTACTACTGTTGGTTCCTTTTCTTTTACTGGGAAAGCTAAAGTTGCTTTATCAGCCGTATATTCTTTTCTCTTTATCCATCTACTTCTCCATCTGTCTACATCTCCCCATTTTCTCAGTAACACAATTAGTTATTTTATCTGCGTTAACCGTCCTGAAGTGTTCACATTTTCTATATCTTTCTCACTAAAATCTACTCTGTAAGGTTTCTGTAATCCTCTAACTTTTGCAAAATCTGCTCCCAATCCACTTGCTGTTTCTTCCAGTTTTTCATGCAAATTCTTAGCTCTCCAAGTTATACTTTTACACATAAACATCAATTCATAATCCTGATATGTTTTTAACCGATCTGTACCAATAGTTCCTAGAATCAGTTCTTCCATGTCTATTTCTAATCTAACTACATCCAAAGGTTGTGGTTCTGTATCTTTCTTCTGAAAATTCTTGACCCACTCATTTAATTCTTCTGCAGTTGGACCCACAGGGGTCGTATTTAAATCTACTCTATTCACACTTTTCTCTGGTGTTTCAGTAGCTGACTCCCATAGGAATTTTATTTATTGGACACTGATTTATTGTCAAATCCATGGGTGGAGTTAGTCTGACCGAATCTTTTGTTTCCCTAACTTCAGGATAAATCTTTTCTCGTACTTTTTGCATACTGGAATTTGGGGGAATCGTTAAGGAATGTTCATCTATCTTTTGATTTTCAAATACGGTTATCACTGGACCTATAGTTACTGGCACAGTTACAGCTTCTACATTCTTTGTCAATTATTTTATCTTTCCAGCCAATTCCTTTGTTGTTCTTGCTAGTTCAGATGCATAATGATTATTAGGTTCTACAGTCTGTGGTATTTTCTGTCTATTAAATGGACTATTTATTTCAGAATATCGTTCTAGATTTTGATTCATCATAGTGTCCATTGGCGGTGCATTTGGTTTCACCACCGCAGAAGCCTGTTGATATGGAGGGGGTTTTTTATTTAATATGTCTTCCAGCAACTCATCATCTGTATCACTGGCTCCATATCCACACCTTTCTGGTACTGTATGCTTCTTTTTCTCTGTACACTTTTTCCCTGTTCCCCCCTCAACTGTTCTAACAGGAAACATACCATCCGTCATATTAGCGTACCGCCATCATCTCATCCTGTCTTCATGACTCCAACCCCATACTCTTCCAGGAACATAACTATCATCCCTTGTACCTCTGTGTCTCTCTCTTTCATACATCTCATCTTCCCATTCACCTAGGGCTTGAAACTGTGTCGGTCTAGGTCTCGGTTCAAGTCGCATCATTTTGTTTCTCAAATTTCGAAGTACAGCAGTGCTAAACGAACACGTTTTTGTAAATGCCAATGCTCCATAATTTTGAGTATATTTTGCCCAATTTTCCAACCAAATACAAGTATGATAACCATATTTCAACATCATATAAGATGCTGGTGTTTTCGGTGGAGGAAGCACTTCTCCTTCCCTCGTGACAACCTTTTTGTCTTTCTTAAAAAGATTTTTCAATTTCGCAAACCATGACAGTTTCTCTCTCTCTCGCTCATCGTAATAAGCCATTTTTCACAATTATTTTCCAAAGCAAATTTACACAACTCTCATTTAATCTGCTTGACTATTCTGTCCAATCCCAGCGCGAATCACTCTAACACACCAATCAGAAAGCTCTTCGTACTTCCGTGAGTGTCCAATCCCAGAGCGACTCACACCAACATACCAATCAGAAAGCTCTTCGCCTTTCCGCAAATGACCAATCCCAGCGCGGTTCTTGTTAACGTCAGCCCTACTCCTGCTTCTGCTGACCCCTCCTTTACAAAAATTATCGGCACTGTTTTATAATTCGTTGATTTGACAAAATCGGTTAATTACGACATAAAACATATTACCATTGTCCGTTCCTCTAAACAAAATAGATAGTTTATTAAAACATTCAAGAATACTGTTTTGTTCGATAAGTGGAGCACTTCCCTCTACCGTACTCTTCTCTCAAGCAAGAGGTAAACCCGTTTCTCTGGGAATAAAACACATGTGGATGACTATACTGCTCCTGAGAATTAAGGCCAGAGTTTCACAAGAAAACCTGTTGCTATTCCACTCAACGCAATTCACACATGAATTTCCCTAACATAACACAGTCCTGTGTTATTAACAAATTGAAATCAGACAATGCACAATTACATGTGACTTCTCTTGTCACACAAATCCACTTCTTACTTCCTGGAAGCTTCGAAATTCCAACTACATATAACGTAGCACAACTCAACATGGATTGTTAAACATAGAAATTAATAATCAATAATCCCTTAAACTGACCTATAGAAACCATAACTCTGCTACCAAGAAAACTGATGCAGCGAGGCTATTATAAAACCTTTCCTTATAACACCAACCCAGAAAAAACCCTTATACCACTTGCTCATCAGTGGAGCCCATAACACCAAAACACACATTCACTCAGTTTTCTGGATCAGTGATAAGTAGACGAGCTGCAAGCCATAAGGGGTACCTTATTAATATTTTACCTAAATAATAACTATATACATTATATACATTTGAGTCTGGAATTATCGGCTCTAAACATCAAGGTACTCCGCTATTTGGGGCGATGGACCAGCTAGTAGAAATCAGTTGATGGCGATTAAGTCCAGCTCAATCACAATTAAAACCTTTTAACAATTATTGATCATAACTTTAATTCTAATAACCACAGACTCCGTTTGGAGTTAACATGAAATTTGTATCTAGATTAATTGAATAAATTGAATAAGTAAAGTTTTATTAGACAAATATTCTAAATATTATTTTCATAAGCATTTAAGTAAAGATTTGAATAGAAACGGAAAATACTCATTACCCTTGTCCTTAGGGCGATGACAAGAATGATTCACCAGAACATGAATCGAAGATCACAGAATAGGTTCCCAAAACTGACTGACTGTACTTCTAACCTCCTCGGACGTATTCCCTCCCAGGATAGAATCCCGTGACGGTCTTGTTCCTTTTACCCATCAATGTTCGAAGTCCAAATTGACAAAGTCTTTTCAGCATCAGAAGGAAAAGTCGTCTCAACAGACAGGGTGTCGTGCTGAATAGATCGATGTAGAATAAACAAGTGCGACCACGTCATTGTAAGCACAGCTCTTTTATACCCTTTCACTAACTTGCTATACCCAAAATTGAAACTTTTTAGGGGCTACATTCATTCTCATTGGTCCATTGGAGGGGTGGTGATGGTCACCTCATTGTCTTCCTTGCCCGAACCGGTTCTGCAAATAATCCATTCATACAAACTCTCGTGATTCATCAAGTCCACAAGTCCTTTTTAACTTTGTTAATATATTTGCAACATATTTCGATAGTCATGAATTGGTTCATCTTCTGGAGTTCGAGTCTCCCATCCGTTCCCAGGCTTTCATGCTGAAAATTTTGGCACAACTCTTGTCTTTGGTCAGTCTATCCTTGACATCTCTCACTTCGGGCATAATCCACACACTCGTGACTAGAACTTCCATTCTGCTCATGCGCGGGGGCCATCTTTATTCTGTGCACGCAATCATGTCTCTCGACAGCGGCCATTTTCCCAGCGAGGCCTAGCAAGCCTGAACGGAACTAATATGAAAATAACATAGCAGAAATTAGACATTGAAAATAAGCCCTTCTGTTTAGCACCCACCATTCTAATGACCTGTGTTAGGTGTTACCTAGCATAAGCGACATTTAAAGCCATTTTACTTATCATCTGCATTCTTTGCCACAACATATTTTTCTACAAACGAAATACATGCAATTTACTTCTACTTTCTACACGAATCACATACCTATGTTAATTTAATTTCACATTTGTAAATAAGTTAGATTTTTGCAACTGCCAGTTAGTTTCCCGCTTGTAGTGTCTAATTAAAGGTGCATTTATTGATTCATTCATGCATTCAAACAGTTAGTGTTTTTAAAGTTATGAGGTCATTAACTTCGAAGGTGGCACAAACATTTTTGTATTTCCCCTGCTCCATCAAAAGTCACAATCTTCGTGTGGCAGATGGCGCACATGATCCAGCACCTCAACCTTAATAGACAAGTCCAAACCTCAATATAACCTAAAACCTATCCCGGGTTCTTAGATTATGATGAATTGGATAACCAATCTTCAAGTCATTGCAGCAAGCACATTGATTTTCATAAGAACAGCATTATACATGGAGAAGACACTTAAATTCTCACTTTCACAAAAAATCTCTCTCGTACCCAAATGGATACGTTAAATCATCAAAAACCACAAACACTGCAACCCTCAACAACTCACAATCAATAACGCATAACTCAACTACATTCACACTCCAAGGACTCTGCAACCTCTTCTGGAATGACTGAACAACGTCAATACTCCAAATGGGACCATGGAAAGTCTGGGATGTAAACTGAGTTAGGACAGATTTTAACTATCTCAGAGGCAAAGTTTGACTCCCTGCGCCTCAGTGGAAATGATCCTCTCTGCTACCAGTTTTTGTTGCAGTACTTTGCACTGTGCAAATTCAGGTTCAGGTTGAACTCTGATAGACCTTTAGTTCCTGACCAAGGCTGTCATAATGATCAGTAAAATTAAATAATTTGAAGCACATTTAGCCCCACAAAGATGACAAACATAGTTGAATTTGCAAACCATGAAGGTTTAATTAAATGCTTAGCAAAGTTAAAAAATGCAAATCATCAAATTAGTTGTAAGCTAATAGCCAACACATGAACGCATTAACCAATATAATTCACAGCAATTCAAGATCACAAATGCAAAGACAAACTCTGAAAAAGTTGTCTCAAGGTAAATCAAAGCAGACACATTTCCCTTGAGGGGAAGTCCCTATTCAGGTAAGCTAAGGAAAGATATGGAGGGATTGGCAGAGATCGGGCAGAAGACTACCTGCCTGATTATGAGTTTGGTAGTCCGACCTCCCGAGAACCGCATCCGTGTAGTCTATGATACTGCTGCACCAGTGATTACGAGTTGTGCTGTCAGAAATGCCAACCGCGTCCACGGAGGTCTACCCGGCAGGATCGCGGCGGTCTGCAACATCAGTAGTGCAGACATTGCTGACGCCAGGTCCACTGTACCCCCGCCGAGCATATTACAATTATACAGACGTACTCTCGACCTTCCAGCGGTGGTCAACAAAAGGCAATTATCCAATGGGTTTCGACCACCGCGGTACGCGCCAAAAAAAACAACACAACTATGACCATTGGACTGATTCAAAAACTACACACCTCATGTGCTTTGGCAAGGGGACATGCCTGCAAATCACACTATAAAAAATACCACATCCCTGACCACCATCCTTTGCTCTACAACTGCAGCACAGCAACACAGGCATCAGCGTTTTCTGCATTTTTTGATAAGGCACCTGTTAGAAATGGGGGTCTCTAGTTGGCAGAGGTAGGTACCTTTGTCCAAATAAGGACCCTTGCTTCTAGTCAGGGTAAGGGAGATACACTTCCAAAATAACCCCTTCTCACTCCCTTGGCAGCTTGGCACAAGCAGACAGGCTTATCTGAGAGGCAGTGTGTAAAGCATTTGTGAACACATACAGTAATACAGTGAAAACACTGCAAATGGATACCACACCAGTTTGGAAAAATAGTAAATCTTTATCTAAACCAAAACAAGGACAAAGGACAAAAATCCAACATACACTACTCTTGAAAAATAGTATTTGTGCAAAATAACCTGCAAACTGCAGGAAAATAAATAAAACACAGTTCTTCCGACTCGGTAGCTCCTCCTGGGACTACCGCGATATTGAATATGACAGAGTCGTACAATTCCAGCCGACCACGTCGATACAGGCCGGCTAAAGCGTCGACAGACTCGGACACAGTACCTTTCTTGTTGCGAACAACACGTCGGTGCAGGTCGGTCGGGGCAAAAGTCACTGTCGCATTCTGAAGTGGTGCTTTGTGGCGGACAATGTCCTCACAATTCTGTGCAGGCAGTGGCTCATTGACGGAGTCGCTGAGACCCGGGCTTGCGTTTAAGGGTGAGATGGTGCTTGCTGCGGTGCTGGCAAATCAAAGTGCAGCGACGGAGCCAGTTGAAGTTCCGGCCGGGCAGTGACTGAGTCGGTGACATCCTTGTTGCAGTCTGTAGCGAAGGGTTGTGGAGTGTGGTGCCCAGAGTTTTGTATTCCATATAGGTGCCCTCTATAGGTGCAGGTAACATTACAACCTTTCACCTATATTCTTCCCTACATTACATATATAACGGTTCTTAGTGACTGACTTTTCACCTAAATACAACACTGCATTCAGAACGCGGGTTCCCCCCTAGTTCAAATCTCATACATTATGCATGAGGCTTCTTGGAAACACAGCAGGACGGACATCTCTTGTATAATATCTCTTCATAAAGTTCAGGCTTGACATCATCCTTTAGGCTGACACAGTAACACAGCAAGGTAGGATCCCTAGGGAGACCTATGGGTTTATATACATCACATCTTGCTTAGAAGGACAGAGACTTCCCGGCTGACACACTGACCAGAGATGCTGAGGTTCCTGCATGCAGACACTCCAGCTCGCAGTGGTCTGACATCCCTCTGGGGGTGTCCTACTCGAGACCAGGACGGGGTCCCATATTCTCTCATTCTCAGGTAATGGGGTTGACTAGATCCTAGAGGGATTCTTGGCATAACACTTACACAGATGCTAGGTACATTTAGGTACATCTAGTTAGGGAGGCATTGTAGGAGTACTCACTTTTTATCATGTGTTTTATATACTTGTATGTATTCATGATTATTACAAGATGGTAGAACTTTACCAACCCTTTACTTTCATAATACTTCTAATCATAAATCTCTGCTACTGTCTCATGGTTGTTGCAGCTCATCTATTCTACACTAGAATTACAACTTTTCAATAAATCTTTATTGAAAACGCCCAGACTGTTTAATCTGTGTATCTCTCTGAGACAAACTACGTGAGCACGAGTGACTGAGCGAAAAGTAGCATAATGTTTCCACGATTTTGAGGGAACAGGGTTGTCATGTTCCGAGGTTGCCAGAATCCATTCTCTCCTTAGTAAGAGAAGATTATAGTGGTACTGTGAGCTAGCTGATACAGACAGGCTAACATATCCGGTGGGGGTGCACGGAATCAGTCTGCCACCAATCCCACAGCAGTTTATGTTATCCAAATGTGCAGATCCTGTATAGGTTATATAGGAACTACACAACAACAGGACTCTGTGCAAGCAGGGGCTCATTGATGGAGCCAGTGAGACCAGGGTTTTGTTGCGTGTGCTTTCAGGACACGGAATCCTGCGACGAACTAGATGACAGAGTCGGTTACCCTTTTCTTCTGCAGCGATGATCAGAGACGGTGCACACAGTCACGGTGAGGTATTTCCTGTTCCTGAGACCTCTAGTACAGAGGGCATTCTTACTTCAAGCCCTTGGAGATCTTCGTCTTCAAGCAGGGGGCAAAGCAAGCAGCAAAGTCCTTTTCTCCTTTCCTTGGCAGGCCAACCCCAGACAGCAAACAGCACTGGGGCAGTATTCCTCCTCAGCTTATCCGGCTCTTCTCCTTGGCAAAGGTTCCTCTTGATTTCCCAGAAGTGATCTAAAAGTCTGGGCCCCTCTTTGGATACACCAAAATCCTTTGTTCTCTGAAGGCAGAGAGTGTCTGTACCCAGCCAAAACCAGTTCTGTCCTCACTGGTGCAGCTTCCTGGCAGGAGGTGGAGACAGCATTGTTGAAGGCAGACCAGGCCCATTCAGTTGAAAGAAAATCTTCTCCACCTACTCTAAATGCAGCCCAGGTCTATTCAGCCCAGCCCTGACTCATCATACTTCTGGAGCCACTGCCCCTCTCCAGTCCCTGTCATCCAAAAGCCAGACATGCAATACACAAACCTATCAGAGGCACACTGGATGGTTAGGTAAGAAAATACCTACTTTCTAAAAGTGGTATTTTCAAACACAGAATGTAAAAATCACCCTCACTAAAAGATGCACTTAAACATTCTGAGTTCAGGCATACCAAACTTTACTTTTCAATCTTGTTCCCAGGGTCAGTTTTGTTTATAAAATGTTATAAACAAACTCCCCATTCTGTCTTATGGGAGCAGATAGCCTTGCAATGGTGAAAAACGAAATTGGAAGTACTTCACTATCAGGACATACTACACACATCAGGGCATGTCCTACCTTTCACATACAATGCACCCTGCCAACAGGGGCACCTTGGGTCTACCTTAGGGATGGCTAATATGTAGCACAGGGAAGGTTTAGGGACTGGCAAGTGTGTGCACTTGCCAAGTTGACATGGCAGTCCCAGATTGCACACAAGCTCTGCAATGGCAGGCCTGAGTCACATTTTAAAGGCTGCTTTGTTGGGTGGCAGTGCTGCAGGCCCACCAGCAGCATTTGATTTTCAGGCCCTGAGCACACACAGTGCACTATACTAGGGTCTGACAAGTAAATCAAATAGCCAATCATGGAAACACTAATCCATAACACAATTTACAAAAGGGAGCACTTGCACTTTGTCACTGAAGAGCAGTGGCAAAGTGCCCAAAGCATCTAAACCAGCAGAAATGGAGTCCAACACACTGCAAAACACAGGAGGCAAAGGCAAAAAATGAAAGGGAGACCCACACCCAATGGTGCCAGGTCTAACAGCACCCCTTTTTAGGTTTCGCTAGACAGCGCAGCTATCTCCTCGAGGCCTGCTGTAATCAGTCTGTGGACATCAAGTCCATCCCCTTTCTTGGCATTGCTTTTCATTTGTCTATGTCACAGTCCTTTAAAAATCCAGGCTTGCTAGTGGTCAGTCCTGCCTCTTTGTCCCTCCTTTCTCTTTTCTGTCCCCCCCCACAGAGCAGAGACTTAGTACTGTCTCATTCCACCATGGTTCTTTATATTTTCTTTGGGGGGACTTTTTTTTCCTAGGTTTCGTGCTCTGCTACTGTTTGTCTCTGTGCAGCATCAGTGCCCTAGCTGCTTACAATCAGATCAATCATTCTTCCTCCCACCTCCTCCTAATGCCACATTTGCATTACTGCTACCTCCCCCACCTTTGCTCCTGCTCCCTTGCTTGTTCATAATTGTCGACATACATTATCAGCGCTGTGCTGCATTGGTTTTACTTTCATTGTGTCTTTTCACTGCTACTCCATTCCAATCAATTAGCAGGCTCCAGCCGAGCAGGGGAGCCAGATGGTGTTCCACCTCCCCTTGCTGCCAATGACACTAGCCATCTGCTGGAGTATGCTCTGCCCTGTGGATTTAACCCGATATTCCAAGGGAGCTTTGTTTATGTTGTGAGCTACAACAACTGTATTGTTTTTCCTGTTGGCTAAAAATCAAAGCACGGGTGAACACTGCACACAACGTCAAGGATGAAGTAAACTCTGCGGCAATAAGTGAGGACAGGGAACTATGCCTCCAGTCACAGAGGGACATATATTATTATGCCTGAGACAAGCTAAGTAGCTTTGACAAAACCCTTCCAGGATCTCCCTGTACAGTACATGTGCGGCAGAGTTTTAAATGCACACAGTGCAGGATTCTCAAATGTTGCTGCCTCCGAACATTTTAGCCCACGATTTTGCATATATTTTGCTGCAACAGGGATGCACTGAGCATGCGCACCGTTGTGTATGTTGTAATGTCTCGAGCCACACTCCGAGCTGAAGCTGGTTCTATCACAGTAATGTGTCAGTCGTCTGCCCATAACAAACGATTTTTAATAGACCCGTCTGTAAACACACCTTCCTCCAAATGCTTGTTTTTTAAATAGTTCTTCACAGTAATGCTTTCTGCCCACATTGCTCGCTGACCTGGTTGAAGAACCTCCGCCAGCAGGGTCACAAGAAGAGCAGGACCTGGTCTGTTTACTCTTAATTTTTATCACAACATTTCTTCACTACCCCAGCAAATCCTAGCGTAGCCTTCATACTTTATTTATGGGGCTTGCAGCATTTGCCTAGGACCATAAGGTGAGCGGATAATACAGTAGAATAGATTCATCAACCGGGGTTAGGTTGACAATTAAAGGGATGAATGTGGATAATTCAATTGAAAATACCACATTGGTCTCGACCTCAGCTTAATTTCCTATGATTCTGGATAAAACTCTTCATTCTCTCATAAAACTGCAATACAAAGAAGGTGATTGAGGATGCTGAGGTTAAAGGGCAGAATTGTTGTTGCCTATAAGTGAAGGTCAGTTTGGCAAGTGCAGGAGGGCCGCCCTTTTTGTCCTCATATTAGAAAGTAGCATTATGGTTTTCGTGTAATTGTGAAATGTGTATCTGTTCCTTTCTTTTTTGAATACATGTAAACAATAAACCTAGCTTCGGACAGCAATAAAGTAATAGCTGGAAACTCACAGGGCCTCATTTATGAAAAGTGACGCATCACTGCGTGAAAACAGTGATGCGTCACTTTTCACTGCACCCTCCCTGCGACTCCAGTGATGCGTCATATTTACAGTATGACGCATCATGTCGCAAGGAGTCACAGATACGTCAGTATTTCTGACGTATCTGTAGGCGCAAAAGTGACGCATTGCTGGAGTGTGTTACAAAAGTGACGCAACTCCAGCAATGTGTCCTTTCACATGGGGCAAGCCCCATGTGATAGGGTCTGCGTCAGTCTTACGCCTGCTGTGAGGCAGGCGTAAGATATTGACGCATTTGCACCCTAGAACTGGCGCAGTGAAATCTCGTAGATTTCACTGCGTCACTTCTACGATGCTTACTTACGTGGGAACGCCCACCCTGCATACATTATACCTGACACAGGTATAATATAGCGCAGGGGTTTGCAAAGTGATGCATCTAGGTAGATGCGTCACTTTGTAAATATGGCGCATCATGGCGCATGTTTTACGCCACTGGTGCGTCACTAAAAGTGACGCACCGGTGGCGCAAAAGTGACGCAGGGGCTCATAAATGAGCCCCACAGTCTTTTGGAAGTTTTGAAACAAACTGCTTAGCAATCCCGCACCCTCCTCCCATCCCCCGTAATTTAACTCTACACCCCCACAACCCTCCGATGGCTTTACCACCCTCCTCCCTCATGTTGTTCACAAAATACTTTTCAAAGTTAATGGAAATAGATCTTTGTGTGTTTCTAACTTCCTATTTTTGGATACATGCCGGGTTTGTGAATATCTGCACGTGTTTTCCTTCGCTTGTTTTTATTTTATTCAGAGGATTGCACTGGGCCTGGCCACTGAATCAAATAAATGTATCCGTCATCCATGTTTCAGCCCTAGGGCACGAGTTTAAATCCTGGCGTCTTCTTTCACTTTTCAGTAACATAGCCGCCATTAAATTGGATAACTAACAAGAGCTGGTGTATTGTGCCAAGAGACTCCATTGGGATGAATGTGTTTGCACAATTACAGAAGTTCTGTTTTTTTGCATTAAATCCATTGTCATGACTCTGCCTATGAATTTAAAGGTGTTATTCATTAATTTATTTTGAGAATTCAGTTAAGCTAAATGCAATAAGTGGCAGTATGTGCTGCCCACCCATTTATTCTAGCGCATCATCGAAACGTCTCCCGCCATAATTTAGCGCTAACACGAATTTAAATAAACATTGTGATTTGTGACTGCTACGGCTGCTTTGCACCTTTGATCTATTCTTTTAATAATCTTCAAATTCATACGGAAAAGGTAGTACACAAACAGCACTTCTTAGCCTTCATGTGGATATAATGGGGACAGTCACAGAATGAAGAGCACACACTTTCAGTGAATGTTTTTTGCATTAAATCCATTGTCGTTTCTGGCGTTGTGCAGCAATCGCACCACACTATTGTCAGCCACATCTATAGAGCTTCAGAAGTTATACTAGGAACATGCTAAGCAGAGGAGATTGTGATGTTTGCATCGCTGCCTCAATTGAATAAAACAAATAGTATTACGAATTCACCAGAATCAAACAATTTAATATCCATATTAGAGGAGCATAAAGTATATTCTCAAAATTATTGCTTTAAAATCCATTAACGACCAATGCTGTTCATCAGAGTATGTGGCCTTTGTTAACCGCTGATGTAATTCTACCATAGTCAACCCAGCCTTTCATCTTTCTTGTGCTGATAAACTAATATTACACTGGACAACTTGAACACCACCAATTTGTAGCTATTTTCAACGCAGAGATTTATGCCGTGAAATTCTGTGCACAAATACAACTTATTTTCATATGTTTAATTCCTCAGTACGTTGTTCAGTTAAAGTAGTCATAACTACAACTACCAAAATGCACCAGTTTCTAAAGCACGAGGCTAGAATCTTTGTTTCCTGACGAAATAGAAACATATGGTAACCTTAGGCAATCGCCTTTGGATTAAAGATGCACTTAACTGCATATGCATGTGAAAAAAATAAATGGCATAATCCCAGTTGTTTGCTCCACACAGGTGCCCGATAAAAGGAAAGAGGGGAGGACAGGGGGTACCATCTCCTCTGGTAGGTGGCACTTTTTGCCTCTATCAGTACTCCATCCTGCCCATAAACATAATACAAGGAGCCCCACAAGGTCTCCATATGTGTCTAAACATCAGTTTTTAATTTCTTTTAACACCTGAAGAAACAGATCTAAAGCAAAGCTCCTACCTATTTGGTTTTTTTTGTTTTCAAAAATGCAAAGCTTTACACACACAGTTCCACACCACACAATTCAAATCCACTCATTTCCAATCCACACCACATAATGCAACAACAAAGCACATAAATAAAATCAACATAACAATTACACTACCCACCACCTACAGCCAATCCATACCACAAAATTCCACATCATGCTGCACAATTCAACAGTGCAGCACAAAATTAACCTACATTGCAAACCATTCCACAAAACAAAATACCACGCCACAAAATTACACTCCATAACACACAATCCCACTCCACATAATTCCAATACACTCAATACCACATAACTCTCCACATAATTCAACACCACATCATACCACATAATTCCACTACACAAATCCACTCCACATTATACATTTCCACACCACACAATAACACAACTAATACAATACAACCCACATAATTCTACTACATTCCACATACATACACTCCATTACACAGGGAAAAAGCATTGCCATTTACAATGTCAATAGCTCTAACTCAAACAAATGTGAAACCTATTGCATTTTCAATGCTTGTTTCATCTTCCCACTTAGCACTCTCCATCACCTGTAATTTTTGTTTTGCACCTTTTTATCTCTATCACTTGTTTTTTTCATTCATATACTCACTCACATTTTATTTTTTCACGATGCCTGGAGAAAAAAACAAGATTCACTGAGCAAGAGTTAACAGTCACGGTGGATGAAATCATTATAGTAGAGCCACATATTTTTGGAGCCCAAGTCCAGCAGACTCCTGTCAGTTGAAAAAGTGAAAAGTGGGACAAGATAGTGAAGGCTGTTAGTACCACCCTCTGCACACAGTGCGACATTAGGACAAGGTGGACCAACCTCCGACTGAGTGTACATATCAATTACAATATCCACTACCTTGAACCTCAGAGGACTGGCGAGAGCCCTCACATTGCGCCATTACAACTCTTTCCCTAGGAGGAGAAGTTCTTGGCCATCCTGCATACGGAGGGCTTGAGAGGAATATGGGGGGAGTGGACTCTGGTAAGTTGAACTTCAATAACTGCCACAATACCACAATGTCCTCTTTGCTCTTAACTCTGCTTTTGCTATTGTCTTCTCTGTCTACTTTTCTACATGCAATACTCAAAGTATCTGAGATTTTAGTGTGTCTGTGGCAATGTGTTTTGCTGCATATCAGAGCACATGTATCTAGCTCCATGACAGGCACATGTTGCAATGCTGTCTGTAATTGCATTACCATCAAAATATAAATCCATGATATGGGTTAAAATGTGAATGTATGGTCCATCCCAAATGCATGTTGCCAATAGCTATGGAACACTAACCTCTCATCAAGTGTTAGTAAAGAAAGATTGAAGTGACTACAATTACCATGAGGACTTGTGATTGTAACTCTAACCAAGATGCTACAATCCTTTTGCTCTTTCTCGCTTGTCTGCCATGCCACTACTGATCTTCAATTATCATGTAGGTTACTATTTCTCAAGTGTTGATAAGTAGAGATAGAAAAGCTACCACTACTACAATGAGGCCCTGTCATTCCAACTCTAACCAAGATGCTAGACTCCTTTTGCCCCTTCTCACTTGTCTGCCATGTAACTCATGATGTTCACTTATCGTGCAGCTTATTATTTGGCAAGTGTTGCTAAAGTGACATTGAAGAGACTACAAATCACATGAGGCCTTGTGATTGTACTTCATACCACGATGCTAGACTCCTTTTGCCCCTTCTCACTTAGTTGCCATGTCACTACTGATCTACACTAGTCATGCAGGTTACCATTTTTCAGGCATTAGTAAGTAGAGATAGAAATGTTACCCCTACTACCATGGGGCTCTGGCACTCCAACTCTAACCTAGATGCTTGACTCCTTTTGCCCCTTCTCACTTATCTGCCATGTACTGTTCTACACCAGTCATGCAGGTTAACATTTCTCAATTCTTGATAAGTAGAGATAGAAAAGCCACCACTATTACAATGAGGCCCTGTCACTCTAACCAAGATGCTGGACTCCTTTTGCCCCTTCTCACTTGTCTGCCATGTCACTACTGATCTTCACTTGTCATGCAGGTTACCATTTCTCAAGTGTTGGTAAGTACAGATAGAAAAGCCACCACTATTACAATGAGGCCCTGTCACTCTAACCAAGATGCTGGACTCCTTTTGCCCCTTCTTACTTGTCTGCCATGTCACTACTGATCTTCACTTGTCATGCAGGTTACCATTTCTCAAGTGTTGGTAAGTACAGATAGAAAAGCTACCACTACTACCATGAGACCCTGTCACTCCATTTCCAACCAAGATTCTTGAATCCTTTTGCCCCTTCTCACTTGTCTGCCATGTTACTACTGATCTACACTAGTCATGCAGGTTACCATTTCTCAAGTGTTGATAAGTAGAGATAGAAAAGTTACCATTACTACCATGAGTCCCTGTCCCTCCAACTCTAGCCAAGATGCTAGACCCCTTTTGCCCTTTCCCACTTGTCTGCCATGTCACTACAGATCTACACTCATCATAGACTATGCAATGTATAGACAATGCTCCACTCAGATATACAACTGAATACTTTGCTTGATGGTGTCCTGGACCCATTAACTGAAACTATTGATAGCATTAGTGACACCATAACAACGGTGTGCCCTTAATATATGTCAGCCATGAAGAAAACGTAGCTCATTAGCAGTGCCAAGTGGCCCCTTGACCCTCCAGTTCTCACATGACAAACAATGCACCTGGTCAGCCTGGGCAGATGCCAACAGTGGGGCTTACTGTGCCCACTGCAACACCTCCCACATCCGCTGCCACATCACAGTCAAATGGTGCACCTAGCACAGTCACTCCCATCCTGTGTCTCCCAGTCCTGGATTCTCAGCTGGCTAACACCACCCCAGTCCCCGAGGCACTAGCGCCCAGTGGGAAGGTGCAGTCTGTGCAAAGGGCACAGGGATGTGGGGATAGGGCTCGTGGGAAGACAACTGTGGGCCCGCAGAGTGAGCCTACTGAGGCCACAGACACTGAGGTTACAATCACTCAAGTCCTGGGAGTCTACCAGGACTCTCAAAGTGTCATGGCCTGTTCTCTGCTGGAATCGGGGAAATGAAGTATCTGCAGAGGGAAACATACCGGGAGGTTGCTGCCATCCATGCTGAGGTGGCTGGCGTCCACAGCTCGGTGCATCTACCCCTTCCTGTGGTTCAAGTACATGCGGACCATCAACATCTACTGCAGCCACCAGAAGGGAGGCCCTGTCAGAGGATGACACACCTGCACGTGGCCATGTCTCAGCAGCTCTCGATACCCCATCTGTCAGAGGGAGGGGACGTCCATGCAAAAGCCAGGAGCTCAGGGTGGCAAGACAACCAACACTTCCAGTAAGAGGCCTTGACGATAATATCCTCCTGTGTGTGCTACACGTTCACTTTGTTGGACTATTCACACCCATTTTTCCACATCTGATGGGAGGAATATGTTAGACTTTGGACTCCTGACCATTTGGACTCTACTACTATGGTTATATCCAGAATGACTGAAGACTTAACTTGTTGTTAGCAATGATGGATTTTAAGTCAATTTCTTTATCTTATCCTTTCTCACTCCATTAAACCACTCGTCTCCTGTTGTCATTCTCACATATGACAATGTGAATGTACTACCAGGTGAACTTTGCAATGTCGAAACTAGGTGCTTCTGGTAGCATGGATATGTTGTATGTAAATAATGTTCAACTAAAGATCACTACCATGTCACAACAAAACATACATGTAAGTGTCTGGGCTGATACCATCTTTATTCCATTGTTTAAATTATAGGCTGACATGATGCCAGACACATAGCAAATAAAATATGACTCAGTTATTCTGGGTCAGTGATCACATAATCACTTGAAGACTTTCACAACATAGAAGTAGGGGATACATCTGTCAATAGCCCACACAGTAGGCAACAATAAATTAGGTCTACATCATTAGCTGGAGCCATATTGCCTAGCTCACAAAAGAAATCCTACATCAAATTAACACATAAACAGACACCTGTCAGTACAACAGTACAACAGTTTTTGACTACAGGGTCATTTTAGACCCATGTTGCTTGCATCAGGTGGAATGTCAAAATAATTGTCTGTGATGTGCACTTTGGCCTATAATGAGGAGACACATCAGCAGCTATATCCAGTTCATAGACAATGAGGAATTAGCCAATGTGAAGCCAGGCTAGCATGAATTGGGCACAACACAACATTGTGTTGGATCACATGATGGCACACATATTGCATTAAGACCAACGCAATACAAGGAACAAGTTCAATGGAAGCCAGGTAACTTCCATTGTATCACTGTGCAAACTGTCTTGGTACCAGCTTAGAACACCCAAACTCTGTGACAGACATTCCCAGGATCAATCCATGTCCACTTCGTACATCTGAACAGCTTCATATACCTGCTAATGTCACAACTCAGAAATGTCCAAATGAAAATTACATGGTGAAGGTACCTAAAACAGACCAACACAGAGAGATTAGCTGTTTCGACATCTATTGCATCCATACAGGTCAATGTCCATCAGAAGAATGCCATTTGGAGAGCCGTCTCCCGGAAGATGCGGACCAAAGTAGTCTACAACTGGCGTAGTGTTGATTGCCAAAAGAGGTGGGGGGACCAGCGGCGCTAGACCCAGAAGATCGTGGCAGTCCAGCTGGAGAAATCCTCCCAACATCCAAAGGGCGCGCACCGGACCATGACTCCCTTGCAGGCCCCACACTGGTGGCGGCCTACCCGGACCTTGATGGGCAGTTGAGGGCCCAACAGCAGCAACAAGGGGATGAGACCTGGCCAGAGTCCTACATGTTACTTTGCCAACTTTGTGTGTTACAGGCAGGCATTTCCCAGCCAATATTGGTGGTGGTCCATGTGCCAAACCAAGATGAGTCATTGTTTGTGTCGGTCTGGTAGGATGTGCCTGCTGCTGTGCTGCGGCCCAATTGTCTTTCTGACATGGAACAATGCAGAGTCCAATCCGCATTCAATTCTCTTCATTTCTTTTTTTTTTTAGAGTTTTATATAGCGCAAACTCAAACAGAGCAAACTCTATCAGAGCGGTTTACATGAGCCCCAGTTTTGTTACATATGGACACATTCATTTTTGTCAGGCACGGGGAGATTAAGTGACTTGCCCAGTCTTACAGGATGTTGAGCGTCCTTGCAGACACTCGAACTGGGTTCCCCAGCTTTGAGGTTGTCTGCTCCAGCTGTAAGGCTACATCCTCTCTTGAGCAGACACATGGCTGAGTGAAGTGAGTAATAATCTCCTTTTCTAAGTAAATCTGGGTGACAATTGTACCACACAGACAAATGGTCTTGCTTGTTTGAGGAGTGATGATCACAGTACTGTCTCTCATTTGATAGTGGACCTATTTCATGTGACATGACATGGAGTTCTGAGTGCATGCAGTGATTGTACAACATTTGCTTTCGGTAAGTACTGGTTATACAGTGAAATGAGGGTGCAAACATCACTAGTGCCATCAGCATTAGTGCCTACATATAGGCCAGTATGCACCACCAATTGATGGTTCCACTGCAATAGTGTTTCACAACATGCATTCAGTGACTGGTGACATGCATGAGAGAGTGAGATGTAGAACTGTGGGATTCATATGTGAGTGTCTACACTGGTCCTTAAAAGGCTATCTGAGTAACCATTACCAAAGAGTGGTGTGATGTGCCATCCTATTGGGACTCTAGTGATCCCACATCTTCATGTCATAGATGTTAAGGGACACCCAAAGCTTTCATAGGCGTATTGGCTTCGGACATACAATCTATGACTGGTGCCATCACCTGTACCAAGCAGGATTGAGAATGTTCATATGGCTATGTGGAGTCTTGTGCTGTGTGAATTATGAGTGGACCACCAAACTTGTAATAAGTCCCTAAGTAAAGTAAGGTACATCAAGTAAAGCTTTGCCTAGAGAGTGGGCAAGGCATCTGCGCACAAATCAAGTTAAACTCCTCTGAGCATGGACAAAATATGCTCTAAGTTGTAAAGGTGTCTCTCTCTAAATGAAAAATACAATTATAAGTAAAGGAAATTAAAGGGAAGCTAAACCAGGCCTGTGCTCTAAGAAAAGCTGGAAAAGCATCTCTATGCAAAACTCCATGGAGACATCCTTAAGATGATAGACTACTGCAGTGCTTGAAATGGAAAAATAGAAATGTAGGTACTCTGTAGCAGAGTACTTGCTTGTTTCTGAGAAGAGCCGGTACTCTCCAATTAAAAGTATAGCATTTCTCTTGAGAAGTGCCGGTACTCTCCCTCTCAAAATAAAAAAGTGCCGGTACTCCATACTGGACATTACCGGCCCATTTAAAGCACTGAACTACTGTAAACGTTTGAAACAGCCAAACAAGCAAGTGAAAGTAGAAAAGATACTGTTCCGGACTCTTTAAAATATACAAACCTCTCACAAGCGGGCTCCAATTGTAACCAACTAGCAGATTAAACATCCTGGCTTCTCACGCTCGCAGATGCAGCTTTAGATTCCTCTATTCAATTAAGAAATTCTAGCACTATTTTAAAGAACAAACCTTACACATTTTCAATGCTGCTTCAGCCCCTTGAGAACAAAATAAATGTTCATGTTATGAAAAGCAAAGTAATCAATATAACATGAGTTCTTTATAAAATGCAGGCCTATATTAACTAGGACCAGTTTAAATGTTAAAAATGTGCATAAAATAAACTTGTATATGGCATGTTACTGCCAATAAATGCGGTCAAACATTTAGGGGCTTATTACATGTACAGAGGTCATGAGACCGCTGTACTTGCGGTGGTGGTCTGACAACCACCCCCGACAGTCCGACCGCCATAGTACGAGGGTGGCGTTGGGACCACCACAAGACCGCCCCCACCACAAGGATCCAGGATTCCGCAGCAGGCCAGATTCACGGTAGTGCCAATGCCGGATTCGCCGAACACATTACGACCCCCATTTCCACCAAGCATTTCATAGCGTTGACCTCGCCATAAATGCTTGGTGGAAAGGGGCCACCAACTGTGCCCTTGGACAAATCTGCCCCTGGGGGTGGGTGTAGGGGGCACATGATTCTCCTGCATGAACTGTGTGGCATGCACAACATGGTGCATGCCACACACTGCGCATGACATGTCAGCAGTCCCACAGCAGCAGCATGACTCCTGTCTGTAATCCTCAGCCAAAGCATGCCACTGCCGTGGGACCGCTTCCGCACCACGCGCCCTGGATTCAAGTCATTATCCGGCGGGTAGGTTCACCGCGGGCTTGGCGGTCTTCCTGGGACTGCCGCGGTGGTGGTCTTATAGAAAGACCACCAAACTCATAATAATATCTAAATAATGAAAAATGTTCTTCTGAGTGCAGCAAGTCCTCACGTATGCACCATTTTCTTGGTACCTCTATCAACCACTACATTACATAAAGTGAGCATGTGTGCCTGCAAAAAGTGTTGTTCATTCTGAATCAGTTTAAAGCAGAATCGTAATCTCACTACAATATTTTGGTTTGAATGACCTTCTGGGCCAAGTGATGCTTTATTCACTTATACTGGAAGATTTTGTTGCTACCCTTAGTCAATTAAAATCACATTTTATCTTATATATTTCTAATTTCTTGATAAATGGTGGTGCTCTCTTCAAACATGCTATCCCTTATACAGATAATGCAACATAATCATAATATTATTCCTCATTTGAATAAAAGTTTTCTTCTTTTTATAATCCAAAGCATGAATTCTGACAATCAGCTGCATAAAATATGAGGGTTCTAGTAAAGAAGGATACAACCAGTCTAAATGCAAACCTGGTTCAGAGATCAAAAATAAATATATATTTTCTTTATTTTGGTTTGGGTTTGGGATAGGGTCAGGTTTTCCACATCGGTGAACAGAGATCTAATAGTAAAAAACCATTGCATTACTCTGCCTGCGCTGCTGCCAATAACAAAACCAAAAGAAGATGAAAAAATTATCCGAGGTCACATTTATAGTGGTAATGTCCTTGCTCATCAAAAACCTTTGTAATGAAGGTGCGAGTACTTCTTCTTTGGGAATGTATTAAAGTTCACTCTTTTCGATGAGCTAAAATAAAAGAACAGAACTTGGGACAAATCCCTAATCATAAGTTGCTTGCTAATGCTCAATGCATAGGTCGCCTCTCTGGGAACTCTCATACCATGCCCCCCAACTTCTCGTCAGAAGTGCAAAGATGCGAGCCAACTATAAGTAATCCATAAACTTGGGGCCTCATTTATGAGAAGTGACGCATCGCTGCATGAAAGCAGCGATGCGTCACTTCTCAGAGCGCCCTCCTTGAGACATAATGGATGCGCCATATTTACTGTATGACGCATCATGTCGCAAGGAGTTACAGATACGTCCGTATTTCTGACGTATCTGTAGGTGCAAAAGTGACGCATTGCTGGAGTGTGTCACAAAAGTGACGCAACTCCAGCAATGAGTCCTTTCACATAGGGCAAGCCCCATGTGAAAGGGCCTGCGTCAGTCTTACGCCTGCTGTAAGGCAAGCATAAGATATTGATGCATTTGCATCATTGATTTCACTGCGCCACTTCTACGAGGCTTACTTGCGTCAAAACGCCCACCCTGCATAAATTATACCCGGCGCAGGTATAATGTGGTGCAGGGGTTTACAAAGTGACGCATCTACCTAGATGCGCAACTTTGTAAATATGATGCAACATGGCGCATTTTTACGCTGCTGGTGCGCCACAAAAAGTGACGCACCGGCGGCGCAAAAGTGACACAAGGGCTCATAAATAAGCCCTTTGGGGATTACAATTTCACCTCACACCTTTGTTTTTTTTCCTTTTGGAAATAAATCTAAGCTGTGTATTTTCTGAAGTCGGTAATATGTAGGGTCAAGAGTGAGCTACGTTCTTTAATATGTTTGGTTGGATTTAATTAGTCAAACATGCCCACAAGCTGGCATCAAATGATAAGAAAAAGGTTACTTGCCAAGTGTAGTTTTAGTTGATTGCTGTGGACAACGGTAACTAAGTAAGTCCCATTTTTATGCCATCTACACCAAATATGTTGAGCACTTTTCAAACTTACTTTTGTTCATCACAAGCTGGATGCCAGATATGTTTTTATACTTGTCCAATTAATAGTTTTTACGAAGAATATATAGATATGCTCAGTGTTTTAAGTGAGATGAAAAACTTGGGCGGTCTTTAACTGGGGAAAGGACAAGAAGCACAGCAAGACATTCTTTACAAGAGAGTGGCTTAAACATGTTAACACCTGACCAGTATTTGCGTTTCTCTCTGTGAATTTTGCTATTGCAACAAGACATGTTACACAGCAACTATTATACAGTGTTTGGACAAAATATCAAATATAAAGGTAAGAATGTTGTGTTTAATGTTTTTTTTATGTTATTGTAAAAAATCTCAACTTAGAAAATATTGCTATATATAATAGTTTGTAAGTGTTATTTTTAATGTATTTCATAGTGATATGTTTGATTTTATATGTTTAATTTTTTTATCTGTGTATTTAGTAAGATAATGTGTTACTTGTGAAACAGTTGAAATATGAATTTTTAGTTGTATTAATGTGTAAAAATAATGCATCTATAATCTGTATTTAGTAGCGGGATGTTAGGTTATTAGGGGATAATGGTGGGGAGATTTTCCAAAAGTTAATATTTTAATTTAAATTTAATGTTAATTATGTTAATGGTATGCAAATTAATATTGTAAAATGTCTAAATTAATATTGTTATATTAAACCTTTTTCTAAGTAATCATTTATAAATATTTTGAATGCACACAAAAATTATATTAAATGTGAAAATATTTTTTGTAAAGATTATAATAATTATTACAATTTTAAGTAAAATATTTGCAATTTTTCAAATAAACAGGCAATATTTATTTTTGTAAATCAAATTTTTAAAAAATGAAAATATTTTTAAGGAATTTTTTAATGTTACAAATTATAATGTCATTCTATATAAAAAGAAACTTGTTTCATTTTTTTCTTTAAATTTATGTTAAAAGTGTTTGAAATATTGTCTAATTATATAATGAAAACAGAGTTATATTTATATGTTATATGTCTATTTATAGAAAAAATGTAAACAGCATTTTAACGAAGACATTTTTCATATTTTAAATATTGGAATAAATTCTGTTGTTGGGAATATATTTTCAAAATGTAATAATTTTTTTAAAATATTATTTAATTTGAAAATAGTTGTATACATTTTTATCTTGTAGTTACATTTTTGGGAGTATTATTTTTTTTATCCTATATTACCAAGTCCAGGGGTATTTGTAAACATTAATAAAAGTATATCAATTATTAATAGTCATAAACATAATAGTTTATAATTTAATGTTTCATTATAAATAGGTTTTTAGTTTAGGTTATTGTGTTTTGATGTTTTAGATCAAAGTTATGTGTAAGTATGAACTATTGATTCCTTACCTTTGAATTCCCCAGGCGTCAGGCTGGATCCAGAAACTTTTGCTGAGCAATAACCAATGCGCGCGACGTTGGGTGGCTCCATTCAGCTCCACGTGACGTCGTTGGTGTTGGTTATGACATCGTGGTGCCTATATAGGCGCGCGGACTTCAGGACTTTTTATTTTTTCCATGCCAGAAGCACAGACCCATGAAGTGACTGACACAATCGTGTGCAAAACTAGGGGCCTGAAAGGGGAGTAACCCTAGAGCTACTACATCAGTCCACAAAGCGTGAAGGCATGGGTGGGGCTGTAAGGAATCTACAGCTAGATAGTCTCTACCAGATAATGTGTTACCGAAGGTAAGTAACTTTTTCATCTGATGGAGACTTCTAGCTGCAGATTCCTTACCTTTGAATCAGATACCCGAGCCATACCATCCAGGTGGTGGGTTGCGGTCTCATGATCTAGATGAAGAAGTCTTGCCGGACTGAACGGGCAAAGTGCCTATCCCTGCACACTTGAACATCAAGGCAATAATGTTTTGCGAATGTGTGCAATGATGCCAACCTCGCTGCCTGACAGATGTATTGGACTGGGACACCCAGAGCCAAAGCCGTAGTCGCAGCCTTTCCCCTGGTAGAGTGGGCCCTTAATCCCTCAGGGGGCTGCTTCTTTGCAAGGAATAACAGATGTTAATGGAGAGAACAACCCAGCAAGAGATGGTTCATTTCTGCACTGCCTTTCCCTTCTTTCCTCCCACATACCCCAGAAAGAGTTAGTCATTCACCCGGAACTCTTTTGTGCGGTCAAGGTAGAACAACTCTCACTCAGTTAAATAATTTTCTTAGTCAGGAGCTCAAATACAAGATTCTTAAAGGTGGCTCACAATATTCAATATAACAGTTCAAAAGATAAGAGGAGAAGCGGAACAACATCCAAAATGTAAATCACCATACATTTTATTATAGGCAATTCAAATTTTTCAAATTTTTCAGCGCAAGGTTGCTCCAGAGGGAACGTGCATCAAGAAAGGTGTTAAAGGGTGAATGGGTGAGACAGAAATTAATAAGGCAAAGTGATAAAATTGTTTTTCAGATTAACAAAAAAGGGGGTCGGTTGTAATTCACAGTCCAAAGTCAAAACCTGGCCACATTCATAATTTACAACAACACATAACTATAATTCAAGAAAGAGACCCAATTAATGGTCTAGCACGAAGGGAGATTATGTGTCCCAGGCAGTTGAAGGAGGGCGTCGACGTTTCGACCCGTCATTGCGTTTCTAGACTCTGTCTAGTTTCGAATCAATGCTGATTTCATTATTTTCTTTGACAGCCTTGAATTGAATTCTTCAACATCAGGGCATTACTGTGTCCTAGATCCTAGATACTCAGCTTCCACAATATTGGATCCTGAATTATATCAGGTAATTGACCCATTAGGCTGTCCTTCTATCTTTTTAACTATAAAAAACCTTTAATGTAATTTAGGGCAACATCCTTATCACTCCACCCTTGTTTTTAATGTTTTAGGTACATGATTTAATCTAGAAGCCACTCAGGTTGCCCCTTTGGTCCTGATGAAGACCCGCACGGCCAAGATTTAAATCCCCTTAAGGCCATCAAGACGGGTCGAAACGTCGACGCCCTCCTTCAACTGCCTGGGACACATAACCTTCCTTCGTGCTAGACCATTAATTGGGCCTCTTTCTTGAATTATAGTTATGTGTTGTTGTAAATTATGAATGTGGCCAGGTTTTGACTTTGGACGGTGAGTTACAACAGACCCCCTTTTTTGTTAATCTGAAAAACAAATTTATCACTTTGCCTTATTAATTTCTGTCTCACCCATTCACCCTTTAACACCTTTCTTGATGCACGTTCCCTCTGGAGCAACCTTGCGCCGAAAAATTTGAAAAATTTGAATAATTTGAATTGCCTATAATAAAATGTATGGTGATTTACATTTTGGATGTTGTTCCGCTTCTCCTCTTATCTTTTGAACTGTTACATTGAATATTGTGAGCCACCTTTAAGAATCTTGTATTTGAGCTCGTGACTAAGAAAATTATTTAACTGAGTGAGAACTGTTTTGCTCTATTTATTAATAATTGGTTTAGGACCATTGTTTTTGATTCTAAGATTACACCCAGGTCCTCTACCCTTGGGTTACCCCATTTTTGTAATGGCTGCCAAGGTAGAACAACAGCGCTCTTTTTGAGTCCAGCCAGTGGATATGCTCCTCCCCTTTAGAGGGATGTGGGGGAGCAAAGAAGGTGGGCAAAGTAATGGATTGGCCCAGATGAAATGGGGTCACAACCTTTGGTATAAATGAACCCTAGTGCGAAGCACTACTTTGTCCGGGAAGGACACAAAATAAGGAGGAGAGCTGGAGAACGCCTGCAATTCACTCACCCCCAGGCCGATGTAATCACCACTAAGAAGGCTGTTTTGATGGACAACAGCCAGAGGGGACAATTGTGTAAAGGCTCGAAGGGAGCGCACATTAGGTAAGTGAGGACCAAATTAAGGTCCCATTGCGGCATATTAAAGGGCGTGGGTAGAAATAAATGAGCCAGCCCTTTTAGAAAACTATTTACAATTGGAGATTTAAAGAGAGAAGGCTGGTCTGGCAGCCACAAAAAAGCAGCCGGAGCCGAAAGGTAACCCTTGAGAGTTCCCAAGGCAGAACCAAGCTGGGCCAGGGTTAGAATAAGTAAAGTAAAAGTACAGTGGAAAGAGGAGCAGAAAGATGGTCAATGGACCTTTCTGTACAGAATAATACAAATTTCTGCCTACTGCAGGCGTATACCAACTTAGTTGAGGGCTGCCTGGCCGCCAGAATAACATTACAGACTTCGGGAGGAAGGTCAAAGGCCATCAACTGCCGCCGCTCAATCTCCACGCATAGAGGCCCAGAGTTGACAGTTCGGGTGGAGAACCCTCCCCTGCTGCTGTGACAGAAGATCCTCCCGAATGGGCAGCCTGATCAGAGGATTCACACTCATGCTCAGAAGCTCTGGATACCAGACTCTTCTTGCCCAGTCCGCTACCACAAGGATGACTTGGGCCCGATTGCTCCTGATCTTCTTCAGAACCCTGGGCAGGAGTGGTATGGCGGAAAGGCGTACAACAGGCCTGAGTTCCACTCGAGAAAAACGCGTCGCAGAGCGATAGCCGCCTTTGAAACTCCAGCGCGCAGTACTGCTGACATTGTGTGTTCTCTTCGGAGGCGAACAAATCAAATCAGGGTTCTCCCTGCTGCTGAAAGAGACCTTGCACCACCTCCGACTGGAGACGCCATTTGTGATCCTGAAGGCATTGATGGCTGAGATCGTCCGCCCTGGCATTTAGAGAACCTACCAGGCGATGAACCACCAGGGTTATGCCCTGCTGTTCCAGCCATGTCCGGAGACGCTGGGCCTTTCGACAAAGGGTCCACAACCCCACCCCACCCTGCTTGTTGCACTACCACATGGCTGTTGTGTTGTCCGTGAACACCTACACTAAATTCCCCTTGACAGAGGGAAGAAATGCTTTCAATGCCAACCGAATTACTCGGAGCTCCAACAAGTTTTTGTGGAACCCCATCTCCACCGGAGACCAGTGACACCTGTTCTCCTCCTCTCCCATGTGTCCGTCCCATCCCAGAAGTGACACATCCATAACAACTGTGAAATCTGGTTGGGGTAGGAAGAGAGGTCTGCCGTTGACTCAATCGGGGTTCGTTAACCACCACTGCAGATCCTTCGCAGTTCTTTACAAGATCTGAACCACGGCGCTGAGATTTTCCCAATTCTGTGCCCATTGGAACTTCAAGTGCCACTGCAGAGCCCGCATACGCCACCTGGCGTGTCTTGCCAACAGGATGCAGGAGGCCATGAGACCCAACAGCCTCAGAGTCAACCTCACCGAAATCCAGGATAGAGGCTGAAATATCAGAATCATAACTTGAATATCCTGGACTCGCTGCTCGGGAGGATAAGCCCGAAACTGCACTGTGACCAGAACAGCTCCAATGAAAGGGAGCGTCTGAGAAGGAGTCAGGTGTGACTTCAACATGTTTATAGAGAACCCCAGCGAATGCAGGAGGTCCGCCGTAGTCAGAAGGTGGGAGATGACTGCCTGGGGCGAGGACGCCTTCAACAACCAGTCGTCTAGGTAGGGGGAGACTGACACCCCTTACCTGCGTAGAGGAGCTGGAACCACCACCATCACCTTGGTGAACACCCGAGGGGCACTGGTAAGACCGAAGGGGAGCACGGTAAACTGAAAGTGCTTGTGGCCTACCTTGAACCGCAGGTAATGCCTGTGGCCCGGCAGGATGGGAATGTGAAAATATGCATCTTGCCGGTCCAATGCCCCCATCCAGTTTCCTTGGTCTGGGGCAGACAAGACCTGAGCCAATGTGAGCATTTTGAATTTTTCTTTTTTGAGGAAAAGATTGACGGTCCGAAGATCTAAAATGGGCTGAAGTCCCGTGTTCTTCGGAATCAGAAAGTTGCAGGAATAACAGCCACTGCCTACTTCTGAAGCTGGGTCCCTTTCTATAGTTCCCTTGGCCAAAAGAGCTGTAACTTCCTCTTGGAGCAACTTCAAATGACCTTTGCCAGCTGTTCCTGAGTTGGCAGAATAGGAGGAAAAGAAAGGAAAGGAAGAGAATAGCCCTCCTGGACGATCTGCAAGACCCACTTGTCTGTTTTTATAGATCTCCAGTGGGGAGATGATGACGAATTCTCCAACCCACTGGAGTAGTGTGGTCCTACAGAATCAGCCTAGGAGTGCTTGGAGGTTGTTGCTGCTGGGGGCATTGTGGTAGATGTCTTCTGGCCTCCATTCCGAGGATGGAATGTACCATGTCCATGTTCATGCACGGCTTAGGTAGTCTGAGCAGGACGGTGGCTAGGATAGGGCTGATGCAGCTGGAAACCCCTTCCTTTGCCACGAAAGGGATGAAAGGAAGACTGGCCGTGAGGAGTGGAGGAGAGGTCCAAAGATCTGGCCGTAGCTCGAGAGTCCTTGAACCTGACCAGGGCCGAGTCTGCCTTTTCCCCAAAAAGGCAGGTTCCATCAAAGGACATGTCCATCAAATTGGCTTGGACATCCCTCAAAAAGCCAGTTGTACGAAGCCAGGCGTGGCGCCTCAAGGGCACCGTCATTGAAATGTACCTGCCCAGCGAATCGGTCGTATCCAAACTAAACCTGGGCGTAGTGGGCATAGTGGGGTGACGCGGAGCATCACGGAGTGGGGACAAATCTACGCACACTCTGCACACTCCGCGTAGCCCCACTACGCACCGCTCGCCTCCCTCCCACCCTCTTTTAAATGCCCTTACAAGCATGAAAAAGTAATTAAAATGACTTACCTGAGCTGCGGCGTCCCGGGGCACACTCTTCCTGCTTTAACGCCGACTTCTTCCTCACAAATGAGCATGCGCGGGCACCTGAGCATGCACATTTCTCACGAGAAATGCGCATGCATGGGCACCTGCGCATTTGTGAGGAAGAAGTCGGTGATAGAGCAGGAAGATGGAACCTGGGATGCCGCAGCTCAGGTAAGTCATTTTAATTACTTTTCCATGCTTCTAAACATTGCAAGGGCATTTAAAAGAGGGCGGGAGGGAGCCGGGTGGTGGGCAACTCCGCTCCGCTGTGGCGTGTGTGTAGCCTGCCTGCTATGACTACTTTGCGGACCGCGAAGTGGGCAACACTACGCACAATCCGCGGGCGGAGCGGAGCAGTACGCCCACGGTTAATCCAAACCACACGGTATGGCGAGTTATGCTGCATCTCTACCGTCCTTGACAGCTTGGGAGAGCACAGTCCGGGCCCCCTGTGGGACTTGTGACAGCACCTGTGCAACCATCTCCCAAAGAGAGTGGGAGAAATGGCCCAACAAGCATGCAGTATTCACCGACAGCAATGCCAGCCTGGAGGAAGAAAACATTTCCCAAATGAGTCCACTCTCTTGGATTCCCTATCCGGAGGGGAGGAAGGAAAATCACCCTGTGAAGTAGAGGCCTGCACCACCAGACTTTCTGGGATGGAGTGTTGACTGAGGAACTTTTGGTGTGCCCGGAGCTGGGCGATGGCGGCGTGCAATCATCCTATTCACAGAAGCCCCTGTGATAGGCTTGGACTATGTTCCTAGAAGGAAGTCTGTAAGTGCCTCATTCCATGGCAATAGTGGTTCAGAGGTGGAAGCCACAGGTTGAAGCACTTCAGTCAGGAGATTAGTCCTGACCTGCACTGAGGGCAGCTCCAGTGCAAGGACCTCAGCTGCCCTCTTAACCACCATGGCATAGGACGTCCCATCCTTCGTAACCACTGTAGGCAGAGAGAGCATGCCAGTGTCTGGGGAAGTATCCACACCACTGGCTTCCCCAAGTTCCCCATACCAGTCCATAGTCTCCTCTGGGACATCATGGTTCTCTAATGGGTTTCCAGACTCCTTCCATTCCTCTCCTGAGTCCAGCACATCCACAAAGTACTCAGGCGACAACATAGAACCCCTGGATTCTGTTGACATCGGAATCAGCGTCACTTTACGCCGTTCTGGCTCTGTGTTGTGGGGATGAGGATAGGGCTTGCACTGCCGATGGGCACCGGCGATGTCGCAGGCACCAACTTTTTGTTTGACGCCGGGGGAGGTCGTGGTGACACAACCAGCACTGACCCAGATTCAGAATCAGATCCCTGAGGCCCCAACGGTGCCGTGGCTGAAGCTGATGGCGTCAAACGCGATGGGGCTCCATCTGACCCCGCGGGGCCTGAGGGCTCACCAATCAGATACTCGGCGCATGGTCTCGTAATAATCTTTAATTTGAGCGGTAGTCTTTCCGGCTTCCAGAAAGGGTGGGAGGCGCGAAGTCGACTCAGGCTCTGGCTCCCCAGAAGCGTGCCCAGAGCCTCGGTGCTCCTTACCTCTCTCGACGATGGACGCCAGTTGAGGTGAAGTCGAAGTCCACTTGGACTTCTTCTTCTTCTTGTGCCTCTTCTCTGAGTGTCCAGATGACTTTGAATGGGAGGAAAAAGACTTAGGCTCAGTGAGCGGTCTTGCGACCTCCTCTTCTTTGAACGGGACTCTGGCCTCCTCAGAATCTCGCTTAACGGTGTTGACTGCCAGGCCACGAGCAACCTCATCACACGCTCCCTCAAGGTTTTCGGGGCCATCGCCCGACAGTTTGATCACGGCTTCGAAACGTGGTCGAGTTCAAGACACCACAGACATACGCGGTGGGGATCGGTAACCGACATCTTGCGGGAACAAGTCCTGCATGGTTTAAAACCTGTCTTTCCACCAGACATCCCTCGCACACAAAGTCTCAAAAATATCGACAAAAGTCAAGAAAAAATCCTGCCAAAAAGCGGCAGAGGGGTAGCTCTTCGCGGATCGGCACTTAACTGGCACGGAAAGAAAAGAGCTGATGTACACGCGCCTGGGTGGTGCCTATATAGGCACCGTGACGTCATAACCAAAGCTACCAACGCCAACCACGTCACGCGGACTCTATTGGAGCCACCCAATGTCGCGCACATGAAGTATTGCTCAGCAAAAGTTCCTGGATCCAGCCTGATGCCTGGGAAATTCAAAGGTAAGGAATCTGCAGCTAGAAGTCTCTATCAGATATTGTTTTTGATTGTAGTGGAAACAGTAAATTTAGTGTCGCACACCTTCTCCAAACTGGTTTAAATTTGAGTTCAATAGTAAATTCCACCCCTTTAGTGTTCAACACCTTTCCTAAATTGGACTAAATCAGAGTAGGAATAGTAAATGTCACCCCTTTAGTGTCCAACACCTTCCCCTAATTGGTATAGATTGAAGTGGGAGTAGTAACAGTCACCCCTTTAGTGTCCAACACCTTTCCTAAATTGGATTAGGAAAGGAATAGTAAATGTCACCACTTTAGTGCCCAACACCTTTCCTAAATGGCTGTACACTGGAGAAGGAAGAGTAAATGTCACAAAGTTAGTGTCTAACACCTTTCCTAAATTGGTCTAGATTGGAGTATGGATAGTAAATGTCACCCCCTTAGTGCCCAACACCTTCCCTAAATGGGTGTAGATTGGAGAAGGAATAGTACATGTCATCTCTTTAGTGTCCAACACCTAATTCAAATTGGTTTAGTTTGGAGTGGGAATAGTAAATATTAATCCTTTAGTGTCCCACACCTTCCCCAAATTGGTATAAGTTGGATTGGAAATAGTAAATATTAATCCTTCAGTGTCCAATTCCTGCCCCAAATTGGTTTAGATTGGGGTGGAAATAATCAATGTCACCACTTTAGTGTCCAAGAACTTCCCCAATTTGGTATAGATTGGAGTGGGAATAGTAAATGTCATATCTCTAGCGTCCAACACCTTCCCAAAGTTGGTATAGATTGGAGTGGGTATAGTAAATATCAACCCTTTAGTGTCCAATTCCTTCCCAAGATTGGTTTAGATTGGGGTGGGAATAGTAAATGTCAAGCTTTTAGTGTCCAACACCTTCCACAAATTGGTTTAGATTCGAGTGAGAATTGTAAATGTCACCCTTTTAATGTCCATCACTTTCTCCAAATTGGTATAAATTGGAATGGAAATAGTAAATGTTACCCCTTTAGTGTCCAACACGTACCTCAATTTGGTTTAGATTTGAGTTGGAATAGTAAATGTTACCCCTTTAGTGTTCAACATGTTCTTCAAAATTATTTATATTGGAGTGGGAATAGTAAATGTCACTCCTTTGGTGCCCAACACATTCCCAAAATTGGTATAGATTGAAGTGGGAATTGTAACTGTCACCCCTTTAATGTCCAACACCTTTTCCAAATGGTATAGATTGGAGTGGAAATAGTAAATGCTACCCCTTTAGTGCCCGAAACCTAACTCAAATTAGTTTAGATTGGAGTCAGAATAGTAAATGTTACCCTGTAGTGTCCAACAGTTTCTTCAAAGACATTTATGTTGGAGTGGAAATAGTAAACATAACCCCTTTAGTGTGCAACACTTTTCTAAAATTGGTATAGGTTGGAGTGGGAATAGTAACTGTCACCTCTTTAGTGTCCAGCACCTTTCCCAAATTGACATTGATTGGAGTAGAAATAGTAAATGGCTACCCTTTAGTGTCCATTTCCTTTCACAAATTAGTAGAAATTGGAGAGGGAGTAGGAAATATCAACCATTTAGTGTCCAACAGTGTCTGTAAAACTGTTTATCTTGGAGTGAGATTATTTAACTTAATCATTTTATTGTGAAATATTTGTTAAACTCGGTTTCTATATAGTAGAAGTAGTTTATTTAATTTAAATATTGTTGTTGCTGTTTAGAAAGATATTTAAAAAGCAGTTAGTATATTAGTAAAAAATAACATTATAAATTGCATATTTTCATAGAATAACCACATGTAACAAATTTCAATTTTTATTTCTTTTTTCCAAAGTTTGTTTAATGTTTATTGTTACATTTTTAGGCATATATATTTGTAAAATAAATGAACAATTACATAGAGATACATAAAACCTTATTTAATACATATTTGTTATTAAATAAACAATGTAAATCATATTTAAATCATGTTTTATGTTGTACATTTTCCTGGGCTTTTTATATTGATTATCTTTATATTCTTTAAATTGTTTCATATGCATATTTTCAACATTGTTTAAGCATGTTTTTTCAGTATATTGTAAATAATTTTATATTTTTATCTTTTACTAAATTTATATTTTACAGTTTTTCAACACTTTTTACAAAACTTTTTGACATGTTTTACATGCTCAATAATATTTTTACATTATGAATGCATTTCTTTAACAATTTTAACTCATTTCCCATTCATTTCTATGAGAAGTAGTATTTACTCGTTTCATTTATCATCCATTTTATTTTCTGCTACCTTCCATTTTGCAGTCTATTTGTGTCATTTTTAGTTTAGTTTCCGGGATTCAGCTCTTGGTAAGGTGTTGCAGTTCAGCCGAACAGGTAACTCCTTTTTAATTATTTTTTAAAGGTTTTTGAGGGTAGGGGAATGTAGGGGGACAATCTAGAAGTTAGTTATGGCATTGTTTTTTTTGTACATTAAGGGCCTTATTACGATGTTGATCGGAGTTGCCTCCGACCGACACTGTCTTGTACTCGGGACCGACCGACCTGAGGTCGGCGGCTGATTATGATGTGACCGAACACTGTTCAGTCACATACTCACTTTTCTCTATGGGAGCTTATGTCACGGCCGTAAACCGGCCGTATAAACAGGCTCCTATTGAGAAATGGAGGCATGTAAAACCCTGCACCCTGTGGCAGACACCCATTGGTGCTTGCCACACAGTGCAGGGTTTTACAGTGCGGAACCCTAGGTCCGGAAAGGCTAGCACGGAAAGGCTGTGGGAAACTGACATTGTAATACCGACAGTGGAAACGCCATCCATAAGGGATTGCGGTGCAGTTCTGACTGACGGGAAGACTGCGTGATCGGGCGGGCAGACCACAAACAAACTGTGATGGTCGGAATGCCTCCGACCATGGTTGGAAAGCTTCCGACTAGCAGTCGATGACTTTCCGAACTACATCGTAATCAGCCCCTTAGGTGTATTAATTGCAATGCTTTTCACAAGTTTTTTTGTTTAGGTTTTCGTATACCACTTTACTAATGTACCAATATGTTATACTGTGTTATGTTTATTGCTTTATGATGATTAGTGTAGTGCATATGTACTTTTGGAAATGTTATGTTTTTGCGAGTGGGTATTCTGTTTTACTTTGCAGGTTTTTCATTTTTACTGGCTCCTATATTCTTTGGATTGCTTCAAGGGATCTCTATTGGATTGTTTTTTGGGAATTTTGGATAATATTTTACCTGTTTTTGGTGGATTATGCTTTTTGACTACATGGGTACAGAAGATGATTTACAGCTACAGAACAATAAGTCATATTTATTTTATTTGTTTTGGGTAGGAAATGTTATATTTTATTATTTGTGTAATTGTTTTGTGATTGTTATTTGGAAGTGTGTATTTTATTTGTTCTAATTATTTTACAGAATGGATTGAGTTTGATCTTTGAACTTTTTTTGATTGAAAAGGTTTAGATTTTTAATATGAAGAATTCATTTATTATTTTATTATATCAGTATTTTTTAAGATTTGTATTTTATTTAAGTTTTTGACCGATGCAGTCAAATATTATGTTTAGTATTTAAATTAAAAATGATTTGCCACATGGTTAAGATTATGTAATAGTTTTTTAGGAGTTTTGTAGGTTAGTATTTATTTCCTAATATGCTTTTGTCTAGTACTGCTAAGCAATCAACTCTTTTGTTGTTTATGAGAAGTTTGACTTTAAAATGTATCATGTTGTCCATTCTGTGGTTTGTTTGCTAAGTGTAGGTGCAATTTGGGTTACAATTTCTCCATTCTTAGTGGTTGGTGGCTTTGCTCTTTTTGTAATGCTTCATAAATGTATAGGTTGGGCTCAGCCTATTGTCTAGAGTAAATTGGAAGGCATTTTGCCATCTTCCACTACATTGTTTGTTTTGGCTTCCTGTTCCAAGGTGCTGTCATAGACATTCCACCATGGTATTTGCTATTTGGGTTTGCATCTGTGTCTGTATTGATGCCATCTGCCAACCCAAGCATCTTGGAAATAATCCATTAGGGGTCTTAGTTTGTGCTAATTCCATTGGTAGAAAGGGCATTTCTATTGCTAAATTGTAGTGGTTAGCATCTTCAGTGACAGGAACATTGGCTAGTGTTATTATTTTTTTATTTCAAAGACAAATCAACTGTAGCATATTCTACATTTAGTACTGATTGTTGGATGTGTCTCCACAAGCTTTGATTTAAATGGTGGTAACAGACTTGTATGGCTATGTGGGGCTAAAGTTTTTAAAATGGTTTGAATCATGACTTATTCAAAGTCTATGAATATTTTTTTAGGATAGCAGTTATTTGTTTTATGTTTAAGGTGGTTTAAGAGTTTGTAGTAAGTGTTACTTTGCTTATTTGGTAGTAGGGGATATATAAAAGGGATATTGGTGTTTTGGTATTCACCATGTGTGGTCAACATCTGAGTGAATGGTTTGGGACACATTTTCAAAGTCCCATCCATCATCCAGATTTAACATAGGTTTAGTTTTAGTAAGTTATATAGTGTAGAAAATATTAGGATTTCTCTATCAATGTTTAGGCTGTCATATAACAGGACAGGTTCCTCATTATGTGTCATTTTTAAGTGTTCAGGTATTTTTTAGGTCTCGCCTGACCCAGCGTATGCGCTGGTCTGGCGAGACCTATTGAGAGGGCTCCAAAAAGTGTTACCAGGCCAGACTAGAGCTACAGTGCATGTGCGTGGGGGCACGCGCGCCTCACTTTCGCGGCCGCACGACCGCTTTGATGTTTGATCGCGCTCACGATCACTTTCACTTTCGTGGCCGCACGGCCGCTTGGCATAGCCAATAGGTCTCACTTATGGGACCTTTTAAGTATTTAGTTATGCAACTGTTGCATGGCTAAACACTTATAAGCTCCCAAAGGCGAGACCTATTGTCTATGTCAATGCTTGTATATCTTGGTATCTTCTGGGGCAAGGGGAGTATCGCTGGTGATTTTTTTAGATTGTGCAAATAAATGTTTTAAAGTGGGTGTAGGTGGTAGTTGATGTGTGATGGGTGCAGAGACTGTATGGAGTATATCTTTTAAGATTTTAGTTGTGGGCTCCTGAGAGCTAGAGCCTGCCTCTCTTATATCCTGCAATACCTCCCTTACTTCCATTTCTGTTACATCTGGCGGGTGGTTGTGTTCCATTATGTAATGTCTTGTGATTTGGCAGTGACGGAACCCTTTTGGCTCCTGATGGACTCCGTAGTGATGTGATGTAAGTGTTCGGGAGGAATGCAATGAAGGCTGATTTAGAATGTTGAGTTAGCAGTTACAAGTAGACAAATAAAGACATGTAATCCCAAGCTCCGTGTTTGGCATGGTCATTGATGGGTATGCACACTGGGAAGACGCTACAGTTGGCGATGAGACAGGGGATAAGTAATCCGAAGATCCACAGTACTCTCCCAGAGTTTTCCGTGATCCAGGCGAACTGCTTGTGCATTCTACGTGTGCCGTTGTCAAAGTATGGACTCAGCGCTAAATGAATTTGACGTCTAAGTGCAGCTCAAGTCGCAGTGAAGCAGGTGAAGACAATGAAAGCTTTGCAGAGAATCCACACGTCAGTGGCCGAGAAACTTCTAGTCAGGCCATACATAAAGGTACCGCGCTGCCACACAAGTTAAAGTCATACAGAGCATTGATGTCAAAGGCAGAAACACATAGCTACAGAACAGAAGTGCTAAAAACTGCAATATTCAAATACAAATAAAATATATGAAGCGCTGGATGACAAAAAAGTTAGCAAGAAAGCATAATGTCATTGCACTTATCAGAGTCTCAATAAGTGGAGCTCTATGACCTCAGCACCGGGCGAGGAGACTCGAAGAAGCACAAGGGCTGTGCTTACTGAGTTGTCCAATACCTGAAGTGGCACACCACAAAAGCTGCCAGGTGGTGGCTCAGAACAACTCCAGAGGTTTCCAGAAAGTGAAGGGCTCCGATGGAGATCAAGAAGGAGGTCACTGTACCAGAGACTGTCCAGGACGATACGGAAGCCAATCCACTGCAGGGCCTCCAAGATGGTGCAGATGATGTACGTCCTAGTGAACAGCCAACAATTTCTGAAATAAAATAACTCCACCCTCAATTTCAGCCACTCTCATAAATGGTTACAATTCTGCTGCCTTCCTGAAACTACCAGCATCTTTAGATACCACAAAAAAGAAAATAATATTGATGATAGATGGATTGTGTGGATAGAGAGATTTGAAGATTTCATTGATGCACTTGAAAAGACTAATAACAAAAAAATGATCAAATACCTTAAAAGTCTTGCTGGTGACGGTGTAAATGAAGTCATGAGGCAGCTGCCACAAACTGATGAAGAAACACATACCCTCAGTTTAAAGAAACTTTGAATCTCAAGTGCAATCCAATACCCAATGTCGATTATGAAAGATGCATTCACAGTCAAGAATGACAGAACGTTGGTGAAACCATTTATGATTTTGTGAAAATAACTCGACACACTCATCTAACACTAAATTCAATTAATTTAATGATGAAGTAGCTATACATCTTGGAGTTATTGATCGATGCTTGTCCGACGACAAATGCTGAGAGAAACTCTTAGTCTGGAGTGAGTGTTAATGGTTGACAGAGCTGAAGAGTGCGCCAACAGACAAGCTGCTGACATTGAGGATGGTTAGGTTGTAGATGTGGATTTTCATTTCCACATGAAGTCAAATGTCCTGCCATTGGACAGATATTTAAAGCCTGTGGGACGGAGAACCATTTTGGGATGGTTTGCAAAGCCAAGGAAAAAGCAAGTGTGCCAAGACAAAAATTGGCTGCTAGAACGTTCCAGATGCAACATTTGATGCGCACAGTTAAGACAAATCGACAGTGAACGAAGTCGACTGACCTCTAGATCATCGTCAGACAATTGTTCTATATCAATATCAAGTGAAACTGAAAAAGATGGTTGTGTTATGTCGATATTTACTTCAGAAAAGCATGTGCATATTGGACTGGCTGCATGTAAAGAAAAATATCAGTCAAAGAAAAGTTGACATGCCAAAGCCCTGAAGTCATTCAATCATTGTTCGAAGATTATATTGAAAGTGAATGGTTGATTGATACCTTTCATTATCAACAGTAGTGCATTGATAAACATTATGCCTGAGGGGAAATATAATGAAGTACTCAACCCCAATTACCGCAACTTACGGCATTGAAAACCAAAGTGTATACCTGGACTGCACCGACGTTCTTAAAAAGTCAAGGTGCATTTGTAGCGACGATGAAACCACAAGAAAACAAAGGTGCAAGCAGTAAGCCATTTGCTTCAAGGTACAGTGTCAAGTGTCTGTCTACTCAATTTCAGTACAGCTGCTGATATGGGACTGATTTCCATAAACTACAGCATGAATGCTCACCACGAAATTATAAGTCAATTCCCTTTATTGTTTCATGGTTTAGGAAACCCTAAGACTATGGAAATAAAGCTGCATAATAATGAGGATGGCCATCCTATTGCTCATAGTCAAATTGTTTTTTCATTTACAAGATGCTGTTGAAAAGGAACTTGAATCGTTACTTAAGCATAATATCATTGAGTGTTCTACTAGTCCCACACCAGGGGTTTTCTCCCATCTTGGTAGTGCTTAAAAAGGACAGTGATGGAGCGGTGCGCATATGCACTGACATGCGTCAGGCAAACAAAGCAATTAATCAAGATCAACATCCAGGCCCCCACATTACTGACATGATAATGCAACTATATGATGGAAAGGTCTTCCCTCGCTTTGAATTGAATAAAGGTTATCATCACATGGGACTTGAAGGGGGTACATTTCAAACTTTTCTACACATGTTGGTCTGTTTTGATACTAATGACTGAGGGCTTGAATTAGATCTTGGTGGACAGGTTACTCCATCACTGTTAGACGGCGACCTCAGAGGAGCCCGGAAAGGGGTCCTGACTACCCTGAGACCCACCCTCACAGTATCGTAGCCGGGCACTGGCGGGAGATTCCCCAGGGGGAGGACTCTCGCAACTAGGATCGTACTTCTGGCACCACACGACACAGAGGGACCACACTGGGTATTCTCAGAACAAGTTTTATCAAACAGGTATCACTGCAAATATGTACAAGGTGAGCACGGACTCAAGAGTCTCGGAAAGGTAGGGGGTAGCGGGACTGTCTCTGGTAACGGTTCAAAGGAGGGACGTACCCGGCGCACAGCTCACAATCCTCGAGCTGGGGGGTAGGCTGGTTGTCGTGGGGCCCGGCGGGACCGGTGGAGTCTGTGGAAGCCGCGAGTCACTCAGCGGGCTCAGGTACAAGTTCGGAGGTCTTACGATCTTCAGGGAGCCGCGAGTCACTCAGCAGGGCTCAGGTACAAGTTCGGAGGTCTTACGATCTTCAGGGAGCCGCGAGTCACTCAGCAGGGCTCAGGTACAAGTTCGGAGGTCTTACGATCTTCAGGGAGCCGCGAGTCACTCAGCAGGGCTCAGGTACAAGTTCGGAGGTCTTACGATCTTCAGGGAGCCGCGAGTCACTCAGCAGGGCTCAGGTGAGTTCCAGTTCCAGGAGCCGCGACCACGTCAGCAGGCTCTCGTTGTTCCAGCGTCGAATCTGCCGGACAGCCCCAGAGCACCCCTTGTTATAGTTCGACCCCTCTTTGATGTCCGGAGCCTGTGCAGGCAGGGGTCTTGTCACCTGGGGGTCGCTTGTCGGGATTTCCTGCTATAGTCTTTTGATTCTTTCAGGGCCGGGTCGGGAGGAGTCCCAGACACCCAGCAGGCGTGGAGCCAGCCCTCAGGGAGGCCGGAGGGCCGATCGAAACCCATCGTCCCGGGGGAGTTCAGAGGTGCGATAGAAACTGCTCCTCCCTCTCTCATCCCCTGGAAGCGGGATGTCCTCCAGCCGGAGTGGCGCCTCTATGCCCGGGTCGCGCTGGGGCCGGGCGGCCATCTTGGTGCATGAAGTGGGCACGCGGGCCCGGGGTGGCCGACAGGGGAGAGGCCAGGGACGGGGATGTCCGGGTCGGTGCGTGTGTCCTGGTGGGGAGGTTCGGCGGGGCCGGGGGCTTGGGCTGTATGTACCAGGTTTCGGTGGTGCGGGGGCACGGAGGGCCATTCTACGAGGCCGGGTCCAACACGCGTCCCCCCCAGCTGAAAGCCGGAGAGAACTGCCCATCAGCTTGGGGGGTTCTCTTCGCTGAGGCGGAAGAACCGGGAGAGGCCGTCAGCATTGGCGTGGTCCGTACCAGGGCGGTGTTCCACGGTGAAATCCATCCCCTGGAGGGAGATTGACCACCGCAGTAGCTTGGGGTTTTCTCCTCGCATCTGCATGAGCCAACGTAAGGGCCGATGGTCAGTTTGGACTCTGAAATGGGTGCCAAACAGGTAGGGTCGTAGCTTTTTGAGTGCCCAGACCACGGCAAAGGCTTCGCGCTCTATGGTGCTCCATCTTTGTTCTCGGGGCAACAGCCGCCGACTGAGGAAGGCGACGGGCTGGTCTAGGCCTTGGTCATTTACTTGGGACAGGACGGCCCCAATGCCATGCTCGGAGGCATCGGTTTGGACTACGAACTCCTTGGCGTAGTCGGGAGCCTGGAGGACGGGGGCAGTACACATGGCCCTTTTTAGGGCATCGAAAGCTTCCTGGCAGGCAGCCGTCCACTGCACTTTCTTTGGCTGTTTTTTAGACGTGAGTTCTGTGAGAGGGCCGACAAGGCTGCCATACCCCCGAATGAATCTTCGGTAGTAGCCCGTGAGTCCCAGAAAGGCTCGGACCTCCGTCTGGGTGATGGGTGGTTCCCAGGCCAGGATGGCGTCGATCTTTGGCTGTAGCGGGGCGACCTGGCCACTCCCGACCTGGTGCCCCAAGTAGACCACGGATCCTTGCCCGATCTGGCACTTGCTGGCTTTTACTGTGAGGCCTGCCTGGCGCAGGGCGATTAGCACCCTTCGGAGGTGCTGGAGGTGCTCACTCCACTCTGAACTGAAGACAGCGATGTCGTCCAGGTATGCCGCGCTGAACTGTTCTAGCCCGGCCAGGACTCTATTCACCAGTCGCTGGAAAGTGGCCGGGGCATTTTTCATCCCGAAGGGCATTACGCGGAAGCGATAGTGCCCATCGGGGGTGGAGAAAGCGGACCGCTCTTTGGCCCCTTCGGTGAGCGCAATCTGCCAGTATCCGCAGGTGAGGTCGAATGTGCTGAGGAACCGGGCTGCCCCTAGTCGGTCAATGAGTTCGTCGGCTCGTGGAATGGGGTGGGCATCGGCTCGGGTAACGTCATTGAGCCCCCGGTAGTCCACGCAGAATCGGAGCTCGGGGGCGACACCGGGGGCCGCTGCCTTCGGGACCAGGACCACGGGGCTGGCCCAGGGACTGTCAGAGGGCTCGATCACCCCCAGGGTCAACATCTTCGAGACTTCCGCTTGAATGCAGGACCGGACCCGGTCAGGAACCCGGTAGGCTCGGTGTCTCACCGGCGGGCTGTCCCCGGTGTCCACATCATGAACACACCAGTTGGTGACCCGGGGGGTCAGGGAGAAGAGGTCAGAAAATTGTCTTAGGAGCTGGCGGCAGTCCGCTTGTTGCTGGGCAGTGAGGGCTGGGGAGAGGTTCACTCCTTCCATGGAGCCATCCTGCTCCTTGATACACAGGAGGTCCGGGAGGGGATCCGACTCATCTTCGGCCCCGTCATCGGTGGCCAGCAGGAGGCTCAGTTCTGTCCGCTGGAAGTGAGGCTTGAGGCGGTTCACGTGCAGGACCCGGAGGGGATCCCGAGGCGACTGGACGTCCACCAAGTAGGTGACTTGGCTCTTCTTCTCGACCACTTTGTAGGGCCCAGTCCATCGGTCCTGGAGAGCGCCAGGCTTCACGGGGGCCATGACCCACACCTGCTGGCCCGGCTGGAACTCGACCAGAGTAGCATTCTGGTCGTACCAGCGCTTCATTTCTTCTTGACTCGCCTCCAGGTTGGCCTCGGCCAGTTCTCGGAACCTCCTGGTCTGGTTCCGGAGGGCCAGGACATATTGGAACACATCTCGGGGGGTGGTCTGGGGTGCTGCCTCCCACCCTTCCTTAACTAAACTGAGGGGACCTCGGACGGGGTGCCCATAGAGTAATTCAAACGGGCTGAACCCTAAGGACTTCTGGGGGACCTCCCGGTAATCGAACAAGAGGCAGGGGAGCAGGACGTCCCACTTACGCCGGAGGGGCTCTTCTAGGCCAGCGATCATCCCTTTCAAAGTCCTATTAAACCTCTCTACTAGGCCGTTCCCTTGGGGATGGTACGGGGTGGTGAACTTATAGGACACCCCACATTGTTGCCACAGGGACGTCATATACCTGGATATAAAATTAGTGCCGCGATCGCTCACGACCTCGCGGGGGAAACCCACCCTGGAGAAGATCCCCATCAGGGCCCGGCCCACCACGGGGGCCGTAATGGTGCGTAGGGGAATAGCCTCTGGGTAGCGGGTGGCGTGGTCCACTAGGACCAAGATGAAACGGTGACCTTGGGAGGTGGGGGGGTCCAGTGGCCCCACGATGTCGATCCCGACTCGTTCGAAGGGGGTACTGACGACCGGGAAGGGTTGGAGGGGAGCCTTGCGCTTCCCCCCACTCTTCCCACTGGCTTGGCACGTGGGGCAGGACTTGCAGTGGGCCTCTACCGCTGCTTTCATCTTAGGCCAATAAAAATGGGTCACGAGACGGCTGTAGGTCTTGTCCTGACCCAGGTGACCGGCGAGGGGGACATCGTGGGCTAAGCCCAGGAGGAAATCCCGGAAGCGGAGAGGTACCACCAGTACCCGTCCGGATCCCAGCTCCACTGATTTCTGCTCACTATACAGGACGTTATTCTCCCAATAGATTCGGTGCGTTCCGGTCTGGTCACCTGCGGCTTGGCCCTCGGCCTGGCGCCGCAGCCCGACCAGGGAAGGACAGGTGGCTTGTTCCTGGCAAAATTCTTCTCGGGTGGGCCCGCCCTCGTGGCGCCAATGGGCCAACTCGGGTAGATCCCCCAACTCGGGGACCGGGGCGGGGTCGGATGGTGCGGGTTCGTCGCTGGCGACGGACCCTTATGATGGGGGAACGGGAGGACCCTCGGCGGGGACGGTGCTGGCTACTTCGACCGGGGTGCTCTCGATTTCTCTCCGGGGAGTGAGTCGGGCTGTCATAGATCGGGTGGTGGCACACACCCACTCGGGGAGTCCCATCATACCTAGGTGGGCCTTGCGCTCTACGTGCTTCCAGGGAGAACTCTCCAGGTCGTTCCCTAAGAGGCAGTCGACCGGCTGGGAGGTTCTTACGGCCACCTTGAGTTTACCTATCACCCCTCCCCACTCAAATGGCACCAGGGCCACCTGACACATACTTTCCCTATTGTCTGCAGATATCACGGGGCAAAAGACATTGGGGAGGATCTGCTCCTCGGGAACTAGGTGCCTGAGGACACCGGTGATACTGGCCCCGGTGTCCCGCAGGGCCTCTACCTGGTGGCCATTGATCTTGACGAGCTGCCCATATTTCTGTGTGTTGGACGGTAGGAGGCTACCAGGGATCATTTCCCTATCTCCCAGGGATACTAGGGCCATCGCGGCTGGTTCCCACTCCTCGGCTTCCTCAACCTCCTCCCCTAGGGCCACGTTGGCTATCTGTCTCGCAGGGGTGACTTGGGTGGCCATGGGGCACTCTGGGTCATTGGCGTAGTGCCCGGGTTTCTGGCAGCGGAAACATGTGACGGTCACCCGGTGTCCCCGTCTCCCAGGGGGCCCTGTTACTGGTGGGGGGGGCGCCGGGAAAGGTGGAGGTGGTGTCTTCGGGGGGCTAGGCTGGGACTCCCTCGGCCCTCCCTGGTTCCCTCCCCCTCTCTGGCGGGGTGGTCCCTGACTGGTTCGGGGGTACTCTCCTACCATGCCCCGGGAGACCCGGGTGTTGGTCCAGCGGTCGGCCTCCACGGCCAGCTTCCGGGGATCTGTGAGCTTGCTATCCAGCAGATGTTGACGTAGCTCTACGAAGCAGTTCGCAGCCAGATGTTCCCATAACATGAGGTCAGTGAGTTCGGCAAGGGTGGTGACTTTGCTGCCCTTGACCCACCCATCGAAGGCCCGACTAAAAAAGTTTACATACTCCACCCAGGTGGTGCCCGGGATCTTCCTGCAGTCCCGGAACCGTTGGCGGTACATTTCTGGGGTGAGGCCGTATCTTGTGAGGAGAGCCTCTTTCATGTGGCTGTAGGAGGTCTGCAGGGAGAGGGGTAGGTCGAGCAGGGTGTCCCTTCCTTCGCTCAGAAACCGTCCCCACAACCCCGCCCCCCAGTCCTTCTGTGGAATCCGATGGGAGGTCATGGCGACCTCGTAGGCCCGAAACCATTGCTGAATGTCATTGTTTTTATAATATTCTTTGACCACATCCTTGGGGATGTGGACCTTCTGTTCCGCTGGGGGGGCCGTCTCTCGGTTCCCCGAGGGCCTCCCGTCCTCATTTCGGGCCATGAGCTCGAGTTCCTTTAAGCTCCGTTCGTGCTCCAGTTGGAGCTTTCTTCCTTCGTGCTCCCGTTGGAGCTTCTTTTCTTCCAGTTCGCCTTGTACACGCATTTGCTCTACTGCTAGCTTCTTCTCCGCTAACTTCAATTCGCCCTCGATTTTGAGTTTGGCTAACTCGAGTTCATGACTGCGGCTTCTCTCTCTGTCCGCGAGCTCTTCCGGGGATAGGCCCCCGTCTGGTACGATGCCTCGCACCTGATTGCTACTGCTTTCACTTTGGGGGGGTTCGGCTTCGTCGGGGCGCTCCCCCGTGCCTTCTTCTCCGCTAACTTCAATTCGCCCTCGATTTTGAGTTTGGCTAACTCGAGTTCATGACTGCGGCTTCTCTCTCTGTCCGCGAGCTCTTCCGGGGATAGGCCCCCGTCTGGTACGATGCCTCGCACCTGATTGCTACTGCTTTCACTTTGGGGGGGTTCGGCTTCGTCGGGGCGCTCCCCCGTGCCTTCCGGGCGGGAGGCCCCGGTCTCCACCCAAGTTTTCAGTGCTTTCTGCAAGTCTTCCTTAGTGTTGAGGCCAGTGGTAGCGATTTTAAGTTCTTTGCAAAATTGTTTTAGCTCTTTGTGTGTGTATTCTTCCAGATGCTCTACCTGGAACACTCTGTTGGCGTTGGTTTCTGCGGAGCTCGTGGCGCTTCCTTCTGCCATCTTTGTTGGTCGTGCGTCCGTCGTTTACTGTACGATCTCTAGGTGATGGGCCCGAATCCCGTCGCTTGCCACCAATGTTAGACGGCGACCTCAGAGGAGCCCGGAAAGGGGTCCTGACTACCCTGAGACCCACCCTCACAGTATCGTAGCCGGGCACTGGCGGGAGATTCCCCAGGGGGAGGACTCTCGCAACTAGGATCGTACTTCTGGCACCACACGACACAGAGGGACCACACTGGGTATTCTCAGAACAAGTTTTATCAAACAGGTATCACTGCAAATATGTACAAGGTGAGCACGGACTCAAGAGTCTCGGAAAGCTAGGGGGTAGCGGGACTGTCTCTGGTAACGGTTCAAAGGAGGGACGTACCCGGCGCACAGCTCACAATCCTCGAGCTGGGGGGTAGGCTGGTTGTCGTGGGGCCCGGCGGGACCGGTGGAGTCTGTGGAAGCCGCGAGTCACTCAGCGGGCTCAGGTACAAGTTCGGAGGTCTTACGATCTTCAGGGAGCCGCGAGTCACTCAGCAGGGCTCAGGTACAAGTTCGGAGGTCTTACGATCTTCAGGGAGCCGCGAGTCACTCAGCAGGGCTCAGGTACAAGTTCGGAGGTCTTACGATCTTCAGGGAGCCGCGAGTCACTCAGCAGGGCTCAGGTACAAGTTCGGAGGTCTTACGATCTTCAGGGAGCCGCGAGTCACTCAGCAGGGCTCAGGTGAGTTCCAGTTCCAGGAGCCGCGACCACGTCAGCAGGCTCTCGTTGTTCCAGCGTCGAATCTGCCGGACAGCCCCAGAGCACCCCTTGTTATAGTTCGACCCCTCTTTGATGTCCGGAGCCTGTGCAGGCAGGGGTCTTGTCACCTGGGGGTCGCTTGTCGGGATTTCCTGCTATAGTCTTTTGATTCTTTCAGGGCCGGGTCGGGAGGAGTCCCAGACACCCAGCAGGCGTGGAGCCAGCCCTCAGGGAGGCCGGAGGGCCGATCGAAACCCATCGTCCCGGGGGAGTTCAGAGGTGCGATAGAAACTGCTCCTCCCTCTCTCATCCCCTGGAAGCGGGATGTCCTCCAGCCGGAGTGGCGCCTCTATGCCCGGGTCGCGCTGGGGCCGGGCGGCCATCTTGGTGCATGAAGTGGGCACGCGGGCCCGGGGTGGCCGACAGGGGAGAGGCCAGGGACGGGGATGTCCGGGTCGGTGCGTGTGTCCTGGTGGGGAGGTTCGGCGGGGCCGGGGGCTTGGGCTGTATGTACCAGGTTTCGGTGGTGCGGGGGCACAGAGGGCCATTCTACGAGGCCGGGTCCAACAATCACAATGGTGACAGATATCCCATCCACCGAAATATAAATCCCATCAGACGCTAAGCACAGCAAAGCGGACATCTGAATGCTCTAAGGCATATTGTGGCATATTGTGGCATATCGAAGTAGGAGTGTGTCCCAACAGAATGTGCATACTCACAACATAAAAAAAGAAAGTTTAGCCTTGGTATGGGCTTGTGAGCATTTTCATGTATTCCGGCATGGCAAGCCTTTTACGCTGGTAACTGATCATCAAGCTTTACGAACTATACTTGGCAATCCAAAGTCCAAAATGCCTCCTCGCATTGAACGTTGGAGAATACAATTACAAGAGTATAATTATATCATTGTGCATCATCCAGAGAAGGATCAGAATCCTGCTGACTACTTTACCAGAGTACCCATAAAAGGACATGGTACTCTATTGTGTAAAATCAAAGACACCAGCTGCCATGTTGTTATCCTAGACTATCACTACACCAAGCCATGATAGCAAAATGCTAAAGTTGAAGTATATAATTACAAGTCAGTCATGGAAACAGCATGCTCGACCTCTCACCAGTGATAGTGAACATAAAAAATACAAAAATGTTAAAGATGAACTGTCCATAACTGAGGAGGGAGTTATACTGTGAGGGTAAAAAATCTTGATTCTAGAGGATCTGCGGCAGAAAATATATTGAATTGGCCCACAAATGGACATTGGGGAATTGATGCCATAAAATGAGCTCTCCGAGATCGAATCTGATTGCCATAGCTCAGTGAACGGGTTGAAAAGGAATTAAAGGCCTGTCCTCTATGCATCTGCCTTTCTACTAAAGGTACTCAACACTCCTTAAACATTTGTGAACTCCCGAAGCATGCCTGGAAGAGAGTAGCGATTGACTTTTTTGGTTCACTTGACAATGGACATCACCTGATTGTGGACGAATGCTCACTATTTCCATTAATTGAGGATCTCTCATCTACCATTTAAGACCGAGTCATTGAGAGACTAGATGCCATCTTTGCGACATGGGGTGTTCCAGCCATATTGAAATCTGAAAATGACCGACTTCAACAGTCAGCAGTGCAAAGATTTCCTAGAGTATCTGAATATAAAGCATCATAAGAGCACACCTCTGTGGCTGCAGACCAATGGTCTGGTTGAGCGCTTTATGAGTATGCTAAAGAAGACAGTGCTCCTCTTGAGAAGCTTTATTTAAAAGCTGTAATAAACTCTACCTTGAGAGCTTATCGTTCAACACCTCACTCGACAACAGGTGAAAGATCTGCAACATTGATGCACGGAAGAGCAATGACAGCCAAGATACCTCAGTGGACCAATCAGAGAGAGAGAAGAGAACACAACTGGTGAGAAGTACTTGGTTCATAAACAAAAGAGGAAAGCATATGCTGACAAAAGATGACATGCGAAGGACATTGTCATTATGAGAGGAGATCCAGTGCTCGCATGCAAGATGCAGAAAAGAAAATCTGATGCATCTTGTTGTAGAGAAATATTGAGTATTGAGTCAAGTAAGGGGATACAAATAATATGTCTCAAGTACACTTTATTTAGTTATAGTAACTTAAGCAATGTCTCACAAACTACAAAAATAGCCTTGAATTCACTTAAGATCATAAGTTTCTTACAATCCCACTAGGATAATGAAAAAGGTTTCCACCATGGGTACAACCTTCTCCGTGCAGTTTTAACTCACCTAAGTGCCATTTCCCTGTGCTCTCAATCAAACTGGTACTTCCTTTATTCTGCAAAACAAGGTGTAGGAAGGTGGATATCTGACTATGGTTACCCCCAAATTTTTGCCTAGTGTCTAGCTGGTTTTTCGACTTAGTTGGCCTGAGATCCTGCTATTCAGGATCTCAGCCTGGCTGTTCTCTCTTTAAAATGGACTCCATGTACCCTAGGTACATACCCAATTGGTTGGATCACCCTGTCAGCCCCTGTACCAGTGTACACTAGGTACCCAGGGCATTGGTGTACCCAAGGCCTGCCAGGGGCTGAAGCATGTATTATGCCACCCCAGGCTTGGCCTAACAATTTGACACAACTGTCTGATCACTCAGCTGGGGTAAGTTGGTGTAATCACCTCTTACTTAGGTGTAGTATACCTATACCTAACCTTAAATGGGACACCTGGTAACCTATAAGTCACTCCTATGGCAGGCCTTAACAATCCTGAAGGCAGAGTGCTTGGTTCCATGTGAGATGGTGCTCTGACATGAGCTGAGCCTGTCTGCAGTGGTCGGAACAACTTCCTTCTACTGTTTCCAGATATCGTCATACCATATACTCTTAAGTGCATTATGAACCTCGCGGTTAAATGCTATCTTTGGTTTGGCTTTATCAAAACATGTCGAGTAAGGTGTCATACGAATTGGAATACTAACCCCTCGCCAATTCTGGCGACGGGGTTAGCATTCCACCCTTCTAGAGGGACACGACATGTACAGTACCTGAAACCCGGGTAAAATCAGACATAGCCTCAGCTCCACAAAATGGATGCTGCCACCACAGACACAAGTCTGCCCTCCTGCTGCTGGGAGTCCTTCCAGCTTGGGAGGTGTGGACAAAGGGTTTCCTGCCAGGGGAGGTGCGTGCACCACCCCAGACAGGATTTTGTGTATTGGTCAGGTAGGGCTTGAAAGAAACCAGACATGCCTGTGGCTCACAAGGAGCCTCGGTGCATATGCCAGTTCAAACCGGTCCTGGGGCACACCAGTCCCGGGCCTGGGGCGAGCTGGACAAAGGATTGGGGGTGTAACCACCCCCCTTCCTGGTCCCACCCATAGGGAGGGACCTAGCAGGTAGTCCGGCCCCTAGAATCCGCTTAAAGGTAGGAGCTGTGTCCTAAGACTTCAGACATCCTGGAATCAACTTAACACTAAGAAGAAGACGGGAACTTCGACGCTCTGCTGCACAGAGGACTGAAGCCAATCTCCCCTGTGGTCAGGGAGTGACCACCTTGCTAACGCAAGCACCATCCAGCGAATCAACGTCTGCTTTGCCGCCGCCTCCCGCCGGAGCCCGAGCCCAGAGACTGACAAGACCTGGACCTCCAGACCTCTCACCGCCCGATACACAGTCCCTGAAAAGAGGAGACCCGTGGAGGCACCGAGACACGTGGAGCCAGCCATCTTGAAACGACCACGACAAGCTGACAAGTGCAACAACCGAGGCTCCCTCCAAGTTGTGCTTTGGAATCTGAGAAGCCCAACACCCGAGCAGCATCTGCACCAAAGGTGAGCCCTCCAGCATCTCCACGATCTGCGTGGGGCCCTTCTGCATTTTGCCACTCGACGCGCCTAACCGGTTGCTGGCCCGCTGGCTAGTAGCCATCTTGGCGACGAACTCTACAAAATACACCGCTGGTCTGGTTGCTCCAGACTGGCCCTTGCTCCCCTCCAAAGGAGCAGTCCTTCTGACCTTGCTGGTCAGAACCATCAGCTTATTTCATCTCCTACAACAATTGCTTTTGCCAAGGTTTGTTTGCTTCGATCAAGTCACCGATACCGCCGACAGCGAGAGCCTGCGTGGGACAGCTCGTGAACCGACTCCTGGACGTCGTCGACCTCCAGGGACCACGTGGCTGCAGAGACAAGCTACACCTTCCTTCCTGTTTGCACCCGACATTGCCTGGTACCCACCTGGTGCCACGCTGGTCACTGGCTAGTGACTGTGAACACTGTCCCCTCTGCTTACAGGTCTTCAACATCTCCGATCCACTCTTGGATCCACTGCATCTCTCCCGGACCGACCGCCTGCAGCATCTTTGTCTTCAGGCTCCACGGAACAGATAGAAGAAACCCGACGCACTTCGAGGCCTATGCACCCGCTTCCTGTGGGTGAGGTAAAGCTGGCACACCTGTGCCCAAGTGTAGTAATACATCTCTAGTGCCTGTGTTCCAAATCTTGAGTTCCTAGTCCATCCGGAAGATCCTCTTTGCAGTAACTTTGTACTTTTTACGCACCCATTGAAACCTATGGGAGCACGCGTGTGACTATTTGCTCTGCACACGCCACCCGTGGACCTCCTGGTCACTAACTGAAGTTAGCTCCTTGTAGGCCCAGCGATTCTAGAGGCCCTAGGCCTTTTTCCCTTTTCTGTTCGTGGTACTTATACCACTATTTTAGTATATGGTTTGAGCGGCCACCAGGGCCTATCCATATAAAGTGCAACTTCTGGGTATTCTACTGTAATCTTGTTTGATGATTTGTGCTCCTGTGCTCATAAAGAGACTAGGGGTTACTTTGAGAAATAAATACATATATATTTTGAATATATATCTGTGTGGTGTCCTTTCATTGGTATAAAAGGGGGTTACATTTGGTAAAACAGCTGGCTTAACACGCTTCACGAGTTTAGCCTCAAAGACTGCTTAGCCTACGCTACCACTAGGGCAGCTAGTCCGAAAAGGTTGACTTACAACCACACCATAAGGGTTGCTTGGCATGGTACAAGGTGATCACTTTAACTAGTGAGCATCATATACCAGGCCAACTTCTCACATTGGTGAGCAGCGGTTGGATTTGAGCTTGCTGTGTTTTACCATTGTAATCTCTTGGTTACCAATTGAAAGATCACATAGGTACCTGTAGGTACATATAAAACAAGATTAGATATACATAAGTTCTACTGAACTTAGTTGTTGTAGAGCAAAGGGAGTAGCACACCCTGACTACAACTACTAGATAGGTTTAGTAGGTAAACCCAAGTGTAGGTAGATTGCAACACATCCACCCACACTTAAGAGCAATGGCCGGGGCAGAGGGGTCCACTGTACCCATCTCAGTTGAGAGTGACCCCCAGAGGGCACCATCCAGCTTTGCTACCCTTAACCAGAATGAGCTCAGGCATTTGGCAACTCTTAGAGGCCTTAAACAGCCCAAGAACCCTACCTCTGCTGAGCTCAGAGAACTCTTACAAAATGATGAGAATCAGAGAGAACTCAGGAAAGCTTCCCAGTTAGCCCCCTTAGGGTCAGGAACAGGAGGCCCCCCTTCTGAAGATGCTACAGGGGTACCCAGTTCCAATAGCCATCCCTTAGATGAGAATCATACTACAGGGGAGGAAAGTGGTGAGGATACAGAAAGTAGTGATGATGAAGGGAGAACTAGCCCAGTGCCAAGTGTTATACTTGGCCCAGCTAAACTAAGGCTACTGGGGATTGACAGTGGGTTTACCCCATTGGATCTCCCCAGTGGACTTAACACAGGGCTTGGGAGACAAAGGAATCGCTCAGGTGACTCCAATGCTTCTCATGGCTCTAGAGGCTCTCAAGGTCACTCCAGGAAAAGGATGACCACCCCTCAGAGGAGGGAACACGAGGCCAGAATGCAGGAAGCCCAGCTGAGGATCAGAAAGCAGGAGCTAGAAGTAGCCCTGATGGAAGAAAAACTGAGGAAGGCTAGGCAACCTAGAGAGAGTGGGTCTATACCCACTGGTGGCAGCATTGTCCCTAAGGACAAAGATAGGGTCTTTGATAATAGGAACCTGTCTAAGGTTGTGCCCCCCTACAAAAGTGGGGATGACATCCACAAATGGATAACTGCTCTTGAGAGAGCCTGCAAAGTACAGCAGGTTCCTGAAGACCAGTGGGCAGCAATCCTCTGGCTCTCCTTTGAAGGAAGAGGCAGAGACAGACTCCTCACTGTTAGAGAAGAGGATGTCAGAAACTACAGAGTCCTGAAGAGTGTTCTGGTTGATGGGTTAGGCTTAACCACTGAACAGTACAGGTTAATGTTCAGAGACACCCAAAAGACACAGACTCAGGACTGGTCTGAATATGTTGAATGTGCCACTAAGGCTTTGGAGGGTTGGTTGCTGGGAAGTAAGGTATCTGATTATACAGGATTGTACAATTTGATGATGAGAGAACAGATTTTAAGTAACTGTCAAAACCAGCTCCTCCATCAACACCTGGTAGACTCAGATTTGACCTCTCCCCAAGAATTGTGAAAGAGGGCAGATAAATGGGTCAGGACCAGGATCAGGCCTAAGAATCAGGGTGGTGACCAAAAGAAAGATACCACCAAACCTCAAGAGAAGGGAGGGGATAAGGCAAAAGAGAAATTTTCCTCAGGGCCCCAAAACTCCACACAGGGTGGTGGGTCCCAAGCTCCCTCCTCTACCACAGGTAAAAAGCCTTACTGCCATGAGTGTAAAACTCCTGGGCATTGGAAAACTGACAGCAGTTGCCCAAGGGCTACAAACAAAACTGTTCCTCCAATTACTCCTGTCACACCACCTATTACTGTCAGCAGTAATCCCCCAGGTGGTGGGAGTGCCCCCAAAAATGTGGGTGGGTTTACTTGGGGAACACAGGGGGACCCTGGCTTAGCCAATTCCCCTGCAGCAGATACTCTTGTCTGTGATGGTGGCATGGGGTTTGCCAACTTCACTGCCTGTCCCAACACTTTGGGTAGGTACAGACAGGAGCCCTACATCAATGGTACAAAAGCTGAGGCCTACAGAGACACTGGAGCTAGCATCACAATGGTGGCCCATTGGCTAGTTCCCTCTGAGCAGCTTTTGCCTGGTTTCTCCTACCAGGTGACCAACATTGATGGCAAACAGAACAGTCATCCCATGGCAGAGGTATGTCTCAGCTGGGGAGGTGTCACTGGCCCTAAAAGGGTGGCAGTGTCCCCAACCTTGCCTGTAGACTGCTTACTGGGGAATGACTTAGAACTCTCAGCTTGGGCTGGAGTTGAACAAGACACCCATTCTAAAATGGTAGGCCTTTCACAAAAGGGTAGTGGGGTTGTGCCATTCACAACCCCTGTCCAAATAGATTTCCTCCCTGGAAAGGTTGGAAGGGCAGTGGTAGCCACAGCCCAGGCACAGACAGACTTCCCTGTAGAGACTGGCAGAGCTGTGACAGTCACAGCTCAAACACAAACTGAGTGCCCCCCTGAAAAGGTTGGCAAGGCTGTAATGGTCTCAGCCTATACTCAGACTGACATAGGTGTAGTGAAGCCTGAAACTATGGATCACTCCACACAAACAGAGAGTAGTGGGGAGGGAGAAAAGTCTCCCTCTCCCCAGACATTAGGAAAAAGTCAGCCTCCTCAGGGAGCTGACCTCACCCCTTGTGAAGGAACTGCCCCAGAGGTAGCCAGGCCTGGCCTGGCAGAGCCTCTGATGTCAGTGGCCCCTTCCAAGGTGGGACCCAGTCTGGTGCAGGTAGCCTGCCTCTCTCTACCCTGCCTCAGTCAGCCCAGGGCTGCAGAGGTCAGGGAGGCCAGTGGACCCCAAGAGGGCCCCTGTCCCAAGAACCCCCCCCATCAAAAGAATGAGGATTGCCTGGCTAGTAGCCCTAGTCAGGTGATGGGTAAAAACATTCCTGAGGGATCTCCTTTACAGGTAGTTAGGGGCCTCCCCCAGAGGGATTCTGTTGGGTACAGGCAAACATGGGACCTTAGGGCCCCAGACCTGACCTGTCCCTCCTGAAAGCCCACAAAAGGGACCCAGCCTCCAGCTTTAGGTAGCCAGAGGCTGACCCTGAGAGCACAGTGCAACTCAGTTAAGGAAAGAAAGGCATCCATGGTGGAGGGGGATTGGAGGAAGGTGAGGCCTCACTTTGAGGACACTCACTTCAGTACTCCATCTCAACACCAGCCTTTTACTTTGCCAAGACACACCAAAGGTAGAGATTCCCTATGGTGGAGACCCTCTGATACCCTTAGGGTGAGGGATTGCTTAGTGGACCATGAGACAGGGGGTAACCATGCCAGTGCTGGTTCCTCCTTATATGGCCACTTGGGCAATATAGGCTTACCTGGTCAAGGTCAGCCTTATCTCCCTTCGTTTGGGGGGGGGTTGTGTAGGAAGGTGGATATCTGACTATGGTTACCCCCAAATTTTTGCCTAGTGTCTAGCTGGTTTTTCGACTTAGTTGGCCTGAGATCCTGCTATTCAGGATCTCAGCCTGGCTGTTCTCTCTTTAAAATGGACTCCATGTACCCTAGGTACATACCCAATTGGTTGGATCACCCTGTCAGCCCCTGTACCAGTGTACACTAGGTACCCAGGGCATTGGTGTACCCAAGGCCTGCCAGGGGCTGAAGCATGTATTATGCCACCCCAGGCTTGGCCTAACAATTTGACACAACTGGCTGATCACTCAGCTGGGGTAAGTTGGTGTAATCACCTCTTACTTAGGTGTAGTATACCTATACCTAACCTTAAATGGGACACCTGGTAACCTATAAGTCACTCCTATGGCAGGCCTTAACAATCCTGAAGGCAGAGTGCTTGGTTCCATGTGAGATGGTGCTCTGGCATGAGCTGAGCCTGTCTGCAGTGGTCGGAACAACTTCCTTCTACTGTTTCCAGATATCGTCATACCATATACTCTTAAGTGCATTATGAACCTCGCGGTTAAATGCTATCTTTGGTTTGGCTTTATCAAAACATGTCGAGTAAGGTGTCATACGAATTGGAATACTAACCCCTCGCCAATTCTGGCGACGGGGTTAGCATTCCACCCTTCTAGAGGGACACGACATGTACAGTACCTGAAACCCGGGTAAAATCAGACATAGCCTCAGCTCCACAAAATGGATGCTGCCACCACAGACACAAGTCTGCCCTCCTGCTGCTGGGAGTCCTTCCAGCTTGGGAGGTGTGGACAAAGGGTTTCCTGCCAGGGGAGGTGCGTGCACCACCCCAGACAGGATTTTGTGTATTGGTCAGGTAGGGCTTGAAAGAAACCAGACATGCCTGTGGCTCACAAGGAGCCTCGGTGCATATGCCAGTTCAAACCGGTCCTGGGGCACACCAGTCCCGGGCCTGGGGCGAGCTGGACAAAGGATTGGGGGTGTAACCACCCCCCTTCCTGGTCCCACCCATAGGGAGGGACCTAGCAGGTAGTCCGGCCCCTAGAATCCGCTTAAAGGTAGGAGCTGTGTCCTAAGACTTCAGACATCCTGGAATCAACTTAACACTAAGAAGAAGACGGGAACTTCGACGCTCTGCTGCACAGAGGACTGAAGCCAATCTCCCCTGTGGTCAGGGAGTGACCACCTTGCTAACGCAAGCACCATCCAGCGAATCAACATCTGCTTTGCCGCCGCCTCCCGCCGGAGCCCGAGCCCAGAGACTGACAAGATCTGGACCTCCAGACCTCTCACCGCCCGATCCACAGTCCCTGAAAAGAGGAGACCCGTGGAGGCACCGAGACACGTGGAGCCAGCCATCTTGAAACGACCACGACAAGCTGACAAGTGCAACAACCGAGGCTCCCTCCAAGTTGTGCTTTGGGATCTGAGAAGCCCAACACCCGAGCAGCATCTGCACCAAAGGTGAGCCCTCCAGCATCTCCACGATCTGCGTGGGGCCCTTCTGCATTTTGCCACTTGACGCGCCTAACCGGTTGCTGGCCCGCTGGCTAGTAGCCATCTTGGCGACGAACTCTACGAAATACACCGCTGGTCTGGTTGCTCCAGACTGGCCCTTGCTCCCCTCCAAAGGAGCAGTCCTTCTGACCTTGCTGGTCAGAACCATCAGCTTATTTCATCTCCTACAACAATTGCTTTTGCCAAGGTTTGTTTGCTTCGATCAAGTCGCCGACACCGCCGACAGCGAGAGCCTGCGTGGGACAGCTCGTGGACCGACTCCTGGACGTCGTCGACCTCCAGGGACCACGTGGCTGCAGAGACAAGCTACACCTTCCTTCCTGTTTGCACCCGACATTGCCTGGTACCCACCTGGTGCCACGCTGGTCACTGGCTAGTGACTGTGAACACTGTCCCCTCTGCTTACAGGTCTTCAACATCTCCGATCCACTCTTGGATCCACTGCATCTCTCCCGGACCGACCGCCTGCAGCATCTTTGTCTTCAGGCTCCACGGAACAGATAGAAGAAACCCGACGCACTTCGAGGCCTATGCACCCGCTTCCTGTGGGTGAGGTAAAGCTGGCAAACCTGTGCCCAAGTGTAGTAATACATCTCTAGTGCCTGTGTTCCAAATCTTGAGTTCCTAGTCCATCCGGAAGATCCTCTTTGCAGTAACTTTGTACTTTTTACGCACCCATTGAAACCTATGGGAGCACGCGTGTGACTATTTGCTCTGCACACGCCACCCGTGGACCTCCTGGTCACTAACTGAAGTTAGCTCCTTGTAGGCCCAGCGATTCTAGAGGCCCTAGGCCTTTTTCCCTTTTCTGTTCGTGGTACTTATACCACTATATTAGTATATGGTTTGAGCGGCCACCAGGGCCTATCCATATAAAGTGCAACTTCTGGGTATTCTACTGTAATCTTGTTTGACGATTTGTGCTCCTGTGCTCATAAAGAGACTAGGGGTTACTTTGAGAAATAAATACATATATATTTTGAATATATATCTGTGTGGTGTCCTTTCATTGGTATAAAAGGGGGTTACATTTGGTAAAACAGCTGGCTTAACACGCTTCACGAGTTTAGCCTCAAAGACTGCTTAGCCTACGCTACCACTAGGGCAGCTAGTCCGAAAAGGTTGACTTACAACCACACCATAAGGGTTGCTTGGCATGGTACAAGGTGATCACTTTAACTAGTGAGCATCATATACCAGGCCAACTTCTCACACAAGGTAACAAATTAATGTTCTAGGTTGCAAAAGAATCACTTCATGCAACTCAGAAGATAAGCAAACAAAAGTAAACAGGAAAGGGGAACAAAAGAGTTATTTAAATTAATATAAACTATTTATTAAAAAATAAGATCCAGTCTGAGACTGTGTGGGTTACGGGATAAAGGACCCAATCCTACCTATAGATGTGCGTATAATTCTTCATCGCTATTAATTCGCAGTGTGGTAAGACAACTAGCTTGCATAATGTATCAGGACTCCAGTCTGCGTAAAGCAGAGGTCCTGTTTCCTCGTCTCAGTACTGTGTCAATGCCAAAATATTTAGCTTTAAATCCAGTCCCCATTGTGGTTTACTCAGAAATGCCTTGCTGTACTGTAGCTCATATCACTATTGGTAATTGCTCTCCAGTGTTCCAGTATCCTCTTATGGACTGGGAAAGTAATAGATACCACTTGCCACAAGGGTAGGTGATACCACATACACAAAATCAGTTTTGCATGTTATTAGTTTAGGGATACGCCATTTCTTTCTTATCCTTTTAAGCGTGACCTCTTGTACATTCTCACTATTTTTGCATGCCTTGCAGTGTCCACATTTTTTTAAAGCTTTGCTCTGATTGAGCCAATTAGAGCTTCTTGGTCTTAGGTGGCTGTGGACATGTATATCTTTCAATGACAGATTACGTTGAAAAGTAATGCTGGGAGTGTCTCCTGTTCTGTCTCTTAATGCATTGTCTAGTCTGAGGACCTACTCTTTAGTATTTTCCTTAAGTGTACCACCTGGCTGCTATATTTCATCATAAAACAAATAGGTTCACTGCTACTGCTAGTGTCCCATTCAGGTCTCTGATGTAAGATTTCTTCCCTGTTGTAGAATCGGCTTTCTCACTTGCTTTAGCAAGGGCTTTGCCAGAATAACTCCTAGCTACATGTCTTTGAGTCATTTCCTTTTTAGTCTTAATGTAGCTCATTTCTGAGCTACAATTCCTTTTAGCTCTATAAATATATATATATTGTAAAAATATATTTTTAATATAACAGAGGAGGAGATGTAGTGTCTTGCGAGTTCGCAATGTGGAACCCTTTTGGCTCCTGATGCACTTCGAGAGCTGTAATGTAAGTTTTACAGAGGAATGCAATGAAAGCTGATTTAGAGTGTTGATTTCGCAGTTACACGCATACAAATAAAGACATGTAATACCAAGCTCCGTATGTGGCGTATTCATTGGTGGGTACTCAGACTGGAAGACATTACAGCTTACATTAATTACATTAATTACAATGTCATCTTTTGCAGTTGCCCTTCGATAGCATGCATTATAATAATAATTGTTACACTTCCAATTCACATTTTCAGGTAGAAGTTGAGGTCGTTAGGGTTTTTAATCACTTCTGGGGTGAATTTCAATTTTATACTAATTTAGATCTACTTATGTTTTTATGTATCTTTTCTCATTTGTGATTGTTGTTTTATCAGTGGGTTAGCAGTTTTCGAAGTTGGATTTTTTTCTTTCACTAAGTGGACATGAAGAGATTGAAGCAGGAGAGCGTTTTGTTAATTATTTGCTATTTTACATTTAAAATTTTAATTACAAGTATGTTTTAGTTAAAATAGAAACTACTTACTTTGCAAGGTAGTTGTTGAGATGTACATATATCTTTTCTAAGGGTCTGATAAGAGAATCTGGCAGAGTTTCCTCGTTTTACAAATTTATTCATGTTTGAAGTTTTCAATTGATGAAATTGGTGTGCTTTTTATATTGTTGATTCAATTGTGTGATTTTATTGGTTAAGTTTGTTTATAGTTTGAGTCCATTTGGTTAGTTTAGTTTTAGCTTGAATTTATTTTATCAGTTATGTCTTATATTTTACTGGCTTAAGAACTCGGTGCTCTTTACCTCTGCTAACAATTAGTAGCAGTAGTAATGTGGCTTTGCTCCCCCTGTTAAACATGGTTGTGTTGGAATATCCCTAAATGGTGTATTTAACTTGCTTATAAGACCCTAGTATTGTGTGCAAAGGTTACCCAGGGCCTGAAATGTTTATGCCACTAATAGACCGCATCACTTATTGAGTGATCCACTACAGTGGCAGTACAAACATAGCTAAGGCCTACACTGTGTAGCCTGACTTGGCAGTATTAAGTTAAATAGGCCAATCATGGAAAACCAATCCTAACACACTTTATAGTAGGAGCAGTTGCACTTTAACACTGCAACAAAACTACAGTGGTTCCGTAGGGTGTTAAACTAATTTCTTCACATCAGTCTAAACAATTTCAATAATATCACTCAGTTTAGAAACAAAAGGAACACATACGAAAAGTACTTCATAAATATCAAATTCAATCAGAATATTTATTTTAATTTAATTTCTCAGGCTGTCAAAAATAGTGACATATAGTACAGTGAATTAAGTGCTCAGTGACTGTGGTGAGGTGAATGCAATATATACAAGTGCAGATAAATTATGTACAAATATTCACAATGGGTTTACGGGAAAAAGGGGTCAGAACAAGTTTGATCAAAGTCTCTGGCAGAGGGAAAAAATGCTCATCATTCAAAACCAAGAGACTTGATATGGCTGAGCCAACGTACAACGCCGACGTTTCGACCCTAACGACAGCCTATTTCGTTGATGTCATGGCGGGTCTTCTTCAAGGCTAGGGGGTAGTAGTAGACAGCCCAAATTGAGGTATGAATTCCTCAAATGAAACTCTTCCTTTCGAGTCTGATGAGTATCCAAATTGAGGTATGAATTCCTCAAATGAAACTCTTCCTTTCGAGTCTGACGAGTATCTGATGTGAATCAGGGACCAACATGGTCCTTAAATGTGCGGTTGGCGAAGACTATCCTTTAAAGTAAAGGGACTACAAGAATTAACCAGAGACATTGATTTGCATATGCATGCAATATTATTTTTTAAGAGCAGGCAGTGGTCCCAAGGATGAAATGAAAATATTTCATTTTTTAAAACAAATGCATCCAGTTTTCCTTTAAGGAAAACGGGCTGCATTTTAAAAAAAGAAGCTGCTTTATTTAAAAGCAGTCCCAGATATGGTGGTCTGCTGAGCCCAGCAGGCCACCATCCCTGGGAGGGCCTGTCATTCCCAATAGGCTCGCAGATTGCGAGAGACTCATTAATATTCATGAGCCTCGCAATTTGCCACCCCATAGGGAATCGCAAACAATGTTAAACACACTGTTGTAAATGCCAAATAGTGCCTCGCAAATTGCGAGTCACAATTGCACCGCAATTTGCAAGTCGCTATTTGGCAGGTCGTATAGCCGGCCCTTGGTGCAGAGCAAAGTGAAGAGTTGACATGGCACACAAGCCTGTGTGCCGTGTCTACAAGCCACTGCCCCGGCATAGGTCATCCACCCCTCTAGCTGGGTGCACTATACCAGTAGTGAGGGTACAGGTGCATGAGCTCCTACAGTGTCTAGACCAATTCTTAGACATTGTAAGTGCAGTAATGCCATAAAGAGGATATGGTGCTGAGAGTTTGCCATTACGGAATCCACAGCACCATAATTGCTTTGCTGAAAACTGTGAAGTTTGGTATCAAACTTCTCAGCACATTAAACCCACACTGATGCCAGAGTGGGATTTAATGAAAAATTCACTCGTGGGCATCTTAGAGATGCCCCCTGAAAAACGACCAGCCTCTCGTGGGTTCCCTGACTGGTACACACCAGCCTGCCACCATAAAACATGTTTCTGGACCCCTGGGGAGGGAGCCTTCACTCCCTGAGCCCAGATCAATGCCATTCCTGGGTGGTCACACCTCCCCCAGGACAGGAAGAGCCATCTGTGGTAGGGGAGCTTTAAAGGCCTTACTGCCTTTGTAACATGACCCCAGCCTCTCCTGCTGGCCCCCTTCCTGTCTCAACTCCTTTTTGGCGGGAAGACCGGCATTAAAAATGAGCACAGCCCATGAATGGATGGAGAGCTCACCTGCAAGAACTGTCAACCAAAGGCCTGTGGATAGATGCAGAGAAGACACTTCATATCAATATGTTGGAACTCTGTGTCATACGTCAAGACCTACAAGCATTCCTTCCCAGAATAGTAAGTCAACCAGTCCTCGTCAGAACAGACAACACAAGGACTGTGTTCTACATAGCCAAACAGGGAGGAACAGGGTCCTGATCCCTTTCAGAAGAAGTTCAGTTACTGTGGAATTGCTCCATTTCTCATGAGATTAACATTGCTGTGGAACACAAGTTTCAGTTTATTGTTTCAGTTAGTTAAAACCATTACAATGTTACAATAAAACAGCACAAATTTACCATGAGGCTGCCAAGATAAAGTGTATCTGTACTTAATAAAACATAATACCATCTGACCTGGTGATGTCACATAGTAAAAGATCAGCTCCAGCAATGACACTATGTTGTGATACAATTACATAGGAGGAAGATTAGGTAAAGTGCATCTGCGCTCAGTAAGAAGTGTCAGCACCATCTGACCTTATGATACACATAGCAAAAGATAAGCTCCTGCAGTAACACTGTCTATCCTTGCAGTATCACATAGTGAAGGATCAGTTCCAATAAAACTATCTTAGCAATTATAGGACCAATCTATTCTACAGAACTAAAACATCTCAGTTGGTAAAAGCTACTGATTAAAACACACAGTAAATGGTAATATATTAAAACAGTGCAGTGATACTCAAAGTATGGCCCGGGGGCTGCATTCGGCCCTCCTGACCTTTACATGCGGCCCCCTGATCAACAGCAGCACTGGGCTGCTGTTCACTGAAATCAGCACTCACATCATAAAGACATTAAATATACAGGCACACCTTTACTTAAAGGTTAATTGAAGTTTAAAAAAGTAAGTAACTGGCTTGTCCTGCACCACTTACTTATGGGAACACCTTCAATTTCAAAGCTATCTTGCAGCAAAAGTGTAAAAATATGATAGTGTCTCTTCAGAATTCAAAATGTGTATTAATTCCACACAATTTGGTAAAATGAAGAAGCTGGGATTAATCTCAGGTTTTCTGGTTTCACATTGTTCAATTCAGTCACTAGATGTATATTCTTTGCTTTCCCTATACCCACCTTACCCCACCGCTTCCTTGAGAAAATGTTTGTGAGTACCCATCTTCTACCCTCATGCGGTGTACCTTATAGAAAAATTGAATAGTCCCCAACCTACTGACAGGGTAGCTACACCAGTTCACTAGAGACTTATGCTAATGTTAATTTGACCGACCCACTAAAATCAGTGAGGGCAAATATCAAGAATTTCACTCATTTACAGTTCAATTATGGACCTACTGAGTTAAAACAGACTACTATCACTTCTATGCACATGTGAATACCTCTGCCATTAAATTGTTTTTTAGCAGAGTGGTGCGAGGTTTGTGCAAGTGAGGGCATGCCCAAACCAGATGTATCAAGTCCTCCTTTCCGTCACCTCAAATTCTATACGTAGTTGGTCCACTGCATTCCCAATGTGGTTGACTAGCCAGTGCTTGTGACTGACCAAACTTTAAAGCCATCAGGCTTTGCTTAATGTGTGCTGGGAATGAGATTTTTAGATATGGTGAAGGTTTCAAGACATCATAGTGTTCGATCAACATCCAGCCATGAGATCAGGAACAAAATGTGTTTTTATCTTTCAGGTATGACTGCATCTTTACCGCCTTATTCACCACTCTCTTAAAGGATAGGAAAGGTAGATTCTTGTCCCAGAGTTCTGTTAGGTGCATTAATTTCAATGAACCATAAAGATACATCTAGTAGGCCGACTGTGGATCATTTTCTAAAGCAGTCCATAACGATCTATTTCATAGACTTTCCAGGTCCAGGACTTATCAGCATCTTATTGAAGCAGACATTCTACCAAATTCTTTCTTTACAAGCCCAGATTTCGAACTTGTGCCAGGAAGGAATTTTGGGGAAGGGAGAATACCCACCTATAGGTATTGAACTGCAGCCTATCCAGGAGGACTGCATCATGGCCTTGCATAACCGTACTGGCGTACGCCACCATCAAAAGTATTTTTGCGGAAATTACTGCCAGTAAAGGCTGAAAGGAGGGTTCATCCAGCTTTACAAGGGTGGTAAAAGCATGTATTAAAGCGTTCCCCTTCTTTACCATGTACTGCTTTTGGTGGGATAAAAATACCTCTGTTATCTAGGTACATCCTCAGGTATTTGCAACTGTTTAACCTCCTCCAGGGTTGTATCATCTAATAGTATCTTTATTGGCCTCCCAGGCCGGTACTGATAGTCATGGATTTTGTTTTTGTTGTATTAATCTTAAGATCACTGAATTTGGCATATGAAATTAATGTATTAACTAGCCCTACTTTTGTCTTACTGAGCTGTAAGACAGATGGGACAAGGGGAGTGGCCCCCGACATGGTGGATAAGTGTTTACCTGGTATAACTCTAACAACAAGTCTACCATGAATACATTAAAAGGGTGGGACTCTAGGATACACTCGTGCTTGAGCCCTTGTTAAGTTGGAATCCTCCTTAAGATTCTTGTACTGTCAGCAATTTTGACTTGGATCCAAGTTTTCGAATACAATTGCTCAATGGCTCATAGCCGCTTTTGAGGGATTTTCCATTTTGTTAATTTATTCCAGAGTATCCCACGAAAGATGCATTAGAATGCTACTTTAAACAGTGTGGGCTGGATTGTTCCCATTGGGCACAGGGTCAAGACATTTGCATATGGCTGGGTCCAAACTGGAATGGCATGGTGAGCAAACAAACGATAGATTTAGGCCAAGATGTTTGTAATGGGGTGAATGTATGACATTGTTCTGCATTCTGTCCATCAATTTTTGTTTTTGCATTTGTCACCCTGAGTCGGACGGGTATGCCTAGACGTGGGCCCCGTGCTCCCCATACCGCTGGAGTCAAGCTATCCCAGCTGATGAGGGCTGAAAGCCTGAAACCGGTCCTAGGATGCTTGTTTCCAGTCCAGGGAGGACCTGGCTTGGCAGTTCGGGCTGGGCTGTTCCCATTGGGCGCAGGGTCAAGACTGATTTGCATATGGCTGGGTCCAAATTAGAATGGCATGGTGAGCAAAAAAATGATGGATTTAGGCCCATACCTTTTTACTGGGGTGAACGTATGACATTGTTCTGCATTCTGTCCATCAATTTTTGTTTTTGCATTTGTCACCCCGAGTGGGACGGGTATGCCCAGAAGTGGGTTCTGTGCTCTCCATGTAACTAGAGTCAAACTATCCTGGCTGATGAGGGCTGAAAGCCCGAAACCTGTCCCTGAATGCTTGTTTCCAGTCCAGGGAGGACCTGGCCTGGCAGTTTGGTCTGGACTGTTCCCATTGGGCGCAGGGTCAAGACTGATTTGCATATGGCTGGATCCAAACTGGAATGGCATGGTGAGCAATAAAACCGATGGATTTAGGCCCAGATCTTTGTACTGGGGTGAATGTATGACATTGTTTTGCATTCTGTCCATCAATTGTTGTTTTTGCATTTGTCACCCCGAGTGGGACGGGTGTGCCCAGATGTGGGTCCCGTGCTCTCCATGCCACTGGAGTCAAGCTATCCTGGCTGATGAGGGCTGAAAGCCCGAAACCGGTCCTAGGATGCTTGTTTCCAATCCAGGAAGGACCTGGCCTGGCAGTTCGGGCTGGACTGTTCCCATTGGGCGCAGGGTAAAGACTGATTTGCATATGGCTTGGTCCAAACTGGAATGGCATGGTGAGCAAAAAAATGATGGATTTAGGCCCAGATCTTTGTACTGGGGTGAATGTATGACATTGTTTTGCATTCTGTCCATCAATTGTTGTTTTTGCATTTGTCACCCCGAGTGGGACGGGTATGCCCAGACGTGGGTCCCGTGCTCTCCATGCCACTGGAGTCAAGCTATCCTGGCTGATGAGGGCTGAAAGCCCGAAACCGGTCCTAGGATGCTTGTTTCCAGTCCAGGGAGGACCTGGCCTGGCAGTTCGGGCTGGACTGTTCCCATTGGGCGCAGGGTCAAGACTGATTTGCATATGGCTGGGTCCAAACTGGAATGGCATGGTGAGCGAAAAAACAATGCATTTAGGCCCAGATCTTTGTATTGGGGTGAATGTATGACATTGTTCTGCATTCTGTCCATCAATTGTTGTTTTTGCATTTTGGCACCCCGAGTGGGACGCGTATGCCCAGACTTGGGTCCCGTGCTCTCCATGCCACTGGAATCAAGCTAACCTGGCTGATGAGGACTGAAAGCCCAAAACCGGTCCTAGGATGCTTGTTTCCAGTCCAGGGAGGACCTGGCCTGGCAGTTCGGGCTGGACTGTTCCCATTGGGCGCAGGGTAAAGACTGATTTGTATATGGCTTGGTCCAAACTGGAATGGCATGGTGAGCAAAAAAATGATGGATTTATCCCCAGATCTTTGTACTGGGGTGAATGTATGACATTGTTCTGCATTCTTTCCATCAATTGTTGTTTTTGCATTAAACTCTATAAAGCAGATAGACAGTTTTTTATTTGCTCTCTTGAATCTGTAAACTGTAAAGGATGCAGCTAAGATATTTTTGCTTTGGTGTCAAGAGTTCTCCTAATGCCCAACTGATTCACTGTGGAACACCTACCAGGCAGTAAGAACGATTAGGCTGATGTACTCAGCTAGCAACATTTGGGTTGTCACAAGTAGAAATTAGATCAGAACAAGGTGAAATACATATTCAGTCAATAGGGTCACCCCATGATCAATCTGCTGGCCACTCCGAGCAACAGCAAATATCCGTGGGTCAGAGGCAAATTTTGGCATTCAGGGATGATGAGCAATAGCATTTCAATCAGTTGGTCCAAAATCTTTGCTTATGCTTTTCTCCCATTTACCCTGATCCCCACTGTGTTGAGGAAAGCAAAGATAGATCATTCCTCTGTGATCCTCATTGCTCTGTCGTGGACACACTAAAATTGATACAACGATCTACATCAGTTATCAGCACGTCCAGCCATTCCTCTGATAGTGCACCCCTAGATCCTTTCCAGACGTTAAAGAGAGACTCTCTATCACGATCTCAGGTTGCTGAACTTGACAGCATTGTACCTCATCACTGAGAGTTTGGCCATTGAAATCTACCAAAAGACTGTAGAAATATTCTAGTGAAGGATCAAGCTCCAGCGATCCCAAAATGACCTATAACACTAAGTGGAAGCATGTGACGTCTGGTGCAGGAATAAAGGTCATCATTCACTTTGAATTAGACCTCATCAAATCCTTTGGTATTTTCTGAATCTAACCAAGAGTGGACTTAAACATTCTTCAGTCAGGGTCCATCTGGCTGCAATTTAAAGATAAAGAAGAACTGATCAGTGAGCATCTTCCCTGTTCTCCCAACAAATATTAAAACAGTTTATGAAGGGGCTCTTTAGAGCATTTTCACCTCTTCAAAATTCCTCTGGTTTCATTTAAACTAAATACTGTCCTAAGTCAGTTGATGTGTTTTTTGAGCCAATACAAAAGGCAGATTTCAAATGAGTCTCATGGAAGACAGCTCTTCTTCTCGCTCTAACACCTGCTAGGAGGGTGGGTGAGATTCAAGGGTTCATCATTAGGGAACCTGTTCATGAAGGAAAAGGAAATCTTCAGAAGCAACCCTGAATTCATATCTTAAGTGTCTTCTGATCTTCACTAATTGAACCTTTCATTCTCTAACCTTTCTTTCCAAATCCATCAACAACAGATTATTGCATTACTTAGGCTTATGTAGATGCCTCAGATTCTGATAGAGAAGACAGAGGACAAACACACATCAGACAAGGTGTATATTTTAGCCAACCTTGTAGAGGTCCTCCCCTGTCCAAGCAGTGGATAGCTCATTGACTCTCAACATGCAGCACTTTCTGTCATGCTAAGGCCAAGCATCCACTCCACAGAAGAGTGAGGGCGCATTCCTCCAGGAGCATGGCATCAACTCTGGCCCTCTATGCTGGTGTGCCCTTGAAGGACATCTACTGTGCAGCTACTTGGAAGAGTAGGCACATGTTCACAAAGTATTACTGTCTTGACGTGGACACAAAGGCTGAAGCAGCAGTAGGACAGGCAGTACTGAGAAGCCTGTTTAAATAAAGGTGAGCCTGCTTCCTGCTTTTGATTAAGTCTGGGAGGTGAACTCCGCTCTGCTCGCGGAGTTTTCCGCACTCCGTGTTACGCGGAGCTCACGGAGTTCCCAACAACTCTGCTTCTTGTTGCGGAGCAGAGATTTTTTCTCGTTCGCTGTCATCAACATCAAGTTGGCAAGCATGGAAAATCAACCACCCGGCAAGATTTCTCAACGCGGGTGGTCAGATTTCTCATTGCGAGTTGTCGCATATGCTCTCGACCGTTCGTGTTGAGAAACCGCCCGTTCATGTTGAGAAAACTGCCACTCGAGTAAAAATCTGCTCGAGCGGCAGAAAGGAAACAGCACCCGCTTGCGCTGTGCATAGTGCCGTTCATGATGATTGCACAGTGCGGACAAAAACCTGGCACTGAAAATCACCGTGAACGGCATTTATCTAATGCACTCCACTGCTCGCGGAGCTCCGTGTAATGCAGTGGAGTTTTTTTGCACTTCACAGAGTTCTGCTATATGGAACTCTGCGAACTCTGCCCAGGCTTACTTTTTATATATAATATAATGGGGCATATTCTCAAGGACTTATCGCTGAGTTGTCGGCACTTTAGCACAGCAAAAGTGGCGAAAGAATTATCACCCCATTCTCAAGCTGATGCAAACTGGCAATATCGTCAGTTTACCAGCGATAGTTTCCGCAAAAAACATCGCCACGGATGAGAGCGACAACTAACACTAATGATATGCAGAGTAGGCGTTCCCCTGCAAAAAAAAACAGGGTGCTAACATGCAAAATCGCATGTTAGCACCCTTTTTCACTGCGCTTCACTTTGCATCTCTAATGAGATGCAAAGTGGATGTTCCAGAGCAAAATAATAGGAGAAATGTCACTAAGTGACATTTCTCCTATTATCAAGCTTCACGCTAACCCTGTTAGAGACAAAAAAAGCAGCGCTAACCACGGTTAACGCTGCTTTTTTACGTCTGCTAATTTTCAGACTTAGCCATGTAATCCAATGGGAGGTGGATTACATGGCTAAATCCACCATGGGCTATCAACAAGGATATCCCTATCCTTGCAGTTTTATCGTTGCATTACCAGCGATAACCTCCCAAAATGCCGCTATCGCTGGATTTGTTATCGCCTAGGCGGTCAGCGTTGTTAATAACGCGATAACCAGGCAATTTTATCCAGCGATAGCGGGCATTAAAAAAATTAACGCTAAGCGCCATTAGCGTTAATTTTCCTTGTTCCTTGTTAATATGCCCCTCAGTTAATTAGCATTTATTTTATTCAATTAGTTTTATTCTCAAGATTTTGTACACCACCACACACCACTGCTGCCTCCCTTGACTTTGTAAGGGGAGAGTAAAAGGTTGAACGTGATTGTACATTTCTACAAAGGGTTCAGAATTATTCCCTAGCATTGAATCATTTATGGAATCTTATGCTATTTCAATATTGCCACATGTCGAGTTGAGAACTCTCTGGCAAAAATAAACACATAACATGTTATGACTTTTACCCGTGCCTTGCAGTAATAACTATCTCTGGCACCTCTTTTCCACAGATTTTTACCACATATGCTAATACGTGGAGAATCCTTGGAAAGATCTACTCTTGCCTTCTACTTTTGAATATCTATTGTGCTTTGCTGGCTACACACTGTGCCTGGAAATTGAAGATTCCGATACTACCTGTTTCAGGCTGAGAGTTTCTTTCCTGAAAAAGATGGGTAAGGAAAAATACATTTTCTGTCTAAACCTGTATCAAGTGTAGCAGTGGAACATTTCAGACGAAGATGCATGTACAAGCTGAATCCACTGTCTATACCCCGATTACAACACGGACAGTTGCAAAATCTTCAATTCTTTCTTCCTAACAGAACAAAGTGACTAGCTGGAGTGACAAGCTGAAGAAAATAATGAAGCAATGCACTTTGAATCTAAACACAAATAAGAAAAGGCCTAGAAAAACCTAACATGGCCCCCTAGCCTGCTACCCCTCTCGAAGTCACATATTTCAAGCCCGGGGAGGGATGATTTATTTTCAAGTCTGGAGAGTCCAGCCAGACTCAGGACTGCCCTCGAGTTAACCAGATTCTCAACAAAGTACTCCTCAGTCTCCTGGGTCCATCTTCCATTTTTAAATTCCAGTGCAACCATCAATCTCTGCATCATAGAACAATATACCAGTTTCTTCAGACTGGAGACTTGATGTTGGGTTCTTAAACAGTGATGCCAACTCCTCCTTTGACGTACACCTTATGTTAAGGCCTTTAAGTTCAATTTCAATGTCACACCACTCTATACCTACTTCACTGGTGGTCCGTCCGCCATCTATGTCAACATCAACATTGGTAGTTGGCTAATCTATGCCAGGCATAAGGAGCAAGTATCCTCAAGAACAAAGAGTAGGATTGGCCTAGAAATATCCATACTTCTCAAGGAGTAAACTTTGCTCCTACTGCACTGCCAAAAAATGTCTGGTAACTTTATTACATCCCTGTGTTTGATCCTCATGGAACTTGAATATCATTTTCACCTTCCAAGAAAGTTTTGGTGATCAAAAAAGGGAGAATACAATGCTGTTCTCCTAAACAACACAGGCGAAGAGCCAATTTGAAAAGTAGCTTCAATCCCTGACCCTTATAATAAAGATGTGTTTCCCCAGAACGCCCTATTTATTAGCTTCAGGAATACCAGCACTTGAAATACATTAAATCCTGCATGGTCCTGATGGGCATGATATGCTCATCTTTCACTCAAAAGATGCAGCCCGAAATGGCGAAAACATTTTTAGAACCTTTCCCTATCTGGCTCTGAGGCTTACCTTATTGTTGAACCCAAACCTGAGCATTAAGTGTATCCCTTTAGCAGTTGATTCATGATATAGTGAGGCAGAACTGTCCAATGTTTACTCACAGATGTGGTGTGAGGGTAGAAACTCAGAACTCAATCAAGCATGTAGGAAGTTGACTCAGACACAGCTACATACTATCCATGAAATGAAGAGCAAAATTGGCATACACAATTTTTACTGGAGTGATCTGAGAGGAAGGAACTTAGCTAAACCTAATTATAGGTTACTTCCAGAATCTTACATGTGGTATGACAAGGTCAGTGTGAGACACATTATGCCGCCCCCAAAAAAATCTCTTTTCCCTTTGTTAAGACTGTTGATAAATTAGTATTAAAACGGGTAAGGTAAGTCAGACTGTTACTGATCTACTTGTGTAGTCAGTCCTGTACCTGTTAGAGGTATTGTCGTCCCAGCTACCTTGGTTGCACACTGTGGGGCAGATTTACAAGAAGGTGCCGCAGAGAGGCACCGCAAGCCCTTTGGCTGGCCAAGCTGCTGCACTTTCAGAGCACAGGAATGCAACATATTTACAATGATATGTTGCATTCTTGTGCTCTCCCCTGTGCTGTCGCACAAACAGCTGCCATGCGCCGGCATAAGCACCCTTGCACCTTGCCTGCGTCATGGGGAGATTGTTTTTGTGCAGGAAGGGGCACCTTCCTGCACAAAAACAATCACTACAGGCATTTTCCTCTTTGAGTGTGTGTTGTAGAATGCAGCACGCATTGAAAGAGGAAAGAAAAGAAGAAAAATGAAAACATTTCTCCTTGATGCGCCTCGCTACGCCACCTCTAGGGTGGCGTAGCATACTGGCGCATTTCCAGGTTTACGAATCCTCGTAAATATGGAAATTGGAAATGTGTCTGGTTCCAAGGGTGTTGCGTGGGAGCACCCACAGCAACACCCATGGACCACCCCTTTCACGCAAAGTGCTGCGTGGAAAGGGGCCAGATTTGCAAGGACAGGAAAAGCCACGCAGGGCGGCCTTTCCTGTCCTTGTAAATATGGGGCAGAGAAATTTGCTGCCAGTGCGTCACAAAAGGTGACGTACTGGCAGCGCAAGGGCCTGGAAATTTGCCCCTGTATATTTAAATAGTGCAACATCAGCATTCTCAGCAGTATGCTGCCATCAGAGGTGCCCCTCCGGCTGGTGTGCATGCTCGCACAGTCCCTAGGGAGCAGGAGCACTCACTCACCTGGCCCTGCTGAATCCAGTGAGGGCCTCTGGTAGTGTTCCATTGTACAGGCATGTACCTCCAGTTGTGGAGAGAAGGAACTGCCCAGGTACAGACAGGCAGAGGCCACACTCATGTTCCTATATTGGGAGGTAATTTTTCATTGCTGGATTTTCCTCATACCTAAAATTCAAGCTCACCGCCCGAATTAATGTGAACCCCACTCCATGTTGCAACGGCGAACCAATGCAGGAGTCTGCAGTGGAAACTGCTGAAAGTAATTATCAAGTCTTTGTCACAGCTAAAACATGGAAGCAAGGTAGGTTTCTTTAAACAGTCTTTTCTGTAGCTCTGTCGTTCAGAGAGGCACCAAGGACAACAACCAAGCAGCAACTAAACAAAACATCACACTCCACATTCTACTGGGGAACATGGAATTGCCACATGGCAAGGTTCCATGTCCCCATCTATGTCACGAAGTACTACATGGGTGTCACCTTTCAATAAACAAAGCAATTAAAACGTGTACTTAAAACAAATAGAACAAAGTACAACTTTTACAGGAATGTTCTAACACAAAATGTAAAAATTATACATAAAGAAACAAAAAATGTAAAAATTATACATAAAGAAACGAACGATACATATTTAAAAAAATTATGTTTCAAATGTGACAACTTCAATAACATGTCAACTGCAGTTAATCATCACCATACATCATACATCTCACAGGAAACAGTCCAAAGAATGACAGGCAACATATGAAAGACCCCTAAATCACTCTACAAATGAAAAGGTACTTTCCTTCCTCTACTACTGCATCTCACACCTTCCCCATCCTTCAGTGCTTTCACTTCTCCACCATGCTCATCACCACTTCCACACCTACTATATCCACCCTTCACTGTAAAAGAAGCATAAAGAACTTCTCTGGAACTATAAACAGGACATAGCACAGGCGAAAGCATGTTTTTTCACAGAGAAAATCAGATCAGCTAACAGCGCCTCTAAGCTGCTATTTAAAGTAGTTAAGGAGTTATCAGAACCTTCTATGCAGTGGGCGCTAAATTTCTAGCAAGAATTCTGCGAAGAAGTAACAGATTACGTCCAAGATAAAGTTCTCACCATCTTCCAGGAATTTAACCTGCCTCTTGTAGATGGAATTTGTTTAGATAAACCTGATCACTGTCCTACTGACATATCTGCTCAGCAAACCAAGGACCTATTGCTTAGTTTAAAATCAGGAGGTCCCTCGGATCCATACATGCATATTATACTTCAACTTGTGCCGGAACCTATTGCCAAATTTCTACACAAGGTGTTAAATTGTATGCTGCAATCTGGCACTTTTTCTGTCATTTGGAAGGAAGCAATGGTTGCGCCCTTCCTTAAGAAAGAAAACGCAGATCCCCAAGATATGAAAAATCTTCGCCCTATCTCCTCACTGCCAGCTCCTGCTGATTCTTGGAAACATTTATCAATTAAGAGCTGATGAAATTTATTGATACCCAGGAGATTTTTGATCTCTCTCAAAATGGGTTTCATGCTAGTCACAGTACAGAAACTGCCCTCATTGTTGCCACAGGCAGCATCCAAGCCCAGGTCGATCATTGTGGGGCGGCTATCTTGGTAATGCTTGACCTCTTGTCAACTTCGATACCACCTCACTGGAATGGATTGTTCAGCGTCTGCAGCAAATGGGGGTCACTGGGACAGCCTTGCAGCTTCTCCACTCTTTTTTGTCTAACAGGGTTCAAATTGTTAGCTGTGGAGGCTTAAAGGCCAAGGCTTTCAGTCTTCCCTGTGGGGTACCAGAGGGCTCATCTCTGAGTCCTGTACTTTCAATCTCTATGTGGCTACTTTGACTGATCTGGTTCATTCATTTGGATTTCAAGTGCTGTTGTATGCAGATGACACGCAAATTATCATATCTATTTCTAAGGATCTGCAGCTGGTGGTGGGAGGTTCAACCAGTGCATGTCCAGAATTATCTGCTGGATGAAGCACGATCCCCTGAAGATTAATGCAGATAAGACTGAAGTGCTTGTGTTTGGTTCTCAAAACTCCATTTGGTCTAGCACATGGTGGCCAGATATCTGCGGACCTCTCCCGACCCCTGTCAGTTCTACCACAAATCTCGGTGTCATCTTTGATGACTCTCTGAGTTTTGATGAGCAGGTCAGTAGCACTGTCAGTACTTATTTCTACATCATTAGGACTCTGAAAGAGATCTTTCCATATATTCCATATGAACTGCACCTTTCAGTCATCATTGCCCTTCTCACTTCACGGTTGGACTGCTGCTGTGCTCTGGACCTGAACATCAATAGTTCTTCCCTGAACAAACATCAGGTTGTACAAAATTTGACAGCTCACCTCATCCTGAACACTTCCAAGCGGCATTCGGTTAGGGAGGTGATTAGTTCTCTTAATTGTCTTCCTGTCAGAAAACGTATTTCTTTTTGAGGTCTTGTGCCTAGTTTTTAATGCCTTCATCATAAGGGCCCCTCTCAAATGAATACCCTTTTTCAATGGTACTTTCCGGGGAGACTATTGAGATCCTCTTTTTCCATAAAACTTAGGATCCCCAGATTTTAGAAGACAAGATGGGGTGGGAGCTCCTTTTCGGTAGCGGCTGCCAAACTATGGAATAACCTACCTACCTACCTATATCTCTGATGTGGACTCTTTTTTGTCCTTTAAAAATCATCTGAAAACCTGGCTTTTCTCATCTTATTCTCCCTATCTTTACCGCTTCGCTCCTGCTGACTCCTTTGTTCCCATATAGCAATTTGACACCTTCGGGTTTTAGTGCGCTCTATGCATTTTATCCTATCCTATTTTACCATTGAGCACCTTCTAATCTCACACTATTGCCTTTTACTTCCAAAACTTTAATGGGTGGACTAACTTGGATCCACCTTTCTTCACATGTATAGGTTTCTTGACCCGTACTACATCTCCCAAGTTAAGTATAAAGTCCTTGACTTTATTCTTCTCATCAAAGTATTGAATTGTTTCATTGTACAACTGCTACATGTTTCCACTTGCCTTTCTTGATCCATTTGTTCATCCAAACTGGGCAAAAGCTCTATAACCATGTAGCAGTTCAAATGGGGTTATAATCAGAGGGGAATGAATCACTTGTCCTGTGTGTTAACAGGGTCAGGAGTTCTGATCGCCTTAAAAAACCCTCATTGGTTATGCTTTCCTCCACCTGGAGGAGGATCAACTGGTATTTACAGTAGTGATAAGAGAAAGTGAAAGTAAGGGTGCAGTGTCATTAAAATGAGCTCCATCTGTCGATCCTATTTTTAGTATGAGAGAGATAAGTTCCACAATGCACATACCTCTTTTTTCCACATTGCAGGTGGCAACTCTATAGGACACAAAGGAGGTGTGCGCAACTTCATGGTTTTATCACAGCTTGCACATTTGACACATTCCCTGCATACCTCATCAATTTATTTGTCCATGAGGTCCACCAGAAAGACAATCTCACACTTTGTTTGTCATAGTAGCCCCTAGATTGCCCTCATGGCCACGGATTATAATGGCCACAGGGGATACCAACTTGTCAGCCCTCAATAACAATCCATCTTCTAATGACAAATCCTCCGCCACCTTTACATAAGTCTTAAACTCAAAGTTAAGATTCCTCTCTCTTGGCCACCCTCACTCCACATGTTTCATGACCGACAGCATGGAAGGATTATCTTCAACAGTTTTGTGCCATTCTTGTTCAGAAATCGCACATATCTGCAGTAAGTCTACTACTGCTACTATGCAATCTTCCTTATATTCATCACCTTCTTCAGTATCCAACTCAACACATTCAGAGGAACATGACAAATAGTTTGCACACCCATTCTTAGCACCATGAATATACTCGGGACAAAATTGAACTGCAACAACTTGGATGGCAACCGTGTAATACGTGGCGTAAACCCTCCGGTGTTCTTTCCACTCAGAATGCAAATTAACAGGCTGTAGTCAGTTTGAGGTTTGAACCTCTTATCCCAGAAATAATTTCTGAGTTTCATAACCGCCACCAGCAGACTAGCAATTCATTTTCAATAATACATTACCGTTTTTCTGCCACTGTTAACACTCTTGAAGCATACCCAATCGTTCTCATCTCTCCACCATCTTCTTGACTCAGAACCGCTCCTACCTCAACATTGCTGGCATCAACCATAAATACACACTGCAACTCAGGATTAGAATGCTCCAATGCTTTAGGTTAAATCATTTGTCCTTTCACCCAATCAAACACCTCTTGACATTCAGAATTCTTTTCAAAGGTAACCTCTGTCATAAGCATACACAGAGGTCTAAATCTGGTAGCAAAATGGCAATACCATTCTCTACAGTATATTTGAAGCTGAAACCCAGTCAGGAAGGGAAATAGGGGAAACCTCAACTGTGGCAAGAAAGAACTGGACGTGGAGTAAGAACACTACGGGGAAGTAACTGGCTGTTGCCTCCTCTTCAGTGTTCCCCACCACTGCCCTCCTTTCATGAGCTGATACCCAAGCACTTACGTCTCATAATTTTACTGACAAATATGGGAAAATAATGAAATGAAAAGACGACTGGTTTCTGGGGAAAACCTCACGGAGCTTGTCGCTCCTCTCTTGCCTTGTTTCCTGCTACCCCGGTCTCTGGAGAGACTCTTGACAGCGGTAGAGCTGCTCTCTCGATACTTTTCGGAATTGGCCTGCTGTTGACGACGTGAGGAGTATTCAGGTGTGAACGCCGGCGATTCTAAATCCATTGCTGTCACTCGCTTTCCGAGTCCTAGCCCATAAAAGGAGAGCTAGATTCCTTCCTCAAAGTCCAGCAGGTGGCGCCCCTGCACTTATCTTTCTTTGGCAAGTTTCGAACTTTGGAAGCTCGTTTGTTTTTTGTTGGTTATTGGATTCCTGAACTCCTCTCTGAACGTGGGGACTTTTGTGACTGCGTGTGCTCCTGGTATGCCTCTCTCTTGTCCTCACTCGTAGGCAACCTCCCTCCTCTTTGGAGACTAAGTGGTGAAACTCTATCCTGATTGTCTTTTGGACTGTTCGCTTTACATTTCGGCTGCCCGCCATTCCTGCCTCATTGATCATCGTAGTGGCCTGCATCTTCAGTGTTGCTGCATTCCATTGGGCCCCGCCTCTTGCTCCCTCTATATATTTCAGGCTTGGACTTGCAGATTACGACGGAACTTTGTACATCCTCTCCATCCTGGGCAGCCCTGTACCTAATCTTCGTCTGGTGGTCCTCTACAGTCTCGGCCCTCCCATCAGGGTAGTTGGCAGAATTTCGAGTGTCATTCGAGTTCAGTGGTACCCTGGGGACTGGTGACTGTTTGCGGACCCCGAGGGTGGAGCGGGTGTGACTGTTTGCGGACCCCGAGGACCCGCTGTTTGCTGCCTGTAAGCCCTACCTGCTTGCCACTTGCTCCTAAAGCCCCGTAGTCCTCCCGCTGCCGCACTACCATCGGACCGGCAGCCGAGGGGAGGACTACTACTCCCAGGGGGCTTAGCGGCGCGCACGTCGCATTACGCGCCCGGAGGCGCCATAAATCCAGTCTGACATCCACGTCGCGGGACAGAACCTTGTACTATCTTGTGACTTTTTCTTCTGGAGGTAAATTACTTGTATAACATCGATTTGTGGGAAAAGTCTGCAGAAGATGTCTAAAAAACTCCGTTCAGGAAGGTTAGTGGGAGGAAAACCTGGTGCTAAAATAGATACCATCCGCACAAGAAATAAATCTGTGAATAATCCCCCGTTGAAGGGTCAATGCCAACTCTTTGAGCTATGGGACATTCCTATGGATAAGAAGTCTAATTCTGCTGTAAAGGAAGCTCTCCGCTCCGCAGTTCAGGAGGATCTTACTCAAGCTGTTACAAACTCTTTGTCCTCATCCTTGCTGACCGCGCCACCGCAAACAGCAGCAGCGGTGAATGCCTGCCCTGTACATCCTGAAGGGGAGGGGGAGAGTAATCTCGGAGTTCTTGTATCTGAAGGAAAACTAGAGAATCAACCACCTATGCCTCAAGCTGTTACTTTGAATGACAGGTTAGGTGGGGATCCCTCACCGTTATCCATTGATCTTGAACTTTGCGGCCGCTATGTAAATACAGCTAATTTGGAGACTCTGGATCCTATTAAGCCTTTTGGGGGTGCTACTCCCTCTGGGCTAATGTTATATAGTAGTACCCCTTCGTTAAACGGACAGGACATGTCTGATCTGTTAAATGTTTCCAGGAGCTCGGGTCTCAATTTTTCTGGTATTTGTCGTCCAGCTGAAGCTAGTGATAAACCGATATCAGAATCCATGATTGCTTTGGAACAATTATTAGCCTCCATTCTATTTCTCCTGGGGAAATTTGTAGGCAGCTCGGATTGTATCCTGGATTCTGTTACCCAAATACTGAAGACATTGTTACAAAAATCACCAGATACGAGGAGTGTTTCCCCCTCCAAGGCTGAACCCAGTTCTCCAAAGGGGAAAATAAATGCGCCCATAGTGGATACTGGCATAAAGGCTGCAGCAATAGTTCATGAAATTCATACTACAGTTCAGCCTTTAACCGCAGTGCCCAATTGTGTTAAGAACTCTGTTCTAGAGATTGAGGAAGAAAACAAATCTATTTCCGGTTCTAAAGTGGTTCAAGATTTATTCCCAATCTTCATGTCTGAAAATAAAAAAGAACTTTCTGAAGATAAACAAGAGGTAAAGGTAAAAAACGGTAAACATAGAAATAATAAAGGGAATAAAAGGAAACCAATCCGAAAATACAGGAAGAAAAGACAACGACGGATAATCTTCCAAAACTCTCTAGTTGCATCGGAGAACGAAGAAATAGACTTGGATCCAACTTCTACGTCTTTAAAGGTGGAAAGTGAATTTTGCCCACCAATGTCTTTGGAAGTTTTGCCGCAAATGGAGGGCCCTCTTCCGAGTTCCTCTCCATCGACTGCGACAAGAGCCCCAATCCTATATCAACTTGGGCCCCTTAACCCTTTGGCCTCTTCTTTCTCTCCTGCCCCAGAGATTGGAGACCGCTCTCTTCCTGCGCGCCATCCAAAAAACTCAAAGGCTCATGTGGACACTCTCGTGTTAGACTTTTTACCTTTATTCGATGCAGATATACCCCTAAACAGAGCATGGCTACTTAAGCGTTTTAGCCAGATTGAAAGTCTTCACCCTATTCAATCTAGGGACATTGAGCTAGTCTCTTTGTCCGGTGGAGACAGGGTTTTGAGTATAAGGGTTAAATTTTATTCACCTATCATTGTAAATTTGATATTACAGCAAGCTGAGAATTTTCAACGCACAGGTATTGATGTTCTCCCTATTTTTAACCTTGGTAATACCAACCCTTCCCTTGGGATGGCACTAAAGGGCGATAAACAAAATGGGGTAGCCTCCCCTCTTAGAGACCTGAAGATTTGGGTCTCTAAGGGGAAACGTTCGGTCTCTCAGGTAAAGCCACTCCCTCTGCCTCAGAATTCCTCCTTCATAGAGGATAATAATCGGTGGAATTGGCTGCACAGTGCCTTATCTACTAAGACCACAGATAACCCCAAATTGTTTCACCATCTTTAACACCCCATTGAAAATTATTTCTTGGAATGCGGCAGGGATTCATAGTAGCCCAGAGAAATTTGACCTTTTATTCTCTTTAGGAGCAAATGTGATTTGTATACAGGAAACCTGGTGTATTAATATGCTGGACGTTTCGAAGGATTTCTATGTTTTGGAAGTACCAGCTGCCCCTTCCAAGAAAGGTCACGCTAGGGGGGGAATTGCTTGTCTATTATCAAATAAATTGCAGTGGAGATTTTCCCATTACACCGACCCAAGTAAATTTTTCCACGCTATAACAATAGCAAATCTGTTTAGTAATTTTAAAAAGTCACCTATTGTTATTCTTAATGTGTATATTCCTCCAGAAGAGCGTTTTAATCTCATATTGAAGCAGGTATTTCGATATATTGATCAAATTAAAAATGTTTCATCCCCTCCGGATATCATTCTCGTTGGAGATCTGAACTGCAAAATTTCCAATGCTAGTCTGAAACTTTTTAGAAATAAATCTAAAGAAGAGGCGCATTTTGTTCCCCTACCCCTCTTCCCAGATAAGTTAGTGACTAACAAAAGAGGGAAGATTCTGCTAAAAGAACTAGCGGCCGTTGAGGGACTTATATTAAATGGGAGATTCCCGTCCGATGTGCCTGCCAAATTTACACATAAGTCTCCTTTTGGGTCTTCTATCTTGGATTATGCAATCTCGGATTATGGCTTGTTTCCGTGTATTCAGGATTTTAAGATTATTCCTACATCTCTGAGCGACCATAGTGTAATGCTCATAACTATTTCTTTAAATTCCATGCCCACTGCGCCATGGTCCCTTAACGGCAGTGACGCTGCTTTCCACGCTTCCACGGGAAGGTGTTTTTGGAATCCTTCTGCCATTAATGGGGTCCAGGATATATTATGTGAAACTTTAATAGAATTAAATGAGTGGCGTGGTCTAGAAATAGTTAATTTTGAAAAACTCATGCGAAACATTATTTTACATGTAAAAAAGACTTCCCGCCCTAGAAAAGGGGTAGTGGTGCCTAGTATACTACGCATCCTGAACAAGGAAATAAATAAACTAGTCCGTGAGCAATATCTAGATAGAGTTATGGAACGAGAAAAAGAAATTTCTAGACTAAAAAGAAAGAGATGCAGACTAAAGGCGAAAATAAAAAAGGAGAAGGAAGATACAGTTTGGATCAACTTGAGGGAATCAGTTGTTCATGGTAGGATTAGAGAATTTTGGGCAATAATTGGGAAGGGATGTGGTACTACAATAAGCCCTTGCCCCATCCCCATAGCTGAAGAGGTATGGATCTCTTATATTCGGGACCTCTATGCAGGGAATGGTATTACAGGTGAAGATATTGTCCTAGATGCAACGCCCGAAGGACTCATTAATTATCCCACAGAGGAAGCAATTGAGATGGCTATAAAAAATATGCGTGCCTCTGGGGCAATGGGTCCTGACGAACTCCCTATGACACTCCTGAAGCAGGATCCTTTAAGGTGGAGTAAAATCCTGTATCCATTGTTTAAAGCCTGTTTCTTGTCTAAAACGGTACCTGCCTCCTGGAGGGGAAGTATCTTGGTCCCTATTTTTAAGAAGGGAACCAGGGATAGCCCCAGCAATTATCGTTTGATAGCCCTCCTCGACTCTATCGGAAAGGTCTTTGCGAAATGTCTTTTAAATTTCCTCTCCGACTGGGTCGAGGAGAATAATATCTTGCCTCTTGAACAAACTGGCTTCCGTAGGGGGCATGGTACTTTAGATAACCTCACCGCTCTCCATGTGGTTACTGATAAATACGTGCAGGTGAGAGGGGGGGTGGTGTATACGGCTTTTATTGATTTCTCCACAGCGTTCGATAAAGTAGATCGTAGAACGCTGTGGAGAAAATTGGCAGCTCTTGGTGTTCCAGCTTATCTATTGGAGCTTGTTCGGACTCTCCATACAGAGACTTGGTGTAGTGTCTTGCAAGGGGGCGAAAGGGGGCTCTCCCATCAAATTTCGTCCTTGAATGGCCTTAAACAAGGCTGTTTATTGGCTCCCCTTTTGTTCTCCTTATATACTGTAGACCTACCCGCCGCCTTGTCTGCCAGTGAGGGTATTGCTCCGGTGATGGGGGGGACCCCAATATCCTGCTTGATGTATGCCGATGACGTCCTTATTCTAGACTTGACTCCTAAAGGACTTACAAATCGGCTACATGCCCTTCATGTTTTTGCTGCTGCCCATTGCATGAAGATTAATATATCTAAAAGTAAAGTTATGTGCATAGCCGGTAAGAAGAAGTGCCGATCTGTAAATTTTGGATGGTATATCGGCGGCCAAAAACTGGAGGTTGTTAACTCCTATACCTTCCTGGGGAAAATTATCACGGCTAACTTGAGTGAGAGGCCCCATATTGAGCATAGTTCACGCAAAGCCCTCGCCCATGGCAAAGGTTTAAACTCCCTCTATCAGGCTACGGGGAAAAGGCACTTTTCGTGTTTACTGGAGGTGTACAGGTCTAAAATCCCCGCAACGATACTGTATGGTATAGAACTTATAGAGGTGAAATATTGGGACTTTTGCCATAAGATTGAGGGGAAACTCTTAAGATCCCTATCTTCTCTGAATACTGCGTGCTCTTTGGCCGCTTGTAGGCTCGATTTCGGTCTCAGGAGCAGTTGGGTACAGGGACTATGTGCCCTAGTAAAATGGGTGGCCTGCCTGGCTAGAGCTGAACTAGGGACGATGAGAGCTCTCCTCAGAAGTGAATTACTGGGTAATTTCAAAGAGTTTTCACAACTTGTAAGGAATTTTAGAAAAGCCGTAACCCTTCAAAATTAGATGAAAACACCTTGTTTTTGTATTCTCCCTTACAGTTAAAACTCGTATTAAAACAGGCCTCGTGGGAACTATGTTTTCAGTCTGATAAGAAGTTAATCTGTGAAAAAAGGGATGTAGACCTTCTCCTTAATTCTTATGTGATGAAGTTGGCCCAACCCTATGTCACATGGAACTTGCCGCATGGTATTCGTAGATTCTGGTTTCTTTTACGTTACGACCTAGTACCTTTAAATCTACTTTTATCCAAATGGTACGGTTCTTCTCCTATGTGCAATTTATGTAAACTGAGTACCCAGGATTGTATGCATGTTTTATTGACCTGCCCTGCGCTCCGTATATTGCGTCTCAGATGGTTAAAACCTATTTGTATCCGTCTGGGCATTTCCACTTTGAACGGCTTTCTCCAAGCACTTTATTGGCCTCCTAATGAAATGTTCTGTTTCTATATTTTTAACTTTTTTAAAGGTTTTTTAGCTATTTATTAACATGCCTCTGGAGATGTTTGACATTGCTTCCTGCTGTAGATCTGTCATTGTATGTTATTTTTGTACTTAAATATGTTTCTCAAATGTCATAATCTTGATATGTACTTGTCTTCTGCTTTTTATCATTGTAAACTTCTATGTGGCCCTCTTTTGAGAGCCAAAACATAATAAATAAATTGATTGAATTGATTGGTAGCAAAGTTCTAAATAACCTGTGAATAACATTTAAACAGACCTAGAAATGATTTTAAATCAGACTTGTCCACGTGTGGTTTAGTCTGAATTATACTATCAACCAGAATTGATTTTGGTGTAATACTGTGGCTGGTAACCTGATGACCTTTGTACCCGACTTTAACAGTAAGGAAAACACATTTATCCCTTTGTAATACCACACCCTTCTACTGGAATCTACCTAACACCACCTCCAGAATAACGTTGTATGTTTGTCTATCTGGTGCATAAATTTGCACAAAGTCCTGAAATATAGACAACCTCTTAATGCCTTTCAGCATATTAGCCATCACTCGCTGAAAAACGGAAGCAGCATAAGCAAGCCCAAATGGTATATGGCAATATTGATAGGTACCACAAGAGGAGACAAAAGCTGTTAAATGCCTAGATTCTGGCTCCAGCTCAATTTGGCAGTATGCTGAAGCCAGGTATATCTTCGGAAAGACCCTGGCTTCCTTTAAGCCAGCTTACAGTTCATTGATATTGGGCAAGGGTTGTGAATCCACCCAAATTTCTCCATTGAGACAACTCAAGTCCACGCAAACCCTAAGCTCACCATTGTGCTTGCAGGCAACCACCAGGGGAGATAACCACAAGGACAAATCAATAGGCTCAACTATCCCCCTTTTGCACAAAGAGTCTAACTCTTTCTCTAAATCTTGCTGTATGCTGAAAGGAACATTCCTCAATGTATGTTTCACTGGCTTTGCTCCTTCTTTCACTATAATCTCATACTGAACTTTCACTAACTCTCCTGAAAAAACATGGGGATACCTGTTCATGATTTTTTCCAAATCCACATTGTCACTAACAGCCAGCACCTAATCTTTAGCTCCAGGTCTGAGAACTATTCTGAATACCCTCTGGTGGAACCAGTCTAAGGTTTGCAATCCCTTGTGGGAAACATACACCTTTCTGGCTATTCTACGACCTTTGAACTCTAAAATGTCCTCAATGTATCCACACAAATTAATATCCAATCCCTCATAAGACACTGCTCTTCGATCTGGTGGTATTAGCGTCTGGTAGGTCGTAAACTGTCGTACAGGTCTTGGGTGATCATAGTGTTGCGTGCACCAGAATCCGCCAATAATCTCAACTCTTTGTCCCCCACCATGATCCCCAAATATGTCTCCACACACATCTCCAGGTCCCCACTTTTATATCTTCACTTTGTAGAACCAAAACCATGTCCCTTAGATCTTTAGTGATACTTAAATGTCCTCCTCTTGAATGTCATAATCAGTGACACATTTGACTGATGACTGTTGTTTAGCTTGACTGATTGACACACCTTTGCAAAATGACCCTGTCTGTTGCATAACCTACAGGATACATATATATTTTGTGGGACATTATTTGCATCCTTTCATATGTGCATGATAGCCACACCAAAAATAAATAACCTGTTGAGAAAGAATGAGTTTTTTTTTTTAAATGATCGTAACTTGTCAACCTCTTTGTTATCCTTTCCATCTCTCACCCTAACTACTGCTACTGGCTTGGTGTTTTTACCCTCCAGTTCTTCGACTGACAACTGTGACATCTCTATACTCTTAGCCTCCTTAATTGATTCCTCTAAGGTCGGATTCCCCATCGACTTAGCTTTATCACTTTTTCATCACAGTGACATCCTGTCACCAGTCTCTTCAGTGCAGTAATATAGATGTCCCCCTCATCCCCTGGGTTTTGAGTTCTTAAAAATAATGTGTGATGCCGCACTACCAAGCTTGGTTGAACATCGAACCTAACTTTAAGTTTCCTAACAGTATCTTGATATTCATCTAATTCTTCATCCCCATCAATAAATATCTCAGGTAGATGTTTTATTACAGTTCTTCCTTCTAACCTCAGGGAATGAAGAAGTAGAAATATCCTTCTCTCTCGTCGAAACCATAGTGGACCCAATCACTACCAAATATATACGTCTGGAAAACATTGAACCATTGTCTCTATTGGTGGCTCACCAGGGGGCATATTAACAAGCCAGATAATGTTATCGCCTCTTTAGCGTCAGAAAACTGCCGCTAAAACGGCGATAATGGGCTTGATAATATGCTCTATGGAATTCCAATTGAAACCCATGTTAGATGTGAAGGACATCTAACATGGGCTTCAATTGGAATTCCATAGAGCAAATTATCAAGCCCATTATCGCCGTTTTAGCGGCAGTTTTCTGCCGCTAAAGCGGCGATAATTTTATCGCCTGGCTTGTTAATATGCCCCCAGGTGTTTCCAAAAAAGGTGATTTTGGTGGTACTGCCTGCATTGTTTGCACATAGAACAATTATAGCAAAAAACAAAACACAACTAAACATTGAGTAAAATAGGATTTTTTTCCAAGAAACTAACTTCAGAGTAAAGTCAACAACACCATTAACTCAAAGTGTTTTCTCCAAAATTATGCTCGAATCATCAATAACCAGTAACCCACACAATTTTATTCAGACTGGAAAAAGCTATCTGATCTCCTCATGGATACTGATTGACTTTTTTACAAGCACACTCAATCTACTAAATTGCTATGCAGATCAACATAGCTAAGCTGTGTAGATCAGCACTGTTGATACAGAAAGCTTCTCCCAAAATGTGGCTGTACGCTGTGCATATTAATGTTAAAAAACTCTCTCGCCTCAATCTGGCAAGACGCTTTGTGAGGGCACACAAGACTTGGAACAGGATACAACACATAAACTTGTGCCCACCACTTGTGCAAAACTACGTTGATACCCACACGCTGTGAGGACCAGCCTTGAATATGTAAATTGGAAGCATAGTAACTCAGCCTGGTGCTGGAGGAATCAGCTGAGCCACTTCTCCATGTAGATCGGTGACTCGTTGAAAGACGCCGGCAAAATACCGAGCTGTCTGCAGGCACGCTGGATTATGCTGACTAAAGTTACGAGAGGGCTCCGATGTCACCGAAGCTCCACTAACATTTTAAATGTCCGCCTCACTTCTACGTCTTCCTTTGTCGAATTGATGCCGGCCTGGCACTCACCTAAAATGGCCATCATTTAAAAAAGACTTAAAGATACATCAGGCCAGGCAATGGAATGCAACCCTTCCAAAGCGTTTCACCATGCCGGATCGAATCACCACTGTCTCACTGAAGGCTTAAATAATATGACAGCAGAAAGTCACAGCATCCTCTCTTCAGCTCCATCTCGGAGGTAAAGCCCCATTCCAGCCTGTATTCCAGCTTCCATTTGTGCAAAGAGCACGACCTGTCCTCCACTCAATGTCACGTCCTCAGTGCTATGCAGGAGGGTCAGACTAGTAGACAGTTCACTCGCTTGTCACCAAAAAGATGTCACAGCTAAAATATGAAAGTAAGGTAGGTTTCTTTAAACAAAGACTTTATTTGTGTAGCTGTGTCATTCAGCGAATCACCAAGGACAACAACTAGGCAGCAACTGAACAAACCGTCACACTCCACATTCTACTAGGGAACATGGAATTGCCATGGCAAGGTTCCAAGTCACCATATATGTCACAAAGTACTACAGTCTTCTAGAACCTTTTTTCACTGTTACTTCGTCTTCTTATGTTCCATCCATAGAACGTGGTTATAAATGTTCTTAGCACTTATTTTGGCAGTGAAACCGATGAATGCAGTTATGGGTTCGTTTAGCATCAGGTAGACACAGGCTCTACATTAGAGTCTACTTTCTGTGATCACTTTTTCTGTCTCCGGCAACAGTCAATCAGGAGATAGATCACAATGACCAAAAGCAAGCATCATTTCAGGGAGTTTGTTGCCTCACCCTGGGGCACACTGCAGTTGGCGCAGAGTATAAAACCTTCAATGCAGAACCTCACAATGCAAATCCTTTCCTGAACCAAAGCTAGCTAATGTTAATTTTTTGTGCACACCTCTTTCTTTACTGTGCTTATGTTGTAGGCAACCTTTCTTTCATTCAAGGGTATCTTCACCATCCTTCCTCTACAGTCCGTGGTCTCTTTCCATCAAGGTGGTTCAAGGCACCTCTTCTTGGTAGGATGCAGAGCTTCCAGGTTCTCGTTTCCAAAGCTTACAAGAGCAGTTTGCAGCCAGTGACCCTAAACCTTGAGCTTAGAAATCTTTCTCAGTCTCTACAGTTGTAGGATCCATGGCCCTGGTCGATGAGAAATCCTGGCATACTGACTGAGAGTTTATGCACCATGTTTACACTCATTTTGACAAGAGACACTGTGCATTCTACAGGCGCAGCACTGGAACTGGTTTTAGATGATTCTTGACTTTTTGCATATTCCTCCCAGACTGGTCAAACCAGTCTTTATCCATTATTATCCATAAAAAACAAGGGGTGTGCTGGATACTCCCTGTCAGGGAGCTCCATAATAAAGGTGCAAAAGAGGGAGCAGCTTCCTCTCTCTACTACCTCTCACCCTGTTATGGGTAACATGTCTGGAGAAGACCATAACAGGAGGGGAAGGACTGTCTCTGAACTCCATAGGAGCTGTTGGTCGTGTATCCACCACACTCTAAAGTCTAGCTTTACTTTAAAACACGTCAGGAATGCTTTTGAGAACCAGTGTAATTAGTATTGCTGTCTGGCAGGTTCACTTTTGTGGGCCATCCACATACAGGATATCTCAAATGGATTCCTTGCTGTATCATTCAAACATAATATGCTCATCCTAATACCTATACATAGTGTAAACATAAATGCAACACCCATGTCCCACACAGATAAATGAAGAACACGGTTGCAGGATACTTGCAGAATTGTTTTTTCAAGGAGAAACCAGTGGGCGCCTGTTGCTGTTCAGGCAACAGGTGAAAAGTCGATACTTTACAATTCATGAGCTGATGGTAGTCATGCTCAGTAAAGGAGGGCTGCACACAGTGTTTCCCCCTCCGTCACACCAGCGACCCACAATCTGGGTCTCAATCAATTTCCACAAGAGTTCTCACCTTACAAGAAGCTTGTGCCAAGGTCTAAAAATCCTAAATATCCAGAGACTGGCTTAGTGAAGGGTTACACATCCTCCAGAGCTATGCAAGTGATATTTCTGATCCACCATTTGTCACCCACAGTTCCACTGGGGCATCTTGGGGGTTCTCTTACTTCTTAGCTATCAGAAACTTGAGGTCTTTGCAATCCATCGTCAAATATAAACATGGTACCTCCAAACAGGTCAAACTATGGGAAAGCACTCTTTGTTAATAGTAGGCTAGTCCTGTTCCCTGGGCATCAACCTGTGGCTGATGAAAGCAACCAGATGCACCCAATTACTCTCATTGATCTGGGCAAAAACAGACCCATGGCTCTTATCAGAAGCATATGTCCATACTATGAAGGGTTGATAGTGGTCCAGGGCCTTTAGGGCACATTAATCACACAATGCAGCCTTCAGGTCATCAAAAGCCTTCCAATACTTTTCAGTCATATGACATTCTGTTGTTCCTGTCTGGAGTTCAGTACTGCACACAATAAGGAGCTACAGAGGGAAAAAGAACCTAGGTCGCCCTCCTCTCAACCAATATTTTTCTACACAGGCCTAGGTCTTAGAAGGTGTAATGGCCGTAAATTGTGGTTCAAAACCCTATCGCTTAAGGTATTTTGTACTACCCATATTTCCAAATTTTGAGGTAGTCACCCACAAGCTCGCCACCTTCAATTTTTGATTAATAAAAGTTTTACTTCAGGTAGTCTCCCCAATGAGCCTCACGGTGTAAGAGCTCATGTAAATTACACCAGGTATTTCGCAAATCCAGTAATGAGAAAAACGTGAGGAAAAAATGTGAGGAAAAAATGTGAGCGAGGCGAGATGGCACCTCACGTGCGCAACACCAATTGAGCCTGCTGACTGGTACTCATCAGCTCTGCCCACTCTTATCATCATCGGTTGCCATCACGCTCCAAAAATAATAACGTGTCCACAAAAATAAACCCAAAGAAAATTTTTAAGAAAATTTTTGTGCGGGTAAATAGCGCGACTAAATAGTGAAAGTAAAACAATGAAAAAGATGCACCCTCTATAGGTTCAAACTTTATTCCTCCTTAGATGTGCACCCAGTTCAAAACTTAAAAAGGTTGCTAAATATGCATACCATTATGTTGTGCCAACATGTTTCATCGCCAAATGTATTTGTAGCGATTTCGTCAGGGCAAATACAGTCGCTTGGCACACGTCAGGGACACTTCTTAGAGTTTCATTCGGGGACTGCCAAAAGTAAAAGACACACAACACACTTAACTATTTCCACGACCCATTCTGCATGGACGGATATATGTCTCTCATTTGAATCCATCAATTACCCTTGTGGAGCCATGGCCTCGCGTACCAGCTCGTTCCTACAGGTCACCCTAGGGCTCCTTGTATGAGTCCTCATGGTGGTTCAGCATTCAGCTGTAATGCCAATCTGTAGAGAGGGCAGTTTCAATATACTCAGATTTCTATTGTTTACATCCTCTTATCAGCAAACTGACATCCCACACTAGTACAACGAGCCCCTCGTTAATACTGTTCTAGTGTGACTCTCTCCTTTAGTTGTTTCTCTATATACTTATCAGCGCTGTACTAGGATTACAAATGCCCGGTATACATTCATGTACATTGATGTGTCCTCACTCGTAAACCACAGAACCCCCACTAATGCGAAAACAAACCAACCAGGCATCGAGAGGGGGCTTTTTAAAAAAAAAGGAAGTTTTCAATTCTGGCCCCATTCTCTCGAGATTTTATCATAGTTTTACCCATGGATCGGTATTTAGCAAAATATTTAGCAAATTATTTATAAACGGGATCGTAGGCCAATGGAATCCTTTATTTCATACAGAGCACCCTCCTTCTCATCCACCACCTCCTTACCACCCAAAGCCTCACGGAGCTCCTTATCTCCGCCGGTCGAGTGTGTTGTGTTACCGCGTCTGATTATATTCATTCTCCGGGAACGCCCACCCTCTCGCGGAACAAGTATAAGCGCCATTTTGGATTGGGGAGGCTGTGGATACGAGGTCAAGATTAAGCACATACACGTGCCAATCTCTATTCCATGTTTTTTATATATATGGTTGAGTCCTGGGCCATAATCTAGGGATTATCCTCTGGGGTTCCTCTCCGGAGGGCTCATTGGTGATTCTCAATGGGGTGTAACACGCGCGCTTCCCTGCCTGTCTTCATGTCTTACTTTTACCATTATGGGCGCCATCTTTGACTGGTAAAAAAAGTGACCCAGCTATCTACTGGCCAGTTAGATTTCTAGTTTCAGGTCTCTATTACATCGCCTTAGTCACTCTCAGGGGGACTATTTTGAAATGGGGAGATTATGCGTCCGGGATCAAGATTAGGCATAACGCGTAAATCTCTATTTGGTGTTTCTGGTTGTATCATGGGCGACAGTATGGAAAATACCCAATGAGATTCCTCTCTGAAGGATTCATTAGTAATTCTTAGTGGGATGCTGCACGTGTGCTTTCCTATGTGTCTCCATGCCTTTCTTTTTCACCATACCACTAAACCCTGTTTCTTCTACTCTTATCTTTTGTGTTTTATATATATATCTCTCAATCTGTAACTATGATCTAAATGAACCCTACCATTACGAAGTATATATCTTGTTCATCTATTGGAAAATATTTTTTGTTGTTGAAGTACAATTTTTATATAATTTTTATTGAGTTGGGGTACTGAGAATATAAACAAATTAGGTGTTATCTCATAGTTACATACCCACAGACCTAATCAGGGCAAGAGGAGGGAGAATAGACAGGAGTTAGAGAGGCAGTGCAAGATCGTCCATTGATAAGTTTAGTTCCAAGTTACGGACACTCAGTATCTTGCCCTCCCCCACTCAATTTGGTCATTCAGTCCAAACTGGTCAGCTTTCTCCTGGAAAATCCATCTGGCTTCTTTTGAGGCCAGTAGATCTTCAACGTTTTGGGGTGAACCCATTATTTTCTCCAAAACCACCCACGTGAAGGTATGCTTGGTGTTGTGACAATGTTGTACCAATTTGGTCGTGAGCTTGCCTCCTCTGATCGTACTCAGATGTTCCTGTATTCTGACTTTCACCTTCCTCGTCGTGAGTCCTATGTATTGAAGGTTACATTGGCACGTAAGTCTGTAGACCACATTGGCAGTATTGCAATTACTAAAACACTTCAAATGCCAGATTTTTCCTGAATTAAGGGTTACACTCTGGGTTTTCTTTGTTAATCCACACACAGAGCATAGTCCACATGGGTCATGTCCTGAAGGGATGGACGACTCTGTCGGCCTCTGTGCCATTTTGACACGTGTTTGTACAAGTTTATCGCCCAGGTTGCTAGATCTTTTAAAAGCAAACCTAGGGGGAGGCATGATGAAATCCTCAGTAGACAACAATGCCCAATGCTTTCGTATGGACTGACGAATCTGTGTGGCTAAAGGGTCAAACGTCATGACCACAGGTAAGCAGTCATCTCTTGTTTTTCATTTTTCTGAAGCAAAACACTCCGCGGGGTGTTCATTGCTCTTTTTTTAGCCTGTCTGATGATCTTACGGGGGTACTGCCTCATCTCAAGTTTGGCACATGGAACTACAGTAGCCAGACAGCAGTATACCTTGATCTGGACATCTATGAAGAAGGGGGTAAATTATGTTCTAAGGTACATCAAAAACCCACAGATAAAAATTCTCTCCTGTCTTACAATTCGTATCACCCCAGAGCACTCAGGGATAATTTACCCGTGGGACAGTTCCTTCGGTACCGCAGGAACTGTTCATCCACTGTAACATTCCTGGACCAATCAGAAGAACTCTGTGCCAAACTTGAGATGAGGCAGTACCCCCATAACATCATCAGACAGGCTAAAAAAAGAGCAATGAACACCCAGCGGAGTGTTTTGCTTCAGAAAAATGAAAAAACAAGAGATGACTGCTTACCTGTGGTCATGACGTTTGACCCTTTAGCCACACAGATTCGTCAGTCCATACGAAAGCATTGGGCATTGTTGTCTACTGAGGATTTCATCATGCCTCCCCCTAGGTTTGCTTTTAAAAGATCTAGCAACCTGGGCGATAAACTTGTACACACACGTGTCAAAATGGCACAGAGGCCGACAGAGTTGTCCATCCCTTCAGGACATTACCCATGTGGACTATGCTCTGTGTGTGGATTAACAAAGAAAACCCAGAGTGTAACCCTTAATTCAGGAAAAATCTGGCATTTGAAGTGTTTTAGTAATTGCAATACTGCCAATGTGGTCTACAGACTTACGTGCCAATGTAACCTTCAATACATAGGACTCACGACGAGGAAGGTGAAAGTCAGAATACAGGAACATCTGAGTACGATCAGAGGAGGCAAGCTCACAACCAAATTGGTACAACATTGTCACAACACCAAGCATACCTTCACGTGGGTGGTTTTGGAGAAAATAATGGGTTCACCCCAAAACGTTGAAGATCTACTGGCCTCAAAAGAAGCCAGATGGATTTTCCAGGAGAAATCTGACCAGTTTGGACTGAATGACCAAATTGAGTGGGGGAGGGCAAGATACTGAGTGTCCGTAACTTGGAACTAAACTTATCAATGGACGATCTGGCACTGCCTCTCTAACTCCTGTCTATTCTCCCTCCTCTTGCCCTGATTAGGTCTGTGGGTATGTAACTATGAGATAACACCTAATTTGTTTATATTCTCAATACCCCTACCCAATAAAAATTATATAAAAATTATACTTCAACAACAAAAATTATATTTCAATAGATGAACAAGATATATACTTCGTAATGGTAGGGTTCATTTAGATCATAGTTACAGATTGAGAGATATATATATAAAACACAAAAGATAAGAGTAGAAGAAACAGGGTTTAGTGGTATGGTGAAAAAGAAAGGCATGGAGACACATAGGGAAGCACACATGCAGCATCCCACTAAGAATTACTAATGAATCCTTCAGAGAGGAATCTCATTGGGTATTTTCCATACTGTCGCCCATGATACAACCAGAAACACCAAATAGAGATTTACGCGTTGTGCCTAATCTTGATCCCGGACGCATAATCTCCCCATTTCAAAATAGTCCCCGTGAGAGTGACTAAGGCGATGTAATAGAGACCTGAAACTAGAAATCTAACTGGCCAGTAGATAGCTGGGTCACTTATTTTACCAGTCAAAGATGGCGCCCATAATGTTAAAAGTAAGACATGAAGACAGGCAGGGAAGCGCGCGTGTTACACCCCATTGAGAATCACCAATGAGCCCTCCGGAGAGGAACCCCAGAGGATAATCCCTAGATTATGGCCCAGGACTCAACCATATATATAAAAAACATGGAATAGAGATTGGCACATGTATGTGCTTAATCTTGACCTCGTATCCACAGCCTCCCCAATCCAAAATGGCGCTTATACTTGTTCCGCGAGATGGTGGGCGTTCCCGGAGAATGAATATAATCAGACGCGGTAACACAACACACTCGACCGGCGGAGATAAGGAGATCCGTGAGGCTTTGGGTGGTAAGGAGGTGATGGATGAGAAGGAGGGTGCTCTGTATGAAATAGAGGATTCCATTAGCCTACGATCCCGTTTATAAATAATTTGCTAAATATTTTGCTAAATACCGATCCATGGGTAAAACTATGATAAAATCTCGAGAGAATGGGGCCAGAATTGAAAACTTCCTTTTTTTTAAAAAAGCCCCCTCTCGATGCCTGGTTGGTTTGTTTTCGCATTAGTGGGGGTTCTGTGGTTTACGAGTGAGGACACATCAGTGTACATGAATGTATACCGGGCATTTGTAATCCTAGTACAGCGCTGATAAGTATATAGAGAAACAACTAAAGGAGAGAGTCACACTAGAACAGTATTAACGAGGGGCTCGTTGTACTAGTGTGGGATGTCAGTTTGCTGATAAGAGGATGTAAACAATAGAAATCTGAGTATATTGAAACTGCCCTCTCTACAGATTGGCATTACAGCTGAATGCTGAACCACCACGAGGACTCATACAAGGAGCCCTAGGGTGACCTGTAGGAACGAGCTGGTACGCGAGGCCATGGCTCCACAAGGGTAATTGATGGATTCAAATGAGAGACATATATCCGTCCATGCAGAATGGGTCGTGGAAATAGTTAAGTGTGTTGTGTGTCTTTTACTTTTGGCAGTCCCCGAATTAAACTCTAAGCAGTGTCCCTGACGTGTGCCAAGCGACTGTATTTGCCCTGACGAAATCGCTACAAATACATTTGGCGATGAAACATGTTGGCACAACATAATGGTATGCATATTTAGCAACCTTTTTAAGTTTTGAACTGGGTGCACATCTAAGGAGGAATAAAGTTTGAACCTATAGAGGGTGCATCTTTTTCATTGTTTTACTTTCACTATTTAGTCGCACTATTTACCCGCACAAAAATTTTCTTAAACATTTTCTTTGGGTTTATTTTTGGGGACACGTTATTATTTTTGGAGCGTGATGGCAACCGATGATGATAAGAGTGGGCAGAGCTGATGAGTACCAGTCAGGAGGCTCAATTGGTGTTGCGCACGTGAGGTGCCATCTCGCCTCGCTCACATTTTTTCCTCACATTTTTTCCTCACATTTTTTCCTCACGTTTTTCTCATTACTGGATTTGAGAAATACCTGGTGTAATTGACATGAGCTCTTACACCGTGAGGCTCATTGGGGAGACTGCCTGAAGTAAAACTTTTATTAATCAAAAATTGAAGGTGGCGAGCTTGTGGGTGACTACCTCAAAATTTGGAAATATGGGTAGTACAAAATACCTTAAGCGATAGGGTTTTGAACCACAATTTACGGCCATTACACCTTCTAAGACCTAGGCCTGTGTAGAAAAATATTGGAGTTCAGTACTGTCAAAGGGGCACCAATAGTTCCATAGTTGGCTGCAAAGTTCCAGTACTAGCTGATGAAGCCTAAGAAATCTCTCACCTGGGTCCGAGATATAGGGCCTTCCCAAATTCCTTTGTCTTTAAGTAACATGCAATTAGACAGAGTGCTGTCACTCTGGCTGATAAAGGCTGATTGGTTAAACCACTCTATGTATGCTAATTGTGGGCAGGGTCAGACTGGGTCAGAAAATAGAAAAGGCATCAAAATTAATGTGGGCCCCATTATCGAATCAGATAGCTAAAAATATGTCCCACTTTTGGAAATTGCGAGGTTTTCAACTTGTAAGGAGACATTGCACTAGTGTTTTACAATGTATGCATGCATTTTTGCTTGCTACAGGCAAAGTTTGTGAGCCTGCACTGGCGCCCTAGAAGGGCGGGCCTCTAGTGCCAGCAAGGCACCAGCCCACCCCTCTTCCTCTGATTATGGGGACCCCTCAAGGAGGAGTCCCCCTACTCATGCAACCTGTGGCGGCAGCGCGCAGGGTGCGTCATTTCTGGGGCGCGAGGAACGGGGGGGGGGTGTATATAGGCCTCCCCCACCCTCTGTCCTTCCTCCTTTGCGCCCTGGACACGCCGTCTCGACTGGTTGTCTGGCGTTGTGATTTATTGTCGTGAGCCACGCATCGTCGCGTTCATGGGTGCCTGCAGGGCATTTGGCGGTGAGTCCCCCTGCTATAAGGGTGCCTCTCTGCCTGTTTGTCGCTAATTCGAATGCCACCCTTTGTCCCCTCGGGGCATGCGGTGGGGCCCCTGATCTGGCACTGGTTCAGTTGTGGGCATTGTTGACCCCTGCATTTCTCTGTGGTCGAGTGATTGCGTTGGGTTTTGGCGAGTGGGCATTGAGCGGTGTGGGAGTTGTTTCATGTTCCCCTTGTGGGGTGGATGCTCGGTGTCCATGGGAGGAGGCGGCGCTGTGCGGGGGGGGGCGGAATTACTTCCGTCAAAGTCTGTCTAAGGGGTCATGCGGACCAGCTGCGGCGGGTTACCTCTCCGAGTTTCGGAGGTTGTTTTGACCCTGAGTTGAGGTGAGCCCAACACCTCTAATGGCTAACCCCCCCTCTCTCACCATGCTGCCATGAGCAGTGTTGGACCCCGCCCCAGTTGCACGTCCGAGCCTTGGTCCCGCTGGGGGCTGTTGTTGTCGGCACTTGGGAGGGGGGGATCCGACTCCCGCCGCAGTCCGTGGTGGCATGCCCAGCGCTCGGGGGACAGTGGCGCTTCCATTTTCCCCCATGTGGGGGGCACCCAACGGCCGCGGGCATGTGAAGGCTTAAACTACCGCCTCTGGTGCAGGAAACCAGGGTTCGAGCCTCGAGGTCGCGTCCGCATCCTGTGATTTTGGGCAAATCACTTAATCTCCCCGTGCCTCAATGTGTAATGTAAATACGGTGCTCAGGTACAGCGCTTCAATACCTTCGGGTCGAGTTCGCGCTATATTAATGATGCAAAAAAATTAAAAAGGTGGCTTTGCTCGGCTCCCCTGCAGAGCCGCCGTTGGGCGGCCCCTGGAGGGTTTCGTTGTAGGGATGCGGCCAGGGGCAGTGTTCGCCCTGACGGGTCGGAGCTCGCCCCTGGAGCTCGGCCTATGCTGATGTGCTGGGAGTTTGGTGTGGCTTGATCGGAGGGGCTTGTGCTCCCAGCGCGCCGGTGGTGCCGACTCCTGTACTGCATGTCGGCGCCGGACGAATGCAGCGCGGGGAGTGTCATCGGGGTCTGATTGTGCTGGCTCGCGGTTGGAGCGCGGGTGGGTTGGCAGACCGGGCACGGGCTTTGGTTTTGGAGGCCCTGGGTTTCGTCCTGCTGACTGCGGGTCTCGCTGCGTGGCGGGAGGGGGGCTGTCCCGCTGCTGTTTCCAGGGGGCAGCACGGTGACCGCGTGCACAGTGCAGTAGTGCCTTGGTGGGGTCCACCGATGCGGGCCTGCCTGTGCCCCTTGACGCACCCCCTCCCCACCCCTCCCACCCCCCCAGTGTTATATTGGTGGGTAGGTAGCTATGGGGTAAGCACTCATCGTGTGTGATAGCGATTTGCATAGACGTGGCCAGGGGCCCCGGGTTCAAGTCCCAGCACCTACGTAAGTTGTGCCATGTTACCTAGCGCATCGCATGCCTTCCCAAGCGCTGATCTGCATGCGGGGTCCCTGGCTTGCTGAGCTGCGCTAGGGCTCACGGGCTGACCGGTCGGGCTTGTGGCCAGCGGCGCCCAGGTATTTATGGTAGAATAACAAACTGTCTAAAGCCTCCCTTGAGGGTTCAGCAGATATTACAATCCATTTCTGTGTTTTGCAGCTTCGGATCAAACTTCCTTGTAGCTTCTTTCTGGATGGCAGGCAAGCCAACGACACTACTTTAAGCTCTGTTAGGACCGTTTCCTTCCTTTGCGCATACACCCATAGAGCCTCTGGGTGTTTTCACACAGTGTGAAATAGGCATTAAAAAATTTATTAAATAATATTCGTGCTGAGATCAAAGGCGGAAGTGCAGTGAGGCACGGCCTGACCTCTAGAGTGAACATAAGAGTCTCCTCGCTGTAGGTAAACAGGATTAAATAATTGGCAATTTAACTCCCTGAGCCATCGTAACGGTAAAAATAAATAAAGAGGATGGTACGTTCTCATGATGGGAAGCCCTCAAACGCAACTTTTTCACAGCACCGTGGTCTTCAGATTTAGCATTCGTTCCCATTTAATATTATGTCTGCCGACACTGCGCACCTGCTATCAACAGTGATGACAACCTGCCAGTGTATCCGAGAAGGGTGGAAAATCGGGACATTATGAGTGGGTTGGTATTTTCGACTCCTGTACAAACGAATTTTGTGTAGGGGTTGAAATTCAGAGTTATCCAGTATTTATCAAATCTTGTAATTACTGAGTGTTCATAATCTCACCTTTTATTACATTTCGGCACATCAAACCTACCAAGATTTAATAAGGAAAATAGTGCAGTAGTCACTGCAACATGCACATTTTAGTGGAGTCAGCACAACAATCCACATTATTCCCCAAACCTCAGAATTGGTGCCAGTTATTGCACCAAATTCATTTTGATCACTGGGGAGTCCAATTTTATTGAGTGCGATAAACAGCACCAACTCTCCAACACACTCATAATTAGGGCCTATGAGATTGCTGAGACTGGCCATGAGTGGGACCGACTTCCAGATTTGAGATGCCTTGAGCGAAAATGTTCTCAATATTACTCAGGATTCAATAGGTTATGGTGCACTCAGTTAGACAAACCTTTTCGATATAGCCTTGGCACAGCTTTAGCTATCTCGTCAGGCTAGTGCTTTTCCCAAAAAAGAAATTAAAAAAAAATGTATATATACATATACACACACACACAAAAAGAGGGGCTCTTGGTCAGTGGGCTTCATCCATTGGTCTGCTAAGGTGTCACGCATATTCAGGCTCCACCTACTTGCAGTATACTGCATGGGGCTATGGGTAAACCAATTTTTCCCACCGGCCTCCTCACCTTGGGTGACCGGACAAAGTCCGTGCATATTGTTCACATATGCCTTTGAATAGTTCCTTTCTCTTCAGGACAATGCTAGTTCAACATGTGCTTTATTTAATGTAGAATTTTATATTAACCTTAAATATTGGCTAATTTTTGCATGAACTTTAACTGTCTAGTAGATGGTGAATAATTTTACTTCTCTTTAAAGTTGATGGAATGTTTAAGGGATATTGTAACACTGTAGCTGTCTGCAAGTAAAAGTGCTTGGTTTGGCAGTGATTTCATTTTGTCTCCTTCATAAATAATTATAATAAAACACGTATGTCTTCCCCCTTGTGGATATAAGTTAATTGGGACACTTGCGTTGCTCAGGTACGGGGTTTCGCAGAACAGGCAGCGTTACAGGATATGTTTGTGTGCGGTTCACGGACACCATTCGGCTGCCGGACTATATGGGCGCAGCCTCCTTGCTAGGAGGAATAGCCCTAGTTCATGCATAATGGCAATAAAGCGTCCTGCTCATAGCCATTTTGTTGTCACAGTATTATATCTCGGTGTCTGGTCAAAAGATTGAATTGTTAATAGCACACAGGATAAGCGTTGATGTCACCGCGGACCGGCAGCTGCAAACTCCGGGGTATCCTCCAGGTCTACCGGCGTTCGTTCTGCATGAAATGACAGTGTATGAGCGACGGGCAGTCTTTACCAGCCTACATTATTCAGTGTGCACCCAAGCATCATGTAGGAGCCGTTGGTAAGGTGGGGTCCTTACAGTGGTGCCTTTGAGAGTGACCAGAGAAGTGGATTGGTTGGTTGTGGTGCCTTTACTTGGAGTTGGGATGCTCGGATCAAACCTTGGCTTGTCCCGTTGGCACCTGGGGGGCGCTGTGGGGGGGTGCACTGTGAGCAATCGGTTTCGCTTAATTGCATTGAGTGAAGACGTTGCTGCTGGGCCAACAAGGTCCTGGTGCCGCCAGGGGTTATGGAACATGTGTACATCGCTCAGGCAGCTCCAGCCCAGAAATGCGCAAAAAAAATAAATAAAGCAGATTTAAACCTCGGTGGTCTTAGAGCTTCGCGTTGGTCCGATGGGTGTAATTACTGATATCAATATGTCTCTCTCAGTGTTCCTTGCCCTTGATTGTGCCCGGTTGATTTTGCATTGTGTTTTGTATGGATGGCGTGGCTGGTGGCTGTGCATATGTGGGGCAGGAAGATGTGACCAGGGACTGCATCTGCTAACAGACTGCCGGAGCCTGGTAACGTGCACAACAACAGGGGAGGCTCACATACGGAATACTCCTATTGTTAGTCCATGTATCCATGTATATTTCAGTGCCCTAGGAGGTGTTTTTGCCACCGGGTGGCACTGTCCCGCGGTTAGTGTTATTTCTCCTTTCACGCTAGTGTCATTTCGGCGCCGTAGGAAGGAGCCGTGGGCCTGCCTCTGTGCATGCGGGGTGGTGGCACTGGTCGGATTGGTGGTATGTCCGTCTATCCGAGCGGATAACGGGCACCGGTAGCATCGAGTTACTGTAGCCTGCGGGGTACTTGACATGCTATATGCTACTTTCGTTGAGGCATATGCGAGCATTGTTTAATGGGTATCCCCTGGAAGGGTTGTAGGCGATATAGTTACCTTCCCCCTTCGCGTAGCCCTACGTTACCCCCGGTTTATTGCTTGTCTCATATTGAAACTCACGACTGGGGCACCCTACTGTGACCCGCACACTTGACTAAGTGACAGTTCACCTGTGCTAGATCAGACAGGGTGGTCCCTGGTGCGTGGCACTTTCACCTAATTGTCAACACAGGTGCTTGTGACAGCTTGCCACCAGTCAGCGCTGTTTGTCGATTTAGAGATGACCACAGCAGCAGGCAATAATTTATTGAATATACACTATATTCCGTTGCGCTGCCCAAGCCATTCTGATAGCCTTGAGGGCCTGGAATATTCTGAATCGCCACTCTTGCACAAGTGTCAGGGTTAGTGGGTGATGTAACTTGGTTTTGCGGCTTGGCGGGAGCATTGTGCGGTGTAATTACGGATCGGTATGTCTCCCTCGCCTCCAGAGTTTGATTTTGCTAGCAATAAAGGTAATTTCGTATTCATTTAAATGTCTCTCCATTGATTGGTGGTGTTGCTTAGTGTAAGGGTCCCACTTGCACTTGAGCTTGCTATGCTTGGAAGGCGCTGTGCAGGGGTGGATCCTTCTGCGTTGCCTTGGTGAGTGTCATGCGCAGGGGGTTGGGTCTGTGGTGCCTTTCCTTTGGAGTCGGGATGTTCGGTGTAAACCTCGGTGTCCCGTTTGGCACCTGGGTGGCGTGCGCCGTGAGAAGTCTGTTTTGATTATTGCATTGAGCGAAGATTTCGCTGCTTGGCCAACAAGGTCCTTTGGCCACCAGGAGTTATGCATGTGGCCCTTATCAATGTCTTATTGATGTATGTTCTACTGGTGACAAATGGTAAAATGGTTGTCGGTTTTGGCCGGGGCTCGGCAAGTTTGGTTTCATCTTTCTCACCTAACACTTGTGCATTATCGGCCTAGAAGCCAAGTATACTTCACAGGGCTCTGCTCACACCAAAGTGGGCCAAGATCACACAAAGCACAGGATGAGTGATTGGTGTCAGTCAGATATGGCGAATCAGGAGATATATGCCAGAGGTAGCGGATATGACATTTCAGACCAGATCAGCGATATTATCATGGTTCATCCGTGTCCCAATATTGACAAAAGTTACGGACAGGCTCTGTTTTGCAAAGAATAGTTAATTTGTCTCGCATGTGCCTCTTTCGCAGTACAACAAGGTCACTTTTGTCTCCAACGCGGGGATTGTGCGCCACTATTCCGTTTCCAAAGGGCTCCCGCTTTCCGCTTCCGGCACCTTGTTTATGTGCAGGTGACCTGCCTGGCTGTTGCGGAAGTTGATGAGTGGAATAGTCCCATTTGCGGTTGAGCTTGCTATTCATCGAAGGGAGACATTTAATGAATGTTCAACACGTTAGCTAACAAGCAGTGTTAAAGCCAAGGGTACTAGCGTGTAGTAGGTACTCCACAGGGCTTGGTCGCCCCACTCACTGCTGCCGCTCCTGCCTGCCTTTGCCGCCTCCTGCCTGCAGATTCCTTCGCTCGCTGCCCGCTGCTCCTGGGAATTTCCCGCTGCTCCTGGGAATTTCCCGCTGCCGGCTGCTTCTTGGAATTTCCCGCCACTGCCTCCCTGCGGCCCCGCCCCCCTGTGATTCCATTTGCCGCCCCGCTCCCGCCACCCAGCTGCTCCTCCCTCCCGGCTCCTTACTTAAGGGGACCGTAGGGGACAACAGAGTGTGACCGCTCAGCCCTCCACAGGGCTGGGTCGCCCCACTCACTGCTGCCGCTCCTGCCTGCCTTTGCCGCCTCCTGCCTGCAGATTCCTTTGCTCGCTGCCCGCTGCTCCTGGGAATTTCCCGCTGCTCCTGGGAATTTCCCGCTGCCCGCTGCTTCTTGGAATTTCCCGCCGCTGCCTCCCTGCGGCCCCGCCCCCCTGTGATTCCATTCGCCGCCCCACTCCCGCCACCCAGCTGCTCCTCCCTCCCGGCTCCTTACTTATGATGCCCCCAGAGCGACCGCACAGCGGACGCGCGCAGCGGGAGCGCGCAGCGGGAGCGCCGAAGGTGCGCCAAAGGTAAGCCCGTCTGCGCCCGTCCGTGCCTTGACCGCGCCCAGCGCCAGACCCCCTGGTCCTCGCCCTCGCCCTCGCCAGCATATCCTGCACATCTACGACGCCAAAACCCTCCACGCACTCAACGCCGGCCGAAACACCGCCTGCTACCGAGCCACCCCGAGACGCACCCACGGACCCTTCACCTGCCTGACCTGCCGCTTCACCGGCCTCCGACCCAACACCGCACCTGCTAAACCGAGCCTCAGCAACAAACACCTGATGTGCATCCTGCTCAACACCCGCTCCGTTCACAGGCATGCCGTCGAACTCTGGAACCTCCTCGACTCGACAGCACCAGACATCGCCTTCCTGACGGAAACCTGGATGAACGCCTCCTCAGCGCCCGACGTCGCCATCGCCGTCCCAGAAGGCTACAAAATCACCAGGAAGGACCGCGTCAACCAGACAGGAGGAGGCGTCGCCATCATCCACAAGAACACCATCCGCATCACGACCAACTCCGATGACACCTTCACCTCCGCCGAACACCTCCACTTCCAGATACACACCGACCCCAAGACCACGCTCAGAGGCGCCCTCGTCTACAGACCACCGGGACCACGCACACAGTTCAGCGAAGACATCACAGACTTCGTCAGCCCGCACGCCATCAATTCCAGCGACTACATCCTCCTGGGGGACCTCAACTTCCACCTGGAGGACAACAAGGACTGCAACACCACTGCTCTGCTGGACAACCTGGCCAACCTCGGACTCAAGCAACTGGTAACCACCCCCACCCACTACGCCAGCCACTCGCTTGACCCAGTCTTCTCATCCAGCAAATACGTCACCTTCAGCCACTCCACCAATCTCCAGTGGACTGACCACAGCTGCGTCCACTTCAGCTTCAGTAAAACGACGACCCACCACCACCCTCAACAAGCCCCCCGCAGGAGCTGGAACAAGATCACCGGCGACCAGCTCACCACCTTCCTCAGCCAGAACCCCCCCACCAGCTCAACGGACCCCAAGAAGCCGCCAACAACCTCACACAGTGGATCACCAACTGCGCAGACGCCCTTGCACCACTGAAGAAGAACCCCCCCAGCAGACACGGCAGCAAGAAAGCCTCCTGGTTCACCGACGAGCTCATCACCTCCAAGAAGAACTGCCGCTCCCTGGAGAACACCTGGCGCACCAACCAGACCACAGACAACATGACGGCCCTCAAACACGCCACCCGCAAACACCACCAACTGATCCGCACCACAAAGAAGACAGCCTTCAAGGAACGACTGGACAACAACACCCACAACAGCAAGGAACTCTTCAGCATCGTCAAAGAGCTCTCCAACCCCGATGCCGGAAACAATGACATTACTCCCTCGCAAGACCTCTGCGACTCCCTCGCAGCCTTCTTCCACGACAAGATCGCCAACATTCACAACAGCTTCGGCCCACCAACCACGAACCCCACCACCGAACCGATGCCCCCCACCACCACCCTCCGCACCTGGACCCCAGTCAGCACCGAAGACACAACACGCACAATGAACACCATCCACTCCGGATCCCCTACGGACCCCTGCCCACACCACATCTTCAACACGGCCGACCACATCATCGCACCCCACCTCCGCGACATCATCAACGCCTCCTTCAACACCACCACCTTCCCGGAGTGCTGGAAACACGCCGAGATCAGTGCCCTGCTGAAGAAACCAACTGCAGACCCCTCCGACCTCAAGAACTACCGCCCCATCTCGCTCCTCCCGTTTCCTGCCAAAGTCATCGAGAAGACCGTCAACAGACAGCTAGCCGCCTTCCTCGAGACCAACGGATCCCTCAACCACTCGCAATCCGGCTTCTGAGCCAACCACAGCACGGAGACCGCCCTCATCGCAGCCACAGACGACATCAGGACCCTAATGGACAACGGGGAAACTGCGGCCCTCATCCTCCTGGACCTCTCCGCAGCATTCAACACTGTCTGCCACCGCACCCTGGTACAGCGCCTGAACAACACCGGCATCCAGGAGAAGGCCCTGGAGTGGATCACCTCATTCCTCGCCGGAAGAACCCAGAGAGTCCGCCTCCCCCCGTTCCGGTCAGCGGCCACCGAAGTCATCTGCGGCGTTCCACAAGGGTCATCGCTCAGCCCCACCCTCTTCAACGTCTACATGAGCCCCCTCGCAACCATCGCACGTCAACACAACCTCAAGATCATCACCTACGCTGACGACACCCAGCTGATCCTCTCTCTCACCAGCGACCCGGACGCCGCCAGAGCCAGCCTACACGAAGGGATGAAAGACATCGCCGAATGGATGAAGAACAGCCGCCTGAAACTGAACTCAGACAAGACGCAGGTCCTCATCCTGGGATCATCACCCTCCGCCTGGGACGACTCCTGGTGGCCCCCCGCCCTGGGAGCCACCCCCAAGCCAACGGACCACGCACGCAACCTAGGCTTCATCCTGGACTCCTCCCTCTCGATGACCAGACAAGTCAACGCCGTCTCGTCTTCATGCTTCAACACCCTGCGCATGCTTCGAAAGATCTTCCGGTGGATCCCCACCGAGACCAGGAAGACGGTCACCCAGGCCCTCGTCACCAGTCGGCTGGACTACGGGAACGCCCTCTACGCCGGCACCGCCGCCAAACTCCAGAAGAAACTCCAACGGATCCAGAATGCCTCAGCACGACTCATCCTGGACATCCCCCGACACAGCCACATCTCCGGACACCTGAGAGACCTGCACTGGCTCCCCGTCAACAAAAGAATCACGTTCCGACTCCTCACCCACGCACACAAGGCCCTCCACGACCTGGGCCCCAAGTTCCTCAACAGCCGCCTGACCTTCCACAAGCCCACCCGCCAGCTTCGCTCCGCCAGCCTCGCTCTCGCCACCGTCCCCCGCATCCGCAGAGCCACCGCCGGAGGAAGATCCTTCTCCTACCTGGCAGCCAAGACATGGAACTCCCTCCCCATCCACCTCCGGACAACGCAAGACCATCTCGCCTTCAGGAAGCAACTCAAGACCTGGCTGTTCGAGCAGTAGCGTTCCCCTCCCCCCAGCGCCTTGAGACCCTCCGGGTGAGCAGTGCGCTATACAAATGCCTATGATTGATTGATTGATTGGTTTTGTAGTATATATCTGGAGGCAATGTCAGAAGCAGCAAAATAACAGTCTGCCTTTGCCACCGGTTAACAGCCCAATGGTGGGAAAGTATAATTTTACACACCATATAGAATCAGGTACCATGTGCACTGGGTGGGCATTCCCCTGCAGCCAAGGGCCGGTATCAGGTAGCTTCAGTAAGACATATCCTCCCGCGCTTTAACCAGGGCAGCTGGCGGGTGGTGGTAGTTGTCAGCTAACAAGTGTGCTGTGGCGCGGAAAAGCGTGGCAAACACTGCGCCAGAGACTAATGGCGACAGGGTATTTTCGACCTTTTGCATTCCCAAAATTCAGGAAAGGGCAGGTATTTGCACACACTTTCCCCTCTGGTTACACAGACTTGTCTCTCCCCCCCCCCCCCGGGTTATCCAGCTGTGGGCTAGAACCAGACAATAGAAGGGGCATCTTTTGGGACTGGGGTCCCTAACACATTGATAGCCAAGCGCTGGGGTAGATGTACCATGTAAGGCATGGTCACCACTGGGGTTGTCCCCAAGTTCTGGGGCCAAAGTGGGTTGGAGCATTAAGTCTTCAGTCCTGGGGTAGCATCCTGCAACCCTTCAATCCAAGTAAGGGCAGTTAGGATAGATAAGTATCAGCAAGTGGGTAACATACACTGGCTAGTCAGCGTCCTCGTGCCCCGGGGGCATGCGCGCTTTACAAATGCACAAATACACATAGAGGTACGCCTGGGGGATAATGGTGTGCTCCTTTAGATCCCCATGACCTAGGCGGTGTGTGGCATCTCCCACATCAAAGGTTAGGCAATAGATTACAGACAGTGCGCCCTGTATCGAATCAGCAGTTTCTCTAAGCGGGTATGCCTTGGGGGCTTCCCAGAGGGAGCTGAGCGGTCGCAATTCCTATAAAGTATATGGGATGCAGGGTAATTGCTGGGGTGCAGCCGTGCTCAATGTTCATATACCGTTATGGACATCCATGTGCGCATTGATTTAGCAAGGAAAGGGACGGTGCCAAGGTTAAGTACAACCCTTCCTGCCCTAATAGCTTAATTGGCTAGCGGGGGTAGGAACGGTCTCCTAACAAGTGAGCTGCTGTCCCAGAGATCGGAGACACATGTCCAGCCACACACGGTGCCAGAAGGGCGGCATCCAGTGTGATCAGCAAATCGGTGGGGCATCTTGAGCCAGGGTGTCTGAAACTGTCCCGCCCTGAGTGGGTCGGGGCTGAGTCTTGTGACGCAGTGGACCTTTGCGGCGTGAGGTGTATAGTGCTTGGCACAACTTCACAGGCACAAAGGGCGTTTTGTTTCTTCAGACACAGCTGACCAATGCTAATGTCTAGGGCTACTCGGATATAGAGGGGGCATCATTAACCAGCAGAGAGGTTCCCTTGCATCTAGATTTGTAGGAAGCTCTAGACAGGAGAGCTAGCGGGCAAGACTATAGCTATTTTGGTGGGGGGCTCTGGCGGCGACGGTGGCCGCCTCCAGAGCTGTGGCGGAGTCACAGGGCGATCTGGAAGCAAATGGGTACCAAAGGGTACCTCTGCACGGCACCATAGGTGGTGCCAGAGCCCAGGAGCCTCATGGGAGATTCCTGGAAAACCGTGTTGGCGCCCCGTTAGTCCTTCGGGCGGTTGTGGGCCTGAACAACCGGGGGCTTGCCTTGCTACGCTCCACCCTGAAAGGGGTGTGAGTAATAAGGGACCGTGATCTGGGAAGAGGATCACCGAAGGGGCAGCACAGATGGGGTTCGCCCCAGTGCTGCTTGGCTCATCAGGCGGGCAGGCGGCCCAGTTGGTTGCCTGCTCTTGGATCGCACGCAAGATAACCCACCATATTACATAACAGTGTATGTAATAAACCTGCAGCAGTTTCTTACCCAAACAATATTTGTGTGGTGTGTTTTATTTATGCGTAGATATGCATGCTACCGTGGGGGGGTGGGGAGTGTTGCCTCCTGCTGGTGCTACACGCCGGCCCTGGTGCCCGCAGGGTGCCCTAGAAGGGTGGGCCTCTAGTGCCAGCAAGGCACCAGCCCACCCCTCTTCCTCTGATTATGGGGACCCCTCGAGGAGCAGTCCCCCTACTCAGGCAACCTGTGGCGGCGGCGCGCAGGGTGCGTCATTTCCGGGGTGCGGGGAACGGGGATGGGGAGGTATATAGGCCTACCCCACCCTCTGTCCTCCCTCTTTTGCGCCCCAGACACGGCGTCTCCCACCCTACCGCTCACCCAGCGTGGAAGCAGCGGGGGAGGCATAGAATGTTGTAATGTTCTTTTTCGTTGCAGGCGGAGTTACAGGGTGATCTGGAAGCAAATGGGTACCAAAGGGCACCTCTGCGCGGCACCATAGGGGGTGCCAGAGCCCAGGAGCCTCATGGGAGGTTCCTGGAAAACCGTGTCGGCGCCCCGTTAGTCCTTCGGGCGGTTGTGGGCCTGAACAACCAGGGGCTTGCCTTGCTACGCTCCGCCCTAAAAGAGGCGTGAGTAATAAGGGACCGTGATCTGGAAAGAAGATCACCGAAGGGGCAGCACAGATGGGGTTCGCCCCAGTGCTGCTTGGCTCATCAGGCGGGCAGGCGGCCCAGTTGGTTGCCTGCCCTTGGATCGCCCGTAAGATAACCCACCATATTACATAACGGTGTATGTAATAAACCTGCAGCAGTTTCTTACCCAAACAAAATTTGTGTGGTGTGTTTTATTTATGCGTAGACATGCATGCTACTGTGGGGGGGTGGGGAGTGTTGCCTCCTGCTGGTGCTATGGAAATATCAGTGAAATCAACACAGTGGTGTAGCTAGTCCTTTTGCCGCCCGTGGCGGTCTCTGTGTTTGCCGCCCATGGCGGCAGAATTTAAGAGTGGGGGTTGCTGGCGATTCCTGCCATTTGCTGCCACGCGACGGCTGCAGGTAAAACCGGGTGAAGGCCCCCGCCCCCAACTCACGCCGCCACTGAAACAACAGTAAAAAGAAAACTGCCTACCAGATCAAAAAAACAAGCTCACAAACTTCCAAGAAACCAGCCCACCCACTGACCTATCAGACCAGCCCCTCGGATCGGTTAACACTTCTCAGAAAATTTGAGGGTTATTTTATGTTTGGAGGGTTGCCCACTGTACTTCCAGGGAGGCAGAGGTCATAACCACCATGTTTATTTGAATAGGCTTTTTACAAATGCATGCATTCTGTAAGTTGATTGCATCTAAAACACATATCACAAAGAATGATTTAAAAAACAGAACGCCTGGACTGGAAACATCCAGCTCCCATGGAGCAATCTCCACAGTGTGGTATCGGAATATCATATTAAAAAAAAAAATCGAACATACTATTTATGTCAGAGGCTATTTCTGACTACGATATTCTGACACACAACCGATCTCCGTCTCTACTGTGGCATCCCGCTTTGCTGCCTTAGGCAGTTAAGTATTGCCTTGCCACGGAACCCTTAAAAAGACTTCACTCAGGGTGTTTTCAATTTAAAACATCGCCTAATACACTTCTTTTATCCATTTGGATGTTGTGCTCAGAAATATACAATGTTGTCTTCTTGGCAGTAGGGTCACTGTAACTGGTAATTTCAGGCTGTGGCTTTTAGATTTTCGAGGTCATAGCCATAGAAGTGTGTTGTTTTAAAACATTTCAATGAGTGTTTTTCCTACCTGTGTTTTTTACTGTTCTTACGTAGCCCATCTTTGCTGCAGATTTCACCGTTGCTCAGTCAAGTTGCAACATGAAGGCGTCTTCTTTAGTGACCCCTTTGTCTTATCTGCAGGGAGAATAACAATTTATTTTATATCTCTGATTGTATATGCTCCAAATGCAAAAGAGATTGTGGAAAGTTTAAACAGGAATATATTTTCTCTTATATTTACATTTTCATAAAATTAAGTGCTGCCACTCCCTAGCCAAAGTTTACATAGGTAAATTTATTATGCTTTTCAAACTGACTTAAGCGTGGGAAGCTTCTACTAGGCCATTACCTGAAAAGATAAATCTGAATCCAAACTCGCAAGCATGGACACAGCAAAAACCTCGTAATGAGCTATCACACTTGTCCGCTGCCCGCCCAAATTATGAAGGCATTGGAATCCATAATTTTAAAAGCTTTTTGTCCCTTCTTCATTTTCTCACCAGCAGGCCTCACGATCACAATGTCCCCTAAAAACCTTAAACCAATGAGCCAGGACTTGACAAAAGGGAGCAGAGGTTATGTAATATTATTTCATGTTATGATAGCAAACAATGTTTATTATATTAATTGTATCCAGAAAAACACATAATGCGTTTATTACATGGTACAAAGCAGCAACAAATTAATTAAATCTAGCAAAGATTACAATAGTTTATCCAGTTCAATGTTTATTGTTTCGGCTTTCTGCCATACAATAATGAATAAAACAATAAACAAAGACATAAAATGATATAAAGCAGCAATCTACGATTAATCTCATTGGCCTAGTCCAAACAGTAGCGCCCATATGACACGCAGCTACCGGTCGACATCCCGACAAAGTGCAAGTGCATCAATAATAATAATAAGGAGGGTAGGCACCATGATGCCCACGACAACATTCTGCCTTACGACAATGGATAAACACTCACTAAATAAATAAAACAACAATCTCCTATCAGTCACATTGGCCTATAAAATAAATAACACTAGTGTCTGGGGGGCCAGCAACTACCAACCAACATCCATCCCCACAGGGTGCAAATGCATAAACAATAGTAAAAAGCGTAAGCACCATGGCATCCACAACTGTGTTCTTTCCTCATCGAACCTAGGGGCATATCAACAACAACCGGCGATAATTATCGCTAAGCGCACTTAGCGCTAGGATAATTATCGCCGGCTAGCGTGGATTTTTATCGCTGAGATAGCGTACTATTAGCAACGCTTATCTCAATAGCGATAAAAATCCTCACGCTAAGTGGCTAAAGTGAGATTATCGCTGGAAACCCTGCGATAATCTCACGTTAGATTGTTGATAGGGACAGGCAAACTTAGCCATGATATCCTCCTTCCATAGGATATCATGGCTAAGTCAGAAAAATACCAGACGTAAAAAAGCAGCATTAACCGCGGTTAGCGCTGCTTTTTTTGTCTCTAACAGGGTTAGCGATATTCTTGATAATAGGAGAAATGTCGCTTAGCGACATTTCTCCTATTATTTTACTCTGGAACGCCTCCTTTGCATCTCATTAGAGATGCAAGGGGAAGCGTAGAGTAAAAGGGTGCTAACATGCCAATTTGCATGTTAGCACCCTGTTGTTGATAGGGTGCTAGTTTTATCTCTCCTTTTTTGGCTTTTAAAGCCAAAAAAGCAGAGATAAAGCCCTTGTTGATATGCCCCCTAATCAGATTCCTAGGTCGGCTAATAGCCCCCTCATGCATGTCCAAGCTGCCCATAGGTATGAGGCTATTGAATTAAAAATACATTCATCATCAGTTCCACAGCAGAACGGCGTTACCGCTACAACACATTTAGAGGCACATTTACAATAAAGTGGCAAAGCGTGTCCTTAAGCCAAGAAGGCTAACAACGCACTTCGTCACTTTAGAAACGCAGGGATGTACCATATTTACTAGAATATGGTGCAGCCCTGCGTTCCCCCTGCGCTGCCGCTAATTTTAGCTGACTAACACCAACGTAGGCACCTTGCACCATAGTGCACATGTGCCTGTCTTAAGAAGAGGATTGTTTATGTGTAGGAAGGTGTCCCTTACTGCACATGAACAATCTTTAAATGCCCTTATGTAACTTCTAAGTGTGCTGCTTAATGCAGCACACATAGAAGTTGCAAACCAACATGTTTTTAAAAATATTGTTTATGTGCAGGAAGAGGGACCTTCTTGCACATAATCAATCATAGGCAATTTTCTGTTTCAATGTGTGCTGCACAAGGCAGCACACATGGAAACAGCAAAAATGAGGAGAAATAAAGCATTTCTACTAGTTTTGCCTGTTTAAGACCAGATTTCCCTGATCTTAATTTTGGCGCTGCCTCCTATTTACGCTGCCCTTGTAAATAGGAGGCAGCGTTAAAATCGATAGGTTTTGCTGTGGAACGCCCACCGCAACACCCATTGCTCTCCCCTTTCACGCTAAATACAGCATAAAAGGGTGCCTTATTGAAAAGACAGCGCTAAGCCACGTTAAGTGGCTTAATGCTGCAGTGTAAATAAAGCGAGGCCCCTGTCGCCATCACAATGTCACTGAAAGTGACTTGTGGTGGCGATAAGGGCCTGTAAATATGCCCCTTAATCTAATAATTTCTAAAGGGGGGTGCTACCCTTCTTTTACGTGCTAAGGCATAATTAGTGCAAAACAGCAGAAAGTGCAATAAATTATCTCCCCCCCCCCCAAACGTACAGTCACAATATTTGCCACCCATTGGAAGTCTTGAGCATCTAAGTATTCCCTTGTCAGCAAGGTACCTAATCTAAATTTAATATAAAGTGTGTGTTTTGTTTGGGTTAGATCAAATCTAGATGTAACATGCTGACAGGACGATGTCCGTTACTAAAATAAAGCTCCAATAAACATCCAGGCTTAATCAAGGAACGTGTTTTCTTATGCCTGAGCTCAGAGTAGCGCTCCTCAACTAGTTTTACTGTGTCCCGCCTTATGTTACTCGGGTCAGACCAAAGGAACCTAAACTGCAATTCAACTAATGTGCATTGTACATGAAGCGGACATATATTTTTTGGGTGAGCACTAGCATAGTTTTCATCTATCAGGTATTTTAAGTAGACTGTTGCCTTGGGGTTCAGCACAACTCTAATCCAGTATATTATTGGTTTTAATGCTGCTATTTCCGCTATTGCCATGAGACTGTAGGCCAGATGTATCAAGGCAAAAACGGTTGCAAAAGGGCAAAGTGCAAAATCTGCCCCTTTGCGACCGGTATTTTTGCATTTGGGATGCATTATCCCAAATGTGAAAATCGCAATGTAAGGAATCGCAAAATTTGCGATTACTTAAATTGCGATTGTATTTACGGAATCGCAAATTGCGATTCCTTAAATGCAATGCATGATGCAAATTGAACTAGCGATTTTGCTATTAGGGGTAGCAAATTGCCATCAAATGAAACTGGACGGTAATTTGTGTAAACTTTGAAAAATGCACTAAAGGGCATTTTTCAAAGTTACCTGTTACACACAAACATGCCCTTGTGGCATGTGTGTGTGGAACATATGGTCACACGGCAATTTCAGGGGTGCAACAGGGTGTCCTTTTGGCACAGCTGCCCTCTTGAAATGGCACGCGCAATTTGCGAGTACCTATTTGGTACTCGCAAATTGCGCATGCAATTTCTAGTGATTCCAATGGGCCTCTAGGCTCATAGGAATGAATGGGTAGCAATTGCTTAATTATTACTCGCAATTTGCGAGTCGCAATTAAGGAATGTTTATCAATCACAACATTTTTTGTGATTCCTACATGCATAGACAATTGCGATTCTTTAATTGCGATTCTTGAAAATTTGCAATTAGAGAATCGCAATTGCCTATTTTGATGCATGTGCACCGAGTTCTCTGTAAAGTGCAAACAGGGGAGTGCTAGGGGCCAGTATTAAGAGAGATCTAAGAAACATTATTCTCAACCACTTGTAGTGGGTGTAAGTTACCATACCCCCAAAACTTGCCCCGTTAAAGTGCTACTGCCTTCTGTATATAAATTTGGAGACTGATGCTTGAACTTTAGGGTACTCTTGAGACTGTGGGACGGTCTCAAAACCATACTTGTTGTCTTGTTGCAGTTAATAGACAAATACTTCTTTTGACAATAATCTTGACACTAAACTTTGGATTGCATTTTCTGCCTGTGCCAACAGGACTGCATCATCAGCAAATAGCAGTATCGTATCTTTCTTCCTGCTATAATGGGAACATCAATGTAATCTTCAAGCAGAGATTCCACAACATCATTTAGGTAAAGACTGAAGAGCAGAGGAGCTAACACCCCCCCTGGCTGACGCACTTTTCTACGGGGAAGGTTTCAGTGGACTCGCTCCCCTGGTCCATTCCTGACTCTGGCTGTGATATCCTTATGAAGCACCATTATTCCATTATTACATGCCCTAGTGTGATATCGGCCCCTAGATCTGCCAGTGACCTCCTTCATTTTTCCCAGTCTTCAAGATCAAAAGCTGCCTTCAGATCAATGAAGATTAAATATAAAGAAGATTTTCTTTTAATTGTGTGCTTATAAGAAATCAAGTTTGATTTGATTGATTTGATTTATCAATTTATAGAGCGCGCGAATGCCCGAAGGCGTCTTGGCGCTAAAGTAAAGACGTATTGCTTGATTAATAGTCCCAATCAGTGCTCTAAAGACAGCCTGGGCCTCCGTTAGTATATTACCGCTGCCCAGACTTGTAATCTTTTTAGAAGGACTTTCCCAAACACCCCGTCCAGAAGAGAGATTAGGTGGCAATTGGAGGGACTATCTTAAACACCCTTCTTAAATATGGGTACTAGAATAGCTGAACCCCATGAAGTTAGAATCTGGTTAATTGCAAGGGATGGGCTGAATACCTTAGGGAGAATTCTAGCCCATATTTGGGGGAACCCCCTGGTAGATATCAATGGATACTAGAAATGCACCTGATGCCTTCTGCTTTTTTTCAACAAACAAGGGGGTGTTATTACTTCTGTCAGGTTATTACTGAGTGCACTATTTAATCACGTTCTCGTGTAAGCTTCAATAAATCCGAAACGGTGCCACAGGAGAGGGAAAATTACCCCTAAACCCTCTAGTGGTGGACCAAAAGCCCACTTGTACAAACAGGATACAAACTGTGCACACGTTTAGTTCAGTGTATAATGCGTACTAGCATAATAAATCAAAAACATTCAATGGACAAAGCAACTGAAGAAAGCGAGGGACCACAGGAAACAAGATTGTATTCAGTCTTTCTGTTTATGTGGAGTTTGGATAATCCAGCCAGCCAACACGTGTTTCGTCAAGGGGCACAAAACCCCAGACTTCTTCAGGGCTGGTGAAAAAACGTACATAAAGTACGTAGCACAACAAGTACCATTTGTATAACGTTTCAAACATGCAAACTCTTAAATGTCCATTTGTGGATGGTAGGAGAAGCCACCAGTTAAAACGTAATTGCACCCTAATAGGGAATCAATTGTGTTGGGTTGTAGTGAGAACCCAGTCCGTATAAACACAGTGAAGTTGGACGAAAGTTTGAATCACTTATAATGGGTTATAAAAAGAACCCGATCTGTAAAAAGCAGTGAGGTAGAATAAAAGTCTGAAGAAACTTGACGAAAGACCGAGAGAGTGTGTAAATTCCGGCATGCATAAAGTTGCAAAGTTTCAAAATACAATTGAGTATCGATGCGAAAATCGGAATATACATATCAGGATGTGTGTATATGAATACACCTTGTGTGGACCAGTCGTGTGTTTTAAAATTAAGAAGACAACACCCTATAATACTGTGCATCAACTATATTTCCTGACATGAAGGGATTAAAAGCTACTTTCAATGCCCCACATATAAGAGTAAACGTGCGAGCGGTTTATAAAACCCCTACCTTCTATAAGTGTAGCATGTATATCAGACCTGTGAGTATAGGAGAACATCAAATAACCTTAAAGACACACATAACCTTAAATATCACAAAACCATTGCATGAAAAATATATATCTGTATCACCAGAAAATAATACTACAGCCAGGCTTACCTCAAACCTGGTGATAATTCCGACCCAGTAGGTCTTAACAAATTATGCGGACCGTCAACGTCCTCAGAAGAAAGTATAGAGAACACTTGTTCCGAAAGAAACGGCCATCCAAATACTGCCGAACAAAACACCTCGAATCTGTGAAGAACATATGATTTATATGAACTATTCAATCGTAAACTAAGCTCTCCAAGAGTTGTATCCAGACAAATGACTATGTAAAAGGAGGCTAAATCTTACCTAAGACGAGTACATCCAAGAATCTCAGACTGAATCTCTTCGCGTGTGGTTGTGTGTTTGCACCGTGCTCATACCCGGAAGTGCTTTATAACGCGGAAGCCGGTAGAAACACTAGAACGTGTGTAATACAGTACAGTAACAGTGCGCATGCGTGACGTAAAGTGCATCGCATCCCGGTGTTTGTCAAGAGGCATCAGCTTTCTGAATTTGCAATAATTCCAATATATAAGTGAAAAGCGAGAGCGGTATAATACATACAGGAAAAGCAAGACGAGGTATTAAAACAAGTAGTGAAACGGAAATCCGCCAAAATACGTAGACATCGTTATAATCATTAGAAAGCGGAGCAGACAAGGCAACGATAATAAAGTGTAATCCTACTATATATGACACAATGAGTAAAAATTATTTCAACGGCATAATCACATATATCGAATGCGACATACATAAATCCTTAAGACTTGCTTATAGTGTAAGATACAGACATACAAATATATTGGGCAAGAATAGCAACTTAGCCCATTCTGACAGTAACCATAGGTTGTTGACTCCTGTTATCTCTTGGTCTTTCGAGGTAAGCATATAAGTACAGAAAGAAAACAAGAACACAAGTTATATGTAAAACATACACACATATTAAGCATGAAAATCCATTTAGCCCACTTTGAGAATAACCACAGATTGTTAATTCTGGTCATTCTAAGTCCCTTTGAGGTAAAAGTATAAGTACAAAAGGAACACATCCTATATGCATGTAACTCGAAAAAAACTGAAGTTGATACATAGCGTCCCGTTCCTATTATTAGAGTAATCAAACCCTTTAAAATGGCATGCAGTTTTGGAACCCTAAATATAGCTACGCATGAATATAGGTGTTCAATTCCCTAGGAAATAGTGCATCTCATTGTCACTATTAAAACCTAGGTCATGAGTACGTAAGCGCATAATCCAAAACGCTTCAAGCTTTCTCAAATTAAGCTCCCTATTGCCCCCTCTGGGGTTCTGTTTGCAAATATCTATTCCATAAAATTTGAACCTCTTACTTGGGTCTTTTGTGGGACACTCCCAAATGTGTATTGCCATGGGGTATCTCGAATCCTTGTGTTTCAGAGCTCTAACATGTTCCCCAATTCTTTCTTTTAAGCTCCTTATGGTACTGCCTACATATTTACCACCACAAGTGCATTCTAGTACATAAACAACATATTTACTATTACAGTTTATGTTCACTCTTATATCATATGTCTTATTAGGGCATTTGAACATCTTATGTTCATGAAATCTGCCTCCTCCAGGTCCCCATATCCAATCTTCTTTCAATTTGCCCATAAACAAATTGGCGAAGCTAGGGGAAAATTTAGAACCCATTGCGACTCCCTTCTTTTGTCTAAACCATTGGGAATTGAATAGAAATACATTGTTGTTGAGAATGATGCGCATCATGTCAACCAGCATCTCAGTATGCTTCCATTGAGAGCCTCTCCGTGGGTATTCAGACCCAATTACCCATGCATCTACACACTTCCTAAGGTACATAAACACCTCACCTTTCCTCCGGGTAGACCCATAGTGGCAGGAATTGGGGGACCCACGGAGAGACTAGCGGAATAAGTTGACCTATTCCTGTCTCCATTAGCTAAGAATCTACCATCGTACATCAGGGACACGAAACTCATTGTGAATATACTGTCAGATCTCAGATGGGAGGAAGGTATGATCTTGGTCACGATGGATGTTGTGTCCCTGTACACCAACATTGAACTTGATTTGGGCATCAAAGCTATAGAAACCATTCTGTTTAGAAGAGCTGCGTCTCAATGGAAGCATACTGAGATGCTGGTTGACATGATGCGCATCATTCTCAACAACAATGTATTTCTATTCAATTCCCAATGGTTTAGACAAAAGAAGGGAGTCGCAATGGGTTCTAAATTTTCCCCTAGCTTCGCCAATTTTGTTTATGGGCAAATTGGAAGAAGATTGGATATGGGGACCTGGAGGAGGCAGATTTCATGATTCCATACTATACTGGGGGCGCTACATTGATGATTGTCTGATGATTTGGACGGGCACCCCAGAGTTTTTGACGGAATTCTTCATATACCTGAATTCAAACAATTTACACATGCAGTTTACACAGGTCTCGAGTGACACATGTATCACTTTTCTGGACATTGAGATTCTTATCAAAGACAACAATTTACATACTAAACTGTACAGGAAAGAAACCGCGTGTAATGCAATTTTACACGCTAGCAGTGCACATCCACCACACCAAATCAATGCCATTCCCTTCGGGGAATTTACTAGGGCCAGACGCAATTGCAGTATCGACACAGATTTTGAATCTTGCCTACACGACATGGGTACCAGATTTACTCAAAGAGGTTACCACAAATCCATCATACAAAGAGCAGAGAGTAGAATCAGGAACACAGATCGAATTAATACCATTTTAGACAAGGAGAAGAAACCTACGGACACAGTAGTCAGATTGATCACCAACTATGATGACTACAGCAGGGCTCTCTCTAAGAGCATGCAGAAACACTGGCATATTCTTACCAACGATTCCTCTCTAACGAAATCTGTCTGTAACAAACCACAGATTACTTACCGCAAGGGTAAAGCACTACGTACCCGCCTTAGTCCCAGCTACACTCACAATGCAACCCCAGACACTTGGCTGACTACACGATCTAATGGTTTTTTCAAATGCGGCTTCTGTGGTACATGCAGATGGGCAGAAGACAAAAAGAAGATGTTCAAAGGCCCTAATAAGACATATGATATAAGAGTGAACATAAACTGTAATAGTAAATATGTTGTTTATGTACTAGAATGCACTTGTGGTGGTAAATATGTAGGCAGTACCATAAGGAGCTTAAAAGAAAGAATTGGGGAACATGTTAGAGCTCTGAAACACAAGGATTCGAGATACCCCATGGCAATACACATTTGGGAGTGTCCCACACAAGACCCAAGTAAGAGGTTCAAATTTTATGGAATAGATATTTGCAAACAGAACCCCAGAGGGGGCAATAGGGAGCTTAATTTGAGAAAGCTTGAAGCGTTTTGGATTATGCGCTTACGTACTCATGACCTAGGTTTTAATAGTGACAATGAGATGCACTATTTCCTAGGGAATTGAACACCTATATTCATGCGTAGCTATATTTAGGGTTCCAATACTGCATGCCATTTTAAAGTGTTTGATTACTCTAATAATAGGAACGGGACGCTATGTATCAACTTCAGTTTTTTTCGAGTTACATGCATATAGGATGTGTTCCTTTTGTACTTATACTTTTACCTCAAAGGGACTTAGAATGACCAGAATTAACAATCTGTGGTTATTCTCAAAGTGGGCTAAATGGATTTTCATGCTAAATATGTGTGTATGTTTTACATATAACTTGTGTTCTTGTTTTCTTTCTGTACTTATATGCTTACCTCGAAAGACCAAGAGATAACAGGAGTCAACAACCTATGGTTACTGTCAGAATGGGCTAAGTTGCTATTCTTGCCCAATATATTTGTATGTCTGTATCTTACACTATAAGCAAGTCTTAAGGATTTATGTATGTCGCATTCGATATATGTGATTATGCCGTTGAAATAATTTTTACTCATTGTGTCATATATAGTAGGATTACACTTTATTATCGTTGCCTTGTCTGCTCCGCTTTCTAATGATTATAACGATGTCTACGTATTTTGGCGGATTTCCGTTTCACTACTTGTTTTAATACCTCGTCTTGCTTTTCCTGTATGTATTATACCGCTCTCGCTTTTCACTTATATATTGGAATTATTGCAAATTCAGAAAGCTGATGCCTCTTGACAAACACCGGGATGCGATGCACTTTACGTCACGCTTGCGCACTGTTACTGTACTGTATTACACACGTTCTAGTGTTTCTACCGGCTTCCGCGTTATAAAGCACTTCCGGGTATGCGCACGGTGCAAACACACAACCACACGCGAAGAGATTCAGTCTGAGATTCTTGGATGTACTCGTCTTAGGTGAGATTTAGCCTCCTTTTACATAGTCATTTGTCTGGATATAACTCTTGGAGAGCTTAGTTTACGATTGAATGGTTCATATAAATCATATGTTCTTCACAGATTCGAGGTGTTTTGTTCGGCAGTATTTGGATGGCCGTTTCTTTCGGAACAAGTGTTCTCTATACTTTCTTCTGAGGACGTTGACGGTCCGCATAATTTGTTAAGACCTACTGGGTCGGAATTATCACCAGGTTTGAGGTAAGCCTGGCTGTAGTATTATTTTCTGGTGATACAGATATATATTTTTCATGCAATGGTTTTGTGATATTTAAGGTTATGTGTGTCTTTAAGGTTATTTGATGTTCTCCTATACTCACAGGTCTGATATACACGCTACACTTATAGAAGGTAGGGGTTTTATAAACCGCTCGCACGTTTACTCTTATATGTGGGGCATTAAAAGTAGCTTTTAATCCCTTCACGTCAGGAAATATAGTTGATGCACAGTATTATAGGGTGTTGTCTTCTTAATTTTAAAACACACGACTGGTCCACACAAGGTGTATTCATATACACACATCCTGATATGTATATTCCGATTTTCGCCTCGAAACTCAATTGTATTTTGCAAATTTATGCATGCCGGAATTTACACACTCTCTCGGTCTTTTGTCAAGTTTCTTCAGACTTTTTTTCTACCTCACTGCTTTGTACAGATCGGGTTCTTTTTATAACCCATTATAAGTGATTCAAACTTTCGTCCAACTTCACTGTGTTTATACGGACTGGGTTCTCACTACAACCCAACACAATTGATTCCCTATTAGGGTGCAATTACGTTTTAACTGGTGGCTTCTCCTACCATCCACAAATGGACATTTAAGAGTTTGCATGTTTGAAACGTTATACAAATGGTACTTGTTGTGATACGTACTTTATGTATGTTTTTTCACCAGCCCTGAAGAAGTCTGGGGTTTTGTGCCCCTTGACGAAACACGTGTTGGCTGGCTGGATTATCCAAACTCCACATAAACAGAAAGACTGAATACAATCTTGTTTCCTGTGGTCCCTCGCTTTCTTCAGTTGCTTTGTCCATTGAATGTTTTTGATTTATTATGCTAGTACGCATTATACACTGAACTAAACGTGTGCACAGTTTGCATCCTGTTTGCCTTGTGCTTGTTAATGCTTCCCAGGGCCTGCTCCACTTCAGGAACTAAAATATTCAGAATGAGATGCCCCTTGCTCATGATCTCACTGAATGCGTGGGGAGCACGAGGGACAGGAATGTCAGCCCTATACAAAGCGCGAAATTATAGTGCTTGACCCAGGTATCTGAGCCAATATGACAGTGTAGTGTGTTTGGCGCTTACTCCAGTATTGGAACTTTCATGGATTCCCATGCTTGAATCATTCCCCCTCGTCGAGATGGGATTCCCCGGTATACATAAAATAGCAATAGAAGCCATTACAAAAAAAGAAACTAGGCCTGGGTCCATTCTAGTTTTGTAACATATCCACCTATTTTTGTAAAAGAGACCAAATAAAATGAACAGCCAATCAGATTAGCCTCACCCTCTAGAGCCTTCTTGAGAGAACCTCAGACCCTCAGATTTTCTACCGCACGTTGTGCAAGGGATTCTCCACTGAGCTCAGCTCAGTTTTTTCCTGTCAACCTTATTCCTACAAACCTGCTTAGACTACATGTCAACATGTCTGACAAGGAGAAGAAAGCCCTCTTTAAAGTGTTTGCAACCTGTGCTAAGAAGAGACTTTATGTGGAGGAAAAGCACAAGGATTGCATTTACTGTCTGTACCCAGACCATAAGGCAGCAGACTGTAAGATATGCAGGACCTTCTCAACGAAAACTTTGCAAGACCGTGAGGGGCATCTCTTGACCTGGCTCCAGAAGCTTAAGTCAAGGAAGGAGCCAGTCTCCAGTGATAGTGATGAGGCCTCCTCCGCTTCATCGTCTAGGAGGTCTGTGAAAAGGGGTATGTCTTCTCCTTCACCTTCTAAAGACCGTCCCAGTAAAGCCTTGAAAAAGAACTCTCATGGGTGTGATAGGCATAGTCCTAGCAAATCTCCTCACCGAGGTGTAAAGGAGAGGGAAGGACTATCAACAGGAGTGACATCAGAGAGGATGTCCAGCTCAGTTTCTCCATCTTCTCCTCCGGCGGCTCCAAAAGCCTTCAAAAAGCCTTTATCTGTCTCTTCCGATGGCAAGTCTGTGAAGAAAATTCATTCGTCAACTACTCCGTCGACGAAGACTTCAAAGGTACAATCAAAGTTCTTGTCTCCTTCGGGCTCGTCGACGGTGATTTCCTTGTCTCCTTCGCCTACACTGCATGGTTTAGCGTTGACGGCATTGACGCCGGTTGTGGGATCCGCAATGGTGGCAGCTTTGTTGTTGACTTCGACGAGGATGACGACGGCGGTGGTGACGACGGCAACCACATCTACCACAACGACGACGATGGCAGCATCTGCTGCAGTGGTGACGACGATCTCGACGACGGTACCGTCGATGGCGTTCATATCTTCGTCGACGACTCTTACATTATCGTCGACGAGGGAAAAAATTGCAATTACAATCAGGAAGCACCAGATTACCCCTGAGATGACTTCCCCCAGGAGGGTGACACCTCTACCACCTGCACTCCTCCTTGAAGAGGATGTATCTGAGGAGGATGACGGGCTGTATGGGTTTGGGAATAGCCCATCTCAGTTGCACGTTAAGTACCAGGACACAGACTCTGGGGAAGAATATGTGGAGGAACAGCAGTATGATCCTCCCTTAGGTTATCAAGAGGTCTACCAGCAACAGGTGATCTCTATGCCTTACTTTCTACTAACAGACTTACAATTTATGCTTTTGGACTATAGACGGAGATTTCCAACACAATCTCCAGCTCCGGTTGGAGTACCAGTTGCAGCTGTTCCTCCTGCACTGACTTCTACCCCTCAATTGCCACCGCCTCCACCACTGCCCGTGGCTCCAGATACACTGCCAACCGTCCCTCTCATCCAGGATGATACCTCTGATGAGGACCAGGGCAACGTTACTCTTCCAGATCCTGACACGGAGTGGAATGACTATATCATTCCTGATCCAGCTTCGCCTTCACCAGCGCCAGTGGAGTCTCGCCCTGGAGACATAGGGGGATTCCATAATTTGATGGAAAGGGCTGCGAAGAGATTTGAACTGCCCATGCCCACGGTACAGTCTGAATTTCTCCTCTATGACTTCGAAGAGCCTTACAGAAAATCAGTTTGGACCATTCCTATAGTTGGTCTTGTCTGGGACGAGGGTCTAAAAGTGATGAGAAGTTCAGCCATGGTTATTCCAGTACTGCCTCATCTTGAAAAGAAATATAAGGCTCCTGAGGATAGCCCGGCCTGCCTGATCAGTCAGCCTAAACCAGACTCTGTCATCTCCCGGGCAGCCCAAAGAAAGTACAAAAATCCTTCAGCTCCCCTCACGACACCTCCAGATAAAGAGGGCAAACGCCTCGATAACGCGGGTTAGAGGTTTTCCTCCATGTCCAGCCTGATGGTCAGGGCTGCAAATGCCTTAGCAATACTTGGTCGCTACGATCGTCAGATGTGGTGCAACCTTTCCCCCTATCTGGATCAATTGCTGGAAGATGCGAGAGTGGAGGCAAAAAAGATTCTTCAAGAGGGAGAGAAAACCTCTTCTGAGGTCATTGACTGTGCAATGTACATTGCAACGACTGTGTTCCGCTCCCTAGCAGGAGCTGCTGTCCTTCGTCGCCAAGGCTGGCTTCGAGCTACAAGGTTTCGTCCAAAGGTCCAAAACAAAATCTTGCATCTTCCCTTCGATGGGGAGGCGCTCTTTGGAAAGCACATTGATGATGCGCTCCAGGACATTAAGAAAGACACGGAGACCGCAAAATCCTTAGGGACTCTGCAATACCGCAAGATCCCCTTTCGTGGGCCAAAGGCAGAGTCCTTCCTACCTACATAGGAGGATACCTGCAACAACGGTATTCTTCAAATACATCAGCCTCTCAATCTTACTGCCCGCAATATAACCAGCGGCAGGGTCAATCTTCCTCTTTTTCTAGATCTAACAACAGAGGACGACAAGGACGCGAGGGGAAGGACTCCTCCAAGCGTCAATAGCGACTTGCTGGCTCTAACTACTGTTCCTTCTCCTCTTGTAACACCAGTGGGAGGCAGAATCTCACATTACTTCCACAATTGGTGGCAAATAACATCGGATCGATGGGTTTTTAAAATCATTCAATATGGCCATACACTGGAGTTTGTCCATGCACCACCTTCCAATCCCCATTGCGCCACTGTGTCAAAACATCTTCGTCTTCTACGTTTGGAAGACCATCAAATGCTCCTGAAAGGGGAGATAGAGCCGGTTCCTCTCTCTCAGCGGGTAGAAGGTTTCTACTCCTGGTTCTTCCTGGTTCGGAAGACCTTAGAGATGTGGTTCCCTATTCTAGATCTGAGGGAGCTCAACACCTATCTCATCAAACAGTTGTTTCTAATGGTTTCCTTGCAGGACATCCTTCGTCTCCCCAACTCAACAGATTACATGGCCACATTGGATCTGGAGGACGCATACTTTCATGTTCCCATCCATCCAGCCCACAGGAAGTTCCTTCGCTTCACAGTAGCCAAGAGCCACTTTCAGTTCAAGGTCCTGCCATTTGGACTCAGATCTGCTCCTCTGATCTTTACAAAAGTACTAGCTCCAGTGGCAGCTTTTCTACGAAAGCATTGGACGGGTGCGTGTGTATTTTCTAACTACGCATTGTGCAGTCAGTTGACCGAGCCGTGCGCACCCATTGGCTCTGGACTGTCATGGAGACGGATGCAGATTCAAAACTTGTACGAGTCGTGCGCTGGAAATTCAGTTGGATGCCTACAACAATGTTGCAATTCCTAGGGTTTTATGAAGGTGAAGATTTGAACGATGCGGAAGGCGTGGATTGGCCAGATTCATAGAATGCAACCGTGTTGAACCTATCACTTGGGACTCATGGCACAGATTCTGCCTTTGCAGCACAGATATAAGGCTGGCTGGCCCCAAGGGAGCTCTCTTGCCTGCACTACATGCTCCTGGACCACATCCCTGCTACCACTGCTGCTGTCTCTTTATCCTCTGGCTACTTCTATGGCACGTACTCTGGAGAGGGCCCCAGCCTTCACTGAGGAGGAGAACCAGGCCCTGCTGGACGGGTTCCTTCCACAGTACAGCAAGCTGTATGGGAAACCAGGGGAGCAGGTGAGTGTGCAGTCCACTGCCTTCCGCATTGTGCATGTTGTCTGACTCGCAGTACTAGCAGTGTGTACACCAGTGGCAAGCATACTCACTGAGTACTTTCATCCCCCAAAGTGTGTAGGTACATGTAATGAACAGGTGTTCTTCAGCTAAAGTGCATTTGTGCAAGTTTTAACTTCCCAGCCATTGTTAACATGTCAGACATGCAGGGCATTAGTCCATTTCTATGGGTGCACTACCTGTGTAACTCATTTTCATTTGTGATGACGACATGTATATCCAACTGTGTGCAGCACAAATATGGGCCATGTGTGTTAATGGACTTTTAACTTTATCATCCTCACAGGTTGATGCCCACCAGAAGCAGGAGATATGGCTGACCATCGCCCGGACAGTTCGATCGGTGGGGGTCTACAAGCGCCGGATCCGCAACTGCCAGAAGAGGTGGCAGGACCTTCGGGACTGGACCCGGAGGATCGCAAGGGTCCAGCTGAAGCTGTCGCCTCCTCACAGGAGGGGCGGACACCGGACCCTGACCCCCCACATGCTCAGGATCCTGGCGGTGGTCTTCCTGGACCTGGATGGGCAGCTGAAGGCCAGACAGCAGCAAGGAGGGGGTAAGTCCATGCCTAATCTGTGTACTATGTCTGACATGCTATTTGCGGTCTTTTGGCCTGGTCACACTTCCACATTACCTAGGTCTTGTAGTCCAGGACTCAGGTCCCTCAATTGTGTGATGCACCCTCCTCATCTGATCCACAGGTGTGGACCCTACAGTCTGTTGCTTGTGTCACTAGGGCACTGTGTCCCTGCAGTCAGCTGTGCTTCAGGTTCCGGACAGCATCTGTTACTGTGACTCTGTTGTGGGTTTCATGGGTGGGTCAATTGTTTATACAATGCCTGAGATCTGACATGTGATCTGTCTGTGCCCTTGATATGTGTTACAATTGCTGGTCTGGCGCGCCACGTGTGGCTGGGGTATTTCAAGCAAACCCATGCAGCAGGGGACTCCAATTTGTGTGACTCAGGAGTATGTATATCAAAAGTGTAACACTTGCTTAGCCACCTGACTACTGTCCGGGGCTAAACACTGTTTCATGTAGACCTGGGCAGTCATGCCTACTCAAGGGCATTTAGAAACAGTCCGTAATCCCACTCCTGTGTATCAACTTACAGGTTGTGCTTAGTGACATGTGCCTTCAGGTGTCTGCCTCTCTGTCATTGTGGTGTGGCTTCCTTTTCCGTACAACTGGGGTGTTCATGAGTTTGAGGGTCAGCAGGACATCAGAGATGTGACTATGAGAGACAAGACCTGTGTGACATATAGGTGTGTGCTCACTTGACAGTGCACAATGGTGTATGCAACTGTGCACTCCAGGCAGCTGTGTTTCATGCACAGTAGACTGTGATGTGCTCATGTACTGGGAGTTGTGTTGGCAGAGACTCATATGTCTGTTTCGTATGATGTGGGCTCTTCTGGGTCCGGGGAATGTTGTTTGCAGGGGATGGGCAAGTGCACTTGTCAGCTGCAGAGTTTGCTTTAACCATGAGCTATGATTGTGACACAGTGCATACTGTTGTTGTCTGGATGCCCTGCCCCTGTGACAGGAGACAGTGTTGACCGACTTTCCAGGCATGCCAGTGCCATGGCATTTAACTTGCTATGAGTGAATCTGCATAGTGTTCAAATGTGCTCCATGCACCCCATTGTGACATTGACTATCAGGCCATGAGAACATCATAGTGTGTGTTGCTGGCATGCATCACAAGCATGTGAAATGAGACTCTGGCCATCCCTTCATCCTGACACCTGTACAGAGTCAGTGGCAAGAGATGTGATGTGTGTATAATGACATACTCCTACATGTCCAACAAATGTGTAGGTGGTGCATGTCGGCACATTGGGGTATTAGCATCCAACATGCAACAGACATATGGGTGCAAGTCCAGGAGGGATACGAGTGCCATGGTTGATGGTGAGACTGACAATTGGCTTATTCTAAACAGTGTGAGCACTTTGAGCAGTGTTCAGCTGATGATGTCAGGGCTTGCCCTGTGATGTGCTGTACTCACTGTGGTGTGTGCAGTCGGTGCAGGTGACTGATGTTGATCTCTTTTTTCATAATTCTATCCAGATACATCCACGGCCACAGGAGGGGACAGCTCCACAGATGAGGAGGAGCCACAGAGCCTGACTGGGACAGAAGGCGAGGAGTCGGAGGGTCCCAGTGGCACGGAGGGCCAGTGGAGCCACACGGAGGAGTCCTCAGCAACATCCACCCCAGCTGAGGGCCACAGCAGCTCAGAGGATGACTCCCTTGTGGAGGCGGGTGTCAGAAGCCACCAAACCCCAGCTAGTCAGGCTGTCCCTGGCACCGCCCCACCACCGCCACCCTCCCATCGGCTCCCATCTCAGATGTTCGTGGAGGCTCCCATATTCGGGTGCATGTCTCCTTTGTGCCAGGTACCGCACCCCCTGCCCCTGTGTCCCCTGCTGCCCTGAGTGAGCAGTCTGTGGACTTGCTTTGACAGATCCATGTAGGGCAGACATCAATGCTGAGTATCCTCCATGCACACACCAGTCTATTGACACAACTGGTGTCGTTCATGGAGGGCACTTCATCGGGCATGTCTGCCCTACAGAGGACCAATCAGTCCGTGGCCTCCTCCCTGACAGCAGCAGTGTCCCTCCTCCAACAGTCCCGCACACCTCCTACCCCTGCACCACCCACAATTCCTAGCACCCTACCTCTCCCAAGCACACACACACCAGCACATTCACACAAACCCACAGACACGGACAGCACACAAACACCCAAACCAAGGGCTAGACGTGCACACAAGCAACCTCAGGGGACTGAAACCACACTCACAGGGGATGGTTTGCAGATACACACACAGTCATCCACAACCACTCCGCAGTCCTCCGATACCTCTCCCTCTCAGCCCCCTTCCCTTCGCCTCACCTGCAACCCCATCTCCCCAAAAGCTCTTCCTCTGTGACCTTGGCATCTTCCTCACCGAACCAGCAGATCCAGCTTACAAGGGGAAGAGGAAGTCCCCACACACAGAGGGGAGGGCCCCTCACACCCCAACACCCTCCCCCAGGCACAGTCAGACTGAGGCCCCCACCCGCAAGTCCCCCGGGAGCCAGAAGAGCAAGACCCCACCCCTGCCCCGCAGCTCCACGATGAAGTCTCCGTCCTCCATCCCCCAGGCCACCACTCCACAGGTTTCCCCGCCACACCCTGCCCCAGGTTCCTCCACCCTGCCCCAGGTTCCTCCACCCACAGATCCCCAAAATGCTCAGGCCCTCCCCCCCTACCACTTACTCTTCCACCCCCACCACCCCTGGTCAGACAGTTTGTGCCACTGATGTGGGGATCGGGTCCCCCCCTCTGTCCTGCCGACCTCACCTGAAGCCCATTCCGCTCCCATTGAGTTAGGCACTGCAGTGGAGTCCACGACCACCCCGTCTGACTTGTACACTGCAGTGGGGACCCAGTCCACTCCATCTGACCTGCCCACTGCAGTTGTGCCGGCACCCACCCCATCTGACTTGTGCCCCACAGTTGTGACTGCACCCAATACTTCAGTCAGCTCCACTGCAGTTGCCAGTGACTCTTCTGCATCCACCACCCCTTCACTGCCTCCTTCTGCTGAACACTGATCCTGTCCCTGCGGTGCCTGGCCTGCCCCCATGTATGCCCCTCCGAGGGGATGTCCCCTGTCCTTACCAGTGCAGGCAAGCAACGTGTGACAGTTGTCACTCAAGTTAACTTTTTGTCATTTGGATATGGACTGGCCATTGGCATTTGTTTTGAAAGGAATTTGCATTTAAAAATTGCTGAATAAAGCATTTTTCTTTATCCTTGTGAATTTGATTTAGCTGTACATTATGTTGATGATGTTTAGCATGAACTTGCAGTTGTAATGCTGGAATTCCAATGTTGAATACTGAGGTGTTGATATGAGGTACTCCATGTGGTCCATGAGATATGCATCCTATTCTGGTCGTTATCCATATCATCCTTTGCAGCTAACTAGGTGTGTCATGATTAACAATTTGTGAACATCTCTGTATACATTTCATTTGCATGGTTACATCTGTGGCTTGCACATATGCACATATGATGTGCTTCTCATTGTCCAATTTGTCTATTTCCCTGACTGTGGGCACATCTCCACTGGACATGTAAGTGTGGGCATCATTGGTGTAGGAGCAACTGGGTCCTCTGTGCAACTTGCTGGACATATGTATTGAGTATCTGCAGATGACTTAAGGGACACTCCCGTACACAGGCTGTTGTGACCAGAGCCTATATTGTTAGGTAACTGATGGCTGACTGACCAAGTGTTCTGCTGACATGACTGAGACCTGCTGGGACTATGTTTGGCACAGTTGAGCTTCCATAGGAGTTGAGTTCCCTCAAGTAAGTGTGTTGTTCCTTGACATTGCCTGGGCCCATGGTGTGTGTTGTGTGAGCGTGTGTGTGTGTGTCCACATCCCTTTTCATACACAGGTGGTGTTCCCTTGATATGTTCCTGTTGTTGATGCTTGCTGAGTTGTACTGTGTTCATCCCACAACTTTGCCATGGGCTACTAGATGTGTGGGTGCATGACACACTACTGTTAATTGGTGTTTCATCATTGGGATTTGTCAGTTCTGAGTAGTGATGATGTGGTCAGACGCAGATGGGACACAGTCAGGGGTCCCCAAGGCACTTGTTTGTTCGCAATATCATGTAGTTGTCCCTAGGTGGTACCTTTCAGTGATTGAGACATGTGTATGTGTGTGTGACTGCTCCCACTTGTCCGGTTCAGGGCTGCAATGTGGGCAGGTGTCAGCATGTGTGCCCTGTGGTTCTCCTTGGCTTCTGCATTGTCCTGGGACTGTGGCAGGTATTCCGAAGGTTACGGGAGCTTTGACGTTATGGCCATGTACTGCATACTGTGCAGTATGTCTGTCATTCACCAGGGTTGTAGACTGTTCTTGTGTGATGAGCCTGTGCACCTTAGTTCCTCCCAACATTACTGTGTTAGTCATGGGTGCATGTACAATGTCACCTGTCCATGTGGGCTTCACAGATGCACATTGGTGCAGTTCAGGGTGTTTGGTGTTGAGGGTGGACTGATGTAAATGTTTGTATGGATGGGCCCCTAGCTCCCGTTTGTCCATGGATGACGGGCCATGCTGAGTGATTTGTGTTTGTGTAGGTGGGATGTACGGTTGTGGCATAGGACACGTCTGGGTTTCACAGTTTGGACGTATCATGCATGCTTGTGTCACCCCAATGTCTGGTCCCTGGGGGTAGTGTTGTTGTGTGTCAGTCTCTTGCTGTGTTCGTTGCTGTTTATTTCAGCTTGTGTCACATGTGTCTGTTGTGCTCCCTCTCATCTCACAATGCCTGATTGCCCACTAAGTGGGGTCCATTGATGGATTACTTTTGTATGGCACTGTGTCCACATCTGTCTCACTGTGGTTCAGCCCCCCTCATGTGTTGTGTAGTTGCCTGGGGATACTGAGACACACACACACACAGTTTGTTCTACCCTATCACACTGAAACCTGAGGCGGTGCTTTTGGGGTCTGATGTGTTGTGGCACTCCTAAAAATCACCTGGAGCATTTTTTTTAATCGATTGCATGTCAAGCTGTGTGCCAGCGCGTTGTGTATTTTTTTAACTTTTATTCCTTGCGCTGACTGCTAGCGCGTTTCACCGCTCTCACCCAGTGTTGCTCCTTGAACCATCGCGCTGACTGCTAGCGCTTGCACCGCTTATTGTGTGTGTACTTTTAACTAGAACAGGCTGTGTTTGTTGCTTACCTGACCCTGTTTTTTCCTACTGACTCCTTTTCTGTTTTTGCACCTGAGGCGGAAAGCCGGGTGCATTCTCCACGCTATCTTGGCTCTTTCTGTTTCTGGTCTTCTCCGCGTGTGCTGGGTGGCAACAGCGCTGTGGGGGGACTTGCTTTTCTCTCCCATCCCTTCCCAGTCTGGCATACGAGGTGCCGCTGGGTATTTGGGGATAGAAACAGTGGCCATCTTGGGAGGAGTTTGAGCACGCCGGTCGGCGGACCAGCGTTGCGGCTCTACTTCCATCCCACCTGCAAGACTATAAATTTGAGCTGTAGTTCGCGCTGGGTCAGTTTGTTCTACCCTATCACGCTGAAACCTGAGGCGGTGCTTTTGGGGTCTGATGTGTTGTGGCACTCCTAAAAATCACCTGGAGCATTTTTTTTAATCGATTGCATGTCACGCTGTGTGCCAGCGCGTTGTGTAATTTTTTAACTTTTATTCCTTGCGCTGACTGCTAGCGCGTTTCACCGCTCTCACCTGGTGTTGCTCCTTGAACCATCGCGCTGACTGCTAGCGCTTGCACCGCTTATTGTGTGTGTACTTTTAACTAGAACAGGCTGTGTTTGTTGCTTACCTGACCCTGTTTTTTCCTACTGACTCCTTTTCTGTTTCTGCACCTGAGGCGGAAAGCCGGGTGCATTCTCCACGCTATCTCGGCTCTTTCTGTTTCTGGTCTTCTCCGCGTGTGCTGGGTGGCAACAGCGCCGTGGGGGGACTTGCTTTTCTCTCCCATCCCTTCCCAGTCTGGCATACGAGGTGCCGCTGGGTATTTGGGGATAGAAACAGTGGCCTTCTTGGGAGGAGTTTGAGTACGCCAGTCGGCGGACCAGCGTTGCGGCTCTACTTCCATCCCACCTGCACGACTATAAATTTGAGGCGTTTTGTTTTCCGCGCAGCGGACGCGCGTGGTGGGCGCACCTATTTCGCGCCGAAGGAGCGCCTAAGGAAAGCCCGTCTGCGCCCGTCAGCATCCTGGAGTGCGGACGGTTGCGGACGTTGGCATTTCTGCTCCTTGGGTGTTCTCTGCTTTTTGACACCATGCGCGTCTACTCTTCTGCTGAGCTCCTCTCTTTTCGGGGCAAGGCGGCTAACTGCCGCTGCGTCTTTCCTGGTAGGCGGGCATTGAAGAAGAGCTGTCCCGGATGTGGCTGGCGTCTGACCGGACCCAACGCAGTTTCTCCCGCGATACTGCCCACTCACCACTCATGCTTTCTCCATAATACCAGGTCCCTTAGCAGACATTCTTTGGATATTTACAACCTGCTATCGGAGTCTACGCTGCTCTGCCTTTTTCTAACTGAGACCTAGCTGGGGGAGAGCTATGGCCCTGATCTAAACAATGCCGTTCCTGCGGATTATATCATCATCAGGACAGACAGGGTTGCAGGTAGAGGTGGCGTCGGTGGCCATGGTGGTTGACAAGCGCTTTTCCTGTGCGACTTTTCCGATTGAGAATATCGCGGGATGTGAGTACCTCGGTTTCACCCTGTCCTTGTCCCCTCACCAAGCCTGTGTCGGGCTTTTAATATATAGAGCTCCGGGACAATTAGGTCTTTTTCTCGAGGAATTGCAGGCTGCGCTTTCCGTAGTCTGCCTAAAATCTGAACACTGCATACTGTTGGGAGATTTTAATCTGCACATGGACATGCGCAACGATACAGACGTTGTTAAATTGTGGGATATCAAAGCCCCTTTGGGTTTGTCACCGTACATCTCTGCTCCCACACACAACAAAGGTCATATCCTCGACCAAGTTTTCTCTACCACATTGATTAACATGCTTCCCCCGGCCCTGGTATTGTGGTCCGACCACTTTTTAATAAATTTTCATATCCCCTCTACCACCGTGACTTCCATAAGATCCTTGGAAGCCTCCAGAAGGACAGCACGGGCATTTCACCGGGTGTCCTCTGAAATGCTGACACTTGCTCTCTCCCTCCACCCCTGTCAGCTATTCGGCAGTCTAGAGAAGGATCTGGATCTGCTACAGAGGTGGCTTGTAAATAGATTTGAGGAGCTAGCTCCTGGGAAAACTCCCAGCAAATTCTGCCGGCGCACTTCTGCCCCATGGTTTACTCCCTCTCTCGGTGAGATGCGACGAGAGTGTAAGAAAGCCAAAAAGGCATGGCGTCGCCTTTATGATCCCATGGATAAGACTAAATATAGGGAAGCTATTAGGCTTCATCACAGCCATATTATGGCTGGAAAAAAAGCCTATTTTGAAAGAAGGATTGACGATGCAGAGAATACTAGTAAGGAAATCTTTCGCATCGTTAAGGAGTTTGTCTCCCCTACTTCGATCCTGCCCTCACATTCCCATACTGAATTCTGGGTTGGCCAGCTCGCAATCTTTTTTACCACTAAAATCAAATCTATCCAAGATACTTTTTCCCCTATGAGTCTTGTATCTACACCTGAGACTAGGCCGGCCCTGCTTCCATCTGGGGTGGTGGAAGGTCCTTCTCGCTCTGAATTTCCACTTCTATCATCTTCAGCCTCTCTCGATCTCCTTACTCAGCTGAAATCTGGCTCCCCGCAGGATCCTTGCCCTGCAAAATGTCTTGGGCGAGTAGCACCTGCCTTGAACCCCTTGCTCAACCCGGTGCTCAATATGTCCCTGAGCACGGGAGTTGTCCCCCAAGCCTGGAAGCATGCCTTGATCCTGCCGCTAGTTAAGAAGCCCAATCTGGACCCACTAATTCACTCCAATTATAGGCCTATCTCCCTCCTCCCTGCTCTGGCAAAGGTGGTTGAGAAGCATGTGCATGCCTCCCTTTCCACCTTCATCGAGAGCAATAATATCTTGCACGATACTCAATCGGGTTTTCGTGCGAATATGAGCATGGAGACCGCTCTTCTTGAAATCACCGATGCCATCAGGGAGGTATTAGACACTGGAGGAAGGGCCATCCTGGTAATGCTGGATTTGTAGGCGGCCTTTGACACCGTTTCCCATGACGGTCTCCTTTCAAGACTCTGGGAGATCGGATTGCGGGGAACACTGTTGAACTGGTTTAAGTCATTTCTGACCGGCCGCCGGCAAACGGTCTGGGCGCCACCTTTTTCCGCCGAGATGCCGCCATTGGAGGTTGGGGTGCCTCAGGGTTCCATCTTAAGCCCCACCCTTTTTAATATCTATAGGGCTCCTCTGGCGGCAGTGGCGGAATCGTTTGGTGCCCAGATCATATCCTACGCTGACGACACCCAGCTCCTCTTTACCTGTGCTAAGGGCTCAGACTTTGACGGCCTGCGGATCAGAGATTGTTTGGGGGCTGTTTTTGACTGGTTTCAACAGCACAGTCTTAAATGTAATTCCGATAAATCGGAACTGCTCTTCTTTGGGTGTTCCCCTGACCCCAGATGGAAGGCTTGGTGGCCCCCGATATGTTTCCCCCGGCAGATGTTTCGTCTAAGGCTAAAAATCTTGGTTTTCAGATTGATGATGGTCTTTCCTTCAGACCTCAGATCCTTGGGCTTGCGGGAAAATGTTTTGGCATCTTGAAGATGTTGCGCAAGTTTCTTCCGCTGTTGTCCTTGCAGCATAGAAAGATCACTGTGCAGGCCCTGATAGGCTCTCGCCTTGACTATGCGAATGTGCTCTCTCTGGGACTGCCTAAATTTCTCCTTTCACGTCTGCAGATTGTGCAGAATTCCGCTGCAAGAGCCATTTATGGTCTTCAGCGGAGAGCGAGAGCTTTTGACCTACTAAAAAGTCTGCATTGGCTCCCTATGTCTAAAAGGATCACCTTTAAGGCATTAACCCTTGCCTTCAAAGCACTTCATCAGGTAGGGCCCAAATACATCAGGAAGCGCTTGCCTTTCTATGTTCCTAGCAGAACTTTGAGATCTACATCTTTGTCCATGGCCTCTGTCCCTTCCAACAGACTGGCTAGAGTTGGAGGTCGCTCTTTCCGTCTTCTGGCACCTCAACGCTGGAACTCTTTGCCTGTCTCCTTGAGGAAAGCCAATAATTTATTGACTTTCAGGAAGGAGCTGAAGTCATGGCTCTTTGCCCAGTAATCCTTCTGTCTGCTCTCATCTGCCCTGGCCTCACTTCTCGGGTTTTTGTCAAAGCACCGAACACTCTTCGGAGTAGCCGTGCGCTATGAAAGATCCGAATTAACATAACATAACATAACAATTGTGTCAGATGTGCAGTGTGAGGTTGCCTGTTTGTGTTTGGGCATCTGCACCAGTGCATTGGTATTGCTGTTGTGGGCCATTGTCTGGATGTTGTTTTTGTGATTTTCCCTGCTTTCCCTGTGAGTCATATCACATCATTCTGCACATTCATACTGGTTGTTAGGTCCCATTGCTGGCATGGAAGGGGAGTTTATGACCTGACACTTATAGTCTACACAGGATGTTTTGATTTGTGTGTCTAGTTTTGAGATGCATGTATGCTTTCTGATGGTCACTTCTGCTTTTGTGTCATTGTACACTGTATGCATTGTCAGCCCCCATGGGTGGTGCTTGTCTGCACATGGCAGAGAGTATGTTAAGTTTTCACAGCACTGTTAGCCTCACCACATCTCTGTGGGTATGGGACACAACCATTACTTTGCCCCAAAAGTGTTTCATGTGTTGGGACCAGGAATCATATATACTGTTTGGTATTTGCAGCTTTGACCATGATGACACTTACCTTTTGGTCATTGTGATGAGCGGGGTTTTAGAACCCATCACCACAATTCTCAACATTTGCTGCAGTTTGGAACCTCACACTTAACTTTTGTTCTACACAGTGAGAGGGTGTTAGTTTTACATTGACACAGTGCTATTGTGATGCTTGCCTTGTGTAGGCCACACTCAGTTTTTGGTCACACATGTGATGGTAGTTACAGTGTATGTTTGAAGTCATAATCACTGTTGTGGGCATTTGTCACAGACTACACACTGTTGTCATGATGTTAGGGGGGATGTATTTTGCTCACATACCTAATGTTGGTGTATGATGGATGTGTGGCGCATCACCCATCCTATGGGTGGGGGTGGCAGGGGTGATGGGCAACAGGTCCCCTATGGGTGGGGGTGGCAAGAGTGCTGGGCAACATAAGCCCTAGAGGTGGGGGTGGCAGGAGTGATGGGCAACAGGTCCCCTATGGGTGGGGGTGGCATGAGTGCTGAGCAACATAGTCACTATGAGTGGGGGTGGCAGTAGTGCTGGGCAACAGGTCCCCTATGAGTGGGGGTGGCAGGAGTGCTGGACAACATAAGCCCTATGGGTGGGGGTGGCAGGAGTGATGGGCAACATAAGCCCTATGGTTGGGGGTGGCAGGAGTGCTGGGGAACATAGTCACTATGAGTGGGGGTGGCAGTAGTGCTGGGCAACAGGTCCCCTATGAGTGGGGGTGGCAGGAGTGCTGGGCAACATAAGCCCTATGGGTGGGGGTGGCAGGAGTGATGGGCAACAGGTCCCCTATGGGTGGGGGTGGCAGGAGTGATGGGCAACATAAGCCCTATGACTGGAGGTGGCAGGAGTGATGGGCAACATCAGCCCTATGGGTGGGGGTGGCAGGAGTTCTGGGCAACATAGTCACTATGAGTGGGGGTGGCAGTAGTGCTGGGCAACAGGTCCCCTACGATGGGGGTGGCAGGAGTGCTGGGCAACATAAGCCCTATGAGTCGGGCTGGTAGTGGTGCTGGCCATGCAACCCCTATGGTGGCCTGTTGCTAGTGGCCAGGATATGGATCCTCTGGGTGTGTGTGACATTTGGTGGGTACGTGTCGTTTGTTTGTGTGGTGGGTGTCTGACTTACCGTCTGCGCCGTCCGAGTCTGTTCCTGATCCGGTCATAGATGCAGAATACTGGTATGACCTGCGCAATGGGATTCATGATGTGTTTGTCTCGTACACGCTGCTTGTTGCTCCGCCTCGTACCCGTTGCAAGCAGGTCCGTCTCGTAGCCGTGGATTGTGTTCTGGCGCGAATCGTACCTGATATGCTTCTTTTCCGGATGGTGTGATGTGTTGTGCGTGGTGACCTGTCCCGCACATATGATTTGCGCATCGTACTTGTCCGGCCGGAAACTGCTTTGGATACTGCTTCCGGCCGACTCGGTTTGGCGTTCGGAGGTACGGCTCGAACGGAGAATGAAGCTTGAATCACAGCCTACGTGTCGGTTGGATTTTTGTCAGTTATGCGCATCGTACTTCATCGCCCGGACGGACCGGCTCCGGGTACGAGTCGGTCTCAAGGTAAGGCTACGAACAGCTCTCGGAGAGCTGTCCGACCCGGATCAGAATCGACCCCTTAATGGTTAGATTGATCACATTCATAGGGTGACAATTCCAAACAATAATAGTGTGCTACATGTAACGGTGCAGTGCAAGTGAAAGAAAGTGATGAAAAAGTGCAAGAAACTTGGATGTTAGATCACCCTAACATCCATTGGGATCAGGGCCACCACCAGGGAGCAATTAGAGGTGACTGCTGCTCCCTCTGGGCCTCAAGTCAAGCAGGGGAGCAACCCTGTCAGCTGGAGTCAAGCAGAGAATTGTTGCCAAATTTACCATGCAGCTGAATTTCCAGCTAATACAATCCTCATGTCCCTGGATGGCATCTATGACTGGGATTCTTGTCAGTGATAACCCTGGTCGCCACTAAGCACACAGGCCGATGAGGGGCGTGGCCGAACCTGCCCTGATGGTGGACATGTCGGCTTATGGCTCCGTGTGTTGGCCTGGCAGTCACCATCCATTCGCAACGGCGGGTCCTCTTAGAATAGTGATCTGATGCCGAGACACTATCAGTACATCAGCGGACTCCCCGCAAATGTCAGCATGAAACACATGAGAGGCTCCATAACGTGAGGCGAAAATGGTAGAGAACATAGCTGCACCCAACATAGCAGCACGCTGCAGCTGGTAACCCGCATCCGGAGGTTGACTGGAAGCAGCAAGTTACTGACCGACAGCTCGTACCCCTTGACCCGAGGCGAATACCTAGGCAGAGAGGGGTAAACGGGATCGAGACTGGCCCAGGGGTTTAGCTGGCTCTGCGTTGTGCATCAACTGCAAACAGCAGCATGAACCATGCAAGGCATATTTCATTAGTCATGTAGCTGGTGATATCTTTTTCAAAGGATCATTTGCAGATTTCTGAAAATAGTAGGATTTCTCCAAAAATGTCAGTCTTCCAGAAAACTATCAGTATGTTTGCTACATATATTTGCTTGTAAAAATAAAGTTTATGAATAATTAACGAGTTTGAGACTATGGGGCATATTAGCAAGGGCCTGATCGCCGCTTTAGCTGCACTTTTTGCCGCTAAAGCGGCAATTTTTTTATCGCCCTATCATCATGCTGTCGCTAACAGCAGTTAGCGACAGCTTGCATGCGATAGTGACCGGTTTGGGGCCCACTTTGCATGTCAGCGATATTTATTGCTAATGACATGCAAAGTGGGCGTACCCAAACTGGTAGCGACTATTACCAATGCAGGCGAAGCGGGCGGAAAAATTATCGCTGGTATTTAGCACCTGCTGGAAACCTGACTTACCTGTATTGCTCAATGGGAGGTAGATCTTCGGGCTAAGTCCACCATGGCGTTGATGCGTGAATATCGCTGGATTTCCAGCGATATTCAGGCATTTTGCCGCTATCGCTGGATATTTTAGCACGGTGGAGATAAACGTTGCTAATAGCATGTATTCTCCGCTAAAATATCCGGCGATAGGCAGCGATAAAAATTAACGCGCTAAGCGCATTTTGCGATAAATATCACATGTTATTGCTAATATGCCCCTATATGAGGTGTTACACAGAGATCAACTGCTGGATTTCGGCATTCCCCATCATTTCATGCCAAGTTTTAGAACACTTCTTGTTAGAATCCGGGGTCTCTGGTTGGCGCAGGTATGCACTTGCGACAAGCAGGGACCCTTTCCTCTAAGTCATGGCGTAGGATTACCTCTTTAAAAATAACCCCTGCTCACCCTCTAGGTAACGTGGCGTGAGCAGTCAGGCTAGATTTCCAGAGGGCATTAGGTTAAGCGTTCAAGATATCTCACACAATAATCACCTCCCCACCACACAAAGACACAAGGCTGTATTTATATCAAAATAAAGTTCTTAAATAAAAGATTTCTTTAGGCAGGTTGTCAAAATACAGTTCTCTTCCTTCAGTAATGTTCCAGTTACTTGTATTGCTTTCAGGCAGTCCACAGATCTTAAAATGGCAAAGTTCTACTTAAAAAATGCTTCTTTGGGGTATTGTACGCTTCGTAGCGCCTCCGGTACGCGTCGTACACGTTCGGGACGTCTCTTGCCAAGTCCCACGCTTCCCGCGTGAGCGCCGGAAATGAATTTCACACTGTACGGGCCGTACAGAGGCAGGGACGCGCCGCGCAAGGACGGCAGAGCAGGTACGGCTCGTACAAAGGCAAGTACGGGTCGTACCACGGCGTACAAGTCACAAATACCTTAGTTCTTTGATGGGAAGGTTCGCTGCGGCCTCAGGGGTCCACAAGGAGGTGTCCCACGTCGCGGTGTCGTCCCTTGCAGTCAGAGGGCGGCGGTACTTGATGAAGCACTCGAGGACAGTCCCCGGCGCACAACGAGTTTGGCAGAAGGAGGGGCGGCTCGGGGGTGATTCCTAGCGCGTCGCAGCGCTGTCGGCTTCGTCCAGGTGACGAACAGGTGCTTGGGGTCCTTACAGTGATCTCAGCGGCGCAGGGTCGCAGAGGCTCGGCGCTTGGACGTCTAGGGTCTCTTCCTTGCACTGCGAGCTACGGCTCGGGGGGCAGTTGATTGCGGTGCTTGGGCCAGGCAGACAGGCCTTTGCGGTGCTCACGGTAGCCCCGGTGGCAGACGTCGCGGTGCTCGGAGAGAGAGAAGAGCACACAGGTTCTCTGGGGGTCAGCGTTATAGGGTCACCTCCAGCAGCTTCTCTTCTTCTTAGGGAAAGGTAGCGCCCACTGTTTCTGGGGTGCAGTTCAGGGGGCAAGTTCACCAGCAAGCCCTTGGAGATTGTTCAGCACAAGTTGAATTTCAAAGTCTTTTCTCAGTGTTAGAAATGGCGATTTCTGGTTGGCTAAGGCTTGCGCCAAAGTCAGGCAGAAACCACCACTCTAGTCAGGGCAAGGAAGTTACACGCCAAAGATAACCCCTGCTCACCCCCTTGGTAGCTTGGCACGAGCAGTCAGGCTTATCCCTGAGGCGATGTGTAAAGCGTTTGCGTGCGCACCCAGCAACAACACCCAAGGCCCACCACAAAGGAAACTCCACACAAGGTATTCTATAAAAATAGCCTTTGTATTATACACAACACATTAGATAAAAACACACACTCTACAATGTGCCAACAGGCACGGGCAGAATTTACAAGGGATTATATATACAGGGGACAGGGCCACCTGGACCACTGTCCGGAATTAGCACTCTTAGAACATAGCACATAGAACATAGGAAATAAAATTACAGTTGCGCAAACTTACACCTAGCACACAACCAGTCACTACTGGTATCAGGTAAGTACCACCTACGCACCTTAGGAAAATATTGCGCAGGGAATCAGGACCTCACTGGCACTACCTGTACTAGGGAGAAAACAACCACCTAAGTATCACAATACCTGTAGGGGTAAAACGCACATTACACATGATGCATCACATTCAGAGGTGTAAAACAAAGCACATGACGCATAAACACATTCAGAGGTGCAGAAAAGGTACAATGGCGCCAAAACTCACATTAGCCACTACTGTGGCAGTCCCTGGGCCAACTGGCCTTGACGGGGCTAGGACGCCCGGCGTCCAACAAAGTCAGGGGCAAGACTGCGCACGCAGTCAGGGCAAAGCGTAAACCAAAACGCAGAGGCCACAACCTAAACGTTGCAGCTGCCCACTAAGTGCTGGGCAGCTGGAGGAATGAGCGTGGGCACCACTGTGCCCTCCTACACAAATCACAGTCACGTGGGGCCCCTCGGGGCTCTAAGAAAACCCTTGTGGCCCCCTGAGCCTCGCAGGCTATGATCAAGAAATGCGCCTCGTGGGAGCCTCACAGGGCTCGTGGACGCTGCCACCACGTTGGAGCCACGGAGGTCTAGACACAATGTGGCTCGTGGGAGTCCCTCTGGACTCTACAAAATACTGCCCCCGTTATTGGAGCGGCCCGCTGCCTTCCGGGGCCGCTCTAATTAGCACAGAATGCCCCCGTACGATAGAGCCCTCTAGGACTCTTTAAACACTGTGGCCCGCGTGGTGGAGCCTCACAGGCTCTTTAACCAAATTGCCCCCAAGTCGCTGCCCCCTCCACCACGGAGAGGCGAGCCTCGTTGGAGCGGCCCGCTGCCAAGTGGGGCCGCTCGAGAATACTGCGGACCGGTGGAGCACACCAGCGCTCTACACAAATGATGCTGGCCCCATCGGAGCGTACTCGCGCTCTGCAGCCAACCCGGCTGCTCCCTGCACCCTCCAGGCCAGAGCCCCACTCACCGGAGTTCCGCTGGTCACCCGGGGCTCTCCCTCGCTCTCGGGAGCCCCGGTGGGAGACACCAGCTTCTTCCGCTTCCCGGCTTTGGACGCGGCTTCGTCGTCGAGGCCCCGATCACGTGGGCCACACCCCCTCCCGCTGGACCAATCCCAGCCCGGCAGGGGGATGACGCGGCCGGGACTCCGGGCTGCGGCGGTGATCTTCTCTCGGCAATAAGAGGGGTAGGCTCCCTCGTTACAGTGGATGTACGGCGGGGTGGGCACCCGCCGTAAAATAAACAAATAAGCGGGGTGGGCACCCGCCAACGAGCAAGGCAAGGTCCCTGGCAGGGTGGGCACCTGCCAGGGGATTTCAGGATTGGCACCGCACAGGGGAAATGCCGGGTGGGCACCGGCTTGCAGCAATAAAGCGCTCCTGGCGCTAGGACAAATAAAAGCGCTTCCAAGCGCTAAAGGAGAATAAAAGCGCTTCCAAGCGCTTAGGCCTAACAAGCACCACAAAGTCCAGCAAAGTTCTTCCCTGCAGGCAGCAGGGCAGGGGTGGGGGGCAAGGCTGGACCCAGAGCCAGCTCACTGGGCCTCCAGGCAGGGAGGTAGTCCAGGTGGCGGTCCTCTGGTCCAGCAGCAGCAGCAGCCCCCCTCAGGTAAGATCCTGGCAGAGAACAGTTTCTGTGGGGACACAGCCCCATTTTTATACAGGCAAACCCTTTGTTCTGGGTTCAGGGTGAGGGGGAAAACCAGTCGCAGCTGGTTGGGGAGCACCCTTGATGTGCTCAGCCCCTCACTCTATTCACTGGCAGGGCTAGGGTCGTCAGTCGCACCACAGGGGGCGGGGCCAGCATTGTGTGTGGAAAACCCTGTCCTATTCAGGACCCAGGTGTACTCCTCCCACCCATCTAGCTGCTGATCTCCCCATTCACCACTGGGTGACTCATCCTGACTCTGGGGAATCCCTAGCCCGTCACATGACACGACCACATGGTGGCGCTGCTCATCTAATTTAGATAGGTGCAGAACAACGGTAGTTTAAGCATCCAATATACATTAAAAATGCTAATACCTGCCTCCCCAGCCATTGCTTTAGCTTTGGGGATCTGGAATAATCTGAACTGATGCATTTACATGCGAGAGAGATGGATAGTAGTTGTTTTGGCAGCGATGAAAAGGGAGATGGGTGGTGCAAGCAGCAGTGGCCTCCTGGTTGGAGCCCTGGCACTTAATATTTTACAAATCAAGCACTGGCTGGCTCGGGTTCAACTTTTGGTCATGGAGAATTAGTATCTTGGGATGTCCGTCAGCAGTCAGTGGTGAATCAAGGAATGTGGCTAATGACTTACAGAGTGGGCTACTTCAGTTTTGATGAACTGATGCTGGTTCCAAGGGGTCAACAACTTGCGGGATACCCGCTTGGGATGTTCTAACATGCTCTCCCAGGCCTTGTTGGTATGTACTATGTCTGCGTCCTCTGCCCATTGAGTTCTGAAGTCAAGTAGTGCAATAGCTGCATGCGCCCTGATACCTGTATATAGCCATTTGACTAGGTGGCCCCCTACCTATGTAGTATGATAAATGGACCAGGTCATGTTGTGGAGGTTCTCTGCGTTGAGGTGCACATGTCTTCCTGATATAGTGAGACACTGCCGCATGAACCAGATATAGGCGGTCTGGCGCTCCAATGGCCTGTACGAATGTGGCATCGTCCAGGATACTGCCGTCACCGAAGAGCGACCCGACACCCTCCCTGCCAGTCTCTGTACAGACATGTAGCCTGGCCCTCGTGAGCCAACCCCCAGGGGTTGGATGCCCACTAATGGGATATTGCTCTCGTAGGGGGTTGCACCTAAAGTGTATTGCAGGGCCTTGCGCCAACATTGAAGTGCTGTCTTAAGCAGCGGAGGCCCGTCCAGAGTGATTTTGGCTTGTGGCAGGAGTAGAGAATGTAGCGCTCCCCTATCCAGGTCCCATTGCGTATAACCTATTTCTTGCAGGTTCCCCTCCACCGTCCAGTAAGACAGCCATTGGAGTTGGAATGCATAATAATAGGCCCTGAAATCGGGAACCCCTAGACCACCCCTGTGGGTCTCCAGTTGTAGTCTCCGGAGCCTTATTCTCCGACGGCCTTTACCCCAGATGAGTTCAGTGAGAATAGTGTTACGGGTGCAGAAGATTGCCTGCGGTACCACCAATGGCAGATTCACAAAAAAATATAATAGACGGGGAAGCACCACCATCTTGGAGATGGCAATCCTCCCCATTACTGAAAGCGGCAGGGAAATCCAAAAGGCCTCACTCGAGCGTACCGCAGTGATAGCCTTCAGCAGATTGCCCTCCAGTTGATCCGCCTGTGCCCTGTACACTTAGATGCCTAAATATTTAAATGTAGTGTGTGCTCCAGGCAAAGTGTAATTACCAAAACAAATCTCATTTGGGTGAGGCCCATCCTGGAAGTAAAAGGCGTTCGACTTCCTTGGGTTGATAGCGAGGCCCAAAATCTTTTAAAATTTGGAAAATATAGCGGGGAGGGGTACAGCTCCAGTATTCAAATCGCGTAGGTAAAGGTATTGTCTGCATATATTGAAATTAGGTGGGCATTTCCACCAATTGGAATCCCTAACTGTTCATCAGACCACCTCAAGGCTATCGCCAGGGGTTCCAGCGTGAGCACAATCAACAGAGGGGACAAAGGACACCCCTGTTGTGTGCTCCTGTGTATAGTGTACGCACATGAGATATGGCGACCGGTCCTGGCTCTAGGGGTGGGGGAGGTGTATAACAGGCGTACCCAGTTGAGATACGCATCGGGGAGACCAAAGCGTTGTAGGGCAGCAAACATATAGTCCCATGTTATGGAGTCAAAGGCCTGGCGTAAGTCCAGTGCCAGACAACCCGCTTCTTGGTATTCCGCGGGGGTTGCCGTCATAATATAATGTAAGCGTCTGCTTAAGGAGTGATACAACCAGTGCTTGCATGGTGGAACGTGGTAAATGACTGATATATGCCCTGTATACTTCTTCCAATATAGGGACCAGAATGTCCGAATATGTTTTGAAGAATTCAATAGGTAGGCCATCTAGGCCACGCGCTTTGTTATGGTTAATGCCCTTGATCGCAGCTCGGATTTCATGTTGAGTGATAGGGCCAGATAGTGTCTTCTGTGTGCCTGCTGGTAGAGAGGGAAGTGGTAAATCTTGGAAGAATTCTTCCATTAATGTGTCAGTGTTGTGTACTGGGGCGGCATAGAGTGTGGTAAAATAATTGCAAAAGGCCTAGTTAATCTCGAGTTGTGTCTGGATTAGTCCCTTGTTCGGTACGTGGATGTGGGCTATGATTGGTGGTTCTGGTCTGTCCTGCACTATGTGGGCTAGTAGTGAACCGGATTTGTCTGCCTCAGTGTGTTTCCGTTGTGTGAATGCCCTGTAATCAATAACTCGAAGGGATTCCGGAGTGTCAGCGTGGCAAATGCGGGCTTCTTGTAGGGATTTCCATTTTTCTGGGTCTGGCACCGCCACCAGTTCCAAGGCGGTCATTTGGTTTTCTATACTAACCAGGCCTTGGTGTACCTCTTGCCTGGTCCCCACTACCTGAACCCTTCACCACCACCTTGAATGCGTCCCAATCTAGGAGGTTGAAGGAGGCTGTATTCCAGTTTTCAGACACGTAATTTGTAAGGGTAGCGGAGAGTGCGGTGCGGAACGGGGCATCCGCCAATATCTGGGGCCACATTCTCCAGGTGGGCACCGGGGTCGGCACTCTTCCCCAAGTAAGTGTGAGTTCTAGTGGACTGTGGTCAGAGAAGGTCTTTGCTAGGTACGTGGAGTGGCTAATATGTGTAGCGATGGTGTGGGAGCATAAAAAACGATCTATCCTGGTGTGGAGGAGATGGACCGGGGAATAAAAGGAATATTCTCTGTGTGTAAGGTGCATCAGTCTCCATACATCAGACAACTCCCATCCATCTAGCCATGTGTTTAGGAGGTTGGTCTGTCGGCAGGCACCAGCACCATGCAATGGGTTGTGGGACCTATCCAAGTCTACCGCCAGCACAGCGTTACAGTCCCCTCCCGGAATCTAGGGGATCGAGTCCCACCCAGCCAGCGCCACACCCAGATGGTGGAAGAATTTGTCTTGTTCGAGGTTAGGTGCATATATACTTCCCAGAACCACAGTCAGTCCATCTAGGGTAACTTTCAACAAAATATATCTACCCTGATCATCTATGCGACTATCTAATACTGTAAATGGGACCCCATGCCGGAGCCAGGTGGTCGCCCCTCTGGCAAAGGCCGAGTAATTAGTGGAGTAAATATGGCCTCTACATTTTTTACGGGTTTTTAAAGCCTCCGAATCAGAAAGGTGGGACTCTTGTAGGAAGACGATATGGGCCTTACGCCTAAGCAAGTGAGCGTGAATTTTATGTCTTTTCTGTACCGCCCCCATCCCCCGTACATTCCAGGTCAGCAGGTTATAGGAGCCTACGGTGGTACAGTTGCTAGGCACAGGTTATTACGGTGCTGGGAGCTCCCTGTAACACGGAGCCCGTTCACTGACACAGACCAGGAGTCCACTTTACCCTTAAAACAAACAATACTTGGCTCAGCCAACAAACTACGCTGGGCCCAACACAATTCCCAACCATACAAATAACAGATAACGGTGCATATGCTTAGTGGGGGGTTTGCGGCCCCCGTCCATTGAGTGAACAGTACAGATGGGGAGTCTCGGTGGCTCAACGGAGCCCGGGGGGTTATAGACATATCTGTGCAAATACAGGTCAATCGCCTTATGTATACGTATCCTGACTTCACCCAGGCGATATCTAGGAGACCGCTGCCAAAGCGGTCCATATCGCATTAGCAGACCAGCAGGGTGCTGCAGAGTGACAGAGTAGGGAGATAACACAATGATTCATCAATATCTAGATCAACGCCCATGATCATAGGATTGTAAAAGGATACTGTAAGCACTGATAGGTCTGCTATGACCCATACCGTGTCCCAACATGGGTTTAGGTATGGAAAAGTAACAATTGTATTCGTTATCCACTAGATCATCCACAGTCTGTGGCATTACTGAGGGAAATAGGGTAATGCTGTGGTCGGAGTCCGAATGAATAGAGATGTCTTCTGAGTCCGACTGGATCATGGCGTGGGTATCCCTGAAGGAGCCGGCCAGGGCCTCCGCCCTGTCCGCCTGCTGTTGGTCTCTGGTCGGGCCAGTGCTGGTGGCGTCCTGCGTGCTCTTGTGGGGCCGATGGGACTCGTGTCTCTGAGTTTTGGCAGGGCCCTGGCTCGCTGGGACTGATAGACCACTCTGGCTCGATTCCAAGTTCATTACTTCCAGCCATTCCTCTGCATCATTCGGGCTATCGAAGAAGTAGGTTTTCCTATGATGAATGATCTTAAGTCTAGCCGGGAAAAGTAGTGCATATTTGAGTCGGGCTGCCCTTAATTTTTTCTTGACTGCTTGAAAGGAGGATCTTTGCATTGCACTAGGTTTATGTAGTCCGCGTACAATGAAATGCGATGGTTTTCATACTGGATCTGCGTTTTTTCCCTGGATTTTTATAAGAGAACATCACAGTCCCTGTAGTTCAGGATTTTAACTATGAGGGGACGTGAGGCGGCTCCCGCCTTCGGCACCCCAGTCGGAATCCGGTGCGCTCTTTCAACACAGAAGTATCGTGAGAGACCCTCCTGTGTCACATATTCATGGAACCAGGTTTCCATAAAGTCCGCAGCCTTGGTGCCTTCGCTGCGCTCCGGAAGGCTGATGACACGTATGTTATTACGCCTATTTCTGCCTTCCACATCCTCCACCCTGTTTTGGAGGCCACTGACCTGCTGTTGTAGTTGCTCTATGTGTGTGGCATTTTCAGTGACTTGGGGTTTCAAAGTTGTTAGAGTTCTGTCATGCTTGTGAACCGTCCCGGCCAGCTTCCCATGATCCGATCTGAGCAGGGTAAGACCTGTCGTAAGAGTCCCGATTTGCTGTTCGATTGCTTTTCTGAAGTCCCGGACTTCTTTTAAAGTCAGGTCCAGTTTGTCGTGTGTGTTCTCTGCGGTCTCACAGGAGGAAGTCCCAGGCGATGTAGGCCTGCTGACGATCGTGGACGAGCCTATGCCTCCGCCTGCAGTTAGATGGCCATCCAGTACTTTCCCCTTGGTTCTTCCCATGTTGACTGCCGTCCGGGAATGGGGAGGCCCCACACCCGCTGGGTGCTCGCCAGAGGTATTTCGCCTGTACTCTGTGTGCTCCCTGTAGTTCGCGTCCCAGTATAGCTTCTCCGCTACTCCTCTGGCCCGGGACCAGCTCTGGCAGGTGCGTGAAATCTTAGGAACCCCCACATATAGCAGTGCGTGGGATGCACCAGACGAGGTGGTGCTGCGCCGTAATCAACAGTACCCACTGTAGTCTGTAAGCAGCGCATGATTATTGTGATGGTAGAACTATCACCCGAGGTGGGTCTGTTGGTGCTGCTGCCTCCGCTGGGATGGACTCCAGGGTCCAGCGCAAGTCGCTATGGGCCTGCAGGATGTCCCTCCAATTCATGCACAGTACAGGCTGTCTGGGGAGCCCGCAGCAGTGGAATCGGGCCGTTGTACCTTGGGGGCCAGGTAACGTCCAGGTGAAGCATTTATCCCCGGCCAGAGCCCGGTGAACCGCCCCCCCCCCCCGCCAGAGCCAGCAGAGGCATCCGCACCACCGCTCCAAAAAAGGGGGGGTGAAAAATCCCAAGGCGGAGTCGCAGACGCCACTACAGTGGTAGTGGTGTGCTTGTTCGGATACCACGTTTCAGACGCCTGTGCAGGAATGTCTGCCACACGTGCCTCCCTCCAGAAGGCGCCGGTGCGGGGGTGAGAAGGGGAGCTCCCACAGCAGCCATTCAGCACTCACCGCTCGGTTGTGATTCCGTATGGGTACTTCAGCAGATATGGTCTGTTGATTTCAAGCCTCCGGGCCCGCAGCCCCACACAGGACGTGGGAGGCAGCAGCGCTCCATGAGCACCCGGGGCTCACACTTGATCCGCAGAGTGGAGGACACGATCACCGGGACGCAGGCAGGAAACTTGGAGTCCCAGCCGCTGCAGCGCATCACAGGTAGGCCGCACCGCCCGCGGCCACGGACGGGCTCCACAGCTGCCGCGTCACTGCAAGTCTCCGGTCCGGACTCGGCCGCTCACCACCTCGGACCGTCAGTGATGTGCTGGTAAGTGCTGGCAGCGATCATAGTGACATTTCATGCGATGAATCAGGATTTTCCACCCGGCGACTCCGGAGCCTCCGTAAGACACGTCTGCCATCTTAGGCGGCTAGCCACACCCCCGACTTCCTTATATTGTTAAGGGAAGTGGGGGCTTTGCCATTGGTTTAAATTGCAAAGTCAAACTAGCAGTTTTGAAACTGCTCTTCCAGGCTGCAGCGGCAGGCTGAGAGACATTCTTTACTGTGTCACACGTAGGGTTGCACCATCAGTGCTGCAGCCCTGAGTGGACGCTCTAACTTACATGCCCTGGGTACCATTGGTTCCATACACTACGGACTTATAAGTAAGTCAACGTATGCCAATTGGGGGTGGCCAATTTGACATACATTTTGTAATGGCTTAAAACACTGGCACTGATGCCTAGTTTGCAGGCCTCCGTGCACTCTCAGAGTCGAAAAACCAGAAGCGAGTAGTCCAAAAGGGGGCAAAAAGTGGAGGGAAAACCTGCAAAAAGCCTGTTCCCTCACAGTAGGTTATAGCCCCCCCTCGATAATTACCACCACTGCATGGGAAGGATGAGGTGTTACAGAGCAGTGCTGTGTCTTGGGAACCCTTCCCTAGCAGGTTGATGCTGCTTGTGAGATTTACTTTTTCTGAACAACAATTAAAAGTAGGTGAATTAATTTAATGTTATCTATTTATTCAATGTCTTGACATAACCAAATGACTGATGTGGGGTTTATGCCTTTGAGACAATGGAAATTGCATTTTCTCTCATTATGCTTCTCTCCTGCAAGTCAATCAACCCTACATTCTATGGAACCCCATTGGAAGAACAACTGTACTGCACCAAAAGTAAGCTTTCAACATAATTCCTGGTACCACCATCCCCACAAAACTGCTTCAAACCATCCAGCAGGGTATGTGTTTCCCACCCTGAGACATATCCAGCTCAAGCTAAACTCACATATTTCACTCAACTGCAAGCACAACCATGCATATGGCATGTCTCATATTCAGGTAGTTGCTATCTTGTGTTGTGTTTTATGTGTCTAAGTATAAATTAACGCTGCTCAGAATGTCATTTTCCAAATACTGTAGAACTACTCCCTATATCCCAGAAAATTACTTCTGCTGGCAAGCCTGCCTTCTGTCCTTTTTAGTTGGGCACACCACATTGCTTGTTGGCAATCTCAGATTCACACACTCAACAAGATTGGCTAAGATACGCCCCTGATGACAATATTTATTATTACAAAAGTGAGAGCGTTAAAAATAATTTAGGTGCTTTCTGGTGGGACTCTGGGAGCTTATAGAAGAGAGGTGTCTTCTCATAGGACTGCTAGTAGCACCGGCAAAACAATAAGGGTGCCAATTCCGATCCGGTAAAAAAATTCCCCGTCCGACTCGTATCCGGATTTTTTTCCGTCCGAATCGGCAAAGTAGCGTACAAACTGCCAAGTACGATTCGAACGGAAAAAAGTCCATACGAATCGCATTGGGAAGATTTCCCCACACGTCCTCGGGTCGGGAAAAGTCACCGACACATCCCCGGTCGAAAAACCCACCGTGCGGAAAAATAAAGTCCGACAGCGCAAGTACGATCCCTCCCGTCCTCCCCATTTCACAACCGTACGCAAAAAACACCGTCCGAACCGAACTCCCATAGCAACCATGGAGACATGTGCCCGCATACGCGCCGAACACCCCACCACCCCCCCGCCCGCGTATGCACGCACCGAACCCCCACCCCAGCAGTGCATGTACGCCCCGAACCCCCACCTGTGTATGTACGCCCCGAACCCCCACCCGTGTATGTACGGACCGTACCCACACCCGTGGAAGTACGGCCCGTACCCCCACCCCAGCAGTGTATGTACGCCCCGAACCCCCACCCCAGCAGTGTATGTACGCCCCGAACTCCCACCCGTGTATGTACGCACCGAACCCCCACCCGTGTATGTACGCACTGAACCCCCACCCCAGCAGTGTATGTACGCACCGAACCACCACCCGTGTATGTACGCACCGAACCCCCCAGCCGTGTATGTACGCCCCGAACCCCCCCAGCCGTGTATGTACGCACCGAACCCCCACCCATGTATGTACGCACGAACCCCCACCCCAGCAGTGTATGTACGCACCGAACCACCACCCGTGTATGTACGCCCCGAACCCCCACCCCAGCCGTGTATATACGCCCCGAACCCCCACCCGTGTATGTACGCACCTAACCCCCACCTGTGTATGTACGCACCGAACCCCCACCCCAGCAGTGTATGTATGCACCGAACCACCACCCGTGTATGTACGCACCGAACCCCCACCCCACCCGTGTATGTACGCACCCAACCACCACCCGTGTATGTACGCACCTAACCCCCCCACCCGTCTATGTACGCACCGAACCCCCACCCGTGTATGTACGCACCGAACCCCCACCCCAGCAGTGTATGTACGCACCGAACCACCACCCGTGTATGTACGCACCGAACCCCCCCCGCCGTGTATGTACGCACCGAACCCCCACCCGTGTATGTACGCACCGAACCCCCACCCGTGTATGTACGCACCGAACCCCCACCCCAGCAGTGTATGTACGCACCCAACCCCCACCCGTGTATGTACGCACCTAACCCCCCCAGCCGTGTATGTATGCACCGAACCCCCACCCCAGCAGTGTATGTACGCACCGAACCACCACCCGTGTATGTACGCACCGAACCCCCACCCCACCCGTGTATGTACGCACCCAACCACCACCCGTGTATGTACGCACCTAACCCCCCACCCGTGTATGTACGCACCGAACCCCCCCACCCGTGTATGTACGCACCGAACCCCCACCCCAGCAGTGTATGTACGCACCGAACCACCACCCGTGTATGTACGCACCAAACCCCCCCCACCCGTGTATGTACGCACCAAACCCCCACCCGTGTATGTACGCACCTAACCCCCAGCCGTGTATGTACGCACCTAACCCCCAGCCGTGTATGTATGCAATGAACCACCACCCGTGGAAGTACGGCCGTACCCACACCCCACCAGGGAATGTACGGACCGTACCCCCACCAGTGCATGTACGGACCGTACTGACGCCAAAAACACACGTACTGAACCAGGACAAACCATATTTACACAAGGAGAGTCAATTAGAGTTTCCCCACACCACCAAACATGCCCAACAACCCCACAAACATCACATACACTGACCTGCAACTGCCAAACTGCCAAACAGAGGCCCAAAACTCAATCACTCCTCATAACACACCCACACAAATTTCAAACACAGCCACACCCACAAATGGACCAATAAAAATGGACCACACACACAAACCATGAGCCTTTGCAACAGACCCACTGCTGCCAGAGCCCACAGACGACCCACACCACCATACTTGAACCTCACACTTGCATACATTCACACAACCACCTACACAAACACCCCCTCATCACATTCACACACACACCTCCACTACCACACCCACACACCTACAACCATCCACACCCACACCCCCACAACCATCCACACCCACACCCCACGCCATGTCCACCACCAAGAATCCAAAGTTCACAAAGGAGGAGCTGGAGATCCTTGTCGACGAAATCCTCAGAGTCGAGCCACGCTCTTTGGAACATTGGTCAGACAGACCAGCATATCCGAAAAAACGGCCATGTGGCAGAGGATTGTCGATTCTGTGAATGCTGTTGGGACCACCAGAAGGACCAGGCACGAGTGCCAATCCAGGTGGTACGATCTGCGGAGGACGGTCAAGAGGAAGATGACTGACAATCACAACCAGGGGAACATCACTGGAGGAGGGCCGCCCCCCAGACCGGTACAATACCATCCCTGGGAGGAGAAGGTGATGTCCACGCTGGCGGTGGAGGGACTACACGGACTACCAGGACTCCCAGACCCTGGTGAGTACACAAACAACTCACCTCACATGGGGGGGATGCCATACACAATCAATCATGCATGCCACCCCCCCCAAGCCACCACCGGACACAACAACACTCCACAAACACACACATGCCACTAGCGCCTCCATGCCCCATGCATCAATCAGGGCCATGCCAAGTCACAGGCCACACAAAACACCAACACAACACAGGATGTGGCCGATGCTGGGAGTGGGGGCATCAAAACTAACATTGAGCAACTCACAAGCACACAACAAAGCCCTCAGCCCATATTGCCCAGGGCACAGCCATACAAACTGTGTGTACCCACACAGTACTGTCTTGCCTGCAAATGGTGGCTGCCATGCAGGATGACATGGGTCTGAAGGCACAATTTGCACATAACAGCAGACAATGAAGATGCATCGCTCTGATAGAGTCTCAGCACACACCGCCACAGCAGCAGCCTACACTCAGACACACTGCCCAATGGGTGCCCGGAGAACAGGAACTAACTCACATGAACAAGCCAATGGCCATTCAAAGACCAGCTAACTGTGTGTGCCCAGGAAGCTGGCCTGAGGTGACAGAGGGTGACAAATAGAGGGAGGGAGAGGGGGAATGAGAGGGAAGGAGACAGAGGGGGACACAGGGAGACAGACAGAGGGAGGGAGTAGGGTGACAGAGGGAGACCGACAGAGGGAGGAGGGTGACAGAGGGAGGGAGGAAGGGAGACACAGGGAGACTAAATCACCCTTGGGTGGTGTGGCCATGTCCACTCGTCAGCCGGTGGACTGTGTGCATGCAGACAAGGTCTGGCAGTGCCTCAACCCCCCCCTACCGTAGATGAAGACCGGTCCATGTGTCAATCTGTGCACGAGTCCATCCGTGCTGCAGGCACAGACCTAACCACACACCCAGTATACCCACCCACTGTGTCGGTAAGAACCCTGTCACAAATGCTTCAGTCACCTACCTGCAACATCAAATTGCCTTGGCAAAACACCATTTGGCCACGTACAGTGCAACACGTAAGGCGCCTCTGCATGGCTCGCTACGCCCGCACACCACACTGCTGACTGTGTACCCAAATAGATGCATCAACTAAGATTGTGTCACACATGCGTAAAGCCCTGACAGCTGTGGCCAAGGGACATACCCATGCACAAGTGCACTGTGAGAGGAATGCAAGACAGATCCAACTACCCAGAGGAAGAGTGCCAAATCAGAAATGCATGAAACATGGATGCCACATGTAACACTGTTAACATTGGCTCTCTCACACACAGGTCAACGTCGACGATCACCCCCCAACACTGGGGGGGAAGTCTCACAGGACCAGGCTCCGCGGGATGAGGACCCCACCGCCAGCGACGACTCTCACCACTCCGTGGATGACCCAGACCAACCTGGCCCCTCTGGTGTCCAACCACCTGCAGCACCTGCGTCAGGTACAACTGTGCCAACCACCACCCCCATTCCTGCCACATCCCAGGAGACGTCCAGGAGCCCTGCCCGCACACAACTACCCAGCCAGTCTGCCCAGGAGGGACACGGTCCTCCGGGCACCCAGGAGGAGGCAGGCGGCAACGCAGATGCCATCCCTCAGGGGTCCCGGAGACCCGATGCGCCCACAACGGCAGGCCAGGTGCACGTGGGCAGGGGTGGCGGGAGTGGAGGACGGCGGAGGCGCGAACCTGACCAGGGAGCTCAGGACCCGGTAGTGTCCCAGGTCAGCAACATCCTGGATACATACCGGCGTGACACCAGGGGCATGGACCAGATTGCGTCCACCCTCAATGACATCAAGGGGACCCTCGAGGAGATGAAGACCCTGCAGGCCCAGCAACATGCCTGTCAACTGCAACACCAAGGAAGGATGGAGGATAGACAGGCTGAGCTTGTGGCGGTGCAAACCCAAATGACTGGTGTACTCCGTCGGATTGCCGACAACATGGGCAACCCTCCCTGTGGCACCAGGCGAAGGCCATTACCAGACACAGGGAGGGATCAGGAGGAGGAGGATTCATCCGACGGAGCGTCACAGACATCGTCACGGCCTGCTTCCGAGGGTCCCCGCAGGAAGGTGGGTCGTCCACGAAAAAGACTGTGAGAGTCAGCAGAACATCACCATCTCCCAGGTCACCTGGCCTGGCACCGGGCCCTCTGGCCCAATAGCAGCACATGACATTCTCTGCCACATGGACTTGCTGGTCACTGTCTGACCTATGTTGACGAAGACTGTGGCATGGACTCTGACATTTTGCTACGGCAAGGATACCAACTCCCCCAGTGAACTTTGGATTCTACACTCCCGCTGTGCACCTCTTGTCATCCCCACAAACCCGTACCCCACCACAAATAAATTAATCACACTTACAAGATGATGCCGTGATTCTGCATTATTACAAAACATGTGTGTGTCATAAAGTCAAAGCAGGCCTGATCTCAGAATTAACTCCAACCATCCAAACCGTGGGGTCTCAGTCTTGCCCAGGACACACATGGGTCCCAATGTATCATCTGATACAGACATGGAGTACCATACTCACCTGTGCTGGGCCCAACCAGCTGAGTGGTTCCCGCACAACTGTGGCTACAGACACATTCAGGGGAGCAACAGTCATGCGCAGAGGTCAGGGATCATGTGGAGTGACCTGGCTTGCCGCTCCCAGGTATGTCTAGACATGTGTCCCTACCATGTCCTGCATGCTTGCGTCAGGCGGATGTTGAGAATGGTGGCTAGGCCAAGGTTGGATGCATGGAGATGCCAGAATGCAGTTTTGGATCACAGTGCCACATGGTTGTGTTGGGGTTGTGGGCTGCATCATGAGTGTGGGCGTGGATCGAGAAGGTCATCCTGCAGCTGGCTGTGAATCATTCCCCCATCCCGTTTGGACGTTGATGTGGCCTGGTTGCCCGATGCAGTAGCAGAGCTGTGCAGATGCACTCCGGATATGGACAAGTATCATGGGAGTCGTAAGGCACATGTCCGTAGACTGCAGGGTAGGATTCGACACGGATGTTGTAGTTGCCCTGGGGGATGGTCTCTCTTGCCTTGAGGTGGATGGAACTGTGCATCTTGTGCATAATACAGTTTCCACTCCCTGACAAACCGCTAGCATCTTGTCACTCTACACATAGACACATATGCACCACCTCTGAAAACTATGCCAGACATGCCGCACGCACAGTGGCAACAGGCCACCATTGACAGGGAAGAGGCACCTTGGAGACAGAGGGACAAATTTATTAGTCATGTGTGTTGGAATGACAATGATACTCTGTCAACACATACACAGGTCATGTGGATGAACATGTGGGAGCAACACTGGCACCCCCCATTGCAACACAGATGCTGGTATTCCATTGAACTGGCACACAAGTGACGGATAACAGCTAAACACCCCCTGCTGCCACGGAGAGGCTGCTATACACCATTGAGGCCCTGATGGGGCAATCACACACCATGTCAACCCGGTGCAACCTGTATGTTTCCGAGGCCAGTGTTACACACATTGATGGCCTCATCACAATCCCCAATCCCCTGACACATGACAGTCACCAAGTCTGACCATGGCTCCAGGTGAAGCCTGCCCCATGTCATGTTCCCCATGTAGGATCCACATGTATGCAAATTGACCACACATGAACCGGAGAAGTGCACACAGACTACAAACAATTTACACACCCAAAACGCCGTGAGGCATCCCTTACCCTAAGGAGATTTCCAAACTTGCCCGTGCATGTGACGCAGAATCAGCACATGTTGCTGTGTTCATGAGGAGTAGCAGGAGCACAACAATGCCACCAGCAGACAGCATGCCCATGGACCTGTGGAAGAGAGACACACAAGGAGTCAGCCCAAAGGAGCACATCCGCAAGCCTGTACTCAACACGTATCATGTTGTCAACATGACAGGTGACAATGATGACTCTGACAACATCCTTCCATTGCGCCATCACTCGAGTGACACTTCAATACACACCACTGACTCACTTGGCAGACATGCAGATGGACACACACATTGCAACACATGCCACACACGGCCCAATGCGTGCACACTCAGACACTGGAACTCACCACTAAGCAAAGAAGTTGCGTATGAGCCGACTCCGCATGTCCTCTACAGCCTCCTCCTCCTCCACATCACTTGCCCCGTCACCAAGGCCTTCATCCTCCACGGGTGGATGGTCCTGGTCATCTTGATCCAGTATGAGTGGAACAGCTTCCTCCACTGCCATGTTGTGCAGCATGCAGCAGACGATGATGATCTTGCACACCTTCACCGGGGCATATGGGAGTGCTCCGCCGGTCTTGTGGAGGCACCGGAATCGGCTCTTCAGAAGTCCAAACGTCCTCTCAATGACTCTCCTGGTCCGCCCATGGGCGTTGTTGTAGCGGTGCTCGGCAGCCGTGCTGGGGTTGCGGACAGGCGTCATCAGCCATGGCATGTTGGGATAGCCAGCGTCCCCTACAAGGAAACATCATGGACAGAAGTGTGTCAGCACAGGCAGTGAGATTGGAAGATGACGCCAAACACTGAACTGCCAGAGTCTACCCACCAACAATACATGCTCGCTCGTTCCGCAGCTGCAGCATCATTTCAGGCAGCCTGCTACGCCTCATGATGAAGGCATCGTGTGCTGATCCTGGAAAGCGAACACAGACATGTGAAATCACCATGTTGGACAGACACACCACAAGGGCATTAATGGAGTGATAATGTTTGCGATTCCTATACACCACCTCCTGTGCCTGTGGTGGTACCAACGCAACATGTGTCCCATCTATGGACCCAATGACATGGGGCATCCCTCCCAGGGCATAGAACTCACGCTTGACATCTGTCAACTGCTCACGAATTGGGAAATTTATGTACTCATCCAGGTGAACCAACATGGCCTCTAAGAAATCATGCAGAACACAGCTGAACATCGTCTGGGACATGCCCCCGACGTCAGCAATGGTATGTTGGAACGTACCCGTGGCAAGGAAATGTAGGGCTACCATCACCTTCAACTTGGGTGTCAGTGCACTGGGATACCTGTGGCGCGGGAGGAGTTGTGCTTCCAGCCGGCCAGTCAACTCATCAATCAACCGTTGGCTGAATCTGTAGCGGCGTATACAGTCCCGTTCATGCAGGGCAGCCATGTCTGGCATACGTCGAGGGAGAGGCGGAGCCCTGCAGTGAAATGGAAGGAACACCGAAGAGTGAGCACTGTACAACGACATTGTCAATGCACTGAGCACATGTTACACAGCCAATACACAAATGCCACATTCTGAGTCAGGTCTGTGCCACATTTCCTGGACACGTACGCCAGTCAGGTGACACTCCTACCAAGAGACAGCCACTAACGGAGTGGGGCAAGCTCACGATGACATGGCATGAGACTAGCTGTGGGCCAGTGTAAGTGAACATGCACACGCATCACAGGATTCACAGACATCCACACATGTGCAGAAGTAGTATGCGTATGGTACAGACAGGTTGGTGGATGCGATATGCACTGGTCACATGTCATAGGAAAAGGACAGGCCACACACATTGCCTTGGAGGAGTACATGTCGAGACAGAACATACATAGAGAGCATGTGGATATGTACTTGTTTCGATACTCCGTGTAGTTGCATACATACACACCTCATGGCAGATCACATATGTGGGCTGGTGTGCGGAACAGTGTGCCATGGCCATCTACACACAGACACATGTTGGCAGCAGCAACTGCTGATGCATTGGACCACACACCTACAGCAAAATCAGGGAAACACATGCCACACACATGACATGGTTGCAGCGTGCAACGCAGCCATACACATGTCATGTGTAATATTCCGTGTACCTGGCATCATGGGACATGCAAGTGACTCATGGCTCCACTAGTGTGTACGACATGCACACATGTCAAAGGAGTGCAGGGGATGTGTGGTACAATGCGCACCATCACACACGACATGTGTACACAGCTCATCGTACATATGCTTTGCCCACACCTCAGGGGTAAAGTGCCACATCACATCCTGACACACCTGTGTCACACACATGTGGTATTGCACAGACAATGCATTGGTGTCCACCCTTGGCAAAATCTGACCGCTCCATTCCTGTCTGTGTGCCGCCTGTCACCACTGACAGGTGTGAAACGCACCGTACATACGCTCTGAGTGCGTGTATAGGGTCCCTGGGCCAATATGGGCGCTGGCGTATGCGTACGCCACAGTAGTACGGACTGTACACGCGCTTGTACGGTCCGGATCACAATATGGGCGCTGGCGTATGCGTACGCCACAGTAGTACGGACCGTACAAGCGCTTGTACGGTCCGTACTACTGTGGCGTACGCATACGCCAGCGCCCATGTTGTGATCCAGACCGTACAAGCGCTTGTACGGTCCGTACTACTGTGGCGTACGCATACGCCAGCGCCCATGTTGTGATCCGGACCGTACAAGCGCGTGTACAGTCCGTACTACTGTGGCGTACGCATACGCCAGCGCCCATGTTGTGATCCGGACCGTACAAGCGCTTGTACGGTCCGTACTACTGTGGCGTACGCATACACCAGCGCCCATGTTGTGATCCGGACCGTACAAGCGCTTGTACGGTCCGTACTACTGTGGCGTACGCATACGCCAGCGCCCATGTTGTGATCCGGACCGTACAAGCGCGTGTACAGTCCGTACTACTGTGGCGTACGCATACGCCAGCGCCCATATTGTGATCCGGACCGTACAAGCGCGTGTACGGTCCGTATCACTGCTTGTGGGGTGCCCTAGGGCGTGGAACGCACCGTACCTGTGTGTAAATGTATGAAAACACATAGGGGACACATGAGGGACAAGTATAAGGGCCTAAATGCATGATGGTTGCCATGGAGACTGAGTTAGATTTTTGAATTTGAGCACCAGGTGCCCAGCAGAAGTCAGTTTGAAAGAATCTACATTGTTGCAAAGTGGATGTTGACTTGACATCATCATCAAAACTGAAACCATGCAAAGCCACACACTGGGGTAGGTTTGAAGGGATTGGATGAAACGTAGGATGCAAATGTGACTGACCAATCAATCTGTACTCCTGTACATGAACAGGCCAGCCAGGCATATATAAGGCAGCCAGGTCCCATGAGAGAGCACTTGCCTGCACATCCATTCATCCATGACCACTGCTGCTGATAGTGATTCCTCTGGCACCATGTCCAGGACTGTGGAGAGGTCACAGCCATTCACCCAGGAGGAGAACCTTGCCCTGATAGATGTGATCCTCCCACAGTTCCAGAGCCTGTATGGTCGACCAGGGGTTCAGGTGAGTGCAGACTCCACTAGCTTAGACTGTGCCCCTTTTGTGTGACAGTGACTTCTGGCATTGTGTCCATGTGTGACAGACATGCACTGTTGTTTAGAGTGGGTCCCAGGGTGTGGAAGGCCTCATGTCACCCATGCAGAGCATGCTGTGTTTCCTGTGTGCACTCCTCACTTGCATAGTGCCTACTGTGACAATGAATGCATGGTGCATGCCACAGTCTGCCTGCATACTCCTCCTGGGGATGTTGTTTCCACAGTCCTGATGTGATCCTGTGTTCCCCCCAGTGTGACAGGTGACAGTACCCATGGATGTGTGTTTGTTCAGTGTACCTGTGCTGTGAGTGTCCAAAGGCCGTGTTCGTCCCCTGCACATTGGTGTGTGTGTAAGTCCCCTGTCATGTGGGTGAGTGCATATGGGGAGTGTTGCACACAAGCAGCATGAGGGATGGATATAGCCTGGCCATCCGATGTGAGCAGGGAGCAGTGCTGTGTGCATGCCGTGCTGAGCCAGCCCCACACCTGTGACACCCCCCGTCTACTGGCACATGGGCAGAGTGAGGTGTGTACCCGCAGTTGGCAATGCCATGTGATTGTCCTGTACCTGTGTGTGTCTGTGTACTCTGCTGAGGTAGCATCAGTGTGCTGGGGCAGGTGACTGCTGTGAGGTGCTGTACATAATCCTGGTGTAGCCTGTGAGGCACAGTGTGATCCCTGGTCAGTGAGTGTGTGGTACCCCTCATGCCACCCGTGTACTTTGGCACGTAGTGCATTTGGCCTTCCACAGTGGATAATGTCCCTATGACAAAGGTGCAATGAGTTGCATGCATACCATGGCCTGTTCATAAAGAGGATTGTTCTATATGTGTGTCTCTGTGTCTTTTCTCATGTGGATTAATGTATTCTCACTTTTGCATCCTCACAGGTAGGCGCCATTGCGCCATTGCCAAGGGGGAGATCTGGAGGGAAGCCGTCAGTGCCGTGAGGGGTACAGAGGGTCGGAGGCGGAGCCTGTCTCAGGTGAGGAAACGCTGGCAGGACATCCGGTGCTGGACGAGGAGGATTGCACGGGTCCTGCTGGGGGACTCACCTGAAAGCCGTAAGAACCGTGGGCGCCGTCGTCTGACCCACATCCAGAAGCGTGTGCTGGCGGTGGTCTTCCCCGATATGGACAGGCGCCTACAGGAGAAGCAGCAGCAGGAAGGGAGTAGGTACATGTGTGTCAGTTGTGTGTCCCCAGCCAATGTAAGTGCGCAGTTGCATGGATACACTGCCAGGGTTTGATTGTGCAGTGCGTCAACTTGACCCCAAAGTAGCCCGGTGCTGTTCTCACTCCCTCCCTTCCCCTCCTTGCCATGTGTTCCCTGGTCTGTGTGTAGCCACTCTTGCACAAGGTTATTTAGGCAGGCAGTTTATGCTGGTGCCCAATGCTAGCAGCATCATGTGTGGGGGTGATGTGTCACAGGTCTGGGGACCTTGCGTGTGCCATGGCCAATTTCAGTCATTGTGGGGTCCATGTCACTTGGCAATGATTGTGAATCACGACATAGGGGTGTGTCTCCAAAGTGTACAGCCTTCCAGCATGCATGTCCAATTGTGTGCCCTCTGACATGATGTGCCTGAGTGGGAGGCCTGCTAAGTGCAGGGACGGTTGCTTAATTTGCAGTCATGTCCATCCTGGACCATGGAGGAGTGTGGGCACTACTGTGCCCTGGGGCACCTCTTCCTAGGTATCATGTGCGTCATCCAACAATATGGACATTCACTGTGTCTTCGCCAGGGGTTGGGTAGGGTGGCATTGTACCCTGGGCTCAACTGTTATGACCTACAGGTTGCTACATGTGTCCACTGTACAGGGGGACCCATTTTGCTTGTGCATACTTACAGTGGGCATTACCTCTGTGTGTTGTTAAGACAATCTGATGATTTTTGCTTGTCAATGATGTGTGGACAGGCGCACCAGGGGCAGTGTGTGTACAGTCATGAATTAGTGGAGGCCATGTGTTTTCATCCCAGAGTAAGAGGTGTACATACTTTCTCCGTCTCAATGAGATTGTCTCAGGTGTGGGTGGTTTGTGCGTACAAGGCCTACATGTCAAAAGCTCCATCCTCCTTGCTGGGTTTGGCCTGTGTGTGATGTTTGACTGGACATACGCTCAAGGTGCAGTGACCCAGTCATGTTTGGCATGGTTTCATGTATTGCCTTTGCAGCATGTGCCAAGAGTAAATGGATATGATTCCTGCTCATCCCTTTTTGACGACGCAGTGTGGTGCAGATGCTGTGCACATTTGTCCCCAGAGGCTGGCTCCTCTGTAAAATTTGAAGTGAAGTGATTTGCTGTTGTGTCATGCTCTCCATTGTTTCTCAGTGGCATGGTGGGTCGACAAACTGTGTGTTCCATGGCCTACATGTGTACATTGTTTTGTAGGTGTAACTCCTGTTGCTTTTCAGGCTATGCAATGTGACCTATGTATATTTGACTCATGTGACATATGTGTACAGGTGTCTGATTATCTCCTGTCTCTTCACCTTGCCCACAGCATCGCCGGGGGACACGGAAGGAGACACTAGCACGGACCGGGAGGAGGGATTGAGCACCAGTGCCAGCAGTGCTGTCCTGTCTGGCACATGGAGTGGCACGGAGGCCGAGGGGAGTGAGGCAGAGGACCTGTTGACTGCCAACACAGACTATGACGCAGACGGGTCCGAGGCTGAGCTCCCAGAGGTGGCGGAGTCTGACCCCCCAGCTGAAGGCAGCCCTCCACATCCCCCCGCCACCTCAGTTTCCATCACCGGCCTCCCACCTGCTCGTGGCCCTTCCCTCCGTGCTCGGTCCCCACATGTCTCCTTCCTGCCAGGCACCGCACCCCCTGCCCCTGTCACCACTGCTGCGGTGAGTGCGGAGTCTGTGGACATCCTGAGGCAGTTGCAGGTTGGTCAGACTGCGATGCTAAATGTCCTCCATGCCCACACCCAGGTGCTGACCCAGATGGAGGCATACATGGAGGGCATGTCGGCTGCGCAGTCTGACCAACGGCAGTTGCTGAGGTCCATAGAATCCACACTGACTGCAGCACTGGATCTCCTGCAGCGCTGCCTACCCCCCCCTACCCCTGCACCATCCCCAATTCCCACTCCCGTGCCTGTCCCACGCACATCCAGACGTCAGCGTGCACGCACCCCAACAGACACAGGCACCACACCACCAGGGAAGTCGAAGCGCACACCTCCTGTCACGCACACACAGGGTGAGGAAGGCACACCCACTGGGTCGGGGGGGAAACGTACAACACGCAGCCACAGTGGGAGTCCGCAGTCCACACAACCCACTACCTCCAAATCCACTCCCCTTAGCTCTCCTGGCCAACAGTCGGTGACAGCATCATCCACTGCAAGTGTGCCCCCCAGCCCCAGGATGACACCACCCCGCAAGCGGTGGAGGCGGGACCCGGCCAGGGGAGTTGAGTCCCTCACCCTGTCCACACCCTCCCCCAGTGGCGCTGCGACCCATCCCTCTGCCCCCCCCCCTCCTTGGGGCCTGTGGTTCGATTGGGTGCGGGGGAGTCGCTGGGGGAACTTGCCGACGTGTGCAGCGCCATTCTGTCCTCCACCTTTGGCGCTGGCACCCCCCCTGTGGCAGAATCATCCCTCCCTGCACCCACAACACCTACCCTTGCCCCTCCTGTCCCTGCGGTGCCTGTTTCCACCCTCCCCCCTGATGCCCCCTCTTCTGTGGATGAAATGGACATGTGAACTGTGCCGGCAAGCTAGGGGACACACGTCCCGATGTGTACCCCCCCCCGGACTTTGCTGCTGGCCTGGCCCATGGCCCTTGTACATAGTGGACATTTTCTCAGAGATATTTTCCTGCTGAATAAAGCATTTTCTTTTGGTTTTGCACACTGATGCTTTCCTGGACTTGCTGTTGGTGCTGGTGCTCCCTGAGTTGGGGTGGTGATAATGTGTTAGGGGTCTGTGAAATGTTGGAGTGTGCTGCTCATGGGGTGTACCCTGCCATCTGCGTGCCATCACAAAGGTCTCTGCCAATGGTATTTGGTCATGTTTGCTCTCACTGTATGGTGACATTGTCCCAAGGTGTGTTCCATCCTCTGTGGAGCAGGCCATTTTCCCTGCAGGGTGTCTCCCAAATGCTGTGCTGTGCTGTGTCTACATTTCCTGGATGTGTGAGGGTTGCCTTTCAATATAGCCATGCTGGCTCAGCGATGGCTCCACCTGCATCTGGGGTATCACCCTTGTTGGTCACTGAACTTGTTGATGGGGTATATTGTCCTATGTCTGGGCACTGCTGGGAGGACTCTGCACCCACCCCTCCTGTGTCTGGGCACTGCTGGGAGGACTCTGCACCCACCCCTCCTGTCTCTGGGCACTGCTGGGAGGACTCTGCACCCACCCCTCCTGTCTCTGGGCACTGCTGGGAGGACTCTGCACCCACCCCTCCTGTCTCTGGGCACTACTGGGAGGACTCTGCACCCACCTCTCCTGTCTCAGGGCACTGCTGGGAGTGATAGGCACCCACCCCTCCTGTCTCTGGGCACTGCTGGGAGTGTTAGGCACCCACCCCTCCTGTCTCTGGGCACTGCTGGGAGTGTTAGGCACCCACCCCTCCTGTCTCTGGGCACTGCTGGGGGGACTCTGCACCCACCCCTCCTGTGTCTGGGCACTGCTGGGAGGACTCTGCACCCACCCCTCCTGTCTCTGGGCACTGCTGGGAGGACTCTGCACCCACCCCTCCTGTCTCTGGGCACTGCTGGGAGGACTCTGCACCCACCCCTCCTGTCTCAGGGCACTGCTGGGAGTGATAGGCACCCACCCCTCCTGTCTCTGGGCACTGCTGGGAGTGTTAGGCACCCACCCCTCCTGTCTCTGGGCACTGCTGGGAGTGTTAGGCACCCACCCCTCCTGTCTCTGGGCACTGCTGGGGGGACTCTGCACCCACCCCTCCTGTGTCTGGGCACTGCTGGGAGGACTCTGCACCCACCCCTCCTGTGTCTGGGCACTGCTGGGAGGACTCTGCACCCACCCCTCCTGTGTCTGGGCACTGCTGGGAGGACTCTGTACCCACCCCTCCTGTGTCTGGGCACTGCTGGGAGGACTCTGCACCCACCCCTCCTGTGTCTGGGCTCTGCTGGGAGGACTCTGCACCCACCCCTCCTGTCTCTGGGCACTGCTGGGAGGACTCTGCACCCACCCCTCCTGTGTCTGGCCACTGCTGGGAGGACTCTACACACACCCCTCCTGTGTCTGGGCACTGCTGGGAGGACTCTGCACACACCCCTCCTGTGTCTGGGCACTGCTGGGAGTGTTAGGCACCCACCCCTCCTGTCTCTGGGCACTGCTGGGGGGACTCTGCACCCACCCCTCCTGTGTCTGGGCACTGCTGGGAGGACTCTGCACCCACCCCTCCTGTGTCTGGGCACTGCTGGGAGGACTCTGCACCCACCCCTCCTGTGTCTGGGCACTGCTTGGAGGACTCTGCACCCACCCCTCCTGTGTCTGGGCACTGCTGGGAGGACTCTGCACCCACCCCTCCTGTCTCTGGGCACTGCTGGGAGGACTCTGCACCCACCCCTCCTGCGTCTGGCCACTGCTGGGAGGACTCTACACACACCCCTCCTGTGTCTGGGCACTGCTGGGAGGACTCTGCACACACCCCTCCTGTGTCTGGGCACTGCTGGGAGGACTCTGCACCCACCCCTCCTATGTCTGGGCACTGCTGGGGGTGTTAGGCACACGCCATTCTTATTGCAGGTTAGGTGCGTACATACACGGGTGGGGGTTCGGGGCGTACATACACTGCTGGGGTGGGGGTTCGGTGCGTACATACACGGGTGGTGGTTCGGGGCGTACATACACGGGTGTTGGTTCGGTGCGTACATACACGGGTGGGGGTTCGGTGCGTACATACACGGGTGGTGGTTCGGGGCGTACATACACGGGTGGTGGTTCGGGGCGTACATACACGGGTGGGGGTTCGGGCGTACATACACTGCTGGGGTGGGGGTTCGGTGCGTACATACACGGGTGGGGGTTCGGGGCGTACATACACTGCTGGGGTGGGGATTCGGTGCGTACATACATGGGTTGGGGTTCGGGGCGTACTTACACGAGTGGGGGTTCGGTGCGTACATACACGGGTGGGGGGTCGGGGCGTACATACACTGCTGGGGTGGGGATTCGGTGCGTACATACACGGGTGGGGGTTCGGGGCGTACTTACACGAGTGGGGGTTCGGTGCGTACATACACGGGTGGGGAGTCGGGGCGTACATACACTGCTGGGGTGGGGGATCGGGGCGTACATACACGGGTGGGGGGTCGGGGCGTACATACACTGCTGGGGTGGGGGATCGGGGCGTACATACACGGGTGGTGGTTCGGTGCGTACATACACGGTTGGGGGTTCGGGGCGTACATACACTGCTGGGGTGGGGGTTCGGTGCGTACATACACGGGTGGGGGTTTGGGGCGTACATACACTGCTGGGGTGGGGATTCGGTGCGTACATACACGGGTGGGGGTTCGGGGCGTACTTACACGAGTGGGGGTTCGGTGCGTACATACACGGGTGGGGGGTCGGGGCGTACATACACTGCTGGGGTGGGGGTTCGGTGCGTACATACACGGGTGGGGGGTCGGGGCGTACATACACTGCTGGGGTGGGGGATCGGGTGTACATACACGGGTGGTGGTTCGGTGCGTACATACACTGCTGGGGTGGGGGTTCGGTGCGTACATACACGGGTGGGGGTTCGGGGCGTACATACACTGCTGAGGTGGGGGTTCGGTGCGTACATACACGGGTGGGGGGTCGGGGCATACATACACTGCTGGGGTGGGGGTTCGGGGCGTACATACACGGGTGGGGGTTCGGTGCATACATACACGAGTGGGGGTACGGTGCGTACATACACTGCTGGGGTGGGGGTTCGGTGCGTACATACACGGGTGGGGGTACGGGCCGTACTTCCACGGGTGGGGGTACGGTCCGTACATACCCCTACCCACGCTCTGCGTGCCTGGGTACAGCCCGTACACATGCCTTTGGTGGGTGGGTACGGTGCGTCCCCCCATTGTTGCGGTGCCGTGGGGTCCGCACCGTACACAGGCCTTGGGGGCGTGGCTACGGGTCGTACCACGCGTATCCCTACATGACCCCAGCAATGCTGGTACGAGCCGTACCAAGGCCTTTCTGACGTGGGTACGGGCCGTACCGCCATTGTTGGAGTGACGTAGGGGGACGCGTGGTACGTTCCGTACCCACGCTCTTGCGGCCTGGGTAGGGTACGTACCGGTTCGCGTGACCATCCACTTCCGTTGTGGCGGACGCTTGCGTTGCTGGCCTCGCCCCCACCCCCTGGAAGTGACCAGGCCCTGATGGTCAGGTATGTCCAGGCCATGTGTGATTTGGTACCATGTGTTGGTGTTGTGTGTCCTGCCCCTGCCCCCCCCTTTTCCCCTGGTTGTTGTGCTGACCTTCTGCGGCGTCTGCGTCGGTTCCTGTACGCCAGGTGGACTGCTAGGAGGGCAGGGATGGCACGTAGGTTCGGGTCCATGTCTGTTCGTCGCGTCCAGCTGCTCCTTGCGTGTGTCGTCCTGATTTCCCGGCAGTTTTTGGCAGCCGGTAAATATTTTCCGTGCGGGATGACGTCGGTTCGAATCGTACTTCCTGGTTCGTGAAACGTAGGCTGGATGCGTGCCGAAGTCAGGTCGGCGCTTTTCAGGATCGGAATTGTGTTTCGATTCTGTTCGGTCGGTGTTTTGTTCGATTCGTACGGAAATGGTGTTTCCGTACGATTCGTACTTGCATTTTCGGATGGATTTCGCACCGGGTACGAGTCGGACGGAGAAAAGGCTCCGTCCGACGGTTCGTACCCGGTTTTTACCGGATCGGAATTGGCACCAAGGTGTTTGTGTGGTGGTTGCCTTTTCATTTCTTTCGTCCGGGTTCCTTGCAACAACATTGTCCACCCTTAGCTGAATGTCCCCAAAATAATCTTAGTTTAGGTCCTCAATGATGAAGAATGCTGGCTCAGACTTCATCCTTGAACCATTCCACTGCATGTGACCAGAGTTCCTGGTGATGCCTTTTAGAGTGACATCATACCATACCGATCACAGAGGCCTTAGTCTCCTCAAGTCCCTATGAAAAGGATGAAAAAGTCCCCAAAAGTAAGAATTTCACAGTTTTGCCCCCGTATCTCTCTTTTACTTTTCTTTCCTTTCCTCCAGTCTTTTACCATAGGGACTCCATGTCTATTTTGCCACTTTTGCCCAATATCCTGCAATCTGCTTGTTTTAGCCAAGTAAAATGCAAGATACCATTTTTCCTTACATAATGCGCCACTTTTTGTGTAACAAGTCTGTGAAAGAAAAGTAATGCAATCAGTGGCGGCTGGTGAGATTTGAAAGTGGTGGGGCTGAAAATTTTTGGTGTCGAATGGCGCGCGAGCGAGCGCAGCGAGCGAGCCCGAACCACCTACGGAGGGTTCGGGGGGGTTCCCCCCCCGAGAAAATTTTGAAAAATTAGCAGCCAAATGGTGGATTTTCAAGACTTTCGGAAGCCATTGTGCTTAACAGAAACAGGCCACTGCCTCCCCTAAAACTATCATCAGTTCCAAGGCCTCATGAATAAACCATTCTAAATTGCAATAAACCACAATTAATTTTAACAATGTTGCATAAATAGGTTGGATCTGCCTACTGACCAAGTGGAATGATTGCACGCAGAAGGGTAGATGACGAGGAAAAAAGGTTTGTATTTACAGCACAGGTTCACAAAATGGAAACTCATCGAAAATCATGTAGGTGTGCAATAAGTGGTCTTAAAACAGGCACAACAATGAAATAGCATACATTTCTAAAATTTAATTTCACAGGCTACTATGGGAGAAAGTTTAAAATTATGTGAAAATTGTGCTTTAAAATTCACTATTAGTGCCCATTTTTTCCAATGTTTCTCAAAAGGAGAGAAACACCCACCTGATTACTACAATTCAGGTGCCTGCTCTCTTGACATATCATGTCCACACCTTTATATAGATGACAGTCAAAACAGACATTTGTTTGTGGTGTGTTGTTACATTAATCATGCAAATATTTTGGAATTTCAGAAATGTTAATTAATGTGATGTCATCAGGATTAATGTCATGTGACATCACTCCCTAGGAAGATTCAGAGTCAAAGGTCCTGTGTTGTCACTTCCTTTGACATCATTAGGGTCAAAGGGTATATGATATCACTTCCGTTACCCCAGACATTTTAGTGAATCAATGCTCATGCTCACCGCAGACAGTGGTCTAAAACAATGTGTAATGAACAGAAATGGGCCATCTCTACTAAACAGACTTCAATTCAAGTTGCTTTGGATTGCAATATCTTGTAAAACAATTATTTCAAGAACGTTTGTGAAGGCTATGGGACCCAAACACAGATGTACATTCCTACCACAGCATGAATGGATTTAAAACCTGATTGTAAAAGGTTTTGATGCATCTAAAAGTTCCAGTGTGGGTTTCATTGTATGTCACAGTCGGACTGGCCTATAGCGAACTCTGTCAGCGCCAGATGGGCTGGCCGTTTCATTGGCTGTTTGTGGGTTGCCTGTTTTAATAGTCTTGTGGCTGAATTGTTATTTGGTAATACCACAAACATTGCCTGCAGCAAGCACATGTGAATGCAATTACAGATATCTTGGAAAAACACATATACAGCTACAAGTTCAAAACTGGCTTCAGTTGCAAATGTGGACTACTTTTTTTTTAGATATCGGATTCGCTAGAAAGGACTACTTTGTTTTTGGTGCCCCGCCCAATTTTCTGTCTGAGTCCGGCTCTGTTTTATGTTACTCTTGTAGGACTCCTAGTTGAATTCGAAACGATGTCACATCTAGATGTATCAATTTGCTTTAGGAGTCAAGGCAGCCGCCAAGTCACTTCATACCGATAACGACAATGCCCCTAGGCTCACCCATAGAAACTGACTTGTTTTGCCAGACTTAAAAAGATTACCTAGCAGAGGCTTCCAACGGAACGCGACCAAAAAACAGACACTCAAGCGAAGGAGGAGGGTTGAAAAGCAAACATGCACACAAACGCGCTACTTGTGAAATACAATATGTTACTGCTCACAACATACTTATGTCTAAATTCCTGGAAACAAATGTAACATAATATGCCTCATACAAACGTTAAAATACTCCCTAAACAAAAATGTATAGAATGTTACTGTAGGTTACCAGTGAGAACCCTCAATTAGGCTGGATTCCATGCTAGCGAAACCTCGCAGCTGTATTTAATTACGTTTCGCGCGGGAAGGAAGGCCTCATAAATGTCTCTGTAATGCAGCATGCTAGCATCGCTCACAGTCTCCTTCTCATACCCCGCGGTGATTCGTATGCTCTGTGCTGGTTCTTCCGCCCTGCTCCCCTAGGGTAGGCTTAGATTAATCTCTGATGTCATTAGCACGAGCCATGGCGTCCACATATGGGAGTCTAGAGAACGGTCCGGTAGGCCCTACCTGCCCGAGTTCACACACGTCTCACTCTCGGTCCTCCTGACAGCAACCTCCTGCAAGTGCAACCAAATGGATGGATGGTGGACTAGGCTGGCTGCTGCTACAGAGCACGACCGGTCCGCTTTCTTTTTTCAAAGGCCCCGACCTTGACTCACTAGTCAGTCTCCACCGCTCCTGACACGACACAGTCCGTCCCGAAAATGGCGGCTGCTGCTACATGCGCGGGAAGAACTACTCCGAGTCTGCGCAGAGGGTCCTATCCACTCGTCACAGGGACAGGTGGTTCACTTCTCACCACGCCCTGTGACGAGTTGGGAGGGGGTGGGGGTGAATCTCACACTCTCCTGTCTCCTCCACTCTCTGATTGACGTGGAGATGTTAGCAATCCCGGGCTTGTGTAAAAAACGCCCGGGGCTAACTTAATCTCCACGCCATCAGGGGGTGGAGACTGGGCCTCCAGGCTATGTCTTTGCCTGCTGATGGCGTCACAGCCTTCAGGGCTGTGAGGTTCTCAGCCGGCAAAGACATAGCAGGTGGTGCAGCGCGGGGGTATTGACAGTGGGAGGCAGCAGACTGACGACAGTGCCCCATGTTAAAGTTTGCGGCGATGTGTTCTTTTTCTTTGCGTTTTTTTATTTTCTTAATAAAAAAGAAACGTACTGGTATTTATTTTTTTTTTAAATCAAAGGAAACTTGTTAAATTAATTAACTGGGAAATTACCTGGGGCGGAGCCCCGACGCCCACACAGAGAAACCGCCACTGAATGCAATAAAAAAAATCACAAATGTTTTTATTTGCATTTCTTGCTGTCTTTTATCATAGGCAGGGTCACTGGAGTTATGCGGCAGGGAGTATTAAATTTTGCGGCAAGAAAAGGCATTAACTGTAATGTAGCACATTGTGTGTTAGTATTTCCTCATTATTTTGCCTTTTTTACACATTATCACTTTATTGGCCAATGTTTCACTTTATTAGTACCACTTGAAACCCAAACATAGACATAAGCAACAGAGCGTGGCCAATCAGCTTTAGCTCAAGCCCTTCTAGTGTGCAGCAACACGGGATGCTGCGTTTTTAGTAACTTTGCCCCATATGATCTATGAACAATTTTTTTGCTGAGATCTGAAGATTATGCCGCAAATTATGAATTACGTGGCGAATGCGGCAAATGCATGATAATGCGAAAACCCTGTCGGCAGCAAAATCACATAATTCCAGTTGCCATGAACATATACAGTCACTGTATGATTAAATTGTCAAGGAACATAAACCTAGGATAATTTAGAATGGGAACAATCCCAAAGAACTCAGGCTTTAATTGTAAATTAGTAAAAAAACATCCTACATACACTAATCAAAAAATGTATGTGCATAGCAAGCCACGCAGCAAGATTGGTGTCTAAAGACGTCTCTCCGGTCCGGGACACCAAAGCAACTACTACATTTCGCCCCAAAATTGCTGACTCCATTCCATCGGCATGTGTGCGTTTCTTTAATAAAGCATTTTAATGGGTTTTCCACTTTATATCTTCATTATACATCATTATCATAGTAGTAATACATCTGTTATTCCTATTCACACTCCAGGTGATATTGTAGTAGGGTTACAGGTGAGCAGTAGCAGGGGTTGGTGATATAACAGGATCTGGAGCGAGGGATGAAGTTTACTGCTTCCCTTGAGGAAGTGGATCACTTTGTAGTGTGACCGAAAAGTGGAATCTTGGGAATAACTGCTTGCCTTCTAACTTGTGATCAAACTAGGGGTGGGTGGTTGAGTGTGGGAATATTGTCGGCGGGCATGTATCTATTCTTTGTGACTATAGCTCTGTCTCGACGATGGGGGTGTCTGTGTCTGTAGGAGCTGACAAGACCATGCCTGTATGTATAATGTGTTGAGTTCTGCCGGAGTAGATACTCATTTCAGGCGTCTACTATGAGTTCCGGGTCGGATGCCTCAGTTTGGGTTGTCAGGGACGTGGTTGGCTGGACTTCTGTCATCTGCTGCCGGAAGCACAGAAGGAGTGCTGCCTATTCTGTGGAGATGCGGCGGCGTACTCCTCGCACCTCCTCGTATTTTATCACGTCCTCCTCCGTTGTACCCCATGGGGCATATTTATAAGCCCCTTGCGCCACATTTGCGTCACTATTCCCATGTTAAAAGTGACGCAAAAGTGGCGCAAGGGGCTTGTAAATCTGCCCCCATGGGGCAGATTTATGTTCCCTGGCGCATCCCTGCAAATCAGCATGGATGCGCCAGGAAAGATGCGTCACGCAAGTTTGCCCTTGCGCCACCGCAGATGCGCCGCATTTGCAATGCGGCGCATCGTGGCGCAAGGACAAGCAGATACGTGACGCATCTGCCGGCGTAAGGTTGGCGCAGTGCTGAAGTTGCGTCGCAAGCGCAACACAACTCCAGCACTTTTCCAACCTTTCCTATCCCTAACATGGTGCATCAAGCCTTACGCCTGCTTCAAGCAGGCGCAGGGTTTTGACGCATCAGCGTTGGGAAAGTGACTCAGTGAAATTTTATAGATTTCACTGAGTCACATTTCAGGGGTGTTCCTGCGACGGAACGCCCCCCCTGCGTGGAAACGCCCACATGAAACCTGACGCAGGTTCATGTGGCGCAGGGCTTTACACCGTGACGCATCTCCATAGATGCGTCACGATGTAAATAGGGCGCAACGTGGCGCAGGGTTTACGCCGCCGCTGCGTCACAAAAGTGATGCAACGGCGGCATAAAAGTGGCGCAACTGCAACATAGATCTGCCCCCATGTATCTACCGCTCCTATCCACGCCACCAGCGAGGATCCCACGGGAGTGCACCAGTGCATCGTGATGCCTCCTTTCATCAGCAGGAGGGCCAGTGATGCAGACCGTGCCTGAATTTTACAGTGTTTCCCGCGTCCGAACACTCCAAGCGCAGGCTTCCCATGTGGCTATGTCAGGGAGCCCGCGATCTCCCGTAGTGTGCTGTGGACTGTGTCCCAATAGGGTTGTGAGGTGGGGCAGTTCCAGAACCTATGCTGGAATTTGGTGCTAGGGGCCTGGCAGCGTGGGCAAAGGAATTGCGTCTCTTTGTAGAAGCATTGTAGCCACGATGGTGTTAGGTACATGCTGTGAAATATGTAAAATTGAATATTTTTAAATCACGAGTTCCGATATATTTTCTTGGAGTACTCTAGGACACATTCCCACTCCTTGTAATGCAATGGATGCTCAAAATTTTCCTCCCATTTCTGTCTAAGGGGCATATCAGCAAGGGCCGGCGATAATTATCGCTAGGCGCACTTAGCGCTAGGATAATTATTGCCGGCTATCGTGGAATTTTATCGCTGAGATAGCGTGCTATCAGCAACGCTTATCTCAAAAGCGATTAAATTCCTCGCACTTACAGCCAAAAGTGAGATTATCGCTGGAAATCCAGTGATAATCTCACACATTTTGGCGTTAGCTTGCTGATAAGGCAGGGAATACTTAGACATTATATCCACCTTACATTGGATATAATGGCTAAATCAGGGTGAAAGCAGGCGTAAGGAAAGTAGCATTAACTGTGGTTAGCACTACTTTTCTGATCGCTTTGCATGTTAGCGATTCCCTTGATAATTGGAGAAATGTCGGTTAGCGACATTTCTCCTGTTATTTCGGGACGGAATACCCACTTTGCATCTCAAGAGAGATGCAAAGGTGAGCGTTATGGGAAAGGGAGCTAAAGCAAGGAATCACGCGTTAGCGTGACCTTGATGATTAAGCGATACAATTATCGCCGCTTTTCGTCCGAAAACGGACGCTAAAGCGGCGATAATTTGTCATCGCCAGCTTGCTGATATGCCCCTAAATTGGGTAAGCGGTGTGGCCGTCAGTTCTCAAATGGCTTTATATAGCCAGCCAGGTGATTAAGTGTCGTCCCCGGTCCCATGTTTAAAATTGTGTGTAGTACCGGGTGTGTTGCTGGTTCTCCTTTGGATAGGTCCCATAGTTGCCGAAAGTCTGAGACTATTTGTCTGTGTAGGAGGAATTGTCCTCGGGGAAGTCCACTTTCCTCTACTAAGCAGTCAAACATGAGTTGACCGTCCGCAAACAGGGACTCCATCGTAGGAGCGAGTGGGACAGCTACCCCGGGACTGGCCGGCTACTGGTAGCAATGGAGTGTATAGCTGTGTATCGCTGTGTTCTGAGGGATAGGCACTGGATTCTTTGCATACAAGACCTAGCTACTGTTACCTATAGTGGGTGCATTGAAACCGGTCGAGCACTAGGCAGGAGTAGGCAGCACAGCGCCAGTATAGTCATGGGTCCGGTCTCTGAGCTAGACACTCCCAGTCCACGGCTCAGCTACCCAATGTGATAGCCACTGGAGTTGTGCTGCCAGGAAATATGCTTCGAAGGATGGGACCCCTACTCCTCCCTGGTTTATCGGCAGCTGCATCTTGATTAGGGCAACTCTTCGAGGACCAGAGCGAATTAAGCAGGGAGTCAAGTTCTCAAAAGAAAGAGCATAGAGGGATGATCAGCAGATTTGCAAAGTGGTAGAGAAGGCAGAGCACTATGACCATTTTCACCAGGGCTATTCTTCCGACAGGGGCCATAGGTAAAGTTTACCAGAAGCCTACTTGGGCTCATATACCTGCCAGCTCCTTGCAGAGGTTGCCCTCATAGAGATCATTGGGAGAGTGATAGAGTCTAACTCCTATGTACCGATTGGGCTTGTTCACTCTAGGTGAGCCTGGCGTCGCCAACACCTATCTCCTGCGGGGGGAGGCCGTGACTTAGGGGATATTTGGTGGATTTTTCCCAGTTGACTGTTAACCCTGCCGTGGCCGAAAAAGTCTGAGAGTTCCACCCAGAGGGGTGTAAGGTTCATTGTGATGTCCTGCATGTATAACAACAGGTCATCAGCGTACAGTGACACACTGTGGGTGATGCCTGCTATGGGGATGCCCCATTCTTTTCCCTCCTCCCTAAGGCGGATCGCTGGGGATTCCATTGCTAACACGAAGAGGAGATGGGAGAGTGGGCACTCCTGATGTGTGCCACTTGCCTTCTGGAAGGGTGCTGAGATGTGACGGCAGAGGCATATTCGGGTGGTAAGATTCATATTCAATAGCCTCGTTTAGGCTATCCGTGTGGGACCCACTTCTATGCGCTGCTGCACCGCAAAAAATTGAGGCCAGGTCAGGGTGTCGATTGTTTTCTCTGGGTCCAGGACTAGACATGCCATATGGGGAAACCCCCCCCTGTGCCCAGTCCTGGACTAGGAACAGTCAACGGATGTTATTGGAGGTGTTCCTGCAGGCACAAACCTGCACTGGTCTGGGTGCACCAATGCTGGAAGAACCTGGGTGTAACGATCTGTGAGGATCTTACCAAGGATATTACAGTCAGTCAACAGTAGTGTAATTGGTCGGTAGGATGTCAATAGTACAGGGTCTCGGTCTGGCTTCAGGAACAACACTAGGATAGACTCATGTATCGAGCCTGGGAGTTCTCTGTCTTTCAGCACTGCCCTATACATCTCTTCCAACCTGGGTGCCAGCTGCATGGAGAACCTGTTTTAATATTCTAGTGGTAGGCCATCTTGACCCGGGGTCTTGTTACGAGCCAGGGCTTGGATCACATTTTTCATGTCCGACGACGTGATTTTTGCGTCCAGGGTGGTTTTATTGGACTGAGAGATTTTTGGTAGGGTTAGAGGGGCCAGAAATCTATCTGCAATTTCTGGACCATCTTGTCCTGGGGCTTCTTAAACCCTCACCTAGTAAGTATAGAAGGTTGATAAGATATCTGCCTATGAGTGAGCCATGATACCCATGGGATTGGCTATTTCTGTGATTGGGCGTGTGACTGTGTCCTGGCGAGTCAGCCAGGCTAACAGTGCTCCGGACCGGTCTCCCTCCCAGTGTGCTGTGGCTGCATATGCCTTGAAATTGCATCTAGATAGATCTGCCAGAGCCTCTACATACGTGGTCTTTGCTTCCCGCTACCTGGCCATGGATGCCGTGCTGGCATCCGCAGCCTTGGTCAGGGTTGCCAGCTTGTTCTCTGCCGCCACTAGGGTACGTTCCAATTTTACTCAGACCCCCTCTACTTGCCTGCTGCATGTTCCTCGAATGACTACATTAAAGGCGTCCCATTCCAGCATCTTAGAAGATGCAGTATGAGCATTCTCTGTGAAGTAGATCTGGATACTATTTTCTTGTCCCTGGTGAAATACTGGGTCTTTAAGGCAGTCCCATGGCAGCCACCAGTTGGGGACTGGGGGGAGGTGTGGGCGCCATCTGATGGCAATGAGGTGCACATCAGGATCGTATAGGACCCGACCCAAGTAGTTTGTGCTTTTTGAATCAAAGGGATGACTGTGGGCTAGAACAGAAATTGGTTGAGTCGCATCCAAAGGTTGTGGGGGATGGAGTGGAAGGAGTAAAGCTTGGTCATCAGATGTGTGTTTTCTCTAGGCATTTAGGAGGGGCCAGTAAGTTAACCAGGTGTGGTACCATTCCGTCTGTGTGCCTGCCGGGGAGCTGGCAGGGTGGGGGGTGACATCTGTCCAGGGAGAGGTCTAGCACACAGTTATAATCCCCTCCCAGGATCCCCGGTGATGTTGTGAACTGGGCTAGGACACCTGATAGAATGTCCCAGAATTTTCCTGGCCCAGTATTCAGTGCATAGATGTTGCCTATTAGTATCTGTTGGCCATCCAGGAGCCCCTCCAAGAGAGTGTACCGTTTTTCTGCATCTATCACCCTACGGGTTTCCTGGAAAGGGACCCCAGGTCAGAGCCAGATCAGTGCCTCACATGCGTATGCTGAGTATGTGGTGGCGCAGAAGGTACCTCACCAGCGTCTGCGTAGTGGGTCTGGTTCCCCATTGGGGAAGTGCATTTCCTGCAGCAATGCCATCTGTGCTTGTTGGTGCTTGATATAAGAATAAACGGCATAGCGTTTATGTACTGTGGGCATTCCCCGGACAAAGTGATGAAATTAGTGTTCACTGTAGGAATCATGATGGGGTGTCAGTGGCGATGGAGGTGGGGATGCTGAGGATGGTGCCACACCAATTTTGCCCCCACCCTGTGAGTGACAGATGAGGATTAGCAGTGGCACCCCCCCACTGTGAATGTCTAGGTAGAGAGTTGGGGTGGAGCTAGGGTAAGGGAGCATAAACTGTTACGGAACATGATCCCAACTCTGGGGATCTACTGCAAAAGGCAGTATGTCCAAATAAAACATGGTGCAAGTGCCCTAGTGTACTATGGGGGCTGCGCTTGTGTGTACTCAGAAGTTGCGATTTGTGTGGCCCATAGGGAAGCAGGCAGTTCGGTGGTGTCTGGGGCTCTTAAGGTTTGGGTTAGTAGGTGTTTGTATGTGGCTAGGGTCTCACTTGTCTACGTGAAGAGGAGTTTGGTTGAGGAAGCCAATGTCATTGCAAGTGTCCATCATATGACGGTGTGTGCTGTTTGTGGGATCTCCAATGGCTGATTTACTGATTCTGCACGAGAGGGGCTTGAATCACTGGGGTTCTCTTCGGACATGAAGCTATGAGGGCCTCTTTCCTCTTCTGAGATCACCAGGACGGGCCCCAAGTCTGCGACCGCCTTCAGTGCCCTCTGACTTTCTGCTATGATTTGTTCCAGGTTGGGGGACCCTGTAATTGAGCTACGAGGTTTAGACCTGGATTGCTGTTGGGTCTATTTCATGCAGGGACGTCTGTTCCTGGGCTCTCGTGCATTCCAGGTGATCTCTGGGCGCAGGTTATCCTGCATGTGAAGTTCCATTCAATCATAAGCCTCTTTCGGATCCGCGACAAGGGTTGTAACCTCTTTGTGTATTATTTTGAAGCGTGCTGGGAAAAGCAGTGAGTATTGTATTCCCTTTTGGCAGAGGTGACGCTTTATCTCTAGAAAGGATGTTCATTGGCGTCATACTGCTCGAGAGTAGATCGGGAAAAGCATGACATGCTTATCTTCTTCGTGGATGGGCCTGTTTTTGCCTCACTGCTCGCAGCACAGCATCTTTGTGGCATACATAGAGGAGCTTTTCTAACAGTGGCCCAGATGCTGGTACTCGATACGCTCTCTCCACTGAAAAGAAGAAGGTTAGTAGTGAAGCAAGTGTGAATGATTTAAGCCAGGTCTCCACATAGCTAACAGGGTCCGATCTCTCCACGCCCTCCGGCAGATTCAGCACCCAGATGTTGCTTCTTCTGGATCGTCCTTCTAGATCCTCTGCTCTCTCTTCGAATTGCGAGACCCGTCATTGAAGATCCCACAGGATTTCCTGCTGTGTCTTTGCTAGGGGCTGTAGCGTGGAGAGGGCTTTCTCCCCATCCACAACTTTGTCGGCCAGCTTGCTATGATTATCTCTCATTAAATTGAGGTCTGTGGCTAGGACTCCGAAACGATCCTTCATGGCATTTCTCGAGTGTTCGATTGTGGCCAGTACCTTGTCTAATTTTACAGACATTCACAGGGTAGTCACAGTCTCCATATCGCACGTTGATCACATGTTGCCGGGGAAGAATTTTGTGTGGAAGTTGATGTCTGCGGTCCCACATTCAATTGCAGTCTCCCCAAGGATATTGGGAAGCTATTTGCACTGCCAATTTTAGAGGGTGCCCTTCCTCTTCCAGGGATGGGCCTGTAATTTCTGTTGGCTCTTCGAGAGCCTGATTCCTGGTCTGCACGCCCGCCGCCGTTGGTGAGGTGGGTGATTTTCCCAATGTTGCATCTCTGAGTCTGGTTGCCAGTATCCGGCCCTTGTGGGTCTGGGAAGCTTGGATATGTGTGCTATGACCCTGATAGTAGCGTTTGATCTACTGGCCCCACGTTGTCGGGCGTGTGGGGGCTACGATATCCCTGTATTAGTTAAGCGTGCTGGGTCTGGCTCTTCCTGGGGGGGTGGTATTCTATTGTTCGTTACCTGCTGCAAGTTAGCAGGATCTCTGGGATACAGGTTGGTTCACGGGGGGGGGGGTGTCGTGGTATGGACTTGGAGTGGGGGTCTTCTGGGTGTCCTATAATGCCAGATAGGGGTGTCACATTGGCACTCCAATTCCTCAGTGTGTCGTAGGGAGGGGGGAGGAAATGGTGCCCTGTGCCCTTTCCTTGTGGTTGGCTGGTTCTTCTCTGATGGTTCCGTCCAGCCGATGAGGTCTCCATTATCTCTTTGCCTATGCGATGCCAGTGATTCATGAGGCCTGTGTCTCTTCACGGGCTGGGTTTGGATGGTCCTTTCTGTTTTTTGCTCCCCGCTCCTCTTCCACCTCGGCCAGGGTGTCTGTATAGGGGGTCGGGGGGAGTTTTTACACATACCGTCTCAGGTCCTCTGTCCTGATAATGCTGTGGTCTCAGGCCGTCATGGGGGCTAGACCGAGAGGTCACGATCTCTGTGCCCCACTGGGGCACAGCGCGTTTGCTCTAGTCCCTGGGTATCTCTACACCCTTTTACCCATCTCAGGACCCCGTGCCAAGCTCCCGGCAGTGAGTGCAGGTGTCAATGTCTATTCTTGTGGGGGGCCTCTCTCCACATGGCACCCCTCCCGAGGTGTACCCCAACTATAACGCCGATCTAGGGCCCGGGGGTGGTGACAATCTATATATGTCCAGGCTGACCACCTGTGATGTGCCAGAGTCTCGGGGTACCTGTGTTATAAATCCGGGGAGACCCATGTCCCTGAATCTTGACCCTAGGGGAGCTCCCCATCACTGTTCTTGGGGGGGCCTTCTATCACTCGCCCTGTACCTTGAGGCCTAGTGCCGAGTTGCCACTTTGAGGGGGTTAAGCTCACCTCAAATTGCCGGCTTCTAGACTTCCCTCAGCGGCAGTGGTACATGTCCCAGCCTTTCTAGGCAAGGAGATCCGCCGTCCACACGGAAGGTGGAGGCTCAGCCTCCAGGGAGAGGGTCCGGGTCATCACAGTCTTAGCATCCTTCTGCTGGCAGATGGCGGTGGGGGCTAGATGGTGAACTGATAGCAGGAACCGCTGTAGGCTGCCCTGTTCCTCGTGGGTGGTAGGCCATATATATCGTTCGCGGTTAGGCCACTGTCTCAGGGACACTGAAGCCGTGAAGCACGGGCCACTCATCCTCCGCGTCTGCCTTCACAAGTCCGGCTAGGTTCCTGGGCCTATCTCGGTCCTGGATAAACCTCTCCACCCAGGTATCTGCCTAGAGTTGGGAGTGCGGGCTGCTGTGCGGGACCTCGCTACTTCCAGTGCCTCTCCGGGTGTGTATCACTGGCTGCAGGGTGCCGCCATGTTGGGTGTGGCCATCTCTCCCCGCATCCCGAGGCTTATGGCCTAGTTGCCGGTTGGGGGGGGGGGGTAGAACTCACCTCTGAATGCTGCCTTCAGAGCTTCCTCTGCTGCTGGGACCTACATCCTAGCCCCTCTGGGCGAGGAAATTTGCCATCTCCATGGGGGGTGGAGGCTGGTCCTCTGGGGAGAGGGTCAGGGTTGTCACAGTCACAGCTTCCTTCCAATGTCAGATCGTGGTGGTGGCTATATGGAGAACTGGGTAGCCGGAGCTGCTATATGCTTTCCCGTTTCTCAGTGAGTGGCAGGCCGTGCTGTCTCTTGAAATCCACAGGTTAAACAATGTCTATGCAATAAAGACATTGTCCCTTAAAACCCATGGGGTAAACAATTTCTATGCAATAAAGGCATTAACACAATTGGCTAATCTACCAAGAACACACATATGTGGTCTAATGTTTGTGATCTGGAGCAGGCACATTAACCTCTAAGGAATTGTATGACAATTCTAACATGTGGCCAGGATATACACAAAGTGACTCCAGCAAGTGCATTAACCTAGAGTGTCCAGACATTCTGAATTGTTTGCTATCTACCCTGACTCATTTCAGTAAATTTAAGATGTCTAGTTTTTCGGAGTGGGTCAACTGAAGACAGAGGAAAGCAAGTTTAATTTCTTATTAATTTCTTTTTGTCTGAGTTTTCTTTGTTGGTGAAGGCTCTCAATTAAGTCAATCTGTGTCTGTTGCCCAATGCAAAACTGTAACCCATCATCTATATTTCTGGAATGTTCAGATTTCTGGCTCTTAAAATGTGGTGACCCTGCATCAACCACTAAGTTATCCAGCAGTAACTCTCATTATGTTCGGTGCTCCTCAAAAGCACTATGGCATGCAGTAAGATGGCCAAGTTTCCAGGTCTTTCCATTTTGGGACTTGTAATTTTTTCTATTGTGTTTTAGAACCCGGACTATAAGTCCTAGAATGCCAAGAACATTTTTATACATCAGCAGCTAGTAGCACATGGGCCTGAGAAATGTGTCACTGATTTGATGAAGTGCTACTGTAGAAAGTCATCGTTTATATGACCCTTTCTGGCTAAAGAAATACCGTCATCTACAAGTAATCATAATCAGGTACACTGTGCTGAGATTATTATTGGCCTGGCACCACCACACACGTCTGTGGCCCAGTGTAACATAATGAAGGGGTAGGTGGGTAACATGCTGCGAGAAATCCTGTCGAAAACCTGGCTGTGCGGTGCTCCGTATCTAATTTAGAATACCTGACTCAAGCTAATAGTGTGCAGAGCCTAAATCTGTTTTTTCGTACAGTGTAGAGGCTGCACAGGTGTGCCTAGAGGTCTGACTAAGCCCCACTATGAATATTGCTAATTGCTATCTCGGCAAGGAACAAAAGCAGGCAGATTAAATCACCCGGTCGCTGCCTACATGTCACACACACACACACACTTGGCAAACGTAAACTCTCAGTCCCAGTAGTGATGTAACATGGTGTTATTACCCACCTGACTGTCATTGAGTTTTTTTTATTGTTGTCATTATGCATTCTAATCATTTTGGTTTCTTTGTGGACAGACTATTTTAGACCATCTTTGGACAAATGCTCCAAATTTCATTTATATTATTATGATTTGTAACTCCGAAGAGTTCCACATAAAAACATATATCCAAGTTATCAATACAGCCAAGACTTTGTAAGGAAATATTCCTTTTTCGTAATATAATGAAGATTCATAATTACACAATAAAAACAAGGAGAAGCAATGTGGCCTCAATGCCCCCAGGACTCCCGTCATCTCCCTGACTCTAGCGGAAGCCGTCATTGCTCCCGCCGGCAGGGAGCAGTTAAAAATGTTGCTCCCTGCGGGCGGGAGCAAGTTTTTCATCTATTTCACTGCCCACCTCACAACAGGCAGGGAAAACATTTGTGATGTTCCCGCCAACTGGGACCAGATGTAGTGTTTGCTCTCGCTTGGCTGTAACTTTAAATTGCTCCTGCCAAATTAGGTCAAACATGTCATGCTCCTGGGGTAGAAACCTTGGGGCGTAGCTGAGCCGCCCTCGATGGTGGGGTCCCCAGGGCCATTATTGGCTCCAGGAGGGGGACTGCGTGCCCACCTCCAATTTATTTGCACTGCAGGCCGCTGGGGTTGTGTTCCCTGGGGATGAAGACAGCCCAGGGAGGGGTATATAGACTTATTTATAAGACAAATACTTTCTGCCTTCGAACATGAAAAGAGTCCATTGATTGTAGTCATCGATTGATCATAACCAAATCACTCAACTTACCATCATTTGGGAATAATGGAAATAACATAACGAACGCAGAGTATATTGTACAGATGTAGTTTATTGGATAAAGGTAACTCCACGCTACATAGTTAATATGTTTCATCTGTAAAAATCAGCTGTGACCCTTTGTTCAGTCCTTGATCAGCTTTATTTATGGACAATCTACTCTTCATTATACTTCGGGTGTGCAGTACTTAATTAACAGAGTGATCGTCTGTATTACACAACACCTATAGGAAAACATTCAGGTGTAAAAAACATAACGGGTTGAGTCTTTGGACTGAAATACTTTCCATTTCTAATCTGGCTTCTGTTTTCGAATAGAATCCATTTGCAGTGACTTTCCTTGATTTCACTTAAAGCACATGATTACTTGTCTGGTGATCTGATATTAGCAAACGGTTAGTGTCCCTCTGAGAGGAATGTTTCTCTTCTGATGCCCTCAGGGAGGTGGGTAAACTCTGAGAAGGTTTATACATAACATATCAACGATCCCATTTCAGTGGGCTTGTGGCAACCCCTGTAGATAGGTCCTGAAACAAATTTCCTAACAGCAATGATATATCAAAGCAATCTTGAAACACAGTATGGACATTGCCTGACATACAATACAGGATTGTGCATCATTGGAGGTTCCGGCTGAAGGTGTTGTTTTCTGCATTGAAGAAAAGCTTTTCTTTCATATATCACAGGTTCTAGCGACGGGCAGCTTGAAGGCTTCGAGAGTAGCCACTCACTCCTCCTCCAGAGATCTGAACCCCTCCAAAACCACCTCCTGCTCCAAAGCTATGTGCTTGCCCACTTCCAAAACCACCTCCTGCTCCAAAGCTATGTGCTTGCCCGCTTCCAAAACCACCTCCTGCTCCAAAGGCTTGTCCTTGTCCACCACCAAAACCACCTCCTGCTCCGAAGCCTCCGCTGCCTGAGCCAGAGCCATATCCAGAGCCACCTCCACTTGCACCGCCACTAACCATAGCTGTAAAAGATAGAGGAAGACAAGATCCCACATTTGATTAGACTACTTTGCTTCAATGAAGAAGTTTGCACCTGCATGTTTTCTATGTATTTGCTTTAATTGTAAGTGTAAGCTTTTTCTAGCGCTAAATGAGAGCGGTGACACAAACAAACAACATGTTTATTAACTCTTCCTACTATCAAGGAATGCGCTTTGCTGAAAGATTACATTAAGAACATGCTAAAGACCAGCAATTTGAAATTCGTTTTGGGTCTCATATGAGTGCCTTGGAGGAGTGCTCGTAATTTACCACGCCGGATAAATTCCGAATCCACTAGATTCTGCATTAATCGGGTGCAATCAATTCTACCAATTCTAAGTAAATGGGAACCGACATTCGGATTTTTGCACATACTGCACCCAAATCCACATGTTCTGGTAAATACTGGCCATTTTCCACGATAAAATTCCAGTAGGTTTCATCTGCTTAAATGTATTGGAGACTGTGGACTTTATCGCGGTTAATACCCGGTAATTACTGATTGCTATAAACTCTAAAACCTTCAAATTCTGACCCCTGTGCATGATGCATCATTTAAAAATGCTTTTCTACGTTGTGGCTACAGCTAGTTTTTTCTACTGCTTCTAAGAATATATTTCTAGCCAATGCAACTGATGAAATCGGGCAAGAGCCAATTGCTGTTCGGGACCTTCTCACCAGGGAGACAGACATACATTTTGTTATATGCGATTGTTTTTCTAATTACAGCAAATAATATATCTAATTTAAAAAAAAACCAGTGGATTATTTTGTCTACTTACTCATAGTGCATGTACTGGAAATTGCACCATCCATTCTGTAAGGAAAAATATAACATGTAAGAAAATGGTGCTATAAACACCTAAAGCATCACCATCACAACCTTTCTTAGTAAGCAAGCTGGGCAATATGAAGAGACTAGTATATATTCCACTGCGTCTAAAATATCACGCAACATATGTTCGGTCCATGAGATTGGGATTTGTATGAACAATATTGGCACTAAAATTATAAACAGTAGAGGATTATTTATAATATATTTGTATCAAGATTCGTACGTGGTAGAAGAACCATGGGAGAAGTAAATCCGAGGTTAAAACCATGTGTCAAAAGTATAAATATGGCTCGAAACTGGTTGTTGTATATTTTGTAATGTTACAATACGTTACATTATGTTGTGTTGTGTTATGCTATGTTACGTTAAGTTATGCTACGTTACGGTTCGCTATGCGACGCTACATTATGTTATGCTATGCTAACAGAGATGTGTATCTATATTTGATTATTGTGCATGGAAAATGCATTGGTTAACTTTGGCTCTCCACACCAACTAGCAATCAGCTTATATGGATCCTACTGCCCATCCTTATTTATGTATATGGTCTGCTCAACTATTTGGCAACTACAGACCCCTATTGATTACAACACAGTAAAATTACTGAATATGCAAGCACACAGTGATTACTGACTGTCCTCAGGTTGAAATCAATCGTGTCTGAAATAAACATTGTCTTGCCGTTTCCTAGCATGGACTAAAATACGGTGAAGCACCTGTCATATTTATAATTTAACTGTTTGTATTTGGAAGGTTTGTCTGACAAAGGACTACAGAAATAGCTCACCATTTAAAGCCAAAAATACAAAACTGCTTAGTGAGAAGCTGAGATGAGTTCAAGATTAAACAATTAAGCATGATTGGTTTGGATCATGCTGATTCTTATCACCCACTCTCTATTTATAGTATACAACACCGACCTGCCCTCCTCTCCTTCCAGCAGGGTCCTGTAGGTGGCGATCTCAATGTCCAGAGCCAACTTGATGCTCATCAGCTCCTGGTACTCGCGTAGCTGGCGCGCCATGTCCTCTTTCGCTTTCTGCAGGGCGGCTTCCAGTTCACTTAGTTTCAATCTGGCATCACCCAGGGCAAGTTCACCCTTCTCCTCAGCCTCTGCGATGGAGGTCTGAAGATTGGCACACTGTAAATAAATATGGGATACTGCTTTTAATAGGCATGCTTGACATTGTCTTGCATAATTCTGCTTATAACCAAGTAATAATGTGATAAGATGAGAAGAAGTGTCATTCCAGGTTTGCCAGTGATACAAGGTACACCACTTGAAAGTGGACATTTTGATTTTTTTAATAAAACAATAGAGACTATTAAAACAGACGCTACATCCCATTGTATATTACAATAATTCACTAAATATGAAACATGCCCCTGCTGATACTTTTGAACTTTTATTGGTCAAATCATCACGAATTGTATTACTCCCTGATAGAACTAACTTCCTTACTAGAGCAAGGTATACCTGTTTTTTCACATTATCGATCTCGGACTTCAGTCTCTGGATCATGCGGGTCAGTTCTGAGATCTCATTTTTGGTGCTTTTAAGAGTGTCTCCTTGTGTCCCTGCACTCTTCTGCAGCTCATCGTACTAAAAGAACAAGACAAGTTAGTCAAAATCACTTCTACAGAAAACTGCAAATGAGCATGTCACGTGTCTTAACTCTGGGGAGGCTTTTAAGTATATTATGGTGGTGGCACTGACAGATATGTGGTTTCTGGGTAATGACTTATCGGCCTTTATCAATTTGGTGCCAAGTGTAGTTGATCCGTGGAGGCAGTGTCTAAGCAGTGATCCAGGTGTGAGACTCATTAACCCTGGGCTGACCTGTCAGATGCTATACAGGAATGCAATAGTGTCCCCATTCTTTCTTTTGTGACACAACCCTGGTGCAAAGTGTTAGCAAATGTGTGTCCTGTTTAATACTGTTCCAGTATTGACTGAGTTAGAAAGGCTGTGAATGGTTAAGGTGTGGTGCCCAGTGACAGGAATCCTACTACCTAATGCTAATGTGATCCTAATCCTAAATATGACAGTGTGCGAGGATTATTGATGGAAAGGTATTGTTTAGAAGGATTGGGAATGTAAGATGCCCATCAATTGAAAGCTGCGGTTTGATTCTCCAGTAATGATATTTAGAAAGCATGGAAAAGTGCAAATGGCCACTCAGTTATACATAGCTTCATTGTTTGTTCTTTCATCCAAAAAAGAAAAAGAAAACTCCTTGGAGTGGAACAAGGCATCAAGTCCTACACTGCATAGCATCTGTAGTCTTTTAACAAAGTAATAAACCTGCAAGGTTCCAACAAAAATGAAGCTACACATATGTATCTGGTTTGGTGGCAAGATCCTGGTCTGTTTGCTTTTCATCAAGTTAGCTCATTGAAGGCCCATAGTCAATTTTTCAAATGCATGTTTTTTCTCTGACTAAGTTTAAATTCTTTAGTACCTCAGGACCTGATAAGGGACAAACAATAACAAACTTCTACATTTGCTGTTTTCAGATTAATATATTTGGAGTTGTTGGGAATCTAGAAGTGCCTTCAGACAATCGAACCGCAATGTGAAAATGCTGAGCAAAGTACAGGTTCTTTTCTAATCAGGAGTGTATAATATAAGTGAGTACTAATATTCCTTTTTGTGATACGAATGGAAGCACACCTAGGTTTGCAGTGCTCACCCTAAGTTGAAATCCTTTTTCGGCCTCTGATTTACTCCTTTCTGCAATCTCTTCATATTGAGCTTTGACTTCTGCAATGATGCTGTTGAGATCCAGGGCTCGATTGTTGTCCATTGAGAGAATTACTGAGGTGTCTGCGACAGAACTTTGTACCTGAGCGAGTTCCTGTAAGTCAAGCAACACACAAGCCATGAGTCTCAACCACACAAGCCATGAGTCCCAACCCTCCCCGTTGTGGTTCATTCTTCTCATGTTTTAATCAGTTTTTGTGCAGTAAATGGTTTAAAATCATCTTCACATTTAAAACGCCCTTCAATCGAGTTAGTTGCTTGAACCATTTGAATAACGCATCAGAGATGTACAAATATTTTCCTCTGTTTATTAAAACGGTATGGTTCATTTTTAAACTGAAATTAAACTACAGCTTGTTTGCCAGAGCATTGCACTATATATTTTGGTCATTAGGGCATATAAATATGCAATTGGTTACATTGAAAAGACGTACTAATATCACATTGGAAATTAAAATTGCCATAATCGTATACAAGGCTTAGTGCATTTAAGGATGTGAATATAGCATCAAATGAGAGTGGGGGACAAATATTGCATCATTATGACGGTGTATTATGGTTAGTGCCTCATCAGAAGGTAAGCCTCTTTGTTGCATTCTACGATGTGAATGGTCATTGTTTACGCTCTCACCAATGAACAGTTGTTCCAATACCACATGAAAATACTGGTTCTCTTTAAAAATATTCAGTACGTTTAGTCTTTGGCGTCTGAAATGTGAAATTTGAAACCTTCATCTAAACATAAATATTTTCGAGAAGCCTTTTTCATGAGACTGATTTCTAGTACAACAGGACAGTATGTATCAGAGGGTTGGTCTAGGCTTTTATGCATGTGACCTTAAGTGAAGGACTTAGCAAATAATATGATTCTGGAACACACTTAACAGATCTGTGGAATGCGATGATTGCTTCTTGGTTTACATAACTGTTTCACTAATGTCGAGTAAGGGAAAACAATTTGGAACTCACTTAGAATGCAGTGAGCTGGCTAGCCAATCAGAATGCTCCCTTTGAGGTTGATAACTGCAGGCGTAGACTCTCTCAGGGCGCAATCCTGGGCTACCAGCTTGCCACCCACTTACTTTTTTAAAAAAATTCTGGAGAAATGGCTTCTAAATAGTGGCCCAACAACTTCTAGAGGTGGTCTCTCTACAACTGTACGATCCCCCACCCCTTCTCTAAAGGAGAAGGTAAGCTCTGACATCAATTATAAAGTAAACAAAAATTTACCAAAAGGAGATTACAATTTTTCCTATAGCCATTTGGACTTACATTCCCTTTAGTGGAGGAAGGAGAGAGGCTAACAAAGTGCAATATAGAGACTGGCTTTTGCCTAAGGAGGTTTCTGCTGCCTCACGGGACAGAAGCAGCTTACAAAGAAAGGGAGCCAGAGCTGTGCTTCTGCCAATTCTCCCATCAAACACAGTGATGTAACTTTACCACTCGGTGGAGTGGAGGGCATCCTAATAGTCTCGTTACCCTCATTAGCAGGGCGATATTGGTTGTAAATTGCATTCCCCTCACAATTGCGAGGAGGGTAAGGAACAGCCATTATTGCTGGAGATGCAGACAATAATGCTTAAATAGTATCTTGGATAGAATGCTTGGACTGAAACAGCCAATCACAAAGCTTAGAATGTTGGCTTTAACATTCTTGCTTACCTGCCTTCTAGATGTAATGCCAGTGTAAAACAGGGAAAAGAAACAGAGAAATTCGAAAGCCTTGTGGGTCTGGCTTTGTTGGGTGTTATTTAAATAATGGGTACTAATTTACTTATTGCAGGTATGCTATTGTTTGTTAGCCGTTGCGGATCATCATTTTACCTCATTTTGCATTGACAGCTCCAGCTCTGGCTCCAAATTTAAGTGTGGGAAATTAAAAGGACGGAACACCCTCACATTAGGGTACGAACCACTGTTAACACCCTTGACAGAGTGCAATGAAACTCATTGATTACATCAGAGAATGTCAAAAAAGCTGGATACCTTTTTAAGTAATAGTAATATTATAATTACCGTGTCATACAGACTTCTCAAGAAGTTGATCTCATCAGTTAGTGCATCAACCTGAGCCTCAAGCTCCACCTTATTCATGTATGCTGCATCCACGTCCTGAAAATTGATCAGATATTGAACATTGATACATGTTTTAAAGCTGGTGCTGATTTAGCCATAGCAGTATTTGTCCTACAGCTCTCAGTTCTTTACATTAAATACTACTACAGGAAGTTTGGGTCAATAATTACATAATGGTAAATTTAAACAGGGCCTCAAACCCGGATTATTACCTTTTTAAGCACCACAAAGTCATTTTCTGCAACTGTGCGCCTGTTAATTTCTTCTTCATATCTGTTTTATGGGAGAAAGGGTAGCTTGTTCATAAATCTATTACTACATTAGAGCTTGCAGAAAAAAGTATTTCAATTCTACTAAGTTTTGACCAATTGTACTTACTAAATGTGATCAAAAAAGCACTGTTTGAAAATGCCTTTGCAGCCTATTATTGAAAAGTTTTTCTCCCACTTGTGTGATGCCTACGGCCTTGTTCATCTTGCGAAATAAGCCTGTCAATACCTCTCAAATAACGTTAATTCCTTCTTTTCCACCAAAATCAGGAACAAAGGGGCATATCAACAACAACCGGAGATAATTATCTCTAAGCGCATTTAGTGCCAGGATAATTATCGCCGGCTAGCGTGAATTTTTATCGCTGAGATAGCGTGCTATTAGCAACGCTTATCTCAATAGCGATAAAAATCCTCACGCTAACAGGCTAACGTGAGATTATCGCTGGAAACCCAGCGATAATCTCACGTTACCTTGTTGATAGGGACAGGCAAACTTAGCCATGATATCCTTCTTCCATAGGATATCATGGCTAAGTCTGAAAAATACCAGACGTAAAAAAGCAGCGTTAACCGCGGTTAGCACTGCTTTTTTTGTCTCTAACAGGGTTAGCGACATTCTTGATAATAGGAGAAATGTCGCTTAGCGACATTTCTCCTATTATTTTACTCTGGAACGCCCCCTTTGCATCTCATTAGAGATGCAAGGGGAAGCGTAGAGTAAAAGGGTGCTAACATGCAAATTTGCATGTTAGCACCCTGTTGTTGATAGGGCGCTAGTTCTATCTCTCTTTTTTTTGCTTTTAAAGCCAAAAAAGCAGAGATAAAGCCCTTGTTGATATGCCCTAAACTTTTTACTGTATCCCCCCTTTTTGACGAGCCACATCTCTCAGCTGACTTACTTCAGCCTACACCCTCTTCTGAAAACTTCCCCACCCCTAAATCTATAAACATCTTGTCTGCCCCCTTCTAACGCCTTCTGAAACAAATCATTAAGCCCCTTGATCTCCTCCAAAGGCTCCTCACTTGTATCTGGGCTGTCTAATCATTCCCTCTTATCTGACATTTAGATCAAATGCTTCAAGTACCCAGTGAGAATACCACTACCCAAGAGGATACAGATGAGGCCTTCTCTCCCTCTAACGAGCTCACAATGCCCCCTTTTCTGATTTCGAACTAACAATCAATCTCTCCTCTAAGCACGCCTGCAGCCCTCCATTGAGGCTTCTGTGAACCCCACTGAAACTCTTCCCGCTTAAATGTCAATACCTCCGTCCATCACAACGCACCTCATCTATCTTTACTCTCCTCGCCATGTTGTGACTTTGACCCTAGTAATCACAACACGATGTTGCGAATTGTTATGCAACTAGATACTGTGGGGCCTAACGCCGATCAGCTCGCTTCATATCTTTCATTCTGATCATTCTCTCTCACCAGGTGCGGCTCTATTTCCTTGTTCATGCCCTCTTCTGGCCGAAGGTCCCCAAGGCGCTGCCCTGGTTCACACTACTCTTCTCTCAATTTACCAAATTCCTTGATGACATCATCTTCTTCAGTTTTGTCTTCCAACTCTATGCTGAAGACACTTAAAACTTTTCCCCTTGGCCCCTGTCCTGGCCCCTCAGTCCCTATCCTGAATCTCTATCTTTCCACAACACATTGGTCACTGGATGATCCCATATTAATTATGCAGAACTCAGAAATGGAGATCGACTGTTTAAACTCCCATCCTTACTGCAAATATGCCCTAACTCCGGATACCCTTAGCACTACCCTCTATGCTAGAAACATGGCATGCTCCCCATTTCCATCATGCCATTGGAATTATTAATCCACATCATGGCCACAACAGTTGAATTCAAGCCACTCTATACCTGTAAAATCACCCCCATCTTCCAATACAAACTGTCAAAGCACTCATACACACCTTAATTACCCAGCGACATTACTATAAGAACCTGCTAATTTGATTTATGTGTCATTGCCAAAACTATTCATGCACTCTGTTCTCATACTCTGATTTCTCATTTTTTCATCTTTTGAGCACCCATCTTGCCAGACCCCTCTATGTGAAATATGCATTTCATCTTGCCTAACGTAAACCAAAGCAGTCCTAAATAAGTCCCCTATCTCCAGTTTCACCCAAAGCAAACCTCTGAATATCCACATGCTGTACCACGAGTGTCCAGTGTTGGTCCAGAGGGGCCACTTCCATGCCTAAAATCCCTACACACAGTTGTCTTCCTTTACACACCTCTGTGTAACAGAATGTACATGTCTCTCACAGGAGGTGTCATAATGTGCCAACTCACACAACAGATGCCGCCTTCACAGAAGGCACCATGACTTTACTTCACCATTACACAACACTCCGCCCCAAATGCACTGCCTATGATTGTGCACCTCACCTAATGTACCCTCCCTAACAGAAGGCACCAAACTCGTTAGCTTTCCCATCACACCTTTTCATCGTAGGAGGCTACATGACTCCTTACCTCAACCCACACTCCCTTCCCTCACCGAAGACACATAACTCTTCACCCCACACAACACATCCTTCTGTCTTATAAGGCACCATGACTCTACTCAATTCAATATATTCTTCTCTCGCAGAAGGCAATGCGGATCTCCACCTCACCCTAACAACCTGCCCTCACAACAGGCATGATGGCAGTTTAATTCCAATGACAATATTCCATTTTAAAATTCTCTAAAAACACAATCGCTGTCTGATCTCATTTGATCAGTCTCTTGCAGAAGGTACTAAAACCAGTGGCACAACACACAATGATGGTCCCTACTGCAGAATGTGATGAGGAGCCATGAGTCTCCAATGTCTTATTGATTTCAGTGGGTTTCCGATGAATGGGCCTCCTTTGAAGGATTGAGGTCCTCCTTGAGGGGTTGGAAACCCATCCTTGTACCCCTCTCCCCATGCTGTAGGGCTGCAGGAACCTTCATTACCCTTCTGACTAAAGCTCCTGCTCCACCCGGTTTGCTTTTAATAGTTCATCAGAGGAGACAGTGCTCATCTCCGTTCTTCCAAATATCCTTTCTGCCAATGCCCATTAATAATGCCAAGTCGCTGCTTCACCTACTTTTACCAGTGCCTCACAGAGGGCACCATGCTCCCCAACCTCCTCTACCGTGCAACCCTTGATTCAGTCCTGGACATTAATGCAAGAATTTCCCGCCCCCTCTAATTCCCAGTTCACACACACTCTTGCACTCATGCTGATGTTTTCTCAATACAGAGATTGCAGTTTTTATTGTTCATTTTTCTGTGGTAATTTATTAGTGCGGCCCGTCCTTCTCATTCTGTGCTGCACTTACTCAGTACAGATACATATAGTTATAATATTTTTTTGTATCACCTTTGGAGATGCTGCTTGTGCTACAGTATGAACTTATATCGTTTCATGAAATTGCATTACAATAAAAACCCTTAAGTATCGTCATTTTATATAAGTCACGTTTTTGACAAAACAAACAATGCCTATTTGTTGCCTGGTTTGTAAACCCTTCGTATTGCTGTGGTGGCAGGCAGTAAAATACATGACGTGGTCTAATTGATTGGTAAACATAAGGTAAAGGCCAATAGTTACACCATGAAACCTCCATAAATAGTCATTATGCCATTGACATGTGGTGCTATAGACATCTGCAAAACATCCTCTCATACCATTTCATCCATCGCAAATAATTATCACTCTAATATCCACAGAGGTTGCTTTAGAATTGACATTATGAGGCTGGTGTTCAGTGGCAGCCCTCCCCTGCTTGTGTTTGGGTAGATTTCCTCCGAGGCGCCACACACTCACTTGTTCTTGAAGTCTTCCACCATGCCCTGCATGTTCCTCAGCTCCCCGTCCAGGCGGCCCTTGTCACTGTTCAGGCCCTCCAGCTGCCGCCTCAGGTTGCTGATATAAGCCTCGAACATGGGCTCAACGCTGCTCTTACGGGATCCGCTCGCCGTCCCTCCCTGCTCCTGCAGGAGGCTCCATTTGGTCTCCAGCACCTTGTTCTGTTGCTCCAAGAACCGAACCTGCGGCCCAATGCACACGATTGAAAACACTCACATGGCTTGTCATATAGGCAGAGCATCAAATACAGCCAAGGCATGTTTGCTGGCTTAACAGCTATGAGTTCAAGGATTGGCAGCAGATAAAACAGCCTCCTGGCATGATAGAAGCAGAACAAAATGGAATGTCTCGAAACATTCCTAAATTAAAGGATAGGACGAATGTGAACCATACCGGGTACAGTTCTGTGTTTGTTGAAGTATTAAAAAAAACTATAGTTTATCATATATATGTTAAAGAACAAGCCTTACCTTGTCGATGAAAGATGCAAATTTGTTGTTGAGAGTCTTGATTTGTTCCCGCTCCTGGACTTTTTGTTCTGAAATACTGGGGTCGATGCTAATATCCAAGGGAACCAAGAGGTTTGCGTCGACGTGAACTGGTTCGATTCTTGCTGGTGCTCCCCCACCAAACCCTGCTCCACCGCCAAACCCTGCTCCCCCACCAAACCCTGCTCCCCCACCAAATCCTGCTCCACCACCAAACCCTGCTCCACCACCAGATCGGCCGCCAAAGCCTGCGCCACCACCAGATCCCCCACCGAATCCACCAAAGCCGGCTCCACCGCCGTATCCACCACCTCCTGACATCGCGCCATAGCTCCCCCCACCCATGCTAGACCCCGAGCTTGCTCTGGTTGCCCCACCAAAGGAAATGCTTCGGGTGCCTCCTAGATGGACACTCATGCTGCTGTTCATCCCCCGCGCACCGCCACCGGCCCCGGAAGAGCGAGAAACTCGACTGCTGGAGGAGCCCTGGCCACCAAAAGACCGCGCACTGAAGCTTTGGAAACTCATTGTGGAGCTAGAGCGCTAACTGAGTGAAACAGAGAAACGAGGGACAAGCAAGAAAGGGAGGGAAGCGTGAAGGAGAGCGAGTGAATCCCCACTAATTGAAGAGCTCACCGGGACCCTTTTTATTCCGTAAATGGGCAGGGCTTGACCTTGGTGCAACAAAAGCTCAGTTTTCACTTGGGCTATGTTTGCCCGCCAGCCATCTTTCACCTCTCACCTTCGAGCATACCTTCCCTAAAGAAAAAAAAAACATGTCTTTTTGTGCTGTCCTGAAATGTAGCTGAAGGGTTTTCTGAAATATCTTCTTTAGCTCAAATGTTAAAAACGACAGGTTGAAACTTGTTGCTGTTTCTATACCCTGTCCACTGGGGATGAAAAATGTAGAACAGCCACATGCCAAGACAGCTTAATACCAGGCTATTCCTCTTCCAACACTGTCTCACTCTATTAAAGCCTCGCTTTAGCAGAGTCTGAATCCAGCCAAGAATTTCTCTAGTCCAGCAGCACCACAGTGCAGACTCCTTCCAGTTCAGTGTAGTCTTTCCAGCAGAACGACTTTTGCTGTACAGGCTCACTCCTGCACAATCTGACTCAAGCACAAGCCTTCTCTTTCAAGTGCAACCTCACTCCAATGCAGCATCACCCCATTACTCCCAAACTCCAACATAGCCTTACTCTTCTACAACCTTCCACACGATAACCCCAATACCTTCGCAGCAACGCTTCAGCACAACATTTCCTAAATTTAGACCAGCCTCATTCCAGTAAATGACACTCTAGCACAATGTAACTGCAGTACAGCCTTACCCCTTTAAAGTCGTTTAAATTGCAGCCTCATTCCAGTACAGATGTCTAGTCAGTTTCTTGGGACCAGTACAACTCAAGGTTAGTTGGGTAATCCTTATAACAACTTTTTCCAATGGTCCTGGAATTGCACAAACCAAATACTACCACAAGCTCCCTGACATGTTAAGAGCCTCCATTATAGGCTTTGACTTTTAGGTAACGGCTTACACTTAGATGTTGATGTTCAGAAGGCTAGTTTAGGTAGCATAATTATTACTAACAATAGTTAGGTTGTTGAAGCACTGCTTACTTATTATAAAAAGAAAAAAACTTGTATTATATGAAATAAACGTGCTATGTGCGGTTTCACATTTGGTCAGGCCACCCAGCCGGAAATGTATTATGTTGCTTCTCTCACTCATATATCACCTTGACTGACTAGAACTGGTTCAAAGTTTCAGCCAGCACATAAAAAGTAATTTCTGGCTTATGTACTGAATGCCAGGTTATGCACTTGGATTTAAATTGTGATCCATAGGGAAAAGGGTCTGCGTGGGGAAACATGCTGTAGAAGGGGAGACAGCAACTTCTTCCTACCAGCAACCTTCTTGAGCACCTTATAACCTTAGCAACTTAATTCATGCAGGAGGGCCCCCAACCTAGGTTTTCCACCTCACATGCACCATGAGGCAAACCCATTAGTGAGGTGCAGCCAGAAAGGCTTAAAGCTTGCTAATAAAATCAGCTGCAACCAACAATTAGTAGTGTTGTAGCCTGGGCATAGGGATGTCAGTCACTGACTTTAACCACCACTGTGGAAGGTTCCCAAAAACTAAAACATCCCAGAAAGAAAAGCAATTACTAAGGATCTCATGATGATGCCAGTGGTCAGACCAACAACAGCCTGTCGGTGGGGTCTGTCTGCCGAAAGCCCTTCAGTCGTACCGCGGTATTACGATACTGGCAGTTGGGCCAGCAACTGTCGGATGCAATACCGCCACCTCTGCCATGATTGAAGATCCTATCAGTGTGGTGGTCGGAGAAGCATTGAGGATTGGCGGCGGTGCCGAGGCAGGCACCACTGTCTGGACTGTGATATCCCTTTCTGACAGCCTGTTCATGGCGAGAACCCCGGCATGAAATTCTTTTTTCGCAAAAAGATTGAGGGGCCTCAAACAGGGCCCACAGCCGTTGTACCCCCTGAAAAAATATCCCTGGGGGCACACGTAGTGCCCTCCTTCTGTTGCACTTACGTCTGTGCACCATGTGCCATGCACAACATGGTGCATGGCACATGGTGCATGGGCATGCAGGAGGTGCTGTACGGCAGGGGCATGTGTTGCAGCACTTTTCCATGGCTGCAGCATGCTATTGCTGTGGTACCGCCCACTGTGGACCTTCAACCTGACAGTCCAGTCGTAATACAGCAGTTGGACCCGCCACATGCATGGCAGGCCACAATGGCTGTCAACAGTCTGACCGCCAGCATCGTAGTGAGGCCCTAAAAGACCGACACACTACACCTCCAACCAAGAAAGCACATCAATGAAAAATGTGAATTAGAAATGTGCCAAATATTATTCTATTGCATGCTATGGGAGGGTGACTCCAAAAGATGATATTGTAACTATTGTAAGGGAACACAACCGCGCTCCAAATGCGACAGAAATAGAAGTAAATAATGTCTTACAGTATATAAGAGAGGCAAGCACAACAGGGGTGGGGCTAAGCTAGCCAAGATGGTGGATACATCTTTGTAGTGCTCCGCCACCCAGCCCAAAAATCAGTAACCATCTACGTCTAAAAGCTGACTTAATGGTGGCCCATTAATGGAGGTGGTCCCTGGGGAAGCGCTACTTGTACCCCGATGCCCCGTGGCTGGCCCCGACCGACACTGGCGAGCCCACAGATGGTAGGAGGACTGGCGACCTAGTAGAGGCCTCGCAGCCCTGACTTGATCTGGGACTGCTCTCAAGCAGGCTGTGGTACCGCAGACAACCGTGAATGAGAGATGCCAACACCTGTACTGACCTACTACACTGTGGGGGAATGAGAACCCCAGAGTCCCAGCATCGAGGGGGCAGTGAAAGCCCTGTCGTCGGAGACCCATGGGGGCTTTCTCCAAGCTGCAGCCTTGTTGTCCAGTTGGAGGAGACACAGTGGAGACCCCGTGGTGGGAGACGGCCGGGGGTTGCAAGGACCCCTTGGACATTAAATCCCCCAACCCTGGTGGTAACAACTGGGAACCGCTTGGACTTTATTCATGTTTTGGTACTCTATAAAGGCTTTACACATTTCTGTAAGTAAGGGCTATCTGTCCTGTGCGAAAGCTGCCAGGGGATTGAGCTCACGTTATATAATGACCTTAATGGTTCACCCTGGCAAGGATTGAGATTAATTCTTAAAATGCATTTTCAGCCCCTCAATTAATAATGCAGTATCGGAATGGTTTTTTCAGTAAAAGCCTTCATTCAGCAGAAGTTCACCTCATTACAATAATTTTCCTGAACAGACCAAGATTACCAGAGCATAATTTTTGTACATACTCATTCCAGTATAGCTTTACTCCAGAACAGCATAAACTCTGCAGCACACTTTTGCGTGGTTCAGCCTTTCTTCTAAGTACACTTTATCCCATACACGTTTGGTCCATTACAGGGTGCGTGTGTCCATATATATGATGATGCTATATCATATGTATGGGATGTTTGTGTTTTGGGACCCTCCTTTTTTCTTAGCCCTCACTTAGTGAAGATTTTCAATCTCTTTCTATGGAAAAGAAGGCCTAACTATAACTGTTTAGTTGCAACTGCCAATAGGTAATATATATATATATATATAAATATATATATATATATATATATATATAGATATATATATATAGATAGATATATATATATATATATACGTATATATATATATATGATTGGCTGTCAGCAACATGAGAAAAAAGTTGCTGGCAGCCATTACGCAACTCAGGGACTTAGTCCACTGTCCTGAAGTTATAAAAAATGAAGATATGTGGGGGCAGAGTAGGGATACCATGGGGCATGGTGGGACCCAGAGGGACCCCTGGGACAAAAAGAAAAAAAAAGGCAAAAAGTGCTGCAAACCTGGAAGACTCTTGCTGGCTCAAAAAAAAAATAGCGGGCGGGCGGGCCACTTTTATTTATTGTAAGCTCAGAGGAGCCAAACCCAGGGGCTGTGTTCATTAACATTAAAGGGAAGGGGCCAAGTTTCCCCCCTCAAAGAGCCTCAGGAGGCTCTAGGGAGCCCACCCCCATAATGTATGGTAATTAAATATTACTTTGCAATAAAAAAAAAACAGAAATCAACTAAAAACCAAAGGTTACAGGGACGGTATACTCAGGTTCACATTTTACACAATCAAAACCAAAGGAGCAAGGCATGATCAAGGCCAAGACGTCCAATACATGTTGCATGTTGCTGGTGTTCTTTGCTTAATAAACATCCTTAGAACTGACTCCTGAGTGGGCATGAAATTGTTCTCTTAAAACACTGCCGTTATATATTTATTCGGGTCTGCTCGCAAGAAACATATATGTACTTATATAGATAGATAGATAGACAGACAGATAGATGGATAGATAGATAGACAGATAGACATTTATATATATATATATATATGTATATATATATATATATATATATATATATATATATATATATATATATATATATATATATATATATATATATACACATATATTACCTACTGGCAGTCGTCAGTAGGTAATTATAGTTAGGACCTCGTTTCTTTTCAAAAAGCGTTTTTCTTTTCCCAATAACATTGCCGCCGGTTGACGAATCTTTGCGAAATTTTCAAAACTGGTGGGGTGCTCCTGTCAGCTCCTGTCTTGAAAGTTTCAGGGGGATTCGTCAAGCGGGGGCAAAGAAGAAAGGGGGGTCTCAAAACGCGTTTTCCCCATGTAATTTTCCATAGGAAACTTTAGACAAAGCTACAGCCCGAACTGCTGAACGGAATTACACCAAATTTGGCAAAAATGTTGGTCTTGATTCAGAAAGATCCCTTTTTGTTAAATAGTGTAAATCCGTTCAGTAGTTGCTGAGAAATTAGAAAAAGAAAAAATATCGATATCTGTGGGCGCAGTGCGTTCGCGAACCCTCCCGAGCACAAGCTTCATTCTCATTGGCTGCCAACACTTCAAACCAGGAAGTGTTGGCAGCAATCTTGTGACTCTGTACAACCGAGTCACAAGAAAACAGTAAAAACAAGCATTGGCATAGCCAATAGGTCGCGCCTTTGGGGCCTTATAAGTATTTAGTTATGCAGCACAATATCCTTCCTGCAACAACCGCAAATGTTGCATGGCTAAACACTTATTAGGTTCCAAAGGCGAGACCAATTGGCTATGCCAATGCTTGTTTACCATGTGAACCTCAGTTCTTCCATGTGGCGAAATGGCATAATTTTTCAGAATTTCAGCATAAAACGTGTAATGTGAAATGCCAGAGATTATGTCAATTGCGCCGACGTAATTTAAAATGTTCAAGGCTTTAGGTATTATAATGCAGCAAGGGGCCTGGAAAAGGCAGGAAGCCTTTGTAGGGGACAGAGAGCAAGATTCAAAAGTTTCTGGTTCCTTATATACCCAGAGGACGCTTCATCATGCACTACGGAAATGCTCTATTGACGTGTAGTGCCTGTCTCACCAGATGCCAAGACGTGAACAATATCACTGCTGTAAAACTTCGTGTATAAAACCATACTGCACTTTTTAAGCGCCCATCATTGCTTTGGAAGTAATTCATAAACCAACTCACTTCTGTTAATGGTTTGTGAAGCGGAGCTCTTGACCGAAAGAACGTGGTGCGACATCTGGGGCTCTAACATACGGCAGACCCCGAGGCAATTTGGGAATGCTCGCAGAACAGCCTGCATGCCTTCACAAGGAGGCAGCTGTTCAGAAGACAGAATGTCCAAGTCCATAGTAAACCTGGGGGACAGGACGGAGAGCTCAAAATAAATGATGTCAATCCCCAAAACGGATGCATTTTAGCCATTGGGACAAGGGGATGCCAAAAAGCAAAGCGCTGAAAACATGAACTGGGAGCAGGGCTCGTGTTATGAAACTTGAAAATTGCGATGAAATATTGACGGCTTGTTCGTTCCTGCAAAAGTGTTGCAGGGGGCCTATCTGCAAGTCCATCAGAGATGTGCTTCGAAGGATGACTGCCCAAAAGAAAGAGCTTTCTGTGATTCACAAAGCCACACAAATCCAGATTTACGTGGCGTAGCATAGCTTTGTATGAAAGCGCGCACGCCTCGCACTTTAAGTTTAAAAAAAACCAAGGAGGCTTGTCTGGCAAGTGGTGTGCGATGTGCGCGCACCATGACGAGAGAGGAAAGCCAGATGGCGCCTCTGCTCGTCACTGTGCGCGTAACCGCACGCTCTTTGCCACACAAAAAGCTGTGGTCGGCTTTTCAAAGCCCATGCACTAAATGTCTCACCAGAGCAGCGCATGCGCTGGCTCAGACAAGACCTAAAAAAGTGAAAGAAAACGGGGCAGGGTAGAAACACCCTGACCCCCTAGGCCTGCTCAGGGTGTCCTACAAGGACCCCCAGGGCCAAAAAAAGCATTTGTAAAAATAATAAAATTTGGTGGAATTCACGTTGGGGTCGCGAATCCCGCCGAAATTTTTAAAAAAATGAAGCGTGGGCTCCCGCGCTTCATTTAAATGAGGCCCCGGGTGGGCTAGGTCCCGGGGGCATTGCCCAAAAAAATAATAGCGGGGCCCACGGGGGACCCTGCAGTCCCTGGGACCGCCACCATGTGTTACAATGTATGCAGGGGCACTACGGCCCCTCGCAGAATCGGGGATCACCACCTCCCTGGGGCTCTGTTGAGGTATTTTAAAGATGTTTGGGGGGAAGAGCCCCCACACGCCCCAGGGACCACCACCTCCCCGGGGCACAAGTCTAATAAAAAATGCGGGGGTCCGTACTGGACCCCCGGGGACCACCAGTTCCCCGGGGCTTTGAAATGGAAGTAGGGGGGTCTCCAGGAGCCCGAATGGCCCTGGAGAATCCACCCCCCAGGTCCGGCTCCTGCAGTGTCCCGGGGCGCCCACCCCGGGACACTGCTGTTTGCTATGGCAGGGCAGGGCCGCCCTGTCATAGCAAACTCTGCTTTGCTTCATTGAAGCGAGAGCAGGGAAACCTGCTCTCGCTTCAATGAAGCAAAGCAGGATTGCTGTTCCACAAGGGGAGATGCATGTCAGCAGCTCCCCTTGTGCAAAAACAATGCCGGCTCCCACAGGACACGGGGAGCCGGCGTGACCGTGGGGGCATTGGGGCTCCGCCCACGTTCCCCAACGGAGCGGCCATGCCCCGGGAGATGGGGTCCCTGGTGCCAGAAGTGGCCTGGGTGGGGGGCCATGCAGCCCCCTCCCCTATATTAAAAAATGTTTTATTAAAAAAAAACACCAAAAGTCCGGCCCCGGGGGATGGGGCCCACAGGGACATAAATGGCCTGACGAGGGGGTCCATGTGGCCCCCCTCCAAAAAAAAGAAGAAAAAAAGGCTGGTCAGGCCCCGGGGGATGGGGTCCCTGGGGCCATAATTAGCCTCTGGATGGGGGCCATGTGGTTCCCCTGCTGAAATTATAAAAAATAAAAAAGGAACCATCAACTCACCGGAGGCCTCGCCCCCTCCCTGCCGCACTGTGCAAACGCGCCCCCTGGCACGTTGGATGTTGGGGAATTGATTCCCCTTGAATACTGAGGGTCCCTGGGGGCCAACTAGCCCACCAGGTACCTCTTGTATGTGCCAGGGAGCTGCGTTGCAGAGAGGTGGTCCGAGGCCATGCCCCTTTTTACACCTCTCTGCAACGCAGCTCTGTGGCGCTTACTGGAGGTACCTGGTGGGCTAGTTGGCCCCCAGGGACCCTCAGAATTCAAGGGGACTTAATCCCCAACTTACAACGACGCGCCAAGGGGCGAGTTTGCACAGTGGTGCAGGGAGGGGGCGGGGCCTGATATGACAAGTGTTTAAACACACCCCCTGGCACATTGTAAATTGGGGGATTAAGTCCCTTTGAATCCTGAGGGTCCCAGGGGGCCAACTAGCCCACCAGGTACCTCAAGTTAGCGCCACAGAGCTGTGTTGCAGAGAGGTGGTCTGAGGCCACGCCCCTTTTTACACCACTCTGAAAACTCGGCTTCTGGTGCACTGCTGGTGGGGCGATGAGGTCCTCTTGTTTCCTGAGGACCTCAGGACACAAGTGGACTTCATCATCCGAGCAGCAGTGTGCCAGAAGCCGCGTTTGCAGCGTGGTGTAAAAAGGGACATGGCCTGGGAACACCTCTGTGCAACGCAGCTCTGTGGCGCTTATCAGAGGTACCTGGTGGGCTACTTGGCCACCAGGGACCATCAGGATTCAAGGGGACTTAATAGGGATGTTATAGTTAGAAATTAGCATTTATAAATCCTTAGAAATTCACTGAAAAAACCATAGGATTGAGGTACATTTTAATTAGAAATTTGTGACCATTGAAATTTACTGAAAAAAACATAGGTTTCAGGGATGTTATAGTTAGAAATTGCATTTAAAAAACCATTGAAATTCACTGAAAAAACCATAGGTTTCAGGCACGTTATAGTTAGAAATTAGCATTTAAAAAACCTTAGAAATTCCCTGAAAAAAACACAGGTTTTAGGGACGTTATAGTTAGTTGGACATTTACCTCGTACAAAACCATAGAAATTCTGCCATTATAGTTAGTTCAACTAACTATAACTCACGCCCCCGCAATGCACTGCTGATGATGTCACATATTACATCATTCATGACATGGGCAGTGACATCACTGATGACATCTCAAATGACATCACTGATGACGTCCTCCAGTGACTGTGTGTTTCTTTAAAGTTTAAATATGTATTATATATATGCCAATGTGTATTGAAGAATGAGTTGGTGTATAAGTGTGTGGATGGAGGATTTAGTAGGTGCATGACTGACTGTTTAAGTGAGTGATTTCATGTGTCTTACTGAGTGCATGGGTTAGTGGCTGAACTGTGTGGATGTCTGTATCAGTCTCTCTGTTGTTGTATAAGCTGCTGCATGGGTTGGTCAGTAGCCACATGAGTGTCTATATGGGTTATCGATTGGTTGCCTGAGTATTTGTATGGGTGCTTGAGTGTGTGTGGGGGTGAGTGGGAGGTGTGTGACTCTGTGCCTAGATGTGATTCACTGTTGGTATGGGTTCAAGAGTGCATGTGGAAACAGCAGTATGGGTGGGTAAGTGAATGGATGTCTCAGTGGTACATGTCCAAATAACTACATACGTAAAAGGCAATGTATGTGAGAGTTAGAGTATATAAATGACTATACGTGAGAGTCAGTGATTGTGAGAGTGGCTGTATGGATGAGTGTGTACTTGTATCAGTGATTGTATGAGAGAGTAAGTATGCATTTGTTTCTGTTTGAATAAGTGATGCGGTGTGTGTATAACTGTATAGGTCAGTAAATGGAAGTGTGATGGATTCTTTGCATGACTGACTAGGTGTGTGAGTGTCTGTATAGGTGTATGAGTGATTATGATAGTGTTGTGTTGATGAGTGACGGCATCTATGAGTGATTGTATGGGTGAATGGGTGGATGTGTGTGTAGACATAGGAATCAGTGGGTGCGTATGTAATAACTGGTTTTGGTGTGTCGATGGTTTCGATAATGGTAGTGTGTATTTTACAGTTGGTGTATCAAAGGTTACATTAGAGTGTGAGGAGGTGCTTCAGATTTTCACGTGGATGATGTCATCAGTGATGTCATCAGTGATGTTATTTGAGATGTCATCAGTGATGTCATCAGTGATGTCCCTGACCATGTCATGAATGATGTAATATGTGACGTCATCAGCAGTGCATTGTGGGGGCACGAGTAACTCGCGCCCCCGCAATGCACTGCTGATGACGTCACATATTACATCACTCATGACATGGTCAGTGACATCACTGATGACATCATTGATGACATCTGAAATCACATCACTGATGACATCACTGATGACATCATCCAGTGAATGTGTGTTTTTCTGAAAAGTTTAAATATGTTTTATATATTTATAGTGAAAGGCCTATGGAAGAATGAGTGGGTGTATACGTGTGTGAATGGGTGATTTTCTAGGTGCGTAACTGACTCTATAAGTGAGTCATTAAATGTATCTTACTGCAGACTAGTGACTAAACTGTGTGAATGTCTGTATGTGTCTGCGTGTTGGTGTATAAGTGGCTGCATGGTTTTGTGAATAGCTATATGAGTGTCTATATGGGTTATTGATTGGTTTTCTGAGTATCTGTATGGGTGCCTGAGTGTTTGTGTGGGTAGGGTGTGTGTGACTCTGTGTGTAGATGTGTGAGAGGGTGATTCAGTGGGTGCATGGTTTTAAGAGTGCAATTGTGATGGACTGTATGGTTGGGTGAGTGTATGTATGGGTATGTTAGTGATTGAATGTATATCTCAGTCGTACATGTGTCAGTAACTACATATGCGAAACGCAGTGTATATGTGTGTAAGAGTATATAACTATCTATATGTGAGAGTGTGTGATTGCGGGAGTGGCTGTATGGATGAGTGTGTGATTGTATTAGTAATTGTATAAGAGCGTCAGAATTTGTTAGTATTTTTATGAGTAAGTGAACTTGAGTGTGTTTAACTGTATAGGTGAGTAAATTGGAGTGTGTTTAATTATTTGCATGACTGACTAGGTGTGTCAGTACCTCAATGGATGACTGGCGGTGTGTGAGTGTCTATATAGGTGTATAAATGCATATGATAGTCTTGTACGGAGTGACTGTAAGTATGAGTGACTGTACAGGTGAGTGAGTGGAGATGCATGTAGACCTAAGAGTCAATGAGTGGGTATGTAGTTATTTGTATTGGAGTATCTATGGTTTTGAGAATGGCCGTCTAAAATTTTGAGTCGGTGTATCAAAGGTTATATTAGGGTGTGAGAAGATGCGCTAATTTATCACGTGGATGATGTCATCAGTGATGTCATCAGTGATGTCATTTGAGATGTCATCAGTGATGTCATCAGTGATGTCACTGACCATGTCATGAGTGATGTAATATGTGACGTCATCAGCAGTGCATTGTGGGGGCGTGAGTTATAGTTAGTTGAACTAACTATAACAGGAGAATTTCTAGGGTTTTGTACGAGGGAAATGCCCAGCTAACTATAATGCCCCTGAAACCTATGGTTTTTTAGTGAATTTCTAAAGTTTTTTAAATGCCAATTCCTAACTATAACGCCCCTGAAACCTTTGTTTTTTTCAGTGAATTTCAAAGGTTTTTTAAATGCCAATTCCTAACTATAACGTGCATGAAACCTATGTTTTTTTTCAGTGAATTGCAAAGGTTTTTTAAAGGCTAATTCCTATCTATAACTTATCTCTAAAGATATCATGTTTAATGATTTTCATTGGATTTCTATATTTTTCAAATTCAGTGTGTCAATTTCATTAATTATGTTTTTTTAAAATTATTTTTTATCACCAATTTGTTTTTTTAATTAATTATTTTCAAAATTAAAAAATATTATTTGTTTTTATTGGGTTTTTCAAACATATTTTTTGATATTTGTAAAAATATTTCTTTAACTATATGTTCAAAACTTTATTTTATACATTTTTTTCCCATGTTTTTTGATCCGCGCACCCTATGCGCACGTTCTCGATCCCTACGCGTTAGCATCCGCGCATGGTGTGCATTGGGTACGTGTTTAGTGCGCGATCGCAATGCGACAGGTACGCGACTCCCAGCCTATACGCGACACGTTCAATGTACGTAACGCAATGTTTACGCGCTTCCGCGATGCGTCATCTGCGTCTATGACACGGTAGGTGCGCGGATCCCGCAAAATATTGAAGACAAACTCTAAACTAGTCTTAAAACTAATATATTTTTACATCTAATCCTATAATTTCTTTAAATTCAATTTCGCGGATGCGCGCTGGGTGCGCGGATCCCATGTGACCTGCAAAAAAAGAGATTTGATTGGTTCATTACACTTCCTCTTCTAACTATTGAAAGACCCCACCCAATTCAATCATTCTTCTTTGACCTTCTTTGGAGGAGCATCTCTTTGCAGAGAAGAAGATTTTTTTAGACTAAGTTTACACTTAGCTCTAACTTTTTTCAACTAAAAATAGCTTCATGGCAGCAGGCATCACCTGCATCTCCTCATACATCTGAGGATGAATTTTTGGAGGAGGCACCATGCAAAGAACGTTTTTCTTCAGTGGTGTGAAATTTTTTTACTTTTCCCGAGGGGCATAATAAGACCAATGCCACCTTGGTCACATGCAAGATTTGCAAAAGAGTGCTGTCGCGAGGGAATCCTAACAAGAAATACTGGTGCAGCACGGCTAGTATGATGAAGCACCTAAGGACCCTTCATCCAAACAATCTTGCACGAGAAGAGTGCAAACGGATGAGAAACACTCCTGCTCCTGCGCCTTCCACCTCATCGCAGCCGAGCACTTCAAGAGTGCATCCATCAGCCCAAAATTTGGACATCCATCCTCAATTTTAATTTTTAAAAGTGTTCTGCACTAAGTGCAATGCGACTTTGTGCTACGGTGAGCAGTCGATCAATCTGATCTGCCGGCGGCAAGAAAGTCACATTTGCTAGTTGTTTTTTTTTGTTTTTTTATTGTTCCCAGAAGTTCATTGTTTGGTTCCTCCTGTTTTTTTTTTTTTCTCAGAAAAACCCCCAAAATTTTAAAATTGTTCAGAACCCCCCCACCCCCCCCCCCAAAAAAAGAAGAAAAAAACAAGTTCTTGTAAGAACTAACTTTCCTAGTTTAAAAAAAGAGCTACATTTCTTTGTTAGTGTGTGAAAGTGTAGATGAATGTATGTGTAGTATGTAATTGACTGAATGAATGCATTAGTAGGGTATGGTGAATGTATAAGTGCAGATATGAGGAAGTGCTGCAGCATCACACAGTAACCTCTTTAACTGCAGTGTGCTGTAGTACTTCCGAAGCACAGGGATGCAACATATGTACATCAATATGTTGCAAATCTATGCTTCTCTCTGCACGGCTGCTTAAACTGCAGCCATGTGGTGACACAGGCACCCTTGCACCATAGTGCAAGGATATCTGTGTCATGTGCTGTTTGTTTTTGTGCAGGAAGACACACCTTCCTGCACAAAAACAATCAGTAAAGGCATTTTTCTCTTTCAATGTATGCTGAGCATTGTAGCATGCATTGAAGATATAAAAATGTGTAGAAATAAAAACAATTCTCCTTGTTGTGCTTTCCTACACCAATTTTAGAATGGTGCAGCATTCACACACATATCGAGATTTATGATTTCTGATAAATCTAGACATGTGTCTTGTTCTGTGAGTATTCAGTGCAATCATGCACAACAACACTTATAGAACACCCTTTCAACGCAAACTGGTGTGCATAATGAGGTTGTATTTACATGGAGTATAAAAAGTGCCTTTTCCTCTCTTTGTAAATATGAAAGAGTGTCTTGCGCAATAACTATGTTACAAAAAGTGACATATTTCCAGTTTTAAAATTCCTTGCGAATGATAGAAGGTAAGCACAGAGTTTTGTCTGCAAAGATGCTCAAAGAAGAATGATTGAAATGATTGTGGTCCTTCAATAGGTACAATGGGAAATATTAGGAACCCCTCAAATCTCTCTTTTTGCAGGTCACATGATATCTGATTATGGTCAGATTTCAAAACTACATAGGTATAAACAGAGTGTTTTAAGAAACGTGTTTCAACTTTGTAGCTTCTTGCAGACCTCCTCATTCTGCATATTGAGACTTAGTTAAACTTACCTTCACAGTAATAGGAATACAAAATGGTATACATTTTTTTCAGATTTTCATTGCAATCTAAATTCATATAAATTAATTATTTAAACATTTTTATCTGTGAAAGAAAAGGAAAAAAAAATGATAACATGTAATAATACATTTTTTACAACACAGCATAATTTCCACAAAGTAATTTGTTTGACTTTTTTGCTGTTCTCAGAATATATTGAATTTCACTAAAAATAGTGATTTCAATCGTACTCATCCCTTAACAGCGGGCAAAAAAAAAACAATCAGAAAGATTGTTAAAAAAACAACAACATACTATTCTCAGCAAAATACCACAAGATACAAATCACAGATATATAAAATGCTTACGGCTAACAAAATTTTATAAGTTTAACTTACAAAAACTGTAAATGCTGCCACTTTAAAATATTCACCGAATCTGAGGATACATTTTTGGAGAAGGCACCACGCCCACAACATTTTTCTTCAATGGTGTGGAAATGTTTTACTTTTCCCGAGGGGCAAACAAAGACCAATGCCACCTTGATCACGTGCAAGATTTGCAAAAGAGTTCTGTCGCGAGGAGATCCTAACAAGAAATACTCAAACAGCACGGCAAGTATGATGAAACACCTAAGGACCCTTCATCCAAACAATCTTGCATGAGAAGAGTGCAAACAGATGAGAAACACTCCTGCTCCTGCGCCTTTCTGAGTTTCTTTTCTTTTTCTTTTTTTTTCTGGCATGATTTCTCTATTTTTACGTTGAAGACAGTATCTGTAAAAAAGAATCACAAATAAATGTATATTAATAACTTTCAAATTTATACTATTCCATTACTGTACAAACACATTTTATATAAAAACGGTCTAAAAACTACAGCCCTGAACCACAAGTGTGACGATGGTTAAAACACTACATGCATAGTGCATACTACTTTGAAGCAGTTCATGCCCTAAAGCCTACCTCACTAAAAGACTACATGCTAACTGACTGATTGATTACAGTACTATAAGGAGACACACTGGGTGAGTGAGAGGGTGTTTGCTAGAAGTGTATGAATACTGATTGGGGAATTGAAGGTGTGAAAGACAACTGTGTAGGTGATTAGAGGACTGCATCCATAGTGAATCCATTTGAATCAGTCTATGTGTTTAGGCCTCGCTCACTGCATGAGTACTTGGGTACTGACGGAATGGTTAGAGTACAGCAAGGAGAGTGCCTGGGTGAATTTATAAGTGGTTGGCTTTTGACACAGTGAATGGATTAGTACTTGGTACTGAATGGGTCACTAGAGGAGTGCAAAAGGAGTGACAGGATGTTTGCTGGACTGTATGGATACTGACTAGGGAATTGAAGGTGTGAAAGACAAGTGTATAGTATGTTAGAAGACTGCATGCATACTACATAGACATTTGAAGCAGTCTATGTGGTAATGTATGGTTCACAACATGAGTACTTGGAAACTGACTAAATCATCAGACTACTGCTAGGACAGTGCCTGGGTAAAACTTTTAAATTTTCAGTTCTGGCACAGTGAAGAGAATAGTACATGGTACTGCACTTGTCAAACCCTGACTCATTTTAACAATGCATAAGCAAAGAATAGCTTCTAAAGCTACAAAAACTTGACAACATGACCGGTTTTAAAACAGTTATCTGTCAGCAAATACACGATGTTACCAAATGCTTCTATCACACTCCTTACCCAAATGCACACAGACTCACAGTGTGATTTTAGACAAGCAACACTATCCTAGGAGTTTACCAAAACTCATTCACTAGTCTAGAAGAGGTAAGGGTACTGCACACAATCTACATATTTAAGTACAGCACATTAGTGTCAAAGCATGACTCATTTAATCAACGCATAAGCAAAGACTGGCTTCTAATGCTACCAAAACTTGACAACATGACAGGTTTTAAAAGAGTTATCTGCCAGAAAATACACGATGTTACCAAATGCTTCTCTCACAGTGGTTCCCAAATGCACACAGACTCACAGTGTGTGTCACTCATGCAAAGCATGTAGATTCGCTAACAACAAAGCATGCTGCACCAGCCCATTCAAACCAGATCCAATACCTATTAAGAAAAGGCTTACATGTAAGACCGAATTTGTGTGTTTATGTGCTGGAGTGTCCCTGTGGCCTACGTTACATAGGCAGTGTCAAATTGCCGGTACACAAGCAGATACTGCAGCACATAAGAGCCTTCACTAACAGCGATCCAACTTATCCAGTGGCGAGACATTTTGAGGAGACTCATGGCGGCTGCCTGGAAAACCTTAAATATTTTGTGATACAGTTTTGCCACTGAGGAGGGGAGGGAATCGTGAGGCCCAACTTTGTCTATTGGAGACGCGTTACATTTTGGAACTGGACACAAAAACCTTGCTCACTTTGCCACTGGATTCAAGCAAGCCTGGCTGAAGACGGCTGAAATGCCAGAAACCGGTCCTAGGATGCTTGTTTCCGGTCCAGGGAAGACATGGCTTGGCAGTTCGGGCTGGACTGTTCCCATGAGGCAGAGGGTCAGACTGATTTGCATATTGCCATGTCTGAACTGGGGTGGCAGAGTGGGCTAAAGAACGGTGATGGATTAAACTCAGATCAGTTGACTGTGGGTGAGTGCTTGCAATGTTCAACACTCCGTCCATCATTTCCTTTGGTTTTTGCTTTGTTCGCCATAAGTTGGCAGGGTATGCTCAGACGTGAGTCCCTTGCTCACTTTGCCACTGGATTCAAGGAAGCCTGGCTGAAGACGGCTGAAATGCCAGAAACCGGTCCTAGGATGCTTGTTTCCGGTCCAGGGAAGACATGGCTTGGCAGTTCGGGCTGGACTGTTCCCATGAGGCACAGGGTCAGACTGATTTGCATATGGCCATGTCTGAACTGGGGTGGCAGAGTGGGCTAAAGAACGGTGATGGATTAAACTCAGATCAGTTGACTGGGGGTGAGTGCTTGCAATGTCCAACACTCCGTCCATCATTTCCTTTGGTTTTTGCTTTGTTCGCCATAAGTTGGCAGGGTATGCTCAGACGTGAGTCCCTTGCTCACTTTGCCACTGGATTCAAGGAAGCCTGGCTGAAGACGGCTGAAATGCCAGAAACCGGTCCTAGGATGCTTGTTTCCGGTCCAGGGAAGACATGGCTTGGCAGTTCGGGCTGGACTGTTCCCATGAGGCACAGGGTCAGACTGATTTGCATATGGCCATGTCTGAACTGGGGTGGCAGAGTGGGCTAAAGAACGGTGATGGATTAAACTCAGATCAGTTGACTAGGGGTGAGTGCTTGCAATTTTCAACACTCCGTCCATCATTTCCTTTGGTTTTTACATTTTGGAACTGGACACAAAAACTCCATTTGGACTCAATGCAAGTGAAGATTTCTTCACTTGCTTATAGTCAGTATCTTCTGTGACTTGCTTGCACATATTTGTTTTAACACTATGGGGCATATGCATCAACATTAGCATTTGCGATTCCTTATTAGCGAAAAATAAGGAATCGCTAATAAGGAATAGCAAAAGGCTATGCATGTAGGAATCGCTATTCAAATAGCGATTCCTTAACATTCCTTATTACCGAATCGGTAATACCGAATCGGTAATAAGGAATACCTACCCATTCATTCCTATGGGCTTGGAGGCCCATAGGAATGAATGTAAAGCCATTCTGTATTAGCGATTCGGTATTACCGAATCGCTAATAGCTGGAGCACTTTCAAGGGTGCCAGGGTGTCAAAAGGACACCCTGTTGCACCCCTGAAAATGATATGTGCACATATGTTGCACACACACATGCTCTAAGGGCATGTGTGTGCGCAACATGAAACTTTGAAAAATGCACAAACGTGCATTTTTCAAAGTTTTTGCAAATTACCATGCAGTTCATCTTCATGGTAATTTGCTCCCCTTATTAGCGAAATCGCTAATTTTTTAACTTTGATGCATTGCATTTAAGGAATCTCACTTTGGGATTCCTTAAATGCAATCGCTATTTAAGGAATCGGTATTTAAGGAATCCCTATTTAAAGAATCGCTATTTAAGGATTCCTTAAATACCGATTTCTGCTTTTGGGTTGATGCATTGGGATTGGGTATTTTTTACTTAATACCGGGAGCTAATAAGGAATCGGTATTTTACCGACTGGATTTTGGCTTGATGCATAAGGGTGCTTCTCTTTTAACTATTCAGCGCCTCAGTCACATACATTTTTAGTCTTTATTTTGATAGCACTTAGCACTTGGAATTATTTTATCAATCTTCTATGTCTATGATGTAGCAACGTGTGAGATCACAAGTGTGGCACTGGCACTTTAAATTTTGGTATGGCACTACACAACGTGTAATATGATGAAGGCCTTTGGGGAGGCCGAAACGCGATATGGAAGCGGTGCAGGGTAAGAAATAAATTCATTTTTGCACCATAAAGTGGGTCCCCATTTGCATTCCGGATTTGCGGTGCACCAGATTGAGGTGGGTTGGCGTAATGATCCCGGACGGCTCGTTCAATATATAAACACCAGTCCTGCTCCCAAGCTCCGAAGAAGGCGCCGACAGTGTGAAACATTTAACATCAGTTTATTTTCAGCAGCAGGCCCTGACGCATTTCGGTGGATGTACCACCTTGCTCACATGATCGGGCGCCAATCAGTGAGTACTTTTATAACATCACACTGAAAAGGGTTGTCATAGTAACCCAAAGAGCATCATCGACATGAAGAATTACTTGTTTATGTTACAAAAATTAATGAAAATATCAATGTAAACTTAAATCCTAAACAATATATACCAGTTCAAGTGGCACTCCGTTACTGTTTCATATCCAGTGAACGTGGTAGAAGGGGGATTGCAAACATGTTACCAAATACTTTCTCTTATTTCATGGTTTCATTATACCTAATGCAGGGTGATTGCATTCAGATAGAACAATCATTAATAATTCTCCCAGTGAGAAGACTATCACATTAATCATAAATGTGTACAGTCCTGTAACAAACACTGAAACTGAAATCATGCCCGAGTGGACCTAGACCCTTATGTCAGGGTACATCAGCTAAGGTCAGTAGTGAACTCCCCTTACAGCATACTACTAACTGTACACCATAACTCATAGGTATCACATCATCATATCAAATACAATGATCGTAAAATACCAAGTAAAATAATATTCTAAAATATTTGAATCAATAATAAAAAGAAAACTGTGGAAATAATATTTGGATATGTTTACCAAGCTTCTCTACTTGCTGGAGCTAGAGTTCCCAGCTAAAGGTGAACTATCAGATTTTCATCAGAGTTCAATCCCTGCGGTATTTTGCTGTTTAACAACATTATATACCTTGATTCCAGTTTCCTGAGTTGGAGCTGTCTGTTACGACCCCTATGGTTTTTAAAAACAGAGTCAATGACAAAGTATGCTAGATCTTTTGCATTTCCTTGATGACATTGGTTAATGTGTCTTGCTACTCATTGGCTATGGCTCTAAGGTGTATCCTGATGTGGACTTTGTGTTTCGTACTCCCTATATAATGCGTGTGGCAAGTGCATTCAAGCAGATACACTGCAAAATCTGTTTTGCAAGTGTATGATCCTCTGATTTCAATCAGTGATTTCCTAAGGGGCAACAGTACAGTTGTCATATTGTGGCCATACCTGCAGGATTTTCATTTTGTAAATTTTTGGAATCCCCTGTTAGCTCTTAACCACTCAGACCCTCTTTTGACTTGTGGAGAGTTTTGTACCAACTCCCTACACATTGATCTCGCCTTTCTGAATGATAGAAGAGGGTACGAGGAATTTCAGGGCCTATGACTGTGTCATTTCTAACAATATTCCAGTTTCAAAGCAATGTATTGCGTAGTCTGGCATAGTAGGCCGAGTATCCTGTTATTGAATGTACTGGGCATGTGTCATTAGATTGCTTATTACTCTTCCTTTTACCAAACAACAAGTTTTCTCTCGTCTTTGTTTTTGCTTTCGTCTCAGCTGACATCAGTACTTCGTAGGTGTAGCCTCTTACCTTCAGTCTCTGAAATAGATCCTTTTGTGCTTTATGTGAGCAAGGTGGTACGTCCACTGAAATGCGTCAGGGTCTCCTGCTGAACATAAACTGATGTTTAATGTTCCATGGTAGAGGAGCAGGCATTTGAGAAAGGCAATGTCCAAAATGCGTCATGCCCATGCTCTTTGAAATAAATCCCATGTTTGAAGTACCCCATGGTGTCCCTCTGGTTCTCTCAAGCAGACCTGTCTCAACAAGAGGACAGAGTCATCCGGGGCAGCTTCGGCGCTTTCTTTTTATTCATGGTAATGGATAGGCTCTGACCCACCACACCCGGCCGCGGTATCTGTGCCGCTGTTAACTGCAGTTCGTGACTCCACGAAGGAATCCGGATCACTGTATCTGCGTTTTCCAGGCCAGCCAAGGAGCGGATCAGTGTGGTTTGAGGCGTTTTGGGGACTCGGGAGGAGTATTTCTTTTAAACTGCCTCGACTACCACAGCCCCGAACAGCATTCTTAATGTTATCCTGATGGTTTTGTTCTACAGATATTGCCGGCTGATGTCACTTGCCTGGCATGCGGTGGGAGAGCATACTGGGACTTGCAGTTTACTACTGGGATTGCAGGTCTGTGTGTGACTTTTAACTGGCCTATCAGGAGAGCCACCAATGGCGTAACGACTGGAGGAATTTAAACGGAACTGTGGTTGATCGGGGGAGGAGCGGGCATTTGAGAAAGGCAATGTCCGAAACACGTCATGCCCATGCTTTTTGAAATAAATCCCCTATTTGAAGTACACCATGGTGTCCCTCTGGGTCTTTCAAGCAACTCTATGAGAGTGGGGGTGGTAGATACTATGAAGAAATGAAAAAATGAAATCAAATGATGGTTCTCGTCATCAAAATATGTCATCGATACCAGATATACCTAACATCTAAAAAACAGTAGACAAAAATAAATTATATGCAAAACATTCCCACCAGTTTACAAATTGAAGAAGAAACAGACCAAATCTGAAATTATGTGCACATCTTTTTAGCTTATTTTGCAAAAGCACTTTAATTCACATATTGCACTTTTGGATATTTATTCACACTACAGCCTGAAATAAACATGATACATAGGAAAACTAGATTCAGCATCAATGGATTTAACCCGTGATTGGATGCTTAAACACTTATATTTAAAGTAGAGCAAAATGACACAAAGTATTATACTGACAATGTATCGGTCATTAAGTATACAATGAACTTGTGATTTTAATGTCTTGATGTCCAATTTATTTATATGCTCAGGAATGAGTTTTACACAATACTGAAAACAATATTGTGATGATTTGAAAATTACATCATACTGTCAATTAGAACAGAAATGTGTTTAGTCTGTCTTCCTGATTCATTACAACAAGGCACATGTGACGAGTTTCAAATGAGAGCACTAGCACTTTAAATACTGCACTGTTTGAACTTACCATTGTCATGTGATCAAGGCTCAAGCGACCCGAAACGTGTAATGGTGACTGGTGAGGAGCAATAAATCATTGTTTCTGCACCGATTTTAGTTCCGTGTCCGTCTTTGGAGATGATCCTATAACGCACGGAAGAGTGATATATATATATATATTTGGTCATGTGATCAAGGCCCACGGACGGGCTGAAACGCGTCATGGCGGCATTCTGCACGATTAATAAATAAACTTACACTAAATTGTGGTCCGTATCCGTTTTCTGCAAAGAGATATAAACGGAGTTCCTGGGATATATATATATATATATATATATTCACTGAAAAAACCATAGGTTTCACACACGTTATAGTTAGGAATTAGCATTTAAAAAACCTTGCAAATTCACTGAAAAAACCATAGGTTTCACACATGTTATAGTTAGCTGGACATTTCACTCGTACAAAACCATTGAAATTCGTTCAGCAAACTATAACTCGCGCGCCCGCAATCCACTGCTGATGACGTCACATATTACATCACTCATGACATGGTCAGTGACATCACTCATGACATCACTGATGACATCTCAAATGACATCACTGTTTTTTTCAGTGAATTTGCAAGGTTTTTAAAATGCTAATTCCTAACTATAACGTGTGTGAAACCTATGGTTTTTTCAGTGAATTTGCAAGTTTTTTAAAATGCTAATTCCTAACTATAACGTGTGTGAAACCTATGGTTTTTTAAGTGAATTTGCAAGGTTTTTTAAATGCTAATTTATGAATGTATTATTATATTTTTTAAATATTTATTTTACAATAAGCTACCTATGTATATAGTTATAGATTGACTGTATCCTGTAATATGGAATGGCTCAGCTCTGTTTTTTTTTAATTTGGATAAAGTTGAACAGCATAGTTAATATCTTCTATAATCTTATAAACACTTAAATTTTTTTTTGCGTACGTGCTCCATGTGCGCATGCGTACGTGTTCCACGTGCGCATGCGTACGTCGTGCGTGCTCCGTGCACGCGTGATCCGTACGCGCAGGCGCGCGTGCTCCGTACGCACGTGCTCCGTACGCGCATGCGCGGATGCTCCGTACGCGCATGCGCGCATGCTCCGTACCGTGCACGCACCGTGCGCGCACGGCAAGTCATGTGATTAAGAAACAACACTTTTCATTGGTTTATAGTAGTTTCTGGTCATGGGATTAAGAAACAACACTTTTCATTGGTTTAAAGTAGTTTAGTTCCAGAAACTTCCAACACCACACCCACTCCCCTCATTATTTCTTCTGATTCCCTGGGAGAAGGAGCTGAGCAGCTTTTCCAGTACTCCAGTAATTGAGAATGGCAGAGCAGCAGTCATCTTCTGGGAGTGAGCAGGAGACCCTTGTGACACAGAGACAGAGGAAACAGAAAGACTCTTTTATATGGCAATTTTTTACATTTCCAGAGGGGCAGAAGAAGGTGAATGCTCCGAAAGTCACCTGCACTATTTGTGTTGTTGTCTTATCAAGAGGAGATCCTAAAAAGAAATACTCTTTTAGTATTTTCACTATGATCTGGCACGTTAAAGGAGTACATCCTGTGGCTTATGCTCGAGCTGCTAGAGACAACCCTCCAGCAGCTCAGCCGAACACATCCGCAGCAGCTCAGCCGAGCACATCATCGGCAGTTCAGCCGAGCACTTCATCGGCGGCGGCAGCTTCACCTTCATCTGTTCCTCTGGATATGCACCCTCTGTTCAAGAGGGTGCATATACGGCGGTCGCCAGTAGATAGTTATAGTTAGGACCGTGTTTCCATAGGAAATCTGAAAATTCTATTTTTAATAACTTTGGCGCCGGTTGACGAATCCTTGCAAAAGTTTCAAAACAAATGGGGCGCTCCGCTCAGCTCCTACCCTGAAAGTCTGCGGGTGATTCGTCAAGCGGGGGCCGAGAAAAAAGGGGGTCCCAAAACGCGTTTTCCCCATGCATTTTCCCATAGGACCTTTAGTCGAAGGTACAGCCCAAACGGCTGAAAATAATTACTTGAAATTTGGCAGAGAAGCAGTCCTCAGGTCAGGGAAGTGACTTTTGCAGGTCTGGTGTCAAACTGTTCAGTAGTTCCTGAGAAAATTGCATTTAAAAGCATATAAATATCTATAAGCGCGTACCGTGCACCCTAACGTGCGCGAGCGAAATTCTGATTGGTTGTTACATGTCTGTAAACATTCGAATCGGTCGAAATCAGGCGGCTGTCGGCCGCCATTTTGTCTGTCACACTGAAAAGGAAAGGTGGAGAACGTGAACAGGGGGCAGGGTAGGGAGTTCCTGACCCCCTAGCATTTGTCAGGGGGTCACAGTGGGACCCCGAAGGGCCCAAAAAAAGATTTTAATTTTTTGAAAAAATTTGCGAGGTGCGCGCACGGCAAAAATGTTTTTTAAAAAAAGATTAAAAGAAGAAGATTAAGTGTTTGGATGTTGGTTGGCTCTAAAAAGAGCCGTTGTGTTTATTGACTGTTTTTTTGTACCTACAAGTAAGCACCGATGCAATGTCTAAAGTTCAAGAGGAAAACTCTGTTCCCTTCATCATTGAAATGTACACCGTCTCCTCTATAAATGCCTTGCATGTTGTAACGCAAGTTGTTGTGATATATAGAACCCATACCATAGTCTCTGAGGAAAGCAGAAACAGACTTATTGACGTGCTTTCTTGCTTTGTCAATCTGCGGACAATGTTGGTTGGACCAATTCCACTTTTGCCTTTGGCATATATTAGAATATACAAAGGCAGTTTGTGGAAAAAGTGACATCAATTGCACAAAGGTGTCCTTAATAAGCATTTCCAGACCTAAGCCAGTTAAAGTGCCTAGGACATTTCCACCACAGTGCACAATAATAAGGTTAGGCTGTGGGAGATGTAGAAAAGTTGCTCCAAAGGCATTAATTGGTGCCACTTTAACCCTCTCTGACCAATCCATTTAATGTCTACATTTGGCAAAGCAAGATCTTTCACAATACCTCTTTTTTCTGCAAACTTTTCACTCCAGAAGACAAAGCTGTGACCTATAATCCACACTGTTAACATCTTCCAAGGAGATCTGGATGCACTCAGAAGGTGTCTTTCAGTAGAATGGCAATATGAAAAGAAAGATAGTTGTAAAATGGAGGCTTACATACTTTTTTTAAAATAAAAAGAAATCATTGGCTGTTTCAGACCATTCAACAGTAAAATCTAGGCTGTATGTTTAAATTATTAAAAGCATGTTTTGTATTGGTTCTTAAAAATGTGTTCCCACAGAACATTAGTTTGGATTTGCTGTTAGGTTTGAAAAGTCAAGCACTCTTGCTATTTGGATTTGAAACATTGTGTGCTGAACTTCTGACCTCTCTGCTCACACCAGTGTTCCATGACCTGTTGCTATGGTAGCAGGCAGAAATCATGTTGGGGGAAGGGATCATTTGGAAAGGGTTGAAATTTGCAACCAATAGAAATGTGTGATTGCATTTGAAAAAATGTGGGAAACACTGTGATTTGAAGTTAACATGTATATGTGTGAAAAAAAGAGAGGGAAACATTGCCATTTACTGGTTCTGCTGAGAGGTGTACAGTTCAGAGATTCTGGCTCTGATAATCTGCTGTGTGAGTGGCACATTTCTTTCTCAACTAACTACTTTAAAAATGTGAGTTATGAATTTGAGAGGGGATGTATGTGGTGTATTTGGATAAAAATAATAGAAATGTGATTCTTCTTTTAAAGTTGTGTTTTACATTTTATGTTAAGGAAGATATTTAACTGCCTTGAACATGTCAGATATTATGGAGTATGTCTTCTCAATAAGTTAAGGTGTATTGGTATCACCCAGGTATACTGTTTTGTGCCTAGAATCACACCATGAGTCTGTGTGCACACATGGATTCTTATCAGAGATTTAATTTGTGTTGCTCTTACTCTGTTAGCCTTGCACTCGCAGGAAAGGGGCAGCTTGTTTTCTTGAACTGTGATGGTTAGCATTCAGCAGAAATCACTTTCTCACAAATGAGAGGCAAATGCTAACACATTTGAAATTAACATGGTACATTTTCCTTCCACTTTTAAAGTTGTGTTTTACATTTTATGTAAAGAAAGATATTTGAGTGCCTTGAACTTGAAAGATATTATGGAGTATGTCTTCACCATAAGTAAGTTAAGGTGTACTGGTATCACCCAGGAATACTGTTTTGTGTCTAGAATTACACCATGAGTCTGTGTGCACACAGGAATTCTTCTCAGAGATTTAATTTGTGTTGCTCTTGCTCTGTTAGACTTGCACTCGCAGGAAAGGGGCAGCTTGTTTTCAAGAACTGTGATGGATAGCATCAGCAGAAATCACTTTCTCACAAATGAGAGGCAAATGCAAACACATTTGAAAATAGCATGGTACATTTTCCTTCCACTTTTAAAGTTGTGTTTTACATTTTATGTTAAGGAAGATATTTGAGTGCCTTGAACTTGAAAGATATTATGGAGTATGTCTTCACCGTAAGTTAAGGTGTACTGGTATCACCCAGGAATGCTGTTTTGTGTCTAGAATCACACCATGAGGCTGTGTGCACACAGGAATTCTTCTCAGAGATTTAATTTGTGTTTCTCTTGCTCTGTTAGACTTGCACTCGCAGGAAACGGGCAGCTTGTTTTCAAGAACTGTGATGGTTAGCATTCAGCAGAAATCACTTTCTTACAAATGAGAGGCAAATGCTAACACATTTGAAATTAACATAGTACATTTTCCTTCCACTTTTAAAATTGTGTTTTACATTTTATGTAAAGGAAGATATTTGAGTGCCTTGAACTTGAAAGATATTATGGAGTATGTCTTCACCATAAGTTAAGGTGTACTGGTATCACCCAGGAATACTGGTTTGTGCCTAGAATCACACCATGAGTCTGTGTGCACACAGGAATTCTTATCAGAGATTTAATTTGTGTTGCTCTTGCTCTGTTAGCCTTGCACTCGCAGGAAAGGGGCAGCTTGTTTTCTTGAACTGTGATGGTTAGCATTCAGCAGAAATCACTTTCTCACAAATGAGAGGCAAATGCTAACACATTTGAAATTAACATGGTACATTTTCCTTCCACTTTTAAAGTTGTGTTTTACATTTTATGTAAAGAAAGATATTTGAGTGCCTTGAACTTGAAAGATATTATGGAGTATGTCTTCACCATAAGCAAGTTAAGGTGTACTGGTATCACCCAGGAATACTGTTTTGTGTCTAGAATCACACCATGAGTCTGAGTGCACACAGGAATTCTTCTTAGGGATTTAATTTGTGTTGCTCTTGCTCTGTTAGCCTTGCACTCGCAGGAAAGGGGCAGCTTGTTTTCAAGAACTGTGATGGTTTGCATTCAGCAGAAATCACTTTCTCACAAATGAGAGGCAAATGCTAACACATTTGAAATTAACATGGTACATTTTCCTTCCACTTTTAAAATTGTGTTTTACATTTTATGTAAAGGAAGATATTTGAGTGCCTTGAACTTGAAAGATATTATGGAGTATGTCTTCACCATAAGTTAAGGTGTACTGGTATCACCCAGGAATACTGGTTTGTGCCTAGAATCACACCATGAGTCTGTGTGCACACAGGAATTCTTATCAGAGATTTAATTCGTGTTGCTCTTGCTCTGTTAGCCTTGCACTCGCAGGAAAGGGGCAGCTTGTTTTCTTGAACTGTGATGGTTAGCATTCAGCAGAAATCACTTTCTCACAAATGAGAGGCAAATGCTAACACATTTGAAATTAACATGGTACATTTTTTTTCCACTTTTAAAATTGTGTTTTACATTTTATAAAAAGGAAGATATTTGAGTGCCTTGAACATGTCAGATATTATGGAATATGTCTTCACCATAAGTTAAGGTGTATTGGTATCACCCAGGAATACTGTTTTGTGCCTAGAATCACACCATGAGTCTGTGTGCACACATGAATTCTTATCAGAGATTTAATTTGTGTTGCTCTTGCTCTGTTAGCCTTGCACTCGCAGGAAAGGGGCAGCTTGTTTTCAAGAACTGTGATGGTTAGCATTCAGCAGAAATCACTTTCTCACAAATGAGAGGCAAATGCTAACACATTTTAAATTAACATGGTACATTTTCCTTCCACTTTTAAAATTGTGTTTTACATTTTATGTAAAGGAAGATATTTGAGTGCCTTGAACTTGAAAGATATTATGGAGTATGTCTTCACCATAAGTTAAGGTGTACTGGTATCACCCAGAGATACTGTTTTGTGTCTAGAATCACACCATGAGTCTGTGTGCACACAGGAATTCTTATCAGAGATTTAATTCGTGTTGCTCTTGCTCTGTTAGCCTTGCACTCGCAGGAAAGGGGCAGCTTGTTTTCTTGAACTGTGATGGTTAGCATTCAGCAGAAATCACTTTCTCACAAATGAGAGGCAAATGCTAACACATTTGAAATTAACATGGTACATTTTCCTTCCACTTTTAAAATTGTGTTTTACATTTTATGTTAAGGAAGATATTTAACTGCCTTGAACATGTCAGATATTATGGAGTATGTCTTCACCATAAGTTAAGGTGTACTGGTATCACCCAGGAATACTGTTTTGTGCCTAGAATCACACCTTGAGTCTGTCTGCACACAGGAATTGTTCTCAGAGATTTACTTTGTGTTGCTTTTTTTTCTGTAAGATTTGCACTCGCAGGAAAGGGCCAGCTTGTTTTCTTCAACTGTGATGGATAGCATTGAGCAGAAATCACTATCTCACAAATGAGAGGCAAATGCTAACACATTTGAAATCAACATGGTAGATTTTACTTCCACTCCCGCAATGGGTGAGGTAGTTTTTACATGTTCAAAATTCCAATTAACCTTTACCACACATGTACTCTTACATATATCTGTGCAGTCTTCATGCAGTTGTGCAAGCGTCCATGCAGATCTGTCTTGCACCAGACAATAATCGGTCTCCAGAAGCACGCACTTAGCACAGAGACAGATGCTTCTCCTGCACTCCCATGCTTACTACTCAGCTCTGTGTGGTATTTCAGATAGCAGTGTGTAACGCTAACACATTCAACGTCACCAAGGCTCATTTCCTTTGCTCTACTCTAATCACTCACCCTGTAACACATGCTGATGGTCTCAAGTACCTGTTAGGACATGTGCTCTTTTCTGCCTCTCTAAAATATAAGGAAAATGTGTCAGGCTGCCATAGTGATTATCACTTACTCTACCACAGCAGTAAATGTGCTTTGAAATTGCCAAACAAAAATTGTTGTGTGCCTAGAATCACACCATGAGTCTGTGTGCACACAGGAATTGATGTTAGAGATTTAATGCGTGTTGGTATTGTTCTGTCAGACTTGCAGTTGTAGGAAAGGGACAGCTCATATGATAGGATTTGAAAAGCTCAAATAAAAAATCGTAATGTGTTAAAATTACATAAAGGTATTTTTTTTTAGTTTCTTTCAGGGATTGCTGAACAACAGTGAAATTAATTAAAGATGCCTATAAAGTCAAGAAAGAGAAAAGAACAGCAAAAACATCTACATTTGAATAAAACTGGACAAAAAAAATTAGTTGAAGAACCTCATGTTGGAAAAAAGAAAAAGCCTTCTGGTAAGCAGACTAAGGATTTTTTTTTAAACATCTTCAAACAAAGAAAAAATATTAAAAATATATCCACTGCAAATAGTGTTTCAAGTACAAAAGAAAAACAGAGTCGACAGAAAATACTAAAAGCTAATGTCGAATCAGAAGTAAGAAAGAGTGATTTAACACGAAAAATAGATTTTAAAAACATTTGTCGAAAAATGTTTCAGAGAAGAGTGATGTTAAATTTGCTAAATGATGTGAAAAATATAAGAAGAAAACCAAATTTTATAAAAAAAAGAAATATATTGAAACAATTGTTGCAAAGCCTTTGGAAATAAAAAGAAAACTATTCATTTTAATTTTGAACAGGATGCGTAGATTAGAAAAATTAGGTAAAGCAATGAAGTCACAAAGCAAAAGGAAAAGAGTAGTGAAAAAAAAAACTTTTGTAAAGTGTTCTTAGGAGAATGGAAGCATAGTTCAAGCACTGAACCATTTTTTAATGAAGAGAGTTATCTTCAAAGTAATAGTTTGTTGCATGCAGTTGACACCAATGGTCGAGCTTATGAAGTTAAAGATGGTTGTATAATGGAAAAGGAGAAAATGGTTCCAAGAAATGAGGAAGAAGTGTTAGCTGATGAGGTTATGGGGAGACGTCCTAAAGCCCCAGTGTACACTTGGAATTGTAGTAGTATTTGCACTGTGCGACAGGAATCTATTGATAAATTACGTGACTTTCTAAGAGAATATAGTAAAAAGAGTGTTAAACAGAAGATTAAGGTGCTTCAAAGACTAGACCCGTGCAGAGTGAGAGAGAATACTGGTTTGCAAGGACATTCTCTTGCTTGTCTATCTAGGAAAGTTTGCCAAAGTGTTTTTCACCATTTTAGGATGCTGGCTGTTCATCATACTGAAATGAGAAAGTTTGTGAGAAAATTGTATTTTGCGAAAAGTCCAGCACTAAAGTTAAATGAGTTGAATAATGCTCTGTTCCGTGGATCTGTATCATATGTAGTGAAGGTTACTGATGATATTCAGTTTTGTTACTTTGGTCCAGAGCAAGAAAGTGCAGGAAATGACACAGTTATGGAGGAAAATGTGGAAGAGAATGTACAACTCACTGTTAGTAAAAATTTTAAAGATGAAATGACAAAATGTACTATCATCTCTAATGAAAGACCAAATATTACTTGTATTTGTTGCCGGAGAAGCCATTACAAAATTCAAACAAGGAATGTTGATCTCTATAAAAAAAGTGAAAATGAAGATAATTATAAGTGGAAGGATTTTGCAACATATATATTTCTGGAAAATTGTTTTGATTTGGGTGAAGATCAGCGTATTTGTAAATACTGGTATAACAAGTTAGAAGAAAATAGAATGCCAGCTAGAGCTGTACATAATAATTTAGAATTGGTTGATATTCCTGAAGAACTTTCTGATTTAAATACCTATGAGTCTATACTCATTCAATGTGTCCATCAATTTCAGACCATAGTGCGTATGGAGCCCAAAACAGGTAAATTACCTCCTTTGGATTTACAAAGACGTTTAAAAGGAAGTGTTGTCTATTTGCCATTGGATTTGAAAAAAAATATGGAAACAATAGATGCAGATAGATTGGAAACTGAACCATTAGTTATTCTGGTTAATGGTGTACCAACAAAGAATAAGAAAATTTGGCAGGAGCTGGTAGATGTACGAAAAGTACAAAGAGCAAATTTATATTTGAAAAGAAATATTAAATGGTATGAAACAATTTATATGGATGAAGATGAAGAAGAATTACTAGCAGACACAGGAATACCAACTGGGCAAATTGAAAAAGTGGATAAGTCAAAAGAAGAAGAAATTTATGAACATTTCAGCATACATCCTCTTCATTCTAAAGAAGTTATGGGAAACACTATTGATCTGTTTCAGATGAAAAAAGCACGAGGAACTCCCGTGAGTGTATGGGAGGAGAGCTTCGAAGCTCGTTGTTTTCCCCAGCTGTTTCCTACAGGAAAAGGTGGACGATATGATGAACGTCCAGTACAGATTCCTGCTTCTGAGTATTGGACTACAAGACTATATGCAGAAGATCCGAGATTTCGTCAAAGTATTCCTTATTTGTTCCATCTTTTATTTGAAAGTGACTTGTCTGCACTATCTTATGCAGTAAATCACATTTTGAAAACTGGAGTACATCTACATAATGTGTCTGCAAAGGATTTTATGAACAAAGTGCAACAGCGAGATGATCATTTGGAATCTCAATTGATTAATTTGATGGCTTGTCAGCGTGGGACTAATGAATATTGGTACCGACGCCATGGAGAATTGAAATGTATGTTACGGAATTTAGGAACTCCTACATTGTTCCTTACCCTAAGCTGTGCAGAGTACGCTTGGGATGATTTACTGGATTTTCTTCGAGAGGCAAATTCAAATATTGAAAACATCCAATACAAGACAGCAGGAGAATTGTGCTCATTGGATCCAGTAAATGTTTGCAGATATTTCAATCATAGATTTGAGGCTATGATGTCCTTCATCTGCAATAAAAAAAAATCCACCTCTTGGAGAAGTTGTGGATTGCTTTTGGAGAAAAGAGTACCAAGCAAGAGGTGCTCCACATATTCATATGCTGTTGTGGATCAAGGATGCACCCAAATTTGGAACAGATGCTGATGAAGCAGTTTTATCTTTCATTGAAGAATATGCAACATGTGCTATACCTAAAAGCACAGAAGAAAAAAACTTAAAAGAGCAAGTTTTACGTTTCCAAAGTCATCGGTGTCGAAAATACTGTCGACGAAAGTACAAAAGTAAAGATAAATTCTACACAAAATGTCGATTTGGATTTCCACGACCTGTTCTTTCAAAAGGAAGAGTAAACAGTTTTATGTCAGCTGTGCGACATACTATTACAAGAAAATCGCCTAAGAATACCTACAACCTAAGAAGAAAAGAAGAGTCAAAATATATAAATGACTACAACCCAGTCATTGTATCCATGTGGAATGCTAACATGGATATACAGTATGTTGCTGACAATTCTATTGCTGTTGCTCGGTATGTCACATCTTACATCACTAAATCTGGGAAAACGGAATTGAAAGAAATGTGGGAAGAGATTTCTCACGAGAAGACTGTCAGTAAAAAGCTATACAGTTTCAGTTTAAAGATGTTATCGCATCGAGAAATTGGATCCTACGAATGCTCAGATAGGTTATCATCTGCAAGTCTGTACTCCAAATCCAGAAGAATAATTTGGGTAGGTTTAGGCCTTGCAGGAAAGAGAAATCGGGTCCTGAAATCTATTCGAGAAATTGAATATTTAGCAGAGTACGAACCAGAAAGTACAGACATTTTAAGAACAAACATGTTGGACACATATTACCCACAAAGAAGTCATCATCTTGAGAACATGTGTCTCTATGAAGTGCTGCAGAACTACATTTATGAACGGAATGCCACAGAAGACATCAACAATGTAAAATATAAAGTCACTGGTGAGGAAGGATGTTTGGTAAAACAAACAAAAGGAAATGTGATTAATCATCGGAAGCTGAGTTGTGACACTACTGACAAAAAGGAATTTTACTACTTGGCACTTTTACAGCTCTTTAAACCATGGCGTTCAGAGGACGAACTACTTGGAGATTTTCAGAGCTATGAAGATTCCTTTAATGCTTGCAAAGATAGCATCGAATGCAGTACTTTCACAACTTATGTTCAAATGTTAAATGAAGAAATTGAACAAGAAGCAACAATTGCAGCTGAAGTAGCTAGAGACAGTTCTCAAGACAGTCAAAGTTTTGGGACGTTCAGTCAAGATCCTCTAGGACAACCAATCGTAGAAAATGAAGCTGCAATAGCCATGACTGAAGTCGAAACAGCTATGAATCAAGCTCAGGAAGATTTAATAAATTTACCAAATATGGAACAACAACTAAATGATGAACAACAACAAATTTATGAGGAAGTCAGAAAAAAAATTGATCACGGATTACTACATGAAAATAAAGAGTGCTCATGCACATCGTTTGAACCAATGAGAATGTATGTGAGTGGACAAGCCGGAACTGGAAAAAGTTTCTTGATTAAAGTAATTAGAAGCTATCTACAGCAAAAAACAGATTCAACTTTGTCTTGTGTTGTTACTGCTCCAACTGGGTTAGCAGCATATAACATAAACGAAATTTTCCTCCATCGTTTGCTAATGTTACCAGTAGAGCACGAGAACAAAATACAATACCACAAGCTAACAGGAGAAGCATGTTTTGAAGTTGCAAGAGTATTGAAAAAAATGAAAGTTCTCATCATTGATGAGGTAAGCATGGTATCAAACTTAATGCTTGCCTTTGTGCATTTAAGAATGCAGCAAATTCTAAAGACAAACTATGACGTGCTATTTGGAGGAAAACATGTTATAGTTTTTGGGGATCTTCTGCAGCTCACTCCAGTTAAAGGACAACCAGTATTTCAAACCCTTACACATGAAGACACGAAAAAGTCATTAGGAAGTATAGGTAATGTGAATATTTGGACATACTTTGAGTATAGGGAACTCATTACCAATATGCGGCAAGCCAATGATGAGGATTATGCAAGTATTCTGAAAGATATCAGAATTGGACTACTCACAGAACATGTCAGAAAAGCTTTACAGAGTCGATTGCTATGTAATGTGTTTCCAACAGAACAAATAGTTCCAGAGAAAATATACAAGAACATTGCTGAAAAAAATACTGTAATCTGCTTAATGCCAACACTACATGAATGCTCTATATTTAATCAAGAACTTTTGAAATTGGAAAATGAAGAGATTGTCAAACTGGAAGCTGTGGATAAAATACAACATGAAGGAATAACTATTATATTGACAAACAAATTGACAAGTAAATTGGATTCTCTAGAGAAAAACATCTCGAAAACAGTCGGTTTAGAAAAGAATCTTTATGTATGTATGAACTATGGGTAAAGTTGTGGGTTTTGTTAATTACCAGAAAAAAGTTGGAATTGAATTTTTAAAAATAAAATTTGATCAGATTGAAGAGGTTACAGACATTTGTCGTTGTTCAGTTCGTTTCTTGCTTGTGAAAGACTTATATGTATGTAGGAAGCAGTTTCCGTTTTCTCTAGCATATGCTGTAACTATTCACAAATCTCAAGGATTAACTGTAGATAGTGCTTTTGTAAACATTGGATCTACTGTGTTTAAGGAAGGTATGGCATATGTTGCTTTGTCACGCGTGAAAAAAACATCTGGTTTATTCATGATAGACTTTGATGACTCAAAAGTTAGTGCTGATGCAAACTGTGTAAAGGAGTATAATAGATTAAGAAGAAGCTATGCTCCTCATTTAGGTCAGTATCCTGTGTTTGAAAAACGTGTTGTTTGTCGGAAAAGGAGATTTGAGAATATCTGTAATGAGGATGTACAGAACAGAAACAAAAAGAGAGTGATGTGACTGCAAGCAAAAAGAAAAAGGACAGTGTTGAAGGGGTTGTTGGTTGTCATTTTGAAAATAGCTCTGGTGTCAACTGCTACGCAAATGTAGTGCTGAATGTTGTATTTTATCTTCAAATTTTGCAAGAGCAGATAATACTAAATCATGGAAAAAGATTCTGTTCTCTGCTGAGTCTCCTTTATGAGAAACTGAGTAATGATAAAACTAAAATAGAAAGTGCTTCTGATGTTAGAAATCTTTTAGATGAATGTTCTGGATGTACACAGTTTACACAAGATGTCCAGCAAGATGCACAGGAATTTTTAATGTATATGCTTATGGTACTGGAAGATGAAGGGGTAGAAATAGAAAATATATTTGGTGTCTAATATAAATGGGAATATTGTTGTGAAAACTGTATGAACACATGCAGCAGTAATGTTGATTCTGAAGGGTTCATATATTTAACATTACCAGAGAGTAAATCAGTGACTTTTAGTAAATTAGTTAAAGATGCTAATCACAACATGGAATGTTCTCAATGTAAATCAGACATGTTATCAACGTTATTTTTAAATAAATATGGACAGTATGTAATTTTAATGATGCAACGTTGTAGAGCAGATGGAACTAAATTGGAAACTTTACTAAAGAAGTTTGTAGGAAATCAATTATCAATATCAGGTAAAACTTTTGTTGCAGTTGCAATTATTTTTCACGATGGACCTTCTATAACTTCTGGTCATTAAACAGTTTATCTTAAATGTGAAAAAGCATGGACACTGTGTAATGATTCTCAATTGATTTTCAAGCAACGTTTGCCTTATGATTTACCAAATTGTTGCTTAATTTTTCTAAAACCAAATTTTTAGATACAAATTCCAGCATCTGAAGAAACCATTATTTCAATTTTATAGGATTAACATTGGATATTTCACTTACAAAGGATTTTAAAATTACCATTTGGCCTCATGGAAAGGTAAAGGTAACAATTGTGGACTTGTTTGACAGATATTATTTTGGTGTACGTGCTTAAGCAGCAAGATTTACAGACGTTATTTATTGCAAATAGTTATTGTTCTTAGAAGGTATTTTTAATATATTAGTGACATTTCTATCAAGGTCTGTTTTAGTGAGAAGAGATTCAGGGCTTTTTTTAAACAATCTTTCAGATTGTTTTTTTTTTTGCCCGCTGTTAAATGATAAAAACAATTGATATCACTATTTTCAGTGAAATTCAATACATTCTGAAAACAGCAAAAAAAGGGCAAACAATTGCTTTGTTAAATATGAAAAAACATGTGCTGCTTAAGAAAATGTATTGTTGAATATCAGATCTTGAAAAAAAATTAGGAAATGTAATCCATTTACTTGCAATTTTAAAAAAACATTTAAAAATGTGTTTTAGGGGGAGGAGCCTAGCGTCGGACCAAGATGGCCGCCTAGACACCGAGCTCCGTGACCGTCATCCTGGGGACCCATTATCCTGACCTCACTGTCCGCGAGACCACGCCGCTGGGAAAGCGGCGCTCATCCTTGCAACCGCGGTCCCGCTGGCCCCGTACCGGCCGAGTTCGAAACGCCGCTTGTCTGGGCCTGTGACACGCATGAAGCCGGGAGCTCGAGTGCGGAGGGGGCGGCCCGGAAGTGAAGGAAAGGTGGAGACGCCGTCGGGTGGGTGCCGGTCGGAAGAGAGGCTTCCCCTGACTCAGCGCCTGGCGGACTGGTGGACTTCTGGCCTTGGCGCCTCCTCTCCGTGGAGTGAGATCGCAGTGCGGAGTGAGCCCGTGAGCGGCCGAGGCCGCCGGGAGGTGAGCGTGGCACCGGAGGTGGGGGCGCTCCGTGGTGGCACCCGACAGTTGCCTCGGGGGTGCTAGCGGACTTGCTGTGGTCTTCCCCCCCCTTCGCTGGTGCTGGATCGGCGAGATTACCCGTGGGGCGACTGATTGACTAGGGAAGGTGACGCTGTAGGTGCTGTGGACGGCGGCTGGCCGTGGAGATCCCCTGCTGGAGCCCGGAAGCCTTATAGCCTGGGGGCACGGCGCTGTGTTGGGCCTCCGGCGCCCGTGGGAGGCGGTAATCTGGGGCCGAGGTTCGGGAGGCGTCTGCGACCTGCTGGAGCTGCGGACTGGAGCCCCGGGGACGCGCTGGCAGTTGGGCGCACCGGGGTGCTGAGATGGTAGATTGGAGGAATGGGGAGCAGAGTGGAGGCTGAGAAGTCCCAGCCCCGAATCAATAAAGGCAACAAGCCGGTTGAGTCCAACAAGCTAGACCGCTACACGCAGCCCAAAGACCCGTCCATGGACCAGAGACAAGCGCTAAAGGCTGGGAGAGACTCAGGGACCCCCCCTCCGGAGTTGACTCTGCAGGACGTCATGACCGCCATAAGAGGGGTCAGGTCCTCCTTGGAGGGCAAGCTGGAATCTCTGGAGCACAAGGTGGATACGGTCTCCATTGAAGTGAACTTGATACGTGCGGATCTCACCAAAGTCAATGAAAAGGTCAAGACTCTGGACACTAAAACGGCCGGCCTGGCGGCAGACATGTCCGTTCTGCAGCGGGAAGTACAGGACCTCAAGGACTTCTGTGCCTTGGCTGAGTGCAAGTTGGACGACTATGAAGGGAGGTCCAGGCGTAATAAGGTTCGCATTTTGGGGGTACCCGAGAAATCAGAGGGGCCTGCGCACGATCTCTTCGTGGAAGACTTGATCCTTAAACATCTCAAACCTAAGGGCCTTGGGAAATTCTTTACCATCGAGCTGGCTCACAGAGTCCCGGGTGGGCGCCCCAGGCCGGGGGCTCCCCCTCATCCGCTGATTGCGAGAGTTCTGAACTTCAGAGACTGGGATGCCATCCTGCAGTCGGCACGGGCTTCGGCCCCTATTCACTTTGAGAATGCTACCCTCTCATTGTTCCCGGACTTCACCCAGATGGTGCAGAAACAACGGATGTCATTCCTTGCAGTCAAGCAACAACTTAGGGAAAAAGGGGTTAAGTACGCAATGATGTTTCCGGCGCGGCTGCGGGTGGAGAGTGAGGGGAGGGTGTGGTTCTTTGAGTCCCCCGAGGCGGCTGCGGACTGGATCGAGGGCCGACACAACCGGGGTGCTGGAGGACGGCGCAGAACTGAGGAGGGTGAGACACCGGAGCGGGCCTGAGGTTAGCCGGGGCACGAGGACGCTTTTCCTAGGGTCAGGTATGGGGGAGAGGGGCCCCTGAGAGAGACTTGTGTTGTGGGCCGTGGCACCGCAGCATGAACTGCTGAAGGACAAAAAGGGACAAATACAGTTCAAAACTGGGGACCCGGGGGTGGTGAGTGGGCTTCCTCCTCAGGACTACATTTAGTGGTTTTTGTTATAGGGGATAGGGCGACAGGCACTCTGCCAGTTTGTTATGGGTGTTCCCAGTCAGCAGGGGTGCAGGGAGGGGGGGAGGTGTGGGAGGAGGGGGTTTTGTGTTGTGTTTGAATTTGTTGTTACACTTTATTATTCGACATTGTCTGATTGTTGGGCGGAGCGAGAGGGGCATCGGTCGCGCTGGCGGAATGGGGACTGAGCGAGACTTGGGGATCAGAGTCCTCAGTTGGAATGTGAATGGATTGGGGGACAAGCTGAAGCGAGGTATGGTTAGCCAATTTGTCAAGAGGCACGCCCCAGATGTGGTCCTCCTTCAGGAAACTCACCTGGTTGGGAATAAATGCTTGGCCCTACACAGAGGGGGGTACAAAATGGTGGCACACTCGGGGTTCACGTCCGGATCCCGAGGCGTGGGTATACTGGTTAAGAACTCCTTCCCTTTCACGATAAAGTCCTCCTGGTCTGATGTCCATGGTCGCTATGTTGGGGTATCGGGCCAGTGGGAAGGAAGAACGGCGATGATTATCTCCGTATATGTCCCCCCAGGTTTGCAGACAGATACCTTTAAAGATTTGGGCTCCATCTACCTGACCTTCCCATTGGGTATCCTGGTTATGGGGGGAGACTTCAACGCGGTGGCAGCCGGCGATGTAGACAGGCACCCGCCGCGGGACCTGCTGCCCTCTCAGAAATGGTTGTCCAATTATCTTGAAACAACGGGGATGGTGGACGGGTGGCGTACCTTTAACCCCACTGGGACACAGTATACCCACGTGTCGAGCGGGCATTGTAGTTTGTCGCGCATTGATTATATTCTGGTTCCGGCAGCGCAGGTCCACTCCATCCAAGAGATCGGTCATCTGGGACGCGGCATTTCCGATCATTCCCCTGTGTGGCTTCAAATGAGGGTGGGGAGTGCCGCGGCCGGTAGGATTGCTCCAATAAACCCATGGTACCTGTCGGATCCAATTTTCCGTAAAACTGCTGTTAAGGCCACGGACGCCTACTTCCAAGAGAATAAGGGTTCAGTGGGCTCCGCACAGACCTTGTGGGAGGCGTATAAGACAGTTATCAGGGGGGAGATGGTTTCTGCCATTGCGGGGAAGAAGAGAGATGGGCAGGCCGAGCTGGTGCGGGCGGAGGAGGAGGTGCTGAAGTCGGAGGATGAGTTAGCTCAAGGGGTAGCCCCGGAGGGCCTTCACCGGCTACGGTTGAGGCAGGCGGACCTGCATCATATTGCTAAAACTAGGGCGCAGGCGCAGTGCGGTAGGATACAGAGCAGAGTGTACGAGTTGGGGGACAAGGCCGGGAAGTTGATCGCGTGGTTGGATAGGAGGGAGTGGGCCTCAAGGTTGGTGCCCGAGTTGCAAGGTGAGGATTCCCAGCCTATCACGGAGCCGCAGGCGATAGCCGATGCGTTCGCTGACTACTACAGCTCCATATATAGTGCCTCCGGGGTCTACTCGGAAGCGGAGAACAGTGAACTGCTGAGGGACGTGAGGCTACCTGCACTCTCAGAGGAAAACGGGGCGTATATGGAGTCCCTGTTGTCGGATGAGGAGGTGGCGCAGGCGATCAGGGAGGTGAGGTCAGGGAAGGCCACCGGTCCGAATGGAATCCCGGTGGAATTATACAAGCTGGCGGCGAGTAGGCTGGCTCCCCATGTCCGTGCGATGTTTGAAGACTGTAGAGCTAAAGGAATGTTACCGTATGACCAAAGGGTCACCAACATAGTCGTTATACGTAAAGAGGGCAAGCCGGCGGCACAGCGCGCCTCTTACAGGCCTATATCACTCCTTAATGCGGAACCTAAAATACTGGCTAAGTTGTTGGCCACGAGATTGAGGAAGGTCATTACTACTCTGGTGCACCCTGACCAATCGGGCTTCATGCCCCATCGCAATACGGCACTCAACTTGCGCCGCCTACATGGGGTGCTGAGTAGAGCGTCAACAATAAAGGAGTCAGCGGCTCTGGTCTCCTTAGATGCCACTATGGCATTCGACATGGTTGAGTGGCCGTATTTGTTTGCGGTGCTGGGTAAGTTCGGGTTCGGCCCAGTATTCTGTAGTTGGATCCGCCTGCTGTATTCAGATCCGATGGCCCGGGTGGTGGTGAATAACCGGAAGTCCAGGGATTTTCAGCTGAGCAGAGGCACGCGTCAGGGTTTTCCCCTGTCGCCACTTCTCTTTGCGCTGGCACTCGAGCCGCTCGCGGCTTGGATTCGGCAGGACCTCACTATTCGGGGGCTGCGGTGGACTCCTGAGTGGGAAGACAAGATCTCCCTATACGCGGATGATGTACTGCTCTACCTTGTTGCTCCCTCTGGGATATTGGTCTGCTTACTAGACGTCATAGCTATATTTGGTAGGTATTCTGGCTATACAGTTAATTGGTACGAGTCTGTCATCTATGTACTGGCCGGTGCGCCGCCAAGGATACCCCCGGGCTGCCCAATAGCGGTCGCTACTGACGGCTTCCGATACCTCGGGATTTATGTTTCCCTGGACCCGAGGCGGCGCTTTGCCGGTAACTTAGACCCGCCCTTGCAGCGCCTTAGAGCAGACGTAGTGCGTTGGAAATCTCTTCCTCTTTCTATGCTGGGGAGGGCGGACCTCTTTAAGATGATGGCCCTTCCGCGTTTTCTTTATGCACTTCACAACACGATGGATCCGGTACCTGGCTCCTACTTTAAGGAGATTGAAGGTCTCCAGAGGAAGCTCCTATGGGATGGTAGACCCTGGATCGCATTCTCTAAGCTGACCCTGAATTGGTACGATGGGGGTATCAGCCTCCCCGATATTAGGAAATACTACTGGGCGGCCCAGCTGGCAGCGATTAATCATGGGATATACTGTGGCCCGAGAGAGCCCGGCTACGCCATGGACAGGTGGTTGCTTCCCGGGGGAGAATATACTAGAGCGCTGTATGCCAAGCAGGGTAGATTCCCGCTCACCGGCCCTACGGCGCATGCCCTCCAAGTATGGCACGCTGTTAATAAGCATTTGGGGTGGGACGGCAGACTGACGCGGGCAACGCCTCTCTGGAATTCCGAACAGTTAGGGAGCCTCTGGAAATCCAAGGGCTTCGATTAGTGGGACCTTATAGGAATCACTCAGATTAAGGATGTGTGGGGTCAGGGCGGGGTGTTGCCGTTTGCTACCCTTAAGGAGCAGTACGATATGGCGGACGCCGAGTACTTCCGTTATCTGCAGGTCCGACATGTGTTGCGGGCGCGGGTCCCTGGGGGATAATCGCTGCCGGAGGCCTCGCCGCTGGAGGCCAGAATATTAGATGGCCATATTCCTGAGAAAACTATCTCTCTCATCTATAGGAAATTGATCAATAACATGGATCATCCGTTGGTGCGCCTTAGGGGCAACTGGAATAGCGAAGGTCTAGAGCTCGATGATGAAGACTGGCAGGAAGCGGTCTCCTCCCCCAGGGTGGTGGCGACTCAGGCCAGACGTAGGCTGGTACAGGTTAATATTCTCCACATGACGTATGTAACGGGTCCCGGGCTGGTTCGCATGGGGCGGGCAGATAGCGAGTTGTGTAGGAGGGGGTGTGGTGAAACTGGGACTTTCTTTCATATCCTTTGGGGTTGTCGGCAGATAGAAGCATATTGGAGAGATGTGCACCGGGTTATGCGGACCGTGCTGGGTGTAGACATCCACCCAGAGGCGCAAAGGTGCCTGCTAAATGTCTGGGAGCCTAATGACCTCAACGCGTACACTCAGCAGTGGGCTACGCTGGCGTTTATGGTAGCGAAGAGGAACATCGCGCAGTTGTGGGGTGCGGCGCAGTCACCCGGGCTTGGGAAGTGGAGAGAGGATCTCGATTGGTGCATGTGGAGGGAGAAGTCGGTGTTTGTTGCCAGGGGCTGCCCCGGAAAGTGGATCAAGGTATGGGGTGCTTGGAACCACTATAGAGGTGATATATGTCCCCCACCGAGCAGACAGATTGTGGATGAGGCTCGTGCATCCCCCTGACCGCTAGGGAAATTTGCTGATAAAATGTCTTGTTATGTGTATTATGTGGCCATTTGTACCTTGCTCTCGCCTGTAACTAAACATTTGTGGACTGACTGTCGAATTGGTTAAATAAAAAGAATTACAAAAAAAAAAAAATGTGTTTTAATTTAAAACAAAGGTGGAGAACATGGAAAGGGGGCAGGGTAGAGACTTCCGGATCCCCTAGTCATTGGCAGGGTGTCCCTGAAGGATCACAAAGGGTGAAAAAAACTATTATTTTATTTATTCATTTTAAACCGTGCGCGCACGGTAAAAAAAAAAATGAAAAATAGATTTAAAAAACAAGTTTTTGTGTTTAGATTTTAGGTGGCTCTAAAAAGAGCCCTTGTGTTAATGTAGGGACAGAGGAACAGAAAAAGTAAAAAATGAAAAAAACTATGGCCGGGTGCATGAGTGCTGCTCTATCTTTCTCTCAATGAGATCAATACTGGTTTCACAAAGAGAAATAAGAGTATGACAGTCAATGCACCGTGTATACACCCTCCGAAAAGCAGGGCGTATATCAAAAGGTGCAGAAGTAAGTGAAGGCGCCACCGCAGAAGAAGTGCTCGGCTGAGCTGCTGCGGATGTGCTCGGCTGAGCTGCTGTGGATGTGCTCGGGTGAGCTGCTGGAGAGTTTTCACTAGCAGCTCGAGCAAAATGCACAGGATGTACTCCTTCAATGTGCCTTAACATCGTGTGAATTCTAAAAGAGTATTTCTTATTAGCATTTCCACGTGATAAGGTCCGTTGACAAAATAATGCAGGTGTCTTTGGGAGCATTTACCTTCGTCTGCCCCTCAGGAAAAGTGAAAAACTGCCATATGAAAGACTCTTTCTGCTTCCTCTGTCTCTGTGGCACAAGAGTCTCCTGATCACTACTAGAAGATGGCTGCTGCTCTGCCATTGTATCCCAAAAACAGATCAGCTCCTTCTCCCAGGGAATCAGAAGTAATAATGAGGAGAGTGGGTGTGGTATTAGAAGAATCTGGAACTGAAAGTACTATGCACCAATAAAAAGTGTTGTTTCCTAATCACATGACTTGCCTGGGTGTGGTGTTGGAAGAATCTGGAAGTGAAAGTACTTTGAACCAATGAAAAGTGTTCTTTCTTAATCACATAACTTGCCTGGGTGTGTTATTGGGAGAATCTGAAAGTGAAAGTACTATGAACCAATGAAAAGTGTTCATTGTTAATCACATGACTTGCCGTGCGCGCACCGTGCGCGCACGGCGCATGCGCGGAGCTCTTATAGAATCATTGATACAATCGCACACTCATCCATACAGTCACTCTCACAATCACACACTCTCACATGTACCCACTTATATACTCTTACACGCACATATACTGCCTTTCACATATGTAGTTAGTCAAAAATGTTCCACTGAGATATACATTCAATCACTAACACACCCATACATACACTCACTCAACCATACAGTCCATCACAGATGCACTCTTAAAACCATGCACCCATAGAATCACCCACTCACACATCTATGCATAGAGTCACACACACCCTACCCACGCAAACACTCAGGAACCCATACAGATACTGAGACAAGCAATCAATAGCTCATATCGACACTCATAGGTATTCACAAAACCATGCAGCCACTTATACACCAACATACAGAAACATACAGACATTTACACAGTTTAGTCACTAGTCTGCAGTAAGATACATTTAATGACTCACTTATAGAGTCAGTTACGCACTTAGAAAATCATCCATTCACAAACTTGTACACCCACTCATTCTTCATCAGGGCTTTCCCTATATATATTAAACATATTAAAATTGTCCAGAACACACATACTCAATGAATGACGTCATCAGTGATGTCATGAGTGATGTCATTTGAGATGTCATCAGTGATGTCATGAGTGATGTCACTGACCATGTCATGAGTGATGTAATATGTGACGTCATCAGCAGTGGATTGCGAGCGCGTGAGTTATAGTTAGCTGAACTAACTATAACGGTGGAATTTCATTGGTTTTGTACGAGTGAAATTTCCAGCTAACTATAACGTGTGTGAAACCTATGGTTTTTTCAGTGAATATATATATATATATATATATATATATATATATATATATATATATATATATATATATATATATATATTACCTACTGGCGGTCGCCAGTAGGTAGTTATAGTTAGGACCGTGTTTCCATAGGAAATCTGCAACATTCTATTTTGAATAACTTTGGCGCCGATTGACGAATCCTGGCGAAATTTTCAAAATAGGTGGGGCGCTCCGCTCTGCTCCTACCCTGAAAGTCTCGGGGGGATTCGTCAAGTGGGGGCTGAGAAAAAGGGGGGTCCCAAAACGTGTTTTCCCCATGCATTTTTCCATAGGACCTTTAGTCCAAGCTACAGCCCGAATGGCTGAACAGAATTACTTGAAATTTGGCAGAGAGGTAGTCCTCAGAGAAGGGATGTGCCTTTTGTAGGTCTGGTGTAAATGTGTTCAGTATTTTCTGAGAAAATAGCATTTAAATCAATATATATATATCTATAAGCGTGCTCCGAGCGCGTACGGTAAGCTTACCATACGCGCACGCTGCCGTGCGAGAGCTTAATTCTGATTGGTGGTTACATGACTGTAAACATTCGAATGGTAGAAATCAGGAAGTGTCGGCCGCCATTTTGTGTGTCTCACACTGATAAACAAAGGGGGAGAACGCGGAAAGGGGGCAACGAAGAGAGTTGCAGACCCCCTAGCGTTTGTCAGGGGGTCCAAGAAGGTCACAAAAGTATGAAAAATACATTTACATTTTTTTTTTTAAAAATCACGGGGTGCGCGTACGGTAAGCTTACCGTACGCGCACGGTAAAAAAAAAAAAATTAAAAAAAAAAAGGTTTGTTAAAGATATTAACTATGTTATACAACTATATCTAACCAATTATTTAAAAAAGGTGAATCTTTATAAATTGAAGAATGAATTAAAACCATGAATATATACATAGGTAGAATAGTGTTTAAAGGAAAAAATAAAAAGGAAAAAAATGATGTAAAAAAGAAAAAAATCAATAAAAAATCATAGGTTTCACACACATTATAGTTAGCAAATAAAATTCAAAAAACCATGCAAAAAAAAAAATATATAGCTTTCACATGCTTTATATTTAGAAATTAGCTTTTAAAAAACCTTCCAAATTCACTGAAAAAACCATAGGTTTCACACACGTTATAGTTAGGAATTAGCATTTAAAAAACCTTGCAAATTCAATGAAAAAACCATAGGTTTCACAAATGTTATAGTTAGCTGGACATTTCGCTCGTAAAAAACCAATGAAATTCCCCCGTTATAGTTAGTTCAGCTAACTATAACTCGCGCACCCGCAATCCACTGCTGATGACGTCACATATTACATCACTCATGACATGGTCAGTGACATCACTCATGACATCACTGATGACATCTAAAATTACATCACTGATGACATCAGCCTGGCCTTGAGACGACAATACAGTGATTACATCTCCTCGTGCAGTCACGAGCTGCACCTGGCAGTAATCCCTGGCTGATCTTGCACATGAGGCGGGCAGAAGTTATTCCGCTACCACGGAAAGAAGAAAGAAAGCTTCAAAAGCTGGTGCCAGCATCTCTTCTGCCACTAATGGAACAGGGCCTCTTGCACACCTCTGGCTGGTGCGCAAATTGAATCAGCACGAAACACCCCTCCGATAGGAAAGGAGAAATGTCCAGCTAACTATAACATTTGTGAAACCTATGGTTTTTTCATTGAATTTGCAAGGTTTTTTAAATGCTAAATCCTAACTATAACGTGTGTGAAACCTATGTTTTTTTCAGTGAATATATATATATATATATATATATATATATATATATATGTATATATATATATATATATAAAACTCCAGCGATGCGTATGCAGTGTGCAACCTAAACGCCATGGGTGTGCGTTGATCACCCATGTCCGGACAATGAATATTCATAAAACTCTGTAATCCTCACACAAAGGACGGCACTCCACACGGTGCAGTTGAAATATTTATTTGTCCCAATTGCAGACAAAACGTCTATGCGTTTCGACTCTCACTGAGCCTTGTTCAAGACATTGAACATAAGCGTCTGCAACCATTATGTGCATGTGATTAATAAACAGAGAAAGTGTATTGGTGGCTCCACCACAACACTCATGCAGTGTGGTGGTAATCTTAGAACATGCAAATACTCTATTGGCATTTCATGGTTACAATTTCTTGACAAACTCCATTACAAATCCACAAAGGGCATTCCCTTAAATCTTCTGGTTTTCCATTACATTACAAAAGTTAGTTACTGGAAAAATACACAAGTAAAATACTTGGCTACAAAATTAATATACTTTTGAAAAACAGATATCTTTCTTTCTGGAAATTACCAAGTCCATCATTGCACCTAAGACTCAGCCCTATTGGGCAATTGTTTCCTGTGCAGACCCTAATTTGTTCACTTACTTCTTAAGATTCATACAACTGAAATTACACTGTACACATGTAGAACCACCCATAGTACTAAACCAAAGTACTGGTTAGTCAATTAGCACCATTAGGCTGGAACATATTGCGGAATAATACATAAAATGAAAAGTATCTTAGCTCTTCTGCATTTCTGTACAGATGTCTTCCATAATACTCAGTAAAATGAAAAAATATATAAATACAATTACTCAATCCATGCACTAAAAAAATAAGGTTTCAGCGTATAACAATGAATGCATGCAATTTTAAATTCTACAATATAACTACATAAAGACGGAAAGGCAAAGGAGCTATAGAAAACATGTCATTATTAATAAAAATGTGTACATCTACTCATCTACATTCAGACCGATGGGCTCCTTAGTGTCCATCCTTGAAATGTATCTACATTCAAGCCAATGTTGATTAATGCATAATCTAAACTTAAACCTTGAGATTTATGTATTGTAACAGCATAAGCTAAATAACGAAATTGTTCACTTCGAAAATATGTGTCTTTTATAAGTAGGAATCTTGCTCTTGCTCTTGCAGTGTGTTTTGGGTCTTAACTCCTTCCCTGCTAGGCCTTTTCCCTTCCTTGCTTTGTTTTGGCTATTTGGGATCGTTTGCACTTTGGCCCTTTAATATTTTTCTACAAATAAGTTATCTATGCCAAATTTGCATCTTTTTCTTCCAACATCCTGAGGATTCCAAAGGTATACCAAGGGTTTGTGAATGCTCCTGGAGGGGATCGAGAAAGTAGCCAAAATACAGCTACATTTTGTTTTTTGGGGGGAAAATTTGTTAAAAGTGATGCATAAGAAAGCGTCTGTTGTCCTACAAATGGTATTAACAAAGGGTTTATGGTGCTAAATTCGCCATCTTCCCAGCTTTCAGGAACAGTCAAACATTTGTTAGAAAACCAAAGTTTTCTTCAGAGTTTTGGCATTTTACTGGGAAATAGGCTATTTTTCCTATTTTTTGTGCTTTCAACTCCTTCCACTTAGTGGTAGAAATGGGTGTGAAGCCAATAATATATCCAAGAAAGTTATACATTTCTGAAAAGTAAAACAGCTATTTGTGCCTACATTTAACTTCTTCTAAGTATGGCAGATTTTTGAAGCAATATACCGTTAATTCTGCTGGACCTATCTGGTTGAGGGCATATATAGGAGTTGTAGGTTCTCCTTGAATCCAAGGTACCCAGAGCCAATAACTGAGCTACGCCTTGCAATGGTTTTTCATTGTGTACCAGGTATACAGCAATTAATTTGGTAAAATATAACGAGTGGAAAAAAGGATCTAGGAAACCTATGCATTTACAAAATGGGAACAAAATATGTAGTTTAGAAATAGTGGTTATTTGCACATCTCTGAATATGCTGGTACCCATACTAACATGTGAATTAGAGGGCATTTTTCCAAATGACTTCTTTTATACACTTTGTCTTGCATTTGGAAGGCACAAATGCATTGAAAGTCAATTGATAATAACACTTGTTCTACTATTCTGTTTTCCCCTAAGTTTCCTGATAAAAAGTATACCAGGCCTAGTGTCCGCAGCAAGAAATGGCCCAAAAAGCAAATGTAGACACATCACATTTTTCCAGAGAAAACTGATCCCTTTTTTTCAGATTCTGCCTAACTGTGAATTTTAGACCCTAGCTCAACCGGCACCTAGGGAAACCTACCAAACCTGTACATTGTTGGAAACTAGAAACCCAGGGAAATCCATGATGTAGTCACTAGTGCGGTTCTCACAAGGTTCTGTTACCCAGAATCCCTTGCAGACCTCAGACTTTCTCAAAAAAACATATATTCCTCATATTTCTGTGTTTGAAAGTTCTGGAGTCTGCAAAGAGCCAAAAATGTCCTCACATCCAGCATTCCCTCAAGTCTCCTGATAAAAATGGTACCGCACTTGTATGGGTAGGCCTAGTGCCCGCAGCAGGAAACGATCCAAAATGCAGCGTGGATATATCACATTTTTCCAGTGAAAACTGACCCTTTTGTCGCAATGTGCTTAGCTGTGGATTTTGGACTCTAGCTCAGCCATTACCTAAGGAAACCAAGCAAACCTGTATATATTTTAAACTAGACACCCAGGAGAATTCAGGAAAGGGTGACTTGTGAGGCTTTCACCGGGTTCTGTTGCCCAGAATCCCTTGAAACATCAAGGGGCATATGAACAAGCCAGGCGATAAAATTATCGCCGCTTTAGCGGCAGAGAACTGCCGCTAAAACGGCGATAATGGGCTTGATAATATGCTCTAAGGAATTCCAATTGAAGCCCATGTTAGACGTCCTTCACATCTAACATGGGCTTCAATTGGACTTCCATAGAGCATATTATCAAGCCTATTATCGCCGTTAAAGCAGCGATAATTTTATCGCCTGGCTTGTTAAGATGCCCCCAAACTTTCTAAAACAAAAACACATTTTCTCACATTTCTCTGATGGAAAGTTCTGGAATCTGTGGGGAGACACAAGCTTCTACCCACCCAGCATTCCCCCATGTTTCCCGATAAAAATGCACCTCAATTGTAGGGGTAGACCTAGTGCCTGCAACAGGAAATGGCCCAAAATGTACTGTGGAGACTTTAAAATTATCAATCACAAAAAAGACTCGGCTTTGCAAGGGAGTCACCTTCGTTTTTCGTCCTGGGCTCGGTAGGCATCTAGGAAAACCTACCAAACCCAGACATTATAAAAATATATAGCCGGGGAGTCCAGGGGGTTGTGGATTGCATGGATTTCCCAATGTTTTCCTACCCAGAATCCCCTGCAAACCTAAAATGTCTGTGTGAGAACATTGTGGGATCGCTAAATCGACATAAATGTCCTACCATCCAGCACTCCCCATGGTCTCTCAATAAATAATGCTACCTCACTTGTGTGGGTGGGCCAAGTATCCTCGACATGAAAGGGCCCAACATGTTTTGTGGCAATATGAGAATTATCTATCACAAATGACATGGTTTTGCAAGGGGGCACCTGTGTTTTTAGTTCTGCGGCGGCCATCAAGGGAAATCTACCAAACCCAGACATTTCTGACAACTAGACACCCGGGGGAGCCCAGGGGAGTGTGGCTTGCCTGATCTTCCAATGTTTTCCTACACAGAATCTCCTGCATACCTAACATGTAACTAAAAAAAAATACTACATATCTGTCTCTGATCAATGTGCCGGCACACATTTCCTACCACCCAGTGTTCCCCTTGGTCTTCCGATAAAAATGATACCTCACTTGTGTAGGTGTCCAATGCAGAGTCTGCCTAAAAACATATATAAAAAGAATATAGCGCTTAGAGCTCGCTGTGCTATCCCCTCAATGTAATTTTACTTGGGAGACCTAGGGGAACACTGAGTAGTAGGAAATTTATGCTGGTGCTAGATCCCACACACAAATGTGATTAGCTAAATTTAAAGTTTGCCAGGAATTCTGGGTAAGAAAACGTTGGGGAATCCACGCAAGACACATAGCTTTAGACTCCCAGGGTGTCTACTTTTTAGAAATTTCTGGGTTTGGTAGGTTTCCCCAGATGGATGATGAGCCCGGGACCAACAATGGTGGTGCCCCCCTTGCAAAACCAGGTTGTTTTGTGATAGATAATTCTGATGTCTCCACAATGTGTTTTGGGCCCTTTCATGTAGCAGGCACTTGGCCCACCAATACAAGTGAGGTATCGGGAGCCCTTAGGGAATGCTGGGTGGTAGGACATTTTTGTCAGCCCGGTGATCCCACAACTTTCCCACATAGACATGTGAGGAAAATGTTACTTTTTAGCTAAATTTGAGGTTTGCAGTGGATTCTGGGTAAGAAAATGCTGGGGGATCCCAGCAAACCACACCACCAGCCAAGTGAAGTCTGCCCACACTGCCAGCCAAGCACCAGTCCATGTACACCACCAGCCAAACACCATCCAGCACACACTGCCAGCCAAGCGCCAGTCCACACACACAGCCAGGCTAGTGCTAGTCCACACACACCGCTACCAAGCACTAGTCCACACACACACTACCAGTCAAGCGCAAGTCCACACATACCACCAGCAAAATGCCAGTACACACACAGCCAGCCAAACCGCAGTACATGCATGCTCCCACCACCCTAAATAAATAAGCACAGTAAATGGCTAAAATGTGTGCCTAAAAAAGAGGGAGTGACCCTTGACTATGGGTCCGCTCCCTGACATAGCCATAAATACATCACTAGTGCCTAGTGGGCTTTCTGCCCCTACCGGGGGGCATAGTGGGTGTAATAACCACAATATGTCCCCGGGGGGGCAGAAAGACTGTGCCCTTTTTTTAGGGGGTGGGGGCATCGGAATACCCATTTTGGGCAGCCCCACCCCTAAACAAAGTTAAAATAGTCCCTAGTGTCTAGTGGGCTTTCTGTCCCCCAGGAGGGCAGATCAGGGGCTGTTGCCCATATCAGCCCCCAGGGGGCACAAAGACTGTGCCCATTTTTGGGGGGTGGGGGCATCAGCATGCCCCTTCATGGTAGCCCCCCCGCACAAGAATCAAATTAGTCGCTGGTGCCAAGTGGTTTTCTGACCTCCAAAGGGAGCATATTGGAGGCTTTTGCCCCCATATACCCCCCAGGGGGCAGAAAGATTGTGCCTATTTTCTTCTGGGATAGGGGCATTGACATGCCCATTCTGGTCATATCCCTCCTCTATATTATAAACAAAAGTCATGGTGTCTAGTGGGCTTTGTGCCCCCCATATGCCCCTTAGGGGCAGAAAGACTGTCCCTTTTGTGTTTGGGGGTGAGGGCATCGGCATGCCCATTTCTGGCAGCCCCCACCCCTATGCATTCAAAGACAAATAATCCCTAGTTTCTAGTGGGATTTCGGCCCCCCAGGGGGCAAAAGACTGCTATCATTAGGATCTTGGGGGATGGGGGCATTGGCATGCCCATAGTGGGCAGCCCACACCCCTCCTTTATAAAACAAAATAATAATCCCTGATGCCTAGGGGGCAGATCAGGGGTAATAACCCCCATCTTCACCACGAAGGGCAGAAGGTCTGTCCTTTTTGGGGCGCAGATCTGGCGAAATAACCCCTATCTGCTCGGGGGGCAGAAAGACTGTCATTTTATTTTTTTTCTTTCTAAAAGAAGGGTGGAGGCTGCCCAGAATGGGCCTGCCAATGCCACCACCCTTCTTTTAGAAAGAAAAAAAATCCCTGGTGTCTAGTGGGTTTTCTGCCCCTGGGGGGCATATTGGGGATATTAACCCCTATCTGCCTCCCCGGGTGCAGAAATACTGTCCCTTTTGTTTTGGGGGGGGGAGAGCATTGGCATACCCATTGTGGGCAGCCCCCACCGAGCTTTCATTAAAAAAAATGCAATAATCTCTGGTGCCTAGTGGGCTTTCTGTCCCTGGGGGGCACAGCAGGGGTTGTTCCCCCATCTGAGCCCGGGGGGGCAGAAAGACTGTGGCAATTATTGTTGGAGGGGTTTGGGCATTATAACACCCATATAGGGCAGCTGCACCCCTAAATGTTCATAACAAGAATCCCTGGTGTCTAGTGTGCTTTCTGTACCCCTGGGGTACAGATTTGAGGCTGGGGGACAGAAAGATTGAATATAGCCAAATATACGGGAGAACAAAAGCCCTTGCCCATGGGGCTGCTCCCCCCTCCCTGGTGTCTAGTGGGATGATCCCTGCTTGGGATCACCCTTCTTAGGTGATCCCCAAGAAGGGATCCACTAGGGAAGGGTATCATTTGAAAGGTAAGATTCTCCCCTTTCCAATGATACCTCTCCTGTCTGCCTCTGTGCTTGGTGGGCTGAGATAGCACCACAAGTACGCAAGCAGTAAAAGTGAGATGAGCTGATCAGCTCATTTCACTTTCACTTTCAGTGTAATGACGTAGGTGACCATGCACACCGATCGTCACTGTAAAAAAAATGTCTTGGGATGTTGGGAAAGCTCTTTCTCATCTTCTGCACTGAAAAAATAAAACAAAATCCCCATGCTGCTTACAGCAGAGGGATTTGTTGCTGTTGTGCAGAGGACGGAATGGTTCTGTCCTCAGCACACGACCACTGTGGCACATGGAGGAACTATTCCATAATGCGCATGGAAGGGTTAATATGGTCAAATTCGATACTAGCAAAATGATTCCTATCTTTATGTTCGTATTGTATTAACATTACTATATGTCCCATAGTTCCATATACAAGTCCTTGTTCTACATACAAATTGCATCGTAAAATTATACGGCTATTTTTGCAAAGAAGTCTTTTTCTGATCTGGCTGTTTGTGACACAGATTTCTCTATGTTCAATAATTTGGTAGATACATTATTTGTTCTAAGAATATTTGCTCCATGAGTTTCTAAAGTAGCTTTGCAAGGTAAAGGTATAATTATTTAATTTTCCATTGATAATATTTAGATATTTAAATCATTAGATTCTTTTAGTGTTGATATCTTTAAATGAGTTGCCATATTCTTTATCATTTGCTTATCTCATATTTTGTGCAATTTCACTGAATGACAAATGTAGCCAAATACCAACATTACCTATGCTTCCTAAGGAGTTTCAACTTTCTTTAGCTGTCACAGTTTTAAAAATTCGGTCCCTTTTAACTGAAGTACGTTGAAGTAATTCTCCGAAAACAATAACATGTTTACCAACAAATAGATTATGCAGTGCTGGCTTCTGTATTTCTGTCATACGTAAGTGATCAAAAGCCATCATTAAGGAGGAAACCATACTAACCGCTTCTATAATTTAAAATGTGTCGTTTTTTTCAGAACACACTTAAGTTAACAATATAATTTTAAGTATTCCACTTTATTATTGTGTTCCACTGGTACTAGTAATCGTAGTTGGTGTAATGATACTTCTTCAATATTATCTGCTGCTAATCCAGATGGGAAAAAAACAGTTGAAGGACAGAATGCAGAACAATGTCATACATTCACCCCAGTACAGATATCTGGGCCTAAATCCATTGTTTTTTTTCTCACCATGCCATTCCAGTTTGAACCCAGCCATATGCAAATCAGTCTTGACTCTGTGCCTCATGGGAACACTCCAGCCCGAACTGCCAAGCCAGGTCCTCCCTGGACTGGAAACAAGCATCCTAGGACCGGTTTCGGGGTTTCACCCCTCTTCAGCCAGGATAGCTTGATTCCAGTGGCATGGAGAGCACGGGACCCACGTCTGGGCATACCCTTCCCACTCAGGGTGACAAATCCAAAAACAACAGTTGATGGACAGAATGCAGAACAATGTCATACATTCACCCCAGTACAGATATCTGGGCCTAAATCCATCGTTATTTTGCTCACCACGCCATTCCAGTTTGAACCCGGCCATATGCAAATCAGTCTTGACCCTGTGCCTCATGGGAACAGTCCAGCCTGAACTGCCAAGCCAGGACCTCCCTGGACTGGAAACAAGCATCCTAGGACCAGTTTTGGGGGATTCACCCCTCACGTCTGGGCATACCCGTTCCACTCGGGGTGACAAATGCAAAAACAACAATTGATGGACAGAATGCAGAACAATGTCATACATTCACCCCAGTACAGATATCGGGGCTTAAATCCATAGTTTTTTTGCTCACCATGGCATTCCAGTTTGAACCCAGCCATATGCAAATCAGTCTTGACCCTGTGCCTCATGGGAACAGTCCAGACGGACTGCCAAGTCAGGTCCTCCCTGGACTGGAAACAAGCATCCTAGGACCGGTTTTGGGGTTTCACCCCTCTTCAGCCAGGATAGCTTGATTCCAGTGGCATGGATAGCACGGGACCCACGTGTGGGCATTCCCATCCCACCAGGGGTGACAAATCCAAAAACAACAGTTGATGGACAGAATGCAGAACAATGTCATACATTCACCCCAGTACAGATATCTGGGCCTAAATCCATTGTTTTTTTGCTCACCATGCCATTCCAGTTTGAACCCAGCCATATGCAAATCAGTCTTGACCCTGTGCCTCATGGGAACAGTCCAGCCCGAACTGCCAAGCCAAGTCCTCCCTGGACTGGAAACAAGCACCCTAGGACCGGTTTCGGGGTTTCACCCCTCTTCAGCCAGGATATAATCCAGTTGGAGCAGTAACAACAGAAGATAAGTTAGAATTTGTTTCTTTTTGAAGTTAAGCAGTTATAACTCTTATCACAAAACATTACCCTGTACCATCTTGGCCTGATAAATATTTTAAAACAGTCTGAAATTCTGAACATATACATAAACCATGTTAATTTTGAAGTCCATGATCAACACTTTTAATTTCCTCAAATAGATCTAGATAATCACTATTTAAATGTGATAAGAGGCAGTCAAATGTTCACTGTCCTTATGCATTTCGTCCATTGCAAGTTTAACCTAGCCCATAGCAATTGTTCCTTCTTTGAGAATATTTGGTACCCCAAGTCGGGTCTTCAGGACTTATATTTGAAAAGTTATTGGTACTTCCAAACAGAAGTCCAAACTACAATTCTCGATATGCCTTTGAATCTGATTCTCTGTTTGGTAAGCTCGTCAATGACATCCTATAGGCAATAACATCAGATACGGAAACAGCTAGATCCCTAGGAACTCTCTAGTTCAGTAGGACTCCTTATAGTGGAGCTCGTGGGCGAGAAGCATATTTGTGTCTTGTGGGGGGGGGGATAACAGAGTTATCAACCACACTCTTCCCAGCAGCCTTTTCGTCCCGCCTATCAGCAGCATCAGCTGTATCCAGCACCACCATCAGCTGCTTATCTAAGCAACAGCCAAGAAGAAGACAGGCTGATTCAGCAAGAGATACCAGCGGAAAGCAGTGACAACCCCAACATGTCAGTTACACCACCTATACATCATCATTTGGTGGGAACCAGAATTGCTGAATACCTTCATCAAAGGAGGAAGATCACTACGGACAGGTGGGTCCTGGATCTAATCGCATATGGCCATACGCTGGAGTTCATTTAGATTCCACCTCATACTCCATCAACAAAATTCTTACCATCTCATCTTCATCTTCTTCACAAGGAGGTATTGGTTATATTATAAGAAGGAGCCATAGAACAAGTTCCACATCCTCAGAAAGGAAAGGGTTATTATTACTCAAGTTTTTTGCTAATGATAAAGAAATCAGAGGAGTGGAGCCCCTTTCTGGACCTCAAAGAAAGTGTGCTTCAATTCGCCTCATTAAGGGGCATATGTACAAGCTCCTATCACCACCACAACATCACCTATAGTGACGTTGTGGTGGCAATAGGGGCTGCGCCTTATATACAAGGCACCGTTAAGTAATTTAACGTGGGTTAGCGCTGCCTTGTACATAAAGTCGCCTTTCACACTATGGTTAGCGTGAAAGGGGTGGGCAGTGGGTGTTGCGGTGGGCGTTCCACCGCTACACCCATTAATTTTGACTCTGCCCCCAATGTACAAGGGTGGCATACATGGGAGGCAGCACCATAACTAAGACCAGGTAAAAACTGGTCTTAAGTTTGTGAAATGAGGAGAAATTGAGTATTTCTCCTCATTTTTGCTTTTTCCATGTGCGCTGCCTTGTGTAGCACACATGGAAGAAGCAAAAATCAAAATGCCATTGTTTGTTTATGTACAGGAAGGTGTCCCTTCCTGTACATAAACAAACTTTAAAAAAAAATCCATTTTATCACTTTCATGTGTGCTGCATGAAGCAGCACACAGGAAAGTGACAGAATGGCATTTCTAGGATTGTTTATGTGCAGAAAGGGACACCTTCCTACACATAAACATTCCTTCCCACCACACAGACACCCTTGCACTATGGTGCAAAGGTGCCTGCATTGGCGCTAAGTTGCTAAACTTAGTGCCATCACAGGTGGAAACGTAAGGCTGCACCACATTCTTGTAAATATGGTGCAGCTGTGCGTGTCAGAAGTGGAGGAGAGAAGCATTAAGCCAGGAAGGCTTTCACCTCTCTCCTCCCCTTCCTTGTTCATATATAAGTCTCTGCTATGCATGATGTCATCAGCCATCCTCCGAGTGCCTCATGCTCATCTCAAAATGTGTCCTTTCCAAGAAGAACTGGGTGCAAAGTGGCTCCAGGTGGAAGGACAATTCGATTACATCATTAAGATCACAGAAAACACAAGGAGATGATGGACGGAGCACTGAAACTTTTCAGACACTCACCCCCAGTCACTATTAGATCAGGTTTGAATCCATCATCGCTCTTTAGCTCACTTTGCCACCCCAGTTTAGACTCAGCCATATGCAAATCAGTCTTGACCCTGTTCCTCATGGGAACAGTCCAACCTGAATCGCCAATCCAGGTCTTCTCAGGACCGGAAACAGGCATCCGAAGACCGGTTTCAAGGTAACACCCCTCATGAGCCAGTCTAGCTTGAATCCATCCAGTGGCAAAGTGATCAAGGGACCCAGGTCTGGGCATACTCTGCCAAAGTAGGGCAAACAAAGCAAACACAAGGAGATGATGGACGGAGCATTGAAGCTTTTCAGACACTCACCCCCAGTCAATATTAGTTCTGAGTTGAATTCACCTAATTTCATGTATGAGCATGGTTACCAAACTACAAAAATTAAATCAGGACCAAATATCACCTCACTGAGAGACAAGTAAAAAATGTAGAATACTGGGAATGCTAACCTCGTTATGGTGCGCTGTGGGGCATGCAATTCCTCCATTCTGTTGGTATTTATTTTCTACAGTTTAGATTCAACCTCACAAGTAATGACTGAGAAAAGGAACATAAAGGAAATGTTATGACTGTAACTCAACTGCATTTATTTCACAATTTAGGCATGAGAAGCCAGCAATTCTCCCCTCTTAGTCCGTGGCAGGGCAGGGGCAGACCTATTAGTATCAAAGCAGGTACGGGTGCAGTGGTATTAGAGATCAGAAATCATAGTAGGTGCAGTGGCATCAGAGATTAGAAGTGTGGGAGATACATTGCATTCCAATTACGTCTGTCAATAATTACCAGAGAGCAGTGGTGCCCATTTTTTCGCTTGCATCAGGACCCAAGCGTCCTTGATAGGCCACTGCATCAGGGAAAAGCTGGTACCACATTGGTTGTATGAGTTAAGTTCTCCCTATTTGACTTTTTTTAACAAGGCAGTTACGAGCACGCCAGGCAGTACTCAGTAGACCTACTTTGGTGACTTGTATCTACTAGCTACGTTTAACTAAATCACCCTGGGACTATAAGAATGTCTAGAGAAAGGTTATCACAAACATAGCCACTATAACCTCACCTCTTTACAATATAAATGCATGCCACTAGCATTTCATGCAGCCATGTATAGAACATTGCAAGATTCTGAAGATAAATGCATTAAAACAAATATCACATGTCTTTGTTGCAGGTGATTCCGAGTATGCCCTCTCTACTCATCGGCTCATCCTCTTCCGATGTAAAACCACAGATTCAACAAGGTACAATAGAATATACATATGAACTGAGCCATCAATGGGCACACTTCTAGCATCTTCAAGTTGCTTTATAGATGTCTTGATCATTCAGGTGGGCTCTTCCCATGCTCCCCAAAAATAGTGTGCAAAATTATTTTATCTTGTGTGTTGCACAACATCACTTTTCAAAGGGAATTACATGTATACCTTATCCCTAATTTTTGTGTCCCGTCTATGTTCCTGGGTAGGACACAGGACAGAGGTCAGGGTATAGGTGGGTATTTAGCCAGTGACCACACATTTCACCCGAGCTGCTAATTTGGACCTGCTAGTTTGGTTGCAGCATCACAGCTGTTAGACAATGCCGAGTCAATGATGAATGGTGGACTATGACACCATAAACACGTGCGATCCTGAGATACCACTATTATAAACACCATGATGTCAATATCAAACTGGAAATTCTAAATCTAATCTACATCCAAAAACGCATCAGTCACTTGTTGATGATGTATATAGGTTACTCACCCAAAATTGTAATGTCACCTCAGATCAAGGCACCCTGTATGTAGTGTACAGATAATTATGCATAACACATCTAAAGGTACTCCTACACACCTTAAAATACACATTTTCCAGTGTAAAAAGAAAATCCCATCAGAAACAGAAAAAAATCTTCGAGTGAAAATAAAACTGTGTAGTTCTATCAAAGTGCATTAAGTCAGTTTTGGCTTGACAAGGGTTTTGCTAAGGTCTCTACAGAGTTTAACAGTGGTGCGCACTGCAAGAATCGTGATTAGATGTACAGTACATTGATGGAGGAAGTACGGATGAATAGTCCAGAGGCTGTGATTCTCAAACAGGTTTTGGAAAATAGTTATACTTAGTCCAATTTATGTTACTTTCTCTATCTTTTTTCACCAAAGGATATGTGGGTTTTGTGCACCTTAGTGAGTAAAACTATGAGTATCACAGAACACAAAAGAAATCCAGCACCAATTTATAAACATTTTTATAAATATTTAAAGACCAAGATGAGAAAAATCCACTGGAGCGTTCCAGAAATGTAGATTTTTAAAGAGAATGTAAAACTCAGTTCAACCGCAAATAAGCATTGGTAACTGTAAAGTTTATGCATAGTGCAGAAATAAATCCATCTGATAGAGCCTAGGGCCCATATGTACAAATGGATTTTGCATTTCTTAACAGTCTAAATCCTTATTTCAGCCCATTAAGAAATGCAAAAGTGCCTTTTGTTATGTTTCTACCTAATAGAAATCCCAATTCGCGATTCACAAAATGGGAAATCTCAAATAGGGATTTCTGAATTGCGAATCGGAAATCGTAAGACATAGCATTTCCTAATGCACCTAGTCGCAAAAAGAGCATTTAGGAAATGCTGTTACGATGGGTTTGGAGCTGATAGTAGCCAGGTGCAAACAATAAAAAGGCAGCCAAAATGCATCAGGATCATTCCCAATGGCAGCTTTGGACATTCTGGAAAGGAGGAAGAGGATTTTGGCGGAGAGCCAGCGAAGGAGGAGGGTAATTATTATCTGCTTTATTTGCATACACGTTTTTATAAGGAAACAGCAATTATAATGCATTCTTTAACAGACATATGTCTACCACGAACTGCCTGTACGACGCATGCCATTGCAACAAAAAAGTAAATATTTCCTCAGTATATATATATATATATATATATATATCAACTCCACACTCCCTTGTCTCCTAAAGGAAGTAGAGCACACACGGGATTCCAGGTAGGCTGCACTTTATTAAAACCATCGGCATGACGCGTTTCGTATTCAAACTTCCTCAGATGCCACCAAGATTTTCAAGTGGTTCACCATCCCACCTTTTCAAGCTACATGCCCCTCTGCGATTGGCTGAGGCACTGCTGGCGTGGTTGCACATGGAAAGCCTAAACCCAGGGGTCTGTGCGGAGCAGACACTAAGTACTGGCCCCTTTGGGCGGTGTCTGCTCCCTTCTCCCCGTGCTTGCCTAGATCTTTTTGTTGTGGGTGGCGTAGCAGCCCCCCAGGTCGCTCAGCCCACCGCTGGAGTACCGACTCGGGCCTGAAAACACTGGTTTAGTAATCAGTGTGTTCCCACGAAGTCGCAGTACATTGATTTAATGGCCGGGCACATTCCGGGTATGCGGTGTTTCGGCATTACCAAAATGTTTTAGTTTCACAAAAGTTGCCACAAAAGCCACCGGACACTTAGGGGGTGGGTACTCCAAAGGTGCTTGTGGCTGCACCCCAAACATCAACTCCACACTCCTTTGTCTCCTAAAGGAACTAGAGCACTCACGGGATTCCAGGTAAGCTGCACTTTATTAAAACAATCGGCATGACGCGTTTCGTATTCAAACTTCCTCAGATACCGCCAAGATTTGCAAGTGGTTCACCAGCTCACCTTTTCAAGTTACATGCCCCTCTGCGATTGGCTGAGGCACTGCTGGTGTGGTTGCACAGGGGAATTCCGAACCCAGGAGTGCAAGTCCGTGCGGAGCAGACACCAAAATGTAAGTACTGGTCCCAGTGGGCGGTGTCTGCTCCCTTTGTCCCGTGCTTGCCTAGATCTTGTTGTTGTGGGCGGCGTAGCAGCTCCCCAGGTCCCTCACCCCACCACTGGAGTCCCGACTCGGGCCCGAAAACACTAACGTGCCGATCACGATCCGGTAAAAACTGGGTACGAACCGTCGGACGGAGCATATTCTCCGTCCGACGCGTACCCGGTCGAAAAAATATACAAACATGGAATTACGATTCGCACGGAAATCCCATTTCCGTACGAATCGTACAAAACCCCGACCGACGAAAATAAACATACAAATGTGATCCGGGAAAGCGCCGACGTGACTTCGGGACGCACGCAGCCTGCCATTCACGAACCAGGAATTCGCACCGACGTCATCCCGCACGGTGAATATTTTCCGGCAGCCAAAAACTGCCGGGAAATCAGGACGACGCGAAGAAGGAATACCTGCATGCGACGGACAGACATGGACCCGAACCTACGTGTCATCCCGGCCCTCATAGCAGTCGACCTCCTCTACAGGTTACGACGCAGACGCCGCAGAAGGTCAGAACAACAAAGGGAGGGGGGAAAGGGGGGGGCAGGACCAGGGGCAGGCCACAAAACCCCCACCAAAGTCACACAGCACACATGCCCTGGACATACCTGACCCCCAGGCCCAGGTCACTACGAGGGGATGGGGGCGTGTCCAGCAAAGCCAGCGTCCGCCACAACGGAAGTGCTTGACAACGCGAACCGGCAACACAACAATACAGGTACGTCCCGTACCCACGCCTTAAGAGCGTGGGTACGAGTCGTCCCACACCTACGTCATCCCAACAATGGCGGGATGGCTGCACCCACGTGGCAAAGGCCTGAGTACGGCCCGCACAAGCATCACATAGCGTGGGGACGGATATGTACAGACCGTACCCCCACCCCCGTATGCATGGAGCGTACCCCCAACCCCAACAGTGCAAGTACGACCAGTACCCTCACCCGCGTACGTATGGAGCGTACCCCCAACCCCAACAGTGCAAGTACGACCCGTACCCTCACCCCCGTATGCATGGAGCGTACCCCCAACCCCAACAGTGCAAGTACGACCCGTACCCTCACCCGCGTATGTATGGAGCGTACCCCCACCCCAACAGTGTAAGTACGACCCATACCCTCACCCGCATACGTATGTAGCGTACCCCCACCCCAACAGTGTAAGTATGACCCGTACCCTCACCCGCATACGTATGGAGCGTACCCCCACCCCAACAGTGTAAGTACGACCCATACCCTCACCCGCGTACGTATCGAGCGTACCTCCCACCCCAACAGTGTAAGTACGACCCGTACCCACACCCGTGTACGTATGGAGCATACCCCCAACCCCAACAGTGTAAGTACGACCCGTACCCTCTCCCGCGTATGTATGGAGCGTACCCCCACCCCAACAGTGTAAGTACGACCCGTACCCTCACCCGCGTACGTATGGAGCATACCCCCCACCCCAACAGTGTAAGTACGACCCGTACCCACACCCGCGTACGTATGGAGCGTACCCCCAACCCCAACAGTGTAAGTACGACCCGTACCCTCACCCGCGTACGTATCGAGCGTACCCCCACCCCAACAGTGTAAGTACGACCCGTACCCTCACCCGCGTACGTATGGAGCGTACCCCCACCCCAACAGTGTAAGTACGACCCGTACCCTCACCCGCGTACGTATGGAGCGTACCCCCACCTCAACAGTGTAAGTACGACCCGTACCCTCACCCGCGTACATATGGAGCATACCCCCACCCCAACCGTGTATGTACGGACCGTACCCCCACCTCGTATGCATGTAGCAAACCCACACCCGTGTATGTTCTAAGCGTACATATCCTGAAATAGGAGGGGTGTGTGCAGAGTCCTCCCAGCAGTGCCCAGACGCAGGAGGGGTGGGTGCAGAGTCCTCCCAGCAGTGCCCAGACGCAGGAGGGGTGGGTGTAGAGTCCTCCCAGCAGTGCCCAGAGACAGGAGGGGTGGGTGCAGAGTCCTCCCAGCAGTGCCCAGAGACAGGAGGGGTGGGTGTAGAGTCCTCCCAGCAGTGCCCAGAGACAGGTGGGGTGTGTGCAGAGTCCTCCCAGCAGTGCCCAGAGACAGGAGGGGTGGGTGCAGAGTCCTCCCAGCAGTGCCCAGACGCAGGAGGGGTGTGTGCCTATCACTCCCAGCAGTGCCCAGACACAGGAGGGGTGGGTGCAGAGTCCTCCCAGCAGTGCCCAGAGACAGGAGGGGTGGGTGCCTAACACTCCCAGCAGTGCCCAGAGACAGGAGGGGTGGGTGTAGAGTCCTCCCAGCAGTGCCCAGAGACAGGAGGGGTGGGTGCAGAGTCCTCCCAGCAGTGCCCAGAGACAGGAGGGGTGGGTGCAGAGTCCTCCCGGCAGTGCCCAGACGCAGGAGGGGTGTGTGCCTATCACTCCCAGCAGTGCCCAGACACAGGAGGGGTGGGTGCAGAGTCCTCCCAGCAGTGCCCAGACACAGGAGGGGTGTGTGCCTATCACTCCCAGCAGTGCCCAGACACAGGAGGGGTGGGTGCCTAACACTCACAGCAGTGCCCCTGCAAAGAAAATGGTGGAGTACCCACAGATCCAATGCCCACAAATGTCAGTCAGGTGCACAAAGATCCTGCAGTACATGTACCACATGTGTGCGAGGCTGGAAGTATACATATGCATAGCGCCTAAAAGAATACATGTACACATGAAGTCATGGCAACAGTCTACATACACAAGTACAGTGACCACCAAGGACGCCACGAATGATGCAGGTGGAGACATCGCTCAGCATGCATGGGCCAAGTCTAACGAGTCCGTCACACACCCAGCCAATGTAGACACAGCTCAGCCCCACATATTGGAAAGATTCTGCAGGGAAGAAGTCAGGTTACACAGAGGAAGGAACACACCTTGGGACGATGTCACCATGCAGTAACTGCTTACATGAACAAAGTTATGTAGCCAACAGCTTGTGATGGCACATAGATACCAGGATCCACCCTATGACCAGCACAAGATGACAATTCCCACACACCCAACACATAATCACCACCCAAAATAATGGGGCAGGTCGACCAACAGCAATACCAGACAGACAGTAGTGTACTAAGGAAAAAGAATTCAGCATCCAAAAATATGTTTGTCCCTTGAAAGTTCAAAAAGTACAATGCCCATAGGGCAAACCAAAGTTCCAATCCAGGTGGGGGACACAGTGGGATGCGTGTCCCCTAGCTTGCCTGCACAGTCAGACTCCTTCGTCTTCCAGAGCGGGGAGGGCATCATGTGGGGGGGAAGGACCAGGCACCGCAGGGACATGAGGGCGAAGGGTAGGCGTCGTGGGTGCAGGGATGGAGGACTCCACCACAGGGGGTGGGTCAGGGCCAAAGGCGGAGGCCAGGATGGCGCTGCACACCTTTGCAAGGTCCTCCAGTGACTCCCCTGCACCCGAAGGAACCACAGGCCCCAAGGAGGGGGGGGCGGAGGGATGGGTCGCAGCGCCACAGGGGGAGGGTGTGGACAGGGGGGGACTCAACCACCCTGACCGGGGACTCCCTTGACCGCTTGCGGGGTGGTGTCACAGTGGGGCTCAGGGACAGAGCGGCCATGAAGGAGTCTTTGCCGGATATGTGGCCAGGAGAGCTGAGGGGAGGGGATTTGGAGGGAGTGGATTTGGTGGAATGCGGACTCCCACTCTGGCTGCGTGACTTACATTTGCCCCCCGACTCAGTGGGTGTGCCTACTTCACCCTGTGTGTGCGTGCCAGGAGGTGTGCGTATGACCTTCCCTGCTGGTGTGGTGCCTGTGTCTGTTGTGGTGGGTGCATGCTGACATCTGGGTGTACGTGGGACAGGCATGGGAGTGGGAAGTGTGGATGGGTCAGGGGTAGGGGGTTGGACGTAGCGCTGCAGGAGACCCACTGCTGCAGTCAGTGTCGAGTCAATGGACCTCAGCAAGTTGCGTTGGTCAGCCTGCGATGAAAAAATGCCCTCCAAGTATGCCTCCATGTTGTTCAGCACTTGGCTCTGGCCATGGAGGACATTAAGCATCGCAGCCTGACCAACCTGCAACTGCCGCTGGATGTCCACAGACTCGGCATTGGCGGCAGCAGTGGAGACAGGGGCAGGGGGTGCGGTGCCTGGCAGGAAGGAGACATGTGGTGACCGGGCACGCTGGGAAGGGACACGAGCAAGTGGGAGGCGGCTGATGGCAATGGAGGGGGCGGGCTGAGATGTTGTGCCGCTGTCAGCCGCTGGTGCAGCCTCCGCCCACTCGGAGAGATCATCCTCGGACCCGTCAGCTTCATATTCTGTCGTGCCAGTGGACAGGTCCTCGGCCTCACTCTCCTCCGCCTCAGTTCCACTCAATGTGCCAGCCACGATGTCAACGCTGGCACTGGTGCTCGGTCCCTCCGCTCCGTCTGTGCTCATGTCTCCCTCCGTGTCCCCCGACGATGCTGTGGGCAAGGTGAAGAGACAGCAATTAATCATACACCTGTATCCATATGTCACATGAGTCCAATCTACATAGGTTACAGTGCATAGCCTGAAAAGAAAGATCTGTAACATCTACAAAACAAGGTACAGATGTAGGGCATGCACCACACAGCGTTGCCGAAAATAGGGATGAGCAGGGACCATATCCATGAACTTGAGGCACATGCAGCATAGGTAATACTGGAAACATGCCCACCATGACTACTGGCTCACTGCACCTTGAGTGTATGTCCAGACAAACATCACACACTGGCCAGACCTAGCAAGGAGATTTCAGGTTTTGACATGTAGGCTTTGCCCGCACCAACCACCCCCTACATGAGACAATTTGTTGAGACACAGGAAGCACTTACATCTCTTAGTCTGGGTGAAATACACAGGGGCTGCATAAATGCAAGATTGGACGCCAAATACCCAAGGTGCGCCTGTCCAAATAATCATGTACAAATGGTCATCATCAGATGATTGTAACAAGACACACAGGCACTGGCCCCCGTGAGTATGGACAAGGAAAATCAGGTCAGGCTGTACAGTGGACACTTGTACTACATTTTACGTCAATATACATGGTGCCAGGGGACAATGGCACAGAGCACAACCTATGCTGTAGACACTGAGAGTGTCCACGTTTTGTGATGACACACATGACACCTAGGAAAATATACCACAGGGGACAGTAGTGGCCACACAACTCCATGGTCCTGAATGGGAATGACTGCAACACACGCCACCATCCCTGCACTATGCGTATCGCACACTCATGCACATCATGTCACAGGCCACAACATAGGACATGCGTGCTGTAAGGCATGACACTTGAGAGACTAACTCCCATGTCTGGACTCAGCATCAGTGCCAACTGACATGGAACCCACATGTACTGAACTGGACAGGGCACAGGCAAGGTCCCAAAACCTGTTACACACCACCCCCACACACATGATGCTACATGCATAGTTCACGTGGAGAAAGCGCCAGCCTACATTACCTTGTGAAGGAGTGACTACACACAGACCAGGGAACACATTGCAACGAGGGGAAGGGAGGCAGGGGAGCACCGCTATACTGTGGGTAACTGGATCTGCACAGCACCTTTAAACCCTGGCAGTGTATCCATGCAACTGTGCACTTACAAATGCTGGTGACACACAACAAACACACATGTACCTACCCCCTTCCTGCTGCTGCTTCTCCTGTAAGCGCCTCTCCAAGTCTGGAAATACCACCGGCAGCACACGCTTGTGGATGTGGGTCAGACGGCGGCGCCCGCGGTTCTTATGGGTCTCAGGTGAGTCCCCCAGCAGGACCCGTGCGATCCTCCGCGTCCAGCACCGTATATCCTGCCAGCGTTTCCTCACCTGGGCCAGGCGCCGCTTGCGACCCTCCGTCCTCCTCACGGCACTGACGGCGTTCATCCATATCTGCTTCTTGGCAGAGGCGCCTACCTGTGAGGATGAACAAGTGACACTACATCAATACACCAGGCACATGTCACAGAGAGACATATTAGAACAAATTTGCTGTTTACAACAAGGCATAGTATGCATCCAACGCATTGCACCTTTGTCATAGGGACATGATCCTCTGGGGAAGGGCAAAAGCAGTACGTGCCACTGAAAGGACTCAGGTGGAATGAGGGCAATGACACAATCAATGATCCAGGCTCACACTGTGCATCAGAAGGTACACCAGGATAATGTGCAGCACCTCTAAGCAGTCACATGCCACAGGCCACTGACGCTACCGCAGAAGAGTACGCAGACACACACAGGCACAGGACATTCACCTGCCATTGCCAAATGCAGCGACAAACCTCACTCTGCACATGTGCCACTAGACGGGGGGGGCTCACAGGTGTGGGGCTGGCTCTGCATGTCAGACACACAGCACTGCTCCCTGCTCACATCACATGGGCAGGGTATATCCATCCCTCATGCAGCCCGGGTGCCACACTCCACATATGCACCCACCCACATGACAGGGGACTTACACACACACCGATGTCCAGGGTACGAACACATCATGTGGACACTCTCAGCACAGGTACACAGAACTAACACACATCTGTGGATACAGTCACCTGTCACACTGGGCTGACCACATAATAAAATGAGGACTGTAGAGGCTACATTCCCAGGAGGAAAAGACAGGCAGAATGCGGCATGCACCATGCAGTGATTGTCACAGTAAACACAATGCAAGTGAGGACGGCAGACATGCACCACAGCATGCACTGGCTGGGAGACATCAGGCATTCCCCCCCCCTGGGACCCCACCTACAGTACATAGCATGTGTGTCACACCTGGACACAATGCCAGAAGGCACAGACACAAACAAGAGACACAGTCTGTGCTAGTAGACTCTGCACTCACCTGATACCCTGGTCGCCCATACAGCAGGGGGTACTGTGGGAGGATCACATCCAGCAAAGCCAGGTTCTCCTCCAGGGTGAAAGGCTGTGACCTCTCCACAGACCTTGACATGGTTCCAGGGAATCAGTAGCAGCAGCTGGGTCGTCAAATCCAAAGATGTGCAGGCAAGTGCTCCCTCATGGGACCTGGCTGCCTTATATCTGCCTTGCTGGCCTGTTTCATGCACAGGAGTACAGAGTGATTGGTCACTTACATTTGCATCCTATGTTTCCTCCAATCCCTTCAAACCTAGCACAGTCAGTGGGTTCTTATTGTGTTTTTTTCTTGAGCATGATGTCAACTCCAGAACCACATTGCAACAAAGTAGATTCATTCAAACTGACTACTGCTGTGCACCTGCTGAAAAAAATTCTAACTTTGAACTTGGTCTCCATGACAACCAGCATGCATGTAGGCCTTTCTACTTGTCCCTCATGTGTCCCCTATGTAATTTGGAGTTTCACACACAGGTACGGTGCGTCCCGGGGCCCTAGGGCACCACAAATGCATAGCAATGGCCCGTACAGGCGTGTGTACGGTCCGTATCACTATGGGTGTGCTTGCGTATGCGTACACATAGTGAAAGTGAGCGTACGCACGCGTGTACAGTCCGTACCACTATGGGTACACATACGCGAGAACACCCATAGTGATAGTGAGCGTACAGGCATGTGTACGGTCTGTACCACTATGAGTACGCATACGCGAGAACACCCATAGTGAAAGTGAGCGTACGCACGCGTGTACAGTCCGTACCACTATGGGTACACATACGCGAGAACACCCATAGTGATAGTGAGCGTACAGGCATGTGTACGGTCTGTACCACTATGAGTACGCATACGCGAGAACATCCATAGTGAAAGTGAGCGTACGCACGCGTGTATGGTCCGTATCACTATGGGAGTTCTCGCGTATGCGTACTCATAGTGGTACGGACCGTACACACGCCTGTACGCTCACTATCACTATGGGTGTTCTCGCGTATACGTACTCATAGTGGTACGGACCGTACACACGCCTGTACGCTCACTTTCACTATGGGTGTTCTCGCGTATGCGTACTCATAGTGGTACAGACCGTACACGCGTGCGTACGCTCACTTTCACTATGGGTGTTCTCGCGTATGCGTACTCATAGTGGTACGGACCGTACACGCGTGCGTACGCTCACTTTCACTATGGGTGTTCTCGCGTATGCGTACTCATAGTGGTACGGACCGTACACACGCCTGTACGCTCACTATCACTATGGGTACACATACGGCAGCACTCCCATAGTGATAGGGAACGTACACAGGCCCTCTGAGCGAAAGTACGGTGCCTTTCACACATCACAGTGGTGACAGGCAGCACACAGGAAGGAATAGGGCTGACATACTTGTCCATGGATGGACATCAAGGCATTGTCTGGGCAGTACTACATGTGTGGGGCACAGGTGTGAAAGGCTGTGATGTGGCACATTACTCCTGAGTCGAGAAGGCACCAGATGTATGATGAGATGTGTACAGATGTTATGTGTGATGGTGCAATGTGTGCCAGGCATGCCCTTCACTCCTTTGACATGTGTGCATGTCGTACTGCACACTTGGGATGAGCGTCACTGGCATGGCACAGTCAACAACACACGCAAGTGTCCCCTGATGCCCGCTACAGGGGCTACCACACCAGACATGTGACTACCCACGGTGCACGATGTGACTATGTCATGTATGTGTGGGGGGTTCCCATTAGCTTGATGTTGGTGCTCCCTCAAAAGCATCAGCTGTTGCAGCAACCAACATGTGTCTGTATGTAGATGGACATGGCACACTGTTACGCACACCAGGCCACATGTGGTATCGGATGTGAGGTGCGTATGTATGCATGGGACACGGAGTAGCGTAACAAGGACATGTCTGCATCCTCTCTATGAATGTGTGGTGAGTCATTACATGTACACCTTATTGGCAAGGTGTGTGGGCTGTCCTAGTGTAATGTCATGTGACCTGTGGCTCTAGTGTTCCGCTACCAGTCTCTGAAATTGACATCCTACTTCTGCTGATGTGTTGATGTATGTCACTCCTGTGTTGCGTCTGGCTGTTCACTTACACTGGGACACAGCTAATCCCATGCCATGGCATGTGGAGGTTCACAATCTCCGTGTGTAGCTGGGTCTTGGTAGGAGTGTCACCTGGCAGCCATACGTGTCCAGGGCATGTGGCACATACCTGACTCCGTATGTCGCATATGTGTATTGACAGATTAACATGTGCTCAGCACCAAAAATTTGTTGCTGTTGTGCACTCACTCTTCCTTGTCACTTCCAAATTACTGCAGAGCGCCGCCTCTTCCCCGAGAAATTCCGGACTTGGCTGACATGCGGGAGAATGACTGTATCCGGTGCTACCGCTTCCCGCAACCGTTGATTGAGGAGTTGACGGCGAGGCTGGCACCACACCTGCAAACGCTGCACAGGTATCCTACGGCACTGACACCCAAACTGAAGGTAATGGCAGCCCTACATTTTCTTGCCACGGGTACCTTTCAAAATACCATAGCTCATGTTGGTGGCATGTCCCAGAGCATGTTCTGCCGTGTGCTGCATGATTTCTTAGAGGCCATGTTGCTTCACCTGGATGAGTTCATCCATTTCCCAACCCCTGAAATGTTGACTGGGGTCAAGCGTGGATTCTATGCCCTGGGAGGGATGCCCCATGTCATTGGGTCCATAGATGGGACACATGTGGCTTTGGTACCACCACAGGCACAGGAGGTAGCGTACAGGAATCGCAAGCAATACCACTCCATCAATGCCCTTGTGGTGTGTCTGTCCAACATGGTGATTTCACATGTCTGTGCTCGGTTTCCAGGATCAGCACACGATGCCTACATCATGAGGCGTAGCAGGGTGCCTGAAATGATGACGCAGCTGCGCAACGAACGAGCATGTGTTGTTGGTGGGTACACTCTGTCTGTCCTGTATTTTGCGTAGACTTCCAGCACGACCGCTTCTCCTGCCCTACTTATGTCCATGTGCTTTCCATGTAGGGGACGCTGGCTATCCGAACATGCCATGGCTGATCACACCTCTCCGCAACCCCATCACGCCTGCCCAGCTCCGCTACAACACCGCCCATGGCCGGACAAGGCGAGTGATAGAGAGGACATTTGGCCTCCTGAAGAGCCGATTCAGATGCCTCCACAAGACCGGCGGCGCCCTCCCATATGCCCCGGCGAAGGTCTGCAAAATCTTCATGGTCTGCTGCATGCTGCACAACATGGCAGTTGAGAAAGCTGTGCCACTCATCCTAGATCAAGATGATCAGGACCATCCACCCGTGGAGGACCAAGGTCTTGGCAATGGGGCTAGTGATGTGGAGGATGTGGTTCCGCAAGAGGACATCCGGAGTCGGCTCATACGCGACTTCTTTGCTTAGTGGTGAGTACCAGTGTCTGTGTGTGCACGCATTGGTCCCCGTGTGGCATGTGTTGCCATGTGTGTGTCCAGCTGCATGTATGCCATGTGAGTCAGAGGTGTGTGTGGATGTGTCACTGGAGTGATGGTGCCAGTGATGAGTGTATTTCCACAGTCATAATAGTGACCTAGCATGTTGTCATCCTTACATGTGTCGAGTACATGCACATGCAAGTGGCTGTGCTTTTTGTGGCTGACTTCTTGTGTGTCTCTCATCCCCAGGTACTTGCGCATGCCGTCTGCTGGTTGCATTATTGTGGCACTGCTATTCCTCATGGACACGTCATCGTGTGCTGACTCAGCGTTACACGCACGGACAAGTTTGGAAGTCTCCTTAGGGTAAGGGATGCATCAGGGGTGTATTGGGTGTGGCAGTTGTTTACGATGTGTGCACACTGCCCCTGTCAATGCTTGGTTCCTCTGCAGACATGTCGCATCACCATGGGACACATGACATGCAGCTGGGTACACCTGAATAGATGGTCAGACTTGTTGACAGTCATCAGTGATGGGATTGTGGATTGTGATGATGGCATCAATGTGTGTTACACTGCCCTCGGACACATACGGTTTGCATTGGCTTGACATGATGTGGGACTTCCACATCAGTGGATCAATGGTGTATGGCAGCCTCTCCGTGAGCAGCAGGGGGTGTTTAGCTGTTAGCCGACACTTGTGTGCCAGTTCCATGGCTATCACGCATTTGTGCTGCAGAAGGGGGGTTCCAGTGTTGGACCCACATGTTACTCCACATGACCTGTTCATGTGTACTCCGAGTTGCCTCTGCATTCCCAAATACATGAATAATAAAGGTGTGCCTATGCCTCCAAGGTGCCTATTCTCAGTCAATGCTGGTGTGTTGCCACGGTGCATACGGCATGTCTGGCATGGTTTTCCGTGATAGTGGCTATGTGTCTATGTGTCGAGTAGCAAGATGCAAGCTGTTTGTGTGGGATTAGACTGTGTATTGTGCATGATGTCCATGACTGTGTGGGTATTGTGACATGTGCCATCCCCATGCATCCAACGTTGGCCAGGCCACCATTCTCTGCATCCACCTGACTCAAGCTTGCAGGACATGGTTCTGCCACCTGTCCACACATACCTGGGTGCCCCCCAGGACACTCCACATGATCCCTGACCACTGCGCATGGCTGTCGCTGTACTCAATATGTCTGTCGGCACGGTTGTGCGGCCACCCCCTCAGCTGGTTGGGCCCATCACGGGTGTGTATGGTGCTCCATGTCCGTCTTGCCTAATACATTGTGACCCATGTGTGTCCTGTGCCAGACTCAGGCCCCTGGGTGTGGATGGTTGAAGTCAAATGAGAACTCAGGCATGGTTAGACTTTACAAGACACATGTAAGGTAATAATGCAAAATGTAGGCATCATCTCTTTATCGTGTAACTTTTTATTTTGGTTGGGGTACGTGGGGGGGGGGGGATATGACATGAGGGGCTTTCCGGGTGTGTGGAATCCAAAGTTCACTAGGGGAGTTGGTGTCCTTGCCATTGAAAATCCTCAGAGTCCATGCCACAGTCTTTGTCAACATTGGTCAGACAGTGACCAGCAAGTCCATGTGGCAGAGAATGTCTTTTGCTGCTGTGCTGCTGTTGGTCCAGTGGGCCAGGTGCCAGGCCAGGTGTCCTGGGAGATGGTGCTGTTGCGCTGACCCTCACGGTCTTTTCCGTGGACGGCCCGCCCTCCTGCGGGGACCCTCAGAAGCAGGCCGTGACGATGTTTGGGATGCCCCGTCGGATGACTCCTCCTCCTCCTGATCCCTCCCTGTGGGTGGTGATGTTCTACGCCTGGTGGCACAGGGAGGGTTGCCCATGTTGTCGGCTATCCGACGGAGTGTACTGTGAATTCCCGTGAACACCGTCACGAGCTCAGCCTGTCTGTCCTCCATCCGCCCTTGGTGTCGCAGTAGACAGGCATGTTGCTCCGCATGTTGCTGGGCCTGCTGGGACTTGATCTCCTCGAGGATGGACACAACCTGGGCCATGCCCGTGGTGTCCTGCCGGTATGTGTCCAGGATGTTTCGGACATGGGAATATACCGGTTCCGCAGCCAACTGGTCAGGCTCGCGCCTCCGCCGTCCTCCACTCCCACCACCCCTGCCCACTTGCACCTGGCCTGCCCTTGTGGGCACATCGGGTCTCCGGGACCCCTGAGGGGTAGCATTGGCGTTGTCGCCTGCCTCCTCCTGGGTGCCCGGTACACCGTGTCCCTCCTGGCCAGCCTGGCTGCATTGTGGTGGTGGGGCAGGGATCCGGGGTGTCTCCTGGGATGTGGCAGGAGTGGGGGGGGTGGTTGGCCCAGTTGTACCTGACGCAGGTGCTGCAGGTCGTTGGACACCAGAGGGGCCAGGTTGGTCGGGGTCGGGTTCGTCCACAGAGTGGTGAGAGTCGTCGCTGCCGGTGGCTCCGTCATCCCGCCGAGCCGGGTCCTGTGAGTCTTCCCCCCCAGTGTTGGGGGGTGATCCACGACATTGACCTGTGTGTGAGAGAGACAATGTTATTTTTGTTCCATGCAACATCCATGTTTCATTGGTTTCTAAGTTGGCACATTTCCTCTGGGAATTTGGATATGTCTTGCATTCCACTCACAGTGCACTTGTGCATGGGTATGTCCCTTGGCCACAGCTTTTGCGACTTTACCTATGTGTGGCACAGTCTTACTTGCTGCGTCAATTGTGACTGCAGTCAGCAGTGGAGTGAGCAGGTGTGGCGAGCCATGCATTGGCGCCTTCCGTCTTGCACTGTACGTGGGCACATGGAGTTGTTCCACACACTTAGATAATGCAGGTAGCTGGCGTTGTGCTCATGCACAGGTTGAGACATGGCCCAGTGTTTTGCCATGGAGAAGAGGGGGGATTCAGGCACTGGCCACCCTTGTCTACATGCACGCAGTCCACCTGCTGACGAGCAGACATTCCCACACCCCCCAAGGCTGAATTGGTCTCCCTGTGTGTCCCTTTCTCACTCCCTCTCTGTCCCCCTCTCCCTCCCTCTGTGTGTCAGCCTCCTCCCTCTGTCGGTCTCCCTGTGTCTCCCTCCCTCTCTCTCCCCCTCTCCCTCCCTCTGTGTGTCACCCTCTGTCACCTCAGCCCAGCTTCCTAGGCACACACTTTTTGCAGATCTTTGAATGGCCCTTGGCTTGTTGATGTGAGTTTGTTTCTGATCTCCAGGCACCCATTGGGTGTAGTGTCTGTGTCTGCGCTGCTGCTGTGGTGGTGTGTGCTGCCACTCTTTCACAGTGTTGGCTGTTCATTAGCTGCTGTCATGTGCGAAAACGTGCCATCACCCCCATGTGTTAATGCAAGGCGTCCGCCATTTGCTGGCAAGTCTTTCCTGTGTGGGGACACACTGTTTGTCTGGCTGTGACCTAGGCCATATGGGCAGGGGGCATTGTTGTCTGCTTCTGAGTTGCACTATGTGATTTTGGTGGCCCACACTCCTGCCATACGGGTTACCGTGTCTTGTGTTGGTGTTTTCTGTGGACTGTGACTTGGCATTGTCCAGCTGGGTGCATGGGGCATGGTGGCGCTAGTGGCATGTGCGTGTTTATGGAGTGTGGTTGAGTCATGCGATAGCTTGGGGTGGTTGCGTGCCTGATTGTGAGTTTGGTTGTGGATTACGTTCCCCCCCATGTGAGGTGAGTTGTTTGTGTACTCACCCGGGTCTTGGAGTCCTTCTAATCCATCCACTGACACCACCGGCAGTATGGACATCACCCTCTCCTCCCAGGGATGGTATTGTACGAGTCTGCGGGGCGGCCCTCCTCCAGTGATGTTGGCCTGGTTGTGGTCGTCGGTCATTTTGGCTCGGACCCTCCTCCGCAGATCGTACCACCTGGCTTAGCATTCATGCCTGGTCCTTCTGGTGGCCGCAACAGCATTCACAGCATCAACAATCCTCTGCCACATGGCTGTTTTTTGGTCATGCAGGTCTGTCTGACCAATGTTCCAAAGAGCTGTGGCTCGACTCAGGATTTCATCGACAAGGACCTCCAACTCTCGGCTAGTGAACTTTGGATTCTTGTTAGTGGGCATGGTGAGGGGTGTGGGTGTGGATGGGGGGGTGTGGATGGTTGTGGGTTTGTGGGTGTGGTTGTGCAGGTGTGTGTGTGAATGTGATGAGGGGGTGTTTGTGAAGGTGTGTGTGTGAAGGTGTGCAAGTGTAAGGTGTAGTAAAGGTTCTAGTATGGTGCTGTAGGTTGTCTGTGGGGTCTGGCAGCAGTGAGTCTGTTGCAAAGGCTCATGGTTTGTGTGTGTGGGCCCTTTTTATTGGTCCTTTGGTGGGTGTGGCTGTGTTTGAAGTTTGGGTGGGTGTGTTATAAGGAGTGGTTGTGTTTTGGGCCTCTGTTTGGGATTTTGGCAGTTGCAGGTCAGTGAATGTGTTGTTTTTGTGCTTGTTGGACATGTTTTGTGGCTTTGTGCCATTCGAATGGTGTATTCTTGTGTTGTTGTGCTTTGTCCTGGTTGTGTACGTGCGTTTTTAGCGTGTGTATGGTGTGTACTTGGGGAATTTTGTTGTACAGTGCTGTCCTTGTGTCTGGCTTGGTACGACTCGTACATGCGCGATGCTGTGTGAAGGTGCTGGTGTTGGGGCCTGGGGTGCGCTCCGTACTTAGAATGTTGGGGTGGGGGTACGCTCCATGCATACGCGGGTGAGGGTACGGGTCGTACATACACTGTTGGGGTGGGGGTATGCTCCATACGTACGCGGGTGAGGGTACGGGTCGTACATACACTGTTGGGGTGGGGGTACGCTCCATACGTACGCGGGTGAGGGGGTACGCTCCATACATACGCGGGTGAGGGTACGGTCCGTACATACACGGTTGTGGTGGGGGTACGCTCCATGCATACGTGGGTGGGGGTACGGGTCGTACATACATGGTTGGGGTGGGGGTACGGTCCGTACATACACGGTTGGGGTGGGGGTACGCTCCATGCATACGCGGGTGGGGGTACGGGTCGTACATGCACGGTTGGGGTGGGGGTACGGTCCGTACATACACGGTTGGGGTGGGGGTACGGTCCATGCATACGCGGGTGGGGGTACGTGTCGTACATTCACGGTTGGGGTGGGGGTACGGTTCGTACATACACTGTTGGGGTGGGGGTACGCTCCATGCATACGCGGGTGAGGGTACGGGTCGTACATACACTGTTGGGGTGGGGGTACTACACTCCATACGTACGCGGGTGAGGGTACGGGTCGTACATACACTGTTGGGGTGGGGGTACGCTCCATACGTACGCGGGTGAGGGTACGGGTCGTACATACACTGTTGGGGTGGGGGTACGCTCCATACGTACGCGGGTGAGGGTACGGTCCGTACATACATGGTTGGGGTGGGGGTATGCTCCATGCATACGCGGGTGGGGGTACGGGTCGTACATACACGGTTGGGGTGGGGGTACGGTCCGTACATACACGGTTGGGGTGGGGGTATGCTCCATGCATGCACGGGTGGGAGTACGGGTCGTACATACATGGTTGGGGTGGGGGTACGGTCCCTACATACACGGTTGGGGTGGGGGTACGCTCCATGCATACGCGGGTGGGGGTACATGTCGTACATACACGGTTGGGGTGGGGGTACAGTTCGTACATACACTTTTGGGGTGGGGATACGCTCCATGCATACGCGGGTGAGGGTACGGAACGTACATACACTGTTGGGGTGGGGGTACACTCCATACGTACGCGGGTGAGGGTACAGGTCGTACATACATGGTTGGGGTGGGGGTACGCTCCATGCATACGCGGGTGGGGGTACGGGTCGTACATACACTGTTGGGGTGGGAGTACGCTCCATACGTACGCGGGTGAGGGTACGGTCTGTACATACACGGTTGGGGTGGGGGTACGCTCCATGCATACGCGGATGGGGGTACGGGTCGTACATACACGGTTGGGGTGGGGGTACGGTCCGTACATTCACGGTTGGGGTGGGGGTACGCTCCATGCATACGCGGGTGGGGGTACGGGTCGTACATGCACAGTTGGGGTGGGGGTACGGTCCGTACATACACGGTTGTGGTGGGGGTACGGTCCATGCATACGCGGGTGGGGGTACGTGTCGTACATTCACGGTTGGGGTGGGGGTACAGTTCGTACATACACTGTTGGGGTGGGGGAACGCTCCATGCATACGCGGGTGAGGGTACAGGTCGTACATACACTGTTGGGGTGGGGGTACACTCCATACGTACGTGGGTGAGGGTACGGGTCGTACATACACTGTTGGGGTGGGGGTACGCTCCATACGTACGCGGGTGAGGGTACGGTCCGTACATACACAGTTGGGGTGGGGGTACGCTCCATGCATACGCGGGTGGGGGTACGGGTCGTACATACACTGTTGGGGTGGGGGTACGCTCCATACGTACGCGGGTGAGGGTACGGTCTGTACATACACGGTTGGGGTGGGGGTACGCTCCATGCATACGCGGGTGGGGGTACGGGTCGTACATACACGGTTGGGGTGGGGGTACGGTCCGTACATACACGGTTGGGGTGGGGGTACGCTCCATGCATACGCGGGTGGGAGTACGGGTCGTACATACATGGTTGGGGTGGGGGTACGGTCCCTACATACACGGTTGGGGTGGGGGTACGGTCCATGCATACGCGGGTGGGGGTACATGTCGTACATACACGGTTGGGGTGGGGGTACGGTTCGTACATACACTTTTGGGGTGGGGGTACGCTCCATGCATACACGGGTGAGGGTACGAGTCGTACATACACTGTTGGGGTGGGGGTACACTCCATACGTACGCGGGTGAGGGTACGGGTCGTACATACATGGTTGGGGTGGGGGTACGCTCCATGCATACGCGGGTGGGGGTACGGGTCGTACATACACTGTTGGGGTGGGGGTACGCTCCATACGTACGCGGGTGAGGGTACGGTCTGTACATACACGGTTGGGGTGGGGGTACGCTCCATGCATATGCGGATGGGGGTACGGGTCGTACATACACGGTTGGGGTGGGGGTACGGTCCGTACATACACGGTTGGGGTGGGGGTACGCTCCATGCATACGCGGGTGGGGGTACGGGTCGTACATACACGGTTGGGGTGGGGGTACGGTCCGTACATACACGGTTGGGGTGGGGGTACGGTCCATGCATACGCGGGTGGGGGACGTGTTGTACATACACGGTTGGGGTGGGGGTACGGTTCGTACATACACTTTTGGGGTGGGGGTACGCTCCATACATACGCGGGTGAGGGTACTGGTCGTACATACACTGTTGGGGTGGAGGTACACTCCATACGTACGCGGGTGAGGGTATGGGTCGTACATACACGGTTGGGGTGGGGGTACACTCCATGCATACGCGGGTGAGGGTACGGGTCGTACATACACGGTTGGGGTGGGGGTACGCTCCATACATTCACGGGTGGGGGTACGTCTCGTACATACACGGGTGTACATACACGGGTGGGGATTTGACTCGTACATAGGAGGGCTGGGGGGTGTTGGGCGCGTATGCGGGCACATGTCTCCATGGTTGCTATGGGAGTTCGATGCGGACGGTGTGTTTTCCATACGGTTGTAACATCGGACACACGGGATGGATCGTAATTCCGCGGTCGGACTTCACTTTTCACATTTGTACGGTAAATCGTCCGGGGACGTGTCGGGCACATTTTCCGACCCGAGGACGTGTGGGGAATTATTCCCAATGCGATTCGTATGGACTTTTTCCCATGCGAATCTTGATTGGCAGTTTGTACGGCACTTGTACGATTCGTACGGTAAAAAGACTGGATACGAGTCGTACGGGGAATTTTTTCACAGGATCGTAATCGGCACCCATATATATATGAAGATGTGCATATATATATGCATATGTGTATATATATATATATGCATATGTGTGTATATATATATATATATATATATATGCATATGTGTGTGGGTGTATATATATATATATATATATATATATATATATTCTCCAGCAAAAAGATAATAACGCTGCGCTCGCCAAGGAATTTCCAATTATTTATTGAAATAAATCCTCCACAAGACCTTCAAGTGGATCCCCCCGAAGCCAGAAAGACCGCCACCCACGCACTCATAACAAGCAGACTGGACTACGGAAACGCACTCTACGCTGGAATCAGCAAATCCCTGCTATGCAAACTCCAGACTATCCAGGACACCTCGGACAGACTCGTCCTTGGCATCCAATGACATGAGTACATCACCAGGCACCTGCAAGACCTCCACTGGCTCCCCGTCGAGAAGAGAGTAACCTTCAAACTACTCACCCACGCCTACAAATCCCTCCACAATACCGGACATGGAGAAATACATGGAGAAAGCTTCCACAGTGAATCACTAAAGTGGAACATCCTATATGGGGAGTTTTTAAGACTCAGAAGGAACTGTTCAGCTGACACAGAATTTTCAAAACATAGCCAACAAGCCAGCAATCGATTCCTCAAGCGCAAGTATCCGAGAAAAGTAATTGAAAAAAGCCTACAAAGAGTAATGAACCAAGATCGAAATGAAATACTAAATAAAACTATAAAGGCAGATGAATCGGATGAAACAACAATAAGATTAATAACAACACACAGCGCAGAAAATAAGAACTTGACAAAAATAATTAAAAAACATTGGGGAATTCTACAGCTAGATTCAACCTTGACAAAAATCATTGGAGACCATCCCAATGTAACATATCGTCGAGCCAAGAACATAGGAGATAGTATTGTCCATAGTCACTTCCAGGAAGCACCGATAACTACATGGCTACAAAGACATGGCTTTTGGCCTTGCAAGCAGTGCAAAGTGCGCAAAATAGCGATGCACAGAAAAGAAATTGACATCAAGAAGGGCACCAAATGGAAAATCAGACAACATCTTACATGCAAAAGTACTTATGTAATCTACATGGTAGAGTGCCCATGTAAGATGCGCTATATCGGGAGCACAATCTCTGAAGTGAAGAAGAGAATCCTGGAACACGTTCGAGCTACAACACATAAAGATCGATCAAATGCCATTGCAAAGCACATGGAAAAATACCATGAAGGCAAATGGGAATCATAAAAATATTGGGCTCTGGAACAAATCCCCCAATCAGAGAGGGGAGGTGATCGTACAAATATCCTAAGACAAAAACAATCACGACACATTGTAACGTACAGAACCCTTGACCCTAGAGCACTTAATCAAAATGATGAACTTTATGGACACCTCTAAAAGAACACTAAAAAGAAAAAGGATAATTGGAACTGGAGAAAAACAATAAAAATACGCACTAGAGAGTCGGAAAAGACAGTATACACAGAATAAGTACATAAAGGATGAAAACAAAGAAACCACAGAAATTGTGAGCTTGAAAAAATGACATAATTACCTAAAATGAACTGAAACTCGTGAAAAATGGAAGAAATGCTCACCAGAGAGCATGAATTGTAGACACAATTTAAAAAGGACACAAGGCATAGTTGGCCAAAAATAATGACTGTAAATAATCACTTAGAAATATGAGCACTTTCAATTTTATTTATAAACTTGCAGTTTGTAAGTTTTCGTAAAAGTTAACTACACTAACCACAATGCACTAGAATTAAAACAGGAAGTAACTGTGTGCCAGTAGAAATAAAAGATGTCTTTTTCTATGTGGCAGTATCCCGTGATCAAGCCTTGAGGAAAGGTGAAACGCGTTGGGTACAGCAACAAATCTAAAATAAAGCCGCTTTAACATCTGAACACGAGAGAGTGCGTTTTCTATTAGAATTTCTTCGCCGCGAGGCAAGAAGTTTATGTTTCTCATTAAGACCGGTGTGGCTCTGCAGGAAGAAATGCACTGCCTCAACAAGAGCGCCGGAGTCAAACAAGTGGGCTACAAAGTGGCAAAAATATATATATATATATATATATATATATATATGCAACTCGATACACTTCTTCTCCAGAAAGTATACACGGACACCAGGGAGATTTGCAGTTTCAAATCGGTTTTAATGAACTGCACTCGCTACGCGTTTCAGCTTTCGCCTTGTTCACGCTGAAGCAGTATTTTTTTTTTTTTTTTTGAATAAAGTTATATAAAGTTCATAAACGCAAAAATAGACAACAGACTTTTCACATCAACAGAATGTAATGCAGAGACTTGGTAATTTAGGCGGCCATCTTAGCCTAGTACAAAATTCATTCTACAGGTATATATCCTTCTATATATCTCGTAGCATATACATAAAATAACTGTACGTTCAAATAATTATTGGAAATAAGTGCATATTATATCACATTATCGTGTTTTCAAATAATATAAACACAATACCACACCCTGTACCGTATGCATAAATTATATACAATATGTACACTATATACACACATGTTATGCCCCAGTGGGCAGATTTACAGAGTTATTCCAACAACCATTGGCAATAAGTATCTCAACCAGATGGTAATCTTGTTCATGTACATGCGCAATCTTATCGCCCCAGTGGGCATACAGCAAGAATACATAATACTGCAAATGCAACTTGAAGTTCCTGAGAGGCCACAGCATGATTCAGTACCAATCTCTAAAAAACGGAAATAAGATAAGTTTTAGTATATCATAGATCAAGCCCTAATATGATAACAAATCTTACTTATGCAAATGTACAGATAGCTCTTCGCTAGAATTCAACCCTTTCGGGACCATTGTGTCAAAATCTACAATATATCTAGATTCTAATTGTCTCAGGAGAAGTAGTTTATTCCCTCCACGTGCAGTATCCATGACAGCATCAATCACCACCATTTTCAACAATTTTTCATTTTGAGCATGTTCTTCAAAGAAATGTCGTGCAACAGGATATTGTTTGTTGTTATGGCGTAATGCCCTGACATGTTCTAATACTCTCTTTTTTGCACGGTGGATAGTGCTGCCAATGTATGCCTTGTTGCATGGACAGGTTAACGCATAGACACAGTACATAGTATTGCAAGTTAAGGATTTCTTGATGGTAAACTTGCTATTCATACTAGAGAATTGTACCTCCATGCAGTCACTGCTGTTTCTGCAGGCCTTACAGTTTCTGCAGCAGCGGAATCCTAGCCTACCAACACTTTTAGGAGGTGTAATGCTAGTTACTACACTGGGGCTAAGTTCATCCCTCAAAGAGTTACTTCTCTGGAATGTGACTTGCGGATGATTGGTCAAATGTTCTTTGAGATGGCTATCAGTTAACAAAACATGCCAGTGTTTATCTAGAATACGACGCAGGTCATGCGCTTGTCCAGAGTATGTGGTGATGAAACGTAAACTTTCAATTTCTGGTAATCGTGGCACAGGGTGTAATAACCCATAACGGGTAACCTTATCCACTTTATTACAGGCTTCTTTAATCGTACGTGGATGGTAGCCTCTCTCTCTAAAACGTTGTATCATCTTGTTCTTTTCAATTGCATAGCTACTTTCCGTACTACAATTGCGTTTGGCACGCAATAGTTCCCCATATGGGATGCTGTACACTAGCTTTCGGGGATGCGAGCTAGAGGCACTCAAAATGCTGTTACCGGCTGTCAATTTTCGGTAAAGATGTGTGTGCATAACTTGTTCTATGATCTCCACAGTGACATCGAGGAACTCCACCGAGGTCCTGCTGACGTGTTCTGTGAAGACCAAGTTGTAAGAATTGTCATTCAGTAGTTTGACAAATTACTGAATGACAATTCTTACAACGCAATTGTAGTACGGAAAGTAGCTATGCAATTGAAAAGAACAAGATGATACAACGTTTTAGAGAGAGAGGCTACCATCCACGTACGATTAAAGAAGCCTGTAATAAAGTGGATAAGGTTACCCGTAATGGGTTATTACACCCTGTGCCACGATTACCAGAAATTGAAAGTTTACGTTTCATCACCACATACTCTGGACAAGCGCATGACCTGCGTCGTATTCTAGATAAACACTGGCATGTTTTGTTAACTGATAGCCATCTCAAAGAACATTTGACCAATCATCCGCAAGTCACATTCCAGAGAAGTAACTCTTTGAGGGATGAACTTAGCCCCAGTGTAGTAACTAGCATTACACCTCCTAAAAGTGTTGGTAGGCTAGGATTCCGCTGCTGCAGAAACTGTAAGGCCTGCAGAAACAGCAGTGACTGCATGGAGGTACAATTCTCTAGTATGAATAGCAAGTTTACCATCAAGAAATCCTTAACTTGCAATACTATGTACTGTGTCTATGCGTTAACCTGTCCATGCAACAAGGCATACATTGGCAGCACTATCCACCGTGCAAAAAAGAGAGTATTAGAACATGTCAGGGCATTACGCCATAACAACAAACAATATCCTGTTGCACGACATTTCTTTGAAGAACATGCTCAAAATGAAAAATTGTTGAAAATGGTGGTGATTGATGCTGTCATGGATACTGCACGTGGAGGGAATACACTACTTCTCCTGAGACAATTAGAATCTAGATATATTGTAGATTTTGACACAATGGTCCCGAAAGGGTTGAATTCTAGCGAAGAGCTATCTGTACATTTGCATAAGTAAGATTTGTTATCATATTAGGGCTTGATCTATGATATACTAAAACTTATCTTATTTCCGTTTTTTAGAGATTGGTACTGAATCATGCTGTGGCCTCTCAGGAACTTCAAGTTGCATTTGCAGTATTATGTATTCTTGCTGTATGCCCACTGGGGCGATAAGATTGCGCATGTACATGAACAAGATTACCATCTGGTTGAGATACTTATTGCCAATGGTTGTTGGAATAACTCTGTAAATCTGCCCACTGGGGCATAACATGTGTGTATATAGTGTACATATTGTATATAATTTATGCATACGGTACAGGGTGTGGTATTGTGTTTATATTATTTGAAAACACGATAATGTGATATAATATGCACTTATTTCCAATAATTATTTGAACGTACAGTTATTTTATGTATATGCTACGAGATATATAGAAGGATATATACCTGTAGAATGAATTTTGTACTAGGCTAAGATGGCCGCCTAAATTACCAAGTCTCTGCATTACATTCTGTTGATGTGAAAAGTCTGTTGTCTATTTTTGCGTTTATGAACTTTATATAACTTTATTCAAAAAAAAAAATACTGCTTCAGCGTGAACAAGGCGAAAGCTGAAACGCGTAGCGAGTGCAGTTCATTAAAACCGATTTGAAACTGCAAATCTCCCTGGTGTCCGTGTATACTTTCTGGAGAAGAAGTGTATCGAGTTGCATAATTGGGGTTTCCGATTACCCCGACACGGACCGCCCTACAGACAGCCTTCATCATTATCGGGACCGGCGTTGTTGATATATATATATATATATATATGAATGAAACAATTAGGTTACCCTTGATTGAAGATGCACTCTCGAGGCAAAACAACTCAGCAGAGACTTTTAATGTGGGTAAGATGCATTTTCCATTCAAAATATTTTCTTCGCCTTACGCGTTTCGAGCACCACAGCTCTTGTTCACAGGCGTCCACATCTCTGGCATCACAAAATCACGGCAAGACGTCGCTCGTCACTGCATGCTGAATCGATATTTGCCCTCCGGTGGGCTTCTTTAGAGTTCATTCTCGCAAAGCATGCTGGAGTACGTAGTCCCTTGTGATAAACATTTTTACCCTCCAGTGGGTTGTGTGCCAAAGGCATGGTATTTATACAGTCATTGCAAGCCCACCATTGAGCCTTTCAAATGCAAATTGCAGCCTGTTGAATTCAAGTTTTGCCGTACCGTCACAAAGTCTTGAAGGGTTCAAGGCTTCCGGTCCCAAATTTCTCTTTGATAGTGGTGCGTCCTCACGGTTGGATGGCCGTACTACATGAAACAATTAGGTTACCCTTGATTGAAGACGCACTCTCGAGGCAAAACAACTCAGCAGAGACTTTTAATGTGGGTAAGCTGCATTTTCCATTCAAAATATTTTCTTCGCCTTACGCGTTTCGAGCACCACAGCTCTTGTTCACAGGCGTCCACATCTCTGGCATCACAAAATCACGGCAAGACGTCGCTCGTCACTGCATGCTGAATCGATATTTGCCCACCGGTGGGCTTCTTTAGTGTTCATTCTCGCAAAGCATGCTGGAGTACGTAGTCCCTTGTGATAAACATTTTTACCCTCCAGTGGGTTGTGTGCCAAAGGCATGGTATTTATACAGTCATTGCAAGCCCACCATTGAGCCTTTCAAATGCAAATTGCAGCCTGTTGAATTCAAGTTTTGCCGTACCGTCACAAAGTCTTGAAGGGTTCAAGGCTTCCGGTCCCAAATTTCTCTTTGATGGTGGTGCGTCCTCACGGTTGGATGGCCGTACTACATGAAACAATTAGGTTACCCTTGATTGAAGACGCACTCTCGAGGCAAAACAACTCAGCAGAGACTTTTAATGTGGGTAAGCTGCATTTTCCATTAAAAATATTTTCTTCGCCTTACGCGTTTCGAGCACCACAGCTCTTGTTCACAGGCGTCCACATCTCTGGCATCACAAAATCACGGCAAGACGTCGCTCGTCACTGCATGCTGAATCGATATTTGCCCTCCGGTGGGCTTCTTTAGTGTTCATTCTCGCAAAGCATGCTGGAGTACGTAGTCCCTTGTGATAAACATTTTTACCCTCCAGTGGGTTGTGTGCCAAAGGCATGGTATTTATACAGTCATTGCAAGCCCACCATTGAGCCTTTCAAATGCAAATTGCAGCCTGTTGAATTCAAGTTTTGCCGTACCGTCACAAAGTCTTGAAGGGTTCAAGGCTTCCGGTCCCAAGTTTCTCTTTGATGGTGGTGCGTCCTCACGGTTGGATGGCCGTACTACATGAAACAATTAGGTTACCCTTGATTGAAGACGCACTCTCGAGGCAAAACAACTCAGCAGAGACTTTTAATGTGGGTAAGCTGCATTTTCCATTCAAAATATTTTCTTCGCCTTACGCGTTTCGAGCACCACAGCTCTTGTTCACAGGCGTCCACATCTCTGGCATCACAAAATCACGGCAAGACGTCGCTCGTCACTGCATGCTGAATCGATATTTGCCCTCCGGTGGGCTTCTTTAGTGTTCATTCTCGCAAAGCATGCTGGAGTACGTAGTCCCTTGTGATAAACATTTTTACCCTCCAGTGGGTTGTGTGCCAAAGGCATGGTATTTATACAGTCATTGCAAGCCCACCATTGAGCCTTTCAAATGCAAATTGCAGCCTGTTGAATTCAAGTTTTGCCGTACCGTCACAAAGTCTTGAAGGGTTCAAGGCTTCCGGTCCCAAATTTCTCTTTGATGGTGGTGCGTCCTCACGGTTGGATGGCCGTACTACATGAAACAATTAGGTTACCCTTGATTGAAGACGCACTCTCGAGGCAAAACAACTCAGCAGAGACTTTTAATGTGGGTAAGCTGCATTTTTCATTCAAAATATTTTCTTCGCCTTACGCGTTTCGAGCACCACAGCTCTTGTTCACAGGCGTCCACATCTCTGGCATCACAAAATCACGGCAAGACGTCGCTCGTCACTGCATGCTGAATCGATATTTGCCCTCCGGTGGGCTTCTTTAGTGTTCATTCTCGCAAAGCATGCTGGAGTACGTAGTCCCTTGTGATAAACATTTTTACCCTCCAGTGGGTTGTGTGCCAAAGGCATGGTATTTATACAGTCATTGCAAGCCCACCATTGAGCCTTTCAAATGCAAATTGCAGCCTGTTGAATTCAAGTTTTGCCGTACCGTCACAAAGTCTTGAAGGGTTCAAGGCTTCCGGTCCCAAATTTCTCTTTGATGGTGGTGCGTCCTCACGGTTGGATGGCCGTACTACATGAAACAATTAGGTTACCCTTGATTGAAGACGCACTCTCGAGGCAAAACAACTCAGCAGAGACTTTTAATGTGGGTAAGCTGCATTTTCCATTCAAAATATTTTCTTCGCCTTACGCGTTTCGAGCACCACAGCTCTTGTTCACAGGCGTCCACATCTCTGGCATCACAAAATCACGGCAAGACGTCGCTCGTCACTGCATGCTGAATCGATATTTGCCCTCCGGTGGGCTTCTTTAGTGTTCATTCTCGCAAAGCATGCTGGAGTACGTAGTCCCTTGTGATAAACATTTTTACCCTCCAGTGGGTTGTGTGCCAAAGGCATGGTATTTATACAGTCATTGCAAGCCCACCATTGAGCCTTTCAAATGCAAATTGCAGCCTGTTGAATTCAAGTTTTGCCGTACCGTCACAAAGTCTTGAAGGGTTCAAGGCTTCCGGTCCCAAATTTCTCTTTGATGGTGGTGCGTCCTCACGGTTGGATGGCCGTACTACATAAAACAATTAGGTTACCCTTGATTGAAGACGCACTCTCGAGGCAAAACAACTCAGCAGAGACTTTTAATGTGGGTAAGCTGCATTTTCCATTCAAAATATTTTCTTCGCCTTACGCGTTTCGAGCACCACAGCTCTTGTTCACAGGCGTCCACATCTCTGGCATCACAAAATCACGGCAAGACGTCGCTCGTCACTGCATGCTGAATCGATATTTGCCCTCCGGTGGGCTTCTTTAGTGTTCATTCTCGCAAAGCATGCTGGAGTACGTAGTCCCTTGTGATAAACATTTTTACCCTCCAGTGGGTTGTGTGCCAAAGGCATGGTATTTATACAGTCATTGCAAGCCCACCATTGAGCCTTTCAAATGCAAATTGCAGCCTATTGAATTCAAGTTTTGCCGTACCGTCACAAAGTCTTGAAGGGTTCAAGGCTTCCGGTCCCAAATTTCTCTTTGATGGTGGTGCGTCCTCACGGTTGGATGGCCGTACTACATGAAACAATTAGGTTACCCTTGATTGAAGACGCACTCTCGAGGCAAAACAACTCAGCAGAGACTTTTAATGTGGGTAAGCTGCATTTTCCATTCAAAATATTTTCTTCGCCTTACGCGTTTCGAGCACCACAGCTCTTGTTCACAGGCGTAAGGCGAAGAAAATATTTTGAATGGAAAATGCAGCTTACCCACATTAAAAGTCTCTGCTGAGTTGTTTTGCCTCGAGAGTGCGTCTTCAATCAAGGGTAACCTAATTGTTTCATGTAGTACGGCCATCCAACCGTGAGGACGCACCACCATCAAAGAGAAATTTGGGACCGGAAGCCTTGAACCCTTCAAGACTTTGTGACCGTACGGCAAAACTTGAATTCAACAGGCTGCAATTTGCATTTGAAAGGCTCAATGGTGGGCTTGCAATGACTGTATAAATACCATGCCTTTGGCACACAACCCACTGGAGGGTAAAAATGTTTATCACAAGGGACTACGTACTCCAGCATGCTTTGCGAGAATGAACACTAAAGAAGCCCACCGGAGGGCAAATATCGATTCAGCATGCAGTGACGAGCGACGTCTTGCCGTGATTTTGTGATGCCAGAGATGTGGACGCCTGTGAACAAGAGCTGTGGTGCTCGAAACGCGTAAGGCGAAGAAAATATTTTGAATGGAAAATGCAGCTTACCCACATTAAAAGTCTCTGCTGAGTTGTTTTGCCTCGAGAGTGCGTCTTCAATCAAGGGTAACCTAATTGTTTCATGTAGTACGGCCATCCAACCGTGAGGACGCACCACCATCAAAGAGAAATTTGGGACCGGAAGCCTTGAACCCTTCAAGACTTTGTGACGGTACGGCAAAACTTGAATTCAACAGGCTGCAATTTGCATTTGAAAGGCTCAATGGTGGGCTTGCAATGACTGTATAAATACCATGCCTTTGGCACACAACCCACTGGAGGGTAAAAATGTTTATCACAAGGGACTACGTACTCCAGCATGCTTTGCGAGAATGAACACTAAAGAAGCCCACCGGAGGGCAAATATCGATTCAGCATGCAGTGACGAGCGACGTCTTGCCGTGATTTTGTGATGCCAGAGATGTGGACGCCTGTGAACAAGAGCTGTGGTGCTCGAAACGCGTAAGGCGAAGAAAATATTTTGAATGGAAAATGCAGCTTACCCACATTAAAAACCTCTGCTGAGTTGTTTTGCCTCGAGAGTGCGTCTTCAATCAAGGGTAACCTAATTGTTTCATGTAGTACGGCCATCCAACCGTGAGGACGCACCACCATCAAAGAGAAATTTGGGACCGGAAGCCTTGAACCCTTCAAGACTTTGTGACGGTACGGCAAAACTTGAATTCAACAGGCTGCAATTTGCATTTGAAAGGCTCAATGGTGGGCGTGCAATGACTGTATAAATACCATGCCTTTGGCACACAACCCACTGGAGGGTAAAAATGTTTATCACAAGGGACTACGTACTCCAGCATGCTTTGCGAGAATGAACACTAAAGAAGCCCACCGGAGGGCAAATATCGATTCAGCATGCAGTGACGAGCGACGTCTTGCTGTGATTTTGTGATGCCAGAGATGTGGACGCCTGTGAACAAGAGCTGTGGTGCTCGAAACGCGTAAGGCGAAGAAAATATTTTTAATGGAAAATGCAGCTTACCCACATTAAAAGTCTCTGCTGAGTTGTTTTGCCTCGAGAGTGCGTCTTCAATCAAGGGTAACCTAATTGTTTCATGTAGTACGGCCATCCAACCGTGAGGACGCACCACCATCAAAGAGAAATTTGGGACCGGAAGCCTTGAACCCTTCAAGACTTTGTGACGGTACGGCAAAACTTGAATTCAACAGGCTGCAATTTGCATTTGAAAGGCTCAATGGTGGGCTTGCAATGACTGTATAAATACCATGCCTTTGGCACACAACCCACTGGAGGGTAAAAATGTTTATCACAAGGGACTACGTACTCCAGCATGCTTTGCGAGAATGAACACTAAAGAAGCCCACCGGAGGGCAAATATCGATTCAGCATGCAGTGACGAGCGACGTCTTGCCGTGATTTTGTGATGCCAGAGATGTGGACGCCTGTGAACAAGAGCTGTGGTGCTCGAAACGCGTAAGGCGAAGAAAATATTTTGAATGGAAAATGCAGCTTACCCACATTAAAAGTCTCTGCTGAGTTGTTTTGCCTCGAGAGTGCGTCTTCAATCAAGGGTAACCTAATTGTTTCATGTAGTACGGCCATCCAACCGTGAGGACGCACCACCATCAAAGAGAAATTTGGGACCGGAAGCCTTGAACCCTTCAAGACTTTGTGACGGTACGGCAAAACTTGAATTCAACAGGCTGCAATTTGCATTTGAAAGGCTCAATGGTGGGCTTGCAATGACTGTATAAATACCATGCCTTTGGCACACAACCCACTGGAGGGTAAAAATGTTTATCACAAGGGACTACGTACTCCAGCATGCTTTGCGAGAATGAACACTAAAGAAGCCCACCGGAGGGCAAATATCGATTCAGCATGCAGTGACGAGCGATGTCTTGCCGTGATTTTGTGATGCCAGAGATGTGGACGCCTGTGAACAAGAGCTGTGGTGCTCGAAACGCGTAAGGCGAAGAAAATATTTTGAATGGAAAATGCAGCTTACCCACATTAAAAGTCTCTGCTGAGTTGTTTTGCCTCGAGAGTGCGTCTTCAATCAAGGGTAACCTAATTGTTTCATGTAGTACGGCCATCCAACCGTGAGGACGCACCACCATCAAAGAGAAATTTGGGACCGGAAGCCTTGAACCCTTCAAGACTTTGTGACGGTACGGCAAAACTTGAATTCAACAGGCTGCAATTTGCATTTGAAAGGCTCAATGGTGGGCTTGCAATGACTGTATAAATACCATGCCTTTGGCACACAACCCACTGGAGGGTAAAAATGTTTATCACAAGGGACTACGTACTCCAGCATGCTTTGCGAGAATGAACACTAAAGAAGCCCACCGGAGGGCAAATATCGATTCAGCATGCAGTGACGAGCGACGTCTTGCCGTGATTTTGTGATGCCAGAGATGTGGACGCCTGTGAACAAGAGCTGTGGTGCTCGAAACGCGTAAGGCGAAGAAAATATTTTGAATGGAAAATGCAGCTTACCCACATTAAATGTCTTTGCTGAGTTGTTTTGCCTCGAGAGTGCGTCTTCAATCAAGGGTAACCTAATTGTTTCATATATATATATATATATATATATATATCATCCAACGATTTACTTCGCAGTAAACCAATTAGCACGCACTCACAGTCTGTTAAAATAATCCCAAGTTCTTTATTTTCCTTTAGTAGGTATCGAGTCTCAAAATCAACCAACGCGTTTCGCCATCCACCGATGGCTTCATCACCGTGATCAAGCCATCGGTGGATGGCGAAACGCGTTGGTTGATTTTGAGACTGGATACCTACTAAAGGAAAATAAAGAACTTGGGATAATTTTAACAGACTGTGAGTGCGTGCTAATTGGTTTACTGCGAAGTAAATCGTTGGATGATACAATACGGCATGACTCGGCCACAGCACTGCACCGGATAAAGACGCGCCAGGGGTCCTACGAACGGAGCTGGTTTGGATTGATATATATATATATATATATATATATATACTACCTACTGGCGACCGCCAGTAGGTAGTTATAGTTAGGACCTATTTTCCATAGGAAATCCGCAACATTCTATTCCCAATACGTCTGGCGCCGGTTGACTAATCTTCGCAAATTTTTCCAAACTTTTGACCAGCTCCGGTCCGCTCCTATCCTGAAAGTTTCGTGGTGATTCGTCAAGCGGGGGCTGAGAAAAAAGGGGGGTCCCAAAACGCTTTTTCCCCATGCAATTTCCCATAGGACCTGTTGACGCAGCTACAGCCCGAACTGCTGAACGGAATTACACCAAATTTGGCAGAAAGGTAGACCTTGCTTCAGAGTCATGCCTTTTGCTTAAATGGTGTAAATCTGTTCAGTAGTTCCTGAGAAAATCAAAAGTAAAAGCAGATATATATCTGGGCGGAGCCTAACCACACATCTCATCGTGAGATCTGATTGGCTGTCAGCACTTCATCCAAGAAGTGTTGGCAGCCATCTTGGGACCAATATACACAATAGCACCTCATTAAAAAGCATTGCAGTTAATAGAAGGTTTTAAGACTTTAGTTACAGTATAAATCATTTGTTGATTGTACCATACTCATTTTAGGAATTGTGGTATGTTCTAAGGTGATTTTACCATGTGAAAAAGCCTTCTGCTGGGATATCATGAATCATGTTTGAGAGAAAACTATTTTCACATGCTTTTCCCACAGAGGTTTGGAAGGTGATCTATAAGCTAAACTGAGAGCATATTTTCTGTAAATTCACATTATCTTTCTTAGTCATGTGAGAATGAAGTCTGACATTCTCAGTAAAACATGTACATCTAACAAGGGCAGAGCCTGTCAGTTGATTCCTTTGTGTTCTACTGCAGCTTCCCAGAGTGTTCCAAAGAACAACTAGAGCGCTAACACTCCTACTTATGCTAAACGTATGGCACACCTGAAGCCATCTTGATTGGAATAAAGTGGTAACTCTTAAAACATTTAATTTAAAAAGGAACAAAATGAGAAGGTTCATTTTGCCATAGAATGTATGATTAGTGCTGCAGAAAGAAAAATTAAGGAACATTTTGAGAGGCTTCTCAAATCCTCTTCTATTTCATTAAAAAATTCTGACATGCAGACTGAAACATGAACTTTCAATACCAGCAGCAGACTTCCCTGGTGAGCAGTAGCTTTACTACAATGATCTAATGAGCAACTAGAGTGCTAACATTCTGAATTTATAGCAAATGTGTTACACATCTGAATGCCTTCTTCATTGAATCAGAGTAAAAAACTGACAGTATGCCTACTGAGGAGACTGTAGTAAATGAAGAAATTAGGAAACTTCATAACAAGTCTCCCAAGATGGCCACCAGAGACAAAAGAGCCTAAATGTAGCACAAATATCACCGACATGTAGCCCAAGTATAGCCCAATGACAGAAATCCCAGAGTGTTTTAAAGAACAACTAGAGCGCTAACAGTCTTACTTATGACAAAAGTATGGCACACCTGATGCCATCTTGATTGGAATAACGTGGTAACACTTAAAACATTTAATTTGCAAAGGAACAAAATGAGGAGGTTCATTTTGCCATAGAAATTATGATTAGTGCTGCAGAAAGAAAAATTAGGGCACATTTTGACTTCTCAAATCCCCTTCTATTTCATTAAAAAGTTCTGACATGCAGACTGAAACATGCACTTTGAATACTAGCAGCAGACTTCCCTGGTGAGCAGTAGCTTTACTACAGTGATCTAATGAGGAACTAGAGTGCTACCATTCAGAATTTACGGCAAATGTGTCACATCTGAATGCCTTCTTGATGGAACCAAAGTAAACAAGCATTGAAAATGCAATAGGTCTCGCCCTCGTTTAAGTTAAAGCAATTCTGTTTGTAATTAGGTGGCTTTTTAGCTTTGCTTTTATTAGTGTTTTTCAAAATTTCATGTACATAACATGAATATATGTATATGTATGCATGCATTTATATTTATATTTATATAGATATGCAGAATATATATATGTTTATATATGTATGTATATATATATATATATATACACACATACATATATATAAATGCATATGCATATATGTGCATATGTGTGCGTGTAGAGAGAGGTAGTGAGCGGTAGAGAGGTAGAGGTGTAGAGGTAGAGACGTAGAGGTAGAGAGGTAGAGGTAGAGAGGTAGAGAGTAGGAGAGAGAGAGGTAGAGAGAGGTAGAGAGGTAGAGAGTAGAGGATGAGTAATAGAGAGTAGAGAGTAGAGAGAGAGTAGTAGAGAGTAGTAGAGAGAGTAGCAGAGAGTGAGTAGGAGAGAGTAGTAGAGTGAGTAGTAGAGAGTGAGTATTAGAGAGTGAGAAGTAGAGAGTAGTAGAGAGTAGTAAAGAGTGAGTAGTAGAGAGTAGTAGAGAGTGAGTAGTAGAGAGTAGTAGAGAGTGAGTATTAGAGAGTGAGTAGTAGAGAGTAGTAGAGAGTGAGTAGTGGAGACTGAGTAGCAGAGAGAGAGTAGTAGAGAATGAGTAGTAGAGTGAGTAGTAGAGAGTAGTAGAGAGAGTAGTAGAGAGTGAGTAGTAGAGAGTAGTAGAGAGTGAGTAGTAGAGAGTAGTAGAGAGTAGTAGAGAGTGAGTAGTTTAGAGTGAGTAGTAGAGAGTAGTAGAGAGTGAGTAGTAGAGAGTGAGCAGTAGAGAGAGAGTAGTAGAGAGTGAGTAGTAGAGAGTAGTAGAGAGTGAGTAGTAGAGAGTAGTACAGAGTGAGTTGTAGAGAGTGATGAGTAGAGAGTAGTGGAGTATTAGAGAGTGAGTAGTAGAGAGTAGTAGAGAGTGAGTAGTAGAGTGAGTAGTTGAGAGTGAGTAGTAGAGAGTGAGTAGTAGAGAGTAGTAGAAAGTGAGTAGCAGAGAGAGTAGTAGAGAATAGTAGAGTAGAAGAGAGTGAGTAGTAGAGTGAGTAGTAGAGAGTAGTAGAGAGCGAGTAGTAGAGAGTGAGTAGTGGAGAGTGAGTAGTAGAGAAAGAGTAGTAGAGAGTAGTAGAGTGAGTAGTAGAGAGTGAGTAGTAGAGAGAGAGTAGTAGAGAGTAGTAGAGAGTGAGTAGTAGAGAGTGAGTGGTAGAGAGTAGTAGAGAGTAGTAGAGTGAGTAGTAGAGAGTAGTACAGAGTGAGTAGTGGAGAGAGTAGTAGAGAGTGAGTAGTTGAGAGTGAGTAGTAGAGAGTGAGTAGTAGAGAGTAGTAGAGAGTAGTAGAGTAGTAGAGAGTGAGTAGTAGAGAGTGAGTAGTAGAGAGAGAGTAGTAGAGAGTAGTAGAGTGAGTAGTAGAGAGTGAGTAGTAGAGAGAGAGTAGTGGAGAGTAGTAGAGAGTGAGCAGTAGAGTAGTAGAGAGTTAGTGGTAGAGAGTAGTAGAGAGTAGTAGAGTGAGTAGTAGAGAGTAGTAGAGAGTGAGTAGTAGAGAGAAAGTAGTTGAGAGTGAGTAGTAGAGAGTGAGTAGTAGAGAGTAGTAGAGAGTAGTAGAGAGTGAGTAGTAGAGAGTGAGTAGTAGAGAGTAGTAGAGTGAGTAGTAGAGAGGGAGTAGTAGAGCGAGAGTAGTAGAGAGTGAGTAGTAGAGTAGTAGAGAGTGAGTGGTAGAGAGTAGTAGAGAGCAGTAGAGTGAGTAGTAGAGAGTAGTAGAGAGTGAGTAGTAGAGAGTGAGTAGTAGAGAGTAGTAGTAGAGAGTAGTAGAGAGTAGTAGAGAGAGAGTAGTAGAGAGTGAGTAGCAGAAAGTAGTAGCGAGTGAGTAGTAGAGAGTGAGTAGTTTAATGTAAAAGGAACACAATGAGGAGGTTCATTTTGACATAGAAATTATGATTAGTACGGAAAAAAAGAAAATTAGGGCACATTTTGAGTGACTTCTCAAATCCTCTTCTATTTCATTAAAAAATTCTGACATGCAGACTGAAACATGCACTTTCAATACCAGCAGCAGACTTCCCTGGTGAGCAGTAGCTTTACTACAGTGATCTAATAAGTAACTAAGTGCTAACATTTCGAATTTATGGCAAATGTGTGACACATCTGAATGCCTTCTTGATGGAATGAAAGTAAAAAGCCTGAAAGTATTTCCTACTGAGCAGACTGTTGTAAATGAGGAAATTAGGAAACTTCAAAACAAATAAGTCTCCCAAGATGGCCACCAGAGACAAAAGAGCCCAAATGTAGCACAAATATCACCGAGATGTAGCCCAATTATAGCCCAATGACAGAATGTCCCAGAGTGTTTTAAAGAACAACTAGAGCGCTAACAGTCTTACTTATGACAAAAGTATGGCACACCTGATGCCATCTTGATTGGAATAAAGTGGTAACACTTAAAACATTTAATTTGCAAAGGAACAAAATGAGGGGGTTCATTTTGCCATAGAAATTATGATTAGTGCTGCCGAAAGAAATATTAGGGCACATTTTGACTTCTCAAATCCTCTTCCATTTCATAAAAAAATTCTGACATGCAGACTGAAACATGCACTTTAAATACCAGCAGCAGACTTCCCTGGTGAGCAGTAGCTTTACTACAGTGATCTAAAGAGCAACTAGAGTGCTACGATTCAGAATTTATGGAAAATGTGTGACACATCTGAATGCCTTCTTGATGGAATCAAAGTAAACAAGCATTGAAAATGCAATAGGTCTTGCCCTCGTTTAAGTTAAAGCAATTCTGTTTGTAATTAGGTGGCTTTTTAGCTTTGCTTGTATTAGAGTTTTTCAAACTTTCATGTACATACCATGCATATGTATGCATATATGTATATGTTTGCATGCATTTATATTTATATAGATATGCAGATTATATGTATATGTTTATATATGTATATATATATTCACTGAAAAAACCATAGGTTTCAGGCACGTTATAGTTAGGAATTAGCATTTTAAAAACCTTAGAAATTCAATGAAAAAACCTTAGGTTTCAGGGGCGTTATAGTTAGCTGGACTTTTCACTATGGTTTTTTCATTGAATTTCTATGGTTTTTTAAATGCTAATTCCTAACTATAACGTGCCTGAAACCTATGGTTTTTTCAGTGAATTTCAAAGGTTTTTTAAATGCTAATTTCTAACTATGCCTACAGAGATAGGACATGTGAAGAAAGAAGAAAAAACGCACAGAAAGAAAAAATAGTAATGCAGAAAGAAGCAACAGAAGTCCTCAAAGACGAAGAAAAGTGCAGGAGAAGGATAACGTACAGAACGAACAAACAGAAGAGCAGAAAGAAGCCTTGTTGCAAAATCATCCTATACCCTCAACTTTTTCAGACGGATACTGGTGGTAACTGAGTCTGACTAACCAGTCCTAGAGCCAGTGCTATGTTAAAAGACACTCAGAATACAGTGAAAACACCTACATACACTAGGGAACACTATGCGTTGGGGTCCCCCTGTGATTCGCATGACCTTCTCTGTAAGCCCCTAGTATATAATGGGGCAGGGGATTAAAACTACCTCTTAAAACGCGCCACAGGGCGTGTTTGCACACATCACCTCAGGCCCCGTCCACTCCCTTCCCCGCTGTGTAAACACGCCCTGTGGCCGTTTTTAGTTGGGAGATTACGTTCATTTGAATCCTGAGGGTCCCTAGGGGCAAAATAGCCCGCTAGGTACGTTCAGTAAGTGCCATTGCAGAGAGGTGTAAAAAGGGGCGCGGCCTGCACCACCTCTCTGCAACGCAGAGCAGTGGCGCTTACTGAAAGCACCTGGTGGGCTAGTTGGCCCCCAGGGTCCCTCAGGATTGAAAGGGAATTATTTCCCCAACTTAAAATGCGCCCCAGGGCGTGTTTGCACACGTCACCTCAGGCCCCGTCCCCTCCCTTCACCACTGTGTAAACGCGCCCTGTGGCCGTTCTAAGTTGAGAGATTAAGTCCCCTTGAATCCTAAGGGTCCCTAGGGTCAAACTAGCCCACTAGGTACCTCCAGTAAGCGCCACAGAGCTGCGTTGCATAGAGGTGTAAAACGAGGCGTGGTCTCAGAACACCTGTCTGCAACGCAGCTCCCTGGCGCATACTGGAGATACCTGTTGGGCTAGTTGGCCCTCAGGGACCCTCAGTATTGAAGGGGAATTAATTCCTTACAACTTACAACTGGCCAGGGGGCGCGTTTGCAGAGTGCTACAAGGAGGGTGCGTGGCCTCCGGCACGATGCCGGTCTTTTATTTATTTATTTATTTTAAGAAGGAGGGCTGTGTGCCCCCCCTTCCTTTTCTAATTTATTGGCCCGGGGGACCCCATCCCCCAGGGTCCGGCACCCTATTTTTTTTTGTTGAAAAAAATTTATGGTCTGTTATGCTGCAGCTTTCTCTCCTGTCTGTCCATTATGGTCAGCTAGCTACCATTGCCTCTTTCCCCTCTTTCCCCTCTGTTCTCTGTTGTCCATGTGCATGGTCCTGTCCCCTCCCTATTGCTTTCTATGGATTGTTGTGCTGCACTCCCACCCCGCATGTGCTGTGTGGTGTTTTGTGCTGCTGCAAACCCTGATGCCTGCCCTGTAGGGTCAGTTTGGTGCACCTCTCCATGTCCCTCCTGTCCTCTGTTATCCGAGACCATGTCCCTACCCCAATTCCTCCTGCCTACCATGATCCAATGTACCATACTTGCGAACATTTTGAACTTGGTAAGAGGGAGATTTTGAAAAAAAACTGGGGTATTGATTTTCTCCTTTGCGTTACATTGAAAAAGCGGAGATTGTAGACAGGAGACAGATCAAATAAAGCCCATTTAAGCTTAAAAACATTGGACGTTTCCTGGCTGAAACGGGTCTGTTGGCATGTATGGTTGTATTACCACTGCCTCTTCCTTCTGCCCACAATGGTCTATTATATTGCCACAGGCTCTCTTGCCAGTCCTGTATTGTTGGTTTGTTGCCCCTGCCCCCCTTTCCACTGCCCTCCATAGTCTGTTGCGCTGCCACTGCCCTTCCTGCCTGCCCAGTGTGGTCAAATTGTTGAATCTGCACTCTCCTACCTGCCTTTAATTTTCAGAGTCCATGCCCCTGGCCTCTGCTTCTCAACAGTATCCCAATGAACAACTAGATTGCTAACATTCTATATTTATTACAAAAGTGTGGAACGCCTGACGTCATCTTGATGTAATCAAAACTGTAATACCTAGAGTATTTCCTTTAGAAATTACATATGAGAGGGTCTTATTTGCATCAAAATTATGGTTAGTGCTCTAAAAAACTAAAATGAGGACATATTTTCTGAGTTTTCAAATAGCGACAAAGAACTTTTAAATTATTTGTAATCTTTATGTTTTTTTATCCAGTTGACCACTTGATTAAATGTTGCACCTTGGCGAGAGGATGTGGTGTTACTTCCAGAGCTGCAGACTTTGCAACTGGGGAACCAGGTTGGAGTTTCTGCTTCAGCTCAACATTCTGTGATTCTGGTCAAATCACTTAATCTCCCCATGTCTACAACCAAAATTAATTTGATCTTGTGTGATGTAACCAATGCTCCTGTAAAGCACTCCAATACCTGACAAGTCTGCACTATATAAGACTGCAAATATACAAAAAATAAGTGTTTTGCACACTTCTGTCATTGGGCTACATGTGGGCTACATCTGGGTGATATTTGTGCTGCATTTGGGCTCTTTTGTCTCTTATGGCCATCTTGGGAGATTTATTTGTTATGAAGTTTCCTAATTTCCTCATTTACTGCAGTCTCCTCAGTAGGAAATGCTTTCAGTTTTTTACTTTGATTCCATCAAGAAGGTATTCAGATATGTCACACATTTGCCATAAATTCTGAATGTTAGCACTTTAGTTGCTCATTAGATCACTGTAGTAAAGCTACTGCTCACCACGGAAGTCTGCTGCTGGTATTAAAAGTGCATATTTCAGTCTGCATATCAGAATTTTTTAATGAAATAGAAGAGGATTTGAAAAGTCACTCAAAATGTGCCCTAATTTTTCTTTCTTCAGCACTAATCATAATTTCTATGGCAAAATGAACCCCCTCATTGTGTTCCTTTTTAAATTAAATGTTTTAAGTGTTACCATTTTATTCCAATCAAGATGGCTTCAGGTGTGCCATACTTTTGTCATAAGTAAGACAGTAAGCGCTCTAGTTGTTCTTAAGAACACTCTGGGACATTCTGTCATTGGGCTATACTTGGGTTACATCTGGGTGATATTTGGGCTCCATTTAGGATCTTTTGTCTCTGGTAGCCATCTTGGGAGATTTATTTGTTATGAAGTTTCCTAATTTCCTGCAGTCTCCTCAGTAGGAAATACTTTCAGTTTTTTACTTTGATTCCATCAAGAAGGCATTCAGATGTGTCACACATTTGCCATAAATTCAGAATGTTAGCACTCTAGTTGCTTATTAGATCACTGTAGTGAAGCTACTGCTCACCAGGGAAGTCTGCTGCTGGTATTGAAAGTGCATGTTTCAGTCTGCATGTCAGAATTTAATGAAATAGAAGAGGATTTGAGAAGTCACTCAAAATGTGCCCTAATTTTTCTTTCTGCAGCACTAATCATACTTTCTATGGCAAAATGAACCCCCTCATTTTGTTCCTTTTCAAATTCAATGTTTTAAGAGTTACCACTTTATTCCAACCAAGATGGCTTCAGGTGTGCCATACATTTGTCATAAGTAGGACTGTTAGCGCTCTAGTTGTTCTTTAGAACACTCTGGGAAGCTGCAGTAGAACACAAAGGAATCAACTGACAGTCTCTGCCCTTGTTGGATGTACATGTTTTACTGAGAATGTCAGACTTAATTCTCACATGACTGAGAAAGATAATGTGAATTAACAGAAAATATGCTCTCAGTTTAGCTTATAGATCACCTTCCAAACCTCTGTGGGAAAAGCATGAGAAAACATGATTCATGATATCACAGCAGAAAACTTTTCACATGGTAAAATCACCTTAGAACACACCACAATTCCTAAAATGAGTATGGTACCATCAACAAATGATTTATAATGTAACTAAAGTCTTAAAACCTTCTATTAACTGCAATGCTTTTTAATGAGGTGCTATCATGTATATTGGTCCCAAGATGGCTGCCAACACTTCTTGGATGAAGTGCTGACAGCCAATCAGATCTCACGATGAGATGTGTGGTTAGGCTCCGCCCAGATATATATGTGAATTTACTTTTGATTTTCTCAGGAACTACTCAACGGATTTACACCATTTAAGCAAAAGGCACGAGTCTGAACAGAGGACTACCTCTTTGCCAAATTTGGTGTAATTCCGTTTAGCACTTCGGGCTGTAGCTGCGTCAACAGGTCCTATGGGAAAATGCATAGGGAAAATGCGTTTTGGGACCCCCCTTTTTTCTCGGCCCCCGCTTGATGAATCACTGTGAAATTTTCAGGATAGGAGCGGACCAGAGCTGACCAAAAGTTTCGAAAATTTCGCGAAGATTCATCAATCGACGCCAACGTTATTCCAAATAGAATGTTGCGGATTTCCTATGGAAAATAGGTCCTAACTATAACTACCTACTGGCGACTGCCAGTAGGTAATATATACATACATATATATAAATGCATATGCATATATATATGTGCATATGTGTGCATGTACAGAGAGGTAGAGAGGTAGAGGTGTATAGGTAGAGGTGTAGAGGTAGAGAGGTAGAGGTAGAGAGGTAGACGTAGAGAGGTAGAGAGTAGTAGAGAGAGGGGTAGAGAGAGGTAGAGAGGTAGAGAGTAGAGAGCGAGTAATAGAGGGCAGAGAGTGAGTAGTAGTGAGTAGTAGAGAGTAGTAGAGTGAGTAGTAGAGAGTGAGTAGTAGAGAGTGAGTATTAGAGAGTGAGTAGTAGAGAGTAGTAGAGAGTGAGTAGTAGAGTGAGTAGTAGAGAGTAGTAGAGAGTAGTAGAGAGTGAGTAGTAGAGAGTAGTAGAGAGTGAGTAGTAGAGAGTGAGTAGTAGAGAGTGAGTAGCAGTGAGAGAGTGTTAGAGAGTAGTAGAGAGTGAGTAGCAGAGTGAGTAGTAGAGAGTAGTAGAGAGAATTAGAGTGTCAGTAGTAGAGAGTAGTAGAGAGTGAGTAGTTGAGAGTAGTAGAGAGTGAGTAGTAGAGAGTGAGTAGTAGAGAGAGAGTAGTAGAGAGTAGTAGAGTAGTAGAGAGTAGTGGAGTAGTAGAGAGTGATTAGAAGAGAGTAGTAGAGAGTGAGTACTAGAGAGTAGTAGAGAGCGAGTAGCAGAGAGCAAGTAGTAGAGAGTGTGTAGTAGAGAGTGATTAGTAGAGAGTAGTAGAGAGTGAGTAGTAGAGAGAGAGTAGTAGAGAGTGAGAAGTAGAGAGTAGTAGAGAGTGAGTAGTAGAGAGTAGTAGAGTGAGTAGTAGAGAGTGAGTAGTAGAGAGAGAGCAGTAGAGAGTGAGTAGTAGAGTAGAGAGAGTGAGTGGTAGAGAGTAGGAGAGAGTAGTAGAGTGAGTAGTAGAGAATAGTAGAGAGTGAGTAGTAGAGCGAGTAGTAGAGAGTAGTAGAGTAGTAGAGAGTGAGTAGTAGAGAGTGAGTAGCAGAGAGAGTAGTAGAGAGTAGTAGAGAGTGAGTAATAGAGAGTGAGTAGTAGAGAGCGAGTAGTACAGAGTGAGTAGTAGAGAGTAGTAGAGAGTGAGTAGTAGAGAGTAGTAGAGTGAGTAGTAGAGAGTGAGTAGTAGAGAGAGAGCAGTAGAGAGTGAGTAGTAGAGTAGAGAGAGTGAGTGGTAGAGAGTAGGAGAGAGTAGTAGAGTGAGTAGTAGAGAGTAGTAGAGAGTGAGTAGTAGAGAATGAGTAGTAGAGAGTGAGTAGTAGAGAGTGAGTAGTGGAGAGTGAGTAGTAGAGAGCGAGTAGTAGAGAGTGAGTAGTAGAGAGTGAGTAGTACAGAGTGAGTAGTAAAGAGTAGTAGAGAGTGAGTAGTAGAGAGTAGTAGAGTGAGTAGTAGAGAGTGAGTAGTAGAGAGAGAGCAGTAGAGAGTGAGTAGTAGAGTAGAGAGAGTGAGTGGTAGAGAGTAGGAGAGAGTAGTAGAGTGAGTAGTAGAGAATAGTAGAGAGTGAGTAGTAGAGCGAGTAGTAGAGAGTAGTAGAGTAGTAGAGAGTGAGTAGTAGAGAGTGAGTAGCAAAGAGAGTAGTAGTGAGTAGTAGAGAGTGAGTAGTAGAGAGTGAGTAGTAGAGAGCGAGTAGTAGAGAGTGAGTAGTGGAGAGTGAGTAGTAGAGAGCGAGTAGTAGAGAGTGAGTAGTAGAGAGTGAATAGTAGAGAGTGAGTAGTAGAGAGAGAGTAGTAGAGAGTGAGTAGTAGAGAGTAGTAGAGTGAGTAGTAGAGAGTGAGTAGTAGAGAGTAGTAGAGAGTGAGTAGTAGAGTAGTAGAGAGTGAGTAGTGGAGAGTGAGTAGTAGAGAGCGAGTAGTAGAGAGTGAGTAGTAGAGAGTGAATAGTAGAGAGTGAGTAGTAGAGAGAGAGTAGTAGAGAGTGAGTAGTAGAAAGTAGTAGAGTGAGTAGTAGAGAGTGAGTAGTAGAGAGTGAGTAGTAGAGAGTAAATAGTAGAGAGTAGTAGAGAGTGAGTAGTAGAGAGAGTAGTAGTAGACAGTGAGTAGTAGAGTAGTAGAGCGTGAGTAGTAGCGAGTGAGTAGTAGAGAGTGAGTAGTAGAGAGTAGTAGCGAGTGAGTAGTAGAGAGTGAGTAGTAGAGTAGTAGAGAGTGAGTAGTTGAGAGTGAGTAGTAGAGAGTGAGTAGTAGAGAGTAGTAGAGTAGTAGAGAGTGATTAGTAGAGAGTAGTAGAGAGTGAGTAATAGAGAGTGAGTAGTAGAGAGAGAGTAGTAGAGAGTCAGTAGTAGAGTAGTAGAGAGTAGTCAGTCAGTGTCAGTCAGTGTCAGTCAGTCAGTCAGTGTCCGTGAGTCAGTCAGTGTCAGTCAATCAGTGTCAGTCAGTGTCAGTCAATCAGTGTCACTCAGTCAGTGTCAGTCAATCAGTGTCAGTCAGTGTCAATCAGTGTCAGTCAGTGTCAGTCAGTTAGTCAGTGTCAGTCAGTCAGTGTCAGTCAATCAGTGTCAGTCAGTGTCAGTGTCAGTCAATCTGTGTCTGTCAGTGTCAATCAGTCAGTGTCAGACAGTCAGTGTCAGCTAGAGCAGCTCTGCTGACCTGGTTCTCTGGCTCTAAAGCAGCTCTGCTGACCTGGTTCTCTCTCTCTAAAGCAGCGCTGCAGACCTGGTTTCTTTGGCTCTACAGCAGGTCTGCTGACCTGGTTCTCTGGCTCTAGAGCAGCTCTGCTGACCTAGTTCTTATGCTACAGAGCAGCTCTGCTGAGCTAGTTCTCTGGCTCTACAACAGCTCTGCTGACCTGGTTCTCTGGCTCTTAAGCAGCTCCGCTGACCCAGTTCTATGGCTCTGAAGCAGTTCTTCTGGCTCTAGAGCAGCTCTGCTGACCTGGTTCTCTCCCTCTAAAGCAGCTCTACTGACCTGGTTTCTCTGGCTCTGCAGCAGCTCTGCAGACCTGGTTCTCTGGCTCTAGAGCATCTCTGTTGACCTGGTTCTTAGGCTCTAGAGCAGCTCTACTGACCTGGTTCTCTGGCTCTAAAGCAGCTCTGCTGACCTGGTTCTATGGCTCTAAAGCAGCTCTGCTGATTTGGTTCTCTGTCTCTAGAGTAGCTCTGCTGACCTGGTTCTCTGGCTCTAAAGCAGCTCTGCTAACCTGGTTCTCTGGCTCTAAAGCAGCTCTGCTGGCCTGGTTCTCTGGCTCTAAAGCAGCTCTGCTGACCTGGTTCTCTCCCTCTAAAGCAGCTCTGCTGACCTGGTTTCTCTGGCTCTACAGCAGCTCTGCTGACCTGGTTCTCTGGCTCTAGAGCAGCTCTGCTGACCTAGTTCTTAGGCTCTAGAGCAGCTCTGCTGACCTGGTTCTCTGGATCTACAGCAGCTCTGCTGACCTGGTTTTCTGCACTCACGATGCACACACCCGACTTCGCGAAAATATATTTAAAAATAATATAAGTTTATTATAAGTACAAATATATTATTTTGATGAATATTTTACATAATCTCTTGCCTTAATATGGATATTAAAGACACATTTTGGAACATACATTTTTTTTGCGGGAGTCGCGCACCTAGTGCGCCCCAGCACATATATGATGTCACGCAGGACCCGCAACCGTGCAAACATCTCGTACCGTAATGTGCATGTGTCGCAAATGTGCGGGAGCAGGAGTCGCAGACTGGTCGCATACCAATCGCGCATATCACGTGATATTAAATGTATATGATGTAACTGAAAAACACGCAGCCATCGCACACCATACGCGGATCCTTCATGACTTTTCTAAGATGTGATGTGTACACTTTGAGTGCGCGACTCCGAAAAAAATTGGAATTTTTTTTAAAGAAAATAATATAAATATATTAAAATAAAAAATGAAAACGAGAAAATTAATCAATATTTCAGTTTTAATAAAAAAAAAATTTTTTGTTGCAATTTTCAGAAAAATATATAATGTTATTTAATGAATAAAATATTTGTAAATAAACAGTTAAAAACTGTAGAAAATCAGTCACTGACCATGTCATGAATGATGCAATATGGGACATTATCAGCAGTGCATTGCGGGCGCGTGAGTTATAGTTAGCAGAACTAACTATAACGGAGGAATTTCTATTGTTTTGTATGAGTGAAATGGGCAGCTAACTATAACACCCCTGAAACCTATGGTTTTTTCTGTGAATTTCTAAGGTTTTTTTAAATGCTAATTTCTAACTATAACGTCTCTGAAACCTATGTTTTTTTTCAGTGAAAATATATATATACATATATATATATATTCCCTAAAATGCTGCTCCTTCCGTTAAAAAGTGGTGCAAAGTGCCAGCGGAGCATGTCGGACATCCACTTCTTACTAATTTAGAGTAAGGTTGCACACTCATAGGATGCAGTGCTCACAGATAGCTTTTACTTTTCAGTAAAATCTGCTCCCCTAGCCATTCTGCATTGACTCTGAATTGTTGGTAGTCAAGCAGTGGAACGGCAAGGGGAGCCAGGGGGAGCAGATTTTATGCGACAATTGACACTGAAATGCCCACTGGAGGGATATGAATTATGGAAATGATTATATATGGCACTGCACACTGCTAAAGGAATTAAAAAACGTCCAGCACTAAAATTCCCAGCATGCATTGTAAAGTTGAAAGCTCACTTGGGAGGCCCTCTGGAGGGCAATACTGCTAATTATCATGCTAATAGGAAGTGCTGCAGGAGTGTTTGTGCAAAACTGCATTTCTGTCTGTGACCAAGGACCAAGGAAGGTCTGAAACGGGATAGGCTATAGAAAGGAACCTCAGTGCCAACTGTCATTTTTTAGCCTCACTACACACATTACCTTCCACAGAGTGCGCCTTCAAACTTGTGGACAAACTTGGTTTGGATGTTTAAAGCGGCAGTCCTGTCCTGAAGACAGCACCACCAATGCAACTGAAAGTTGGGTCTGCATTGACTCCGAATTGTTTGCAGTCAAGCTGCGGAACGGCAGGGGGGGACATTTTATTTGACAAATTACAATGAAATGCGCACTGGAGGGCTATGAGTTATGGAAATGAATTTATATGGCAATGCACACCTACTAAAGGAAATAAAAAAAACTGCTAGAACTACAAATCCCAGCATGCTCTGTAAAGTAGAAAGCTCACTTGGGAGGCCCTTAATACTGCTAAAATTCATGCTAATAGGAGGTGCTGCAGGAGTGTTTGTGCAAAGCTGTATTTCTGCCTGTGGCCGAGGACCAAAGAAGGTTTGAAACGCGTTAGGCTAAAGAAAGGAATCTCTGTGCCAAATGTTGTTTTTTAGCCTCGCTAGACATTACGTTCCTGGAAGTGCGTCTCCAAACTTGTGGACAAACTTGGGGGCATATTTACAAGCCAGGCGATAAAAATATCGCCGCTATAGCGGCAGAAAACTGCCGCTAAAACGGCGATAATGGGCTTGATACTATGCTCTATGGAATTCCAATTGAAGCCCATGTTAAATGTGAAGGACGTCTAACATGGGCTTCGATTGGAATTCCATAGAGCCCATTATCAAGCCCATTATCGCCGTTTTAGCTGCAGTTTTCTGCCGCTAAAGCGGCGATAATTATATCGCCTGGCTTGTTAATATGCCCCTTGGTTCGGATACTTAAAGCGGCAGTACTGTCGTGAAGACAACACCACCACAACAACTCAAAGTTGGGTCTGCATTGACTCTGAATTGTTTGGAGTCAAGCTGCAGAGCGGCAGGAGCAGCAGATTTCCTTCGACAAATGACACTGAAATGCCCACTGGAGGGCTATGTATTATGGAAATGATTTTATATGGCAGTGCACACCAACTAAAGGAAATAAAAAAAACTGCTAGCACTAGGAATCCCAGCATGCTCTGTAAAGTAGAAAGCTCACTAGGGAGGCCCACTAGATGACAATACTGCTAATTATCATGCCAATAGGAGGTGCTGCAGGAGTGTTTGTGCAGAGGTGTATTTCTGCCTCTGACCAAGGAAGGTCTAAAACGTGTTAGGGTAAAGAAAGGAACCTGAGTGCCAAATGTCATTTTTTAGCCTCACTACACACATTATCTGCCTGGAAGTGCGTGCAAAGCTGTATTTCTGCCTGTGCCCGAGGACCAAAGAAGGTCTGAAACGCGTTAGGCTAAAGAAAGGAATCTCTGTGCCAAATGTCGTTTTTTAGCCTCGCTACACATTACGTGTCTGGAAGTGCGTCTCCAAACTAGTGGACAAACTTGCTTTGAATACTTAAAGCGGCAGTACTGTTGTGAAGACAGCACCACCACTGCAACTGAAAGTTGGGTCTGCATTGAACTCTGAATTGTTTGTAGTCAAGCTGCAGAAGGGCAGGGGCAGCAGATTTCCTTCGACAAATGACACTGAAATGCCCACTGGAGGGCTATAAATTATGGAAATTATTTCATATGGCAGTACACAACAACTAATGGATATATAAAAACTAATAGCACAACGAATCCTAACATACTCTGTAAAGTAGAACGCTCACATGGGAGGCCCACTAGAGGGCAATACTGCTAATAATCCTGCTAATAGGAGTGTTTGTGCAAAGCTGTATTTCTGCCTGTGACCAAGGACCAAGGAAGGTCTAAAACGTATTAGGCTAAAAAAAGGAACCTCAGTGCCAAATGTTGTTTTTTAGCCTCACTACACACTTTACCTGCTTGGTAGTGCATTTTGAAACTCGTGGACAAACTTGGTTTGGATGTTTAAAGCGGCAGTACTGTCGTGAAAACAGCACCACCACTGCAACTGAAAGTTGGGTCTGCATTGACTCTGAATTGTGTGTAGGCAAGCTGCGGAACAACAGGGGGAGCAGATTTTATTCGACAAATGACACTGAAATGTCCATTGGAGAGCTATGAATTATGGAAATGATTTTATATTGCAGTGCACACCTTCTAAAGGAAATATAAAACTGCTAGCACTACGAATCCCAGCATGCTCTGTAAAGTTGAAAGCTCACTTGGGAGGCCCCTAGAGGGGAATACTGCTAATAGTCATGCTAATAGGACGTGTTGCAGGAGTGTTTGTGCAAAGCTGTATTTCTGCCTTTGACCAAGGACCAAGGAAGGTCTGAAATGTTTTAGGCTAATGAAAGGAATCTCAGTGCCAAATGTCGTTTTTAAGCCTCACTACACACTTTACCTGCCTGGGAGTGCATCTTCAAACTTGTGGAAACTTGGTTTGGATGTTTAAAGCGGCAGTCCTGTTGGGAAGACAGCACCACCACTGCAACTGAAAGTTGGGTCTGCATTGACTCTGAATTGTTTGTAGTCAAGCTGCGGAATGGCAGGGGCAGCAGGTTTTATTCGACAAATTACAATGAAATGCCCAATGGAGGGGGTGGAATTATAGAATTGATTTTATATGGCAGTGCACACCTACTAAAGGAAATAAAAAACTGCTAGCACCATGAATCCCAGCATGCTCTGTAAAGTTGAAAGCTCACTTGGGAGGCCCACTAGAGGGCAATACTGCTAATAGTCATGCTAATAGAATGTGCTGCAGGAGTGTTTGTGCAAAGCTGTATTTCTGCCTGTGACCAAAGACCAAGGAATGTCTGAAACGCTTTAGGCTAAAGAAAGGAACCTCAGTGCCAAATGTCATTGATTTTTTAACCTCACTACACGCAGCGGACTACAAACTTGTGGACAAACTTGGTTTGGATTTTTAAAGCGGCAGTCCTGTCGTGAAAACAGCACCACCACTGCAACTGAAAGTTGGGTCTGCATTGACTCTGAATCGTTTGTAGTCAAGCTGCGGAATGGCAGGGGGAAGCAGATTTTATTCGACAAATTACAATGAAATGCCCAATGGAGGGCTGGGAATTATAGAATTGATTTTATATGGCAGCGCACAACTACTAAAGGAAATAAAAAACTGCTAGCGCCATGAATCCCAGCATGCTCTGTAAAGTTGAAAGCTCACTTGGGAGGCCCACGAGAGGGCAATACTGCTAATTATCATGCTAATCGTGGAGAAGTGTGGCTCAATGATTAGAGTGGCAGACCCTGATGCAGAGGTCTAGCCCGGGACCAGGGTTCAATTCCCTGCCTCGGTGGGTCTTGGGCTCAAAAATTCCACGGACCTGATAATTCTCGCCTCGGTGCCATTCCAATCATGGAGTCCCACTCTGCAACTCTGGGCAATAGCTTGCTTAATCTCCACAACGGCCCCCACAACGCTAAGGATGCCTGGCCCCCACCTTGGGGGTGCCCAGGAGTGGACGCCTCACAGGGAAAGCCAGGATGGGTTCCACAGCGGTATTCGTACAAGCGCCTTGAGACCCTTGTGGGTGAGTAGTGCGCTATACAAGTATCAATTTACATTGACTCTGAATTGTCTGCAGTCAAGCTGCGGAGCAGAAGGGGCAGCAGATTTTTTTAACAGATGACACAAATGCCCACCTGGGGGCTATGACCTATGAAAAAGATTTTATATGGCAAGGCACACGTACTAAAGGAAATAAAAATACTGCTAGCACTACGAGACACAGCATGATCTGTGAAGTTGATAGCTCACTTGGGAGGCACACTAGAGGGCAATACTACTAATTACCATGCTAATAGGAGGTGCTGCAGGAGTGTTTGTGCAAAGCTGTACTTCTGCCTGTGACCAAGGACCAATTCAGGTCTTAAATGTATTAGGCTAAAGAAAGTAACCTCAGTGCCAAATGTCATTTTTTAGCCTCACTACACACATTGCCTGCCTGGGAGTGCATCTTCAAACTTGAGGACAAACGTGGAGGCCCCTAGAGGGGAATACTGATATTTATCATGCTAATAGGAGGTGCTGCAGGAGTGTTTGTGCAAAGCTGTATTTCGGCCTTTGACCAAGAACCAAGGATGTTCTGAAACAAGTTAGGCTAAAGAAAGGACCCTCAGTGCCAAATGTTGTTTTTTGGCCTCACTACACACATTACCTGCCTGGGAGTGTGTCTTCAAACTTGTGGACAAACTTGGTTTGGGTGATTAAATCTGCACTCCTGTAGTGAAGACAGCACCACCAGGCACACTGAAAGCTGGGTCAGCATTGACTCTGAACTGTTTGTAGTCAAACAGAGGAAGGGCAGGAGGAGCAGATTTTATTCAACAAATGACACTGAAATGCAAACTGGAGGGCTATGAATTATGGAAATGATGTTATATGGCAGTGCACACCTACTAAATGAAATAAAAAAACTGCTAGCACTACGAATCCCAGAATGCTCTGTAAAGTTGAAAGTTCACTTAGAAGGCCCACAAGAGAGAAATACTGCTAATTATCATGCTAATAGTAGGTGCAGCAGGAGTGTTTGTGCAAAACTGTATTTCTGCCTGTGACCGAGGACCAAGGAAAGTCTGAAACGCGTTAGAATGAAGAAAGGAACCTCAGTGCCAAGTATAGTTTTTTAGCCTCACTACACACATTACCTGCCCAGGAGTGCGTCTTCAAACTTGTGGACAATGTTGGTTTGGATGTTTAAAGCGGCAGTCCTGTCATGAAGACAGCACCACCACTGCAACTGAAAGGTGGGTCTGAATTGACTGTGAATTGATTATAGTTAAGCTGCATAACGGCAGGGGGGACATTTTATTCGACAAATGACACTGAAATGCTCACTGGAGAGCTATGAATTATAGTAGAATGTTATATGGCAGTGCACACCTACTAAAGGAAAAACAACTGATAGATCTTCAAATCCCAGCATGCTCTGTAAAGTTGAAAGCTCACTTGGGTGGCCCCTAGAGGGCAATACTGCTAATTATCATGCTAATAGGAGGTGCTGCAGGACTGTTTGTGCAAAGCTGTATTTCTGCATGTGACCAAGGAACAAAGAAGGTCTGATACGCGTTAGGCTAAAGAAAGGAATCTCAGTGCCAAATGTCATTTTTTAGCCTCACTCCTCACTGTACCTGCCTGGGAGTGCGCCTTCAAACTTGTGGACAAACTTGGTTTGGATGTTTAAAGCGGCAGTCCTGTCCTGAAGACAGCACCACCACTGCAGCTGAAAGTTGAGTCTGCATTGACTCTGAATTGTTTGTAGTCAAGCTGCGGAACGGCAGGGGCAGCAGGTTTTATTCGACAAATGACACTGAAATGCCCACTGGAGGGCTTTGATTTATGGAAATGAATTTATATGGCATTGCACACCTACTAAAGGAAATGAAAAAAAACTGCTAGTACTAAGAATCTCAGCATGCTCTGTAAAGTTGAAAGCTCACTTTGGAGGCCCACTAGAGGGCAATACTGCTAATTAGCATGCTATTGGAGGTGCTACAGGAGTGTTTGTGCAGAGGTGTATTTCTGCCTTTGACCAAGGACCAAGGAAGGTCTGAAATGCATTAGGCTAAAGAAAGGAATCTCAGTGCCAAATGTCGTTTTTTAGCCTCACTACACACTTTACCTTCCTCGGAGTGCGTCTTCAAACTTGTGGACAAACTTGGTTTGGATGTTTAAAGCGGCAGTCCTGTTGGGAAGACAGCACCACCACTGCAACTGAAAGTCGGGTCTGCATTGACTCTGAATTGTTTGTAGTCAAGCTGCGGAACGGCAGGGGCAGCAGGTTTTATTCGACAAATGACACTGAAATGCCCACTGGAGAGCTAGGAATTATGGAAATTATTTTATATTGCAGTGCACACCGACTAAAGAAAATAAAAAAAAACTTCTAGTACTACGAATCCCAGCAGGATCTGTAAAGTTGAAAGCTCACTTGGGAGGCCCACTAGAAGGCAATACTGCTAATAATCATGTTAATAGGGGGTGCTGCAGGAGTGTTTGTGCAGAGGTGTATTCTGCCTGTGACCAAGGACCAAGGAAGGTCTGAAACGCATTAGGCTAAAGAAAAGAACCTCATTGCCAAATGTCGTTTTGTAGCCTCATTACACACATTACCTGCCTGGGAGTGTGTCTTCAAACTTGTGGACAAAGTTGGTTTCGATAGATATATATATAATAATTAACAGTTAATCATTTTTACCACGCACATTCCTTCGTCTTTACAATCAAAAACGATGATAATATAAGTATTCTACAGGTAAGAATAAACCCTTTTTAGATTGTTATATGTATATATATATTTTATAAATACGCTGTAGGTTTTAATATTTATATTTGGAATCTCATCCAGTTTATAAATATCCCCCATCCTTGACAGAATCCCAATATTTATTGCACTTGCACTTTTATTGGAGAGCTATACATTGCTCAGATTCGTATATGCACTATATCGATAGTTCATTTAGTTGGGGATTTACCTACTACCTAAGTGCATGTAACATCGGTGTATTACACACATTGCAAACTAAGCTGATTTCTATCCTGCTATCTGCAGTAATAATAATTTCCTGTATTTATTAGGCCATATTACATTTGCAGCCAATGACTCATGCAGTAACTCATGCAGTAGAGCATATTGATGTATACGATATGGGTTTTACGCTTTATTATTTTCAGGGTTCTCTAAGCTATGACTTCGAAAATGATTTCTGTTTTATTTAATTGATTCCTCCCTCTGTATTTTTTACTCATGTAATTGGGGCCAATTGTAGATCGAACATCAATGATCCCCCTTTTATTCATGTATGGAATCATATGCAGTGTACTCCACAGGGTTCTCTCGAAATCTTTTGCATATTATGAAACTATCAGTTCTAAAGTTGCATGGTGAAATCAGTCTATTCGAACGAAAGTATTTCTTTCATGTTTACCTTGTGGATACTGTTAGTTTGCTGATTTGTCTGCGATCATTCTATTGGTCGTATAAGGAGGAAGTCTAACACATTACAGTATATAGTATGTGATAGGTTCATTGGTGGTCATGTGATCAAGGCCGTGGCAACGCGGCCAAAACGCGTCATGCCATCTGATATGGAATAAACTAATTTGCACTTTATACTTACGGCGTGCTGTGGTCTGTACCCATTTCCAATACCTGTTGGACTGTTGGGGAACCTGTTCTCTACATATATCCTTGGCAAAGTACGGCGATCTTTGTCTAACGGACCCTCCCTGCAACTTCGAGGCTGACTCTTCTATGGCCGACATCGCGTTTGCGATATCTTCAATCACCCGGAAGGGATCAACTTTGAGCCAGCCCCCCGCATCAGAGTGACTACGTGTATTTTGGATCGCGGCGGTTTCTCACGGATAGCGGAGGTCCATAGGAGTCGGAGGACGCAAGTGGACCTAGCGTCATTCGTCGAGGGTAAGCCGTATCCGGATAAATACCTGTCAGATACTGTATACTTGCGGGCGTGGGGACAACGCTTCATATATAATTCAGGACACTTGCCAAATAACCGGCAGTTTCACCTGAGTGCTTAATTCTAAACATTCCATACCATGTCATCATTGGCAGACACACTGAGGAACCGAGAAGCCATAGCTGATACCCTAGTCGATAAACTTCCCAATATCAGTTCATTACCAGGCGACACTATTAACCCTACTAATGTCACCGATGTAAAAACCCACCTAAAAAAACTAGAAAAACTCCTACGTACAGAACTGAACAAATGGTGAGAGAAACGGTCATTAGAGAAATATAAAGAGGTGGGACGAGTGCCACGAGGACTGAGAGTGCTTATTGCCCCCTTGTTTGAAAACCCAAACCCTCTTATGCTTAAGGAATGGGCTGCGAACAACCTTGAAGCTTCAATGAACATGGTATTGATACTAATAAAATATGCAACCATCGACAGAGAGGAGATCCTAAAACAGATTGACGCTCTTAATGCAATACTGACCACCCATGAACAACAAGACATCATTAAAAAAGGTAGAGAAGAAATTGATTCACACCTTCAAAAATATGAAGAATCCATAAAAGCGCGCAAAATATACAAATTTGCCAGAGATAAAAAGGACTATGAGTCAGGAAGAATCTTTACTTTCTCACGCAAGTTTGACAACGTTAAGAAACAAGCTTTGACACCTAAAACAACTATACCAGTAACATCTAATTCAAGAAATCATGAAGAAGTTGAATCAGACCTTAGCTCAATCGCCAGTAGCATCTACTCAGAAGAGAGCAGATCAGATACAGGACTTACTTCAAGACCTAACAACATATCTCCATCTGAAGAATTGGGTTTTTTAGTGGAGGATCGCCGCCAGACCTTGCGGCAAACTACTCAATCCATGAGAGGACAAAACGAAAGAACGAATGCAGAAAACAAAGACGTAAAGCAAAAAAGAGGAAACAACAGGGGAAAATGGAGAAACACGAAGAAGAGAAACTAGACAATGATGTAATTATGGATAACACTGTGATTAATTTGACTAACATTAACCTAACGAAAGCTGAAACCAAGATACTATCTTTGGGATTGTCATTCTGCCCCAAAAGCCGTTTCAAATATGTTCAAACCCGAATAGATATTTTCAAAGGAAACTAAAACTGTTAAAACACTTCAAACTTAATAAAGCATCGAATGTAGCTGCAAGAATAGCCACTTTGGACACACCCAATACACGACTGGCCACGAGTGATGTAACCAACCTCAAATCTCTATATGCCCTTGACACCAACTTGGATGAGGTCGAGTGTTCAACTCAGGAACAACTACTCAACCTAGGCACCAGTGGCAATTCCTCAATCATGAGCCCATTTCGACCTAACTCCACATTCATTCCACTCATGCCCAAAGACGCATTGGATGTATTCAGTGATTGTGTTATCCAATACCTCAAAACACTCAATAAAAGGATTTTGGTTAAGAATAAACATCAATCTTACCAGAACCAGCAATATTTCACCTTAATGAACAAATTGAAGAATGAGGCTGACGTTGTCATATCCAAAGCTGATAAGGGAGGCAACATCGTTTTGTGGGCCAAAAGTCTATACTTACTTGAAGCATATCGCCACCTAATTGATGAACAATGCTACAGAAAGGCGAACGTCAATGATATAAGGAAATTAAAAGATCAAATCCATGGTGAACTTGGACAGTGGAAAAGAGTCGGCCTGATCAACAAAAATGAATACAACTATTTGAAGGTCGAGTTTCCCACTACTGCGGCCTTATACTTTGTCCCAAAAGTACATAAACAACAAACTCCTATTCCTGGCAGACCTATCATCTCTGCTCAACGCAGCTTATGTGAAAACATATCCAAATATGTAGATTTTTTCCTACGTGAATTTGTTGAAGAACTGCCATCTTACATCAAGGATACGGAACACTTTCTCTCCACCATACAGACCATATCCTGGCAAGAGGGATATTTGTTCATTGTCATGGAGATTTGTTCCCTGTATACAAGCATACGCCATACTGATGGCGTACAGGCAGCGAAATACTATCTGGATAAGAGAAACATCATTTTCCTCCAACACAATGCCATGCTACTACGTATGATTGAACTATGTCTGTATAACAACTATTTTATGTTCAACAATTAGCTATTCCAACAGCTTCAGGGCGTAGCTATGGGGGCATGCTGCTCCCCTAGTTACGCGTGTTTACACGTTGGCTGGTGGGAGGAACATGTCCTCAACCACACATATGGCAAAACATACAGGGCCCACATTATACATTGGTGGAGATTCATAGACGACATATGTATCATTTGGAATGGCTCAATTGAATCAGCAAACAAATTCGTAAAAATGGTCAATGTAAATGAGCTGAATTTAAAATTTACTGCTCAGATCAATGCAGAACGAGTGGAATTCCTGGATGTAGAATTATATATTAAGGACAATAAGATGCAAACTAAATTACATCGCAAAAGCACAGCTGGAAATTCTATACTCCATGCTCAGAGCTCCCATCCCCACCATTTACTCAACAGTATTCCATATGGAGAGTTCCTGCGCATTAGATGCATATGTAGCTTAGAGTCTGACTGTAACATCTGTCTAGCTGAATCTTTTTCAAGATTCTTAGCTCGGGGATACACAAGAAATAACTTAGAACGGGCTATGGCGAAAGCTAGAGCGATGAATCGTAATGCTTATCTTGCAACAGTCAGTAAAACCACTACACATACTACTGCAGACAACACAAGCAGTGTACCCAACAAGGGGGATTCGTTGCGCTTCATCACTACTTTCAGTAGTCAAGACAAAGATATAAGGAAACTTATATATAAAAATTGGCCCATAGTGAAAACAGATCTGACCATGTCACAAATGGTACCAGACCTACCCCAAATCATATTTCGAAGAGCACCTTCTATGAGGGATGCCCTGGTGAAAACAAGCCCGGAGGTATCCATTACTAATACCTGGTTATCCAAACGCAAGGGTTTTTTCAAATGCAGCTCTTGTCGAGCTTGCAAATTTGGCATCAACACCTCTGAATTTGTGAGTGCTTTTGATCATACCCCTATCAGTCTTAGAGGTCTGTTTACATGTAAATCTGACCATGCATTATATGTACTTGAGTGTTCCTGTAAACTCAAATATATTGGCAGCACGAAATTACAGGTATTCACCAGGATCTTACAACATCTATGTGCTATAATTAATTCAGACTCTAGTTACCCTGTTGCACGACACTTCAAATTAGTCCATCACAATAATTTGAACGATCTAAAATACTATGTGATAGACACAGTACCAAAACTGCAGAGGGGCGGCAACAGGGAAAAACGTCTCAGGCAGTTAGAAACCCAATATATACTGCTACTAGACACTAAGATGCCTAATGGACTTAACACAGGGGAGGACATGCATAACGTCTTATGATCAGAGCATATGAGTGGATTGCTGTTATCACTAGCCATTCAAGTTTCCTTGTACCATTTTAGACCATGCATTTGTATCTTGATTTTATTTACCATTTTCCCTATAGCTGTATTTCCTGTTTCCTCTATCTCCCTTATTCTACACTGCTAATGGGTTGCTATTTTGCACATTTTTTTGGCCTTATCAGCACTGTTGCACTAGCACTTTACAATACATGAGCATTTTTGTACTGTATTAAGCATTAGCACTTTTTAAACACTAGATTTTATAAATACGCTGTAGGTTTTAATATTTATATTTGGAATCTCATCCAGTTTATAAATATCCCCCATCCTTGACAGAATCCCAATATTTATTGCACTTGCACTTTTATTGGAGAGCTATACATTGCTCAGATTCGTATATGCACTATATCGATAGTTCATTTAGTTGGAGATTTACCTACTACCTAAGTGCATGTAACATCGGTGTATTACACACATTGCAAACTAAGCTAATTTCTATCCTGCTATCTGCAGTAATAATAATTTCCTGTATTTATTAGGCCATATTACATTTGCAGCCAATGACTCATGCAGTAGAGCATATTGATGTATATGATATGGGTTTTACGCTTTATTATTTTCAGGGTTCTCTAAGCTATGACTTCGAAAATGATTTTGGTTTTATTTAATTGATTTTATGGGCTTCCTCCCTCTGTATTTTTTACTCATGTAATTGGGGCCAATTGTAGATCGAACATCAATGATCCCCCTTTTATTCTTGTATGGAATCATATGCAGTGTAGTCCACAGGGTTCTCTCGAAATCTTTTGCATATTATGAAACTATCAGTTCTAAAGTTGCATGGTGAAATCAGTCTATTCGAACGAAAGTATTTCTTTCATGTTTACCTTGTGGATATTGTTAGTTTGCTGATTTGTCTGCGATCATTCCATTGGTCGTATAAGGAGGAAGTCTAACACATTACAGTATATAGTATGTGATAGGTTCATTGGTGGTCATGTGATCAAGGCCGTGGCAACGCGGCCGAAACGCGTCATGCCATCCGATATGGAATAAACTAATTTGCACTTTATACTTACGGCGTGCTGTAGTCTGTACCCGTTTCCGATACCTGTTGGACTGTTGGGGAACCTGTTCTCTACATATATATATATATATATATATATATATATATATACATAGATGTCCGTTTACCACTCTGGATTGTCCAAAAAACGGAGACGGACCACAGCGTAAGTGCTTATTCTTTTATTCTGTGCAAAATCAGCATGACGCGTTTCAGCTCACACGGGAGCCTTGATCACATGACAAAGTCCTACGTTACACTCAATCTTTTTAAAGTGCCCAGTGCTAATACAAATGAAATCACCTGTGCAATCTTATGCCATGGACAAAGAAAAGTTACATTAATGGTTTTCCTGTGCTGATGCATATATATTTTCCTTTTTTATGAGACAATTATACGGAGAATTCACATTTGGTGGTTGATTAAATAAATGCATAAATGTATAAATATATCAGTTCTAAACATAAAATCGAAGATAAAACCAATTTACTAAAATGGATATCAATTTGCTTTACTCCATTTACAACCAAGCCCCTTATTTTACATTTCTCATTATTTTGTTGTATAGATCTCTAGTGCCAGGCATATGCTAATATGTGTCAATACTGTGCAAAAAGTGCCAATAAATTAAATCATCAGTGCAATAAGTTTATTAAAAGTTGATTTCCAATAAATATTCAAAAATATGAAATTCCTCCAAAGTCACAGAATTAATATATTCTAGTTAGTATGTTGTTTTTAGATTATTTATTCTCATAAATTTGTTGCGCTATTGTGGTATTGGAGCCCCAATGCCCACAATTGGACATCTGTTGTTTATGCTTAAGAATGACATGGTTTCCTAAGGGGAATTTTCAAACATTTTTTTAAATATCAATTTTACACACAAACATATAAATATATAATTATACAATCGTTACTCTGCTTACTGTTGTCTATTTATTGATTGTTTTATATGTCACGCTTCCTAGGCCACTGTGGCTATTTTCCCAAATATTAAGGAATTTAAAGAATTAATATTGATATTAATGTTAAATATGAAAATAAGTACAGATTGCATCAGTATTAAATAAAACATATTGTATATTGAATTTATGTATGCATCGACCTGTACAAAAATATTGGCATAAATGCCTATTGGACAATTTGACTTTTAAAGCTAGATAGTAATGTGACACTAAGTTCATAGGTTCCTTTCCGCAATTGCATTAGTGTGGTTGCCTATGTAATAAAATTATAAAAACCATCTTCCTCAGATAAATATCTAAAAAGATAGATAATTATTAGTTAAGTACTATAAAATAATTATATACATTGTGGCAACATCAACCTACAAAATCAAGATAAAATCCTATTTACAACCTTTAAAAATAGACTAGCTTATTCTCAGCAAAAGTATCAAATTTTAAAACCTTATATAAATAATTAATTGTAGCAAAATTTAAAAACTTCCCTATTGAAGAAACCAGTATATAAGCATGTATACATGTCCTCTGTCACATTTAGTCCAATTGGATGTTTAGAATTCAATTCTAATATATATCTAGTTTCAAGCTGACGTAACCGCTGTTCCCTATTGCCCCCTCGTCTACTCGGTGGGACTGAGTCAATCATGAAATATTTCAGTTCTTGGCTTCTGGAGTTATGTTTACTTTTAAAATGGCGTGCCACAGGGTAGGTATTATCATGATTATTGATAGCTCTTAGGTGCTGCAAAATTATTTTGTGCACCGGTAGTTTGGTGCTCCCTACATACTGTAGGTTGCAAGGGCAAATTAAAATATAAACTGCATATTCCGTTTTGCACATCATAAGTTTGGGTATCTTAATACTTGTCGTGCTAAATGGTGTCACATATGTTGTGCGATTCTCCCCTTTTTGGCATGCCTTGCAGGTTTTACACCTGACGAAACCCCTGTGTGTCTGTAGACAATTCGTGCTGTCAATGACCTCTGGGCTGGTTTTCACTAGCTCATCTCTCATAGGTGGACCTCTACTATATGTGATGGAAGGTCTAGTTGGTAAAGCTTTTCCTATAGTGGGTTCACTTTGCACCATAGGCCAATTACGTGAAATGATCGATTTTATTTGTTTATGCTGCTGGCTGAATTGTAGAATTATTCTAAACTCATCATTGTTTGTATTAATATGTACTGGCTGTTGTGTCATAGGGCCTGACTCTCTGGGAGTGGTTTTCGAGAGTAAATCATACCTGTCCTTCCACATGGATTTGGAAATAGCATTATTAATCACTGTTCTAGGGTATCCCCTCTCTTATATATATAGCTATCTATTTCTATATATTTAGATAGATAGATAGATAGATTTATATATATATATATATATATATATATTCACTGAAAAAACTATAGGTTTCACACACGTTATAGTTAGCTGGACATTTCACTCGTACAAAACCAAGGAAATTCCCCCGTTATAGTTAGTTCAGCTAACTATAACTCGCGCGCCCGCAATCCGCTGCTGATGACGTCACATATTACATCACTCATGACATGGTCAGTGACATCACTCATGACATCACTGATGACATCTCAAATGACATCACTGATGACATCACTGATGACATCATCCATTGAGTATGTGTTTCTGAACAGTTTTAATATGTTTAATATATATAGGGAAAGGCCTGTTGAAGAATGAGTGGGTGTACAAGTGTGTAAATGGATGATTTTCTGTGGTGCGTAACTGACTCTATAAGTGAGTCATTAAATGTATCTTACTGCACACTAGTGACTAAACTGTGTAAATGTCTGTATGTGTCTGTGTGTTGGTGTCTAAGTGGCTCCATGGTTTTGTGAATAGCTATATGAGTGTCTATATGGGTTATTGATTGGTTGTCTGAGTATCTGTATGGGTGCCTGAGTGTTTGTGTGGGTAGGGTGTGTGTTACTCTGTGCATAGATGTGTGAGTGGGTGATTCTTTGGGTGCATGGTTTTAAGAGTTCATCTGTGATGGACTGCATGATTGGGTGAGTGTATGTATGGGTGTGTTAGGGATTGAATGTATATCTCAGTGGTACATGTGTGACTAACTACATATGTGAAAGGCAGTATATATGTGTGTAAGATTATATAAGTGGGTATATGTGAGAGTGTGTGATTGTGAGAGTGGCTGTATGGATGCGTGTGTGCTTGTATCAATGATTGTATAAGAGCGTAAGAATGTGGTTCTATTTTTATGACTAAGTGAACTTGAGTGTGTTTAACTGTATAGGTGAGTAAATTGGACTGTGTTTAATTACTTGCACGACTGACTAGGTGTGTCAGTACCTCAATGGATGATTGGCGGTGTGTGAGTGTCTATATTGGTTGTATAAATGCATATGACAGTCTTGTATGGAGGGACTGTAAATATGAGTGACTGTACAGGTGAATGAGTGGAGTTGTATGTAGACCTAAGAGTTAATAAGAGAGTATGTAGTTATTGGTATTGGAGTATGTATGGTTTTGAGAATGGAACTCTGAAATTTTGAGTCGGTGTATGAAAGGTTATGTTAGGGTGTGAGAAGATGTGGTAATTTATCACATGGATGACGTCATCAGTGATGTCATCAGTGATGTCATTTGAGATGTCATCAGTGATGTCATGAGTGATGTCGCTGACCATGTCATGTGTGATGTAATATGTGACGTCATCAGCAGTGGATTGCGGGCGCGCGAGTTATAGTTAGCTGAACTAACTATAACGGGGGAATTTCATTGGTTTTGTACGAGTGAAATGTCCAGCTAACTATAACGTGTGTGAAACCTATGGTTTTTTCAGTGAATTTGCAAGGTTTTTTAAATGCTAATTCCTAACTATAACGTGTGTGAAACCTATGGTTTTTTCAGTGAATTTGCAAGGTTTTTTAAATGCTAATTCCTAACTATAACATGTGTGAAACCTATGGTTTTTTCTGTGAATTTCAAAGGTTTTTTAAATGCTAATTTATGAATGTATTATTATATTAATTATTTATTTTTTTAACAATATGCTACATATGTATATAATTATAGATTTACTGTATCCTGCAATTTGGATTGGCTCACCTTTTTTTAAAAAAATGTTTAGATATAGTTTGAACAGCATAGTTAATATCTTCTACAAACCTCTAAACATTGTTTATTTTTTTTTTTAAGGGTTTTTGACCGTGCGCGCACCGTACGCCTACGGTGCGCGCATGGTACGGTACGCGAACGGTGTGCGCACATGGTTTTCATGCGTACGTGCTCCGTGTGCGCATGCGTACGTGATTTACGTATGCATGCGTACTTCCTCCGCGATGCGTACGCGCGTGCTTCGTACGCGCATGCGCGCATGTTCGTTTTGTGCATGCGCGCGTGCTCCGTACGCAGGTGCTCTGTACGCGCGTGCTCCGTACGCGCATGCGCATGTGCTCTGAATGCGCATGCGCGCGTGCGTCTTACACGCGTGCTACATACGCGCATGCGCGCGTCTTACGTACGCGCATGCGTGCTTGTACTGTGCGCGCACCGTAAGCGTACGGTGCGCGCACGGTAAGTCATGTGATCAAGAAGCAACACTTTTCACTGGGTTAAAGTAGTTTCAGTTCCAGAAACTTCCAACACCACACCCACTCCCCTCATTATTTCTTCTGATTCCCTGAGAGAAGGAGCTGAACTGTCTTTGTGATACAACGGCAGAGCAGCAGTCATCTTCTGGGAGTGAGCAGGAGACTCTTGTGAGACAGAGACAGAGGAAACAGAAAGATTATTTTATCTGGCAATATTTTACATTTCCACAGGGGCAGAAGAAAGTGAATGCTCCCAAAGTCACGTTCACTCTTTGTAGTCGTGTCTTATCTAGAGGAGATCCTAATAAGAAGTACTCTTTTAGTATCTACACTATGATCAGGCACGTTAGAGATGTACATCCTGTGGCTTATGCTCGAGCTGCTAGAAAAAACCCTCCAGCAGCTCAGCCGAGCACATCCGCAGCAGCTCAGCCGAGTACATCATCGGCAGCTCAGCCGAGCACTTCCTCTGCGGTGGCAGCTTCACCTTCTTCTGCTCCTCTGGACATTCACCCTCTGTTTGAGAGGGTGCATATACGGTGCAATACGTGTTATGCTCTTCTTGCTTTGGGGGAGACCAGCATTCCCCTAATAGAGATCAAGATACGGCAGCACACGTGCGGCACCCTATAATTTTTGCCATTCTTTCCTTCCTCTGTCCCTCTATTAATACAACGGCTCTTTTTAGAGCCACCTAACATCAACAAAAAAAAAATTCTTAATCATTTTTTTTTTCCCCGCCGTGCGCGCACGGTGCGCGCACGGTACGCACACCCCTTGTGTTTTTTAATAAAATAAAATGTTTTTTTCACCCTTCATGATCCTTCAGGGACCTCCTGTCAAAAGGTAGGGGATCAGGAACTCTGTACCCTGCCACCTTTTCACGTTCTCCACCTTTTTTTTAAATGGAAACACACATTTCTTTTTTTGCATATTTTAACCCTTTCTAAATGATTTCTACCCCCAACATGACTTCTGCCTGCTAGCATAGCATTAGGTCATGTAACAGTTGTGTGTGCAGAGACGTCAGAAGTTCAGTACATAATGTTTCTAATCCAAAGAGCAAGAGTACATTTCACAGATGAAGGGAACAGAGTCTTTCTCTTGATCTTTAGACACTGGATCAATACTTACTTATAGGTACCAAAAAAAACTCAATTAACACAATGGCTCTTTTTAGAGCCAACCAACTCCCAAACACTTAAACTTTTTTTATAATTCTATTTTTTATACGATTTTTTTGTCGCATCTCTATGCTTCCCCTGCGCAGGCCTACAAACTGCAGCCATGCGCCAGAGCAGGCTCCCTGGCACCATGGTACAAGGATGCCTGCGTGGTGGGGACATTGTTCTTGTGCAAGAAGGGACACCTTCCTGCACAAAAACAATCACAAGAGGCTTTTTCCTCTTTCAATGCATGCTGTAGAATGGAAGACGCACTAAAAGAGGAAAAAATGAGGAGAAATAAAAACATTTCTCCTCGTTGTGCCTCGCAACACCACCTCTAGGGTGGCTTAGCATTCACACGCATCTCCAGAGTTACGATTTCTCGTAAACCTGGAGAAGTGTCAAGTTCTTTGTATGTTGCGTGGGAACACCCAAAACAACAACCATGGAACGCCCCTTCAACACACAGTGCTGCATGTGAAGTGGCTGTATTTATGTGGAGAGGAAAAGTCACGCAGGTTGACTTTTCCTCTCCTTGTAAATATGAAGGAGCTCCCTGCGCCACCAGTGCGTTATGAAAAGTGACGTAGTGGTGGCGCAGAGGCCTTGTTAATCTTCCCCAGAGATGTAAAGGAAATTAAGGGTAAGACAGACAAAGGGAGAGAGACAGAAACAGAGACAGAGAGAAAGGAACTGAGAAGGAGTAAGGCGGTTAGAATGACTGAGACACATGGAGACAGGAGAGATACATGGTTGAAAAAGTAGTGATGGAGGCAGTAAACCTAGGGGAGTATTATAGAAGGAGTGAGGGAGTTACGAAAGAGCAGTAAAGGAAGAAGACAGAGAGAAGGGGAATGAGAAAAGCAGAGTGAGGAGAAGTGAAGAACACGGAGCATATAAGTGAAGGGGTGAGAAATACAGATATTTCAAACTTACAAAAAGTATAAATATTTAACAATACATTTTAGAATACAGTACACATATTTTCATATTTAACAAAGTAATTTTTTGCCCTTTTTTTGCTGTTTTCAGAATATATTGAATTTCACTGCAAATTGTGAAATCAATTGCATTCATCACTTAACAGCGGGCAAAAAAATTAACAATCTGAAAGATTGTTTAAAAAAAGCCCTGAATCTCTTCTCAGTAAAACATACCTTGATAGAAATGTAACATATATATTAAAAATATATTCTAAGAACAATAACTATTTGCAATAAATAACGTCTGTAAATCTTGTTGCTTAAGCACATACACCAAAATAATATCTGTCAAAGAAGTCCACAATAGAAATTTTTACCTTTCCATGAGGCCAAATGGTAATTTTTAAATTCTTTTTGGGTGAAATAACCAATGGTAATCCAATAAAATCGAAATAATGGTTTGTTCAGATGCTGCAATTTGTATCTAAAATTTTGGTTTTAGAAAAATTAAGTAGGAATTTGGTAATTCTGCAGGCAAACGTTGCTTGAAAATCAATTGAGAATCATTACACAGTGTCCAGCCTTTTTCGCATTTTAGATAAACTGTGTAATGACCAGAAGTTATAGAAGGTCCATCATGGAAAATTATTGCAACTGCAACAAAAGTTTTTCCAGATATTGATAATTGATGTCCTGTAAACTTCTTTATTAAAGTGTCCAATTTTGTTCCATCAGCTCTACAACGTTGCATCATTAAAATTACATACTGTCCATATTTATTTAAAAATAACGTTGATAACATGTCTGATTTACATTGAGAACATTCCATGTTGTGATATGCATCTTTAACTAATTTACTAAAAGTCACTGATTTACTCTCTGGTAATGTTAAATATATGAACCTTTCAGAATCAACATTAGAGCTGCATGTGTTCAAACAGTTTTCACAACTATGTTCCCATTTATAAGAGTGACCAAACATATTTTCTATCTCTACCCCTTCATCTTCCAGTACCATAAGCATATACATTAAGAATTCCTGTGCATCTTGCTGGACATTTTGAGTAAACTGTGTACATCCTGAACATACATCTAAAAGATTTCTAACATCAGAAGCACTTTCTATTTTAGTTTTATCATTAGCTTCTCAAAAAGAAAACTCAGCAGAGAACAGAATCTTTTTTCATGATTTAGTATTATCTGCTCTTGCAAACTTTCAAGATAAAATACAACATTCAGCACTACATTAGCGTAGCAGTTGACACCAGAGCTATTTTCAAAATGACAACCAACAACCTCTTCAACATTGTCCTTTTTCTTTTTGCTTGGAATCACATCACTCTCCTTTTGTTTTCTCTTATGTACATCCTCATTACAGATATTCTCAATTCTCCTTTTCCGACAAACAACACGTTTTTCAAACACAGGATACTGGCCTAAATGAGGAGCATAGCTTCTTCTTAATCTATTATATTCCTTTAAACAGTTTGCATCAGCACTAACTTTTGAGTCATCAAAGTCTATCATGAATAAACCAGATATTTTTTTCACGCGTGACAAAGCAACATATGCCATACCTTCTTTAAACACAGTAGATCCAATGTTTACAAAAGCACTATCTACAGTTAATCCTTGAGATTTGTGAATAGTTACAGCATATGCTAGATGAAATGGAAACTGCTTCCTACGTACATATAAGTCTTTCACAAGCAAGAAACGAACTGAACAACGACAAATGTCTTTAACCTCTTCAATCTGATCAAATTTTATTTTTAAAAATTCAATACCATCTTTTTTCTGGTAATTAACAAAACCCACAACTTTACCCTTAGCTCCATTCACTAAACCTTTTTCTACATCCAAATTACGTCTTAAAATTACTCGACAGTTCATACATACATAAAGATTTTTTTCTAAACCAGCTGTTTTCGAAATGTTTTTTTCTAGAGAATCCAATTTAGTTGTCAATTTGCTTGTCAATATAATAGTTATTCCTTCATGTTGTATTTTATCCACAGCTTCCAGTTTTACAATCTCTTCATTTTCCAATTTCAAAAGTTCTTGATTGAATATAGAGCATTCATGTAGTGTTGGCATTAAGCAGATTACAGTATTTTTTCCAGCAATTTTCTTGTATATTTTCTCTGGAACAATTTGTTCTGTTGGGAACAAATTACATAGCAATTGACTCTGTAAAGCTTTTCTGCCATGTTCTGTGAGTAGTCCAATTCTGATATCTTTGAGAATACTTGCATAATCATCATCATTTGCTTGCCGCATATTGCGAATGAGTTCTTTATACTCAAAGTATGTCCAAATATTCACATTACCTATACTTCTTAACGACTTGTTCGTGTCTTCATGTGTAAGAGTTTGAAATACTGGTTGTCCTTTAACTGGAGTGAGCTGCAGAAGATCCCCAAAAACTATAACATGTTTTCCTCCAAATAGCACGTCATAGTTTGTCTTTAGAATTTGCTGCATTCTTAAATGCACAAAGGCAAGCATTAAGTTTGATATCATGCTTACCTCATCAATAATGAGAACTAACATTTTTTTCAATACTCTTGCAACTTCAAAACATGCTTCTCCTGTTAGCTTGTGGTATTGTATTTTGTTCTCATGCTGTACTGGTAACATTAGCAAACGATGGAGGGTAATACCTTTTATGTTATATGCTGCTAACCCAGTTGGAGCAGTAACAACACAAGACAAAGTTGAATCAGTTTTTTTCTGTAGGTAGCTTCTAATTACTTTAATTAATAAACTTTTTCCAGTTCCAGCTTGTCCACTCACATACATTCTGATTGGTTCAAATGATGTGCATGAGCACTCTTTATTTTCATGTAGTAATCCATGATCAATTTGTTTTGTGACTTCCTCAAAAATTTGTTGTTGTTCATCATTCAGTTGCTGTTCCAAACTTGGTAAGTTTATTAAATCTTCCTGACCTTGATTCATAGCTGTTTCCACTTCAGTCATGGCTATTGCAGCTTCATTTTCTACGATTGGTTGTCCTAGGGGATCTTGACTGAGCGTCCCAGAGTTTTGACTGTCTTGAGAACTGTCTCTAGCTACTTCAGCTGCAATTGTTGCTTCTTGTTCAATTTCTTCATTTAACATTTGTACATAAGTTGTGAAAGTACTGCATTTGATGGTATCTTTGCATGCATTAAAGGAATCTTCATAGCTTTGAAAATGTCCAAGTAATTCATCCTCTGAGCGTCATGGTTTAAACAACTGTAAAAGTGCTAAGTGGTAAAATTCCTTCTTGTCAGTAGTGTCGCAACTCAGCTTTCTGTGATTAATCAAACTTCCTTTTGTTTGTTTTACCAAACATCCTTCCTCACCAATGACTTTATATTTACAATTGTTGATGTCTTCTGTGGCATTCCGTTTATAAATGTAGTTCTGCAGCACTTCATAGAGACACATGTTCTCAAGATGATGACTTCTCTTTGGGTAATATGTGTCCAACATGTTTGTTCTTAAAATGTCTGTACTTTCAGGTTCGTACTCTGCTAAATATTCAATTTCTCGAATAGATTTCAGTACCCGATTTCGCATTCCTGCAAGGCCTAAACTTACCCAAATTATTCTTCTGGATTTGGAGTACAGACTTGCAGATGATAACCTATCTGAGCATTCGTAGGATCCAATTTCTCGATGCAATAACATCTTTAAACTGAAACTGTATAGCTTTTTACTGACAGTCTTCTCGTGAGAAATCTCTTCCCACATTTCTTTCAATTCCATTTTCCCAGATTTAGTGATGTAAGATGTGACATACTGAGCAACAGCAATAGAATTGTCAGCTACATACTGTATATCCATGTTAGCATTCCACATGGATAAAATGACTGGGTTGTAGTCATTTATATATTTTGACTCTTCTTTTCTTCTTAGGTTGTAGGTATTCTTAGATGATTTTCTTTTAATAGTATGTCGCACAGCTGACATAAAACTGTTTACTCTTCCTTTTGAAAGAACAGGTCGTGGAAATCCAAATCGACATTTTGTGTAGAATTTATCTTTACTCTTGTACTTTCGTCGACAGTCTTTTCCACACCGATGACTTTGGAAACGTAAAACTTGCTCTTTTAAGTTTTTTTCTTCTGTGCTTTTAGGTATAGCACATGTTGCATATTCTTCAATGAAAGATAAAACTGCATCATCAGAATCTGTTCCAAATTTTGGGGCATCCTTGATCCACAACAGCATATGAATATGAGGAGCACCTCTTGCTTGGTACTCTTTTCTCCAAAAGAAATCCACAAGAGGTGGATTTATTTTTGTTTTTTTTTTAAACTTTGTTTATTGAAATTTTACGTCATGTCATTACATACATACAAAAGCAAAAAGAAAACCATAAGCAGAGGCAAGTGGCAGTGCAGGTCTCAGGTCGCAGTAGCATCCGATCCAGTGTGATCGCAGGGGCAAGTGAACAGTCGTATACAGTATAATATGAGGTTGATCGCTTTTACACAGGGAAGGGACATCAGGCAATAGGTCGAAACACATTATAATCACCTGTTAGAGGCGTGGGGGCCCCTCAGACAGAGTTCACCCACGCGCTGCACATCACCCATAGCGCAATCTTGGCCCAAAAATCTCGTATAGAGAGTACATACAAACAATCCATGCGACCTGGCATATCGTAGGGGAGAGACTCAAAGGGGCTGCCCAGAGAGGAAGGTGGGGGAAGAAGAAAAGAAAACACCGCATCCACCCACATACGTCCATAGCAGCTCACCGTCCACCCTATGCAGGATTTATGTCATGGACGGCGGGAGCCGGATCGGCAACGGCCAGGGGAGGGGCGTCTGCTGTCAGAGCCCCCGGATACTGCAGTAAATAACTTTGTAACGGTCCCCAGATATTGGCAGGGCGGGACTGGGCAGGGAGTAATTCGGAGTATGTCAGTACCTGCCCCTGGCAGTAGACCAGGTCCTTGAGCCACTCCTTAAATTTCGGAGCCCGTCCTTGTCCCCACCGGCAAGCTATGCGCCGTTTCGCCAATAGGAGCGCCGTCGTAACAAATTTGCGACACGCACGCGGAATAGGTTTGGTATATCCCAGCAACGCCTGTACAGGATCAGGTGTGAAGGGCAGCTCTATCATTTGCGAAATGGCAGAGCACACATGTGTCCAATAGCTCTGGAAAGTGGGGCACATCCAGGACAAATGCAGGAAGCCCGCCTGGGGGGCATGGCATCTCTCGCAATTATCCGAGTCCTGCAGCTGAAATCTGTACTCTGTGACCGGAGTGCAGTAGAGACGGTTCAAGAATTTAAAATGTATGATACGGTGTCTACTACTCGCTGAAATCTGTTCCGTCTGCAAACAACAGTATGTCCACCTGTCATCACCTAGCTCTAGCCCCAACTCCCGCTCCCACTCCCCACGTGCCCGGGAAACGTTGAGTGTAGCGTCAGAGCGGACTGCATGGTACAGTATCGAGACCAAATGTGAAGGTGAGGTGGCCTGTAGGATCCTATGTAATGGAGCCATGGTGTCAGGCTCAGTCGGGAATGTCGGCAATATGGCCTGCATGCCATGCCTCAGTCTAATGTAAGTAAAGAGCTCCAGGGGGGTAGGCGTGTACCCGTCGAAGAAGTGTTCCCGGTCACGAAAGATCCCGCTGGAGAACAGATCTCCCCATCTTTGAAGTCCCAGCTTGCGAATCAAATCTTGAAACAATCTCTCTTGGAGAAGAGGAAGCTGCGGATGATAGGCAATTGGGAGAAGAGGGGAGTACAGGAACGGACTTCCCACTCGCTTCGACAGCTCCAACCAAGCCCTCACCGTTCCCTGCAAGGCGTTATAGCTGGTAGTGGTATGTGGGAGCACGCTGTGCAGTAGGCCAGGCAGGGGCAGGGGCGCCGCTAGCCAGTCCTCCGCAGCGAGCTGGGGCATAAAAGCGATCGGGTGGAACCAGTAGTAGGCATAGTGCGCTTGGGCGCAATGATAGTACAGTTCCAGATCCGGTATATCGAAGCCCCCGCGCGAATATGGAGAGGTCATCGTAGCCCACTTCAATCTAGGTCTCTTCCCCCCCCACACCAACCGTATCAATTCTGATCGCAAACGAGCGAAAAAGTGCCTGCTCGGGGGGAAGGGAATGTTCATAAACAAGTACAGAAGCCGGGGAAGCACCACCATCTTAATCAGGGCCGCGCGCCCAGCCATCGACAGAGGGAGCGCAATCCAGCGGTCGACACAAGAGGAGACATGCAGCAATGTCGTGCCATAGTTTAACCGCATGAGCTCCTCCCTATCTCGAGAGATCTTAATGCCTAGGTACTTGACTTCGGACTCACTCCATTCTATGGGATAGTCGAGCGAAAAGGTCTGTGAGCCATCAGTTAGATGGAAGATCTGGGACTTTGACCAGTTGATTCGTACGCCCGACATCTCCCCGTATGTCAAGAATTACCGGAGGAGTGGGTTCAGGTTATTTTGAGGGTCCCGCACATACAGAGTAATGTCATCTGCATACAGCGACAGCAATATCTGTCGCTGCTCACAGAACAGCGCCCTGTTTTGGTGGCATTGTCGGAGCCGCGAGGCGAGAGGCTCAAGCGCCAGTGCAAATAAAAGTGGGGAAAGTGGGCACCCCTGCCTGGTCCCTCGGGCAATTCCGAAGGGTTCGGATGTCCTGCCATTGATTAAGACCCTGGCACATGGACTGCCATAAAGAATAGCTATCCATCCCAGGAACACCAGAGGAAAACCCATGTGAGTCAGCACGGCTACCAGATAATCCCACTCCAAGGAGTCGAACGCTTTCGTAGCATCCAAAAAAAACGCCACCATCTGTAGGCTGGGATCTACATTCTGCAAGATTGCAAATAGCGTGCGCAAGTTATAAAACCCGATTGATCCGGGAGTACAAGTCCCTCCATGAGGAGCGTCAAACGATTAGCCAGAGTTTTAGCAAGGATCTTTGCATCACAATTAAGGAGGGACAAAGGCCGATATGAGTCCGGGGAAGTTGCCGGTTTACCTGGCTTCAAGAGGGAGGTAATCAGTGCCTCTCTCATGGAAGGGGGAAGCTCCCCCAGCGTGTGGGCCTCGTCGAATACCTCTTTTAAAATCGGGGCAAGGATATCAATGTAGGATTTATAGAACTCTATCGGGAGACCATCAAGGCCCGGGGCTTTCCCCGAGGCCATCTGCATTATGGCCTCCCGAATTTCGTCAATCCCCAGAGGAGCCATTAAGAACCGTCGTTGTCTGTCAGAAAGCCATCCCAATGTAATTTCCCCCAAATATCGGTCCAGCTCCGGCGCGTGTGCATGAGTGGAGGAGTACAGGTCAGTGTAGTGGGCAACAAACGTTTGCATTATAGACTGGGTATCCCTGTGGAGTGCCCCTGAAGATCCTTGGATCTCAAGGACATGGTTGTTGAAACGGGGCGGACATATTGCCCATGCCAGGAATTTACCCGGCCGTTCTCCCTCCCCGTACCTGCGAGCTTGGAAGTGTTTCCCCCTAAACCGAACCTCTCTATCCGCGGTGTCTTTATAGTCAGACAATAGGTCTCGGAACCTGGCCTGGGCCTCTGCATCAGTGGAAAACGTGGGGGCGTTCTCCAGGTCCTTGAGGTCGGCCTCCAGTTTACGAAGGCTGTTACGTAGGTCCCTGAGGACTCCCACCCCTTTCGAAATGCACAGCCCCCTGATTGTAGCCTTAAAGGCCTCCCAGACTACAGCAACACTGTCCACTGTTCCACCATTTCGCTGAAAGAAGCCCTCGATCTCCTGTGCAATTTCCGTTCGAAAAGACCTCAACCAACAGGGCAGAAGGCTGCAGTCTCCATGACATCGAAGAGCCAGCAAGGTCAACCAGTTCTACACCCATAAGGACCGGGGCATGATCGGAATACGTGCGCGCAAGGTGTTTTACCCAGCATATCGTGGGAGCGAGTCCCGGGGAGACCAAGAGATAGTCCAATCTTGCCCACGTGGCGTGTGCAGCCGACCAATGCGTGCCCTCCAAGGTCGCCGGGTGCCTAGAGCGCCATGCGTCCAGCAGATGACGCTCAGTAAGAAGGTCGCGAACACATGCCTGCGAGCGAGAGTAATGTTGAGGGCCGGGGTTTGCCCTATCTTTCGTGGGATCAATAGCTACATTAAAATCACCTCCCCACACTAAGTAAGTAGAGCCTATGCTCAAAATCTCCCTCCAGAGCGCCTGAAGACAAGTCGGATCATCAGAGTTGGGGCCATAATAACACGCCAGAGTGAGCGTATCCGCACCCATGCGTCCCCAGACAATACAGTACCTGCCCTCCCTGTCTGTTCGTTCACCCAGGTGCACAAAGGGGGTGTGTTTCTTAATGAGGATTGCAACTCCTCGTGAGTAAGTGGAGTAGGAAGAGAAGGAACGGTGTATGGCCCACCTTGATGCAAACAGCGATGGCCTGGAGGGGTCCAGGTGCGTCTCTTGAAGGAAAGCCACGCTGATGTGATGTCTATCCAGATACGCCAGGATCTGTCTACGCTTTCTAGGGTCTCCCAAACCCCTCACATTCCATGTCAAGAAATTAAGCTGCCCAGTAAAGTCCCTGCTTGCCCGCGGATCACCCATGGGGATCAACAATTCTCAGATATAGTAACGCAATGCCACCGCCGCCCCTAAAATGATGCGAAATAGACGAACACTAACAGACAAAAAAAAAAATTCCCCACCCCCCACCCACAGCAGCATACCAATCATGCCATCTGGATAGTCCCCTTCCTCTCCACCCCAGAACCAAACCCTTCCATAGCCAGCGCCACAAGGGATTAACATTTAAACTGAAAGACAATGGGGTAATACCCTTTGGAGGTCAGTCTAGGTGGAGACACTGTGTCCCCTCGACCCATGGGAGTGCGCCCGGCCATAGACCGAGCCCCCTCCAGGGACAAAGAGCGCCCAGCGAAGTAAGATGTCCTGAGAGTCAGGTGCGCGCTAAATGGAGGTAGGGCTCCGGTTACATCCCCCCACCCACAGCGCAGCCAGGCCTTCAAGTCCCCATAACATGGTCCGAGGCAGCATACATCTGCATCCGCTTACCAACTGTCGAACATCTGCCCCGGATGCGCCAGGACGACGACCCAGCACCGTCATTCCGAGGCCGGCGAGGATGGGCTGTCCAGTTCGCGCCTCTTGACCCGTTTCAGAAATTCCTCTGCTTGTTGGGGTTTAGTGCAGAAGATTTGTTTCCCCTGGTGGGTGATGCGTAAACGAGCTGGGTAGAGTAGCGCATAGTCAATTTGAGCAGCTCGCAACTTTTGTTTGACCTGTACGAATTTCTTCCGCTCCTCCTGGACCACTGGAGTGAAGTCAGGAAATATAGTAAGGGCAATGCCGTAGTATGATAGGGTCTTCTTCTCCCTCGCCGCCCGAAGTGCCGCATCCCGGTCCCGGAAGTTCAGCAAACGGGCGATGATAGGGCGGGGGGGGGCCCCCGGCGGCAGCCTCGAAGCCAGTGATCTGTGTGCCCTCTCCACGATGAACTGCGGGGATAGGGAGTCAGCACCCACCACCGCGCGCAGCAGACCCTCTCCATAGTCCTCCATCTTGCCTGTGTGGGTCGACTCTGGTATGCCAAGTAAGCGAACATTATTCCTCCTACTACGCGCCTCCAACTCCTCATTCTTGGCCGCTATCACGTGGAGGACTTTGTCCATGCGCGCCACAGTGTCTGACAATTGTGATGTGCGATCCTCGGAATCAGAGATACGCCGCTCCGTCTCTGAGATGCGTTCTCCATGACTGTCCACCTTGTGCACAATCGAGTCCATACGTGACTGCATGGAGTCCATTTTATCCACTATGGTCGCTAGGCTTTGCCGCATATCCAGCAGTATGGATTTGACATCATCGCCCGCCTGGGCGTCCACCGGTGCCGGTCCCCCCGCACCGGCCTCCGGCTGGGACCTGGTGGTCTTTTTTGTCTCAAAGGTGAGGCGAGGCTGACGGCTGTCCGGCTTCCCCATGTCGACCCCGGCAGGCAGACCACAGCAGGAGCAAGGATATGGCCGGAAAGACCGGATTGCAAGGCAGTCCACGAGGTATACGGGGGACCAAGGGGGGGAGCGCAGCTCCGCAGGGGCAGAGGCAATCTACCAATCTGGGCGCAGGCACACCTCAACCCCTACAAGAGCGCCAGCAATTCCCCTCCACCAGCAGCGGGGAAGCACGCCAGGGACAGGTCCCAGCGCCAGGAGCCGCTCTCGATCGCCCGGGGCTGCCACACACCACCACAACAGGCCGCTCGCTACCAGGGCATCAGGAGCGCCCTCTCTCCAGGCCACCAATCACTATGAACCAGCCAGGGGGGGCAGAAGGGCCCAATTTGGACCCCCCAAGTACTCACAGCAGCCGTAGCCCTCCAGCCAGGATCCAGTCTGAGGAAAGAGGCAGGCCCCGTCCCCCAGCGCCTCCAGGCCAACAGCGACCGCCGCAGCCCCGCCGCAGCCTCAGTACAATCCCAGGCGCAGGCCTCACAAAGCAGGCAGCGACGTAGCACAGTCCACAGGCCTCCGCCTCCAACAAGCAAGCCCCCCGGGCCTCAAAAACCTGCTGAGTCCGCCGATCTTCGCATCACACCCGGCGGGTAAGTAGACAGGCCACAGCGGGGGTAGGTGGGTCCCCACAGCGCGAGGCAGGTGAGGCAGCGTCATGCCGCCGCAGTGTCCAGGAGAAGGCCGGGGAGGTGACCACCGCGGTCGTCGCGGCAGCCGGACGCTCGCCTCTTCAATATGTGTGCCCCCCAGCAAGCTCTCGGTGCAGCCGCCGCCGCGGCAGTAGGATCGGCACAGGGCGAGGGCACCAGTCGGGGCACATGAGGCCCACCGCAGCTGTAATGCAGGGCAGCCGCCCGCAGCTCAGGCGCCGGAGACGAGGCCCTCCGTCCACATGTGCAGCGCCGCTCTCGCGTAGCGGTAGCACCCCGGTCCCGGCTCCAGACGAGTTCTCGCGCCAGCCGGCGCGGTCAGCAGCAGCCGCTCGGTCCAGCCCTACCGAGTCCCCCAGGGCAATGCAGAGGACGGGCAGCAGCAGCGGTGTACGGGAATTCACCAGGGTCCGTTTTTGCAGTGAATCGCGACTCTCAGGGAGGATATATGTAGGATTTTGTCGCTGGGCTGCGGGAGCTTCACCCACAGGCAGCCATTCCGCTGTGCGCCACCTAGCGCCTCCGGATTTTTTTTTATTGCAGATGAAGGACATCATAGCCTCAAATCTATGATTGAAATATCTGCAAACATTAACCGGATCCAATGAGCACAATTCTCCTGCTGTCTTGTATTGGATGTTTTCAATATTTGAATTTGCCTCTCTAAGAAAATCCAGTAAATCATCCCAAGCGTACTCTGCACAGCTTAGGGTAAGGAACATACATTTCAATTCTCCATGGCGTTGGTACCAATATTCATTAGTCCCACGCTGACAAGCCATTAGATTAAACAATTGAAATTCCTAATGATCATCTCGCTGTTGCACTTTGTTCAGAAAATCCTTTGCAGACACATTATGAAGATGTACTCCAGTTTTCAAAATGTGATTTACTGCATAAGATAGTGCTGATAAGTCACTTTCAAATAAAAGATGGGACAAATAAGGAATACTTTGACGAAATCTTGGATCTTCTGCATATAATCTTGTAGTCCGATAATCAGAAGCAGGAATCTGTACTGGACGTTCATCATACCGTCCACCTTTTCCTTTAGGAAACAGCTGAGGAAAACAACGAGCTTCTGAGCTCTCCTCCCATACACTCACGGGAGTTCCTTTCGCTTTTTTCATCTGAAAGAGATCAATAGTGTTTCCCATAACTTTTTTAGAATGAAGAGGATGTATGCTGAAATGTTCATAAATTTCTTCTTCTTTTGACTTATCCACTTTTTCAATTTGCCCAGTTGGTATTCCTGTGTCTGCTAGTAAATCTTCTTCATCTTCATCCATATAAATTGATTCATACCATTTATTATTTCTTTTCAAATATAAATTTGCTCTTTGTACTTTTCGTACATCCACCAGCTCCTGCCAAATTTTCTTATTCTTTGTAGGTACACCATTAACCAGAATAACTAATGGTTCAGTTTCCAAACTATCTGCATCAATTGTTTCAAAACAAATTTTCAAATCTAATGGCAAATAGACAACTCTTCCTTTTAAACCTCTTTGTAAATCTGTAGGAGGTAATTTGCCTGTTTTGGGCTCCATACGAACTATAGTCTGAAACGGATGCACACATTGAATGAGTATAGACTCATACGTATTTAAATCACTAAGTTCTGCAGGAATATCAACCAATTCTAAATTATTATGTACAGCTCTAGCAGGCATTTTATTTTCTTCTAACTTGTTATAACAGTATTTACAAATACGCTGATCTTCACCCAAATCAAAAAAAATTCCAGAAATAAATATGTAGCAAAATTCTTCCACTTAGAATTATTTTCTTTTTCACTTTTTTTATAGAGATCAACCTTCCTTGTTTGATTTTTGTAATGGCTTCTCCGGCAACAAATGCAAGTAATATTTGGTATTTCATTAGAGATGATAGTAAATTTTGTCATTTGATCATCAAATGTTTTACTCACAGTGGGTTCTACATTCTCTTCCACATTTTCTTCTATAACTGTGTAATTTCCTGCACTTTCTTGCTCTGGACCAAAGTAACAAAACTCAATATCCTCCCAAACCTTCTTCACATCTGTTACAGATCCACGGAACAGAGCGCTATTCAACTCATGTAACTTTAGTGCTGGACTTTTAGCAAAATACAATCTTCTCACAAACTTTCTCATTTCAGTATGATGAACTGCCAGCATCCTAAAATGGTGAAAAACACTTTGACAAAATTTCCTAGAAAGACAAGCCAGAGAATGTCCTTGCAAACCAGTATTCTCTCTCACTCTGCATGGATCTAGTCTTTGAAGCACCTTAATCTTCTGTTTAACACTTTTTTTACTATATTCTCTTAGAAAGTCACGAAATTTATCAATAGATTCCTGTCGTACAGTACAAATACTACTACAATTCCAAGTGTACACTGGGGCTTTAGGACGTCTCCCCATAACCTCATCAGCTAACACTTCTTCCTCATTTCTTGGAACCATTTTCTCATTTTCCATTACACATCCATCCTTAACTTTATATGCTCAACTTTATATGCTCGACCACTGGTGTCAACTGCATGCAGCAAACTATTACTTTGAAGATAACTCTCTTCTTTAAAAAATGGTTCAGTACTTGAACTATGCTTCCATTCTCCTAAGAACACTTTACAAAAGTTTTTTTTTTCACTTCTCTTTTTCTTTTTGACTTCATTACATTCACTAATTTATCTAATGTACGGATCCTGTTCAAAATTAAAATGAATAGTTTCCTTTTTAATTCCAAAGCCTTGGAAACAATTGTTTCAATATGTTTTTTTTTCTTATAAAATTTGGCTTTCTTCCTATATTTTTTCACATCCTTCAGCAAATTGAACATCACTCTTCTCTCAAACATTTTTCTACAAATGTTTTTTAAATCTATTTTTCTTTTTAAGTCATTCTTTCTTACTTCTGTTTGTACATTAGCATTTAGTATATTCTGTTGATTGTCTGATTGTTTTCTACTTGAAACACTATTTCCAGTGGATATATTTGTTACATTTTTTCTTTGCTTGAAGATATTTAAAAAAAAATCCTTAGTCTGCTTACCAGAAGGCTTTTTCTTTTATCCAACATGAGGTTCTTCAACTAGTTTTTGTTGTCCAGTTGTCTTCAAATATAGATGTTTTTGCTGTTCTTTTCTCTTTCTTGATTTTATAGGCATCTTTAATTTATTTCAGTCTTGTTCAGCAATACCAGAAAGAAACTAAAAAAAAAATACCTTTATGTAATTTATATATATTACTATATTTTTTATGAGCTTTTCAAAACATATCATATGAGCTATCCCTTTCCTACGACTGCAAGTCTTACACAATAAAGGCTACACAAATTAAATCTCTGACAACAATTCCTGTGTGCACACAGACTCATGGTGTGATTCTAGGCAGAAACCAATATTTGATTGGCAATTTCAAAGCACATTTACTACTGTGGTTGAGCAAGTGATAATTACTGTAACAGCCTGACACATTTTCCTTATAGTTTAGAGAGGCAGAAAAGAGCACATGTCCTAACAGCTACTTGAGAGCATGAGCATGTGGAACCTGAGTGAGTGATTAGACTAGAGCAAAATAAATGAGCCTTGGTGATGTTGAATGTCGTAGCGTTACACACTACTATCTGAAATACCACACAGTGCTGAATAGTAAGCATGGAAGTGCAGGAGAAACAGCTGCCTGTGGGCTAAGAGGGTGTTTCTGGAGACTGTGTATTGTCAGGTGCAAGAGAGATCTGCATTGACGCTTGCACAACTGCATGAAGACTGCAGAGTTGTATGTAAGAGTACATGTGGGGTAAGGGTTAATTGGAGTTTTGAACACATAGGATCTACCTCAACCATGGCAGGAGTGGAAGGAAAATCTACCCTGTTGTTTTCAAATGTGTTAGCATTTGCCTCTCATTTGTGAGATATTGATTTGTGCTGAATGCTAGCCATCACAGTTCAAAAAAACAAGCTGCCCCTTTCCTGCGAATGCAAGTCTTACAGAACCAGGCCAACACGAATTAAATCTGAGACAACAAATTCCTGTGTGCACACACACTCATGGTGTGATTCTAGGCAGAAAACGATTTTTCATTGGCAATTTCAAAACACATTTACCGCTGTGGCTTTGCAAGTGATAATTACTGTAAGAGCCTGACACATTTTCCTTATAGTTTAGAGAGGCAGAAAAGAGCAAATGTCCTAACAGCTACTTGAGAGCATGAGCATGTGGAACCTGGGTGAGTGATTAGACTAGAGCAAAGGAAATGAGCCTTGGTGATGTTGAATGTCGTAGCGTTACACACTACTATCTGAAATATCACACAGTGCTGAATAGTAAGCATGGGAATGCAGGAGAAACAGCTGCCTGTGTGCTAAGAGCGTGTTTCTGGAGACTGTGTATTGTCAGGTGCAAGAGAGATCTGCATGGACGCTTGCACAACTGCATGAAGACTGCACAGATGTATGTAAGAGTACATGTGGGGTAAGGGTTAATTGCAGTTTTGAACATGTAGGATCTACCTCACCCATGGCAGGAGTGGAAGGAAAATCTACCTTGTTGTTTTCAAATGTGTTAGCATTTGCCTCTCATTTGTGAGATAGTGATTTCTGCTGAATGCAAACCATCACAGTTCAAAAAAACAAGCTGCCCCATTCCTACAAATGCAAGTCTTACAGAACCAGGCCAACACAAATTAAATCTCTGACAACAAATTCCTGTGTGCACACAGACTCATGGTGTGATTCTAGGCAGAACACGATTTTTCTTTGGTAATTTCAAAGCACATTTACCGCTGTGGTTTTGCAAGTGATAATTACTGTAAGAGCCTGACACATTTTCTTTATAGTTTAGAGAGGCAGAAAAGAGCACATGTCCTTACAGCTACTTGAGAGCATGAGCATGTGGAACCTGGGTGAGTGATTAGACTACAACAAAGGAAATGAGCCTTGGTGACATTGAATGTGTTAGCGTTACACACTACTATCTGAAATACCACACAGTGCTGAATACTTAGCATGGGAGTGCTGGAGAAGCAGCTGCCTGTGTGCTAAAAGTATGTTTCTGGAGACTGTGTATTGTCAGGTGCAAGAGGGATCATCATGGACGCTTGCAGAACTACATGAAGACTGCACAGATGTATGTAAGAGTACATGTGGGATAAGGGTTAATTTGAGTTTGAACATGTAGGATCTACCTCACCCATGGCAGGAGTGGAAAGAAAATCTAACCTGTTGTTTTCAAATGTGTTAGCATTTGCCTCTCTTTTGTGAGATATTGATTTGTACTGAATGCTAGACATCACAGTTCAAGAAAACAAGCTGCCCCTTTCCTACGAATGCAAGTCTTACAGAACCAGACAAACACAAATTAAATCTCTGACAACTAATTCCTGTGTGCACACAGACTCATGGTGTGATTCTAGGCATTAAACGATTTTTCATTGGCAATTTCAAAGCACATTTACCGCTGTGGTTTTGCAAGTGATAATTACTGTAAGAGCCTGACACATTTTCCTTATAGTTTAGAGAGACAGAAAAGACCACATGTCCTAACAGCTACTTGAGAGCATGAGCATGTGGAACCTGGGTGAGTGATTAGACTAGAGCAAAGGAAATGAGCCTTGGAGATGTTGAATGTAGTAGCGTAACACACTACTATCTAAAATACCACACAGTGCTGAATACTTAGCATGGGAGTGCAGGAGAAGCTACTGCCTGTGTGATAAGAGCGTGCTTCTGGAGACTGTGTATTGTCAGGTGCAAGAGAGATCTGCATTGAGGCTTGCAGAACTGCATGAAGACTGCACAGTTGTATGTAAGAGTACATGTGGGGTAAGGGATAATTGCAGTTTTGAACATGTAGGATCTACCTCACCCATGGCAGGAGTGGAAGGAAAATCTACCCTGTTGTTTTCAAATGTGTTAGCATTTGCCTCTCATTTGTGAGATAGTGATTTCTGCTGAATGCAAACTATCACAGTTCAAGAAAACAAGCTGCCCCTTTCCTACGAATGCAAGTCTCATAGAACCATACCAACACGAATTAAATCTCTGACAATAAATTCCTGTGTGCACACAGACTCATGGTGTGATTCTAGGCACAAAACAATTTTTCATTGGCAATTTCAAAGCACATTTACTGCTGTGGCTTTGCAAGTGGTAATTACTGTAAGAGCCTGACACATTTTCCTTATAGTTTAGAGAGGCAGAAAAGAGCACATTTCCTAACAGCTACTTGAGAGCATGAGCATGTGGAACCTGGGTGAGTGATTAGACTAGAGCAAAGGAAATGAGCCTTGGTGACATTGAATGTGTTAGCATTACACACTCCTATCTGAAATACCACATAGTGCAAACCATCACAGTTCAAGAAAACAAGCTGCCCCTTTCCTACAAATGCAAGTCTTACAGAACCAGACCACCACGAATTAAATCTCTGACAACAAATTCCTGTGTGCACACTTTCTCATGGTGTGATTCTAGGCAGAAAACGATTTTTCTTTGGTAATTTCAAAGCACATTTACCGCTGTGGTTTTACAAGTGATAATTACTGTAAGAGCCTGACACATTTTCCTTATAGTTTAGAGAGGCAGAAAAGAGCACATGTCCTAACAGCTACTTGAGAGCATGAGCATGTGGAACCTGGGTGAGTGATTAGACTAGAGCAAAGGAAATCAGCCTTGGTGACATTGAATGTGTTAGCGTTACACACTGCTATCTGAAATACCACACAGTGCAAACCATCACAGTTCAAGAAAACAAGCTGCCCCTTTCCTACAAATGCAAGTCTTACAGAACCAGACCACCACAAATTAAATCTCTGACAACAAATTCCTGTATGCACACAGACTCATGGTGTGCTTCTAGGCAGAAAACAATATTCCTGGGTGATACCAGTACACCTTTACTTATGGTGAAGGCATACTCCATAACATCTGACAAGTTCAAGGCAGTTAAATATCTTCCAAAACAGAAAATGTAAAACACAACTTTAAAACAAGAATCTCATTTACATTTTTTTTATCCAAATGCACCACAGACATCCCCTCTCAAATTCATAACTCACCTTTAAAAGTAGTTAGTTGAGAAAGAAATGTGGCACTCACACAGCAGATTATCAGAGCCAGAATCTCTGAACTGTACATCTCTCAGCAGAATCAGTAAATGGCAATGTTTCCCTCTCTTTTTCACACATATACATGTTAACTTTAAACCACAGTGCTTCCCACATTTTTTCAAATGGAAACACACATTTCTATTGGTTGCAAATTTTAACCCTTTCCAAATGATCCCTACCCCCAACATGACTTCTGCCTCCTACCATAGCAACAGGTCATGGAACACTGGTGTGAGCAGAGAGGTCAGAAGTTCAGCACACAATGTTTCTAATCCAAAGAGCAAGAGTGCTTGACTTTTCAAACCTAACAGCAAATCTAAAGTAATGTTCTGTGGGTACACATTTTTCTGAACCAATACAAAACATGCTTTTAAAAATTTAAACATACAGCCTAGTTTTTAGTGTTGAATGGTCTGAAACAGCCAATGAGTTCTTTTGATTAAAAAAAAAGTATGCATGCCTCCATTTTACAACTATCTTTCTTTTCTTATTGCCATTCTACTGAAAGACACCTTCTGAGTGCATCCAGATCTCCTTGAAAGATGTTCACAGTGTGGATTGTAGGTCATAGCTATGTCTTCTGGAGTGAAAAGTATGCAGAAAAAATAGGTATTTTCAAAGACCTTGCTTTGCCAAATGTAGACATTAAATGGATTGGTCAGAGAGGGTTAAAGTGGCACCAATTAATGCCTTTGGTGAAATCCTTTCTACATCTTCCACAGCCTGACCTTATAATTGTGCACTGTGGTGGAAATGACCTAGGCACTTTAACTGGGGTAGGTCTGGAAATGCTTGTTAAGGACACCTTTGTGCAATTGATGTCACTTTTTCCACAAACTACCTTGGTATATTCTAAAATATGCCAAAGGCAAAAGTGGAACTGGTCCAACCAATATTGTCCACAGATTGACAAAGCAAGAAAGCACGTCAATAAGTCTGTTTCTGCTTTCCCCAGAGACTATGGTATGGGTTCTATATACCACAACAACTTGCGTTACAACATGCAAGGCATTTATAGAGGAGACGGTGTTCATTTCACAGATGAAGGCAACAGAGTCTTCCTCTTGAACTTTAGACTCTGCATCGGTACATACTTGTAGGTACAAAAAAACACACAATTAACACAACGGCTCTTTTTAGAGTTAACCAACATCTAAACACTTAAACTTGATTTTTTAATCTATTTTTTTAATGTTTTTTTTGCCACCGTGCGCGCACCCCGTGATATTTTTTAACATTTCTTTTTTTTTTTGTGACCTAAGAGGCCTTTCATGGTCCCCCTGACAAGGCCTAGGGGGTCAGGGACTCTCTACCCTGCCCCCTTTTCACGTTCTCCACTTGTGTTTTTAGCTCTCTTCTACCTCTAAAACTCAAAATGGCAGCTGGGGGTGGAGTGCGCGCAACGTGCGCGCACTCCGTGATTTTTTGAAAAAAAATAAAATGTTTTTTTCACCCTTAACAAAGGCTAGGGGGTCAGGAACTCTCTACCGTGCCCCCTTTTTACGTTCTCCACCTTTCTTTTTCCCTGTCACACACACAACACACAAAATGGCGTCCGACACTTCCTGATTTCGACCAATTCGAATGTTGACTGTCATGAGTCCACCAATCAGAATTACGGTCGCGCACCTTGGGGTGCGCGCACCGTGCGCGTACGGTGCGCGTACGGTGCGCGGCTATAGATATGTATGTGCTTTTAACTGCAATTTTCTCAAGAACTACTGAACAGATTGACACCATATATGCAAAAGGCACATCCCTGACCTGAGGACTACCTCTTTGCCAAATTTCAAGTAATTCTGTTCAGCCGTTCGGGCTGTACCTTCGACTAAAGGCCCTATGGGAAAATGCATGGGGAAAATGCGTTTTGGGACCCCCCTTTTTTCTCGGCCCCCGCTTGACTAATCACCCGAGACTTTCAGGGTAGGAGCTGAGCGGAGCGCCCCATTAGTTTTTAAAATTTCGCGAAGATTCGTCAACCGGCGCCAAAGGTATTCAAAATAGAATTTTCAGATTTCCTATGGAAACACGGTCCTAACTATAACTATCTACTGGCGACCACCAGTAGATAATATATAGATATATATAGATATAGATATATACAAATTCCCACCTAATTCCAGGTAAAAAAAGACGTGCCATTCCAGATCTAGTATCAGGTTAATTCTTTTTAATCCAGCAGAAAGCAGAACAACTTGCTTCGACCCAAACCATGTCTGAATCACATGACCTCAGGTCCAACTCGATCCTCTACCTCAGTGAACTTTATATACAGCTTCATACAGGACGCGACGAATATAAACATAGTGAAATGACTGATCGTCCTTAAACATGAACACATTGAAAGAAAGATAAATCGGCATAACTGATATACAATTAAAACAGTGATAATTATGATTAAAACAAAAGATCTTACTGTGCATCATATTAAACAAAATACCTGTATTTCGCATGTGAGCGTCCGTAGAATGACACATTAACGGCTGAAAGGAGCCACATTGATATAAAATATAAAGGGTTTATACTTACTTGTAAAACACTCAAATTTTTTTTTAAAGGCATGCGTAATAAAGGCATGCATGGTTCCGTAATACAACTGTTTTCATGCTGTAACGTATTGACTAGACATTGGTGATCTAGAGTTTTATTTTACTGCGGTGTACAGTGTATGTGTTTCTAACCTTCTCCGTCACCTGCAGTAATCTTTGACTCCTCATCTTTACTTCCCTGGAAGAGTCAAGTGGTGAATGGGACTGACAGCCTGAGGGCCTTAGGAAAGCAGCCTCAACGAGCCAGAAATATCTCAAAGGTGCCCACAATAGGTCCATAAGTGAACCACTAGGGCAAGGCTAACATTATACAAGGCATAGGTATACAATTGTTAAGCGTGCTCATGATATGTAAAGGAAGAAAACATTGTTGATGGGCCACTATTATGGCAGGCTTGACGAAGACTAGTCGAGAGTGTCTCAAAAATGCCATGGATGGACATCATTATTTTGGGCCACCCTTACATCAGGAATAGTCAAACATATGAGATGGGCCCACTATAAGTAAGAATATTATATTGCTGGACACCCAAGTAGAGACTAAGGTAGGGTATGGAGCTAATATCAGGGCCACCAACATTCCTGTGATAGTCATTCTTATTATGTCAATTCCCACAATATGCTAATAATGGCGAGAGACACAAGAAACATGTCAAGTTTGCCAACAATGAGGGAAGGAGAACATTATTATGCCAAGGTCACCATTACAGTAGACAGTGCATTTAGCCAGGTCCCTCATTATGTCAGAGAACGTCCCTGCCCAAAACCTGCAGAGACATCTATTTACCTGTACCCCCTCAAAGACACATATACACTCAAACGCATGCATATACACATACAAATTTATGTAGGAGTCAGACTCATCCCTCTTCACTCTGGTCCCCAAGGTGGCCTTTTAATGTATATAAAACATAATTGCAGTTTAATACAACACACAAATAAGCACTGCTGCCCCAAACACAGCTTCCCTCTTTCCAAAATTATGTATGTAGAGTATAAAAAAGGAGTTTGGAGGTTTCTGTACACAAAATATTGAAGGTAAACATACCTTGGGCTAGTGCTTAGGAATCCCACACACTCTTCTTAGAGCAACCCATGGTGGGTCCTTAAAAGATTACCTGTTCCTGTTTATTTGATATATAGTGGAGTAACTTATCCTATTTACTGTGCATATATATATGAAAGGCATCTTCCACTAGTGTCCCAATTCAGACAGCTTAAAAATGGAGCCAAAAGAGCTTGGGCCCAAATGCCCGCCACCAATCACAGAATGGAGCCGGGACTCCATGTCTGAAGAAGATGCAGTACTGAGATAAGACAAAACATTATTCTAGTTGGAATGGACAACTCAAACAATATTAAAATTGTTCTTCTTCTTGTGGAGCCCCATAACTCTCCCCACCTACTCCTACCCCACCAGTTACTGGTGTTGTTTCCATTTTTGTGATTTCCTACTAGCGAATGCAAATCTGTAGAAATCGCTATTATAAAACCATTCCCTTTTGCGATTCCCAAATAGCGATTTCTACGGATTGCAATTTGGGCATCACAGTTTGGGAATTTCCTACATATGGGTCTAGGTACCTACAATATAGTTTTTATTTGTTGTACACTGACCCACTCTGCTCAGCCTGAGTCAATTTGCTCATTGTTCCCAAATTCAGTTAGGCATGAATTGCTGGTCATGCTTTTTTTGGTGCAGGCTGCTGAGTTATGGAACTCGCTCCCTCCTTCGCTCGGCTCCACTAGTAATCTATTAATAGTTAGGAAAGTATTGAAAAACTGTCTCCATGGTCTGTAGTTTACCCATTTAGTTGGTTCTCCTTCCCCTAATTTGTTTTTTGTTGTTGTTTTTTTAAAATTTCCCATCAGGCAGCAGATGGTTATTAGTGCCAGGACATCTTTTTGGTAACAGTTTCTCTCTACGGGCCATATGTAGGTAGCCTAACATTGACCGCTTCATAAATACCGAATTTTACCGATTCGGTATTTATGAAGCGGTAAATGATATGTAGGTAATCTATCGGTAATATTTACCGATTCGGAATGGGTCTGTAATTTAGAATCGGTATTTACCGATTCGGTAATGGTAACTGGCTTCCCATTGATTCCTATGGGCCAGGAGGCACAATCAAGGGTGGCAGGGTGTCACAGTGACACCCTGTTGCACCCCTGATTCCTGCATGTGTGCACATGTGGCGCACATACATGCCCTAAGGGCATGTATGTCTGCCACATTGCACACTTCAAAGTGCACAAAAATGCTTTTACACAGCTATTCGTCATTTACCACCAACTTTTAGTTGGTGGTAAATAACGAATCCCCACACCATCGACACACTCCCCCTACATCTCATTTCAGGATTCGGTATTTACCGAATCGGTAAAATTACCGATTTGGTAATTTTACCGATTCGGTAAATTACCGAATCCTGAAATGTGCCCCTTACATACCAAAAGCCTAAATACCGGTCGGTAACGGGATATTTACCGAAAATCGGCCGTTACCGACCGGTATTAGGCTTCCTACATATGGCCCTACATGTGGAAATAATGACGATAATAATAGTAATAATAACAATAATAATGTATTGCATATCAGTAGTTGCCACTAGGTAGTTAGGGTTCATCTGTCCTTTCTTATGTTATGTTATGTTATGTTTTGTCTATTTCTAAAGTACTCTATCACACAGAAGAGTATTCCGGTGCTGAGCAGGTGTATGGGGGCAGGGGTTATTTGATGCAGGGACATTGTGTACCCCCAACTTCTTTAGCAGCTGCAGCAGGCATAGGGCTCTATACCGGCCTATTCTAGCTGCAACTTGGCAGATAAAAGCTCAAAATTAACTCTACAAAGAAAAAAAGTATGGATTAATAGGAAAGGGAAAGAATGAAGGAAGGATGAGTGGGTAAAAGGATGGATGGATAAAAGGGGAAAGAGAAAGAAGGATGAATGGATGAGTGGGTAAAAGAATGGGTGGTAAAAGGATGGATGGATGAGTGGATGAAAGAATGGATAGATGGGTGTTGAAATGATCGATGGCTGAGTAAAAGAATGGATGAGTGGGTGAGAGAATGTTTAGTTAAAATGATGGGTGGATGAGTGGGTGACAGGATAGATGGATGGATGAGTGAAAGGATTTCAGAATAAATTTGAAATCTGAGATGATGGGTGGGTGAAAGGATGGCAGAGTAAATAGAAATCTGGGAGTATGGATGGGTGGGTAGGTGAAAGGATGGGTGGGTAGGTGAAAGGATGGATGAGTGGGTGAGATGATTGGTGGATGAGTAGGTGAGATAATTAGAAGATGAAATGATGGATGTGTGGGTGAAATGATGGCTGAGTAAAAGGCTGGGTGGATAAAAGGACAGATGGGTGAGTGGATGAAAGGATGAGTGGGTAAAAAGATGGATGGATGAGTGGGTGAAAGCATGGATGGGTAGAAGTACAGATTGAAGAGTGGGTGAAAGTATATGTGGGTAAAAGTATGGATGGATGAGTGGGTGAATGGATAAGTGTGTGAAAAGATGATTTGATGGGGGCTGGATAGGTGGGTTGCTGAAAAGAGAGGTGAGTAGGTGAAAGGAGGGGTGGATGGCTGGGTGAAATCATGGCAGAGTAAACAGAAATCAGAGAGGATAGTTGGGTGGATGGGCGAGTGGAAGGATGGTAGAGTAATTGGAAATCTTGGAGGATGGATGGATGGGTATGTGAAAGGATAGCAGAGTAAATGGAAATTTGAGAGAATGGATGGATTAATGGGTGGCAGACAGCGTGGTAGATAAAAATGGAAATCTGTAAGGGTGAATGGATGAAAGGATGCAAATGAAATTTTTTGAAGAAGGATGGGTGGATGAAAGGAGGGCAGAGTAAATGGTAACATAAGAGGCTGTGTGTATGGCAGAGAAAATGGAAATTGGAGAATATGGATGGACAAAAGGATCAATTGACAGATGAAAAGGTTTATTTATTGGTGGGTGTTGGACTTGGCCCTTTTTGCAGGGTCATCCCTGAACTTTTTGCCTTCCTCCTATATTTTTCTGATCTGTTGTTGGCTGTTTTATGACTCTGGCCACTTTACCACTGCTGATCAGTGCTAAAGTGCATATGCTCTCCCTATTGTAAATTGATGTATGAAATATTGATTCCATGATTGGTTGTTTTGGTTTACCTGTCAGACCCTGGTACAGTGCACCAGGAGTGCCTAGGGCTGGTAATCCAAATACTGCTGGTTGGATTGCAGCACTGGTTGTGCCACCCACAGAACCAGCCTGTAAAAGTGTGTCTAAGGACTGCCATTGCAGAGCCTGTGTGCAGTCTGGTACTGTCATGCTGACTGGGCAAGTGCACCCACTTGCCAGTCCCTAAACCGTCCCTTTTCTTCATATCAGACACCCCTATGGTAGGCCCAAGGGCAGGGTGCATTGTAAGTATAAGGTAGGACATGCCCTGGTGTGTGTGGCATGTTCTAATAGTGAATTACAGCCATTTTCATTTTTCACTATTGCAAGGCTAACTGTTCTCCATAGGTCAGAATGGGTAGTTTGATTATTGCATTTTATAATCCTAACTGACTCAGGGAACATGGTAGAAATTCGAATTTAGTATGCCTGAACTCAGAATGAAAAAATACATCTTTTAGTGAAGTTGTTTTTAATATTCTGTGTTTGAAAATACCACTTTTAGAAAGTAGGTATTTTCTTGTCTAACACTTCAAACCTGCCTCTGCTAGGCTGTGTATTCCTTGTCTGGAGTTTGAGTGACAGGGCTGGGGAATTCCAGGAGACAGGGTGAGGTAGCCCAGTGGTGAGTAGAGAGATCTGCATCTAGATGGGAGTGAGGAGTTGCACCTGGGACCTGAATAGGGCTGTGCCTTCCCTCCACAATGCTGGCTCCACCTCCTGTGGTGCGTCTGATGTCTCTTCCCTGCACTCTGAAAGGAAAGAAGGAGTCAGGTAAACAAAGTGCTCCAGGTCTGACCAGAACTGGTTCGAACAAGGCAAAGGCCCCTCTGCCCTCAGAGGACAAAGGATTTTGGGGTATAAGTATTGGGATCCTGATCCCAAGAATTTAGATCACTTTGGGAAACAAGAAAAACCTTTGCTGAGGAGAGGAACCAAGAAGAAACTGAGGAGAGACTATCCCTGAAACTGGGGGATTGGCCTGCAGGGGTTGTCTACTGCCAAAGAGAGGAGAAAGGAACTTTGTGTGTACTTTTGCTCAACTTGTGATGGATCTCCAAGGGCTTGGAAAAGAGCTTGCCTCCTGCTGAAGTCTCACGGTCAACAGACTTCAACCACCAGCTCCCCAGAGTTCTTTAGAAGTGCCTGCTGCTGTTTTTGGGCCTTCTGAGGCACTGTGTGTCGCAAGGAGCTGGAAGCGCGACTCACGGAGAAGAAGTGTGTCGCCGTCGCAACCGCTGCCGGCGCATCACTGAACAAGGGTGTCGCCGCTGTAGCTGTCGCATTGCACTGCATCACAAGAAGCGCCCCGCAACACCAAAGAAGCGTGTCGCCATCGCCATCGCAGCCATCGTAGCTGACGCATTGCACCTCATCAAGAGAAGAGTCTCGGGAGGAGCCTAGCGCTTGACCAAGATGGCCGCGTGAGCTTTCTCGCCCTTTGTCTGCCCAGCCCAGGGAGTGCTCGCGTCTGCTTTATTCTCATTTGGATGCTCTGCATGCCACACTGGCGACCCATCGTAAGACGGAGCACTCCTGATCTCTCTCGCTGAGAGAGGGCAGTCCTGTTTGAACCGACTTGCTTGAGCCCACCATGTCGGGCAAAGCGGAGGTGGACCGGCCGAAGCCCAAGGCCACCAGGCGGGGAGCCTACACTCAAGCCAATAACATGGACCGCTATGCCCAGCAGAAGGGGTCACTGGGTGCACCGAGCCAGTCCCCGGACACACAGAAGACTGCCTCACCCTTGGCCCCGGAGCTTTCACTGCAGGATGTCATGGGTGCACTCGACGGGCTGCAGACTTCGATTGGGAGACAGTTTGATGCCCTGGCGCACAAAGTGGATACCATCTTGGTGGATGTTAATCTGATCCGCGCGGATTTGGGCAAAACAAATGAACGGGTCAAATCCCTGGACATCAAGACCACGGGCCTCGCCGATGATGTCTCGGACCTGCAGACCGAGGTCCGTAAATTGCGGACCGAGAGTGATCTCGCCGCCCGTCGGCTGGAGGACTTCGAGAGCCGGGCCAGGCGCAACAACGTGCGCGTTATCGGGGTCCCGGAGTCCTCGGACGAGACTTCAGTGGACCTGCTCGTGGAGGACTTGGTGCTCAATCATCTGCAGCCTAAGGGTCTAGGGAAGTTCTTCGCAGTTGAGAGGGCCCATAGAGTGCCGGGTGGGCGGCCCAAGGTGGGAACCCCGCCGAGGCCGATTGTCGCCCGGCTCTTTCATTTTCGAGACCGGGACGCTATCCTGCAGGCCTCGAGGGTAACGGGCCCGGTCCCCTTCCAGAACGCGTCGGTGAATTTCTATCCTGACTTCACCCAGCAGGTCCAGAGGCAGCGGCAGGGCTTCCTGGGGGTGTAGAGGAGGCTTCGGGAGAGGGAACTGAAATACGCCATGCTCTTCCCTGCCAGACTACGTGTGGTGTTTGAAGACCGCACATTCTTGTTTGAGTCGCCTGCCATGGCGGATGAATGGCTGGACGCTCTACCTCGGAAGAGGACACTGCCGTAGACGGGGACAGTGGCCGGGATGAACAAGGTTGATGTCTTCGGAACCGGACTGACTCGGACTGACTTTATGTAATGACTTGCAGTAAATACGGAGGTTGTGGGAGGACGAGGGGAGCTCTTTCCTCCCTTAGGGTACTTTTTGTAGATTTTGGGTTTGGTAGGGCGACAGGCACACTGCAAGTTGGGGGGGATTTGTAAGCTGCAGCAGGGGTGCAGGGTGGGGGGGGTTTCTGGGATTTTGGGTTTGTTGTTGGGGGGTTTGTTTCCGCAAGGCATAGTGATTATTTCCAGGACTGTTCCATGGTGGCTCTTCGGGTGTGGGGTGGGCCTCTTTACGTTTGGGGATGGGGGGTAGGGGTTTAAGTGTTATAAGCTGGAATGTTAATGGTTTGGGGGATCGCATTAAGCGTGGGATTGTTTTGCAATTCTTGAAACGGTCATTGCCGGATGTTGCCCTGCTGCAGGAGACGCATCTTATAGGTAATACGTGCTATGCCCTGAATAGGAAGGGTTATAAATTCATAGCTCATTCGGGATTCTCCTCTGGGTCCAGGGGTGTGGGCATCCTAGTCAGAGCCTCGCTACCATTTGAGGTGGACTCCACCATTGTTGATGATAGGGGGAGGTTTGTGGCGGTGGCGGGGCGGTGGGAAGGAAGAACTTTGGTTTTAGTTTCGGTTTATGTCCCGCCGGCCCTGCAGGCCTCCACGTTCACAGATCTGGGTAGGGCCCTGCTGGATCTCCCGGGGGGTATGCTTGTGGTGGGAGGTGATTTAAACGCTGTTGGCTCCGGTCTGCTGGATAGATACCCGCCCAGAGACACTGGGGGGGCTCAGAAGTGGCTTCCAGACTTTCTAGATATGCTTGGCCTGATAGACTGCTGGAGGCTCCGGCACCCCACACAGAGCCAATACACTTTCCACTCCGGGGCGCATGGTAGCCTTTCCAGGATTGACTACCTACTCACTCTGGCTGCGCATGCCTCATTGGTGTCTGAGGCCAGGCACATGGCGCGTGGAATATCTGACCATTCGCCGGTGTGGGTCAGGCTGGATCTGGGTCGAGAGGGAGGGGGAAGGGTGGCCCCTATCAACCCTTGGTATTTCCGAGACCCCAAGATGCGCAGCGCGCTGGTAAAGACAGTAGATAATTTTTTCAAGGACAATCAGGGATCCGTGGACTCGGCAGTGTCGCTGTGGGAAGCATTTAAGACCGTGCTGCGAGGGGAAGCCCTCTCCCTTGTAGTGGCTGCCAAGCGGCGGAGAGATGGCGAGGTTTTGCAGGTTGAGGAGGAGATCGCGGCTTTGGAGGGAGCGCTGGAGGAGGAGGTTACAGAGGCCTCACTGCATGAACTGTGCTTGAAGCAATCCGAGTATAAGGACCTGGTGACGAATGCCGCTAAGACCCTCGGTAGGGAACAGCAGTGCCGTCTGTATGATGTTGGTGACAAGGCCGGGAAACTCCTGGCTTGGCTGGACAAAAAAGAACGGGTCAATAGAGTAGTGCCGGAGTTGACGGGAGAGGGGGGAGAGGTGATTGTGGAACCTGAGAGGATTGTGCAGTGTTTCTCGGACTATTTCCGTATGGTTTATGCCTCAGTGTCGGACAGGCCGCCCGAGGACTCGCGTGACCTCCTGCATGATATCGCATTGCCCTGTCTCTCTGATATAGATAGGGACGATCTAGATGGTGACATAACGGTCGATGAGGTGGCGGGGGCTATCCGCGCGTTGAACTCGGGCAAGGCCTCGGGTCCGAACGGCTTGCCGGTCGACCTGTACAAGCTGTTTCCGGATAGGGTTGCCCCTCACCTGTGCGCCATGTTCGTGGAGGCGCGGGGGAGTGGGGCCCTCCCGTTGGATCAGCGACTGGCGACGATTGTGGTTATACACAAAGAGGGCAAACCCCGAGATAAGTGCGCCTCATATAGGCCTATCTCACTCCTTAACGCAGAGCCGAAAATTCTGGCTAAAATCCTGGCGGCCCGTTTGATTAGGGTACTCGGTGACTTGGTCCACCCGGATCAATCCGGATTCATTCCGCACCGTAACACAGCGTTAAATCTTCGGCGCCTTCATGGTGTAATCGCCAGGGCGGGCACGCTGCGTGAACCAGCTATTGTGGCGTCTCTCGATGCCATGATGGCCTTTGACACGGTGGAATGGGCATATTTGTGGGCCGTGTTGACCAAGTTCGGCTTTGGCCACGGTTTTGTGAGCTGGGTGAGGTTGCTGTATGAGGGCCCTCTCGCGAGTGTGGTGGTAAATGGCCGGGCGTCGACTCCGTTTCAGCTTGGGAGGGGTACTCGGCAAGGTTGTCCCCTGTCGCCATTGTTGTTTGAGCCGCTGGCTGCGTGGATACGCTGGCACCCGGATATACGGGGACTTAGATGGTCGCCTGAACACGAGGACCGTATCTCGCTCTATGCTGATGACATCCTGTTGTATCTTGCCTCACCCAAGAAATCACTTATAGTGGTCTGTGACGTACTCACATCTTTCGGTAGGAACTCGGGTCTCGTTATCAACTGGAGTAAATCGTATTTATATGTTCTTAGTGGCGAGGTTCCACCGATCCCTCGAACTTGTTCGATCCAGGTTGCTCAGCAGGGCTTCGTGTATCTGGGGATCTTTATCTCCATGGACTCTGCCGTGCGATATGAGAGGAACCTGCTCCCCCCCCTAGCGTGACTGAGGCGGGATGTGGAGGGCTGGCGGAGGCTGCCGCTCTCCCTCGTTGGGCGCGCGGCCCTGTTCAAAATGATGTCTCTTCCCCGGTTCCTCTACGCACTGCAGAATACTTTGGATTGGGTACCGGCCAACTACTTTCGGGAGGTTGAAGGCCTCCAACGAACGTTGCTGTGGGACGGGCGGCCGCGAATAGCTATTGCAAAATTGACGCTTCCATGGTACGACGGGGGTATTGCGCTTCCAGACATCCGACGGTACTATTGGGCCACCCAGCTGAGTGCGATTAATCATGGGTTTTATGGCCCTGCCCTCAGCCCTGGGTAGTCCATGTACAGGTGGTTGCTGCGTGGTGGTAACTATTACAGGGCGTTGTATTCGCGGTCCCTGGACTCGTCCCTCACGGGGCCCACTGGTGTGGCGGTGCGTGTGTGGAAGATGGCAACTGACACGCTGGGCTGGAAGGATAGGCTCACCCTCGCTACCCCGCTGTTTGAATCTGAGAGACTGGGTAGGCTTTGGCACACAAAAGGCTTTGACAAATGGGACTTGATCGGCATCTCCAGGGTCGGAGATGTCCTGATTAAGGGGAGGGTGAAGTCCTTTGAAGAGTTGCAGAAGGAATATGAGCTGGGGCCATCTGAGTTTTTCCGCTATATTCAGGTGCGTCACGCCCTCCGATCAGTCCTCATAGAGGGTGAGAAGGTGCCTGAGTCCTCTCCTTTCGAGGACCGGGTCCTTGATGGCCATATGCCCGAGAGCACGATCTCGCTCATCTATAAGAAACTGATCAACGTCCGGGCTGATATGCTTCTGGGGTTGAGGGACCAGTGGTCTAGGGATGGCCTCGAGTTGGATGACGAGGATTGGCAGTCTGCTGTTTCCTCTCCTAAGGAGGTTGCGATCCCGTCGCGTCTGAGGCTGGTGCAGCTTAAAATACTGCATCGAGTGTATGTGACGGGGCCAAGGCTGGTTCACATGGGATTCTCGGAGGACGGCCTATGCAGGAGGGGATGTGGTATGGTGGGTACTTTCCTGCATATCATTTGGGAATGTGGTGTCATCACGGAATTCTGGAGGAGAGTCCATGCAGTGATGGGGGAGGTGACGGGCATTGCTATGCAGCCGGAAGCGCGGTGTTGTCTCCTGAATGTCTGGGGGCCCACTGATCATAATGCGGCGCAGACCCAATGGGTGACTCTGGGTAATATGGTCGCTAAGAGAGATTGTGGGGATCCGTGGGGCCCCCCACATTGACCGCGTGGAAAGAAAATATGGACTGGAGTATGCTAAGGGAGAAGACGGTATATTGCGCTAGAGGCCGCCCTCGGAAGTGGCACGCCATCTGGGGGCGGTGGAATCAATACAGGGGGGGAATTTGTCTTGCCCCTGATTTGGATCCCCCCGAGGAACAGCTTTCCTCCTAACCTTCTTTCCAGCTCAGTATGGTTAATGGACTTCTTTGGCCTCTGCTGTCCCCCTTCTTCCTCTTTTCACAGTACTGTAAATGGTAGATGATTGGGGTCCCGCCTCCCCTGGGGGGCTATCACCATGGGCATTCAGTGTTCTTGCCTTGCTGGGGGTTGTTGTGTGTTTTGTGTTTTTTTAAAAATGGAACCTTTGCACTCCTCCTTCACTGTACTGTGGATGCGTCTCTGTTCCTCTTTATCGAAGCTGCCGAACCTCCGGGTTGTCGGCTGAATAGCTGTGTCCAGACTTTTGAAAATAAAGGTTTTTTAAAAAAAAAAAAAAAAAGAGAAGAGTCTCACATTGAGGAAGAAGCGTGTTGCCGTCGCAGCCGCTGCCGCAGACGCTGTAGCTGTCGCATTGTACCGCATCGAGAAAAGCACCTCACATCCACGGAGAAGCGTGCCGCCGTCGGAGCAGCAGCCGTCGCATCTCTGAACAAGGGTGTCGCCGCTGTAACTGTCGCATCGAGCGGAAGCGTCTCGCATCGCTGGAGAAGAATGTCGCCGCCAAAGCCTCTGTCGTCGCATCACTGGACAAGGGTGCCGCCGCTATAGCTAACGCATCGAGTCGAGATTTCTCACAACATCGGAGAAGCAAGCCGCATTAGGCAGATCTTCACGTCTTTATTTCTTTGCACCAAACTTTCATTGCATCAACATCGTTGCAACACTTTCATTGCCCTGCGTGTCGCATCTAAAGGTACATTGACTTAAAGTGTTGCATTTAAGAACTAAAGAGAACTAAGCTAAAACTACCATTTAAAGTAACAGTATTGTGGATTTGTGTCGTTTATGGTCTTGTGGTAAATCTATATAAAGAATACTTATTTTTATTAATACTTGTGTGGTGTCCATCTGTTGTGGTGTCACTTGATTACTGTATGTGTTCACAAATGCTTTACACACTGCCTCTGAGATAAGCCTGTCTGCTCGTGCCAAGCTACCAAGGGGGAGAGCAGGGGTTATTTTAGGAGTGTACCCCCTTACCCTGACTAGAGGCAAGGGTCCCTATTTGTCACAAGTGCATACCTGTGCCAACAAGAGACCCCCAAGTCTAACAGTGGGTAAGCCAAATGATTGGTCTACGGATGTACTGATGAATGCATGCATAAGATGGTGGATATGTGAATGGATGGCATGGCCAGTGGAAGAGTGGAAGAGTGGAAGAGTGAAAGACTGATTGATAGATGAAAGAATAAATAGGTAACAGAAAGCAAAGGTGAGATGGTGGATAACAGTGGGTGGAAGGAAGGGTGAAATGATGAATGGATAGATGCTTGGATGTAAAAGACAACAGAGCTCTTTTAGGGTTGGTCTTCCGACTTACCTGGTACCAAGAATTATTTGCATATGGCTAGGTCTAAACTGAAATGGCTTAGGGAGCAAACAAAATGATGAATTCAGGCCCAGATCTCTGTACTGGGGTGAATGCATGTTATTTTTCAGCATTCTGTCCATCAATTGTTCTTTTTACATTTGTCACCCTGCGTGGGACGGGTATGCCCAGACGTGGGTCCCACGCTCTTTATGCTACTGGAGTCAAGCTAGCCAGGCTGACGAGTGGTGATACACCGAAAACATGCTTGTTTCCAGTCCAGGGAAGACCTGACCTGGCAGTTCGGGCTGGACTGTTCCCATGAGGAACAGGGTCAAGACTGATTTGCATATGGCTGGGTCTAAACTGGAATGGCATGGAGGCATGGATAGCAAAAAAACGATGGATTTTGGCCCATATCTCTGTACTGGAGTGAATGCATAACATTGTTCAGTATTCTGTCCATCAATTGTTTTTTTTGTATTTTTCCCCCGTGTGGCACAGGTATGCCCAGACCTGGGTCCCGTGCTCTCCATGCCACTGGAGTAAAGCTAGCCTGGCTGATGAGGGGCAATGTCCCAAAACTGGTCCTACGATGCTTGTTTTCAGTCAAGGGAGGACCTGGCCTGGCAGTTCAGGCTCGATGGTTCCCATGTGGAAAAGGGTGAAGACTGATTTATATATGGCTGGGACTATACTGGTATGGCATTCGGAGCAAAAAAACTATGGATTTGGGCCCAGATCTCTGTAGTGGGGTGAATGCATGACATTGTTCAGCATTCTGTCCATCAATTGTTCTTTTTGCATTTGTCACCTGAGTGGAACGGGTAAGCCCCGACGTGGGTCCCATGCTTTCATGTTCCTGGAGTCAAGCTAGCCTGGCTGACGAGGGGTGATACCCTGAAACCGGTCCTAGGATGCTTGTTTCCAGTCCAGGTTAGACCTGACTTAACAGTTCGGGCTGGACTGTTCCCATGAGGAACAGGGTCAGGACTATTTTGCATATGGCTGGGTCTAAACTGGAATGGCATGGGGAGCAAAAAAACGATGGATTTAGGCCAGGATATCTGTACTGGGGTTAATACATGACATTGTTCAGCATTCTGTACTTCAATTGTTCTTTTTGCATTTGTCAGCCAGAGTGGGATGGGTATGCCGAGACGTGGGTCCAGTGCTCTCCATGCTGCTAGAGTCAAGCTAGCCTGGCTGATGAGGGGTGATACCCTGAAATCGGTCCTAGGATGCTTGTCTTGAGTCCAAGGAGGACCTGGTTTGGCAGTTCGGGCTGATCTATTCCCAACAGGGTCAAGACCGATTTGTATATGGCTAGGACTAAACTGGTATGCATGGGGAGCAAAAAAACAACATTGTTCAGCATTCTGTCCATCAATTTTTCTTTTTGGATTTGTCATCCCGAGTGGGACGGGCATGCTCATACATGGGTTCTGTACTCACTGTGCCAATGGAGTCAAGCTAGCCTGGCTGATGACGGGTGACACCCCGAAACTAGTCCTTGGATGCTTGTTTCCAGTCCAGGGAAGACCTGGCTTAACAGTTCGGGCTGGACTGTTCCCATAAGGAACAGGGTCAGGATTATTTAGCATATGGCTGGATCTAAACTGGAATGGCATGGGGAGCAACAAAACGATGGATTTAGGCCAGGATATCCATACTGGGGTTAATACATGACATTGTTCAGCATTCTGAACTTCAATTGTTCTTTTTGCATTTGTCAGCCAGAGTGGGACGGGTATGCCCAAGCATGGGTCCAGTGCTCTCCATGCTGCTAGAGTCAAGCTAGCCTGGCTGATGAGGGGTGGTACCCTGAAACCAGTCCTAGGATGCTTGTCTTGAGTCCAAGGAGGACCTGGCTTGGCAGTTCGGGCTGATCTATTCCCAACAGGGTCAAGACTGATTTGTATATGGCTAGGACTAAACTGGCATGCATGGGGAGCAAAATACGAACATTGTTCAGCATTCTGTCCATCAAACGTTCTTTTTGCATTTGTCACCTCGAGTGGGACGGGTATGCCCAAAAGTGGATGCAATGCTCTCCATGTCTCTGGAGTCAACCTAGCCTGGTTGATGAGGGGGGATATCCCGAAACCATTCCCTGGATGCTTGTTTCCAGTCCAGGGATGACCTGGCCTGGCAGTTCGGACTGGATTTTCCCCATGTGAAACAGGGTGAAAACTGATTTGCATATGGCTGGGTCTAAACTGGAATGGCATGTGGAGCAAAAAAACAATGGATTTAGGCCCAGATCTCTGTACTGGAGTGAATGCATAGCATTGTTCAGTATTCTGTTCATCAATTATTTTTTTGGATTTGTCCCCCGTGTGGAACAGGTATGCCCAGACGTGGGTCCCGTGCTCTGCATGCCACTGGAGTCAAGCTAGCCTGGCTGATGAGGGGTGATACCACAAAACCGGTCCTAGAATGTTTTTTTTCAGTCCAGGGAGGACCTGGCATGGCAGTTCGGGCTTAACAGTTCCCATGTGAAACGGGGTGAAGACTGATTTGCATATGGCTGGGTCTATACTGGTATGGCATTTAGAGCAAAAAAATGATTGATTTGGCCCCAGATCTCTGAACTGGGCTGAATGCATGATACTGTTCAGCATTCTGTCCATCCATTGTGGTTTTTGCATTTATTACCCCGAGTGGGACAAGTATGCCCAAAAGTGGGTCCCGTGCTCTCCATGTCACAGGAGTCAAGCTAGCCTGGCTGATGAGGGGGATACCCCAAAACCGGTCCTAAGATACTTGTTTCCAATGCAGGGAGGACCTTTCCTGGCAGTTCGGGCAGGACTGTTCCCATGTGGAACAGGGTCAAGACTGATTTGCTTATGGCTGGGTCTAAACTGGAATGGCATAGGGAGCAAAAAACAATTTATTTAGGCCCAGATCTCTGTACTGGTGTGAATGCATGACATTGTTCATCATTCTGTCCATCAATTGTTCTTTTTGCATTTGTCACCCGAGTGGGTCGGGTGTGCCCAGGCTTGGGTCCCGTGCTCTCCATGCCACTGGATTCAAGCTAGCCTGGCTGATGAGGGGCAATATCCCAAAACCGGTCCTAGGATGCTTGTTTGCAGTACAGGGAGGACCGGGCCTGGCAGCTCAAGCTGAACTGTTCCCATGTGGAACAGGGTCAAGACTGATTTGTATATGGCTGCGTCTATACTGGTATGGCGTTCGGAGCAAAAAAACTATGGATTTGGACACAGCTCTCGTTACTGGGGTATATGCATGATATTGTTCAGCATTCTGTTCATCAAATGCTCTTTTTGCATTTGTCACCTCGAGTGGGACGGGTATGCCCAAAAGTGGGTCTCGTGCTCTCCATGCCACTGGAGTCAAGCTAGCCTGGCTGATGAGGGGTGATACCACAAAACCGGTCCTAGAATGTTTGTTTTCAGTCCAGGGAGGACCTGGCATGGCAGTTCGGGCGTAACAGTTCCCATGTGAAACGGGGTGAAGACTGATTTGCATATGGCTGGGTCTATACTGGTATGGCATTCAGAGCAAAAAAATTATTGATTTGGCCCCAGATCTCTGAACTGGGCTGAATGCATGATACTGTTCAGCATTCTGTCCATCAATTGTGGTTTTTGCATTTATTACCCCGAGTGGGACAAGTATGCCCAAAAGTGGGTCCCGTGCTCTCCATGTCACAGGAGTCAAGCTAGCCTGGCTGATGAGGGGGATACCCCAAAACGGTCCTAAGATACTTGTTTCCAATGCAGGGAGGACCTTTCCTGGCAGTTCGGGCAGGACTGTTCCCATGTGGAACAGAGTCAAGACTGATTTGCTTATGGCTGGGTCTAAACTGGAATGGCATAGGGAGCAAAAAACGATTTATTTAGGCCCAGATCTCTGTACTGGTGTGAATGCATGACATTGTTCATCATTCTGTCCATCAATTGTTCTTTTTGCATTTGTCACCCGAGGGGGTCGGGTGTGCCCAGGCTTGGGTCCCGTGCTCTCCATGCCACTGGATTCAAGCTAGCCTGGCTGATGAGGGGCAATATCCCAAAACCGGTCCTAGGATGCTTGTTTGCAGTACAGGGAGGACCGGGCCTGGCAGCTCAAGCTGAACTGTTCCCATGTGGAACAGGGTCAAGACTGATTTGTATATGGCTGCGTCTATACTGGTATGGCGTTCGGAGCAAAAAAACTATGGATTTGGACACAGCTCTCTTTACTGGGGTATATGCATGATATTGTTCAGCATTCTGTTCATCAAATGCTCTTTTTGCATTTGTCACCTCAAGTTGGACGGGTATGCCCAAAAGTGGGTCTCGTGCTCTCCATGCCACTGGAGTCAAGCTAGCCTGGCTGATGAGGGGGGATACCCCGAAACCGGTCCTAGCATTCTTGTTTCCAGTGCGAGGAGGACCTGCCATGGCAGATCGGGCAGGATTGTTCCTATGTGGAACAGGGTCTTAACTGATTTGCATATTTCTGGGTCTAAACTGGAATGGCATAGGGAGCAAAAAATGATGTATTTAGGCCCAGATCTCTGTACTGGGGTGAATTCATGACAATGTTCAGCATTCTATTCATCAATTGTTCTTTTTGCATTTGTCAACCGAGTGGGATGGGTATGCCCAGACTAGGGTCCCGTGCTCTCCATGTCACTGGAGTCAAGTTAGCCTGGCTGATGAGGGGCAATACCCCAAAACCAGTCCTAGGATGCTTGTTTCCAGTCCAGGTAGGACCTGGCCTGGCAGTTCAGGCTGGACTGTTCCCATGTGGAACAGGGTCAAGACTGATTCGCATGTGACTGGGTCTAAACTGGAATGACATTTGGAGCAAAAACACGATGGATTCAGGTCCAGATATCTGTACTCGGGTGAATGCATAAAATTGTTCAGCATTCTGTCCATCAATTTTTCTTTTTGCATTTGTCACCCCGAGTGGGACGGGCATGCTCAGACATGGGTTCTGTATTCTCCGTGCCAATGGAGTCAATCTAGCTTGGCTGATGACGGCTGATACCCCGAAACTAGTCCTAGGATGCTTGTTTTAAGTCCAGGGAGGACCTTGCCCTGCAGTTCAGGCTGGACTGTTCTAATGTGGAACAGGGTCAAGACTGATTAGCATATGGCTGGGTCTAAACCGGAATGGCATAGGAAGCAAAAAATACAATGGATTTAGACCCAGATCTCTGTACTGGGGAGAATGCATGATATTGTTCAGCATTTCGTCCATCAGTTGTTCTTTTTGCATTTGCCTGGTACCATCAGAGTATTAGTTCAAAGTGGAGGGATTTTAATGTTCTCTCTACTCAGTTGCGAGGAGCCAAATCATCACCTTCTTGCAGAACTCAAGTTCAGAAAAGTAGGCTCTGCTGTGTACTGGAAAGTAGTTTCCAAGCTTTAGGAGGGACTTATGAGAAATCTTGACCCTCCTATTCTGTTTTTGAGTGTGCGTGGGATGTTTGTAAGTAGGAGCCTGCATTAGATTAGGTATCTGGCTATTTGGTGGCAGGAGATGCGATTGTTCAGGTAGTGTGGGCCTGTGTTGTGTTGCTCTTTGAATGTGTTAGTCAGGAATTTAGCACACGTGTATTGGGAGCCATTGGAACTCTCTTAGATGTGGTGTAATGTGAGTCCGGTATGGAAGGTTGAGAATGAGTATGGCTCCCACGTTCTGGATGGTTCATAATCTTCTAGTGAATTGTTTGGCGATTCTGGCATAAAGAGCGTTTCCAGAGTCCAGCCTGCGGAAGACAAGGGACAGGGCAACAGTTTTCTAGTGTTGCCCAGTATTCATTTGAAAATCTTTCTCAATATCCATAGCGTGAGGAAGCAGGAAGTTGTAACGGTGTTGAGTGTCCATTTCCACCTGCCTTTGAAAATTTACTTTTTTGTTTTGCCTGTAGCTTTTTACCTCATCAACAGATAAGTACCAAATGTGGCAGACTCTTGCTGTAGTCAGTTCGGGTCTGGCATACCAACCTACAGGCAGTGCAGTTTAGGAGGGGGAAAGTTAGGGTGGTGCTTCTCATTTTAGCTTCCCTGGAAAATTTTGCTCATGCCTACAGTCCAAATTGCTGAATGGCTTTACTCCAAACTTGGCATAAATGAATTTAGACCTTTACTCTGAATGGGTGCTTTTGTTGGTTTGATTTAAATCCCATCAGTAGTTTTTGAGAAGTAAATGTTTAAAATGTTGCTGTATGGGCTTTAGAGGCTTACCACTTTTGTATATGTGCTCCATTTAAAAAGCATGAATAATGATGTGTTTCTTCTTTCAATGACATTTTGATTTTTTTGACAAAACTGATTTACTGGAGGAGGGCTCTGAAAAAGTTTTTTCCGCCATCCTGAAAATCAAGAATCAGTTCCAATTTGCAATTTTTGTACAGTGGAAAACATTTTTCCATAGTCATAGAGGACTACCCACAGGTATGTGAACCCAGGGGATTGCTGAGGGGGAACCAGAGGTGTGGAAAACCCAAGTACCAGGCCAGTTAAAAGCATAGGTACCATTGTTCTATTTGTAGATTTAAAAAAAGCAATAACAATCTCACAAACTGCAAATTTGGTGCCAGGTTCGACTGCCATTTTGTGAATGATTCGTAAATTAATGAGAATTTGTGACTTTTGCACAATGAACAAAAAATTCTCTGGCTAGGGGAGACATTATGAGTGTCTAATCGCAGGGCAGGGCACAGATGGTAGTGACCAAGAAGTGTGGAAACAGCAAGTAGTGTGTTTGAAATTTTGGCTGGAAGCAAGACCCTTCACTCAACCAGTTCTTAATTTGAGCCTGAGATTGCTGGTGGGGGCCACCAGCAATTATTTTTGGGGACCAGCACTTCTTTTTCCACAGCAGATATTTATCGAGAACAAAAGAGAAAAAAAACACACACAGATCAGGAATAAGAAAAAGACAGCAAACTATCAAAGAACAAAATGGTGGGTGACACAAGTTATGGTGTGCCTTGTTTGCGAGAATAGTCACAATTAGAGAATTTTGGTGGTTTTCTGTGTTTGAGCTAGAAATGTAACTCATTTTTAGCACTGTTATTCACAATTCATTTATTGTACGTATGCAGATGTGCAGAGTTTATTATGCTATTTATTACCTTTATTGAGTGTAGCACTACTACATAGCCACCTTCACTGCTCCAATGATGGGGTATGGATGAGACCATGTAGTTTCCTGTAGTGTTATACAACAATGTACACAAGGTCTGTCTGCTCCTCTGTGAAGTTCTTCTTCCTCTTGAATGAGGTGGGCTAGTGTGTGGTAATCACAAAGTCACACAGTTCAAGGAGAAGATGGCAGAGCCTAGATCGTGGGCTCTACTTATGTGCTCCTGGGTGTAATGGTTATCAAATGTGTGATGTAGGTCATCTGAAGGATGTTTCCCTATTCTTTTCTACTCTGAGTTTTTCATGTAAGCAGAGATTTCTGCCTCTGCTGAATAAGAATCGGGGCCATATTCACAAGGAACTATCGCTGAGTCACCGGCACTTTATTGCAGCCAAAGTTGCGATGCATTTATCGACCCATCACAGGCTGGTGTTAACAGCCCACAGCACCAGTTTACCTGCGATAGCAGTCGCAAAAAACATTGCCACGGATGACCCCTGCAACTATCGCTAATGAGATGCAGAGTAGGCGTTCCCATGCAAAAAGCCACGACAACACAACTCCACAACATTCACAACGACCAGACAGAACTGCGATAAGAACACAAAACCGGTGATAAGGCGCGTTAGAAGCAGGAAAATAACACCTGCTCTGACCTGGTGCTAAGTCGGACCGCAGCCTGCGCCACAAAAGGGAGACCAGCCCACGGCCACGTCTGAAGAACAACAGGTGCACCCCGGCAACTGAACATGCAGTCCAGAGGGCCGAAAGGGAAACAACACCCGTAGCCACCACCCGCAGGACCCCCCCTCCCCACCCCCAACCAAAGACATGCCACATCAGCTACACCCAATCACATACAAAATTATCTACATGATGTCGCAGAATCACAACTGGAGACATGCATGTGTCGTCACAAAAATGAGCATCAAACATTCATTTACGAAGCAACAAATCAAACTTTATTAAAATGAACACAGAAATGAAATAAAGACACATTGCAGCTCCCCTCGGGCCAATCCGTAGGTCACAACCTGCAAGACAAAAATCATGATGAGAAGGTGTGTCCTGCGCACATCAGAGGACAGACAGAGAGCGAAGGAGAGAGAGAGGAAGAGAGGGAGAGAGAAGAGGAAGAGAGTGGGAGAGAGCGAGAGAGAGAGGAACAGAGGGAGAGAGAGAGAGAGAAGAAAAAGATAGTGAGAGAGAGAGAGGAAGAGAGAGTGAGAGAGAGAGAGAAGAAGAAGAGAGTGGGAGAGAGAGAGAGAGAGGAAGAGAGGGAGAGAGAGAAGAAGAAGAAGAGAGTGGGAGAGAGAGAAAGAGGAAGAGAGGGAGAGAGAGAGAGAAGAAGAAGAGAGTGGGAGAGAGAGAGAGGAAGAGAGGGAGAGATAGGGAGAAGAAGAAGAGAGTGGGAGAGAGAGAGAGATGAAGAGAGGGAGAGAGAGAGAGAAGAAGAAGAGAGTGGGAGAGAGAGAGAGAGAGAGAGGCCACACTGCTCACCTGCTGCTAATGGTGTGTTTCCAACCACTTGCCGGCATGCATTGCAGTCCATTAGGTCACACATCTGAAACAGAGCCGTCATCTGAAACAGATTCCAGATACATAAAAGCTGATTGGTCGCACACTGCTACACCTACCAAGCGTGTTCCCCCAATGAAAAAGTGGTCCCTGAGGTCAGCGTCGGCGAGTACGCCTATGCCCGAGTCATGAGTGCGAGTATGCGTGGCGTGTGCCATCCCTGGACACGTGTTTCGAGGTTGTTGCCTCTCGTCAGCAGGGAGTAGGAAAAGTGTATGGGGTTGCTGTGTAAGCTGCTAAAATCAATAACAGGTAAATACCTCTCGTAGCGCGCAGGGCGTACACCATGAGCCCGTCGGCCCCACCGGCTCAAGGGAGCCTGAATATAAAGTAAAAGCTGATTGGTCGCACACTGCTACACCTACCAAGCGTGTTCCCCCAATGAAAAAGTGGTCCCTGAGGTCAGCGTCGGCGAGTACGCCTATGCCCGAGTCATGAGTGCGAGTATGCGTGGCGTGTGCCATCCCTGGACACGTGTTTCGAGGTTGTTGCCTCTCGTCAGCAGGGAGTAGGAAAAGTGTATGGGGTTGCTGTGTAAGCTGCTAAAATCAATAACAGGTAAATACCTCTCGTAGCGCGCAGGGCGTACACCATGAGCCCGTCGGCCCCACCGGCTCAAGGGAGCCTGAATATAAAGTAAAAGCTGATTGGTCGCACACTGCTACACCTACCAAGCGTGTTCCCCCAATGAAAAAGTGGTCCCTGAGGTCAGCGTCGGCGAGTACGCCTATGCCCGAGTCATGAGTGCGAGTATGCGTGGCGTGTGCCATCCCTGGACACGTGTTTCGAGGTTGTTGCCTCTCGTCAGCAGGGAGTAGGAAAAGTGTATGGGGTTGCTGTGTAAGCTGCTAAAATCAATAACAGGTAAATACCTCTCGTAGCGCGCAGGGCGTACACCATGAGCCCGTCGGCCCCACCGGCTCAAGGGAGCCTGAATATAAAGTAAAAGCTGATTGGTCGCACACTGCTACACCTACCAAGCGTGTTCCCCCAATGAAAAAGTGGTCCCTGAGGTCAGCGTCGGCGAGTACGCCTATGCCCGAGTCATGAGTGCGAGTATGCGTGGCGTGTGCCATCCCTGGACACGTGTTTCGAGGTTGTTGCCTCTCGTCAGCAGGGAGTAGGAAAAGTGTATGGGGTTGCTGTGTAAGCTGCTAAAATCAATAACAGGTAAATACCTCTCGTAGCGCGCAGGGCGTACACCATGAGCCCGTCGGCCCCACCGGCTCAAGGGAGCCTGAATATAAAGTAAAAGCTGATTGGTCGCACACTGCTACACCTACCAAGCGTGTTCCCCCAATGAAAAAGTGGTCCCTGAGGTCAGCGTCGGCGAGTACGCCTATGCCCGAGTCATGAGTGCGAGTATGCGTGGCGTGTGCCATCCCTGGACACGTGTTTCGAGGTTGTTGCCTCTCGTCAGCAGGGAGTAGGAAAAGTGTATGGGGTTGCTGTGTAAGCTGCTAAAATCAATAACAGGTAAATACCTCTCGTAGCGCGCAGGGCGTACACCATGAGCCCGTCGGCCCCACCGGCTCAAGGGAGCCTGAGTATAAAGTAAAAGCTGATTGGTCGCACACTGCTACACCTACCAAGCGTGTTCCCCCAATGAAAAAGTGGTCCCTGAGGTCAGTGTCGGCGAGTACGCCTATGCCCTAGTCATGAGTGCGAGTATGCGTGGCGTGTGCCATCCCTGGACACGTGTTTCGAGGTTGTTGCCTCTCGTCAGCAGGGAGTAGGAAAAGTGTATGGGGTTGCTGTGTAAGCTGCTAAAATCAATAACAGGTAAATTCCTCTCGTAGCGCGCAGGGCGTACACCATGAGCCCGTCGGCCCCACCGGCTCAAGGGAGCCTGAATATAAAGTAAAAGCTGATTGGTCGCACACTGCTACACCTACCAAGCGTGTTCCCCCAATGAAAAAGTGGTCCCTGAGGTCAGCGTCGGCGAGTACGCCTATGCCCGAGTCATGAGTGCGAGTATGCGTGGCGTGTGCCATCCCTGGACACGTGTTTCGAGGTTGTTGCCTCTCGTCAGCAGGGAGTAGGAAAAGTGTATGGGGTTGCTGTGTAAGCTGCTAAAATCAATAACAGGTAAATACCTCTCGTAGCGCGCAGGGCGTACACCATGAGCCCGTCGGCCCCACCGGCTCAAGGGAGCCTGAATATAAAGTAAAAGCTGATTGGTCGCACACTGCTACACCTACCAAGCGTGTTCCCCCAATGAAAAAGTGGTCCCTGAGGTCAACGTCGGCGAGTACGCCTATGCCCGAGTCATGAGTGCGAGTATGCGTGGCGTGTGCCATCCCTGGACACGTGTTTCGAGGTTGTTGCCTCTCGTCAGCAGGGAGTAGGAAAAGTGTATGGGGTTGCTGTGTAAGCTGCTAAAATCAATAACAGGTAAATACCTCTCGTAGCGCGCAGGGCGTACACCATGAGCCCGTCGGCCCCACCGGCTCAAGGGAGCCTGAATATAAAGTAAAAGCTGATTGGTCGCACACTGCTACACCTACCAAGCGTGTTCCCCCAATGAAAAAGTGGTCCCTGAGGTCAGCGTCGGCGAGTACGCCTATGCCCGAGTCATGAGTGCGAGTATGCGTGGCGTGTGCCATCCCTGGACACGTGTTTCGAGGTTGTTGCCTCTCGTCAGCAGGGAGTAGGAAAAGTGTATGGGGCTGCTGTGTAAGCTGCTAAAATCAATAACAGGTAAATACCTCTCGTAGCGCGCAGGGCGTACACCATGAGCCCGTCGGCCCCACCGGCTCAAGGGAGCCTGAATATAAAGTAAAAGCTGATTGGTCGCACACTGCTACACCTACCAAGCGTGTTCCCCCAATGAAAAAGTGGTCCCTGAGGTCAGCGTCGGCGAGTACGCCTATGCCCGAGTCATGAGTGCGAGTATGCGTGGCGTGTGCCATCCCTGGACACGTGTTTCGAGGTTGTTGCCTCTCGTCAGCAGGGAGTAGGAAAAGTGTATGGGGTTGCTGTGTAAGCTGCTAAAATCAATAACAGGTAAATACCTCTCGTAGCGCGCAGGGCGTACACCATGAGCCCGTCGGCCCCACCGGCTCAAGGGAGCCTGAATATAAAGTAAAAGCTGATTGGTCGCACACTGCTACACCTACCAAGCGTGTTCCCCCAATGAAAAAGTGGTCCCTGAGGTCAGCGTCGGCGAGTACGCCTATGCCCGAGTCATGAGTGCGAGTATGCGTGGCGTGTGCCATCCCTGGACACGTGTTTCGAGGTTGTTGCCTCTCGTCAGCAGGGAGTAGGAAAAGTGTATGGGGTTGCTGTGTAAGCTGCTAAAATCAATAACAGGTAAATACCTCTCGTAGCGCGCAGGGCGTACACCATGAGCCCGTCGGCCCCACCGGCTCAAGGGAGCCTGAATATAAAGTAAAAGCTGATTGGTCGCACACTGCTACACCTACCAAGCGTGTTCCCCCAATGAAAAAGTGGTCCCTGAGGTCAGCGTCGGCGAGTACGCCTATGCCCGAGTCATGAGTGCGAGTATGCGTGGCGTGTGCCATCCCTGGACACGTGTTTCGAGGTTGTTGCCTCTCGTCAGCAGGGAGTAGGAAAAGTGTATGGGGTTGCTGTGTAAGCTGCTAAAATCAATAACAGGTAAATACCTCTCGTAGCGCGCAGGGCGTACACCATGAGCCCGTCGGCCCCACCGGCTCAAGGGAGCCTGAATATAAAGTAAAAGCTGATTGGTCGCACACTGCTACACCTACCAAGCGTGTTCCCCCAATGAAAAAGTGGTCCCTGAGGTCAGCGTCGGCGAGTACGCCTATGCCCGAGTCATGAGTGCGAGTATGCGTGGCGTGTGCCATCCCTGGACAAGTGTTTCGAGGTTGTTGCCTCTCGTCAGCAGGGAGTAGGAAAAGTGTATGGGGTTGCTGTGTAAGCTGCTAAAATCAATAACAGGTAAATACCTCTCGTAGCGCGCAGGGCGTACACCATGAGCCCGTCGGCCCCACCGGCTCAAGGGAGCCTGAATATAAAGTAAAAGCTGATTGGTCGCACACTGCTACACCTACCAAGCGTGTTCCCCCAATGAAAAAGTGGTCCCTGAGGTCAGCGTCGGCGAGTACGCCTATGCCCGAGTCATGAGTGCGAGTATGCGTGGCGTGTGCCATCCCTGGACACGTGTTTCGAGGTTGTTGCCTCTCGTCAGCAGGGAGTAGGAAAAGTGTATGGGGTTGCTGTGTAAGCTGCTAAAATCAATAACAGGTAAATACCTCTCGTAGCGCGCAGGGCGTACACCATGAGCCCGTCGGCCCCACCGGCTCAAGGGAGCCTGAATATAAAGTAAAAGCTGATTGGTCGCACACTGCTACACCTACCAAGCGTGTTCCCCCAATGAAAAAGTGGTCCCTGAGGTCAGCGTCGGCGAGTACGCCTATGCCCGAGTCATGAGTGCGAGTATGCGTGGCGTGTGCCATCCCTGGACACGTGTTTCGAGGTTGTTGCCTCTCGTCAGCAGGGAGTAGGAAAAGTGTATGGGGTTGCTGTGTAAGCTGCTAAAATCAATAACAGGTAAATACCTCTCGTAGCGCGCAGGGCGTACACCATGAGCCCGTCGGCCCCACCGGCTCAAGGGAGCCTGAATATAAAGTAAAAGCTGATTGGTCGCACACTGCTACACCTACCAAGCGTGTTCCCCCAATGAAAAAGTGGTCCCTGAGGTCAGCGTCGGCGAGTACGCCTATGCCCGAGTCATGAGTGCGAGTATGTGTGGCGTGTGCCATCCCTGGACACGTGTTTCGAGGTTGTTGCCTCTCGTCAGCAGGGAGTAGGAAAAGTGTATGGGGTTGCTGTGTAAGCTGCTAAAATCAATAACAGGTAAATACCTCTCGTAGCGCGCAGGGCGTACACCATGAGCCCGTCGGCCCCACCGGCTCAAGGGAGCCTGAATATAAAGTAAAAGCTGATTGGTCGCACACTGCTACACCTACCAAGCGTGTTCCCCCAATGAAAAAGTGGTCCCTGAGGTCAGCGTCGGCGAGTACGCCTATGCCCGAGTCATGAGTGCGAGTATGCGTGGCGTGTGCCATCCCTGGACACGTGTTTCGAGGTTGTTGCCTCTCGTCAGCAGGGAGTAGGAAAAGTGTATGGGGTTGCTGTGTAAGCTGCTAAAATCAATAACAGGTAAATACCTCTCGTAGCGCGCAGGGCGTACACCATGAGCCCGTCGGCCCCACCGGCTCAAGGGAGCCTGAATATAAAGTAAAAGCTGATTGGTCGCACACTGCTACACCTACCAAGCGTGTTCCCCCAATGAAAAAGTGGTCCCTGAGGTCAGCGTCGGCGAGTACGCCTATGCCCGAGTCATGAGTGCGAGTATGCGTGGCGTGTGCCATCCCTGGACACGTGTTTCGAGGTTGTTGCCTCTCGTCAGCAGGGAGTAGGAAAAGTGTATGGGGTTGCTGTGTAAGCTGCTAAAATCAATAACAGGTAAATACCTCTCGTAGCGCGCAGGGCGTACACCATGAGCCCGTCGGCCCCACCGGCTCAAGGGAGCCTGAATATAAAGTAAAAGCTGATTGGTCGCACACTGCTACACCTACCAAGCGTGTTCCCCCAATGAAAAAGTGGTCCCTGAGGTCAGCGTCGGCGAGTACGCCTATGCCCGAGTCATGAGTGCGAGTATGCGTGGCGTGTGCCATCCCTGGACACGTGTTTCGAGGTTGTTGCCTCTCGTCAGCAGGGAGTAGGAAAAGTGTATGGGGTTGCTGTGTAAGCTGCTAAAATCAATAACAGGTAAATACCTCTCGTAGCGCGCAGGGCGTACACCATGAGCCCGTCGGCCCCACCGGCTCAAGGGAGCCTGAATATAAAGTAAAAGCTGATTGGTCGCACACTGCTACACCTACCAAGCGTGTTCCCCCAATGAAAAAGTGGTCCCTGAGGTCAGCGTCGGCGAGTACGCCTATGCCCGAGTCATGAGTGCGAGTATGCGTGGCGTGTGCCATCCCTGGACACGTGTTTCGAGGTTGTTGCCTCTCGTCAGCAGGGAGTAGGAAAAGTGTATGGGGTTGCTGTGTAAGCTGCTAAAATCAATAACAGGTAAATACCTCTCGTAGCGCGCAGGGCGTACACCATGAGCCCGTCGGCCCCACCGGCTCAAGGGAGCCTGAATATAAAGTAAAAGCTGATTGGTCGCACACTGCTACACCTACCAAGCGTGTTCCCCCAATGAAAAAGTGGTCCCTGAGGTCAGCGTCGGCGAGTACGCCTATGCCCGAGTCATGAGTGCGAGTATGCGTGGCGTGTGCCATCCCTGGACACGTGTTTCGAGGTTGTTGCCTCTCGTCAGCAGGGAGTAGGAAAAGTGTATGGGGTTGCTGTGTAAGCTGCTAAAATCAATAACAGGTAAATACCTCTCGTAGCGCGCAGGGCGTACACCATGAGCCCGTCGGCCCCACCGGCTCAAGGGAGCCTGAATATAAAGTAAAAGCTGATTGGTCGCACACTGCTACACCTACCAAGCGTGTTCCCCCAATGAAAAAGTGGTCCCTGAGGTCAGCGTCGGCGAGTACGCCTATGCCCGAGTCATGAGTGCGAGTATGCGTGGCGTGTGCCATCCCTGGACACGTGTTTCGAGGTTGTTGCCTCTCGTCAGCAGGGAGTAGGAAAAGTGTATGGGGTTGCTGTGTAAGCTGCTAAATTCAATAACAGGTAAATACCTCTCGTAGCGCGCAGGGCGTACACCATGAGCCCGTACTCGCCGACGCTGACCTCAGGGACCACTTTTTCATTGGGGGAACACGCTTGGTAGGTGTAGCAGTGTGCGACCAATCAGCTTTTACTTTATATTCAGGCTCCCTTGAGCCGGTGGGGCCGACGGGCTCATGGTGTACGCCCTGCGCGCTACGAGAGGTATTTACCTGTTATTGATTTTAGCAGCTTACACAGCAACCCCATACACTTTTCCTACTCCCTGCTGACGAGAGGCAACAACCTCGAAACACGTGTCCAGGGATGGCACACGCCACGCATACTCGCACTCATGACTCGGGCATAGGCGTACTCGCCGACGCTGACCTCAGGGACCACTTTTTCATTGGGGGAACACGCTTGGTAGGTGTAGCAGTGTGCGACCAATCAGCTTTTACTTTATATTCAGGCTCCCTTGAGCCGGTGGGGCCGACGGGCTCATGGTGTACGCCCTGCGCGCTACGAGAGGTATTTACCTGTTATTGATTTTAGCAGCTTACACAGCAACCCCATACACTTTTCCTACTCCCTGCTGACGAGAGGCAACAACCTCGAAACACGTGTCCAGGGATGGCACACGCCACGCATACTCGCACTCATGACTCGGGCATAGGCGTACTCGCCGACGCTGACCTCAGGGACCACTTTTTCATTGGGGGAACACGCTTGGTAGGTGTAGCAGTGTGCGACCAATCAGCTTTTACTTTATATTCAGGCTCCCTTGAGCCGGTGGGGCCGACGGGCTCATGGTGTACGCCCTGCGCGCTACGAGAGGTATTTACCTGTTATTGATTTTAGCAGCTTACACAGCAACCCCATACACTTTTCCTACTCCCTGCTGACGAGAGGCAACAACCTCGAAACACGTGTCCAGGGATGGCACACGCCACGCATACTCGCACTCATGACTCGGGCATAGGCGTACTCGCCGACGCTGACCTCAGGGACCACTTTTTCATTGGGGGAACACGCTTGGTAGGTGTAGCAGTGTGCGACCAATCAGCTTTTACTTTATATTCAGGCTCCCTTGAGCCGGTGGGGCCGACGGGCTCATGGTGTACGCCCTGCGCGCTACGAGAGGTATTTACCTGTTATTGATTTTAGCAGCTTACACAGCAACCCCATACACTTTTCCTACTCCCTGCTGACGAGAGGCAACAACCTCGAAACACGTGTCCAGGGATGGCACACGCCACGCATACTCGCACTCATGACTCGGGCATAGGCGTACTCGCCGACGCTGACCTCAGGGACCACTTTTTCATTGGGGGAACACGCTTGGTAGGTGTAGCAGTGTGCGACCAATCAGCTTTTACTTTATATTCAGGCTCCCTTGAGCCGGTGGGGCCGACGGGCTCATGGTGTACGCCCTGCGCGCTACGAGAGGTATTTACCTGTTATTGATTTTAGCAGCTTACACAGCAACCCCATACACTTTTCCTACTCCCTGCTGACGAGAGGCAACAACCTCGAAACACGTGTCCAGGGATGGCACACGCCACGCATACTCGCACTCATGACTCGGGCATAGGCGTACTCGCCGACGCTGACCTCAGGGACCACTTTTTCATTGGGGGAACACGCTTGGTAGGTGTAGCAGTGTGCGACCAATCAGCTTTTACTTTATATTCAGGCTCCCTTGAGCCGGTGGGGCCGACGGGCTCATGGTGTACGCCCTGCGCGCTACGAGAGGTATTTACCTGTTATTGATTTTAGCAGCTTACACAGCAACCCCATACACTTTTCCTACTCCCTGCTGACGAGAGGCAACAACCTCGAAACACCAGGGATGGCACACGCCACGCATACTCGCACTCATGACTCGGGCATAGGCGTACTCGCCGACGCTGACCTCAGGGACCACTTTTTCATTGGGGGAACACGCTTGGTAGGTGTAGCAGTGTGCGACCAATCAGCTTTTACTTTATATTCAGGCTCCCTTGAGCCGGTGGGGCCGACGGGCTCATGGTGTACGCCCTGCGCGCTACGAGAGGTATTTACCTGTTATTGATTTTAGCAGCTTACACAGCAACCCCATACACTTTTCCTACTCCCTGCTGACGAGAGGCAACAACCTCGAAACACATGTCCAGGGATGGCACACGCCACGCATACTCGCACTCATGACTCGGGCATAGGCGTACTCGCCGACGCTGACCTCAGGGACCACTTTTTCATTGGGGGAACACGCTTGGTAGGTGTAGCAGTGTGCGACCAATCAGCTTTTACTTTATATTCAGGCTCCCTTGAGCCGGTGGGGCCGACGGGCTCATGGTGTACGCCCTGCGCGCTACGAGAGGTATTTACCTGTTATTGATTTTAGCAGCTTACACAGCAACCCCATACACTTTTCCTACTCCCTGCTGACGAGAGGCAACAACCTCGAAACACGTGTCCAGGGATGGCACACGCCACGCATACTCGCACTCATGACTCGGGCATAGGCGTACTCGCCGACGCTGACCTCAGGGACCACTTTTTCATTGGGGGAACACGCTTGGTAGGTGTAGCAGTGTGCGACCAATCAGCTTTTACTTTATATTCAGGCTCCCTTGAGCCGGTGGGACCGACGGCCTCATGGTGTACGCCCTGCGCGCTACGAGAGGTATTTACCTGTTATTGATTTTAGCAGCTTACACAGCAACCCCATACACTTTTCCTACTCCCTGCTGACGAGAGGCAACAACCTCGAAACACGTGTCCAGGGATGGCACACGCCACGCATACTCGCACTCATGACTCGGGCATAGGCGTACTCGCCGACGCTGACCTCAGGGACCACTTTTTCATTGGGGGAACACGCTTGGTAGGTGTAGCAGTGTGCGACCAATCAGCTTTTACTTTATATTCAGGCTCCCTTGAGCCGGTGGGGCCGACGGGCTCATGGTGCACGCCCTGCGCGCTACGAGAGGTATTTACCTGTTATTGATTTTAGCAGCTTACACAGCAACCCCATACACTTTTCCTACTCCCTGCTGACGAGAGGCAACAACCTCGAAACACGTGTCCAGGGATGGCACACGCCACGCATACTCGCACTCATGACTCGGGCATAGGCGTACTCGCCAACGCTGACCTCAGGGACCACTTTTTCATTGGGGGAACACGCTTGGTAGGTGTAGCAGTGTGCGACCAATCAGCTTTTACTTTATATTCAGGCTCCCTTGAGCCGGTGGGGCCGACGGGCTCATGGTGCACGCCCTGCGCGCTACGAGAGGTATTTACCTGTTATTGATTTTAGCAGCTTACACAGCAACCCCATACACTTTTCCTACTCCCTGCTGACGAGAGGCAACAACCTCGAAACACGTGTCCAGGGATGGCACACGCCACGCATACTCGCACTCATGACTCGGGCATAGGCGTACTCGCCGACGCTGACCTCAGGGACCACTTTTTCATTGGGGGAACACGCTTGGTAGGTGTAGCAGTGTGCGACCAATCAGCTTTTACTTTATATTCAGGCTCCCTTGAGCCGGTGGGGCCGACGGGCTCATGGTGTACGCCCTGCGCGCTACGAGAGGTATTTACCTGTTATTGATTTTAGCAGCTTACACAGCAACCCCATACACTTTTCCTACTCCCTGCTGACGAGAGGCAACAACCTCGAAACACGTGTCCAGGGATGGCACACGCCACGCATACTCGCACTCATGACTCGGGCATAGGCGTACTCGCCGACGCTGACCTCAGGGACCACTTTTTCATTGGGGGAACACGCTTGGTAGGTGTAGCAGTGTGCGACCAATCAGCTTTTACTTTATATTCAGGCTCCCTTGAGCCGGTGGGGCCGACGGGCTCATGGTGTACGCCCTGCGCGCTACGAGAGGTATTTACCTGTTATTGATTTTAGCAGCTTACACAGCAACCCCATACACTTTTCCTACTCCCTGCTGACGAGAGGCAACAACCTCGAAACACGTGTCCAGGGATGGCACACGCCACGCATACTCGCACTCATGACTCGGGCATAGGCGTACTCGCCGACGCTGACCTCAGGGACCACTTTTTCATTGGGGGAACACGCTTGGTAGGTGTAGCAGTGTGCGACCAATCAGCTTTTACTTTATATTCAGGCTCCCTTGAGCCGGTGGGGCCGACGGGCTCATGGTGTACGCCCTGCGCGCTACGAGAGGTATTTACCTGTTATTGATTTTAGCAGCTTACACAGCAACCCCATACACTTTTCCTACTCCCTGCTGACGAGAGGCAACAACCTCGAAACACGTGTCCAGGGATGGCACACGCCACGCATACTCGCACTCATGACTCGGGCATAGGCGTACTCGCCGACGCTGACCTCAGGGACCACTTTTTCATTGGGGGAACACGCTTGGTAGGTGTAGCAGTGTGCGACCAATCAGCTTTTACTTTATATTCAGGCTCCCTTGAGCCGGTGGGGCCGACGGGCTCATGGTGTACGCCCTGCGCGCTACGAGAGGTATTTACCTGTTATTGATTTTAGCAGCTTACACAGCAACCCCATACACTTTTCCTACTCCCTGCTGACGAGAGGCAACAACCTCGAAACACGTGTCCAGGGATGGCACACGCCACGCATACTCGCACTCATGACTCGGGCATAGGCGTACTCGCCGACGCTGACCTCAGGGACCACTTTTTCATTGGGGGAACACGCTTGGTAGGTGTAGCAGTGTGCGACCAATCAGCTTTTACTTTATATTCAGGCTCCCTTGAGCCGGTGGGGCCGACGGGCTCATGGTGTACGCCCTGCGCGCTACGAGAGGTATTTACCTGTTATTGATTTTAGCAGCTTACACAGCAACCCCATACACTTTTCCTACTCCCTGCTGACGAGAGGCAACAACCTCGAAACACGTGTCCAGGGATGGCACACGCCACGCATACTCGCACTCATGACTCGGGCATAGGCGTACTCGCCGACGCTGACCTCAGGGACCACTTTTTCATTGGGGGAACACGCTTGGTAGGTGTAGCAGTGTGCGACCAATCAGCTTTTACTTTATATTCAGGCTCCCTTGAGCCGGTGGGGCCGACGGGCTCATGGTGTACGCCCTGCGCGCTACGAGAGGTATTTACCTGTTATTGATTTTAGCAGCTTACACAGCAACCCCATACACTTTTCCTACTCACTGCTGACGAGAGGCAACAACCTCGAAACACGTGTCCAGGGATGGCACACGCCACGCATACTCGCACTCATGACTCGGGCATAGGCGTACTCGCCGACGCTGACCTCAGGGACCACTTTTTCATTGGGGGAACACGCTTGGTAGGTGTAGCAGTGTGCGACCAATCAGCTTTTACTTTATATTCAGGCTCCCTTGAGCCGGTGGGGCCGACGGGCTCATGGTGTACGCCCTGCGCGCTACGAGAGGCATTTACCTGTTATTGATTTTAGCAGCTTACACAGCAACCCCATACACTTTTCCTACTCCCTGCTGACGAGAGGCAACAACCTCGAAACACGTGTCCAGGGATGGCACACGCCACGCATACTCGCACTCATGACTCGGGCATAGGCGTACTCGCCGACGCTGACCTCAGGGACCACTTTTTCATTGGGGGAACACGCTTGGTAGGTGTAGCAGTGTGCGACCAATCAGCTTTTACTTTATATTCAGGCTCCCTTGAGCCGGTGGGGCCGACGGGCTCATGGTGTACGCCCTGCGCGCTACGAGAGGTATTTACCTGTTATTGATTTTAGCAGCTTACACAGCAACCCCATACACTTTTCCTACTCCCTGCTGACGAGAGGCAACAACCTCGAAACACGTGTCCAGGGATGGCACACGCCACGCATACTCGCACTCATGACTCGGGCATAGGCGTACTCGCCGACGCTGACCTCAGGGACCACTTTTTCATTGGGGGAACACGCTTGGTAGGTGTAGCAGTGTGCGACCAATCAGCTTTTACTTTATATTCAGGCTCCCTTGAGCCGGTGGGGCCGACGGGCTCATGGTGTACGCCCTGCGCGCTACGAGAGGTATTTACCTGTTATTGATTTTAGCAGCTTACACAGCAACCCCATACACTTTTCCTACTCCCTGCTGACGAGAGGCAACAACCTCGAAACACGTGTCCAGGGATGGCACACGCCACGCATACTCGCACTCATGACTCGGGCATAGGCGTACTCGCCGACGCTGACCTCAGGGACCACTTTTTCATTGGGGGAACACGCTTGGTAGGTGTAGCAGTGTGCGACCAATCAGCTTTTACTTTATATTCAGGCTCCCTTGAGCCGGTGGGGCCGACGGGCTCATGGTGTACGCCCTGCGCGCTACGAGAGGTATTTACCTGTTATTGATTTTAGCAGCTTACACAGCAACCCCATACACTTTTCCTACTCCCTGCTGACGAGAGGCAACAACCTCGAAACACGTGTCCAGGGATGGCACACGCCACGCATACTCGCACTCATGACTCGGGCATAGGCGTACTCGCCGACGCTGACCTCAGGGACCACTTTTTCATTGGGGGAACACGCTTGGGAGGTGTAGCAGTGTGCGACCAATCAGCTTTTACTTTATATTCAGGCTCCCTTGAGCCGGTGGGGCCGACGGGCTCATGGTGTACGCCCTGCGCGCTACGAGAGGTATTTACCTGTTATTGATTTTAGCAGCTTACACAGCAACCCCATACACTTTTCCTACTCCCTGCTGACGAGAGGCAACAACCTCGAAACACGTGTCCAGGGATGGCACACGCCACGCATACTCGCACTCATGACTCGGGCATAGGCGTACTCGCCGACGCTGACCTCAGGGACCACTTTTTCATTGGGGGAACACGCTTGGTAGGTGTAGCAGTGTGCGACCAATCAGCTTTTACTTTATATTCAGGCTCCCTTGAGCCGGTGGGGCCGACGGGCTCATGGTGTACGCCCTGCGCGCTACGAGAGGTATTTACCTGTTATTGATTTTAGCAGCTTACACAGCAACCCCATACACTTTTCCTACTCCCTGCTGACGAGAGGCAACAACCTCGAAACACGTGTCCAGGGATGGCACACGCCACGCATACTCGCACTCATGACTCGGGCATAGGCGTACTCGCCGACGCTGACCTCAGGGACCACTTTTTCATTGGGGGAACACGCTTGGTAGGTGTAGCAGTGTGCGACCAATCAGCTTTTACTTTATATTCAGGCTCCCTTGAGCCGGTGGGGCCGACGGGCTCATGGTGTACGCCCTGCGCGCTACGAGAGGTATTTACCTGTTATTGATTTTAGCAGCTTACACAGCAACCCCATACACTTTTCCTACTCCCTGCTGACGAGAGGCAACAACCTCGAAACACGTGTCCAGGGATGGCACACGCCACGCATACTCGCACTCATGACTCGGGCATAGGCGTACTCGCCGACGCTGACCTCAGGGACCACTTTTTCATTGGGGGAACACGCTTGGTAGGTGTAGCAGTGTGCGACCAATCAGCTTTTACTTTATATTCAGGCTCCCTTGAGCCGGTGGGGCCGACGGGCTCATGGTGTACGCCCTGCGCGCTACGAGAGGTATTTACCTGTTATTGATTTTAGCAGCTTACACAGCAACCCCATACACTTTTCCTACTCCCTGCTGACGAGAGGCAACAACCTCGAAACACGTGTCCAGGGATGGCACACGCCACGCATACTCGCACTCATGACTCGGGCATAGGCGTACTCGCCGACGCTGACCTCAGGGACCACTTTTTCATTGGGGGAACACGCTTGGTAGGTGTAGCAGTGTGCGACCAATCAGCTTTTACTTTATATTCAGGCTCCCTTGAGCCGGTGGGGCCGACGGGCTCATGGTGTACGCCCTGCGCGCTACGAGAGGTATTTACCTGTTATTGATTTTAGCAGCTTACACAGCAACCCCATACACTTTTCCTACTCCCTGCTGACGAGAGGCAACAACCTCGAAACACGTGTCCAGGGATGGCACACGCCACGCATACTCGCACTCATGACTCGGGCATAGGCGTACTCGCCGACGCTGACCTCAGGGACCACTTTTTCATTGGGGGAACACGCTTGGTAGGTGTAGCAGTGTGCGACCAATCAGCTTTTACTTTATATTCAGGCTCCCTTGAGCCGGTGGGGCCGACGGGCTCATGGTGTACGCCCTGCGCGCTACGAGAGGTATTTACCTGTTATTGATTTTAGCAGCTTACACAGCAACCCCATACACTTTTCCTACTCCCTGCTGACGAGAGGCAACAACCTCGAAACACGTGTCCAGGGATGGCACACGCCACGCATACTCGCACTCATGACTCGGGCATAGGCGTACTCGCCGACGCTGACCTCAGGGACCACTTTTTCATTGGGGGAACACGCTTGGTAGGTGTAGCAGTGTGCGACCAATCAGCTTTTACTTTATATTCAGGCTCCCTTGAGCCGGTGGGGCCGACGGGCTCATGGTGTACGCCCTGCGCGCTACGAGAGGTATTTACCTGTTATTGATTTTAGCAGCTTACACAGCAACCCCATACACTTTTCCTACTCCCTGCTGACGAGAGGCAACAACCTCGAAACACGTGTCCAGGGATGGCACACGCCACGCATACTCGCACTCATGACTCGGGCATAGGCGTACTCGCCGACGCTGACCTCAGGGACCACTTTTTCATTGGGGGAACACGCTTGGTAGGTGTAGCAGTGTGCGACCAATCAGCTTTTACTTTATATTCAGGCTCCCTTGAGCCGGTGGGGCCGACGGGCTCATGGTGTACGCCCTGCGCGCTACGAGAGGTATTTACCTGTTATTGATTTTAGCAGCTTACACAGCAACCCCATACACTTTTCCTACTCCCTGCTGACGAGAGGCAACAACCTCGAAACACGTGTCCAGGGATGGCACACGCCACGCATACTCGCACTCATGACTCGGGCATAGGCGTACTCGCCGACGCTGACCTCAGGGACCACTTTTTCATTGGGGGAACACGCTTGGTAGGTGTAGCAGTGTGCGACCAATCAGCTTTTACTTTATATTCAGGCTCCCTTGAGCCGGTGGGGCCGACGGGCTCATGGTGTACGCCCTGCGCGCTACGAGAGGTATTTACCTGTTATTGATTTTAGCAGCTTACACAGCAACCCCATACACTTTTCCTACTCCCTGCTGACGAGAGGCAACAACCTCGAAACACGTGTCCAGGGATGGCACACGCCACGCATACTCGCACTCATGACTCGGGCATAGGCGTACTCGCCGACGCTGACCTCAGGGACCACTTTTTCATTGGGGGAACACGCTTGGTAGGTGTAGCAGTGTGCGACCAATCAGCTTTTAGATTCCAGATACATGTTTGGCACAGTCCACACAATCGCACAAGACAACATCGCCTGTCCGCCCATGCACACCCAGACAGAGACACCGCAGCCCCTCCCGCCGCCCAAAAAGCATGTCCGCCCATGCACACCCAGGTGGCACTGCTCACCTTACGCCACCGGCATGCAGACAGGAGGTCCCACCACGTGCCGCTGCAAGCCACAAGCCTGGGGCCCGCAGACATGGCACACTCCACACCATGCCGCCCCGCTCTGCAGGCCTCCAGCTCTCACGTTTGGTGCTGGGTCTTGATTACTCCATGGCAGAGGACATACCAGGGCACCTGGTCTCATCGCAGGCTGCACACCCGCTCAGCCCAATGGGTGCCACTAACCTGGAAGCGACGCCACATGGCGGTAGGACCGTGCTGCCCGCTGGCTCTGGCCTACACTGCGGTCCAGCAGGCACACAAAACCTGAGCTGTCCGGACTGCTGGAACGGGGCATCATCGCAGGCTGCACACCCGCTCAGCAGCTTAAGGTGCCATTGACTCAGTGCACCCAAAGTCACCGTCCCGTGGCGGGGTGCCTGTGCCGCAATGCTCCAGGTGCCCCTAACCCTGTGCAAACCCAGTCAGCGCCACGTGGTGGCAGGCCCGTGACGGCCGCAAGGCCTCGGGTGCCACTAACCCTGGGCGCAACTACTCATGGGCCCGTTATGATTGAGAACTGTGGAGCGTCCGTCATCCAGTCACCACCGGCAGAGGGGAATGAGATGTCGTCGGCCCCTTATGTTGGCGAAGTCACATGGCCTGTGACGCCTGTGCCGGATGGGTGTTGTGTGCGTGCAAACCTGCCCTCAGGGAGTGGCTGTGACATGCTGACTAACCCCGGGCGTAGCACTACGCTTCGCCCACGTAGTGTACGTAGCGCTGCCTGCTTCGCACTTTCCGAAGTAGGCGAAGCAGGGCAGCGCTACGCACACGCCGAGGGCGAAGCGTAGCTGCTTGCCACCCGCCACCCACCTCCCGCCTGCCCTCCTTTTAATAATATAAGCAATGAAAAATAAATTAAAGTAAGTCGACTTACCCGTAAGCGCGGCGTCTCCGGGGCTCCCTCTTTCTGTTTCTAATTTCTTCTGGCAAATGCACATGCGCGGACACCCGCGCATGCGCATTTCTCGCGAGAAATGCGCATGCGCGGGCGTCCGCGCATGCGCATTTGCCAGAAGAAATTAGAAACAGAAAGAGGGAGCCCCGGAGACGCCGCGCTTACGGGTAAGTCGACTTACTTTAATTTATTTTTCATTGCGTATATTATTTAAAAGAAGGGCGGGCGGGAGGTGGGTGGCACGTAGTGGGGCTACGCGAAGCGCGTAGTGGGCGTAGATTTGGGCACACTACGTGCTGCTTCACGTAGCCCCACTACGCCCACTACGCCCACCCTTAATGCTGACAACTAGACCAGTGATCTGCACACCACCAGCAAGTACGCCTGCGACGGGTAGCAATGAGGGCCCCCCCTCGGAGCGTAAGAGGAGTGGTCTGGCCTGACGTATGCCGGACCAGCACATGGCTTGCAACAATGACACATGGGATCTGGCCGTGGTTAAGTCCATGTCCGGACATGGAAGTGACTGATGCGTGTCTCCCGGTACCCAATATGCTTTGTTGCACCCTCTGAATGGCATCTCACAGGATGAGCAACATTGACGCAAGGGACATGACTGTCCCTACATTCACCCACACATTCATACATGTATGATGAACGTCAAGACACAGCAGTGCGTCACTGGATGTTTATTGTACATCCAGTGCAGTCCTGCAGCTGGAGCGGTACAGGGCAATGCCGAGCACACTACACAACATGGGCCCGTGGAGGACCAGTCAGAGTCCATCCGGGGATGACAAGTCCTGCGGAGGGGGTAGGGTACAGTCCGCAGTGTGGTCGCCGTGTCATTGGTCATCAAAAAGGATATGGCAGTCCATGTCGCTGTCCAAGGTGAGTGCATCGGAGTGTATCGTGGGTCAGTGGAAGGTCATGGGGCCATGTGCGGCACCAAGCAGAAACAGGCCAGGTGGCGGAAATAAATGCTAGTGCCTCCTGATCACAAACCCATCCATGTCCTCTTCCCCGGATGTGTGCACTACCCCACCTGTGGGTGTTGCAGTATCGGCTGGGGCACTGTGTGTGCCACTGACACATCAGGCGCCAGAGGAGGGTTGTCGGCCACACTGTGTGGCAGTGACACATCAGGTGCCAAAGTGGATACACCTGCCGCACGGTGGGGCATTGACACACCAGGAGGCGGAGATGTGGATTGTGTGGGGTCAGCAGCATTCATCAGCACCACGCCTTGTGGCAGCAATGCCATGATGATGGTCTACAGGGCATGGTAGATCCCTGCTACATTTCGCTGATGTACAGCTGTGGCTGCCATCCTTTCCGCCTCCACCCGCACCATGTCCTCCATGAGCCTTCGCATGTGTGTCAGCTCACGGCTGATATCGCTGGAGCCACTCTGAGTGTACAGGTGTTCTACTCTCTGCGTCAGGACTCCAGTAATGTCAGTCAGGGTTCATTGGAGGCCATGGAGCAGGTCTAGACACCCATGGATGGCGTCCAGTTTGGTGGCCATGAGGTCACACCCCACCCGCACCTGCTCAGCCGTCTCCCTCTGGGCCTCAAGCACACGGCGTTGGAAGGCCATGTGTTGTTCCTGGGGTCTTGGGAGACTGGAGGGCCGTGGGTGCCTCCTGCTGGGTGGTTTGTGTGGTGGGTGGGGTCTCCTCGATTCAGCTGGTCAGCCCTGATCCTGGATGTGAGTCACGGATGTTATCAATGATGTCTAGGAGGGCTTGGGTGTCGATGCTGGGGTTGTCCTCCTCGTCATCAGTGAAGAGTGGCTGAGACTGCTCTGCAGGGGGTGTTGACGCTGGCCCTGCAATGTGAAGGGGGGATGGGTTATTGTAATGTGTCAACATGTATGTAGCCACATGGTACATGTTGACATTCAGACAGCATGGCATTGTACATTGTGACAGTCTGTGGATCTGGGCGATGACCCAGAGTCATTGACGGTGTGCACTGTGCTCTGCTTGATTGTGCATGTGTACCATTGTGTATACAAAAGGCTATTGAAAAAAGTTTTTTCTTTGCCTAGAGGGTGGAGAGGATTCCGGGTCAGAGTAACTCCTCCCAATATAAACAGTTACACAATCTATTTTACTCCAACTGACCATCCGATGGTCGGTACCAATACAATACGGCCATGCACCTCACCCGGCCCGGCCCGGACACGGAAAGGATTGACAGATTGATAGCTCTTTCTCGATTCTGTGGGTGGTGGTGCATGGCCGTTCTTAGTTGGTGGAGCGATTTGTCTGGTTAATTCCGAACGAGACTCCTCCATGCTAACTAGTTACGCGACTCCCAGCCTGGTCTGTAATATCTTCAAAGAGCTCCCAACATTGTGGTCGAGCCCACCCCGACTTTTAGGCGTCAGGGTGACCCGATGATGAAGCATGACACCACTAGGGTGTGTGAGGGTACCTAAACCAAAAGGAATTGTTTCCTTGCTCACCTATTGGTGAAGTTAAAATTTCCCCTCACCGTTTTCCTTCACATCATTCCATCTACGTGTATTGGTACCGACCATCGGATGGTCAGTTGGAGAAAAATAGATTGTGTAACTGTGTACCATTGTGACCATCTCCACCCGTCCCCCCAGTACCTGGTGGTCACTCACCCTGTTGCGGTTGTGTTGTGTCCTGTCGAGCAGTGTCGGTCCCCCGACTCCGGCCACAGTATCCACACTGATGACTGTCAACACCAGCTTCTCCATGTCATCCAGCTCGAGCTGTGGCGCTGGGCCCCCACCTCCAGTCTGCATTGATGCCTTCTGGTTGGCTGCAAGTTTCTCTTTGGTCTTCCGCTTGATGTCATTCCATCGCCTCTTGACCTCGTCCATTGTCCTCTTGTGCTCTCTGACGGCATTCACCTTGTCCATGATGTCCCGCCATATTCTAGTTTTGGTGCCCAATGACACGTTGGAGGTGACGAACAGTTGTTGATGGTGTTCCATCACCTCCGTGACTATGATACTGTTCACCTGCGGACTGAACTTCGTCTTCCTCCTCCTTTTGTCCTTGCCCTTCCCTGTCCCCGAGGTCCCGGGCTGGTCGTCCTGGGTGCTTGTGGGGTTGCACTTGTCCTCTTCGCCTGCTCCGGCTGCCTTCATGGTGCCTGGGTGTTGCTCAGTTTGTGTTTGGGTGTTTTTGTACAACTTTTATGGAGATTTCTCCTACCACCCACCTCCCCCCCCCCTCCCCCCCCCCCCCGGCCAGGTGTGTGTGCAGGCCTGGCGCTGCTTGTCGCTGATTTCCTCATCGCGCTTTGGCCCATCGCAGGTTTTTTGGTGTTGGGTTTGTGTCTTTATCTCCGTCGGGTTGGTTGTATCACGGACATTGGCCGCGTTTTCAGCGGACTATCGCATGCTACCTCCCTGATGTGAATTCCACGTTGACACAGGGTTATTTTCCCGCAATGGGCTGCGATGTTGATAGTTGGGTTAAGCTACTCTTGCGGTAGTTATCACATGTTCTTGTGGATATACCCCTCAGCGTACAGGCACATTGCTGAAATCTGATACTTTAATTTCAGTCATAAGTGTCGACAGCCCCTCATGTAAGAAGGTGCGAATTGCAAGCTTACCACCAGGGTTATATTTGCATTCGAAAATGGTGAATGCCTTTAGGGCGGAGATGTCTGTCCTGCGGTTGGCAGAAATCAAAGTGTGCGGTGATGTGCTCAGGTAGAGTTCCCTACTTGAATAAGGCCCAATACTTTTATTTTGCAGGTGCATAAAATAACTTTAAATCCCACTCTTTTATAACATAGTGAGGCATAGTTACAAGTAAATACTTCGTTTTTATGGACAACAGGGAAATCCTACAATTACCTTGCTGTTGGAACCTTTCATGTGCCTTATTATGTTTTTTGCCCAGATAGACCCAGTTAGATTCAAAGGACATTTCTGGCATTCGCCCCTGACTCTGAGTACTCTAAGTCATTCGGTTTGGGTTTTGCTTTCATTTATACACGTTTACCTAATGTGTGTCTATCATTTCTGTGAAGATGCATCATTCTTATTGATGTCCCAATTCATTATGCTGTTTACATTGGGGAGCCCCGCGCTGCTTTACAACCTTGTCCCAGTATTTGAACCATTGACATTTCACTGAAAACTCTACTGAGTTGCACAGAGGTTTTCTAAACTGACTTTCATCTTCAACACTTTTAGCGACTACTGTGTTTAATAAAATGGTACTGCTTCCATTTACAGAAGTTTTTTTATTACACTGAAATTATTATTTCCCAGATTTATAGGGCACACTCTTAATGAAGGATCGAAACGAAATATTTTATAAGCGAAGGGCTTGATTTCCCTAATGGTAATTTTCATTACTTTGAGTCTTTTCTAACATCACATTTCATACTCTGTCAGGTTTACCTCTGATCTGAGATTTGCTGCCCACTGCTAAAAATAAAACAGATGACGTGATATACCCAAAATGAAATATAATTTGCAAATCTGTTCATCTGAATGGATCATATATTGTTAGCCCTCAGTGGATCCTCTTCTGCATCTCCGGGAATCGGTTACTCAAATATTGTTTTGGATTCCTATTAATAATCACTTTGATGCTGACGTGCATATTAGCTTCAAAGCATTATAGTACTGTATTCGTAGAATGAATGAGTGTTTGGGACACTTACCCTATGAAGTACAGACTGTAACTGGGCTACTGGGAAAAAACAGGTTTAAGCCTATCATTGCACATAGGAAGAATCTGAACAACCAACTGGGAATTTATTTATTTTATTTTTTTTATTTTTTTGAAACCGTTTATTGCAATCTCAAATATATACAGGTATGGGCCTACAACCTTCCGGCCGGCCGCTAAAGTGACAGAAGCAAATGACATACATACAATGAGGCACTTGGCTTTGCAGAGACGATAAAGCAGGAGGTATCAACAATGTGGGCCACATGACTCTGAGCCCACAATACGGTTTCGTTTTATACAACACAACAACATAAAACCACACCCGCAAGGCAACCCGCGATCGAGAATGACAACACGTGCTCCTCAAGTGGGGGACCCCAACCATCCAAAGAAATCCAGAGAGGGGAAGGGAAACAGATCCGGGACTGGGAGAACAATGTGCCCGGGGCTGAGGGAGGGGGTCAACTAGGGGGATGGAGCTGGTGAAGCGGGAGGCAACAACGGCGGCTCGCAAATACCCCCGCGGTAGGCGTTCCAGGGGCCCCATATCTTCACCCATGCCCCAGGCTTACCCCGCGCCACATACACCACCTTTTCTCGGAACATGCACCAATCCATGTGTTCTTTCCAGGCCGACACCGCCGGGGGCCTCTGGGATCCCCACAGTTGAGCAATGTCACGTTTAGCTATCATATATCCCAGAGTCACCCATCGCGTCTGCGGAACCGAGTAATCGGTCGGTTCCCACACATTCAGCAAGCATCTCCTCGCTTCAGGCAACAGCGCGACATGCGTAACCGCTCGCAGGACCTCATGCACACCACGCCAGAATCGCTCCACCCTCGGACATTCCCACAGAATGTGCAAAAAAGTCGCCAAAGCACCACACCCACGCTTACACAATCCATCCTCGGCATAGCCCATACGCAGAAGCCTTGGCCCCGTCATATACACCCGGTGGAGTATCTTAAGCTGGACGAAGCGAAGGCGAGCCGGGATGGCCACCTCCTTCGGAGAGGCCACCGCGGAAATCCAGTCCTTGTCGTCCAACTCCAGCCCATCGGCAACCCAAGCCCCGCGGAGGCCAGTCAGTAAGCCCGAGCGGTCATTTATCAATTTCTTGTAAATGAGGGAGATCGTGCTGTCCGGAACGTGGCCATCTAGCACTCTATCCTCCAGGGGGGAGGACTCCGGGATGGAGGCCACGTCTGGGAAGACGGAACCCAGTGCGTGATGGACCTGCAGGTAGCGAAAGTATTCACTGCCCTGCAGCTGAAACTCCGCCTGCAGCGTCTCGAATGTTTTGAATCCTCCCCTCGTCCAGAGATCTCCCACTGTACTGATGCCTATCATGTCCCACCTCTCGAAGCCCTTCGAGGTCCACAAAGAGCCCAGCCTCTCCGACGCATACAACGGTGACGCCCGGGTCAAACGGTCCTTCCATCCCATAGCTGCATTAGCCGCGTGCCATACTCGCACCATGACACGCGTGGGTCCCGTCAAGCGGGAATCGGGCACGCTAGTGTAGAGCGCTCGATTGTAGTCGCCACCGGGCAGGAGCATTTTGTCCATTTCAAATGCCGGGTTGAGGGCGGGCCCATAGAAGCCGTGATTAATTGCAGCTAACTGGGAGGCCCAGTAATACCGCTTAATATCCGGGAGGGCAATCCCTCCGTCGTACCACGGGAGCGTCAATTTTGCCAGGGCTATACGCGGCCTCCCGTCCCAAAACAGACGGCGCTGTAAGCTTTCCACCTCACGGAAGTAGCGCGCCGGGACCAAGTCCATAGTGTTCTGGAGAGCGTACAGAAAGCGCGGCAATGACATCATCTTGAACAATGCCGCCCGGCCGAGCGGCGAAAGCGGCAAGCGCCGCCAGCGCGCGACGTCCTCCTTCAAGCGCTGGAGGGGGGGAAGCAAATTTCGCTCATAGCGGGCCACCGGGTCCAGCGTAATATAGACCCCCAGGTATCGAAATCCCTGCGAGGCAATCTGGATCGGACAGCCCCGAGGGAGGACAGGGGCCTCCCCGGAAAGCACATAGACACAGGATTTAGCCCAGTTGATGACAAGGCCTGAATTACGGCCAAAGGAGCGCAGAACATCGACCAGGACAATCAGTGATTTGCGCGGGGAGGCTAAGTACAAAAGGATATCGTCAGCGTAGAGGGACACGCGGTCCTCATACTCGGGGGTCCAACGGAGACCACGGATAGAAGGGTGCCACGCAGCCACTCCGCCAGGGGTTCCAAGGCCAGTGCAAAAAGGAGCGGCGACAGGGGACAACCCTGTCGCGTGCCCCGTCCCAGCACGAATGGGGCCGAGACTCGACCATTCACCACCACCTGTGCCAATGGGTCCGAGTACAACAATTTGACCCAACTGATGAATCCCGGGCCAAATCCAAATTTCGCCAGCATCGCCCAGATGTAGGGCCATTCGAGCGTGTCGAACGCCATGGTGGCGTCCAGGGACGCCAAGATGGCCGGCTCCCGCACGAACGGAACACGCGCGAGCACCCCGTGCAAGCGCCGCAGATTAAGGGCCGTATTGCGATGGGGAATAAAGCCGGACTGGTCTTGGTGGACCAAATCGCCCACCACGCCGACCAGCCGGTTGGCGAGCACCTTGGCAAGGATTTTAGGCTCCGCGTTCAAGAGCGAGATAGGCCGGTAGGATGTAACCCGGTCTCGCGGTCTCCCCTCCTTGTGGATAACCACGATGGTAGCCAGACGCTGGTCCGGCGGGAGGGAGCCTCGCGAGTGGGCCGCAAGGAACATTGCGCGGAGGTGGGGCGCCAGTACATCCGGTCGCAGTTTATACAACTCGATAGGAATGCCGTTCGGGCCCATGGCCTTGCCAGAAGCGACCGAGCGGATGGCGAGGGCAATTTCGTCCGAGGTGGGGGCGGCATCCATCAACTCCCTGTCCTCCATTGAGAGGGAGGGCAGCGCGATGTCACGCAGCAGGGCATGGGAATCCTCCTCCGGGCAGGGAGAAACCGGGGAATATACCTCGCGGAAATAATCCGCGAAGCAAGAGACAATGCCTTCCGGCTCAGTAACACGTACACCATCCATTCTCTCAATCAGCGGGACCACACGACTAGCTCTCTCCTTATCCAACCACGCAATCAACTTGCCAGCCTTATCACCCACATCATACAATCGCCCCTGTTGCTCTCTGCTGAGGCCCCTGGCCGCCTCCGTGACGAGGGACCTATAGGCCGCCTGCTTAAGGTGTAGAACGTGCAGCGCAGTGTCAGTCACCCCACTCCCCAGATCACCCTCCAGTTCAGTAATTTCGGCCTCCACCCGGGTCACCTCCTCCTGTGCGCGCCTCCGGGCATGGGAAATAAAGGAGAGGGCCTCCCCTCTAAGCACTGTCTTGAAAGCCTCCCACAGGGAGATGGCCGACGGGACAGACCCCACATTCTCCTCAAAATACCGTTGCAAGGATTTAATCAAGTCAGCACGAATAGTGGGGTCGCGCAGGTACCAGGCATTGATTGGAGCTACCCTGCCCTCCCCCCTCGGGAAGACATCAAAATGCAACAGGAGTGGGGAATGATCTGAGATACCCCGCGCCAGATGGCGCACCTCCCCACTCTCCCGGCATAGGCCGCAGGGACAAGGACATGATCAAGCCGCGAAAGGCTACCATGGGCCCCCGAATGGAAGGTGTATTGCAGCTGAGTGGGATGCTTTAGACGCCAACAGTCCACCAATCCCAGTGTGTCCAAAAGGCCAGACAGCCACGCTTGTGCCCGGGAGAGGTCCCTAGGGGGATAGCGATCCATAGTCCCAGAGGCCACCGCATTGAAGTCCCCCCCAACCACCAGAAGCCCCCCCGGAAGGTCAAGCAGGAGGCGTCCCAGGTCCGCAAAGGTGGTGGACTGTAACCCCGGTGGGACGTACACTGAGACAAAGACGACTACTTTGCCCTCCATTCTCCCCACCAAGACAGTGTAGCGTCCCCTCTCATCATGGCGCACCTCGTCTATTTCTAGCGGGAGCGAGGTCTTGACCATAATGCCCACCCCTCGTGAGCCTGATGTGAAGCCCGAGTGGGCCACCAAACGATAACCACGTCGATTCATGGCACAAAAGGAGTTACCAATGAGGTGTGTCTCCTGCAAAAAGACCACATCAGGCGAAATCCGTTTCAGGTATTGCAGGACCACACCCCGCTTAATCCTATCACCCAGTCCGTTAACGTTCCAGGACAACAAAGTCAGGTCCCTACCCCCCATCACATACAGAAGCCATCATTTGTCCCCCCGAGAGCATCTCAAAAACACCAATACAATGAAGGGTTTGCCTTGCGGTAGAAACGAACCACACCCCACCCCAACCCACCCATCCCAACAGAACTCCCCCCACCCTGCACCCCTGCATGAGCCCAAACAGCCCCCCAAAGTGCAGTGTGCCTGTCGCCCCATAGAAAGAAAACTAACTAGTCCTCCAGAGGAGGAGGGAGATCCCCCAAGAGACCCCACACGACCTCCACAGGAGGGGAACTTACCCTAACAGTCAATGGTGACAATAACACAGTCCAGAGCAAGGCCCACCATTAGTCCCTCAGTCCTGATCCGGCGGGCCCTCCCCACCAACCGCTCCCCCCCCACCCCCCCGGCCCCGATCTCCGGGCAAAGTGTCCAGCCAGTCCCCGGCCGCCTCGGGACGATCAAAAACGTGCGTGCGGCCATCCACCTCCACCCTCAGCTTAGCCGGAAAAAGCATCGCATATTTGAGATTCAGGTCCCGTAGGCGACATTTGACACCGAGGAAGCTCAGTCTCTGCTTTTGGACCGCCGGAGTAAAGTCAGGATAGAAATTTATATCCATATTGTCAAGTCTGAGCGGCCCTTGTAGCCTGGAAGTCTGCAGGATAGCGTCCCTGTCCCGAAAATTGAAAATCCGGGCGATGAGAGGCCTCGGAGGGGCTCCGGCCTTAGGCCTACCCCCGGGGACCCTGTGGGCACGTTCCACTGCAAAGAATTTACTCAGCCCCCGAGGCTGGAGATGGGTGAGGACCAAGTCCTCCACAAACAGATCCGCTGCCTCTGCCTCGCGTCCCTCCGGCACCCCGATAATGCGGACGTTGTTTCTCCGGGCCCGACCCTCGGAATCCTCCAGCCGACGATGCATCAGGGCGCTCGCCTGGCCAAGCCTGCGCACCTCCTGTTGGAGGGCCGCCACGTCAGATGTGAGGCCCGAGGTAGAGTGGGCCAAAGAATCGACCCGGTCATTTGTTTTTGACAGATCGGCTCTCACGAGGCCCACGTCCACGAGGACCGAGTCGATCTTCTGCGCCAGAGTGTCAAAGCGCTGGTCCACCGAGGCCTTCATCTCGGCGATGGCGCCCATGACGTCTCGGAGGGTCAGGTCCGTGGGCAGAGCAGGAGCATCAGTCGGGCCCGTAGGGGACCTACGCAGCGCCTCTGGAGATCCCTTCTGGAGGGTGTAGCGGTCCATGTTGTTGGATTGATGGGCCGCGCCACGACGGGTCGACTTCACCTTAGCCCGGTCGCCATCTTGTTTTGTGGCCATGGTCGCGGTCCCCAAATCGAGCCAATCTCCTCAAAAAGGGGGTAGACAATCCCGTTCAAGGGCTCTGGGGGGGGGCGACCACCGCTCCGCAGGACGGACCGCAGCCGGCGGGCCGGCAGGGCACCCCAACGAGGCCACACCACCACACACCGCTTCGCGACCCTACCTCGCCTGGCAGCAAGGAGGGCGCAAAAGCGAAAGTGAAAGTGCGGGGTGCGCGAGTCGCCCAGCCTTGCCCGCCGCTGTTATTCACTTTGTCGCCGGATCGCCCCACAACTCCAGTACGGGGGGCCGGTGTGGAGAAGGCCGCAAACCTTGATCGGTGCTCCCGCCGGTGTCCGAAGTCCGAATTGAAAACGGAAAACGGGCGTCACCTCAGCTCGGGTTCACAAACACAGTCCCCTCATCTAGGACAGGATTCGGTCAGGATTTATGCAGGAGGTCGCGGAGGTCCTCGGGAGCCTCGCACCTACGCGGCCATCTTGGGTGCGCGCTAGGCTCCTCCTCCCCAACTGGGAATTTAAGTGTATATCTCGAAACAGGAAAGCTCTTTCTTCACAGAGGTTAGTGAGAATATGAGTTTACATGTGTTCTCAGATCTGCTGAGCTATGTAAAACGTCCCTGCATACCTGGTGATGCCCAGCAGGGTCAGTTGCCGACCTATTGGGAGGAATATCCTGAGGGTGCACACGACTCCCAGGCTGGCCCCTTGCCTCTTATAAGCGCTATATAGTCTATGTAACTGGATACATCGGTTGTGTAGTGTGGCAGGCATGACAGCTATTGCAACCCATTGCTGGGCTTTGTGACTGCTAACCTGTTGTTTGATAAGAACAATTAGTACCAAATGACTTGGTTCGGTCACTTAGTGACTTGTTAAAGAGGGGTTAGTATGACAATCGCATTTCATTGATTTCCATGTAAAAACTATTATTGAATCACGCACATTATTATGGCAGATTTCAATTTGCATTGATATTTTTTCAATACAAATATGCTGTGTTAGCACTTTCATGCCATTATGAAAATATGCACAAAAACAAATATTATTAAGCCTTATTGACCTATACCCCATGAGGTGATAAGTAGTGGTAATTAGTAAAGTATTACGTCCTATAAATTTCAATGTCATATATCAGGTAGAGATGGTGTAGCAAGTGACGCAATGTGGAAAGAAATCCACAACGTTTCAAAATGATCCTTTTCAGGATACCTGAAAGCCACTAAGTTGTGCCAAGATGATCACAAAGTGTGACTGATGTGTCTCTGGTTTCAGAAACTGCAGAGAATCTCAGTTGCTGGCATGCACTTCAAAGCACCCGAAAAGTATTAAAGTCCGTTCCATGAAGAGGCTGAGAATTTAAGTGGTATCACTACACCAAAGGAATGCAGATACTACAAAATTGAAACCACTTTTCCTGTCCTACAAGCAATGTCCCCTCCCCTCTAATTTTTTCTCTCTGTGTGTGGCACTGTAAGGTCTCTGTGCGCTGCAGCCAAGGCTGTGTGCGCCAGTAACCCGAACGCGCGTGTGGTTGCAGCAACACATATCAGTGCAGATTGTATGAGTTGTGCAAAAGTAGGTCGCACACTGCTCGTCACACCAGCAAGTTGCCCCAAAGGACTGTGGGAAATGTAGTGGCGACGGCGGGTACGCCTATGCCACGATGCGTAAAAAGAACAGTATGTGTTGCGTTAGCCATCCCTGGACACATGTTTCGAGGTAGTTGCCTCTCGTCAGCAGGGAGCAGGTCAGTGTAAGGGGGTGCCGTGTGGACTGCCAAAATGTAATTAAAAACAGGTCAAGTACCTCTCCTGGCGCGCAGGTGCAGATCCAAGGCTCGTCAGCCCGTTGGCTCAAGGGAGCCGTAATAAATTGTGCAAAAGTAGGTCGCACACTGCTCGTCGCACCAGCAAGTTACCCCAAAGGACTGTGGGAAATGTAGTGGCGACGGCGGGTACGCCTATGCCACGATGTGTAAAAAGAACAGTATGTGTTGCGTTAGCCATCCCTGGACACGTGTTTCGAGGTAGTTGCCTCTCGTCAGCAGGGAGCAGGTCAGTGTAAGGGGGTGCCGTGTGGACTGCCAAAATGTAATTAAAAACAGGTCAAGTACCTCTCCTGGCGCGCAGGTGCAGATCCAAGGCTCGTCAGACCGTTGGCTCAAGGGAGCCGTAATAAATTGTGCAAAAGTAGGTCGCACACTGCTCGTCACACCAGCAAGTTGCCCCAAAGGACTGTGGGAAATGTAGTGGCGACGGCGGGTATGCCTATGCCACGAAGTGTAAAAAGAACAGTATGTGTTGCGTTAGCCATCCCTGGACACGTGTTTCGAGGTAGTTGCCTCTCGTCAGCAGGGAGCAGGTCAGTGTAAGGGGGTGCCGTGTGGACTGCCAAAATGTAATTAAAAACAGGTCAAGTACCTCTCCTGGCGCGCAGGTGCAGATCCAAGGCTCGTCAGCCCGTTGGCTCAAGGGAGCCGTAATAAATTGTGCAAAAGTAGGTCGCACACTGCTCGTCACACCAGCAAGTTGCCCCAAAGGACTGTGGGAAATGTAGTGGCGACGGCAGGTACGCCTATGCCACGATGTGTAAAAAGAACAGTAAGTGTTGCGTTAGCCATCCCTGGACACGTGTTTCGAGGTAGTTGCCTCTCGTCAGCAGGGAGCAGGTCAGTGTAAGGGGGTGCAGTGTGGACTGCCAAAATGTAATTAAAAACAGGTCAAGTACCTCTCCTGGCGCGCAGGTGCAGATCCAAGGCTCGTCAGCCCGTTGGCTCAAGGGAGCCGTAATAAATTGTGCAAAAGTAGGTCGCACACTGCTCGTCACACCAGCAAGTTGCCCCAAAGGACTGTGGGAAATGTAGTGGCGACGGCGGGTACGCCTATGCCACGATGTGTAAAAAGAACAGTATGTGTTGCGTTAGCCATCCCTGGACACGTGTTTCGAGATAGTTGCCTCTCGTCAGCAGGGAGCAGGTCAGTGTAAGGGGGTGCCGTGTGGACTGCCAAAATGTAATTAAAAACAGGTCAAGTACCTCTCCTGGCGCGCAGGTGCAGATCCAAGGCTCGTCAGCCCATTGGCTCAAGGGAGCCGTAATAAATTGTGCAAAAGTAGGTCACACACTGCTCGTCACACCAGCAAGTTGCCCCAAAGGACTGTGGGAAATGTAGTGGCGACGGCGGGTACGCCTATGCCACGATGTGTAAAAAGAACAGTATGTGTTGCGTTAGCCATCCCTGGACACGTGTTTCGAGGTAGTTGCCTCTCGTCAGCAGGAAGCAGGTCAGTGTAAGGGGGTGCCGTGTGGACTGCCAAAATGTAATTAAAAACAGGTCAAGTACCTCTCCTGGCGCGCAGGTGCAGATCCAAGGCTCGTCAGCCCGTTGGCTCAAGGGAGCCGTAATAAATTGTGCAAAAGTAGGTCGCACACTGCTCGTCACACCAGCAAGTTGCCCCAAAGGACTGTGGGAAATGTAGTGGCGACGGCGGGTACGCCTATGCCACGATGTGTAAAAAGAACAGTATGTGTTGCGTTAGCCATCCCTGGACACGTGTTTTGAGGTAGTTGCCTCTCGTCAGCAGGGAGCAGGTCAGTGTAAGGGGGTGCCGTGTGGACTGCCAAAATGTAATTAAAAACAGGTCAAGTACCTCTCCTGGCGCGCAGGTTCAGATCCAAGGTTCGTCAGCCCGTTGGCTCAAGGGAGCCGTAATAAATTGTGCAAAAGTAGGTCACACACTGCTCGTCACACCAGCAAGTTGCCCCAAAGGACTGTGGGAAATGTAGTGGCGACGGCGGGTACGCCTATGCCACGATGTGTAAAAAGAAAGTATGTGTTGCGTTAGCCATCCCTGGACATGTGTTTCGAGGTAGTTGCCTCTCGTCAGCAGGGAGCAGGTCAGTGTAAGGGGGTGCCGTGTGGACTTCCAAAATGTAATTAAAAACAGGTCAAGTACCTCTCCTGGCGCGCAGGTGCAGATCCAAGGCTCGTCAGCCCGTTGGCTCAAGGGAGCCGTAATAAATTGTGCAAAAGTAGGTCGCACACTGCTCGTCACACCAGCAAGTTGCCCCAAAGGACTGTGGGAAATGTAGTGGCGACGGCGGGTACGCCTATGCCACGATGTGTAAAAAGAACAGTATGTGTTGCGTTAGCCATCCCTGGACACGTGTTTCGAGGTAGTTGCCTCTCGTCAGCAGGGAGCAGGTCAGTGTAAGGGGGTGCCGTGTGGACTGCCAAAATGTAATTAAAAACAGGTCAAGTACCTCTCCTGGCGCGCAGGTGCAGATCCAAGGCTCGTCAGCACGTTGGCTCAAGGGAGCCGTAATAAATTGTGCAAAAGTAGGTCGCACACTGCTCATCACACCAGCAAGTTGCCCCAAAGGACTGTGGGAAATGTAGTGGCGACGGCGGGTACGCCTATGCCACGATGTGTAAAAAGAACAGTATGTGTTGCGTTACCTCGAAACACGTGTCCAGGGATGGCTAACGCAACACATACTGTTCTTTATACATCGTGGCATAGGCGTACCCGCCGTCGCCACTACATTTACCACAGTCCTTTGGGGCTACTTGCTGGTGTGACGAGCAGTGTGCGACCAACCTTTGCATAACAGATTGTATGAGTATTCATGTTAATCGCAGTGCCAGTCATGTGCTGCAATTACCATGAATACTTTCTCAGAGGCACACAATATGCCCCGCACAGGGCCGGCCTTAGTGAGAACGTTTGTTGTCGCACCCCAATGACCACCCCGCCAGTGATTCCCTCACTATTATCCTTTAACAGTGCCCCTCAAGGTCTCCATTACAACTCTCTCTGACATGTATTTAATTTTGTTTTATAACGTCTCTCATACCAGTGTTGGGTGTACTTTCCATTGCACACATATTAAACAGAGACAGAGACAATCAATCATTATTTTTTTTTGCAAACAGATTTTATTGAGTTTTCTAACAATGACTATCACATTTATCAATACAACTTTAGATTCATTCGTCTAGTTCCTATTATGATATTGCAAAGAAACGCCCCACAGTGGTAAAACATTTATCAATGGCATCTAATAGCTTGGCTCCATCCGTTTACTACCAGGGTATCCACGGCTGACTTAACAACCCGATAATTACTCATTTGCTTAGCTGTAACTTCACGGTTCCTGTGTATCTATTCAAACTATCCCCAACAGTTCCCCCCACCTGTCCCTCCCGCCCAGGCATGTCACATTAGGCCCACTTTTGTCCATGATCTCAGGTATAGTCTCAATGATCAACCTTACCATCAGAGGGGACACGTTAAACATGCATTCGCTGCTTTTGCTAATGTTGCACTGTTGCAGCGAACACTTCCCAGCTGCTCAGCCATCCACTACTGCACTCTTCAGTTATCAGGACATGAGGGGGGGAAGCACGCTCCCAACCCTCATTCATGCTGCGGCTAGGCCGTACTGCACGCCAGCTCCCCCGCAAGGCCTCCCAATGGCGAATCTCTGCCTCCACAAACAGTTTGCTCCTTACCGGGCTGCAGGGAGATGAAACAACAGCTGGCGTCTAATGTATCTGCACTACGGCGCACACCCAGGAGTTTCCGGTCTCAACTGGGTGCCACCTCCGACATAGGCCTCTCCACTACTCGGCTGCGAGTTCAGTCCCCGTCTTTACCTTTCTGTGACGGGTGTGAGGGGTCTACCAGGTCTCCCGCCAACACCTTTCAAAGTGCGGCGTCTCCGCTTTTGGCCCACTCCGCTAAGTATCATGGGAGATACTCTTGGCCCTCGGTTGCTCAGGGTCCAGTCAGAACGTCGAGGGCTAGCTGCTCCTCCCCTCGTCAGCCGCCATCTTATATTGCTCCGGGCCGCTCACTCTCAGTTCATAGCCAGTCGGTTTTTCTCTGCCATGCAGCTCGCCTAGCTGCAATAATGAGAGCAACGCACTCCCAGGACAGTCCGCCATTCAGCAGGCACAAAATATATGTGCCCGGGGCGCAGGATAATCATTTACCGGGGGTATGCCGGCTGGAGCTCCGAAGCCTGCCTCCTCTCACATCGGCTCCAGGCCACACACCCCCAACAGAGACAATCAATCATTGGTATGTAAATCAGTGTAGAAGAAATGTTACATATGACAGAGGACTGCAAGGTATAGAAGTGACATGTCATTCATACTGATAGGCAGTATAGTTTAGGAGTGCTTTGTCTAGAGAAGCACAAATTCAGAATTTAAAATGTAACATCATGGTTAGGATTTCTCTTTAATAAGAAGCACTTTGCGCCCAAATGAACCCTATTTGCAACATTAGGATAATGAATGGCTGGGGGAAAAAAATCAGAACGCTGCAATCTGTATCTTGCAGTATGCATGAAGTTCTTTGATGACAGTTAATAGTTTACTGTTCTATATTAGGATTTTAACTTATAAACGCCAAGTAACAAAATTACCACTCTGACATAAGTAGTAACCCACTAACTAATCCTCATTCTATGCCCTTTGTGATCTGCATGGTACACGTTCTTTGCAGAAGTTTGCAAATGTTTACTATATAATTATGGCTATGCAATATTTGCCACATAATGCATCCTCTGCTGCATAATTTGACGATTTTAATCAACTACTGCATTTATGTGCTACACTGGTACTAATAAGGCAAAATCTTCGCAGAGACTGTTAGCATGTGTAGAAATGTCAAAATAATAAAGTATCAGAAAATATGCTGCATTACGCTGCAGCCTTTCTTTGCTGCATAATTTAGTCAACAATGGAATAATTTTGCCCCCCATTACTGCATAATTTCAGTCCCCCAAAGCAGGCAGCACATGCTAAAAATGCATGTGCATGAGGCAGAGAGACCATGATGTTTGTGAACTTAGTTTGGTGTGTGTGCAAATCCTGCATTGCTGATCCCTGGTAAGTTGCAGCTACTACTGCTGAAACAAGGCCAATGGAGGCACCAATGGATGAGGCGGACTGGCCTCAAGGGCAGGGCCGACTTTAGCACTGGTGGCACCCTGTGTGACAATCTTTTTTTTGGCACCTCTCTTTCCCATGACCTCCTCTTTGGATTCTCTCACTACCATCTGGCCAAAGTGCCCCTTATCTCTCCATAGATCCTCTCTCACATGCATTTAATTTGTTTTAAAGTGCTGGTGAAGGCTGGCTTTACTAATCCACTCAGCTATCCACATAAAATATAGATCTGTTCTTTGCAGCAGGCATATTAACCTGCTGTGCTACTTTAAGGCGAGTCAAAACTGCCACTAGACAAAACTCCATCTCAGTCTCTCTAGCAGGAACATTAATTACAAGAGTTATCATGACATTTTTATTGCTGCCTGAAAGCTGGAGGCACAAGGAACTCTGCAGCAGGTGCTTTTAAGTTGTTGCTAAACACTGCAACCCCCCCTGAGGCCAGTGCCCCCCAAACAGATCAGCACCCAGTGCCGCTGCACCGGTCGCTCCACCCTAAAGCTGGCCCTGATTCCCTCACAACCATCCTTTAACAGTGCTCCTCAAGTCTCCATCTCTCTCTCAGGTGCATTTAATTTGATGTACAGCACCATTGATACCAGTGTAGGTTGTCAGAGCACTTTACATCACATAAATTACACAGAGACAATCAATCATACATGTGTAAATCACTGTATAGACAATATTATATAAGACAAAGGACTACAAGGTATAGGAGTCCCATGTCAACCATACTGGTAGGCAGTATAGTTTAATAGTGGTTGGTCTGGAGAAACACAGACTCTGAATTTAGAACGCAACACCATGGTTGGGGTTTCTCTTTAATAACCAGAATTGATTTCTATCCAAATGAACCCTTTTTGCAACATTAGGATAAGCAAAGACTGGGGCAAAAAACAATGCTCTAATTTATACCTTGCAGTTTCCATTCAGCTCTTAGATGGCAGTTAATAGCTCACTGTTCTATGTTAGGATTTCAACTTATAAACTGCATGTAACAAAAAGATCTCTCTGACTAAAGCATTAACCCACTGACCTATTTACATTACGTGCAGTTTGTGATCTGCATGATACATGTTCTCTGCAGCAGGCATATTAACCCTCTACGCTCCCTTTCCATGAGTCAAAACTTCCACTTGACAAAACTTCATCTCTCTCTAGGAAGAACATTAATCACTAGAATTATCATGGCATTTTTATTGTTGCCGAAAATTGCTGGAGGTCAGGAAGGAGGCAGCAAGTGCTTTTAGAAACATAATATATTTGCCCATAATCCTGTGAGTTTGCAATCCTGTAGATGACTCCTTGTGAAAATAAAAAAAATACAAGTCTTTATCCTTAAACAAGTTTCATATGGGAATACTTCTCTGATTCCAGACATGTATTTTGATGACTTCTCAGACTAACCGGCTACACAAATTCTAAATTCCAACCATCTGCACAGCTGCAGCAACTATAGATCACAATTGCCTTAGCAAGGATGCTATGGACCACAAGGAACTTCAGGCGTTTACAGTGACGGACGCTGTTTAAAGTCTTGGGAGAGTCCTGTGACTCCTTAGAGATAAGCTGTTATATTTGTTTCCTGGACTAATGTTGAAACGTGCTTCACTTTTCTTGACCTTAGTGTTCTTGAAAGAGTAGAGCCTCCTTATCAAACCTGCCATGTATTCATTCAGCCGTTTAGTGTAGCGCCTCACTCTCAGATGTGAGGCTTGTCTTTATTCAGCTGTTTAGTGTAGCGTCTCACTCTCAGATGTGAGGCTTGTCTTCATTCAGCTGTTTAGTGCAGCGCCTCACTCCCAGATTTGAGGCTTGTCTTCATTCAGCCGTTTAGTGCAGTGCCCCACTCTCAGATGTGAGGCTTGTCTTCATTCAGCCGTTTAGTGCAGCGCCTGACTCTCAGATGTGAGGCTTGTTTTCATTCAGCTGTTTAGTGCAGTGCCCCACTCTCAGATGTGAGGCTTGTCTTCATTCAGCCATTTAGTGCAGCGCCTCACTCTCAGATGTGAGGCTTGTATTCATTCAGCTGTTTAGTGCAGTGCCTCACTCTCAGAGAGAGTAGCAACTGTAGCGCAAGGAGAAAGTGGAAAGGAGCTGGCCTGTGTAACTCCCAACTCCATCAAGAGGTGAACGGAGTCCTAACCATTGCCACAAGTCACCCAGAGTTCTCCCTGCAGCAGTGGTGCACCGACCAGGCTCCAAGTCTAGCTTTCTGGCCAGTGCTTCATATTAAATTTTGGTGCTCTTAGCCTCTAAGATCTCTCTAAAGCGCCTATAAAATAAAGCAATATTTGTTTAGTTATTTTTTCACATTTTTAACCTTTTATTTCTCTACGTCTCTAGGCTGCACTTTGGAATAGAAAAATGTCCGAAAAAGACATTTCCAGCAAAAGTGTTGTTCATTTGTGGATCCATTTCACGGAAGAACAAATAAACGAAAGGAGGAAAGAGAGGGTGACAAACCGTTTCTTGAAGTCACGGTTTCCAGTGAGTGAGGAGAAGCAAGACAAAAAGAGAGGGAGGATGAGTGAGAAAGAGAGGGGGACAGCTGTCAGCGGCAGAGCAGAGGTCGACACTGACCTTGTCTTCTCTGAGGAGGAAGGAAGAGACGTTGCCGTTCCTTCTCTGTCCGCCCGTCCGTCCGTCCGTCCCTGGACGTGTGTTTAAAATAATAAAGTAGGGGAACGGAATCAATCAAATTAAAGAAGTAGGGGCACGCCGTGCCCTGCCGATCCCGCCCACTTCGACCACTGACTTTGCATTTCTTTAGTTAAAAGGGCGCGGCTGCAGGCAGATTGTATGCCTTTGTTGAAGTAATCATGTTAATTGCAGCGCATGATGGGCGCTCCGATTAACATGAATACTTTCACAAAGGCTTACAATCTGTCCTGCAGCCGTGCCCTTTCAACTAAAGAAATGCAGCAAGTGCAGGAGGCACTTGCTGCTGGACTAACCTGCTGTTATGCGTGCTTCAAATTCCACACTGCGCGCTCGAAGAGAGACTTGTGCGCGCATGCCCAGGCGCGCAGCTTACTGGGAACAATGCCTACAAGTTTACCACAGATATAGCAAAATATTGGAAGAGAACACCTCACTCACCGTTCATCAAGACATGCTTCAACATTGGTTTCCTCTCGACATCCAGGTATGTAATTACCACCTAAAGGGACTCAACTTTAGTTGCGAGTACAGAAGTGATTTATGCTGGACATGGACAGAGTTCCAGATGAGTTAAAATGCCTAGTATTATACCCTAATGTTTTCACTTCATTAAGCAGGAGCCACTGACAAAGATAAACATCAAAGTTCCTGCATGACCGCAGAAAATACTGTTTTAAGCATTTAGAAAACACTTATCTAAATGCTTTGGCCGCTTAAATGCCCTCCGGGGGCTACAGCCTTCTTCTGGCATATAGGGGCCATACTGAGTGTGGAACTACGGTCCACAAGTGCAGATGCACCGACTGCTGGTGGCTTATCCATCCCAATTTTGCTTTATGCGGATGACGCGGTTCTGCTCTCACAAACCCCCTTAGGGTTGCAAAAACTAATGAATAAATTTGCAGATTTTATCAAGGGGAGAAAATTAAAAATTAATAATTCAAAAACTTTTATAATGCCCTGTGGGAAGAAAATTAAGAACCTAAGGCCCTTTACAGTTATGGACCAAACCATAACAGTGGTGGACAAATTTTGTTATTTGGGTATCACTTTTAATAGTGGGGGGATGTGGACCACCGAAATGATAAATGTAAGAGCCAAAATGGCCAAGTGCTCTTTTGGCTTATTTAGGTTTGCATCCAAGCTAGGCTCAAGACGGATACTAGACATGTTGTATTTATATCGACATAAATGTGTTGCTCTGGCCCTATATGGTTCAGGAGTGTGGGGCCATTGTAATAACAACATGCTCCAGGTAGAGGAGAACAAATTTATCAAAAAACTCCTTTGTTTGCCATCTTCTTCCTCAACAAAGTTGATCCATCAAGAGTCTGGTTTAGAACATCTATCTGACTTGATCAGACTAAGACCCCTGTTAGTATGGAGATCTATTTGGTCGAAGGAACAGACTGGCTTTACAAGAAAGATAATCTCCGATTGTCTTTACTTGGATAAATGTTCCCGCATCCCGTGGCTTAACTATATTATCCGAACATTTGATGTTCTTTTTAATCTTAGGGTTGGTGATAACCCTTCTTGTGTTTTAGACATCACGAAGACTGAGATTAAACATGAATTTTTGAGGGTTAGCATGATGAAGCGTAATGCAGCTACTGTCCAGTTCTCCTCACATGTCTTTTATGACAAATATAATAAGGAAGAAATGGGGCCCCCAGGATACCTTAAATTGGTTACTATTCGTTCCCACCAATTTGTGTTGACAAGACTCCGGATGGGGACTGCTCATTTGCTTGTTGCGTATCCTGTAATGAAGACTTATACTACTGCCCCCTGTCCGTGTGACGGGACTACTAAACAAAGTACGGAGCATTTTTTATTGTTATGCCCTCTTTATCTCCATCTTCGAAAAGTATACCTGAAACCGCTTTTTAAAAAATATAATGTATTTAATATTGTTTCAGCCATGGGGCTTTTATTTGGACTTAATTCACGGGACATCTGCTATTTTACTGCTGTATATATTTTAAAATCGATATGTCTGAGGAAAAGCACTATTTTCATGACATGTGATTAATCAAAAATTTGCTGAATCCTCATGTTTTTTATATTTATGTATGTATGTACTTTTATGATCATTAATTTATGATCGAATAAAGTTTTTGAATTGAGTGTGCACTCACTAACACGCAGCACAGAAGAAGAGGCAGACTGATCTCATATATGTTAATGTAACCACTTTATCCATTTTCAAGCTTTATTTTGGTCATTATAGACCATAAAAGGAGAAAGTATAATACATACATCACTGGATTTGAGCAATAAAAACATCAATAAACATTAAAAAATATAACCAGAATGCAGATGAATTGATCAGGTTTTATAACAGTTAAAAAGATGTTCAAATTTAAAAAGAAGTAAAAACAGCGATTTTATGAATTAATAGTGTTGAAACAGTAGAAAATACAAAAAGGGCGTTTAACATATGCGGGGGGAGTTTAAAAACTTACGGCGCCTAAGCCACATAGAAATGAGGAAATGGGACACAGCAAAAACAATCGGAGGATGGGTGTCAGTTCTCAAAACTCTAAAGGCCTCCAGAGCCTGCTTATACCCCAAGTTCCTGCAAAGTGGTAAGAGCCAGTACCTCCTGACTGCATTATAGCCAGAACAGAAAAAGAAAACATGAATGACTGACTCTTCTTGGCTGACACAAGCAGGACATCCAATGGGAGAAGCTTTTGACCATTTGTTTGTAAAAGACCAATCTGAACTGTATATCTAGCTTCCTTGGATGGATGGTTGAGCAACATCAGGGAAAGACTCAAATTGATACTGGTCTTTAAACTTAAGGAAGTCAGAAGTTAGGCAGCCTAGTTTTGTGCTCCCCTGAGTTTCAGCCAGTCTGAGCAGTCTGTAGGCTTTAACTAGTTCTATCCACGATATTGTCAGGGACACTTCCTCAGGATGTGTCCATAGGTTTGGCCGGCCTAATCTGAAGCACATATCTCTTATGTGTGCAAACCAGGATAGTTTTCCCACCCCTGGGAGACCCAGAACTGCCTTATGTTCAGACTGGTATACTGTTAGTTCGGGGGTCGCCCATACTCTACGCCAGAAAGTCAAGGGTCGCAGTCTAATCTCCTTCTCTATGGGTCTAATCCCAAGATCCATACGTAGGGGGAAGAGAGGGGTACTTAGTGGTAGACCCAGAGATGCCTCAAAAGCTTATACCAGATTTGGCCAATCCACCTCCAGGGAGATGACCCCAAAGCTCTGCCCCATACATTATAGCACTCCTGATTTGGACTTTGTAAATCTCGGCCAGCAGGCCCAGCAGTCTAAATGATGAGTTCCTGAATGATTTTACTATACGCCCAGCCATCTGTACTAGCCTTAAGCCTGCCTTTTCTTGCTGCGGGCCCCATCCAAATGTTTCTGTCAAAATCAATAACAGGTAAATACCTCTCGTAGCGCGCCGGTGCGTAACCATGAGTCCGTCGACTCCACCGGCTCAAGGGAGCCTGAATATAAAGTTAAAGCTAATTGGTCGCACACTGCTACACGCCACGCATACTCGCACTCATGACTCGGGCATAGGCGTACCCGCCGACGCTGATCTCAGGGACCACTTTTCATTGGGGGAACACGCTTGGTAGGTGTAGCAGTGTGCGACCAATTAGCTTTAACTTTATATTCAGGCTCCCTTGAGCCGGTGGAGTCGACGGACTCATGGTTACGCACCTGCGCGCTACGAGAGGTATTTACCTGTTATTGATTTTAGCAGCTTACACAGCAACCCCACACACTTTCCTACTCCCTGCTGACGAGAGGCAACTACCTCGAAACACGTGTCCAGGGATGGCACACGCCACGCATACTCGCACTCATGACTCGGGCATAGGCGTACCCGCCGACGCTGACCTCAGGGACCACTTTTCATTGGGGGAACATGCTTGGTAGGTGTAGCAGTGTGCGACCAATTAGCTTTAACTTTATATTCAGGCTCCCTTGAGCCGGTGGAGTCGACGGACTCATGGTTACGCACCTGCGCGCTACGAGAGGTATTTACCTGTTATTGATTTTAGCAGCTTACACAGCAACCCCACACACTTTCCTACTCCCTGCTGACGAGAGGCAACTACCTCGAAACACGTGTCCAGGGATGGCACACGCCACGCATACTCGCACTCATGACTCGGGCATAGGCGTACCCGCCGACGCTGACCTCAGGGACCACTTTTCATTGGGGGAACACGCTTGGTAGGTGTAGCAGTGTGCGACCAATTAGCTTTAACTTTATATTCAGGCTCCCTTGAGCCGGTGGAGTCGACGGACTCATGGTTACGCACCTGCGCGCTACGAGAGGTATTTACCTGTTATTGATTTTAGCAGCTTACACAGCAACCCCACACACTTTCCTACTCCCTGCTGACGAGAGGCAACTACCTCGAAACACGTGTCCAGGGATGGCACACGCCACGCATACTCGCACTCATGACTCGGGCATAGGCGTACCCGCCGACGCTGACCTCAGGGACCACTTTTCATTGGGGGAACACGCTTGGTAGGTGTAGCAGTGTGCGACCAATTAGCTTTAACTTTATATTCAGGCTCCCTTGAGCCGGTGGAGTCGACGGACTCATGGTTACGCACCTGCGCGCTACGAGAGGTATTTACCTGTTATTGATTTTAGCAGCTTACACAGCAACCCCACACACTTTCCTACTCCCTGCTGGCGAGAGGCAACTACCTCGAAACACGAGTCCAGGGATGGCACACGCCACGCATACTCGCACTCATGACTCAGGCATAGGCGTACCCGCCGACGCTGACCTCAGGGACCACTTTTCATTGGGGGAACACGCTTGGTAGGTGTAGCAGTGTGCGACCAATTAGCTTTAACTTTATATTCAGGCTCCCTTGAGCCGGTGGAGTCGACGGACTCATGGTTACGCACCTGCGCGCTACGAGAGGTATTTACCTGTTATTGATTTTAGCAGCTTACACAGCAACCCCACACACTTTCCTACTCCCTGCTGACGAGAGGCAACTACCTCGAAACACGTGTCCAGGGATGGCACACGCCACGCATACTCGCACTCATGACTCGGGCATAGGCGTACCCACCGACGCTGACCTCAGGGACCACTTTTCATTGGGGGAACACGCTTGGTAGGTGTAGCAATGTGCAACCAATTAGCTTTAACTTTATATTCAGGCTCCCTTGAGCCGGTGGAGTCGACGGACTCATGGTTACGCACCTGCGCGCTACGAGAGGTATTTACCTGTTATTGATTTTAGCAGCTTACACAGCAACCCCACACACTTTCCTACTCCCTGCTGACGAGAGGCAACTACCTCGAAACACGTGTCCAGGGATGGCACACACCACGCATACTCGCACTCATGACTCGGGCATAGGCATACCCGCCGACGCTGACCTCAGGGACCACTTTTCATTGGGGGAACACGCTTGGTAGGTGTAGCAGTGTGCGACCAATTAGCTTTAACAATATAATAATTGGAGCCTGAAGATTTGGTCAATAGTGGAAATATTTTTACGAAAACCAGCCTAGTATGCAGTCAGGATGTCGTGCTCGTCAACCCAGGACTGGAGACGCTCCAGGACAATCCTGGCAAACAGCTTCTGAGTGACGTCAATCAGACTGATCAGCCTGTAATTAGTGGACAGGAGGGGTGAGCCCTTCTTATATACTGAAAAAATGTCAGCCCCTAACCAGGTATCCGGGATTTTCATGCCATTTAAAATGGTGTTAAATATTACCCAAAGATAGGGGCCCCAGATTTTGAGTTGTTCCTGAAATAAGTCCCCAGGGATCTTATCTAAACCAGGGGCCTTTCCAAGGGGAAGCTTCCCAATAGCACTCAACACTTCAGTCAGAGTGAACCCTTCCACATCTTCAGGGGTATTGCCTTCTGAGGTTGATAGAGTTCCCATAGTAAGCTCTAAGGTTTCCTGTGTGCAATACAGCGATTGGAAATTAGATTTCCAGGCGTCTGCAGTGATGTTCGGCTCAATAGGTGAGTTCTCTGTGGAGCTATCTGTACGAACTAGGATCCAAAACGCCTTCATATCCCTGCTAGTGAGTGCCTGTTTGATTGCATCCCATCTTTTAAGCTCCCAGTACTTTTTGGCTAGCTTTATACTATCACTATATAGAGCCCTATTTGTTTTTTTATCAGGGATCTGTCTTTGGTTTTTAGAGCGTCGATAAGGGCGCCCTTTGCCATTCGGCAAGAATTATTGAACCTTGTAGTTTTAGGGCTCCTCTTACCCTTGGAATGCATCAGGGGATTGAAGATGTTGGTCAGGCTAGTGGTCAGATCCACATGTTAAGCCGTGAGTTGAGCGATGGTATCAGGGGAATTGAGTGTCTGGGCAGCCTCCTCCATCACCTCTGAAGGTGAAATACTTAAAGAGTAAAGGGCAGCAGCCTTGCTTGGTGACTGCTTCAGGGTTTCCCATCTAATTCTCCTCCTATTATTGGCTAGTGTTAGATTGATGCCAGATGAGGGGCTAGTAGTTGATGGACTGTAAACATCCGGGAGCTTGAGGTCGAGTACCAGCGCATTGTGGTCACTGTCTTGTCTCAACAAGACAGCAAAGTCGACAACCCAGTGCCATATGCTTGCTTCCACTATGATACAATCCAATAAGGATGATTGCCCTGGTCTATTGAAAGTAGGCTTCCCTGGTTGGTCTGACCTAGTACGACCATTACATGCCCTCAGTGCATGAGCTAGTGTTACTGCACTGATCTGGAGAACCAAGGGAGTACAGGCCTTTACCGGAGGAATTTGCGGTTCGGGGATTAACCAAAAGGAATCCTCATCGTAAGGGAAGAGTCAGTAGGAATGGATAGAGGCTCAAATTGACAATTGAAATCTCCCCCTATAACCATCCTAGTTTTCGGGGGAATTAGTTTGATAAATGTGGTTAGCATATCTATGGTCAGGAATTCCTGTGCAAAAGTTACCGGTCATGAATAGATGTTAATAAAGGCAATTTTAGTCCTGGTAGAAAAAGTTAGGAGGGTACACTGAATGTCATCAGATGCGGTATTCAACTGTTCAACAGTACAGTCCAGATGTGTAGCAACCCACGTGCCTAAGCCCCCCGATGGTCTGCCTCTACCCCCCATAGTGGCTAACGCATTAAAAGTTACATAGCCCCTCATGGCAATGTCCTCTCTTGCCCAAGTCTCCAGGAACATACACATGTCATAATCTTGTACGAATTGCCTCCAGTCAGGATTTTGGAGTTTACTTTTAATACCAGCGATGTTCCAAGACAAGACCCTTAGTTTGTGGCCTAAGTTCAAAATGGCATCATGTACTTTATTGCCAGAGGGGTTGGGGGTTTGTGTAATCTCTGGCTCAGACCCGGAGTCTAATACACCCTCTTCCGTTAGGGAGCTATTTCTAACCATATTTGGGGGTATGATATCAGGGGTGAGAAGGGCTGGATTGTTCGACACATCTAAACTAACACCAACATAATCTTGTGGTCCCTGATAAGGTTCATGTTGAGACTCCCCTGGTGCATCTTCAAACAAACCAAGAATACTCTGTGACTGGGTCCCAATGTTTTTCGGTTTAAACTCTCTATTGGTCCCCCGAAACCGACGACTAGGAGTAAGATCAGGTGGTAACATAAGTCAATCCACTTCTTCAAGGGCCCCAAATCTATTTGCTACTGCAACATTGTACAGGATTCTAGAGGTTTGGCCTATTGTTGGATGGAGTTGAAACCAGTGTGTTGGAACTCTAGTGTAAGGGGTCCAGGGTGGTGGATAATTACAAGAATAGAAGAAGTCCAGGGTGTGTGGCTGAATCCCTGTAAGCAGTACATAAGAACGGGAGAACTGGTCTGCCAAGATTTGGACTTTCTGGAGATTGCTAAAATGAATAACTATACAGTCTTCTTTAATTGATTTGGGGTTTTTACCAACCCAACACACTCTTTGCACTAGTAATATCTCACCTGCCCTATCATAGGGAAACTGTCTATGCCTGGTGAGCCAAAAAAGGCACTTGTTCCTCAATTCCAACTGGGTTTCTCTCTGGCCTGGTTTAATTTCAGGTACACCAGTTAGGACTTTAACATAGGGGCGTGAGGCTGGGGGTAGATCTATTGTTGGAGTAGCCAATAAAACTGGACCTGAGTTCTCACTCTCTGCAGGATTAGGCCTCTCCCTACCTAACATCTGCTCAGAATGGGCAAGTCTGCTTCTACGTGGGCCTTCATTATTAGGAGCAGGATGGGGACTCACATTCTCAGTGGTGAGTCTCCTGGGGCCAGGAGTAGTCCTCCATACTTGGGCCTGATGGATGCCAGGTTCCTCACAATGAGAGTGAGTGTTTCCCTCTTGCACAGTGCTCCGTGCTGCTGCCTTAACAGCACTTGTTAGAACTGGACAAGTTGGAGCACTAGAGGAGCCACATCTATCTAAAGGGGATTGTCCTGCTCTATCCGTCTGTGAACTACAGTCTTTCTTCTCTACTACAGCAGGTAAAATATTAACTGTGGGATTGGCCTGTGAGCTCAGGTCAGACAACTGGACTCTAGCTATGTTCCCAAGGTGGAGCGCTAGTTCTTCCTTGACAATGGCTCTCATCTGTGCCTTTAGTTCCACTATCAAGTTCCTCACCCATGAGGGGCAGTCAGGATCTCTATAAGAGTTAGAGGGTGGCTCTGCCACTCCCCCAAGGCTGACTGGTTCATCCCCCCTGGAAATTATTTCTGAACTAATCCTTTTCTTAGTTCCTAGCCCATTACCCGTTTTGCGCCTACCTGGCTTAGGTAGAGCAGTAGTCGTTCTACTTTTACGGGTTGTTGGCTTTACTGGGGAATGTTTAAGAGGTGGTGGCAAGGTCTCACTTGGATCAGGCAAGGATTCTAGTGGACCAAAAATAGATCCGGAACTAGAGAGTTCAGAGATTGGTGGCTCAGAAGACTGAAGAAATATGTCTGGGGTTAGGGATAATCGCCTCTCTGTAAGCTCTATTTCAGTCGAGACAACCCCTATTGCTCTCTGGAGCATCCCATCAATTGAAGTTTGGAGAAGTGGGGCCGGTATCATCACTGGAAGATGATTTTTAGCTACACAACGACACTTCCCCATGTCCACAGCAAAGGAAAAAAGTACCAATACCAAATTACCCCGAGGGTAGATCCAGGGAGATCAGGCAGCCCCAAGAGACACGATTGTAAAAAACAGCAGAAGAAAGTACAAAACAAATACAGTCCCAAGGGTCGAGTTCACAAATAACCAGTCTGTTGGTGGAGAGCTGGGTCAAAGAGTTAAACAATATCCGCAAATTGTTTGAGGTGTATTGCCTGTTTGCAATATCCCCAGCTCCACCAGCTGCTCCCAATGAAGTTAAACGGTTCCCAGAAAGTCTTACCAGTTTTGTTGGCCCCAAAGCCCAAACTCAAGGGGGGTGGCCCTGCCCTGACTCTTCCTGACAATGACGGGCAAGGACGGGTCCGCCCTTGGCCCGGCGTCCCGCACTGCGGGGGGAGAGGCAGTGCTATAAGCGCGATGACAGCGCCTCTCCCTCGTTAGCAGTACCTGGGTAGGCAGCAGAGGATGCTGGGACTTATAGTCCCCTGTGGGCACAGCAGGCGTCTGGTGGAATGGCGGTGCTGGCGTGAGGATGGACCCTGGGATTCCAATCCCACCAGGGTGCACGAGGAGGCGAGAGCAGCCCCCAGCAGAAGCAGAGAAACTGGCAACAAAAGGCGCCCCGCGCTGTGGGGGAGACAGCGCTATAAGCGCGATGGCGGCGCCTCCCCCTCGTTAGCAGCACCTGGGTGGGCAGCAGAGGATGCTGGGACTTGTAGTCCCCTGTGGGCACAGCAGGCATCTGGTGGAATGGCGGTGCTGGCGTGAGGATGGACCCTGGGATTCAAATCCCACCAGAGTGCACGAGGAGGCGAGAGCAGCCCCCAGCAGAAGCAGAGAAATTGTCAAAAACGTTATTATGTTTACCCAACTTAGGGTTCAATTCTACTTCATGGACATACGAATGGAAGACACCTCTCCCTCGCCCAGAACCCCTGCATCTGCTGAAGCAAGAGTGGCGGGTGCTCTTTCTCCTACCTGGCTGCAAAGACATGGAACAGCCTCCCCCTCCACCTCCAGACCTCCCCCTCCCTGCAGGAATTCAGAAAAGTTCTGAAGACATGGCTGTTCGACTGATTCCACCCTGCAGCAGAAACCTCAAGCACCTACATACTCTCATGGATGATTAGCAGTGGTCTACAAATCCCATTTGATTGATTGATTGACTTCTCTGTACTCAAACATTCGTCAAGGGTTGGTGCATACATACCACCTACCTGACCCCCTTCGCTGTCGATGAATTTAAGTGGTGTAACACTTAAGACGTAAAAACCCAACTGAGACTACCAACTAATATGTTTTCCATCACTTCCTGGCAATTAAGGTGGATTTTGCCAAACAGTCTATCAACTGAAATATTTCCCCTAGCCTGTGGCCTCTCTACCACCAATAAAAAATGTATATCGATTTTGGCCGTTTGGTTGCCTATTCTTATCAGAATACCTGACCCCTTATGTCTGAAGGCCACGAGGACTTGGAAGATGTTTCTCAACTCCTTCCCTTTGAATGATTGGATGGCTTTACTAGGGGACCACATTTCCATCTGAGTTTGATTTTCACCCCAGGAGATTGGCATTCGTCATTATAATTTCTGGGATGGAGGAGAGGTACAATCCTGCTTCAAGGTAACACTATTTCCTATGCTAAACTTAATCAAAACTAATGAATACATAAAAGGTGTCATTGCCCTCTAATCTTCAATGGAAGTATTTCAGTGTCGAAGTCATGTTAGTTTCAGCTTTGAATTATGTGTGAGAAATATATTTAGGAACGTGTTATCTAGTTGTCTATTTATCATGACTCGTTCATTACCTAGGTACAACCCGGAGATTTTGACAAATCTCTAATTAATCAAATGTGGTTAAAAATCCATTAATCCAAGGCAGTTATGTCTACTGAAAAACATAGGAATATACAGGTAAAAGTCACCGAAGACACAAGTTAGCCATAGCCACATTCTAATTCCTTATGAATCACAGGCAGCAAACATAACGCCAGCACTGTTATGTAAAAAGTTAAGTTGAGTATTAAATCTAAACAAATATTTCTAAGACATAAAATACACTTTACCATTGATGAGGGTTTGTGGTAAAAGTAGATGGGAAGAGGATTAGATCCATAATAGCAACCAGGGTTACTCCATTGCTGTTGTAAACATTGATTGTTAATTTAGCTGCTATTTTAAACCATACAGGGCTGGCTTTAGGGCAGTGCGACTGGTGGGGCAGCACTGGGCGTTGACCTGGAGGAGAGTGCTGACCTCAAGTGGGGGGTGCTGTGGTTAGCAATAACATAATCTAAAAGCAACTAATGCAAAGTTCCTTGTGCATCCAGATTTCAGGCAGCAATAAAAATGTCCTGATAACTCTTGTGATTAATGTTCCTGCCAGAGAGAGAGATCGGTGTTTTGACTTGCCATAAAGTAGAACAGAGGGTTAATATACCTGCTACATAGAATAGATTTGTATTTAAGGTGGATAGCTGAGTGGATTAGTAAAGCTAAATTTTTACCAGCACTCTAAAACAAATGAAATGTATGTGACTGAGTGAGGGGCTATGGGGAGAAGAGGGGCACTTTTACCCGGTTGCCCGGTGATAGTGATGGAATCTAAAGAGGAGCTCATGGTGGGGGTGCAAAAAAAAAAAAAAGATTGTTGCACCGGGCGCCATCAGTGCTAATGGCGGCCCTGGAACCATTCCTTTCTATTGTATACATTAAAAATAGTGCAACAGGGAATTTGGAATTAGCATGTGCTGCTAGTCTATTCTTCTAATCATTACTTATTATATTCGTAAAGTAAAAGAGAACTAATTGTGATGCCAAACCCGGGCCCGGCCGAAGAATCTGGTTCATGTGACCATATTCCCTATCCCTCATCAATCACTGAGAAAGAGGCCTGAAAAGCGGGCATTGGCCTTGCTGCATGAGGGATGAGTCGTCTTTTTGCACCGGCGGTATTCCGCCTTCCTTCTGTTGAAATGAGTATTACTAAATGGAATCATAGTATCCTGCCACAAGGACTTTTAGTGTCACTTCTTTTTCACCCTCATTGAATTGAGATCATCTGTGAGAAAGCGCAGAGGGTGGGGCATTTGGAGCTCAGTCCAATAAGTGACTGACATCTTTGTGTTTGCTGTATTCAAACCTGAATGAGGTGAGAATCTATCGCCAGTCACACAAAAGACAGTTTCGAATGTTGCTGAATTGTTTTCATGCTATTAATGTGATGGGAAAGGCATTCATGTCACTACAGGAACTGATAATCTGACGACTGTCAATCTACCAAAATCAATTCGTTTTGCCGGTACACTACAACCCAGATCTTGACAAAGAGCGTTGAGAACTGGTTCCCTGGTTGTCTGGTTACCAGGATCAATCCACCAAGCCAAACACACACCGTAAACATGTCGAACAAAAGAGGACACGCATTGTCCATTAGCCAATTTAGAAGAATAGGTTAAACACACGAAAGGATTAACATAGTGCAACCAGGAAACAGTCAGACACTCGTTTGTGAACCTTTATTTATTACCTTCAGATAAAACCAATCACAAATGGATGCATGTTCACTCTAGGCACATCTTCATTCATGGCAGTGCGTTCACTATTAAAGAATGAGAACTGCATTGACAACAAATGCATTTGCCTCAGTTTCCATAGGCATACCGTGCTGGTGCGGAACACAGAATGTGGGGAGATTCTTTGGAAATGACCCGCTTTACGTCTGATTTGTACTTTCACTAACCTCAGGTGAGATGAGGTTATTTGACTTCACTGAAAGCACAAGGTACTTCCCACATCCGGTTATGACATAGGGACGGTCATTGTCGAGATTTCATCAAGCACAGTGGACCCGAGAGAAGAGTGTGAGGCGCCAAAAGGCCCAAGCTGTAGGAACTGTAAGAGCTACAGCAGAAAGCAAGAGACAGAAAGTGCAGAAAGTGGAGTACTGGACGTAGTCCCAATATCATTTTCTGGTGGTTTGATATTACAAAGGTGAAGTGTGCATCTCATGTTACAGCTAGGCAGTGTCTATCTCAGACTAATGTTTTTTTCACAAACAGTTGGGAGTAGTGGCTAGACTTTTTTAGGATGCTTATGTACAACGTGGGAAAAATACTGGTCTAGCATTTCAGGAAAAAAAATCACAACCACTATACAGATGTCTTGAAACACATATCTTACAAGCGAATGTATAATGAAGTGAGATTTCTAATGATGCATTCTAGACTCTGCCTGAGACACTAAGACTCTTGCATGTGTACCACTGGATAGGCGATGCTTCTTCCAGAATATTGGGAAACTCTTTCCTTCAGATATATTTGCCTTTAACGACGGGAGATTGAAGCGCGTTGAGTGGTTGTTTGAATAATTGCCCCTTTCCTTCCATCGCTTGCCCCGAAACTGCTTCCTCCTCCGGAAGCACCCCCAAAACTACCACCGGCTCCAAAGCTCTGTCCACCTCCGAAACTGCTTCCACCTCCAGCAGCACCCCCGAAACTACTACTGACTCCAAAGCTCTGTCCGCCTCCAAAACCGCTTCCACCTCCATAGCCTTGTCCTTGTCCGCCTCCGGAGCCAGAGCCTCCACTTACCATAGCTGTGAAAGGGAAAAGAAAACCAGACCATGAACGCTTTGCCCTGGATATTTTTACTGCCACGTAAATTGCCGCAACCAGATAATACAAAAGTTTAATCTTTTATTTGAACTAGTTGCTCAAATAAATCACCTCATACCCCAGCTCTTACCTTCCCCCCCAGGGAGATACTTGGACACATTTTCAATTCTGACTAGTTTCCTCTACAAGGACACACTACACCCAGAACGAAAAGGCGACTCCCTGAACAGAGTTAAAGCAAATGTGCCTTCCCTGACCTCCGAGCAGACTGGGGCTGTACCATAACTGTCGCTTAGCAATGTCAACGTTGTTTCATTTCTAAATACAATCAGTCAGGGCAGAGCACTGCCAGCAAACAAAGACTGACCTGAACCAGTTTGACTGCCTAGGCAGGTCTGTTTCCAACCCCTTCCGAAAATGCATGATATACACTTTACCCCCGGCTGCCTGGTTGTGTGGAGCTCTAGCCACATCTTGGTGGTCAGATGTCCTCCTCCGGTTTAGATCCAAAATAATTCCACCTATTCAGAGACACCACATTGGGAATGTGGCCTTTCTCTCCACCTCCATTTTGGTATCTGCCTAGTTCCCTTTTTAGTTGTGACAAGCTTTGGTGGCCCAGAAGTTTGATTTCTGAAGGCAACACGCATTGAAATTGGTCCTGGTGTCTCAACTTATATTCACTACTTGAAATGGAAATATTGAAGTGCAGGTATCCTATACCAAAGTACCTTCTTGCTTCTGAAGAGCACCAGTACCCTTCAACTAAAAGTATTTCACCTCTGCTGAGCAATGGAGGCACTCTCCCTCTCAAAATAAAGAAATGCGGGTACTCATCACTCGACAGTACCTGCTCATTTAAAGCACTGCTTATATGGATAAGAACTGAATCTCAAGAGCCAGTTCCTGGTGTTCACTTTGGACGGGGAAGGAGCTCTACAATCAGCCTTAGCTAAGTGTCTTTCAAGGGCATGCCATGGTGATGCTTTCCCCCGGGCTGAGACCAAAGTCTTCTGGTTTTGTTCCCATCTTGGGGACACACATCAATAGGGCAGACATAGTAGCTCATAGTATACTTGATAGATTTATATAATTTTCAGTGACACCTTTGGGGCATATTATCAAGCCAGGCGATAAAATTATCGCCGCTTTGGCGGCAGAAAACTGCCGCTAAAGCGGCGATAATGGGCTTGATAATGTGCTCTATGGAATTCCAATTGAAGCCCATGTTAGATGTGAAGGACATCTAACCTGAGCTTCAATTGGAATTCCATAGAGCATATTATCAAGCCCATTATCGCCGCTTTAGCGGCAGTTTCCTGCCGCCAAAGCGGCGATAATTTTATCGCATGGCTTGATAATATGCCCCCAAGTTCTCTTGACTGGAGAAAGAGAACGGAGTCTGTAAAGTTTAAGAGGCCACCTGCTAACTCACAGTGTTTCTTCCACAAGATAACACTGTCACAAAGAGTCCTATGCTCCTGCAAATTATAGTGCACTACTACGTGAGGACCTTAAAAGCATTTGTGGTCATATCCCAGTCCCTGAAGTTCCTAGGACCTTTGGGCAACGTGTATCTGTTTTAATTCTTTACTGTATGTGACTGAAAAGTCACTTTTATTGAGTGCTATTATTTTATGTCATATACTACCTGAGTTCCAGACTTTCACCCCTCCAATGCCTCATTACGAGATGGCTTGTAACTTGTGGAGGAGAGTACTTGGCTGGTGTTACCAATGCTTGCTTGCAGTTCCCCTCATATTAGCCGCCATCACCAGTTACTGATCTCGGCATGGGGAGCACAGGCAGATCTTGGAATTACTGGGCTCATTCCCGCACGTGATCTCTGATTCCAAGTCTTTTCCTTCAGACATTTTTCACTTGTATCCAGCCAGAGCATTGGGTTTTACTAGGTGCAGTCCCTCACGCCTTCGAATGAGGGTCACATAATAAGCTTAGATTGCTCGGTCACACCACCCTTTGGAGGGTCAAAACCCAAATATTATGCCTGGCTCGTAAATTGCAGTGGAGTAATGCACAAGTACCTGGGACGCTAGTGGCAGTGACGTTTACTCTCAAGAGAAGAGGCTAAAATGAATTGACAGCCCAATGACCGGAGAAAAGCCTTGAGAGAGACTTTTAGTGGTCTATACTAATATTTTTTATAAAGCATATCGAGACCCACTAATTAATAAAAGTTAATGTTGTCTTTTCCCCCCATGATAACATAGTTCAAGACATTCTCACGAGTAATGATAGTGTTTGTAATACATGACACAATCTTTCACAATAGAAAATGTTATCAAACTACTTGAATATTTTGGTTACTTACTCATGGTGACTTGATTTTGAATTACACCATCCATTCTGTAAAGAAACAGAAGTGATATGAAGTCTGAGTGAGAAGGGTGGATTAAAATATATACAGGTGCATACTCCATATTATGTTAAACATTATTTCTGCCAATGAAGTTGGAATTCGCAAGACGCATGTCAACATTTATAATATAAATAGTAGAACTACAATTACAAAGTTTGTGCATCCTTATCCAAAAACGGCTTTGTGAGATCATGATTGAGGAATGACTAAGACAAATTATTTGTGTAGAATGTGTCAAAATTGGACCATAAATAAAAATGCCAGAATAGGCTGCATAGGGCTCTAGTATTCTTTCCCTCTGTGATTTTAGATTTCAAATGTCAATGTAAGATAATGCTAAATATTACTAAAAAGGGTCACATACATTGAAACCTGGCTGTCAGCAGTGGCATGGCAGTGGCATAGCAAGGGTGCCCTGGGTCCTAATGCGAGAAAGGAATATGAGCTCCCTTAACCCCAAGTTGAGTTGTAAAAGACAGCCATATTTACTGCTGCAGTAGTGCCCTCTCTGCCTTGGGCCCACTGCACCTGCTACGCTGTTGATAGCTCCAATGGCTCTGGTTGCCACCTTGTCTGTTCGATGGGCTTTCTTTAAAGAATAAACTAATTGGTATTAATATTTGTTGTGTCCTTATTGTATCACCTTTTGTAGAATCGGTTGTTGAGTTCATTCAATTCCCTGGATGGTAGCATGATTGTGAGGTTGCTTGGTGGCTTGAGACTTTGTATCCGAATAACATTAGGCGTCTGTCTGGGAAAGTGTCTGTGAGTGACAGGCTGTTCTCAAATTTCATTACTCATGTCTATGGTATTATGCCTGGCCACGTCACTTGATCATAGGCCACTGAAAGGCTCTGTCTGTCTTTCAGCATGTCTGTGAGCTGCAGGCTCAACAAAGATTTGGTTACTTGTGCTTGTGGAGTAATAAACCTGGAAGTGCCAGGCCAATTAATGTCCTGGGTTCCAAATATTTTGGCATGCCTGAGAGCTTTTGACAGCTTAGAGAGGTGTTGAGTGTTTGTATCATTATTATTATTATTAGTAGTAGTAGTAGTAGTAGTAGTAGTAGTAGTAGCAGTGGCAGTGGTATGCCTGGCTTGTGTGGATACCCAAGGAGATGGATTCCCTACATGCAATCGTTCTTGTGTCTTTATATCATATCTGGGAGAATCAAGGTTCTTGAAGCAGTGTAGTCTCTGAGATTAACTGATAATGCATGGTATCTGAAGCCTGATCTCTAAGTTGATGGCTTGAATGTGTACACCAGAAGGACTGAGAGTAAAACCAAAATGCTCAGATGATTAGAGACACAGACTGTATCAAATGAACAGAATTCTTAACAATAGTGTATGAGTTGAGGGAGACATCCATTTTAGGCAGAGGGCATTCCAATTAAAGCATCAATCCAGACCTATTTTGCCCACTCAGATTTCCATGTTGTGACAAAGTCTATAGGTAAATATATATATATATGACATAGGCTTCAGCGAAGCCGAAACGCGTCTCCTTGAGCCCGGGGTCGAGGGAGGCCCAGGAAAATAAAGGTGCCATATTCCAGCAGCCTTGTGCACGTGCCTTCTTCTTTGGGAGCAGGAAAGTACTATCAATGCAGAAGGATCCAGAACATGAGATCTACATTCTCCATTCCACAGTTACTCCTAATGCTTTGATAAAAAATATAAGTAAACATGGAATAAGCAAAATAAACATGTACCATGCGTTTCATTGTCATAACTCCTTAAGCTTCAATACAGACATGAGCTAGGCAGGAAATACTAGTTACACCATACCTATGCCTGGGAATTAAATTTATATCTGTGGACAGCACACTGCCTGCAAGGTTTGATTCCTTGTTTCCCTGTTGTGGTATGTCTACGAGTGTCAGGCTACCTGCAGCCTTGAGTCCCCATTATGGAGTCATCTCCCTGAGCTGCAGACTGGTGGGATGGGAATATTGGATCCTTGTATCTAAAGAGTAACACGTCTGGGGTAGCAGGCTACGTACTACCTTGGATTTGCATCTCATTACATATCACACATGGGATAGGTAAGTTAGTTGTGCCTTTATGGATTCATATACTTTATCATATACTTGAAACACACGAGGGTAATGCCTTGCTTGAACATTCCCTGGCTTTGCTTTATGATTCTACTGATCATTACTTGCTCATATCTCATCCCTGAAGAGCAACTGCTGAAATAAATCCCTTTGACTATCAGCCACATTCCCGAGCCCCTCAAAGACAGAATTCTCTTCTTTGCTTACACACAGTAAGTAAAACCCACCTGCCCTCCTCTCCTTCCAGCAGGGTCCTGTAGGTGGCGATCTCGATGTCCAGGGCCAGTTTGACACTCATCAGCTCCTGGTACTCGCGCAGCTGACGAGCCATGTCCTCCTTAGCCTTCTGTAAGGCGGCCTCGAGTTCACCGAGCTTCATTCTTGCATCATTCAAAGCAAGCTCACCCCTCTCCTCAGCCTCGGCAATGGCAGTCTGAAGATTGGCGCACTATAAATGGAAGTCAAATGAGGGAGTTAACTGAAATGTTGCCATTACAAAGTATATTTGGTTTCATGTGGCTAATTTGGTATCTAGAATATGAGCGCACCTGTTTTTTCACATTTTCAATCTCAGCCTTAAGTCTCTGGATCATGCGGTTCAGTTCAGAGAGCTCGTTCTTGGTGGACTTGAGGTTGCCTCCTTGTGCATCAGCATTCAACTTCATCTCATCAAACTAACAGGCAGAAAAAAGAAACGATAAGCAAAAATACTTCCAGCAGAAGCATTAACAAGGGTTATTGGATTTATGTTTGTGATGCCATAATAGATTGCATGATAACTACAATACGTATTTGATATTGCACTATTGAAAATACAATAAAGAAGGATTGGATCAAGACAAAGGCTATTTGAAGTGGTACAGAAAACCTTGCAAACTATTCCTAATCAGTAACAATATTTAAGTGGGATTTCTCACAAACACTTGGGGTGTGCTAAAAAACACTTCGTAATGCAATTATAGAGTTGTGGTGCCTAGGACTCCACTTTTTACCAGTCCTACATCTGTCTTTAAATGAAATATGGAATATTGCATTTCATTTTACATTTCTCTGTCCAACAAGTACATTTTGATAACATTCTAAGTTACAGGCTGTACACTTTAGAAATCCCCATAAGGTTACTATCCATCATAAAAGAACTACATAGAGATAATTGTGCAAGAGGAACAAATTGCGCAGAACCACGAGTAGGTTGGTTTTTGAGTTGCCCATGCCAGATTGCCCTGTCTTTTTATCAAGAAAAAGAACTAAAGATTAAAGCAATCTAAGAAGGAAGAAGAAGCGATTTACGTTATCTACATAATAATAAAATCGGTCAAATGTTTGATGGGCTCATGGCATTAATAGTACAAATGGTACTTTTGGTGTCTGTGGCCCTTCTCTGCACAAGTCAAGGCCTTTATAAAAACAAGAATGGAAAGAATGTCACTGAGTTCCAACTGCCCTTTCTCTGGTAAGGGTATAGGCAGTACTTTTGTTGCGATACTCACCTTTTGTTGGAAAGCTCGTTCAGCGTCATCTTTACTCCTTCTTGCAATGTCCTCATACTGAGCCTTGACTTCAGCAATGATGCTGTTCAGATCCAGGGCACGATTGTTGTCCATTTGGACAATGACTGCGGTGTCAGCAATTTCTCCTTGCACCTGAGCGAGTTCCTGAAAAATAAATTACACCAGAATACTGAGTTATACATGGGCCATTGCTCCTCTTTGCATTTTTATCCTTCCTTTTGGGTAATGTTTGAATAGGAAAAATGATGGCAGTGTATTGACGTTGAGTCTTCAGTTACAGAGCATAAACAACAAACAAGAGCTTAAAATGTGGTCAGGGACACATTTAACAGTGGCACAATCATGTTCGTGGATTTGCTAGATTTGGGTGGTGTCTATGTAACATGGACTCGAAAACATGGATAACCAACATTGGCATCTCAGTGGTGCAAGTTAGTTTGCATGAAGAAAACCTGCTGGATTATCGCAACAAAATTGAAAACTACCATAATCGGTTAAATGAACAAGAAAGACCAAGATTACAATTAAGGATGGGAACGTGCACTTGGATCCAATCAAAAGGTGAGAGACCTTGATTTGTTTTGGTTCGAATGACTGTTGCAGTAGCATTTTAAGGAAGGATTGTGATCCACTCATTTGAAAGGAAGTCTACTTACTCAATTATTGCATGCAAGGGACATTACTCCATCTTTGGGTGAAGGATCATAATGGCGCCAGTCGAGGTAAAAGACCCAACAGTGCTCTATAGCTTAGTACTATGTCAACGAATGGGAAGGATCTTTAAAGTATCGCTGACCATCTACCCGACCAAGAAGTACTTCAATGAAAAGAAAAATCGCCTCAATATTAAATGTCAACATATTTTTTCTGTTACATTTTTTGCTTTAAAAAAAAAAAAAATCTGAGTCTGAACGATTGGACTCTGACATAATAGGGGACAAATTTGGCACTATGGTAATTATTGTATTCTTGAAAAAAATTACTTTCTGTTTAAATTTATCCTGATTTTTGTTACTGACAGAAGGACTGGTCAAACAGAATACTTTTCAGGGCATTTGTATTTCTGAGAGTATTCGAGTACGTAAAAAAATGTCAGCTATGTAAAATGTGTTGATTGCATCTGCAGCTGATAAAATGAATTCACCATTGAGTGGAATTTTTGGACTTCAGAACATTGCCACATTACAGAGCGAACAATGGTTTCATAGCATGGAAAAGACACTGCCACATAGGTAATGAAAATTATAATTACCATTTCATACAGATTTCTAAGGAAGTTGATCTCGTCTGTCAATGCATCAACCTTGGCTTCAAGCTCCACCTTATTCATGAAGGCGGCATCCACGTCCTGAAAATTGACCAATACATTAAGATCAAGTTACATTTCAGTCAGTGTTAAAGACAACGTGGTAACATTTTACTGAAAGGTATTCTAATTAGTAATATTGTTAGTGACATAATGTGAGAAAACTTCCCACCATCATAGTTAGTGGTCCTATGCCAAATGCTGCAGTCACTAACAAAGGTAAAGGGCAATTATCCTCAGCAGATTGTCTGCTAGCCAAATCACTAATACTACCAGAACATGCCCATATGTGTCACCGTGTGCTTCTTGAGATTACTGACATAGAGTGACAGGCTGGATAGGAACTGGGCAGGCTATTCTTGATCAAGCTTTTGTTTGACAGCAGGAGCTATAGGTGCTAGTTGTCTTTTCTTCTTCATTGCATAAAGATAGAAAATAGTTTTTTTTTAAAACGCACTATTAGCACCCCTGCCATCTCTATGATGTAGTTGCCGAATTACATTCGCTGTGCTGACAGTGCTGCTATCATTCAGTAACAGCAGCAGGATGAATATGCGAATGTTCAAGCAGGGAGCCTCTAACTTCTTGAAGCTCTATTAGTTTCAGAGGGGGGTGAACATTACCTTGCTGTAATTTAGGTTAAAGGTCCTCTTTGGAGTTTGTGTTACTGACTAAAAAGGGTAAAGTTATTTTTTCTATGATTTAAATAAAAAAAGTGTCTTACCTTTTTGAGCACAACAAAGTCATTTTCCGCAGCTGTGCGCCTATTGATTTCCTCTTCATATCTGTTTTAATAGAGAAGTGACATTCTTTAGGGCACATTTACCCTCATATACTAGTTTACATTTTCAAACGTGACTTGAAGATGTACTGCTTGCATACATAGAATGTCTTTTCTTAAGCCCTGGATACTGTTAACTTCACTGTCTAACACGATATCTCTGAAGTTTCTGCTGTGTTTGAAAGCATGTACATTTCCATCTGATCTCGAAATATATGTAAACAAAACCCGCCCCCCCCCCCCCCCCCCCCACGTTGTACATTTCCTGGCAATTCCTGTGAGAAAACTTACAGTTTTAGAATTTGCCAGTAGCATGGCCCTGGCCAAAAATATCTTGCAGGGTCTTCCATTCCTTTCAGGCTCTAATTTAGATTCAAAAAGCCTTTTAGAGAAAATTATCAAGGGATAATTGCCTGCCACTCAAGTTATGTGTCAAGAGTTGAAGGTGAGAGCTCAAAGGAAGGGAGAAGTAAAATCATACGAATAAAAATAATGAAGTATTCAAGAAGATTTATTAATACAATGTGACATGCGTGCCTAGAGCAGCACCAGTTAAGAAATTGCTTTGCTACTGCACTTCATATTAGGTATTGCTATGTGGCAAGTTATTGAGTCGTGAAAAGCGTGCAACTTCTTGGGAAATGGTTTTGAGCATAGTGTTTGATCAATCCATGGACTTTGTGATCTAATATCCATGCCTCATCAAAGTGCCTAATGCTCTAGCCCTGTCATCCATCACCTGATACTGGCACTACTGCTCTCAAATGATTAAAACGTATTATATCCTATTGGAATTCCAGGCACAGAGCAAGTAAAGAAAGGCTAAAACAAGACTGTCTCCACTAGAGCGAGACTATCCAAATAGCAATTTCTCCATGGCTTCTTCCCCTCCATTCAGCAGGGGCAGCCGCCACTAACTAAGGGTGGTGGGGTGTGTGGAGAGAGTGCAAGAGGGTGGGGGGTGGGGGCAGAGCAGCACAGGGATTGGTCTCAGCTGGCTGAAAAGATGCCCTGCTCAGACTAGGGAGTCTGTGGGAGGTTCTCCTGCCCGGCTGCTGAATGAAGCCGGGAAGGAGAAATCTAAGTGCGCATGTGTGTTTTGGTAGGCCTTCAGAAAGCCGGCCAAACTCACATGAGCACTTACGGAGTGCACAAGCACTACTCCTCCACCCGCCCATGCCCCGCCCCTCCATGCACAAGCTGGCAAACAAAAAATAAAACGATGCTAGAGCATCCTTTTTATTTTACGTTTGCTGGCTCTGCGCCAGGCAGTGGGATGACTATCCTCCGCCATTGCAGAGGAGCCGCCACTGCCATTCAGTCACAGAAGGTTTTGTATCTTTTCAGTGTGCCATTCTGGCATTAATATACAGAAGTAGGCAAACACCTTCACTGCATGCAGAGTAAATGTCAATTATTATTTCACCAGAGGCTCTCTATTTAACTTGATATGACCTTCATCAATATCTCACAGAAGCCACTACATCCAGTAAATACACCCTCGTACCAATCTCTTGTGCCAATCTCTCATAGCAAACACCTAATTCCACAAATATGTCAAACTACAAGCTATGTAAATAAGGCACCGCAACTCCCAAATTACCCTTCTACATCCTTTACACAAAAGGCACTGCTCTACCCAAATATCAATTCAACTATAATTGAGCAGAAAGCACTAATTGCAATCCTTGCAGATAATACAGTTCTTTCTCTAGATATACTTTCATACACACCTTAAGTAGAAGGGACATCAGTCCTAAATATGTTATTCAAATTTCTATTTCAATGGACGGCCTTATTTAGTATTTTGCAGATGGGATTTTTCATCACCTACGTGGCTAATATTCAATCTGCCAAATTACAAGTGCCATAGGCTCATACCTGCCAAATCACACGGTGCCACCGTATGACACACAATATCGGCACCGTTCACACAGTCTCCTGGTGAGAAGCCGATATCACACGGCGGCATGGAATACGAGCTGAAAACCACTATAATTATTGGTTTCCAGCTCATTTTCCGGGGCTTTAAACTGCCGACGTCCGTTAAGGGGTGTGAAAACACCCCAGGACATCAGCACCACAGCAAGCTTTTTCTGGGGAGAGGAGGGGGCTTGGGGTGGGGCTCAAAAGTGCCTCCTAGGTATGTCAAGGCACGAGGCGCCGCCCCTTCAAGGCCCTACCCCCTCCTCATACGGTGAGAGTTTTCTTCAAGTTGGCAGGTATGCAGGCTATTAAGCTAAGAACAGAATGTCTGCCAAGTTTGTGACAGAAAATCTCATCTGTCAAAGTCTAAATAAAGCCCTTAGTCCCTTTACCACTTTTTTAATTTTGACATGTTTTACAAAGGCACCACGCCCTGAACTTTGTCAAATCCACTATTTTACCATTCATTCATGAAAGACACCACTCCCTTAAACTCCGTACTAAAAATACTTCTACCAAACTCTCTAAAAAGAAATCACACATCATCACTCCATTTAACACACCCGTTATTCAATAACTCCAGCTGACTCTTCTCCAGGCCACCTCAAACACACCTTTTTTCATTATTTTAGAGAAGGAGTGGCATCCTGGTACTCGACCAAAACACCTTCTTGCCAAATCTCACTTCTATCAAATTGACACAAACGAAATCATGCCTAACTGTAAATAACAGCACTCATCCACTCCACTCATCACTGTTCCTTCAGAAAAGCAATACAAATACATTATCTTATCAGTCCCCCCCATTCACGCCTTCTCTTGAGTGTAGCCCTGCTCTTGTACTTCACTCAATACACAATTTATTCACAAAAGGAGATATGTACCTTCTTCTAACCTGAAATACCCTTCTCTCACAGAATGGTCCGTGCACTTCCCCTCCAATAAGCACACCCTTTTACCAATCTCTGTCCAAAAGCAAAGCTCCAAACCATGGCACTCTATTCAGCACACTCCTTCCTCACAAAATGTTCTGCTTCCCAACAAGTGTCTCTCAGAGAAAGGACTTTGTCTTTTATGTTGCACAACATAATTATCTCACACAGAAACTTCCACACTATCAACATATTTTTCTATGACGCAAAGTACCTCACCCTCAACTTCACCTAATACACTATTCGCTCACAGAAGGGTCTTTCTCTTTTCATGTAAACCAGAACATCCTTCTCCTACAGAACGTTTCATGGCCCTTCCCTCCACCAGTTACACCATCCTACTAACCCCTGAGAAGGCTTCAGACCATGACACTCTACCCACCACACCACTTCTGCACAGAATTCCCTGCTCCCCAACACTGTTCTCTCAGAGAAAGCACCACACCCCTTTATGTCACTCAACACATTCATCTCTCACAGAAGCAGCACGTTCATCCACTTTATCAACATACCAATCTCTTATACGAGCCGCACCCTCGACCACACCTAATAAATCTTTCCCTCACAGAAGGCACCACATGTTACCCATTTTTCCAAACATATCCGTCACTCACAGATAGCATCACATCCCCCTAGCTCCCCCAACGCACTCTTTCTCAACAGTCCTTGTTTCGCTTGAGCACCCAATGCACTCTTCCCTCATAGAAGATGTGACATCCCTCTACCCCACCCATACTCTACTTAGACAGAAGAAACCATCCCAAACACTCCCAACCAGACACCCTTCACTCACAGAAAGGAACTATATTCATTGGCTGCCTCGCACACACTTCTCCTGAGAAGCCACCAAGACCACCATCTCCAACACAGCTTTCCCTCACCAAAGGCACCACAAGCTCCCAGTCCATCAGACACACACATATCTAGTACTAAGCACCATGCCTGCTAACCTCAACATATGCCTTATTCATAGAAGATAATGTATTCCCCTATTTCACTCAGGATATCATGCTTCCATTTTTTTGTTGATTCCACCAAACTTCACGGAACACCTGAATACAACTTTCCTCTGAGAAGCACAACGTCTCTCCAGCCTCTGCACACTTCTCTGTGTCAGAAGGCAGCATGTCCCTCCACTTTAATCAAAATCACTCCCTGTCACAGGATTCTGCGTGTCTGCCCACCCCTCCCAGCACGACCCACTTATAGAAGGCATAAGATCCACCCACTAGCATTTTTCTCTCACAGAAACCGTGCATACTTCAACCTCATGGAACACATTATTTACTCACATCCCTAAAGTCACCTCAATGCACATCTTAACCAATCTCTTGCGGAAGGAAGCAATCCAAGACGCTCCCCTCATCACAAAGTTCACTCACTGAATGCACCACGCCCCGTCACTAGACAAGACATTATTTACAGATGCCAATGATTCTCTCTATTAAACCCAACACGCCCACCGTTCCATCTCAGATGACACCTCATCCCCATATCTCATCAAAGATACTCCTCACTTGCTGGAAGCTCCGTTTCTGTCCAGGTCGCCCACTTCACATTCTACTCACAGAAAGCAACATGCTCCCCTACCCCACCCGACACACTTCCCTCGTCGAAAGCACATGTCCCTCTAGCTTCTAACATGCCCTCTCACAATACACACTACATCATTCCACGTCAAACACAACTTTCACTCATAACTTGCCACAATCGTCTACCCTGTCCAATATGTTTTACTGTTTCATTTCATAAACTTTATAGATCCAATTTTACTGTTAAATCTCACCCCAAAGGCCGACTCCCAAACTTCCACATTATCTGCCTCTCCCGGAAGGCATTGCTGCCCTCTGCTCCACCGTTTATACCTTACCGATCTTTCACAAAGAGCAATTTTCGCCTCGGCTCCCCCTACCATCTTTTTTTAACAGATCTCAAGAGTGGAGCCGAGCTACTCACTTCATAAGAACCCTAATTAGCTAAGTAGCCACGGCGAACCCTCTAGCTCCGGCTCCAGTCCTGCAAGCTGCGTGTTCAAGGAGACAAGAAAACCTGCCCCATCTCACTCACAACTCGAAGGCACATGCGAGCATTCATCCTTGAGCATCGTCTTGTTTTTTCCTTCCCCGCAGGATGCACAGCTCTGCATCTGCCGTGCACTCTTGTGCATGTACCTGTCTCTCCAACAAAAGCAGCAGGCCTGGGGCACTCACTCAGTGGTGCCCCGCCCTCACCGCTCCCTGCTGCATTAAAGTGCTAGAAGCCACCTGCATCACCATTGAAGAAGAGAAGGCCGCTACATTACATACATGATAAGCATGACTTATGTGGAAAGAAAGCCCCGTGCACTGTAATTCTATTTTCATGGTATTTATATGTGGACGGCTGCAATAATGGTTATAGGTTATCGAGACTTCTAGCTCCTTAATATTGCTTTTCTGGTACCCAGTGCTAATATTTTCAAACAATTTTGAACATGTCATGAAGACTTTTATTCTCATCATTAAACGCCTATAAATATTAATTATGGCAACGTAATTTCTCAAGTCGCTCATCCCTACAAATTACCTCTCTAATATGCAGAAACTGCTTTAGAATTGACATTATGAGGCTGGTGTTCAGTGGCAGCCCTCCCCTGCTTGTGTTTGGGTAGATTTCCTCCGAGGCGCCACACACTCACTTGTTCTTGAAGTCTTCCACCATGCCCTGCATGTTCCTCAGCTCCCCGTCCAGGCGGCCCTTGTCACTGTTCAGGCCCTCCAGCTGCCGCCTCAGGTTGCTGATATAAGCCTCGAACATGGGCTCAACGCTGCTCTTACGGGATCCGCTCGCCGTCCCTCCCTGCTCCTGCAGGAGGCTCCATTTGGTCTCCAGCACCTTGTTCTGTTGCTCCAAGAACCGAACCTGCGGCCCAATGCACACGATTGAAAACACTCACATGGCTTGTCATATAGGCAGAGCATCAAATACAGCCAAGGCATGTTTGCTGGCTTAACAGCTATGAGTTCAAGGATTGGCAGCAGATAAAACAGCCTCCTGGCATGATAGAAGCAGAACAAAATGGAATGTCTCGAAACATTCCTAAATTAAAAGGATAGGACGAATGTGAACCATACCGGGTACAGTTCTGTGTTTGTTGAAGTATTAAAAAAAACTATAATTTATCATATATATGTTAAAGAACAAGCCTTACCTTGTCGATGAAAGATGCAAATTTGTTGTTGAGAGTCTTGATTTGTTCCCGCTCCTGGACTTTTTGTTCTGAAATACTGGGGTCGATGCTAATATCCAAGGGAACCAAGAGGTTTGCGTCGACGTGAACTGGTTCGATTCTTGCTGGTGCTCCCCCACCAAACCCTGCTCCACCGCCAAACCCTGCTCCCCCACCAAACCCTGCTCCCCCACCAAATCCTGCTCCACCACCAAACCCTGCTCCACCACCAGACCGGCCGCCAAAGCCTGCGCCACCACCAGATCCCCCACCGAATCCACCAAAGCCGGCTCCACCGCCGTATCCACCACCTCCTGACATCGCGCCATAGCTCCCCCCACCCATGCTAGACCCCGAGCTTGCTCTGGTTGCCCCACCAAAGGAAATGCTTCGGGTGCCTCCTAGATGGACACTCATGCTGCTGTTCATCCCCCGCGCACCGCCACCGGCCCCGGAAGAGCGAGAAACTCGACTGCTGGAGGAGCCCTGGCCACCAAAAGACCGCGCACTGAAGCTTTGGAAACTCATTGTGGAGCTAGAGCGCTAACTGAGTGAAACAGAGAAATGAGGGAAAAGCAAGAAAGGGAGTGAAGTGTGAAGGAGAGCGAGTGAACCCCTCTGGTCAGGGAGCTGGGGCTGGCCCCTTTTATCTTCTAAGTGGACTGGGTTTGGCCTCGGTGCATTAAGAGCTCAGCTTTCACTTATGGGCTTGGTATGGCCTGCAGCAATCTGTCACCTTTCACTGCTCAGCACACCTACCAAAAATATTCCTTTTTCGTTTGTTTTTTTAACTTTCTGTGAGTGTTGATTTACAGAACGTGTGCTTCTTAATATCTCTTTTTAGCGCAAACGAAATAAGGCTTGCTTTTCATTTCAGCTGTTTTATTGCATCACTTCTATTGACCTCTGTCCATGTAGATCTCACCTCACTCCTGCAGATAACATGCATGCACTTTTTCTTCTTTTACTTTTAATCACTTTTTGGAACGGAATCGAATGCGCCATTTGTTTAGTTGATGTAAGGCTAAAACAACTTTCCATGGTGAATTACTGAATTCTGTCAGTTTTGTGTTTTCTATCGTAATTTGAGCTAAACAAAGTTTATTGTAAAAACTACTGAAACATTTCAGATGGTTTGAGCATTTGGATGCAGCCTCTCGCAACGCTCTCTCGTGCCAGTAAAGCCTCATTCATGACCAGTCTCTCCCAGCAGTGCAGCCTCCACGGGGTGACTCCCAGAAGAGCTGCTTTACTCCGGGGAGCTTGTGTCAGCGCGAGTTGCAGCCGTGCCTCACTTCACTAGTGTCACTTGTAGCAGCTTCTTCCCGTGAAGCAGGATCAGTGCGGAGTCTCAGTCCGCGCTGCCTCCTTCTCGTGCAGGTGTACGCGGGGCATGCCCGTTCGAGTACACAAGTATGTCAGGCAGCCTCATTCCAGAGCTGACACGCTGTAGTACTGTTTCATCGCGTTGCTGTCTTCTCGCTTAAGGATGTTTTTGTCAGGGCACCAGTATTTCGTTCAGCTTAGTTCGCTGCTACCTCCTTCCACTGCATCCTCACTCAGTGAAGTTTTATTCTAGTGCAGCCTTTGCTTTTTCAGGGAAATCCGTCTGTAGCTGCATGCAGTTTTTTTCCTTATTCTAGTCCTACCTCGTTCCAAGTCATTCCCACACACTGCTGCTTCGTTCAGTTGCTACCTTCTAATTTTATATTCTGTGTCAATTCAAAGAGGGTTCATTCCTTAGCTCAGCACAGGCAGTTCTAAAAAGCAGGTGCTGAGACGGGTTCTTATGGGGCCCTCCATTTTGCCCTGACCCACAGGGTGAAAATAAATCACAACTAGGCCTGGGCTAAAATTCCATTCTGCTCGCGGAAATTGCGATAATTTGATATTTTCGCGTTCCGCGGAGAGCGTGAAAATGTCAAAATTTCCGTAATCCGCATCTTACCGGAATTTTTTTCTTGCTCGTGCTGTAAAAAAATACATTCTTGCGTGCGCGCGATCGCCTTACCTGAATCCCCGCGCTCACTGACAAGTTTTCCCGATCCGGTCGCGTTCTCCACGAGATGTTGGATTCTTGGTGGCTATTTGCGCTGTCTCACGACAGTTGGCACCCGCAGTAACATCATTCGTCACGCGATCACATCTTTCTTCTCGCGATCATGCACCGCGAGACAAGTGAAAATAAGATGGCCGCGCCCGTGAGCAACCGCATTGGTAAGTTGGCGAGCCGCGACCATGCAGAAAATACCGCGAACGGGCGGGAAAAAAACTTCTGCGTCTTCGCCATATTTCCACGTGTGTGCGGAGATTTTTAACATTTTCGCGATAGTTTACGAAAGTGAATTTCGCAAATTCCGCCTGCAGCAGTGCCAGCCTTCAATGCCTGTGATGTAACTTCAAAGATGCTCGTTATAGTTCTTTCCCAGTCTCATCATTTCAGAACTGAAACATTTTCAATAATATATACAGTAAAGCCATGGTTGATGTTTATTCATCTTGTGCAACTTACAACCACTGGCAAAGCCCCACTGACTTGTTGTAGGTGTAATGTTACTTGTTTTATATATCTGTATGCAATGACAGAAGCAGCAAAATACCAGACTGGAGACTGGCGGTGCACTATGCTAAGAGCAGATTTTTAGTTTGGTATTTTTAAGCCACGCCCTTCATTACACTTGCCTCGCCCCTTTGAGAGACCCCCTAGTTTTTTCATTCCACTTAAAGCCCTGAGTCAAATGGTATTCCAGTGCTGTCTTAGTCACTGCTGTTTCAGCCTGTGACTGCTTCCAGTGCAGCCTTTAGCCATGCAGCCCCTTTTCCAGGGAAGCGTTGTTCGCTTGCAGCGCATCCAATGATGGCCTATTCTCGCGCAGCATCGACGATCGGAGCTGACTCTCCCCAGCGCTACCTCGTCGTCATAGCGCTTACTCTTTCAGTGCAGACTTGTTGGGGCAGCCAGATTTCGCACTGGCGCTTCTTTTGGGTTTTACAAAAAGATTTGGGGGCATATTTACAAGCAGGCGATAAAAATTATCGCCGCTTTTGCGGCCGTTTTCGGACGAAAAGCGGCGATAATTTTATTGCCTAATTAGCAAGGCCACGCTAACGCGTGAAACCTTGCTTTAGCGTCAGGATTCCTAACGCCCAGCTTTGCATCTCTAATGAGATGCAAAGTGGGCATTCCTGACCTAACATGACAGGAGAAATGTCGCTAAGCGACATTTCTCCTATCATCAAGCCCCACGCTATGAAGCATAGCGTCAGGAAAAGTAGCGATAACCCCTGTTATCGCTACTTTCCTTACGCATGCTTCAGGACTGACTTAGCCATGATATCCTATGGAAGGTGGATATCATGGCTAAGTTTGTGAGTCCGTATCAGCAAGCTAACGCCACATTGCTTGAGATTATCGCTGAGTTTCCAGCGATAATCTCACGTTAGGCAGTTAGCGTGAGGATTTTTTTCACTGAGGAGATAAGCGTTGCTAATAGCACGCTAACTCAGCGATAAAAATCCACATTACCTGGCGATAATTATCCTCACGCTAAGAGCGCTGAGCGATAATTATCGCCGGGTGTTGCTGATATGCCCCTTATTTCCTATGTTGTCTTTTTAGAGTGGCAGTTTATTCAGTAGTGCATAATTGTTGTAGCGCCGCCTCATTCGAGTTCGGTCTCTGTTCGTGCAGTGTCACTGAATAGGGCTTCCTCCAGTGTGGCCTCAGTTCGGTGCAGCCTGCCTTGCTCAGTGCAGCTGTGCATTACAACAGTTCTGTCTTTCTACAGTCAGCGCTATAGTCTTCTAGCGCCGGCTCCTTCCTGTGCTGCACCACTCAGCACTATTGTCTTCTAGCGCCGGCTCCTTAAAGTGCTGCACCACTCAGCGCTATAGTCTTCTAGCGCCGGCTCATTCCAGTGCTGCACCACTCAGCGCTACAGTCTTCTAGCGCTGGCTCATTCCAGTGCTGCACCACTCAGCGCTATAGACTTCTAGCGCCGGCTCATTCTAGTGCATTCTTAATCAATGCTGCCTCATCTACTAGTCTCATTCCGAGGGACCCTTAGTTAGTGCACGGTGGCCTCATGATTAGGGGTGGGCGGAATTTGCGAAATTCACTTTCGCAAATTATCGCGAAAATGTTAAAAATCTCCGCAAACATGCGGAAATATCGCGAAGATGCAGAAGTTTTTTTCCCACCCTTTCGCGGTATTTTCTGCTTGGTCGCAGCTCGCCAACTTACCCATGCGGTTGCTCACGGGTGCGGCCATCTTGTTTTCACTTGTCTCGCGGTGCATGATCGCGAGAAGAAAGACGTGATCGCGCGACGAATGACGACACTGCGGGCGCGAACTGTCGCGAGACAGCGCAAATGGCTACCAACAATCCAACATCTCGTGGAGAACGCGACCGGATCGGGAAAACTTGTAGTCGAACGCGGGGATTCAGGTAAGGCGATCGTGCGCACGGGAGAATGTATTATTTTACAGCGCGAGCAAGCAAAAAATTTCCGGTAAAATGCGGATTGCGGAAATTTGGACATTTTCACGCTCTCCGCGGAACGCGAAAATGTCAAATTATCGCAATTTCCACGAGCGGAACGGAATTTTAGCTCAGGCCTACTCATGATGGCGCATTCTCGCTCAGGCCTGCCTCTCCAGTGCTGCCTCATTTCAGTGCTACCGCGTTATGTTACGCCTCAGTGTGGGCCCTCACTCTGTGCATTATCACCCGTGGCATTTCATTGAAGGGTTTCCTAAATCCATGGCAGACACAGTCTGGTGCAGCCTCACACACCACTGAGGCGTCACTGCCATGCGGAGTTATTCTAATTCACGCGTACTCTCCGGGCGGGGCAGCCCCATTCCAGTGGAACCTTGTCTCAGGACAACCACATCCCTGTGCTTCCTTCCCATCCCTTGTGCCTCCTCTCATGCTGACTCGTTCTACTACTACCCTCGTCCAGTGCAGCACTTGCACTGCTTTTTTCACTCAGTTCGGTTTAGTTCCGTGTATCATTCTTCCAGCGAAACCCTGTCGTAGCCTCGATCAGTGCAGTTGTATGCCAGTCTAGCCTCGGACCAATCATGCCTAATTCCAGTGCTGTCTCATTCCATTTTTTTTGTCTGTGCTGCTTCAATCCAGTGCAGTCTCCCCGTCAAGCAGGTGCACAGTCACCAGCTTTAGGGCTATCTCGTTCTAATGCGGGTTTATTCCAGGGCGATCTGATTCTATTGTTACCTCGCTCCGCGCGCTTCATTCTTATTTTTACTTCACTCGTGACCTGGGGGCCCCTCACTCTGTTGTAGCCCCGGCCCAGCGCTGTCTCCTTCAGGTGGAGCCTCGGCCCAGTGCCGCAGTGGAGGCCGCACTGCAGCCTCGTTCTCGCGCTTCCGTTTGCAGTGTACCCTCCTTCCGTTGCTAATCCGTCCCAGGGGTAACTCGCCCAGGACTGTTGTGGCCGAGTCGTGTCAGCGCTGAGTGCCTCCAGTGCTGCCTCGGCCAGGGCAGTTTCACCTGAGAAAAGCCTGATTCCGCCGCTCTCACTCTCGCCCACACCCTGCAGCGCCGTCGAGGGCTGCCTGGTACCACAGCTCCCTCGTGTAGCGCTCTCTTGCCCCTGGGCTCCCTTACCGTAGCCCACTCCATCCCCACTCACCGCAGACTCACTCAGTGGTCTTTTCACAGCGCGGCCTCCTTCTATGGCACCTGACTTCCAGCAGAGCATCCAGCCGGGGAAGCGTTATTTCAGTGGTGCCTCATTATAACGCTGTCATTCCCTGCTGGAGCCTTGTGAGGGTAGACCCGTTCCAGTGCTGCCTTGTAATACAGCCTTGCCTCCTGCCCAACCTTATCCCTGTGCTCACATTCCAGCGCGGCCTTATTACATGGTACACTGGCAGATTTCACCCTGTGCAAACTCTTTACAATGCATCCTTATCCCAGCATAGCCTCATTCTGCTGGTTTTATGCAAGGAGAGATTCCACTCAGTGCGGTACCCTCAGTGCTGTATCATTGTATTATAGTCTTTTTCTAAGGTTGTCTCGTTCTAATACTAGGGCTGTTCAGAGCAATCTCGCTGCAGTGCTGCCGCATTCAGGTACATTCTCCTTCATGTGCTGGCTCGTCCCAGGGCACACTGCGCCAGAGGCGCTGCGTTGAAAGCATGTGTGGACACTGCAATTACAGTGTTGTGCATGGAGGGGTGGCTGCAGGGGAACGACCGTGCAGGCAAACAATGAGATGTTTGTCTTTTTATCTGTCCACTTCAGGCTGCGAGCACCTCACCTTTTGTGAATGCAGTTTGTCTGCTTTTTGGTTTTTGGTAATAAGCAGCCCGCATATGGTCGGAATGCTGCCCCAGGGTCCTTGTCACATTCTTTCCGTTCTTTTCAAGACCTACATTTTGTAAAGGCTTATGGTTCAGGGAGTAACTTAACACTAGCTTCTGCTCCCTACTTGCTTTGTGCTCTGTGGCTGTGAAGTATAATAAATACTTGCTTCTGAAAAATGCAACCAGTTTTTTGCTGTTATACTGATGTGAATGTCTACTGAATGGCTTTGCAAGTGGGAACCCTTGCCCTGAATCAGCCAACTGCAGGTTTACAAGTCATTTTTAGGTCGAGCCTGAGCCAGCACGCGTGCGCTGCTTTGCGAGACTTATTGTAGATGAGTAGCGAATAGAAGCCCCGCCCACTCTCCACCCATGTTTGCCATTGGCTTGTGTCATTGTTTGTCCTACATGCTTGCTTCTGATTCCTCAATAGGCTTGTTAGTCCCTCCTTAGTACCACCTCCTCTTCATTTGTCACCTCCCATGGCGACTGACCCGTTACTTCGAGTGTTACACGGTATGTGTTATTTAGACTTTGAGCACTATTTTCTTTTATGACGTTCTCCTACTGCCTTCTTTGCTACCCCCCTCCCTCCCTTTGTCCGTGCCTTCTCCCACCTCCCCCGCCTGCACTCCCGTTCGTGCCTTCTCACCCCGCCCGCCCATTGTCCCTGCCTTCTCCCCCCGCCCTCCTTCTCGCTGTCCGTGATGACTACCATGTGCAATGCAATAAGTCTCGTGTACATGCAAGACCTATTGCATTGCAAATGCTTTTTTATTTTAGTGCCCAGCACAAGACAATTGTGTGTGCGCTGAGGCCTTGTGCTCTGGGAATGGGGTTTGGCAGGTTAGAACAAGCGTTCCTTCCTTATTACAAGAGACTACTGTCCATAAACCGGATCATAGATGCTTAGTAATGGGGCAGCATAACGTTTTTGAATCTCTAGTACCAGACAGTCCCTTTTTCTGTTCCTGGGAGCAAGCAAGAAGCCTAGGTGCTCACTTTCCAAATTAATGTTAGTGTCATAACCAGGCACCCTTGCTAACAACCTGAGAGTATGGTATGTGTGCAAAGAGTATCAGATGTGTGGAATTATTATTATTAACATTGTATTGCATATTTAACCTCTTAACTGCTGCCCCCCCACACACTCCCCAGGTGATGAGCCCTTTTTTGGCTATTTGGGGTAGTTTGTGCTTAGAGCTCCATAACCTTTTGTTCACAAAAGGTATCCATGCCCAATTTGCATCCTTTTTTCCAACATCCTGGGGATTCTAAAGGCCCACAGGGTTTGTGGACTACCCTGTAAGGGACCGAGAAAATAGCCAAAATATAGCTAGTCTTTAAGTTTTGGGGAAAAATAGGAAAAAAGTGCTCTGGATAAAAGTGTCTGTTTTTTCCCTAACAATGGCATAAACAAATGGTTTGCTGTGCTAAAGTCATCATTGTCCCAACTTCCAGGAATTTGCGGAGCTGAATCAAAAAAACTATTTTTTTTACCACAGTTTTGGCATTTTTCAAAGAGGTAGCCTATTTTTTCTATTTTTTGTGCTTTCAACTTACTTCTAGTTTATGGTTCAAACCAGTGTGAAATTCGTGGGTGATCAAGGAACGCTATCTATTTCAGAGAAGTAGACAAAAGTTAGCAAGGGGTTCATATGTGTAGATCCCTCAAGGAGTTTTCAAAGAAACTAACTGTTGAAATAAAATAAATTGAAAATGAGCAGTAAAAACACCCATTTCTGACAATATTTTCATCTATAAAGTTTTGTAACAATGGGCAATTTACAAAAGCAATGTACCATTATGTGCAGTATACCCTTTTGATATATAGGGTTTGTTGGTTCTTCAAGAACCCAAGGTACCCAGAGCCTACAATTGAGCAGCTTCATACAATGGTTTTTCATTGTATACTGAGTATAGACCAATTCATATGGTGAAATATGCAGAGTGAAGAATGGGTATCTAGTAAACCTTTGTATTTTTGAAATGGGCCCTCGATATACGCCTTCTTGTGCCACCATTGCGTCACTTTTTTGACGCAACGACGGTGCAAACAATGCAGTCTCTTTACAACACGCATCTAGGGAAAGTCATCACATTGTAAAGCCCTGCGTCATATTATACCTGCGTCAGGTACAGAGGCGCAACTAGAGCCAAATTTTGAGGGGCTACTAAAAATTTCGGGGGGGGCTGATTCTTCCAGCTATAAGCAGAGTGGAGATGCAGGGGCTCTAAGAAGAGGTGAAAAACAGCAAAGCCTCGTTAACAATTAAATGGTCTTTTAAAGACCTGTGAAGTACTTGAGTGCGACTGTGTGTGTGCCTGGGAAGCTGTTTCAGTCCAGTCTGACACACAAGATGGGGGGTGGAGGAAGGCTGAAGCCCTTTGAGCCCAATGGGCATTGCGCGCCTGGTCAGTTATAATGTATGCAGGGTGGGTGTTCCCACACAGGAAGGCCTCGTAAAAGTGACGCAGTGAAATCTACAAGATTTCACTGCGCCACTTTTAGGATGCCACTGCATCAAAACCTTATGCCTGCTTGAAGCAGGCATAAGGAGTGACGCAGTACAGTAAGTATAGGTCTAAAAAAACATTGCTGGAGTTGCGTTATGCTTGCGACACAACTCCAGCAATGCGTGACTTTTGGACCAACAGATGCGTCAGAATTTCGGATGCATCTGTTAATCCTTGCGCCATGGAGCACAGTATTCCAAATACAGCGCATCCATGGTGGCGCAAGGACATTTGACCTTGGCATAAGGAAACTTATGCATCTATTCAGATGCGTCAGTTTCTTGTAAATCTGCCTCATTGAGTTTTGGAGCAGTGGTTATTTGTAAATCTCTGAATTTTTGGATACCCGAATAAGCATATGATTTCGATGGTATTTTTCAAAATGTCTTCTTTCTGACTTTCTTACACACTGGCTTACATTTGAAAGGATCAAATGCAGAAAAATCCAATTGCTAATAACAAATATTCTACTATTCTATGCTCCCACATGTCGTCCGATAAAATTAATACCACACTTATCTGGGTAGTCCTGGTGCCTGTGACAGGAAACGGGCTAAAACCCAACGTGGACACATCATATTTTTCCACTGAAATATGACTCTTTTTTGCAAAGTGGGTTGCTATGGATTTTGGGCCCTAGTTCAGCCAAAACCTAGGGAAACCTAGAAAACCTGCACCTTTCTAAAAACTAGATACCTGGGGGAATCCAGGGTGGGGGGACTTGTGTGGCTTTCATCAGGTTGTTTTACCCAGAATTCCTAGCAAACCGCAAACTTTGACTGAAAAAACATGTTTTCCACAGGTTTCTGTGATGGAAAATTCTGGAAACTGTGAGGAGCCACAAGCTTCCTTCCGCCCAGCATTTTCCCAAGTCTTCCCAAAAAATGGTACCTCACTTGTGTGGGCAGGATTAGTGCACGCAACAAGATACGACACAAAACATAACATGGATACATCACATTTTTCCACTCAAAACGGACTTTTTTTTGCAAAGTGGGTAGCTGTGTTTTTTTTCATCCTTACCTCAGAGGCACCTTTGGAAACCTAGCTAATCTGCACATTTTAGAAACTAGACACCGGGGGGAATCCAATGTATGTTGACTTGTGGGCTCTCACTATGTTGCTTTACCTAGAATCCCTTGCAAACTTTGACTAAAAAATAAATTGTCCTCACATTTCTGTGATGGAAAGTTCTGGAATATAGGGGAAGCCACAAACTTCCTTCCACCCTTCTTTCCCTTAGGTCTTCCTATATAAATGGTACCGTACTTGTGTGGGTAGGCCTAGTGCACTTGGCAGGAAATGGACCAAAACGCAACTTGGATATATCAAATTTTTCCAATCCAAACTAACCATTTTTTGCAAAGCCGGTAGCTGTGGATTTCCGCACCCTAACTCAGGCAGCATCTAGAGAAACGTGGCAAACCTGCACATGTTTTAAAACTAACAATGATGAAGCGCAGCAAACATGCACTCAATAAACTAATTCAAAACACTTCAATAATAAGAAAACATCAGCAAAGTTATATAAAAATAGTGTGTGCACCGGATGAGGGGCTCTGCAGGCCACCTAGTTCAAACAAAGAAAGCAAGATTCCTGGAAGTGTATCCAGGTTCATTCAGTGCACTACAATGATGTCACCAATGTGGTGTACCAAGAGTAATCAAAAAGTTAGTGGAATAGTGCTCGTTCTGATACACTGTCACAACAATTTTTTACATTCTATTGTTCATGGTTCGATTTAGCTTATGGTCCATTTCTGTTTGTTTTGGGTGGTTTATTTTGCCTCGTTGATCTCCTGATTATTATAGTCCCATTTCCATGTCAACTGCTCCAGTCGGCACGTTACGTGTATTTCTTTGGCGCGCATTCAGTAGAACTTGTAAACACACTTCTGCACCTATATATAAACTATTGCACCGGTGTTAGACCTGTCAGCCCTTTGGGTGGTCCCTCCTCATCATTATTTATTTTGTCCCACTTTTGCCTCAAACCCTGTTTGAATTTTTCCTTTTTGGGAACCACCAGACTTTTTAGTGTTGCTGCAGATTCAGGGAGCCATTTTACCTACCCCTGAAACTTCTGTCTGAGGGCCTGGAGCACAAAATGGTGGCCACCTGTGACATCACCAGCATCCACTGGAACCTACCAGCACCTTCCAGAACATTCCAGGAGATTCCAGAACTCTGTGACAGTTGGAGGCCGTTTAGAATGTTGGGAGGATAAGAGAGAGTGTTGGCAGTTGGAGCTGGCAGTTGGCACCTGACTGGTGAAGAGAGAGGAGCACAACAGTGAAGGAGGAAGGAGTGAAGCAGCAGGGGTGGAAACTTGTGCCTGGAGTGGGGTCCATAAACCCACCCTTGATACTTGTCCCTACTGATGGATCCCAGCCTATAGCCCTGTGTGGGAAGAAGACAGAAAAACTCAACCTAAGGACCTGGACAGCAGGAACAGGCCTTAGAAGCAGAAAGCAGCAAGATCCTGACCTGAGAACTGGTTTCCCTGGAGTCCGGCGTCGAGTAGCCTGAAGACCTGGAGCCCGAGGTGGAGAAGCGGCGCTGACTGAAGTAGCAGACGTCGTACCCGGAGCCGCCTGAGGTCGTGAGAGGGCGCCGACGGAGGTCGTGAGGAATACCAGAGGTCGAGGAGGAAGTGAACCGAGGTCGAGCGAGCGGCGTCATCGGAGGAGTGAAGTCCGCCCTCCGGAGTCGTCGGAGACCGAGGTAGAGGAGCACCGGAGGTCGGGAGTGAGGATCGCACTCCGGAGTCGCCCGGAGCCTGTGAGGAGGAGCACCGGAGGTCGGGGGTGAGGATCGCACCCCGGAGTCGCCGGAAGTCGACATCGAGGCCAGGCCGGCCGACGTCATCGGAGCCGAGAGCGCCATCGGACCGGAGCCGCCCGAAGTCGACATCGTGAGGAGACTGCCCGACGCCGTCGAATCGGAGGTCGAGATCGAACCGAGGCCACCGACATCGGACCGGAGCCGCCTACCGGCGTCGTCAAAGAACTGACATTGTGCCGAGGCCGCCGAGACCGAACCGGAACCGCCTCACGGCGTCGACACGACTCCAGCGGCGTCGGAACATCAGACAAAGGGCAGTAAGTGGAGTAGAGGGCGCCTAAGGCCCTGTGGAGACCTGAGAGACTGCTCTAAGGGGCTAGGGAGGTGCTGAAACCCATCTGACTGTGCCTGGGGTGAACTGGGACTAACCTAGAGAGGTTGTGTGGAGAAGGAAAGCCAGGGCATTGGTATTTCCCCCCTTTGATCTACCTCAGTTTAGGCCTCAGCCTTGTCCCAGCCAGGGAGTAGCCTCCCCCCTCAAGCCTTCCACAACCCTACAAGCTGTGCCTGGGCCAAATCAGCCCTTAAGAAGTGAAGTGTCATCTGATTATATGAGGGGTGCTGTATACTTGTAATTATTTATTGGGGATACTGTATTTATTGAGTTTTTACCTATTTATTGCTGCACTATATTTATAGGTCCACAGGACTTGTTGGTGTACAATATTTATTGATACAGTATTTATTGCCTCAAAGTATTTAATTGTCTGTATATATTGCCCTTGTATTTATGCCCTGTTATTTATGATCACCCCTATTTATTTCATCAAACAGCCAATATTTATTTGACCTGCACTAATTGAAACTTGTATATTGTGATTGACCTATTTATTTTTCCAATCAGCAACTAAGAGAAAAAGATAAAGAAGAATATTTTCATAATTTTTACGGTGTAGAGTCGTTTTTGGAACGGATGCACGCATGGTTATTGTATGGGTATATTGTATGCTTAGCACTGCGCCTGTTTCCTGACCACTCGAGCCAAGCTACCACAGTGTGTTCGAGGAGTCCACCACCACCCTGCGGAGTGGGGGTGGGCTGTTTCCAACATAAATTGGTGTTCAGTGGTGGGATAGAGCTGTGCCTACATATACTCAACAATAACTGTGGGTAGTCCATAGGCCTACACCGGGAGTTTTCTCACAGCGGCCTTCCTAATTGTGGGTTTTTGTTTTTTCCAAATTTACTCTGGTGGTGGGAGGAGGTATTACTAAAGGTACCCCCCTGCATTGTTACTACACAAAACCTGTCCTCTAACCTGAGTGGGCAAGATGGAGTTTGTTCTTGAAAATCTAGACACGTACACTGTGGCCCAACTCAGGGAGTTTTGCCAGCGAGAGGGGGTGTACTGTCCCCCAGGAGCAAAGAAGGGTGCACTCCAAACCAGCTTAAGGGCTTGGGGGGAGGCACGCAGGGAAAGCAAGGCTGAGGAAGAAGACAGGGATGGAGAGCCTGACCCCGAGGGGGCTGAGATGTACCAACCTGAGGTGGGGAACCTGTCCGCAGGGCCCAGGACACTTTCTAGGAAGGGCAGCACTGTCTCTAGTGGGGGCTTATCCGAAGTGGAGTTAGCAGACCGGAGAGAGAAGAGACAGCTCACATGGGACTTAGCAAGGCTGGAAAAGGAGAAAGAGGAGCAGAGGATGGCCCATGAATTGCGCCTGAAAGAAATAGATCTTCAGATTTTGCGAATCGGGGCACAACCTGTTCCCAATGGTGGCAGCCAAATCCAAGAGTCCACCAGGGAATCCAAACCTTACCTGCCAAAGGACATTGTAGCGAGCTATGGGGCGGGTGACGACATCGCCAAGTGGCTCGCAGCCTATGAGGTCTCATTGAGGGCCCATGGGGTTCCAGTGAAGTATTGGGGGTGGGGATTGTACAAATACATGCCTCCAGCTGGTAGGGATGCTTTATTGGCCCTCGAAGAGGAAGAGCAAACCCACTACCCCACCATGAAACTGGCGCTCATCAGGAAGTTTGGACTAACTCCGGAAAAGTACAGACAGAAGTTCAGGGGTAGTCACAAACTGGGCACACAGAATTGGGTGGACTTCCTGGACTATGCAAAGAAGGCACTGGAAGGTTGGATTCAGGGCAGTGAAGTAAGGAACTACGAGGAGCTGTTTGACCTAGTATTGAAGGAACACCTACTCGAGAAATGTTTCCCTGAACTGCGGCAACACCTGGTGGATAGCAAGCTGACCAGTCCCCGGAAGCTTGCTGAGGAGGCGGACATTTGGGCTAGTACCCGGGTGTCCACAAGGGGGACTGGAGGGGATACTCAAAAGGCCGGACAGGGCGCCCCCCAGAAGAAAGAGGGAGGGGAAAAGAAAAAGGAGTTCTCCAAAGGCCCCCAAAATAACTTCCAAGGGAAGGGAACAGGATTCACCTCTAAGGCTAACCCACCCAGAAACCCTAATCCTGGCCAGAGTCAGCAGCCAAGGGTTGTCCATTGCTACGAGTGCGGTGGCGTTGGACACTATAAAGGAGATCCGAAGTGTCAGAAACGATCACCCCCTCCCACTGGAGGAAAGCCCCCCGGAGTAGCTAGTGTAGTGCTCGGGGAGGAGATGCCCTTAACTAAGGGAAGGGAGTGGGCGGGTGTCACTTTAGTGTCCCTGGGAGAACGGGAGATGGTTCCTAAGATCCAGGTGCCCGCAAATACTGCAAAGTATGGGCAGTGGATCACCATCAACGGCCAAAGAGGGGAGGCTCTGAGAGACACAGGAGCCAGTATGACTATGGTGCGTAGCCAACTGGTGTCTCCAGAGCAGGTAATTCCCGATGTACTCCACCCAGCCGCGATGGCTGACGGCAGAACAGGTCACTATCCCGTGGCCGAGGTTCCCTTTGAATGGGGGGGGGTTGCAGGTTCACTTCGAGTTGCCGTAAGCCCTGCCGTGCCAGTCGATTGTCTGCTGGGGAATGATATGGAGCACAACGCTTGGAAGGAGGTGGAATACCGGACTCACACCGAGATGCTGGGTACACCTGACTGGGCCTGTGTTAGCACAAGGTCCGAGACTACCCGAAGAGGGAGTTCATTCCGGCTGGAGCCTGGAACAAAGGCCCAGCCAGCTGCCAGTCAAGGGAAGAACCGAGGACAGGAGGAGCCTGCCTCGGCGTCTCCACCCCGTAGGACGGATAGGCCACCGGAGGTGGTGGACCAGGAGTCTGCGGAGGGGGACGTTACCAACCTGGAGGACCTACCCATCCCGGCCGAGTGGCACGTGGAGGGAGGCCCGTCTAGGGAGGAATTCTGCCAGGGCCAGAGGGAGTGCCCTACCCTTGAGGGGCTGAGGCGACAGGCCGAAGCCCAGGCAGCAGGGAACGTTGAAGGGAACTACAGTGTTTACTGGGAGGATGGCCTCCTCTACAGTGAACCCAAGGCACCCCTACATGGATCGTCACGAGCCTTGGTAGTCCCTCAACGTTATCGAGCCTTCCTTTTAGAGTTGGCTCACGAGATACCATTGGCAGGACACCTGGGGCAAGACAAGACCTTCGCCCGTCTTGTCCCACACTTTTATTGGCCTCAGATGAAAGTGTCGTCCGATACCTACTGCCGGACATGTGTGTCTTGCCAAGCCAGTGGGAAAACAGGGGTGAAGCTGAAAGCTCCCCTGGAACCACTTCCTGTCGTTAGCACCCCCTTTGAAAGGGTGGGCATCGACATTGTGGGTCCATTAGATCCGCCAACTACAGCTGGTCACAGGTTTATCCTGGTTCTGGTGGATCATGCCACACGGTACCCAGAGGCAATACCTCTGAGGACCATAACAGCACCTGTTGTGGCTAGGGCCCTGATGGGAATCTTTACCCGAGTGGGTTTTCCCAAGGAAGTTGTGTCCGACAGGGGGACCAACTTCATGTCAGCGTATATGCGGGCGATGTGGAAGGAGTGTGGAGTGACATACCGGTTCACCACTCCTTACCACCCCCAGACAAATGGTCTGGTGGAGAGGTTTAACAAAACCTTGAAGGGCATGATCAGAAGTCTGCCTGAGAGCCTGCGGAGGAAATGGGACGTCCTCCTACCCTGTTTACTTTTCTCTTACAGGGAAGTGCCACAGAAGGGAGTGGGCTTCAGCCCCTTCGAGCTTCTGTATGGGCACCCTGTACGTGGACCTCTTAACCTGGTGAGAGACGGATGGGAAAGAACTCCCAGAAAGCTCCCCCAGGATGTGGTGAGCTACATGCTGGCCTTCCGGAGCCAAATGGCTAAGTTGTGGAAGCAAGCTTCTGACAACTTGGAAGCCAGCCAAGCAGTAATGAAGGCGTGGTATGACCACAATGCTCACCCGGTGGAGTTGGAGCCTGGCCAGAAGGTGTGGGTGATCGAACCAGGAGAGCTTAGTGCCCTCCAGGATCGCTGGTCAGGACCCTTTGAGGTGTTGGAGAAGAAGGGTAAGGCTACCTACTTGGTGGACCTGAAGACCCCTCGTCAGCCCCTGCGGGTGCTGCATGCCAACCGCCTCAAACCCCACCACGAGAGGCCCGAAGTCATCTTGATGATGGTGACTGACGGAGGAGAGGACGTGGAAAGCGAGCCTCTCCCTGATCTGTTTGCGTCTCAAGAAAAGGATGGGTCGGTGGAGGGAGTGATTCTCTCCCCATCCCTAACTCCTGAACAGCAGGAGGACTGTCGCCAGGTCCTGGGGCAGTACTCTTCGTTGTTCTCCCTTGTCCCGGGTAGGACTCACCTGTGCGTCCATGACGTGGACACAGGAGACAGCCCACCTGTGAAGTCCAAGATCTACCGGATGTCAGACAAGGTGAAGGCCAGCATTCATAGTGAAGTCACTAAGATGCTGGAGCTAGGAGTGATCGAACCTTCTAGCAGCCCCTGGTCCAGTCCGGTGGTGTTAGTACCAAAAGCTGCACCACCGGGTGCCCAACCAGAACTGAGGTTCTGTGTGGACTATCGGGGACTGAATTCAGTGACCAAAACTGATGCTCATCCGATCCCTAGGGCGGATGAATTGATTGACCGGCTGGGAGCTGCCCAATATCTAAGTACCTTTGACCTTACTTCAGGGTACTGGCAGATCTCTTTGACTGATGGAGCAAGGGAAAGGTCAGCCTTCTCCACGCCCAATGGCCACTACCAGTTCTGTGTGATGCCCTTTGGGCTCAAGAACGCACCTGCCACGTTTCAGCGCCTGGTAAACCAGATCCTCACCGGAATGGAGAGTTTCTCTGCTGCTTATCTGGATGACATAGCTGTCTTCAGTAACAGCTGGGAGGATCACTTGCGTCACCTGCAAGCTGTTCTCCAGGCCCTGAGACAAGCTGGATTGACGATCAAGGCCAGCAAGTGCCAGATCGGGCAGGGGTCGGTAGTGTACCTTGGACACTTGGTGGGTAGGGGAGCGGTGCAACCCCTCCAGGCGAAGATCGAGGCCATCATGGCCTGGGAACCCCCCAAGACACAGACTGAGGTCCGAGCATTTTTGGGCCTCACGGGATATTACCGCCGCTTCGTGAAGGGGTACGGTACCATCGTAGCCCCCCTCACGGAGCTCACGTCCAAGAAACAACCTCGACGGGTAGTCTGGACGGAGGCCTGTCAGCAGGCCTTTGTGAGATTGAAGAAAGCCATGTGCGAGGCCCCGGTCTTAAGGGCCCCAGACTTTTCCAAGAAGTTCATTGTCCAGACAGATGCATCAGAACATGGCATTGGGGCAGTGTTATCGCAACTCAACGAAGAGGGTCTGGATCAACCCGTGGTCTTCCTATCCAGGAGACTACTTCCCAGGGAACAGAAGTGGAGTGCAATAGAGCGTGAAGCCTTTGCAGTGGTATGGGCTCTGAAGAAGTTGCGGCCATACCTGTTTGGATCGCACTTCCTAGTTCAGACCGACCACAGACCCCTTCGCTGGCTGATGCAGATGAAGGGGGAGAATCCCAAGTTGTTGAGGTGGTCTATTTCCCTACAGGGGATGGACTTTCAGGTGGAACATCGGCCTGGAGTGGACCACGCCAATGCAGACGGTCTCTCAAGGTATTTCCGCCTTAGTGATGAGAACTCCCAAGGGGTTGGGTAGCTCTCGCCACTTTCAGCTGGGGGGGACGCGTGTTAGACCTGTCAGCCCTTTGGGTGGTCCCTCCTCATCATTATTTATTTTGTCCCACTTTTGCCTCAAACCCTGTTTGAATTTTTCCTTTTTGGGAACCACCAGACTTTTTAGTGTTGCTGCAGATTCAGGGAGCCATTTTACCTACCCCTGAAACTTCTGTCTGAGGGCCTGGAGCACAAAATGGTGGCCACCTGTGACATCACCAGCATCCACTGGAACCTACCAGCACCTTCCAGAACATTCCAGGAGAATCCAGAACTCTGTGACAGTTGGAGGCCGTTTAGAATGTTGGGAGGATAAGAGAGAGTGTTGGCAGTTGGAGCTGGCAGTTGGCACCTGACTGGTGAAGAGAGAGGAGCACAACAGTGAAGGAGGAAGGAGTGAAGCAGCAGGGGTGGAAACTTGTGCCTGGAGTGGGGTCCATAAACCCACCCTTGATACTTGTCCCTACTGATGGATCCCAGCCTATAGCCCTGTGTGGGAAGAAGACAGAAAAACTCAACCTAAGGACCTGGACAGCAGGAACAGGCCTTAGAAGCAGAAAGCAGCAAGATCCTGACCTGAGAACTGGTTTCCCTGGAGTCCGGCGTCGAGTAGCCTGAAGACCTGGAGCCCGAGGTGGAGAAGCGGCGCTGACTGAAGTAGCAGACGTCGTACCCGGAGCCGCCTGAGGTCGTGAGAGGGCGCCGACGGAGGTCGTGAGGAATACCAGAGGTCGAGGAGGAAGTGAACCGAGGTCGAGCGAGCGGCGTCATCGGAGGAGTGAAGTCCGCCCTCCGGAGTCGTCGGAGACCGAGGTAGAGGAGCACCGGAGGTCGGGAGTGAGGATCGCACTCCGGAGTCGCCCGGAGCCTGTGAGGAGGAGCACCGGAGGTCGGGGGTGAGGATCGCACCCCGGAGTCGCCGGAAGTCGACATCGAGGCCAGGCCGGCCGACGTCATCGGAGCCGAGAGCGCCATCGGACCGGAGCCGCCCGAAGTCGACATCGTGAGGAGACTGCCCGACGCCGTCGAATCGGAGGTCGAGATCGAACCGAGGCCACCGACATCGGACCGGAGCCGCCTACCGGCGTCGTCAAAGAACTGACATTGTGCCGAGGCCGCCGAGACCGAACCGGAACCGCCTCACGGCGTCGACACGACTCCAGCGGCGTCGGAACATCAGACAAAGGGCAGTAAGTGGAGTAGAGGGCGCCTAAGGCCCTGTGGAGACCTGAGAGACTGCTCTAAGGGGCTAGGGAGGTGCTGAAACCCATCTGACTGTGCCTGGGGTGAACTGGGACTAACCTAGAGAGGTTGTGTGGAGAAGGAAAGCCAGGGCATTGGTATTTCCCCCCTTTGATCTACCTCAGTTTAGGCCTCAGCCTTGTCCCAGCCAGGGAGTAGCCTCCCCCCTCAAGCCTTCCACAACCCTACAAGCTGTGCCTGGGCCAAATCAGCCCTTAAGAAGTGAAGTGTCATCTGATTATATGAGGGGTGCTGTATACTTGTAATTATTTATTGGGGATACTGTATTTATTGAGTTTTTACCTATTTATTGCTGCACTATATTTATAGGTCCACAGGACTTGTTGGTGTACAATATTTATTGATACAGTATTTATTGCCTCAAAGTATTTAATTGTCTGTATATATTGCCCTTGTATTTATGCCCTGTTATTTATGATCACCCCTATTTATTTCATCAAACAGCCAATATTTATTTGACCTGCACTAATTGAAACTTGTATATTGTGATTGACCTATTTATTTTTCCAATCAGCAACTAAGAGAAAAAGATAAAGAAGAATATTTTCATAATTTTTACGGTGTAGAGTCGTTTTTGGAACGGATGCACGCATGGTTATTGTATGGGTATATTGTATGCTTAGCACTGCGCCTGTTTCCTGACCACTCGAGCCAAGCTACCACAGTGTGTTCGAGGAGTCCACCACCACCCTGCGGAGTGGGGGTGGGCTGTTTCCAACATGGTATGGTATGGTACACCTTGAACTTTATCTCAAAATCTGTCTCACCTACACTTTTCCGCCTTGTGTTTCCTTTTCTTAGGTGGAATTGTTGACAGGCACCCTTGCAGGGGATACCGGCAAACACTAATAGGTCTTCCTCTATTATAGAGGAGCCCCTCAGCCCCAGATAGGGGCATTAACGGGCTCTTTCTTGGTCCTGATGAAGTGCCGCCCGAAGATTGGGCTCCCATGGCATGAAACATGTTGACCACACCATACTAGTGGCCAGTTTCAACTAGTAGCTATTCTGGGACCTGAAGACCACAAGATAGCACCAATGTTTCTACTTAGTCCTGGTACCCTTTCCTCATATTCTTTTTTTTAGGTTACTAGAGTCTATTTTAGTTACCACTCACTCACTAAACTCATTTAACTCTCTCACTTGCGTTCATCTTTACGGCATGTCCAGATCATAAGATCTCCGAAAAGTAATCCCCCTGGCCCGTCAGTCATTGCAGCGCTGGCCATACGAGGAGTGCCCAATGATGAAGCATGTCACCCTAACAGGTGTGTGAAGGCACTAAGACCTGATTTTTAGATCTTCCAGTGACACGTACCTCAGCCACCTGGTTCAACTGTGTGAGAAGTTGGCCTGGTATATGATGCTCACTAGTTAAAGTGATCACCTTGTACCATGCCAAGCAACCCTTATGGTGTGGTTGTAAGTCAACCTTTTCGGACTAGCTGCCCTAGTGGTAGCGTAGGCTAAGCAGTCTTTGAGGCTAAACTCGTGAAGCGTGTTAAGCCAGCTGTTTTACCAAATGCAACCCCCTTTTATACCAATGAAAGGACACCACACAGATATATATTCAAAATATATATGTATTTATTTCTCAAAGTGACCCCTAGTCTCTTTATGAGCACAGGAGCACAAATCGTCAAACAAGATTATCACAGAATACACAGAAGTTGCACGTTATATGGATAGGCCCTGGTGGCCACTCAAACCATATACTAAAATAGTGGTATAAGTACCACGAACAGAAAAGGGAAAAGGCCTAGGGCCTCTAGAATCGCTGGGCCTACAAGGAGCTAACGTCAGTTAGTGACCAGGAGGTCCACGGGTGGCGTGTGCAGAGCAAATAGTCACACGCGTGCTCCCATAGGTTTCAATGGGTGCGTAAAAAGTACAAAGTTACTGCAAAGAGGATCTTCCGGATGGACTAGGAACTCAAGATTTGGAACACAGGCACTAGAGATGTAATACTACACTTGGGCAAAGGTATGCCAGCTTTACCTCACCCACAGGAAGCGGGTGCATAGGCCTCGAAGTGCGTCGGGTTTCTTCTATCTGTTCCGTGGAGCTTGAAGACAAAGATGCTGCAGGCGGTCGGTCCGGGAGAGATGCAGTGGATCCAAGAGTGGATCGGAGATGTTGAAGACCTGTAAGCAGAGGGGACAGTGTTCACAGTCACTAGCCAGTGACCAGCGTGGCACCAGGTGGGTACCAGGCAATGTCGGGTGCAAACAGGAAGAAAGGGGTAGCTTGTCTCTGCAGCCACGTGGTCCCTGGAGGTCGACGACGTCCAGGAGTCGAGTCACGAGCTGTCCCACGCAGGCTCTCGCTGTCGGCGGTGTCGGCGACTTGATCAAAGCAAACAAGCCTTGGCAAAAGCAATTGTTGTAGGAAAAGGAAATAAGCTGATGGTTCTGACCAGCAAGGTCAGAAGGACTGCTCCTTTGGAGGGGAGCAAGGGCCAGTCTGGAGCAACCAGACCAGCGGTGTATTTCTTGAAGTTCGTCGCCAAGATGGCTACTAGCCAGCGGGCCAGCAACCGGTTAGGCGCGTCGAGTGGCAAAATGCAGAAGGGCCCCACGCAGATCGTGGAGATGCTGGAGGGCTCACCTTTGGTGCAGATGCTGCTCGGGTGTTGGGCTTCTCAGATCCCAAAGCACAACTTGGAGGGAGCCTCGGTTGTTGCACTTGTCAGCTTGTCGTAGTCGTTCCAAGATGGCTGGCTCCACGTGTCTCGGTGCCTCCACGGGTCTCCTCTTTTCAGGGACTGTGGATCGGGCGGTGAGAGGTCTGGAGGTCCAGGTCTTGTCAGTCTCTGGGCTCGGGCTCCGGCGGGAGGCGGCGGCAAAGCAGACGTTGATTCGCTGGATGGTGCTTGCGTTAGCAAGGTGGTCACTCCCTGACCACAGGGGAGATTGGCTTCAGTCCTCTGTGCAGCAGAGCGTCGAAGTTCCCGTCTTCTTCTTAGTTTTAAGTTGATTCCAGGATGTCTGAAGTCTTAGGACACAGCTCCTACCTTTAAGCGGATTCTAGGGGCCGGACTACCTGCTAGGTCCCTCCCTATGGGTGGGACCAGGAAGGGGGGTGGTTACATCCCCAATCCTTTGTCCAGCTCGCCCCAGGCCCGGGACTGGTGTGCCCCAGGACCGGTTTGAACTGGCATATGCACCGAGGCTCCTTGTGAGCCACAGGCATGTCTGGTTTCTTTCAAGCCCTACCTGACCAATACACAAAATCCTGTCTGGGGTGGTGCACGCACCTCCCCTGGCAGGAAACCCTTTGTCCACACCTCCCAAGCTGGAAGGACTCCCAGCAGCAGGAGGGCAGACTTGTGTCTGTGGTGGCAGCATCCATTTTGTGGAGCTGAGGCTATGTCTGATTTTACCCGGGTTTCAGGCACTGTACATGTCGTGTCCCTCTAGAAGGGTGGAATGCTAACCCCGTCGCCAGAATTGGCGAGGGGTTAGTATTCCAATTCGTATGACACCTTACTCGACATGTTTTGATAAAGCCAAACCAAAGATAGCATTTAACCGCGAGGTTCATAATGCACTTAAGAGTATATGGTATGACGATACCTGGAAACAGTAGAAGGAAGTTGTTCCGACCACTGCAGACAGGCTCAGCTCATGCCAGAGCACCATCTCACATGGAACCAAGCACTCTGCCTTCAGGATTGTTAAGGCCTGCCATAGGAGTGACTTATAGGTTACCAGGTGTCCCATTTAAGGTTAGGTATAGGTATACTACACCTAAGTAAGAGGTGATTACACCAACTTACCCCAGCTGAGTGATCAGCCAGTTGTGTCAAATTGTTAGGCCAAGCCTGGGGGGCATAATACATGCTTCAGCCCTGGGCAGGCCTTGGGTACACCAATGCCCTGGGTACCTAGGGTACACTGGTACAGGGGCTGGCAGGGTGATCCACTTCCAATTGGTTATGCACCTAGGGTGCATAGTTTTAATTTAGTAGAGAGAACAGCAGGCTGGGGGTCTGATTGGCAGGCCCACAGCCTCAATATGTCAAAAACCAGTGAAGCAAAAAGCAAAAATTTGGGGTGACCATAGGATAGCAGACCCTACTCTCCTACACAACCCCCCCCCCAAACGCTGGGACATTAAACTAGCCTTGACCAGTCTCGTCTTCATGTCCTAAGTGGAAGTACCTGGAGAGACCATCTGCATTCCCATGGTCAGTACCTGGCCGGTGCTCCACTGTAAAGTCCATCCCCTGTAGGGAAATGGACCACCTAAGCAGTTTGGGGTTTTCACCCTTCATCTGATTTAGCCACAAGAGGGGCTTATGGTCGGTCTGAATCTTGAAGTGAGTGCCAAACAAGTATGGCCTCAGCTTCTTCAGGGCCCACACCACAGCAAAGGCCTCCCTCTCAATAGCTGACCAATTCTTCTCTCTGGGGGTCAACCTTCTGCTAATAAAAGCAATGGGTTGGTCTTGACCATCTACATTAAGTTGTGACAGCACAGCTCCCACACCCAACTCAGAAGCATCTGTTTGGACAATAAACTCTTTGGAGTAGTCAGGACTTTTCAGGATAGGTGCAGAGCACATGGCCTCCTTCAGGTCATCAAATGCCTTTTGACAGCTTACTGTCCACTGAACCTTTTTGGGCATCTTCTTGGATGTCAGATCATTAAGAGGAGTCACAATGGACCCATAGTTCTTAACAAACTTCCTGTAGTACCCAGTCAAGCCCAAGAAAGCTCGAACTTGAGTCTGGGTGGTTGGAGGGGACCAGTCCTTGATGGATTGTATCTTACTCTCCAGTGGTTGAACTTGGCCTCCACCTACAAGGTGGCCCAAATATACAACCTTACTCTGCCCTATCTGGCACTTAGTAGCCTTGATAGTGAGGCCTGCCCTCTGCAGGGCCTCAAGAGCCTTCTTCAGGTGGATCAGGTGATCCTCCCAGGTGGAGCTAAAGACAGCAATGTCATCAAGATATGCTGCACAAAAGTCATCCAACCCAGTAAGGACTTGGTTCACCAGCCTTTGGAAGGTGGCAGGTGCATTCTTCAGACCAAAGGGCATCACCACAAACTGGTAGTGCCCACCTGGGGTTGAGAATGCTGTTTTGGCCTTAGACTCCTCAGCTAATCTGATTTGCCAATAGCCAGCTGTTAAGTCAAATGTGCTCAAAAACTTTGCAGAAGCTAGTTTGTCTATGAGCTCATCTGCCCTTGGAATAGGGTGTGCATCTGTCCTGGTGACAGCATTGAGTCCTCTGTAATCCACACAGAACCTCATCTCTCTCTTGCCATCTTTGGTGTGAGGTTTGGGGACCAGAACCACTGGGCTAGCCCAGGGGCTCTCTGAGGGTTCAATGACACCTAATTCCAGCATTTTATGTACCTCAGCCTTTATACAGTCCCTGACGTGGTCAGGTTGTCTGTAAAGCTTGTTCTTTACAGGCAGACTGTCACCAGTGTCCACCACATGGGTACACCAGTCAGTTTGACTAGGTATCAAGGAAAACATATGTGAAAATGATTGTAGAACCTGTCTACATTCAGTCTGCTGATGGGCAGTGAGGTTGCCTCCAAGGGTCACTCCTTCAACTGAGCCATCTTCAGGGTTCTGAGACAACAGGTCTGGGAGAGGGTCACTCTCTTCCTCCTGTCCCTCATCTGTAGCCATGAGCAAGCCCATGTCTGCCCTGTCAACATATGCTTTAAGCCTGTTAACATGGAGTACCCGGTGGGGACTCGTGGGAGTTCCTAGGTCGACCAAGTAGGTGACCTCTCCCTTCTTTTCCAGGATTGTATGGGGTCCAGACCATTTGTCTTGGAGTGCTGCTGGGGCCACTGGCTCCAACACCCATACCTTCTGTCCTGGCTGAAACTCAACCAAGACAGCCTTTTGGTCATGCCAAGCTTTCTGTAAGGCCTGGCTTGCCTCAAGGTTTTTGGATGCCTTCTCCATATACTCAGCCATCCTGGAGCGGAGACCAAGTACATAGTCCACTATGTCTAGCTTAGGCTTTTTGAGAGGTAACTCCCATCCTTCCTTCACCAAACACAGTGGGCCTCTCACAGGGTGCCCAAACAACAATTCAAAGGGGCTGTAGCCAACTCCTTTTTGTGGGACCTCTCTGTAAGCATATAGAAGGCAGGGTAGAAGGATATCCCATCTTCGCCTGAGCTTTTCAGGTAATCCTTTGATCATACCCTTTAGGGTCTTGTTGAATCTCTCAACAAGCCCATTGCATTGTGGGTGATAAGGGGTGGTGAACTTGTAGTTGACACCACATTCCTTCCACATAGCTGTCAAGTATCCTGACATAAAGTTGGTACCTCTGTCAGATACTACCTCCTTAGGAAACCCCACTCTGGAGAATACTCCCAGCAGGGCCCTGGCCACAACAGGTGCTGTAGTGGTCCTAAGGGGAATTGCCTCTGGGTACCTGGTGGCATGATCCACTACCACCAGTATAAATCTGTGCCCAGATGCAGTGGGAGGATCCATGGGACCCACTATATCTATTCCCACTCTTTCAAAGGGGACCCCCACCACAGGTAGTGGTATCAGGGGGGCCCTTGTTGTGCCACCTGATTTGCCACTGGCTTGGCAGGTAACACAGGAGCGACAAAACTCCTTTGTATCTTCATTCATATGAGGCCAGTGAAAGTGAGGGACAAGTCTGTCCCAGGTCTTATTCTGGCCTAGGTGTCCTGCTAAGGGAATATCATGGGCCAAAGTAAGAAGGAAGCCCCTAAATTGCAGAGGTATAACCAACCTCCTGGTTGCACCAGGCTTGGGGTCTCTAGCCTCTGAATAAAGGAGCCCTTCATCCCAATACACTTTATGGGTACCTTGAGCATTCCCAGCAGCCTCAGCAGCAGCCAGCTGTCTGAGGGGTTCAAGAGAGGGACAGGATAACTGAGCCTGCCTCAAGTCAGCCCTTGAAGGTCCCCCTGTCCCCAGAAACTCAACCTGATCAGGTTCAAGCTCTTCAGGGACAGTTCCTTCAGGGTCCTCTAGATCAGCTTCCTGGGAAGGCTGATCATCACTCTGAGGCAGGGGGGAAGGCACAGCCTTGACCCTCCTGTTCTTCTTCTTGGTAGGTGCTTGGTCCATTGTTCCAGGATCCAAGACCTGAGGTTCAGTGAGGCACTTTTTGGCCTGTGACCTGGTCACAGCAAGGACATGTGATGATATACCTAACATCTCTGCATGAGTCCTGTACTCCACTTCTGACCATAGAGAACTCTCTAGGTCATTGCCCAACAAACATTCTACTGGGAGGTCTGCACTAACCACAACCCTTTTGAGGCCAGTTACCCCTCCCCATGAGAAGTTAACAACTGCCACACTGTGTGAAGTAGTGGCATTGCTGGCATTGGTCACCAGGTAGTTCTCACCTGGTATGTACTGTCCAGGGTCCACAAAGCCTGGTGTCACCATAGTGACACTGGCACATGTGTCCCTGTAGGCTTGAGCCACTTTGTCATTAATTAAAGGAGTCTGTCTGTACTTGCCCAGGTTACTGGGGCTCACAGTCAGGGACAAATCAATGTCCCCATCACAGATCAAGACTGCCTGTGTCAGGGTTCTGTCTAAGTCAGAATCTCCTTCAGTTCCCATAGTGATTCCCACTACACCCTTTGTCTGGGGACCAACACTGCTAACAGTAGTACTGGGAGCAGGTGCCTTAGGGGCAACAGTGTTGGGGGCTCCACCCTTTTTGCAATCACTAGTCCAGTGAGTTGTATTTTTGCAATGATTGCACCAGGGTTTCTTTTGACCTTCTTTCTTCTTGTTGGACTGTTGTTGGGACCCACCCTCCTTAGCAGTAGTTTGGGGCCCTGTTGAAGACTTCTGGTCTTTAGATTTCTGATCTCCACCCTTTTGGTCTGTTTTCTTCTGATCACCCCCTTGGCCCTGGTTCTTGTTCTTTTGCTTAACCCTGGTTCTGACCCATTTGTCTGCCTTCTTTCCCAATTCGTGGGGAGAGGTCAGATCAGAGTCAACCAAGTGTTGATGCAGTTGCTGGTTTTGACAGTTGTTTAAAATCTGTTCTCTCATCATCAAATTATACAATCCTGTAAAATCAGATACCTTACTTCCCAGCAACCAACCCTCCAAAGCCTTAGTGGCACATTCAACATATTCAGACCAGTCCTGAGTCTGTGTCTTTTGGGTGTCTCTGAACATTAACCTGTACTGTTCAGTGGTTAAGCCTAACCCATCTACCAGAACACTCTTCAGGACTCTGTAGTTTCGGACATCCTCTTCTCTAACAGTGAGGAGTCTGTCTCTGCCTCTTCCTTCAAAGGAGAGCCAGAGGATTGCTGCCCACTGGTCTTCAGGAACCTGCTGTACTTTGCAGGCTCTCTCAAGAGCAGTTATCCATTTGTGGATGTCATCCCCACTTTTGTAGGGGGGCACAACCTTAGACAGGTTCCTATTATCAAAGACCCTATCTTTGTCCTTAGGGACAATGCTGCCACCAGTGGGTATAGACCCACTCTCTCTAGGTTGCCTAGCCTTGTTCAGTTTTTCTTCCATCAGGGCTACTTCTAGCTCCTGCTTCCTGATCCTCAGCTGGGCTTCCTGCATTCTGGCCTCATGTTCCCTCCTCTGAGGGGTGGTCAGTCTCCTTCTGGAGTGACCTTGAGAGCCTCTAGAGCCATGGGAAGCATTGGAGTCACCTGAGCGATTCCTTTGCCTTCCAAGCCCTGTGTTAAGTCCACTGGGGAGATCCAATGGGGTGAACCCACTGTCGGTCCCCAATAGCCTTAGTTTAGCTGGGCCAAGTATAACACTTGGCACTGGGCTAGTTCTCCCTTCATCCCCACTCACATCTGTATCCCCATCACTTTCTTCCTCTGTGGTAGGCATCCCATCTAAGGGGTGACTATTGGAAGGGGGTACCTCTGTGGCATCTTCAGAAGGGGGGCCTCCTGTTCCTGTCCCTAAGGGGGCTAACTGGGAAGCTTTCTTGAGTTCTCTCTGATTCTCATCATTCTGTAAGAGTTCTCTGAGCTCAGCAGAGTTAGGGTTCTTGGGCTGTTTAAGGCCTCTAAGAGTTGCCAAATGCCTGAGCTCATTCTGATTAAGGGTAGCAAAGCTGGATGGTGCCCTCTGGGGGTCACTCTCAACAGAGATGGGTACAGTGGACCCCTCTGCCCCGGCCATTGCTCTTAAGTGTGGGTGGATGTGTTGCAATCTACCTACACTTGGGTTTGCCTACTAAACCTATCTAGTAGTTGTAGTCAGGGTGTGCTACTCCCTTTGCTCTACAACAACTAAGTTCAGTAGAACTTATGTATATCTAATCTTGTTTTATATGTACCTACAGGTACCTATGTGATCTTTCAATTGGTAACCAAGAGATTACAATGGTAAAACACAGCAAGCTCAAATCCAACCGCTGCTCACCAATGTGAGAAGTTGGCCTGGTATATGATGCTCACTAGTTAAAGTGATCACCTTGTACCATGCCAAGCAACCCTTATGGTGTGGTTGTAAGTCAACCTTTTCGGACTAGCTGCCCTAGTGGTAGCGTAGGCTAAGCAGTCTTTGAGGCTAAACTCGTGAAGCGTGTTAAGCCAGCTGTTTTACCAAATGCAACCCCCTTTTATACCAATGAAAAGACACCACACAGATATATATTCAAAATATATATGTATTTATTTCTCAAAGTGACCCCTAGTCTCTTTATGAGCACAGGAGCACAAATCGTCAAACAAGATTATCACAGAATACACAGAAGTTGCACGTTATATGGATAGGCCCTGGTGGCCACTCAAACCATATACTAAAATAGTGGTATAAGTACCACGAACAGAAAAGGGAAAAGGCCTAGGGCCTCTAGAATCGCTGGGCCTACAAGGAGCTAACGTCAGTTAGTGACCAGGAGGTCCACGGGTGGCGTGTGCAGAGCAAATAGTCACACGCGTGCTCCCATAGGTTTCAATGGGTGCGTAAAAAGTACAAAGTTACTGCAAAGAGGATCTTCCGGATGGACTAGGAACTCAAGATTTGGAACACAGGCACTAGAGATGTAATACTACACTTGGGCACAGGTGTGCCAGCTTTACCTCACCCACAGGAAGCGGGTGCATAGGCCTCGAAGTGCGTCGGGTTTCTTCTATCTGTTCCGTGGAGCTTGAAGACAAAGATGCTGCAGGCGGTCGGTCCGGGAGAGATGCAGTGGATCCAAGAGTGGATCGGAGATGTTGAAGACCTGTAAGCAGAGGGGACAGTGTTCACAGTCACTAGCCAGTGACCAGCGTGGCACCAGGTGGGTACCAGGCAATGTCGGGTGCAAACAGGAAGAAAAGGGTAGCTTGTCTCTGCAGCCACGTGGTCCCTGGAGGTTGACGACGTCCAGGAGTCGAGTCACGAGCTGTCCCACGCAGGCTCTCGCTGTCGGCGGTGTCGGCGACTTGATCGAAGCAAACAAGCCTTGGCAAAAGCAATTGTTGTAGGAAAAGGAAATAAGCTGATGGTTCTGACCAGCAAGGTCAGAAGGACTGATCCTTTGGAGGGGAGCAAGGGCCCGTCTGGAGCAACCAGACCAGCGGTGTATTTCTTGAAGTTCGTCGCCAAGATGGCTACTAGCCAGCGGGCCAGCAACCGGTTAGGCGCGTCGAGTGGCAAAATGCAGAAGGGCCCCACGCAGATCGTGGAGATGCTGGAGGGCTCACCTTTGGTGCAGATGCTGCTCGGGTGTTGGGCTTCTCAGATCCCAAAGCACAACTTGGAGGGAGCCTCGGTTGTTGCACTTGTCAGCTTGTCGTAGTCGTTCCAAGATGGCTGGCTCCACGTGTCTCGGTGCCTCCACGGGTCTCCTCTTTTCAGGGACTGTGGATCGGGCGGTGAGAGGTCTGGAGGTCCAGGTCTTGTCAGTCTCTGGGCTCGGGCTCCGGCGGGAGGCGGCGGCAAAGCAGACGTTGATTCGCTGGATGGTGCTTGCGTTAGCAAGGTGGTCACTCCCTGACCACAGGGGAGATTGGCTTCAGTCCTCTGTGCAGCAGAGCGTCGAAGTTCCCGTCTTCTTCTTAATTTTAAGTTGATTCCAGGATGTCTGAAGTCTTAGGACACAGCTCCTACCTTTAAGCGGATTCTAGGGGCCGGACTACCTGCTAGGTCCCTCCCTATGGGTGGGACCAGGAAGGGGGGTGGTTACACCCCCAATCCTTTGTCCAGCTCGCCCCAGGCCCGGGACTGGTGTGCCCCAGGACCGGTTTGAACTGGCATATGCACCAAGGCTCCTTGTGAGCCACAGGCATGTCTGGTTTCTTTCAAGCCCTACCTGACCAATACACAAAATCCTGTCTGGGGTGGTGCACGCACCTCCCCTGGCAGGAAACCCTTTGTCCACACCTCCCAAGCTGGAAGGACTCCCAGCAGCAGGAGGGCAGACTTGTGTCTGTGGTGGCAGCATCCATTTTGTGGAGCTGAGGCTATGTCTGATTTTACCCGGGTTTCAGGCACTGTACATGTCGTGTCCCTCTAGAAGGGTGGAATGCTAACCCCGTCGCCAGAATTGGCGAGGGGTTAGTATTCCAATTCGTATGACACCTTACTCGACATGTTTTGATAAAGCCAAACCAAAGATAGCATTTAACCGCGAGGTTCATAATGCACTTAAGAGTATATGGTATGACGATACCTGGAAACAGTAGAAGGAAGTTGTTCCGACCACTGCAGACAGGCTCAGCTCATGCCAGAGCACCATCTCACATGGAACCAAGCACTCTGCCTTCAGGATTGTTAAGGCCTGCCATAGGAGTGACTTATAGGTTACCAGGTGTCCCATTTAAGGTTAGGTATAGGTATACTACACCTAAGTAAGAGGTGATTACACCAACTTACCCCAGCTGAGTGATCAGCCAGTTGTGTCAAATTGTTAGGCCAAGCCTGGGGGGCATAATACATGCTTCAGCCCTGGGCAGGCCTTGGGTACACCAATGCCCTGGGTACCTCGGGTACACTGGTACAGGGGCTGGCAGGGTGATCCACTTCCAATTGGTTATGCACCAAGGGTGCATAGTTTTGATTTAGTAGAGAGAACAGCAGGCTGGGGGTCTGATTGGCAGGCCCACAGCCTCAATATGTCAAAAACCAGTGAAGCAAAAAGCAAAAATTTGGGGTGACCATAGGATAGCAGACCCTACTCTCCTACAAACTGGTTGTGTCCACTTGGCAGAGGAGGAACTACCCATATTTTGATAACAAATGTACTGTTTCCCTGGAGGAGCAAGGGTGTAGGACCTCGATAAAATATCTTGCTTTTCCTTCCCTCATTGATGTAGAGTATCTTTCATAGATTCACATGCTTGAATCATTCCCCATCGTCGAGATGGGAGTCCCACGGTAAAATATTCAAACAGTGCTTTAAAAGCTTCATAGGCTATAATGTCCTTAAGTCATGTAAATAGTAGCCTATCTATGTCCTTTTAAAAAAAGGACCAAATGTTGGAACCCAGTCAATCAGCTGCCAGCACACTCTAGAACACTCTCAGCAGAGGCAGGTTCTCTCAGATTTTAACTCACTTTGTGTGGAAGGGAGTCTCCCTGAGAGCTAATCAGTTTTTCTTCAACTTTCATGAATCTTGGCCTCATGTTACACACAAAAGGCCATTTCTGCCCATGCAAGGCCTGTGGCAAGAAAAGAATCCATGTGAATGATCCACATAAGGAGTGTACTTACTGCCATTATCCAAGGCATGAGGTGAGAGAATGCAAGATCTGCCACACCTTCGTAACTAAAACCCTCAAGGACAGAGAGGGAAGGTTGTTATTGTAGCGTCAGAACACTAAATTTCAGTCGCCATCTGTGGATAAGGAAGGTCAGATAGCCTCTACATCCCATAAGAGGGCCAGATCTAAGGACAGTTCCTCAGGTGAAGGTAGGAAACATCATAGGCCTTCCCAGAACTCAAAGTCTTGCAAAAAAGAGAAGAGAGCTGAACACTCCTCTGAGCTGGCATTATCTGTACCTTCTGCGCCTTCCAGGAAGGAAGGAGATCGTCCTAGAGCCTCCTCTTCAGATCCGGTGGGGTGGAAATCTCTCCAAAAATCATCTTCGACGATGCTTCCTCACTCGTCGATGACATTTAGTGTTACATTGACGACGCCGTCGTAAACGACAACTGTGATGACAACGGTAATCCTGGCTCCAAGACGTCTACCAGAGTCTCCACGTCAACAGCGAGGGCCCCACCATCATCAAAGACCATTGACGCTCCCTCATCGATTAAGATACCGTCGGCGAAGATCCCGATGACGATCGATTGACGATCAATGATGGCTGCTCTTCCATTGACGACAAAACCATCGATGATGGTACTGTTGACTACACCGTCGATGACGTTACACTTGACAATGGAATTTTCTTTTCCTGTTGTGTCTGCACCATCGATACCACCGTCGACGAGGATTACTTAGGATACCAGAGTGACCAAGACTTTCCTCGGGCCAACCATGCAAAGGTTTCACCCTTACTCCCGTTGGAGGGCTATGTAGAAGATGAAGAAGATGATGATGAGGATGATGATGATGGTCTTTATGATGTGGCTCACAGCCCATCTGAGCTTCACATAAAGTGTCAGGATGATGAGGAGGACGAGGACTACCATGACGAGTCGCAATACTACCAGCAGGGGTATATGTCTCCGCGTCACCGTTACCATTCATATGGTTTTCAGCCAGTGCCATGCCCCAGAAAAATGGCCCATCTGCCACCATCACTGATACAGGATCTACAGGCTATGTTGGCAGACTACCGGCAGCGGTTCCCACCACAACAGGATCAGCCAGACAGGCCGGTACCTCAAACAGATCTTCCAGGTACTCCAGCGGCTCAACCGCCAAGCACACCTGTGAATGTTCCTTTCCCCTGGCCAACCGACTCCGGAGCACAGGATGCCTCCTCTTCGGATGAGGATAGAGAGGAAACAGTCAAACAGACCAAATGCTTTTTATATTACTTTAAAGAAGACACAAGGAAATTGGCACACTCCATACCAATTATAGTTTACATATGGCAGGAAGGCATTAAAATAATGAACACACCAGCATCCATTCCACTGGTGCAACCCGGTATTAAGAAGTAGTATAGGACGCCGGAGGACTCTCCATCTTGCCTCATTGGAAATCCCAAGCATGACTGGGTCATTTCTCAAGGGCAACAAAGACGTTCCAAAAACCCTGCTACCCTGATTACCACTCTCCTAATAAGGATGGACGTAGGATGGACATTTTAGGGGAACGTTTCTCTCCTATGGCAACTGTGAATAGGGCAGTAAATACGTTAGCCAATATTGGCCGCTACGACTGCCAAATGTGGTCAGACATGGCAGGTTTAATAGACCTTAAACCTGAAGAAAAGAAACAAGAGACACGAAAGATACTGGTGGAAGTGGAGCGTGGGGTTTCGGAAAACATTGACTGTGCCCTTGATGTAACCAAAACTGGTTTTAGACAACGGGCAGGAGCTGCTGTGCTCAGGCGGCAAGAATGGCTGAAAGCAACCACCTTTAGGCTGGAGGTGCAGACAAAAGTTTTGGATATGGCTTTCGATGGTGAGTCCCCTTTCGGAAAGCATATTGATGAGGCACTGCTGGCGATTAAGAATGACATGGACACTGCAAAGTTGTTGGGCACATTACAATACAAAAAAGTGCCCTTAGAGGTGCTAGGAGATGGGGATTTGCTACTTAAAAGGGAGATTACCCGAGGGCTCAACAGTATCAGCCATATCAGTCACAATACCGACAATCCTACAATCCTCCATCATACCATCAATCATCTATAGCCGGTTCATCTCACCAGAGAGGCCGCAAACGAATGCCTCAACAAGGTTGTCACTCAAGCAAGAAGCAATGATCACACAAGGGTACCAGCTTTCCTCCCCTCCCAATCTGTGGGTGTGAAGATTTCCAGCTACGTCCACCAATTGCGCTAAATACCAACAGATCTCTGGGTGCTGGACCTTGTTACCAATGGTCACACTGTAGAATTCATTCAGCGCCCGCCAACTACTCCACCCAAGGATGCCCCCCCTCGTCTTCACTTATTATGCAAAGAGGCTTTGGTCATGCTCGCTAGAGGAGCAATAGGGGAAGTCCCGATGTTGCAAAAGGGAAAAGGTTTTTATTCTCGTTTTTTCCTAATAAAAAAGAAATCAGGAGAATGGAGACCGATACTGGACCTGAGGAATCTCAACAAGTTTCTCAAGAAACAGACGTTCTGAATGGTAACGTTTTTTGATATCCTAGGCCACTTAAACGAAGGACACTTCATGACCTCGCTCGACATGGAAGACGCATATTTTCATATCCCAATCCATCCGAAACATCCCAAATTCTTAGGATTCATAGTGACTGGTACCCACTAACAAGACAAAGTACTTCCGTTTGGCCTCAAATCGGCACAAACGATCTTCACCAAGTGCATGGAGCCCATAGCAATATCACTGCGATCTCAAGGGCTCAGAGTATTCCCGTATCTTAACGACTGGCTGCTCAAAGCACCAACAGCACAGGAGGCCAGTCAAGCTACAAGAACCTGCCTTCACATATTCAGGACTTTGGGACTCACTGTAATGAAAAGGAAATCTTCGTTCCATCCAAGTCAAGCCATATCTTTCCTGGGAGCGCCGATAGATTCCATCCAATGCAAAGCCTTCGTATATCATGAAAGACAGATACGTTTGCAAAGACTTGCGAACAGAATATCAAGAAAAAGGTCAGTTTCTGTGTGAATGTACAAGTCGCTCCTGGGTATGTGTTTTTCAGCAATAGATCTAGTGCCACTAGACAGACTGAGAATACAGCCTCTTCAAGAGGAGCTGCAAAAACAATGGCAACAGGCTTCGGTATCCTTCGAAGATGTAATACAGATCACAACACGACTGGTAGAGGCACTGCGATGGTGGTTTCATGCACCAAATCTTGTAAAAGGCCTTACTTTCCTCCAGACTATCCCAGACTTCATACTGACAATGGACACCTCCATGGACGGCTGGGGAGGTAACCTGCAAGAGTTACAGATTCAGGCAAAGGTTCCTCTGTGCAGAAAGAGCAGCACATCAACAGGCTAGAGCTCAAAGCCATGTTCCTATATCTTCAGGCTTTCTTACCTAGGATAGCAGGCTCCTCTGTGCTGGTTTGTATAGACAATACGACCAGTATGTACTATGTCAACAAACAAGGGAGAACCAAATCCATTACGCTATCTTAGGAAGCGCAGGAGCTACGGGATTGGATGACGCAACATGGGATCTCACTAAAGGCTGAGCACTTCAGAGGGCTGCACAATACTCTGGCAGACACGTTAAGCAGAGCGCAGGCCAGTTGTTACAAGTGGGAGCCGAAGCAGTCCCAACTCAACACGGTGTTTCGAAGGTGGGGAAAACCAACGTTAGACCTCTTCATACTGATGGAGATCGCCAAATGCCAGTATTATGCCAGCAGATTCCCTCTACAAGGGATGAGGGGGAATGCCCTTTTAATGCATTGGCCTGGGATATATGCTTAACCTATTCCCATCCCATTTATTCCGAGGTTATTGACCAAGATGAAGACTGAAGGCTGTTGTCTGATCCTGATAGCCCCACGATGGCCCAGGCAGTACTGGTTCCCGGAGCTACTCTTGCTGTCGGAATCAAAGCCTATTCGCCTGCAGCCATCCCCATCTCTGCTGGTGACAGAGAAGGGCCAAGTGAATCATCCAGACTCACAATCTCTTCCTTTGCAGGCATGGCTCCTGAGTTTCTAAAATTCAGGGACTTGGATATCTCGCAGGAGTGCAGGGAAGTTATTGTCAAATCCCGCGCAGATAGCACTAATAAGACATACCGCCTAAAATGGAAGCAATTCTGCTTCTGGTGCCTATGAAACAATCTTCAACCGCTCCAAGTGCTTCCTGAGCAGATTTTGCCATATCTCCCCTCTTTGGCGAGGTCAGGTCTCACTTTCTCTTCAGTGCAGGTTAATCTAGCTGCGATTTACCATTATAGGGAGTCTCCTCAAGTTCCTTCTCTTTGTGCCTCTAGTTATATAAAACAATTCACCAGGGGCCTTGCATTTACACCAGTGCTTGTGCCTCCTCCTGAATTGAAGCTTCACTTGGCCCTTTCACAGTTAATGAGGCAGCCGTTTGAATCAATTCACAAAGCAGAGCTCAGATTTTTCACCTGGAAAATGGCCCACCTGCTGGCTTTCACTTCTGCAAGGAGGGTTAGCAAGATACAAGCTTTCACAATCAAGGAACTTGTTCTGCATTTCACTGATAACTATGTAGCTCTGTGGAAAAATACAACTTGTATCCCAAAAGTCCTGACACAGTTCCACCTCAACGAACCAGTTATACTTCAATCTTTTTTTCCAAGCCCATCTAGTCCAGCAGAATTGGCTTTACACATGCTGGATGTTAAGAGGTGTTTAAAATTCTACCTACATAAAACAAAAGACATTTTAAAGGCAGATCAGCTGCTGGTGGCCTACGGACAAGGCAGAGAAGGAACAGCAGAAACTAAGGCCACGGTGGCCAGCTGGGTCTCTTCTGCGATCCAATTCTGCGATGACGAGGCTAACAATCCTTTAACAACAAAAACTAAAGTGCACTCCACAAGGGCAGTTTCTACATCAGCAGCTCTGTTCGCTGGAGTAACATTGGAAAAAATGTGCCATGTTGCAACATGGAAAAATGTCCACACTTGTACGCAGCATTACTCTCTCTAATCTACGCAATGTGAGGATGCAGCAGTGGGCCAAGCGGTACTGTGTCATCTCTTCAATTAAGGTCAGCCTCTTTGTTTGATAAAAGAGGAATTTATATCTTACTTAAAATATATAACTTTACTTTCTTTCTGTTGCCAATGTAGATTTTTTGTATAACTCTGGAAGTTAAACAGTGTTTTAATTGTTCTAGTAATTTATTCCTCTGAACGCTTGCAAATATTGCGACCTACTGGCAATTCTGCCCTTATAGTCCCGGACGGGACATCACCTCCTGCCGCCTGTGCAGGTGCTTCCCTGCCGCGATCACCCCTCTGGCCTCCCGCCTCTCCATTCCTCTACCAATCGGGATCCACACGGACCCTTTGCGACTCATACTCATAGCAACTTCCCAGGCACTTGTTTCATTACTTAGTCCTTATGAGATCCCAATATCTAGCTGGAATCGAAACATCGTCGACACACACATCTTTAATTCTATACTGTAATTTGTATCTAATTGTGGAGTATGAGATGTAAATTTGATTGAGCTTTTTGCTTATCTACATTTTCACAAATTGAAAAGTCGCTTTTTAAGTCACTTGCCTGCCGCAAGGAAATCAGCTGATTTTCCATTACCCTGTCACGTCCTGCTCACTCACCTTTGTGTATAATAATCTGTGCGTTGAAATTAATTGTTGATAAATATTTCTATTTTTCTATTTGATACACTCTTAATCCCAGTTTTGATTGTAAAATTGTGATATTGTAACTATTTACCTTGTGTGGGACCACTATTTTTCTTGACATATGTCCACCCTTGGTCCCTTCAGACTTTCAGGGTCTCCTTGTTCCTTTTTTTGTATTAAGCTTTTAAAGCACTGCTTGAATATGTTACGGTGGGACTCCCATCTCGATGATTGGGAATGATTCAGGAATGTGAATCTATGAAAGATACCAATACTGGATAACAGCAGTTACAGGTAAGTACCTTAAGTTCTTTTACCTGGTGTATGAAATGATTTCAAATTGAAAGTGCAATGGGTCTCTGCCAACCGGATTTCCAGTACCAAATCTCTTTCCTAAAACTGTATCACGATTAGCACAACTTCAACAACCTCTATAAGTCCCTAGTAAATGGTACCCCTGGTACCTATGGCATTGGGTTTGAAGAGGGTCCACTGGAGCAGCAGCATAAATTGTGTCACCCCAGGGACCGCTCACCAAGACCATGCAAATTGCCATTTCACACTGCGTGTCTTGGTGCAGAGAAACCAAACAGTCGACATAGCACACAGCCCGTGTGCCATGCCCAAATACACTGCATGAGGTATAGGTAAGTCACCCCTACTGTAGGCCTTACATCCGTACGGCAAGATGTACTATATCCCAAGTGTGGGCATATCTGTAGGAGCAGATATGACCCTACAATATCAAGTCCATTCTTGGACATCGTAATTGCACAGGGAAGCCATAGAAAGTGCATGGGCTGGATGCTTGTCGTTACAAGTTTCCTAGCTCCGTGACGGCTTTATTATACCCTAAGATGTTTGGTACCAAACATCTTGTCTTAACCCCTTCTCTGCTAGGCCTTCCCCGCCCCCCCCCCCCCCGTGCTAAGCCTTTTTTGGGCTATTTGGGTTAGTTTGCACTTAGGCCCCTGTAACTTTTTGACCACATAAGATATCCACACCAAATTTGCATCCTATTTTTCCAACATCATGGGGATTCTAAAGGTACCCAGGGTTTGTGGAATCCCCTGGAGGGGACACAGAAATTAGCCAAAATACAGCTAAAGTTTTTTTTTCTTTTTTTTAAATGGGTAAAAAGGACTACAGATGAAAGCATCCGGATTTTCCCTTCCCAAAAAGGGGTTGTGGTGCTGAAATCACCATATTCCAAGCTTTCAGGGACAAGCAGACTTTTGTCAGAAAACCAACATTTTTTACACAGTTTTGGCATTTTTCTGGAATATAGCCTATTTTTGCTATTTTTTTGTGCTTTCAACCTTCTTTCAGTTAATGGTAGAAATGGGTATGAAAGCAATAAGGGATCCTGAAAAGCTATACATTTTAGAAACGTAGACAACATTCTGAATTCAGCAAGGGGTCATTTGTGTAGATCCTTCGAGGTTTCTTTATAGAAACTAACAGGTAAATATAGAAAAAATTAAATGTAGTTGAAAAAAACAGCCATTTTGTCAACGTTTTCACCTGTGACTTCTTCTAACTATGACAGCTGTTTGAAAGCAATATACTGTTAGATCCACTGGACCATTCTGGTTGTGGGGCTATATAGGACTTGTAGGTTCACCAAGAACCTGACGAACCCAGAGCCAATAACTGAGCAGCGACTTGCAATGGTTTTTTATTATGTACCGGGTATATAGGAATTATTCTGAGAAAATGTATAGATGGAAAAATCGGTAGGAAAGACACCTATGTATTTCTGAAATGGGAATAAAATATAGAGCTTAGAAACAGTAGATATTTGCACTTTTCCGAAATTGGGAATACCCATACTAGCATGAGAATTATAGGTCATTTTTCAAAATGACTTCTTTTTTACACTTTGTCTTTCATTTGGAAGGCAGAAATGCATTGAAGGTCAATAAGTAATAACAGTTGCTCTACAATTCGGTGTTACCCTAAGGCTCCCGATAAAAATGGTACCTCACTTGTGTGGGTAGGCCTAGGGCCCACAACAGGAAACGGCTCAAAACGCAACGTGGACACACCACATTTTCACAATGAAAAATTAGCCCTTTTTTGCTAAGTGCCTAGCTGTAGTTTTTTAACCTTAGCTCTGCCGGCACCTAGGGAAACCTAGAAAACCTATACATTTTTGAAAACTAGACAACCTAGGGAATCCGTGATGGGGTGATTGGACTGGCTCTCACCAGGTTCTGTTACCCAGAATCCCTTCCAAACCTAAACAATTGTAAAAAAAAAAAAAAAAAAGAAATTCCTCACATTTCTGTGTGGAAAGTTCTGGATTCTGCGTAGATCCACAGAATTCTACCCACCCCATGTTCCCAAAGTCTTCCGAGAAAAATGTTACCTCACTTGTGTGGGTAGGCATAGTGCCCATGACAGGAAACGGCGCAAAACGCAACATGGCACACCACATTTTCACAGTGAAAAATGACCCTTTTTTTGCAAAGTGCCTAGCTGTAGTTTTTGAACCCTAGCTCTGCCTGCACCTAGGGAAACCTAGCAAACCTATACATTTTGGAAACCTAGACACCCAGGGAAATCCAGGATGGGGTGTCTTGACTGGCTCTCACCAGGTTCTGTTACCCAGAATCCCTTGCAAATCTTGAAAATTGTCAAAAAAACCACATTTTCCTCACATGTCTGTGGTGGAAAGATCTGTAATCTGCGTGGAGCCACAAAATTCCACACACACCGAGTTCCTCAAAGTCTTCCGAGAAAAATGGTACCTCACTTGTGTGGGTAGGCCTAGTGCCCCGACAGGAAACGGCGCAAAACGCAACGTGGACACACCACATTTTCACAGTGAAAAATTACCCTTTTTTTGCAAAATGCATAGCTGTAGGTTTTGAAGCCTAGCTCTGTCAGCACCTAGGGAAACCTAGCAAACCTATACATTTTTTAAAACTAAACACCGAGGGAAATCCAGGATGGGGTGACTTGACTGGCTCTCACCAGGTTCTGTTACCCAGAATCCCTTGCAAACCTAAAAAATTGTCAAACAAAACACATTTTCCTCATATTTCGGTGGTAGAAAGTCCTGGAATCTGCGTGGATCCACAGAAATCCACCCACCCCACGTTCCCCAAGGTCTTCAGAGAAAAATGGTACCTCACTTGTGTGGGTAGGCCTAATGCCCGCGATAGGAAACGGCCCAAAACGCAACGTGGACACACCACATTTTCACAGTGAAAAATGACCATTTTTTGCAAAGTGCCTATCTGTAGTTTTTTAACCCTAGCTCTGCCGGCACCTAGGGAAACCTAGCAAACCTATACATTTTGGAAAACTAGACACCCAGGGAAATCCAGGATGGGGTGACTTGACTGGCTCTCACCAGGTTCTGTTACCCAGAATCCCTTGCAAATCTTGAAAATTGTCAAAAAAACCACATTTTCCTCACATGTCTGTGGTGGAAAGATCTGTAATCTGCGTGGAGCCACAAAATTCCACACACACCGAGTTCCTCAAAGTCTTCCGAGAAAAATGGTACCTCACTTGTGTGGGTAGGCCTAGTGCCCCGACAGGAAACGGCGCAAAACGCAACGTGGACACACCACATTTTCACAGTGAAAAATTACCCTTTTTTTGCAAAATGCATAGATTTAGGTTTTGAAGCCTAGCTCTGTCAGCACCTTGGGAAACCTATCAAACCTATACATTTTTTTAAACTAGACACCGAGGGAAATCCAGGATGGGGTGACTTGACTGGCTCTCACCAGGTTATGTTACCCAGAATCCCTTGCAAACCTAAAAAATTGTCAAACAAAACACATTTTCCTCATATTTCGGTGGTAGAAAGTTCTGGAATCTGCGTGGATCCACAGAAATCCACCCACCCCACGTTCCCCAAGGTCTTCCGAGAAAAATGGTAGCTCACTTGTGTGGGTAGGCCTAAAGCCCGCGATAGGAACGGCCCAAAACGCAACGTGGACACACTACATTTTCACAGTGAAAAATGACCCTTTTTTTGCAAAGTGCCTATCTGTAGTTTTTGAACCGTAGCTCTGCCGGCACCTAGGGAAACCTAGCAAAACTATACATTTTTGAAAACTAGACACCCAGGGAATCCAGGAAGTGGTGACTTGACAGGCTCTCACTAGGTTCTGTTACCCAGAATCCCTTGCAAACCTAAAAAACTGCCCAAAACAAAACACATTCTCCCCATATTTCTGTGGTGGAAAGTTCTGGAATCTGCGTGGATTCACTAAATTCCACTCACCCTGTAATCCCCAAAGTCTTCCGAGAAAAATGGTACCTCACCTGTGTGGGTAGGCCTAGTACCCGCGATAGAAAACGGCCCAAAACGCAACATGGACACTCCACATTTTCACAGTGAAAAATGACCCTTTTTTTGCAAAGTGCCTAGCTGTCGTGCCTAGCTGTAGTTTTTTAACCCTAGCTCTGCCAGCACCTAGGGAAACCTAGCAAAGCTATACATTTTTTTAAACTAGACACCCAGGGGAATCCAGGATGGGGTGACTTGTCTTGCTCTCACCAGGTTCTGTTACCCAGAATCCCCTGCAAACCTAAAAGGTTGTAAAAAAAACCCCACATTTTCCTCACATTTCTGTGGTGGAAAGTTCTGGAATCTGCATGGATCCACAAAATTCCACCAACCCCGGATTCCTCTAAGTGTTTCGAGAAAAATGGTACCTTACTTGCATGGGTGGGTCAAGTACCCGTGACAGGCAAGGGCCCAAAACCTATCGAGGTGACATCAAAATTACCTATCACAAACAGACCTGGTTTTGCAAGGGTATAATTTTACTCGGGAGACTCAGCGGAACGCTGTGGGGTAGGACATTTGTGCCGGCATGGTGATTCCACACAAAAATATGTGGAAAATGTGTTTTTTTCAGCTAAGTTTGAGGTTTTCATGGCATTCTGGGTAGGAAAACATTGGGGGATCCATGCAAGCCATACCTCATTGGACTCCCCTGGGTGTCTAGTTTTCAGAAATGTTTCGGTTTGGTACTTTCCCAAAACGTCCGCCGAGCCTGTGGCCAAAACCCCAGTCCCCCCCCAAAACCAGGTAGTTCTGTTATAGGTAATTTTGAAATCTCCACAGTATGATTTGGGCCATTTCCTGTTGCAACCACTATGCCTACCCACACAAGTGAGGTACCATTTTTATCGGGAGACCTGGGGGAACACTGGGTGGTAGGAACTTTTTGGATCCACTTAGATCCCAGAACTTTCTCACACAGAAATTTGAGAAAAAAGTGATTTTTTTCAGCAAAATTTGAGGTTTGCAGGGCATTCTGGGTAGGAAAACGTTGGGGGACCCACACAAGCCAAACCTCGCGGGACTCCCCCAGGTGTCTAGTTTACTTAAATGTGTGGGTTAGGTAGGTTTCCCTAGATGGCTATCGAACCCCGGGCCAAAAGCTCATGGGACCCCCTTGCAAAACCAGGTTGTATTGTGATCATTTTGATGTCTCCTCAAAACGTTTTGGGCCCTTGCCTGTCACGGGTACTTGACCCACCCACACGAGTGAGTTATCATTTTTATCAGGAGATCTGGGGAAATGCAGGGTGGTAGGACATTTTTGGATCCACGTAGATTCCAGAACTTTCCCACACAGAAATTTGAGAAAAAAGTGATTTTCTCAGCTAAATTGGAGGTTTGCAGGGCCTTCTGGGTAGGGAAATGTTGGGGGACCCACGCAAGCCATATCTTGCTGGACTCCCTCGGGAGTCTAGTTTTAAGAAGTGTGTGGGTTTGGTAGGTTTCCCTAGGTGCCTGCCGAACCCAGGGCCAAAAACTCATAGGACACCCCCTTGCAAAACCAGGTTGTTTTGTTGTAGGTAATTTTTAAGTTGCCTCAATAGGTTTTGGGCCCTTGCCTGTCGCGGGTACTTGACCCACCCACACAAGTGCGGTACCATTTTTCTCGGACGTGTTTGGGGAATGTAGGCTGGGTGGAATTTTGTGGATCCACACAGATTCCAGAACTTTCCACCACAGAAATGTGAGGAAAATGTGGGTTTTTGTTTACAATTTATGAGGTTTGCAAGGGATTCTGGGTAACAGTACCTGGTGAGAGCCAGACAAGTCACCCCATCCTGGATTCCCCTGGGTGTCAAGTTTTCACAAATGTATAGGTTTGCCAGGTTTCTCTAGGTTCCAGCAGAGCTAGGGTTCAAAATTGACAGCTAGGCACTTTGCAAAAAAAGGGTCGGTTTTCACTGTAAAAATGTAGTGTTCACGTTGCATTTTGGGCCGTTTCCTGTCGTGGGGACTAGGCCTACCCACACAAATGAGGTAACATTTTTCTGCGAAGACTTTGGGAAATGCAGGGTGGGTAGAATTTTGTGGATCCACGCAGATTCCAGAACTTTGCACCACATAAATGTGTGGAAAATATATTTGTTTGACAAATTTAGAGGTTTGCAAGGGATTCTGGGTAACAGAACCTTGTGAGAGTAAGACAAGTCACCCCATTCTGGATTCCCCTGAGTGTCTAGTTTTAAAAAATGTATAGGTTTGCTAGGTTTCCCTAGGTGCCGGCCGAGCTAGGGTTCAAAATCTAAAGCTAGGCACTTTGCAAAAAAAGGGGCGGTTTTCACAGTAAAAATGTGGTGTGTCCACGTAGCGTTTTGGGCCATTTCCTGTCATGGGACTAGGCCTACCCACACAAGTGAGGTACCATTTTTCTTGGAAGACTTTGGGAAATGCAGGGTGGGTAGAATTTTGTGGATCCACGCAGACTCCAGAACTTTTCACCACATAATTGTGAGGAAAATATGTTTTTTGGGCACATTTTGAGGTTTGCAAGGGATTGTGGGTGACAGAACCTGGTGAGTGTAAGACAAGTCACCCCATTCTGGATTCCCCTGAGTGTCTAGTTTTAAAAAATGTATAGGTTTGCTAGGTTTCCCTAGGTGCCGGCAGAGCTAGGGTTCAAAATCTACAGCTAGGAACTTTGCAAAATAGTGTCAGTTTTCACTGTAAAATGTGGTGTGTCCATGTTGCGTTTTGGGCCATTTCCTGTCGCGGGCACTAGGCCTACCCACACAAGTGAGGTACCATTTTTCTCAGAAGACTTTGGGGAACGCGGGGTAGGTGGAATTTTGTGGATCCACGCAGATTCCAGAACTTTCCACCACAGATATGTGAGGAAAATGTGGTTTTTTGGACACATTTTGAGGTTTGCAAGGGATGCTGGGTAACAGAACCTAGTGAAAGCCAGTCAAATCACCCCATCCTAGATTTCCCTGGGTGTCTAGTTTTCAAAAAAGTATAGGTTTGCTAGGTTTTCCTGCGGGCAGGCAGAGTTAGGGTTCAAAATCGACAGCTAGGCACTTTGCAAAAAAAGGGTCCGGTTCCACTGGGAAAATGTGATGTGTCCACGTTGTGTTTTGGGCCATTTCCTGTCGCAGGCACTAGGCCTACCCACACAAGTGACGTTCCATTTTTTTCTGAAGACTTTGTGGAACGTGGGCTGCGTGGAATCATGTGGATCCACACAGATTCCAGAACTTTCCATCACAGAAATGTGAGGAAAATTTGTTTTTTGGGATACATTTTTAGGTTTGCAAGGGATTCTGGGTAACAGAACCTGGTGAGAGCCAGTCAAGTCACCCCATCCTGGATTACCCCGGGTGTCTAGTTTTTCAAAATGTATAGGTTTGCTAGGTTTCCCTAGGTGCTGGCAGAGTTAAGGTTCAAAATCTAGAGCTAGGCACCTTGCAAAAAAAGGGTCAGTTTTCACTGCGAAAATGTGGTGTGTCCATGTTGCGTTTTGGGCCGTTTCTTGTCACGGGCCCTAGGCCTACCCACAGACGTGAGGTACCATTTTTCTCAGAAGACTTTGGGGAACGCGGGGTGAGTGGAATTTTGTGAATCCATGCAGATTCTAGAACTTTCCACCAAAGAAATGTGAGGAAAATTTGGGGGGTTTTTGGACACAGTTTTAGGTTTGCAAGGGATTCTGGGTAACAGAACCTGGTGAGAGCCAGTCAAGTCACCCCAGCCTGGATTTTCCTGGGTGTTTGCTTTCAAAAATGTATAGGTTTGCTAGTTTTCCCTAGGTGCTGGCAGAGTTAGGGTGCAAAATCTCGAGCTAGGCGCATTGCTAAAAAAAAAAAAGTTGATGCCTAGCGGGCTTTCTGCCACCCTGGGGTGGAATCGGGGGGGAGGGTTTGCCCCGATATGACCCAAGGGGGGCAGAAAGACTGTAGCTATTTTTGGTGGGGGTGGGGACATTGGTATGCCCATTCTGGGCAGCCCCCACCCCATGCATAAAAAACCAGCGTAATTTCTGGCGCCTTGTGGGCTTTCTGCCCCTCCCAGGGGGCAGATCAGGGGCCACTGCCCCCATATGCCCCCCAGGGGGGCAGAAAGACTGGATTGTCTCTGGGGGTGGGTGGGGGTATTGTCATGCCCATTTGGGGCAGCCCCCACCCCTGCAAAAATAAAAAAAATGGTTTCTAGTGGGCTTTCTGGCCCCCTGGGGGGGAATTGGGGGCTACCACCCCTATCTGCTCCTCGGGGGGGGCAGAAAGACTGTAATTGTTGCGGAGGGGTGGGGGCATTGGCATGCCCATTTGGGGCAGCCCCCACCCAAATTCAATTTACCCCCCAAAAAATCTCTGGCGTCTATTGGGCATTTTGCCCCCCCAGAGGAGGCAGAAAGGCTGTAATTGTGGCGGGGGGTTGAGGGCATTGGCATGCCCATTTTGGGCAGCCCCCGCCCTAATTAAATTACCCCCAAAAAAATCCCTGGCATCTAGTGGGCTTTCTGCTTCCCCCAGGGGGGCAGAAAGGCCGTTATTGTGGCACAGGGGTGGGGGCATTTGAATTCCCGATTTGGGCATACCATCCTATTAACAAGAGCCCAAAAAAAATCCCTGGCGTTTAGTGGGCTTTCTGCCCCCCCAGGGGGGGCAGATTGGGGGCTACAGCCCCCATATGCACCCGGGGGGGGGCAGAAAGACTGACGATGGACAAAATATTATGGGGGGAGCAAAGGCCCTTGCCCAAGGGGCCACTCCCCCCTCCCTGGTGTCTAGTGGGTGGATCTCTGCTTGTGGATCGCCCCACTGAGGAGGGGTACCATTGGAAAGGGGAGATTCTCCCCTTTCCAATGATACCTCTCCCGTCTTTTTACGTGCTCAGGGGGCTGAAATAGACCCCTGAGCACGTAGAAAGTGAAACTGATTCGGTTTTTATTAAATGACGTCAGCAGGACGTGCGCGCTAATCGTCATTTCACTGAAACGGGGTGGGAGTCCTCGGGAGCTGGAGAAGCTCTTCCCCAGTTCTCGAGGCTTTGGGGAAGTAAAAGAAATCCCTCTGGTGCCTGCACCAGAGGGATTTCTTCTGCAATGGCGTCGGACGCACGGGAGCCGTCCGACGCACAGGAGAACTTATGCGTCGGAGTCTCCCGCGCATCCAACGCATGGAAGGGGTTAATAAATCTTCACTGATGCCAGTGTTGAATTTATTATTAAATGCACACAGGAGAGCATGTAGAGGATCCCCTGAAACCTACCAAGCACTGGTGTGGTCTCTAACTAGTCTTAGCCAGCCTGCCACCACCAGACATGTTTCTGACCTCATGGCGTGAGGGCCAGCGCTCTCAGAGGCCTGAAACAAAGCCAGCTCTGGGCAGAGGTGCTTCCCAACTCCCCTAGGACAGAATGGCCTTCCAAGGGAGTAAGCTTCAAAGGTGATGCCGCCGTTGAAATGCAACCCAGGCAGCTCCGGGTAATGGAGGATGCTAACCTCCCTTTTCTCCTCCACATTTGGTGTGAGCACAGTTGGGAAATTAGGTAAATTAGAGGTGGGTTCCCATTCAGCCAGCACAACCCCTAATTCCCTCCATCTTGGTTTGAGGGGAAATTAGCCAATTAGGGTCATGGTAGTGTCCATTCCCACAAGAAGTGGTCACTTAGTGGGTGTACATATCCTAAAGGTATGTAGCCCATTTGCTACTACCTGTCACTCCCTTTATGCCCCCAAATTTAGTATTTAGTATTTAGGTGGCATCCCTGGACCTTGAACTCCGATTCGATAGACACTGTGAAGAAAAGGAGAAAAAAGAGCTGCTGACCCGAAGACTGAACCCCTGCTGCAGAAAAGTGGCCCTAAACCTGGCCTTCTGCCCTAAGGACTTAACAATCATGGTGTGCTGTCTTGTACTGTAACTGTGAGGCCTCTAAAAACCCCGGAGCTCCTCCAACCTTCTACAAATCATGAGAGAACTTCCTTGGAGTTGAGGTTTTACTCTCCTGCAGCCCACAGGCACCAAAACTGCGAAGTATGGTTTGTCAACTAGCTGCTCTTCGGCGACTCTGACACAGAACACAAACCAAAAGTGGTGCTTCAGCTCTGAAGGATCAGATCTTTCTCCTCAGCAAGTAAGGGGACACCGGGATCTACTGCAGCCATGCTGCACCAATATCCGGGGTACCAGATTTCCCACAGCATACGGCAAGATGAAGCGTCCAATTCAGGGTCCAACAGCCCAGGAGGCAAGCACCCATCAAGAGACATTGAGACCCCTGCAACCCATATTGTGAGTGGCCCAGCTGTCCCAGAATCGCCTCTCCAAGCTGCCTGCTCCATTACTGCGAGGACATCTTGACACGCACCGCCAAGCTGACCTATCTGCTCTACACCCGGCCCGACCAGCCTTGGTAACGATAATTCAGCTGTGCTCCTGTGGGCCTGAGGTCCATGTGACCTTTAAAGCCCTTTATGCAGTGTGTTTTCAAGTAGCCCGCTTCTTCGCAGCACACCAACTACCAACGACCTCAGCGCCCTGCTCCTGGATGAATCCGGGATGCTCCCAAGAAACCACTGGTAAAAAGTTGGGCCTTGCCATGCTATCTACCTAAACCTGAAAGGTGATCCTTGAAATCCAACTGTGTGATCTTATATGCATTTTTCTCTTTTCTCCCATTGACTTCAATGGTGTGTAATTGGACACAAAAGTAATTAATTGTGCGAACTTGAAAAATTCATAACCTAAAAAGTACTTATTATAGAACAAAGGTCTTGGTCTGAAAAATAGCATAAAAATCGGGGTTATTTTTTTTAATTGGTCTCTGATTTATTCTTAAGTGTGAGTCTCATTTATTGCCTCTGTGAGTTCAATAAATGCTCAGCACTAACTGCTCATCCACACTACCACAAATAGAGAGTTAATAGTATCTACTTTTGCCCCTGTATCTGGGATCCACAGGACCCTCTACACAGTTTACTTCATTTTAGTGTACTATATAGAGAGCCAGTGTCTTACATGTAAAAAGGAAGTTACTTAGTTATTCAGTTGAAATGATACAATATCTTAGGCTCTGGTACGTGATTAGTAAACAACAGTATCCTCTATGGATTCTGTCCAGTAACCATTGATTGCCCCAGGGCCCAGTGGAAATGCTTTACTGTCTACTTCAATATGTATGTCCTTATCTGAAAACAGTATGACTTCATAGCAGCAGGCTGAACTGAATTACAGTAGTGAATGTCGTAAATGTAATTCAAATCAAACACGTTGACACGACCTCCAACATCCTCACCGGACTGGACAGAGATCACCACCACCTCCAAATCAGGTAAGGTCCAGTGTGTAAGTTTTAGTAATGGAATTAACAAACTCTGCATCTATCTCCAGCTTTACCACTTCATGAAAATATGATGCTAATAAACATTAAATAAACTTCAGGGCAGGGACCCCCACACAGAGACATTTCTTTGGTAACTGCACTCTGTGAGAATTGCATTTGAAATACCTACCCCCAGCTGTAATCTCAAGGGCAAATTGGAAACTTTGCAGCCAGGCGAAATAGATCCTTTTTTAGAGTTGGGAGGAGAAGCGCATCCTCCACAAAGTGGGCAAAGCTGATTTCTCCTAAGCATCCTCCAAAAAGTGGCAACGCTGATTTCCCCTATCAGAAAGTGTTTAATGAGATAACTGAACTAAAACCTAACACTTAATGGATACGACTCAGGGGAGAAAGTGCCCAGTCTCATGTCTGATTGAGTGAAATGTCTAAAATGAGACCTAATAGTTTGACTTTCAACAAATCATATTAATCCTATGCAGAGGCGCAACTAGAGCCAAATTTCGGGGGGGGGGGGGGGCCTAAGCAAATATGTCGGGGGGGGGGCTAAACTTTAAGCAATAGGCAGAGTGGGGCTGCAGGGGCTCTTAGAAGGGGTGAAACAACAGCAAGGCCTCATTAACATGCAAATGGTCTTTTAAAGACCTGTGAAGTGCTCGGGTGCGGCTGTGTGGGTGCCCGGGAAGCTGTCTCATCCTGGGCTGCCACACACGACGGGGAGGGGGGGGGGGGCTGCCGCCCTTTGAGTCCAATGGGTGTTGCGCGCCTAATCCTATGCCTTTTTAGGTCTCGCCTGAGCCAGCGCTTTAGTGCTGCTCTGGCGAGAGCTATAGAAAGCGGGATTTGGAAGTGCAAACAAGTGCTTTTCAGGCCGCCAACTACAGTGCATGTGCGCCGGGCGCGAGCACCATTTTGCAGCCTGCTGATCATTTTTGCGGCCGCTTTGATGTTCTCAGTGAGCCGCGTGGACACTGAGAACATCAAAGCGGCCGCGAAAGTGCTCACCATATGCCAGCCTTCCCTGTGTTGCTTTAGCACTCACCGCCCCCCACGCCCCCCTCCATTTCTTCGTTGTAAGCATTGGTAGTAGTATTTACACTGAACCAACCAGCGTATAGGAAACGGTGATGACAGCGTTTCAAGCATTTCGGCAGTTTCATCTGCACCGCTGAGGTATGGTGGCCATGCATGCTAAATTATTTCCATTTGTGCACATAAATCTGCCCCAGCAATGACTGAGAGCAAATACCCAGACAGTAAGAATCTGTTAGATTCTAATATTTTCCCCCTGAGCAAGAATGCAGTGTTAGGGCGTTTGCCTTCCTTTGTAATTTCCAGGAAAGAAGCTTCGCTCCTTTCTCAGGGGGACTCCTCCTTCCAGTTGTCTTCCTCATAAGATTAATCCCGACCCCAACCCGGTGCTCAGAGCAAAAACAAACACGGCTATATGTAAACGTATCCAGCGTTGCCCGGCCAACACCGCCACTCTGTTCTACGCCATACATTTTCGTTGCGGGCCCATTCCTTTCCTAGTCTTGTAAGTTGATAACAGTGACCTCGGCAATGGCGTTGTTCTCATGCTATGCCGGTTGTTCGCGTCTAAAGTACCCATTTAGGAACTTCATTCAAACTAATGGAAGCCTTTTCTCAATGCCTACTAAATAGTTTGCATACTTACCATTATTTACAGCCGCGTGCACGAGATAGGGGTGACTTGACCGGTGTGAGGTTCACTCTGTCACAGCATCATACGTCCAAGTGCCCTTATGTGCTGAACATGTTTGAAGGATGATGAAGACAAGCTCATGAAAACAATGTTGAAGACAGCCCACAGGCTGAGCAAACAGTGGATGGTCTGAATATGATATGCAAATCACAAATGACGACACAGGAAGTGAGGTCACAAGAAGTGACGCCTTGCCTTTTTAATAATCCTTACTTTCTAGGTCAAGGGCCCATTTTCCAGAAACCGCAAACTAACAAGCAAAAAGAAATATGAAAATAGCACTTTTTTGATTTTCCTTATTTTAAGTTACATTTATTTTCCATATATCAAAGGTGTTACTGAGCTCTGATTTGACTAAAAGGAAAATATATTTAAGGCAGCCAAGTCAAGAACGCCCTTGCACTCTGTAAACAGGTAGCAAGTATTTACTGTGGCCGTTCTGTGTATGTTTACTCACCAGTTGTTGCCTGTGTGTGCAAGACACTAGCCTGGCCCAAGAACAAGGAGACAGGTGAAGAGGTTGGACCCGCCACGGCAGGCGAGGCAGTCTGTTTTCGTTAGGAAACGTGCACGATGCATTCTTTTACAACCTATTGAGAGGCGTGTTCCTGGGGTTCATTAGCTCCCTTAGACTCCTGGATACGCACCCTGTTAGATTACAGCGTCCTCTGGGCTCAGCCAACCTTTAACAGTGGCAAATGCAATCTTTAACAGTGGAAAATGCTCCACTCTTGGCATTCTCAGATGCCGCACTTTGCAGTAGTTGCTTTTGTCAGCTGAAAGCCAACTCACCCGCACACGTATTGCATCGTGTTTATGCTTCCAGGCCCTTGTAGCTATGTTATCCGAATGTCAGCAACGTCTCCATTTCCTGGTTCACAAAAGGAACAAATTAAATGCGTGTACAGCAATCATCTAATTAGGACGCGTTTATTACAGTAACGCGTGTTAAGGAAGACAAATATGGACTTCTACAAACAACAGGCATTCTTTATATTTGTACATGCATTTAGAAGGAACAGAAAACTGAGGCTAGCTGAAGCAATTCAGACTGAGGCCCAGTACTGGGCTACTTTCCGGTACTCTGGAACGTGTCAAGCGAGCAGGTCGCCCAGTACAGTACTGTTTTTAAATTTGGTCCTTTTTGTTAGTGCCTCATCTTTATAACAGCTGAACAAATCATTAAACTATTAAAATACAACAAACAGGCGTGGCTGAACTCTGACTCCGGGCCAGATCTATTCCCTGTGTGACAAAAGCAAGGGGTGCTGATAGTCTGGGGGCTCTTAAAAACACCAGGCAGCACATAATGTTTCCGTCTTAGGGCACACACTTATAACTGAGAAGAGGTGTTCTCCTGACCCTCTGGTCTCAGCAGCAGAGCAAACCGTGCCCGGTGCAGAGGGAGGGATGTGAAGCTGGCCACAGGGTGTACAGTTCCCCTCATGCTGAGTACCGCAACAAAAAATCACGCGGTCCCTGCAGAATGTGACAACGGGCTCCTGAGTCTCCCAACTCTCCCAGATATTCACTGGCATTGTGCATAATGGGAGACCCATGAAGGGTTGCCTCCATGTCACGCCCAGCCCACCCTCAGAAAGGCAGGTAAAGGCAGTAAAGGGAGGTAGCGCTCAATTCTCTCTAAGGTGTGCCTACAACTAAACAAACTCTGCCCTTCTGGGTTGGTATAGCCCTTTTCTGATGCCTTTCCCTTTGGCCCTTGGTCGCCCTCCCCTCCTCACACAGGGCTTGACCGCTGGCTCTTCGTTATTGCAGATAATGTCACTATTGTACCCTGTGCCTCAGTGTTCTTTTCTGGAAGAGCCAGATGCTTGGGGGGCCGGGGCTCTTCCGGGACATCTCTCGTGCTACAACCCTGTCCTTCGGCGAGGCAAGGGTGCATCGGAGGCTCAGCATGGGATGACATGGGAGGTTCTTGCCAGACTGGGGGCCTCTAGGGTTCTCTGCAAAGGACAGGAAGCCACGGGGTGAGGGTGTTCATCATTAAAGTCTATTGTATCCCATTTAAACAAGCATTGGCATAGCCAATAGGTCAAGCCTTTGGGCCCTTATAAGTGTTTAGTTATCCTGCACAATATCCTTGGTGCAACAACATCAACTGTTGCATGGCTAAATACTTATAAGGTCCCAAAGGCGAGACCTATTGGCTATGCCAATGCTTGTTCATCTTTTTTGCCATAACATGGGAACTATACAAGAGGATCCATAAAGAAAATGACCAGAAGCACACATTTCCCTGAGAAGCCGTTAGCACCGTTTTTATTCTTAATTAAATATATATATGATATATTATCTACTGGCAGTCGCCAGTAGATAGTTATAGTTAGGACCGTGTTTCCATAGGAAATCCGCAACATTCTATTTGGAATAACTTTGGCGCCGGTTGACGAATCCTCGCAAAATTTTCAAAATAGGTGGGGCGCTCCACTCCGCTCCTACCCTGAAAGTCTCGGGGTGATTCGTCAAGCGGGGGCCGAGAAAAAAGGGGGGTCCCAATACGCGTTTTCCCCATGCATTTTTCCATAGGACCTTTAGTCGAAGGTACAGCCCGAACGGCTGAACAGAATTACTTGAAATTTGGCAGAGAGGTAGTCCTCAGGTCAGGGAAGTGCCTTTTGCAGGTCTGGTGTCAATCTGTTCAGTAGTTCCTGAGAAAATCAAAAGTAAAATCATATATATATGTGGGCGGAGCCTAACCACACATCTCATCCTGAGATCTGATTGGCTGTCAGCACTTCATCCAAGAAGTGTTGGCAGCCATCTTGGGACCAATATACATGATAGCACCTCATTAAAAAGCATTGCAGTTAATAGAAGGTTTTAAGACTTTAGTTACATTATAAATCATTTGTTGATGGTACCATACTCATTTTAGGAATTGTGGTATGTTCTAAGGTTATTTCACCATGTGAAAAAGCCTTCTGCTGGGATATCATGATTGAGAGAAAAATATTTTCTCATGCCTTTCCCAGAGGTTTGGAAGGTGATCTATAAGCTAAACTGAGAGCTTATTTTCTGTAAATTCACATTATCTTTCTCAGTCATGTGAGAATGAAGTCTGACATTCTCAGTAAAACATGTACATCCAACAAGGGCAGAGACTGTCAGTTGATTCCTTTGTGTTCTACTGCAGCTTCCCAGAGTGTTCCAAAGAACAACTAGAGCGCTAACAGTCCTACTTATGATAAACATATGGCACACCTGAAGCCATCTTGATTGGATTAAAGTGGTAACTCTTAAAACATTTAATTTAAAAAGGAACAAAATGAGGGGGTTCATTTTTCCATAAAAAGTATGATTAGTGCTGCAGAAAGAAAAATTAGGGCACATTTTGAGTGACTTCTCAAATCCTCTTCTATTTCATTAAAAAATTCTGACATGCAGACTGAAACATGCACTTTCAATACCAGCAGCAGTTTTCCCTGGTGAGCAGTAGCTTTACTACAGTGATCTAATGAGCAAAAAGAGTGCTAACATTCTGAATTTATGGCAAATGTGTGACACATCTGAATGCCTTCTTGATGGAATCAAAGTAAAAAACTGAAAGTATTTCCTACTGAGGAGACTGCAGTAAATGAGGAAATTAGGAAACTTCATAACAAATAAGTCTCCCAAGATGGCCACCAGAGACAAAAGAGCCCAAATGTAGCCCAAATATCACCCAGATGTAGCCCAAGTATAGCCCAATGACAGAATGTCCCAGAGTGTTCTTAAAAACAACTAGAGTGCTTACTGTCTTCATTATGACAAAAGTATGGCACACCTGAAGCCATCTTGATTGGAATAAACTGGTAACACTTAAAACATGTAATTTAAAAATGAACACAATGAGGGTGTTCATTTTGCCATAGAAATTATGATTAATGCTGAAGAAAGAAAATGAGGGCACATTTTGAGTGACTTCTCAAATCCTCTTCTATTTCATTAAAAAAATCTGACATGCAGACTGAAACATGCACTTTTAATACCAGGAGCAGACTTCCATGGTGAACAGTAGTTTTACTACAGTGATCTAATGAGCAACTAGAGTGCTAACTTTCAGAATTTATGGCAAATGTGTGACATATCTGAATACCTTCATGATGGAATCAAAGTAAAAAACTGAAAGCATTTCCTACTAAGGAGACTGCAGTACATGAGGAAATTAGGAAACTTCCTAACAAATAAATCTTCCAAGATGGCCACCGGAGACACAATGTAGCCCAAAATCACCCAGATGTAGCCCAAATATAGCCCAATGACAGACGTGTGCAAAACACTTATTATTTTGTGTTTTTGCAGTGTTATATAGTGCAGACTTGTCAGGTATTGGAGTGCTTTACATGAGCATTGGTTACATCACACAAGAACAAATTCATTTTGGTTGTAGACATGGGGAGACTAAGTGATTTGACCAGAATCACAGAATGTCGAGCTGAAGCAGAAACTCCAACCTGGTTCCCCAGTTGCAAAGTCTGCAGTTCTAGAAGTAACACCACATCCTCTCCCCTAAGTGCAACATTTAATCAAGTGGTCAACTGGATAAAAAAACATAAAGATAACAAATAATTTAAAAGTGCTTTGTCGCTATTTGAAAACTCAGAAAATATGTCCTTATTTTAGTCTTTTAGAGCACTAACCATAATTTTTATGCCAATAAGACCCTCTCATATATGTAATTTCTAAAGGAAATGCTCTAGGTATTACAGTTTTGATTACATCAAGATGACGTCAGGCGTTCCACACTTTTGTAATAAATATAGAATGTTAGCAATCTAGTTGTTCATTAGGATACTGTTGAGAGGCAGAGGCCAGGGGCACGGACTCTGAAAATTGAAGGCAGGTAGGAGGGTGCAAAGGCAACAATTTAACCACACTGAGCAGGCAGGAAGGGCCGTGGCAGCACAACAGACTATGGAGGGCAGTGGAAAGGGGGGCAGGGGCTACAAACCAACAATATAAGACTTGCAAGAGAGGCTGTGGCAATGTAATAGACCATTGTGGGCAGAAGGAAGAGGCAATGGTAGTACAACCATACATGCCAACAGACCCGATTCAGCCAGGAAACGTCCAATGTTTTTAAGCTGAAATGGGCTTTATTTGATCTGTCTCTTGTCTACAATCTCCTCTTTTTCAATGTAACACAAAGGGGAAAATCAATACCCCAGTTTTTTTTCAAAATCTCCCTCATACCAAGTTCAAAATGTTCGCAAGTATGGTACATTGGATCATGGAAGGAAATGGGGTAGGGACATGGACTTGGATAACAGAGGACAGGAGGAACATGGAGAGGTGCACCAAACTGACCCTGCAGGGCAGGCATCAGGGTTTGCAGCAGCACCTATACACCACACAGGGCATGCGGGACGGGAGTGCAGCACAACAATCCATAGAAAGCAAGAGGGAGGGGACAGGACCATGCACATGGACAACAGAGAACAGAGGGGCAAGAGGCAATGGTAGCTAGCTGACCAGAATGGACAGACAGGAGAGAAAGCTGCAGCATAACAGACCATAAAGGGCAGGAGGGACGGATCAGGGGCATTACAATGGAACAGACAAGCCAGGAGGGAGGGAGTAGGGGTCTGCACATGTAAACAGAGGGCTGGGGGCAAGGGGGCAGGCAGGAGCAGCAAGATAGCCATGGAGGTCAGGCAGGATGGGCACTAGAAGCAAGACACACCATGAAGAGCAACAGTGAGACTGTGATGGAATACACACAGACCATGGAGGGAAGGTGGGAGGGGGTCAGGGGCAGCTAACTGACCACACAGGGAAGGTGGGAGGGGCCATGGCAGCACAGAAGACCATGCATGGCAAGTGGGAGGGTTAGTGGCAGCACAATGGCTATGATGGGCACGAAGGAGGGTGCAGGGGCATGCACAAAGGACGATGGAGGATAGAAGGGAGGGTCAGGACCTGTGCACAGACAAGAAAGTTCAGGGGAAGGGGCCTCACAACAGACCGCACAGGGCAGGCAGGAGGAGCAGTTGCAGCACAACAGACCAGGAAGGGCAGAAGGGTGTGGCAGTACAATGGACCATGTAGGACAGGAGGAAGAGGATAGGGGCATGGCATGTGGACAGGCAGTGTGGAGGTGGCAGGGACAGGTTACAGTCATCTGACAATGCTAGGCAGGTGGGAGGGGAGTGGCAGCTCAACAGAACACTCAGAGTAGATAGGAATGGCAGGTCCATGGAACATGGTGGGCAAAAAGGATGGAGCAGGGGCATGCACAAAGACATCGGAGGGCAGGGGGAAGGAGAATAGGGGCAGCAAGCTAAGCACAGAGTTTAAGCAGGAGGTCAATGATGGGGCATAGAATTGGGCAATGGAGGGCAGGAGGAGTGGACTGGTACATCATACTAAATTGAGGGCAGTGGCAGCACATCAGACCATGCATGGCAGGAGGGAGGAGGCTAGTCCATGGATTCACACAACAGAGGATAGGGAGGAGGGGGATGGGGCAGCAAGCTAACTGTTCAGAGAAGGCGGGTATTAGGAACTTTATTGTTTTTAAAACGTGTGTCTGTGCGAACTACTTAAAATATGAACAAGTATGCAGCATAATCTCACTTTTATTCAGGAAGAAGAGGACGTTTGTGACTGTGAATCCGGGCTCACTTGGCAGAAACACCCCCTGACCCTCCACCCCCTATCGCAAAATGTAATGCCCGTGAAAAGGGTAGGTGAACACTGTGTTATATAGAACATAGTCCTGCGAGCACGATTGAAAATGAAAACTAGATATAGTGTATGGTATAAACTATGCACCAAAAAGTGTGATATAAGATGAACCGGGCGAGAAATATAATATACAATACATTGTGCGCAATGACAGATTCACTGGAGAGTGCGAGATAGCACAGGCACTAGCGCGTGCTATGCGATATGCGCCTTGGAGTGTAATATGCACAGGGCAGTGTTGTGTAACCTAACTAGTCTCTAAAGTTGTAATATAAAATATGTGCTGGGGAGTGTAACGTTGCATATGCACTGTGACAAAGATATGGATCCCAGATTGTAATATGTATGGCATAGCACTGTGCGTTATAACATAGGCATCGAGGAAGGCACGTTAGATGGGGCAATATAACCCGTGCGAAGACAAATGTGGCATGACATATTCACGGGGTGGTGTTACAGTGCACATGGGCTAGAGAGTGTCATAGCATATGCACTAGCTGATGGAATACAACACAGAGGTGTGTGGCACTCAGCAGGCAATGGTGGGTGTAACACAGCATTGGGCTCTGCCAGGAGCGCGCTGTGACTCTCAAGTGATGTTCGTCCCCTTTCCAGAGAGTAAAATAAAAAGTATTACACATCCGGCAGTGGATGTGTGTTTTATTAACCGTGAGGGGGGTTTCTTGCATAGTTTTGGTCTAATTTTTGTCGAATCCCCTTTGAATGGCTTGGTGTGCATGTGTATTAAATGTGCCCGTCAATAGCTACCCATGTTTGTATAAATAAACGACAAGGGTGTCTACCGGGATTAGGCACGGTAGGGCATCAGACATGTCAGAGCTTCACTAGTGGTGTAAATACATTCCACGTGGATTCATTGTATGCATAGTCGCCTTTTAATGAATATCACGCAAATCGTCATGGTGATAGGTACGTACGGTTTGTCCAGCATGTCCTAGGTGTGTCTATAAATATATAGTTTTTTAAAATAATAAAAAACAGTGGCGGCCCTGGGGATTGGGGTCAAAAAAATATAATTAGGAGACAGGCCCTGGGGGATGGGGTCATCAGGGCCAATAAATTAGAATAAGAAGGGGAACCACAGAGCCCCCCTTCTTAAAAAATTAAAATAAATAAAAGACTGGCATCGTGCCGGAGGCTTCGCCCCCTCCTTGCAGCACTCTGCAAACGCGCCCCCTGGCGAGTTGTAAGTTGGGGAATTAAATCCTCTTCAATACTGAGGGTCCCTGAGGGCCAACTAGCACAACAGGCATCTCCAGTATGCGCCAGGGAGCTGCGCTGCAGACAGGTGTTCTCAGGCCAAGCCCCTTTTTACACCTCTCTGCAACGCAGCTCTGTGGCGCTTACTGGAGGTACCTAGTGGTCTAGTTTGACCCTAGGGACCCTTAGGATTCAAGGGAACTTAATCTCTCAACTTAGAACAGCCACAGGGCGCGTTTAAACAGTGGTGAAGGGAGGGGACGGGGCCTGAGGTGACGTGTGCAAACACGCACTATGGCACGTTTTAAATTGGGGATATAATTTCCCTTCAATACTGAGGGCCCCTGGGGGCTAACTAGCCCACCAAGTGCTTCCAGTATGCGCCACTGAGCTGCATTGCAGAGAGGTGGTCCAGGCCGCGCCACTTTATACACCTCTCTGCAACGCAGCTATGTGGCACTTACTGGAGGTACCTAGTGGGCTAGTTGGACCCTAGGGACCCTCAGGATTTAAATGAACTTAATCGCCCAACTAAAAACGGACACAGGGCGTGTTTACACAGTGGTGAAGGGAGGGTGTAGGAGAGTAGGGTCTGCTTTCTATGTTCACCCCCACTTTTTGCTTTTGCTTTACTGGTTTTCGACTTAGATGTGGCTGTGGGCCTGCTAATCAGACCCACAGCCCTGCTGTTCTCTCTCTAAATTAATACTATGTACTTTAGGTGCATAACCCATTTGGATAGGATCACCTTATTGGCCCCTGTACAGTGTACCCTAGGTACCCAGGGCATAGGTGTACCCTAGGCCTACCAGGGGCTGCAGCATGTATTATGCCACCCCTGGCCTGGCCTTCCATTTTGACACAACTGGCTGATCACTCAGCTGGGGCAAGGTCGTGTAATCACCCCTTGCTTAGGTGTAGTATTCCTATACCTAACTTACATATAGACACATGTGTACCTATCAGCCACTCCTATGGCAGGCCTTGACAATCCTGGAGGCAGAGTGCTTGGTAACATGTGAGATGGTGCTCTAGCATGAGCTGAGCCTGTCTGCAGCTTTCGGAACCTTGTCCTTATAGCTGTTCTATGATATAGCCTACCATATACTCTTAAAGTGCCTTATAACCTTAGACGGTTATGGTAACTATGGTTTGGCTTTATCGAAACATGTCGTGTAAGGTGTCTAACACTGTGGAATAATACCCCCATGCCATTTCTGGACATGAGAATATTATTCCCCCCTTCTAGAGGGAAAGACATGTTAAAATCATACTTCAACTGTTAGCCTCTGACCAAAGCCTCAGCATCACAAAATGGATGCTGCTGCCACGACACAAGTCTGACCTCCTGCAGCTGGGAGTGATCCCAGCCAGGGAGGCCTGGACAATAGGTTTCCTGCTTGGGGAGGTGCTAGCACCTCCCCAGACAGCCTTTAGTGTATTGGGGCAGGGTGGGCTGAAAGGAATGAGACATGCCTGGGGCACACAAGGTGTTCCTTGCATAGTCCAGTTCAAACCGGCGCTGGGGCACTCCAGCCCCAGCTCTGGCGCGAAACTGGACAAAGGGAAGTGGGTGTAACCACCCCCTCCCAGGTCCCACCCATAAGGCGTGACCTAGCAGGTATCCCAGCCCCCCAGATTAGTATAAGAGTGGGAGTTGGGCCTCAAGACTTTAGATTATCCTGAACCTGCAAAACTGAACAGAAACTCTGGACCTTCGACATTCGACGAAAGAAGAAGACTGAAGAATCTCCCTTGTAGCCAAGGAGTGGCTACCCTGTGCAAACAGGCACCATCAAGAGACTACCCTTTGCTTTGCGACCGTTCTACGAGGAACCGACTGCAGAGCCCGACCAGAGCCTTGACTTCCAGACTTCTCCGACCCTCATCCACATCTGCAGCAGAGCTGAGATCCGTGGAGGCGACGAGCGACGTGGGACCGGCTACCTGGAAAAAGTGGCTAGTAACTTACAGCGCAGCTTCTGAGGTACCCTCGAAGTTGTGCACCGGGGATTGAGAAGCCCCAACCCCAAGCACCATCTGCACCGAAGATCAGCCCCCCACACTCCACGAGTCCTGCGTGGGGCCCTTCAGCATTTTCCTGCTTGCCGCATCTGTCCGGTTGCTTGCCCGCTGGCTAGTGGCCTCTGTGACGACGCACCCTGAAATCTCCTGCGCTGGTTTGGCTCCTCCAGACTGGCTCCCGCTTCTCTGCAAAGAAGAAGCACCCCAGACCTTCCTGGTCTGCACCAGAAGCAAGTCCTTCGTTCTTCGTGGGTTCCGCTTGCCAAGGCTTGGTGAGTCCTAGTCCAACTTCGACGCCGCCGACAGCAAGAGCCTTCGTGGGACAGCTCGCCTCCTGGTCCTGGTCGTCCTCGACGCTTCCTGGTCCTCCTGGCTGCAGCGACAAGCTTCACCTTCACCTGCAATCTTCACGACATCGCCTGGTTCCTTCCTGGTTCCACGTGGTCACTGGCTAGTGACCTTGACTCTGTCCCTTCTGCTTGCAGGTTTCTTCTCTTCTTGATCCCAGCCTTGGGATCCCCCGGACACTCTTCACTGACTGCCTGTCAGCATCTTTCTTCAGGCATCCATAGGAGTCGACGACGAAAACGACGCATCTTCACCCCTATGCACCCGCAGCCTGTGGGCTAGGTAACTTGGGTACTCCGGTGCTCATCAGGATAGTGACTATCCTAGTGTCTAGTTTTCAAGTCTCAACTTCCTAGCTACTCCGGAAGTGTCCTAAATCTACCGTTTTCTAAACAGTACTATTGCTATTGACTTTTACGCATTACGCGTGAGTGTTTCCACTCTGCACACGAATCCCGTGGGCCTCCCACTTCCTAACTAACGCTAGTGTAGTGTAGCCCCAGCGATTCCCTAGGCCTAGGCCTTTTCTATTTCCGTGACAGTGGTTCTTATACCACTTACTTAGTATATGGTTTGCGTGGCCCCTAGGGCCTAACTGTATTACTTACCTGTGTGACTTAATGTATGCATAAATAAGACTGTGTTGTACTTACCTCTAATCTCATAAAGAGGGCTGAGGGTTTGCTTAGAATAAATACACTTTATTTTATATATATATCTGTTGTGGTGTCCTTTCATTTGGTATTCAAGGGATTACCTATGGTATCACAGCTGGCTTCACATGCCATTCAGAGTTTAGCCTAAGACTGCTCTTGTCCATGCTACCACTAGGATAGCTGGTCTATAAGGTTGACTTTACAACCAATCACCATAAGGGTATTTGGACTGATATAAGGTGTACACTATAACTAGTGACATCATACATCAGGCCAACTTCTCACATTGGTGAGCAGCGGTTGGGATCTGAGCTTGCTGTTGTAATACCATTGTAATCTTGAGATACTAAATTGAAAAATCACACAGATATTGTCTAGGTACATATAACATAGATTATTATACTTAAGTCCTACTGGACTTTGTAGTTGTAGGTGGAAGGGAGTAACACACCCTGACTACAACTACTAGAGAGGTTTAGTAGATACAACTAGTGTAGGTAGGTGCACACACCACACCCTCACTAGATCATGTCTCTGAGAGGAGATCAAGTAGATGCTCTCTCAGGAGGATCAGGTCTGCAAAAGATCCCCTCTAGATATGATACCTTAACATTCCAGGAGATGAGACACTTGTGTACCTCCAGAGGAATAAAACAGGGCGCAAACCCTACCCTCCTTCAGTTAAGACAACTCCTAGAGGAGTATGATGCTCATAGGGCATCTCAGGCAGGTGCCCTAGGCACAGAGGAGGGTCTACCCACCACAGAGGAGTCAGATGGGGCTTCAGATGGAGAGGTAGACAGCCAGGGCCAAGTAGGAAAACTTAGCCAGGCTAACCTAAGTTTACATGGGAGTTTGCATGGGGTCCCCCCATACAGACCCACAAGTAGGCTTACAGAGAGAAACAGGAGGGACAGATCCCCTTCAAGGGAATCCATCCACTCCCATGTCTCTAGCATCTCTAATGCTTCCTCTCACAGGGGAATGACTTCACCTGAGAGAAAGGAGCATGCAGCCAGAATGAGGGAGGCTAATCTGAGGATTCAGAGGGAAGAACTTGCCCTTGCCAAAGAGAAGCTTGCTCTGGCTAGAGAACAAAAGTTAAGTGGGTTAGAACCCACTGGTGGCAGCAACATTCCTAGAGATAGAGACAGGCACTATGACAATAGAAACCTGAGCAAGATTGTCCCTCCCTACAAGTGTGGGGATGACATCCACAAATGGATAACTGCTTTGGAGAGAGCTTGCAAAGTACAACAGGTACCCCAAAGTCAGTGGGCAGCTATCTTGTGGCTCTCCTTCTCTGAGAAAGGAAGAGACAAGCTCCTCACAGTTAGTGATGAGGATGCAGATAATTACACTGTCCTGAAGAGTGCTCTGATTGATGGGTTTGGCCTAACCACTGAACAATACAGGTTGTTGTTCAGGGATACCCAGAAGACACAGACTCAGGACTGGACTGACTTTGTAGATTGTGCCACTAAGGCTCTGGAAGGCTGGCTAATGGGAAGTAAGGTTAAGGACTATACAGGATTGTATAATTTGATCATGAGAGAGCAAATACTTAACAACTGTCAAAACCAGCTATTGCATCAACACCTGATTGATTCTGATCTGACTTCTCCCCAAGAATTGGGAAAGAAGGCAGATAGATGGGTCAGGACTAGAGTTAAGCAGAAAAACCAGAACCAGGGCGGTGATCAGAAAAAGGCAGACCAGAAGGGTAATGAGCAGAAACAAAAAGACCAGAAGTCTTCACCAGGCCCCCAAAAGGCTCAGGGGGAGGGTGGTTCCAAAAAGGATAAAAAGAAAGATGGCCAAAAGAAACCCTGGTGCAACTATTGTAAGTCCAACTCACATTGGTTTAGTGAGTGCACAAAAAAGGATAAGCCCCCAGCCACCATTGCCCCTAAGGCAACTGTACCCCCTAGTTCAGCTGTAAGTGGTGGTTCCCAGCAAAAGGGTGTAGTAGGGTTAACCCTGGGAACTGAGGAGGATTCTGGCCTAGTCAGAGTACCTACTCAGGCTGTTCTGATCTGTGATGGGGACTTAGCTTTGTCCTCTACTGTAGGCCCCAGTAACCTGGGCAAGTACAGACAGACACCTTTTATCAACCAAAGAATGGCTCAGGCCTACAGGGACACTGGAGCTAGTGTCACAATGGTGACACCTGCTTTTGTGGACCCTGGACAGATCATACTAGGTGAGAATTACCTAGTGACCAACGCTAGCAATGCCACTACCTCCCATAGTGTGGCTATTGTTAACTTCTCCTGGGGAGGGGTAACTGGCCTCAAGAAAGTTGTTGTTAGTTCAGACCTTCCTGTAGAGTGTTTACTGGGCAATGATCTTGAAACTTTAGTTTGGTCTGAAGTGGAGTATAGGACCCATGCAGAAATGCTGGGGATAGATGCACATGTCCTTGCTGTGACCAGGTCACAGGCCAAAAAGTGCAACACTGAACAAGTGCTGGATCCTGAAACTATGGACCAGTCACAACCCAAGAGAAAGAGCAGTAGGGTTAAGGCTGTGCCTTCCCCCCTGCCTCAGGTGGTGGATCAGCCCTCCCAGGAGGATGATTCTGAGAGCCCTGAAGGAACTGTCCTAGAAGAACTTGAACCTGATCAGGTTGAGTTTCTTGGGACAGGGGGACCTTCAAGGGCAGATCTGAGGCAGGCTCAATTAGACTGCCCCTCTCTTGAACCCCTCAGACAGCTGGCTGCTGCTGAGGCTGCAGGGAATGCTCAAGGTACCCATAGAGTGTATTGGGATGAAGGGCTACTGTATTCAGAGGCTAGAGACCCCAAGCCTGGTGCATCCAGGAGGTTGGTCATACCACTGAAGTTCAGAGGCTTCCTTCTAACCTTGGCCCATGATATTCCCCTTGCAGGACATTTAGGCCAGAACAAGACTTGGGACAGGCTTGTCCCTCACTTTCACTGGCCCCATATGTCAGAAGATACTAAGGAGTTTTGTCGCTCCTGTGTCACCTGCCAAGCCAGTGGCAAATCAGGTGGCACCACAAAGGCCCCCCTCATACCACTACCTGTGGTGGGGGTCCCCTTTGAAAGAGTGGGCATAGATATTGTAGGACCAATGGACCCACAAACAGCATCTGGGCACAGATTCATACTGGTGATAGTGGACCATGCCACCAGGTACCCAGAAGCAATTCCCCTGAGGACCACAACAGCTCCTGTTGTGGCAAGGGCCCTGCTTGGAGTATTCTCCAGAGCGGGCTTTCCAAAGGAGGTCATTTCTGACAGAGGTACCAACTTTATGTCAGGATACTTGACTGCAATGTGGAAGGAGTGTGGTGTTAACTATAAGTTCACCACACCCTATCACCCACAGTGCAATGGGCTTGTTGAGAGATTCAACAAGACCCTAAAGGGAATGATAAAAGGATTACCAGACAAGCTTAGGCGAAGATGGGACATCCTTTTACCCTGCCTTCTGTTTGCTTACAGAGAGGTCCCACAAAAGGGGGTTGGCTACAGCCCTTTTGAGCTTTTGTTTGGGCATCCTGTAAGAGGACCCCTGTGTTTGGTGAAGGAAGGATGGGAGAGACCTCTCAGACAACCCAAACTAGACATAGTGGATTATGTACTTGGTCTCCGCTCCAGGATGGCAGAGTATATGAAGAAGGCTTCTAAAAACCTTGAGGCAAGCCAAGAACTCCAAAAAGCTTGGCATGACCAAAAGGCTGTACTGACTGTTTACCAGCCAGGACAGAAAGTGTGGGTGTTGGAGCCAGTGGCCCCAGCAGCACTCCAAGACAAATGGTCTGGACCCCACACTATTGTTGAGAAAAAGGGAGAAGTCACCTACTTGGTGGACCTTGGGACTCCCAGAAGCCCCCACAGGGTGCTTCATGTCAACAGATTGAAGGCATATGTTGACAGGGCAGACATGGGGCTACTCATGGCTACAGATGAGGGGCAGGAGGAAGAGAGTGACCCTCTCCCAGACCTGTTGACTCAGAACCCTGATGATGGCTCAGTTGATGGTGTGGTCTTTTCTGACAGCCTCACTGTCCATCAGCAACAGGACTGCAGACAGGTTCTGCAATCCTACAGACATATGTTCTCTCTGACCCCAAGTCAGACAAACTGGTGCACCCATGAGGTGGACACTGGTGACAGTCTGCCTGTGAAGAGTAAAATCTACAGGCAACCTGACCATGTCAGGGACTGCATAAAAGTTGAGGTACAAAAGATGTTGGAGCTGGGAGTCATTGAACCTTCAGAGAGCCCTTGGGCTAGTCCTGTTGTCCTTGTGCCAAAACCTCACACCCAAGATGGTAAGAGAGAGATGAGGTTTTGCATGGATTACAGAGGTCTCAATGCTGTCACTAGGACAGATGCCCACCCAATACCTAGGGCAGATGAGCTCATTGACAGACTGGCAGCTGCTAAGTTTTTGAGCACATTTGACCTAACAGCAGGCTACTGGCAAATCAGACTAGCTGAGAATGCAAAGGCCAAAACTGCTTTCTCGACCCCGGGAGGACATTATCAATTTGTGGTAATGCCCTTTGGTTTGAAGAATGCACCTGCCACTTTCCAAAGGCTGGTGAATCAAGTCCTTACTGGGTTGGATGATTATTGTGCAGCTTATCTTGATGATATTGCTGTCTTTAGCTCCACCTGGGAGGATCACCTGGTCCACCTGAGGAATGTTTTAGAGGCCCTGCAAAAGGCAGGCCTCACTATCAAGGCCACTAAGTGCCAGATAGGGCAGAGCAAGGTTGTATACCTGGGCCACCTAGTTGGTGGGGGTCAGGTTCAACCACTGGAGAGCAAGATCCAGACCATAAAGGACTGGGCTCCTCCAACTACCCAGACTCAGGTCAGAGCTTTCTTGGGCCTGACTGGGTACTACAGAAAGTTTGTTAAGAACTATGGGTCCATAGTGACACCACTTAATGACTTGACCTCCAAGAAGATGCCAAAGAAAGTTCAGTGGACAGTAAGCTGTCAAAAAGCATTTGATGACCTGAAGCAGGCCATGTGCAGTGCACCTATTCTGAAAAGTCCAGACTACTCCAAAGAGTTCATTGTCCAGACAGATGCTTCTGAGTTAGGTGTGGGAGCTGTTCTTTCACAACTGAATGTAAATGGTCAAGACCAGCCCATTGCTTTTATAAGTAGAAGGCTGACCCCTAGAGAGAAACGTTGGTCAGCTATTGAGAGGGAGGCCTTTGCTGTGGTTTGGGCCCTGAAGAAGCTGAGGCCATACTTGTTTGGCACTCACTTCAAGATTCAGACAGACCATAAGCCCCTCTTGTGGCTAAATCAGATGAAGGGTGAAAATCCCAAACTTCTTAGGTGGTCCATTTCCCTACAGGGGATGGACTTCACAGTGGAACATAGACCTGGGACTGACCATGCCAATGCAGATGGACTCTCCAGATATTTCCACTTAGAACATGAAGACTCAACTGGTCAAGGTTAGTTTAATGTCCCTAAGTTTGGGGGGGGGTTGTGTAGGAGAGTAGGGTCTGCTTTCTATGTTCACCCCCACTTTTTAGGTCTCGCTGAGCCCCAGCGCTTGCGCTGGCTCGGAGAGACATTTTATAGTTGGGATTTTCAAAGTGCTGCCTTGGCCTAAAGCTTCAGTGCACGTGAACGTGCACGCGCGCAGCGCCATGTGTCTTTCCTCCGCAGCATGCGATCGCAATCGCGATCACTTTCACTTTCGCGGCGATCGCAATCGCGATCACTTTCACTTTTTTTATATTCCCTCCTCTTCAAATCTCACTCTCGATCAATGTAATGCAACTTCAGCACTCCGCATCGTATTAAAAACGCAGCGCTTCCAGTCGGACCCTCCAAACCTACCGAAAGTTATTATTAACTCCAATCACCACGTTATAAATACTCCGCTCACGCACCTCCGCAAGCTGTACAATGCGTACTTTCAAGGCAGCTTGGAGCCTAAGCCACTCGGGACACTGCTCCGACATTTTTCGTAAAACAAAGAGAGCAAATGCAAGCCCCGCCGGTCACGTGTCAGCAGCACACACACATTTACACAAGCTGATCCTCTGGCTGCACCCCAACCCCCTACCTTCCGTTTTTACCCAAAATGCAGCTCCTACGGTCGGCCCCTACTCCCCAGCTTCATTCATTTTTAATAAAAAGAACTTACCCGGTTCAAAATGCAACGCTCGTGCTGCTCCGCTTCAGTACAGAAGAAAGTATGCAGCCAGGTTCAAGCGTCTCCCGTCAAGCCCCTTCAACAAAAGCAAACTCATAAGCAGCTTCCGTCCCTCTAAGGAATACATGTTCACTTTAATTACATGTAGCTCAGTAGATTAGAAACACTCTTTATGCACACCTCCGAACGGCACGATCTCCTTCAAATATAATGCAACTTCAACAGCCGCATCGTGTTAGAAACGCCGCTCTTCCGGTCGGACTCTCAAAACCTACATAAAGAGATTATTAACTCCAATCACCACGGTCAAAATGCTCCTCTCACGCACCTCATGGGAGCTGTAAAATGCGTAAATTAAAGGCAGCTTTAAGTCTAAGACACTCTGGACACTGATCCTACATTTGCATCAAAACAAGGAGACCAAATGTAAGCCCCACCGGTCACGTCTCAGCAGCAGACACAGATTTCCACAAGCTCATCCTCTGGGCGCACCCTAACCCCCCTATCTTTGGGTATTTGTCTAAATGCAGCTCTAACAGTCGACCCCTCATCCCCACCTTCATTCAATTAAATTTAGGATAACTCGCCCGGGTCAAAATGCAACGCTTTCGCAGCACCGCCACAAATTAAGGTGCTGTCTTACAATCAATGTAATGCAACTTCAGCACTCCGCATCGTATTAAAAACGCAGCGCTTCCAGTCGGACCCTCCAAACCTACCGAAAGTTATTATTAACTCCAATCACCACGTTATAAATACTCCGCTCACGCACCTCCGCAAGCTGTACAATGCGTACTTTCAAGGCAGCTTGGAGCCTAAGCCACTCGGGACACTGCTCCGACATTTTTCGTAAAACAAAGAGAGCAAATGCAAGCCCCGCCGGTCACGTGTCAGCAGCACACACACATTTACACAAGCTGATCCTCTGGCTGCACCCCAACCCCCTACCTTCCGTTTTTACCCAAAATGCAGCTCCTACGGTCGGCCCCTACTCCCCAGCTTCATTCATTTTTAATAAAAAGAACTTACCCGGTTCAAAATGCAACGCTCGTGCTGCTCCGCTTCAGTACAGAAGAAAGTATGCAGCCAGGTTCAAGCGTCTCCCGTCAAGCCCCTTCAACAAAAGCAAACTCATAAGCAGCTTCCGTCCCTCTAATGAATACATGTTCACTTTAATTACATGTAGCTCAGTAGATTAGAAACACTCTTTATGCACACCTCCGAACGGCACGATCTCCTTCAAATATAATGCAACTTCAACAGCCGCATCGTGTTAGAAACGCCGCTCTTCCGGTCGGACTCTCAAAACCTACATAAAGAGATTATTAACTCCAATCACCACGGTCAAAATGCTCCTCTCACGCACCTCATGGGAGCTGTAAAATGCGTAAATTAAAGGCAGCTTTAAGTCTAAGACACTCTGGACACTGATCCTACATTTGCATCAAAACAAGAAGACCAAATGTAAGCCCCACCGGTCACGTCTCAGCAGCAGACACAGATTTCCACAAGCTCATCCTCTGGGCGCACCCTAACCCCCCTATCTTTGGGTATTTGTCTAAATGCAGCTCTAACAGTCGACCCCTCATCCCCACCTTCATTCAATTAAATTTAGGATAACTCGCCCGGGTCAAAATGCAACGCTTTCGCAGCACCGCCACAAATTAAGGTGCTGTCTTACAATGCAACTTAACCAATAGAAGCGTTGGGACCATGCTCCTTCATTTAAGTACAGAACAAAATGAGGAATATGGTATCTGGTTGGTTTACTAAAAGTGTACTTCCAAATGTACATTACATGCCTTTGTATATTTCTTCAGTGGTTTCGCCTCCCCGTCTTTCCTGTACTTCATTTGTTTATTGTCACTCGGAGCCAATAACCCACATTTAGACCCAGACTCATATATTATTTCATTTCACACTTTTGTACGTGTCGCAGTAAAAACAACCAGGGGTAAGTTCGCAAGGAATTGCACCGACACCTTGATTAGCGGCAGGGCTGCATTAGAGAACAAGCATTTGCAATGCAATAGGTCTCGCAGTTACACGAGTTAAAGCTATTGGCATTGTAAATGACAATGCCAATAGGCATTGTTATTTGCAATGTCAATAGCTCAAACTCGCGTAAATGCGAGACCTAATGCATTGCAAAAGCTTGTTTTTATATTATTACTCTTTTGCATATGTTAACAGGCACTTAGCAGATAGGACTGCAAAGGATTGAACACAATTGGCAACCATATCCTTCTGCAAATAATTGCAAATTGTGCAGACTTTTTGAAAATGAAATGCTATTTTTCAAATCAACCTATGTACTATTAGATCGGTTTACATACTACTGAATCTCAGGGAGTCACAGAATGACCAGTGTAGGAGGCTGGCTTAGTATATGGTGCACACTAATTTAAGTGGTGCAACTTGCACTAATCCAGACAACCTTATGGTGGGTTTAGTGGTCTTTGATAATCATAGAAAGCTATCAAAGTCATTGCTTTTGGAGAACAACCTTCAGGCTTATCATGAAGGACTGTTAAGCATCTTGTTTTTACCAGTTTAATCTATAGTGTAGATTAGATGAAAAGAAACCACACAGTGTTTAGCAAAATTAAGTATATTTATTACAACACAGTATTAATATCACATTGGTATATTTCCTACCTGGAGATATCAATAGAATATACAAAAATCCTTCAAAAGCAATCATGTAAGTAGCACAAAATACAGTGGTCCCCAGGGGGAGACCGAACCATATATTAAGAAAGTGGAATGTGAACTACAAAGGAGAACAGGACTTGTACCGGAAGACCCAGAGGAGTTGGGGACACAAGGGATCACCCAAGGTTAGTACCCAGGAACCCCATGGAGGCTGTATGCTGAGCGGAAACACAGCTGCGTGCCCAATGGATGTCAATAGAGAAGTCGCTGTTGCAGTTTTGAAGAATAAGGACCCTTCCCAGAGGACCCAAAAAGAAAACCTTTGGAATACAGAAGGTTGGAGAGCCACCCCACCCGTGGATGCCACGGGAACCAGGTTGCATACGCCAGGAAAGTCGGTGCATAGGGGTGAAGTGACGTCGGACCCTGCCGTAGACAACAATGGACAACTTTGAAGAAGATACCTCTGGAGAAGGCTGTTAAGGAGTCCGTTGAAATCCAAGGGTGTATTCTTAAAGTGAAGACCCTACAAGCAGAGGGGACAGAGTCTATGCCGCTCGGAGGTGACCAGGAGGCACGGAGACAAAATGCTCACCCATGTCGGGAGGTTCTGAAGAGTCGACAGTGACCTGATCTCTGCAACTGTAAGGACCAGGCGATGCTGAGGGAGATCAGGAGCCGTGCATGAGCTGTCCCATGTCGGATGTCGGTGAATTGGTAATCGCTGTCCGGTGGAAGCACCAACAAGCCTTGGTAGCCGAACTGGCGTGTAAGACAAAAAAGGAGCAACGTTGGAACTAGTAAGGGACTCACCAACAGCAGGAGAGTCAGAGCAGGCCCCGAGCAAGCAGGGGAGCTCACTGAAGCAGTAAAAGACCCTCAGGAGAACCCACAGGCCAAAGGCTCGGGAGTCGCCAGAGGACCTCAAGCAGCTCACAACAGATGAACGCCTATGGTGCAGAGGATGTGGTGAAGACGCTGATCATGGAGCGAAAAGGTGCTGGAGGCTGGAGCTTCTTGTAGCCCGAAGATCTCTGGAGTGCAGAGCCAACAAGCCTTGGCAACAGCAAGTCGATGCAGTGCACATGGTTTCGCCCCAGCGGTTCCGACGAGGGATACTGGCCTTAAGATTGCAGAGAGGACAGGTCAGACCTCGGGGGAGTGGCAGAACCACCACCTTAATTGCTGAGCCACAAGAAGTCATAGGACGACAGGAGCAGCAGACCGGCCAGCTGCAGGGGAGTGACTCCTTTACACCTAAGAGATTTCCTCTGGTGTCCTTGATACCCGCAGGTTTGTTGAAGAACCTGGAGGAAGCACATACACAGAGGATGAAGAAGACTGAAAAAAAGCGAGACTAGGAGCAGCAGGAGTCTTCCTTGGTGCAGTCTCGGTTCCAGTCGAAGTCCAACGAGGTTCAAGTGTCCAGACAAGTGAAAAGCGACGCAGTTTCAGAATTGGGTTTTGTCCCATGACGAATCTAAAGGCCCACCCGCAGGTAAGCCCTCAAGTACCCTAGGAAAGGGTTGGAACAAGTTGCGGATCCCTCCCAGAGAAGGGGCTGGACAGAGGGGAGGATACTTCCATGTCCTTTGTCCAGTTTCACACCAGAGTGGGAGCCAAGGGCTCCCTGAACCAGCTAACCCTGGAGTATGCAAGGAGGGCACCAAATGTGCCCTTCAAAGAAGTCTGGTGGAGCTGGCAAGCATCCCCACCCCAGCCCAATACACTAAGTCCTGTCTGGGAGGTGGTCACTCGTCCTTGTAACAGGAAACCTATTGTTTTTCTTTTCCTTGCTCGAGCTTAGCTCAGCAGCAGGACAATAGAATTGTGTCTGGGTCGGCAACAGCACTAGCTTGCTTGCAGACCCTGAATGCATTTACCGGGAATACAGGGGGGTCCCCAAAGGAGCCCCCGTTACATGGGATTATACTTCCAATGGGGTATGATTCCAACATGTTTGATACCAAACATGAGCAGGTTCGGGGCAGCCACTACATAGTTAGACATCTTGTAATGACTGATGTCCACTACATGTCTAAAAATGGCTGACCGCCCTTACAAATCCTGGAGAATCGACTGGGGTTTGTAGGTGTGTGCTGCTCATGCAGGTGCACCCTCACCCTTATAACCAAGCACCCTTCCCTCAGGACTGAGGAGCCTGCCATAAGGGTGACTTATAGGTTTTTAGTACAGTGACCTCAAATAAGGAAACTTATATCTGTTGTGAGAGGTGCAAGCACCAACTAACACAGACTGCAAAGGCAGGCCTGTAGTCATAGTTTAAGTGGACTCCCATGGGTGGCACAATACATGCTGCATCCGATGGGAGACCCTTGGTCTACCAATGCCCTGGATACCTTAGTTCCATAAACTAGGTACTTACAAGGGTACACCAGAAGCCAATTGTGGAGGTACCAAAGTACTTACCAGGTCAATTTAGGGGAGAAAACTCAGATGCTGGGGTACTGATTGGCAGGATCCCAGCAGACTAAGTCAAGAACACACTGACACCAGGCAAAAAGTGAGTGTACCTTCCTACAACCTGCCAAATTAATGTTCATTATGCAAGAGGCAATTTACAACCCTCTATGAATGGCTGTAATCCAGGGGATGTAGGGCTGCAAGAGACAGCACACCACCATCCTTATGACTGCATTCCAAAATGGAAACGTTTTTTAAAGCAGCCTGTGTTCCTTAAAGGAGCCTGTGCTGCTTTTTAGGTCTCGCCTGAGCCAGCGCATGCGCTGTCTCAGGAGAGACATTTTGTATACGGGATTTTCAAAGCGCTACCAGCGCTGGCCTAACGCTTGCGTTCACGCAAGCGTGCACGCGCGCAGCCGCCAATCACTGCTGCGCGGGCACCACTCGCGTGCTTACCACACAGCGCGCCCGTCCTCGCGATCGTGATCACTTTCAAATTTGATTGCGATTACTTTCGTTTTCACAGCCGTGCGGCCCATGCTTGTTCTTCTCTTGCGCTGTGTATGTACCAGGTTCAAGTCGAGAATAAGCACAACCATGTGTGGCTCATACTTCGTAACATGTTACACCCCTGCACCAGCCAAGTCCTTACCTATTCGAGCGGCGAAACTGCCCCTCCACCACTTTTCGTCAGGAAACATTTGTCGGTTTATGTTGCGTCGTTCAGCGCAAGCCCGGCTAGAGGTTCTGTGGCTGTCTCGAGAGCGCGCCACAGGTGTAGCGCGACGCATATCTTTCTTATATCAGCTGTAAGCAGAGAAGTACTTGCCCAGAGATGTTTGTCACTGAAAACAGCAGTTTCATTTTCTCTCAGCCATTTGATCCACTTGGGCACACGGCCCACCTTGTAAAAGCCCACTTGTTCTTCTCAATTGTTTCATGACGTGTTTTGTCATTTATCACCACAATCTGGCTGTCTGATCATGCACAACATACTCCCAGGACAAAGCGAAGAGAGATCCTGCTACATGGCTTCGAGCAATTTGATTAACCAACAATTTGAGGCTGTAAGTGCTCCATGCCTTCTATTGTGCGACTGTAGTTTATACTCTGCAAAACTAATCCACAGTCCTGGAGGCGAGGGCTAAACAGCGGGTGGCCGCCAAGAAGGAAAGAACAGGTTGTGTGTGCGGGTGAGGAGTGGGGACGGAGGAGGGGGCAAGGAACGGAAGCAAAGAAAAGTAGACATTTACTTTTCTCTTTTTAGAAAAAACATTTTATTCTGTTGTTGGCATGGGTCGCTCCATTTCAGGCCTCGGAGTGCTGTACAAAGTGTTGGGATTAGGCAGCAGGCTTTTCATATTATGAAGATTATAGTAACAGCAACGTAAATTTTAAAAACAATAATCATAGCCTAGTAGCAAAAGTAATCAGAGCAATAATGCAATATCAGCAACAAAACAACAGCAAGTAATAATGTGATTATTATTAAACGTTTTTTCTTAAATAGTACTTGTCACTGCATAATTTGCTTTTTTACCACGCTGTAAACACGGAGTACTGCTACGCACATTCGACCGTTGCACATTGTATTGTATTGTATCGTAATTGCATTTATATAGCGCTTACTACCCCTGACGTGGCATCAAAGTGCTTTTTCGGCGAGTAGCACATTCGAACATCTCAATTTTTAAAGCTATGACCAAAGGGAAAAGACATTACACATAAAGATAAAGTGATACAGACATCTAGTCTGGCACATTTAGATATTTAGGTTATAGACATTTAGAGCTTCTTCAGATACAAAAACATTCTAGGAACAAGGACATACTAAATATTCAGGAAACAAAAAAATGTTAACCAGTCCTTCTCAGGAGCAGCACCAAAAAATTGGAACGCCATCCAACCACCACTAGAAACAAGCATTGGCATAGCCAATAGGTCTCGCCTTTGGGACCTTATAAGTGTTTAGCCATGCAACAGTTGATGTTGTTGCAACAAGGATATTGTGCTGGATAACTAAACACTTATAAGGTCCCAAAGGCGAGACCTATTGGCTAGGCCAATGCTTGTTGCTTTTGCTTTACTGGTTTTCGACTTAGATGTGGCTGTGGGCCTGCTAATCAGACCCACAGCCCTGCTGTTCTCTCTCTAAATTAATACTATGTACTTTAGGTGCATAACCCATTTGGATAGGATCACCTTATTGGCCCCTGTACAGTGTACCCTAGGTACCCAGGGCATAGGTGTACCCTAGGCCTACCAGGGGCTGCAGCATGTATTATGCCACCCCTGGCCTGGCCTTCCATTTTGACACAACTGGCTGATCACTCAGCTGGGGCAAGGTCGTGTAATCACCCCTTGCTTAGGTGTAGTATTCCTATACCTAACTTACATATAGACACATGTGTACCTATCAGCCACTCCTATGGCAGGCCTTGACAATCCTGGAGGCAGAGTGCTTGGTAACATGTGAGATGGTGCTCTAGCATGAGCTGAGCCTGTCTGCAGCTTTCGGAACCTTGTCCTTATAGCTGTTCTATGATATAGCCTACCATATACTCTTAAAGTGCCTTATAACCTTAGACGGTTATGGTAACTATGGTTTGGCTTTATCGAAACATGTCGTGTAAGGTGTCTAACACTGTGGAATAATACCCCCATGCCATTTCTGGACATGAGAATATTATTCCCCCCTTCTAGAGGGAAAGACATGTTAAAATCATACTTCAACTGTTAGCCTCTGACCAAAGCCTCAGCATCACAAAATGGATGCTGCTGCCACGACACAAGTCTGACCTCCTGCAGCTGGGAGTGATCCCAGCCAGGGAGGCCTGGACAATAGGTTTCCTGCTTGGGGAGGTGCTAGCACCTCCCCAGACAGCCTTTAGTGTATTGGGGCAGGGTGGGCTGAAAGGAATGAGACATGCCTGGGGCACACAAGGTGTTCCTTGCATAGTCCAGTTCAAACCGGCGCTGGGGCACTCCAGCCCCAGCTCTGGCGCGAAACTGGACAAAGGGAAGTGGGTGTAACCACCCCCTCCCAGGTCCCACCCATAAGGCGTGACCTAGCAGGTATCCCAGCCCCCCAGATTAGTATAAGAGTGGGAGTTGGGCCTCAAGACTTTAGATTATCCTGAACCTGCAAAACTGAACAGAAACTCTGGACCTTCGACATTCGACGAAAGAAGAAGACTGAAGAATCTCCCTTGTAGCCAAGGAGTGGCTACCCTGTGCAAACAGGCACCATCAAGAGACTACCCTTTGCTTTGCGACCGTTCTACGAGGAACCGACTGCAGAGCCCGACCAGAGCCTTGACTTCCAGACTTCTCCGACCCTCATCCACATCTGCAGCAGAGCTGAGATCCGTGGAGGCGACGAGCGACGTGGGACCGGCTACCTGGAAAAAATGGCTAGTAACTTACAGCGCAGCTTCTGAGGTACCCTCGAAGTTGTGCACCGGGGATTGAGAAGCCCCAACCCCAAGCACCATCTGCACCGAAGATCAGCCCCCCACACTCCACGAGTCCTGCGTGGGGCCCTTCAGCATTTTCCTGCTTGCCGCGTCTGTCCGGTTGCTTGCCCGCTGGCTAGTGGCCTCTGTGACAACGCACCCTGAAATCTCCTGCGCTGGTTTGGCTCCTCCAGACTGGCTCCCGCTTCTCTGCAAAGAAGAAGCACCCCAGACCTTCCTGGTCTGCACCAGAAGCAAGTCCTTCGTTCTTCGTGGGTTCCGCTTGCCAAGGCTTGGTGAGTCCTAGTCCAACTTCGACGCCGCCGACAGCAAGAGCCTTCGTGGGACAGCTCGCCTCCTGGTCCTGGTTGTCCTCGACGCTTCCTGGTCCTCCTGGCTGCAGCGACAAGCTTCACCTTCACCTGCAATCTTCACGACATCGCCTGGTTCCTTCCTGGTTCCACGTGGTCACTGGCTAGTGACCTTGACTCTGTCCCTTCTGCTTGCAGGTTTCTTCTCTTCTTGATCCCAGCCTTGGGATCCCCCGGACACTCTTCACTGACTGCCTGTCAGCATCTTTCTTCAGGCATCCATAGGAGTCGACGACGAAAACGACGCATCTTCACCCCTATGCACCCGCAGCCTGTGGGCTAGGTAACTTGGGTACTCCGGTGCTCATCAGGATAGTGACTATCCTAGTGTCTAGTTTTCAAGTCTCAACTTCCTAGCTACTCCGGAAGTGTCCTAAATCTACCGTTTTCTAAACAGTACTATTGCTATTGACTTTTACGCATTACGCGTGAGTGTTTCCACTCTGCACACGAATCCCGTGGGCCTCCCACTTCCTAACTAACGCTAGTGTAGTGTAGCCCCAGCGATTCCCTAGGCCTAGGCCTATTCTATTTCCGTGACAGTGGTTCTTATACCACTTACTTAGTATATGGTTTGCGTGGCCCCTAGGGCCTAACTGTATTACTTACCTGTGTGACTTAATGTATGCATAAATAAGACTGTGTTGTACTTACCTCTAATCTCATAAAGAGTGCTGAGGGTTTGCTTAGAATAAATACACTTTATTTTATATATATATCTGTTGTGGTGTCCTTTCATTTGGTATTCAAGGGATTACCTATGGTATCACAGCTGGCTTCACATGCCATTCAGAGTTTAGCCTAAGACTGCTCTTGTCCATGCTACCACTAGGATAGCTGGTCTATAAGGTTGACTTTACAACCAATCACCATAAGGGTATTTGGACTGATATAAGGTGTACACTATAACTAGTGACATCATACATCAGGCCAACTTCTCACAGAGGGAACGGGGCCTGAGTTAACGTGTGCAAAAACGCCCTGTGGCCTGTTTTAAGAGGTAGTTTTAATCCCCCTGCCCTATTATATACTAGGGGCTTACCGAGGAGGTCATGCTAATCACAGGGGGACCCCATCACATAATGTTCCCTAGCGTATGTAGGTGTTTTCACTGTATTCTAAGTGTCTTTTAACATAGCACTGGCTCTAGGACTGGTTAGTCAGACTCAGTTACCACCAGTATCCGTCTGAAAAAGTTGAGGGTACAGGATGATTTTGCAACAAGGCTTCTTTCTGCTCTTCTTTTTGTTCTTTATGCACGTTATCCTTCTTCCTGCACTTTTCTTCGTCTTTGAGGACTTCTGTTGCTTCTTTCTGCACTTCTTTTTTTTCTTTCTGTGCATTTTTTCTTCTTTCTTCACATGTCCTCTCTCTGTAGGCATAGTTAGAAATTAGCATTTAAAAAACCTTTGAAATTCACAGAAAAAACCATAGGTTTCAGGCACGTTATAGTTAGGAATTAGCATTTAAAAAACCTCAGAAATTCACTAAAAAAACCATAGGTTTCAGGGGTGTTATAGTTAGCTGGACTTTTCACGTGTACAAAACCATTGAAATTCCCCCGTTATAGTTAGTTCAGCTAACTATAACTCGCGCGCCCGCAATGCACTGCTGATGACGTCACATATTACATCACTCATGACATGGTCAGTGACATCACTCAGGACATCACTGATGACATCTCAAATGACATCACTGATGACATCACTGATGACATCATCCTTGTGATAGAGTGGCAGACCTCCTCTCACCCTAATATAACCTTTGATACACACATTCAAAAATAGAGACTAAAATTTTCAAAACAATGGACATACCAATACCAGTTACAACAACCTCTTCAGTAATTCTAAGATCCACATACACATCCACTCATTCACCAACAGTCCTATACAGTCACTCATACATGTACTCACTCATCATATGTACTCATACACCTATACATCCTGTTACACAATGCCACTCATCCATAGAGTTACTCACACACATAGTCACTCATGCTAATAAAGAATCAAACATACATTTACTTGCATATACAGTTATACACACACACCACACTTACTTCTACGGAAACTTACACATACTTAGTCTTTTAAACAATCACTTATAGAAACACATACTTATTCATACAGGAACTCTTTCAATCTCTCACTCTCACATATACTCACTTATATACACCAATAGTCACATATACTAGTTTAAAACATATGTAGTTACTCATAAAGACACTATTGAGACAGTCATTCACTCACTAACACACCCATATACACACTCATCCACCCATACAGTCCTGCACACATGCTGTCTTCAACACATACAAACAGTGAGTCACTCATTCATGCACCTATGCACTACGTAATACCCCCCACCGAACCATGCAGACACTCAGACTGATACTCAAAAAAACAACTAATAACCTATATAGACACCCATGTAGCTACTCACCAACCCATGCAGCCACTTATACACAAAGTGAGAGACTGATACAGATATTTACATATTTAAACATTACTCACTAAGCCATGTATTCACTATGATACACTTAAACAGTCAGTTACACAATCAATTTTTCAAAAACAAATCATCCATTTAGACACTTATATACCCATTTATTCTTCCATCGGCCTTGAGATATACATATATAATTTTCAGAAAAACACACATTCACTGGATGATGTCATCAGTGATGTCATCAGTGATGTCATTTGAGATGTCATGAGTGATGTCATGAGTGATGTCACTGACCATGTCATGAGTGATGTAATATGTGACGTCATCAGCAGTGCATTGCGGGCGCGCGAGTTATAGTTAGCTGAACTAACTATAACGGGGGAATTTCAATGGTTTTGTACAAGTGAAAAGTCCAGCTAACTATAACACCCCTGAAACCTATGGTTTTTTCAGTGAATATATATATATATATATATATATATATATATACACACACACTCAAACACATATATGTATGTGTGTGTATATATTTCTATATATATATATGTGTGTATATATACCAACACCAAAAACAGTAATTATTCTTGCGTTGTGTCTTTATATCTTTCTTTATTCTTTCTTTCGATGACTCAGTTAATACAATACAGCCAACATGTTTTTCGCGCACATTTTCGCTTCTTTAGGGCTTTCTGGTCAATCTACGTAGTTCATCATGATCAGTCTTGTCTCATTAATCTTATTCAGTCTGTTGTGTCTGTGTGGGTACTACTCAATTTATCAACATGATGTTTATCCCACACTAATCAAGCACCTCTTGTGCGTATACCTCAACTGAACCTTCCACACTAAGCGAAATGGAGACCTAAATAGTAACCTGTAACTGATTATTAAAGCATTGCTTTTTCAAACCTCATTTTCAAAATGCCACAGGTCATAGTGGTTTGATAACTGTGAGATCCCCTTGATATGGGTCGTTGTTTCTCTAAGAACGTCCGTCTGCACTTTGAACCAGACAAAAAGACGGACGTTCTTAGAGAAGCAACGACCCGTATCAAAGGAATCTCACAGATATGACTCAATCAATCAAGTTCTTCCTAATTTGCGAGCAGGGAGAAACGATTTTAAACTGAACCTGGGTAGATTCTTTTTGGTCGGACCTTTGAGCCAAAGAAATGGGTGGTGGATTTACATGTGGAATAAGGTGTCTATAAAAGAAGCCAAGTGGGAGCAAGTCAATATTAATGTGAAAATTGGTGTTCTCTGGGTTATTCAAAAGTAGTTTGTGTTCCAATTGTGGATTCTTAAAAGTGAGAGAGAAGTTTGAGTTCTCAAATAGCCAATGGCTCATTTTGTTCTTTAGCTGTATGGTCGATTATTCTCCAGCTGCTGATAGAGGGGGGCATTTGGCAGTACAAGCCATGCAGGCAGCCTTCCAGAGGGAGGTACAATTGATGACTAGGTCTCACATACCCTCTACTCCTCTATTCTGATTGATCTTCTTGAGGGTCAGTACATTTCCTTGGGGGTTCTGGATGGATTTTCGTTTCCCTCTGGGTTATACAATTTGACGCGGGTGCAGGATCAGCTAGATTATTAGGATTACCATAATGCGGAGATTATGTCCCTACACCATCAAGTTGGACTTGGAGCAGACCCGGCTGAGCATTGCCATGCTGAAGGTTGGAAAGATCATGTTTATTAGCAAGTTGTCCAACTACGTCCTCGAGCCCATTCAGCCTTTCAACCAAAGGAGCTCTGCAGGATTCAACTATTACCTTAAATTTCCCTGTGACCATGTCCTGCACAGGATTGATTGAATCACCCAACTAGCACTGAGTCGAATTGTCCTGTTGCTTTTCAGAGATGCCTCACCAGAGGTCCCTTTAGGGCTGCTTTTTTGACCTTCCAGTTGTTTTATTATTTTGTCCTTTTAACTATAGGGCCACAATCACTGAATCTCAAATTGTACACATCACCAGATTCTTCCTCCCCAGGGTCCTCTTGAATTGTCACAATTGTCCTGTTATTGTGGATAACTAGGCTTAGTCTCTCGCTGTACTCAAGGGAAATGCGTCTTTCAGCTAAATCTCTGTCCTTCATGATGACCCCCCATAGCTCTTGCTAAAAAAAAGAATACAGGGTAAAATTACTGGATTCATTGGAGGTTAGGTTCTCCGTCTGTAACACAACTGGTGCTCATGTAAACCGCTCTGATACCTTTGGGTCTAGTTCACGCTATATAAAACAAAACAAACAAAAAAAGGTGCTTGAGAGTTTTCTCTTCCGCATATTGTCTCTTAATGTCTGCTTCTTTAGCACTTCAATGTCAGGTGGCCACATACCCGTCTATCTCCTGCTGTGGGACTACAGAACAGGTAGCCCATGCCCCCAGGATGTTCTCAAAACTCAATGCACAGCTGGCAGATTCAGCAGATCCCACACCAGCTGGGCTCCAGCTATCGCCTTCCAAGCTTCCCTTGTTTCCCAGACTCCCAAGACCCAATTATAATGGTCGGCATCCATGGTGAGCTCCAGGATAAGCTCCAGTCACCTCATCTCCCTCTCTGAGCCAGGTGCTCGCCTACTACGAGTTCCAGCAGGCCACAGTACCTGCTTTCCAGTCACAATGGGGGTGATCATGCAACTCCCCAATGCACCTCAACGCTGTTCCTTGCCTCGTCCTCTTACCCTTGTCAAAACCCCATAATTTATTTCACCAAAACACAGGGCTTTATCTCCATTAAATGTCTTATCGAAATTCTTAGGCAGAACAAGTCAGTCAAAACAAGCAGATTCCTTTGTGAAGACGCTACTTATTGATTCCTGGGAAGGTTCATGCCCACTGCACTATGTGTTTAAATGAATCCACTGACTTACACCTTACATGTGTGGCATGGGAAACATCGTTTACAACTCGGGGATTACATCGCGATGCCATTTCATCGTGGTTTTTACAACGCAAGTCATTACAACGACTTGCGCTAGATGGCGCTCTAGGACAAGGAATAGTATAATTTACTATCCAACACCTTCCCTACTGTACGTAGACTGGAGTTGGAATAGTAAATTATACTACTCCTAAGTCCAGCGCCCTCCAGCGCAAGTCGTTGTAACGACTTGCGTTGTCAAAACCGCGATGTAATGTACCGCAATGTAAATGTATGCATTGTAGTGTCATACATCCGTGTGGCATTGCCTCTTCATCAAGTTCCCTTCCTGCTCAGCACCCGGTGGTTTCCCCACCACTGGTTTACTTCAGTAGCAATCATTATTTGCCTGTAGCCATGACCCTGAGTCAAGGTCACAGTATCTGGGACCACAGCGCCTCCTTCTCTCAGGTTGCTGGGCTGAAACTCCGGGTTTCTGAACTTGAAAGGATCTCTGCCTCATGTTCTGTCTCCATCTGTCGCAGCCTCATCTTCCGGTTTGCTAATTCAACGTCCTCTGCGTCGGCCACTCCAGTTTCCAAGTCCTCCACCTTCAAGTCCACTTCTTCCTGCCTCCCAAGCAACAGGTCCTGCAGTTGCTTGTGTGCTTCTCCAAGACTCCATTGGTGCGTGGGTATGGACTCCCTGAGGGAGCTGCCTTGTACCTTCTGCTCGGGTCCTGTCTTGCACCTGTCACATTTCCCATCCCTTGGCTAGGCAGCAGTGAGTCCTTGCTAGTGCATTCATCAACCAAAACAGATATTCAAATGGGAAATCAATAAAAAATAAACAGCTTCGGGGAAAGGTGGTTGTCTTACAAAACAACATTACTTTGGTTCATTCTCAACACACCATGGTTCATAAAAGTGAAACATTTCACTTTAAAGAGATTTGTGCACTTGACTTAGCCACAAAGGCAGTGGTTCATACTTTCAAATAATTATTTGCGGTAACCAGATCTCAAACCAAGATTGATACAGACAATTTGGCAGCAAATAAAGCAACAGCAAAGGGTGAAAATCTTTTTTCTGCAAATACCCCTACACCCTCACTGAGGATAACTCTCTGATGGTGTTGTTATCTGAAGTAGCAGAGAGACATATTTCTATCAGACGTCATTAAAGCAGCGCCTGAGGGGTTAGCATTTGACCACACTTGCATGACTGCCACAGTACCCATTCTACAGCAAAGTTATGATGGCCATATCTACCTAAACAAACAACAATTATTTACAGAATTTAAACATTTGTCAATAAGTATAACATTCTGCAGTTTCTCCTTACTTTCTCCTATTGTCCTTTCAGGGTAATTATCCTCGATCACATTGGGCCAATCATATCAGTTACCTGATGTAAATTTATATTAGGTGCTGTTGATGCATGCAGTAGATTTTTATGGTTTAGCGTTATAAACTGCTGATGCTCGAGCAGTTAAGAAGGCTTGCAGCAGTTAGTAGCAATGGGTGCAGTTCAAACCTTTGGAAAACGTGCAGCCATTCCATCTGGAAACAAACAGATTACTAGAGCACACCAGTGGTATTCTTAAACAAACCCTGACCACTGAGGTATTAAGTACAGGACTGAGTTTGCTACATAATCTGTATGGGGTTCAGAGACCATTAAATAATTCACCTAGAGGATTATTAGGTGGTTGCAAACTTAATGAGATGCTCTTTGGTATATCCATGCATGTACCTGATCTTAATAAATCTGGAGAGGTGGCAAAAGAGCAGAAATTAGAACTGGACAATCATTTAAATGTCTTACAGGATGTCAAAGAAGTCAGAGACAAGCTATCTAATTTGAATCATTCTAACTCTGCCATCAATGAACATTAGGGGGCAGATTTATGAGGCCCGTTGCGCCATCGGAATGTCACTTTTTGTGACGTTCCGTGGCGCAGAAGCCTGCGTGATATTTATCAGGCAGCACTGAGCCACTTTTTGTGGCTTAATGCTGCCTCATGAATATCAGTCCCTTTAACGCAGTGTTCTGCGTTAAAGGGGCGTGCAATGGGTGTTGCTCGGGGCGTTCCCAGCAACATCCATGGCCTTTTGACACTGCCCCAGGTTTACGAGAAATCGTAAATCTGAGGCAGTGCCAAAAGCTTACGCCTCCCCAGGGGAGGCGTAAGGGAGGCGCAACGGGGAGAAATATATTTATTTCTCCTCGTTTTTCCTTTTTCTATGTGTGCTGCATTCTGCAGCACCCATACAAAGAGGAAAAACCTCTTGTGATTATTTTTGTACAGAAAGGTTTCCCTTCCTGTACAAAAATATTCATCTCCGCAATGCAGGCACCCTTGCACCATGTTGCAGAGGTGCCTGCGTTGGCGCAGGCAGCCCATTGTGCGCCGGCGCAGGGGAAAAGGACAGGAATGCGCCGCATTTTATAGATACGGCGCATCACTGCCCTTTTCTTTTGCCGTAGGGAAGCGCAGCAGGAAGGCCTGCTGCGCTTCCCTAAGGCAAAACCTCATAAATCTGCCCCTAGGTTTCTAAAGCTGCTGCCAGTTGGCTCCCCAATGTGGGAGGGCTAGTTCAAGAAAGGATTCCCAATAAATAAATGTGTTGGCCATCTTACAGACCACCCGCTCTAGTTCTTCGCATAGAATGCACACAACCTGCAAGCCTGTCTCCACTGCCTGGTTGAAAGAAGAATGTGAAGGTGCCTATTGAAGACATTAAAAAGCATTATGTGACCAATTCTGTTCAGCAGACCTCCCTTTAGACCAAAGTGCCTATGGAGTAGAACCTCGCAGCGTCACCCTACTCTGCAGGAACTACCTCCAGAACAGAACAGTCACACTTTTATCCTGAGTGCCAGTCTGGGGACTACATAGCCTGTTGTGTCTCCAGCTTTACACAAAGTTCCAGATTCCATCGAGGAACCTGATGCTTCAATTTCAACAATTCCAACAGTCTCAATTGCTGCTGTAGTGCACTGTGGGCCGCCCCCTGAGTCAACATTCATTGAAATGTTGTCACTTCAAGAAATAACACTTTATGAAAATGATTCTGACTTCGAGTTAGATGACATACCAACACTTTCCACAGTTGGTCAACTTTATCAAGGGCTTGCTGTTTGCAACTGGTTTCATTTTTTTTTTTTTTTTTGTAAAACCGTTTTTATTGCAGAACAATATAATAAGCAGCGTACATTCATAATATTCCTGCACCGCTATTTCCAGTGCCATATCTTACGTGGCCATTTAGGCAGTCGTACACAGCTTGTGAGCCCACATCCCAGAGGCCGGGCAGCGGTGGCAAGTATATCATTGTACTGAACCATATTTCAATCTGTACATTTGCCGCGAACATAGTAGGGTGTCTGCGTTCCGCTTTGAAGTTTCCTCCCCCCTTCTCCCCCACCCCATCACTTCCCCTCCCCAGTCCCTATCCCCCAGCCCCCTCCCTCTCCACCCTCCAGTGCCCACGCCTACGACTGTGACTGTTCCCGGCCTTAATGTATAGTCTGGGGTACATCTCAGAGGTAAATAACCATTTACTGTGTTTGTGTGGTTGGAATGCTCCGGGGAGCAACATCAGGCCCAGAGGGCGCCTCATCCTCCTCCGCCATGCTGCTGCGCAGGGCCTGCACCAACCCCTCCCACGCTGTGGCCGCCGCCAGTGCCCTATCGTCAGCCCTACGAATCGCTAGTTGGTATCTAAGCGTGCTTTCACTCGCCGCCCATTTCTGTAGTTCCTTAATCCACCTCCCATGTGTGGGGCCCGCCTTTGACTTCCAGAGTCTCGTCACCTCTCTCTTTGCCAAGAGGAGGCCCATATCAATAAATTTACTTGTGGTCTTGTTCTTGGGTGTATGAGGAAACCAGTGCAGGACACAAACCGCCTTGGTGTATTGCAAGTCCCTGTCCGTCACCTCAGCCAGTTTTTCGCCCACTTACCTCCAGTATTCGCGCAGGTGAGGGCAGTCCCATAACATATGTCCGAGCTCCGCTCCTACAACACCGCATCTAGGGCACGCCGCATCTGCCACCCCGAAATACTTCCCAAGTTTACCCGGTGTGAGGTAGGCCCTGTGGAGGATATAAAAGTGTATCAGCTGGAAGCGTGCGATCCTGGTACTTTTCCTGGCCCTCCGCACTATACCTGCCCACGTGGTGTCAGGGATCTCAGTTTGTATATCCAGCTCCCATTTTGCCTTCAGCGCCGCTAGCGGCTGTAAGGTTTCGCGCAACATTCTGGAGTACAGACATGTCACCGCTTTATAAGTGCCGGCAGACATCATGGTATACTGGCAAGCCGCGGATGTAGTAGGCTCCAGGAGCCCCTCTCCCCAGTGCGCCTGCATCGGTCCCGTCACCGCCGCGTGCATCAGGTAATCTCCCCTCGGAAGATCGAACCGCTCCTGCAGAGTTTGATAAGGGATCAGCGCCCCCTCTTCCTATAAGTCGCCCAACATTTGGAGGCCCGCCTCCTCCCACACCTGCAATCCCGACCAGTCTCCACCGTGCGGGAGCGCCGTCACCATTCCCAGCGGAATCTCCGGCGCATACGGGCGTCGCACTCCCGCCCGACGCTGCGATCGATTCCAGCAATGCCGGAACGTCTGCTCCTCCAGGGATAAGTCTCCAACAACCAGCCTCTGCTGTAGCGTAATATACGCCAGCACATGGCGAGGGGTGCCTCCCTCCCTGTCCTGCTCCGGCCCCCGGTACACCCGTGCCACCTCTTGTGTAAAGATCTGTAGCTGCGCTGCCAGATAGTAAAACTCAAAGTCAGGCACCGCCAGGCCCCCCTCATCTTTTGGCCGGGTCAGAGTCGCCATCGCAACTCTGCGCCGTCCCGTGCCCCATAGGAACGAGACTAATAACGATTGCAACTGTCGGAAAATAGAGCCCGGTATCCACACCGGTAGCGTGCGGAAATAATACAGGAGACGTGGCAACGCTATCATTTTCAGTAACGAGATTCGCCCCGTTACGGAGAGCGGGAGTGTGGTCAGAAGGACATGCTACCCTTCAGTGCTCGTATACAGCGCCCCACGTTGCCCTCCAGCATATCTGCGGCAGAATGGTATATATGTGCTCTGAGGTATTTAAGGCAACCAGGCTGCCAATTGAGCAGTGGTCGGACCGCCGGTCGCGGTTCGCCCTGGCGCAACGGGAACAAACAGGTCTTGGACCAGTTCACCCGTAGTCCAGAGAACCTGCCAAACCGCGCAAGAAGCCTCTCCGCTCCATCCAGCACCCCCGCCGCATTTTCCAAGAACAGGAGCAGATCATCTGCGTATAATGAGATGAGTTGCGGGGACCCTCTGTAGACCAACCCCCTGTAGTAACGGGCTGTTCTAGCCTCTGCCGCGAGGGGCTCTATTGCCAGCGCAAACAAAAGCGGGGAAAGCGAGCACCCCTGCCTGGTGCCCCGGCCCACGCGGTACTGACGCGATACCAGAGATCCCACCCGCACCCTTGCCACCGCTGAGGCGTACAGGACCTTCGTCCAACCGATGTATCCTTCCCCGAGGCCGAAACGCTTCATGGCTTTGTACAGGTAACCCCACTCCAGGGTATCGAAAGCCTTCTCTATATCTACGGATAAGACGAGTGGCGTTCGTGCGTCCTCCTGCGGGTCCCCCAGCAAACGGATAAGTCGTCGGATGTTGGCAGTGGTGCTGCTCGCGGGAATGAACCCCGACTGGTCACTATGAACCAGTCTCAGGATTTTATAATCCGTCGTCAGCATCGACAGCGGCCTATAAGAAACGGGGTACGTTCCCTCCCTTCCCGGCTTCAGCAGTGGGATCATCAGGGCCTTGCACATGCATTGCGGCAGTCTACCCCTTGTCTTGGCCTCCCTATACACCTCCTGGAGCCTTGGGGCCAGTTGGTCCAAATATCTACCATAAAATTCTATGGGCAAGCCGTCCAGGCCCGGGGTTTTATTCCGCGCCATTCGGTTCACTGCCCCCTTGATTTCCGCAAGGTCTATATCTCCGCCTAAGGCCTCCGCGTCTTCCCGGTCGAGTCGCGGCAGTTGCAGCCCCTCTAGAAAGCCGTCAATGTCCTCCTCCAGCCCCTCCAGCGCGCTTTTGTAGAGCGTCCCATAGTACGAGCAGAAACTATCCAATATGTCCATCTGAGCCGTGACCACTCCGCCTCCCTCCCTTTCTAGGGCCAAGATCGGTTGGTTACGTTTGGCGGGATTGGACAGCCAAGCCAGCAGCGTTCCCGCTTTGTCCCCCTCCGCGTGTGCCCTCACCATATAATTCTTGTAGTCGAAGCTGCGGAGCCTCTCCACTTCAACCGCCACCGCCTCTCTAGCCTCACTCACCGCCTCCTGGAGCTCGGGGTGACCAGGCCGCGCCACCTCAACCGCCCTCAACTTCCCCTCCGCCTTGTCCAAGTCCTCCAACAGAGTCCTCCGCACCCCGGCATATTTCCCTATGCAATGTCCTCTAACAACTATCTTGAAAGCGTCCTACTCCATCTCTCTGGACGCCGTGGACCCGCTATTCTCGTTAAAGTATTGGGTAATCTTTTCACCGAGTGCCACCCGGTATGGTGGGTCATCTTGTATCAGGCCTTAGCTGCCACGTTGGGACCCTCGAGATCTCAGTCATCCAGTCCAACGTCAGCAGCAAGGGATTATGGTCGGAAAGTGTTCGGTTTAAGTACTCTGTGTGCGTGACTGACTGTAGCACGGTCGGGGAGCCCAAAAAAGCGTCCAGCCTAACATGGAGGTCATGCAGTGATAAGTAGTATGAATAGTCCCTCGTTGTTGGGTGCTGAGCCCTCCAAGCATCCTCCAGGCCCCACCTCCCCTGCCATTTGAGCCTACGCTTCGCTAGCCGGTGTACCAGGGACGCCTCCAGAGGCGGGTGGGACCTATCAAGTGCAGGGTCTGCTATTGAATTAAAGTCCTCTCCCAGCAGGATAGGACCCGTCAAATAACCGGCCAGCACTCCAGAAAGTTTCGTGAAGTACGGCCCTTGATCCATATTAGGTGCGTATACGCTTCATAGCACTATGTCCCGGCCCCTAAGTTTACCCTCAACAGCCACATATCTACCCTCTGGGTCTATCGTGTGCCTAACTACCTGGAAGGGGGTCCCCGCTCGTATCCAGATCAGAGTGCCCCTCGCAAAAGCGGAGTACGTGGTGTTAAATAATTGCCCTCGCCATCTACGCTGCAGCGCAATGCCCTCTTGCTTCGTTAAGTGCATCTCCTGCAAGAGCGCGATCTGAACACCCCTGCGCACCAAATAAGCGTGAATATTATGCCTCCGTGCCATGGTGTGGAGTCCCCGCATATTCCATGTCACACATTTCACCATTCCAGTTTTAGCCATAATCCCATGTCAAAGGCCAGGTTGAAACACCCCTCCATGTCCAGTCGCAGTCAGTGACACTGTCCCCCCCCACCCCTGAAGAACCCTTTACCCCCCCTCCAACCCCCCCGCCTCGAGTCCCCCCAACTTCTCTCGGCCCCATCCCCCCTAGAACAGGACCTAACTTCGAGAAAGCAGCTCCCATCCAATCTTAAGGAAGAGCAACCTTGCTCAACCGCCCACCTAAGCCGCAGTCTGCACTGCGGCGGCCTTATGGGCCTCTAGGTTGCGACCCGGCACCTAGGGCGGCAACCACAATCCCGTCCCCCCGCCCCCCCGCCCCCCAATCCCCCATTGTCACTCACGAAAATCCGAACAGTTCCGCAGCCCGTCTCATCCTCGGGAAGAGCCGGATCCCCGGCCCCTTCGCACCGGCCGCATGGGAGGGCTTCCCCCTCAGCCTTCAACAATTTCTCCCGAGGTCTGCGGGGTCACCACCGGGCCCCTGGCCCCATTAAGTTCCGACTGGTCCATGTCCGAGCTCGTGACGCGGCTTTCCGAGCCCGACCCGCGGGTCGACTGGGTCGCTGCCGTTCCCGATAGGTCCACCACCGCCTGCAGAGCCGCTCTCCTCTCTTCTTCTGTTTGCGAGTCTGTGGGTATTCCAGCTCTCTGCCTCCGCTGCCGGAGCCTCCGCGATTTCCGCACTGGCTGCAATCGTTGCTCCTCTGCCGCTTGGAATCTCGCCCCATCTGTCCCTGCCTTGTAAATGTCCCACCACGCCCAGGCGTCCTCCGCTGTGGGGAAGAAGGCCGTCTTGTTGTCGACCACAACTCGCAACTTGGCCGGGAAAAGGAGCGAGTACTGGATTCCCCCAGCCCTCAGCTCTCGTTTGAGCGGCAAGAAGGAGGCACGCAATTTCTGGGTTTCGAATGTGTAATCCGGGAACATTGTGACGCTACTGTTATCCACTCGGAATGGGCCCACATCCCTAGCTCGCTGCAGCAGCCAGTCCCTGTCCTTGTAATGCAGCAGCTTCATCACCACTGGGCGCGGTGGTTGGCCTGGTTTGGGGGGTCTTGCCGGCACACGGTGCGCCCGCTCCAGTGTAAAGAAGGGCGAGAGTCCGTCCGGAGCCACTTCTGATCGCAGCCAGGCGTAGTGGTACCCCACCATGTCGTCCCCTTCTGTTTTTTCCGGCAGACACACCAAGCGAATATTGTTACGCCTGCTGCGGTTTTCAGCATCCTCCGCCTGCCGCTCCAGGACTTGTATGCGATCTAATGCCTGAACCAACCTCCCCTCCAGGGACTTGCGTTCCGGCACCAGTTCCTGCAGTGTGTCTTCTATGGTTGTGACTCTTTTCATTAGTTTGCCGTGGTCTGCTCGCAGGATCCCCAAGTCGGATGCCACTTGAGCTATGTCCTGCTGCAATGCATCTTTTGTGGCCGCTATGGCCTCCAGGATACAGTCCCGCATCTGCTGCAAGTCTGCGGGGCTCTGGGTGGCTCCGTCTCGCGCCTCCGATTCAGGCACCACTTCTCCTCCTTTAACCCTGGGCTTGCCCATCATGCAGGCGCTTCCGCCGATCGCGGTTCTCCCGCAGCTCAGGTGCCTTCCTCCAGGAAGGTCTCCCTCAGAGTTCACAGGGGTGCGCCCGGGCGCCAGTCGCCAACCTCCAGGTCCGTCGCAATGCTGATCGCCTCTGTCCCAGGGACTCCACCGCTTCGTTGGCCGCTCAGCGTCCTCACGCAGGGTGCCCTCCAAGCACGTGGGCAAGCGCAGCCCAGCAACTCACCTCCTCAGGGCCCGCTCCCCGGCGGGTGCCTCCTCTTGCACCCCCGGCGCTGGCAGCTCCTGCTACAGCCAGCCGACTCTTCAAAGGCCGCAGGACGCAGAATTCCGCCGTCAGGGTGCCCGTCCTCCTTCCAGCAGACCCACCTTGCAGTCCGCCACTTCAGCCCTCGCTGGGGGCCCCGCCACTCAAGAGAGGCGCAATCCGGCGACCCCCGCCGTCGTCCTCAGCCGTTCCCGCGCCGGTCGAGTGTTGGCCCAGTAGCTGCAGCACCTTAAGTGCCCCAGGTCTCGCCCCCACTCAGGCTTCCGTCAGGCAGTGCCCCCCTCGAACTCTGCAGGCTCCTCCCAGGGCAGGGGACACAGTCGTCGGGGCCCCCGGCCGCTCACCTCCTTCGTGTTGCTAGCAGCACCGGCCACCTCTCCCACCGCGCAGCCGCCAGTCTCCCGCACCAGCTCCGTTAGTGCCTCCGCTGCCTGGGTCGCGGGTCCGCTGTCCCAGCGCGGGGTCGGCCGGGGTGTCAGTCCTTCTACGGAGCTGCAGCTGGGGTCTGCCAATCCCCGCCTTCCCAGGGCAGCACCCCGCTGCCTCGTCCCGCAGCACCGGCAGTCAACGGGCCTCAGGGTGTTCGCCGGGGCAATCCACGCCCTCCGACGGCCGATCAGCCGCCCGCACAGCGCCTGCCAGCAGGGTTTAGGATCTCAGCTCCAGTTTTCCCCCGCAGTCAGGGCCAGCCCGGCTGGGTCTCCACGCGCTGTTCTTGGTCCCACAGGGGCTCCACGACCCAGACCTCCGTCAGTTGTGCTGGTCCGTAATCGCGGCCGCCATTTTAGGCCGTGCCGCTCGCCAGGCCCGTCACTCTCCTCAGCAGGCCAATCACCCCAGAAGCTGCACCGGAGGACGTCCTGTGGATCGCCACTGCTTGCCCCGCACTCAGCGCCGCTGCAGGGGCCCGGTTCGCGCCGGATTCCGTGCGGTTTTCAGGATGCTCGTGGGGATCGGGAGCGGAGCTCTGAGCTCACGCCGCCATTCCCTTCGGCATCCAAGCCACGCCCCCTTGCAACTGGTTTCATGACAAGTTTCTTATACCACCGTGTTCTTAATGTTGGATTGCTGCTGGAGTGTTTTTCCTAAAAATGTGAATCATTATGCTGATTACAACCTTGCTGTTAATAAGTGAACATTACATTCCTGATAAAACTGTGCTATTCCTTGTTGTTCAGAAATTGCAACAGCATTTGTCTCAAAGAGCACTTCAGGATCATCATGCTGTGAACATCACTGGATATCCTGTGCTGGTTTGGGAAAAGCCTCCCTACCATGGGACCTACAGAGCTGATGCCGATCCCCTATGTTTTAAATATATCTCTAGATGATATATTCATATCTGGCCCAAAATAGGCACAACAATATCTGCCTTCACAAGTTAATCAAACTTGTTGTGATATTAATGCAGAAAGAGGTCCTCCTAACCTCAGTGGCAGAAACCAAGTGGCAGGCACTATAGCGTCTTTTTACGTATTTCTTTTCCTACTCGTCATACGATAGAGGCTTAGGCACATTGACCCATAAATCACCACATTTTAAATTACATAACTGGGAAAGTGGCCCTCAGGGTAGGTTTGTGTGTTTTACTATCTGTATTGCTAAATATGGCATCAATCACATTTGTTAACATACATGAGTGCAACATTCACCCCCTACAGTTTTTGAAACTATTATACATAAATTCAGAAGTCACACCGATATGGCTATAATGTGTGTATGTGTGTGAGGGGTGGTTTTAATGTCACACTGGACTGCATCTCAACAGGGTCACACAGGCAGATAGATAGCCATCGAAGGCAAGCCAGGCAGTGAAATAAGTAATATAGGTGTTTGAACTCAAGGATGCATGGAGAGTATTTCACCCTAATCTGGCAATGTATGTATTGCTCTTCTGTACACTATTCCAGCTCCCTGATAGACATATGGCCTCTTCACATGGACTAATGCCCAGGATACAAGACATCACCATCTTGCCATAAACTGTATTTGGCCACTCCCCTATATTGTTAACACTTAGAGACTCACTTCTGGCACATTTAATCATTCGCAGACGGCATGACTTACGGGTGGGGGGTCACGCGGGGAAGGAGTTGCACTGGGGAGTAATTTTAAATACATTTTAAAAAAATTAACTGACCTTCGCTTCCCGGTCCCGTGTCGTCCTGTGTCCTCTCCTCCACACAGGAAGCAGGCAGCCTCTCTCTCCCTTCCCCTAAGCCAATCCCAATGCTGCAATGGCAGCGTTGTGATTGGCTGGGATGCCGACCGTACAGGCGTCCATGGGGAGGCCGTTTTCTCCATGTAGGCTGCATGCAGGATTGGACCCCTCATAGTTCAGCATGAACCAAACAAGTGTTGAGTGTGACTACCAAGAACATAGGGGCTACATTCCCTCAGGTGTAGATACTGGATGCTTTCACTTCAATATTATACATGACTATATGCAGTTTGCTTCGCTTCCTCAACCTAACAGATAGCTCTTTATCTAAATGATAGTTTGGGATGAGGTTGAAGTATGCAAGATAGGGAACAGACCTCTTTCACTTGGAGAGGTTTTTGCAGTCACATGCAATTTAGTATGTGGCAAAGCACCGGGAGGTCTTACCTGAGTTTTACAAGAAATTCTCTGCTGTCTTGGCACCACGACTATTAGATCTGCATAATCCTTTTGAAAGTGGACAATAACGTACTAACCAAATTGATAGCCATAGCAAAATAGCTACTTCTACTAATGCCTGATTTAGAGCTCTCAGATCAATACATGTGTATATTTCAAAGACCGACGTCACACAACCTACGAACGGTGTTGGCTATTTTACATCATATGAAGTCAGACTTACCTGCTGCTTCGATGGAAGTCCTTAGGCGTGGTGGCTTGGCCAAATATTTTTTTTAAATGGTTGGGTTGCTATTGATGCACCCTCCCCATGTGGGTCAAGGCAAAAAACATGTTTTCCCTTCCCATGAGCAGCAGTCAAGGTGCACCCTTTATCTCCAGTTATTTTCCTTTAGCCGTCAAATCTTTGGCCTGCATACTGAGAGATCTTCACTCCCAGCAGAGCTCTCTGTAAGTCACACTAGCTTTTGCTCTACACAAATGACATTATTATATATATTCAAAAACAAGAAATTAATGTGACCTGAGCATTCAGAATGTCTTTTTCCACAGACTATGAAGGGGTGACAGTCAAAATCTCTCTACTGCGGCCTCTCCAATCATACAGAACAAACACATTAGGAGGAGTAACAAGCAGTGTTGAAATGGTGGCACAAGCTCTGTGAGAAAATACTGCCCTCACTCACAAAATTGCGACATGCTTCATCATTGGGCTTTCTTACAATGCACCCCTGCACAGACCAATGCCTGGGGTGGAGCATAAGGGAAGGGAAGACAAAGCACACATGAAAAAGAAATGATATCTCAGGATGCTTTGGGATCACCGAAATAAAGTGCAGTAAAGGTATAAAACTATCTCAGTGGTGTCTCTTTGCAACTGTTTAACTCTGGACCCACCGTCTATGTCTAAAAACGTGAAGGATGGTGGTGATAGGAGAAATATTAAGAGTCCCTTCACCCCTCCTTACTGCCAAAGTGTTGACATGTTTCAGCCGTGTTTAAAAGTGCCCACAGTGTTGGGTCACACCTGCAATCTTCAGGACCAATTGAATCCCAAGTGTTATATTTACCCTTTGTACCAAGTAGGTAGAGTCGCGGAAACTATCCACAGCAGATGACCACCCTTGATGAAAGTTTGACTATAGGGGGCCTCTCCCATAAACTCGCCATTTTAAGCATTGTTCTTGATGAAACTTGATGATCAATTATACGTTACGTATGGATACCCTCAGCTTGGAAATCACAGATTCCTAACACTGCCTACTTGTCATCTCCTCTGTTGCGGTGGCTTACTGCTGGGTCCTGCTGCTGAGGAGGGGGTGTTGGCTTGGGCGACTCAGTGGAGGGGTTTGGACCTGCGCCGTGGTGCGGGGGAACGCAGATTCCTGTGGTCGAGTGGTTGTCTACTGGGACCGGAACAGTGTGGTATTCGCACGGTCACCCAACCCGACCGAAAAGAAGTGCTCTGATACCCTAACGGGTCACGTTCGCGCTCTATAAAACACTAAATAAATAGAGAAACCATTTCCTTTCCTTCGAGGTAGGTGTGCAGCAAGTTATGTGGCATTTTCTCTGTTTATACTCAATTTAAATTAGTTCTGTTTTTTTATTTGTTAACCATTTTGGTTTTGCGTTTCATGGGTGGACATTTTAGATATAAATTACTTTTTTAAGCTATTACCTTATATAGGAGACACAAATTAAGTGCTACTTCAGTTTCATGCAGCATTTATTTATTTATTTATATTTATTGACATTTATATTTGATACATTACACAGTAGCGAAAAATGCAACAAAAGGTATCATCCAGAAGTGAGTACTCAAACACAACCCAATTTGTAAAGTGGACAGTAGCCTACAAGCATCTCATACAAGGAAAACAGAAAAATGTGACCCTTGAGACAGTTAGAATAACCCTCCAACAACATATTGCATCTAATCCAACGGCGAAGCAGCCAAATTGACTATTAGAAACTGAGAACAAACCAACAATCAACAAAGTCCATCAGCTAATGCTGCTTAGAGGCAGCAGGATGGGGAGTGATAGAGAATTAATCAGAAGGCCCTTGCCAACACAATGTGTCAGCACATTCTTGTAGTGGGTGAGCAGGGGGAGAGGAGAGCGCAAGGTGCATCTCCACAGGAACCCCTCTAGGGGCTCACCTGGAGCACATAGTCACCGCGCATCCACGCATGCTCAAGGAGATCAGTGGCACCTGAAGCTCTCAAGGTATCTCCCTGTGTCAATATAGAGAAGTCTATCACCTCATCAGGGGGCTCATGTAATTTGTCAAATAATTTCAAAATATGTCTCCCAGAGCGTAGCAGCTCTATCCCCATCCGCAGTCTAAAATCACAGGCCATAGTGTCTGCCTCACCCAAGCCCATTTGTGAGTCACCTGAAGCCAGGATATGAGTGTGGCGGCTGCAGAGCCTTCCATGCCATAGCAATTTAGAGGGTAAAAAGGGCTAGCGCCAGGTCCACCAGCTTGAGATAGTGCTTATTGCGTTTGGTACGTTTTGTGATCCCCAGCAGACATAGAAGTGGGTCCAGTGGTACTTGCACATCAATCACTGTTGATACCTGTTCCATCACCTGGGTTCACATCCGAAGTAGTTGGGGACATTCCCATACCATGAGCATAAATGCAGCGTCTGCGTGTCGACAATGTGGGCATGCCAGCGACACCCCCGGGAACATTCCATGGAGATGGTGTGATGTAAGATAGGTCTGATGTATGTAGTTGAATTGTGTACATTTTAGACGGGCATTGTGGGAAATGTGGTTCACCCACTCCAAGGACATGGCCCATTATTTGATCTTTAAATCCTTCCCTAAACACTCATCCGACATGGGTTTATCTTGAGTTTGAATTTCAGTGCGACCTGCGTGTAGTGCAATGTATAGGACTGATACCGCCTGGCGGCCCAGGCCGTGCATCAAGAAGCATTGCAATCCATAATGTAATGGAGCCTCGGCCTGCCCAGTCAACAATATATTCCCAATCGCGGCCAAAATTGCATTTTGGGGAAGAAAGGGGCCTGGCCAAATCCATAGATTTTCCTTAGGACCTAGAAATAGAACAAAGCACCCTCTTCATACAGGATGCCCAGTTGAGTAATCCCTGCCTCCTGCCAGGCGGAAGGGTCATGTGTCACTAGAAAGCCCTTAAGAGCAGGCAGGCTCCATAGGGGTAGCTGCGGCGTGTAAGGATCTGGCGCGTGGAGAGGACACATGTAATGTAGCAAGACCACCTTGGCCACATGCGGGAGCCTGCCCAATCCTCTGTCAGGACCACCTGGAGATAGCAGCCAGGCTAGTGCATTCATATCCCTTAAGTCTGCTCATATAAGTCTAGTCTCCTCAGCCTGTACACCAGCTAGTCAGAGAATAGGGCATTGGAACTGGGTCGCAGCAAAATACAGTTCCAGGTCTGGGACCCCAAGCCCTGCCTCAAGAGTCGGGCACTGAATTAATAGAAGCAAAGCTCGCTTCCAAGTGGGTCCCCAGAAAAGATCAGATTCAAAACATAAAGCAGCAAAAAAGGATCTCGTGGAATGACCAGCAGAGCAGCAAAAATCTAGTCCAGAAATGTTCAAATTGGCGCAGCGAGGTCAGTGTACTGCCATAATTCTGCCATAATTCTGGTCAACCTGAATCCCTGTCTGTGTGATAGACATTCACACCTAAGTGACGAAAGGTCCCAAAACTCCAGAACTAGCATCCTTCTGGCAGCACCACGCAACGTTCAGGTGCTACCCAGCACTGTGGAAAAATTCTGGACTTGCCCCAATTCACCCTGACACCAAAATGATCAAGCAAGGCATAGAGGGCTGGTAGGGTAAGAGCATGATACCAAGAGATCATCTGTGTATAAAGATACATTGGGCCTGTCCAATCCTGCATTGACACCCCACACCGGGCCCCTGTCATGCAGCTAGATAGCTAACGGTTCCATGGCTAGCACAAAGATCACAGATGAAAGGGAGCACCTCTCCTGGGTCTCCCTCTTGATGGAGAAAAACATGAAATCTGACAGCCAGTACGGGCCCTTGCCTGCAGGGCGGTATACAATTTCCAGACCCATTAAGGGGGTCCAGCAAGGTTGTATCTTGGCACCCTTTCTTTTTAACCTGTATGTTAACTGTTTAAAGAATGCACTCCTTTGTCTCTGACATAGATGTGCCAATGTCTGGGGTCAGATTTCTCCCGGCTCTTTTGAATGCAGATGATGCTGTTTTAACTTCTAGAAGCCTACAGCGGCTTTTAGATGCATTCGATGATATTATGAGTAGTATGGATTTGCGTTCTAATTTTAATAAATAACGTGATTCTCTTGGGGCCTAAAAACACAAAAAGTTCTATGATTTGCGTCCAGGGACATATTATAAGCAAGGTAAATAATTGTTTATATTTAGGTATTTTAATAGATTTGAGATTGAGCTGCCAACCCGTAATGAAAAATTACACCTGTAATCTCACTAGAGCTTGTGTCAGAGCTAATACCTTTTCTACTCAATTGGGTCACAAGCCATTAAAATCATGTTGGAGGTTTATAAAGCCAATATATCCCTTTCTCTACCTTTGGGTGTGTGATTTGGAGTCTTACAAATCTAGATCCTGTAAGGGTAGCAGAGAATAAATACTTTAGGAGTCTTTTAGGGATGGCACAATATACCCCAAGTGAAATACTACATGAAAATCTAGGTATGGGTTACATTGTGGATCACATCCAGTTGCGACCCCTTGTGTTATGGTGTGCTGTTTGGTTAAATGCTGCTCTAAGTTTGAAAAGGGTAATCATTTTAGATTGTGCAAAATTGGATAATGTGTTATATTCCCTGGCTGGTGTATATTAGAGAGAATTTTAGAATTTTAGGAAGGCCAGGGTTATATTTTAATCCTCTGAGCATTACCCAAAAAGGTGTTGTATGGCTAAAAGAATCCTTTTGTCAAAGAACGACAGTGAACAGGGAATCACTACCAGTGGTCAAGTCCCTCTATTGAAATTTGTTTTAGTCAAAACAGTACCCAGGATTAAGCCATGTCTACTCATCAGCGTCGAGTCTTGACTTTTTTTTTAGATTGGGTTTGTTCCATCAGCTGCTTTATTCTGAAGGTGCCTGGTTTAAGTATTCTGATCCACCCACATGTACTTGTGATCTTTTCTCTAAATGTGATACCTTGCACATTATACTGATATGTCCTTTTTATAAATCTCTTCCGTATAAGTATTTAAAAACTCTTTTTTTACCCTTAGATTTATATAAGGCTAGGCCTGCTTTTTTATATCTACAACCTTTAGCTTCTCGTGAAATTTGTTATAATGTGGCAATTTTTTTATGGTGATTCACAGACCAGTTTGACAGCGATTATTGATCCGATTTTTGACATTTTTATGCAATGTTATGTTAATATTTACATTTTTGCCTTGCTGTCTAACTGTGTTGTTCTATTTTTTTGCTGCACCTGCATGATTTTATTTTTAAAATCGAATAAAGTACTGATTGATTGATTGATTGGTATCTGGACCCATTGTAAAAAGTCAGGGTCAAACCCAAAGGCTTCCAACACTTGGAACATGTAGGACCACCTCAGCGTATCAAGCACTTTTTCAAAATTTAAGGAGACCGCCACCAGGTCAGCCTTTCGGGCAGCAGAGTCCAGGATATGATTCAAATGGCGAATATTGGAGAGTGTCGCCCATCAAGGCACAAACCCACATTGTTCTGAGTGGACTAAAGAACTGAGCACAAGGAGGTCAGAACTCACCTCAAGAGCGTTTCTGCTTGGTTTGGGTAGCACCACTATGAGGGACTGCCGGAGACTCCACAGATGAGAACCTTGGTTGTGCGCCTCCTGGTAGGCCTCCAACAGTCAGGGCAAGGATTTCTTTATAGGCAGCATAATATTCTATAGGAAACCCGTCAGGGCCTGGGGTCTTACCGCGAGCCATCTGGCTAATAGCCAGATGAACCTCCTCTAATTTGAGGGGTTGTTCTATTTCCCACAGCTGTTTTTGGGTCGAACGGGGAAGTGTCACTGAGTGGAGATAATCTCGCAGCCATACTGGAGCAGGCTCTGGGGGTGGAATACAACCATTCATTGTAGTGTGTGAACACTTCGTTAATCTCAGTCTGTATGCTAATCACCTAGCCCCTGCTGTCCTGCATGGGGCCAATCAGGGTCTAGGGATCTAGGGGACCTCACAGCTCAGCATCCATGCTAGTATATACCCAGCTTATCTCCATCCATATATGCTAGTATATGCCCAGCTTATCGCCATCCATATAGGCGAGCCAAGGAGCTCTTATAGTCCAGAGCACACAATCGGCCAATCTCCTCCCGATATTGACGACAAAAGGCAGTGAGGCATGCACGGGCGGCAGGTGTCGCCACTGCCTCAACCTCAGCTGTTAGAATATGAGTTTCTATTTCAAGTACGGTGCGGGTAAGTGCTGTCTGATCTCCCCAGGTCATATTAATACAGTGCCCTCTCATGCCCTCTTTTAGGATGACCCATTCAAACCCCCGAGGGTCTGCCGAGCCCGCATTATCAGCACAGTACTAGGTGAGGTGTGTGGCAATGGTGTCCTTGTATACCATGTCCTGTAGTGCCTCGGGACAGAGAAGCCAGGTCGGAATGATGCCCCTTGGCCTCCTCCACCAGAACACAACATATCTGCCCTCTTCATCTCTTCATGAAAGGAACCTCTGGGGCAACCCAAATCAACATTACCAAGCATACGCCGAAAAGTTTGCACCATACACCTGACCGCTCCATCATTTACCTGCTTTATCAAGTTGCCCCCAGTCAGGTGTGTCTCTTGGAGACATGCAAAGTGGCCATGTCGGCGCCTGAAAAAAGCATGTATTCTGTGCCTCCTGGCGTGTGTCGCCATGCCCCTACATTCCAAGACAAGGCAATAAATGATTCAGGCATTTTATGCAGTCAAAACATTTCAAAACTAACAATATCAATGGCACCCCCATCCCTCCTGCCCCAACCATCCCACCCCTCACCCCACCAGCCAAAGGGGAAAGAAAGAAAGAAAGAAAGAAAGAAAGAAAGAAAGAAAGAAAGAAAGAAAGAAAGAAAGAAAGAAAGAAAGAAAGAAAGAAAGAAAGAAAGAAAGAAAGAAAGAAAGAAATATGATGAACAACTCCCCGATCCCAGGCCTGAACTCCTTCTGGCTTCATGCCATAACACCCCAAACAGTGCAGCTGACATAAACTATTTGGCTGCAACATGAACATGTCCATGCGGAATACTCTATCGCAGGAGGCCAAGCAGTGTCTCTCATTCAGGAGCTGCAGCTTCTGCTACCCACTGGAGGCCCAGCCATATAACCAGCAGATACAGTGCCTCATGTCTAAAGTCAGTATTGTCTCTGGAATCCCAAAAGGTACATGACCAGGCAGCCAAGACCATCCTCACAGCCACTCAGAGCACCAGTGACTCACCACCTAGTGCATTTCAGGAATCCAGAGAGTCTCAGCTGGGGGAACCCACTGCTGTCTGCAGCATACCCAGGCCAGAGGCACCCAAGCTAAGGGTCTCTTGCTCCGAGTCTTGATCAGTGTCCGGTGTAAGCACCTGGTACCTGTTCATGGTGTGAGTCGAAATCCCAGCCACCACCCGAGCCTGCTCCAAATTAGCTTTTCTACACAGGGACGAGATTGCGACTTTTGGGGGTCCCTGCATTGTAAGTTGGCATTTTTTCGGACCATCCCATCTGGCCATCCTCATGAGACACCGGTAGCTCAGGCACCCCCTTGGACTGGAAGCTATCACCAAGTCTCTTCTGATGATATGAAGAAGGGTGTAGTACCAGCATCCACAATATGCAGGTGAGCCGGAGAGAACAAGATATACGGAAGATTCATGATGTTGAAGAACCAGAACCTTTTGGGCCTGGCGGCGCAAGGTACACCCAAGGTCTCCGGAGTTCACCTGCTTCGCTACACAGAGACACGGGACACTCTGTCGGCGTTAGAAGATTGGATTTATTTAGCTGCAGCTAGTACAGTTATCCTAGAAGTACACAAAGTAGGTTCTCAGGAGACTGCCACTTCACTCTGTGGCGCATCAGGTTAAACACTATACAATGATATAATTATTAACAAAATACACTCCCAGAGCATATAAGAAAGAGCCAATAAGGAAAGTTGGAAAACAAGGCGGAACCAATAGGAAAGGTTTGAAAACAGAAATATTAGATGACTCGAAGAGACCTCTCCTCCAACTGTGTTTGTCACCCCACCCTCAGGCTAATACATTACAGATTCATAACTAACTTGCAGGTGGCGAGATACGTTTGTGTGTATTGGAGGACAGTCGTGAAACGAGAGAATACTAGCAGGAGACAGTGAAGGTCAGTCGATAAGATAAGGTCAGGAAAGAATAGTGTGAGCCAACAGATAGTTGAGACGCGGATTAGAAAAGCCATACAGGGATTAGTGCACTCGGCTAGTTCTAACACCAGCTTGCAAATAGAGGCCGAGGGCGTATTTCGACACCAGGCTACAGAAAAAGCTGAATAGACTTTGTTCGCCGTGCTGCCTGAGTGATGGCAACACAAAATGGCGGCGGGCCACAAAATGGCGGGTCGATTCGATCGTGATCGAAAATCGAAGTTCCTCAGACCCTCCTTTTGCCAGAACTCAGGCAAGATAGACTCATGTTAATCTGAGTCCACGTCAATAGCCATGAGGTCATCGAGCTGTTGCTGTAACATCATTCTTATGTTTTCTGTTACTTGGGGCTTGGGTTTTGGGATGCACATAGTAGCACAAAGATCACAGATAGCGGGACCACAGTGCATACAAAGGCAACAGGAAAATATAATGGTCAGGATTATACCAAGGAACGTCAATGCTTTCCAACCCCATTTGGACAGTAGTCCCCAAAACCATTCCGTTAAAGACCAATCTCCTTCGTCCTGATGAATAGACTCGGAGATTATGTGCAACTTGGAGATAGCTCGGTATACTGTTGGAGCGTCATTAGGAATGAAAATACAGCAACTTGACCCGATCAATTTGCACACTCCACCACGATCGGCAAGAACAAAGTCTAAGGCAACTCGATTTTGCAAGGTCATAAGACGATCCGCCTGTAGTTCTGCCGTGATATTACTTAAGGCTCCTACAGTGATGTCTATTGTAGTCTCTACGACACGGACCAATTGCCTTATATTTCTGCTGTTAGCCATTGGACCCCAGAAGGGAAGAAAACCTTTAAGGAAATCTCCTCCTTCTTGTCCTGCTGTGTCCTTTGAATCAATAATCCCTCTGCCATATCGGGTTCGGTGATGATTTGCGGAAACAGTGTAAGTAGGGGGAAGAAGAAAAGCTATATAACAAGTACCAGAGAAACCCGTTGGTAACCAAGTATAAGCTCTATTATAGCAGATGAAATAGGTGCCTTGAGAAGGCACTAGAGGAGGCGAGTTTTGAGAGGAATAAACGTACGTGTAGGAGCAGTTATTCCTTTGTGTAGTGTCAGAAGGGCGATCATTGATCTGTAAGCAGAAGTTACCCTGATGTGGTATAGTCCAGATTGGCGAGGACTTTCCTTTTCCAACCTTACTACTGAGACTCGACATATATTGGGTGACGTTCCAATTAGTGTATGCTTTTCTTTCGTCAACGGACACTTTGCTGTTTTCCATGATTTTAGCCATAACTACCATACCCTTAATCAAAGAACTGTGACTAAAATCCAGATAATTAATAGGTCGTCTGAATTCGCTTTGATAAGCATTAGAGAAGATGACGAAGTAAGCCCAAGCAGAACCCTCATAAGAAAAAGGAAGGACTAGATATGGCATTCCTTTCTCTGTGGTATGTGGCATAACACCCAACAATCAGTTGTAGTAACCACTAATTGGTGCTGATGTAATAGCTGGATAAAGGAATTGTTATAATACTCAGTTCTTCTGGCGAGTTCATGTGAAGGGAGGGTATAAAAGAGGTGTGGAAAGATAGTAGAGGAAGGCAAAGCGGAAGAAGGGGAGGTATTTCTTGGCTGCAAAGCATAAATTATCCAACCAATAATCGCCAAAACAATACATAATGATATAAAAACGCATAAAGTTATACTAAAACGACTGTACATTATTTTACAGGATGTTTTCTTCATTTCATCTCTTCTTTCTTTATTACTTAGTGTAGTTTCCATCTTACTAATGGATGCTCACGGCAATCTTCCTCAATCACTGAAGTCACGATGCTCTACCGTCCTATGACACTGAAGATCCTCCAGACGTATTGTCACTACTCAGGTCGTGACCTAGACTCCTACCGTGACCCTGCAACCGGGACAGAATACTACACAAGGGAGAAGAAAGGTCTTAAATGTTCTTTAGCCTGGGTCTCAAATTGTAGTGTTCTTTCCCTGGAACATTCTGATTTTGAAACAATGTTCGTGGTTCAGTCGTATCCAAGCAACGATGCGATGGAATTGCTTCCTGTAAAATGTCGTCGTCCTCTTTCTCAGACAGTGTCCCATTCAGGTGTGCATCACTAAAAGGCACGAATCGTGGAGTCTTTTTACTTTCACAGTCACCAACCCCTCTACGAACCCACTGATCAAAAGGCAAAGACAAAGGCACTTTCTTGCAATGCACACCGTGAATCCAATTTTTCTTTCCTTCGACTTTAACTGCTATCCTTGTAGTCAACAAGACCATTCGAGGCTCTCGCCACCTGGGTTGCAAATTGCTGGACCTCTGAAAATTCTTCACACACACCCAGTCACCTGGTCGGATGGAGTGACCTGGGTCTGTGGAGGCCTCCGGCAGAGCACTCTGAACCTGTTGATGAAGAACACGCAATTTAGTCATAAGGTCATGCAGATAATCAATCAACATTGGATATGGCAAGTCTGAGAATTTCTTAGGGCGAGGTATTCCCCATACGTTGGCCGGACGGCCAAATACCACTTCGTAAGGGCTAAGTCCCAAACAAGAGTGTACTGCAGTTCTGGTGGATAGCAGAGCTAACGGCAAAGCATCAGGCCAATTGAGTCCTGTTCTTGCTTGAACCTTTGCTAACTTCAACTTCAAAGTTCCATTGTAACACTCTACTAAACCCGCTGATTGTGGGTGATTTGCCGCATGGAACTTTTGCTTGATACCAAGACCTGCACAAACTTTCTGCATGACTTGGCCAACAAATTCGCTCCCATTGTCACTCCAGACTGTAGTAACTGGGTCCAGACGTTTGGAGGATCTTAGGATGTTTATTGGTAGTTAGTTCCAGGTAATCCAGATCAATCCATAACCAGTAGTCAAGACCAGTACAGAAACCAATGGTAGGCCCATGTTAAAACCCCACCAGGAGCAGCTTGTCTCTTGCTCAGCCCTTCCCAACTGACTCGCTGGCTCCCAACATTCTGTGATACCTCATAAACTGAACATTCCACTGGCTGAGTGGGAGATCACAAGCATAAATACAAAGCCAGGATATAACATATCCCCTTTTCTTCCATATAAAACAAATATATTGCTTCAAATGAAAAGATAAAGAAAAGAAGAAAGACAAAGAGTAAATCGGAAACACTGTACACCAATGAAAAAGAACAGAAAAACCACAAGAAGATGCAAAACATAACTGAAAATGACACAAGTGAGAATACCATCCTCCCTTCAAGGACAATCACAGAAACAAAAAGAGAAAACATCAATGACTACCCCAAGATATACTGGCTGGCCAGGCATGTATAAAAAGAGACAATCGATATCAGACGCTAACAGATAGAAGGAGAAGAAAACTTCCAGTGAACGAAAGAATAAACACCATTAAAGTAAAACAGAGAAGAACACAGAACGAAAGAATCCAGAATCCACAAATGACATCAATAAAAGAAATCACAAGGAAAACTGGGGTATAACAGGAAAAAGTGAGAAGATAAACAAATGAATCACTCACACTTCCCATTAAATAACAATTTCAAAACAAGAATATAGATGTTGAATACCAATTGAAAATTTGTAAACATAGCACATTAACTTCGAGAAAACAACAGATGGTATTCAGACCAGATACCCTGTGAGGGTAACATAACAAAAATAAACAGGTGGTGTATAGGTGCAGACTGTGCACTAAACAGATGAGCATAAAACCCAATAAACACACCACCTAAAAATATATTGTGCACTGTTGTGAACTAACAGGTAAAACTAAAAATGTTGTGCACTGTTGAGGAAAACGACATACCTCATGTAGAGGTTAAATATCGTACACTGCAGTGATGGGACTGTAACCCATACTACTCACCTCGAGTGGAGGTCAATTGTTGTGCACTAAACGGGAATGTAACCCATTTAAAAACACCTCATGTAGAGGCAGACACGTTGTGCACCGTACAGATAGGATTGAGACTTTATGCATAAAACTTACGAAAAAAAAAAAAACTACACATGAGAATTATGCAAACCGTGAGCAGATGGGACTTAAACCCATTGCTAGCAAATGGGACTAAAACCCATTGCGAAACTAGTGTTGGCAGACAAAAAGCATGCAAACAGTGCGTTATAGACCGATTATGGACTACCTACGGTCCATGAACAAAATTGAGACAAATGCCACCATGCAATAACATCTGAAACAAAACGTAACCATAGAGCAGCACACGTACAGATATGGTAAACGATATAAACATAAAGGCATGAAGAAACTAGATATTGTGCACATGAAAACAAACAGGCAGTCTTAAACAAGGTGTGCCTGTCACCGGAGTGAAGAGAAACACAGGTTTGCAAAGAAACCATGAAACGACGATCATGTGCCAGACGACTCATAACTCGTGGACTTGTGGAACATCCTCCAACCTTCAACCTTTCCACCACGGAATAGTTTCTTGGAACAGTCACTTTCGACCGCATATTACCAACACTACCTCAAGACTCGTTGAAAGAACTTACGGTTGCAGGCCTCGAGACAGAATGACAATTAAAAGCTTTTCCAACGTAAGGTAAGCTTTTCCAACGTAAGCCGGTGTCAAATGTGTGGTGAATTGAACGGGAGGACTGATAAATCTGAGGACGTCTTTCAAAGTTGACAGGAAGTACTTGATGGTTGTCCGTGAGCCAGCGTTCAACTCTAGTGACATGTACAATAAAGTTCATAAATAAAAAAAACGTGGCTGGCAATGTCCCACAAATAAATGAAGATCGAGATGCATTGAAGGTGGATCGGATGTTCACGCCAATTCAAAGATGGCGGCACGATTTTTCACGCAATCCCGGGTGGCTCAGAGCACGCTGGCGCACTTAGACGTGAATCAGCAGCAGAACTCCGACAAGCGTCACAGAGAGCAGAGGAAATGAAGACTCACTGCCAGCACGCGACACTCGTAGGTAAGGAACGCGCGCATATATTTTAAATTTGAAGGATGCGCTCGCGTTAAACTGTAGAGAAGCGAAGATCCATCTCAGGGCTTAAAAAAAATATATTTAAAAAAAAAACGGACTCACAAAAACAAATAGTTTTTGCCCTGACATATGCGAATAAGCTTAATCAAAGATGTAACAGTACTCACGTTAAGAATAGCATGGCCAGATCCTCAGTGTGAAACTGCCCTTCGACAAACGCCGTCGAAAAATGAAAGTGCAATGTCCCCTTGAAATCCAAAACACACAGAGACAAATAGCCGGGTGATCAGGCCGACTACGTCTAGGTGCTGTAATCGAGGCTCTAAGAAAAGATAAGAATGCACACTTGAAAAACAACTGTAGGCAAATTGAATGAAAAATTGTTTTGAAACGCTGTAGATAGAGCTTGCAGGCTGGCTTGAAAAACGCATACAGTTCGCTTGTTTGAAGGAAGTGTTGGGCAGCAGTTGAACAGAGTCACTTCTGTGCTGGATGCTTTAAAAGAACAGAGCTTTTCACACGCTTGCAGTTACTTGTAGAGACGTTGTTGGGCTGCAGTTGAAACAGACAGACCATTTGAGATGCAGCTTGCGTTGGAAGACAGACAAGTGGAGGCAGGAGCTCGAGATGCTTCAAGTAAAGGCAGTAGTTGATTACCTTGCTTGTAGAGACACAGCAGACAAAGAAAGAACACGCTTGCAGTTGAAACAGATTAGCTTTTTGAGGTGCTGCATGCGTTAGAAGAACAGAGCTGGAGCTGTTTACAATCTTGAACTGGCACGTTGTGTTGAGGGCGACCGATGGAGGGTCACTGGTGGGGTCATGAGTGAGTTGAGACAGGTGCCAGATTGAAATCAGTTGAAGTGGTTGATGAAGCTTGACAAGGTTGAAATTGCAGGTTCTTTAGGAAATCGTCGCCAAAAATTGTAGTAACTGGGTCCAGACGTTTGGAGGATCTTAGGATGTTTATTGGTAGTTAGTTCCAGGTAATCCAGATCAATCCATAACCAGTAGTCAAGACCAGTACAGAAACCAATGGTAGGCCCATGATAAAACCCCACCAGGAGCAGCTTGTCTCTTGCTCAGCCCTTCCCAACTGACTCGCTGGCTCCTAACATTCTGTGATACCTCATAAACTGAACATTCCACTGGCTGAGTGGGAGATCACAAGCATAAATACAAAGCCAGGATATAACACAGACAATGCGCGGCAAACCAAACCTGGGGAAGAACTCTTTTAGAAGAATTTTAGCTGTGGATAGGGCTGTGTTATCCTTTAGAGGGTAAGCTTCTATCCATCTTGAAAAGGCGCATACTACCACCAGAACATATTTGAGGTTGTTGCATCGCTCCATATGAATGTAATCGATTTGCAACACCTCAAATGGATATGATGGAGGAGCAAAATGACCTGCTGGAGTTGGGGTTCCCTTTCCTGGGTTGTACATTAAACAAACAATACAGTGCTTTACTACATTGTCGGCACATTTTGGGATATTCTCATTCTGCCACACTGGTGCCAGAAGTTTGCAAATACCTTTTGCACTTAAGTGGGCTGGACCATGAGCCATAGTAACCACTGGGAGAACATAGGCATCTGGTAACAGCCAACGCTGATGTTCAGATAATTCCACCCAACAACCCATCTCATCTAACATTCCCGTACTTTCTTTCCACTTGTTCAACTCCCTTTCTGAAGCCTCTTTCTGAATCGTTTTCACGCTTTCCACTGTATTCTCACACATTCCTCTCTCTCTGACCCAATTCGCAGGACCTGCCACAAACATTCGACTCTTTGAATCTCTCGCTGTTTTCTTCGCTATTTCGTCCGCAAATGCATTTCCTCGACCAACATCATCCGTAATCTTCTTGTGTGCACTACACTTCACTTTCGCTATTTGGGTGGGTAAAGCAAGTGACTCAAGGAGATCAGTTACTAATTGACCATGCTGTATTTTGGTGCCATGTGAAGTGAAGAAACCCCTCTCCTTCCAGAGACGCCCAAAATGGAACGCTACACCAAAAGCGTATTGGCTGTCAGTGTACACGTTCACTCTCTTCCCTTTCGATAATACACAAGCTCTCGTTAATGCTATCAATTCTGCTGCTTTCGCTGAATTGTGTCTAATACGTGCAGTTTCCACAATCGTGTGTAAGGTAGTTACAGCATAGGCTGAAACCGTAGCTCCATTAGGCATCTTAAAACAAGAACCATCTACCCATAGAGTCCCATCCGAACTCTCTAGCGGTGTATCTCTTAGGTCAATTCTTCCTTTTGTCTCTTCCTCAGTACGGAAGAAACAATCATGTTGATCCTCAACACTCTCCTCATTTGGAAGGGGCAACAAAGTAGCTGGATTCAGGGTATTACATCGTTTAATGTGTATGTGATTAGCCAAAAGCGTCAGCTCGTAACCAGTTAAACGTGCACTCGTAAGATGCTGTGTTTTCGTTCTGTTTAGTAAAGTATCCACTGCATGTGGCACCATGACAATGAGAGTGTTATCCAACACCATTCCAGCAGACTGTCGGATAGAAATTGCTGCTGCTGCTGTCGCTTTGAGACAACTGGGCAATGCTTTAGCTACGGGATCCAACGTAGCCAAAAAATAAGCACATGGCCGCTGTTTGTTTCCAAATAGCTGTGCTAAAACTGCCATTGCACAGCCTTCTCTCTCATGCACATAGAGCGTAAAAGGCTTAGTGTCATCTGGAGTGCCTAGTACAGGAGCAGAACACAGAGTGGTACGTAAGTCAGTGAAACTCTTTTGGCACTCATCAGTCCAAGGAAGGGGCTGAGGCGTATCTTTTAAAGTGAGTACCAACAAAGGTTTGGCGATCAGAGTGAAGTTAGGGATTCACTGTCTACAATAAGAAGTGATACCCAGAAAGGCACGTACTTTCCTTTGTGTGGATGGTACAGACATTCGCGCAATCGCCTGTATTCGTTCTGGTGTCAAACGTCGTCCCTCCTTTGAGAGGAGATGACCCAAGTAGGTAACCTCTCGACAAACATATTGTAGTTTGGAAGGTGAAACCTTGTGATTCAGTTTAAACAAGTGGCGCAACAATGCAACAGTGACATCTTTGCAGATATCTTCTGAATCAGCGGCGACTAACAAGTCGTCCATATATTGAATAAGAGCAGCACCAGACGGCAAGTGAAAAGTATCAAGATGACATTTTAAAGCTTGGCTGTAAATGGAGGGACTTTCACAATAGCCTTGGGGTGCGCGCTAAAACCAGAAGCTTCGGCCTCCAAGAGAGAAACCAAAAATGTCCCTACTCTCTTCTGCAATGGGAATACTAAAGAAGGCATTCTTTAGATCGATAACAGAAAACCAAGTCGCTGTGGAAGGTATCATTGTCAACAAAGCAGTGATATCTGGAACAACAGGAAATTGTGGAATCACAATTTTGTTTACTTCTCGCAAATCAATTACAAAACGGTACACAGGAGGCTGAGAAGGATCAGTGCGTTTAAGAACAGGAAGAATAGGACTATTGCATGTGTTACCTCTTGTTTCTTCAACCACACCCTTCCGAATTAAGTCATGAATGATTTCCAGAAGCGCTTTCTCACCTTCAGCAGAAATTCTATACTGTGAGATGCATGGTAATTCAACATTGGGCTTGAGAGTGACAACATAAGGCGGAATCTCAAGACAACCCACATCGTTCGGACCCATGGCCCAAAGTGCTGCTGGAAGAGAAAGTAATTCAGGAGAAAACTGATCTTTGGACAAATACATTGGGGAGATCAATTTCTGTCCTAGAGTAAGATGTACGCCTGACGGAGAACAATATATTGTAGCATGCATTCTTTTCAATAGGTCTAGACCCAACAGATTCTCACCGCAACCATTCGTTAACAGAAGTGGAGCTTCCAAATCATAGGGACCAACTGAAATAGGCAAAGGGCAAGAAACTGGATTACGAACAGGGGTGCCAGAGAATCCTACAGAAACATTCGTTAAGCCAGACAAAGGTGCCCCAGGGAGTTTAGAATGAATGATAGAACTTCTCATTGCTCCAGTATCCAGAAGAAATGGCTCTGAAACACCCATTGTAGTGACGTTAACATAAGGACCATTTTGATCTACTGGGATTGGCACAACTCCCTTACTTTGTCCTTGGCTGTCCTAGTTAGTATGAAGACTCTCATTCTCGTCTTCAACATAATGGTCTTCATTGTAATACTGTGCAGATCTCACATTTTGCTGATCAAAGTAGTTCGCAGAATTGGGAGAAGGAAGGGCACACTGTTCTTGAGTCAACATACCCCGACCTCTACCTCTGTTTGCTGACTGGAGGCCAGCACGACCTTGTGGAGCAGATGATGCTCCATTGCGCTGCAATAAAACCGGACAATTATTCTTAAAATGACCTTCCTCTCTACAATAGGCACATTGATTAGGACCTAACAAAGGTCGCGGATTGTATGGCTCAGGTTTTTGATACAACCTCTGAAACTGCGGAGGCTGCTGAATTTGAGGCTGAGCATAACGTGGCGGATAGGCTTGTTGCAAGAGAACCTTTGTTTTTAATTCTTTCGTCTTTTTCTCTTGTTTTTCTTTTTCTTCCTTGTCCCTATTCACATAATATTGTGCAGTAGCCAATATCTGGGCTGAAGAAGAAACAGCCCATGAACTTTCTGAATCCTTTAATTTGTGTGACAGCTCTGGAAGCAAATTGAATACAAATTTGTCCACGAATAATCGCTGTCCACCCTCGGTAGCCATGTCTTGACCACTGTGGTCGATAAATGTCTCCTCGAAACGAGTAAAGAAGTCAGAGACACTTTCATCTGTCTTTTGTTTGCATGCTGCTAGTTTATCCCAATTAACTCTCAGTGCAGGCATCATAGTTTTCATTAACGTAATAATTCTACCAGAAAGTTCCGAGATCAGAGCGTCAGGCTTTGCGCCACCCACTTGGTCTCTATCTGTATTAGTTATAACATCCCAAGTAGCTCCTAGTTCCTGTGCGTGATCCTCTCTACGAATCTTAGCCCATATTGTCTGTGGGACTACATTTCCCCTCAACATATCGATGTCTGCTAGGTTCATAATGCAATCATCAATTGTCTGCGATAATTCTTTATAATAACCTGCAGGGTTCTTACGAGGATCTGGTAGAGTCTGCTTAAGAGCCAAAACTTCAGATCTCTTCCAAGGGACATGTACCCATATACGTTGGAAATGAGCAGGAATAGGTGCATTAGCGCCTACAGCCACAACTGCCTCCTTCCAAACTGGAGGAACCTCTCTCATAGGGTAATTTCTCGACGTCAGTTTAACCGACGGATCGGAATCAAGAAAAATCTGAGAAAACAATAAGGATCTATAAGAGATAAGTGTCCTTACAGCTTCCTCAACTTTAGAACCTACAATAAGTCCTTTTTCAAAATCAGCCTGAACATTTAACAGATCTTGTGAGATCGGACTCGAACTCACATCTTCCCATTCTTTAATGAGAATGTCGCACATTACATTGAAAACATATCTTTGCGTAGGCGCATTCCATTGTAAAAAGGTAGGCATAATATCAAGCACACTATATTGTGGACCCTTCTTGATCCATCTTCGTGCAAGAGAGTCTAGCTTCTCTCGTTCCTCAAAATCTGGGAACTGACTACGAGATTGTCTTCGAGCAAAAGCCGGAGACACATTAAAAGCTCCAAAGAAAGGAGATAGGATACTAGTGACAGAGTCTGTGAGACGCTTACGCACAGACTGTGAATTAGACATTAGAACTGGAGACAGAGTATTAGGGGAACCGTCAGGAGAAGAACTGGTAATTGCAGAAGGCAAAGGAGATCTGAGATCAGGAGATGAAGGCAAAGAAGTTGAGACTAATGGTAAATCCGGCAAGGGCGGTAATACTGGAGGAGGCAAATGCTGAAGAGCTGGAACCGGCGGAGGTACCACTGGCAGCTGAGCAGGCTGTAACAGCTGAGGTACATTGGCATTTTGCACATAGGGCGGAGGCAACCTTAATAAATGGGACATTAGGGGATCTTCTTCTATATCTTTCTTATTATCAGAAGGAGAAACAGGCAACACCGGATAGCATTTATCTATCGCCATACGATGTTGTCTTTCTGAAATTTCAGTCGCATTATCAATTTCATCATTTTTGAACTGTTGGGCAGCCTGTATAATTGGCCCTCCAGAATCTGACAAAAGATACGTCCGTTATTATCAAGCCAGGCGGACAAAGGAGGTGCAACGGTCCTGCAAGACGCCACAATCTATCGGACTGAATGCCTTAGACAGCTTCTGGACACCAAATCCTATCAGGTTTTGGGAATAGACCCCACACCTAGATTAACTCTAGAGATAAAACAGCTGGTCGAGGAAGGGGAGGCAGAAGGGTGGATCACGCCACATGAGGCTAAATTTTTGGTAACTAACAACCCTGTGATGCCCTATTTTTACTGCCTCCCTAAAATCCACAAAAACCAACGACCACCCCCAGGACGACCCATTATTTCTGGGATTGGCTCATTACTTGAGCCTTTTTCTAAATTTGTGGATGTGTTTTTACGGCCTATGGTCACTGAGATGCCGACTTATCTCAAAGACACGTCTGATGTCTTACGGATTTTGCCTGATATCGAGTTCAACATCGATACCGATATTTTGGCGAGTTTTGACGTGGAGTCACTCTACACATGTATTCCACAACAAGAAACTTTGGACTCCATCAGGGGATTGCTGGAAGCACGTGATTTGAACAGCATGACCCCGTCACTTTCATTATGGAGTGCGCCAGACTAGCTATGACGGAGAACTTCTTTAGATTTAAAGACCAGATCTTTCTCCAGACGTCTGGCACCTCTATGGGCAGTGTTTTTGCGCCCAGCCTCGCCAACCTGTATGTTCATCTGTTTGAACAAAATCATGTACTGAACCACAGCAACCCTTATCGTCATCATCTGGTGCTGTGGAAGAGGTACATAGATGACATACTGGTGGTATTGCGAGGCACTAGCCAAGAGATTCTGGCTTTCCACACTTGGCTTAACCAACAAAATGCCTTTTTGAACTTTACCATCGAGTTCAATCAACGACGGTTAGCCTTCCTGGATATCTCCATTTTTTTCCATGAGAATTCATTGCAATGTGAATTATACAAAAAACCTATGTCGAGGAATTCTCTTCTCTCCTTTGATAGCTATCATCCTAAGGCCCTCAGGGAGAATCTTCCCGTGGGTCAGTTCCTACGTGTGCGGAGGAACTGCTCCACTAGGGATCTTTTTGACAAACATGCCAAAGAATTAGCGATTCAACTCCGGTCGCGTCAGTACCCTAGGCGCCTGGTGCGGCAAGCATGGAAGAGAGCGTCGAACAATAATCGAGATGCTTTGCTGGATAATAGCACTCCCAGGACTCCCAGTGACAGGCTTACCTTTGTAACTACCTTTTGTACCTTGTCCAACCGATTACAGAAAACGGTACGTAAACATTGGCATATACTCAATGTGGCATCTGAAAACATTCCGCCCCCCCCCTTTTTGCGTTTAAGAAGGGTCCGAGTTTACGGAATAACCTGGTCCACACATGACCATTGTCACTGCCTACACGTGATGTTAATACTCTGTGGTCACTACCCCCGGTACGAGGCCATTATCCATGCGGCTCGTGCAGTGTCTGCCCTCAGACCACCAAGACTACATTGGTGGACATAGGGACGAGCCGTCCTTGGATACTACACAACCATACAAACTGTAATTCGGAGTGTGTGATCTATATGATCACATGCCCTTGTACTCTGCACTACATCGGGTATACCACACGCAAAGTGAAGCTCCGCATAAGTGAGCACAAGAGCACTATCCGATGCATGAAACAGTCCACCTGTTTGACAGATCATTTTCTGGCCAAACAACATAAGGCCGATGATCTGAGGTGGCTTGTGCTGGAACGTCCTTTCATTCCCCAGCACGTAACAGATATTTCAAGGATTCTATTCTCCAAAGAGCAGAGGTGGATTTTCAGATTGAAAACAGACACACACGGCCTTAATGATAGTATACCATGGGCCTCTATCTGAAATCTGGTTTGAAAATCATCGGTCTGAAAACCTACTGTTACATAGATACTCTATCAGAGACTTCATCACATACGATATCCCTAACCATTGATAGGATAGCTGATCCTATAGGATATCTGCCCTGTTGTGTATAGGAGTACTCTGACTTCATTCCATAGAGACACTTTTACATCAAGGCATCTGCCCCTTTTACGCATTGTCTGTCTCTATTATTTGTCATGACATCCTTGGACAATGTTTGTAAACATGGTGTGGGCCACAGTTGCTGGTTTTCTGCCCTGTTGTGTATAGGAGTACTCTGACTTCATTCCATAGAGACACTTTTACATCAAGGCATCTGCCCCCTTTACGCATTGTCTGTCTCTATTATTTGTCATGACATTCTTGGACAATGTTTGTAAACATGGTGTTGGCCACAGTTGCTGGTTTTCGCTGTTGGCTACATGTGTAATATCCTGTCTAGTATTTAGAACCAGTGTGTTGGTGGTTAAGTCCGTTGGTGGTCAAGTCCCTTGGTCCCACCCCTTCTGTACATACACCATACTAGTGAAATAGCCTAGGATTGGTAGCTGCTGTACATCCTGAAAAGTATAGACAGTTACCGTTACATAAGGTCCACCATCATAAGAGCTAACCTTGTAGGTTGTAGAAAAACGAGCAATAGAGTGGTTCGGTTTTTGCTTTGGGTCTTTTACGGCTAGTGCTGACTCTGCCACTGTAAACAACCAGTTAGCCTCCACACTAGCACGCATGCGCAGGTATGAAGCCATGAAGTTCTTGAGGGTTTCATTTACCGCGTATGAATATAAATCAATTGGGGCACTCGAGACAAGGCTTCCACTGTTTTTATAAACACGCATGCACTGTAGCGATTATCCTTGTGCCTGCTTTAGGTCCCCAAACGTGCATGCGTTTTTCTGTTAGGGACACTCCAGCAGCACAATCTAACTTTGTGATGTGCATACACAAGAGTCAGTGTCTTGGGCCTTGCGCCTTCTATAAGGTTACTGACGCGCATACGCTCTTTCCATTGAGGACAAACTAGCCGCAACACTCGATTGTCAAACACTCATGCAACGTAGTGATTGTTGTGGTGCTAGCGTCTCCTTAGGCTTTTTAACACGCATGCGCTCAGTGGAGATACCAGCCGCATACACTCGATCTGGCTGGCCCGTACAACACGCTTGCTCGGAGGCGTGTGTCCCGAATCCGGCGCATGCTCCATGTGTCTGATGGTCGTGCGGGCACTAAGAACGCACCCGCACCTGATTCTAATTGAATCTTTCAACGTAATCAAGGCGGATATTTAAGGACCCCTTTCCTTCCTGCCGCCACCTCCCAGACAGCTCGAAGGCTGGTCTGAAGTACCGACGGACAGGTAAGGAAAGGGGCTTTCGTGCGTTGGTTAATGGTCCATTATTGTTTTACAAAGAGTGTTCTGTTTGAGGTTAAGAGTAAGCTGGTTACACCCCTCGTGCTGAACTCTGCTTTAAACTCCAGGTTCATCTTTATCTAAACAAATGGTTTTTGTGTTTGGTGTCAACAGAAACATAGTCAATAACTACTTACTCCAAACCATGTATAAGATATAAGATATCTGTCTTCCCTTGAACCCTGTTATACTTGAAAATGACGTAGTTTTAAGGAACATCTTTTGACTTACCTTCATTACCATGTCCATAGGGGTCTCTTTAGGTCTCTGACGTTTTAGTTTTTTTTAGGTTTATTAGATTGTTTAAAGGTATGTGTGAAGAGTCTGGTCAGATGAGTATCAGTATGCAACTTGTCTGTTTGCTCTCACATTTAAACAGAGCGGTGCCTCCATCTCCAAGCAGTCAGCCAGGTGAGGTGAGGCGTTTCTCCCACAAAAGGCTGGGTGAGTTCAAAACAGTTTTTCTGCAATTTTGTTTGTATGCAACCATCATTTTGTTTTTTGTAAAGACGGCAGTGCATAATGGGCACTGTTGAATAGCGGCCATGAATGCTGTGATTTTTGTGCAAGATGTCTTTTCTGACGGTTGATTCTCCGGATTCTTTCTAGGAAAGAAGACATAGTTCTTACGTCCAAGCACGAGATTGCTTGTCCGGTAGGGTGGCTATCGCCACAGATTTATCTGACGATTGCACCTTCACTGTCTAAATATTGCTGTTCACGATTCACAATTGTTGTGTTTACCCTGCAGTAGCTTTTATTTCTCCACCGTATTTAGGTCCTGAAGAAAGCCGGGTCAGCTGACCATACCGGCTGAAACATGTCGACCTTATAAAACTGAGCCAGGAAATAGTCTATTTTTTCAAGACTATTGTTTTTTTTTAATATGACACCTGGACAATTCCCAATAAACATATTTTTTGCCCAGGTATTCATTTTTAATTCACATTTACACTAGAGCACTGCACATCACTGGAGTCCTCAGGGTTTGAACATACACCTTGGCAGGAGTTCTTGCTTTTCGGGAAGCATTAGGCTGTGCACCCAGCAGAGCCTGTTGGCTCGATATTGCGGGTCCAGACCGTGATTCCCCTGAGTCTCAGATGACGAAGTTCCGCCAGTAAGGGTGGGATGATGGACTCTTAACTCCCGCCAGGTGATGTACTAACTATCTGAGGAGTTTCTTGCACTCTTTCACAGCGCATAGTGGCTTGCTGTTCTTTATGAACGGACTTAGCACCTTTTGTTAGTTGTCGTAGTGTCTATTGGGGATTGGAGGTGTAGTAGTCCCTAAATCAAATTTCCCCTGTGACCCGTATATATATTGTGTTTTCAGCCTGTATAATTGTCATACCCTGTGCTTTCCTATCTCGTTTTGCTTGTTTAATTTCTTTCTGTTTGGCTTCCTTACGCCAAAGGCGGAAAGAGTCAAACATTGCCGGCCGGGCTTTTCTTTTGAACAAAACTGCTTCTAAATTATCTAGCACATCAGGATCGAAGCTACCGTTTTCTGGCCATTTGAGAACACCATCTTTCTTCGTGTATCGAGTCCATGTCTCGTTAAAGGCAATGGGTCGATACCATGTTTTGAATAGAGCTTGTATGTGGGAGTTCCAACCGAAGGAATCAGACAAGAGTCCTCAAGTCGGGAGTCCCTATTACAACCAAGACAACAAATTCTTCCAAACTTAGTCAGACCAGGCATCTCGAGATGTCTCCGGACTGTTCACAAACTTCAAGGGAGTAAAACTCAGTTTACGCAGCACAAATTCACTTACCCTCGGCTTTATCTTTTGCAAAAAATAAATCTAAGAAACCTAAGGAAATCAAACAAAGAACAAAATTGTGAGCGCGACCCACGAAAATACTTAACTAAGGACGTCTTCTTCCACCAACAGAGGCCCGTCTATCGTCTCGCCTTACCATACATCATCAAAGGAATGGGCCAAAGCAGGGCGGCAGTCAGAGCAGGGGTTGTCAGTAGCCGTCAGGAAGGAGTAACCGCGCTGCAAAAGACCTTCGGACCACTTTCGACATACAGGGGTCGCTTAGTGTGGCTCGCGAACCCTCCGGAATTTTCTTGCAGGGTTCCTCACGACCTTCGAGCAGAACCGGTACCACTGAAGCCGCCCCACATTGGGCGCCAGTTGAAGAACCAGAACCTTTTGGGCCGGCGGCGCAGGGTACGGCCAAGGTCTCCGGAGTTCACCTGCTTCGCTACACAGAGACACGGGACACTCTGTCGGCGTTAGAAGATTGGATTTATTTAGCTGCAGCTAGTACAGTTAACCTAGAAGTACACAAAGTAGGTTCTCAGGAGACTGCCACTTCACTCTGTGGCGCATCAGGTTAAATACTATACAATGATATAATTATTAACGAAATACACTCCCAGAGCATATAAGAAAGAGCCAATAAGGAAAGTTGGAAAACAAGGCGGAACCAATAGGAAAGGTTTGAAAACAGAAAAATCAGATGACTCGAAGAGACCTCTCCTCCAACTGTGTTTGTCACCCCACCCTCAGGTTAATACATTACAGATTCATAACTAACTTGCAGGTGGCGAGATACGTTTGTGTGTATTGGAGGACAGTCATGAAACGAGAGAATACTAGCAGGAGACAGTGAAGGCCAGTCGATAAGATAAGGTCAGGAAGGAATAGTGTGAGCCAACAGATAGTTGAGACGCGGATTAGAAAAGCCAGACAGGGATTAGTGTACTCGGCCAGTTCTAACACCAGCTTTGCAAATAGAGGCCGAGGGCGTATTTCGACACCAGGCTACAGAAAAAGCAGAATAGACTTTGTTCGCCGTGCTGCCTGAGTGATGGCAACACAAAATGGCGGCGGGCCACAAAATGGCGGGTCGATTCGATCGTGATCGAAAATCGAAGTTCCTCAGAGTGCAGTTGGGCCTTAACAGCTGCAAAGATGCCGCTGCGCCGCTGGACCTATGTAGTGTAGGCCGGGTATGCCATGATAGTGTTATTGCCTTCTTATGACCAAGGGCCTTTGGCTCTGAGTAATTACAGTTCCCTGTCCCGGAAATTAGGTAGTAGAGCTATGATTGGGCGCGAGGGAGGCCTGGTTCAGAGGACGAGCTGGGACCTGATATGCTCTCTCAGTGCAGAATAATTTTGGTATTTTATTGGCAAGGACGGTAATCATAGGCCAGTCTTCGAGGAACAGCTCAGTATTCGGACCCTCTGCCCTTTCCAGGAAACCTAATAGGCAGTTGTTATTACACCATGAGCATCCCTCTGCGGCTTCTGCCCTAGTTTGAAGTATCCGAAACTCGGTCTGAAGGGTTTTCAGTTGTTCCTGGATGGTCTTCATTGAAGGTGTAAGGGAGGCCAGCGAGGACTTTGCCTCATCCACCCTTTCCACCAGCCTTGCATGATCCACTCGTATTAATTCTGTCTCGACCTGTATAGCTCCTAGTTGGGCTTCCATTGCCACCTTGAAGTCATGGATTGCCCGCAGGATTTTATTAAAAATGTTGGTGTGCTTCTCCAATGTGTTCTTCAGCTGTTTAATGGGGTCTGCATGGAAAGGCGTGGCCCCCAACATAGCCACAGTAGACTTCTGAGGAGGAGGCTGAACCATGTCATCAGCCTCTGCCCATCCCAGTTGAAAGGGAGTAAATCCTCAGCTGTAGGTACACAGTCAGCGCAAGAGTAGGGTTCCCTGGATCATGTCCATCCAGGCCACACCGTGCCAGGTCCAGGCACCGAGGCAATGCGCAGCTCCACGTCTCCAGCACTAGCAACGTAAGGGCCCTCAGCAGCAACACTATTCCAAGGGGAGGCGCCCTAGGCAATAGGTTCTAACTGGCTCATAATGTGCCTCGGAAGGTCTCGGGGGGGAGGGGGACTCACATTCTGCACTCAACACCGGACAACAGCTCTGTGTATCAGGATGAGTATGAGCAGCTGCCAAGATTCTCCTGCATCCATCTCTCTATTGTCACTCACAGCACTGGATCATATTCTGTTGGGGCCTGCTCTGCCCCTTGTAGGTGAGAGGTAGTCACCGATGAGGACAATATAGGTGAGAGGTTCCCCAAGCAGAGCCTCGTGGGTCAGGGTCAGGGTCAGTTAACAATTTCCAAGCCAGCCAGCGCCAATCACGGCATTCCCCCGGGGCAGGTGGCGTCTTCTCTAGGAGCTGCCAGTGTCATGAGGAACACACCTGAGGTTTAAATTTTCATTCAACCTGGCAGTTGCAGTCCTGCAGGACTGAGGGCTCCAGGGTTCTTCCTGCTACCACTGCCCCAGACCAGCCAGAACCTGAAGCAAGCTCGTTGTAGGGTGCCGCAATCACGTAGGACCAAGGCCTCCGGGCTCCACCCTGCCGTTGCGGCCCTCACATCCAGCTGATGTCGTGGGGGCAGGTCTCTGAGTCAGTACAATCCCATCTGTCCCTCAGATATACCACTGCGGTGGTTCTCCGTATAGACCACGGGTGGTGCACATGACAGTGTGGCACCGCAGCGCGTGCCCCACGTAAGCGCCGTGGTCCTAGGCCTAATCCCTGGGTGAGGATGGGGAGGAGCACAGGCAAGCACCCCTGTGTGTGGCAGCCATCAAGGGGGGAGCCACACATACAATTTCAGTAGGGTGACCAGAATTTTAAAGCCAAAAACCTGGACATTTCACAAAAATAGAAGATGGACTACAATTTGACTTCAAGCGAGCGCAAAGAATGACAGCGCTCCTCAGCATAGAATTACAGAACAGACAGTAAGAACATACATAAAATGCAATTTTTTAACTAAGTAGCTTGCCTTTTAAAATTAAACAACCGCTCATCCCCAGCACTTTCAAAAGTATTGCACAACAGGAGATGGCCTACAAGGTTATGACCAGATGGTACTATATCCCCCTTAGACTCCAGAAGATGTTTCCCACCTCTACGGCTAAATGTTGATGCTGTAAGGCAGACATAGGCTTGTTCATTCATATCTGGTGGTCATGTCCACTCCTGACAATTTTCTGGAAAGAAGTGCTGAGCCACATCAGGGATGTCCTGGGATTCCCTATTCCAAATACTCCAGTGACAGTGGTTATTGGACTTTGACCCCGATCTCTTAAAGTACTAACACACTCAGCTTGGCACTTGATTCTTCATATGCTAGGCGCAGCAATACAGGTCATTGCATTACACTGTAAAAATGACCTGACTTCCCCGTCCGTGGTGTGTTTCACCCGTCTCTGGCATGTAATGGCAATGGAGCTTCTCTCCAGCCATCTAGCACATACTAACACTAAATTCACGTGGGTCTGGCAACCATTAATGCTGCATCTCTCTAAACTGGAGCACACGCGATATGTCCCCCCCTCCCGCGCTTGAGGGCTCTCCAGCTATTTGAGGATGCTCTACTCCCTCGAGGGTAGACCTATTCGGATCTGGTGGGACAGGCCGGAGACCATCCCTCTTCCAGAGGCCATTGGAGGGACGGGCATGACAGAGACACACACACCAGATGCATCATGTGCGAGGCCCCCCTGCCCCACTCTCCCCCATACGTGACACATCTCAAACCCCTCCCTCTTCTTTCTTATCTTCTGTTTTCACTCTTTCTACCTTTTTCGCTTTCTCTTCTGTTTCTATAAATTGACAAAATAGTATTCTTGATTGGAGATGGTTGATTTGTAAACTACACCAGCTGCTCACTGTATATGACAATTTTTCTCTATATCCTCTCATTTTTTATTTAATACGCAATATACAAATTTGCTAGCTATTCCATAGCATCCCTGGAGCTCTGCAAGAGACCGGCACAGTTGCAACCCTCTTTATAGCGTCTTATTGCTTTACTGTCAAATGTTGTTGATGTAATGTGATAGTTTGATAATTATATAATAAAAACAGATTTACAACAAAAAAAAAAAACTGCTAACTATCTCTGCTTTGTAACACATAAAGAAAACCTCCCTCCATGTTCATCCGACCCACTCTAAAAACTGGGACATGAGCTAATTTTCTTGAAATCTGCCGGGACAGCTGGTGGAAAACCGGGACCGTCCTGGCAATTCCAGGATGCCTGGTCACCCTAAATTTCAGGCATCCCAGCTGCGGATGTCTCAGAGCAAGGAAGGGCTCTTTGCGGGCCTCGGCGGAGCTCCTTAAAGCACGTCCGACTGTGCTGCCATCTTGGCCACAGCCCTCATGCTGCATTTATTATCTACATTTGTATATTGACTTATTATATTGTGCTGTGGTGTATTCATTTCATGTATTTAAGTAGATGTGTTTTCATATATTGCTATATCGTAGTCAATATATTGGTTATCTGATGATAGTGCATTTTGTGTCACTTTCTTTGTGTCTGTTTTATTATTATGAGTGTTACCACCTAGACACTTTGAATTGAGATTCACTGAAATTCCTCATGTCAAGTTGACAATTTCCCCTATTTTACACTACTTGTTGCCCCCTCTCTCTTCTTTAGACCACTCTCTGTTTATTTAACATAATTATTTCCCCATATGGTGTGCAAGCATCTAAAGTTCTATTAGTAGGAGACTTTAAAGTCTGGGCTGAAATGGTTGCCCTTTGAGAAGTTGCTAATGTATTTGATGCTTGCTGTGCACAGAGTATTGGGAATTGAATTAAAATCCTCAGGGCCTACCCATCAAGCAGGCGATATGTTTTTTTTAACATAGTTAGTGGTAAGGTCTCTAGTGGCTTTCCTATTCTCTGGGCTTGCTATAGAGTTTAGTATACCCGAAAGGGTAAAAGGCAGGACAAAACCTAATAGTTCTTATAGGACTGTGGCTACCTAATTCCAAAAAGTTTGTAAAAGTGTGTGCAAGGGTGCCTGCACTGGTGCTAGGCACAATATTGTGCACTGATGCTGTCTGAAAGGATAGGAATGCACCGTATCTCATATAGATGGTGCATTTGTGCCCTTCCGATCTGGCATAGGGAAGCACCACAAAAAGACTTGTGGTGCGGCCCTATGTCAAAGTATTATAAATGAGGCCCTTTGTTTTTATAGAAATGGAGCAGTTGGCCATATTTTTATATTGTGTAACTGCTGTACTATTATTAACTGTAATTGGTAACTCAGTGATTAAGAATATTAATTGATCTATTTTGCATACCTGAGTTGTACTCACCGCCATGGAGGGATGACGGGCGTCCCGCCAAGATTAAATCCGACCCCATGTCTCTTAAGTAAGGTTCTCTGACTGATCCTTGCTCAGTGGGTGACATCAGTATGGTCATTGAAGCCATCCCTTCTCTCACCAGCAAACCTGCGACTGCTCCAGAGCCTTTAAACAGTCTGGGCCTTATTTAGATCATGGCAGGACTCCAGTTTTCCCTCCATGGTGGGGGTTTCAAGTACACCGTTGAGCTGACAGAGTCCCACCCGCCGTATTTAGATGTGTGCCAGCTGAACTGCTGTCCACATCGACAGACAGTTTACCGTCGCGTAAGCCACGCAATCTCTCCACTTGGCGGACTCCATTGCTGGCTAAAAGTACCCTGTCGCCTACAAGCCGGCAGGTTTGCATCAAGCGGATTTAGATTTCCCCGTTGGCCTAGTTGTGGTTTCCTGACAGAGTGAGTCCCTGGTAGAGTGGAGACTAGTAAGTACCACTTTTATAATGTGTCACTACACATATAGGTTGTGTGTGGTTTACAAATATATGTAGGCAATGTGTCATGCCACGTTTTGTACATATAGCATAGCATACATACAACATACACATAGTATTGAATGTACACTCACATGCACCACAACCACCGCAATAAAACAAAAAAACTAAAAAAGTTTCAACACAGGTGTGTTCGTTTTACAATGATAATTTGCAAAATAAACATGAATGCATTACATATAAGAATAAAATTGCATGTCAGGGCAATGTAAAAATGCACAAGGCTGAAGGAAATGATAAAACATGACTCATAGTAAGACGTGCAAAAAGCTTACATTTGATCCTGGCAACAACGGAGTAGACTAATGTCGTGGTCAAGTTGTAGCAGCAAAAACGGGCCCTACAATGGGGTTCAAGATGGAAGTGGAAAACAGACAAGCATTTGCAATGCAATAGGTCTCGCATTTGCAAAAGTTTAAGCTATTGGCATTGTTCATGACAATGCCTTTTTTAATCTATTTTATAAAACAAACACATAATGGCATTTATTTATCATTTACAAAGCCAATAGCCAGTGTTGCATTATTATTAGCAATGCCAGCTGCTCACACTTTTATAATGCGAGACCTATTGCATTGCAAATGCTTGTTATGTTTGTTGGCATTGGTTCACTTGTTTGTTCAGGATACATACGCCCCCGCCCCTCACCACACACAAAAATTCCCTCGTGACGACTTTCTACTTTCAGTTTCTATTTTATGTTAATTGTGCTGACCGAGGGAGGAAGAGAGAGCAGCAAAGAAAGCCCACAGACACAACCAATTACCCTCTGCAAACGATTCCGTGGTCAGTCCCCTTTCATGTCGTGTCCACCCAGGGGGAGGGGAAACTGAAGCAGAGAGGAGGGGATTGAAAACGAGAGGCAGCCGCAAACCCAAAAAAAGTCTTAAGTATTTGCAATGCAATCGGTCTTGCATTTCTGAAAGTTAGCGCTATTGGCGTGGTAAACGATATTGTATTTTACTTATTTTTTTTGTTTGTAGAGGTGGAGAGTGTGTGTGTGTTTTTTTTAAACCTTATGGTAAAGAAACTGTGTTGAAGACCTGAAGAGAACCAATATGAGAAATGGTGAATCAGTGTGTGCATGTGCAATCAAATTATGTGGTTAGTAATTATGTGGTATGAAGTGTTGTGAACTTATGTGTAGTGGTATTGCATGTCCTTGGGTGGCATGTATTGAGTGGAATTATGTGGCATTATGTGGGAATCTGTTTTGTGGATTGGATGTATGTGGTGTGTAGTGAAATTGTGTTGTGGACTTGAATTTTGTGACATGGGATTATGTGGAGTTGAATTGTGTTGCATGGAATTGTATGGCATAGAGTGAAAATATGTGGAGTGTAATACTGTGGTATGGAGTGTAATTTTGTAGGTTGGACTGGAAATATGTGTAGAGGAAATTAAGTGGAGTTTAAATTGTGTTGCGGAATGTAATGGAATTATGTTGCAGGGGAGAGTAATGTGGATTTTGTTTTTTGGGGAGCGAACAGCTGGGAAGACTGCTTTGGTTTGGAATGTGCACGGATCGATTTTTAGGATGTTCTGCATGCAGGAGTATTCATTGGCTGTTAAACAACTGACTGCTGTTTTAACGCAATCATGACATAGGATTTTAATGTCCGGCCAGAGATTTTATATCTGTGTTAGCAGGCACCTGAAGTGTGTAAGGCTCAGGGAGCAAGACAAATAGTTAAGCAGCAGGGAGGGACATGAGTTGGTGTGGGGTGGGGATGGCAGGGCAGGTAAAGTTAAATACAAGTTTCACAAAGTGACTCCACATTTTGCAACAAGTGTTGCTGTGCCTCTGTGTTAAATGGACTTGTCTCTTTAAGGGAATCATGATATTGGATTTTACTGGTCCTGGGAGAGATTCTGGTCTCTACAGCGGAAGTGTGTAATGCTTAGGGAGGAAGACAAACAGTTAAACACGCATGGACAGGCGGGAGGTGGTGTGGTAAATGACAACCTTTTTTTTGCAGTGGAATGATAATTTTATCTACCAAAAAAAGTAACATTGTGAAAAAAGTGGTTGTCAACGGAATAAACAGGAAAAATAATATGTGTGAAAGTTGGGGATTTCTGCTGTTATTACACCATTTTTAAAGAAAACCAGACGTCTGCCAGTCGTGTATATATATTTTAAAAAAAACAGCTTGCACGAAGCAACAGGCGAGTGTGAACAGCGTGAAACGTAAATCAAAGTAAAACGACGTGGAAGGTAAAGTAACGGGGTAGGGACCGTCGGTATGTGGCTGTTAAGGTGCCAATAATTTCAAGAGTGTACATTGTGAAGACAAAGGAGCTTTAACATACCTTGTCTCACCTTCTCCAGCCATAAATGCTTCAAGCTCCCCAGCTGCTTCTCTTCATTTCAGGGCACGGTACTTACTGTAGTGGCTGCGTCTTATGCTGAGAGTGGGTGATAAACATATCTATTGCTTGTTGTTAACACAAACACAAACGTCGGCCACTTATCAGTTAATCATTTTCAGCTGTATAGATTGTGAGGTAAAACCAATCTTCGATCCACGCTTAATAATTATTTGGAATTACTCTGCAATTACTACGTCCGCATGTTTAGGATTAACCAAAAAGCAGCCTTAACAAAGCCCACAATAAGAAAGCCTTGACGGCCAGGGGTGCATCTAAGAGTGGTTGGAAGATTTGCAGCTTCAGCTTAAGAGAGAAAGACATTAAGAAACACAGAGACGTTACTGTTTGCCACAGCCTGCCGTCCCGGTACCAAAATAAAGGGGAGGGGGTGCCTCATTATTGCTCATGGCCTCATACCTACGTGGCCCCGACCACACATGAGAGGAGACCAGAAGATGAGCAGGATTAGCAGAGCCAGAGCGCAACAGTGAGCAAGGGACACAGTTGCACCTGTGACTCAGCAGTAGCAGCACCAGATCCTCAGGGCACAACTGGGTCTGCGTGCACACAGCCTGCTGGGACCTGTAGTGCACTGGAGACACACTTAGGCCAGGTTGCATGACAAATGTAATATTTTTAACTGTAATTGACATAAACGAGAGAGAGCGTAGAAGGACGATTTGCTTTATTACTCTGTGCTGAACACACCTTGACGGAAATGTAGTTGTACTGCGTGTTTCCGACTACAGTGCTGGGAGTTTGTGAATAGGCAGCAAATGTGAAGACTAGTGTGAAGGGCTGAAATGCCTCCTTCCCTCGGCAGCGCTCCATGGAAGTCTGTTGGAGCGCATAGAAGTGTGTTAAATTACTCGTGCTGGACGGGATTAGTGTGGGCATCCCAAATAAAAATACAACTTGTGTAAAGTCTGCGAATGCGCAGCAGACGTTAAGAGTAGTGGGAGAGGCTGAAATGCCCCCTGCTCTCTGCAGTGCACGAAGCAAACCTGTCGGAGCGACTAAAAGTTACTGTGCGAGCAGGATCGGGGGAACGCACGTAGGCAACAAAAGACCACATTTTGATGAAATGCAAATGCCGTGGGAAACATGAGTGCGCCATGCTCATACACGATGTGTAAGATAGCCGGCAGCAGCACGCAAGACAAACAAGCTTTGGCCGCGAAACTAACGCGGCCGCAAAAGTGAAAGTGATCGCGATCCCGATTGGAAAGACACATGGGGCTGCGCGCGTGCAGGTTCACGTGCACTGTAGCTTTAGGCCACGGCAGCACTTGAAAAAGCCTGTTTACAAAATGTCTCGGCCAGATCAGCGCAAGCGCTGGATCAGGCGAGACCTAAAAAACGGGTACGTTTTTACCTAATTTCCTTCGAATCCTCCATCTCAAGTATGGCGGTATTCCCGACACAGTTGTCCTGGCAGAAAGGCACCTCGTAATTAGGCCGGCAGTAATTCTGGCTGGACTCTCTTCGACAGACGCTTTTGCCTACGGGGCCATCTGCTCAGTGGGAAATCCTAGCAAAGTCGGCGGCACTCAAACGGTGTTTCGTCTATAGACCCTCCAAAATCTAAATTGAGGGGGCAGACCGCCAAGTTGGCAGCCGGTGAAAACGACATAAAAGTGACTGCGGAACCAGGTCAGCCAACATCTAAATTAGGCGCTCCGTTATTAAGCTACGTCTTAAGGGCACACCATATTTAACAGCATCATAAGGTGGCAATGTCAGATCCTCTTTTGGAGTGATAGAGCGCTATCACCATGAATCTTTTTATTAACATAAATATGCCATAGTACATCAAGCAAAATAATACAATGGTAAATATACAGCTATTAAAAAATCCTTAAAAATGAATAGTAGCACTCTTAGTCCTTTGAAATCACACGTTTCCATAATTCACACTACAAATTGAGCCTCATTAAAAGGCTTTATGTAACAGAGAGACAAAGTCTTCATTGGTTAGGTGACAGGCTATGGGACAATCATCCTGGGCATAGGGCAGCAATGCTTTGTTATAACAGAGGAGCAACAACATTAACGATTATACAAAGGAATACCGATGTACCTGATCGTTGGCTTAAGCCTGGGCTGTCAAGTGCTTTCTTGTAATTGTCCAGACAGCCAAAATATAACTGACCACTGCATTATAAATTGTCGGATTATCCATTCTATTGCAAAGTGCAAGTTCTTCAGTGCAAGTTACAGTCAAGAACTGCTTAAACAGTGGTACAAGCCATTTGGAGCTAAAGGCTTAGTTTTGTGTAAAGCAGCAAAAAGTGTGATAGTGTCTCCCTTCCTCAAATCTTACAATCACAGCTGTCGGTCCCAAAATGGTTAGCAGCTAACTTGGCCTAATACACTTTAGTAGGTAAAGTGCCCAAGTGCAATTGTAAAAACGTAGGGCCAGATGTACGACCTTGTCATTTAGCGACTCGCAAATTGAGCTCAGGTGCGAGTCGCAATTTGTGAGTCGCTAAATGGCATGTACAACAGTGTCTGAGTCACTGTTAGTGATACCTAATGGTGTAGCAAATTGCACGCCTCTTGCATATTAATGAGGCACTCGCAATTTTTGCGACCCCATTAGTAATTGCTGGCCCTCCCAGGTATGGTGGCCTACTGGGCTCAGCAGACCTCCATCTCTAGGACTGCTTTTAAATAAAGCAGGTTTTTTTTATAATGCAGCCTGTTTTCCTTATTATATTATTCCTATTTTAAATGAATATTTTAAATGAATTATTCCTATTTTAAATGAATACCCAATCAATTGTAGCTCTTGACACTTTCGAGCAGCTGACCCGCTATCCTTACAGATTTCCTCAAGGACGGATAAGTTGAAACTGGCATTACTTTTGTTTTGTACATTAATGCAACAATGCTCTGACTACAGAAGCTCTCGAAATTCTCAAAGTTGTATGCATTTCATTCTGTGTACACGTCAATTAGATTGCGCTGTCCACAAAGAGAATGGTTCTTTTTTTATTGCTCAACTTCAATACGCCCAGACTCTCCCAGGATAGGAATTATTTCAGTCATTTTAAAATGAGAGAACAGCAATTAGGAAAGTATATAGCCTACACCAGAATGGATTGTAAAAAGGGGAGTGCATTCCCAGAGCTTTTGTAGTCAACACAAGAGCCTATTTCTGCATTCAGGGTTTTAAGTGCTGAAGGAGGGTGTTTTCCACTCCCCCATTTTTTCAAGTGATTGTCATAATTTGGATCTGTTAACCACATACAACGCCAATTTTATGTCTATGAATGAAAGGTATAGAGTCGATTGGAGCACCCTTCAATATTTGGCACACACCATATGTATTTATCAGCTTGATCGATGGTACTGATGCCTTTACGGAATCCAGCCTGTGCGTCAATTAGTGCGTTATTTTTGTCAACCCTAGCCTGCCCCCTATTTACACAGCCAAAGATTTTCCCAGTACTGTATAATAATGAAATGTCTATAATGTAATTACTGGGTAGCAGCTTACTTCCTTTTTTATGGAATGGCACTAGGATAGCAGTTTGCCATGAAGAGGAGATAGAGTTTTTTTCCCTAGCGATGCGTTAAAGGTCCTAGACAGGACCATTGACCAGACCTTGGGGTCAGAGCGATACATGTCCACTGGAATATGGACAGGATCAGGGGCTTTGTTGGCCATTTGCTCCATGATTGTTCTTTCTACCTCCAGGCATATAATGTTTATTTCTCCAATTGCTCTATGGTTGGCAATTTCTTCCAAATGCACCAAACCATCATTGCTATTCTATGCTTCCTTAAAGTGGTGCACCCGGGTCTGTGAGCAAATCTGGTTGCTGTGACTATTTGGGCCAACCCTGAGCACTCTGGAAATGTTCTCCCGAAAAGATCTACAATTTGTTTTATTTAGCTGCAATGATCAGATTGCTCCACACTCATTGCTGACACTTTGGTTTCTTCTTCTTAGATGGGTTTTATATTTGCTCTTGAAAGTTTGATTGTTGGCTAACGAATCATACTGGTCCCTCTATGATTTAAAGTGTACCTTCTTTATCATACCACCTGAAGTAATTCTTTACCCCACCATTCTGCTTGGTCCCCCTCACTGAGGACCAGTTGCGTGCAAGCTTACCTGATAGAGTGCTTTAAGTTTCTGGTACAGGTTGTGATGTTAATTTCCAGTGACATGGATGTTCATCAGATATTCCTGTATGGATGACATCAGCATGTTCTGATCTGCTGAGTAGGCATTCACATTCAATTTTACAGCTCTCTTACTGTCACCTGGGATAATACTTGCAATGTAACATGGAGTGCTTTCAAGCCCTGTCAATATTCCACACTTGTAACACAGAGGGTCGTGATCACTCTCAAGCCACTGAATTACTTGCACGTCCATCACCAGTTCCCATTGTTTGTTTGGGAATAGTATGTAGTCAATGATACTACTTTTCTTATTGCTTTGGAAAGTAAACAGTGCAGGGCTGAGATAATTCGGCCATTTAGAAAGCTCAGATTTAAATCGTCGAGGAAGTTAGCGAAGGAACTCCCTTTACTGTGTCTGCAGAATGGAATAGATAAGGCAATGTCAGGCTGAGGGGTGCCCCAGCGCTCCTCCTCTTAGCTCGCTATCTCGTCCCATTTACATTCAGGCGGGTGGATAATAAATCCTTCACAGACTATCAGATAATGCTTGTTGGCTGGGTTCACCTTAGCCTTTGTTCCACTAATGACGTCCGGTAGTATTTCCAATTGATCCTCGGGTTTACCTGACTGATTACGCTTCAAATAGGTGTAAATATGGCATATTACAAGGTGTGGTTTCTGGTGGGCCTTGGCAAATCTTACATGGAACATAATTATGGGATCATGGAGAGGAGACTTTTGATACTATTCCAGTTTTGATGAAATCCAGATGGAGAGCCCCTCTGTCTCTCTCCCTCTAGTGGATCTAATTGCTTCAGAAGCAAAACCCATGTAGTCCGGGGGCACTGTTGCAGCTATAGAGTGTTGTCAGCAATTTAAAAATCTAATCTTGACTCTACTTCGACTCTACTTGCAGTGTTCAGACTTTTACCATACTTTTGGTACATAATAGCTAACTGTTAAGTTAATGTCTATATCAGTAGTGCACAAGACCAACAGTTTCAGCTTGTTCTAATATCATCATCCTTTTATTAGGCAGCAGTAGCTTTAGCCAGCCCCTCCTTAATCTGATAGAAAGTGAGCAAAAGAATAGTACGTGAAAAGCACCAACCTCAAACATGAACTTTCTGGTTTCTCGATGGAAAAAAACAAGCATTAGCATAGCCAATAGGTCTCGCCTTCAGGGACCGTATAAGTGTTTAGCCAGAGCTATTGACTTTGCCACTGTCTTTAAGCTATGCTGTAGAGCATTGTGGCTGCTGTGCAAGATGTTGAAAAGTTATAATAAAAAAGTATTATAAGCATTGTTGTTACCTTTTATATAACCAAGAAGACATTATGTACAACTGAACAACTCTATTAAAAAATAAATTAACATAAAAAATGTCTTCTAGTTTTTTTTATGTCTTAGCAATGCTGGCAACTTCTTCCTGCATGTTCGAAGGCTCGTTTGTTATCATTTTTTTTTGTTTTGTTATGGGGGGAGTCATAAACAATGAGAGAGTAGAGGTTGGGAAATAGTACCTAAATTACAACATGTGCAGCGGGCGGACACTAGGGGAGAATCAACAGATGCCAAATTCAGAGGGCAGACTGAGGTGGTGCTGAGTGATGCTGGGGTGGTGGTGCTGTGCTGGTGCTCAGGCGGTGCTGAGATTATACTGCGCTGATGCTGAATTGCCGCTGAGGTGGGGCTGCGCTGGTGCTGAGGTGGGGCTGCGCTGGTGATGGTGCACTGATGCAGAGGTGACCTACTTAATTTTGCATAAGCGTTCCCACAAGCCATCCCTCGGGTATAAAGGTATAAATATACATACAATTAAAGCTGGCAAAACAGTATTCAACCTTACTAAAATGGCATAACAAAGGTTCATAAAATGCAAATATTCTGCCCTTAGTATTTGTCACAGGGTGTAACCAACAGCAAAACCGAAGCACATTATGTCACTATACGACATTCTTTGTAACAAAATACATGCCTTCAATCATTACCACAGTATTAAAAACCCACTCTTTAAGACGAATTGACTTCAACATATACTTTTCACAACAAACAAGTTAGGCATAGTGCCTTTGTCATAATTTTACATAATAAATAGATCGGGCTTATAGCCTCCATCAATAGCTCGCATGTGATTTCACTATGTCTGTGATCTATCTTCTTACAGGCAGTCTAGCTGTTGGTACACATGTACATGCTTGCTTAGTTTTGCCAAGCCTAACAGCTCCTAAAATGTAAGTAATAATAGCTGTTAGTAGCTGTTAGATGGAAGTGTGGAGGGATATGCGTCTAAGTGGTGGCATATCTTAGCAGCATAAGGTACGCAAACCCCAGCTGGGGGCTGGGGGAGACTATTTTACTGGGGGTCACTGGAAGATCACTGCGTGCAGTGCATGAAAATAAGCTTTTAACTGAGAAGTGTACCTGGGACGGGAAGTGTGCTTCGGAAACGCTTTATTATAGAAAGATACAAGTTGTGCTCCCACTTTCTCTTGTGCATCAATGCCTCATAATAAATTATTTTTTTATAGATAAGCTTTTAACTGAGAAGTGTACCTGGGACGGGAAGTGTGCTTCGGAAACGCTTTATTATAGAAAGATACAAGTTGTGCTCCCACTTTCTCTTGTGCATCAATGCCTCATAATAAATTATTTTTTTATTAGGGCACCATTTTTTGTTGTGCATGGAATATTTTTTTCCTGCTCGGTATGCAGGAATACACACATCTTTAGAGCAGTAGAAGACGGGAAAGAGATTCCAACAGGAATTCGGGGGCATCCTTGGAGAGTGCTTAATTAGTTCAACAATCTGTCACTTTAATTAGATGTGAAATCACCCAACTCCTATGTGCCAGACTTCTTGAAATGCTTAAAACCCTGCATTTTCAGACGCACCTAAATCACTAACATTGTTCAATACTTTGCTTTCTCCATAACCTAACCTTATCGTCTCTTCCTCATAACTGTAAAGACTCTGCTGCTCATTTGGCTAGAGAACTGCTAAACATATATATACACGGGGCAAATAATGGCAGCCCAAGTTCAAAGTAGGGTTGCTCTATACCTGCCAACTATTCCAATTAAAGTTCAAGGCCAATCTTCCGCCTGTTTGAAACGTTCAACCCATGGACGTCATTTAGGGTCGCCAGAGCCACAGCTGCGCTCACTGCGACCCCCAGCACTGTTACAGTGACCCCCTGACCTTAGAGAACAGTAGCTAACTTGGAAAATAATAATGTATTGTTCCAAGTGATGTGGATCATCTCTGTGCTTCCTGCTGCCCCTGAACAAATGGAGAGAGTAAGAAACAAATACAGGGGAGAGGGAGAGAGGAGGTAAAGTTAAAAGGCTTTGATACAAAGAAAGGGTAAAATAACGAAATGAAAAAGACACTACAAAGACATGGGTGATCAAAAGACAAAACACAGGCGGATGTATGTTTTAGAGAGACAAAGAGGGTTGAAAGATACACCAATAATACTGTGACTCGCAGGTGAAAAAGCACAGATAAGGGAGTAGGGAGAAAGATGACTGTAAAAAGAGATAGAACAGGTGAGAAAGTTAGGTGAGAGAGGGGAAAACATGCTTTATAAGGAGATCAGTGAGAAATACACAGTTAAGGTAGACAGGAGGGGTGAACCAGAGTCAGCAACAGGTGAGAAAGACGTGACAGATAATAGAAACGTTAAACAGATGACAAACAGCTGAGGGGAGTGTGACAGCGTGCCAAAAGTCATATGCTATCAGGTTACAAAATTGATGTACTTCCACTACCCCTGATATTTTGGTGAATTGACGTCCATGGTTCAACCTATGACAGAGGATCGCAGGCCAAGCACGGGATTAGATGATTAGGGGGCATATGTATCAAACGATTTTTTAATCGCAAACGCTGCGATTCGCAAAATAACAGCGTTTGCGATTAAAAAATCGGTAATCGGGATGTATGAGGCAAATCCCATCGCAAAATTAAGGAATTGCTAATTTAGCGATTTCTTAATTTTGCGTAAGCATTTAAGAAATCGCAAATTGCGATTTCTTAAATGATATGTAAAAAGCACCCAAGTTGTGCGAATTATCCTTAAGAAATCGCAAATTACCACCAACTTCCAGTTGGTGGTAATTTGCGATTTCCTTTCAAAAAGCACTTTTTTTAATTTCACAAAGTGCCACGTGGCGCTCATACATGCCCTTAGGGCACGTATGTGTGCCATATGCACACACATGCTAATTTCAGGGGTGCATCAGGGTGTCATCATGACACCCTTGCACCTTTGAAATTATTCTCAAATTGCGATTAGCAAATTGCGATTCGCTATTTGAGAATTACTTCCCATTCATTCCTATGGGTCTCCTGGCCCATAGGAATGAATGGGCAGGTATTCCTTAACTGCGATTTCGCAATTTGCTAATCGCAATTAAGGAAGTTTAAGAAATCGCAAAAAGTTTGCAATTTTTTAAATACATCCCGTTTTGCAATTCTCAAATAGCGATTCTTTAAAAATCGCTATTTGAGAATCGCAAATGGTGATGTTGATACATATGCCCCAAAGAGGTGAAAATGCTTCACAAGCAGTTCCACACCTGGTCAGAGATAGTAAGCACTATTTAAGCGCAATTCTTTATCACTGGGCCCCCTTGGCGAGCCAATGGCATCTGCAAGAAAAATTACCATTTCACCACTAAAAACATAATGAGCGGAACTTACCAAAAGGAAATACAGATGCACAGTAAGCAACTGTAGAGATTCGTAATCAACAATAAAGATATCCACAAGAGTTCAGCAACCTGTGATGACACCAAGGTTGGCGGTATACTTAGGAGTCAGCCACTCCATGTGATGTGCGCTTTATGACGCCGTAGTGTTCCCATTGCCTCGAGAGCTCCCTCACCTAGTCCCTGGGAAGCAGTAGATCACGCACAGGTGTCCCATCACAGACAGTACGCTGGTCAACTTTTCCGGTGAACGGGTCCCTCACCCACACCATCACGGCCATCGCGCGGGACTGAAAGGCGTACAGCCACACGCCAAAGAGTCAACTACTAGCTGCAGCGGCACTCATGGGAAGAAAAACCCAAAACAGCTGCCCGTGAACAGAGAGGGTGGACTCGCAAGGTAAACTCCCTAGCAGTTCAATGGAATACTACGTCAGCCGCCCCCTGTGACGCTGTAAATGCATCGGCCATCTTGGAACGGTGAAGGGTGAATAACCTTTAAATGGACGTTGTTCAGAAATCAACCAGTCAGTCAAAACACGGGAAACGTGTGGGCTGTAGTATTTCGTAACGGATTCGGGGAACTGAATTCACAAAGCTGAGTGATTATAGGAGGCTAGGTCGTGACTCGTACGTCTGGTATTACACCGAATGCACAGGGTCTGCGTTCACTCGAACAGAAAGAAGGCTGCGGTCTTAAAGGTCTGCTGCCTGGTGGTGGTAGAGGAACAGTGGGGGTCTCCTCACTTAGAGTGTGAACATGTTCACGTGTATGCTCTATTTCCATGGTTTTAGGGACACTTATGAGTGACACTCTACAGCCAAATGACAATTTCTTTAGAGACAAGCCCTCGCACTGAAAGTAAAAATAAAAAGTTGGACGATGACGAGGAGAGGAGGAGGCAGCAGGGGAAGGGGAGAGAGGAGGGGGGCGGCGCCTGTTTTCCTTGCGGGAGCGAGCAGGAACCATCTGTTGTTTACAAACAGATGGTTTCAAAGCACGCTCCCGCAAGGGAATCGCCAAACGTGCATTCAAAGCATTGCAATGCGTGCACGTTTTTGGCCTCAAAACCAATTCGATTCCTAAAGGTCTCCTCCTAAGCAGCGCATGCACGCTGAGTGGGCAAGAACTAAAAAGAACCCCGCACCCTGGAACGAAGCTCCCAGGGTATGTGGGTCATAAGTTTTCTGTTTTTCATTAACAAATTTCTGCTAAGTGAGTTTGTCTTTGAAAAACGGAAATGTATGATGACCATCTGCCTGAAAGATGGCAGCCACACACCAAACTTGCAGTGCTTTCCATGGAACTGGGATGATCGCAGTTCCTCGGAAGGCACTGAGATCACTGCTGGGCTGGCGCTGATCTCGAAATATGGCATCCACTAGTCTGTCAGTGTGGCCGAGGTAATGACCTCCACCACACTGCAGTTGGGGCGGGGAGATTTCTGGCAAACTATGACTCAGCCCCTTAATCTTGACCTATGCGGCCCTTTTCAAGGCAGTCCAAACTGACTCATCATGTTGATAATAAAATGTGTTAAAAACATGGGTATATGATCAGAAATCGTGCTATGTGTATGCTATTCAGTGGACCAAATTGTTCATTATTTCTTAATTTACAGATGCCATGGCTTGGAACAAAGACACAAAAGAGGCTATTCACAAAGATAAATGTACCCATGAGAAAATCTACACAAGTACATTTACTCTTACAGCTTTGCAGCATACTTCCTACTTTTGGCTGTTCACCATTTACTAGTGTGAATGTACTACACATTGTAGACTTGTATGTAGTTTAGGGGGTGAAGTCAGAATAAATGCGATTACAACCATAAAGTTAATACAAATAACTTTACAACCATATTTTACATTCTGCACAATTTGCGGTACTGCCACACTTGTGCAGAAACCTCTGCACTCAGGATAGAGACCTTTGCATCGAAGTCAGTAGGAGAATGATATACTCATAGACAAAATCATACACACCTGACACACATTCCATTCCAACAACATAAATACTTCCCAAACCACAGGATCTGTTTTTTATCTTGTTAGCTTTCAAATCCTGCAACTGCCACATTCTCCCTAAAAAAGGCAGACCACACTTCTGAAGAGGAAGTGACATTCCACTAAGGATTAAAAAGCCTTTGTAGCCAAATTTGTGATAACACATTACAAACAACTACATGGGCTGTCTTCTTTAACCCTCAGTGGGCAACAGAAGGCAGTCTTATGATGTTAATGATTGCAGCAGGAGGCAAGCACCATGGGGGACATTAAAAATAAGTGGCACAATGATAGGTGGCAGGTGAAGGAGAAGCTAGTCGGGAGTCTGCCGCCTGAAAGTCTTCCTAAAGGGCCAACTGGTTCCCATCTAACTCGTCTCTAACCCTACTGAGAAGGTTTTCCTCACCACAATATACTACCACCTGCTTTGTGGGCTACTTCTTTCAGACAACACTAATTTGGTGCTAGGTAACATTCTAACGCCTTCTTTCTCTCACTAAAAACAATAACTCACCTATATCTGTCCTTCACTCATACCTGCATTGTTAGGCATAGGTGACATCCACACCCTTCTAAACACCCTCTTATTCAACCCCTGTAAATGCCTACATGTTGCATTAATATTTATATTTTAAAATACTTTTTTTTATCCAGACCCTCTTTTGAGAACCTTGGTTGCTTCAGCTGGGGCAGGGGTCATTCCAAGAGCAGTAGGGCAATACACATGGCAGGTCTTGCAACACAGCTCGCCTATAAACATGTGTCTTTATGCAACAATCTGATTAACACACTATAGAGGATTTCTATCAATTGTTTTGTAAAACCCTAACGCTATATTTGACTTTGTGCTTTAGAATGCTTTTAATTATAGTCAAATGTAACCTTGATATTTATACTTATACACTCAGGCATTTAATTTGACCTTTTTAAGGCCCTTAAGTGCATCAGAACCTGGACTAGCACCAGGCAGAAGATGGATAGTAGACATTGGTAAGTTAAATGTTTGCTCTTTTGCCTTTATATCTAAACTCCTTATTACTGACAAGGTAACTATATGTCTTTTGTCACACATCCCATATGGTACCATGCTCAATATGTAATGCTATTGTTTTTCATATTTTATATTGTCTTATAAAATTGTCCTTAGACATGCCAATGTATTGGTAGCACTATAAGAAATCTCGTAGACCCTGTCTTAAGTTGCAACCTCAGTGAGTCTCAAATTATTATTGAAGCCATATAAATAGCCTCTTCTTGAATGATTTACAGTGACTAACTAACATCTCTCTGTACTGTCAGCATCTGTCATACTCAGCACCTGTGTCCACCTTGAGAACCTCAACACTAATGACATCAGGGGACATCCTGGCAGCAGTAATTAGACCCTCTACCATCCGCCAGTCAGGCAAGTCTGGGAACCTCTGATCTTAACTTCTGTATCTCATCATTAGTCCTTTCAACAGCTCATTTATCTCAATTTTTGTAAGTGTATCAAATATTAAAAGTCTTTTTATTGGTGTTGTTTGTTTTCCTATCTTGTATATATCTCGTATGTGTCAGCATTTGTGATCATGAATACTTTTATAGATTGACAGTACCATTGAACATAATTCTTATCACTATAGTTGCTAATACCAGAGATACGTTGGAAACACCAACTACAATAACACAGGTTCAATAGTGGACATATTAAGGAATCTACAGAAAGCAAATCTCTGTAACTGGAGCTGGTGAGGTCACATTAAGACAAGTAATTCTGTACAGGTAGCAACTCTTAATTTCATGTGTTTCTTCAGGCTCACATGTTACAATCTTTAAGATTTATTTGCAGAACAAAGTTTGTTAAAGTAATATGATGAAAATTAGACATAAAACTGAATTTGATATTCTTCAACTGTGTCCAGGTACCAGAGACATTGTGCCAGATGACATTGCTGAAACATTTACAAGTGGATGACGGTGAGCAATCAGAGGTGAGAATCCAATCATCCTCCAAGCAACAACATCAGCAACCAGAACTGCTCAACAAGACTAGAAGGAGGAGTAGGACCTGAAAGAGGAGGATAAGGTGGACCCCACTGAGGACATTGATGCCCGTGAGCAATCAGAGGCGAGAATCCAATCTTCCTCCAAGCAACAACATCAGCAACCAGCAATGCTCAACAAGACTAGAAGGAGGAGTAGGACCTGAAAGAGGAGGAGAAGGTGGACCCCACTGAGGACATTGATGCCCCCATACAGAACATTTTCAAGAATGCCATTTATTGTTCAGGCAGCAGTGTTCCTCCTGAATCACTCCTAAGGAATGCCAGTTCCTATCCACTAGCTAAGCAGCCATGAATGGTTGTTCCACCTTAGCAACATGTAACTGCAACCAGCCCTCAACTAGCAGGTACCTCTGTATAACATTCTACACTCTCCACCAATGAAGTTGCATCTCCAGTGCACATGTCACTCAATCTCAACAAAAGCATTGTGGGTGGAGGAGAAGAAACACCCCAAAATAACTCTTGATATGTGAATAATAGCAATACCATCCCTAATACATTCACTCTAACAATTTTAGTAATAAAAATCTGTACAATTTTCTTATAACAAACCTGTTTCTAACTTCCACTTGCCTTGAATGTCCAATATTCCATTTTGGATAGAGGAAAGTGTTATATCTTTTCGGTTCTTTGCTTACCTTCAACATGTAATGCCTTTAAAAATGTCATTCTGATATTGACAGCATCTTGTAACTAACTAAATATTTCTTTTGACTGACTTAATGCATTATTCGGCAAAATGTATAAAAAGGAGGAAAGATATAAATATTTTTAGTACTAAGTGTTTTTATGTTTATAATGAAAACTATAGTCTTTTGAAAGAATAGTAATTTTGGATAAAAAAAACAACTGTCATTGGGAAGGAGCAAAATTAAGTCAAATGGCATCTTCAAGTAGAGGGGAAATGTAACTTGGATGGGATTAGGCAAATAATAAAAGCATGTTAGGTAATCTAAAGAGAATCAGTCTATATAGAAAGGGGAAAACACAATGTCCATAATTCGTCCAAAAAATGAATCGACTGTTGTTGGAAACCGGGCAACCGGGTTAGCAGTCACCAGGTTCCCAGCACAGTGGTAGCTTGGCTCGAGCGGTTGGGGGTCAGGCACCGTGTTAAGCGTACGTCACACCCTCACAATAACCATGCGTTCATCCGTTCAAAAAACGACACTACACCGTAAAAATTATGGAAGACAAGATGAAAATATATATGTCTTTATCTTATTTTCTCTTAGTTGCAGGTTTCACATCATAAATACAATACAATAGGATTTTCCTTCAAAAGAGCAGGTCAAATAAACAATGCTACTTCGGAATTTCAACAAATAGGTTCAGGTCATCATTAGACAAAGAATAAATAGTTGGGCAATAAATATAGACGGCAAATAAATACAGTCAGGCAATAAATACAGTGCAAGAATAAATTAGTGGAAGACAATAAATAAAGCACCTTCAATAAATCAGGTAAAGCAATCAATGACAGTTACAGATCAGATCACTTTCATGAGGTAACTTGGTCTTACTTTGCCCATACACAGCTTGTGGACATTTGGGTGGCATGGGGGTGTCCCACCTAGATTGGTCAAGGCTGGGGCTTAAGCTGAGGCAGAATGAGGATAACCTAATGATCTGGCCCTCCAAACTACACAGCCCCTCACAGATGTCACTGCACCAGTCTCAGTTCACCCCTGGCACTCCCAGGCTGGTCCTAACACCCCTCTAACCCCTAGGATGGTCTTTAGGGCTCCACGGGGCCTTAGATGCCCCCTCTACCACTTACTGTCCCTTCCACGACGATCGGCTCCGCTCGGCTCCGCTCGGCGCCGTGTCGACGCCGTGAGGCGGCTCCGGATCGATGTCGCTGGGCGGGCCTCGACTCGATGTCGCTGGGCGGTCTCGACTCGATGTCGCGGGGCGGCCTCGACTCGATGTCGCCGGGCGGCCTCGACTCGATGCCGCTGGACGGTCTCGACTCGATGTCGCCTTCCGGCGTCGCAGGGACACGGTCTCCCCGCTTCCGGGTGTCTCCGGAGTGCGATCTCCACTCCCGACCTCCGGCGCGCTTCACCTCAGTTTCCGGCGACTCCGGTGGGCGGACTTCACTCCCCCGTCGACGCCTCACCTCGACCTCAGGTGACTCCCTACTCGACCTCCGGCGCCTCTCCACGACCCCCGTCGGCGCCCTCACTCGACCTCCGGCGCCTCTCCACGACCTCCGTCGGCGCCCTCACTCGACCTCTGACGGCTCCGGGTACGACGTCTGCTTTCTGTCAGCGCCGCTTCTCTACCTCAGGCCCCAGGTCTCCAGGCTTCTCGACGTCAGGACTTCAGGAGGACACCGCTGAACAGGTCAGGAGCTTGCTGTTCTTCCTCTTTAAGGCCTGTTCCAAATGTTCAGATCCTTAAGATGGTTCTTCTGGTCTTGGTCCCACACAGGGCTTTAGGCTAGGCTTGGTCAGTAGGGACTAGCATCAAGGGTGGGTTTCTGGACCCCACTCCAAGCAGTGGTTTCCACCCCTGCTGCCTTACTCCGTCCTCCTTCTATCTCTGTCCTCTCTCCTCTCCAGTCAGATGCCAACTGCCACTCTGAGATGGCCTCCCAACATTCTAAACTGCCTCCCACTATCACAGGATTCTAGAATGTTCCAGAAGGTTCTAGTTATGTCACAGGTGACAATGGGTGGCCACCATTTTGTGTCTCAGGCCCTCAGACAGAAGTTCCAGGGGTAGGGAAAATGGCTCCCTGACCCTGCATCAACACTAAAAAGTCTGGTGGTTCCCAAAAAGGAAAAATTATAACAGGGTTTGAGGCAGAAGTGGGACAAAATAAATAATGATGAGGAGGGACCACCCAAAGGGCTGACAGGTCTAACACGCGTCCCCCCCAGCTGAAAGTGGGGAGAGCTACCCAACCCCTTGGGAGTTCTCATCACTAAGGCGGAAATACCTTGAGAGACCGTCTGCATTGGCGTGGTCCACTCCAGGCCGATGTTCCACCTGAAAGTCCATTCCCTGTAGGGAGATAGACCACCTTAGCAACTTGGGATTCTCCCCCTTCATCTGCATCAGCCACCGAAGGGGTCTGTGGTCGGTCTGAACTAGGAAGTGCGAGCCAAACAGGTATGGCCGCAACTTCTTCAGAGCCCATACCACTGCAAAGGCTTCACGCTCTATTGCACTCCACTTCTGTTCCCTGGGAAGTAGTCTCCGGGATAGGAAGACCACAGGTTGATCCAGACCCTCTTCATTGAGTTGCGATAACACTGCCCCAATGCCATGTTCCGATGCATCCGTCTGGACAAGGAACTCCTTGGAAAAGTCTGGGGGCCTTAAGACCGGGGCCTCGCACATGGCTTGCTTCAGTTTCACAAAGGCCTGCTGACAAGCCTCCGTCCAGACTACCCGTCGAGGTTGCTTCTTGGACGTAAGCTCCGTGAGGGGGGCCACAATGGTACCATACTCCTTCACGAAGCGGCGGTAATATCCGGTGAGGCCCAGAAAAGCTCGGACCTCAGTCTGAGTCTTGGGGGGTTCCCAGGCCATGATGGCCTCGATTTTCGCCTGGAGGGGTTGCACCACTCCCCTACCCACCAAGTGTCCAAGGTACACTACCGACCCCTGCCCGATCTGGCATTTACTGGCCTTAATCGTTAACCCAGCTTGCTTCAGGGCCTGGAGAACAGTTTGCAGGTGACGCAAGTGATCCTCCCAGCTGTTACTGAAGACAGCAATGTCGTCCAGATAAGCAGCAGAGAAACTCTCCAATCCAGCGAGGATCTGGTTCACCAGGCGCTGAAACGTGGCAGGTGCGTTCTTGAGCCCAAAGGGCATCACGCAGAACTGGTAGTGGCCCTTGGGCGTGGAGAAGGCTGACTTTTCCTTAGCTCCATCAGTCAGAGAGATCTGCCAGTACCCGGAAGTAAGGTCAAAGGTACTTAGATATTGGGCAGCTCCCAGCCGGTCAATCAGTTCATCCGCCCTTGGAATCGGATGAGCATCAGTCTTGGTTACTGAGTTCAGTCCCCGGTAGTCCACACAGAACCTCAGTTCCGGTTGGGCACCCGGTGGTACAGCTTTTGGTACTAATACCACCGGACTGGACCAGGGGCTGCTGGAAGGTTCAATCACTCCTAGCTCCAGCATCTTAGTGACTTCACTGTGAATGCTGGCCTTCACCTTGTCTGTCATCCGGTAGATCTTTGACTTCACCGGTGGGCTGTCTCCTGTGTCCACGTCATGGACGCACAGGTGAATCCTACCCGGAACAAGGGAGAACAACGAAGAGTACTGCCCCAGGACCTGGCGGCAGTCCTCCCGCTGTTCAGGAGTTAGGGACGGGGAGAGAATCACTCCCTCCACCAACCCATCCTTCTCTTGAGACGCAAATAAGTCGGGGAGAGGCTCGCTTTCCACGTCCTCTGCTCCGTCAGTCACCATCAGCAATATGACTTCGGGCCTCTCATGGTGGGGTTTGAGGCAGTTGGCATGCAGCACCCGTAGGGGCTGGCGAGGGGTCTTCAGATCCACCAAGTAGGTAGCCTTACCCTTCTTCTCCAACACCTCAAAGGGTCCTGACCAGCGATCCTGGAGGGCGCTAAGCTCTCCCGGTTCGATCACCCACACCTTCTGGCCAGGCTCCAACTCCACCGGATGAGCATTGTGGTCATACCACGCCTTCATCACTGCTTGGCTGGCTTCCAAGTTGTCAGAAGCTTGCTTCCACAACTTAGCCATTTGGCTCCGGAAGGCCAGCATGTAGCTCACCACGTCCTGGGGAAGCTTTCTGTGAGTTCTTTCCCATCCGTCTCTCACCAGGCCGAGAGGTCCACGCACAGGGTGCCCATACAAAAGCTCGAAGGGGCTGAAGCGCACTCCCTTCTGTGGCATTTCCCTGTAAGAAAACAATAGACAGGGTAGGAGGACGTCCCATTTCCTCCGCAGGCTTTCAGGCAGACTTCTGATCATGCCTTTCAAGGTTTTATTGAACCTCTCCACCAGACCATTGGTCTGGGGGTGGTAAGGAGTGGTGAACCGGTAGGTCACTCCACACTCCTTCCACATCGCCCGCATATATGCTGACATGAAGTTGGTCCCCCTGTCGGACACAACTTCCTTGGGAAAACCCACTCGGGTAAAGATTCCCATCAGGGCCCTAGCCACAACAGGTGCAGTAATGGTCCTCAGAGGTTTAGCCTCTGGGTACCGTGTGGCATGATCCACCAGAACCAGGATAAACCTGTGACCAGCTGTAGTAGGCGGATCTAACGGACCCACAATGTCGATGCCCACCCTTTCAAACGGGGTGCTAATGACAGGAAGTGGTTCCAGGGGAGCTTTCAGCTTCACCCCTGTTTTCCCACTGGCTTGACAAGACACGCACGTCCAGCAGTAGGTGTCGGACGACACTTTCATTGAGGCCAATAAAAGTGTGGGACAAGCCGGGCAAAGGTCTGGTCTTGCCCCAGGTGTCCTGCCAAGGGGATCTCATGAGCCAATTCCAGGAGAAAGGCTCGATAACGTTGAGGGACAACCAAGGCCCGTGACGATCCATGCATGGGTGCCTTGGGTTCACTGTAGAGGAGGCCATCCTCCCAGTAAATGTTGTAGTTCCCCTCAACGTTCCCTGCTGCCTGGGCTTCGGCCTGTCGCCTCAGTCCCACAAGGGTAGGACACTCCCTCTGGCCCTTGCAGAATTCCTCCCTGGTCGGCCCTCCCTCCACGTGCCACTCAGCCGGGATGGGTAGGTTCTCCAGTTCGGTAACATCCCCCTCCGCGGACTCCTGGTCCACCACCTCTGGTGGCCTATCCGTCACACGGGGCGTGGATGCCGAGGCAGGCTCCTCCTGCCCTCGGTTCTTCTCTTGGTCGGCAGCCAGCTGTGCCTTTGTTCCAGGCTCCCGCCTAAACGAACTCCCTCTCCGGGTAGTCGCAGACCCTGTGCTGACCCAGGCCCAGTCAGGTGTACCCAGCATCTCCGCATGAGTCCGGTATTCCACCTCCTTCCAAGCATTATGCTCCATGTCATTCCCCAGCAGACAATCGACTGGCACGGCAGGGCTTACGGCAATTCGAAGCAACCCTGCAACCCCTTCCCATTCAAATGGAACCTCGGCCACCGGATAGTGGCCCATTCTGCCGTCAGCCATCGCGGCAGGGTGGAGTACATCGGGAATCACCTGCTCTGGAGACACCAGTTGGCTACGTACCATAGTCATACTGGCTCCTGTGTTTCTCAGAGCCTCCCCTCTTTGGCCGTTGATGGTGACCCACTGCCCATACTTTGTGGTATTTGCAGGCACCTGGATCTTAGGAACCATCTCCCGTTCTCCCAGGGACACTAAAGTGACACCCGCCCACTCCCTTCCCTTATCTGAAGGCATCTCCTCCCCAAGCACTACACTAGCTACTCCGGGGGCTTTCCTCCGATGGGAGGGGGTGGTCTTTTCGGGCACTTCACATCTCCCTTATAGTGTCCGACACCACCGCACTCGAAGCAATGGACAACCCTTGGCTGCTGACTCTGGCCAGGATTAGGGTTTCTAGGTGGGTTAGCCCTAGGGGTGAATCCCATTCCCTTCCCTTGGAAACTATTTTGGGGGCCTTTAGAGAACTCCGTTTTCTTTTCCCCTCCCTCTTTCTTCTGGGGTCGCCCTGTCCGGTCTTTTGAGAGTCCCCTCCAGTCCCCCTTGTGGACACCCGGGTACTAGCCCAAATGTCCGCCTCCTCAGCAAGCTTCCGGGGATTGGTCAGCTTGCTATCCACCAGGTGTTGACGCAGTTCAGGGAAACATTTTTCGAGCAGGTGTTCCTTCAACATCAAATCAAACAACCCCTCGTAGTCCCTCACCTCGCTGCCCTGTATCTAACCCTCTAATGCCTTCCTTGCATAGTCCAGGAAATCCACCCAATTCTGTGTGCCCAGTTTGTGGCTACCCCGGAACTTCTGTCTGTACTTCTTGGGTGTTAGTCCAAACTTCCTCACGAGCGCCACTTTCATGGTGGGGTAGTGGGTCTGCTCATCCTGCTCCAGGGCCAATAATGTATCCCTGCCAGCTGGAGGCATGTATTTATACAATCCCCCTCCCCAATATTTCTCTGGAACCCCATGGGCTCTTAAAGAGACCTCATAGGCCGCTAGTTACTTGGCAATGTCATCTCCCGCACTATAGCTGGCTACTATGTCTTTTGGCAGATAGGGTTTGGGTTCCCTGGTGATTTCTCTCTCTTCGCTGCCACCATTAGGAACAGTGTGTGCCCCGACCCGTAGGATCTGGAGATCTATCTCCCTGAGCCTCAACTCGTGAGCCATCCTCCGTTCCTCCTTTTCTTTCTCCAGCTTCGCCAACTCCCATGTGAGCTGTCTTTTCTCCCTCCGGTCAGTTAATTCTGCTTCTGATAAGCCGCCACTAGAGACACTGCTGCCCTTCCTTGAAAGTGTTCTGGGCCCCGCTAATAGGTTCCCCACCTCAGGTTGGTACAAACCAGCCCCCTCGCTGACAGTCTCTCCATCCCTGTCCTCCTTCTCAACCTTACTTTCTCGTCGTGCCTCCCCCCAAGCCCTCAAGCTGGTCTGGAGCTCACCCTTCTTTGCACCTTGGGGACAAAACACCCCCTCTCGCTGACAAAACTCTCTGAGTTGGGCCACAGTGTAAGTTTCCACATCCTCCAATACAAACTCCATTTTGCCCACTCAGGATAGAAGACAGTTGCTTACAGAAGCTATGCAGGGGGGTACCTTTTGTAATACCTCCTCCCACCACCAGAAGTAAATTTGGAAAAAACAAAACTCAAAATTAGGAAGTCCGCTTGGAGAAAACTCCCGGTGTGGGGCTATGGACTACCCAAAGTTATTGTCGAGTAGACGCAAGCACAGCTCTATCCCACCACTGAACACCAATTTTATGTTGGAAACCGGGCAACCGGGTTAGCAGTCACCAGGTTCCCAGCACAGTGGTAGCTTGGCTCGAGCGTTTGGGGGTGAGGCACCATGTTAAGCGTACGTCACACCCTCACAATAACCATGCGTTCATCCGTTCCAAAAACGACACTACACCGTAAAAATTATGGAAGACAAGATGAAAATATATATGTCTTTATCTTATTTTCTCTTAGTTGCAGGTTTCACATCATAAATACAATACAATAGGATTTTCCTTCAAAAGAGCAGGTCAAATAAACAATGCTACTTCGGAATTTCAACAAATAGGTTCAGGTCATCATTAGACAAAGAATAAATAGTTGGGCAATAAATATAGACGGCAAATAAATACAGTCAGGCAATAAATACAGTGCAAGAATAAATTAGTGGAAGACAATAAATAAAGCACCTTCAATAAATAAGGTAAAGCAATCAATGACAGTTACAGATCAGATCACTTTCATGAGGTAACTTGGTCTTACTTTGCCCATACACAGCTTGTGGACATTTGGGTGGCATGGGGGTGTCCCACCTAGATTGGTCAAGGCTGGGGCTTAAGCTGAGGCAGAATGAGGATAACCTAATGATCTGGCCCTCCAAACTACACAGCCCCTCACAGATGTCACTGCACCAGTCTCAGTTCACCCCTGGCACTCCCAGGCTGGTCCTAACACCCCTCTAACCCCTAGGATGGTCTTTAGGGCTCCACGGGGCCTTAGATGCCCCCTCTACCACTTACTGTCCCTTCCACGACGATCGGCTCCGCTCGGCGCTGTGTCGACGCCGTGAGGCGGCTCCGGATCGCTGGGCGGGCCTCGACTCGATGTCGCTGGGCGGTCTCGACTCGATGTCGCGGGCGGCCTCGACTCGATGTCGCGGGGCGGCCTCGACTCGATGTCGCTGGGCGGTCTCGACTCGATGTCGCCTTCCGGCGTCGCAGGGACACGGTCTCCCCGCTTCCGGGTGTCTCCGGAGTGCGATCTCCACTCCCGACCTCCGGCGCGCTTCACCTCAGTTTCCGGCGACTCCGGTGGGCGGACTTCACTCCCCCATCGACGCCTCACCTCGACCTCAGGTGACTCCCTACTCGACCTCCGGCGCCTCTCCACAACCTCCGTCGGCGCCCTCACTCGACCTCCGGCGCCTCTCCACGACCTCCGTCGGCGCCCTCACTCGACCTCTGACGGCTCCGGGTACGACGTCTGCTTTCTGTCAGCGCCGCTTCTCTACCTCAGGCCCCAGGTCTCCAGGCTTCTCGACGTCAGGACTTCAGGAGGACACCGCTGAACAGGTCAGGAGCTTGCTGTTCTTCCTCTTTAAGGCCTGTTCCAAATGTTCAGATCCTTAAGATGGTTCTTCTGGTCTTGGTCCCACACAGGGCTTTAGGCTGGGCTTGGTCAGTAGGGACTAGCATCAAGGGTGGGTTTCTGGACCCCACTCCAAGCACTGGTTTCCACCCCTGCTGCCTTACTCCGTCCTCCTTCTATCTCTGTCCTCTCTCCTCTCCAGTCAGATGCCAACTGCCACTCTGAGATGGCCTCCCAACATTCTAAACTGCCTCCCACTATCACAGGATTCTAGAATGTTCCAGAAGGTTCTAGTTATGTCACAGGTGACAATGGGTGGCCACCATTTTGTGTCTCAGGCCCTCAGACAGAAGTTCCAGGGGTAGGGAAAATGGCTCCCTGACCCTGCATCAACACTAAAAAGTCTGGTGGTTCCCAAAAAGGAAAAATTATAACAGGGTTTGAGGCAGAAGTGGGACAAAATAAATAATGATGAGGAGGGACCACCCAAAGGGCTGACAGGTCTAACAACTGTTTAATATTATAATAAAGTAATTTCCCTAAGTCAGCGTGGGTGTCTGATTCATGATCCTGGCTTGGGGCCAAAACTCTCTGATCATCCTCACTCTCTATCTTCACCACAACAAAGCTACATTTCTCCTTTAATGCAGATGTTAAATGGCTGGCCGTGGCAGGACCTGACATCCCACTGGATGGAGGAAACAAAGGGTTAGCAGGGGAAACACCTATCACAGATGAACTGGGAGATGGAACAGCAGTGGGTGAAGTGTGTTGGTGAGGCAGATGTGATGTAAGACCAGCTATCAAAGAGGCTATGAGGCCACGTAAATTTTAGAGCTGTGTAGTGAGTGTCTCTCAGAATATCTGGATCTCTCCTACTAAATCCCAGATAAACATAGAGATTGCTCCCTGGATTTCTCCAATTTGCCTCAAGATCTCATTGAAGGCAACTAAGGATATTATTCAGTTGGAATAAAGTCAGCTTCACAAGAGGGCTGTGAGGTGTCTGTGGGGAAGTGTACCTAAAGAGTTGGTGTTCCTCTCGGAAAAGGAATATGAAAAAAGAGACACTTTGAATTCATATGGTAACTACAGCATATCAACATAAATTACATGGCATATTTTAGCCCTAAATTCAAGAGCTGATATTGTGCATTCTTAATCATGTAGATATTCAAAGCTTTGGTATAAATATTGGTGCCTTACTCAATAGTTACACATGATATGGTATATATATATATATATACCATTTTAGAAATAGTCAGTCAAAGGAGGAGAAATGGTTGTGCTAGAAGCTTATTTATTTGACTAATTCTGTGCTTAAAGTTAAAAAAAGAAGTTTTGTTACATCTTCCAAACATTGGCTGACTGCGATTAGAGTGTTTTTCTCAGGCAATAAAGTATGCTAAAGGATTCTGTTTTATTGTTGATCTGAGTGTAACATATTTGCGAAACTATTAATTCATTGTGTGAATTATGGATGTAATGGCGAGAAAATATCAGGTAGCTTGAAAGTAGGGTAGAGGTCAAGAATGCCAGCATCAGGTAAACTTAGTTTGACAAAATGAAAATATAAAAGTTTGCAAATGAGGAAGGCATGTTTTAAGTGTTTTCGCCACCAACTTTTTAACTATAGAAGCATTTTCATAATGTCAATATTTGATGATTACTCAATCCAAAGAAAACTACAACTATACATGCATGTTACTTATTTTAAAAGTACAAACTTTTCATAACACAAATAACACAGGTTAAATGCAAATGACAGAATCTCCTTCCACGTACCCAAGAGGAACCTCCGATCCGCTGACCTCGCCCTCGCCAAACCTCCTCGCATCCAAAGAGCTATAACAGGTGAAAGAGCCTTCTCCTACATCGTGGCCAAGACCTGAAACAAGCAGCCAATCAACATCAGACGCGCCCTCACCCTGCACATCTTCCGAAAGACCCTCAAAACCTGTCTCTTTGACTGACCAGAGTTGCTCCCCCAAGGATTGAGACCCTCATGGGTGAGTAGCATACTTAAAAATTCCCTGATTGATTGATTGATTGATTGATTGATTGATTGAATCTAGATGGTTAGAAGAAAGGTCAAACCGAATACATGACAGAATATCACTGTTAAAACCCATGTGCACATAAGTGAATATTTAAATAATACACTTAGCGTCTGTGTGCTGCTCAGGATCTTGGAGTGTCAGTCAGACTGCCCACAGGATGCTCCTATACAGTGGTATTATGTTTAGGTGCCAAGAATGTAACTGGGAGGACAAGCCCATAATGTCCTGGACCTTGATTCATACACAGTGCCGAAGGCCTTCCTGATGCTTGTGACATGGCTCAGAATGATGACAAAAGGGTCGACTTCATCTTCCTGTATGGAATATCCTGTTTGCTGTGGTAGGTGGAGGACTCAATCCTGACTCCGGAGACTCCGCCCGCATGCAGGGAAGAGACCCTGTATGCAGGGGGGAACACTCTACATGTGGAGTAGATACCTCTGTATGCTGGAGGGACACATATGCATGTAGCTAAAACACTAACCAATTAATTAAAACAAAAATATTAATATGCATTGCTTGTGTACCTAATGTATGAGTGTTAAGTAATATTTGTATTGTGTTGGTCATAAAGCATGCGTGTACCATGTAAGATTTTGCACTTAGGAGTTGTTAATGGTAAATGTTCGAATTTTTGGGAGAAATGTGTGGCAAATTATTTTTAACCAGAGCATTGCATGTTAGTGGATGGTTTTATATGAAATAAACAGATTTAACTTAGGATGGTATATATGGCCAGTGTGGTAGTAGTCCATCATTTGTCACTGACAAGCGGCTGTCTAACCACGTAAATGCAGCAACCAAACCAGCGGCTGAAGAAAAATATGAGTTAACTAGCTGATCCTGCACCCGAAAACCCTGTCCTCTAGTTTTTTCCCCACCCAAGGTACCGGAATGTGGGATAGAGGATCAAAATCTATATCTAAGCCCTAATGCATGGCGATGTTGTGTAACACGCAACAGGCAACAATGATCTTGCACACAACTTGAGGGGAGTAATTCAGCACCTCTCTTGTACAACTAAGGCAACTTATGTGTGCGATTTTCTACCTCTGTTAAGGTAGTGTGGTTGGTGTGGTTGGACATCTGTGGGGTGTGAGGAGATGGAGAGAGAGAGAGCATACTCAACATCACTTGCAACGAAGACGTGAAGGTTTTACAGAGGGGTCTCTAGTCTGCATTTCATACATCACTCCCACAAAAATGCAGTGTATGCAACTACGTGTGTTTATTGGACTGTAGTGATTATTGAGTGTGTTAGAGATGAGGACCACATGGACCCAGTATGAGATGTTACTCACCAATGATCCATACACAACCAAAATCCCCAGCAACATGCGTGAGGTGACTACCGGGAGATGTATCTATCATGTGTGTTTGCAGGAAAGGTATCATACACATCAGTAAAGCAGACCCTTCCATCGCAAGCAACTTGCACATTGGTGGAGCACCAGTGGTGTCTGTTGTGGGAAAGGTGTGCTGATGTAGCAGAAGTGCTACATAGGTGCAGTCTCCTATCACATGAGGAATATAGCCAAAGGCATAGAATTTCCTTGCCACCCTTTGCCTTTCTGGCAGTGACCGTGGTATGGTAGTAAACTGGTGCACTCTACTATTTATGCATCGAGCACTGACTTGCCTTTGAGATGTCAATTTTGTTTGCAGAATGACTCTCTGGAAAGCTCTCCTGGCCATTCAATGGAGTGCAACCAGTATTTTAAGATAGCCAGGCATAACCTTATCTTGAGCAGTAAGTGAATGAGACTCCTGCTCCCAGTCTGTAACGATGTCAACAAACAAACCAGGTGAAAAGCGGTATCTGTTACTGACAATGCCCCTGGACATCCCTGGGATGTTGATCCTTTGCCTATCAACCTTTTCTCGCCTCTTCCTCTATTGACACTCAAAATGAGGACAACCCAACAAACCAGTTCACAGGCATAGTGAAGGCAGTAAACCTTGTTTTGTGTGTGAGTCTGTTTCTTATATGGTCAGCCTTACTGTATTTGGCTGGTGTTGAAATGTTTCAGCTGGAAAAGGGTAGTGGGGCATTTGATTTTAAGGGAAAAACGAAAAATATAATTGCTCCCACATTCAATCAAATTTTCCTTTCAATAAAAAAAGAATTTAAAATAATTTGGTTTATTAAAAACGCTACCAGTATTGCGCACAGGGTTTCATACAAAGCTTCTGTAATTGGATCTTCAGAAAGACAAAAAAAACTTTGATTTGCAATATATTTTTCAAGTTATTTGTTGGATCCATTATTTTCTATGGGAGTGTGTTGCAGTACCAGTGGATGATCATGTGTATTTCTGGTCTTACTTCAGGCGGAGCTGGGGTAAATTTACTACTATTTTGAATCCGCTTTGGCTGTAGTAACTTAAGAAGTGCATTTTGTGCATTGTGATTGCCTTACTCTTTAGTGGGTGTTATTTGTCCTTCATTAAATCTTAAGGAAGCACCCAGTCTCTCCTGACCAATTACAACGCTGCAATGCAGCATTGTGATTGGCCTGAGCACCGTGGTCCGACGCTCAGACAATGAATGGGGGCTTGGGCATGTTCTCCATGCAGGCTGTAATGCAGCCTGCATGGAGAACATGAAAAGAGCGCATGAATGTTTGGCCAGCCCGAGAAGGCCAGCCAAGCATTCATGCGCACTTGGAGTGAGCAAACCACCCCTCACCTGCTCTGAGAGCAGAGCAGCATCGCCCGCCCCGGTTGCAAAGCAGCAGGAACAAATAGGATGGTAATATTATTATCATTTTATTTTACCTTTAGTTACAGTGCTTAAAAGCAGTGGGGCGACACTCCTCCGCCTTAACGGAGGAATGCTACTGTTTGTGAACAGCATTTTTAAGTATGGGAGTAGTACTATAGAGGTACTACTAAACATACTACAAAATGCAGTTTTAGAAGACACCCCTAACTGTGCAAGAAATGCGACTCTTATAAAATTACCTGTGGTTCTGCTGAAAAGGTCTCAATGTTTTTCGTGCACCACAAGAATGTGGATATACTCTCCACAATTTTTTTAAAAAAAGGAGCTCCTCCTGCTTCAAAATCACACCGTCTCTGCATTTCAGAAGGTCCCAATTGCCTTCATGTTTTTTGAGAAGCCATTTATCAGGACTAGCATTTTTCGATCTTGGGTTTCCCTTTAACAGTTTTATTAATTCTGCATGTGAAGTGAACCATTTGGATTAACAAACCTGATAAAATATGTTGTTAAAGGCAACCCAGGACTGGAACCTTGTGTCTCGGAGGACATTCAGTTTTAAGATAACCTTAGAACTTTGACAGCTTTTTTTTTTAGGCGTGGCTGATGTTTTTGCTTTCCTGACAGGGTAAATTCAAGGACGGAGTGACAAAGTCACTCACCCTGCCCTATTTCTCCATTTAAATGTCTTGCTTTGCAACTGGCAGTAGGTAATCTCAAAACACCCAAAGCATTCCTCTGTGAATTCTGTGTTCCTCCCTGCCCCCCGGCATTTCGCATGAAATGGAAACCAAGAAATATACACATGTTTGCCTTCTCTCTGTCCATGGTTCAAACAGTCCGGTCAGTCAGGTTTTTTCACTTATAAAAAACGTTCTCTCTAATCCCCAAGACAGCTTTATAAATCTCATTCAAATAATGAAATGTAGTATAGTTCATTGAAGCCCCATGAAAAGAAAATTCACCATGGTACGGTCGGTCGCCCTGGACGTGGGTGTAGCTACTCACAGATTAAAATGTCACGCTGAAAACTAAACAAAAGTAACAATTAAAATAAACAAGTGACTTGATGCTTAGGCAAACTGTTTAGGGGCATATCATCAAGGCCAGGCGATAATTATCGCTCAGCGCTCTTAGCGCGAGGATAATTATCGCTGGCCAACGCTGAATTTAATCACGGAGATAGCGTGCTATCAGCAACGCTTATCTACAAAGCAATAAAATTCAACGCGCAAGCTGCCAACTTTGCGATTATCGCTGGAAATCCAGCGATAGTCGCACAACGTTTGGCGAAAGATTGCTGATAGGGCAAGGCAGACATAGCCATGATATCCACCTTCCATAGGATATCATGACTACGTCAGTTGAAAAGCAGGCGTAAGGAAAGTAGCGATAACCGAGGTTATCGCTACTTTTCTTGTCGCTCTGCAGGTTAGCGTGTGGCTACATAATAGGAGAAATGTCGCTTAGCGACATTTCTCCCGTTATCTTGGGGTGGAACGCCCACTTTGCATCTCATTAGAGATGTGAAGATGGGCGTTGGGGGAAAGGGCGAAAAGGCAAGGATTCACGTGATAGCGTGACCTTGCTGGTAAGGCGATAGAATTATCGCCGCTTTCCGTCCGAAAACAGACGCTAAAGCGGCGATAATTTTATCGCCTGGCCTTGATGATATGCCCCTTGGTTCTAATCGAGCAATGTGGACAGTCGTGTCGAAAGTTATTTCAGAACTGCAAAATATAATTTTGGCAAGCAAAGGAAAAAACAGACCGTATATTTTTGAGAGATCGCTTACGGATCGGCAAAGGGACCGTCTATAAACAGCACTCCTTTCTGACTGCGTCAACAAGTGGACTGCCCCTCCTATTTGTTTTGTTTGATGTTAACAGCAACAACTCGCATTGTGACAACAAATGTTACATCAGTAGCTGGAAGGGGGGGGGGGAGTCTTCGTGAGGCAATGAGGCATCAAAAAGGGATGGTAGGGTTATACATTCATTATTTCTGTCCTCGTAGGGGAGGGCACTACTCATGACAAATTATTCTGAAAGGCTAGACTTCAAGCGTATTCAACAAGGGCATTAGGGCACATCCATAACAACACTCAACTGGACAATACATCTCATACTACTAAGATGAAACCATAAAAAACAATCGCAGCCATCCAAACACTGAAGGTTTCAGCCCATTTGAAATATAAACAACCAAGCTTGAACGGCACATTTATCAAGCATAGTTCAAGTACTTTATTATTCTTTCTTTTGGTTAAAAATATTCTGCCAACATAATTTTAGTGAAATATTTGCTTCTTCAGTGTCTCACTTTTGTATCAGTAACAATTTTCATTAACACAATGGTAGGCCCGTACATCTTCTGGAGTTTTAAGAAAATGTTTATAGTTTGGGTGCAGATTCGTTCAAAAAAGTTCCTTTTATGACAGTGCCTCTTGCTATGTTGGTTTGTTATCTGCATTGTAATTTAACTTATAAATGAATATAATATTGACAGTTACTCCATCCAATAATAGCTTAAATTATACATAATATAATTCATTTGACATTTGATGTGAGCAAATTCAGAGTGTTGCTGGTGTTCTAGGGTGCTGTATACTGGAGCTGTTTTCCACCTAAACTTGGGAACTATCCAGAGTTATCTGCTTCTTTTTTGCATAATTTATGCGGCACTCTATACTTGAAAGTGTACTGTTTTGATAATATACTACATATTTTACACAAAGTTTCTTTCATCCTATGCCCACAGAAAATAAACGAAAGGAGAAATGGGAATTGAATGGCCCGCATTATCTATCTTGTGAACGTTCCAACTCCGTTTCCTTTATGCGGTGGTTTGGGTGTTTATACAAATGCACCTTCCCTTAGTGTTTTGTAATCTCAGTGCCATTCTGAGGCGTACCTAAGTCTCTGGAGGCATATCTATCTAGGTCTGTGAAATGCCAGAACTCATTGTCACCAAATACGTCCTGAGTGGGCCCCATATGTCATTGGGCCTAATGGTGGGGACTGCAGGGTTACATGTTTCCATTGCGTGTATATCCATTAACCAGTCTTCCTTTTTGGGAACAATGCACCTACACCAATTCATTGCAGTTCTGCATTTAGCCAAGGGCAGTCCCAATGCATTAATCAACCTAGTCGTATATGGGATCAGATTAACATAGTTAAGCAAAGCCATTATTGTCTGCAGCCTCCATTCAGGCTCGAGATCATGCTTGTAATCTCGCATCAGTAGCCAGAAATTGAGGCAGGACCAGTCCCAGTGGATAAACCCTGCATGTGCTGCCTGACATCGCGGACAATGGTAAATCCTAGCTGGGTTTACCTAATACTGTTTTTTGGGAGTGAAATACGCTTGGTGCAAAGACTTAAAATGAAGCAATTTATGAGTATAGTTCATAGATACCATTATACAGCATTATGCCCATTTTGTATTCTTCAGCTTCACCCTAAAATCTATTTTCCAGGACTATTCACTGCATATAAATCCACCTGTTCTGAGAGCAGAATTCATAGGGGCAGATTTATGTTTCCTGGCGCATCCCTGCAAATCAGCAAGGATGCGCCAGGAATGATGCGTCACGCAAGTTCACCCTTGCGCCACGCATGATGCGCCGCATTTACAATGCGGCGCATCATGGCGCAGGAATAAACAGATGCGTCACGCATCCGATGGCGTAAGGTTGGCGCAGTGCTTCAGTTGCGTCGCAAGCGCGACGCAACTCCAGCACTGTTCCAACCTACCCTATCCCTAACATGGTGCGTCAAGCCTTACGCCTGCTTCAAGCAGGCGCAGGGTTTTAGCGCATCAGCGTTGGGAAAGTGACTCAGTCAAATCTTATAGATTTGGCTGAGTCACTTTTCAGGGGCGTTCCTGCAACGGAACGCCCCCCCCTCTGTCGACACGCCCACGTGAAACCTGACGCAGGTTTTACGTGGCGCAGGGCTTTACATCGTGACGCATCTCCATAGATGCGTCACGATGTAAATATGGCGCAACGTGGCGCAGGGTTTACACCGCCGCTGCGTCACAAAAGTGACGCAACGGCGGCGTAAAAGTGGCGCATCTCCAATATAGATCTGCCCCATAGTGTATAGTTTAGATACCCATTTTGTGGAAAATTGGGATTTAATTATCTGCACTAATGGCCCAGTGGCTCTTCAGGGAACCTGGGATCCTCTACCGAACAGTATTTCTTAACCTAAAAAAGGTAAGCACATCCAGAGGGGTGAGTTTGCTTCTGGTCTTGTATTGATCTAGTGTAAGGAATTTTCCTTCAATGTAGAGATGGCCTATTTTAGTCAGACCGGTCTTGGACAGAGTCTGTATCACCATTTACTCTTTGGTGAGTGGAAGGAGTGGATTTTGGACTGAAGGTATAGCTGGTGAGTATAAAAAGGGCACTTCAGACATCAGGCTTACTGTCGTCCACGCCCAGCAAGTGACTGCTACAGTGACTATCTATCCCCAATGTCTGGGAAATCCACATGGCAGCAGGGACCCTAAGGAGGTGCTACCTGTATGCTCTTTCTATGGTGTGAGGTAAGCGAACCGAATATCTTGGTGGGACTAATGTCTGGTGAAATGGCACTTTGCCACTAAGTCATACATTTACAGATTTGGGACTTCAAGCCCACCTATCTCATGATGGAGTGCCATAACATCCCAGCTGATCCATGGCTGTCGATCTATGGAAGTGTAGTCAGCAATGTTCTGAGGGTCAGAAAAAATGCTCTTATTTAAAGGGAGTGGTATATTCATAAACAGATGTAAAAATGTAGGAAACACTGCCATCTTTTGTAAGTGCTACTCATCCAGCCAGAGATAGAGGTAACTTAATCCATAACTTAATCTGGCGGTTTGGTTTATCCACCACTGGGCCATAATTTAGTCTAACTACAATTTCTGTGTCTCTATGCAGTACTACCCCGAGGCATTTCAACAAATCTTCTATCCATATAATCGGTTATTACAATGGCAATTTTAAATGTGAAATTCATGACGGCAAATTGCTTGGTTTTATCCCAACTGATGGATATGTCAGGAAATCGGCCAAATCTCACTATTTCTCTTATCAGGGGGAGAGGTTATCATCTGATTTAAAGACAAGCAGCATAATGTAACCTGCATATGTCAATAGAAGTTGGCTCCCCAAGTGAAAATGGTGGCCTTTATGTAAGTGACTTTCCAGCAGATGTCGGGCCATGGAATCCATAGCCAGTACAAATGGCAAAGGTCCTGCCAGTGCCTCTGACCACTGGTAATATATCTGATATTAAACTATTTGCGCAAGTGCTAGCCACTGATTTGGAGTACTGCAGTGATATCTGCTGTAGAATATATCCCTTCACGTCAGATTTTCTGAGCATGGGAAGCGAGAAGGACCACTCCAAGAAGCCAAAAGACTTTTCAGTGTCGAACAGGATGACTGCCTCCTCTAACTAATGGTTTGGATGATGTAAAACTGGGACAAAAAGCAATTGGATGGGTCTAACCATATACTCCATCAGCAAGCATAGACGATTTACAATCACTTTAGCTAGGATCTTATGTCCAGTAATGACAGTGGGTCATATGACACACATTTACCACAGTCCGTATCTGTATTCGGAAACACTAATTAAAGTAATTAAAGCCTATTGCAGTGAGGGGGGAAATTTACCATCCTTCAGACGTTTGTTATAGACTTCGAGCAGATGGGGGGCTAACATATCTTTATATGCCTTATAAAACTCCGCTGTTATCTCTTCAACAGACGTTCACTTAAAACATGTCTATGGCATTTCTCCAGCCATACCAGAGCTATTTTATGTATATATTTCTCAGTGTTGTCCAAAATCTCAACTATTGACGATGTATAGTCACTCATAGTCCTGAACAAAGTCTCTAATAATTTCCTCACCGTTTTCTCCCTCAATTTGTAATATGTGGGTACAGTGTCTTTCTCTCCTTAGCAACCATGCCAGTGTTTCTTGGGTCGCCTGCCTTCACCTTGCAGCCTATCCAGCATGCATTTCCCCAGAAATGCCTCCTCCATGTCGGCCTGCATGTGGTGTTCTTTTAATAAGCTATTAACTTTCTCTGAAGTATACACTCTGAGTCATCTCTGTGGCTCTTCCTTCCAATATCTTAATTTCACGTTCTGTGTACGCCACCTGTGTACTTATAGCTTTGAGAATTTCTGCATGTTTAGCAATTGGTATGCCTCTTACCTAGACCTTGAAGGTGCTCCATAGATCTGCATACTTGGCTACTGAGCCCATATTCTTCTGAAAAAAAGTTTGTGATTGCAGTGTGCAGTGCTTCAAGGAACTCTTAAAAGAGACTACGTAAGAAATGTTGAGCCCAGGCAGCGCAGCCTGGATCAGCGCACAGAGGGTCCAAGGTAGGCCTGGGCGGTAAATTTTGTTCCGCTCGCGGAATTTGCGATATTTTGACATTTCCGCGTTCCGTGTAGAGTGCGAAAATGTCAAAACTTTCGCTACCTGCCGCGAAACAAAAGTATTTTTCTTGTTCGCGCTTTAAAAATGCATTCTTGCGCGCGCGGTCGCCACTTACCGGGACCTTGCGTTCGCCGACGAGTTTTACTATCCGTTCGCGCGCGCCACAAGATGTTGGATTGTTGGTAGCCGGTCGCGCTATCCCGCGAGAGTTTGCGATTGCGAACACGTCATTGCGATCGCGAACAGGAAATAAGCATCGCGAGCAAGATGGCCGCGCCCATTAGCAACCGCATGGGCAAGTTGGAGATATATTTCCCAGCGAGCACTCAAAAACACATCGCGAACGGGCGAGAAAAGCAATCTCCGCATCTTCGCGAAAGTTTCGCATGCTCGCGGAGATTTTGCACAATTTCGCGATAATTTGCGAAAGTCAATTTCGCAAATTGTGCCCACCCTCAGTCCAAGGAGGGAATGCAGCATCCAGGACCCAAGGCACTGCATCTTGTACTATCAGGAAATAATCTATGTGTGGCAGTGTATCTTGTGCAGAGGAGTATTCACTTACATCTCGATAATATATGTTGACCACATCTCCTGGCAGAGCTTGTGGAATGTCTGAGGTCTAAATCGATCTCCTGAAGCACGGTGACCTATACACTGTGTCTATCTAAATAAGCCAGTAGTTTTCTCTCTCTATGAGGGTTATTTATGCCTCTAATGTTTCAGGACAGCAAAGTTAGTGCGCTTTTAGGAAGGGTCACGTAGTCGGGTATTTAATGTTTAATTTTTGCCTTTGTATTCTTGGGTTTTGTTGTCAGCTGTATGCTCCAGAGTAAACAACAATATATGAATCGGGGGGGCATGGTCTGGCCACGAGCAAGAATGACTGCTTGACTCCAGAGCTCCGATGAGAGAAGGGCCCCGGACAGCCACTGCGAAAGTGGCATCTGGGGCATGGCGGGTGCTTGCTAGCCTGTCCCCCACCTTGCCCACAACGCCTGATGGCCAGCTACGGCTTCCTGGCAGTTGATGCCGCCACCAGCCCATCCTGTTCCTGCCAGCTCCGTGCGACGAGCCTAGAGGCGGGAGTGAAGACTCAGCCTCCAGCACCGCAGTCTTGCTCCTCCTCCTGGAGTGGCTCTCTCTCCCCTACCGGAGGCCCGACCCACACTTGAGGAGGCCTGTTGGGACTTGAGCCTGCCGCACTGCTTCGGCCCGCGGCAGGGCCGACTTTAGCTGTGGTGGCGCCGGGGAACAACCTTTACAACGCAACTTTTACAACGCACTACCTTTACAACGCATTTTTTACAACGCATAATCCATTACAACGCATGACATTACAACGCATGACACTACAACGCATTTTTAAAAACTACCTTTACAACGCATTCCATTACAACGCATACTACCATTACAACGCATACCATTACAACGCATAATATTACACTACACTATCCAACACTTACCCTACTGTTGCACCCCCTGGAGTTAGAATAGTAATTTTTACCCCTATACTATCCAACACTTACCCTACTGATGCACCCCCTGGAGTTAGAATAGTAATTTTTACCCCTATACTATCCAACACTTACCCTACTGTTGCACCCCCTGGAGTTAGAATAGTAATTTTTACCCCTATACTATCCAACACTTACCCTACTGTTGCACCCCCTGGAGTTAGAATAGTAATTTTTACCCCTATACTATCCAACACTTACCCTACTGTTGCACCCCCTGGAGTTAGAATAGTAATTTTTACCCCTATTCTATCCAACACTTACCCTACTGTTGCACCCCCTGGAGTTAGAATAGTAATTTTTACCCCTATACTATCCAACACTTACCCTACTGTTGCACCCCCTGGAGTTAGAATAGTAATTTTTACCCCTATACTATCCAACACTTACCCTACTGTTGCACCCCCTGGAGTTAGAATAGTAATTTTTACCCCTATACTATCCAACACTTACCCTACTGTTGCACCCCCTGGAGTTAGAATAGTAATTTTTACCCCTATACTATCCAACACTTACCCTACTGTTGCACCCCCTGGAGTTAGAATAGTAATTTTTACCCCTATACTATCCAACACTTACCCCACTGTTGCACCCCCTGGAGTTAGAATAGTAATTTTTACCCCTATACTATCCAACACTTACCCTACTGTTGCACCCCCTGGAGTTAGAAAAGTAACTTTTACCCCTATACTATCTAATACTTACCTTAAATGCAATTTAATATTATGCGTTGTAATGGTATGCGTTGTAAAGGTAGTATGCGTTGTAATGGAAATGCGTTGTAAAGGTAGTTTTTAAAAATGCGTTGTAGTGTCATGCGTTGTAATGTCATGCGTTGTAATGGATTATGCGTTGTAAAAAATGCGTTGTAAGTGCATGCGTTGTAAAAGTGTGCGTTGTAACGTCATACATCCGGTGGCGCCTGGTGCAACAATCACTTTTGGCGCCCCCAAGCCCCATGACCGCCTCCTCAAATTCTCTCACTACCACCAGGCAAAAGTGCCCCTCATTTCTCCAATCACAAGTTATTACGAAACATAGCGTCACCCTGAGGTCAGCACCCTCCCCCGCAGGTCAGTGCCCTGTGCAGCTGCACCGGTCGCACAGCCCTGAAGCCTGCCCTGGCCCGAGGGGCCACGACACACCCCGTCCTCCACCGCTGCTGTCAGCAGTGACAACGGCGGCTCTGCTTCATTTGCAGCTGCGGAGCACACCAGGGGAAGCCCACCGGGCCCAGAACCAGCTGCATCACCGCTGCCTACAGGCCCACGCCACCCTGGTCCTGCACCGCTGTGGTCAGTGGTGGTGACGTTGCAGCAAGGCAGGGTCCTAACAATTAGCCCCTGCCCCACTCACTACTATTTCCCCTGAACCTGCTGGCATATCCGTGTGTAGGGGCCCTCTATATTTTGACTTTGTTTGCTGAGGGACCTTGGGGCTGAAGAGAATACTGGGCCCACAACGTTGCGGCCCGTTTTGTGCTAGTCGCCCCGGTTCTGCACCGCCGTGGACGACAGTGGCGACGTTTGCGGCAAGGCGGTGGCCTAACAATCAGCCCCCCGCCCCACCCACTACAACTCACACTGGGCCCGACCAGTGAGGGGCTGCCAAACCTATGGGCTTAAAAGGAGTCTGGGCCTGTGTTGCGGCCCCTCTGGTGCGAATTGCCTTTGCCGGGTACTTGCCACACCAATGGCCATCAGGGCTCACACGGCCCCTGCGCCTGCCAGCCACACCATCCCCCTATAGGGGCCTGTCAGGCCTACAAGCAACTAAGTAGCCCAGGACCGCAGGGCTGCAGCAACCCTGGCCTGTGCCACCTGCACCTGTGACATTACCCAGTGCCCACTGTAGTCCCTGCCACCCTGTTTCATGTGATCTGCCTCACGGTCTTCTTTTTCTGAGCCCTGCTTCTCCTCGGAGTTTATGCTGTCTCCCTCTCTGGAATTCCCCGTGGGGTAGTCATAACCTCCTAGCGACCTGAGACTCGCACGTACCTGACCCGCTTCAGTCAGCAGGCCATCGTGCACTGCTCTCCGTTCATCCAGCACACATGGACCAACTAGTGCTTCCGGCCTACCGCCTAGTAACAGGCAACGAGAAATAACAGCCACCACTCTGACTCTTAACCTCTTGCCTCTGCTAGACCTGACCTACGGGTGCACTGGGTGATCCAGAGTGGCTGTGAATGAATGACTCCTGGCAAGACCACGGGCAAACCTGCACAACAACTCCTCTTGACTGAAGCTCTTAACCAGTCTTGCACCATGGCCACACCTCCTGATACTGTCCTGTCCCAGGCTCCAGTGACCACGGCTAAGCCTGGGTGGAGTTCGTGGAGTTCCGCTAGGCGGAACTCTGTGAAGTGCAAAAAAAATTTCAGCCGTGATACTCGGAGCTCAGCAAGGGGCAGAGTGCATTAGATAAATGCAGTTCACGATGATTTTCAGCACCAGGAGTTTATCCGCACTGTGCAATCATCGTGAATGGACACCATGCACAGTGCAAGCAGGCGCGGCTTCCTTTCTGCCGCTCGAGCAGATTTTTTCTCGAGCGTGAGCGTTCTCAACGCAATTGGATGTTTTCTCAATGCAAGAGATCACGATCATAAACGACCACTTGCAATGAGAAATGCAACCACCCGCATTGAGAAACTTGACATTGGCGATCGCGAACGAGGAAAATTCTCGCCGGAAGGTGGATTTTCCTCGCTCGCCAACTTGACGTTAATTAATGCGAGCGAGGTAAAAAAACTCTGAGTTTTTTGGAACTCTACGAGCTCTGCATAACGCAGAGTGTATAAAACTCTGCAAGCACTGCAAGTGGAGCGGAGTTCACTGCCTAGACTTTTTAAAAAAAACGTATCTTTATTGACAAGATTGCAAATAAAACATTTACATCTTTGTTACATCCCATCTTTCATCTTACATCACAGCTCTGAGCTATTTATATATGAACACAATAGCCTTTCCTTAGATGCCCAGAGAGCAAATAGTAATATTTGGGAAGCGATTCAACTCAGATTTTGTGTGCATTTATTTATATCTAATCTATTTAAACAATAACAGAACTACAACTTCTTATATAAGTAGTGGTAAACAACGAAAAGAAGAGGGGTACAGGTTGATTACAGAAGAAAAAAGAAGGGGTAGGGCGGCGGCAGCGGTCGGTCTTGGCACCCTCCTATGTAAACCACAAAGAATATTCTGGGGCTCAGTCCTCAGGTACTCATAGCAGAAACCTTATATCATGGCAGACTTATTTCCAGTGTGGGCTTCGGATTGCCATGTATATAAGGAGAGGAGTGTGGGCTTCGGGTTGTCTATGTATATGCAGTAGAGGAGTATTGGGCATTGTATCGTATAAACTTTGTGTGGGTGTTGGACTATCTGGTGTCTCAATTGTATCCTCCCGGTCTAAGGATTGGCTAGCTCCTGAATGAAAGGTTTCTAACATATGCTTCCACTTATCCAGATCTCTCTCTCTGAATTCTCATCTGTATGCACCATTTTTACAAATTTCCTCAGCCACTCCCCACTCCTGCATAGCTGCTCTCCATTTAACTATATTTGGGGTGGGGTGCCCTGAGTCCATTGAATTGCGATTCTGCATTTCGCCGTGACCAGGCCAGAAGTGCAAATTTGTGTTTTATTCGGGTCTCTCTTTTGGGAACAGGAAGTACTCCCAATATACTATTTTTTAGGGAGGTCTCCACCTGTAACGCTGTGGCTGTACCTATCTCCTGTCTTACTAGCTGCCAATAGACCTGGAGGGGGGTGCAACTCCAGACTATATGGAGGAACGTGGCTGGATCGAAGCCGCACCTAGGGCATGCTGCTGATCTGCCAGGGATGAAAAGTGCCAATCTCTGAGGTGTCAGGTATGTGTGATGGAGATAATAAATTTGAGTCCATTTAAATCTGGCATTACTGGCCTCTTCGCAAACCTGTGCAAATGCTCTTGTTTACTCACCCTCTGTAAGTGGGATGGGCAAGTCTGCTTCCCATTTGTCCTTAATTTGGGAAAGCTTGATGATGCGATCCATCTTTAGGGATTTATAGAGACGCGATATCGTTCCTCTCGTGGAACCTGGGTCCAGAATCAATGACAATGTGTGGGATTCCACCGGTTCGTCTGGGAGCGAGGTCCAGATCTCCGAGGCCGTGTGTGTTAATTTTGAATTTTGCGTGAATAGGCCATTTGTGACCTGGTACTGGTCTTTTGCCTCTTGAAAGGTCAAAAACATTCCGTTTGCGTACAAATCTCTGGCCCTCAGACAACCCCCATCATACCACTGCGTAATATCCATTACCATCTGGATTTGGAAAAACCCCTGCAACCATTGCAGGGGGAGTGCTGTGGCATATGGGGCCCTTCGGAGAATTAAGATGACTGCATGCTCCCATGCTGTTGCCATTTGCCGAACTATGTAAGGGCAGTCTTTAGGGGCATGGGAGCCCATCATAAGGTAACCGGGGAGCACCATACCAGCGCTTCGATCTGCCAGTAATTCCTTCTCCATGTTCCGGCCCTCTGCGCACCATTGAGCCCCGTAATGTAATCGTCCCTCCAAATAGTATAGCCTTAAATCTGGGAGACCCAACCCTCCTAAATCAGTATCGGGATGAAAGATATTCAGTTTGAATGTGCTGCGCACTCCTGCCCATACCAAGGAGATCAAGAGACTGTTAGGGTGTCAAACATGGTTTTCGGTATTGTGCAGAACGAATTTTGGGGTGCATATAGGCATCTCAGGAGCATCACCATCCTCACTATTGCTACCCTGCCAATGGCCGAGAGGGGGAGTCTGTTCCAGAACTTCACTGACTCATTGAGGCCACCTATAACTTTTCCTACATCCAAGTCGTATTGCGCTTCCAGTTTGTGTGCCACATGTATACCAAGGTATCAGAAGTGGCTGTTTTCCCATTGTCCTACTTTTGGTAGGTTTGACACCACCTCCATTGCTAGCGCTGCTTGCGGGAAAACAACAGACTTTTGGCAATTCACATGTAGGCCCAACGACGCTCTAAAAGTGGTTAGAATGCCCCCAAGCACCTTGATTGCCTCCTCCGGGTGCCAAACATACAAAAGTACGTCATCTGCATATAATGAGATGACATGCGTATGACCATCAAAAGGTATACGCCATTGATTCATGTCCTGTCTTAGCTTGATTGCGAGTGGCTCCATCGCCAGAGTGAACAAGAGTGGTGGCAGCAGGCATCCCTGCCTTGTGCCTCTCTCAATAGTAAAGGCTTTTGAGATCAGGCCCCCACTGTGGACCCTAGCACTTGGTTGATGGTAAAGCAGCTCAATCCATGGCATAAACTCTCTGTCTAGTCCCATTCTCCGCAAAGTTTCCCAGAGATACTCCCACCGTAATGTGTCATACGCCTTTTGGATATCCAAGGCAATTACTGCCGCTCTCAGACCACTATCTGCTATGGAATAGATTGCATGTGAGTGGTGCTGTATATTCATATGTGGGCATCTCCTCGGCATAAATCGACATTGGTCCTCATGTACCAGCGAGGTTACTACCTGGCTAAGATGTGTTGCCAAGACCATGGCGAGAAGCTTAATGTCAACATTCATCATTGACAGTGGTCTATAGGAGCAAGGGTCGGCCACATGCTCACCTGGCTTTGGGAGCATAACTATCTGTGCTTCTCTCATGGATTGGGGGAGCTTGCCCTTCCGTTTAGCCTTCTGCAGAGTTTCCAGTAAGCGTGGGAGTAAGTGGTCGGCATGTGCCTGGTAGAATTCCGCCGGGATCTGGCCCGGTGATTTGCAGTGCACCTTAGCCTTCACCGCTGCCTGTGGGTCATCCAGACTAATGTCTGCCTCCAATCTTGCCTCCTGTTCTTCAGTGATGCGGGGTAGGGGCACTTCTGCAAGAAACTCCCTATATACAATATAGCCCACTCCCGACTGCTCTTTTGGTTGATCTCCGATAGGTGACCACACATCAGAGCGTTAATTTCTGCATGTGTGTTGGCTAACGTGCTGTTCGGGCGTCTCAGTGAAAGTATCAATGGGGGTGGCCATTTGTGTTTTATCAGCCATGCTAACAGGCTCCCCGACTTATCACCTTCCCTATGGTGCAGCTGGCAGAATTCTCATCTAGTGAGGCAGTCTAGTCTGTCCTAGAGCTCACTGACTCGACGTTGCGCCTGTAAAATACAGTCACCCCGGACGTCCAGCCGCTATTCTCCATGCTGCATTGATGTTAACTCGTTTTCTGCTGCAATAAGTTCCCTCTCTAATTTCCTCCTTGTCCCTCCAATTTTTGAAAGACATTATCACCAGATTACCACTTTGAGCGCATCCTACTCTGCACCTCTGCTATCTGCAGATGTCCTATTTGTATTGAAATACCCCACCACATCCATGCAAAGCTCCTCTCGAATGGGTACATCTCGAAGTACCTCTGGGCGTATTCACCACAGTGGGACTCGTGGTCGCACCAGCATGGGTCTCCAGTCAAGCAAGACCGGAGAATGCGGCTGCCCGATGCCACCACAGGGGGCCACTCAAGTGGCATCGGGCATCCACCCCCCACTCCTTTCTCCCCCCCTCTCCTGGGGGAGGTTTGACCAAGGGAGGAGTGCCCCTTTGGTCGCGGGTGTCCCGCGTCACGTCCGGTGCACGGGGAAGCGTGAGGGGTACATAGGTATCCCCCACCCCTTTCACGGCCTCTTTGTGCACCGGACGCGCCGCGGACACCACGCTTCCCTCACGCTCCAGGTTCGTTAAACGTGACATGCTATATGTAAAGCAGCGAAGTAAGGGTAAAAACCTTCCCTTTTTCAAGCGGCCTCTTCCCTGTTCGGACCGACGGCAGGCGAGCGCGCCCTGGGGTGGGGCTTGCGCGGTGCACCCCTCCCCCTACGGTTCGCCTGACCTTCGGCGGGCCTCACACTCCCCCAGCACCACGTGGTGCGCCGGCGAGGCCCCCTTTCAACAGGCAATTAAAAAAAAAAAGAAAGTCAGGAAGGAGAGCCAGGCTGGCCTAATGGTTAAGGTCTTAGAATCTTATTCTGAAGATTAGGTGTCCAATCCCTGGTCTTTCAATGTCACTTTTGCTCAGTCTAAAGCGCAGGCAATGGTATTTCCTTAGCAAGGTTGGGATTTATCAGAAGGGCAACGGAGACGCTCGCAGCCCTGCGTCTGCAGGCCGAGGTTGGGCTGCAGCAGCAAGGGCACCCTCCCAGGAGGAGATGCGCCGGGAGGGAGGGCGCATTGGGGAAAGCAATTTTAGTGCTCGCCCACAGCGCGCGATTGCGTCTGATCACCAACAGCTGGCTGAGTCACCCATTAGATACATTCAGTGGCACTGGGAGCCAAGCCCTCCTGGTGGCTCCGTGCCGGTCCATGCTGATCCAAGTTACTCCCTGGGGATTAGAGTCAGCTGAGTTACTGGTTTTAGTCTTAGACTCCTGACCTGAAGATTAGGTGTTCTGTTCCTGGCCTTCTCTGTCTCTGTTTGCTCAGTCCAAAATGATGGGTAATGGGATTCTCTTTCAGTAGGGGGCCAACAATTGCGAGAGCGCATCTCCTGTGGGTCAAAAGGCAGAATCACGGACACATGGGAGTAATGTTAACCGAACGCCCATGTCCAGTCACCTTCGCGGGCACGAGATCATGGGAGCTCTGGTGGGTGAGCATGCTACAGGGCTAAGATTGCGATCTTAGGGGGGATTGGGGTTAGGTCGGCCTGCACAGTGCACCGGCGTCTGACTACCCTGTTTGCCTCTTGTGACGGCGGCCTGTGCGAATGTATTAATTTATTTGTTTCTTTATGCAGAAGTAGGGACTGATGCCAGGGCTCCCCCCTCCACGCCCCTCCTAGGATCCGCCTGGAACGCACAGGTAAAGGGTAAGAGCCGCTAGAGGCAAGGCAACACTAAGGGCGTCGGGACGCCTACCTTTGCGGTGCAGGGCGGGGGTGTCCTCAACAGGCCAAGGGTTAACCTAAGCCCCCCCCCCCCGGGGTGACTATAGTCAGGTGGTGGAAGCCACTACCCCTTCTCACGCCGCCTGCTTTGTTTTCCACCTACGTCCCGTGCTTCCGGACATTCGCAAAGGTGCAGGGTATAGCACCAGTCGCCTGGTTGAGGTGTCTTTTGAGGTAATGCATGGCGGAGAGCACCGCTGGGGGGGCCAGGTTGGGGGGTTCGCAGGGCAACACCAGCTCAGGGGGGGAGAGAGACATGATGGGCAGGCAGGGATTGTTAGCCGCGCCAGCGGCCGGCAGTCCACCAGGTCCATTGGTTAACAATTTTACCATCATCCCCACACAGAGTTCAGCAAGTCCCTTCCCAGACTACATGACTTCACGAGCATTGTCAGGAAGAGGGTAGCGACCACAGGAAGTAAGTAAGGGGTGAGGGTCTGGGACCGAGCGGCGAAGGCGAAGAATGGAATGTTGATCCGGCACCAGCAGCTTTGTTATTGGCTCACAGCTCAATTTCTCTTCCAGGTGGGCAGTCGCAGATCCGTCCAGATGAATAGCCAGGGATCCCCCCCGCTTTTCTCGATGATGTCTCAGGTGGAGGATTACCAGCCAGGAACCTCCCAAGATACGCAATTGTCGGCCGTCATGGAGATGGTCAGGGCCAAAGGAGTGGCTTGGCCCACTGAGCTGTTGATGGCACACAGCCCGGACGATTCTGGTATCGCCATGCCTGCGCCATGCACGGGTCAGGAAGCCGCAGAGGAGAACGGTCCCATCAGATCTAAGAGGGTCCGCAGGCCCACAGTCAAGGACTTTCCAGCTGAACCGCTGGTAGCTAGGAGCCGTACCACGAGCATTGTGCGGACTGTGGCCGTGCCGGTGGCCGACGCTCCCCTGCCCCCCGCAGCCGGACCAGTGGCCCCCCTGGTCAACGCAACGCAACGCCGCCTATGAACTTTGCCACACGTGACGACCTGCGTAAGCTCACGGACACGCTAACAAACTTCATGACGGAGGTCAGAGCTGGTCTCCTGGCATTCAACAACGGCAACATAGTGAACAGTGGCATTGGGGTAGCTAGACCAGCATCACCTGCGCAGGCACCAGGTGCCCCTTCAGTCACAAACGTTTGGGGTGGAGGTGGTGGGCCCCCGAGCAGTGTTGCCACAGGGCAGCCTGCAGCAAGGAGTCCCAGGGCCCGTGCCTGAGCCCGGGGTTATTGAGCACACTCCCATCTCCCACGGGAGCAGGCGCGTTAGGGGGGACTTCCCTGGAGTTAGGCGGCGAGCTACGAGCAGAGACAGCCATCCCGCCAGCAGCCTCATGTGCTCCCCCCACGGTCCCTGCCGCAAACGCCACTCCTCCGCCCACATCCCCAGCATCAGGCACCCCCTCCACCCCCGCTGCTGCACCTCCTGCACTCCCTGCTCCTGCGCCGCTAGTCACTTTGGCCCCCCTGCTGTCCGGCCGGTGCTCTTTAGCGTGGGCGGTGCCCCTGGCGGCCAAGGAAGGGATATGGAGGAGGGAATTTATCGACATCTTTACGCTCCTGATGCACGGGGCAGAAGGGGTGGATACCAGAAAAATGAGTGGTAAGGAGGAGGACAAGAAGGTTCGCTTCCAAGCATGGCCTGATAAAAATATTAAAAGGTGGGGACAGGCCTTTGCGATCCTGGCAGCGGTTGTCATGGAGCGGTACCCAGAACAAGGGCCGGGGTTGTTCCAATACGCCGGCATCATCACCAATGAGGCGGAGACTAACGGGGGGATGGGCTGGTACAGGTATGACTGCGAGTTCAGGAAGAAGATGATCATTACAGAAAACGGGGTAACCCAATCTGGTCAGGGACCTGGGTAATGTACGTTACAAAAAACAACGGTCCTAAACCTATACTTAGAATGAATTAATCAAAATACTTTGTTTCTTGTATGATTCAATTAACCATATCATTAAATGAGGTAAACAACATAAAAAACAGAAAACGACCTTGAAAAGAAATTACCATATATTTATTCAGTAATATTTTGGATAAAAGCCATATATATTATTTTAATCTCATGAATCAATCAAAGGAGGTTGCACCAGAGGAAGGTGTGCAGTGAAGAAGAGGGTGCTCAAGTGTAAAGAGATAAAGAAGACGAATACTTCAACACATTATCAAGAATTTAATATGTCAAGGCAGGGTAGAGCGGTTACAAGTCACCGTCCTAGCTAGTCTGTCCCAATGGCATTCATGTAAACTTGACTTTTGTTTCATAACAGAAATCAATTCCGGAGTAGCACATTAAGGAGGGTATTTTGGGTACAGACTAAATACAAATGGGGCGTCGACGTTTCGATCTGACTTTCGACCATAAGGGAAATTAGACAGCCTCGGTCTTGCGGATCTTCATCAGGACTTGGCCTGGGCAACCTATCAATTATGGGTGAGTAACGAAATCCACGGTTCATACATGGAGTCCAGTAGAATGAGTTCTATAGTCCAAACTTGACAGTGAATGTCCAAGGGTTAACCACCAGAGGCTTCAAGGGACGATTACAGCCAATGTTCCGATTCAAGAGTAAGCGGACATCTGGGGTTCCTTAAATTATTGTATTAGAGCGCGCCTAGCCAGTACGCGGTCGTCACCATGGAATCAAGCACAAATGAAGCGGCCAGAGGCAGGACAAGAAGGGTCAGTTCAAGCAGCCCTTTCGGGGAGGCCGTGGTGGGGGCCAGAAGCAGGGTCCCAGAATGCCTTCAGTGGTACATGCAGGCTGTTCAATGCTGGGGCATGCTCCTGGGGCAAGGCCTGTCGATTCTCCCACACCTGCAGCAAGTGCGGTTCTCCACACTCGGCCACCTCCTGCGACAAGCGCGAGCACGCCTCCATGCCCACCAGACACGACAAGTAGGCCCCTGATCCGGCTTCCTCGGGCCGGGTCCTCCTCCCCCTTCCCCCTAACCTAGCCCACCTGGCACCCCCTGTGGTGCCCCCTCCAGGGAGATCTTGGGCAAAGGTCCGTACACCATCGTCACCGCCAACCTGCTACCACTACTAAGGGAGTACACCAATGCGAAGGACAGACTGTCTCTAGCCCAGGGGTTCTTGGAAGGCTTCAGAATTCCCTATCAGGGGCCACTGGTCAACAGGGACGCGGAAAACCTCAGGTCAGCCAGGGATCATCCCGAAGCAGTAGGGGCGAAGATCAAGAAGAAAGCGGCACTTGAGAGGGTGGCGGGCCCCTTCATGCATCCCCCCTCCCGAACTTTGTTGTCTCTCCCTTGGGGGTGGTCCCGAAGAAGGAGCCAGGGGCTTTCAGGCTGATCCAACACCTGTCATATCCAGAGGGGGATTCAGTGAAACACTGGCTGGAGGAGGGTTCCTGCTCGGTCTCTTACTGCTCGCTCGACATGGCAGTGGACATGGTCAGGAGGGCGGGCAGGGGAGCGTGGTTAGCTGATATTGAGTCCACTTTCCGCCTTCTCCCGGTCCACCCTGTGAGCCAGCACCTCCTTGGGTTCAAGTGGCAAGGTGAACTCTTCTACGACAGGTGCATGCCGATGGGGTGTGCGGTCTTGTGTGCCTACTTTGAAGCCTTCAGTTCATTCCTGCAGTGGGCTCTCTCAGTAAGGTTCAGCGTAGATGGGTGACCCACTACCTGGACGATTTTTTGTTCATTGGGAGTGCGGTAACACAGGAGTGCAGCAGGGGGCTTCAATGTTTTCAGGAATTGGCAAGACACCTAGGGGTGCCGTTAGCACCTGGTAAGACGGAGGGTCCTACGCAGGTTCTCACCTTTTTGGGCATTGAGCTTGACACGGTGACGGGCGTGTCTAGGCTCCCTGCAGAGAAGGTCCAGGCTTTGCATCAGGACATCCAGTCACTGCTGAGGAAAGACAAGGCTCCTTTGGGTGTCATCCAAAGCCTCCTGGGCAAGTTAAACTTTGCAGCCAGAGTCATCCCGGTGGGGCGAGTGTTCGCCAGGAGATTAGCCAGGGCCACAACTAGCGTGTCTAGAAAACACCACCTGGTCAAGTTGGGGGCAGGCTTGAAAAAGGACGTGGTCATGTGGGGGGAGTTCCTGTCGCACTTCAATGGGACGGTAATCTGGAGGGCCCCCTGTGTGGACAGTCCCGAGCTCAGCTTGTTCACTGACGCTTCGGGGAGGGAGGGCGTTGGGGCAATCCTGGGCGAGGAATGGTGTGCACAGGAATGGCCCAACGCCTGGCGCAAGCGCGGCATCACTTCCAAAATCATTGTATTGGAACTCTTCCCTATTGTCACATCCCTCCACCTGTGGCCTGCCATCTTGTCTGACAGAAAGGTCCTTTTCTGGTCGGACAATATGGCGGTCGTGCAGGCCATCAACGGGCAGACCGCCAAGTGCCCGCTGGTGATCTGCCTGCTCAGGGAGCTCGCCAGAGGGAGCCTGCGCTGCAACATGGAGTGTAGGGCTCGACACATTGAAGGTGTCAAGAATGTTGCGGCTGATGCTCTCTCTCGTTTTCAGTGGCTCCGATTCTGGGAGGCCTGGCCGCAGGCGAGAGCGGAGATGACCCCCTTCCCCGCAACCCTCTGGAGGATCTTGGAGTTGAACAACAGTGGAGAGCCATGGAGCAACGGGCCTTAGCCCCCGGTACCAGGAAACGGTACCTGGCACACTTGACCTGCTTTAACAATGTGGCTGCTGTCTTGGGCCTGGCCGGGGTACCCTTGGAGGGCAAGGTACAGGCGTTCGTGGTCTGGGCCAAAAAGTAGGGAAAGAGCCACTCTTGGGTCTGTGGTCACCTAGCGGCGGTCAGTCACAATGTCAAGCTTAGAGGAGGACAGGACCCCACCAAGTCCTTTGTCATCAGGGCGGCTCTGAAGGGGTGGGCCAGGGAAGAGCCCCGGGTGCCAGACAACAGGTCCCCCATCACCTTCCCCATCCTGCAGGCCATGCTAGACGTCCTGGGAGGTGTCACCCACTCACCTTACGAGGCGTCCCTCTTTTCCGCCGCCTTTTGCTTAGCATTTTTTGGGAGCATTCCGTATAAGCGAGTTAGTGGCTCGGTCCAAATCAGATATTGTCAGGAGACGCCCTGGGCATAGCGGACATTCGGTTGATGGGTGAGTTGACAATCCACCTCCGGAGATAAAAGACAGACCAGAACGGGAAGGGTGTAGAGGTGGAGTTACTGCCTTTAGGAGACCCCAGATACTGCCCGGTTGCCAGGGTCCAGGAATTCACCTCTCTCCGCCCTGCAGCACCTGGGTACTTATTGATTCACGCAGACCTAGTTCCCCTAACCATCTTCCAGGTCGAGCAGGTAATGGGTGCCTGCCTGTCTAAGGCCGGCCTTCTCCAGGCTGACAAAAAATATTCAAGCCACTCCTTCAAGATTGGGGCGGCCACCGCTGCATTCTCAGCAGGCCTGGCACCTGCACGGGTCAAGAAATTGGGGCGCTGGGAGTTTTAGCGTTATAAGCGATATATCCTCCCCTGATGGGGCCTGCTCAGTGTAAATAGGACTGTAACGTGCAGTGTTGTGTGCCACATGTTTATGGTTTGGTGGTTGTAGTGCAATGACATAATTGTTTGGTAATAAACTTTTTGAGTTGAAACGTGTCCTTTGTTTTATCAGGGTCACGTGTGTGGGTCATTGGGCACTCTGCCATCTCCCGGTTGGCCCGTGGGCAGAGATCAGGAACTGGATGCGGCGATTCTCGCAGAAAAAATTTGAGTGGTTGGGTTTTCCAGGGATGAGATGGAAAAGCCTCATAAACAGACTGGAGCACTCGCTAGCAACTTTGGGTGCCCCGCCCAATTATTTGGTGATCCACCTGGGGGGCAATGACTTGACTGCCTTGGGGAGGACCCTGCTCCTGCATGCCATGAAGACTGACCTGGGGGAACTGAGCAAACGCTTAGGTCAGTGTGAGCTCTGGTGGTCAGAGATTTTGCCTCGGAGGGTTTGGCAGGGTGCTAAGTCTGGCGAGGCGGTGGAGCGGTCCAGGAAACGGGTGAACAGCTCCATGCGCAAGTTCACTCAGCAGAGGGGCCTGGGATTTATCAGACACAAAATGATTCAGGAAAGGGTCAAAGGATATTTCGAGTCGGAAGGGGTACACCTCACTCCAGTGGGGATGGACTTGTTTTTGCTAGACTTGGAGGAGGCACTAGCACATAAAGATTGCAGGTAATAGACTAGAGCAGTTGGTGGGGAGCCCCGGCGGTGACGATTGACCGCCTCCTGGGCTGTTGCTGGAGTTACAGACCGATCTGGATACATACGGGTACAGAACGGTACCGCACACAGGGGGGCCAGAGCCGAACCCCAGGAGCCTCATGGGAGGTTCACGGATTCTATGTCGGCGCCCCGTTAGTCCTTCGGGCGGTTGCGGGCCTGAGCAACCGGGGGCTTGCCTAGCTATGCTCCGCCCAGAAGGGCGTGAGTATAATGGACCTAGGGTGGTCAGATGATCCGGGAAGGGGATCACCAGAAGGTGCAGTACTAAGTGGTTTGCCACGGTGCTGCTAGGCTCATCAGGCGGGCAGGTGGCGAGAAGACGGCCGGTCCTTGGATCGCCCGTAAGCTAACCCACCAGATTACATAATGTTGTATGTAATAACCCTGCAGCAGTTTTTTCCCAAGTATAACTTGTGTGGTGTGTTTTATTTGCGGGCATTCTTGCTTTGTGGGGGGGTCTTTTGCCATGATGGTGCTATGCGGCTGCCCGAGGCCACCACAGGGGGCCACTCAAGAGGGCGGCCCTGTAGTGGCATCGGGCATCCACCCCCACTCCTTTCTACTCCCTCTTTGGTCGCGGGTGTCCCGCTTCATGTCTGGTGCGCGGGGCAGGGTGAGGGGTACATAGGTATCCAGTGTGAGCTACAACTCTCAAAAAAGGGACAAGAGAGGAGCGTGAGGTGTTTTAATGGGGATATCCAAAGTGACAGGGGGAGTAAGGGGCAGAGTGTGAAAAGAAACAGTGTGTAGGTAAGTAAAACTAGCTACAGGGTAACAAAATCAATTTTAATAGTAGTTCCCATCAGCTAGGATTAAAATGAGGTGATCTAGGATTAACAAAATATCCTAGTAATTGGTGGTCGACATGTTTCTGCCAGATGACTTAATTGTTCGCGGCATTCATCAGGACCTCTCAATATATCACTCTGCTCGTATAATCAAAATTAATGAGTTACAGACCATACTCGTTGGTAGGTAATAAATGACAAAAGGACCAGCTGCAGTCCGGTACAATGTCTCTGAAAAAAATAACAGTTCATTGTCATTTATACCAACTTAAAAGGTCAACCTCCACATACCAAAAGAAACACCACACACGTGATATGTGTTGCACACGTGATTAAAACACAAAACATTCTGGTGAGTAAGTATTATCTAGGAACTCACCTAGGGGTAATATTAATTTACCTCTACCTTGCGACGAATGGTGCTAAAGAGCACAGATTGCTAAAAAGATAAAAGACTGGTTCAGAATGGTTTGCACAAGTTGCACGAAAAAACATATAGACTAATAGATAAGTATTGCTCTCAATCGATGTAGTATGGCGAGCACTATCTAGAATTCACCCAAACAGCAGTATTTCAAATAAAAATAGGCTTATTCTCATGTCCCAAAGGAAAGGGGAGGGGACGATGGAGGGGTGTGACACGCATTCACTTCATGCCACGTCTCACATGTAAATGTAAGGGACATATTGTGTGCCAAATCACAATCGTATGTATGTAAAAACACATAAAAATCAATCTTCCCAACGAGTGGGTCCAGAGCGTCACTCGCCCGCTCCCAGCTCTTAGAATCATAAAGTTTGACACTACAGGTAAAGTTAGTGGAAACTGCGCTAACCCGCTTTGAAAATGCCCTTGATAACCCCGACATCCATGACCTAACTGGTTGTACCCACTCACTCCAGGGCGTCACTCGCCCGCTCCCAGCTCTCGGAATTAAGGGGTTCCACAATGCAAGTAAAGTAAGTGACAAGGCACTCGATACCTCCAACACCCCTAACGATACCGGTTTACAACAGTCACTCCTTGAATTACCTTTCGTTAGTCTGGCTCAGCCTAATTAGAGCACCAACCCGCTGGGGAGAAGCTACGCGTCTCGCAGTGGTTATGAGCGTTCCCGTGTATCTTCGTGAGTGCGCGAACCCGGAAGTGCAGCAAATAACTTCCGGGCAGCGCAGAATCATGGGAAGTGTAGTTCGCTGTAAGGCGGAGGCGCCAGACGCGATTGGAATACAGCACTATGCGCCGTATTGAGGCTATAGTCATGGTTATCACCAGTTTAACAAAAAATGTGTCGAAGTACAACAGAATGCCAGACACAGGACGTCTAGTGTTGCCTCCGTGTGGTATGCCATAAAGTCAGCAAAACGAGAGCTCTATACAAAAATAGTGCTCGCCATACTACATCGATTGAGAGCAATACTTATCTATTAGTCTATATGTTTTTTCGTGCAACTTGTGCAAACCATTCTGAACCAGTCTTTTATCTTTTTAGCAATCTGTGCTCTTTAGCACCATTCGTCGCAAGGTAGAGGTAAATTAATATTACCCCTAGGTGAGTTCCTAGATAATACTTACTCACCAGAATGTTTTGTGTTTTAATCACGTGTGCAACACATATCACGTGTGTGGTGTTTCTTTTGGTATGTGGAGGTTGACCTTTTAAGTTGGTATAAATGACAATGAACTGTTATTTTTTTCAGAGACATTGTACCGGACTGCAGCTGGTCCTTTTGTCATTTATTACCTACCAACGAGTATGGTCTGTAACTCATTAATTTTGATTATACGAGCAGAGTGATATATTGAGAGGTCCTGATGAATGCCGCGAACAATTAAGTCATCTGGCAGAAACATGTCGACCACCAATTACTAGGATATTTTGTTAATCCTAGATCACCTCATTTTAATCCTAGCTGATGGGAACTACTATTAAAATTGATTTTGTTACCCTGTAGCTAGTTTTACTTACCTACACACTGTTTCTTTTCACACTCTGCCCCTTACTCCCCCTGTCACTTTGGATATCCCCATTAAAACACCTCACGCTCCTCTCTTGTCCCTTTTTTGAGAGTTGTAGCTCACACTGTATACCTTGCGGTTACAGTGTGCAAGAGGGGACCCAATGATGAAGCATGTCACCCTCGGGTGAGTGAGGGTTCTCGTCTTTAAAAGAATTATTTTCTTGGCCTCCCTTCCTCATACACACATGTCTCCCTCTTAGGACATAAGCATTTCATCACTTTTTGTGAGATACATTCATTTGGAGTCAGTGATGTCTGATGCTTTATTTTTCTCCATTATTCGTACCCCTTAGTGTGATATATATTAAGTACAGCAATTGCTGTGGGTCATTAAGTTTTTAGGTTCTCAATTGGTTCGACTGGTTGCCCGTTTGGATTAGACACATTATTCATCCTACTAGCTCATGCTTTGTTAGCATTTATTTCTATACGGACATGACTGAACATACAGGTTTGGCTTTTGATGAGGACACAGTACAGGCAATACTTGATACACCTAGCATCCTAGATACTCATATCTCACAGACTTTATCAAATGCAGAAGAATGGACCAAACTAAGCAACATCAAGAAACATCAAGTACGTACCATTCTACATGCCGCCATCCTGACAGAATATCTTAGAGGCAATATAGCTCCTCCTGGCCTTATTGTATCCAATACCCCTAGATTATTTTTAGACAACAAAGTCTTTGTTACCAACTGGTCCAAAATAGCCTGGCGTTGCACCAGGGACTGGCTCGTTTTGATAATCACGACAGCGAAAGAAACTGCTGATCAACTAGTCATTGAGATCCAATCTCTTGAAACACAACTTAAATCAGGCATACAAATCTCAGTATACAAAAAGAAGCTTGATGAGATTACAAAAAATCTGAACGAGATCAAAGACGATCTGGTCAAGTATAAAATCGACAAACTCAAGAAAGATCTTGACAGATTCTCTCTTGAAAAGGTGTATCCCTATACTGCTGACGGTTACCAGGCAGGCCTTACCAAAAAGGGTAATAAGAAAGGTACAAGAGGTTGGCGAAGAGATACGGACGAGTGGACCTCTAACTCTGATGAGTGGAGTGATTCCACTGACTCAGACACAGACCAATCTCTTTTCCGTCAACAAAGACGAGGCAGGGGTAGAGGCAGAGGCTACACTTTCCCCCAGAATCAACAAACACCTTGGTGGCCACCACAACCATGGTCTTTTCCACCTCCTCCTTTTCACCCTGGCCCACCTTATGGTGGCCCGTCTTATCAGCCTTTTTTGGGACAGGGCAGAGGACGAAGGGGACGCAGGAGAGGCAACAGAGGCCAGACACCGGAGACCCCCAGAGTCAATTGGGACCCGGCACTGGAACAGAGAATCACGAGGAGCATGGCAGCCTCCACGAGCGAGCTAACAACTTAATTGTCAACCTGAGCAGCAAATCTCTTACTGAACTGGAGATCTGTGTTCTGTCGAAAGGTCTAGGCTTTGTACCCACAAAACTTGGCGATGACTTTATGACACACAAGGAACTGGCGGAATTCTTTCGGAAAGTACGGCTGTGTTTTTTCTTTAGTGATGCAGAGACAGAAACACAGGATGAGAGTTCCAATACTGGACTGCGCAATAAATCTACTTTCTTGCCCACTTCACAACAGGTTCCCCCTGAAGTCCTTACGTTCGAAAAAGCGGTTCTGAAGGACTATGAATTGGGCCTCAGTCACACCAAACAAGGTTTTTGCAACCTGTCCAATTTAGAGAGACAATGTGTCTCCAATTTGGGTAATGATCCCCTTATCACGATCAAGCCAGCTGATAAGGGGGGTGCGACGGTAATTATGGACACAGAGGTCTACAGACAAGAATGCCATAGACAGCTAGAGAACACTAATTTTTATACTCGTATTGCGCTAGATCCAACTAGGCGATTACAGTTGAAAATTAAGTCCTTGGTAGAGGAAGGGAGAGAGGCTGGCTGGATTACGAAAAATGAGGCCGATTTCCTGATCCAAAAAAATCCCAAAATACCAGCCTTCTATGCCCTCCCAAAAATCCACAAGAATCAGCGACCCCCTCCTGGGAGGCCAATAGTATCTGGAATTGGGTCCCTTCTAGAGCCTTTATCGAAATTTGTGGACCATTTCCTCCGTCCATTTGTATCTTTAATGCCATCGTATCTACAGGATACCAAACACGTCTTGCAACATCTTGAATCCCTCTCCTTTGACCCCAATAGTCAACTGATGGCCACATACGACGTGGAAGCGTTGTATACGAACATACCGCAGGATGCCACTTTAGAGACAATACGGGATCTATTAGAGAGTAATCCACGTGATGACCAAACACCCAATGATTTTGTTATGCAATGTGCGACACTGGCACTAAAAGAAAACTTTTTTAGTTTTGAAGGCCAATTGTATTGGCAAACAACTGGTACTTCCATGGGGAGTACCTGTGCACCTAGTATGGCCAATCTGTACATGCATAATTTTGAGACTCAACACATCTATCCTCTACACAATCCTTACCATGACCAACTGAAACTGTGGAAACGCTATATAGATGACATCCTGGTCATCTGGGAAGGTGACCAGGAGTCTCTAGAAGACTTCTCTATATGGCTCAATACACGGGATACTAACTTGAGGTTTACTGGTGAGAATAATAACTTCTCCATTCCCTTCTTGGACCTCCGACTATACCCCAAAGATGGGAGGATCCATACTGAGCTATATCAGAAACCGATGGCCCGTAACTCCCTACTGAGCTTTCATAGCTTCCACCCAAGGGCATTACTTACCAACCTTCCAGTCGGTCAATTTCTTAGACTGAGGAGAAACTGTTCAGAATTGGTGCAGTATTATAAACATGCAAAGAAACTAACTGATGAACTAGCTGCACGACACTATCCAGTACAATTGGTAAAAAGAGCGGCAAAAAGAGCACGCAACAATGATAGGGGGGCACTCCTGGAAACATACACCAAACCAAAATCAGACAGATTGGTATGTGTGACAACTTTCAGCAACTTAACTACAAATGTAAAAAGGGCAATCAACAAGAATTGGCACATACTCAATACAGGCAAGCTGACATTGGACTCACCTCTGTTTGCATTGAAACGGAGCAGTAACTTGCAGGACCTCATGGTACATACACGACCAAGAACCGTTGTACATCACAACAGCCAGACAACACTATGGAACACTAATCCTGTGGTTGGTCATTTTCCATGCGGATCCTGTTCGTGCTGTCCCTTCACCAGTCACACCACAGAGCTGGACATTTTACCGGGGAGACCATGGAAATTGAATAACCACACCAACTGCAACACCAGTGGGGTTATATATATGATTAAGTGCCCTTGTAATTTGATTTACATTGGAATGACATGTCGCAAGGTACGACAAAGAATTACTGAGCATCGTAGTACCATCCGATGCAAAAAATCGAATACACAAATGACTAGGCATTACCTTGAGAAGGGCCACACAGAAAACGACCTTCAGTGGGTCATTATTGACAAACCTCACTATGATATTAATATGGGACCATTGGAACAAGTTCTATTCCGCCGTGAACAACGGTGGGTGTTCCGTCTCAAAAGCCACTTGAGGGGTCTGAATGAAGATATTCCCTGGTGTTCTGTGTAACCTCATCCGGGTCTCCTGTATCAGCTTCTCCCATTTGTAGTTGCCGCACAACACCACACATTTATGTTGCGTTACTGGTCTGATTCCCTTTGGGATAGACAGCCTAATACATGCACTACATATGTAATTACCAATACTATGTGTTTTGGAATTGGTATCTGGCTCTGCATTTTGGAACGATTTTATGGAGTGCTTCCTATGTATTTAGCCACCATATCTGCATGAGTATGACTGTGGTCATATAGCCCCCCCTTTTTGTATAGAGCTCTCGTTTTGCTGACTTTATGGCATACCACACGGAGGCAACACTAGACGTCCTGTGTCTGGCATTCTGTTGTACTTCGACACATTTTTTGTTAAACTGGTGATAACCATGACTATAGCCTCAATACGGCGCATAGTGCTGTATTCCAATCGCGTCTGGCGCCTCCGCCTTACAGCGAACTACACTTCCCATGATTCTGCGCTGCCCGGAAGTTATTTGCTGCACTTCCGGGTTCGCGCACTCACGAAGATACACGGGAACGCTCATAACCACTGCGAGACGCGTAGCTTCTCCCCAGCGGGTTGGTGCTCTAATTAGGCTGAGCCAGACTAACGAAAGGTAATTCAAGGAGTGACTGTTGTAAACCGGTATCGTTAGGGGTGTTGGAGGTATCGAGTGCCTTGTCACTTACTTTACTTGCATTGTGGAACCCCTTAATTCCGAGAGCTGGGAGCGGGCGAGTGACGCCCTGGAGTGAGTGGGTACAACCAGTTAGGTCATGGATGTCGGGGTTATCAAGGGCATTTTCAAAGCGGGTTAGCGCAGTTTCCACTAACTTTACCTGTAGTGTCAAACTTTATGATTCTAAGAGCTGGGAGCGGGCGAGTGACGCTCTGGACCCACTCGTTGGGAAGATTGATTTTTATGTGTTTTTACATACATACGATTGTGATTTGGCACACAATATGTCCCTTACATTTACATGTGAGACGTGGCATGAAGTGAATGCGTGTCACACCCCTCCATCGTCCCCTCCCCTTTCCTTTGGGACATGAGAATAAGCCTATTTTTATTTGAAATACTGCTGTTTGGGTGAATTCTAGATAGTGCTCGCCATACTACATCGATTGAGAGCAATACTTATCTATTAGTCTATATGTTTTTTCGTGCAACTTGTGCAAACCATTCTGAACCAGTCTTTTATCTTTTTAGCAATCTGTGCTCTTTAGCACCATTCGTCGCAAGGTAGAGGTAAATTAATATTACCCCTAGGTGAGTTCCTAGATAATACTTACTCACCAGAATGTTTTGTGTTTTAATCACGTGTGCAACACATATCACGTGTGTGGTGTTTCTTTTGGTATGTGGAGGTTGACCTTTTAAGTTGGTATAAATGACAATGAACTGTTATTTTTTTCAGAGACATTGTACCGGACTGCAGCTGGTCCTTTTGTCATTTATTACCTACCAACGAGTATGGTCTGTAACTCATTAATTTTGATTATACGAGCAGAGTGATATATTGAGAGGTCCTGATGAATGCCGCGAACAATTAAGTCATCTGGCAGAAACATGTCGACCACCAATTACTAGGATATTTTGTTAATCCTAGATCACCTCATTTTAATCCTAGCTGATGGGAACTACTATTAAAATTGATTTTGTTACCCTGTAGCTAGTTTTACTTACCTACACACTGTTTCTTTTCACACTCTGCCCCTTACTCCCCCTGTCACTTTGGATATCCCCATTAAAACACCTCACGCTCCTCTCTTGTCCCTTTTTTGAGAGTTGTAGCTCACACTGTATACCTTGCGGTTACAGTGTGCAAGAGGGGACCCAATGATGAAGCATGTCACCCTCGGGTGAGTGAGGGTTCTCGTCTTTAAAAGAATTATTTTCTTGGCCTCCCTTCCTCATACACACATGTCTCCCTCTTAGGACATAAGCATTTCATCACTTTTTGTGAGATACATTCATTTGGAGTCAGTGATGTCTGATGCTTTATTTTTCTCCATTATTCGTACCCCTTAGTGTGATATGTACATAGGTATCCCCCACCCCTTACACGGCCTCTTTGTGCACCGGACGTGCCACGGACACCACGCTTCCCTCATGCTCTCCCACCCTACCGCTTACCCGATGTGTTGGCAGTGGGAAGCATAGCATGGACTTTGTAATATTGTACTTTTTCGTTGCAGGCGGAGTTACAGGGCGATCTGGATGCATATGGGTACAGAACGGTACTGCTGCGCGGCACACAGGGGTGCCAGAGCCGAACCCCAGGAGTCTCATGGGAGGTTCACGGATTCTATGTCGGCGCCCCGTTAGTCCTTCGGGCGATTGCGGGCCTGAGCAACCGGGGGCTTGCCTAGCTACGCTTCGCCCAGAAGGGCGTGAGTATAATGGACCTAGGGTGGTCAGGTGATCCGGGAAGGGGATCTCCAGAAGGTGCAGTACTAAGTGGTTCGCCACGGTTCTGCTAGGCTCATCAGGCGGGCAGGTGGCGAGAAGGCTGCCTGTCCTTGGATCACCCGTAAGCTAACCCACCAGATTACATAACGTTGTATGTAATAAACCTGCAGCAGTTTTTTCCCAAGTATAACTTGTGTGGTGTGTTTTATTTGCGGGCATTCTTGCTTTGTGGGGGGTCTTTTGCCATGATGGTGCTATGATCTGACAAGAATCGTCCGAATAGCACCTGTGCCACAGCTTCCACAGAGTCCTCTGGCAACAAAAATCGATCTAGTCTGCTAGAGACTCTGTGTGCTGCCGCCTAACAAGTATATCCCTGTTTGTGGGGGTGCCATTCCCGCCAGATATCGACACACTGTAGGTGACTCATTACTTCCTGCAAGGCTGTGGTCATGTTTGGCTTAGTATGTAGTCGAGGAGAATGTCTGTCTAAGTTGCTATCGAGCACACAGTTGAAATCACCTGCCCAAATCAGTGGTATCCCCATATGTGGAAGCAATAAACTCTCTAGGGTTATATAGAAGTCCCTGTCATCAGTGTTTGGGGCGTATACGTTAAACAGAAACACTTCTTTACCATCCAGCACCCCATGTACTATTACATACCTTCCCTCGACATCTGCAGTACAATCCTGAACATGAAAGGGAACCTGGGGAGCTATTGCTACCCCCCTGGAATAAGTGGAGTAAATAGACAAGGAAAACTGTCCTCTTCATTTCCTATGCAGATTTTGCATCTCAGTATCTATCAAGTGAGTTTCTTTTAGCATTGACACCTGCACCCCCTGTCTCCTCTGGTATGTTTGGATTCTGTATCGTTTTATGAATGATTTAAGCCCTCTCACATTCCACATTATAAATCTAAATCATCCCATTCTAGCCTGCAGCTACACAAGTCTCCGCACCCAGTGTACCCTCCGTACCCGTCCTGGCCGCTGCCACAGCCCATACACATCTCAAAAAATCAGCCAGAAAAATAGAGACTATAACATTTAACATATCCCTCTCTCCGGGTAGACACTGCGTAACATAACTTGTGCGTCCCCATGTCCGATTCAACACTTCCCCTTCCCACCCAGTTGCTCTTTCCCCAAACCAAAATAAAGTCGTTATCATATATCCAACAATGTATTCAGATAATCATGAACCCACCCTTCAACTTCAAACTATACTTACTATTTGATCAAACATCCAATGTATATCTTATACCAGTTCAGGGAGGCATTCACTACTGTGCTGCACTTCATGTTCCGGTGCTCACACGCACCCAAATCTGCAAATACAGGCTCTCGTCACACACTCACACATTCCACATATTCCAAAACACAATAGTAACAAAAATAGGAAATAAACTGATAATCAATGAGGGGGAATCAAAAGGAATAGAAACAGAAAGGACCTAGTGAAAAAAGAATACGTAAGGGAATAGCAAAGCAAGGAAAAAAGTCACAGAGAGAACCAGAGGCTCTACTAGGATGTCTGCTCCTGTTGCTGCTTTTCCCTCTTTTCTTAAGTGTTCCACTCCGTTGAGGTAATCCACGCTGCCGGACAGGTCTTTCCTCTCCACGTACCTCCAGCCAATCCCACACATCTTCGGGTGTCATGAAAAAGTGAGTCTGGCCCCCATGTAGGACTTTCAATTTGGCTGGATACAGCAACATGTTCTGGAGGTCCATTGCCCTAAATTTTTGCTTCACCCCTCTGAATGACTCTCTTTGATGCTGTACTTGATGGGTGTAATCCAGAAAGATCCAGATAACGTGATTACCGAACGCAGGGTCTCCCTCCCGGAGCTACACCTTCAGAATATTGTCACGATCTCTAATAATTAAGTACTAGTGCGATAAGTGTTTGAGGCGAGGCCCCCATGGGGGGGGGGGCGAGTAGGCACCAGAGCCCTATGTGCCCTCTCGATCATGCTGATGTTAGAGAGCTCCATCGTCAGCAACGCCTCCTGTATCCATTTCTCTAGAAAACTCTCTGCGAGGGCCCCCTTTGCCCCCTCCGGGACCCAACAAATCTGAGATTACTCCTCCTCGAGTGCCCCTCTGTGTCTTCAGCGCAGTGCCCCAGCAGGGTTGTCTTGGCAGATAGTTCAGTGAGGGTTGTTTGCAGCTTGGAAACCTCACTCTGAAGTTCTGTGACAGTTTTTCCATGCCCAGGGAGCATTTCGCAATGGCACAAACGTCCACACGCAAGAGCCCAGCATCCAACAACACCACTTTCATTTTGGATGCTTCAATTGCTGCCAGTATCTGAGCCCCCATAGGGGCCTTCTATCTTGTTCAGATTGATTCTCATGCGAGGTATCCATTTTTGATGTGCCACCCTGGGCCGTATATTGGTCAATTTTTGTCTACTTGGCACCACGTGACAGCCTATCTTTCCCCATTTGTGGCGTACAGTCCCACTCTCAGGGAAACGCGGTACAATTAATAATGACTCTGTTCTCGTGGCTTGGAATTCATCTCCGAGGCTTGTTGTGCACCCACCTTAAAGAGTTTCTGTGAGGTCCATTGACTCTCCTGGTGTAGGCACACTGCATACCTATGATCTCATCCTCGCACCATTCCTTGGCACCTTTTATCTGCTCTGGATGTTTGTGGGGCTTTCAGTACCTCCACTTCAGGGAGCAGGAGAGGGGGCGCAACGTCACCTCCTCTGACTCACCCCCAGCAGTGTCTTCCACTTAGAGCCTCACTGGTTCTTCTGGGATAAGCGCTGAGGTTGGGGGATCTCAATAGGGCAGCATTCCTGTGCTCTGTGCTGTGTTATGACTAGTTTGCCCAGCGACAATATTTGTAGCGCTACGGCCTCTTCACACCCATTTTTGCCTCCACACCCTCAGGGGTGACTGCTTCACCTGAGACACTCTCTGTTGTTCTTCACAGTGGGGGCACCACCATCCAACCACAGCCGGCCCGCCCAAGCACATCATCTGATCCTCTGCCTCTGGGCCTCACCTTATGCCCAATGGCGTCACCTTAATGTCGGAGGCTGTGCACTGCTCAAACTGCAGCCTAGTTCCCCGTCTCTTGCACTGGTCACTGCTGCAATTTCTCTATGCCTTCAGGAGAGGGGAGAGGGCGGGGTAGGCGATCGCTCCTCAGCACGGAGACGGGTCAGTCGTTAGTCAAGGCAAGAACCCTCACCTGTGCCAGTAGCCCTGTCACCTGTGCCAGTAGCCCTGTCCCAGCCTCACCTGGCCCTGTGCTATTGTTGTCTCGCTGCCACTAACCAGACACAGTCAGCTGGCCAGACCGCACCATCAGCCGCCTCTATCTCTAGGCCACACTGTATTTCAATGGGCGCACCTCAATGTCGGAGGCCGCTTGTGCCACTCGATCATGCAGCTGAATTCACTGGCCCCGGCCCCCACGTCGCCTACCCCATCGCAAATCTCTGCGCCCCCAGGGAGGAGGTCGGAGGCAATCAATCACCCCGCAGTCCAAAGTGATTGTTGATCAGCAGGGGAGCTCCTGCCCGCAGCACTCACTGAGCCTCTCCTGGTCCCCTCACTGTTTTGGTAACCCAGCATCAGCTCTCTGCTGCCGAGACCTACAGTTCCCTCTGGCACAGCGCTCGAGTCTGCTGCAGATATCCCACCAGTAGGCCACAGCCCAGCCACCGATTCTCAAGCAGTGGCCGATTCACCTGAGGAAGGGGGGGGGGGGGCTGCAGGTGATCGTGCCCTACCGTTGTCGCTCTCCCCCAGCTGGATCCAGCCAATCCAGTTTCTTCTCTACTTTACCAATCCAGCAGCTCGCCGCCTGTGCCGCCTGTGCCCCAGAGGTGACGTCCGGGTCTGAGGCTGCTGTCGTATCCACACCTCAGGCATCACCACATAGTCCCATTATTGGCAACACACCCCACCCACACCACAACAGAATCTGCATGCATAAATAAATACACAAAACAACTTTTGTTTGGAAAAATATTGCTGTAGGTTTATTCCATACAAAAGTATGCAATATGGTCGGTTATCTTATGGGCGATCCAAGGGCAGGCAGCTGTACTAACCTATGCTGCCCTGCCCGCCTGATGAGCCAAGCACTGTGGAGAATCCAATCAGCGCTACCCTTTTGGGGGTGATTCCCTTACTGGATCATGTGACACATTGGTCCCTTATTACTCACGCCTCTTTCAGGGCGGAGCGTAGCAAGGCAAGCCCCCAGTTGTTCAGGCCCCCAACCGCCCGAAGGACTAACGGGGCGCCAACGTAATTATTCCAGGCCTCTCTGCTGAGGTTCCTGGGATTTGGCTCTGACACCCCAATTGTGCTCATGCAGAGGTACCATTCTGTACCCATATGCTTCCAGATCGTCCTGTAACTCCGCCTGCAACGACAAAAGAAAACATTACAACGTTCTATGTACTTCACCTGACAACCCCACGCCGGGTAAGCGGTAGGGTGGGAGACGGCATGTCTGGCGCAAAGAGCACACCAAGATGGCCGGGGGAGGCATAAATACCTCCCCACCTCCTCGGAGCACCGGAAGTGACGCGCCTCTCGCGTCTGGTAAGGGGACTCCTCCTCGAGTCCCCCATTATTCGTGGGGGTGGGGAAGTGCCCAAATGGGACTAAATGGGCCGCCCGTTTAGGGAGGCCCCCTGCGGGGGCCACGGGCAGCCGCATAGTCCCATTATTGGCAACTCACCCCACCCACACCACAACAGAATCTGCATGCATAAATAAATACACAACACTACTTTTGTTTGGAAAAATATTGCTGCAGGTTTATTCCATACAAAAGTATGCAATATGGTGGGTTATCTTACGAGCGATCCAAGGGCAGGCAGCTGTACTAACCTATGCTGCCCTGCCCGCCTGATGAGCCAAGCACTGTGGAGAATCCAATCAGCGCTACCCTTTTGGGGGTGATCCCCTTACTGGATCATGTGACACATTGGTCCCTTATTACTCACGCCCCTTTCAGGGCGGAGCGTAGCAAGGCAAGCCCACGGGTTGTTCAGGCCCCCAACCGCCCGAAGGACTAACGGGGCGCCAACGTAATTATTCCAGGCCTCTCTGCTGAGGTTCCTGGGATTTGGCTCTGGCACCCCAATTGTGCTCTTGCAGAGGTACCGTTCTGTACCCATATGCTTCCAGATCGCCCTGTAACTCCGCCACAGCTCTGGAGGTGGCCACTGTCGCCTAAAGAGCCCCCCCACCAAAACAGTTCCTTTCTCGCTGCAAGCTGTAATTTCCTGGGCCTCATTCATGTCCAGTTGGAACAGATCCAGGCCCACCTGTGCCAAGTGCACACGAACTTTGTCAAAATAACCTTCGGTGTTCGCCCGGCATAGCCCATGCCTGATGAAGCCAAAGCCCCTTGCTCTGCGAACTTGCGCATGGAGCGGTTTACTCTTCTCTGGGAAAGTACCAAAACCTCGCATGACCTGCAAGAGTATGATGGCCTCCCAGGAGGGAGCTCTAATCTTAAACATCGCTATCTTCCTTCAAGCTGATGTGGCTCCCATCTCCTGCAACCTGTAGTTGCAGTTCTTCTAGCCTTTCATGCACCCTAACACCTGCTTCCCCAATTCCTGGAACAGCAGCACACTTGTTTATAGGACCGCTTACACAACCAGCCTATATACTTGGCTATGCGGACGGGGCATTTTGTGCCTCACTGAAGCGACCCGTAACCTGACCTGGGGGCAGAGTGCACCTACTTTGTTGAGGTTGACCAGACATGTGCACAGACCTACTCTATTGATAAACCTTGGTGAACAAAACTGTTTTTCGCCTAGCGCACACTATTGTAGTCACAACAACAATTTGGAGAGAACTTACGCCTACTACCAGACTTGCTTCACTAACGCTGTATCACAGATGCCCACGTACCTGTGAACCAGCTGTGACCCTTGATCCTCTGTAGGTCTTGCCCCCACTACATTTATGCAGTTTCCTGCAATGTACCCTTCTGCCCCTGTATGGGTGGGAAAATACCTGCAACATTGCAAATCCCACTGCACTGACATTCTCAGGCAGTCCGGTGGGGGGAGAGGGGTCCTTAGAATTGGTTCTGCTACATTGCCTGGCCTCCTAGCCCGCAAGCACCCTTGTCTGACAGCAGACTTTCTGCTGTGTCGCCAGTGCATTGTCCGCACCCTGGCGCAAGACGTCCCGTTCTATATCTCTGCTAACAGACTACCTTCAGTGAGGCAGGAGTGAACGGTTGTATGTGCAGTTCTTTTGCATTCTATACTTCAGGGTGGGACTACATACCCCACGAGACCACGGAGTCGTGCGTATATTACCAATGATACTATTAGAATCTAAGGTTCCCAGTGTCAATTGATGACTATCCCGCCATGGAATATGTGACATAAGCAAGGGACCATTCATGTACTTGCCATTATCCCTCCTGTCGTACAGTGATTTTGCCTTTACAGTTTAATCTGTGGTATTCGCCCCCAGACTTCCCAGGCTGCATACTGCTGGCAATGTGTGCAGCTGTTGGCGTAATAAGGGAATCTCCCATTGCAACTTGCAATGAAACAACGCCCGCTTGAATGTGCTATGTTGTAAGCGATCAAGTGATAACATCTCTCTACCCCTTGAAGAGATACCACGAACCGCACTGGTCTTTAGAACCTTAAGCAGCACACAATTTTCACCTGGGCATACCTCTAACTGAGAATGGCTCTGCACCGCTGTAAGGCCAGAGACACACATTTCTTAAACATATTCGCTGGGTTTGCCACTTGCACTCTTCTGGTTGGTGATAGGGAACTTCCTACCCAGCATAAGCTGATGGTCTTGGGTTGCCGTCATACCACCTGTGTCCCTTGAGTCACCCCCATTTCCTCCCCGCAATAGTCATACTGCTAAGTGGGCAATCAGTTCAACATCCCTCCTTTCCTGCCAGACTGGTGCCTGTTCAGTTTTCTCTGTGCTGACTGCACCCAGACTTCCCATGCAGCTTTACTGCTAGCAATGTGAGCAGTTGGTGACATTGAGGGAATCTCGCGCTTGCAACTACAGTGATTATTTAAATTATTATGATACCGAGTGTCTGGTTGAACTATGCACAAGTAATTGACACTCTCCCACCTGCAGTTGCAGAGAAACGTTTTGAACTAGTCCATCAAATTCAGCCAGCCACCCCCCTAGGTGGAGACTTGCACTCCCAAACTTCTGCTAGTGTAAACCCCGGTCACACCTCCTGTTCAGTAGAATTTAGTAATTCACGACACTGACAACCACAGGGGCCTAATTCTGGGCTGTGTATATGCGGCCCAAGGTGACCTTAAACAATTGGCTTGGAGTGGATGGGTGTTAACATAGACTGGCTGAAGTGCAATACCTTTGACAATCACTCCTGACAAGATGTGCCAATGCAGGTAGAAGTAAGAGTTATCAGGCCCGCCTTACTTCCTTTCCCAGTTATCTGTGTATAGTGCTTGTTGTAGCATGACGCTTGTGTATTTTTGCAGTACAAGTGTTCCCGTAGGCATTTTGCCGTTGCAAGAGGTCTCAACTTATTTGGGACACAGGTCGAAGAAGATGCCCCTTCCAGTCTCTGGTCCTAGCCCATGGAAGGATAACCCATGGGGCAGACAAGTCTGTGGGAACCGGAGGTGACCAATATGTGCAAGTCCCCGCCCTCGTCTGGATATTGGAAATGCCAAATGGTCTATAACACCTTGTCATTATTTGTGCTTTAACGCCGTGTTTACCAAACTTTTTGCATCGCAGTCTACTTGTTAGATGACACCTACCACAACTCGCCTGCTGCCCTGGCTAAAGTGCGGGTGAATATGTCTTAACAGAGGCTACCTGTAACCTGCCCTTGTTTGCAGAGGGCACATTTTAGCTGCATCTACCATACATAGCAAGACACGACAATATTGCGAGCCCAACTCCCACACAACTAATATTAAAACATAGTCAATCAGGGGCCGAGGCCTTGCCTTAGCCCTCTGTGGTGTGACCTGGATTGCTCAGACAGGGCGACATGAGGTCACACATTCATGTGTACCCGTTCTTCTTGTGCTACACTTGCTGGGGGATTAGTATGCTCCTCGCCTGCTTGCTCGGAATTAGTGTTGGTCCCTCGAGGGGTAAAAGGTCAGGGCCTTATCCCTGAAGCTTGTCCATCCAGAATTCTACAGGAAATCTACAGCATAGCTTTGTAAAGCTTTTCCTGGTTCCACTATTAATTATGGTCGATATGCTCTCCCCAGTTTGAAAAAACATCTTAGCTAATCGTATGCCTGCCTAATTCCCAGGGCTGACTGGTTTAATGCTTTACAAATGAAATTGCCCAACCAAATGAGGCCTTGCACTGAAACTTTACTGGGTTGTCTCAACTTTCTTTCAGAGCTAGAAACGCCCCCCAAGTGTACATGGTACCTGTTTCTATATGGTGCCAGCAGATGTTGCTCCTAAAGGCCCTTGTAGACAATTGCACTATGCATTCTCAACAACATTTCGCAGCACCTCTCTTTGCGTTGTAATTGCCCAGAGTAAGTGTAAAATTATACTTTCCCACCAATGGGTTGGTAACCGGTGGCAAAGAAAGACAGAACCTGGGCATAACCTCCCGGTTTCCTACAGTAAAACAATAATTATCTTGCACCAGTATCAAATGTGCCACATGCATCCATGTCCTATCATCTGTTGCTATGCAGATGTCATCCAATTCAATGACATAGGCGACATATCAACCAGTTCTTGCCTTTGTGGTCAACAAAATTCCATATGCCGGGATTTCTCCACTAGTACCTATGATGTTGAACCTGGATTTGTAAGGCACACATGAGGTTCGACGATCGTCCCAATGCTAGTCGCCATATTTCCAACTTATCAATATCGTCTGACTTACTGAGGGCACTACGAGGACTCATGGGACGGAATAACGGTCTGAAGCATTAGTGCCAATTAAGAAACCGCCAGGAAACATCGACATCATGCCACTTCCCTGAAAACCGGCCACAATCCAGTACCCCCCATAATACTGCAACCCAGACGTACACCCGGGGAGCAAACACGCGACTCTGGTAAAGGTGAAAGAACGTGCGAATTACATCCCTGCAACCCAGGCATAATACTAAGTTAGAACCGCAGATCAATATAGGCAAACAAAAGGACAGCCGAACACAGCTGTGCCACATCCAAGAAGAACCATCTACAGTTTAAAGCCCACTGAGGGGAGAAGTACAGTTCCCGCGTACTTTGAAACCACAACACTAAAGAGGAGGTAGACCTCTCTGGAGTGCCCCACCTTGGCCCCCAGACATGCACGAGTGCTAGGGGGGGTGAGGGCAGAAAAACAAGGACCAACTGATGCCCCGGGTGGGCGTGCATCCCTAGTCTTGGTGGGAGCACACACGGCGTCCCTGGGAAAACCTTGCTCTACATATCCATCGCAAACCGTGCCCATCGCGCCTTCCTGATGCACACACGCCACATGCTCCGCACAGCCCCCAGCGTTGAGGTGTGGGCATACTCCGTGCTCCTGTAGGGGCAATTGGCAGCTGCACTAGCTGCTGCTGTGTTACAGTATTGAAAGCACGTCACCGTCCCCGCATATTGGATGGAATCATTCGGAATTTGGACGAGTGTGTCTGTGCACTGTCAGTAACCTTCCTCAAAGTGGGCATGAAAGAACTGAACTGTATCAATTAAAAGCAGTTCCAACAGGTGCCCCCAATAATTTTGGCCGTGCTATTGATTACAAGTAGGCTTTCCTGTTTTCAGTTTCTATTTTTGGGAAATTCTGGTGGTGTTTTTTCAGTGTTTTCCAGTGATTTCAATACCTAAAAAAAACAGTGCTTTTCAGTGGTTACTCATTTTAGCGCCATAAAAAACAACTGAAACAGTGTTTTACCGGTGTTAATGGAACGCTTTGCTTTTATTATTACTTTTTCCATTTTTCTTCACAAATTGTATACTGCTCTACTTTTCAGAAGCTTAATACAGTCAGGAAATACTTTCCATTGTCCTTTGATTCTGCAGCTCAGATTTAACAAGCATTTGCAATGCAATGGGTCTCGCATTTGTGAGTGCAAAACCCTAAAAAAGCAATGTATAAGGTGACACGGAGTTGCAAGATTTTACGTATGGCAATGCTGCCAAGTTAGGTCTCCTTCAGTTGCCATCATATGATCTGGACCACAGTGGTGAGGCCATGAGAATACCCCATTACCATAGGGCTTTATTCCCTTCATTATTTCGATTTGAGAGTCTCTGCATTGTTAACAGACCGTCCCCATAAAACCTGCCTTGAAATCATTATGAAGACATGAATTAACTATATTTCCAAACGCTCCCTATGTTCCAAAACTCTTGGATGCCAAGTAGTCCCTTCTTTCTGGCATCACAAAACTCTTGATTGGTCTTTTAGGTTGCAGGCCCCACTCCCCTGATTGCTGTATCCAGGTTATGATTAATATGGAGATTCGTGAATTAGTTGTGTAAATTTAAAGGAAAAAGATTAAGAAGGAATAGGACAATGTATACTTTTAGGCTGCAACTCTGCAGATATGAAAAGAGTGTGCCTTTAAGGGCTCACAGCCCACAAGTAACCCACCATGCCCAGTAAGTGGCAGTTCCCTCAGTTCTTTTTTACCGAGCCAGCTGTAGTACTTTAAAAAAAGAAATTGTTTTCACTAGTACATAACTGTTCAGCACGAACAAAGTCAACAACACCATGTCTATATTAATCTTTGCCAACATTTCCCAGGTAGGCCCATCCCCCTCTCTACATCAAGTCACAGATGTTGACATCTTGTTCATATATGTCACCGACTGCCCAGAGGACTCCTCCGTGCTGCACCCCCATTGAAATCTCTAAGTCACTCCTCGTTCCCAGCAAGCAGCACCCAACACCTCCACAGTTCCATCACCCACCCCTGACCTCCCCATGTACTTTCCCCTGCAGCACTCCCTTCTCCAGACTCAACTCACGCATTCAAGTCTCCTGTTACTTCCTCGATCTCCTGAAAAGCCTCCAATTACCCTGCCCAGACACTCCCCCACGTTCTTGTTCAGCCTAGTCATCCGGATGTGCTGTTCCCCTGCCCCGGCCTACTCAGATGTATCCCTGCACCATATGGCCACGGAGGGAGGTCTCCCACCAAGCCACCCTGCTGCCACCAGTCTTATAGTTATCATTAATCAACCCATGTCACCCTCTCCCCTGCACAACCGTCCAGAATGCCTGTACTGATGGACAGACAGGCCACATGTAGAAAGAAGGCTGCCACCGCTCCACACCTTGGGCAGTCCGCAGTCCTGCCAGCATACATTCTGCTCAATTTAATCGGTGTCTGATAAATGTGATGCAAGTAATTAAAACACATTAATATGAACCTGGCATTACAAGACACCCTCCGGGTAAGTGCGCAGGCTTCCTCCACTCTCTCATTCATATCATCTACACATCTTCCCCTCCAGGCTTCCTACACCGGAATAGTCTGCCCAACTCTCTTTTAAGTGCCCCATAGAACAGTGACCCTGAGCCCCGCTCGTCGCCCAATGATAGCAGCAGTTCCCGAGTGCCCGACCCCCTAGGGGCTGCAGGGAATCCCGTGCCAAGGGTAGTATGAGCTAGGGAAATTAATTCTCTATTAACCATCTCTGTTTCTTCCAGAGAGGAGGAGGGCGAGTTTTACAAATCCGGAACCCGCTGTGTGTAAGCCACACCTTCCTCAGTTCAATGAAGACGGGGAATCGCGCACATTTAAAAAAACGGGATTAACTGGGCCGTCCGCCTCCCGCCAGGTCAGTCACTGTAGGGGCGCTGATCGCGCATCGCGGCAGCCGCTGCTCAGGGAGAAAAGTTAGCTCCGGGGCCCGCTACGCACTCACCGCCTCATCTTCGCTTCTTTAGGCTCCCCGTTGGTTGTCAGGGCCCCCTAGATGCCCGCCACCACGGGGTGGTCCACATGGCGATCCATACACCGAGGCACCAACACGGCTCCAGGGCAGAAGGGGAAAGAGTGCACTCAGTTGTTCCAACAAATCGCCTCGCTCAAGCGATCCCAGCAGCACCACAGCCTTTGGCGGTCAGGTCCGGCAGGTCGCTCCAGTGCCGCGATGATCTGCATAAACCTGGCAATGAAGACCGTTTCTGCGCCCAGCCCCGCCCACAGGGGCTCTGAGAAGGGGCGAAAGAACAACAAAGCCTCGTTATCTAAATGGTCTTTTTAAAGACCTGTGAAGTACTCGGGTGCGGCTGCAGTCAGAGATAGTGCAGTCCACAGCAGCTCCTCTCCCCCGTCAACTATGAAAATCAGTGACACTCGGTTTAAACCGGGTCAGCTGATTTTCATCCGGTAGGGTACTGTCGGTCAGATTCGGTTTAAACCGAATTCCGGACAGCCTAATTACAAGTAAATGCACTCCTGACCTCAACCTTCAGGATGCCGTGTCTTAAATGCCTCAGAGCCCCCCACGCGTGCTGAAGAAGGCCGTGCCCTTGCCTGGTATTTTGCCGCTATGTCATTGCATCCCTATATTCACTACAAATGGAGCACTACACCTACAACAAGCCCATCCATTGGCATAGTCAATGCTTCTATTTGTATAAGATAAATAGGCCACTATTATAGCTCAGTTGCATAGCCAACCGAGAGATAGCCGCCTCCATCCATAGCTGCTAAGGTTTCAGATTGCTATGTGTGACATTTTCATAATTTCAGCGCAACTGTGAGTGACATTCAAAAGACTATGACTGACACTTTCTTGGGAGCAAAATCAATCAATGATACGGCGCATAACCAACCTACCCATGCACATTTCATAAAAAGGTTAGGGCAGCGAGACCTGTGATGCAATCTGCCGGTATAGTTCGAATTCTTTCGATGGCTCCAACAGTCAACCCCATAATGGGAAAGAACTCCCACTCGGTCTGTACCCTTAACTGTATTGGCATTGAGTGGTCCTATAATGAATTCTAACAAATTGTGTGCATGTGTGAAGGCGTCTGCGATGCATGGTTCATGGCGTGGCTGCTCAAACACGTGCAGTAAACTGAGCTGACATCGACCCTGTGGGACTGTTATTAAATAGACATGCTAGCCAGACGGAGGATATGATAGGGCTTTGTGCTCCTAATGAGCATAAATCCAGCTGAAATCTCTGTCATTGCCTCGAGCAACATACTATAAAGGTGACGCTACAGCCCCAAGCCAGGCTATTGGGTGATAGTTGCATCGGTAAATAAGCGATAACTATGGCTCCGTTAAAAGGATGTTGAACATGCTGTGGTTACATCCCCATCACAAATTTCTACAACTACAACTTTATTGCTGCGTTACTCCAGTGCGCACCCCAACACGAGCCACCCTCGACACACATAGCTAACAGCCACACGCCTTCAGTTGCTACTTTCCCCAGTATGGTGGGGCCCCGCAAGCAGGCGGTACTCTGGCGCCCGGCCTCACAAAGGCACACTTGCCCCACCAACACCCTGTGGTGGACTGCAAACAAGTCAGAATCCAAGCCAACATTGATCACCCCCATGTCTCTCCGTGGGGCACACCATCCACTCAACGTGACATGGGGACAGCCTCCCTGCGACGGATTGAAGAGCCAACCTATGCCCTGGACACCTGGTGTCCTTCCCCTCATAGTCTGACAGTCAACCTTTGCGTAAAGCTCTTAGAGCGGGGCGAGCCACAGATGCGACAATGTCTGCCTGCCTTTCCAAAAGAGCACATTACCTTGTGTATAACATAGCTCCAAACAACCAGAAGTGCAGCGCCCAGCGAGCGCCTGACCATGAGGCAAGTGGCTAACCCTTGCGCACTGCAAAGCAAACTCGTTGGCTACCCGCACCACCGTCCTGCTGCACTGGGGGCAAGATTGTCCCAGAGCCAGTTTTAATGGGGGCAGGGTGAACGCTGGCGCTGCACCCTGCCGCGCCCGACCACGAGGAAAGCTTTTCCTGTGCGGGAGGTCGTCGGCCAAACAACAGCACCGGAAGGCCACAATAATCATAGGCAATCTTGAGGAGAAAACGCAATGGGAAAGCCCTCCCCTGCCAAGGCAACTTGAACAAAGCCGGTCAGTCCATGCACCGGGCTGATGCTACAAATGTCCTGGTCACTCCCAGGTCGAAATGACGTGCTAAGTGTTGGGGGCAAGAGAAGGCACCAGTCAGCCGCTCCGCTTGGGGCACAGGGGGGAACTCTCGCCCCGCAAGGAAAACAAATGGCACATGTCTGACACGTAAATACACGGGGAGTATAAGGAATGCTGATAGACACCGGCCCGAGCCCCAAAACACACCCGAAGGCAACATGGGCCAAGCGATCAGCCCTCAACATGGGATGGAGAGCCCACTCCGACCCCGCCCATCTCACTATTTCGCCCCTGACCAGCCCAGGTTATTAGCATGCAGGACGCACGCCCCACCTCCGGGGCTGAGAGCGCTGCCTGCCCAGCAGACAAATCAACTTCAATTCGCCGCTACCCTGGGCCCGGCTGGGGACCAGGCCGGCCGCCAAGCTGCGCCCCCTGGCAAAACAGGGAAAATACACAAAGGTCAGCTTGACCTGAACCTGCGCCAAGACCAGAGAACTCACACCTGCCTGCCTGGCCAAAGAGACATTGACGACAGATACAACCAAAACGGACCCATCACCCTGTGTGATTGTCCGACTCGAGCCCAAGACGTGGTCTGCTACGGCGGTGGACACCTACCCCACTCCAGTGCACAAACACCCTGACACCACTGGGCGCCATCACTTAAGAGGCCTGTATTGGCCCAGTGTGTGTACCAACATTAGGCTGCCGCTGCAGGGCAAGAGGGCAGCCCGGACCGGGAGGGTGAGCCTGGCCCCTCCTCTGACATGTGAAAGATGAGTTCCTTTAAGCAGTTAATCACTCCACGCTCTGGCCCAAGCTAGAGCCACACCGGCAGCCTTATCCGACTGTATGTCAACGCGGTCAGCCGATCACCCAGAAGAATTGGAGTGCACCTGGCATGGGGTTCGAACTCCTGACCCTGGAACCCGGCATGCGCTCGACCGGTCTGGCTTGAAGAGGGAGCGCATCATTGCGGCCCAGCCCGCGCTACCTCTCAACGAGAACGAATACGGCAGGCACCGGACCTCCCGGCGGTCGCTGTAACCCCTCGCCAGCAGATGCCACCACAAAGGCCCTCGGCCCGGCTGCATGCCAGCGGAAATGCCCCGGCCTCCCCCCCCAAGAGGAGGGGCGTCGGTTTCGTAGGTAAATAAATGCAACATCAAATCAGCATGCATGCTGTGTGCCCTCAGCAAGATCCTCCTAATCAACTTTGTAAATACAATAAGGCAGGCTCTGCTGTGCCCTCGCTGACAAGGAACCCACATGGGTATACCAAGGAAGTCCTCACATCCAAAAACCCGACCCCTACTGTACACGGGGCCTCAGGTCACCAACCACGTCGCTCGACTGTCCCCCCTACACAGTACTATACTGAAGGGGAAAGACTTGTGTGGGAGGGGGTTAACAATACCCCTGCACTCACCGGAACAATGCTAATGCGAGGACTCGACAGCGGAAGAACTGACGCAGGACAATGGACACAGACGGCGTGTCGCATTAACAATCTGGCCGAAATCTCTCAAGGCCCATGTGTTCCCGGCACCCACCTCTGCTCCCTGCCCATCTCCTTGCACCCGTCATGCCAACAATGCCGATCCCCGCACCGCATGTGGCAAGGGCAGGGGGAGGGAGGGAAGAACCCAGATTGCCCGCCCACATCGCTACAAAACTGCAAATAAAAGCTGAAAGAAGTTCCTCAATGCTCCCTGACTCACCGCTCAAAACACCAACTCGACCTGCGAAAACCGGCGCCAGACCAGAGAGAAGACGGCGGGAACACTGTGTCCAAAAGAGAACAAAATGGCCACAACTCGGGGCGACCAGACGACGGCGTGTCCGGCGCAAAGAGGACGCCAAGATGGCCGGGGGAGGCATAAATACCTCCCTACCTCCTCAGAGCACCGGAAGTGACGCGCCTCTCGCGTCTGGTAAGGGGACTCCTCCTCGAGTCCCCCATTATTCGTGGGGGTGGGGAAGTGCCCAAATGGGACTAAATGGGCCGCCCGTTTTGGGAGGCCCCCTGCAGGGGCCATGGGCAGCCGCAGTCTCCGGATCCCACATCACATCCAGTGCAACCCGGGGAGGGGCAGAAATCAGGCGATCACAACACCGATATCAGGTGAGGAGATTCCCAGCCTGTTCCTATCTCATCTTCCGACGTTAGTCAGCGGCCCAACCAGCTCCGGCCATGGCCCAGCGCCCCCACGAGCCGTCCATGCTACAAAGGCCGTGGGGGGGACACGGCAGTCTTGGAGTTCATTTCTGCTCCGGTCACCAACTTGGCCACGTGCTTAACGCCCAGACTTAATCACTGCCCAGGAAACACCATGGAGCAGGCGCGCAACACCCATTGGATTCAAAGGGCTTCAGCCCCCCGTCGTGTTTGGCTGCCCGGGATGAGACAGCTTCCCGGGGACACACACAGCCACACCCGAGCACTTCAAAGGTCTTTAAAAGACCATTTGCATGTTAATGAGGCCTTGCTGTTGTTTCGCCCCTTCTAAGAGCCCCTGCAGCTCCACTCTGCCTTTTGCTTGAAGAATCAGCCCCACCCGAAATTTTTTCTCAGCCCCCCCGAAATTTGACTGTAGTTGCGCCTCTGCCATGGAGCATATTCTTCAGGTAATATCAGCAGTGGGCCTCCTATTAGAAGGCATGGATGAGAAAATATCTGCCCTAGCAGTGGAGACCAAATCGATTCGGCTGGATATTACGGTATTCCAGAACCAGTATGGTCGAGCTTGATCAGAGGGTCATGGTAATGGGTGGCTGTCTAAATTCCCAGCCCTGCCTGACAGGGGCCAGGAACTCCTATTGCTCTGCAGCAAGCTGATTCACGTGGAGGATCACTGCAGGCGGTACAACGTCTGTTTTTTCAGCTTTCCAGAATCAGTGGAGGACCCTGATGCCAAATCCGTTCTTAGAGTCATATATAAACACAAAAGGTTCAGCACTATACACTATACACTTCTCATATAATCAGAGCATGTGACACAAATTGTAGGGTTTTCTTCTTTATTTATCTTGGTTGCAGAGATCTGGTAATTCATATATTCACATAACCGTAGCCAACGCGTTTCGTCTCACACGAGACTTCTTCAGGGCTACCAAAGAAAACATATATGAAAAATATATATAAAAACAATCTCAGACCTTTAATAATCCTTTCAAACATGTTATAAAAATTTATAGACTATTTCATTAAAACTCCAAAATCAAAGCACCACTAGTAGTTCAATTCATTTGCTAACAAACAGACAAGAAGGCCTAAGTATGCTACCATAGAATCATCATTCTCAATGCATCATATATATCCTGCATCATATATTCGTCACATTGTTCACTTCATAATTGTTTGTATGGCATTCCATAGGCATCTGTACATTACATCATTCCAAAAAAGTGCAGCACAACCGTTTAGTCATTGTTGGTAAACCATTAAAAATAGAATCATGAGATGCATGCATGTAGTTTTGATTATGACCGGACTGTTCTAATTTATCATATGATGTCAAATAAGTTACAGAGAGAAAATCTCATTGTATATACACACTATCTATTAAACATTTCCCAATATAGCCATGTCATATTGTTACAGTTTTCCCAACTATACGAGTCGTCACTTTATACTAGTCAATGTACATAACGTTTGTATAACTTGCATACCTCATATATGTATTGAATATGCTCCTTATGTGATGGCGAATTCCTATGATATGGAGTTCTGCGATGAATATTCCTCAAGGTCACATGTTATTCTAGAAGAAAGATTTTCTTATATGTACATGCATGCAGTCAAGATATGGGCCATAATATTCCTATTCACCAAACGTTATGACTGTTCTAAGGTGTAAGAGAGCAGTTACTGCTGTTCCTTTAATTCTTCAGAAATTGGTTGTCATTTTCACTCTATGTACCATGTATTGTATTACAAATTAATATTATTTGTGTGATTTCACCTCTATTTAACTTATACGAGCTCTAGCATCCTGACAGGAATGAATACGATTTAAAATATAGTCTGGACCAGTTGCATTGAATAATTCATTATATTCATCTTGAGAGAACTATTCAGTTCCAACTGTGCCCATTAATATTCACTATGGTATTTTGAATAGGTGATTCTGAATATAATAGCTCAGAGATAGCCTCATATTTAACTCATAAGACCGCCCTTCGCCCATTTATGCGCCGTTTATGCGCATGGATTGCCAGTTTCAATTTGATCGTATTCATTCCTGTCAGGATGCTAGAGCTCGTATAAGTTAAATAGAGGTGAAATCACACAAATAATATTAATTTGTAATACAATACATGGTACATAGAGTGAAAATGACAACCAATTTCTGAAGAATTAAAGGAACAGCAGTAACTGCTCTCTTACACCTTAGAACAGTCATAACGTTTGGTGAATAGGAATATTATGGCCCATATCTTGACTGCATGCATGTACATATAAGAAAATCTTTCTTCTAGAATAACATGTGACCTTGAGGAATATTCATCGCAGAACTCCATATCATAGGAATTCGCCATCACATAAGGAGCATATTCAATACATATATGAGGTATGCAAGTTATACAAACGTTATGTACATTGACTAGTATAAAGTGACGACTCGTATAGTTGGGAAAACTGTAACAATATGACATGGCTATATTGGGAAATGTTTAATAGATAGTGTGTATATACAATGAGATTTTCTCTCTGTAACTTATTTGACATCATATGATAAATTAGAACAGTCCGGTCATAATCAAAACTACATGCATGCATCTCATGATTCTATTTTTAATGGTTTACCAACAATGACTAAACGGTTGTGCTGCACTTTTTTGGAATGATGTAATGTACAGATGCCTATGGAATGCCATACAAACAATTATGAAGTGAACAATGTGACGAATATATGATGCAGGATATATATGATGCATTGAGAATGATGATTCTATGGTAGCATACTTAGGCCTTCTTGTCTGTTTGTTAGCAAATGAATTGAACTACTAGTGGTGCTTTGATTTTGGAGTTTTAATGAAATAGTCTATAAATTTTTATAACATGTTTGAAAGGATTATTAAAGGTCTGAGATTGTTTTTATATATATTTTTCATATATGTTTTCTTTGGTAGCCCTGAAGAAGTCTCGTGTGAGACGAAACGCGTTGGCTACGGTTATGTGAATATATGAATTACCAGATCTCTGCGATCAAGATAAATAAAGAAGAAAACCCTACAATTTGTGTCACATGCTCTGATTATATGAGAAGTGTATAGTGTATAGTGCTGAACCTTTTGTGTTTATATATGTTGATGTAGGATTTTATCCTACATTTTTGGGAGTAAAGAGGGGAGTACTCTCTGGTTTCGTGCACCACTATTCACTGACTACAAGAACCACTGATATTTGCTGGGTGCGGATTTAATTAGCCTCTACCCTCATCTTTGTGCTCATACCGTTCTTAGAGTCACCCTACTCAAGCTCAGAGGTCTAATATTTGACCCTCTGCTGGAGATGCAACATGCCCATCGTATCAGCCCTCTGCACCAGGACCCCTGGGCATGTTCCCGGCCCCTCATCGCTTGCTTCTTTGCTTCTTGCGAATTGAGTAAGCCCGACAACTACTCCCTGCGGCTCGCTCACATGGCCCATTCACACACTGGGGTCATGAAATACGCATAGCAGCGGACTTCTCCAGGGAACCCAATGATCGCTGCAAGGGTTTTCTCTCCCTCCATCCCCCGCCTTTGCCAACAGAACATAAAGTATGGCCTCTTCGAACCCGCTCGATTCTGGATCACCACGGATAGCACTTCAAAGGAATTCTTTGACCCAGAAGACTTGCGCCTTTTCCAGGATAGACTTCCTGCACAGAACATGGATACTTCCGCCTCCTCAGCCGAGATTACTAATCCCCTGGCAACCTCCCTTACCACTTCTAGCGCTAACGCTGGCGAACTGACAGTGGATCCCGCCATCGGAACAGAGACCTGACAGGGCAGCACGCTCCCATGACAACAAAGTACAGGCTTTTCAGGCAGTGGCAGTCCTCACCCCAGAACAGGACAGCTCCCCAGTGAAACCTGCTACCACCACGTAGTGACTACCCGGGGGCATGTGATGCTGCCTTGAACCTGACGTAGCTGGATCTGTTGTTGCGGGATCGAAGGGCTCGATGACTGCTAGATGGCTGAGTATCACTATGCCTGTTTTGAACAATTGCATATTTGATTGTTTTGACTGTTATTATGCTTGCTATTTCTGTTTTATATACACTATGGGGCAGATTTATGTTGCACTTGCGCCTCATTTACGCCGCCGTTGCGTCACTTTTGTGACGCAGCAGCGGCGCAAATCCTGCGCCATGGTGCGGGGTATTTACAAACGTGACGCATCTCCCAGATGCGTCACGTTGTAAAGCCCTGCGCCACATGTAGGCGTTCCAGGGCAGGTGGGGGCGTTCCGGCGCAGGAACGCCTCCTAAAAGTGGCTGAGTGAAATCTACAAGATTTCACTCAGTCACTTTTAGGCCCATGCTGCGTCAAAACCCTGCGCGTGCTTGAAGCAGGCGTAAGGATTGACGCAGCATTGTATAGATAGGGCCCCCCAGATCATTGCTGGAGCTGCGTCGCGCTTGCGACGCAACTCCAGCAATGCGCCACTTTTCGGCACAGATGCGTCACGCATCTGTGCCGTTTTTGCCCCATGGTGCGCCGCATTATAAATGCGGCGCATCCATGGTGGCGCAGCTGTGGCGCATAATAACTGGCGCATCCCTGCTGATATGCAGGGATGCGCCAGTCGTCATAAATCTGCCCCCATGTGCTTTGCGACACACTCTCATTCTGTCCTCACCCACCCGCGGATGCGCTGCTAACCTCCACTTGTTACGCCATGGGTGGTGGGCAAGGGGAACCCTCAAGACAGTCCCCCCACCCTCCCGACACACCCACAGGTTGAGCCCACCTCTAACTGACTGTACTCCACACTTGACTCTCTGCTTCTGGGCTCCCACAAGCGTGTGGGGCTGGGAAACTGCTTGCCTCTCCACCCCCTAGACCCTCAGTTGTTTGTCCCCCCCTGTCAATGCCCAGGACCCCCTCTCCTCCGCTCTCCCTTCTCTAAAAACTCCATGGGCACCCTATACCCCCGGCCATCCTTACTTTCCTCTGCTTCTTCATCATCGGCACTGTCCTGCCTTTCCAATGGGTCCCCCTCGGCACAGTACACAGATCAGTGTTCCCTGTGCTGCGCTTCCCAGCAGCAGTTCTCACTGACTCCCTCCCTCACTGCTTTCCCTTTACACTGTCCTAAAATCTGCCTTTTACGTGCCTGGGGCCATCCTCCTTCCCACACCGACTGGTGTTCCAGGGTGTCCTTCCCTGCGTGTCCGGTGAAATTCCCACCCTTTCCCCTTCCCTTTCCTTTTCATCTCCTCCTCTTTTCTTTCCCTCCCCCTCTACCTATCTGTGTGGCATGACACCCTCCTCCCCATCCCCCTTCTCCGCTATCTGTTGCTCCTACCTTCTGTAGTCCTTCCCCATCCTCCTATTCGGATCTAAACCCGTCCCTGTCCTTGCCCTACCACCAAAGCCATACTGCCGTTAGCGCCGCCTCACTGCATACTTTACTCTCCGTGCACCCGAACACACCTTAGCATCGTCGCTCCCCTTTCTTCTTCCTACCTTTCCACAGATGGCTATCCAGCCACCTCTCAGCAGCCCTACACGGATACGGGACCTCGGACTACCTCACATGCCCCAACTATGTGTGCTTCCCATCCACTTTGCATCCTCTCTTGGATTGTCAATGGCTTCACGCACTACAGCAAAAGGAAAAAAAGTACTCTCTTATCTTCAGACGAAAAGGGCAGATATGGCTCTCTTACAAGAGACCCACTGGATGTCCTGGAGTCCGACAAGCTGTGCCGAGACTGTGTGGGCAGGGTGATACACGGTAGTGTAGCTGCAGTGTTGTCCACTGACGGCAAGTCACCCCTTAAATGCTGAGTCACGATCCTTATTCAAAAATTGTTGCTCGTCACCATTACGAAAACATGGTCTGACCCTAATGGCAGGTATGAGTTTGCCAAACTGCATCTTAGGGAAAGTTCCCTTTGTATGGGATCCATATACGCACCAATTGGGGTGAAATGCTTCTTCTTCCTTCATCTGAACCCTTTGCTCATAGAGATCGGGGCTTCACATTACATTATCCGTGGAGACTGGAATCTCGCCCAGGGCGCGGTTCTGGGCAGAACAGGTCCCCTGGATAAAGGCAATGATGCAGACAGGGCTCTGCTGGGTGATGTGGCTTCTGATTATAGATTGGTGGATCACTAGCGCCTCAGCCACGCATTGGACACAGAGTATACTTTTGTTTCCTCAGTCCATGGCATGTTTTCCATATTGGATGACTTCCTCATCTCCCAGAGAACCGTGGCACTTCTCAGAGAGCCTCGGATCTTGGAGGCGGCATTATCTGATCACTCCCCTGTCCTCCTGTCCCTCTATACGGGCCTGGCCTACCCGGGCCACAATCCATGGTGCATGAAGATTCCACGCCCCTCAGGGCAAATCCCAATTGAAAGCTCATGTCTCCACGTACCTGTCAGACAACAAAAACTCAGTGGAATCTCATAGAGTACTCTGGGCCACAACAAAGGCAACTATCAGGGGGCAGCTTATGAGAGACCCTGCCGTGGCCAATAAGCTAAAGACACACAATTGATGGACGGAATGCAAAACAAATGAAAACATGAAACCCCAGTCAAGAGATCTGGGTTAAATCCATCATTCTTTTGCTCACCATGCCACCCCAGTTTAGACCTGGCCATATGCAAATCAGTCTTGACCCTGTGCCTCATGGGAACAGTCCAGCCAGAACTGCCAAGCCAGGTCCTCCCTGGACCGGAAACAAGCAGCCTAGGACCGGTTTCGCGGTTTCACCCCTCTTCAGCCAGGATAGCTTGATTCCAGTGGCACAGTGAGCCCAGGACCCACGTCTTGACATATCTGGCACACTTAGGGTGAGAAAGCAAAAAACACACAATTGATGGACGGAATGCAGAACAAATCAACCCCGTTTCAGCCCCATGTGGCTGTCGAGACGGACATAGCAGCCCCTGTTCCCCTCCAGGTGGCCACCTATCAAAAATACAAAAGGCCGAGGGACGGGATGGATGCAATCAAAACCCTAAGGTGGGCCTGGGACAGAATACGCATCAGAGCTGGGCTGGAGATACTATATGCCACCTCTGCCCCACTGTCACGTAACCCACAGCTTCCAGCCTTGTCTGATGATGGGAACGTAGCATTGGCAAAATCAATGGGGCTTGAAAGATTCGTGGATCTGTACCCTGAGGACACTTTTTGCGCTCCACCAGAATCTATGGCCAAAGGCTCGAAGAAATTTTTGGAGCTATTTCTCTATCTTAAGATTGAAGACACTTGCAGGCAATTACATGCTACCCTTCCAAAACCCCCCAATAAATGACCAGTACTAGAGCAGTTGATAAGTACTACAGGGTCCGGCAGACAAATAACGAGGATGTATTGCTCTATGCAAGCCACAGCACCACTGACTATACCTAAAGCCCAGCAAAGCTGAAATGAAGAGCTTGCTGGTCAGGTGAAGGACAAAAAGTGGATCTTCTGCTGCGGCCAATTCCAGCTACTCTCACCTACAATTGTAAACTGAGATTAATACACTCTAACTACCTACACAGGTTCTACAGAACCCCTACTCAGTAATATTGCATGAGGTTGAGACCAGATGAGAGATGCTGGAGATGTGGGCATGCCCCTGCCACCTTTCTTCTTATGTCCTGGTACTGCCCACTCATTGCTTCCTTTTGGACTGCCATATTTAGCAAACTTCATGAAATATTAGGGGTGCCTAGCAAACCTCAGCTGCTCATTGGGCTTCTGGGTTATGTAAAAGACACTAAGGCTGAGTACCGCAAACTAAATGCTCTGTTACTCCTGATGGCTAAACGTAGAGTGTCCATACATTGGGGGGACAAAAAGCACCCGTAGTCAAGGACTGGATCCAAGACGTCACTTTTAGTCACACTCAACTATCGACTTACTGGGAGTTAATGCCTGTAGCCCCCAGGCCAAAAGATATATGAGACCCCTTCTTAGAATGGCTAAAAACACTTCAAGAAGACATTGCCGCCTCTCCTACCCATGGTACACCGCACACTTCACCGTCACTCGAATCACATGCAGTCACATACCCAGTTTAGTTAAAGTCTCTGGACTGGTTGTCGAAACCCGACATTGGTTGGCCGCTCACAGTAGGTTCAATGTGAGTAGCTGATGATAGTATTGATATGTTATACTCTGCATGAGAATTAGACTACTGCCTACTATCTTTAGCTCAGTGTTGTGAGACATGTATGTAGCCTACTGTCTGTTTTTTAAATTGTTCTTTTCTGGGTTTTTTATTTGCTTGTTCACACATTTGGGACAAAGATGCTGTTTGATTATTCAGGCTTGTTGAAGAAATGCTGAATGTGTATTGTTGTGAAAAAATGTCAATAAATAAATTCTTTAAAAAAAAAAAAGGACCTTCCGGTTGATCCTCTACCTAGATAGCGAAAAGGCGCTTGACTGTATCGAATGGGACTACCTCTTTACTCCCATGGAATGAATTGGCCTGGGAGACCAATTTATTGCGAAGGTGCAACTGCTGTATGACTTTTCAACAGCCAATGTTAATTGTGGAGGTTCCTCTCTTACCCTTTCCCGATCTGAAGGGGCACCCACCAGGGATGTCCCTCTCTCCCCCCTCTTGTTCCTCCTGGCCATGGGACTCCTGGCACCTACCATTTGTAATTCACCCAGTATTTTGGGTGTTTCCCTCATGGGCACCTCCTCCAAAATCTATCTCTATGCGGAAAATGTCCTGCTTACTCTAACAGACCTCAACCGTCCCCTTCCAGCCCTTCTGGAAATCATCGATGACTTCCCGGCCCTATCTGGTTACAAGGTGAACTGAGACAAGAGCGGGGCCCTCCCACTCTAGGCTGGCAGCACGAAGGTGGCCATCAAAAGGCTACTGTTTTCGCTGTCAGCCCTCACGTCTCAAATACCTAGGGATCCTGGTCAACAGGGGCATGGAGGGGATGGTCTCGGACATCTTGGACCCATAGCTGGCCCAGATGAAACAAGACTTCGAGAAGTGGTCCCACCTGGGGTTCTTCATGTGGGGCAGGGTGCAAGCAGTAAGGATGGTCACGCTGAATCACTTTACCTACATGCTCGGTATGCTCCCCATACTGGTACCTTTGTCCACACTGTGCCTCATTGACTCCCAGATCCGGTCCTTTGTGTGGGAGTCCTAGAGACCCCAACTGTCTGACTCCAAACTCATGGCACATCGTTCCTGCAGAGGCTTGGGTCTCCCATCTGTAGAGCACTATGCTTTGGCCCTCCATCTCTCACACTTGGCATATCTGCTTCCTGGTATCCCAGACCCACCGCAATGGGTTCATATTGAATGATCGCTACTCCCTGGAGGCAAGGGACTTGACCTTCTCTATGCTTACTGTGCCCTCCAGCCGCGCCTTTAGCATCCTGTGCTTTGTGCCGCATACAAGGCCTGGATGCGTGCCCACTACCTATTCGGGATAGACCCACAACTACATGACAAGGCATCTTTGTGGGACTATTGTGAGGAGAGGTATTAATGGATGTGAGCCCCAGGACACTGGTTCCTAGTTGCATGGTACTGGGGTAATGTTAAAATTGCACAAGAGTTTACTGTTACCATATAATTATGGATAAAGCCCCATAGAATGGGGAATTACAGTTTGGTTGAATCTTTACATTCATACATTTTTAGTTCAATGGGGTTTTCACACATACATTTACCACTTGCTCTAAGTAGGTGGTAAATATGAACAAGGACATGTAGGTGGGGTGGTTGGGGTGAAGAAGGTGGGTATAGCAGGGGAGGTAAGACAAAGGTTTTTAATGGCAGGAAGGACCATCATATTTCTGTATATTTCATGTGATCACTTCTGAAGATGCTGAGAGAATTGCTCCCATTGGATTCCAAAAGCAAAGGTTAGGGCATCCTGGCCTAGCCCATATTTTCATCCAATCTGAGTGATGGATTCATAAACTACTCTGTCTCAGATCTTGGAAGTCATTACTAACTTCCAACAGGAAGTTATTTTAGTTAAATCAGAATACATTGAGCCACACAAAGTGCGCCACAATGAAACATGAAAAAGGTCATTTTTTAACTTAGAGAAGAAAAATGTGTAGCAAGCACCTTTGAGCACAGATTCTAAGAGCTCGGATTCATGGGCACTGCCGCTTCCCTTGAGAAAAACTAATTTTTAACATTCTCGTCCTGCAAATTCTCCAGTCATACTTTTATCATTTTCATAAGCTTTCTCTGGAGATCCAATGAAATTAACAGTATTTTTTTGGTGCAAAATAGCTACCATCCCGGATGTTTAAATCAACGTGGTTTTTGTTTTGCCTATTTGAATGGGAATATGACCAGTTGGTGCATTCAATTGTTAGAGAGAAATGATCCTTTGCTTAACAATTTTTCTGACGTTTGTGATCAGACTCATTAATTTTTTTATAGAAATTGGAATAATCCTACTAAGGACAACAAGATGTACTAAGTTATATTAACACAGTTAATCACTTGATAGTTGAGACATGTTAGCCAAAAGCAGAAACGGCCTCCTTATTCCAGTGGCGGATGGTGACATTTGAAAGTGGTGAGGCGTAAAATGCTGGTCATACTGCACTGTAGCGAGCGAGCTCGAACAACCTAAGGGGGGTTCGGCGGGGTTCTCCCCCTGAGAAATTTTTGAAAAAAGAGTGGAAAAATTGTGCATTTTCAAGCAAATTTGAGAAAGCAGGAAGGTTAATAAAGCAATTGTGAAAGTGCAGTTATTACATTAATGCAGTTTTCATGCAGCTCTTACACTTAATAGCTCACTGTTGTATGTTAGGATTTTAACTTACAAACTGCAAGTAACAAAACAGGTTAATGTGCCTGCTGCAAAGAACATGTACCTGATGATGATCACAAAATGCACATGATCTAAATAGGTCAGTGAGTCACTGCTTTTGTCAGAGTGATCCTTTTGTTCCTTGCAGCAGGCACATTAACCTTCTGCGCTACCTTTCCATGAGTCAACAGTTCCACTAGAGAAAACTCCTTCCACATGTAACATGAAAGAAGTATGAGCTCTATCCAGCCAGGACAGAGGAAACATGCACTGGACAAAAGGAATGGGCAGGAAGAAAGGGTTCACAGAGTGAGACAGGAAGGGTCGATCTAGATGGAGACTGGGAAGTGTAAAATGGATATCAGCCGCTTGGTCTCCATCTTGTTCACAGGACACACACGGTCTAAAAATAATGCACGTTCCCTGCCCTGGGAGTGTGTAAAGGCAAGTCCAATCGGGACGTGACTCACACAACAAATATGTTTTTGTGAGTAAAATGTGAGCAAGCAAACAGGCTATAACAATAAGTCTTATAAATAGAGCGTGCAGCTTTACGCTTACTAATAACACCATCCAAACATACTTGCGTTGGAAAGATCTTAGTAAACAAGCAGACAGCTGATAAAGAACATCTTGTTTCGGGTGACAGAACAAGGAAGTAGGCATAAGAGCAGCGTGTTATTCTTAAACGACATGACTAATTGATTGGAAAGATTTTATTCCACTATTCCTTATTTGGCAATTTGTAAAGGGTTTGCACTTTCACCACAACCTCCATGCTTGTTTTGTTGGTTGACATCTTTACTTTTTGTTATATTTGTTTACAAAAGCTGTTAACTTGAATTTTTGAAGATGATAACACTGGATGCTTGTTATTTTGCCTTGGCTTCATATGTATACTTTGTAGATTGTCGGCCAATCATTTGTATTACACTGGAATGGTCATTAGTGTTAGGTTGCGGTGGGCTGGCAATATACCATCAGTGTAATGATTATGTATATACCTTAGAAAATCAATAAAGACAGTTTGAAAAAAAAATATTTTGTTAGCCGTTTTAAAATACTGTAGGTAGGCCACAATAGACCACAAGATATAAAGCAGTCAACAGACAACAAAACAGGTTACAGCTAACACCACATTGCATAGAAGGCGTCATGGAAGAGCCCAACTAGTCATGGCAAGTTACGCACTTTAGCTTTACCGCCTCCAGGCAGCAACTTTATCAACAGCTCTATAACTGGAGACACACTAGTTGTGAATATTACAGCGACGTGTGTATATGTACCGATAAACGCTCACTGGCAATGTTACTTTAGCTATATTAAGTCCCCACCCTGTGATGCTCAACAGCAAAAATGTGGAATATCTCAGGTATAATAAAATGATAAAAGCCATTCCAGGCCCCAGTCCTGATTAAAGTTCTTCGGCGCTTTACTTCTTTGCGTAAACAACATGGTCATTACAGTGCACGGTGAAGTGCTTACTTAGCAATGCATCTTACAACCCACTGAATCCCAAACAATACGCCTTGCAGCACAGCATGAGACTTCAAACTATTGCTGACCTTTGTAAATAAAAATTCAGGCATGCACTATGATTCAAAAAGTTGTGATATTTGAAATTGATTAAAAGGTATTAAAACAGATCAAAGAGCTGGATTACAATAGAGATAGGAACCACAAGTTCACTTGCATGCTGACATTTCATGTTCATTTCATACCACATTCGCTACCTGTGGGTTTGCCCGTTTCATGCTAAGCTGATTATGTGAGTCTCAAGATGGCGCTGTTGGTAAACCGGATTTATAAAGCCAGCCCTCAAGTCTCTGCGCTATTCACTTCGGTGCGAGTAAACACCATCAGAGCCATTGTACAATTGCAGTGCGTTATATCAAAATACAACCGGGCTGTGACTGAGTTCTGCAGGGTGACGTGTCAGTATTCCGTGACAGCCACCCTTACTTGTATTTATTTCATTTATAATGCACAAAAGTGACGTAACATGTCTATCTCCTACATGCTCATAAATAACACAACACTACATTCATATAATTATGCCCACACAAAAAAGACAGAAAATTAAAACAAATATACCCACATCAATATTACAATGTCCTAACTACCGTCAGCAGTTGTTTAAGGTGCAGTGGATCAAATGGTTAAGTTAATATCTACATGAGGCATTTTAGCCCAAATTCTGCCACATTTTTTATTACGTTTTGATGGAACGGCAAGAAGGTGTTTAAATATTTCAGTCATCGTTCGCTTTAATGGCCGCAATTGCTCATTTAGAAAAATGTCATTTAACTGGTAGAAGAGGAATTTTCGTGTGAGTCAGTATGATTAAAAATATCATTTTTGCAAATGAGCAAACGAGGCCCATTGTGGGGATTGGAGAGGAGGGAAATGCCCGTCAAATCAGACATCACATGACAGTTCAGGCCAAGGTCTTGGACGTTTTTGCTTCAGTTTGTTTTTGCAGAACTAATTATATCCTTTTGAATATGAAATGTGACCTGTACTTGAGAGATTTTGAATCAAGTTAAGTACCGGTTTGTTTTTAGGTCTCGCCTGGCGAACGCAGCGCGAAGCGCTGCTATCGCCAGCGAGATCAATTGTTGCTGACTTGCCTCGGAAGTGGGACAGGAGATGTGCACGCGCAGGCTTTTGGCGGATTTGAGTTGGTGTACGCGCTTACAGCCACGCGGCGTGCACATCTCCTGTCCCCCTTCCCTCGCAAGCCAGCATGAAGTTTCACTTTCAATTCTTTTATCATCACCATTAACCCCATGGTCCCCTCCACAGTCCCGTGATTCCTGCTCCCATTGTTTATCCTCTTTTAACAGAAGAACGTCTGGATACCTGCCCCCACAAACCAGCCCTCCCGCGGACGGAGCTCAGGCAAGAGCGCAACTTCAACCCCCCACCCCCATTCCTCACCGCCTCACCTCTGGGGGCAGACTGGTCGCGGTGGTCTGCCGGTTGTTGTTGGTTCTCCGGCCCCGGCCCTTGGGTGCCTTCTTACCCTTGGGCTTCAGAGCGGCGCTGATCTCCAGGCCCGAGCAGAAGAGCTCGGCCATACGGAGCTCCATGGCCCCCACCCGGCAGCAGCAGCTCAGTACCGCAGGCATCGGCCCTCTGACACCCGGCCGGAGCCGGGCCAGCGACATACACAAGGGGGCAGGGCCACAGCGAGCGCGCTGGAGCATTTAAATCACTGCTTCGACTGGCACTGATTTTACATCAGACTTGAACAAGGTCTCTCCCAGGTTCCGAGGGCACACAGGTGGGTGGCTGAGCGCTCTGCCGTAAGAACGGGCTCGCGTACGGGTTGCGCGCATGGCACGCTTTCGCTTTCCCTCCCCTCATCGGCCCCTCCTTCGCTCAGAGCACCGCCGTACTACATTTTCTTCTTCTGCGGCTAAGGTTCTATCTCAAACATTTCATTTGGTCTTTGCAATAGAACATTGGAAACATTTTGAAAAATTGTACGTGCAGCCATGTATTTGCTTGCAGAAAGAGGGAAGTGTCACTTATAGTCGTTGAATGTTACTCATAATTACACTGAAATTATAAAAATGTCACACGTAGCATTCTGAAACTTTGGGAGCTATGTTGCATACACAAGTAGCAGGTGCAACGTTACCCCTCCAGAGCTTTCTTTAAAATGTAAAAAAGTATTACGTGTGCATGTGTATGTACATGGTGGGGTAATGTACTGTAACTGCTCTCCTGTGAAGCTGTGCTATAACTCAGTATTCATTTAAAAATCAATGTTTTGTTGGAAAACAGTGACCAGCACTTTCTGGGTTCTAAACAAGCATTTGCAATGCAGTAGGTCTTGCATTTGCGAAAATTTGAGCTATTGGCATTGTAATGACAATGCCTTTTATTTATGTGTTCATAAAAGCTGCAAGCGGTGCGTAAACACGCACTTATAGTCCCTGCTTACGAAAAGAAAGACTGGCAGTAAAAAAGGCATAGTTACTGCCAGAGTTGCTTTTCGCAAGCAATGCCTGCACAAATATGCCCAAAGTGCGTGTTTACGCACCCCTTGCACATTCTTAACATATATAATTAAAAGGCATTGATATTTACAATGCCAATAGTACAAACTCTTGTTTTATGTGTTGTCTCTATGGCCTACTTCGTGAACACATATCTTTAGTTTACCAAATACGTACTCCCATTGTCCTGTCATCTTTGTGTGCATTTTGTGCCATAGTAGCATACTTAGGTCTCCCATTACTAAAAATTAGAGCTATTGGTGTTGCATTATTATTTGCAACGCCAAAAGCTCAAACTTTTACTAATGCGAGACCTATTGCATTGCAAATGCTTGTTTAGTTGTGACTTTGGACAAATTGAAAGGGAATGGGAGGCAGTTGCAGTTGGGGCTGTTTAAAAGTACAATGGAATGTCTGAAAGAAAATGGTCTACCCAAAATTGGGCTACTGAGGAAAAAATACGAGCGACATGCAAATAGAGGTCAAAATACTGAGCACAACTCTGAGCATAAGAAGGAAGGAGGCGGGAAAATGTGTTGGGAGATGTCGGGAGCACGACCGAAGGCCTGAATGGAGGAAAGAGGCGCAGATAGCTAAGAAGGCACAGAAACCGGCACAACAACTGGTGAAAGAGGAGATGCAGAAGGGCGAAAAAGCAAACGAAAGGCAAGAGTGAAAAAAAAGTGAAAAGAGGCTCAGAGGGGATAGAAAAACGTAGAAAAGGAGTAGATGAGAGGCAAGCGCTCCGATACCTTCAGTTCGCGTTGGCGCTTAGTAAAATGACTTTAAGAAAGAACAGTAGGAGTGGGAGGAGATAGGAAGCACAAGCAGAGGGAAGGGTAAAGCAGCACGAAGGAGCCAGAGGGCATGGAGAGTGTAAGCCCAAAAAAACAAGCAGGAAGTGGGATAAGGGAGGGGCTGGCAAATGGTGATCACTTTTGCGGCCGCTTTGATGTTCTCAGTGGCCGCGCGGCACACTGAGAACATCAAAGCGGCCGCGAAAGTGATCAGCAGGCTGACAAATGGTGCGCGCGCCCGGCGCACATGCACTGTAGTTGGCGGCCCGAAAAGCACTAGTTTGCACTTCCAAAACCCGCTTTCCACAGCTCTCGCCAGAGCAGCGCTAAAGCGCTGGCTCAGGCGAGACCTAAAAAGGTGCATAGCATCTAATGTCACAGTTTGAGTGGTGTAATGCGATATGGCAGGGCACCCGCCAGAATGTGATGAGGAGCTCCTCGGTCTCCCATATCACACAGATATTCTTTGACCTTGGACTGAATAGGGCTCCCATAAAAGGTTGGGGCCCCCCCTGGAGGGTAGGGGCCCACCCTCCACTGCACATTCATAACCACACGTTCAAGAAGGACTCTTAAATTAGGTTGGTTTTCCCTCAGCGAGTAGGGTGAAAGCCATACCACATTGGATTGAATGTAATTATGGGCAGAGTGATGGATTTCTACCAGGCTTCCTCTAGCGCCGATGGGAAAAAATGAAGGTCTTGCAATTGTTGGCAGTGCAGGATGGAAGAGTATTCAATTTCCAGGCTAAAGGGAGTGTGATAGTGGCCAGTCCACACACAGCCATGAACAGTTTAGAATTTTAGAAGCAGACTAAGAGATGGCCTTTGGGCTAAAGTTATGGAGCACAAAAATAAATCCTTTCTTTGGATCCACTCACAATGAACATTAGCAACCGGGGAGAGAGATCATTAATCCTCTCCTTTTTCTTGGGTGTTAGACCTGGCATCCTTGGCATGGTTTTCTCCCTAACTTTTCGCCATAAACCCTTCTGTTTTGCTAACTTGGTTTTTGCTGGCTTTAGGACTCTGCACTGTTTACCACTGCTAACCAGTGCTAAAGTGCTTGTGCTTTCTCCTTGAGACATGGCAGAATTGGCTTATAGCCAATTGGCATATTTAACTTTCCTGTACGTCCCTAGTAAAGTGACATTACCAGTGCCCAAAGCCTGTAAATTACATGGTAATAGTGGACCTGCAGCACTGAATGTGCCACCCACTAAAGTAGCCCTTTAAACAGGTCTCGTGTCTGCCCTTGCAGTCAGTGAGTGCAGTTTTAAACAGCTTTTTTGACCTAGCAAAATAAACCTTTTGCCAGGTTGAAACCTTCTTTTTTCATATATATTTATATATCACCCCTAGGATAGGCCCTGGACAGCCCAGAGGGTAGGGTGCTGTGCATTTAACTTGTTGGACATGTACTTTAAGTTTTACATATCCTGGTGATGAAAAACTTTTGCAGTCGTATTTCACTGTTGCAAAGCCTACCTCTCTCATAGGATAACATTGGAGTAATCTGATTACATTTAATAAGATGTAAATTCCAAGTGAGAACAGGTAACCATTTCATGTTTGGTTTCTTTGAAATTGTAATGATAAATCCTCTCTTATCGTAAAGTCGAATTTTAAATTACAATTTTGAAAATGCCACTTTTAGAAAGTGGAATGGCATGGTGAGCAAAAACACTATGGATTTAGGCTCAGATCTCTGTACTGGGATGAATGTATGACATTGTTCTACATTCTGTCCATCAACTGTTCTGTTTGCATTTGTCACCCCAAGTGGGACGGGTATGCCCAGACGTGGTTCCAGTGCTCGCCATGTCACTGGAGTCAAGCTATCCTGGCTGATAAGGGTTGAAACCCCCAAACCGATCCTAGGATGCTTGTTTCCAGTCCAGGGAGGACCAGGCTTGGCAGTTCAGGCTAGACTGTTCCCATGGGGCACAGGATCAAGACTGATTCGCTTACGGCTGGGTTCAAACTGGAATGGCATGAGCAAAAGAACACTGGATTTAGGCCCAGATCTCTGTACTCGGGTGAATGTATGACATTGTTCTACATTCTCTCCATGAATTGTTCTTTTTGCATTTGTCACCCCGAGTGGGACGGGTATGCCCAGTTGTGGGTCCCGCACTCGCCCTGCCACTGGAGTCAAGCTATCCTAGCTGATGAGGGGTGAAACGCCGAAACTGGTCCTAGGTTGCTTGTTTCCAGTCCAGGGAGAACCTGGCCTGGCAGTTAGGGCTGGACTGTTCCCATTAGGCACAGGGTCAAGACTGATTTGCATATGGCTGGGTTCAAACTGGAATGGCATGGTGAGCAAAAAAACGATGGATTAAGGCCCAGATCTCTGTACTGGGGCAAATGTATAACATTGTTCTACATTCTGTCCATCAATTGTTCTTTTTGCATTTGTTACCCAGAGTGGGACGGGTATCCCCAGACGTGAGTCCCGTGCTCGCCATGCCACTGGAGTCAAGCTATCCTGGGTGATGAGGGGTGAAACCATGAAACCGGTCCTAGGATGCTTGTTTCCAGTCCAGGGTGGACATGGCCTGGCAGTTCCAGAGGGACTGTTGTCATTGGGAACAGGGTCAAGACTGATTTGCATATGGCTGGGTTCAAACTGGAATGGCATGGTGAGCAAAAATACGATTGATTTATGCCTAGATCTCTTTACTGGGGTGAATGTATGACATTGTTCTGCATTCTGTCCACCAATTGTTCTTTTTACTTTTAGCAAGTTGGCATTTTCCTGCCTAAGCCATTTAATGCCTGCATGCAGCTGACAGCTGGGCTTTGTTTATTCCTTCTAGACAGCCACACACAAAACAGAGCTTAGGCATGCCTGGATGGGCCATCACTTGCAGGATGGAAGGGTGGAGCTGGGCATAGCCCTACTTACACTTGAATAGGCTGTGTCCTGCCTCCACACAAAGGACTGCAAACCCCATGTAGTTAGTCCGGAGCCAGGGTGGGGGAGGCAGGAAACCTGTGCACTTCAAAGGTAGCCCTCTAGAAGCTTCTTCTACTTCAAAGAAGGCACCTGATATAAATATTGTACCTTAGACACCAACTCTTCATACACTTCTGGGCCTGTGGAAACTCTGCCAGGAAGAAGGACTGCCATGCTGCTGAAAGGACTGCCAATCTGCTGGACTACTGCCCTGCTGGACTACTGCCTTGCTGGACTGCTGCCTGAGTATGGGGAATTGGACCTGCACCTGTAACCAGGACTCAGAGAATGATTCCAAGGGCTAGTCCGCTGACCTCCTGTTCAGAGTCACAGGGGTATAACAGGCTCTCAACCAACTAAACCAGCACCCAGATCCAAACGGAGTACGCTCCTGACCCTCAAATAGTGCCCCTCAGGTCCTGGCACTTGGTGTGGCCTCAGCGGAGCTGAGTTAATGTTTGTGGACTCTTCATGACTGCGAACGGGCCAGTTGGCACCAAAACCTTGTTGCCCGTACTGCCTGCTAATGCAAAATTCCATGAACCTGATCCTTCACGTTACAGCATCGACCTCTCAAGGGGAGCGCCACTGCGAAGCTGCAGCCCGACCATTTCCGACGACAACATGATCTGTGCACTACAGCAACAACCATTTGGGATGCTCAAGATGCTCATTGCGCTTCAACGTCTTTCCTGCTCCATACGATCCTCTTTCACGACAAACAGGACTCTTTGTGCTATAATGGCAAGGTAACTTTTCAGCGGGAGTAACATGGTCCCTGTACCCAACCCACGCTCCATCGTGGTTAGCCTGATTTTGTAACTTTCTCCCGGTCTCATACAAACAGATAGCTGCGTGTGGCACTTTGGACTTTTTGCCGCAATTTTTCACTTAAATCTTTAAATTTGCATATCTCCAGTTCTAATGATTGGGTTTGTGTTGTTTTGGTCCTGATCTATTTATTAAAGTGTTTTTCTAAATTGGTGTAGAATTTTTCTTGTGTTATGTCTTCACTTTATTACTGTTTGAAGTGCTACAGAAATGCTTTACACATTGCTTCTAAGTTAAGCCTGACTGCTCTTTGCCAAGCTAGGGTTGAGCACAGGTTAATCTGGGGTTGGATTGGGCCTCACTCTGACAGTGATTGTGGTTGCTGCTGAGTAGGATTTAACACCCCTAATTACTGCTCCCTCAACCAGTAACCCAATTTCTCACACTGAGAGTAAATATGGTAGCTGAGACTAATGGAAGCAAGCTCATCTGAGCCCAACATACTATGATAATGAGTAACTGGGCTAAGTACTACCCAGTCCAGTAATTGATTCTCAGTGGTAGTGCGAGTTGAGCAATCCAAGGCTCTTCAGGGGAGGTAGGTGTAACACATAGACAGGCTCTCAACTCAAAGCACAAACCGTCACAGCAGTAAGGTGATTGTCCAGTCAAATACTTGCTTTTATGAATTTTAATGTGACACGAACCATAGGATTGGCACACTAAAATAACTACCACTGCCTAAAAGATTAGTACGCTAGCGCTGCCCTGGGAGGAATGACCAAGCCCCTCTGTCCGGTCTAGTGGGGACTGTTATTCCCCATTTGATACTGAAAGCAACTCCCAAATGTGGCCCACGCTAGTCCCACACAAATAAAGTCTATGGTTGGCCTTAAGAGTTAAGTCAGCAGCGCTTGACTGCTAAGTGTGTGCAAGTCTCCTGCAGGTCAGACGGACTTGAAAAGTCTTACCTGACCAGAAAGTAATTTCAGAGGATCAGAGTGCTCCTTCACAAGCTTCGGTCTCCACATGCTAAAAACATCCGAATTTGTGCGGTCTTTCCCCAATATCACGTCAGCCTCTTCAATCTCCATACAACTGTGATGATGATGGGCGTTCCAGCTTTGCTCCTCCAGTGAGTCATAAGTGTTCCTAGCAGTTCATTAGGCACAACGAATCAGGGTGACAGTCCTGCCCCAACAGTGGCCCCCTTCTAGACACAAGGTGATCACCTTATTTGGTTCTGTCTTCTCAAAGTCCGTCCACCCTTCGAGGCACACAGGAGTGCCGACTCCGGCACACACACCTGGGCTATGGTCTGTCTTTCACTGTGCCCCTCCCACCTCCTGGCACACAGGGGGTCAATCGATTTGGCGCACATGGGTGGCTGCAAGACTTTCATAGTGGTCCCCCTACTGGCACAAGAGGGGGTGGGCAGATAAACCGGCTTGCTGCACACACAGGCAGGGCCTGAATTACACAATGGCCCCTTCTGGCTTGGCAGAATCAGTCGCCCAGCCTACACTTCTGCAATGGATCTGACTGGATCGAACATCCTGAATTTTGCTCACTGGGATCCACGCAACAGGATCCCTGCCGTGCTTCCCTCCTTTGATGTGTGCTCCTCCTCCTCACAGAGCCAGTAATCCTGGCATGTAGGTGGACTCTAGGCCAGGGATCCCCCACATTTTTCTACAATAAGAGCTGGTTATGTTCAATAAAAATCAGCTCGCGCTAATATTATTACTGATGTATTAATGACCGCATCAGGGCAAGATAATATTTGTGGCCACCATACAGTGGCATAGTAACCCCATGTGCCGTCTGTGGCGGTCCCTGCGTTTGCCGCCCACAGTGGCATGTAAGAGCAGGGGGGGACTGGTGATTCCCACGATGGCAACAGGTAAGGGGGGGCAACCGCTCCCAAAATCCTTGACACCCTTTACACCACTGCCACCATAAGCAAGACCATAAGCAGTGATTACCTCAGTTTATAAGACATGCTTGCCAGCAATAACCTATAAAAGGCTTGGCCAATGTGGAATGCTTCTACATTGATATTACATAAATGCCACCGCTGCAGTGCCCTTGTTACCAAGGCAATAATATTAGTAATTCGTCTCCCCACAGCCGCATGATTGATCTGTCAATAGCCACTTTCAATATATTTTGGTAATGTAACTTTTTTTTCTCTTAATATCCGATAATGAGTTTTGAAAATACATATATATGCATCTCAAATACATGCTTTTCATTTTTGACATACAAATATTAATTCAACCAGGCAAAGCTTCTGATTTACTAGGCTGGGCTGCACACAGTAGAGCTCCAGTAGCTCACGAGCTACTCATTGGAACAGCTTGCACTAGACATTTTCTCCCTCGCAAGGTACTTTGATCTTGAGAGGCAAGCAGACTGCTGGTGTTTCAGGTTCAGCGCAAGTGGTCTTGACTTCCTGAGTGATGGCCCCTCAGACACTCAGGCACAAACATGTACACAGCCATGAAAGTTTAGATGAGTGGGCTAGTAAGCCACACTCCTGTGGCACAGGTGAAAAGGCCTGTTCACACTACTGTTTCTACTGAACACATAACAGGTATGTTACCACTATCGTCACTATGTCATTTAACTTCTTCCTTCACCAGGGCAGTGCTTGGTTCACCCCTCTCGGTTTAAACAAACTGAATTACCATGAGAAAGGCCTAGGTGTTGGCACACATGCATGATGGGTGTTTACCCCTGACCAATAATCATTGCCAGGGATCAAGGTATCCATGTAGCTGGGGCAATCAGGACAAGGGTGCATCCTCATCACCATGCAGTGGACTTTCCAGACTCAACAGCTCCATTCTCTCTCCAACTCTAATCAACTCCCAGGCTTCCCCCAGCACATAGACACAGACTTTCCATGCACCATTACATTTTCACAACATTCACACTGAACATTCTACAGTAGCCCATGCATACACAGACATGCCACTTCACTACATCATCCCCTTTCCTCACACATAGGACAAATGTCAAACCAATGCAACAATGACCCAGAGACAACATGACTAACTCACACTTTTCCCATCTTCCAAAAGCAAAGCACACACACCCACATAACCAATATACTACAACACACTCTCTCAACCACACACAAACGTGCAGCACAGCACTCCATAATGCCCAACAACCAATCACATTACCATGTCAAACCAACATGACCAAATGCCAGGCCATAAATAGCACCTACATATGCATCCATCACCATGCCCGCTGGAAGCTGCACAACCATCACACAGAATGTCTCCTACACACAATGATGTCAAACATTCAAAGATGCAACATCCAGACACTTTTGTACTTCAGTAGTACCACTCCAACACAAGTCCATATCAGTAAAATGGGACCAACGCCTTAAGATGCCTAAAATAGGAAGCATCTGTATACCACACCCTACACCTATACACGTAGAAGCCAAGTCAACTCCTCCCATCTATAGAATGACTGGCTCCAGGACACGCAGCCCCATGCACAGGCAAGACAACTACCTGCCTCAAGTATTACGCACCTATCAAATACTCCCATTTGTACAAAATGATGTCTGTTCCCAGAGCACAGATAGGTGAAACAAAAACAGAAGTACCTCACCCACCGGTAAACTTTGCCTCCAGTTCCACTCACCTGACAAACCTTGTACAGAGAGATGGGGAATGGGGAGCTTGTGGCTCCTACTCTTAACCAGTTTTTCACTGTATGGGGTAATCTCCCAAGCAAGGTCATGTAACAGGGTAATATAACTTTGCGCACCGTGTGGTACTACCCCAAGCACATCACGCAACACATTACTACTCTTGCACCATGGTGGGCACTCTTCTTCCCCACCTTTGCAACACCAAAACTAGGGTACAACTCCTCCGCCTTTTGCAATAGGATACCCTTCACTCATTAAATAACAACAGGGCCGTTTCTACAAACAACTGCGCTGCAGCTGCAGTGGTTCACAAAATACTCTCACATTATTACAGCATTTGTATATCTGCACACCCTGCCATCTGGCTCAGGGACAACCCAGACAACATTACAGTATTCTAACCACACCAGCTGCAGCAACACTATTTTACAATTCAATTAAGAAAAGAAAATCATAAGCATCAAATCACCACCCTCCAAGTAGTTTCTCTAAAATGCAATCAAAATAAAATAAAATATTTTTTCATTGATAAAAAAGCAGAAGAAATTAAAATATTTTCTGTTATATTGAAATGAGCTGTGATGTATTTGCATTCAACCATCACACAAATGAAAACAATGTTTGCTCTCTAAAACACTAACACCGCACACTGCATATCTATCCTCAAAACGTGTATGGTAGCTGCATTTCCGTCACATCTCGCAAAAAATATTCATCTCGAACACAGCATCAGCAGCAGCCTCTCTACAATCACGAGGCTTGCCAACATGAGCCCTCTGTCTGGAAAGTTAACCCCCTCAAAATGAATAACCATTTAAAGACAACCTCCTACCACTGCTTTTTAGGTCTCGCGCCTAGCGTTGCAGTGCGCAACTCTGCTCGCGCAGCGAGTGACCTCATGTAGGGGGTTCTGAAAGCTGACCACACGCTCGTGCATGTGCTTTTATTTTTGTCAGCTGCTATTGGCTTATGCGTGCGTCTTTGTAAACAAGCATTTGCAATGCAATAGGTCTCGCATTTGCAAGAGTTTGAGCTATTGGCATTGTAAATGACAATGCCTTTTATTTATGTGTTTTGAAAACCCGCAAGCGGGCGTAAACACGTACTTTGTACTTATACTCCTTGCTTATGAGAAGCAAGGCTGGCAGTAAAAGAGGCGCAGTTACTGCCAGTCTTGCTTCTCGTAAGCAATGACTATAAGCACAAAGTGTGTGTTTGCGCACCTCTTGCAGGTTTTCAAAACGTAGCTCAAACTCTCGCAAATGCGAGACCTATTGCATTGCAAATGCTTGTTTGTTCTAGCAGAGAAGTTACCCCAAATTTTCGGACCATCCGCCCGCTAAAGGATTTCGGCCTTCAAATTTTAAAATGCGTTTAATCAACTCCGTTGCTAATGTTAGGTGCCCCGCTGGTAGAGTAGAAATGAAAGGGAAAAAAAACAGTTGTTGTTTTAATTACAGGGACTTTCCGAGCCTGTTTAGGCCCCCTTCTTACATGGCCTAAGCATGACCGCAGTGTGTGAAGTGCAGTCAGTCAGTCTTTGCTCGTGGACATTTTAACAGTGCCCAAATTGTTGTCTCTCTCTGGCAACAGAAGCTCATTAGACAGTTCTGGACTTAGTACCGATTTTTTTAAACAAACCGCCTTAATTCAAAGCTGATACTTCATAAGATGGCGCATGACTCAAACCTCCCTTGTCTAACCAACAGCGACCATATTTTGTGGGTGGATGGCGGGTGCTGGGTGGTCACTGAAACGTTTCTTGGACAGGATAACCTATATCAAGTGGCTGCAGGAAACCTATGAGAAAAGTGGTACAGAATATTTTGCTTTGGGCGGCCTCCAAATTCAAAATGAAACAAGCAATATAATGCAAAAGATGGACAAACACCCTTGTTTTTTGTAGTTTTCCCTGTAGCCCCTTCTCATTTTCCTCTACAGTTTGGCACCGGTCGTGGCTCGCAATACGGGGGGGGGGGTCTCACACGGGGGGAGGAGTCTCACGCAGGGGGAGTCTCGCGCGGGGGTTTGAAAATAAAGTAAACTTACCTGACTGGGTCCGCCGCCTCTGCTGTGTGCTTCTGGGCCGGGGTCCGCGTTTGGCGCCTTCACCGTGTAGTCTTCTGGGTGCTACTGGCTGGCAAGCCCTCTCAGGCTCTCAGCCAATCCAGACGCTGCTCCAGAGTCCAGCAGCGCCAGGATTGGTCTGGAGCAGGGTCATTCCCTGCCCTTTAGGAGACCGGGGGCTGCGAATGAAGCAACCCTCGCTCTCCTAAGGCGAAGGCTTAGTGTGCTTGTTCGGGCTGGCCTTAAAAACGACCAGCCCAAAAATGAAGTGCGTGAAGTGTAACAAACATATGCTTCGGTGAGCAGTCGGTGGATGCAGTTTGTGCTGCGCAACGCAACCATCGTTGTTAATTTTTGTTTTTTTTGTTTTTGGAATGATAAGTAATTCCAAAAGTTTCCTGTTTTATTTGTTCTTTTTTGTTCATTTTTTAAAAAAAACACCCCCCCAAAAATTCAAAATTGTTCACAAAAAAAAAAAAAGAAGAAAAAAAATTCTTATCAGAACTACCTTATCTGGTTAAAGACAGAAATATAACTGCAAAGTAATTTGTGAAAGTTTGGTTGAATATATGTATACAGCATGATTGACTGAAAAAATGCATTAGTAGTGTATGGTGAATTTATAGGTGAAGATTTATGAGGAAGTACTGCAGCGTGACACTGCAAGCTCTTTAGCTGCACTGCACTGTGGCACTTCCATAGCACAGGGATGTGACATATGTACATGAATATGTTGCAAATCTGTGCTTCCCTCTGCACTGCTGCACAAACTGCAGCCATGTGGTGACACGGGCACCCTTACACCATGGTGCAAGGATGTCTGTGTCGTGCGGAGATTGTTTTTGTGCAGGAAGGGACACCTTCCTACACAAAAACAATCAGTAAAGGCATTTTCCTCTTTCAATGTATGTTGTGGAATGCAGCATGCATTGAAAGAGGAAACAATGAGGAGAAATGAAAACAATTCTCCTTGTTGCGCCTTGCTACACCAACTCTAGGATGGCGCAGCATTCAGACACAACTCCAGATTTACGATTTCGCATAAATCTGGAGATGTGTCTTGTTCTATGGGTGTTGCGTGGGAACACCCACAGCAACACCTATGGAGCGCCCCTTCAACGCAAAGTTCTGTGTATGAAGGGGTCGTATTTACAAGGAGAGGAAAGACCACGCAGGGTGGCTTTTCCTCTCCTTGTAAATATAAAGGAGTGCCTGGCGCCATCACTACATTACAAAAAGTGACGTACTGGTGGCGCAGGGTGCTTGTAAATCTGTCCCATAAGTGCTTAGGTATTGGCAGACTGATACAATAAGAACATAGTGCTGGATGGGTGATTGAAGAATTGCATAAGACTGACAGGAGGTATCCTACGCTGCATGGGTACTACTTCAGTATTTAATGGAGTGGACCAATAGTATGTATCTTCTTAGAGATTTGTAGGGATTATGCACAGAATATTTTATGTGTACTTGTGTCGGTGCCTAGGTCATTTTATAAGAATACCACAAGTAACTGGAATGATGACAGTGCTGCAAACAAAGTGAACAATTAATTTATAAGTGCTTACGTATTGGTGGAGTGATAGGATGAGCAGATAGTGGTAGATACGTGATTAAAGAAGTGCATGGGACAGACTGAACGATTCCTACACTACATGAGTACTAAGTGGGTATTTAGAAGAGCGTATCAATAGTATGTAGCTGGTTAGAGGTCTGCATGCATAGTGTACAAAATATTGTACCTGCACTTGTGTTAGTGGCTAGGCCATTCCTTAAGTATATGACTAATAACTTAAGCAATTTCAGTGCTGCAGAGAGAGTGCATGCTAAATGTATTAGTGCTTAGGTATTGGCAGAGTGATAGGATATATAGATAGTGCTGGATGGTTGAATGGAGAAGTGCATGGGACAGACAGAAGGATTTCTAGACTGCATAGGTACTAACTGAGTATTTAAAACACTGTATCAATGCTATGTAGCTGATTAGAGGTCTGCATGCATAGTGCACAGAATATTGTAGCTGTACTAGTTTTACTGGCTTGGTCATTCCTTAGGTACATGACTAGTAACTAGAATAATTTCAGTGCTGCAAAGAGAGTACATGTTGAATTTATAAGTGCTTAGGTATTGTGGAGTGATAGGATACGTAGATAGTGTTGGATGGGTGATTGGAGAAGTGCATGGGACAGACAGGAGGATTCCTAGGTTGCATGGGTAGTGCTTTACTAAGTAGCTGGTTAGAGGTTTATATATATAGTGCACAGCTGAATGTAGTTGTGCATTGATAGTATTTGGATTACTTAATCTTACCTTGACAGCAGTACATATCAAAAAAAGCTAAACATTTGGATGGTCAGAGCCTTTAGAGCCAGAGAACTAGGTCAGCAGAGCTGCTTTAGAGCCAGAGAACCAGGTCACAAGAGCTGCTCTAGAGCCTAATAACTGGGCCAGTAGAGCTGCTCTAGAGGGAGAGAACCAGGACAGCAGAGCTGCTTTAGAGGGAGAGAACCAGGGCAGCAGAGCTGCTCTAGAGCCTAAGAACCAGGTCAGCAGAGCTGTTCTGGAGGCAGAGAACCAGGTCAGCAGAGCTACTTTAGAGGGAGAGAACCAGGGCAGCAGAGCTGCTCTAGAACCAGAGAACCAGGTCAGCAGAGCTGCTTTAGAGCCTGAGAACCAGGTCAGCAGAGTTGCTCTAGAGCCTAAGAACCAGATCAGCAGAGCTGCTCTAGAACCAGAGACCCAGGTCAGCAGAGCTGCTCTAGAGCCAGAGACCAAGGTCAGCAGAGCTGCTCTAGAGGCAGAGAACCAGGTCAGCAGAGCTGTTGTAGAGCCAGAGAACCAGGTCAGCAGGGCTGCTCTAGAACCTAAGAACTAGGTCTGCAGAGCTGCTCTAGAGCCAGAGAAACCAGGTCAGCAGAGCTGCTTTAGAGGGAGCGAACCAGGTCAGCAGAACTGCTTTAGAGCCAGAGAACCAGGTCAGCAGAGCTGCTCTAGAGCCAGAGAACCAAGTCAGCAGAGCTGCTCTAGCTGACACTGACTGACTGACACTGACTGACACTGACTGACACGGATTGACTGACACTGACACTGACTGACACTGACTGACACTGATTGACTGACACTGACTGACTGACACTGATTGGCTGACACTGACTGACTGACACTGACTGATTGACTGACTGACACTGACTGACACTGATTGACGGTCACTAACTGACTGACACTGACTGACACTGATTGACTGGCACTGACTGACACTGATTGACTGGCACTGACTGACACTGATTTACACTGACTGACTGACTGACACTGACTGACTGACAATGACTGACTGACACTGACTGACACTGGCTGACTGACACTGACTGACACTGACTGACTACTCTCTACTACTCTACTATTCACTCTACTTCTCTACTACTCTCTCTCTACTACTCACTCTCTACTACTCACTCTCTACTACTCTCTACTTCTCACTCTACTACTCTACTACTCTCTACTACTCACTCTCTACTACTCACTCTCTACTACTCGCTACTACTCACTCTCTACTACTCACTCTACTACTCTCTCTCTACTACTCACTGTCTACTTCTCTCTACTATTCACTCTCTACTACTCACTCTCTACTACTCTCTACTACTCTCTCTCTACTACTCACTCTCTACTACTCACTCTCTACTACTCTCTACTACTACTCTCTACTACTCACTCTCTACTACTCTCTACTCACTCTACTACTCTCTAATACTCTCTACCACTCACTCTCTACTACTCTACTACTCATTCTCTACTACTCTCTACTACTCTCTCTACTACTCACTCTCTACTACTCACTCTACTACTCTCTACTACTCACTCTCTACTACTCACTCTCTACTATTCACTCTCTACTACTCCCTCTCTACTACTCACTCTACTAATCTCTACTACTCATTCTCTACTACTCGTTCTCTACTACTCTCTCTCTACTACTCTCTCTCTACTACTCACTCTCTACTACTCACTCTCCACTACTCACTCTCCACAACTCACTCTCTACTACTCGCTCTCTACTATTCACCCTCTACTACTCACTCTCTACTACTCGCTCTCTACTACTCACTCTCCACTACTCACTCTCTACTACTCGCTCTCTACTACTCTCTACTACTCACTCTACTACTCACTCTCTACTACTCGCTCTCTACTACTCTCTACTACTCACTCTCTACTACTCTCTTCTACTCAGTCTCTACTACTAAACTACTCTCTACTACTCACTCTCTACTACTCACTCTCTACTATCTACTACTCTCTCTACTACTCACTCTCTACTACTCACTCTCTACTAGTCTCTACTACTCACTCTCTACTACTCCCTCTACTACTCACTCTCTACTACTCTCTATTACTCACTCTCTACTACTCTCTCTCTACTACTCTCTACTACTCACTCTCTACTACTCACTCTACTACTCTCTACTACTCACTCTCTACTACTCACTCTCTACTATTCACTCTCTACTACTCCCTCTCTACTAATCACTCTACTACTCTCTACTACTCATTCTCTACTACTCGTTCTCTACTACTCTCTCTCTACTACTCTGTCTCTACCACTTACTCTCTACTACTCACTCTCCACTACTCACTCTCCGCAACTCACTCTCTACTACTCACTCTCTACTATTCACCCTCTACTACTCACTCTCTACTACTCGCTCTCTACTACTCACTCTCCACTATTCACTCTCTACTACTCGCTCTCTACTACTCTCTACTACTCACTCTACTACTCACTCTCTACTACTCGCTCTCTACTACTCTCTACTACTCACTCTACTACTCACTCTCTACTACTCTCTACTACTCACTCTACTACTCACTCTCTACTACTCTCTTCTACTCACTCTCTACTACTAAACTACTCTCCACTACTCACTCTCCACTACTCACTCTCTACTATCTACTACTCTCTCTACTACTCACTCACTACTACTCACTCTCTACTAGTCTCTACTACTCTCTCTCTCTGCTACTCACTCTCTACTGCTCTCTACTACTCACTCTCTACTACTCTCTACTGCTCACTCTACTACTCACTCTCTGCTACTCTCTACTACTCACTCTCTACAACTCACTCTCTACTACTCAATCTACTACTCACTCTCTGCTACTTTCTCTACTACTCTCTACTGCTCTCTACTACTCTCTACTACTCATTCTCTACTGTCTATTACTCACTCTCTACTCTCTACCTCTCTACCTCTCTCTACCTCTCTCTCTACTACTCTCTACCTCTCTACCTCTCTACCTCTCTACCACTAACTCTCTACCTCTACCTCTCTACCTCTACCTCTCTACCTCTCTACCTCTACACCTCTACACCTCTACCTCTCTACCTCTCTCTACCTCGCTCTACTCACACACATATGCACATATATATATGCATATATATGCATATGCATTTTTATATATGTATGTGTGTATATATATGCATACATATATAAGCATATATATAATCTGCAAATATATATAAATACAAATATAAATGCATCCATACATATACATATACATATATGCATACATATGCATGTTATGTACATGAAAGTTTGAAAAACACTAATACAAGCAATACTAAAAAGCCACCTAAAAAGACCTATTGCATTTTCAATGCTTGTTTACTTTGGTTCCATCAAGAAGGCATTCAGATGTGTCACACATTTGCCATAATTTCTGAATGTTAGCACTCTAGTTGCTCATTAGATCACTGTAGTAAAGCTACTGCTCCCCAGGGAAGTCTGCTGCTGGTATTCAAAGTGCCTGTTTCAGTCTTCATGTCAGAATTTTTTAATGAAACAGAAGAGGATTTGAGAAGTCAAAATGTGCCCTAATTTTTCTTTCTGCAGCACTAATCATAATTTCTATGGCAAAATGAACCCCCTCATTTTGTTCCTTTGCAAATTAAATGTTTAAGTGTTCCCACTTTATTCCAATCAAGATGGCTTCAGGTGTGCCATACTTTTGTCATAAGTTAGACTGTTAGCACTCTAGTTGTTCTTTATAACACTCTGGGACATTCTGTCATTGGGCTATACTTGGGCTATATCTGGGTGATATTTGTGCTACATTTGGGCTCTTTTGTGTCTGGTGGCCATCTTGGGAGACTTATTTGTTATGAAGTTTCCTAATTTCCTCATTTACTACAGTCACCTCAGTAGGAAATACTTACAGATTTTTACTTTGATTCCATCAAGAAGGCATTCAGATTTGTCACACATTTGCCTTAAATTCAGAATATTGGCACTCTAGTTGCTTATTAGATCACTGTAGTAAAGCTACTGCTCACCAGGGAAGTCTGCTGCTGGTATTGAAAGTGCATGTTTCAGTGTGCATGTCAGAATATTTTAACGAAATAGAAGAGGATTTGAGAAGTCACTCAAAATGTGCCCTAATTTTCCTTTTTTCAGCACTAATCATAATTTCTATGGCAAAATGAACCCCCTCATTGTGTTCCTTTTAAACTAAACTACTCACTCTCTACTGCTCACTCGCTACTACACTCTACTACTCACTCTCTACTACTCACTCTCTACTACTCTCTACTACTCTCTACTACTACTCTCTACTACTCTCTACCACTCACTCTCTACTACTCAACTACTCACTCTCTACTACTCTCTACTACTCTCTCTCTACTACTCCCTCTCTACTACTCACTCTACTACTCTCTACTACTCACTCTACTACTCTCTCTCTACTACTCACTCTCTACTACTCACTCTCCACTATTCACTCTCTACTACTTGCTCTCTACTACTCTCTACTACTCACTCTCCACTACTCACACTCTACTACTTGCTCTTTACTACTCTCTACTACTCACTCTATACTACACAGTCTCTACTACTCTACTAATCTCTCTACTACTCACTCTCTACTACTCACTCTCTACTACTCTCTACTACTCACTCTACTACTCTCTACTACTCTCTACCACTCACTCTCTACTACTCACTCTCTACTACTCTCCACTACTCTCTCTCTACTACTCACTCGCTACTACTCACTCTACTACTCTCTACTACTCACTCTCTACTACTCACTCTCTACTACTCTCTCTCTAGCACTCACTCTCTACTACTCACTCTGTACTACTCACTCTCTACTACTCGCTCTCTACTACTCTCTACTACTCACTCTCCACTACTCTCTCTCTACTACTCACTCTCTACTACTCACTCTCTACTATTCACTCTCTACTACTCGCTCTCTACTACTCTCTACTACTCACTCTCCACTACTCACTCTCTACTACTCGCTCTCTACTACTCTCTACTACTCACTCTATACTACCCAGTCTCTACTACTCTACTACTCACTCTCTACTACTCTCTACTACTCACTCTACTACTCTCTACTACTCTCTACCACTCACTCTCTACTACTCACTCTCTACTACTCTCCACTACTCTCTCTCTACTACTCACTCGCTACTACTCACTCTACTACTCTCTACTACTCACTCTCTACTACTCACTCTCTACTACTCTCTCTCTAGCACTCACTCTCTACTACTCACTCTCTACTACTAACTCTCTACTACTCGCTCTCTACTACTCTCTACTACTCACTCTCCACTCACTCTCCACTACTCACTCTCTACTACTCACTCTCTACTACTCTCTACTACTCACTCTCTACTACCCAGTCTCTACTACTCTACTACTCTCTCTACTACTCACTCTCTACTACTCACTCTCTACTATTCACTCTCTACTACTCGCTCGCTACTACTCTCTACTACTCACTCTCCACTACTCACTCTCTACTTCTCGCTCTCTACTACTCACTCTCTACTACCCAGTCTCTACTACTCTCTCTACTACTCACTCTCTACTACTCACTCTCTACTACTCTCTACTACTCACTCTACTACTCTCTACTACTCTCTACCACCCACTCTCTTCTTCTCACTCTCTACTACTCTCCACTACTCTCTCTCTACTACTCACTCGCTACTACTCACTCTACTACTCTCTACTACTCACCCTCTACTACTCACTCTCTACTACTCTCTCTCTAGTACTCACTCTCTACTACTCACTCTCTACTACTCACTCTCTACTACTCGCTCGCTACTACTCTCTACTACTCACTCTCCACTACTCACTCCCTACTACTCCCTCTCTACTACTCATTCTCTACTACTCCCTACTACTCACTCTCTACTACTCACACTCTTCTACTCTCTCTCTACTACTCACTCTCTACTACTCACTCTCTACTACTCTCTCTACTACTCACTCTCTACTACTCTACTACTCTCTACTACTCTCTCTACTACTCACTCTCTACTACTCTCTACTACTCACTCTCTACTACACACTCTGTACTACTTGCTCTCTTCTACTCGCTCTCTACTACTCTCTACTACTCACTCTCTACTACTCTCTACTACTCACTCTCTACTACTCTACTACTCTCTACCACTCACTCTCTACTACACACTCTGTACTACTTGCTCTCTTCTACTCGCTGTCTACTACTCTCTACTACTCACTCTACTACTCACTCTCTACTACTCTCTACTACTCACTCTCTAATACTCTCTACTACTCACTCTCTACTACTCCACTACTCTCTACTACTCACTCTCTACTACTCACTCTCTACTACTCATTCTCTACTACTCCCTACTACTCACTCTCTACTACCGTCTACTACTCACTCTCTTCTACTCTCTCTCTACTACTCACTCTCTACTACTCTCTACTACTCTCTCTCTACTACTCTCTCCTAGTCACTCTCTACTACTCACTCTACTACTCTCTACTACTCACTCTCTACTACTCTCTACTACTCACTCTACTACTCACTCTCTACTAATGTACTACTCTCTCTCTGCTACTCTCTACTACTCTCTACTACTCACTCTCTACTACTCTCTACTACTCACTCTACTACTCACTCTTTACTACTCTCTACTACTCTCTACTACTCACTCTCACCTACTCTCTACTACTCATTCTCTACTATTCACTCTCTACTACTCACTCTACTAATCTCTACTACTCACTCTCTGCTAATCTCTCTACTACTCTCTACTACTCACTCTCTACTCAATTACTCATCCTCTACTCTCTTCCTCTCTACCTCTCTCTACCTCTCTCTTTACTACTCTCTACCTCTCTACCTCTACCTCTCTACCTCTACCTCTCTACCTCTCTCTACACGCACACATATGCACATATATATGCATTTATATATGTATGTGTATATATATACATAATACATACATATATAAACATATATATAATCTGCATATCTATATAAATACAAATATAAATGCTTGCATACATATACATATAGGCATACATATGCATGTTATGTATATGAACATTTGAAAAACACTAATAAAAGCAAAGCTAATAAGCCACGTAATTACAAACAGAATTGCTTTAACTTAAACCAGGGCAAGACCTATTGCATTTTCAATGCTTGTTTACTTTGGTCCATCAAGAAGGCATTCAGATGTGTCACACATTTGCCATAAATTCTGAATGTTAGCACTCTAGTTGCTTATTAGATCACTGTAGTAAAGCTACTGCTCACCAGGTAAGTCTGCTGCTGGTATTCAAAGTGCATTTTTCAGTCTGCATGTCAGAATTTTTTAATGAAATAGAAGAGGATTTGAGAAGTCAAAATGTGCCCTAATTTTTCTTTCTGTAGCACTAATCATAATTTCTATGGCAAAATAGACCCCCTCATTGTGTTCCTTTGCAAATTAAATGTTTTAAGTGTTACCACTTTATTCCAATCAAGATGGCTTCAGGTGTGCCATACTTTTGTCATAAGTAAGACTGTTAGCGCTCTAGTTGTTCTTTAGAACACTCTGGGACATTCTGTCATTGGGCTATACTTGGGCTACATCTGGGGGATATTTGTGCTACATTTGGGCTCTTTTGTCTCTGGTGGCCAAATTGGGAGACTTTTTTGTTATGAAGTTTCCTAATTTCCTCATTTATTACAGTCTCCTCAGTGGGAAATACTTTCAGTTTTTTACTTTGATTCCATCAAGAAGGCATTCAGACGTGTCACACATTTGCCATAAATTCAGAATGTTAGCACTCTAGTTGCTTATTAGATCACTGTAGTAAAGCTACTGCTCACCGGAGAAGTCTGCTGTTGGTATTGAAAGTGCATGTTTCAGTCTGCATGTCAGAACTTTTTTTATGAAATAGAAGAGGATTTGAGAAGTCACTCAAAATGTGCCCTAATTTTTCTTTCTGCAGCACTAATCATACTTTCTATGGCAAAATGAACCCCCTCATTTTGTTCCTTTTTAAATTAAATGTTTTAAGATGTACCACTTTATTCCAATCAAGGTGGCTTCAGGTGTGCCATACGTTTGTCATAAGTAGTACTGTTAGCGCTCTAGTTGTTCTTTAGAACACTCTGGGAGGCTGCAGTAGAACACAAAGGAATCAACTGACAATCTCTGCCCTTGTTGGATATACATTTTTTACTGAGAATGTCAGACTTCATTCTCACATGACTGAGAAAGATAATGTGAATTTACAGAAAATATGCTCTCAGTTTAGCTTATAGATCACCTTCAAACCTCTGTGGGAAAAGAATGAGAAAATAGTTTTCTCTCAAACATGATTCATGATATCCCAGCAGAATGCTTTTTCACATGGTAAAATCACCATAGAACACACCACAATTCCTAAAATGAGTATGGGACCATAAACAAATGATTTATAATGTAACTAAAGTCTTAAAACCTTCTATTAACTGTAATGCTTTTTAATGAGGTGCTATCATGTATATTGGTCCCAAGATGGCTGCCAACACATCTTGGATGAAGTACTGACAGCCAATCAGATCTCATGATGATATGAGTGGCTAGGGTCCGCCCAGATATATCTATCTTTTTTTCCTTTAATATCTAAAAAACTACTGAACAGATTTACACCATTTAACCAAAAGGCAAATTTGGTGTAATTCCGTTGAGCAGTTCGGGCTGTAGCTGCGACTAACGGTCCCTATGGAAAATTGCATGAGGAAAACATGTTTTGGGACCCCCCTTTTTTCTCGGCCCCCGCTTGACGAATCACCCCGAGACTTTCAGGATAGGAGCGGACCGGAGCGGGCCACGACTTTTGAAAATTTCGCAAAGATTCGTCAACCGGCGCCAAAGTTATTCTAAATAGAATATTGAGGATTTCCTATGGATAATAGGTCCTAGCTATAACTACCTACTGGCAACCGCCAGTAGGTAATATATATATATATATATATATATATATATATATATATATATATATATATATATATATATATATATATATATATATATATATATATATATATATATATATATATATATATATATATATATATATATATATCCTTTTAGACCCAAGTTTCAATGCCCATTTCTTCTTTATTTAGTTCAATCATAAGAAAAAAAAGTTTGTTAGAATCACCTTTCCTTATTAAAAGATAGAAAATGGTTTATGCTGTTTTTCATATCTTTCTATTAATGTTAAGATTAGGGTTGGTGGCACGGCCTGGGACACACAAACCCCTGCGTTGGCCCTGCACCTAACCCCGTGTGGGGGGCTAACCCTCCACTGTGCATGGCCTTCGGTCCTGCTCAGTGTGGGCTTGGCCTCATAGCCTGTTCCGTAGCCAGGCCCTAAGCCCAAAACCACATGGACATTCGGCCAATCCTTGCGTACAGCCAAAGGCTGCGCATAGGAGAGAATTGGCTGCACCCACCCCCTATGGGCTTTTAACCCCCAGTGGGTGGCCAACACTCTACTCAGTATGTTCTGCAGGCCTGCGCAGCGGCGGTTAGATGCAGGGCCTGGCCACAAATGGGTGCCCAACCACACACAGATGGCCAACACCTGCACTGAGCACAGACTTTGTCTATGCACAAAGAAGCTGGTAGCAAGCTGTAGCCTGTGGCCAGGCCCTGTGCCCAGCCTTCCATAGGCATTAAATACCTCTGCTGCGCACAGCTAACAACCATGTTCAGCATGCAGTTGCCTGCAGGGCCCGGCATGAAACCCCACGTTGCTTTCCTCCTCAACCCCCAAATTACCCCATCTCAAATGTAACATATTATGTATTTATTTACGTTGCTGAGGTATTCTCACAGTACCACAACTGAGCCTTCACATCTGTGTTACTGCGGCACCATGCAAGCATCATCCAGTGAAGCTTGTTCAGTCCTGAGGTGCGGCTCCCGTGGCAGTCCTGTAGTACCCCCATCAGGGCGAACCAGGTCTTGGGTTGCTTGTGTGTCAGTTCAGGGAGGACTTGGCATGGCAGTTCGGGTTGAACTGTTCCTATTGGAGTAGGATCAAGACTCATTTGCATATGGCTGGGTTCAGACTGAGGTGGCATGATGATAAACAGAACGATGAGTTGGAATGCTACCCTGAGTGATTGCCAATGGTTTGATGTATTCCAAGCATCCCTCCAATTACCTTTTGTATGCTTGATATATAAAATGCATCTATTTGAGGCAGCACAGTTTTAAACCTTAAATATTTAGATATGTTATCTGTTTTGTGATCTGGTTTAGCCAGCCAAACATTTCACGTTATGTGGTAAATCACACAAGTCTAATAAGAAACATTTTTTAATAAGGCCTTTTCTGCTTCCTTTTTGTTGTAAATAATGCCATTCAGTGGGCGACGCTCTGTCACTTACTTTCAGGTGCTTTAAAATATATACTAATTTGCACATCATATACATATACTTCAAGTGTGACAACTACTGTAGCTTGGTGCCTGAACCAAGCCAAAGAGAGATAAAGCACAGCAGCCAAAAATATATTTTCAATTTAGCATGAGTTGTTTATACTGAGCTCTACATTAATTATGACCAACTGAACGTGCACGCTGTTTAACTATGGTCAACAATAATGTGAAAGTCATACATTGAGTATAAGGATTCGATGTGCAAATGAGTACATATTGAACGGATGTATGTCGTTACAACGCACACTTTTACAACACATGCACTTACAACGCATTTTTTACAACGCAACATCCACTACAACGCATTCCATTACATCGCATGGCACTACAACGCATTTTTAAAAACTACCTTTACAACGCATTCCATTACATCAAATACTACCTTTACAACGCATACCATTACAACGCATAATATTAAATTGCATTTAAGGTAAGTATTAGATAGTATAGGGTTAAAAATTAGTATTCTAACTACAGGGGGTGCAACAGTAGGGTAATTGTTGGATAGTATAGGGGTAAAAATTACTATTCTAACTCCAGGGGGTGCAACAGTAGGGAAAGTGTTGGATAGTATAGGGGTAAAAATTACTATTCTAACTCCAGGGGGTGCAACAGTAGGGAAAGTGTTGGATAGTATAGGGGTAAAAATTACTATTCTAACTCCAGGGGGTGCAACAGTAGGGTAAGTGTTGGATAGTATAGGGGTAAAAATTACTATTCTAACTCCAGGGGGTGCAACAGTAGGGAAAGTGTTGGATAGTATAGGGGTAAAAATTACTATTCTAACTCCAGGGGGTGCAACAGTAGGGAAAGTGTTGGATAGTATAGGGGTAAAAAATACTATTCTAACTCCAGGGGGTGCAACAGTAGGGAAAGTGTTGGATAGTATAGGGGTAAAAATTACTATTCTAACTCCAGGGGGTGCAACAATAGGGAAAGTGTTGGATAGTATAGGGGTAAAAATTACTATTCTAACTCCAGGAGGTGCAACAGTAGGGAAAGTGTTGGATAGTATAGGGGTAAAAATTACTATTCTAACTCCAGGGGGTGCAACAGTAGGGTAAGTGTTGGATAGTATAGGGGTAAAAATTACTATTCTAACTCCAGGGGGTGCCACAGTAGGGTAAGTGTTGGATAGTGTAGTGTAATATTATGCGTTGTAATGGTATGCGTTGTAAAGGTAGTATGCGATGTAATGGAATGCGTTGTAAAGGTAGTTTTTAAAAATGCGTTGTAGTGTCATGCGATGTATTGGAATGCGTTGTAGTGGATGTTGCGTTGTAAAAAATGCGTTGTAAGTGTAGTGCGTTGTCAAAGTTGCGTTGTAAAGGTTGTTCCCCATATTGAACAGCTTGGTAAACAGTTACAGAACGTCACCAGTCCCCCCCTCTGATCACACGATACGTCCGCTTGAGATTTCTTTTCAAATGCCATTTGCTGACTTCTGTAGCCTAGGTCTAGACTCCTCTGGTTCCCTTAGTTCATCATAAAGTTGACTCTGCTTCTCCTTTAGCTACATCTCATCTTTTTTAATTTTTCTCCGATTTTCCTTTGTTACTGATTGTCCTACCTTACTCTGTGAACCACTCCTTCCAGTCATCAATCCAATCCACCTTATACACTTTAATGAGCCGATAGCTAAGATAAAAATGATTATTATGGGGTTCAAAATAGTCCCAAATAACCCATTCCTAATGCCACAGAGCCAACTACCAACTGCACAAAACCTTTTTCAAATTACTTGTCTCACTCTTCGGATGTGAGAAGCATGTACCCAATTTGAACTTCACCGTTTTTACAAAGCACTATAGACCTGTTGACACAGCAGGTCTAGCACACTTACTGAGTTTCATGCTTACTTTTTTACTAGGTTGCTTTTTACTTGCATTTTTTACACTTGTTCCTTGAAACTCTTCGATTTGGCGCTACGACTTGCCGTATACAATAAAGAAAGACATTTTTCATTGCTGGTAAGATTAGTCGGTTACCCTGCGAGCGCAGCATAGTATGGGGAATGGCATTACATGATGCTTGCGTTGTTCACGGTTTTGGTGGTGGTTTCTTTGGGATTATGGATTCCTATGGATCTGTCATGCTATAGAAGGCACATATGCACCTATCTTTTTTATTTACCGCTTTGGTGGAGAAATGCCCACACTGGGTATTTAGCATCTCTATCTCTGATGCACATCTCTATCTCTGAAGCAGATAGCTTTAGGGTGCTTGCAACAACATGTTTTCGGATATGTTGGTGTAAGACACTCTTTTTCTCCATCATTCACGGCACTAGTTTTTTTGTTGTCAAACAAATGGACAAAAGTCCAAAAGTGCGGACCTTTGAGCCAACGCTAGTTTTTAACTTTCATAATGGATAACGTTGTGTGATTTTGGTTTTAACGTATATCTATAATTGTTTGCAGCCTTGAGAAAGTCCTTTTGGACGAAACAAGTGTCGGCTGCCTGTTGCTTATGAGTGGATTGTGGCAAGAAAATAAAGGAAACATAAAAGGAAATAAAGAATATCTTGAGGACTTCCTCTTTTCATGATGATGGCTAATGCCTACTATACAGACTTGGATTGACTTTGTAAGTGACTCAGCATATGTGTAACACATTTGGGGATCTCACAGGGGATTTTATCTCCTTGAGGACCCAGTTTGGCCTTCTTAAGGCAGAGGGAGGCCCAGTGCTTGGAGAGCACCAAAATATACGAAGTTACTACAAATTACTTTCCAACGGACAGTGTGGGTGGATGTGCATTCGTAATTTGACAACTTTGCCTTGATTTTTTGTGGAATAATATTGAACTTCACAGTCTTGTTAGTACCAATCGCCCAAAAATCTTCTGGAGTTTCTGAATCAAACTTATGGGTCTGTATTTTATTCAAATGAACTACCCTTCCTATGGATGGTGATGATTCTGCACCTAGCTATGTTAGGGAAGAGGAGCCCCACCAGTGAATATTTGCAATGGCAAAAACATATATACTCCATACCATAATCTCTGTTTTATATGAGGCCACTAAAACCTTGTCCAATCCTCAGACTTTGTCTGATGTATGCGACTCGATTGCTTCAAATTACTCTCTAATGAGAATGTAATAGTCTTTCTGCTCCCTTGTAATTTGTCCAGAAGTGAAGGCATTTCCTCATAGCTGGACTTGGCCCTTTCTGCTGGGTCATCCCCAAATGCTTTGCCTTCACTCTTCCTTTTTGTTGAATTAGTTTTTTCTGGTTTTAGGACTCTGCACCATATACCATTGCTAACCGGTGCTAAAGTGCCTGTACTCTCTCCTTAAAACATGGTAAGATTGCCATATTTAATTTCCTTATAAGTCCCCAGTAAAGTGACACTGTCTGTGCCCAGGGCCTGTAAATTAAATGCTGCTAGTGGGCCTGTGGCCCTGATTGTGCACCCACTAAAGTAGTCCTTTCATCATGTCTCGGGCCTGCTATTGCAGCCCGTGCATGTAGTCTTATTCTGCCATTATGACCTGGCAAAATAAAGCTTTGTCATGCCCAAACCTTCCTTTTTAATACCTTTAGGTCACCCCTAGGCTAGGCCCTGGACACCCCAGAGGCCATGGTGCAGTTTATTGAAAACGTTGGGCACGTACTTTTCAGTTTTACATATCCTGGCAGTGAAAAACTCTCAAATTCGTTTTTCACTACTGCAGGCCCTACCTCTCCTATAGGATAACATTGGAGTAAACTTATTGCATTTAATAAGCTGTAACCTTTAATTGGGACCAGGTGGACAGGTCAGGTTTGGTGTCCTTGGAAAAGTAATGAAAAATTCTCTTATATGGTACAGTCCGATTTTAAATTACAATTTTGAAAATATTTTAAAGACAGTTTGCAGTTTCCTGCCTTAGCCATTCAGTGCCTGCAGCCTATCTCACATGACTGGGTGCAGCTGACAGTTGGGACTTTGTCTATGCCTTCTAGACCGCCACACACAACAGAGAGCTTATATGTGCCTGGATGGGTCGTCACTGGCAGTTTCGAAGGGTGGAGCTGGGCGCAGCCCTAATTACACTTGAATAGGTTGTGTCCTGCCTCCAAACAAAGGGCTGCACACCCCCTGTAGTTAGTCTGGAGCCAGGGCAGGGGAGGCAGGAAACCTGTGCTCTTCAAAGGGAAACCTCTAGAAGCTTTGCCCGCTTTAATGGAGACAGCTGGTACAAACATTGGACCTCAGACCCAGTGGTGGCTGTTGAACTTATAAAGTGGCAGGGCATAATTAACTTCATCGATTTTGCATGCGTGCACATGTTCCCAGCCTGCATTTAGGGTATAAGGACTGTTGCTGCCACATAAACATAAATAAACAAGCCCTCCCTTTTCTAACCAGCACTAACCTGAATAAAGGAGGGTGGAGAAGCTGCAGTGCTGCACTCTGGCCAGCCTGAAAGACTTGTAGTGGCATTGCAAAAGCACTGCAGAGAAACAGGATGCAGTGCCTGCTTGTATTGCCTTTTTCCGCCAGCTGAGTCCTCCGTCAAAAGGTAGATTGGAGGCTCGTTAAAACGTAACTCTCATTCATGCTGCATGCTGCTGCCATTACTAGCTATGTGGGAAAAGAGAGCATAGAGCTTCCCTGCTCCTCGCAACCCCCTCCATCACCAGCAGGACTCTTTGCACTGGACTGAAAAGGTAACTTTTCAGCAGGACAAACTTGGTTCCTGTATCTGACCTCCACTCTATCGTTGTCAGCCTGAACTTGTGACTTTCTCCTGGTCTCACATGACCAGATAGCCATGAGTAGCGCTTTGTGTTTTTTGCTGCTATTCTTCACTTAAATCTTTAAAAATTCTCAACTCCTGTTCTACTGAACGGACTTTTGTACTTTTGGTGCAAGACTTTTCTTCTGTTTTGTGTTCACTTTATTACTGTTTGAAGTGCTGCATACCTATTTTCCACATTCCCTCTGAGTTAAGCCTGACTGCTCTATGGCAAGCTAGAGGAAGGTTGAGCACAGGTTCATTTGGGGTTTGCTTGTGTCTCCACTGACAAGGATTGTGGTGGCTCCTTAAGTAGAGTTTCAACTCCCCCTCACTCCCCCTAAGAAGTTACCTATTTTCTCACACTCTAAGGAATTCATTTTCACCATTGTTATATAAATCTTTGAAATGTTGGATCTAAGTTACAGGTAAAATGTGAGTCTCCGGAGGAGTGGCAGCATTTAAGCTTGCCATTTGCAGTGATATACCAAAAGACTTGTGTTAGACTTGGCATCCTTGGTGTGGTTTCCCCTGACTTTTTGCCTTCTGACCCCTGTTTTTGCTGACTTTGTTTATGCAGGCCTTAGAATCTGAGCACTTTACCACTGCTAAACAGTGCTAAAGAGCATATTCTCTTTACTTTAAACATGGCAACATAGGTTTTATCCAAAGGTGGCACATTTGATTTACTTATAAGTCCCTAGTAAAGTGGTCTCTATGTGCCCAGGGCCTGTAAATCAAATACTACTAGTGGGCTCGCAGCACTGATTGTGCCACCCCCTAAAGTAGTCCTTTAAACTTGTCTCAGTCCTGCCACTGCAGAGCCTGGGTGTGCAGTTTTAAACTGCCATTGTGACCTAGGCCCAAGAATTCCTTTTGATTGCATATGTCACCCCTAAGGTAGGCCCTGGGCACCCTATGGCAGGGTGCAGTTAGGGGAGGAGCGAAGGAGTATCGCCCCACTTAAGTTACCCCCCCCCCCATCAAGAAAGAAAAATAAAATGGTAATACATTACCATTTTATTTTTCATCCTCCCGTCCTGACATCAGGATGGGGGAGGGGCGCAGCTGAATGACAGCAGCAGGGTGGAGGGAGGGCTGCCTTTGCACTTTTCAAAGTGTGAATGTCCTTTTGGCCAGTCGTCTTGCGATGGCCAACAGCACATGCACACCTTAAAACCTCTAATCCAGCTGTCTTAAGACAGCTTGGTCAGAGTAAGTGCAGGGCTCCAGTGTCCTTTGGAGTAGTGAGTGAGACTGCTCCCTCCAATCAGGGCGCTGCTCTCACAGTGTGAGCGCAACACTAGTATTGGTCCCTGCACTGCAGCATCTGGCTGCGGCTGAGAAGAGGTCCGGAGCTGATTTAGGAGCACGGCGGATAAAGTATGTTTTTTTTTTGTTAAAATGTTTGCACGCACTCCTCCTCATCTCCATCCCTCATAAATGCCAGCCACCACTGGCTGCAGTGTATTTAAAAAGTAAGAGCTTTACTTCACCTGGTTGTGAAATACACTTAAATTCGTTTTTCACTACTTCAAGACCTATCTCTCCCATAAGTTAACATTGGGATTGCCTTATTACATTTTATTAGTTCATTTCCAATTGGAAAGAGATGAGAAACTCAAATTTGTTGTCCCCGGACTCACAATTTAAAAACACAATTGATGGTGAAGTTGGTTTTTAAATTACAGTTCTGAAAACGCTACTTTTAGAAAGTTGACATTTTCTTACTTAAACCATTCTGTGCCTTCTGCCTGTCTCTGCAATACACACCTGGGTGGGTGACAGCTGGCTTCCTGGCATTCCCTCTAGGCAGCCACACACAAAGGAAGGGTAGGTGTGACTGAGTAGCCATTTGCATGTTGATGGATTATCCTGAGCAGGATGGAAGGGAGGAGGAGAAACTCTACACCAAAAAGGGCTGTGTCCTGTCCCCACACAAAGGATTGCATAACCTCGTAAAGTGAGTCTAGAGCCAGCGCAGGCAGGGACATCTTAAGGATTTTGGAGGCCCTGGGCCAAACATATTTTGGGGGCCCCTGTTCAGAACAGCTTTGAATTTATGATCCAATTTGAGCCCCTGTTTCCCACGCAGTTTCCGCTTCCTCATTTTCATTAGCGATCCAGTTTGCATCATAGGCATTAGCCTATATATTCCTGGTGCAAACAGACGTGTGCAGCTGACAGCAGTAGGATTTAGTGTTTCCTGCCCTGGTACCAGGTTTTTAATACTTTTTAAATTGTATATTGTGGCTGAATTACTCTGTGCTTTTTAACAATTTCTTCTACCTACGTGCACTTGCACTTTACTTGATTCTGCTTGCCTGCACCTCCTTAGCTGCTCCGATTTGCATCTCGCTTTTTCTCCAGTCCTGGTCCGCCGTGGCTGATACGCCGATTGTGTGGAGGGCTGGGGCTACTATGGGGCTCCTCACTTCCGCCCACGTAGTTTCTGCTTCCTCAGCTGCGTTAGCGGTCCAGTTTCATCAAAGGCATTAGATGATATATTCCCGATGCAAATGGACGCGTGCCTCCGGCGCGCCGCTGGTGTGCCAAAGGCAAGGCCCTCTGCGCCCGTCAGCATCCCGGAGGCGTCTGACTCTGGCCATGCTGACCAGTTCCTCTCCGGTGAGTTTCTTCCACTATATTACAATAGGAAAAACTGCTTAGCCTTAGGCGGCTACCATTATGTCAGTGTACAGCCGCTGATCCGAGCTTGGAGGTAGACTTTCGATTTAATAAGTGCAACTGGTCTCTCCTCCAGCCTAGGAAACTCGCACCCAAGATCCTCCCACGCAACAATAAGTGTAAAAACAATAAGAAAACAGAGGACTTAAAGGCTACCCTTTTAAATTGTCGTTCTATGCAAATGCCTGAACCACACATTTATGACCGACTTTTAGACGAACAGCCTGTTCTTTTATTTCTCACTGAGACCTGGCTGTCTGTAGCCTCCAACCCTACTATCACCTTGGCCATCCCTACGGGTTATAAAATCTTTAGGAGAGACCGACAAAGTGGGAAGGGGGGTGGTGTCACCATAATTTATAATTAAAAACTAGACTGCTCTCCCATACCAATGGAAAACATCGAGGGTGCAGAGTCTTTAGGCTTCTGCTGTACCTTCTCCCCCATCATAGCATAGCTGTTTTTCTGATTTACAGACCTCTCGGTGCAATTGGAAATGTTATTACTACACTTAATACAGCCACCACCTCCCTGGCCTTAAAATACAACTGCCTTATTCTGGGAGATTTCAATATGTATATGGACAATGGAAAAGACCCTCAAACAATTTCCTTGTTGGGGACGCTGCAGGCCTGCAACATGTTTCCATCTATTTCTTCGGCCACCCATGAGAAGGGCCATACCCTAGACTAATTATTTCACAAATTTGACATATAAGCAAGCCTACCTCTTCCTATTACCTGGTCTGACCACCTCCTATTAAAATGTGACATTCCCAACTCTGCCACAGCCCCTCGGGCTAACACAGGGCAGAGGGTCCCTAATTACATGACGTTCCATAAAATATCCATCCCGATGTTAGCAGATGCCCTCGGTAGTTCCTTACCGGAGCTGTCTGGCTGCCCCGACTCGGACACCCTCTCAATAGATTCATGGCTCCGTACCAACATTGGTACAGTGGTACAGGTTGTTTCCCGCTCCTCAAAGAGGTCGGCCTCACCAGCTCCATGGTGGTTTAACGGTCCCCTCAGATCTAGCAAAAGGAATTGTAGAAAAATGGAACGGAAATGGCGTAAATCCTATCTACCTGAGGACAGGAAGGTGTATAAAGACACCTTAAAAGCTCATTACATTCTTGTGAAGGCAGCCAAGAAAAACGTCTTACAAACCAAAATAGAAAATGCCCAAAATAAGAGTAAGGAAATCTTTAGCATAGTTAAATCCTTTACCGTCCCGAAAGCAGGCACAAAGGAAGGGCCATGTACGGAAGAATGGTCTAAGCAAATAGCTCAATTCTTCCACAAAAAGATCTCCGCGATCCAACAAGCCTTCAGTAACATCTCAGAGGAAGAACTGACCTTCTACCTTAGTTCCAATAGCAAATTTCACTTCTTGGATCCTCCATCTTTACTAGTTTTCCCTGAGCTTTAGCTTGAAGAGTTACTGACCCTTCTCCAAAGCATTAAGCCTGGCTCTCCTACCGACCCATGTCCAGCGAATATCCTGAACCTAGTAGCTCCCACCATAAACCCCACGGTAATCCAGCTCTTTAATGCTTACCTCTCCTCAGGCAACATGCCGAAATTATGGAAGAATGCTAAGATTCTTCCACTGATAAAAAAGGCTAACGCCAAACTGATGGACCCTGCCAACTACAGGCCAATTTCCCTTCTTCCTGCCCTCTCCAAAGTATTAGAAAAGCATGTAAACAAGGCCCTCCAAAAACACATTGATGATGGGAAGCTCCTTCATTAGTCCCAATCCGGTTTTAGGGCTAACTACAGTACGGAGTCCGCTCTCCTGGATGTGACTGAATTTGTCAAAGGTAAGCTGGACCAGGGAGGCAAGGCTGTTCTGATAGTGCTCGATCTGTCGGCGGCCTTCGATACGGTCCCACATGAGAGGCTCCTGGAGAGACTTGCTAACATCGACCTGGGGGGGCTCCTTGACATGGATGTATCCTTCTTGGCAAATAGATCTCAGGACATCTGGCTCCCACCTTTCTCATCCCCGGTTCCGGCCATGAATGTAGGTGTCCCTCAGGGCTCCATTCTCAGTCCTACCCTTTTTAATATATATCTATCCCCCCTTGCATTTCTGGTAGAGGAAAAGAGCGTCAAAATTGGTTCCTATGCAGATGACACTCAGCTGATTTTTACATGTGAAAAAGGAACCGACTTTGACAGTGCAATGATTAGGTCTTGCCTCACAAAGGTTTTTAACTGGCTTAAGATCAATCAGCTGAAGTGCAATCCTGACAAAACTGAAGTTATTTTCTTTGGTAATCCAGAAACTCCTGACTGGAGCTCTTGGTGGCCAAAAGATCTGCTTCCCCCGCCCGCGGAAAAGGAGAAAGTCAAAAACGTAGGAATTGTCATAGACCAGACACACTCCATGCGCTTTCCAATCCAATATCTAACTGAAGCTTGCTTTGGCATACTGCGGATGCTAAAAAAATTCCTGCCACTGTTATCGCATGAGAGTAGAAAGATCGTGGTGCAGGCTTTGGTGACATCAAAGCTTGACTATGTCAACAGCTTGTACCTCTGTCTTCCCAAAGCCCTTATCCAGCGCCTACAAGTAGTACAAAACGCGACCAGAGCCATCCTGAGACCTAAACCCAGATCTAGTATGAACCTTATTCTTAAGTCTCTACACTGGCTCCGCATAAAAGAACGGATCAACTTCAAAGCGATGACCATCTTCTTTAAAGCTTTCCACAGCTTAGGAGCTGGCTACCTATATAACCGCGTTAATCACTGCACAACATCTAGACCCCTAAGATCTTCCAATGCCTACCTGGCCATCGTGCCTAAAATATGCTGTGCCCGCACTGGAGGCAGATCCCTCTGCTTTCTAGGCGAAAAATTGTGGAATAGATTCTGAGTTTCTGAGACTAACCACAGACCTACTCTCTTTCAGGAAGAACTTAAAAACCTGGCTTTTTAATAACTGATGGGTCTTTTACGCACGTTTTCCTCCCGCTGTCATGTGCCAGGACACTCTAGTCTGAGTGGCTGCGCGCTTTATTAAATACATTATTTCATTTAATTTCATTAGGTCCCTGACAGTGCAAAGGAACACTCATCCAAATTCTAAGGGCCTGATTTATGAGGCCTTGTTTCACTTTTATGGCGCCGGTGCGTCACTTTTTGTGACGCACCGGCAGCGAAAAAGGTTTTTGCCATGTTGCGCCCAATTTACAAAGTGACACATCTAGGCAGATGCATCACTTTGTAAACCCCTGCACCACATTATACCTGCGCCTACAGATACGCCAGAAATACTGACGTATCTGTAACTCCTTGTGACATGATGCGACATACAGTAAATATGACGCATCCGTCATGTCGCAAGGAGCGTGCACTAAGAAGTGACGCATCCCTGTTTTCACACAGCGATGCATCACTTCTCATAAATAAGGCCCTAAATGTGTTTACATCTAATATTCAGGGATAGGTATGTCTGTTTTCAATATTGTAACACAGCAGCAGCTGACCAATATTACTGCAAATAATCAATGTGACGCCCTTTCATTTCTCATATGTTAGGCCTTGTTTTGATCTAAAAGAAACTTTTTTTCTGTATACTGCATGAAACATAAACGCAACATTTCTCCGCAGAATGGATGTACTAGACTCTCACACATCAGGCACATAAAACATAAATTAAAGGGAAACAGTATTTAAAACAATCCGTTTAAGAAATAATCAAGGTCATTAGGGCAAAAATCTTGAGAACAGAGCTGACTCTGTCAGGGGGCCCCCTGAAAGGCTGGGGCCCTGGGCCAGAGCCCACATTGCCCATGCATTAAAACGTCTCTGAGCGCAGGAAAGGCAGGGTCTTGTGCACTTCAAAGCATCTCTTTGAAGTCTACCTACTTCGGAGGCCCAACTTGGCATAGGTGCTGGGCCTCTGACACCACCAAATCAGAAACTTCTGGAACTGAGGACATTCTACCAGGAAGGGCTGCTGTGCTACAAGGAGGGATTGCCATGTTTCTGAACTGTTTTGCTGTATTGGCCTGCGGCCTGCTGCTTCATGCCCGGGAGTGAGAAGGACTGGACCTGCATCTCTACATCCAAGAACCTAAGTTCTCTCCAAGGGCTTGTTGGCTTGCCTCATGTTTCTGATGTCTCAAGAATATCAAAAACTTCACTTTAATCTTCAACTCAGCACCTGGACTTTACTTGCTGTAAGTCTTGCAATGCCAGGTGGTGCCAAATCGACACTGTTGACTGTTGCATCAATCGTAACTGATGCCTCGCCTGCTGTGTGATCGGTATCAACACATCACCTCTGTTGCAGGGACCGGCACATTGCTCTAGGAACCGCCTCATCGCCTCCAGAACCACAGTTTCGTTACCAATGCAACACTGCCTCTGCATGGAGAAGATCAATGTATCGCCCTTCCAGCGTGGATAAACCTGGGGCATCGCACTCAGATCCAGCACACGCGCAATGGAACCGACTCTTTGCTGCAGTTGCGTGGATAAATCTGGCACAATACCCCAACTGGGTGGGGAACATCGACACATCTCATACTGCAACAATGATTAATGTACTTTTGCTCAGAGGGCCCTTATTGGGTCCTGTAGCCAGCCTGTGCTCAATCGCGGGTGGCCTGAATTCTTGACTTTGCCCTGGTGCAGTGCAACCAGTTAACTCTTTGAATGCAATCAGCTTCTAAGCGGTATTTTTACATTTAATCTTGCAAAATTCATATCTCGACTTCTACTAACTGGATTTTTGTCATTTTTGTTTCATTTATACAATTATAAATATTTTCTCTATTTCCTTAAGCAGGTGTGGAATTATTTTATGGTGTTTTTACTGTGTTACTGTGTGTTGCGTGCAAAAATACTTTGGGGTAGATTTATGAGCCCCTTGCGCCTCATTTACGCCGCCGTTGCGTCACTTTTGTGACGCAGTGGCGGCGCAAATCCTGCGCCATGCTGCGGGGTATTTACCTGGCAGATGCGTCACGTTGTAAAGCCCTGCGCCACATGTAGGCGTTCTGGAGCAGGGGGGGGCGTTCCAGCACAGGAACGCCTCCTAAAAGTGGCTGAGTGAAATCTACAAGATTTCACTCAGTCACTTCTATCAATCAATCAATCACCTAAATTTGTATAGCGCGCTACGCACCCGTGAGGGTCTCAAGGCGCTGAGGGGGGGGGGATCGCTACTGCTCGAACAGCCAGGTCTTGAGTTGTTTCCTGAAGGAGAGATGGTCCTGGGTCAGCCGTAGGTGAGTGGGGAGGGAGTCCCATGTCTTGGCTGCCAGGTAGGAGAAGGATCTTCCTCCGACCGTGGATTTCCGAAATCGTGGGACGTAGTCGAGGGCGAGGCTGGCGGATCGGAGCTGGCGGGTGGGTGTGTAGAATGCGAGGCGGTTGTTGAGGTACTTCGGGCCCATGTCGTGGAGAGCCTTGTGTGCGTGGGTGAGGAGTCTGAACGTGATCCTCTTGTTGACGGGGAGCCAGTGAAGGTCTTTCAGGTGGGCAGAGATGTGGCTGCGGCGAGGGATGTCCAGGATGAGTCGTGCTGAGGCGTTCTGAATGCGCTGGAGTCTTTTCTGCAGTTTGGCTGTGGTTCCAGCGTAGAGGGTGTTTCCGTAGTCCAGACGGCTGGTGACGAGGGCCTGGGTGACCGTCTTCCTGGTTCCGGTGGGGATCCATCGGAAGATATTTCGGAGCATGCGCAGGGTTTTGAAACAGGATGATGAGACGGGGTTCACTTGCTTGGTCATCGTGAGGGAGGAGTCCAGGATGAAGCCCAGGTTGCGTGCGTGGTCCGTTGGTTTGGGTGCACTGCCCAGGGCAGGGGGCCACCAGGAGTCGTCCCAGGCGGAGGGAGATGGTCCGAGGATGAGGACTTCCGTCTTGTCTGAGTTCAGTTTCAGTCGGCTGATCTTCATCCATTCTGCGACGTCTCTCATTCCTTCCTGGAGGTTGGCTTTGGCGGTGGCAGGGTCGTTGGTGAGGGAGAGGATCAGCTGGGTGTCGTCAGCGTAGGAGATGATGTTGAGGTTGTGTTGGTGGGCGATGGCTGCGAGAGGGCTCATGTACATGTTGAAGAGGGTGGGGCTGAGTGAGGATCCTTGCGGGACGCCGCAGATGACTTCAGTGGCCGCGGATCGGAACGGGGGGAGGCGGACTCTCTGGGTTCTTCCGGCGAGGAACGAGATGATCCACTCCAGTGCCGCTCCTTGGATTCCGGTGTTGCTGAGGCGTTGTATCAGGGTGCGGTGGCATACGGTGTCGAAGGCTGCTGAGAGGTCCAGGAGGATGAGGGCAGCTGTTTCCCCGTTGTCGAGCATGGTCCTGATGTCGTCGGTGGCTGCGATGAGGGCGGTCTCGGTGCTGTGGTTTGCTCGGAAGCCGGACTGTGAGGGGTCGAGGGATCCGTTGGTCTCGAGGAAGGTGGAGAGTTGTCTGTTGACGGTCTTCTTGATGACTTTGGCTGGAAAGGGGAGGAGCGAGATGGGGTGGAAGTTCTTGAGGTCCGTGGGGTCCGCGGTGGGTTTCTTCAGGAGGGCGCTCAACTCGGCATGTTTCCAGCTCTCCAGGAAGGTGGCGGATGCGAAGGAGCTGTTGATGATGTCCCGGAGTTGGGGTGCGATGATGGAGTCGGCTTTGTTGAAGATGTGGTGTGGGCAGGGGTCGGTGGGGAGCCGGAGTGGATGGTGTTCATCATGCGGGTGGTGTCTTCGGTGCTGACAGGGGTCCAGGTGCAGAGGGTGGTGGTGGGGGGCGCTGGTTCGGTGGTTGGGTGCGTGGTCGGCGCACCGAAGCTGTTGTGTATGTCGGCGATCTTGCGGTCGAAGAACGAGGCGAGAGAGTCGCAGAGGTCTTGCGAGGGGGTGATGTCGGTGTTGCAGGCGCTGGGGTTGGAGAGCTCTTTAACGATGCTGAAAAGCTCCTTGCTGTTGTGGGTGTTGTTGTCCAGTCGTTCTTTGAATGCTGTCTTCTTGGTGGTGCGGATCAGCTGGTGGTATTTGCGGGTGGTGTTCTTGAGGGCGGTCATGCGCTCTGCTGTCTGGTCGTGGCGCCAGGCTTTCTCGAGGGTGCGGCAGGTTTTCTTGGATTTTTTGAGGTCGTTGGTAAACCACGAGGCTTTCCTGCTGCCGGGTCTGTTGGGAGGTGCGAGTTCGTCGGCGCAGTCGGTGAGCCACTGTGTGAGGTTGCGGGTTGCTTCGTCAGGGTCCGTCGTGTTGGTGGGCGGGTTCTGGCTGAGGGAGGTGGTGAGCTGGTCAGCGGTGATCTTGCTCCAGCTTCTGCGGGGAACCTGTTGCGGGTGGTGGTGGGTCGTGGTTCTCCTGAAGTTGAAGTGGACGCAGCTGTGGTCTGTCCAGTGTAGTCCGGTGGAGTGGCTGAAGGAGATGTGCTTGCTGGAGGAGAAGACGGGGTCAAGCGTGTGGCCGGCGTAGTGGGTGGGGGTGTTCACCAGTTGCTTGAGTCCGAGGTTGGCGAGGTTGTCCAGCAGGGTGGCGGTGTTGCAGTCCTTGTTGCTCTCCAGGTGGAAGTTGAGGTCCCCTAGGAGGATGTAGTCTGTGGAGGTGAGGGCGTGCGGGCTGATGAAGTCTGCGATGGCTTCGCTGAATAGTGTGCGTGGTCCCGGGGGTCTGTAGATGAGGGTGCCTCTGAGGGTGGTCTTGGGGTCGGTGTGTATCTGGAAGTGAAGGTGTTCGGCGGCGGTGAGGGTGTCGTCGGAGTTGGTCGTGATGAGGATGGTGTTTCTGTGGACGATGGCTATGCCTCCTCCGGTTTGGTTGATGCGGTCCCTCCGGGTGATCTTGTAGCCCTCCGGGATGGCTATGGCAATGTCGGGGGCTGAGGAGGCGTTCATCCAGGTTTCAGTGAGGAAGGCGACGTCTGGTGATGTTGTGTCGAGGAGATTCCAGAGTTCCACGGCGTGCCTGTGGACGGAGCGGGTGTTGAGCAGGATGCACTTGAGGTGGTTGTTGCTGGTGCTCGGCTTGGCGGGTACCGGGCAGGTCCTGAGGCAGGTGAATTGGCAGGCTTGGCAGGTGAAGGGTCCGTGTGTGCGCCTCGGGGTGGCTTGGTAGCAGGCGGTGTTTCGGCCGGCGTTGAGTGCGTGGAGGGTGGCGGTGTCGTAAGTTCGTTGGGTGCGCTGGCATCGTCGTGGACCAGGGGTCCTGGCGCTGGGCGCGGTCCAGGCGCGGACGGGCGTAGACGGGCTTGCCTTTGGCGTGCCTTCGGCGCACAATCGGCGTGCCCGCTGTGCACTTCCGCTGCGCGATCGCCATAAGAGGGGAGGAGGAGAAGGGGTCAGCTGGGAGGCGGGAGGGAATAGCCAATGGGTGCCGGGGGGTCGGGGCCGAACGGGAGGCAGCGGCGGGAAGACGGAGGAAGCGGGAGGAGAAGACTCCCGGCAATCACAGGCACACTAATACACACTAGGGGTACAGAAGGAGAAAAGGGGGCGGGCAGGCACACCAGAACACACTGGGGGTACAAAACGAAAAACGGGGCGGGCAGGCAGACTCAAACACACTCGGACACTCGGGGACAGAGAGGAAGGGGCGGGCAGGCACATGGGCACTGAGCAGGGCCCAGGCAGTCCAGGTGACGATCGGGCAAGTGCCAACTGTAGAGAGGATCAGGCGGAGCAGCAGGCAGGCAGGCGGAGCTGCAGCGGTGGGGAAGTGACCTACCCGAGGGTCAGGGGTCACTGTCTCCGCCGCGCAGCGGTCGCCTTAAGATGAGAGGAGGGGAGGAGGGGTCAGCTGGGAGGCGGGAGGGAATAGCCAATGGGTGCCGGGGGGGTGGGGCTGCACGGGAGGCAGCGGCCGGAAGACGGAGGAAGCGGGAGGAGAAGACTCCCGGCAATCACAGGCACACTAAAACACACTAGGGGTACAGAAGGAGTAAAGGGGGCGGGCAGGCACGCCAGAACACACTGGGGGTACAAAACGAAAAACGGGGCGTGCAGGCAGACTCAAACACACTCGGACACTCGGGGACAGAGAGGAAGGGGCGGGCAGGCACACGGGCACTAAGCAGGGCCCAGGCAGTCCAGGTGACGATCGGGCAAGTGCCAACTGTAGAGAGGATCAGGCGGAGCAGCGGGCAGACAGGCAGAGCTGCAGCGGTGGGGAAGTGACCTACCCGAGGGTCAGGGGTCACTGTCTCCGCCGCGCAGCGGTCGCCTTAAGATGGGAGGAGGGGTCAGCTGGGATGCGGAAGGGAATAGCCAATGGGTGCCGGGGGGGCGGGGCCGCACGGGAGGCAGCGGCGGGAAGACAGAGGAAGCGGGAGGAGAAGACTTCCGGCAATCACAGACACACTAAAACACACTAGGGGTACAGAAGGAGAAAAGGGGCGGGCAGGCACACCAGAACACACTAGGGGTTCAAAACGAAAAACGGGGCGGGCAGGCAGACTCAAACACACTCGGACACTCGGGGACAGAGAGGAAGGGGTGGGCAGGCACACGGGCACTGAGCAGGGCCCAGGCAGTCCAGGTGACGATCGGGCAAGTGCCAACTGTAGAGAGGATCAGGTGGAGCAGCGGGCAGGCAGGCGGAGCTGCAGCGGTGGGGAAGTGACCTACCCGAGGGTCAGGGGTCACTGTCTCCGCCGCGCAGCGGTCGCCTTAAGATGGGAGGAGGGGTCAGCTGGGAGGCGGGAGGGAATAGCTAATGGGTGCCGGGGGGGCAGGGCCGCACGGGAGGCAGCGGCGGGAAGACGGAGGAAGCGGGAGGAGAAGACTCCCGGCAATCACAGGCACACTAAAACACACTAGGGGTACAGAAGGAGAAAAGGGGGCGGGCAGGCACACCAGAACACACTGGGGGTACAAAACGAAAAACGGGGCGGGCAGGCAAACTCAAACACACTCGGACACTCGGGGACAGAGAGGAAGGGGCGGGCAGGCACACGGGCACTGAGCAGGGCCCAGGCAGTCCAGGTGACGATCGGGCAAGTGCCAACTGTAGAGAGGATAAGGCGGAGCAGCAGGCAGGCAGGCGGAGCTGCAGCGGTGGGGAAGTGGCCTACCCGAGAGTCAGGGGTCACTTCTAAGGCCATGCTGCGTCAAAACCCTGCGCCTGCTTGAAGCAGGCGTAAGGATTGACGCAGCATGTAAGGGATAGGGCACCCCCGAGCCTTGCTGGAGCTGCGTCGCGCTTGCGACACAACTCCAGCAATGCGCCACCTTTCCGACAGGAGATGCGTCACGCATCTGCCCATCCGAGTGCCACGGTGCGCCGCATTGTAAATGGGGCGCATCAATGGTGGCGCACGGGTGGGCAGATGCGTCGCAACTCTTCTGGCGCATCTCTGCTGATTAGCAGAGATGCGGCAGACGTCATAAATCTGCCCCTTTAAACATTGCCTCTGAAGTTAACCCTGACTGCTCTGTGCCAAACTGCACGAGGGTGAGCACAGGTTCATTTAAAGTGTGTTTCTGACTTACCCTGATTGTGGTTCCTGCTTGAACAGGGTGCACACCTCTGCAAACCAGAAACACAATTTCTAACATTGATGATCAGCGGTGAGGATAGGACTTGTATTTTTGCAGTACATACAGTGATTTTTTCTCCAAATCATGTCTCTGTCCGGAGAAGCAGCATCTGCACCTGTAAAAATAGATTTTGAGCTTGCCAAACTGGAGACCTATGCTCCATCCCGGGCAGCCAGAACTTTTGACTTTGTCCCCGTCCATACAAGACCAATTAACTAACTGATTGCTATTTCCTTGTAAGCCCTATTTTTTCATTTAATCTTGCAAACTTTGAACCTCGACCTCTGCTGATTTGTTTTTTGTTATTTTGGTCTTGTTTTATTTATACCATTATTCTCAGTTTTTTAAAACTTGTGTGGAATCCTTTTGTGGTGTTTTCACTGTGTTACTGTGTGTTGTGTGCAAAAATACTTTACACATTGCCTCTACAGTTAAGCCTCACTGCTCTGTGTCGAGCTAACAGAGGGCGATCCCACAGGTTAATAAGAGGGTGAGCTCACAGGTTAATTTAAAGCTTGTTTCTGGCCTACCCTGACTAGGTTTGTGGTTCCTGCTTGGACAGGGGGCATACCTCTGCTAACCAGAAATCCAGTTTCTAGAAACTTGCATGTCCCTGTTTCTAATTGTGTCAAATAAATCTGTCCACTGCCGCTCCTAGCATATTTTCCTTTTGCCGCCAAGTGCTCTCTTATATATTATTCTGACTGAGTTTATGCCAGCAACTAGTTTCTTTGAAGTCTTTAGACTCCCTTGTGTACCAGGAATTCTCTGAGGTTCTGGATGCATTTCTGTAATTTACTTCCCTAGTAAAGAATATCTTTAGCTCCTAGGATAAAGAATTGTGAATATCCAAGATTTCACAATTACTAAGGGAATCATGATGGTAGAAAGCCTCAGTTGAGGGGTGCACAGTACTGTTATTTGGATTGACGAATATTATTTTCGAAGACAGTGGACCATTTAATCCTTCTTCTTTGTTCAGTAGCAGTAGTACTCTCAGATGCGCACAAAGGTGATGGTTTAGTGCATGGATTTTCACAAATACTTCCGTTTCAGCAAGAGACCAATGGTTCTTGGTCACTTTTTGCGCAAGTCACAAATTCAAACTTAACAATATTCCATTTGCTTATGTGTATTGAAATGTAAATTGTTGTGAGTTGGATTTCGACCACTATTAAACGTTGGTTTGACACGCATATCTGGTAAAATAAAACCATTACAGTAACGGAGGCCATGGTTTACAGTAGAAGTAGCTAGCTGGAGGCCTAGGGGGTCAATAGTCTCACATGCCAAAGCATCGGTGCTGCAATATTGCGAATAGGATTCTCATCTTAACTGAAAATCTCCAATTACGTGCACAGAGTTTCTGTCAACTGGGTAATGCTCAAGAAGATTGCCAGTAGCTTGATGGCAGGCATTTCCTTTGCCCAGCTATGGCCGCTATTATAAATATTAAGGGGCAGATTTATGTTCCCTGGCGCATCCCTGCAAATCAGCATGGATGCGCCAGGGAAGATGCGTCACGAAAGTTTACCCTTGCGCCACAATAGATGCGCCGCATTTACAATGCAGCGCATCGTGGCGCAAGGATAAACAGATGCGTGACGCATCTGATGGCGGAAGGTTGGCGCATTGCTGAAGTTGCGTCGCAAGCGCGACGCAGCTCCAGCAAGGCTCGGGGGTGCCCTATCGTTACAATGCTGCATCAATCCTTACGCCTGCTTCAAGCAAGCGCAGGGTTTTGACGCAGCATGGCCGGAAAAGTGACTGAGTGAAATCTTGTAGATTTCACTCAGCCACTTTTCAGAGGCGTTTCTGCGCCGGAACGCCCCCCCCCCCCCCGTGCAGGTACGCCCACATGTGGCGCAAACTTTACAACGTGACACATCTCCCTAGATGCGCCACGTTGTAAATGGGGCGCAACATGGCGCAGGTTTTACGCCGCCGCTGCGTCACAAAAGTGACGCAACGGAGGCGTAAAAGTGGCGCAAGTCCATTATAAATCTGCTCCATAATACATTTAACCTGACACCAGTCTGGAATGTAATCAGGCTTTGGATATCTTTACTGCCAATGTCAATTGCTGTTATCTTACAATTGATTTCTACTTTTATCCAGATGGCTAACGCCGGAAGGACGGTGTTGGCCAAGTCCAAGGCTTCTATGTTATTATTTGAAGGCTTTCCAAGGCAGACAGAAATTATTTACCAAGTTTCCGGGAATACTCAGATGTCATACGTTTTTATGAACAGGACCCAGGTAAGATTTGTGATTTAATTCTTAAAACCTATAATATTCCAATGAAACTTTCCTAAGTTATTTGCCATGATTATCCAGCACACTTTGTGGTGTTGAGAATCATGTAGTCTTTCACTTTTTCTTTCACTTCCACTTATTTCGCTAATGGAAAAAAACAACTGCATAAAAAGTATGCTACATACATACAAAGTAAAAAATACCTAACATGAGGATACATAAAATAGCGCCTTGAGACCCTCCGGGTGAGTAGTGCGCTATATAAATGCCTTGATTGATTGATTGATTGATTGATAAAATGTAATTTTATATAAAAAGGTGCCACTTACATAACATGATAAAATGCACGATTAAAATCAAATAATACATTTTTTTAAAGTCCTGCACATATTGACTCATCATAACAAAATCTGTTTCCTCTGTTTAGAGCACACTGAATGAAAGAAGGCAAACAATAACAAGTAAAGAGATCTGATAAATATTTAAGAAAATATAAGGCTGGGCAACATTGTCTAAAATTCAGACTTCGCAAGAGAGGCAATCTGTACCTCTTCCTTTCCTCCCTATACAGATTAAAATAGAATAGAAAATGTAAATAACTTTCGGAAGAGCGAAAGTCACAGGGACAAACTGTAAGGGCCACCAAGGAGTATGTGTTGGGAGGATACCCCAACATGAGGGGAATGAAATTCAGGCGAAACCTAACTAATTGATATCTATGTTTAAGGTTTGTCACAAAATTCAAGTACATATGATTCTGAGTGATCAACCTTGGTGCTAACAACATCCACTTCAGCCACACCACGCAACCCCCATGGACGGATTACCACTGCGTACACTTCCGCGTCGACAAACCCACGCCGCCCAAACATGCACCGTGCCCTCCACGAAGAAACTGGAGCAAAGTCACGGAGCAGCTCAACTCCACCCTCAACCCCAACGCCCCCAACACCAACCTCGCAGCCAAAGAACTCGACAGATGGATCTCCAACTGCGCAGACGAGCTTGCACCCCTACGTAACCCCGAAAGACAATGCCCAAGAAAGGCCACCTGGTTCACCACCAACCTCCAAAAATCCAGATGCACCTGCAGACGTCTCGAGAAGAACTGGAGAAACAGCAAAACGTCAGAAGATCACACCACCTACAAGAACGCCATGACGGAACATCACCAATGCCTCAGATCCACCAAAAAGACCTGCACCCAAAACAAGATCCTTGCCAACTCCAGCAACTCCAAGTAACTCTTCAACATCATTCAGGAATTCACCAAGGCCCCCAGCGAAACCATGGACAGCACCCCTTCCCAGGACCTCTGCAACAAGCTTGGATCCTTTATCTATGTGAAATTCAAGGGTCTCTATGACGATTTCAACAACAAAACACCCTACCCTGAAATGGCATCCTTCTCCAGCAATGCCAGCCAGCCCACCATCTCCTCCTGGACCCCAGTCACCACCGAAGACACCACATCAACCATGAAAGGCATCCACTGAGGAGTCCCCACGGACCCCTGCCCGCCCCACATCTCCCGCAGTGCCGCAACCGTCATCGCTCCAGAGCTGCAACACACCATGAACACCACCTTCAAGACCGGAATCTTTCCCGACCACTGGAAACGAGCAGAAGTCAGACGCTTGCTCAAGAAGCCCTCAGCAGACCCCACGGACCTCAAGAACTACCGACCCATCTCCCTCCTCCCTTTCACGGCCAAAGTCACTGAGAAGACCGTCAATGCCCAGCTAACAAGATTCATTGAAGAAAACTCCATCCTCGACCATGGGCGTCCGCAGAAATCTTTCCAGGGAGGGGCGAACCTGGCAAATGAAGGGGCGTGGCTAATGTTAATCAATAGGGGCGGGGCTAAAATGACAGACAATCAGTATCGGGTAATGCTCAGGCCAAGCGGAGAAAAAAAAGTGGTGAATTCTGCATTTGAAACTGGACAACAATTAGAGCACACATGAACCCTAAAATTACCCCCCTGGCCCCTTAAAACTCATACATTCCCTGATACCTAAAATTAGCCCCCTGGCACCCCAAACCCCATAACCCATACCCGCCCTGACCCCTAAAATTGTCCCCCTGGCACCCCAAAACCCATACCCACCCTGAACCCTAAAATTACCCCTGCCCCCCAAAACTCATACCCACCCTGAACCCTAAAATTACCTCCCTGGCCCCTTAGAACCCATACCCGCCCTGAACCCTAAAATTACCCCCCTGGTTCCCCAAAATCCATACCCACCCTGAAAAATTAGTGACGGTCAAGAGATTAAAGACCTCGTCACCTTGGTACAGCCCTGAGCTGAAATGTTTAAAAGTAAACTGCAGGAGAGCGGAACGTCTTTGGAGACAAGACTATAGTAAAGATAAGAAAACTAGCTTTAATCTTGCTCTCAAACAATACAAGGATGCAATCATTACCGCAAAAAGACTATTTTACACAACTAAGATAGAGGAAGCCGGAATTTCCATCAAGGAACTTTTTAAAACTGACACACTGCTGTCTAAACGGCAGCAGGCTAATGCTTTTCAACCAGACCAAGCTATGTGCAATAAACTGGCCCTATATTTCCAGAACAAGGTTCAAGTGATTTATAATGACCTTTTGAACACTCAAATGGTTCCGGATAAGTCATGTCAATCATCTGATGAGGCTGTATCAATACATTGCAGATTAGCATGTTTTCAGACAGTTACAAACGATGAGGTACACAAACTTCTCGTTTCCATAAAATCTGGTTCACCCAAAGACCCCTGTCCTCCCGCGATTATGCATTTGGCTTCTAGGAGAATTTGTGACAAACTCACCCCTCTAGTCAATCAAGTCTTGGAATCCGGTAGTTACCCAGTATGTTGGAAAAAAGCAATGATCAGGCTGATTCTGAAAAAGTCCACCCTAGACCCCTCGGAACCTAAGAACTATCGTCCAATTGCTGGCTTACCAATAGCAGCTAAAATCCTGGAGAAATCAGTGAACAAGGTGCTGACTGATTATCTAGACATCAATAACCTGCTGGATTCTACTCAGCATGGTTTTTGGTCGCACCACTCTACCGAATCAGCCTTTATTGTAGTAATGGAGGAGGTCCGTAGAATAGTCGACGGAGGGGGTAGAGCAGTCCTTGTACTTTTAGACCTGTCAGCAGCTTTTGACACCGGGAACCACACAGTGTTAGTGCAGCGGCTGAAGGAAGTGGGGATCGAGGGTACTGCCCTGACCCACCTCACATCGTTTTTGGAGGGGAGGGAGCAGAGCCTGTACTGGGAGGGTCTGCAATCAGACAGTTTCCATCTTCCCTGTGGGGTTCCACAGGGATCGGCCTTATCCCCGACGATGTTTAACATCTATGTCATTCCCCTGGCCAGACTCATCAGGAAGCATGGATTCGCCCTGGTATCCTACTGAAGATACAGCTATTAGGTTTCATGCATGCCTTACCGAGATTATGACCTGGATGAACCACAGCTTCCTGAAAATTAACACAGATAAGATGGAGATCATAGAGTTTGGTCAGGGCCGATCCCTGTGGAATGACTCCTGGTGGCTGGTGAGAGCGGGGGAATGGCCCTGCCCCTTGCCTAAGGTTAGAAACCTCGGAGTCCTCTTCGATGACCAATTAAATGTTTCTGTGTGGTTAAACAGCCTCACCTCTTCCTGCTTCTTTCTAATAAAAACCTTGAGAAAGCTATTTCCTTTCATCTCACAGGAACTACAAACGACTGTGGTGGTGGCTCTCTTGTTATCCAAACTTGATTACTGCAATGCCCTGTTTTTGGGCATTGATAAAACCCAGATGAGAAAACTGCAGTCCCTACAGAATGCCGCAGCAAGGCTGCTTCTAATATACCTGGAGGTCAATCAACCTCGGCAGGAATCAAAGCATTGCATTGGCTCCCTGTACAGCAGCACGCGGAATTCAAGGCCTTATGCTCATGCTCTTAGGTCCAGTAATTTAGGCCTCCTCCAGATTGATAGGACTAGGCGGGTAAGATGGGGCGGCAGAACTTTTTCAAACTGTGCGGCAAAGTTATGGAACAAAATGCCAATAGCCATGAGATTCCAACCAAATCGACAGTCCTTCAGGAAGGACTTGAAAACGTGGCTGTTCGCTTCGATCTAGCTCCCTGGTAATACAGACTGTACCATTTTCACATACACCAGTGCCAAGACACCATGGCATTCGAGCGCTATAAAAGCATATATCCTATCCTATCCTAACCCTACAATTATCCCCCTGGCATCCCAAAACCCATACCCACACTGAACCCTAAAATTACCCCCTGACACACCAACACCCATACCCACCTGGAACCCTAAAATTACCCCCTGGCAGCTGGTACCCCAAAACCCATACCCACCTGGAACCCTAAAATTACCCCCTGGCACCCCAATCACTAACCCACCCTGAACCCTAAATTTACTCCCTGGCACCCTAAAACCCACACCCAACCTGAAACCTAAAGTTACCCCCTGGTACCCCAAAAGCTGAACACTACAAGCTTACACTACATTTGCATATTCGGAGGGGACTGTCCTCCTTGATATTTCCATGCATGTAAGTCTAGAACACCGTTCACTTAGAGAAACCTAGATTTGAAGTCAGTAGGTATTGCTGATGCTGTAGAATGCATTAAAGTTACTGGAACTTACTTAAAAACTGCTGCCTGCTCTTCTGATACTATTCAGAGGAGCCGGGCTGATCAACAGCACTGTCTTCCTGGCATCCAGCCCCTCCCGAAGGTCTCACTGTGTAGATCAGAGGTCTTCAAACTTTTTTAGGCAAAGGCCCCCCCAATCACTTACATTTCTGGAAGTTGGGATTTAGCATCGTTGTCAACCATTTTTACCCCGAAGTATTATCTGACAACTAATTTTCACAATTTCGAAACAACATTATCAGTGTTTTGTAAATGTAAAATTTGTGAGTGGTAAATCTGGCCAAAAATCACAGAACTCATGCAACACAATTTGACGGGAAACTTTCTTTTGAGTGAAAACTGCCACAAGGTCAGTGGGTGGAACCCCAACTTTTAGGACCCCATCTAGTACTGTGCAGCCCGATCCAGCAAATAATCAGAATGTTGGCAGACTTGGCAACCACATCATTCTCTGGGCAAGGTCTTTGCTCTGAAGATACAACTCAATCTATGGAAATTCCCACTGCCATATGTTTATTTTGTATTATCCCACTAAAGCAGTATAGATGCTTTGGGCTCTGGCGCTGGGATTATGAGGGTTTAATGGGCCGGATGTAGCCGCAGTCCGTGCATATAAAAGCGGTGGGGCCGGGTGGGCCGGGTGTATTTCGACTGACAATGACGAGAGAAAATTAAATAAATAATTAATTTTCACTCTGCATTGTCCATCGAAATCCCCCACCACTCTTACCTTGTTGCAGGCAGTTATTTAACAGCACTGTCACAAATGAACAGGAGGAAGTGAAAAACTACAACAAGTGGTCTAAATTTGCCTTATTATTATGGGAAATACTTTGACAAAAGATAAAATGTAATGTTGCCTAAGACTCTGAAATTGTCTGCATCACAGCAGATTTGCAGAATCCAAACTGCGGTTGGCTAAAACACCAGGACTCCCAGAGATGAGACTCTCAACTGGGGCCTCTTGATAGCAAAGTGCAAGGACACTAGGGGGCATATCAACAACAACCGGCGATAATTATCGCTAAGCGCACTTAGCGCTAGAATAATTATCGCTGGCTAGCGTGGATATTTATCGCTGAGATAGCGTGCTATTAGCAACGCTTATCTCAAAAGCGATAAAAATCCTAACGCTAACTGCCTAACGTGAGATTATCGCTGGAAACCCAGCGATAATCTCACGTTAGCTTGTTGATAGGAACACACAAACTTAGCCATGATATCCACCTTCCATAGGATATCATGGCTAAGTCAGTCCTGAAGCAGGCGTAAGGAAAGTAGCGATAACAGGGGTTATCGCTACTTTTCCTGCCGCTATGCTTCATAGCGTGGGGCTTGATGATAGCAGAAATGTCGCTTAGCGACATTTCTCCTGTCATGTCAGGTCAGGAACGCCCACTTTGCATCTCATTAGAGATGCAAAGCTGGGCGTTAGAAATCCCCATGCTAAAGCAAGGTTTCACGCGTTAGCGTGGCCTTGCTGATATAGCGATAAAATTATCGCCGCTTTTGGGACGAAAACGGCCGCTAAAGCGGCGATAATTCATTATCGCCTCCTTGTAAATATGCCTCTAGGTCATCAACATTTCCACAGCGCAAATATGCTGTATGTAAGATCCCATAGCAGCCTATTTTGTTCAGCTTGTTTTCAGTTAATGGTTCCTTTTTGTCTGATGATCAGGGTGTTGCTCTGCCTTTTAGAAACATTCTCAGGAAAGACAGCATCACCTGGACCATGAGCGACAGAGGTGACTCAGAAGCACCTGTTTGTAAGTTAATAAATTGTCCTTGAGGAAAGAGAATGCAGGCACCTCCAGTATCTGCCACCTTATAGTGGTTGTTTGCGTGATTTAACATCTATATATAGATTTTGACTTGCTGATGCTACAAAAATCTGTTTAGCAAGCCCATCTACTGCTGCCTCTGCGACTAGCGTGACTAGTGGCATACAGCATGTAGTTCTACAGTGGACTTTGTGGCACATGGCCCAAGTGAGTGTCAACTTACCATAACTGCAGGACTCGAATCATCTGTAGTAACAGAGAACAGATCTAATTTTTCAACTGACAAGGAAGAGACAAAACCCAAAACTTATTGGAAGTGTAAGAGTTGAGGGGAGATCCCTCTCTGAATTCTAAGGAGGATAAGAGGCTCCACTAATGAACTGGGTTCATAAAGCAGGGATGAAAAAGAATGGGAAAGACTCAGAGAAAGAGAGAGAAGTATAAGGTGGTGAACAGAAGAGGCGTGAGCTGGAATCAAGAGTAAGCAGCCTTGGTATTTGGCCACCCTGGTGTTCAGCGGTGCTGCTGGCAGCTTCAAAAAAAAATTGGGTCGCTAAACCTATTTATTTACTTTTTTACAAATTAAGTACTGGATATAGTACTGGAAACGGTACTAAGACCAAAAGAGAAATGAAGAGTGGGAGGGTCGAATAGAAACATATTCTTCCTGGTTTTATGTAGTTTGTGCATACTGTACAGTAATTAAGCCAGATCCAGTGCAAGGACTGAGAAAAGTACCCCCGAATAATCTGGAAAGTAGACACCCCTTCCTCACAATCAGACAGCAGCTGTAGTTTTTTGGCCCTTATGTCAGCACGCAGAGCAGTGGATTCAACAAAAAGAGAACACCCACTCCATCAGAAAGCTTCGGTACGAAATCATTGGCAATAGTACATCCACTCGGCCTCTCAAGTTATGTTACTTGCACTTGTAATCACAGTCATACTCATAGCCGGTTAGCCTCACATAAAAATTCCATTGATCCATGGTGTACAACGCACGCCTCTCTCTGGCCTGGTAGAAGCATCGGAATTAGCATTAGTTTCGGATCGGATTCGAAACACAGCAGAAGGGGTGGTGAAAATATATTTAGTCTCAGACCAGAGGCGCAACTAGAGACAACATTTTGAGGAGGGTGTGGGGGGTGGGGGGGGTGCTAATGTTTCCAGCAGTAGGCAGAGTGGAGATGGAGGGGTGAAAAACAACAAAGCCTCACAAAAGCCTCGTTAACACGTAATTGGTCTTTTAAAGACCTGTGAAGTACTCGGGTGCGGCTGCGGGAAGCTGTCTCAGCCCGGGCTGACACACATGAGGGGCGGGCAAGGAGGGGTGCTCCAGGGGGGGGCAAGCGCCCCTCCTTGCCCCTCCCTGCGGACGCCCATGTCCTCGACCCCTCCCAATCCGGAATCCGCAGTAACAACAGCACCGAGACCACTCTACTCGCCACCACAGATAACATCCGCACCCTCCTCGACCAAGGACACAGGGCGGCCCTGATCCTGCTCGATCTCTCTGCAGCATTCAACACCGTCTCCCACTGCACACTCACCACCAGACTCCACGACACCGGAATACAGGGAGCCACCCTCAACTGGATCCAATCCTTCCTCACCAGCAGAACCCTAAGAATCCGACTGCCACCCTTCCTCTCCGAACCCACGGAAATCAACTGCAGAGTACCCCAAGGATCAACACTCAGCCCCACGCTCTTCAACATCTACATGCCCCCCCGCCACTATCATCAGACAGCACGGACTCAGCATAGTGTGCTACACCGACGACACCCATCTCATTCTCTCCCTCAACAAGAACCCCATCACCACCAGGCTCAGCTTCTAGGAAGGAATGAAGGACGTTGCATCCTGGAGCTGCCTGAAACTCAACTTGGATGAGACAGAGGTCCTCGTGCTCGGACCCTCCCCCTCTGCATGGGACAACACCTGGTGGTCCACTGCCCTTGGCAGCCCTCCCACCCCCACATACCACGCCCGAAACCTCAGCATCGTACTTGACTCCTCCCTCTCCATGACCCGCTAGGTCAAAGCCATCGCCTCCAACTGCTTCAACACCCTCCGCATCCTCCGAAAGACCTTCAAATGGATCCCACCAAAATCAAGGACGACCGTCACCCACACACTCATAACCAGCAGACTGGACTACAGAAAAGCCCTCTATGCCGGGATAAACAAGTCTCTGCTCCGCAAACTTCAGACCATACAGAACACCACAGCCAGATTCGTCCTCTGCATCGCTCGACAGAAGCACATCACCCAACTCCTGCTGAACCTCCACTGGCTCCCTGTAGAGAAGAGAGTTACTTTCAAAATATTGACCCACGCCACAAATGCCTTCACAACACCGGATCCCAATACCTCAACAAGAGTATCTCCTTCCATGCACACCAAGCGAAACCTCCAAACCACCGACCTCGCCCTCGGCAAAACCCTGCGCATCCGCAGAGTCAGAATGGCGGAAAGAGCCTTCTCCTACATTGCGGCCAAGACCTGGAACGAGCTCCTGATTGACATCAGACGCTTCCCCGCCTGAACATCTTCAGGAAGACACTCAAGACTTGGCTCTTCGACTGAAGGGAGCTGCTTACCCCAAGGCGCCTTGAGACCCCCACGGGTGAGTAGCACGCTTAAAATTCCCCTGATTGATTGATTGATAAGTTAGCCCTAGGCTTTATATATATAGACTCACTTCTTGATCTCCTCTCCTTCGCCAGCAATAGGCCTTTCAATTTGGTTCTTGAGAAAGCTCTACATGCAGGGAGATCGTCAAATAGATTGGCATGACCAACAGAGTAAAAACTATTCTTTATATGTTGTAGCCATTTTACTTTAGGTACACCATCAAGGTTTAAGGAATCTCTTAATAGTTCTTGTGTAAGCTTTAGATCTACCCTTCTCCATACCAAATGCCACAGAAGGGATCGAGCAATACAGATCAAATCTGATATGAAGGGAACATCCAGTTCAAGATGACCAATATAGGATGAACAGGCTTCAGGTAAGCCTAACAGATGCTTCCAGAAGCAGTCCTCAATTTGTTGTAAAACATGAATATTGGAAGTTCCCCAAATACCAGCCCCATAAGATGTAACAGATGTAATTTTTGCCTCATAGATCTTTTTAATTACATCAACTGGCTTTTGTTCAAACCTTTTTGTGAATCTAGATAGAGCCCCTATGCTTCTTTCCATCATTAGCCTCCTGTTATCCACCATGGCTTGCCAGGTGTTTGTAGAGTAAAAAGGAACCCCTGGGTAACAAAAGGAATCCACCACCTCGAATTTTCTTCCTTTAATATTCCATCTCGAATTTTCTTTGACCTCTCTCCTGCAACTAGAACAAAAGATTTTGCTTCATTTACTCTAAGTTGTAAGTTGTTCATAAACCTAGTGTATGTGCATTGCCGGTCCAGGCCAACAAGACTGCATCACCTGCATAGAGAAGTATAGGTACTGGGGTAGAGTTAACGTAGAGTTAACATATGGGACGTCAGTTGCAGACGTAACCAGGGCAGCTTCCACACCATTGGTGTACAGTGAAAATAAGAAGGGGGCGAGTTCGCACTCTTGCCTAACCCCGCGGGCTATCCCAAAGGCCTTGGTAATTTCGCCTGCTCTACCGTACCAAACTCAGGCCTTAGCACCGGCATACATACCTCGTATAAAATCAATGATAGGTTTCTCAATGGTTTCTCAATGCCCATGTCTTCAATAATAGACTATAATTTTTTATGGGCTACTAGATCAAAAGCTTCAGAGTCCATAAAGGCCATATATAGTTGACCTCATTTGTAGCAATAAGTAGATTTAGGTTAAGGCACTGATCAATCGACCCTTTTCCCTTCTTAAATCTGTACTGGGAGCATGATAAAATATTTATTTCTTGGGCCCAATACTCTAGCCTGTTTTAAAGCAGGCGGCCCATTAATTTTGCTGTGCTATCCGATATTATATTGGCCTATAGTTTATTGCCAATGACTTATTCCCCTTTTTGAAAATTGGGATGATAATTGTTTTTTTCCAAAAAGGGGAGGACCTACTTGAGCTATAGCATTAAAGATGTTAGTAATAAATGGGACATATAGCTCTTGGTTCGCTAAAAAGAAATCTATTGGTGCCCCATCAGGGTGCTCAAGAATGGCTAGATTGATTCAGAGCAGATATCACTTCCTCCAGACCAAAGTATAGATGTTCTTCAGATTTGGTCATCTGTAAGACCGATAACTCTGATGTAGCTTTACCTGGCTGTCCAAACACCTCTCCAAAGTGTGTCACCAAAGCCTCCTCTGTGACATATATGTCAGTGGTAATCTCTGGGTCACCATTGATGAAAAGTGCATTGATGATATTCCAGAAATCCCTGCTATTCTTTAGGACAGCTGCCTGGGAAAGTTTATCCTAGGCCTCTTCTTTCAGAGCCCTCAGCATTTTAGTTCTTACATCTTTATACTAAAGCTACAATGCTCATACCAGTACTATATCCCAGGGTTTTACTTTTAGCGTGTGATGGAGATTCTTAAGTGCCTTAGAGCAGGCATCATCAAACCAGCGAACTGCTGCTGATGGCTTCGGGGCACATGTGCGCAATAAACCATTGTTGATTTCAGCTAACATTTGCTCTAATACTGAAATTATCTCATCTGTTGACAGGGAGAGATCTAAGCAGGCATAGATTTCCTTATACATCTTTGCAACACAGCTACAAATAAATTTGGCCGTATCAATTTTCCCCCATTTCAGTACTACACCATTTTTCCTTGTAATCTTAGGTTTTGAAGTTTGATTCCCATGAATTGTGTTGACGAGGCTCCAAGGGAAGTGGCAGGAAATCACAGGATGATTGCTAAATACATAAATATTGGCCTCAGGATGAGATATCCAATTTCGAATACATTCCAACACCAGAGGGTAATCTATGGTCGAACTGGATGACCGAGAAGAGATTGTGTATTCAAGTTGCCCTGTGTTGGCGTCTAATGGGCTTGCTATCACAAGATTATGAACCATTATTTGTCTGTTTAGTGCATTGCCATGGTTGGTGTGACTAAAATGATATATTGGGTCCCCTGAAATACCAACCAGGCCACATACCCATGGATCAGCTCAATTGCAGCTATGGGCATTAAAATCGCCCAACCGAATAATATCAACAGGTCTGCGGTGGACTTCCATTAATTGGGCAATGTCCTTCTCAATTGGTTAAATTACAGAGGCCATGCTTCCAGTGAAATTATTATTATATAAATTAATTAAAAGCAAATCCCTCCCTTTTTGACCTTCACTTAGGAGAATTCGGTAGTACGGTGAGGTATTTAGGAAGGTTATTACCTTAATTCTAGTTGTACTCGCAATTAAAGTAGCCAAACCTCCGCAATGGCAGTCGGCTCTGGACGGAGCTGCCTTTGTCTAATAGGTTCAATACCCGTTAATATGAATCAGTGTGATCTCCCAAGTTTCCTGGAAATTTGGAAACAAGAGATATTCAATCATTATTACACTTCTTCTGGCTGTAACCAGCTATGTTCCAAGAAACTATTGTTAGGGTAGCCTTGTCCATGGTCACTCTTTCTTCCTGTATGAGAGGTGGCCTTGAAGAACCCTAAGGTTTAAATGGAATTGTTATATTAGTGGAAGCAAAAAGTCATTTACTTGCACCTAACCCACTAAATGGTGCGTATATATTGCTAGTAAGTGTAGCTGTTCCAGCCCAAGGATTGGAGAGATTAGAGGGTGGAGTAGGACATACAGTCACATGTGGGCTATGATTAATCCATCTGGCCTATAGAAAAAACTGAAAGTGTGGGCAAAAATCTGCATGTGCAACCTTATAGAGTCTTCTAAAATACTCAAAAAATGTTCAACCAATTGTTGATTATTAAAGTTAATGACTATACAGTCCCCTTTGATAGATTTCAGACCACGGCCCACTCCAGACACACATCTGGCCAAGATGATATGGTTGTACAGTTTAGGGTAACCCTTGTGAAATCTGGAGAGCCAGTGTAATACCTTGTCCATCAACTGCTCTGTGGTTTCCTGCTTAGCCAGCAACAATGCAGGTGTGCTAATAAGCACAATAACATAAGGGTGAGATGCAGGTGGGAGATCTAATCTACCACCAGGCACAGCTGTTAGGTTAGTCTTACGCCTTTTGTCCAGGGCGGCCACTTTTCCACTGGGTTCCTTTACGGGAGCAATTGATCTATTACGGGCCAGCTGTTCCGCACCCAATTGATATTCCAGTTCTGATGGTACAGGAGTGGATAATGTAGGAATGTTGGATCAAAGGCACCGTCATTGATTGTTGGCCAAATAGATAGCCCTGTGGTACACTTTAATGATCAGAATGTTTGTTTCCCAATTTAGTGTTCATAATAAGATTTATGTTCTCCTCTATTTTAGACAGTCTCAGTCAAATAGGCTGCAAGAGGTTATTAAGTGTCTGTTATAGTTAACACACAAGGAATCACCATAAGTCAAAGGGTGTAAAACCGGAGCAGGGTAGGTGTTTCAAGAGACCCCCAGGGTGAAGCCGCTGGTATATTTTTACGGATATTACAGTCTTTAGAGGTTTTGGCCGCAAGAATGGTTTTGGCCCTTCCCCTCTTCCATTTTCCCAGGGATTCGACTGGGGGACTGCCATCTGTCCTGAGGGAATTAAGATTCATGTGCTGGGCCATCGTCCCAGGGGGTTCAATTTGGGTGGACCGCAGGTCTGTAATTTCCTCACCCATGCCCACACCCATGGCATCTGGAGCAATAATGGGGAACCTTACCTCTTCCAAAGAGAGGCGACGCTCAGTTATTTCAATCTCCTTGGTAAGTACATCCGCTTCTCTGATCAAGAAGGAGTCCATCGTGTTAATGATCTCACCTCTTGCCTCAGATGCCTTTAGCTTCCTTTTGGCCATGGTCTGCCGGAAAAGATAGGCCACAATTCCAATGCAGACTTTAGAGGGGTGGCCCAGCCCAGCCTCCTCCAGACAATGACACTGCCTGGGCACGTCACCGCGCATGTCTATCGCTGCAGGAAGGCGTTGCGCTTTTCAAGCGCCTCACAGAACAGAGAAAGGTGGGTAATGAAGTCCTCAGCGGGGCTGGGCATCAGGTACGGCTTTCCCCCTCAACGGCATTGGTCTCAGTTCTCTGGCAGCTACTCCGTGCTGCGGGTAGGTGTTGCGCTTTTCAAGCGCCTTACAGAAGCAGGGTAAGGAGAGTAATAAAGTCCTCAGCGGGGCTGGGTATCAGGCACAGCTTTCCCCCTCTATGGCATTGGTCACTGTCCGCTGGCAAATAATCATGTAGTCAATCTTCCTCCTCAAGATCATTGGTGTATTGATTCTCGATATTGGGTAGAATATTGTTATGTACAGGTGTCATAGAGAGCCATTAGTGTGAATACATTGTTTCCTCATCCTGTAATTCACGGTTATGAAGTCCCCTGCCTGCACACGGTCACTTATGGCATCCCGTGACTCACCACTCATAAGACACAGGCCTCCTTTAATGGAGGCCTGTGTCTTGTGGGAGGTGATAATTTCCTGTAGGGGACTCTGGCCCTTGGAGTCCCCTACCTGCACAGTGCCGCGGATGGCACCCCACACAGTGGGAATTGGTATGGCCTTAAAGGGAGGCTAGTGTCATATGGGTATCAATGACTTCCTGCTGGGGAATCTGGTTCTTGTGTCTCCCTGCTTGCATAGTGTCCCGGTTGACATAGTCATTTGGTAAAGTTTGGCATTGTAGAGTAAACTCTACTGGATGCCAGAAATTGTTTAGGAATGCATCATAGCAGAGGTGACCAAGATGTCGAACCTTGATTGCTAAGAAAGGTTGATAGATAGGTGCTTTTGCATTGACTATTGGGCCCTCAATACTGTTATGAAGATGGATCCCGATTATATCCCCCATGCTGGAAAAACTGGTGAAAAGATTGTGCAAAGCCAACTACCTCAGTACTTTCAATCTGACCAGTGACTACTCGCAGATTGGACTATCACCTGATGCAGAGGAGGGGCTTGCATTCTCCTCCTCAGATGGGCTCTGTTAGTTCAAATTTATGTATTTTGGGTAAAGGATGCTCCAGTCATTTTTAGGTCTCGGCTAGCGAAGGCTGCGCTTGCGCAGTCTCGCTTGGCGAGATATAACGTTTTTCAGTAGTGGGGCTTGAACCCGCCCTCTTCTCCATTGGCTGGCTTCCTAAACGGAGGCCGGCCATTGGAGGAGAGGGGCGTCTGTCCATTTAAGCCCTGTCTTTTTCGCATTCGAGGGGCGTGTTTTTTAGTTTCTTTCTCTCCTCTGGAATGTAAACATTCCAGTCAATGGGAAGAGGAGAGAAAGAAAAACACGCAACCGAATCCGAAAATGACGCTGCGTTTCTCTGAGGCATTTCTGCTTGACCTCGGAGAAAGATGGTGGTGTTCATGGAACGTAAACCGGTAATTCCAATTAAAGTTTAATCTAAAGGTTTTCATTCTAATAAACACAGCATGTCAGTAACGTTATATTGTATCGCAGGAACTACTCAATATAATTCCGTACTACTGGTACAGCATGTGTTGCAAATCGTAATTTTTTTTAATGGAGTGTCTTGTTTCGTTCTCTCCCTTGAACGCGCCCGCCTATTTCTTGTGGGTGGAGGGACTCTAGCGAACAGGGAATCCCCATACTTCTCGGTGATCGCTAACGCAGGCCCATTGCCCCCTTGTAATGTTGTATGGGAAGCTGCACCGGTGGCCTTGTCCGGTTACAGAATCTGCATTTGAGACAAGAATATGTGCTCCTTTCACCGGCTAAAATGCGGACTCGTTCTGCCAGAACCCTGTGGCTGGGATCCTATTCCGGGGACAAGCGGCCATCGGTGAAAACGTCCCCGGGGAAGGTGAGGGACGGGACTCTCCCTGCTCCGGGCATCCAGAGATTTCAGGGGCAAGGATAACAATTGTTTAAGTCCCCACCGAGGCGCCGTCCGCCCTAAACCACAAGTCTGTGCCAACGCCATCGTGGAACTGAGCTTCCTTTTTAGGTCTCGGATAGCGAATGTGTATGTGTCTAGATCTATGTCTGTGTGTGTGGTTCTGTATGTGTGTGTGTGTGGCTGTGTGTGTATGTGGCTCTGTGTATGTATGTGTGGCTCTGTGTGTGTGGCTCTGTGTAAGTGTGGATGGCTCTGTGTGTGTGTGGGAGGCTCTGTGTGTGTGTGTGTATGTGTGTGCCTCTATGCGTGTGGCTCTGTGTGGGTGGCTTTTTTTGTAGGTGGCTCTATGCGTGGGTGGCTCTGTCTGTGTGTGGGTAACTCTGTGTGTGTGTAGGTGGCTCTATGTGGGTGGCTCTATTTGTGTGTGGGTTGCTCTATGTGAATAGCTCTGTGTAGGTGGCTATGTGTGGGTGGCTCTGTGTGTGTGGGTGGCTTTGTGTGTGTGGCTCTGTGTGTGGGTGCAAATGCAATAGGTCTCGCATTTGAGAGAGATTAAGCTATTGACATTGTAAATAACAATGCAGTTTCTTTAAATGTTTTAAAAACAAAAACATAAACAAAAATAATGTCATGAGCAATGCCAATAGCTCTAACTTTAACAATGCCGAGACCATTGCATTGTAAATGCTTGTTCATTATCCAGTCAACAATATGTTGCTGGGCTGGGGAGTTCATGGGAGCAACACCAGAAGCACTTAGAATAGGTGTTTGTGAGGATGCAGGGGGCCAAAAGTTAAGATTATGAAGTGTGAGGTAGATCATTCCTCTGTGGTCTGTTTTGGCTATCAGGTGGGGAATGGGAAGGTGTGCCCCTTTTAGGCAAAAGTTCAAGCAGTGCTTATTTGGAAGATTCCCACAAGCCAGACCCAGGTGAGAGACTTCCTAAAGCCTCTTCCGATATTTCTGGAACTTTGGGGCAGATTTACAAGCCCCTTGCGCCTGTTTTACGCTGCCGTTGCGTCACTTTTGTGACGCAGCAGCAGCGCAAAACCAGCGCCATGCTGCGGGGTATTTACAACGTGACGCATCTGGGAGATGCGTCACGTTGTAAAGCCCTGCGCCAGAAGCAGGCGTTCTGGCGCGGGGGGGGGGCGTTCCGCCACAGGGACGCCTCCTAAAAGTGGCTGAGTGAAATCTACAAGATTTCACTCAGTCACTTTTAAGGCCATACTGCATCAAAACCCTGCGCCTGCTTGAAGCAGGCGTAAGGATTGACGCAGCATGTTAGGGATAGGGCACCCCCGAGCCTTGCTGGAGCTGCGTCGCGCTTGCAACGCAACTCCAGCAATGCGCTGCCTTTCCGACATGGGATGCGTCACGCATCTGCCCATCCGAGTGCCACGGTGCCCCGCATTATAAATGCGGTGCATCAGTGGTGGCGCACGGGTGGGCAGATGCGCATCACTGCTGATTAGCAGAGATGCGCCAGAAGTCATAAATCTGCCCTTTTGTGTTTAACTATAGTTGTTATCTTGACAGCCCTGACCTCTAGAAAAAAGCCAAGAAAAGTGATCTCTAGACTTTTGATCACTTGAAGGCCGCCATTTAAAGGGCGCCCTGTGCAGTGTACCTGTTTTAAAGGTCCAGACGACAATCAAACCTTCATTGTGCAGATCGACGCTTCCAATAAGGAGTGGGGAAGTTATTGCCCGGCACAATGAAAAGGGCAGTAGACATCTGATTGTCTTTATCAGTTACAATTTGCTAACTAGAGAACAGAACTAGGCCATCATTGAAAAAGAGTGATTTGTAGTAATGTGGGCCCTCCAAAGGTTCAGGCCTTACTTGTTTGGTACCAAGGATGTGGTTCAGAGAGATCACAAGCTGGTCATGTTGCTGATGACTATGAAAGAAGATAACCCGAAGTTACTCTAAAGATTAAGTTCTCTAAAGGAATTGGACTTCACAGTGAAGCACAAAGTAGGGATACAGCACAGGAATGCAGATTGACTTTACCACTGCGTTTCCCAATCTGATGAACAGACTTCTTTATTGGTGGCGTAAATCCCAGAGCATATGGATCTGCGTGTTGGAGCATCTATTGGGATGGAGAGAGGTCCATTGCAGCGCTCTGGAGAGCAGGAATTTCTGCCTCGAATTCACACAGCAGGCTTTAGATTTGTTATACCTCTACATCAGCATATAAAACAATCATGCATTTGCACTGGAGTTACTTTCATAACATCGACTGAGACCGAGAATGCCATGTGAATCCTCGTTAGAGAGAGTGACTAACATCAGCTAATCAGGCTGTAGAGGACTGACTCTGGTAGAAAGGCAGGCCTTCTTACCAGCCAGCGAAAGGCAGAGTACTTCCTTAGTCTTCATGTTTACTGATAGACAGTGCTTTAAATGGGAAACAATAAGTGCAGGTACTCACTAAAATAGAGGTGTGACAAGTGGGCGGGGCCAGGGGCGGGTCTAAGGGCAAGATATGATCATACCTAATGACTTCTGTACCATTTGCAGCACATATCAAAGCACATGAGAAATGCGTTCATGTCACTAAAACTGATTAACTCATTACAAGCTCCTCGGAAGCAGAGCTGCATCTGCCCTGCACTAGAGGCAAAACCTAATCTGCGCCTGCCGTGCTGATCATGGTACCTGTGAGACCGGCCTCGTGGCGTGGGCCCTCCCGACCAGCAAGCCACCCTGCAAACCGCACCAATCCTCGATGTCACAGACTTCCGGCCACCATGGCCCAACATCCCGATGGCCGGCCAGACCCCAACACACATGCCCGGCCGAGGGAGAGGGAAAGCCCCCAAGCCAGACCGAGAGGCGCCGACCTTGTCACACCTCTGGTCTCTTCCCCAAGGAAGGTTTCGATCGGCCACCAGGCCCCCGGTGAGCGGCCGCCTCGCCTGCTGGGTGTCTGGGGTCCCTCCCGGACCCACCTGAACAGATCAAAGGGCCGAGCGACAGGAAGCCCCGACACACCGCCCCCAGGCACCAAGACCCCTCTCGGCGAGGGCTCCGGACTTCAAAGAGGAGGGGTAGTATAACAAGGGGTGCGGAAGGGACGGGAGGCAGAGAAGACCGGGACTGACGAGAGCCTGCTGACCTGGTCGCGGCTCGATCGCTCCCTGAACCGAAGAACGCTACCCAAACTCTGAACCATCTGAGCCCTGCTGACGCTGACGCGGCTCCCCGAACTCTGAACCATCTGAGCCCTGCTGACGCTGTCGCGGCTCCCCGAACTCTGAACCATCTGAGCCCTGCTGACGCTGTCGCGGCTCCCCGAACTCTGAACCATCTGAGCCCTGCTGACGCTGTTGCGGCTCCCCGAACTCTGAACCATCTGAGCCCTGCTGACGCTGTCGCGGCTCCCCGAACTCCGAACCACCTGTGCCTGCTGAGTGACTCACGGCCCTCTCCTCCAAGGGAATCAGCAGAGATTGCCGAGAGAAGCAACGTTCTCCCAGCTCGAGGATTGAGAGCTGTGCGCAGGATACTCCGCAGAGACACTGACTCAAAGACTGTCCCGCTACCCCCATACCCCCATCACGAGATCGCCGCCGCTTGTGGCACTAATTCCATACCTGCCTTCCGGATCATAAAGATCCCTTACACTAACGATAAAGTATACTGTCTTACGAAAAACTACTGTGTGGTGTCCCTCTGTCAGAGAGTGCAAGTGCAGCATGTGCGATCCTAGGTACGAGACCCTTCCAGGAAGGGCCTCCCCGCTCTTGCTCGGCCTAACTCTGGGAGAGGTGGGTCCCCGGGTGGTCAGGAACGCATTCCGAAGCCTCCCCGGTGAACGCCTTCTAACATTTGGTGGCAGACGACGGGATCCGAGCCAACACCTAGAGATCGTGCAGTAAACGACTGACGCACTACCAAGAAGAAATGGAAGGAGAAACCTCCCTAGGTGCCGCAGGTACCAACACGAGCACGACATTCCGAGAAGACCAGTTGGAATCTTATACGCACCGAGAACTGAAACAATTCTGCAAAGACCTTGGAATCGCTACCACCGGATTAAGCACGAAAGAGGACTTCCAGGGAGCATTGAAGACCTGGGTCGAGGCAGGAGCTTCCCAGGCACAAACAGAAGGAGAGCCGCCAAACGAACCACGAAGCACCCCGGGAAGGAACGGCGCCCCCGAGGGGGGCCTATCCCCAGAGGAGCTAGCGGACCGAGAAAGGGGCCGCAACCACGAACTAGAACTAGCAAAATTAAAAATCGAGGGAGAGCTAAAACTGGCCGAAAAGAAACTGGCGGTAGAACAATTACGCCTACAAGGAGAACTCGAGGAAAAGAAATGACAGAGAGAGCACGAAGAAAAAAAACTCCAACTAGAACACGAACGCAGCCTGAAAGAGATCGAGCTCAAGGCTAAAAGTGAGGAGGCCAGACCCTCGGGAACTCAACCCCTCTCCTCCGTCGTGGAACCAAAGGTCCACATCCCCAAGGATGTGGTGAAGGAATACTATAAGAACGACGACATCCAGCAATGGTTCAAGGCCTACGAAGTCGCCATGACCTCCCACCGAGTCCCGCAGAAAGACTGGGGGGCTGGTTTGTGGGGCCGGTTCCTGAGCGAGGGGAGAGATACCCTGCTAGATCTACCCTCCTCGGTGCTGAACTCCTACAGCCACATGAAGGAGGCCCTAGTAGCCAGATATGGGCTCACCCCCGAAATGTACCGGCAACGATTTAGAGACTGCAAGAAGATACCCGGTACCACATGGGTGGAGTACGTGAACTTTTACAGCCGGGCCTTGGACGGGTGGATCAAGGGCGGCAAGGTCTCCACCTTTGAGGAGCTGTTCGACCTAATCGCATGGGAACACTTGTCCGCCAATTGCTTTGTGGAGTTACGCCAGCACCTCCTGGACAGCAAGCTCACGGACCCTCGAAAACTGGCCGTCGAGGCTGACCGATGGGTGAACACCCGGGCCTCACGGGGTCCCGTGGGAGACTACGGTCGCCACAGTCAGGGACCCCCCCGCCAGAGGGGCGGAGGGAATCAAGGCCGACCAAGAGAACTCCCGGGGGGATCCCAGCACAGTCCCCCCAGAGGACAACCTCTGCCCTTTCCAGCCCCACCTCCGGGCCAGCACCGGGCCACCGAGGTCGGGGCCCCGAGTGAGGATCACCTGTTTCCGCTGCCAACAGACCGGACACTATGCCAGTGACCCTCAATGTCCCATGTACCAACGACCCGCCACGACAACCCCTCCGGCTCGACAAATGGCCTCCGTAGCCCTGGGGGAAGAGATGGAAGACTCCAAAGAATGGGAACCAGCCGCCATGGCCTTGGTCTCCCTAGGGGACCGAGAGATGGTCCCCAGAACGTCCCTGCCCGCCAACACGAAGAATTACCGACAGCAGGTGACGGTCAACGGTCACCGCGTCGAGGGCCTCCGGGACACGGGGGCGAGTGTCACAGAGGTCCACTGTCACCTGGTCCCCGAAGACCAGATCCTGCCCGACGCCTTTTGTCCAGTCATATCGTCAGACAATTCCGAGAGCCTATGCCGGATGGCCCTGGTCCCCTTCGAATGGGGGGGAGTCACCGGCAAGTTGAGGGTGGCAGTCCGAACCTCCCAGCCCGTAGACTGCCTCCTGGGCAACGACCTTGAGAATTCCCCGTGGGGACAAGTGGAACGAAGAGCACATCTAGATATGATGGGCTTACCCGAATGGGTATGCGCCACCACGCGCTCTATGACTCTCAGAGTGCCTTCCTCCGAGGGAGGTGTGGCCATTCCGCTGAACACAGTCACCGTCCCCGAGTTCCAGGACGCACTACCCGAGCCCGACGACCCTCTTCCGGAAGAAGCGGCCATTCCGGACGATGGGTCAGTGCCTCCAGATCCCGAACCCCTGACCGAGCTCGGGGACCTGCCAGAGATGGCCCAGTGGCACTGCGAGGGAGGTCCCTCCCGAGAAGAATTCTGCCAGGAACAATCCACCTGCCCTTCTCTCATTGGACCCCGACAGCAGGCCGAGGCCCAAGCAGCAGGCGACCGGTCCGGAACCCACTGGGTATACTGGGAAAACGGCCTCCTGTACAGCGAACAGAAGTCGGCCGAGTTGGGATCGGCCCGAGTACTGGTGGTACCCCTGCGCTTCCGAAATCTCCTCCTGGGCCTGGCCCATGATGTACCCCTGGCCGGACACTTAGTCCAAGATAAAACCTACCAGCGACTCGTCACCCACTTCTATTGGCCCAAGATGCGAGCAAATGTGGAGGCCCACTGCAAGTCCTGCCTCACGTGCCAGGCCAGCGGAAAGAGTGGGGGGAAGCGCAAGGCTCCGCTACAACCCTTCCCCGTCGTCAGTACCCCTTTTGAGCTGGTGGGAATCGAAGTCGTGGGACCGCTGGACCCCAAGACCGCCCAGGGCCACCGGTTCATCCTCGTCCTGGTGGACCATGCCACCCCCTACCCCGAAGCCATTCCCCTCCGCACCGTGGCGGCCCCCGTGGTAGGCCGGGCCTTGATGGGGATCTTCTCCCGCGTGGGGTTCCCTCGCGAAGTCGTGAGTGATCGTGGCACGAACTTTATCTCCAAATACATGAGGTCCCTATGGCAGCAGTGCGGAGTATCGTACAAATTCACCACCCCATACCACCCCCAAGGGAATGGCCTAGTCAAGCGATTTAACAGGACACTGAAAGGAATGATCATGGGCCTCGAAGAACCCCTACGCCGGAGATGGGACGTCCTCCTCCCTTGCCTCCTGTTCACCTACCGAGAGGTTCCACAAAAATCTCTGGGGTTCAGCCCGTTCGAACTACTATACGGGCACCCCGTCCGGGGACCCCTGAGCCTGGTCAAGGAGGGTTCGGAAACGACTCTCCGGGGGACCCTCCGGATGTGTTCCGATACATCTTGGCGCTCCGCAACCAGACCCGGAAATTCCGAGAACTCGCAGATGCGAACCTCGAGGCTAGCCAGGAAGAGATGAAGCGCTGGTATGACCAGAATGCCACGCTGGTCGAGTTTCAGCTGGGCCAACAAGTCTGGGTCATGGCCCCGGTGAAACCCTGCGCCCTCCAAGACAAATGGACTGGTCCCTTCAAGGTGGTCGAGCGGAAGAGCCAAGTCACCTATCTCGTCGATGTGCAGTCCCCGCGGAACCCCCTCCGGGTCCTCCACGTGAACCGCCTCAAACCCCACTTTGTGAGGACGGAGTTGAGTTTACTCCTGGCCACCGACGATGGGACTGAAGAAGACACCGAGCCCCTTCCAGACCCCCTGGGTGCTAAAGAGACCGATGGTTCCGTGGAGGGGGTGAGACTGTCAACCGCCCTCACATCCCAACAGTCCGACGACTGCCGCCAGCTACTGAGGCAGTTCACGGACCTCTTCTCCCTAACCCCTGGGGTCACCGACTGGTGTGTCCACGACGTGAACACCGGCGACAGCCCGCCAGTGAGACACCGGGCCTACCGGGTCCCTGATCGGGTCCGAACCTGCATCCAGACCGAGGTAGCGAAGATGTTGGCCCTCAGGGTGATTGAACCCTCTGACAGCCCCTGGGCCAGCCCGGTAGTACTGGTCCCGAAAGCGGCTGCCCCTGGTGTCGCCCCGAGCTGAGGTTTTGTGTGGACTACCGAGGACTCAATGCGGTCACCCGAGCGGACGCTCACCCTATCCCCCGCGCCGACGAGCTCATCGACCGCCTTGGGGCCGCTCGCTACCTCAGCACCTTTGACCTAACCTGCGGATACTGGCAGATTGCCCTCACTGAGGGAGCCAAGGAGCGCTCCGCCTTCTCCACCCCGGATGGGCACTACCGCTTTAGGGTGATGCCGTTTGGAATGAAGAATGCCCCGGCCACCTTCCAGCGGCTGGTGGACAGGGTCCTGTCCGGACTAGAGGGGTTCAGCGCAGCGTACCTCGACGATATAGCGGTATTCAGCTCCCAATGGACCGAGCACCTCCAGCACCTCCGACAAGTCCTGCTGGCTCTGCGCCAGGCCGGCCTCACCATCAAAGCCAGCAAATGTCAAATTGGACAAGGCTCCGTAATCTATCTGGGGCACCAGGTGGGAAGCGGGCAGGTCGCCCCCCTCCAGCCAAAGATCGACGCCATCTTGTCCTGGGAACCCCCAACGACCCAAACGGAAGTCCGGGCCTTCCTGGGCCTCACCGGTTACTACCGGAGGTTTATTAAGAACTATGGCAGCATCACAGGCCCCCTCACAGAGCTAACCTCCAAGAAACACCCCAAGAAAATACAATGGACTCCCCCATGCCAGAAAGCGTTCGACGCCTTGAAAGCCGCTATATGTACTGCTCCGGTACTTAAAGCCCCCGACTATGCCCAGGAGTTTGTGGTCCAGACGGACGCCTCGGCACACAGCATCGGGGCAGTCCTCTCACAGTTCAACGACAAAGGCGTAGATCAGCCCATAGCCTTCATCAGCCGAAGGTTGCTGCCTCGAGAACAGCGGTGGAGCACCATTGAAAGAGAGACCTTCGCAGTAGTCTGGGCCCTCAAAAAGCTACGGCCCTACCTGTTTGGAACACACTTCCGAGTTCAAACAGATCACCGACCCTTGCGGTGGTTGATGCAGATGCGAGGAGAAAACCCCAAGCTGCTACGCTGGTCAATCTCCCTCCAGGGGATGGATTTCACTGTGGAGCATCGCCCCGGGACGGACCACGCCAACGCGGACGGCCTGTCCCGATTCTTCCGCTTCAGCGAGGAGAAACCCCAAGTAGATGGGTAGTTCTCCCCGCCTTTCAGCTGGGGGAGGCACATGTGAGACCGGCCTCGTGGCGTGGGCCCTCCCGACCAGCAAGCCACCCTGCAAACCGCACCAATCCTCGATGTCACAGACTTCCGGCCACCATGGCCCAACATCCCGATGGCCGGCCAGGCCCCAACACGCATGCCCGGCCGAGGGAGAGGGAAACCCCCCAAGCCAGACCGAGAGGCGCCGACCTTGTCACACCTCTGGTCTCTTCCCCAAGGAAGGTTTCGATCGGCCACCAGGCCCCCGGTGAGCGTCCGCCTCGCCTGCTGGGTGTCTGGGGTCCCTCCCGGACCCACCTGAACAGATCAAAGGGCCGAGCGACAGGGAGCCCCGACACACCGCCCCCAGGCACCAAGACCCCTCTCGGCGAGGGCTCCGGACTTCAAAGAGGAGGGGAAGTATAACAAGGGGTGCGGAAGGGACGGGAGGCAGAGAAGACCAGGACTGACGAGAGCCTGCTGACCTGGTCGCGGCTCGATCGCTCCCTGAACCGAAGAACGCTACCCGAACTCTGAACCATCTGAGCTCTGCTGACGCTGTCGCGGCTCCCCGAACTCTGAACCATCTGCGCCCTGCTGACGCTGTCGCGGCTCCCCGAACTCTGAACCATCTGAGCCCTGCTGATGCTGTCGCGGCTCCCCGAACTCTGAACCATCTGAGCCCTGCTGACGCTGTCGCGGCTCCCCGAACTCTGAACCATCTGAGCCCTGCTGACGCTGTCGCGGCTCCCCGAACTCCGAACCACCTGTGCCTGCTGAGTGACTCGCGGCACTCTCCTCCAAGGGAATCGGCAGAGATTGCCGAGAGAAGCAACGTTCCCCCAGCTCGAGGATTGAGAGCTGTGTGCAGGATACTCCGCAGAGACACTGACTCAAAGACTGTCCCGCTACCCCCATACCCCCATCACGAGATCGCCGCCGCTTGTGGCACTAATTCCATACCTGCCTACTGGATCATAAAGATCCCTTACACTAACGATAAAGTATACTGTCTTACGAAGAACTACTGTGTGGTGTCCCTCTGTCAGAGAGTGCAAGCGCAGCGTGTGCGATCCTAGGTACGAGACCCTTCCAGGAAGGGCCTCCCCGCTCTTGCTCGGCCTAACTCTGGGAGAGGTGGGTCCCCGGGTGGTCAGGAACGCATTCCGAAGCCTCCCCGGTGAACGCCTTCTAACAGTACCGGTACTCTCTCTGGCTACAGAGAAGTGCCGGTACTGACGGTAAAAAAAATCGGAGGTGCCGGTACTCAGTACCGGTGAGTACCGGCCCATTTAAAGCACTGCTGATAGGGCCACATGCATTGTGAAAGGATATTTTCCTGGAATTGTCATTATGCTATCCAGAAGACTATTAGATGCCTAAGCAAACACAAGGAGATGATGGACGGTGCCCTGAAACTTTTCAGACACTCACCCCCAGTCACAGATCTTATTTTTTCTTGTGCTGTGCTGTGCTGCGAGCATTCCTGATCCCGATATGACGTCAGAACCGACGCCACAACACCGCAGCCGAGCAGAGCAGATTGGCCGTGCAGAGCCTCCCGCCCTCCGCCCTCCACCCCATACCTTTGCCCACACCTTTGCCCTACGCCCTGCACCTTTGTCCTGATCTTGTGTGCTTTCCCGACCACCGGCCAGCCCGCAATACTGTCGTTCCGGTCCCGGTTTCGGTCCGGGTCCAGGGGCGGCATGGAACAGAGGATCAGTGCCATCCCTACAGGAACAGTGCCGCAGAACAGTGCAGCTGGCGAGGCGGTGTGGCAGCAGGGCAGCAAGGAGGAAGGAGGTAAGGAGGGTGGTGAGCGCTGCCGCCATTAGCAGGCGGTGGCAGAGTGCACGCCCGGCAGACCCGCGGAAGCGACCCAACTATGTTGGGCACAGCTTGCAGGGGCCGTCTGAGAGCCCTGCTCACCCCTCCCCCTCTCCCAGACACTGCCCCCCCCCCAAGTGACTTCAGTATCCCTGCCGCTGCCAAGGCCTCAGGCCACCAGTGAGGCAGGTTGGCAGGAGGTTGGTAGGAGGTCGGGAGCAGTCGGTAGGTACCCCAGGTTGCCCTAAGGCAGGGAGAAAGAGAGGAGTGGGAGGACGCTAGGGGGGAAGAGCAGCCTGGCATCCCCTTTCCCCCGCCTTTTTCCCAGTCATAAGTCATAAGGCCTTGCAGCACCTTTAGAAAATGGCCCCTGCAGACAAGAGCCTCCAGGACGACCGGGTCCCAGCAGAACCTAGCACTTAGTAAGTGGCAACCGGGGACCAGTTGTCTCTGGAGAAGGCAGGGGTAATAGCCACTCAACGGAACGTGGAGAGATCACAGAGAGTACACGAATAGAGTACATAACAAGAACAAAAACGGAATCCAAACCAGACGAGGGAAACAGTTACATCTCAGGTAGTTATCAGGTGTCCTCACCAAAGAATCCTAAAACACTCAAGGCTATCCAACACTTAAGGCTATCCCAAACACTCAAGGCTATCCAAACCTAAATCCAAAATCAAGGAGGCACAAGGAACGCAACAGATATGAGATCAGGAAAAGAGAGACGGTTGGTTACAACTATACTCAGTAAAAGGAAAAAGAAGAGCCTCAGTGAGATCTCTAGTAACGAGAAGAAGTTCACGGCAGAAACCATACCGCACCAGAGACTGGTGGTGTTGGATGATGCCCAAACTCAGAACTCCAGAAGGGGCAGAGGCAGCTTTCGGCCTAAGATCTACACGAAATCTTCATTCTTAAAAGATGTAGGGGCAGTGCTAAACCACAATAACGAAAGCTTGAGTGACCTTCCTTCACCCCTTTGCCCAGTGACAGTACATCACTCCAACCATCATCATTCAAACCACAATACAGAAAAGACAGTACATGAGGAGGGCGAGGTTGAGAAAGGAGCACGTCTGGATGGCCCTCAAGGGCCATCTTTAAAAACAACGAAGACTAGTGCACCTAACGAAGACCTCATAAATCCTTCAATACCCATCCAGAGGGGTACATATCTTGGGTTAAACCAGGCTCCATCAAGAGACTGTGATGTCCAGCCTGAGCCAAGAATAAATCAACCACTTGAACCTTCGGTCATAGTACTGGCAGGAAGAGAAGGAACAAACCCTAATGACTCGCAAAACTCCATCAAGGGGCACACATTTACCTCTACGGCCATCCCTTCCTCAACTACAAACACAGAGGCCATCAACGCACCAGAAGAAGCTACAGCTCAGTCCACCACGACAAGAGATGAACAGAAACCAACGGCTGAAGAGCCTATTTTCTCGTCAGCGACACATGTAGCTTCAGAACAAACTTACTCTACTTTGGAGTCTGACCTGGTCGCCCTGTGGCTTTTAAGTAGTCCTAGAGGAGAGGGAGAAGGATGAGGTGAAGGTAATAGAGGAACCTAGTGCCATAGGCTGGATGCCACAACATACTTTACAACTGAACCCTCAGACATTGAGCCCAACCAATTTACCAACAGTCCAACAGGAATCATTCCGGCACAAGATTGGGGAGAATCATAAGCACTAAACTTAGATCCAGTTAATAACACGATCAACCAAACATTTCTTGCATCAGGCAGCCTGAGATGTCAAGTGGGCATCAAAACCGTCCCAAGGAACCAGACTTGGTCAGACACAGGAAGACTTTGGTCGTCCCTACTGGACACTATGCAACTGTCCATCAAGGCAATGCAATTTCATTTGGATAAAATGGACATCCAACTAACTATTCTTAAATCAGTCGCCAGTCATGTCGCAAACATCGATCACAAACTTACGAACATGTACAAATTGATCCACAGGGTGCAGGAAGAAACAAAACTAATGCAAACACACTGCACCTGCTACACTATAGTGGACAAATTGTCCACACTTCCAGCAGCAATGGGGAACTGGTGAGTGACATCAGGAATTTAACGAACCACGCCAGGACAAACCCCCAAGGCACCTGACAAAAAGACAATATAGAGATAATCACCAGTGGAGAAATAGCTTCCGAGGATAGGGGCAGGAGCAATTCCCTCTTAAAGGTTGGTGGGTCCACTATCTGCCCAAGACCCGGCCGGCTTAATATATCAAACCCCACAGAGGATCCGTTAGTTGAGATGTCCTGGAAGGAAAGGCTTAGCAGGAATGATAAAGCAAAAGAAGCAAGCGGCGATTTAGAACAAAGAGATCCCATACAACAATCAGAAGGGAAACTATCAATAATACAATCCACCAAACCACAAGGCATAGAAAACGGACAAGGAAAGGAGAAGCGGTCCCATAATCGCAAGAAAAAGAGGAAAGGGAGAAATAGGAAGAAGATTATAACGGACTACTTTCCCCCAGATACATCGGAGCATGGGATAAAAAGCCCAGTCGACATCGTTAGCTGAGAACCCTTGACGTTAAAGACAAATAACAAAGCGGGCCCTTCAACCTCGAAAATTCCCCATGAGATGCCAGAGGCGGAAAGCCTCGGAGAAGAACCGCCCAAGCAAGAACACTTTACGGGAGGCAAAAACACGCCGACCATTCGCAATAGCAACCCGGCTTGCATAATAAACAACAAACAGGCACACTTATCTGCCCCACCTAAAACTTCTGCCGGCCACAAGCAGGCTGCTGGGGGTACAGCCAGCCTTCTCAATCTCCACCCTCAAATAGGACAGGTAAACCATGCCAAGTATCTCCTCATTAATACTTTAAATCAAAATAGCTGCTCAATTGTATTCATTCCTGAATTCAAATTGAGAGGCCAGGGGGACATTCTCAATAGAGGGAACATCCTGCGCCTGATTCAATCAATCAGGAGCCTGGCAGACATTGATTCCTCAGATCTCGAAGGAATCGAGTTCAAAATCAATAAAGAACTCTCAAGTAGAGAGATGACCAAGAACATTAGGGCCTCAGAGGAAACAGTAAGAAGGATTCTCGCAGAGGAGGGCCAATTAAAAGCCTTGGGAATCAAAATTCTTTTACACCATCAACCGGGCTACCCTGAACCAGACCACCCATAGGCCAGGAATGTCCAATCACTTCTCAAAGGGGCACGTAGCACTGACGTACAACGATTAGAATGGAACAGTCAGGACAGAGTAACTCAACAGGATGACTGGACCTGGTTAGCCAGAACAATGAATTCACAAGGAGAGAGTGCATGACTTTACTTGACTCTAGCCCCTGCGGGTGGCCCACAACTCCGAATTTGCTCTTGGAACATAAATGGCCTAGAAAGCAAGGCATCGGACATCAAATTTATTTCTTATACCCAAGGCTTCGACCTAATTCTAATGCAGGAGACGTGGTTGGAAGAACCTCAGCACCTACTCGGCTACAAAACCCATTACCTACCAGCAACCAAAGGAGCCAAATTTAGGCACCTGAAGGGCGTCCAATCTATCTACTCATCAATAAGCACTATAAGGGGGACAAGTGAAGTAGATTCCATCTCAACCCCAACAAATGGGCTCCAAATTCTTGTAGTGTTCTTAGGGAAGGGCAAAGCTAAACAACAAATCATAATGCTAAACGTTTATATCCACCCAAGAGACAAAATTAAAAGAGTAAAAAAGGTAGGCATGGAAATAACCAGATTATTCTCGGAAGAATCAACAACTAACCTTTTTCTGGCTGGAGATTTTAACTTGCATCTATTGGGACCGCAAAAAAGGGATAACCATCTGGAGGAACAATTCACTGCTTGGAAGCTTCCCAGCCAGGAACAGGGCAAAAAGATCAATCGGTCAGCTCTTATCAGGAACTTCATGCAGGACATGGAGCACCTGAGCCTCGTGGCACTAAATGGTCGCTTTCCGGGAGATCAACCGCCTGCGGCAACCTACCATAAAGCTATGGCAAACTCTGCAATAGATTACACTTTTATTACTTTACAACTGTTTAGCAGGCTCTCTAGTTTCAGAATCGGAACAAAAGAGCATAACGACCACTAGCCCCAGGAAATTTCAATGTGCATAAAAGGGCGACCTCTGGATCTACCAGTGGAGGATCCAGCGTCTATTCATATTGTGAACTTAAAAAGGCTTACGTGCAAAACTACCCAACCAGACAAACTGCAAGCCCTAGCTAAGTCAATCTGGGAAAATCAAGCGAAGGCACATAGTAACGTGAGAATCCGCTGGGAAACTCTGACCAAAAAATTAGGGGATTAGCATGCTAAAAGATCAGGCGGTCTCTCTTTTTGTAGGGTAACACCAAAAACTCAGCTTGCAAGCTCATGTTCAGGAAATCAACGTAACCATCTCCCTATTTCCAAAATAGCGAATTTGAGGGCCCTCAACAAAGACATAAACAAAACTCTACGAAGGCTAAGACAAAGGGGCAATGAAACAATACTACATAAAGCCCTCGCGCAGCTAAAAGCAACAAAGAAAAAAGTTATCTGGCAAGCAAACAGGGAAGCAGAAGACATTTTGTGGGCCAAGCTCTTGTACGACGCAAAGACAGACTAAAGTGCAAGATTTTGGCGAACAATAAACAACCTAGGTAATGCCAATGTGCAAGGTATCAACCCTCACCTAACGGAGGAATCTTGGGCAGGCCACCTCTTGGAACACTTAAACTCAAAGGAGGAAAGTCTCGCTACAGCAAAACTGGGGTTGGGTCAGCCCGACAAGTGGAGTCCCTATGGAAACACCAGCAGAACACCAATAAGCGTCCCTCACTTTACGACTTTGCAGATTAAAAACCGAATAGCCAAAGGCAAGCGTGAGGGCGCACCGGACCCCAATGGGATTCCCGCCATCTTATTCAAAACTGACCCGGACTACTGGGCGGCCGTGCTACTATTGGTGTTTAAACACATAGGAGGCGGGGGCATTATACCAGACTCCTGGAAAGGCTCCAGAATATTTCCAATTCATAAGAAGGGAGATAAGAATAAAGCAACCAGCTACCGACTCGTAACCTTAATTGAAGCTGAGGTGAAATACTATGTCGGTCTCGTTCTGCATGAATTAACAGCATGGGCAAATTAAAAATTGCTCATCCCTATTAACCAGACAGGCTTCTGTAAAGGCACAGGGACCATCACAAATCTACTCGCCCTGACGCTACTGGTGGACGGCGTCAAAGCAGCAAATCTCCCCCTCTTTCTTTGTTTCATAGATTATTTCACCGCATTTGACAGTATTGACAGGAACAAATTATGGGCCAAACTAGACAAGATGAAAATTCCAGCAGTGCTATTAAAGCAGATAATTCTCCTACACACCAACACGTGGGTTCAAGTAAAGCTAGGAACCAGTGAATTCCTGTCGAGGAAAATACCAACAATGATGGGATTGACCCTATGCTTTTTAACTTGTTTATGGCAGACCTTTCTTGGAATTAAACATCAGCACCTCACATGCGCCCAGGTTAGGGGGGCTGTCACTTTCTATCTTACTGTATGCCGACGATGTCGTGTTGATCAGCCGAACTCCAACTGGGCTTCAGCACCTGCTAAACACAACTATCAGTCATGCAGCATCTAACGGTCTAACTATCAACTTAGAGAAGTCGAAGGTCATGCGTTTCAACCCGAAAAAGAACACATCCGGGTTTCACTGGTACCTGGCAGGTGCACCCATGGAAGTTGGGTCCGAATACAAGTATCTAGGGGTGATAATTGATGACAAGGGTACCTTTAAACTACAAAAAGAAGCCATAAAACGGAGAGGCAACTCAATAGCGATAGCTTTAAAATCTCTTAAACACAAAACTTCAACTCATTACTACAGATTTTACAAGCAAAGCTAATCCCAGCTATCACCTACGGGGGAGAGTGCCTCAGGGGAGGAGATGGGGACACTCTGGACCGTACCCTGTCGAGATCATTAAGAATAATCTTCAGCCTCCCAAATTACATCTCTCCCGCCCAAATCAGGCTGGAGTTTGGTCTACAATCTTAAAAAATATCTCGAAATGATGCCTACGTGAAATGTTGGCATAGAATCAGAAGGTCCGAACAAAGCTCTTTGAACTTCCACCTATGGAAAGAGATCAACACAAGCAAGGCCTATATAGCAAGAGACTACCTGACAGCATCTATAAACCGCCTAGGCCTGAAGGAGCTCTGGGCAACTTCGGGAGCGCAAAATAGCTTTAAGTCTTTGGTAAATAATACAGTGAAAAGGCTGTCAGTAGTAGTGGACAAAGAATCGCTCAGGGGAAGGGTCCACGGATGGTGCGTGCTGCAGAGCTACACAAGACCCTTACCGCAAAATTATTTAGCCGCTGGTTTCAACAGGAAAACAAAAGAGAAATATCTTCGGTCCCGAATGGGTATCCTTCCTGTCCTGCCGCACCTTCCACCATGGAAGCGATCTTCGGGAATAACTAAGTGCCGTCTTTGCGGGAGAACAGAAGAGAGCATCATGCATGTATTATGCGCCTGTTGAAAAATGGATCCTGCATGTCGACTTCTTCTGAAAACAATCTTCAACACCAGGCGGATAAGATCCTGCAGACAAGCAGTGAAGGCTTGCCTTGGAGGAGGAGATGTACAGCTGGCGTTCCGGTTCGTACAATTCATGGGGATGGTAGAGGAAAAAATGAAGAGATCCGGTGCACAATAACCAGCTTTTGAATGCAGGCTCGCCACTTCCGGAACTTGCACTCTTTGTCAGGATACACACGATGCAAAAAGCCTTCCCTTTAATACATCATAATAACCTCTTATTAAATATTGGGCATTTTTCACTTTATAGATCTACAGCATCCTTATTATAAAATCTAATAACGGGGCTGCTATATGACGTCAATATCGTTTTATAAAATAGTTTATTTTAAAACATACGCAACCCAAAAGCACCTTTTGCTCACGTACGTTTGTCACAGGGTCCTAACAAGACTGTCATAAGAGGAAATTAAGGACCGCTCAAAGCATATCGGATGAACTGTTACTCCGTTGGAGCACGGCATAAGCCAGCTGAACGGAATATGCTGTGTAGTCAACATAAACTGTACCACAGCTCTTTTTATTGTTGGTCTCTATAAATGATGTAACTGCGGTTTTTATTTTGATGATATTTTGCCGTTGAGCAATTTTGTAAAGGTTTTAATTAACTTATACAATAAAATTACTTACTTACTTACTTACAGTCACAGATCTGGGTAGAATCCATCATTGTTCTTTAGCTCACTTCACCACTCCTGTTCAGACCCACCCATATGCACATCAGTCTTGACCCTGTTCCTCATGGGAACAGTCCAGCCCGAATTGCCAAGCCAGGTCTTCCCTGGACCAGAAACAAGCAACTTGGGACTGTTTTCGGGGTAACACCACTCATCAGCCAGGCTAACTTAAATCCAGGCTCAAAGTGAGCAAGGGACCCATGTCTGGGCATACCCTGCCAACTTAGGGCGAGCAAAGCAAACACAAGGAGATGATGGAGGGAGTGCTAAACATTTCAGACACTCACCCCCAGCCACAGATCTAGGTTGAGTCCATCATCGTTCTTTAGCTCACTTCGCCATCCCAGTTCAGACCCAGCCATATGCAAATCAGTCTTAACCCTGTTCCTCAGTGACTTCCTTCAGAGTGTGACACATTTTTCAGAGGTTAAGAATGATGAAAATGCTAAAAAGTTCTGCCAGTATGACTTAAAAAGGAGTCTCCTCTCCAAAGCAGGTAGTTATCCACCCTGTTGCAACTGACACTTGGTTCACTTCCATCTCATGTACCCCACTCGTTGGGAAGCTATGCATATGAGAGCTGTATAGCTGCAACGTTATCAAACTATGGGCCATATGTACAATGAAGTGGCTGGGAGAGGTGTTAGCCTTCCTGGCTTAACGCCTCTCTCCGCCACTTCTGAAATGCAAGGCTGCATTATATTTACAAGAATGTGGTGCAGCCTTGCGTTTCCCCCTGCGATGGCGCTTGGTTTAGCAACTTAGCGCCGACGCCGACACCCTTGCACCATAGTGCAAGGGTGTCTGCGTGCAGGGGAGGATTGTTTATGTGTAGAAAGGTGCCCCTTCCTGCACATAAACAATCCCAAAATGCCTTTCTGTTACTTTCATGTGTGCTGCTTCATGCAGCTCACATGAAAGTGACAAAAAGGCATTTTCTAAAAAGATTGTATATGTACAGGAAGGGACACCTTCCTGTACATAAACAAACCATGGCAATTAGCTTTTTCCATGTGTGCTGCCCAAGACAGCACACATGGAAAAAGCAAAATCGAGGACAAACAATGCATTTCACCTTGTTTTGCCAATTTAAGACCAGGATTTACCTGGTCTTAATTATAGTGCTGCCTCCTACGTACGCCACCCTTGTAAATAGGGTGCAGCATCAAAATGAATGGATGTTGCGGTGGAACGCCCACCGCAACACCCACTGCCCACCCTTTTCACGCTAACATAGCATGAAAGGGGGGCTTATTTCCAAGTCAGCATTAAGCCATGTTAAGTGGCTTAACGCTGCCTTGTAAATAAGGCGCAGCCCCTATCGCCACCACAAAGTCGATAATAGTGACGTTGTGGTGGTGATAGGGGCTTGTACATATGTACCCATGTTTCCCCTCACCCACATTCCTTGTAACACAGCACCTGAACTTCTGTGCAAAGTGCTCTGACATCCATCACGGTTGGCTTTGCTGACAAGTGCAGAAACACATAAAAAAAAATAATATGAAAAGCAAACGTACAGACACACACAAATGAGGAATTCTCATTTTCCAAGATGGCTCGTATATTTATGATTCCAGTCCAAAGGTCTGATCTGTTCACAAAATGATTGCATTGGATAGTAATTGTCTGTGAAGAGTATTTTAAAGTAAAATCTTACAAAAAATACGCATTTATACAAATCTTTATTAGCAGTTGATTTGCAGGTTTAACTGGGAAGGAAATGTTTACTGTATTGAAGCTTTTCTTTAATTTTTTCAGTATCCATAGCTTTGTCTTGTTGATGATGAGGTTTTTGAGATGATTGCAACTCCACTAGATTTTTGTCCTTTGAAAGAAGAATTTAATGCTTGGTCAAGAGTGAATCCAATCTCCTCTTTTCCAGCATCGACTCCATATGATGAACCACTTGCTTTTCCTGACGACGCTCCTCCTCCAGAGCCACCACTTACAAAAGCTGAAAACAGAGAAATCGCTATTAGCATGCTTCATAAAACAACACAACAATTTGAATCTACTGCCCCGTGTAAAGAAAGACATTTTAGCAGTACTTACATATTGAGCAGTTGTTGATGTCTTGTCCGTCCATCCTGTGGGGGTTGAAAACAAATAATTAGAGTAGGGAAAGTTCTGCACACAAAAACGAGGAGGACTAAGATGCAGAGTGAAGAAGGCCATTCCAGAAGCTGGTAGGCGAACTTTGCCCAGGAAAGCTAGCTATAAAAGCTGTTCTCAAGTGCCTAAAAGTTGAAGATGCTCAAAAGAGTCAAACGTGTTAATGTTATCCAGGAGGATCAATTAGTGTGTCTGAAAGAGTCCACTTTCTGGGTGCCACACAAAGTGTAGCTATTGAAAGGTGCTCTGGAAATCTGATAAGAGAACACTCATAAGAAAGCCTTCTAGGGAAGGACTCCCTTTGTAAGTGGAACTTGTAATTCTTTCTCAGGAATCATAGATTGTACAAAAAACAAAGACCCCTACTCCTGTGGATATAAACTAGGAAAATGAAGCCTATGCCTTCCCCAACTCCTGTGGCTCTAAACTAGGAAAATGAGGCCTATGCCTTTCCCTACTCCTGTGGATCCAAACTAGGAAAATGAAGCCTATGCCTTCCATTACTCCTGTGGATCTAAACTAGGAAAATGAGGCCTATGCCATCCCCTACTCCTGTGGATCTAAACTAGGAAAATGAAGCCTATGCCTTCCCCATCTCCTGTGGATCTAAACTAGGAAAATGAAGCCTATGCCTTCCCCTACTCCTGTGGATCTTAACTAGGAAAATGAAGCCTATACCTTCCCCATCTCCTGTGGATCTAAATTAGGAAAATGAAGCCTATGCTTTCCCCTACTCCTGTGGATCTAAATTAGGAAAATGAAGCCTATGCCTTCCCCTACTCCTGTGGATCTAAACTAGGAAAAACCTACATGAAACCAGCTACCCACCCCACCCATTTTCCATGAATATTGTAGTATTGAAGACCTGCAGGATTACTGGGCAGTGATGCCCACCCACCCCTCGCCATGAACTGTACTTATCAAAGGTTTCCAGAATGTGTAGACTGTGAAAGTCACCACTGAAAACTTAATTGTGTGAGGACCCTTGTATCGATCTACATTTTGAAGACCATCCAAGAAGAAATAGTTCTATATGGCATAACTGGCAGTGAAGCACATGTCACAGAATTGTATGCTATAGGGCATTCCGTTTTTCAATTTTTTTCCCTGAAGTGGATAGTGGCCTAGAGAAACATCTAGTAGCTGACAAAACTACAGCTTATATCCCTTATGTTTAATAATTTGTGAGCACCACACATCCAGAAATCTAAGGAAGTGGGTGATGTATGTATAGAAGCCTTTTTATATAGAGGCAAAGAGCATCGTAAAGGAGGCCCAGCAAGTTAGCACTTCGAAAAATTCTGAAATTAGGCTAAGCTGATTTTCTCTGTTCAAGAGTAATGAGTTATCTTTAAGCGAGGTTTTTATGATATATTACGAGAAACCCACCTGCTCTCTTCTCCTTCCAGCAGGGTTCTGTAGGTGGCGATCTCAATGTCCAAGGCTAATTTGACGTTCATCAGCTCTTGGTAGTCACGCAGTTGGAGCGCCAAGTTGTGTTTGGCCTTTTGTAAGGCAGCTTCCAGATCTGCAAGTTTTGCCCTGGCATCTTGTAAAGCGCTCTCTCCTCGGCTCTCCATCCCGTCAATTGATTCTTGTATTGCCATGCACTGCATGAGAAAAAATATATATTTTGTGGTGTTTTCTACTATCCTGCATTTGCCCTGGTGCCTTAAATATGGGATCAATTTGTGACATGGGTAGTCAGCGTCCTGGAATTCCTTCCACACTTCCCTTGGCCTGCCCCCTTCCTTACGGACCTTTTAGACAGAGTTGGAAAAAACCTTTGAAAACAACTTTTTGCAAAGGGCAATTTGGTTTTCTAGTTTTACTTTACATGGTTATTCTGAGTTTACTTCGAGTGGATCCACTCTTAATCTCTATTTCTAATACTAATTTCATGGTGATTGGTGAAGTTTCTCTCTATTGTAAATTGCATTTGTATAACATTTTTCTGTATTCATATTATACTTGCTTAGTATAGCAATCTATAACCCTCGTGCTAAGATCTGCTCTTACAAAATATAAAATAAATACGTAGGAAAATAATAAGAATGGACTAACAACCCCGGTTATAGGAGATTTGATTTTTAAGGTAGGTCTTAGTAGAAGCGGATGAAATTAATTTATTTAAATGTTGCTATTCATTTCTCTAGCAAAGCCACTGGGTAACATCTTGCAAAAAAAACAAAATGAGTGTATCGCTTGTTCACGCAATCAGTCGATTCTGGCTTTTCATAGCTGTTTTTTAGTGGGTTAACTCACTCAATCGTTCTCCCCCTCCCTATCTAGGTGTGATATTTCTGCTCTGAGATACGCACGATGGGTGTCATGGTGTCATGCTCATGAAGTGACCCACTATGCAGCAACACCTACGCTGAGCCATGTAATGATTCTGTGCCTCACCTGTCTCTTCACGTTGTCAATCTCTGCCCGCAGTCTTTGAATGGCCCGGTTGAGGTCCGAGATCTCGTTCTTGGTGTTTTTCAGAGTGTTGCCATGTTCACCAGCTTTGGACTCCAGCTCCCTGTACTGAGGGGTACCGTAAACAAGACACAGGTAATGTATGAATTCAACGTTCTGTGCAGCGTTTCCCATTGGAGAAACAAGGAAAGACTCAACTAGAAAGAGTATAAACGTAATGTATTGGTACAGAGAAAGAGAGGCCTGTAGCTTTTCTTATAGCACACATTTATGTCGGGTTTTTCTTTTATTTACTTTTGAGAATATAGTAAAAATTTGATTGTTCGGTGTGGTGTCATGCATGAAAGAGGTGTGCAGTAAGTGGAGATTTAAGGAAATTTGATTGCATGCTTCCAAATAGCATTGATGAACGAGTCCATACCTTTTAGGGCCATTTTTCCATAGTTTCCACCACAGCTGAGGTACGGCGGAGACCGCCTCTATTAGCTGTACTGAAGAAATGCCTCCATTGATTGAAACATTGTGAATGTAAGTGACATCACCAAGTATTTATTGACACTATTTACACTCATTTCAACTGATATTTTTGCTTTTTATGTCCTCTGGTTAAGTTAACATGTCTGATGTGTACTGCGTGATATTATATGTAATATGGGATAAGATAAGAGAGAAGGGACCTGACAGTGCGTCAACACAGTGGACATGTCACACATTTTTTTGTCTAAATTAAAAGCCTGTTTTGCTGCTATTCCATGTACAGTAGTGTTTATGTACACAACCACTATCTTATTTTTTGTTTAAAAAACACCTTTGAGGTTTGTCTTTAAAACAGAAAACATTTAAACCCACCATAATGGCACCATAACATGGCAAAGAGGTCAACATCGAGTGTGTTTAGGTCTGGCATTAGACGAGACTTTGATTTAATAAAATTATATGTATAATATAGTTATAGGGACTTTCAGCCAGCCTTCTTCACCCATTGATCTTTTATTCTGTCACACAAAGTTGCTCCCATTATTTCCAGAGACTACTATGGTGTTTTTTTTAGACCAAAAATATTTTTTTAGATTGATGAGGGCCAAGCAGGTTCCCCAACAATAATGTTTTGCAAAAACAGAACAATCACCATCAGACCTACTGCCACTGTCAAAGCTTATTGTAAAAAGTTCACAGGCCGTTCCACTTTTTCAGTGAAAAAAGGCCATTGAGCAAGCTTCAAACATTAAATTTAGGAAACTGGCAGTAGGTAGAAAGGCAGAGGCAAGCTTTGTTCCCACAGTAGATTGGTCAAACGTCCAGAAACCTTAAATGAGGCTCATTATCTGTTTTGATCAAGTCAGCTTAAGCTCTGGAAAAAATGAAGTACTGCTCCGCAGCTTTAGGCAAAATATTGCTTCACTATTACTTCTCTGGAGCACCACAGTCTGTAAGTTATTGCCCCAACTATGTTATGTAAGGCGGAGATGAGTCCATGGGACACATGGATGGAATGCTGAAGATAACAGCAAACGACATTGCACAGGCCACTTGGGACAGATGTGCCAGTAAAGAATGAGGGAAGCCCTGGGGGACCAGAAAAGATTAATCAGAGACATACCAGCCCTGAAACTTGGTGCAGATATGAGAACCACCCCGGAGGCAGAAATAGCAGCACGAGAAATCTCTGAAGCCAGATCCCAGCTGAAGAGTCGGAAATCTGTGGGGCCAAATGGATTCCTCGCAGAATACTATTAAGTGTGTGAGATCTAAAATCATGGACCCCATTATATTGATGTTAGAGGGGGCCAAAGAGGTGGGAATATGCACCAGGGACATGCGGCAAGCCACCATAGTGCTCATTCACAAGGCGGGAACCTGCCAAAGGATTGTGCCTTCTACAGACCAATTTCTCTCTTCAATGTAGAAACGAAATGTTAGGGAAGGTACTGGCATGCCACCAGGCTCAGGTGGTGGATACTATTATTACACCAAACCAATCTGGCTTCATGCCAACAGAATGACGAGGCATAATGTACGGCACCTGTTTGGATTTTTGGCGTGCAGAGACCGGGCGAAAGAACCGCTTATTTTGCTGGCCCTCAATATATTGCCATCCTCCTCAGCCACAATAGTAAAGATCTGTGGAAAAGCAATGGCAGCAGTGTGCTGGAAGGGGAAACTGACATTAGATACACCACTCTGGGAATCTGATGAATTGAATAATAATAGTATTAATAATAGAAGGACACCCGAAATGGGACCTGTTAGGTATCTTTCAAATTGGGGATGTACGGGGGATGGATAGATTATACTGTTCTCAGAACTACAGGACCAATATGAACTGTCAAGGGTCCATCCTGCAGAATGATGCCAATAAACTGTGGGTCGTTAAGGAGGTAACACTGCTGGAAAGGAAAGCCTTGGGGCTCCCCTGCATAGGCACGTCAATCTCGCTGATATATTTTACAATGCTCAACAATAGCCTGCCACGCCTCACAGCATTGAGGAACAGATGGGAACAAGATCTAGGCAGGCTGGAAGACGACACATGGGAGAGGCTTGCAGCTACCCACGAAAGATGGCCATTTGGACAGGGTTCAGACTAGTGCAATCAAAGATATTACACCGGACATACTACCCCAGAACACAGCTGTTGAAAAAGGGCAAGACAAAGGATGATCAATGCCTCTGGGGATATAGGCAGCAAGGTACACTAGTGCACACTCTCTGGAGATGCCCAATCATTAGGACCCACTGGGAAAAGGTACAGGAATGTTGTTTCAGAACCCGGGTACATGGTTGGAAAAGTACTGCTGTCTTGTTTTATTTTACAATTCTTACTCTGCAGTCTGATGTTGTCCGGGTTGTGAAAGCGCAGAGAACCACCATAGATGGTGAGCTAGCCTGCAAGATAAGCAGGTGTGCTTTTCGTTAATAGCTGTCATTGGGACTTTCCCATTATTTCTGCCAGATGCTCAAAGCATTGGACATTGTTGAATGTCAGGCAGCGGGCCCAGGAAGTCACTATAGTGAGACTGGAGTATTCCATGTGGTGCCCTTGTCTCTGTCTGCTCTGGGTCCACCGTCTTTCATTTTGTAGAGCAATCTCAACCGTCTGGAAAATGCACAATGATGACGGAAAGGAGAACACGACTCCCTAAAGATCTGCATTCCACGCTAGAAGTCTGCACCTTCCAGAGATGTAGACCTGCAGCCACCGGAGCTCAAGACCACTTAAAGAAGTCTCTCTTCAAAGTTCTCGGAAAGCCTATCTGTTATTATCTCTCCATTAAGATTAGGGCCCAGTCTTATTATTATTTTATCTTGACCGTTTTCATGTGGCTACTTTTTCATATAGTGATGTCTAGTGGGTGCGACCAATTTATATTATTTAACGTTTTTCATTTCTTCATTCTCTATTATGTTTCCATTCTAAATAGTTTTGCTGATATTCAAATATATTTGGTGTGATTCCTTGCATGCAAACTGTGCTTTAGACAGAACAGCCATTGACTTGGTACATTCGAGCCCCAGTTTTGCTGCAGGACTCTTACTGTATGCAAAGGACTATTGAGGGGCGGTACGTAATTGGGTTGCATCGCCTACTAAATACCTTGGTATTGTAGACCTCCTCGGCTTCTGTTTTGCTCTTCAGAGCTATGGCCTCGTACTGAGCTCTAACTTCTGCGATGAGGCTGTTAAGGTCCAATGATCGGTTGTTGTCCATGGATAGGATGACAGAAGTATCTTGGACGCTTCCTTGCACTTCAGAAAGTTCCTGCGGAAGGAAGCAATAGTTTTAATTTACCCATTCTGTATGGCTCAAATTGAATAGGTCACTTGCGCGTATGTCATAGTTTGCTACCCCTTCTCTTCCCAAATGCCTAAAAGACTAGTCAACGATGCTACATGTCAAATAGTTTGTTTTCTAGCTCAGCAATGAATCAGCAGTAAGCAATGCCGTTTTTATGTGCCTTGTGATTTGGTATGATAAAGGCTCGTCCCAGTATAAAACAAACAAATAAGCATGTTCCTCACCTTCTCGTAGAGAGCATGCAAGAAGTCGATCTCCTGTGTAAGAGCCTCCACCTTGGCCTCCAGTTCGACCTTATTCATGAAGGCCGCATCAACATCCTGCACAAGCAAAAAGATACCCATCACGATTATGTTCTATACCCTAACCACAAAAAATGGAAAAGAGTAAATGGTTAAGTGGAAGCCTGGACCTTTCTATTGTGTGACAGGTGTCAGTAGCCTATGAACCTGTGACACTCCAGGCTTCTAGAAATCCCAAAACTAACCCCCTGCTTTGGTTGTGTTCACCTTCCAAGAAATGCCTACCAGCACTCTACAAGCATTGGATATTCATCCCTACTCTCCATCCTAAATAAACTGGAGAACCATAAGGTGCACTTGTTTCAAGACCCAGTGATGCAGCAATGGTGCCATGGACGTTACTCCAAGGAAAATGGCTCCCGTGATAGCGGTTTGAAATACTGCAATAACCTGGGTGATGGCCCCCCTCAGAATGCTGGGCTCCAGTGCTGCTGCACCTGCTGTACCACCGATTGCTATGCCACTGTCTAAACCACGGTCTGGCAGCCCCCAAACCAACTTTAAGACTGCTGTGGTGGGCATTGATTCCTTTTAATTCAGATAATACCTCGAATGTTCAGTCTAGTCTCTCCTTGGAAGGGGCTCAAGTAGTTCTTTGGAGTATGTTACATGCTACTGGAAACAAAGTAATATATGAATAAAGGCTAGTGTGGGCCTTTATTAGAATTGTGGCTTTAGCCCCACTCTGCTGAAAATCGTAGTCAGTGAACCTGCCCAGATGTGCACCACATTGTACTGACTGTTTCAAGTCTCTGGTACATTTGACTTTCTGGCCTTGAAATCTGCACCTGAAAGAAAACAAGTTTGAACTTGGGCTTTTTCTAATTACTTTCAGTCATTTCTAAGGAGATTGAGGGTTGTTTGTGATGTCTTGTAGTTTATGTTTCGGTGTTTACTGTGGGTTCATAACTCACTTTCTTGAGGACCACAAATTCATTCTCTGCCACAGTGCGCCTGTTGATTTCTTCTTCATACCTGTTTTAGGTGAGAGAAAGTTAAGGTAAATCAGTTTCTATCTTCCTTGTCAGCTTCTGAAGCGCATTGAAAATACTTGATATGTTCAGCGTTTGTAGTCCCACTACACTAGCAGCACCACGCGTGTGATAGCTGAAATAAATATTTGTAATGTTTTGTTCACCAAGATGTTGGCCTTAGGTGGTTTACAGGAAGTCGCATGGGGAATTCTTACAGTAGTGAGAGTAAATTTGCACGGAGCAAAGCCAAACGACCAGCACTACTACCCATGGCCCATCTCCTTCCAAAGCGTTCTATGTTTCAATCCTGTAGTTTCAGTTCATTGTTCCTACTTTATGTAATGCCACCTTTTTTTAAAATGAGACTTACCTAATGGGAAATCTGAAACAGCCATATGTATAGGTATGATTAATTCTTTCTTTATTATTAAAAAATGTTTTAAGTTAAGCTGTGCCTTCATTTTATGTAAACTACCTAAAATTGGATGTTGGTCTGTTTTTAATTTTTGTAGATAGGTAGGATTGAGATCTCTGTACAGATGGAATTAATTATACATATATATATATATATGTATGAAAGTATTCTTTTTTAACCATGTTACTTTCATGATTTTTAATACGAAAAAATCGAATAAAGTATATTTTGATTTTGACTGTATGAGTCAGAAGCACTGACATGAAAATAACCGGCAAGGTTGGGATTATCTGAGCTGTCATACATGGCTCTTGTGTTTACCCTCCCTCTTTTGCAAATTCATAGCACATGTAGAGCACTAATGTGGGCCAGTGGTAGGCACATTGTGATGAAAATCGTCATGAACTTTCACCTTTTATCAAACAAGCCCTCCATTATGATGACATGCTAACAAATGTCCACTCAGAATCGTTATTGTTGAATTGTAGGCTTAGTGACCTGGAGCAGAATCAGAGCACAGTACATTATGATGAGGGCGCCATCATTCTGTGGGTACTGAATTTGCCTCTTTATGGCTCTATGTAAACAGCACTCCACACTAACAGAGAACTTTACCATCAATGCGGTCTAGTTGCTAAGCCTGTAGGCTTGGCGCAGACGTGGTGTTGGAAGTGGACTTCTTCTAGAGGGAATTGCATAATGAACGTGTAAACATGCATGCAGTGCAAACTGGTAGACCATCGTGCATTTGTAAATGTGTGGACTTATAAGCAAGTAAAACATCCTGGCACAGGGCTGCCGAATGGCAACTCCTACAGTACTTCTAGAAGCTAGGTAACGCAGCTGTTACTGTTGCTGTAGGTAAACCCAGTGCTGGCCATTCAGTGGAGAAGCCATAGTCCTTGGATAGAGTGGCATTCCTAGTTTTCACTTGCTGAAAATTATGTGAATGTTCTGAATTTCATCAGAGTAAGGACCACTTATGCAACGTTAGGTATAATTCGGATATCTTACTGTAGTTTGTAATTTTAGGAGTATTTCTGAAATGCTGATATTTAAGTTTGTCTAATGTATATAAGTGTGCCTGAAATCTTCCAAACATATACCTCTTTCTCCTGCATGTTGTTTAAAAATGTGCTACAGGTGGAAACTGACCACTTGGGCCAATTGAAAATCCATTGCAAAGTGAGCCTGAGCCTAGACATGCCCTCTTTGGACTAACCTGTGGCCCATCTGCCACCATTTGATTCAGCTTCCGGTGAGTAGATCTGACTCACATACAAAAGACGTGGGAATAAAAATTTGTTATGGTAAATGCTTGTCGTGCGGTATTTCATACTATATTGTTTATTACTTACTTGTGCTTAAAATCCTCTACCACGTCTTTTGTATTCTTCAGCTCCCCTTCCAGGCGACCCTGGGCGTTGTTCAGGCCCTCCAGCTGCCGTCGCAGGTTGTTGATGTAGTCTTCGAAGAGGGGCTCAATGGTGCTTTTGCTGGATGCTCCTTTTCCTCCCTGTTGCTGCAGAAGGCTCCATTTTGTTTCCAGAACCTTGTTCTGTTGTTCCAGGAACCGAACCTGAAAGATGAGAATCAGACTGTATCACTGGTGCACAGGGAGCGGGTTATCTCTTAGCTGCCACTCAAAGAGTTGTCATCTCAGAAGGTATTCTGTAGGGTGCACAGCATCTCAGCCCTGCCTGCCTTCTGAACCCAAGAACGGGAGCATGTGATGTATGGCGAACTTATCTTGGCAGCAGTTACAATGGAACACTTTCCTGGCCATCACTGTATTCACACAGACACATCAATGTCGTTTGGTGTTTTGTGTTATCTACATTCGCTCACTCAGTGGGGCATATTAACAAGGGCCGGCGATAAATATCGCAAAGCGCGCTTAGCGCTTGCATATTTATCGCCGGCTATCTCTGGAATGTATCGCCTGGATTGCGCATTATTAACAACGCGCATCGCCGAGGCGATAACAATTCCAGAGATTGTTGGGATATCGCAGTTTTCCATGGTGGAAAACGGCGATATCCTAGATGATAGGGCCTGTGGTCTTAGCCACAAAATCCACCCCCCATGTTAAGTATGCCTTAGTCAGGAATTTAACAGACGTTAAATTCATGCGTTAAGGCATACTTAACGCGATTTTAAAAATCGCTACCCTCCCTTGTTAATATCGCGAAGCTGCCTTCGCGATATTTTCCCAAGGGAGTCTTGTCAGGCACGCCTCCTTTGCATCTCATTAGCGATGCGATCGGAGGTGTGCTGCAAACGGGCGCTAAGTCAGCAAGACACGCAATAGCGTGTCTTTGCTGATAAGGCGATGAAATTATCGCCGCTTATCGCCCGAAAAGGACGCAAAAGCGGCGATAATTTCATATCACCACCTTGTTAATATGCCCCCAAGTCACAAAAAAGTCACGCACCTACAAAAGCACCAATCTCATGGATGCGATGCATAAGAACTGTCACGCCAATCAGTGCAGAATCTCGGAAATATCACACCAATGAAATCAGTCTCTCAACACTGTCACGTGGAACCTAAAACTGCTGCACCGAGATTGCAGGAAATTCAGCTCAGACCAACAATTAAAGAGTTAAAATGTCAAAATAAATCTATAGGTAGTAAAGCTGTCAAATCAAGCATTCTTGAGATAAAATGCATATAAAGGGTACATGAAGTAAAATGGTCCCATGAACGATACATAAAGTAGAACACAGACCAAAGATGTAGGAAAAATAATAACGCATCCGGAAGTAAAACTGTCAATCCAAAGATACAGGAAGTAAAACTTCGTTCAAGGACAAAGGAAGTAAACGTAGGCCCTAGTTAGCAATGCCTAAAAATGTCACACCTGAATATAAAGAATCAGAAACATAAACTAAGATTATCTAGCATCCATCACAAGGAAGAAAGAATTCCATAAGTTTGGTTAACAATAGGGTTTCACCAATGCCAGGATTGTATGGATGCCATTACTGGTTGGATGGCCGCTAATTGCCTGAAGCTAAACGCAGGCAAGACTGAGGTGATCATATTCGGGAATAATCCTAACCTCTGGACCCCGGCCTGGTGGCCCAGTGAGATGGGCCTCCCTCCTCCACCAGCACCTAAAGTAAAAAACCTGGGTGTGATTGTAGATAACACTCTTTCATTCGGGGGCCAGGTTAGTAGAGTGGTGTCTACATGTTTTTTCATTCTAAGAACTCTGAAAAAAATCAGACCCTTCCTAACAGCTGAAAGCTTCAGATCCGTAGTATCCGCTCTAGTTCTGTCCCGTCTGGATTACTGTAACAGTCTGTATCTGACAATCCATAAAAAACACCTTAACAGACTCCAGATGGTACAGAATGCGGCAGCAAGGTTGCTCACGGATACTCCAAGGTACTTGTCAATCAGGAACGGTCTACGAGATCTTCACTGGCTCCCTATGAAACAACAGGTCCATTTTAAGGCCCTCTGTATCGTATATAAGTCCCTACAGGGAGCTGGGCCATTGGACCTCAGAGAACGCTTCCAGTGGTATGTCCCTAGGAGAACATTGCGTTCTATGGAAGCTAAGCGGGCAGCTGTCCCTAGGGCAAAAAAGGCCAACTGGGGCGGAAAGAGCTTTGTGCTCAAAGCCACCAACGCCTGGAATGAACTTTTTATTTTTTCTAAGGTCTGCCACGGAACTTCTAACCTTTAGAAAAAATCTGAAGACTTGGCTGTTTTCAGCCTAGGTTCTGACAATGCTCCTGGGATGGGTTTTCTCTTACGCTGTCTCTTCCAGGTAAACGGCTTTCAGCGCCAGGACACCTTCGGTTAACAGTGCGCTTTATAAATTAATATAACATAACATAACATAACATTACCAATAAAGTGCTGCAACAAGAAGTGCTTCGCAGAATGGGTACAACCGTTAGTGCAGTATCACAAAACGACCAGAGCATGGAGTGCTGCAGAGCTGGACTGTGGGAAGACAGGGTGTACCACCACTGAACTATCAAAACACAGGGTGCATCAGATCATGGCCTCAATAACTCAATTCTACCACTCAGTAACAGAAAGGAGCGCGTGGCTGATCAGCCACAACAATGAATGCGCAGCCACAAAAATGGCACAGCCAGGCATATAGTAACACTTACTTGACAAAGCAAGGATGGCAGGATTAAAGGGCCACACCATCTAAAGCACGACCTTCGAACTGCCCCATGCAGGAGGATGTTCAACAACAGCCATATTCCCACACCACCAAACGTCCACACCAGAAAGGGAAGCTCTACACAACATCAGACGACTACATCAAAGAACTGCCACATGAAGGAGTGCAAGCATCTTGTACATGCTACACACATGCGAATGATAGCCGCACCCCAAACATTCTCTCCAAAAGGAGTGCATGCAATGCCTCGTCAGGAGTAGTAAGCGCTATATAAATGCAATTTAAACACTCCCATCTTTAATTCAAAAGTGTAGAGATAGTGTCAAACCTACGGAAGGAAAATGGCAGTTTAGACAGTCTGTAAATAACAGGTTTTATTTGTTTCAGTAATGCTTTCCCTTAACCTCTCTAGATGCCCAATCAACTCACAACCCCCATTTCTTACCCTGAAAGAGGGTCAGGGTGCAAGATGCACAAGAAACGGGATTGCGGGTTACAAGTGTTACTCACAGCCTACAGCACTGCCTTTATAGTATCTAGCTTTAGAAGACACAATGCTTGTCAAATGCCCCCACTGGCGAGCCCCTCCAACAGGGAATTCAGTGAGGAGATTAATAACAGCCATCAAATCAGAACAGATCCAGTTATTTAGCAACTACTGCAGTCCTAGCTGAACGCCTGCTCTGTGCCTGGGGTACAACAATCTAGGTAAGTGGTTAATCCTTTGGCCCAGGGTCCATGGAAGAGGATCCCAGACACGTGTAAATCTTACCTTGTCGATGAAAGAGGCAAACTTGTTGTTGAGGGTCTTGATCTGCTCGCGCTCCTGCTTCTTCTGCTCGGGGGCGTTCTGGTCCCAATCCGGGACGAATGGCTTGAGCGCCTCAGGGTTTACGACTACCTGTGTGATGCCAGCAGGTGGAGCACCCCCAAAGTTGGCGCCGCTGGACATTCGGCTGGGAGCGCTTGAAACTCCACTGAAGCTTCTGGCACTAAAGGATTCCCCTGCGCCGCCACCAAATCCACCGCTATTGAAAATACCGGTGGACATCTGTCGCCGCCCCCCGCTCCCGCCATAGAGAGATCTGCTGCTGCTGTTGTTATTAGCCCCGCTGCTCTGGAACCGCAGACCCCCTCCCCGACTCCCAGCCTGTGAGAAGTTCACAGAGGCTGAACTAGACTTCACTGGGCCGGAATAGGCCACTTTGCGCGAGAAACTCATGGTGCCGGCTTGCAGGAGTACGGGCAAGGCTTGAGTGGGAAGAGAAGGAGAGCTAGAGTGGAGTTCGGCAGGAAGGAGACCCCTCTGACCAGCGAGAGCAGAGGCCTCACCTTTTATCCGCTCGAGGAGCCTTCTGTTGTTTCCTGATTCCCACGTCAGGCGCGAGAGCCTGCGGGCAAACTAATCTGTCCGATCTCCTAACACACCCGCGACACATCAGTAACATGCAAGAATGTGGAAAACTCTACTAGTTCACAGCTGCAATTACATGAAAATGTGGCGAGGAACCTGTCCGGCCACTGAAGCATTCACTGCCGCTAGAATGCTCGGGAAACTGGTTGTATTGTGATTCCTTGGTGCACACAATAGGCAGCCTGAAAGCAAACAGGTCTCTCGACCTGCGTTATACTTCCAGTGAACTGTAACAGGCCCCGAGGACAGGCACACAACGGCACCTGACATGCACAATGCAGGCCGCGTTCCTAAGTCACACGCGTGTGAACACACACCTTAAAAGTACGTTTCTTGTGAATTGACAGGAGGCCCACCCTTTACAACACCAAGCTTCTGAAGAACGAAATCAAAATAGTAAAAATACCTGCACGAAAGAAAACATTGCGCTGGTGTTAATTTACAATCCTCACAAATAATCTAACACAGGCAGGGGAGAGTTTTTGAGAGCGAAGCTGTGCTGTGCGGGACCATGGGTGGCTGTTTTGTGATTAACCCGCTCTAATTGAAATTGTTTTATTTGGTATGATTAGTACTTCGAATTAACTCTGATATGCTCGATATGGCCTGGTGCAGTGGCTACTTCTCTCTAGTTTATATATATATATATTTTATTTTGCCTTATTTGACAGTGCAAACCTAGCTCCCTGACACTTTGAACGTATTAACTAGACCGTATTGATTGCAACTGAGCATTTAAAAATTAGTCGGTGGTGTACACAGAACTGTGTTGTGGTGGCCCCGTGGAGTCAAACAACAGCATCCAGAGCGGGATGGTGGTCGCATAGAAACATTTAATTAGAACAGAGCTAGATGACACTGCTCATATTTGAAACACGCATATCTACATATCACCCGTAATTGTATGCCACTACACATATTTTAATTTTAATTTGAGGCCCAGGGAGATGAAGCCCAGATTCGCACAGTTTTAGTTACATGGAGATAAATAAATTGTGAAACAAAGAATGAGTGCCAAGGGAGCCATTGCTGTTGAGCATCAGCGGGCTCAATCTTCCACATCGCTTCCGCGTCGCCGCCCCGGGACTCCAACTCCCGGCAGCCCCAGCGGCGGCGCGCTGATCTGACGCTGCGCCAGCGCCAGGAGGCGCCTACAAATCACGCAGAGGCCGGCGGAGCAGGGGGAAGCAGCAAACTTACCTGCTGTAGCTTGGTCTACTTGGTCCACGCCGCCACCGCCAGGAGTCCAAGGGAGCCATAGCCGTTGAGCATCAGCGGGCCCAATCTTCCACATCGCTTTCGCGTCGCCGCCCCAGGACTCCAACTCCCGGCAGCCCCAGCGGCGGCGCGCTGATCTGATGCTGCGCCAGCGCCAGGAGGCGCCTACAAATCACGCAGAGGCCCGCTTCGCGGGACGCGCGCGGGACGAGCCGGGCTAAGCCCGGGCAAAGGGCGGGCCCTCTGTGGCCCTCAGAGGCCAGAAGAGACAGGACTGGGCCACGGATTCTGTACGTATTCAATGCTGACTTTGTACATTTATTATATGGTGCTTTGTAACGTGCATAACTGTAAGCGTTACCAGAAGCCAGCCGCTTGGTACAATCCCCGGTAAACGTGCTCTGTCGTAAGGATTATTGTTACGGTTGTTAACATGGCCAAGGTCAAGACGAACAAACCCATCATGGGGGCTGGTTCCATGGAGAACTATCTTGTGCAAAAGGTGAACCAAATTAATAATACCCGTAGAGCTTCCTTAGGGCGAGGTAATGACTCTGTCGTATGTGCAGAGCTGCCCTCTCCCTTGGTGTTTGGAGCTCCCACAGACGGACAGGATGGGGGAAGTGGGGCTGTCGTAACTAATGAAGCACAAATACATGCAGATCAGTCTGTAGATCACTTAGAATTAGTATCTGACTTAATAGAGGAAGAGACATCACTCTCATCGCCCCACCATAGACCAGTGAGACTGTGTAGGAAGGTACAAGCTAAGCGAGGGGGGAAGAACTGCAAGCTTAGAATAGGGAGGGGTAATAGAGTCTCTAATAGTGGGGTATTGCAAAAGGATTTAGAGGAGGGTAGTGGCATGGGTGGAACCAGCTCTAATACCATCCCGGAACCACTCACTCTTCTACTTCACTCTCTGGAGGGAAAAATAGAGGCAAAAATTACTGAGCTGATGCAACCTTTGCTATCCAAATTAGACATAATGGCCTTGGAAGTGGAAAGATTAGGTGGGCTGCTAAAATCGCACCTGGTAGGAGCATCAGGTAAATCAGACGTAGCAAATAATAAACTAATTGTGGAGGATTTGGGAACAAGCAGAGGAAATTTACCAAATATTTTATTAAATATTAGGCAGAATAGTAGGCAGAATACATTGGTTGTTGCTGAATCTGTCCTATCGGATCCCAATATATCAACCATGCAGAACACCATTGTTACTGGAACTTCTGTGGGAAAGTTGGCTTACAGCCATGTAAAGAAAAGTCGTCATGTAAATCTTCCACCTGAATGTGCACCTTATGTGGCTGTACTCACAAATGTCCCACCCATTCAGCCCCACACATATCAGGTGCCTGAGGAAAATCATGATTCATTAAAGAATAGGACGGTCTTTTGGCTTAATAAGAACTGTGGGTTTCCCGTTAAATTTGCCGATCAAATATTAACAACAAGAAGGGTGAGTTGGATCGGACCATCTAGTAAGGCAACAAATGGTGATTGCATTATCATTAATTTTAGGCATCCTCAACATGCTGCCACAGTTTTACTTAGAGCCGCTGCATTGGCCAACATACCTAATAGTATTTGTATACGCCCTCTGGGTTTTTTTTACTCCCATTTGATTAGAAATCCACCAACCCCTGGCCCTCTTAGATCACGTATACTCTCACAGTCACTGCCTCCTAATGGAGAATATGTACACAATGTGAGAATACAGAGAGATAATGGTTTTAATATTGTAACTCACAACAGATTTGATGCCCTTTCGGGATTAGAGTTATGTGACTGACATCTGTTGGGCAGGCAACCCGGAGTTCAGAGGTTTTGGAACATATGGAGAGTATCTCGGCTGTCAGAAACTCAAATAATATAATTTCCTGGAATATTGCGGGTCTAGGTACTAAAATGAGGGACTGCAATTGGATTGAGTACATTAAGAAGTACCAAGTTATCTGTTTACAGGAAACTTGGTCAACCGATTGTAATTACTTCCTGGAAGGGTATAAGGCCTATTATGTCCCGGCAGTAGCAACTACTAGGGGCAGACCTAAAGGGGGCATGGTTGTGTTTATCTCTATAGTACTATGTTGTAAGGTACGGAGAATCATAACAAACCACACTGGCATCATTTGGTTAGTTTTAATAGGAGATAACTGTATGGCCGGCCTGGTCAACTTTTATAACGCCATTAACTGTAGCACTAACTCTAGTCAGATAGTAATACTGAATACTTTTATTAGTAACTCCATGAAGGATTGCATTCACAACCTCATGGTGGTGGGGGATTTTAATGTCCACCCCTGTGGAGACCCTCTTTTTAAAATGATTACGGAACTTAATTGGCCGTACTGTGAGAATTTCCATTTTGAGCACTCAACTGAGGGGGAACACCTCAATGATATGCTTAATGAGTTAGATTTAACACCTATGATGGCGTTGATGGCCCCGAATAAGTGCTTTGACACCCCAACATTTAAGGGGAATGGTAGGGCAACTTTTATAGATTTTATTCTGTTAACACCTGTAATGCAGTCTTTTGTGGGATCCTTCTCTATTGAAGCTAGTGAATTCAGTGACCATAATCCACCCACTGCTCTTATGAGGGGTCCACTGATAGTTAAAGAAAGAGAAGACTCCCTTATTGGTAGGGTGAACACCACAGATGGCAGACGTCGACTGAGATGGTCCATGGTAACCCCTGATCGGTTGTACAACGAAATCAAAGTCACATGTGCTGACGAAATTATGTTATGCACACAAGAGGGTGCACTCCCAAACATTGTCCTAAATGCTTTCAATTATCTAGCGGTGAAGGTATCTCAGCTACTATCAGTACCTATGAAAAAAATCAGATTTCAAAAAAGGTCCTAGGTGGTTTAATCAGGATTGTTCAAAAGCCGCCAGAAATCTAAGAGTAGCATTGGCGTCTAAACCTAGGATAAAAGCTGATGTTCAGCAGTGTAGAAAGACCTACAAAAATATTATCGCAAGACATAAGGAATCTCTTAGGGAAGAGGTGTGGTCAGAGATCTTAGATCCTGCCACCCTTCGAAGTAGCACTGGATTCTGGGCCCTGATGAGGAAACCATTCTTGGCACAGGACCCGGGAGATGGCACTGAAAGCTATATATCTAAGGAGGAGTGGGAAGTACACTTTAAGAAGTTATACTGTTGTACAGGGGACATGGATACGACTTCTGCCTGTAGCAATACCGGTGTACAGACTGTTTTTAACAGAGGTGAAGTTTTGGAGGGCATACAGGGTATCACAGGCGGGAAAGCTCCCGGCCCTGATGGGATTCCCCCTGATTTATTTAAATCTGATCCTAATTTTTGGGCACCCATTCTAGAGTCTGTTTTTAATGCTGCTGTAAAAGAAGGATGCCCACGATCATGGGGTGTTTCTACAATTGTCCTGGTCTTTAAAAAGGGTGATAAGGGTAGCCCAGACTGCTATCGACCGATTTCTTTAATAGACTCTATGGTCAAGATTGTAGGAAGAATTGTACTGCAAAGACTGTCAGATTGGGTGGAGGAAAAGAATATTATGTCTCCCTCGCAGTATGGTTTTTGCAAAGGCCGTTCGACAATAACTCAATGCCTTAACCTCTTCCTGATCTTAAGCAAATATACCATAATACAGAAAGGTACCATTCATCTTGCCTTTATGGACTTGTCCTCCGCTTTCGACTGTGTCAATCGGGGAAAGCTGTGGCAGTCCATGAGGTCGAAAGGGGTTGATAGCGGTTTGGTTGATTTTCTGGTTGCCCTACACTGTAACACCAGTGCCAATGTGAGATACTCCCAGGATCTGAGTGTATCAAATAATATTAGCATTGGAAAGGGTGTCCGGCAGGGTTGTATCCTGGCCCCTTTTCTTTTTAACTTTTATATTAACGACCTAGATGGTGTGTTACAGGATGTTTGTGCTGACTGCCCAAGAGTTGGCAGGCGTGGAATTCCAATACTACTTCACGCAGATGATGCAGTACTTATATCTAGAACAGAGAGGGGACTTCAATCTCTGTTAACAGTATTTAATTCATTTATGAGAGATAGAGACCTCTTGGTAAACAATACTAAATCCTTTGTATTACAAATTGGTCAGCAACCAAAAAAACCCTTCCTTTTTAGGATTGGTGAAGAAATAATCCCCCTAACTAAAACATTCTCCTATTTAGGAGTTCTCTTTGACACAAAATTAAACTGGGAACCTCATCTTGTAAGGAAAAAAGGAGAAATTGTGAGGGTTAATGCTTCTATTTTTAACTTTGCTACTAAACTGGGGAAAAAACCTATTTGTGCTATGTTGAAATTGTACAATGCTAAGTCCGTGGCAACTGTATCCTATGGCAGCGAAATTTGGGGGTATGTCACTGGAGAGCAATTACAGATTGTTGAAAATCGATTCATGAAGCGCCTTCTGTGTGTCCCCACTGGTACGGCTAACCTCGTTGTACACGAGGAGCTGGGGTCTCAATATCTATGTGATCTGCTTTCCCTACGCCCTTTGATGTTTTGGCTTAAATTATGGCTAAATGAGGACATACCCCTAACACATTTAATTGTGAAGGATTTCATGTCACTGGACAAAGCTTTGAGCTCTCCTTGGTTAAGCTACTTAAAATCAAACTTCGATAAACTCGGTCGTCCCGAACTCTTTGCCAAACCACATCTAATTTCAATGGGAGATCTGGAGTCCATTAAACAAGCATCTTTGCTGGATAGGAGGACTGTGAGAGAAGAAGTGGAGCTTCAGAAACCGAGTGTGAGGAAGTTTGTTATGCTAAAGACTACTGTGGCCATTGAGCCATATTTGGAAGGGTCTTTGACTTCACATGACAAATTTTTACTGACCAGATTTAGGTTTAACCTGTTCCATCACCTGCTTATTCGACCCAAGTGTGATATTTTTAATAAATCGGCAGCGCCTTGCGGCTGCGACGGAAAGTCTCCGCAGGATATGCTACATTTTATTTTTTTATGTAAATTTTATGAATTTTCACGTAAACAACATTTAGTGATTCTGTTAAAAAAACTTGGTTTTAAACAAATCAGGCCGGCACGTTTGTATTTGCAGCTTTTGCACAGTGACAGTATCCTCCAACTCAAGGAGTTTTTAAAATTATGTATTAGATTGAGAAAATGCCTGGACCAGTGAAACTAGGTCCCATCTTTGTGTCTATATTGTCAAAGTACTCTTTTCCTGCACTTGTACCTGATGAAATGGTTGGTTCCTCTGTGACAATGTATTGTATATTTTATGTGTCTTTTATGGTTAGCATATAACCGAAATAAAGTTTTATGATGATGATGAGTGCCAATCCGGAAGTGTGAGCCCTCGCACCCGCCTCCTTCTAGGCCTGCACATGTGCTCTTGCAGCGCACTCCATATGTTTGTACCGTTCTTTATGGCAACACAAAGGTTTTCTTTGCAGTTCCACTATACTTTAGACATTCAATCAATTGCAAACATTTTGACAGTGGAACATAACAAAGACTGAGGGACGAGGAGGGGAAGTAAAGAAAAGTGAGACCCTGTTCAGAGGGGGCCATGGAGTGATCAGGGGCAACTGGGCCTTAACTGTGGGGGGTGAGGTGGTTTGCTGTGGCTCCGCAAACTGGGCTGATTACAAACCCCTTCAACACTTGACTCTCAGTGGTAACCATAGGCTTCTCAAGCCAATAACGGGGGTGTGCTCAAGCTCAGGACTCCACAATCATACAACCGCACAGTAACTGATTTTCCAACACAGTCTACATTCAAGAAAGAAAAGTACTTTGGTGCCCACTACAAACTACACACACGATATATGCAAGGTACAATTTAGGGTCCTGGGTGCTGAGGTTGAGTGGCACCTTTATATGCCGTTTCTCCCTGGTTCCACCCTTTTCTGGTCAAGGCAGATCTCACTTGAGATCAAAGCAATACAGGAGAGGCTCCTCCGCTAAGGCGTAGGAGTGTCGCCCCACTGCCTTTAAGCAGCAGAAGAAAAGGAAATAATAAAATGATGGTAACATAATGTCATTATAATTTTATTTTGTCCTCCTGCGGTGGCAGCTGGTGTGAGGGGCGGGGTGAGGCTCAAGAGAAGGGGAGGAGGGTACTCATTGCGCTCCTAAGTGTGCAATGACTGTTTGCGTCAGTGCAGCGTTGTGATTGGCTGTGGGGAGCGTGAGAAACCTGGCGCTTCCTGTTTCAGTCAAAGAAGGAAGAGGACGCAGGAAAGGCTGCGATGGCTGTCCAGCTGTCCGAGAGGTAAGTGTTTTTTTTTTTACCCTATCCCCTCATCCACCCAACTGCGGGTGGGAGGTAGCAGCCACGACTGAAGCAATAGGGTGATTATGGTTCAGATGTAGATTGCCGCTCTGTTGTAAATTGCTCTCAGTCTCCACTGTTCTTACTTAGCTCAATTCTTACTTTGTTCAGTTCCTCAGTCACCACTCAAGTTCACCTATGCATGCCAGCTCCTTCCCGCTTCTGTGAGGGAAAGAGCACAAACCAGCAGCTCCGACAGTCTCCTCATTGACTGCGGGTGCTCACCCAGCAGACAGTCCTAAGTGATGCTGCTGTTCAACATCCCCTATCAGTGTAGGTAGCAGTCATACAGGAAGGGACAGCCGTCCCCTTAGACGACGGGTCATCACTGTTTCTGTCACTTAGCAAATGTGCAATAGACCCTAATGCAGGCAAGGAAAATACCCCTCCCCATATCTGGTTTGGAAGTTAAAAGAAACAACTATCATTTTAGTGCAGTGGGTCTTGGTGCCACTGGATCTGCTGTATTATTGCTAGCCATGCCAATGCATGGTTTCTACCAAAAACCACTGTTGGAGAGACTGTAACCCACCAACACGGTGTGCACCACTCGTGTTCAGCAGTCTTCCTCTTCTGGAAGTCCAAACAATGTTGTGATCACTCTGTCCCTCACTTCCCCTGGACAGGCACTGCCCCAGCAGGGTTGGCAGACTGTTTCCCTCTCTCAGCAAGCAGGCGAGCTTCTAGATGCTTCAGGTCAGGTATTCACTGTAGGAAGGTGGATATCTGACTATGGTTACCCCCAACTTTTTGCCTAGTGTCTAGCTGGTTTTTCGACTTAGTTGGCCTGAGATCCTGCCATTCAGGGTCTCAGGCTGTCTGCTCTCTCTTTAAAATGGACTCCATGTACCCTAGGTACATAACCAATTGGTAAGGATCACCTTATTGGACCCTGTACAGTGTACCCTAGGTACCCAGGGCATAGGTGTACCCTAGGCCTCCCAGGGGCTGCAGCATGTATTATGCCACCCCTGGTCTGGCCTTCCAATCAGACACAACTGGCTGATCAATCAGCTGGGGCAAGGTCGTGTAATCACCCCTTGCTTAGATATAGTATGCCTATATCTACCCTTATATATAGACACATGTGTACCTATCAGTCACTCCTATGGCAGGCCTTAACAATCCTGGAGGCAGAGTGCTTGGTAACATGTGAGATGGTGCTCTAGCAGGAGCTGAGCATGTCTGCAGCTTTCGGAATCATGTCCTTATAGCTGTTCTATGATATAGCCTACCATATACTCTTAAAGTGCCTTATAATCTTAAACGGTTATGGTAACTATGGTTTGGCTTTATCAAAACATGTCGTGTAAGGTGTCTAACACTTTGCAATAATACCCCCATACCATTTCTGGTGATGAGGATATTATTCCTCCCTTCTAGAGGGAGAGACATGTTAAAATCCTACTTTGCTGTTTAACTCTAACCAAAGCCTCAGCATCACAAAATGGATGCTGCTGCCACAGACACAAGTCTGACCTCCTGCTGCTGGGAGTGATCCCGGCAAGGGAGGCTTGGACAATAGGTTTCCTGCTTGGGGTGCTAGCACCTCCCCAGACAGACTTTAGTGTATTGGGGCAGGGAGGGCTGAAAGGAATGAGACATGCCTGGGGCACACAAGGTGTCCCATGCATAGTCCAGTTCAAACCGGTGCTGGGGCACTCCAGCCCCAGTCCTGGCGCGAAACTGGACAAAGGGAAGGGGGTGTAACCACCCCCCTCCCAGGTCCCACCCATAAGGCGTGACCTAGCAGGTATCCCAGCCCCCCAGATTAGTATAAGAGTGGGAGTTGGGCCTCAAGACTTTAGATTATCCTGAACCTGCAACTTGAACAGAAACTCTGGACCTTCGACATTCGACGAAAGAAGAAGACTGAAGAATCTCCCTTGTGGCCAAGGAGTGGCTACCCTGTGCAAACAGGCACCATCAAGAGACTACCCTTTGCTTTGCTCCAGTTCTACGAGGGACCAACTGCAGAGCCCGACCAGAGCCTTGACTTCCAGACTTCTCCGACCCTGATCCACAGCCGTGCTGAGATCCGTGGAGGCGACGAGAGACGTGGGACCGGCTACCTGGGAAAAGTGGCTAGTATCTTCAAGCGCAGCTTCTGAGGCACCCTCGAAGTTGTGCACCGGGGATTGAGAAGCCCCAACCCCAAGCACCATCTGCACCGAAGACCAGCCCCCCACACTCCACGAGTCCTGCGTGGGGCCCTTCTGCATTTTCCTGCTTGCCGCGTCTGTCCGGTTGCTTGCCCGCTGGCTAGTGGCCTTCGAGACGACGCACTCTGAAATCTTCAGCGCTGGTTTGGCTCCTCCAGACTGGCTCCCGCTTCTCTGTAAAGAAGAAGCACCCCAGACCTTCCTGGTCTGCACCAGAAGCAAGTCCTCTGTTCTTCGTGGGTTCCGCTTGCCAAGGCTTGGTGAGTCCTAGTCCAACTTCGACGCCGCCGACAGCAAGAGCCTTCGTGGGACAGCTCGCCTCCTGGTCCTGGTCATCCTCGACGTTCCCTGGTCCTCGTGGCTGCAGCGACAAGCTTCACCTTCACCTGCAATCTTCACGACATCGCCTGGTTCCTTCCTGGTTCCACGTGGTCACTGGCTAGTGACCTTGACTCTGTCCCTTCTGCTTGCAGGTATCCTTTCTTCCTGATCCCAACCTTGGGATCCACCGGACACTCCTCACTGACCGCCTGTCAGCATCTTTCTTCAGGCATCCATAGGAGTCGACGACGAAACCCGACGCAACTTCACCCCTATGCACCCGCAGCCTGTGGGCTAGGTAACTTGGGTACTCCGGTGCTCATCAGGGTAGTGACTATCCTAGTGTCTAGTTTTCCAGTCTCGACTTCCTAGCTACTCCGGAAGTGTCCTAAATCTTTTTAATTCAAAACTGTACTATTTCTATCGATTATACGCATTACGCGTGAGTGTTTCCACTCTGCACCTGAATCCCGTGGGCCTCCCACTTCCTAACCTTTGGTAGTATAGAGTAGCCCCAGCGATTCCCTAGGCCTAGGCCTATCCTATTTCCGTGACAGTGGTCCTTATACCACTTACTTAGTATATGGTTTGCGTGGCCCCTAGGGCCTAACTGTATTACTTACTTGTGTGACTTAATGTATGCATAAATAAGACTGTGTTGTACTTACCTCTAATCTCATAAAGAGTGCTGAGGGTTTGTCTAGAATAAATACACTTTATTGTATATATATATATCTGTTGTGGTGTCCTTTCATTTGGTATTCAAGGGATTATATATGGTATCACAGCTGGCTTCACATGCCATTCAGAGTTTAGCCTAAGACTGCTCTTGTCCATGCTACCACTAGGATAGCTGGTCTATAAGGTTGACTTTACAACCAATCACCATAAGGGTATTTGGACTGATATAAGGTGTACACTAGAACTAGTGACATCATACATCAGGCCAACTTCTCACATTGGTGAGCAGCGGTTGGGATCTGAGCTTGCTGTTGTAATACCATTGTAATCTTGAGATACTAAATTGAAAGATCACACAGATATTGTTTAGGTACATATAACATAGATTATAATACTTAAGTCCTACTGGACTTAGTGGTTGTAGGTTGAAGGGAGTAACACACCCTGACTACAACTACTAGAGAGGTTTAGTAGATACAACTAGTGTAGGTAGGTGCACACACCACACCCTCACTAGAATCATGCCCCTGGATGGAGATCACACTGATGCTCCCTCAGGAGAGGAGAATCCTAGACAGGTTCCCTCTAGGTATGATGCATTCACTTTCCAGGAGATGAGACAACTGTGTACCTCCAGGAGATTAAAACAGGGTTCCAACCCTACCCTTAGACAGCTAGTGGAGCTTCTGGAGGCCTATGATGCTGAAAGAGCTGCCACGGATGGTGCCATAGCTGTAGATAAGGGTCTACCCACCACAGAGGAGTCAGATGGGGCTTCAGATGAAGAGGTAGACAGCCAGGGCCAAGTAGGAAGACTTAGCCAGGCTAACCTAAGTTTACATGGGAGTTTGCATGGGGTCCCCCCATACAGACCCCCAAGTAGGCTTACACAGAGAAGCAGGAGGGACAAATCCCCTTCAAGGAAATCCACCCACTCCCATGTCTCTAGCATCTCTAGTGTTTCCTCTCACAGGGGAATGACTTCCCCTGAGAGAAAGGAACATGAAGCCAGAATGAGGGAAGCTAATCTGAGGATTCAGAGGGAAGAACTTGCCCTTGCCAAGGAGAAGCTTGCTCTGCCTAGAGAGCAAAAATTGTGTGGGTCAGAACCCACTGGTGGCAGCAACATTCCTAGAGATAGGGATAGGTCTTATGACCATAGAAACCTAAGCAAGATAGTCCCCCCATATCAGAATGGGGATGACATCCACAAGTGGATGACTGCTTTGGAGAGGGCCTGCAAAGTACAGCAGGTACCCCAGAGTCAGTGGGCAGCTATCTTGTGGCTCTCCTTTTCTGACAAAGGTAGAGACAAGCTCCTCACAGTCAGTGATGAGGATGCTAACAATTACAAAGTCCTGAAGAGTGCTCTGATAGATGGGTTTGGCTTAACCACTGAGCAATATAGGTTGTTGTTCAGAGACACCCAGAAGACACAGACACAGGACTGGTCTGATTTTGTGGATTGTGCCACTAAGGCTTTGGAAGGTTGGTTAACTGGCAGCAAGGTGCAGGACTATACAGGATTGTACAACTTGATTATGAGGGAGCAGATCCTTAGTAATTGTCAGAACCAGCTTCTCCATCAACACCTGGTAGACTCAGATTTGACCTCTCCCCAAGAATTGGGAAAGAGGGCAGATAAATGGGTCAGGACCAGGATTAGGCCTACAAATCAGGGTGGTGACCAAAAGAAAGATACCACCAAGCCTCAAGAGAAGGGTGGGGATAAAACAAAAGAGAAATCTTCCTCAGGGCCCCAAAACTCCACACAGGGTGGTGGGTCCCAAGCTCCCTCCTCTACCACAGTTAAAAAGCCTTACTGCCATGAGTGTAAAACTCCTGGGCATTGGAAAACTGACAGCAGTTGCCCAAAGGCTAAAAACAAAACTGTTCCTCCAACTACTCCTGTCACACCACCTATTACTGTCAGCAGTAATCCCCCAGGTGGTGGGAGTGCCCCCAAAAATTTGGTTGGGTTTTCTTGGGGAACACAGGGGGACCCTGGCTTAGCCAATTCCCCTACAGCAGCTACTCTTGTCTGTGATGGTGGCATGGGGTTTGCCAACTTCACTGCCTGTCCCAACACTTTGGGTAGGTACAGACAGGAACCCTACATCAATGGTAGAAAAGCTGAGGCCTACAGAGACACTGGAGCTAGCATCACTATGGTGGCCCATAGGCTAGTTCCCTCTGAGCAGCTTTTGCCTGGTTTCTCATACCAGGTAACTAACATTGATGGCAAACAGAACAGTCATCCCATGGCAGAGGTATGTCTCAGCTGGGGAGGTGTCACTGGCCCTAAAAGGGTGGCAGTGTCTCCAACCTTGCCAGTGGACTGCTTACTGGGGAATGACTTAGAACTCTCAGCTTGGGCTGGAGTTGAACAAGACACCCATTCTAAAATGGTAGGCCTTTCAAAAAAGGGTAGTGGGGTTGTGCCAGTCACAACCCCTGTCCAAGTAGATTTCCTCCCTGAAAAGGTTGGAAGGGCAGTGGTAGCCACAGCCCAGGCGAAGACAGACTTCCCTGTAGAGATTGGCAGAGCTGTGACAGTCACAGCTCAAACCCAAACTGAGTGCCTCCCTGAAAAGGTTGTCAAGGCTGTAATGGTCTCAGCCCATACTCAGACTGACATAGGTGTAGTGAAGCCTGAAACTATGGATCACTCCACACAAACAGAGAGTAGTGGGGAGGGAGAAAAGTCTCCCTCTCCCCAGACATTAGGAAAAGGTCAGCCTCCTCAGGGATCTGACCTCACCCCTTGTGAAGGAACTGCCCCAGAGGTAGCCAGGCCTGGCCTGGCAGAGCCTCTGATGTCAGTGGCCCCTTCCAAGGTGGGACCCAGTCTAGTGCAGGTAGCCTGCCTCTCTCTACCCTGCCTCAGTCAGCCCAGGGCTGCAGAGGTCAGGGAGGCCAGTGGACCCCAAGAGGGCCCCTGTCCACAAGAACCCCCTGTAGGAGAGTAAGGTCTGCAATCCTATGATCACCCAGATTTTTTGCTTTTGCTTCATTGGTTTACGACTTTCCCCGGCTGTGGGCCTGCCAATCAGACCCACAGCCTAGCTGTTCTCTCTCGAAATTAACACACATGTACATTAGGTGCATCCACCAATTGGAACTGGGCCGCCTTATCAGTCCCTGTATCAGCATACCACAGGTATCCAGGGCATCGGTGTACTCAGGGCCTACCAGGGGCTGCAGCATGTATTATGCCACCCCTGGATGGCCACCCAAATCTGACACAACTGGCTGCACGACAGCTGGGGCAAGGTGGTGTAATCACCCATTGCTGTAGGTGTAGTATTCCTATACCTAACCCTAAAATGGACACATGGATTTCTATCAGTCACTCCTATGGCAGGCCTTATCAATCCTGAAGGCAGAGTGCGGGGAATCATGTGGGATGGTGCTCTGGCGCGAGCTGAGCCCGTCGACGGCTTGCGGAACCAAGTCCTAATAGCCGTTCCATGGTGATGCGGGCCAACTACCTTAAAATGCATTATAATCCTCGCGGTTATTTGCTAACTTTGGCAGCGCATCACCCACACATGTCGAGTAAGGTGTCATACGAATTGGAATACGAACCCCTCGCCAATTCTGGCGACGGGGTTAGCATTCCACCCTTCTAGAGGGACACGACATGGAAGTAACCTTGAACCCCGGTTAAAGTTGACTCAAGCCTCAGCATCACAAAATGGATGCTGCCACCAGACACAAGTCTGACCTCCTGCTGCTGGGAGACCTTCCAGCGAGGGGAGCTTGGACAAAGGGTTTCCTGTCGAGGGCGGTGTTAGCACCATCCCAGACAGGGTTTGTGTATCCCAGGTAGGCAGGGCTGAAAGGAAGGTGATTGCAAGTGGCTCAAACCAGTTTCGGGGGCACACCAGCCCCTGAGCTGGGGCGAAGCCGGACAAAGGATAGGGGTGTAACCACCCCCCTCCTGACCCACCCATAGGTAGGACCTAGTCACGGGCCAGCCCCTTTTCCTAGAATAAAGGTGGGAGCGGGTCCCCTTCCCAAATTGGATAATTCTGAATCTTGAACTACTTTCCACGAAAGGAACTCTTGACTTTTTCCGAAGACTCTCCCTTGTGGCTAAGGAGTAGCCACCCTGCACCAGCAGGCACCACCTAAGCACTTGCGGTTTGCTGTACGTCTCTCCCACGGATCAAGACCGCCCAGCTCGACGAGACCCGGGTTCCCTGCCATCTCTGACCTCTACCTACATCGTCAGCCCAGCTGAGATTCGTAGGTGCGACGAGACCTGCGGGACCGGCCATCTTCAGAACCTGCACGACGCTTATCTAGCACGCCCACCGAGGGACCCTCGAGTGAGTGCACCTAGGGTTTGAGAAGCCCTAACCCTGAGCGGCTCCAGCACCGAAGTCTGCCTCCCCAGCATCCACGAGATCTGCGTGGGGGGCCCTTCTGCTCCTTGCTGCTCACCGCGTTGTCCGACCACTCGCCGACCGGCTAGTGGCCCTCTTCACGACGCACCACGACAGTCTTTCATCACTGGTCTGGTTGCTCCAGACTGGCTCTTGCTCCCCTTCAACAGAGGAGTACCTCGGACCCTCCTGGTCCACTCCAGACGCCATCTTGACTCCCCCGCGTGGGTTGCCACTGCCAAGATCCGCTGCCCCATTCCTGGGCCCAGCATCATCGACAGCAGACACCTTCGTGGGACAGCTCGCCCTCCATCCTGGTCGCCGCCGCGCCTCCTGGTCCGAGGAACAGCCGAGTCCGACGTCACCCATTCACCTGGTCGAGGTGACTTCAGCCGGTACCTTCCTGGTACCCACACGATCGCTGGCTAGCGGTTGAGAACTGAGTCCCCTCTGCTTTCAGGTTTCCTTCATCACCGATCCAGGCTTGGATCTCGCTGAACATCGACACTGGTCGCCTGCCAGCAACTTCTTCTTTCAGGCTCCCGAGACTACAACAAGGACTCCCGACATCTTGCTGAACCCCACGCAGCCGCAGCCTCTGGCTAGGTAACTCGAGCATCTCGGTGCTCCATCGTAGGTTCACTTTACAAGTGTCCAGCTCCTTTCCCGTTTAGTCCAACTGATCGGATTCCTCCGGAATCAGTAACTTTAGACTTCTTAACCTCTCCCATTCCACTTGCAGTGTAAATGGTTTCGTGCCCTCGGGCATTTGTGTAAATTGTGCAACCAGAAGTATTTTCCTAAGAGTTTTGTATTGTGCTTAGCTCCCTGACTCATAAAGAGCCAGGGTAGTCTTGTTATAAATAAATATCCTTTATTTTCATAACAACTTGTGTGGTGTCCTTTCACTCGGTGTTCAAGGGGTATATGTGATGGTAAACAGCTGGCTTAACACGCCCTCTAGAGATTAGCCTGAAGACTGCTCTTGTCCACGCTACTAGGATAGCTGGTCTATAAGGTTGACTTACAACCAATCATCAATAAGGGTCGTTTGGAATGATACACAGTGATCACTAGAATAGTGAGCACTATATATCAGGCCAACTTCTCACATTGGTGAGCAGCGGTTGGGATTTGAGCTTGCTGTTGTTTTACCACACACATATCCTAAGAATATCAAGTTGAAAGATCACATAAGTACCCAGGTACATATAACCTAACTTAGAATACTCTGAGTTCTACTGAACCAGCTGTTATAGTGAAACAGGGACTAGCACACCCTGACTATAACTCTTAGCGAGGGATCAGTAGGGAAACACATAGTGTAGATAGGTGCATCACTTACACCTCACTAGAAAGCATGTCGGGCCACGGAGAGTCTGCAGAGACTCCCTTAGTGGTCATCGAACCTCCACAGGTCGTGTCACGATATGCAGCTCTTAGCTTCAAGGAGATGAGACAATTGTGTGCCTCCAGGAAGCTAAACCAGGGTTCTAACCCTACCATCACGTTTTTGATAGGTCTCTTAGAGACTTATGATGCTAGGAGGGCTTCTAACACAGGCCCCCCTAATCCTGATGGGGACATGCCTCCCTTAGAGGGAACCCTTGGCGACCCTGACCTTGACCTCCATAGTGAGGAGGAAGAGGAAGAAGAGTTAGCAGGGGACGAGGCAGACGGAGGTCCAGTAGTAGTCAGTAGGCTCACAAGGACCAACTTAAGCAGGCACGAGAATGGAACTGGGGGAGCCCCGGGCCCACGCTCAAGCAGGCTTAACCTTGGGAACGGACGAGTTAGGTCTCTCTCGAGAGGCTCTAACAGATCTGTTCGAACACATGTTTCGCAGGCATCTTCTCAGAGAGGGATGACGTCCCCTCAGAGAAGGGAGCACGAAGCGAAGATGAGGGAAGTCAATCTGAGGATCGAGCGGGAAGAACTTGCCCTCGCCAAAGAAAGACTTGCCTTGGCCCGAGAACAGAAATTGAGTGGGTTAGATCCCACTGGTGGCAGCATTCTCATTAGAGAGAAAGACAGGGGTATAGACACTAGACACCTGAGTAAAATAGTGCCCCCCTTTAAACAAGGGGACGACATCCACAAGTGGATCACTGCTTTGGAGAGGGCCTGCACCGTCCAGTGCGTCCCCCCAAGTCAGTGGGCAGCTATACTGTGGCTTTCCTTTGAAGGTAAAGGAAGGGACAAGCTCCTCACTACGAGAGCTGAGGATGCTAACAACTACCAAGTCCTGAAGAACACACTGATTGATGGGTTCGGCTTAACCACGGAACAGTACCGGGTGCTGTTCCGGGACACCCAGAAAATTCAGTCTCAGGATTGGACGGACTTTGTCGATTGTGCCACTAAGGCTTTAGAAGGCTGGTTACTGGGTAGCAAGGTTACTGATTACACGGGATTGTACAATCTTATCATGAGAGAACAGATTTTAAACAACTGTCAGAACCAATTGTTGCATCAGCACCTTGTCGACTCGGAGCTGACCTCTCCCCAAGAATTGGGAAAGAAGGCAGACAGATGGGTCAGAACAAGGGTCAAGCAGAACCAGACTCAGAACCAGGGTGGTCAGAAGAAAGCAGACCAAAAGGGTAGTAACAAAAGTGAACAAAATGACCAGAAGTCTTCGACAGGCCCCCAACAAACCAAAGAGGGTGGGGGTCAGGCTTCACGGCAGAAAAAGAAGACTCCAGAAGGCCAGTCAAAAAGGTGGTGCCAATACTGTAAAAGTAAGACTCACTGGTTTAGTGAGTGCACCAAGAAAGGAGGGCAAACTCCTGCCACTGCAGCCCCTAAGGCACCTGCACCCCCTAGTACAGTCAGCAGTGGTAGTGCGCCTCCCAAGGCATTAGTTGGGTTAACCTTGGGAACTGAGGGGTGTGACGACTTAGTTGGCACACTCACTCAGGCCGTCCTTGTCTGTACAGGGGATATGGATATGTCCCCTGATGCCAGTCCCAATACTTTGGGCAAATACAGACAGGCGCCTTTGATCAATGGAAAAGTGGCTCAGGCCTACAGGGACACTTGTACCAGTGTCACGATGGTGACACCTAACTTTGTGGACCCTGGACAGATCATGCTAGGTACCAATTACCTAGTGACCAATGCCAGCAATGTCACTACCAATCACAGTATGGCAGTTGTTGATTTCTCCTGGGGAGGGGTAAGTGGCCCAAAGAAAGTTGTGGTTAGTTCAGACCTCCCCGTAGAATGTCTGTTGGGCAATGATTTGGAAACGTCACAATGGTCAGAAGTGGAGCAGAGGACTCACATGGAAATGTTAGGCTTGCCAGCACATGTCCTGGCTGTGACCAGGTCACAGGCCAAAAGATGCCCCACTGAACAGGTGCTGGATCCTGGAAGAACGGACCAGACACCATCCAAGAAAAGGAGCAGTAAGGGTAAGGCCTCGCCTTCCCCCTTGCCCCAGGTCGTGGATCAAGTCTCTGAGGAGGCTGACCTTAAGGAACTGAGGGAAACTGAGCCACAAGAGCTTGAACCTGGTCAGGTTGAGTTTCTGGGCTCAGGGGGACCCTCTAGGGAAGACCTGGGGAAGGCACAGTTAGACTGCCCCTCACTTGAACCCCTCAGACAGCAAGCCGCTGCTGAGGCTGCAGGGAACGCCACAGGTACCCACAAGGTGTACTGGGACGATGGACTCCTGTACTCCGAGGCAAGAGACCCCAAGCCTGGCGCGACCAGGAGGCTGGTCGTCCCCTTGTCTCTGAGAGGTTTCCTTCTTACCTTGGCCCACGAGATTCCCCTTGCAGGTCACTTAGGCCAGAATAAGACTTGAGACAGAATTGTTCCACACTTTCACTGGCCCCACATGTCCGAAGATATGAAGGAGTTTTGCCGCTCCTGTGTCACTTGCCAAGCCAGCGGTAAGTCAGGTGGCACAACAAAGGCCCCCCTCATACCACTGCCGGTGGTGGGGGTACCCTTTGAACGAGTGGGGATCGACATTGTCGGACCAATGGAACCCCCGACAGCATCAGGGCACAAGTTTATACTGGTGGTGGTGGATCACGCCACCAGGTATCCTGAAGCTATTCCCCTTAGGACCACTACAGCACCTGTTGTGGCACGAGCCCTAGTTGGAGTGTTCTCCAGAGTGAGCTTCCCTAAGGAGGTTGTCTCTGACAGAGATGCAAACTTCATGTCGGGATATCTGACTGCTATGTGGAAGGAGTGTGGTGTCAACTACAAATTCACCACACCCTATCACCCACAATGCAATGGGCTTGTTGAGCGGTTCAACAGGACCCTAAAAGGGATGATTCATGGACTACCTGAAAAGCTTCGGCGGAGATGAGATGTCCTGATACCCTGCCTCTTGTTCGCCTACAGAGAGGTCCCGCAGAAGGGGGTTGGCTACAGCCCTTTTGAACTTCTGTTCGGACATCCTGTAAGGGGACCCCTTTGTTTGGTAAAGGAAGGATGGGAGAGACCTCTCAGAAAGCCGGCATCAAACATTGTGGACTATGTGCTCAGCCTCCGCTCGCGGATGGCTGAGTACATGGAAAAGGCATCTAAAAACCTTGAGGCGAGCCAAGAATTACAGAAAGCTTGGCACGACCAAAAGGCTGTCCTGACTGTGTATCAGCCTGGACAGAAGGTGTGGGTGCTGGAGCCAGTGGCCCCGGCAGCACTCAAAGACAAATGGTCTGGGCCCCACACGATCATTGAGCAAAAGGGAGAGGTCACCTACTTGGTAGACCTGGGAACTCCCCGGAGCCCCTACCGGGTGCTCCATGTAAACAGGCTCAAGGCATATGTCGACAGGGAGGGCATGGGCTTGCTCATGGCCACAGATGGGGGACAGGAGGAGGAGAGTGACCCTCTCCCAGACCTGCTCTCTCAGAACCCTGACGATGGGTCAGTAGATGGTGTTGTCTTTTGTGGCAGCCTCTCTGGACATCAACAGGAGGATTGTAAACAGGTTCTTCAATCCTTCCGACATATGTTCTCTCTGACACCCAGTCAGACCGAGTGGTGTACCCACGAGGTCGACACTGGGGACAGTCTGCCCGTAAAGAGTAAAATCTATCGACAGCCTGATCATGTCAGAGACTGCATCAAGACAGAGGTGCAGAAAATGTTGGAGCTGGGAGTCATTGAGCCCTCGGACAGCCCCTGGGCTAGTCCCGTAGTTCTCGTGCCGAAACCTCACACCCAGGGCGGTAAGAAAGAGATGAGGTTTTGCGTGGACTACAGAGGCCTCAATGCAGTCACTAAGACTGACGCCCACCCGATACCAAGAGCAGATGAACTTATAGACCGGTTGGCTTCGGCAAACTACTTAAGTACATTTGATCTGACAGCTGGGTATTGGCAGATCAGGTTAGCTGAGGAGGCCAAGCCCAAAACAGCATTTTCTACCCCGGGTGGGCATTATCAGTTCGTGGTAATGCCCTTTGGTTTGAAAAATGCACCTGCCACCTTCCAAAGGCTGGTGAATCGAGTTCTCACTGGGTTGGACGACTTCTGTGCGGCGTATCTGGACGATATCGCTGTCTTTAGCTCCACCTGGGAGGATCACCTGGTCCACCTGAGGAAAGTGTTAGAGGCTCTGCAGAAGGCAGGCCTCACTATCAAGGCCACTAAGTGCCAGATAGGGCAGACACAGGTTGTATACCTGGGCCACCTTGTAGGTGGAGGCCAGGTTCAGCCATTGGAGAGCAAAATACAGGCCATCCAGGACTGGGCTCCTCCAACCACCCAGACTCAGGTTCGAGCTTTCTTGGGCCTGACTGGTTATTACCGGAAATTTGTCAGAAATTATGGATCCATCGTGACCCCGCTAAACGATCTGACAAGTAAGAAAATGCCAAAAAAAGTTCAGTGGACAGCAAGCTGTCAAAAGTCATTCGATGACCTAAAGCAGGCCATGTGCACAGCGCCTATCCTAAAGAGTCCAGACTACTCCAAAACATTCATTGTCCAAACAGACGCTTCGGAGTTGGGTGTGGGAGCTGTTCTATCTCAGCTGAATTTTGATGGTCATGACCAGCCCATAGCTTTTATTAGCAGGAGGCTGACCCCCAGAGAGAAGAATTGGTCAGCTATTGAGAGGGAGGCCTTTGCTGTGGTTTGGGCCCTGAAGAAGTTGAGGCCATACTTGTTTGGCACTCACTTCAAGATTCAGACCGACCATAAGCCCCTCTTGTGGCTAAATCAAATGAAGGGTGAAAACCCCAAACTACTTAGGTGGTCCATTTCCCTACAGGGGATGGACTTCACAGTGGAGCATAGACCTGGCACTGATCATGGCAATGCAGATGGGCTCTCCAGGTATTTCCACTTAGAGCAAGAAGACTCACCTGGTCAAGGTTAGCTTATTGTCCCAAAGTTTGGGGGGGGGTCATGTAGGAGAGTAGGGTCTGCAATCCTATGATCACCCAGATTTTTTGCTTTTGCTTCATTGGTTTACGACTTTCCCTGGCCTGCCAATCAGACCCACAGCCTAGCTGTTCTCTCTCGAAATTAACACACATGTACATTAGGTGCATCCACCAATTGGAACTGGGCCGCCTTATCAGTCCCTGTATCAGCATACCACAGGTATCCAGGGCATCGGTGTACTCAGGGCCTACCAGGGGCTGCAGCATGTATTATGCCACCCCTGGATGGCCACCCAAATCTGACACAACTGGCTGCACGATAGCTGGGGCAAGGTGGTGTAATCACCCATTGCTGTAGGTGTAGTATTCCTATACCTAACCCTAAAATGGACACATGGATGTCTATCAGTCACTCCTATGGCAGGCCTTATCAATCCTGAAGGCAGAGTGCGGGGAATCATGTGGGATGGTGCTCTGGCGCGAGCTGAGCCCGTCGACGGCTTGCGGAACCAAGTCCTAATAGCCGTTCCATGGTGATGCGGGCCAACTACCTTAAAATGCATTATAATCCTCGCGGTTATTTGCTAACTTTGGCAGCGCATCACCCACACATGTCGAGTAAGGTGTCATACGAATTGGAATACGAACCCCTCGCCAATTCTGGCGACGGGGTTAGCATTCCACCCTTCTAGAGGGACACGACATGGAAGTAACCTTGAACCCCGGTTAAAGTTGACTCAAGCCTCAGCATCACAAAATGGATGCTGCCACCAGACACAAGTCTGACCTCCTGCTGCTGGGAGACCTTCCAGCGAGGGGAGCTTGGACAAAGGGTTTCCTGTCGAGGGCGGTGTTAGCACCATCCCAGACAGGGTTTGTGTATCCCAGGTAGGCAGGGCTGAAAGGAAGGTGATTGCAAGTGGCACCCCGGTGCTCACTGTGCATAGCCCGGCTCAAACCAGTTTCGGGGGCACACCAGCCCCTGAGCTGGGGCGAAGCCGGACAAAGGATAGGGGTGTAACCACCCCCCTCCTGGCCCCACCAATAGGTAGGGCCTAGTCACGGGCCAGCCCCTTTTCCTAGAATAAAGGTGGGAGCGGGTCCCCTTCCCAAATTGGATAATTCTGAATCTTGAACTACTTTCCACGAAAGGAACTCTTGACTTTTTCCGAAGACTCTCCCTTGTGGCTAAGGAGTAGCCACCCTGCACCAGCAGGCACCACCTAAGCGCTTGCGGTTTGCTGTACGTCTCTCCCACGGATCAAGACCGCCCAGCTCGACGAGACCCGGGTTCCCTGCCATCTCTGACCTCTACCTACATCGTCAGCCCAGCTGAGATTCGTAGGTGCGACGAGACCTCCGGGACCGGCCATCTTCAGAACCTGCACGATGCTTATCTAGCACGCCCACCGAGGGACCCTCGAGGGAGTGCACCTAGGGTTTGAGAAGCCCTAACCCTGAGCGGCTCCAGCACCGAAGTCTGCCTCCCCAGCATCCACGAGATCTGCGTGGGGGGCCCTTCTGCTCCTTGCTGCTCACCGCGTTGTCCGACCACTCGCCGACCGGCTAGTGGCCCTCTTCACGACGCACCACGACAGTCTTTCATCACTGGTCTGGTTGCTCCAGACTGGCTCTTGCTCCCCTTCAACAGAGGAGTACCTCGGACCCTCCTGGTCCACTCCAGACGCCATCTTGACTCCCCCACGTGGGTTGCCACTGCCAAGATCCGCTGCCCCATTCCTGGGCCCAGCATCATCGACAGCAGACACCTTCCTGGGACAGCTCGCCCTCCATCCTGGTCGCCGCCGCGCCTCCTGGTCCGAGGAACAGCCGAGTCCGACGTCACCCATTCACCTGGTCTAGGTGACTTCAGCCGGTACCTTCCTGGTACCCACACGATCGCTGGCTAGCGGTTGAGAACTGAGCCCCCTCTGCTTTCAGGTTTCCTTCATCACCGATCCAGGCTTGGATCTCGCTGAACATCGACACTGGTCGCCTGCCAGCAACTTCTTCTTTCAGGCTCCCGAGACTACAACAAGGACTCCCGACATCTTGCTGAACCCCACGCAGCCGCAGCCTCTGGCTAGGTAACTCGAGCATCTCGGTGCTCCATCGTAGGTTCACTTTACAAGTGTCCAGCTCCTTTACCGTTTAGTCCAACTGATCGGATTCCTCCGGAATCAGTAACTTTAGACTTCTTAACCTCTCCCATTCCACTTGCAGTGTAAATGGTTTCGTGCCCTCGGGCATTTGTGTAAATTGTGCAACCAGAAGTATTTTCCTAAGAGTTTTGTATTGTGCTTAGCTCCCTGACTCATAAAGAGCCAGTGTAGTCTTGTTATAAATAAATATCCTTTATTTTCATAACAACTTGTGTGGTGTCCTTTCACTCGGTGTTCAAGGGGTATATGTGATGGTAAACAGCTGGCTTAACACGCCCTCTAGAGATTAGCCTGAAGACTGCTCTTGTCCACGCTACTAGGATAGCTGGTCTATAAGGTTGAATTACAACCAATCATCAATAAGGGTCGTTTGGAATGATACACAGTGATCACTAGAATAGTGAGCACTATATATCAGGCCAACTTCTCACACCCCCCCCCATCAAAAGAATGAGGATTGCCTGGCTAGTAGCCCTAGCCAGGTGATGGTTAAAAACATTCCTGAGGGATCCCCTTTACAGGTAGTTAGGGACCTCCCCCAGAGGGATTCTGTTGGGCACAGGCAAACATGGGACCTTAGGGCCCCAAACCTGACCTGTCCCTCCAGTAAGCCCACAAAAGGGACCCAGCCTCCAGCTTTAGGTAGCCAGAGGCTGACCCTGAGAGCACAGTGCAACTCAGTGAAAGAAAGAAAGGCATCCATGGTGGAGGATGATTGGAGGAAGCTGAGGCCTCACTTTGAGGACACTCACTTCAGTACTCCATCTCAACACCAGCCTTTTACTTTGCAAAGACATACCAAAGGTAGAGATTCCCTATGGTGGAGACCCTATGATACCTTTAGGGTGAGGGATTGCTTAGTGGACCATGAGACAGGGGGTAACCATGCCAGTGCTGGTTCTTCCTTATATGGCCACTTAGGCAATAGAGGCTTACCTTGTCAAGGCCAGCCTTATCTCCTTTCGTTTGGGGGGGGGGGGGGGTTGTGTAGGAAGGTGGATATCTGACTATGGTTACCCCCAACGTTTTGCCTAGTGTCTAGCTGGTTTTTCGACTTAGTTGGCCTGAGATCCTGCCATTCAGGGTCTCAGGCTGTCTGCTCTCTCTTTAAAATGGACTCCATGTACCCTAGGTACATAACCAATTGGTAAGGATCACCTTATTGGACCCTGTACAGTGTACCCTAGGTACCCAGGGCATAGGTGTACCCTAGGCCTCCCAGGGGCTGCAGCATGTATTATGCCACCCATGGTCTGGCCTTCCAATCAGACACAACTGGCTGATCAATCAGCTGGGGCAAGCTCGTGTAATCACCCCTTGCTTAGATATAGTATGCCTATATCTACCCTTATATATAGACACATGTGTACCTATCAGTCACTCCTATGGCAGGCCTTAACAATCCTGGAGGCAGAGTGCTTGGTAACATGTGAGATGGTGCTCTAGCAGGAGCTGAGCATGTCTGCAGCTTTCGGAATCATGTCCTTATAGCTGTTCTATGATATAGCCTACCATATACTCTTAAAGTGCCTTATAATCTTAAACGGTTATGGTAACTATGGTTTGGCTTTATCAAAACATGTCGTGTAAGGTGTCTAACACTTTGGAATAATACCCCCATACCATTTCTGGTTATGAGGATATTATTCCTCCCTTCTAGAGGGAGAGAAATGTTAAAATCCTACTTTGCTGTTTAACTCTAACCAAAGCCTCAGCATCACAAAATGGATGCTGCTGCCACAGACACAAGTCTGACCTCCTGCTGCTGGGAGTGATCCCGGCAAGGGAGGCTTGGACAATAGGTTTCCTGCTTGGGGAGGTGCTAGCACCTCCCCAGACAGACTTTAGTGTATTGGGGCAGGGAGGGCTGAAAGGAATGAGACATGCCTGGGGCACACAAGGTGTCCCATGCATAGTCCAGTTCAAACCGGTGCTGGGGCACTCCAGCCCCAGTCCTGGCGCGAAACTGGACAAAGGGAAGGGGGTGTAACCACCCCCCTCCCAGGTCCCACCCATAAGGCGTGACCTAGCAGGTATCCCAGCCCCCCAGATTAGTATAAGAGTGGGAGTTGGGCCTCAAGACTTTAGATTATCCTGAACCTGCAACTTGAACAGAAACTCTGGACCTTCGACATTCGACGAAAGAAGAAGACTGAAGAATCTCCCTTGTGGCCAAGGAGTGGCTACCCTGTGCAAACAGGCACCATCAAGAGACTACCCTTTGCTTTGCTCCAGTTCTACGAGGGACCAACTGCAGAGCCCGACCAGAGCCTTGACTTCCAGACTTCTCCGACCCTGATCCACAGCCGTGCTGAGATCCGTGGAGGCGACGAGAGACGTGGGACCGGCTACCTGGGAAAAGTGGCTAGTATCTTCAAGCGCAGATTCTGAGGCACCCTCGAAGTTGTGCACCGGGGATTGAGAAGCCCCAACCCCAAGCACCATCTGCACCAAAGACCAGCCCCCCACACTCCACGAGTCCTGCGTGGGGCCCTTCTGCATTTTCCTGCTTGCCGCGTCTGTCCGGTTGCTTGCCCGCTGGCTAGTGGCCTTTGAGACGACGCACTCTGAAATCTTCAGCACTGGTTTGGCTCCTCCAGACTGGCTCCCGCTTCTCTGTAAAGAAGAAGCACCCCAGACCTTCCTGGTCTGCACCAGAAGCAAGTCCTCCGTTCTTCGTGGGTTCCGCTTGCCAAGGCTTGGTGAGTCCTAGTCCAACTTCGACGCCGCCGACAGCAAGAGCCTTCGTGGGACAGCTCGCCTCCTGGTCCTGGTCGTCCTCGACATTCCCTGGTCCTCGTGGCTGCAGCGACAAGCTTCACCTTCACCTGCAATCTTCACGACATCGCCTGGTTCCTTCCTGGTTCCACGTGGTCACTGGCTAGTGACCTTGACTCTGTCCCTTCTGCTTGCAGGTATCCTTTCTTCCTGATCCCAACCTTGGGATCCACCGGACACTCCTCACTGACCACCTGTCAGCATCTTTCTTCAGGCATCCATAGGAGTCGACGACGAAACCCGACGCAACTTCACCCGTATGCACCCGCAGCCTGTGGGCTAGGTAACTTGGGTACTCCGGTGCTCATCAGGGTAGTGACTATCCTAGTGTCTAGTTTTCCAGTCTCGACTTCCTAGCTACTCCGGAAGTGTCCTAAATCTATTTAATTCAAAACTGTACTATTTCTATCGATTATACGCATTACGCGTGAGTGTTTCCACTCTGCACCTGAATCCCGTGGGCCTCCCACTTCCTAACCTTTGGTAGTATAGTGTAGCCCCAGCGATTCCCTAGGCCTAGGCCTATCCTATTTCCGTGACAGTGGTCCTTATACCACTTACTTAGTATATGGTTTGCGTGGCCCCTAGGGCCTAACTGTATTACTTACTTGTGTGACTTAATGTATGCATAAATAAGACTGTGCTGTACTTACCTCTAATCTCATAAAGAGTGCTGAGGGTTTGTCTAGAATAAATACACTTTATTTTATATATATATCTGTTGTGGTGTCCTTTCATTTGGTATTCAAGGGATTATATATGGTATCACAGCTGGCTTCACATGCCATTCAGAGTTTAGCCTAAGACTGCTCTTGTCCATGCTACCACTAGGATAGCTGGTCTATAAGGTTGACTTTACAACCAATCACCATAAGGGTATTTGGACTGATATAAGGTGTACACTAGAACTAGTGACATCATACATCAGGCCAACTTCTCACATTCACCTCTTCCAACAAGAAGTAGACTCAGGTGATGTAGCAGACACTAGCGCTGGTTGGACAGCAGTCCTTTGGATACTGTGAAGAGCACTCCCTTTTGTGGTTATCGAAAATTTGAAACCGGAACAAGTGGGCTAGTGGGATCCCAATTTTATAAAGTTTCAGGAGAGGTATACCCACTGTCTGCACTTTCAGGACTGATTTGGGATGGTGCTTCTTTCATCTATCCACTCAAGGCTGTTTTCCAGGCACACCCTTTGTGTAGAGTGATGCTTCTCACAGCAGAGACTTCTAGAGCTCCCACACTAAATGCACCAAGAGGTGTGAACTTTCATCGACCTGGTTGTCATCACTCAAACAAAAAGAGTGATCAGGGAAAGACTAAAGTGTGGGACTCACCTAAGGGGTACCTTTCATCTAGTACAACAGAGTCCGCAGTCCCACCCTTTACCCCAAACATGAACCAAATGGCAGTGCATCAGGAAGACTAATTAGGAAGAAGACCATGGCTCAGCAAAAGGTCTAAACGAACATTTAAAGGAACTTTTCACCTCTTCCATTACTTCAGTTTAGTTCTCTTGACTCCAGCTTCAGGAGTGTCAGCAATACACTATCACTATATGGGAAAAGAACCTCACTTTCATCTTGTGCAAAAGGCCATGCAAGGGTATCAAAAATGTATTCCACAGGCCTCAATTATTTTGGTTCACTCAACCACAGCATGCATGTATCATGTAGGGGACACACACACACACACAAATACACACACATTCACACACACACATTCAGTTCAGATGTTAGTGCTGGGGTAAGATCATAAGGTAAGGTAATGAGAACTTTACACTTGTGAGCCAGAAGGCTTTCACTTATGTGTCATATATCAAAATGTATGGCCACAACTATTGGTTCACAAAACATGGTACGCTGCCACCACTTCTTTACTTGCTAAATCCATGACGGGGATAGTAGGTCACTGTCTGTCAATGAAGGTGCACTTAGTGCATTTCTTCAGGTCACAAGACAGATCCAGAACCTAACTCTTGTCAAGGGACAGGTATAGGCCTATGCACACATGCTAGATTAGCAGAATGCCATGGCCAGAATAAAAAAACAGGATTCCAGATGCGCATGGTCAGGCATGCAGGGGAACTCAAATGTACACCATGCAGAGAACAAATGGCATTGTAAGGCTCCCACTCCACCAGCATAAGTGGGTCTGGGGAGCACCTATTGCACCCTCTAGGCAGGTGACAGGGAGAATCGGGCAACACTATCAATGATAGGCTGGGCAGTTAGAGTTGCACCTCCCAATGACTAGAACATTTGTTATTTTTAGAGGGCATTTTATTCTGTCTAAGAGAATCTTCTATTTTTTTATTCCCACTCCCAAACATTTTTTGATTGCCGCTTTATTTACATGATTTAGGCTAGTCCTCCAAACGCCCTTATTTGACTTAATATCGGATTCGTTTTTGAAAAATAGCAAACAAACATATTACACAAGAAGTATGTGATGAAGACTGTGGTATACAGGTAATGGAGCCAGAGAGCGAAAGGACTATGGTCCTAATTGCACATGCAAATACAAATAATGGGTGTGAACCAATATATACTGAACAATAAACAGAAGGAAAACTTCAATTATTCCTTCCAACGAGATTCACTCTCCAGATTAATCATATACAAATTAATATCATTGACAAAAAGCAGATTAAGCAAAAGTTTTTTATGTGTCTATAGGCAAAAAAAGTGTGAAAAACTTTTTGTATTTAGCTATATATACATACATACATTAATATATCATTATATACAATACATATTTTTTAAACCAAAACGTAAATCAAAAACAATAGGAATATATCCTCTATTCCCTATTACCCTATTGGTAAATCTGGATACTTTCACTTCTTTTAAAAGAGCATTCTGTTTATCAAAGATAGCACTAAAATAAAGTACTATGAGGAAAACCACTATGCCCTCTAAACATTTTTTTAGTACTTTTTTAATCTTTTTTTGCAAACAATTTTAATTTAGCAAGGGCTTCTTCAATTCCTAAAGTCAACGTGTTTCAGCCCAATTGGTTTTGGGCCTCATCAGGACTAGGGTGTATAAGGATGTCTTTCGGTAAGGACTCCAATCTTTTTGAGTAATCCCGGTTTATTATATCATCTGGAATAAATAACCACCGGCTTTATTGGGTATAACTCGATGGTGCTGAAATGGGGCCAACGGTCCAGCTCGCTTGAAGCAGTGGTTCACAAGGGCTGCGTCTTATACCTATGGAGTTTACAGGTCAGCCATCCCAGTGCAAATACACCCAATGCAAAAGAAAAGTCAAGACCTACAGCAGGTCGTGCTCCCGGCTTCCTTGCTTGTGCCCCTCCTGGCTGCCAGAGTGCCCACCAGCCCGATAGTAGCACGGACCGCCCAGAAACTCAGCCCAAACTCAGCGGCCCCTTACTGACTTGAAGGGTTGACATTTGTCAGGGGTTCTCCTTCTTCCGGGTCGCCAGAGAGAGATAGGACTACGGTCCTAATTGCAGCAGAAGGGAGAAAAACTAAGGTAAATAAAACCACTGGAGTAATCAACATTGCACATAGGTCATTCAGCCACGTACATGGCCCAGTGTGAGGAAATGTAGGGGCATATTAGTAAGGAAGTGGCGGAGAGAGGCGTTAGCCTTCTTGGCTTAACGCCTCTCTCCGCCACTTCGGAAACGCGAGGCTGCACCATATTATAAAGGATATGGTGCAGCCTCACGTTTTCCCCTGCGATGGCGCTAAGTTTTTATAACTTAGCGCCAACGCAGGCACCCTTGCACCAGAGTGCAAGGGTGTGTGAAGCAGGGAGTTTTGTTTATGGACAGGAAGGTGTCCTTTCCTGCACTTACAAAAACCTAAAATGCCAGTTTGTAACTTATGTGTGTACTGCGTCATGTAGCACACATGTAAGTTACAAAATGGCATTTTAAGAAAAGGTTTGTTTATGTACAGGAAGGGACACCTTCCTCTACATACACAAACCATGGCATTTTGCTCTTTCCAGGTGTACATGGAAAAAGCAAAAAAGAGGAGCAATAAAGCATTTCTCCTCTTTTCTCCATCTTAAGACCAGGATTTTTCTGGTCTTAAGTTCGTCACTGCCACCTATGATCGCCACCCTTGAAAATAGGTGGCAGCGTTAAAATCAATGGGTGTTGCGGTGGAACGCTCATCGCAACACCCACTGCACGCCCCTTTCACGCTAAATTTAGCGTGAAAGGGGCACTATTATCAAGGCAGCGGTAAGCTACTTAACGTGTGGCTTTGTTAAACCCTCTAGCTCATCCCTGGGTATCTGTGGCTCTGAGCAGCAAAGCTTACAAATGAAACAAGTGTAAAGCATTTAAACAGCTCTAAAACAGGTGAAGAACATACTGAGACATAAAGAAATGCGATACCAATTTATAAAAAGAGACAATTGTTATGTATTGTAGACACCACAACAAAAAAGATTCACCAGAGAGTTCTGCAGATATATATTATATAAGTCACAGTAAATATCCACTTTCTATTCAACGACGAACAAGCATTGGCAAATTCAACACATTTTACACGTAGAAACTGTTTGAGGAAAACTTTGGTAGCTGTATTGCAGTCAGTTAGCATTTCTTTGGCCAACCAACTCCAACAGGGAGCCAGTCAGTGGGACCAACAAGGTCCTCAGAAGCAGTTTTCTTTGTTAGGGAAGCAGTCTTTAGTTAGTTCCAGGAACATGTATCCCTTTTCTATACGTTCCAATGGAAGTGGTCTTGATGCAAGCAATACAGGATGCTGAAGATGCTCAGGGATATTGTAGCTGCTCCTTAGCCCACAGAGGGTATGAAGAAGTCCTGGCCACTAGGTCGACGTCAATCAAAGTCCTTTTGGTCCTGGTAGAAGTCCAGTCGCCTCTGGGCTACCAGTCGCCCAGCAGTGTGGTCACAGCCAAATAACTCATCTTCTGGGTGACAAAGCTGCACTCCAAACACTCTCCCGGGTCCAGCGGACTCGGGTGCAACTTGGAGCGTTGGGTCCTGGTGTCTCGTGCTGCACGTTGGTGGAGGTTTGCAGTGATAGAAAGATTCTGGGCTACCAACTCACCCTAGCAGGCTTCTTCAGCAGTTGAGGCCCTGTGCTGCGAACAGGGAGTTCAGCCAACTGGCCCATGAAGTCTCTTTCTTCGTCTGGGCACTGGATTCGACTTCTCCACAGGCTGGATGACACAGCAGGAACAGTTCCTTCTCCTTTGCTAACCACCAGGTTAAGCTGGCGCAGTCCACCTCAGTGCAGCCTGTTTTTGCCGGTTCCACAGTGCAGTTGGACAGTCCTTTGGTCCTTCTTCCAGTCCAGTCAAGGTCTGAGTTCCGTGTGCCAGGATGCCATTTTAATGCTCAGAAGGTGCCCTCAGGGTAGATGCAGTCAGTAACCAATAAGCTACTAGGTTCCCTCCCTCCTAATGACCACTTCCTGGGAAGTGTGGCAGCTGGCTATCGCACCATTCTGCCCACTGCCAACATGACAGAATCCCCTCTTTTCTACCAGAGCTCCCTAGCCCAAGCCAGAGGTGTGGCTAACTTGGGGACTACATGCCCCTGGAAAACCGGTTTGGCAACTAATTTCCCCTTTACTGTCCCTAGTGCCAGCCTGTCTACCTAAATAATGGAGCAGCCCCTCTCCCAAGTGTTACCGATTACTCCTTCAAAGGCAGGTTCTCCTTTGAAGCTCGTCTTTTGGGCTAAGACCCGTGTGGCTTCCTGCAGGAGGGAGGTAACATCACTCTCAAGTGCAGATTTCTATTGTCTTCTTTCCTGGGAGTCATTAGCACATCTCCCCAGGAAGGCAGAGAGCTGTCTTGGGACATTTGTCTTGTGCAATCGTTCAGGGCACAGGAGACTAAAGGCAACAAAGTGTCAACTTTGTAAAAGGTTCACCTTGCAACATGTTACATTAACATGGCTTGAGAATCAAGTTGGGCTTAATGTAAAAAGTTGTTTGAGACCTTTGAGTATCACCTTAGGTCACACCATTTAAGAGTTTAATCAAACAATCAATCAATCAATATTCTTGATTCGATTTTAAGAATAAAATCATAAAAGACAAACACAGTATAAAACAGAGCACAATGATCAGCATCGACACAAGTTAAAATTACGCTTGCTTTAAGACCCCAGAAATATAATATAAAAGAAAAAAACACACTGTAGGTGTATTCAAAAACTGTAAATGCAATAATGTAGGTCTAACTTGGGTAACATTAATGGGCTTTAAATGTGAGCATATGAATTTAAATTGCAAATGATTACATTTCGTACAGATTATGACAATGTGTAATGTGTCCTTAACTGAGACATTAGCGCAATCACACTAGGGCATCTTCAAATCCTTGAAACAGCCTTGATTAGGAGGCAATAATCAAGGAAATAAAGCCTAAAACATGTCAATAGACGTTGCTTGTGGGGAGACAAATTCCAGGTCAAATAGGGCTCCAGACTGCTCACAGTTTTCACCAGTATTGCATTACGCACTGAATGTTTATGTAGTGCTATGGCCCGGCGGTCTGCTGACATCTTGTCTCTGAACGGGTCAGTGATCCATCTGAAATTGAGTTTAGCTATGCTACTTGGGCTGGTATAGCGTTCAGATCTCCTAAAGATTTCATATTAGAGGCAATATAAGCCAGCCAGGGAATCAAGGAAGGCTTATCCATATTCAAGCAATCTTGCATGATTAATCTATTAAGACCTAGCTACTCCTTTGTGCAAATTGAAAGCCCGAGATTTGAAGGACAGAGTCGGAGCTGGCCAATAATATAGCCCGAGTCCACCTCTTCATGCTCGATTTCATAGGGTATGCTTTGTGGGACCCCTAACAGCCCCCTTAGGAATTTGTTCTCTGCTATTTGAATTGGAGTGCCAGGCCCATAATTCCAAATTCCACATCCATGGCTGGCTATTGGGATGCACTTGGCCTTGAAAATTTCCAAGGCTGATTTTATGTGGGTGTGCCCAAGAGGACGAGATAAATCACCTATACTAAACATAGCTCTATTAAAAGCCATCACGTTATGGGCTATAAGTGAATGACAATTAAGGCCAGAGTCTAATTGAACCCCTAAATAATTAAACTTGCCAACCTGAGTAATATGGTGACCTTCTACTATAAATTTCATGGTTTTTGTTTTATGTGGGCCAAACTTCATCACGTGGTTTAGAAAAATTAGGTGAAAGGTCAAGGTTGTTCATAAAATCGATAAAAGATTAAGAAGTATTTGTAGTCCCTTGGCCATCCGAGCAATTAAAACAGTATCGTCTGCATAAAGCAGAGCCGAAATTGAGCGGCCACCCACTTTGGGGACATTCAGACGAGGGTCAGTCAATGCTGATTTTAATTAGTTGATATACAAAAAAAGGTGAAAAAGGTGCTAAAATACAGCCCTGGTGGATCCCACGCTTCAATTTAAAGTGCTGTGTGCATTCACCATTAGGACCATATCTAACACAAGCTGAGAGGTCCTTGTTCAAGTCATGCAGAAAATAGATTAATGAGGGCTCTACTACCATCTGAGCTATAATGGACTATAGTTTAGAAGGATTGACTCTGTCGAAAGCAGAGCTGAGGTCCATGAAAGCCAGATGAATTGTCCCCCTTCTTGACCTTAGTGTACTCGCAAATCATTAGGTAAAGGCTCAAATTTTGCCCTGCCCTAAACCCATATTGAAGGTGATACAAAATACCTTGCTCCTCAGCCCAAGTTGAGAGGCGGTCCAACAGAACCCGACCGATAATTTTCACCTCTGAGTCAATCAGGCATATGGGCCTGAAACAAATAGTGTCTGACCTATTGCCCTTTTTAGGTCTCGCCTAGCATAGCAGCGCATGCGCTGCTCGCTCGGTGAGACCTATAATGAGAGAGGGGATTTCATAAGCGGACTTGAAGCCCCGCCCATACTTTTCATTGGGTTGTCTCAGCGTTTATGCCAAACGCTGGCTTCCCATTGAAAAGGATGTTTTTTGGCCACTGCCCTTTCTCCCTTTTGGACGGCCCATCCGTACTGGGTCATCTGTTTCACGGCTGTCGTGAAGCACTTTCTTATCTTTAGGGCGACCATCTGTTTCTAATTAGCATGGCCTTAGCACGGCCATGCTAATTAGAAACAGATGCCCCCCCCAAAGATAAAAAAGTCTGCAGGCTCTACCCTGCACACTGAGGCCCGTGCGAGCAAGCGAGCCCGCACGGCTCTCTTTGTGTAATGGCGACAGCTTGTTTAATTATTTTGCTGAGTGCTTGTTCATTTCAGCAGCCTGCCGCCTGAGGTGGCATAATGTCGGGCGTGCTTTTCTTGTTAGGGTTGGGTAAACGAGTTGCAGGGGTTGTGCCATCATTTTTGAGAGAGAGATGGTGAAAGGCGAATAACTACACCCAGAGGAGTTTGTCAGTCACTCCGAAGTTAAGGAGAAAGGAGTTTGGATTTGAAGTTTTAGTAATTTGCTATTACTGCAGCAAGAACGTATACGGAACCTGTTTTGAGGCCGTGAGCCTTGTCAAGTGTATTTCAAGTGTGGAATTTCTGCCTACGGGTGTCCTGTTCAGGCATGGTATGCGTTTAACTTCTGTGTAGCATTACTCATTAGGGGCTATTGTGCATGTTGTGTTAGCTGACGAAGTCGCCCACTGTACTTGTAAACAGTCTGACCTTTTTGGATACAGTAAGAGCGGGCGAGATTATTATAATGATGCTTGTGCAGGACACCTAGCGTGAATGAAACTTGCTAAATTGAAAGCAGTTGAGCAAATTAAGCTACGTCTGTTGCGGGTTGTGAGTGCTACACCTAAACGCTATAATTTATTAGCAGAGACAGGTATTCTGATAAAATTTCTTACAGTGCCTGACTCGATTTGTCGAGGATTGTGTCCAACTTCTAAATGTTAGTTTCAGCTGATCTATAAGTTAATGGTGGTTTAAAGGGACAGGGTGAAGGGTCTCCGTTGATTTGGGGGAATAAAGTGAAGGGCAAAAACATGCGTTTTGAGAACATAAGTTGAGAGTAGAAAGGTCCGAATTGAGGACTGAACCATGGGGCATATTTACAAGCCAGGCGATAAAATTATCGCCGCTTTAGCGGCAGAAAACTGCCGCTAAAACGGCGATAATGGGCTTGATAATATGCTCTATGGAATTCCAATTGAAGCCCATGTTAGATGTCCTTCACATCTAACATGGGTTTCAATTGGAATTCCATAGAGCATATTATCAAGCCCATTATCGCCGTTTTAGCTGCAGTTTTCTGCCGCTAAAGCGGCGATAATTTTATCGCCTGGCTTGTAAATATGCCCCCATGTTTGTTGGTGATGCAGAAACACCAGCGTTGCCCTTTACGGACAGCTGTGTGGTGATTATTATTTTTTTAAATACACCTGCTGATTTTAAGGATTTGGACTTCTTGGTTTGAGAGTGCACTTTTATTGTGGCCCAGAGTCGTTAAAGTGTAGAACGTTACTTTGAGGGACGAACATAGGGGCATATCAACAAGGGCTTTATCTCTGCTTTTTTGGCTTTAAAAGCCAAAAAAGCAGAGATACAACTAGCACCCTATCAACAACAGGGTGCTAACACGCAAATTTGCATGTTAGCACCCTTTTACTCTACGCTTCCCCTTGCATCTCTAATGAGATGCAAAGGGGGCGTTCCAGAGTAAAATAATAGGAGAAATGACGCTAAGCGACATTTCTCCTATTATCAAGAATGTCGCTAACCCTGTTAGAGACAAAAAAAGCAGCGCTAACCGCGGTTAACGCTGCTTTTTTACGTCTGCTAATTTTCAGACTTAGCCATGATATCCTATGGAAGGAGGATATCATGGCTAAGTTTGCCTGTCCCTATCAACAAGGTAACGTGTGATTATCGCTGGGTTTCCAGCGATAATCTCACGTTAGCCTGTTAGCGTGTAGATTTTTATCGCTATTGAGATAAGCGTTGCTAATAGCACGCTATCTCAGCAATAAAAATTCACGCTAGCCGGCGATAATTATCCTCACGCTAAGAGCGCTGAGCGATAATTATCGCCGGTTGTTGTTGATATGCCCCATATTTTTTTTGTCCAGTGTCAAGTTTTTTTAAGGACGGTGATACGGTGTACTTGCTAGATAAAGAGTAGAAATTAGGCTCTGAATCCCGCAAATTGATTTTATCAGACGGAAATGCGGTTTTCTTGAATTCCAGGAATGCTTCTTGCCCAAAAGTGCAGAGCAGATCGTTTGGTCTGTAGTGCACCTTCCAGAATGGGTCGCGTCTGTATCGGGGATTCATTGTCGGAGTTGAAGCAAGCCCTAATACGGGCAGAGCACAAAGGCTTATGAGTTTGGATCACTAATAATGTGTGGCGTGTGGAGGGCGCCGTCCGGTCTCCCCCTGGAGGAGATTAAATAAAGAAAGCTCCCCTTTCGCACCCATTCCTTTAACCAGCATATGGGAAACTTAGGGGCATATCAACAAGGACTTTATCTCTGCTTTTTTGGCTTTAAAATATTTAGTTATGATTACTGTGTGTATGTTTATTGTAATAACTCTCGGAGGGGACGAGAATACGAAAAAAACGCAGCCTTTTGGGAAGAGACATAGGGGCATATTAACAACCCAGGCGATACAATTATCGCCGCTTTAGCGGCAGAAAACTGCCGCTAAAACGGCGATAATGGGCTTGATAATATGCTCTATGGAATTCCAATTGAAACCCATGTTAAATGTGAAGGACGTCTAACATGGGTTTCAATTGGAATTCCATAGAGCATATTATCAAGCCCATTATCGCCGTTTTAGCGGCAGTTTTCTGCCGCTAAAGCGGCGATAATTATATCGCCTGGCTTGTTAATATGCCCCATAGAGTGCTGTATACATGCACAGTGTTTATTGTTCTCTCACAGCTGTGTCGTGTGAAGCTGCTGCGTGTGAGGGATTGCAGAGCTCATCTGTCAGACCCCGAATAGGGGGAGGGGCGCAGGTGGGAGGCATAATTTACGAAGAGGGCTAGCACCTTTTGAGGCCCTGGAGAGCGAAGTCTCGGTTTCCCAAGTTGAGCAAGTTGTGTGATTTGGACCAAACAGATTTAAAGCTCTGCACACCAGTTGTCGTGGTAAAACGGGATGCGCTTGGAAACGAGGTACATCAGTAACATTTACGCATGCTAAAATACCGTCTCGGTCACATCAGTTGTTTTATTACATTCTTTGGTCCATAACATGACTGCACTGAGTTGGACTCAGGGTGATTTACACCTGTTATTTACAGCGGCTCAAAACTGCAAACATCGACACTGCCAGTGGTCCGCACAGCCGGCTCTGGTCGCGGCGTCCTTATTGGCTCTTTAAATCATGGACCAAGTGCCAGCTTCTCACAGTACCCCGGCGGCAGCTTCTAAATCTGCTAGGAGTATTAGCTTCTTATGGTGCCACCACTGCAAGCCAATTGATGCTCATTCATGCTATCACTGTGCCCATCAGGGCCAGGCCTCTCAGTGCCCACCAGTGTGTCCTTCTCGCATTACCTCCCTGGTGGGTCCTCACACTTCTCAGCGACGATGGGCACATGCTGATGAGCTTTGCGGGGGTCAAAAGGGGGTAAAAGACATTGTCATTTACAACGCCATTACTTGATTAATGCTTCACGAAGGGAAAAAAAAAACAATAACATTGTCAATGCTAATAGCTCAAAACAATGTCATTGCGAGACCTATTGCATTGTAAATGCTTGTTGAAAATTGGAACTATAACTGATTGACACTAAGTCAGTGGGAGGGGGTCATTAACAGCTGAATTTATATGCAAGGTTATTAAAGGACCCCATAGATCGATGTGGAATTTAATGAGCTCCACCTGCACTCCATCAGGCCCAGGGGCTTTGTTGGAGGAGAGGCAAGAGATGGCTGCGATGACCTCGTCCAAGTAAAAAACAATTGTGTGACTGTCCCTATTACCCTTCGGTTAACTGTCCTCTTCCTCATGATAATAGATGCCCTTAAAATGTTGGACCCATGCTTGTGGTGTGATAGTGGATGCCCGATTGGGGAGTTGATAGCCATGAAAGAGGGAACAAATTACCACTCTCCAGAAGGCAGCACTGTCACGCTGTAGACTAGCAGTCAAAAGATTATCACAGGCCTCCTCTTTCAACTGAATCTTACGCTCTTTGCAGGTCGCGCTATAGATTGCCCTGGCTCTTTTAACCTTCTCCTGACACCAAAGTGTTTCGTGCAGGAGATTTCACAAAGCATTGTGGGGCATATTAACAAGCCAGGCGATAAAATTATCGCCGCTTTAGCGGCAGAAAACTGCCGCTAAAACGGCGATAATGGGCTTGATAATACGCTCTATGGAATTCCAATTGAAGCTCAGGTTAGATGTCCTTCACATCTAACATGGGCTTCAATTGGAATTCCATAGAGCATATTATCAAGCCCATTATCGCCGCTTTAGCGGCAGTTTTCTGCCGCTAAGGCTGCGATAATTTTATCGCCTGGCTTGTTAATATGCCCCTGTGTGCTTTAGAGCACTTTTTGTCGAACCATCTAACTACTTGGGTCATATGAGGTGCACCTGCTTTACAAAGCGCAGATTTAATAAACTTACAGATATTTGTAAAAGACAGCATATTACTTTGCGCCGGCACCTCCTATGAAAGACCTAAATGAAAATCGGCTCGGAACAAGGAGACGATGGGGCATATCAACAAGGGCTTTATCTCTGCTTTTTTGGCTTTAAAAGCCAAAAAAGGAGAGATAAAACTAGCGCCCTATCAACAACAGGGTGCTAACATGCAAATTTGCATGTTAGCACCCTTTTACTCTACGCTTCCCCTTGCATCTCTAATGAGATGCAAAGGGGGCGTTCCAGAGTAAAATAATAGGAGAAATGTCGCTAAGCGACATTTCTCCTATTATCAAGAATGTCGCTAACCCTGATAGAGACAAAAAAAGCAGCGCTAACCGCGATTAACGCTGCTTTTTTATGTCTGGTATTTTTCAGACTTAGACATGAAATCCTATGGAAGGAGGATATCATGGCTAAGTTTGCCTGTCTCTATCAACAAGGTAACGTGAGATTATCGCTGGGTTTCCAGCGATAATCTCACGTTAGCCTGTTAGCGTGAGGACTTTTATCGCTATTGAGATAAGCGTTGCTAATAGCACGCTATCTCAGCGATAAAAATTCACGCTAGCCGGGGATAATTATCCGAGCGCTAAGTGGGCTTAGAGATAATTATCGCCGGTTGTTGTTGATATGCCCCCAAGTTATGGAAAACATCTGAGGGGACAATAAAGGCCCACTGCATCCGAGTTCCAAAGGCGTTAAGGGCTGTTAAAATCTTGTGTTCCAAATTACAAAAAGTTCCGCAAAATAGCGTTCAACTTTATCTGGCCCTGGGGCAGTAGAATTATCAGCATTATTTTCACATGCACGCTTCGTTGATGCCTCCCTGGGGTCAGTTGCAGTCTTCCTGGTGAGTTTGTTAAGAGGTAATTGCCATATGTTATTGGTTTACACCCAGCTCCCAGTCTTTGGGTATCATCAGTTCGCTTATTGGAAGTAGATTTTCTGTTTTTAAGCCGTACCTCAGTGATTAAGGAGTTAGAAGGTGAAAGTTGTCGAGAGGGAGGAGGGATGAGGGATGAGGGAGGGATCAGATGGACATCATTTACCAGCCCACTCACCTTCTGCGTCTCTGGCTGTAACAACAGCTTGATGATTAGCAGCAAGCTTTACCTCAACACAGGAGATTTAATCTGATAACACTCCCACTGCCTGGTTTAAGAAGGACAGTATAGTGTTACTGGGTCTTGGTCTTTTCTCAGTCCCATTAATGGATTCCGCTTTCCTCTTCCCCATTGTGTGTGAAGCGCAAATTCAGACAGTACTAACCAAGATTAACTAACCAGCAGCATGGCAACAGCCTTCAGAGGCTTCCGGTTGAATCCACTCAAAAGGCCACAAGATGTTAATAAACCAGCACTCACCGCCTCTAAAATTAATCACTTATGAAGATGTAAGAGAGGTGGACAAGCCCAGCCTCCTCCAGGCAATGCTGGGCTTAGGACGGGCCCACCCTTGGCCCAGGCTCTGCCCGAGTGCAGCCCACGACCATCCCACGCTGCGGGGCCCACTACGGCGATTTATGTGCCTCTGGGCGCTGCAGTGACGCGGTGTGTGACCGGGGAGTCTGGGAGATAGAGTCCTCTCTCCACGAAGGATCCGGTATGTGGGCTTCCAGTGGAGCGGGGCCCGTGACGTTGATTTAAGCTCCTTCACGCGCTGCAGTGATGCAGCGTCTGACCGGGGAGTCTGGGAGATAGAGTCCTCTCTCCCCAAAATGCAACACATATTAATAGACTTGAGTCCCTTGCTCCCTGTGCCACAGGGCACAAGAAACGTCGCTGACAAGGCCTAAGTCCTCTGACACCAGTCAAGAGTCGCTTGTGTAGCCAGTTGGAGGAGACCTGGCAGATCAGACTGGATTTTTCCTATTGGAGTGGGACGAACACTGATTTCCATATGAAAGATAGGTCTCTGTCTGATATGTTTTCTAGATTTCGTTCCACAACTCAGCCCAGAAATGAGGTTTCTAGACCTGGCATCAAGGACTTTGTTAATGTGGCAAACTGAGACAGAACACCTGGTAGATGGCAACCACCTTACATCCTGCTAAGCATTATTTGAGTGAGATACATTCTAGGTAACTATCAATCCTGCGAAATTTCACAGGGATAGTTAGTGGAGCCCAAACCCTCCTATGTCATGGAAGGGCACACTCAAGAACATTAGGAAACTAGAACTATAGTTTCAGGATTTATTTAAAATCAAAATTCTATCCTAGTGCTTCCAAAATGAATAGGTACTATTATAAAAACCAGCAAAATATTGGCATAGATACATATCAGGAGAGTGGATAATAAAATATACTGTAACACTGTGACAATATTATAAAGCTTCTTCATATCAATATCTCTAGCCCCACATTCTTATTGGCTAAGTTAAACTCATCACCAAAAGTGGCATACTTCAACTTTTAGGGGTGGTTTGAACTTCTATACCTCTTCTGAAAAATAGAACCAATGTTCTTGAAGGAATATGCATCTGCTATTCTGCTATTCACATACCATTCACATACTTACATTCTGTGAAACCTCGCCGATTGTTTAAAAACTATACATTTCGTGGGAAGATATCAATTTCTATGAAACATTGTTCATTAAGTAAAAACAATAACTGGAAATGAAAATTCATTCCATATAAAAAGAATGAATATTATGAAGCAGTCTTAAATAAATACATTCCTATTTGAAACCCACACCTAAAATATATATGGTTGTTTGGGCACCATTTCATTTTTGAGCCAGACACCATGCTAAGCAAGCAGGTGTGGAAAATTATTTAGTTTTGAAAGGAGTTGAACTAACATGGATAGGTGAAAAAAGTTTGAAATGGAATCAGTTGCTCCATCTACTTCCCACTGTTAGTAATTGTGACCATCCCAACTTTATAGTTACCCACTGTGGAGACAATGATATAGGACACTTAACAGGAGTGTGATCGGACATTGAGATGAAGGAGACATATTCCATCTCAAGTCTATGTTTCTGAACACACAGTTTGAGTTCACAAATATTTACCAGTGACAAAAGTGAAAGTGGTCTACTGTAAATGCTTCTAAGTTTGAAAAGACACAAAGCCATGTGATTAAGGCAGTGTCAGCATTCCTTCACAATCATAAAATGTCTTCTATTTTTCATTTAAATATAAAATATGTCAATGCAGCACTGTATCATCCTGATGGTGTTCTTTTTTTCTATGACATTTTTTTATTGAAGTTTTCATTGATGGTACAGCATGAGCAAATAATAGTCCACACGTGCAAGTAGTTCCCATCATTTTCATGTCCAAAACAATAACAGTATACAACACCAAAACCCGCCTCCTCCACCCTCTTCCCCAAATTCCGACAGAGGCCCACACTGCTGTCATGGTGAAAGAGCACATCAAACAAGAAACAAAAATTATATCAGGGATGAACACAGTGACTGTCCGCCAGTCCCATCTCTATCTGTCTCCTCTCCCTCTAGTGATCCCTCCAAGGCATGATATGATATCCATTTACCCCAGACTTTATGGAATTTTTTGGGGAAGCCCCTGCTGATATATGTGGCTTTTCCAAGCACCAAGTACATATCCATTCCTCTCTTCCACGCTGGTAATTTGGGGCATTCTCCAGTTCACCAGTGGCAAACAACATCCTTCTTTGATGGTGTTCATTTTTCAAACAATAGAAACCATATTTTCATTTAAAACCTAAAAATCTGGCTTGATAAACAGATATAAAAAAGTTCATTAAAAAAAACACAAAAGGTTTTTTAAGAGCCACCGTATATATGTTAAATATATTTTGTCATATCAAACTTTTTTTCGATATCAATAGGTACCGTAGTACTTCCTAGATACTTTTCGTAAAAGTACCCCAGTACATAGTAAACTTAAAAAAAAGTAAATAAATAAAAATACTTTCCCCTAACTCTACAGACTTAGCTGAACTGCCTTATATCTTCCAACACTGTACAAAGAGAGGAGTAAGCTATAGTTCACTTAAAAACACAGAACAAAGACTTAGGTGCCGATTACGATCCGGCAAAAAAATTCCCCGTACGACTCGTATCCGGTCTTTTTACCGTACGAATCGTACAAGTGCCGTACAAACTGCCAATTACGATTCGCATGGTAAAAAGTCCATACGAATCGCATTGGGAATTATTCTCCACACGTCCTCGGGTCGGAAAATGTGTCCGACACGTCCTCGGACGATTTACCGTACAAATGTGAAAAGTGAAGTCCGACCGCGGAATCACGATCCATCCCGTGCGTCCGATGTTACAACCGTATGGAAAAAACACCGTCCACACCGAACTCCCATAGCAACCATGGAGACATGTGCCCGCATACGCGCCGACCCCCCCCCCCAGCCCCCGTATGTACGTGCTGACCCCCCCCAGCCCCCGTATGTACGTGCCGTACCCCCCCCAGCCCCCGTACATACGCGCCGACCCCCCCCAGCCCCCGTACGTACGCGCCGACCCCCCCCAGCCCCGTATGTACGCGCCGACCCCCACCCCCAGCCCGCGTATGTATGCGCCGTACCCCCCCAGCCCCCGTACGTACGAGTCGTACCCCCCGTGTATGTACACCCCCGTGTATGTACACCCTTGTACGTGTCGAACCCCCCGTGTATGTACACCCTTGTACGTGTCGAACCCCCGTGTATGTACACCCTTGTACGTGTCGAACCCCCCCGTGTATGTACACCCTTGTACGTGTCGAACCCCCCGTGTATGTACACCTGTGTACGTTCGAGTCGGACCCCCCCCCGTGTATGTACACCCTTGTACGTGTCAAACCCCCCCTGTATGTACACCCGTGTACGTTCGAGTCGTACCCCCACCCGTGTATGTACACGGGTGGGGGTACGACTCGAACGTACACGGGTGTACATACACGGGGGGGTTCGACACGTACAAGGGTGTACATACATGGGGGGTTCGACACGTACAAGGGTGTACATACATGGGGGGGTTCGACACGTACAAGGGTGTACATACATGGGGGGTTCGACACATTCAAGGGTGTACATACACGGGGGGGTTCGACACGTACAAGGGTGTACATACACGGGTGGGGGTACGACTCGAACGTACGGGGGCTGGGGGGTACGACTCGAACGTACGCGGGCTGGGGGGGGTATGGCGCGTACATACGGGGGCTGGGGGGGTCGGCGCGTACGTACGGGGGCTGGGGGGGGTACGGTGCGTATCGGGCCACCTACTCTGGTCGTCTCGCGCCGTACTTCGCTTTTCCGCACTGTTTGGGTGCCGTGAAAATATTGCCGTCCGGACTGCTGTCGGTTCGAATCGTACTTCCTGGGTCGTGAAACGCTGCCTGAAAGCGTCCCGACGTCACGTCGCAGCATTCCCGGATCACATTCGTATGTATATTTTCGTCGGTCGGTGTTTTTTACGATTCGTACGGAAATGGTGTTTCCATGCGATTCGTAATTCCATGTTTGTAAAGTTTTACGACCGGGTACGAGTCGGACGGAGAAAACGCTACGACCGACGGTTCGTACCCGGTTTTGACCGGATCGTAATCGGCACCAAAGTGTGGTCTAAACATTATATATATATCCAAACAACCACTACTCCACAAGGAACAGAGCACACACACGAGGGCTGCTGGATTAAGGCTTTTTTATTTCATAGGGCCTCCTCCGACCCAGAGATTGGAGAGACACGTTTGGGCTGACACAGCAGCCTTTCTCAATCTGGTGAGCGCCATTTTCATTAAAACATTTATACCATTTCCCACTCATAAACATAGAAAACATTCATAGACATAGAAAGAATTCCATTGTCATACGTTGTGAAGTCACAAGCTATGTATAAAAACAAGGAAATACATTTACGTACAATACAACAGGTATGGCTAGTGGATATTACTGCAACTGAAATCATAAAAACGCATAGTGCATTGAAATGTACCCATTAAATGCATAATGCAACATCAAATCACTGCACTGTTCGTGCCAAGTTGAATTTTAACAAAAAGAAACACTTAACATCTTGGAACAATAGAGCATTAAGCTAACAAACAAACTGTAATGCTGAAAACACATAGGGGCTGATTCCGATCTCGGTCGGAAGGGCACCGAATTGGCTTCGGCTGTAGCAGATCCGATTCCGATGCTTCTTTTCTGACTGATCCATACACGGGTCCAGACGACAAAGTACGATGCAAAGATGCGCGAATTCTCCGACCGACTCGTTCCCTACTCCGACACAATCTGTCCGACTCGGTCGACGCAAACCGACGCGCGCAATGGAGACGATTCTCGACCAAACTAGTACGATGCTCGAATCGGACAGCTCGACCGAGTCATAGCGTACGGCTCACAAAAGCTCCCGGAGTCGGACTTCGGGGGTCCGCGTCGGACCCTCCGACACCCGCAGCCGTACGACTCGCACACAGGGGGAGACACATGGGTCTCCCCCACACAGGCATGTACGGCACAGATGGCACCAACGCGTACCCACTGTAGGGGCCGCACTTGTTCGAGATGTACCCATTCAGTCAATGGGAGCGCATGTACGCGTCGTACAACTGGCTCCCATTGACTTCTATGGGAGTCCGACTGAACCGAGTCCGATAGCATACGTGCGCATCGTACTCGCTCGGTCGGACTGTAGGGGTCCGGCTCGGTCGGAAAACACTCCGGATCCGACTCGGTCGGAGTGCTTTCCGACCCGGATCGGAATCGGCACCATAGTGTGTGCTTTAGAACTCTAACGGCGACCTCAAAGTTGCGTCTTGAAACACACGGGGACTACTAGTCCCATAATGCCCCATCGGAATAACATGCAAATCACTGCAAGGCACCCGAAGTCCGTAGGCCCAAATAGTTCATGTAACATCCAATCCAAGGTTCAAAAGAGTCCCAGTTCATGCGAAGGTAAGAGCGCTCAATGGATGCACAGCTTGTCCACTGAACTCCGGACACAGGCTCCATTTAATAACTGTGTGAGATGAACCAGTAGTTTAAAACCAAGCCAAATGAGAGTTGATATCCAGGGGTCTCCACTAATGACGCAGCATAAAGTTTGTAAAAATAAACATGAACAAATGCGTAGGGTCGGAGGAGATCATAATGTAAAAATTGATAAGCCAAACAGTCCTCACCGTTCCTGCCATAGCTCTCATGGTGCCCAGTCACCAGAAGTTCGTCGGTCTGCTGAGTAAGGCATATCGAGACAGGGGAAAGCAAAGACCCTGCGCTGAAAGTCGGCAGACCTCCTCGCATCAAGATCACCGGCTCCCACATAGCTTTCGTCCTCTAATCCTCTATATATACCTTGCGCACTCCAACCACAGCTCATATTTCCTTTGACAAGAACTGGAGCACAGACCATCAAATAAGTGCTTGCAATTTTCTTTATTCAATGACAGCCATTACGCGTTTCAGCCCCGAAGGACCTAGATCACATGACACACTCCACAGCTTCATTTAGCCTTTTCTACCCATTTCTTAAAGTGACAAGTGCATTTAACTTATAGTCATAGATATCGAAAATAGACTTAATGTTTCCATATATCATGGCGTGTCGATGTATCCAGGTTAAAAACAATTCAGCAATATAGATTCATGTTTAAATACACAAAAATACATTAAGTACCATGGTTCAATCATTGCATAAATGCACAACGTTTTTTTTGGAACTCAATTTTCGCTGAAGCATGCTATGCATCTTTGTAACCCTGGGTACATATTTATGTTCATCTTTTGTTGTCCGGTATAATACATGTGTTAAAGGTATGATGTATCATTTGGAACATCTAAGGTATTTATCATTTTGATGTCAAAATTTATCATTTTTGTTTAATTAAACCATTTAAATAAGGAATACGATCAGTTATTCATATTGCTGAAGTCCATATTGTAAACATCTCGGCTGATAAAGTACTAGTGCCAAAAAACGTAGAAGTGCGTGCGCATTTACCCTAAAGTGAAAAGACTAGGGTGATGGCTTAAAAACTGTAAATATTGCTGGGAGGAGAGCGGGTAATATCAGTTAATACTGTAAATGATGGCGAACGTAGATACATTGCCTCTGTCACCTGCTGAAGTCCCTGATAATTCAACCTAAATAGGCTGGGTATTGTCACATTGATTTATATGTGGTAATATGGGCTTCACTATAAATGAGACTATTGATTAGATACTGGTGTACAAATCTTCTGTGATGTTTAATCCACCCGGTTTTTTGGAATCTAGGTCTAGGATATAGCGAGTTTCTAATCAGTGTAAAATCCTTTCCCGATTCCCTCCTCTTTTGTCGGGTGGCAGAGTATCAATTAAATAATATTTGAGATCCCTTGGATTTGATTTGTGGCTACCTCTAAAGTGTTGTGCCACAGGATATATAAAAACAATACCCTTTCAAGGATAGAGTACTACATAAATTATGCAAAAAAGAAGCAGAGAATTCTGGGAATTTCCCACGTTTAGTTGGAGAGCAGCTCCTGTATAGAGCACCCTAGAACACCAGTGACACCCTGGATTTGCTCACCTCAAACATCTGCATTTCTATCAAAGTTTTTAAGTATTGGATTAGCACATTGTCATCCACCCTGAGTTAGCAAGGGACAAAATATTTTGCAATTTCTACAACAAAGTGTTAAAGCATAGAGTTAGCACAGTGCATCCATGCCAAACTCTAAAATGACAGAAGACGTTTACCACTGCAGGCACAGTATTACAGCTTTGGACTGGTCAAATCCATCCAAGCCAACCTGGAATGAATAAAAGCAACCCCTTGCATGTGTTTCGCTATCATTATTGCTCGTCAGAGAGGTTTAGCTTTGTGTAGACACAACGGAGCACCCAGTATAAGTCGAAGCAATACCCTTTCAGGCGTAGAGTGCTGCATACATTATTCAACTCTCTGGGTCACACTCATTACCTCTGCCGCTTGTTACGGAGACTTGTGGTTCGGCCTGTGAATCTCATGACATTCAACAAATCCTCAGTGCCGTGTCACACACCAATAATCCACGAGTCTAGGAAAACTTCAAAGAAAGGTCTTTGTAGTGCACAAGACCCTTCCCTTCCTGGTGCTGGCTCCAGACACTCTACAGGGAGTGGAGCCATCTCTGTGTGGGGACAGGCACAGCCCTATTAAGGTGCAAGTGTCAGCTCCACCCACCACTCTAGCTCTGGAAGCCTCATCAACCTGGTGATGGGCCATCAGGATATGGAGGGCATACTTCAGCTCCCTTTGTGTATGACTGTCTAGACTGAATTCACAAAGCCCAACTGTCATCCAACCCAGAGATTAATTCTAGGGGAAGGCAGAGGCACAGAATGGTTAACTAAGAAAATGTCAACTTTCTCAAAGTGCCATTTTCAGACCTGCAATCTACAAAAACCACGTTCCCTAAAGGATATGTTTTAAAATTGTGAGTTCAGAGACACCAAACTCCATTTTTCTATCTACTCCCAAGTGGAAGATACACTAATATGATGTTACTAGGCAGCTCTAATGCTAACCTATGGAAGAGATAGACATTGCTATAGTGAAAACCGAATTTAGCAGTTTTTCACAGCCAGGACAAGTAACACTCATAAGGACATGTCCTACCTCTTTAATACCCTGAACCCTGCCCATGGGGCTACCTAGGGACTACCTTAGGGGTGCCTTGCATGTAATGAAAGGGTAGGTTTGGGCCTGGCAATTGGGTGCAGTTGCCAGGTCGAAATGGCAGTTTTAAACAGAATACACAGGCGCTGCAGTAGCACAGAAACAGGGTTGCAAGGTTACTCATTTGGGTGGCACAATCAGTGCTGCAGGCCCACTAGTAGCATTCAAGTTACTGGCCCTGGGCACACATGGTGCTCTGTACTAGGGACTTACTAGTAAATTAAATATGGCAATCATGGAGAAACCTATTACCATCAAGTTTTAGACACGGAGAACTTGCACTTTATCACTAGCCAGCAGTGGTAATGTGCACAGAGTCCTAAAGCCAGCCAGAAAAAAACAACATTCAGCATACAGTCAAAAACAGGAGGTCAGAAGCAAAAAGACAGAGGAAACCACGCCAAAAGATGGCAGGTCTAACAGTTCTGTCTTGAAGTTTTTTTAGAGGACCTGTGCACCAAGAGCAAAGGAACTTTAAAATATTTTGAGTACTTTTCTCGATTGAGACTTCTACAAGGATAGAGTTATTTTCTATCAAATGAAACACCCTATACCAATCAGTGCCCGTTAGAAATCGGGGTCTCTATTTGGAAGAGGTATGCATCTTTGTCCAAGTAAAGACCCTCTCTTCTAGTCAGGATAAGGGAGTTATACACTTTAGATAACCCCTGCTCACCCCCTTGGTAGCTTGACACGAGCAGACAGGCTTATCCCAAAGACAATGTGTAAAGTATTTGTACCAACAGACAGTAACACAGTGAAAACCCCACAAATGGACGTCACACCAGTTTAGAAAAATACTCTTTATCTAACCCAGACAAGACCAAAACACTAAAAATCCAACAGACACAATTCAAAATATGACTTTTAACAGGTTTCAAGCAATTCTGTCCATAAAAAACTACGCATGCTTGACTTTTACACACAGTACCTCAAATGCGTTAAAATTCCCAAGGTAAAACAGCCACAGAGAAGGGGTGCGTTGGAAAACACAGTGACTCGTCAGTTCCCAAGTCCATGGCGACGCGTTGCGACAGTTGTGTTGCATGCAGGAGAAGTGACGCGTCGAATCTGAACTGTAAGGGAAAGTGATGCTTCGATTCCGAGACAGTTCTAGTATGCGGATGATGCGTTGGAAAACTGGCCGCACAGGTGCGAGGAGTAGAAATTCAGGATGAGCTGGAGGTCGATGTGGTGGGGGCAAACGGGCTGCAACAATTTCTTCAGCCGCAGTCCCACGTTTCGTCGATTCTTTATGCCGCACAGCAGTGCATGCATCGGAGATGGTGTGGTGCTCTAGTACGTATGAGGTCGGTGCATAGAACTCGGCGTGTGGTGGATTTTTAAAGTCGCTTGTAGGCACTGCATCGATTCTTTGGCCGTACGACGGCATAGCATGGAAATGTATCCCACTCGGCGGTGCTGCATTGGAAAAATAGGCGCTGGGTGGGCGATGCATCGATTTTCATGTTCCTTTAGTTATTTTCAGATCTTTGCAGCAGGAACAACCTCAAAGGGCCCTGAACTTGAGTTTGCACCACAAGGCAGGCCAGAACTACCAGCAATAGAGTTCAAGGATGCTGCATGTGAAGTCTTTGTGTCCCTGAGACTTCAGAACAGAAGTCAAGCTCTGCATCAAGCCCTTGGAGATCTTCTCAAGCAGGATACCACAGCAGGACAAAAAGCATCAATCCTTTTCCTCTGTCCACAAACAGAGGCAGCAACGGCAGGCCAACACAACTAAGCAACAACACAGCAAATTGGCAGTACTCCTCCTGGCAGCTCTTCTGCTCTTCTTGGCAGGGTCCTCTTGTTTACAGAAGTGATCTAAAGTTCTGGGGCTTTAGGTCTAATATTTATACCCCATATTATTTTTGTAGTCCTTGTTGCAAAAGTGTCTGAGTTCAGTAAAAACCAGTTCTGTTCTCCCTGGTCCAGTTTCACTACAGGAGGGGAAGACAGCATTGTGCAGATGCTAGTGAAAAAGCTCCTACCATTACTCTAAATACAGAAAGGTCTATTCAGCCTGGGTATGAGTTACCCAGAAAAGGCAGGACACACCTCAACCCCCCCTTCTGACTGTCTAGAGGGAATGCACATACCCAGCTCCTGTCACTCCAAAACCAGACAGTAAATACACAAACAGTCAAAGACACACAGGATGGTTATACAGTAAAATGCCCACTTTCTACAAGTGGAAGTTTCAAACACACAATGTAAAAACTACCTAGACTAAAGGTTTTGCTATTGAATTCTTAGTTCAGAGAGCCTAATTTCCAAATCTCTAGATGTCCCCAATTGAAAGTTACCCTTGTAAAGTGTTACAGTGCAACTCCAATGTTAGCCTATGGGAGAGCTAGTCCTTACACTAGTGAAAAACGAAATCAAATCCAGCACACAGTAAAAAATGAAGGCGGTAGAGGCAAAAAGTCAGGGGAAACCATACCAACTATGCCAAGTCTAACAGTGCCTGATCATGCAAAGCATGGTATCCAAATGACATTGTCAACACACAACTTTGGTCTGTTTAACTTACATGACAGTTTTTTTATAGCAAGGTTTTTTTCCGTTAACAACATGCTCTTTTTCTAATTAATTTGTAGTAGCAATGACCTTTCTTTGTGTGCTAGCCAGGGGTTCAGCATTAGAGATTGCAGCAATTATGGCAGTGTCTTTCAAGGCATGGATGCACCTAAATGCAGCAGTGACATAGAATGATTCTTTTGCATGTAGCTCCACCAGAGACCTATTAATTCTTAACAGAGTGGTATAAACTCTGTTTTCAGTGAACTATGAATTATGCAAATATACATTTATCTTGTAGAATGGATTTTGATTTCCCCAGATGGTTATTGCATACTAGTAAATGCTGCTATGTATGTCACATTTGCAGCAAAACACATTTGCATTATTATAAATTTTGATTAATATGAACCTCTTTGAGTATCAATTAGGCACACCCGCATCCAGGTGTTCTTGAATGCCCACTTGGGCGGTATCTCCCAGCTCTCTTTCGCTCCTTTGCCATCCTCACAGGCTGAAGGGTCAGAATCTAGCATGTTGGATAGGACAGTCCAACCTAACCAAGCATTTATTGACTATGTTTATGAATTATCATGTAATTCTGACATGTTACCACTATATACAAAATGATTGCTTAGAAGGTGAATTTGTGAATCTCATTAAAAAACGACATTTAAAAACGTCAATTGAATTGCATTGATTTCCAAACTCGAGTGAGGGTGATAGCACTCAATATGTTGTAAGGGTACGACCGATCTAAGATCAAAATGCTCACGTTTACAAGCACGATGTGCTGCACTACTCGTATTGAGTCCTATCTTCATGTTCATTGTCAGTATGTGAAAGTATTAAGCGGCTCGCAGAGTGTCTGCTTCCTGACCCGTGAACAAGGAGACGGCTGTCTTCGAAACGCATTGGGAGCTTAAACATGTCACAACATGTTGCATTATCCTAATAAACTGTTGAATTTCAGTGGAAGCTCGTGGATTATAGGTGCGTGATGCAGCACTGAGGATTTGTGGTACATACACATATATGTATTCCATTCAAACCTGCTCTCCTTCAATCTTGAAAGCAGGCACCGGCAACACGGAAATTAGGAGAAGTGTTTATATAGGCAAAAACACTCATAGGACGACGCATTTCGGTGGACACAGCCACCTTGATCACATTACTCAAGCCTTAAATACCACTAGTGAATATCAAACAGGTAGTGGCCATAGAAAACATACTAATGCATGCATTCATAGAAAATGTGAATAACAAATTATAAAAACACTGATGTTTCATTGTAGAATTCAAACCATGAAACATGTAACAAATTGGTTCATTACTATTGCAACATAGAAATCAAACACACAAAATTAACCCCTCGAGTGCGTGCGTTGGCCAACGGCCGTCGCAAGCTCGGTAGTGCTGCGCACGTCCGTTGGCCGACGCGGCCCTGCCCGCGCAATTAATCACCCGCACCGCTGCGGAATTTACGGCACGGTTAACGGGTTAAACAAACGAATGCTGAACAAGGTAAAGCGACACAATATGGCACTCTACAAGACCCCTGGCTTGATTCGAAATGTAAACTGCAATGTTGCCTTGGTGTTATGGCAAAAGTAATCTGCCTGGATCGAACCTAAAGATTATTTTGTATACTTTTGGATGTGGTGTGGCTCCAGCTTCAGTATCAACATACAAGGAAGGGACGGGGACAATGCAGTTAATTACCAACCTATATCATAACGAATGTTGATGCAATCTAGATACTAATGCACTGCGCAAGGACAGCCAAAAGAGCAAACTCAACCCGAGTGTATATGTGTGTATATATATATATATATATATATATATATATATATATACATATATTATCTACTGGCGGTCGCCAGTAGATAGTTATAGTTACAACCTAGTTTCTATAGGAAATCTCAAAATTCTATTTTGAATAACTTTGCCGCCGGTTGACGAATCCTCGCGAAATTTTCAAAACTAATGGGGCGCTCCGTTCAGCTCCTACCCTGAAAGTCTCGGGGTGATTCGTCAAGTGGGCGCCGAGAAAAAGGAGGGGTCCCAAAACGCGTTTTCCCCATGTATTTTTCCGTAGGACCTTTAGTCGCAGCTACAGCCCGAACGGCTGAACAGAATTACGTGGAATTTGGCAGAGAGGTAGCCATAAGGTCAAGGAAGTGCCTTTTGCAGGTCTGGTGTAAATCTGTTCAGTATTTCCTGAGAAAGTAGCATTTAAAAGCATATCAATATCTATACGCGCGCACCGTGCGCGCATTGTGCGCGCACCCTGCCGTGCGCGAGCGCATTTCTGATTGGTTGTTAGATGTCGGTAAACATTCGAATCGGTCGAAACCAGGAAGTGTCGGCCGCCATTTTGTCTCTCGCATTCTGAGGGGGTGAAAAACAAAGGTGGAGAACGTGAAAAGGGGGCAGAGTGGACAGTTCCTGACCCCTAGCCTTGGTCAGGGGGTCACAGAAGGACCCCCAAGGGAGAAAAAAACATTTTTTTTATTGTGGGTATCCGACTAGGGAAATCTCCAGCTTAATAAGCAGCTTAATGCTAATTAACTTGCGGGGTCGGGGGAGATCCTCACTCATAGATTGATAAGCTCAGCAGTCCTTACCAATAAAGCGAACCAGACCCCCCTCGCCTACTGAGTGAAGCTATTGTAGGCATGGAGAAACACCATCCCTGCGTGTTAGAAGGTGGTTCTGACACTATGGGCCGCCCGGATTTTTCGCTTTTTGAGCACCTTATTGTTGAGCTTTTACTGTTGGGGAGCCTCATAAGTTGGGACTCACCCACAGTGAACTCAGGATGGAAGAGACATGCCAGGGAAAGTCAGTGTGTTTTACTGTGTTTTCACTTCCTTATTCCCCTATGGGAATGTGGAGCCAGGGGCTAGATTAACTTCAATTAGGCCTACAGATTCCAGACACGCACTTAAGTCCAATGTAGCAAATGTGAAAAGAAGTATTCTGCAGAGTCCAAAGTCATATTTGCACTGCTTTTGGGTCATCCAGAACTGTCATATTTCTCTGAGCCAGCCATGACCAGACCCAGGCTGAGGGCTGACCTCAGCTGGATGGATTGATAACCTTTCTTCCACAAGCGAGGGCCTCCTCTCCACAAAGACAAGATTGGTGGGGCTACAGGCCAATCCATCAACCGCTGTCGCTGGGTGCCAGGCACCAGGCTGCACCAAGGAGGGAAGGCAGCTTGGGGGGAAGGTGCTTTCGAGACATGTGGCAGAAACCCTGGACGACGCCATTTTGAACAAGCTCAGAGGCTGGACAAGAAGGAGGGAGCAGAGGCAGGGACGTGATGTGTCGCTGTTGGATAGGACCAACAGAGACTTCCTGCCAGCCCCTACTCAACTTTTAAAAAGTGCTTGCACAGGAAGAGAAGGTCTCTCTGGGGTGTGGTCTGCTAAGGGTGAAGGTGCTGGAGCTTGGCGCAATGGGCAGTTGGAAGGAGAGACCCCCTGACTGCCCCCAGGACCCTATCAGCACCAGGAGAAGAGCCCAGGACTGGTGCACAGAAGCAGGGGCCTCTGCGCAGGGTGAAGAGAGTCCCAGAAGGAGAGCCTGGCGAGAGGCTGGTGCAGGGAGCCAGTGAAGACAGCACCTCTTACTTTTATAAAGCAAAGTACAGACTGGACAATCAATTGTGCGCCTGCAAATGGCGATTACTAGCCCACACCACCTCCCTTGAGTAAGACTCAGACTGCTCTGCAACGCTACCCTCTGAGAGTCAGGCGCTACAATTGGGTGTTTGGTTCCCAGTGAAGGACAAATGTAGTCATGTTATTTGTGCAGGCCTCACAGATGCTGCCTCGTTTTCCAACACTGCGCAATCAGGAGACTTCCCCGCGCCGATTTTAAATCTCTCACAATGCCCACGCCTCTATTTACTTTTCCCAAGGCTTACTTAATCTGGGGGCTTGCGGGTCCAGCACGTCCATACTGCTTCCTCCAAGAATATATATATTCATTTGCGGCTTCACCAAAGTTACCGCACCACTCGACATGGGTGCAACCTTGCGTGCTGGCGAAGGCACGTATTAATTCCATAGTTGGGGTCTTGTCACGTCCATGAAGAAGGTGCACGCAAGCAGTATGAATTTTAAATATTTATTGTCAACACATTAAAAACACACACCGGACAGACGCGTTTCGGCACGTACGCCTTCCTCAATGTCCTTTGCCCATTGAGGAAGGCGTACGCGCTGAAATGCGTCTGTCCGGTGTGTTTTTTAAAAATATATATAACAATTTCATGGTCATGAAAATGACTAAACATTCTCAGATTTTAGTGGGAATTCATATATTTTTTGCAGGTGTTTATGATGGTGAGGTTGTCTGATGTCTCCCACAAAATGATGTTTAAATCACAATTGAGAGGTGTCATTGCTGATGTTGAAGGCAAAGCTGAAACATTTTATAAAGTGGTACCAATTGATTCCAGCAACGTAGACACTGTTGATGTTGAGGATGATGCTGGCACATTTTGCATGATAATACCAGTGGAGTCTGATGCTGTTGGAGGTCCATTTCTCACTTATCCTGTTCAAGTAATCTCTTCCAAAGTAAAATGCCATTGCTTCAAAAACATTGTTATTCAGTCAGGTATATGTCACTTCCATCCATGTTGGAATTCATGGTGGCATTATTTTTTTTACTAAGAAAAAAAGTTAAGTGGAGTTGAAATTCCACCAAACAGATTTGAAAACAATGAACTGAAGAAGGCAGGAATTAATCAAATAATTGTCTTAAAGACAGTCAATAGGCCAGACCCGAAGGCTTCAAAAACATGCACTTGATTAATAGAAGATGCCATGCAATAATTCAGTAAAATGTGTTAGGAACTGAGTCTGCAGATGTTGTTGAATTTCAGATGCAGAACTTTTTGTTTGCAGGGAAGATATTTCTACCACATATGTTAAAGACAGCTCTTTCTGTGTCAGGATCCCAACAAACTTGTTTAATTTATCAAATTGTATGTTTTGTGAGGCAAAGGGTCATCACTGATTTGCATATACCTCTGTCTGAACTGGGGTGGGAAGGTGAGCTAAAGAACGATGATAGATTCAACCCAGATCTGTGACTGGGGGTGAGTGTCTGAAAAGTTTCAGCGCTTCGTCCATCATCTCCTTGTGTTTGCTTGTTCACTAGGGAAGACCTGGCTTGGCAATTCGGGCTGGACTGTTCCCATGAGGCACAGGGTCAAGACTGATTTGTATATAGCTAGGTATGAACTGAGTGGCAAAGTGAGCAAAAGAACGATGATGGATTCAACCCAGATCTGTGACTGGGGGTGAGTGTCTGAAAAGTTTCAGCACTCCGTTCATTATCTTCTTGTGTTTGCTGTATTTAATATAGCTACATCTGGCTAGGGAGGAGGATAGAATGTAATACCACATTTCAGTGTTTTTTTAACAGTTAATACGTAGACAAAAGTCAGGGTCACCCACAACAACTTTCATTTTATCTAAATAAATTCAGACCATTTTCTAGGAGACAACTGATATGAACTTTCCTGTAAAAGTGTGCTGACGCGTTATGCACAATGTTCTGGGCTGGGCAGTGGTGAGCAGCAGATAGTGAGAGGCGTCTCCTGTGGCCAGAGCTTTTCCCTCTGGTCCCTGGCTTTACCCCGGCTTTCCACCGGCTCTTCCCCCGGCCGTGATTTTATCTGCAGGGTGAACTCAGGGGGGTATTCAGGGGATGTGTGCCGGCAAAGAGCAGGGACGGACAGTGGAACACTGCTGACACTGCTGGGGCTGACTGTGGGAGCCCAGTTTCCCTGCCTGATTTCCCTGGTGTAACGCTGACCGGACTAGGACTTTCCAGCCTTAGGACGCTCCTCGACACTCCTTGGATACCGGGGAGCAGCCTGCTTGCTTCAGGCTTTGGTGTTGACAGACCAATGGAGCTCCTTCCAGCCTTCCAGCTCCCCCAGATCTCCAGAACACCTCTCCATAACACTACAGACTGCCATTGTAACTATTACCCACCACTCAGCTTTGGATACACAACTCAGAGGTCACATGTGTGTGGTAAGGCGAGAGGGGACCAGCAAGCAGACGGCATCAGCAAGTTGGGGAGAGTGGGCAGCCTGAAGCCAGTTGCTTGAGTGGTAGGATGGAGTCAGTCACCATAAGCAAGCTGACGCTTGGTTGAGAGTTGGTGGTGTGGAAATGGCCAGTAGAGAGGTTGGTGCAGCTTGTGTCTCAGCTGCTCCCCCGCTCCACTTCCCTGTTACCTCCCTCACCTGTACAGTCAAGTTATCTTCAATGTTCTATGGACTAATTGCCTAAAAAATTGCCTCAAATTGCCAGTCCTGGTGGCCACCCGCTTGTTTTGCATTAAATAGGGAAGAGTGCTGGAGCTGCTAACTTGCCAACGCTTGACAGAACAGAGCCTGACTGAAATTATTGAATCTTTCACCTGCTACTGGACTATGTGCACTTATAGAGCTACACTATTAGGCACCACTAAGGAGAAAGGGAAAGCTAAAAATTAAAAATAAAATAAAAATAAACTTAAGCCTGCCACAAGGAGGAAGATAACCTCATTAAACAAGATGGAGCACTATTACCTGAACCTTCCTGGCTTTAAAGTAATGAAATCACAGATTAGTGAGGCAGCAACACCTTTGGAAAGCGGTGCTCAAAGCAAGGGAAAAAAGAGATACTTTAAGTGGAAACAAAACTAGATGGAGTGTATGGGGGAGGCTGAGGCAGCTACAGGTCTTGCAGATTTTGATTCTGACTGCATCAAATACCTGGTTCATAACTCAAGTCCGCCGGCTCCACCCGCATCCAGGATAGTGAGGACTTCAAGGACGGATGATCCACTCTTTATAAAGTTTCTTCAGTTGCCGTAAAAGTCACTGTAGGAGATATTGTAGTAGTTAAAGGATCTTTTATTCATGGGAGCAGAAGACATCAAGACCTGCTGATCAAATGAGAACTCTTCATTTATGAACTGATTTGATGATGAAAGTTTGATTCTACTTGATGGGTTAACAGCCACCCCTTGAAACTCCACAGAAGCCTCAATAGCCATTCCAAGCAAAAAATAAATTGGGAATCCTGAGGCTCCCCCGATCTCAGAGTTTCAAGCAGTGAATAACATTCCGTTGTCCCCTTTAGTGGAAATCACCAAACCCAAGTGCTCCCTTGCTGTGTCGAAAGCTGTACCTTTGGTTGCCGCACCTCATATTACAACGTCCTGTCCTATTTGTGTGGCAGATATCTGCTCTCAAAGCCAGCCTCTGAGCACTTATCTCAGCAGCAAAGAGATTGCCGGGAGGCAATTAATGGAAAAGACCATCTCTGCTAATGGCAGAGCAGTAGAATTGCATTCTGACAAACTTGACGTCCAAATAATGATTTTGCAAAATTTAGCGGATTACACAAAAGAGATTGCTCAAAAACGAACTAATTTAAATTCTCAAATATCTTCTGCGCAGTGCTCTACCCTCGATAATGAAGTTACATGCTTTTTATTCACACCTTCTAGAGAAGTTGACTGACCTTCCTGTGGTGATGGCTTCTCTAACTACTAAATTAAAACAATCATTGGCAAAGCCAATAGGTTGAAGCAATCCAAGAGCTATGGCGTTGTCAGTGTCGCTGTGTAGCCAAAACCTATACTTGTATTTTAGAACAGCCCAATGCTATTTCCAGTGAGCTTAAAACAACACATGGCTCTCACACTAAATTGAGGGAAATGAATTTCAGATGTAGTATACACTCTCACACAAGGAAAGGGAAATGCTATTTTTGTGCATAAACAACCTCGCAACATGGTGCCCACTGGAACCACAACAGCCTTTACACGAAGGGGATAGAGCAAGTAAATAGAGAACATTGAACCACTGTGTTTTGATATACTCACACCATCCTTGTGCAAATAGTTATTGAACAACATTAAAGGTCTGAAAATCGCGGGTTGCTTTCCCTTCAGCTAAACTAAACTGGGAGCATATGTACCAAAAAGCCCTGACCCCATCGGCCGGGGGATCACCCACAAGGCATCTGGGTGATACAGATGCTGATTTTATTACTAACAACAACATGGAGCCTTCTGGTAGCCAGAGTCATGCATGATATCGGCTACTTTACACTGGTGATTTCAACAGCAGTTTGCAAGCCAAAAAGTAATGTGAGTTAAAAGTCTCTCCGTCTCAAATAATAGCTTTAAATACATCTTGAATATGAAACAATTTTTCTCCAAACATCAGCTTTTGAATTCTGAAAATGCACACATTTTTACTTTGAGTATGTGCCTTTATTGGAATACATATCATAATTCAACCAAGGTAAAGCTTCTTTATTAGTAGGCATGGCTACTCACAGGAGAGCTACTCATAGGGAGCTGGTATGCGACTTGTAGCTCACAAGCCACTCGTAGAAATGCCTGTAGATGATACAAACTGCATAGCTACCTGCCGCAACCACTCAGAAAGTGCTTTGGACCTCGTAATGAGTAGGAAAGCAGCATCCAAATACTGATAAAATATGTCAGGACCTGGGCGGGACCCTCGGAAGCAACTGTAGTAATTGCCTGCCTCACCCTGTTCTACTGAGATAAAAAAGTGGATGTCTCAGACACATGTAGAAGCATACAAAATACAAATGTGTAACGGGCTAACACTAATTTGGCACATTGCATGTGAAGGATAAAAAGTAAGCACAAATCACTTTGATTCCCTTGGCTAACCTTACTGATTAACTTGAAGTAAACATGCAAAGCTGACCAAGCGCAGCGATGGGAAAATACAGGCACAACACATTTTTTGTATTGGACCAAACTGTGGCAGACCCGGCATAAATTCCCCCAAAAAACAGTCAAGGCTGCATGTTCAAATTGAAGGCGTGCGAATGGGGTCATGGAGAATTAGTATATACCACACTGGCTAAGGAAAGGTAAAAGGAGAGGTTCACAAAGGAAGGGCACTGTAAGGACAGCTTCACAAATAAAATAAATGAGTGATTCTGAACTGTATTTAAGGTACATGCCTGCCAGGGTGAATCCCCTCAAAGGGAGGGCAGCGGTGGTAAAGCACAACAGCCTCTGAGACAAATGCAGAGAGCAAACTGTAAGAAAGGTGATGAAGCAAGTCCAATAAATAATATGTAAATTTAATAAAAGCAGCACAGCAACCAAAGGTGACTGATCAGCATTCGCCAGACAGTGTAACTGCCCGCAGAGCCTCAGAGTCTCCTAAGGTTCCATATGGAACAAGAATGTTATTTATAAAATGCCACAGTGGAAAGGCATTACAATATTGAATTAAACAAACATTGCAAATGTAAATGTAACACATCTCCCTTTTTTTAAAACCAAGAGCATCTATATACAGTCATATATACACAAACAAAAATACAAGAGAAATCATTAACTAACTAATTGAGTACAAGCATTATTCATCGTCAAATCTTCTTGGAGCTAGTCTTATGCGATCAGAAACTTTAACTCTGGACGCTACAGTATCATTACCATGCACTGATGGAGAATACACAATTTGATTGGGTATATTGTGACATTTTGCAACACGTTTAACTTTCCATAATCTTCCATCTTGAGTTATGACACTGTTATCAAAAACCCTTACAATCTTCATGGGTTTACCAAAACTTTCTGAACACTTCATGGTTAAACCAGGCTTTTTAACCCTGACCCAATCACCCCTGTTGAAATTGTGAGCTTTAGTATTCCACTTGCTGTCATACCAAATCTTCGTTTTCACTTTTTTGGAACCAACTCTTTCTTTAACCCCAGTGACCATGGAGTCAGAAAAAGACTTGTGCTTGCATTTCTCTTTAAACCACCATGGACATATCTTGGAAGCAGGATCTCTCCCTTTTAAAAGGCGGAAAGGACTGACTTCCGTAGTGGAATGAGGTGTAATGCGGTACAACCATAATTTCTCCCTCACAAAATGTCTCCAATTACCATTAATTTTTACTCCATCTGCAACATACCCTTTTAAAACCCTATTAAAACGTTCCACAAGACCATTCTCGTGTGGTTCATAGACTGAAACCGTATGGTGTTTGATGATATGACATTTTAAAAAACTCTCCATATCATTAGACGTGAGTTATACACCATTATCAGTAACCAGTACAGCAGGACATCCTTCTCTAGAAAAAATCTCTTTGAAAAACTCCATGACTGAATTGGTCGAAGCACCTGAAGAAAATGTTACTTCTGGCCATTTGGAGTGGTAATCCACCAACAGAAAGGCATACTGAAAATCACGTGGTAAACACAAGAAAGGACCAGAGATGTCAAATGCAACTTTTTTTCAAGGCTCAGTGGGCCATTCAGTATTCTTTAAAGGAGGGGTATTCAGTTTTAACATTTTCTCACTTCCCATGCACACTTCGCACTCTCTGACCATGTGATCCACCATGCGATCTAAGCCAGGCCACCCTAAATAATTCCTGACTAAACGTTTAATTGCTGATATTCCTGGATGTGACTTGTGTGCCAACTCTAGAATAATCTTTTGAATTCCAAAAGGAGGCACAAACTTACCATCTTTAAACATCAAATCACCTTCTAGTACTAGAGTATCCACAACTCTATGCATTGGCATAAACTCTTCTGGTAACGCCTTTTTGTCTGGCCAACCTTTCAAAATATACTCTTTAACAGTTTGCCATATGAGATCCTCCTTCTCACAACACTTCCAGCTATTTTCAGAAAAGTCCTCAAACGTTCTAGTCACAACATCCTGAATGGTGGTAATTACTTCAGAATCTTCACACTTATTATTATCAGAAAGATGACATGGAAGTCTGGACATGAAATCGGCCATGAAATTTTTTTTTTCAGGAACAAACACTGGTTTGAAACAATACTCATGTAACCTTGAAGTAAGTCTTGCTATGCGGGTGGTGGAGTTCCAGCCACCACCCGGAGAAAGTATGTTAACTAACGGTTTATGATCAGTCCTTAAGACAAACTTGCTACCCCAAATGTAGTTCCTATAATGTTCAATGGTCCAAACGCATGCTAAAAGTTCTTTTTCTATTACTGCATATCTACGTTCAGTGTCATTTAGAGTGCGGGATGCAAAACAAACATTCCATTCATCCTTCCCACACCTTTGGGATAAAACACCTCCAATCCCATACAAGCTTGCATCCACAGTAATGATGCATTCTTTGTTCATGCAATAAGGTTTAAGAGTGGGAGCCTTAAGGATTTCAGCTTTGATTAGTTCAAAAGCTTGTTGTTGTTCTAAACCCCATTCAAAAACCGCTTTCATTCTTAATAATTTCCTCAAAGGTTCCATTTTGGTAGCAACATTTTCAACAAACTTACTATAGTACTCACACATTCCTGTGAACGATAACAACTGTTCCTTGTTCGATGGAGAAGAAGCCTTTACAATTCCTTCTACATTGGACCTCTTAGGTACCACTCCATCCTTAGATAGAGTGTGGCCTAAATATTCAACAGAATCCTTAAACATTTTGCATTTATTAGCTTTAAGGGTTAATCCACAGCGTCTTAACCTTTCACACACCTCAGTTAAATGCTTTTGAATCAAATTATAATGTCGTCCTGAAAACATTTAACAAATTTATCAACATCCCTAAAAATGTTGAACATAACTTTTTGAAATACCAATGCCACTGAGGCTAAACCAAACGGTATTCTAGTAAACTGATATAAACCCTGGAGAGTGATGAAGGCTGTAAGCGGTTTGGAGTCTTCGGTGAGGCAGATTTGATGGTAGGCAGACCTGAGGTCCAAGGTGGAAAACCCTTTGGCACCTTACAACATTGACACCACTTCATTTATATTAGGGAGGGGATGGCAATCAATAATGATGCCAGCATTAAGTGCCCTTAGATCAACCCACACTCTCAATTTTTTGTCTGGTTTTCTTACCAAAACAATGGGAGAAACCCATTCAGCCGAATCAATAGGTTCAATAATTTTTTCTGAGACTAAATCATCTAACATGTTCTTAAGCTCCTCCCTGACGTTAATTGGTACGCTTCTTAGTTTTTGTTTTACAGAATGAACGTCTCCTTTAAGTTTTATCCTGTGGGTATAATCTTTTAATTTACCCAAGGTGTCTGAAAATACATCACTAAAATTACCCTTTATGACACTTTCTTTTACTTGTGGGGAAACAAATGAAATGTTGTTTACATGCACTTCTTCATCCAGTAATACGGGTAACTAGAACGGGGATTAAGGATGATGCCTAATTTCCACTGGGTACACCATCCCAAAACATTGATTCCTTTGACCGCAATGTATAATTTCCTTGTTTTAAACCGTAGATTCACCTCAAAATACCCCATCATATCAATTTTTGAGCCATCATAACCATGTGCAACTATGTCAGACAGTAACAATTTGGAAGACAGTAATACATTACTCAATTTTCCCGAGGATAGTCATTTGAAATGATAGTCCATGGTGAACCAGAATCAGCCATCAGATTTAATAATACACCAGAGATCTCCACCACACACATGGAAGGTTTCTTAAATTTGTTGGATACTGGATTGTTTATGCTAGAGATTTTTTCATACATCGAAACTACAAAACCTTTGTTATGTTCTGTGCAACCACAAGTACCACATTCATGAAAAGTGTCATTAACTTCAGCCATTGAAGATACTTTGCCTTGAGTAGGGACATTGTTCCTCCTTACTTCCCTGCATGCAGAAGCAAAATGACCAATTCTGCCACATTTCCTACACTCTTTGTTGATCGCTGGGCAGCCGTCATAATTAGCTAAATGTAGCCTGCTACCACACCTGTAGCAAGATCCAGCCCTTTCATTCCTTTCGAAGTTTTTTGGGAATGAATGTGTACCACTACGCAATGAATTAAGGCCTGGAGGGTTCTGCTCGCTTTGTTTTGCTCTTAAGATGGGTTGATCACTTTGTTGTGTCTCTGGACGTTTGACCACACATTTATCATCCGATATTTCAGTTTTATTAATGGTGGTGTTTTTTACGGTTAACATCCACTTTTCAGATCGTTCTAATGCTTTTGCTGTCGAAATTGCTTCTGCTAATTTAGGATCACCAATTTCCCATAAACGTTCCTGAGTTTTTTTGCTCTTTACATGTACAATGATTTGGTCTCTAATCATCTCATCACATATTGCACCAAAGTTGCAGTGAATACTTAAAGCTCTCAACGCCGTTAAAAAATCATCAAATGATTTTTTTTGTGTTGTTCCCTGGTGTAAATGTTTTATCTGTTTAACGCAATATTAGTGACAGGTTTAAATCTGTGTTCCATTCGTTGTAACGCTTTTTTGTACACATTAAAACCTTCTCCTTCTCCTTCCAATGGGGGTACCTGAGGTAGAGCTTCCGAGCCCAAACAATCTAAGAAAATACTTTTTTTTCTTTCTGCTCCCATACGTTCCCCATCAATCGCCTTCATATAATTTAAAAATTCTTCTTTCCATCGTGTCCAAGGAATTGGCGGATCACCTTTGTTTTGAAGAAATTTGTCAGGTGGATCAAATTGCATGTTGTTGTTTTGAATAAGTAAAGCACACAGAGTTGCAACACAAAGCCAAAAAAATATATATATATAGCACGTATTACAGAATTTTGCGTATATGTTATATGTATGTAGTCCCACTCGCTATAGATTTATTATAATCTCTTTGTTCAATTTAAAATGTATATGTGTGGGTGAATTCTTTTTTTTTTTTTTAAATTGTACTTCTTGGAAGAGGTGGTAATAACCAGTAGTTGTTTTAATATTAATGAATTTCCCTCAATCCTGTAGTACCAATTTTTGTTGAAAGTGCTGTTCTCAGACCAAAATAAAAAACTTTTTATGCCGGTGACGTCCTTCGTTGCAATGCGTTGTTATGGAAACGCATCGAAAGCATAGAAACACATGCGCGAGTGACACACGTTCCAGTAACCGTCTGTTGCCAACCATAGAGGTTAGACTATGGTAGAATGTCTCCAGAGACTATCGTGCATGCGCGAGTGACGTGCGTTCTGAAATGTCTTCAAAGACAATCGAGTGCTGCAGCGAAAGCCTTCAGACTAGAATACTCGGCACCCAAGAGAATTAGCGCGCGTGCAATGCCTCCAATGACGATTGCAGGAAAGCCCGTGAGCGAGGTATTTACTTTTGAAACACACACTCGTTTCCTCGCGCTGACTTTGTTAATAATAATAATGTTGAAAATGTTTAAAATTAGTTAACTCACGTTGCCAAAAGAGTTGAAAGGTCCGGTTTTGATGGAGCAGAAGATCTTGAGATAGCGTCTTTATCGGCAGGGTCCGTTTCATGAAGTAGGCTTACCAGGAATTTAGAGAACACACAACACCTGTGCTGCAGCAGTCTGGTTGGTAAGGTGTTCTTTTTCCTCATAACTCGTCGCCATTGTAAGAAAGGTGATGAAGCAAGTCCAATAAATAATATCATATCATCATATCATATCATAATCACTTTATTCGATATGTAAAATATCATAAAAGTATAAAACATTATAAAAACAGTGTTTAAAATGAGTATATACAGAGAGAAGTTTTAACAATGTCTAAAACAACATAATTCATGTCCCCAGAAAGAGGGAAATTCTGCAATCAGTGCAATATAGAAAGAGGACAAATACAGCAGCAATTTAAGTAGGGCTGAGGACTGGGGCAGGGTCGAGGAGCGTTGGGACTCGGCTCAATAGCTAACACTTCTTGAGTAACCTCTGCCTGATCCTCCAAGCCCCCCCCAAGAACTTAGAAGTCCCACAGATGACACTAGGGACTGTCGTCTCATAGGTTAGAATGCGCAAGGCCACCATGAATGACCTGCAGCCCAAATTTATACATACGGGTTTCAGCCATCTAGATCTAACCTGGCTGTAGGCCCGACAAGCAAAGAGAAAATGGGCGGTAGATTCCGTAGGGGAGGCACAACCTGGGCAGCCCTTAGCAGCACCCTGCTTACCACTCCACCCTGTCTGGAACTCATATAATGGTAGAGAACCATATCTCAACTTGAGGTAAAGTGACCTATCGCTTGGGGACTCGATCAGGTCCAAAAAGGCCTCCAATCTAGGCGTAGATTTAATGTCTAGGAATTTTTCACTGAGGATGCCTCTCTGGGTCCTCAAAGTAGCGGCATTGATCCAGTCCCAGCAGATTTTTTTTTACGATGGCTTTGGGGGGGGGGCTCTGGTTCTCCCAGAACTCGCCCAGACCCAGCTCTACCACCAGTTTATATAGATTAGATACCCAAGGAATCTTAAAACGAGCACCAAGTTGGAGTATGTCCTTCAAAGCAGATGCATACTGGCCTAGATCCGAGGACCTTCTTAGCCTAACCCAATATAATAAGGGGCGCAGTCTAGCTACATCACTTATAGAGCGTCTGCCGAGGTCGCTGCAGAGGGGAACTAGGGAAGTGGACTGCGGGAGTGAGACTATGTCTTTGAAAAACTTGTTTTCCGATTTGGTCAGGTCTGTAACATTGTCAAATCCCCATAGTTCCGCCCCTAGAGGGATGCTGATAAAACCTTCCCCTGGTAAACCTCAATTGCTGCAGCAATTGGGTGGCTGTATGACAGCCTCTGATGTCTCGCTATGGCTCCCGCCGATCGTTTGTGTGACAGGAGCATTTTAGACAAATGTGGGGCCCAATTCAGCTTGCTGTTGACCCGCACCCCGAGATAATCAAAGGCTGTCACCAGCTCCAAATTGAAGTTGTCCACCCTGATGTTGTTTCTGAAGCTTTTAGAAGGGGACATGGCCATTAGCTTAGTCTTGGAGGTATTAATTTTGAGACCCCTAGTATTGCAGAAGTCAGTGAAGCGGGTCAAAAGTTTTTGGAGGCCCATAGGACTCTTAGAGATCAGCAGCGTATCGTCTGCAAACAGCAGGGAGGGTGTTTTTTCCCCGCTCAGGGTTGGCGCGTCGGCCCCATCAACCCTCAAATGGTCTGCCACCCCATTTATGAAGAGGGAGAATAGGGTCGGCGCCAAAACACAACCCTGTCGGACCCCTCTCCCTACTGCTATTCTCTCGGTCATCTGTCCCTGGTGGCCCCACCTGACTCTTGCAAAGTTGCCTTCATGAAGCCGTTTAAGGAGGTCCAGGAGTAGGGGGGGATACCAAGATCAGCCAGAACTTGCCACAGCTTTGAACGAGGTACCAAATCAAAGGTTGTCTTGAGGTCGATAAAAGCCAAGTAGAGGCTACCCTTTTCGATGGTCACAGATTTCCAGTATAAGGTGCAAAATCGGAAAACCTGGTCTATAGTACCAACCCCTTGCCTGAAACAAGCCTGGAAATGGGACAGGATGCCAGCTTCATCGATCCAGGCCCTAATCCTGGTTAAGAGGACCCTGCCCACCACTTTTTGAATCACATCAATCAGGCTAATTGGTCTATAGTTGGCAGGGTCCTCTCTATCTCCTTTTTTATAGATGGCAACCACCTCTGCCCCTTTCCAGGAATCTGGTACAGGGTGACCCATTGCGATGTTATTCAGGGTTTGTAAGATGAACTCAGCCCAAGGTTCTCTATCATGGAGAAGAAGGTCTCCAGGGAGGCCATCGGGTCCAGCTGCCTTGCCCGGAGCTATCATTTTTATTGCCGAGTACATCTCGCCAAGGTTAAACTGACCCCCCCCCCCCCCGGGGAGACAATGAGCTCACGGGTTGGACCCTCGGCCAGCGAAGGAGAATCTTCCCCAGATGAATATAGGCCGGAAAAATGCTCAAACCACTGGCGCCCAGTTATATGATTCGGAATTGGATCAGCCCCGCCCCTTGCGCTGATATTTATAAGGTCCCAAAACTGGGTATGGTCTTTACGTCGTACTGCAGATTTGAAATCCTGCCAGTGGTCCTCTTCCCAGAGTCTCTTAGCTTTTTTATAGAGCTGTAATAAGATTTTCGAGCACTGATGATAGAGGGCTGGTCCCTTAATTTTAGAGCCCTACCAAGTTCCTGCCTCCTTGCCCTACAGTCGCCCGAAAACCACAAGTTTCCCATATTTGGTCGGGGTAGCTTACAATCCCCGTTGGAGTTTGATTAAAAAAACTTCCCCACCTTTTCAATGGTCTCGAGATATATCTCATCGAAGCCTCTAGATAACGCGACATTAAGAGGGCTGGCCAGAGCGGCCTCCAGCTCACTGGTGCTTTACACCATGATGTTTTTAATCCTGGCCAAATCTACCTCTCGCTTGGCGACTCTAGACCATTTAAGTCGTCTATTGCAATTAGATGGAACGACCTCTCTGGACCAGTGTGACTGGACTCCAGTGGGCGCAATGGACGTAGTGATCATTTCGCGCTTGAGTTGCATGGTTAGTGGGTTGTGGTCGCTCTCCTGTCTAGGGATGACTTCCATGTCAATGAGATCCGGCCACAACTCGATATCCAGCAAGATATAGTCTATGCGCGAAGGGACCCTAGTTCTTATAAATGTGGGTGCTCCCTTGATGTCAGAGCGGGATATACCATTTGTCGCCCTTAGATTAAACTCCAGAGTTAGGGCAGTAATTTGAACAGCCCTTTTGACCATTTTTTGAGTGGCGGAAGATCAAGTGGAGGGATACCTCGCTTGTGATCAGCCCCCTCCGTGTCCAAAATGTCATCATCACCAAGGGGCTCGAAGGTGCAGTTGAAGTCACCAGCTGCTACAACACCCGAGGTGGTGGTAAGGGCTGAAAGTAAGGACTCGAGAAATGACAGCGTAGGACTCTCTTGCGCACCTGACGATCCTCTAGCATATATATTAAAAATGTCTAGGCCGTGATGAGATTCAGACCCACCAACTGATAGATGGAGAATATCGTGGCACGGACTGGCATTATGCTTAACTACCCAATTCAGCTCTATATTCACCCAAATTAGAAGGCCCCCCGATGGGCGCCCTCTAGGGGAGCTAATTGCCGGAACAAAATAAGTTATGAACCCAGATCTATGGATGGGTTCCAAACATCAGGTTTCCTGGAGGAGGATAATATCGAATTTACTGATAAAATCGTTCCACACAGGATCGGTGAGGTTCCTTTTTAAGCCGGCAATATTCCAGGATAGAAACTGGATAGCTCTTGGGGAGCGCGAGATGGATGAGGAGACTACCGCTCCAACCCTACTTATTGTGCATTACCTGATTGGACCCCCCCCTGAAGCTGCACCTGAGGTTGCATAAACAACTGGGCTAACCACAATAGAGTCCAGAGGGGGGGCAGGAAGCAATCGTGTGCCCTCTAGTAAAGGGCCTTCTGGGGTAAATAAAGAGATATTTGCATGGGGCCTGGATAGTCAGTCCACCTGTCTAAGGCCTGAATCCACCTGGTCGCTAGGCTGGGACCAGACCAAGGAACTACGAATTTGGATGGAAGAGTGTGCAGGTGGTGAAGTCCTATATTCCAACAGTATTAAATTTTCTGCTAAAGCAAGGTCTCTAAGCTCGATTTCCACGCAATCCAATGGTGAGTCCACTCTGGATAGCCGCCGCACCCTCAGTATGTCATCTCTAATAATTGATCTGCAGCCTCAAGTGTGCCTCAACCAATGGATGACTTTATTATGCAATGACTTACTTCTTTCGAATCCACCTAGGTTGGTCATTTTAGGGACGTGTGTCATGTAAACCAAGGGTTTTGCAGGGGATTGGTGGTATCTAGGACCCGAGGCCACCAAGAGTGGAGAAGGGCCGTGCTCACCCCCAGTAAATTAAGAAGTTGCGTTACTACCTATACTAGCCTGGGGGTGAGTATTGGATGCCCTATTAAGCGCCAAATTGCGTGTAACGTCGGCAAAGGACCTGATAGTAGGGAGTGACTTGATGTTTCGCTCTCCTGAGGCCCTGTTTTGTGGCACTGCTAGGAAGTTGGTTGCAGAGGGACAGGAATGAGCGAGAGGGGCTGGGTCTCTTGTCTTTGGAGTAGGTGTAGGCCCAAATAGTGGAACTTGCGCAGGGATGGTCGGATGCGAGCCACGATCTAAAATAAGGCTCGTCAACCTGTTATTAAGAGCTGTAACCAACTCCTCCAACCTTAACATCCTGGCCTGTAGAGCTTCCAGGGAACCAGCTGGGGACCTGACAGGGGTTAGAGGGGTGAGAGGGTCCCTATCAGGTGGTGAACTCAGTTCGTCATGGTGCGGGTCAAGTACAGAAAACCTATTAGAACATAAGACTAAATTATGAGGGGACTCAGGAGTATATGGGTCTAAAACAGTAGCCTGGTGGGTTAAGGTGGTCTGTACTACAGGAGCTGGGGACTCATCTGGGGTCTTTAGCGGAGTAGTGGGTAGGCCATGCGCGTTAGAGCTATGCTGTGAATTAGAGAACATCGAGGGAATCACCTTTTTGACATTTTTAGGAACGGCCTTTACCACTTTACAGTCCCCTTGAGAAGTGGCATCCGAGCTCCCGCTCCCTAACGTCTCCTCGCAATCATTAACGATTTCCTCAATTCTAGACAGGACACAGTTCATAGCAGAGTGTTTAATGTTTTTTGGCTTTTTCCCCCGTTTACTACTGACCGCCAACCCTCCCTCGGTGCTCTTCCTCTTGCCCATCCTGGAGAGCCCGAACAACTACACACAGACAGAGCACGAATTCCAAATAAAGCAGAAAAAAACCAATTACAATCCAAAATTAGGGAACGTCTCTATATGCACAGTCTAGTAGGCAACAGTAACTTCGTGCAATTGTTAGGGCAGGTCACGGTACCTTGATGCATGCAGTACTTTTCAGGGGGGTGGCCCAGCCCGGCCTCTACCGGCTCCTAACGGCCACAAATGGCTCGCCCTTTGCCCAGGCTTCGCCCGGCGCCCCCGCGGGCGTCCCGCGATGCGGGGCCTCTGTTCTGAATTAAACGCCTCCTGGCGCGGATGTCTCGCGGCGGCTTCCGGCCGCAAAGGCTCCCGGGACTCGTAGTCCCCCCACACTGCGGCCGCGATGACCAGAACTGCGGCGGCGGGAGGGATCAGGGACGGGACATGGCTGCAGGCGCCTGGCAATGTCTATGTGCACAGCGTGCACCACAAGAAGGCAGGTAAGCAGGCGGCAGAATCCCCAAACAAGTTACGAGGAATAAATAATATGTACATTTAATCAAAGCAGCACAGCAACCAAAGGTGACTGATCAGCATTCGCCAGACAGTGTAACTGCCCGCAGAGCCTCAGAGTCTCCTAAGGTTCCATATGGAACAAGAATGTTATTTATAAAATGCCACAGTGAACAAGCATTTGCAATGCAATAGGTCTCGCATTAGTAAAAGTTTGAGTTTTCGGCGTAGCAAATATTAATGCAACATTACTAGCTCTAATTTTGTTACTGTAGACCTATAGAGTGTAGTGGGGTACAGTGAAGTGGTGTAGTATAGAGTAGAGGAAATTATTATAGAGTGGAGTGGAGTTGAGTAGTTTAGCGTGGAGTGGTGTTGAGTAAAGTGGAAGAAAGTATATAGAGTGGGATTGTGTGTGCTTGTATTATGATTGGGATTGTGTGTGCTTGTATTTTGATAAAATATAGTAATATTACGTAGGAATGAACGTATGAGAAATATAGGTTGGTGGTACTACATTTGCTGTACCAATTTATTTATAATGTGTTTTGTTGTGCAAGGTGATTTTACTTGTAACTGCTTCTTTAGTTGCCTGTTTGGGCATTAAGCAGTGCATATAAAACAAGCTTCACGTTTATTTCCAAGTTTATGGGATCAGTGTATCTGGTTTATGTCATTGTACCAGCCTCCCAATGGTGCTGGGTAAGATACTGTACTATTTGATATGCTGGCTTCAGGATCACGCACTACAACAGACTATTTGGAATTAGTGGTATTGTGCTACTTGTGTAATTTATTTTACCTGAGTACTGTGGTAATCTATTTTGAGTTTGATTGTTACCGGCCCTCATTTTGTAAACTATTATCCCAATCTGTGAAATCTTGGCACATCCCTTTATCTGACTGTCAAGTGACTAAGGCTGCCTTATAATTTAGAGCACCTGGGATGAGCTATTGCTGACTCTTCCGATGAAAAGCCAAAACACAGTAACAAAGGTCAGTCCTCAGAGCGCGCTCAGTCCTTGCTCCCTTCTCAGCTCACATCCACCCATGCAGCCAGGCAGCAGAGCTGGGACTGCTGCGTGGAAACTGCCCACTTAAAGATGTTGCTTTTTCCAAACTGAGGAATGGAGGGGAGTGGAGAAGGGAGAGGCGAGGAGCCTGGAGAGGCCGCCAGTGCAATGTGTCTTACAGGCTGGGTCCTCGGGCTGCCAATGACAGGAGTCAGAGGGTGGAAACTGAGGGCTGGGCCGAGAGCTGGGAAAGCTGAGGGAGGAATGTAGAGGCATTGGTAGGAACACGGACTGCTCGCAGCCCTCACTCACAGCACTGAGCCCTCGCGGGCAGCAGACACCCGCCACTGAGTGTATAGGAGCACAGGGTGACACTCACACACCGGGTGTAGAAACAGACTGTCCCCAGCTCACGCGCACTCTACAGAGACCTCGCGGTAGCAAAAACATCCCTTGTGAGTGTACAGGGGGCGGCTGTGCCTAGGGCCCTCACTGACTGCTCCCTGTGAGCCGTCACTCCGAGGGAGCAAATGTGCCTCAGTGAGTGTATAGGAGCACGGGCTGTGCCTAGGGCCCTCAATGACTGCTACCCGCAAGCCCTCACTCTGCAGAAGCCTCGCGGGCAGCAAACATCCCTCGATGAGTGTAGGGGGCGGATGTGCCTAGGACACTTACTGACTACTACCTACGAGTAGTCACTCACTGACCCTTCATAAAGAGTAGATAGAAAAATAAAAGAAATAAAAGAAATAAAGCCAAGAAAATGGGCCAATGGCACACTGTCACTTTTCTTCCAAAATCAACCCATAATCTGTACAGAATATGAAGCTGAATCCGGGTTGTTTCTCGTTTCCTTGCTCGTTTAGTGATGAATTTAGTATTTAATTATTAACTATACATTTTACATTTAGATTTAAATTACAGAGGAAACTATTTTAACCAACCAGGGCCTTGCCACCACTTTGGCCTCTGCCCTTTCCGTGCCATTGTTCTAAATGATCAGATTTCTTATTCTAACACCAATCCGGGAGCTAGGGCAAAGTGGTTCTAACAGTACCTTGTAGCAATGACGAGAGCCCACATTTGACTTTCCCACCTAACTAAACACTTTTTAAATGAATCTCCAAAGTGAACGCAATTCAAACTAAGTGTTTGAAACTATGTGCTCAATGTCTTTCCAAAGACCATTCAACTGAGTTGCAACGAAATTATTCAACACTGTCGTAACTGAAGGAGGGCTGAAGGTCCGACACACGAACGGATTTTTTTTTTTGGGGGGGGGGGGGGGGGGGGAGGAGAATTTAAAAGTCCAGTGACAATACACAGCAATCTTTCAGAAGCACACCAAAACGCGTGTACTAAACAAATACCACTCACTGTACATCGTAAGGCAGCACATACACAAATGCAATTTGCATGGATTAATCGGACCTTGTGTAATAGAGCAATTTTTATTTAGCAGACAGCACATACTTCCTCAATCGTCTCTGGCGCCTCAGTCAGAAGGCAGTGTTAAGGCAGTAAAAATATTCTTAATGCTAAATACTGTAATTGGAGAAAAGAGGCCAGCCTATTTAGGACACTGTTTTCACTGAAAACAATAGTTACTCTAGCCTTATAAAAGAAAGCGCTGAACTGCTGACCACTGGTGGGGTGAACGCTGATAAAAGACCATGTGCAGCCACTCGGTGGGAGGCTGCGGTAAATGCAAACCATGGAATTGAATTCAATTCAAGAGAGATACCCTACTAGGTCCAACAATAGACTTAAGCACGCCTCAAAGGTGACGGAATTAACCCAGATAACCAATCACAAAACCTTTTTCTGATGCAAAGTTATGAATGGAAAGTTTAGCTCTGTGTCAATCGCAGCTTTGCAGTGCCAAGGAGGCGCCCGGCTGGATTAGCCCCCGGGGACTGTCTGCAGCCCCGCTGAGGGTGTGAGGGAGGCGGACTTGCAGTAAGGTTGGAGGCTCAACAAAATGTCCGAGAAGTTCACATTCTTGCGCGGGGCGCCCCCGAATTAACTAAGGCTACGGTGGGTCGCTTCCAACCCGAGGCGCAACTAGAGCCAAATTTCGGGGGGGGGGGCTAAGCAAAAATTTCGGGTGAGGCTGAATCTTTAAACAGTAGGCAGAGTGGCGCTGATTTCGGGGGTGGGTGGGCTGAATCTAGGCAGAGTGGAGCTGCAGGGGCTCTTAGAAGGGGTGAAACAACAGCGAGGCCTCATTAACATGCAAATGGTCTTTTTAAAGACCTGTGAAGTGCTCGGGCGTGGCTTTGTGTCTGCCCGGGAAGCGGTCTCATCCCGGGCTGCCACACACGAGGGGGGGGGGGGGGGCTGAAGCCCTTTGAGTTCAATGGGTGTTGCGCGCCAGCTTCCAACAGCACAACTTTGTGCACCCCTGGTGTGGCGGGACTGTGCCTGGTCGCACTGAAGCTTTGGACACTCACGTTTAACAGGCTGCTGCAAACACGTCAACCGGCTGTGTATCAGGGAAAGATACATTACTAGGAAACCCGGTGACATCACGACACCCGCTAAGAAGGGCTCCGGCACACCCGATGTATGTTGCACTCAGCGGCTATGAAAGGTGGATATGTGCACGGAAAGAGTGCGATCAGCCAGCCAAAAAGCAGACGAGCCCAAAGTGAAAGCGACGGTGACATTAAATAAAGGCGCTTACCCATGCTGTGTTGGGAGGCGGGAGGGATCTGAAAGCGCCCGTGATGTTAAACAAATGAAGGCGCTTTCTCAGGCTGTGTTGGGAGGTGGGAGGGGCCTGAAAGCACCGGTGATATTAAATAAATAAAGGCGCTTTGTCATGGGGGGTACTCTAAGTTAACAAGCAAGAAGGGGGTGGCAAATGGTGTGCACTTTGATGTCCTCAGTGGCCGCGCGGCTCACTGAGGACATCAAAGCAAGTGATCAGGCAGTGCTTTTCAGGCTGCCAAATGGTGCGCGCGCCCTGACGGCGCACATGCACTGTATTTGGCGGCCTGAAAAGCCACTGTTTGCACTTCCAAAACTCGCTTACTATAAGTCTCGCCAGAGCAGCGCTAAAGCGCTGTCTCAGACGAGACCTAAAAAGCATTACAATATTGAATTAAACAAACATTGAAAATGTAAATGTAACACAAACACTTTCACAAATCAGGACAAGGGCTTACAATCATCTGGGTTTCGACACAGAATCTTCACCTTCATCCAGCTAATCTGACAGCATGGGCAACTGTGGGCATTGCTGTATACACTGTGAGACAGGAAGGGTCAAGGTTCATCCACTGATCTGACCATGTATAGGCGGCCTAACAAACGTGGGCACATGAGTCCAGGGACATTTGGCCATTGTGCTCGGAGCGCCCTCCAAATGGGAAAAAGCAGAATATGGCACTGCCCTGCATTGCATTCAGAATGTGAAGGAGATTTTACACTAGTATTGGGTTTCAAAATTGCATGTAAGTAAATTGAAAATAACATTACTATATCACAAAAGCTAATTTTATTTATTTTGTCTGCCTAATATCCGGTGCACTTGTCAACATTTTGGTTTATAAGAATTTGTGAGAGACGTTGCTTCCAAAAGCTAGTCACTTCATTTGCTTGATACTGTAAAAGTCAGCTCTCTACTTTTATGTTCTACGGATGTGGGAAGACCTCTGGTTACAGTTGGCTAGTACTGTTTCTACAAGGGACGCAACTGTGGCCCCCATGATAATACTGAAACAGTACCATAGAGCGGAAACAGTGGCTCTAAGCACCAACGATGATGGCGCATGTGTAATTAGTCTTTGTAAGTCAATTTCCTGTGGATTTCTGGCGGGCGTTGTTGTAGCAAAAACTTACATATAACGCAGCACCTAAACCTAGCCCAGCCACCTGCAAGTATCAATAAATGGAAGCAGTCTTTTCATTTTCATCCACTGTCTGCGTTGTTTATCTTTGGTTACGTCTGCTTGTGGATATTCACACTGTTTTTAACAGGCCTGGGTGAAGACGTTGTTTCCGTGTCTAAAGTGGTACGAGGGAAGTGGTGGGGGAGCAACTCAAGCAGTGGAGCTGGAGGCTGTTTGGAGTCAGGCAACCAACACCGGGACATTAACCAAAAAACACATCTCATTTTTAAGTCAGAGCAAACGTAAATAGATAAGAACAAGATTTACAGGCCTATATACAGAAATGAACCTCAGAGTGACTGAGAACACAAACGCTTGTGTTAAGAGCTCAAAACAAACCAAAAAAAAGTAATTCCTACAATACTTCCTAAAATGGGAGAAGTGGATGTATAGTAGTAATTGGTCCATGCTCTTGGGGAGGGCTAAACACAGGAAGAGGCATGACGCATGCATGCTATGGACAAATGGGGAGAAAGATTAAGAGAGCAGTCAAGGAGCCAGCAAATTGGAAGCCAATGGGCGGGCTGATGCCCACAAAGTAGATACAGCATGCCTCTTCGAGACAGCATGTGCGCTGTCTAGAGCTGAGACCTAAAAAGAGATGCTTCTTATACGTTCATATCCATCTACGGTAAGTCCCAGTGCAGACTCTAAAAAAGCTCATAGCGGGCGTTATCGAATTGCGCTACCGGATGGACTGATTGTAGTCCATGCTGGGACATCTTATCAAAGAATTCGGATATTGAACAACACACTACCTATACCCATATAGCGGGGTTCTCCCAAGTTGCAGCATGCTTATGCGGAGGTATATGCTTCTACCTGATATTTCAGGAGATTGGTGAGCTTCCATTTGCCCTACATTGAGAGGTGTTTGTGCCTATACTACTTATATTTACATACAGGAACTTTTTCCATTTAATAACTCAAGCCCTGATGAAGTTCCTCCGAGGAACGACACGCGTTGGCTGAAGGCCATTAAAAAAACTTTGATACGAATAAAGAAAATTGTTGGACACTTTTGGATGATTCTGACTTCTTTTTCCTGGTACACCTTCCTTTCCCACAAGAACTTACTTTTCTGGATTCCATTAGAGCTGAACTGCGGCAGGCTCTGTAAGTGATAGCACAGGACACTTATTCTCTTTAAACAGGGACTGAGCTGCTGAGCCTTGGGTCAGCCATTGTAGAGTGTGTGGTTTTTACCTAGGAAGATGGGACAAGCACCAAATCTTTCAGCATGATGTGCTCTTTGTGGTCAAAGCATCTACTTGGTCCTCTCCTTAAGTTATGAGGGACCTCAAAATAATCACCTTTCTCACTGCTTGATATATTTCCAAGCTCACTTTTGTGAGGTAGCTATATGCTCTTTAGCATGTAAAGGTTGAGTTGCTTTACCAAAGGTGTGTGAGGTTCCCATTTTTTTTAATTAGAGCAAGGCGGAGTGGAGCGGATTGGAGCAGAGTTTTGTTTTTCAATTCTGTGGAACCCCACGTAGAGGCACTCTGACAACTTCACCCACCTTAAGTTCAACAGGCAAGCCAGAACTTTAGACTTGTTGCCCTTTTGGATGTAAAGCAGAAATGTTATGCAAAAATCCTCTACAAGTATTTGGAGGCTAGGGTACAAATTAATAAAATAATTCTCGCCAATCAGACTAGATTAGGGGCAGGGCAGGAAATCAACCTACTATGTATGTCGATCCTAATCAATAATATGACTAAAAGTGGGGCTCTAAAGTGCATTTATTGATGTTACAACAGTCTTTGACAAAGTAGACATACACACCTGCTGTGGGCCAAGCTGAATGCATGGGGGAATCCACCAAGTCTATTGGATGCAATTAGGAGTCTCCATACAAATACATGGGTCAAAGTGCAGAAGTCTAGCAAATGGATCTACTCATCTAAGATTTATACCAACTGGGGCGTTACACATGGTTGTACTTTGGCTCTTTTACTCTTTAATTTGTACCTTGCAGACCTGAATGACCACCTAAGCAGAGTGAACTGCTTGCCACTGAAACCTCAAGGGAAGATATGATGATATGATACTTCTTGACCAAACCACAATTGGCCTTCAAAGAGCCTTAACATCCTTGGCCGAGTATTGCAAGATAAAAAAATCAGCATCAACATATCAAAAACTAAGAATTTATTCTTTGGTAACAAGAAAAATCAAAAAGGAGCTTGGTTTATAAACACCCAGAAGAGTGAAAGAGTATCTTCCATCAAGTATCTAGGAGTTTGGATGAATGAATGTGGCCTTCCAACCCTGCATATCGAGACTCTGGCAACATCAGAGAAGACCCTTATCTTTGCTTTCCAGCGCCTCCTCCAAAAACTCTCTGGTCCTGACCTGTCAGCAATCCAAAAAGTTATTGTAAGCAAATTGATGCCTAGACTGGTATATGGAACATTTGCTTACTTAAATTGTATTACAAGCTGGCTTGACCGGGCTCAATGCCAGTGCTACAGGCATCTATTTAAGTTACTGGCATGTTCTGCACAGATCATTTGGAGTTTACTCTGGCTCATCACAACTATGTATTATACAGTAGCTTTTTACCTATGTCCTCCAAGTTTGCAACAGTTGAGCAGGGATCACTAAAAGATCTCTTGTGGGGCATTACACAGGATCTGGAATCTGATACCTACAAGCTTATTCAGGTAGCCACTGACAGACTTGTTGCTAGAGACCTCTTGTAGACTTCTCTGCAGTGTACTTATCACTTCCTATAAACTTCACAGTAAAATCTCAACTAATGTGCTTGCGATTTGACTTAATACCACTCAAAACGCAGAAGTATGATTGCCTGACTCACACCTCGAACGTTATATGTAGGGGCTGTGGCTTTAATCAGGACTCACTTTTACAAGTTTTATGTTTGTGCCCTTTTCTATTCTCACTTATACGATATTATCTTTTTCCAATTTTCAGGCAGTTTAACATCAGGACCTGTAATACTGTGATCATTGAATGCACGAAAGGTGATTCATGCAAACTGATGGCAAGATTAATTAAGTTCATATCAATTGCCTCGTCCATGCTTAAAAATAACACACCTTGAAAGCAAAGTTTATAAACCTTTGTTTGTTTCATAAAGCAATGGTCGGTCCATGAAAGACTGAGAGGCCCTGTGTTTAATTGGGACTGCACTTCTCGCACTATCACTCTGATATATGTAGGATGAGGATCTTCTCTTTATCTGCAGGCTCTGATTTTCACTTGCACTATTCATTCCAAATCTTTATTTCGGTCACTATGGACCATAAAAGAATGCAACTGAATACAATTATAAATTAAACATTACACATAAAATAATAATAAAAAATCTCATGTGCCGCTCGTATAAAACATTTAAAATTTGAGATACATTATTATTTAGACATAATAAAATGGTTACGAATAAACCACACCGCAGTTAAAAATTTGGCTACGGCAAATACAATTGAGGCAGATAGATCAGACTTTAGCATTCTATAAGCGGGTTGGTGTTCCCTAAAACCCAAGTTTCTAAGAAGTGGGACAAGCCAGTGTTTCCGTGGGTTATTGTATGCAGGGCAAAAGAAAATAACATGTACTTCATCTTCTCGCAAAAGAGGACATACTTGGCAATTTGGGGTAGTATGGATCTTATGCCAATGATCTGTATGGGCCCTCAAGGGGAGAGTTCCATAGCGCCACTGCATATACAACTTCCGTGTTAATGGTGGACCCATATCATCAAAGACTGATTCCATATAATAGTGATCTTTGATGGCAAGAAAATGTTTGGATACTGAGTCCTGGATTAAGGGCTCTGTTGCTACCCGTAGCTTGTACTCGTAGTATGCCTCCGCTAGGGATCTACGAGAGATCCTAGGGCAAGCTCTCAACGGGTCTAGCCACAGCTCCGATCTCCCCATCGCTTCAAAAGTGTACTTGATATATATATACTTGCACTATTACTTGCACCTGTTTTAATCTGCCTGCAAGCTTTTGCTGCCACTAGAACAAATGAGGGGGCTTTCTGCTGCTATTTGTTAGACTTTTAATCATGTGATAATGTTTATTTTTTCTTGTATGTGATACTTTTATAATTGGTATAATATAGTACTTTAATATCTTTGTGTTTTTCCTTACTGTAATGTTTGCTATGGTTCTAATTAAGCATGCAATGAGAATACATTTTGAACTTAATTTTCTAGGAGTGTAGGATTTGAAGGAGTAAATGTAACAGGTGCTGCAAGCAATTTACAAGTAAGACCAAGCTTCAAGGGCTACAAGCCCCAAGCAAAATGACTGACTCACAATGGAGTGAACCTCAAAGTGAGCTGGTACATGCAGATGTGTAAAGAATGCAGGTTCATCTTTTATACAGCAACTGAAACTCAAAAGTAAATTTCCAGATATGTTGAACAAAATTATTGTCTATTTCTCATTCCAGCTGAAGGACGTGTTTTTGACAATCATAAAAATGAAAGGGAGATATTGGCAAGGATGATACTTCATAGACGAGCCTCATGAGATGTGAATCATCTACTACAGAAAACTCTATCTGTTATATGGACAGAAGATTGTATGCCTTTCTTATACTTTTTTAGCGCTCATTATCTGTTTTGAGGTGAAATAATAGGGACCAAACACTGCAGACTTATATATCAGCTGCCATGGGACTTTATTAATTTTCAAAGTTTGTACTGCACAATGCAATAGTGTTAATTCTCCCATCTGAGCATTCGCTGTTGCATAAGATTCAAATCTTCTTTCAAAAGATGGAGAGTGGAATAGTTGAAATTGTGTGCATACATTTTTGGGAGTGTTTGCAAAGCATGGTCAATAATTTTAAATGTTCTTTCATTATTTCTTTGTCAGTATTTGTAATTCTTTATGCAGATTCTCTTTCAGAATATGTTGGCTCACCATTCATAGCAGTATATATTACAGTATATATAAATACTATCATTAAGAAATGTGGCCCACAGGAGAAAATCTCTTAAATTCAAGTCTTCACCGAGCTTTGACAGGTATTCCTTTACGTTACAACAAACAAATGATGGACGGAATGCTGACAATGCAGACATTCTCCCCCAGTCAAGAGATCTGGGTTAAATCCATCGTTCTTTTTCCCACTACACCACTCCAGTTCAGACATGGCCATATGCAAATCAGTCTTGACCCTGTGCCTCATGGGAACAGTCCAGCCCGAACTGCCAAGCCATGTCTTCCCTGGACCGGAATCAAGCATCCTAGGACCGGTTTCTGGCTATCAGCCGTCATCAGCCAGGATAGCTTGACTCCAGTGGCGTAGTGAGCACGGGACCCACGTCTGGGCATACCCATCCCAGTTAGGGAGAAAAGCGTTACAACAAACAAATGATGGACGGAATGCTGACAATGCAGACATTCTCCCCCAGTCAAGAGATCTGGGTTAAATCCATCGTTCTTTTGCCCACTACACCACTCCAGTTCAGACATGGCCATATGCAAATCAGTCTTGACCCTGTGCCTCATGGGAACAGTCCAGCCCGAACTGCCAAGCCATGTCTTCCCTGGACCGGAATCAAGCATCCTAGGACCGGTTTCTGGCTATCAGCCGTCATCAGCCAGGATAGCTTGACTCCAGTGGCGTAGTGAGCACGGGACCCACGTCTGGGCATACCCATCCCACTTAGGGCGAAAAGCGTTACAACAAACAAATGATGGACGGAATGCTGACAATGCAGACATTCTCCCCCAGTCAAGAGATCTGGGTTAAATCCATCGTTCTTTTGCCCACTACACCACTCCAGTTCAGACATGGCCATATGCAAATCAGTCTTGACCCTGTGCCTCATGGGAACAGTCCAGCCCGAACTGCCAAGCCATGTCTTCCCTGGACCGGAATCAAGCATCCTAGGACCGGTTTCTGGCTATCAGCCGTCATCAGCCAGGATAGCTTGACTCCAGTGGCGTAGTGAGCACAGGACCCACGTCTGGGCATACCCATCCCACTTAGGGCGAAAAGCGTTACAACAAACAAATGATGGACGGAATGCTGACAATGCAGACATTCTCCCCCAGTCAAGAGATCTGGGTTAAATCCATCGTTCTTTTGCCCACTACACCACTCCAGTTCAGACATGGCCATATGCAAATCAGTCTTGACCCTGTGCCTCATGGGAACAGTCCAGCCCGAACTGCCAAGCCATGTCTTCCCTGGACCGGAATCAAGCATCCTAGGACCGGTTTCTGGCTATCAGCCGTCATCAGCCAGGATAGCTTGACTCCAGTGGCGTAGTGAGCACAGGACCCACGTCTGGGCATACCCATCCCACTTAGGGCGAAAAGCGTTACAACAAACAAATGATGGACGGAATGCTGACAATGCAGACATTCTCCCCCAGTCAAGAGATCTGGGTTAAATCCATCGTTCTTTTGCCCACTACACCACTCCAGTTCAGACATGGCCATATGCAAATCAGTCTTGACCCTGTGCCTCATGGGAACAGTCCAGCCCGAACTGCCAAGCCATGTCTTCCCTGGACTGGAATCAAGCATCCTAGGACCGGTTTCTGGCTATCAGCCGTCATCAGCCAGGATAGCTTGACTCCAGTGGCGTAGTGAGCACGGGACCCACGTCTGGGCATACCCATCCCACTTAGGGCGAAAAGCGTTACAACAAACAAATGATGGACGGAATGCTGACAATGCAGACATTCTCCCCCAGTCAAGAGATCTGGGTTAAATCCATTGTTCTTTTGCCCACTACACCACTCCAGTTCAGACATGGCCATATGCAAATCAGTCTTGACCCTGTGCCTCATGGGAACAGTCCAGCCCGAACTGCCAAGCCATGTCTTCCCTGGACCGGAATCAAGCATCCTAGGGCCGGTTTCTGGCTATCAGCCGTCATCAGCCAGGATAGCTTGACTCCAGTGGCGTAGTGAGCACGGGACCCACGTCTGGGCATACCCATCCCACTTAGGGCGAAAAGCGTTACAACAAACAAATGATGGACGGAATGCTGACAATGCAGACATTCTCCCCCAGTCAAGAGATCTGGGTTAAATCCATCGTTCTTTTGCCCACTACACCACTCCAGTTCAGACATGGCCATATGCAAATCAGTCTTGACCCTGTGCCTCATGGGAACAGTCCAGCCCGAACTGCCAAGCCATGTCTTCCCTGGACCGGAATCAAGCATCCTAGGACCGGTTTCTGGCTATCAGCCGTCATCAGCCAGGATAGCTTGACTCCAGTGGCGTAGTGAGCACGGGACCCACGACTGGGCATACCCATCCCACTTAGGGCGAAAAGCATTACAACAAACAAATGATGGACGGAATGCTGACAATGCAGACATTCTCCCCCAGTCAAGAGATCTGGGTTAAATCCATCGTTCTTTTGCCCACTACACCACTCCAGTTCAGACATGGGCATATGCAAATCAGTCTTGACCCTGTGCCTCATGGGAACAGTCCAGCCCGAACTGCCAAGCCATGTCTTCCCTGGACCGGAATCAAGCATCCTAGGACCGGTTTCTGGCTATCAGCCGTCATCAGCCAGGATAGCTTGACTCCAGTGGTGTAGTGAGCACGGGACCCACGTCTGGGCATACCCATCCCACTTAGGGCGAAAAGCGGTACAACAAACAAATGATGGACGGAATGCTGACAATGCAGACATTCTCCCCCAGTCAAGAGATCTGGGTTAAATCCATCGTTCTTTTGCCCACTACACCACTCCAGTTCAGACATGGCCATATGCAAATCAGTCTTGACCCTGTGCCTCATGGGAACAGTCCAGCCCGAACTGCGAAGCCATGTCTTCCCTGGACCGGAATCAAGCATCCTAGGACCGGTTTCTGGCTATCAGCCGTCATCAGCCAGGATAGCTTGACTCCAGTGACGTAGTGAGCACGGGACCCACGTCTTGTAACGCATTTCGCCCTAAGTGGGATGGGTATTCCCAGACATGGGACCCGTGCTCACTACGCCACTGGAGTCAAGCTATCCTGGCTGATGACGGCTGATAGCCAGAAACCGGTCCTAGGATGCTTGATTCCGGTCCAGGGAAGACATGGCTTGGCAGTTCGGGCTGGACTGTTCCCATGAGGCACAGGGTCAAGACTGATTTGCATATGGCCATGTCTAAACTGGAGTGGTGTAGTGGGCAAAAGAACGATGGATTTAACCCAGATATCTTGACTGGGGGAGAATGTCTGCATTGTCAGCATTCCGTCCATCATTTGTTTGTTGTAACGCTTTTCGCCCTAAGTGGGATGGGTATGCCCAGACGTGGGTCCCGTGCTCACTACGCCACTGGAGTCAAGCTATCCTGGCTGATGACGGCTGATAGCCAGAAACCGGTCCTAGGATGCTTGATTCCGGTCCAGGGAAGACATGGCTTGGCAGTTCGGGCTGGACTGTTCCCATGAGGCACAGGGTCAAGACTGATTTGCATATGGCCATGTCTGAACTGAACTGGAGTGGTGTAGTGGGCAAAAGAACGATGGATTTAACCCAGATCTCTTGACTGGGGGAGAATGTCTGCATTGTCAGCATTCCGTCCATCATTTGTTTGTTGTAACGCTTTTCGCCCTAAGTGGGATGGGTATGCCCAGACGTGGGTCCCGTGCTCACTACGCCACTGGAGTCAAGCTATCCTGGCTGATGACGGCTGATAGCCAGAAACCGGTCCTAAGATGCTTGATTCCGGTCCAGGGAAGACATGGCTTGGCAGTTCGGGCTGGACTGTTCCCATGAGGCACAGGGTCAAGACTGATTTGCATATGGCCATGTCTAAACTGGGATGGTGTAGTGGCCAAAAGAACGATGGATTTAACCCAGATCTCTTGACTCGGGGAGAATGTCTGCATTGTCAGCATTCCGTCCATCAATTGTTTGTTGTAACGCATTTCGCCCTAAGTGAGATGGGTATTCCCAGACGTGGGACCCGTGCTCACTACGCCACTGGAGTCAAGCTATCCTGGCTGATGACGGCTGATAGCCAGAAACCGGTCCTAGGATGCTTGATTCCGGTCCAGGGAAGACATGGCTTGGCAGTTCGGGCTGGACTGTTCCCATGAGGCACAGGGTCAAGACTGATTTGCATATGGCCATGTCTAAACTGGGGTGGTGTAGTGGCCAAAAGAACGATGGATTTAACCCAGATCTCTTGACTGGGGGAGAATGTCTGCATTGTCAGCATTCCGTCCATCAATTGTTTGTTGTAAAACATTTCGCCCTAAGTGGGATGGGTATTCCCAGACGTGGGACCCGTGCTCACTACGCCACTGGAGTCAAGCTATCCTGGCTGATGACGGCTGATAGCCAGAAACCGGTCCTAGGATGCTTGATTTCGGTCCAGGGAAGACATGGCTTGGCAGTTCGGGCTGGACTGTTCCCATGAGGCACAGGGTCAAGACTGATTGGCATATGGCCATGTCTAAACTGGGGTGGTGTAGTGGGCAAAAGAACGATGGATTTAACCCAGATCTCTTGACTGGGGGAGAATGTCTGCATTGTCAGCATTCCGTCCATCAATTGTTTGTTGTAAGGTATTCCTTTACAGCATTTAAAGTGCTGTGAGACACCCATCTTTGGCATACCTTGTCAACACTTTACACAGTTTTGTTCATAAGGGAATGTATACTATATCGATGATCTGATCCATTTCCTAACGGACCAGCAGTTTTAGATGTGAATCTGTTCATACTCACATCAGTATCTAATGGCTGAAAGGCTATTCTATCTAAGCTGATGTTGGGAAAATTATGTGGCTGGTTGTGCACCATGTCAGTTAACCCCTTCGCTGCCAGAACTTTTCCCCGCCCTGTGCTAAGCTCTTTTTGGCTCTTTGAAGTAGTTTTCTTTTAGGCACCCTTAACCTCGTGTCCACATATGGTATCCATGCCAAATTTGCATCCTTTTTCCCCCAACATCATAGGGTTTCTAATGGTACTCAGGGTTTGTGGATTTTCCTGGAGGGGACCGATAAATTAGCCAAAATTAAGCCAAAAATTGGGGTGTTTTGGGAAACAAGTGGTGCAGAAGAAAGTGTCTGTTTTTTTCCCCTGCAAATGCCATCAGTGAAGGTTTTGCAGTGCTAAAATCACAATCTTCCCAGCTTTCTCTGAAAATTCAGAATTCAGCAAGGGGTCATATGTGTAGATCCTTCAAGGCTTTTCCAAGCTCTTGAACATGCGAAGGGCCACAGGACGGGGGCTCCCACCGCACCGCCAGAGCCTGGGCACCATTCCATGCTGCTGAACCCAGCCCTTGATTCATGCCCTTTGCGACTCGGCAGGCTAGAGAATGGAGCCCCAGACCAGGGCTCCTATCCCATGGCCCAGTGGGGGGCCCCTAGCCTGGTCAGATATTCCGAACCCCGGCCACGCAGGGATAGCAACCCGTTTATGAAACCGCGGGCTGGAGAAGGGAACCCAGGGCCCTGCTGGGCTTGCAGACCCAGGCCTGCTGGCTCCCTGATCCTGCAGTGCCCCGTCCTGTCCACTCTGTGGCTTGGAAACCCTGACCAGGCAATTATCAGGTGTTTCCAACCAAGCAGCCCACAGTCGGCAAGTAGGCCCAACTATGCCTGATCAGCCAGAGTCTGGTCTGACCTTCCCCAGTCAGGCTCCCTGTTTGTGACCACAGATCCCATTTCCCCCACTGCACATTTGGCGGCACGGAGGGACCAGCGTATGTAGCCCGGGCCCCGCCGGAGCACTGACCAAGGACGTGACCTCGGCCTCCCTCCATGCGTGATGGAGAAGGGGAGAGAGTGCTTCTTAGGCTTGCTCCTTCCGCTTTGTCAGGCCCACTTGTTCTTACAAGAAAGCTAAGCCTTGCGCCGGGTCTGCAGATGGGATCTCCTGGGTGGTGCGGAACATCGAATGTCCTGGCAATTCGTGACCATGCCCAGGCGTCTGCTGAGGGCTTCTCAGAGCTCTCCTGGACTTGTGTTCCAGCTCAGTGCCCCGGGAGAAAGGCCTTCATGCAGGGCTGGTCTCTGCTCTTTACTCCAAACCCAGTAAAGGATCAAGAGAGTACTCCCCGGGCCTTCAACCATCCTGTTCTGTGTACTGACTGTCACCACCATACCGTGGGCTCAGGGTGCTGACTTGAGTGGGTGCTTTCCACCCTCCTGGAGCAGGGGGAGCCAAGGCGGGTTAAACCCAAGGCACATCCTCTCCCCGCGGGTCTGCTTGGGAGGCCCATTTTCCTTTACTATTGCTGACAGAACCATGGGGGAACAAAGGATGGCACAGCCTCACTACCAGATGGCCCAGAACGACCCAGCAACCAGATTGCCCGGTATGACCGGACCCAGGACCCAGTCACAAGAGTTCCCACCCACTCTGAGGCAGGTGCACGGGAGGCTCCTTCCCGGGGCTGCTTTTCTCTTGGCAACTTGTGTGGGAGTAGGGGGATCTCGGTCCAGCCATCTGGTCACCTTGCAGTCAGGAGCGATTGCTGTTGGAGGGCACAGAGGCAGTCGAATCTCCCTCAGCCCCGTGGACATGGAAAGGTTACTGCCAGGGGGGATGTAACACTCTCCGTCGGAGAGCCACCTGTGATGAGAAGCCTTCCCAGCCGACCCAGAGCCAGTCGCGGTGCACCGCCACAGAGGAATGGCGCCCTGTGGGGTTAGGTGCAACAGGGCAGTGAAAAAGGAACCCCGCAGTTTTTGCAGGCGACCACCAAAGAGGGATCAATATTGGCAAGTACAACAAGGATAATATGTAAGTGCTTGTCTGTGTCCCACGAAGTTAGGGCACAATTGGTGTTTGTTTTAGAGTCTACAATTCCAGAGGTCATTTAGCATCATTTTATAATGCCCCAGCATTCAAGGCTAAACAAGTGGGTCAGACCCGTCGAGAATCTAGAGAGCAGTCATGACTTCAACTCCAGAGCCCTTCGACCCACTAGCAAAGTCCAAGAGAGGCAGTCAATACGCACTCTATATAACGGCTCAAAGCTCCAGAAAGACCATGGAAAGCGTAGGGTGAAAATGAGGTATGGAGGCACCTATCTGTGGTTGAGGGAATTCGAGGGCAACTTGTGGCAGCCAAAGGTATGTAGAACCAGTTGCCATCGATCTCCAGAGTCTGTTCAATGTGGGCTGTCATGAGAGCTGGAACTAGCTTCAAGCTCACAGTTTTTGGGGGGGGGGAGCCTCTGCTATCACAAGTTGGAGTCGCAGGTCTCTGCAGCACCTCCAAAGCAGGCTGCATGCTCGGTGGGGTGCCCAGGGAGTAGAGGGGACACAAAAACAGCAGCATCGCACTCTGGGGCCTTTCACACCAAGCACCAAGGCTTTCCCAGGCCCTTGTTGTCAGTCTTTTCAAGGGGGGTGGCAGACACAGCTGATGCTCAGCTCCACAGTATGCCAAGGGCTGCTCCCAGAAAGGCTAGATGACCTCCCTACATAGCCGCAATCCCCTCCATAAACTGCTCTCAGCAGCTGCAAGATCACTGGCCCAGTGCAGGATCTTTTTGCAGAGGGGGCAACTCTCCTGCATGGGGCGAGTGTACGGCATGATTCAGTACCCTCCCTGGTTCCCACACACAGGCACTTAACAGGGGGCCAAACATCTCTAACTTCGATATATCTAAGCCTCCATCTTGTGAAGGTGCGTCTCCCTTCCCTCTCCCTCTCAGCCAGCGTGGCTCACGGTGGCAGGTATGGTTGGAAACTCACTGTGTCAGTGATCTGGAAAGCCCGGAGTCCGTAGCTGTCTGGATTGGGTCCTCGGATCTTGGCTGTAAGACTCTAGGCAAGAAGGCCCTGTGGCGGAAGACGGCGAGACTGAGAGACACCATCTTGGCCATGTCTGTAATGCTTATTTAGAGAGAACCTCATGGATTAGTAACTTAGAGCAACAAAAACATAGCAAATCATACATTGTTATGCTTGGCTCAAAGTAACTGGTGCATTTTAACTTACCACATTATTTAACATCACGTCCGCTTGCATTTCTGTTGGGTGTACTCATACTTTCTACGATACCCAGTCTGTCCACACTTCTCTGTTCTATTAGTGTCCACAGAGTCCTGTAAACAATAGGAACAAGAGCTATCACAATACTGGTACCAACCCGGCTTTGTAATTTTATCACAGTCCCACAAATAATATCCACACCTACTGGACTTCAGTGTTTGATCCAGTTTTTTGTTTTGTTTAGCCTTCTGCTTTTTCTTAGCCACTAGTACAGCTTTCTTCTCATGGGTGCCCTCATTTTTTGCTTTGAGTTGTGATTTTGAGGTTCAACACCCTAAAGCATCACAGCCCACAGAGGTGAAAACTTCTGAAATAATCTTAGGATGTGCCCATTCTAGATCTTGAACTAGAAACGTTGCCAACCACTAGTGCACGGCCAGGTTTGCAGCTTCTCCTCAAATATTACTTGGAATTGTTGTGGAAACGGTCTCAAAATCACTTATTCATATGATATCTTAATCAAGTACAGGTGCAGCTCCATGCTAATTTTGTATAGTTTTACCACCTCCTGTAACACTGCTAGCTGGGGTGTGCTTTGCGTAGAAGCAGACATATTTGCAAATATTGTTCCTCTGTTAGTACACTCCTCTACAGGCGATACCATATCAAGTGGAACACACATAGCTAACATTCTATGTTCATCCTGGGGTTTTGTGTGAAGACAGACTATTTCAATCTGGTTAGTTTTACAAGCGATCCAAAATGGAATCTTGTCTCGTTATGTGGGCACCTTGCCCATGATAACATCTATAGTCTGTGGACTGGACTGAAAGCAAATGCACCCACAGCAGTCAACTGCAGAACATGCTAACAAAGTCACCTATAGGCGGCCACTATCGTGACAGAAGTCAGATTTACTGTGTCGGGATACTGTGCATAACTAGCTGATGTGGATTAGGTAGCCCCTTCAGTACCGAAGGGATGCATTCTACCATTTTCATTTAACTGAGATAGCTGACTACCAAACCATGCTTGATGCACTTGATATCCTAGCAGAGTTCTAAGTTATGAGGGCACATAATTCGTCTGAATTGCAGCAGCTTTGTATAAATAAAAAATGTCCAATTTTGGGATCTATGATATCAGACTCCACCCCCTGTGTTGAGAAAGCCCCAAGTAAAGAGGTGTTGCTTAACTGGTGCCCTGGAATTTAGCCTATCGGAATAGGTAGCACCATATAAAATGGATTCAAAACATAAAATCAAAATGGGAAATAACCTTTTCTAAAATAAGCACCTGACAAACCAATAGAAGAAATGAGGTATCTATTTGAACTGAAGAAAGTAATTATATTATCAAAGACATTTCCACTAATAGTAGTCATTTTTATCTTGAGGGTGTCATCCAAAATTACTCAAAGATCTAGAAGATCGAGCCACTGATACATTTTATGCATTTCATACCACAACACAGCCTGGAGTTGTGTTTTCTAGACCCTTTGGTACCAGGGACTTAAGACAGAAAACCCGGTGGACGGTAACCACCCCACCATCCACTGAGTATTACTTGAGTGAGATGTGCTCTATGTAACCACCAATCCTGTGACGTGTCACAGGGACAGTTAGTGGAATCCAAACTATCTTTCATCATGGACAGACACACTCAAGAGCACTCGGGACCCAGAAATATATTTTCAAGATTTATTTAAAATCAAAATCCTGTCCTAGCGCATGAAATGGGAATAGTAACTATAGTAAAACAAGCAAAATAGTGGCAACAATACTTATCATGAGGGTGAATAATACCGAAAATTGCAAACATTTTATGATATCATAAGGCGTCTTTATAGCAATATCTCCAACTTCACCTTCCTTTTTGCTAACTAAACTTAACTTAACACCAAAAGTAGTCTACTTCAAGCTTCAAAGATGGTTCACAACTATGCACCTCTTCTTAACAACAGAACCATTGTTTATGAAAGAATTTGAACCTGCTAGTCACATCTGCAACTGCAGACAAGCAGAGAAGCCCACTGAGTGAAATTTGTAAGAGGCTTCCCTACAGCCTTCAGGAAAGTAATGTGATTACATCTCTTTATGACCCTCAGCCTCAAGTCTGTGGTACGAAGTTCCCCTCTATCTCATTTCACTCTGTTCTTAGTTTATATTTTGTAACTGAATATTGATAAAATTTTCAGGATTAACAATTATTGGTAAAGTCATGGCGCTATTTCAAATACTTAAAATCTGTGAAACTTCACCTATTGTTTAAAAACAATAAATGAGAAGGGGAGTTATCAATTTCTATGAAAATAGGTTCAATATTTAAAAGCAATCACTGGGAAAGAAAATTCAATCAATTCAAAGAGACCACGAATGTATTCATCAGACATAATTATCACATGGCAATGAATACTCAATCAATCAATCAATATGAACTTTATTCGGATAAAACAACGTATCCATAAAAGTACAGCATAAAATAAATAATATACAAAAATGCTAAAAAAAGCCAGAATATACACAGATTTTAAAAAGGTCCATTAATCAGGGTGCATAGAGTTACGTATACGCATCACTGTTTTCAAGAATGATCCAACTCTTAAACATAGTTCATCATCAGTAATAGCTAGTACCTTTTCATAGGCCACTTTATAATCCATAATGTGGCGAGACTTAAAATATGGGATCAGGAATTTTTTCGTAGGGGCTGAGTAGTAACTACAAAAGAACAGGAAATGAAGCATTGACTGCCCGTGGGTATTATTACATGGACACGGTAATGAGTTAAGGTTATGTGTGAAACCAATAGGGAATGACAGCAAGTATTTCATGGTGTCTGTCCTTAACCTAAAGAACAGGCCCCTTTCCCAACAACTGATTGGTTTAAGAAGGTATATAGGCATAGCAGGGGATGCATCTATCAGCATGTATCTAGCAACTGAGGTTTTATTACACTCAGTTGATGCTCGTGCTACTTTATAGGAATCATACAAAGTTTTTTCCACTTTTTTAATATTGACAAAATTGATTTCAAGTGGAGTTAAAAAAAGATGTTCCATATTTAAGCTACGTAGGCTTTTGCAGACCCCTGCTAACCACGGTATGTCCATCCCTTTATCACATTTTAGGCAGTCAGTGATTATTTCCCTAGTCAGCTGCGCAGCCGGATTCTTCCAGATTCTTAACCAAAATAGAATAGGACGAGCTTTGATGAAGTCCTCCACATAAGGTAAATTAAGTTCACTGTGAACAGCATATGTAGAGGAAGAGAAAGGTGCTCCTAGAATCTTACGGCAGAATCTATTCTCTTCACGTTGTATGGGTACACTGACTGTATTCCCCCATACCTCCGCCCCATATGTTACTGTTGGTATGCATTGCAGTCTATACATTTTAATAATGGATGATACAACCTCTATATTCTTTGGCTTGGGTAACCTAAGTATGGTGTTGATAGAGTTAATAAACTTTCGTTTACAATACGCTATGTGATCATTCCATAGACCATTTGATGCAAAAGTCAGACCAAGATATGGAAAGGTACAGGTACTCAATAATCGATTAGAATTTACTGCTATTGTAAGGTTGGAATATTTCTTAGACCCACACGACATTAAAAAAGATTTTTTAAAATTAGTGCACAGATCCAAGGATGCCATAAACTTTACAAAATCTTGGACCAGGCTGCGTAGGGCTTTAGGGGTGCGCCCCATCAGGACTGCGTCGTCAGCATATAACAATGCAGGGATTTTGTTGCCGCCAATTGTTGGGACGTCTATTGTTGAGATTGTCAATGATTTAGTTAAGCCATTAATATATAAGATGAATAGGAGAGGGGCCAGTACGCAGCCTTGTCTGACCCCTCTGCCTACTTCAATAGCTTTGGAGATCTCACCAGCCATACTAATACGCACCCTGGCTTTTAGGTCTCTGTGCAAGTAAGCTAAAAAAGAAACTAAAGATTCATCCAGCCCGAGATCCAACAAGATTTGCCACAATCGTGATCTATTAACGAAATCAAAGGCCGAGGTAAGGTCCATAAATGCAAGGTACATAGGGACTTTCTTGGCTACATTGTATTTACCAATGATTAAGTTAAGGTTGAGGCACTGTTCCACAGTGCCAACCTTACTCCTGAATCCCAACTGGCATGGATGGAGCACTTTAGAATCCTCAGCCCATGAACTGATCTTATTAAACAGCACCCTTCCCAAAATTTTATGGGTGTTGTCAATCAGCGATATTGGCCTGTAGCAACTCGGATTTGAACGGTCGCCCTTCTTGAAAATTGGGACAATAGTGCTACAGGACCAAGTTTCGGGGATGGATGAATTGGTCAAATTGTTAAAAACATTGGTAAGTAATGGCGCCCAAAATTCAGGGTGACTCTTAATGAGGTCGATAGGAAGACCGTCTGGGCCGGGGGCTTTTCCTCCCAGACTTTGGCTAATTGCTTCTTCGACTTCAGAGAGATCAATCAAGATGTTAGCAGTATATGTGAGCTCCCTGGATTCGCAAACAATGGGGGCTGCGTAGATTTTACTAAAGTGAGCCTCCCAAACCTCACTGGAAATATTGCAGCTAGTTGGTGTGGATGTATTTCCCACAAGTTTCATGTCTTTGACAGTTTTCCAGAAGTTTTTACCATTTTTTAGCTCATTGGCGCGCACAAGTTGAGTCCAGTGATAGTTAGTGATCTCCTCCTTCCTGCGTGTGGTAGCCTTCTTGTAATTATTTCTCAATGTTGACACAAGAAGACTATCTCTAGGTTTAGTTTGGAGGGCCTTTCTTAACGCTCTATTAGCCGCAGAGCACTCTGCATCAAACCACCTAGGATCTAGATTTTTATTCTTAAATGGCTTAGACAATATTTTTCTAATACCGTGGCAGAGCTCGGAAAACGCATGGACTACCTCGCTATTGTTTTCACTATAAGTCAGGCATACATTAATTAAGTTATGGTGCGATTTAACCATTGTTTGAAATAATGCATTGTTATCGATGCCACGCCACACAAGACGGAGGTTATCAGTTGATATCATTATATCCCTTGCTCCATGCGTGTGTTCATACATTGGACGGCGTGTGAAACTTAAAATGGTACTAATGGGATTATGATCACCATGTATTGTCGGGATTACTTCTGCCTTTAGCACATAATTAGCGAGGGGTGCTGATACAAAGATATAGTCGATGGTAGATGTTGAACCCCGACTTCTATAGGTTGGTACAGTACATCCATCAATAGTTGCTATTTCCATAATATCTGAAAAATTCTGCGAGGTTAGGTGGTTCATTAGCTGCTCACCTCTCTTACATAACGTGCTTTTAATGTTGGACCGGTTATCAGAGTTAATAGTTCTAGGGAGCCTGACATTAAAGTCTCCACCTAGACATATGCCTTTATTTAGAGCGCCATATTCTCTTTCTAACTTGGAAATAAAATCAAACAGCTTAGAAAAGTTCATATTGGGAACATTTTTAAAATCATTGTTATAAAAATTGATTATGTATAAAGAGGCCCCCCGGGTATAAAGGGATACTTGGAATATATCGCTGTTTGTGGGCACAACCCTAGTGCGACCACCTGCCTTGATGTTTATCCAGGTAGAGAGGCCACCAACGGGCCTTCCTGCAGTGGGAATGGGGGATAGAATGTTAAAACACTCAAAACCCTCCATAGACAGCTCCTGGGTTGCCCAGGTCTCTTGAAACATTACAATGTCCTGACCACTTATTAGCTCCCTCCAATCTCGTAAATTTAACTTGGATGCCAGGCCGGCGATGTTCCAACTCAGAATCTTAAGTGTCGAGTCTGCTGCTATTATGACCGGGACATCCTGTGAACTGGCCTGAGTGTATATATCAGTCAGTGCTGATGATGAAGCATCGCTTAACACTTCCCTTGTTGACAGGGATGGCAGTCAATCTTGACAATCCAGACCTGACAGCGATGTGAATCTATTATTAATTGGGATAGTGTTACGCATGTTGGGAGCGAATGCTTCGAAAGCCGGTTTGTAAAAGTAGCCTAAGGGTAGTGCCCATATACCAGTGCTATAACTGGCCTCTTCTCTCTGTGGCGATAGAATAGCTTTTGCCACCGATTGTCTGCGAAAATTAATAATTATACAGTCCCCTTTAATAGATTTGGGGGATGTTCCAAGCCATCCTACCCGTCTGACCATAATAATGTTATCAATTAAAGATGGCCTAAACCGCTTATGTTTAGATAACCAATCCACGCATTTACAACGTAATTGCTCCCAAGATTCTTTCTGATCCTGTCTCAGAAAAGGGACGCCAGCCAGAACCACAACGTATGGACAGGCCTCCGGGGGTAGGTCAAGTAACTCTTTATTTCCCTCGATGGGGATGCTAGGATTTGAATCAGTGCCAACATTGTACTGACTATTGTGTTGCATGTTAACTAAACCATCACCATGATGTAAGGGGATGGAAGCATTACTAGAAATTTGCGAGTTATTTGGTGGATTGGCGATGTTGGTCCCAGTTATACTTTTCAGGGGGATTATGCCTTCTGTAATTCCCGGAATTCCCTTATTATCTAGACAGGAACGAATTGTATTACATGTCATGCAATCACTAATTCGCAGATTAGTAGTGGGGGGAGCAAGAGTATTTTGGCGTTCTGTAGGGATATTAGCAGTGGATTCATTTTGGGCCAAGTTTCTAGTGTTTGCCAAAATAGGTGACTTGTCTACAACAGGGGGAGCGATGTCCATTGATTGAACAATTAACCGTGGGTTTGGAACAGACTGAGCAACTGAAGTACATTCTTTCACTACAGCTAGGAGGTTATCAAACAAGGGTTTAACACAATCAGTAATCAAACCAACCAGAATGTTAATGTCAATAGCCCTAGTATGATTTCCATTGTCCATGGTGATTGGGAGCAAAAAATCAGTCTCAGTCTGAGTTCCGATTGAGTGAGAACAGGGTTTGGGCAGTGCGATATGCATGGTTGGTGAGTCATGCGTTAAAACCTCCACAGATGTTTGATTTGCGGATGAACGAATCCACGAGTTTAAAGTTGTGCGAGTAGAGCATGGGCGTAGTGGTTGTTTTCTTTTTACACAAGTGGGCTTCCCGGTTTTCCTTTTACGTTTTGCCCCCAGAGATGGGACGTCAGATGATACATGATTTAGTTCTGGCGAGACCACTGTAGTAATTTCGCATGTCTCTTCGCAAGCCACAGTAGGAACAGGAACATTAGTATTACTTGCGGTAATATCAATAGTGTCAATAGGCAAACCTGAGGATAGAATTGATTTCCCTAAGCCAAGGGACAGGCGCCTCTCAGTAAGTTCGATCTCATTACTTACAATACTAACAGCTCTTTCCAGCATGTTCTCAATGCTTGTAGTGGCAGATTTCATAACAGGTGGGATGGTTCGCTTCCCCATTTATTTTTGAAACTGATCAAACTCTCACGAAGGCAGCTACACAACTGTAGTATCTTAGAGTCAGTATATTTGGCTCACCTGATTGTAGACATAAGGATGGCTGCAATGAAAGAGGGGTGGCCCAGCCCAGTCTCCTCCGGTCGAGGACGGGCAAGGACGGGCCCGCCCTTGGCCCGGGCTTCGCCCGGGCGCGTCCCGCGCTGCGGTGGTGCTGGGGGCCTGAAATAGGGCCCGGGCGCTGCAAGATGCCGTGTGCAGTGTGCGCCGGGCGCTAAGGCCGCTGGGTAATGTAGTTTTAGCCCGAGCCGTTCCCCTCACGGCGTGGATGCAGGCAGAGACTGAGGCAAGGGTGACAGGGCTTGATAACACCCACAGAAGAGCCGTTCCCCTCACGGCTGACTCGGATTATGCAGAACAGGAGCAATCAGGTAAGCGAACGTGTACCTAAATAAACAGCCTATATAATTCAAGAAAGTGGATACCTAGAAGAGAAAACATATGATTATATATGATGCTTAGTAGGAAAATGATTTTTGATTTGTATATGGTTTTTCCTATCTGGTTTGGCATGCTGGGTAAAACGGATCAGCTGGGTCGCAGCCTAGGTATTCATCGGTGGAAGACGTTAATTCAAGCATTTCACCCCTCGCCTGTTCTTTTTCCTCAGTGTGATGCCTGAAGTTGATGGATATGCTCAGACAGCGATCTCATGGTCACTGTACAATAGTACTCACATTGCACCCTACTGATGAGGTACAAATTGGCCAATCCTAGGCTGCTTGTGTTCCCATTCAGAGGGGACCTACATGGCAGTTCAAGCTGGACTGTTCTTATTGGATCAGTACCATGGAAGCTTTGCATGTTGCTAGAAACACTTTCCTCACAAGATCAAAACAAAAACAACACACTTCCAACCACAGGTGTAGTTTACTATCCATTTAGACAAGTGCTTAAGTGCCTCACATAAGGGTAGAGAGCGCTATATAAATGCTGCCCTGGCTGCATTGCAATACAATGGGAATTCCGTTCCACCCGATCTATCATCGAGCCCTTGGTAGTGAGTGTCTATTGTTCTAACACATATGAACCAAACTGTTGTCAAAATATGGGAATTAGGTTGTCTTGCTTCCCTTCTACAATGATTGTCGTAGGAGACTGAAACTGGAGGTCAAGGACAGCTCAGTTAAAATAAGAACTTTAGAGAAACCAAGCTATTGGAGATGGTGCAGACTCTCACATGTGATTCTGACTTACCAAAGGTTTAAAGTAAACAATTCCAAGCCATGGCCTACACTTATTTTCGTCACATCATAAATCTCTTTCGCATGTAGACTTATCTGTAATTACATCCCAGATACACATCAGACACACATCACATCATGCCATTCCATTTATTGAGATTGAAGAGAACATACCACTGGAGGACAAAGGACCTTTTGTAACAGGAAAATAATCACTTGCAACAATATAAAACATTGGTTTAATTTGATTTTAGGCTATATAATTAATAAATGAAAAAACTAATTTTATTTTGGAACATTTGGCAAACAAAACAGGAATGGAGCCGATATGTGAATACTCAAGTGAAACATTTGGGAGTGATCATCCCTGAGATGATGAGGGATCTTTTTTGAATGAATTATCTGATTACAATGTCAGAAGTAAAGAAAGTCCTTGACCAGAGCCAGTCCTTGTCTCTGTTAATCATCAGTAGAATTAACGGGATTCAAATGATTATTTTACGATATTCTTTTTCAGTCCTTGTCAATATAAATTCCAAACAAATACCATGCTACGTTGGAATCCCAAATCATAACTTTTACATGGGCAAATAAAGTGCCCCATGCCTAAAAAAAAGCACAGGCCTCACACCCTGCAGAACTCTTAACCCAATTACCTACAATTGTGAATTGTTTTGAGGTGCATGTTTTACATTTAGGGCTGTTACATTTAGTTAAAAATCAAGAGAATCACTGCAATAAGCTTACATTTAGATAACAATCATGTCTTTGGAGCAAGCAAAAATTGAATGGAAGGCAATCTAGCAGCCCAGTAGCAATGCTTAAAGTCTGGATGCGAGAGGTATCCTTCCTCAAGCCCAAGAGACATGTGTGCCATTCACTGGCATGCAATATTAGCACTCAATAAATGATTGTCAAGTCTGTATTTTTTCTTTGAAATAGGAAAAGTGCATTAATTACACACACACTACTAAATACTATGCATTACCTTACAAATATATACATAAGGAATATTAAAATGACTGCAGATTACATTCTTTAATCAAATTCGATCCCTAAATGGCCATGACTCTCAAAGTCACAGTACTCCCCCAATCCATACGAGACAGATATCATAGTATAGGAGGATCACTTTAAATAGACCAAGCCTATTGACTTTGTCAGAGATTAACCATATAAAAACACAAATAATCAACATGTTAAAACCACTAGGATTGGCGTATAAATGCAATCATCAATGTCATTTAAGCATTTCAACATTAATCTAAAATCAGTGTCAGCATAAATGGTAAATAAAGCATGAAAAATAGACATAATATGTGTGTGTGTGTGTCTATTTTATACACTTTCAAACCACATAAAATGCAACCATAGAACCAGCCCCTAGAGGGAGCAGCACTCCAAGTCGAGGGTTTAGTCTTGGGAGTGGTTAAGAAAATGATTACAGTCATGGCATGGTCATAATCTCCTTGACCCCGCGAACTAAGGGTCTGTTTTTGAAGTCTTTTTGGGGGGGCATCTGCACTCCTGCAGCCCTGCACACTTTATTTTGAATACTGGTGGTGCTCCTGCTCATTTTGAGGCTACCACAAGGGGAGAAACATATTCAAATTAGGCCTGGGCATGAAATTCCACTCCGTTCATGGAGTTTTCTGAGTTTTTCCCACTCCACATGCCACATACCATGCAGAGTTTTTTTCCTAGCTCGCCAACATTAAGTTGGCGAGCGCGAGTGAAAAAAATATCAATGTGGGTGGATGGTCGCTATCGCTCACATTGAGAAACCTTCCTTTTGTATTGATGAAGCTGTCGCATGAGTAGAACATCTACTCGAGCGGCAGAAAGAAGCAGCGTCTCTTACACATGCGTCGTGCTGTTCGTGCTGATTTTACAGTGTAGGACAAACATTAAAAATCAGTGTGAACTTCCCAACATAATGCACTCCGCTGCTTACAGAACTACGCATTGAGCACTGGAGTTTTATGGTCCCTCTCCGGTGTTCTGCGTAGCGGAACTCTGCCCTGGCCTAATTCAAATGGCCCTTCCCGGGGCATTATGGGTTGCTCCAGCTAGAGGGGCAGTGAATATTTTATTAGTGGCTCTCCTACTGTGGTGGGGAGAGTTGAATAGCTGTTATTTTGTGTTTTTTTGTTTTTTTACTTTTTAGGGTTCGGGATAACAGGTCCTACCCAGGTACCCCTATAGTGGAACCCACGTTGGGAGCTTGCTTTTGCGTGGCATGACTAGCTCCATGCTTGACACTGTAATCCTCACTGGCGTGGAAGCCGCAGTCTTCTTTTCCCTGCCTGCTCGATGTGGGCAGGGTGCAGCATTTTTCGGTGACCACCCTGCGCCCTCCTGGCACAGGCACTGGGAGCAGGCTCAAGGCCACCACCATTACACTCCTGCCTGTTCTGGGGCATGGAGAAGTGGTCCTGGGACCCTTGTCCCCTTTTTGGAATGGTGCAATGGTGCTCCCCTTTATCTTTCATCAGCCACTGTGGAGATGGGGGTCCCTGGGGCAATCAGAACTTGGTGGAGGAAGCCCCACACCTGCCTGCTCCCTCTATCAAATCAGTACTACACTGACGCCTGGGACCTGGTCAACCCTGAAGGGGTTTGGGGATCTTGCAGCAGAGCTCCATATGCTCCATTTTCTGAAAAGGGCAATGGGCTCCAACATTTAAAAGTCCATAACTCTGGCCCTGTTGGGCCGATTTGGATGATCCTGGGCTCCTTTTACTCCTGGTGGCAAGACATAGCCACCAGGAGCTGTTCCAGTTGGCCTTGTGGATACAAATGTGGTGTCATTTACAGGGGTGTAAGGACATGAGCCATACTGTTCCTTGACTAGACCCACTAGCCCTGGTATCAGCTGTTGGCAGAGTCCTTAGTCTTTTAGGGCATCAAGGGGCTAGTCTTTCCAGGTGTCCTTGGGTGTTGCCACCGTCCGGGACTAGTAAAAAGCAATCATTCTCACTTATGCAAGAGATTTAAAATGGGGTGGAAGGTTCTAAATACCTGCCGGATTAAATGGGCGGAACCCAATTGCAACAAGGATGTAGCTCCGATATGGTGTGATATTCAGCGTAGCTTTGTTTTCCAAGGTTTGATTTAAAAAAAAAAGCTGGTTACGAAAATTTGGATTTCTCATTAATTAAAGTTTGGTAAGAGTTATCTGTGCAGAACATGATGAGATCTCACTTAAACTTAATGGATAACATGGATGCCACAAGTATATGCTTTTCATGGAAAACACAAGAATCATCTATCATTTCTTCCCTAAATAGAAAATACAGAAATATTATGAAATTCAAAATAGAAGAAAAATTGAGGAATGCTCTGCACCTCTGCGATTATGTGTTTTGTGAATTAAACTATATATCCCTTGTTTTAGCACAATTTTATATGAAATTGCCTCCAGCAGAAACGGATTGGTGTGACAAATTAATAGTTAAGTGTATGGTCGTGACTCTGTATTACATCCAGACTTTGGGCTACTGCTCGATTGAGATACATTCACTGGTACAAAATATGGCAGGCACATTTTATTCTTGCAATATAATATACATATTATACTCCAGCTAAGTTATCCGGAATGTCAAGTCTTCATGCATACTGTTGCCCAAAATATAATCTTGAAGAGACACATCATGTTCATGTGTTCGTATTAAGTCTATGTTTTAAGGACACATGGATCGAAGTAATAAACTTCTGAGAGAAGAAACTGAATCAATATTTGCAATTTGACGTAAAAATGCGTTAGTGTTTGATCACAATGAAGAACTGTTTGATGACCCAAACGTTTTGTGAACATCATTTTTTGGCAGACAATGGGTATTTGTTACTTCACCTAATTTCAGGTTATGGCTAAGTAAGTCCTGATGGCTAATAAAACTGGAGTTGATAATGTCCATAAAAAAAATAATCAAATGGGAAAGTATTCAGGAAACGTTGTCATCTGATTCTTGGCTGAATTTATATATAAACAGAGGAGCGTTAATCAATCTTCTGTAGTCAACAATCAATTATTGAATCTTAATGAATAAAATTCAGTCCACAGGCGAATAGATTCCAAAGCAGTTCAAATGTAGAAGCTTTATTCATGAAAAATGCATCAAATCATCAGTTCCATAATGTTCTTTTGATCGAATTCAATTTCTTCACAAATATTGAGTTACTTCATCAACTCTTTACAGCCATTAATTCTTTACAGCCAAAAATTCCATACAGCCTACGCGTTTCGTCCTTCCTCAGGACTTCATCAGGGCTGCAATAAAACAAAACAAAATGTGTATATTCGTCATTGAAATATCTGTACTTAAATCAAAAGGCATGATTATCAACTCTATCATTTCCACTCATTCGGCCTGGCTATCTCCATTCTAAATTTGTGTCGCACAGGATAGAAGTCATTTTATACATCTTTGCTGCTGTTTAATTCATCTACATTCAAGATTCAACAATTACTGTAGCTTCACATTTTAAATATTAGTCCAAACGTCATGAAACATCATCTTGATATACCACATGTGTCTAATAGCGAATTATTATAAGTATTTGATTTTGTTCAATGATTGGCTCAATTTGTTAATCATATACAAAATTCCCTGTACATTCTTATCCACTATTACTCATTACATGTATTAACAGAACTACTCCTTCTTGATCTATCAATTGTCATTCTCCCACTATTGATGATAGATTACCTTGAAACTTTATCCAAGCATCATATTCTAAATCCAATGTCCAAAGAGTTCTTGGCTTAGGATACAGGAAATGTTCTGAAATTAAGCATACCACGCCGTCAGACATGCGACATTTCATCAAAGCCAAATAATTGGCTACTAATGCCACACTACAAGACAGTTTGGTCAGGCGAAGCAATGGACATCTAGTCGTCCTAGTGGAATGAAATCAACTAAAAAGTTATTTTCCCACATGCATCTACACACTTAGATCATTATAAAAGATGCCAGATGGAAATGGGCAAATTGTCATTTTCCCTGTAACCAATATGAACTGAATAACATACAGAGCATAACAATCTTCACTTTTCAAATTGTATTTCTGATAGGTACCATACTGACCTCGTCTTGGTTGGGAAAAAGTTATACTATTGCCTGCTCTCTAACCATTTCAGAAAAGCTGTGCAGCAGATTCGGATCCTTTACATGGCTAATTGCAGGGAAAAGCGAGCATTGGCAAAGTCAGTTGGCCTGCTTTTAATGTGTTAATACATGCAAACTTAGGCAAGCAGAAATGCTTTTTGCCTGAATTAGCCCATTAAAGCCAGGCCTATTAGGCTATGCCAAGATTTAAACATCTCAAATACAACCATTTGCACAGGATAGTCTAGGGCCTGATGTACAAAGCCATCTTGCAGTTGCAAAGCCTGTGATTCACCAACTCACAGGATTCGTGACTGCAAAATGACTTTTTTACATCTACCAAATCCATTTTTGGATCTAGTACCCTTACTGGATTACAAAATAGGTTTAGAAAGGCATAGTGAATCACTATTTGAAAGGGGTTTCCCTTCCAGATAGAGGTATCTTATTGTATGTATCAATGTTTGCAACAGTAATACAGTCACTTAATTGAAAAGTTACAGACTCCAGAGTTGGGTAGTTATACATTCGGAAAAGGGAAAAAATACGTTTCATACCCCTTCCCCTATGTGAATATATATAAAAAAGTTCGCTGGGCAATACGCAGTGGTCTTTAAGCAAAAAGGCTGCATTTTTATATAAAGTTTACTTTATTAAAATGTAATCACAGATTTGAGGGTCTACTCATCCCAGCAGGCTACCATCCCTGTGCTGGCATCAAATAGTACTGAGTTGCAATTTTCAATCTACCTTATGAATATTGGTGAGGTGGGTCGAATTGCGACCCACTAGGACTCGAAATTTTAGGAATTGATCTATTTATACCTTGGTTGGTTCAGAAATTTCTTTTACAATCACAAAAGGTTGGTGAACAATTTGCAACCCCTTTTTACAAATGGAAGCTTCGTACGTCAGGCCCATAGTTTAGTGAAGTGATGGTTGCAGTGATAATGCATGCATTCATTTAATTCCTTGCTTGCTTACCACAAGTCACTGGCAATTGAAGTGTTAAGAGCACTTGACAGTAACAAGGCAATAATGCTGACACTGAGGGTATAAAAACTCTGTGCCCGTTCTTGTGGCAGCAGGAGTGCACAGGTGTTGTCAATTGCAAAATCATACCTATCCTTGTGGAACTCCCACCACGAGTGACATAGATAGAGTCCCAGGTGACTACATAGGGGCAGGCAGAGATGTAGAAGGTGAACCCTGCATATGCTGTGGCTTTGATGCAAAATGGCTGGGAGGAAGAGAGTAAGTAGTGTGGGGGTGATTAGCTCTATCAAAGGCAGCAAAGAGGTCCAGAAGTAGGATAGTGAAGAGAAGCAGTTGTGATGAGCAGTGGCAGTTAAATCAGATGTTTTAAAGGTGTGAGGTGTAACGGAAGACAAGAAAACCTGATTAAATGGGGTCAAGTAGGTTGCTAATAAATAGCTAAGATGAAAAGTAGATAAAGACTAGTCTTTCTAATGGTATTTGTAATGAAGGGAAATTCTGATAAAGGATTTAGAAATATTTGGGGGCAGAGGAAGTATTGGTGTTCAATTTTTTGCGCAGGGGTAGGACTACTGACAATTTTGATTAGTGATAGGACTACTGATTATTACTTCAAGTTACTGTGATGAAAGAGTGGCTGAAGAGACATGTAGTGCAGAGTAACATGTTTGAAGTAAGTGATAAGGGATTGATGCCTGAGTGCTAAAAGGGCCAGATGCAGCACATGATGTTTCTGCTCATTCGATTATAGAACTGAGCTCACCTAGGGACATTACTGTAAACTGTAAGCCTGATGGAAATGTAGAGGGAGGTTATAGAAAAGGGAACAAGTAGAGCTATAAGAAAGCTGATCAGATAGTTCCTGATGGTTGTGATTTCAGTCGAGAAGTAGGCAGCAAGTTAGTTGGCCACAAGATTGAGACTGGCGTGGATAGTTGGGGTGATGAGGAGTGTGTTAATGGTTTGAAGAAGCCTCTGTGGATGTGGTTGAAGTGATGTGATGAGAGACTGGCAAAACCAACACTGGAGGTGGGCCAAAAACAGTAAAGCTGGGCCTCTAATCAAATGTAACAACAAAACTGCTAGTACTGTACCAAGTCTTAAGACTCAACTACTTTCATGGGGACACATCTTGAAATGAAACAAGAAGTGTCAAAGATCATTATTTTCTGAATTAATCAGAGAGTTTATTTATTTTATTTTAAATTTTTAGCCTTCCATTTGAACAAGAAGAATTTTTGAAAAGTAGACAATCAATTAATGGTAGTTTTTAGAACAATTCTACCACACCATTCATTATAAAACATGCTATTCTGCCATTTCATTCATTATCATACATTCATTGTCACCATACATTCACAAACGCACATATCCTAAGTATCTCACAAGCACACATATCCTAAATATCTGGTTAGAACATAAACAAAAAATTCTTTCTATTAGGACCACAGAAAGATTTTGAACATAATAATCTCTATATTCATTTCTTTTTTTGAAAAAAACGTTTTGAAAATTCTTGTGGTCTCTTCACTATGTCTACGCGTTTCGAGACCCCCTCTCGAAACGTGTAGACCTAGTGAAGAGACCACAAGAATTTTCAAAACGTTTTTTTCAAAAAAAGAAATGAATATAGAGATTATTAGGTTCAAAATCTTTCTGTGGTCCTAATATAAAGAATTTTTCGTTTATGTTCTAACCAGATATTTAGGATATGTGTGCTTGTGAGATACTTAGGATATGTGCGTTCGTGAATGTATGATGACAATGAATGTATGGTAATGAATGATATGGCAGAATAGCATGTTTTATAATGAATGGTGTGGTAGAATTGTTCTAAAAACTACCATTAATTGTCTACTTTTCAAAAATTCTTCTTGTTCAAATGGAAGGCTAAAAATTTAAAATAAAATAAATAAACTCTCTGATTAATTCAGAAAATAATGATCTTTGACACTTCTTGTTTCATTTCAAGATGTGTCCCCATGAAAGCAGTTGAGTCTTAAGACTTGGTACAGTACTAGCGGTTTTGTTGTTACATGTGAAGAGAGACTGACAAAAGAATGTGGCATTATCTAATGCAATAGATAGTGTATGTAGCATTGGTATCTATTCTTCAAAATTAGTAGCACATTTTGAATTTACGCTATTTGTATAACAGGGTCCTTGTCATCTGGCAGTTTATATAATCAACATATGAAATTGCTTCTCAATCTCCTTTCATACTTCCTGAAATCAATATGCCTCAACTGTTTGATTCCCTTTTGACAAATCAGTGAATACAAATTTAGATCCAGTAAAGGCGGAGCTTGCCAAACATTTTGAATTTGGTGTTATACCTTGCCTGAATAGACTGCTTGCCAAGTCAAGAGTTGAGTTGTATTTTTGACAAACTGAGAGCCCGATTCACAAAGGTAAGCTTAGACCTGAAGTCTAAGTTTAGACCTAAAGTCTGTGGGCCCGATTCACAAAGGTAAAGTTAGACCAAAGTCTAACTTTACATTTTTTGGTATTCACAAAGGGCATTTACTAGTCGTAAATGCGCTTTGTGAACACTGAAAGTCACAAAGCTCGACTTTCGGTATTCACAAAGGGCATTTACTACTCGTGAATGCCCTTTGTGAATACTAAAAGTAGTAAAGTTAAACTTTCGTCTAACTTTACCTTTGTGAATCGGGTCCTAAGTTTAGATACGAAATATAAGTTTAGACCTGAAGTCTAACTTTAGACCTGAAGTGTAAGTTTAGACCTGAAGTCTAAATTTAGACCTGAAGTCTAAGTCTAAACAATCTGTCTATGACAGTGTGGCTTGCTTGGCATTTTCTCTCTAGTTTCTGCTTCCAACTTTAAACATAACGTTCATGCAAGCATCCAACATAGTTTATTTATGCTACATAGGGTTTACTGATGCGGTACTTCAGAATCTCATTCTTGCCAGTGTATAACTGCAAACATTATTGGACATCCCTTGTCACTTAGATTCTAGACATTCACAGAGGCGACCCGCAACATTGGTGGTGTACTAGTCAGGCCTTAAGATCAATTGAGTGTCATCCATGCAAGAAATGGAACAGAAGCAGAGGGCCTGATCAGTGCAAACAGAGGCTTCAGAGAAACATTGAAAATAATGGAATAGAGGAAGAAGAATTTTGATACTCCACAGGAATCAAGACATAAAGTACATTGATAGTTTGGCAATGTGAAAGACTGGGTTCACACCAACAAGCAAGGCAGGGAGTAGTTGCAAAAGCAATGGATTTGATGCTGCAAGAAGGCCTACTATTAGTACCCCTACACAGACCCCAAAGACCCCAAAGACTTGCATAATTCACATCTCATCTAACAGCTGGACCAGAACAACCTCTTTCCCATTCCTGTTGTCCACAATGTCTTAGACCCATTTGGAAAGCCAAATGCTTCCATCTTATCAGAGAGATAGCTTGTTAAACACGTCCCTGTTATTTTTTATTATAGCTGGTACAAGATTGATGGGTTTTCAGTTTGCTTTGTTTTAAGGGTTATTTTTAGGCCTTTAATATTTTAATCACACCACTTTTCAAGTAACTGCAAACATAGCCAGATATGGACAAGGTAAATACAAAGCTGGTAATTACCAGCACCACAGCAGAATCTAAAACCACTATCAATGGAATAGAATGTGGATCTTCAGGTGAGCCAGAACTGTGTGAGACTGAAATCTGCTTCCAATGTAATAGGATGGAAAATGCCCTCTAATGTTGGAGTGTCTGGCAAAAAAGTTAGAAGCACAAAGAAAGGCATGATTAGGATCATAAAGTTGATCAAATGTTCACAATGGGAGACACCAAATAATTTCATATTAAACTCTGGTATGAGTGTATCAGTGTCTCTGTGCTAATAGATGACATACAATCCATTGCAACTGAAAAGTATTCCTACGATGAGCTAGAAAAAAAATTGATTTAAGCACATATTAAAAGATAGACTTGGTGTGAAATTTAACAGGATTTATAAGTCTTGAGGTGGAGTTCATACAATACTTGTTTTTCTTCCAAAACCACTTCCTTTAGGCCTGTCATGTAAGTGGCTTTTACCTCTTGACATCAGAAGTGAACTGATGATTAGATCTTTTGATTTTCGTACCACATAGCTTAGTTAAATTAGAGTATCTTAACAGTATTGCAATAAGATGGCTTTTACGTTTATTGGAAAGAGTAGCAGAATCTACCAACAGGAAGTGAGATCATCAATCGCATGAAACTCATCGCGAACGATACTGAAGTTGAGCTTATACCAAGTCACACTTCTCACCACAAGTTCCAATGGGGTCAAAAGAGGACCTACAGGATGATTTATTGAGAATTGGATATGGAAGTGGCAAACTAGAGGACTGATGGAATATATAGACTTGTAATACTGTTGATATGAGCTAAAACTAAGTCAAGTAAGTGGCCTTCTGTGCCAAGTAAGTTGCCACACTAATGCACTGAGAGACATATATTACACATTGTGACATGGGTGTGTGGCAATGAGATTAATGCCTAGGCTAGAGCGATTTTGAAGTGTTTGCCGAATAAATATTTTCAATTTGTCCTGTGCTATAGATCACTCTGAAGTAAAGACCTTCCACTGTTTGTGGTCTGTCTTCTGTCTAACATTCAAAGCTTAAGCTGACCTATGATTTCTGTGGGATGTAGCACAATTCCGCATCATTACACCTTCAAAGTTGTGTTTTCTTGTGATGTCAGTTTGGGGGCATGGCATTATGTATTATTATTTTTTTGAGCCGAAAAGCCATAATAATCACATGTGCTTGATATAAATTACATAGCCAAGGGTAAATATGCAAATAGCAATTCAAGAGAGAGTAACAACTGATTCACCCTCTATGGACTTTGTTAGGAGCATTCAGAATATAGTTTCTGATTTTTCTTCCAACGCCTCTAAGTTTTATGATCCTCTTCTTTGGGGCCTTACAAATCATCAGCCCACCCACTCCGCATCCTGCTTTTCTTTTTTGTTGTTGTTGTTGCGAGCAGGAAGCGAGGAAGCAGAATGTGGATGTGCCTGTGTGGCGGGACTGTTGATACTGACATGGTTTGGTTCTTCAAAAATATAATCGAAATTTGCTACACAATGGAAAAGTCCTAAAGAATAGGATAATATCTCAAACATGTGTTGGCTGTTTGTGTGATGATCTCAATAAAGATTGATTTTACTAAAGCACCATGATTTGAATCTAATTTTGCCATAACGAAAATGGTTAAATACTATGTACAAAGTGCGTATACTACTCAGCTATTTATGCACCTCCAAGTAGGTTAACAAAAGTATCCACGTTGGTCTGATGTTTCATGAATTCATTTTCGTGCTATTAAAAAATTATTGCAAATAGGCTCGTTATGGGTATCACAGAACTGATTTAATGTGATCAGGTTGTGATTAAGCCAAAGATAATACATTCACCAGACAGCTACACCCTCTCTCCTAGATTTTTACCAACAACAACTCCTTCTTCACCATATCATTGAATATGTTCGACTATTTCAACTTCATCTAACACAAACACACTGGTAAGAACGAGCTTCTGTAACCACTTTTGCCCTCTGGCTTTGTTTGCTTATCTTCATCTTGGTTGTGGTCACGCTCTTTCTTGTTGAATCTCTTGTGCTGCCTTGGTCTTTTTTGCTCTGTCCCATTTAAGAGTTGGATGTGAGGCAGATGCCTCTCTGCTAGCTGTTGCCTCCTCATTACTTACTTTATTTCATGCAGTCTCCTAGACAAACCCATGAAAAAGAAAGGCTTTAAATTAAAAATAAAAACAAAATCCCGAAAATAAATCTCCATCCTCATCAGGCCCTGTAGCTGTTTGCTAAAGCAGTATGTTATGTGTCCCGTCTTCTATCTCGACTAGTTTGTAGTTCAGTCTCAAGACCATAATAGGATTTTGATCAGGGATATTAATCTTCTCCAAAATTAGGCTGAAGAGTTATATTTTATGCCGTATGTGAATATCGAGCTTGTGAGTATTTTTGTGCACCCTTAAGGACAAGTTATGACTGGTTTAGGGCTATTTTCTTATATTAGGAAATCCATTATAATGGCAGATCTCAACCTTTTATAAAAACATCTTGTTTAAAAGTTAGCAATTGGCAACATCTAATTCGCTTTCCTTTCTAGGAAACACGAATTTCATCCTCTGCCACTAAAGGCTGTCCCATGAAGTTTCACGCCTACTGTGGGATGCCTGTTCTATTTATAGAAGCTTAGATTTTCTTTGGAGGAAGATTACCACACTTCTTTGATCAGCAAACTCGTAGCCAAGATTCTTGGATTGTGAACATTTAAAAGAATGTTGCTTACTTTTCATTGTATCGATTTCACATATGCTAACCCGCTCAATTAAATAACCCCTCCCACAGAACCTCTTGGAGAAGATCAGAGACTTCTTCTTTTGGGAGCTACCAATTGGTCCTAGGAAATTTAAGGGTTTTGATTTCATATTTTGATATTTTTTTGTACAGAAAAAACTCGTGTATTATGACTCATCCTACCACTACATGCTCTCATCAGTTTATGTCCATGGTGCTATTTGAGTGAGTGATTCTTGCTCAGATCATGGTGACAATAAACCCAGAATATTTGATGTATTCAGTAGCTAAACGTCACACACATCCAGATTCCCTTCGGGAAATCTCACTTGAAATAGCACAGATTATTAGTAGGAGGTCAGCATTTCCTTTGCAAACACTGCTCCTTCAACATAATTTCATCATCTATATTTTTTACAAAAATACATTGCCGTAGTAGCAGCTGAACTGCACATTTGGGGAGCCAATTTGATCACTATTAGCTCAGAGCTCCTTTAAAGCTTCAACCCTTTCCAGTGTCCTGTTGGTTGGGAAAAATTTGCCAACTTGTATTGGAGAGTGCTCAGAGCGTGCCCTGCTGTTGTCCAGAGAAAAAACTGGCTTTGAATGGAGGGAATGACAAGTCCATTGTGATCAAGATCCAAAACATTTGTATGATAAGAAAGCTTCCTTGGGTTCAGAATCCATATTGGGCCAGGACCCTGTGTGTCTTCAAAATAAACTTCCCCAGCCGTATTTGAGTAGCCAGATATGGTGGTCGATCTTTCTCCCATCTTTGCCCACATCGTTGGAATAGATTACCCCTACACATCCTTGCTTGTCTTGATTCCACCTTTTGCAAAGAGCTTCTTAAAACCTAGCTCTTTAAAATGTCTCTCACCCTCCGTCCCTCCCTCTACTTGGATTGCCCCCCAGCGCCGAGATAATCCTTCAGGGGTGATTTGCTGCATTATAAGGGTATATAACATAACATAATTTAGGTATGCTCCTTAGTTCTTGCTTTTTCCCTTCTGGGTCCTGTGGGTATTTCTGCCAGCTACTGATCAAACAGGAAACTGCTCCTCATACAAATGAAAACATACACATCACTCCCACAGTGCCATGCGTATGCATGCCCTCACCAACTTCATTCTTTTCTGCCCGTTGGTGTGTGTTGTAATCTACTTCTGTCACGCTCAGCAAATTTTTGTAGATGATCCGAGGTCATGTCCTTGGATGCTTTTGGTATTTACCCTCTTCTTTGTGCTTGGTAAATAGTAATATGATTCATGCCTGAACTTAGATTTACGTTCAGTGCAAAGTCCTTCATGAAGTGCCTGACTGGCATGCAGAGTAACGATGCACTCATCCCTAAAGAGATGTTGAATTTTATTACCAGGAAGAGAATCAAGAGGTCATTGTATGACTTCGGTCCCCGAGCACGGTATTAAGCATTGTTCCTGCCAGTGAGCTAGTGTTTCAACCCTCTTCTAGTGGTCTCCCCCGCGGGACAGCAGCACCAATGCCATCATTGTACCATGCTATTCAATTACTCTCGCACAACTTTGACTACAAGGACTCTTTGCTCCCAGATTATGCCCAGGAAGAGTATTGGCTCTACCATCCACCTGTCTCTGCACCAAAGTGTATTCAAATAACTTCAGAATCAGGTATAGTAGTTTTTTCTAAAGAGCAATCAGGCTTAGTTAACTTGCCCAGAAAGGGGACAGCGACACTACTTCCTACGCATTCTTGTATGAAAAAAATGTGAGAAGGGACTTGTCCCATATTAATTCTTAAAACTAAAAACTGGTTCCTCCCCTTACTTCAGCTTATGTATTGGCAGATATTGACAGCTTTGTTCCATGGAAATTATGTATGCCTATATCCATGTACCCCATTGAACGAACATAGGACCTATCTCTAATTTCTAATGGGAAACCAGCACTAACAGTGTAAGATGTTGCCATTTGGTATTAATGAGGCCATTGAGGTAATTGCCAAGATCTTGACCCTGGTGGCAGTCTTCCTGTGATAACAGAAGATCTAATGCTATGCATACCTTGATGACTGACTCATCAGCGCAGCATCAAGGGAGTACTCACCGTGTGATGTGGACCCTCACACTCGAGATCCTTTATGACCTTAGGTTGCTTGTCATTTAATCAAAGAGTATTTGATATATAGGGTTGATTCTGGACACTAGACTGCCAAATACATTCTCTCTTCCAGGGATAGTAACACCATCAGTCAAGTAGCAAACAACCTCAATCTGCGTAAGTGTTGTGTAAATGATATGAAGTATTTTCACAGCATGTGTCTGGATAGCTGCAAGATCCATCTTGTGGTTAATGAGGTCTTCTGAAATAGGCCTGAAATTCTATCTACATTACTATATGCCCTTTAGGAGGCCTCTGATGGGTCCAGTCCATTTTTCCCTCTGGTACAGCTTCCTGCCACCACCTGGGACTTGAATCCGGTCCTGACCAGAATGATGCACAATTCTGTGAACTAATCGCCTCCTGCAATGTGAAATTCCTTATCTTCTTGATATCCATTTCATTGACCAGTGCACATAAGGGAGCTACAAACCCTTGGGGCCTCTGAGTCTTTCATGAAATTTCACAGGAACACGTGATTCTTGACTCACACTTCTCTCATTACTAAAGTGCTGTTGGAGCGCCACTGCGCCAGCAAGAGATTGCTCTCCTGACATTGTTTCCACATCCCCATGCCTTCTTCCCTAAGGAAAGTGCACAGATTGTTGACCTCTGCATGCATTATATTTGTTTCCTGACATATTGAGGGACCTGTGTTCAACAGAGCAACTTTTTGAGACAGCAACTCCGGGTGAGCTTCCTCTAAGGTACAGTTGTCAGATTGATAATGTGATCCGTCATCCCCAGCTACACTCTTCATGGAGCCTAATATTCCTCCTGTATTACAGCATATGCTGCCAAGGCCTAGGTATCATTGGAAACATTCTGTAGATGTGCTACTCAGTGATATATGTTGTGCTGATGTGGGCTAGCCAACATGCATTCTACGGTATCCTCTTGAGACTTCCTCTTGAAGGAAAGTCAAATTTGGCCAGGAAGATCTGCACAACCGCTTTGCCTCTTCCTACACTGCACTTTGCTGGCTCTCCCTTTTTTTCATCCTCCATTGCCGTGCACCCTACCCATAGGGCTATCAATGACCCTCACTGCTCCAAAGCCATTGGCTTCTTCAGTGAGGTGAAGGTGCTCATAGCACTCAAATGTAGGTGTGCTCCTTACCACATATGCAGACATACATGTACTTTCAAGCTCTATATTCAAACAGTATCAAAGAGGTTTCTAGTCCAACTTCTAGAGGAGAGAAACACACAGAATTTGAAAACTTAAAAATCTTGCGTACTAACATTAAGGTCGCTTTATGTAAAAATCTCTCCAAATGAGCTCAGGAACATAGATGTATGTTGAGGATTTATTTAAAAGACACTCCAGTCACAGCTAGGCCAACAGCTTCTTTATTTGTACACAAACAGATTCTCTTCTTAGATAATGCCACTTTCCAAAAGTAAGCATCATGGAGACACCATCAAACTGGGGAATATATTAAAGGGAGGGAGGTAACACTCATTATCCATCTCATATATTAATTAGCCTTTTCGTATATGAGATGGATAATCTCACATACGAAAAGGCTCATTAATAGTCTTGGAAGTAAGTACTCTAGGCTCAATCCTGTTGAATGAAAATCACATCAACACCCAAATGTCTGCAGGCATTTTTCTCTGCAAGATGACACGCTTCGTTTTCAGCGCCAGCATTACAGCTGTAACTCAAACTCTGCTTGCTGACAAGTAGACAATTGTAACAGCATCTTAGGAGGTTGCAGCAACGCCCTTAACAAGGAAATGCAGCTGTGGGAATCTTTTCTGATTCCTGCTCTCCATCCACAAAGCTATCTGTCCAAAAACTTCCCAAATGCTTGCCAGACCTTATGACGCTTTACTCCACCCGTAGATCTTTGCATTCTTCCCAAAATATTTTTTCACTTTCCGGTTTTGAAGATATCCTTATTTGACAGTGTAGAATGTATCATCTGCGGGTAAAAATTATGGAACTCTCACGGCAACACCTACCAGAGTACCGACAACGGCTGTTTTTTCTCCACAAATGTGAAAAACCTGATGTTATAAAAATTATTTTTCGAACATCACCCATCTTCTTTATTCTGCTTACTACTCCGACAGGGTAACTTGGGCGTTTTGTTTCAAAAGGTTGCCTTACAAAAGTTCAAAATAAACTCATATCTTGCATAAGTCTTGTAATCATGTCCTTATTGTGAGCTGGACCTCTTATTTTGAAAGGCTGCCTTTCATGTTACCATAACATCTGCTATGTGGGCCACTGTTCGTCCAGACTTGTCTGACAATGGTCCATACAGTGCATTTTACAGAATTAAAATGCACTTCTTTGAGTACTTTTTTCCCCCAATGTCGCTTGCCGGATTATAGCTCAACCAGCTATGTCTCACCTTTAGAACTGTTGCCCTGTTGTGGAGGCCTCGCATAAGCATATTATGACTGGAGCCTTAAAGCTTTAGCTGAACAGCACGGATTGTTTAATAATAATACTCAGATTTGTACAGTGTGGCTAAACACCCGTGAGGGTGTCCAAGCACGGTTGATAGGGTCGGGGAGATTACGCGATTTGCCCAAATTCACAGGATGTTCGGCTAATGCCCAGACTCGAACCTGGATTCCCAGCCCCAAAGTCGGCAGCTCTGGCCCATAACATATCCTCTCCCCTCGGGAGGAGCTTTGTTCACCTTCTAAGTAATGGGACATGTAAAACAAAAACTCTTCTGATGTTTACACGAAGGACCACACTAAACTATATGATAAATACTTGTTCTTGATGTTTGTTTTTAGATTTGCACTTTTGATTAGGATGCACTGTCACCTTTTTTAGGTGGGTATTTGTGCTTTCTTGACACTACTATATAGTTGTTCTTATACAGAATTTTTTTTTTTTTATTTAATTTGAGTAAGTCAACAGGCATATTCGCTAGACAACGAAACATGCGTTGGCTGTTTGTGCTTGGCTGCTTGTACCTTTTGTCAACATAACCTGGACTACAGAATGTATATGAAATAAGAAACCCTAAAGAATATCTCAACTATGGACACTTTTGAAAACTGATGATTGTTCATATTGAGTGCTCAGGACTCTGCTTGCATGTAAAAGAGAACCTATTCTGATGCTCCTATTTTCACATGACTATGTCCTACATACTGTATCACAGTTCACAGGACCTAACCCTACTGCCCAATAACAGAACCAGAGTACACAACGTAATTAAACAAAAGTGTTCCATGGGATTCCCTTTTATGCAATCAATGTAATAGTGTGCAGCGGTGTGCAACATTTACAATGATACATATGTACAGGCGGGATGTCTTAACAATTTCATAAGCACACCATGTGGGATTGATTAAAGGTATCAGTTAATACAGAATGTGGACCTTTATAATATAACATAACATTTAGTTGGTCACATCGTTATGGATTGACCTTCCATACACAGAGGTGAATTTTAGATATGGGATGCAGGTAGTAGTACCCATATGTTTGAATCCTTATTATGAATTATTTATTCATTCTAGTATTGATCCAGATACATTGACTACCCCAGCACATGAACAATGTATACTACTTGGAGGTAGTTCTTGATTTATTTAGTAATTTTTCATAAGAACATACAAGTCTGATGCATACAGTAAATTAGCCTCTCTCCACATTTTTGCCCTGATAGGTGATGTGCCAGACTGCACGTTTTGTCCTGAGGAGACCCTTGTAAATTGCATGTTGGGTCGAAACATCGACAATTTTTAAGAGATTGTCGTTTACTAAATTAAATTGAAAACAAAAGCCAGTGAATACATTTTGGACTGTTTTTTGTTTATGAAATTGTGGAAACATCCCACCTGTACATATGTATCATTGTAAATGTTTCACCCCACTGCACTTTTGAGCACTGCGCTGGTTGCAGCTAATTCTCACTTTTTCTATGTGATAAACGATATCTATTTTTGAGAATAAATGGAGTAAAATGTTTCTTGTACCAAGAGAGAGAGCTACATTGATTGCATAAGAAAAGAGTCCCACAGAACATTTGTGTTTGCTTACAGTGTGTCCTAGATTATGGCGCTATTATTAAATGGATGGTTCCCTGTTTCTAAAAGGTCTTAGGTGTATTGTGCCTAATCGACCGTAGCGGCTGAACAGTTCCCCATACATCGACTCCTATTGGTAATATCTGGGCAGCCACCTTGATCTTCTCTAAAGGCTTTTTGTGTTACTGGCTGTGATCATTTTCTGGGTAACGTGTTTCTTTGCGTCAGGAGATTTTGTGCCATTATTACGATTGAATTATTTACTTTCTGATGCTGTCGCCTCCTTGTGGGTTTTATTCTGTGTAATCTGCCCCACTTGGTTTCCATGAGGGAGAGCGTGGTGACCTTTGTGGTGAATCCAGTACTTGTGCTCCTTGTTCCCCCTTATCCACAGCATGCACCCAGCCACCCCAGCTTGCACACACCTGCTGCAAAGCTCTATCAGGCAGAGATAAAAGCTAGTGGGATTTATGTGGTGAGAGCGGTCACATGGGCGCAAGAGGCTTTCTGTAGCATGCAACTGCTACTGTAGCTTATGAAAAAGCTGTTTTTCATTTGTAAAATCAGTAGGCAGAAAGAATCTGACAAGAACATGGGTGATTGCTGCAACTAGCTGTGTTGGAGAACCCGCTCCTTATTTGTTAGGATAGGATGCATAAAAACACATTATTACCTGTGTGGGGCTTATCCTAGTGCACCCGAGGTGGATGCAGATTCATATTGCCTAGAGTGCTAAAATCTGAGAGTTAACGAAGCACTATGAGAGGCAGAGGCAAAAGCAGGTAGGGAAGAAACATAAAATGCAGAGGGATGGGGAGGCGGCGCAGTGGAGCTGCACGCATAATTTGAATTTCTGATGCTCATTACACCACTTCAGTGTGCTGTAGCAGCATCAACTACCAATGTAGCGTGCTGATGACAGATACTGTTATGTACCTGTGAGCCCACATCTGGAGAAGCGGGTGGTGGAAAGGAGACAGGAGACTGCTCAGTCCACCTGGTGTTAGTACTTCTGGTAGAGGAGATGCACAAGCATATGCTCTCTAGTGGGCTCTGAAGGACTGGCGTTAGAACTCCCATGGCCTAGTGTGCCTGGGCAGTGAGTTCAGAGCTCATCACCTAACTCTTGGGAGCCTAGCTGCATTCCCCTTGTTTAGTTCTGAAGAGTTATGCACGCAGAGATGTGTCTAGAGTTTGCCCTTTGGAATCGTGGCAGTCATGGGGCACAGAACGTTTTGCATGTCACATCAGGATTTCTGAGTGAGAAAGGTGCGTGCATTATTCCACAGCTGCAGGCAATAACAGTCCACGTGGGCGCACACACACACTCACTCACTTTACACTTCGAAGATTCATTATTCCGTAATAGCGTGCAGCAATAACGTAATGCACAGACAACTTCTACCGTTCACTGGTTTGATTCTCTTAGTGCTATCGCTCGGTTTCCCATTTATATGTAAGGGAATTATTTGACATTCTTGACAATGTTTCGTTTTATAGAATGAGTAATATTTGTTTGGCTTGCAAGGGCTAGGTGCATCAACAGTTACTTTTCTCTGCTTCTAAAATATTAACCGTGAACTCCATTGAATTCTTTTGGATGTCTTCATGACAGAAAAGCTTTCAGTTGGACCCTTTTGATCCGTTCGAATTATCCGTTTTGTGCAATATACAACTTAACACTTTAAAAAACAACTTGATAACACAAGTGGATTTTGTGACATATATAGTTTATTAGAGGTAAAGAAAACGCAACAAACAGACAGGAGTTTAAAGTCGGTAACAGGTATGACAAATATGTCGAGGAGGTGGTTTTATACAGTCCAGGCGATGGCAGACAGTGCATACACAGGGTGGTTACAGGCAGTGGTGTACAGTACAAAAACGGCTTTGGCATATACTCTAGACAGGTTACACAACTTGCTCAAAAGATTACTCTTTGTAGCGCCTGAAAATAAAGTGGAGCATGTGCATGAAAGCTTACATACACGCGGTCCCAACATAGTTCAAGATCAGCTTCCTTGGAAAACAGTGTTACTCCCAAACAAGTGACTAGCAGTACATTGGCCAACAACAGAGCTATCATTTAAAAGAGTGAATAGTTTCTGCTGTCTGGTGGTTCACAAACATCATGGTTTCACTAAGTAGTGGTCCTCTTGAAGGAGAAAGAAAATAATGTGACCCATTGCATGTGTATTCTTTTCATGTTCGCCATCACTTTATTTTCCATAACAGATATTTTTATTTACCTTGTCTGTACTAAGTCTATGATTTTCTCTGTTGTGAATAGAAGGATCTCAACCTAGGACCCTGCAAAAGGGTGGAATTTCCCTTTGCTATCTCTAAACAGTTTTCACCTGATTTGTACCTTTGATCCATTTGGGCTAATCTAAACTTTGTTGGTGTTGGGCCTACCATTTCACCTAAGTCCAAACTGCAGAACATTCACAGTTAAATGTGGTAATTGACCTTAAAAGACCCTGGGTGACAAGACATTGCACTGAAAGAGTCAAGATCAACATCCGAGAAATTACATCTATGGTCACCTGAGAAGGAGATTGGAGATTCTGTGACGGAGCCCAAGACATAGCAATATAAACAGCATGTCTGTAAACTATAGTTTGTTTTCAGAAGTTGGGTTCTCCCTTTCCTCTCTGAGGTAGGATCACTTAGGTGGAATTTACAATTACGAGTAGTACCATTCGACCTCATAAGCATGGCTTCAGGATATAAACAGTTTATCGCTTTGCTGGTGAAGCTGGTTTATGGAGCAATTATTTTTATTGAGTACGGCTGAGCAGGAGCACAGCTTTCTGCTTTGGCCGGCAGCATGTACAAATGCAGAGAGTGATACACAGCTCTCCACCGGCAACCCAGAGGATGGCAACTATATGCGGATTTTAAACGTAATAATTTAAGGAAAGATGTGAAAGGGGAGGACAAGGGAAGGAAACCAAAGAGAGAAAGACCTGGAGTGAAGCTGGTTTAAAATGTGAATTCAGAGGCATGTTTTGTGAGTTTTCAGTAGAGAGGGACGGAGAAAAATGATTGTATGTGGTGATCCCATAAGACCGTGAGCTTATTTCAATCAGTTGGTGAGCAGCCATTCCGCACTTGACGTTTAAGATATCTTTCGCCTTGAAGTAGTATGTGAGGTTGTTTGGACAATTGCCACCCCTGAGCTGCCTCCACCTCCTCCACCTGCTCCACCAATACTTCCCCCACCTGCAGAGCCATATCCACTGCCACCGCCGAACCCACCACTGCTGCCTCCCACACCATATCCTCCACCACTGACAGAGCCATATCCACTACCACCGCTGAACCCACCACTGCTGCCTCCCACACCGTATCCTCCACCGCCTCCCGCACCAAACCCGCTGCCACCAGTATATCCACTGCCTCCTGCAGCAAATCCTGCACCTCCTGCTCCTCCTCCAGAGCTGTAACTTCCACCACTGCTGACCACAGCTGAAAGAAAAAGCACATCAGAATTACATTTGAGCATTTCTGGAATCCTACAACAGAATGTACAAAATGCAGCACTGCTCCAGAAACAGTTGGGATACTTACAGATGCTCACTGCATTCTGAATTTCTCCAGACATCCTGTAGGAGAAAAAAAAGCAACATTGGTGAGAAGAGGAGGTTGAGCACACAGACCTTCGATGAACATCTTTTTGCTTGTGTGTTTTTGTTATATAATGTCCCAATGGCCACAGCATAGCATCTATACACACCATAGTAAGAACAGAGTAAAGTGATTAGTGATCGGAGGAAATGTCATTAAATGATTGCTTTTGTTACAGGGACTGTCATTTGCTTTGAGATATGATGCAGTAGGCTAAACCAACATGATTTCCGTAAGCAGAGCACTAGCAAAAATCTCAAAATACAATTAAATGATATCACTTCCACACGGATGTATGACGTTACAACGCACACTTTTACAACGCATGCACTTACAACGCATAATCCATTACAACGCACTACACTTACAACGCATGACACTACAACGCATTTTTAAAAACTACCATTACAACGCATACCATTTCAACGCATAATATTTAATTGCATTTAAGGTAAGTATTAGATAGTATAGGGGTAAAAATTACTTTTCTAACTCCAGGGGGTGCAACAGTAGGGTAAGTGTTGGATAGTATAGGGGTAAAAATTACTATTCTAACTCCAGGGGGTGCAACAGTAGGGTAAGTGTTGGATAGTATAGGGGTAAAAATTACTATTCTAACTCCAGGGGGTGCAACAGTAGGGTAAGTGTTGGATAGTATAGGGGTAAAAATTACTAATCTAACTCCAGGGGGTGCAACAGTAGGGTAAGTGTTGGATAGTATAGGGGTAAAAATTGCTATTCTAACTCCAGGGGGTGCAACAGTAGGGTAAGTGTTGGATAGTATAGGGGTAAAAATTTCTATTCTAACTCCAGGGGGTGCAAAAGTAGGGTAAGTGTTGGATAGTATAGGGGTAAAAATTGCTATTCTAACTCCAGGGGGTGCAACAGTAGGGTAAGTGTTGGATAGTATAGGGGTAAAAATTGCTATTCTAACTCCAGGGGGTGCAACAGTAGGGTAAGTGTTGGATAGTATAGGGGTAAAAATTACTATTCTAACTCCAGGGGGTGCAACAGTAGGGTAAGTGTTGGATAGTGTAGTGTAATATTATGCGTTGTAATGGTAAGCGTTGTAATGGTATGCGTTGTAAAGGTATTTTTTTAAAATGCGTTGTAGTGTCATGCGTTGTAAGTGTAGTGCGTTGTAATGGATTATGCGTTGTAAAAAATGCGTTGTAAGTGTAGTGCGTTGTAACAGTTGCGTTGTAAAGGTTGTTCCCCCTTCCACAGTGTTACAGTTCACTCACCTGTGTTCTTCGCCCTCCAGCAGGGTCATATAGGTTGCAATTTCAATGTCCAGGGCTAGCTTAACGCTCATCAGCTCCTGGTAATCCTTCGCCTGGCGCGCCATCTCCTCCTTGGCCTTCTGGAGCGCTTTTTCCAGCTCTGCCAGCTTTGCCCTGGCATCCTTCAGGGCAAGCTCTCCGCGCCCTTCAGCCTCAGCGATACTAGTCTGCAGTTTGGCACACTGTAAGAAAGTAAAACACATTAGTAATCGTACTTGGGCTGTCAATGTTGCTACCACCTTTACCGCTAATATCTAGTTAGCGTCACTCCTGGATGCGTAAGTTCCATTATACGATCTGGCCAGTGTCTCCTATGTGGGGCATTCAGTGTATGATCAGCCAGGGTTGCACCAGCCTGATATTCTCATCTTGCCGCCGCTGGAAAAAGTTTAGTGAATCATAGCTCTAAACACTTACCCAAGGACGAATTGTATTACTGTGCTTCGCTTTTGATCAGAGGTAATGGTAACTAGAAAGGCTTGCACTTCCTATTTCCTTCGTGAGGCAACTTTCCTTACCCTCCAGCCAGGGGTCACGCCCTATAAATGATCAATATGAATTTTATATTCTAAATAAACTTCTTTCTAACTGTTTATTGAGCTCCGTCGTTTGGCTGTCTCCTCCTCTGTTGTCATTCTAAAGGTGTGAATGAAACCGTTAAGCTGGAACTTAAAGTTTTATTGTAAAGCAGTGGACCTTTAGATCTCTGAAGTGTCTCAGTCACTTGACAAAGCTTTTAAGAATGCAGTGAGACTGTCCCAGTGTATTCTTTAAAGTTATTTCCAAGTGAGCCAATGTCTGCATTTGAGGAGAGCACCATTCTCTACCTGAGCAGTGACCCAATGCTTGCACACGAAAACAACAACTCACAATCTTGAGCGTGCAGTACAATATGTGCAGGGTGTAGTCTTCTACATCAAAGATTGCATAGACTACTATTAAAATGAAGCGTGTGATAACATCTACGCAAGACGTACCTGTTTTTTCACACTGTCAATTTCTGTCTTCAGCCTCTGTATTGCCCGGTTGAGCTCAGAAATCTCTTGTTTGCTGCTCTTCAGATGGTCCCCGTGCTGGCCGGCAGTTGCCTGAAGCTGTTGAAACTGCAGAACACAACAGACAATCCTTGGCAATGACAATAGGTCTGGCTCTAAAGAAATGTTCTATTGTCACATGAAGCATTACAAGTAAATCGCATGGGAATGGGTATGTATTTGTATGGAAGCAAAGAACCGTAGAATAAATACTGGTGTAGGTTAAATGGTCATGTGACTGTTCCTCTGTCTAGCCAGACCTAAATATCCATATAGGTTAATTACTGCCCTCCTCCCATCTGTGCTGCTGCCAGAGAAAAGCACCATATATTATCTAGTTACCTAAGACACTTTAATAGCATTACAATGTAATGTGTGTGACCCTGAAAGCTCAAATTCAGGCAGCTGAATAAGCAAAATGATCACAGCTATGTAGAGAACTAGCACGTGTTTGTGGAAGCATCCAACTTCTGCCCAATCAAAACATGTAAATCAAAACATGTACTCCTGGCTCCCAACATGTGGGTGGGGCCAAAGCCTCTCTCTAATGATGTTCACATAATTGTCTGGTAACAGCAGCTCTTTCAAGTTGGACCACAAAAAAGATGAATAGAACAAAAGCTTATACTTTGCATGGACAATTCACTTGTAGCCATCTCCATCTTCTCCGCTGTGGTTTGCTCCAGCTTACAACTTATTCCGTCGCCTTTGTGAGCTTCTGAAATAATACGTGACTACCAAATACCCATGATGCTCAAAGGCTGGAAATCAGACATTTGCTGAAATCCTGGACTTTGTGTCTCAAATAGATGGGAAGAATCAATGGGGTGTAAATGGTGTGTTGTGTAAATGTGCTTTTCTAATTATGCCATGGAATGAGTTGGAAACTTCTATCAAAAATTATTTAATGAATGACACAGGTGTATTTTATGAATGATGCAGGTTTATCTATCAGCACACGAATGTAGACCATTGAAATACACCCGTCAATTTGAATTATCAGGCATGGGATTGTACTGGAGCTAGAAATGTGGGCACTATGCAGTGGGAGTAAGCAGAATGGACAACTCTATGGTGTGTCGCTGGATGTTGCATATTAAAGGACGTAGGACAGCACCAAGGTAATGTGGGACAGGATTGTAAAGTGACCCGCATGGCATCATGATAAACGGCTTGGAATAAATCAGAGGTAGCACAATGAAACATGAGACTGACAGCCGACGTAGCCCTGGAGGTCAAAAGGTGATTTGCTTTTTAAATAAAAGTCATACCTTTGCAAGGTGAATCATGACAGAGTAGCTTTGGAAAAAATGTAAAATTAGATTTGGAAGATTCAGGATGGCAAAGCAATGGTAGATCTATGTTGAAAGACATGATGGCATAGGCTTGTAACAATCAAAGGCACCGTATTTGAGAAGACAGTACACTAACTTTAAGGCACGAGACATATGATGGCATAGCATGAATTCAAGGGTGTGTATTGTCTATAAAGACACAGAATTCATGGCATACCAAGTCAAGAGCAGCATCAATTTGCACCAGTAGATGCTCATTGTGTTTAGTGGGTCAATAATCTATGATATTAATTTGCTGACTAAGTCGGCAGGTTCCCGGACAGAGATCATTTTTAAAAATGTACGCATCCGAGTTCTCATGTTTTTTTGTATTTTAAAGGTTATATCCATATTTGTGAAAGTCCCTCTGTGGCTGGTTCACAAGATGATCTTGGAAATCCTCCACTGGAGAGAGTATCCACTGAACTCATTAGAAAGCACGCTTTAATACTGGCTACAGTTCTCGCAAACGAATGAGGTCTGCTACCTTCACGTTCCTGGACCAAACCCCCCTTTTGTGTTGTTTCCTGAAAACAACTGTGTGCTACTTTATTGTGCATGCTCACCACTCAGCACGATCTCTCCCAACCTCTGCCCTACATTGTTTGTGAAATGTTCTTCATTCACTTAGATCTGGACTGGAATATTACACTGTTGTATGTCAAAATGTGGATAACAAAAATATCATCAATCATAAATATTGTTGCCTACATATCTTGTACAAACATATTACTCCTTTGAGTGAAGATTTTCTGTTATTAACTTCATATGGTAATATTTTTGTCAATTATTTATGACACCATATGTAGGCCTCAACAATATGGTACCATACCCTGCGACTGAACCTTTTTACTAGTGTGGACCGCTTTGCCTCACGTAGTTGGATTTCTTTCTAGTTTTGAAATGTAGAGTTTTTTTTAGTTTATATGCCTGAGAAGAATCTGTCAATATTCTGAGTACCTTTTGACATTTTAGCTGCCTATCCTTGAAATGCTGACATTCTTGATTTCTCTCCTTTTACAGAAGTATTGAAAATTAGGGGTACCCATCGACTGCCTATTATGTAAGTCTTACTCACATTTAACTTTTACAAAGAACAGTATTGCCTGTCTTACATTCTTTTCAATTGGTGTATCTCTTCTTTTAGCTATCTTTTAATTTATTCCCTGTTCAGATGATGACTCGCACACTCAGCTAGGGTCAAAATGCCATAGATAGAATTTCAAGTTTAATAGGGGCCAAACTTTTCCCAATCAAATATGTCCTGGGCTGTATACCATTATTTTGGATGACTAAATGTTGCTTTCCATTTGACGTATGTTTTTGTGTTCAGACTTTTGTGAATGGAATGTTTTAACATTTCTCATGTGAATCACTACCTTGAGCGTCGAGGACTTCTAGTATGTTTCCCCCAAAGCCATTGATGAGATACAACTATCACATATGTAGATTTCATGATTAAGCTGACTGTTTATTTTATCTCCCTACCACAAATGCTGACTGGTTAAGATCAATACTGTGTGGATACAAGCATCTCAATTTAGTACCATGCCTCTAATTTGCTGTCCAACTTCCTTCTTTCAAGCAAACTATTGTGTTATACGGTTAACCCTTGTTGAACACATAAACACTGTTAAAACCCAGTAATGCTCTGCGCATCCTGCCTGGCTCAACATAATATCGACGAAGCATTGTGAAACCTGAAGTGGGAGGAGAACTATGCACACACAACATGGCTGGATGTTGTGGGGGGCAAAAAGTGCATGGGGAGATAAGGGATGCTGTGTTATTGTTCATTTTGAATCCTGTTATACTTACAGTGAGTGAAAGATGGAAGCAGCTGGACTTTTTTAACTTTATGGCATCATTATCACCTCACCTCATTCCTACATGATGTACAGGAGTCTACATCGGTGCAGTTGCAAGAATGGCAGGAAGGCGTGGTGAATTATAGGTTTGATGCTGACATATATTATGATAAGCAGGTCACCCCAGCAGGGCTGACTTAGTCTTCTATTCTTTCATGGTCAGTAAATACTGAATTTACCAAGCTTACAAACATGTTGCTGTGTGGACGTACGTTTACGTGTGTAAAGATTTTGAATGTGTTCATATTCACACTGGTGAGAGCGTTCATTATTTTACCTCGCCTGGCTGAGCTCTGACCCTCATTTCACCTCGTTTTTATTAGAATGGAAATCTAAATGCATACATATGTAATGATTGTAGCTGATTGTTTTATGAGGAGCACAATGCTGTTTGCACTTGATGTACAGCACCTAAAGTCGGATATAGACCCTGGCCAGAGTTACACTGTTTCGCCACGCCAGCAGAGGACAGGGATGTACTCTGCTACCCTGGTGGACTGCAGCCTGCCATTTTTAGAAATCACCAATGATCAGTAGGCCTATACAGCAAAGTTGTTTGTTATACAAACACAAACTGCCAAAGTGGTAGTTATTTTTTTAAAACATAAAAGAAAAGTCTCTGGCACACTAGGAGTTTTCTCCCAACATGTGAGGGTCATTTCTGTGTTTTCCTGTTTGGGAATGCCAGGAATCCCCTTTCCATCACAAACAGGAAAAAATGATGTCAGAATGTCTGCCCTAAATAGGTCGGGTGTTCTGAGGCATTTAGACTGGCAGCAGATTTCTGCAGGGTTGTCTGTCTAAGGTTTCCACTGGCAGAACCAGTGGAGGCTCCCCCGGCGGACACATGACAGTTCACTTGACACTAAATAGTGCAGGCAAACCAAGAGTTTAGCAAGCAGGGTACTCTGCCAGGTTTGTGGCAAAATACACTGCCCACCAAACTCAAAATCTGACCCTACGTTCTATGACATGACCCATACTAAAGACTATCTGATGTTGCTACTTTTTTACTTTGTGAATTCTGAAATGTCCCATTCTTGCTTTTAATGCAAATCGAAAGTGGGAAAGGGTCCACCACATTCAGTTTTGTCTTTGTCATGGAATGTATGCTATGTTGGTTGAAAAAAAGTAAATTGTGGCATTTAAATACTATTCTAATCTACCAAGCAGAAAGTGCTATCTTTCCCTAGATTCATTGATGCACCCTATCCCCCTAGTGCCAGGTCGCGTGTCACATACCTTGTTGGCGTAGGCAGCCTCGGCTTCAGCTTGACTCCTCCTGGCGATTTCTTCATACTGAGCTTTCGCACCAGAGATGAGACTTTCCAGATCCAGGGCTCGGTTATTGTCCATAGACAAGATGACCGACGTGTCCGACATCTGTCCTTGGAGCTCTGCAAGTTCCTGCAAGTCAAGCGGCACAGCACTGAGCAGATGTTATGCTACACCTTCCATCTCCTCCTTTTGCTGTCCTGGCTACTGTTAATCATTTGCTCCCTGTTTCCCTTCTGTCAAAGCACAGATGCTGCACCTTTTCAATGAATGTTTCCATTCTAGAATTCAAAGTGGTTCATTGCACACACCCTTCTTGTTGTACAGGCATTAATGGCCCTTCGTTTTGTGGATTCTGGATTTTTGTCAGGCACTGGGGGTGATGATGCACACATACATAGACTTGATACACAGAGCGACATGACAAAATGCCACAGCATATTTAAATATATAAGTGCACACGGATTCAACAGTGGGCCAGGCAATGGTGTTGAACGTTGCATGAACATGTCTCTTTTATAGATCACCACTTGTAGCTGAATCCATATGTACTCTTTGATTAGGGACGATAGGTTCAATGGGCATTGGAAATCGCTATGCTCTATATGCCTATTTAATACAGATTCTATAGGGGGCCAATGTTACCCTGCCTTCTTTCCTTAGGGGCTCTCAGCTCTTTAGGGGCTGAAGGTTCCTCTGTACTCATTATTACTGTGTGATCCGTTCCTTAACGGGTACAAATACCGGTGCGCTTTATGATAAAGATAATAAACAGAAAACAATGGCTCACTGCAGAATTATTAATAAAATATTGTTTTAAATGGTCACAATTGTATCCGCCTTATGTTCTAATGTGACCAAGCGTCCCACTAGTCTAACGCAAAGTTAACCAGTCGGACTCTACTAATTCACTTACTTTTTAAAGTGGGTTTTATTGGTTCTATTGGTTCTTTCTCTTGTTTTCCTTTTTTTGTGCACATATGTTTCATATACGTTTATACTGAGCAGTAGGCACAATTTCTGCTTTTATATTCAATTGTTCTCCATAATTAAATGCGTTTATATGTGATTTGTTGGCTGCCCTGTATGTTTATTGAGAGATAGAGTTATTCAGGAGAGCTGACTTATTGGTCAAACAAAAGATGGCTGACCATCTAATTATGCGTATGAGTAATACTTCAGTGAACCATTGCTGCCTGTTTATTAGATACTCGGGATTCCTACAGATTGTGTATGGTAGGTCCTGTTGTGATAAGACTTTCTCAGCTCTGAATTATAGGTGCCACTGCCATCTTTGATTCTGGGTTCTCCATTTTATCAAAGCCTGTTGTTCCTATCATCTCTGATTAGAAGCCAATTCTTACAGGACACAAAATGTTCCCCTGCCCTTCTTGAAATGGGAGTTCTATAGGAGTTGGATGCTCTTCTGACCACTTTGCATTTGGGTTTTCTGGTATATTGCAGCTGTTGCATTTCCCATTGGTTTGGCATTGACGCACTATCGAAGCCAGAAGGGCCTCTAGTGCGATTGATCAGGTTTCTCTCATTTCTTTCAGAACTGCATGTTCGCAGTCCTTCTTTGGTCGAGGGCTCTCAGTTGTTGATTATCAGGATGTTCCCCTGCCCTTTTTATCGGGAGCTCATAGCACTGGAAGTGCTGCATGCCTTTTTCCCTCTGTGCCTGTACTTGACAGCTGCATAGGAGCAGGATGTTGCTCTACCTTCGTTGGCTAAGGGTGATCAATATGACAGGAACTAGAAGTTACTCACCATTTCGTATAGATGCCTGAGGAATGCGATCTCATCAGTCAGAGAATCCACTTTAGCCTCCAGCTCCACTTTCTTCATGTAGGCAGCGTCGACATCCTGAGAAACGAATCACAAGAAGTTAACAGTGCACTAGATGGTGGATCGCTTAGATTGCAACTTGGTGACCTTCACAGACTGTTTACACTTCTTCAGCAACATCCCTTTATGCACTTCCAGGAGATCAGCTCAAACCTCTCTGCTCAGGTGACTTACTCTATGCTCATCATGCTCAGGTGCTGTCTCATGCAATGATACTGACCTCGTTGTCCCCATATTTCTCTATCACCAGTGACTCATTATTAATCCTCCCCCTTCCCCTTTCTGTGAATTTGCACTTCTGTTTTTGGTTCCGGAGCCCCAGCTGTTGTGAAACCTCCATGGCTTTGAGCGCTGCTTTTCCCTTCTGCGGTACCTGTTCTCCTCTCCACTGTTCTTCATCCTGGACACTGCCCACATCCTGCCCTTAAAGGAGGATAGGGGCACACAGTGCTCGCTCACGCATACTGTACAAGGAGACCAAGCATCCCTGATCAATAGTGCAGCCCCTGTGACTCTGAGACCCCTGCACACAGCATAACAACACAACCTCGGGACATGTACATAGCAGCCCCTGTGCCTCTCGGACCTCTGCACATGACATCACAACACAACCTCGGGACATGTACATAGCGGCCCCTGTGCATCTGGGACCCTTCCACATGACATCACAACCTCAGGACATGTAGATAGCGGCCCCTGTGCATCTGGGACCCTTCCACATGACATCACAACCTCAGGACATGTAGATAGCAGCCCCTATGCATCTAGGACCCCTGCACATGACATCACAACACAACCTCAGGGCATGTACACAACATGCCCTATGCCTTTGGGACCCCTGCACATGATATCACAAAACAACCACAGGACATGTACATAGCAGCCCCTGTGCCTCTGGGACCCCTCCACATGACATCACAACCTCAGAACATGTACACCGCAGCCCTGTGTCTCTGGGACCCCTGCACATGACATCACAACACAACCTCGGAACATGTACACAGCAGCCTTGTGCCTCTGGGACTCCTGCACATGAAATCATAACCTCAGGACATGTACACATCAGCCCATGTACCTCTGGGACCTCTGCATATGACATCACAACACGACCTCAGGACATGTACACAGTAGCCCTGTGTCTCTGGGACCCCTGCACATGACATCACAACACAACCTCAGGACATGTACATAGCAGCCCCTGTGCCTCTGGGACCCCTGCACATGACATCACATCACAACCTCAGGGCATGTACACAGCAGCTCCTGTTGCTATTGTTTCTCAGACCACTGACCTTCTTCAGCACCACAAACTCGTTCTCTGCTGCCGTGCGCTTGTTGATCTCGTCTTCGTATCTGTGGGAGTAAGACACGGATTAAGGATGGATAGGTCATGGCAGATTCGCTGCAGACTGTGCTTAGTTGTAGGTCTTAGCCAAAACGCAAGACTCCTTGTGTTGCATTTACTGCAACACGTCTTTTACTGGACCCCGATCATGTGCACAATCCCAAACCTGACACCTTTTTATTTACTGTAGAAATCTGATTACAAAGCAACTACCTCCTGTCTGCAATTAGATGCAACATCCTACTTGTTTGTAGAATATTAAATATGCCTTTAAAGTTCACTACACATCTGCACACCTGATTCTTAATGAGACCCGGGTCGCACTGTGCACGCCGTTCCCTGCTTGTTCTCTTTCCAGGGCACACCTCTGCTGCAAGCGCTGCACTTGGCGCTTGACACTGATTTCAGCTAGCGTCATATCCGGAATTCCCAGGAGAGTGCCCTATACCGCTCGCCCCCTAGGTCTCACGCTCGCCCTATCGCGCATGCGCGCAGCACCCCTCCTCCAGCAGAATGCCCCTCACATACTTCTTCTTGTAGTCCTCCACATGGTCCTGCATGCCCCGCAGCTCGTTATCCAGACGGGATCTGTCACTGACCAGCTTATCCAACTGCCTCCTCAGGCTATTAATGTACGTCTCGAAGAGGGGCTCAATGGTGTTCCTTTTGACCCCAGTTTGGCCATGTTCCTGCAAAAATTTCCACTTGGTCTCGAGCACCTGGTTCTGCTGCTCCAGGAATCGGACCTAAAAGTCATAGGAGAAACACTAGCTAAGTCTCTGGGCAGTAGATGCTTCACTTGCCCATCATGGGCTCTCATTTCATCCCTTTCACTACCTGTTTTTATTCATACCAGGAACACTGTGGCATGTGGGGAGTTGTTCCCATACAAACCACAAGCATGTGCTTGTTAAATTGTGACTTTTTAAAAATCTAGTAACATATAACAGTCACGAAGCCTTTCCAACTCTTCAAATGACATCATCGAAACAGAAGCCAACACAGACAGGGTAGAACCTGTGAGCCTGTGAGCGGCAACAGGTCAGGAAATATTGTGACTTATCACAGTTTATTAAAACCCTCATTGCATACAGACATAGACATGATGCTGTTTATCAAGACCTTACATCCCAGAATCGAGGCACACGAACTTATTCACTAAGCAACAGTCATGCACATCTTATTAAAATGAAGTATTTATAAATCCAGGAAGAGATGCTAATATCAACAGTCTTTATACAGTTTCAACGTTTTGTATTACTGATAGTAATGTTAGTCCTGTTGACTGCAAATGAATTTGTATTTTTAATGCTATGTATAAAAATGATGAAAACAATACATCTTACAGCCTCTACCATCTAAAAAGAGCCTATTTCATTATTTTACATGGTAGTGAATCACAAAAGATGTCTCTATAAAAATGAAGAAAAATAGGTTCTTGGCTTACCTTGTCAATAAATGAAGCAAATTTGTTATTGAGCGACTTGATTTGCTCCCTTTCCTCGCTTCGCACCTTGGAGATGTTGGGGTCAATGTCCACATTGATTGGTGTCAGGAGGGTTTGGTTAACGGTCACTTGTTGGATTCCACCAGGAGGGCAAACTGGGAAAGCAGGAGCAGCACCTCCAAAGCCTCCTCCGCTGCCGAAACCACCTCCACCTCCAACACCATAACCTCCACCGCTGCGGAAAGCACCTCCAACACCATAACCTCCACCGCTGCGGAAAGCACCTCCAACACCATAACCTCCACCGCTGCGGAAAGCACCTCCACCTCCAACACCATAACCACCACCACCACCTCCACTGCCATAGCTACCAGATCCCCCAGCGAAACCACCCCCACCCCGGACACTGCTTGTGCTGATGGAAATTCTTTTAGTGCCCCCTAGGTTATAGAGGCTTCGGCTGCCAAACCCACTTGCACCACCACCTGCACCGCCACCACCAACACTAGTACGCCCATAACCACCACTGCCTCCGCTTTGGGATACAGAAGAAGAGCTAAAGCTGACTCTTCCTCCTCCGCCTCCTCCTCCTCCAACTGAGGCAGCACTGTAACCCTTGCCTCTTCCTCCAGACTGAGAGAATGAATTTTGAGAGTAACTCATGGTGACTTCCTGAAAGAGTAGCAGAAGCAAGGAATGATCAGAAAAGTCACAGTGCACGAGAGAGCCGAAAGGAAAGGAGACAGTGGCGTGCCCCTTTGATTTTAAGAGAAGGTGTCTCCTTTTATATGTTTTGGCAGGTAGGCTGGGCCACAGTCAGCGAAACAAGCCAATTTACTCATCAACAGGGGCTTGGCACATTGGCGTGCCTGGCAGCCACCATTCCCTCACAACCTGTTTAATGGAGTGCTAAATGAAACACGCCTATGGCACAGTTCGAGGTTTAATAAAAGGGATTTGCTTGCAGGCTTCGGCGTTGTGAAATACTTGCATCTACTATTCCTGCAGCGAGCGGGGTTCAGTTAAGGTATGCAAGAAAATGTACATCTCTGGGCCAGTGTTTATCTTATCGTTTTTATCAGCTGCGACTCACACAACATGCATGTCCTATACCCGGAAGGGCAGTTTTATTGTGTTTTTCTCTCCCAACAACATAAGTAGTTAAATCTCTCTGCTTCAGAAAACCACACTCCACCTCTGTTTCGCCAGCGGTTCCTAAGTAGCTGCCAGAGATGCCCTTCATTGATGTTTCAGAGAGATCTCCAGGAACAAGCATCAATTTTTAACTCGAAAGAAAGATTGGCAAAGAACCGTGACTTTCTCATAGTCTGGTGTAGGGACTGTTCTCCTTCAGGCTAACTTCTAAAGCTGAGGATTGTATTGGTAATGGATTGTAGTGTTCGTAATTTGATGACAATGAGCCGTCACTGTACCCGATCAGGCTGTTTGATCACCGATATCACTATTACTGTTGTGTACCTGTGGAGCAAGGATGTATGTCGTTACAACGCACACTTTTACAACGCATGCACTTACAACGCATTTTTTACAACGCAACATCCATTACAACGCATTCCATTACATAGCATGACACTACAACGCATTTTTAAAAACTACCTTTACAACGCATTCCATTACATCGCATACTACCTTTACAACGCATACCATTACAACGCATAATATTAAATTGCATTTAAGGTAAGTATTAGATAGTATAGGGGTAAAAATTACTTTTCTAACTCCAGGGGGTGCAACAGTAGGGTAAGTGTTGGATAGTATAGGGGTAAAAATTGCTATTCTAACTCCAGGGGGTGCAACAGTAGGGAAAGTGTTGGATAGTATAGGGGTAAAAATTACTATTCTAACTCCAGGGGGTGCAACAGTAGGGTAAGTGTTGGATAGTATAGGGGTAAAAATTACTATTCTAACTCCAGGGGGTGCAACAGTAGGGTAAGTGTTGGATAGTATAGGGGTAAAAATTACTATTCTAACTCCAGGGGGTGCAACAGTAGGGTAAGTGTTGGATAGTATGGGGGTAAAAATTACTATTCTAACTCCAGGGGGTGCAACAGTAGGGTAAGTGTTGGATAGTATAGGGGTAAAAATTACTATTCTAACTCCAGGGGGTGCAACAGTAGGGTAAGTGTTGGATAGTATAGAGGTAAAAATTACTATTCTAACTCCAGGGGGTGCAACAGTAGTGTAAGTGTTGGATAGTATAGGGGTAAAAATTACTATTCTAACTCCAGTGGGTGCAACAGTAGGGTAAGTGTTGGATAGTGTAGTGTAATATTATGCGTTGTAATGGTATGCGTTGTAAAGGTAGTATGCGATGTAATGGAATGCGTTGTAAAGGTAGTTTTTAAAAATGCGTTGTAGTGTCATGCTATGTAATGGAATGCGTTGTAATGGATGTTGCATTGTAAAAAATGCGTTGTAAGTGTAGTGCGTTGTAAAAGTTGCGTTGTAAATGTTGTTCCCCGTGGAGCAAACTACCTTGGGACCTGGCTGACTTGTAGCAGTGGACTGTGAGTCTTAGAGCGTTCTGAAGTTCCCTGCATCTCTAGACAGTGCGCCGTTGAATCTTAACCTTCTGCTCTTTCCGGCATGTGTACAACGTGCATGGTTAACAAGTGGTTATTTGGTGCTCTGGATGCGATTATACTATGCATGCAAGGATCATTTCATTGATAACTTTATTTTCGATCACTAAGATCATAAAAGTACATACTTCAAAAATAAATAGTACATATTTATAAATGTCCAACAATCAAATGGATTATAATGGAATATTGTAAATACAGTTTAATAAAACCACAGTTATGAAAATATGACAGATCAGAGATTCATACAACTTGGGTCAGTAATATACAAAATAATAGGCTTCTTGGCAATTTCTTACACATTGTTTATTGTACGTAAACAACATATCACAGCTTTTGTTTATGATATAGTGGCCAATGCCGTGCCAATATCACTAACATTGGGGACTATATAGGGTAAAAACTTAAGGCTTCCCGAAATGTTAGGATTATTAAAAACAAATTCAAACTGTATTGGTCGTTCCAGAACACAATGAAAAGTTAAAAACATCTAAAACACAATCATACATATAACAATATTATTGGGCTAATCCCTACATTTGTGGCTAAGCAGGTGCATCTCTACCCTCCTGTCGCTCTGAATTAACATTTGTGTTGTATCACATGGGCACAAAGCACACACTCAACTTCCCACCAACATTTGACCCTTGATCTCCAGACACTTAGGGTCATATTTACAAGAAAGTGACGTATCTGTAGAGATGCATCACTTTCCCTGCGCCACCATGCAAAACGCTTGCGTCACCATGGATGCACTGTATTTACAATACGGCGCACCATGGTGCAAGGATTGACATATGCGTCAGATATTCTGACGTATCTGTTGACTTAAAATTGACTTATTGCTGGAATTGCTCATGGAAGTGACGCAACTCAAGCAATGCATCACAACAGAGAGGTGAGTCCCATTTAAAAAGCCCTGTGTCATTCCTTATGCCTAGTCTCAGCATGCTTAGGGATTTTGATGCAGGGAAGGCATAGAGTGATGCCGTGAAATTTTGTAAATTTTACTGCGTCAGTTCTACATGGCTTTTTGCGTGGGAACGCCCACCCTGCATACATTATACCTGACGCATGTATAATGTGACGCAGGGCTTTACAACAGATGCGTCACGTTGTAAATGGGCCGCAACTTTTATGCTGCAGCTCTGTCACAAAAGTGATGCAACGGCGGCGCATAAGTGGCGCAAGGGGGTTGTAAATCTGCCCCTTAGTACGCCTTAACCATAGTGCCATTAAATATTTTGCCAAACCAAACACAAGTACTCTGTTTGTGCAAAGATCATTGGTTTTGACTTTGAGGTTCGACTCTCTTAGTCCCTGATATACAACATGAATTTCAAGCATCTACGCTCTGTTTGACTTAGTAGAAACAGGAACATTTGGGTACAGTCTGGGAGTATGCCTGAGTGGAACAGGTTCATTCCTGTCATGGACTCATTGGCTTCAACCAGATCCTAATAAGAACACCGTCTAGTATTCTTTCTCACCACCATTGTGTGCACAAACATTGTTATGTAAATAAGGGAGGTGCCCGCTTTTGCACACACCCTTGTGCATCATACATTGCTAGTTTTTATGTTCTAACTTCAAGACTCCCTTTTTACAGGAAGCAATTTACACATTCTCTGAATGTCCAGGGCAATCAGAAGTACCGTGTCCAATGTCATTATGATTAAGACGCATGCCTGAAATCTAAGGTTCCTAAGCTATCCTGCTGACATATTGTGTGTGCCTAAAATTGCTCTTTAGCAGCTACACCCAGACTCCACTCCAGAAGCAGGGATAAACACCTACTTGGTAAATATGTGGGAGGATTGCTCTAGAGGTGGGCGGTTATTTCAGCTGAGAGAGATGGGGTGGCCGCACATGCACACTCACTCACACCCATGCATTTACACATGTGCAGACTTACTGCCTCCATTTACAAGCACATAAACACGCACACCTGCACATACATACTCATTCACAGCACACACTTACAAATGCACATACATTCATACAACCATACATGCATGCACCAAACATTTAAAAAATACAACTTACCAGGCCAGAGCAGCGATCTCGGGGGTGGGAAGTAAGCCTGGGTGGCTCCTATTGGGTTTGCCGCCTCCTCTCATTAGCTGATCTTGTTATAGGTCAGCCAATGAGAAGATACAGCAGTCCCTTACTGGTCAAAAAGCGGGATGGAGTCAGTGAGACTGCTAACCCCACCCTACTCTGTGACAAGCGTCACTGAGGGACACTCAGCCCTGGGCTCATCAGGGCCTAAAACTGAAGCACCTAGGTCTGAGGCTATCAGTGACGTTCCTCCTCATCATGAGGGGAAGGACCTCCAAGTCCTTTGCTGGACTGAGAAGGTTGTACCCACAGGGCTGTGACATCTTCAGGTCGCCAAAGTTCAGCTCAGGCAGCTAGACCCCTGCACATTTAGCGCAAGTACAATGCCTGTTTGCCTGACCTGGACATCAACAGTGTCCATCAGGCTGATCTTTGCTCAGCCTGACCGACATTCTTCACGTTTGTAAAAAGGTGGTGAGTCGGGGCCCTTCCTCCCTAAGGGATGGGCCACCGATTTTTTGCTGTCATTTCACCATAGCCATCGGGTTGTGAAAATAGCAATGTAGAATGTGACCGTTCATGATCCTTGACCACGAAGACAGTCACCTTATGTTTTTTTAAACAATCTTTATTGTAATGTTAATTCTGGTTGATAACAAGCATGTACAACTTGCTAATAAATCTGGAAATGTCTGGATGTATGATCATTTTTAATGACCAGGGGCTTTTATGCACAAAGGAGGCCAGTCCTGTTACTTTGCAATCAGGGTGTGGAGTGTTTATTCTGATATCCTACCACTGTATGCAGGGACAGATGTACAAATCCTTCACTGAGCAAAGGAGGTGTGCTCGGCAAGGCATCTTCAGGCAACCACTTCAATGGTTCAAGGGTGACTTGGCAAAAAAGGCCTTCCAGGGACAGCTGATTTGTGCCTGCTTTGTGTAACATAATGCACTAGCACTACACCCCTGCTGTGTCAGAAAGCTAATGTGAAAGGGGCGTTGTGAAAGGGATATTGGGGGAGCCTGCTGTTGTGTTGGGGTCTACCATGGATACTAATTCACCAAGATGGTGCGAGTAGTGGAAATGAAAGCAAGCCCTTGTACCATCTCTATCTTCATAGGGTTGAACCATTGTTCTACTCAAATAGCTATTGAGGCTAGCAGTAATACGAGCAGTGCCATAGGGACTATTGTGTAGTCTTGCTAATGATACACATTGGGTGGTTACTAATGGTTAGATCAGCTCTTCTTGAACTGTGGTCTACAGACCACTGGGGCATCAGCAGCACCTATTCAGGGGGGCTGCACACCCAGATGACCCCTAATATTTTCTGCCACTAGACTAAAGAAATTTGATCTAAATACTTTGTGTTTCCTTAATAATAGTTTCTTTAATAGCAGGACTTAAAGTTTACAGTATTGGATACTTAATGTATCTGATATATGGATTATTAGAATTAGTACAAATATGTTTAAAAAAATAATCATAAGTATTTAAAAAAACGATTTTAGTCAGAAGCTGTGAGCATGTGTGTATGCACACAGGAACTGTTCACCTTCAAACACACTCCAACCTAAACCAGCAATCGGCCTCTTGCTAAAAACCCTTTTGAATTGGTTAGGATTTTTTTTGAAATTCATATATGTCTGCACACTTAGAGAGCCTGTGTTCATATCCCTCTATGCACCTACCCCGCGTAGACGGACCAAAGAGCCCTTCCAGTTTGCACTTCTGCTTTACAAGGGCGGGCAATTATGGACTCCATGCATCTACACTTATTTTATTAGAAAGGTGGCTGCCTGCACTTTTAAGTAGATCTAAAATACTTCCACTGGCAGAGTGCCACATCCCAGTATGCAGCATGCACCACGGGATAATGAGAAATTGATCTTCTAGGATTCAGACAATCTTGGTCTTTATCACCATTTGACAGAAAGAACCTGCATGATCTCAAGCTTTGTCCATAAAAAGGCGAATTGCTGCCCTGTGACCTAGGGCAATGTCAATCCAGTTTTTACTACTATCTCATCACTTCTGCTGAGAGCTCTAATTGTATTTAATTACCTTTTGATTTGTGAATATGATCTGGGTCTTATGCAAGTCTAGAGTCACTCCCATAGTAAACAGGCAGTTGAAGAGGAAATTGGGTGTTTTAAGTTACTATATTGTATACTTGTTTATTTTTGTGTAGTGCTGTAGTGCAAATTATAGAAGTGGCTTGTGGATCCCTGCCTTCCAGTTGTGATTCAATGGATGAAGTCAAAAGGTTAAGAACCACAGTTTTAGACAATTGGAAAGCATCCTTCCCATCACCTTTGTGTGTTTGTTGTGACGTCTTAAGTGGCCGAACGTATGCCCAGATGTGGTCCCCTTCCTCGCTGTACCAAAGGATACAAAATGAGTCCTAACAAGCCTGATATCTGTCTGCGTTGGCTTGTTTTGCCTTTTGGATGGGGCCTCTTCTGGCCGTTCAGGATGGACTGCTTCCATGAGAAGAAGGGTCAGTATTGAATTGGATAAGGCAGGCCTCTGTCTGACAGTGAGCAAAACAGTGTGAGCTTGACTCACAAAATGCACTATGTCGGTAGTTTCTCAATAATACAAAACATACTACAAAATATAAGTTTTGCTTATACGTATGTGTGCAGAGTTTTACACCTCGACTGCAGAGTCTCCGCAAAAGTAACTATAGTTTTAGTCGTAAAGTTGGGAGGGCCACAGGGGAGTGTGTGAGAAAGACAGACTTACTAGTACTAAGGGGGAGAGATTAGGGAGTAGTAAGAGGGGTTTAGTGAAGGTCAGGGAGATGTTTAGGGAGGGATATCACCCACCCACTCAATAGTGAGGCAAGTGCACTACTCTGGGGTGGGATCATGTAACTTACACTTTTGTAGTAAGTGTACAGTCAAAGTTTGTGAATATCGAAAGGAGTAAACTTACTGCAAAGTGCTAACATGCTCAAAAGTGTAACCTACCTTTTTGAATCAGGCCCATTGTGTAGGAATGCTACCTAGAGGGATTGTCAGTGGTTTGGACTATTTGCATTATTATCACAAATGGTTCTAATGCTGAGACATTAACCTACCCTAAAGTTTGTCTCCTGAATTGATCCAATAGATAACTTATCATGGCATGCTTTATCATCGGCACCTTCTCGACACCAAAGTAAGTAACTACCACTCCAGCAGACTCAAGTGTTTCAGGAGTTCTCATATAATTTTAATCTGGACTAAAGCTGGGATCCAGGTGGGAAGAAAAACATCTCAGGGCATACCCTAGGAGTTCCCTTTATTAGTGGGTACCCTGGATATGGTTAAAAATGATTTCAATGGATATCTGATATATGCAATGATTAATCTATCCACTCAGTATTGGCAACATGTTTCGACTAGGTTCAAAACCCCTACGGGTCAAAGGTCTTCTTCAGGGGCTCTCAACTCCCTGCTTATCTACTGCATACATTCCATGCATACTAATGAGGTGTATGGCTCTCATACCTTTCTTTTGCACTCGATTTGGACACATTTGGGTAACATAATCATAACATACAAAAGATAAAAGAAATACAAAAGTTCTGTGGACTTGGTAAAATGTATTAAAACCTTTGCACATCCAGCCAATTGTAATTGATGACGTGTTCTCCCAAAACGCTCTCAGCATAATAACCTCCACATGTGGGAACTGCAAACCGACAGGCAGAGTGCGCGTTTATTGTGTCTCAGATCACACTGCAAAACACAAATATCATGCATGCGCATGCAAGTTAAAAAATTCATTCATAACTTGCCTCAACAATACTTACCCTATTTTGGGCTATTCTCAAGCATTTGGTCATGATCAGAGGGTGTGGGGGGTGTGGGGGGGGCGTAGTGCTTCCCTTGTAGTCACACACTAGTTGTTAAAACGGTAACCGTCTGAAGGTACTGCTGAAGTTTAGGTGACATGACAAAGAAACAAAGAACAAACGTCCGAAGCCTCACAAATATGTTTTACATGATTTTTCAGAAGACGACATGCAAACGGACAATTGAAAAACCATGCTTATTTAGTATAATTTGTGATGTGGCTTAAATGTTTGGTCATGAGAGGAGAGACTATGATGCCAAACATAAAAGTAGAGCCCTGCCAGCTAGTTGTTAATCGCGCCCCCCTTAGCAGCGACTCCTTAAGCAGGCAAAGTCTCTGTTGTTTGCACTTACTTCGTCATGGAGTCCTTCGATGCCTAGGATCCCCCCCCGCCTGAATCTGTATAGTGGACAATAAGGGGAAGATTTACAAGCCCCTTGCGCCACTTTTGCGTCACTTTTAACATAGGAAAAATGACGCAAAGATGGCGCAAGAGGCTTGTAAATAGTGGGGCATATTTACAATAACTGGCGCATCCCTGCATATCAGCAGGGATGCGCCAGTTATTGTGCGCCACGGCTCCGCCACCATGGATGCGCCTAATTTACAATGCGGCGCACCATGGGGCAAAAACGGCACAGATATGTGACCCATCTGTGCTGTAAAAGTGGCGCATTGCTGGAGTTGCGTCGCAAGTGCGACGCAGCTCCAGCAATGCTCTGGGGGGCCCAATCTTGTTAATGCTGCGTCAATCCTTACACCTGCTTTAAGCAGGTGCAGGGTTTTGATGCAGCATGGGCCTAAAAGTGACTGAGTGAAATCTTGTAGATTTCACTCAGCCACTTTTAGGAGGCGTTCCTGCGCCGGAACGCCGCCCCCTGTGCAGGAACGCCTACATGTGGCGCAGGGCTTTACAACGTGACACATCTCCCAGATGCGTCACGTTGTAAGTACCCCGCACCATGGTGCAGGATTTGCGCTGCCGCTTTGTCACAAAAGTGACGCAACGGCGGCGTAAAAGAGCCGCAAGGTGCTTGAAAATCTGCCCCAGTAAACACAAGCCCCTTGCGCCGCCTGTGCGTCACCGTTTCCTATATAAAAAGTGACGCTCCGGCGGCACAAGAGGCTTGTAAATAAGCCCCTAATACTTTTGTGAGGCTGCAAATATGGCACCACCCCGGACGGGGCGAAGTAGTGTATGTGGTTGTTTAGGAGGATGTGCTTGTGTGTCTTCCGTCTTCCTCTCTTCTAGTGAATATCTGGACTATTTCCTACAGCCACATGTTGTCATTTTGTGTGTTTGAGTAGTTGAACCACACACAGAAGAAATTGCCCACCATGGCCAGATTCCGCTTTGTGAATTAATCTGATTTTTTTTCCAGTTGTCAGCAACGGGGAGTGAGGGTAGGGGGTGGGGAGGGGTGAATTTTGATGGTCCTCTCAGAAATTAGGTACAGCCAAGATAATCTTAAATATTGGGTCTTATTCTGAAATGTAGTCCTTATTTCCGACACCCCTATGAGTCTCGACTGGAGGCTCCTGCAGTTTCGGAATGAAAAACATAAAAAATGTCGGTAGTTTCTCAATAATACAAAACATACTACAAAATATAAGTTTTGCTTATACGTATGTGTGCAGAGTTTTACACCTCGACTGCAGAGTCTCCGCAAAAGTAACTATAGTTTTAGTCGTAAAGTTGGGAGGGCCACAGGGGAGTGTGTGAGAAAGACAGACTTACTAGTACTAAGGGGGAGAGATTAGGGAGTAGTAAGAGGGGTTTAGTGAAGGTCAGGGAGATGTTTAGGGAGGGATATCACCCACCCACTCAATAGTGAGCCAAGTGCACTACTCTGGGGTGGGATCATGTAACTTACACTTTTGTAGTAAGTGTACAGTCAAAGTTTGTGAATATCGAAAGGAGTAAACTTACTGCAAAGTGCTAACATGCTCAAAAGTGTAACCTACCTTTTTGAATCAGGCCCATTGTGTAGGAATGCTACCTAGAGGGATTGTCAGTGGTTTGGACTATTTGCATTATTATCACAAATGGTTCTAATGCTGAGACATTAACCTACCCTAAAGTTTGTTGTGTTTTAATTGTCCTCAGTGCGTGTCTCCTGAATTGATCCAATAGATAACTTATCATGGCATGCTTTATCATCGGCACCTTCTCGACACCAAAGTAAGTAACTACCACTCCAGCAGACTCAAGTGTTTCAGGAGTTCTCATATAATTTTAATCTGGACTAAAGCTGGGATCCAGGTGGGAAGAAAAACATCTCAGGGCATACCCTAGGAGTTCCCTTTATTAGTGGGTACCCTGGATATGGTTAAAAATGATTTCAATGGATATCTGATATATGCAATGATTAATCTATCCACTCAGTATTGGCAACATGTTTCGACTAGGTTCAAAACCCCTACGGGTCAAAGGTCTTCTTCAGGGGCTCTCAACTCCCTGCTTATCTACTGCATACATTCCATGCATACTAATGAGGTGTATGGCTCTCATACCTTTCTTTTGCACTCGATTTGGACACATTTGGGTAACATAATCATAACATACAAAAGATAAAAGAAATACAAAAGTTCTGTGGACTTGGTAAAATGTATTAAAACCTTTGCACATCCAGCCAATTGTAATTGATGACGTGTTCTCCCAAAACGCTCTCAGCGTAATAACCTCCACATGTGGGAACTGCAAACCGACAGGCAGAGTGCGCGTTTATTGTGTCTCAGATCACACTGCAAAACACAAATATCATGCATGCGCATGCAAGTTAAAAAATTCATTCATAACTTGCCTCAACAATACTTACCCTATTTTGGGCTATTCTCAAGCATTTGGTCATGATCAGAGGGTGTGGGGGGTGTGGGGGGGGGCGTAGTGCTTCCCTTGTAGTCACACACTAGTTGTTAAAACGGTAACCGTCTGAAGGTACTGCTGAAGTTTAGGTGACATGACAAAGAAACAAAGAACAAACGTCCGAAGCCTCACAAATATGTTTTACATGATTTTTCAGAAGACGACATGCAAACGGACAATTGAAAAACCATGCTTATTTAGTATAATTTGTGATGTGGCTTAAATGTTTGGTCATGAGAGGAGAGACTATGATGCCAAACATAAAAGTAGAGCCCTGCCAGCTAGTTGTTAATCGCGCCCCCCTTAGCAGCGACTCCCTAAGCAGGCAAAGTCTCTGTTGTTTGCACTTACTTCGTCATGGAGTCCTTCGATGCCTAGGATCCCCCCCGCCTGAATCTGTATAGTGGACAATAAGGGGAAGATTTACAAGCCCCTTGCGCCACTTTTGCGTCACTTTTAACATAGGAAAAATGACGCAAAGATGGCGCAAGAGGCTTGTAAATAGTGGGGCATATTTACAATAACTGGCGCATCCCTGCATATCAGCAGGGATGCGCCAGTTATTGTGCGCCACGGCTCCGCCACCATGGATGCGCCTCATTTACAATGCGGCGCACCATGGGGCAAAAACGGCACAGATATGTGACCCATCTGTGCTGTAAAAGTGGCGCATTGCTGGAGTTGCGTCGCAAGTGCGACACAGCTCCAGCAATGCTCTGGGGGGCCCAATCTTGTTAATGCTGCGTCAATCCTTACACCTGCTTTAAGCAGGCGCAGGGTTTTGACGCAGCATGGGCCTAAAAGTGACTGAGTGAAATCTTGTAGATTTCACTCAGCCACTTTTAGGAGACGTTCCTGCGCCGGAACGCCGCCCCCTGTGCAGGAACGCCTACATGTGGCGCGGGGCTTTACAACGTGACACATCTCCCAGATGCGTCACGTTGTAAGTACCCCGCACCATGGTGCAGGATTTGCGCTGCCGCTTTGTCACAAAAGTGACGCAACGGCGGCGTAAAAGAGCCGCAAGGGGCTTGAAAATCTGCCCCAGTAAACACAAGCCCCTTGCGCCGCCTGTGCGTCACTGTTTCCTATATAAAAAGTGACGCACCGGCGGCACAAGAGGCTTGTAATTAAGCCCCTAATACTTTTGTGAGGCTGCAAATATGGCACCTCCCCGGACGGGGCGAAGTAGTGTATGTGGTTGTTTAGGAGGATGTGCTTGTGTGTCTTCCGTCTTCCTCTCCTATAATGAATATCTGGACTATTTCCTACAGCCACATGTTGTCATTTTGTGTGTTTGAGTAGTTGAACCACACACAGAAGAAATTGCCCACCATGGCCAGATTCCGCTTTGTGAATTAATCTGATTTTTTTTCCAGTTGTCAGCAACGGGGAGTGAGGGTAGGGGGTGGGGAGGGGTGCATTTTGATGGTCCTCTCAGAAATTAGGTACAGCCAAGATAATCTTAAATATTGGGTCTTATTCTGAAATGTAGTCCTTATTTCCGACACCCCTATGAGTCTCGACTGGAGGCTCCTGCAGTTTCGGAATGAAAAACATAAAAAATGTCGGTAGTTTCTCAATAATACAAAACATACTACAAAATATAAGTTTTGCTTATACGTATGTGTGCAGAGTTTTACACCTCGACTGCAGAGTCTCCGCAAAAGTAACTATAGTTTTAGTCGTAAAGTTGGGAGGGCCACAGGGGAGTGTGTGAGAAAGACAGACTTACTAGTACTAAGGGGGAGAGATTAGGGAGTAGTAAGAGGGGTTTAGTGAAGGTCAGGGAGATGTTTAGGGAGGGATATCACCCACCCACTCAATAGTGAGCCAAGTGCACTACTCTGGGGTGGGATCATGTAACTTACACTTTTGTAGTAAGTGTACAGTCAAAGTTTGTGAATATCGAAAGGAGTAAACTTACTGCAAAGTGCTAACATGCTCAAAAGTGTAACCTACCTTTTTGAATCAGGCCCATTGTGTAGGAATGCTACCTAGAGGGATTGTCAGTGGTTTGGACTATTTGCATTATTATCACAAATGGTTCTAATGCTGAGACATTAACCTACCCTAAAGTTTGTTGTGTTTTAATTGTCCTCAGTGCGTGTCTCCTGAATTGATCCAATAGATAACTTATCATGGCATGCTTTATCATCGGCACCTTCTCGACACCAAAGTAAGTAACTACCACTCCAGCAGACTCAAGTGTTTCAGGAGTTCTCATATAATTTTAATCTGGACTAAAGCTGGGATCCAGGTGGGAAGAAAAACATCTCAGGGCATACCCTAGGAGTTCCCTTTATTAGTGGGTACCCTGGATATGGTTAAAAATGATTTCAATGGATATCTGATATATGCAATGATTAATATATCCACTCAGTATTGGCAACATGTTTCGACTAGGTTCAAAACCCCTACGGGTCAAAGGTCTTCTTCAGGGGCTCTCAACTCCCTGCTTATCTACTGCATACACTCCATGCATACTAATGAGGTGTATGGCTCTCATACCTTTCTTTTGCACTCGATTTGGACACATTTGGGTAACATAATCATAACATACAAAAGATAAAAGAAATACAAAAGTTCTGTGGACTTGGTAAAATGTATTAAAACCTTTGCACATCCAGCCAATTGTAATTGATGACGTGTTCTCCCAAAACGCTCTCAGCATAATAACCTCCACATGTGGGAACTGCAAACCGACAGGCAGAGTGCGCGTTTATTGTGTCTCAGATCACACTGCAAAACACAAATATCATGCATGGGCATGCAAGTTAAAAAATTCATTCATAACTTGCCTCAACAATACTTACGCTATTTTGGGCTATTCTCAAGCATTTGGTCATGATCAGAGGGTGTGGGGGGTGTGGGGGGGGCGTAGTGCTTCCCTTGTAGTCACACACTAGTTGTTAAAACGGTAACCGTCTGAAGGTACTGCTGAAGTTTAGGTGACATGACAAAGAAACAAAGAACAAACGTCCGAAGCCTCACAAATATGTTTTACATGATTTTTCAGAAGACGACATGCAAACGGACAATTGAAAAACCATGCTTATTTAGTATAATTTGTGATGTGGCTTAAATGTTTGGTCATGAGAGGAGAGACTATGATGCCAAACATAAAAGTAGAGCCCTGCCAGCTAGTTGTTAATCGCGCCCCCCTTAGCAGCGACTCCCTAAGCAGGCAAAGTCTCTGTTGTTTGCACTTACTTCGTCATGGAGTCCTTCGATGCCTAGGATCCCCCCCGCCTGAATCTGTATAGTGGACAATAAGGGGAAGATTTACAAGCCCCTTGCGCCACTTTTGCGTCACTTTTAACATAGGAAAAATGACGCAAAGATGGCGCAAGAGGCTTGTAAATAGTGGGGCATATTTACAATAACTGGCGCATCCCTGCATATCAGCAGGGATGCGCCAGTTATTGTGCGCCACGGCTCCGCCACCATGGATGCGCCTCATTTACAATGCGGCGCACCATGGGGCAAAAACGGCACAGATATGTGACCCATCTGTGCTGTAAAAGTGGCGCATTGCTGGAGTTGCGTCGCAAGTGCGACGCAGCTCCAGCAATGCTCTGGGGGGCCCAATCTTGTTAATGCTGCGTCAATCCTTACACCTGCTTTAAGCAGGCGCAGGGTTTTGACGCAGCATGGGCCTAAAAGTGACTGAGTGAAATCTTGTAGATTTCACTCAGCCACTTTTAGGAGGCGTTCCTGCGCCGGAACGCCGCCCCCTGTGCAGGAACGCCTACATGTGGCGCGGGGCTTTACAACGTGACACATCTCCCAGATGCGTCACGTTGTAAGTACCCCGCACCATGGTGCAGGATTTGCGCTGCCGCTTTGTCACAAAAGTGACGCAACGGCGGCGTAAAAGAGCCGCAAGGGGCTTGAAAATCTGCCCCAGTAAACACAAGCCCCTTGCGCCGCCTGTGCGTCACTGTTTCCTATATAAAAAGTGACGCACCGGCGGCACAAGAGGCTTGTAATTAAGCCCCTAATACTTTTGTGAGGCTGCAAATATGGCACCTCCCCGGACGGGGCGAAGTAGTGTATGTGGTTGTTTAGGAGGATGTGCTTGTGTGTCTTCCGTCTTCCTCTCCTATAATGAATATCTGGACTATTTCCTACAGCCACATGTTGTCATTTTGTGTGTTTGAGTAGTTGAACCACACACAGAAGAAATTGCCCACCATGGCCAGATTCCGCTTTGTGAATTAATCTGATTTTTTTTCCAGTTGTCAGCAACGGGGAGTGAGGGTAGGGGGTGGGGAGGGGTGAATTTTGATGGTCCTCTCAGAAATTAGGTACAGCCAAGATAATCTTAAATATTGGGTCTTATTCTGAAATGTAGTCCTTATTTCCGACACCCCTATGAGTCTCGACTGGAGGCTCCTGCAGTTTCGGAATGAAAAACATAAAAAATGTCGGTAGTTTCTCAATAATACAAAACATACTACAAAATATAAGTTTTGCTTATACGTATGTGTGCAGAGTTTTACACCTCGACTGCAGAGTCTCCGCAAAAGTAACTATAGTTTTAGTCGTAAAGTTGGGAGGGCCACAGGGGAGTGTGTGAGAAAGACAGACTTACTAGTACTAAGGGGGAGAGATTAGGGAGTAGTAAGAGGGGTTTAGTGAAGGTCAGGGAGATGTTTAGGGAGGGATATCACCCACCCACTCAATAGTGAGCCAAGTGCACTACTCTGGGGTGGGATCATGTAACTTACACTTTTGTAGTAAGTGTACAGTCAAAGTTTGTGAATATCGAAAGGAGTAAACTTACTGCAAAGTGCTAACATGCTCAAAAGTGTAACCTACCTTTTTGAATCAGGCCCATTGTGTAGGAATGCTACCTAGAGGGATTGTCAGTGGTTTGGAATATTTGCATTATTATCACAAATGGTTCTAATGCTGAGACATTAACCTACCCTAAAGTTTGTTGTGTTTTAATTGTCCTGAGTGCGTGTCTCCTGAATTGATCCAATAGATAACTTATCATGGCATGCTTTATCATCGGCACCTTCTCGACACCAAAGTAAGTAACTACCACTCCAGCAGACTCAAGTGTTTCAGGAGTTCTCATATAATTTTAATCTGGACTAAAGCTGGGATCCAGGTGGGAAGAAAAACATCTCAGGGCATACCCTAGGAGTTCCCTTTATTAGTGGGTACCCTGGATATGGTTAAAAATGATTTCAATGGATATCTGATATATGCAATGATTAATCTATCCACTCAGTATTGGCAACATGTTTCGACTAGGTTCAAAACCCCTACGGGTCAAAGGTCTTCTTCAGGGGCTCTCAACTCCATGCTTATCTACTGCATACATTCCATGCATACTAATGAGGTGTATGGCTCTCATACCTTTCTTTTGCACTCGATTTGGACACATTTGGGTAACATAATCATAACATACAAAAGATAAAAGAAATACAAAAGTTCTGTGGACTTGGTAAAATGTATTAAAACCTTTGCACATCCAGCCAATTGTAATTGATGACGTGTTCTCCCAAAACGCTCTCAGCGTAATAACTTCCACATGTGGGAACTGCAAACCGACAGGCAGAGTGCGCGTTTATTGTGTCTCAGATCACACTGCAAAACACAAATATCATGCATGCGCATGCAAGTTAAAAAATTCATTCATAACTTGCCTCAACAATACTTACCCTATTTTGGGCTATTCTCAAGCATTTGGTCATGATCAGAGGGTGTGGGGGGTGTGGGGGGGGGGGGCGTAGTGCTTCCCTTGTAGTCACACACTAGTTGTTAAAACGGTAACCGTCTGAAGGTACTGCTGAAGTTTAGGTGACATGACAAAGAAACAAAGAACAAACGTCCGAAGCCTCACAAATATGTTTTACATGATTTTTCAGAAGACGACATGCAAACGGACAATTGAAAAACCATGCTTATTTAGTATAATTTGTGATGTGGCTTAAATGTTTGGTCATGAGAGGAGAGACTATGATGCCAAACATAAAAGTAGAGCCCTGCCAGCTAGTTGTTAATCGCGCCCCCCTTAGCAGCGACTCCCTAAGCAGGCAAAGTCTCTGTTGTTTGCACTTACTTCGTCATGGAGTCCTTCGATGCCTAGGATCCCCCCCGCCTGAATCTGTATAGTGGACAATAAGGGGAAGATTTACAAGCCCCTTGCGCCACTTTTGCGTCACTTTTAACATAGGAAAAATGACGCAAAGATGGCGCAAGAGGCTTGTAAATAGTGGGGCATATTTACAATAACTGGCGCATCCCTGCATATCAGCAGGGATGCGCCAGTTATTGTGCGCCACGGCTCCGCCACCATGGATGCGCCTCATTTACAATGCGGCGCACCATGGGGCAAAAACGGCACAGATATGTGACCCATCTGTGCTGTAAAAGTGGCGCATTGCTGGAGTTGCGTCGCAAGTGCGACGCAGCTCCAGCAATGCTCTGGGGGGCCCAATCTTGTTAATGCTGCGTCAATCCTTACACCTGGTTTAAGCAGGCGCAGGGTTTTGACGCAGCATGGGCCTAAAAGTGACTGAGTGAAATCTTGTAGATTTCACTCAGCCACTTTTAGGAGGCGTTCCTGCTCCGGAACGCCGCCCCCTGTGCAGGAACGCCTACATGTGGCGCGGGGCTTTACAACGTGACACATCTCCCAGATGCGTCACGTTGTAAGTACCCCGCACCATGGTGCAGGATTTGCGCTGCCGCTTTGTCACAAAAGTGACGCAACGGCGGCGTAAAAGAGCCGCGAGGGGCTTGAAAATCTGCCCCAGTAAACACAAGCCCCTTGCGCCGCCTGTGCGTCACCGTTTCCTATATAAAAAGTGACGCACCGGCGGCACAAGAGGCTTGTAATTAAGCCCCTAATACTTTTGTGAGGCTGCAAATATGGCACCTCCCCGGAGGGGGCGAAGTAGTGTATGTGGTTGTTTAGGAGGATGTGCTTGTGTGTCTTCCGTCTTCCTCTCTTCTAGTGAATATCTGGACTATTTCCTACAGCCACATGTTGTCATTTTGTGTGTTTGAGTAGTTGAACCACACACAGAAGAAATTGCCCACCATGGCCAGATTCCGCTTTGTGAATTAATCTGATTTTTTTTCCAGTTGTCAGCAACGGGGAGTGAGGGTAGGGGGTGGGGAGGGGTGCATTTTGATGGTCCTCTCAGAAATTAGGTACAGCCAAGATAATCTTAAATATTGGGTCTTATTCTGAAATGTAGTCCTTATTTCCGACACCCCTATGAGTCCCGACTGGAGGCTCCTGCAGTTTCGGAATGAAAAACATAAAAAATGTCGGTAGTTTCTCAATAATACAAAACATACTACAAAATATAAGTTTTGCTTTTACACCTCGACTGCAGAGTCTCCGCAAAAGTAACTATAGTTTTAGTCGTAAAGTTGGGAGGGCCACAGGGGAGTGTGTGAGAAAGACAGACTTACTAGTACTAAGGGGGAGAGATTAGGGAGTAGTAAGAGGGGTTTAGTGAAGGTCAGGGAGATGTTTAGGGAGGGATATCACCCACCCACTCAATAGTGAGCCAAGTGCACTACTCTGGGGTGGGATCATGTAACTTACACTTTTGTAGTAAGTGTACAGTCAAAGTTTGTGAATATCGAAAGGAGTAAACTTACTGCAAAGTGCTAACATGCTCAAAAGTGTAACCTACCTTTTTGAATCAGGCCCATTGTGTAGGAATGCTACCTAGAGGGATTGTCAGTGGTTTGGACTATTTGCATTATTATCACAAATGGTTCTAATGCTGAGACATTAACCTACCCTAAAGTTTGTTGTGTTTTAATTGTCCTCAGTGCGTGTCTCCTGAATTGATCCAATAGATAACTTATCATGGCATGCTTTATCATCGGCACCTTCTCGACACCAAAGTAAGTAACTACCACTCCAGCAGACTCAAGTGTTTCAGGAGTTCTCATATAATTTTAATCTGGACTAAAGCTGGGATCCAGGTGGGAAGAAAAACATCTCAGGGCATACCCTAGGAGTTCCCTTTATTAGTGGGTACCCTGGATATGGTTAAAAATGATTTCAATGGATATCTGATATATGCAATGATTAATCTATCCACTCAGTATTGGCAACATGTTTCGACTAGGTTCAAAACCCCTACGGGTCAAAGGTCTTCTTCAGGGGCTCTCAATTCCCTGCTTATCTACTGCATACACTCCATGCATACTAATGAGGTGTATGGCTCTCATACCTTTCTTTTGCACTCGATTTGGACACATTTGGGTAACATAATCATAACATACAAAAGATAAAAGAAATACAAAAGTTCTGTGGACTTGGTAAAATGTATTAAAACCTTTGCACATCCAGCCAATTGTAATTGATGACGTGTTCTCCCAAAACGCTCTCAGCATAATAACCTCCACATGTGGGAACTGCAAACCGACAGGCAGAGTGCGCGTTTATTGTGTCTCAGATCACACTGCAAAACACAAATATCATGCATGCGCATGCAAGTTAAAAAATTCATTCATAACTTGCCTCAACAATACTTACCCTATTTTGGGCTATTCTCAAGCATTTGGTCATGATCAGAGGGTGTGGGGGGTGTGGGGGGGGGGCGTAGTGCTTCCCTTGTAGTCACACACTAGTTGTTAAAACGGTAACCGTCTGAAGGTACTGCTGAAGTTTAGGTGACATGACAAAGAAACAAAGAACAAACGTCCGAAGCCTCACAAATATGTTTTACATGATTTTTCAGAAGACGACATGCAAACGGACAATTGAAAAACCATGCTTATTTAGTATAATTTGTGATGTGGCTTAAATGTTTGGTCATGAGAGGAGAGACTATGATGCCAAACATAAAAGTAGAGCCCTGCCAGCTAGTTGTTAATCGCGCCCCCCTTAGCAGCGACTCCCTAAGCAGGCAAAGTCTCTGTTGTTTGCACTTACTTCGTCATGGAGTCCTTCGATGCCTAGGATCCCCCCCGCCTGAATCTGTATAGTGGACAATAAGGGGAAGATTTACAAGCCCCTTGCGCCACTTTTGCGTCACTTTTAACATAGGAAAAATGACGCAAAGATGGCGCAAGAGGCTTGTAAATAGTGGGGCATATTTACAATAACTGGCGCATCCCTGCATATTAGCAGGGATGCGCCAGTTATTGTGCGCCACGGCTCCGCCACCATGGATGCGCCTCATTTACAATGCGGCGCACCATGGGGCAAAAACGGCACAGATATGTGACCCATCTGTGCTGTAAAAGTGGCGCATTGCTGGAGTTGCGTCGCAAGTGCGACGCAGCTCCAGCAATGCTCTGGGGGGCCCAATCTTGTTAATGCTGCGTCAATCCTTACACCTGGTTTAAGCAGGCGCAGGGTTTTGACGCAGCACGGGCCTAAAAGTGACTGAGTGAAATCTTGTAGATTTCACTCAGCCACTTTTAGGAGGCGTTCCTGCGCCGGAACGCCGCCCCCTGTGCAGGAACGCCTACATGTGGCGCGGGGCTTTACAACGTGACACATCTCCCAGATGCGTCACGTTGTAAGTACCCCGCACCATGGTGCAGGATTTGCGCTGCCGCTTTGTCACAAAAGTGACGCAACGGCGGCGTAAAAGAGCCGCAAGGGGCTTGAAAATCTGCCCCAGTAAACACAAGCCCCTTGCGCCGCCTGTGCGTCACCGTTTCCTATATAAAAAGTGACGCACCGGCGGCACAAGAGGCTTGTAATTAAGCCCCTAATACTTTTGTGAGGCTGCAAATATGGCACCACCCCGGACGGGGCGAAGTAGTGTATGTGGTTGTTTAGGAGGATGTGCTTGTGTGTCTTCCGTCTTCCTCTCTTCTAGTGAATATCTGGACTATTTCCTACAGCCACATGTTGTCATTTTGTGTGTTTGAGTAGTTGAACCACACACAGAAGAAATTGCCCACCATGGCCAGATTCCGCTTTGTGAATTAATCTGATTTTTTTTCCAGTTGTCAGCAACGGGGAGTGAGGGTAGGGGGTGGGGAGGGGTGCATTTTGATGGTCCTCTCAGAAATTAGGTACAGCCAAGATAATCTTAAATATTGGGTCTTATTCTGAAATGTAGTCCTTATTTCCGACACCCCTATGAGTCTCGACTGGAGGCTCCTGCAGTTTCGGAATGAAAAACATAAAAAATGTCGGTAGTTTCTCAATAATACAAAACATACTACAAAATATAAGTTTTGCTTATACGTATGTGTGCAGAGTTTTACACCTCGACTGCAGAGTCTCCGCAAAAGTAACTATAGTTTTAGTCGTAAAGTTGGGAGGGCCACAGGGGAGTGTGTGAGAAAGACAGACTTACTAGTACTAAGGGGGAGAGATTAGGGAGTAGTAAGAGGGGTTTAGTGAAGGTCAGGGAGATCTTTAGGGAGGGATATCACCCACCCACTCAATAGTGAGCCAAGTGCACTACTCTGGGGTGGGATCATGTAACTTACACTTTTGTAGTAAGTGTACAGTCAAAGTTTGTGAATATCGAAAGGAGTAAACTTACTGCAAAGTGCTAACATGCTCAAAAGTGTAACCTACCTTTTTGAATCAGGCCCATTGTGTAGGAATGCTACCTAGAGGGATTGTCAGTGGTTTGGACTATTTGCATTATTATCACAAATGGTTCTAATGCTGAGACATTAACCTACCCTAAAGTTTGTTGTGTTTTAATTGTCCTCAGTGCGTGTCTCCTGAATTGATCCAATAGATAACTTATCATGGCATGCTTTATCATCGGCACCTTCTCGACACCAAAGTAAGTAACTACCACTCCAGCAGACTCAAGTGTTTCAGGAGTTCTCATATAATTTTAATCTGGACTAAAGCTGGGATCCAGGTGGGAAGAAAAACATCTCAGGGCATACCCTAGGAGTTCCCTTTATTAGTGGGTACCCTGGATATGGTTAAAAATGATTTCAATGGATATCTGATATATGCAATGATTAATCTATCCACTCAGTATTGGCAACATGTTTCGACTAGGTTCAAAACCCCTACGGGTCAAAGGTCTTCTTCAGGGGCTCTCAATTCCCTGCTTATCTACTGCATACACTCCATGCATACTAATGAGGTGTATGGCTCTCATACCTTTCTTTTGCACTCGATTTGGACACATTTGGGTAACATAATCATAACATACAAAAGATAAAAGAAATACAAAAGTTCTGTGGACTTGGTAAAATGTATTAAAACCTTTGCACATCCAGCCAATTGTAATTGATGACGTGTTCTCCCAAAACGCTCTCAGCATAATAACCTCCACATGTGGGAACTGCAAACCGACAGGCAGAGTGCGCGTTTATTGTGTCTCAGATCACACTGCAAAACACAAATATCATGCATGCGCATGCAAGTTAAAAAATTCATTCATAACTTGCCTCAACAATACTTACCCTATTTTGGGCTATTCTCAAGCATTTGGTCATGATCAGAGGGTGTGGGGGGTGTGGGGGGGGGGCGTAGTGCTTCCCTTGTAGTCACACACTAGTTGTTAAAACGGTAACCGTCTGAAGGTACTGCTGAAGTTTAGGTGACATGACAAAGAAACAAAGAACAAACGTCCGAAGCCTCACAAATATGTTTTACATGATTTTTCAGAAGACGACATGCAAACGGACAATTGAAAAACCATGCTTATTTAGTATAATTTGTGATGTGGCTTAAATGTTTGGTCATGAGAGGAGAGACTATGATGCCAAACATAAAAGTAGAGCCCTGCCAGCTAGTTGTTAATCGCGCCCCCCTTAGCAGCGACTCCCTAAGCAGGCAAAGTCTCTGTTGTTTGCACTTACTTTGTCATGGAGTCCTTCGATGCCTAGGATCCCCCCCGCCTGAATCTGTATAGTGGACAATAAGGAGAAGATTTACAAGCCCCTTGCGCCACTTTTGCGTCACTTTTAACATGGGAAAAATGACGCAAAGATGGCGCAAGAGGCTTGTAAATAGTGGGGCATATTTACAATAACTGGCGCATCCCTGCATATCAGCAGGGATGCGCCAGTTATTGTGCGCCACGGCTCCGCCACCCTGGATGCGCCGCATTTACAATGCGGCGCACCATGGGGCAAAAACGGCACAGATATGTGACCCATCTGTGCTGTAAAAGTGGCGCATTGCTGGAGTTGCGTCGCAAGTGCGACGCAGCTCCAGCAATGCTCTGGGGGGCCCAATCTTGTTAATGCTGCGTCAATCCTTACGCCTGCTTTAAGCAGGCGCAGGGTTTTGACGCAGCATGGGCCTAAAAGTGACTGAGTGAAATCTTGTAGATTTCACTCAGCCACTTTTAGGAGGCGTTCCTGCGCCGGAACGCCCCCCCCCTGTGCAGGAACGCCTACATGTGGCGCAGGGCTTTACAACGTGACGCATCTCCCAGATGCGTCACGTTGTAAGTACCCCGCACCATGGTGCAGGATTTGCGCTGCCGCTTTGTCACAAAAGTGACGCAACGGCGGCGTAAAAGAGCCGCAAGGGGCTTGAAAATCTGCCCCAGTAAACACAAGCCCCTTGCGCCGCCTGTGCGTCACCGTTTCCTATATAAAAAGTGACGCTCCGGCGGCACAAGAGGCTTGTAAATAAGCCCCTAATACTTTTGTGAGGCTGCAAATATGGCACCACCCCGGACGGGGCGAAGTAGTGTATGTGGTTGTTTAGGAGGATGTGCTTGTGTGTCTTCCGTCTTCCTCTCTTCTAGTGAATATCTGGACTATTTCCTACAGCCACATGTTGTCATTTTGTGTGTTTGAGTAGTTGAACCACACACAGAAGAAATTGCCCACCATGGCCAGATTCCGCTTTGTGAATTAATCTGATTTTTTTTCCAGTTGTCAGCAACGGGGAGTGAGGGTAGGGGGTGGGTAGGGTTGCTTTTTGATGGTCCTCTCAGAAATTAGGTACAGCCAAGATAATCTTAAATATTGGGTCTTATTCTGAAATGTAGTCCTTATTTCCGACACCCCTATGAGTCTCGACTGGAGGCTCCTGCAGTTTCGGAATGAAAAACATAAAAAAGAGGATTCTTTTGAAGAGTCCAGTCAGTATTATTATCGACCCGTCGAACGTACCACAGAGCTTATAATGAGTACGTTTACCTACTTATGGCACCATAGTTGGTACTTCATCACAAGCTATATGTATGTATCATTATCATGGTAAAAATATAATAACTTATCCGCTGTAAAGCATTCTGATAACTCTAACACAACATCAAATACGAATATTGAAGGCCTTAAATCCAGCAAACTTCTCATCCCCATGGCAACGTAACTACACAACTCGGGCACATTCAGTGCATGTGACCGCCACTTTATGGACTAGACCAAAAAATGCATCCCTTCTCAGCAGAAGGCTTCATTTTTTGATTGAATTGCAGGATTTTCCAGGTCGACCATAGATGGCAATGCAACTATTCCGACATATTACCATGATCGGCTCCTGAAGCATCTTCAGTGTAATTGTTCCCCTCTATTCTGATCACACCCACCTGTATTTCAAAATATCTGGTGAACACAAACATCATTTAGCGAAGCGTAAAATATGTTTATGTGAAAGATAAAACGAGGAAATAAAGAAGGTGTGCAAAAGCAAAAAAATAGTGCGTCGGTTTGGATCAACTCAGCTGCAGGTGCACTTTTTACTGTTATACTCATACCCATACTCGTAGATATTCCCCTGTCTAATCACCATTGAAGCCCATGAATAACATACTGTGTATCAAATCAAACCAGGACAGTGGTAACCAAAATACAGCGTATAGGCTTTATTACAGAGTCCAATTATTGTAGTTTTCACACTTCAGCAAGCAGCTTGTGATAGCCAACTGCAGCAAAACCAATCAATCAATCAGGCACTTATATAACTCAGCCGTAAGAGTCTTAGGGCGCTGTTGGAGGGTAGGGGAACTGCGGTTCAGTCGAAGAGACAGATCTTGAGGTCCTTCCTGAAAATAGGTAGTGAAAGTGATTGCCTAAGATGTAGAGGCAGGGTGTTCCCAGTCTTTGGAGTGAGGTAGAAGATAGCTCTTCCTCCAGTTCAGGTCTTGCGGATCCCTGTGATGGTGGGCAGAGGCAGTTGGGCCGAGCGGGGAGGTCTGGTGGGTGTGGAGAAGGAGAGGCGGTGGTTAAGGTACGCAGTTCCGCATCATGGAGAGCTTTATAGGCATGTGTGAGGAGCTTGAAGGTGATTCTTTTGTTGACTGGGAGCCAGTGGAGGTCTTTCAGGTGACTGGTGATGTGACTGTGGTGGGGGGTGTTCAGGATGAGTCTGGCGGAGGCGGGTGATGTGCCGGGGAATTGCTGCGGAAAACCACGCCTCCGTGTAGCCACAGGTGACCCACTGCCCCACCCCCTGTAATGGCGGTCTGTACCTGGCTGGCGTTTCGTTGATCTCTGCTGGATGAGATCGTTGCAGCTTGTTGTGGGGAAAGAAGATCCCGGACATCGCAGACGCCGACCCCCGAGCTAAATCCCCTTTCTTCCCAGAGTCTGTGGCGGACGCCGCTGGAAGAGGCGAACAGTGACCTTCGTTTATCTGGCTGCTCTGGCGGTTTTGCTTGGCCGCTCGGTTCGGAGAGTCGGAGTCAGGAGCCAGACGGGTGTGTCCCGAGGCGGCAAGACTGTCTGTTTTGCTCGAGGCGGAGGCGAGCGACTGCTTCCCGGACGGCGAGGCAATTATTCCACGGCCGTTTTTCTGACTCTGCGGTAGAAGAGATCTTGCCTGCTTGTGTACTCCTGAGCCCGTCGGTCCCTTGACGGACATTTCTGTATGGATATTTCTGTATTGAAAGAGCACGCTGGAGGAGAAGAGCGGATGCGGTGTCGATTTGAGGGAGACTCAGTTGAAGGAGACCTTACTTCTGGTGTAGAGGCAAAAGAAGGTACGGAGGAATGAAGGGGCGACACTGGGAGACTTTGGTTATTAAAAGGGGCTATTTGAAGCTGAGAGACGAAAGGGGGGAAAAAAGGGCTCAGAAGAGATATGAATAAAGTAAAAAAAAAAAAGAAGGGAGGCCATAGAGAAAAAAAAGAAACTAAGAAATGGGTAGACCCATGAAACATGCCAACGCAGTCGCCAAATCCGACTCTGAAGCCCGCCTTAAGACCAAAACACGCTTAGCTCAGGTAAAAGAAGTTGCACGACTGGCCAATAAGGAAAATAAGGAGAATACCACCAATTCCTATGTCCTTGAAAGTACTCTCGAGAGCTCAGAGGAAAAGTTACCCTCCACCACTCCTCCGGAACGGGAGGAGTTGGCGACAGATCAGGACAATTCTGTATTAGACAGCCTAAATGAAAAATTAAATGGGACAAAGCAGTTTCCATTGTTCTTTAAAAAAGCTACCCTTCAACCCCCCTCCCTAAGCCCAACTTCAAAAACATCTAAAGGCCCATTAGCAGAACCAATGTCGCCTGTGGTGTTAATAAACTGAGCTTCTGTAGACCCGGAGCGACTCCAATGTAATCTGGAATCCGATCATCTGGTAGTCCCGGAGCTAGATCAAGGTCAAGGTCAAAGCCAAGGTCAGGGTCAAAGTCTAGAACCAGGGACCCTATTAGCACCATTAAGCTCAACAGAAACAACCGCTTCTAGCACAAATCACTCTCAGTTACTAGAAATAATAGATAAAGGCAGTAAGACTGCTATAAAGATATCTGTAAACCCGACGGTATCTCAATCTGAATCTCAGCTACAATTTCAATCATTGCCGCAGAGTCTAATATTGTCAGAGGGCTTGCCGGCCCAAGAGGACAATATGCTTGGAAAAATGTCTATTGATACCGTTGAAGCCCAGAATAACCCTAATCAAAGTACAGAAATATCAGGTGTTTATCAATTAGATATTAGAGACATGCTCAACTTAATACTGGATGAGGTTCGCGAGATGAAAAAGACTCAGAAATTGCAAATTGCTGCTCTGCACCTATGGCTTGGGAAAATTGAAAATGTAATGACATGCTTCCCTATTAATCTTCAGGAGGCAGAAGCCAGAATTTCAGAATTGGAAGACCAAATGAATACGGTTATGGGGGGAGTGAAAGAGGCTTTTTTTCCTGGGATCAGTGGGGATAGTGGGGTCACCAGGGGTGTAATTCTATGACACCCAGAAAACCAGAAAGGGAGGGCGAAAAGTGGCTAGTGTGGTTAGTGGGGTTTTTTCCACATTTCGATGGCTGGGTAATTTTTGGGGGTGGAAAGGGAGGGGAGGGGAAAGGGTCTATTTTAGTATAAAGAGCAGGAGCAGAAGGTACAGATAGCAAACAATTCAGAAATTAATTATTGAGTGAACCTGGGGTTTACTCTAGAATTAGAAACTTTAATAGAAACCAGTAAATGCAAGATCCTATCAGTCAACGCCAACTGAATTTTAAATAAACAAAAGTATGGCGCTCTCATAAAATGGTTGGTATCTTTCAACCTCCAAGTTTTGTTTCTCCAGGAGACACATCTAAAAACTAATTTCCCTAAATTATTTTTACCTAGGATTTTTTGTAATGCTTTTTTTTGCATCTGCTGGTCTTGCCATGAAAGGAGTAGCCATCTATTTTTCTAGAAAACTGCCCTGGGAATCTTTCCAAGTTCATAGGGATCCACAGGGGAGATGGATATGGTTGGCAACAAAATTAAATTGGAGGATTTCGAATTTTATAAATTACTATGGCCCTGTTTCGGATGACACCCCCAGTCTGGCCAAAATTAATGAGCTTATGAGGGGAGCCCCTGGACAGTTTATTGTAGGAGGTGATTTAAATTTTATATAGGACTTAACAAAGGACACTTCAAATAAAAATAAAAAATCAATTAAAACCAAACACCCAAAAAATGGTGGAGGCCATCAAGCTAGAATATCAACTAATAGGTCCTTGGCGAAATAGAAATCCTGATAAAACGTTTTTTACCTGCTATTCGCATCCTTTTAAAACTGCATCTCAAATTGATTTTTTTTTCATATCTAGATCCCTTCAGATTTGTGATACAGATATCGGGTGTAATCCTTTCTCTGATCATGCATATATTGGGCTTGAACTCAGGCTTGTGGGTGGGAGCAGAGAACGGCCCAGGTGGCAGCTGGACCGTCTTCTCCTCCAAGATCAGGACTGGGTGAAAAGCTTTGGAGAATAGATCTCCGAATTTTTTAAGATTAATGAAAATACTGCAGAGCCGTTTTCTGTATGGGGCGGGTTTAAGGAGGCAGCTCATGGGCAAATAATCGCCTACACGACCGCCAAGTTAAATGCTCGGGGGCTCAAAATAGCTGAGTTACAAACTGCAGTTGAAAAAGAATATGCCCTTCAGCTCCAGCAACACCCCAATCAATTTGAAGTAGCAAGATCAGCTCTGAGGGATTTTTTTTATATTGGAAGAGATTTGCAGTTCTAGAATGTATCAACAAAAAGTTTATGAGTATAGTCAGTTAGTAGGTAACCTTCTGGCTAATTCAACAAGAAAAAAACAAGAAGCAGCTATAATATCAAAGGTGCTGGACCCCCAGACTGGTCTTAAAGTTGTCATTGGTGATTTGATCCCACAGAGTTTTTTAGAACATTTCCACCAACTTTATTCAGCAGAATATTCAGTGGGGAAAGAGCTGATCCAGGAATACTTCTCTAATGTGTATTTTCCCAAACTTTCAGATAACCGGATCAGTCAATTAGGATCTGATGTAAAATCCGTTGAGATATTGGCATCTATTAAAGCAACAGCTGGGGCAAAAGCATGTGGGCAGGATGGTTTCTCCATCAAATTTTATACAACTTTTTCAAAGGAATTAATTGCACCTTTGAAAAAACCATTTAATTATATTAAAAATGGTGGTTTGGTTCCTGCACTTTTTAAAGAGGCGATAATAGTGTCCTTTGTGAAAAAAGATAAAAATCCTGCGGATGCTAATTCTCATAGGCCCATTAGTCTTTTAAACTCGGATAACAAGATTTTAATGAATGTATGGGCCAAGCGTTTTTTATTTGCCTTCCAAGAAACAATTCATAGAGACCAGACTGGTTTTATAGCAGGTAGATCTATGGCAGCTAATACCGAGTTTTTAATACATGCCTTGGACTATTTTAATACCAATTTTAATCCGGCATGTATTGTAATGGCCGATGCGGAGAAAGCATTTGACCTGGTAAATTGGAGAACTCTGTTTTTCGCCCTAGGTCAATTTGGCTTTCCCCCTCTGGTTATTAACATTCTACGTAATATCTACCAAGGGGCTTCGGCCATGGTATCAACAAATTCGAAACGAGCAGGAATTATAAAAATAAACCGGGGGACTAGACAGGGCTGCCCGCTTTCGCCATTGCTTTTTACTTTTTTTATAGAGCCATTGGTAATCAAAATTTGAAATAAAGCTGCTATCCAATCCCCCATTCCCGGCATGGCAACGTTGAAACTTTTTGCATACGAGATAAATTTATATTTGATGCCCGACAATGATAATATGGAAATTGTATTGAGGGATTTTGAATTAATTGGTGGTTACAAAATAAATTCTCACACAACAGAGGTCCTTGCCCTCAATACAGATTATAATCTTCTTCCACCATGCTTGAGGGCTCAAGCCACTAAACAAGATCCAATTAGATATCTTGGGATATACGTATCTAGTCAACACCAACAGTTGTATAAATTGAATTATATAAGAATGAAAGACAAAATTAGGAGATGTTTGGATCAGTGCCTTCTACTTCCTCTATCATTAGTCGGCAGAGTTTCATTAATTAAAATATCTATACTTCCGTTGCTTATATTACTTTTTAGTAATGTCCCTATAAAAGTACACCTGTCTTTTTTTTAAAGAAATGGAAACCCTCCTTAGAGGATTTGTTTGGGGAAAGAAAGTATCTAGGGTGAATCTGACTGTGGTGCAATTACCTACTACACAAGGGGGTTTAGCTTTGCCTCATTTAAGAACATATTATGAGGCCGCATTTATGGATATAGTGGCGGGCTTGATGGGATCTAAATGTACTTGAGATAGCTTCTTTCTGGATGAAATATTACAAGAAATTAATTCTCAAATTTGAGTGTTTTTAAAAACCTCCAAACTCCCCCAAAAAACTATTTACAAGACCTTAAAGGAATATTCTTTTAGACATCAGTGTTTTTTTTTTTTAAAAAACAGGCTCCTCGGGTATGCAATATCTGAGATTAAGAGAATGTACCAGCCTTGGCCTTCAATTTCGAGAATGTCATTTAACCAATTGGGAAGATTGCGGGTTACGGGAGCTAAGACATTTCGGTATTCAAAATAGGGTGATCACCTGGGAAGAGGTGATGGCAAGGGCCGAGAACCCTAGGAGACCTGCCTTTTTTGAATATTTGCAAGTTGCTCATTTAAAAAAATATATATATTAATGGCATTTTTGATGTTCCAAATGAACTTGTGGTAGCACTCTATGGGGCAAAAGTCAAGGGTGTATGGAACTGGTACCGATTGCTACATCATCAGGGACAAGTACCCCTGATAGAGACCCATTTGGCTAAAATAGGTCGTGAGACACAATGTATTTGTTCTTGTAAAGATTGGGAAGTCATATCCCATCTAGAAAATCAATCCCTGCGCGCGGCCAATTTTAAAAGGATGGCCTTTTTATCACGATGGCTCTCTTACATGACCCCGGTAGCTGTGGAAAAAAGATATCCAGAGGTCGAAAACAAGTGTTTTCGCTGTCAGGCCAATGGAGAGGGGGGTTGGCACCATATTTTCTTTACTTGCCCCCGGTTAGTGCCCTGTGGGAGACAATTTTTTGCCAGCATAGAGTTGGCAATAGGGAAGAGAGTCCAGCTGAGGCCAAGGCCGCTCTGTTTAGATTATGTAGGGATAGAATTATGTTAACTAAGGCTGAAGAAGTTTTCTTATTTATCTCTTGTACTGTAGCCCATTCTTTAGTTCTTCAGAACTGGAAATCTAGTGATGTTCCCTCTCATTTAAACTGGTTTAGTAAACTGAAAAGGACACAGAATTTTGAAGAAGCATTTGCAAAACGGGTGGGAGCCACTAAAAAATGTGAAAAGAATTGGAAGTTTTTTAGTAATTTAGAAAAACTTAAGGAGGGTAATTAACACTTGATATTGATGATAAAACCGTAGCAGTTATTGTGTTTAAGAGCACTAGCGCTTTTTTGCTGTTGCACTTTAGAAATACTAGCACTTTTTTCTGCCATTGCACTTTAGAAGCATTAGCACTTTTTCATTACTGTTACACCTTATTGCATGTTTTTGCACATTATCATTTTTACGAAATCATTGTTGATGCTATTAGCTGCTACAGTCATATTTTTTAAAAATCTTATTATGAAATGAAGAAGTTATTGTATTAATGGTTTAAATAATTCTTTTTTATCATGTACTTAATGCTCTGCTCAATAGAAAAAAAAAAAAAAAAAAAAAAGAGTCTGGCGGAGGCGTTGTGAATGTTCTGCAGTTTCAAAGCAAACACAGGGAGATTATGGATGGAGCACTGAACATTTTCAGACTCTCACCCCCAGTCACAGATCTGGGTTGAATCCTTCATCGCTCTTTATCTCACTTCGCCACCCTAGTTCAGCCCCAGCCATATGCAAATCAGTCTTGACCCTGTTTCTCATGGGAACGGTCCAGTCTGAACTGCCAAGCCATGTCTTCCCTGGATCGGAAACAAGCATCCTGGGACCAGTTTTGGGGTAACACCCCTCATCAGCCAGGCTAGCTTGCTTCCAGTGGCAAAGTGAGCAAGGGACCTATGTCTAGGCATACCCTGCTAAATTAGCGCGAACAATGCAAACTCAAAGAGATGATGGACAGATCGCTGAAACTTTTCAGACTTTTCAGACACTCACCCCAATCACAGATCTGGGTTGAATCCATCATCGTTCTTTAGCTCACTTCGTCACCACAGTTCAGACCCATCCATATGCAAATCAGTCTTGACCTTGTTCCTCATGGGAACAGTCCAGCCCAAACTGCCAAGCCAGGTCTTCCCTGGACTGGAAACACGCATCCTGGGACAGGTTTCGGGGTAACAACCCTCATCAGCCAGGCTAGCTTGATTCCAGTGTCAAAGTGAGCAAGGGACACGTGTATGGGCCTACCCTGCCAACTTAGGGCGAACAAAGCAAACACAAGGGGTGGACTGTTCCCATAAGGAACAGGGTCAAGACTGATTTGCATATGGCTGGGTCTGAACTGGGGTGGTGAAGTGACCTAAAGAATGATTATGGATTCAACCCAGATCCGTGAATGGGGATGAGTGGTTTCTGATGATGGCTACAAGCGGGGCCATTTAGATGTTGAAGAAGGTGGGGCTCAGGGAGGAGCTTCAAGGTACTCCGTAGCTGATCTCTGTGGGTTCTGAGTGAAATGGTGGAAGTCTCACTTTTTGTGTTCAGCCCGTGAGGAAGTAGCAGATCTATTCTAGGGCTTTGTCATGGATGCCGGCATCGTGGAGTCTTGTGCAGAGGGTGTGGTGGGAGACGGTGTAGAAGGTGGCTGAAAGGTCCAGGAGGATGAGGGCCGCAGTCTCGCCTCGGTTGACAAGGGTGTGGATGTCATCTGTAGCAGCGGGGAGAATGGTCTCTGTGCTGTGGTTTCTTCTCAAGCCGGATTGAGAGTTGTCCAGGATGTGGTTAGTTTCGATAAATTCAGAGAGCTGGGCATTGATGGCCTTCTCAATGACCTTGGCTGGGAAGGGGAGCAGAGAGAGGTGGGTCTGTAGTTCTTGACGTTTTCCGGGTTGGCAGAGGTTTTCTTCAGCAGGGAATCAATGGAGCAGTTGATGGTGTGGCAGAGTTCGGGGGCAATGGAGGTGCCAGCTGTGTTGAAGATGTGGTGAGGACAGGGATCTGAGGGAGCTCTGGAGTGGATGCTGTTCATGATCTTGAGGGTGTCATCAGAAGTGAGGGGGGTCCAGTTGAGCACGGTCTGCTGGGGACTGGAATCATTGGGTGAGATGACTGCGGGTGGGGTGGGTGGGTTGTGTGTAGTAAAGCTGTTGGAGATCTTGATTGTGAGGTGGAAGAAGGTGCTAGGGTTTTTGAAGAGGTCTTATGTGGGAGTAGTGTCTGCTGCCTCTGTGCTGGGTTCGGGAAATTCTTTTATAACGGTGAGGAGTTCTTTGCTGTTGTGTGTGTTGACATTAATCCATTCTTCTATGGCTGTTTTCTTTGTTGTTCTGATGAGGTGGTGGTGTGCAGTGATGGCGGTTGCATAGTCTTTCGAGATGCTGCTGCTCCTCCATCTTTTCTCGAGCTGTTGGAGAGGTGACTAGCTGCTTGGGTCCAATGGTGGTGAGGTTCTCCAGTAGGGATGAGGTGTTGAGGTCGTTGGGGTAGTCCAGGTGAAAGTTGAGATTGCTGAGGAAGATGTAGTCTGTGAAGGCGAGAGCAGGCTGTGTGATGAAGTCAACGATGGATTCACTGAAGGAGACACGGGGTCCTAGAGGTCTGTAGACAAGGGTGCCAAAGAGGGTGGTGTTCGGGTTGATCTGGATCTGGAAGTGGAGATGCTCCATGTTGGTAAAGTGGTTGTCCTGCAAGTTGTGAGGTGGAGGGTGTTTTTGTATACGATGGCAACGTCTTCTACCGGTCGGATGGTACGGTCCTAGTGTATGGTTTTGTAGCCGTCTGGGATGGCGGTGGCGATGTCCGGGGCTGAAGTGGGTTCATCCAGGTTTCCGTGAGGAAGGTGATTTCGGGGAGGTGGGGTCAAGCAAGTCCCAGATCTCCATCATGTGCTTGTAGAGGAAGCACATATTGAGCAGGATGCAGCTGAGGTGGTCGGATCCCTTGTGAGTCATGTGGCTGGTGAGCCTGGTGGGTGGGCCTGGTGTGCAGAGGCAGGTAAAGGTATATTTGCAGTTGCAGCAGCAAACTGTCAGCATTTCCTGCTACTGTAAAGTGTGTGTGTTTGTAAGTAGAGTAGTTTAGATAAAAATAGAGCAAATCTACATTGAGTTCACACGTATAAATCAGTTGAATGAACATTCTTGGCAAAGATCAAATCTCTCATCATAAACTACTATAATTTGTCCTCAGGGGAAGCTGCAATGAGAGAGATATTTAAAAGCTGGTTATAATAGAAATTTCAAGGGAATCTGTGATTTACATTAAAGCCTGTCAACACCAGCCTACTGCCACCTTATTTTATCTCTTGTCTCACTTGACAAGGATGGAGGCTGCTACCAGTCCCTTCTAGGTTGTATTCCCCTGGCTAAAATCATTAAATCGCCTATTTTGGACAAGGAGGACTCCTCTGTAGCGTACCTTTGATTCCCATACCTTGCATGCCCAAACATTTAGTATCTGTTATAGCGGTTATGACCCCAGCCTCATAACAATCTAGCATGTGTGATGACCTAGACCTGGTTTGACAAAATGTTTGGTCCTGGACCTGGTAGGGGCACCAAGCATGCCATCCATCATTGCAGAGGAACATAGTCCCTGTCACAGGTTTATGAACACAGAGCAGTGGTGATGGCAGAATACAATGATTAGAAGTAATTGAAGAGTGACCAGACCCTTTTGTCTTTGTCAAGAGAGTGAAGGCCTACTGCTCATGTCTTCAAAGTTGCTTGGCTGCTGATAACCTCAGATTCTAGTGCTGAGATTCTGACTGTGTGGATTGGTGTATGTTGTGTGTGGTATGCAAGGTACACACAGAAAGATTGTTTGAGGGAACCAGAGTGGCACAGGCCTGCGGGTTCCATTTTGGAAGCACCTGGCCTTTTCATGTGCACAAGATGGAGGTGATGTTACTTTCCAAGGCAGTGGGAGTGTATTGTTGACATTCCTGAGTCTTAAGGGAGCACACCTAGACACTAAACTGGGGCAAAAAGGAGAAAGGCTTTCCCTTAGAAATTTGATTAGTTTGTTTTGATAGAGAGGTGTAGCCACCAAATTCCACTCATTTAGTCCACCAGGATTATTTGCTTTTGACTGTCCGGTTTCTAACCTATACTGCGGGTGAGTCGGACTACCTGAGTAGTCCTATCTGAGTAGAAGGTCATGGTTAATTCACAGTAATGGGCTGAGCATGTTTAAAATCAGTTTCTGCATTTTATTATAAGGACCCTGCGGCACAGCTAGGGTAAGCAGCACCCGGTTGGTTACACATGATCAAATGTGCACACATGTGTGGGCTGTGCGTGTGAGTCTACCATCGTGCACTGCTCGACAAATGCACACAGGTAGCCAGGTGCAGAAGAGACTTTGCATGGATTGGTGCTGACCTGGGGTAGTCCTTATAATATTAGTGGGCATTCATAGACAGGTCATTTGGGGTTATTGGAAAATCCATAGTGCTTTCACTGTGTTCTAAATATGGGCAAAATCTGCCCTAAAGTGCAGTTTTGCTGCACTTAGGTTTACACAGTACATCAAGGTTTCAAAATGGGGGTAAAAGATGCATGCCATGTTTGAATTTACAGATCCCAACACACTAAACAAACTTTTGGGGCTCCAAGAATTATCATACTTACTGGTTCAGCTCATAATGATATGCCAGTCCCTTGTACCCCTACTGGGCTAAGTTAACTATTCTGATTCCCAAAAGAAGAAACAAAGGTCTCTAGGCCTGGGTGAAATGTTTATCATGCCGTAGCAATCAGAGTAATGTTGGTAATTTAATGTTACTCATGTGATGTAATATTACTTTAAATTATGAAATTTTCTCGGTTTGCGTAATTTGTGCATTCTTTGAGTAAAAATGCTACCCAAGAGCACAGGAACAGAACATGAGCATATGCTGGCTGCTGCTGTTCCTGTTCTTTTGCATTATGAACATTTTCTTATTGGTAGATGCATTCTTAGGTCCATTTTGGACGTGAATTTTGTGCTAAGGAAAGAGCATTGAATGCAGGGTTATGCTCCTGGCTAATTTCTGTGTAACCTTGCATAATTTGGTGCAATTTCATGTAATTATACTACAGCAAATTACTCAAATTACGTCCACCCCTAAAGGTCTCTCAACACAAAAGGGGCAATTATCAAATGATTAACCGAGTTCCTGGGAAAGGGAGGGGTGAGGAGAACATTTATTAATTAGCTCATCATACTGCACCAAGGCTGGGAAAGTCCAGGTTCACTGAACAAAGTAGGAAGCCCAGACCTCTGGTGCCAAAACAGGAAGAAGGAGAGGCTCGTCTTTAAAGTTTGGTGAGAATAAATCTGCCAGTGATGTCCTCTAGCAGCATAGCTGAGGTCCTCACAGGTGCTGTTCCCAGAAAAAAATTCTAGCCTCCATGATGGATTGTCCCATAATGCTCTGCAGGAGGATTAGTACAGGGCTGAAGGGATGATGTGGCATCCTGGGATTTGCCAGGAGTGTCTGGCAGTAGGGTGCTCTACTGGCTGGTTGCGGAGGAGCTACACAAGCTGTGCCCACCAGGAGGAATGGGAGAACTAGAAGCCAGGAAGAGGGAAAGGCTGGTGCAGGAAGCGAGAAAAGCCAGCTCCCCACAAAATGCACCCTTTTAAAAGCCTGATTAAAATACTCCTAGTGGCTAGGCCTGGCCACCAAATGTAAGACGAGCCAAGCCACATGAAAATTGGCCTGAGACTAGACAACGGGGCCTTGGAAGGTTGGTACCAGAAATAAAAGGGAACAAATGTGTGGCACTCCACCATACTCTTCAGCTTGCCCTCAAGGATGGTCAATCCCCAAGGTTTGCCAAAAGCCCCTTAATCTTATTTAGATGGGGAGAGGGCATGCTTGGGGCCCCCTCCCCAAACAGGACTTTGGCCTCGGGGACCCCAACTCCCAGGGCCCGGCGTATTATGCATTGCCCGGGTTCCTTTTCTCCTCAGGACATGATGTTTAGAGTGCCATAGGCATTTCCTGACCCCGTGCTCAAGGGAGGCAGGTTGTGCCAACCATCTGCTGTCCTGCATGTGCTCCTCACTGGCAGGGGGATTTAACAAGGCTCCTGTGGTGGGCTGTAGCCAGAAATAATGGTTACTCCTTTCTGATGTGAGCACAAAGGAACTATGGCTGGCTACAGGGCAATACCAGAGGATTAGTGCTGCGTTAGGGAGCCGTCTGGGATTTGTGGTTCTTGGGGATTTCCCCAAAGGCCTCCAACAAACTCTAAGTTTGTGGATGCCTGGGGGGGGGGGGGGGCAGGGCATCCAGCAGATGTGATATGATAATAAAAAGAAGACATGTAGCCAAGGCCGGGCAACAAAAGAAGAATGGAGGAAAGCTGCTAATAAAATATTCAATGCTCTTGGGCAAGAGTGCCCTATAATGCCCTATAATGCCCTGCAAGGGCCATATTCGTATATGTTCTTCTGATTGCAGTGGCTACAGTGTGGCAGGGGCACCACCAATTACATTTGGTGTGTGTTTGTGGGACAAAAGGAGGTGCAGCAGCCCCCTCAGGATTTTTTTCAATAAAGAATCAGACCTGAGTCTTCAGGGGCCATGTGCCTGTGACCCAAGAAGAGGCTTGTATTTGTTCCAAGCATTCTTATGGCTGGAACGTTTGCTCCTATACTCTGGAGATTTGGGATCCCATGTGGTTGGTCATATGGCTGCATTTCGTGGCCTGAGGAGAGTAAAAACAGAACACTTTAACACATGTTTGTAGTTGCTTTGAATATGCATACTTGAATGGAAAAAATTGTTGAGGAACACTGCAATGCTAATGATCATTAACATATGTCTTTGTTGATCCCACTGATTCTAATGGTGCCATAAGGATAAAGAATGATATATGGCTGTCCCTTTAATAGGGATAGCACCCTTACACAGCTAGTAGGGATGCCTGCTATATTATTGTGGTAACCCGTTATCTGATAGAAACTTCTACCCACAGATAAATTATCTTAGAATGTTCTCCAGGTGTCAGACTGGATGCGGTAAATGTTTGAGCAGTACCTCTGTGCGCTGGTAGGTGATGTCAATCGGCTCCGTGTCGGCAGCATCTGCACAGTAAGTGACATGCGCAGTTCTTACATAGACGCCACCCCACTGTGCTTTTATTTTTGTGCCAGTCAGTGCAGATCCAGAAAGAGCTACCTCCAGCCATTTTTTGACTGACTTTTTTCAATGCTTTGTTGAGCCTTTTGTTTCCGAGACTTGGTCTCCCACTGTGACAGGATGTCTCCTAATGAGCCAGAGAGGTTTAAGCCCTCTGGTTCCTGTACCAACAGATGTCTGTGACAAGCCCCCACCTGGTCTGTCTTTGGGGCTTTGACACAGACCATGACTCCAACACTTGTGAGGACGGCCGGGCCATGAACCCCAAGGCACCAAAAGAGCACTCCTTGAATCTTATTGTCTATGATGCTCCAGGTCCCGTTCGAAGGGAAAGGTCCTAGGCCTGCTAATGGAATCAAACCAGGCACTTGTCATCACATTCAAAGCTGACTTTGCTGCATCGGTGAAAATCGTTGGACAAGGCATCGGAACAAAGTTACTCCAGGTCCTGCTCCTATGTGGAGCTTGCCTGCGGGTTGGCTCCTTATCTCCCTGAACTTCCTGCAGCAGGAGCCATCCCTGCCCAACACCAGTAGTTGTACGGGGCTATGTACCTCATTTTTGGGCAAGCCGACCCTTTTGGAGAGCCTTCAGACCCATGGGTTTAGCAGGTGCCACCACTGGATTTCTGAGCGGCCATCGGATCCCATTCCAGATGTGGAACAACTTTGATTGTGAGACTGTGACCTTGCCAGGGGCCCATTCTAATGGCATTGTTCCCGGAGCCGCTGCCGCCCCACGGAAGTGCTAAACTAAAAGGACACAGATAAGCGGTACCCAACATTGACTCTGGTGCTGGCTGGACCTAGACCTTCCGAGATGGAGCCAGTGCCTCCATTGTTTCCAGAGGCCTATAGAGGAGAATGTTTGGGGAGGTTCTGAGGATCCTTATGCATACACCAGCCCCATTGAAGAGACCAAGAGGCCGAAGATAACTGGTGTGAGGAACTAGGGGATGTCAGTGGTCTGGACACCTCTCCAGACTCTGACCTGGTCTCTCCTCCTAGTGTGGCTGTGGAGGAATAGTTTCCTTTGTCATGGTGGTGAGAAGGCCAGCTGATGTCTTCAAATTTACTTTACCTTCAGTGACACTCAAGATTAATGTCTTGGCAGAGGTGAAGAGATGCTTCTGCCAGGAGTCACCCCCAAAGCACCTCTCCTCCCTTTTAATGAAGTCCTTAGAGATGCCCTGCTCGGGTGTTGGCCAAGCCCTTCACAGGGGTGCCTGTGCACTGGACAATTGCCCACCAGCATCACCCCACTCAGGGGGACCCAACATTCCTCACCCATCACCCCACCTCGGACAGCCTAGTTGTCCAGGTCCACTTCCCAAAGTTAGCCATAGCATGTTACCTACCACTTTCCCGGATATGGAATCCAAGAGTCTGGATATCTTTGGCAAGACGATGTTCTGCTGGTGAACAGCATGTGCCTTTTGTACCAATGCACCCAGACAGTTGATAATCAGTTGTACAAGTGCTGCCTATTGTCTCAGCGGAGGCCTAAGCCATACTCTCCCAAGCAAATGTTGATGGCAGAGACAGAACAAAGTTCACCACTTGCTGCAGACTGGATACAACCGACTCCCTAGGCAGACTGATTGAGGTGTCAGTGGCACTTTGACGTCACGTCTGGCTGAGGTAAACTGACTTTTCAGGTGATGTCCAGACATTCCTCATGTCCTTAAATATCACCCGTCTCTTCGGAGACAGGGCAGACTCAGCGATTGAGTGCTTTATGGACAGCCGAGCCACAGCCAGGTTTTTGGGCCTCTCCATGTTTCCATGCCAACCGCATTCTGCCTTTTACCCCATTCCAGCCCAGCCACCACAGCCACCAGACTCTCCATTCCTTTGGTGGCTGTACACGGGAGTCACAAAAGCCTTGTAGGACAGTCAGCCAGAGGTCCAGCTAGTCTGCCACCCCATAGCCTGAAAACCACATTAGTTTGCCCTGCAATCATCCTCTGCACCCAGTTGGTCACAGGATCCGCCATTAGCTGCTTCGCTGGCAATCCATAGCATAAGACAAGTGGGTACTACAAATTGTTCAGCAGGGTTACTCCATCCCTTTGCTACAAGCCCATCCACTGATGCTACCATCCCCATACCATCGAGAGGGTGCCGGCAACAGAAGTAGCTCTTGGTTGATATTCCTTCTGCTTTCTGGTGCCCAGGAAGGAGGAGGCCTCAGCCCTATTTTTGACATGCGCCCTCTCAATTTCTTCTTGAAGAAGGAGAAATTCAAGATGCTCATGTTCTTTTTGCCCTAGTCCCTAGAGACTGGATGGTAGCATTTGACTTGTTTGTACTTTCATATTCCAAACCAGCCTCACCACAGATGCTACCTGTGGTTCATGGTGGGCCATGAACATGATCATTTCTCTCAGCTCCCATTTGGCCTCTCCAGCACCCCTCGGTTATACACCAAGGTTATGGCGGTGGCTGCAGCACACTTACAGAGGTCAGGGTTTCCGGTCTTCCCCAACCTAAAAAATTAGCTGTTAAAGGCCAGCTTGCACAGGCAGTCATCTCCCTCCGCCAGAATACAGTGGACCTCCTGCATTCGCTGGGGTTTACTAGTAACATGTGACTCTCAGACAGTCCCTGTCATCTAAGTTGTTCTGGATACATTGCAGTTGTGGGCCTATCCTCAGGAATGGCACGTCCAGGATAGTCAGGCTATGATTCTGATGTTTCAACCTCTATCCTGGATCTCGGTGAGGCTGACTTTGAGGCTGCTGGGACTCATGCCCTCCTACATCCTGCTGGTGACTCATACCCACTGGCATACGCGGGTTCTACAGTGGGACTTAAAGTACCAGTGGGAGCAGTATCAGGGGAAGCTCTCTGATCGGGTCCAGATATTGGAGGTAATTGCAAAAGACCTGCAGTGGTGGCTGACAAACTGTGAATTAGTCAGTGGCAGACCTCTCTCCCTTCCCCACCCAGAGCTAACTGTACTGACAGACGTGCCACTCCTGGACTGGGGCAGCCATCCGAGAGAGGTGAAGATTAGAGCACTCTGGTCTCCGGTGGAGTCTCATTTAAATATTAACTTGTTGGAGGTGAGGGCAATCTGACTTGCATTGAAAGCCTTTCTTCCTTCCATCAAAGGGAAGCTGCCTCAGGTGTTCATGGACAACCGCACCGCCATGTGGTATTGAAACAAGCAGGTTGGGGTGGGGTCGTGGACCCTGTGTCAAGAGGCTCTCCACCTCTGGACATGGCTGGAATATCAGGGCATTTACCTAGTGGTTAACCATCTAGCAGTCTCTCTGAACACTAGATACATTCTGCCATTGATGCCTAGGGGGCCACAAATGGCGGCTCTATCCAGAGGTGGTGAAAGGTCTGTTCGTAGTTTGGAGAGAACCTTGGTTAGATGTATTTGCCACGGCCTAGAACACATGATGTCAGTATTTCTGCACATTGTAGTTTCCAAGGGGACTCTCATTCAGAGACTTCATTCATGTTGAGTGGCGCTTAGGAATCCTGTATACCTTTCTGCTGATACCACTCCTGTCCAGAGTTCCCTAGAAGATCAGGAAGAACCAGGCCTCAGCTATTCTTGTGGCCCTGTACTGAGCATGGAGAATATGATATCCTTAACATGAGCATCGGTTCTCCATTCAGGATGCCCTCTTGGGTGGAACTACTGTCGCAGCAAGAGAGCAGGCTCTTAAACCAAACATGCGCATGTCGATTGAGTGGTGGAAATGGACAGTTTTCAACTTCCCTGATGAAGTCTGGGAAGTCATTGTGGCAGCCAGGTGCCCCTCAACCAAGACAGTATATGCCTGTTGTTTGTCAAATTTGTAGCTTGGTGCACCACCAAAAATAGTGATCCCCATTCTGCATTTTTGTCAGAGGTTATTTGTTCTTTTGTTAGCCCAGCAACACTTTACTTTAGGCACAGTTAAAGGGTACCTTTTGGTAATTTGTGTATTGACTCGATTCCTAAAAGGTCAACAGGATCTGTTCCCTTTAAACCCTTCATCATGACCTAACGGGACCTGAACCAAGTTTTAACTTTTCTATTGTGTGCACCCTTTGAGCCCTTATGCAATTGTTCTCTTCATTTGTTGACCATAACAATTGCCTTTCTAGTGGCCATCACATCGGCCAGGAGAGTTAGTGGACTGCAAACACTTTCTTTGTACCCTCCTTACACAACATTCTTCACAGACAAACTGGTGTTGAGAACTTTTACCTCTTTTTTTCCAAAAGTAGTGTCACCTTTTCATGTGGGCCGGGCCATCACCTTGCCTACTTTATTTGCTCCGACTTCCAAAGAGGAGAAACTCCACCAAGTGTCATTCTACATTGATCGTAACAGAGAGTTCAGGTTGAACAATCAACTCTTCATTGAGTTTGTCAGGGTGAAGAAAGGAAACGCTGTGCAGAAATGAACAATCTCATGATTTATTGTACTCTGCTTTAGCATCAGGTATACACTGGCCAAGAAGCAACCCCCTGAGGGCTTGTGTGCTCATTCCACCAGAGCGAAGACTGGGACCACTGCATAAGCACACAGAGTTCTTGTCTTTGACATTTGCCAGGGAGCAGTGTGGGACTTCTCTGCACATGTTTACCAAACACTACTGTCTGGACAGTCAGGTCTGTTGTGATAAGCACTTAACTCATTTGGTCCTTCAGGACTTCTTGGCCTTAATCTGTTCGCAGACCGACCTCCAGAGAGGTATTGCTTGAGTATTTATTTTAAGGTAAGGAATCTGCGGATAGAAGTCTCTATCAAGTGAACAAGTTACTTACCCTCTGTAACACTTTATCTAGTAGAGACTCTCTTCCGCAAATTCCTTACCGACCCTCCCTGGCATAGAAAGGTCTTGAAAAGTAAGTGTTGTTGGCTCACTGGGGTGGTGCCTATGTAGGCACCCGTATGTCACTTCCGGTGCAGCCGACGCAGAGCCAAGTGGCACCACCTACAAGTGCACAGAGGTACTGCTGGGAAAGTTTCCAGATCCAGTCTGACGCAGGGAAATATTCTAATATATGAATCTGATGCTAGATAGAGCCTCTACAAGATAAAGTGTTACCAATGGTAAGTAACTTGTTCACTAAAGCCAGTAGGCCTATGCTATTTAAAATGATACACCCTTGTATTGTGATGTTGCATATATTATAGGTAGAGGGCATTGGAATGATGGGGTTCAGGATCCACTAGGTATGAATTGGGATATGAGGGAGTCATCAAAGTCATTTCCATATACCTGATGTTTATATTTGTAATTTAATGATTCAAAATTAGTAGTGTGGGTGGAATTGAAGCAGTTTCTTTTTAAAAGAAAAGGCACTGACTACTGAGCTATTGAGTGTTGATGCTGTAAACCAGCGTATTTGTATTGGAAGCCCACACCACCTTCCCTGGGTAGGCCTTGAATTGCTCTACTTTGCTACCCTGAGAGAGTCAATTGCCGCATTGGAGAACTTGGTTCCCAGTAAAAAGACAATTGTACATTTATTACTCATACCGAACACACGTCGCCTGTCAGTCACCCCTGCATCAAAGTAGAAGTTGTTGACCCATTTGTTCCAGTTCCAAGTTGTCTTCAACCAAGGATGGTTTGCTCCACAGAGAACCCAGAAGACTACTGCAAAACCACAGCTGCTATCTGCCTGCTAGCCAGCTTCTAATAGCTGCAATCTGATTCCAAAAATGAACTATTTTCCCTGCCTTGAAATGTCTGGAGAGTCCTGCCTTGAAGAAGGAGTAAGGAACAAGCCATCATTGCACGAGGATACGCTTGCTGATGTGGACAAGAGCATTTGATCTTGGTCCTGTAGGTATGTCCAACATAGATTTGTGAAGAGTTTGACTGGCATGTTCCCAAATCGGAGCTGGACACTGATGCTGAAGGGGAGGGTTTGCAGCTGTGTATAAGTGTGCCTGATGGGATCTGCCCATCAGCCGCGCTACTGCAGCGAAGGCACTTGCCTATGTGTGCCCCAGCCATCCGTGTTGCTGGAGAAGCGATCAACCCTGACTTGTGGAACTTGCTTGTGTGCCTGAAGTGACTCTCTGACGTAGCCATGTCACTTGCCCATTTGTGACTGAGGAGTTGGTACCACGGAAGAGGAAATTTGTAAAGCACTCAACCAAGTATGCTGAATGTACTAAGACTGTAACTAGTCCAGGGCACTTGTCAATTGTGTGCCCATGCAGACTTTGCCAGAGGAAGTGGAAGCTGCTAATTTGAGTGTGCTGAAGTGATAGAGTGGCTGTCTTTGGCATTATCCCCAAGCTCTGCCAACTAGATGCAGTCTCCACTGCCCAGAAGCACCTCAAATCAACCCAGTCATTGAGATTTGACCTGCTTCTGAAAGAAGACTGCATCGATGCTTCATTCTAGCAAGGCTCAAATTACTGCCCCCATCACTTACATGTTTGGAAGGAGGAGGCCAGACTGCATCCGGATGGTCCACCTACTGCTGAAGCCCAGAAGAGGGCTGCTATACAAAGTCAGCCACAGGCAACTGATGCTTCCAGGACGCTGCTGTGTAGATGCACCTGCCCACTAGAAGCAAAGCAGCCATCTGTCACAACCACAGCCGTGCATCTCCTCCACAGCAAGGGAGGAACACAGACTGAAGAGCAGAAAGTCAATGTAAGACCTATTGCAGCCCCAGGGCAAGGTTGAGAGACTGAGGGGCAGATTTATGAGCCCCTTGCGCCACTTTTGCGTCACTTTTAACATGGGAAAAGTGACGCAAAAGTGGCGCAAGGGGCTCATAAATCTGCCCCTGAGTGTTTTAACTGACAAAGGCTAGTACCAGGGGGTGAAAGCACTCCATCAGCACTACCTCTCACAGCAGATCAACCTCATTGTAAATAGAGGAGGATGGAGGGGGGCATAGTGAGAAAGGGGGACAGTGTTACCTGGAAATTTTAGCCTCATGCCCATGACCAGGATATTTAATGCTTTTTGTGTTAGTGTGTAATGTTGAGTTTCATCATGTATGTAATACAGTGCTTTATGTTCCTAAATATGAGCACTGGGGTGGAGAATCAAATTATTGCAGTGTTGGGTGTCTGTTGAGTATTGAGCCTGTTATACCCCCACACTAACATCCCTGAGAAACCTGTGAATGCTCAGAATCACTACCACAGATTGGCAAGTGCTGATGGGGTTGTACTTGGACAGGTTATTGGAGTCATAGTAGGATAAACCCTGGACCTTTAAAGGCAAGGAGTCCCAGCCACCACAGCTGTGGCCCAGTAGCCCCTGATTGCCCTATAGCCACCTGTACTGGACCTGACAAACTACCTTGGTTTCAGAAAACATTTGAATGCATTACTACTTAAATACTGATTTTAGTGCAGATGTTTGAGTCATATAGTTTCGGAAATAAACTTTAAAACACCGGCATGATATCCAAATGCCCTTACCACACATCTATTATCACGCAATGCCTTTACAATGAATACTCCTTTTCAAAGCACACCTTTACATCACGAGGTAAGTATATATAAGGTAATGTGTTCATATCTCTATATATGTATTATATATATATATATACACATATATATATATGTATGTGTGTATATACTCCAACTCCAACTCCAGTTTCCTTAATACCAAAACGAACACCAACACAGGGGCAAGATTAACGAAATAGCAATAACGCGCACAATGAAGTTTGTGGTATACATTATTCAATGCAATTGTGGGATGCAGTATATAAGAAGCACTATATGCATGCTCAAAAAAAAAATCCTGGAACATATTCGGGCTGTAAAGAACAAAGATGTCTCCTATGCAACTGCAAAACATGTAATGGCGTGTCAAGTGTCAAAAGGGAGACTGGAGATCAATGCGATTTTTTGGAATACATGCAATACCAAACCACGAAAGAGGGGGAAATCGGATTAAACAGTTGTGCCAAACGGAATGAAGGTACTATAATCAGATTAAGAACTAAGACCCCTCATGGAATTAACAATGATGAGGAGTTATATGTACATCTGGACTGAAAGAATGAGCGGTACTCCTTTGACGAAAAGTACAAAAAGACAATATATCGACAATATATAAGAAGAAACCGGATGATTGTACAGTTGAACGTATTAAATGCACTATCCTAAAAAGATATGCACGTAAGATAGAAAGAAAAAGTAAAACTGGGACCGTTTATAGAAAAAATGTGTTTACTAAACACATAATGATACACAAAACAAACCTGTGTAAAGTTTTGTTGAATATAACAATTATCCCAGGTGTTGTACTAAACAAGACACAAATGTGCAATCTTGTGACAAAAAGTTATTGAATTAATTTGAACAGGTTGATTCAGCATTAAAATAATTACAATATGAACTAAACGTTGAAATTGACGACTTTTGTAAATAGTGTATATACAGATATTCATGTATTGATTGTTGAAAACACTACGTTTTCCACAATGCCTCATAACAGGCAGTATGTGAATGGTATAAATAGTGAAATAAACAAGGGACTCACTAACCGTGACAAAGGCCTCGCTGGGCTGAAACGCATTGGTTGATGCCAGAGTAATGCTGAATAAACAAGCTTACTAACAAACTGAAAGTAGTGTGCTTCTCAAATTTGTTAAATAATTAAATTTGGGCTTGGATTCAGCCCCATCCTGAATGCACCCGTCGCTGAGCGCGCTGCTGAAAGGAATCCAATTGTGTAATAATATTTATATTTCTATGTATATTTATATATCCTACTGGCGGTCACCAGTATGTAGTTATAGTTAGGAACAAAGTATCCATAGGAAAACCATTTTTGTTTTGCCAATAACTTTGGCGCCACTTGATGAATGTTCACGAAATTTTCAGATAACTTCCTCTTATGGGTTCAGCTGCTGGATTGAAAGTTTCAGGGTAATTCGTCAAGTGGGGACCGAGAAAAAAGGGGGGTCCCAAAATGCATTTTCCCCATGTTATGACTATAGGGGTCTTTTGAACACTACTACAGCCCGAACCGCTGAACGGAACTATACCAAATGTGACAGAAAGCTAGATGTTGGTCCAGAAAGCTTGCTTGTTGTGATTTGGTGTAAATCCGTTCAGTAGTTTCAGAGATATGTAAGGTTAAAAAATATAGCAATCCGGGGACGTGTCCTTGCAGTGGACTCACGGATCCTACTAAAATTAGATTGGCTGCCAACAGTTCAACCAGGAAGTATCGTCAGCCGTCTGGAGACTTGTTTTTTGTTTTCTTTTACATGGGGGTGATCTCGGACACCCCCAGCCCAGGGGACCAACACCTCCCTGAGGCTCAAACGTAAAATCAGGCAGGGGGGTCGCACGGACCCCCCTCACAGCCCCTGGGACGGCCACCTCCTTGGGGCTTTATTGAATACTATTGCGTGAGGCATGCAGACACCCCCGCAGCCCCAGGGACCACCACCTCCCCTGGGCTACATGAGAGAAAGGGCACTGCCATCCCCCGGGCTGATTCCAGCAATGTCCCGGGGTGCCCACCCTGGGACATTGCAGTTTGGTATTGGTTGGTGGGAGCAGCGCTGTGGCCAATACTTAACCAACTCTGCTCTGCTTCTTGTAAGGGAGAGCAGAAAATGCTCTTGCTTACTAGAAGTGGAGCAGATTTGCTATTACACACAGGGAGCTGCATGTTAGCAGTTCCCTATGTGTAAAAGCAATGCTGTAACCCGCAGGAGGTGGGAAGCTGGCAGGGACCACTGGGGCCTAGAGGCTCCCCCCACGGTCTCCAACATTTTGAAAAGTGGGTGCCCCTGTTTGAGGCCAGTGCACACCGACTAGAGGTCAGGCCCTGGGGATTGGGGTCTCCAGGTCCGAAATCAGCCAAAAGGCCCTCCCCTTTAAAAATAAAATAGAAAAAATAAATTAAATGGGTAGGCCCTGGGGGATGGGGTCCCTGTGGCCCAAATGGGCCCAGGAAAGAGGGGCGACACACATCTCCGACCATAATAAAACAAAACAAAAAACAAATGCTGACCGGCAAGTTGCTGTAGGCCCGCTCCCTTTCTACACTACTCTGCAAATGTGCCTCGAGGCACAGTGGTGGTTTGGGGATGACATCCCCTTGGATGCTGAGGGTCCTTGGGGTCAAGGAACATGCCTTGATTGATGTAATATGTGAGGTCATAAGCAGTCCATTGCGGAGGTGCGAGTTATAGTTAGCTCATTAACTATAACAACTGAATTTCACTGGTTTTGTACAAGTGAAACCTGAGCCTAACTTTCACTTCCCTCTAACCTTTGTTTTTTTTAAAGAATTTCGAAGTTTTTTTTCTTCCAAAAGGAATCTAAAAAAACACAGAAATACACTGAAATAAACAAAGGTTAAAGGGATGTTATAGTTAGGCTTAGGTTTCACTTGTACAAAACCAGTGAAATTCAGCCGCTATAGTTACCTGAGCTAACTATAATTTAAGCCCCTGCAATGCACTACTTATGACCTCACATATTACCTCGCTCATGAACATGGTCAGTGACATCAGTGATGACATCTTAAATAACATCACTGATTGCATCACTGATGACATCATCCAGTGAGTGTGAGTGTTTTGAAAACGCTTCCGCGACCTAAAGATATATAGTAAGCTACTTCATAAGTTAAATTACTATTCTTTCTGACCTGCTAATGAGTTTTACTATTTCTAACATATGTGATCTGAGTGATTGTCTGCATCCTTGTGTGAGTGGCTGTTTGGTTGGCTGTATGGGTGTCAGAGAGGGTGGATGAGTGGCTGTATGGGTAAATAAGTGGGTGTGTGAGTAGCTGCATGGGTAAATAAGTGGTGTGGGAGTGGCTGTATGGGTGGTTGAGTGGGTATGTGAGTGGCTATATGGTGACTGTGGCTAAGTGAGTGGCTATATGGGTGAGAGGGTAGCTGTCTGAGTGGGTGTTTGGTTAACTGAGTATGTGTGTGAGTGGCTGTATTGAAGAGTAAGTGTCTATGTGAGCATCTGTATGGGTGACTGAGTGGTTGTGTGAGTGGTAGTATGGATGTGTGAAAGGGAATCAAAGTGGTTGTGTGTGTGTAAGTGCATGAGTGGTTTAATGGGTGAGTGATTGGCTCTGTTCAGAGGCTATATGGGTGAGTGAGTGACGGAATAAGTGGGTATGTGAGTAGCTCTATGGATGAGTGAGTGGCTGTGTGAGTGACTGTATGGGAGAGTGAGTAGCTGTGTGAGTAGGTATATGAGTAAGAAAGAGGCTGAATGATTGACTATATGGGTGAGTCAATTGGTGTGTGAGTGGCTCTATGAATGAGTGAGTGGATGCTTGAGCAGTTGTATAGGTATGTGAGTGGGTGTATGAGTGGTTGTGTGGGGTTTTGAGTGGGTGTGAGTGGTTCTGTGGATGAGGTCATCAGTGATGTCTTCAGTGATATCACTGACCATGTCATGAGTGTTGTAATATGTGAGGGCAAAAGCAGTGCATTGCAGGGTTATATGTTATAGTTAGTAGGCCTGGGTGGAGTTCGCAGAGTTCTACTCTGCAGAGCTCCGCGAAGTGCTGGAAAAAGTCAGTTAAGTTGCACTGCTCACACTGATTTTTAGCACCTGCAGTTTGTCCTGCACTGTAAAATCAGCATGAATGGCACTATGCGTAGTGCCAGAGGGCGCTGTCGCTTTCTGTCACACAAGTAGACATTCTATTCAAGTGGCAGCTTCCTCAATGCGAATGACAGATTTCTCAACATGAGCAGACGTGACCTGCCTCAACCGCCCGCGGTGAGAAATCTCGATGGATGGAGATCTAGCGTATGATTTGTTCTTGTGAAGGAACTTAACGTTGACGAGCCGCTCAGGAGAAAATAATTTTCTCCGTGTCACTTCGCAGAGACAGTTTCTCAGAACTCTGCGCGAGTGGGCAAGACTCCCTGAACTCTGCCGGTAGAGCGGAATTCTTCATCCAACCCTAATAGTTAGCTAAGGTAACTATACTGCTAAAGTTCACTGGCTTTGTACAAGTGAAATTTCAGACTAACTATAATGTACCTGTAACCTTTGGTTTTTTTCAATGACTTTCTCAGTTTCTTTTCAATTCTGTTCCTAAGTAGAATGTCCCTGTAACCTTTTTTTTTTCTTCCTGTGAATATCTACAGTTTTAAGAAAAACATTCCTAACTACCTGTCACCTTTGAGAGTAGGTGTGTGAGGAGCTGTATAGGTCAGTGGCTGGGTGTGTGAGTGGCTTTATGGGTCTGTGAATGAGTGTATGAGTGTTTTGGTGGGTGTGTGAGTGGCTCTATGAGTGTGTGAGTGGCTGCATGGGTCTGTGAGTATATGTGTGAGTAGCTGTGTGGGTTTGTGAATGGGTGTGTGTCACTGTATGGGTCAGTGACTGGGTGTATGAGTGGCCTTATGGATCTGAGTGGGTATGTGAGTGTCTTAGTGAGTGTGTGAGTGGGTGTGTGAGTGTGTCTGTGGGTCTGTTAGTGGGTGCGTGAGTGCCTGTGTGGGTGTGTGAGTGACTGTGTGGGTCTGTGAGTACCTGTGTGGGTCTGTGAGTGGGTCTGTAAGTGCCTTTTTGAGTGTGTGAGTGGGTGTGTGAGTGCCTGTGTGGATCTGTGAGTAGGTATCAGACTATGAGTAGCTCTGTGTCTGGGAGTGTGAGTCTCTGAGTGGGTCTGTGAGTGAGTGCATGAGTGCATAAGTGGGTCTGTGACTGGGTGTGTGAGTCTCTGAGTGGGTGAGTGAGTGGGTACATGTGTGTCTGAGTAGGTTTGTGAATAGTTGTGTGAGTGTCTGAGTAGGTCTGTGTGTGGGTGTGTGAGTGTCTGACTGAGTTTGTTAGTGGGATTGCCAGTCTCTGGGTGTATCTGTGAGTGGAGGCATGAGTCTCTGAGTGGGTCTGTGAGTGGGTATGTGAATGTCTGAGTGGATCTTTGGCTGGTTGTGTGAGTTTCTGAGTGGGTCTGTAAGTGAGTGTGTGAGTCTCTAAGTGGGCGTAAGAGTGTGAGTGGGTCTCTGAGTGAATGCATTAGTGTCTGAGTGTGTATCTTAATTTATTTTAAATATATATATTTTTGGCGGTATTTGTGAATACATCGCGATGTTACACAGTTGGCCTCACTGGGCGTCGAGATAAATTCACAAATATTGCATGTGGGGGAGAAACTGTTTTTTGATGTGTTGTACACATAAGGGGTACCACAAACACCTCTATATTCCACACTTGGGACTTGGGGTCAGGGTGCCTCTACCCTGACCCCTTCTATCAATCTCAATGTTTATTTTCAGGCTCCGGGGACTGTGTCCTGTTACTTAAAATGACAGCTGCAACTTTCTACACAGGTTGCGTCCAGTCAATCACACCATTCCTGTAGGTGTGCAAATTCGAGACACATTGCGTAGTATTCGCCAAGGCTTTGTGCCTCTAGATATACATTTTTTTCCTGATTAATATCTCAAAAACTACTGAAGGGATTCCCACCAAATCACAAAAAGGGTTATATATATAAGGGGTATAGGATGGTAAAGATGCTTTTTTTGATTTAGGGATATTGGGTGGTAAGGGTGTTTTTAAGCTTTAGGGTTGGTTAAGGATATTGGGTGGTAGGGGTGTTTTGGGCATGGGGTGAGTAGGAGTGTTGGGTGGTAAGGGTATTTTTCAGCTTTATGGATGGGTACAAGTACTGGATAGTAGGGATATTGTTCGGGTTTTGGGGTATTGGGTGGAAAGGGTGTTTTTAGGGTTTAGGGTGGGTAAGGGTATTGAGTGGGAAGGGTATGTTTCAGCTTTAGGGATGGGTACAGGTGCTGGGTAGAAGAGTGTTTTTAGGGTTTAGGGGTACAGTGTGGTAAGGGTGTTTTGAGGGGTTTGGGGTGGGTAGGGGTATTGGGTGGAAAGGGTCTTTTTAGGGTGTAGGGGTGGGTAAGGGTATAGGGTGGTAAGGGTGTTTTTAGGTTTAGGGGTGGGTAAGGTTATAGGGTGGTGAGGGTATTTATAGGGTTTAGGGGTGGGAAGGGGTTATGGGATGTTAAAGGTAATATCATTATTGAGGGTTGAGGGTTTCCACTCAATTAAAAAAAAATAAGTTATATATATAAGTATATGTGTGTGTGTGTGTGTATAGATATATATATCTACACACACACACACACATATATATATATATGTGGGGGGAAAACATTCAGTGATGATGTCACATATTACATCCCTCATGACATGGTCAGTGACATCACTCATGACATCACTGATGACATCTCAAATGACATCACTGATGACATTACTGATGACATCATCCAGTGAATGTATGTTTTTCTGATTGTATAACTGACTGATTAAGGGTATCTTAGTGAATACATGGCTTAGTGAGTAATGTTTAAATATGTAAATATCTGTATCAGTCTCTCACTTTGTGTATAAGTGGCTAAATGGGTTGGTGAGTAGCTACATGAGTGTCTATATAGGTTATTAGTTGGTTTTTTGAGTATCAGTATGAGTGTCTGAGTGTCTATATGGTTTGGTGGGGTATTACGTAGTGCATTGGTGGATGAATGAGTGACTCACTGTTTGTATGTGTTGAAGACAGCATGTGTGCAGGACTGTATGGGTGGATGAGTGTGAGCATGGGTGTGTTAGTGAGTGAATTACTGTCTCAATAGTGTCTTTATGAGTAACTACATATGTTTTCAACTAGTATATGTGACTATTGGTGTATATAAGTGAGTATATGTGAGAGTGAGAGATTGGAAGAATTCCTGTATGAATAAGTATGTGTTTCTATAAGTGATTTTTTAAAAGACTAAGTATGTGTAAGTTTCTGTCAAAGTAAGTGTGGTGGTGTGTGTATAACTGTATATGCAAGTAAATGGATGTTTGATTCTTTATTAGCATGAGTGACTATGTGTGTGAGTAACTCTATGGATGAGTGGCATTTTGTAACAGGATGTATAGGTGTATGAGTACATATGATGAGTGAGTGCATGTATGAGTGACTGCATAGGACTGTTGGTGAATGAGTGGATGTGTATGTGGATCTTAGAATTACTGAATAGGTTGTTGTAACTTGTATTGATATGTCCATTGTTTTGAAAGTTTTAGTTTCTATTTTTGAATGTGTGTATCAAAGGTTATATTAGGGGTAGAGGAGGTCTGCCACTCTATCACAAGGATGATGTCATCAGTGAAGTCGCCAGTGATGTCATTTGAGATGTCATCAGTGATGTCATGAGTGATGTCACTGACCATGTCATGAGTGATGTAATATGTGACGTCATCAGCAGTGCATTGCGGGCGCGCGAGTTATAGTTAGCTGAACTAACTATAACGGGGGAATTTCAATGGTTTTGTACGAGTGAAAAGTCCAGCTAACTATAACGCCCCTGAAACCTATGGTTTTTTCAGTGAATTTTTAAGGTTTTTTAAATGCTAATTTCTAACTATGCCTACAGAGATAGGACATGTGAAGAAAGAAGAAAAAACGCACAGAAAGAAAAAAAAGAAATGCAGAAAGAAGCAAGAGAAGTCCTCAAAGACGAAGAAAAGTGTAGGAAGAAGGATAACGTGCAGAAATAACAAACAGAAGAGCAGAAAGAAGCCTTGTTGCAAAATTATCCTGTACCCTCAACTTATTCAGACGGATACTGGTGGTAACTGAGTCTGACTAAACAGTCTTAGAGCCAGTGCTATGTTAAAAGACACTCAGAATACAGTGAAAACACCTACATACACAAGGGAACACTATGCGTTGGGGTCCTCCTGTGATTCGCATGACCTCCTCTGTAAGCCCCTCGTATATAATAGGGCAGGGGATTAAAACTACCTCTTACAACGCACCACAGGGCGTGTTTGCACATGTCACCATAGGCCCCGTCCCCTCCCTTACCCACTGTGTAAACACGCCCTGTGGCCGTTTTAAGTTGGGAGATTAAGTCCCCTTGAATCCTGAGGGTCTCTAGGGTCCAACTAGACCACTAGGTACCTCCAGTAAGCGCCACAGAGCTGTGTTGCAGAGAGATGTAAAAAGGGGCATGGCCTAGACCACCTCTCTGCAACGCAGCGCAGTGGCGCTTACTGTAAGCACCTGGTGGGCTAGTTGGCCCCCAGGGTCCATCAGGATCGAAGGGGAATTATTTCCCCAACTTAAAACGTGCCACAGGACGTGTTTGCACACGTTAACTCAGGCCCGTCCCCTCCCTTCACCACTGTGTAAACACGCCCTTTGGCCGTTTTTAGTTGGGAGATTAAGTTCATTTGAATCCTGATGGTCCTTAGGGTCCAACTAGCCCACTAGTAGGTACCTCCAGTAATCACCACAGAGCTGTGTTGCAGAGAGGTGTAAAAAGTGGCATGGCCTGGACCACCTCTCTGCAACGCAGCTCAGTGGCGCTTACTGGAAGCACCTGGTGGGCTAGTTAGCCCCCAGGGGCCCGCAGGATTGAAGGGGAATTATTTCCCCAACTTAAAATGCGCCATAGGGCGTGTTTGCACATGTCATCTCAGGCCCAGTGCCCTCCCTTCCCCACTGTGTAAACATGCCCTGTGGCCGTTTTAAGTTGGGAGATTAAGTCCCCTTGAATCCTGAGGGTCCCTAGGGGCAAAATAGCCCACTAGGTACGTCCAGTAAGCGCTATTGCAGAGGTGTAAAAAGGGCACGGCCTGCACCACCTCTCTGCAACGCAGAGCAGTGGGGCTTACTGGAAGCACCTGGTGGGCTAGTTGGCCCCCAGGGTCCTCAGGATTGAAAGGGAATTATTTCCCCAACTTAAAACGACCACAGGGCGTGTTTGCACACGTCACCTCGGGCCCCGTCCCCTCCCTTCACCACTGTGTAAACCCGCCCTGTGGCCGCTCTAAGTTGAGAGATTAAGTCCGCTTGAATCCTAAGGGTCCCTAGGGTCAAACTAGCCCACTAGGTACCTCCAGTAAGCGCCACAGAGCTGCGTTGCATAGAGGTGTAAAAAGGTGCGTGGCCTCAGAACAACTGTCGGCAACGCAGCTCCCTGGTGCATACTGGAGATACCTGTTGGGCTAGTTGGCCCTCAGGGACCCTCAGTATTGAAGGGGAATTAATTCCCCAACTTACAACTGGCCAGGGGGCGCATTTGCAGAGTGCTGCAAGGAGGGGGCATGGCCTCCGGCGCAATGCTGGTCTTTTATTTTTTTTATTTTTTTAAGAAGGAGGGCTGTGTGGCCCCCCTTCTTTTTCTAACTTATTGGCCCTGGAGACCCCATCCCCCAGGGCCTGCACACTAATTTTTTTTGTTGAAAAAAATTTGGAAGGGGGCAGCGTGGCCCCCTCCCAAGGCCTTAATCAGCCCCCGGGACCCCAACCCCTGGGACATGGCCTTTTTTAAAAAAAAATCTTTAGGAGGGGAGCTGCGTTGCCCCCCTCCTCCGGCCACTTATGGCCCAGGGACCCCATCCCCCGGGGCCGGCCTTTGTTTTTTATTATTTTAAAAAAATATATATTTATAGAAACACCTAGGAAATGCTGGACAAACCGTATGTACCTATCACCATGACGATTTGCATGATATTCATTAAAAGGCGACTATGCATACAATGAATCCACGTGGAATGTATTTACACCGCTAGTGAAGCTCTGACATGTCTGACGCCCTACCGTGCCTAATCCCGGCACCCCCGCCGGTGGGTACTCTCCAAGTAGACACCCTTGTCGTTTATTTATACAAACATGGATAGCTATTGATGGGCACATTTAATACACACGCACACCAAGCCATTCAAAGGAGATTCGACAAAAATTCAACCAAACTATGCAAGAAACCCCCCTCAAGATTAATAAAACACACATCCACCGCCGGATGTGTAATACTTTTTATTTTACTCTCTGGAAAGGAGACGAACCTCACTTGAGAGTCACAGCGTGCTCCTGACTGAGCCCAATGCTGTGTTACACCCATCAGTGCCCGCCGAGTGCCGCACACCTCTGTGTTGTATTCCACCAGCTAGTGCGTATGCTATGACACTCTCTAGCCCATGTGCACAGTAACACCACCCCGTGAATATGTCATGCCACACTTGCCTTCGAACGGGTTATATTGCCCCATCTAACGTGCCTTCCTCGATGCCTATGTTATGACGCACAGCGCTATGCCAATGCCATACATATTACAATCTGGGATCCACATCTTTGTCACAGTGCATATGCAACGTTACACTCCCCAGCACATATTTTATATTACAACTTTAGAGACTAGTTAGGTTACACAACACTGCCCTGTGCATATTACACTCCAAGGCGCATATCGCATAGCACGCGCTAGTGCCTGTGCTATCTCGCACTCTCCAATGAATCTGTCATTGCGCACAATGTATTGCATATTATATTTCACGCCCCGGTTCATCTTATATCACACTTTTTGGTGCATAGTTTATACCATATACTATATCTAGTTTTCATTTTCAATTGTGCTCTCAGGACTATGTTCTATATAACACTGCATCCACCTACCCTTTTCACGGGCATTACATTTTGCGATGGGGGTGGAGGGTCGGGGGGTGTTTCTGCCAAGTGAGCCCAGAGTCACAGTCACAAATGTCCTCTTCTTCCTGAATAAAAGTGAGATTATGCTGCATACTTGTTCATATTTTAAGTAGTTCGCACAGACACACATTTTAAACACAATAAAGTTCCTAATACCCACCTCCTCTGAACAGTTAGCTTGCTGCCCCATCCACCTCCTCCCTAATCTCTGTTGTCTAAATCCATGGACTAGCCTCCTCCCTCCTGCCATGCATGGTCTGATGTGCTTCCACTGCCTTCTATTTAGCATGATGTACCAGTCCACTCATTCCTGCACGCCATTTCCCAATTCTATGGCCCATCATTGACCTCCTGCTTAGCCTCTGTGCTTAGCTTGCTGCCCCTATTCTCCTTACCCATGCCCTCCGATGTCTTTGTGCATGCCCCTGCTCCATCATTTTTGCCCACCATGTTCCATGGACCTGCCACTCCTATCTACTCTGAGTGTTCTGTTGAGCTGCCACTCCCCTCCCACCTGCCTAGCATTGTCAGATGACTGTAACCTGTCCCTGCCACCTCTACCCTGCTTGTCCACATGCCATGCCCCTATCCCCTTCCTCCTGTCCTCCATGGTCCATTTTACTGCCACACCCTTCTGCCCTCCCTGGTCTGTTGTGCTGCAACTGCTCCTCCTGCCTGCCCCGCGCGGTCTGTTTTGAGGCCCCTTCCCCTGAACTCTCTTGTCTGTGCCCAGGTCCTGACCCTCCCTTCTATCCTCCATGGTCCTTTGTGCATGCCCCTGTACCCTCCTTCTTGCCCATCATAGCCATTGTGCTGCCACTAACCCTCCCGCTTGCCATGCATGGTCTTCTGTGCTGCCATGACCCCTCCCACCTTCCCTGTGTGGTCAGCTAGCTGCCCCTGACCCCCTCCCACCTTCCCTCCATGGTCTGTGTGTATGCCATCATAATCTCACTGTTGCTCTCCATGGTGTGTCTTGTTTCTAGTGCCCATCCTGCCTGACCTCCATGGCCATCTTGCTGCTCCTGCCCTGTCCCCTTGCACCCAGCCCTCTGTTTCCATGTGCAGACCCCTATTCCCTCCCTCCTGGCTTGTCTGTTCCATTGTAATGCCCCTGATCCGTCCCTCCTGCCCGTTATGGTCTGTTATGCTGCAGCTTTCTCTCCTGTCTGTCCATTATGGTCAGCTAGCTACCATTGCCTTTTTCCCCTCTGTTCTCTGTTGTCCATGTGCATGGTCCTGTTCCCTCCCTATTGCTTTCTATGGATTGTTGTGCTGCACTCCTGTCCCGCATGCCCTGTGTGGTGTATTGTGCTGCTGCAAACCCTGATACCTGCCCTGTAGGGTCAGTTTGGTGCACCTCTCCATGTCCCTCCTGTCCTCTGTTATCCGAGTCCATGTCCCTACCCCAATTCCTCCTGCCTACCATGATCCAATGTACCATAATGCGAACATTTTGAACTTGGTAAGAGGGAGATTTTGAAAAAAAACGGGGGTATTGATTTTCCCCTTTGAGTTACATTGAATAGGAGGAGGTTGTAGACAGGAGACAGATCAAATAAAGCCCATTTGAGCTTAAAAACATTGGACGTTTCCTGGCTGAAACGGGTCTGTTGGCATGTATGGTTGTACTACCACTGCCTCTTCCTTCTGCCCACAATGGTCTATTATGTTGCCACAGCCTCTCTTGCCAGTCCTGTATTGCTGGTTTGTTGCCCCTGCCCCCCTTTACGCTGCCCTCCATAGTCTGTTGTACTGCCACTGCCCTTCCTGCCTGCCCAGTGTAGTCAGATTGTTGCCTCTGCACTCTCCTACCTGCCTTCAATTTTCAGGGTATGTGCCCCTGGCCTCTGCCTCTCAACAGCATCCCAATGAACAACTAGATTGCTAACATTCTATATTTATTACAAAAGTGTGGAACGACTGACATCATCTTGATGTAATCAAAACTGTAATACCTGGAGCATTTCCTTTAGAAATTACATATATGAGAGGGTCTTATTTGCATCAAAATTATGGTTAGTGCTCTAAAAAACAAAAATGAGGACATATTTTCTGAGTTTTCAAATAGCGACAAAGAACTTTTAAATTATTTGTAATCTTTATGTTTTTTTATCCAGTTGACCACTTGATTAAATGTTGCACTTAGGGAAGAGGATGTAGTGTTAGTTCCAGAGCTGCAGACTTTGCAACTGGGGAACCAGGTTGGAGTTTCTGCTTCAGCTCAACATTCTGTGATTCTGGTCAAATCACTTAATCTCCCCATGTCTACAACCAAAATGAATTTGATCTTGTGTGATGTAACCAATGCTCATGTAAAGCACTCCAATACCTGACAAGTCTGCACTATATAAAACTGCAAATACACAAAAAATAAGTGTTTTGCACACTTCTGTCATTGGGCTACATCTTGGTGATATTTGTGCTGCATTTGGGCTCTTTTGTCTCTTGTGACCATCTTGGGAGATTTATTTGTTATGAAGTTTCCTAATTTCCTCATTAACTGCAGTATCCTCAGAAGGAAATGCTTTCAGTTTTTTACTTTGATTCCATCAAGAAGGTATTCAGATATATCACACATTTGCCATAAATTCAGAATGTTAGCACTCTAGTTGCTCATTAGATCACTGTAGTAAAGCTACTGCTCACCACGGAAGTCCGCTGCTGGTATTAAAAGTGCATGTTTCAGTCTGCATATCAGAATTTTTTAATGAAATAGAAGAGGATTTGAGAAGTCACTCAAAATGTGCCCTAATTTTTCTTTCTTCAGCACTAATCATAATTTCTATGGCAAAATGAAGCCCCTCATTGTGTTCCTTTTTAAATTAAATGTTTTAAGAGTTACCACTTTATTCCAATCAAGATGGCTTCAGGTGTGCAATACGTTTGTCATAAGTAGGACAGTAAGCGCTCTAGTTGTTCTTAAGAACACTCTGGGACATTCTGTCATTGGGCTATACTTGGGCTACATCTGGGTGATATTTGGGCTACATTTGGGCTCTTTTGTCTCTGGTGGCCATCTTGGGAGATTTATTTGTTATGACGTTTCCTAATTTCCTCATTTACTGCAGTCTCCTCAGTAGGAAATGCTTTCAGTTTTTTACTTTGGTTCCATCAAGAAGACATTCATATGTGTCACACATTTGCCATGAATTCTGAATGTTAGCACTCTAGTTGCTCATTAGATCACTGTAGTAAAGCTACTGTTCCCCAGGGAAGCCTAACCACACATCTCATCGTGAGATCTGATTGGCTGTCAGCACTTCATCCAAGAAGTGTTGGCAGCCATCTTGAGACCAATATGCATGATAGCACCTCATTAAAAAGCATTGCAGTTAATAGAAGGTTTTACGACTTTAATTACATTATAAATCATTTGTTGATGGTACCATACTCATTTTAGGAATTGTGGTGTGTTCTAAGGTGATTTTACCATGTGAAAAAGCCTTCTGCTGTGATACCATGAATCATGTTTGTGAGAAAACTATTTTCACATGCTTTTCCCACAGAGGTTTGGAAGGTGATCTATAAGCTAAACTGAGAGCATATTTTCTGTAAATTCACATTATCTTTCTCAGTCATGTGAGAATGAAATCTGACATTCTCAGTAAAACATGTACATCCAACAAGAGCAGAGACTGTCAGTTGATTCCTTTGTGTTCTACTGCAGCTTCCCAGAGTGTTCTAAAGAACAACTAGAGCGCTTACAGTCCTACTTATGACAAACGTATGGCACACCTGAAGCCATCTTGGTTGGAATAAAGTGGTAACTCTTAAATCATTTAATTTAAAAAGGAACAAAATAAGGGGGTTCATTTTGCCATATAAAGTATGATTAGTGCTGCAGAAAGAAAAATTAGGGCACACTTTGCGTGACTTCTCAAATCCTCTTCTATTTCATTAAACAATTCTGACATGCAGACTGAAACATGCACTTTTAATACCAGCAGCAGACTTCCCTGGTGAGCAGTAGCTTTACTACAGCGATCTAATAAGCAACCAGAGTGCTAACATTCTGAATTTATTGCAAATGTGTGACACATCTGAATGCCTTCTTGATGGAATCAAAGTAAAAAACTAAAAGTATTTCCTACTGAGGAGACTGTAGTAAATGAGGAAATTAGGAAACATCATAACAAATAAGTCTGCCAAAATAGCCACTAGAGACAAAAGAGCCAAAATGTAGCCCAAATATCACCCAGATGTAGCCCAAGTATAGCCCAATGACAAAATGTCCCAGAGTGTTTTAACGAACAACTAGAGCACTAACAGTCTTTCTTATGACAAAAGTATGGCACACCTGAAGCCATCCTGATTGGAATAAAGTGGTAACACTTAAAACATTTAATTTACACAGGAACAAAATGAGGGGGTTCATTTTGCCATAGAAATTATGATTAGTGCTGCAGAAAGCAAAATTAGGGCACATTTTGACTTCTCAAATCCTCTTCTATATTATAAAAATATTCTGACATGCAGACTGAAACATGCGCTTTGAATACCAGCAGCAGACTTCCCTGGTGAGCAGTAGCTTTACTACAGTGATCTAATGAGCAACTAGAGTGCTAACATTCAGCATTTATGGCAAATGTGTGACACATCTGAATGCCTTCTTGATGGAATCAAAGTAAAAAGCTGAAAGTATTTCCTACTGAGGAGACTGTAGTAAATAAGGAAATTAGGAAAAGTCATAACAAATAAGTCTCCAAAAATGGCCACCAGAGACAAAAGAGCCCAAATGTAGCCCAAATATCACCCAGATGTAGCGCAAGTATAGCCCAATGACAGAATGTCCCTGAGTGTTCTTAAGAACAACTAGAGCACTTACTGTCTTACTTATGACAAAAGTATGGCACACCTGAAGCCATCTTGATTGGAATAAACTGGTAACACTTTAAACATTTAATTTAAAAAGGAACACAATGAGGGGGTTCATTTTGCCTTAGAAATTATGATTAGTGCTGAAGAAAGAAAAAATAGGGCACATTTTGAGTGACTTCTCAAATCCTCTTCTGTTTCATTAAAAAATTCTGATATGCAGACTGAAACATGCACTTTTAATACCAGCAGCAGACTTCCGTGGTGAGCAGTAGCTTTACTACAGTGATCTAATGAGCAACTAGAGTGCTAACATTCAGAATTTATAGCAAATGTGTGACATATCTGAATACCTTCTTGATGGAATCAAAGTAAAAAACTGAAAGCATTTCCTACTGAGGAGACTGCAGTAAATGAGGAAATTAGGAAACTTCATACAAATAAATCTCCCAAGATGGCCACCAGAGACAAAAGATCCCAAATGCAGCACAAATATCACCCAGATATAGCCCACATGTAGCCCAATGACAGAAGTGTGCAAAACACTTATTTTTTGTGCATTTGCAGTTTTATATAGTGCAGACTTGTCAGGTATTGGAGTGCTTTACATGAGCATTGGTTACATCACACAAGATCAAATTCATTTTTGTTGTAGATATGGGGAGATTAAGTGATTTGGCCAGAATCACAGAATGTTGAGCTGAAGCAGAACCTCCAACCTGGTTCCCCAGTTGCAAAGTCTGCAGCTCTGGAAGTAACACCACATCCTCTCCCCTAGGTGCAACATTTAATCAAGTGGTCAACTGGATAAAAAAACAAAGATTACAAATAATTTAAAAGTTCTTTGTCGCTATTTGAAAACTCAGAAAATATGTCCTCATTTTAGTGTTTTAGAGCACTAACCATAATTTTGATGCAAATAAGACCCTCTCATATATGTAATTTCTAAAGGAAATACCCTAGGTATTACAGTTTTGATTACATCCAGATGACGTCAGGCGTTCCACACTTTTGTAATAAATATAGAATGTTAGCAATCTAGTTGTTCATTGGGATACTGTTGAGAGGCAGAGGCCAGGGGCAGGGACTCTGAAAATTGAAGGCAGGTAGGAGAGTGCAGATGCAACAATTTGACCACACTGGGCAGGCAGGAAGGGCAGTGGCAGCACAACAGACTATGGAGGGCAGTGGAAAGGGGGGCAGGGGCAACAAACCAGCAATACAGGACTGGCAAGAGAGGCTGTGGCAATATAATAGACCATTGTGGGCAGAAGGAAGAGGCAGTGGTAGTACAACCATACATGCCAACAGACCCGTTTCAGCCAGGAAACGTCCAATGTTTTAAGCTCAAGTGGGCTTTATTTGATCTGTCTCCTGTCTACAATCTCCTCTTTTTCAATGTAACTCAAAGGGGAAAATCAATACCCCAGTTTTTTTTCAAAATCTCCCTCTTACCAAGTTCAAAATGTTCGCAAGTATGGTACATTGGATCATGGTAGGCAGGAGGAATTGGGGTAGGGACATGGACTCGGATACTAGAGGACAGGAGAGACATGGAGAGGTGCACCAAACTGACCCTACAGGGCAGGCATCAGGGTTTGCAGCAGCACAATACACCACACAGCGCATGCGGGACGGGAGTGCAGCACAACAATCCATAGAAAGCAATAGGGAGGGGACAGGACCATGCACATGGACAGCAGAGAACAGAGGGAAAATGGTAGCTAGCTGACCATAATGGACAGACAGGAGAGAAATCTGCAGCATAACACACCATAAAGGGCGGGAGGGACGAATCAGGGGCATTACAATGGAACAGACAAGCCAGGAGGGAGGGAATAGGGGTCTGCACATGGAAACAGAGTGCTGGGGGAAAGGGGGCAGGGCAGGAGCAGCAAGATGACCATGGAGGTCAGGCAGGATGGGCACTAGAAACAAGACACACCATGAAGAGCAACAATGAGACTATTATGGCATACACACAGACCATGGAGGGAAGGTGGGAAGGGGGTCAGGGGCAGCTAGCCGACCACACAGGGAAGGTGGGAGGGGCCATGACAGCACAGAAGACCATGCATGGCAAGCGGGAGGGTTAGTGGCAGCACAATGGCTATGATGGGCAAGAAGGAGGGTGCAGGGGCATGCACAAAGGACCATGGAGGATACAAGGGAGGGTCAGGACCTGGGCACAGACAAGAGATTTCAGGGGAAGGGGCATCACAACAGACCGTGCGGGGCAGGCAGGAGGAGCAGTTGCAGCACAACAGACCAGGGAGGGCAGAAGGGTGTGGAGGTAAAATGGACCATGGAGGACAGGAGGAAGGGGATAGGGGCAAGGCATGTGGACAGGCAGGGTGGAGGTGGCAGGGACTGGTTACAGTCATCTGACAATGCTAGGCAGGTGGGAGGGGAGTGGCAGCTCAACAGAACACTCAGAGTAGATAGGAGTGGCAGGTCCATGGAACATGGTGGGCAAAAATGATGGAGCAGGGGCATGCACAAAGACATCGGAGGGCATGGGGAAGGAGAATAGGGGCAGCAAGCTAAGCACAGAGGCTAAGCAGGAGGTCAATGATGGGCCATAGAATTGGGCAATGGCGGGCAGGAATGAGTGGACTGGTACATCATGCTAAATGGAGGGCAGTGGCAGCACATCAGACCATGCATGGCAGGAGGGTGGAGGCTAGTCCATGGATTCAGACAACATAGGATAGGGAGGAGGTGGATAGGGCCGCAAGCTAACTGTTCAGAGAAGGTGGGTATTAGGAACTTTATTGTTTTTAAAATGTGTCTGTGCGAACTACTTAAAATATGAACAAGTATGCAGCATAATCTCACTTTTATTCAGGAAGAAGAGGACGTTTGTGACTGTGACACCGGGCTCACTTAGCAGAAACACCCCCTGACCCTCCACCCCCATCGCAAAATGTAATGCCCGTGAAAAGGGTAGGTGGACGCAGTGTTATATAGAACATAGTCCTGAGAGCACGATTGAATATGAAAACTAGATATAGTATATGGTATAAACTATGCACCAAAAAGTGTGATATAAGATGAACCGGGGCGTGAAATATAATATGCAATGCATTGTGCGCAATGACAGATTCATTGGAGAGCGTGAGATAGCACAGCAACTAGCGCGTGCTATGCCATATGCGCCTTGGAGTGTAATATGCACAGGGCAGTGTTGTGTAACCTAACTAGTCTCTGAAGTTGTAATTTAAAATATGTGCTGGGGAGTGTAACGTTGCATATGCACTGTGACAAAGATATGGATCCCAGATTGTAATATGTATGGCATAGCGCTGTGCGTTATAACATAGGCATCGAGGAAGGCACGTTAGATGGGGCAATATAACCCGTGCGAAGGCAAGTGTGGCATGACATATTCACAGGGGTGGTGTTACAGTGCACATGAGCTAGAGAGTGTCATAGCATACGCACTAGCTAGTGGAATACAACACAGAGGTGTGAGGCACTCGGCGGGCACTGGTGGGTGTAACACAGCATTGGGCTAAGCCAGGAGCACGCTGTGACTCTCAAGTCAGGTTCGTCTCCTTTCCAGAGAGTAAAATAAAAAGTATTACACATCCGGCGGTGGATGTGTGTTTTATTAACCGTGAGGGGGGTTTCTTGCATAGTTTGGTCGAATTTTTGTCGAATCCCCTTTGAATGGCTTGGTGTGCGTGTATATTAAATGTGCCCGTCAATAGCTACCCATGTTTGTATAAATAAACGAAAAAAGGGTGTCTACTTGGAGAATACCCACTGGCGGGGGCACCCGGATTAGGCACGGTAGGGTGTCAGACACGTCAGAGCTTCACTAGTGGTGTAAATACATTTCATGTGGATTCATTCTATGCATAGTCGCCTTTTAATGAATATCACGCAAATCGTCATGGTGATAGGTACATACGGTTTGTCCAGCATCTCCTAGGTGTTTCTATAAATATATATTATTTAAAAATAATAAAAAACAAAGGCCGGCCCCGGGGATGGGGTCCCCGGGGCCATAAGTGGCCTGAGGAGGGGGGCAACGCAGCCCCCCTCCTAAAGAATAAAAAAAAAAAAGGCCATGACCCGGGGGTTGGGGTTCCCGGGGCCGATTAAGGCCTTGGGAGGGACAAATTTATTTTTTTCAACAAAAAAAATTAGGGTACAGGCCCTGGGGGATGGGGTCCCCAGGGTCAATACATTAGAGAAAGAAGGGGGGCCACACAGCCCTCCTTCTTAAAAAATTAAATAAATGAAAGACCGGTATCGCGCCAGAGGCCACGCCCCCTCCTTGCAGCACTCTGCAAACGCGCAACCTGGCCAGTTGTAAGTTGGGGAATTGATTCCCCTTCAATACTGAGGGTCCCTGAGGGCCAACTAGCCCAACAGGTATCTCCAGTATGCGCCAGGGAGCTGCGTTGTAGACAGGTGTTCTGAGGCCACACCCCTTTTTACACCTCTATGCAACGCAGCTCTGTGGCGCTTACTGGAGGTACCTAGTGGGCTAGTTTGTCCCTAGGGACCCTTAGGATTCAAGGGGACTTAATCTCTCAACTTAGAAGGGCCACAGGGCGTGTTTACACAGTGGTGAAGGGAGGGGACGGGCCTGAGGTGACGTGTGCAAACACGCCCTGTGGCGTGTTTTAAGTTGGGGAAAGAATTCCCTTTCAATCCTGAGGGACCCTGGGGCCAACTAGCCCACCAGGTGCTTCCAGTAAGCGCCACTGCTCTGCATTGCAGAGAGGTGGTGCAGGCCGTGCCCCTTTTTACACCTCTCTGCAATGGCGCTTACTGAACATACCTAGTGGGCTATTTTGCCCCTAGGGATCCTCAGGATTCAAGGGGACTTAATCTCCCAACTTAAAAAACGGCCACAGGGCGGGTTTACACAGTGGGGAAGGGAGGGGACGGGGCCTGAGGTGACGTGTGCAAACATGCCCTGTGGCGCGTTTTAAGAGGTAGTTTTAATCCCCTGCCCTATTATATACTAGGGGCTTACAGAGGAGGTCATGCTGATCACAGGGGGACCCCAACGCATAGTGTTCCCTAGTGTATGTAGGTGTTTTCACTGTATTCTGAATGTCTTTTAACATAGCACTGGCTCTAGGACTGGTTAGTCAGACTCAGTTACCACCAGTATCCGTCTGAAAAAGTTGAGGGTACAGGATGATTTTGCAACAAAGCTTCTTTCTGCTCTTCTGTTTGTTCTTTCTGCACGTTATCCTTCTTCCTGCACTTTTCTTCGTCTTTGAGGACTTCTGTTGCTTCTTTCTGCATTTCTTTTTTTTCTTTCTGTGCGTTTTTTCTTCTTTCTTCACATGTCCTATCTCTGTAGGCATAGTTAGAAATTAGCATTTAAAAAACCTTTGAAATTCACAGAAAAAAACATAGGTTTCAGGCACGTTATAGTTAGGAATTAGCATTTAAAAAACCTTAGAAATTCACAGAAAAAAACATCGGTTTCAGGGGCGCGTTATAGTTAGCTGGACTTTTCACTCGTACAAAACCATTGAAATTCCCAAGTTATAGTTAGTTCAGCTAACTATAACTCGCGCGCCCACAATGCACTGCTGATGACGTCACATATGACATCACTCATGACATGGTCAGTGACATCACTCATGACATCACTGATAACATCTCAAATGACATCATCCTTGTGATAGAGTGGCAGACCTCCTCTCCCCCTAATATAACCTTTGATACACACATTCAAAAATAGAAACTAAAATGTTCAAAACAATGCACATACCAATACCAGTTACAACAACCTATTCAGTAATTCTAAGATCCACATACACATCCACTCATTCACCAACAGTCCTATACAGTCACTCATACATGTACTCACTCATCATATGTACTCATACACCTATACATCCTGTTACACAACGCCACTCATCCATAGAGTTACTCACACACATAGTCTCATGCTAATAAAGAATCAAACATCCATTTACTTGCATATACAGTTATACACACACCACCACACTTACTTCTACAGAAACTTACACATACTTAGTCTTTTAAACAATTACTTATAGAAACACATACTTATTCATACAGGAACTCTTTCAATCTCTCACTCTCACATATACTCACTTATATACACCAATAGTCACATATACTAGTTTAAAACATATGTAGTTACTCATAAAGACACTATTGAGACAGTCATTCACTCACTAACACACCCATGCACACACTCATCCACCCATACAGTCCTGCACCCATGCTGTCTTCAACACATACAAACAGTGAGTCACTCATTCATGCACCTATGCACTACGTAATACCCCCACCGAACCAAACAGACAATCAGACACTCATACTGATACTCCAAAAACCAACTAATAACCTATATAGACACTCATGTAGTTACTCACCAACCCATGCAGCCACTTATACACAAAGTGAGAGACTGATACAGATATTACATATTTAAACATTACTCACTAAGCCATGTATTCACTAAGATACATTTAATCAGTCAGTTATACAATCAATTTTTCAAAAACAAATCATCCATTTAGACACTTATATACCCATTTATTCTTCCATCGACCTTGAGATATACATATATAAAACATATGTAATTTTCAGAAAAACACACATTCACTGGATGATGTCATCAGTGATGTCATCAGTGATGTCATTTGAGATGTCATCAGTGATGAGTGATGTCACTGACCATGTCATGAGTGATGTAATATGTGACGTCATCAGCAGTGCATTGCGGGCGCGCAAGTTATAGTTAGCTGAACCAACTATCTGGTGGTTACCTCATATACATTTACCTTGCATTGTCTTGTATTGTATAAGCATGGTAAAGGCTTGTGTTTTGTTAGAGGCACTGCATGATGCTAAGCACATCGCATGATAATGGATGCGTGGTAAAGACATGCATTGTTAAGTAATACACCCTCCAGTTTCTCCTCAACCCTCTTTCCTCGATTCCCTAGTCCGTACAGATTCTCGTTGTCTTTTACTCACTCTACAAACATGTAGACCTCTAGAAGATCCAATGCTGCAATAAAAATACTTGGCTGTGATATAGGATTTCATATTTTCTACAGATATCTATGTGCCTGCCTGTCTGAAATGCATCAAGCTAATGCAGCATTACTGCAACCATTTTCCAAACAGGAAGCAAACTGAACAGTTATCGACAACAACCTCTGTAATATCATCGAGACAGGTGAAATATGTTATTTGCAATTGCCTGTAAGATGGAAAAGCTATGTTCATTTACATTCTTCCTGGCAACAATTAATATGTAAACTAGCAGGTGAAATTATGATGGCTCAATTGCACACATTAGTGTGCATTGGGTGAGGTAGGAGCGTTCTGTTCTAACAACCTAGAAAAACTTGGATTCAAAACATGGCCACACCCGTGAGTTTTATATCACTATTGCGGGTGGTTCCAAAATGAAGGAGGACAAATCGGTGAAATATAGAAACCCTTAAAGACATCCTGATTATTGTTGTGCAAGACTGATATGTTATTAAGTACAACACATAACATGATCGAGAATTTTCAGATGCTGCAGCACCACTCCATTGCCAGTCCTATAAAAAGGACTTGACAGCCCTCGGCCTTATTCTCAAAACACCTTCCATTCACAAAGTCAGTGCAGATATGACTCTCCACTTAATGCGATCTTTTGCAAATTGCAAGAGAAAAGGTGGAGCAAAAGGGGCATTCTCTGTCAAATACGAGTTCAAAAGATATGCACAAATGAATGATTAGTGACCGTTTAGGGTCACTGGTCACAAAGTATGTAATGATTAGTGCCTGCCGACGGCACGTACGAATTATTCACAAATTGTAATTTGTCTGCGTTTGACAGTTTACCCTTTTTTTATTTTGTTATTGCATATTTATATAGCCCGAAGGTATTGGAGCGCTTTACATGAGCACCGTATTTATATTACACCAGTGCTTAATTTGTAAAATATGAAGTCCAGGTGCTCAAATGTTTTTCGCAGGCCACACCCATTTTCCTGCAGCTCCACCCACTTCCTCCACTGGGTCCACACACAATTAATCCTACGTATGTAAATCACTGTATATGATATGTTACATAAGCCAGGCCCAGAGGACTATAAGTTGTTGGAGTGACATGTCCATACGGGTAGGCAGTATAGTTTAAGACTGCTTGATTGAAAATGGAACACCTTAATTGGGGGTTCTCTTTAATAATAAGAATTGATTTCTACCCAAAGTAACCCTTTTTGCAACATTAATCTATGCTCTAACCTACACTTTGAACCGTGCATGCAGTTCTTTGACGACAGTTAATAATTTACTGTTCTATATTAGGATTTTTAATTTATAAACTGTAACAATGGCTGTCTCTTAGAAAAGCAGTAACCCACTGACCTATTTACATTATGTGCGCTTTTCATCTGCATGGTACGAATTCTTTACAGCAGGCACATTAACCCTCAACCTAATGATGAGTCAAAACCTCTACTAGACACAACTCCCATCGCTCTCCAGGAAGAACATTAATCACTGAGTTATCTGTAAATCTTTATTGTTGCCTGGAAAATTGATGGGGACAAGGAACCCAGCAGCAGATGCTTTTAAAATGAAAACAAACTTGCAAACACTGCGCTCCTTGAAATCAGCACCTGGTTTAGTGGTACCAGCCGTACTGCCCTAAGCCAGCCATGAGACCAATTAAACACTGGTGTCACAGTGTGACCTCACTGTGGCACAGAGAGGGTGCAACACTGCCAGCAAACTCTAATTCACCTCTATAGCAGGCACTGTGAGTGTGGACTGCGACGGGGACCAGGGCAGAAATAATATGAAAAACATGCCCACGGCAGCGGATGGCACATGAACAGGGTTTTGCTGAAACCAGTGGCCTTCACAGGGACTTGCTCCAAAGACCGGTTTGGCTGCTGGCACAGCACTTACTTTGGCCTGCATCATGCATGAAAAAAATGAATACCGTAAGGGGATTGTGTGTTTTGACCCATCACTACTGAGGTGGCCATGTGCTAACTATAATGTAAAGCATGAGCATCGCTCCACTACCGGCGGGTGTTATGCAATATTTAATGAAATGCTACCATGTATAGGTCGCTTGAGTTGGGGTGGTATCACTCCCATGCATGCCGGTTTTCCCCTCGCTTTCCTACAGCTTCTTCAAACCCGCTGGCCCTTTTGCGAAGTTCTCAATGTTTCCATACAGTCCAGATTGCACCAGTGGTCGAAGTGGGGGAAAAAAAGTAGGGGAACTGTGGGCAGAGAATCAGAGGGCGGGAATAACCTGAGGACTGGATCAGTGGGCGGAGTTAGAGGTGTGGCCAGGATTGGCAAAACATCCCATTTTTTTAGTATTTGTTTGGCATTTCACTGACCAGTTACAGCTTATTATGTTATGTAATACAACCAATGGATACACATGATTATTTAACAAATAATATGAGTTATTGACATTAAAATAAATTCACAATGTGGGATATGTTTCTAATCACAGAATGTCCCAAATATGCTTAAAAGTGGAAGCACAAGCTATTTGTTTCCGAGCCACGGAGTTTCTGTTGTCAGCAATATACACAGAGACAATCAATATTACGTGTGTAAATCACTGTATAGGAAATGTTACATAAGACAAAGGACTACAAGGTGTAGGAGTCACATGACAACCATATTAGTAGGCAGTATAGTTTAATAGTGATTGATCTGGAGAAACACAAACTCAGAATATACAACTTAATACCATGATTGGGGTTTATCTTTAATAATCATTATTGATTCCTATCCAAATGATCACTTTTTGCAACATTAGGATAATCAAAGGCTAAGGGAAAAAAACGTAAAGCTCTAGTTTATACCTTGCAGTTTGTATGCAGCTCTTAGATGAAAGTTAATAGCTCACTGTTCTTTGTTAGGATTTTAACTTATAAACTGCAATTAGCAAAAGGATCTTACTGACAAAAGCAATAACCCACTGACCTATTTTAAATATGTGCACTTTGTGGTGGGCATGGTACATTTCTTTGCAGCAGGCACATTAACCCTCTGCGCTATCTTTCCATGAGTCGAAACTTCCACAAGACAAAACTCCGATCTCGATCTAGGAAGAAGTTTATTCACCAGTTATCATTTTTATTATTGCTGAAAATTGCTGTTGGCCAGGAAGGAGGCAGCAAGTGCTTTTAAAATCATAATTTACAACGCCCCCCTCAAAGTCAGCACCTGTTGCAGTCACACCGGTCGCACCGCCCTAGAGCCGGCTCTTCTCAGGGTCCTGTGACCTCAGTGACAGAGTCACTGTTGCTCTAGGGTCTGCTACTTCGTAGGCCTGCCCGCAAGACTGGAGGCGAACTTCAGTATGGATTGTGGTGGGCAAGCCTTCAAGGTGAACCCACACTTGCCACTGCTAGGGTCCACCTGCTGGTGCTAAGACACCAGGGCTTTTCCGGTTTTGCGGGGCCTTCTAAGGTCTAGCATGGGAATGTGCTCCCTCAGGAGAGTGGTCTGGGGGATTGTTCATGAAGGCTGAACCTGGTTCCCTAGTTCTAAATTTGGCAGCTCTGCCCCCAGTGCTACATCCGCTCCCTCACTGAACACCATAGTGCTCCACTGAGAGAAATTCTCACTGCCTTCAACTACAATCCAATTTGACCAGCTATAAATAACTGGATGCAACTCAATTCAAATTACGCACTAGGCAAGAGCAATATGCTGTTTAAAGGAAAAAGTACCAACATCCTGAAAAAAGCAAACACTCATAGGGAATGAAAGATTAAATAAAGCATGTGAAATGTATGCAGAAACAACATGGTGAACTTAACGCTTTTACATTTATGCAGAAATCAAGGAGTATTTTTGCCTGAAAACTACAGGGCCCAGAAAGGACCCATTTCAATGTCCACTGCCGATATGCTTACAAAACGTAAGCAGTATGATTTAAAAAGACCACATTCGTGAACACAAAGCCGCCCTACACATTTTGTTTTCCAATCCACCCATTAACCAGGTATGGCAAACTCGGTAAAGTGACGCTAATGTTTTTGGGGTTTGAATAAAACCAATCTGGCCACTTTAAGAACACTCCATCTTGCTTTATTTATTTATTGATTTTTCATATTATGAACCCTTTTATTTCCGAGGCTGCACTTTGGAATATAAAAATGTCAAAACGGCATTTCCAGCAAAAGTTGTTTTCTTTTTTGCATCCATTTCAAAGGGGAACAAATAACGACAGGAAGAAAGAGAGGGTGAGAACCATTTCTTGAGTCACGATAAGTGAGGAGGAGTGAGACAGACAGAGAGGAAATAAGAGTAGGAAGGGGGGGGGCAGCAGCCAGAGGCAGGGCAGAAGCGGACACCTTCCTTGTCTTGTCTGGGCAGGAAGCACAAGACAGACCTTTTCCTTCCCTGCTCCCCACCCGTCCCAGAACAGCCACTAATGCCAGCCTTCTCTGCAGGCCTTGAATGTTTCTTTTGTCCAGGGACGCATGTTCAAAATAAAAAATTAGGGTAACGGAATCTTTAGAATTAAAGAAGTAGGGGCACGCCGTGCCCTGCCGTTCCCGCCCACTTCGACCACTGGATTGCACATGCTACCGTGTTTTAACCTTCCATTGAGGTAAACCAGAAGAACTCCACAGTCCTAAAGCGCACACGCATAGGAGAGTTCCTCAGCACTTTGCTCCCCCCATGTGCCCGGCTCCCCTTTATTTCCAGTCATTAGAAAGGGCAGCGCCAGCCACCCGCCAATGCCACGTCCTCCGAAATCCGCCGGGCCTCGTGGTAATTATAAATAAGGCTCCCTGTTTTCCGTTTTTACTGATTTTTACAGATAAATACAGACAGAAAACATTTATTTTCTTGTCTGTATTTATTTTTAAATATGGATAAAAACGGAAATCAGGTTGCTTTTATAGTAATTCTAATTACTGTCTGCCATAACTGCCAGGCCAATGGCTGTGTGGATTAATAGGTAAGGGGGCTAAAAAAAAAGAAATTTTAGTAAAGAGGCTTTAACAGAAGTAGATATGCACAAGGTTGAGTCTGAAATGTGCATATTTTCTTATAAGTGCATTGATTTACGTTTTGCAGGTGTTTACAGCATTGAATCCTGGTAGGCATTCAATCATCAGTGCATATTTACCGGTTAAATAAATGTGGATATATACTAATTTCATCTTCATTTTTCCACAAAACCCAAAATAAATATGGATAAATACAGATAAAATTTGCAAAAATAAATATGGATAAATACAGACGGAAATGTCAAAAAAAAAATACCATAAAACCGGGAGCCCTAATTATAAACAAAGTAAAGTTAAACAGACTTCAAGTCCAGCAGCATGATTGCTCAGACTCAAATCTGTTTAACTTTACTAAACACAGTGACTGTCACACTGCACCGCGCTCAATAAAAAGCAGTGCTAATTTGGGTACTTACTTGTTTACTGGTGGCATTTCCTTTATACGTCGTGCTGAACTGGCGGTGACTCAAGCAGTGCGTGTGTGCAGGCGTTGGAATTTTAAACAAACATTGGCATAGCCAATAGGTTTCGCCTTTGGGACCTTATAAGTATTTAGTTATGCAGCACAATATCCTTACTGCAACAACAATAACTGTTGCATGGCTAAACACTTATAAGGTCCCAAAGGCGAGACATATTGGCTATGCCAATGCTTGTTTATTAATATTATTACATGAGGCTTGTGATAGACACAAAGCTGTCTCCAGGCTACATCTAAGATTGTTACAGATACAAATGTCATGTGCCCTACTTTGCCAAATATACTCCCTAAGTACAGGTCCCGTGGATATAAATCTCATATATACGCTATGCGTACCAGACGGATCATTTTTGGGTACCATTACATATTTGGGGAAATTCAAAATTGATAAGACCTGGCTGCCACTTAATATGTCTTTCTTAGTTCTGGCCTCTGTATTCTTAAAGTCGTGATACTTAATAAGCACAGTCTTAAAATTGGACTGTGATAAAGTTCAGATGCGTGTAAGTGAAAAAGGCTTTGGTTGTGTTCTACCATTTGTCCAGAATATGCTTCCTGGGTCAGAGGTCAGTGGTTTGAGTAGCAGTTTCCCAAACATGACAACATGCAGAGGCAGATAGTTTATCATCTAAAGTGCCTACCTGATGCCAGTTCTACCAAACCAACCCTCACATCGTCAGCACATGTCTTAATGTTGTGCCACATGTTGCCTCCCTGTGAAACACCTGAAGAGCTGGCAGCACACACAGCCACTCCTGTTTGTGTGGCTTCAGCAGCAAAACCCGACATTAGAGCTCTATGGCCCTTTGCTCCTGCAGCAGAAGATTTGAAACACCACAAGCACACCACAAAAAACATAGATTTCACATCGAGAGGAGCACGTAGTTTGGTGGAGCAAGGCACATGTGGTGTGTGGGAGGATGTTGTACTGAAAATCGCAGTCGTGCCTGTAGAGAGTTAAAAAAAGCTTCATTGTATGGACCATTAAGGTGTCATCATTTAACGGAAGGTGTCTATTTGTTGACATGCTTTCTACTGTGGAGCAAAGGATGAATCAGCTACAAATGAAAGGCAAACATCTATTTACAAGCATAGACACAAACACTTAGGGCCTAGACTTGAATCATGGATGCCGTGTTTTATTAACAGAATACTCCTCTTTTAAGCTCTTCTTCACGAGTTGACATTCTATCACTGAACAGTGTGCATTGCCGTGAGCCTTCCAAATAAAAGTGCTTGCCACTGATTCTCTAAATACTTGCACAAAAAAGCAGAAGAGGCAATCATGAATAGTCTGATGTACCAATTCTACAAATGTATCATCGTTTCGATCACACAGGCATCGGTGGCATTGTATATTTATCCTACTTCTGCAATTATATTGTTTAGAAATGCTCTGTCTTTATGTAGCTATATTACATAGGATATAATTCTCTTGGTTGAAGCTATTCATGCCTGAATGATAAGCCTATTTGTGTTATTGTGGAATTATGGTTTTATGTTCTGATTCCACCGGGCCTACCACAGGCATGTTCATGTCACATGTCACAACAATCTATTCTTCTACATTGTGTTGTCAAGAACAAACATGATGTCTGTTAAGACAACCCTCCACAGCTCAAGCTTTGCCAGTGCATGGAGCTGATGCTCTGTTTCCCACCAGAACCCTAGCATCCAGCAGTGCAAGTCCACAACAAGAAAGGCCTAATGGGGGCGGTGTAGGTTAAAATAATGAGCCATGGGTCAGGATAAAGGTGTGCCTGTTTGCTGCCCTGATCCAGGCTGTTACAACTCATGAGCTGACCTCTTTGGTCTCAGAAGTTAATGTGCAATGACTGACACGAAGGCACACCATTGCAAGTGACATAACTCAACAACCATCTAGATGAAATCTGACAAAGGGCTCCAAAGTAAACCGGAGCATGGAACAAGACACACGTTTCCTGATGACAGTACTCAAATAAACGATATTCCACTTTACATCTAGACATGGCTGTCTTCATCAAATACATTTAAAATCGTAAACATTAAATACATTTTGGATTCAAATCCCAGTGCATAGTATACAAGGAATAAACAACTGTTGGCTAAGGGCATCAGTAACAGTTATGGTGTCCAGCGAGGATTGTGTGTGATACACCCTGCACAACAGCAGAAAAAGCTGATAGCAGAAGTGGGGGGGCTGACACATTTAGCCTTGAGGTCTCGTGAAAAAGAATATTAACTTTCACGTTTTCCACATAAAGACCAGCGATCTAGGCTCTCTGAAAAGATAAGTTTATTTATTCTAAAATCATATAAAATATGTGGACTATTTATATTCAAGCCCACATCTCTTCAACATGTATGCATATGCATTTGTGGTGGTATGAGGGTCAAATTCTTCATGTTACAGAAAAGACCCCTTTGAGACAGCAAAGAGCATTAAGAAGAGGTACTGTTAAACAGTCGGAAATCCATTCCAGAAACAAGATGACCTCCACCGCCATCAAATGGAGCAATAGGCAACCAGCCGCCATTTTGAATCCCTGAGGCACTATCTGCTATGAAGCCAAACTCATATATTAGATATGAACACAAGACAACGTTTCCACGTTTTATAACGGTTTTACACGCGTCCATTACTCGCCATTGGGTTCCACAAAGATTAAAAACAGTATCTTAATTTGAACTTTTTAATTGTTTCACTTCTGTGCATTTTAAAAACTAGAAAGGGATCTTGTATTAGAGTAACCGTTTAAATGCCTGAGTATAGCAATGCATAATGCCAGCGTGTTTGCATCTGCAAATCATCAGTGCAGGGTGCATAAGAGACGACGGATGGGGGGAATGTGTGAGAGGCGGCTTGAGCCTGGAGCTGCAGGCCTGCACAGTACACTGTCCCACAGGTCAAGAGTTTGAGGGTCACACTTCATCTCTTAAACAAGCATTGGCCGCGCAGCCGTAAAAGCGAAAGTCATCGCGATCGATCTGAAAGCGAAAGTGATCGCGATGACGCGCTAAAGCACAGTTTTCAAAGTGCTGCTGGTGGCCGGCTGCGCTCGTGCACGATCACGTGAACGCAAGCGCTAGGCCAGCCAGCAGCACTTTGAAAATCCCACCTACAAAATGTCTCTCCGAGCCAGCGCATGCGCTGGGCACAGCGAGACCTAAAAAAGGGTTATGCACACACACGCTGCTGCCGTCCCTACCCCACATAACAAAATCGAGCCCAATCATTCGCCCGCCCACAGCATCACTGAACTGAAGGCAATTTCCCACGGAACCACGGATATGGATTTATTATCGGTACAGCAGCACTCTTCACCGGGGACTCAGGGGACTGTGATAGTGTGAATTACACAGTAGTCAGTCAATTATTTATACTGATATATATTACAAGCAGGTCAGTCTTGATGTGAGTTGACACAGTGTCCCTCCCTGAAAAATAAGTGCCGGCGGTAAGCACCGGAAAGCACTGGCACAAATTAAGCACTGTATTACACATTCAGGCACAAGGAGGTTAAGTGATTTGCCCAGAATCACAGGATGTGAACGCGACCCCGAGGCTCAAACCCTGGTTTCCAGCACCAAAGTCAGCAGTTTAAGCCGACAGACCACATCCTCTCTCCTCTGTCTAGGTTATGGATATTTTGAGGCACGAAAGGGTGTTCATAGACCACTCACTACAAGATCTCTATAATGTCTGACTCAAAGTGTGCACTTTATGTAGCATTGTGATCCCTGTTCATTTCAGGGACAGGGGTCACAATGCTGTCACTTTGCAATTTTAAATGGTAGGTAGGAGGTCTGCTTCCTATGTAAGCCCTGTCAGCAGCTTTTACAGCTTTTTACTAAAGAGCACAAAAGTCAGTTTCTACCTCATTACTATTCCTTTGGCAGGATGAGTGCAACTCTGACCGGAATGTCCCTTTGTGATGTGATGTGTTTCATCAAGCCTTGATCTGCCAAGGGAGAAGCTGTTCGCCTCGCAATGCAAAAACTGCATTGCGTGACCATAATCTTTTGAGAGTGAGACTTCGATATTTTATTAGCGGATGATCTGCTTCAAGTTCAGTTGAGTACCTAAAGTCTTGGCTGCATTTTCTTTTTCAAGTGACAAGTCCCAAATTATGATACACCAAGCATTCCTCTTAAAGGCCGATTGTGCAGCCCTCAGTTGGGCAGTGATAGAATTTTAAGCACGCTATTGCAAGTGCTGCTTCTCAAGACAACCTGACACATTCTCGCATGTGCTCTAAAAGATGATGGCCCTCATTAAGACTCATCTGGAGTGATAGCCCCAGAGCGATTCCAAGTGGTTGGGTGTTCACGCACCAGGGATTGACAGGTGTGGGAAGATCAGGCCTGATTTATGGAGACAGAAATGCACCTGGCATAACATCGGGGGCTCCGAGCTGAGGGAAGAGAGGCTGTGCCTGGCCCCTTTTATCCCTCTCCCACAGCTCAGGGGACACTCGAATGCTTCCCCAGCCACATCAGAGCTACCAACATTCACCCTCCAATCTCCCAGCTCCACCCCTCACTATGGCTTCCCACTCAGATGCTCTACCTGCTTGGAGCAGGTGGCACATCTCACTAGAGAAGCACCCAGTAATCCTGGGCCTGTATGTTTAGTCCCTCATTCTGGGGACTAAAACTTGGAATGTCCAAATTTGGGTAAGGGAGATTTTGACCACAATTACTATTTATGTTTCTGCTATCCCCACCCTGAAATCCAACACCTTGTAATGAGGCCCTCCGTATGCAAATACTGTGACGAAAGCTAACAAGCATGCACATATGTCCCTGCTGTGCTTCTTCTGGAAGATCATACATGAAATTCACATTTGTGACACCAGTAAAGAAAGCTTTTCCAACCATATTTGAAACCAGTTGTTCTAGCTGTTACCTTCCACAGGATCAGGTGACAAAAGTTTAGACGAACCTTCCACCAATGACGAAAACTGAACAGGGTTGTTTTTGCAAAAGTAATCACACACTGCTTCCCTTTTACAGTGTGAGTGCCTACACACAACTGTATTCTTTGTGCTCAATTACCACTGATTTCAGATCAAACTTGTCTATCCAAGTGTTGAAGAGCTCTATAGATGTACGTTAACAACGACATGTTGAGGACGATCAAGTAGTCTGAGATGGGGTCAGAACCTATTTCACCCTATACCGAGGATTCAGGACTTGCCTTGCCAGCAAATTCTCTATTAGCTGATCGTGGGGGTCCCTCTTTGAAAGAATCATGACTAATACTCAGTGGAAGTAGCACCATACTGAGCAAAGGCTTACAACAACCTTTGGGTGTGGCATCCCTAAAGGAGTGCTAGATTCCTTGGCTGCTGCAGAAAAGAAAGCAGGACAACAGATAATCTCTCCAGTTTGCTGTCAGTGTGTGGATAGAGACCATATTAGTGTGAATATATTCTAAAATGACTATATTGATTAGAATGAGTAAAGCAAACACTCAGCAGGAGTAGGAAACTAGTATTAATCCTCACAAAAGGTAAAAATTGAAGAATTACAGGAACAAAATATTTAAAAGGAATCTGCACGTGGAAAGAATTTTCATCACTTAAAGAGAAGCAGTGTGATCCATGAGAGAGTCTCCATGCTGGAGGCAAACGCTAACCACGTTTACGTACCAGCCACCATACCTTGACTAAGGACTGTGGTCATGCACTATTTAGGCTTCAGGCAGTCAATCTGGTGCTACTAGGCCTTCCAAGGAAACGTAGACTTCCCTCTACAGGTTGCACAACAGTAGTTGCTGTCCATTAAAGCTTTTTGTGAACAATCTACAAGCTATGACTCAGAATGCCACGCCAAACACTTAAAGTGGAAAATGAAGAAATCATCTAACTGGTATACGCCCTCAGGATTAATTCAGATCATTATTACTTTGACTCAGAGTAGTTCCCTGAGAAGCGTGCTTGCAATGGATTCTGACTTCCACAATCTTGCACGCCAAGATATGGAAATGAACGAAGCCAAGCCATGAGGAAAGGGTCAAGTAGGATGGGGAAAGATTATGGGGCCTATTCACAAAGGTGGATATACAAATGAGCAAATCTACATGTGCAAATTCCCTGTTACACTTTATATTGAGATTACTACTTTATGCTATTCCCCATTCCTGAGTGTGGATGTATTACAAGTGTAGAGTTACATCTCTCCACCCCTTCAGTCAATTTAGGGGGTGGAGTCAGAATAAATGTACTTTGCAACCGCAGTAACTTTCTGTCTGTATTTTATGTTCTACACACGTTGTGGGTCTTCTGCACTCATGGCCAGATGTCCACAAAAGAGACACAATCGGAGCCTCTGCAGCAGGGGCAGAAAGCTCCACATAGAGAGGAATAGGAGAATTATATTGATGTGAAATATATAATACACATTTAAAAGCCTTTTCTTTCAAACAGCATAAATACTGCCCACATCTACAATCTTCTTTTTTCCTCTTAAGCTTTCAGATCCTACAGCCACCACTGTATGCCTAAAGGATGCAGAGCACTCGTCTTAAGAGGAAGAGCAATTTCACTGAGGAGGAGAAATCCCTAATAGCAACATTTGTGGCAAAATATTACAAAAAACGTCATGGGCTGGCTTCATTCACCCTCAGTGTAACACAGAAGGCAGCCTTATGGTATGAGGTGGCAAACTCTGTTAATGCATGGGGAGTATGAGGCATACACCATGGGAGATATTAAAACGAATTGGAAAGATCAGAAGAGGCAGGTGAGTGAGAATGTCTCCAGTACTCCTCTGGCTGAAGTTCTTCCTTGAGGGGGCAACAGGATCTCATCTCCATCTCACCCCCATCGAAGAACGCGTCGACTCCACAATGCACTCTGCCAATATGGACTGCCTCTTTCTAACAAAACTAATGTGGTGCCAGGTAAGATTCTGAACACCTTTCTCTCTCTCTCCCACTTAAAGAAAATCTACAATAATTTTCTCATATATGTCCTTCACTCACACCTGCATTGTTAGGCACAAATCTCATGTGTTTCTCTTAAACATTCCTGCTAACTCAAGCCCTGTGAATTCCTACTTGTCTTATAATTCATTTTTGAAAACTTTTCATACAGCTATTCTTTTGAGCAGATTGGTTGCTTCTGGGAGCTGTAGCCATTATAAGTGCAACAAGGTAACACAGAGCAAGGCAACCCACCTGCACACAGGTATGATCTTATTCTAACAATTTGATTAGTAAATGACAGAGGTTTTTTTTAACTCATTTTTTTAAACCCTATCACTATATTTAATACTGTGTTTTGGAATGGCTTTGTGCTGTAGTCAAATGTAACCTTGGCATGTATACTGTCACAAAATTATATACTCATACTTTTATTTTAAGCTTTTTAGGGCTCTGCGTTGTCCACCAACTGCTACGACATCAACTTCTGCTCCTAACAACACCAAGACTTGCACCATACAGCAGATGGATGGTAGACACTGGTAAGTTAATCCTTTGCTCTTTTCCCTTTGGATCTAAATTCTGTATTGCTGATAGGGTAGCTGGATGAGGCATATCAGCAAGGGCCTGCGATAATTATCGCTCAGCGCTTTTAGCGTGAGGATAATTATCACAGGCTAACGCTGGATTCTATCGCGGAGATAGCGTGCTATCAGCAACGCTTATCTCCCAAGCGATAGGAATCCATGCGTTAGCTGGAAAACAGTGTGATTATTGCTGGAAATCCAGCGATAATCACACTGCGACCAGCGATACCTTGCTGATAGGGCAGGGTGACCTTAGCCATGTAATCCACCTCCCATTGGATTACATGGCTAAGTCAGATCACAAGCAGGCGTAAGGAAAGTAGCGATAACAGTGGTTAGCGCTACTTTTCTTATCGCTCTGCTTGTTTGCGTGCAGCTTGATAATTGGAGTAATGTCGGTTAGCGACATTTCTCCAGTTATTCTGGCACGGAACGCCCACTTTGCATCTCATTAGAGATGCAAAGCTGGGCGTTATTGTAAGGGGTGATAAAGCAGCAAAACACACGATAGCGTGTCTTTGCTGATAAGGTGATACAATTGTCGCCGCTTTTCAGCCAAAAAAGGACGCAAAAGCGGCGATAATTTTTCATCTCCGCCTTGTTAATATGCCCCAATATCTTTTGTTGCACATCCCTATTGGCACCATGCTCAACATGTAATTCAATTGTTTTAGATATTATAATTTGCCTTATAAACGCACACTTAGACTTGCCAGTGTATGGGTAGCACTAGAAGCCCTGTCCCAATGATTAATTCTATTGATACATACATTATAGTACCTATCGTTACTTTTAACTTGATTTTTGTTTTAGCAAATAGAAAGTAGCTGTAAAAGGAGAAAGGAACAATCTGTGAATATGTGTAAAGGTAACAACAATCACACTTTGGTTACTTTGGAAACACAAACTACAAGGGCACAGATTAAACAGCTGACCTCATGGTGATCTCTATAAATCAAATCTTTGTGGCTTGGAACTTGTGAGTTCACATTTTTAATAGTATAATCCATGGGTCAATCCTTTATTTCATGTTTCTTTATGCTCACATGGTACCAGCGTTAATATTTATTTTAAGAGCAATGCTCATTAAAGTACTGCAATGAAAAGTAGACAAAAACCTGGATTTGATGTAACTCAACCATAAAACACACAAAAGGTGACAGGAGGGTGCTTGTAATAAGTCTTGTTCATGTCCAATGGAAATAGTCCAGCCCCAATTGCCAAACCAGGTCCTCTCTGACCCAGAACACAAGCAACCCTAGACTGGTTTTGCCCTGATTGGGGATCTTATGTCGGGTGTGGCATGGTTCTAGTGTCACAGTGAGCATGTACTTCACCTACATGCATTTCCTTCTTCCAGGTACTGGGGAAATTGCGCCGGATGATGATGCTGAATCATCTACATTTGGAGGACAGTGGGTAATCAGATGAGAGAATTCAATTCTCTTCTAAACAATAGTGTTAGAGGTCAGCACTGCTCAACAAGAAATGGACAACGAGGAGAAGGAGGACCTGGATGAGGATAGGGATATTATTGCCCCCAACACAGATCATCTTCTAGAATGCCACGTCATGGTTGGGCAGCAATGTTCCCCTTAAATCACTTTTGAGGATTGCAGGTCCCCAGCCATAAGCTAAGAATACACTGATGCTTGTTCTGCCTATGCAACACTCACCTCCACTCAGCCCTCAACTGACAAGGCCCAATCACATTCTTACACACTCTTCCTATAAAGGTGCCTCTCTGGTCTTCTCTCAATCATTTGATGGGCAGAACATTTTTGGCGAAGAGAAGGTGTTCCTCATTCATCATTCACCCGCACACCACTGCTCATATGTACCCTCTCTCCATGCTCGACAAACTGATGGCAATTTTAACAGTCACACATTAAGGAGAAGTTGGCATGGTTTAATGCTGATGTCTTGGAGGATTTGTTGTATTAATAGCAGTCAATTGTGCAGGGTGACATTCATGGAGTGGGGTCTATTCTCTGTGGGGTAGCTGCCTCCCTTAAAGGACTCCCTCAGATGATTGACAAGAACTGTTCCTTGAATAACATTGTGAAGTGCTACAGAGACATGGCAAAGATGCATCAAGAACATCTTCACACCTTTAGGGAAGTCAGTGCATGGCAAAATACATTGGCCATGAAAATGATAGACTCACTAAGCAAAACATGCCATTTTGTCACTCTACATGGCCAATGTATACAGGAGATTCTACAGAGGCACATCAGCATATGAAGGACACACCACCTGTCAAACTTACACCTCTGCCACAAACATCTATACCACCTACACCTGCCTGTACCATCTCCACCATCTCCACCACCTCAACCTCCAACACCACCACCTCAAACACTGACAACACATGTGCAGTCTCAGTCAATCTCACCATCAGAATTGCATAGGTAAAGTGTATGAAAGTAGGATCTGCTTCTTATGGTTACCCCCACTTTTTGCAAAATGTGATACTGTTTTTGACTAGTCTGACTGGGATCCTGCTAATTAGGACCCTAGTCTTTTTTGCTTTCTCCCTAAACCGTTATGTCATGTACTTAGGTACACTCCAGATTGGATACTGTGTTACCCTTTTCAATCCCTAGTATATGGTGCCCATATACCCAGGGCATAGGTTTCCAAGAAGCCTCTAATTGGCTGAAGCATGTATTATGCCACCTATGAGAAGCCATGCAAAATGGAACTACAGATCTGCCATTGCAGCCTATGTAAGTTGGTGCATGCAGCACTTACTTAAAATATAGGTTTACTATATCTAAGGGTCACTACATTTAAAACCTATACGTCACCCCTATAGCAGGCCTTAACAATCCTGAAGGCAGGGTGCTTTGTTCTAAGTGAGAGGGTGCCACTGCATGAGCAGGGCACCCCTGCAGCCTACGGAGTCCATTCTCCCATTTTGTTAGTGCAGCAGTCATTTACGACATATAGAGTGGCATTATGCGACTGCGTGATGACCAACTCTAAAACGGCTGAAAGTAACCCTATCGTGTTTGGTGTCAAACATTGTGGACTCATACCCCCACACTGGTAACCGGTGTGGGAGGTATGATTGCATCCCTCAGAAGCGAGCTTTCTTGGGTCCCTGGTGTTCCCGGTACCTGCCTTCTAGTCCCGGGTAGCACAAAGGGGTTGCTTCTGACAAGAGACTCATTTCTTCCCTCCTGCTGCTGAGCCAAGCTGTAGCAGGGGAAAGCAGAACAATAGGTATCCTGTCACAGGGAGGTGTGACCACCTCCCAGACAGGATTTTGTGTATTAGGGCTGGGTGGGCGCACTTGCCAGCGACTGAAAGTCTGCATGAGGGGCACATTTGGTGTCCCTGTGCATAGTCCAATTCAAATCAGGACAAAGGACATGGGAGTAACCTCTCCACTGTCCAGACCCTCTCCTGGGAGGGTCCCCTAAACCTGTCCAACCCTCTCCCACGGGTAAAAAAGGGCTTACCTGGCTGTAGGACCCTAGATTCGACATGGACAAGATTCTGAACAATAAGCCACTGAGCTTTGACCGTCTGGACACTCTAGACTTCGCTGGACTTCGTTAGGGCCCGACTTCGTCTCCCTCTCAGTCTGAAGCATCGTCTGTGCCTGTTGACTGTACAGGCCCTGTGCAGGACCTGTGGAGCATTAAGAGCAACCAAAGATATCTCCCTTGGAGGGAAGGTGTCACACCCCTGCATCCCAAGGCACCACATCACGACTGACCAGTCTGCTGCTCCTGAGCGCCTACGGACCCTGAAGGCTCCAGCAATACAGGAGGTGGGTTTCTACATCCCTTGAGGTCTGAGCTGCCCTCTTACCAAGTTTGAGACCAGAATCCCACGTGGGGCTGCAATACTCGTACCCCTGGGCACCATGTTCATTTGCAAGTAAATATGCTTGTTGGCATTTCCCGAGCAAGTGCATTAGGCTCCGAGTAGCCCCAACCTCTGGCACCATTTCATACCGAGAACTCCGGCCTCCTCACACCGAGTGCTCCTTGTGCTGCTGTTTGGTGAAATCGCTCAAGGTCCTCTTGCGACTCCTGTGCCTCTGGCCAGTGGGGCCATTGAGGTCAACTTTGCTTTTCTTGGGGTCACCTGGTTGCTCCGGGCTGGCCCAGACTCCTCTATGTATGGTGAGTCTCCAGGACCTTGCTGGTCCGAATTGTAATCTTCCTTGACGTTCTACGTGGGTTGCCATTGCCGTTGCCAAGGCTTGTTGGTGCTCCCGCTGGACACCGACCCCTCAGCATTCGATATCCTTTGAGGAGCAGCTCGTATCCGGCTCCTGGTTGTCCTCGACATCTCCTGGTCGCCGTGGCTTCAGAGTCAAGAACTCCATCAACGCACCTGAAGCACCCGACAGCGGTGGGCATTCGTCTACCGAGCCCCTGCTCACTCCTGAGTGACCCCGACTCTGTACCCTCTGCTTTCAGGTACTCTTAAACATGAATCCACCTTTGGCTTCCAACTTTACACTTTTCCCCCTGCAGCAGCCATTCTTCTTCGAAGTCCTCCATTTGTTTTGACAGCCATTTCCGACGCCACTTCAGATGGTTGCACCCGGCTTCCCTGGGATACGTAACTCTGGTACTTTGGTATCCACAGGTGGGGTGACTCTCTAACCTCCTAACTTCGACAGGGTTTCTTCAAAGTCCACTGGGAAAGGTCCTTAAACTCTAAAACTTCAACCGCGACTTCCCCATTGCATTGTCCGTAGCACGCGGTCGTGTTCCCACACTGCACCCGTCCTCCGTGGGGTCCCTACGTACTCACCTTTGGTGGTTCCTTGGGGTCCCAGCGATTCTACATCCTCTCGACACTGTCTTGACTCGAGTCGTGGTTCTTATACCACTACTTAAGTAGTTGGTTTGGTTTCCCCCTGGAGCCCACTGTGTATTAGTGCTATTTACTATTATTTCTGTGCTGAAGTAGTGTGTACTGTGTCGTACTGGAGAGTGTTATATCTGTTGGGCTTAAGGAGCTATCTCCATTCCCTTAGAATATTGAAAACGAGCACGGCACCCCACATAGTATTTGCAGTTGCTAAATTTTTAATGGCCATGTGGCAGTTAAGGTCAAAATATCTTAAAGACTGATCCTTTTGGCTATGATTCTTAACGCCTTTCGCAATCGGAAATTCTTTTTGTACTATGATGGTTTTATGTATTTTACTATGTTCTTATACTAATGTGGATGCATTTTAATGATATTGTTTTTGTATCTTTTATGGCCAAATTGGCCGAAATAAAGAATTTGATTGATTGATTGATTGTTATATCAATAAATAGATATTTTTTATAACTACTGTGTGGTACTCCTTTCATTTAACCAATAATATAAGGTTGCATTCTGGTAAAGCAAGCTGCTTAACTTTCCTTCAAGACTAAGCCTAAAGGCTGCTCTCCACAGCTACCACTTAGATAACTTTGCTACCACTTAGATAGCTTTCTAAGGTTATCTTTGACCTCTTAAATCACCATAAGCGTTGTTTGGACTGGTGCAAGGTGCCCCCGTTAATTAGTGGACTAGTGGACAGCATATACAAGGCCGACTTCTCACACAAAGCAATAGGAGAATCCTCCTCCAAAACATAATTTGTTGTGATAATAATAGCAACACTATCCCAAACACAGTCCCTGTAACCATTTCTGAAAAATACAAATCTGTACACTTTTGATAACAAAACCTCTGTCTAACTTTCCATTATGTTGAATATCGGATGTTGCAATTAGTACATAGGAATGTGTTATGTGTTATTTTTATCCTTTTATTTGTTAAGTGTTATGGACTTTAAGAATGCTATTCTGGTATTGGAAGCATTTTCTAGCTAACTAAACATTTCTTTTGGCTGATATACAATGCATTAATATATCAGCTTTGTAAGCAGCAAGAAAGACATTCAAGTTCAAATAACTTTATTCGATTGTAAACCTTACAATCATAAAAGCACATTTCATAAACATACAATTAAAATCAGACCATACATTTCATTTATACGGCAGGAATTTACATAATCAATATAAGACAAAAATAACAGGCAGAACAAAGCATATTTAAGAATATAAATAATTATCACATGGTTAAAAAAGATTAAAAATACATAACAACAATAACAATAACAGCGTAATTAACCCTCCATACTTTTCCTGAAGGTAATTGCTAATTTCAGAAAGCTGCATACAAATAAGGTGCAGTCACAATTCAGGAGTTGGAGGTAATAAAGTGCTGGTTTGATCTGTGTAAATTTCAGTTCTTTCAGGCATGGTTTTAAAAATAGCCTCCGAGGTACTATATAATAAGGACAAATAAATAAAAAGTGTGCCAGATCTTGCGGAGACTTCCCGTCGCAGCCGCAAGCTGGCAACACTTGGCCTCGATGAGCCCCACTCGGAACCGCTAATAAATAATGAAACAAATCAAAACGGAACCTTGTTAATAGGTAACGTTCGTAGCTAGACATAGGCCATAATAAGTATGGTTCCATTTGTAGACAGGTTTTAAGTAAGACATGGTTCCTAACACTGTCTTTCTGGAACTCAACCTCTTCCCGGGCAAAATTCCTGGTTATCATAGATATATTTTTCACAAAAGGGAGATCTATTTTAGCAATGGAATCTGGGGTTAGAAACAGGTCCAGCCGGCCTATTTCAGTAAAACGGTCTTTAATATACTTCAACCACGGAACCTTGAACCTACCATCCCATGTTAAAGCTTCTTTTAGTAAATCATGGGTGAGAGGTATATCATTATTTAACCAGCAATTCAGCCAGCATAATAGGGGGTTTACTGCTATTCTATCACTAAGGTGGGGCACACCTAACTCCTCGTGTACCGAGAAGTTTCCGGTTCCCCTTGGGAGCCTCAGTATCTTCTTCAGGAAATTATTTTCTGTAACTTCCAAGTCACGCGTCTGGCAGTAGCCCCAGAGCTCGCTTCCGTAGCAAGCAACGGCAACACTTTTAGCCTGGTATAGTTTAAGTAATGCAGCCACCGGACTATTGCCCATTTTTCTCGCGAAGCCAAGTATGCCTGCGTTGACGCGGGTTGCCTCGCCCTTCTTCTTGAGAACAGCAGGGCCCCAGGATAATTGGTGATCAAAAAGAACCCCAAGGTATGAAAAGGTTTTGGTGGTTGGAATTTTTTCCCCATTTATGTTGAAGAGATTAGGTTTTCGCAACCCTAGGCCTATCTTCATAACGTAGGATTTAGAATTGTTAATACTTAGGCCTCGAGACTCCATAAAATCAAAAAAAGAATTTAAAAGTGTCTGGAGGCCGATTGCTGTCCTTGAAATAAGCACAGCATCGTCCGCGTATAGCAGAACTGGAATGCCTTTTCGACCTACAAAGGGGTAATCCGCTCCAGTTCTTAACAAATATTCCTCCAACTCGTTAATATACAGGTTGAAGAGGAAAGGAGCCAGGATGCACCCCTGTCGAACACCCCGATTAATTCTGATATCCCCCGTCACTTTCAGGCCTTGGGTATATCGGACATTTGCTCTTGTGTCGGAGTGCAAGTCAGCCAGTAAGTTAATTAAATTCTGCTCATCGCCCATCTTTAACAAAACGTCCCACAGTTTGCCTCTGTCTACACAATCGAATGCGGACGACAAGTCCATAAAAGCCATATGGATAGTTCCCTGTCGGGCCAGGGTGTATTTACCTATAATCAAATACAAGTTCAGACACTGAGTTATTGTCGAGTGACCAGGTCTGAAACCGTATTGTATTGGGGATATAACTTTATTCTCGTTTGCCCATGCTGTTAACCTATTCAGAATTACACCCCCTACCACTTTGGCTACAGAATTAATTAAGGATATTGGCCTATAGCATAACGGGCTGCTACGGTCGCCCTTTTTAAACACGGGGACAATAGTAGAGAGCCCCCACGACTTTGGACATCGGTGGGCCACAGCTGCATTTATTACAGCCGTAAGTACAGGGGCCCATAATGAGGTACAAGATTTAAAAAGATCCGGGGGCAGGCCATCCGGGCCTGGAGCCTTATTTCCGGTTAAACCTTGAATGCCCTTTTCTACTTCGTTTACTGAAAAACACAGAGGATTCTCCTTAGAAGTTAAAAAATCATTTTCTGCCTGTTGTTCATTGCTTTTAAAAATTACGCTGAAGTGATTTACCCAATCCTCCTCAGGAATATTTGTACCGAGTGCAGTATCACTGGGAATATCGAACAAGGGTTTATTAACAATTTCCCAGAATTTACTGCTATTACCCAGGATTGATGGGTCAAGCAGAGACTCCCAGGTGCAAGCCTTAATTTCATTTTTCCTCTTAGCTAGTGATTTCTTATAAATCAGTCGCAGGTGTTTAATTTGACCTGGGTCTCTAGGTTTAATTTTTAACGCCTTTTTCAAATCTCTGCTTGCCTTAGAACATGTATGGTCAAACCATTTAGGGTTATTTCTAGCATGTCCCTTCACTGGAACTAGTAGCATGGATCCTACTGAGGACACCACAACCTCAAAGTTAGCTAAAATTTGCTCAGATGACGTAAATGGTATCACACAAACCGCAAGTTCCTCACCACATGACTTATTGATTTCAGTGTATAGGTTTTCATGATTTACCAAGTGCCATTTCAATCGGCGTTTGCCATTTATACATTTTAAAATTCCTCGGTCTTCACGATTCATTCGCTGTTCAAAAACCCCTCCACCCAATCTAATGGTTAGGGGATTATGATCACTGTAGATATTCATTTGGATAGTGAATCCAGAAGCCTGATTGACAAGGTCGGCAGATAACAATAAATGGTCTATAAAGGATCCCTGACCTGATCCTTTGAATGTTGGAACATCAAAGACCTTGGACTCAGGCACCATGGACATGGCTACAGATAAGTTATTTTCATTCAGCAGATCGTTAAGACAGAGTCCACGCCTAGAGTGGTCAAAGTGGAAACCATTTATACTGTTACACCCCAGCGATCCCATAGAGGTGACTCGTGGGTTACCACATGGGTGCACATTGAAATCACCTACAATCAATAAGTTACGTGACAGTGTACCTGTACCTTCTTTCAGCATCTCTTTCAGAGGCAATATATTACATTCCCCTTGACTGTTTATAGCATTATAAAAATTAATTAATGTCAGGGCATGTTTACCTCTCTTCAGTTCGAGCACTTGGATATTCCGATTAACATGAAGCCGGTTACTTATTTGGCAGGAAAGTGCCAAATTAATAAAAATAGCCAGGCCCCCCTTAGCTCTTCCACTAGTTGAGGGGGCTGCTGGACTAAAGAAACTTTGGTAGCCCTCGATGAAAACATTATTATCTTCCATCCATGTCTCTTGGAGGCATATAATTGCATATTTTTTGACAAATGTCAACCAGACAGAATCACATATTTTATCAGCCAAACCTGCTACATTCCAGGACACTAAACTCGCATTACAAACATCACCGTGGTCAGTTCCAGTGATGGCTTCTATAATTATAGGTTTTGGAAGCCAATTTTGTTCTACGTGTGTGTCTCCCATGTTTACTATTGTAGGAGAGCTTGGTTCTATATGGACTGGTGAAAGAATAAGGGCATCGGACAGATCGTGCAATATACTAAAGTGCTCGTATGATACGGAACTATCCGTTAGAGTGTCTGCATCTGATTCTATCTTGTCGTTAATAACTAATTCATCAGTTAAAAGGGGAACAGTTGCTGCTTGTGTAAACCTAATTTCCCCATGCCCAAAGTTATTTTGTATATAACCAGTATATATTGGTAGGGCTGGAGCAGCATATAGTCAGTCAACTCCCTCCAATCCATCCTGCTCATAAAGAACATCAAACCTATTTGAAATAGGTACATTGTAGTGGGTGTTAGAGTATTTTGGTTGGGGGTAATCACGATAATGATACAACCCATGTGGGGCCTCCCATCTGTCATGATAGATTACTGGGTGGTTGACCTGTCTAGCCTCCCAGGATGTATCTCTCCTATACTGTCTTTGGTCTCCTACAGTATAATGACCATAGTTCCTTGATGTTACTCCATTATGATCATAAGTTTTCTCCTGTTCTAGAGTGGGGTATAGATGCACTTTATTTATACTGTGAGCACTTGAAGGATAGAAATAACTTAGATCCATAGTACGGATCAAGCTGTTAGTCAGGCCATCCTTCCATCTAGTTATATGGCTTGCTACACGGTTATCCTTGAAGTTGACCACAATACAATCACCCTCGGTGGATTTGAATCTGTGACCCACCCAATCAACCCTCCTAACATTTATTATTTTACCACTAATGTGGGGAGGGATCGGTCTATGGGCGGTTAACCAATGACTCACTTTATTTTTCAAATCCCCATAACTCTCTATCTTACCCACTTCTAGTTGCGGTACACCTATCATTACTATGGTGTATGGGTGAGATTCAGGAGGGAGATTAATGTGAATGGGTTTTTTGAGTTGTGTCAACTTAGGTATTTGCACTGGACGTGTGGCAATGGCTGTATTTTCTATTAATATAGGCCTTATGGGCTCAGCCTGATCATCCAGTGAGGCAGGGAGTAAACCTTCCGCAGCCCATTCACTCTCGTCGCTACCAGTTGTAGAACTATCTGGGATAGTGGGCAGGATCGACGTAACTATTAATTCGTTATTTGCACATATGGGTGTGTTTAGATCATCATGATCTATAACGCCCAAGGGGGAAGTAGATGCCAATTTAGAACAATCAATTTCTGCGTCATTCTTGGATCGTGTCTTTTTAGTGTTAGTTTGATTTCGTTTGCCATTAGTCAGTAAAAGGCTGTCCTTCTGTGTAGGTGCAGTGAGAATTTTTAACATGCTCATAGTATCCTTTTTTTGAGACTTCTCAAACTTCGCTAAGGTTTGCTCTAAACCAATGATTTTTTCACTAATGGGCTGCAAAAGTGATCTGACTAGCTGTGCCATTTCTGTCAGATATAATTTATCTAAAGTACTTGCACTTTCAGTCTGACATGTCTGGTCTGTATAAGTTTTAGTGTTCTCTGGCTGCGTATCATTGGGCAATAAAAACACCCTGATTTGTAGAGGTGGTAATCATATTAGGTGTTCTGGTGAGTGGTTTAGCCAGTCTAAAATTTAACCAAACATCCTTTGCTGAGGGCTTATGATTACCCAGGGGTCTGTATGTTTTCCTTACAATAGATTTAGTTTTTTTCCCAAAACGCCGTTTCATCTTTTTTGGGGAGAGCGGTTTATCAACTACTTTTTTATTTGCAAGGGGTGAACTTTCAGCAGATACTTCCCCTGAGGAGTGTAATAACATAGTTCCTGGTTGAAGCAGACACAAATTTTCCCCAGAGTTAGAGACAAACAAAGGGCTTCTTTCTATTTCCCCAGAGTTAGAGACAAACAAAGGGCTTCTTTCTATACTATTTAATAAAATGGGTGAGCCCAATGATGCATTTTTCCTGCTACTTTTGCCACTAGGTAGCCCTGAAAAGGATTGCAGCAAAAGTGATTCCTCCATATTAATAGAGGACTCCATAGTGTTATTACTAGCAGTGGTATGCATTACGAGGTTGGGAAAACACATATTTGGGGTCAATGAAAGACGCCTCTCTGCATTTTGTATGGCATCTGCAACTACACCTATAGGGCCTTATGTAGGTGGCCTGGCATTTACCACTTCATAAATACCGAATCATACCGATTCGGTATTTATGAAGTGGTAAATGCTATGTAGGTATTCATTCGGTAAAAATTACCGAATCGTAGAAATTCGGTAATTACCGAATCGGTATTTACCGATTCGGTAATGAGGCATACCTTCCCATTGATTGAATCAATGGGAAGGTATGCCTCATTACCGAATCGGTAAATACCGATTCGGTAATGGGGGGAGCACAATCAAAGGTGGCAGGGTGTCACATTGACATCCTGTTGCACCCCTGATTCCTGCATGTGTGCACATGTGGCACACATACATGCCCTAAGGGCATGTATGTCTGCCACATTGCACACTTCTAAGCGCTTGAAAATGCTTTTACAGAGCCATTCTTCATTTACCACCAACTATTAGTTGGTGGTAAATACCGACTCCACACGACACCCACACACTCCCCCTACATATCATTACAGGATTCGGTATTTACTGAATCGGTAAAATTACCGATTCGGTAAATTACCGAATCCTGTAATGTGCCCCCTACATTGCAAAAGCCTAAATACCGGTCGGTAACGGTATAATTACCGGAAATCGGCCGTTACCGACCGGTATTGGGCTACCTACATGAGGCCCATAGTCTTTTGTAGCATCAGGTCTATGGCTGTCAGTGACGGTAATGGTGTAGATGGAACAGTTTTGTTTCTAGTCGACGATCTTGTGGCAACGGGGATCTTTCTTGCTTTAGTCATCATGTTTAGTAAGTCCGTGAAGACAACTATAACGCTTAATGTTTATAGGACAGCGATTAGAGACTATATCAACCACACATACAATACTATAACCAACCAAGACACTGGTACTGACAATGTAAGTGTTTACCCAGGGAGGTGGAGATGTTAGGGGGGTGGCCCGTCCCGTCACCTTCTGTCCCCTGAGGGCCACAGAGGGCCCGCCCTTTGCCCGGGCTTAGCCCGCGCGCGGTCCCGTGTCGCGGGGGCTTGCTGTTAATTTATGCGCCTCTGTGCGCATGCATGTATACATACAAGACATCTACATGAAAAGGGAAAAAACTAAGTAAAAAGTCCATATATTGTCCAAAAATGAGAACACTGTTTAAAATTATAATAAAATTACTCTCCTAAGCAAAGTGGGTATCGGAATCATATTGATGGATTGGTGGGCAAACGTCTCTGGCCATCCTCACTCTCTGTCTTCATCAAACCGATGGTGATGTCCTCCTCTGACATGGATTTTAAATGTCTATACATGACAGGACTAGACGCCCCACAGGAAGAAGAAATCACTGGGTCAGGAGAATAGGTATCACAGACACAGACAAACTGTGAGATGGGACAACAGGAGGAAGGGAGGGTTGGGGATTTAGATGTGACGTAAGACCTGCTATCAAGAAGGTCATGAGACCACATAAAGAAATGCTCAGTGACCATCTTTCAGAGTATCTGGACATCGTCAGCTGAGTCTCAGATTTGCTTAGAGATTGTTCCCAGGGCCGGACTGGCCGTAGCGGGCACCGGGCAATCCCCCGGTGCGCCGCACTGGTGGGGGCCGGTTTTGGGCCCCTGGGGCCGTTTTTGTTACAGGGCTGTTTAAAATCGACCCTGTAACAAAATCGGCCGAAAACCAGCCCTGGCAAAGAGCTCGGCGGCACCCCCAAGCCCCGGGGAGGGGGGGGGGGCAGCCGAGCACTTTGCCAGGGCCGGTTTTGGTTCCCAGTCCGGCCCTGATTGTTCCCTGAACCTCTTCGATTGGCCTCAGGACATTCTTGAGAGCAGATAGGGATACATATTCTGGGGGAAGGGAAAGGGTTGTTTAAGAGGGGTCTGAGGTTTTTGGGACTGAAATGTCTCTCAACTGTTCGTGATTATATGCGAGGGCACTGGGAGGAGGAAATTATGCCTGTGCAGGGGGTGCAGTAGGAGGCTATAATGGAATGTGGTCCCTTGGAGGTAATGAGAAGCTGAGTCCAGGTCCAGATGGTAGTGGTTCCTGCTATTCAGACACAACAGGTTGTTGTTGTTTGAGTCCAAGGGGAGCATGAAGATCTGCCCCCTCCTAGCTTGTGGTTTCCACACCCCTTTCCCGCTGTCTTTTTGTTACAGATTGTATATGTCTCCTGGCTGGTGCACTAGCCCTGTTGGTGGTATCTTTCTCCTCCTCGCTGCTGGTGGAAAGTCTTCATACCCATCTCACAGTCAGGGACCTTCTTTGTTGCCAAAGGTCCTACTGTAATAGGCCTTGGCCAGCCTTGTCCAGTGAAAAGGGTATCAGAAAAATAGAGGAACTCTTATGCTCAATACTGCACACTAAAAGAACTTTTTTAAAAGGTGTATTTTATCCCTAAATACTATAGGTGCCATTGTGCAGTCTTTAGCAACTTTCTCGCTATCTAATGGTTTGATCCAAATATTTGCGACATTTCAAATATTTTCAAAATAATCTTTGGAATTAGGTATTGAAAGAGGAAGATTTGATGTGCTACTGCTAAGACCTTATCAACTTGACTAATGTTGGGCTTTAAGTAGAAAAAGATGCTTTGCAACATCTTCCACAAATTAGCTATCTGAAATTAGAGTGTATTTTTTCAAAAGCAAGAATTTTTTTCCAAAGGATTACATCTTATTGCTGATTTTTGTGTATCATATTTGCCAAAATCTGAATTATTATGTGAATTAATAATTCAATGGGCAAAAATATATGGTGGTTGGAAAGTAAGTTAAAGGTGCACAGTGTCTGGTCAACAAAATGGAAATGTAACAGATCCCAAATGGGGAATTTGTGTTTTAAATAACATATTGTCACAAAATATAGACTTTAAAAGCATTACCATAATTTTCAAGATCAGATGATTAGTCCATGCAAACACAACTACAAAAATGCATGCATGTTAGTAAATTTGAAACTCTCAATCTCTTCATAATACACAAAATAACACAGGTTAAAAACAACTTAAACAGTTAGAAAAGAGCTCAAACTGAACACATGACAGGACATCACTCTCAAAATGCATGTTTGTGCAGTTAAGTGAATATTCATTAAAAAAATACACTTACTGTCTGATGCTCTATCTCTTCCAGATGATCATGTACAGTCAATCAGAATGCTCTTGGGACCCTTCTTTATGGTGATGTCATGCAGGGGTGTTGAGAATATGGCTGTGAGGACAACCCTATTATGTCCTGGGCCTTTTTCCGGGTTAGTAATGAAGGTTCTGCAAGAGCTTGTGGCAGAACTTCCCCTACCAAGTGTGAACACCTACTTCACTGGTGTACATGGCAAAGTTGCAGCATATTGGATTTGAGCTGTATTACTCAGCTGGGTCTCTGGACCCCCATAAAGATAAGGGTACTTTTTGAGGACCCCTGTCACCACTAATAATGCCCAATTCCTCATCAGTAAAAGGGGGGACCTCCTCATCTAGTCTCTCACCCATGTTGGGTTAGGAATATGCCAAGGAATAGCAAGATGGAGACGGATGATCCTGTGGTGATGAGAAGAATGGCTCAGAATGACCACAAAATGGCTGACTTCCTCGTCGTCTCTGCAATTTCCTGTTTGTTATAGTAGGTGGAGAGCCCTTCTCTGACTTCAAAAGTCTCTGACCCGCATGCGGGACAGAGACCCGTATATGGGAGGGAACTCTCCCCAAGCAGAGGCGATACCTCATCATGCAGGAGTGGTACCCCTGAATGTAACAAAAAAAATAATTGTAGGGTCATAAAACTAACAGTACCTAATGTATATGTGTTAAGTTGATATTTTAGTATTTTTTAAAATCTGTTGATTGTTTTTCATATATTTATTTATATTTCACAGCATTTGTGCACAAGCATCATCTGCATAAGAATTGATTATTACATTTTCAGGATGCATATACTATCAACAATATACATGTTGCTATTGTTACATGGGAAACTACTGTTTACATGGTGGTTAGATAAGTTGGTCACATCAGATTCATTTGTTTTTTTACTAAGCTCAAACATTTCTATAACTTAAAACATAACCACATCTCAATCTCTGTATTCTACTTCCATGTCTTTCTGCCTTCCTGTTTCCCAGCTGGATCACTCCATTTCTCTCAATTGGGTCCTCAGCTCTGCCTGTTTTATCCTATATCTCACAGTAATGTGATCATCATCTTATTTATGTACAGGGTGCTAAAATGCCATTAACATGAAATCCACCCCTCTGTAAATGGATACTTCCTTGCTTCTTTCTATTCTTCCTCTTGAAGCATGACTTGTTCCCTCTTGGCCCACAATTGACATCTTGTTTCCGCCGCTCTAATGGTGGTGCCTCACCTGCTTTCCAGTGTATTGCTATGCACATCTTGGCTACTATAAGGTCAAGGTCTATAAACCTCTGGCTGGCTCTATTTGAAGTCTTTTTAGTTAATAATCTTAGTATTCACTCCTCCAATTTGCAGTGAAGATCTCTGTAAGTAACTATTTTCAATGTGTTTTACTATCTGTCTCCAATAATCCATCAGCTTCCCTCACGTCCAGACCATGAGTGAAAAGTTTGCATCTTTTATGTTACATATGGGACAGCTCTGTATTCTTCCCTAGTATATAATTTACTCTTTTGTGAGTTAAATAAATATGTGGTATTTCAGTAATTAAACTGAAAATATTTAAGCCTTGTATTCCTAGAGACTTTTTGACTATACTGATTTGCTTTTTATCCATGATCACTCTCTCAATGCAGGAACGCCCCTGAAAAGTGACTCAGTGAAATCTATAAGATTTCACTGAGTCACTTTCCCAACGCTGATGCCTCAAAACCCTGCGCCTGCTTGAAGCAGGCATAAGGCTTGACGCACCATGTTAGGGATAGGGCTAGGGTAGGTTGGAACAGTGCTGGAGTTGCGTCGCGCTTGCGGCGCAACTTCAGCACTGCGCCAACCTTACGCCGGCAGATGCGTCACGTTCTGCTTGTCCTTGCGCGACGATGCACCGCATTGTAAATGCGGCGCATCTGCGGTGGCGCAAGGGCAAACTTGCGTGACGCATCTTCCCTGGCGCATCCATGCTGATTTGCAGGGATGCGCCAGGGAACATAAATCTGCCCCACAGTTTTTACTATAGTTGTTATGAAGTTCGGAGAGCCAGCTAAACTCGTTCAGTAATTACATTGTTGCCAATACATGTCTGGGGCCATCCCTGAGATATATCAACATATGTACTCCACCCACCAGGGGTATGCCTTTTGGTGCAAACGCATCAAGGACTACCTTAGCAAATTGTTCCACCAACAATGAAAACAACATGAGGAAGAGAGGGCACCCCTATCGGGTCCCCTATCATGTCCCCCAATATATCTTGTATGACAGTAAAATTAGTTACCCCAGGCAAAACTCATGCAATAGTTCTAGTGTATAAGAAATGAATCCACCTTATGCAGCACTCCTCCATACCCATCCCATTGAGCTTTAAATGCCGGAATTTACAACTCAGGGTATCAAACGCTTTCTCAAGGTCAATTGACAGAATCAGGATTTTAGGATCTTTGACTTGATCTCAGCATCGTTTATATGGACACTGTTTTTAATCATCCACCATTTATTGTTGACAAGAGACTGATCAACCTCATAAATACAGCACCCAAACTAGCAACTAAAATCAAGTTACCTGATCAACCCTACACTGGTAGACCCTGACCTCTACTCTTTACCACATATTGGGTTCCTAGATGTGGGCTTAGATCAGAGTCAAGCTCTATATAGAAGCACCATTGTATAGCACTGTTGTGCAACACACAAAAGGCTACAACAATCATGCACACAACTTCTGGGGAGTACACCAGCACCCCACTTTCTGTACGGTCAAGACATCTGAATCACAACTAAAGGATCCCAAAAAGTGAGTTCAATATTGGCTGACGTATGTGTGCTCTATTATACCACTGTTGAGGAAATGTGGTTGGGTGTCTGTAGGTTGTGAGCAGATCGGGAGACAGAGTATACCCGAAATCACCTGCAACAAGGACATGTGAAATTTGACTTTTAATACATTATGCCTACATTATGCCTGCCTACAATATGCAGTGGAAGTGAGGGAAATGTGCTTGTATTGATTTGAAGTAATATTTAAGTATGTTAGAGACACCACCCCAAGAGGCACATGTAGCCCGAGTGTGAGGAGTTATTATTTACAAATGAGCCACTTGTCATTAAAATCCCCAGCAACCAAGTGACATGCAAGAGGTGACTGTCAAAAGAAGTAGATGTCATGTGTGCTTTCAGGAAAGGTAGCATACACTTCAGTGAAGAAGCTTTTGACCTTGATAGAGGGTGTTGCAGGAAAGATGTGCTATATAATTTAGATGCTGAAGTGGATTGTGGTGCAGTCAATGGCATGTAGCGCATGAAGGGAGTAGCCACGATCATGGAATCCCCTTGGCACCTTTTGCCTCTCCGTCAGTAATTGTGACATACCAGTAAATCGGTACACTCTTTTGTTGATGCCTCAGAATACCTGATGCAGCCATCAAAACATGGAGATGGCAGCATTGTCAGAGGTGACCTTCTGGATAGATTTAGTAGCCATGAGATGGAATAAAGCCAGTATTTTAAAAGAGGCAGTGATAGCCTGGGAGTGGGCTGTAGATGAATATTGCTCCTATTCCTAGCCTGAAACCATGTCCAGGATTGCATCGGGGAGGAGGTGGGGTCTGCAATGCCAGCTTCCCTATACATCCTAAAGATGTTGATCCTTTACATATTTACCCTCTGTGTTGGGGGTGTGTTCAAGATGGTGACAGAGTGAGAGTTCTTTCTCCTTGCTCCACGCTCAGCCCAAATAAACATCCTTCTCCTACTACCATCCGACTACTCACAGTGCCCCTAATGTCGACTTCGGCAGTTGCGACTCTCGTAGCTGATTAGGGGGCTTTTTGCCATAGCCCTGTGACTGGAAGGATACCTGTGATCAAGTGCTGTGGTGGAGAGGGCTGGAGGTTGCTAGCTAAGGAAAGAGGCTGTGGGTGTGATGCAGCTATATCGATTTGGTCTGCAGGTGCACCAGGGGCAGGTAGCCAGACAAGAAACATGGATTGCTCATGAGGATCTGCAGTGGAGAAACCTGACCCTGCCAACAATAGGGTCGTGGTACGGGAATTTGCGTCAATGAGCCAAGAGGTTCTACAGGCCTGGAGAGCTTACGAGGACCAACAACGGAGTCAGCGGTGAATGCAAGGGAGCCAGACAGCCCCATGCCTTAAATGTGAAGCAGGAATTACCCAAAGGCTGAAGTGACCATCCAGAGATGTAAAGCTAGAACTCATTGCTGCATTTGCAATTAGTAGACGCCTTCTTCTAAGTCTGGGTCTCCCTAGGGAGACTAGCGAGGTGGTAGCGGAGGTGCTTGCTCCCTACACTGATGCCGTCAGGTAGTAATGGCCAAGCGTGCTGCCCTTTTTTAAGAAACCATTAGCCCCTTGATGCACAAATGTCACAACAAAGAGGTGCATTGTGACTGGGCGCTGAGGGAGTATGAGCCAGGGCCCCTAGTGAAATATATAACTTAAGGCTCTGCTTCACACCATACTGTGTGGCAGCACAGATAGATTGGCATGCTGTCTGTGTGCCTGAAAATCACTGGAAGTAATCCTTGGGACTTTTCTTAACCTACTGAGGCTCCCACCAGCATAATGTTAGTACTGGCTCTCACGTTGAGAAAAAACCGGGAGACCTCTTCCAGAAGTAAGGGTGTTCAGGGGCACACGAGGGCACAAAAGGGCCGGAGGATCTGGGTTCCCTGTAAAATTCCACCAGACATTAATCCAGTACAAGAGATAAATGAACACCCTCACACTGAAGCCTCTACAATATTTAAATGTCATCTTGTATTGCACAATATATAACAGATCAGTGCTGAGTGGTTGCAGTCAACACTGAGAGGGGGCACACTACTTAATTGAAGAAAGTGAATTAGACAACTTTGCTACCTGATATAACTAAGAAGTAGCCTTCCTTTCAGGATGGTCTGCCACAAACGTTCAAAAAAGTCCAACTTGAAACACATTCCCAGAACCCCTTTCATAGGGCCATGGGCTGTGCAGAGGCTACTGGGCCCAACCGTAGCGGTTGAGGCCTTTTACTCCTGGTGTACCGGGGACTGACCTACTCTGGATCCTGAGCAACTGGACCAAGTATGCCTCCTGCACTTGACTCTGAGAATAGCGTGCTTCTAGCAGTCCAAACTTTCCTCTGTGGGGAGGTGGTGGTACAGGTTAGTGATCATGGGCTCACAACTCAACAGAAAGCAGCAGCATCAATAAATCATTGTAAAACCAAATTCTCACTTTTATTAGAAAAAGTCAAGTATTTTTTTCTACCGCCTGCCGCAAAAAGGAAAAATACAACATTCACAAACAATTACACAATCTCCTCTGAGGGCAAGAACCTAGTGTTTCTTTGGTGGTTCTCAGACTCACTCCCTCCTCGTGATAGCGGTTATTCGCCATTCATTATTAGTAACTTCCAGGGTATGCCAACTAGTAGTTCAAGTCTCAAGTGTCCACTTTTGACTCTAACTTAAAGTCAATATTCTTCCAGTGCTACTGGGCTAACTTAACAGCAAACTTCCCGTGGGCAGCAAGGCACGAAGTTAGTGTTACCCGCTCCAGCAGGGTGAATCATCTGGAGTTCCTGAATGCACCCCGTCTGTGGGTGCTCACTGCGGCTGCAGACAATTTCCAGTAAATTGGCAGCATGTGGTCCAGGTGGCTGCAGTCAGTGGCTGCAGAGTCTCACACTCATGGTCACACTCCTGATGTGACCGGAGGCTCCCTGTGGTTCCTCTTGTGGGATAAGTGTCCTGTTCTTCTCCTAGTGGAGGGTTTACGATAATTTTCTCTTAGGTTCCATGCCTCTGTGATGCTACGCTGGTGCACCTATGGTGTCCTCATTTCTCTGGGGGGAAGATCAGGTCACAGACTTGGTGCCCCTGGTGTCCCCCTCTAGCATATGGAATCGGTAATCAACATTTACAACGCAACTTTTACCCCGCATACCATCACCCCGCATACAATATTAATGCAAGTACCATTACCCCGCAATAGCATTATAACGCATGGCATTACATTTTATATGCTTTTACCACGCATGATTTTACAATGAAATTCGTTGTAAATGCATGAATGGTAAAAGCATGTTTTTTTTTATATTTAAGTTTTGGTTTTGGGGTGTAGGGGTATATGTTTTGGGGTTCAGGGTAATTTTAGGATATAGGCTGGGTTTGAGTTTTTGGGGTGCTTGAGTATTTTTAGGGTTTAGGGGGATATTAATGTTTTGGGGTACAGGGGCATTTTTTAGGGATTAGAGTGGGTTTGGCTTTTGGGGTACAGGTGTATTTTTAGGGTTTATTTTAGGTTTGGGGGTACAGGGGCATTTTTAGGGTTCAGGGGTTGTTTGGGTTTTGGGGTACAGGTGTATTTTTAGGGGTAAGGGTGGGTTTAGGTTTTTGGGGTACAGGGGCATTTTTAGGGTTTAGAGTGGGTTTGGGTTTTGGGGTACAGGTGTATTTTTAGGGTTCATTTTGAGTTTTGGGCTACAGGGGCATTTTTAGGGTTCAGGGTTTGTTTGGGTTTTGGGGTACAGTTGTATTTTTAGGGGTAAGGGTGGGTTTAGGTTTTTGGGGTACAGGGGCAATTTTAGGGTTTAGGGTGGGTTTGGGTCTTGGGGTGCTGGGGTATTTTTAGGGGTCAGGGTGGGTTTAGGTTTTTGGGGTACAGGGGCATTTTTAGGGTTCAAGGTATGTTTGGGTTTTGGGGTACATGTGTATTTTTAGAGGTAAGGGTGGGTTTAGGTTTTTGGGGTACAGGGGCATTTTTAGGGGTAAGAGTGGGTTAAGGTTTTTGGGGTACAGGGGCATTTTTAAGGTTTAGGGTGGGTTTGGGTTTTGGGGTGCTGGGGTATTTTTAGGGGTATGGGTTTGTTTAGGTTTTTGGGGTACAGGGGTATTTTTAGGGTTCAGGGTTTGTTTGGGTTTTGGGGTTCAGGTGAATTTTTAGGGGTAAGGGTGGGTTGGGATTTTGGGGTGCAGGGAAATTTTAAGGGATCAGGGTGGGTTTGGTTTTTAGGGTTCAAAGGGTAATATTTTTAAAAAAGTTTAATTTAGATATTTAAAAAATATATAAACATATATCATTATATATTCTTCCAAACAGATGAGGCCCATTTCAGAAAGCAAAGCATTTATTCAGAAGACAGCAGCACATATTTCCATGTCCTTACGCGTTTCAGCTTTCGCCTTGGTCACAGGTAGGAAATACTTAAAAATGTAAAGTGCGTTGTGCATGCTCTTTGTACGTGAGGTCACATGACTCAATTTGAAAATACAAGTCCCACAATGCATGATACTGCCATTAGGAAATTCTTGCATAGAATCCAGATGGATTCTCATTCCGCTTTAATGTTCGCAGTGTTTAGTCCGTACCTGCATTGCTGTAGTGAAACGTTTAATCACGTTGTCATGTGCTTTTCATCTCCTGCAAGTGCTCATGTTACACGTTAGCCTCCGTGAATACTTACTTTTCTGAATGGTCGGAAAACGGGATGTCACCCTTTCCGATTCCCTTCCACACAGTCGCTTCTTTTCACCCTCGTGTTATCTCCTCAATAGGCTCGGCGACTGTAGTGGGTCATGCCCCCGATTAAATCCACACGACAAATCTCCAAGCAATATATATATATTTAGGATAAGTACTTTTACTCAGTTTATGCCTTCACCACGCATGCATTTGTAATGGCATACGTGGTAAAGTCATATGCGGGGTAAAAGTTTGCGGGGTGATGGTATTGAGGAGTAATTGCACCTGCGTTGTAATAAATGCGGAGTGATGGTATGCAGCCTAATTGTTTGCGGGATAACGCCATATATTCAAACCATATCCCATGATCTGTGGGTTTTGTCTGCAAGATCGGCACAGTGACTTCTTGCTCAGCGGCCACTTCCGGCATCTGTAGCATTCCAAACCTTAGTGGGCCCCCTTGCAAGAAACCATTAGAGGGCCCCCTACCAAACCTATACACTAAGCCTTGATAATGTAATTCACCTCTATCATCCAGGGAGAGCAGCTATAATAAATCTGCAGGAATTTCAGTGACAAGTGTTAACTTTGAAGTGAAATTTGTAACTTTTCTGGATTTACATGCCTTGCCAGGCAGATTGAAATCAAATTCAGTGTTGCTCATTTTCAGAGTATGAAGTGTAAGGGTTGACTGGATGCATTCCTTGCCCAAGAGTAAGTTAAAGACAGCCATTAAGTAAAGTGTATCTAAAGGATATATTTGCAAAGGATGTGAAGATGCAAAACAAAGAAATGGATGAAGGCTTAGGCCCTAATTGTGGCATGCCTGCTAAAATCACTGAGGTCAAACTAACCAGTTGTGACTGTCAAATCTTCCCCTGCATCATGCAGTTCTGACATTCTGCCCTGGAACAGGGAATTATATGTGGGGCATGAAATTGCCAATCTGTTCACCATATATTGAGCCCCAAATTCAGGTCCCTGTGCATACTGCTCCAACCAACCCGTAATTGACACATAGATTCTCCACATCACCCCAGCTACACCAGTGATCAAAAACAGGATTTCTTTTTTAACGTAGTTGTTGGGTCTTGTCTTTATTTTGTTATACAACTGTAGTTCATTTTAAGAAGAACCAAGGTAGTTAGAAATATAAAATACCTCCACTCTCAACATTAACACCAATTGCACAGAATTCCGTCAAATAGCACCAAAGTTATTAGCAACCCAAAAAAATGACTTTCCTATGGAAACACGATCTTAACTATAAGTACCCAGAGTCAACTGTGATAGATGATAGATAGATAGATAGATAGATAGATAGATAGATAGATAGATAGATAGATAGATAGATAGATAGATAGATAGATAGATGGATGGATGGATGGATGGATGGATGGATGGATGGATGGATGGATGGATGGATGGATGGATGGATGGATGGATGGATGGATGGATGGATGGATGGATGGATGGATGGATGGATGGATAGATAGATAGATAGATAGATAGATAGATAGATAGATAGATATACAAACGTCCACATAAGATGTTATTTATTTAAGACCGATTGTACACTGGCAGACAGAGACAAAATAGAAAAATGTCAGTAAATGTATAAATGATAATCTGCCAATGAGAAACTAAACCGAACCTATAATGTGAGTTTGGCCAGTAGAGGTTTAGTAGATTTATATGCATGGAACTTAAAATAGTACACTATCGTCATTTGCAAGAACTACTAAGGGGACAGTCACATCACACACACCCGCACCAGTTTCATTAAAACAGTGAATGACTGTTTTGTGCTGGTGAACATGAATACTAAATTGGCTAGAGGTGCCTTTTGATTTCTTCTCTTAACTAAACTTAGTTTCTTTATTTTTACTCTTCTTGAATTAAAATCTGGCTATATCTGCTCTCGCTATTTTTGGCTTTCGAAGGCCATAGAGGGCCTTAGAACAAGCCCATTGCTTACCATTTTACCATTAGCCTTTTTCTTGTCACTCACAATTGCCTTCTTCTTAAGAGATATCTTGTGTTTGTCCCTGCCATGAAGCATAGCCTCCTTTTGTAATATATTTGATAGATTGCTACTGTGTGTCCTCTGCTTGATTTTAGCGATCTACTTTTTTCTTTTTGTTTATGCACTGCATGGCAGTCCATGTAATTTCCAGATGTCTCCCTCATGTGCTTTTATCCCCACTCGCTCTCTGTCAATGTACTTCACTCCCCCACCCACTCTTGTATTGCTCTTCAGCCTTGTGCTTCTGCTTTCTGCACTCCATGTTGCTCTCTTTCACTGTGTGCTTCTGCCCACACACTCCATGTTGCTCTCCTTCACCAGTGTTCTCTCCTACTTGAAACTTCTCTCCACCCACCATGTTGCTTCACCTTCAAGCCACTCCTGCAACCAGTTAATCTTTTACTTTTTAAAGAGCTTCAAGTTCCATCTTACAACAGTGCTTCTGCACTACTTTTCAGAATTCACAGATCTCTCTTGGTTCTGCAAATAAAAAGACAAAACAGTGCAGACATTGCTCTTCAACATTACATCAAGCATACATCAATTTACATGGATACACATCCAAGTCAGATTGCACACAATTAGTAAAAATACACTTCCAAAGCAAAAACCTGATACGGTCCGCCATGCCTGAGAGTGAAATTCATGCATAACTGAAATTAAATTAGATATCTGCATCATTTGTCCGGTTATAACTGTATTAATGTAACTTAGCTAGCGGGGAATAATAATAGCTCATCTTTCATAATACAAAGGACCAGTATAAGCTATCCTTTTATCTTGGGTGGGGTTGTTTTTTACGAAGACTAGACCATGTCTGTGAAAGGTTGTTAGTCTGGAAAGGAGAAGTAAAACGTTTCCTATCACTAATTAGATAGTTGGGCAATAAGGCATTTGTGTTATTAAAAAGCTTAATTGAATTTGGAGACATATGAATTTCCTGAAGCTATTGTATTCTTGGCTACTTGATGCGTTGCTGCGTTTGGAGCTTCCAAACTCCCCTTTCTACCTGTGTAAGATCCAGGAATAATCTCTGCTTTTATGGCCCAAAGTGAAACAGTTTGTTTAGCTTGTTGGGTATTTATTAAGAACAGTACCTTCAGCATGCCTGGAAATGTTGTCTGCATTCAGTGTAACATTTTAAGCCTGGGCACCTTAGTCATTGCTTAGACATTTGGAAACATATTAATTGATTACCCTGTTTGGCTACCTTTTAACTGCGCTGATTTGTCTACTGATGGACCTGAATTAAAACAAACAAAACAATCGGCAATATCATCTGCTGGTATACTTGAGGCAAGAATTTCATTAGTACTGGATCGCAAACAGGGATATGAAGAAAGTCTGATTTACAGGGTTCTGTGTTCTGGAACTTCTCAGTTGAGCTCTGATTTCAAGATGGGGTTCAAGGCATTTGATGTTCTAGGTTCCTGAATGGCCAAACATCTGCCATCCCATTTTTAGGTCGAGCATTCGAGACCTATTGTAATTTCTCATGTTGGGTTAAAGCCATCCCCCAGCTTTTGATTTGTTTGTGTCAGTGCCCTCCAAAAATCCTTGCTTGCCAGTGCTCAGTCCTGCTTCTTTGTCCCTCCTTTCTCTCTTAGGTTCCTCCCACGCACCAGGAACTACTAAGTACTGTCTCATCACACTATAGTTCTACATCTGTTCTTTGATGGGCTACTTTTTTTCTTGGTTTCCTGCTCTGTGTCTGTTTGCTTGTGTGTAGTTTCAGCACCATAACTGATTACATTTAAATATTGTGCTCCTCCCTCCACCTTCTCCTAATTACGCAGTTGTATTGGAGTACATCTTTTGTCATGCCTCCTTCTTGGTTGCTTATATTTTTTAGACTTTTTGCAATTTTCGATGTTGATTGTAATTTGGGCTATTTTTTAGTAGGATTGGGCTTGTTGGGCATTGTGTTCACAGTTCCTCCTGGCCGTCGGAGGGCTTAACAATGCCCCTCTAATATTCTCCAGGAAAGCTTTAGTAGTCAAGTGGTATAATGTCAGCTGCTCTATATAAAAAATCGTATAAATAAATGTATAGCTATGACTACGTAGTCCGCCCTCTACATCCGTCTCGGTGTTCTTTGTTTAGGTGAATGGCCACGCCCCTTCTCCTAGGAGGATTTCACTTTGGTCGCACTTTACTTTCTACAGGGAGTTCTGACCTGATTTACGTATTATAGTACAATGTGCTACTAGCAAGATGGCGGCTGTGAGAGGCTCCCTGCTGAACTTCAACTTTCAGGGTGAGGCGGGGAATTCTCCATGCATGCCACCCAGCTGTAATAATTTGCTGGAAACACTGCGGTGGCTCCAGGGAGATGGCTGGTATAAGCCCGGAGCACCAACATTCCAATGTGTCTTTGTTCACAGCTCTGGCTGTGAACAAAGGCTTAAGGGAGCCTGAGGGGATTTCAATCCCCTCGCGCTCCCTGAGGCTTTGTTTTGTTAGAACATTCTGCCCTCTAGTGGCAGAATGTTCTAATAGCCTTATAGCCCTTCATAGCAGGGCTATACCGGCTTTTAAAGTCCCTCTGCTTTGTTAAAGTCCCTCGCCTTCAGCTCGGGCCTTTAACGCTGCAGCGGGCCTTTAACAACCGGTATAGCCCGCTACGGCCGGCTATAAGGCTATATTAGATAGTTGAGCAATAAGGCATTTGTGTTATTAAAAAGCTTAATTGAATTTGGAGACATGAATTTCCTAAAGTTATTGCATTCTTGGCTACTTGATGCGTTGCTGCGTTTGGAGCTTCCAAACTCCCCCTTCTACCTGTGTAAGATCCAGGAATAATCTCTGATTTTATGGCGCAAAGTAAAACAGTTTGTTTTGCTTGTTGGGTATTTATTAACCCCTTCGCTGCCAGGCCTATTTCCCCTCCTGTGCCACGCCCTTTTTTGGCTATTTGGGGTAGTGCGCGCTGAGGCCCCTGTAACTTTTTGACCACATAAGGTATCCACGCCAAATTTGCGTCCTTTTCTTCCAACATCATGGGGATTCTAAAGGTACTCAGGGTCTGTGGATTCCCCTGGAGGGGTCACAGAAATGAGCCAAAATACAGCAAAATGTAGTTTTTTGGGGGGGAAATTGGAAAAATGGGCTGCAAATGAAAGCATCTGGGTTTTTCCCTGCAAATGTTATCAAAAAAGGGATTGTGGGGCTGAAATCACCATTTTCCCAGCTTTTAGGGGATACCAGACTTTTGTCAGAAACCAAACATGTTTTACACAGTTTTGGCATTTTTCTGGGACATAGCCTATGTTTGCTATTTTTTGTGCTTTCGACCTCCTTCCAGTTAATGGTAGAAATGGGTACAAAAGCAATAATGGATCCTGGAAAGCTATACATTTTAGAGAGTAGACAAAATTCTGAATTCAGCAAGGGGGGATTTGTGTAGATCCATCAAGGTTTCTTTATAGAAACTAACAGTTAAATATAGGATAAATTGAAAATTTGTTGAAAAAAAAGCCTTTTGTGTCAACGTTTTCACCTGTAACTTCTTCTAATTATGACAGCTCTTTGAAAGCAATATACTGTTACATTCGCTGGACATTACTGTTGTGGGGATATATAGGACTTGTAGGTTCACCAAGAACCCGACGAACCCAGAGCCAAAAACTGAGCAGCAACGTGCAATGGTTTTTTATTATGTACCGGGTGTATAGTAATTATTCTGTAAAAATGTGTACATGGAAAAATCAGTATGAAAGACATCTATGTATTTCTGAAATGGGAACAAAATATAGAGTTTAGAAACAGTAGATTTTGGCACATTTCCAAAATTGGGAATACTCATACTAGCATGAGAATTATCAGTCATTTTTTAGAATGACTTCTTTTTTACACAATGTCTTTCATTTGGAAGGCAGATTTGCATCGAAAGTCAATAGGTAATAACAGTTCCTTTACAAATCTGAAATACGCTAAGTCTCCCGATAAAAATGGTACCTCACTTGTATGGGTAGGCATAGTGCCTACGACAGGAAATGGCTCAAAACCCAACGTGAACACACCACATTTTCCCAATGCAAAATTACCCTTTTTTAGCAAAGTGCCTAGCTGTAGTTTTTTACCCCTAGCTCTGCCGGCACCTAGGGAAACCTAGCAAACCAATACATTTTTGAAAACTAGACACCCAGGGGAATCCAGGATGGGGTGACTTGACTGCCTCCCACCAGGTTCTGTTACCCAAAATCCCTTGCAAAACTAAAAAATTGCCAAAAACCCACATTTTCCCCACATTTCTCTGGTGGAAAGTTCTGGAATCTGCGTGGATATACAAATTTCCACCCGCCCCACGTTCCCCAAAGTCTTCCGAGAAAAATGGTACCTCACTTGTGTGGATCGGCCTAGTGCCCGTGACAGGAAACGGCGCAAAACGTAACGTGGACACACCTCAATTTCGTAGTGAAAAATGACCGTTTTTTGGCAAAGTGCCTAGCTGTAGTTTTTTAACCATAGCTCTGCCGGCACCTAGGGAAACCTAGCAAACCTATACATTTATGAAAACTAGACACCCAGGGGAATCCAGGATTGCATGACTTGACTGCATCCCATCAGGTTGTGTTACCCAGAATCCCCTGAAAACCTAAAAAATTGCCCAAAAAAAACCATTTTCCCCACATTTCTGTGGTGGAAAGTTCTGGAATCTGCGTGGATCCACAAATTTCCACCCATCCCGCGTTCCCCAAAGTCTTCCAAGAAAAATGGTACCTCACTTGTGTGGGTCGGCCTAGTGCCCGCGACAGGAAACGGCGCAAAACGTAACGTGGACACACCTCAATTTCGCAGTGAAAAATGACCCTTTTTTGGCAAAGTGCCTAGCTGTAGTTTTTGAACCATAGCTCTGCCGGCACCTAGGGAAACCTAGCAAGCCTATACATTTGTGAAAACTAGACACCCAGGGGAATCCAGGATGGGGTGACTTGACTGCCTCCCACCAGGTTCTGTTACCCAGAATCCCTTGCAAACCTAAAACATTGCCAAAAAAACACATTTTCCCCACATTTCTCTGGTGGAAAGTTCTGGAATCTGCGTGGATCCACAAATTTCCACCCACCCCTCGTTCCCCAAAGTCTTCCGAGAAAAATGGTACCTCACTTGTGTGGGTCAGCCTAGTGCCCGCGACAGGAAACGGCACAAAACACAACGTGGACACACCTCAATTTCGCTGTGAAAAATGACCCTTTTTTGGCAAAGTGCCTAGCTGTAGTTTTTTAACCATAGCTTTGCCAGCACCTAGGGAAACCTAGCAAACCTATACATTTTTGAAAACTAGACAACCAGGGGAATCCAGGATGGGGTGACTTGACTGTCTCCCACTAGGTTCTGTTACCCAGAATCCCTTGCAAACCTAAAAAATTGCCAAAAAACACATTTCTGTGGTGGAAAGTTCTGGAATCTGCGTGGATCCACAAATTTCCACCCACCCCGTGTTCCCCAAAGTCTTCCGAGAAAAATGGTACCTCACTTGTGTGGGTCGGCCTAGTGCCTGTGACAGGAAACGGCGCAAAACGCATTGTGGACACACCTCAATTTCGCAGTGAAAAATGAACCTTTTTTTTGCAAAGAGCCTAGCTGTAGTTTTTTAACCCTAGCTCTGCCGGCACCTAGGGAAACCTACCAAACCCACACATTTCTGAAAACTACACACCCGGGGGATTCCAGGGATGTATGGCTTGCATGGATCCCCCAAAGTTTCCTTACCCAGAATGCCCTGCAAACCTCAAATTTAGCTGAAAAAATCACCTTTTTCACACAATTTGTTGTGGGAAAGTTGTGGCAACACTGGGCTGACACAAATTTCCTACCACCCAGCGTTCCCCCGGGTCTCTCGATAAAAATGATGCCTCACTCGTGTGGGAGGCCCAAGTACCCGCGACAGGCAAGGGCCCACAACGTAGTGAGGCGACATGAAAATTGCCTACCTCAAAACTATCTGATTTTGCAAGGGGGGTCACCTGGGTTTTTGGCCCGGTGCTCGGTGGCCACCGAGGGAAACCTACCAAACCCACTCATATCTGAAAAATAGACACCCGGGGGATTCCAGGGAGGTATGGCTTGCGTGGATCCCCCAATGTTTCCTTACCCAGAATGCCCTACAAACCTCAAATTTAGCTGTTAGGTTTCCCTAGATGGCCGCCAAGCCCGGGGCCAAAAACTTGTGGGACCCCCTTTGCAAAACCAGGGTTGTTTTGTGATAGGTAATTTTGATGTCTCCTCAATAGGTTTTGGGCCCTTGCCTGACGCTGGCACTAGGCCTATCCACGCTAGTGAGGTACCATTTTTCTCAGAAGACTTTGGGGAATGCGGGGTGGGTGGAATTTTGTGGACCCACGCAGATTCCAGAACTTTCCACCACAGAAATGTGAGGAAAATTTGTTATTTTGGACACATTTTTAGGTTTGCAATGGATTCTGGGTAACAGAACCTGGTGAGAGCCAGTCAAGTCACCCCATCCTGGATTCCCCTCGGTATCTAGTTTTCAAAAATGTACAGGTTTGCTAGGTTTGCCTGCGTGCCAACTGCGCTAGGGCCCAAAATCCACAGGTATGCACATTGCTAAAAAATATTCGGAGCCCAGTGGGCTTTCTGTCACTCTGGGGTTTCATCCCAATATGCCCCTAAAGGGGCAGAAAGACTGTAGCTATTTTTTGTGGGGGTGGGGGCATTGGTATGACCATTTTGGGCAGCCCCCACGCATAAAAAAAGCATGCGTACTCGCTGGCGCCTAGTGGGCTTTCTGCCCCCCCAGGGGGCAGATCAGGGGCCACTGCCACCATCTGCCCTCCCGGGGGGGGGCTGAAAGACTGGAATTTCTCTGGGGGTGGGGGTATTGTCATGCCCATTTTGGGGAGCCCCTACCCCTACACTGATAAACCAAAAAAAACATGGTTTTTAGTGGGCTTTCTGCGCCTCCAGGAGGGGCCAGATTGGGGGCTACAGCTCCCATCTGCCTCCTGGGGTGCACAAAGACTGTCATTTTTGTGGGGGTGAGGGTGGGGACATGTGCGTGCCCGTTTCGGGCAGCCCACACCCTAAAAACATTTGCTAAAAAAAAATCCCTGGTGGATAGTGGGCTTTCTGCCCCTTTGGGGGGGGCAGATTGGGGGCTACTGCCCCTTCTGCCCCCCATGGGGGGGCAGAAAGGCTGTCATGGTGGCGGGGGTGGGGGCATTGGCGTACCCGTTTCGGGCAGCCTCCACCCTAAATAATATCCATCACCCTAAATAAAATTGAGCAAAAAAAATCCCTGGTGTCAAGTGGGCTTTCCGCCTCCCTGAAGGGGCAGATTAGGGGCCAATGCCCCATCTGCCCCCTGGGGGGGGTGGGGGCAGACAGGCTGTAATGGTGGTGGGTGGGTGGGGGCATTGGCGTGCCTGTTTCGGGCAGCCTCCACCCTAAAGAAAACCATCTAAAAACAAATCCCTGGTGTTTAGTGGGCTTTCTGCCCCCCGAAGGGGCATATTAGGGGCCAATGCCCCATCTGCCCCCCAGAGGGGGCAGAAAAACTAATGATTGCGGGGGTGGGGGCATGGGCATGCCTGTTTTGGGCAGCCCCCACCCTTATTTTTACTTTCTAAAAAAATCCCTGGTTTCTAGTGGGCTTTCCGCCCCCCGAAGGGGCAGATTAGGGGCCAATGCCCCATATGCCCCCCAGGGGGGGTAGAAAGGCTGTAATGATGATGGGTGGGTGGGGGCATTGGCATGCCCGTTTCGGGCAGCGCCGACCCTAAAAAGAAAATAAAAACAAATCCCTGGTGTTTAGTGGGCTTTCTGCCCCCCTGAAGGGGCAGATTAGGGGCCCCGTTTTGGGCAGACCCCACACCTATTTTTTTTTTTTAATTCCCTGGTGTCTAGTGGGCTTTTTGCCCCCCGGGAGGGCAGATTGGGGGCTACTGCCCCATCTGCCCCCCAGGGGGGGAAAAAATACTCAATGGTGCTAAAGTCATCAGGGGGAGCAAAGGCCCTTGCCCAAGGGGCCGCTCCCCCCTCCCTGGTATCTAGTGGGTGGATCCCTGCTTGGGCATTGCCCTCCTGTGGCAATCCCCAAGCAGGGATCCACTGGAAAGGGGAGATTCTCCCCTTTCCAACGATACCTCTCCCGTCTTTCTACGTGCTCAGGGGGCTGAGATAGCCCCCTGAGCACGTTGAACGTGAAACTGAAATGAGCCTCTTGGCTCATTTCAGTTTCAGTGTAATGACGTCGGCGCGACGTGCGTGCCGATCGTCATTACACGGAAAGCAGGGGGGAGGGCCTCGGGAGCTGGGGAAGCTCTTTCCCAGCTCTCGAGGCTATTTTGAATTAAAGAGAATCCCTCTGGTGCCCGCACCAGAGGGATTTCCCAGGGAATGCCTCATGACGAGCTGAACTCGTCATGGGCACACGATAACTGTGTGCCATGACGAGTCCAGCTCGTCATGGGCATTCAAGGGGTTAAGAACAGTGCCTTCAGCATACCTGGAAATGTTGTCTACATTACGTGTAACATTTTAAGCCTGTGCACCTTAGTCATTGCTTAGACATTTGGAAACATATTCATATTAGTGGAGAAGTGTGGCTCAATGGTTAGAACGGCAGACTCTGATGCAGAGGACTGGTCTGGACCAGGGTTCAATTCCTGCCTCGGCGGGTCTTGGGCTCAATTTCCCCGCACCTGATAATTCTCGCCTCGGTGCCTATTCTAATCATGGGTCCCACTCTGCAACTCTGGGCAATAGCTTGCTTAATCTCCACAACGGCCCCAAAAGTGCTAGGATGCCTGGCTTCACCTTGGGGGTTCCCAGGAGTGGGCACTTCACAGGGAAAGGCCAGGAAGGGTTCCACAGCGGTATGTGCACAGCGCCAGAGAGACCCTTTCGGGGGGGTGCGGAGCGCTATATAAATGCACTACATTTACATTTACATTACCCTGTTTGGGTACCTTTTAAATGCGCTGATTTGTCTACTGATGGACCTGAATTAAAACAAACAAAACAATCGGCAATATCATCTGCTGGTAAACTTGAGGCAAGAATTTCATTAGTACTGGATTGCAAACAGCGATATGAAGAAAGTCTGATTTACAGGGTTCTGTGTTCGGGAACTTCTCAGTTGAGTTCTGCTTTCAAGATAGGGTTCAAGGCATTTGATGTTCTATGTTCCTGAATGGCCAAACATCTGCCATCCCATTTTTAGGTCGAGCATTCGAAACCTATTGTAATTTCTCATGTTGTGTTAAAGCCATCCCCCAGCTTTTGATTTGTTTGTGTCAGTGCAAAAATCCTTGCTTGCCAGTGCTCAGTCCTGCCTCTTTGTCCCTCCTTTCTCTCTTAGGTTCTTCCCACGCACCAGGAACTAAGTACTGTCTCATCACACTATGTTCTACTTCTGTTCTTTGATGGGCTACTTTTTTTCTTGGTTTCCTGCTGTGTTTTTGTTTGCCTGTGTGTAGTTTCAGCACCATAACTGATTACATTTAAATGTCGCACTCCTCCCTCCCACCTCCTCCTAATTACGCAGTTGTATTGGAGTACATCTTTTGTCATGCCTCCTTCTTGGTTGCTTATATTTTTTAGACTTTTAGCAATTTTCGATGTTGATTGTAATTTGGGCTATTTTTTAGTAGGATTGGGCTTGTTGGGCATTGTGTTCACAGTTCCTCCTGGCCGTCGGAGGGCTGAACAATGCCCCTCCAATATAAAAGTGCAAAAATAAATTGTGGAAAGCTTTAGTAGTCAAGTGGTATAATGTCAGCTGCTCTATATAAAAAATCGTATAAATAAATGTATAGATATGACTACGTAGTCCGCCTTCTACATCCGTCTCGGTGTTCTTTGTTTAGGCGAATGGCCATGCCCCTTCTCCTAGGAGGATTTCACTTTGGTCGCACTTTACTTTCTACAGGGAGTATCTGTCCTGATTTACGTATTATAGTACAATGTGCTACTAGCAAGCTGGCGGCTGTGAGAGGCTCCCTGCTGAACTTCGACTTTCAGGGTGAGGCGGGGAATTCTCCATGCATGCCACCCAGCTGTAATAATTTTTGATCTGGCTGTCCAAAAAACAGTTTCCCTCCCAGATGTCACGAGGCCTCGCTCTCTCCCAGCAGCATCTGAGCAGACACTGCGTCCTGGAACCGCTCCAGTTTGCTCCCATTTGGGAACGAGTTTGTGACTGCAGAGATGCTGAACGCAGTGTTTGGAAGGGACCGCTTATCCTACGAAAGAGTGCAGGCACAGGAGAATGTAGGGGAAGAACTATTGCACGTTGTATTTGTTTACATTTCTGGGAGTGACATTTTTAGCTGGGAGTTCGATGGCAGCATGTAACAGTGCCCGCCTCCTCTCAGCTGCCTGCAATGGATACTATGGTTTTCATGTGAGAAATTCTGTTTCTGTAACGTTTCATTGAAATGCCATCCCCGTGCTGTTGCTCCCTTTGCGTGGTTCCCGGACAGAGTAGGAAGACGCTAGTAGCAGTCCATAAGGATGCAGCTGCTGTCTAGTTTCGAAACTCTAATAATAAGCACCGGCAGCCACACCGTGATGCAGGCATTTGTTTACACACGTGACTGAGGGGAGGAGCTGTGTCATCCCTCACTGCTCAGCTCTCACAGTTTTAAATCGTGCTAATAAAACCCTCGCCTCTGTTAGCCAAAGATCCTTTCGGCCAAGCAGAGAATGGTATAAAATAAAGGTCTCTCATATAGCTGCTTTATCATCATCTGTGCTTTTAGGTGACACAGTGGCTTATTTTTAATTGAATAATGTAAGAAATTAGATTTGCTCCTCCATCCTCTGTTTTAATAGCAAAAAAACAACCATTAATTAAGATACAGAGGGCCTCTCACACACCTCTGCCACTGCGCCTGCTGCACTATTAATATCTACACTCCTTTTCTCAAGGCACCCAACGCAGTTGGGACCCGCTCCCGTACTTCCTTTGATTGACTGAAAAGCTGTGTGTAACACAGGACTGCCATGCACTGTAAGGTCACTGAAGGGGTTCTGAGCACGGTGGCTTGCATATACTTTTGGGGGCCAATCTGTTGACAAAACAGCTGATGCGTGGCAATTAAGGGCATCTTATATATTTGTTGTATTCGTTTATTAGTCAATCAAACAAGGAGGGACTAGGGGGCTTTTTTGAAGAAGGAAGTCCAGCATACATGCCCAATCGTATCGTAAGAAACAAGGGTATGCAGTTCCTCTAGTGGTTTAGACGAAGAAGAGAGATATATCAATCAGCACCCAAGTGTGTGCTGCTCTGGAAAGTTTTAGGAGGAGGGGAATTCCTCCTGTCGGAACTAGGGCCCTCACACACCCAGCCAGCTAGGTGTCATGCTTCATCATTTGGGCCTGCTCTTCGTTGGGTCGGCGCTGCAATACCCGACGGGCACCCATAGAGGGGCTCTTTAGCGGAGATCTTTTGTTCCTTGCCGTATGGTCCAGTGGGGGTGAGGCGCCTTTTGGAGTGTAGATGTGGTGAGGAGTGGTTAAAACACATTGAATAGTCCAAAAATAATTTTATTCAGACTGACTATCCACCTGATTAAAAACGTGATTGAACTACCTACAGTATCGCTTCTGTCAGTTGCTGTCAGCAAAACTGGACTAATACATTGTAATGCCCATTGGGCTCCAGGATGTGAGCCGTCAAAACCTACCCCTCTCCGCCGGCACCGGGATCTAATCCCGGCAACTGACAGAAGCAATACTTTGTTTACTACTAGGTCGCTCGGAGATACTGTGGGTACTCGACTCACAGTGTTGAGATGTGGTAGGTAGGTTTCACACCCACCACATAGTGTAGATAGTTCAACCACTAGGTCCTGAAGAATTGCCCGGGATCCTCCTGACCTAACGGCATGAAACATGTTGACCCACAGAGTTGAGCGTATTTAAACTGAATCATAAACTTCAGATAGCTGCCACTCTTTTTCACGCTTTTAATCAGGCGGATCGCCAGTCTGAATAAAAGTATTTTTGGACTATCCAACTTGTTTTAACCACTCCTCACCACATCTACACTCCACAAGGCCCCTCATATCTCTCTTCTTCGTCTAAGCCACTAGAGGAACTGCATACCCTTTTTTCTTACGATCAGTTTATTAGTCACTTCAACAGGTGGAAGCAGATTTCCCTCTCTCCTGACTTAAGTTCTTCTTCTGCCCCGTTACACTGATGTGGGACCAGTCGCTGTTGAGCGAAAGTGTACAGCACAGACATCGACAACTTGAAATGTGGAAAAAGGCCACTTTATTGAAGCAAGTGCACATTATAAACTTAAGCATTTCTAGGCAATTTGCCTTACAAAACTACCAACCTCACTATACATCAAAAGTCACATATCATTTTCATACCCCCACCTCTAATTTCCCCCCACTTTTCCCAAAACTTGTCACTATATCTGTACTCTACAACCTGATCCAATCTTACTTGTCCTACTGTAAACTACCATCTGCAAGTACAAACTTACTGCCATACTCCCCTACAAACTGCTTCAACATGTTTCGACAAATACCTCCCTGGTAAAACGGACACAAACCATGTTTGGACCGGTTTTTGCTCATGAACTGAGCACAGATTATGACTGCTCATGCTTTGCCTAGGTTGTAGCCACCAGCGCTTAGCAAAATGTAAAAAAAAGGGCTACTGTTGGACAAAAATAGGTACATTCACCTTTTGCACATAATACTCCCAACCTTTGTTCTTCCTATAGGTGTAAACTATCTTTAAAAACAGACCCATATCAGGCACAAATGTTACTTGTGCTCAGGCTTTTTCCTCAATGTTTCCACTTCGTTCTAAATGAGCTTCTTTCACTGAAACCTCTTATGATCAACACACTTTGCTTTAATCTTTTTAAGTAAAATAAATTACTGTCTTATATAACATATAACTATTTTTAACTAGATTTACTTTAATGAAAAGTGCAAAGTAAATGGCATTATTATAATTGCACTAGAATGGTTAATTTTCTAATTTTGTTACAGCAAGGATCTTACCAATCAAGTTACTGTTGCTTTTTGTTTGACACCTGCGTAACATTATTTACAAAATGCCTTATAAAGCTTTGCTTTTAAACAAATACTGCACCACTGTTTTTCTATTTTCATTTACTTTCAGGACAACATTGTTTCCATGTATTACTCCTAGAATCCAGTTGTGCTTCAAGTCCATCTGATCTGTTCACAGTTGTTTCTGTCTGGAACGACCTTGGGCTTGCAGAAATGTCTAACTGAATTCAGCCTTCTTATTCAAGATCGTATTGTGTGTTTAGTAAAGGTGCTTAAAGCTGGATCTCCTCCTAAGTCGTGTCCTGCTTGTATTTCATGACTGCTAGTATACTTTTGTGGCACCTGTGATTTGCAACTTGGCAGATTCTTCTTTTGTGTCGGGTCTGATCCTCCTTGACTAAAAAAAAAAAAAGCCTTCCTGGAGAAGCCTTCCTTTTCTGGGGCCACTTTAAGCAACTATAGACCTGTATCTTTACTACTTTCTAACGCCAAGAAAGCGGAGAGAGAAGTCAATCAATCAATCAAGCAGGGTTTCTAAAGCGCGCAACTCACCCGTGAGGGTCTCAAGGCGCTGGGGGTGGGGAGGGTGCTACTCCGGTTCAGTCAAAGAGCTAGGTCTTGAGACTCTTTCTGAAGGTGTTCAGGGTGGGGGAGCATCTGATGTTGACAGAGAGCTCGTTCCAGGTATGTGCTGCAACGTAGGAGAAGGCTCTTCCGCCTGGTCTGGTTTTGCATATGCGGGGGGTTTCTGCTAGGGCGAGGTCGGATCAGTGAAGTTTCCTCTTGGGTACGTAGAAGGAGACTCTTTGATTGAGGGATTTGGGTCCGATTTGGTGGAGGGAGTTGTAGGTGTGGGTGAGTAGCTTGAAGGTTACTCTCTTCTGGATGGGGAGCCAGTCGATGTCTCATAGGAGCTGGGTCATGTGCTTGTGTTGTGGGGTTCCTAGGACGAGTCTGTCCGCGTTGTTCTGGATGGTTTGGAGCTTGTGTAACAGGGTTTTGTTGATTCCGGCATAGAGGGCGTTGCCGTAGTCCAGTCTGCTTGTTACGAGAGCGTGGGTGATGGTCTTTCTGCATCCGTGAGGAATTCACTTGAAGGTCTTTTGGTGGATGCGGAGGGAGTTGAAGCAGGTCAAGGCAACGGCATTGATATGCAGGGTCATGGTGAAGGAGGAGTCCAGGATGATGCAGAGGTTTTGAGTGTGGTCCGTTGGTGTAGGAGGGTTTCCGAGAGCAGGGGGCCACCAGGATCTCTCCCACGTTGTGGGGGAGGGTCCTAGGACGAGGATCTTGGTCTTCTCCTAGTTCAGCTTCAGGCAGCTGTCACTCATGCAGGTTGCGATGTCTTTCATTCCTTCTTGGAAGCTGCGACTGGTGTCTTCGGGGCTCTTCGTGAGGGAGAGGATGAGCTGGGTGTCATCAGCATAGGATACTATGCTGAGCCCATGCTCTTTGTCGATAGCGGCGAGGGGGGCCATGTAGATGTTGAAAAGAGTAGGGCTGAGCGAGGATCCTTGGGGTGCTCCATGGTAAATCTTTGTTGGCTTGGAGAGGAAGGGGGTGAGGCTGACCCTTTGGGTTCTGCCGGAGAGAAAGGAGCGGATCCAGTCGAGGGCAGTTCCTCGTATTCCGGCATCATGGAGCTTGGCTACGAGGGTGCGGTGTCAATGCCAAATCTCTTATTTCACCACAAAGAATATATTGCTAGACTTGTTTCAAGCAGGATTCAGCCTTTTTTAGGTTGAGCATTTGAGACCTCTTGTAAATACTTTAGTATATACTTATATGTGTATATACTTTGTGGGCTCTGGAGATCAGCCCTAAGTCTTGTTGTAGAGGTGGTTATTACATGCTGGATTGGCTGTAAGTAGCCTAGTAGTCATAACACCTTTAGGTGGGATGTTTGCCATATATCCCAGATATTAAGCTGCATTGTTTACAGCTCCCCATTTGAGGGTTGTTTCTTTCTTTGAGTTGGATCACTCTAGACCAGTTCTTGTAGTTTACAGAGTTCTGTTGTAAACAGGGCTGCAAAACGTACTCTTATCTTGCCACATTTGCTGTGCATCAAAAGACCAAGGTTTTGTCTGCAGCTGCCTCTTACTTCCTCCTGCTTTTTAAAGCCAGAGAGTGATGGTCCCTGCCTTCCTAAGGCTGCTGCTGCCTCCGTCAAAAAGCTCAACAAGCATCTGCAGTCTTTTTAAACTCCTGCTACTCAGTTTCTTTGTTCAACAGCTACATGTTAAGAGCATGTAGATATAGATCTTAATATATAGATTTTGAAGGTTGGCCAAACTTATTTTTATAATTCCACCCAACTCCCCAACCACTGCATAGGATGATAGATTTCTTCATAGGTTTTTGACTAAATTTATAGTTGTAACAACTCTGGAAAATCCTCCATCTCCCACAAAACAATCACAAGATTAAATTGACACAGTCCCCACAGATTGTTCGACTGGATAACTGTATCATGGTAAACACAGGGCTACCAACATAGCTGATGGAGGAAACGCAATGTTTCAAAATTAGATAACAAAACCTTCTCTAAACCCTCAGAAACATAACCACATGAAACAAGCAGCCATTGCCCTTCAATGGCTCATATCTGAGACAAAGAACATAGTTAAAATTCTTTATGCCACCCACAAGATCTAAGGGAACAAGACCTGGGTACCTGCAAAAGTTGTCTCTTCATCTTATTTCAGCCAGAGACAACACTCATCCAGCTCACCCTGATTACCAAAGTATCTGCAAAATGGAATATGTGGGTATGACCAGCAGACCAGTGAAAATTCGGATGGGCGAACATAAGAGTAATATTCGCTGCAAAAAAAGTACGACCAAGATGGCAACACATTTCTTGACTGAGAACCATGGGGTCAATTACCTCAGATGGACGGTCATAGAACAATTACAGACCGAGCATGGACTCTTCGAAAAAGAACAACGTTGGGTGTTCCGTCTGGGCACACATGTAAAAGGTCTGAATGATGACATACCATGGTCACAGCTGTCATAGTGACTTGCCTCTCTCCTTTCTTTATCATGTATGACCTACCAAATCAGATATGGCACCCCCATTTTGGTACTACCTTCAAAAATCCTGTCATCTTACAAACTACGTACCTGCTCCCTGCTGACGAGAGGCAATTACCTCGAAACACGTGTCCAGGGATGGCATTTTAAACTTTTTACTCGTGGCTTAGGTGTACCCGCCGCTGTCACTACATCCTCCAGAATCCTATGGGGCTATTTGCTAGTATGACGAGCGGTGTGCGACCCACTTCGCATTTTGTATTTAAAGCTCCCTGAGCTATGGGTTGACGAGCCCGGATCCCGCACCCGCGCGCCGTGAGAGGTACTAGACCTGATAATTTTTGGCAGTCTACAGCACCCCGCATACGTACCTGCTCCCTGCTGACGAGAGGCAATTACCTCGAAACACGTGTCCAGGGATGGCATTTTAAACTTTTTACTCGTGGCTTAAGTGTACCCGCCGCTGTCACTACATCCTCCAGAATCCTATGGGGCTATTTGCTAGTATGACGAGCGGTGTGCGACCCACTTCGCATTTTGTATTTAAAGCTCCCTGAGCTATGGGTTGACGAGCCCGGATCCCGCACCCGCGCGCCGTGAGAGGTACTAGACCTGATAATTTTTGGCAGTCTACAGCACCCCGCATACGTACCTGCTCCCTGCTGACGAGAGGCAATTACCTCGAAACACGTGTCCAGGGATGGCATTTTAAACTTTTTACTCGTGGATTAGGTGTACCCGCCGCTGTCACTACATCCTCCAGAATCCTATGGGGCTATTTGCTAGTATGACGAGCGGTGTGCGACCCACTTCGCATTTTGTATTTAAAGCTCCCTGAGCTATGGGTTGACGAGCCCGGATCCCGCACCCGCGCGCCGTGAGAGGTACTAGACCTGATAATTTTTGGCAGTCTACAGCACCCCGCATACGTACCTGCTCCCTGCTGACGAGAGGCAATTACCTCGAAACACGTGTCCAGGGATGGCATTTTAAACTTTTTACTCGTGGCTTAGGTGTACCCGCCGCTGTCACTACATCCTCCAGAATCCTATGGGGCTATTTGCTAGTATGACGAGCGGTGTGCGACCCACTTCGCATTTTGTATTTAAAGCTCCCTGAGCTATGGGTTGACGAGCCCGGATCCCGCACCCGCGCGCCGTGAGAGGTACTAGACCTGATAATTTTTGGCAGTCTACAGCACCCCGCATACGTACCTGCTCCCTGCTGACGAGAGGCAATTACCTCGAAACACGTGTCCAGGGATGGCATTTTAAACTTTTTACTCGTGGCTTAGGTGTACCCGCCGCTGTCACTACATCCTCCAGAATCCTATTGGGCTATTTGCTAGTATGACGAGCGGTGTGCGACCCACTTCGCATTTTGTATTTAAAGCTCCCTGAGCTATGGGTTGACGAGCCCGGATCCCGCACCCGCGCGCCGTGAGAGGTACTAGACCTGATAATTTTTGGCAGTCTACAGCACCCCGCATACGTACCTGCTCCCTGCTGACGAGAGGCAATTACCTCGAAACACGTGTCCAGGGATGGCATTTTAAACTTTTTACTCGTGGCTTAGGTGTACCCGCCGCTGTCACTACATCCTCCAGAATCCTATGGGGCTATTTGCTAGTATGACGAGCGGTGTGCGACCCACTTCGCATTTTGTATTTAAAGCTCCCTGAGCTATGGGTTGACGAGCCCGGATCCCGCACCCGCGCGCCGTGAGAGGTACTAGACCTGATAATTTTTGGCAGTCTACAGCACCCCGCATACGTACCTGCTCCCTGCTGACGAGAGGCAATTACCTCGAAACACGTGTCCAGGGATGGCATTTTAAACTTTTTACTCGTGGCTTAGGTGTACCCGCCGCTGTCACTACATCCTCCAGAATCCTATGGGGCTATTTGCTAGTATGACGAGCGGTGTGCGACCCACTTCGCATTTACTGTATTTTGGATGCCTGTACCTTTATTTAAAACAAACCACCTAAGCATCTGTTTTTATAGTTGTCAGAATAACTCTTTTCTGTCTTCGCATATGACACGATGGGCCGTTGAGTAGTACTAGCCACTTGTCAGTCCTCTAATATGACCCCTTCCATCGGGATAGTTCCACCTCCCTTCCATTATTGCCCTTATTCTCTCCCCGTTACAACACAGCTACCACACCTCTCGACACGCGAGAGACGCTTCTCGTTCTTGCTATTTTAGCCCGCATTTTTTTGATCCGCTAACAAGCATTGCGGTTACTCTATCCTTTGTGAAGGCGGTATGCTTGAGAGACCTCTAGTCTTCAAATACCTTAATTCTAGATTTCTTGTATTAACGAGTGGGCGTGTGTACACAAGAAACGCCACTCCGTAGACGCGTATTGGGTCCTCACTTCCGGTTGACAATGATCTTTGTACTCGATCTGGTCTAGTCTTCCGGCACCTTTTGAACCGGAAGTCTTTGCAACACACCAGGTTGCAACTAGTTTCCCCGCAAATTGGTGAGAGCAGGCTGTATTTAAACTGGGCACTATAGGGGTTTCTCCACATTTCGACCGAACACCGGGATGGATGCACATGTAGCGATTGGCTGCTGAAGGATACGTGAGTACGGCTTAGCCGCTAGAGGATACCGGTTACGGCGTTTCTCTAGGAGTAGTCAGTAGATAACAGCCATTTCTTCTTTCCATTGTCTTTTTCAGCATTGAGGCTCCTAAAAATAAAAAAAAATTCCCACCCGCCCTAAGATCCATGAGGCAATACCTCACGTACACTTAAGTATGTATTTAATACATCACTGGGTCTATCTCTGATTATGAGTACAGTCCACGTATTTTTTAGAGTGTGTGTTTTCTGTTATTTGTTCGTAGTGTCGTGTATGTCTCTATTTTCCTTACAGGTCACTGCACTTTCTTCTGCAACAATTAAGAGTTATGGCTAAAACGATCACGTTTTTTGTCACTTTCGTGGCACACTTCTTTTTGTTTGCAGGAATAATGCTTGTAATCCCTGGGAATCTGAACGAGTACTTTTCCTTATTTTTTCTTACAGAATTGATACGCATACCATTAGGTACTGTATATTCTCGCATGTTTTCACTTATATTGATAACATTATCATAAGTCCCAATATACGCACATAGGAGGGATCTTAACCCTGTCCTGAAGAAGATGCCTAGCATCGAAACATGTTGACCACATACTAGGAGAACACCACACATTGAGTAGGAAGTCTCCGCACCACCTTTTTACTAGTACCAGCCCCCTCTGACTTTTTAAAGGTATTTTGTCCTAGGGGCCAGGTCCTTTTTAAACTCACATTCACACCTATCCCAGACCCTCCCATTGCACTACACATAGCACTTTATTATCAGTGCTCCCACGTATTCGTAGGTCGTAGCACGCCCCGTCCCGCAGCGGGGCAGGAAGACCCCTATGATGAAGCATGACACCATTGGTCATTCTTGGTGTGTGAGGGGTATTTAAACACCTTTGTGTATGTCCAACCATTGTGGGACACCTACACCCATTTATCCCTATTTCTTTAAAACCCAGGTTTTGAATTTTCTCTTTTTTTCCCTAAAGAGATGGATCTTTATGTTTAATAATTAATTTGTAGTGGAGGACGCATCCATCTCTGGAGCCCATGAAGGGCCATCCCTCTACACTCCCTAATCTTGTTATTATTAGCTAAATCTCTTATTTCACCACAAAGAATTTATTGCTAGACTTGTTTCAAGCAGGATTCTGCCTTTTTTAGGTTGAGCATTTGAGACCTCTTGTAAATACTTTAGTATATACTTATATGTGTATATACTTTGTGGGCTCTGGAGATCAGCCCTAGGTCTTGTTGTAGAGGTGGTTATTACGTGCTGGATTGGCTGTAAGTAACCTAGTAGTCATAACACCTTTAGGTGGGATGTTTGCCATATATCCCAGATATTAAGCTGCATTGTTTACAGCTCCCCATTTGAGGGTTGTTTCTTTCTTTGAGTTGGATCACTCTAGACCAGTTCTTGTAGTTTACAGAGTTCTGTTGTAAACAGGGCTGCAAAACGTACTCTTATCTTGCCACATTTGCTGTGCATCAAAAGACCAAGGTTTTGGCTGCAGCTGCCTCTTACTTCCTCCTGCTTTTTAAAGCCAGAGCGTGATGGTCCCTGCCTTCCTAAGGCTGCTGCTGCCTCCGTCTCAAAGCTCAACAAGTATCTGCAGTCTTTTTAAACTCCTTCTACTCAGTTTCTTTGTTCAACAGCTACATGTTAAGAGCATGTAGATATAGATCTTAATATATAGATTTTGAAGGTTGGCCAAACTTATTTTTATAATTCCACCCAACTCCCCAACCACTGCATTGGATAATAGATTTCTTCATAGGTTTTTGACTAAATTTATAGTTGTAAAAACTCTGGAAAATCTTCCATCTCCCACAAAACAATCACAAGATTAAATTGACACAGTCCCCACAGATTGTTCGACTGGATAACTGTATCATGGTAAACACAGGGCTACCAACATAGCTGATGGAGGAAACGCAAATGTTTCAAAATTAGATAACAAAACCTTCTCTAAACCCTCAGAAACATAACCACATGAAACAAGCAGCCATTGCCCTTCAATGGCTCATATCTGAGACAAAGAACATAGTTAAAATTCTTTATGCCACCCACAAGATCTAAGGGAACAAGACCTGGGTACCTGCAAAAGTTGTCTCTTCATCTTATTTCAGCCAGAGACAACACTCATCCAGCTCACCCTGATTACCAAAGTATCTACACATATATTAAGAATCTGCAATTCAATAGATCTTGTGTTTGCGAGAGTTTGAGCTATTGGCATTGTAAATGACAATGTCTCTTATTTATGTGGTTTGAAAACCTGCAAGCGGTGTGTAAACATGCACTTTGTACTTATAGTCTTTGCTTACAGAAGCAAGGCTAGCAGTAACTGCATCTCTTTTCCTGTCAGCCTTGCTTCTCATAAGCAAGGACTATAAGTACAAAGTGTGTGTTTACGCACCGCTTGCAGGTTTTTAAAACACATAAATAAAAGACATTGTCATTTACAATACCAATATCAGTCAGTCAGTCAAAAGCTTTTATTTCGGTATAATATCATAAAAAGACATAAATACCTATTTACAATAAAAATGATTAAAAATGTACATTAACATATAATATAGTCCATCAAAGATAAAAACCTGTTTTACAAATTAAATTGTATTAAAACACAATTGAAAGCATTATTAGGAAGGACGAGGTAGAACAAGATCCAATCCCTAAACAATCTCATATCTAGACATGCTTTTGCTACAGCACTAAAAACATCTTTAGGAACAGATTATAACCTCTCATTTTGTAATTTTTTACACCTTGAAAACCACATGGAAAGGAGGAATCTAGCCGTCGTAAACACTATGATAGGGATAGTGTCATATTTAAGAATTCTGAACACCTCCTGGTAGTCCCTAAGGCCCCTGGACTTACAGAGTTGAATAATCCATTTTGCTCTTGCCTTGGTGTTGAGAGGGCAAAAGAGCACAACATGCAACTCTGACTCACAGGTATCAATACATTCTGGACAAGAACTCATGGGACAAGGCACACTAGACCACCTATGGGTAAGAGCCCTCAGTGGTAAAGAGCCGTGTCTGAACTGAATCTATAATTTCTTGGCCAGTGGGGGATGGATAACATCCAAGAAAATTTCAAAGTGGGGACTAGTCTTAATGTCCAAAATGGTGTTGGTGAGCCTACCCAAGGAAGAATTTAATAAAATTTCCTTTCGATACTGCTGAAGAGCCACAATCAATGATTTCTTAGTCAGCAAACGGCAAGACTCTTCAGGTGCCAACCACAAGTCCCCCTTACCTAAGACATAACAGAGGTATTTTCCCCAAATTCCCTCTTGACATGAGATCACCAAGATCCTGCCTATAGCTCGCAAGCTCAGGTGTTGACCAGAGTCGTCTCCAATACAGGAGTGGGCGGTTCAGGGCGATCTCTTCAATAGGAACTAAACCTAAATCCCATCACAGGGGGATTAAGGGGGTACTCATAGGTAATTTCAGAAGTCGCCTGATAAAGGAGTTCTCGGTTGAGGTTAGAGGGGCAATACTACAGTGGCCCCAAAGCTCTGCGCCATAAAGCGCACCCCCTCTAGCTTGGGATTTATAGATTTCCATAGGGGGCCCATGGGTTTAGAAGAGGTATTATTAAAAACCTTCAAAATACCCCCCACAGATTGTGTTAACTTCAAATTGGCCTTCGCCATATGAGACCCCCATTTCCTTTTATCATTAAGGGTTACCCCAAGATAATCAAATGTGGATACACGATCCAGCTCTATACCTTCCATCTGGGGATGAGGACAATTGGCTGAGCTAGAGCTGAAGACCATAAATTTGTTTTTAGATAAATTCAATTCCAGATCCCTTATTTTACAAAAGGAGCAAAATGCCTCTAGTGAACGCTGGATGCCCATAAATGATTTTGACAATAAAAGCGTGTCATCCGCGAACATTAGGGCAGGTATGTTACGCCCTGCTAACCTTGGGGAATCCAGATTAGTAGCACACAATAAATGCTCAATCAGCCCATTAATAAAAAGGGAGAATAGTGTTGGAGCCAGAACGCATCCCTGTCTCACACCCTTTTCGACCGGAAATGGACCCGAAATTTCCCCACATCTCCCATATCTCACCCTTGCATAGGTTCCTTCATGCATTCGTTTAAATAAGTGGCACAGATAAGGGGGAGCGCCCATCTCCAATAGTAAAGCTCATAGCTTCTCCCTTTGGACCATGTCAAACGGGGACCGAACGTCCACGAAGATCAGATACAGATTGCCAGCACCCATGGAAACCGTCTTCCAATAGACCAACTGTAGCCTGAACAGTTGATCAATTGTGGAGACTTTTGCTCGAAAGCCCGCTTGAAGAGAGGTTAAGATTTGATGTTCCTCCATCCAAGTCTGTAATCTTGTTAAAAGCATGCGGGCAAACAGTTTCTGTAAAACATCGATCAGGCTTATGGGGCGATAATTGGCCGGGTCCAAAGGGGAGGATTTTTTGTGGATAGGTATAATTTCAGCTCCTAGCCAGGTGTGGGGAATCTCAAGGCCCTGCAGGATAGCATTAAAATGAACCTGAATGTAAGGAGCCCAGATTTTTTTTCTCGCTTTGATATAAATCACCTGGGATCCTATCGAGGCTTGGGGCTTTCCCCACAGATAGGGTACTAAGAGCCAACTCGATTTCCGAGAGGGTGCAGGATCGACTCTCCAGATCCACATGTTCCGGATAAGCCAAAACAATGTCATTTGTCTGGGTTACTAGGTCTAATCCACTATCAGTATTACTAAGCGAATAGAGGGGCTTGAAATACTCAAGCCAAACCTCCTCGCTAAGATTAGGAATGATAGCAGAAGGGCTTTCTGCCGAACCAGCTCGAAAAAGATTCCAAAATACCCTAAAATCACGAACTTCTAATGCTAGCTTCATGCTTAACCACCTTGAATCCTCCCACTCGGATTTTGCCTCTTATATCAGGTTTTTGTAGTACACCCTCGCAGCTCTAATGCTTGACTGGGTACCCTCTTTTACTTCCCTAATCAAAGCAGTCTTGGCCAACCTACAACTTTTGGAAACAGGTTCTGCGCACACATTTAGAAATAAACACAATGTAGTGAGACCGAAGGGTAAGGTCGAAAGTACGAAGGAGGTCTACACCAGAAATGTCTTTGTAGATTTAATAGTGCGTATCTTCAAATGAAAAGGGAACATGAGAACAACCAGCCGACACGTGTTTCGTCAACGGGAAACAACCCGTGACTCTTCAGGGCTGAAAGAAATAAAGCTGGCAAAAGTAACCAGGTCGTAGGCTCAATAGGTGGAGAAGGGTGAGGATATCACCGTAACGACCGCGGTATGCAGGAAAGTGGGAAACTTCGGAACTGGCGCGTAGGCGCAGTAAGAACACCAAGAAGTCTCTGCTAAAAATTACGGCAGAGACAGAAATGGCGGGTAAAATCCGTTGGGATGCGTGGATGACGGGTAAGTCACTCCACAGTGAGATCATAGGGTCCGGGCAACGAGCTGGAATCGTCTCGCGCTAGACGATTCCAGCTCGTTGCCCGGACCCTATCTGAAACCCTGAGTATAAAACACCAAACCACCAGCTGGTGTCACACTCCATATCCATTATCATGGATAATCACAGCCTAAGCTTTTCTGATGACATGGTGTCAGAAATCCTACGGGCTCCCTCACTACTGCAAACTGACAGCGGCATTCCATCCTGTAGCACCACTGAGGATTGGAATGCGATAACCAATCAAAAGAAACTACAGACGAAGATCGCACTCCACGGCGCTATGATGACTGAATATTTAAGGGCTAACATCGCCCCAAAGGGACTCCTAGTTACCAATGCCCCAAGAATTTTCCTAGAGGATATAGGGTTCAGAAAGTAATGGTCCCTAGTGGCCTGGAAGTGCACCAGGGACTGGCTCATACTCATTATAAACACTGCAAAACGTTTGGCTGACAAATTACTCATTGAAATAACTATCGCGGAGAATAATTTGAAAGCCTCAATCAACATCACGGCTTTCAAAAGTAGACTAGCAGAAATTAACGCCGAGATGGATGACCACAAGAACCACCTGATGCGCCAAAAAATCTCAAAATTGCAAAAGGATATAAAAAAGTTTGATAAGGAGAGAGTGTATCCTTATATCAAGATTACCAAGCACCCGGCGGTGATGAGTCATCAGATGGGAGCTCAGTTGATAGCAGACCACGCTACAACTCGAACAGCAGTACATCAAGTAACGAAAGCCGTTCCAACCCCAAAAAGAACTGGGGTCCACCACCACCACCGATGTATGGCTACCCAATGAATCCCTTCTATGGCCAACAACCACCGTGGAATCCAATGTATCACATGCCTCCACCTATGTATCACTTTAACCAGAACCAACAGCCTTTTTTTGGAAGAGGCCGGGGCAGGGGAAGAGGCAGAAGACGAGACGGTCAATCCAAACAGGTCCAATGGCAGGACCAACCGGCCCCACAACAGCAGGAACACATGGAACTGAGGAGCAAGAAGAACAACAAGACCTAGTGGTGAATCTCTCCACCAGAATACTGACTCCAATTGAAACAAGAGCACTCAACAGGGGCTTAGGGTTTGTACCTACCCCACAGGTGGACCACTTTCTCCTACATAAAGAACTTCATAACTTCTTTAGGAAGATACGTCTACGAGCTTTTTTCCAGGACAAGACTACTCAGGAATCAGCCGATACAGGCCTACGACCCCCTTCTACATTCACACCTCACGATGGAATCACTCCACATGAGGTATTAACTTTTGAACAATCTGTGATTAAGGAAGTGAATAAGATCACTAACAGATCGCACTATAATAACCTCCCGATAGCCGAAAGGGTAGCTATCAAAAACCTCAATGAGGACAGTACGATTACCATAAAACCCGCAGATAAGGGGGGAGCCATCCTCCTGATGGACACGATTGATTATGACAATGAATGTCTCCGCCAACCCTCACAAGAAAAATACTACAAACAGATAAAAGGGGACCCAACAGGAAGATTGACGATAAGGATAAAATCCATTGTAGAGTCGGCAGAAGCACAAGGCTGGATCTCTAAGAATGAAGCCGAGTTCTTGGTGAATCCACAACCACGCACCCCGGCGTTCTACACACTACCCAAGATCCATAAGGGGACTATCCCTCCTCCAGGACGCCCCATAGTGTCGGGCATTGGTTCATTATTGGAACCCCTCAGCAAATTTTGCGATCATTTTCTCCATCCCTTGGTTAAGAAAATACCCCTACAGGACACTAGGGATGTTCTCAACCTTATCTCCGAAACCACAACCAATGACCAAATCGATCTCCTAATGACATTGGACGTGGAGGCTCTCTATACAAACATTCCTCAGACAGAGACACTGAGAGTAATAGAAGAACTCCTTCTGAAAGAAGACTGGCTATCAAACACCCCTGTATCCTTCATCATGGAGTGTGCTACGATTGCCATGTGTGAGAACTACTTCCAATTTAAAAGTCATTTTTTCCATCAAACCCAAGGAACTTCTATGGGTAGTACCTTTGCGCCGAGCCTGGCATGCCTCGATGTAGCGGAATTTGAACGTCTCTACCTGACTGATAACATTTTTAACAACAACATTGTACTGTGGAGACATTACATAGATGACATCCTCATCCTGTGGATTCTTCTCTTGGGTTAACACCTTGGACCCATATCTGAAATTCACCCGGTCCATCTCTTCCACTGAGATCCATTTCCTTGACCTTACAATAACCCTTCATGAAGGCCGTCTGTCAACTCATACCTTCACAAAACCAACTGACCGTAACAGTCTACTCCTCTACGAGAGCCACCACCCAAAAGCCTTGAGGGATAACTTGCCCATCGGACAATTTCTGCGTCTTCGTAGAAACTGCGAAAAGACTACCGACTATAAAAAAGAAGCAGCTACCCTGAGCAACAACCTCAGAGCACGGAACTATCCTATTTCCATTATACAAAGGTCCATCAAAAGAGCACTCAATAATAACCGAGAATCCCTTCTAGAACCTAAAATAAAGGAAACGGAAGGCATCCTGACGTGTGTCACAAACTTCACATCAGAATCTAATGCCATACAGAAAATTATCAAAAAGAACTGGAAGACCCTGACCACGGGAAATTTATCTATACCTATACCCAGGTTTGCCAACAAGCGTACTAGCAACTTACGTGACATCTTGGTACACACTCGCCCTAAGGCAATGAAAACAACCAAACAAGGGACGCTGTGGGACACTAATCCAGTAAGGGGTCATTACCCCTGTGGGCAATGTGGGGTGTGTGAATTTACAAAGGCTACTAAGGAACTCGCCCTGGAGACAGGAAAAGTATGGACACAAAGAAGTCACACGAACTGTAACTCTAACAACTGTGTGTATCTCATCACATGCCCATGCAAATTGAGATAGATAGGCATGACTACACGACCGGTAAAAACAAGGATTATGGAACACTGCAGCAACATCCGTTGTGGAAGGTCAACTACAAAAATGAGCACACACTACCTCATGCACCCACACGGAGCCAACGAATTACACTGGACTGTGATTGAAAGCAACAACTCATGGTCCGCAAAAAAACTATTCGAAACGGAACAGAGATGGATTTTTTGTTTGTCTACTCAAGAAAAGGGTCTCAACGACGCGGTCCCCTAGACTGCACTAACTTAATACAGAGTACTCACGCATACATACAATACATAGTCTGACCCTACTGCCACCTTATTTTCAGACACCTATGATGCACTCGTGGTTATGAGCCTTAAAACCTGTCCTGGGAGATCTTATTAACTCCTTGTCCTCCACTTAGCCCTACCTGTTTCACATTTTACTTGTGATACTTTTAGATCACTTGGGTTCTTACTTGAGTTATGCAATATTCCATTGTCACGTAATCCCCCCGTGCCAATTAACTTGTCTTGTGGAGCTTTTACAGAGACGTAGCGTTTCAGCAGAACGTTACCACTTTTCCATTTTTATTTATAATTTCTCTGTACCTCTATTAGTGTGACAAATAACCTCCACCCCCCTGCACTGCTTCGGGTGGGTCGTCCACCCTCGACATCCACTTTGCCGATCCCCTCTATCACCCATTATGTTAGAGTCAGGCACTTCCTGGTTTGGACAATATGGCTGCCCACCCTGGAACTATCGCGCGACTACGTCCCTGCTTCCTGATTCAAATACAGGACCCCGGGAGCGGAGACGCCAACATCCAGGTGAGGAGCTGAGCATTTGTCGAGTGAGGCAAAACCCACGCAGTTTGTTGGTAAGTGTATACAGCATGCGCATTTGCACTACCCTACTATGTGTCCGCATCTTGGACCCCTATGAATATATCTGACACTTACGATGTAGTTTTGCTCACCCCCGTTCGAACTCTCAACCGGGTCTGGGCCCCTTGCCTCGGATACGGCTATCCCGTCCCGTACTCCGGTTAGGATCCCACATTGCAGCCCAGTCCTAACTATGTAATCTTTTGGGAGCCACCACTTGATGGTCGCGTGGTACTTTTACCTCGCATTTGATTTCTCACACTCACTCTGGATACGCAGGCACCGTCCCTTTTACGTAGTCTCTCCCGTGTGTCCAGTCTGCACTACACCTCCGCCCTGGGTTCGTAGACTCGTGACAGCTTTCGGGTGTTACCTCATTAAAAATAAAGTCCGACCACACGCGGGCACTCTCCCTATTGTGGTTAATAGCGGGGAAAGTCACCCGATTACTATCATTACGAATAATCCCTTTCTAGCACCGTGTACTCATGGCTGATATCGGATGTCACCTCATTATAATACAATCTCCGACCACACGTGGGCACACCCACGACTTTGATTAACTGTGGACAGCGTCACCCTAGTATTATCATTACGAGTGTCTCCACTCTGGCAATCGTCGCCACCCGCGCTTTTGTCTTCACATGCATGATGATGTAGTCCTTGCCACATTCACTGGTTCTTACGTGTGGTATCGTACTCCTTCAAGAATATGCCATCTTCCTGGTACTACCACCTCTTGTACTGTTACCTTTACTGCTTCATTTTAGTGGGACCGTTCAAAAGGTTCGGTGGCTACTCCTTCACCTATGAAGCCTCTTACCCCTCCACTTTGAGGTAAGCATTCATGAATCACCAAAACTTGGTGATATGTACAGCCGTATGGACTTATCCTGCTTTAGATATATATATTTATATATATACACTGTATCTCAATGAGGTTTTTTGGTCTGGTCTTATATTAGTTCATGTTTTTAACCTTTCTCTAATTTGTCCAATGTAATAAGGGACCTTTTTGGCCCTTTTTGAGGGGTTGATATGATTCCATTGCTCTACTATTGGATATTAACCCCCTGATTGAGCTGTTAATGGCACGTGTGCTTTTTGTCCTCCTGTTTCTGTCTCCATCTATTTAGGTGGAGGCGATATGTAAAGACCCTGAATCAGGGACACTTTTCTAATTGTGATAGATCCTCTTGCCCGGTTATCAGATCCGAGGTTTATTTACTAACGAATCTATCCACGGTCCTGAAGAAGTGTCGCTCGATCTAGAGCATAGCAGACACGAAACATGTTGACCTCTGTCAACTAAAGGCTACCCAGATACCTAGAATCGCCATAGTAGCCTCCCTGGTTTTATTTAGTCCCAGCCCAACACAAAACCATTTAAAACTATTTAGGGGCCAGGGCCTCTTTTAGTCTTATTAGTCCCCACACTAATCAGTAATCACTGACTTCCATATTCCCACTCACATTCATCACAATACGGCGTTCTCAGATCAGAAGATCTCCGCCAAAGATGCCACCAGGCCCGTCGGACATTGCAGCGCCGGTCCGACGAGGAGCGCCCGATGATGAAGCATGACACCCTACCAGGTGTGTGAGGGCAACAAGATCTGAAATTTAGATTTCCCTCCCGTGACCAAATAACAGCAAGCTGGTAGTAAATGTAACTACCCTAGCCTTGAGGAGGAACTGTTCTTTTCTGGTTGTCTATGTACTTATTGGGAGCAGTAGAACAGGACCTCGTAAAATAACTAGCTCTCTTGTCCCCCTCTTGATTATACATAGACCCCAAACCAGCCACGTTCCAAGACCCTACTAAGGGTCTGCGTGTAACTACTTGAGAGGGACAGTCCACTAAAGGATCACAGGCAGCAGAACAGGGGGATGCTATTGGGTCTGAAAGACCAGACTCTATTAACCCTTGTGCGAAGCTATTACTTTGGGGGGATAAGGGGATAGAAGTTACTCCTATCCCAGTTCCATGTGCCGAATTAAGTAGGCCCACCACCGTACTACAGCCACCCTTTACCTGGCCCCCTTTCGCATACATGGGCGTTCCTTCGGTGTGCCTCAGAAATGATGGTCAATCCACAAAGCTAAGTGCATCAAATGAGTTGGCAACCGGGATATTATAATGAGATTGCTGGGTGACTTGATGAGAATAGGGTAGTTCCATGGGCCTTGGAGCACGAGGATGCATATAAAAATACCCCAAGTGACAGGTGTCAGTAGGGCCTATTTTGGTCTTCCCTCTAAGATCCAGTATATGGCCAACTACTCTCGGGTTGATTAGGACACAGTCCCCACCAATATCTTTAGGTCTGGTCCCCAACCAGCAAACTCTACGTACAAAGAAAATCTCCCCCCGACCTACTCCAATCAGTGGTCTATATTTAGTTAACCAGTGAATAACTTTATTTTTTAGTTCAGGGTATGATTCCCCCCTATCACTCGATAATGGAGGTACTCCCGTGAGCACCGCCACATTGGATGAAGCCTCGGGGGGAAGCTGCGGATAGGGAGGAGATTTAGCCAAACCCTTTGTGCCAGTATTCACAGCCGGGTTGGGTTGCGGCCTACCCACCCCCAGGCTCCGTGTTTCACAAGCCTTTATACTGGGAGGTTGTCCACAGGAGGCTGGACCAATAGCAACTCGAGACGTGTTGGAAGAGATAGAAGAACCAACAACAATAGGGGGTAGCGCTGGCATCACCAAGGGCAGCTGGACTGAATCAGGTAATGTGGATTGTGGGGAGATAGAGGGTACCTGTGGGGTAGCTTTGCTAATCATGGTTGATATTCCTAAACCCCCCAGGCTACCAGGATCTCGCAAAGCAGAATTTGACTGGTTTTTCCCAACACCTTTAGTGTTAATCAAGGTTACTAATCTGTCGATCTTTGTCGACAGGGATTTCAAAAGAGCGTTTAAGGTCTGGTCTATGTGAGTCTGTAGATCTATTAATAAGTCGGTAACCAACACCGGCGGACTTGAAATAGATGGGTGGGGACCAGTATCCGGGTGATCAGGAATGGATAAGGAAGGCGCTGGATTTTTAACCATTTTTTTAGCTAGCTTCTTTTTCTTTGGTTTCACTCGCTTTTTATGTGCCACTGGAGATACCAAGGAAGATGTAAGCGGAACAGCTTTCACTTGCACATTCTCAACGAGTGAAGTCTGGACACATGGTAGGTGTGTAAAAGAGGGCAACATAAATGACAAGGCTTCCGCACCAACCTGATTAAGTGAATCTACCGAACCATCATCCAAAGAAAATGCAGGAGGAATAGCGGGAGTAATTGACAACCGCCTTTCGGTATTTTCAATTGCTGTGGCTACCACCCCAATGGTTTTCTGAAGCCTTTTATCAATAGCTGTGAGGCTCGGGAGCGGCGGGTTCCAATTAGCAAGTTGCCTGGTCATTGGTCGAGCAGTAGAGGGCTTACAGTGTTTCCCCATGATTAGATCACCAGGCACTTGGGCACAAGCTCTACCTTGTGGGTATCAACTAATTAGCTATCAACACAAGTAAATGAAGTAGCAACACTATATTAACAGCTTTTGACTGCTTGCATAAAAGAAGATAAAACAAGTAAAATTGCTACACATGAAAGAGGTGCGAAGTCCAACTAACCCGCTAGCACCAGTAAGGGGGGATGGCCCAGCCCGGCCTCCTTCGGCCTTTGACGGGCAAGGACGGGCCCGCCCTTGGCCCGGGCTTCGCCCGCGCGCTGCCCGCGCGTGTCCCACGCTGCGGGGGCACCTGGTGGCCTTAAGAGTGTTCCGGCGCTACCAGGTGCCGTCACTGGCAAGCGCCGAGAGCTGGGGATGCTGGGGGTTGTAGTTCTCGTTGGCCGTTCCCCTCACGGCGGCAAAGTTCGTGGGCTGTATGGAAATACAGTGTGAGCCCCCTGCGATGGCCGTTCCCCTCACGGCAGGTAGGTAAATCAAATGTTCGACCAACAGGTCTCAAGAACGCGTCCCACACTGCGGGGGCACCTGGCGGCCTTAAGAGTGTTCCGGCGCTACCAGGCACCGTCACCGGCAAGCGCCAAGAGCTGGGGATGCTGGGGGTTATAGTTCTCGTTGGCCGTTCCCCTCACGGCGGCTAAGTTCGTGGGCTGTATGGAAATACAGTGTGAGCCCCCAGCGATGGCCGTTCCCCTCACGGCAGGTAGGTAAATCAAATGTTCGACCAACAGGTCTCAAGAACGCGTACCAATATCTCAAACTCTTGCAAATGCGAGACCTATTGCATTGCAAATTCTTGTTATATCTGTAGATACGTTGGTAATCAGGTTGAGCTGAATGAGTGTTGGCTGAAATAACATGAAGAGACAACTTTTGCAGGTACCCAGGTCTTGTTCCCTTAGATCTTGTGGGTGGCGTAAATAATTTTAACAATGTTCTTTGTCTCAGATATGAGCCATTGAAAGGCAATGGCTGCTGATTTCATGTGATTATGTTTCTGAGGGTTTAGAGAATGTTTTGTTATCTAATTTTGAACATTTGTGTTTCCTCCATCAGCTATGTTGGTAGCCCTGTGTTTACCATGATACAGTTATCCAGTCCAACAATCTATGGGGACCTTCAAAATCTATATATTAAGATCTATATCTACATGCTCTTAACATGTAGCTGTTGAACAAAGAAACTGAGTAGAAGGAGTTTAAAAAGACTCTAAGAGGTTGACAGCCTTGGCACCTCACCTATCAAAATATATAGAGAGATATACTTAATGGTGGTTATGAGTATGGCTAAAATGCTTTGGAGCTTCAAGTCAAAGTGTCCAGGGTAGACCATACGGTTTATCTTCTAAACTTTCATGCTTGTAATCAGCAGGAGGCATTCACACCCACAAAGCCATTAATTCATGTATGCCTTTATTTAATAATCAATGAATTTTGAGGATTAAATCATCAATAAACGAACAAGCTTTGGCAAAGCCAATATTTTTTTGCCTTTAAAAGTTGAATGCTAAATTTTTGTCTTTGCCATGACTTGTATGCATTGACATTAGCAAAATGAAAATGCATGTGCATGCATCTGAATGGATGACTGGTTATCTTGAAATGTGTTTTTTCAAAGAGAAAAGCATTCCAAGATGGCTGTTAGTGAGTTGCAATGCATCCACACACATGGGCAGCTGTCTCAGAATGGTCTTTCTATTAAAGAAGATACATTCAAAGATGGCTGCTGAAACATGTGCATACGTGTCCATGAGTCGTGATGCATCAGCACCTGTTTTGTATTTTTGGAAAAAAAAAATGTTTTCCTGTTCTAAGAAGGATGATGGACATTTTCGAATAATTATTTTAAAAAGGCAGGCAAGTGATGTCTTGCAAAGCTACAAATTTTGCACTGCACACACAAGTGTTTGGAGGTTTGCTGACCCTTCTAGTATAGGAGGTTGACACTTCCAGCAACAACAAAAAAACCTAGGAGTGAAAATAGTTAGTTTACTTCGATGTTCTCCTTGGCTACTCAATAAAATCGCCATAACAGTCACACTCTTTCTCTGGCTTTACTAACACCTATCCCTCACTATGGACTTTGCACCATCTGGCCTTAAATAGTGATAATGCTTTTTAAAAAGTCTGGCACTGACCTCACAATGCTCAATAATGCCAATTAACAACAGGCCAAGGCCTTGGTTCCATTTCACAGATAGGATCATGGAATGAGCATTCAATTCTGACTTAAGCCTTCTTCTAACAGCAACTGCTGAGCAATCAGGGCTCCAACCTGTGTACAGGCCTAATCGGTTATAGTAGCAGCTCCGCATATCACACATTGGACTTAGGGTCTGCTCTCAGCTCAACATTTTTCAGTGTATATGTAGCACCTTGCCTGCACTCATTTTCTATGGATTCCTATTCTGCACATACACTGTTTGGGAGATGAGGTATGAATTTTGGGAGTTTTTAGAATTTGATTCATAACCATAACAACTCTTTAACTGTGAATTTCATTGAATTTTCTAGAGCTTCTCTCAGGTGAATGTTGCAGGGTCATATGCTTATTTTAAGTGTTTGTTTCATTGAGGGCATACGTTCAGTTTAAAGAGAAGTGATCCACAGGATGCTGAATGCCTAGTCTGGCACTTACCTAATCTATGGTGGCTGGCACTAGGTCACCAGATTATAGGACCTTAATCTAGGATATATTCATAGCTATGTTAATATATCCCGTTTCCTCTTCGTCCAATGTGGGTGTGTTTCGGGGCATAATCAGTATGCATGAAAGAGGTAGTATGGGATGGGAGTAACAGGGATGCCTGTTTGAGGTTGCACAGAAGAGCTTTTCAAGGTAAAAATGACCAACCTCTCCCTGCTTCCTGACCCAACAATTCATAAACAGGAATGGTTTTCTGCTTGTACTTCTTCACAGGACCGGAAATAATTTTTAGTTGAAATTGGGAGTTCTTAAAAGGATTTATATCCTATTCCTGGATACTGGACCCTTCCATGCCCAACCTGCTGGTTGATTCAAGAGTAAAGAAAATAGAAAAGGAGGAGGCAATGTCCTTATTGGGCAGCGTAAGTCTAGCCAAATAGATAGTATAGAACTTTGTGATCAAATCATACTTCACCGTAGAAAGAAGCTTCAATTGTATAGGGTTTATAAAAATGCATGTGGACTGATCAACAGAGCTGCCCCACATACCCTACTCTGCCAGGCACAGGCCTAGAGAATTGTGCACATTACTGGAGTAGGCTTACCAGGGCAGATTTAATGAAATGTAACCCAATTTTACAGTGATTCATACTAATTGGAACTTTACTTTGGTGCATGTTCTTCACAGGAACATTAGAACAAGTGATGTTGGCATTGTGCAGCAGAATTTAAACACCTGCACTTCTCAACTCACCCACATTTTCCCTAACAAAGTCCCAATTGAATAAGGACAAAATGCTTTGGCTGAATGAATTTAGGTAAGTATTGTATCTGTAGCTTTATACACGATGAAGACACGCTCATTATGTAGACTCACATCTGATTAAACTTGACTTTTTAACACGTTTCTCATAACTGAGCAGTCCAAATAGTATATAACAACAGTAATCCCTTCAAAGGGTGTATAATAGTTCCTCTATCGACCAGTGCCACAACTTCTGCCTTGCAGATGTCTGTCTGGGCACATTATCCACCAAGATCTCTTAAGAAACATAGAGAGCTCATCCATGAGGCAAGTGAGAGAGATGAGATTCTATGGGGAAAAACAGAAGATTCGTGGCTATTTAATTGTGTACTGTGCTGTGGTGAAAGTAATGAAGGGTGTCCTGCCATCTGTCAGAATGTCAGCATCTTCTTAATGGTATGAAGGGTTTTGGAACTAAAAAAAAGTCAGTAAAAATGGCAATTTTGGTCACATTGAGGCTTTAAAAAGTAGTAATTCAACATGAGGCACAATTCAAATGACACTTTGAATCAATTTTTCTACAGTCCAAAAAATAAATTTTCTGATGAAAAACGATGACCCGTGACCTGTCGAACTTTCTCCAGATGGTCAGAAATGGTAATTTTTTAATGTTTAATTTTTTGACTGTAAATGACTATTGCATGTGAACTATCACTTTTGGAACTAAAATAAGTGTGTTTAGAGTCATTTTAATGCCTGAAATTGGTCGAAATAGAAGCTTCTGAGTAGGAGAAAAAGCCAGTAAAAATGGCAATTTTGGTCACAAGGGTTATGAAGGGTTATAGAACTGTTGCTCCAATAATAGGAGATGCCTCTTCCACTCTAAAGAAAATGTAACATGTGAGAAACAGACTTCGCACAGCCAAAATGACTTCACCAAGATTAACACCCGAGCCGATGAGGTACTAGTGCACAAATGTAAGGAAAGAGGGATATAAAAGTATGTGCATAAGATTAAGGAGAAGGTGGGTCTATTCAATTTTGAGAACAATGTATATTTTTATGAATTTGGTAAATTTATCCGAATTTTTGCAGTTAGGAACCCAGGGAAATATTGAAAATTGTAAATTATTTCAAAATAATTTGACTGTGAATGGGTCCTTCTGGAGGTACCCTCATGGAAACTAGAAGCACTAATGGCAATCAAAACTCTTAGATTCATTAAAGCACAGGGTCTGAATGGCATTTCAGATTTATTTGAAAGATTCTTAGAAATTATTTCCAAAAACTGTTAGGTCCGCTTATAAATTTAATTTTGTGTTGGCGAGAGAAGCTGTATATTTGCCTGCACAAGATATCAATGTAACAGTCCTTTCAAGATTGTAAAAGAATCCCCAGCTTCGCATCTTGTGTCTCCATACTGATGTTGAGATATTTTGAAAGATGTTGGCCAGCAAGCACGATAACATTTGGTTATGGAATATGCCAGGTTCCGGTAGGGTTGTGGAAGTCATTAGAAGTAGAGAAGTCACAGACAGATATGCATCTTCTAGATTTATCAAGAAGACACCAGAGTCCTGCAATATTAGTTCAACAGGCTAGAGGAAAAGCCTCTGACCATGTGGCCGGTCATATTTGGGGAAGATCCTGAGGACACTGGGCTTGGGACCCAGACCTATGAGAGCTATACCAGGTATTTATTGTGCCCCGTGGCAAAGCGACACTTTAATGGTTATTTATGAGGGCTAATGTCACTTGGAAAAGGAATGAGAAATAGGTGTCCTCTCTCGTCCTTGCTCTTTTTCATGCTGTTAGAGGTTTTCAAGGTGCAAAGAAGGCTAACATAAGGTGGATATCATACTCATATGGCAAGTGTAATATTTTCTTACCTACTTTGACATATTGTCACTGATAAATGACCTTCCTGGTGAATCCAGTACTTGTACGCGCCTGCTCTCTTGTTGGCTATTTACCTCAGTATATACTATGCACAAGCTCAGAACGAGTTATCGGGTGGCCCTTCTTTGTTCATTAGTATGAATGGCGGCCATCACAGGGATGGTGGCCTGCTGGGGACAGCAGTCTACCATGTCAGTTGCCACATTCTAATAAAGTAAACTTTTTTTGTAAATGCAGCCTGTTTTCCTAAACGGATTCCTGGCTGCATTTAACAATATATATTTGTAATGTGTTTGAGATTTACCCATAATCCCTTGGATCACTGCTTACTGCTCAACAAATGTTACCCCTTCTCCTTTGTGAATGTGTTTCCAACCCAACTCAGGAGAAAGTAACTTTTCAATGCTTTGCGACTGGATTACGGTCACAAAACATTGATACATACCATACTGAATCACTGTTTAGAAGGGATGCCCTCAATATGCCCCTTCCAGATAGCGATTTGTTATGGCTTTCTAAACTCGTTTTGTGATTCTATAACATTTTACGAAATCACAAAATGGGTTTAGTAAATTTAAGAAACACATTTTGCAGTCACAAACCCTGTGATTATGAGAATTTCCGGCTTTGACACCACAAAATGGCTTAAAACATCAGCCCCCTCCTAAGTATCAGGGCTGGAATTCTGGGTCAGTAAGGTATGTGCTTTATTCTGCAGTAGCAGGCAAAAATAATGTAGAGTACAATACACACTACAGTTTACTGTTGATTTTTCTGTAACAGCATGTAGTATTAGTAGTGTTACACACAAACACACATTGTAGAGTTCACTTGTTGATTATTATTTCACTACATTCAGCTCGTGGAATGCACATGTATAGACAGCCTATACCTAATGGGGCTATTATACTGCAACATAATGCAAGCTCACAGTGAATACACACGTTATACTTCGTAGATTCATTACACTGTAATGGTATGCAATAACACCGTAATGCACAGGCAAGTTCTACATTTCATTGGTTCATTCTTTTGATCCTGTTAATGGTATCTCTCTGTTTTCTATACACATGCGGGGAAAATATTTGCCATGGTGGGCATGGTTGATTTTAAAATATTAATATTTGTTTGGCCTGCAAGGGCTAGGACTGGATCTCACGGTTCATCAAGAACTGATTTTTTTTTTCTGCCTTAAAATATTTTTGGCAAAGTCTATGAAATTATTTTGGTTAATTTAATGACTGCATGGCCTCAGAAGATGATTACTGGCTATCCTTTTAACCCGTTCGAAATGTATGATATGTGCAACGTACAACACAACACGTTAGAAATAAACTTGATAACACATCATTTTGTGGCATGCATAGTTTATTAGATGTATGCAAAGGTAGAGAAAACGTCCCAAGAAGAAATCCAAACACAGACAGGGGTTTAGAGTCGGTCACAGGTATAACAATACAAGAATGTCGAGTTGACGGTATTATACAGTCCAAGCGAGGGCAGACAGTGCACACAGAGTGGGTGCAGGTTGTGGTGTACAGTACAAATATGGTTTTTGCATACACTACACAACAGCTATACAACCTGTTCAATAGAACTGACATTAAAACACCCTGGGTGACAAGATATTACGCTGAGGGCGTGAAGATTACCATCCTAGCATCGAGTGACATCTACAGCGACCTGAGAAGGAGATTCTGCAAAGGAGACCAAGACCTAGCAGAATAACCCATTTGTCTGTAAACTATAGTTTTGCTCCAGGAGTCGAGTTCTTGTTTTCTTCTCCAGGGCAGGACAGGATTTGTTAGGTGGACTTATAGTTCTGAACTGTGCCGTTCAATCTCGTAGGCATGGCGTCAGGTTCTAAACATTTTATCACCTTGCTGCTTAAGCTGGTTTAAAATGGGAATTTAGAGGCAGTGTTCTGAGTTTTCGGTAGGGAGGGATGGAGAGAGAGGGTTGTATGTGGTGAGGCCATAATACAGTGAGCACATTTCAATCAGTTGGTGAGCAGCCATTCCGCACTTTACATTTAATGTCTACTTTGCCTTGAAGTACTGTGTGAGGTTGTTTGAACATTTGCCACCCCAGAGCTGCTTCTGCCTCCTCCACCTACTCCACCAATACTTCCCCCACCTGCAGAGCCATATCCACTGCCACCGCCGAACCCACCACTGCTGCCTCCCACACCATATCCTCCACCACTCGCAGAGCCATATCCACTGCCACTGCCAAACGCAGCACTGCTGCCTCCCACACCGTATCCTCCACCGCCTCCCGCACCAAACCCGCTGCCACCACCATATCCACCGCCTCCTGCGGCAAATCCTCCACCTCCTCCTCCTCCTCCTCCAGAGCTGTAACTTCCACCACTGCTGACCACAGCTGCAAGAAAAAGCACATCAGAATTACATTTGAGCATTTCTGGAATCCTACAACAGAATGTACAAAATGCAGCACTGCTCCAGAAACAGTTGGGATACTTACAGATGCTCACTGCATTCTGAATTTCTCCAGACATCCTGTAGGAGAAAAAAACAACATTGGTGAACAGGAGGTTGAGCACACAGACCTTCGATGAACATCTTTTTGCTTGTGTGTTTTTTGTTATATAATGTCCCAATGGCCACAGCATAGCATCTATACACACCATAGTAAGAACAGAGTAAAGTGATTAGTGATCGGAGGAAGTGTCATTAAATGACTGCTTTTGTTACAGGGACTGTCATACGCTTTGAGATATGGCGCAGCAGGCTAAACCAACATCATAGGGTGCACCTACATCTGACAAAGGCCAGTAGATATTTGCATGAGTTTCAATATGTACGGTGCAGAATTTAGGCCTGAAGCACGAGAGTTAAATCAGAGGTACATTTAATGGAAAGGAAATGTACTGTTCATTCAGAATCCTATCTGTGATTCCCTTAAACACAGTTTTTTCATACTTCGTTCCAATTTATTAACTGATATTTAATTTCATTGTCCCAGATATTGTGTTCCCTCTCCCAGTTCAGCCACTCACTGGAATTTATTTTGTAGTTCTCAGAAGTTTGCTTGGATTACACCAGTGGTAGGGATCCTCTGACCCTTTATTCGGGGAGTATTAGTGACTTAAGCACATGTATGTTCATGCATTCGTCTTGGCGGTTCCTTGCTGTTAATCGTGTGCATGCTTGAAAAACTCTGGGCGCTGACAATTAATCACATGCGAAAGGAACTAGGATAAGGCCTTTCTGGTGCATATCTGTGGTTTTCGAAAGTTACCCGACTTTAAACATGATTTTCGTAAGCAGAGCACTAGCAAACCCTTTTCAAAATACAATTAAATTATATCACTTCCACACTGTTACAGTTCACTCACCTGTGTTCTTCGCCCTGCAGCAGGGTACTATAGGTTGCAATTTCAATGTCCAGGGCTAGCTTAACGCTCATCAGCTCCTGGTAATCCTTCGCCTGGCGCGCCATCTCCTCCTTCGCCTTCTGGAGCGCTTTTTCCAGTTCTGCCAACTTTGCCCTGGCATCCTTCAGGGCAAGCTCTCCGCGGTCTTCAGCCTCAGCGATACTTTTCTGTAGATTGGCAATCTGTAAGAAAGAAGAACATATTAGTTAGCCTACTTTTACCTTTAATGTTATTAATTTGCTACCACCTTTGCCACTTCTATCTGGATGGTGTCATTCCTGGATACCCAGGTTTCATTATAGGGTGTAGTCATTGTCTTCTCTTGAGAATCCTTCCTCTGTGGGGCATTCAGTGTATGATTAGCCAGGGTTGTGCACAACTGATATCCTCGTCTTCCCTCCACTGGAGGAACTTCTCTGAATAATAGCTCTAAAGCACTTACCCACGTTAAATAACATTACTGCTTTTCCCTCTTGATCCGCCGTAGTGGTAACTAGAAGGGCTCACTCTTGATGATTCATCCTTAATGCATCCTTCTTTACCCACCTCTCAGGGGTCTTTGCTTATGAATATTCAATACTAATTTTATATTCTTAATGGACTTATTTCTGGCTGTTTATTGAGCTCAATCGTTTGACTGCCTCGTCTTTTGATGCCATTCTACAGGTGTTAATGAAACTGTCAAGCTTGACCTGATACAACGATTGTGTCACCATAAAGATATTGGCTTTAGATCTCAGAAGTGTTGCGGCCACTTGACAAAGTTATGGGGCCTATTCTAATGTATTTTTAAACTTATATTCAAGTAAGCCCTCTTGCACATTTGTGGCCGGGGAACACCATTCTCTTCTTGAGAAGAGGTCCAATGGTTGTACAAGAAAACCCCTCCTGTGCTTGAGCATGCAGCACAATCTGTGCAGGGTGGCATCATCTCCATCAAAGGTTGTGTGGGCCACTCAAAAATGGTGCATGTGTTAATACCTACGCAAGACGTACCTGTTTTTTCACACTGTCAATCTCTGACTTCAGCCTCTGAATTGCCCGGTTTAGCTCAGAAATCTCTTGTTTGCTGCTCTTCAGATGGTCCCCGTGCTGGCCGGCAGTTGCCTGAAGCTGTTGAAACTGAAGGAGACAGAAATGGAAAAAGAGGACTGATATAAAAGCATTTAGTTGGCAAAAAAAAAACACATTTTGCTTCTTAATGTTCTCTGGTGTGGTTTCTTCAGCTCACAACCTATCCTGAAGCCTTCTTGCGCTTATGGAATAACATGTAGCTCCAGAATACCCATGATCCTCTTCAAGCTCCGGCAGTATGGGCATCAGAAACCTACATCTGGGTCATCACTGTGACATTTGCTTCTCTCTTTGAGGCTGGAAGCCTCCTATTTGCTCTCAGACTGGCCCTGTAAACTCAAATGCAAAGGTAGAGTCTGCTGAGTGTGACCGCTGTACTGTGTTGGAAGCTGGACACTTTTATCAAAAAGCATGTAATGAATGATCTAGGCGCATTTATCAACAAGTAGTAACAAAGCATTGAAAGACGCATGGCACTGTTGATGTCTAAGGCACGGCATTGAACTGGGATTAAAAAGTAAACAAGCATTGGCATAAGTGTTAGGACAGTGCGGGGGCAGGGAGATAAGCACGGTGAGCTTTGAACCTGATGATAAGTGTTAGGACAGAGCAGGGGGCAGGAGGGTAAGCACGGCGAGCTTTCATCCTGATGATAAGTGTTAGGACAGAGCGAGTGGCAGGGGGGGGTATGCACGGCGAGCTTTGAACCTGATGATAAGTGTTAGGACAGAGCGAGTGGCAGGGGGGGTATGAACGGCGAGCTTTGAACCTGATGATAAGTGTTAGGACAGAGCGGGGGGCAGAGGGGGTAAGCACAGCGAGCTTTGAACCTGATAATCAGTGTTGGGACAGAGCGAGGGGCAGGAGGGTAAGCATGGCGAGCTTTGAACCTGATGATCAGTGTTAGGACACAGCGGGGGGCAGGGGGTAAGCACGGCGAGCTTTGAACCGGATGATTTGTTTGAGGACAGAGCGGGGGGCAGGGGAGTAAGCACGGTGAACTTTGAACCTGATGATAAGTGCTAGGACAGAGCGGGGGCAGGGGGGTAAGCACGGCGAGCTTTGAACCCGATGATAAGTGTTAGGACAGAGCTGGGGCAAAGGGGGTAAGCAAGGCGAGCTTTGAACCTGATGATAAGTGTTAGGACAGAGCGGGGGCAGAGGGGGTAAGCACGGCGAGCTTTGAACCTGATGATAAATGTTAGGACAGAGCGGGGGGCAGAGGGGGTAAGCAAGGCGAGCTTTGAACCTGATCATAAGTGTTAGGACAGAGCGGAGGGGCAGAGGGGGTAAGCACTACGTATTAAGGGTAAGGTGGCCACTTCTATGACATACCTAAAGCTGCTGGTTGAGAAGCTTGCAATGGACCCAGCCTCCCTTCCCCCTCCCCTCTGAAAAAGAGGGGGGAGGAGGAGAGAAGAGCTGCAGAGTGAAGTTGCTGGCAGACTCTGACCTTGAGGCCTAGAGGTGGGGGCCAGAGGAGCGAGCAGCCCAGAGAAGGAAGGGAGACAGGGACACTTGTTTTCAAGAAATGAAATGCACTGTTCATGCCCTACTGACAAACTTCCATGGCGTGAATAGTGGTGAGGCTTGCAAACAGGAGCAGTTTCCCTCCTCCCTGTCCAAAGCGAGGGGTCGAGAGGGTAAAGAGCAGGCTGGAGAAAGTCTGCGGAATGCAGAGGGCGGAGAGAACAACCAGGGCCTGTGACCCATGACGAGAGAGGAAAGCCATATGACGCCTCTGCTCGTAAGCGCGTGCCCGCGCACATGCACTCAAGCTCTAGGCCACAGTGGTAGCATTTTCTGAAGCCCTTACTAAAAGTCTCGCCAGAGCACAGCGCATGCGCTGCACTAGGCTCGACCTAAAAAGGGCATTGAAGAATGGGAACAAGTGGAATGGGCACAAAATTTGAGTATAAATGAATACCATATGACAAGGTGTGGCATCCGTTCAAGGGCATGGAGTAGAACTCACGTTGCATGACAGAAGACAAGACATTGCAGTCGCAGCACTGGAGGTAAAAAGATGATGAGCGTTTGAAAACCTTGTCTCACCTTTGAAAGGTGAAAGATGATACAACAGTTTGTCTTTAAAATGTAAGGAAATTGAGAATTGGGAGACTTAGCGTGGCTAAGTAGTGGAGGACCAATCGTTGGAAGACATGGTGGCATATATTGCCACAATTAAGGGCATTCCACTGGACAAGACAGTATAGCAAACCTTTGAGACCCCTGAGATTTATGATAGCAAAGAATGAATACACAGAAGTATGTTGCTTTTAAAGAAATGCACCAAAAGGGATTTCAAGGCTCAGCATTAAATAATACATAATAATTTACATAAGAAGAGTTTTGAGAGTTTTGGCCTTCAGGACCGCCAGACACATAACAACTACACACAGAAAATGGAAGGTGCATTAGTTTCGCCTATGGTTGGGGCTTGGCCATTTGATATTGTTACCGTAAATGTATGAAATAATGGGCAATCAGGAGAACAATGTTGTACGCACTAGAAGTACGTCACTGAATCCTGTGAAAAAACATGTTAAGTTCATAGACATAGTTACTATTTATGTTCTCTTCTAAAGAAACCCTCGGACAGCTGAACCCTGAAATATCTCATTTCGCTATTTAAGACATATAAAACTTGGAAGATCGTCCACCACCTTAAGTTATGTCACTCCATGTCATGTTATGTTGTCAATGTTGCAAATTGTGGAATCCGTAGATTGTTCTTATGTGCCAAGCAGAAGGTGCTATCTTTCCCTAGATTCATTGATGCACCCTATCCCTCTAGTGCCAGGTCGCGTGTCACATACCTTGTTGGCGTAGGCAGCCTCTGCTTCAGCTTGACTCCTCCTGGCGATTTCTTCATACTGAGCTTTCGCACCAGAGATGAGACTATCCAGATCCAGGGCTCGGTTATTGTCCATAGACAAGATGACCGATGTGTCCGACATCTGTCCTTGGAGCTCTGCAAGTTCCTGCAAGTCAAGCGGTACAGCACTGAGCAGATGTTATGCTACACCTTGATTCTCCCCCTTCTGCTGTCCTTGCTACTGCTCATCTTGCACTCTCTAGTTTTCTTCTATCCAAGGCTCAGACACTGCACCTCTTATGTCACTACGTCCATTCTAGACTTTGTAGAGGTTCGTTGCACACACCCTTCATATTGTACAGTCATAAATGCCTCTTTTTTGGGGGGCTTTAGCAGTGATCAGGCACAATGATGCACACACATATGGACTTGATGCACTACAGACTTTTAGGACTACAAAGTGGCAAAGGGGAGAGATGACAAGGGGCCACAGTATGTTTAAATGTAAGTACACAAAGATTCAGCAAAGGGCCAGGCAATTGTGGTGAACATTTTATGAATATGTCTCTTTTCTGGGCCGCTGGTGGCTGGATGTCCATTTGCCCTCTTTGATTACAAATGATTGGTTCTATAGGAGCTGGATGTACCGCTACTATCTTTGATTGTTGAATCTAAGTCTTGTAGGTGCTCCATGTTCCCTTGCCCTCCTTCATTAGGGATTATCAGTGCTGCAAGAGCTAGACGTTCCTCTGTGTTTATTGACAATGTGTGTGTGATTCAGTCCTTAACAGGTGAATGTACCTGCGTCTTTGGTATTCAGGGAATCTCAGTGCTGTAGGAACTGGACAGGCCTCAGCCCTCTTTGATGTTGGGTACTCAGCCTTATAGCAGTCTAATGTTCTGCTCCATCTTAAATTAGAGGCTCGGACGTACAGAAGGATGCTTGTCTCCCTTCCCGAATAGGGAGTGATCAGTTCTGTAGGAGTTGGATGCTGTTCTGCCCTCTTGGATTAGGTTCTCAGATCTAGAGTGCCTGACGTTACTTTGCTCGAATTGATTAGGTAGCACTAATCGTTGTAGGAGATAACTTCTCCTCTGCCCTCTTTCACTGGGGAAGGGGGGGGGTTAGCACCAATGGGGTCGCATATCCCTGTGCCCTAGGTTTATTGGGTCTTAGTTGTGTAGGAGCGGGAATTTTCTCTTCCCTCTCTGATTGAGGGTGTGCTGTATGACAGGAAATGGAGGTTTCTTTGCCTTCTTGGATTAGGGAGGCTCAAATTTTAAAGCAGTTGGATTTTTCTCTGCCGCTATTGATTGGACCTGTATTCATATAGGACTTGCATGTTTCTCTGCCTCTTCGACTAGGGGATATTCAGTTCCAGAGGAGCAGGCTGTGATCCAAAGAAATTATGCTAGAAAATGTAAAAATGATTTGTAATTTATCGGTGACAGAAGCCATTTTATGACTATTCCCTCTGATGTGAAGAGGGTGCTGATAGTAAACTTCAGGGTGAAGGGGACAGTGTACTCACCATTTCGTATAGATGCCTGAGGAATGCGATCTCATCAGTGAGAGAATCCACTTTAGCCTCCAGCTCCACTTTCTTCATGTAGGCAGCGTCGACATCCTGAGAAACGAATCACAAGAAGTTAACAGTGCACTAGATGGTAGATTGCTTAGATTGTCACTTGGTGATCTTTCCAGACTGTTTAAACTTCTTCAGCAACATCCCTTTATGCACTTCCAGGAGATCCGCTCAAACCTCTCTGCTCAGGTGACTTACTCTATGCTCATCATGCTCAGGTGCTGTCTCATGCAATGATACTGACCTCGTTGTCCCCATATTTCTCTATCACCAGTGACTCCTTATTAATCCTCCCCTTCCCCTTCCTGTGAATTTGCATTTCTGTTTTTGGTTCCGGCGCCCCAGCTGTTGTGGAACCTCCATGGCTTTGAGCGCTGCTTTTCCCTTCTGCGGTACCTGTTCTCCTCTCCACTGTTCTTCATCCTGGACACTGCCCACATCCTGCCCTTAAAGGAGGATAGGGGCAAACAGTGCTCGCTCACGCATACTGTAGAAGGAGACCAAGCACCCTGATCAATAGTGCAGCCCCTGTGCCTCTGGGACCCCTGCACACAACATAACAACACAACCTCTGGACATGTACATAGCAGCCCCTGTGCCTCTCGGACCTCTGCACATGACATCACAACACAACCTCAGGACATGTACATAGCGGCCCCTGTGCATCTGGGACCCTTCCACATGACATCACAACCTCAGGACATGTACACAGCGTGCCCTGTGTATCTGGGACCCCTGCAGATGACATCACAACCTCAGGACATGTACACAGCAGCCCTGTGTGTCTGGGACCCTTCCACATGACATCACATCACAACCTCAGGACATGTACATAGCAGCCCCTGTGCCTCTCGGACCTCTGCACACAACATCACAACACAACCTCAGGGCATGTACATAGCAGCCCTGTGCCTCTGGGACCCCTGCACATGACATCACAACACAACCTCAGGACATGCACATAGCAGCCCCTGTGCCTCTGGAACCCCTGCAGATGACATCACAACCTCAGGACATGTACACAGCAGCCCTGGGTCTCTGGGACCCTTCCACATGACATCACATCACAACCTCAGGACATGTACATAGCAGCCCCTGTGCCTCTGGGACCCCTGCACATGACATCACAACACAACCTCAGGACATGTACATAGCAGCCCCTGTTGCTATTGTGTCTCAGACCACAGACCTTCTTCAGCACCACAAACTCGTTCTCTGCTGCCGTGCGCTTGTTGATCTCGTCTTCGTATCTGTGGGAGTAAGACACGGATTAAGGATGGATAGGTCATGGCAGATTCGCTGCAGACTGTGCTTAGTTGTAGGTCTCAGCCAAAACGCAAGACTCCTTGTGTTGCATTTACTGCAGCACGTCTTTTACTGGACCCCTATCATGTGCACAATCCCAAACCTGACACCTTTTTATTTACTGTAGAAATCTGATTACAAAGCAACTACCCCCTGTCTGCAATTAGATGCAACATCCTGCTTGTTTGTAGAATATTAAATATGCCTTTAAAGTTCACTACACATCTGCACACCTGATTCTTAATTAGACCCGGGTCGCACTGTGCACGCCGTTCCCCGCTTGTTCTCTTTCCAGGGCACACCTCTGCTGCAAGCGCTGCACTTGGCGTTTGACACTGATTTCAGCTAGCGTCATATCCGGAATTCCCAGGAGAGTGCCCTATACCGCTCGCCCCCTAGGTCTCACGCTCGCCCTATCGCGCATGCGCGCAGCACCCCTCCTCCTGCAGAATGCCCCTCACATACTTCTTCTTGTAGTCCTCCACATGGTCCTGCATGCCCCGCAGCTCGTTATCCAGACGGGATCTGTCACTGACCAGCTTATCCAACTGCCTCCTCAGGCTATTAATGTACGTCTCGAAGAGGGGCTCAATGGTGTTCCTTTTGACCCCAGTTTGGCCATGCTCCTGCAAAAATTTCCACTTGGTCTCGAGCACCTGGTTCTGCTGCTCCAGGAATCGGACCTAAAAGTCATAGGACAAACACTAGCTAAGTCTCTGGGCAGTAGATGCTTCACTTGCCCATCATGGGCTCTCATTTCATCCCTTTCACTACCTGTTTTTATTCATATCGGGAACACTTTGGCATGTGGTGAGTTTCTCCCAAACAAACCACAAACAACATTTGCTTGTTAAATTGTGACTTTTTAATCTAGCCACTTGTCAGTCATGAAGCCTTTCCAACTCTTCAAATGACATCATCGAAACAGAAGCCAACACAGACAGGGCAGGACCTGTGAGCCTGTGAGCGGCAACAGGTCAGGAAATATTGTGACTTATCACAGTTTATTAAAACCCTCATTGCATACAGACATAGACATGATGCTGTTTATCAAGACCTTACATCCCAGAATCGAGCCACAAGAACATGTTCACTAAGCAACAACCATATACATCTTCTGAAAATGAAGTATTTATAAATCTAGTGAGAGCATTCAATGTCAACAGTCCTTATACTAATAATAAATAAATAAACAACAATCTTTATTCGGCAGTAAACACAGCCATAAAAAATACAATAGTCCTTATACAGTTATAACGTTTTGTATTACTGATAGTAATGTTAGTCCTGTTGACTGCAAATGAATTTGTATTTTTAATGCTATATGTAAAAATAAAGAAAACAATACATCTTACCGTCTCTACCATCTAAAAAGATCCTATTTCATTATTTTATATGATAGTGAATCACAAGTTAAAAGATGTCTCTATAAAAATGAAGGAAAATAGGTTCTTGGCTTACCTTGTCAATAAATGAAGCGAATTTGTTATTGAGCGTCTTGATTTGCTCCCTTTCCTCGGTTCGCACCTTGGAGATGTTGGGGTCAATGTCCACATTGATTGGTGTCAGGAGGCTTTGGTTAACGGTCACTTGTTGGATTCCACCAGGAGGGCAAACTGGGAAAGCAGGAGCAGCACCTCCAAAGCCTCCTCCGCTGCCGAAACCACCTCCACCTCCAACACCATAACCTCCACCGCTGCCGAACCCACCTCCACCTCCAGCACCAAAACTGCCACCACCACCTCCACCTCCACTGCCATAGCTCCCAGATCCCCCAGCGAAACCACCCCCACCCCGGACACTGCTTGTGCTGATGGAAATTCTTTTAGTGCCCCCTAGGTTATAGAGGCTTCGGCTGCCAAAACCACTTGCACCACCACCTCCACCGCCACCGCCAACACTAGTACGCCCATAACCACCACTGCCTCCGCTTTGGGATACAGAAGAAGAGCTAAAGCTGACTCTTCCTCCTCCGCCTCCTCCTCCTCCAACTGAGGCAGCACTGTAACCCTTGCCTCTTCCTCCAGACTGAGAGAATGAATTTTGAGAGTAACTCATGGTGACTTCCTGAAAGAGTAGCAGAAGCAAGGAATGATCAGAAAAGTCACAGTGCACAAGAGAGCCGAAAGGAAAGGAGACAGTGCCGTGCCCCTTTGATTTTAAGAGAAGGTGTCTCCTTTTATATGTTTTGGCAGGTAGGCTGGGCCACAGGCAGCAAAACAAGCCAATTTACTCATCAACAGGGGCTTGGCACATTGGCGTGCCTGGCAGCCACCATTCCCTCACAACCTGTTTAATGGAGTGCTAAATGAAACACGCCTATCGCACAGTTCGAGATTTAATAAAAGGGATTTGCTTGCAGGCTTCGGCGTTGTGAAATACTTGCATCTACTATTCCTGCAGCGAGCGGGGTTCAGTTAAGGTATGCAAGAAAACTACATCTCTGGGCCAGTGTTTATCTTATCGTTTTCATCAGCTGCGACTCACACAACATGCATGTCCTACACCCGTAAGGGCAGTTTTATCGTGTTTTTCTCTCCCAACAACATAAGTAGTTAAATCTCTCTGCTTCAGAAAACCACACTCCACCTCTGTTTCGCCAGCGGTTCCTAAGTAGCTGCCAAAGATGCCCTTTATTGATGTTTCAGAGAAATCTCCAGGAACAAGCATCAATTTTCAACTCGAAAGAAAGATTGGCAAAGAACCGTGACTTTCTCATAGTCTGGTGTAGGGACTGTTCTCCTTCAGGCTAACTTCTTAAGCTGGGGATTGTATTGGTAATGGACTGTAGTGTTCGTAATTTGATGACAATGGGCTGTCACTGTACCCGATCAGGCTGTTTGATCACCGATATCACTATTACTGTTGTGTACCTGTGGAGCAAACTACCTTGGGACCTGGGTGACTTGTAGCAGTGGACTGTGCGTCTTAGAGCGTTCTGAAGTTCCGTGCATCTCTAGACAGTGCGCCTTGGAATCTTAACATTCTGCACTTTTCGGCATGTGTACAATGTGCGTGGTTAACAACCGGTTATTTGGTGCTCTGGATGCGAGTATACTATGCATGCAAGGATCATTTCATTGATAACCTTATTTTCGACCACTAAGATCATAAAAGTACATACTTCAAAAATAAATAGTACATAATTATAAATGTCCAACAATCAAATGGATTACAATGGTATATTGTAAATACAGTTTAATAAAACCACAGTTATGAAAATATGACAGATCAGAGATTCATACAACTTGGGTCAGTAATATACAAAACAATGGGCTTCTTGGCAATTTCTTACACATTGTTTATTGTATATAAACAACATATCACAGCTTTTGTTTATGATATAGTGGCCAGTGCCGTGCCAATATCACTAACATTGGGGACTATATGGGGTCAAAACTTAAGGCTTCCCGAAATGTTAGGATTATTAAAAACAAATTCAAACTGTATTGGTCGTTCCAGAACACAATGAAAAGTTAAAAACATATAAAACACAATCATACATATAACAATATTATTGGGCCAATCCCTACATTTGTGGCTAAGCAGGTGCATCTCTACCCTCCTGTCGCTCTGAATTAACATTTGTGTTGTATCACATGGGCACGAAGCACATACTCAACTTCCTACCAACATTTGACCCTTGATCTCCAGACACTTAGGGTCATATTTACAAGAAAGTGACGTATCTGTAGAGATGCATCACTTTCCCTGCGCCACCATGCAAAACCCTTGCGTCACCATGGATGCGCTGTATTTACAATACGGCGCACCATGGCGCAAGGATTGACATATGCGTCAGATATTCTGACACATCTGTTGACTTAAAATTGACTTATTGCTGGAATTGCTCATGGAAGTGACGCAACTCAAGCAATGCGTCACAACAGAAAGGTGAGTCCCAATTAAAAAGCCCTGTGTCATTCCTTATGCCTAGTCTGAGCATGCTTAGGGATTTTGATGCAGGGAAGGCATAGAGTGATGCCGTGAAATTTTGTAAATTTTACTGCGTCAGTTCTACATGGTTTTTTGCGTGGGAACGCCCACCCTGCATACATTATACCTGACACATGTATAATGTGATGCAGGGCTTTACAACAGATGCGTCACGTTGTAAATGGGCCGCAACTTTTATGCTGCAGCTCTGTCACAAAAGTGACGCAACGACGGCGCATAAGTGACGCAAGGGGCTTGTAAATCTGCCCCTTAGTACGCCTTAACCATAGTGCCATTAAATATTTTGCCAAACCAAACACAAGTACTCGGTTTGTCCAAAGATCATTGGTTTTGACTTTGAGGTTCGACTCTCTTAGTCCCTGATATACAACATGAATTTCAAGCATCTACGCTCTGTTTGACTTAGTAGAAACAGGAACATTTGGGTACAGTCTGGGAGTATGCCTGAGTGGAACATGTTCATTCCTGTCATGGACTCATTGGCTTCAACCAGATCCTAATAAGAAGACCGTCTAGTATTCTTTCTCACCACCATTATGTGCACAAACATTGTTATGTAAATAAGGGAGGTGCCCGCGGTTGCACACACCCTTGTGCATCATACATTGCTAGTTTTTATGTTCTAACTTCAAGACTCCCTTTTTACAGGAAGCAATTTACACATTCTCTGAATGTCCAGGGCAATCAGAAGTACCGTGTCCAATGTCATTATGATTAAGACGCATGCCTGAAATCTAAGGTTCCTAAGCTATCCTGCTGACATATTGTGTGTGCCTAAAATTGCTCTTTAGCAGCTACACCCAGACTCCACTCCAGAAGCAGGGATAAACACCTACTTGGTAAATATGTGGGAGGATTGCTCTAGCGGTGGGCGGTTATTCCAGCTGAGGGAGATGGGGTGGCCGCACATGCACACTCACTCACATCCATGCATTTACACATGTGCAGACTTACTGCCTCCATTCACAAGCACATAAACACGCACACCTGCACATACATACTCGTTCACAGCAGACACTTACAAATACACATACATTCATACAACCATACATGCATGCACCAAACATTTAAAAAATACAACTTACCAGGCCAGAGCAGCGATCTCGGGGGGTGGGAAGTAAGCCTGGGTGGCTCCTATTGGGTTTGCCGCCTCCTCTCATTAGCTGATCTTGTTATAGGTCAGCCAATGAGAAGATACAGCAGTCCCTTACTGGTCAAAGAGTGGGATGGAGTCAGTGAGACTGCTAACCCCACCCTACTCTGTGACAAGCGTCACTGAGGGACACTCAGCCCTGGGCTCATCAGGGCCTAAAACTGAAGCACCCAGGTCTGAGGCTATCAGTGACGTTCCTCCTCATCATGAGGGGAAGGACCTCCAAGTCCTTTGCTGGACTGAGAAGGTTGTACCCACAGGGCTGTGACATCTTCAGGTCGCCAAAGTTCAGCTCAGACAGCTAGACCCCTGCACATTTAGCGCAAGTACAATGCCTGTTTGCCTGACCTGGACATCAACAGTGTCCATCAGGCTGATCTTTGCTCAGCCTGACCGACATTCTTCACGTTTGTAAAAAGGTGGTGAGTCGGGGCCCTTCCTCCCTAAGGGATGGGCCACCGATTGTTTGCTGTCATTTCACCATAGCCATCGGGTTGTGAAAATAGCAATGTAGAATGTGACCGTTCATGATCCTTGACCATGAAGACAGTCAGCTTATGTTTTTTTTTTTTTTTTTTTTTTTTTTTTAAAAACCTTTATTTGTGCATATTAAAAGAACAAATACGGGCCTACAACCATCAGGCCGGCCACAAAACGGTTAAGCACTGAGACAAACATTACATCCCCTGTGCGTCGATGGTCAAAATTAGCAACGATTCAGGAGTTATACACTGGAGTGATCCTTGACACCAGGGGAAGGAGAAGTGAAGGTTAATTTTAAGGTTTTCAAAATAATTTTATCGAGGAAAAAGTCAGTAGAGGATAGAACCAAGGAGATTCGAGTCCGCAAGATGGCTTCATCACACAGGAGAGCAGCAGCATCATTAAAACGGCCATAGAAAATCTCAGACAGTGAGGCGATGCAGTTATATAACAGGATAGTCACATGAGTAAATACGCACCCCTCCAAAGCCGCCCCCACTCAATCCACCCCACACCCGGACCCCGAATCGGAAACAAGTATAGCGCAGAGACATAGAAGAAAGAGGCCCATAGAACTAAAAGGAAACAGTAAATTACCCCCCCACCCTACACCAATGCGGAGGCTACGGCCTGCCCCCACCCCAGCACAGTGCCTGTCGCCCAATGAACCCGAAATATAGACAAGAGAGAAAGTAGGAATAGAGTAAAGAAAATAAGAAAACAAAGAAGAAAGCGGGGAGGAGCCCACGTAACCTCGGAGCGCCCGGAACCACCGGCCAACTACGTCTCCACACACTGAAAACCCACTACACCCAAAGGCGGTCGTGTGAAGATAACGTGTCACAACAATATAAATGAAGGCAGACAAATCGCGACGAGTGCGCACAACATATGCAGACAGTTCCAGTCCCAGTCCAGCCCATCCGTGACACCATGGTGATAGAAATCAATCTAGCCCTGGCCCGATCGCGGGCGTAAGATTAGACTAGCCCCCACATGAAAGCCCCGCAGCCCGTGCAGACAAAGACAATATGGCCGCTTGGGAGAAGATAGAGAAGTAGAGTCACAAAATGGCCGCCGATCATCTATTGAGGTCCCCTTGTGCACCATATAAAATCCAGACCTGGCCTGTAAAGTACAGGAGTTCCACATAAAAGAAGCCGTAGGCCACCGTGAACGGTTCCTCGAGGATGTCAGGTGTCGCTCAGCTGGATACTCTTGCGGACGCGGTGAGGCAGGCAACATCAAAGCAGGCAGCAATGAACGGGGAAACAAAGTGTCCACAATTGAGCAGGAGATCGATTGATCCTGGGTGCCGGGAAAGCCAGATGCAGACACCAGTGTAGCACGGTTATACACAGTCGTTGCGTCCCCGCAAGAGGACAGAAGCACTGTCAGACCCACGTCTTGTTGAGAACAAACGGGGCGCTCACGACCCGCAGCCGACAGTATGGAGTCGAACCGCTCACTCAGCGTTTGCAAGCCAACACACAATTGCAGACGAAGGTCCCGCAGGGCAGCCAGAACGGAGCCGCATGTCAGCGGAAGCTGCGCCCCCACATCGGCAGCAATCCGGGACGGCACTGTGGAGCTGGAGTCTGGTAGAGGGAGGGCGAAGCGGGCAGCGGGCGAGACCGGAGCATCGCCCCCCAGCAGCGAGCAGGCAATCAACGCCATGTTTTACCGCTGAACGGTACAGTGGCCAGGGGGGGGGTCGTAACAAGGAGGCAATTCCACGCAGGTCTGCGCCGCAACAGGTGAAAGCCAACAGTCGCTTCCCCTCCCTCGGACTCTCTTTGCAGCCGACTAGGCAATAGAAGAAGGGGGTCTGCAGCCTTCCACAGCGCGGGCCACAGAGCGGGGCAGGAGACCCGCCACACCGGGGCTTACCCTATAGCTCCAGCCCGTCAGGTGAAAGGTGAAGGAGGTGTCCGGGCGTCTCTCCCCCGGCTCATCTGGCGACAGTCCGTGGTGTGAGGCGGGATCGGGGCCGCGGGGCTCAGATTTGCGCCGGGGGTCCAGTGACTGCGGAGCTTCCAGGGTGCCGGCCAAGGCCACAGTAGAGCAGGGGTCCAGCGCGGAGAACAAAGGCACCAAGAACTCCGGCATCCGGGCGGGCTCAGGCTCCGGGAAAGCGGCGGCGCGGTCAGCGCGTCGTCGCGCACGTTGCACCTCGAAAATCGGCGAGGATAGGAATCAGGATGATAGTCCGAGGCCAAGGGCCGGCGGAGCCGGGCGCTCAAGCGTCTGCTCCGGTCGCCATCTTGGCTCCTCCCCTCAGCTTATGTTTTTTTAAACAATCTTTATGGTAATGTTAATTCTGGTTGATAACAAGCATGTACAACTTGCTAATAAATCTGGAAATGTCTGGATGTATGATTATTTTTAATGACCAGGGGCTTTTATGCACAAAGGAGGCCAGTCCTGTTACTTTGCAATCAGGGTGTGGAGTGTTTATTCTGATATCCTACCACTGTATGCAGGGACAGATGTACAAATCCTTCACTGAGCAAAGGAGGTGTGCTCAGCAAGGCATCTACAGGCAACCACTTCAATGGTTCAAGGGTGACTTGGAAGAAAAGGCCTTCCAGGGACAGCTGATTTGTGCCTGCTTTGTGTAACATAATGTACTAGCACTACACCCCTGCTGTGTCAGAAAGCTAATGTGAAAGGGGCGTTGTGAAAGGGATATTGGGGGAGCCTGCTGTTGTGTTGGGGTCTACCATGGATGCTAATTCACCAAGATGGTGGGAGTAGTGGAAATGAAAGCAAACCCTTGTACCATCTCTAGCTTCACAGGGTTGAACCATTGTTCTACTCAAATAGCTATTGAGGCTAGCAGTAATACGAGCAGTGCCATAGGGACTATTGTGTAGTCTTGCTAATGATACACGTTGGGTGGTTACTAATGGTTAGATCAGCTCTTCTTGAACTGTGGTCTACAGACCACTGGGGCATCAGCAGCACCTATTCAGGGGGACTGCAGACCCAGATGACCTCTAAAATTTTCTGGCACTAGACTAAAGAAATTTGATCTAAATACTTTGTGTTTCCTTAATAATAGTTTCTTTAATGCCAGGACTTAAAGTTTACAGTATTGGATACTTAATTTATCTGATATATGGATTATTAGAATTAGTACAAATATGTTTAAAAAAATAATCATAAGTATTTAAAAAAACGATTTTAGTCAGAAGCTGTGAGCATGTGTGTATGCACACAGGAACTGTTCACCTTCAAACACACTCCAACCTAAACCAGCAATCGGCCTCTGGCTAAAAACCCTTTTGAATTGCTCAGGATTTTTTTTGAAAATCATATATGTCTGCACACTTAGAGAGCCTGTGTTTATATCCTTCTATGCATCTACCCCGCGTAGACGGACCAAAGAGCCCTTCCAGTTTTCACTTCTGCTTTACAAGGGCGGGCAATTATGGACTCCATGCATCTACACTTATTTTATTAGAAAGGTGGCTGCCTGCCCTTTTAAGTAGATCTAAAATACTTCCACTGGCAGTATGCAGCAGGCACCACGGGACAATGAGAAATTGATCTTCTAGGATTCATACAATCTTGGTCTTAATCACCATTTGACAGAAAGAACCTGCATGGTCTCAAGCTTTGTCCATAAAAAGGCGAATTGCTGCCCTGTGACTTAGGGCACTGTCAATCTAGTTTTTACTACTATCTCATCACTTCTGCTGAGAGCTCTAATTGTATTTAATTACCTTTTGATTTGTGAATATGATCTGGGTCTTATGCAAGTCTAGAGTCACTCCCATAGTAAACAGGCAGTTGTAGAGGAAATTGGGTGTTTTAAGTTACTATATTGTATACTTGTTTATTTTTGTGTAGTGCTGTAGTGCAAATTATAGAAGTGGCTTGTGGGTCCCTGCCTTCCAGTTGTGATTCAATGGATGAAGTCAAAAGGTTAAGAACCACAGTTGTAGACTATTGGAAAGCATCCTTCCCATCACCTTTGTGTGTTTGTTGTGACGTCTTAAGTGGCCAAACGTATGCCCAGATGTGGTCCCCTTCCTCGCTGTACCAAAGGATACAAAATGAGTCCTAACAAGCCTGATATCTGTCTGCGTTGGCTTGTTTTGCCTTTTTGATGGGGCCTCTTCTGGCCGTTCAAGATGGACTGCTTCCATGAGAAGAAGGGTCAGTATTGAATTGGATAAGGCAGGCCTCTGTCTGACAGTGAGCAAAACAGTGTGAGCTTGACTCACAAAATGCACTATGTCGGTAGTTTCTCAGTAATACAAAACATACTACAAAATGTAAGTTTTGCTTATACGTATGTGTGCAGAGTTTTACACCTCGACTGCAGAGTCTCCGCAAAAGTAACTATAGTTTTAGTCGTAAAGTTGGGAGGGCCACAGGGGAGTGTGTAGGAAAGACAGACTTACTAGTACTAAGGGGGAGAGATTAGGGAGTAGTAAGAGGGGTTTAGTGAAGGTCAGGGAGATGTTTAGGGAGGGATATCACCCTACAGTCAAAGTTTGTGAATATCGAAAGGAGTAAACTTACTACAAAGTGCTAACATGCTCAAAAGTGTAACCTACCTTTTTGAATCAGGCCCATTATGTCGGAATGCTACCTAGAGGGATTGTCAGTGGTTTGGACTATTTGCATTATTATCACAAATGGTTCTTATGCTGAGATATTAACCTACCCTAAAGTTTGTTGTGTGTTAATTGTCCTCAGTGCGTGTCTCCTGAATTGATCCAATAGATAACTTATCATGGCATGCTTTATCATCGGCACCTTCTCCACACCAAAGTAAGTAACTACCACTCCAGCAGACTCAAGTGTTTCAGGAGTTCTCATATAATTTTAATCGGTACTAAAGCTGGGATCCAGGTGGGAAGAAAAAACATCTCAGGGCATACCCTAGGAGTTCCCTTTATTAGTGGGTACCCTGAATATATTTTAAAATGATTTAAATGGATATCTGATATATGCAATGATTCATCTATCCACACAGTATTGGCAACATGTTTCGACTAGGTTCAAACCCCCTACGGGTCAAAGGTCTTCTTCAGGGGCTCTCAACTCCCTGCCTATCTACTGCATACATTCCATGCATACTAATGAGGTGTATGGCTCTCATACCTTTCTTTTGCACTCGATTTGGACACATTTGGGTAACATAATCATAACATACAAAAGATAAAAGAAATACAAAAGTTCTGTGGACTTGGTAAAATGTATTAAAACCTTTGCACATCCAGCCAATTGTAATTGATGACATGTTCTCCCAAAACGCTCTCAGCATAATAACCGCCACATGTGGGAACTGCAAACCGACAGGCAGAGCGTTTATTGTGTCTCAGATCACACTGCAAAACACAAATATCATGCATGCGCTTGCAAGTTAAAAAATTCATTCATAACTTGCCTCAACACTACTTACCCTATTTTGGGCTATTCTCAAGCATTTGGTCATGATCAGAGGGTGTGGGGTGGGCGGTGGGGGGGGGAGGGGCGTATCGCTTCCCTTGTAGACACACACTAGTTGTTAAAACGGTAACCGTCTGAAGGTACTGCTGAAGTTTAGGTGACATGACAAAGAAACAAAGAACAAACGTCCGAAGCCTCACAAATATGTATTACATGATTTTTCAGAAGACGACATGCAAACGGACAATTGATAAACCATGCTTATTTAGTATAATTTGTGATGTGGCTTAAATGTTTGGTCATGAGAGGAGAGACTATGATGCCAAACATAAAAGTAGAGCCCTGCCAGCTAGTTGTTAATCGCGCCCCCCTTAGCAGCGACTCCCTAAGCAGGCAAAGTCTCTGTTGTTTGCACTTACTTCGTCACGGAGTCCTTCGATGCCTAGGATCCCTCACCTGACGTATAGTGGACAATAAGGGGCAGATTTATAAACCCCTTGCGCCACTTTTCCGTTACTTTTAACATGGGAAAAATGACGGAAAAGTGGCGCAAGAGGCTTGTAAATACAAGCCCCTTGCGCCGCCTGTGCGTCACCGTTTCCCATATAAAAAGTGACGCACCGGCGGCACAAGAGGCTTGTAAATAAGCCCCTAATACTTTTGTGAGGCTGCAAATATGGCACCACCCCGGACGGGGCGAAGTAGTGTATGTGGTTGTTTAGGAGGATGTGCTTGTGTGTCTTCCGTCTTCCTCTCTTCTAGTGAATATCTGGACTATTTCCAAACATTCCTACAGCCACATGTTGTCATTTTGTGTGTTTGAGTAGTTGAACCACACACAGAAGAAATTGCCCACCATGGCCAACTTCCGCTTTGTGAATTAATCTGATTTTTTTTCCAGTTGTCAGCAACGGGGAGTGAGGGTAGGGGGTGGGGGAGGGGTGCATTTTGATGATCCTCTCAGAAATTAGGTACAGCCCAGATAATCTTAAATATTGGGTCTTATTCTGAAATGTAGTCCTTATTTCCTACACCCTTATGAGTCTCGACTGGAAGCTCCTGCAGTTTCGGAATGAAAAACATAAAAAAGAGGATTCTTTTGAAGAGTCCAGTCAGTATTATTATCGACCCGTCGAACGTACCACAGAGCTTAGTTATAATGAGTACGTTTACCTACTTATGGCACCATAGTTGGTACTTCATCACAAGCGATATGTATGTATCATTATCATGGTAAAAATATAATAACTTATCCACTGTAGAGCATTCTGGTAACTCTAACACAACAACAAATACAAATATTGAAGGCCATAAATCCAGCAAACTTCTCATCCCCATGGCAACGTAACTACACAACTCGGGCACATTCAGTGCATGTGACAGCCACTTTATGGACTAGACCAAAAATGCATCCCTTCTCAGCAGAAGGCTTCATTTTTTGATTGAATTGCAGGATTTTCCAGGTCGACCATAGATGGCAATGCAATTATTCCGACATATTACGATGATCGGGCGCATGAAGCATCTTCAGCGTAATTGTTCCCCTCTATTCTGATCACACCCATCTGTATTTCAAAATATCTGGTGAACACAAACATCATTTAGCGAAGCGTAAAATATGTTTATGTGAAAGATAAATCGAGGAAATAAAAGGTGTGCAAAAACAAAAAAATAGTGCGTCGGTTTGGATCAACTCAGCTGCATGTGCACTTTTTACTGTTATACTCATACCCATACTCGTAGATATTCCCCTGTCTAATCGCCCATGAATAACATACTGTGTATCAAATCAAACCAGGACAGTGTTAACCAAAATACAGCGTATAGGCTTCATTACAGAGTCCAATTATTGTAGTTTTCACACTTCAGCAAGCAGATTGTGATACCTAACTGCAGCAAAACCAATCAATCAATCAGGCTCTTATATAACTCAGCCGTAAGAGTCTTAGGGCGCTGTTGGAGGGTAGGGGAACTGCGGTTCAGTCGAAGAGCCAGATCTTAAGGTCCTTCCTGAAAATAGGTAGGGAAAGTGATTTGCTAAGATGTAGAGGCAGGGTGTTCCCGTTCTTTGGAGTGAGGTAGAAGATAGCTCTTCCTCCAGTTCAGGTCTTGCGGATCCCTGTGATGGTGGGCAGAGGCAGTTGGGCCGAGCGGGGGTGTCTGGTGGGTGTGGAGAAGGAGAGGCAGTGGTTAAGGTACGCAGTTCCGCAATTTATGGAGAGCTTTATAGGCATGTGTGAGGAGCTTGAAGGTGATTCTTTTGTTGACTGGGAGCCAGTGGAGGTCTTTCAGGTGACCGGTGATATGACTGCGGTGGGGGGTGTTCAGGATGAGTCTGGCGGAGGTGGGTGATGTGCCGGGGAATGGCTGCGGAGAACCACGCCTCCATGTAGCCACAGGCGACCCACTGCCCCACCCTGAGTAATGGCGGTCTGTACCTGGCTGGCGTTTCGTTGATCTCTGCTGCATGAGATCGTTGCAGCTTGTTGTGGGGAAAGAAGATCCCGGACATCGCAGACGCCGATCCCCGAGCTAAATCCCCTTTCTTCCCAGAGTCTGTGGCGGACGCCGCTGGAGGAGGCGAGCGGCGTCCTTCGTTTATCCGGCTGCCCTGGCGGCTTTTCTTGGCCTCTCGGTTCGCAGAGTCGGAGTCAGGAGCCAGACGGGTGTGTCAAGAGGCGGCAAGACTGTCTGTTTTGCTCGAGGCGAGGCAGAGGCGGAGGCGAGCGACTGCTTCCCGGACGGCGAGGCAATTATTCCACGGCCGTTTTTCTGACTCTGTGGTAGAAGAGATCTTGCCTGCTTGTGTACTCCTGAGCCCGTCGGTCCCTTGACGGACATTTCTGAATGGATATTTCTGTACTGGAAGAGCGCGCTGGAGGAGAAGAGTGGATGCGGTGTCGATTTGAGGGAGACTCAGTTGAAGGAGACCTTGCTTCTGGTGTAGAGGCAAAAGAAGGTACGGAGGGTTGAAGGGGCGACACTGGGAGACTTTGGGTATTAAAAGGGGCTATTTGAAGCTGAGAGACGAAACTGGGGAAAAAAGGGCTCGGAAGAGATATGAATAAAGTAAAAAAAAAAAAAAGGGAGGTCACAGAGAAAAAAAACAGAAACTAAGAAATGGGTAAACCCATGAAACATGCCAACGCAGTCGCCAAATCTGACTCTGAAGCCCGCCTTAAGGCCAAAACACGCTTAGCTCAGGCAAAAGAAGTTGCACGACTGGCCAATAAGGAAAAAAGTAGAATACCACCAATTCCTATGGCCTTGATAGTACTCTCAAGAGCTCAGAGTAAGAGCTACCCTCCACCGCTCCTCCGGAACGGGAGGAATTGGCGACAGACCAGGATAATTCTGTATTAGACGGCCTAAAGGAAAAATTAAATGGGACAAAGCAGTTTCCATTGTTCTTTAAAAGAGCTACCCTACAACCCCCTCCCTAAGCCCAACTTCAAAAACATCTAAAGGCCCATTAGCAGAGCCAGTGTTGCCTGTGGTGTTAATAAATTCAGCTTCTATAGACCCGGAGAGACTCCAATGTAATCTGGAATCCGATCATCTGGTAGTCCCGGAGCTAGATCAAGGTCAAGGTCAAAGCCAAGGTCAAGGTCAAAGTTAAGAACCAGGGACCCTATTAGCACCATTAAGCTCAACAGAAACAACCACTTCTAGCACAAATCACTCTCAGTTACTAGAAATAATAGATAAAGGCAGTAAGACTGCTATAAAGATATCTGCAAACCCGACGGTATCTCAATCTAAATCTCAGCTACAATTTCAATCATTGCCGCAAAGTCTAATATTGCCAGAGGGCTTGCCGGCCCAAGAGGACAATATGCTTGGAAAAATGTCTATTGATACCATTGAAGCCCAGAATAACCCTAATCAAAGTATAGAAATATCAGGTGTTTATCAATTAGATATCAGACACATGCTCAACTTAATACTGGATGAGGTTCGCGAGATGAAAAAGACTTAGAAATTGGAAATTGCTGCTCTGCACCTATGGCTTGGGAAAATTGAAGATGTAATGACATGCTTCCCTATTAAACTTCAGGAGGCAGAAGCCAGAATTTCAGCATTGGAAGACCAAATGAATACGGTTATGGGAGAAGTGAAAGAGGCTGCACAAAAAAAAGAACTATCTGGAGAGCAAACTGGAAGACCTCGAGATCCATTCTCGGAGGTCAAACCTCAGGATAGTTGGAGTGCCCGAAGGCATTGAAGGTTCACAAACTCTACATTAGGTTAACTCTTTCATCAAGCAGAAAGTTCTCCCGGAGTTCGAAGGAGATAATACAATCACCAGGGCACACCGTGTCCCAACTCATCCTTTCCCAAACTCCACGATGCCGCAAACAATCTTGTTGATCCTTGCATACTTTCGAATAAAGGAAAGAATCTTGACAAAGGTGATCCAGCAGAGGCAGTTCTTAGTAAATGAAACTACTAAATGTCACATATTTTCAGATATGACTGCCGCTGCTGCGCGCAGAAGAAAATAATTTGTCAAGCTTCTCCATTTATTTAAAGCCCATGGCGCCCAAGCTTCAATTGCCCAACAGTCAAAATTGAGAGTGTTAGTCAAGGGCAAGTTTTTCATGTTCTCAGATTTGAAAGAAGCTCAGGCACTATTAAAAGAGATCTCGCGTGGATCTTGAGTCTAAAGGAATGGCTTAAATATCAGGATCTGCTATATCTGAATAGTAATAAGGGTCTTCTCTGTTCATGGGTGCCAAAGCACACTCTTTAACAAATTAATTTTTGATCATGGGTGCTAAAGCACACTCTTTAACAAGTCAATTTTAGATTATTTTTTTTCCCTGGGATCAGTGGGGACAGTGGGGTCACCAGGGGTGTAATTCTATGACACCCAGAAAACCAGAAGAGGAGGGCGAAAAGTGGCTAGTGTGGTTAGTGGGGTTTTTTCCACATTTCAATGGCTGGGTAATTTTTGGGGGTGGAAAGGGAGGGGAGGGGAAAGGGTCTATTTTAGTAAAAAAAGCAGGAGCAGAAGGTACAGATAGCAAACAATTCAGAAATTCATTATTGAGTGAACCTGGGGTTTACTCTAGAATTAGAAACTTTAATAGAAACCAGTAAATGCAAGATCCTATCAGTCAACGCCAACTGAATTTTAAATAAACAAAAGTATGGCGCTCTCATAAAATGGTTGGTATCTTTCAACCTCCAAGTTTTGTTTCTCCAGGAGACACATCTAAAAACGAATTTCCCTAAATTATTTTTACCTAGGATTTTTTGTAATGCTTTTTTTGCATCTGCTGGTCTTGCCATGAAAGGAGTGTCCATCTATTTTTCGAGAAAACTGCCCTGGGAATCTTTCCAAGTTCATAGGGATCCACAGGGGAGATGGATATGGGTGGCAACAAAATTAAATGGGAGTATTTTGAATTTTATAAATTACTATGACCCTGTTTCGGATGACACCTCCAGTCTGGCCAAAATTAATGAGCATATGAGGGGAGCCCCTGGACAGTTTATTGTAGGAGGTGATTTTAATTTTATACAGGACTTAACAAAGGACACTTCAAATAAAAATCAATTAAAACCAAACACCCAAAAAATGGTGGAGGCCATCAAGCTAGAATATCAACTAATAGATCCTTGGTGAAATAGAAATCCTGATAAAAAGTTTTTTACCTGCTTTTCGCATCGTTTTAAAACTGCATTTCAAATTGTTTTTTTTTTCATATCTAGATCCCTTCAGATTTGTGATACAGATATCGGGTGTACTCCTTTCTCTGATCATGCATATATTGGGCTTGAACTCAGGCTTGTGGGTGGGAGGAGAGAACGGCCCAGGTGGCAGCTGGACCGTCTTCTCCTTCAAGATCAGGACTGGGTGAAAAGCTTTGGAGAATGGATCTCCGAATTTTTTAAGATTAATGAAAATACTGCGGAGCCGTTTTCTGTATGTGGCGGGTTTAAGGCGGCAGCTCATTGGCAAATATTCGCCTACACGACCGCCCAGTTAAATGCTCGGAGGCTCAAAATAGCTGAATTACAATCTGCAGTTGAAAAAGAATATGCCCTTCAGCTCCAGCAACACCTCAATCAATTTGAAGTAGCAAGATCAGCTCCTAGGGATTTTTTTATATTGGAAGAGATTTGCAGTTCTAGAATGTATCAACAAAAAGTTTATGAGTATAGTCAGTTAATAGGTAAACTTCTGGCTAATTCAACAAGAAAAAAACAAGAAGCAACTATAATATCTAAGGTGCTGGACCCCCAGACTGGTCTTAAAGTTGTCAATGGTGATTTGATCCCACAGATTTTTTTAGAACATTTCCACCAACTTTATTCAACAGAATATTCGGTGGGGAAAGAGCTGATCCAGGTTTACTTCTCTAATGTGAATTTTCCCAAACTTTCAGATAACCGGATCAGTCAATTAGGATCTGATGTAAAATCCGTTGAGATATTGGCATCTATTAAAGCAACAGCTGGGGCAAAAGCATGTGGACAGGATGGTTTCCCCATCGAATTTTATAAAACTTTTTCAAAGGAATTAATTGCACCTTTGAAAAAAACATTTAATTATATTAAAAATGGTGGCTTGGTTCCTGCACTTTTTAAAGAGGCGATTATAGTGTCCTTTGTGAAAAAAGATAAAAATCCTGCGGATGTTAATTCTTATAGACCCATTAGTCTTTTATACTCGGATTACAAGATTTTAATGAAAGTATGGGCCAAGCGTTTTTTATTTGCCTCCCAAGAAACAATTCATAGAGACTAGATCTAGTCTGAGTTTGACTATTTTAATACCAATTTTACTCCGGCATGTATTGTAATGGTCGATGCGGAGACCTGGTAAATTGGAGAACTCTGTTTTTCGCCCTCGGTCAATTTGGCTTTCCCCCCTCTGGTTATTAACATGCTACGTAATATCTACCAGGGGGCTTCGTCCATGGTATCAACAAATTCGAAACGAGCAGGAACTATAAAAATAAACCGGGGGACTAGACAGGGCTGCCCGCTTTCGCCATTGCTTTTTACTTTTTTTATAGAGCCATTGGTAATCAAAATTAGAAATAATGCTGCTATCCAATCCCCCATTCCCCGCATTGGCAAAGTTGAAACTTTTTGCATACGATATAATTTTATATTTGATGCCCGACAAAGATAATATGGAAACAGTATTGAGGGAATTTAGGGATTAGGAATTAATTGGTGGTTACAAAATAAATTCTAATAAAACAGAGGTCCTTGCCCTCAATACAGATTATAATCTTCTTCCACCATGCTTGAGGGCTCAAGCCACTAAACAAGATCCAATTAGATATCTTGGGATATATGTATCCAGTCAACACCATCAGTTGTATAAATTGAACTATATAAGAATGAAAGACAAAATTAAGAGACGTTTGGATCAGTGCCTTCTATTTCCTCTATCATTAGTCGGCAGAGTTTCATTAATTAAAATGTCTATACTTCCGTTGCTTATATTTCTTTTTAGTAATGTCCCTATAAAAGTAAACCTGTCTTTTTTTTAAAGAAATGGAAACACTGCTTAGAGGATTTGTGTGGGGAAAGAAAGTATCTAGGGTGAAGCTGACTGTGGTGCAATTACCTACTACAGAAGGGGGTTTAGCTTTGCCTCATTTAAGAACATATTATGAGGCCGCATTTATGGATATAGTGGCGGGCTTGATGAGATCTAAATGTACTTGAGATAGCTTCTTTCTGGATAAAATGTCACAAGAAATTAATTCTCAAATTCGAGTGCTTTTTAAAACCTCCAAACTCCCCCCAAAAACTATTTACAAGACCTTAAAGGAATATTCTTTTAGACTTCAGTGTTTTTATAAAAAAAATAGGCTCCTCGGGTATGCAATATCTGAGATTAAGAGAATGTACCAGCCTTGGCCTTCAATTTCGAGAAAGTCATTTTACCAATTGGGAAGATTGCAGGTTACGGGAGCTAAGACATTTCGGTATTCAAAATAGGGTGATCACCTGGGAAGAGGTAATGGCAAGGGCCGAGAACCCTAAGAGACCTGCCTTTTTGGAATATTTGCAAGTTGTTCATTCAAAAAAAAAAATATTAATGGCATTTTTGATGTTCCAAATGAACTTGTAGTAGCACTCTATGGGGCAAAATTCAAGGGTGTAGGGAACTGGTACCGATTGCTACATCATCAGGGAAAAGTTCCCCTGATAGAGACCCATTTGGCTAAAATAGGTCGTGAGACACAATGTATTTTTTCTTGTAAAGATTGGGAAGTCATATCTAGAAAATCAATCCCTGCGTGCGGCCAATTTTAAAAGGATGGCCTTTTTATCACGATGGCTCTCTTACATGACCCCGGTAGCTTTGGAAAACAGATATCCGGAGGTCGAAAACAAGTGTTTTCGCTGTCAGGCCAACGGAGAGGGGGGTTGGCACCATATTTTCTTTACTTGGCCCCATTTAGTGCCCTTTTGGGAGGCAATTTTTGCCGGCATAGAGTTGGCAATAGGGAAGAGAGTCCAACCGAGGCCGAGGCCGCTCTGTTCGGATTATGTAGGGATAGAATTATGTTAACTAAGGCTGAAGAAGTTTTCTTATTTATCTCTTGTACTGTAGCCCGTTCTTTAATTCTTCATAACTGGAAATCTAGTGATGTTCCCTCTCATTTAAACTGGTTTAGTAAAATGAAAAGGACACAGAATTTTGAAGAAGCATATGCAAAACGGGTGGCAGTCACTAAAAAATGTGAAAAGAATTGCAAGTTTTTTAGTAATTTAGAAAAACTTAAGGAGGGTAATTAACACTTGATATTGATGATAAAACCGTAGCAGTTACTGTGTTTAAGAGCAATAGCGCTTTTTTGCTGTTGCACTTTAGAAGCACTAGCACTTTTTTCTGCCATTGCACTTTAGAAGCATTAGCACTTTTTCATTACTGTTAAACTTTATTGCATGTTTTTGCACATTATCATTTTTACGAAATCATTGTTGATGCTATTAGCTGCTACAGTCATATTTTTTCATGAAATGAAGAAGTTATTGTATTAATGGTTTCAATAATTATTTTTTTATCATGTACTTAATGCTCTGCTCAATAAAAAAATAAAAAAAGAGTCTGGCGGAGGCGTTGTGAATGTTCTACAGTTTCAAAGCAAACACAGGGAGATTATGGATGGAGCGCTGAACATTTTCAGACTCTCACCCCCAGTCACAGATCTGGGTTGAATCCATCATCGCTCTTTATCTCACTTCGCCACCCTAGTTCAGCCCCAGCCATATGCAAATCAGTCTTGACCCTGTTTCTCATGGGAACAGTCCAGTCTGAACTGCTAAGCCATGTCTTCCCTGGATCGGAAACAAGCGTCCTGGGACCAGTTTTGGGGTAACACCCCATATCAGCCAGGCTAGCTTGGTTCCAGTGGCAAAGTGAGCAAGGGACCATTGTCTGGGCATACCCTGCTAAATTAGCGCGAACAAAGCAAACTCAAAGAGATGATGGACAGACCACTGAAACTTTTCAGACACTCACCCCAATCACAGATCTGGGTTGAATCCATCATCGTTCTTTAGCTCACTTCGTCACCACAGTTCAGACCCATCCATATGCAAATCAGTCTTGACCTTGTTCCTCATGGGAACAGTTTAGCCCGAACTGCCAAGCCAGGTCTTCCCTGGACTGGAAACACGCATCCTGGGACAGGTTTCGGGGTAACAACCCTCATCAGCCAGGCTAACTTGATTCCAGTGTCAAAGTGAGCAAGGGACACGTGTCTGGGCATACCCTGCCAACTTAGGGCAAACAAAGCAAACACAAGGGGTGGACTGTTCCCATAAGGAAAAGGGTCAAGACTGATTTGCATATGACTGGGTCTGAACTGGGGTGGTGAAGTGAGTTAAAGAATGATGATGGATTCAACCCAGATCCGTGAATGGGGATGAGTGTCTGAAAAGTTTCAGCACTCCATCCTTCATCTCCTTGTATTTGCTGTGTTCTGCAGTTTCTTCAGGAGGTTTTGGGTGATGCAGGCATAGAGTGCATTGCCGTAGTCGAGTCTGCTACTGACAAGTTCGTGCGTGACCATTTTACTGGACTCGGTGGGGATCCACTTGAAGATCTTTAGAAGCAAGCGAAGAGTGTGGAAGCAGGAGGACAATACAGCGTTGATTTGGTGGTTCATGGAGAACGAGGAGAACGAGGAGTCCAGGATGATGCTGAGTATTTGTGTATGATCGTGGGTGTGGGGTTGGGTTCTAAGCTCTGCGGGCCACCAGGAGTTGTCCCTGTGGTTGGGTTGGAGCCCAAGATGAGGACTTCGGTCTTGATTGAGCTGAGCTTGAGGCAGCTGACCTTCATCCAGGTGGCGACTACCTTTATCCCTTTGCGGAAGTTGCTCTTGGTGGCTATGGGGTCGTTGGTGAGGGAATGAATGAGCTGGGTGTCAGTGTACGAGACAATGTTGAGTCTTTGGTTTCTGATTATGGTAACAAGCGGGGCCATTTAGATGTTGAAGAGGGTGGGGCTCAGGGAGGAGCTTCGAGGGTACTCCGTAGCTGATCTCTGTGGTTTCTGAGTGAAATGGTGGAAGTCTCACTTTTTGTGTTCAGCCCGTGAGGAAGTAGCAGATCTATTCTAGGGCTTTGTCATGGATGCCGGCATCATGGAGTCTTGCGCAGAGGGTGTGGTGGGAGATGGTGTAGAAGGTGGCTGAAAGGTCCAGGAGGATGAGGGCTGCAGTCTCGCCTCGGTTGACGAGGGTGTGGATCTCGTCTGTAGCAGCGGGGAGAATGGTCTCTGTGCTGTGGTTTCTTCTCAAGCCAGATTGAGAGTTGTCCAGGATGTGGTTAGTTTCGATAAATTCAGAGAGCTGGGCATTGATGGCCTTCTCAATGACCTTGGCTGGGAAGGGGAGCAGAGAGAGGTGGGTCTGTAGTTCTTGACGTTTGCCGGGTTGGCAGAGGTTTTCTTCAGCAGGGGAATTATCTCTGCATGTTTCCAATCCTCCAGGAAGGTGGCGGAATCAATGGAGTAGTTGATGGTGTGGCAGAGTTTGGGGGCAATGGAGGTGCCAGCTGTGTTGAAGATGTGGTGAGGACAGGGATTTGAGGGAGCTCTGGAGTGGATGCTGTTCATGATCTTGAGGGTGTCATCAGAAGTGAGGGGGGACCAGTTGAGCACGGTCTGCTGGGGACTGGAATCATTGGGTGCGATTACTGTGGGTGGGGTTGGTGGGTTGTGTGTAGTGAAGCTGTTGGAGATCTTCTCAATTGTGAGGTGGAAGAAGGTGCTAGGGTTTTTGAAGAGGTCTTATGTGGGAGTAGTGTCTGCTGCCTCTGTGCTGGGTTCGGCAAATTCTTTGATAACGGTGAGGAGTTCTTTGCTGTTGTGTGTGTTGACATTAATCCATTCTTCTATGGCTGTTTTCTTTGTTGTTCTGATGAGGTGGTGGTGTGCAGTGATGGCGGTTTTGAAGGTTGCATGGTCGTTCGAGATGCTGCTGCTCCTCCATCTTTTCTCGAGCTGTCTACAGGTGCATCAGGAATCTTGAACGGTGGGGGAGAACCAACTGGCTTTCTTGGAGGGCTGCTTTCCGGAGGACTTCTTAAGGAGAGCCAGTGTTTTGGTGCAGTTAAAGTCCCATAGGTGGAGGTTGCGTGCTGAGGCGCTGACGTCTGTAGCTATTGGTGGTGGGATTTTTCTGAGGGAGGTGGTTAGCTGGTCTTCGGTGACCTTGTTCCAGCTTCTGCGAGGGTAGCGGTGGGCATGGTGGCTTACGGTGGGTTTGGTGAAGGAGAAGTGGACGCAACGGCGGCCGGTCCAGTGCAGATTGGAGGTGTGGCTGTAGGTGATGTTGTTGCTGGCGGAGAAGATGGGGTCACGTGTGTCCCCTCCAGAGTGGGTTGGAGAGGTGACTAGCTGCTTGAGTCCGATGGTGGCGAGGTGCTCCAGTAGGGATGAGGTGTTGAGGTCGTTGGGGTAGTCCAGGTGAAAGGTGAGATTGCTGAGGACGATGTAGTCTGTGAAGGCAAGAGCGTGCTGTGTGATGAAGTCAACAATGGATTCACTGAAGGAGACAGGGGGTCCTAGAGGTCTGTAGACAAGGGTGCCAAAGAGGGTGGTGTTCGGGTTGGTCTGGATCTGGAAGTGGAGATGCTCCATGTTGGTAAAGTGGTTGTCCTGCAAGTTGTGAGGTGGAGAGTGTTTTTGAACACGATAGCAACGCCTCCTACCGGTCGGATGGTACGGTCCTAGTGTATGATTTTGTAGCTGTCTGGGATGGCGGTGGTGATGTCCGGGGCTGAAGTGGGTTCATCCAGGTTTCCGTGAGGAAGGTGATTTCGGGGGAGGTGGGGTCAAACAAGTCCCAGATCTCCACCGTGTGCTTGTAGAGGAAGTACATATTGAGCAGGATGCAGGATGCAGCTGAGGTGGTCGGATCCCTTGTGGGTCATGTGGCTGGTGAGACTGGTGGGTGGGCCTGGTGTGCAGAGGCAGGTAAAGGTGTATTTGCAGTTGCAGCAGCAAACTGTCAGCATTTCCTGCTACTGTAAAGTGTGTGTGTTTGTAAGTAGAGTTGTTTAGATAAAAATAGAACAAATCTACATTGAGTTCACACGTACAAATCAGTTGAATGAACATTCTTGGCAAAGATCAAATCTCTCATCATAAACTACTATAATTTGTCCTCAGGGGAGGCTGCAATGAGAGAGATATTCAAAAGCTGGTTATAATAGAAATTACAATGGAATCTGTGATTTACATTAAAGCCTGTCAACACCAGCCTACTGCTACCTTATTTTATCTCTTGTCTCACTTGACAAGGATGGAGGCTGCTACCAGTCCCTTCTAGGTTGTATTCCCCTTGCTAAAATCATTAAATCGCCTATTTTGGACAAGGAGGACTCCTCTGTAGCGTACCTTTGAGTCCCCTACCTTGCATGCCCAAACATTGAGTATCTGTTATAGCGGTTATGACCCCAGCCTCATAACAATCTAGCATGTGTGATGGCCTAGACATGTTTTGACAAAAGGTTTGGTCCTGGACCTGGTAGGGGAACCAAGCATGCCATCCATCATTGCAGAGGAACATAGTCCCTGTCAAAGGTTTATGAACGCAGAGAAGTGGTGATAGCAGAATACAATGATTAGAAGCAATTGAAGAGTGACCAGACACTTTTGTCTTTGTCAAAAGAGTGAAGGCCTACTGCCCATGTCTTCAAAGTTGCTTGGCTGCTGGTAAACCCAGATTCTAGTGCTGACATTCTGACTGTGTGGATAGGTGTATGTTGTGTGTGGTATGCAAGGCACACACAGAAAGATTGTTTGAGGGAACCAGAGTGGCACAGGCCTGTGGGTTCCATTTTTGAAGCACCTGGCCTTTTCATGTGCACAAGACGGAGGTGATGTTACTTTCCAAGGCAGTGGGAGTGTATTGTTGACATTCCTGAGTCTTAACCCCTTCAGCGCTGCGCGGATTCCCCCGCGGTGCTGAAGGGTTCGAGCGCGGGCGGGGCCATGACGGAACGGTTCCGTCATGAGCACAGCTCAACCAATGCTCATGACGGAATCGTTCCGTCATGAGCATGGAAGGGGTTAAGGGAGCAAACCTAGACACTAAAGTGGGGCAAAAAGGAGAAAGGCTTTCCCTTAGAAATTTGATTAGGTTGTTTTGATAGAGAGGTGTAGCCACCGAATTCCACTCATTTAGTCCACCAGGATTGTTTGCTTTTGACTGTCCGGTTTCTAACCTATACTGCGGGTGAGTCTGACTACCTGAGTAGTCCTATCTGAGTGGAAGGTCATGGTTAATTCACAGTAATGGGATGAGCATGTTTACCATCAGTGTCTGCATTTTATTATAAGGACCCTGCGGCACAGCTAGGGTAAGCAGCACCTGTTTGGTTGCACATGAACAAATGTGCACACATGTGTGGGCTGTGCGTGGGAGTCTACCATTGTGCACTGCTCGACAAATGCACACAGGTAGCCAGGTGCAGAAGAGACTTTGCATGGATTGGTGCTGACTTGGGGTAGTCCTTATAATATTAGTGGGCATTTATAGACAGGTCAAATGGGGTTATTAGAAAATCCATAGTGCTTTCACTGTGTTGTACATATATGCAAAATCTGCCCTAAAGTGCAGTTTTGCTGCACTTAGGTTTACACAGTACATCAAGGTTTCAAAATGGGGGTAAAAGATGCATGCTATGGTTGAATTTACAGATCCCAACACACTAAACAAACTTTTGGGGCTCCAAGAATTATCATACTTACTGGTTCAGCTCATAATGATATGCCAGTCCCTTGTACCCCTTACTGGGCTAAGTTAACTATTCTGATTCCCAAAAGAAGAAACAAAGGTCTCTAGGCCTGGGTGAAATGTTTATCATGCCGTAGCAATCAGAGTAATGTTGGTATTTTTATGTTACTCGTGTGATGTAATATTACTTTAAATAATGAAATGTTCTCGGTTTGCGTAATTTGTGCATTCTTTGAGTAAAAATGCGTCCCAAGAGCACAGGAACAGAACATGAGCATATGCTGGCTGCTGCTGTTCCTGTTCTTTTGCATTATGAACATTTTCTTATTGGTAAATGCATTCTTAGGTCCATTTTGGATGTGAATTTTGTGCTAAGGAAAGAGCATTAAATGCAGGGTTATGCTCCTGGCAAATTTCTGTGTAACCTTGCATAATTTGGTGCAATTTCATGTAATGATACTACAGCAAATTACTCAAATTACGTCCACCCCTCATGTCCCTCAACACAAAAGGGGCAATTATCAAATGATTAACCGAGTTCCTGGGAAAGGGAGGGGTGAGGAGAACATTTATTAATTAGCTCATCATACTGCACCAAGGCTGGGAAAGTCCAGGTTCACTGAACAAAGTAGGAAGCCCAGACCTCTGGTGCCAACACAGGAAGAAGGAGAGGCTCGTCTTTAAAGTTTGGTGAGAATAAATCTGCCAGTGATGTCCTCTAGCAGCATAGCTGAGGTCCTCACAGGTGCTGTTCCTTGAAAATTTCTAGCCACCATGATGGATTGTCCCATAATGCTCTGCAGGAGGATTAGTACAGGGCTGAAGGGAAGATGTGGCATCCTGGAATTGGCCAGGAGTGCCTGGCAGTAGGATGCTCTACTGGCTGGTTGCGGAGGAGCTAGACAAGCTGTGCCCACCAGGAGGAATGGGAGAACTAGAAGCCAGGCAGAGAGAAAGGCTGGTGCAGGAAGCCAGAAAAGCCAGCTCCCCACAAAATACACCCTTTTAAAAGCCTGATTAAAATACTCCTAGTGGCTAGGCCTGGCCACCAAATGTAAGACGAGCCAAGCTACATGAAAATTGGCCTGAGACTAGACAACTGGGCCTTGAAAGGTTGGCACCAGATATAAAAGGGAACAAGTGTGTGGCACTCCACCATACTCTTCAGCTTGCCCTCAGGGAGGGTCAATCCCCAAGGGTTGCCAAAAGCCCCTTAATCTTATTTTGATGGGGAGAGGGCATGCTTGGGGCCCCCTCCCCAAACAGGACTTTGGCCTCGGGACCCCAACTCCCAGGGCCCGGCGTATTATGCATTGCCCGGGTTCCTTATCTCCTCAGGACATGATGTTTAGAGTGCCATAGGCATTTCCTGACCCCGTGCTCACGGGAGGCAAGTTGTGCCAACCATCTGCTGTCCTGCCTGTGCTCCTCACTGGCAGGCGGATTCAACAAGGCTCCTGCTGTGGGTTGTAGCCAGAAGTAAAGGTTACTCCTTTCTGATGTGAGCACAAAGGAACTATGGCTGGCTACAGGGCAGTACCAGAGGATTGGTGCTGCGTTGGGGAGCCGTCTGGGATTTGTGGGTCTTGGGGATTTCCCAAAGGGCCTCCAACAAACTCTACGTTTGTGGATGCCTCGTGTGGGTCCAGGGCATCCAGAAGATGTGATATGATAATAAAAAGAAGAATTGTAGCCAAGGCCGGGTAACATAAGAAGAATGGAGGAAAGCTGCTAATAAAATATTCAATGCTCCTGGGCAAGAGTGCCCTATAATGCCCTATAATGCCCTGTAAGGGCCATATTTGCATATGTTCTTCTGATTGCAGTGGCTACAGTGTGGCAGGGGCACCACCAATTACATTTGGTTTGTGTTTGGGGGGCTGAAGGAGGTGCAGCAGCCCCCTCATGATTTTTTTTAATAAAGAATCCGACCTGAGTCTTCAGGGGCCATGTGCCTGTGACCCAAGAAGAGGCTTGAATTTGTTCCAAGCATTCTTATGGCTGGAACCTTTGCTCCTATGCTCTGGAGCTTTGGGATCCCATGTGGTTGGTCATATGGCTGCATTTCGTGGCCTGAGGAGCGTAAAAACAGAATACTTTAACACATGTTTGTAGTTGATTTGAATATGCATACTTGAATGGTAAAATTGTTGAGGAACACTGCAATGCTAATGATCATTAACATATGTTTTTGTTGATCCCACTGATTTTAATTGTGCCATAAGGATAAAGAATGATATATGGCTGACCCTTAATTAGGGATAGCACCCTGACACAGCTAGTAGGGATGCCTGCTATATTATTGTGGTAACCAGTTATCTGATAGAAACTTCTACCCACAGATAAATTATCTTAGAATGTTCTCCAGGTGTCAGACTGGATCCGGTAAATGCTTGAGCAGTACCTCTGCGCGCTGGTAGGTGATGTCAATCGGCTCCGTGTCGGCGGCATCTGCACTGGAAGTGACACGCGCAGTTCCTACATAGACGCCACCCCACTGTGCTTTTATTTCTGTGCCAGTCAGTGCAGATCCAGAAAGAGCTACCTCCAGCCATTTTTTGACGTTTTTCAATGCTTTGTTGAGCCTTTTTTTTCCAAGACTTGGTCTCCCACTGTGACAGGATGTCTCCTAATGAGCCAGAGATGTTTAAGCCCTCTGGTTCCTGTACCAACAGATGTCTGTGACAAGCCCCCACCTGGTCTGTCTTTGGGGCTTTGACACAGACCATGACTCCAACACTTGTGAGGACTGCCGGGCCATGAACCCCAAGGCACCAAAAGAGCACTCCTTGAATCTTGTTGTCTATGATGCTCCAGGTCCCGTTCGAAGGGAAAAGTCCTAGGCCTGCTTGTGGAATCAAACCAGGCACTTGTCATCACATTCAAAGTTGTTGAGTAAGTCCTACAAGAAATCCCAAAAATTGAAGAAGTTGAAGCACTCGCTGACTTCGCTGCATCTGTGAAAATCTTTGGACAAGGCACCGGAACAAAGTTACTCCAGGTCCTGCTCCTATGTGGAGCTTGCCTCCGGGTTGGCTCCTTATCTCCCTGAACTTCCTGGAGCAGGAGCCATCCCTGCCCAACACCAGTAGTTGTACGAGGCTATGCACCTCATTTTTGGGCAGGCCGACCCTTTTGGAGAGCCTTCAGACCCATGGGTTTAGCAGGTGCCACCACTGGATTTCTGAGCGGCCATCGGATCCCATTCCAGATGTGGAACAACTTTGATTGTGAGACTGTGACCTTCCCAGGGGCCCATTCTAATGGCATTGTTCCCGGACCCACTGACGCCCCACGGAAGCGCTAAACTAAAAGGACACAGATCAGCTTTACCCAACATTGACTCTGGTGCTGGCTGGACCTAGACCTTCCGAGTTGAAGCCAGTGCCTCCATTTTTTCCAGAGGCCTATAGAGGAGAATGTTTAGGGAGGTTCTGAGGATCCTTATGGATACACCAGCCCCATCGAAGAGGCCAAGAGGCCGAAGATAACTGGTGTGAGGAACTAGGGGATGTCAGTGGTCTGGACACCTCTCCAGACACTGACCTGGTCTCTCCTCCTAGTGTGGCTGTGGAGGAATAGTTTCCTTTGTCATGGTGGTGAGAAGGCCAGCAGAAGTCTTCAAATTTACTTTGCCTTCAGTGACACTCAAGATGAATATCTTGGCAGAGGTGTAGAGATGCTTCTGCCAGGAGTCACCCCCACAGCACCTCTCCTCCCTTTTAATGAAGTCCTTAGAGATGCCCTGCTCGGGTGTTGGCCAAGCCCTTCACAGGGGTGCCTGTGCACTGGACAATTGCCCACCAGCATCACCCCACTCAGGGAGACCCAACATTCCTCACCCATCCCCCCACCTCGGACAGCCTAGTTGTCCAGGCCACTTCCCAAAGTTAGCCACAGCATGTTACCTACCACTTTCCCGGATATGGAATCTAAGAGTCTGGATATCTTTGGCAAGACGATGTTCTGCTGGTGAACAGCATGTGCCGTTTGTACCTATGCAACCAGACAGTTGGTAATCAGCTGTACAAGTGCTGCCTATGGTCTCAGCGGAGGCCTAAGCCATACTCTCCCAAGCAAATGTTGATGGTAGAGTCAGAACAAAGTTCACCACTTGCTGCAGACTGGATACAACCGACCCCCTAGGCAGACTGATTGAGTTGTCAGTGGCACTTTGACGTCACGTCTGGCGGAGGTAAACTGGCTTTTCAGGTGATGTCCAGACATTCCTCATAGACATGTCCTTAAATATCACCCGTCTCTTTGGAGACATGGCAGACTCAGCGATTGAGTGCTTTATGGACAGCCGAGCCACAGCCAGGTTTTTGGGCCTCACCATGTTTCCATGCCAACCGAATTCTGCCTTTCACCCCATTCCAGCCCGGCCACCACAGCCAACAGACTCTCCAGTCCTTTGGTGGCTGCACATGGGAGTCACAAAAGCCTCGTAGGACAGTCAGCCAGAGGTCCAGCTAGTCTGCCACCCCACAGCCTGAAAACCACATTAGTTTGCCCTCCAATCATCATCTGCACCCAGTTGGTCACAGGATCCGCCATCAGCTGCTTCGCTGGCAATCCATAGCATAAGACAAGTGGGTACTACAAATTGTTCAGCAGGGTTACTCCATCCCTTTGATACAAGCCAATGCACTGATGCTACCATCCCCATACCATCGAGAGGGTGCCGGCAACAGAAGTAGCTCTTGGTTGATATTCCTGCTGCTTTCTCCAGGAAGGAGGAGGCCTCTGCCCTATTTTTGACATGCACCCTCTCAATTTCTTCTTGAAGAAGGAGAAATTCAAGATGCTCATGTTCTTTTTGCCCTAGTCCCTAGAGACTGGATGGTAGCATTTGACTTGTTTGTACTTCCATATTCCAAACCAGCCTCACCACAGATGCTACCTGTGGTTCATGGTGGGCCATGAACATGATCATTTCTCTCAGCTCCCATTTGGCCTCTCCAGCACCCCTCGGTTATACACCAAGGTTATGGCGGTGGCTGCAGCACACTTACAGAGGTCAGGGTTTCCGGTCTTCCCCAACCTCAAAAATTAGCTGTTAAAGGCCAGCTTGCACAGGCAGTCATCTCCCTCCGCCAGAATACAGTGGACCTCCTGCATTCGCTGGGGTTTACTAGTAACATGTGACTCTCAGACAGTCCCTGTCATCTGAGTTGTTCTGGATACATTGCAGTTGTGGGCCTATCCTCAGGAATGGCAGGTCCAGGATAGTCCGGCTATGATTCTGATGTTTCAACCTCTATCCTGGCTCTCGGTGAGGCTGACTTTGAGGCTGCTGGGACTCATGCCCTCCTACATCCTGCTGGTTACTCATGCCCACTGGCATACACGGGCTCTACAGTGGGACTTAAAGTACCAGTGGGAGCAGTATCAGGGGAATCTCTCTGATCGGGTCCAGATATTGGAGGTAATTGCAAAAGACCTGCAGTGGTGGCTGACTAACTGTGAATTAGTCAGTGGCAGACCTCTCTCCCTTCCCCACCCAGAGCTAACTGTACTGACAGATGTGCCACTCCTGTACTGGGGCAGCCATCCGAGAGAGGTGAAGATTAGAGCACTCTGGTCTCCGGTGGAGTCTCATTTAAATATTAACTTGTTGGAGCTGAGGGCAATCTGACTTGCATTGAAAGCCTTTCCTCCTTTCATCAAAGGGAGGCTGCCTCAGGTGTTCATGGACAACCGCACCGCCATGTGTATTGAAACAAGCAGGCTGGGGTGGGGTCGTGGACCCTGTGTCCAGAGGCTCTCTGTCTCTGGACATGGCTGAAATATCAGGGCATTTACCTAGTGGTTAAACATCTAGCAGTCTCTCTGAACACTAGAGTAGATACATTCTGCCATTGATGCCTAGGGGGCCACAAATGGCGGCTCCATCCAGAGGTGGTGAAAGGTCTGTTCGTAGTTTGGAGAGAACCTTGGTTAGATATATTTGCCACGGCCTAGAACACATGATGTCAGTACTTCTGCACATTGTAGTTTCCAAGGGGTCTCTCATTCAGAGACTTCATTCATGTTGAGTGGAGCTTAGGCCTCCTGTATACCTTTCTGCTGATACCACTCCTGTCCAGAGTTCCCTAGAAGATCAGGAAGAACCGGGCCTCAGCTATTCTTGTGGCCCTGTACTGGGCATGGAGAATATGATATCCTGAACATGAGCATCAGTTCTCCATTCAGGATGCCATCTTGGGTGGAGCTACTGTCACAGCAAGAGACGGGCTCTTAAACCGAACATGTGCATGCCGATTGAGTGGTGGAAATTGGCAGTTTTCAACTTAATTTGTGTATTGTTGCGACTGATGGATCAGCTCTCTACACTTAATTCACCTGTTGTGACTCGATTCCTAAAAGGTCAACAGGATCTGATCCCTTTAAACCCTTCATCATGACCTAACGGGACCTGAACCAAGTTTTAACTTTTCTATTGTGTGCACCCTTTGAGCCCTTATGCAATTGTTCTCTTCATTTGTTGACCACAAAAATTGCCTTTCTTGTGGCCATTTCATCGGCCAGGAGAGTTAGTGGACTGCAAACACTTTCTTTGTACCCTCCTTACACAACATTCTTCACATACAAACTGGTGTTGAGAACCTTTACCTCTTTTTTTCCAAAAGTAGTGTCACCTCTTCATGTGGGCCAGACCATCACCTTGCCTACTTTATTTGCTCCGACTTCCAAAGAGGAGGAGAAAATCCACCAAGTGTCATTCTACATTGATCGTAACAGAGATTTCAGGTTGAACAATCAACTCTTCATTGAGTTTGTTAGGGTGAAGAAAGGAAACGCTGTGCAGAAATGAACAATCTCATTATTTATTGTACTCAGCTTTAGCATCTGGTATACACTAGCCAAGGAGCAACCTCCTGAGGGCTTGTGTGCTCATTCCACCAGAGCGAAGACTGGGACCAGTGCATAAGCACACAGAGTTCTTGTCTTTGACATTTGTTAGGGAGCAGTGTGGGACTTCCCTGCACATGTTTACCAAACACTACTGTCTGGACAGTCAGGTCTGTTGTGATAAGCACTTAACTCATTTGGTCATACAGGACTTCTTGGTCTTAATCTGTTCGCAGACCGACCTCCGGAGAGGTATTGCTTGAGTATTTATTTTAAGGTAAGGAATCTGCGGATAGAAGTCTCTATCAAGTGGATAAGTTACTTACCCTCTGTAACACTTTATCTAGTAGAGACTCTCTTCCGCAAATTCCTTACCGACCCTCCCAGGCATAAAAAGATCATGAAAAGTAAGTGTTGTTTGCTCACTGGGGTGGTGCCTATGTAGGCACCCGTATGTCACTTCCGGTGCAGCCGATGCAGAGCCAAGTGGCACCACCTACCAGTGCTCAGAGGTACTGCTGGGAAAGTTTCCAGATCCAGTCTGATGCAGGGAAATATTCTAATATATGAATCTGATGCTAGATAGAGCCTCTACAAGATAAAGTGTTACCAATGGTAAGTAACTGGTCACTAAAGCCAGTAGGCCTATGCTATTTAAAATGATACACCCTTGTATTGTGATGTTGCATATGTTATAGGTAGAGGGCATTGTAATGATGGGGTTCAGGATCCACTAGGTGTGAATTGGGATATGAGGGAGTCATCAAAGTCATTTCCATATACCTGATGTTTATATTTGTAATTTAATGATTCAAAATTAGTAGTGTGGGTGGAATTGAAGCAGTTCCTTTTTAAAAGAAAAGGCACTGACTACTGAGCTATTGAGTGTTGATGCTGTAAGCCAGTGTATTTGTATTGGAAGCCCACACCACCTTCCCTGGGTAGGCCTTGCATTGCTCTACTTTGCTACCCTGAGAGAGTCAATTGCCTCATTGGAGAACTTGGTTCCCAGTAAAAAGACAATTGTACATTTATTACTCACCGAACACACGTCGCCTGTCAGTCACCCCTGCATCAAAGTAGAAGTTGTTGACCCACTTGTTCCAGTTCCAAGTTGTCTTCAACCAAGGATGGTTTGCTCCACAGAGTACCCAGAAGACTACTGCAAAACCACAGCTGCTATCTGCCTGATAGCCAGCTTCTAATATCAGCAATCTGATTCCAAAAATGAACTTTTTTCTCTGCCTTGAAATGTCTGGAGAGTCCTGCCTTGAAGAAAGAGTAAGGAACAAGCCATCATTGCACGAGGATATGCTTGCTGACGTGGACAAGAGCATTTGATCTTGGTCCTGTAGGTATGTCCAACATAGATTTGTGAAGAGCTTGACTGGCATGTTCCCAAATCGGAGCTGGACACTGATGCTGAGGGGGAGGGTTTGCAGCTGTGTATAAGTGTGCCTGATGGGATCTGCCCATCAGCCCTGCTGCTGCAGCGAAGGCACTTGCCTATGTGTGCCCCAGCCATCCGTGTTGCTGGAGAAGCGATCAACCCTGACTTGTGGCACTTGCTTGTGTGCCTGAAGTGACTCTCTGACGTAGCCATGTCACTTGCCCATTTGTGACTGAGGAGTTGGTACCACGGAAAAGGAAATTTGTAAAGCACTCAACCAAGTATGCTGAATGTACTAAGACTGTAACTAGTCCAGGGCACTTGTCAATTGTGTGCCCATGCAGACTTTGCCAGAGGAAGTGGAAGCTGCTAATTTGAGTGTGCTGAAGTGATTGAGTGGCTGTCTTTGGCATTATCCCCAAGCTCTGCCAACTAGATGCAGTCTCCACTGCACAGAAGCACCTCAAATCAACCCAGTCATTGAGATTCGACCTGTTCTGAAAGAAGACTGCATCGATGCTTCATTCTAGCTAGGCCCAAATGACTGCCCCCATCACTTACACGTTTGGAAGGAGGAGGCCAGACTGCATCCGGATGGTCCACCTACTGCTGAAGCCCAGAAGAGGGCTGCTATACAAAGTCAGCCACATGCAACTGATGCCTCCAGGACGCTGCTGTGCAGATGCACCTGCCCACTAGAAACAAAGCAGCCATCTGTCACAACCACAGCCGTGCATCTCCTCCACAGCAAGGGAGGGACACAGGCTGAAGAGCAGAAAGTCAATGTAAGACCTATTGTAGCCCCAGGGCAAGGTTCAGAGACTGAGTGTTTTAACTGACAAAGGCTAGTACCAGGGGGTGAAAGCACTCCACCAGCACTACCTCCCACAGCAGATCAACCTCATTGTAAATAGAGGAGGATGGAGGGGGGCAGAGTGAGAAAGGGGGACAGTGTTACCTGGAAATTTTAGCCTCATGCCCATGACCAGGATATTTAATGCTTTTTGTGTTAGTGTTTAATGTTGAGTTTCATCATGTATGTAATACAGTGCTTTATGTTCCTAAATATAAGCACTGGGGTGGAGAATCAAATTATTGCAGTGTTGGGTGTCTGTTGAGTATTGAGCCTGTGATACCCCCACACTAACATCCCTGAGAAACCTGTGAATGCTCAGCATCACTACCACAGATTGGCAAGTGCTGATGGGGTTGTACTTGGACAGGTTATCGGAGTCATAGAAGGATAGACCCTGGACCTTTAGAGGCAAGCAGTCCCAGCCACCACAGCTGTGGCCCAGTAGCCCCTGATTGCCCTATAGCCACCTGTACTGGACCTGACAAACTACCTTGGTTTCAGAAAACATTTGAATGCATTACTATTTAGATACTGATTTTAGTGCAGATGTTTGAGTCATATAGTTTCGGAAATAAACTTTAAAACACCGGCATGATATCCTAATGCCCTTACCACGCATCTATTATCACGCAATGCCTTTACAATGAATACGCCTTTTCAAAGCACACCTTTACATCACGAGGTAAGTATATATAAGGTAATGTGTTCATATCTCTATATATGTATTTTTTATATATATATATATATATTTTTTTTTTAACAACCTACTGGCATGGAAAAGTGCAGGTCTCCTTAGTTCAGATGAATTTAAATTCTTGAAAGTAAACCATCCGGTCATGCCAGTCTTCTACATTATCCCCAAGATACACAAAAACTTAGCCAAATCCCCAGGGAGGCCAATCATTTCGGCCAGGGGCACAGATTGGATTGTTTCCTTTTTTACTTTTTAGTTTATTTTGTCATATGTTCTTGCTTCCTCTTTCACTTATTATTTACACACTTTTCTCACGAATTCTTAACGTAGATACTCTTGTTACATGACTTGAGGTACAGTGGACATTACAATGTTGGGATAACCTTGATGATTAGTCAGGTTAACCTTGGGGCATGATGCGGGTTATTTGGCACTGGATTTAACCAGACATATAGAGTTACCCTAATTTGCACAAGTCCATTACAATAGACTTTGACAGCTGGCTCCTCCTCCCATTTAATTTAAAGTTTATTAGTGGGGTGATGCTACCTGGCACCTATGACTAGATTGATGGGCATGTTTAATTTTGTAATTACGCACAATATATAACCTGACTTGGCCTATTTGGGGGTTCCAGTTTGTTGCCCCATGTAACTCTTAACAGTAGGGGAATAACAATGTATTTTACATATGTAATTTGTTTTTTGATTGTGGTCTGATCCTGGAATTATGACGTATTTTATATGTATAAGCAGGATTAATTTATACAACGAGTATATATGTGTTTGTGTATTTGGCACGATGATTTTTCCCACAGCGCTATCCCCAAGCTGTTTTCTATGTCCATTGTTATGACGTCATTTGATTTTGTATGCACTTGCACTTTAAAAGGTCAGGCTTCTGACAGCAGCGTCATGTGATCAAGGCCTCCTGTAGGCCGAAACGCGTCATGGCGGCTGTGTAAAGTTCTTGTCCGAATAAAGACTTACAGCACTTACTTTGGGTCCGTGTTCGTCTCTGCGCATCGATGCTGCGTGTTTGAGGAGGCGATTCTTGGTGACATATATATATATATATATATATATATATATATATATATATATATATATATATATATCACCTACTGGCGGTCGCCAGTAGGTAGTTATAGTTAGGACCCTGTTTCCATAGGAAATCCGCAACATTCTATTTTGAATAACTTTGGCGCCGGTCGACGAATCCTCGCGAATTTCTCAAAATAGGTGGGGCGCTACGCTCAGCTCCTACCCTGAAAGTCTCGGGGGGATTCGTCAAGCGGGGGCTGAGATAAAAGGGGGGTCCCAAAACGCGTTTTTCCCATGCATTTTTCCATAGGACCTTTAGACAGGGCTACAGCCCGAACGGCTGAACAGAATTACTAGAAATTTGGCAGAGAGGTAGTCCTCAGGTCAAGGAAGTGCCTTTTGTAGGTTTGGTGTAAATCTGTTCAGTAGATTCTGAGAAAATAGCCTTTAAATCAATATATATATCTGAGCCAGCTTACGGTACGCTTACCGTAAGCTTACCGTACGCGTACGGTGGCGTGCGCGAGCGCGATCCTGATTGGCTCTTAGATCTTAGTAAACATTCGAAACAGCCGAAACCAGGAAGCGGCTGCCGCCATTTTCTCTCTCGCACTGAGAGCTAGGTTGTTAAATAAAACCAATAAACATATAAAGGGGCTGTTTAGACAGCTCCCACACACATAGCCATGTTGTGGGAGTCCCCAAAGACCCCCCAAGGCCAAAAATGCAATTTTTATTTTTTCGCTAATTTCGCCGATTACGCTTACCGTACGCGTACGGTAAAAAATGTAAAAAAAAAAAACACTATCCACACTCTCCCCACCCCCTGTGCTTTTGGTGGCCGTAGGGCTTATTTGAGGTGTTAAAAACCACAATATTTTAAACAAAAATAATAAAAGAAAAAATTAACAACACTCTCTCCACCCCGTGTGCAAATGATGTCCGAAGGGCACCATTTGTGCATGGCTTATAAAAATTACGAAAAATTAAAATATTACCTTTCAAAACGAAGTGCATCATATGTCCTCCATGTGCGCAAAGCGCATCTTGCGTACATGGCCCATCTAGCGTAAAGTGGGCGCGCGGTGCGCGAAGCGCACCGCGTGCTTACTGTGCGCGCACGGTGCGCGAAGCGCACCGTTCGCGCACGGAACGAACTGCGTTAAGTGGGCGCGCACGCCACGAATGGCGTAAAGTAACTTAGCATTTAAAAAAACGTACAAATTCACTGAAAAAACCATAGGTTTCACACACGTTATAGTTAGGAATTAGCATTTAAAAAAACCTTGCAAATTCACTGAAAAAACCATAGGTTTCACACATGTTATAGTTAGCGGAAATTTTACTGATAAAAAACCAGTGAAATTCCCCCGTTATAGTTAGTTTAGGTAACTATAACTCACGCGACCGCAATCTTCTGCTGATGACATATGTGTCTTTATGAAAAAAAAATATTTGAAATATATGTATAGCTAAAAATGTATGGAAGAAGACATGGGCAAATAAGTGTCTAAATACAGTATTAGCATCAGCAGAAGATTGCGGTCGCGTGAGTTATAGTTGCCTACACTAACTATAACGGGGGAATTTCACTGGTTTTTTATCATTAAAATTTCCGCTAACTATAACATGTGTGAAACCTATGGTTTTTTCAGTGAATATATATATACACACATATATGTATGTGTGTATATACTCCAACTCCAACTCCAGTTTCCTTAATACGAAAACGGACACCAACACAGGGGCAAGATTAACGATATGATCCTGGTTTATTAATTACGCTGTAATGCGTTTTGGCACAACGCGTTTCGGCACTTCCTGCCTTGCTCACACAACATATATATATATATATATATTAGCACAAGAACGAGTTTGCCTGCCACAACATGGTCCCACTTTTGCATGGCAAATACAGCGCTCACATGAGCAAGATCCGGCTGTCACACGGAGAACCTTTTTCTGGTGCATCATGGGGGAGGTAGTTGGACATTATGCCGCCTCTGCCTAAAACTACAGCTGGATCAGCTGACTTCCAACCTATTGGAGGGCCTAAGGAGTTTCAAAAGTGGGAGAAGGTGTCACTCGGCGGTTTGCAGCATCTGAGGAAGGCAGTCGCCGAAATGCATTATGCTGTTACACTGCAGTGAATAAAAGGCTCCTGAAACTTACCCCGCTGTGTCCTAGGACTTCTTTGCACCAAAGTGGTCGAGTGGCGATATTTTCCGCGTCTGCCAGGAAAGCGGTACTAGGACCAGTCTCACAAGTGTCCAGGGAGTTTGCTGGCAAAGAAACTGTTGTGAATCGAGGGATCGATATTTCCCAGGAACGCCCCAGGAACGGGCTTGCTCAGAGGCCGCTGTCAATGCAGACCGTGACTGCACGGGGAGGCGGGTTGATTCCCTCCCGCTTCACGGCCCGGCTTGTTCTTACTCTTGCGGCTGAGACGTTGGGGACTGGAGGGGGCCCTTAGCACAAGAACGAGTTTGCCTGCCACAACATGGTCCCACTTTTGCATGGCAAATACAGCGCTCACATGAGCAAGATCCGGCTGTCACACGGAGAACCTTTTTCTGGTGCATCATGGGGGAGGTAGTTGGACATTATGCCGCCTCTGCCTAAAACTACAGCTGGATCAGCTGACTTCCAACCTATTGGAGGGCCTAAGGAGTTTCAAAAGTGGGAGAAGGTGTCACTCGGCGGTTTGCAGCATCTGAGGAAGGCAGTCGCCGAAATGCATTATGCTGTTACACTGCAGTGAATAAAAGGCTCCTGAAACTCACCCCGCTGTGTCCTAAGACTTCTTTGCACCAAAGTGGTCGAGTGGCGATATATATATATATATATATATATATATATATATATATATATTCACTGAAAAAAACATAGGTTTCACACACGTTATAGTTAGGAATTAGCATTTAAAAAACCTTGCAAATTCACTGAAAAAACCATAGGTTTCACACATGTTATAGTTAGCAGGACATTTCACTCGTGAAAAACCAATGAAATTCCCCCGTTATAGTTAGTGCAGGCAACTATAACTCACGCGACCGCAATCCTCTGCTGATGACGTCAGATATTACATCACTGTATTTAGACACTTATTTACCCATGTCTTCTTCCATTAATCTTTAGCTATACATATATTACAAATATTTATTTTTCATAAAGACACATATGTCATCAGTGATGTAATATCTGACATCATCAGCAGAGGATTGCGGTCGCGTTAGTTATAGTTGCCTGCACTAACTATAACGGGGGAATTTCATTGGTTTTTCACGAGTGAAATGACCTGCTAACTATAACATGTGTGAAACCTATGGTTTTTTCAGTGAATTTGCAAGGTTTTTTAAATGCTAATTCCTAACTATAACGTGTGTGAAACCTATGGTTTTTTCAGTGAATTTGTACGGTTTTTTAAATGCAAATTTTTTTTTGAGATTTTTGGTAAAAAATAATATCCAACCTATGTATAAAAGAATATATGTACTATATCCTGCATTATGGAATGGTTAAGTTTTTTAAAAATTAATGTTTACATACAGTTGTTATCTTCTACAACTCTTGAAACTTGTATTTTTTTTTTATTATGCATTTTTTGCCGTGCGCGTACGGTAAGCTGACGCTACGCGCTCCGTACGTCATAAGTACGGTGCGCATACGTGATACGATGCGCGTACGGTAAGCTGACGCTACGCGCTCCGGAATTTTTCCGTTTACGCCATGTGCGTACGCTACGCGCATTACGCGATTTTTCGAAAAAAAAATAAAATTAATTTTTGCCCTTGGGGGTCCTTCTGGGACCCCCTGACAAAGGCTAGGGGGTCAGGAACTGTCCACCCTGCCCCCTTTTCACGTTCTCCACCTTTGTTTTTCACCCCCTCAGACTGCGAGAGACAAAATGGCGGCCGACACTTCCTGGTTTCGACCGATTCAAATGTTTACTAAGATCTAACAACCAATCAGAATTGCGCTCACGCACGGTGGCGTGCGCGTACGGTAAGCTTACGGTACGTGCTCGGAGCGCGCCTAAAGATATTTATATTGATTTAAATGCTATTTTCTCAGGAAATACTGAACAGATTTATACGAGACCTTCAAAAGGCACATCCCTGACCTGAGGGCTACCTCTCTGCCAAATTTCAAGTAATTCTGTTCAGCCGTTCGGGCTGTAGCTGTGTCTAAAGGTCCTATGGAAAAATGAATGGGGAAAACGCGTTTTGGGACTCCCCTTTTTTCTCAGCCCCTGCTTGACGAATCACCGCGAGACTTTCAGGGTAGGAGCTGAGCGGAGCGCCCCATTAGTTTTGAAAATTTCGCGAGGATTCGTCAACCGGCGCCAAAGTTATTCAAAACGGTACGCGCACGGTGAAAAACCTTTAAAAAATTTTTTTTTAATAATAAATACATAACTTAGCATTGAAAAAAACGTACAAATTCACTGAAAAAACCATAGGTTTCACACACGTTATAGTTAGGAATTAGCATTTAAAAAACCTTGCAAATTCACTTAAAAAACCATAGGTTTCACACATGTTATAGTTAGCTGGACATTTCCCTCGTAAAAAACCAATGAAATTCCCCCGTTATAGTTAGTAAAGGGAACTATAACTCACGCGACCGCAATCCACTGCTGATGACGTCAGATATTACATCACTGATGACATATGTGTCTTTCTGTAAAATAAATATTTATTAAATATGTATAGCTAAAGGTTAAAGGAAAGAAAAATGGGTAAATAAGTGAATAAATACAGTGATGTAATATCTGACGTCATCAGCAGTGGATTGCGGTCGCGTGAGTTATAGTTCCCTTTACTAACTATAACGGGGGAATTTCATTGGTTTTTTACGAGGGAAATGTCCAGCTAACTATAACATGTGTGAAACCTATGGTTTTTTAAGTGACTATATATATATATATATATATATATATATGTCCAAAAACTGCTGTGCTTAGCGGCTCACCAGTCCCATGATGTTGGTGCCGGTTCAGCGGTTACAGCAACCGCAGTGTATGCCAGGAATAGCTTCAGAACGTCCTTCGACAGACGGTGATAAAGCAGAGGAACGGCACACCAGGAGAATGTACAAAGTTTTATTGTACACAAAAAGCAAGACGACGCGTTTCGGCGATAAGCCTTTTTCGAGACAAAGGCTTATCGCCGAAACGCGTCGTCTTGCTTTTTGTGTACAATAAAACTTTGTACATTCTCCTGTACAATCATCCGGTTTCTTCTTATATATTGTCTTTTTGTACTTTTCATCAAAGGAGTACCACTGACTCTTTCAGTCCAGATGTACATATAACTCCTCATCATGGTTAATTCCATGAGGGGTCTTAGTTCTTAATCTGATTATGTACCTTGATTCCGTTTTGCGCAACTGGTTAATCATATTTCCCCCTCTTTCGTGGTTTGGTATTGCATGTATTCCAAAAAATCATAATGATCTCCAGTCTCCCTTTTGACACGCCATTACATGTTTCGCAGTTGCATAGGAGACATCTTTGTTCTTTACAGCCCGACTATGTTCCAGGATTCCTTTTTTGAGCATGCATATAGTGCTTCCTATATACTGCACCCCACAATTGCATTCAATAATGTATATCACAAACTTCGTTGTGTACGTTATTGCTTGCTTGATTTCAATTGTTTTGCCCTAAAAATCACAAATCCTTTTCCGATTTTCTCCAATCTTGCAAGCCTTGCATGTGGTGCATTTTACAAATCCCTTTTGTTGTCTATTAAGCCAATTTTGTGGTGGTTCCTGTTGGAAGTGACTGCGTACAATTAGATCCTTTATTGATTTTGTTTTCCTATATGTTATCATGGGTCTTGGTCCTAATAGGGAGCCAATATCTGGATCGTTGGCTATCAAGTTCCAATATTTTTTAATATGCCTCCTAATCCAGCCACTTTCTTTGCTGTAGGTCAAGATATATCTTGGGGGCTTTTGTTGTTCATTCTCGTTTGACATTATTTCTGTTTCTTTTTTGAAGATCAGTGTTTCCGTCCTTGTTTTCTTTTGAATTCATTGTCTGCCCTTACGTAACGTGGTTTCATTGTAGCCTCGTGCTTTCAATAGTTTTGATGTTTCATTTACGTTTCCCACAATGCCTCATAACAGGCAGTATGTGAATGGTATAAATAGTGAAATAAACAAGGGACTCACTAACCGTGACAAAGGCCTCGCTGGGCTGAAACGCATTGGTTGATGCCAGAGTAATGCTGAATAAACAAGCTTACTAACAAACTGAAAGTGGTGTGCTTCGCAAATTTGTTAAATAATTAAATTTGGGCTTGGATTCAGCCCCATCGTGAATGCACCCGCCGCTGAGCGCGCTGCTGAAAGGAATCCAATTGTGTAATAATATTTATATTTATATGTATATATATATATATATCCTACTGGCGGTCGCCAGTAGGTAGTTATAGTTAGGAACAAAGTATCCATAGGAAAACCATAACTTTGGCACCACTTGATGAATGTTCACGAAATTTTCAGATAACTTCCTCTTATTGGTTCAGCTGCTGGATTAAAAGTTTCAGGGTAATTCGTCAAGTGGGGACCGAGAAATAAGGGGGGTCCCAAAATGCATTTTCCCCATGTTATGACAATAGGTTTTTTTTTAACACTACTACAGCCCGAACCGCTGAACGGAACTATACCAAATGTGACAGAAAGCTAGATGTTGGTCCAGAAAGCTTGCTTGTTGTGATTTGGTGTAAATCCGTTCAGTAGTTACGGAGATATGTAAGGTTAAGAAATAGCAATCCGGGGACGTGAGTCCTTGCAGTGGACTCACGGATCCTACTAAAATTAGATTGGCTGCCAACAGTTCTACCAGGAAGTGTCATCAGCCGTCTGGAGACTCGATTTTTGTTTTTTTTTACACGGGGTGATCTCAGACACCCCCAGCCCAGGAGACCAACACCTCCCTGAGGCTCAAATGTAAAATCAGGCAAGGGGGTCGCGCGGACCCCCCTCGCAGCCCCTGGTACGGCCACCTCCTTGGGGCTTTATTGAACACTATTGCGTGAGGCATGCACACACCCCTGCAGCCACAGGGACTACCACCTCCCCAGCTACATGAGAGAAAGGGCACTGCCATCCCCCGGGCTGATTCCAGCAATGTCCCGGGGTGCCCACCCTGGGACATTGCAGTTTGGTATTGGTTGGTGGGAGCAGCGCTGTAGCCAATACTTAACAAACTCTGCTCTGCTTCTTGTAAGGGAGATCAGAAAATGCTCTTGCTTACTAGAAGTGGAGCAGATTTGCTATTACACACAGGGAGCTGCATGTTAGCAGTTCCCTATGTGTAAAAGCAATGCTGTAACCCGCAGGAGGTGGGAAGCTGGCAGGGACCACTGGGGCCTAGAGGCTCCCCCCACGGTCTCTAACATTTTGAAAAGTGGGTGCCCCTGTTTGAGGCCAGTGCACGCCGACTAGAGGTCAGGCCCTGGGGATTGGGGTCTCCAGGTCCGAAATCAGCCAAAAGGCCCTCCCCTTTAAAAATAAAATAGAAAAAATAAATTAAATGGGTAGGCCCTGGGGGATGGGGTCCCTGTGGCCCAAATAGGCCAGGAAAGAGGGGCGACACATATCTCCGACCATAATAAAACAAAACAAAAAACAAATGCTGACCGGCAAGTTGCTGTAGGCCCGCTCCCTTTCTCCACTACTCTGCAAATGTGCCTCGTGGCGCAGTGGTGGTTTGGGGATGACGTCCCCTTGGATGCTGAGGGTCCTTGGGGTCAAGGAACATGCCTTGATTGATGTAATATGTGACGTCATAAGCAGTCCATTGCGGGGCTGCGAGTTATAGTTAGCTCACTAACTATAACAGCTGAATTTCACTGGTTTTGTACAAGTGAAACCTGAGCCTAACTTTCACACCCCTCTAACCTTTGTTTTTTTTAATGAATTTCTAAGTTTTTTTCTTCCAAAAGGAATTTAAAAAGACGCAGAAATGCACTGAAAAAACAAAGGTTAAAGGGATGTTATAGTTAGGCGTAGGTTTTACTTGTACAAAACCAGTCAAATTCAGCCGCTATAGTTACCTGAGCTAACTATAATTTAAGCCCCTTCAATCCACTACTTATGACCTCACATATTACCTCGCTCATGAACATGGTCAGTGACATCAGTGATGACATCTTAAATAACATCACTGATGACATCATCCAGTGAGTGTAAGTGTTTTGAAAACACTTCTGCGACCTAAAGATATATAGTAAGCTACTTCATAAGTTAAATTACTATTCTTTCTGACCTGCTAATGAGTTCTACTATTTCAAACATATGTGATCTGAGGGATTGTCTGCATCCTTGTGTGAGTGGCTGTTTGGTTGGCTGTATGGGTGTCAGAGAGGGTGGATGAGTGGCTGTATAGGTAAATAAGTGGGTGTGGGAGTAGCTGCATGGGTAAATCATTGGGTGTGTGAGTAGCTGTATGGGTGAATGAGTGGCTGTGTGAGTGGCTGTAAGGGTGAGTGAGTAGCTGTGGGAGTGGCTGTATGGGTGGTTGTGTGGGTATGTGAGTGGCTATATGGTGACTGTGGCTAAGTGAGTGGCTATATGGGTGAGTGACTAGGTGTGAAAGCGGCTGTATGGGTGAGAGGGTAGCTGTCTGAGTGGATGTTTGGTTAATTGAGTATGTGTGGGAGTGGCTGTATTGGAGAGTAAGTGTCTATGTGAGCATCTGTATGGGTGACTGAGTGGTTGTGTGAGTGGTAGTATGGATGTGTGAAATGGAATCAAAGTGGTTGTGTGTGTTTAAGTGCATGAGTGGTTTAATGGGTGAGTGATTGGCTCTGTTGAGAGGCTATATGGGTGAGTGAGTGACTGAATAAGTGGGTATGTGAGTAGCTCTATGGATGAGTGAGTGGCTGTGTGAGTGACTGTATGGGAGAGTGAGTAGCTGTGTGAGTAGGTATATGGGTAAGAAAGTGGCTGAATGATTGACTATATGGGTGAGTCAATTGGTGTGTGAGTGGCTCTATGAATGAGTGAGTGGATGCATGAGCAGTTGTATAGCTATGTGAGTGGGTGTATGAGTGGTTGTGTGGGGCTTTGAATGGGTGTGAGTGGTTCTGTGGATGAGGCCATCAGTGATGTCTTCAGTGATATCACTGACCATGTCATGAGTGTTGTAATTTGTGAGGGCAAAAGCAGTGCATTGCAGGGTTATGAGTTATAGTTAGTAGGCCTGGGTGGAGTTCGCAGAGTTCTACTCTGCAGAACTCCTCGAAGTGCTGGAAAAAGACTGTTAAGTTGCGCTGCTCACACTGATTTTTAGCACCTGCAGTTTGTCCTGCACTGTAAAATCAGCATGAATAGCACTATGCATAGTGCCAGAGGGCGCTGTCGCTTTCTGTCACACAAGTAGACATTCTATTCAAGTGGCAGCTTCCTCAATGCAAAATGACAGATTTCTCAACATGAGCAGTCGTGACCTGCCTCAACTGCCCGCGGTGAGAAATCTCGATGGGAGGCGATCTAGCGCATGATTTGTTCTTGTGCAGGAACTTAACGTTGACGAGCCGCTCAGGAGAAAATACTCTTCTCTGCGTCACTTCGCAGAGACAGTTTTTCAGAACTCTGCGCGGAGTGGGCAAGACTCCCTGAACTCTGCCGGCAGAGCGGAATTCTTCACCCAACCCTAATAGTTAGCTCAGGTAACTATACTGCTAAAGTTCACTGGCTTTGTACAAGTGAAATTTAAGACTAACTATAATGTACCTGTAACCTTTGGTTTTTTTCAATTAATTTCTCAGTTTCTTTTCAATTCTGTTCCCTAACTCTATTGTCCCTGTAACCTTTGTTTTTGCAGTGAATCTCAAAGGATTTTTTAAATGATATTTCCTAAGTAGAATGTCCCTATAACCTTTTTGTTTTCTTCCTGTGAATATCTACAGTTTTAAGAAAAACATTCATAACTACCTGTCACCTTTGAGAGTAGGTGTGTGAGTAGCTGTATAGGTCAGTGGTTGGGTGTGTGAGTGGCTTTATGGGTCTGTGAATGAGTGTATGAGTGTTTTGGTGGGTGTGTGAGTGGCTCTATGAGTGTGTGAGTGGCTGAATGGGTCTGTGAGTCTATGTGTTAATAGCTGTGTGGGTTTGTGAATAGGTGTGTGAGTCACTGTATGGGTCAGTGACTGGGTGTGTGAGTGGCCTTATGGATCTATGAGTGGGTATGTGAGTGTCTTAGTGAGTGTGTGAGTGTGTGAGTGTGTCTGTCAGTCTGTTAGTGGGTGTGTGAGTGCTTGTGTGGGTGTGTGAGTGACTGTGGGTCTGTGAGTGCCTGTGTGGGTCTGTGAGTGGGTCTGTAAGTGCCTTTTGGAGTGTGTGAGTGGGTGTGTGAGTGCCTGTGTGGATCTGTGAGTAGGTATCAGAGTATGAGTAGCTCTGTGTCTGGGAGTGTGAGTCTCTGAGTGAGTCTGTGAGTGAGTGCATGAGTGCATAAGTGGGTCTGTGACTGGGTGTGTGAGTCTCTGAGTGGGTGAGTGAGTGGGTACGTGTGTGTCTGAGTAGGTTTGTGAATAGTTGTGTGAGTGTCCGAGTAGGTCTGTGTGTGGGTGTGGAGTGTCTGACTGAGTTTGTTAGTGGGTTTGCCAATCTCTGGGTGTATCTGTGAGTGGATGCATGAGTCTCTGAGTGGGTCTGTGAGTGGGTATGTGATTGTCTGAGTGGATCTTTGGCTGTAAGTGAGTGTGTGAGTCTCTAAGTGGGTGTAAGAGTGTGAGTGGGTCTCTGAGTGAATGCATTAGTGTCTGAGTGAGTATCTTAATTTATTTTAAATATATATATTTTTGGCGATATTCGCGAATACATCGCGATGTTACACAGTTGGCCTCATTGGGCGTCGAGATAAATTCACAAATATTGCATGTGGGGGAAAAACAGTTTTTTGACGTGTTGTACACATAAGGGGTACCACAAACACCCCTATATTCCACACTTGGGACTTGGGGTCAGGGTGCCTCTACCCTGACCCCTACTATCAATCTCAATGTTTATTTTCAGGCTCCGGGGACTGTGTCCTGTTACTTAAAATGACAGCTGAAATTTTCTACACAGGTTGCGGCCAGTCAATCACACCATTCCTGTAGGTGTGCAAATTCGCGACACATTGCGTAGTATTCGCCAAGGCTTTGTGCCTCTAGATATACAAATTTGTTTTCCGATTAATATCTCAAAAACTACTGAAGGGATTCCCACCAAATCCCAAAAAGGGTTATTTCTGGACCAAGAATTACTTTTCTGCCAAATATGGTGTAATTCCATCCAGCGGTTCGGGCTGTATTTGTGTTCAAAAGCCCTATAAGAATTGACATGGGAAACACACTTTTTTTACCCACCTTTTTCGCAGCCCCTGCTTGCCATATCACCCCGAAACTTTAGATGCACAATAAGACTGAGTAGCACACATTTTTGGAGAATTTTTTCAAGGCGCCTAAGTTATAGGCAAGTCAAAACAGAATTTACCTAGAGAAACTAGGTCCTAACTATTGCTACCTACTGGAGAGCGCCAGTAGGTAATATATAAGTGTGTGTGTGTGGGAAGGGGTATAGGATGGTAAAGATGCTTTTTTTGGTTTATGGATATTGGGTGGTAAGGGTGTTTTTAAGCTTTAGGGTTGGTTAAGGATATTGGGTGATAGGGGTGTTTTGGGCATGGGGTGAGTAGGAGTGTTGGGTGGTAAGGGTATTTTTCAGCTTTAGGGATGGGTACAAGTACTGGATAGTAGGGATATTGTTAGGGTTTATGGGTATTAGGTGGAAAGGGTGTTTTTAGGGTTTAGGGTGGGTAAGGGTATTGAGTGGGTAGGGTATGTTTCAGCTTTAGGGATGGGTACAGGTATTGGGTAGTACGAGTGTTTTTAGGGTTTATGGGTATAGTGTGGTAAGGGTGTTTTGGGGTGGGTAGGGGTATTGGGTGGAAAGGGTGTTTTAAGGGTGTAGGGGTGGGTAAGGGTATAGGGTGGTGAGGGTATTTTTAAGTTTAGGGGTGAGTAAGGTTATAGGGTGGTGAGGGTGTTTATAGGGTTTAGGGGTGGGAAAGGGTAATGGGATGTTAAAGGTAATAAAAGTATTGGGGGTTGAGGGTTTCCACTCAATTAAAAAAAATAAGTTATATATATAAATATATGTGTGTGTGTATAGATATATATATCTATACACACACACACACACACATATATATTTTTTGAAAAAACAAACTTTAAAGTAGCTCTATAGTTAGGTGAATTTATCAGTGACAACCCCCTAATGTTTTGAGCTTAAAAAAATAGATATTCAACAGTTCGAGTTAGCAGAGCTAACTAAAATTTGTGCCCCGCCATGCACTGCTTATGACCTCACAGATTACATCACTCATATGCTCTATGACATCATTTATGACATCTCATATGACATCATTAATCATAATGACCTAACTATACCGCTAGTTTAAACGTTGTATTTTTCAGTGAATTTCTAAGGTTTTAATGATCATACGTAAACGTAACACCCTGCTGCACATGGCATTGGTTAGGCAACCAACCCCCCACATGCAGCCAACCCCATGCTGCGCTTGGCCTATGGCCCTTTGGACAAACCCATGAAGACAGCAAATCCCACACTGCGCAGGGCCTTCAGTTGTGCATGGCAAGGGGTTGGCCACAGGACCTGGCAAAGCCCTGCAGCCAACCCCCACATTCATCCAACCCCATGATGCACTCAGCCTTTGTCTATGCATGGTGGGGAGCTGGCCACAAGGGCTAGCCTTTGACCAGGCCCTGTGGCACCCCCCCCCAAAAGGCAGCAAACCCCACACTGCACACTGCCTTCAGCCATGCATGGCAGAAGGTTGGCCATGGGTTCTGGCCCTGTGGGCCAAGTTACCCAAAATCTTTTTTTTGTTAAAGGGAGGGGTCCTCTTACCTTTTTGTTAACTTTCGGTCCTGGGGGTGGTCTCCCTGAGGTCTTTTGAGGCTCAAGGAGGGGGGCATGGCCCCCTCACCTTATAAAGTATTTCAGCCTAGCTGCCATTTTTTTACCCCTGGAGAGTCTTGCAAGATTGCAGCATTTTTTAAAGATTTGTTTTCTTTTTGACCATGGGGGGGGGGGGTACCTCTGTGCCCATACATCATTATTTTTTTTAACTTCAGGACAGGGGACTAAGTCCTTGAGTCCTGGAATGGCTGCCAGCAAAATTGTTCTCCTATTGCTAGAACCAATCAGAGTGCTCATTCCAGCGGGAGGCTGGCCCAAAGGGAATAAATAAGAACGCTATATTTTTAAACTGGTGCTCCCGCACCAATCTCTTGAGACTCTTGAGTCTCTCGAGACTCTCGCCGACCCAACCATCCAGGTACAATTGTTTTTGTCATTTAACTTCTCAAAAACTACTGAACGGATTTCCACCAAATCACAAAATGCACTCTCTGCAGGCCAAGATCTAGCTTACCGCCAAATTTAAAGCCATTCCATTTAGCAGTTTTTTGCTGTAGCGTTTTCTAAAGAAGTCTATGAGCAATGCATGGGAATTTTGCATTTTGGATCCCCCTACCATGTTTCTTGCCCTCTGCCTGATGGATCACCCTGAAACTTTTCAGGAAGTGGCTGAGGTTGATGAACTTTTTTTTGGAACGTTTTGTCAAAAACAGCCACAGCAGCCAAAGTTATTAGCAAACCAAAACACACTCTTTCTATGGAAAAAGCAGACCTACCTATAGCACATTCATGGTGACTGCCACTAGGCAAGTGTATTACTTAACAACGCATGCATTTACAATGCATGTCTTTACCACGCATCCATTACCATGCGATATATTTAGCACCATGCAATGCCTTTAGCACAACACAAGCCTTTACCATGCTTATACAAATCAAGACAAAGCAAGGTAAGTGTATATAAGATAAGTGAAATTAAGTGAAATCCCTATAAAAAAAAATATATATATATATATATATATATATATATATATATATATATATATCAATGCTCAGGCTTGGGTCCAAAAGGCTTGAGGTGCACTCGAACATCAACTCGGGGCTCCAAGCGCTAGCCCCCTTTATCGGTGCAGATGGCGCCAACCAGCTCCCTTTCACAGTCAAACACCACTCTCGCCGACGCGTTTCGAAAATATCTTTTCTTCTTCCAGGGCTCGTGGTGAGGGAATAGGCACGTACCAGCAGCTGTCTCTCTTTATGCAAAATAAGCGCGCCCTCTGATGGGCTGCTCTGAATGAGTCCGCGCTAGGCATCTTGGAGGTTGCAGTGCCAGATGCATTTCAATCCGTGCGTGCATTATCTGTGGGTAAAAAAGAACGCTGAATGAGTTCTCAGCTGGCAAGCGTCACCTCAATCCAACATTGATGCTCCACATGCAGAGGCTGTAGTATACTGGCCCCCGTGGCCCCCATGGGTTACTGAGGTGGTGCACACTCGGCGGTTATGGCCACCGCCAAATATCAATGCTCAGGCTTGGGTCCAAAAGGCTTGAGGTGCACTCGAACATCAACTCGGGGCTCCAAGCGCTAGCCCCCTTTATCGGTGCAGATGGCGCCAACCAGCTCCCTTTCACAGTCAAACACCACTCTCGCCGACGCGTTTCGAAAATATCTTTTCTTCTTCCAGGGCTCGTGGTGAGGGAATAGGCACGTACCAGCAGCTGTCTCTCTTTATGCAAAATAAGCGCGCCCTCTGATGGGCTGCTCTGAATGAGTCCGCGCTAGGCATCTTGGAGGTTGCAGTGCCAGATGCATTTCAATCCGTGCGTGCATTATCTGTGGGTAAAAAAGAACGCTGAATGAGTTCTCAGCTGGCAAGCGTCACCTCAATCCAAAATTGATGCTCCACATGCAGAGGCTGTAGTATACTGGCCCCCGTGGCCCCCATGGGTTACTGAGGTGGTGCACACTCGGCGGTTATGGCCACCGCCAAATACCAATGCTCAGGCTTGGGTCCAAAAGGCTTGAGGTGCACTCGAACATCAACTCGGGGCTCCAAGCGCTAGCCCCCTTTATCGGTGCAGATGGCGCCAACCAGCTCCCTTTCACAGTCAAACACCACTCTCGCCGACGCGTTTCGAAAATATCTTTTCTTCTTCCAGGGCTCGTGGTGAGGGAATAGGCACGTACCAGCAGCTGTCTCTCTTTATGCAAAATAAGCGCGCCCTCTGATGGGCTGCTCTGAATGAGTCCGCGCTAGGCATCTTGGAGGTTGCAGTGCCAGATGCATTTCAATCCGTGCGTGCATTATCTGTGGGTAAAAAAGAACGCTGAATGAGTTCTCAGCTGGCAAGCGTCACCTCAATCCAACATTGATGCTCCACATGCAGAGGCTGTAGTATACTGGCCCCCGTGGCCCCCATGGGTTACTGAGGTGGTGCACACTCGGCGGTTATGGCCACCGCCAAATATCAATGCTCAGGCTTGGGTCCAAAAGGCTTGAGGTGCACTCGAACATCAACTCGGGGCTCCAAGCGCTAGCCCCCTTTATCGGTGCAGATGGCGCCAACCAGCTCCCTTTCACAGTCAAACACCACTCTCGCCGACGCGTTTCGAAAATATCTTTTCTTCTTCCAGGGCTCGTGGTGAGGGAATAGGCACGTACCAGCAGCTGTCTCTCTTTATGCAAAATAAGCGCGCCCTCTGATGGGCTGCTCTGAATGAGTCCGCGCTAGGCATCTTGGAGGTTGCAGTGCCAGATGCATTTCAATCCGTGCGTGCATTATCTGTGGGTAAAAAAGAACGCTGAATGAGTTCTCAGCTGGCAAGCGTCACCTCAATCCAACATTGATGCTCCACATGCAGAGGCTGTAGTATACTGGCCCCCGTGGCCCCCATGGGTTACTGAGGTGGTGCACACTCGGCGGTTATGGCCACCGCCAAATATCAATGCTCAGGCTTGGGTCCAAAAGGCTTGAGGTGCACTCGAACATCAACTCGGGGCTCCAAGCGCTAGCCCCCTTTATCGGTGCAGATGGCGCCAACCAGCTCCCTTTCACAGTCAAACACCACTCTCGCCGACGCGTTTCGAAAATATATTTTCTTCTTCCAGGGCTCGTGGTGAGGGAATAGGCACGTACCAGCAGCTGTCTCTCTTTATGCAAAATAAGCGCGCCCTCTGATGGGCTGCTCTGAATGAGTCCGCGCTAGGCATCTTGGAGGTTGCAGTGCCAGATGCATTTCAATCCGTGCGTGCATTATCTGTGGGTAAAAAAGAACGCTGAATGAGTTCTCAGCTGGCAAGCGTCACCTCAATCCAACATTGATGCTCCACATGCAGAGGCTGTAGTATACTGGCCCCCGTGGCCCCCATGGGTTACTGAGGTGGTGCACACTCGGCGGTTATGGCCACCGCCAAATATCAATGCTCAGGCTTGGGTCCAAAAGGCTTGAGGTGCACTCGAACATCAACTCGGGGCTCCAAGCGCTAGCCCCCTTTATCGGTGCAGATGGCGCCAACCAGCTCCCTTTCACAGTCAAACACCACTCTCGCCGACGCGTTTCGAAAATATCTTTTCTTCTTCCAGGGCTCGTGGTGAGGGAATAGGCACGTACCAGCAGCTGTCTCTCTTTATGCAAAATAAGCGCGCCCTCTGATGGGCTGCTCTGAATGAGTCCGCGCTAGGCATCTTGGAGGTTGCAGTGCCAGATGCATTTCAATCCGTGCGTGCATTATCTGTGGGTAAAAAAGAACGCTGAATGAGTTCTCAGCTGGCAAGCGTCTCCTCAATCCAACATTGATGCTCCACATGCAGAGGCTGTAGTATACTGGCCCCCGTGGCCCCCATGGGTTACTGAGGTGGTGCACACTCGGCGGTTATGGCCACCGCCAAATATCAATGCTCAGGCTTGGGTCCAAAAGGCTTGAGGTGCACTCGAACATCAACTCGGGGCTCCAAGCGCTAGCCCCCTTTATCGGTGCAGATGGCGCCAACCAGCTCCCTTTCACAGTCAAACACCACTCTCGCCGACGCGTTTCGAAAATATCTTTTCTTCTTCCAGGGCTCGTGGTGAGGGAATAGGCACGTACCAGCAGCTGTCTCTCTTTATGCAAAATAAGCGCGCCCTCTGATGGGCTGCTCTGAATGAGTCCGCGCTAGGCATCTTGGAGGTTGCAGTGCCAGATGCATTTCAATCCGTGCGTGCATTATCTGTGGGTAAAAAAGAACGCTGAATGAGTTCTCAGCTGGCAAGCGTCACCTCAATCCAACATTGATGCTCCACATGCAGAGGCTGTAGTATACTGGCCCCCGTGGCCCCCATGGGTTACTGAGGTGGTGCACACTCGGCGGTTATGGCCACCGCCAAATATCAATGCTCAGGCTTGGGTCCAAAAGGCTTGAGGTGCACTCGAACATCAACTCGGGGCTCCAAGCGCTAGCCCCCTTTATCGGTGCAGATGGCGCCAACCAGCTCCCTTTCACAGTCAAACACCACTCTCGCCGACGCGTTTCGAAAATATCTTTTCTTCTTCCAGGGCTCGTGGTGAGGGAATAGGCACGTACCAGCAGCTGTCTCTCTTTATGCAAAATAAGCGCGCCCTCTGATGGGCTGCTCTGAATGAGTCCGCGCTAGGCATCTTGGAGGTTGCAGTGCCAGATGCATTTCAATCCGTGCGTGCATTATCTGTGGGTAAAAAAGAACGCTGAATGAGTTCTCAGCTGGCAAGCGTCACCTCAATCCAACATTGATGCTCCACATGCAGAGGCTGTAGTATACTGGCCCCCGTGGCCCCCATGGGTTACTGAGGTGGTGCACACTCGGCGGTTATGGCCACCGCCAAATATCAATGCTCAGGCTTGGGTCCAAAAGGCTTGAGGTGCACTCGAACATCAACTCGGGGCTCCAAGCGCTAGCCCCCTTTATCGGTGCAGATGGCGCCAACCAGCTCCCTTTCACAGTCAAACACCACTCTCGCCGACGCGTTTCGAAAATATCTTTTCTTCTTCCAGGGCTCGTGGTGAGGGAATAGGCACGTACCAGCAGCTGTCTCTCTTTATGCAAAATAAGCGCGCCCTCTGATGGGCTGCTCTGAATGAGTCCGCGCTAGGCATCTTGGAGGTTGCAGTGCCAGATGCATTTCAATCCGTGCGTGCATTATCTGTGGGTAAAAAAGAACGCTGAATGAGTTCTCAGCTGGCAAGCGTCACCTCAATCCAACATTGATGCTCCACATGCAGAGGCTGTAGTATACTGGCCCCCGTGGCCCCCATGGGTTACTGAGGTGGTGCACACTCGGCGGTTATGGCCACCGCCAAATATCAATGCTCAGGCTTGGGTCCAAAAGGCTTGAGGTGCACTCGAACATCAACTCGGGGCTCCAAGCGCTAGCCCCCTTTATCGGTGCAGATGGCGCCAACCAGCTCCCTTTCACAGTCAAACACCACTCTCGCCGACGCGTTTCGAAAATATCTTTACTTCTTCCAGGGCTCGTGGTGAGGGAATAGGCACGTACCAGCAGCTGTCTCTCTTTATGCAAAATAAGCGCGCCCTCTGATGGGCTGCTCTGAATGAGTCCGCGCTAGGCATCTTGGAGGTTGCAGTGCCAGATGCATTTCAATCCGTGCGTGCATTATCTGTGGGTAAAAAAGAACGCTGAATGAGTTCTCAGCTGGCAAGCGTCACCTCAATCCAACATTGATGCTCCACATGCAGAGGCTGTAGTATACTGGCCCCCGTGGCCCCCATGGGTTACTGAGGTGGTGCACACTCGGCGGTTATGGCCACCGCCAAATATCAATGCTCAGGCTTGGGTCCAAAAGGCTTGAGGTGCACTCGAACATCAACTCGGGGCTCCAAGCGCTAGCCCCCTTTATCGGTGCAGATGGCGCCAACCAGCTCCCTTTCACAGTCAAACACCACTCTCGCCGACGCGTTTCGAAAATATCTTTTCTTCTTCCAGGGCTCGTGGTGAGGGAATAGGCACGTACCAGCAGCTGTCTCTCTTTATGCAAAATAAGCGCGCCCTCTGATATATATATGTATATACCAGCAAACAAAAAGTACAAAAGTACAATGCTGCACTACCAGGGAGCTTCAAACTCGCTGATTTTATTCGGCAATTGAAACCAGCATATCACCTACGCGCTTCAAACAATTCAGCTTTATAAGGCATGTGAGCACAGGATGTCAATGAACGTCATATCCAGCCACCGTGAACAAGACCGGAATGGTTAAAACATGTATGTGATATGCTGATTTCAGTTTCTAATTAAAAGTAGTGGGTTTGAAGCCCCCTGGGAGTGCAGCATTGTACTTTTGTACTTTTTGTTTGCTGATATTATTGGGGATAATGGTCATATCCCTATGCTAGCACCAGCAGTGAAAGCACGCCGCTTCGTGACTGCTTTGTTTGAGACATATATATATACGTATATATTTGCAGCGAAATCCAAATGGAGAAGAATTCCAGGCAAGCCCACAAGCTGATTCAGCAGGAAAGTTTATTTTTGGCAGAAAAGACGACGCGTTTCGATCACGTCCGTGGTCTTGGTCACATGACCTCCGTCTCCACATCACATTCTTTTTAAAGGCATAGTAAGGGTCTTTCTCATAGACATAGTAGAAAGCAAAGCAAAATAAACATGTTTCTTCACATTTTGAAAAAATGAAAAGGTGCACAAATGTAATAACGTGCATATATGAGGTGCAGTACTGAGATTTTATACAAGAGTTGTGTCAATGGTTATTTGTTTATAAAGTAGAAAGTACATTCATTGTATAAACTATGATTCTTTTTTGTGTACAATGGTTCTCTCTGTTTGCTGCATTATGCACCCATATATGGTGACTGATCATAAGCTCTAGTGCCCATAGGTATTGTCTAGGTGTGCTATCCTGATTGATCAGAAAGAGAATTTGCTTATACGGTGAAGGTAAAGTACCATAGTGTATAAGAGTTAAGAAGTGGCTCGGAGTTCAGGGCAGCCGCCGTAGACTCCAGTGCTCATATCTTTACTATTTAGACGTGATTTTCAAGATTTGTTGTGCACCATCTTCCTGTGGACGAGAATATATAAGGTTTTAGTACTTGCAGCCATACACAACATACCATCTAACACAGTGAAATAGTATTTTTAACCATATTGACTCACAAATGAAATTTACAGTACTGATCCTGCAGAAAAATTGTGTTGGGTGCTTAGTGAAAGGAGAGGGAGGAGGAAAGTGAGTATATCGGCAAGGCATATTTCAATATAATTACATAGATTGTTTCTTTTATAAGTGGCTATACATTTCTTCATCCTGGTTAAGGCCATATGGGAATTTGGTACCTGCCATAAGAATGAAGCGAGATTCCTGTTTCCGGAGTGAGGCAATACGATTGCCTCCTCTTGGATTGGGGCAGATTGTATCCAGTCCAAAGAATTTGGCTTTGGTCCAATCTGCCCCATGTTGTTTTTCAAAATGCCTGGCTGTGCTATAACTTTGATCTTTATTGGTAATAGCACGCCAGTGCTCCAAGATACGTTTCTTTACTGCAAAAGTGGTATATGCTAAATACCATAGATTACATGGGCAAACAATCGCATATACCACAAAATCTGTATTGCAGTTAATCGAATGTGGTACTTTCCATTTCATTTTAGTCCTTTCAAGTGTAACCTCGGTGACATTATTGCTATGTTTGCAAGCTTTTCAGTTTCCACATTTTCTAAACCCTTTTGTTTGTTGCAACCAATTATTCTTCCTGGAATAGAAATGGCTTGATACCAACATATCTCTAAGTGATGTATTTCTTTCATATGTGATAGATGGTGTTACTTCTACCAAATTCCGTAGGATAGGATCTTGTCTCAGGATGTCCCACCTATTTTTGAGAATTTTGCGGATCTGATTTGACTGATTACAGAATTTGAAGATAAATCTAGTGGGTTGTTTGTTTTTTGTCAATTGTCTTCCATCCTTAGTTCTACTTTCTTCTAGAATTTCCTCTCTACTTTTCTTTTCGACTCGGATCTCTGCTTGTTGTAGGACTCTTTTAGAGTACCCTCTGTCTTTAAACCTTTGTTTCATTTCTTGTTTTGTCTGTGTATATGATTCTTCGGAGCTACAATTACGTTTTACTCTTAAGAATTCACTGTAAGGAATTCCCCATCTGAAACTAGGTGGATGTGCACTAGTAGAGTGGAGGATGGAGTTCCCTGCTGTATCTTTGCGGAACAGATTTGTATTTATCCTACCTTCTTGTGTAGTAAGTCTCAAATCTAAAAAGTCTACCGATGTTTGACTATAATGTCTGGTAAATTTGAGGTTCACATCATTACAATTCAAACAATTGATAAACGTATTGAGGTCATTTTCAGATCCTTTCCATACAAAAAAGATGGCATCTATGTATCTTAGCCACTTTGAGACATTGTAAAACCACTTCTCAGTTTGTTCATTCCAGAGCACCTGCTTCTCCCACCAGCCCACCATGAGATTGGCATAGCTGGGGGCGAAACAAGTGCCCATGGAAGTACCTTGTAGTTGTTTATAGTGTACATTTTCAAACATGAATACATTCTCTCTGAGACACATAGAGATCATATTTAGTAGCATGTTAGTATGTTGTATATATTCAATTTTGCGATTCCTGAGGAAAAATTGACATGCTTTTAGTCCATCTGTGTGCCGTATGCTGGTGTAGAGGGCCTCTACATCTAAAACCACTAACCAGTTTTCTCCACTCATTGTGTTATCATTGATTTTCTGTAAAAAATCAGTTGTATCACGTAAATATGATTTTAGATTTTTTACATATGGAAACAGGAAGTGGTCAACATATATACTTGTGTGTTCCATCAAGCTATTCCTCAAGGAAACTATGGGTCGCCCAGGTGGATTTGTGTTACTTTTGTGAATCTTCGGAAGAAGATATAAAGTTGGTGTAGTTGGTGTATAATTTTTTAGGAATTGCCTCTCATCCCAGCTTAAAAGACCTTGTTCCTGCCATATATTCGATTTTTCATGATACTCATTTTTGAGGGTGGCAAGATAATTCCTGTCTACTCTATCATAACAAGATTTGTCATTGAGTTGACGATAAGCTTCATTGAGGTACATTTCTCGTGTCAATATTACAATATTTCCCCCTTTGTCTGAAGGCTTGATAATTATATTCTGATCTTTTTGTAAGTTGGTAACTGCTTTCCACTCTTCACTTGTTAAATTTTGTCTACATTTATTTTTCATTGAAAGTGTAAGTAGATCATGTGCTACTAAATCACTAAACACATCTATGTTATCTCTGGGTAACATGGGTATATATTTAGATTTACCTCTAAATATAGTGAGTGGTGTTTCATCAGTTTCGACACGCAATGAATTTGTTATTGCTGTTGTATGCGTGGGATTAAAGGGGTCTAGAGTAATATTGGTACTGATTAAAAATGTTTCATGGGCCAAATCTGTCAGAGTTTGTAATGCAGGTATGTCCCCAATCGATATACCTATCTCATCATTGTTGGTGGAATTCACAGGTTTCACATTACCTTCCTTAGATGCGTGTATTTTACATAATTTGAGTTTGCGCTCAAATTTATATAAATCAACTCTTACTTGTGCATAGTCAAAATCTCTATCTGGGCAGAAAGATAAACCCAGTTCAAGTACATTTTTCTCTGTGTCAGACACAATTTTGTTACTTAAGTTCATTACCGTTAACTTCTGAGTGTTGTTCTCCATTACTGGTTCCTGGTTTTCTGTTCCCATGCCAGTAGATCTTGTATTTGTGGCGCCTAATGTTTCTTTTCCGATTTTGTCTGCGTTTTCTTGTCTTTTCCCTTTGGGCCTACCCCTGATTGAATGTTCTTTTTCTTTTTGTATTAAAAGATGTTCCTGGGAAAAAGACTGTTGTTCCGAGTTGCCTGATGTCACGCTGTCCACCGAATCTTGATCTGAACTGATGTCTGTGGCATATTCATCTTTGCTCAGTTCCAATGTTTCTAAGGCCTTGTCTTTTCTTAGCTCTGTTCTCACCTTATCATATTTCTTGGCAAAGGTTAATATCCGGCCAGAAGCATAGTCTCTTTCATCGCGTCGAAATTTCCTTTCTTTCCTTGCCACAACGTCCTTTTCAAACACTTTCATCTTGTCTTCCACTGTTTTGATAATTTTCTCAACTTCCTGTTGATCCTTCTCAAGCTTTAAATCATTTAGGATTCCCTGTATCTGTGTAAGCAACAATTTTTGCTCCTCCCACGCATTCTCAATAAATATTTCCAGCATGCGTCTTGAGCATGCAGTAGTGTTTTCCACCCAGTCCTGTAATACTTTCGGTTTGGGTTTAGCTAATGTGGGGGTAATAAAGATACAGAGTTCTCGTGGTATTCGATTCACCTCCAATATATGTATATATATATATATATATATCCAAACTTCTCGCCCCAAACAGTCCTCCAATCCTCCAAGGAAAAGCGAGTGCGGACCACAGTGCCGTGCAATAATATTTTTATTCAATTAGTGAACTCCATCTGCCATCACGCGTTTCGACCGTTGCCGGTCTTGATCATATACATATATATTTATAGGGATTTTACTTACCTTATATACATTTACCTTGCATTGTCTTGTATTGTATAAGCATGGTAAAGGCTTGTGTTGTGTTAGAGGCACTGCATGATGCTAAGCACATCGCATGATAATGCATGCGTGGTAAAGACATGCATTGTTAAGTAATACACCCTCCAGTTTCTCCTCAGCCCTCTTTCCTCGTATTCCCTAGTCCGTACAGATTCTCGTTGTCTTTTACTCACTCTACAAACATGTAGACCTCTAGAAGATCCAATGCTGCAATAAAAATACTCGGCTGTGATATAGGATTCATATTTTCTACAGATACCTATGTGCCTGCCTGTCTGAAATGCATCAAGCTAATGCAGCATTACTGCAACCATTTTCAAAACAGGAAGCAAACTGAACAGTTATCGACAACAACCTCTGTAATATCGTCGCGATAGGTGAAATATTTTATTTGCAATTGCCTGTAACATGGAAAATCTATGTTCATTTACATTCTTCCTGGCAACAATTAATATGTAAACTAGCAGGTGAAATTATGATGGCTCAATTGCACACATTTGTGCGCATTGGGTGAGGTAGGAGCGTTCTGTTCTAACAACCTAGAAAAACGTGGATTCAAAACATGGCCACACCCGTGAATTTTATAGCACTATTGTCTGGTGGTTGCAAAATGAAGGAGGACAAATCGGTGAAATATAGAAACCCTTAAAGACATCCTTATTATTGTTGTGCAAGACTGATATGTTATTAAATACAACACAAACCATGATTGAGAATTTTCAGATGCTGCAGCACCACTCCATTGCCAGTCCTATAAAAAGGACTTGACAGCCCTCGGCCTTATTCTCAAAACACCTTCCATTCACAAAGTCAGTGCAATTATGACTCTCCACTTAATGCGATCTTTTGCAAATTGCAAGAGAAAAGGTGGAGCAAAAGGGGCATTCTCTGTCAAATGCGAGTTCAAAAGATATGCACAAATGAATGATTAGTGACCGTTTAGGGTCACTGGTCACAAAGTATGTAAGGGTTAGTGCCTGCCGACAGCACGTACGAATTATTCACAAATTGTAATTTGTCTACGTTTGACAGTTTACCCTTTTTTTATTTTGTTATTGCATATTTATATAGCGCGAACTCGACCCGAAGGTATTGGAGCGCTTTACATTAGCACCGTATTTATATTACACCAGTGCTTAATTTGTAAAATATGAAGTCCAGGTGCTCAAATGTTTTTCGCAGGCCACACCCATTTTCCTGTGGCTCCACCCACTTCCTCCACTGGGTCCACACACAATTAATCCTACTATTTAAATCACCATATATCAAATGTTACATAATCCTAGGCCCAGAGGACTGCAAGTTGTTGGAGTGACATGTCCATACGGGTAGGCAGTATAGTTTAAGACTGCTTGATTGAAAATGGAACACCATAATTGGGGGTTCTCTTTAATAATAAGAATTGATTTCTACCCAAAGTAACCCTTTTTGCAACATTAATCTATGCTCTAACCTACACTTTGAACTGTGCATGCAGTTCTTTGACAACAGTTAATAATTTACTGTTCTATATTAGGATTTTTAATTTATAAACTGTAACAATGGCTGTGTCTTAGAAAAGCAGTAACCCACTGACCTATTTACATTATGTGCGCTTTTCATCTGCATGGTACGAATTCTTTACAGCAGGCACATTAACCCTCAACCTCATGATGAGTCAAAACCTCTACTAGACACAACTCCCATCACTCTCCAGGAAGAACATTAATCACTGAGTTATCTGTAAATCTTTATTGTTGCCTGGAAAATTGCTGGCGACAAGGAACCCGGCAGCAGATGCTTTTAAAATGAAAATAAACTTGCAAACACTGCGCTCCTTGAAATCAGCACCCGGTTTGGTGGTACCGGTCGTACTGCCCTAAGCCGGCCATGAGACCAATTAAACACTTGTGTCACAGTGTGACCTCACTGTGGCACAGAGAGTGTGCAACACTGCCAGCAAACTCTAATTCACCTCTATAGCAGGCACTGTGAGTGTGGACTGCCACAGGGACCAGGACAGAAATAATATGAAAAACATGCCCACGGCAGCGGATGGCACGTGAACAGGGTTTTGCTGAAACCAGTGGCATTCACAGGGACTTGCTCCAAAGACCGGTTTGGCTGCTGGCACAGCACTTACTTTGGCCTGCATCATGCATGAAAAAAAAGTAAATACCGAGTGAATACTGTAAGGGGATTGTGTGTTTTGATCCATCACTACTGAGGTGGCCATGTGCTAACTAGAATGTAAAGCATGAGCATCGCCCAACTACCGTTGGGTGTTATGCAATATTTAATGAAATGCTACCATGTATAGGTCGCTTGAGTTGGGGTGGTATCACTCCCATGCATGCCGGGTTTCCCCTCGCTTTCCTACAGCTTCTTCAAACCCGCTGGCCCTTTTGCAAAGTTCTCAATGTTACCATACAGTCCAGATTGCACCAGTGGTCGAAATGGGGGAAAAAAAGTAGGGGAACTGTGGGCAGAGAATCAGAGGGCGGGAATAACCTGAGGATTGGATCAGTGGGCGGAGTTAGAGGTGTGGCCAGGATTGGCAAAACATCCCAATTTTTTAGTATTTGTTTGGCATTTCACTGACCAGTTACAGCTTATTATGTTATGTAATACAACCAATGGATACACATGATTATTTAACGAATAATATGAGTTATTGACATTAAAATAAATTCACAAAGTGGGATATGTTTCTAATCACAGAATGTCCCAAATATGCTTAAAAGTGGAAGCACAAGCCATTTGTTTCCGAGCCACGGAGTTCCTGTCGTCAGCAATATACACAGAGACAATCAATATTACCTGTGTAAATCATTGTATAGGAAATGTTACATAAGACAAAGGACTACAAGGTGTAGGAGTCACATGACAACCATATTAGTAGGCAGTATAGTTTCATAGTGATTGATCTGGAGAAACACAAACTCAGAATATACAACTTAATACCATGATTGGGGGTTCTCTTTAATAATCATTATTGATTTCTATCCAAATGATCACTTTTTGCAACATTAGGATAATCAAAGGCTAAGGGAAAAAAACATAAAGCTCTAGTTTATACCTTGCAGTTTGTATGCAGCTCTTAGATGAAAGTTAATAGCTCACTGTTCTATATTAGGATTTTAACTTATAAACTGCAAGTAGCAAAAGGATCTTACTGACAAAAGCGATAACCCACTGACCTATTTTAAATATGTGCACTTTGTGGTGGGCATGGTACATTTTCTTTGCAGCAGGCACATTAACCCGCTGCGCTATCTTTCCATGAGTCGAAACTTCCACTAGACAAAACTCCGATCTCGCTCTAGGAAGACGTTTATTCACCAGAGTTATCATTTTTATTATTGCGGAAAATTGCTGTTGGCCAGGAAGGAGGCAGCAAGTGCTTTTAAAATCATAATTTTCAACGCCCCCCTCAAAGTCAGCACCCGTTGCAGTCACACTGGTCGCACTGCCCTAGAGCCGGCTCTTCTCAGGGTCCTGTGACCTCAGTGACAGAGTCACTGTTGCTCTAGGGTCTGCTACTTTGTAGGCCTGCCCGCAAGACTGGAGGCGAACTTCAGTATGGATTGTGGTGGGCAAGCCTTCAAGGTGAACCCACACTTGCCACTGCTAGGGTCCACCTGCTGGTGCTAAGACACCAGGGCTTTTACGGTTTTGCGGGGCCTTCTAAGGTCTAGCATGGGAATGTGCTCCCTCAGGAGAGTGGTCTGGGGGATTGTTCATGAAGGCTGAACCTGGTTCCCTAGTTCTAAATTTGGCAGCTCTGCCCCCAGTGCTACATCCGCTCCCTCACTGAACACCATAGTGCTCCACTGAGAGAAATTCTCACTGCCTTCAACTACAATCCAATTTGACCTGCTATAAATAACTGGATGCGACTCAATTCAAATTACACACTAGGCAAGAGCAATATGCTGTCTAAAGGAAAAAGTAACAACATCCTGAAAAAAGCAAACACTCATAGGGAATGAAAGATTAAATAAAGCATGTGAAATGTAAGCAGAAACAACATGGTGAACTTAACGCTTTTACATTTATGCAGAAATCAACGAGTATTTTTGCCTGAAAACTACAGGGCCCAGAAAGTACCCATTTCAATGTCCACTGCTGATATGCTTACAAAACGTAAGCAGTATGATTTAAAAAGACCACATTCGTGAACACAAAGCCGCCCTACATATTTTGTTTTCCAATCCACCCATCAACCAGGTAAGGCAAACTCGGTAAAGTGACGCTAATGTTTTTGGGGTTTGAATAAAACCAATTTGGCCACTTTAAGAGCACTCCATCTTGCTTTATTTAGTTATTGGTTTTTCATATTATGAACCCTTTTATTTCCGAGGCTGCACTTTGGAATATAAAAAGGTCAAAACGGCATTTCCAGCAAAAGTTGTTTTCTTTTTTGCATCCATTTCAAAGGGGAACAAATAACGACAGGAAGAAAGAGAGGGTGAGAACCATTTCTTGAGTCACGGTAAGTGAGGAGGAGTAAGACAGACAGAGAGGGAGTAAGAGGAGGAGGGGGGGGGGCAGCAGCCAGAGGCAGGGCAGAAGCGGACACCTTCCTTGTCTTGTCTGGGCAGGAAGCACGAGACAGACCTTTTCCTTCCCTGCTCCCCGCCCGTCCCAGAACAGCCACTAATGCCAGCCTTCTCTGCAGGCCTTGGATGTTTCTTATGTCCAGGGACGCATGTTGAAAATAAAAAATTAGGGGAACGGAATCTTTAGAATTAAAGAAGTAAGGGCACGCCGTGCCCTGCCATTCCCGCCCACTTCGACCACTGGATTGCACATGCTACCGTGTTTTAACCTTCCATTGAGGTAAACCAGAACAACTCCACATTCCCTAAGCACACACGCATAGGAGAGTTCCTCAGCACTTTGCTCCCCCATGTGCCCAGCTCCCCTTTATTTCCAGTCATTAGAAAGGGCAGCGCCAGCCACCCGCCAATTAGGGGTGGGCAGAATTTGCGAAATTCACTTTCGCAAATTATCGCTAAAATGTTAAAAAATCTCCGCAAACACGCGGAAATATCACGAAGATGCGGAAGTTTTTTCCCACCCGTTCGCGGTATTTTCTGCTTGGTCGCGGCTCGCCAACTTACCCATGCGGTTGCTCGCGGGCGCGGCCATCTTGTTTTCACTTGTCTCGCGGTGCATGATCGCGAGAAGAAAGACGTGATCGCGCGACATTACTGTGGGCGCAAACTGTCGCGAGACAGCGCAAATGGCTACCAACAATCCAACATCTCGTGGAGAACGCGACCGGATCGGGAAAACTTGTCGCCGAACACGGGGATTCAGGTAAGGCGATCGCGCGCACGCAAGAATTTATTATTTTACAGCGCGAGCAAGAAACAAATTATCACTAAGATGCGGAATGCGGAAATTTTGACATTTTCACGCTTTCCGCGGAACGCGAAAATGCCAAATTATCGCAATTTCCGCGAACGGAACGGAATGTTGGCCCAGGCCTACCGCCAATGCCACGTCCTCCGAAATCCGCTGGGCCTCGTGGTAATTATAAACAAAGTAAAGTTAAACAGACTTCCAGTCCAGCAGCATGATTGCTCAGACTCGAAGTCTGTTTAACTTTACTTAACACAGTGACTGTCACACTGCACCGCGCTCAATAAAAAGCAGTGCTAATTTGGGTACTTACTTGTTTACTGGTGGCATTTCCTTTATACGTCGTGCTGAACTGGCGGTGACTCAAGCAGTGCGTGTGTGCAGGAGTTGCAAATTTAAACAAACATTGGCATAGCCAATAGGTCTCGGCTTTGGGACCTTATAAGTATTTAGTTATGCAGCACAATATCCTTAATGCAACAACATTAACTGTTGCATGGCTAAACACTTATAAGGTCCCAAAGGCGAGACCTATTGGCTATGCCAATGCTTGTTTATTATTAATATTACATGAGGCTTGTGATAGACACAAAGCTGTCTCCAGGCTACATCTAAGATTGTTACAGATACAAATGTCATGTGCCCTACTTTGCCAAATATACTCCCTAAGTACAGGTCCCATGGATATAAATCTCATATATACGCTATGCGTACAAGACGGATCATTTTTGGGTACCATAACATATTTGGGGAAATTCAAAATTGAGAAGACCTGGCTGCCACTTAATATGTCTTTCTTGGTTCTGGCCTCTCTGTATTCTTAAAGTCGTGATACTTAATAAGCACAGTCTTAAAATTGGACTGTGATAAAGTTCAGATGCGTGTAAGTGAAAAAGGCTTTGGTTGTGTTCTACCATTTGTCCAGAATATGCTTCCTGGGTCAGAGGTCAGTGGTTTGAGTAGCAGTTTCTCAAACATGACAACATGCAGAGGCAGATAGTTTATCATCTAAAGTGCCTACATGATGCCAGTTCTACCAAACTCACCCTCACATCATCAGCACATGTCTTAATGTTGTGCCACATGTTGCCTCCCTGTGAAACACCTGAAGAGCTGGCAGCACACACAGCCACTCCTGTTTGTGTGGCTTCAGCAGCAAAACCCGACATTAGAGCTCTATGGCCCTTTGCTCCTGCAGCAGAAGATTTGAAACACCACAAGCACACCACAAAAAACATGGATTTCACAACGAAAAGAGGAGCACGTAGTTTGGTGGAGCAAGGCACATGTGGTGTGTGGGAGGATGTTGTACTGAAAATCGCAGTCGTGCCTGTAGAGAGTTAAAAAAAGCTTCATTGTATGGACCATTAAGGTGTCATCATTTAACGGAATGTGTCTATTTGTTGACATGCTTTCTACTGTGGAGCAAAGGATGAATCAGCTACAAATGAAAGGCAAGCATCTATTTGCAAGCATAGACATCAACACTTAGGGGCAGATTTGTGACGCAGCGGCGGCGCAAAACCAGTGCCATGCTGCGGGGTATTTACAACGTGACGCATCTGGGAGATGTGTCACGTTGTAAAGCCCTGCGCCAGAAGCAGGCGTTCTGGCGCAGGGGGGGGCGTTCCTGCACAGGGACGCCTCCTAAAAGTGGCTGAGTGAAATCTACAAGATTTCACTCAGTCACTTTTAAGGCCATGCTGCGTCAAAACCCTGCACCTGCTTGAAGCAGGCGTAAGGATTGATGCAGCATGTTAGGGATAGGGCACCCCCGAGCCTTGCTGGAGCTGCGTCGCGCTTGCGACGCAACTCCAGCAATGCGCCGCCTTTCCGACAGGGGATGCCTCACGCATCTGCCCATCCAAGTGCCACGGTGCGCTGCATTATAAATGCGGCGCATCAGTGGTGGCGCACGGGTGGGCAGATGCGTCGCAACTCTTCTGGCGCATCTCTGCTGATTAGCAGAGATGCGCCAGAAGTCATAAATCTGCCCCTTAGGGCCTAGATTCGAATCATGGATGCCGTGTTTTATAAACAGAATACTCCTCTTTTAAGCTCTTCTTCACGAGTTGACATTCTGTCAGTGAACAGTGTGCATTGCCGTGCGCCTTCCAAATAAAAGTGCTTGCCACTGATTTTCTAAATACTTGCACAAAAAAGCAGAAGAGGCAATCATGAATAGTCTGATGTACCAATTCTACAAATGTATCATCCTTTCGATCACACAGGCATCGGTGGCATTGTATATTTATCCTACTTCTGCAATTATATGGTTTAGAAATTCTCTGTCTTTATGTAGCTATATTACATAGGATATAATTCTCTTGGTTGAAGCTATTCATGCCTGAATGATAAGCCTATCCGTGTTATTGTGGAATTATGGTTTTATGTTCTGATTCCACCGGGCCTACCACAGGCATGTTCATGTCACATGTCACAACAATCTATTCTTCTACATTGTGTTGTCAAGAACAAACATGATGTCTGTTAAGACAACCCTCCACAGCTCAAGCTTTGCCAGTGCATGGAGCCGATGCACTGTTTCCCACCAGCACCCTAGCATCCAGCAGTGCAAGTCCACAAAAAGAAAGGCCTAATGGGGGCGGTGTAGGTTAAAATAATGAGCCATGGGTCAGGATAAAGGTGTGCCTGTTTGCTGCCCTGATCCAGGCTGTTACAACTCATGAGCTGACCTCTTTGGTCTCAGAAGTTAATGTGCAATGACTGACACGAAGGCACACCATTGCAAGTGACATAACTCAACAACCATCTAGATGAAATCTGACAAACGGCTCCAAAGTAAACCGGAGCATGGAACAAGACACACGTTTCCTGATGACAGTACTCAAATAAACGATATTCCACTTTACATCTAGACATGGCTGTCTTCATCAAATACATTTAAAATCGTAAACATTAAATACATTTTGGATTCAAATCCCAGTGCATAGTATACAAGGAATAAACAACTGTTGGCTAAGGGCATCAGTAACAGTTATGGTGTCCATCGAGGATTATGTGTGGTACACCCTGCACAACAGCAGAAAAAGCTGATAGCAGAAGTGGGGGGGCTGACACATTTAGCCTTGAGGTCTCGTGAAAAAGAATATTAACTTTCACGTTTTCCACATAAAGACCAGCGATCTAGGCTCTCTGAAAAGATAAGTTTATTTATTCTAAAATCATATAAAATATGTGGACTATTTATATTTAAGCCCACATCTCTTAAACATGTATTCATATGCATTTGTGGTGGTATGAGGGTCAAATTCTTCATGTTACCGAAAAGACTCCTTTGAGACAGCAAAGAGCATTAAGGAGAGGTACTGTTAAACAGTCGGAAATCCATTCCAGAAACAAGATGACCTCCACCGCCATCAAATGGAGCAATAGGCAACCAGCCGCCATTTTGAATCCGTGAGGCACTATCTGCTATGAAGCCAAACTCATATATTAGATATGAACACAAGACAACGTTTCCACGTTTTATAACGGTTTTACACGCGTCCATTACTCGCCATTGGGTTCCACAAAGGTTAAAAACAGTATCTTAATTTGAACTTTTTAATTGTTTCACTTCTGTGCATTTTAAAAACTAGAAAGGGATCTTGTATTAGAGTAACCGTTTAAATGCCTGAGTATAGCAATGCATAATGCCAGCGTGTTTCAATCTGCAAATCATCAGTGCAGGGTGCATAAGAGACGACGGATGGGGGGAATGTGTGAGAGGCGGCTAGAGCCTGGAGCTGCAGGCCTGCACAATACACTGTCCCACAGGTCAAGAGTTTGAGGGTCACACTTCATCTATTAAACAAGCATTGGCCGCGCGGCCGTAAAAGCAAAAGTCATCGCGATCGCTCTGAAAGCGAAAGTGATCGCGATTGCGATGATGCGCTAAAGCACAGTTTTCAAAGTGCTGCTGGCAGCCGGCTGCGCGCGTGCACGATCGCGTGAACGCAAGCGCTAGGCCAGCTAGCAGCACTTTGAAAATCCCACATACAAAATATCTCTCCGAGCCAGCGAATGCGCTGGGCTCAGCGAGACCTAAAAAAGGGTTACGCACACACATGCTGCTGCCGTCCCTAACCTGCATAACAAAATCGAGCCCAATCATTCGCCCGCCCACCTCATCACTGAACTGAAGGCAATTTCCCACGGAACCACGGATATGGATTTATTATCGGTACAGCAGCACTCTTCACCGGGGACTCGGGGGACAGTGATAGTGTGAATTGCACAGTAGTCAGTCAATTATTTATACTGATATATATTACATGCAGTTCAGTCATTGATGTGAGTTGACACAGTGTCCCTCCCTGAAAAATAAGTGCCGGTGGTAAGCACCGGAAAGCACCGGCACAAATTAAGCACTGTATTACACATTCAGGCACAAGGAGATTAAGTGATTTGCCCAGAATCACAGGATGTGGACGCGACCCCGAGGCTCGAACCCTGGTTTCCACCACTAAAGTCGGCAGTTTAAGCCGACAGACCACATCCTCTCTCCTCTGTCTAGGTTATGGATATTTTGAGGCACGAAAGGGTGTTCATAGACCACTCACTACAAGATCTCTATAATGTCTGACTCAAAGTGTGCACTTTATGTAGCATTGTGATCCCTGTTCGTTTCAGGGACAGGGATCACAATGCTGTCACTTTGCAATTTTAAATGTAGGTAGTAGGTCTGCTTCCTATGTAAGCTGTGTCAGCAGCTTTTACAGCTTTTTACTAAAGAGTACACAAGTCAGTTTCTACCTCATTACTATTCATTTGGCAGGATGAGTGCAACTCTGACCGGAATGTCCCTTTGTGATGTGAGGTGTTTCATCAAGCCTTGATCAGCCAAGGGAGAAGCTGTTCGCCTTGCAATGCAAAAACTGCATTGCGTGACCATAATCTTTTGAGAGTGAGACTTCGATATTTTATTAGCGGATGATCTGCTTCAAGTTCAGTTGAGTACCTAAAGTCTTGGCTGCATTTTCTTTTTCAAGTGACAAGTCCCAAATTATGATACACCAAGCATTCCTCTTAAAGGCCGATTGTGCAGCCCTCAGTTGGGCAGTGATAGAATTTTAAGCACGCTATTGCAATTGCTGCTTCTCAAGACAACCTGACACATTCTCGCATGTGCTCTAAAAGATGATGGCCCTCATTAAGACTCATCTGGAGTGATAGCCCCAGAGCGATTCCAAGTGGTTGGGTGTTCACGCACCAGGGATTGACAGGTGTGGGAAGATCAGGCCTGATTTATGGAGACAGAAATGCACCTGGCATAACATCGGGGGCTCCGAGCTGAGGGAAGAGAGGCTGTGCCTGGCCCCTTTTATCCCTCTCCCACAGCTCAGGGGACACTCGAATGCTTCCCCAGCCACATCAGAGCTACCAACATTCACCCTCCAATCTCCCAGCTCCACCCCTCACTATGGCTTCCCACTCAGATGCTCTACCTGCTTGGAGCAGGTGGCACATCTCACTAGAGAAGCACCCAGTAATCCTGGGCCTGTATGTTTAGTCCCTCATTCTGGGGACTAAAACTTGGAATGTCCAAATTTGGGTAAGGGAGATTTTGACCACAATTACTATTTATGTTTCTGCTATCCCCACCCTGAAATCCAACACCTTGTAATGAGGCCCTCCGTATGCAAATACTGTGACGAAAGCTAACAAGCATGCACATATGTCCCTGCTGTGCTTCTTCTGGAAGATCATACATGAAATTCACATTTGTGACACCAGTAAAGAAAGCTTTTCCAACCATATTTGAAACCAGTTGTTCTAGCTGTTACCTTCCACAGGATCAGGTGACAAAAGTTTAGACGAACCTTCCACCAATGACGAAAACTGAACAGGGTTGTTTTTGCAAAAGTAATCACACACTGCTTCCCTTTTACAGTGTGAGTGCCTACACACAACTGTATTCTTTGTGCTCAATTACCACTGATTTCAGATCAAACTTGTCTATCCAAGTGTTGAAGAGCTCTATAGATGTACGTTAACAACGACATGTTGAGGACGATCAAGTAGTCTGAGATGGGGTCAGAACCTATTTCACCCTATACCGAGGATTCAGGACTTGCCTTGCCAGCAAATTCTCTATTAGCTGATCGTGGGGGTCCCTCTTTGAAAGAATCATGACTAATACTCAGTGGAAGTAGCACCATACTGAGCAAAGGCTTACAACAACCTTTGGGTGTGGCATCCCTAAAGGAGTGCTAGATTCCTTGGCTGCTGCAGAAAAGAAAGCAGGACAACAGATAATCTCTCCAGTTTGCTGTCAGTGTGTGGATAGAGACCATATTAGTGTGAATATATTCTAAAATGACTATATTGATTAGAATGAGGAAAGCAAACACTCAGCAGGAGTAGGAAACTAGTATTAATCCTCACAAAAGGTAAAAATTGAAGAATTACAGGAACAAAATATTTAAAAGGAATCTGCACGTGGAAAGAATTTTCATCACTTAAAGAGAAGCAGTGTGATCCATGAGAGAGTCTCCATGCTGGAGGCAAACGCTAACCACGTTTACGTACCAGCCACCATACCTTGACTAAGGACTGTGGTCATGCACTATTTAGGCTTCAGGCAGTCAATCTGGTGCTACTAGGCCTTCCAAGGAAACGTAGACTTCCCTCTACAGGTTGCACAACAGTAGTTGCTGTCCATTAAAGCTTTTTGTGAACAATCTACAAGCTATGACTCAGAATGCCACGCCAAACACTTAAAGTGGAAAATGAAGAAATCATCTAACTGGTATACGCCCTCAGGATTAATTCAGATCATTATTACTTTGACTCAGAGTAGTTCCCTGAGAAGCGTGCTTGCAATGGATTCTGACTTCCACAATCTTGCACGCCAAGATATGGAAATGAACGAAGCCAAGCCATGAGGAAAGGGTCAAGTAGGATGGGGAAAGATTATGGGGCCTATTCACAAAGGTGGATATACAAATGAGCAAATCTACATGTGCAAATTCCCTGTTACACTTTATATTGAGATTACTACTTTATGCTATTCCCCATTCCTGAGTGTGGATGTATTACAAGTGTAGAGTTACATCTCTCCACCCCTTCAGTCAATTTAGGGGGTGGAGTCAGAATAAATGTACTTTGCAACCGCAGTAACTTTCTGTCTGTATTTTATGTTCTACACACGTTGTGGGTCTTCTGCACTCATGGCCAGATGTCCACAAAAGAGACACAATCGGAGCCTCTGCAGCAGGGGCAGAAAGCTCCACATAGAGAGGAATAGGAGAATTATATTGATGTGAAATAAATAATACACATTTAAAAGCCTTTTCTTTCAAACAGCATAAATACTGCCCACATCTACAATCTTCTTTTTTCCTCTTCAGCTTTCAGATCCTGCAGCCACCAGGGGCCGAAAGCTCCACATAGAGAGGAATAGGAGAATTATATTGATGTGAAATAAATAATACACATTTAACAGCCTTTTCTTTCAAATAGCATAAATACTGCCCACATCTACAATCTTCTTTTTTCCTTTTAAGCTTTCAGATCCTACAGCCACCACTGTATGCCTAAAGGATGCAGAGCACTCGTCTTAAGAGGAAGAGCAATTTCACTGAGGAGGAGAAAGCCCTAATAGCAACATTTGTGGCAAAATATTACAAAAAACGACATGGGCTGGCTTCATTCACCCTCAGTGTAACACAGAAGGCAGCCTTATGGTATGAGGTGGCAAACTCTGTTAATGCATGGGGAGTAGGAGGCATACACCATGGGAGATATTAAAAAGAATTGGAAAGATCAGAAGAGGCAGGTGAGTGAGAATGTCTCCAGTACTCCTCTGGCTGAAGTTCTTCCTTGAGGGGGCAACAGGATCCCATCTCCATCTTACCCCCATCAAAGAACGCGTCGACTCCACAATGCACTCTGCCAATATGCACTGCCTCTTTCTAACAAAACTAATGTGGTGCCAGGGAAGATTCTGAATACCTTTCTCTCTCTCTCCCACTTAAAGAAAATCTACAATAATTTTCTCATATATGTCCTTCACTCACACCTGCATTGTTAGGCACAAATCACATGTGTTTCTCTTAAACATTCCTGCTAACTCAAGCCCTGTGAATTCCTACTTGTCTTATAATTCATTTTTGAAAACTTTTCATACAGCTATTCTTTTGAGCAGATTGGTTGCTTCTGGGAGCTGTAGCCATTATAAGTGCAACAAGGTAACACAGAGCAAGGCAACCCACCTGCACACAGGTATGATCTTATACTAACAATTTGATTAGTAAATGACAGAGGTTTTTTTTAACTCATTTTTTAAAATCCTATCACTATATTTAATACTGTGTTTTGGAATGGCTTTATGCTGTAGTCAAATGTAACCTTGGCATGTATACTGTCACAAAATTATATACTCATACTTTTATTTTAAGCTTTTTAGGGCTCTGCGTTGTTGTTCCATCCACCTCCTGCTACGACATCAACTTCTGCTCCTAACAACACCAAGACTTGCACCATACAGCAGATGGATGTTAGACTCTGGTAAGTTAATCCTTTGCTCTTTTCCCTTTGGATCTAACTTCTGTATTGCTGATAGGGTAGCTGGATGGGGTATATCAGCAAGGGCCTGCGATAATTATCGCTCAGCGCTTTTAGCGCAAGGATAATTATCGCAGGCTAACGCTGGATTCTATCGCGGAGATAGCGTGCTATCAGCAACGCTTATCTCCCAAGCGATAGGAATCCATGCGTTAGCTGGAAAACAGTGTGATTATTGCTGGAAATCCAGCGATAATCACACTGCGACCAGCGATACCTTGCTGATAGGGCAGGGTGATCTTAGCCATGTAATCCACCTCCCATTGGATTACATGGCTTACAGGAGGACCTGGATGAGGATAGGGATATTATTGCCCCCAACACAGATCATCTTCTAGAATGCCACGTCATGGTTGGGCAGCAATGTTCCCCTTAAATCACTTTTGAGGATTGCAGGTCCCCAGCCATAAGCTAAGAATACACTGATGCTTGTTCTGCCTATGCAACATTCACCTCCACTCAGCCCTCAACTGACAAGGCCCAATCACATTCTTACACACTCTTCCCATAAAGGTGCCTCTCTGGTCTTCTCTCAATCATTTGAGGGGCAGAACATTTTTGGTGAAGAGCAGGTGTCCTTCATTCATCATTCACCCGCACACCACTGCTCATATGTCCCCTCTCTCCATGCTCGACAAACTGATGGCAATTTTAACAGTCACACATAAAGGAGAAGTTGGCATGGTTTAATGCTGATGTCTTGGAGGATTTGTTGTATTAATAGCAGTCAATTGTGCAGGGTGACATTCATGGAGTGGGGTCTATTCTCTGTGGGGTAGCTGCCTCCCTTAAAGGACTCCCTCAGATGATTGACAAGAACTGTTCCTTGAATAACATTGTGAAGTGCTACAGAGACATGGCAAAGATGCATCAAGAACATCTACACACCTTTAGGGAAGTCAGTGCATGGCAAAATACATTGGCCAGGAAAATGATAGACTCACTAAGCAAAACATACCATTTTGTCACTCTACATGGCCAATGTATACGGGAGATTCTACAGAGGCACATCAGCATATGAAGGACACACCACCTGTCAAACTTACACCTCTGCCACAAACATCTATACCACCTACACCTGCCTGTACCATCTCCACCATCTCCACCACCTCAACCTCCAACACCACCACCTCAAACACTGACAACACATGTGCAGTCTCAGTCAATCTCACCATCAGAATTGCATAGGCAAAGTGTATGAAAGTAGGATCTGCTTCTTATGGTTACCCCCACTTTTTGCAAAATGTGATATTGTTTTTGACTAGTCTGACTGGGATCCTGCTAATTAGGACCCTAGTCTTTTTTGCTTTCTCCCTAAACTGTTATGTCATGTACTTAGGTACACTCCAGCCAGATTGGATACTGTGTTACCCTTTTCAATCCCTAGTATATGGTGCCCATATACCCAGGGCATAGGTTTCCAAGAGGCCTCTAATTGGCTGAAGCATGTATTATGCCACCTATGAGAAGCCATGCAAAATGGAACTACAGATCTGCCATTGCAGCCTATGCAAGTTGGTGCATGCAGCACTTACTTAAAATATAGGTTTACTATATCTAAGGGTCACTACATTTAAAACCTATACGTCACCCCTATAGCAGGCCTTAACAATCCTGAAGGCAGGGTGCTTTGTTCTAAGTGAGAGGGTGCCACTGCATGAGCAGGGCACCCCTGCAGCCTACGGAGTCCATTCTCCCATTTTGTTAGTGCAGCAGCCATTTACGACATATAGAGTGGCATTATGCGACTGCGTGATGACCAACTCTAAAACGGCTGAAAGTAACCCTATCGTGTTTGGTGTCAAACATTGTGGACTCATACCCCCACACTGGTAACCGGTGTGGGAGGTATGATTCCATCCCTCAGAAGCGAGCTTTGTTGGGTCCCTGGTGTTCCCGGTACCTGCCTTCTAGTCCCGGGTAGCGCAAAGTGGTTGCTTCTGACAAGAGACTAATTTCTTCCCTCCTGCTGCTGAGCCAAGCTGTAGCAGGGGAAAGCAGAACAATAGGTATCCTGTCACAGGGAGGTGTGACCACCTCCCAGACAGGATTTTGTGTATTAGGGCTGGGTGGGCGCACTTGCCAGCGACTGAAAGTCTGCATGAGGAGCACATTTGGTGTCCCTGTGCATAGTCCAATTCCAACCAGTCCTGGGAGCCATTGGCTCCTGCTCTGGTGTGAAACTGGACAAAGGACATGGGAGTAACCTCTCCACTGTCCAGACCCTCTCCTGGGAGGGTCCCCTAAACCTGTCCAACCCTCTCCCGTGGGTAAAAAAGGGCTTACCTGGCTGTAGGACCCTAGATTCGACATGGACAAGATTCTGAACAATAAGCCACTGAGCTTTGACCGTCTGGACACTCTAGACTTCGCTGGACTTCGTTAGGGCCCGACTTCGTCTCCCTCTCAGTCTGAAGCATCGTCTGTGCCTGTTCACTGTACAGGCCCTGTGCAGGACCTGTGGAGCATTAAGAGCAACCAAAGATATCTCCCTTGGAGGGAAGGAGTCACACCCCTGCATCCCAAGGCACCACATCACGACTGACCAGTCTGCTGCTCCTGAGCGCCTACGGACCCTGAAGGCTCTAGCAATACAAGAGGTGGGTTTCTTCACCCTTGAGGTCTGAGCTGCCCTCTTACCAAGTTTGAGACCAGAATCCCACGTGGGGCTGCAATACTCGTACCCCTGGGCACCATGTTCATTTGCAAGTACATATGCTTGTTGGCATTTCCTGAGCAAGTGCATTAGGCTCCGAGTAGCCCCAACCTCTGGTACCATTTCATACCAAGAACTCCGGCCTCCTCACACCGAGTGCTCCTTGTGCTGCTGTTTGGTGAAATCGCTCAAGGTCCTCTTGCGACTCCTGTGCCTCTGGCCAGTGGGGCCATTGAGGTCAACTTTGCTTTTCTTGGGGTCACCTGGTTTCTCCGGGCTGGCCCAGACTCCCCTATGTATGGTGAGTCTCCTGGACCTTGCTGGTCCGAATTGTAATCTTCCTTGACGTTCTGCGTGGGTTGCCGTTGCCAAGGCTTGTTGGTGCTCCCGCTGGACACCGACCCCTCAGCATTCGATATCCTTTGAGGAGCAGCTCGTATCCGACTCCTGGCTGTCCTCGACATTTCCTGGTCGCCGTGGCTTTAGAGTCAAGAACTCCATCAACGCACCTGAAGCACCCGACAGCGGTGGGCATTCGTCTACCGAGCCCCTGGTCACTCCTGAGTGACCCCGACTCTGTACCCTCTGCTTTCGGATACTCTTCAACATGAATCCACCTTTGGCTTCCAACTTTACACTTTTACCCCTGCAGCAGCCATTCTTCTTCAAAGTCCTCCATTTGTTTTGACAGCCATTTCTGACGCTACTTCAGATAGTTGCACCCGGCTTCCCTGGGATACGTAACTCTGGTACTTTGGTATCCACAGGTGGGCTGACTCTCTAACCTCCTAACTTCGACAGGGTTTCTTCGAAGTCCACTGGGAAAGGTCCTTAAACTCTAAAACTTCAACCGCGACTTCCCCATTGCATTGTCCGGAGCACGCGGTCGTGTTCCCACACTGCACCCGTCCTCCGTGGGGTCCCTACGTACTCACCTTGGGTGGTTCCTTGGGGTCCCAACGATTCTACATCCTCTAGACACTGTCTTGACTCGAGTCGTGGTTCTTATACCACTACTTAAGTAGTTGGTTTGGTTTCCCCCTGGAGCACACTGTGTATTAGTGCTATTTACTATTATTTCTGTGCTGAAGTATTGTGCGCTTTTTGAGTATCCTCGTGTAGAAGATACTGTGTCGTACTAGAGAGTGTTATATCAATAAATAAATATTTTTTATAACTACTGTGTGGTACTCCTTTCATTTAACCAATAATATAAGGTTGCATTCTGGTAAAGCAAGCTGCTTAACTTTCCTTCAAGACTAAGCCTAAAGGCTGCTCTCCACAGCTACCACTTAGATAACTTTGCTACCACTTAGATAGCTTTCTAAGGTTATCTTTGACCTCTTAAATCACCATAAGCGTTGTTTGGACTGGTGCAAGGTGCCCCGGTTAATTAGTGGACTAGTGGACAGCATATACAAGGCCGACTTCTCACACAAAGCAATAGGAGAATCCTCCTCCAAAACATAATTTGTTGTGATAATAATAGCAACACTATCCCAAACACAGTCACTGTAGCCATTTCTGAGCAATACAAATCTGTACACTTTTGATAATAAAACCTCTGTCTAACTTTCCATTATGTTGAATATCGGATGTTGCAATTACTACATAGGAATGTGTTATGTGTTATTTTTATCCTTTTATTTGTTAAGTGTTATGGACTTTAAGAATGCTATTCTGGTATTGGAAGCTTTTTCTAGCTAACTAAACATTTCTTTTGGCTGATATACAATGCATTAATATATCAACTTTGTAAGCAGCAAGAAAGACATTCATATTTTACATTTAGGTATTTTATATTAAAATTAAATTCTTTTATAAAATAGATTAACTGAAAGGCAACTAAAAACTGTCATTGGGAAGTGACAAAATGAAATACAGTGAAGACTTAAAACAGAGTGGAACCGTTACCTTGCAGAGGTCGGGCAAACAATTAAAACACACTTGGACAAATCTCCTTAGCTCGATTTCCTTTTTGCTGTTTTGAGATTACTGAAAACCCCACTACATGATTTTTACTCTGTACAGACCTCCACTGCCTTTTGGCTAGGTTCCTGGTATACCATATACATACATACATACATATATACATACACGCATGCATGCATACATACAAGACATCTACATGAAAAGGGAAAAAACTAAGTCAAAAGTCCATAAATTGTCCAAAAATGAGAACACTGTTTAAAATTATAATAAAATTACTCTCCCAAGCAAAGTGGGTATCGGAATCATATTGATGGATTGGTGGGCAAATGTCTCTGGCCATCCTCACTCTCTGTCTTCATCAAACCGATGGTGATGTCCTCCTCTGACATGGATTTTAAATGTCTATACATGACAGGACTAGACGCCCCACAGGAAGAAGAAATCACTGGGTCAGGAGAACAGGTATCACAGACACAGACAAACTGTGAGATGGGACAACAGGAGGAAGGGAGGGTTGGGGATTCAGATGTGACGTAAGACCTGCTATCAAGAAGGTAATGAGACCACATAAGAAATGCTCAGTGACCATCTTTCAGAGTATCTGGACATCGTCAGCGGAGTCTCAGATTTGCTTAGAGATTGTTCCCAGGGCCGGACTGGCCGTAGCGGGCACCGGGCAATCCCCCGGTGCGCCGCACTGGTGGGGGCCGGTTTTGGGCCCCTGGGGCCGTTTTTGTTACAGGGCTGTTTAAAATCGACCCTGTAACAAAATCGGCCGAAAACCAGCCCTGGCAAAGAGCTCGGCGGCACCCCCAAGCCCCGGGGAGGGGGGGAGTGGGGGGCAGCCAAGCACTTTGCCAGGGCCGGTTTTGGTTCCCAGTCCGGCCCTGATTGTTCCCTGAACCTCTTCGATTGGCCTCAGGACAGTCTTGAGAGCAGATAAGGATACATATTCTGGGGGAAGGGAAAGGGTTGTTTAAGAGGGGTCTGAGGTTTTTGGGACTGAAATGTCTCTCAACTGTTCGTGATTATATGCGAGGGCACTGGGAGGAGGAAATGATGCCTGTGCAGTGGGTGCAGTAGGAGGCTATAAAGGAATGTGGTCCCTTGGAAGTAATGAGAAGCTGAGTCCAGGTCCAGATGGTAGTGGTTCCTGCTATTCAGACACAACAGGTTGTTGTTGTTTGAGTCCAAGGGGAGCATGAAGATCTGCACCCTCCTAGCTTGTGGTTTCCACACCCCTTTCCCGCTGTCCTTTTGTTACAGATTGTATATGTCTCCTGGCTGGTGCACTAGCCCTGTTGGTGGTGGCTTTCTCCTCCTCGCTGCTGGTGGAAAGTCTTCATACCCATCTCACAGTCAGGGACCTTCTTTGTTGCCAAAGGTCCTACTGTAATAGGCCTTGGCCAGCCTTGTCCAGTGAAAAGGGTATCCGAAAAATAGAGGAGCTCTTATGCTCAATACTGCACACTAAAAGAACTTTTTTAAAAGGTGTATTTTATTCCTAAATACTATAGGTGCCATTGTGCAGTCTTTAGCAAATTTCTCGCTATCTAATGGTTTGATCCAAATATTTGCGACATTTCAAATATTTTCAAAATAATCTTTGGAATTAGGTAGTGAAAGGGGAAGATTTGATGTGCTACTGCTAAGACCTTATCAACTTGACTAATGTTGGGCTTTAAGTAGAAAAAGATGCTTTGCAACATCTTCCACAAATTAGCTATCTGAAATTAGAGTGTATTTTTTCAAAAGCAAGATTTTTTTTCCAAAGGATTACATCTTATTGCTGATTTTTGTGTATCATATTTGCCAAAATCTGAATTATTATGTGAATTAATAATTCAATGGGCAAAAATATATGGTGGTTGGAAAGTAAGTTAAAGGTGCACAGTGTCTGGCCAACAAAATGGAAATGTAACAGATCCCAAATGGGGAATTTGTGTTTTAAATAACATATTGTTACAACATATAGACTTTAAAAGCATTACCATAATTTTCAAGATCAGATGATGATTAGTCCATGCAAACACAACTACAAAAATGCATGCATGTTAGTAAATTTGAAACTCTCAATCTCTTCATAATACACAAAATAACACAGGTTAAAAACAACTTAAACAGTTAGAAAAGAGCTCAAACTGAACACATGACAGGACATCACTCTCAAAATGCATGTTTGTGCAGTTAAGTGAATAGTCATTAAAAAAATACACTTACTGTCTGATGCTCTAACTCTTCCAGATGATCATGTACAGTCAATCAGAATGCTCTTGGGACCCTTCTTTATGGTGATGTCATGCAGGGGTGTTGAGAATGTGGCTGTGAGGACAACCCTATTATGTCCTGGGCCTTTTTCCGGGTTAGTAATGAAGGTTCTGCAAGAGCTTGTGGCAGAACTTCCCCTACCAAGTGTGGACACCTATTTCACTGGTGTACACGGCAAAGTTGCAGCATATTGGATTTGAGCTGTATTACTCAGCTGGGTCTCTGGACCCCCATAAAGATAAGGGTACTTTTTGAGGACCCCTGTCACCACTAATAATGCCCAATTCCTCATCAGTAAAAGGGGGGACCTCCTCATCTAGTCTCTCACCCATGTTGGGTTAGGAATATGCCAAGGAATAGCAAGATGGAGACGGATGATCCTGTGGTGATGAGAGGAATGGCTCAGAATGACCACAAAATGGCTGACTTCCTCGTCGTCTCTGCAATTTCCTGTTTGTTATGGTAGGTGGAGAGTCCTTCTCTGACTTCAAAAGTCTCTGACCCGCATGCGGGACAGAGACCCGTATATGGGAGGGAACTCTCCCCAAGCAGAGGAGATACCTCATCATGCAGGAGTGGTACCCCTGAATGTAACAAAAAAAAAAAGATTGTAGGGTCATAAAACTAACAGTACCTAATGTATATGTGTTAAGTTGACATTTTAGTATTTTTTTAAATCTGTTTATTGTTTTTCATGTATTTATTTATATTTCACAGCATTTGTGTACAAGCATCATCTGCATAAGAATTGATTATTACATTTTCAGGATGCATATACTATCAACAATATACATGTTGCTATTGTTACATGGGAAACTACTGTTTACATGGTGGTTAGATAAGTTGGTCACATCAGATTCATTTTTTTTTTACTAAGCTCAAACATTTCTATAACTTAAAACATAACCACATCTCAATCTCTGTATTCTACTTCCATGTCTTTCTGCCTTCCTGTTTCCCAGCTGGATCACTCCATTTCTCTCAATTGGGTCCTCAGCTCTGCCTGTTTTATCCTATATCTCACAGTAATGTGATCATCATCTTATTTATGTACAGGGTGCTAAAATGCCATTAACTTGACATCCACCCCTCTGTAAATGGATACTTCCTTGCTTCTTTCTATTCTTCCTCTTGAAGCATGACTTGTTTCCTCTTGGCCCACAATTGACATCTTGTTTCCGCCGCTCTAATGGTGGTGTATTGCTATGCACATCTTGGCTACTATAAGGTCAAGGTCTATAAACCTCTGGCTGGCTCTATTTGAAGTCTTTTTAGTTAATAATCTTAGTATACACTCCTCCAATTTGCAGTGAAGATCTCTGTAAGTAACTATTTTCAATGTGTTTTACTATCTGTCTCCAATAATCCATCAGCTTCCCTCACGTCCAGACCATGAGTGAAAAGTCTGCATCTTTTATGTTACATATGGGACAGCTCTGTATTCTTCCCTAGTATATAATTTACTCTTTTGTGAGTTAAATAAATATGTGGTATTTCAGTAATTAAACTGAAAATATTTAAGCCTTGTATTCCTAGAGACTTTTTGACTATACTGATTTGCTTTTTATCCATGATCACTCTCTCAATGCAAGTCTCCTATCTAGTTTGAATATCTAGGCAATCATTTTGGCCATGTGTATTAAATAATTTTAAAACCAGGAGATTAATCATATTCCCAACCCCATTATGAAAAGAAGTGATAGGGTTTCGTGAGGTGGAGGATCTGTCCCTCTAATCCCCCGAGTTTCCCACGCTATGCTTCATAGTTTACCATAAATCAAAAATTGTGTAGGTAGTAACCATATTTCATCCACCAGTTCTTCCATATTAAACAACTGCTCTCTATGAAACAATCTCCTATCATCAGCTGGGTTGCCTCTTTCCAGGTATTGAAACAGTCCACCTACTCTACTGCCTTGGTTTGTTTCAGGTGGTCAAGTGAAATAGAGGGTGTAGACATAGGTATCATTTTGGACTTGTGGTTGCACCTCTGCCAGAATTTGATCGCTGCTCTTGCCAGTCTCGATAAATGTTGGTTTGTCTCTTTTCTCATCAATGTGTAGGGGAGAAGGGCTTTAGAAGAGTCAGCAATTACAGTGTCCACTAATTCTGGGAGATTGTGCACTTCTAACCATCTGGCCAACCACTGCACTTGAGAGGACAGATAATATGGTTCTTAATTAGGCACTCTCAGTACCCCCTCAATGATTGGCACTTTCAGTGTAGCCAGATTTACCTTACACCACCCATTTCCCCATATAAAATCACGGAGGAATGTATCCAAGTCCTTGAACCATTTTGGTTTGATCCATACAGACAAGTTGATAAAAAAAATACAATAGCCTTGGCAACTTTATCATCTTTGGCGGAATATGTCCCACCACTGATATTAGCCACATAGACCAAATTACAGTGTTCCAGCCATCAAATCTGCCTCTGTGTGTTATACCGTTACTTCTAGGTATCAAAATATATGGAGGTTCCACTCAAAGTACCACTGTGCAAATTCTTCAGGCCCTATCATTATTCCAGCCTTCACTGGAAACACACAGGGGCAGATTTAAATCAGACTTGCGCCACTTTTACGCCGCCGTTGCGTCACTTTTGTGACGCAGCAGCGGCTTAAACCCTGCGCCATGTTGCGCCCCATTTACATCGTGACGCATCTATGGAGATGCGTCACGGTGTAAAGCCCTGCGCCACATGAAACCTGCATCAGGTTTCATGTGGGCGTTTCTACTCAGGGGGGGGGCGTTCCGTCGCAGGAACGCCCCTGAAAAGTGACTCTTTCACTGAGTCACTTTCCCAACGCTGATGCGTCAAAACCCTGTGCCTGCTTGAAGCAGGCATAAGGCTTGACGCACCATGTTAGGGATAGGGATAGGGTAGGTTTGAACAGTGCTGGAGTTGCGTCGCGCTTGTGGCGCAACTTCAGCACTGCGCCAACCTTACGCCGGCAGATGCATCACGTTCTGCTTGTCCTTGCGCCACGATGCACCGCATTGTAAATGCGGCGCATCTGCGGTGGCGCAAGGGCAAACTTGCGTGACGCATCTTCCCTGGCGCATCCATGCTGATTTGCAGGGATGCGCCAGGGAACATAAATCTGCCCCACAGTTTTTACTATAGTTGTTATGAAGTTCGGAGAGACAGCTAAACTCGTTCAGTAATTACATTGTTGCCAATACATGTCTGCGGCCATCCCTGAGATATATCAACATATGTACTCCACCCACCAGGGGTATGCCTTTTGGTGCAAACGCATCAAGGACTACGTCAGCAAATTGTTCCACCAACAATGAAAACAACATGAGGAATAGAGGGCACCCCTATCGGGTCCCCTATCATGTCCCCCAATATATGTTGTATGACAGTAAAATTAGTTACCCCAGGCAAAACTCATGCAATAGTTCTAGTGTATAAGAAATGAATCCACCTTATGCAGCACTCCTCCATACCCATCCCATTGAGCTTTAAATGCCGGAATTTACTACTCAGGGTATCAAACGCTTTCTCAAGGTCAATTGACAGAATCAGGATTTTAGGATCTTTGACTTGATCTCAGCATCGTTTATATGGACACTGTTTTTAATCATCCACCATTTATTGTTGACAAGAGACTGATCAACCTCATAAATACAGCACCCAAACTAGCAACTAAAATCAAGTTACCTGATCAACCCTGCACTGGTAGACCCTGACCTCTACTCTTTACCACATATTGGGTTCCTAGATGTGGGCTTAGATCAGAGTCAAGCTCTATATAGAAGCACCATTGTATAGCAATGTTGTGCAACACACAAAAGGCTACAACAATCATGCACACAACTTCTGGGGAGTACACCAGCACCCCACTTTCTGTACGGTCAAGACATCTGAATGACAACTAAAGGATCCCAAAAAGTGAGTTCAATAGTGGCTGACGTATGTGTGCTCTATTATACCACTGTTGAGGAAATGTGGTTGGGTGTCTGTAGGTTGTGAGGAGATCGGGAGACAGAGTATACCCGGAATCACCTGCAACAAGGACATGTGAAATTTTACTTTTAATACATTATGCCTACATTATGCCTGCCTACAATATGCAGTGGAAGTGAGGGGAATGTGCTTGTATTGATTTGAAGTAATAATTTAGTATGTTAGAGACACCACCCCAAGAGGCACATGTAGCCCCAGTGTGAGGAGTTATTATTTACAAATGAGCCACTTGTCATTAAAATCCCCAACAACCAAGTGACGTGCAAGAGGTGACTGTCAAAAGAAGTAGATGTCATGTGTGCTTTCAGGAAAGGTAGCATACACTTCAGTGAAGAAGCTTTTGACCTTGATAGAGGGTGTGGCAGGAAAGATGTGCTATATAATTTAGATGCTGAAGTGGATTGTGGTGCAGTCAATGGCATGTAGCACATGAAGGGAGTAGCCACGATCATGGAATCCCCTTGGCACCTTTTGCCTCTCCGTCAGTAATTGTGACATACCAGTAAATCGGTACACTCTTTTGTTGATGCCTCAGAATGCCTGATGCAGCCATCAAAACATGGAGATGGCAACATTGTCAGAGGTGACCCTCTGGATAGATTTAGTAGCCATGAGATGGAATAAAGCCAGTATTTTAAAAGAGGCAGTGATAGCCTGGGAGTGGGCTGTAGGTGAATATTGCTCCTATTCCTAGCCTGAAACCATGTCCAGGATTGCATCGGGGAGGAGGTGGGGTCTGCAATGTCAGCTTCCTTATACATCCTAAAGATGTTGATCCTTTACATATTTACCCTCTGTGTTGGGGGTGTGTTCAAGATGGTGACAGAGTGAGAGTTCTTTCTCCTTGCTCCACGCTCAGCCCAAATAAACATCCATCTCCTACTACCATCCGACTACTCACAGTGCCCCTAATGTCGACTTCGGCAGTTGGGACTCTCGTAGCTGATTGGGGGCTTTTTGCCATAGCCCTGTGACTGGAAGGATACCTGTGATCAAGTGCTGTGGTGGAGAGGGCTGGAGGTTGCTAGCTAAGGAAAGAGGCTGTGGGTGTGATGCAGCTATATCGATTTGGTCTGCAGGTGCACCAGGGGCAGGTAGCCAGACAAGAAACATGGATTGCTCATGAGGATCTGCAGTGGAGAAACCTGACCCTGCCAACAATAGGGTCGTGGTACGGGAATTTGCGTCAATGAGCCCAGAGGTTCTATAGGCCTGGAGAGCTTACGAGGGCCAACAACGGAGTCAGCGGTGAATGCAAGGGAGACAGACAGCCCCATGCCTTAAATGTGAAGCAGGAATTACCCAAAGGCTGAAGTGAGCATCCAGAGATGTAAAGCTAGAATTCATTGCTGCATTTGCAATTAGTATGCGCCCTCTTCTAAGTCTGGGTCTCCCTAGGGAGACTAGCGAGGTAGTAGCGGAGGTGCTTGCTCCCTACACAGACGCGGTCAGGTAGTAATGGCCAAGCGTGCTGCCCTTTTTTAAGAAACCATTAGCCCCTTGATGCACAAATGTCACAACACAGAGGTGCATTGTGACTGGGCGCTGAGGGAGTATGAGCCAGGACCCCTAGTGAAATATATAACTTAAGGCTCTGCTTCACACCATACAGTGTGGCAGCACAGACAGATTGGCATGCTGTCTGTGTGCCTGAAAATCACTGGAAGGAATCCTTGGGACTTTTCTTAACCTACTGAGGCTCCCACCAGCATAATGTTAGTACTGGCTCTCACGTTGAGAAAAAAACGGGAGACCTCTTCCAGAAGTAAGGGTGTTCAGGGGCACACGAGGGCACAAGAGGGCCGGAGGATCTGGGTTCCCTGTAAAATTACACCAGACATTAATCCAGTACAAGAGATAAATGAACACCCTCACACTGAAGCCTCTACAATATTTAAATGTCATCTTGTATTGCACAATATATAACAGATCAGTGCTGAGTGGTTGCAGTCAACACTCAGAGGGGGCACACTACTAAACTGAAGAAAGTGAATTAGACAACTTTGCTACCTGATATAACTAAGAAGTAGCCTTCCTTTCAGGATGGTCTGCCACAAACGTTCAAAAAAGTCCAACTTGAAACACATTCCCAGAACCCCTTTCATAGGGCCATGGGCTGTGCAGAGGCTACTGGGCCCAACCGTAGCGGTTGAGGCCTTTTACTCCTGATGTACCGGGGACTGACCTACTCTGGATCCTGAGCAACTGGACCAAGTATGCCTCCTGCACTTGACTCTGAGAATAGCGTGCTTCTAGCAGTCCAAACTTTCCTCTGTGGGGAGGTGGTGGTACAGGTTAGTGATCATGGGCTCACAACTCAACAGAAAGCAGCAGCATCAATAAATCATTGTAAAACCAAATTCTCACTTTTATTAGAAAAAGTCAAGTATTTTTTTCTACCGCCTGCCGCAAAAAGGAAAAATACGACATTCACAAACAATTACACAATCTCCTCTGGGGGCAGGAACCTAGTGTTTCTTTGGTGGTTCTCAGACTCACTCCCTCCTCGTGATAGCGGTTATTCGCCATTCATTATTAGTAACTTCCAGGGTATGCCAACTAGTAGTTCAAGTCTCAAGTGTCCACTTTTGACTCTAACTTAAAGTCAATATTCTTCCAGTGCTACTGGGCTAACTTAACAGCAAACTTCCCGTGGGCAGCAAGGCACGAAGTTAGTGTTACCCGCTCCAGCAGGGTGAATCATCTGGAGTTCCTGAATGCACCCCGTCTGTGGGTGCTCACTGCGGCTGCAGACAATTTCCAGTAAATTGGCAGCATGTGGTCCAGGTGGCTGCAGTCAGTGGCTGCAGAGTCTCACACTCATGGTCACACTCCTGATGTGACCGGAGGCTCCCTGTGGTTCCTCTTGTGGGATAAGTGTCCTGTTCTTCTCCTAGTGGAGGGTTTACGATAATTTTCTCTTAGGTTCCATGCCTCTGTGATGCTACGCTGGTGCACCTATGGTGTCCTCATTTCTCTGGGGGGAAGATCAGGTCACAGACTTGGTGCCCCTGGTGTCCCCCTCTAGCATATGGAATCGGTAATCAACATTTACAACGCAATTTTTACCCCGCATACCATCACCCCGCATACAATATTAATGCAAGTACCATTACCCCGCAATAGCATTATAACGCATGGCATTACATTTTATATGCTTTTACCACGCATGATTTTACAATGAAATTCGTTGTAAATGCATGAATGGTAAAAGCATGTGTTTTTATATTTAAGTTTAAGGTAAGTATATGGTTTTGGTTTTGGGGTGTAGGGGTATATGTTTTGGGGTTCAGGGTAATTTTAGGGTATAGGCTGGGTTTGGGTTTTTGGGGTGCTTGAGTATTTTTAGGGTTTAGGGGGATATTAATGTTTTGGGGTACAGGGGTATTTTTTAGGGTTTAGAGTGGGTTTGGCTTTTGGGGTACAAGTGTATTTTTAGGGTTTATTTTGGGTTTGGGGGTACAGGGGCATTTTTAGGGTTCATGGGTTGTTTGGGTTTTGGGGTACAGGTGTATTTTTAGGGGTAAGGGTGGGTTTAGGTTTTGGGGGTACAGGGGCATTTTTAGGGTTTAGAGTGGGTTTGGGTTTTGGGGTACATGAGTATTTTTAGGGTTCATTTTGAGTTTTGGGCTACAGGGGCATTTTTAGGGTTCAGGGTTTGTTTGGGTTTTGGGGTACAGTTGTATTTTTAGGGGTAAGGGTGGGGTAAGTTTTTGGGGTACAGGGGCATTTTTAGGGTTTAGGGTGAGTTTGGGTCTTGGGGTGCTGGGGTATTTTTAGGGGTCAGGGTGGGTTTAGGTTTGTGGGGTACAGGGGCATTTTTAGGGTTCAGGGTTTGTTTGGGTTTTAGGGTACAGGTGTATTTTTAGGGTAGAGGGTGGGTTTAGGATTTGGGGTACAGGTGTATTTTTAGGGTTGAGGGTGGGTTTGGGTTTAGGGGTACAGTGGCATTTTTAGGGTTCAGGGTATGTTTGGGTTTTGGGGTACATGTGTATTTTTAGGGGTAAGGGTGGGTTTAGGTTTTTGGGGTACAGGGGCATTTTTAGGGGTAAGGGTGGGTTAAGGTTTTTGGGGTACAGGGGCATTTTTAAGGTTTAGGGTGGGTTTGGGTTTTGGGGTGCTGGGGTATTTTTAGGGGTAAGGGTTCGTTTAGGTTTTTGGGGTACAGGGGTATTTTTAGGGTTCAGGGTTTGTTTGGGTTTTGGGGTTCAGGTGAATTTTTAGGGGTAAGGGTGGGTTGGGATTTTGGGGTGCAGGGAAATTTTAAGGGATCAGGGTGGGTTTGGTTTTTAGGGTTCAAAGGGTAATATTTTTTTAAAAAATATATAATAATTAATATTTTAATTAATAATTAATTTAGATATTTAAAAAATATATAAACATATATAATTATATATTCTTCCAAACAGATGAGGCCCATTTCAGAAAGCAAAGCATTTATTTAGAAGACAGCAGCACATATTTCCATGTCCTTACGCGCTTCAGCTTTCGCCTTGGTCACAGGTGGAAATACTTAAAAATGCAAAGTGCGTCGTGCATGCTCTTTGTACGTGAGGTCACATGACTCAATATGAAAATACAAGTCCCACAATGCATGATACTGCCATTAGGAAATTCTTGCATAGAATCCAGATGGATTCTCATTCCGCTTTAATGTTCGCAGTGTTTAGTCCGTACCTGCATTGCTGTAGTGAAACGTTTAATCACGTTGTCATGTGCTTTTCATCTCCTGCAAGTGCTCATGTTACACGTTAGCCTCCGTGAATACTTACTTTTCTGAATGGTCGGAAAACGGGATGTCACCCTTTCCGATTCCCTTCCACACAGTCGCTTCTTTTCACCCTCGTGTTATCTCCTCAATAGGCTCGGCGACTGTAGTGGGTCATGCCCCCGATTAAATCCACACAACAAATCTCCAAGCAATATATATATATTTAGGATAAGTACTTTTACTCAGTTTATGCCTTCACCACGCATGCATTTGTAATTGCATACGTGGTAAAGTCATATGCGGGGTAAAAGTTTGCGAGGTGATGGTATTGAGGAGTAATTGCACCTGCGTTGTAATAAATGCGGAGTGATGGTATGCAGCCTAATTGTTTGCGGGATAACGCCATATATTCAAACCATATCCCATGATCTGTGGGTTTTGTCTGCAAGATCGGCACAGTGACTTCTTGCTCAGCGGCCACTTCGGGCATCTGTAGCATTCCAAACCTTAGTGGGCCCCCTTGCAAGAAACCATTAGAGGGCCCCCTACCAAACCTATACACTAAGCCTTGATAATGTAATTCACCTCTATCATCCAGGGAGAGCAGCTATAATAAATCTGCAGGAATTTCAGTGACAAGTGTTAACTTTGAAGTGGAATTTGTAACTTTTCTGGATTTAGATGCCTTGCCAGGCAGATTGAAATCAAATTCAGTGTTGCTCATTTTCAGAGTATGAAGTGTAAGGGTTGACTGGATGCATTCCTTGCCCAAGAGTAAGTTAAAGACAGCCATTAAGTAAAGTTTATCTAAAGGATATATTTGCAAGGGATGTGAAGATGCAAAACAAAGAAATGGATGAAGGCTTAGGCCCTAATTGTGGCACGCCTGCTAAAATCACTGAGGTCAAAATAACCAGTTGTGACTGTCAAATCTTCCCCTGCATCATACAGTTCTGAGATTCTGCCCTGGAACAGGGAATTATATGTGGGGCTTGAAATTGCCACTCTGTTCACCATATATTGAGCCCCAAATTCAGGTCCCTGTGCATACTGCTCCAACCAACCCATAATTGACACATAGATTCTCCACATCACTCCAGCTACACCAGTGATCAAAAACAGGATTTCTTTTTTAACGTAGTTGTTGGGTCTTGTCTTTATTTTGTTATACAACTGTAGTTCATTTTAAGAAGAACCAAGGTAGTTAGAAATACAAAATACCTCCACTCTCAACATTAACACCAATTGCACAGAATTCCGTCAAATAGCACCAAAGTTATTAGCAACCCAAAAAAATGACTTTCCTATGGAAACACGATCTTAACTATAACTACCCAGAGTCAACTGTGATAGATGATAGATAGATAGATAGATAGATAGATAGATAGATAGATAGATAGATAGATAGATAGATAGATAGATAGATAGATAGATAGATAGATAGATAGATAGATAGATAGATAGATAGATAGATAGATAGATAGATAGATAGATAGATAGATAGATAGATAGATAGATAGATAGATATACAAACGTCCACATAAGATGTTATTTATTTAAGACCTATTGTACACTGGCAGACAGAGACAAAATAGAAAAATGTCAGTAAATGTATAAATGATAATCTGCCAATGAGAAACTAAACTGAACCTATAATGTGAGTTTGGCCAGTAGAGGTTTAGTAGATTTATATGCATGGAACTTAAAATAGTACACTATCGTCATTTGCAAGAACTACTAAGGGGACAGTCACATCACACACACCTGCACCAGTTTCATTAAAACAGTGAATGACTGTTTTGTGCTGGTGAACATGAATACTAAATTGGCTAGAGGTGCCTTTTGATTTCTTCTCTTAACTAAACTTAGTTTCTTTATTTTTACTCTTCTTGAATTAAAATCTGGCTATATCTGCTCTCGCTATTTTTGGCTTTCGAAAGCCATAGAGGGCCTTAGAACAAGCCCATTGCTTACCATTTTACCATTAGCCTTTTTCCTGTCACTCACAATTGCCTTCTTCTTAAGAGATATCTTGTGTTTGTCCCTGCCATGAAGCATAGCCTCCTTTTGTGATATCTTTGATAGATTGCCACTGTGTGTCCTCTGCTTGATTTTAGCGATCTACTTTTTTCTTTTTGTTTATGCACTGCATGGCAGTCCATGTAATTTCCAGATGTCTCCCTCATGGGCTTTTATCCCCCCTCGCTCTCTGTCAATGTACTTCTCTCCCCCACCCACTCTTGTATTGCTCTTCAGCCTTGTGCTTCTGCTTTCTGCACTCCACGTTGCTCTCTTTCACTGTGTGCTTCTGCCCACACACTCCATGTTGCTCTCCTTCACCAGTGTTCTCTCCTACTTGAAACTTCTCTCCACCCACCATGTTGCTTCACCTTCAAGCCACTCCTGCAACCAGTTAATCTTTTACTTTTTAAAGAGCTTCAAGTTTCATCTTACAGCAGTGCTTCTGCACTACTTTTCAGAATTCACAGATCTCTCTTGGTTCTGCAAATAAAAAGACAAAACAGTGCAGACATTGCTCTTCAACATTACATCAAGCATACATCAATTTACATGGATACACATCCAAGTCAGATTGCACACAATTAGTAAAAATACACTTCCAAAGCAAAAACCTGATACGGTCCGCCATGCCTGAGAGTGAAATTCATGCATAACTGAAATTAAATTAGATATCTGCATCATTTGTCCGGTTATAACTGTATTAATGTAACTTAGCTAGCGGGGAATAATAATAGCTCATCTTTCATAATACAAAGGACCAGTATAAGCTATCCTTGTATCTTGGGTGGGGTTGTTTTTTACGAAGACTAGACCATGTCTGTGAAAGGTTGTTAGTCTGGAAAGGAGAAGTATAACGTTTCCTATCACTAATTAGATAGTCGGGCAATAAGGCATTTGTGTTATTAAAAAGCTTAATTGATTTTGGAGACATATGAATTTCCTGAAGCTATTGTATTCTTGGCTACTTGATGCGTTGCTGCGTTTGGAGCTTCCAAACTCCCCTTTCTACCTGTGTAAGATCCAGGAATAATCTCTGATTTTATGGCCCAAAGTGAAACAGTTTGTTTTGCTTGTTGGGTATTTATTAAGAACAGTGCCTTCGGCATGCCTGGAAATGTTGTCTGCATTAGTGTAACATTTTAAGCCTGGGCACCTTTGTCATTGCTTAGACATTTGGGGCCTCATGTAGGTAAAAAATTTTTACCGGTTCTTAAATACCGAGCCGTACCGAATCGGTAAATTAGAATCGGTAAGTTATATGTAGGTAAAAATTCGGTAACAGTTACCGATTCGGTAACATTCGGTAAATACGAATCGGAATTCACCGATTCGGTAAATACCGAGGTGATAATTACCGATTCGGAAAATACCGAGGTGGAATCTACCGAATCGGAAAATACCGAGGTGGTATCTACCGAATCGGAAAATACCGAATCGGTACGTACGGATTCGGTAAATAACATCACATGACTTGACGAAACAGCTAATCCTGTGCAACGACAGCCCACCCAACCAGGAACTGCCCACACCCAGGCAGGTGTACACAATTAGCCGAAGTGGCCACACCCAGGCAGGTGTACATAATTAGCCGACCCTGGAGAGGCTCGGAGTGCAGAGGAGAGGCAGGGAGCAGTTGCATGTGCGAGCGGGAAACGAACAGCATGTCCAGCCAGAGAACACAGAAAGACGGAGGGGAAAGGAGGAGGAAGCTCAAATTCAGCCCCAAGGAACTCCAGGTGCTGGTGGAGGAGGTGGTGAAGCAGCACCAGAAGCTGTTTGGGAGGCAATCCCTGCAAGTGCCTGAGGCCGAAAAGTGCAACATATGGCTGGCCATCCAGGCGCAGGTCAATGCTGTGGGAGTGACCCACAGGGACATTGAGGTCCTCAAAAAGCGCTGGTATGACCTGAGGATTGTGACCAAGAGGAAGATGGGCGACATCCAGAAGGAGGCCAGCCAGACCGGAGGTGGAACCAACAGGGCACCTGCCCTCACCGAACTGGAGGAGCTGGTGGCGGCCACACTCGAGCAAGAGAGCGTCGTGGGTCTTGGGGACGCCGACAGCTCTGCCAGAGCCGCAACACACCAAGGTAAGACGAAAGCACAGCAATGTAGCCCCCCCTACCCCTATCCCACATCCCCCATTGTGAAACGAGAATCACACTGCAGTCCACACGTGTCAGTGCAGACAGGCAATGCATTCCGGGAGATGTAGTCAGGGCAACACTATCCATGACGTAAATGTCACAGGGCAACAAGGCATGTCACGCACTCGAGGCACAAGGAGACAGAGGACAGATTGGAATGTGAAATGATTTATTGTGCCGCTTGCAATGCAGCCCTTCGGGGACACTGAGCCAATGTTGTTTTTCTGTCCACAGATGTGACATCATGCAGTACAGGGCATGCTGCAGGGGAGACGGCACACCGGCCACAAAAATCACCTCTAGCCAGCACGAGTTCAGACCAGGGAGCAGGCCCACTTGCAGCCGCACCACCTACGCAGCCAGCCTCGCCGCACACAGAGCCAGCATCACCTCACCGAGAGCCAGCATCACCACCACCAGAGCCAGCATCGCCACTCATGTTCGATTCACCGGCCACATCTCCGCTTGCAGGTGTGAGAATGAGGAGGCGTCCAGCAGCCAGGCTACGAGCCTTAGACACCTCGTCAGACGACAGCATGGGCCCAGAAGACCGCACCGGGCCCCAGGAAGGGAGCCATCCCACTGTGCCCCACACCTCACAGGCAGCACAGACGGGAGCAAGAGGGCGCCGCAGGTCGCGTGTCCAGAGTCCACCAGCACCCACTGACGGCCATGGTGTCTTCTTGGGGCTCGAGGGCCAAATGTTGAAGCAACAGCGCCTGCAATCAAAGGCAGTAATGTCAGTCCAGAGGCACATGCGGGTGATGAGGACAAGCTTAGTCAACATGGACACAAACATTGGCGGCATGGCTGCGGGCATTCGGGACATGTCCCAGTCAATCCAGCAGTTGTGCAGCAAATTAGATGCTGACATCGAAGCACGGCGCCGGGAACGCCAGAGAAGGGACACTACCAGCAGGGCACTCAACCGTCTGGCAACTGCGACTTCCCTACTTTGCCGGCGCTCTGTGACGATGCAGGAGGGCCTAACACAGTGCTGCAGCGATCTGTCTCGGGGGATGGTGCAGGTGACAAGTGCACTAGGGGTGCTATTGACTAGTCAGGCGTCGACAACTGCTGCAGGGGATGCTGCGGAGAGCATCGACACCAGCAGCAGCATCACACCCCCCGTCCCAGAAGCACGCAGGAGCAGCAGGCGGCTTGGGGTTGGCTCTAGTGAGGATGCACAGGCCGTGCAATCCACCACTGCAGCGCGTATGCGCAAACATTGATGTGGCCCTGCTTATCCACTTGCCATTGGGTGACGTAACCCTGGACATACTCATTGTATAGATGGCATATTGCCAGATTGGCCTGTTCATGTGTTCATGGCGTGGTGCCACATTAAACTACGTCATGACTTCTCACAACTCGCTGTGTCCCCTCACTTACTCAGAAATAGTTGCATGTGATCTCTGCCCGTCTCTCTCTCCCATCGATTGCAGTTGGCACTCTAGCTGCGCTGCCCTCTGGCTGGCCTGACTCATCCTCGTTGTCCTCAAAATATGTTAGTTCCACATCTGTACCTTTTTTCGTGGCAAGGTTGTGCAGCATTGCACAAGTGGCAATTATCTTGCAGCAGGTGATGGGTTTGTACTGGCGTGCGCCTCCGCTCTTGTGGAGGCAGCGGAACCTGCTCTTCAGCAGTCCAAACGTGCGCTCCACCACATTGCGTGTAGATTTGTGGGCCACGTTGTATCGTCTCTCACTCTGGGTTGCTGGGTGTAGGTAGGGAGTGAGGATGAATGAACGGCATGCATATGCACTGTCGCCTGGATGAGTAAAAGGGAACCATCAGTTACATGCCTCTATACACTCTGATTTGCAGGTTTCAAGGGGCGTCACTGTTACTTACCCAGCAGGTATCCCTCTCCGAATTCTCCGGCTCTCAGTCGTGTGTAGATCCCACTATTCTGGAAGATGTAAGAGTCGTGGGTGCTCCCAGGAAACTTTGCAACAATATCTGTGATGATGTTCCCTGCATCACAGATCACCTGCACATTGATGGAGTGGGTGGACTTCCTGTTCCTGTAGATGTGCTCTGTATCAGCTGGAGGACAGATTGGGATGTGTGTACCATCAATGCAGCCGATGACATGGGGGAACTGTGCCATGTGATAAAAGTCTGTTTTTGTTTTCTGCAGTGCAGCCTGTGTGTTTGGGAAGCTTATGTAGTGGTGCATTCTCTGCATCATGGCATCCAGGAACTTCCTGAAGAAACGTGACAGGCAACTCTGGGATACCCCACCCACCGCAGCTATCACCACCTGATAACTGCCGGATGCCAACAGATGTAGGCTGCAGAGCACCTGCACATGTGGGGGTATGGCGTGCGCCCTTCTTATTGGCTGGTCCAGGAGTGGGTGAAGGTCCCTGATTAAGTCCATGATGGTTTCGGGGTGTAGCCTGTACCTCTCATGTATCTCTGCATCAGTCAGCTGTAATAGTGTGATGCGCTGTCTGTAGATTTGTTCCTCCCGTCGCCACACCCTCAGTCCTGCTGCCTGTAGACGTAGGCGCCTTGCAATGACGTACATGGCGGCCATGTTGTCCACGCTGTTGCATTTTGGGATTGCTTATGTGCATTGTTGATGGTTACCACCTGCTTTCCATCCGTGTTAATTACCGACTCTTATTTACCGATTTTCCTGGATTTCTTAATTACCGACTGCTCCTACATGTCATTTTAAATTTTTACCACTTCATATTTACCACTTCATATTTACCGATTCGTTAATAATGTATTCGGTAAATATGAATCGGTATTTTAGAATTCGGTAACTATGAATCGGTATTTACCGCCTCATATTTACCGAAAAGTGGTTTTTGGACTCCTACATCTCACTTGTCTGAATACCGGTCGGTAACGGCATATTTACCGAAAATCGGCCGTTACCGACCGGTATTTGGCTACCTACATGAGGCCCTTGGAAACATATTAATTGATTACCCTGTTTGGCTACCTTTTAACTGCGCTGATTTGTCTACTGATGGACCTGAATTAAAACAAACAAAACAATCGGCAATATCATCTGCTGGTATACTTGAGGCAAGAATTTCATTAGTACTGGATTGCAAACAGGGATATGAAGAAAGTCTGATTTACAGGGTTCTGTGTTCTGGAACTTCTCAGTTGAGCTCTGCTTTCAAGATAGGGTTCAAGGCATCTGATGTTCTAGGTTCCTGAATGGCCAAACATCTGCCATCCCATTTTTAGGTCGAGCATTCGAGACCAATTGTAATTTCTTATGTTGGGTTAAAGCCATCCCCCAGCTTTTGATTTGTTTGTGTCAGTGCCCTCCAAAAATCCTTGCTTGCCAGTGCTCAGTCCTGCTTCTTTGTCCCTCCTTTCTCTCTTAGGTTCCTCCCAAGCACCAGGAACTACTAAGTACTGTCTCATCACACTATAGTTCTACATCTGTTCTTTGATGGGCTACTTTTTTTCTTTGTTTCCTGCTCTGTGTCTGTTTGCTTGTGTGTAGTTTCAGCACCATAACTGATTACATTTAAATATCGTGCTCCTCCCTCCACCTCCTCCTAATTACGCAGTTGTATTGGAGTACATCTTTTGTCATGCCTCCTTCTTGGTTGCTTATATTTTTTAGACTTTTAGCAATTTTCGATGTTGATTGTAATTTGGGCTATTTTTTAGTAGGACTGGGCTTGTTGGGCATTGTGTTCACAGTTCCCCCTGGCCGTCGGAGGGCTTAACAATGCCCCTCTAATATTCTCCAATGGAGCTAGCGCTATATAAAAGTGCAAAAATAAATTGTGGAAAGCTTTAGTAGTCAAGTGGTATAATGTCAGCTGCTCTATATAAAAAATCGTATAAATAAATGTATAGATATGACTACGTAGTCCGCCCTCTACATCCGTCTCGGTGTTCTTTGTTTAGGTGAATGGCCACGCCCCTTCTCCTAGGAGGATTTCACTTTGGTCGCACTTTACTTTCTACAGGGAGTTCTGTCCTGATTTACGTATTACAGTACAATGTGCTACTAGCAAGATGGCGGCTGTGAGAGGCTCCCTGCTGAACTTCGACTTTCAGGGTGAGGCGGGGAATTCTCCATGCATGCCACCCAGCTGTAATAATTTGCTGGAAACACTGCGGTGGCTCCAGGGAGATGGCTGGTATAAGCCCGGAGCACCAACATTCCAATGTCTCTTTGTTCACAGCTCTGGCTGTGAACAAAGGCTTAAGGGAGCCTGAGGGGATTTCAATCCCCTCGCGCTCCCTCAGGCTTTGTTTTGTTGGAACATTCTGCCCTCTAGTGGCAGAATGTTCTAATAGCCTTATAGCCCTTCGTAGCAGGGCTATACCGGCTTTTAAAGTCCCTCTGCTTTGTTAAAGTCCCTCGCCTTCAGCTCGGGCCTTTAACGCTGCAGCGGGCCTTTAACAGCCGGTATAGCCCGCTACGGCGGGCTATAAGGCTATATTAGATAGTTGGGCAATAAGGCATTTGTGTTATTAAAAAGCTTAATTGAATTTGGAGATATATGAATTTCCTGAAGTTATTGCATTCTTGGCTACTTGATGCGTTGCTGCGTTTGGAGCTTCCAAACTCCCCCTTCTACCTGTGTAAGATCCAGGAATAATCTCTGATTTTATGGCCCAAAGTAAAACAGTTTGTTTTGCTTGTTGGGTATTTATTAACCCCTTCGCTGCCAGGCCTTTTTCCCCTCCTGTGCCACGCCCTTTTTTGGCTATTTGGGGTAGTGCGCGCTGAGGCCCCTGTAACTTTTTGACCACATAAGGTATCCATGCCAAATTTGCGTCCTTTTCTTCCAACATCATGGGGATTCTAAAGGTACTCAGGGTCTGTGGATTCCCCTGGAGGGGTCACAGAAATGAGCCAAAATACAGCAAAATGTAGTTTGGTGGAAAAATTGGAAAAATGGGCTGCAAATGAAAGCATCTGGGTTTTTCCCTGCAAATGTTATCAAAAAAGGGATTGTGGGGCTGAAATCACCATTTTCCCAGCTTTTAGAGGATACCAGACTTTTGTCAGAAACCCAACATGTTTTACACAGTTTTGGCATTTTTCTGGGACATAGCCTATTTTTGCTATTTTTTGTGCTTTCGACCTCCTTCCAGTTAATGGTAGAAATGGGTACAAAAGCAATAATGGATCCTGGAAAGCTATAAATTTTAGAGAAGTAGACAAAATTCTGAATTCAGCAAGGGGTGATTTGTGTAGATCCATCAAGGTTTCTTTATAGAAACTAACAGTTAAATATAGGATAAATTGAAAATTTGTTGAAAGAAAGCCTTTTGTGTCAACGTTTTCACCTGTAACTTCTTCTAATTATGACAGCTCTTTGAAAGCAATATACTGTTACATCCGCTAGACATTACTGTTGTTGGGATATATAGGACTTGTAGGTTCACCAAGAACCCGACGAACCCAGAGCCAAAAACTGAGCAGCAACGTGCAATGTTTTTTTATTATGTACCGGGTGTATAGTAATTATTCTGTAAAAATGTGTACATGAAAAAATCAGTATGAAAGACATCTATGTATTTCTGAAATGGGAACAAAATATAAAGTTTAGAAACAGTAGATTTTGGCACATTTCCAAAATTGGGAATACTCATACTAGCATGAGAATTATCAGTCATTTTTTAGAATGATTTCTTTTTTACACAATGTCTTTCATTTGGAAGGCAGAAATGCATCGAAAGTCAATAGGTAATAACAGTTCCTTTACAAATCTGAATTGCCCTAAGTCTCCCAATAAAAATGGTACCTCACTTGTATGGGTAGGCATAGTGCCCACAACAGGAAATGGCTCAAAACCCAACGTGAACACACCACATTTTCACAATGCAAAATTACCCTTTTTTAGCAAAGTGCCTAGCTGTCGTTTTTTAACCCTAGCTCTGCCGGCACCTAGGGAAACCTAGCAAACCAATACATTTTTGAAAACTAGACACCCAGGGGAGTCCAGGATGGGGTGACTTGACTGCCTCCCACCAGGTTCTGTTACCCAAAATCCCTTGCAAAACTAAACAATTGCCAAAAACCCAAATTTTCCCCACATTTCTCTGGTGGAAAGTTCTGGAATCTGCGTGGATATACAAATTTCCACCCACGCCACGTTCCCCAAAGTCTTCCGAGAAAAATGGTACCTCACTTGTGTGGGTCGGCCTAGTGCCCGTGACAGGAAACGGCGCAAAACGTAACGTGGACACACCTCAATCTCGTAGTGAAAAATGACCGTTTTTTGGCAAAGTGCCTAGCTGTAGTTTTTTAACCATAGCTCTGCCGGCACCTAGGGAAACCTAGGAAACCTATACATTTTTGAAAACTAGACACCCAGGGGAATCCAGGATTGGGTGACTTTACTGCATCCCATCAGGTTGTGTTACCCAGAATCCCCTGCAAACCTAAAAAATTGCCCCAAAAAAACCATTTTCCCCACATTTCTGTGGTGGAAAGTTCTGGAATCTGCGTGGATCCACAAATTTCCACCCACCCGCATTCCCCAAAGTCTTCCAAGAAAAATGGTACCTCACTTGTGTGGGTCGGCCTAGTGCCCGCGACAGGAAACGGCGCAAAACGTAACGTGGACACACCTCAATTTCGCAGTGAAAAATGACCCTTTTTTGGCAAAGTGCCTAGCTGTAGTTTTTGAACCATAGTTCTGCCGGCACCTAGGGAAACCTAGCAAACCTATACTTTTGTGAAAACTAGACACCCAGGGGAATCCAGGATGGGGTGACTTGACTGCCTCCCACCAGGTTCTGTTACCCAGAATCCCTTGCAAACCTAAAACATTGCCAAAAAAACATATTTTCCCCACATTTCTCTGGTGGAAAGTTCTGGAATCTGCGTGGATCCACAAATTTCCACCCACCCCGCGTTCCCCAAAGTCATCAGAGAAAAATGGTACCTCACTTGTGTGGGTCTGCCAAGTGCCCGCGACAGGAAACGGCGCAAAACATAACGTGGACACACCTCAATTTCGCAGCGAAAAATGACCCTTTTTTGGCAAAGTGCCTAGCTGTAGCTTTTGAACCATAGCTCTGCTGGCACCTAGGGAAACCTAGAAAACCTATACATTTTTTAAAACTATACACCCAGGGGAATCCAGGATGGGGTGACTTGACTGCCTCCCACCAGGTTCTGTTACCCAGAATCCCTTGCAAACCTAAAAAATTGCCCCAAAAAACACATTTTCCCCACAATTCTCTGGTGGAAAGTTATGGAATCTGCGTGGATCCACAAATTTCCACCCACCCCTCGTTCCCCAAAGTCTTTCGAGAAAAATGGTACCTCACTTGTGTGGGTCAGCCTAGTGCCCGTGACAGGAAATGGCGCAAAACACAACGTGGACACACCTCAATTTCGCTGTGAAAAATGACCCTTTTTTGGCAAAGTGCCTAGCTGTAGTTTTTAACCATAGCTCTGCCGGCACCTATCGAAACCTAGCAAACCTATACATTTTTGAAAAATAGACACCCAGGGGAATCCAGGATGGGGTGACTTGACTGCCTCCCACTAGGCTCTGTTACCCAGAATCCCTTGCAAACCTAAAAAATTGCCCAAAAAAACACATTTTCCGCACAATTCTCTGGTGGAAAGTTATGGAATCTGCGTGGATCCACAAATTTCCACCCACACATTTCTGAAAATTACACACCCGGGGGATTCCAGGGGTGTATGGCTTGCGTGGATCCCCCAAAGTTTCCTTACCCAGAATGCCCTGCAAACCTCAAATTTAGCTGAAAAAATCACCTTTTTCACACATTTTGGTGTGGGAAAGTTGTGGCATCACTGGGCTGACACAAATTTCCTACCACCCAGCGTTCCCCCGGATCTCCCGATAAAAACGATGCCTCACTCGTGTGGGAGGCCCAAGTACCCGCGACAGGCAAGGGCCCACAACGTAGTGAGGCGACATGAAAATTGCCTACCTCAAAACTATCTGATTTTGCAAGGGGGGTCACCTGGGTTTTTGGCCCGGTGCTCGGCGGCCACCTAGGGAAACCTACCAAACCCACCCATTTTTGAAAACTAGACACCCGGGGGATTCCAGGCAGGTATGGCTTGCGTGGATCCCCCAATGCTTCCTTACCCAGAATGCCCTGCAAACCTCAAATTTAGCTAAAAAAATCACCTTTTTCACACATTTTTGTGTGGGAAAGTTGTGGCATCACTGGGCTGACACAAATTTCCTACCACCCAGCGTTCCCCTGGGTCTCCCGATAAAAATGGTGCCTCACTCGTGTGGGAGGCCCAAGTACCTACGTGTCAGGGCTCACCTTCAACTTCTCGCTGGTTACTGTTGTCTTGCACAGGAACAGAAGTCACTAGCTTCCCGACTCCCACTACTAATCACTCAGCCCCAAGAAATGTCTTTGGCTCTAACTGATCAGCAAGGGGGAAGGGGGAAATTGGATAAAATAATAAACGATAGAAGAGACTGGTTCTGGACCTTCTGGTTTTCCTATCTGGAATTCTTCTTCAGCTATCACTCTGCCTTCTGAAGACTCCTAAGGGTAACTAAGCACACAACAAATTATTATTCCTTCTCTACTCTATTCTGTCTCTTTTCTTCTCTTCTCTTATAATTTTTTTACCTACCCAGAATCCTGAACTCTGTGCCTCTCTTCCTGTTCAACTCTGTCTTTCTTCTTTCTTGTTATTGATGTCACTAATTATCTGTAAAACATATATCTTTTTATTATACCTATTTATTCTCTGTTTTTAAACATCTTCTAACTCTTTCTCTTTTAAACCTACCATTAATGTTTCTGTGTGTGGCCTTCTTTTTCTTCTCGTGATTTCACTTCTTTCTTTTCTTGCCTCTTGCTATTCTAAAAACTGTCGTCTTCTAAATTAAGCCTTTTGTGCTTTTCACTTTTCCTGTTTGCTTCCTCTCCTTAGGTTACTGCGGAGCTGCTATAACTCTGGTAAGTCTTTCTCCTTACTTTCCTAGTTAACTGTTGGTATTGTCAATTAATTTTTCCTTAGGAACCTTTTCTCAGTAAATCCTATAATATTCTTCATTTTCTGTTACAGGACTCTGTATGCTGATGTCTGCTGACCTTGGTAAGTGTTATACTTATTGCGTCACCAAACACTACTTACATTTTAATGTGAACGAATAATCTATCAGTAATTCACTTAGCTTTCTTCGGTTTTCTTTTCAGGTGCGGCTGAAGTCTTCACTCGTTTTTTCCCTGTAGAGACGAGGTGACTCCGTACTCGACTCCCGGTAAATAGCCCACTACGGACTCTAGCGACTTTTCTGACCTCTTCGGTAAGTTTCGGTTTCTTGACTCGGAACTACTCTCAAGCGTTACTCTGGAAAGCTTCTTACTCAAAAGTTTACTTCAGAACTGGGAACAAACTCGAACACGTCTTCTCTGAGGAAATGTCTGGGTGAGTGCGCATTACTTCAGGCGTGCGCGCGTCTCATCGTCTCTCTGGATTTGTAAATAACTAGACCGCAGACCCCAGCGCCTGAGCGGCCATCTTAGAATTGGGAGCATGCCACAAACTCGACCATTGAAGCCCATTTGAAACTGAAACGCCTATTGAACCAAGTTCCTTGCGCTTCGCTTTGGGACTCACATTAGTGGTCCTAACACCGCGACAGGCAAGGGCCCACAACGTAGTGAGGCGACATGAAAATTGCCTACCTCAAAACGACCTGGTTTTGCTAGGGGGGTCACCTGGGTTTTTGGCCCGGGGCTCGGCAGCCACCGAGGGAAACCTACCAAACCCACACATTTCTGACAGCTAGACACCCGGGGGATTCCAGGGAGGCATTGGCGTGCCTGTTTCGAACAGCCTCCACCCTAAAGAAAACCTTCTAAAAACAAATCCCTGGTGTTTAGTGGGCTTTCTGCCACCCGAAGGGGCATATTAGGGGCCAATGCCCCATCTGCCCCCCAGAGGGGGCAGAAAGACTAATGATTGCGGGGGTGGGGGCATGGGCATGCCTGTTTTGGGCAGCCCCCACCCTTATTTTTACTTTCTAAAAAAATCCCTGGTTTCTAGTGGGCTTTCCGCCCCCCGAAGGGGCAGATTAGGGGCCAATGCCCCATATGCCCCCCAGGCGGGGTAGAAAGGCTGTAATGATGATGGGTGGGTGGGGGCATTGGCATGCCCGTTTCGGACAGCGCCGACCCTAATAAAAAACTAGAAACAAATCCCTGGTGTTTAGTGGGCTTTCTGCCCCCCTGAAGGGGCAGATTAGGGGCCCCGTTTTGGGCAGACCCCACCCCTATTTTTTTTTTATTCCCTGGTGTCTAGTGGGCTTTTTGCCCCCCGGGGGGCAGATTGGGGGCTACTGCCCCATCTGCCTGCTCCAGGGGGGGCAAAAAGACTCAATGGTGCCACAGTCATCAGGGGGAGCAAAGGCCCTTGCCCAAGGGGCCGCTCCCCCCTCCCTGGTGTCTAGTGGGTGGATCCCTGCTTGGGGATTGCCCTCCTGTGGCGATCCCCAAGCCGGGATCTACTGGGGAGATTCTCCCCTTTCCAACGATACCTCTCCCGTCTTTCTACGTGCTCAGGGGGCTGAGATAGCCCCCTGAGCACGTTGAACGTGAAACTGAAATGAGCCTCTTGGCTCATTTCAGTTTCAGTGTAATGACGTCGGCGCAACATGCGCGCCGATCGTCATTACACGGAAAGCAGGGGGTCGGCCTCAGGAGCTGGGGAAGCTCTTTCCCAGCTCCCGAGGCTATTTTGAATTAAAGGGAATCCCTCTAGTGCCCGCACCAGAGGGATTTCCCAGGGAATGCCTCATGACGAGCTTGACTCGTCATGGGCACACGATAACTGTGTGCCATGACGAGTCCAGCTCGTCATGGGCATTCAAGGGGTTAAGAACAGTGCCTTCAGCATACCTGGAAATGTTGTCTGCATTACGTGTAACATTTTAAGCCTGGGCACCTTAGTCATTGCTTAGACATTTGGAAACATATTCATATTAGTGGAGAAGTGAGGCTCAATGGTTAGAGCGGCAGACCCTGATGCAGAGGTCTGACCCGAACCAGGGTTCAATTCCCGCCTTGGTGGGTCTTGGGCTCAATTTCCCCAGACCTGATAATTCTTGCCTTGGTGCCTATTCTAATCATGGGTCCCACTCTGCAACTCTGGGAAATAGCTTGCTTAATCTCCACAACGGCCCCAAAAGCGCTAGGATGCCTGGCTTCACCTTGGGGGTTCCCAGGAGTGGGCACTTCACAGGGAAAGGCCAGGAAGGGTTCCACAGCGGTATGTGCACAGCGCCTGAGAGACCCTTTCGGGGGTGTGCGGAGCGCTATATAAATGCACTACATTTACATTTACATTACCCTGTTTGGGTACCTTTTAAATGCGCTGATTTGTCTACTGATGGACCTGAATGAAAACAAACAAAACAATCGGCAATATCATCTGCTGGTAAACTTGAGGCAAGAATTTCATTAGTACTGGATTGCAAACAGGGATATGAAGAAAGTCTGATTTACAGGGTTCTGTGTTCTGGAACTCCTCAGTTGAGTTCTGCTTTCAAGATAGGGTTCAAGGCATTTGATGTTCTAGGTTCCTGAATGGCCAAACATCTGCCATCCCATTTTTAGGTCGAGCATTCGAAACCTATTGTAATTTCTTATGTTGGGTTAAAGCCATCCCCCAGCTTTTGATTTGTTTGTGGCAGTGCAAAAATCCTTGCTTGCCAGTGCTCAGTCCTGCCTCTTTGTCCCTCCTTTCTCTCTTAGGTTCCTCCAACACACCAGGAACTGAGTACTGTCTCATCACACTATAGTTCTACTTCTGTTCTTTGATGGGCTACTTTTTTTCTTGGTTTCCTGCTGTGTTTCTGTTTGCCTATGTGTAGTTTCAGCACCATAACTGATTACATTTAAATGTCGTACTCCTCCCTCCCACCTCCTCCTAATTACGCAGTTGTATTGGAGTACATCTTTTGTCATGCCTCCTTCTTGGTTGCTTATATTTTTTAGACTTTTAGCAATTTTCGATGTTGATTGTAATTTGGGCTATTTTTTAGTAGGATTGGGCTTGTTGGGCATTGTGTTCACAGTTCCTCCTGGCCGTCGGAGGGCTTAACAATGCCCCTCCAATATTCTCCAATGGAGCTAGCGCTATATAAAAGTGCAAAAATAAATTGTGGAAAGCTTTAGTAGTCAAGTGGTATAATGTCAGCTGCTCTATATAAAAAATCGTATAAATAAATGTATAGATATGACTACGTAGTCCGCCCTCTACATCCGTCTCGGTGTTCTTTGTTTAGGCGAATGGCCATGCCCCTTCTCCTAGGAGGATTTCACTTTGGTCGCACTTTACTTTCTACAGGGAGTATCTGTCCTGATTTACGTATTATAGTACAATGTGCTACTAGCAAGATGGCGGCTGTGAGAGGCTCCCTGCTGAACTTCGACTTTCAGGGTGAGGCGGGGAATTCTCCATGCATGCCACCCAGCTCTAATAATTTGCTGGAAACACTGCGGTGGCTCCAGGGAGACGGACTGTGAGTTTAGCAGTGCCAGTCTGCTGGGTGCTCAAATTCGTTTTTAACGTTTTTGATCTGGCTGTCCAAAAACCAGTTTCCCTCCCAGATGTCACGAGGCCTCGCTCTCTCCCAGCAGCATCTGAGCAGACACTGCGTCCTGGAACGGCTCCAGTTTGCTCCCATTTGGGAACGAGTTTGTGACTGCAGAGATGCTGAACGCAGTGTTTGGAAGGGACCGCTTATCCTACGAAAGAGTGCAGGCACAGGAGAGTGTAGGGGAAGAACTATTGCACGTTGTATTTGTTTACATTTCTGGGAGTGAAATTGTTAGCTGGGAGTTCGATGGCAGCATGTAACAGTGCCCGCCTCCTCTCAACTGCCTGCAATGGATACTATGGTTTTCATGTAAGAAATCCTGTTTCTGTAACGTTTCATTGAAATGCCGTCCCCGTGCTGTTGCTCCCTTTGCGTGGTTCCCGCACAGAGTAGGAAGACGCTACTAGCAGTCCATAGGGATGCAGCTGCTGTCTAGTATCGAAACTCTAATAATAAGCACCGGCAGTCACACCGTGATGCAGGCATTTGTTTACACAAGGGACTGAGGGGAGGAGCTGTGTCATCCTTCACTGCTCAGCTCTCACAGTTTTAAATCGTGCTAATAAAACCCTCGCCTCTGTTAGCCAAAGATCCTTTCGGCCAAGCAGAGAATGGTATAAAATAAAGGTCTCTCATATAGCTGCTTTATCATCATCTGTGCTTTTAGGTGACACAGTGGCTTATTTTTAATTGAATAATGTAAGAAATTAGATTTGCTCCTCCATCCTCTGTTTTAATAGCAAAAAAACAACCATTAATTAAGATACAGAGGGCCCCTCACACACCTCTGCCACTGCGCCTGCTGCACTATTGATATCTACACTCCTTTTCTCAAGGCACCCAACGCAGTTGGGACCCGCTCCCGTACTTCCTTTCATTGACTGAAAAGCTGTGTTTAACACAGGACTGCCATGCACTGTAAGGTCACTGAAGGGGTTCTGAACACGGTGGCTTGCATATACTTTTGGGGCCAATCTGTTGACAAAACAGCTGATGCGTGGCAATTAAGGTCATCTTATATATTTGTTGTATTCGTTTATTAGTCAATCAAACAAGGAGGGACTAGGGGGCTTTTTTGAAGAAGGAAGTCCAGCATACATGCCCAATCGTATCGTAAGAAACAAGGGTATGCAGTTCCTCTAGTGGTTTAAACGAAGAAGAGAGATATATCAATCAGCACCCAAGTGTGTGCTGCTCTGGAAAGTTTTAGGAGGAGGGGAATTCCTCCTGTCGGAACTAGGGCCCTCACACACCCAGCCAGCTAGGTGTCATGCTTCATCATATGGGCCTGCTCCTCGTTGGGTCGGCGCTGCAATACCCGACGGGCACCCATAGAGGGGCTCTTTAGCAGAGATCTTTTGTTCCTTGCCGTATGGTCCAGTGGGGGTGAGGCGCCTTGTGGAGTGTAGATGTGGTGAGGAGTGGTTAAAACACGTTGAATAGTCCAAAAATACTTTTATTCAGACTGACTATCCACCTGATTAAAAACGTGATTGAACTACCTACAGTATCGCTTCTGTCAGTTGCTGTCAGCATAACTGGACTAATACATTGTAATGCCCATTGGGCTCCAGGATGTGAGCCGTCAAAACCTACCCCTCTCCGCCGGCACCGGGATCTAATCCCGGCAACTGACAGAAGCAATACTTTGTTTACTACTAGGTCGCTCGGAGATACTGTGGGTACTCGACTCACAGTGTTGAGATGTGGTAGGTGGGTTTCACACCCACCACATAGTGTAGATAGTTCAACCACTAGGTCCTGAAGAATTGCCCGGGATCCTCCTGACCTAACGGCATGAAACATGTTGACCCACAGAGTTGAGCGTAGTTAAACTGAATCATAAACTTCAGATAGCTGCCACTCTTTTTCACGCTTTTAATCAGGCGGATCGCCAGTCTGAATAAAAGTATTTTTGGACTATCCAACTTGTTTTAACCACTCCTCACCACATCTACACTCCACAAGGCCCCTCATATCTCTCTTCTTCGTCTAAACCACTAGAGGAACTGCATACCCTTTTTTCTTACGATTAGTTTATTAGTCACTTCAACAGGTGGAAGCAGATTTCCCTCTCTCCTGACTTAAGTTCTTCTTCTGCCCCGTTACACTGATGTGGGACCAGTCGCTATTGAGCGAAAGTGTACAGCACAGACACCGACAACTTGAAATGTGGAAAAAGGCCACTTTATTGAAGCAAGTGCACATTATAAACTTAAGCATTTCTAGGCAATTTGCCTTACAAAACTACCAACCTCACTATACATCAAAAGTCACATATCATTTTCCTACCCCCACCTCTAATTTCCCCCCACTTTTCCCAAAACTTGTCACTATATCTATACTCTACAACCTGATCCAATCTTACTTGTCCTACTGTAAACTCAAACTTACTACCATCTGCAAGTACAAACTTACTGCCATACTCCCCTACAAACTGCTTCAACATGTTTCGACAAATACCTCCCTGGTAAAACGGACACAAACCATGTTTGGACCGGTTTTTGCTCATGAACTGAGCACAGATTATGACTGCTCATGCTTTGCCTAAGTTGTAGCCACCAGCGCTTAGCAAAATGTAAAAAGAAGGGCTACTGTTGGACAAAAATGGGTACATTCACCTTTTGCACATAATACTCTCAACCTTTGTTCTTCATATAGGTGTAAATTATCTTTAAAAACAGACCCATATCAGGCACAAATGTTACTTGTGCTCAGGCTTTTTCCTCAATTTTTCCACTTCGTTCTAAATGAGCTTTTTTCACTGAAACATCTTATGATCAACACACTTTGCTTTAATCTTTTTAAGTAAAATAAATTACTGTCTTATATAACATATAACTATTTTTAACTAGATTTACTTTAATGAAAAGTGCAAAGTAAATGGCATTGTTATAATTGCACTAGAATGGTTAATTTTCTAATTTTGTACAGCAAGGATCTTACCAATATTGGGGCATATTATCAAGCCAGGCGATGAAATTATCGCCGCTTTAACGGCAGAGAACTGCCGCTAAAACGGCGATAATGGGCTTGATAATATGCTCTAAGGAATTCCAATTGAAGCCCTTGTTAAATGTGAAGGACATCTAACATGGGCTTCAATTGGAATTCCATAGAGCATATTAACAAGCCCATTATCGCCGTTTTAGCGGCAGTTTTCTGCCGCTAAAGCAGCGATAATTTTATCGCCTGGCTTGATAATATGCCCCCAAGTTACTGTTTCTTTTTGTTTGACACCTGCGTAACATTATTTACAAAATGCCTTATGATGCATTGCTTTTAAACAAATACTGCAACACTGTTTTTCTATTTTCATTTACTTTCAGGACAACATTGTTTCCATGTATTACTCCTAGAATCCAGTTGTGCTTCAAGTCCATCTGATCTGTTCACAGTTGTTTCTGTCTGGAACGACCTTGGGCTTGCAGAAATGTCTAACTGAATTCAGTCTTCTTATTCAAGATCGTATTGTGTGTTTAGTAAAGGTGCTTAAAGCTGGATCTCCTCCTAAGTCGTGTCCTGCTTGTATTTCATGACTGCTAGTATACTTTTGTGGCACCTGTGATTTGCAACTTGGCAGATTCTTCTTTTGTTTCGGGTCTGATCCTCCTTGACTAAAAAAAAAAAAAGCCTTCCTGGAGAAGCCTTCCTTTTCTGGGGCCACTGTAAGCAACTATAGACCTGTATCTTTACTACTTTCTAACGCCAAGAAAGCGGAGAGAGAAGTCAATCAATCAATCAAGCAGGGTTTCTAAAGCGCGCAAGTCACCCGTGAGGGTCTCAAGGCGCTGGAGGTGGGGAGGGTGCTACTCCGGTTCAGTCAAAGAGCTAGGTCTTGAGACTCTTTCTGAAGGTGTTCAGGGTGGGGGAGCATCTGATGTTGACAGAGAGCTCGTTCCAGGTATGTGCTGCAATGTAGGAGAAGGCTCTTCCGCCTGGTCTGGTTCTGCATATGCGGGGGGTTTCTGCTAGGGCGAGGTCGGTTCAGTGAAGTTTCCTCTTGGGTACGTAGAAGGAGACTCTTTCATTGAGGGATTTGGGTCCGATTTTGTGGAGGGATTTGTAGGTGTGGGTGAGAAGCTTGAAGGTTACTCTCTTCTGGATGGGGAGCCAGTTGAGGTCTCGTAGGAGCTGGGTCATGTGCTTGTGTTGTGGGGTTCCTAGGACGAGTCTGACCGCGTTGTTCTGGATGGTTTGGAGCTTGTGTAACAGGGTTTTGTTGATTCCGGCATACAGGGCGTTGCCGTAGTCCAGTCTGCTTGTTACGAGAGCGTGGGTGATGGTCTTTCTGCATCCGTGGGGAATTCACTTGAAGGTCTTTTGGTGGATGCGGAGGGAGTTGAAGCAGGTCAAGGCAACGGCATTGATCTGCAGGGTCATGGTGAAGGAGGAGTCCAGGATGATGCAGAGGTTTTGAGTGTGGTCTGTTGGTGTAGGAGGGTTTCCGAGAGCAGGGGGCCACCAGGATCTGTCCCACGTTGTGGGGGAGGGTCCTAGGACGAGGATCTTGGTCTTCTCCGAGTTCAGCTTCAGGCAGCTGTCACTCATGCAGGTTGTGATGTCTTTCATTCCTTCTTGGAAGCTGCGTCTGGTGTCTTCGGGGTTCTTCGTGAGGGAGAGGATGAGCTGGGTGTCGTCAGCATAGGAAACTATGCTGAGCCCATGCTCTTTGACGATAGCGGCGAGGGGGGCCATGTAGATGTTGAAAAGAGTGGGGCTGAGCGAGGATCCTTGGGGTGCTCCATGGTTAATCTTTGTTGGTTCGGAGAGGAAGGGGGTGAGGCTGACCCTTTGGGTTCTGCCGGAGAGAAAGGAGCGGATCCAGTCGAGGGCAGTTCCTTGTATTCCGGCATCATGGAGCTTGGCTACCAGGATGCGGTGTCAGTGCCAAATCTCTTATTTCACCACAAAGAATTTATTGCTAGACTTGTTTCAAGCAGGATTCAGCCTTTTTTAGGTTGAGCATTTGAGACCTCTTGTAAATATTTTAGTATATACTTATATGTGTATATACTTTGTGGGCTCTGGAGATCAGCCCTAGGTCTTGTTGTAGAGGTGGTTATTACGTGCTGGATTGGCTGTAAGTAACCTAGTAGTCATAACACCTTTAGGTGGGATGTTTGCCATATATCCCAGATATTAAGCTGCATTGTTTACAGCTCCCCATTTGAGGGTTGTTTCTTTCTTTGAGTTGGATCACTCTAGACCAGTTCTTGTAGTTTACAGAGTTCTGTTGTAAACAGGGCTGCAAAACGTACTCTTATCTTGCCACATTTGCTGTGCATCAAAAGACCAAGGTTTTGGCTGCAGCTGCCTCTTACTTCCTCCTGCTTTTTAAAGCCAGAGCGTGATGGTCCCTGCCTTCCTAAGGCTGCTGCTGCCTCCGTCTCAAAGCTCAACAAGTATCTGCAGTCTTTTTAAACTCCTTCTACTCAGTTTCTTTGTTCAACAGCTACATGTTAAGAGCATGTAGATATAGATCTTAATATATAGATTTTGAAGGTTGGCCAAACTTATTTTTATAATTCCACCCAACTCCCCAACCACTACATTGGATAATAGATTTCTTCATAGGTTTTTGACTAAATTTATAGTTGTAAAAACTCTGGAAAATCTTCCATCTCCCACAAAACAATCACAAGATTAAATTGACACAGTCCCCACAGATTGTTCGACTGGATAACTGTATCATGGTAAACACAGGGCTACCAACATAGCTGATGGAGGAAACGCAAATGTTTCAAAATTAGATAACAAAACCTTCTCTAAACCCTCAGAAACATAACCACATGAAACAAGCAGCCATTGCCCTTCAATGGCTCATATCTGAGACAAAGAACATAGTTAAAATTCTTTATGCCACCCACAAGATCTAAGGGAACAAGACCTGGGTACCTGCAAAAGTTGTCTCTTCATCTTATTTCAGCCAGAGACAACACTCATCCAGCTCACCCTGATTACCAAAGTATCTACACATATATTAAGAATCTGCAATTCAATAGATCTTGTGTTTGCGAGAGTTTGAGCTATTGGCATTGTAAATGACAATGTCTCTTATTTATGTGGTTTGAAAACCTGCAAGCGGTGTGTAAACATGCACTTTGTACTTATAGTCTTTGCTTACAGAAGCAAGGCTAGCAGTAACTGCATCTCTTTTCCTGTCAGCCTTGCTTCTCATAAGCAAGGACTATAAGTACAAAGTGTGTGTTTACGCACCGCTTGCAGGTTTTTAAAACACATAAATAAAAGACATTGTCATTTACAATACCAATATCAGTCAGTCGGTCAAAAGCTTTTATTTCGGTATAATACCATAAAAAGACATAAATACCTATTTACAATAAAAATGATTAAAAATGTACATTAACATATAATATAGTCCATCAAAGATAAAAACCTGTTTTACAAATTAAATTGTATTAAAACACAATTGAAAGCATTATTAGGAAGGACGAGGTAGAACAAGATCCAATCCCTAAACAATCTCATATCTAGACATGCTTTTGCTACAGCACTAAAAACATCTTTAGGAACAGATTATAACCTCTCATTTTGTAATTTTTTACACCTTGAAAACCACATGGAAAGGAGGAATCTAGCCGTCGCAAACACTATCATAGGGGTAGTGTTATATTTAAGAATTCTGAACACCTCCCGGTAGTCCCTAAGGCCCCTGGACTTACAGAGTTGAATAATCCATTTTGCTCTTGCCTTGGTGTTGAGAGGGCAAAAGAGCACAACATGCAACTCTGACTCACAGGTATCAATACATTCTGGACAAGAACTCATGGGACAAGGCACACTAGACCACCTATGGGTAAGCGCCCTCAGTGGTGAAAAGCCGTGTCTGAACTGAATGTATAATTTCTTGGCCAGTGGGGGCTGGATAACATCCAAGAAAATTTCAAAGTGGGGACTAGTCTTAATGTCCAAAAAGGTGTTGGTGAGCCTACCCAAGGAAGAATTTAATAAAATTTCCTTTTGATACTGCTGAAGAGCCACAATCAATGATTTCTTAGTCAGCAAACGGCAAGACTGTTCAGGTGCCAACCACAAGTCCCCCTTACCTAAGACATAACAGAGGTTCTTAACATGCATCAGCCATGGTATTTTCCCCAAATTCCCTCTTGACAGGAGATCACCAAGATCCTGCCTATAGCTCGCAAGCTCGGGTGTTGACCAGAGTCCTCTCCAATACAGGAGTGGGCGGTTCAGGGCGATCTCTTCAATAGGAACTAATCCTAAATCCCATCTCAGGGGGATTAAGGGGGTACTCATAGGTAATTTCAGAAGTCGCCTGATAAAAGAGTTCTCGGTTGAGGTTAGAGGGGCAATACTACAGTGGCCCCACAGCTCTGCGCCATAAAGCGCACCCCCTCTAGCTTGGGATTTATATATTTCCATAGGGGGGCCCATGGGTTTAGAAGAGGTATTATTAAAAACCTTCAAAATACCCCCCACAGATTGTGTTAACTTCAAATTGGCCTTCACCATATGAGACCCCCATTTTATTTTATCATTAAGGGTTACCCCCAGGTAATCAAATGTGGATACACGATCCAGCTCTATATCTTCCATCTGGGAATGAGGACAATTGGCTGAGCTAGAGCTGAAGACCATAAATTTGTTTTTAGATAAAATTCCAGATCCCTTATTTTACTAAAGGAGCAAAATGCCTCTAGTGAACGCTGGATGCCCATAAATGATTTTGACAATAAAAGCGTGTCATCCGTGAACATTAGGGCAGGTATCTTACGCCCCGCTAACCTTGGGGAATCCAGATTAGTAGCACACAATAAATGCTCAATCAGCCCATTAATAAAAAGGGAGAATAGTGTTGGAGCCAGAACGCATCCCTGCCGCACACCCTTTTCGACCGGAAATGGACCCGAAATTTCCCCACATCTCCCATATCTCACCCTTGCATAGGTTCCTTCATGCATTTGTTTAAATAAGTGGCACAGATAAGGGGGAGCGCCCACCTCCAATAGTAAAGCCCCTAGCTTCTCCCTTTGGACCATGTCAAATGCGGACCGAAGGTCCACGAAGATCAGATACAGATTGCCAGCACCCATGGAAACCGTCTTCCAATAGACCAACTGTAGCCTGAACAGTTGATCAATGGTGGAGACTTTTGCTCGAAAGCCCGCTTGAAGAGAGGTTAAGATTTGATGTTCCTCCATCCAAGTCTGTAATCTTGTTAAAAGCATGCGGGCAAACAGTTTCTGTAAAACATCGATCAGGCTTATGGGGCGATAATTGGCCGGGTCCAAAGGGGAGGATTTTTTGTGGATAGGTATAATTTCAGCTCCTAGCCAGGTGTAGGGAATCTCAAGGCCCTGCAGGATAACATTAAAATAAACCCGAATGTAAGGAGCCCAGATTTTTTTTTCACTTTGATATAAATCACCTGGGATCCTATCGAGGCCCGGGGCTTTCCCCACAGATAGGGTACTAAGAGCCAACTCGATTTCCGAGAGGGTGCAGGATCGACTCTCCAGATCCACATGTTCCGGATAAGCCAAAACAATGTCATTTGGCTGGGCTACTAGGTCTAATCCACTATCAGTATTACTAAGCGAATAGAGGGGCTTGAAATACTCAAGCCAAACCTCCTCGCTAAGATTAGGAATGATAGCAGAAGTGCTTTCTGCCGAACCAGCTCGCAAAAGATTCCAAAACACCCTAAAATCACGAGCTTCTAATGGTAGCTTCATGCTTAACCACCTTGAATCCTCCCACTCGGATTTTGCCTCTTTTATCAGGTTTTTGTATTAGACCCTCGCAGCTCTAATGCATGACTGGGTACCCTCTTTTACTTCCCTAATCAAAGCAGTCTTGGCCAACCTACAACTTTTATTTTACCAGTGATCATTCTTAGATGTCCTTGGCCTCTGTGTGGTAGAGCTGTAAAAATAGCCAGCCAGACAACCAAGGAGTTTATTATGAATATGCTGCAGGTCCGGGCGATAATGCTGAAAGATATCTCCATTGGGACTCAAAAGGTGGGAAACTTCCGCCAAAGAGCAGGCAACGTTGCGGTATAATTCCGCCAACTTCGCCTCCTCAGTCGCGATCCTTGCCCACCTGATGCGTCTACCACCTGCAGCTAATACCAAATTCTCACTTCTTGGTGTTACTGGACCCCTAGGAACTATACGACCCCCAATGTTGTTTACCAGTTCTAATGACAGTAAGTTATGGTCACTGTCAACCCTAGGAATAACAGAAAAGGCTCCCAAATAGCCCCAGAATTTGACATTCACCAAGATATAGTCAATTGTTGAACAGTTCCCGGGTCTATTAAAAGTATAAGAACCCGGGACATCGGGAGAAGTCTGCCATTACAGGCCCTCAAGCAATGAAAAATAACTATCTTATTAATCTCAAGGGCCAAAGGCAATAGACGTTTTTCCGGGTACATAATACAGTCTGGGATTTTATAATTTTCATCCTCATCTAGGGTCACTGAGGGGATCATAAGGAGGGGTTCAAAATGGCAATTAAAATCAGCACCTATAATTTTGTGGGACAAAGGGGGAAGAGAGTGTAGAAGGACATCTAAGGCACCCAAAATCGATAAACCCAGCTGAAGGGGATGGGGACGCAAGTAGACATTAAGTACTACCAGCAAATATCCAGCGGGGAAGGTAAGCACTAAATATAAAATATCAGGGCACTGAGTGTCTATGATCTTGACTGAGCAACCTAGGTGAAAGGCAACCCAGACAACTAGCCCCCCGAAGGTCTACCCCTGGCTCCTTGAACCGCAGGGACAAAAAAAGACGAATAGCCCACCCTCACTGGGATGGACCGTAGCCACGTTTCTTGGAATAAACATATATCATAGTTATCCATTAGCTCTCCCCACTCTGGGTTGGGGAGTTTAGACCCCAAACCAGCCACGTTCCAAGACCCTACTAAGGGTCTGCATGTAACTACTTGAGAGGGACAGTCCACTAAAGGATCACAGGCAGCAGAACAGGGGGATGCTATTGGGTCTGAAAGACCAGACTCTATTAACCCTTGTGCGAAGCTATTACTTTGGGGGGATAAGGGGATAGAAGTTACTCCTATCCCAGTTCCATGTGCTGAATTAAGGAGGCCCACCACCATACTACAGCCACCCTTTATCTGGCCCCCTTTCGCATACATGGGCGTTCCTTCGGTGTGCCTCAAAAATGATGGTCAATCCACAAAGCTAAGTGCATCAAATGAGTTGGCGACCGGGATATTATAATGAGATTGCTGGGTGATTTGATGAAAATAGGGTAGTTCCATGGGCCTTGGAGCACTAGGATGCATATAAAAATACCCCAAGTGACAGGTGTCAATAGGGCCTATTTTGGTCGTCCCTCCAAGATCCAGTATATGGCCAACTACTCTCGGGTCCCTAAAATTGATTAGGACACAGTCCCCACCAATATCTTTAGGTCTGGTCCCCAACCAGCAAACTCTACGTACAAAGAGAATCTCCCCCCGATCTACTCCAATCAGTGGTCTATATTTAGTTAACCAGTGAATAACTTTATTTTTTAGTTCATGGTATGATTCCCCCCTATCACTCGATAATGGAGGTACTCCTGTGAGCACCGCCACATAGGATGAAGCCTCGGGGGGAAGCTGCGGATAGGGAGGAGATTTAGCCAAACCCTTTGTGCCAGTATTCACAGCCGGTTGCGGCCTACCCACCCCCAGGCTCCGTGTTCCACAAGCCTTTATACTGGGAGGTTGTTCACAGGAGGCTGGACCAATAGCAACTCGAGACGTGTTGGAAGAGATAGAAGAACCAACAACAATAGGGGGTAACGCTGGCATCAACAAGGGCAGCTGGACTGAATCAGGTAATGTGGATTGTGGGGAGATAGAGGGAACCTGTGGGGTAGCTTTGCTAATCATGGTTGATATTCCCAAACCCCCCAGGCTACCAGGATCTCGCAAAGCAGAATTTGACTGGTTTTTCCCAACACCTTTAGTGTTAATCAAGGTTACTAATCTGTCAATCTTTGTCGACAGGGATTTGAAAAGAGCGTTTAAGGTCTGGTCTATGTGAGTCTGTAGATCTATTAATAAGTCGGTAACCCACACCGGCGGACTTGAAATAGATGGGTGGGGACCAGTATCCGGGTGATCAGGAATGGATAAGGAAGGCGCTGGATTTTTAACCATTTTTTTAGCTAGATTCTTTTTCTTTGGCTTCACTCGCTTTTTATGTGCCACTGGAGATACCAAGGAAGATGTAAGCGGAACAGCTTCCACTTGCGCATTCTCAACGAGTGAAGTCTGGACACATGGTAGGTGTGTAAAAGAGGGCAACATAAATGACAAGGCTTCCGCATCAACCTGATTAAGTGAATCTACCGAACCATCATCCAAAGAAAATGCAGGAGGAATAGCGGGAGTAATTGACAACCGCCTTTCGGTATTTTCAATTGCTGTGGCTACCACCCCAATGGTTTTCTGGAGCATTTTATCAATAGCTGTGAGGCTCGGGAGCGCGGGTTCGAATTAGCAAGTTTCCTGGTCATTGGTCGAGCAGTAGAGGGCTTACAGTGTTTCCCCATGATTAGATCACCAGGCACTTGGGCACAAGCTCTACCTTGTGGGTATCAACTAATTAGCTATCAACACAAGTAAATGAAGTAGCAACACTATATTAACAGCTTTTGACTGCTTGCATAAAAGAAGATAAAACAAGTAAAATTGCTACACATGAAAGAGGTGCGAAGTCCAACTAACCCGCTAGCACCAGTAAGGGGGGATGGCCCAGCCCGGCCTCCTTCGGCCTTTGACGGGCAAGGACGGGCCCGCCCTTGGCCCGAGCTTTGCCCGGGCGCTGCCCGGGCGCGTCCCGCGCTGCGGGGGCACCTGGTGGCCTTAAGAGTGTTCCGGCGCTACCAGGCGCCGTCACTGGCAAGCGCCGAGAGCTGGGGATGCTGGGGGTTGTAGTTCTCGTTGGCCGTTCCCCTCACGGCGGCGAAGTTTGTGGGCTGTATGGAAATACAGTGTGAGCCCCCTGCGATGGCCGTTCCTCTCACGGCAGGTAGGTAAATCAAATGTTCAACCAACAGGTCTCAAGAACGCGTCCCAATATCTCAAACTCTTGCAAATGCGAGACCTATTGCATTGCAAATTCTTGTAGATACGTTGGTAATCAGGTTGAGGTGAATGAGTGTTGGCTGAAATAACATGAAGAGACAACTTTTGCAGGTACCCAGGTCTTGTTCCCTTAGATCTTGTGGGTGGCGTAAATAATTTTAACTATGTTCTTTGTCACAGATATGAGCCATTGAAAGGCAATGGCTGCTGATTTCATGTGATTACGTTTCTGAGGGTTTAGAGAATGTTTTGTTATCTAATTTTGAACATTTGTGTTTCCTCCATCAGCTATGTTGGTAGCCCTGTGTTTACCATGATACAGGTATCCAGTCCAACAATCTGTGGGGACCTTCAAAATCTATATATTAAGATCTATATCTACATGCTCTTAACATGTAGCTGTTGAACAAAGAAACTGAGTAGAAGGAGTTTAAAAAGACTCTAAGAGGTTGACAGCCTTGGCACCTCACCTATCAAAATATATAGAGAGATATACTTAATGGTGGTTATGAGTATGGCTAAAATGGTTTGGAGCTTCAAGTCAAAGTGTCCAGGGTAGACCATACGGTTTATCTTCTAAACTTTCATGCTTGTAATCAGCAGGAGGCATTCACACCCACAAAGCCATTAATTCATGTATGCCTTTATTTAATAATCAATGAATTTAGAGGATTAAATCATCAATAAACGAACAAGCTTTGGCAAAGCCGATATATTTTTGCCTTTAAAAGTTGAATGCTAAATTTTTGTCTTTGCCATGACTTGCATGCATTGACATTAGCAAAATGAAAATGCATGTGCATGCATCTGAATGGATGACTGGTTATCTTGAAATGTGGTTTTTCAAAGAGAAAAGCATTCCAAGATGGCTGTTAGTGAGTTGCAATGCATCCACACACATGCGCAGCTGTCTCAGAATGGTATTTCTATTAAAGAAGATACATTCAAAGATAGCTGCTGAAACATGTGCATACGTGTCCATGAGTCGTGATGCATCAGCACCTGTTTTCGATTTTTCGAAAAAAAAAATATTTTCCTGTTCTAAGAAGGATGATGGACATTTTCGAATAATTATTTTAAAAAGGCAGGCAAGTGATGTCTTGCAAAGCTACAAATTTTGCACTGCACACTCAAGTTTTTCGAGGTTTGCTGACCCTTCTAGCATAGGAGGTTGACACTTCCAGCAACAACAAAAAAACCTAGGAGTGAAAATAACAATTAGGAGTGAAGAAAAATAGTTAGTTTAGTTCGATGTTCTCCTTGGCTACTCAATAAAATCGCCATAACAGTCACACTCTTTCTCTGGCTTTACTAACACCTATCCCTCACTATGGACTTTGCACCATCTAGCCTTAAACAGTGATACTGCTTTTAAAAAAGTCTGGCACTGACCTCACAATGCTTAATAATGCCAATTAACAACAGGCCAAGGCCTTGGTTCCATTTCACAGATGGGATCATGGAGTGAGCATTTAATTCTGACTTAAGCCTTCTTCTAACAGCAACTGCTGAGCAATCAGGGCTCCAAGCGGTGTACAGGCCTAATCGGTTATAGTAGCAGCTCCACATATCACACATTGGACTTAGGGTCTGCTCTCAGCTCAACATTTTTCAGTGTATATGTAGCACCTTGCCTGCACTCATTTTCTATGGATTCCTATTATGCACGTACACTGTTTGGGAGACGAGGTATGAATTTTGGGAGATTTTAGAATTTGATTTATAACCATAACAACTCTTTAACTATAAATTTCATTGAATTTTCTAGAGCTTCTCTCAGGTGAATGTTGCAGGGTCATATGCTTATTTTAAGTGTTTGTTTCATTGAGGGCATACGTTCAGTTTGAAGAGAAGTGATCCACAGGATGCTGAATGCCTAGTCTGGCACTTACCTAATCTATGGTGGCTGGCGCTAGGTCACCAGATTATAGGACCTTAATCTAGGATATATTCATAGCTATGTTAATATATCTTGTTTCCTCTTCGTCCAATGTGGGTGTGTTTCGGGGCATAATCAGTATGCATGGAAGAGGTAGTATGGGATGGGAGTAACAGGGATGCCTGTTTGAGGTTGCACAGAAGAGCTTTTCAAGGTAAAAATGACCAACCTTTCCCTGCTTCCTGACCCAGCAATCCATAAACAGGAATGGTTTTCTGCTTGTACTTCTTCACAGGACCGGAAATAATTTTTAGTTGAAATTGGGAGTTCTTAAAAGGATTTATATCCTATTCCTGGATACTGGAACCTTCCATGCCCAACCTGCTGGTTGATTCAAGAGTAAAGAAAATAGAAAAGGAGGAGGCAATGCCCTTATTGGGCAGCGTAAGTCTAGCCAAATAGATAGTATAGAACTTTGTGATCAAATCATACTTCACCGTAGAAAGAAGCTTCAATTGTATAGGGTTTATAAAAATGCATGTGGACTGATCAACATAGCTGCCCCACATACCCTACTCTGCCAGGCACAGGCCTAGAGAATTGTGCACATTACTGGAGTAGGCTTACCAGGGCAGATTTAATGAAATGTAACCCACTTTTACAGTGATTCATACTAATTGGAACTTTACTTTGGTGCATGTTCTTCACAGGAACATTAGAACAAGTGATGTTGGCATTGTGCAGCAGAATTTAAAAACCTGCACTTATCAACTCACCCACATTTTCCCTAACAAAGTCCCAATTGAATAAGGACAAAATGCTTTGGCTGAATGAATTTAGGTAAGTATTTTATCTGTAGCTTTATACACGATGAAGACGCGCTTATTATGTAGACTCATATCTGATTAAACTTGACTTTTTAGCACGTTTCTCATAAATGAGCAGCCCAAATAGTATATAACAACAGTAATCCCTTCAAAGGCTGTATAATAGTTCCTCTATAGACCAGTGCCACAACTTCTGCCTTGCAGATGTCTGTCTGGGCACATTATCCACCAAGATTTCTTAAGAAACATAGAGAGCTCATCCATGAGGCAAGTGAGAGAGATGAGATTCTATGGGGAAAAACAGAAGATTTGTGGCTATTTAATTGTGTACTGTGCTGTAAGTAATGAAGGGTGTCCTGCCATCTGTCAGAATGTCAGCATCTTCTTAATGGTATGAAGGGTTATAGAACTGTTGCTCCAATAATAGGAGATGCCTCTTCTACTCTAAAGAAAATGTAACATGTGAGAAACAGACTTCGCACAGCCAAAATGACTTCACCAAGATTAACACCCGAGCCGATGAGGTACTAGTGCACAAATGTAAGGAAAGAGGGATATAAAAGTATGTGCATAAGATTAAGGAGAAGGTGGGTCTATTCAATTTTGAGAACAATGTATATTTTTATGAATTTGGTAAATTTATCCGAATTTTTGCAGTAAGGAACCCAGGGAAATGTTGAAAATTGTAAATTATTTCAAAATAATTTGACTGTGAATGGGTCCTTCTGGAGGTACCCTCATGGAAACTAGAAGCACTAATGGCAATCAAAACTCTTAGATTCATTAAAGCACAGGGTCTGAATGGCATTTCAGATTTATTTGAAAGATTCTTAGAAATTATTTCCAAAAACTGTTAGGTCCGCTTATGGATTTAATTTTGTGTTGGTGAGAGAAGCTGTATCTTTGCCTGCACAAGATATCAATGTAACAGTCCTTTCAAGATTGTAAAAGAATCCCCAGCTTCGCATCTTGTGTCTCCATACTGATGTTGAGATATTTTGAAATATGTTGGCCAGCAAGCACGATAACATTTGGTTATGGAATATGCCAGGTTCCGGTAGGGATGTGGAGGTCATTAGAAGTAGAGAAGTCACAGACAGATATGCATCTTGTAGATTTATCAAGAAGACACCAGAGTCCTGCAATATTAGTTCAACAGGCTAGAGGAAAAGCCTCTGACCATGTGGCCGGTCATATTTGGGGAAGATCCTGAGGACACTGGGCTTGGGACCCAGACCTATGAGAGCTATACCAGGTATTTATTGTGCCCCGTGGCAAAGCGACACTTTAATGGTTATTTATGAGGGCTAATGTCACTTGGAAAAGGAATGAGAAATAGGTGTCCTCTCTCGTCCTTGCTCTTTTCCATGCTGGTAGATGTTTTCAAGGTGCAAAGAAGGCTAACATAAGGTGGATATCATACTCATATGGCAAGTGTAATATTTTCTTACCTACTTTGACATATTGTCACTGATAAATGACCTTCCAGGTGAATCCAGTACTTGTACGCGCCTGCTCTCTTGCTGGCTATTTACCTCAGTATATACTATGCACAAGCTCAGAAGGAGTTATTGGGTGGCCCTTCTTTGTTCATTAGTATGAATGGCGGCCATCACAGGGATGGTGGCCTGCTGGGGACAGCAGTCTACCATGTCAGTAGCCACATTCTAATAAAGTAAACTTTTTTTGTAAATGCAGCCTGTTTTCCTAAACGGATTCCTGGCTGCATTTAACAATATATATTTGTAATGTGTTTGAGATTTACCCATAATCCCTTGGATCACTGCTTACTGCTCAACAAATGTTACTCCTTCTCCTTTGTGAATGTGTTTCCAACCCAACTCAGGAGAAAGTAACTTTTCAATGCTTTGCGACTGGATTACGGTCACAAAACATTGATACATACCATACTGAATCACTGTTTAGAAGGGATGCCCTCAATATGCCCCTTCCAGATAGCGATTTGTTATGGCTTTCTAAACTCATTTTGTGATTCTATAACATTTTACGAAATCACAAAATGGGTTTAGTAAATTTAAGAAACACATTTTGCAGTCACAAACCCTGTGATTATGAGAATTTCCGGCTTTGACACCACAAAATGGCTTAAAACATCAGCCCCCTCCTAAGTATCAGGGCTGGAATTCTGGGTCAGTAAGGTATGTGCTTTATTCTGCAGCAGCAGCAGGCAAAAATAATGTAGAGTACAATACACACTACAGTTTACTGTTGATTTTTCTGTAACAGCATGTTGTAATAATAGTGTTACACACAAACACACATTGTAGAGTTCACTTGTTGATTATTATTTCACTACATTCAGCTCGTGGAATGCACATGTATAGACAGCCTATACCTAATAGGGCTATTATACTGCAACATAATGCAAACTCACAGTGAATACACACGTTATACTTCGTAGATTCATTACACTGTAATGGTATGCAATAACACCGTAATGCACAGGCAAGTTCTACATTTCATTGGTTCATTCTTTTGATCCTGTTAATGGGATCTCTCTGTTTTCTATACACATGCGGGGAAAATATTTGCCATGGTGGGCATGGTTGATTTTAAAATATTAATATTTATTTGGCCTGCAAGGGCTAGGACTGGATCTCACGGTTCATCAAGAATTGATTTTTTTTTTCTGCCTTAAAATATTTTTGGCAAAGTCTTTGAAATTATTTTGGTTAATTTAATGACTGCATGGCCTCAGAAGATGATTACTGGCTATCCTTTTAACCCGTTCGAAATGTATGATATGTGCAACGTACAACACAACACGTTAGAAATAAACTTGATAACACATCATTTTGTGGCATGCATAGTTTATTAGATGTATGCAAAGGTAGAGAAAACGTCCCAAGAAGAAATCCAAACAAAGACAGGGGTTTAGAGTCGGTCACAGGTATAACAATACAAGAATGTCGAGTTGACGGTATTATACAGTCCAAGCGAGGGCAGACAGTGCACACAGAGTGGGTGCAGGTTGTGGTGTACAGTACAAATATGGTTTTTGCATACACTACACAACAGCTATACAACCTGTTCAATAGAACTGACATTAAAACACCCTGGGTGACAAGATATTACGCTGAGGGCGTGAAGATTACCATCCTAGCATCGAGTGACATCTACAGCGACCTGAGAAGGAGATTCTGCAAAGGAGACCAAGACCTAGCAGAATAACCCATTTGTCTGTAAACTATAGTCTTGCTCCAGGAGTCGAGTTCTTGTTTTCTTCTCCAGGGCAGGACAGGATCTGTTAGGTGGACTTATAGTTCTGAACTGTGCCGTTCAATCTCGTAGGCATGGCGTCAGGTTCTAAACATGTTATCACCTTGCTGCTTAAGCTGGTTTAAAATGGGAATTTAGAGGCAGTGTTCTGAGTTTTCGGTAGGCAGGGATGGAGAGAGAGGGTTGTATGTGGTGAGGCCATAATACAGTGAGCACATTTCAATCAGTTGGTGAGCAGCCATTCCGCACTTTACATTTAATGTCTACTTTGCCTTGAAGTACTGTGTGAGGTTGTTTGAACATTTGCCACCCCAGAGCTGCTTCTGCCTCCTCCACCTACTCCACCAATACTTCCCCCACCTGCAGAGCCATATCCACTGCCCCCGCCGAACCCACCACTGCTGCCTCCCACACCATATCCTCCACCACTGACAGAGCCAAATCCACTACCACCGCTCAACCCACCACTGCTGCCTCCCACACTATATCCTCCACCGCCTCCCGCACCAAACCCGCTGCCACCACCATATCCACCGCCTCCTGCGGCAAATCCTCCACCTCCTCCTGCTCCTCCAGAGCTGTAACTTCCACCACTGCTGACCACAGCTGCAAGAAAAAGCACATCAGAATTACATTTGAGCATTTCTGGAATCCTACAACAAAATGTACAAAATGCAGCACTGCTCCAGAAACAGTTGGGATACTTACAGATGCTCACTGCATTCTGAATTTCTCCAGACATCCTGTAGGAGAAAAAAAAACAACATTGGTGAACAGGAGGTTGAGCACACAGACTTTCGATGAACATCTTTTTGCTTGTGTGTTTTTGTTATATAATGTCCCAAAGGCCACAGCATAGCATCTATACACACCATAGTAAGAACAGAGTAAAGTTATTATTGATCGGAGGAAGTGTCATTAAATGCTTTTGTTACAGGGACTGTCATACGCTTTTAGATATGGCGCAGTAGGCTAAACCAACATCATAGGGTGCACCTACATCAGACAAAGGCCAGTAGATATTTGCATGAGTTTCAATATGTACGGTGCAGAATTTAGGCCAGAAGCACAAGAGTTAAATCAGAGGTACATTTAATGGAAAGGAAATGTACTGTTTATTCAGAATCCTATCTGTGATTCCCTTAAACACTGTTTTTTCATACTTTGTTCCAATTTATTAACTGATATTTAATTTCATTGACCCAGATATTGTGTCCACTCTCCCAGTTCAGCCACTCACTGGAATTTCTTTTGTAGTTCTCAGAAGTTTGCTTGGATTACACCAATGGTAGGGATCCTCTGACCCTTTATTCGGGGAGTATTAGTGACTTAAGCACATGTATGTTCATGCATTCGTATTGGCGGTTCCTTGCTGTTAATCGTGTGCATGCTTGAAAAACTCTGGGCGCTGACAATTAATCGCATGCGAAAGGAACTAGGATAAGGCCTTTCTGGTGCATATCTGTGGTTTTCGAAAGTTACCCGACTTTAAACATGATTTTCGTAAGCAGACCACTAGCAAAACCTTTTCAAAATACAATTAAATTATATCACTTCCACATTGTGACAATTCACTCACCTGTGTTCTTCGCCCTGCAGCAGGGTACTATAGGTTGCAATTTCAATGTCCAGGGCTAGCTTAACGCTCATCAGCTCCTGGTAATCCTTCGCCTGGCGCGCCATCTCCTCCTTCGCCTTCTGGAGCGCTTTTTCCAGTTCTGCCAACTTTGCCCTGGCATCCTTCAGGGCAAGCTCTCCGCGGTCTTCAGCCTCAGCGATACTTTTCTGTAGACTGGCAATCTGTAAGAAAGAAGAACATATTAGTTAGCCTACTTTGGCTTTTTATGTTGTTAAGTTGCTACCACCTTTGCTACTTCTATCTGGATGGTGTCATTCCTGGATACCCAGGTTTCATTATAGGGTGTAGTCATTGTCTTCTCTTGAGAATCCTTCCTCTGTGGGGCATTCAGTGTATGATTAGCCAGGGTTGTGCACATCTGATATCCTCGTCTTCCCTCCACTGGAGGAACTTCTCTGAATAATAGCTCTAAAGCACTTACCCACGGTAAATAACATTACTGCTTTTCCCTCTTGATCCGCCGTAGTGGTAACTAGAAGGGCTCACCCTTGATGATTCATCCTTAATGCATCCTTCTTTACCCACCTCTCAGGGGTCTTTGCTTATCAATATTCAATACTAATTTTATATTCTTAATGGACTTATTTCTGGCTGTTTATTGAGCTCAATCGTTTGACTGCCTCGTCTTTTGATGCCATTCTACAGGTGTTAATAAAACAGTCAAGCTTGACCTGATACAACGATTGTGTTACCATAAAGATATTGGCTTTAGATCTCAGAAGTGTTGCGGCCACGTGACAAAGTTATGGGGCCTATTCTAATGTATTTTTAAACTTATATTCAAGTAAGCCCTCTTGCACATTTGTGGCCGGGGAACACCATTCTCTTCTTGAGAAGAGGTCCAATGGTTGCACAATAAAACCCCTCCTGTGCTTGAGCATGCAGCACAATCTGTGCAGGGTGGCATCATCTCCATCAAAGGTTGTGTGGGCCACTCAAAAATGGATCATTTTTTAATAGCTACGCAAGAAGTACCTGTTTTTTCACACTGTCAATCTCTGACTTCAGCCTCTGTATTGCCCGGTTTAGCTCAGAAATCTCTTGTTTGGTGCTCTTCAGATGGTCCCCGTGCTGGCCAGCAGTTGCCTGAAGCTGTTGAAACTGATGGAGACAGAAATGGAAAAAGAGGACTGATATAAAAGCATTTATTTGGCTAACAAAAATAACATTTTGCTTCTTAATGTTCTCTGGTGTGGTTTCTTCAGCTCACAACCTATTCTGAAGCCTTCTTGCGCTTATGGAATAACATGTAGCTCCAGAATACCCATGATCCTCTTCAAGCTCTGGCAGTATGGGCATCAGAAGCCTACATCTGGGTCAGCACTGTGACATTTGCTTCTCTCTTTGAGGCTGGAAGCCTCCTATCTGCTCTCAGACTGGCCCTGGAAACTCAAATGCAAAGGGAGAATCTGCTGAGTGTGACCGCTGTACTGTGTTGGAAGCTGGACACTTCTATCAAAAAGCATGTAATGAATGATCTAGGCGCATTTATCAACAAGTAGTAACAAAGCATTGAAAGACGCATGGCACTGTTGATGTCTAAGGCACGGCATTGAACTGGGATTAAAAAGTAAACAAGCATTGGCATAGCCAATAGGTCCCGCTTTTGGGACCTTATAAGTGTTTAGCCATGAAACAGTTGATGTTGTTGCACCAAGGATATTGTGCTGCATAACGGTGAGCTGTGAACCTGATAAGTGTTAGGACAGGGCGTGGGGCAGGGGGGTAAGTACAGTCAGCTTTGAACCTGATGATAAGTGTTAGAACAGAGCGGGGGGTAGGGGGATAAGCACGGCGAGCTTTGAAAGTGAGGATAAGTGTTAGGACAGAGAAGGGGACGGGGGTAAGCATGGCGAGCTTTGAACCTGATAAGTTTTAGGGCAGAGCGGGGGCAGGGGGGTAAGCACGGCGAGCTTTGAACCTGATGATAAGTGTTAGGACAGAGCGCGGGGCAGAGGGGGTGAGCACGGTGAGCTTTGAACCTGATGATAAGTGTTAGGACAGAGCGGGGGGCAGAGGGGGTAAGCAAGGCGAGCTTTGAACATGATGATAAGTGTTAGGACAGAGCGGGGGGCAGAGGGGGTAAGCACTACGTATTAAGGGTAAGGTGGCCGCTTCTTTGACATACCTAATGCTGCTGGTTGAGAAGCTTGCAATGGACCCAGCCTCCCTTCCCCCTCCCCTCTGAAAAAAGGGGGGGGAGGAGAAGAGAAGAGCTGCAGAGTGAAGTTGCTGGCAGACTCTGACCTTGAGGCCTAGAGGTGGGGGCTAGAGGAGCGAGCAGCCCAGAGTAGAAAGGGAGACAGGGACACTTGTTTTCAAGAAATGAAATGCACTGTTCATGCCCTACTGACAAACTTCCATGGCATGAATAGTGGTAAGGCTTGCAAACAGGAGCAGTTTCCCTCCTCCCGGTCCAAAGGGAGGGGTCGAGAGGGGAAAGAGCAGGCTGGAGAAGGTCTGTGGAATGCAGAGGGCGGAGAGAACAGCCAGGGCCTTTGACCCATGACGAGAGAGGAAAGCCATATGGCGCCTCTGCTCGTAAGCGCGTGCCCGCGCACATGCACTCAAGCTCTAGGCCACAGTGGTAGCATTTTCTGAAGCTCTTACTAAGAGTCTCGCCAGAGCACAGCGCATGCGCTGCCCTAGGCTCGACCTAAAAAGGGCATTGAAGAATGGGAACAAGTGGAATGGACACAGAATTTGAGTATAAATGAATGTCATATGACAAGGTGTGGCATCCGTTCAAGGGCATGGAGTAGAACTCCCGTTGCATGACAGAAGACAAGACATTGCAGTCGCAGCACTGGAGGTAAAAAGATGATGAGCGTTTGAAAACCTTATCTCGCCTTTGAAAGGTGAAAGATGATACAACAGTTTGTCTTTAAAATGTAAGGAAATTGAGAATTGGGAGACTTAGCGTGGCTATGGAGTGGAGGACCAATCGTTGGAAGACATGGTGGCATATATTGCCACAATTAAGGGCATTCTACTGGACAAGACAGTATAGCAAACCTTTGAGACCCCTGAGATTTATGATAGCAAAGAATGAATACACAGAAGTATATTGCCTTTAAAGAAATGCACCGAAAGGGATTTCAAGGCTCAGCATTAAATAATACATATTAATTTACATAAGCAGAGTTTTGAGAGTTTTGGCATTCGGGACCGCCAGACACATAACAACTACACACAGAAATGGAAGGTGCATTAGTTTCGCCTATGGTTGGGGCTTGGCCATTTGATATTGTTACCGTAAATGTATGAAATAATGGGCAATCAGGAGAACAATGTTGTACACACTAGAAGTACGTCACTGAATCCTGTGAAAAAACATGTTAAGTTCATAGACATAGTTACTATTTATGTTCTTTTCTAAAGAAACCCTCGGACAGCTGAACCCTGAAATATCTCATTCCACTATTTAAGACATATAAAACTTGGAAGATCGTCCACCACCGTATGTTATGTCACGCCATGTCATGTTATGTTGTCAATATTGTAAATTGTGGAATCCGTAGATTGTTCTTATGTGCCAGGCAGAAGGTGATATCTTTCCCTAGATTCATTGATGCACCCTATCCCTCTAGTGCCAGGTTGCGTGTCACATACCTTGTTGGCGTAGGCAGCTTCTGCTTCAGCTTGACTCCTCCTGGCGATTTCTTCATACTGAGCTTTCGCACCAGAGATGAGACTATCCAGATCCAGGGCTCGGTTATTGTCCATAGACAAGATGACCGACGTGTCTGACATCTGTCCTTGGAGCTCTGCAAGTTCCTGCAAGTCAAGCGGCACAGCACTGAGCAGATGTTATGCTACACCTTGATTCTCCCCCTTCTGCTGTCCTTGCTACTGCTCATCTTGCACTCTCTAGTTTTCTTCTATCCAAGGCTCAGACACTGCACCTCTTATGTCACTACGTCCTTTCTAGACTTTATAGAGGTTCGTTACACACACCCTTCATATTGTACAGCCATAAATGCCTCTTCCTTTTGGGGCTTTAGCAGTGATCAGGCACAATGATACACACACACATGGACTTGATGCACAACAGACTTTTAGGACTACAAAGTGTCAAAGGGGAGAGATGACAAGGGGCCACAGTATGTTTAAATGTAAGTACACAAGGATTCAACAAAGGGCCAGGCAATTGTGGTGAACATTTTATGAATATGTCTCTTTTCTGGGCCGCTGGTGGCTGGATGTCCATTTGCCCTCTTTGATTACAAATGATTGGTTCTATAGGAGCTGGATGTACCGCTACTATCTTTGATTGTTGAATCTAAGTCTTGTAGGTGCTCCATGTTCCCTTGCCCTCCTTCATTAGGGATTATCAGTGCTGCAAGAGCTAGACGTTCCTCTGTGTTTATTGACAATGTGTGTGTGATTCAGTCCTTAACAGGTGAATGTACCTGCGTCTTTGGTATTCAGGGATTCTCAGTGATGTAGGAACTGGACAGGCCACAGCCCTCTTTGATGTTGGGTACTCAGCCTTATAGCAGTCTAATGTTCTGCTCCATCTTAAATTAGAGGCTCAGACGTACAGAAGGATGCTTGTCTGCCTTCCTGAATAGGGAGTGGTCAGTTCTGTAGGAGTTGGATGCTGTTCTGCCCTCTTGGATTAGGTTCTCAGATCTAGAGTGCCTGACGTTACTTTGCTCGAATTGATTAGGTAGCACTAATCGTTGTAGGAGATAACTTCTCCTCTGCCCTCTTTCACTGGGGAAGGGGGGGGGGGGGTTAGCACCAATGGGGTCGCATATCCCTGTGCCCTAGGTTTATTGGGTCTTAGTTGTGTAGGAACGGGAATTTACTCTTCCCTCTCTGATTGAGGGTGCGCCTTATGACAGGATATGGAGGTTTCTTTGCCTTCTTGGATTAGGGAGGCTCAAATTTTAAAGCAGTTGGATATTTCACTGCCCCTATTGATTGGACCTGTATTCATATAGGACTTGCATGTTTCTCTGCCTCTTCGACTGGGGGATGTTCAGTTCCAGAGGAGCAGGCTGTGATCCAAAGAAATTATGGTAGAAAATGTAAAAATGATTTGTAATTTATCAGTGACAGAAGCCATTTTCTGACTATTCCCTCTGAAGTGAAGAGGGTGTTGATGGTGAACTTCAGGGTGAAGGGGACTGCGTACTCACCATTTCGTATAGATGCCTGAGGAATGCGATCTCATCAGTCAGAGAATCCACTTTAGCCTCCAGCTCCACTTTCTTCATGTAGGCAGCGTCAACATCCTGAGAAACGAATCACAAGAAGTTAACAGTGCACTAGATGGTGGATCGCTTAGATTGCAACTTGGTGACCTTCACAGACTGTTTACACTTCTTCAGCAACATCCCTTTATGCACTTCCAGGAGATCCGCTCAAACCTCTCTGCTCAGGTGACTTACTCTATGCTCATCATGCTCAGGTGCTGTCTCATGCAATGATACTGACCTCGTTGTCCCCATATTTCTCTATCACCAGTGACTCATTATTAATCCTCCCCTTCCCCTTCCTGTGAATTTGCATTTCTGTTTTTGGTTCCGGCGCCCCAGCTGTTGTGAAACCTCCATGGCTTTGAATGCTGCTTTTCCCTTCTACGGTACCTGTTCTCCTCTCCACTGTTCTTCATCCTGGACACTGCCCACATCCTGCCCTTAAAGGAGGATAGGGGCACACAGTGCTCGCTCACGCATACTGTACAAGGAGACCAAGCATCCCTGATCAATAGTGCAGCCCCTGTGCCTCTGGGACCCCTGCACATGACATCACAACACAAATTCAGGACATGTACACAGCGTGCCCTGTGTCTCTGGGACCCCTGCAGATGACATCACAACCTCAGAACATGTACACAGCAGCCCTGTGTATCTGGGACCCTTGCACATGACATCGCATCACAACCTCAAGACATGTACATAGCAGCCCCTGTGCCTCTCGGACCTCTGCACACAACATCACAACACACCCTCAGGACATGTACATAGCAGCCCTGTGCCTCTGGGACCCTTCCACATGACTTCATATCACAACCTCAGGACATGTACATAGCAGCCCCTGTGCCTCTGGGACCCCTGCACATGACATCACAACACAACCTCAGGACATGTACATAGCAGCCCCTGTGTCGCTGGGACCCCTGCACATGACATCACAACACAACCTCAGAACATGTACACAGCAGCCCTGTGTCTCTGGGACCCCTGCAGATGACATCACAACCTCAGGACATGTACATAGCAGCCCCTGTGTCTCTGGGACCCCTGCACATGACATCACAACACAACCTCAGGACATGTACATAGCAGCTCCTGTTGCTATTGTTTCTCAGACCACAGACCTTCTTCAGCACCACAAACTCGTTCTCTGCTGCCGTGCGCTTGTTGATCTCGTCTTCGTATCTGTGGGAGTAAGACACGGATTAAGGATGGATAGGTCATGGCAGAATCGCTGCAGACTGTGCTTAGTTGTAGGTCTCAGCCAAAACGCAAGACTCCTTGTGTTGCATTTACTGCAACACGTCTTTTACTGGACCCCGATCATGTGCACAATCCCAAACCTGACACCTTTTTATTTACTGTAGAAATCTGATTACAAAGCAACTACCCCCTGTCTGCAATTAGATGCAACATCCTACTTGTTTGTAGAATATTAAATATGCCTTTAAAGTTCAATACACATATGCACACCTGATTCTTAATGAGACCGGGGTCGCACTGTGCACGCCGTTCCCTGCTTGTTCTCTTTCCAGGGCACACCTCTGCTGCAAGCGCTGCACTTGGCGCTTGACACTGATTTCAGCTAGCGTCATATCCGGATTTCCCAGGAGAGTGCCCTATACCGCTCGCCCCCTAGGTCTCACGCTCGCCCTATCCCGCATGCGCGCAGCACCCCTCCTCCTGCAGAATGCCCATCACATACTTCTTCTTGTAGTCCTCCACATGGTCCTGCATGCCCCGCAGCTCGTTATCCAGACGGGATCTGTCACTGACCAGCTTATCCAACTGCCTCCTCAGGCTATTAATGAACATCTCGAAGAGGGGCTCAATGGTGTTCCTTTTGACCCCAGTTTGGCCATGTTCCTGCAAAAATTTCCACTTGGTCTCGAGCACCTGGTTCTGCTGCTCCAGGAATCGGACCTAAAAGTCATAGGACAAACACTAGCTAAGTCTCTGGGCAGTAGATGCTTCACTTGCCCATCATGGGCTCTCATTTCATCCCTTTCACTACCTGTTTTTATTCATATCGGGAACACTGTGGCATGTGGTGAGTTTCTCCCATACAAACCACAAACAACATTTGCTTGTTAAATTTTGACTTTTTTAATCTAGCTACATATGTCAGTCATGAAGACTTTCCAGCTTTTCGAATGACATCATAGAAACAGAAGCCAACACAGACAGGGCAGGACCTGTGAGCCTGTGAGTGGCAACAGGTCAGGAAATATTGTGACTTATCACAGTTTATTAAAACCCTCATTGCATACAGACATAGACATGATGCTGTTTATCAAGACCTTACATCCCAGAATCGAGGCACAAGAACATGTTCACTAAGCAACAACCATATACATCTTCTGAAAATGAAGTATTTATAAATCTAGGGAGAGCCTTTGATGTCAACAGTCCTTATACTAATAATAAATAAATAAACAACAATCTTTATTCGGCAGTAAACACAGCCTTAAAAGATACAATAGTCCTTATACAGTTATAATGTTTTGTATTACTGATAGTAATGTTAGTCCTGTTGACTGCAAATGAATTTGCATTTTTAATGCTGTATGTAAAAATGTTACATGTTAGTGAATCACAAGTTAAAACATGTCTCTATAAAAATGAAGGAAAATAGGTTCTTTACTTACCTTGTCGATGAATGAAGCAAATTTGTTATTGAGCGTCTTGATTTGCTCCCTTTCCTCGCTTCGCACCTTGGAGATGTTGGGGTCAATGTCCACATTGATTGGTGTTAGAAGGCTTTGGTTAACTGTCACTTGTTGGATTCCACCAGGAGGGCAAACTGGGAAAGCAGGAGCAGCACCTCCAAAGCCTCCTCCGCTGCCGAAACCACCTCCACCTCCAACACCATAACCTCCACCGCTGCCAAACCCACCTCCACCTCCACCTCCAGCACCAAAACCGCCACCACCACCTCCACCTCCACTGCCATAGCTCCCAGCTCCTCCAGCGAAACCACCCCCACCCCGAACACTGCTTGTGCTGATGGAAATTCTTTTAGTGCCCCCTAGGTTATAGAGGCTTCGGCTGCCAAAACCACTTGCACCACCACCTCCACCGCCACCACCAGCACTAGTACGCCCATAACCACCACTGCCTCCGCTTTGGGATACTGAAGAAGAGCTAAAGCTGACTCTTCCTCCTCCGCCTCCTCCTCCTCCAACTGAGGCAGCACTGTAACCCTTGCCTCTTCCTCCAGACTGAGAGAATGAATTTTGAGAGTAACTCATGGTGACTTCCTGAAAGAGTAGCAGAAGCAAGGAATGATCAGAAAAGTCACAGTGCACAAGAGAGCCGAACGGAAAGGAGACAGTGCCGTGCCCCTTTGATTTTAAGAGAAGGTGTCTCCTTTTATATGTTTTGGCAGGTAGGCTGGGCCACAGGCAGCAAAACAAGCCAATTTACTCATCAATAGGGGCTTGGCACATTGGCGTGCCTGGCAGCCACCATTCCCTCACAACCTGTTTAGTGGAGTGCTAAATGAAACACGCCTGTCGCACAGTTCGAGATTTAATAAAAGGGATTTGCTTGCAGGCTTCGGCGTTGTGAAATACTTGCATCTACTATTCCTGCAGCGAGCGGGGTTCAGTTAAGGTATGCAAGAAAATGCACATCTCTGGGCCAGTGTTTATCTTATAGTTTTTATCAGCTGCGTCTGATGCAAGATACATGTCCTACACCCGTAGATGCAGTTCTATCGTGTTTTTCTCTCCCAACAACATAAGTAGTTAAATCTCTCTGCTTCAGAAAACCACACTCCACCTCTGTTTCGCCAGCGGTTCCTAAGTAGCTGCCAGAGATGCCCTTTATTGATGTTTCAGAGAAATCTCCAGGAACAAGCATCAATTTTCAACTCGAAAGAAAGATTGGCAAAGAACCGTGAGTTTCTCATAGTCTGGTGTAGGAACTGTTCTCGTTCAGGCTAACTTCTTAAGCTGGGGATTGTATTGGTAATGGACTGTAGTGTTCGTAATTTGATGACTATGGGCTGTCACTGTACCCGATCAGGCTGTTTGATCACCGATATCACTATTACTGTTGTGTACCTGTGGAGCAAACTACCTTGGGACCTGGGTGACTTGTAGCAGTGGACTGTGAGTCTTAGTGCGTTCTGAAGTTCCCTGCATCTCTAGACAGTGCGCCTTGGAATCTTAACATTCTGCTCTTTTCGGCATGTGTACAATGCCGTGCGTGGTTAACAACCAGTTATTTGGTGCTCTGGATGCGACTATATTACGCATGCAAGGATCATAGGTTTAGACTTTGAAGCCCGACTCTCTTAATCCCTGATATGCAACATGCATTTCAAGCATCTGCGCTGTGTTTGACTTACGAGGTAGAGGCGAATTTAGGTACAGTCTGGGAGTATGCCTGAGTGGAACAGGTTCATTCCTGTCATGGACTCATTGGCTTCAACCAGAACCTTATTCTTTCTTACCACCACTGGGTGCACAAACATTGCTATGTAAATAAGAGTGTAAGCCTGGGTGATTCCTGACTATTAGGATTGCCGTCTACTCTCATTAGCTGACCTTGTTATAGGTCAGCCCATGAGAGGATACAGCAGTCCCTTACTGGTCAAAGGGTGGGATGGAGTCAGTGAGACTGCTAACCCCACCCTATTCTGTGACAAGCGTCACTGAGGGACACTCAGCCCTGGGCTCATCAGGGCCTAAAACTGAAGCACTCAGGTCGATGCAGCGCGCGCAACGAAATTCATTTTATTTATTTAATTGTTTACTTTCCTTCTTTTAGCCATATTCGGGTGTTTACTACCCCCCACCCTGCCTCTCCCCCGCCCCGCCTCACCGCACCACGGAACTCCCTCCACAGGCCGCTACTGCTTGTTTGTAATTTATTTTCAGCCTGGTTAGTACAGACATGCACAATTTGCTAATAAATCTTCAACTATCTGGGGCTTGATGCACAAAGGAGGCTGGTCCTATTACTATACAGTCCTAGTGTGGAGTGTTTTACTGCTATCCTAGTACTATATGCAGGGACTGATGCACAAATCCTTCACTAAGCCAAGGAGGTGTGCTCAGCAAGGCACCTCCAGGTAACCACTTCAATGGTTCAAAGGTGACTTTTGCCAGAGAAGGTCTTCAAGGGACAGCTGATATTTGTGCTTGCTTAGAGTAACATAATGCACTAGCACTGCACCCCTGCTGCGTCAGAAAGCTAATGTGAAAGGGGCATTGTGAAAGGGGCAATGGGGTTACCTGTTCTTTTGATGGGGTTTACCATGGATTTTGATTCACCAAGATGGTGGAAGTAGCGGAAATGAAAGCAAACCCTTGTACTATCTCTAGCTTCACAGGGTTGATCCATTTTTCTACTCAAATAACTATTGAGGCTAGCAGTAATACGAGCAGTGCCATAGGGACTATTGTGTAGTTTTGCTAATGATACAGGTTGGGTGGTTACTAATGGTAAGATCATCTTGAACTGTGGTCTACAGACCACTGGGGCATCAGCAGCACCTATTCAGGGGGTATGGAGACCCAGATGAACTCTAATATTTTCTGTCACTAGACAAATGCAATTTGAGCTAAATAATTTATGTGTTTCTTCAATAATAGTTTCTTTAATAGCAGTACTTACTTTAAGTTTACAGTATTGCCTACTTAATGAATCTACACAGAACTAAAGTGCAGGTGTGATACCAGGTGGAGCAGCATTGGGGACCAGAACCACTGGACCGGACCAAGGGCTGTTAGAGAGCTCATTAACCCCTACTTACAGCATCCTAAAGACGTCCTCTTTGATGTTGGCCCTCACACTGCCAGACAACCTGTATGTTTTGTGCTTAACACGAAGACTATCCCCAAGGTAAATGTCATGAGTGCACCAATGGGTGACTCCTGGGGTGAGTGAGAATTCGGATGCAACTGTCCCAGCAACCGGTGACAGTCTCTCTGCTGCTGTCGCATCAGAGTAGGGGGGACACAAACACCCTCTGCTGACCCAGCATGCTTTTTAGAAGACAGGAGGTTGTGGAGAGGTTCAATCTCCTCTTCCACCCCATCATCAGTGACCAAGAGCATTGTCAACTCAGACCTCTCAATGTGGGGGTGCAAACGGTTCACGTGCAGGACCCTCAAAGGGTTCCTATGAGTCTGAAAGTCCACTAGGAAGGTGACATTGCTCCTGCGCTCCTTCACCTTAAATTGGCCAGACTATTGGTCTTGCAGAGGACAGGGCTCTACAGGCACCATCACCAACATATTTTGAACAGGGTGAAACTCAACTAGAGTGGTATTCTGGTCATATCAGCATTTCATGTCCTCATGGCAAGCTTCCAGATTGTCCTGGATGAGTTTCCAGAAGCAGGCTGTCTGGTTGTGGAAGGCCAGCATGTAATTGAATACATCCTGGTTGACTTCCTAGGAGCTTGCTCCCAGCCTTTCTTAACCAAACTGAGAAGTACTCTTACAGGGTGCCCATACTGAAGTTCAAAAGGGCTGAAGCCAACCCCTTTCAGTGGCCTCCCTGTAAGAAAGTAGATGGCATGTCAAGAAGATGTCCCACTTATACCTCATGTGTTCAGAGAGACCCATTTCATCCCTTTTAGGGAACAGTTGAACCTTTTAACCAACCTATTGGTATGGGGGTGGTAAAGGGTAGAGAACTTGTAGGTTACTCCACACGCCATCCACGCAGCCTTCAGGTACAAAGGCATGGAGTTGATACCGCGGTCAGATACCACCTCCTTGCGGAACCCACACAGGTAAAGATCCCCATTAGTGGCCTAGCCACAGCGGGTGCAGTCACCCTCTTCAGAGGAATAGCTTCCAGATAGCGGGTGGAATGGGCCACCAAGACCAGGATGAACCTGTTGTCCTTAGATTTCTTGGGATCCAGAGGCCCCACAATGTCAATGCCCACCCACTGGCAAAGGGTGCTCACCACAGGAAAAGTTTGCAAGGGAGCTTACATCTCCCCATTTTCTTGCCACTTGCCTGGCAGGTGCGACAGGACCTGCAAAACACATCCTAAGCCTGACTCGTTATCGGCCAATAAAAGGGGGTGACAAGCCTGTAAAAGGTCTTGTATTTTCCCAAATAACCTGCCAGGGGCACATCATGAGCCAGACCCAGTATAAAGGCTCTGAAGTGCTGGTGTGTCACCAGCACACAGGCTGCCCCAGGCTCAGCAACCTTAGGCTTGTTATAGAGGAAATCATTCTTCCAATAGATCAGGTGAGTTCCAGAGGCATCACCAGCTGCCTGGTCCTGCTTCCGAAGACCCACAAGAGTAGGGCACTTTTTCTGCTCCATGGAGAACTCCTCCCTGGAGGGAGCTCCAATCTGCTGCCCTGGGACAGCTCAGGCAGGTTCCCCAGTTTGGCCGCATCTTTCCCTGTAGGTAATGAGGTCTCCCCCTCTGGTTCACCCGCCTCCCGGACACTGGGATTTCAGGAGCGGGTTTCCAGAGCTCTGCCCTTCTTCCTCTTGGTAGGGACCTGGACCACTCTTTCAGACTCCAAGTCCTTCTGGCCACCCTCACGTGCTGCCTTGGACAAAGTGGTCAGGCACACCCACTCAGGCCATTCCAACATCTTCGAGTGTGACCTGAGCTCCACCTCCTTCCAGGCAGTATGATCCAGGTCATTGCCCAACAGACAATCCATAGGCATGGATGGACTCACAGCCACCCTCAAGGTACCTGAGACCCTCCACCACTCAAAAGGAACCTCAGTCACCAAACATTGGTGATCACTTTTGTCTACAGCAACTACTTGGAGGACTACCTTAGGGTCTACCTGCCCTGAAGATATCAGATTACACTGGTTGGCTGTCATGCTGGCTCCTGTGTCTCTCAGAGTGTCCACACTCTTCCCATGATGGTCACCTACTGCCTCTACTTCCTAGTGTTGTCAGGTATAAGGGTTCCTTTGACTGTCTCGCTGTCCCAAGGCAAACTAGCAGGTTCGCCCCCACCATTAACTGGGACCAACTCCTCCCCAAGTGCTACACTAGCCATCTCCAGTGACTGCCCACTGGTGGGGGGCTGTGCCCGCTTGGGACACTTAGGATTACACACAAAACATTTCAGGTGTCCCTTCCCTGCAGGCTTTCTTTTAGGGAACTAGCTATTCTTCTCAAACAGGGTCAGGGAATGCTTACCCTGGGAACTTGTTTGGGGCCTTTAGAAAACTCTTTTCTTTTCTTTTTGTTCCCCGCCCTCCTCCTTCTGTTGGGGACCCTGCCCACCATTGGCTTAGTCTTCCACATAAAACTTATTGTAGACTTTGGTGCTCAGCCAATGATCCACCTCCTTAGCAAGCTTCCTAGGGTCAGCAAGCCTACTGTCAGTCAAGTACTGGCAAAGCTTTGGAAAACAAAGAATAAACATGTGCGCTTCTGCAATCAAATTATATAGACCCTGATAATTTGTTACCTCAATGCCCTTCACCAAACCATCCAGTGCTCTGCAGAAAAAAATCAACACAATCTACCCATGTCTGAGGACCAGGTTTCACACTTTCCCTAAACTTTTGCTGTATCATTCTGGGGTCAGACCATATCTCCTGATCAGGGTCTCTCTCATGGTGGGGTACCTTGTATTGTTCTCATCTCCTATGGACAATAAGGTGTCCCTCCCCTGTGAAATGCTTCTGCAAACCTACTCCCCAATCCCTCTCAGGAATACTGTTTATCTGCAAAGCTATCTCGTAGGCCTGTAATCACCAATCTATGTAATCTCCCACTCAATAATCATGCATTAGGCTCTTGCATATGGGTATCTTTCCCTCTGGGTATACTGAAGATATGCTGCCACTATCTGCGCTGGACTCAGCCCTCTGGCTTTCAAATCCAACTCTTTCAAGCTCAACTCTTGAGCCAAAAGCATCTTCTCCTCCATGGCCAATTTATCCTTCTCCATTGCAAATTTTAGCTTTTCCACATCAACATTGAGCTTTGCCAGCTCCAATTAAAGCTTCCTTCCTTCCCACCTTTTTTTTTAACTCTGTTGAAGACAGATCTTTAAAGAAACACTGCTGCCAGCTCTGCAGGGAGCCATTTCAGGTGCTGACTTTAATTCTCCTCCTCCACAACAATATTCCCATCCTCTAGGTGCACAGCTGCATCCCTGCCTGCGAACCAGGCCCTCAGTGCCTTTTGTAGCTCCTCATTTTTAGTGAGGCCTATAAAAGAACATTTAAGCTCCCAGTAGAAACTTTAAAGATGGGACAGCATGTAGGTTTCCAAATTCTCCTGCTCAAACTCTATTAGTGCAGGTGCAAATGGTGGCTCTCCAGATTGAGACATGGTTGTTGCAAAACCTCAAAGGGTTGCCAAAGAGAAAAAGGAAAATAGTATGTTGGTACGTAATGGTCTTAGATATAGAAGTTTGGTACACCGATCACTGTATGTAATGCACAAATACAAGTCCTATCATTACCATTGATCACCAATGTTAGAAATGGGATCTCTGGTTGGCAGAGGTATGCACCCTGTCCAAATAGGGACCCAAACTCTACTCAGGGTAAGTGTAGTACACTCTAAAAGTTTACCTTTGCTCACCCTCCGGTAGCTTGGCACAGACCACTTATGCTAATCTAATGAGTCAATTTGTAAAGTATTTGTGCACATTCACACACTCACAGTAACACAGTGAAGACACCACAAAAGTAGTCCACACCACTTTAGAAACATAGGCAATATTTATCTGGATAAAACAAGATCAAAATGACAAAAATTCAACATACAGAATTCAAGATTTGAATTTTGCAAGACTAAAACAAAATGCAGTGCTTAGAAGCCAATAGCTCCAACTGGGTCTATCTGGTTGCATTTGATCGGGGCAAATCAAAAGGTTCAGTCCGACCTTAATGGCGTTTGAGCTGGATAAAGGAGTCAAGCAGACCCGCTGACAGTACCTTGAATGCGCCAATGCTCAGAGGGGATGTGTCAGGGAGGCAGGTGGTGCATGAGTTCCTGGATGTGGAGAGTTGGTGCTCAGGGATGATGCGGTGCACCACGGAGTAATGTGTTGGTTGCGCGTCCGAGGCTTTGGTTTCCGAAGGCAATGTAAGGTTGCTGATCTGTCAATGTGAAGAGCTCAGTGCGTCGATTCCACGGCGTTGGAGTCGAACCACTGGGCTGTACTCGATGCATCGGTCAAAAGTCACCATGGCCGGGAATGCGTTGGAGTGGGAATGGTGAACTCTTGATATTGGTGATGCAGTGTCTGAGGCTCACCCAGAAGTGGTTCTTCAGAGGCGCTACAGTGAAGTTTGGACTGCATTTAAAGTCAAGGTAATTGCGTCACGCATTCGGTGAACTGTACCCACGGCTTTGACACAGGCAATGGCAATTAGTTGATTTCGTAGGGATGCTCCAGTTCCTAAGTGACGTTTGAGAGCCTATGCATCGGTTTCATGGTTGCAGCATCAAATTTACTTCAAAGGGCCTTGGACTCGATTTGGAACCTCTTCGCAGAGCAGGACTCACAGCAGAAGAGCCGAGGTGCTAGTAGCAAGATTTAGGTGAAGTCTTTGATATCCCTGAGACTTCAGGAAGAGGAGGCAAGCTCAGTCAAGCCATTAGAGAACCTTAGAAAGCAGGATGTAGAGAGTAAAGGCTAGTCCTCTCATTCCCAGGCAAGAAGCAGCAGCCCAATACAGTAAAGCAAGCAGCGTAGTGGCAACCCTTCTTGGCAGCACAACAACCAATTGCGGTTGGTGACCCACAAAAATGGTGGGTCGACATAAAAATAATTAAACATACAAATAAACATTTACATTTCAAAATGAAAAAAAACCCTTTCACTTACCTTCTTAGCCTGCAGCACATCCTCTGTGTTCTTCTGCCGGCTCCAGACTCCTCCAGCGCAAGGTCTAGCAGCTCCTTATCAAATCCAGACACTGCTCTCATGCTGCTCGAGAGAAGTGTCTGGATTGGCTGGAGCGGGCTGCTTCAGTGCTCTGAAGAGCTCTGAAGGCCTGTGACTCTTCTATATCTATGTCTATGACAGCGGGGTTGGAGAGGTTGAATTGCACATGTCTGTTTAGCCGTAATACTGTAGTCGGCAAAACTGACATGCGCAATTCACAGTGAAAGGGCCACTTGTCATTGCTCTCAATCAGTAGCAATGACCACAGGCTCCGCCCTGCCCTCTACATTCAGCAGAAAGCCGGAAAAATAAAATCCTTTTATTACCATTTTATTTTAATCCAGTTTTCTGCAGCTGTGTCGGAAGGGAGCAGTGCTCCTCCGATCCCAGGGTGGAGCCGCCCTGACCATAGCTCTTCTTCCTGGCAGAATGTCCTCACTCCAGAAGTGTTCTGAGTATATGGTGTCATAGATCCACAATTTATACCCATTTTAACCTTTGAAGTAGGGAGACTTCAAAGAAACGCCTTTGTAGTGCACAAGATCCTGCACTTCCTGGCCCTGGCTCCAGACAAACTACAGAAGGGTATGCAGCTCTTTGTGTGAGAACAGGCAGAGCCGTGTTCAGGTTAAGTGTCAACTCCTCCCACCACTCTAGCTAAGGAAGACCCATCAGCCTGGTGATGGGCCATCAGAATATGCAGGGCACACCTTAGCTCCCTTTGTGTGTGACTGTCTAGAGTGAATTCACAAAGTCCAGCTGTCACACTGACTCAGACGTGTATTCTAGGGACAGTCAGATGCACAGAATGGTTAAAGTAAGAAAACATCTACTTTCTAAATGTGCCATTTTCAGATCTGCAATTTAAAACCAACTTCACTGAAATATGTGTTTTTAAATTGTGAGTGCAGAGGCACCGAACTCTAATTTTCTATCTGCTTCCAATATGGAAGTTACATTTGTAAAGTGTTACAAGGCAGCTCCAATATAAGAGAGATAGGCCTTGCTGTAGTGAAAAATGAATCGAGCAGTTTTTCAGTACCAGTGAATTGCAAAACTCAAAAGCACATGCCCCACCTCTTAAATACACTGCACCCTGGCAGGGGGGGTTACCTTGGGCCTATCCTAGCGGTGCCTTACATGTAATAAAAGGGAAAGTTTGGACTGGCAAGTAGGTGAACCTGCCAAAATGACATGGCAGTTTCAAACTGCTCACACAAGCACTGCAGTGGCAGGCCTGAAACAGGGTTGAAGGGCTACTTATGTGAGTGGCACAATCAATGTTGCAGGCCCACTAGTAGCATTTGATTTACATGCCCTGAACACACATAGTGCACTGTCAAATATGCCAATCATGGAGAAACCAAATGCCATTAGATTTTAGACACAGAGAACATGCAGTTTAGCAATGGTCATCAATGGTAAAGTGCCCAGAGTCCTAAAACTAGCAACAACGAAGTTCAGCACACAGTTAAAAACAGGCAGTCAGAAGTAAAAAGACAGGGGAAGCCATGCCAATAAAATGCCAGATCTAACAATGAGTATTTTAAAAACGTTTTTAGTTAGAAGCTGAGAGCATGTGTGTATACACGCAGGAACTGTTCACCTTCAAACACACTCCAGCCTAAACTAGCAATTGGCTTCTGGCTAAAATCGCTTTTGAATTGTGTATGATCTTTCACAAAATCCTACGTGTCTGCACACTTAAGTAACCAGTGTAATAATCGCTCTTTGCATCTATCCCCGCGTAGAGTGACTGAAGAGCCCTTCCAGGCTGCACTTCTGCTTTACAAGGACAGGCAGTTATGGACTCTATGCACCTACACATCTTTTATTAGAAAGGTGGCATGCCTGCAGTTTTAAGTAGATCTAAAATACTTCCACTGGCAGAGTACCACTAGCCAGTATGCAGCATGTACTCTGGCATAATGAGGCATTGACCTTCTAGGATTCATACAATCTTGGCCTTTATTACCTTTTGACACAAAGAACCTGCATGGTCTCACGTTTTGTCCATGTAAAGGTGAATTGCTCTTCTGTGTCCTAAGGAATTGTGAATCCAGTTATTACTTGTGTCATCACTTCTGCCGAGAGCTCTCATTTCATTTGATTATCTTGGATTTGAGATTACGACCTGGGTCTTATACAGGTATACAGTCACTCCCATAGTTCAACATGGAGATGTAGAGGGAAATGGAGTTTTAAGTTAATATAGTGTATACTTGTACAATGTTTGTGTAGTGTTGACGTGCAAATTATAGAGGTGGCTTGTGGGTCTCTGTCTTCCAGTTGTGATTCAATTAATGAAGTCAAAAGGTTAAGAACTACTGTTTAGACTTTTGGAAAGCATTTTTCTCATAACCTTTGTGTGTTTGTTGTAACATCTTAAGGGGGAACATCCATTATAACGCATGCGTTATGTCGCATGCATTTACGTCGCAAGCGTTACAACGCAAGCGACGTCACGACGCGGACCACTACCCCGCGTACCATTACATCGCATGCGCATTTAAAACGCATATGCTTTTAAATCGTATGTGGTGTAATGGACGCGAGGCGGGGGGCACGGACGAGCACCGAGACAGAGGCGGAGGAGCACCGGGACAACGCGAGGAGAGAGAGGTAAGGGGGAGTATGCTTAGAGTGTAGTGTTTAGGGTTTAGGGCAGTGTCTGGAGATTGTGCTTACAGTGCAGTGTTTAGTGTTTAGAGCAGTGTCTAGTGGTCATACTGTAGGGCAGTGTGTTAGGCGTAGTGTATTAGAGTTTAGGGCTTAGGGCTAGGGTTAAGGGAAGTGTAGGCTACTTTTTTAGGCTTTAGGGTAGTGTGTGTTATGTAGGGCAGTGTTTTAGGCGGACTGTTTTAGGGTTTAGGGAAGTGTAGTGTACGTTTTAAGGCTTTAGGGTAGTGTGTTTTATGTAGGGGGTATTCGGGAAACAAATCACGATTTTAAAGCATGCGGGGTGTTTGTGTGCGTTGTGAATGTATTTTGCATGCACTTCGATACGCAAGCGAAGTAATGGTTTGCCTGGTGAAAGCGTGCGTTGTGAATGGCCATGCGATGTAAAGACGCCGATGCAAAGGTATGCGATCTTAACGCTTGCGATGTAGCATCATACATCCCATCTTAAGTAACGAAGGGTATGCTCAGATGTGGTTCCCTTCCCTGCTGTACCAGGGGATATAAAATAAGGCCCACAAGCCTGAAATCTGTCTGGGGTTGCTTGTTTTCCATTTTTGAGGGGGCCTCTCCTGGCCATTCAGGATGGACAATTCCCATGAGAAGTAGGGTCAGAATTGTTTTGCAAAAGCAAGGCCTCTATCTAGAGTGACAGAGTGGGCAAAACACTATTTTCTTGACTCACAAAATGCACTTTGTAGTAAGTTTTGTTGTACTACAAAACATACTGCAAAATGAGTCTTCGCACAAGTAATTATTTAGCAGTAAATGTGGGAAGGACACAGGAGTAGGTGGGAAAGACATACGTAGTACTACTAAAGGGCATAGGATAAGGGAGTAGTAATGGGGATTTAGTGAAGGTCAGGAGGAAGTTTAGGGAGAGACATCACCCACCCACACATGAGTACTTCAACTGCATTACTCTGGGGGTGAGCACACGTAACTTACACTTTTGTAGTAAGTGTACTCTCAATGTTTGTGAATCTCAATAGTGGTAAACTTACTACAAAGTGTAAACTTACTCAAAAGTGTAACTTACCTTTGTGAACCAGGCCCATTGTGTGGGAATGCTACCCAGAGTGAATATGAGTGGTTTGGACTGTTTGCATTACTATTACAAACGTTCTTATTCTGGAACATACACCTACACTAAAGTTTGTGTGTGTTTTAATTGCCCTCTGTTTGTGTCTCCTGAAAGGATCTAAAATATAACTTATCATGGCATGCTTCATCATCAGTGCCCTTTCCAATCCAGAGTAAGTAACCACCACTCCAGCAAACTCAAGTGTTTCAGAAGTTCTTATATTATTTTAGTCAGCACTAAAGCAGGGATCCAGGTGGAAAATAAACATACATCAGGGTATACCCTAGGAGTTCCCTTTATTACCAGGTACCCTGGATATGGTTAAAAATGATTTAAATGGATATCTGATGAAATGCAATGATTCATCTATCCACTTAGTATTCCCAATATGTTTTGACCTGGCTCAAAACGCCTACGGGTCAACGGTCTTCTTCAGAGCCTCAAAAGTCACTGCCAACCTACTGCATACATTGCATGCATATTAATGAAGTGTAAGGCTTTCACACCTGTCTTATTCAATCAAGTTGGACACTTTCCAAGAAGTTAATGCTTCTGGCTCGTATGAAATATTTACCGGCATTTAGGACATCAATATGCTTGATACTTGTGTAGAGGCTCTCTACATCCAAACACACCATCCAACATGTTTTCCCCAATGGAGAGTCTGTATTTTTGTATAAACCCTTTGGTATACCTCACATAGGAATTTAAGCTAGTTACAAAAGGAAACAGAAGGGGGTCAATATAATTTGAGGTGTTTTCAAGGGGCTATTTTTTGATGAGATTATTGGATGTCTCAATAGATTGTTAAACTTTTGTGGAAGCAAATACAGGGTAGGAGTTGTGCTTGTATAATTTTTCAAGAATTGTGATTCGTCTCAGCTGAGCATTTGGTTATTATACCAACCTTGCAATAGGTCTATATACATGGATTGCAGGTTCCTTAAATACATTTTGTCAACCCTGGCATAACAAGCAGTGTTGCCTAGTTGTAATCATGCTTCTCTTACGTAATATTCTCTGTCCATGGGGACTACATTCCCTCCCTTATCGGAAGGTTTTATCACCAGGTTTTGGTCTTTCTGTAAAGCAGTTACCGCTTCCTATTCGTCTTTCATCAAATTGTGCCTGTTAGGGACCTCATCACAAAGTTTAAGTAGATCATTAGCTACCACTTCACAAGATGCATCTATGCTATCCCTTGGCGTTTGTGGGACATATTTGGATGGCAATCTAAAGGTTTTCTCACTAGTAGCCCCTGTATCAATGCCATAGAAGGAGGGCACATTGGTAACAAACAAGGGATCAAAAAGGTCATAAAGTTCTCTAAGTGTAGTTCCCTCCATGGACTCACCTAAAGTATGCAAAACGTGAAGTGTTTCATTGTCAATTGAAAAACAACATCAAAGAAGAGGAGTTACCAAACACCTTGTTATTTTAAAAGGTCCAGTCACTATCACAATCGGACCGTCAAAAGTATTGCAAAGCTTATAATGAGTTTCAGTGGATGAACGTTCTCCCACTTAGGTCAACATAGTTGGTAATTAATCACAAGCGATGGTAAAAATGTCATACCGTATCCACTGTAAAGCATGCTGATAACTCTGAGACAATCTCAAATAAAAACATCTAATGTTTTAAATCCAACAAAATTCTAATCCCTATGGCAAGGTAACTACATAACGTAGGAACATTCAGTGCATGTGACCGCCACTTAATGGACTAGAACACAAATGCATCCCTTCTCAAAAGAAGGCTTTTTCTTATTGAATTGCAGGATTTCTCAGGTCGACCAGAGATGGCAGTGCAACTATTCCAACATATTACGAGGCTGGGGTGCCTGAGGCATCTGTAATATCATTGGAGCTCTTCAGTGTAATTGCTCTCCTCTATTCTGATCACACCCACCTGTATTTCAAAATATCTGGTGAACACAAACGTCATTTAGCGAAGCGTAAAATACGTTTATATAATAAATGAAACTATGAAACTAAAACGCAGGTGTGCTAAAACTAAAAAAAAGTGTGTCGATTTTGATCAGCTCAGCTGCAGAAGTACTCCTAACTCTTATACTCATACCTGCACTCGTACATATTCCCCTGTCTAATCACTATTGAAACCACGACTAAGATACTGTGTGCCAAACCAACCCAGGACAGTGGTAACCAAAACACAGTGCATAGGTTCTATTAGAGGCAAACTCTTGTAGTTTTCACACTTCAGCAAGCGGCTTTTGATAGCCAGCTGCAGCAAACTGTCAGCATTGCCTGCTACTGTTCAGTTTGTCTGGTTGTAGGTATAGTGGCTTTGGAGGAAAATGAAGCAAATCTACATGCAGTTCCTACTTACAAATAAGTTGTACAATCATTATTGGCAAGGATCATATCCCTCATCATAAATCAACTATAACTTGTCCTCAGGGGAGACTGTGAGGAGAGAGATGTTTGAAAGCTGGTTATAATAGAAATTGCAAGGGGATCAGTGATTTACATTTAAATCTGTCAACACCAGCCCACTGCCACCTTATTTTATCTCTTGTCTCACTTGACAAGGATGGAGGTTCTTATCACTCCCACCTAGGTTGTATGCCCCTTGCTGAAATCAGGAAATCATCAATTTTGGAAAAGGGTGTCCCCTTCGTAGTGTACCTTTGTGTCCCCTGCCTTAAACGCTCAAACAGTGAGTATCCTGTATTATGTCTCTTAGGTTTTGGCCCCAGCCTCATGCTACCCTAACATGTGTAATGGCCTAGACCTGATTGTGATAAAAAGTCTGGTCCTGAAACTGGTGGCGGGCACCAAGCATGCCATCCATCATTGCAGAGGAACACAGTCCCTGTCACAGGTTTATGTGCGTAGAGCACCAGTGGTGGCAACATACCATGATTAGTAGCAATTGAAGAGTCAACAGACCTTTTTGTCTTTGTCTTGAGAATGGAGGCCTGCTGTTCCATTTGTTCAAAGTGCTTGGCTGCTGGTAAACCCAGACCCTAGTGCTGAGACTCTTACTGTGTGCATAGGTGCATGTTGTGTGTGGTACATCTGGTACACACAGACTGATAGAACGAATCAAAGTGGCACAGGCCTGCGGGTTCCATTTTGGAAGCACCTTGCCTTTTTATGCACACAAGATGGAGGTGATGATACTTTTCAAGGCAGTGGGGGGTATTGTTGGCATTCCTGAGATTGAAGGGAGGAATCATAGACACTGAAGTGGGGGGGGAGGAGAAAGACTTCCCCTTGGAACTTTGATTAGGCCATTTTGATAGAAAGGTGTAGCAAATTTTGTCCACTAGTCTTTTTTTACTTTTGACTACCCAGTTTTTGACCTTTACTGTGGGTGAGTCTCACTACCTGAGTAGTACTTCCTGAGTAGAAGATCATAGTAAATTCACAGTAATGGACTGAGCATGTTTACCATCAGTGTCTGCATTTTATTATAAGGTCCCTGCAGCACAGCTAGGTTAAGGGGCACCGGGTTGGTTACACCTGAACAAATGTGCACACATGTGTGGGCTGTGCATGTGAGACTACCATCACGCACAGCCCGATAATTGCATACTGGTAGCTAGGTGCAAAAGGGACTCTGCATAGATTGGTGCTGACCGGAAATAGTCCTTGTAGTATTAGTAGCATTCATAGATCGGTCATTCGGGGTTTACTGGAAAATCTGTAGTGCTTTCAGTGAGTTATACATATTGTCAAAATCTGCTCTAAAGAGCAGTTTTGCTCCACTTAGGTTTACACAGACCATCAAAGTTTCAAAATGGGGTAAAAGAAGCATACAGTGTTTGAATTTGCAGTTCCAACACACTAAATCAACAGCTTTTGGGGCTCCAAGAATAGTCATATTTCTCTGGTTCCGCTCATAATCAGATGTCAGTCCTTTGTACCCCCTACTGGGTCAAGTTACATTATTCTGCTTCCCAACAGAGGAAACAAAGGTCTCTATCTCTGGGTGAAATTTTAATTATGCTGGAGTAATCAGAGTAATGTTGGGAATTTTATGTTACTCTTGTGATGCAAAATAGCTGAAAAAGTATGTAATTTTCCCTGTTTGCGTAATTTGTCCATAATTTGGGTCAGAAATGCTGCTGCTGTTCCTGTTTTCTTGCAATTATCGACATTTTCTTAGTGGTTAATGCACCCTTAGGTCCATTTTGGATGCAAGAGTGCATTTTCTGCTAAGAAAATAGCGTCAAATGCAGGATTATGCTCCTGGGAAATTTATGTGTAATCTTGCACACTTTTGCTGTAATTTCATGTAATTACACTACAGCAAAGTACATGAATAACATCTACCCTAAAAGTCTCTTCACACAGTTCATGGGAAAGGAAGGGGTGAGGAAGAAAATATGCATCTGATAATTAACTCGTCATACCGCACCTAGGCTGGGACAGTACAGGCTCACTGAACAAAGTAGGAAGCTCAGCCCTCCGGTACCAACATGGGCAGCAGCTGGGGTTTGTTTTTGCTTTTTGGTGAGCAGGAATCTGCCAGTGATGTCGGTTAGCGGCATGGCTGAGGCCCTCCAAGGTGGTCATTTCGGACAAACCTTCAAGCTGCCATGATGTATTGTCCCCGAATGCTCAGAAGCAAGATTGATTTGGGGTGTAGGGATGATGTGGTATCCTGGGATTGGCCAGGAGTGCCTGGCATCTAAAACTTTTCACCCCTTCTTAAACCCTCTGCTCAAGGGAAAGACAGTTGAGAAGACCCGAGAACTGTGAGGCGATAACGGCGGAAAGGATGAACAGCCGGAAAGAGAAGCCAGATGATGCTGTGTCAGGAGGCCCTTGCCACCTTCTGCTCCTTGAGGACCAGTTAGGTAAGACCTTGATTCCACTGCCTGTTGTGCTCCGTAAGATGGACAGGAGGCCATTGGGCCTGGGGAGTGCATGCAGGAGGGTATTCTGCTGGCTGGCTGCAGAGGAGCTACACAAGAATTGCCCACCAGCAGGACGGTAGCACTAGGAGCCAAGCAGAGAAGAAGGCTGGTGCAGGAAACCAGAACAACCAGATCCCCTCAATATGCACCCTTTTAGAGGCCTGATTAAAACATGCCTGGTGGCTAGCCCTGGCCACCAAATGCAAAATGAGCCAAACCTCTCGAAAATGGCCCTAACACTAACTGGGCTATGGAAGGTTGGCCCAAGAAATAAAAGAGAATGAGTATGTGGTGCACCACCATATTCTTTAGATTGCCCTTGGGGAGGGTCAATCCCCCAAGTGTCACCAAAAGCCCCTTAATCTTATTTAGATGTAGAGACGGCGTGCTTGAGTGTCCCTCCCCAAAGAGGACTTTGGCCCTAGAGTCCCCAGCTCCCAGGGCCAGCCAAATTATGCATTGCCTGGGGACCCATTCTCCCCAGAACATGAAGTATAGAGTGCTGTGTGCATTTGCTGACCCAGTGCTCACGGGAGACAGGTTGTAATGGCCATCTGCTGCCCTGCCTGAGCTCCTCACTGACAGGGGGATTCAACAATGCTCCTGTTGTGGGATGAAGCCAGAAATAATGGTTGCTCCTGTCTGGTGAAAGGACAAAGGAACTATGGCTGGCTCCTGGGCAGCACTAGAGGATGGGTGCTGTTTTGGGAAGCAATTTCCTTTTTGTTATGGTAGGTGGAGGGCACTTCTCTGACTGCGAAAGTCTCTGCCCCGCATGTGGAATAGAGACCCGTGTATGGGAAAGAACTCTCGACACACAGAGAGGAGGGGTACCCCTGAATGTAACAGAAACCCAAAACAATTTGTAGGGTCAAGTACCTAATGTATGTGTGTTAAGTTGGGATTTTAGTATTTTTTTTGATCTGTTTTTTGTTTTCATTTATTCATATTTCTCAGCATTTGTGTACAAGCAATATCTGCATAAGAATTGATTATTACATTTTCGGGATGCATACACTATCAACAATTTACATTTTGCTATTGTTACATTGGATACTCCTGTTTACATGGTGGGCAGATAAGTTGGTCACATCACATTCATTTATTTTACTAAGCTCAAACATTTCTATAACTTAAAAGATAACCACATCTCAATCACTGTATTTTACATCTATATCCTTCTGCCTTCCTGTCTCCCAGCTGGATCACTCCATTTCTCTCAATCGGGTCCTCAGCTCTACCAATTCCATGCTATATCTAACAATTATGTGCTCATCATCTTAATTATGTTCAGGGTGCTAAAATGCAATTAAAATGCCATCCACCCCTCTACAAATGGACACTTCCTTGCTTCTTTTCATTCTTCCTCTTAAAGCATGACTTGTTCACTCTTGGCACAAATATTGACATCTTGTTTCCTCCGCTCTAATGGTGGTGCCCCACCTGCTTTCCAGTGGATTGCAATGCACATCTTGGGTTGTATAAGGTCTAGGTGTATAAACCTCTGGCTGGCTCTATAATCCCAGTATACACCCCTCCAGGTTGTGGTGAAGATCTCTGTGAGTAACTCTTTTCAATGTGTTCACTAACTGTCTCCAATAATCCATCAGCTCCCCTCATGCCCAGACCATGAGTGAAAAGTGTGCATCTTTTGTGTTACAACTGGGACAGCTCTATGTATCCTTCCATAGTATATAATTCTCTCTTTTGTGATTTAAATAAATATGTGGTATGTAAGTAATTAAGCAGTAAATATTTAAGCCTTGCATTCCTAGAGGCTTTTTGAGCATACTCTTTCATTCTCATGCGCTTTTTATGCATGAGCGCTGTCTCAATGCAATCCTCCCATCTAGTTTTAATATCCAAGAGATCATTCTGGTCATGTTTATTAAAGCATTTTAAAACCAGGAGATTAATTTAATTCCCGACCCCATTATGAAAAGAAGTGATAGGGTTTCATGAGATGAAGGCTCTGTCCTTCTAGTCCCCCGAGTTTCCCACACTATGCTTCATAGTTTACCATAAATCTCAGTCAGTCATATACTTTTATTCGATAAATTAATATCATAAAAAGACACAATTACATTGATTAACATAAATATACAATTAAAAGGGAAAAACAGATAAAGCACCATAAGTTCTTTTACTTATCAATTTCAGAAGGCATAAAAACAGGGACAAATGACACACTCCCCACATATCCATACTTGGATATTCAATAAGAATTCCATACAATTAATAATGAATAATAAATATTATACTTAAAATTAATTAAAAGGTCATAACCATTTAATAAAATCTAAATAAAAACCACAGCATCATTCCAGGTCATAATACAGCATTCCCTCGGCCTACTTTTTTCTTCATATTGTTGATTCGAACGGCTGCCACTAAGAAATTAGCGACATGGAAAATAGTCCGGACACTACTCAATAATTGTAAATGTATAAGTGCCGGTCTAACCTGAGCAAACCCTACTTCATTTAGCACCGGTAATAGATACCTTTTCCTAATGTGTGAGTAATGCTTGCAGAGCATGACAAAGTGCAAAGTGTCTTGTAATGACAAGTTGTCACACTTGCAGGGCTCAGCATTGTCCGGTGCTCCCCATTTGGGGAAGTCTCCCAGAGAATAATGAATTAATTTAAATCGAAATCTAATTAACAGAAAACGATGGAAGGGGCGTATAACTAGCTTCAGGTAGAGTTCCAGACCTGGTAGACTCACTAACCCAAAGTGCAGTCTAACTAGAGGTTTTTTCAACTCTAATTCCTCCCTTTCAGCTAATTGAAGGTTTACCATGGCAGTTTTTATCAAATCTATGTCTGCTTTCTTAATGGTTTCCGGGGCCGAAAAAAGCTCTGGCCGGCCGAGTTTTTTGAGAGTGGATTCAATGTATGCTAACCACGGGATTCTACTGGCCATATCCAGAGCCAGACAGTCTTTCAAGATCATATGGTTCAGAGTTATCTCCTCGTTGAGCCATGTCTTGAGCCAACATAATATCGGGGCCATTTTCACTTTATCTGCTACATAATTCAGCCCCATCTCCACATGTATCGAAAAGGTAGGGGTTGACTGTGGCCCAGATAATAAGGTTCTTAGAAATGTATTTTCCACCACTTGGATCTGATGGTCTTGTGAGGTATACCCCCAGATCCCAGAACCATAGGTAGCTATTGCAAGGCACTTTGCCTTGTAGACCTTTAAAATAGCTTCCGTGGGTCTGGCTCCAAGACGTTTTGAAAAGCCCATAAGGGCTGATGTGGATCTAGCAAATACATTTCTTTTAAGTTTCATTTGCGGTCCCCAGGACCCTTTTTCATCAAATAAGAGACCTAAGTATATAAAAACAGGGACCCTACTAACCTCATCTTTTCCACAGAAAAATGTCATCATATTTTTCTTTCTACTTTGTTCCCCTACTATCATTACATGAGATTTTTTTGCATTTATTTTTCGATCAAGTGACTCCATAAATATGTCAAACTTCATTAACAATTTATTTAGACCGACTCCAGTGCGGGCCAGTAAAACCGCATCATCAGCATAAAGGAGAACTGGAATAGTTGTATCTCCTACTCTCGGAACATCTAACGTAGCTCCCTTCAGGGCAGGTTCTAATGCATTAATATATAGTGTAAAAAGTAGGGGTGCCCAAATGCACCCCTGCCTAACCCCTCTTTCTGATTTAAAGTGCCTTGTACATCTCCCGTCTTGGGTGACTCATATAGAAGCAATCAAGCCACAGTGGAGGTCAGCAAGGAATTTAACTAATGCACTATCAATGCCCATATTAAGTAAAATTTGCCACAGCTTCGACCTATTTACTAGGTCAAAAGCTGTTGAGACATCCATGAATCCCAGGTAGAGGGAACCCTTTTTAGCTACAGTATACTTACTAATAAGGAGCTGTAGATTAAGACATTGATTTAATGTGCTCCTTTTGGCTCTAAAGCCATATTGAGCATTAGTTAGGATCCCACGTCCCTCAAAATGATCTGTCAGCCTAGCTAAAATAACTCTGCCTAGTATCTTCACAGCAGAATCTATCAGGGAGATAGACCTATAACATGATGGGTCATCTCTTTGCACTTTTTTAAAAACCGGAATAATGATGGATTTTGACCAAGAGATGGGAGTTATGTTAGAGCCTGATGCGTTAAAAACGTTGGTCAGTACCCTTGCCCAGAATCTATGGTGACTTTTATAGAGGTCCGCAGGGACCCCATCCGGACCTGGTGCCTTGTTTATCCTAGTCTCCGTTATTGCTTTAAATACTTCACTCTCCTGGAAGACCACTACTGACGCTAATTCTAAATTAGAGATATATTCTTGTGGGCTCTCAACCCCTTGACTTCCATAAATTTTCTCAAAGTGGGCAGTCCATTGGTCATCTTGGATATTACAGTCAAGTCGGGAATTATGTTCACCGGAAAAAAAAGGCTCATTGATAGTTTGCCAAAATTTCCCACTATCCCTCAAGACCTCCTGGGACAAAAGTTTGTCCCATGCCTCATCTTTGATCTGATTTTTCCTTAGCCTGATGGTCTGTTTATAAGACTTCCTTAACACCCTAATTTGCTCCCTATTTCTAGGGCAATGTTTTAATGCTTTAAGGAGTGCCGACTGTGCCCTAGTACAGGCATTGTCAAACCATCTTTTCCCACTAATGGTGGTTGTGGAATGCATTTGCTTCGTCAACTTGCTACTGATATGTTTACAAATAAAGTCAAAAGCCTCTACAATCAGTGTATTTGGTGCAACAATATCCAAGCAAATACTGACTTCCTTCTCTGTGTTAGACATAACCTCTCCCAAGAAAATTTCGGGAATTACTTTCGTCCATTTCAGTCTCCTGCCTCGGTCCGTTGGTATCACCTCTCGTCTGGTACCCATATTCTCAGATACTGTAAAACTTAATTGGGCCCCCTGGGCCAATTCTAAAATTACAGGGTTATGATCACTAAAAACAGAAGACCCCACCTTATATGAAACAACGCTGCCTAGGAATGGGGCAGTCATAAAAATATAGTCTATGACTGTGCCTGTGTCCGTGCCTTTAAAGGTAGCTACCCTAGGGCCTCCCACAGTACATCCCAATTTATAAAGATTTGTGGTGGCCAAAAGTTTCTCAAGGGCCTCCCCTTGCATAGTGTGTTCAAAGTGTACAAGAGCAGAATATGGGGGACCATCTGAATTGTCAACACATTCTTGTCCACATGGGTGGATGTTAAAGTCACCCATAACAATAACCTCAGCCCACGGGTTTTTAACTTTGTATGATATGAAAAAGTCCTCTAGACATATTAAAAATTGATTTAAACACTCGCTATTGGGAGAATTATAAAAATTAACCAATAATAATTTCCCAAAATGTGGCCTAGATAGCTCCACTGCCAAACAATTGTGGCAGCTCGCATCAATCTGTTTAAATGAGCCATTCAAATTCAGGGAAAAAAACATTGCTAAACCTCCCTTTGCTCTGCCATACTGGGCCTGATTAGCAGAAATAAAAAAATGTGTATACCCATCTATATAAAAATTATGGTTTGTGTCCCATGTTTCCTGGAATGCCATAATGTCATAGGACGTTATCTCTTCCAACCAGGACCTATCCCTACGCTTACTTCTCATCCCGGCAATATTCCAACTCAAGATTTTACAGGTCGATGTTTGGGGATCGGTATTAACCACTAGGCTTTCTATAACAGTTACCCTTTGTACTTCGACCACCTCTGCCTCATTGGGGGCTGTATTGACCACCCCCTGACCATAATTATCCCCTTGTAGTCAGTCACATTCTTCCAGGCCAGATAGCACCTCAAACCTATTACACAGCGATATATTCCCCCCAGTACTCCACTCCTTTTGCCCTCTAAAATGCTGTTTACCCCCCCCCCCCTGGAATCGCGGCTGCATAGAAATAAGACAGGGGAAGAGGGTGAATAGATAATACCGGATTGTTTTGGTACCAATCACATATGTAATCCACCACCCTCCAATCCCTGAAATTAACAACTATACAATCCCCCCCCCCCACTGACTTTGGTTTGTACCCCACCCAGCCCACTCTTCTGGCGTGGAGAATTTCAGCAGAGACATGTATTGGTAGTGGACGATTCTTGTTGAGCCAATGGGTACACTTGTTCTTTAACTCCTGGTGTGATTCCCTCTTACCCTGACATAATGAAGGAGCCCCCACCAGAACCACTACATAGGGTGCAGACTCTGGAGGAAGCTGGATGTTTGGTAATGGAGCTTCGCTATAGGCCATTATGCTTTTATGCGATGCTTCCTTTTGTGTTACAGGCTTACCAGACTCTCTTTGCGGCAGCATTCCCCTATCACCGGAATGCTCTACCCTTAATAGGTTGTTTGAGACTAGTTCAGGGGGATTTCCCCGGGGTTCTACCAAATTTCCACTTGCAGACGTTTTACTGGGAGCTATAGGACCCTTGGGGACAGAGGGGGGTATCTCTGCTCTAAGGGTTGTAATTAACCCCTCTCCCCCTCCCCCTGCAAAGTTACTGATTAGCCCAGTGGCTTGTTTCCCTTCCCTACCCCGGGATGAAGCAAGCAATAGTTCAAGGCATACTAATCTAGAGTCAATTGAGTCCAAATGTTCACTTAATGGGGCCCAAGACTTCTTGATCAATTGTTCCATTTTTATCCAAAAGGATGGACCCAGCTCGTTTGTGCTATTCTGTTCATCACGAGGATGGTTGTTTATATCTTCACTTGCAGAGCAAGTACTTCCAGGTTGGGTTACGGGCTTGTTGACAGTGTGAGCTTTGCTAGGTTTTCTCTTCTTCCCGGGGGTCTGTACTTTATTACCATTACGGTTCCGTTTTGAAGAGAGACCCTGTTCACTTTTGGACGGCACCGCCTTAATACTAATAGTTGACCGAGTTTTAATTTTGTCAAAGCATATGCCTCCTGTCGCAGCAGGGGTAACTATATCTATACACTTGTCTAATATACTAGCGATGCGGGGAGGCTCATTAGTCTGGGGTCTTACTAATTCTGGTAGCCCCTGCACCCCCCCCTCCTCTAAGGAAGCCATTGACGCCATTGAATCTTGGGTATTAGTCCAGAGTAAATCCGGAGAACGAGCTTCAGCTATCCTGCCCATAGAAGATCTTTTTTCAAAGGCGATGTCGAGGGATAGTCTTTTTTCTGTTAGCTCAATATCCTTAGCAAGGGCAGAGGACACTCTAACTATAAAATTATCCAGAGTGCCCATTAACGCACCTCCTGTTGGCCTTCTATTATCTTTGGCATTATCCCTACAGGTTGGTGGAGAAGCAGTCATGATGTGTACAGACAGTACTCAACCTAGCGTCGGTATTATATGCAGGCAAATGTTTGATATAAGGTTTCCACACACTGACCTTAAATGTAAATTGCACATGAAAGAAACTAAGCCCGTCCCGGCCTTATCCGGTCTAGAACGGGCTAAAACGGGCCCGCCCTTGGCCCGGGCTTCGCCCGGCACATCCCGCGTGCGTGCTGCGAAGCGGGCCTCGGCGTTTGTTATATGCGCCTCCAGGCGCTGGCGCGGCGTGTAGAGAATGCGCCGCCGCTGAGGCAGCCGGGAACTGAAGTCCCGGGGCGGCGACGCTGCAGGCAACACTCAGTGACTCTCAGTGACTCCTGGCGGTGGCGGCATAGTCTGCGAAATGGTAAGCTCGGTCCCCCAGCTCCGCCGGCCTCGGCGTTTGTTATATGCGCCTCCTGGCGCTGGCGCGGCGTGTAGAGAATGCGCCGCCGCTGAGGCAGCCGGGAACTGAAGTCCCGGGGCGGCGACGCTGCAGGCAGCACTCAGTGACTCTCAGTGACTCCTGGCGGTGGCGGTGTAGTCTGCGAAATGGTAAGCTCGGTCCCCATCCGGTGGGGGTGTGGTCAGGCCTGCTCGGAATTGCCACTGCCACACAAACAACGCACACTCTTAAGCGACTACCCTACCATAAATCAAAAATTGTGCAGGTTGTAACCATAGTTCATCCACCAATTCTTTCATATTAAACAATTACCCTCTACGAAAAAATCTCCAATTCTCAGCTGGGTTTCTTCTTTTCAGGTATTGCAACAACCTCCCTGCTCTACTGCGCTGGTTTGTATCAGGCTGTAAAGTGAAAAAGAGGATGCATACTTGGGTATAATTGTGGTCTTGTAGATGCACCTCTGCCAGAATTTGATCGCTGCTCTTGCCAGTCTGGATAAATGTTGGTGTGTCTCTTTTCTCTTCAATATCTAGGGGAGAAGGTCTTTAGAAGGGTCATCAATTCCTGCGTCCACTAATTCTGGGTGATCGCACACTTCTAACCATCTGGCCAACAACTGCACTTGAGACGATGGATAATATGGTTCTTAATGAGGCACGCTCAGTCCCCCACAGTGATTGACACTTTTACTGTAGCCAGCTTTACCTTATGCGACTCATTTCCCCATATAAAATCATGAAGAATTGTTTCTAAGTCCTTGAACCATTTTGGTTTGATTCATACAGGCAAGTTGATAAAATAGTACAATAGCCTTGGCAACATTATCATCTTTGACAGTGCAAAATGTCCTATCACTGATATTGGCCAAATAGACCAAATTTCAGTGTTCCAGCCATTATCTCTGCATCTGTGTGGTAAACTATTACTTCTAGGTATTAAAATGTCTGGAGGTTCCGCTCAAAATACCACTTTGCAAATTTCTCTGGCCCTATCAATGTTCCAGCATTCAATGGAAACACACAGGTTTTACCATAGTTAGTACGAAGTCCTGAGAGCCAGCCAAACACGATCAGTAATTACTTTGTTGCCAATACATGTCTGGGGCCATGCCTGAGATTTATTAACATATCATCAGCATATAGTGATGTGGAATATTCTCCACCCAACATGGGTATGCCTTTTGTTGCAAACTCATCACGGCCTACGTCAGGAAAATGGTCCACCACCGATGAAAACAACATGGGGGATAGAGGGCATCCATATCTGGTCCCCCAATATATCTTGTATGACAGTAAAATTAGTTTGCCCAGCCAATACTCATGCAATAGTTCTAGTGTATAAGAAATTAATCCACCGTATGCAGCCTTCCTCTGTACCCATCCCATTGAGCTTTAATTGCCAACTCAGAGTATCAGACGCCTTCTCAATGTCAATTGATAGAATCAGGATTTTAGGATCTTTGAACTGATCTCAGGATTGATTATATGGACACTGTTGTACTAGTCCACCATTCATTGCTGACAAGAGACTGATCAACCTCATAAATACAGAAACCAAACTAGCAACTAAAAACAAGTTACCTGATCAACCCTGCACTGATAAACCCTGACCTCTACTCTGTACCACACATTGGGTACCTAGATGTGTGCTTAGATCAGAGCTAAGCTGTATATGGAAGCCCCATTGCATAGCAATGTTGTGCAGCACACAAAAGGCTACAACAATCTTGCACACAACTTCTAGGGAGTACACCAGCACCCCACTCTCTGTACGGTCAAGACATCTGAATCATGATTAAAGGATCCCAAAAATGTGTTCAAAATGGCTTATGTATTTGTGCTCTATTATACCACTGTTGAGGTAGTGTTGATCGGTGTCTGTAGGTTGTGACGAGACCAGGAGACAGAGCATACCCAGAATCAACTGCAACAAAGACATGTTAAATTTTACTTTAATACATTAAGCTCGACCTACTGCTTAAACATGATTTTATGCACTCGCAATTTATACCAGCCTACACGTTATTTGACAACTGACCCAATCACGTACTATTAGGGGGCAAGCAAGGAGGGCTAGACTCCTCAGACAGGCTTAAAAGTTTGGACTGCCGGACTTGCATTTTTTACTCTTTTTTATTGTCAATCATGTAACTGTATATGGTTTTTTATAACGTTGGGGCAGATTTATGTTGCACTTGCGCCACTTTTGCGCCGCCGTTGCGTCACTTTTATGACGCAGCAGCGGCGCAAATCCTGCGCCATGGTGCGGGGTATCTACAACGTGACGCATCTGGGAGATGCGTCACGTTGTAAAGCCCTGCGCCACATGTAGGCGTTCCAGGGCAGGTGGCGGCGTTCCGGCGCAGGAACGCCTCCTAAAAGTGGCTGAGTGAAATCTACAAGATTTCACTCAGTCACTTTTAGGCCCATGCTGCGTCAAAACCCTGCGCCTGCTTGAAGCAGGCGTAAGGATTGACGCAGCATTGTACAGATAGGGCCCCCCAGAGCATTGCTGGAGCTGCGTCGCGCTTGCGACGCAACTCCAGCAACGCGCCACTTTTACGGCACAGATGCGTCACGCATCTGTGCCGTTTTTGCCCCATGGTGCGCCGCATTATAAATGCGGCGCATCCATGGTGGCGCAGCTGTGGCGCATAATAACTGGCGCATCCCTGCTGATATGCAGGGATGCGCCAGTTATCATAAATCTGCCCCGTTATTTTTAAGCTGTTTTTACTAAGTAGAGTTAGATAAACTTTTAACCGCGTTGCTGAGAATTAGTGCCCTTTCATGATATGGTTATGTATGCAATATTTGTAAAATTTGTACTCTTGTAACATGTTTTTTTACTGGATTCTTTTATGATATTTGATATCGAAATAAAGCACTAATAATAATGATAATAATAACATTATGCCTACATCATGCCTACGATATGCAGTGGAAGTGAGGGGAATATGCTTATATTGTGTTGAAGTAATAATTTAATATGTTAGCGACACCATCCAAAGAGGCACATGTAGCCCTAGTGTGAGGGGTTATTATTTACAAATGAGCCACTTGTCACTGAAATCCCCAGCAACCAAGTGACTTGCAAGAGGTGACTGTCAAAATATGTAGATGTCATGTGTGCTTTCAGGAAAGATCAACAAGTTGAAATACCACGCACACCTTTTGTACTGAAGTATACCCAATTTGAAAAAGATAAAAGCGTGCTGGAGAGGAGGCGTCCTCTAAACCAAGGCGGAAAGGTAATGTCAATAGTTGCACTGCCCAGGACTGAGCAGTGTCCCTCTTGTAGCACAGCAATAATGGGCGACAAAGTCGCCAAGGATCCAAAAGATATTGAACCAGGTGATTCTTGAATACTTTATTAAACAAGAATGTCCATTATTCACTTGTAAATCACAAATCAAAAGCTGAACGAATTCCAAAATGTTTTAGAAGAAACCAAAGGAAAGTCCCCGATGCATTTTGGGTAAATGACCCTTCGTCAGGAGGAATCCTAAACAATAAAGGGTAGGAGTAAATATCACAGCCCCCAATGAACTAAATATGTATAAGTGATGCCTAAATGTATGGCATGCAGTGCTAGCATTGGAAAACAAAATGTAAGACTTGGTGCACAAGAGCGTGAGCAAAACCAAGTGGCAAAAAAGAAGGAAGGTGCTCCAATTAGCGACTACCAACAGTGAAAACTCAAGGTGATGTACTAAGTTATTTTATGCGTGCAGCGGATAAAAAGGTACAAAGGTACGAAAGCTATCGGCATGATATTGCCGAGTGAAAAAGAAAAACAACCACCAGAAACAACCGCCATGGTAGTGAAAGCTTGTGGGAATCTTGCGACGTGAAATGGCGTGCAAAGTTACTTAATGCAGACAACAGATAATAAGCAAGCCGGCGGTCAAGAAGATAGAATCCCAGCTAAAAGGGTGCACAGACAGTCAAAAGACGGGAGCTTACGGTGTAGAATTACCTCGGTTTGATCAAGAGCGAACGTCAGACGAGTGCTCGCGTGGACACAGCAGTGAGCTACTGCCGCGTTTGTGCGTTATAAACACTAAAAGCGGACACCCAAACGGCGGCCATCTTAAAGAAGGCAAATACGGGATTAACAATGTATAACGCCGCTATGACATGCGGTAAGATAAACATGCTCATGTCAAGTCCAGTGCAATTGAAATGGTAAAGCAATATGTTGATGTAAATAGTGATGAAAAATATAAGAAACAGTGATGACGTAAATCTAGTACTTTGTCAATAAAGTTAAGAAAAAACATGGAAAAAAGAGGAAGAAAAAGTTGGAAAGAGAATTCAGACGAAAACATATAAAATCGATAGAGACATATAAAGATAATTACGTGTACTCAAGAGTGAAAATCCACATATATAAAAAATTTAAATAAGTGAAGGTGAAATTAAAAGAAATACCATGACTATGAGAAATAAATTGATTGAAAGGGACAGTTAGTGAAGTCGTGTAGTAAGGAGGTAGTGAGGTGGCAGATATGTTGATGGAATAGGTGGAGAGACAGGAACCTAGAAAAGACAAGTACAAAGTGCTATACAATGAAGATATGGGAAAGTTTGAAATGATGAAACACATATAAAGAGATACTTATACATAGGGACAGGCAATGAAGTACATAGCAAGTTTAAATAAAACAACTAAGTTCAGTCCGATCATTGAGTCCATAAGGTACCAGGGAGTTCATTCTGTAAATCCACGATATCTCGCGTTGGATCAAGAACTTGCGGTTGTCACGGCCTTCTTTAAATGGAACAATTTCACACACCAAGAACCGTACTTGGCTAACGTTGTGTTTATGTTCATTGAAATGTGAGGCAACAGTAGATTTCAAATTGTTGTTTCGAATGTTACTCTTGTGTTCATTCAAGCGTGTTTTGATTTTTCTTTCAGTTGTACCGATATATGGTAAGCCACACGGACATTTCAACATGTAGACCAGATTCTTTGAATCATAAGTGGCTGATACAAATAATTTGATTTTGAAGCCCTTTGTTGGATGCTGGACGACATTACCCTTGATAATACTGTTACAATTGCCACAATTATGGCAGGGCATCGTGCCCTTGGGTGTCAGAATGGTCTGAGGTGAATTGACGGGTTTCAATAACTCCATAAGATTTTTGCTCCTTTCATATGCAAATAACGGTTTTTCTGCTTTTCTGAAAAAATCTGATTAAAATCGGGCTCAAGTTGTCACAAAGGCCAATGTTTGAGAACAGCTTTTTTGATGTTGTGGCTTTCTGTAGAATATTTGGTAACAATGACAGCTCTTGAAGAAGACTTAGTGACTGCCCGTTATACATAGACATTGATTGAACCAATGCTTGGAGATGTTTATCCAAGTACTTGCCGACGGGTTCATGAAGAGAGCCCCTGGTTGAAACGATTGGTCTCATTGGTGGATCAGTCACATTTTTGTGTATTTTAGGTAGCATTCGAAGGACACTGACAGAAACAATCTGTTACATTTTTTTAGTTTCCATCAGTCTTCCCTTAAACGTCATCTTCCATTTTCTCAAATTCTCAGGATCAAGCGCATCATCTCTGAACCTGAACAATTCGAACAACAAGTTTCCACTATGGAACGTCGCTTCTCTGACAGAGGTTATCCTCCACACATTCTCATTAAAGCTATTGACAAATCCTCTAAAACACAAAGGAAACACCTACTGGATCAACAACGGGCAGTCACTAAGTCTTCTTCAAGAGCTGTCATTGTTACCAAATATTCTACAGAAAGCCACAACATCAAAAAAGCTGTTCTCAAACATTGGCCTTTGTGACAACTTGAGCCCGATTTTAATCAGATTTTTTCAGAAAAGCAGAAAAACCGTTATTTGCATATGAAAGGAGCAAAAATCTTATGGAGTTATTGAAACCCGTCAATTCACCTCAGACCATTCTGACACCCAAGGGCACGATGCCCTGCCATAATTGTGGCAATTGTAACAGTATTATCAAGGGTAATGTCGTCCAGCATCCAACAAAGGGCTTCAATATCAAATTATCTGTATCAGCCACTTGTGATTCAAAGAATCTGGTCTACATGTTGAAATGTCCGTGTGGCTTACCATATATCGGTAAAACTGAAAGAAAAATCAAAACACGCTTGAATGAACACAAGAGTAACATTCGGAACAACAATTTGAAATCTACTGTTGCCTCACATTTCAATGAACATAAACACAACGTTAGCCAACTACGGTTCTTGGTGTGTGAAATTGTTCCATTTAAAGAAGGCCGTTACAACCGCAAGTTCTTGATCCAACGCGAGACATCGTGGATTTACAGAATGAACTCCCTGGTACCTTATGGACTCAATGATCAGACTGAACTTAGTTGTTTTATTTAAACTTGCTATGTACTTCGTTGCCTGTCCCTATGTATAAGTATCTCTTTATATGTGTTTCATCATTTCAAACTTTCCCATATCTTCATTGTATAGCACTTTGTACTTGTCTTTTCTAGGTTCCTGTCTCTCCACCTATTCCATCAACATATCTGCCACCTCACTACCTCCTTACTACAGGACTTCACTAACTGTCCCTTTCAATCAATTTATTTCACATAGTCATGGTATTTCTTTTAATTTCACCTTCACTTATTTACATTTTTTATATATGTGGATTTTCACTCTTGAGTACACGTAATTATCTTTATATGTCTCTATCGATCTTATATGTTTTCGTCTGAATTCTCTTTCCAACTTTTTCTTCCTCTTTTTTCCATGTTTTTTCTTAACTTTATTGACAAAGTACTAGATTTACGTCATCACTGTTTCTTATATTTTTCATCACTATTTACATCAACATATTGCTTTACCATTTCAATTGCACTGGACTTGACATGAGCATGTTTATCTTACCGCATGTCATAGCGGCGTTATACATTGTTAATCCCGTATTTGCCTTCTTTAAGATGGCCGCCGTTTGGGTGTCCGCTTTTAGTGTTTATAACGCACAAACGCGGCAGTAGCTCACTGCTGTGTCCACGCGAGCACTCGTCTGATGTTCGCTCTTGATCAAACCGAGGTAATTCTACACCGTAAGCTCCCGTCTTTTGACTGTCTGTGCACCCTTTTAGCTGGGATTCTATCTTCTTGACCGCCGGCTTGCTTATTATCTGTTGTCTGCATTAAGTAACTTTGCACGCCATTTCACGTCGCAAGATTCCCACAAGTTTTCACTACCATGGCGGTTGTTTCTGGTGGTTGTTTTTCTTTTTCACTCGGCAATATCATGCCGATAGCTTTCGTACCTTTGTACCTTTTTATCCGCTGCACGCATAAAATAACTTAGTGCGTCACCTTGAGTTTTCACTGTTGGTAGTCGCTAATTGGAGCACCTTCCTTCTTTTTTGCCACTTGGTTTTGCTCACGCTCTTGTGCACCAAGTCTTACATTATGTTTTCCAATGCTAGCACTGCATGCCATACATTTAGGCATCACTTATACATATTTAGTTCATTGGGGGCTGTGATATTTACTCCTACCCTTTATTGTTTAGGATTCCTCCTGACGAAGGATCATTTACCCGAAATGCATCGGGGACTTTCCTTTGGTTTCTTCTAAAACATCTTGGAATTTGTTCAGCTTTTGATTTGTGATTTACAAGTGAATAATGGACATTCTTGTTTAATAAAGTATTCAAGAATCACCTGGTTCAATATCTTTTGGATCCTTGGCGACTTTGTCGCCCATTATTGCTGTGCTACAAGGGGGATACTGCTCAGTCCTGGGCAGTGCAACTATTGACATTACCTTTCAGGAAAGATAGCATACACATCAGTGAAGAAGCTTTGACATCTCAAACAGCTTGCACATTGATAGAGTGTGTTGCAGAAAAGATGTGCTATATGATTAAGAGGCTGAAGTGGATCACGGCGCAGTCAATGGCATGTAGCACACGAAGGAAGTGGCCAAAAGCATGGAATCCCCTTGCCATCTTTTGCTTTTCCATCAGTGACTGTAACATATCAGTAAAGCGGTACACTCTTTTGTTGATGCCTCAGAATACCTGATGCAGGCATTGAACCTTGGAGATGGCAGCATTATTAGAGGTGACCCTCTGGATAGATTAAGTAGCCATGAAATGTAATACAGCCAATATTGTATGTATTAAAGAGGCAGTGATAGCCTGGGAGTGGGCAGTAGATGAATCTAGCTCCTGTTCCCAGCCTGAAACTATGTCCAGGATTGCACAAGGTAAGAAGTGGGGTCTGCAATGTCAGCTTCCTTGAACATCCTAAAGATGTTGATCCTTTACATATTTACTCTCTGTGCTGGGGGGGTGTTCAAGATGGTGACAAAGTGAGAGTTCATTCTCCTCGCTCCACGCTCAGCCCAAATAGGCATCCATCACCCACTGCCATCCGACTACTAACTGTGCCCCAAATGTCGACTGAGGCAGTTGGGACTCTCGGAGCTGACGAGGGGGCCATGTGCCATGACCCTGTGACCGGTAGGATACCTGTGATCAAGTGCTGTGGTGGAGAGGGCTGGGGGTTGCTAGCTAAGGAAAGAGGCCGTGGGTCTGATGCAGGTACATCGATTTGGTCTGCGGGTGCACCAGGGGCGGGGAGACAGACTTGAAACCTGGATTGAGGATCTGCAGTGGAGAAACCTTACCTTGCCAACAAGAGGGTCGTGGTGGCTTGATATGCATCAGTGAGCCCAGGGGATCTGCAGCCTGGAGAGCTTACAAGGGCCGACAATGGTGTCAGCAGTGGATGCTGGGGAGCCAGAAACCCCCATGCCTTAAATGTGAAGCAGGAATTACCCAGAGACTGAAATGAGCATCCAGAGATGTAAAGCAAGAACTATTTGCTGGATTTGCAATTAGCAAGCACCCACTTCTAAGTCTGGGTCTCCCTCTAGGAAGATTAGCCAGGTGGGAGCGGAGATGCTCACTTCCTACACAGGGGAGTACAGGTAGTAATTGCCTTGGGTGCTGCCATTCTTTAAGTAACCATTATCCCCTTGATGCACAAATGTCCCAACAAAGGGGGACATTGTGACTGGGCCCTGAGGGAGTATGAGCCGGGACCCCTAGTGGAATATACAACTTAAGGCTCCACTTCAAACCATACGTTGCAGCAGCAGAGACAGATTGGCATGCTGTCTGAGCACCTGATAATCACTGGAAGAAATCCTTGGGACTTTTATTAGACTACTGAGGCTCTCACCAGCAAGATGGTAGCACTTGCTCTCACATCAAGAAACAACCAGAAGACCTCTTCCAGCAGTAAGGTTGGTCGGGAGCACAAGAGTTCCGGAGGATCTGGGTGCCCAGCAAAACACCCCCAGACATTAATCCAGTATAAGACATAAATGAATACCCTCACACTGAAGCCTATACAATATTTAAATCTAATCTTGTATGGCACAATGTATCGCAGAGCAGTGCTGAGTGGTAGCAGGCAACACTCGGGGGGGGCATTTAAAGTAGGCATGCACTATGTAGCTGAAGAAACTGAATTAGACATCTTTGCTACCTGATACACGTAAGAAGTAGACTTCCTATCAGGATGGCCTGCCATAAACGTTCACAAAAGCCCAACTAGAAGCACATTGTCAGAACCCCTTTGAGAGGGCCATGGGGTATGCGGTGGCAACTGGGCCCAGCCGTGGAGGTTGAGGCCTTTTACTCCTGATGTCCCGGGGCTTGACTTACTCTGGATCCTGAGCAACTGGGTCAAGTACGCCTCCTGCACTTGACTCTGAGGATAGCGTGGCTTGAGCAGTCCGAAGCTTCCTCGGTGTGGGGGGGGAGGTACAGGTTAGTGAACATGGGCTCACAACTCAACATGTAGCAGCGGCCTCAATAAATCATTGTACAACCAAATGCTCACTTTGATTAGAAAAAGTCAAGTCTTTATTTTCTACCGCTTGCCGCACAAAGAAAAAATACGACATTCACAAACAATTACACAGTACCCTCTGAGGGCAGTTATCTAGTGTATCTTTGCTGGTTCTCAGACTCAATCGCTCTTCGCTCTAGTGATAGCGGTTAATCGCCATTCATTATTAGTAACTTCCACGATATGCTCACTAGTAGTTTGTGTCTCAAGAGTCCACTTTTGACTCTAACTTAAAGTCAATAGTCTTCCAGCGCTACTGTGCTAACTTAACAACAAGCTTTCTGGTGGCTGCCAGGCCCGAAGTTAGTGTAACCGTTCCAGCAGGCTGAATCGTCTGGAGTAACTGAACGCACCCTGTCTGTGGGTGCTCACTGCGGCTGCAGCCTATTGCCGGTAAGTTGGTCACATGCGGCCCAGGTGGCTGCCTTCAGTGAGTGCAGAGTACCGCACTCACGGTCACTCTCCTGATGTGACCGGAGGCTCTCTGTGGTTCTTCTTGTGGGATAAGTGTTCTTCTCCCAGTGGAGGAGTTACAATAATTCTGTCTTAGTTTCCCTGCCTCTGTGATGCTACACAGGTGCACCTATGGCGTCCTCACTTCTCGGGGGTCAGATCTGGTCATAGCTTTTGGTGCCCCCGGTGACCCCCCTCTGGCATATGGAATCACCATGTACCAAGATCGGCGTTTTTCAGTGGAAAGATCGGCACAGTGAATTCTTGCACAGCGGACACTCCTGGCATCTGTGGCATACCAAAACCTTAGGGGGGGGCCCTTGTAAGAAACCATTAGAGGGCCCCCTATAGAACCAACACGCCATCCATTAATGATGTACTTCACCTCTATCGTCCATGGACTGCAGCTATAATAAATCTGGAGGAATGTCAGTGACAAGTGTTAACTTTGAACTGGACTTTGTAACTTTTCTGGATTTCCATGCACCGCAGGGCATGTTGAAAACAAAATTCAGTGTTGCTCCTTTTCACAACAAGAAGTGTAAGGGTTGACTTGGTGCATCCCTTGCCTAAGAGTAACTTAAAGACAACCATTAGGTAAAGTGTATCAAAGAGATATATTTTCAAGGGGTGTGAAGATGTAAAATAAAGTTAACTCCAAAGAGATGGATGAAGCCTAAGGCCCTAATTATGAGTGGACCAAGGCATGACAGCTGAAATCACTGAGGTCAACATAACCAGTTGTGACTGTTAAATCTTTCCCTGCATCATTCAATTCTGAGGTTCTGCCCTGGAACAGGGACTTATATGTGGGGCCTGATATTACCAATCTGTGCACCAGATATTGAGCCCCAAATTCAGGCCTCTGTGCATACTGCTCCAGCCAACCCAAAATTGACACATAGATTCTCCACATCACCCCTGCCACACCAGTGATTAAAAACAGGATTTGTTTTTATTTTACATAGTTTTTGGGACTTTCTTTATTTTTTTCATACAACTGTAGCTCATTTGAAGTAGTACCAAGTTAGGAGTCAGAAATATAAAATACCTCCATTCTCAACATTAACATCAATTTCACAGAAAAGTGAAAAAGTCAGGCAATGCCTAGCGAGAACAGAGAAAGTTCTCCCTCTGAATAAATTTTGAACAAAATGAGAGCAGTAGTGCATTTTGCATCACAATGTTTAAAGGAATTGGCTTAGAAGGTTACGCCTTACAGTTACAAGGACAGCCTACTGTATCTAGTCGTCTAGAGGGGTTTGATGAGGTTATATGTTCTCAAGAAAATGTTGGAAAAAATTGGGCCAAATTTTACATTTCAAAGTGCCAATTTCTAGTTAAATATTATAAAAGTCATAGCAGGTCATTTAGTGTTTGGCGGACAAGTACCCTTCCACAAATGTAGTGGAGTACCCTGTCCCCCAAATTGATGGACCCATCTGATGTATTTACAATTGCACAGACTATCATGCTCCTGTCCGCTGTACCTTTGTTGATGCTGCTGTCCGACACTGTAAACAAATGGCCTGACAGACATAGGACTGTTTGCGCAAGCAGCTTACACTGTCCATCCTTTTTGGGAAGGACTCTCTGGTGTACATTCTTTTCTATTTGTGACCGCCCAGTCTCAAAGTAACGGTGCAAGTCTCTCTCACGGAAAATTGGTACAGCACAAAAAGTATCGGATCCACAGAGGCTCTGTATCCCTAAATATGCAAAGTTTTTGAGCATAAATTGCTCAAAAAGTACTTAATGGGTTTACACCAAACCACAAAAGGCACCCTTTCTGGACCAAACTCTAGTTTTCTTTAAAATATAGTGCAAACCTGTTCAGAGGTTTTAGGCAGTAGCTGTGTCTAAAAATCCTTTTGAAAATAGAATAGGAAAAAAAGGTTTTGGGACCCCCTTTGTCTCGGCCTCAGCTTGGTAGAGCATCCCGAAAATTCCCATGCACAAACTAGTGCAAAAGTAGCACTTTTAAAAAAGTTTCATGGAGATTTATCAACCAGCGACAAAGTTATTAACAACCCAAAAAATGCATTTCTAAAGGAAACACGATCCTAACTATAACTACACAGTGGCAACCACGATAGATAGATAGATAGATAGATAGATAGATAGATAGATAGATAGATAGATAGATAGATAGATAGATAGATAGATAGATAGATAGATAGATAGATAGATAGATAGATAGATAGATAGATAGATAGATAGATAGATAGATAGATAGATAGATAGATAGATAGATAGATAGATAGATAGATAGATAGATAGATAGATAGATAGATAGATAGATAGATAGATACCCACATCAGAAGGTATTTGTTTGGGACCTATTGTACACTGGCAGATGGAGGCAAAATAGAAAAATGCAGGAAAACGAATAAATGATAATCTGGCAATGAAAAAATAAACTGAACCTATAATGTGAGTTTGGCCGGTAGAGTTTCAGTAGATTTAGCCCCAACGAACTTAAGATAGTACACTATAATCATTTTCAGGAACTACTAAGGGGCCAGTCACATCACACACAGCTGCACCTGTTTCATTAAAACAGTGACTGACTGTTTTGTGCTGGTCAACATGAATACTAAATTGGCCAGATATGCATTTTGGTTTCTTCTTTTAACTTAATTTAGCTTCTGTATTTTTTGCACTTCGTGTACAAAAATCTGGCTACATGTGCTCTCTCACTGTATTTGCTACCCACCTGATTTTTGGGTCGGGCCTTCCAGACTGCACATGTTGTCTAGTTGCAAAATAATTATTTTTGGCTTTCTAAGGCCATAGAGGGGCTTGGACCTCCACCCCGCCTCCCATTGCTTACCATTAGTTTCTTTCCTGTCACTCACATTTGCCTTCTTCTTATTAGATGTTTTCAGTCTTGTGTTTGTCCCTGCCACATTGTCTCTTTAGTGATATCTTTGATTAGATGGCGTCTTTGTGTCCTCTGCTTGCTTTTAGTGAACTACTATTTTCTTTTTATTTAAGCACTCCATGACAGTCCATTAATTTCCAGCTGTCTCCCTCGTGTGCTTTTATTCCCCCTCGCTCTCTGTTAATGTACTTCACTCTACCACCCACATTTGTATTGCTCTTCACCATTGTGCTTCCTACACTCCACATTCCTCTCTTTCACTGTGTGCTTCTGCCTGTACACTCCATGTTGCTCTCCTTCACCAGTGTTCTCTCCTGCTTGTTACTTCTCTCCACCCACCATGTTGCTTCATCATCACGCCATTCCTGCAATCAGTTCATCAGTTAATTATTTATTTATTAAAAGAGCTTTAAGTTCCATTTCAAAACAGTGCTTATGCACTAGTTTTCAAAATTCACAGATCTTTTGGTTCTGCAAATAATAAGACAAAACAGTGCTCTTTGAATGTATGCGCCTGTATTTTGAACACATGCGCTTGCCCACAAAGTGATGGCACAGGCTCGTTATTCGGTCTTTTTTTTTTACCTTGGAGCACAGCAGCTGCGATGCAGTTCTACATGGTTAAAAACACTAACAAAGCCAATATGTTTCATTACCGAGACTTATTGTCTTTTCCAATCCTTGTTAGTGCCTATCCTTTTAACATCTTCTTTTAAACAGACTTAAAGTCCATGTACTTTTAAAAGCATTTATGTGACAGCCATTTATTGAGAGCAATATCTGTACCATAACTTCAAATGTGTTGGAGGTTATATTTTCTCCAAATTTAAGCCAATAAGCAACAGGATGTGCCACACTAGTTATTATGTAACTGATTGTGAGAAGCTGGCTTGGTATGTGGTGTACACTTATGTAAGTGGGTATCTTGCACCAATCCAGACTACCCTTATGGTGATTTTAGTTGTCTTAGACAACCTTAGAAAGCTCTCTAAGTGGTAGCTGTGGAGAGCAACCTTCAGGCTTAGTTCAGAAGGAATGTAAAGCATCGTGTTTTACCAGAACGTAATCTTATAGGTATAGATAAAGTGAGAAAGAACCACACAGTGTATTTATAAAAATATGTATTTATTATAAGACACTCACTAACACATACAGATATCTCCTAGCTGGAGATATACAAAATGCACAGAATACTTTTCAATAGAAACAGGTAGTAGCATGTAATACACAGTGGTCACTAAGGGGAGACCAAAACATATACACCAGGAAAGCTGGGTACATAGGTGTGAAGTGGAGTCGGAAACCGCAGTCGTACCCAATGGAGGACTTCAGAAAGATGCCGCTGCTGGGGAAGGTGACAGTGTCCGGTGGAACCCAGAGGTGGTTTCAAGTTGAGAAGTGCCTGCAAGCAGAGGAGGCAGATTATTTGCCATTCAGGAGTGACCAGGAGGCATGGAAGACGAATGCACACAGATTTCGAGTGCTGCAGGAGAGAGGATGCTGACCTTGGAGCTGCTTGTGAGGACCAGGCATTGCTGTGGAAGACCAACAGCCATTCACGAGCTGCTCCATGCCAGATTTCGAGAGTTGAGGGGTCTGTGTCGGTCGGGAGCACCAACAAGCCTTGGCAACTGCAAACAACTTGGAAAGCAAAGAAGGTGCAGTGTGGGGACCAGCAAGGTCCAAGTGACTCACCACAAGCAGGGGAGTCAGTGCAGGTCCCAGGCAATCAGGGGAGCCCAAAAAATTCAAAGGTGACCCTTAAGAGGACCCACAGGCCCGGAGGCACCGGCGTTGCAACAGGAACTCGAGCAGCTCACCAAAGATGCAGGTCCACGAAGCAAGTGATGATGTGAGGACAGAGATCTTGGTCAGTGGAGATGCTGTGGCTGGGGCTACTTGGAGCACAAAGATCTTGGTGGAAGGAAGCCAACAAGCCTTTGCAACTGCAAGTCAACGCGGTGCACAGGCGTTCGGTTCCTGTGGCTCCGACGAGGGATACTGGCCTCAAACTTGGTGAGAGGACAGGGCAGGCCTCACAAAATGTGAAAAGCCACCACTTGTGTTGCTGAGCTTTTCAGAGTCCGTGGCAGCAGAGGATCAGCAGACTGGTCAGCTTAGTTGCGGTGCTTGCAGATGCAGGGAAGTGACTTCTTCACTTCAAAGGTGTCTTGAATGCCCACAGGCCTTGGAAGGTTCCTGTATGGTGCACACGCATGATTATTGCCACAGACGAGCAGGGCAATGAAATCAGGCGCAGCAGAAGTCTTCCCAGGTGGAGACTTGATGTCCAAAGCGAAGTCCAGTGAGGTCCAGATTGCCCAGACGGTTGAAGAAGTGGTGTCTGAAATGAATCTTGTCCCATGACGAATCTAGGGAACCACTCTCAGGTAAGTCGTTAAGCACCCTAAGGAAAGGATTGGGACGATTCAGGGTTCCCTCCCAGGGGAGGGTTCGGACAGTGATGAGTATACTCCCATGTCCTAGGGCAGAAAGCACAGAGACTGGGATCCTGATTAGCAGAATTGGAATGCAGTCTTTATGTGGAGATTGATAGATCTGTAATACAAACAAGATAGTTTTAGGCATCAGTAAATGAGGCCCTCCAAAGGAAGTACATTTTGTTAAATCCGGTAAAGTCGCAAAACCTTCATTAAAAAAAAAAAATCATTATGAGCCTTATATTTGGACTAATTGAACAAAGCGTGCACAACTACCATTGGGAATGGTTGTTGACATTTCCTGTGCTCTGTTCATCGGTTTGAACAGGATGCATGCTTTATTCAACTGCTCATCATAAGGCAAGTCTCTGCTTTCACTTTGCACAACAAGAGAGTACCAAGGCCAGGTGCAAGTGTGCAGGGGCAACAGGGGCATCTTCAGTGTAGAGTTCCTCTCTACGGCTTGGAGCGACTCAGCAGTACCAAATCTGCATTGAGACTAGGCTACCAAATGGTGTTTCCAGAGTTTGTTTCCCACAATGATGTGCTCAAATGTACAAAGTTTAGCTGGTGAGATTCATGGTGGGGTGGAAAAAGTAATAAAATTGCAGGTAGCCTTGGAAGGAAATGTAGGTTGTCGGTGTCTAAAGCGTTCTTACAACAACTTTTGGGCTAATGAGTATTATCACTCAAATACATTGTAAACAGCAATGCCTTCAAGAGAGCAGACAGTGTGTGTCTGTGATATATTGTGTACAGAATGTTTCCAGTGAGTTGTAATGAACGTATGTAGACAGACGTTTGTATATGGTGTAGAAAACAAGCAAAGAAAACCTGGCACTCAGGACTGGAAGTCTAGGGATGCTAGTTCAAAACAGTAGGAAACTCCGCATCAAAACTTCACATTCACTTTCTAAGTCAAGAACTAGGAACCCTGCTACAAAGGCTTGCCTTGTGATGTAAGTTGATCAATTCAGGGGTACATCAATGTAGCAGTTTCCCAAATATGCTATCACAGAAACGGGTTTGTTGCTTGAGTTGTGTCCTGGGTTTTGATATTTGAATTTTATACATATTTGAGTGCCTATTTATCCCCAGGTTTATGGCAAGGTGCACTGCACGGGAGGCAGTAGCGCAAGGAACATGTTAAGTTACAACGCTTCATGAAGCAATGGTTGTTTTCTGCACTTGTCCAGGACATAAAGCAGGCTTTTGCTGCATTGCACTTGTCAGTGCTTAATGCTGGATGTGGATATGAACTATTACTGAGCGTCCCTTACATACTGATTTGTTCCAGGTGGGATGCATTTGATATAGTTGTATATGAGCTAAATTCTAAGCACTTGTGGTAGCTTCCCCAGTGGTAGACATTTATCTAAAATTATTTTAGGGGGCGTGGCCAAGATTGTGGCGTGGGCAGGTGTGCTTCAATTGCACTCCGTCCCCGCCAGGCCTAAAGCATTGCCACAGCACCCTATCCACGGAGATTTTAGCCCCGGGAGATCCCCTCCCCTACGGTGGTAATCAAATGCTGGCCCTGGGGACCGTGGAAGCATAGGGCTGCCCCCTGGAGACAAGCAATCGGCGCCCGGGTCTGACGAGAGCGGGAGCTGCAGCTGGCCCACCTAACTTTATTTGAGACGTGAGAGCGGGCGGTCTGGAAATAGTGAGCGGGGGCCCTGCAGCTACATCGGCACCCGCTCGCAGGGAAGACGTGACACTCCCAGAGGCATTGTGCGACTGGATGTGGCGGGGAGCTCTCAGGACGGAGCCTCGCTGGATCCAAGGAGCTCGAGAGGCAGGCCTGAGAGCGGTGCAGCGAGGCTGACGGAGCCCGCATTGATGATCTCTGGGGATTTGAGATTGTTGCTCCCCATAATAAGCTCCCCCACCAAGAAGAGGTGTGCGATACAGCCTACACGGGCCCAGCTCCCAGTGGAAGACTGTCAGTGCCTGCAATGGTGGTGCGCTCCACGGAGCCAGCCCCCTCCTAGCACAGACGTTGGATTGGGGCTGCCTGGGGCCCACTGACTTCTGATGGAGCAAGATCGAGCCGGTGGGGGTGAGGCTCGAGTGCCTTCAACTGTAGCCTGCGACAGCGTGCAACACCGACACAGTAAGACTGGGGGTGAAGCTGACTCCGGCACCGCAAGGGGGTAGAGAGGGCCATCATCCCTGGCCCCCCGCTCTGGGAGACCTACACGTCACACATACTGGGACATCTCATAGAAGGGGGGCTGAGCTCTGATCAAACTCACCAGGATTGTCATAAGTAGATGCCCCATGGCAATGCAGGACCACTGCTGGGCTACACAAAGCCTAAAGATTACCACTGGGTTCTGGGGATCTCCCGCTACATGGGCCCCCAATACATTCAATGGCATTGGCTGCCTAGTATCCTGCTCTCCAGTAGCACAAAGACTCCTCTCCATCCAGAGTAGAGCCAGGACACAGTGGGGCCTGAGTGAAGGTGGACCTCTGGAGCGGTCCAGCATGCACCTGGCTCAGGGGAGCGCTCCTATGCCTGGCTTTGCCGTGGTGTGGTAAATATTTCGTTACCGGTACTATTTTTTATGCGGTAAAGTCTATCAAGAATAACTCAGTAAATATAAGAGGCAGAATCCGTGGTATTAGAGGTTTAAAAATGCTTTATTCCTATAAAAAGGAAGACAATTCGAATTGTGGGCCTTCTATTCCATCACTACGAAAGTTCAGGAAGGAAGGGAGCATATATTATTGACAGGTAGGCAGTTTTATAGAAAATACATTACAGTGAAACAGATGCAAGAGGCGTAACAGCTGATAAAAGGTGCATACGTAGCTAATAGAGGGCGTAATTCAAGAAACGTCATTAAACATGATGTCACAAGTGGGTGGATCCATAAAAGAATCCTGCAATGTCAGCAGAAATGTTTGGCAAAGATGCGCACGCAGCCGCATGACGTGTGATTGACGTGCAACTAGAGGGTGAAGGGGACTTGACATTTAGCTCTACGTGTGGAGACAGAAGTCTGGGGTTATGTCAACCTAATTCCAAATCATATCTAATATCCTATGTTTAAAAAACTGTGTTATCCAAAAGGAAAGGTCTCTTAGGATAGAATCTTATTCTATACTGACTATACTGACTGTTAGTGCGTGTACAAGCGTCTAAGTGTCTACACTAGATGCGAGGGGGTAGGAATATTCCATGGTAACGGGGCTATGAATTACTTGCATGAGGACAGCGAGGCCTGGCCCCTTTGCACGGTAGCTGGAGGAATGTTTACCTAAACTACTAGACAGGAATGCATCGGATGAGGAGCGAAGGAGATAATCTCGAAGGTGAAATACAGTTCTTGGCAGGCGACAGGCTGGATCAGGCTCCGTTAGCCGCGCAAGGAGTAAGACAAAGTTCATGGTCACAGATGCAGGCTCAGACTGGAGCTTTCAGAAGCAGAAGGCAGGAAAAGGCTTGATGACAGAATTCGGGCCTACTCGCCTGAATCTGTGAAATGTGGGAAGTGAACCACATAAAGTCGGTGGCCTTTCATACTTAGGAATGGAATATCTGACCCATTCATGGCGGATCTGAAAGAGGACATGTTGACGGTGGACGCACATATATTTGCGTCTTCAAAACTGGAGCAGGAGGGAACATACATGTACTTATAGCATGCACATGGAGCCGTTGGGGTCTACGATAGGGGACATAACTGATCACAAAATTCATATTTCCTCATTCCCTCCTTGTCCCCTTCGGACCCTTAGGAGATATCGATCTTCATCAATCCATCGATCTGTTCATATAGCATCATTTGTTCTTCTTTCTTCTTCCGGGATCTCGAATGAAAACTTGGAGGTGGGATACACGAGGTGGCACACAGACCACAAATCGCTGGCCCACATTGTAGACATAAGCAGCAACTGAATAGTATGAGAAAGCCAACACCTAGGAAGGATAGGATTCTCCATCCCCAGGCTGACAACACGCCCCAGAACCAACCGGACCAAGTCCAGGTGCCTGGACTCTGGTGTATCTGGCTTACAATCTTATGAAGGCGAGTTATGGCTTTATATACTGACGGCGAATTTTCTGGGATGAAAATGCAACAACTTGATCCGATGACCCTACAAGCTCCGCCCCTATCGGCCAGGATGACGTCAAGGACAAGACGGTTTTGAAGCACAACAATCCGCATAGCAGACTGCTCTTCTGTTAAATTGCCTAAGGCGGAAATAGTTTCGTTCACTACTGCTTCAAGGGTTCTGGTTAATCTACGTATCAGCTTACTATTAGTGACTGTACCTATATAGGGAAAGAAACCTTTATTGAAATCTGTGTATTTTTCCCATGCTGTTTCAGTGTAATCGACAATTGGGAGATCTCTCTGCTGTCTATTGTGTACTAAATGGGTATTTCTATGATAATCAGGAGGAGCTAGGAAAACAGGTGGCAGAAGGAATGCTATGTAACAGGTACCATCCCAATCTAAAGGTAGACATATATATGCGGTCTGGCCACATATGAAGTAGGAATGATGGGAAGCTCTAAATGTAGACTTGCCTTGATCACTGAATTTTATTACAGTGGTGCATTTACTATGGCCCATGTGTATGGAACCATTCTTTCTGATACATAATTCCCCTTTTACTGGGAATACTGACATGGCGGGCAAGATTGGTGTAGCTTCAGATTCAACGTTCAGGATCATGAGGTTAAGTGTAAAGTTACCTAATCCATATACTTCATTTTCTAGATCAGGTCCTGTTCTTTTGGGAAGTCCCTCCTTGTTAGGGTAGCAGACTTTAAATAAAACTAGGTTCAGGTTTCCCCATACCCAGTTGTCTTGATAAACTGCGGAATTTGAATCTAGGGTATTAATCAAACTAAACCATGCTCCACAGGAGCCATTGTGTGTGAATGGATATGGAAAGAGGGGCAAAACTCCCTTATAGTTCTGATAGGGAGGGAGTCGGCCACATATCCAACAATTTGTGGCATTGCTGGTTTGATGGGAATGATGTAACATACTAATGAATGTGTTGTTGCGCAGCGCAAATCTATATGACAACTCATGCGGAGGAAATTCGCTAAAAGAATGTTCTGCAGTTATATTATAAGCACGTTTAAGAATAGGGTAATACATATGCAATAGTATGCTGAAAATAATGATCAGAAGACTTAGAAAAAACAAAATTAATAATGTTACTGTACAGTGACTACGAAGTGATTTACAATACGCATGCTTTTTCAGCTGCTTTCGCTGATTTCTTTCTCTATTCCGGTCTAGAGGATACATGTCAGAGACAAATTCAACCGATTCACCTTGGAGAGGACTTAAACAATCAAATTGTCTGACTTACTAGACCTCAATTTTAGTTTATAAATTTCTGAGTTCGATTGCTCAACCAAGGGGAGCTTTGAGTCTGTTTGTGAGGGAATACAGGGTTGAGTATCTACACCGGGTGGTAGTCCATAAAATTTCTTGATATGACTCGAGTGCAACCACCCTTTTCTTCCCTCGATTTTCACGGCTGTCCTTGTGGTGAGTAAAACCAACTTCGGTGACTTCCACCTAGGATCCAGTTGGGTCTTCCGGTCAAAGTTCCTGACCAGCACCAGGTCACCAGGAACCACGTCATGGGGCTTCACCTCAGTATTGTCGGGAAAAGCTGCGGATACCTGTGAACGACAAGATTGTAGTGCAGACATCAAGGAAGCCAGGTAATCTGTCAGCATATTACAGTCAACGTCAGTGATTTTACGAGGTATAGGCGTCCCCCACATATTTGGTGGTCTACCGAAGATCACCTCATACGGGGATAGCCCTGTTCGAGAATGTGCTACCATTCTCATGTAAAAGAGCGCAACTGGTAAGGCTACTATCCAATCGACTCATTTTTCTCTACATATTTTGGACAATCTAATTTTCAAAGTTTGATTATGGCGTTCTACGAGACCTGCTGCCTCGGGATGTCGGACACAGTGAAATTTCTACTGATAGCCTAATAGAAGGGAAACGTATTTCATTAGTTCGGATGAGAACGGCTGGCCGTTATCTGAGTAGACAACACGTGGTAAACCGTACCGTGGGAAGAATTCTCGAACTAACTGTTTGGCAGTGTAATCTGAGACCGGGTATGCTTCTGTCCAACGGGAAAGAGCACAGACAACTACGAGAACATATTTGAATCCTCGACATCGTTCCATCTGGATATAATCCATCTGGAGGACTTCAAAAGCATGATTAGGAGGTTGAAATCCACCCTGTTCTACGGGGATGCTTTTACCTGGATTAAACTGACAACATATCATACAGGTACGAACCTTTTGTTTAGCTGCGGCTCGCAAGTGTTTGTTGAACCAAATGTGTTGAATGCTGTCTAGCATAGCTTTCTCTCCTAGGTGTGCTGGACTATGTATTGTGTTAATAATAACTTGGACCATCGAGTCGGGAAGAAACCATATAGATTTTTCCTTCGTCATCCATCCCTGATCTGTTTGGATCCCTCCTAATTCAGTCCATTTCTTTATTTCTTCTGGTGTAGCATGTGTCTGTATATCAATTACATCAAAGGCGGGATCCTTAACTGTCATGCAATGTGTTAGTGTCGGGACTATTGTCTTTGTCGCGTCAATTGTGAGAGTCTGAGTCTGAGCAGTCTGTTTAGCTGTTCTATCAGCTAGGTCATTACCCTGAGAAATAATATCGGTAACTTTTGTATGGGCTTTGCATTTCATAATCGATATTGCAGTAGGTAGATGAATCGCGTCTAATAAGGTTTGAATGAGGGGTCCGTGTTGGATGTGGGCACCGTGAGAAGTTAAATAACCTCTCTCTCGCCACAGTACGCCGAAGTCATGGACGACTCCGAAGGCATAACGTGAATCTGTGTATATGTTGACCTTTTTGTTTGTGGCTTGAATACAGGCTTGTGTCAGAGCGGTGAGCTCTGCTGCTTGAGCTGACAAAGTGTTAATACAATTTGTTTCAATGACTTCAGTGTCTGTTGTGACTGCGTAAGCGGCCACTAGCTCTCCTGTACTTGTTCTCATACATGACCCATCTACATACAATGTCAAGTCTGGATCTGACAAAGGGATGTCTGTCAGGTCTTGTCTGGGTTTCGTCGTGATAGTAATAACTTCAACACAATCATGTGCCAATGGATCTGTTCCGCTCACTGGTAACAGTGTGGCAGGATTTAACGTATTACAACGTCTGATTTCTATATGTGGCTGAAACAATGTTAATTCGTAACCGGTGAGTCTCGCTATAGTCAAGTGTTGTGTTTGTGTGCGGTTCAAAAGAACCTCTACTGCGTGTGGTACTTGTACTGTCAATTGATGTCCTAACACTATGGCATCGCTTTGTCTGATTGCTAAAGCTGTTGCTGCCACCGATTTCAGGCACGCAGGAAGAGCCTGAGCTACTGGATCTAATGTACTAGAGAAATAAGCACATGGTTTGTGTGATCCTGCTTGTTCCTGAGTGAGTACTGACAAAGCAGTACCTTCGCGTTCTGTAACAAAGAGTGTAAACTGTTTACTGTAACATGGTGTTGCTAGGACAGGTGCTTGGCATAAAGCTTTCTTTAAGCTTTCAAAGGCGTGTGTATGTTCTTGAGTCCAAGGGAGGACAGTCGATGTGGCTGCCTCCTGCGTTGTCAACTGGATGAGTGGTTTTGCTAGAAATGCATATTGAGGGATCCACTGCCTACAGTATGAAGTGAGGCCTATAAAAGCCCGCACCTCCTTTTGTGTCTTGGGTGGTGGCATGTTAGCGATTAACTGGATGCGGTCGGATGTAAGCTGCCTTCCCTCCTTGGACAGCGAGTGCCCAAGGTAAACAACTTGCTGGACACAGAATTGCAGCTTAGAAGGGGACACCTTGTGCCCCTTGTCAGCCAAAAATTTTAAAACCGTCAATGACGCTTTTTCACATTCAGGTTCGCTTCGGGCGGTGATCAGGAGATCATCGACATATTGAAGCAAGGCAGTGTTAACTGGCATGTGGATACTGTCAAGTTCTCGTTTCAGTGCTTGGCTATAGATGCTGGGGCTTTCTGTAAATCCTTGAGGTGCGCGTGTGAATTTAAAACTTCGTCCATTTAAACTAAATCCGAATAAATATTGACTTTCCGGATCAATTGGGACACTAAAGAAAGCATTCTTGAGATCAATTACAGTGAAGAACGTTGCTTCTGAGTCAATAGCTGTGAGTAATGAAGAGATATCTGGGACCACGGGGTATTGTGGCACAATACATTTATTTAATTCGCGCAGATCAATAACTAATCGATATACTGGTGGAGCTTTTGGATCCGTTCTTTTAAGAATCGGAATTATCGGAGAATTACATACATTGGAGTCGGTTTCGACAACCACTCCTTGTGCAATGAGCTCGTCAATTATTTGCAGCAAAGCCACAACAGCATCGGGTGGTAACTTGTATTGTCGTATTCGTGGTAGTACTATTCCTGATTTCAGTGTAACTCGATATGGTGTAATATTCATGCAACCAACATCAGTGGGGCCTTGTGCCCATAAATGTGTAGGTAAATTCTGCAGTCGGTGATCCATGTCTCTGGATACGTAGTGACCTTTAAAGTCACGTAAAAATAGTCGTACTCCTTCCGGAGAACAACATATTATAGCTCCTAGAGCTTTCAATGTTTTTATGCCTAACAAGTTTTCTGGACATGATTTAGTAAGCAATAAATCTGTAGTACGTGTCAATGGACCGACTGTAAGTGGAAGAGGTTGTGTCACATCATTAATTATAGGTTTTCCTGAGAATCCAAGGGAAATATTCTGTGAGCCTGAGAGGGGTGCCCCTGGAACTTCACTGCGTCTTATAGTCGTTCTGCTTGCCCCTGTATCAAGTAAAAACTTTCTGTCTTCCCCTAATAGTTCACTATGTACATAAGGTCCCTCTTGGTCTACAGGAACCTCAATAAGGGGTAAGCCAACTTCCCTCTCTAGGCTATCTCATGAGTATCGCTGATAATCGGGATAATCTGCTTGTGCATACTGATACATCTGTTGTGTTGTTGCTTGTGTGGCAGCAATAGGCTGCGCTTGTGGTGGTGCTACGATCTGTTGTGGAGCTGCCTGTTGCGGAGCTAGTTGTTGCGGAGCTAACCTAGGTTGTGCATGCTGAGGTATTTGTTGTTGGTTCTGATCCTGTCTAGGTGGACGTGGTCTCTCATGCGTTCTACCTGTGGCAATATTATGTTTCAGGACTGGACAATCGTGTATATAATGACCTGGTTGTTTACAATAGTTGCATGTCCCTTTCGCAGGGCCTGCGGAATCACCCTTTTGATGACTATCGACTGGAACTGACTGTGCAACAAGCATTTTCATTTTTGTATCTTTCATACGTCTTTGTTCGTGTTCTTGTTCTTCTCTAATTCTATTGTGATGATATTGTAACATCTGTAGCATCTGTGATGGGGTATTACCTTGCCAGGTACTTTCGAATTTCAATACTCTATTCTTAACTTGTATCAGAGAATTTTCAACTAATTTTGTCACAAACAGATGTGGGTATGACTCACTACTGGCTTTTATGCCACTATTTATACCAAAACATTTTTCAAATCGGGAATAGAAATCACTAGTGTCTTCGTCTGGCTTTTGTTTACAGGCTGAGATTGCACCCCAGTCTTCCTTTTTCGTAGTTAATAAACGTGGCAATACCTGTATTAGTAATCCTGCTAGTGCTGTAGTCTTTTCCCCAAGCCCTGCTCCTGCAGCTCGGGCCTTTTCTTCGTTTTCTAATGCTGTCCAATCTATCTTTTGGTCTCCCACCTCCCATTCCTTTTCTTTGAGTTTCTCATAAACACCGGCGGGTAGCAGGACTTTTAATATTTTCATAATGTCGGGGTAGGTATACTCTCCCATGTGTAACATGTCTTTTATCTCACGGTGGAAACCTGCTGGGTCTTTGTCATGGCTGGGTACTACTTTCTTCATTTCTAATAATTCTAATTTAGTTATAGGTGTGTACACAAATACGCGTGTAAAATTATCACCGGCACCTCTAATTGGGTGCACTTCGCGTAACGGGTTCTGTCTATCTATGTGATACATTTTTCTTCCCATGATGGGAACTGGAACGTGTTCTGGGCATACGAAATTTAAATATTGGTTTCGGCATTCTAGTATTTCTTTAATCAAATCAGTACCTGACCCTTTCCATATGTTCGTGAGTAGTTCTGTCAATATGTCAGGTAAGGGTCCTGGATCGGAGTGTTGGCTTTTATATAATATAAGGAGGTGTTGAATCATGTATATACTAGCTAAACGCTGTTCATATGGATCTAGATTCAGAAACGTGTGTGCAAGTACATCGTCATTGTATTCGCTGGGACTGTCAGCCCATTGTACTGCTGACCTGGCTAATTCTTGTTCGTCCATGGAATCGAGCATGTGGTACCCCCTTCGATCTCGGAGTAATTTATCAGCGGCTTGGAATAAGTGTTCGGGGGATTTTGTATTTAACATAGGGTGTGGAAAATGTCTATTATATTCTGGACGTATTGGACGTACCGGATCATTAAAACCTCTGGTATTATTATGGGGTCTTCCTCTACCTACATAAGCTATCGTTTCTACTTGCTCTGACTCTTGCTCCTCCTCTTCTCTGTTTAGGTTAGCGGCGTCTACCTCTAATCTTTCTTCGTGTATTCGTTCTACTTCTTTGCGGATCTTTCGGTACATAGCGACTATACATAACTGTTTATCATGTCTCCCTTCTGATATATTCTGACCCCAAGTGACAAGTTTTTGCATTTCTTCCGGATTTACCCCAGGCCGGTCTTGATTTCTGATTACACAGTTTATGAGGAAACGTAACAGTTGTCCCTGTACCTCCGCTTTCTGGTACTCCATGGCTCTGCTAATACTTTCAGGACCTCGCCCCGACTGGACAAAGTGATATATATTTTCTAAATGTGTATTCATCCCTGGTAGCTTCGTTAAATATATTGCAGCTCGTCGAATACGTAATGATGACAGCAGCATTTCGTCCTGTTTACCGGGCACAGGATCATATCTACAATCTACTAGAAGTTCCTTAAGCATGTCGGGAGTTGCTAGTTTGGGCGTACGTTGGTGTGCTAATTCTCTAAGGGAAAATTTATTTCCTCTGGGTGGAGTAGAAAAAATGTCTGTCGTACCTCCTGTAGCACCGTCTGGGGTGCTGGACGTGAAAGGATTTGTTGAAGGTGAGACAGAGATTGTAGATGCGGGAAAAACTGTAGAGACGGACGGGCCTATTGGAACTTGTGTAGGAGTTTGTAGTTGCGGGGGTACAGACGTATGCTCTTGGTGTAGAACACCATCAGCAAGCGGTGTGGGTGGTATGGCATTAGCATACTCGGGAGCAGCGTCATCTAAATAGGAGGAAAGAAAAACGTCCTTTGCTGTTTTGGGATGTGATTTGGGATGTGCTTTTATCGGAAACAATGGAGGTGGCAAATCTTTTGGTATTTCCGGAGTAGCCTTAGGTAACCCTTCGGCCAGAAGTGGATACATACCATTCATAAGGGCGTTTCTTTGTCTATCTACTTGTTCTGAGTTTACTCGAGTACCTTCCTCAAGTAATAGATTTTCTCGAGTTTTATTTGAATTCTCTCTACCTTTCTCTTCCTGTCTGAGTGCTTTTTCTGTACGTCTATACGATTCTTTACGCCATAATTCAATGGCATCTTTCTGTGACTGTCTGGCTTTCTTTTTCCATAATTCTTCTTCTACTCTCATGATGCAATCCGCATCCCAGGTCCCCGTTGCGGGCCATCTCTGACTCTCTGGTAATTCTTTGGTGTAGTCCACCCATAAATCAAGAAATAATACGGCATCTAGACCATGCTTATGATACATAAAGTATCCTGGAGTATCCCTAGGTGGAATGGGAACAGCTTCTTCGAGTACACCTTTTCTAGTTTTGATCTGTCTTAGTTTCGAAAAGAGCGGCATTTTTAGATCTTGTTTCTAGAACACACTTTATACAAGAAAACACAATAATGAACAGTCATTCACACCACAATATATAGAACGTATTTAAAACATTTAACGCTTAACAGTTTTACGAACAATGATAACTAATAGAAAACTAGTTACTGACATTATACTGACACTAGATAATACTTATTTATATGCGAAACATACTATATATACTGCTAAACAGTACAGATACACTGCTAAAACAGTGCAGACCGGATTTGTGTACCCAAACCTGTCTTGACCGGCACAGACTATGTGCACGTAAAATGCCTCCCCGGTAATGGTACTCACCGGGTAGCTCGGAACGGAAGGCCTCGGAACGGAACTGAAACTGGACCGGACTGGACTCGACTCGACTGGACTCGGAACTTCGGAACCTGGCGGGACTCTGTATACCTCGGATCTTGCTCTCTCAGCTAGGCTCTGGTCGGGATACTTCGCACTTCTCACCGCCTCGTCTGGGTGTTGATCGCAGCCTCAGTCGTCCCCGCTTGGCCGGAGGGAGATACAGGAAATCCTGCGGGTACGCGTTTTTGTCCGTTCAGCTGTGGCAGGAGACCGGGCCTGCAACGCACCGCCGGCGCGTGAGATGAGAAAGTGTCCCTGTTCGGGCGCCAATTTATGTGGTAAATATTTCGTTACCGGTACTATTTTTTATGCGGTAAAGTCTATCAAGAATAACTCAGTAAATATAAGAGGCAGAATCCGTGGTATTAGAGGTTTAAAAATGCTTTATTCCTATAAAAAGGAAGACAATTCGAATTGTGGGCCTTCTATTCCATCACCACGAAAGTTCAGGAAGGAAGGGAGCATATATTATTGACAGGTAGGCAGTTTTATAGAAAATACATTACAGTGAAACAGATGCAAGAGGCGTAACAGCTGATAAAAGGTGCATACGTAGCTAATAGAGGGCGTAATTCAAGAAACGTCATTAAACATGATGTCACAAGTGGGTGGATCCATAAAAGAATCCTGCAATGTCAGCAGAAATGTTTGGCAAAGATGCGCACGCAGCCGCATGACGTGTGATTGACGTGCAACTAGAGGGTGAAGGGGACTTGACATTTAGCTCTACGTGTGGAGACAGAAGTCTGGGGTTATGTCAACCTAATTCCAAATCATATCTAATATCCTATGTTTAAAGAACTGTGTTATCCAAAAGGAAAGGTCTCTTAGGATAGAATCTTATTCTATACTGACTATACTGACTGTTAGTGCGTGTACAAGCGTCTAAGTGTCTACACTAGATGCGAGGGGGTAGGAATATTCCATGGTAACGGGGCTATGAATTACTTGCATGAGGACAGCGAGGCCTGGCCCCTTTGCACGGTAGCTGGAGGAATGTTTACCTAAACTACTAGACAGGAATGCATCGGATGAGGAGCGAAGGAGATAATCTCGAAGGTGAAATACAGTTCTTGGCAGGCGACAGGCTGGATCAGGCTCCGTTAGCCGCGCAAGGAGTAAGACAAAGTTCATGGTCACAGATGCAGGCTCAGACTGGAGCTTTCAGAAGCAGAAGGCAGGAAAAGGCTTGATGACAGAATTCGGGCCTACTCGCCTGAATCTGTGAAATGTGGGAAGTGAACCACATAAAGTCGGTGGCCTTTCATACTTAGGAATGGAATATCTGACCCATTCATGGCGGATCTGAAAGAGGACATGTTGACGGTGGACGCACATATATTTGCGTCTTCAAAACTGGAGCAGGAGGGAACATACATGTACTTATAGCATGCACATGGAGCCGTTGGGGTCTACGATAGGGGACATAACTGATCACAAAATTCATATTTCCTCAGTGGTGTAAGGAAGGCTTGTGGGGAGCCCCACACCTTTATGCCCTTTTACCCCAATCTGACGTCTGGCCTTCCAGAGCACCCAGCACCGCCCTGCTGCCCACAGGGTGTTAAGTGAGCAAGAATTGTATCGGCGTAGGCGAAGAAGGAGCGATCGGCCGTGATTTACTCTTGAAGGGTGCTGGGCAATCCCTAGATGAAAAAGCACCTGAGGGTGAGCTGGAAATGTCCGGCAGGGGAGAGGGAGCAGAGAGTCCAGTGATGCACGAATTTCTGGAGGCTTTGTTCACCTCCCTGCAAGAAGATCTCCACGCAGTGAAGATGGATTTGCAAATGGAACTCAGAGAGGTTCACCGAGATTTCAACACAGTTGGTGAGCGGGTAGTGGCCCTCGAGGAGGGCTCCGCAGCCAGCGATGGAAAAATAGATGCCCTCCAACAGGAAGTTATCTGACTGCATGACCAACAGATTGATTGACTAGCACATGCAGATGACCTGGAAAACAGGTCCAGATGGAATAATATCCACATCCGTGGGGTCCCTACGAACACAGAGGGCTCAAACCTTGAGTGCTATGTCCAAGCCTTTCTTTAGCTTTGTTTTGGGCACTACAGCAGACAACAATGTCACAATATACCAGCGTCATTGCGTGTGCCCTCCCCTCTAGCCTTACCGTCCTCCCGCTGATATCTTAGTCTGCGTGCACTATTTTATATTGAAACAGGCTATAATCAAAGTGGCTCAAGATGCTCAGAAGCTGCAATTGAGGGACCATGAACCGCAACTCTTCCAGGACATCGCAGCAAGTACCTTACAAAAACAGACTTTCGGCCTGTGACTAATCATCTGCACACATCGGGCGCTGCCTACTCATGAGGCCACACTTTTTGTCTTATTTTCCGCTTTGAGGGCAAAACCTATCAACTACGTTCCCTGGCTGAAACTTCTAAGGTCCTCAACCTAGATCTTAATAAGCAGGCACCCCAACGATCCCCGGTGGATGACAAAGCATCTGACAGAAACCGCCGAAGTGCTCGGTTCGGAACTCGACTCGGGTGCCACCACCTAAATCCAGACACAAACGTCAAAGAAAGATTGGCTGTGCTGCTATCTCTAGCGCTGGTGGAGAACAAGCTGACCCTCCTTCCTTAGGTATTGCGCAGAATAAGTGGTGGAGTGGTGGGAGCATTGAGACTAGATGCTATTAGATGATTCTTGCCACCTTGGTTGACCCCTTTTGTACTGGTCTTTCGACTGTGATGGACTATTCCAATTTCTCATATGGTAAAATTTCCATTTGTTTTCTTACTCTGTTGAGGTTTAAGATGTCTAGTTAGGGTGCCCCTTCCGACGAGCCAATTCCGATTGGTCCTTCACACACACACAAGCCATTGTGCAAATCTCCCTCCAGTTATGTGACATGGTCCCCACAAGCACAACCATGGTGACACTTGCTCGATCTATCCCAAGATAATTGGCCTCAATGTACGAGGATATCACCTTCAAAATTAGGTCAGATATTTCTTGCACTACAGAAGATAGATGGTGGGAGCTGAACAAGCGAATGGAGTCTCTCAGGGAAATGGGGCACAAACGCAGTTAATGTTCCCAGCAATATTGAAAGTTATGTGAGCATAACTTCCTAGCGCCAGAGGAGGTGGATAGCTTTATAGCCCAGAATACAGCAAGAGATAAGTAGGTTAGGCATATTGGTCAAATGAAGAGATATGAGTTAGCAGTCACAGATCAGCAACACTGTACAAAAGGAGTAGCTATAATAGTGTAGGCAAACTCTGGTGTAGGGCTGCGGAGGTCTAAGGTGGATGAAAGAGGGTGCTGGATAGTAGCGGAGATCAAAGCTGGACAGACTTTGTACACCCTACCTAGCTACTATGGCCCAAATCTAGATGATGTCACATCATTGAACAACTTGTTTGCTAGTCTGTTAGATTGTAAAGATTTTCAATGTTTTATTAAATACCAACCCGGACAGGTCTTTAGCCCATACTCAAATCAGTTCATCAAGAATCTTATCTTTTATCAAGAATAGATCATTTGAATCTTTGTGATATGTGGCGCAGAGTAAAAGGTAAAACCAGAAACTACTCCTTTTGTAGTAAGAAAAATGGTCACTATTCTAGGATAGATTATCTTTTTCTGGAGGCACTCGAAGTAGAAAGAGTTAGGGATATTGAATATCAAGCTATCCATATATCTGATCATTCCGCAGTATGTTTCAAGGTAAATTATTACTGTGCCCTGCACTAAGAATATGGAAGGAATAGAAGGGGGAGAAACTGATATTTTGTAGGTGGAATCTAGTTTCTACTCCTACATTTGTGGTGTGGGATACATTCAAAGCCTTATTGAGGGGGGTCTTAATGAGCTCGTGTGTGACTTTGATCAGAGAAAACAAGAAGCAGGTTTTGTTACTGGAAGATAAGTTAGCGGCAGCAGAAGCCAATTTAAAATCAAGGCATTTCCAGGAGAATACAAGAGAGAGAGTCTAGTGGAACAAGTTGAGGACTTACAACTCCAGTTCAGATTGAAGATGGAGAAGAGACTGTAACAGCAGTGGGATGTGAATAAGTTGAGGGAGTATGAGCAGGGAGAGAATTGCGGAAAATTGCTGGCTATGACGATTAGGATGTACAGGCCAGGCAACTATTTAAGAAAAATTAAGGTAGAAGATAATTGAGTGGAGAAGGACTCGGAAGGGATAGAGTAGGCATTTTCTAAATTCTTCCAGGACTTATACCTAAAAGATCTTGAGGTAGATGAGGCTGAGTTAGAACACTGGCTCTCAAAAAAAGACAAGTACCAAAATGGAGCACTGAGGATCAGCAATATCTGAATCAGGAAATAACGGGGAATAAAATCCTGATAGCAGACAAAAAACTTAAAAGGGGGAAATCAGCGGGGCCAGACGCAATCACAAAATAAATCTATATATTGTTCTCCGAGTTAGTTATCCCGATCTGGCTAGATAGATTTAACGAGGTGTTGAGGAGAGATTCTCCACTGCTGGAGTCCTGGAATGAGGCTGTTATCTAGCTTATTTTGAAACCAGGCAAGGATCCCATGCAGTGTCAGTCGTACCGACCAATATCGTTGCTGAACTGCAACCACAAAATTGTCACTAGCATACTGGCATCTCGTTTATGCAAGATAGCTGGGATGCTAACTAATGAAGATCAGAAGGGCTCCAACCAGAAAGACAAATGACGGATCTCATACACACTTTGATAGGCTCAATAAGTCTTGCCTCAACTCAGGTAGCACCTCAATCAATAGTAACTCTTGATGCAGCTTAAGCCTTTGATCGAGTGAATTGGAAATACCTGAGAAGTACGGCTCCAGTACAGATAGAAAGAGGGACCAGACAGGGCTGCCCCCTATTACTCATCCTCTTTCATCTATACATTGAACCCCTGGCACAAAGCTTAAGGGAAATAAGCCCTTTCACCGTGGGCAGCTTCTCTAGGACGCTAACTCTATATGCTGATGATCTGATCTAGTTCACTGCAGACTTTAACCAGGTGTACTGCTCGATTTTCCCGGCCTTCTTGTGTTGAAGGGTGATTAATGTGACTTCAGCCTCTTACCATCCAAGTCTAAGGATTAGAGTAGTGAATGGAGCCTATTTACTAGGCACTTCGACATGATCCTGTGCTCTTCCCCATAGATCAGGGCTTGCACACATAGCCTAGGGGATAGATTCGTTAGTATTAGGGATAACCTGTCCTGTAGGGAGGGTATTTCATGGAGCCGTGCTGAATTCAGGCCTGGTAGGCCTCAAACGGGAGAGACTCCATCTTTCTTTCTGCTCCGGCAGCTTGGGATGCTTCTAGGTCAAATGTAATGTTTTAGTTATGAGGTGTTATTCGCTTGGAGAGAACCGGTTCAGGCCGGCCCTTATCGAAGGATTGTATTTTTCTTCATGCCGAAGACACTACATCAGGCCGGCCGGCTGGGAACGTGTCCTTGGTACGGGGAGGTACAAGAATTTGGTGGGCGTCAGGTTACGGGCCGGAATTTTCCATGAGGAAACGCACCTCTATATTAGTGAAAGTCCGAGGCAGTTACTTGGCACTTGCTTCAGTCCGTAGGCGGCACCTAGCCGTTAGCAGTAAAGCTACTACTTATTCCAGGGAAGACAGACGCCATCTTGAGGGCGGAGAAAAACCGAGAGACAAATACTGTCCTAGCAGAATAGCCAGAGAGGAGAGAGTAGCCGATGAGGAAGAGGTCCCAGTGACTCGGAGAAGGGTGACTTCCAGGCGAGCCGAGGCATAGACGAGAAGGGAACCTAGATGACCACGGAGTGCAGGCTACACACTACTAAGGTGATGTCGACCCTTTCTTATTAGAGCGTACAACTTAACCTTTCACTTTTCTTTGCAGGTTATGTGTTATATTGTAACGTTATGTGATTGCGTATGTAATGAGTAATAAAGTACCCAGTTTGTAGCGTACCAACATGTGCTGCGTGTTCTTGTATAAGAGGGTAGCCTATTCTTTTAGTCAGCTGTGACTTGACATGAACAGATGTTAACCCTGATCAGTTAAGTGGTAACTGAATAAGGGAGAGAGGAGCCCCTCGAACCAGAGAACAGGCTGTGCTCGAATTAGCAGTCCTTGTGTGATCTGATAAATAGTGAGACCGATTTATGTTATGGTGATCATAGGATGAACTGCCGTCTGGGTAGAGAGGTCTGGATCCGTATGGGATCGCGAGGCCGCCACTTGTGATACTGCCGTCTGGGTAGAGAGTCCTGGATCCGTATGGGATCGCGAGGCCGCCACTTGTGATACTGCCGTCTGGGTAGAGAGTCCTTGATCCGTATGGGATCGCGAGGCCGCCACTTGTGATACTGCTGTCTGGGTAGAGAGTCCTGGGTCCGTATGGGATCGCGAGGCCGCCACTTGTGATACTGCCGTCTGGGTAGAGAGTCCTGGATCCGTATGGGATCGCGAGGCCGCCACTTGTGATACTGCCGTCTGGGCAGAGAGTCCTGGATCCGTATGGGATCGTGAGGCCGCCACTTGTGATACTGCCGTCTGGGTAGTGAGTCCTGGATCCGTATGGGATCGCGAGGCCGCCACTTGTGATACTGCCGTCTGGGTAGAGAGTCCTGGATCCGTATGGGATCGCGAGGCCGCCACTTGTGAGACTGCCGTCTGGGTAGAGAGGTCTGGATCCGTATGGGATCGCGAGGCCGCCGATTAGGTCTTGGTATATAGAGTAGGAATTCCCTGTCCTTAGGTGGTATATACATGTGGTTACTTATTATGAATAGGCCCTAGGGAGGGGGTAACGTTCTGGCTGGGTTAGAGAGGCTCTGATGAGCGGGTTCTATCTGATCCGAAAACCCAAGCAGAACATTTGGCGTCACGAACCGTTTACAAAACCTGTGTGCGTTGTGGTTGTATTGTGTTTGCTTTCGGCGCGTGCGTGGTTTTGTTTGTATTTTATTTTTATATAATTGTGTGTATAGTTTTTTTTCTTCTCTCTTCTTTTCTTCTTTCTCTTTTTCTTTTCCAAGATGTTTTCTAGAAAGTCGAAATCTACTTTTAAGTTGCCCGTTGATATTCCCGGCTGGGATTCAACGCCTTATGGAGCCTTAGCCCGTGAGTGGGCTGATTCTACTGGTTTGAGTGAGAATTGGAATTCTTTTTTGGAGCTGGCGGAGCCGGCTAATGTGATTACTTGTTTACAGAAGGCACCCGTATCGAAGGGTGATGAGATTCCCGTTTTGGGGCGCAGAGGTTGGATTGTTCTGTCTGCGTACAGGATTTTGCATGAGAGGTTGTTGAAGTTACAGAAATCACATAAGGATGTGGAAGCAAACTTTGTTGAGATTCAGAATGCTCATACTTTGTTGCGGTGTCAAAATAAGTTGCTTGCTGACAAACTTGAGACTTACCAAACTATTTCCGAAAGGGCGGCTGTGCGAATTGCTCGTTATTAATACAAGAATCGGCGTGGTCGGGTTTCGACGCGAAAGGTGCGTCTGGTCGTGGCGAAAGCCGGACTAGATTGGAATCCTGATGAATGGGATGGTAATATCTGGAACTCGAGTGATTCTTGTTCCTCGGGTGAGGAGTCTGAAAAAGCGCAAGTCCTCTCGCTCCGGCCGTGGTTGTAGATCTGCTTCTTGCGCCTCTGATGGTGCACCCCGTAATTGCGCTCGTCCTTCGAGTGGGGTCGATGCTTCTTGCACTGATTGTTCCTCTACATGTCCTGATCGAGTTCCTTCTGATGCTCGTCCCGCGGTCTCGGTGCACCCGGTTTTTCGACGGAAGTTGCAGCACGCTCCCAATGCTCCGAATGGTATTTCTTTAGATTCTTTGGAGGATTTTACTCAACAAGAAATTAGTGATATTTTGCAGCGATTTCGGCAGCGAGCTGGTGAGACCTTGCTCACATGGATGGTGCGCCTTTATGAACTGGGCGCTGCTGGTATTATGTTGGATACTTGCGATTGTTTGAAGTTTTGTTCCTTGAGTTCGGATTCTACTGTACAAGATCATTTTCGTAACTTTAATGGTGGTGGTCAAATTTCTTTGCTTCAGTTAGCGACTGAGGGTTGTTATCAAAAATATCCTACTGAGTCTGACTGGCCTGTGAATGACAAACCGTGGTATACTTTGCACGACGCTGCACAACGTCTCAAAGAGGAAGTGATGAAAACGGCAATTTTTCTGGGTACTGCTGACAGGTTGCTTGATGGTTTGTTGACATCTTCTGTGCGGAATCGTATTATTCGTTCTTCCCCTGTTGCTTATAAGCAGGTCATGATGACTTTATTGATTAATCAGACTGGTAACACGTTATCTATGGTGCTGGAATCGGTACGCCAACTCGGTGAATTGGGTGAGTGGTTTAAACCTGAACGTCAGTCCCGGCCTGACACTCGTACTCCTGGTGACAATAAACTTACTAGACGTGATATCTTTTCTGGTCTTATGGCCGATGGTGTGCGGAAGGAGGACATTGACGGTGAGACTACTGCTCGTTTGTGGGAAATGTTTCGCAAACGTGGCTTGGATCGAAAGGAGGGTGCCCGGCGTGTTCGGACGACTGAGTGTGATCGTGGTTGTTCTGACGGGAGCGGTGATGACGACCGCCGTGGGCGCTCTGATCGTCGCGATGATCGACGTTATGTACGTGACTTGTCCCCCCGTCGTGAGAGAGACAGAGAGAGAGAGGGGGAAAGAGAAAGGGGGAGAGATGATTATGTTCACAGCAGACGTAGAGATGATAGGGATCAATCCCCTGAGTTGAGAAGGAGAGAGGATCGGCACAGTTTGGCCGATCGAAACCCGCAGTACAATGCAGAAGACAGGAATCCATTTCGTAATGGGAATGGATATGAACAGGAGGTATCGATACCTAAGAAACGTGAGAGTCTTTATCCTGATTTATCCTGGTACACAGAATGCAGTAAAAATGACTAGGAAATAGGTCAAGCTCCAGGACACAGATGGGCTCACAGAGATAATAGACCCTATGTAGATATTGATATTTATTGGAGACATCGTAATATCCAAAGGGCCCGAGCATTGGTAGATACAGGAGCGGAGGCCACTCTTATTCATGGAAAATCAAAGAAGTTTAAAGGTCAGCCTTTTACAATTACCGGATTAGGTGGAAAGGAAACTCCCGCAGTTCAAACTTTACTTGAAATGAGAATAGGTAGAATCCCTAGAAAAGAATACTCTGTATTAGTGGTGCCACTCTTAGAATTCATAATTGGAATTGATATTTTGAAAGGAATGACTTTGCATTTAGATGATGGATGTTACCAATTTGGAACTACACATTATATATCGTCCAGGCCTGTACGGGTTGGTCGTTTAAGAATGCCCCCCATAAAAGTTCCCCAGGCGACAAAAGTGATTTGTCAGAAGCAGTATCGTATTCCAGGTGGTCATGAAGAGATTAGTACCACTATTCAGGAGTTGGTGGATGCAGGAGTTATAACCCCAGTTACTTCTGCTTGGAATAATCCTGTTTGGCCTGTACGTAAGAGTGATAATTCTTGGCGCATGACTGTTGATTATCGAGAATTGAATAAACACACACCCTCTTTGACTGTTGCAGTACCGGATGTTATTACCCTAATTGAAAGAATCCAAAAACATCCAGGTACATAGTATGCGTCCATTGATATTGCTAATGCTTTCTTTTCGATTCCGATTGCCCCTGAGTGTCAGGAACAATTCAGTTTTACGTGGAACGGGCGTCAGATGACGTTTAGAAGTCTTCCTCAGGGCTATGTGCATAGTCCTACGATATGTCACCGGCTGGTGGCAGAGCATTTGGCTGAGGTACCGGTTCATCCGCAAATTCAGATATGTCACTATATTGATGATATTTTGATCCAAGGCGAAACACAAGAGGAAGTTCAGACCCAATTGGACAGAGTCATTGAGTGCCTGCGTGTGAATGGTTGGGATCAACCCGGATAAATTACAAGGTCCGTCCCAGGCTGTGAAATTTTTGGGTATTAATTGGCATGAAGGGCACCGAGAAGTGATCCCTCAGGTTAAACAGAAAATTCTTGATTTTGCAGTTCCGAGGAATAGGAAAGAAGCCCAAAGCTTCATTGGTTTGTTTGGTTTTTGGCGCCAGCATATTCCTCATTTGAGTCAAATATTGGCCCCTTTGTACCGTGTCACTCGTAAAAAGAATGCATTTGAATGGGATAAACCACAGCAAGATGCGTTCAGTTTGGCAAAAGAAGCAATTCAGCATGCTCTGGATTTATGGCCTGTACGTGATGGTGATGTGGATTTGAATGTGTCTGTACAAGGCCTTTATGCGAATTGGAGTTTGTGGCAGAAACAAGGCAGGAGTAGAGTACCGTTAGGTTTCTGGACCAAAAAGTTACCTGATGCTGGTGAGCGTTATACACTTTTTGAGAAACAGTTACTTGCATGTTATTGGGCTCTGGTGGATACCGAGCAATTGACTTTGGGACATGATATAGTTTTGCGACCTGAAATTCCTATCATGCAGTGGGTTATGAGTTCGCCGAAAACTCACCGAATTGGACACGCTCAAGAGGCGAGTGTGATTAAATGGAAATGGTATATACAAGACAGGGCACGTGTGGGACAAAAAGGAGTTGCATCTTTGCATGAGCAGGTGGCGAGAGCGCCATCGACTGAGACTGAGAGTGAATGTTCCGTACCTTTAGTACAGGAGTCTCCTGTTAAGTGGGGTAGACCTTTTGATGATTTGTCCGCAGAGGACAGAAACCATGTCTGGTTTACGGATGGTTCAGCAAGGTTCATAGGGACGAAACGGCACTGGAAGGCGGTGTCCTATAATCCGATCACACAAAAATTGCTGAGCACAACTGGTGAGGGTAAGAGCAGTAAATTTGCTGAACTCTATGCTGTTTATCAAGTTCTGAAACAAGAGTTACCTGGTACATGTCATATTTTCACTGATTCCTGGTCTACTGCCAATGGACTGGCAGTTTGGTTACCGACTTGGCATTCCCATAGTTGGAAATTGCATTCAAAAGAACTGTGGGGAAAAGAATTATGGCAGGAGATTTGGGAAATGCTCCCACAGAGTACTGTTACAATCTTCCATGTGGATGCTCATACCCCGATAGACTCTCTTGACAAATTTTTTCATAACATTGCAGATGAGAAATCAAAAATTGCTGAGGCAGTGGTGGACAGGCAAGATTCTGATATTGCGGGATTGGCGAAATGGGCCCACCAGAAAGCAGGACACTTTGGAGAGAAAGCCACTAGCAGGTGGGCTGCTGATCGAGGAATTTATATTCCCCTAGATTTAATTAAAAATGTTATTCTACATTGTCCCATTTGTCAGCATATCAGGCAGCGCAAAGTGCCCCAAATTGTTAAAGGTCATTTGCATCGCGGGAAATTGCCCGCTCAAATTTGGCAGATTGATTACATCGGCCCACTTCCTATGAGTAGGAATTGTCAATATGTTTGCACTATTGTTGATACATACAGTGGCCTGCTGGTGGCCCTTCCCTGTAAGCAAGCTACCCAATTGAATACTATTAAAACATTGGAATTGATTATGATGTATTATGGTGTACCATTCCAAATTCAATCTGATAATGCATCCCATTTTCGTGGAAGATTGGTACAGGAATTCTGTGTGGAAAACAATATTGAATGGGTGTTTCATATACCATATTATCCACAGGCCTCGGGTCTTGTGGAGAGGTTGAATGGCCTGCTGAAGGACCAGTTACGAAAATTAACAGATGACAAGTATAAGAATTGGCGAGACTTTTTGCCCCAAGCGCTATTGATTTTGAATAATCGTCCTTTTCTAAATGCTGAATCCCCACTTATGCGTTTGTTTCCTCCGAATGTTGATGCTAAACCCAATGAAATCAGAGAGACTGTGATGTACTGGGAAATTACTCCCGGAGCTTTGGCTCCATGTAGAGCGACCCCAGGGTCGGCAGGTTTAGACTTGCATGCCATGGATGACACCGTTATAAAAAGCAAGGATCGGGTCATCATTGAAACTGGTGTTGGTGTTCATATACCAACTGGGAATTTTGGATTAATCGCCCCTAGATCGGGGCTGGCTGTAAAGGCGTTCAGGTGCTTGGAGGAATCATTGACAGTGATTATCAGGGAGAGATTAAGGTGCTCCTGCTGAATAGCAGTGAGGTTGACTTACTGATACATCAAACTGACCGAGTGGCTCAATTGCTCATAATGCCTGTTTTCAGTGGTGAGATCGCAAAAGGCACTGCCCCAACGTTGCTAACTGTACGAGGCCAGAAAGGTTTTGGCTCTACGGATAATCCTGGGGCCAGAGTTTGGGTGCAGTCGCCTAAGAATCCCCCTGAACAAGCAGAGGTCATTGCAACCGGTCAAGATAATACCATTTTAGTTATGAGACCAGGGAAAGATAGCTGGGAAGCAGTCCCGGCTGACAAATGTTACTTACGAGAATGAATAATGCCTGTATTTGATTCTCTTTCAGATCACTCTTTGGATTGTTGCTGCAGGATGTGTCGGCGCTGGACTGTTTTCGGGCTGGTACGACGAGAGAGGAGGGATCCCATCAACCCGGGATGAGTTGAGAACCCGAGTGTCGCGTTCCTTCGCTGCGTGGGATTCGTCGTCGAACTTTTGGACTTCATTAGCGCAACGGGTGACTAAAGCCCCTCATTTCTGCTTGACACCGATGAGATCAGTGAATGACATTTTGGCAACTTGTTTGGTTGCTGTCCCTGCTTCGTTGGAGACTTTGACTCATATTTTCAATATATCGAATGCTCGCCCCAATGTTCTTCTGGGCGATTTTGCTACCTATGAGTATTGCCCCTTGTGTACTGAACTGTCAGACCCGATACCCCCCGTCCAGTCCCAAATAGTTACCTATAATATCACACAGGGTGATTTGTGTTTTTTCCTTACGTGTAATCCTAGTGCAATTTCTGAATGTCTGCGTTTAAAATTGAAAGGTGCCACTTTATTCACCGCTCATGAATGAACTTTGTGCCTTCAAAGGACACTGAAAACATGTACTTCTGTTCAGAATAACATGACTTGCAAGAGTTTGGTAGTTACCCCCAGTCATTATCGCACGATGTTACTGCCTGCCGGATGGCTTTTCTCATGTGGTAATACTTCCTGGCCATATGTCCCCGCAAATATTTCTGGAGGCCCTTGTGCCATTACTAGATTGAGTTTATTAATGTTTTCTTCACATCCGAATGCTAACTCTCGTGTGATTCGAGATACAGTGAGGTTACAGGAGGATTATGACTCATCTTTGCATTTATATTCTAAGTCTGAATACCTTAGCCTGGCTATTTCAATTATTGGTGTTCCTGCTTTGGCTGTTTATAATGCCAAATCTATTGAGAAAATGGCCTGCTGGATGGTGAAATCCATTAATAATACTTCTACAGTCCTGTCTGACATGCTATTAGACGCCCAGGGTGAACGCAGAGCTATCTTGCAAAATCGAGCGGCCATTGATTATCTTTTGCTTAAACATGGACACGATTGTTCTGATTTTGAGGGTCTTTGTTGTTTTAACTTGTCTGATCATACAAATTCCATTCGAGTTCATATTGACAAACTACATGACTTGACAGAAGAAGTTAGAAAACACATTGACCAAGGCTGGTTTGACTGGCTCTTTAATTGGTTACCTGATTTGTATATGTTACGTCAAATATTAGGAGGTATTCTGATTACTATCGCTATTTTGATTTCTATCTGTTGCTTTATTCAGTGTATTCCTTCACTCCTTCAATTCTGCACACCTGGTACTAGACATAGATCAGTTAGTTTTGTTTCATATTATTCTTCCACAGATGTTAGTTCTGTTTAATGGATGTATAATAGACTGAAGTCAAGGGTGAAATGTACTGCTCGATTTTCCCGGCCTTCTTGTGTTGAAGGGTGATTAATGTGACTTCAGCCTCTTACCATCCAAGTCTAAGGATTAGAGTAGTGAATGGAGCCTATTTACTAGGCACTTCGACATGATCCTGTGCTCTTCCCCATAGATCAGGGCTTGCACACATAGCCTAGGGGATAGATTCGTTAGTATTAGGGATAACCTGTCCTGTAGGGAGGGTATTTCATGGAGCCGTGCTGAATTCAGGCCTGGTAGGCCTCAAACGGGAGAGACTCCATCTTTCTTTCTGCTCCGGCAGCTTGGGATGCTTCTAGGTCAAATGTAATGTTTTAGTTATGAGGTGTTATTCGCTTGGAGAGAACCGGTTCAGGCCGGCCCTTATCGAAGGATTGTATTTATCTTCATGCCGAAGACACTACATCAGGCCGGCCGGCTGGGAACGTGTCCTTGGTACGGGGAGGTACAAGAATTTGGTGGGCGGCAGGTTACGGGCCGGAATTTTCCATGAGGAAACGCACCTCTATATTAGTGAAAGTCCGAGGCAGTTACTTGGCACTTGCTTCAGTCTGTAGGCGGCACCTAGCCGTTAGCAGTAAAGCTACTACTTATTCCAGGGAAGACAGACGCCATCTTGAGGGCGGAGAAAAACCGAGAGACAAATACTCTCCTAGCAGAATAGCCAGAGAGGAGAGAGTAGCCGATGAGGAAGAGGTCCCAGTGACTCGGAGAAGGGTGACTTCCATGCGAGCCGAGGCATAGACGAGAAGGGAACCTAGATGACCACGGAGTGCAGGCTACACACTACTAAGGTGATGTCGACCCTTTCTTATTAGAGCGTACAACTTAACCTTTCACTTTTCTTTGCAGGTTATGTGTTATATTGTAACGTTATGTGATTGCGTATGTAATGAGTAATAAAGTACCCAGTTTGTAGCGTACCAACATGTGCTGCGTGTTCTTGTATAAGAGGGTAGCCTATTCTTTTAGTCAGCTGTGACTTGACATGAACAGATGTTAACCCTGATCAGGTAAGTGGTAACTGAATAAGGGAGAGAGGAGCCCCTCGAACCAGAGAACAGGCTGTGCTCGAATTAGCAGTCCTTGTGTGATCTGATAAATAGTGAGACCGATTTATGTTATGGTGATCATAGGATGAACTGCCGTCTGGGTAGAGAGGTCTGGATCCGTATGGGATCGCGAGGCCGCCACTTGTGATACTGCCGTCTGGGTAGAGAGTCCTGGATCCGTATGGGATCGCGAGGCCGCCACTTGTGATACTGCCGTCTGGGTAGAGAGTCCTGGATCCGTATGGGATCGCGAGGCCGCCACTTGTGATACTGCCGTCTGGGTAGAGAGTCCTGGGTCCGTATGGGATCGCGAGGCCGCCACTTGTGATACTGCCGTCTGGGTAGAGAGTCCTGGATCCGTATGGGATCGCGAGGCCGCCACTTGTGATACTGCCGTCTGGGTAGAGAGTCCTGGATCCGTATGGGATCGTGAGGCCGCCACTTGTGATACTGCCGTCTGGGTAGTGAGTCCTGGATCCGTATGGGATCGCGAGGCCGCCACTTGTGATACTGCCGTCTGGGTAGAGAGTCCTGGATCCGTATGGGATCGCGAGGCCGCCACTTGTGAGACTGCCGTCTGGGTAGAGAGGTCTGGATCCGTATGGGATCGCGAGGCCGCCGATTAGGTCTTGGTATATAGAGTAGGAATTCCCTGTCCTTAGGTGGTATATACATGTGGTTACTTATTGTGAATAGGCCCTAGGGAGGGGGTAACGTTCTGGCTGGGTTAGAGAGGCTCTGATGAGCGGGTTCTATCTGATCCGAAAACCCAAGCAGAACACCAGGCTCTTCAGAATTTGATGGCAGATGTGAACTCGTTTGGGAGGTTGTCGGGCTATGGGATTAACAACAGTAAAACAGAGGTGATGGCATGGCATCACTATCTCCAAGACTTCAAGCTATCAAAGGAACTAAGATATCTAGGGGTAACAATATTGCAGGATCTAGAAGAGGTCACCAAGGAGAATATAGAGAGAATTTTTCAAAAAGTAGATAAGATTATAAAGAAATGGCATAATCTCTCTCTTACCTTGTACGGTTGGGTCAACCTGGTCAAGATGCCCATTTTACCTAACTTTTCTTACCTGTTTGATAACATGCCACTAGTGTTTATTAAAAAAGGCCCTTATGAAAATACAGGGAATACATCTTTCATTTGGGCAGGAAAGTGGATTAGACTTTCCTGGAACAAATTAAGAAGGAAACAAGGTAGTGGTGGTCTGGGGCTCCCAGATTTCCAATTATATTGTTGGGCATATCAATCGAAGAATAGCAGGATGCTTCTACTATGGCCTAATAGCACACTTGTGGGTTGTTTGTATCATGCTATGCTGGTTAATACTTCAGAATTGGGATTCATGTTTAAATTTGAGGCTCCTAATTTTTTTTTAAGCCCAGCTGAAGTTCTTGAAGGCTACAGCAAGCATATGACATGAGTGTCGGTCTCTTTTGGGTATCTCATACTATGGTGAATGGGCACCAGTGTGGGATTCTCCTGGAACTCCAGAGTGTTTATTGGACTGTTTGGCCAAACCCTTAAAAAGTTGTAAATTACATGCTGGGGGGAGATGGTGGAAGGGCACAAATTCCGCTTTTAGGATGCATGGAGAAATTTGAAGAAAGGTATGGTATTTAGGTTTAAATTCTACCAAATATTCGTGTGTCTAGCTTCACTATGATTAGAGCGAGGTGGGATGAGGACCTGCCAGTCCCGCAGACGGATGGCGAGTGGGGGAGAGCACTGGCACAGGTAGCAGATGCAACAAGCAATACACTGTTCAAACTCATTCAGTTTTATTATTTACACTGCACATATTTAACTCCACAACGCCATGCACGGTTCGCCCCAGGGTCATCTTCTTCATGTCCTCGATGCGGCATAGACCCCACCCCGTTACTACATATGACCTGGAGATATTTACGCCCTCAGGAGTAATGGACCCAGTTGGTGTAATCTCTTCGCACAGCAACAACGGTGTGAGTTTAAACCTCCCAAAAACAATGCATTCAGGGTGTACTCCCAACACCCAAAAAGGGGACCTGAATGAGATACAAATTCGCACTGTTAAGACTGGTCCTAGCAAAAAGACAGATAGTGATCTACTGCATACGTCCTGCCCCTCCCACGTGGGATAGATGGAGAGATGACCTGCGTGAGTGGGGTGTGGCTGAAGAATACTGGCTTAGAGCAGTACGAACAGATGAGAATGCAGAGAGTGATCTTTTAGATTGGAGCCAAATGTCAATTTCAATGTCTACAGCAACTCAAAGTGAGAATGAAAGCACATACAGTTCACCATCCACTCAGCCCACATCACTATTTAATACAACAATGTAAATGCCCCCTCACACCATATTCACGTGAATTACAAACAAGTCTCATGCACATTGCCTGATTGCACTTATCAGGAAATAGCAACAATTGCCAGTCACTGCCAGGGGGGAGAGGAGGGATGGACAGATAAAGGGGAATTTAGTTTCTTTTTTGATTACCGTTAATGTATTATTGGTTTTATGATTGAGAGTCAATTCAAAATGCACTAATGGGTAGTGAGTGTGAAGAAAAAGTGAAGTAATGTATTAACTTATTGCAAGAAAACAACTGTTGAGATGTAAATATATGTGCATGACAAATGTTATAGATATTCTTTGATGCAGTGCTTAGTAAAAAGAAAGTAAAAAAAAAAGTTCTACCAAATATCTGCGTGGTGCAGAAATCACCGGTGGTCTGCCCCAAGCGAAAATTCGATGGAGAAGGAACGTCAAGATTTAAGACCGAGAAAGAAGAAAGTTGCTTATTGGTATGGATATTTGGTTGCAGCAGCAGAAGAAAGCAAGAGACCCCCTTACCTGGTCTGGGAAGGTTGCTAGCCAAGTGAAGAGCTGGATGAATTAAAGCAAGTATCTTTAAGCATGTTTTATTCTGTAATTAAAGTCAGCTGCATTAAGAAGAAATCACTTATTTACCTTACGCAGAGTTTATTGGTCACTGCTGAAGCTGACTAGAATAAGAGGCGGTGGGGAGGTCAAATGTAAAAGGTGTGGAGCTCAAGAGGCAAATGACATTCACATGTTTGCCAGCTGCCCAGTCCTGGAAAAATTCTTGAAGAAAGTTGTTCAGACAATGTCTGACATTCTGGGTGTGGAAGTAAAGATAAGGCCCACTTTAATCATGTTTGGTATTGTAAAATCATGATCAAGACCATAGGGCTTTTCAAAGCTTCAAATTGAGTTAAGATTCTATTTAGTCCTCCAGGCAAGATAGGAGATATGTAAATGTTGGTGTCAGGCCACACCTCCTATTTCGAGGAAGTGGTGGAACTCTGTGACATACTTTAGGGATCTAGACCAAAAGGTTAATCTGAATAGAAGGAAGGCTGAACATGGGTTAATTTGGAATTTATTAGACCCTAACAGAAGATCATGAAGTCCAATGATTTAACCTCTCGGTCAACTCATGATGTACGGCGCTGGTTGGTAACTTGCCGCAAACACTGGTTGAGAATAGAGCCCGATATAAGCACCTAGGTTAGTGGTGCTCAGTAGGGTGCTTGCTTATTTGAGGTAATATGAGGACAAAAAAAGAGAGATCTAGTGCTTTGCAGTCAAAGTGCCTGCTGATAAAATGGGTCTCACACAGGTGGGCAGTCCATGATTATGTGCAAAAGTGCCCCAAAGCAAAACATTCTTAATGAGTACATCGGTTATGTTCCCTGGATATCTTAGTAATTAAACAAAAACCTTACTTGAATCGTTATAAGAGAAGGGCCCCTTGGGAAAACATGGATGCACAGACCTTAATATCACTTGCCTGTAAAAAGATCAGAATCCAAGTAATGAGGTAAAAAACTCAAAAGAGTACAGGTTTTATGCTGTGACCACAGCAGCATAAGAAACACTTACCTGTACTGTATAGGTTTTTAGCATGCTAGCCTACCCTTGTCCCATTGTTCCAGACACAAATGGGATCGCTGGAACATGTTGTGACCTGTCTCACTTAAGATGTCCATATTCAACCTCTATGCTATAATAAAAGAAGATCATCATTTAAAACTCTCTAACTTACTTTTTTGAAGCAATGGCTGACCAATTGTTATTTCTTGGGATACCAATCTTGAGGCCTTATTTAGATCTCAGTGTACCGGTAACTCCAACAAAACGGTGACAGATATCCCAGCCACCGAATAATAAATTACATTATATCCTGTAGGATTTATATATTGTCGGACAGGATATCCGTCACTGTTGTGATGGAGTAACTAAATCAGGCAAGATCTAAATCAGTTATCAAAAAAGGAGCATAAGAAGGAACTAAAAACCAGGTCACCCTCCACTCATAAACTTCACACAAAAAAACCTGGGTATAAAAAACACATATCTCCTGTACATTATTTCCATCAAATGTGTATCATATCTCACTCCTTGGTGAGGCTATGCTCATTTATCTAGTCTTGCACACCCATATGTGTTAGTCATTGTCAAAAGATCATCAATCACTCAGTTCAGGTCACAGGCCCATCGGCCAACGGTGTCAAAATGGGCTCATCAATTATAATAAAGAAAAAATGTGAGGTGTGTCAGAAAGTGCCTCACGTATGCACTATCCATGGAGCTACTGGTTGGTACTCACCAGTTTGCTCACTCTGTCATCCTCAGCACTTTCTTGACAGAAAAATAATATACCCAAACTCAACAGCTAATGTGACGAAAAGGTGTGTAAATGCAGGTGACATCTATCCACCATCTAAGCCACGTAATGTAACAAAAGGTGAACTAAACACCTCAAACATTAATAAGAGATGTGAACATCTATTCCACATATTTTTCATCTAAATCAGGTCTGTAGTCACAGTGGTAAAGATCTGCCCAGATAGGGCCAAGCAAGTGATAATGATTCTAGACAAAATAAACTTAGTTAATATCAATGGCTGATTTTGTTCTGGTAGCCCTGCCAGTGTCACATTCAGAATTGGCAAGCAAAATGCACCAATTGAGTATTCCTTTGTTTTATGTCAACATTTTAAGCTTGTTAAAACTTTTTTTTTTTAATTAGTTTTTCAGTAATACAGTTAACAACATAACTGAGTCATGCAACAGTACAGAGTCTATCACATTTTATTTTTTTTACATATAGCTTACTAAACCTTGTCTCATATATCCTCGTGAGCTCTGTTTCCGGATTGTCTCTTTGCGTTGTGGATTTTGCGTTCAAAATATCTTGGTGTTCCAATAAGTACATTGTTAGGGGTTCCCAGAAGTCTTTTGGTTGAGATCTGGCAGGTAGTTCTTCTTCATATGTCTTTAGGGTATCTCTACAATCCACCATGTCTTTTACCCATTTCTGGATTGTGGGGCTGATGTTACTGTCCCAGTGCATTGCGACCCTTCGCTTCGCCATTAACACTGCTATCGCCAACAGTTTCCTCTTGGCCGGTGGTGCCTTTTTAAGAGTCCTAGTAGACAAGTCTGTACAGAACATTCTATTACACATTGTTTGACCCCTCTTTGAAGTTACACCACTTGATCCAAGTATTCCCTAACTTTTGTGCAGTTCCATGCTAAGTGTACAAAGTCTGCATCCTGCGCCCCACATCTTCGACAAGCTGAGTCTACCCATAGACCATACCGACATAGTTTCATAGGTGTGTGGTAGATTTGGTGCAGGTACTTGTAGTGGATAATTCGCAAATTACCATTTGGGGTCAACATTTCCATAAGTTTACCACAGAATTTCCATTAATCATTGATAGTGGTGTGTCGAGTAGTTGATTCCACCACTCTAATGCTCTTGTGCTGCTTTGCACTAGTTCTATTTGAATTGCCCTATATAATTTGGCCACTGGACTTTTTTTGGTAGCATCAGTAATCTCCATTTGTAGTGAGGCCAGTGTGGGCGGTTCTACAGGGAAATTTGGGTATAGGGCTTTGATGGCTGCTTAGTCTGTGATATGTGAATTGGAATAATAATGTTTGGTTACTAATATAGCGCAGGTCTGTTGCCTCAATAAACTTACCTACTGTATATAGATCTCCTATGGTACTTATACCCATCTGTCGTAGCATAGTAATGCTTCCTGTGTCTTGTGTCTCTGACATTGCGGGGTGGTTGGCTGGCACGTACAGTGGCATCTTACTTGCCGTGTTGCCTAATTTGCACCCTGCCTCTGCAGTGGCTTGTACTGTGTTTATTTCTTTACGGGTTACTTCCCTTCTCTTGTGGGGCAGAATATTATTTAGTGGTATGGGGTGGGAATCTCCTTCTTCTGCAGCCAGATGCGGCAGGTGTTTCACCGGGTGGTACCAATATTTCTCATATTGCACTTGGGCGTATAAATAGTAAAGTGTAAAGTTTGGAGCTGCAAAGCCTCCCTGCTCGTAGGGTAGTGTCAGCGTTTCCCATCCTATTCGTGCATGCTTCCCAGCCCAAACCGGTTTGACTACGTGCATTTGTATTGTTTTAAAAATGTGATTAGAAATAGTTATTGGTATGTTGTTAAATAAGTATAAAAATGTAGGCAGTATAACCATCTTTACTTTGGCTATCCTGTCCGCTAGCATTAAGGGGAGCTTAATCCATTTGTCTACTTGGGTTTCCAGCTTAGCTATTGCATTCCCATAGTTTGTTCTTATTACTTCTGCAGGGTCTCTATGTATCCATATTCCCAGATATTTAACTGGGTCAGTTCGCCAGACATGGTATCCACCGAATCTAATATATTCCCTCAGGAGTCGCGAGAGATTTTTTGAGGATCTCTTACATATAGCACCATATCATCTGCATATATTGATATGCCGATAGGGCGCTGGTGAAATTTGAGTGCAGTGTCCACATGTTTCTGCCGTACCTTGCAGGCTAAGGGTTCCAGCACTATAGTAAATAGTAGCGGGGACAGAGGACATCCTTGCCTCGTTCCCAGCCTTATTCGCACCTGCTCCGAAACTTTCCCATTTACTTTGATCCTGACAACTGGGTCTGTATAGAGGAGTTTTATCCAATTTATTAGCACCCTGGGCATTCCCATTCTCTGCATTATTGCAAAGAGTAAGCCCCATTCCTCTAAATCAAAGGCTTTGGCTCCATTAGTAGTACAGCTGCTGCCTCTAGCTCCGGGTTCAGTAAGTGTTGGATTGCAAATATGGTACGTATATTGTGGGAGATCGATCTTTCCGGTATGAACCCCGATTGATCTGGAAGGATAATGTTTTGCATCAAAGGCATTAGCCTGGTGGCTATCAATTTAGCCAATATTTTGGCATCTGTATTTATTAAGGATAGCGGGTGATAGAAGTCGCTTCTATCCTGTTCTTTGTCTGGCTTGAGTAGCGTTATTATTAGAGCTTCTCTAAGTGTGAGGGGTAGGATTTGCTTCTCATATGCATCCTCGTACATAGCTACTAAATGTGGGCTTATCAGATCGTTATATTCTTTGTAGAACTCATTAGTGAGTCCATTTGTACCTGGCGCTTTTCCATTAGGTAGCGATTTAATGGCCTCCTGGACCTCTGGTATCGTTATCGGCTGCGCTAGATACTCACGTTGTCCATCTGATAACTAAGCTAGAGCGATATCCTCCAGATACTTCATAAGTTCTTCCCTGTAGGTTGCCCCTGCTGAGGCGTACATTTTACTATATGCCACTGTAAATGTTTTGGATATCCCAACATTGTCACAGTGTGTTACCCCATTGTCATCTATAATTTGCGTAACTATTTGTTGCTTGCATCTGGTTTGTATTTTTTTAGCTAATATGTGGCCTGACCTTCCTCCCTCTCCATATGCTCTCTCATTTTGCCGCTTCGTTATATACTTAATTTCGTGTTATGCAAACTCATTATACAACAAGATTTGCTCTCTTATTCGCCCTAGTGCTGCTGCACTGCCTGTTCGATCATATTCTGCCTCTAGCTTTTTAGGTCTCGCCTATGCAGTGCGCAAACGCTGCTTTGAAGTGACCTCTTGGACTCACTCCAGACTTTTTGGGAAACTCGTGCATGTTCTGCACTGTTTCCAATGAGCACTCATGCATGTATGGCGTTTACCTTGAGCAGCGGCGCCATCTGTTTGCAATTATCGCGCTCGCTCCTGCAAGGTAAACGCTGTACATGGACTGAGCCTCGAAGCTGCTCCACCACCCAAAGCGTGGTGTTGCCGGCCCCTTCCTAACTTCCTAAAGTTTGTTTTTGTTACTGCAATGAATGTCTTTATTAAATAAACGGTTTCCCTCGCATCATTAAAAAAAACATTCCAGACTGTGCCAGACATAGCGATCGTACATGCTTTTCGCATTTGTTACTGATCACCAACTACAATGAAAGGGAGAAGAAGGTGTATTGTATAAATACATTTTAATTCGAGCTCCTTGAAGCTGCAACGCTTCTGCACCCGCCAGTCCCTTAGTCCCTAATCCATCCATCCACCTGCCCAATCATTAATCCACCCACCCACCCAACCAACCAACAATCCGTCCGTCCATCCTCTTGTCTTTTCTTCCCCTACCTACCTGTCCACCGCCTAGTTCTTTCTCTTGTTTTTCTCTTGCCTCCTTTCTCTTTCCATTTTTTGTCTTTTCTCCCCATCTCCTCCACGCTTCTTCTATATATTACCCATTTCTTCCTCTTTTACTCTGCAACGTTTTATCACCCCCTCACTTAATTCTCTCGCTGTCTTACTCTCCATCCTGTCATTTCGCCCACTTCATCTCATTGTTTCTCACACAGTTTCTTCCTCCACCGTTCACTCCTCTCCCACTGCTTTTCGTCCTTTCTCCCGGCCTCTGCCCCGCCCGTGTAAGTCACCTCACATGCCCTCCTCGCTCCATAGTGCAAGTGTGGCGAGACACACTGAGGGGAGGCTGTGACAGGCCTCTCCGGGTCAGCGCACACGGCTGAAGATATATCACGAAGTGTCACAAGAAGTGTAACGCCCCGGCCCATCCGCCGCTTGGCTGCGCCCTGGACTCTGCTCTCAGCAGCTCTTCACGGAGGTATTAAGGGTTACAGCTCGTGCTAATGGTCTTAAATCCGGTGCCTGCCGTTAAAGAGCCCAAGGCAAGGCCACACTGACAGCTCGGGCCACCCCGGCTCTGCCCGGAAAGTTACCTCCACGGCCTGACAGGTTACAGATGTCTGAGGTGGGTTGTCTGTCTGTGGAGAGCACAGCTTGGCTACTTTATGAGCTTAGTGGCCAGACCTAAACAGTAAATAAAGCAAGGCATGAAATAAAACACTTCTGCCAACAGAGACCAGAGAAGAGGCACGAGGTGTTAACACACTCTGCTATTCTCTCGCGATAACACCTGGTGCTGAGCAGCTGCCTCCCAGGATTCTACCCTGTGCTCCTCTCTCTCCCACAACCCCTACGCTCCAGCTTTCTGGCTGTCCTTCTTTTTTTCTCTATTAACCCCCATTCCCTCTCTCTCCCCTCTCCATGTCTTTTCACTTTCATCAACAACCTCTTCATCTCTTTGCACTCCATTATTTCTTGTCTAGCTTTTCTGTTCTCTCACTCCCCTTTCCCCCACCTCTTCTAAGTAGTCTGTTCTCTTGTCTCCCCTTCTCACTCTTGTACTTCTCTTGTACTTCTCACGTTTCACTTGTTAGCACATCCATTCATCCATACACCCACACAGCCATCCATCCATCCATCCATCCATCCATCCATCCACCCACCCACCCATCCATCTATCCATCTGTTTTTTATTGTAGTCCCTGTATCTGGTCTCGCTTTCTGTTTCTCTTTATATCTATAACCTTCTTCTCTCACACTTCCCCTTTTATCACCCTGTTGTCGCTCCTCTCTGCAATGTTCTCTCCTCTTTCACCCACCCTCTGTTCTGTCTCTTCCCTTCTCTCTGTCTTTATTCCGTCTAAAACACCCCTCTCTTCTCTCGCTTCCTTCTATTTGGCCTATATGCTTTGCATCCACAGCTGTAAATGCACTATACACATGGCCACTGGAATATGCATCAGGGGCGGGCCAAATTATGCAACAGCCTTCACTAAACTATGCAGGAAGAAAAGGGAAGTGCTTGCCACTGCGCAGCAACATGCGTGATAGCTTTTTGCTTTAGTAACTTTTGATCCGTTTGAGTTAGAAACTAATAGTGTATTGTTAGCATCTGCAAATTAGGAAGAAAATGATGGATTGTGTGGCAAATATATAATTATTTGGAAATCGTCAAATTTCTAGTTGCCCTCGCTTACCCCCTGATGAACATGAAAATAAAATGTGCATAGATATAATATAGCCCACACTGTGTGCTATATTAAAACCATCACCCCATGTAAAATAAGCGCTGCTTGATAATGCACTATCAGTCTCGGAGATAACCAAGTGCAGTAACGAGAAACGTTTTTTAGGTCTCGCCTACGCAGCACGCAAGAGCTGATTTGGAGTGACCTCTTGGAATCCCTCTGGACTTTTTGGGAAACTCGTGCATGTTCTGCACTGTTTCCAATGAGCACTTGTTTACTACATGCCCTTTAAATAACAAGCATTGGCATAGCCAATAGGTCTCACTTTTGGGACCTTATAAGTATTTAGTTATGCAGCACAATATCCTTTGTGCAACAATATCAACTGTTGCACGGCGAAAAACACTTATAAGGGCCCAAAGGCGAGACCTATTGGCTATGCCAATGCTTGTTGTAGTTATCCAGTATACAAAACAAGTAAGAGAGGGAAGGGACAAAAATGGAGGGAATACTCCTAATCCCCTTAAGATACTTTAAACAAACAAATGAAAGAGTATAACCGGGAGACCGATGAGAGTCTCTAGAATACTGGGAAAATTCTGTAGAAGACCCCTCACTCACCAACCTAGTTGGTGACACGCTTCATCATCGGGGTCCCACCCGGATAGCCGAGTGCCATCCGGGTGTGCTTCGACACCTGAATTACAGTGGAGGGGGTGGTTATTTGTGTGCAAGTGAGTGAACAGTGAGTTAAAAATGGGCCAGATAAACTCACTAGGAAGTTTTATTCTGGAGCAACTGGCCGATCTTAAAAACGTTGGTAGGATACTTTACTTGGTTAAATTGACTAATGATATCTGAGAGTGAGGTATAGTGCTAATAAGTGCAGTAAAAAGGTCTACATGTTTCAACCTATGTGATAGTATTATTAGGTTTTCGTCAGGACCAAATGACGTGACCCAGGCGGTGTACACATGCTAAGGTGTACCCTACCCTTGATCATTAAGACCTAACCGTCTACTCACAGTCAGATGTCCTGTCATCCCAATTGAAGACAGGTGAAATCTGTAAAAAACAAGCACAACATTACAAGCAGGCGCAATGGTACGTATGTAATACAGTGTATTGGTGTTGAAAATGCTCTTTGTGCTCCCAGCAGAGTGCATAAAGGACACACACAACCAGAGGATTACCCCTAAAATTGCAGCGATCAAGGTGCATGGGTAATCCAGTAGCCATCTCAGTTACTGATAACTCGGTTAAGACCCATTCATAACCATAAGTTACAATGGGTGTAAAATACCCCATTGAATGTCAATGCATTAAGTTTTATCCGCAGGATGTAGATTGTGCCTGTGGAAAACTCATACAGACCCACTCTCATCAATCATTCACAGTGGGTGTTATCGCTCTCAAACATAGTCGTGAGGGCATGTGTTACTTAGCATGCATGCTAAATTATCTCAGCGTAAGGATGTGGTACGAAAGAACAAGGAAGGAGAAAAAGGTGCTTACTGAACGGCGCGTAATCGCGTGCCCCATGGGAGTCAAGGTCGTGGTGCTGGCTCAGAAACACGAACTGGGAAAAAGGTAACACAGTGAGACGAGCGGTAAAATGGCTAAAAGAGGGGGCGCATTTGTTTAAAGAAAGGTCGAAACCGAAATACGATGGGGCGCTGTACTTACATAGTGGAGCCAGTCACCAGCTAGTACGCCTACCCTAAGCGACCCATGTCTACTGTCCGAGGGCTGCTGCAACCGAGCATTTCAGCGGGATTAATAGCGAAGCATTTCCTGGAAACGGGGCAGTGGGGGCGTGGTCACGAGTGTCATGTGACGAGCGTGCATGTGTAGGACTACCCGGTAGGCATGGTGATATGTAAACGCGATACAATCGTGCTTTATTAAACAAACAGGTTGCTAAATCACAAATAAGAAAACAAACCTAGCGGGAAAAAAAGTTAGTAACGCTTGTGAATAGCCGAACATGCAATTGCAGTCCAATGAAAACGAACGGTATTTTAAATTCACGGAATGGACAAGGTAACATTACCGAGAGGAAAGAGGAGGGCACGATCTAATAAAAGCCTAATAAATACCAAGCATTGCTGTAATGTACATTCACGTGACTTAACAATATTTTAATATCAAATGCACCGACAATATGGAGTGAGCCCGGCAATAGCTGCGCTAAAAGAATAAGAACTTTCAAAATAGAATCAACATTGAGATAATTTTCGGAGTGCATTAAGGAACCTGTATGCTCACAGTTGGTCACGTGTTCAAAACATTTAAAAAGCGTGCATTGACGCACTTAGTGGTTGACTTCCTTCCGTGATCAATATATACATATATATATATATATATATATATATTCCTCAACTCGCTCGCAGCATCCGCCTTTTCCAGGAAAAACGAGCGTGGACCCAGGAATCTGTGCAATGATATTTTATTTAATTGCCAGCTCTGCCATTATGCTTTTCGGGCGACCCTGCCCTTGATCACATGACAACTCCTTGTCATTTGACATCGCCTTATAAAGTGCAAGTGCAATTGACAATTCCATGGACATGGAAAAAATACTCTTTTACAAATCAGTCACATAGTGAAAACATAAATGTTGTAAAGTGGCTGATAAATATCCTATCAAAACGGATTCACAGATATAAAAATATATATTTAAAATACATATTAATATCAGCTTAAAATGCCTGAACCACGTCCACAATTAAAGCCATGTCCAACTAATGAAACCCTGTAAAGTGCATATTTCCTTTGTGCAAAAAATATAAATATATATATATATATATATTACCTACTGACGATCGCCAGTATGTAGTTATAGTTAGGATCTATTTTCCATAGGAAATTCCCAACATTCTATTCGCAATAACTTTGGCGCCGATTGACGAATGTTCGCAATATTTTCAAAACTTATGGCACGCTCCAGTCCGCTCCTATCTTGAAAGTTTCGGGGTGATTCGTCAAGCTGGGACCGAGAAAAAAGGGGGGTCCCAAAACGTGTTTTCCCCATGCAATTTCCCATAGGAAACCTTAGACACGGCTACAGCCCGAACTGCTGAACGGAATTGCACCAGTTTTTTGTTAAATGGTGTAATTCCGTTCAGTAGTTCCTGAGAAATTCAAAATGAAAAAAGTTTCGATATCAATGGCCGCGCAGAATCCGCTCACCCTCCCGATCACGAGCTTAATGCTAATTGGCTGTCAACACTCCATACCAGGAAGGGTTGGCAGCCATCTTGTGCCTCGGTAGAACCGAGGCACAAGAAATCAGTGAAACAAGTGCGCAAAACGCAAAAAGGGGGCAGGGTAGAAACACCCAGACCCCTTAGGCCTGCTTAGGGGGTCCCACAAGGACCCCCAGGGCCCAAAACATTTTTTTTTTTTTTAAATCGGCAAAATGCGTGCCGCGAAAAAGAAAAAAAATGAAGCGCGGACTCCCGCGCTTCGTTGCTATTTAGCCCCCGAGCGGGCCAAGTTATGTTATTGGTAATATGTTAATGGTAATGGGGGGCCCAGAGGGGCCCCCCAGCCCCGGGGACCGCCGACCCCGGGGCTTTTCTAATATATGTGCGGGGGGTTCATAGCCCACCCAGCCCCGGGGACTGCCACCCCCCGGGGCTTCAAACATAAATGGGTGGGGGGGCTCAAAGGGCCCCCGAGCCCTGGGGACTGTCATCCCCTGAGGCTTTATGAAATTAATTGAGGGGGGGCTGTAGTCCAGGGGACCGCCAGCCCGGGACTTCAAAAATACATGTGTGGGGGGGCTCAAAGGCCTCGCGGCTCCCACCCTGCCATAGCAAACTGCTTTGGTTTTTAGAAGCGAGAGCAGGAAATCTGCTTTCTCTTCCAAAAATCACAGCTGATTGCTTTTCCACACGGGGAGCTGCATCTTAGCAGCTCCCCATTTGGAAAAGCAATGCCGGCTCCCGCAGGAAGCAGGGAGCCGGCGAGACCATGGGAGGATTGGGGACCCCCCACGGTCCCCAATGGAGAGGGCCAGCCCCGGGGGATGGGGTCCCCAGAGCTATTAGTGGCCCGGCGAGGGGGGCCACGCGGCCACCCTCCCGAATTATAAAAAAATAAAAAATAAATAAAGGAAAGGCCGGCCCCGGGCGATGGGGTCCCCAGGGCAATAAATGGCCTGAGGAGGGGGGCCACGCAGCACCCCTCCAATTAATAATATCTATTTTTTTTAAATGGCCATGCCCCGGAGGATGGGGTCCCCGGGGCCAATTATGGCCTTGGGAGGGGGGTCATGCGGCCCCCTTCCAAATTTTTTTACAAGAAAAAATAAAAAAGGGGTCGGGCCCTGGGGGATAGGGTCCCCTCGGCCAAAATATTAGGAAAAGAAGGGGGGTCACACAGCCCCCCTTCTTAAAAAGAAAAAGTTTTAAAAAGACCGGCATCGCGACGAGGCCCCGCTCCCTCCCTGCAGCACTCTGCAAATGGACCCCCGGCGCGTTTGCAGATGGTTAACTAATTCCCCATGAATACTGGCCAACCATGAACCTCCAGTATGCGCCAGGGGGCTGCGTTGCAGAGAGGTGTTCTAAGACCACGCCCCTTTCACACCTCTCTGCAACGCAGCTCTCTGGCACTTAATGGAGGTACCTGGTGGGCTAGTTGCACCCCAGGGACCCTCAGGATTCAAGGGGAGTTAATCCCCCAACTTAAAACGCGCCACGGGGTGATGGGCGGGCAGGGCTTGATGTGACACGTGTGCAAACATGCTCTGTGGCATGTTTTAAGTTGGGGAAATAATTCCTCTTCAATCCTGAGGGTCCCTGGGGGCCAACTAGTTCACCATGTACCTCCAGTAAGCGCCACGGAGCTGCGTTGCAGAGTCTTGTAAAAAGGGGCGTGGCCTCTGAACACCTCTCTGCAACGCAGCTCTCTGGCGCATACTGGAGGTACCTGGTGGGCTAGTTAGCCCCCAGGGACCCTCAGGATTGAAGAGAAATTAATTCCCCGACTTAAAATGTGCCACAGGGCGTGTTTGCAGACATGTGACCTCAAGCCCCGCCATCTTCCTTCACCATCGAGCTAACGCACCTCGTGGCGAGTTGTAAGTTGGGGAATTAATTCCCCTTCAATACTGAGGGTCCCTGAGGGCCATCTAGCCCATCAGGTACCTACAGTATGCGCCAGGGAGCTGCGCTGCACACAGGTGTTCATAGGCCACGCCCCTTTTTACACCTCTCTGCAACGCAGCTCTGTGGCGCTTACTTGAGGTACCTGGTGGGCTACTTTGACTCTAGGGACCCTCGGTATTCAAGGGAACTTAATCTCCCAACTTAAAACGGCCACAGGGCGTGTTTACACAGTGGTGAAGGGAGGGGACGGGGCCTGAGGTGACGTGTGCAAAGACGCCCTGTGGTGCATTTTAAGTTGGGGAAATAATTCCCCTTTAATCCTGAGGGCCCCTGGGGGCTAACTAGCCCACCAGGTGCTTCCAGTAAGCGCCACTGCGCTACGTTGCAGAGAGGTGGTCCAGGCCGTGCCCCTTTTTACACCTCTCTGCAATGCAGCTCTGTGGTGCTACCTGGAGATACCTGGTGGGCTAGTTGGACCCAAGGGACACTCAGGATTCAAGGGGACTTTATCACCCAAATTAACACGGCCACAGGGTGTGTTTGCACACATGTCACCTCAGGCCCCCCCCATCCCTTCACCGGTGTGCAAACGCGCCCTGTGGCACATTTTAAGAGGTCGTTTTAATCCCCCTGCCCTATTATGTACTGGGGGCTTACAGAGTAGGCCATGGTAATCACAGGGGTACCCCAACGCATAGTGTTCCCTAGTGTATGTAGGTGTTTTAACTGTATTCTGTCTTTTAGCATAGCACTGGCTCTAGGACTGGTTAGTCAGAGTCAGTTACCACCATCAGTACCCATCTGAAAAAGTTGAGGGTACAGGATGATCTTGCAACAAGACCTCTTTCTGCTACTCTGTTTGTTCTTTCTGCACGTCTTCCTTCTTCCTGTACTTTTCTTCGTCTTTGAGGACTTCTGTTGCTTCTTTCTCGATTTCTTTTGCTTCGTTCTGTGTGTTTTTTCTTCTTTCTTCACATGGCGTACCTCTGTAGGCATTGGTAGAAACTAGCATTTAAAAAACCTTAGAAATTCACTGAAAAAACCGTAGGTTTCAGGCACGTTATAGTTACAAATTAGCATTTAAAAAACCTTTGAAATTCACTGAAAAAAACATAGGTTTCAGGCACGTTATAGTTAGGAATTAGCATTTAATAAACCTTAGAAATTCACTGAAAAAAACATAGGTTTCAGGGGCGTTATAGTTAGTTGGACATTTCACTCGTACAAAACCATAGAAATTCCCCCGTTATAGTTAGTTCAGCTAACTATAACTCGCGCGCCCGCAATGCACTGCTGATGACATCACATATTACATCCCTCATGACATGGTCAATGACACCACTCATGACATCACTGATGACATCTCAAATGACATCACTGATGACATCACTGATGACATCATCCTTGTGATAGAGTGACAGACCTCCTCTTACCCTAATATAACATTTGATACACACTCTCAAAAATAAAAACTAACATTTTCAAAACAATGGACATACCAATACCACTTATTGAGCAATTCCAAGATCTACACACACATCCACTCATTCACCAACAGTCCTATACAGTCACTCATACATGTACTCACTCATCATATGTACTCATACACCTATACATCCTGTTACACACCGCCACTCATCCATAGAGTTACTCACACACATAGTCACACATGCAAACAAAGTAATAAACATCAATTTACCTGCATATACAGTTATACACACACTACCACACTTACTTCTACAGAAACTTACACATACTTACTCTCTTAAACAATCACTTATAGAAACACCTACTTATTTGTACAGGAACTCTTCCAATCTCTCACTCTCACATATACTCACTTATATACACCAATACTCACATATACTAGTTTAAAACATATGTAGTTACTCATAAAGATACTATTGAGACAGTCATTCACTCACTAACACACCCATACACACACTCATCCACCCATGCAGTCCTGCACACATGCTGTCTTCAACACATACAAACAGTGAGTCACTCATTCATGCATCTATGCACTAAGTAATACCCCCCACCGAACCATACATACACTCAGACACTCATACTGATACTCAAAAAAACAACTAATAACCTATATAGACACTCAGGTAACTACTCACCAACCCATGCAGCCACTTATACACACAGTGAGAGACTGATACAGATATTTATATATTTAAACATTACTCACTAACCCATGTATTCACTAAGATACACTTAATCAGTCAGTTATACAATCAATTTTTCAACAAAAAAAATCATCCATTTACATTTACACACTTATATACCCATTTATTCTTCCATCGACAATGAGATATACATATATAAAACATATTAATATTTTTAGAAAAACACACATTCACTGGATGATGTTATCAGTGATGTAATTTGAGATGTCATCAGTGATGTCATGAGTGATGTCACTGACCATGTCATGAGTGATGTAATATGTGACGTCATCAGCAGTGCATTGCAGGTGCCCAAGTTATAGGTAGCTGAACTAACTATAACAGGGGAATTTCCATGGTTTTGTATGAGTGAAATGTCCAACTAACTAAAACGCCCCTGAAACCTTTGTTTTTTTTCAGTGAATTTCTAAGGTTTTATAAATGCTAATTCCTATTTATAACGTGCCTGAAACCTATGTTTTTTTCAGTGAATATACATATATATATAAATATAACCATGTAATCAAATGGCTTCGTTATATTGATGACCTCCTGATAGTATTGCAAGGTACAAAGGAGCAAGCAGAGAATTTTGTAACATCAATTAATTGTAACACCTTGAACCTAGAATTCACAGCTACCATCAGTGAGTTATCTGTCAATTTCTTAGACACCCAGATTTACATTCACAATAATCACATAGAGACACGACTCTACACAAAAAAGACGACAGGTAATTCAACCCTACATGCCCAGAGTTCTCATCCCAAACATTTGATTAATAGTATACCTTACGGCGAGATGCTTCGCCTAAGAAGGATATGCAGCAACAAAATAGATTTTAAAAAAGCCCAAAATGAGAGCAAATCTAGATTCCTTGAGAGAGGTTATGCTCTCAATATCATTTTACAGGCTATCTCCAAATCAATGAGCATGTTCAGGGATGCACGCCTTTCAGACAAACAAAGACAGACAGTGTCCTTACCATATACAACTAGCCCCACTGTCAATGAATTTCACATAATCTTGGGATATAGTCGCCAACATAAAGCGATTCAAAAAATCTTGCAAACCAGTTGGCCCCTTGTATTGAATGATCCGGTGATTGGACCCCTGCTTCCGCAGAGGGTGTCCATCAACCACAGTAAAGCACCTTCGATGAGGGACAGTCTAGTCACTACTAACCCTGAAATTATCGAGAATACAACCTGGTTACAGACACACAGGGGTTTTTACAAATGTAAGACATGTAAAGCATGTATTCATGGCAAGAACACTAGCACATACTCCACGCCGTTTTGTGATAGAGAATACAAAATTCAAAAACTGCTCACCTGTAAAACAGAATATGCTGTCTATGTACTTATGTGCCCATGTGGCCTTAAGTACATAGGCAGCACTAAACTTCAGGTTCACAAATGGGTGCCCCAACATCTACGGGCAATCACTAACCAAGACAACACATATCCGCTAGCTCACCATTTCAAAGAATTCCATCATTCTGATAATAAGCATTTGAGCTACTTTGTGATTGATACCATACCACCCAGTAGGCGTGGACGTGATAGAGACCACAAATTGAGAAAATTAGAGACCCGGTACATTTTACAACTTGATACCAAGTCTCCAGGTGGCCTCAATATCACTGAAGATCTTTATAATTGCCTGTAAATGGTTACTGTAACATCTAAATTCAGAGCCGAGTAGACTTTACCTCATCGTTGCTTTCTATTTGTAGTGCAAGGCCATACATTATTTGATTTTCATACCATGAGGCAATACTAATTCACGATGTACAATATCCCATTTCCCTATGGCCTCAAATCATAGAGTTTATTAGGAAATGTTTTTATATCAAATACATATTTATTCATATATATTATTTATTTATATATATAATTATTTATATATTTATGATGAGATATCTATTTATGTGATAACCCGAATATGTACGATTTTATAGATATATATATATTTTATATGTATGTATTTTATCATCGTGATTGTTTACCTAAATAGTAGATTAATTCCAACTATCCTAACTAGGCCTCTTGGAATAAGTAAGTTTGCACAGCAGGTTTGCATAAACACATTTACACAATTAAAATTGCACACCAATACGGTCATATACATTATATAGCCTTGGGCCTAACATCACTATATCCTGTGGATGCACATAGCCCATTCTGTTGATGATCCGGATATACACTTATACACATGAGTAATGATACTTAGGCATGAGGCCATGACAACGTCATCCCCCCTTTATTTGCACCCAGATATTTCAGTCCTACTAAAATCAAGTTTTCCGTTGGATCAGTATCCTTTCCTCCTTTTTTTCAATTATTTTGACATGTCATTTCTTGGCATGTATATCTAATATAGAGCAAAAATTATTTATACTCTACTTGGAAGGTACCTCCAACATATTTCGATAGTTCTCACTTGTTGCATAAGATTGAATTGATTTGAATTATAACTTTTTTTTATGATTATTGGCACTTCACCTTCAATACGGCAGCACTCCCTTACCATGTCGACATTTAGGCAAAATTAGGCATCTCTTTATATGTATAATTTTCTCCTCTCCCTTTTGCATGTAAGTATTAGACTTGGCCATCTATTTTGTGAGCTTAACACACTACAAGGCCATTTCACCTTCTATTTGAACGATTTATGTCATATATTATGCTTTGGATGTTGGGATATTTCAGTATTTTACTGGTCATTGGGTCACCTATTTTGGTTTTATCTGATCGATTTTATATCCAATAATCATGTCAGAATTCAAGAGTAAAGTGTGGAACAATACACAACAAAAAAACTATGAAAAAAAGCACGATGAAAAAAACGTCAACAAATGTAATTGTTTTTTTGGTGTTTGACTTGTATTTATTGATGTCTTTTTAAACATGCTCAATAGCTGTTAGTATTTTGTCTATGTTCATGCTGGGCAGGTCATGTGATGTGCCTACGTATTGCACTAGCACTTTAAAAAATGCACTGGAATTGGGCTCCGACATATCATGTGAACAAAGCTCTGTGGAGCTGAAACGAGTCATGGCGACTAAAGGAGTGAAGTAAAATCACCTTAGCACTTACATTGGGTCCGTGTTCATCTGTTCGGTGTGGATCTTGCCGGATGTGGAGAAGAAAGTGATATGTGTATATATATATATATATATATATATATATATATATATATATATATATATATATTTACTGAAAAAACCATAGGTTTCACACGTGTTATAGTTAGCTGGACATTTCACTCGTAAAAAACCATTGAAATTCCCCCGTTATAGTTAGTGCAGGCAACTATAACTCACGCGACCGCAATCCTCTGCTGATGCTAATACTGTATTTAGACACGTATTTGCCCATGTCTTCTTCCATTAAATTTTAGCTATACATATATTACAAATATTTTTGTTTCATAAAGACACATATGTCATCAGCAGAGGATTGCGGTCGCGTGAGTTATAGTTGCCTGCACTAACTATAACGGGGGAATTTCAATGGTTTTTTACGAGTGAAATGTCCAGCTAACTATAACATGTGTGAAACCTATGGTTTTTTCAGTGAATTTGCAAGGTTTTTTAAATGCTAATTCCTAACTATAACGTGTGTGAAACCTATGGTTTTTTCAGTGAATTTGTACGTTTTTTTAAATGCTAAGTTACTTTACGCCGTTCGTGGCGTGCGCGCCCACTTCACGCAGTTCGTTCCGTGCGCGCACGGTGTGCTTCGCGCACCGTGCGCGCACAGTGAGCCCACTGCGCGCCCACTTTACGCAGTTAGTGCCGGTCACGCACGGTGGGTACGCGGTGCGCTACGCGCACCACGTGCCCACGTTACGCTCGATGGGCCATTTACGCACGATGCGCTTCGCGCACCGTCCGCACACGGAGGACATATTATGCGCTTCGCTGTGAAAGGTTACCTATTAAATGTTCTGTGTAGATAGTGTAGATTAGTGTAGATTTTTTTTTTTTTAAATAATTTTTTACCGTACACGTACGGTAAGCGCAATCGGCGTTTTTTCAAAAAAAAAAATGGAATTTTTGGCCTTGGGGGTTGTTTTGGGACACCCTAATCAAGGCTAGGTGGTTAGGAGCAGTCTAGCCTGCCCGTTTTCATGTTATCCAACTTTGTTTTTCCTCCCCCCCTCAGAGTGCGAGAGAGAAAATGGCGGCCGACACTTCCTGGTTTCGACCGATTCGAATGTTTACTAAGATCTAACAGCCAATCAGAATCGCGCTCGCGCACGTCACCGTACGCGTACGGTAAGCTTACCGTAAGCGCACGGTAAGCGCACGGAGCGCTGCCACAGATATATATATTGATTTAAATGTTATTTTCTCAGGAACTACTGAACAGATTTACACCAGACGTACAAAAGGCACTTCCTTGACCTGTAGACTACCTCTCTGCCAAATTTCAAGTAACTCTGTTCAGCCGTTCGGGCTGTAGCTGTGTCTAAAGGTCCTATGGAAAAATGCATGGGGAAAACGCTTTTTGGGACCCCCCTTTTTTCTCAGCCCCCGCTTGACGAATCGCCCCGAGACTTTCAGGGTAGAAGCAGAGCGTAGCGCCCCATTAGTTTTAAAAATTTCGCGAGGATTCGTCGACCGGCGCCAAAGTTATTCCAAATAGAATGTTGCGGATTTCCTATGGAAACAGGGTCCTAACTATAACTATCTACTGGCGACCGCCAGTAGATAATATATATATATATATATATATATATATATATATATATATATATATATATATATATATATATATATATATATATATATATATATATATATATACACATATATATATATATATATATATATATATTCAAAAGAACCTCCTCCTTGCGAAAAGAGCAGAGGCCACACAGGGGAATCTTGAAAGCGCTTTAATATCAACTGCGGCAAATGCATTTCGGCCTAACCGGCCTTCTTCAGTGCCAAAATAATTGAGGAGGCTGCCACCCACCGCGTTAAATTAGTCCTGCCATGTCTCCATTGGTGGAAACACGCTCCTCCCCCAACAGATGGAAGCTCACCCAAACGCAGTTCACGGAGTGCTGGTAAACTGCATGTCCCAAGATGCACTGTTGTTGAGGTAGGTGATGCGTGGGGACTATGTGACCAAATGATCAGCGGTAGGCAGGATCGCGGTGTCAGTGGGAACCACTGTCCTCTAAAGTTCATCTCAAAGCGCCTCCTCGGGTCCCAAAACCGCTGCAGCCCCCAAGGAAAGGAATAGTGTAGGCGGGGGCAGGAATGCCCAGGCACGGAGTCAATGACCCCGATACACCGCTTCTTCTTCTCCCGGACCTGGAGGCGGGCTTAGACCAACCAATACCTTGGAGAATCCAACGAAACTGCCGTAGCAGACACCAGTATTGTCTTCGCCCTTTGCACAGCGGGGGCCTCTGAAACGCGTCACTGGCTGGCGCGTGTCAAATCAAAAGAACCTCCTCCTTGCGAAAAGAGCAGAGGCCACACAGGGGAATCTTGAAAGCGCTTTAATATCAACTGCGGCAAATGCATTTCGGCCTAACCGGCCTTCTTCAGTGCCAAAATAATTGAGGAGGCATATATATATATATATTCACTGAAAAAAACATAGGTTTCAGGTATGTTATAGTTAGGAATTAGCATTTAAAAAACCTTAGAAATTCACTGAAAAAAACATAGGTTTCAGGGGTGTTATAGTTAGCTGGACATTTCACTCGTACAAAACCATAGAAATTCCTCGCTATAGTTAGTTCTACTAACTATAACTCGTGCGCGCGCAATCCACTGCTGATGATGTCACATATTACATCATTCATGACATGGTCAGTAACATCACTGATGACATCACTGATGACATCTCAAATGACATCACTGCCACTTATGGCCCCGGAGACCCCATCCCCCGGGGCTGGCCCTCTCCTTTGGATACTGTGGGGGGGGTTCCCAATCACCCCACTGTCCCAGCCGGCTCCCTGCGCCCTGCAGGAGCCGGCATTGCTTTTCCACATGGGGAGCAGCTAACATGCTGCTCCCCATGTGGAAAAGCAATCTGCTTTGCTTCATTGAAGCGAGAGCAGGTTTTCCTGCTCCCGCTTCAATGAAGCAAAGCAGTTTGCAATGATAGGGTGGGAGCCGCGAGGCACCAGACCTGTCATTGCAAACTACAGTGTCCTGGGGGTGGGCACCCCGGGACACTGCAGGAGCCAGCCCTGGGGGGTGGCGGGCCCCAGGGCCATCAAACCCTCCAGGAGGGGGGCCACGTGGCCCCCCTCCCATATTTTACAAAGCCCAGGGGGTGGTGGTCCCCGGGGCTGGGGGTCCATCACGGACCCCCCAATTTCAATCTTTAGTGCCCCGGGGAGGTGGCGGTCCCCGGGGCATGTGGACGGGCTTGAGCCCCCCCACACAGGGTATTTATTTATTTTAAAAAAGCCCTGTCGGTGGCGGTCCCCGGGGCTGCGGGGGGGGCTGTGTGCCCCCCTACAATTTCAATAAAGTTGAGGCCCCCCATCAGTAAACTTTTAAGCCCCGGAGGTGGTGGTCCCCGGGGCTGCGGGGGGGCCGTGTGCCCCCCTGCAATGATCAATACTTTGCCCCGGGGGTTAATTAGCATAGAAGCGCGGGAGCCCGCGCTTCATTTTTTTCTGTGATCGGCAGGATCCGTGCTCCCAGAGCGGATTTTGCTGATTTTTGAGCAGGCCTAGGGGGTCAGGGTGTTTCTACCCTGTCCCCTTTTTGCATTTTGCTCGTTCTTTTATTAGGTTTCTTGTGCCTTGGTTCTACCGAGGCACAAAATGGCTGCCAACACTTCCTGATTTGGAGTGTTGACAGCCAATTAGCATGCAGCTCGTGATTGGGAGGGTGCGTGCTGAGTGCGCATAGGGTGCGCGGATCCTCCGAGGCCATAGATATAGCAATAATTTTGATTTTGATTTTGATTTTCTCAGGAACTACAGAACGGATTTACACCATTTAAGAAAAAGGCACGACTCTGAACCAAGGTCTACCTTTCTGCCAAATTTGGTGTAATTCCGTTTAGCAGTTCGGGCTGCAGCTGCGATTAACGGTTCCTATGGAAAATTGCATAGGGAAAACACGTTTTGGGACCCACCTTTTTTCTCGGCCCTCGCTTGACGAATCACCCCGAGACTTTCAGGACAGGAGCGGACAGGAGCGCCCCACCAGTTTCGAAAAAATATATATATATATAAACATACATACATACATATATATGTATTCACTGAAAAAAATTCCCCCGTTATAGTTAGTTCAGCTAACTATAACTCGCGCGCCCGCAATGCACTGCTGATGATGTCACGTATTACATCACTCATGACATCGTCAGTGACATCACTCACGACATCTCTGATGACATCTCAAATGACATCACTGATGACATCACTGATGACATCATCCAGTGAATGTGTGTTTTTCTGAAAATTACATATGTTTTACATATGTATATCTCAAGGTCGATGGAAGAATAAATGGGTATATAAGTGTCTAAATGGATGATTTGTTTTTGAAAAATTGATTGTATAACTCACTGATTAAGTGTATCTTAGTGAATACATGGCTTAGTGAGTAATGTTTAAATATGTAAATATCTGTATCAGTCTCTCACTTTGTGTATAAGTGGCTGCATGGGTTGGTGAGTAGCTACATGAGTGTCTATATAGGTTATTAGTTGTTTTTTTGAGTATCAGTATGAGTGTCTGAGTGTCTGTATGGTTTGGTGGGGGGTGTTACGTAGTGCATAGGTGCATGAATGAGTGACTCACTGTTTGTATGTGTTGAAGACAGCATGTGTGCAGGACTGTATGGGTGGATGAGTGTGTGCATGGGTGTGGTATTGAGTGAATGACTGTCTCAATAGTGTCTTTATGAGTAACTACATATGTTTTAAACTAGTATATGTGACTATTGGTGTATATAAGTGAGTATATGTGAGAGTGGGAGATTGAAAGAGTTCCTGTATGAATAAGTATGTGTTTCTATAAGTGATTGTTTAAAAGACTAAGTATGTGCAAGTTTCTGTAGAATTAAGTGTGGTGGTGTGTGTATAACTGTATATGCAAGTAAATGGATGTTTGATTTTTTATTAGCATGAGTGACTATGTGTGTGAGTAACTCTATGGATGAGTGGCATTGTGTAACAGGATGTATAGGTGTATGAGTACATATGATGAGTGAGTACATGTATGAGTGACTGTATAGGACTGTTGGTGAATGAGTGGATGTGTATGTGGATCTTAGAATTACTGAATAGGTTGTTGTAACTGGTATTGGTATGTCAATTGTTTTGAAAATTTTAGTTTCTATTTTTGAATGTGTGTATCAAAGGTTATATTAGGGGGAGAGGAGGTCTGCCACTCTATCACAAGGATGATGTCATCAGTGATGTCATCAATGATGTCATTTGAGATGTCATGAGTGATGTCATGAGTGATGTCACTGACCATGTCATGAGTGATGTAATATGTGACGTCATCAGCAGTGCATTGCGGGCGTGCGTGTTATAGTTAGCTGAACTAACTATAACGGGGGAATTTCAATAGTTTTGTACGAGTGAAAAGTCCAGCTAACTATAACGCCCCTGAAACTTATGGTTTTTTCAGTGAATTTCTAAGGTTTTTTTAAATGCTAATTCCTAACTATAACGTGCCTGAAACCTATGGTTTTTCAGTGAATTTCAAAGGTTTTTTTAATGCAAATTTCTAAATATGCCTACAGAGATAGGACATGTGAAGAAAGAAGAAAAAACACACAGAAAGAAAAAAAAGAAATGCAGAAAGAAGCAACAGAAGTCCTCCAATATGAAGAAAAGTGCAGGAAGAAGGATAACGTGCAGAAAGAACAAACAGAAGAGCAGAAAAAAGCCTTGTTGCAAAATCATCCTGTACCCTCAACTTTTTCAGACGGATACTGGCTGTAACTGAGTCTGACTAACCAGTCCTAGAGCCAGTGCTATGTTAAAGGACACTCAGAATACAGTGAAAACACCTACATACACTAGGGAACACTATGCATTGGGGTCCCCCTGTGATTAGCATGACCTCCTCTGTAAGCCCCTAGTATATAATAGGGCAGGGGATTAAAGCTACCTCTCAAAATGCGCCACAGGGCTTGTTTGCACACGTTAACTCAGGCCCCGTCCCCTCCCTTCACCACTGTGTAAACACACCCTGTGGCCGTTTTAAGTTGGGAGATTAAGTCCCCTTGAATCCTGAGGGTCCCTAGGGTCCAACTAGACCACTAGGTACCTCCAGTAAGCGCCACAGAGCTGCGTTGCAGAGAGATGTAAAAAGGGGCACGGGCTAGACCACCTCTCTGCAACTTACCGCAGTGGCGCTTACTGGAAGCACCTGGTGGGCTAGTTGGCCCCCAGGGTCCCTCAGGATTGAAGGGGAATTATTTCCCCAACTTAAAACGCGCCATAGGGCGTGTTTGCACACGTCACCTCAGACCCCCGTCCCCTCCCTTCCCCACTGTGTAAACATGCCCCGTGGCCGTTTTTAGTTGGGAGATTAAGTTCATTTGAATCCTGAGGGTCCCTAGGGTCCAACTAGCCCACTAGGTATGTCCAGTAAGCGCCATTGCAGAGAGGTGTAAAAAGGGGCACGACCTGCACCACCTCTCTGCAACGCAGATCAGTGGCGCTTACTGGAAGCACCTGGTGAGCTAGTTGGCCCCCAGGGTCCCTCAGGATTGAAAGGGAATTATTTTCCCAACTTAAAATGCGCCATAGGGCGTGCTTGCACACGTCACCTCAGGCCCCGTCCCCTCCCTTCACCACTGTGTAAATGTGCCCTGTGGCCGTTTTAAGTTGAGAGATTAAGTCCCCTTGAATCCTAAGGGTCCCTAGGGTCAAACTAGCCCACTAGGTACCTCCAGTAAGCGCCACAGAGCTGCGTTGCATAGAGGTGTAAAAAGGGGCGTGGCCTCAGAACACCTGTCTGCAACGCATCTCCCTGGCGCATACTGGAGATACCTGTTGGGCTAGTTGGCCCTCAGGGACCCTCAGTATTGAAGGGGAATTAATTCCCCAACTTATAACTGGCCAGGGGGCGCATTTGCACAGTGCTCCAAGGAGGGGGCGTGGCCTCCGGTGCGATGCCGGTCTTTTATTTTTTTTATTTTTTTAAGAAGGAGGGCTGAGAGGCCCCCCTTCTTTTTCTAATTTATTGGCCCTGGGGACCCCATCCCCCAGGGCCTGCACCCTAATTTTTGTTGTTGAAAAAAATGCATTTGGCCCTCCCAAGACCTCAATCGGCCCCGGGGACCCTAACCCCCGGGTCATGACCTGTTTTTTTTTTTAATTCTTTAGGAGGGGGGCTGCCTTGCCCCCCTCCTCAGGCCACTTATGGCCCCGGGACCCCATCCCCCGGGGTCGACCTTTGTTTTTTATTATTTTTAAAAATATATATATTTATAGAAACACCTAGGACATGCTGGACAAACCGTATGTACCTATCACCATGACGATTTGCGTGATATTCATTAAAAGGCGACTATGCATACAAGGAATCCACGTGGAATGTATTTGCACCGCTAGTGAAGCTCTGACGTATCTGACGCCCTACCGTGCCTAATCCCAGCGCCCCCGCCGGTGGGTACTCTCCAAGTAGACACCCTTGTCGTTTATTTATACAAACATGGGTAGCTATTGACGGGCACATTTAATACACACGCACACCAAGCCATTCAAAGGGGATTCGACAAAAATTTGACCAAACTATGCAAGAAACCCCCCTCATGGTTAACAAAACACACATCCACCGCCGGATGTGTAATACTTTTTATTTTACTCTCTGGAAAGGAGACAAACCTCACTTGAGAGTCACAGCGTGCTCCTGGCTGAGCCCAATGCTGTGTTGCACCCACCAGTGCCCGCCGAGTGCCACACACCTCTGCGTTGTATTCCACCAGCTAGTGTGTATGCTATGACACTCTCTAGCCCATGTGCACTGTAAAACTACCCCGTGAATATGTCATGCCACACTTGCCTTCGCACGGGTTATATTGCCCCATCTAACGCGCCTTCCTCGATGCCTATGTTATAAGACACAGCGCTATGCCATACATATTACAATCTGGGATCCATATCTTTGTCACAGTGCATATGCAACGTTACACTCCCCAGCACATATTTTATATTACAACTTTAGAGACTAGTTAGGTTACACAACACTGCCCTGTGCATATTACAATCCAAGGCGCATATCGCATAGCACGCGCTAGTGCCTGTGTTATCTCATGCTCTCCAATGAATCTGTCATTGCGCAAAATGTATTGCATATTATATTTCACGCCCCGGTTCATCTTATATCACACTTTTTGGTGCATAGTTTATACCATATACTATATCTAGTTTTCATTTTCAATCGTGCTCTCAGGACTATGTTCTATATAAAACTGCGTCCACCTACCCTTTTCACGGGCATTACATTTTGCGATGGGGGGGTGGAGGGTCAGGGGGTGTTTCTGCCAAGTGAGACCGAAGTCACAGTCATAAACGTCCTCTTCTTCCTGAATAATAGTGAGATTATGCTGCATACTTGTTCATATTTTAAGTAGTTCGCACAGACACACATTTTAAAAACAATGAAGTTCCTAATACCCACCCTCTCAGAACAGTTAGCTTGCTGCCCCATCCACCTCCTCCCTATCCTCTGTTGTCTGAATCCATGGACTAGCCTCCTCCCTCCTGCCATGCATGGTCTGATGTGCTGCCACTGTCCTCCATTTAGCATGATGTACCAGTCCACTCCTCCTGCCCTCCATTGCCCAATTCTATGGCCCATCATTGACCTCCTGCTTAGCCTCTGTGCTTAGCTTGCTGCCCCTATTCTCCTTCCCCCTGCCCTCCGATGTCTTTGTGCATGCCCTGCTCCATCCTTTTTGCCCACCATGTTCCATGGACCTGCCACTCCTATCTACTCTGAGTGTTCTGTTGAGCTGCCACTCCCCTCCCACCTGCCTAGCATTGTCAGATGACAATGACCTGTCCCTGCCACCTCCACCCTGCCTGTCCACATGCCATGCCCATATCCCCTTCCTCCTGTCCTCCATGGTCCATTTTACTGCCACACCCTTCTGCCCTCCCTGGTCTGTTGTGCTGCAACTGCTCCTCCTGCCTGCCCCGCGCGGTCTGTTGTGAGGCCCCTTCCCCTGAACCCTCTTGTATGTGCCCAGGTCCTGACCCTCCCTTCTATCCTCCATGTCCTTTGTGCATGCCCCTGCACCCTCCTTCTTGCCCATCATAGCCATTGTGCTGCCACTAACCCTCCCGCTTACCATGCATGGTCTTCTGTGCTGCCATGGCCCCTCCCACCTTCCCTGTGTGGTCAGCTAGCTGCCCCTGACCCCCTCCCACCTTCCCTCCATGGTCTGTGTGTATGCCATCATAGTCTCACTGTTGCTCTCCATGGTGTGTCTTGTTTCTAGTGCCCATCCTGCCTGACCTCCATGGTCATCTTGCTGCTCCTGCCCTGCCCCCTTGCCCCCAGCCCTCTGTTTCCAAGTGCAGACCCATATTCCCTCCCTCCTGGCTTGTCTGTTCCATTGTAATGCCCCTGATCCGTCCCTCCTGCCCTTCATGGTCTGTTATGCTGCAGCTTTCTCTCCTGTCTGTCCATTATGGTCAGCTAGCTACCATTGCCTCTTTCCCCTCTATTCTCTGTTGTCCATGTGCATGGTCCTGTCCCCTCCCTGTTGCTTTCTATGGATTGTTGTGCTGCACTCCCGTCCCGCATGCCCTGTGTGGTGTATTGTGCTGCTGCAAACCCTGATGCCTGCCCTGTAGGGTAAGTTTGGTGCACCTCTCCATGTCCCTCCTGTCCTCTGTTATCCGAGTCCATGTCCCTACCCCAATTCCTCCTGCCTACCATGATCCAATGTACCATACTTGAGAACATTTTGAACTTGGTAAGAGGGAGATTTTGAAAAAAAACTGGGGTATTGATTTTCCCCTTTGAGTTACATTGAAAAAGAGGAGGTTGTAGACAGGAGACAGATCAAATAAAGCCCATTTGAGCTTAAAAACATTGGACATTTCCTGGCTGAAACGGGTCTGTTGGCATGTATGGTTGTACTACCACTGCCTCTTCCTTCTGCCCACAATGATCTATTATATTGCCACAGCCTCTCTTGCCAGTCCTGTATTGTTGGTTTGTTGCCCCTGCATCCCTTTCCACTGCCCTCGATAGTCTGTTGTGCTGCCACTGCCCTTCCTGCCTGCCCTGTGTGGTCAAATTGTTGCCTCTGCACACTCCTACCTGCCTTCAATTTTCAGAGTCCGTGCCCCTGGCCTCTACCTCTCAACAGTATCCCAATGAACAGCTAGATTGCTAACATTCTATATTTATTACAAAAGTGTGGAACGCCTGACGTTATCTTGATGTAATCAAAACTGTAACAGAGCATTTCCTTTAGAAATGTCATATATGAGAGGGTCTTATTTGCATCAAAATTATGGTTAGTGCTCTAAAAAACTAAAATGAGGACATATTTTCTGAGTTTTCAAATAGCGACAAAGAACTTTTAAATTATTTGTAATCTTTATGTTTTTTTATCCAGTTGACCACTTGATTAAATGTTGCACCTAGGGGAGAGGATGTGGTGTTACTTCCAGAGCTGCAGACTTTGCAACTGGGGAACCAGGTTGGAGTTTCTGCTTCAGCTCAACATTCTGTCATTCTGGTCAAATCACTTAATCTCCCCATGTCTACAACCAAAATGAATTTGATCTTGTGTGATGTAACCAATACTCATGTAAAGCACTCCAATACCTGACAAGTCTGCACTATATAATATTGCAAATACACAAAAAATAAGTGTGTTGCACAATTCTGTCATTGGGCTACATGTGGGCTACATCTGGGTGATATTTGTGCTGCATTTGGGCTCTTTTGTCTCTGGTGGCCATCTTGGGAGATTTATTTGTTATGAAGTTTCCTAATTTCCTCATTTACTGCAGTCTCCTCAGTAGGAAATGCTTTCAGTTTTTTACTTTGATTCCATCAAGAAGGTATTCAGATATGTCACACATTTGCCATAAATTCTGAATGTTAGCACACTAGTTGCTCATTAGTTCACTGTAGTAAAGCTACTGCTCACCACGGAAGTCTGCTGCTGGCATTAAAAGTGCATGTTTCAGTCTGCATATCAGAATTTTTTAATGAAATAGAAGAGGATTTGAGAAGTCACTCAAAATGTGCCCTAATTTTTCTTTCTTCAGCACTAATCATAATTTCTATGGCAAAATGAACCCCCTCATTGTGTTCCTTTTTAAATTAAATGTTTTAAGTGTTACCAATTTATTCCAATCAAGATGGCTTCAGGTGTGCCATACTTTTGTCATAAGTAAGACTGTTAGCGCTCTAGTTGTCCGTTAGAACACTCTGGGACATTCTGTCATTGGGCTATACTTGGGCTACATCTGGGTGATATTTGGGCTACATTTGGGCTCGTTTGTCTCTGGTGGCCATCTTGGGAGATATATTTGTTATGAAGTTTCCTAATTTCCTCATTTACTGCAGTCTCCTCAGTAGGAAATAATTTCAGTTTTTTTTGCTTTGGTTCCATCAAGAAGGCATTCAGATGTGTCACACATTTGCCATAAATTCTGAATGTTAGCACTCTAGTTGCTCATTAGATCACTGTAGTAAAGCTACTGCTCACAAGGGAAGTCTGCTGCTGGTATTCAAAGTGCATGTTTCAGTCTGCATGTCAGAATTTTTTTATGAAATAGAAGAGGATTTGAGAAGTCAAAATGTGCCCTAAATTTTCTTTCTGCAGCACTAATCATAATTTCTATGGCAAAATGAACCCCCTCATTTTGTTTGTTTGTAAATTAAATGTTTTAAGTGTTACCAGTTTATTCCATTCAAGATGGCTTCAGGTGTGCCATACTTTTGTCATAAGTAAGACTGTTAGCACTCTAGTTGTTCGTTAGAACACTCTGGGTCATTCTGTAATTGGGCTATACTTGGGCTACATCTGGGGGATATTTGTGCTACATTTGGGCTCTTTTGTCTCTGGTGGCCATTTTGGGAGACTTATTTGTTATTAAGTTTCCTAATTTCCTCATTTACTACAGTCTCCTCAGTAGGAAATACTTTCAGTTTTTTACTTTGATTCCATCAAGAAGGCATTCAGATGTGTCACACATTTGCCATAAATTCAGAATGTTAGCACTCTAGTTGCTTATTAGATCGTTGTAGTAAAGCTACTGCTCACCAAGGAAGTCTGCTGCTGGTATGGAAAGTGCATGTTTCAGTCTGCATGTCAGAATGTTTTAATGAAATAGAAGAGGATTTGAGAAGTCACTCAAAATGTGCCCTAATTTTTCTTTCTGCAACACTAATCGTACTTTCTATGGCAAAATGAACCCCCTCATTGTGTTCCTTTTTAAATTAAATGTTTTAAGAGTTACCACTTTATTCCAATCAAGATGGCTTCAGGTGTGCAATACGTTTGTCATAAGTAGGACTGTTAGCGCTCTAGTTGTTCTTTAGAACACTCTGGGAAGCTGCAGTAGAACACAAAGGAATCAACTAACAGTCTCTGCCCTTGTTGGATGTACATGTTTTACTGAGAATGTCAGACTTCATTCTCACATGACTGAGAAAGATAATGTGAATTTACAGAAAATATGCTCTCAGTTTACTTTATAAATCACCTTCCAAACCTCTGTGGGAAAAGTATGCGAAAATAGTTTTCTCTCAAAAATGATTGATGATATCACAGCAGAAGGCTTTTTCACATAGTAAAATCACCTTAAAACACACCACAATTCCTAAAATGAGTATGGTACCATCAACAAATGATTTATAATGTAACTAAAGTCGTAAAACCTTCTATTAACTGCAATTCTTTTTAATTAGGTGCTATCATGTATATTGGTCCCAAGATGGCTGCCAACACCTCTTGGATGAAGTACTGACAGCCAATCAGATCTCACGATGAGATGTGTTTTTAGACTCCGCCCAGATATATCTATCTTCTTTTTTTTTTTTTTTTTTTTGTGGGTAAAAAAAGCTTTATTGTGCAGAGAAAAAAGGTACAAGCACGGGCCTACAACCTCCTGGGCCGGCCGCTAGTATCCAGAAATGGTCAAGCAGTTCAAAAACAATGACTGGCCCACAGGGGCTCCGCCAAATTACAGGAGATCAGACTGCACATAAGGGACGTCAGGATACACCCATTTTATATAAATATCAACAAAAGTAAATAAAAAAAACAAAAAGCAAGGCGAAAAACATTGAAAGGGCGTCTAACCACAGCAGAGGAACTCCACACCCGACCACCATAGGGTGGTCAATAAAAAGGGGTCTGAGAGGGAGGGGGGGGCCACGGGAAAACCAAAACTGTACACAGATGAACAAATTAAGCAAGGAACCCTCAAGGATCAGGGGGACAAGGCAACCTCAGACGTATCCACCAGGGGGGGAGAACAGATAGTCCCTCGATACACATTCCACTGACCCCAGATTCTACCCCACGCCCCCGGTTTACCGCGAGCCACATACACCGTCTTCTCCCTGAACATGCACCAGTCCATGTTCTCCTTCCATACGGACACGGTGGGAGGCCGTCGGGAACCCCAAAGCTGCGCAATATCTCTCTTTGCAATCATGTTCCCAAGGGCCGCCCACCGAGTCTGGGCCGCATTATAGTCATTGGGCTCCCACACATTCAGAACACATCGGCGCACCTCCGGCAGCAGAGCGACCCCAGTGACTCGTTTCATAACATCATGCACCCGGTGCCAATATTCCGCCACCTCGCGGCACTCCCAGAGGATGTGGAGAAAGGTGGCACTGAGCCCGCAGCCACGCTTACAGAGCCCATCGTCAGAAAACCCCATCGAGACCAAACGGGGACCCGTCACATAGACACGATGGAGAATCTTAAGCTGGACAAGACGGAGACGGGCCGGGATGGCAACCTCCTTAGGTGATGACAGCGCAGACTGCCAGTCCTCGTCGTCCAACTCAACCCCATCCCCCGTCCACGCCTCCCGAAGACGCACCAAGAGATCAGCCCGATTATTTATTAGTTTTTTATAAATCAGGGAGATAGTGCTGTCGGGGACGTGTCCGTCGAGTATACGGTCCTCGAGAGGCGAAGAAACAGGGACCGTGGTCCCCTCCCCAAAGACAGAGAGTAAGGCGTGCCGAACCTGGGCATAGCGGAAGAACTCCCTTTCACTAAGCTCGTACTCGCTCTGAAGCGCCGCGAAGGATTTAACCGTGCCTTTAACCCATAGGTCCCCCACTCTGCTAATGCCGATCGTATCCCAGTGCTCAAAGCCTTTCGTTGTCCAGAGGCTTCCCAAGCGCTCTGAGGCGAATAAAGGAGTAGCACACGTTAAACGCTCACTCCAGCCCACAGCTACATTCGCCGCCTTCCACACACGTACCGCAATCCTAGTAGGGCCCGTGAGGGTCCTCCCGGCAGATCGAGAGTAAAGCGCTCTGTTATAGTTGCCGCCGGGAAGCAGGAATTTATCCATCTCATATGCCGGGTTCGAACCAGGAGCGTACGTAGCATGGTTAATGGCAGACAGCTGGGAGGCCCAATAGTACCTTCTGATGTCAGGAAGCGCGATGCCCCCGTCATACCAGGGAAGAGTCAGCTTTGCCAAAGCGATACGCGCACGACCGTCCCAAACCAGTCTCCTCTGCAAACTCTCCACTTCCCTAAAGTAGGCCGACGGAATGATATCGAAGGAGTTCTGGAGTGCGTAAAGAAATCTGGGAAGGGACATCATTTTAAACAGTGCTGCGCGACCGAGTGGAGACAAGGGCAACTTACACCACCGAGCCGTATCCACCCTCAAACGCCGGAGGGGAGACAGGAGATTCTGCTCGTAGCGGACCGCCGGGTCCAACGAAACGTACACCCCCAAGTATTTAAAGCCGGATTGAGATGTTGGAATCGGAAGCCGAGGCGGTAAGAGAGGAAGGCCACCGGAGATAGGATACACGCAAGATTTGGACCAGTTAATTATCAACCCCGAATTTCTCCCGAAGGAAGTAAGGACATCAAAAAGCACATTGAGCGACTTCCGCGGCGAGGTGAGGTACAAAGCCATCCGCGTACAACGAGACCCGATCCTCGAAGCCCGGGGCCCACCGGATCCCTCTGATCGAAGGCGCCCAGCGGAGCCAGGCAGCGAGCGGTTCCAAGGCGAGAGCAAAGAGCAGAGGGGACAACGGACACCCCTGCCTAGTACCCCTCCCGAGAGCGAAGGGCCGAGAAACCCGCCCATTGACAACAACCTGAGCCATTGGTCCAGCATAGAGGAGCTTAACCCAACTAATAAATCCCTCCCCAAAGCCAAACTTCGCCAAGACGCCCAAAGGAATGGCCACTCGATGGTATCAAAGGCCATCGTGGCGTCTAAGGAAACCAATATGGCCGGTTCAGAGAAATACCCCGCCCTAGCGAGGACGCCGTGTAGACGCCGCAAGTTGAGAGCGGTATTACGATGAGGGATAAAGCCGCATTGATCCGGATGTATCAAATCACATATAACTCTCAGCAAGCGATTAGCGAGGACCTTGGCAAGGATTTTTGGTTCGGCATTTAGTAGGGAAATAGGCCTATATGAGGCACAGCGGTCTCGTGGCTTACCGTCCTTGGGAATCACAACTATAGTAGCCAGACGCTGGTCGTCGGGAAGGGAACCCCGCTCGAGCGACTCCAGAAACATACGACGGAGGAAGGGCGCGATTTTATCCGGGCGTAGTTTGTACAGTTCAATCGGCAGTCCGTTGGGGCCCATAGCGTTGCCCGAGCGAAGGGAACGAATCGCGGTAGCAATCTCGTCGACAGACAGTGAGGCCTCCATCTGCTCACGGTCCTCGACGGATAAGCCGGGCAAGGCAATATCCCGCAGCAAGAGACGAGAGTCATCCTCATCTCTATCAGACACCGGGGAATACACCGCCCGGAAGTGGTCAGCAAAACACTCCACAATCTCACCAGGGTCAGTCACACACACTCCATCCGAAATCCGAAGCTCCGGGACCACACGATTCACTCTCTCCTTCTTATCCAACCAAGCAATCAGTTTACCCGCCTTGTCCCCGGCATCATACAGCCTACCCTGCTGCTCCCTATACATGGTCTTGGCAGCGTCCATAACAAGAGACTTATATTCAAACTGCTTCAAGCTGAGGGCATGAAGCCCATCCTGAGTGACACTCATCTCCAAAGCTGCCTCCAGCCCCGATATCTATCTTTTTAACTCTAATTTTCTCAGGAACTACTGAACGGATTTACACCATTTAAGCAAAAGGCACGAGTCTGAACTGAGGACTACCTCTTTGCCAAATTTGGTGTAATTCTGTTCAGCAGTTCGGGCTGTAGCTGCGTCAACAGGTCCTATGGGAAAATGCATGGGGAAAACGTGTTTTGGGACTCCCCTTTTTTCTCGGCCCCCGCTTGACGAATCACCGTGAACTTTTCAGGATAGGAGCAGACCGGAGCTGGCCAAAAGTTTGGAAAATTTCGCGAAGATTCGTCAATCGGCACCAACGTTCTTCCAAATAGAATGTTGTGGATTTTCTATGGAAAACAGGTCCTAACTATAACTACCTACTGGCGACTGCAAGTAGGTAATATATATATATATATATATATATATATATATATATATATATCGAATCCTCCTTCCGAAGCACCAGCCGGTACTCCCAAAAGACACGGACGCTCAAATGCTGGTTCAGGTTTTCATGTAAATAGATATATATATATTTTCACGCTCGAACGTTGGAGTGTTTGTGTCTGAAGGATATTGAGGTTTCTGGAGTGTCTGTCTGGACTAGGTGAAGGGTTGGGTTATTGGTCAAGTGAGAGAGATCTATTGGAGCAACTATGTCTGGAAGCAAGACGGTTGGCACCTACTTAGTTCAAACCTAAGTCTACTTTTAACTTCAACCTGCCACATGATAGTTTGGATACTTTTCATGAGGTTGTAACGCGGGACCTTATGAGGATATGGAATAAGACAAAAAATAAACATGCACTTAACCTGACCCCAGAGCAGAGAGTAGCTTTAGGAACACTTAATAAGGATCAGAGCTTTTTTATTAAGTCATCAGACAAAGGGGGCAATGTTATCCTTTGAAATATGAATCAATATAGAGAAGAGGCCAATAGACAGCTGATTTCATCAGGTAGTTATGTAAGGTCGAACAAGGAGTCATATGATGAGGCAACCCACACCTACTATAGATTATTGACAGACTGGAGACAACAGGAGATTCTGGGGGAGGAGGAATTCAGATTGCTTTATGTTAAAAACCCAATGGCACCATGTTTCTACTGCTGCCGAAGATTCATAAGAATAACACTAACCCACCGGGCAGGCCTATAGTATCAGCTAATGGTAGCCTCCTGGAAAATACGTCTGTGTTCTTGTTCTCTTTTCTATTTTTATATGTTCTTAGCCTCCGATCCTACAGTAAGGATAGAACAGACTTCATCAACAAAATAGAAGGTATCTCTTGGCAGGAGAATGTTTGGCTGGTAACGATTGATGTGGTCTCCCTTTGCACCTGTATTAAACATAGCGAGGGTATTGGAGCATGTAAACATTTTTTTAGGGACAAATGAATCTTCCTATATGAACATTCTATAATGCTAAATAACATGCTAAATTTTTGCCTTGAGAACAAATTTTTCCTTTTTGAAGACAGATGGTACATGCAAGTAATCAGAACCACTATGGGAAGCTGCTTTGCACCGAGCTACACCTGTATGCTTATGGGATGGTGGGAGGAACAGCTGGTATGGATAGAGAGAAATGAGCATTTGACCAGGCACATCATATTCTGAACGAGGTTCATAGACTATATCTTCATGATATGGAGTGGTAGCAAAACTGACTTAGAAAGATTCTTTGGAATGATAGCGGACAACGAGATCAATCTCCGTTTCACACACAGGTATGATCAGAAAGAGATGGACTTCTTAGATGTCTGTATTAAAACTGCGAATGGGACAATTTTGACAGAGTTGTACAGAAAAGGTACCTTAGGCATCAGCATATTACCATCCACCTAAACTCAAAGGGAGTATTCCCTTTGGCGAGCTTGTCAGGGCGAAACGAAATTGTAACACACAACAGGCCTACGAGAAAGAAAAGGACAAAATGATGGGTAGGTTCAGGAGAAGAGGATATCCCGAGAAAGTCTTGAGAATAGCAAGGGAGAAGGCGGCCAAACAGGTTAGATCCGCTTTGGTGGTGAAAAAACCCGATGCAATCAGTGAAGGGAATAGCATCAGAATGATCACCACCTTTAGTACAAAGGCCACATCTGTTCGCAGTACTCTAAAAAAACATTGGCACATGGTGAAGAATGACTCTGTAATAGGCCCAATTGTTAACCCACACCCACTGATTACATACAGGAAGGCCCACTCCCTGAACAATATGCTAGTGAATAGCTACATGGGGGCCACCAAACAGCAAGGTTGGTTACAACAGCAAAAGGTCTTTTTCAAATGCGGAAAGTGCAAACCATGCAGTAGCAGCAAGAATAGGAAGACGTACCCATTACCAACAGGCAAAACGGGTGATATCAAGAAATTTATAAAGTGCAATATTGATTTCTGTGTATATGAGATACTGTGTCCCTGTGAGAAGATGTATGTAGGCAGTACCATTTTCCCTATAAGAAAGAGGATATTGGAACACATGAGAGAGATCAGGAATGTGGATTTGAGTTACTCTACAGCAAGACATTGGTTGAAGTACCATAACAAGAATGCTAACAGCCTATCTTTCTTTGGTGTTGACAGGATTACAGCAAACCCTGGAGGGGGAGAACGTGAGAGACAATTATGAATCTTGGAGTCCAGATATATCATACTCCTTGATGCCAAGAGCCCCTTTGGAATTAACGAAGATGAGGAACTCTATGTCCACATTGGATAAGTACCTGACATGATCTATAACCTTTTCACCTGCTTTCGTTGTGATTTATGTTTTTCCGGTGGATACTGGGTCGTGGTGAGGGCTCTCATCCATGACCCAGTGTTAGTAGTTTTGGAAAAAACTTCACGGGAGGCGTAGCCAGCAGGGATTATAAGTCTCGGAAGGTCGCTTGACGGTTTTTGATTATCTAGATAACTAAGCTATTTAGAATTATGGAGCTGTGTGGAACAGGTCTGTATCCCCTTGTTTTTATCCCCTCTTCCCCCTTTTGTTTTATGTTCATATTACAAATCTTGCATGGTATTCACTTTGGTGTTACCATTGATGTAACGAAGTTAGATGTGCTTATTCAGTCTGACGAGGTTGAGATTCAATTGTATTGTGACGTCATAGGCCACTAGGCCGGATCATGGTTTTTGAACATAGACTCTTGTTCATGGTGATTTCTAAATTCACTCAGAGTGTGAGGTATTTGTTGAAACACTATCTCAACCTGATTGGCTTGTGTACAATGTTTTGGTATATTTTTATATTTGATTGAAATTGTGATTGATTATCGATATGTGGATATTAACATTTTAGAAGATTGATTTCATGACGTCATAAACCACTTGGCATGATTTAGATTATGATTCCTATTTTAAACCCCTGATAGTGAATATTGCAGACTTTATGCCAAATTTCTGGCAAATTTGTTGCGAAAATTTATGATGAATCAAATGACATTTGGTGAAGAGCTGCCTGGAATGTACGTTCAGCCATTTGGCATGCTCACGATGTAAATGAATGTTAAATGTGCTTGTATTATTTGTATTGGAATTTACTTTATTGGAATTGCATTACCACAAAATATTTGACATCATGTGTTAATTAACATGTTGCAATGGATTGGCTGCTATAATGCTTACATATCTGTCTTCGCTATTCATGCAAGTGACCAACACTGTTTGTCAGTTTTTCATGTTTATATTGTGTGCACTATAAATAGCGGATGTCTTTTTATTTAATTTGGCTTGTGAACAAGACCGTCTGGGTCGAAAAGTGTTGCTGTTTTCCTTACTACACTAATATCCTGAAAGTAACCCTGTTGTGCGAGTCTTTCTTTTCTTGGTGGATCTTGAACATGGAATTTCTTCTATCTGTCTATCTATCTATCTATCTATCTATCTATCTATCTATCTATCTATCTATCTATCTATCTATCTATCTATCTATCTATCTATCTATCTATCTATCTATCTATCTATCTATCTATCTATCTATCTATCTATCTATCTATCTATCTATCTATCTATCTATCTATCTATCTATCTATCTATCTATCTATCTATCTATCTATCTATCTATCTTTCTATCTATCTATCTATCTATCTATCTATCTATCTATCTATCTATCTATCTATCTATATTTCTATCATCTTATATATATATATATATAGGAGACATCCTTGATACCCTAGGCTATTCTAGTTTTTGATACACTGATTACTGGCCTCCTCCTCCCTTCTACTGATTTCTGTGTAAATACATATGCTATACCTTACCGCTATCTGTATTCTTCATTGTATATATATGGATTTGTTCACTATTATGTATTCATCTTAGATACCTGTATATACACCCCCTGTGTACTACCAGCTATACCTGTTTTTTGTACCATCTTACAATTTCATTTTGTTGTGTCTTGAATAGCCATTGCGCACAAGCCCTGTGATCTCTACTTTAACGCTATTCTACTTGTTAGCATGGTAGACCTATTTCCATGCTTAACTAAGGGAGACCTATGTCGATTGCAATCACTTGTTAATGCTTCCAATTCCTTTAAGTTCATTGAGATATGTGACACAACCTTGGTCTCACGTGGGGTGAGCCTTATGCCTTATACCCCTTCCTTGGATACATAACGTTTTCTTTATTTCTAATATCCCCCGCTTTCTCTTTATATATATATATTATTTTATTATTTCCAGCTAGGTAATGTTGTTTAACTGAAACTGTAATAGTAAAGACTGGCTTCATTTATCTATAACCCTGACTTTGGTCTTCTTAGGGTTCGTTATCCGGGCTTCTTACATTTACATTCACTCATAAATTGAACCACACATAGAGCACCGGTGAACCTGCGCCCACAGTAACCAAGCGCCGGTTTTCTTTAAATGAGCACGTCAGGTTCCAGACTGTCGGCACCACGTTATTTAGCTTCTTTAAAGTACTACATGCTTTCCCTTCACCTTCCCTCTCCCCTCTCTCCCTTTACCACACGTATTTAACACATAATGACTCATTTACTAATCACCATCTATGTGTAACATTACATTTGCCAGCATTAAGTAGACGCTCTTTTTCTAAATAATTAATTAAAATTATTTTATTTTATATATCCTTTTTGACCAGCGCTCGCTCACTATTTCTTCACAAGCGATTCCCCATACTTTGACACACACTTGCTATACTAAGATCTCCATCTATACTTAGCTTTGGCCAGGTCAAATAGTACCCATGTTTGCCTGCTATATATTACATCTCTTTTCATAGTGTAAAAGATCTGAGCTTACCGCAACTGAGCATTATATTGGCAACTTTGCCTCTGGAGCGCCATAGTCCTTAGCAGCAGGCACATAGCACACCTTGTTGCACTGCCATCAATCGTCCAACTCACACTAGTACTTCCTTTATTAGCTTCTAGTGCCACATGGCACAGTTAGTCTTTTTTCCATATCGCTTGATGAGTCACAATCCTGGACTTACCGCAATCTCTGACAGTAAAGCATTTCTTCTGCTGTAAAAACGCACGGGCATGTTGCAAAACGTCTACTCACTGCATGAACATAGTAAAGTTACTATTCGTTTTATGTGTCACTATGTATGTGTGTAATTGTTACTCACTGCTATGCAGCCCAATGTGTGAACAAGGCCGCATGTCTGGCTGCCGAAACGCGTCACTTTTGGATATCTTTATGTTGGAATAAAGACACTTGATTTATCATCGCTTGTGGAGTCTGTGCCTTGGCGTTGCGCCGGTGTTACTGGACCTGCCCTAGGATTTTCTTTGGATATATATATATATATATATATATATATTCACTGAAAAAACCATAGGTTTCACACACGTTATAGTTAGCTGGACAATTCACTCGTAAAAAACCAATGAAATTCCCCCGTTATAGTTAGTTCAGCTAACTATAACTCGTGCGCCTGCAATCCACTGCTGATGACGTCACATATTACATCACTCATGACATGGTCAGTGACATCACTCATGACATCACTGATGACATCTCAAATGACATGCGCGCGTGCTCCGTGCGCGCATGCGCGCGTGCTCTGTGCGCGCGTGCTCCATGTGCGCATGCGCGAGTGTGCTCCATGCGCGCTCCGTGCGCGCATGCGCTAGCGTGCTCCGTGCGCGCACGGTGCGCGCACGGCAAGTCATGTGATTACGAAACAACACTTTTTATTGGTTCATATTAGTTTCTGTTTCAGAATCTTCAAACACCACACCCACTTCCCTCACTCTTTCTACTAATTTCAAGGGAGAAGGAGCAAAGCAAGCTTTTCAAGCAAAAACTTCCAAAGAAAATGGCAGAGCACCACTCCACTTCAGAAAGTGAGGAAGAGACCTTCTTTGAACCAGCAAGAAAGAGGAAGCAGAAACAATCCTTCATTTGGAATTTTTTTACATTTCCTGATGGACAAAAGAAGGTAAATGCACCCAAAGTAACTTGCACTATATGTGGGACAGTCTTATCTCGTGGAGACCCGACCAAAAAATACTCTTTCAGCATTTATTCAATGATTCGCCACTTTAAAACAATGCACCGTATAGCATATGCTAAGGAGTCAACATGGGCCATGAGGGAGAATCCAGAATCTGCTCAGCCGAGCACATCTTCTGCGGCTGCAGAATCACCATGCTCCAGATCTCTGGAAATCCGTCCTGCATTTAAAAACGTCCACATTCATTGCAACATGTGCAATGAAACACTCTGTTACGGAGAAACCAGCATCAATCTTATAGAACAGAAGATCCAGCAGCACACTTGCTCCCCCCGTTAATTTTTTTGTTTTACAATTGTTGTTCCTGTTGAACAGTTTTTTTTTGTTGCTCTAAAAAAATCCACAAAAAAATACAAAATTGTTTTAAAAAAAAATAATAAAAAAATAATAATAATTCTTTTCAGAACTCACTTCACTTCTCCAAGAAGAGCTATATTCTTCATATATATACTGTGTTGTAAATTAATTGAATGAATGTGTAGTGTATACATGAATGATTGAAATGATTGAAATGACTGAGTGAAGAGGAGGAAAGGACTGACAGAATGAGAGTGACAAGGAAAGTATGATCAGACATGAAAGGGAAGTGAGAGACTGACTGCAACAAAAGGACAAAGGGTAGAGGATACAGGTAAGAAGAGTGAATGAGTATGAGAATGGCAGTGATGGTGAGATAAGGGGTATGAGGATTAGAAAAGGGGGTAAGGGAAAGTGAGAAATGGAGAGTGAGGGGATGGAGGGATTTAGGAAACTGGAGTGAGAGAAAGGGAGTCAGGATGTCAATGAGCAAAGCAGAGTGAGGGAGATTGAAGGAAAGAATGCAAAAAGGTGAAGGGGTGTGAGATACAGACAGGAGGAAGTGAAGTAGGAGAATAGGAGTGACTATGAGTAAAGGATAGTGACAGTTAGGGAAGGTGAGGGAAGGAGAATGACGGAGAAGGTTAAAAAATTAACATAGATGGAAAATGAGTGATGAAGAGAAGAGGAGTGGTGGAAACAGAGGGGCAGATTTATAACAAACTAACGCAGCACGGTGCAGCAAGTAATTTTGCTGTGCAGTGCTGTGTTAGTTTCGAAGCACAGAGATGTATATTTACAAGAATATGTTGCATCTCTATGCTTCCCCTGCGCTGGTGCACAAACTGCAGCCATGCACCGGCACACGCTCCCTTGCACCATGGTGCAAGGATGCCTGCGTGGTGGGGAGATTGTTCTTGTGCAGGAAGGGACACCTTCCTGCACAAAAACAATCACAAGAGACTTTTTCCTCTTTTAATGCGTGCTGTAGAAAACAGCATGCACTGAAAGAGGAAAAAACGAGGAGAAATGAAAACATTTCTCCTCATAGTTGAAAAAAAAGTGATGGAGGCAGTAAACCTAGGGGAGTAGTAGAGAAGGAGTGAGGGAGTTACGAAAGAGCAGTAAAGCAGGAAGAGAGAGGGGAGAGGAATGAGAAAAGCAGAATGAGGAGAAGTGAAGAAAAATGGAGCATGAAAGTGAAGGGGTGAGAAATACAGATATTTTAAACTTACTTCACAAACAAAATAACTTAATTAGAAATAAATGTTTATTTTTGAATTGCATGAAGAATGGATTCAATTTCCTAAATTTTCTTTCTAGATCTGAAAAAAAAGAAAAAAAGTATTAATATTCAACAATACATTTTAGAAAACAGTACATATATTTTCATATTTTACAAAGTAATTTTTTGCCCTTTTTTTGCTGTTTTCAGAATATATCGATTTTCACTGAAAATTGTGATATCATTTGTATTCATCATTTAACAGCGGGCAAAAAAATAAACAATCTGAAAGATTGTTTAAAAAAGCCCTGAATCTATCCTTAGTAAAACATACCTTGATAGAAATGTAACATATATATTAAAAATATCTTCTAAGAACAATAACTATTTGCAATAAATAACGTCTGTAAATCTTGTTGCTTAAGCACATACACCAAAATAATATCTGTCAAAGAAGTCCACAATTGTTACATTTACCTTTCCATGAGGCCCAATGGTAATTTTTAAATCCTTTTTAAGTGAAATATCCAATCTTAATCCTATAAAATTGAAATAATGGTTTCTTCAGATGCTGGAATTTGTATCTAAAATTTTGGTTTTAGAAAAATTAAGTAACAATTTGGTAAATCATAAGGCAAACGTTGCTTAAAAATCAATTGAGAATCATTACACAGTGTCCATCCTTTTTCACATTTTAGATAAACTGTGTAATGACCAGAAGTTATAGAAGGTCCATCATGAAAAATTATTGCAACTGCAACAAAAGTTTTTCCTGATATTGATAATTGATTTCCTACAAGCTTTTTTAGTAAAGTATCCAATTTTGTTCCATCAGCTCTACAACGTTGTATCATTAAAATGACATACTGTCCATATTTCTTAAAAAATAAGGTTGATAACATTTCTGATTTACATTGAGAACATTCCATGTTGTGATTAGCATCTTTAACTAACTTACTAAAAGTCACTGATTTACTCTCTGGTAATGTTAAATATATGAACCTTTCAGAATCAACAGTACTGCTGCATGTGTTCAAACAATTTTCACAACAATGTTCCCATTTATAAGAGACACCAAATATATTTTCTATTTCTACCCCTTTATCTTCCAGTACCATAAGCATATACATTAAGAATTCCTGTGCATCTTGCTGGACATTTTGTGTAAACTGTGTACATCCAGAACATACATCTAAAAGATTTCTAACATCAGAAGCACTTTCTATTTTAGTTTTATCATTACTCAGCTTCTCATAAAGGAAACTCAGCAGAGAACAGAATCTTTTTTCATGATTTAGTATTATCTGCTCTTTCAAAATTTCAAGATAAAATACAACATTCAGCACTACATTTGCGTAGCAGTTGACACCAGAGCTATTTTCAAAATGACAACCAACAACCTCTTCAACATTGTCCTTTTTCTTTTTGCTTGGAATCACATCACTCTCTTTTTGTTTTCTCTTCTGTACATCCTCATTACAGATTTTCTCAATTCTCCTTTTCCGACAAACAACACATTTTTCAAACACAGGATACTGACCTAAATGAGGAGCATAGCTTATTCTTAATCTATTATACTCCTTTACACAGTTTGCATCAGCACTAATTTTTGAGTCATCAAAGTCTATCATGAATAAACCAGATATTTTTTTCACGCGTGACAAAGCAACATATGCCATACCTTCTTTAAACACACTAGATCCAATGTTTACAAAAGCACTATCTACAGTTAATCCTTGAGATTTGTGAATAGGTATAGCATATGTTAGAGAAAACGGAAACTGCTTCCTACATACATATAAGTCTTTCACAAGCAAAAAAAGAACTGAACAACGACTAATGTCTTTAACCTCTTCAATCGCATCAAATTTTATTTTTAAAAATTCAATTCCATCTTTTTCCGGTATTTAACAAACCCCACAACTTTACCCATAGCTCCATTCACTAAACCTTTTTCTACATCCAAATTACGTCTTAAAATTACTCGACAGTTCATACATACATAAAGATTCTTTTCTAAACCAGCTGTTTTCGAAATGTTTTTCTCTAGAGAATCCAATTTAGTTGTCAATTTGCTTGTCAATATAATAGTTATTCCTTCATGCTGTATTTTATCCACAGCTTCCAGTTTTATAATCTCTTCATTTTCCAATTTCAAAAGTTCTTGATTGAATTTAGAGCATTCATGTAGTGTTGGCATTAAGCAGATTACAGTATTTTTTCCTGCAATTATTTTGTATATTTTCTCTGGAACTATTTGTTCTGTTGGAAACAAATTACATAGCAATCGACTCTGTAAAGCTTTTCTGCCATGTTCTGTGAGTAGTCCAATTCTGATATCTTTGAGAATACTTGCATAATCATCATCATTTGCTTGCCGCATATTGGTAATGAGTCCTTTGTACTGAAAGTATGTCCAAATATTCACATTACCTATACTACCTAACGACTTTTTCGTGTCTTCATGTGTAAGAGTATGAAATACTGGTTGTCCTTTAACTGGAGTAAGCTGCAGAAGATCCCCAAAAACTATAACATGTTTTCCTCCAAATAACACGTCATAGTCTGTCTTTAGAATTTGCTGCATTCTTAAATGCACAGAGGCAAGCATTAAGTTTGATACCATACTTACCTCATCAATAATGAGAACTTTCATTTTCTTTAATACTCTTGAAACTTCAAAACATGCTTCTCCTGTTAGCTTGTGGTATTGTATTTTGTTCTCATGCTCTACTGGTAACATTAGCAAATGATGTAAGGTAATTCCTTTTATGTTATATGCTGCTAACCCAGTTGGAGCAGTAACAACACAAGACAACGTTGAATCAGTTTTTTTCTGTAGGTAGCTTCTAATTACTTTAATTAAGAAACTTTTTCCAGTTCCAGCTTGTCCACTCACATACATTCTGATTGGTTCAAATGATGTGCATGAGCACTCTTTATTTTCATGCAGTAATCCATGATCAATTTGTTTTGTGACTTCCTCATTAATTTTTTGTTGTTCATCATTCAGTTGTTGTTCCAAATTTGGTAAGTTCATTAAAGCTTCCTGAGCTTGATTCATAGCTGTTTCCACTTCAGTCATGGCTATTGCAGCTTCATTTTCTACGATTGGTTGACCTAGAGGATCTTGACTGAGCGTCCCAGAACTTTGACTGTCTTGAGAACTGTCTCTAGCTACTTCAGCTGCAATTGTTGTTCCTTGTTCAATTTCTTCATCTAACATTTGTACATAAGTTGTGAAAGTACTGCATTCTATGCTATCTTTGCATGCATTAAAGGAATCTTCATTGCTCTGAAAATCTCCAAGTAATTCATCCTCTGATCGCCATGGTTTAAACAACTGTAAAAGTGCTAAATAGTAAAATCCCTTCTTGTCAGTAGTGTCGCAACTCAGCTTTCTGTGATTAATCAAACTTCCTTTTGTTTGTTTCACCAAACATCCTTCCACACCAATGACTTTATATTTTCCATTGTTGATGTCTTCTGTGGCATTCCGTTTAAAAATGTAGTTCTGCAGCACTTCATAGAGACACATGTTCTCAAGATGATGACTTCTTTTGGGGTAATATGTGTCCAACATGTTTGTTCTTAAAATGTCTGTACTTTCTGGTTCGTACTCTGCTAAATATTCAATTTCTCGAATAGATTTCAGTACCCGATTTCGCATTCCTGCAAGGCCTAAACTTACCCAAATTATTCTTCTGGATTTCGAGTACAGACTTGCAGATGATAACCTATCTGAGCATTCGTATGATCCAATTTCTCGATGCGATAACATCTTTAAACTGAAACTGTATAGCTTTTTACTGACAGTCTTCTCGTGAGAAATCTCTTCCCACATTTCTTTTAATTCCGTTTTCTCAGATTTAGTGATGTAAGATGTGACATACCGAGCAACAGCAATAGAATTGTCAGCTACATACTGTATATCCATGTTAGCATTCCACATGGATAAAATGACTGGGTTGTAGTCATTTATATATTTTGACTCTTCTTTTCTTCTTAGGTTGTATTTTTCGGTGATTTCCTTGTAATAGTATGTCGCACAGCTGACATAAAACTGTTTACTCTTCCTTTTGAAAGAACAGGTCGTGGAAATCCAAATCGACATTTTGTGTAGAATTTATCTTTACTCTTATACTTTCGTCGACAGTATTTTCCACACCGATGACTTGGAAACGTAAAACTTGCTCTTTTAAGTTTTTTTCTTCTGTGCTTTTAGGTATAGCACATGTTGCATATTCTTCAATGAAAGATAAAACTGCATCATCAGAATCTGTTCCAAATTTTGGGGCATCCTTGATCCACAACAGCATATGAATATGAGGAGCACCTCTTGCTTGGAACTCTTTTCTCCAAAAGAAATCCACAACTTCTCCAAGAGGTGGATTTTTTTTATTGCAGATGAAGGACATCATAGCCTCAAATCTATGATTGAAATATCTGCAAACATTAACCGGATCCAATGAGCACAATTCTCCTGCTGTCTTGTATTGGATGTTTTCAATATTTGAATTTGCCTCTCGAAGAAAATCCAGTAAATCATATCAAGCGTACTCAGCACAGCTTAGGGTAAGGAACCATGTAGGAGTTCCTAAATTCCATAACATACATTTCAATTCTCCATGGCGTCGGTACAAATATTCATTAGTCCCACGCTGACAAGCCATCAAATTAATCAATTGAGATTCCAAATGATCATCTCGCTGTTGCACTTTGTTCATAAAATCCTTAGCAGACACATTATGTAGATGTACTCCAGTTTTTAAAATGTGATTTACTGCATAAGATAGTGCAGACAAGTCACTTTCAAATAAAAGATGGAACAAATAAGGAATGCTCTGACGAAATCTTGGATCTTCTGCATATAATCTTGTAGTCCGATACTCAGAAGCAGGAATCTGTACTGGACGTTCATCATATCGTCCACCTTTTCCTGTAGGAAACAGCTGGGGAAAACAACGAGCTTCCAAGCTCTCCTCCCATACACTCACAGGAGTTCCTTTTGCTTTTTTCATCTGAAAGAGATCAATAGTGTTTCCCATAACTTCTTTAGAATGGAGAGGATGTATGCTGAAATGTTCATAAATTTCTTCTTCTTTTGACTTATCCACTTTTTCAATTTGCCCAGTTGGTATTCCTGTGTCTGCTAGTAAAACTTCTTCATCTTCATCCATATAAACTGATTCATACCATTTATTATTTCTTTTCAAATATAAATTTGCTCTTTGTACTTTTCGTACCTCTACCAGCTCCTGCCAAATTTTCTTATTCTATGTAGGTACACCATTAACCAGAATAACTAATGGTTCAGTTTCCAAACTATCTGCATCAATTGTTTCAATATTTTTTTTCAAATCTAATGGCAAATAGACAACTCTTCCTTTTAAACCTCTTTGTAAATCTGAAGGAGGTAATTTTCCTGTTTTGGGCTCCATACGAACTATAGTCTGAAACGGATGGACACATTGAATGAGTATAGACACATACGTATTTAAATCAGAAAGTTCTGCAGGAATATCAACCAATTCTAAATTATTATGTACAGCTCTAGCTGGCATTTTATTTTCTTCTAACTTATTATAACAGCATTTACAAATACGCTGAACTTCACCCAAATCAAAACAATTTTCCAGAAATAAATATGTAGCAAAATCCTTCCACTCATAATTATTTTCTTTTTCACTTTTTTTTATAGGGATCAACATACCTTGTTTGAATTTTATAATGGCTTCTCCGGCAACAAATACAAGTAATATTTGGTCTTTCATTAGAGACGATAGTAAATTTTGTCATTTGATCTTCAAATTTTTTACTAACAGTGGGTTCTACATTCTCTTCCACATTTTCTTCAAAAACTGTGTCATTTCCTGCACTTTCTTGCTCTGGACCAAAGTAACAAAACTCAATATCCTCACAAACCTTCTTCACATCGGATACAGATCCACGGAACAGAGCACTACTCAACTCATTTAACTTTAGTGCTGGACTTTTAGCAAAATACAATCTTCTCACAAACTTTCTCATTTCAGTATGATGTACTGCCAGCATCCTAAAATGGTGAAAAACACTTTGACAAACTTTCCTAGAAAGACAAGCCAGAGAATGTCCTTGCAAACCAGTATTCTTTCTCACTTTGCAGCATCTTAATCTTCTGTTTAACACTTTTTTTACTATATTCTCTTAGAAAGTCACGTAATTTATCAATAGATTCCTGTTGTACAGTACAAATACTACTACAATTCCAAGTGTACACTGGGGCTTTAGGACGTCTCCCCATAACCTCCTCAGCTAACACTTCTTCCTCATTTCTTGGAACCATTTTCTCCTTTTCCATTACACAACCATCTTTAACTTCATAAGCACGACCATTGGTGTCAACTGCATGCAGCAAACTATTACTTTGAAGATAACTCTCTTCATTAAAAAATGGTTCAGTACTTGAACTATGCTTCCATTCTCCTAAGAACACTTTACAAAAGTCATTTTTTTTCACTACTCTTTTCCTTTTGCTTTTTGACTTCATTACATTGACTAATTTATCTAATGTACGGATCCTGTTCAAAATTAAAATGAATAGTTTTCTTTTTAATTCCAAAGCCTTTGCAACAATTGATTCAATATGTTTCTTTTTCTTATAAAATTTGGCTTTCTTCCTATATTTTTTCACATCCTTTAGCAAATTAAACATCACTCTTCTCTGAAACATTTTTCTACGAATGTATTTAAAATATGTTTTTCTTTTTAAGTCATTCTTTCTTACTTCTGATTGTACATTAGCATTTAGTATTTTCTGTCGATTGTCTTGTTGTTTTCTACTTGAAACACTATTTGCAGTAGATATATTTTTTACATTTTTTCTTTGCTTGAGGATATTTTTAAAAAAATCCTTAGTCTGCTTACCAGAAGACTTTTTCTTTTTTCCAACAGGAGGTTCTTCAACTAATTTTTGTTGTCCAGTTGTCTTCAAATATACATGTTGTTGCTGTTCTTTTCTATTTCTTGATTTTATAGGCATCTTTAATTTATTTCAGTATTGTTCAGCAATACCTGAAAGAAACTAAAAAAAAATACCTTTATGTATTTTAAATATATTACTATATTTTTTATGAGCTTTTTAAATCCTTTCATATGAGCTGTCCCTTACCTAACAGCATGACACATTTTTCTTATAGTTTAGAGAGGCAGAAAAGAGCACATGTCCTAACAGCTACTTGAGACCATGAGCATGTGTTACCTGGGTGAGTGATTAGACTAGAGCAAAGGAAATGAGACTTGGTGACGTTGAATGTGTTAGCGTTACACACTGCTATCTGAAATACCACACAGTGCTGATTAGTAAGCATGGGAGTGAAGGAGAAGCAGCTGCCTGTGTGCTAAGAGTGAGTTTCTGGAGACTGTGTATTGTCAGGTGCAACAGAGATCTGCATGGATGCTTGAACAACTGCATGAAGACTGCAGACATGTATGTAAGAGTACATGTGTGGTAAGGGTTAATTGGAGTTTTGAACATGTAGGAATTACCTCACCCATTGCAGGAGTGGAAGGAAAATCTACCATGTTCATTTCAAATGTGTTAGCATTTGCCTCTCATTTGTGAGATAGTGATTTCCGCTGAATGCTAACCATCACAGATGAAGAAAACAAGCTGCCCCTTTCCTGCGAGTGCAAGTCTTACAGAACAACAGCAACACAAATTAAATCTCTGACAACAATTCCTGTGTGCACACAGACTCATGGTGTGATTCTAGGCAGAAAATGATATTTGATTGGCAATTTCAAAGCACATTTACTACTGTGGTACAGTAAGTGATAATTACTGTAACAGCCTGACACATTTTTCTTATAATTTAGAGAGGCAGAAAAGAGCACATGTCCTTACAGCTGCATGAGACCATGATCATATGTTACCTCGGTGAGTGATTAGACTAGAGCAAAGGAAATGAGCCTTGGTGACATTGAATGTGTTAGCGTTACACACTGCTATCTGAAATACCACACAGTGCTGATTAGTAAGCATGGGAGTGCAGGAGAAGCACCTGGCTGAGTGCTAAGAGTGAGTTTCTGGAGACTGTGTATTGTCAGGTGCAAGAGAGATCTGCATGGGCACTTGCACAACTGCATGAAGACTGCAGAGATGTATGTAAGAGTACATGTGTGGTAAGGGTTAATTGGAGTTTTGAACATCTAGGAATTACCTCATCCATTGCAGGAGTGGAAGGAAAAACTACCATGTTGATTTCAAATGTGTTAGCATTTGCCTCTCACTTGTGAGATAGTGATTTCTGCTGAATGCTAACCATCACAGTTGAAGAAAACAAGCTGCCCCTTTCCTGAGAGTGCAACTCTTACAGAACAACAGCAAAACGAATTAAATCTCTGACAACAATTCCTGTGTGCACACAGACTCATGGTGTGATACTAGGCAGAAAACGATATTTGATTGGCAATTTCAAAGCACATTTACTACTGTGGTACAGTAAGTGATAGTTACTGTAACAGCCTGACACATTTTTCTTATAATTTAGAGAGGCAGAAAAGAGCACATGTCCTAACAGCTACATGAGACCATGAGCATATGTTACCTCGGTGAGTGATTAGACTACAGCAAAGGAAATGAGCCTTGGTGACGTTGAATGTGTTAGCGTTACACACTGCTATCTGAAATACCACACAGTGCTGATTAGTAAGCATAGGAGTGTAGGAGAAGCAGCTGCCTGTGTTCTAAGAGTAAGTTTCTGGAGACTGTGTATTGTCAGGTGCAAGAGAGATCTGCATGGACGCTTGAACAACTGCATGAAAACTGCAGAGATGTATGTAAGAGTACATGTGTGGTAAGGGTTAATTGGAGTTTTGAACATCTAGGAATTACCTCATCCATTGCAGGAGTGGAAGGAAAAACTACCATGTTGATTTCAAATGTGTTAGCATTTGCCTCTCACTTGTGAGATAGTGATTTCTGCTGAATGCTAACCATCACAGTTGAAGAAAACAAGCTGCCCCTTTCCTGCGAGTGCAAGTCTAACAGAACAACAGCAACACAAATTAAATCTCTGACAGCAATTCCTGTGTGCACACAGACTCAAGGTGTGATTCTAGGCAGAAAACGATATTTGATTGGCAATTTCAAAGCACATTTACTTCTGTGGTACAGTAAGTGATAATTACTGTAACAGCCTGACACATTTTCCTTATAATTTAGAGAGGCAGAAAAGAGCACATGTCCTAACAGCTACATGAGACCATGAGCATATGTTACCTCGGTGAGTGATTAGACTACAGCAAAGGAAATGAGCCTTGGTGACGTTGAATGTGTTAGTGTTACACACTGCTATCTGAAATACCACACAGAGCTGATTAGAAAGCATGGGAGTGCAGGAGAAGCACCTGGCTGTGTGCTAAGAGTGAGTTTCTGGAGACTGTGTATTGTCAGGTGCAACAGAGATCTGCATGGATGCTTGAACAACTGCATGAAGACTGCAGACATGTATGGAAGAGTACATGTGTGGTAAGGGTTAATTGAAGTTTTGAACATGTAGGAATTACCTCACCCATTGCAGGAGTGGAAGGAAAATCTACCATGTTCATTTCAAATGTGTTAGCATTTGCCTCTCATTTGTGAGATAGTGATTTCTGCTGAATGCTAACCATCACAGTTGAAGAAAACAAGCTGCCCATTTCCTGCCAGTGCAAGTCTTACGGAACAACAGCAACACAAATTAAATCTCTGACAACAATTCTCGTGTGCACACAGACTCATGATATGATTCTAGACACAAAACAGTATTCCTGGGTGATACCAGTACACCTTAACTTATGGTGAAGACATAATCCATAATATCTTACAAGTTCAAGGCAGTTAAATATCTTCCAAAACATAAAATGTAAAACACAACTTTAAAAAAGAAACAATTTTCTTTTATTTATATCAAAATGCACTACATACATCCCCTCTCAAATTCATAACTCACCTTTAAAAGTAGTTAGTTGAGAAAGAAATGTGGCACTCACACAACAAATTATCAGAGCCAGAATCTCAGAGCTGTAATCCTCTCACCAGAACCAGTAAATGGCAAAGTTTCCCTCTCTTTTTTCACACATATACATGTTAACTTCAAATCACATTGCTTCCCACATTTTTTCAAATGGAAACACACATTTCTATTGGTTGCAAATTTCAACCCTTTCCAAGTGATCCCTACCCCCAACATGACTTCTGCCTGCTACCATGGCAACAGGTCATGGAACACTGGTGTGAGCAGAGAGGTCAGAAGTTCAGCACACAATGTTTCTAATCCAAAGAGCAAGAGTGCTTGACTTTTCAAACCTAACAGCAAATCCAAACTAATGTTCTCTGGGAACACATTTTTCTGAACCAATACAAAACATGCTTTTAAAAATGTAAACATACAACCTTGTTTTTAGTGTAGAATGGTTTGAAACAGCCAATGAGTCCTTTTTATTAAAAAAAATTATGTAAGCATCCATTTTACAACTATCTTTCTTTTCATATTGCCATTCTACTGAAAGACACATTCTGAGTGCATCCAGATCTCCTTGGAAGATGTTCACAGTGTGGATTGTAGGTCATAGCTATGTCTTATGGAGTGAAAAATATGCAGAAAAAAGAGGTATTGTGAAAGACCTTGCTTTGCCAAATGTAGACATTACATGGATTGGTCAGAAAGGGTTAAAGTGGCACCAATTAATGCCTTTGGTGAAATCCTTTCTACATCTCCCACAGCCTAACCTTATAATTGTGCACTGTGGTGGAAATGACCTAGGCACTTTAACTGGGGTAGGTCTGGAAATGCTTGTTAAGGACACCTTTGTGCAATTGATGTCACTTTTTCCACAAACTACCTTTGTAAATTCTAATATATGCCAAAGGCAAAAGTGGAACTGGTCCAACCAACATTGTCCACAGATTGACAATGCAAGAAAGCACGTCAATAAGTCTGTTTCTGATTTCCTCAGAGACTATGGTATGGGTTCTATATACCACAACAACTTGCGTTACAACATGCAAGGCATTTATAGAGGAGACGGTGTACATTTCAATGATGAAGGGAACAGAGTCTTCCTCTTGAACTTTAGACTCTGCATCGGTACTTACTTGTAGGTACCAAAAAACACTCAATGAACACAACGGCTCTTTTTAGAGCCACCTAACATCTAAACACTTAAACTTGATTTTTAATTCTATTTTTTTTACACATTTTTTTCACCGTGTGCGCACCGTGCGCGCACGGAGCGCGCACCCAGCGTTTTTAAAAAAAACAAAAAAAATGTTTTTTTTCACCCTTCAGGGTCCTTCAGGGACCCCTTGACAAAGGCTAGGGGGTCAGGAGCTCTCTACCCTGCCCCCTTTCCACGTTCTCCACCTTTGTTTTTCTCTCTCACCAAAGTCACACACAAAATGGCGGCCGACACTTCCTGATTTCGACCGATTCGAACGTTGACTGACATCTAACCACCAATCAGATTTACGCTCGCGCATGGCACGGTGCGCGCACGGTGCGCGCACGGTGCGTGCCTATAGATATTTATATGCTTTTAAATGCAATTTTCTCAGGAAATACTGAACAGATTGACTCCATATATGCAAAAGGCACTTCCCTGACCTGAGGACTACCTCTTTGCCAAATTTCAAGTAATTCTGTTCAGCCGTTCGGGCTGTACCTTCGACTAAAGGTCCTATGGGAAAATGCATGGGGAAAACGCGTTTTGGGACCCCCCTTTTTTCTCGGCCCCCGCTTGATGAATCACCCCGAGACTTTCAGGGTAGGAGCTGAGCGGAGCGCCCCATTAGTTTTGAAAATTTCGCGAGGATTCATCAACCGGCGCCAAAGTTATTCAAAATAGGATTTTCAGATTTCCTATGGAAACACGATCCTAACTATAACTATCTATATATATATATATATTCAGGAATGCCTCTGCACAAAGCCCTGCTTTCACCACCCCATCACCAGGACCAACATAAGGACGGCACACAGGAATTCATTACAGAAGCAATTTATTTGTTTTCAGATGCTTCCATAATTTATTAAGCAAGTAACCAGCAAAGTGCAAGGTGTATATTTCCCACCAGGACAGATCTATGTATAATACATTTCTTTTCAATGTTACATTAAGCATACATCAATTTACATTGATACACATCCAAGTCTGATTGCACACAATTAGTAAAAATACACTTCCAAAGACAAAATCTAAAACGGGCCGCCATGCCTGAGAGTGAAATTCATACATACACGTTTAACTTAAATTAAATTAGATATCTGCATCATTTGTCGGGTTATAACTGTATTAATGTAACTTAGCTAGCGGGGAATAACAAGAGCTCCTCTTTCATAATACAAATGACCTGTATAGGCTATCCTTTTATCTTGGGTGGGGCTGTTTTCCGAAGACCAGACCATTTCTGTGAAAGGTTGTAAAGCTGGAAAGGAGAAGTAAAACTTTTCCTATCAATAATTAAATAGTTGGGCAATACGGCTTTTGTATTATTAAAAAACTTAGTTGAATTTGGAGACGTAGGAGTTCCCTGATTCAATTGTATTCTTGGCTACTAGATGCGTTGCTGCGTTTGGAGCTTCCAAACTCCCCTTTTTTCCCATGTAGTATCCATGAATAATCCTTAATTTTGTAGCCTGAAATGGAACAGTTGGTTTTGCTTGTTGGGTATTCATTAAAACAGTGCCCTCAGCATGCCTGGAAATGTTGTCAGCGTTAAGGATAACATTTTAACCCTGGACACCTTAGTCATTGCTTAGAAATTTAGAAACCTATTTATTGATTCACCTGTTTGGGTACCTTTTAATGGCATTGATTTGTCTTCTAAAGGACCTGAATTAAATCAAACAGAACAATAGACAATATCATCTGCAGGTGTACTTGAGTCAAGAATTTCTTTAGGACTTAATTGCAAACAGGGATATGAAGAAAGGCGATGTTCTCTCACGTCAGCATATCCAAAGGTAATATCTACACCAGATCTTATAGTACTTTCTATTATTTGCATTGGTCCCAAAATTAAGTTATGTGTTGCACTGTCTTTGCCAAAATTAGTTACAGTCTGAAGGTTTCAAGTGATTTGAAACAAAATTCCATAATGAAATGTTAAAGTTCAATAGAATGTGGGTTAAACATACCCATATCGTATATAATTTGCAACTCTCACTGTCAAAATCTTTAATAGGAAGTCTGATTTACAGAGTTCTGTTTTCTGGAACTTCTTGGTTGAGCTCTGCTTTCAAGATGGGGTTTAAGGCATTTTATGTTCTAGGTTCCTGAATGGCCAAACATCTACCTTCCCATTTTTATATCTGTAGACATTTTGTTAATCAGGTTGAGCTGGATAAGTGTTGTCTCTGGTTGAAACAAAATGACAACTTTTGCAGGTACCCAGGACTTGTTTCCTTATATCTTATGGGTGGCGTGAAGAATTTTAACTGTGATCTTTGTCTCAGATTTGAACTAATGGGAGGCACTGACTGCTGGTTTCTTGTGGTTATGTTTCGTTATGTTTCTAAGGGTTTAGAGAAGGTTTGGTTATCTAATTTTTAAACAGTTGAGTTTCCTCCATCAGCTATGTTGGTAGCCCTGTTTTTACCATGTTACAGTAATCAAGTTGAACCATCACTGGGGACTGTGCCAATTCAATCTGGTGTTTGTTTTGTAGGAGATGGAGGATTTTCCAGAGTATGAACAACTATAAATTTAAGCCAAATAACTTCGAGGAAATCTATGAGCCATTGCAGTGGTTGGGGATAGATACAAGAATACGTTTAGCCAACCTTCAAAATCTATATATTAAGATCTACATCTACATACTCATATCGTGTTGCTGTTGAACAAAGAAAGTGAGTAGAAGGAGTTTCAAGAGACTCTGAGAGGTTGACTGCCTTGGCACCTCACCTATCAAAATATAAATAGAGATATATTTAAAGGTGGTTATGAGTATAGCTAAAAAGCTTTGGTGCTTCAAGTTAAAGGGTTTAGAGTAGACCATACGGTTTATCTTCTGAACTAGGGTACTTATAATCAGCCGAAGGCATACACATCCACAAAGCTATGATTTCATTTGTGACTTTATTTCATAACCAATGGGTTTTGAGGACTAAATCATCAATAAAAAGAACAAGCTTTGGCAAACACCAATTGTTTTTACGTTTAAAATGTGCCTGCACTTGTATTCTTCAACAGTAGCTACACAAAAATGCATGTGCATGCATCTGTATGGATGGGTGGTTATCTTGAAATGTTTTTTAAAGAGAAACACATGGGCACCTGTCTCAGAATGGTCTTTCTATTAAAGAAGATACATTCAAAGATGGCTGCTGAAACATGTGCATACGTGTCCATGAGTCGTGATGTATCAGCATCTGTTTTGGATTTTTTTAAAATTATATGTTCCTGTTCTATGAAGGATGATGGGCATTTTAGAATAATTATTTTTAAAAAACAGGCAGGGGATGTCTTCGAAACTTCAAATTTTTCACTGCAACGCACAAAGGACTGGATGTTTTCTGACCCTTCCAGCATAGGAGATTCACACTTCCAGCAACAAAATAAGAGTTGGGAGTTAAAATAAGAATTAGGATTGAAGCAAAATAGTTAGTTTAGATTGATGTACTCCTTGGTTTCTCAGGAAAATCGTCATGACCGTCGCACTCTTTCTCTGACATTACTTACACCCATCCCTCACTATGGACTTTGCACCATCTAGCCTTAAACAAGCTACAGTGATACTGCATTTAAAAAAGTCTGGAACTCACAATGCTAAATAATGCCAATTAACTTCAGGCCTAGGCCTTGGTTCCGCTTCACAGATGGGATTATGGAATGAGGATTTAATTCTGACTCAAGCCTTCTTCTGATGGCAACTGCTGAGCAATCAGGGCTCCATCCGCTGTACAGGACTGAATCTGTTATAGTAGCAGCTCCACATATCGCACATTGGACTTCGGTATGCCTGATGGGTCTGTTCTCAGTTCAACACTTTTGATACATAACCATAGTGCCAATATCGGCAACTGTTGGACATAACACATAAGTACATAAATAAACCACACAACACATATGTAGGTGGAGAAATATTGCTGCAGGTTTATTACCATAACCAATATGCAAACATGGTGGGTTATCTTACGGGCGATCCGATCCCAGGGCAGGCGAACCCCTATGCCGCCTGCCCGTCTGATAAGCCTGAATCACACCGTGGCAGTCGCCAATTGGTGCATACTAAACCTTGGGAGGGGCCACCCCCACCCATCAGTTGACCACCAGTCCACTTGCTTACTCACGCCCCCCCGTAAGAGGTGGGCGGAGCGTATTATGGCAGCCCCCGGTTGCTCAGATCCACAACCGCCCGTAGGACTAACGGGGCACCGTAGATCTTCCAGGGGACAACGCTAGACATCCCTGGGTATCCTGGCTTAGCACCACGCTGTGCTGCTGCATGAAGTACCCCTTGGTATCTGCAGACTCTGGATCGCCCTGTAACTCCTCCTGCAACACAAAGTAACATGTTAGAAAGCGTAACCCCCCCTCCTTTGTACCTCCGTCTGCTGGGTAAGAGGAGGGGCGGGCAAGGCGAGACGAGAGGGACAAGAGGGCGAGGAAGGGGCGGGGACAGCCTAAATACCCCTGCCCCCTCCGCCGGAAGTGGTCTTTTGCCGGACGTCTTCCCTGGCCAAACCCCAGGGACTAGACCGGCTACCCCCAGTGCCATCATGCGGCACTAAGGCGGCCGCCCTTTTAGGGGGGTTGCTGCGCAACCCCCCCGGGCAGCCTTGCATAGTGCCAATATCGGCAACTGTTGGACATAACACATAAGTACATAAATAAACCACATGACACATATGTAGGTGGAGAAATATTGCTGCAGGTTTATTAGCATAACCAATATGCAAACATGGTGGGTTATCTTACGGGCGATCCGATCCCAGGGCAGGCGAACCCCTATGCCGCCTGCCCGTCTGATAAGCCTGAATCACACTGTGGCAGTCGCCAATTGGTGCATACCAAACCTTGGGAGGGTGTGGTAAATAAAATTCCTTTACCTGGACTGAATTTGATACAGAATCATAATAAAATAGCTCAGTAAAATGAGAGGCAGAATCCGTGATATTAGAGTTTCTGAATGGGCTTTATTCCAATAATCGATTATAATCGGATGCTCCAAGTTCCATCACCACGGGGGTTCAGGAAGTGAAGTACATACTTTATTGACAAGAAGTAACTTTTATAGTACATACGTTATAATGAAGCAAATACAGTAGGCGTAACAATTGATAAGGAACTTGACGTGGTACCTGCGTAACCGAAAATGGGTGTAATAAGGAGTAAAAAGGACACATGATTGGTTATGATGTCATGCATAGGTGGATCTATAAGATAATACTTGGCATAGATGCGCGCGCAGCAGTATGACGTGTAATTGACGTGTAACTAGGGGGTGAAGGGGACTTGACATTAGCTCTACATGTGGAGACGAAAAGTCTGGGGAGTCAGGTCAACCTAATCCCAAATCATATCTAACATCCTATGTTTAAAGAACTATGTTATCCACAAAAGAAGGACTCTCGGACAGAATCTATTCTATACTGACTGTGTGTGCGTGTACAAGCGTCTAAGTGTCTACACTGAATGCGAGGGGGTAGGAATTATTCCATGGTGACAGGGCTATGAATTACTTTGCATGAAGACAGAGAAGCCGGGCCTTTTGCTTGGTAACTGGAAGAATGTTTACTTAAACTACTAGGCAGGAATGCATCGGCTGAGGGGGAAGCAGATAATTCGAAGGTGAAATACAGTTCTTGGCAGAGAATAGGCTGATGTCAGGCTTCGTGAGCCGCGCAGAGAATGAGACAAAGTTCATGGTCACAGATGCAGGCTCAGACTGGAGTTTTCAGAGGCAGAAGGCAAAAGGAGTTTGATGACAGAATCAGGGCCTACTTGCCTGGACTGTAAAATGGCATAAGTGAACCATATAAAGCCGGTGGCCTTTCATATTTAGGAATGGAATATCCGGCCTATTCATGGCGGATCTGACAGAGGACATGTTGACGGTGGACGCACATGTATTTGCGTCTTCATAACTGGAACTGGAGGGAACATACATGTACTTGTGACATGCACATAGAACCGTTGGGGTCCAAGATAGGGGACATAACTGACCAGTAAAATCCACATTTCCACAAGGGGCCACCCCCTCCCATCAGTGGACCACCCGTCCACTTGCTTACTCACGCCCCCCGTAAGAGGTGGGCGGAGCGTATTATGGCAGCCCCCGGTTGCTCAGACCCACAACCGCCCGTAGGACTAACGGGGCACGGTAGTTCTTCCAGGGGAAACGTTAGACATCCCTGGGTATCCTGGCTTAGCACCACGCTGTGCTGCTGCATGAAGTACCCCTTGGTATCTGCAGACTCTGGGTCGCCCTGTAACTCCTCCACAGCCTTGGGAGTGGCCACCGTCACTACCAGGGCCACCCACCAAGGTGGGCCTATTTGCTTACAACAAGCTGATAACCGGGCCTCTCCCAGGTCCAGCCCAAACAAGTCTTAGCCCATACAGGACCAGAGGCCAGCTTGCCCCCTCAGGACAGGTGCCCCCAGACGAGAGGGACAAGAGGGCGAGGAAGGGGCAGGGACAGCCTAAATACCCCTGCCCCCTCCCCCCTCCGCCGGAAGTGGTCTTTTGCCGGACGTCTTCCCTGGCCAAACCCCAGGGACTAGACCGGCTACCCCCAGTGCCATCATGCGGCACTAAGGCGGCCGCCCTTTTAGAGGGGTTGCTGCGCAACCCCCCCCCCCCGGCAGCCTTGCATAACGTCTCTTTAACTGTGAATATCAGTGGATTTTCTAGAATTTCTCTCAGGAGAATGTTGCATGGTCCTACGGCTATTTTAAGTGTTTGTTTCATTGAGGGCATACGTTCAGTCTGATGAGAAGTGATCCACAGGATCCTGAATGACTTGCCTGGCACTTACCAAATCTATGGTGGCTGGCACTAGGTCACTAGATTATAGGAGCTTACTCTAGGATATGTAAATAGCTATGTTAATATATCCCTTTTCCTCTTCGCCCAATGTGGGTTTACATTGGAGCATAATCGGTATGCATGGAAGAGGTAGTATGGGATGGGAGTAACAGGGATGCCTGTTGGAGATTGCACAGAATTTCCTTTCAAGGTTAAAATGGCCAATCTTTCCCTGCTCTCTAACCCAATAATTCATAAACAGGAATGTTTTCTGCTTGTATTTCTTCACAGGACCTGAAAGATTACTTAGTTGAAATTCGGAGTTCTTTTAAGTATCTATATCCTATTCCTAGATACTGGCTCCTTCCATGCCCAACCTTCTGGTTGATTCAAGAGTAAAGAAAATAGAAAAGGAGGAGGAAATACCCTTATTGGGCAGCGTAAGTCTAGCCAAATAGATAGTGTAGAACTTTGTGATCAAATCATACTTTACCGTATAAAGAAGCTTCAATTGTATAGGGTTTATCAAAGGCATGTGGACTGATCAACATAGCTGCCCTAAATACCCTACTCTGCCAGGCACAGGCCTAGAGAATTGTGCATATTACTGGAGTAGGCTTACCAGGGAAGATTTAATGAAATGTAACACACTTTTACAGTGATTGATACTATTTGGCACTTTACTTTGGTGCATGTTCTTCACAGAAAGATTAGAACCAGTGATGTTGGCACTGTACAGAAACATTAATTCACCAGTGCTAATCAACTAACCCACACTTTCCCTTATAAAGTCCCAATCGAATAAGGACATAAGGCTTTGGCTGAATGATGCTGGGTATGTATTGTAACTGTAGCTTTATACACGATGAAGGTAAGCTTATTGAATAGACTCACATCTGATTAAACTTGACTTTTTAAAACCTTCTCATAAATGAGCAGCCCACATCGTATATAACAACAGTAATCCTTTCAGAGGGTGCTTAATGGTCCCTCTATAGACCAGTTCCATGTAGTCTGCATTCCAGATGTCTGTCTGGGCACTTTTATACACCAAGATGTCTTAACAAACACATTGAGCTCATCCATGAGGCAAGTGAGAGAGATGAGATTCTATAGCGAAGCCCAATAGCAGATATGTAGCTATTTAATCTTGTGCTGTGGTGTGGTGAAGGTGGTGAAGGGCGCCCTGCCATCTGCCAGAATGTCAACATCCTCAGAGGTCAAAGTAAATTCCAATTCCTCAGTAACCCTGCAACATTGACAAATAGTATGAAGGGTTATAGAACTCTTGCTCCAATAATAGGAGGTTCATCTCCTAATCGGAAGAAATGTTAGATGTGAGAAGCAGACTTGACACAGTCAAAATGACATAAACAAGATGACACCCGAGCCGGTAAGGTACTAGTGCACAAATGTAAGCCAAAAGTGATACAAACTTATGTGCATTAGATTAAGGAGAAGGTGGGTCTTTTCAATTTTGAGAATCTATATTTTTATGAATTTGGTAAATTTATCAGACTTTTAGCAGTTTGGAACCCTGGGAAAAGTTGAACATTGTGAATTATTTCAAAATAATTTGACAGTGAATGGGTCCTTCAGGAGGAACCTACATGGAACTAGGAGCACTAACGGCAATCGAAACTCTTGGATTCATTAACGAATGGGGTCTGAATGGCATTTCAGATTTATTTGAAAGATTATTAGAAATTATTTCCAAAAACTGTTGGGTCCGCATTTGGATTTAATTCTTTGGTGGAGAGAGAAGCAGTATCTTTGCCTGCACGAGATATCAATGTAACAGTTCTTTCAAGATTGTAAAAGAATCCCCAGCTTCGCATCTTGTGTCTCCATACTGATGTTGAGATATTTTAAAAGATATTGGCCAACTAGCACGATAAAATTTGGTTATGGAATATGCCAGGCTCCGGTAGATTTATCAAGAAGGCAGCAGAGTCCTGTAATATTAATTCAACAGGATAGAGGAAAAGCCTCTGACCATGTGGTCAGTCATATTTGGGGAAGATCCTGAGGACACTGGGCTTGGGACCCAGACCTATGAGAGCTATACCAGGTATTTATTGTGCCCCGTGGCAAAGCGACACTTTAATGGTTATTTATGAGGGCTAATGTCACTTGGAAAAGGAATGAGAAATAGGTGTCCTCTCTCGTCCTTGCTCTTTTCCATGCTGGTAGAGGCATGTGAGGTGCAAAGAAGGCTAACATAAGGTGGATATCATACTCACATGGCAAGTGTAATATTTTCTTACCTACTTTGACATATTGTCACTGATTAAAGACCTTCCTGGTGAATCCGGTACTTGTACACACCTGCTCTCTTGTTGACTATTTTACTCAGTATATACTACACCCAAGCTCAGAAGGAGTTATCCAGTTGCCATCCTTTGTTCATCAGTATGATTGGCGGACATCACAGGGATGGTGGCCTGCTGGGGACAGCAGTCCACCATGTCAGTAATCACATTCTAGTAAAGTAAACTTTTTTGTAAATGCAGCCCTTTTTCCTAAATGGATACCCGGCTACATTTAACACTATATATTTTTAATGTTTGAGAGTTATCAGTAATCCCATGGATCACTAGTTACTGCTCAACAAATGGTACTCATTCCCCTTTGTGAATGTGTTTCCACCCCAACTCGGGATAAAGTAACTTTTCAATGTTTTGCGACTGGATTACGATCACAAAACATTGATACATACCATACTGAATCACTGTTTAGAAGGAATGCCCTAAATATGCCCTTCCAGATAATGATTCAGAATGCCTTTCCATACTCATTTTGTGATTCTACAACATTTTAAACATTTTACGAAATCACAAAATGGGTTTAGTAAATTTAAGAAAGACATTTTGCAGTCATAAACCCTGTGATTATGAGAATTGCAGGCTTTGACTCCAAAAAATGGCTTAAAACATCAGCCCCCTCCTAAGTATCAGGGCTGGACTTCTGGGTCAGTAAGGTATGTGCTTTATGCTGCAGCAGCAGGCAAAAATAATGTAGAGTACAATACACACTACAGTTTACTGTTGATGTTTATGTAACAGCATGTTGTAATAATAGTGTTACACACAAACTCACATTGTAGAGTTCACTTGTTGATTATTCTTTCACTACATTCAGCTCGTGGAATGCACATGTATAGACAGTCTATACCTAATGGGGCTATTATACTGCAACATAATGCAAACTCACAGTGCATACACACGTTATACTTCGAAGATTCATTACTCTGTAATGGTATGCAATAACACCGTAATGCATAAGCAAGTGTTACATTTCATTGGCTCATTATTTTGACTCTGTCAATGGTATCTCTCTGTTTTCCATACACATGCGGGGAAAATATTTGCCATGGTGGGCATGGTTGATTTTAAGATATTAATATTTGTTTGGCCTGCTAGTGCTAGGACTGGATCTCACGGTTCATCAATAATTGATTGTTTTCTCTGCTTTAAAACACTTTTTGCGAATTCTTATTTCGGTTAATTTAATGACTACATAGGCTTTAGAAGATGATTACTGGGAACCCTTTTGACCCGTTCGAAATGTATGATATGTGGAAAGTACAACACAACACGTTAGAAATAAACTTGATAACACATCATTTTGTTGCATGTATAGTTTAATAGATGTATGACAGGTACAGAAAACGTCCCAAGAATAAATCCAAACACAGACAGGGGTTTAGAGTCGGTCACAGGTATAACAATACAAGAATGTCGAGTTGACTGTATTATACAGTCCAAGCGAGGGCAGACAGTGCATACAGAGTGGGTGCAGGTAGTGGTGTACAGTACAAATATGGCTTTTGCATACACTACACAACAGCTATACAACCTGCTCAATAGAACTGACATTGAAACACCCTGGGAGACAAGATATTACGCTGAGGGCGTGAAGATTACCATCCTAGCATCGAGTGACATCTACAGCGACCCGAGAAGGAGATTCTGCAAAGGAGACCAAGACCTAGCAGAATAACCCATTTGTCTGTAAACTATAGTCTTGCTCCAGGAGTCGAGTTCTTGTTTTCTTCTCCAGGGCGGATACTGTTAGGAGCACTTTATAGTTCTGAACTGTGCCGTTCAATCTCGTAGGCATGGCGTCAGGTTCTAAACATGTTATCACCTTGCTGCTTAAGCTGGTTTAAAATGGGAATTTAGAGGCAGTGTTCTGAGTTTTCGGTAGGCAGGGATGGAGAGAGAGGGTTGTATGTGGTGAGGCCATAATACAGTGAGCACATTTCAATCAGTTGGTGAGCAGCCATTCCGCACTTTACATTTAATGTCTACTTTGCCTTGAAGTACTGTGTGAGGTTGTTTGGACAATTGCCACCCCAGAGCTGCTTCTGCCTCCTCCACCTACTCCACCAATACTTCCCCCACCTGCAGAGCCATATCCACTGCCACCGCCGAACCCACCACTGCTGCCTCCCACACCATATCCTCCACCACTGACAGAGCCATATCCACTACCACCGCTGAACCCACCACTGCTGCCTCCCACACCGTATCCTCCACCGCCTCCCGCACCAAACCCGCTGCCACCAGTATATCCACTGCCTCCTGCAGCAAATCCTGCACCTCCTGCTCCTCCTCCAGAGCTGTAACTTCCACCACTGCTGACCACAGCTGAAAGAAAAAGCACATCAGAATTACATTTGAGCATTTCTGGAATCCTACAACAGAATGTACAAAATGCAGCACTGCTCCAGAAACAGTTGGGATACTTACAGATGCTCACTGCATTCTGAATTTCTCCAGACATCCTGTAGGAGAAAGAAAAGCAACATTGGTGAGAAGAGGAGGTTGAGCACACAGACCTTCGATGAGCATCTTTTTGCTTGTGTGTTTTTGTTATATAATGTCCCAAAGGCCACAGCATAGCATCTATACACACCATAGTAAGAACAGAGTAAAGTTATTATTGATCGGAGGAAGTGTCATTAAATGCTTTTGTTACAGGGACTGTCATACGCTTTTAGATATGGTGCAGTAGGCTAAACCAACATCATAGGGTGCACCTACATCAGACAAAGGCCAGTAGATATTTGCATATGTACGGTGCAGAATTTAGGCCAGAAGCACAAGAGTTAAATCAGAGGTACATTTAATGGAAAGGAAATGTACTGTTTATTCCGAATCCTATCTGTGATTCCCTTAAACACTGTTTTTTCATACTTTGTTCCAATTTATTAACTGATATTTAATTTCATTGACCCAGATATTGTGTCCACTCTCCCAGTCCAGCCACTCACTGGTATTTCTTTTGTAGTTCTCAGAAGTTTCCTTGAATTATACCAATGGTAGGGATCATCCGATCCCTTATTCAGGGAATATTAGTGACTTATGCACATGTATGTTCATGCATTCTTCTTGGCGGTTCCTTGCTGTTAATCGTGTGCATGCTTGAAAAACACTGGGCGCTGACAATTAATCACATGCGAAAGGAACTAGGATAAGGCCTTTCTGGTGCATATCTGTGGTTTTCGAAAGTTACCCGACTTTAAACATGATTTTCGTAAGCAGAGCACTAGCAAACCCGTTTCAAAATACAATTAAATTATATCACTTCCACATTGTTACAGTTCTCTCACCTGTGTTCTTCGCCCTGCAGCAGGGTACTATAGGTTGCAATTTCAATGTCCAGGGCTAGCTTAACGCTCATCAGCTCCTGGTAATCCTTCGCCTGGCGAGCCATCTCCTCCTTCGCCTTCTGGAGCGCTTTTTCCAGTTCTGCCAACTTTGCCCTGGCATCCTTCAGGGCAAGCTCTCCGCGGTCTTCAGCCTCAGCGATACTTTTCTGTAGACTGGCAATCTGTAAGAAAGAAGAACATATTAGTTAGCCTACTTTGGCTTTTTATGTTGTTAAGTTGCTACCACCTTTGCTACTTCTATCTGGATGGTGTCATTCCTGGATACCCAGGTTTCATTATAGGGTGTAGTCATTGTCTTCTCTTGAGAATCCTTCCTCTGTGGGGCATTCAGTGTATGATCAGCCAGGGTTGTGCACATCTGATATCCTCGTCTTCCCTCCACTGGATGGACTTCACTGAATAATAGCTCTAAAGCACTTACCCACGGTAAATAACATTACTGCTTTTCCCTCTTGATCCGCCGTAGTGGTAACTAGAAGGGCTCACTCTTGATGATTCATCCTTAATGCATCCTTCTTTACCCACCTCTCAGGGGTCTTTGCTTATGAATATTCAATACTAATTTTATAGTCTTAATGGACTTATTTCTGGCTGTTTATTGAGCTCAATCGTTTGACTGCCTCGTCTTTTGATGCCATTCTACAGGTGTTAATGAAACTGTCAAGCTTGACCTGATACAACGATTGTGTTACCATAAAGATATTGGCTTTAGATCTCAGAAGTGTTGCGGCCACGTGACAAAGTCATGGGGCCTATTCTAATGTATTTTTAAACTTATATTCAAGTAAGCCCTCTTGCACATTTGTGGCCGGGGAACACCATTCTCTTCTTGAGAAGAGGTCCAATGGTTGTACAAGAAAAACCCTCCTGTGCTTGAGCATGCAGCACAATCTGTGCAGGGTGGCATCATCTCCATCAAAGGTTGTGTGGGCCACTCAAAAATGGTGCATGTGTTAATAGCTACGCAAGACGTACCTGTTTTTTCACACTGTCAATCTCTGACTTCAGCCTCTGTATTGCCCGGTTTAGCTCAGAAATCTCTTGTTTGGTGCTCTTCAGATGGTCCCCGTGCTGGCCAGCAGTTGCCTGAAGCTGTTGAAACTGAAGGAGACAGAAATGGAAAAAGAGGACTGATATAAAAGCATTTATTTGGCTAACAAAAATAACATTTTGCTTCTTAATGTTCTCTGGTGTGGTTTCTTCAGCTCATAACCTATTCTGAAGCCTTCTTGCGCTTATGGAATAACATGTAGCTCCAGAATACCCATGATCCTCTTCAAGCTCTGGCAGTATGGGCATCAGAAACCTACATCTGGGTCATCACTGTGACATTTGCTTCTCTCTTTGAGGCTGGAGGCCTCCTATTTGCTCTCAGACTGGCCCTGTAAACTCAAATGCAAAGGAAGAGTCTGCTGAGTGTGACCGCTGTACTGTGTTGGAAGCTGGACACTTCTATCAAAAAGCATGTAATGAATGATCTAGGCGCATTTATCAACAAGTAGTAACAAAGCATTGAAAGACGCATGGCACTGTTGATGTCTAAGGCACGGCATTGAACTGGGATTAAAAAGTAAACAAGCATTGGCATAGCCAATAGGTCCCGCTTTTGGGACCTTATAAGTGTTTAGCCATGAAACAGTTGATGTTGTTGCACCAAGGATATTGTGCTGCATAACGGTGAGCTGTGAACCTGATAAGTGTTAGGACAGGGCGTGGGGCAGGGGGGTAAGTACAGTCAGCTTTGAACCTGATGATAAGTATTAGAACAGAGCGGGGGGTAGGGGGATAAGCACGACGAGCTTTGAAACTGAGGATAAGTGTTAGGACAGAGCAGGGGACAGGGGTAAGCACGGCGAGCTTTGAACCTGATGATAAGTCTTAGGACAGAGCGGGGGCAGGGGGGTAAGCACGGCGAGCTTTGAACCTGATGATAAGTGTTAGGACAGAGCGGGGGGCAGAGGGGGTGAGCACGGTGAGCTTTGAACCTGATGATAAGTGTTAGGACAGAGCGGGGGGCAGAGGGGGTAAGCAAGGCAAGCTTTGAACATGATAATAAGTGTTAGGACAGAGCGGGGGGCAGAGGGGGTAAGCACTACGTATTAAGGGTAAGGTGGCCGCTTTTTTGACATACCTAATGCTGCTGGTTGAGAATCTTGCAATGGACCCAGCCTCCCTTCCCCCTCCCCTCTGAAAAAGGGGGGGGGGAGAAGAGAAGAGCTGCAGAGTGAAGTTGCTGTCAGACTCTGACCTTGAGGCCTAGAGGTGGGGGCTAGAGGAGCGAGCAGCCCAGAGTAGAAAGGGAGACAGGGACACTTGTTTTCAAGAAATGAAATGCACTGTTCATGCCCTACTGACAAACTTCCATGGCATGAATAGTGGTAAGGCTTGCAAACAGGAGCAGTTTCCCTCCTCCCGGTCCAATGGGAGGGGTCGAGAGGGGAAAGAGCAGGCTGGAGAAGGTCTGCGGAATGCAGAGGGCGGAGAGAACAGCCAGGGCCTTTGACCCATGACGAGAGAGGAAAGCCATATGGCGCCTCTGCTCGTAAGCGCGTGCCCGCGCACATGCACTCAAGCTCTAGGCCACAGTGGTAGCATTTTCTGAAGCTCTTACTAAGAGTCTCACCAGAGCACAGCGCATGCGCTGCCCTAGGCTCGACCTAAAAAGGGCATTGAAGAATGGGAACAAGTGGAATGGACACAGAATTTGAGTATAAATGAATGTCATATGACAAGGTGTGGCATCCGTTCAAGGGCATGGAGTAGAACTCACGTTGCATGACAGAAGACAAGACATTGCAGTCGCAGCACTGGAGGTAAAAAGATGATGAGCGTTTGAAAACCTTGTCTCACCTTTGAAAGGTGAAAGATGATACAACAGTTTGTCTTTAAAATGTAAGGAAATTGAGAATTGGGAGACTTAGCGTGGCTATGTAGTGGAGGACCAATTGTTGGAAGACATGGTGGCATATATTGCCACAATTAAGGGCATTCTACTGGACAAGACAGTATAGCAAACCTTTGAGACCCCTGAGATTTATGATAGCAAAGAATTAATACACAGAAGTATATTGCCTTTAAAGAAATGCACCGAAAGGGATTTCAAGGCTCAGCATTAAATAATACATATTAATTTACATAAGCAGAGTTTTGAGAGTTTTGGCATTCAGGACCGCCAGACACATAACAACTACACACAGAAATGGAAGGTGCATTCGTTTCGCCTATGGTTGGAGCTTGGCCATTTGATATTGTTACCGTAAATGTATGAAATAATGGGCAATCAGGAGAACAATGTTGTACACACTAGAAGTACGTCACTGAATCCTGTGAAAAAACATGTTAAGTTCATAGACATAGTTACTATTTATGTTCTTTTCTAAAGAAACCCTCGGACAGCTGAACCCTGAAATATCTCATTCCACTATTTAAGACATATAAAACTTGGAAGATCGTCCACCACCTTAAGTTATGTCACGCCATGTCATGTTATGTTGTCAATATTGCAAATTGTGGAATCCGTAGATTGTTCTTATGTGCCAGGCAGAAGGTGATATCTTTCCCTAGATTCATTGATGCACCCTATCCCTCTAGTGCCAGGTTGCGTGTCACATACCTTGTTGGCGTAGGCAGCTTCTGCTTCAGCTTGACTCCTCCTGGCGATTTCTTCATACTGAGCTTTCGCACCAGAGATGAGACTATCCAGATCCAGGGCTCGGTTATTGTCCATAGACAAGATGACCGACGTGTCCGACATCTGTCCTTGGAGCTCTGCAAGTTCCTGCAAGTCAAGCGGCACAGCACTGAGCAGATGTTATGCTACACCTTGATTCTCCCCCTTCTGCTGTCCTTGCTACTGCTCATCTTGCACTCTCTAGTTTTCTTCTATCGAAGGCTCAGACACTGAACCTCTTATGTCACTACGTCCTTTCTAGACTTTGTAGAGGTTCGTTACACCCACCCTTCATATTGTACAGCCATAAATGCCTCTTCCTTTTGGGGCTTTAGCAGTGATCAGGCACAATGATGCACACACACATGGACTTGATGCACTACAGACTTTTAGGACTACAAAGTGTCAAAGGGGAGAGATGACAAGGGGCCACAGTATGTTTAAATGTAAGTACACAAGGATTCAACAAAGAGCCAGGCAATTGTGGTGAACATTTTATGAATATGTCTTCTTTTCTGGGCCGCTGGTGGCTGGATGTCCATTTGCTCTCTTTGATTACAAATGATTGGTTCTATAGGAGCTGGATGTACCGCTACTATCTTTGATTGTCGAATCTAAGTCTTGTAGGTGCTCCATGTTCCCTTGCCCTCCTTCATTAGGGATTATCAGTGCTGCAAGAGCTAGACGTTCCTCTGTGTTTATTGACAATGTGTGTGTGATTCAGTCCTTAACAGGTGAATGTACCTGCGTCTTTGGTATTCAGGGATTCTCAGTGATGTAGGAACTGGACAGGCCTCAGCCCTCTTTGATGTTGGGTACTCGGCCTTATAGCAGTCTAATGTTCTGCTCCATCTTAAATTAGAGGCTCAGACGTACAGAAGGATGCTTGTCTGCCTTCCTGAATAGGGAGTGGTCAGTTCTGTAGGAGTTGGATGCTGTTCTGCCCTCTTGGATTAGGTTCTCAGATCTAGAGTGCCTGACGTTACTTTGCTCGAATTGATTAGGTAGCACTAATCGTTGTAGGAGATAACTTCTCCTCTTCCCTCTTTCGCTGGGGAAGGGGGGGGGGGGTTAGCACCAATGGGGGTCGCATATCCCTGTGCCCTAGGTTTATTGGGTCTTAGTTATGTAGGAACGGGAATTTACTCTTCCCTCTCTGATTGAGGCTGCGCCTTATGACAGGAAATGGAGGTTTCTTTGCCTTCTTGGATTAGGGAGGCTCAAATTTTAAAGCAGTTGGATATTTCACTGCCCCTATTGATTGGACCTGTATTCATATAGGACTTGCATGTTTCTCTGCCTCTTCTACTAGGGGATGTTCAGTTCCAGAGGAGCAGGCTGTGATCCAAAGAAATTATGGTAGAAAATGTAAAAATGATTTGTAATTTATCAGTGACAGAAGCCATTTTCTGACTATTCCCTCTGATGTGAAGAGGGTGTTGATGGTGAACTTCAGGGTGAAGGGGACTGCGTACTCACCATTTCGTATAGATGCCTGAGGAATGCGATCTCATCAGTCAGAGAATCCACTTTAGCCTCCAGCTCCACTTTCTTCATGTAGGCAGCGTCAACATCCTGAGAAACGAATCACAAGAAGTTAACAGTGCACTAGATGGTGGATCGCTTAGATTGCAATTTGGTGATCTTTACAGACTGTTTAAACTTCTTCAGCAACATCCCTTTATGCACTTCCAGGAGATCCGCTCAAACCTCTCTGCTCAGGTGACTTACTCTATGCTCATCATGCTCAGGTGCTGTCTCATGCAATGATACTGACCTCGTTGTCCCCGTATTTCTCTATCACCAGTGACTCATTATTAATCCTCCCCCTCCCCCTTCCTGTGAATTTGCACTTCTGTTTTTGGTTCCGGAGCCCCAGCTGTTGTGAAACCTCCATGGCTTTGAGCGCTGCTTTTCCCTTCTGCGGTACCTGTTCTCCTCTCCACTGTTCTTCATCCTGGACACTGCCCACATCCTGCCCTTAAAGGAGGATAGGGGCACACAGTGCTCGCTCACGCATACTGTACAAGGTGACCAAGCACCCTGATCAATAGTGCAGCCCCTGTGCCTCTGGGACCCCTGCCCACAACATAACAACACAACCTCTGGACATGTACATAGCAGCCCCTGTGCCTCTCGGACCTCTGCACATGACATCACAACACAACCTCAGGACATGTACATAGCAGCCCTGTGCCTCTGGGACCCCTGCACATGACATCACAACACAACCTCAGGACACGTACACAGCGTGCCCTGTGTCTCTGGGACCCCTGCAGATGACATCACAACCTCAGGACATGTACACAGCAGCCCTGTGTATCTGGGACCCTTGCACATGACATCGCATCACAACCTCAAGACATGTACATAGCAGCCCCTGTGCCTCTCGGACCTCTGCACACAACATCACAACACACCCTCAGGACATGTACATAGCAGCCCTGTGCCTCTGGGACCCTTCCACATGACTTCATATCACAACCTCAGGACATGTACATAGCAGCCCCTGTTGCTATTGTGTCTCAGACCACAGACCTTCTTCAGCACCACAAACTCGTTCTCTGCTGCCGTGCGCTTGTTGATCTCGTCTTCGTATCTGTGGGAGTAAGACACGGATTAAGGATGGATAGGTCATGGCAGATTCGCTGCAGACTGTGCTTAGTTGTAGGTCTCCGCCAAAACGCAAGACTCCTTGTGTTGCATTTACTGCAGCACGTCTTTTACTGGACCCCGATCATGTGCACAATCCCAAACCTGACACCTTTTTATTTACTGTAGAAATCTGATTACAAAGTAACTACCCCCTGTCTGCAATTAGATGCAACATCCTACTTGTTTGTAGAATATTAAATATGCCTTTAAAGTTCACTACACATCTGCACACCTGATTCTTAATGAGACCCGGGTCGCACTGTGCACGCCGTTCCCTGCTTGTTCTCTTTCCAGGGCACACCTCTGCTGCAAGCGCTGCACTTGGCGCTTGACACTGATTTCAGCTAGCGTCATATCCGGATTTCCCAGGAGAGTGCCCTATACGGCTCGCCCCCTAGGTCTCACGCTCGCCCTATCCCGCATGCGCGCAGCACCCCTCCTCCTGCAGAATGCCCATCACATACTTCTTCTTGTAGTCCTCCACATGGTCCTGCATGCCCCGCAGCTCGTTATCCAGACGGGATCTGTCACTGACCAGCTTATCCAACTGCCTCCTCAGGCTATTAATGAACATCTCGAAGAGGGGCTCAATGGTGTTCCTTTTGACCCCAGTTTGGCCATGCTCCTGCAAAAATTTCCACTTGGTCTCGAGCACCTGGTTCTGCTGCTCCAGGAATCGGACCTAAAAGTCATAGGACAAACACTAGCTAAGTCTCTGGGCAGTAGATGCTTCACTTGCCCATCATGGGCTCTCATTTCATCCCTTTCACTACCTGTTTTTATTCATATCGGGAACACTTTGGGATGTGGTGAGTTTCTCCCATACAAACCACAAACAACCTTTGCTTGTTAAATTTTGACTTTTTTAATCTAGCTACATATGTCAGTCATGAAGCCTTTCCAGCTTTTCGAATGACATCATCGAAACAGAAGCCAACACAGACAGGGCAGAACCTGTGAGCCTGTGAGTGGCAACAGGTCAGGAAATATTGTGACTTATCACAGTTTATTAAAACCCTCATTGCATACAGACATAGACATGATGCTGTTTATCAAGACCTTACATCCCAGAATCGAGGCACAAGAACATGTTCACTAAGCAACAACCATATACATCTTCTGAAAATTAAGTATTTATAAATCTAGGGAGAGCCTTCAATGTCAACAGTCCTTATACTAATAATAAATAAATAAACAACAATCTTTTTTCGGCAGTAAACACAGCCATAAAAGATACAATAGTCCTTATACAGTTATAACGTTTTGTATTACTGATAGTAATGTTAGTCCTGTTGACTGCAAATGAATTTGCATTTTTAATGCTGTATGTAAAAATGTTACATGTTAGTGAATCACAAGTTAAAAGATGTCTCTATAAAAATGAAGGAAAATAGGTTCTTTACTTACCTTGTCGATGAATGAAGCAAATTTGTTATTGAGCGTCTTGATTTGCTCCCTTTCCTCGGTTCGCACCTTGGAGATGTTGGGGTCAATGTCCACATTGATTGGTGTCAGGAGGCTTTGGTTAACTGTCACTTGTTGGATTCCACCAGGAGGGCAAACTGGGAAAGCAGGAGCAGCACCTCCAAAGCCTCCTCCGCTGCCGAAACCACCTCCACCTCCAACACCATAACCTCCACCGCTGCCGAACCCACCTCCACCTCCAGCACCAAAACCGCCACCACCTCCTCCACTGCCATAGCTCCCAGCTCCTCCAGCGAAACCACCCCCACCCCGAACACTGCTTGTGCTGATGGAAATTCTTTTAGTGCCCCCTAGGTTATAGAGGCTTCGGCTGCCAAACCCACTTGCACCACCACCTGCACCACCACCACCAACACTAGTACGCCCATAACCACCACTGCCTCCGCTTTGGGATACAGAAGAAGAGCTAAAGCTGACTCTTCCTCCTCCGCCTCCTCCTCCTCCAACTGAGGCAGCACTGTAACCCTTGCCTCTTCCTCCAGACTGAGAGAATGAATTTTGAGAGTAACTCATGGTGACTTCCTGAAAGAGTAGCAGAAGCAAGGAATGATCAGAAAAGTCACAGTGCACAAGAGAGACGAAAGGAAAGGAGACAGTGCCGTGCCCCTTTGATTTTAAGAGAAGGTGTCTCCTTTTATATGTTTTGGCAGGTAGGCTGGGCCACAGGCAGCGAAACAAGCCAATTTACTCATCAACAGGGGCTTGGCACATTGGCGTGCCTGGCAGCCACCATTCCCTCACAACCTGTTTAATGGAGTGCTAAATGAAACACGCCTATCGCACAGTTCGAGATTTAATAAAAGGGATTTGCTTGCAGGCTTCGGCGTTGTGAAATACTTGCATCTACTATTCCTGCAGCGAGCGGGGTTCAGTTAAGGTATGCCAGAAAATGTACATCTCTGGGCCAGTGTTTATCTTATAGTTTTTATCAGCTGCGTCTGATGCAAGATGCATGTCCTACACCCGTAGGGGCAGTTCTATCGTGTTTTTCTCTCCCAACAACATAAGTAGTTAAATCTCTCTGCTTCAGAAAACCACACTCCACCGCTGTTTCGCCAGCGGTTCCTAAGTAGCTGCCAAAGATGCCCTTTATTGATGTTTCAGAGAAATCTCCAGGAGCAAGCATCAATTTTCAACTCGAAAGAAAGATTGGCAAAGAACCGTGACTTTCTCATAGTCTGGTGTAGGGACTGTTCTCCTTCAGGCTAACTTCTAAAGCTGGGGATTGTATTGGTAATGGACTGTAGTGTTCGTAATTTGATGACAATGGGCTGTCACTGTACCCATCAGGCTGTTTGATCACCGATATCACTATTACTGTTGTGTACCTGTGGAGCAAACTACCTTGGGACCTGGGTGACTTGTAGCAGTGGACTGTGAGTTTTAGAGCGTTCTAAAGTTCCCTGCATCTCTAGACAGTGCGCCTTGGAATCTTAACCTTCTGCTCTTTTCGGCATGTGTACAATGCCGTGCGTGGTTAACAACCGGTTATTTGGTGCTCTGGATGCGACTATATTACGCATGCAAGGAACATAGGTTTAGAATGTGAAGCCCGACTCTCTTAATCCCTGATATGCGACATGCATTTCAAGCATCTGCGCTGTGTTTGACTTACGAGGTAGAGGCGAATTTAGGTACTGTCTGGGAGTATGCCTGAGTGGAACAGGTTCATTCCTGTCATGGACTCATTGGCTTCAACCAGAACCTTATTCTTTCTTACCACCACTGGGTGCACAAACATTGCTATGTAAATAAGGGAGGTGCACGCTGTTGCACACACCCTTGTGCATCAAGCCTGGTTAGTTTTTATGTTCTAACTTTAAGACTCCCTTGTTACAGGAAGCAATTTACACATTCTCTGACTGTCCAGGGCAAGCAGAAGTACAGTGTCCAATGTCATTATGATTAAGATGCGTGCCTGAAATCTAAGGTTCCAAAGCTATCCTTCTGAAATTTAGTGTATTCCTAAAATTGCTGTTTAGCTGCTTCACCCAGACTCCACTCCAGAAGCAGGGATAAACACCTACTTGCTTTATATTTGGGATGATTGCTACAGTGGCAGTCAGTAATTCCAGCAGGAGAAGGGGGGGGGGGGGGGGGGGGAGGGTCGCTGCACACTCACATTCACTCACACCCATGCATTTACATATGTGCAGACTTACACCTACCATTCACAAGCACATAAACACGTACACATGCACACACACAGCCATTCACAGCACACACTTACAAATACACATACATTCATACAACCATACATGCACGCACCGAGCATGTACAAAAGTACAACCTACTGGACCATACCAGTGATCTCGGTGGGGGGGGGGGAGGGGGAGAGTGAGCCTGGGTGATTCCTGACTATTAGGATTGCCGTCTCCTCTCATTAGCTGACCTTGTTATAGGTCAGCCCATGAGAGGATACAGCAGTCCCTTACTGGTCAAAGGGTGGGATGGAGTCAGTGAGACTGCTAACCCCACCCTATTCTGTGACAAGCGTCACTGAGGGACACTCAGCCCTGGGCTCATCAGGGCCTAAAACTGAAGCACTCAGGTCGATGCAGCGCGCGCAACGAAATTCATTTTATTTATTTAATTGTTTACTTTCCTTCTTTTAGCCATATTCGGGTGTTTACTGCCCCCCACCCTGCCTCTCCCCCGCCCCGCCTCACCGCACCACGGAACTCCCTCCCCAGGCCGCTACTGCTTGTTTGTAATTTATTTTCAGCCTGGTTAGTACAGACATGCACAATTTGCTAATAAATCTTCAACTATCTGGATGTATATATATTTTTAATCATCAGGGGCTTGATGCACAAAGGAGGCTGGTCCTATTACTATACTGTCCTAGTGTGGAGTGTTTTACTGCTATCCTAGTACTATATGCAGGGACTGATGCACAAATCCTTCACTAAGTCAAGGAGGTGTGCTCAGCAAGGCACCTCCAGGTAACCACTTAAATAGTTCAAAGGTGACTTTTGCCAGAGAAGGTCTTCAAGGGACAGCTGATATTTGTGCTTGCTTAGAGTAACATAATGCACTAGCACTGCACCCCTGCTGCGACAGAAAGCTAATGTGAAAGGGGCATTGTGAAAGGGGCAATGGGGGAACCTGCTCTTTTGATGGGGTCTACCATCGATTTTGATTCACCAAGATGGTGGGAGTAGCGGAAATGAAAGCAAACCCTTGTACTATCTCTAGCTTCACAGGGTTGATCCATTTTTCTACTCAAATAACTATTGAGGCTAGCAGTAATACGAGAAGTGCCATAGGGACTATTGTGTAGTTTTGCTAATGATACAGGTTGGGTGGTTACTAATGGTAAGATCAGCTCTTCTTGAACTGTGGTCTACAGACCACTGGGGCATCAGCAGCACCTATTCAGGGGGTATGGAGACCCAGATGAACTCTAATATTCTCTGTCACTAGACAAATGCAATTTGAGCTAAATAATTTATGTGTTTCTTCAATAATAGTTTCTTTAATAGCAGTACTTACTTTAAGTTTACAGTATTGCCTATTTACTGTATCTACACAGAACTAAAGTTCAGGTGTGATACCAGGTGGAGCAGCATTGGGGACCAGAACCACTGGACCGCACCAAGGGCTGTTAGAGAGCTCATTAACCCCTACTTACAGCATCCTAAAGACGTCCTCTTTGATGTTGGCCCTCACACTGCCAGACAACCTGTATGTTTTGTGCTTAACACGAAGACTATCCCCAAGGTAAATGTCATGAGTGCACCAATGGGTGACTCCTGGGGTGAGTGAGAATTCGGATGCAACTGTCCCAGCAACCGGTGACAGTCTCTCTGCTGCTGTAGCATCAGAGTAGGGGGGACGCAAACACCCTCTGCTGACCCAGCATGCTTATTAGAAGACAGGAGGTTGTGGAGAGGTTCAATCTCCTCTTCCACCCCATCATCAGTGACCAAGAGCATTGTCAACTCAGACCTCTCAATGTGGGGGTGCAAACGGTTCACGTGCAGGACCCTCAAAGGGTTCCTATGAGTCTGAAAGTCCACTAGGAAGGTGACATTGCTCTTGCGCTCCTTCACCTTAAATTGGCCAGACTAGTGGTCTTGCAGAGGACAGGGCTCTACAGGCACCATCACCAACATATTTTGAACAGGGTGAAACTCAACTAGAGTGGTATTCTGGTCATATCAGCATTTCATGTCCTCATGGCAAGCTTCCAGATTCTCCTGGATGAGTTTCCAGAAGCAGGCTGTCTGGTTGTGGAAGGCCAGCATGTAATTGAATACATCCTGGTTGACTTCCTAGGAGCTTGCTCCCAGCCTTTCTTAACCAAACTGAGAAGTCCTCTTACAGGGTGCCCATACTGAAGTTCAAAAGGGCTGAAGCCAACCCCCTTCAGTGGCCTCCCTGTAAGAAAGTAGATGGCATGTCAAGAAGATGTCCCACTTATGCCTCATGTGTTCAGAGAGACCCATTTCATCCCTTTTAGGGAACAGTTGAACCTTTTAACCAACCTATTGGTATGGGGGTGGTAAAGGGTAAAGAACTTGTAGGTTACTCCACACGCCATCCACGCGGCCTTCAGGTACAAGGGCATGGAGTTGATACCGCGGTCAGATACCACCTCCTTGCGGAACCCACACAGGTAAAGATCCCCATTAGTGCCCTAGCCACAGCGGGTGCAGTCACCCTCTTCAGCGGAATAGCTTCCAGATAGCGGGTGGCATGGGCCACCAAGACCAGGATGAACCTGTTGTCCTTAGATTTCTTGGGATCCAGAGGCCCCACAATGTTAATGCCCACCCACTGGCAAAGGGTGCTCACGACAGGAAATGTTTGCAAGGGAGCTTACATCTCCCCATTTTCTTGCCACTTGCCTGGCAGGTGCGACAGGACCTGCAAAACACATCCTAAGCCTGACTCGTTTCCGGCCAATAAAAGGGGGTGACAAGCCTGTAAAAGGTCTTGTATTTCCCCAAATGAACCTGCCAGGGGCACATCATGAGCCAGACCCAGTATGAAAGCTCTGAAGTGCTGGTGTGTCACCAGCACACAGGCTGCCCCAGGCTCAGCAACCTTAGGCTTGTTATAGAGGAAATCATTCTTCCAATAGATCAGGTGAGTTCCAGAGGCATCACCAGCTGCCTGGTCCTGCTTCCGAAGACCCACAAGAGTAGGGCACTTTTTCTGCTCTATGGAGAACTCCTCCCTGGAGAGACCTCCAATCTGCTGCCCCCGGACAGCTCAGGCAGGTTCCCCAGTTTGGCCGCATCTTTCTCTGTAGGTAATGAGGTCTCCCCCTCTGGTTCACCCGCCTCCCGGATACTGGGATTTCAGGAGCGGGTTTCCAGAGCTCTGCCCTTCTTCCTCTTGGTAGGGACCTGGACCACTCTTTCAGACTCCAAGTCCTTCTGGCCACCCTCACGTGCTGCCTTGGACGAAGTGGTCAGGCACACCCACTCAGGCCATTCCAACATCTTCGAGTGTGACCTGAGCTCCACCTCCTTCCAGGCAGTATGATCCAGGTCATTGCCCAACAGACAATCCATAGGCATGGATGGACTCACAGCCACCCTCAAGGTACCTGAGACCCTCCACCATTCAAAAGGAACCTGAGTCACCAAACATTGGTGATCACTTTTGTCTACAGCAACTACTTGGAGGACTACCTTAGGGTCTACCTGCCCTGAAGATATCGGATTACACTGGTTGGCTGTCATGCTGGCTCCTGTGTCTCTCAGAGTGTCCACCCTCTTCCCATGATGGTCACCTACTGCCTCTACTTCCTAGTGTTGTCAGGCATAAGGGTTCCTTTGACTGTCTCACTGTCCCAAGGCAAACTAGCAGGTTCGCCCCCACCATTAACTGGGACCAACTCCTCCCCAAGTGCTACACTAGCCATCTCCAGTGACTGCCCACTGGTGGGGGGCTGTGCCCGCTTGGGACACTTAGGATTACACACAAAACATTTCAGGTGTCCCTTCCCTGCAGGCTTTCTTTTAGGGAACTAGCTATTCTTCTCAAACAGGGTCAGGGAATGTTTACCCTGGGAACTTGTTTGGGGCCTTTAGAAAACTCTTTTCTTTTCTTTTTGTTCCCCGCCCTCCTCCTTCTGTTGGGGACCCTGCCCACCATTGGCTTAGTCTTCCACATAAAACTTATTTTAGACTCTGGTGCTCAGCCAATGATCCACCTCCTTAGCAAGCTTCCTAGGGTCAGCAAGCCTACTGTCATTCAAGTACTGGCAAAGCTTTGGAAAACAAAGAATAAACATGTGCGCTTCTGCAATCAAATTATATAGACCCTGATAATTTGTTACCTCACTGCCCTTCACCAAACCATCCAGTGCTCTGCAGAAAAAAATCAACACAATCTACCCATGTCTGAGGACCAGGTTTCACACTTTCCCTAAACTTTTGCTGTATCATTCTGGGGTCAGACCATATCTCCTGATCAGGGTCTCTCTCATGGTGGGGTACCTTGTATTGTTCTCATCTCCTGGGGACAATAAGGTGTCCCTCCCCTGTGAAAATCTGCAAAGCTATCTCGTAGGCCTGTAATCACCAATCTATGTAATCTCCCACTCAATAATCATGCATTAGGCTCTTGCATATGGGTATCTTTCCCTCTGGGTATACTGAAGATATGCTGTCACTATCTGCGCTGGACTCAGCCCTCTGGCTTTCAAATCCAACTCTTTCAAGCTCAACTCTTGAGCCAAAAGCATCTTCTCCTCCATGGCCAATTTATCCTTCTCCATTGCAAATTTTAGCTTTTCCACATCAACATTGAGCTTTGCCAGCTCCAATTAAAGCTTCCTTCATTCCCACCTTTTTTTTTAACTCTGTTGAAGACAGATCTTTAAAGAAACACTGCTGCCAGCTCTGCAGGGAGCCATTTCAGGTGCTGACTTTATTTCTCCTCCTCCACAACAATATTCCCATCCTCTAGGTGCACAGCTGCATCCCTGCCTGCGAACCAGGCCCTCAGTGCCTTTTGTAGCTCCTCCTTTTTAGTGAGGCCTATAAAAGAACATTTAAGCTCCCAGTAGAAACCTTAAAGATGGGACAGCATGTAGGTTTCCAAATTCTCCTGCTCAAACTCTATTAGTGCAGGTGCAAATGATGGCTCTCCAGATTGAGACATGGTTGTTGCCAAACCTCAAAGGGTTGCCAAAGAGAAAAAGGAAAATAGTATGTTGGTACGTAATGGTCTTAGATATGGAAGTTTGGTACACCGATCACTGTATGTAATGCACAAATACAAGTCCTATCATTACCATTGATCACCAATGTTAGAAATGGGATCTCTGGTTGGCAGAGGTATGCACCCTGTCCAAATAGGCACCCAAACTCTACTCAGGGTAAGTGTAGTACACTCTAAAAGTTTACCTTTGCTCACCCTCCGGTAGCTTGGCACAGACCACTTATGCTAATCTAATGAGTCAATTTGTAAAGTATTTGTGCACATTCACACACTCACAGTAACACAGTGAAGACACCACAAAAGTAGTCCACACCACTTTAGAAACATAGGCAATATTTATCTGGATAAAACAAGATCAAAATGACAAAAATTCAACATACAGAATTCAAGATTTGAATTTTGCAAGACTAAAACAAAATGCAGTGCTTAGAAGCCAATAGCTCCAACTGGGTCTATCTGGTTGCATTTGATCGGGGCAAATCAAAAGGTTCAGTCCGACCTTAATGGCGTTTGAGCTGGATACAGGAGTCAAGCAGACCCGCTGACAGTACCTTGAATGCGCCAATGCTCGGAGGGGATGTGTAAGGGAGGCAGGTGGTGCATGAGTTCCTGGATGTGGAGAGTTGGTGCTCAGGGATGATGCGGTGCACCACGGAGTAATGTGTTGGTTGCGGGTCCGAGGCTTTGGTTTCCGAAGGCAATGTAAAGTTGCTGATCTGTCAATGTGAAGAGCTCAGTGCGTCGATTCCACGGTGTTGGAGTCGAACCACTGGGCTGTAGTCGATGCATCGGTCAAAAGTCACCATGGCCGGGAATGCGTTGGAGTGGGAATGGTGAACTCTTGATATTGGTGATGCGGTGTCTGAGGCTCACCCAGCAGTGGTTCTTCAGAGGCGCTACAGTGAAGTTTGGACTGCATTTAAAGTCAAGGTAATTGTGTCACGCATTCGGTGAACTGTGCCCACGGCTTTGACACAGGCAATGGCAATTAGTTGATTCGTAGGGATGCTCCAGTTCCTAAGTGACGTTTGAGAGCCTATGCATCGGTTTCATGGTTGCAGCATCAAATTTACTTCAAAGGGCCTTGTACTCGATTTGGAACCACTTCTCAGAGCAGGACTCACAGCAGAAGAGCCCAGGTGCTAGTAGCAAGATTTAGGTGAAGTCTTTGATATCCCTGAGACTTCAGGAAGAGGAGGCAAGCTCAGTCAAGCCATTAGAGAACCTTAGAAAGCAGGATGTAGAGAGTAAAGGCTAGTCCTCTCATTCCCAGGCAAGAAGCAGCAGCCCAATACAGTAAAGCAAGCAGCGTAGTGGCAACCCTTCTTGGCAGCACAACAACCAATTGCGGTTGGTGACCCACAAAAATGGTGGGTCAAAATAAAAGTAATTAAACATACAAATAAACATTTACATTTCAAAATTTTAAAAACAACTTGCACTTACCTTCTTAGCCTGCAGCACATCCGCTGTGTTCTTCTGCCGGCTCCAGACTCCTCCAGCGCAAGGTCTAGCAGCTCCTTATCAAATCCAGACACTGCTCTCATGCTGCTCGAGAGAAGTGTCTGGATTGGCTGGAGCAGGCTGCTTCAGTGCTCTGAAGAGCTCTGAAGGCCTCAGACTCTTCTATCTCTATGTCTATGACAGCGGGGTTGGATAGGTTGAATTGCACATGTCTGTTTAGCCGTAATACTGTAGTCGGCAAAACTGACATGCGCAATTCACAGTGAAAGGGCCACTTGTCATTGCTCTCAATCAGTAGCAATGACCACAGGCTCCGCCCTGCCCTCTACATTCAGCAGAAAGCCAGAAAAATAAAATCCTTTTATTACCATTTTATTTTAATCCAGTTTTCTGCAGCTGTGTCGGAAGGGAGCAGTGCTCCTCCGATCCCAGGGTGGAGCCGCCCTGACCATAGCTCTTCCTCCTGGCAGAATGTCCTCACTCCAAAAGTGTTCTGAGTATATGGTGTCATAGATCCACAACTTATACCCATTTTAACCTTTGAAGTAGGGAGACTTCAAAGAAACGCCTTTGTAGTGCACAAGATCCTGCACTTCCTGGCCCTGGCTCCAGACAAACTACAGTAGGGTATGCAGCTCTTTGTGTGAGAACAGGCAGAGCCGTGTTTAGGTTAAGTGTCAACTCCTCCCACCACTCTAGCTAAGGAAGACCCATCAGCCTGGTAATGGGCCATCAGGATATGCAGGGCACACCTTGGCTCCCTTTGTGTGTGACTGTCTAGAGTGAATTCACAAAGTCCAGCTGTCACACTGACTCAGACGTGTATTCTAGGGACAGTCAGATGCACAGAATGGTTAAAGTAAGAAAACATCTACTTTCTAAATGTGCCATTTTCAGATCTGCAATTTAAAACCAACTTCACTGAAATATGTGTTTTTAAATTGTGAGTGCAGAGGCACCAAACTCTAATTTTCTATCTGCTTCCAATATGGAAGTTACATTTGTAAAGTGTTACAAGGCAGCTCCAATATAAGAGAGATAGGCCTTGCTGTAGTGAAAAATGAATCGAGCAGTTTTTCAGTACCAGTGAATTGCAAAACTCAAAAGCACATGCCCCACCTCTTAAATACACTGCACCCTGGCCGGGGTGGTTACCTTGGGCCTATCCTAGCGGTGCCTTACATGTAATAAAAGGGAAAGTTTGGACTGGCAAGTAGGTGAAACTGCCAAAATGACATGGCAGTTTCAAACTGCTCACACAAGTACTGCAGTGGCAGGCCTGAAACAGGGTTGAAGGGCTACTTATGTGAGTGACACAATCAATGTTGCAGGCCCACTAGTAGCATTTGATTTACATGCCCTGGACACACATAGTGCACTGTCAAATATGCCAATCATGGAGAAACCAAATGCCATTAGATTTTAGACACAGAGAACATGCAGTTTAGCAATGGTCATCAATGGTAAAGTGCCCAGAGTCCTAAAACTAGCAACAACGAAGTTCAGCACACAGTTAAAAACAGGTAGTCAGAAGTAAAAAGACAGGGGAAGCCATGCCAATAAAATGCCAGATCTAACAATGAGTATTTTAAAAACGTTTTTAGTTAGAAGCTGAGAGCATGTGTGTATACACGCAGGAACTGTTCACCTTCAAACACACTCCAGCCTAAACTAGCAATTGGCTTCTGGCTAAAATCGCTTTTGAATTGCGTAGGATCTTTCACAAAATCCTACGTGTCTGCACACTTAAGGAACCAGTGTAATAATCGCTCTTTGCATCTATCCCCGCGTAGAGGGACGGAAGAGCCCTTCCAGGCTGCACTTCTGCTTTACAAGGACAGGCAGTTATGGACTCTATGCACCTACACATCTTTTATTAGAAAGGTGGCATGCCTGCAGTTTTAAGTAGATCTAAAATACTTCCACTGGCAGAGTACCACTAGCCAGTATGCAGCATGTACTCTGGCATAATGAGGCATTGACCTTCTAGGATTCATACAATCTTGGCCTTTATTACCTTTTGACACAAAGAACCTGCATGGTCTCAAGTTTTGACCATGTAAAGGTGAATTGCTCTTCTGTGTCCTAAGGCAATGTGAATCCAGTTATTACTTGTGTCATCACTTCTGCCGAGAGCTCTCATTTCATTTGATTATCTTGGATTTGAGATTACGACCTGGGTCTTATACAGGTATACAGTCACTCCCATAGTTCAACATGGAGATGTAGAGGGAAATGGGGTTTTAAGTTAATATAGTGTATACTTGTTCAATGTTTGTGTAGTGTTGACGTGCAAATTATAGAGGTGGCTTGTGGGTCTCTGTCTTCCAGTTGTGATTCAATTGATCAAGTCAAAAGGTTAAGAACTACTGTTTAGACTTTTGGAAAGCATTTTTCTCATAACCTTTGTGTGTTTGTTGTAACATCTTAAGGGGGATCATCCATTATAACGCATGCGTTATGTCGCATGCATTTATGTCGCAAGCGTTACAACGCAAGCGACGTCACGACGCGGACCACTACCCCGCGTACCATTACATCGGATGCGCATTTAAAACGCATACGCTTTTAAATCGTATGTGGTGTAATGGACGCGAGGCGGGCGGCACGGACGAGCACCGAGACAGAGGCGGAGGAGCACCGGGACAACGCGAGGAGAGAGAGGTAAGGGGGATTATGCTTAGAGTGTAGTGTTTATGGTTTAGGGCAGTGTCTGGAGATTGTGCTTACAGTGCAGTGTTTAGTGTTTAGGGCAGTGTCTAGTGGTCGTACTGTAGGGCAGTGTGTTAGGCGTAGTGGATTAGAGTTTAGGGCTTAGGGCTAGGGTTAAGGGAAGTGTAGGCTACTTTTTTAGGCTTTAGGGTAGTGTGTGTTATGTAGGGCAGTGTTTTAGGCGGACTGTCTTAGGGTTTAGGGAAGTGTAGTGTACTTTTTAAGGCTTTAGGGTAGTGTGTTTTATGTAGGGGGTATTCGGGAAACAAATCACGATTTTAAAGCATGCGGGGTGTTTGTGTGCGTTGTGAATGTATTTTGCATGCACTTCGATACGCAAGCGAAGTAATGGTTTGCCTGGTGAAAGCGTGCGTTGTGAATGGCCATGCGATGTAAAGACGCCGATGCAAAGGTATGCGATCTTAACGCTTGCGATGTAGCATCATACATCCCATCTTAAGTAGCGAAGGGTATGCCCAGATGTGGTTCCCTTCCTCGCTGTACCAGGGGATATAAAATAAGGCCCACAAGCCTGAAATCTGTCTGGGGTTGCTTGTTTTCCATTTTTGAGGGGGCCTCTCCTGGCTTTCAGGATGGACAATTCCCATGAGAAGTAGGGTCAGAATTGTTTTGCAAAAGCAAGGCCTCTATCTAGAGTGACAGAGTGGGCAAAACACTATGGGCTTGACTCACAAAATGCACTTTGTAGTAAGTTTTGTTGTACTACAAAACATACTGCAAAATGAGTCTTCGCACAAGTAATTATTTAGAAGTAAATGTGGGAAGGACACAGGAGTAGGTGGGAAAGACATACGTAGTACTACTAAAGGGCATAGGATAAGGGAGTAGTAATGGGGATTTAGTGAAGGTCAGGAGGAAGTTTAGGGAGAGACATCACCCACCCACACATGAGTACTTCAACTGCATTACTCTGGGGGTGAGCACACGTAACTTACACTTTTGTAGTAAGTGTACTCTCAATGTTTGTGAATCTCAATAGTGGTAAACTTACTACAAAGTGTAAACTTACTCAAAAGTGTAACTTACCTTTGTGAACCAGGCCCATTGTGTGGGAATGCTACCCAGAGTGAATATGAGTGGTTTGGACTGTTTGCATTACTATTACAAACGTTCTTATTCTGGAACATACACCTACACTAAAGTTTGTGTGTGTTTTAATTGCCCTCTGTTTGTGTCTCCTGAAAGGATCTAAAATATAACTTATCATGGCATGCTTCATCATCGGTGCCCTTTCCAATCCAGAGTAAGTAACCACCACTCCAGCAAACCAAGTGTTTCAGAAGTTATTATATTATTTTAGTCAGCACTAAAGCAGGGATCCAGGTGGAAAATAAACATACATCAGGGTATACCCTAGGAGTTCCCTTTATTACCAGGTACCCTGGATATGGTTAAAAATGATTTAAATGGATATCTGATTAAATGCAATGATTCATCTATCCACTTAGTATTCCCAATATGTTTTGACCTGGCTCAAAACCCCTGCGGGTCAACGGTCTTCTTCAGAGCCTCAAAAGTCACTGCCAACCTACTGCATACATTGCATGCATATTAATGAAGTGTAAGGCTTTCACACCTGTCTTATTCAATCAATTTGGACACTTTCCAAGAAGTTAATGCTTCTGGCTCGTATGAAATATTTACCGGCATTTAGGACATCAATATGCTTGATACTTGTGTAGAGGCTCTCTACATCCAAACACACCATCCAACATGTTTTCCCCAATGGAGAGTCTGTATTTTTGTATAAACCCTTTGGTATACCTCACATAGGAATTTAAGCTAGTTACAAAAGGAAACAGAAGGGGGTCAATATAATTTGAGGTGTTTTCAAGGGGCTATTTTTTGATGAGATTATTGGATGACTCAATAGATTGTTAATCTTTTGTGGAAGCAAATTCAGGGTAGGAGTTGTGCTTGTATAATTTTTCAAGAATTGTAATTCGTCTCAGCTGAGCATTTGGTTATTATACCAACCTTGCAATAGGTCTATATACATGGATTGCAGGTTCCTTAAATACATTTTGTCAACCCTGGTATAACAAGCAGTGTTGCCTAGTTGTAATCATGCTTCTCTTACGTAATATTCTCTGTCCATGGGGACTACACTCCCTCCCTTATCGGAAGGTTTTATCACCAGGTTTTGGTCTTTCTGTAAAGCAGTTACTGCTTCCTATTCGTCTTTCATCAAATTGTGCCTGTTAGGGACCTCATCACAACGTTTAAGTAGATCATTATCTACCACTTCACAAGATGCATCTATGCTATCCCTTGGCGTTTGTGGGACATATTTGGATGGCAATCTAAAGGTTTTCTCACTAGTAGCCCCTGTATCAATGCCATAGAAGGAGGGCACATTGGTAACAAACAAGGGATCAAAAGGGTCATAAAGTTCTCTAAGTGTAGTTCCCTCCATGGACTCACCTAAAATATGCAAAACGTGAAGTGTTTCATTGTCAATTGAAAAACAACATCAAAGAAGAGGAGTTACCAAACACCTTGTTATTTTAAAAGGTCCAGTCACTATCATAATCGGACCGTCAAAAGTATTGCAAAGCTTATAATGAGTTTCAGTGGATGAACGTTCTCCCACTTAGGTCAACATAGTTGGTAATTAATCACAAGCGATGGTAAAAATGTCATACCGTATCCACTGTATAGCATGCTGATAACTCTGAGACAATCTCAAATAAAAACATCTAATGTTTTAAATCCAACAAAATTCTAATCCCTATGGCAAGGTAACTACATAACGTAGGAACATTCAGTGCATGTGACCGCCACTTAATGGACTAGAACACAAATGCATCCCTTCTCAAAAGAAGGCTTTTTCTTATTGAATTGCAGGATTTCTCAGGTCGACCAGAGATGGCAGTGCAACTATTCCAACATATTACGATGCTGGGGTGCCTGAGGCATCTGTAATATCATTGGAGCTCTTCAGTGTAATTGCTCTCCTCTATTCTGATCACACCCACCTGTATTTCAAAATATCTGGTGAACACAAACGTCATTTAGCGAAGCGTAAAATACGTTTATATAATAAATGAAACTATGAAACTAAAACGCAGGTGTGCTAAAACTAAAAAAAAGTGTGTCGATTTTGATCAGCTCAGCTGCAGAAGTACTCCTAACTCTTATACTCATACCTGCACTCGTACATATTCCCCTGTCTAATCACTATTGAAACCACGACTAAGATACTGTGTGCCAAACCAACCCAGGACAGTGGTAACCAAAACACAGTGCATAGGTTCTATTAGAGGCAAACTCTTGTAGTTTTCACACTTCAGCAAGCGGCTTTTGATAGCCAGCTGCAGCAAACTGTCAGCATTGCCTGCTACTGTTCAGTTTGTCTGGTTGTAGGTATAGTGGCTTTGGAGGAAAATGAAGCAAATCTACATGCAGTTCCTACTTACAAATAAGTTGTACAATCATTATTGGCAAGGATCATATCCCTCATCATAAATCAACTATAACTTGTCCTCAGGGGAGACTGTGAGGAGAGAGATGTTTGAAAGCTGGTTATAATAGAAATTGCAAGGGGATCAGTGATTTACATTTAAATCTGTCAACACCAGCCCACTGCCACCTTATTTTATCTCTTGTCTCACTTGACAAGGATGGAGGTTCTTATCACTCCCACCTAGGTTGTATGCCCCTTGCTGAAATCAGGAAATCATCAATTTTGGAAAAGGGTGTCCCCTTCGTAGTGTACCTTTGTGTCCCCTGCCTTAAACGCTCAAACAGTGAGTATCCTGTATTATGTCTCTTAGGTTTTGGCCCCAGCCTCATGCTACCCTGACATGTGTAATGGCCTAGACCTGATTGTGATAAAAAGTCTGGTCCTGAAACTGGTTGCGGGCACCAAGCATGCCATCCATCATTGCAGAGGAACACAGTCCCTGTCACAGGTTTATGTGCGTAGAGCACCAGTGGTGGCAGCATACCATGATTAGTAGCAATTGAAGAGTCAACAGACCTTTTTGTCTTTGTCTTGAGAGTGGAGGCCTGCTGTTCCATTTGTTCAAAGTGCTTGGCTGCTGGTAAACCCAGACCCTAGTGCTGAGACTCTTACTGTGTGCATAGGTGCATGTTGTGTGTGGTACATCTGGTACACACTAGAACGAATCAAAGTGGCACAGGCCTGCGGGTTCCATTTTGGAAGCACCTTGCCTTTTTATGCACACAAGATGGAGGAGGTGATGATACTTTTCAAGGCAGTGGGGGGTATTGTTGGCATTCCTGAGATTGAAGGGAGGAATCATAGACACTGAAGTGGGGGGGGGGGGGGAGGAGAAAGACTTCCCCTTGGAACTTTGATTAGGCCATTTTGATAGAAAGGTGTAGCAAATTTTGTCCACTAGTATATTTTTACTTTTGACTACCCAGTTTTTGACCTTTACTGTGGGTGAGTCTCACTACCTGAGTAGTACTTCCTGAGTAGAAGATCATAGTAAATTCACAGTAATAGACTGAGCATGTTTACCATCAGTGTCTGCATTTTATTATAAGGTCCCTGCAGCACAGCTAGGTTAAGGGGCACCGGGTTGGTTACACCTGAACAAATGTGCACACATGTGTGGGCTGTGCATGTGAGACTACCATCACGCACAGCCCGATAATTGCATACTGGTAGCTAGGTGCAAAAGGGACTCTGCATAGATTGGTGCTGACCGGAAATAGTCCTTGTAAGATTAGTAGCATTCATAGATCGGTCATTCGGGGTTTACTGGAAAATCTGTAGTGCTTTCAGTGAGTTATACATATTGTCAAAATCTGCTCTAAAGAGCAGTTTTGCTCCACTTAGGTTTACACAGACCATCAAAGTTTCAAAATGGGGTAAAAGAAGCATACCGTGTTTGAATTTGCAGTTCCAACACACTAAATCAACAGCTTTTGGGGCTCCAAGAATAGTCATATTTCTCTGGTTCCGCTCATAATCAGATGTCAGTCCTTTGTACCCCCTACTGGGTCAAGTTACATTATTCTGCTTCCCAACAGAGGAAGCAAAGGTCCCTACGCCTGGGTGAAATTTTAATTATGCTGGAGTAATCAGAGTAATGTTGGGAATTTTATGTTACTCTTGTGATGCAAAATCGCTGAAAAATTATGTAATTTTCCCTGTTTGCGTAATTTGTCCATAATTTGGGTCAGAAATGCTGCTGCTGTTCCTGTTTTCTTGCAATTATCGACATTTTCTTAGTGGTTAATGCACCCTTAGGTCCATTTTGGATGCAAGAGTGCATTTTCTGCTAAGAAAATAGCGTCAAATGCAGGATTATGCTCCTGGGAAATTTATGTGTAATCTTGCATACTTTTGCTGTAATTTCATGTAATTACACTACAGCAAAGTACATGAATAACATCTACCCCTAAAAGTCTCTTCACACAGTTCATGGGAAAGGAAGGGGTGAGGAAGAAAATATGCATCTGATAATTAACTCGTCATACCGCACCTAGGCTGGGACAGTACAGGCTCACTGAACAAAGTAGGAAGCTCAGCCCTCCGGTACCAACATGGGCAGCAGCAGGGGTTTGTTTTTGCTTTTTGGTGAGCAGGAATCTGCCAGTGATGTCGGTTAGCGGCATGGCTGAGGCCCTCCAAGGTGGTCATTTCGGACAAACCTTCAAGCTGCCATGATGTATTGTCCCCGAATGCTCAGAAGCAAGATTGATTTGGGGTGTAGGGATGATGTGGTATCCTGGGATTGGCCAGGAGTGCCTGGCATCTAAAACTTTTCACCCCTTCTTAAACCCTCTGCTCAAGGGAAAGACAGTTGAGAAGACCCGAGAACTGTGAGGCGATAACGGCGGAAAGGATGAACAGCCGGAAAGAGAAGCCAGATGATGCTGTGTCAGGAGGCACTTGCCACCTTCTGCTCCTTGAGGACCAGTTAGGTAAGACCTTGATTCCACTGCCTGTTGTGCTCCGTAAGATGGACAGGAGGCCATTGGGCCTGGGGAGTGCATGCAGGAGGGTATTCTGCTGGCTGGCTGCAGAGGAGCTACACAAGAAGTGGCCACCAGCAGGACGGTAGCACTAGGAGCCAAGCAGAGAAGAAGGCTGGTGCAGGAAACCAGAACAACCAGCTCCCCTCAATATGCACCCTTTTAGAGGCCTGATTAAAACATGCCTGGTGGCTAGCCCTGGCCACCAGATGCAAAATGAGCCAAACCTCACGAAAATGGCCCTAACACTAACTGGGCTATGGAAGGTTGGCCCAAGAAATAAAAGAGAATGAGTGTGTGGTGCACCACCATATTCTTTAGATTGCCCTTGGGGAGGGTCAATCCCCCAAGTGTCACCAAAAGCCCCTTAATCTTATTTAGATGTAGAGACGGCGTGCTTGAGTGCCCCTCCCCAGTGGCGTCACTAGGGGGGTGCGGGGGTGCGGACCGCACCGGGTGACACCATCACAAGGGGTGACACCACACCATCGGGGGACTGGGGGCGTACTTTCGAAATGGAGCCATTGACTTCCTATTGGCCATTATGTGTCCCTGCTTACTTCCCTGCGAGCGGCGGGGTCCGTGGCTGCGTCACTGACTCCCTCCCTCGCGAAAAAAATAACTCTCAGATGTCCGGGCGCGCCAAGAGCTCGAGGTGAGCCCAGCTCTCGCTATGCCTGTGTAAAATGTTCTCTGCATTAGGGGCCACGGGGAGAGTCTGCTCATCGGGGCAGTATTCCAGCGTCCCCTGCAACTCGTCCACCGAGTCACTGGCAAGAAGTTTCCTCCAGGAGCCAGCAGCCTCCGCCTGCCTGTCTCTGCGCCACCTCCCCTGAACGACGGCCGAAATGCAAGACATCAAGGTAGGGGGAACGTGCTCGTATGCTTTTAAATTTAATATTCTATAGGAAATGGCAAGGCGGCGTCTGGTGGAACAGGTGTTTACAGTAAGGTGGTAGTATAGAGAATGCTGCAACAGTCCTAACAATGCTACCAATATACCTTCCCTTCAGGATTTGAACGACGGGGCACACACGCGGGCGGTCCCTCTAACCCCCAGGGTATCATATGAAATAGACATGAACGTTAAAACAGAACCACACTTGTGTCGACTTAAACAATAACATTACTAAGAGAAATGCTCACAGAGCACGAGCGCAGCATGAGATATGCCGCGCATGTGCATATAACAGGTTCAATGGAAGCAGCAAGACAACAAAACCCAGAATCCATTGGGCTGTCGGAAAACTCTCAAGTATTAGAAACAGGTTCCTTAATGACCCGTCCTAGATGAAGGAAGTCACTGCTGCGTGAAAGACCCGCCTACTGTTGGTGGGCTTTGGGGTGTCACTGTAGGTAGGGCGTTGCCTCTAGGCAAGTTACCGGAACACGCAATTCAAGTGACGTCACATATTCTCTTTCAGTCTGATAGAGCCAATCCAGGCTGGAGTGCGCTGACAATGAAAGTTCCATAATCTCCGATTCGATCTCCCACCTCCCCTGGGATAACCTTTCCCTTCCTTGTCAGTACAAATGTTTTGCTTTGTCTGGAAGAGCCGATGCCGAGCGCTCACACCAACTGTCCACCTCTCTGCTCTTTTCCCAGAGCAATTTCAATAAAATGTGCAAAGGTTAATTGTGGTTCGGTGCAGACGAAATCGTCATTATGAGCGGGAGAAACACTGTGAATACAGAATAAAGACTGGCTGATGAGGAGGCTGTGTGGCCCAACAAAAAATGGGACAGTTTCAAAACCTAATCAGATACAACAAAGACAGTGTTCTGTTGTAGGGCAAATTAGTAGACATGCTAATTCCTATTGAATTTCACTAGTAACTGAAAAAAAGCGATGGCTGTCGTGTGTATATTTTCTGGTAGAATTGGGTACATAATGATTACAGTATATGTAGAGTGGACAATGTTTCTCTAAACATAAGTATTAAACATATGTGTAAGTGATGTGTGGTGTCACTAGAGGGATGCGGGGGGGGGGGCGGACCGCACGGGTGACACCATAAGTTACCGCACTGGGTGACACCAACACTAGTGACGCCACTGCCCCTCCCCAAAGAGGACTTTGGCCCTAGAGTCCCCAGCTCCCAGGGCCAGCCAAATTATTCATTGCTTGGGGACCCATTTTCCCCAGAACATGAAGTATAGAGTGCTGTGTGCATTTGCTGACCAGTGCTCACGGGAGACAGGTTGTAATGGCCATCTGCTGCCCTGCCTGTGCTCCTCACTGACAGGGGGATTCAACAATGCTCCTGCTGTGGGATGAAGCCAGAAATAATGGTTGCTCCTGTCTGGTGAACGGACAAAGGAACTATGGCTGGCTCCTGGGCAGCACTAGAGGATGGGTGCTGTTTTGGGGAGCAATTTCCTTTTTGTTATGGTAGGTGGAGGGCACTTCTCTGACTGCGAAAGTCTCTGCCCCGCATGTGGAATAGAGACCCGTGTATGGGAAAGAACTCTCGACACACAGAGAAGATAGCTCCTCATGCAGGAGGGGTACCCCTGAATGTAACAGAAACCCAAAACAATTTGTAGGGTCATGTACCTAATGTATGTGTGTTAAGTTGGGGTTTTAGTATTTTTTTTAATCTGTTTATTGTTTTCATTTATTCATATTTCTCAGCATTTGTGTACAAGCAATATCTGCATAAGAATTGATTATTACATTTTCGGGATGCATATACTATCAACAATTTACATTTTGCTATTGTTACATTGGATACTCCTGTTTACATGGTGGGCAGATAAGTTGGTCACATCAGATTCATTTATTTTACTAAGCTCAAACATTTCTATAACTTAAAAGATAACCACATCTCAATCACTGTATTTTACATCTATATCCTTCTGCCTTCCTGTCTCCCAGCTGGATCACTCCATTTCTCTCAATCGGGTCCTCAGCTCTACCAATTCCATGCTATATCTAACAATTATGTGCTCATCATCTTAATTATGTACAGGGTGCTAAAATGCAATTAAAATGCCATCCACCCCTCTACAAATGGACACTTCCTTGCTTCTTTTCATTCTTCCTCTTAAAGCATGACTTGTTCACTCTTGGCACAAATATTGACATCTTATTTCCTCCGCTCTAATGGTGGTGCCCCACCTGCTTTCCAGTGGATTGCAATGCACATCTTGGGTTGTATAAGGTCTAGGTGTATAAACCTCTGGCTGGCTCTATAATCCCAGTATACACCCCTCCAGGTTGTGGTGAAGATCTCTGTGAGTAACTCTTTTCAATGTGTTCACTAACTGTCTCCAATAATCCATCAGCTCCCCTCATGCCCAGACCATGAGTGAAAAGTGTGCATCTTTTGTGTTACAACTGGGACAGCTCTATGTATCCTTTCATAGTTTATAATTCTCTCTTTTGTGATTTAAATAAATATGTGGTATGTAAGTAATTAAGCAGTAAATATTTAAGCCTTGCATTCCTAGAGGCTTTTTGAGCATACTCTTTCATTCTCATGCGCTTTTTATGCATGAGCGCTGTCTCAATGCAATCCTCCCATCTAGTTTTAATATCCAAGAGATCATTCTGGTCATGTTTATTAAAGCATTTTAAAACCAGGAGATTAATTTAATTCCCGACCCCATTATGAAAAGAAGTGATAGGGTTTCATGAGATGAAGGCTCTGTCCTTCTAGTCCCCCGAGTTTCCCACACTATGCTTCATAGTTTACCATAAATCTCAGTCAGTCATATACTTTTATTCAATAAATTAATATCATAAAAAGACACAATTACATTGATTAACATAAATATACAATTAAAAGGGAAAAACAGATAAAGCACCATAAGTTCTTTTACTTATCAATTTCAGAAGGCATAAAAACAGGGACAAATGACACACTCCCCACATATCCATACTTGGGTATTCAATAAGAATTCCATACAATTAATAATGAATAATAAATATTATACTTAAAATTAATTAAAAGGTCAGAACCATTTAATACAATCTAAATAAAAACCACAGCATCATTCCAGGTCATAATACAGCATTCCCTAGGCCTACTTTTTTCTTCATATTGTTGATTCGAACGGCTGCCACTAAGAAATTAGCGACATGGAAAATAGTCCGGACACTACTCAATAATTGTAAATGTATAAGTGCCGGTCTAACCTGAGCAAACCCTACTTCATTTAGCACCGGTAATAGATACCTTTTCCTAATGTGTGAGTAATGCTTGCAGAGCATGACAAAGTGCAAAGTGTCTTTTAATGACAAGTTGTCACACTTGCAGGGCTCAGCATTGTCCGGTGCTCCCCATTTGGGGAAGTCTCCCAGAGAATAATGAATTAAATTAAATCGAAATCTAATTAACAGAAAACGATGGAAGGGGCGTATAACTAGCTTCAGGTAGAGTTCCAGACCTGGTAGACTCACTAACCCAAAGTGTAGTGTAACTAGAGGTTTTTTCAACTCTAATTCCTCCCTTTCAGCGAATTGAAGGTTTACTATGGCAGTTTTTATCAAATCTATGTCTGCTTTCTTAATGGTTTCCGGGGCCGAAAAAAGCTCTGGCCGGCCGAGTTTTTTGAGAGTGGATTCAATGTATGCTAACCACGGGATTCTACTGGCCATATCCAGAGCCAGACAGTCTTTCAAGATCATATGGTTCAGAGTTATCTCCTCGTTGAGCCATGTCTTGAGCCAACATAATATCGGGGCCATTTTCACTTTATCTGCTACATAATTCAGCCCCATCTCCACATGTATCGAAAAGGTAGGGGTTGACTGTGGCCCAGATAATAAGGTTCTTAGAAATGTATTTTCCACCACTTGGATCTGATGGTCTTGTGAGGTATACCCCCAGATCTCAGAACCATAGGTAGCTATTGCAAGGCACTTTGCCTTGTAGACCTTTAAAATAGCTTCCATGGGTCTGGCTCCAAGACGTTTTGAAAAGCCCATAAGGGCTGATGTGGATCTAGCAAATACATTTCTTTTAGGTTTCATTTGCGGTCCCCAGGACCCTTTTTCATCAAATAAGAGACCTAAGTATATAAAAACAGGGACCCTACTAACCTCATCTTTTCCACAGAAAAATGTCATCATATTTTTCTTTCTACTTTGTTCCCCTACTATCATTACATGAGATTTTTTTGCATTTATTTTTAGATCAAGTGACTCCATAAATATGTCAAACTTCATTAACAATTTATTTAGACCGACTCCAGTGCGGGCCAGTAAAACCGCATCGTCAGCATAAAGGAGAACTGGAATAGTTGTATCTCCTACTCTCGGAACATCTAACGTAGCTCCCTTCAGGGCAGGTTCTAATGCATTAATATATAGTGTAAAAAGTAGGGGTGCCCAAATGCACCCCTGCCTAACCCCTCTTTCTGATTTAAAGTGCCTTGTACATCTCCCGTCTTGGGTGACTCATATAGAAGCAATCAAGCCACAGTGGAGGTCAGCAAGGAATTTAACTAATGCACTATCAATGCCCATATTAAGTAAAATTTGACACAGCTTCGACCTATTTACTAGGTCAAAAGCTGTTGAGAGATCCATGAATCCCAGGTAGAGGGAACCCTTTTTAGCTACAGTATACTTACTAATAAGGAGCTGTAGATTAAGATATTGATTTAATGTGCTCCTTTTGGCTCTAAAGCCATATTGAGCATTAGTTAGGATCCCACTTCCCTCAAAATGATCTGTCAGCCTAGCTAAAATAACTCTGCCTAGTATCTTCACAGCAGAATCTATCAGGGAGATAGACCTATAACATGATGGGTCATCTCTTTGCCCTTTTTTAAAAACCGGAATAATGATGGATTTTGACCAAGAGATGGGAGTTATGTTAGAGCCTGATGCGTTAAAAACGTTGGTCAGTACCCTTGCCCAGAATCTATGGTGACTTTTATAGAGGTCCGCTGGGACCCCATCCGGACCTGGTGCCTTGTTTATCCTAGTCTCCGTTATTGCTTTAAATACTTCACTCTCCTGGAAGACCACTACTGACGCTAATTCTGAATTAGAGATATATTCTTGTGGGCTCTCAACCCCTTGACTTCCATACATTTTCTCAAAGTGGGCAGTCCATTGGTCATCTTGGATATTACAGTCAAGTCGGGAATTATGTTCACCGGAAAAAAAAGGCTCATTGATAGTTTGCCAAAATTTCCCACTATCCCTCAAGACCTCCTGGGACAAAAGTTTGTCCCATGCCTCATCTTTGATCTGATTTTTCCTTATTCTGATGGTCTGTTTATAAGACTTCCTTAACACCCTAATTTGCTCCCTATTTCTAGGGCAATGTTTTAATGCTTTAAGGAGTGGCGAATGTGCCCTAGTACAGGCATTGTCAAACCATCTTTTCCCACTAATGGTGGTTGTGGAATGCATTTGCTTCGTCAACTTGCTACTGATATGTTTACAAATAATGTCAAAAGCCTCTACAATCAGTGTATTTGGTGCAACAATATCCAAGCAGATACTGACTTCCTTCTTTGTGTTAGACATAACCTCTCCCAAGAACATTTCGGGAATTACTTTCGTCCATTTCAGTCTCCTGCCTCGGTCCGTTGGTATCACCTCTCGTCTGGTACCCATATTTTCGGATACTGTAAAACTTAATTGGGCCCCCTGGGCCAATTCTAAAATTACAGGGTTATGATCACTAAAAACAGAAGACCCCACCTTATATGAAACAACGCTGCCTAGGACTGGGGCAGTCATAAAAATATAGTCTATGACTGTGCCTTTGTCCGTGCCTTTAAAGGTAGCTACCCTAGGGCCTCCCACAGTACATCTCAATTTATAAAGATTTGTGGTGGCCAAAAGTTTCTCAAGGGCCTCCCCTTGCATAGTGTGTTCAAAGTGTACAAGAGCAGAATATGGGGGACCATCTGAATTGTCAAGAACACATTCTTGTCCACATGGGTGGATGTTAAAGTCACCCATAACAATAACCGCAGCCCACGGGTTTTTAACTTTGTATGATATTAAAAAGTCCTCTAGACATATTAAAAATTGATTTAAAAACTCGCTATTGGGAGAATTATAAAAATTAACCAATAATAATTTCCCAAAATGTGGCCTAGATAGCTCCACTGCCAAACAATTGTGGCAGCTCGCATCAATCTGTTTAAATGAGCCATTCAAATTCAGGGAAAAAAACATTGCTAAACCTTCCTTTGCTCTGCCATACTGGGCCTGATTAGCAGAAATAAAAAAATGTCAGTCAGTCAGTCAAATACTCTTTATTCGAATCGTTAGACTCATAAAAGACATTAAAAAACAACAGTACAAATTTACAATCACAAGATACACATATAAACACTCAATTACAATTTTACATAAAAACAGGACAACCCTAAAAAGTTCTGGGCGAGTTATTTGGTTATTTAAAAACTGTTTAAAACCTCACATGTTTCATTAATATCGTTGAGGGGAGTTTGCTTTTTAATCCTGAGAGCTGCCACTAAAAAGCTAGCCACACAAAAAATGATACGAATAGACCCCAGGTGCTGGAGGTAGACCAGAGCGGGCCTAACCTGTATGAAGCCAGCCTCTTTCAATAATGGAACCAGGTAACTTTTCCTTATATCCCTGAAAATCTAACAAAACATGATAAAATGTAAAGTGTCTTGTTGCGAGAATTTATCGCAGCTACAGGGGGGGCCTAATTCAGGTTTTATCCAGGAGGGGTGACTACCTAGGATCTGGTGAATCAAATTAAACCTAAATTTAGTCAACAGAAACCTATGTGAAGGTTTAGTGACAGTTTTAAGGTAAGGCTCCAAAGAGGGGGAAGAGGTTAACATAAAATGTGCCCTAACCGCAGGTTTCTCCAGTTCCTTTACCTCCCGCTCCAGTCTGGCCCTCTCCATGAATTTAATTTTAATCCATTTCACGTCCTCCTTTTTGATAGAAGCTGGCGATTTAAAAAGGTCTATACGGCCTAGTTGATAAAAAGTTATTTCCAGGTAGGACATCCATGGAATTTTGTGGACTCGGTCCAGACCCCTGACATCAGACAAAATGGCATGGTTTAGTGTTAACTCTGGGTTGAGCCAGGTTTTTAACCAAAGAATCAAGGGGGCCAGTTTCAACCTATCAGTAAGATAATCCAAGCCCACCTCCGAGTGTATGGCGAAGGTTGGGGAGGATTTAGGGAGAGAGAGAAGTTGTCTAATAAAACCATTCTCCACTCTTTGGATCCTGTCCACATGAGCATAGCCCCACAAGGGTGCACCGTAAGAGGCGATCGATAGACACTTAGTGTTATAGATTTTCAGAAGGGCCTCCATGGGCCGAGACCCTAATCTCCTTGAGAAGCCCATGAGGGCTGAAGAAGAGCGAGCCATGGACACGCTCTTCGCCTTCATCTGGGGGTCCCAAGATCCCTTATCGTCAAAAAGGACGCCCAGATAAGGGAAGACTGTAACTCTAGAGACCAGCTCCCCTTCGCAGAAAAAGGTCTTGGATTTTTTCCTGCCTCTACATTTGCCTACCACCATCGTATGTGATTTTTTGGCATTAATTTTAAGTCTAGCTGGCCCATGAACGCTCCGAATTGATCCAAAAGTCTTTGGAGCCCAACTCCCGTTCGTGCTAATAAAAGTGCGTCGTCCGCGTATAGGAGTGCTGGTACCAGTATATCTCCCACACGCAGAACGTCCGTCCCCACATTCACTAGACTGTTTCCAAGTCCATTAATATAAATGGTGAAAAGGAGGGGGGCCAAGATGCAACCTTGGCGGACCCCCCTCTCGGACTTGAAATGGTTTGTGCACCTGCCCTCCCTAGAAACCCTAACCACTGCAAACAGCTCCTGATGAAGAGAAGCCATGAAATGAACGAGAGCTGGATCAACACCAAACTCCAGTAAAATACCCCAGAGCTTGGACCTGTTGACCATGTCAAAAGCCGAGGAGAGGTCCATAAAGGCCAAAAATAAGGACCCCTCCTTGGCCACCGTGTACTTTGAAATCAGCAGATGGAGATTTAGGCATTGGTCAACAGTGCCTCTTTTTTCTCTGAAGCCATACTGGATATTTGCAAGACCCCCCCTATGTTCAATATTTTCCCTCAACCTTTTCAGTAAGACTCTGCCCAAGATCTTAATCGCCGAGTCAAGCAAAGAGATGGGTCTGTAAAACCCCGGGTCATCTCTCTGCCCCTTCTTGAAGATCGGCACTATAATTGAAGTGACCCAGGTAGAAGGAAGGGTGTTACCATTTGCAGCGCAAAAAATGTTTGTTAGGATCCTAGCCCAAAATTTCGGGAAGTGGAAGTACAGGTCTGCGGGCACTCCATCGGGACCCGGAGCTTTATTTCTCGAGGACTCTAGAATTGCATTCTCCACCTCAGTACAAGTGAAAACAAGGGGGGCACGCGCAACAGCCACTATGGGATTTTGAGTCGAAACAGAGACTGTATTTCCATAAACTCCCTGAAAGTGGAGCAACCAATCTGAGTCACAGATTACATTGTCCATGACCGTGTTCTCGGATTCAGAGAAAAATGGGTGGTTAATAATGGTCCAAAAGTGACTGCTGTCACGCAAAACATCCACATTAAGGAGACTCTCCCATGCCTCTTGTTTGATAGCATTCTTCCTACTAGTAGTTGTTGCCTTGTACTCCTTCCTGAGATTGGCAATAAGGACCCTGTCTCTTGGGGTAGTTAAAAGTGCCTTCTTTAAAGCCCTATGAGCTTTAGAACAGTTTGAATCAAACCATTTACAATGATTGGTACCATGCCTATGTGATGTAGTTGACAAATCAAGGGATCTTTGGGCACATATGCTTTCGAAGGCCCCCATCTTGTCTACATTAGCAGCTGCTGGGTCCTGACAGATGGCTACATTAGCCTCAATTTTAGGAAAAAGATTGTCAAAAAAAATTTCCGGGACAACCTTTGCCCACTTGAGTCTTCTACCTTGGTCCTTAGGTAACAGGGCATTTTCCCCTCCCAGTGGTATCGCACCATTGTCCTTAAGATCACTCCAGATTAACTCGAGTAGCACCGGGTTGTGATCACTATAGGGGGAGCTAATTACTCAATAGGTCACAGCCCTATGTAAGATACCCGGGGTCAAAAATATGTAATCAATTATTGAGCCGTGGTCATGCCCCTTATATGTACATGTGCGCTCTCCCCCCTCTGTGTTCACAAATTCCATCATATTAAAATTGGCCAGCAAAACTTCAAGAGCCTCCCCTGGTTTAGTATGTTAGAAGTGGGAAGCCAGGAAGCCTGGTGGACCCTCAAATTCCTCAAATAAACAGGAATCACCACAAGGATGTATATTAAAATCGCCCATTAAAATTAGATCGAACTGAGTATCATTATTGAGACTGAAACTATCCAAAAAGTTTTCCAAAAGGGTAATATGGTCAGTACCACGTTCCCTATCCCAAGCGTTGTAAAAATTAATCAGTAACAGCTTGTGGGATGTAGAAACTGCCCATTCCACAATTAAGAGGTTTGGAGAACCCGACTTAATCAATTTAAAATCACCTTTCAGTGAAAGTGAAAAAAGGGAAATAAGGCCTCCTTTAGCTCTCCCCATGCTGCTAGTGATTGCTGGCACAACAAAGCTGATGTAACCATCCATCCAGAACGCGGGGGAGGAATCCCACGACTCCTGCAGGGCTATTATGTCATGTTTAGTGACAAAGTCTACCCACGATGGATCTGAACTTTTTGCTCTAGTGCCAGCTATATTTCAGGAAACAAATTTACAGCGGCGTAATGTATCAGTCTTAGCGGTACCCTTTAATTCTGGTACTAATGCTAAAGGTAACCGTCAATCAAGTTCCTCGATATCTGATAGGGGGGAGAAACGGTTAGTCATCACCAGCCTCTGATCCGCAAGCACCGTTTGTACGGGCCTCAATGAGGAACTAGTAATAAGCACATTTTGACCTCCCTGAGCAAGGCGTGAGTGACTATTTTGGATCAAACCACTCGGTCCTGGCAATAAGTTATGAGCCCTAACCACCTTGTCTGTTAGATGCAAAGCCTGCTGAGATAGAAAAGGGGGATGTGATATAATAGGGGGAGGATAAAAAAAATCCCAGCGGAACTGGCCTCATGCAACCTTGGTCCAAAATTGGGGAACCATCCCAGAACGATCTGTCGGCCAAATCAACGGCATTAAAATTAACAATTACGCAATCCCCCTGTATATGTTTGGTGGATTTACCGAACCACCCCACCCGTCTTGCCATAATTAATCTGTCTGAAATATTCAACCCACCACTGGAACGCTCCAAACACCATCGTTTTGCCTTATATATTAAATCTATCGTGTGTTCTGCTTCTCCCGGTCTAAGTGGGGGAACTCCTATGAAGACTCCCACAAGGGGCGCAGCTTCCGGTGGCAGGTTTATGGACAATTGAGAACCTGAGGGTGAAAGGCTTACCAAGGGGGGCTTGGATTTTAATAAATTATTTGGGAGAGCAGGAATAGAGTAAATGGGATCCATACGGGTAACTGGTAAACCAAGATCCCTTGACGCTAGAGTCTTTGAGGTTACATCTCTGTTGGTTGACATAACGCTAACCTGGCTTGCTGGTGCAATAGCTTTATTTTCCAGAACCTCCCCGGAGACCATATAAGGCTCCTTAATCTGCGCAAGTTTGTTAGCCACAGATTCTATAAGTGTACACTTCTTCAGTAGACTCGCTAGGCAAGTATTCAATGTGTCCACAATGTCCTTCGCAACATCCATAAGTAAGGGTTCTATACGGTCAATAAAAAGTTTTTCTAAATAGTCCTCCACATTGTTATCCCGGGATTGAGAAGCAGTGATTTGCTCGCCCACAACCTTCTTCTTCTTACTTTTGGGGATCGCCCTTGGCTTACTGATAGGCTGTAACGTGTGATTCACCTCAGTGGGTACAACAGGTGGGACAGAAACCTCTGCCGTACTGGTCTTATGGGGTACAACCACTATCTCAGGGACCAGCGGCACGTGATGAGTATTAGGAGGGTCAGTGGTAATCAGTGAGGAGTCTATAGAAGGGGTTACAATACCCAGTTCATGTTCCGCATTGGCAATTTCTTGAGACAGGGATCCCACAGCCGAAGACAAATACGATAATATGGAGTCAGATTTCCTTGGCACTTTAGATTTTTTCCCTCCATCCATAGTTGACACATTCTTACGCTTACCCATTGTATGATGTTATGGACTGGGCCCAGCCCTGCCTCCTCCTGCCCCGGACGGCCACAGACGGCCCGCCCTCTGCCCGGGCTCAGCCCGGCGCTGACCGCGCGCGTCCCGCGACGCGGGGGAAGCCTCGCGGCTTTTCAGCGCCTCCGGGCGCGCTGTGGGCGGAAGTGCCCCTCGCAGGATTATGGGTAGTGTAGTTCCGGCGGCGCTGCAACGCAGGTCCTCCAGGACACCTCACAGCCTCTCGCCTTCCAGTGTCAGTTTACGAAAGAGCCCCCGCTCCACAGGGGAAGCCTCGCGGCTTTTCAGCGCCTCCGGGCGCGCTGTGGGCGGAAGTGCCCCTCGCAGGATTATGGGTTGTGTAGTTCCTGCGGCGCTGCAACGCACGTCCTCCAGGACACCTCACAGCCTCTCGCCTTCCAGTGTCAGTTTACGAAAGAGCCCCCGCTCCACAGGGGAATGTGTATACCCATCTATATAAAAATTATGGTTTGTGTCCCATGTTTCCTGGAATGCCATAATGTCATAGGACGTTATCTCTTCCAACCAGGACCTATCCCTATGCTTACTTCTCATCCCGGCAATATTCCAACTCAAGATTTTACAGGTCGATGTTTGGGGATCGGTATTAACCACTAGGCTTTCTATAACAGTTACCCTTTGTACTTCGACCACCTCTGCCTCATTGGGGGCTGTATTGACCACCCCCTGACCATAATTATCCCCTTGTAGTCAGTCACATTCTTCCAGGCCAGATAGCACCTCAAATCTATTACACAGCGATATATTCCCCCCAGTACTCCACTCCTTTTGCCCTCTAAAATGCTGTTTACCCCCCCCCCCCCTGGATTCGCGGCTGCATAGAAATAAGACAGGGGAAGAGGGTGAATAGATGATACCGGATCGTTTTGGTACCAATCACATATGTAATCCACCACCCTCCAATCCCTGAAATTAACAACTATACAATCCCCCCCCCACTGACTTTGGTTTGTACCCCACCCAGCCCACTCTTCTGGCGTGGAGAATTTCAGCAGAGACATGTATTGGTAGTGGACGATTCTTGTTGAGCTAATGGGTACACTTGTTCTTTAACTCCTGGTGTGATTCCCTCTTACCCTGACATAATGAAGGAGCCCCCACCAGAACCACTACATAGGGTGCAGACTCTGGAGGAAGCTGGATGTTTGGTAATGGAGCTTCGCTATAGGCCATTATGCTTTTATGCGATGCTTCCTTTTGTGTTACAGGCTTACCAGACTCTCTTTGCGGCAGCATTCCCCTATCACCGGAATGCTCTACCCTTAATAGGTTGTTTGAGACTAGTTCAGGGGGATTTCCCCGGGGTTCTACCAAATTTCCACTTGCAGACGTTTTACTGGGAGCTACAGGACCCTTGGGGACAGAGGGGGGTATCTCTGCTCTAAGGGTTGTAATTAACCCCTCTCCCCCTCCCCCTGCAAAGTTACTGATTAGCCCAGTGGCTTGTTTCCCTTCCCTACCCCGGGATGAAGCAAGCAATAGTTCAAGGCATACTAATCTAGAGTCAATTGAGTCCAAACGTTCACTTAATGGGGCCCAAGACTTCTTGATCAATTGTTCCATTTTTATCCAAAAGGATGGACCCAGCTCGTTTGTGCTATTCTGTTCATCACGAGGATGGTTGTTTATATCTTCACTTGCAGAGCAAGTACTTCCAGGTTGGGTTACGGGCTTGTTGACAGTGTGAGCTTTGCTAGGTTTTCTCTTCTTCCCGGGGGTCTGTACTTTATTACCATTACGGTTCCGTTTTGAAGAGAGACCCTGTTCACTTTTGGACGGCACCGCTTTGATACTAGTAGTTGACCGAGTTTTAATTTTGTCAAAGCATATGCCTCCTGTCGCAGCAGGGGTAACTATATCTATACTCTTGTCTAATATACTAGCAATGCGGGGAGGCTCATTAGTCTGGGGTCTTACTAATTCTGGAAGCCCCTGCACCCCCCCTCCTCTAAGGAAGCCATTGACGCCATTGAATCTTGGGTATTAGTCCAGAGTAAATCCGGAGAACGAGCTTCAGCTATCCTGCCCATAGAAGATCTTTTTTCAAAGGCGATGTCGAGGGATAGTATTTTTTCTGTTAGCTCAATATCCTTAGCAAGGGCAGAGGACACTCTAACTATAAAATTATCCAGAGTGCCCATTAACGCACCTCCTGTTGGCCTTCTATTATCTTTGGCATTATCCCAACAGGTTGGTGGAGAAGCAGTCATGATGTGTACAGACAGTACTCAACCTAGCGTCGGTATTATATGCAGGCAAATGTTTGATAAAAGGTTTCCACACACTGACCTTAAATGTAGATTGCACATGAAAGAAACTAAGCCCGTCCCGGCCTTATCCGGTCTAGAACGGGCTAAAACGGGCCCGCCCTTGGCCCGGGCTTCGCCCGGCATATCCCGCGCGCGTGCCGCGAAGCGGGCCTCGGCGTTTGTTATATGCGCCTCCTGGCGCTGGCGCGGCGTGTAGAGAATGCGCCGCTGCTGAGGCAGCCGGGAACTGAAGTCCCGGGGCGGCGACGCTGCAGGCAGCACTCAGTGACTCTCAGTGACTCCTGGCGGTGGCGGCATAGTCTGCAATATGGTAAGCTCGGTCCCCCAGCTCCGCCGGCCTCGGCGTTTGTTATATGCGCCTCCTGGCGCTGGCGCGGCGTGTAGAGAATGCGCCGCCGCTGAGGCAGCCGGGAACTGAAGTCCCGGGGCGGCGCCGCTGCAGGCAGCACTCAGTGACTCTCAGTGACTCCTGGTGGTGGCGGCGTAGTCTGCGAAATGGTAAGCTCGGTCCCCATCCGGTGGGGGTGTGGTCAGGCCTGCTCGGAATTGCCACTGCCACACAAACAACGCACACTCTTCAGCGACTACACTACCATAAATCAAAAATTGTGCAGGTTGTAACCATAGTTCATCCACCAATTCTTTCATATTAAACAATTACCCTCTACGAAAAAATCTCCAATCCTCAGCTGGGTTTCTTCTTTTCAGGTATTGCAACAACCTCCCTGCTCTACTGCGCTGGTTTGTATCAGGCTGTAAAGTGAAAAAGAGGATGCATACTTGGGTATAATTGTGGTCTTGTAGATGCACCTCTGCCAGAATTTGATCGCTGCTCTTGCCAGTCTGGATAAATGTTGATGTGTCTCTTTTCTCTTCAATATCTAGGGGAGAAGGTCTTTAGAAGGGTCATCAATTCCTGTGTCCACTAATTCTGGGTGATCGCACACTTCTAAGCATCTGGCCAACAACTGCACTTGAGACGATGGATAATATGGTTCTTAATGAGGCACGCTCAGTCCCCCACAGTGATTGACACTTTTACTGGAGCCAGCTTTACCTTATGCGACTCATTTCCCCATATAAAATCATGAAGAATTGTTTCTAAGTCCTTGAACCATTTTGGTTTGATTCATACAGGCAAGTTGATAAAATAGTACAATAGCCTTGGCAACATTATCATCTTTGACAGTGCAAAATGTCCTATCACTGATATTGGCCAAATAGACCAAATTTCAGTGTTCCAGCCATTATCTCTGCATCTGTGTGGTAAACTATTACTTCTAGGTATTAAAATGTCTGGAGGTTCCGCTCAAAATACCACTTTGCAAATTTCTCTGGCCCTATCAATGTTCAAGCATTCACTGGAAACACACAGGTTTTACCATAGTTAGTACGAAGTCCTGAGAGCCAGCCAAACGCGTTCAGTAATTAATTTGTTGCCAATACATGTCTGGGGCCATGCCTGAGATTTATTAACATATCATCAGCATATAGTGATGTAGAACATTCTCCACCCAACATGGGTATGCCTTTTGTTGCAAACTCATCACGGACTACGTCAGGAAATTGGTCCACCACCGATGAAAACAACATGGGGGATAGAGGGCATCCATATCTGGTCCCCCAATATATCTTGTATGACAGTAAAATTAGTTTGCCCAGCCAATACTCATGCAATAGTTCTAGCGTATAAGAAATTAATCCACCGTATGCAGCCTTCCTCTGTACCCATCCCATTGAGCTTTAATTGCCAACTCAGAGTATCAGACGCCTTCTCAATGTCAATTGATAGAATCAGGATTTTAGGATCTTTGAACTGATCTCAGGATTGTTTATATGGACACTGTTGTACTAGTCCACCATTCGCCCGTCCGCGCCAGACCGGGCCAAGGGCCACATAACCATGTCCCTGCACCCCAGGCTCCCCTTAGGTACACGATGGAAAACTTACTTAACTCCAGGAAGCACCTCGCACCTCTTTGCACCCACAGCATCTCTCCCCCCGACGGCCAGTCATGCTGCAAGAACTGCACCTACAAACTCACCACGCAAGTCACTCCAACGCCCCATTATCTAAACATGGCCCTGCTTAATTGCAGATCACTTCCGAAACATCTATCACAAATTCACATTCTGCTTCAGGATTCGGAGATTGATATCCTTTTCCTTACCGAAACTTGGATCAACCATAACTCCGACCCGGATATTATTCAAGCACTCCCAGCAGGCTACCTTATTAAACACGCTGATAGACCCTCCGGAACGGGGGGAGGGATCGCTATTATCTACCGTGATCACCTATTCTGTCAGTTCAAGGACAGCCCTGTAGCCGACTGCGAAAATATCCTGTTCTCAATTCACTTTCCACCAGTCACTACCCTTTCGGGTATACTTTTATATCGCCCACCGGGCAGACATGGACTCTTCTGCAACTCGCTAGTGGAAGCCACCTCTACCTTAGCTTGTCTCACCCCTAACTTTACAATCTTAGGTGACTTAAATCTCCACTTTGACGATCCTACAAACACTATCGCCGCCGAGCTAAAAAGTGACCTTGCCTCCCTGGATCTTCATCTTAAAAATGTCTTGCCCACACATGAGAAGGGCCACCTCCTAGACCCTATCTTTACGAACCTCGCGAGACTCACGGTGACCACCCCTTTACCCATTCCTTGGTCAGATCATTTTTTAATCCCCTTCAAACTACAACTGTCCCTCGCAACAAGGGAGGAACACCCTCCCCAACCCCCATCCCGGCCATGGCACAAACTTGACCCCCACGTCTGGGCTCAATTACTGGCTTCTACTGAACCCATGATGGACCCAGACCCTTCTAGAGCAGCCACTCAATTACAGGATTGGATCAAGCAATCTCTTGATACCATCCTGTCCGAAAAAAACCTACCGACCAGGAAAAGAACTCTCAAATCCCCTTGGTTTACTCCAGAGCTATGCCTTATCAGGAAAAAGTGCAAAAAATTAGAACGACAATGGAGAAAGAATTATACGACGGACAGCAAGTCCGCATACAAATCTGCTATAAAACAATACAAAGCGTGTATAAAAAACGCACAAGCAAGTTTCTACGAGGAAAAAATACAGAACGCAGCCAATTCGGCCAAAGAAACGTACCGTATTGTACGTCTCCTCACTAAAACCCCCGAGCCCCCTCCCACACCAGACCCATCGGGCAATAGATGCAACCAACTAGCGGAGTTCTTCGCTACCAAAATCTGTAAAATCCTCAACTCCCTCCCACCGCCCCCTACACCTCAACCCCCTGAGACCCCCCTCCCCGACCCAAACACCCCACGTCTTGACGCTTTTGCACAGATATCCACGGAACAATTCATATCTACTATACAAGCGGTTAAGAGTGGCTCTCCATTAGACCCTGCCCCGATGAGTCAACTCAAGCTAGTCATACCGACTATAGCTGAGCCGTTTACCCGCTTAATCAATGATTCCATCAGACTAGGCACGGTCCCAACCAACTGGAAAAAAGCCATGGTAAAGGCGCTCCTCAAAAAACCACATCTCGACCCCTCCGACCTCTCCAACTACAGACCTATTTCCCTACTCCCGGCAATAAGCAAAGTGGCCGAGCGAACGGTAAACCAGCAACTATCCCTGTTCCTGGAAACCAATGAGCTCCTAAGACAATCCCAAACGGGGTTCAGACCGAGGCAGGGAACAGACACTGCACTTCTAGCGGTGGTCGAAGAGGCAAGATCTATCTTAGACGCAGGAGGATCAGTGGCAGTGATCCTCCTCGATCTAAGCGCAGCCTTCGACACTGTGGATCACGACATACTAATCCACCGGCTTAAACTGACAGGAGTAACAGGGACCGCCCTCTCCTGGATCAAATCATTCCTGGAAGGCAGAAGCTATCAGGTAACCGATGGCTTAGCCACATCTAGAGCCACCCCGCTTCAGTGTGGGGTCCCCCAGGGATCCTCCCTCAGCCCCACACTTTTTAATGTGTATATGTCCCCGTTGGAGGACATTACCGCCCCATTTGGCATCAAAACGGTCATGTACGCCGATGACACCCAACTGGTGGTGTCCATTAACCAGTCAAGCAAAAGCCTGGACAACCTGGCAGCTTGCCTAGAAGACATCCATCACTGGATGTGCGAATCCCGCTTAAAACTTAACGGAGAAAAATCAGAGATCCTCCTCCTTGGTAATCCACTCAAACGCCCCCAAACTCTTTTATGGCCCCCCTGCATGGGTTCACCACCCTCCCCTAAACCCGAAGTCAAGAGTCTGGGCATATGGCTGGACCAAGACCTCAACTTTAATACACAGGCGAGGAAAACGACAGGCATTTGCTTCGGTCTAATAAAAACAGCACGGAAGATCCTTCACCTTATTCCCTTTCAGTCCAGGAAACTGTTCATGCAAGGCCTGGTGAACGCCAGGTTGGACTATGGCAATGCCCTCTACCTGGGAGCCCCTGCCTATGTCATCAACAGACTACAGTGCGCCCAAAACGCAGCAGCAAGAATACTGACCCAAACAAAAACGAGATGCTCAGCCAAACCGGCCATTAAAAGCCTACATTGGCTCCCAGTAAGGGAAAGAATATCCTTCAAAGCCTTATGCATCTCCCACAAAATACTGCAAGGCAAAGGCCCCCCTATCCTGAAATCCATTATCAATCCTTACCGAGCAAACCGTCAACTCAGATCGGACTCTCTCCATCTTACAGCCATCCCCAGAGTGAAGAAATCCCGCTCAGGAGGGAGACTGTTTTCTTACAATGCTGCCAAACTGTGGAACTCCCTACCACTCTCCATAAGGTCAGAATCCAACCTGCTTGCCTTCCGTAGGCAGCTCAAAACCTGGCTATTTCCTGTATAACCCTCTCCCCCTTCCGGTCCTACTGGTGTTTTTAGACAGTATCAGCGCTGGGACGCCCAAGGGCAGCTATGCGCTTTAGAAATCCATATTCATTCATTCATTCATTCATTCATTCATTCATTCATTCATTGCTGACAAGAGACTGATCAACCTCATAAATACAGAAACCAAACTAGCAACTAAAAACAAGTTACCTGATCAACCCTGCACTGATAAACCCTGACCTCTACTCTGTACCACACATAGGGTACCTAGATGTGTGCTTAGATCAGAGCTAAGCTGTATATGGAAGCCCCATTGCATAGCAATGTTGTGCAGCACACAAAAGGCTACAACAATCTTGCACACAACTTCTAGGGAGTACACCAGCACCCCACTCTCTGTACGGTCAAGACATCTGAATCATGATTAAAGGATCCCAAAAATGTGTTCAATAATGGCTTATGTATTTGTGCTCTATTATACCACTGTTGAGGTAGTGTTGATCGGTGTCTGTAGGTTGTGACGAGACCAGGAGACAGAGCATACCCAGAATCAACTGCAACAAAGACATGTTAAATTTTACTTTAATACATTTAGCTCGACCTACTGCTTAAACATGATTTTATGCATTCGCAATTTATACCAGCCTACACGTTATTTGACAACTGACCCAATCACGTACTATTAGGGGGCAAGCAAGGAGGGCTAGACACCTCAGACAGGCTTAAAAGTTTGGACTGCCGGACTTGCATTTTTTATTCTTTTTTATTGTCATTCATGTAACTGTATATGGTTTTTTATAACGTTGGGGCAGATTTATGTTGCACTTGCGCCACTTTTGCGCCGCCGTTGCGTCACTTTTGTGACGCAGCAGTGGCGCAAATCCTGCGCCATGGTGCGGGGTATCTACAACGTGACGCATCTGGGAGATGCGTCACGTTGTAAAGCCCTGCGCCACATGTAGGCGTTCCAGGGCAGGTGGGGGCGTTCCGGCGCAGGAACACCTCCTAAAAGTGGCTGAGTGAAATCTACAAGATTTCACTCAGTCACTTTTAGGCCCATGCTGCGTCAAAACCCTGCTTGAAGCAGGCGTAAGGATTGACGCAGCATTGTACAGATAGGGCCCCCCAGAGCACTGCTGGAGCTGCGTCGCGCTTGCGACGCAACTCCAGCAATGCGCCACTTTTACGGCACAGATGCGTCACGCATCTGTGCCGCTTTTGCCCCATGGTGCGCCGCATTATAAATGCGGCGCATCCATGGTGGCGCAGCTGTGGCGCATAATAACTGGCGCATCCCTGCTGATATGACGGGATGCGCCAGTTATCATAAATCTGCCCCGTTATTTTTAAGCTGTTTTTACTAAGTAGAGTTAGACAAACTTTTAACCGCGTTGCTGAGAATTAGTGCCCTTTCATGATTTGGTTATGTATGCAATATTTGTAAAATTTGTACTCTTGTAACATGTTTTTTTACTGGATTCTTTTATGATATTTGATATCGAAATAAAGCACTAATAATAATGATAATAATAACATTATGCCTACATCATGCCTACGATATGCAGTGGAAGTGAGGGGAATATGCTTATATTGTGTTGAAGTAATAATTTAATATGTTAGCGACACCATCCAAAGAGGCACATGTAGCCCCGGTGTGAGGGGTTATTATTTACAAATGAGCCACTTGTCACTGAAATCCCCAGCAACCTAGTGACTTGCAAGAGGTGACTGTCAAAATATGTAGATGTCATGTGTGCTTTCAGGAAAGATCAACAAGTTGAAATACCACGCACACCTTTTGTACTGAAGTATACCCAATTTGAAAAAGATAAAAGCGTGCTGAAGAGGAGGCGTCCTCTAAACCAAGGCGGAAAGGTAATGTCAATAGTTGCACTGCCCAGGACTGAGCAGTGTCCCTCTTGTAGCACAGCAATAATGGGCGACAAAGTCGCCAAGGATCCAAAAGATATTGAACCAGGTGATTCTTGAATACTTTATTAAACAAGAATGTCCATTATTCACTTGTAAATCACAAATCAAAAGCTGAACGAATTCCAAAATGTTTTAGAAGAAACCAAAGGAAAGTCCCCGATGCATTTTGGGTAAATGACCCTTCGTCAGGAGGAATCCTAAACAATAAAGGGTAGGAGTAAATATCACAGCCCCCAATGAACTAAATATGTATAAGTGATGCCTAAATGTATGGCATGCAGTGCTAGCATTGGAAAACAAAATGTAAGACTTGGTGCACAAGAGCGTGAGCAAAACCAAGTGGCAAAAAAGAAGGAAGGTGCTCCAATTAGCGACTACCAACAGTGAAAACTCAAGGTGACGTACTAAGTTATTTTATGCGTGCAGCGGATAAAAAGGTACAAAGGTACGAAAGCTATCGGCATGATATTGCCGAGTGAAAAAGAAAGACAACCACCAGAAACAACCGCCATGGTAGTGAAAACTTGTGGGAATCTTGCGACGTGCAATGGCGTGCAAAGTAACTTAATTCAGACAACAGATAATAAGCAAGCCGGCGGTCAAGAAGATAGAATCCCAGCTAAAAGGGTGCACAGACAGTCAAAAGACGGGAGCTTACGGTGTAGAATTACCTCGGTTTGATCAAGAGCGAACGTCAGACGAGTGCTCGCGTGGACACAGCAGTGAGCTACTGCCGCGTTTGTGCGTTATAAACACTAAAAGCGGACACCCAAACGGCGGCCATCTTAAAGAAGGCAAACACGGGACATGCGGTAAGATAAACATGCTCATGTCAAGTCCAGTGCAATTGAAATGGTAAAGCAATACGTTGATGTGAATAGTGATGAAAAATATAAGAAACAGTGATGACGTAAATCTAGTACTTTGTCAATAAAGTTAAGAAAAAACATGGAAAAAAGAGGAAGAAACAGTTGGAAAGAGAATTCAGACGAAAACATATAAGATTGATAGAGACATATAAAGATAATTACGTGTACTCAAGAGTGAAAATCCACATATATAAAAAATGTAAATAAGTGAAGGTGAAATTAAAAGAAATACCATGACTATGAGAAATAAATTGATTGAAAGGGACAGTTAGTGAAGTCGTGTAGTAAGGAGGTAGTGAGGTGGCAGATATGTTGATGGAATAGGAGGAGAGACAGGAACCTAAAAAAGACAAGTACAAAGTGCTATACAATGAAGATATGGGAAAGTTTGAAATGATGAAACACATATAAAGAGATACTTATACATAGGGACAGGCAACGAAGTACATAGCAAGTTTAAATAAAACAACTAAGTTCAGTCCGATCACTGAGTCCATAAGGTACCAGGGAGTTCATTCTGTAAATCCACGATGTCTCGCGTTGGATCAAGAACTTGCGGTTGTCACGGCCTTCTTTAAATGGAACAATTTCACACACCAAGAACCGTAGTTGGCTAACGTTGTGTTTATGTACATTGAAATGTGAGGCAACAGTAGATTTCAAATTGTTGTTCCGAATGTTACTCTTGTGTTCATTCAAGCGTGTTTTGATTTTTCTTTCAGTTTTACCGATATATGGTAAGCCACACGGACATTTCAACATGTAGACCAGATTCTTTGAATCACAAGTGGCTGATACAAATAATTTGATTTTGAAGCCCTTTGTTGGATGCTGGACGACATTAGCCTTGATAATACTGTTACAATTGCCACAATTATGACAGGGCATCGTGCCCTTGGGTGTCAGAATGGTCTGAGGTGAATTGACGGGTTTCAATAACTCCATAAGATTTTTGCTCCTTTCATATGCAAATAACGGTTTTTCTGATTTTCTGAAAAAATCTGATTAAAATCGGGCTCAAGTTGTAACAAAGGCCAATGTTTGAGAACAGCTTTTTTGATGTTGTGGCTTTCTGTGGAATATTTGGTAACAATGACAGCTCTTGAAGAAGACTTAGTGACTGCCCGTTGTTGATCCAGTAGGTGTTTCCTTTGTGTTTTAGAGGATTTGTCAATAGCTTTAATGAGAATGTGTGGAGGATAACCTCTGTCAGAGAAGCGGCGTTCCATAGTGGAAACTTGTTGTTCGAATTGTTCAGGTTCAGAGATGATGCGCTCGATCCTGAGAATTTGAGAAAATGGAAGATGACGTTTAAGGGAAGACTGATGGAAACTAAAAAAATGTAACAAATTGTTTCTGTCAGTGTCCTTCCTGTAAAGAGTGGTTTGAATGTGTTGGTTTTTGATATAGATGAAAACATCAAGGAAATTTATGTGAGACTCACTGATATGGAAAGTGAACTTCAGTCTGTCATTGACAGCGTTAAGTTTACCCATGGCTTCGGTTAGTGTGGTTTCTGAACCCAGCCAGATAAAAAAAATATCATCAATGTAGCGTACAAACAAAAGTAAGTGTGTTTCCCAAGGGTCAGTGTGAAGAATGGGTTCCACCTCAAATTTGTGCATGAATAAATTTGCATAGCAAGGAGCTGCACAATTACCCATTGATGTACCATTGAGTTGGAGAAAAAAACGGTTGTTATGACAAAAATAGCTGTGATAAAGTGTGAAATGTAACAATTCAAGTAAAAAAACTTGTAAATCCTGTGGGGTCTGTGACTGTAACAAAAAATGTTCTGTGGCCTCTATCCCCAGGTTGTGTGGAATTGATGTATATAAGGAAGTGACATCTATGGTGCAAAAATACATATCTTTCTCCCATGGGGTAGTGAAGTTAAGCAAAATGTTCAAAAAATCGGTGGTATCTCTTACGTACGTAGACATTGATTGAACCAATGGTTGGAGATGTTTATCCAAGTACTTGCCGACGGGTTCATGAAGAGAGCCCCTGGTTGAAACGATTGGTCTCATTGGTGGATCAGTCAAATTTTTGTGTATTTTAGGTAGCATTCGTAACGTTGGACTCCTTGGAAATTTAGAAATTAGGAATTTGCGTTCCGTTTCTCCTATGGTACCTTGTAGGACCGCTTTGTCAATGATGGTCTGCAAAACTGTTAGAATATCCAATGTGGGATTGTGATCTAATGGAGAATAGGTATCGATGTCCAATACATGTTCATCTAGTTTACGTTCATAATGCGCTGTGTCCATCACAACAAGTGCACCCCCTTTATCAGCGTTGAGAAAGGTAATGTTGGAGTTGTTGGCTAGTTGTTTCAGCAAAGACTTATCTTTAGATATTAAATTGGGCTGTATAGTTTTATTGTGCTTGAACACAGATTGTAAGTCGTGTTTGACTAAAATTTCAAATGTATCAAGAATTTTGTGGCTCACAGGAGCTGAAAATGTGCTTTTCGACGTTAGTCCTTGCAAGGTATTGGATGGTTGAATCGATGGTTCAGTGAGAACGTTCTCAAAAAAATGTCTGAGTCTTAGCTTACGCATGAATTTGTGAAAATTCATGCGTAAGCTAAGACTCAGACATTTTGATACATTTGAAATTTTAGTCAAACACGACATACAATCTGTGTTCAAGCACAACAAAACTATACAGCCCAATTTAACATCTAAAGATAAGTCTTTGCTGAAACAACTAGCCAACAACTCCAACATTACCTTTCTCAACGCTGATAAAGGGGGTGCACTTGTTGTGATGGACACAGCGCATTATGAACGTAAACTAGATGAACATGTATTGGACATCGATACCTATTCTCCGTTAGATCACAATCCCACATTGGATATTCTAACAGTTTTGCAGACCATCATTGACAAAGCGGTCCTACAAGGTACCATAGGAGAAACAGAACGCAAATTCCTAATTTCTAAATTTCCAAGGAGTCCAACGTTACGAATGCTACCTAAAATACACAAAAATTTGACTGATCCACCAATGAGACCAATCGTTTCAACCAGGGGCTCTCTTCATGAACCCGTCGGCAAATACTTGGATAAACATCTCCAACCATTGGTTCAATCAATGTCTACGTACGTAAGAGATACCACTGATTTTTTGAACATTTTGCTTAACTTCACTACCCCATGGAGAAAGATATGTATTTTTGCACCATAGATGTCACTTCCTTATACACATCAATTCCACACAACCTGGGGATAGAGGCCACAGAACATTTTTTGTTACATTCACAGACCCCACAGGATTTACAAATTGTTTTACTTGAATTGTTACATTTCACACTTTATCACAGCTATTTTTGTCATAACAACCGTTTTTTTCTCCAACTCAACGGTACATCAATGGGTAATTGTGCAGCTCCTTGCTATGCAAATTTATTCATGCACAAATTTGAGGTGGAACCCATTCTTCACACTGACCCTTGGTAAACAAACTTACTTTTGTTTGTACGCTACATTGATGATATTTTTTTAATCTGGCGGGGTTCAGAAACCACTCTAACCGAAGCCATTGGTAAACTTAACGCTGTCAATGACAGATTGAAGTTCACTTTCCATATCAGTGAGTCTCACATAAATTTCCTTGATGTTTTCATCTATATCAAAAACCAACAAATTCAAACCACTCTTTACAGGAAGGACACTGACAGAAACAATCTGTTACATTTTTTTAGTTTCCATCAGTCTTCCCTTACACGTCATCTTCCATTTTCTCAAATTCTCAGGATCAAGCGCATCATCTCTGAACCTGAACAATTCGAACAACAAGTTTCCACTATGGAACGCCGCTTCTCTGACAGAGGTTATCCTCCACACATTCTCATTAAAGCTATTGACAAATCCTCTAAAACACAAAGGAAACACCTACTGGATCAACAACGGGCAGTCACTAAGTCTTCTTCAAGAGCTGTCATTGTTACCAAATATTCCACAGAAAGCCACAACATCAAAAAAGCTGTTCTCAAACATTGGCCTTTGTTACAACTTGAGCCCGATTTTAATCAGATTTTTTCAAAAAATCAGAAAAACCGTTATTTGCATATGAAAGGAGCAAAAATCTTATGGAGTTATTGAAACCCGTCAATTCACCTCAGACCATTCTGACACCCAAGGGCACGATGCCCTGCCATAATTGTGGCAATTGTAACAGTATTATCAAGGGTAATGTCGTCCAGCATCCAACAAAGGGCTTCAATATCAAATTATCTGTATCAGCCACTTGTGATTCAAAGAATCTGGTCTACATGTTGAAATGTCCGTGTGGCTTACCATATATCGGTAAAACTGAAAGAAGAATCAAAACACGCTTGAATGAACACAAGAGTAACATTCGGAACAACAATTTGAAATCTACTGTTGCCTCACATTTCAATGTACATAAACACAACGTTAGCCAACTACGGTTCTTGGTGTGTGAAATTGTTCCATTTAAAGAAGGCCGTGACAACCGCAAGTTCTTGATCCAACGCGAGACATCGTGGATTTACAGAATGAACTCCCTGGTACCTTATGGACTCAATGATCGGACTGAACTTAGTTGTTTTATTTAAACTTGCTATGTACTTCGTTGCCTGTCCCTATGTATAAGTATCTCTTTATATGTGTTTCATCATTTCAAACTTTCCCATATCTTCATTGTATAGCACTTTGTACTTGTCTTTTCTAGGTTCCTGTCTCTCCACCTATTCCATCAACATATCTGCCACCTTACTACACGACTTCACTAACTGTCCCTTTCAATCAATTTATTTCACATAGTCATGGTATTTCTTTTAATTTCACCTTCACTTATTTACATTTTTTATATATGTGGATTTTCACTCTTGAGTACACGTAATTATCTTTATATGTCTCTATCGATCTTATATGTTTTCATCTGAATTCTCTTTCCAACTTTTTCTTCCTCTTTTTTCCATGTTTTTTCTTAACTTTATTGACAAAGTACTAGATTTACGTCATCACTGTTTCTTATATTTTTCATCACTATTCACATCAACATATTGCTTTACCATTTCAATTGCACTGGACTTGACATGAGCATGTTTATCTTACCGCATGTCATAGCGGCGTTATACATTGTTAATCCCGTATTTGCCTTCTTTAAGATGGCCGCCATTTGGGTGTCCGCTTTTAGTGTTTATAACGCACAAATGCGGCAGTAGCTCACTGCTGTGTCCACGCGAGCACTCGTCTGACGTTCGCTCTTGATCAAACCGAGGTAATTCTACACCGTAAGCTCCCGTCTTTTGACTGTCTGTGCACCCTTTTAGCTGGGATTCTATCTTCTTGACTGCCGGCTTGCTTATTATCTGTTGTCTGCATTAAGTAACTTTGCACGCCATTTCACGTCGCAAGATTCCCACAAGTTTTCACTACCATGGCGGTTGTTTCTGGTGGTTGTTTTTCTTTTTCACTCGGCAATATCATGCCGATAGCTTTCGTACCTTTGTACCTTTTTATCCGATGCGCGCATAAAATAACTTAGTACGTCACCTTGAGTTTTCACTGTTGGTAGTCGCTAATTGGAGCACCTTCCTTCTTTTTTGCCACTTGGTTTTGCTCACGCTCTTGTGCACCAAGTCTTACATTTTGTTTTCCAATGCTAGCACTGCATGCCATACATTTAGGCACCACTTATACATATTTAGTTCATTGGGGCTGTGATATTTACTCCTACCCTTTATTGTTTAGGATTCCTCCTGACGAAGGGTCATTTACCCGAAATGCATCGGGGACTTTCCTTTGGTTTCTTCTAAAACATCTTGGAATTCGTTCAGCTTTTGATTTGTGATTTACAAGTGAATAATGGAAATTCTTGTTTAATAAAGTATTCAAGAATCACCTGGTTCAATATCTTTTGGATCCTTGGCGACTTCGTCGCCCATTATTGCTGTGTGATACAAGAGGGATACTGCTCAGTCCTGGGCAGTGCAACTATTGACATTACCTTTCAGGAAAGATAGCATACACATCAGTGAAGAAGCTTTGACATCTCAAACAGCTTGCACATTGATAGAGTGTGTTGCAGAAAAGATGTGCTATATGATTAAGAGGCTGAAGTGGATCACGGCGCAGTCAATGGCATGTAGCACACGAAGGAAGTGGCCAAAAGCATGGAATCCCCTTGCCATCTTTTGCTTTTCCATCAGTGACTGTAACATATCAGTAAAGCGGTACACTCTTTTGTTGATGCCTTAGAATACCTGATGCAGGCATTGAACCTTGGAGATGGCAGCATTATTAGAGGTGACCCTCTGGATAGATTAAGTAGCCATGAAATGGAATACAGCCAATATTGTATGTATTAAAGAGGCAGTGATAGCCTGGGAGTGGGCAGTAGATGAATCTAGCTCCTGTTCCCAGCCTGAAACTATGTCCAGGATTGCATAAGGTAAGAAGTGGGGTCTGCAATGTCAGCTTCCTTGAACATCCTAAAGATGTTGATCCTTTACATATTTACTCTCTGTGCTGGGGGGGTGTTCAAGATGGTGACAAAGTGAGAGTTCATTCTCCTCGCTCCACGCTCAGCCCAAATAGGCATCCATCACCCACTGCATCCGACTACTAACTGTGCCCCAAATGTCGACTGAGGCAGTTGGGACTCTCGGAGCTGACGAGGGGGCCATGTGCCATGACCCTGTGACTGGTAGGATACCTGTGATCAAGTGCTGTGGTGGAGAGGGCTGGGGGTTGCTAGCTAAGGAAAGAGGCCATGGGTCTGATGCAGGTACATCGATTTGGTCTGCGGGTGCACCAGGGGCGGGGAGACAGACTTGAAACCTGGATTGAGGATCTGCAGTGGAGAAACCTTACCTTGCCAACAAGAGGGTCGTGGTGGCTTGATATGCGTCAGTGAGCCCAGGGGATCTGCAGCCTGGAGAGCTTACAAGGGCCGACAATGGTGTCAGCAGTGGATGCTGGGGAGCCATAAACCCCCATGCCTTAAATGTGAAGCAGGAATTACCCAGAGGCTGAAATGAGCATCCAGAGATGTAAAGCAAGAACTATTTGCTGGATTTGCAATTAGCAAGCACCCACTTCTAAGTCTGGGTCTCCCTCTAGGAAGATTAGCCAGGTGGGAGCGGAGATGCTCACTTCCTACACAGGGGAGTACAGGTAGTAATTGCCTTGGGTGCTGCCATTCTTTAAGTAACCATTAGCCCCTTGATGCACAAATGTCACAACAAAGGGGGACATTGTGACTGGGCCCTGAGGGAGTATGAGCCGGGACCCCTAGTGGAATATACAACTTAAGGCTCCACTTCAAACCATACGGTGCAGCAGCACAGACAGATTGGCATGCTGTCTGAGCACCTGATAATCACTGGAAGAAATCCTTGGGACTTTTATTAGACTACTGAGGCTCTCACCAGCAAGATGGTAGCACTTGCTCTCACATCAAGTAACAACCAGAAGACCTCTTCCAGCAGTAAGGTTGGTCGGGAGCACAAGAGTTCCGGAGGATCTGGGTGCCCAGCAAAACACCCCCAGACATTAATCCAGTATAAGACATAAATGAATACCCTCACACTGAAGCCTATACAATATATAAATCTAATCTTGTATGGCACAATGTATCGCAGAGCAGTGCTGAGTGGTAGCAGGCAACACTCAGGGGGGGCATTTAAAGTAGGTATGCACTATGTAGCTGAAGAAACTGAATTAGACATATTTGCTACCTGATACACGTAAGAAGTAGACTTCCTATCAGGATGGCCTGCCATAAACGTTCACAAAAGCCCAACTAGAAGCACATTGTCAGAACCCCTTTGAGAGGGCCATGGGGTATGCGGTGGCAACTGGGCCCAACCGTGGAGGTTGAGGCCTTTTACTCCTGATGTCCCGGGGCTTGACTTACTCTGGATCCTGAGCAACTGGGTCAAGTACGCCTCCTGCACTTGACTCTGAGGATAGCGTGGCTTGAGCAGTCCGAAGCTTCCTCGGTGTGGGGGGGAGGTACAGGTTAGTGAACATGGGCTCACAACTCAACATGTAGCAGCGGCCTCAATAAATCATTGTACAACCAAATGCTCACTTTGATTAGAAAAAGTCAAGTATTTATTTTCTACCGCTTGCCGCACAAAGAAAAAATACGACATTCACAAACAATTACACAGTACCCTCTGAGGGCAGTGATCTAGTGTATCTTTGCTGGTTCTCAGACTCAATCGCTCTTCGCTCTAGTGATAGCGGTTAATCGCCATTCATTATTAGTAACTTCCAAGATATGCTCACTAGTAGTTTATGTCTCAAGAGTCCACTTTTGACTCTAACTTAAAGTCAATAGTCTTCCAGCGCTACTGTGCTAACTTAACAACAAGCTTCCTGGTGGCTGCCAGGCCCGAAGTTAGTGTAACCATTCCAGCAGGCTGAATCGTCTGGAGTAACTGAACGCACCCTGTCTGTGGGTGCTCACTGCGGCTGCAGCCTATTGCCGGTAAGTTGGTCACATGCGGCCCAGGTGGCTGCCTTCAGTGAGTGCAGAGTACCGCACTCACGGTCACTCTCCTGATGTGACCGGAGGCTCTCTGTGGTTCTTCTTGTGGGATAAGTGTTCTTCTCCCAGTGGAGGAGTTACAATAATTCTGTCTTAGTTTCCCTGCCTCTGTGATTCTACACAGGTGCACCTATGGCGTCCTCACTTCTCGGGTTTCAGATCTGGTCATAGCTTTTGGTGCCCCCGGTGACCCCCTCTGGGATATGGAATCACCATGTACCAAGATCGGTGTTTTTCAGTGGAAAGATCGGCACAGTGAATTCTTGCACAGCGGCCACTCCTGGCATCTGTGGCATACCAAAACCTTAGGGGGGGCCCTTGTAAGAAACCATTAGAGGGCCCCCTATAGAACCAACACGCCATCCATTAATGATGTACTTCACCTCTATCGTCCATGGACTGCAGCTATAATAAATCTGGAGGAATGTCAGTGACAAGTGTTAACTTTGAACTAGACTTTGTAACTTTTCTGGATTTCCATGCACCGCAGGGCATGTTGAAAACCAAATTCAGTGTTGCTCCTTTTCACAACAAGAAGTGTAAGGGTTGACTTGGTGCATCCCTTGCCTAAGAGTAACTTAAAGACAACCATTAAGTAAAGTGTATCAAAGAGATATATTTTCAAGGTGTGTGAAGATGTAAAATAAAGTTAACTCCAAAGAGATGGATGAAGCCTAAGGCCCTAATTATGAGTGGACCAAGGCATGACAGCTGAAATCACTGAGGTCAAAATAACCAGTTGTGACTGTTAAATCTTTCCCTGCATCATTCAATTCTGAGGTTCTGCCCTGGAACAGGGACTTATATGTGGGGCCTGATATTACCAATCTGTGCACCAGATATTGAGCCCCAAATTCAGGCCTCTGTGCATACTGCTCCAGCCAACCCAAAATTGACACATAGATTCTCCACATCACCCCTGCCACACCAGTGATTAAAAACAGGATTTGTTTTTATTTTACATAGTTTTTGGGACTTTCTTTATTTTTTTCATACAACTGTAGCTCATTTGAAGTAGTACCAAGTTAGTAGTCGGAAATATAAAATACCCCCATTCTCAACATTAACATCAATTTCACAGAAAAGTGAAAAAGTCAGGCCATGCCTAGCGAGAACAGAGAAAGTTCTCCCTCTGAATAAATTTTGAACAAAATGAGAGCAGTAGTGCATTTTGCATCACAATGTTTAAAGGAATTGGCTTAGAAGGTTACGCCTTACAGTTACAAGGACAGCCTACTGTATCTAGTCGTCTAGAGGGGTTTGATGAGGTTATATGTTCTCAAGAAAATGTTGCAAAAAATTGGGCCAAATTTTACATTTCAAAGTGCCAATTTCTAGTTAATATTATAAAAGTCATAGCAGGTCATTTAGTGTTTGGCGGACAAGTACCCTTCCACAAATGTAGTGGAGTACCCTGTCCCCCAAATTGATGGACCCATCTGATGTATTTACAATTGCACAGACTATCATGCTCCTGTCCGCTGTACCATTGCTGATGCTGCTGTCCGACACTGTAAACAAATGGCCTGACAGACATAGGACTATTTGCGCAAGCAGCTTACACTGTCCATCCTTTTTGGGAAGGACTCTCTGGTGTACATTCTTTTCTATTTGTGACCGCCCAGTCTCAAAGTAACGGTGCAAGTCTCTCTCACGGAAAATTGGTACAGCACAAAAAGTATCGGATCCACAGAGGCTCTGTATCCCTAAATATGCAACATTTTTGAGCATAAATTGCTCAAAAAGTACTAAATGGGTTTACACCAAACCACAAAAGGCACCCTTTCTGGACCAAACGCTAGTTTTCTTTGAAATGTAGTGCAAACCTGTTCAGAGGTTTCAGGCTGTAGCTGTGTCTAAAAATCCTTTTGAAAATAGAATAGGAAAAACATGTTTTGGGACCCCCCTTTGTCTCGGCCTCAGCTTGGCAGAGCATCCCGAAAATTCCCATGCACAAACTAGTACAAAAGTAGCACTTTAAAAAAAGTTTCATGGAGATTTGTCAACCAGCGACAAAGTTATTAACAATCCAAAAAATGCATTTCTAAAGGAAATACGATCCTAACTATAACTACACAGTGGCAACATAGATAGATAGATAGATAGATAGATAGATAGATAGATAGATAGATAGATAGATAGATAGATAGATAGATAGATAGATAGATAGATAGATAGATAGATAGATAGATAGATAGATAGATAGATAGATAGATAGATAGATAGATAGATAGATAGATACCCACATCAGAAGGTTTTTGTTTGGGACCTATTGTACACTGGCAGATGGAGGCAAAATAAAAAAATGCAGGAAAACGAATAAATGATAATCTGGCAATGAAAAAATAAACTGAACCTATAATGTGAGTTTCAGTAGATTTATCCCCAACGAACTTAAGATAGTACACTATAATCATTTTCAGGAACTACTAAGGGGCCAGCCACATCACACACAGCTGCACATGTTTCATTAAAAAAGTGAATGACTGTTTTGTGCTGGTCAACATGAATGCTAAATTGGCCAGATATGCATTTTGGTTTCTTCTTTTAACTTAATTTAGCTTCTGTATTTTTTGCACTTCGTGTACAAAAATCTGGCTACATGTGCTTTCTCACTGTATTTGCTACCCACCTGATTTTTGAGTCGGGCCTTCCAGACTGCACATGTTGTCTGGTTGCAAAACAATTATTTTTGGCTTTCTAAGGCCATAGAGGGGCTTGGACCTCCACCCCGCCTCCCATTAGTTTCTTTCCTGTCACTCACATTTGCCTTCTTCTTATTAGATGTTTTCAGTCTTGTGTTTGTCCCTGCCACATTGTCTCTTTAGTGATATCTTTGATTAGATGGCGTCTGTGTGTCCTCTGCTTGCTTTTAGTGAACTACTATTTTCTTTTTATTTAAGCACTCCATGACAGTCCATGTAATTTCCAGCTGTTTCCCTTGTGTGCTTTTATTCCCCCTCGCTCTCTGTTAATGTACTTCACTCTACCACCCACATTTGTATTGCTCTTCACCATTGTGCTTCCTACACTCCACGTTCCTCTCTTTCACTGTGTGCTTCTGCCCGTACAATCCATGTTGCTCTCCTTCACCAGTGTTCTCTCCTGCTTGTTACTTCTCTCCACCCACCATGTTGCTTCATCATCACGCCATTCCTGCAACCAGTTCATCAGTTATTTATTTATTAAAAGAGCTTTAAGTTCCATTTTAAAACAGTGCTTATGCACTAGTTTTCAAAATTCACAGATCTCTTTTGGTTCTGCAAATAATAAGACAAAACAGTGCTCTTTGAATCTATGCGCCTGTATTTTGAACACATGCGCTTGCCCACAAAGTGATGGCACAGGCTCGTCATTCGGTCTTTTTTTTTTTGACCTTGGTGCACAGCAGCTGCGATGCAGTTCTACATGGCTAAAAACACTAACAAAGCCAATATGTTTCATTACCGAGACTTATTGGCTTTTCCAATCCTTGTTAGTGTCTATCCTTTCAACATCTTCTTTTAAACAGACTTAAAGTCCATGTACTTTTAAAATCATTTATGTGACAGCCATTTATTGAGAGCAATATCTGTACCATAACTTCAAATGTGTTGGAGGTTATATTTTCTCCAAATTTAAGCCAATAAGCAACAGGATGTGCGACACTAGTTATTATGTAACTGATTGTGAGAAGCTGGCTTGGTATGTGGTGTACACTTATGTAAGTGGGTATCTTGCACCAATCCAGACTACCCTTATGGTGATTTTAGTTGTCTTAGACAACCTTAGAAAGCTCTCTAAGTGGTAGCTGTGGAGAGCAACCTTCAGGCTTAGTTCAGAAGGAATGTAAAGCATCTTGTTTTACGAGAACGTAATCTTATAGGTATAGATCAAGTGAGAAAGAACCACACAGTGTATTTATAAAAATATGTATTTATGATGAGACACTCACTAACACATACAGATATCTCCTAGCTGGAGATATACACAATGCACACAATACTTTTCAATAGAAACAGGTAGTAGCATGTAATACACAGTGGTCACTAGGGGGAGACCAAAACATATACTAAAATAATGGTATGCGAACCACGACCTGGGTCAAGACTATACCTAGAAGATGTAGAAATGCTGGAGACCCAAGGAACCACCCAAGTTAAGTAACCAGGACCCCCACGGAGGCCGTGTAAAGAGTAGGAACACAAACGCTGGATCAATGCAAGTCAATGGGTAAGCCGCGGTTCCAATTTTAAAGAAGAAGGACCCTTCCCACTGAACCCTGAAAAAATCCAGTGGAAGAGAGAAGGTTGGAGAACCACCCCACCCGTGGATACCCTAGGAACCAGGGTACCTACACCAGGAAAGCTGGGTACATAGGTGTGAAGTGGCGTCAGAAACCGCAGTCGTACCCAATGGAGGACTTCAGAAAGATGCCGCTGCTGGGGAAGGTGACAGTGTCCGGTGGAACCCAGAGGTGGTTTCAAGTTGAGAAGTACCTGCAAGCAGAGGAGGCAGATTCTTTGCCATTCAGGAGTGACCAGGAGGCATGGAAGACGAATGCACACAGATTTCGAGTGCTGCAGGAGAGAGGATGCTGACCTTGGAGCTGCATGTGAGGACCAGGCATTGCTGTGGAAGACCAACAGCCATTCACAAGCTGCTCCATGCCAGATTTCGAGAGTTGAGGGGTCTGTGTCGGTCGGGAGCACCAACAAGCCTTGGCAACTGCAAACAACTTGGAAAGCAAAGAAGGTGCAGTGTGGGGACCAGCAAGGTCCAGGTGACTCACCACAAGCAGGGGAGTCAGTGCAGGCCCCAGGCAATCAGGTGAGCCCAAAAAATTCAAAGGTGACCCTTAAGAGGACCCACAGGCCGGAGGCACCGGCGTTGCAACAGGAACTCGAGCAGCTCACCAAAGATGCAGGTCCACGATGCAAGTGATGATGTGAGGACAGAGATCTTGGTCAGTGGAGATGCTTGAGGCTGGGACTACTTGGAGCACAAAGATCTTGGTGGAAGGAAGCCAACAAGCCTTTGCAACTGCAAGTCAACGCGGTGCACAGGCGTTCGGTTGCTGTGGCTCCGACGAGGGATACTGGCCTCAAACTTGGTGAGAGGACAGGGCAGGCCTCACAAAATGTGAAAAGCCACCACTGGTGTTGCTGAGCTTTTCAGAGTCCATGGCAGCAGAGGATCAGCAGACCGGTCAGCTTAGTTGCGGTGCTTGCAGATGCAGGGAAGTGACTTCTTCACTTCAAAGGTGTCTTGAATGCCCACAGGCCTTGGAAGGTTCCTGTATGGTGCACACGCATGATTATTGCCACAGACGAGCTGGGCAATGAAATCAGGTGCAGCAGAAGTCTTCCCAGGTGCAGACTTGATGTCCAAAGCAAAGTCCAGCGAGGTCCAGATTGCCCAGACGGTTGAAGAAGTGGTGTCTGAAATGAATCTTGTCCCATGACGAATCTAGGGAACCACTCTCAGGTAAGTCGTTAAGCACCCTAAGGAAAGGATTGGGACGATTCAGGGTTCCCTCCCAGGGGAGGGTTCGGACAGTGATGAGTATACTCCCATGTCCTAGGAGAGAAAGCACAGAGACTGGGATCCTGATTAGCAGGATCCCAGTCAGACGACTAGTCAGAAACAGCATCACATCAAGCAAAAAGTGGGGGTAACCATAAAAGCAGATTCTACTTTCTTATGCTGATCAAAGGTGAATGCAGACTTAGGGCCTGATTTAGATCTTGGCGGACCAATTACTCCGTCACAACGGTGACGTACATCCTGTCTGCCGAATTATAATTCTCATTATATCCTATCGGATTTCTATTTTGGAAGACTGGATACCCATCACCGTTGTGACGGAGTAACCTGTCCACCAATATTTAAATGAGGCCCACAGATGGTTGGTTTGTATCATATGCAAAGAACCTTTTGTCATTGTGAAGAATTATTAAAGAGCACAGAAGCAGCGTGTGCAGTGTGAATTCATGTAACCAACTGCCAAAACCCTAGCAGGCAGCATTCACAGCTGTCCTGTAAAATATGTTTCATGCTTGTAGGCACGGCCAGACTGGGAACAGAAACCAGCCCTGGATAGCAGCTCGACTGGCTCTGGGAGCGGGGGCATGCATCACTCCCGGTTTTGTTGCAGGGAGGCGATATTGCAGCACTGCTGCAAAATCGGACCCCAGTAACGAAACTGGCTGCCGCAGGTTCAAAGACCGGCCACCGCCCTTCCGGCCCTCTGGGGAAATGCCTGGTGCCCGCTACGGCCAAACCAGCCCTGTTTGTAGACGTCTCAAGTGGGCAACTCAGACATACATTTGGAATGCAGTCTTTATGTGGAGATTGATAGATCTGTAATACAAACAAGATAGTTTTAGGCATCAGGAAATGAGGCCCTCCGAAGGAAGTGCATTTTGTTAAATCCGGTAAAGTCGCAAAACCTTCATTAAAAAAAAATAATCATTATGAGCCTTATATTTGGACTAATTGAACAAAGCGTGCATAACTACCATTGGGAATGGTTGTTGACATTTCCTGTGCTATGTTCATCGGTTTGAACAGGATGCATGCTTTATTCAACTGTTCATCATAAGGCAAGCCTCTGCTTTCACTTTGCACAACAAGAGAGTACCAAGGCCAGGTGCAAGTGGAACATGTGCAGGGGCAACAGGGGTATCTTCAGTGTAGAGTTCTACTCTACGGCTTGGAGCGACTCAGCAGTACCAAATCTGCATTGAGACTAGGCTACCAAATGGTGTTTCCAGAGTTTGTTTCCTACAATGATGTGCTCAAATGTACAAAGTTTAGCTGGTGAGATTCATGGTGGGGTGGAAAAAGTAATAAAATTGCAGGTAGTCTTGGAAGGAAATGTAGGTTGTCGGTGTCTAAAGCGTTCTTACAACAACTTTTGGGCTAATGAGTATTATTACTCAAATACATTGTAAGCAGCAATGCCTTCAAGAGAGCAGACAGTGTGTGTCTGTGATATATTGTGTACAGAATGTTTCCAGTGAGTTGTAATGAACGTATGTAGACAGACGTTTGTATATGGTGTAGAAAACAAGCAAAGAAAACCTGGCACTCAGGACTGGAAGTCAAGGGATGCTAGTTCAAAACCGTAGGAAACTCCGCATCAAAACTTCACATTCACTTTCTAAGTCAAGAACTATGAACCCTGCTACAAAGGCTTGCCTTGTGATGTAAGTTGATCAATTCAGGGGTACATCAATGCAGCAGTTTACCAAATATGCTACCACAGAAACGGGTTTGTTGCTTGAGTTGTGTCCTGGGTTTTGATATTTGAATTTTATACATAATTGAGTGCCTATTTATCCCCAGGTTTATGGCAAGGTGCACTGCACGGGAGGCAGTAGTGCAAGGAACATGTTAAGTTACAACGCTTCATGAAGCAATGGTTGTTTTCTGCACTTGTCCAGGACATAAAGCAGGCTTTTGCTGCATTGCACTTGTCAGTGCTTAATGCTGGATGTGGATATGAACTATTACTGAGCATCCCTTACGTACTGATTTGTTCCAGGTGGGATGCATTTGATATAGTTGTATATGAGCTAAATTCTAAGCACTTGTGGTAGCTTCCCCAGTGGTAGACATTTATCTAAAATTATTTTAGGGGGCGTGGCCAAGATTGTGGCGTGGGCAGGTGTGCTTCAATTGCACTCCGTCCCCGCCAGGCCTAAAGCATTGCCACAGCACCCTATCCACGGAGATTTCAGCCCCGGGAGCTCCCCTCCCCCAAGGCGGTAATCAAATGCTGGCCCTGGGGACCGTGGAAGCATAGGGCTGCCCCCTGGAGACAAGCGATCGGCGCCCGGGTCTGACGAGAGCGGGAGCTGCAGCTGGCCCACCTAACTTTATTTGAGACGTGAGAGCGGGCGGTCTGGAAATAGTGAGCGGGGGCCCTGCAGCTACATCGGCACCCGCTCGCAGGGAAGACGTGACACTCCCAGAGGCTTTTTGTGCGACTGGATGTGGCGGGGAGCTCTTAGGACGGAGCCTCGCTGGATCCAAGGAGCTCGAGAGGCAGGCCTGAGAGCGGTGCAGTGAGGCTGATGGAGCCCGCATTGATGATCTCTGGGGATTTGAGATTGTTGCTCCCCATAATAAGCTCCCCCACCAAGAAGAGGTCTGCGATACAGCCTACACGGGCCCAGCTCCCAGTGGAAGACTGTCAGTGCCTGCAATGGTGGTGCGCTCCACGGAGCCAGCCCCCTCCTAGCACAGACGTTGGATTGGGGCTGCCTGGGGCCCACTGACTTCTGATGGAGCAAGATCGAGCCGGTGGGGGTGAGGCTCGAGTGCCTTCAACTGTAGCCTGCGACAGCGTGCAACACCGACACAGTAAGACTGGGGGTGAAGCTGACTCCGGCACCGCAAGGGGGTAGAGAGGGCCATCATCCCTGGCCCCCCGCTCTGGGAGACCTACACGTCAAACATACTGGGACATCTCATAGAAGGGGAGCTGAGCTCTGATCAAACTCACCAGGATTGTCATAAGCAGATGCCCCATGGCAATGCAGGACCACTGCTGGCCTACACAAAGCCTAAAGATTACCACTGGGTTCTGGGGATCTCCCACTACATGGGCCCCCAATACATTCAATGGCATTGGCTGCCTAGTATCCTGCTCTCCAGTAGCACAAAGACTCCTCTCCATCCAGAGTAGAGCCAGGACACAGCGGGGCCTGAGTGAAGGTGGACCTCTGGAGCGGTCCAGCATGCACCTGGCTCAGGGGAGCGCTCCTATGCCTGGCTTTGCCGTGGTGTAAGGGAGGCTTGTGGGGAGCCCCACACCTTTATGCCCTTTTACCCCAATCTGACGTCTGGCCTTCCAGAGCACCCAGCACCGCACTGCTGCCCACAGGGTGTTAAGTGAGCAAGAATTGTATCGGCGTAGGCGAAGAAGGAGCGATCGGCCGTGATTTACTCTTGAAGGATGCTGGGCAATCCCTAGATGAAAAAGCACCTGAGGGTGAGCTGGAAATGTCCGGCAGGGGAGAGGGAGCAGAGAGTCCAGTGATGCACGAATTTCTGGAGGCTTTGTTCACCTCCCTGCAAGAAGATCTCCACGCAGTGAAGATGGATTTGCAAATGGAACTCAGAGAGGTTCACCGAGATTTCAACACAGTTGGTGAGCGGGTAGTGGCCCTCGAGGAGGGCTCCGCAGCAAGCGATGGAAAAATAGATGCCCTCCAACAGGAAGTTATCTGACTGCATGACCAACAGATTGATTGACTAGCACATCCAGACGACCTGGAAAACAGGTCCTACGAACACAGAGGGCTCAAACCTTGAGTGCTATGTCCAAGCCTTTCTTTAGCTTTGTTTTGGGCACTACAGCAGACAACAATGTCACAATATACCAGCGTCATTGCGTGTGCCCTCCCCTCTAGCCTTACCGTCCTCCCGCTGATATCTTAGTCTGCGTGCACTATTTTACATTGAAACAGGCTATAATCAAGGTGGCTCAAGATGCTCAGAAGCTGCAATTCAGGGACCATGAACTGCAACTCTTCCAGGACATCGCAGCAAGTACCTTACAAAAACAGACTTTCGGCCTGTGACTAATCATCTGCACACATCGGGCGCTGCCTACTCATGAGGCCACACTTTTTGTCTTATTTTCCTCTTTGAGGGCAAAACCTATCAATTACGTTCCCTGGCTGAAACTTCTAAGGTCCTCAACCTAGATCTTAATAAGCAGGCACCCCAACGATCCCCGGTGGATGACAAAGCATCTGACAGAAACCGCCGAAGTGCTCGGTTCGGAACTCGACTCGGGTGCCACCACCTAAATCCAGACACAAATGTCAAAGAAAGATTGGCTGTGCTGCTCTCTCTGGCGCTGGTGGAGAACAAGCTGACCCTCCTTCCTGAGGTATTGCGCAGAATAAGTGGTGGAGTGGTGGGAGCATTGAGACTAGATGCTATTAGAGTATTCTTGCCACCTTGGTTGACCCCTTTTGTACTGGTCTTTCGACTGTGATGGACTATTCCAATTTCTCATATGGTAAAATTTCCATTTGTTTTCTTACTCTGTTGAGGTTTAAATTATCTAGTTAGGGTGCCCCTTCCGACGAGCCAATTCCGATTGGTCCTTCACACACACACAAGCCATTGTGCAAATCTCCCTCCAGTTATGTGACATGGTCCCCACAAGCACAACCATGGTGACACTTGCTCGATCTATCCCAAGATAATTGGCCTCAATGTACGAGGATATCACCTTCAAAATTAGGTCAGATATTTCTTGCACTACAGAAGATAGATGGTGGGAGCTGAACAAGCGAATGGAGTCTCTCAGGGAAATGGGGCACAAACGCAGTTAATGTTCCCAGCAATCTTAAAAGTTATGTGAGCATAACTTCCTAGCGCCAGAGGAGGTGGATAGCTTTATAGCCCAGAATACAGCAAGAGATAAGTAGGTTAAGCATATTGGTCAAATGAAGAGATATGAGTTAGCAGTCACAGATCAGCAACACTGTACAAAAGGAGTAGCTATAATAGTGTAGGCAAACTCTGGTGTAGGGCTGCGGAGGTCTAAGGTGGATGAAAGAGGGGGCTGGATAGTAGCGGAGATCAAAGCTGGACAGACTTTGTACACCCTACCTAGCTACTATGGCCCAAATCTAGATGATGTCACATCATTGAACAACTTGTTTGCTAGTCTGTTAGATTGTGAAGATTTTCAATGTTTTATTAAATACCAACCCGGACAGGTCTTTAGCCCATACTCAAATCAGTTCATCAAGAATCTTATCTTTTATCAAGAATAGATCATTTGAATCTTTGTGATGTGTGGCGCAGAGTAAAAGGTAAAACCAGAAACTACTCCTTTTGTAGTAAGAAAAATGGTCACTATTCTAGGATAGATTATCTTTTTCTGGAGGCACTCGAAGTAGAAAGAGTTAGGGATATTGAATATCAAGCTATCCATATATCTGATCATTCCGCAGTATGTTTCAAGGTAAATTATTACTGTGTCCTGCACTAAGAATATGGACTTTAAAAAGAAGGCTACTCCTGCAATAAGAAATTATGAAAGGAATAGAAGGGGGAGCAACTGATATTTTGTAGGTGGAATCTAGTTTCTACTCCTACATTTGTGGTATGGGATACATTCAAAGCCTTATCGAGGGGGGTCTTAATGAGCTCGTGTGCGACTTTGATCAGAGAAAACAAGAAGCAGGTTTTGTTACTGGAAGATAAGTTAGCGGCAGCAGAAGCCAATTTAAAATCAAGGCATTTCCAGGGGAATACAAGAGAGAGAGTCTAGTGGAACAAGTTGAGGACTTATAACTCCAGTTCAGATTGAAGATGGAGAAGAGACTGTAACAGCAGTGGGATGTGAATAAGTTGAGGGAGTATGAGCAGGGAGAGAATTGCGGAAAATTGCTGGCTATGAAGATTAGGATGTACAGGCCAGGCAACTATTTAAGAAAAATTAAGGTAGAAGATAATTGAGTGGAGAAGGACTCGGAAGGGATAGAGTAGGCATTTTCTAAATTCTTCCAGGACTTATACCTAAAAGATCTTGAGGTAGATGAGGCTGAGTTAGAACACTGGCTCTCAAAAAAGACAAGTACCAAAATGGAGCACTGAGGATCAGCAATATCTGAATCAGGAAATAACGGGGAATAAAATCCTGATAGCAGTCAAAAAACTTAAAAGGGGGAAATCAGCGGGGCCAGACGCAATCACAAATTAAATCTATATATTGTTCTCCGAGTTAGTTATCCCGATCTGGCTAGATAGATTTAACGAGGTGTTGAGGAGAGATTCTCCACTGCTGGAGTCCTGGAATGAGGCTGTTATCTAGCTTATTTTGAAACCAGGCAAGGATCCCAGGTCCAGGGAAGACATGGCTTGGCAGTTCGGGCTGGACTGTTCCCATGAGGCACAGGGTCAAGACTGATTTGCATATGGCCATGTCTGAACTGGGGTGGTGTAGTGGGCAAAAGAACGATGGATTTAACCCAGATCTCTTGACTGGGGGAGAATGTATGCATTGTCAGCATTCCGTCCATCATTTGTTTGTTGTAACGCTTTTCGCCCTAAGTGGGATGGGTATTCCCAGACGTGGGACCCGTGCTCACTACGCCACTGGAGTCAAGCTATCCTGGCTGATGACGGCTGATAGCCAGAAACCGGTCCTAGGATGCTTGATTCCGGTCCAGGGAAGACATGGCTTGGCAGTTCGGGCTGGACTGTTCCCATGAGGCACAGGGTCAAGACTGATTTGCATATGGCCATGTCTGAACTGGGGTGGTGTAGTGGGCAAAAGAACGATGGATTTAACCCAGATCTCTTGACTGGGGGAGAATGTATGCATTGTCAGCATTCCGTCCATCATTTGTTTGTTGTAACGCTTTTCGCCCTAAGTGGGATGGGTATTCCCAGACGTGGGACCCGTGCTCACTACGCCACTGGAGTCAAGCTATCCTGGCTGATGACGGCTGATAGCCAGAAACCGGTCCTAGGATGCTTGATTCCGGTCCAGGGAAGACATGGCTTGGCAGTTCGGGCTGGACTGTTCCCATGAGGCACAGGGTCAAGACTGATTTGCATATGGCCATGTCTGAACTGGGGTGGTGTAGTGGGCAAAAGAACGATTGATTTAACCCAGGTCTCTTGACTGGGGGAGAATGTATGCATTGTCAGCATTCCGTCCATCATTTGTTTGTTGTAAGGATCCCATGCAGTGTCAGTCGTACCGACCAATATCGTTGCTGAACTGCAACCACAAAATTGTCACTAGCATACTGGCATCTCGTTTATGCAAGATAGCTGGGATGCTAACTAATGAAGATCAGAAGGGCTCCAACCAGAAAGACAAATGACGGATCTCATACACACTTTGATAGGCTCAATAAGTCTTGCCTCAACTCAGGTAGCACCTCAATCAATAGTAACTCTTGATGCAGCTTAAGCCTTTGATCGAGTGAATTGGAAATACCTGAGAAGTACGGCTCCAGTACAGATAGAAAGAGGGACCAGACAGGGCTGCCCCCTATCACTCATCCTCTTTCATCTATACATTGAACCCCTGGCACAAAGCTTAAGGGAAATAAGCCCTTTCACCGTGGGCAGCTTCTCTAGGACGCTACCTCTATATGCTGATGATCTGATCTAGTTCACTGCAGACTTTAACCAGGCTCTTCGGAATTTCATGGCAGATGTGAACTCGTTTGGGAGGTTGTCGAGCTATGGGATTAACAACAGTAAAACAGAGGTGATGGCATGGCATCAATATCTCCAAGACTTCAAGCTATCAAAGGAACTAAGATATCTAGGGGTAACAATATTGCAGGATCTAGAAGAGGTCACCAAGGAGAATTTAGAGAGAATTTTTCAAAAAGTAGATAAGATTATAAAGAAATGGCATAATCTCTCTCTTACCTTGTACGGTTGGGTCAACCTGGTCAAGATGCCCATTTTACCTAACTTTTCTTACCTGTTTGATAACATGTCACTAGTGTTTAATAAAAAAGGCCCTTATGAAAATACAGGGAATACATCTTTCATTTGGGCAGGAAAGGGGATTAGACTTTCCTGGAACAAATTAAGAAGGAAACAAGGTAGTGATGGTCTGGGGCTCCCAGATTTCCAATTATATTGTTGGGCATATCAATCGAAGAATAGCAGGATGCTTCTACTATGGCCTAATAGCACACTTGTGGGTTGTTTGTATCATGCTATGCTGGTTAATACTTCAGAAGTGGGATTCATGTTTAAATTTGAGGCTCCTAATTTTTTTTAAGTCCAGCTGAAGTTCTTGAAGGCTACAGCAAGCATATGACATGAGTGTCGGTCTCTTTTGGGTATCTCATACTATGGTGAATGGGCACCAGTGTGGGATTCTCCTGGAACTCCAGAGTGTTTATTGGACTGTTTGGCCAAACCCTTAAAAAGTTGTAAATTACATGCTGGGGGGAGATGGGGGAAGGGCACAAATTCCGCTTTTAGGATGCATGGAGAAATTTGACGAATGGTACGGTATTTAGGTTTAAGTTCTACCAAATATTCGTGTGTCTAGCTTCACTATGATTAGAGCGAGGTGGGATGAGGACCTGCCAGTCCCGCAGACGGATGGCGAGTGGGGGAGAGCACTGGCACAGGTAGCAGATGCAACAAGCAATACACTGTTCAAACTCATTCAGTTTTATTATTTACACTGCACATATTTGACTCCACAACGCCATGCACGGTTCACCCCAGGGTCATCTTCTTCATGTCCTCGATGTGGCATAGACCCCACCCCGTTACTACATATGACCTGGAGATATTTACGCCCTCAGGAGTAATGGACCCAGTTGGTGTAATCTCTTTGCACAGCAACAACGGTGTGAGTTTAAAGCTCCCAAAAACAATGCATTCAGGGTGTACTCCCAACACCCAAAAAGGGGACCTGAATGAGATACAAATTCGCACTGTTAAGACTGGTCCTAGCAAAAAGACAGATAGTGATCTACTGCATACGTCCTGCCCCTCCCACGTGGGATAGATGGAGAGATGACCTGCGTGAGTGGGGTGTGGCTGAAGAATACTGGCTTAGAGCAGTACGAACAGATGAGAATGCAGAGAGTGATCTTTTAGATTGGAGCCAAATGTCAATTTCAATGTCTACAGCAACTCAAAGTGAGAATGAAAGCACATACAGTTCACCATCCACTCAGCCCACATCACTATTTAATACAACAATGTAAATGCCCCCTCACACCATATTCACGTGAATTACAAACAAGTCTCATGCACATTGCCCGATTGCACTTATCAGGAAATAGCAACAATTGCCAGTCACTGCCAGGGGGGAGAGGGGGGATGGACAGATAAAGGGGAATTTAGTTTCTTTTTTGATTACCGTTAATGTATTATTGGTTTTATGATTGAGAGTCAATTCAAAATGCACTAATGGGTAGTGAGTGTGAAGAAAAAGTGAAGTAATGTATTAACTTATTGCAAGAAAACAACTGTTGAGATGTAAATATATGTGCATGACAAATGTTATAGATATTCTTTGATGCAGTGCTTAGTAAAAAGAAAGTAAAAAACAAAATTCTACCAAATATCTGCGTGGTGCAGAAATCACCGGTGGTCTGCCCCAAGCGAAAATTCGATGGAGAAGGAACGTCAAGATTTAAGACCGAGAAAGAAGAAAGTTGCTTATTGGTATGGATATTTGGTTGCAGCAGCAGAAGAAAGCAAGAGACCCCCTTACCTGGTCTGGGAAGGTTGCTAGCCAAGTGAAGAGCTGGATGAATTAAAGCAAGTATCTTTAAGCATGTTTTATTCTGTAATTAAAGTCAGCTGCATTAAGAAGAAATCACTTATTTACCTTACGCAGAGTTTATTGGTCACTGCTGAAGCTGACTAGAATAAGAGGCGGTGGGGAGGTCAAATGTAAAAGGTGTGGAGCTCAAGAGGCAAATGACATTCACATGTTTGCCAGCTGCCCAGTCCTGGAAAAATTCTTGAAGAAAGTTGTTCAGACAATGTCTGACATTCTGGGTGTGGAAGTAAAGATAAGGCCCACTTTAATCATGTTTGGTATTGTAAAATCATGATCAAGACCATAGGGCTTTTCAAAGCTTCAAATTAAGTTAAGATTCTATTTAGTCCTCCAGGCAAGATAGGAGATATGTAAATGTTGGTGTCAGGCCACACCTCCTATTTCGAGGAAGTGGTGGAACTCTGTGACATACTTTAGGGATCTAGACCAAAAGGTTAATCTGAATAGAAGGAAGGCTGAACATGGGTTAATTTGGAATTTATTAGACCCTAACAGAAGATCATGAAGTCCAATGATTTAACCTCTCGGTCAACTCATGATGTACGGCGCTGGTTGGTAACTTGCCGTAAACACTGGTTGAGAATAGAGCCCTATATAAGCACCTAGGTTAGTGGTGCTCAGTAGGGTGCTTGCTTATTTGAGGTAATATGAGGACAAAAAAAGAGAGATCTAGTGCTTTGCAGTCAAAGTGCCTGCTGATAAAATGGGTCTCACACAGGTGGGCAGTCCATGATTATGTGCAAAAGTGCCCCAAAGCAAAACATTCTTAATGAGTACATCGGTTATGTTCCCTGGATATCTTAGTAATTAAACAAAAACCTTACTTGAATCGTTATAAGAGAAGGGCCCCTTGGGAAAACATGGATGCACAGACCTTAATATCACTTACCTGTAAAAAGATCAGAATCCAAGTAATGAGGTAAAAAACTCAAAAGAGTACAGGTTTTATGCTGTGACCACAGCAGCATAAGAAACACTTACCTGTAGTGTATAGGTTTTTAGCATGCTAGCCTACCCTTGTCCCATTGTTCCAGACACAAATGGGATCGCTGGAACATGTTGTGACCTGTCTCACTTAAGATGTCCATATTCAACCTCTATGCTATAATAAAAGAAGATCATCATTTAAAACTCTCTAACTTACTTTTTTGAAGCAATGGCTGACCAATTGTTATTTCTTGGGATACCAATCTTGAGGCCTTATTTAGATCTCAGTGTACCGGTTACTCCAACACAACGGTGACAGATATCCCAGCCACCGAATAATAAATTACATTATATCCTGTAGGATTTATATATTGTTGGACAGGATATCCGTCACTGTTGTGATGGAGTAACTAAATCAGGCAAGATCTAAATCAGTTATCAAAAAAGGAGCATAAGAAGGAACTAAAAACCAGGTCACCCTCCACTCACAAACTTCACACAAAAAAACCTGGGTATAAAAAACACATATCTCCTATACATAATTTCCATCAAATGTGTATCATATCTCACTCATTGGTGAGGCTATGCTCATTTATCTAGTCTTGCACACCCATATGTGTTAGTCATTGTCAAAAGATCATCAATCACTCAGTTCAGGTCACAGGCCCATCGGCCAACGGTGTCAAAATGGGCTCATCAATTATAATAAAGAAAAAATGTGAGGTGTGTCAGAAAGTGCCTCACGTATGCACTATCCATGGAGCTACTGGTTGGTACTCACCAGTTTGCTCACTCTGTCATCCTCAGCACTTTCTTGACAGAAAAATAATATACCCAAACTCAACAGCTAATGTGACGAAAAGGTGTGTAAATGCAGGTGACATCTATCCACCATCTAAGCCACGTAATGTAACAAAAGGTGAACTAAACACCCCAAACATTAATTAGAGAGGTGAACATCTATTCCACATATTTTTCATCTAAATCAGGCCTGTAGTCACAGTGGTAAAGATCTGCCCAGATAGGGCCAAGCAAGTGATAATGATTCTAGACAAAATAAACTTAGTTAATATCAATGGCTGATTTTATTCTGGTAGCCCTGCCAGTGTCACATTCAGAATTGGCAAGCAAAATGCACCATTTGAGTATTCCTTTGTTTTATGTCAACATTTTAAGCTTGTTAAAACTTTTTTTTTTTAATTAGTTTTTCAGTAATACAGTTAACAACATAACTGAGTCATGCAACAGTACAGAGTCTATCACATTTTATTTTTTTTACATATAGCTTACTAAACCTTGTCTCATATATCCTCGTGAGCTCTGTTTCCGGATTGTCTCTTTGCGTTGTGGATTTTGCGTTCAGAATATCTTGGTGTTCCAATAAGTACATTGTTAGGGGTTCCCAGAAGTCTTTTGGTTGAGATCTGGCAGGTAGTTCTTCTTCATATGTCTTTAGGGTATCTCTACAATACACCATGTCTTTTACCCATTTCTGGATTGTGGGGCTGATGTTACTGTCCCAGTGCATTGCGACCCTTCGCTTCGTCATTAACACTGCTATCGCCAACAGTTTCCTCTTGGCCGGTGGTGCCTTGTTTAAGAGTCCTAGTAGACAAGTCTGTACAGAACATTCTATTACACATTGTTTGACCCCTCTTTGAAGTTACACCACTTGATCCAAGTATTCCCTAACTTTTGTGCAGTTCCATGCTAAGTGTACAAAGTCTGCATCCTGCGCCCCACATCTTCGACAAGCTGAGTCTACCCATAGACCATACCGACATAGTTTCATAGGTGTGTGGTAGATTTGGTGCAGGTACTTGTAGTGGATAATTCGCAAATTACCATTTGGGGTCAACATTTCCATAAGTTTACCACAGAATTTCCATTAATCATTGTTCAGTGGTGTGTCGAGTAGTTGATTCCACCGCTCTAATGCTCTTGTGCTGCTTTGCACTAGTTCTATTTGAATTGCCCTATATAATTTGGCCACTGGACTTTTTTTGGTAGCATCAGTAATCGCCATTTGTAGTGGGGCCAGTGTGGACGGTTCTACAGGGAAATTTGGGTATAGGGCTTTGATGGCTGCTTAGTCTGTGATATGTGAATTGGAATAATAATGTTTGGTTACTAATATAGCGCAGGTCTGTTGCCTCAATAAACTTACCTACTGTATATAGATCTCCTATGGTACTTATACCCATCTGTCGTAGCATAGTAATGCTTCCTGTGTCTTGTGCCTCTGACATTGCCGGGTGGTTGGCTGGCACGTACAGTGGCATCTTACTTGCCGTGTTGCCTAATTTGCACCCTGCCTCTGTAGTGGCTTGTACTGTGTTTATTTCTTTACGGGTTACTTCCCTTCTCTTGTGGGGCAGAATATTATTTAGTGGTATGGGGTGGGAATCTCCTTCTTCTGCAGCCAGATGTGGCAGGTGTTTCACCGGGTGGTACCAATATTTCTCATATTGCACTTGGGCGTGTAAATAGTAAAGTGTAAAGTTTGGAGCTGCAAAGCCTCCCTGCTCGTAGGGTAGTGTCAGCGTTTCCCATCCTATTCGTGCATGCTTCCCAGCCCAAACCGGTTTGACTACGTGCATTTGTATTGTTTTAAAAATGTGATTAGAAATAGTTATTGGTATGTTGTTAAATAAGTATAAAAATGTAGGCAGTATAACCATCTTTACTTTGGCTATCCTGTTCGCTAGCATTAAGGGGAGCTTGATCCATTTGTCTACTTGGGTTTCCAGCTTAGCTATTGCATTCCCATAGTTTGTTCTTATTACTTCTGCAGGGTCTCTATGTATCCATATTCCCAGATATTTAACTAGGTCAGTTCGCCAGACATGGTATCCACCGAATCTAATATATTCCCTCAGGAGTCGCGAGAGATTTTTTGAGGATCTCTTACATATAGCACCATATCATCTGCATATATTGATATGCCGATAGGGTGCTGGTGAAATTTGAGTGCAGTGTCCACATGTTTCTGCCGTACCTTGCAGGCTAAGGGTTCCAGCACTATAGTAAATAGTAGCGGGGACAGAGGACATCCTTGCCTCGTTCCCAGCCTTATTCGCACCTGCTCCGAAACTTTCCCATTTAATTTGATCCTGACAACTGGGTCTGTATAGAGGAGTTTTATCCAATTTATTAGCACCCTGGGCATTCCCATTCTCTGCATTATTGCAAAGAGTGAGCCCCATTCCTCTAAATCAAAAGCTTTGGCTCCATTAGTAGTACAGCTGCTGCCTCTAGCTCCGGGTTCAGTAAGTGTTGGATTGCAAATATGGTACGTATATTGTGGGAGATCGATCTTTCCGGTATGAAGCCCGATTGATCTGGAAGGATAATGTTTTGCATTAAAGGCATTAGCCTGGTGGCTATCAATTTAGCCAGTATTTTGGCATCTGTATTTATTAAGGATAGCGGGTGATAGAAGTCGCATCTATCCTGTTCTTTGTCTGGCTTGAGTAGCGTTATTATTAGAGCTTCTCTAAGTGTGGGGGGTAGGATTTGCTTCTCATATGCATCCTCGTACATAGCTACTAAATGTGGGCTTATCAGATCGTTATATTCTTTGTAAAACTCATTAGTGAGTCCATTTGTACCTGGCGCTTTTCCATTAGGTAGCGATTTAATGGCCTCCTGGACCTCTGGTATCGTTATCGGCTGCGCTAGATACTCACGCTGTCCATCTGATAACTAAGCTAGAGCGATATCCTCCAGATACTTCATAAGTTCTTCCCTCTAGGTTGCCCCTGCTGAGGAGTACATTTTACTATATGCCACTGTAAATGTTTTGGATATCCCGACATTGTCACAGTGTGTTACCCCATTGTCATCTATAATTTGCGTAACTATTTGTTGCTTGCATCTGGTTTGTATTTTTTTAGCTAATATGTGGCCTGACCTTCCTCCCTCTCCATATGCTCTCTCATTTTGCCGCTTCGTTATATACTTAATTTCGTGTTATGCAAACTCATTATACAACATGATTTGCTCTCTTATTCGCCCTAGTGCTGCTGCACTGCCTGTTCGATCATATTCTGCCTCTAACTTTTTAGGTCTCGCCTATGCAGTGCACAAACGCTGCTTTGAAGTGACCTCTTGGAATCACTCCAGACTTTTTGAGAAACTCGTGCATGTTCTGCACTGTTTCCAATGAGCACTCATGCATGTATGGCGTTTACCTTGAGCAGCGGCGCCATCTGTTTGCAATTATCGCGCTCGCTCCTGCAAGGTAAACGCTGTACATGGACTGAGCCTCGAAGCTGCGCCCCCACCCAAAGCGTGGTGTTGCCGGCCCCTTCCTAACTTCCTAAAGTTTGTTTTTGTTACTGCAATGAATGTCTTTATTAAATAAACGGTTCCCCTCGCATCATTAAAAAAAACATTCCAGACTGTGCCAGACATAGCGATCGTACATGCTTTTCGCATTTGTTACTGATCACCAACTACAATGAAAGGGAGAAAAAGGTGTATTGTACAAATACATTTTAATTCGAGCTCCTTGAAGCTGCAACGCTTCTGCACCCGCCAGTCCCTTAGTCCCTAATCCATCCATCCACCTGCCCAATCATTAATCTACCCACCCACCCAACCAACCAACAATCCGTCCGTCCATCCTCTTGTCTTTTCTTCCCCTACCTACCTGTCCACCGCCTAGTTCTTTCTCTTGTTTTTCTCTTGCCTCCTTTCTCTTTCCATTTTTTGTCTTTTCTCCCCATCTCCTCCACGCTTCTTCTATATATTACCCATTTCTTCCTCTTTTACTCTGCAACGTTTTATCACCCCCTCACTTCATTCTCTCGCTGTCTTACTCTCCATCCTGTACTTTCGCCCACTTCATCTCATTGTTTCTCACAGTTTCTTCCTCCACCGTTCACTCCTCTCCCACTGCTTTTCGTCCTTTCTCCCGGCCTCTGCCCCGCCCGTGTAAGTCACCTCACATGCCCTCCTCGCTCCATAGTGCAGGTGTGGCGAGACACACTGAGGGGAGGCTGTGACAGGCCTCTCCGGGTCAGCGCACACGGCTGAAGATATATCACGAAGTGTCACAAGAAGTGTAACGCCCCGGCCCATCCGCCGCTTGGCTGCGCCCTGGACTCTGCTCTCAGCAGCTCTTATCTTATCTTATACGGAATTTGTTAAGCGCACGGTCACCCAGAGGTTTCATGGCGCTGAGGAAACAGATAGTAGATGGTGAGTAAAAAGGCAGATGGAATAATGCTCTAACCATGCGCTTGTTTGAATAACCAGGTCTTCAACGCTCTCCTGAACTCTGTCAGCTTGGTACAATTCCGGAGGTATTAAGGGTTACAGCTCGTGCTAATGGTCTTAAACCCGGTGCCTGCCGTTAAAGAGCCCAAGGCAAGGCCACACTGACAGCTCGGGCCACCCCGGCTCTGCCCGGAAAGTTACCTCCACGGCCTGACAGGTTACAGATGTCTGAGGTGGGTTGTCTGTCTGTGGAGAGCACAGCTTGGCTACTTTATGAGCTTAGTGGCCAGACCTAAACAGTAAAGCAAGGCATGAAATAAAACACTTCTGCCAACAGAGACCAGAGAAGAGGCACGAGGTGTTAACACACTCTGCTATTCTCTCGCGATAACACCTGGTGCTGAGCAGCTGCCTCCCAGGATGCTACCCTGTGCTCCTCTCTCTCCCACAACCCCTACGCTCTAGCTTTCTGTCTGTCCTTCTTTTTTTCTCTATTAACCCCCATTCCCTCTCTCTCCCCTATCCATGTCTTTTCACTTTCATCAACAACCTCCTCATCTCTTTGCACTCCATTATTTCTTGTCTAGCTTTTCTGTTCTCTCACTCCCCTTTCCCCCACCTCTTCTAAGTAGTCTGTTCTCTTGTCTCCCCTTCTCACTCTTGTACTTCTCTTGTACTTCTCACGTTTCACTTGTTAGCACATCCATCCATCCATACACCCACACAGCCAGCCAGCCATCCATCCATCCATCCATCCACCCACCCACCCATCCATCTATCCATCTGTTTTTTATTGTAGTCCCTATATCTGGTCTCGCTTTCTGTTTCTCTTTATATCTATAACCTTCTTCTCTCACACTTCCCCTTTTATCACCCTGTTTTCGCTCCTCTCTGCAATGTTCTCTCCTCTTTCACCCACCCTCTGTTCTGTCTCTTCCCTTCTCTCTGTTTTTATTCCATCTAAAACACCCCTCTCTTCTCTCGCTTCCTTCTATTTGGCCTATATGCTTTGCATTCATAGCTGTAAATGCACTATACACATGGCCACTGGAATATGCATCAGGGGCGGGCCAAATTATGCAACAGCCTTCACTAAACTATGCAGGAAGAAAAGGGAAGTGCTTGCCACTGCGCAGCAACATGCGTGATAGCTTTTTGCTTTAGTAACTTTTGATCCGTTTGAGTTAGAAACTAATAGTGTATTGTTAGCATCTGCAAATTAGGAAGAAAATGATGGATTGTGTGGCAAATATATAATTATTTGGAAATCGTCAAATTTCTAGTTGCCCACGCTTACCCCCTGATGAACATGAAAATAAAATGTGCATAGATATAACATAGCCCACACTGTGTGCTATATTAAAACCATCACCCCATGTAAAATAAGCGCTGCTTGATAATGCACTATCAGTCTCGGAGATAACCAAGTGCAGTAACGAGTAACGTTTTTTAGGTCTCGCCTACGCAGCACGCAAGAGTTGATTTGGAGTGACCTCTTGGAATCCCTCTGGACTTTTTGGGAAACTCGTGCATGTTCTGCACTGTTTCCAATGAGCACTTGTTTACTACATGCCCTTTAAATAACAAGCATTGGCATAGCCAATAGGTCTCACTTTTGGGACCTTATAAGTATTTAGTTATGCAGCACAATATCCTTGGTGCAACAATATCAACTGTTGCACGGCGAAAAACACTTATAAGGGCCCAAAGGCGAGACCTATTGGCTATGCCAATGCTTGTTGTAGTTATCCAGTATACAAAACAAGTAAGAGAGGGAAGGGACAAAAATGGAGGGAATACTCCTAATCCCCTTAAGATACTTTAAACAAACAAATGAAGGAGTATAACCGGGAGACCAATGAGAGTCTCTAGAATGCTGGGAAAATTCTGTAGAAGACCCCTCACTCACCAACCTAGTTGGTGACATGCTTCATCATCGGGGTCCCACCCGGATAGCCGAGTGCCATCCGGGTGTGCTTCGACACCTGAATTACAGTGGAGGGGTGGTTATTTGTGTGCAAGTGAGTGAACAGTGAGTTAAAAATGGGCAAGATAAACTCACTAGGAAGTTTTATTCTGGAGCAACTGGCCGATCTTAAAAACGTTGGTAGGATACTTTACTTGGTTAAATTGACTAATGGTATCTGAGAGTGAGGTATAGTGCTAATAAGTGCAGTAAAAAGGTCTACATGTTTCAACCTATGTGATAGTATGATTAGGTTTTCGTCAGGACCAAATGACGTGACCCAGGCGGTGTACACATGCTGAGGTGTACCCTACCCTTGATCACTAAGACCTAACCGTCTACTCACAGTCAGGTGTCCTGTCATCCCAATTGAAGACAGGTGAAATCTGTAAAAAACAAACACAACATTACAAGCAGACGCAATGGTACGTATGTAATACAGTCTATTGGTGTTGAAAATGCTCTTTGTGCTCCCAGCAGAGTGCATAAAGGACACACACAACCAGAGGATTACCCCTAAAATTGCAGCGATCAAGGTGCATGGGTAATCCAGTAGCCATCTCAGTTACTGATAACTCGGTTATGACCCATTCATAACCATTAGTTACAATGGGTGTAAAATACCCCATTGAATGTCAATGCATTAAGTTTTATCCGCAGGATGTAGATTGTGCCTGTGGAAAACTCATACAGACCCACTCTCATCAATCATTCACAGTGGGTGTTATCGCTCTCAAACATAGTCGTGAGGGCGTGTGTTACTTAGCATGCATGCTAAATTATCTCAGCGTAAGGATGTGGTACGAAAGAACAAGGAAGGAGAAAAAGGTGCTTACTGAACGGCGCGTAATCGCATGCCCCATGGGAGTCAAGGTCGTGGTGCTGGCTCAGAAACACGAACTGGGAAAAAGGTAACACAGTGATACGAGCGGTAAAATGGCTAAAAGAGGGGGCGCATTTGTTTAAAGAAAGATCGAAACCGAAATACGATGGGGCGCTGTACTTACATAGTGGAGCCAGTCACCAGCTAGTACGCCTACCCTAAGCGACCCGTGTCTACTCCCCGAGGGCTGCTGCAACCGAGCGTTTCAGCGGGATTAATAGCGAAGCATTTCCTGGAAACGGGGCAGTGGGGGCATGGTCACGAGTGTCATGTGACGAGCGTGCGTGTGTAGGACTACGCGGTAGGCATGGTGATATGTAAACGCGATACAATCGTGCTTTATTAAACAAACAGGTTGCTAAATCACAAATAAGAAAACAAACCTAGCGGGAAAAAAAGTTAGTAACGCTCGTGAATAGTCGAACATGCAATTGCAGTCCAATGAAAACGAACGGTATTTTAAATTCACGGAATGGACAAGGTAACATTACAGAGAGGAAAGAGGAGGGCACGATCTAATAAAAGCCTAATAAATACCAAGCATTGCTGTAATGTACATTCACGTGACTTAACAATATTTTAATATCAAATGCACCGACAATATGGAGTGAGCCCGGCAATAGCTGCGCTAAAAGAATAAGAACTTTCAAAATAGAATCAACATTGAGATAATGTTCGGAGTGCATTATGGAACCTGTATGCTCACAGTTGGTCACGTGTTCAAAACATTTAAAAAGCGTGCATTGACGCACTTAGTGGTTGACTTCCTTCCGTGATCAATATATACATATATATATATATATATTCCTCAACTCGCTCGCAGCATCCGCCTTTTCCAGGAAAAACGAGCGTGGACCCAGGAATCTATGCAATGATATTTTATTTAATTGCCAGCTCTGCCATTATGCTTTTCGGGTGACCCCGCCCTTGATCACATGACAACTCCTTGTCATTTGACATCGCCTTATAAAGTGCAAGTGCAATTGACAATTCCATGGACATGGAAAAAATACTCTTTTACAAATCAGTCACATAGTGAAAACATAAATGTTGTAAAGTGGCTGATAAATATCCTATCAAGACGGATTCACAGATATAAAAATATATGTTTAAAATACATATTAATATCAGCTTAAAATGCCTGAACCACGTCCACAAATAAAGCCATGTCCAACTAATGAAACCCTGTAAAGTGCATATTTCCTTTGTGCAAAAAACTATAAATATATATATATATATATTTATATATATATATATATATATATATATATATACATATATATATATATATATATATATATATATATATATATATATATATATATATATATATATATACCTACTGACGATCGCCAGTATGTAGTTATAGTTAGGATCTATTTTCCATAGGAAATTCGCAACATTCTATTCGCAATAACTTTGGCGCCTATTGACGAATGTTCGCAAAATTTTCAAAACTTATGGCACACTCCAGTCCGCTCCTATCTTGAAAGTTTCGGGGTGATTCGTCAAGCTGGGACCGAGAAAAAAGGGGGGTCCCAAAACGTGTTTTCCCCATGCAATTTCCCATAGGAAACCTTAGACACGGCTACAGCCCGAACTGCTGAACGGAATTGCACCAGTTTTTTGTTAAATGGTGTAATTCCGTTCAGTAGTTCCTGAGAAATTCAAAATGAAAAAAGTTTCGATATCTATGGCCGCGCAGAATCCGCTCACCCTCCCGATCACGAGCTTAATGCTAATTGGCTGTCAACACTCCATACCAGGAAGTGTTGGCAGCCATCTTGTGCCTCGGTAGAACCGAGGCACAAGAAATCAGTGAAACAAGTGCGCAAAACGCAAAAAGGGGGCAGGGTAGAAACACCCAGACCCCTTAGGCCTGCTTAGGGGGTCCCACAAGGACCCCCAGGGCCCAAAACATTTTATTATTTTTTTTAAATCGGCAAAATGCGTGCCGCGAAAAAGAAAAAAAATGAAGCGCGGGCTCCCGCGCTTCATTGCTATTTAGCCCCCGAGTGGGCCAAGTTATGTTATTGGTAATATGTTAATGGTAATGGGGGGCCCAGAGGGGCCCCCCAGCCCCAGGGACCGCCAACCCCGGGGCTTTTCTAATATATGTGCGGGGGGTTCACAGCCCACCCAGCCCCGGGGACTGCCACCCCCCGGGGCTTCAAAAATAAATGGGTGGGGGGCTCAAAGGGCCCCCCAAGCCCTGGGGACTGTCATCCCCTGAGGCTTTATGAAATTAATTGAGGGGGGGCTGTAGCTCAGGGGACCGCCACCCCCGGGACTTCAAAAATACATGTGTGGGGAGGCTCAAAGGCCTTGCGGCTCCCACCCTGCCATAGCAAACTGCTTTGGTTTTTAGAAGCGAGAGCAGGAAATCTGCTCTCTCTTCCAAAAATCACAGCTGATTGCTTTTCCACACGGGGAGCTGCATCTTAGCAGCTCCCCATGTGGAAAAGCAATGCCGGCTCCCGCAGGAAGCAGGGAGCCGGCGGGACCATGGGGGGATTGGGGACCCCCCACGGTCCCCAATGGAGAGGGCCAGCCCCGGGGGATGGGGTCCCCAGAGCTATTAGTGGCCCGGCGAGGGGGGCCACGCGGCCCCCCTCCCCAATTATAAAAAAATAAAAAATAAATAAAGGAAAGGCCGGCCCCGGGCGATGGGGTCCCCAGGGCAATAAATGGCCTGAGGAGGGGGGCCACGCAGCCCCCCTCCATTTAATAATATCTATTTTTTTAAATAGCCATGCCCCGGAGGATGGGGTCCCCGGGGCCAATTATGGCCTTGGGAGGGGGGTCATGCGGCCCCCTTCCAAATTTTTTTACAAGAAAAAATAAAAAAGGGGTCGGGCCCTGGGGGATAGGGTCCCCTGGGCCAAAATATTAGGAAAAGAAGGGGGGTCACACAGCCCCCCTTCTTAAAAAGAAAAAGTTTAAAAAAGACCGGCATCGCGACAAGGCCCTGCTCCCTCCCTGCAGCACTCTGCAAATGGACCCCCGGCGCGTTTGCAGATGGTTAACTAATTCCCCATGAATACTGGCCAACCATGAACCTTCAGTATGCGCCAGGGGGCTGCGTTGCAGAGAGGTGTTCTGAGACCACGCCCCTTTCACACCTCTCTGCAACGCAGCTCTCTGGCACTTAATGGAGGTACCTGGTGGGCTAGTTGCACCCCAGGGACCCTCAGGATTCAAGGGGAGTTAATCCCCCAACTTAAAACGTGCCACGGGGTAATGGGCGGGCGGGGCTTGATGTGACACGTGTGCAAACACGCTCTGTGGCATGTTTTATGTTGGGGAAATAATTCCTCTTCAATCCTGAGGGTCCCTGGGGGCCAACTAGTTCACCATGTACCTCCAGTAAGCGCCACGGAGCTGCGTTGCAGAGTCTTGTAAAAAGGGGCGTGGCCTCTGAACACCTCTCTGCAACGCAGCTCTCTGGCGCATACTGGAGGTACCTGGTGGGCTAGTTAGCCCCCAGGGACCCTCAGGATTGAAGATAAATTAATTCCCCAACTTAAAATGTGCCACAGGGCGTGTTTGCAGACATGTGACCTCAAGCCCCGCCATCTTCCTTCACCATCGAGCTAACGCACCTCGTGGCGAGTTGTAAGTTGGGGAATTAATTCCCCTTCAATACTGAGGGTCCCTGAGGGCCATCTAGCCCATCAGGTACCTACAGTATGCGCCACGGAGCTGCGCTGCACACAGGTGTTCAGAGGCCACGCCCCTTTTTACACCTCTCTGCAATGCAGCTCTGTGGCGCTTACTTGAGGTACCTGGTGGGCTACTTTGACTCTAGGGACCCTCGGTATTCAAGGGAACTTAATCTCCCAACTTAAAACGGCCACAGGGCGTGTTTACACAGTGGTGAAGGGAGGGGACGGGGCCTGAGGTGACGTGTGCAAAGACGCCCTGTGGTGCATTTTAAGTTGGGGAAATAATTCCCCTTCAATCCTGAGGGCCCCTGGGGGCTAACTAGCCCACCAGGTGCTTCCAGTAAGCGCCACTGCGCTACGTTGCAGAGAGGTGGTCCAGGCCGTGCCCCTTTTTACACCTCTCTGCAATGCAGCTCTGTGGTGCTACCTGGAGATACCTGGTGGGCTAGTTGGACCCAAGGGACACTAAGGATTCAAGGGGACTTTATCACCCAAATTAACATGGCCACAGGGTGTGTTTGCACACATGTCACCTCAGGCCCCCCATCCCTTCACCGGTGTGCAAACGCGCCCTGTGGCACATTTTAAGAGGTAGTTTTAATCCCCCTGCCCTATTATGTACTGGGGGCTTACAGAGTAGGCCATGGTAATCACAGGGGAACCCCAACGCATAGTGTTCCCTAGTGTATGTAGGTGTTTTAACTGTATTCTGTCTTTTAGCATAGCACTGGCTCTAGGACTGGTTAGTCAGAGTCAGTTACCACCATCAGTACCCATCTGAAAAAGTTGAGGGTACAGGATGATCTTGCAACAAGGCGTCTTTCTGCTACTCTGTTTGTTCTTTCAGCACGTCTTCCTTCTTCCTGTACTTTTCTTAGTCTTTGAGGACTTCTGTTGCTTCTTTCTGCATTTCTTTTGCTTCGTTCTGTGTGTTTTTTCTTCTTTCTTCACATGGCGTACCTCTGTAGGCATTGGTAGAAACTAGCATTTAAAAAACCTTAGAAATTCACTGAAAAAACCGTAGGTTTCAGGCACGTTATAGTTACAAATTAGCATTTAAAAAACCTTTGAAATTCACTGAAAAAACCATAGGTTTCAGGCATGTTATAGTTAGGAATTAGCATTTAATAAACCTTAGAAATTCACTGAAGAAAACATAGGTTTCAGGGGCGTTATAGTTAGTTGGACATTTCACTCGTTCAAAACCATAGAAATTCCCCCGTTATAGTTAGTTCAGCTAACTATAACTCGCGCGCCCGCAATGCACTGCTGATGACATCACATATTACATCCCTCATGACATGGTCAATGACACCACTCATGACATCACTGATGACATCTCAAATGACATCACTGATGACATCATCCTTGTGATAGAGTGACAGACCTCCTCTTACCCTAATATAACATTTGATACACACTCTCAAAAATAGAAACTAACATTTTCAAAACAATGGACATACCAATACCACTTATTGAGTAATTCCAAGATCTACACACACATCCACTCATTCACCAACAGTCCTATACAGTCACTCATACATGTACTCACTCATCATATGTACTCATACACCTATACATCCTGTTACACACCGCCACTCATCCATAGAGTTACTCACACACATAGTCACACATGCAAACAAAGTATTAAACATCAATTTACCTGCATATACAGTTATACACACACTACCACACTTACTTCTACAGAAACTTACACATACTTACTCTCTTAAACAATCACTTATAGAAACACCTACTTATTTGTACAGGAATTCTTCCAATCTCTCACTCTCACATATACTCACTTATATACACCAATACTCACATATACTAGTTTAAAACATATGTAGTTACTCATAAAGACACTATTGAGACAGTCATTCACTCACTAACACACCCATACACACACTCATCCACCCATGCAGTCCTGCACACATGCTGTCTTCAACACATACAAACAGTGAGTCACTCATTCATGCATCTATGCACTAAGTAATACCCCCCACCGAACCATACAGACACTCAGACACTCATACTGATACACAAAAAAACAACTAATAACCTATATAGACACTCAGGTAACTACTCACCAACCCATGCAGCCACTTATACACACAGTGAGAGACTGATACAGATATTTATATATTTAAACATTACTCACTTACCCATGTATTCACTAAGATACACGTAATCAGTCAGTTATACAATCAATTTTTCAACAAAAAAAATCATCCATTTACATTTACACACTTATATACCCATTTATTCTTCCATCGACAATGAGAAATACATATATAAAACATTTTTAATTTTTAGAAAAACACACATTCACTGGATGATGTTATCAGTGATGTAATTTGAGATGTCATCAGTGATGTCATGAGTGATGTCACTGACAATGTCATGAGTGATGTAATATGTGACGTCATCAGCAGTGCATTGCAGGTGCCCAAGTTATAGGTAGCTGAACTAACTATAACAGGGGAATTTCTGTGGTTTTGTATGAGTGAAATGTCCAACTAACTATAACGCCCCTGAAACCTTTGTTTTTTTCAGTGAATTTCTAAGGTTTTATAAATGCTAATTCCTATTTATAACGTGCCTGAAACCTATGTTTTTTTCAGTGAATATACATATATATATAAATATAACCATGTAATCAAATGGCTTCGTTATATTGATGACCTCCTGATAGTATTGCAAGGTACAAAGGAGCAAGCAGAGAATTTTGTAACATCAATTAATTGTAACACCTTGAACCTAGAATTCACAGCTACCATCAGTGAGTTATCTGTCAATTTCTTAGACACCCAGATTTACATTCACAATAATCACATAGAGACACGACTCTACACAAAAAAGACGACAGGTAATTCAACCCTACATGCCCAGAGTTCTCATCCCAAACATTTGATCAATAGTATACCTTACGGCGAGATGCTTCGCCTAAGAAGGATATGCAGCAACAAAATAGATTTAAAAGAAGCCCAAAATGAGAGCAAATCTAGATTCCTTGAGAGAGGTTATGCTCTCAATATCATTTTACAGGCTATCTCAAAATCAATGAGCATGTTCAGGGATGCACGCCTTTCAGACAAACAAATACAGACAGTGTCCTTACCATATACAACTAGCCCCACTGTCAATCAATTTCACATAATCTTGGGGTATAGTCGCCAACATAAAGCGATTAAAAAAATCTTGCAAACCAGTTGGCCCCTTGTATTGAATGATCCGGTGATTGGACCCCTGCTTCCGCAGAGGGTGTCCATCAACCACAGTAAAGCACCTTCGATGAGGGACAGTCTAGTCACTACTAACCCTGAAATTATCGAGAATACAACCTGGTTACAGACACACAGGGGTTTTTACAAATGTAAGACATGTAAAGCATGTATTCAAGGAAAGAACACTAGCACATACTCCACGCCGTTTTGTGATAGAGAATACAAAATTCAAAAACTGCTCACCTGTAAAACAGAATATGCTGTCTATGTACTTATGTGCCCATGTGGCCTTAAGTACATAGGCAGCACTAAACTTCAGGTTCACAAATGGGTGCCCCAACATCTACGGGCAATCACTAACCAAGACAACACATATCCGCTAGCTCACCATTTCAAAGAATTCCATCATTCTGATAATAAGCATTTGAGCTACTTTGTGATTGATACCATACCACCCAGTAGGCGTGGACGTGATAGAGACCACAAATTGAGAAAATTAGAGACCCGGTACATTTTACAACTTGATACCAAGTCTCCAGGTGGCCTCAATATCACTGAAGATCTTTATACATGCCTGTAAATGGTTACTGTAACATCTAAATTCAGAGCCGAGTAGACTTTACCTCATCGTTGCTTTCTATTTGTAGTGCAAGGCCATACATTATTTGATTTTCATACCATGAGGCAATATTAATTCATGATGTACAATATCCCATTTCCCTATGGCCTCAAATCATAGAGTTTATTAGGAAATGTTTTTATATCAAATACATATTTATATATATATATTTATTTATTTATATATATAATTATTTATATATTTATGATGAGATATCTATTTATGTGATAACCCGAATATGTACGATTTTATAGATATATATATATTTTATATGTATGTATTTTATCATCGTGATTGTTTACCTAAATAGTAGATTCATTCCAACTATCCTAACTAGGCCTCTTGGAATAAGTAAGTTTGCACAGCAGGTTTGCATAAACACATTTGCACAATTAAAATTGCACACCAATACGGTCATATACATTATATAGCCTTGGGCCTAACATCACTATATCCTGTGGATGCACATAGCCCATTCTGTTGATGATCAGGATATACACTTATACACATGAGTAATGGACCATGATACTTAGGCATGAGGCCATGACAACGTCATCCCCCCTTTATTTGCACCCAGATATTTCAGTCCTACTAAAATCAAGTTTTCCGTTGGATCAGTATCCTTTCCTCCTTTTTTTCAATTATTTTGACATGTCATTTCTTGGCATGTATATCTATTTATAGAGCAAAAATTATTTATACTCTACTTGGAAGGTACCTCCAACATATTTCGGTAGTTCTCACTTGTTGCATAAGATTGAATTGATTTGAATTATAACTTTTGTTTATGATTATTGGCACTTCACCTTCAATACGGCAGCACTCCCTTACCATGCCGACATTTAGGCAAAATTAGGCATCTCTTTATATGTATAATTTTCTCCTCTCCCTTTTGCATGTAAGTATTAGACTTGGCCATCTATTTTGTGAGCTTAACACACTACAAGGCCATTTCACCTTCTATTTGAACGATTTTTGTCATATATTATGCTTTGGATGTTGGGATATTTCAGTATTGTACTGGTCATTGGGTCACCTATTTTGGTTTTATCTGATCGATTTTATATCCAATAATCATTGTCAGAATTCAAGAGTAAAGTGTGGAACAATACACAACAAAAAAACTATGAAAAAAAGCACGATGAAAAAAACGTCAACAAATGTAATTGTTTTTTTGGTATTTGACTTGTATTTATTGATGTCTTTTTAAACATGCTCAATAGCTGTTAGTATTTTGTCTATGTTCATGCTGGGCAGGTCATGTGATGTGCCTACGTATTGCACTAGCACTTTAAAAAATGCACTGGAATTGGGCTCCGACATATCATGTGAACAAAGCTCTGTGGAGCTGAAACGAGTCATGGCGACTAAAGGAGTGAAGTAAAATCACCTTAGCACTTACATTGGGTCCGTGTTCATCTGTTCGGTGTGGATCTTGCCGGATGTGGAGAAGAAAGTGATATGTGTATATATATATATATATATATATATATATATATATTCACTGAAAAAACCATAGGTTTCACACGTGTTATAGTTAGCTGGACATTTCACTCGTAAAAAACCATTGAAATTCCCCCGTTATAGTTAGTGCAGGCAACTATAACTCACGCGACCGCAATCCTCTGCTGATGCTAATACTGTATTTAGACACGTATTTGCCCATGTCTTCTTCCATTAAATTTTAGCTATACATATATTACAAATATTTTTGTTTCATAAAGACACATATGTCATCAGCAGAGGATTGCGGTCGCGTGAGTTATAGTTGCCTGCACTAACTATAACGGGGGAATTTCAATGGTTTTTTACGAGTGAAATGTCCAGCTAACTATAACATGTGTGAAACCTATGGTTTTTTCAGTGAATTTGCAAGGTTTTTTAAATGCTAATTCCTAACTATAACGTGTGTGAAACCTATGGTTTTTTCAGTGAATTTGTACGGTTTTTTAAATGCTAAGTTACTTTACGCCGTTCGTGGCGTGCGCGCCCACTTCACGCAGTTCGTTCCATGCGCGCACGGTGCGCTTCGCGCACGGTGCGCGCACAGTGAGCCCACCGCGCGCCCACTTCACGCAGTTAGTGCCGGTCACGCACGGTGGGCACGCGGTGCGCTACGCGCACCACGTGCCCACGTTACGCTCGATGGGCCATTTACGCACGATGCGCTTCGCGCACCGTCCGCACACGGAGGACATATTATGCGCTTCGCTGTGAAAGGTTACCTATTAAATGTTCTGTGTAGATAGTGTAGATTAGTGTATATTTTTTTTTTTTTAAATAATTTTTTACCGTACACGTACGGTAAGCGCAATCGGCGTTTTTTCAAAAAAAAAAATGGCATTTTTGGCCTTGGGGGTTGTTTTGGGACACCCTAATCAAGGCTAGGTGGTTAGGAGCAGTCTAGCCTGCCCGTTTTCATGTTATCCAACTTTGTTTTTCCTCCCCCCCTCAGAGTGCGAGAGAGAAAATGGCGGCCGACACTTCCTGGTTTCGACCGATTCGAATGTTTACTAAGATCTAACAGCCAATCAGAATCGCGCTCGCGCACGTCACCGTACGCGTACGGTAAGCTTACCGTAAGCGCACGGTAAGCGCACGGAGCGCTGCCACAGATATATATATTGATTTAAATGTTATTTTCTCAGGAACTACTGAACAGATTTACACCAGACCTACAAAAGGCACTTCCTTGACCTGTAGACTACCTCTCTGCCAAATTTCAAGTAACTCTGTTCAGCCGTTCGGGCTGTAGCTGTGTCTAAAGGTCCTATGGAAAAATGCAAGGGGAAAACGCGTTTTGGGACCCCCCTTTTTTCTCAGCCCCCGCTTGACGAATCGCCCCGAGACTTTCAGGGTAGAAGCGGAGCGTAGCGCCCCATTAGTTTTGAAAATTTCGCGAGGATTCGTCGACCGGCACCAAAGTTATTCCAAATAGAATGTTGCGGATTTCCTATGGAAACAGGGTCCTAACTATAACTATCTACTGGCGACCGCCAGTAGATAATATATATATATATATATATATATATATATATATATATATATATATATATATATATATATATATATATATATATATATATATATATATATATATATATATATATATATATATATATATATACATATATACATATATATATATATATATATATATATATTCACTGAAAAAAACATAGGTTTCAGGTATGTTATAGTTAGGAATTAGCATTTAAAAAACCTTAGAAATTCACTGAAAAAACCATAGGTTTCAGGGGTGTTATAGTTAGCTGGACATTTCACTCGTACAAAACCATAGAAATTCCTCGCTATAGTTAGTTCTACTAACTATAACTCGTGCGCGCGCAATCCACTGCTGATGATGTCACATAATACATCATTCATGACATGGTCAGTAGCATCACTGATGACATCACTGATGACATCTCAAATGACATCACTGCCACTTATGGCCCCGGAGACCCCATCCCCCGGGGCTGGCCCTCTCCTTTGGATACTGTGGGAGAGTTCTCAATCACCCCACTGTCCCAGCCGGCTCCCTGCGCCCTGCAGGAGCCGGCATTGCTTTTCCACATGGGGAGCAGCTAACATGCTGCTCCCCATGTGGAAACGCAATCTGCTTTGCTTCATTGAAGCGAGAGCAGGTTTCCCTGCTCTCGCTTCAATGAAGCAAAGCAGTTTGCAATGATAGGGTGGGAGCCGCGAGGCACCTGACCTGTCATTGCAAACTACAGTGTCCTGGGGGTGGGCACCCCGGGACACTGCAGGAGCCAGCCCTGGGGGGTGGCGGGCCCCAGGGCCATCAAACCCTCCAGGAGGGGGGCCGCGTGGCCCCCCTCCCATATTTTACAAAGCCCAGGGGGTGGTGGTCCCCGGGGCTGGGGGTCCATCAAGAACCCCCCAATTTCAATCTTTAGTGCCCCGGGGAGGTGGCGGTCCCCGGGGAATGTGGACGGGCTTGAGCCCCCCACACAGGGTATTTATTTATTTTAAAAAAAGCCCTGTCAGTGGCGGTCCCCGGGGCTGCGGGGGGGCTGTGTGCCCCCCTACAATTTCAATAAAGTCGAGGCTCCCCATCAGTAAACTTTTAAGCCCCGGGGGTGGTGGTCCCCGGGGCTGCGGGGGGGCCGTGTGCCCCCCTGCAATGATCAATACTTTGTCCCGGGGGTTAATTAGCATAGAAGCGCGGGAGACCGCGCTTCATTTTTTTCTGTGATCGGCAGGATCCGTGCTCCCAGCGCGGATTTTGCTGATTTTTGAGCAGGCCTAGGGGGTCAGGGTGTTTCTACCCTGTCCCCTTTTTGCATTTTGCTCGTTCTTTTATTAGGTTTCTTGTGCCTTGGTTCTACCGAGGCACAAAATGGCTGCCAACACTTCCTGATTTGGAGTGTTGACAGCCAATTAGCATGCAGCTCGTGATTGGGAGGGTGCGTGCTGAGTGCGCATAGGGTGCGCGGATCCTCCGAGGCCATAGATATAGCCATAATTTTGATTTTGATTTTCTCAGGAACTACAGAACGGATTTACACCATTTAAGAAAAAGGCACGACTCTGAACCAAGGTCTACCTTTCTGCCAAATTTGGTGTAATTCCGTTCAGCAGTTCGGGCTGCAGCTGCGATTAACGGTTCCTATTGAGAATTGCATAGGGAAAACACGTTTTGGGACCTCCCTTTTTTCTCGGCCCTCGCTTGACGAATCACCCTGAGACTTTCAGGACAGGAGCGGACGGGAGCGCCCCACCAGTTTCGAAAAAAAATATATATATATAAAAATACATACATACATATATATGTATTCACTGAAAAAAATTCCCCCGTTATAGTTAGTTCAGCTAACTATAACTCGCGCGCCCGCAATGCACTGCTGATGACGTCACGTATTACATCACTCATGACATCGTCAGTGACATCACTCATGACATCACTCATGACATCTCAAATGACATCACTGATGACATCACTGATGACATCATCCAGTGAATGTGTGTTTTTCTGAAAATTACATATGTTTTATATATGTATATCTCAAGGTCGATGGAAGAATAAATGGGTATATAAGTGTCTAAATGGATGATTTGTTTTTGAAAAATTGATTGTATAACTCACTGATTAAGTGTATCTTAGTGAATACATGGCTTAGTGAGTAATGTTTAAATATCTGTATCAGTCTCTCACTTTGTGTATAAGTGGCTGCATGGGTTGGTGAGTAGCTACATGAGTGTCTATATAGGTTATTAGTTGTTTTTTTGAGTATCAGTATGAGTGTCTGAGTGTCTGTATGGTTTGGTGGGGGGTATTACGTAGTGCATAGGTGCATGAATGAGTGACTCACTGTTTGTATGTGTTGAGGACATCATGTGTGCAGGACTGTATGGGTGGATGAGTGTGTGCATGGGTGTGGTATTGAGTGAATGACTGTCTCAATAGTGTCTTTATGAGTAACTACATATGTTTTAAACTAGTATATGTGACTATTGGTGTATATAAGTGAGTATATGTGAGAGTGAGAGATTGAAAGAGTTCCTGTATGTATAAGTATGTGTTTCTATAAGTGATTGTTTAAAAGACTAAGTATGTGCAAGTTTCTGTAGAATTAAGTGTGGTGGTGTGTGAATAACTGTATATGCAAGTAAATGGATGTTTGATTTTTTATTAGCATGAGTGACTATGTGTGTGAGTAACTCTATGGATGAGTGGCATTGTGTAACAGGATGTATAGGTGTATGAGTACATATGATGAGTGAGTACATGTATGAGTGACTGTATAGGACTGTTGGTGAATGAGTGGATGTGTATGTGGATCTTAGAATTTCTGAATAGGTTGTTGTAACTGGTATTGGTATGTCAATTTTTTGAAAATTTTAGTTTCTATTTTTGAATGTGTGTATCAAAGGTTATATTAGGGGGAGAGGAGGTCTGCCACTCTATCACAAGGATGATGTCATCAGTGATGTCATCAATGATGTCATTTGAGATGTCATGAGTGATGTCATGAGTGATGTCACTGACCATGTCATGAGTGATGTATTATGTGAGGTCATCAGCAGTGCATTGCGGGCGTGCGTGTTATAGTTAGCTAAACTAACTATAACGGGGGAATATCAATAGTTTTGTACGAGTGAAAAGTCCAGCTAACTATAACACCCCTGAAACCTATGGTTGTTTCAGTGAATTTCTAAGGTTTTTTAAATGCTAATTCCTAACTATAACGTGCCTGAAACCTATGGTTTTTCAGTGAATTTCAAAGGTTTTTTTAATGCAAATTTCTAAATATGCCTACAGAGATAGGACATGTGAAGAAAGAAGAAAAAACACACAGAAAGAAAAAAAAGAAATGCAGAAAGAAGCAACAGAAGTCCTCAAAGACGAAGAAAAGTGCAGGAAGAAGGATAACGTGAAGAAAGAACAAACAGAAGAGCAGAAAAAAGCCTTGTTGCAAAATCATCCTGTACCCTCAACTTTTTCAGACGGATACTGGCGGTAACTAAGTCTGACTAACCAGTCCTAGAGCCAGTGCTATGTTAAAGGACACTCAGAATACAGTGAAAACACCTACATACACTAGGGAACACTATGCGTTGGGGTCCCCCTGTGATTAGCATGACCTCCTCTGTAAGCCCCTAGTATATAATAGGGCAGGGGATTAAAACTACCTCTTAAAATGCGCCACAGGGCTTGTTTGCACACGTTAACTCGGGCCCCGTCCCCTCCCTTCACCACTGTGTAAACATGCCCTGTGGCCGTTTTAAGTTGGGAGATTAAGTCCCCTTGAATCCTGAGGGTCCCTAGGGTCCAACTAGCCCACTAGGTATGTCCAGTAAGCGCCATTGCAGAGAGGTGTAAAAAGGGGCACGACCTGCACCACCTCTCTGCAACGCAGAGCAGTGGCGCTTACTGGAAGCACCTGGTGAGCTAGTTGGCCCCCAGGGTCCCTCAGGATTGAAAGGGAATTATTTTCCCAACTTAAAATGCACCATAGGGCGTGTTTGCACACGTCACCTCAGGCCCCGTCCCCTCCCTTCACCACTGTGTAAATGTGCCCTGTGGCCGTTTTAAGTTGAGAGATTCAGTCCCCTTGAATCCTAAGGGTCCCTAGGGGCAAACTAGCCCACTAGGTACCTCCAGTAAGCGCCACAGAGCTGCGTTGCATAGAGGTGTAAAAAGGGGCGTGGCCTCAGAACACCTGTCTGCAACGCATCTCCCTGGCGCATACTGGAGATACCTGTTGGGCTAGTTGGCCCTCAGGGACCCTCAGTATTGAAGGGGAATTTATTTCCCAACTTATAACTGGCCAGGGGGTGCATTTGCGCAGTGCTCCAAGGAGGGGGCGTGGCCTCCGGTGCGATGCCGGTCTTTTATTTTTTTTATTTTTTTAAGAAGGAGGGCTGTGAGGCCCCCCTTCTTTTTCTAATTTATTGGCCCTGGGGACCCCATCCCCCAGGGCCTGCACCCTAATTTTTGTTGTTGAAAAAAATGCATTTGGCCCTCCCAAGACCTTAATCGGCCCCGGGGACCCTAACACCCGGGTCATGAACTGTTTTTTTTTTTTTATTCTTTAGGAGGGGGGCTGCCTTGCCCCCCTCCTCAGGCCACTTATGGCCCCGGGGACCCCATCCCCCGGGGTCGACCTTTGTTTTTTATTATTTTTAAAAATATATATATTTATAGAAACACCTAGGACATGCTGGACAAACCGTATGTACCTATCACCATGACGATTTGCGTGATATTCATTAAAAGGCGACTATGCATACAATGAATCCACGTGGAATGTATTTGCACCGCTAGTGAAGCTCTGACATGTCTGACGCCCTACCGTGCCTAATCCCAGCGCCCCCGCCGGTGGGTACTCTCCAAGTAGACACCCTTGTCGTTTATTTATACAAACATGGGTAGCTATTGACGGGCACATTTAATACACACGCACACCAAGCCATTCAAAGGGGATTCTACAAAAATTTGACCAAACTATGCAAGAAACCCCCCTCATGGTTAATAAAACACACATCCACCGCCGGATGTGTAATACTTTTTATTTTACTCTCTGGAAAGGAGACAAACCTCACTTGAGAGTCACAGCGTGCTCCTGGCTGAGCCCAATGCTGTGTTGCACCCACCAGTGCCTGCCGAGTGCCACACACCTCTGCGTTGTATTCCACCAGCTAGTGTGTATGCTATGACACTCTCTAGCCCATGTGCGCTGTAACACTACCCCGTGAATATGTCATGCCACACTTGCCTTCGCACGGGTTATATTGCCCCATCTAACGCGTCTTCCTCGATGCCTATGTTATAACACACAGCGCTATGCCATACATATTATAATCTGGGATCCATATCTTTGTCACAGTGCATATGCAACGTTACACTCCCCAGCACATATTTTATATTACAACTTTAGAGACTAGTTAGGTTACACAACACTGCCCTGTGCATATTACAATCCAAGGCGCATATTGCATAGCACGCGCTAGTGCCTGTGCTATCTCATGCTCTCCAATGAATCTGTCATTGCGCAAAATGTATTGCATATTATATTTCACGCCCCGGTTCATCTTATACCACACTTTTTGGTGCATAGTTTATACCATATACTATATCTAGTTTTCATTTTCAATCGTGCTCTCAGGCTATGTTCTATATAAAACTGCGTCCACCTACCCTTTTCACGGGCATTACATTTTGCGATGGGGGGGTGGAGGGCCAGGGGGTGTTTCTGCCAAGTGAGCCCGAAGTCACAGTCATAAACGTCCTCTTCTTCCTGAATAATAGTGAGGTTATGCTGCATACTTGTTCATATTTTAAGTAGTTCGCACAGACACACATTTTAAAAACAATGAAGTTCCTAATACCCACCTTCTCTGAACAGGTAGCTTGCTGCCCCATCCACCTCCTCCCTATCCTCTGTTGTCTGAATCCATGGACTAGCCTCCTCCCTCCTGCCATGCATGGTCTGATGTGCTGCCACTGTCCTCCATTTAGCATGATGTACCAGTCCACTCCTCCTGCCCTCCATTGCCCAATTCTATGGCCCATCATTGACCTCCTGCTTAGCCTCTGTGCTTAGCTTGCTGACCCTATTCTCCTTCCCCCTGCCTCCAATGTCTTTGTGCATGCCCCTGCTCCATCCTTTTTGCCCACCATGTTCCATGGGCCTGCCACTCCTATCTACTCTGAGTGTTCTGTTGAGCTGCCACTCCCCTCCCACCTGCCTAGCATTGTCAGATGACAGTAACCTGTCCCTGCCACCTCCACCCTGCCTGTCCACATGCCATGCCCCTATCCCCTTCCTCCTGTCCTCCATGGTCCATTTTACTGCCACACCCTTCTGCCCTCCCTGGTCTGTTGTGCTGCAACTGCTCCTCCTGCCTGCCCCGCGCGGTCTGTTGTGAGGCCCCTTCCCCTGAACTCTCTTGTATGTGCCCAGGTCCTGACCCTCCCTTCTATCCTCCATGTCCTTTGTGCATGCCCCTGCACCCTCCTTCTTGCCCATCATAGCCATTGTGCTGCCACTAACCCTCCCGCTTGCCATGCATGGTCTTCTGTGCTGCCATGGCCCCTCCCACCTTCCCTGTGTGGTCAGCTAGCTGCCCCTGACCCCCTCCCACCTTCCCTCCATGGTCAGTGTGTATGCCATCATAGTCTCACTGTTGCTCTCCATGGTGTGTCTTGTTTCTAGTGCCCATCCTGCCTGACCTCCATGGTCATCTTGCTGCTCCTGCCCTGCCCCCTTGCCCCCAGCCCTCTGTTTCCATGTGCAGACCCATATTCCCTCCCTCCTGGCGCTTCTGTTCCATTGTAATGCCCCTGATCCGTCCCTCCTGCCCTTCATGGTCTGTTATGCTGCAGCTTTCTCTCCTGTCTGTCCATTATGGTCAGCTAGCTACCATTGCCTCTTTCCCCTCTATTCCCTGTTGTCCATGTGCATGGTCCTGTCCCCTCCCTATTGCTTTTTATGAATTGTTGTGCTGCACTCCCGTCCCGCATGCCCTGTGTGGTGTATTGGGCTGCTGCAAACCTTGATGCCTGCCCTGTAGGGTAAGTTTGGTGCACCTCTCCATGTCCTCTGTCCTCTGTTATCCGAGTCCATGTCCCTACCCCAATTCCTCCTGCCTACCATGATCCAATGTACCATACTTGAGAACATTTTGAACTTGGTAAGAGGGAGATTTTGAAAAAAAACTGGGGTATTGATTTTCCCCTTTGAGTTACATTGAAAAAGAGGAGGTTGTAGACAGGAGACAGATCAAATAAAGCCCATTTGAGCTTAAAAACATTGGACGTTTCCTGGCTGAAACGGGTCTGTTGGCATGTATGGTTGTACTACCACTGCCTCTTCCTTCTGCCCACAATGATCTATTATATTGCCACAGCCTCTCTTGCCAGTCCTGTATTGTTGGTTTGTTGCCCCTGCATCCCTTTCCACTGCCCTCCATAGTCTGTTGTGCTGCCACTGCCCTTCCTGCCTGCCCAGTGTGGTCAAATTGTTGCCTCTGCACACTCCTACCTGCCTTCAATTTTCAGAGTCCGTGCCCCTGGCCTCTACCTCTCAACAGTATCCCAATGAACAGCTAGATTGCTAACATTCTATATTTATTACAAAAGTGTGGAACGCCTGACGTTATCTTGATGTAATCAAAACTGTAATAGAGCATTTCCTTTAGAAATGTCATATATGAGAGGGTCTTATTGGCATCAAAATTATGGTTAGTGCTCTAAAAAACTAAAATGAGGACATATTTTCTGAGTTTTCAAATAGCGACAAAGAACTTTTAAATTATTTGTAATCTTTATGTTTTTTTATCCAGTTGACCACTTGATTAAATGTTGGACCTAGGGGAGAGGATGTGGTGTTACTTCCAGAGCTGCAGACTTTGCAACTGGGGAACCAGGTTGGAGTTTCTGCTTCAGCTCAACATTCTGTGATTCTGGTCAAATCACTTAATCTCCCCATGTCTACAACCAAAATGAATTTGATCTTGTGTGATGTAACCAATGCTCATGTAAAGCACTCCAATACCTGACAAGTCTGCACTATATAATACTGCAAATACACAAAAAATAAGTGTGTTGCACAATTCTGTCATTGGGCTACATGTGGGCTACATCTGGGTGATATTTGTGCTGCATTTGGGCTCTTTTGTCTCTGGTGGCCATCTTGGGAGATTTATTTGTTATGAAGTTTCCTAATTTCCTCATTTACTGCAGTCTCCTCAGTAGGAAATGCTTTCAGTTTTTTACTTTGATTCCATGAAGAAGGTATTCAGATATGTCACACATTTGCCATAAATTCTGAATGTTAGCACGCTAGTTGCTCATTAGTTCACTGTAGTAAAGCTACTGCTCTCCACGGAAGTCTGCTGCTGGCATTAAAAGTGCATGTTTCAGTCTGCATATCAGAATTTTTTAATGAAATAGAAGAGGATTTGAGAAGTCACTCAAAATGTGCCCTAATTTTTCTTTCTTCAGCACTAATCATAATTTCTATGGCAAAATGAACCCCCTCATTGTGTTCCTTTTTAAATTAAATGTTTTAAGTTTTTCCAATTTATTCCAATCAAGATGGCTTCAGGTGTGCCATACTTTTGTCATAAGTAAGACTGTTAACGCTCTAGTTGTCCGTTAGAACACTCTGGGACATTCTGTCATTGGGCTATACTTGGGCTACATCTGGGTGATATTTGGGCTACATTTGGGCTCGTTTGTCTCTGGTGGCCATCTTGGGAGATATATTTGTTATGAAGTTTCCTAATTTCCTCATTTACTGCAGTCTCCTCAGTAGGAAATAATTTCAGTTTTTTTGCTTTGGTTCCATCAAGAAGGCATTCAGATGTGTCACTCATTTTCCATAAATTCTGAATGTTAGCACTCTAGTTGCTCATTAGATCACTGTAGTAAAGCTACTGCTCACCAGGGAAGTCTGCTGCTGGTATTCAAAGTGCATGTTTCAGTCTGCATGTCAGAATTTTTTTATGAAATAGAAGAGGATTTGAGAAGTCAAAATGTGCCCTAAATTTTCTTTCTGCAGCACTAATCATAATTTCTATGGCAAAATGAACCCCTCATTTTGTTTGTTTGTAAATTAAATGTTTTAAGTGTTACCAGTTTATTCCATTCAAGATGGCTTCAGGTGTGCCATACTTTTGTCATAAGTAAGACTGTTAGCGCTCTAGTTGTTCGTTAGAACACTCTGGGACATTCTGTCATTGGGCTATACTTGGGCTACATCTGGGGGATATTTGTGCTACATTTGGGCTCTTTTGTCTCTGGTGGCCATTTTGGGAGACTTATTTGTTATTAAGTTTCCTAATTTCCTCATTTACTACAGTCTCCTCAGAAGGAAATACTTTCAGTTTTTTACTTTGATTCCATCAAGAAGGCATTCAGATGTGTCACACATTTGCCATAAATTCAGAATGTTAGCACTCTAGTTGCTTATTAGATCGTTGTAGTAAAGCTACTGCTCACCAAGGAAGTCTGCTGCTGGTATGGAAAGTGCATGTTTCAGTCTGCATGTCAGAATGTTTTAATGAAATAGAAGAGGATTTGAGAAGTCACTCAAAATGTGCCCTAATTTTTCTTTCTGCAGCACTAATCATACTTTCTATGGCAAAATGAACCCCCTCATTTTGTTCCTTTTTAAATTAAATGTTTTAAGAGTTACCACTTTATTCCAATCAAGATGGCTTCAGGTGTGCAATACGTTTGTCATAAGTAGGACTGTTAGCGCTCTAGTTGTTCTTTAGAACACTCTGGGAAGCTGCAGTAGAACACAAAGTAATCAACTAACAGTCTCTGCCCTTGTTGGATGTACATGTTTTACTGAGAATGTCAGACTTCATTCTCACATGACTGAGAAAGATAATGTGAATTTACAGAAAATATGCTCTCAGTTTACTTTATAAATCACCTTCCAAACCTCTGTGGGAAAAGTATGAGAAAATAGTTTTCTCTCAAAAATGATTGATGATATCACAGCAGAAGGCTTTTTCACATAGTAAAATCACCTTAGAACACACCACAATTCCTAAAATGAGTATGGTACCATCAACAAATGATTTATAATGTAACTAAAGTCGTAAAACCTTCTATTAACTTCAATTCTTTTTAATTAGGTGCTATCATGTATATTGGTCCCAAGATGGCTGCCAACACTTCGTGGATGAAGTACTGACAGCCAATCAGATCACACGATGAGATGTGTTTTTAGACTCCGCCCAGATATATCTATCTTTTTAACTCTAATTTTCTCAGGAACTACTGAACGGATTTACACCATTTAAGCAAAAGGCACGAGTCTGAACTGAGGACTACCTCTTTGCCAAATTTGGTGTAATTCCGTTCAGCAGTTCGGGCTGTAGCTGCGTCAACAGGTCCTATGGGAAAATGCATGGGGAAAACGTGTTTTGGGACTCCCCTTTTTTCTCGGCCCCCGCTTGACGAATCACCGTGAACTTTTCAGGATAGGAGCAGACCGGAGCTGGCCAAAAGTTTGGAAAATTTCACGAAGATTCGTCAATCGGCACCATCGGCACCTACGTTCTTCCAAATAGAATGTTGCGGATTTCCTATGGAAAATAGGTCCTAACTATAACTACCTACTGGCGACTGCAAGTAGGTGATATATATATATATATATATATATATAGACCTTCAATATCCTTCAGACACAAACACTCCAACGTTCGAGCCTGAATATATATATATATATATATATATATAGATATATATATATATATATATATATATATATATATATATATATATATATATATATATATATATATATATATATATATATATTCAGGCTCGAACTTTGGAGTGTTTGTGTCTGAAGGATATTGAAGGTCTGGAGTGTCTGTCTGGACTAGGTGAAGGGTTGGGTTATTGGTCAAGTGAGAGAGATCTATTGGAGCAACTAGGTCTGGAAACAAGACGGTTGGCACCTACATAGTTCAAACCTAAGTCTACTTTTAACTTCAACCTGCCACATGATAGTTTGGATACTTTTCATGAGGTTGTAACGCGGGACCTTATGAGGATATGGAATAAGACAAAAAATAAACATGCACTTAACCTGACCCCAGAGCAGAGAGTAGCTTTAGGAACACTTAATAAGGATCAGAGCTTTTTTATTAAGTCATCAGACAAAGGGGGCAATGTTATCCTTTGAAATATGAATCAATATAGAGAAGAGGCCAATAGACAGCTGATTTCATCAGGTAGTTATGTAAGGTCGAACAAGGAGTCATATGATGAGGCAACCAACACCTACTATAGATTATTGACAGACTGGAGACAACAGGAGATTCTGGGGGAGGAGGAATTCAGATTGCTTTATGTTAAAAACCCAATGGCACCATGTTTCTACTGCTGCTGAAGATTCATAAGAATAACACTAACCCACCGGGCAGGCCTATATTATCAGCTAATGGTAGCCTCCTGGAAAATACGTCTGTGTTCTTGTTCTCTTTTCTATTTTCATATGTTCTTAGCCTCCGATCCTACAGTAAGGATAGAACAGACTTCATCAACAAAATAGAAGGTATCTCTTGGCAGGAGAATGTTTGGCTGGTAACGATTGATGTGGTCTCCCTTTTCACCTGTATTAAACATAGCAAGGGTATTGGAGCATGCAAACATTTTTTTAGGGACAAATGAATCTTCCTATATGAACATTCTATAATGTTAAATAACATGCTAAATTTTTGCCTTGAGAACAACTTTTTCCTTTTTGAAGACAGATGGTACATGCAAGTAATCAGAACCACTATGGAAAGCTGCCTTGCACCGAGCTACACCCGTATGCTTATGGGATGGTGGGAGGAACAGCTGGTATGGATAGAGAGAAATGAGCATTTGACCAGGCACATCATATTCTGAACGAGGTTCATAGACTATATCTTCATGATATGGAGTGGTAGCAAAACTGACTTAGAAAGATTCTTTGGAATGATAGCGGACAACGAGATCAATCTCCGTTTCACTCACAGGTATGATCAGAAAGAGATGGACTTCTTAGATGTCTGTATTAAAACTGCGAATGGGACAATTTTGACAGAGTTGTACAGAAAAGGTACCTTAGGCATCAGCATATTACCATTCACCTAAACTCAAAGGGAGTATTCCCTTTGGCGAGCTTGTCAGGGCGAAACGAAATTGTAACACACAACAGGCCTACGAGAAAGAAAAGGACAAAATGATGGGTAGGTTCAGGAGAAGAGGATATCCCGAGAAAGTCTTGAGAATAGCAAGGGATGCAATCAGTGAAGGGAATAGCATCAGAATGATCACCACCTTTAGTACAAAGGCCTCATCTGTTCGCAGTACTCTAAAAAAACATTGGCACATGGTGAAGAATGACTCTGTAATAGGCCCAATTGTTAACCCACACCCACTGATTACATACAGGAAGGCCCACTCCCTGAACAATATGCTAGTGAATAGCTACATGGGGGCCACCAAACAGCAAGGTTGGTTACAACAGCAAAAGGTCTTTTTCAAATGCGGAAACTGCAAACCATGCAGTAGCAGCAAGAATAGGAAGACGTACCCATTACCAACAGGCAAAACGGGTGATATCAAGAAATTTATGAATTGCAATATTGATTTCTGTGTATATGAGATACTGTGTCCCTGTGAGAAGATGTATGTAGGCAGTACCATTTTCCCTATAAGAAAGAGGATATTGGAACACATGAGAGAGATCAGGAATGTGGATTTGAGTTACTCTACAGCAAGACATTGGTTGAAGTACCATAACAAGAATGCTAACATCCTATCTTTCTTTGGTGTTGACAGGATTACAGCAAACCCTGGAGGGGGAGAACGTGAGAGACAATTAAGAATCTTGGAGTCCAGATATATCATACTCCTTGATACCAAGAGCCCCTTCGGAATTAACGAAGATGAGGAGCTCTATGTCCACATTGGATAAGTACCTGACATGATCTATAACCTTTTCACCTGCTTTCGTTGTGATTTATGTTTTTCCGGTGGATACTGGGTCGTGGTGAGGGCTCTCATCCATGACCCAGTGTTAGTAGTTTTGGAAAAAACTTCACGGGAGGCGTAGCCAGCAGGGATTATAAGTCTCGGAAGGTCGCTTGACGGTTTTTGATTATCTAGATAAATAAGCTATTTAGAATTATGGAGCTGTGTGGAACAGGTCTGTATCCCCTTGTTTTTATCCCCCCTTCCCCCTTTTTTTTAATGTTCATATTAAAAATCTTGCATGGTGTTCACTTTGGTGTTACCATTGATGTAACGAAGTTAGATGTGCTTATTCAGTCTGACGAAGTTGAGATTCAATTGTATTGTGACGTCATAGGCCACTAGGCCGGATCATGGTTTTTGAACATAGACTCTTGTTCATGGTGATTTCTAAATTCACTCAGAGTGTGAGGTATTTGTTGAAACACTATCTCAGCCTGATTGGCTTGTGTACAATGTTTTGGTATATTTTTATATTTGATTGAAATTGTGATTGATTATCGATATGTGGATATTAACATTTTAGAAGATTGATTTCATGACGTCATAAACCACTTGGCATGATTTAGATTATGATTCCTATTTTAAACCCCTGATAGTGAATATTGCAGACTTTATGCCAAATTTATGGCAAATTTGTTGCGAAAATTTATGATGAATCAAATGACATTTGGTGAAGAGCTGCCTGGAATGTACGTTCAGCCATTTGGTATGCTCACGATGTAAATGAATGTTAAATGTGCTTGTATTATTTGTATTGGAATTTACTTTATTGGAATTGCATTACCACAAAATATTTGACATCATGTGTTAATTAACATGTTGCAATGGATTGGCTGCTATAATGCTTACATATCTGTCTTCGCTATTCATTTAAGTGACCAACACTGTTTGTCAGTTTTTCATGTTTATATTGTGTGCACTATAAATAGCGGATGTCTTTTTATTTAATTTGGCTTGTGAAGAAGACCGTCTGGGTCGAAAAGTGTTGCTGTTTTCCTTACTACACTAATATCCTGAAAGCAACCCTGGTGTGCGAGTCTTTCTTTTCTTGGTGGATCTTGAACATGGAATTTCTTCTATCTATCTATCTATCTATCTATCTAACTATCTATCTATCTATCTATCTATCTATCTATCTATCTATCTATCTATCTATCTATCTATCTATCTATCTATCTATCTATCTATCTTTCTATCATCTATATATATATATATATATAGGAGACATCCTTGATACCCTAGGCTATTCTAGTTTTTGATACACTGATTACTGGCCTCCTCCTCCCTTCTACTGATTTCTATTTCTATGTAAATACATATGCTATACCTTACCGCTATCTGTATTCTTCATTGTATATATATGGATTTGTTCACTATTATGTATTCATCTTAGATACCTGTATATACACCCCCTGTGTACTACCAGCTATACCTGTTTTTTGTACCATCTTACAATTTCATTTTGTTGTGTCTTGAATAGCCATTGCGCACAAGCCCTGTGATCTCTACTTTAACGCTATTCTACTTGTTAGCATGGTAGACCTATTTCCATGCTTAACTAAGGGAGACCTATGTCGATTGCAATCACTTGTTAATGCTTCCAATTCCTTTAAGTTCATTGAGATATGTGACACAACCTTGGTCTCACGTGGGGTGAGCCTTATGCCTTATACCCCTTCCTTGGATACATAACGTTTTCTTTATTTCTAATATCCCCCGCTTTCTCTTTATATATATATTTTTTTTATTATTTCCTGCTAGGTAATGTTGTTTAACTGAAACTGTAATAGTATAGACTGGCTTCATTTATCTATAACCCTGACTTTGGTCTTCTTAGGGTTCGTTATCCGGGCTTCTTACATTTACATTCACTCATAAATTGAACCACACATAGAGCACCAGTGAACCTGCGCCCACAGTAACCAAGCGCCGGTTTTCTTTAAATGAGCACGTCAGGTTCCAGACTGTCGGCACCACGTTATTTAGCTTCTTTAAAGTACTACATGCTTTCCCTTCACCTTCCCTCTCCCCTCTCTCCCTTTACCACACGTATTTTTACATAATGACTCATTTACTAATCACCTTCTTCGCTTTGAAGGTTGGGAGCGTACCGTCTCCCATTCTGGGGACTATCTGGATTTTACCTGCCAAATCTTGAACTTGCCTCCACGTCTCGCGTCCCCGCTGCGCGGGTGCCGCTCGAGGGACCAAGACTCTGCTCTCTACTTCTTTGGAGTCCCACCGGTGTTTTTGTTCTACGCTGCCCGGATTGCTGAATTTCACCTGAGATCGGCGAGGGAGCGTACCTGGACACTCTGAGCACTGTGAGTGCCCGGCGCATTCGGGACTGCGAGGACCAGGGTGCTGCGCGTGACGCAGATCAGCTGCACCTGGTCCTCTTCCCGACTCCTCCCCCAACACATTCATTAAGCATCGCTGCTCTTGTTCCTTGGGCTTCGCTTTGAAGGTTGGGAGCGTACCGTCTCCCGTTCTGGGGACTATCTGGATTTTGCCTGCCAAATCTTGAACTTGCCTCCACGTCTCGCGGCCCCCGCTGCGCGGGAGCCGCTCGAGGGACCAAGACTCTGCTCTCTACTTATTTGGAGTCCCACCGGTGTTTTTGTTCTACGCTGCCCGGATTGCTGAATTTCACCCGAGATCGGCGAGGGAGCGTACCTGGACACTCTGAGCACTGTGAGTGCCCGGTGCATTCGGGACTGCGAGGACCAGGGTGCTGCGCGTGACGCAGATCAGCTGCACCTGGTCCTCTTCCCGACTCCTCCCCCAACACCGTTTCCTTTTTCTTTAACAACATAATCTTGCCTTCACGCGCTAGCGGGACGCGCGCGGGTCTTAGCACGGGGCTAAGACCGGGCAAAGAGCAGGCCGTTTGAGGCCGTTAGAGAACGGAAGAGACCGGACCGGGCCATCCCCCTAACGCTCTTAACTTTCTGTGGACAATGTACGTATTACTACATGTAATTTTATTATATTATTAGTGCATATTTATGTTTTTAAAAGTTTGAGCATTTTCGATAAATACGTGCACATAAATCCTCACTCATTTCCACTGGTATTCAGGAAATATGGTATTAACCAGAGGAAAAAATTCCAAAGTGAAGGGGGGTGGGGGGAAACTTTCAGGCCCCATGGATGATTTCATAGTCAAGGCAAATACATTTATTGACCAAAGTATCAGCCTAATAGAAGGTAGGGTGTCTTTGGATTTAGCTTTGGCTAAGAGATCGTCCATTGGTAACCTAAGGAATGCGAAAACTCCGGAAACTCTTAGCACCAATGGGCGCAGGTCACCCTGCGAGGGTAGGCGTAGCCTGCCAAACAATGTTGATCTATCGGCCTCTCAACTATCTGAGTTTCAGCTAAGTCTAGATTTAGAGAGGACACCAGAGATGATTCCTCAATTAACACCGGAAGGTTTGAGACAATCAAGAGGGAGGAGAGAGGGCGCCATACGGAAACGAAAACATAATTCTAAAAATTCTAGCTCTCGAGAAATTGCCGATCAGCGTAGGGTGGAAGAGATTGTACCTCACAGTGCAGAACAGTTAACTGACCCTATAGTGATAAATCAGTCTACGCATGATATTTTAGAATTAATAAGCGAAGAAGTTCCCACGCACTTACCACCTAGCAAAACAAGAAATGAGATTGAAAATTCACAATTGATTAACAATCTCACAGCCCTCCTAAAATCTTCCCTCGCTCCACTTGAATCAAGACTAACACAGATAGAGCACCAGCTATCGAATCTGACAAATGTTATGAAACTTAAGCAAGGCCCTGGGGACCATAGTAGGGAAAGAACTAAGATGCCCCCCCAAAAGCCAGTACATAGACAAAATAAAGTATCAGAAACTTTACCTGTAAAAGTAACACCAAAACTACCACCTTCTAAAGTACGAAACACCAACAGAGTAGTGGAATCTACCCTAAATCCCGCGACAACTTCGCCTCAGAGCAATGTCCCGATAGAAAAAACCTCTATTCCGGTAACCCTGGCACCTAAAAAACCGATGCCTAACACAAAAACACTGTCCCCAAATAAAGTCCCTACAAAAACCGTGGCGCCTGACAGCAACAGAGGCGGTTTAAGGAAATCTCTTGAAACTAATCTGGCTGTTGATTTGCCTCCAGAAGCAACTCCCTTCGTGGTCGTAATGACGGGTGTCCCTGAAATAGACAACCCAAATACAGAACCTACGTGGTCATTGAAAAATAAGGTCCAATACTGGTTAAATATTAATCGTCCTGTACCAGCAAATTGGACTTGTAGGATTCTGATGGTACGCAGGACCCCATGGGTGGGAAATAGTAGAAAAACTATACCAGGAGATTGCATTCTGATCACATTCGAGGACCCAAGAGTGGTAAATTATATTTGCTCCTGGGAATTCTCGAATGTAAATGAGGAAATAGGAACTAGGAGACTCTCCTTTTTCTATCCTTCCGGCCTCGATAAAGGGATCCCAAATCATTTTGCTCGCCCCTGGGAAGTAACAGCTTTACATAATGGGAAACATTCTAATGATTGGCAAGTAGCGGGTTCCCGCCATTATGACCACGATGCCCCCTGGCATTCATCGGGGCCACGATATTGGGGAGGAGGACGAGAGGATTGGGGCACTCGTATGGCATACAGAGAGCCACCCCAAAGGGATTTTTGGTCCAGTATTCCGACGGCAAATAGGTGCAGTGTCCTCGAATCAGTTGACTGACTATTAGAGTCGACAGAAACAAGACGTTATCCAATGCCCAAGGAAAAAACAATCTGTCTAACCAATGAACTTGTGACCTACCCTGAAATTATTAACTCCAAGATATGTTACCCAGAACACAAAGGAAAAATTATTCATATAGCAAATGAAGCCCCGACTAATATAGAATCGCAGCCCTTACCTATCCTCTTTTGGAACGTAGCGGGCCTCCGCTCCAAAATTGACGATGGGACGGCTGTTACCTTCTTGGAGTTGGGGAAAATCATATGTCTTCAGGAGACATGGTCCACGACCGAGCTCCATCTTCAGGGCTATAAAACATTCTTCACTCCCGCCCTAGGTACTAATGTAGGCAGACCTAAGGGAGGGTTGATCACATACATCGCAAATACAGTCAACTTTTTGAAAGTATCTGTAGTAGTGTATGATCCAAATTTCCAGCTACTCTCCCTTGTGCAAAAAAACAAAGAGTCGATCCTATTGCTCAATTTTTATAATAACCTAGAAGAGGACGAACTCTTGACTGTTCTCTCTAACATTAAGGAAAAGTTAATCCACAAATTAAGGACAGGAAAAGGGGTAGTCCATCTTCTATGGGGAGGAGATGTGAATCTACACCCATGTCCACATGTCGGGAAAAATCGTTGCGGGATTGTGGATGAAAATGATTTTCCCCTCATGCACTTTTCTCATAGCAGGGGGGGGAACGCAATGAATAATGTTCTAACAGACCTGGAACTTGTAATCGCTAATGAACCAAGTCCAGGTACAAATTCCCTGCAACCAACATACGTGGGCCGGGGTCACAAAACGACAGTAGATTATATCCTCTTATCAATAGGATTGTTACCTCGAGTCAGGCTGTTTGAGGTCTTGACAAATGATTTAAATGATCATTCTGCCCTTAGGATGGAATGTCATGTAACTGATTGTCAATCTTCAACTGCTGTTATAGCGAAGACCCTCGCACAAAACAATCTTGAGCTAGGAAGGCAAAATGGTTACACATTAAAATGGGGAAAAGTGAACCCTGAAGAAATCACAGGAAAATTGGTAAATGAGGCATACGCAAATATAATTAAGTGTTTAGATTTAGGAGTATCAGATGTAGAAGTCCTAAATAATTTTGCACATATATTAGAGAAAATCAAGGGACTTCTCACAGTAACGTCAAACAACTCAAATCCAACTACTAAAGGGTGGTTTAACCATAGCTGTACTATGGCTTTAACTAAATTAAAGGAGGCGTTAAATAAAACTGATAGAGATCAGACTCAGATCCAATCTCTGAGACATCAATATCGATGGGCACGTAAGCAAAGAATCAAAGATCTAAAAGAGAAACTTTGGAATGATTTACACTTCAGTGCCGTCTCCAATAACAGTGTCGCCTTTTGGAGAACTGTTAAAACCCCTTACTTACAAGACAAAGACGGCCCAAAGATAGAAGTTGCAATAGAGGAAGATATCTGGGTGTCTCATTTTTCTAAGATCTTTTAAAATACAGCTACACCGGCAGGGACACAATCGCTACTTCCAACAGTTGTATATCCAATTCCCCTGTACTTCGATATTTCTGAAGTTATAGTGGCCTTGGAAGCGAGCAAAAGTGGGAAAGCCCCAGGCCCAGATGGGGTTCCAGTGGATCTTTTTAAATTCAATTTAGATCTCTGGTTCTCCATTCTCACGAGAGTATGTACTGCAGCAGTGAAGTTGGGTCTGTTAAAATCCTGGACAAAATCGATCATGGTCCCCATTTTTAAAAAGGGTGATCGTCAAGACGTGAAATGCTACCGTCCGATCTCCTTATTAGACTCTTTGGGAAAGGTTGTTGGCAGAGTCGTGCTTGAACGACTCCGGAACTGGGCTGAGGAGGGAGATATTGTTTCAGATCTTCAATTTGGATTTCGGGAGGGTTTCGGAACGGTAGAGCAGGCTCTTAATCTCAGTTTGATAGTGGGCAAATATCTCCAAGCAAAGAAGGACACGGTTTACATGGTCTATGTGGACCTGTCCGCCGCTTTCGATTGCGTCTCGCACGCAAAACTTTGGATGATCTTGGCTCACATGGGAGTGGATCCCCCTCTTTTAGATTTTTTAAGAGAACTGTATTCAAACGCATCAGCAAGGGTCCGTTTTGGCACGAGGGGGGAGTTGACAGCACCATTTGCAGTAGAGCGTGGAGTCAGGCAGGGATGTGTCCTGGCTCCCTTCCTCTTCTCTCTGTACACAAATGGACTAGAGGAGGAGATGTTGAGGGGGGCTCAGGATCTACCACGAGTAAAACAACGCCTGATTCCCGCTCTGCTCTATGCAGATGATGCTGTCATTTTGGCACACACGCCGCGAGAACTACAAAGATCCCTGAATAGATATGTCGATTTCATGGGCGGGTTGGACTTACAAGTAAACGTTAAAAAAACGTTCATCATGGTAGCAGGTAGCGGGAAAAAACGCCTAAAGAATATTTACCTTAAAGATCAAAAACTTATGCGAACCACCGCCTCTTTCGGATGAGGACTCCTCTGACTCGGATGGTTAAGGGGACCTGCGGGATGGTGGGAGGGTGGGAAACCAGAGTCTTTCGAACTGCATTAGAACTTGGGTTGGTTGAGGGATTGTGCAATGGGGTGGTGCTCTATCTAGGGATATGTATACAAGGTTCGTTTCAATGTCCTACTGTTTTCACTGTTTTACAAAACAATAAAATTCTTTTAAAAAAAAAAAAAAAGATCAAAAACTGGAGCTAACCACTCAGTACTGCTACCTGGGCATCATGATTGATGAAAAACTTAATTGGAGACCTGCAGTAGAGGCCAGATGTCATCTTCTCAAAAGAGCAATAACGTCCTTGATGACTTTTTCTCAGAGACTGGGGAAAAGGCCCCCAGTGGAGTTACTAAGAATATATATAGCCAAATGTCAGGCCATTGCACTTTATGGGGCGGGACTCTGGGGATACGCAGATGTTAGTGCCCTACAGGTGGCTGAAAACACCTTCCTTAGATTCCTCTTAGCAACACCGCGTAGCACTTCGACTTACGCTTCCCATTTAGAACTCGGAATCCCTTATTTAGAGGATCTACTAAGGATTCAACCACTATTGCTTTGGCGGCGCATTTGGACCTCTGATAAAAACATTTTAACCCAGGAAATTGTGGCAGATTCAATGATCCTTGACCAATCAGCAAAAATTAAATGGCTTCGGTACATCAGAAATTTCTTCAATGATCTCGGATTGGAGAAATATTATCTTGAACCTAAAAACATTATCGAAGTATCCAAGCGATCACTGAAACAACTGGCCCTGACACATCTAGAATCATTGAGGTTGACATCCGAGTGGACAAAACCCTCGGTTCTCCATGCCAATATGACCCAGCTCACGTTTTTTATCCAGCCCTATCTTACATTACAGATTAGTACCTATGATAGAATGTTATTAACAAGATTCAGACTAGATCTTTTTCACAGATTAGTAGCATTCCCAGATAGAAAAAATTGGGATCTAATTCTCTCTACTTGTCCTTGTGATGAGGAATCAATACAGTCAAACTTACACACAATACTGTTTTGTAAATTCCACCATTCACATAGGAGGGTTTGGCTACTTCCCTTATTAAAGCAGTGGGGACTTAGACAATGTCGTCCTGCTATGCTACGTCTTCAACTGCTAGAATCTGAACTGGTCTGTTATCGCGTCCTTAATTTTTAAAAATGTATTGTAAAGCATAGGAAAAATCTGTAAAACGTATGTTAGATGTACTCCCAAATACGGTATTGAAATCATAAGAATTGCTTCTTGTAAAACACTTGACTCTGGACTTGTGTAAATCTTATTTTTATTATGATTTTTTTATTGTATATTTGTATTTTTCTGTGAAATGTACCTTTTATGGTTTTACAATTTGTAAAAACCGAATAAAGAAGTTTATTATTATTAATCACCATCTATGTGTAACATTACATTTGCCAGCATTAAGTAGACGCTCTTTTTCTAAATAATTAATTAAAATTATTTTATTTTATATATCCTTTTTGACCAGCGCTCGCTCACTATTTCTTCACAAGCGATTCCCCATACTTTGACACACACTTGCTATACTAAGATCTCCATCTATACTTAGCTTTGGCCAGGTCAAATAGTACCCGTGTTTGCCTGCTATATATTACATCTCTTTTCATAGTGTAAAAGATCTGAGCTTACCGCAACTGAGCATTATATTGGCAACTTTGCCTCTGGAGCGCCATAGTCCTTAGCAGCAGGCACATAGCACACCTTTTTGCACTGCCATCAATCGTCCAACTCACACTAGTACATCCTTTATTAGCCTCTAGTGCCACATGGCACAGTTAGTCTTTTTTCCATATCGCTTGATGAGTCACAATCCCGGACTTACCGCAATCTCTGACAGTAAAGCATTTCTTCTGCTGTAAAAACGCACGGACATGTTGCAAAACGTCTACTCACTGCATGAACATAGTAAAGTTACTATTCGTTTTATGTGTCACCATGTATGTGTATAAATGTTACTCACTGCTATGCAGCCCAATGTGTGAACAAGGCCGCATCTCTGGCGGCCGAAACGCGTCACTTTTGGATATCTTTATGTTGGAATAAAGACACTTGATTTATCATCGCTTGTGGAGTCTGTGCCTTGGTGTTGCGCCGGTGTTACTGGGCCTGCCCTAGGATTTTCTTTGGATATATATATATATATATATATATTCACTGAAAAAACCATAGGTTTCACACACGTTATAGTTAGCTGGACAATTCACTCATAAAAAACCAATGAAATTCCCCCGTTATAGTCAGTTCAGCTAACTATAACTCGCGCGCCCGCAATCCACTGCTGATGACGTCACATATTACATCACTCATGACATGGTCAGTGACATCACTCATGACATCACTGATGACATCTCAAATGACATGCGCGCGTGCTCCGTGCGCGCGTGCTCTGTGCGCGCGTGCTCCATGCGCGATTGTGCTCCGTGCGCGCTCCGAGCGCACATGCGCTAGCGTGCTCCGTGCGCGCACGGTGTGCGCACGGCAAGTCATGTGATTACGAAACAACACTTTTCATTGGTTCATATTAGTTTCTGTTTCAGAATCTTCAAACACCACACCCACTTCCCTCACTTTTTCTACTAATTTCAAGGGAGAAGGAGCAAAGCAAGCTTTTCAAGCAAAAACTTCCAAAGAAAATGGCAGAGCACCACTCCACTTCAGAAAGTGAGGAAGAGGCCTTCTTTGAACCAGCAAGAAAGAGGAAGCAGAAACACTCCTTCATTTGGAATTTTTTTACATTTCCTGATGGACAAAAGAAGGTAAATGCACCCAAAGTAACTTGCACTATATGTGGGACAGTCTTATCTTGTGGAGACCCGACCAAAAAATACTCTTTCAGCATTTATTCAATGATTCGCCACTTTAAAACAATGCACCGTATAGCATATGCTAAGGAGTCAACATGGGCCATGAGGGAGAATCCAGAATCTGCTCAGCCGAGCACATCTTCTGCGGCTGCAGAATCACCATGCTCCAGATCTCTGGAAATCCGTCCTGCATTTAAAAACGTCCACATTCATTGCAACATGTGCAATGAAACACTCTGTTACGGAGAAACCAGCATCAATCTTATAGAACAGAAGATCCAGCAGCACACTTGCTCCCCCCGTTAATTTTTTTGTTTTACAATTGTTGTTCCTGTTGAACAGTTTTTTTTGTTGCTCTAAAAAAATCCACAAAAAAAATACAAAATTGTTTAAAAAAAAAAAATAAAATAAAAAAAAAAAATCTTTTCAGAACTCACTTCACTACTCCAAGAAGAGCTATATTCTTAATATATATACTGTGTTGTAAATTAATTGAATGAATGTGTAGTGTATACATGAATGATTGAAATGAGTGAAGAGGAGGAAAGGACTGACAGAATGAGAGTGACAAGGAAAGTATGATCAGACATGAAAGGGAAGTGAGAGACTGACTGCAACAAAAGGACAAAGGGTAGAGGATACAGGTAAGAAGAGTGAATGAGTATGAGAATGGCAGTGATGGTGAGATAAGGGGTATGAGGATTAGAAAAGGGGGTAAGGGAAAGTGGGAAATGGAGAGTGAGGGGATGGAGGGATTTAGGAAACTGGAGTGAGAGAAAGGGAGTCAGGATGTCAATGAACAAAGCAGAGTGAGGGAGATTGAAGGAAAGAATGCGAAAAGGTGAAGGGGTGTGAGATACAGACAGGAGGAAGTGAAGTAGGAGAATAGGAGTGACTATGAGTAAAGGATAGTGACAGTTAGGGAAGGTGAGGGAAGGAGAATGACGGAGAAGGTTAAAAAATTAACATAGATGGAAAATGAGTGATGGAGAGAAGAGGAGTGGTGGAAACAGAGGGGCAGATTTATAACAAACTAACGCAGCACGGTGCAGCAAGTAATTTTGCTGCGCAGTGCTGCGTTAGTTTCGAAGCACAGAGATGTATATTTACAAGAATATGTTGCATCTCTATGCTTCCCCTGCGCTGGCACACAAACTGCAGCCATGCACCGGCAGACGCTCCCTTGCACCATGGTGCAAGGATGCCTGCGTGGTCGGGAGATTGTTCTTGTGCAGGAAGGGACACCTTCCTGCACAAAAACAATCACAAGAGACTTTTTCCTCTTTTAATGCGTGCTGTAGAAAACAGCATGCACTGAAAGAGGAAAAAACGAGGAGACATGAAAACATTTCTCCTCATAGTTGAAAAAAAAGTGATGGAGGCAGTAAACCTAGGGGAGTAGTAGAGAAGGAGTGAGGGAGTTACGAAAGAGCAGTAAAGCAGGAAGAGAGAGGGGAGAGGAATGAGAAAAGCAGAATGAGGAGAAGTGAAGAAAAATGGAGCATGAAAGTGAAGGGGTGAGAAATACAGATATTTTAAACTTACTTCACAAAACAAATAACTTAATTAGAAATAAATGTTTATTTTGAATTGCAAGAAAAACGGATTCAATTTCCTAAATTTTCTTTCTAGATCTGAAAAAAAAGAAAAAAAGTATTAATATTCAACAATACATTTTAGAAAACAGTACATATATTTTCATATTTTACAAAGTAATTTTTTGCCCTTTTTTTGCTGTTTTCAGAATATATCGATTTTCACTGAAAATTGTGATATCATTTGTATTCATCATTTAACAGCGGGCAAAAAAATAAACAATCTGAAAGATTGTTTAAAAAAGCCCTGAATCTATCCTTAGTAAAACATACCTTGATAGAAATGTAACATATATATTAAAAATATCTTCTAAGAACAATAACTGTTTGCAATAAATAACGTCTGTAAATCTTGTTGCTTAAGCACATACACCAAAATAATATCTGTCAAAGAAGTCCACAATTGTTACATTTACCTTTCCATGAGGCCCAATGGTAATTTTTAAATCCTTTTTAAGTGAAATATCCAATCTTAATCCTATAAAATTGAAATAATGGTTTCTTCAGATGCTGGAATTTGTATCTAAAATTTTGGTTTTAGAAAAATTAAGTAACAATTTGGTAAATCATAAGGCAAACGTTGCTTGAAAATCAATTGAGAATCATTACACAGTGTCCATCCTTTTTCACATTTTAGATAAACTGTGTAATGACCAGAAGTTATAGAAGGTCCATCATGAAAAATTATTGCAACTGCAACAAAAGTTTTTCCTGATATTAATAATTGATTTCCTACAAGCTTTTTTAGTAAAGTGTCCAATTTTGTTCCATCAGCTCTACAACGTTGTATCATTAAAATGACATACTGTCCATATTTCTTAAAAAATAAGGTTGATAACATTTCTGATTTACATTGAGAACATTCCATGTTGTGATTAGCATCTTTAACTAAGTTACTAAAAGTCACTGATTTACTCTCTGGTAATGTTAAATATATGAACCTTTCAGAATCAACAGTACTGCTGCATGTGTTCAAACAATTTTCACAACAATGTTCCCATTTATAAGAGACACCAAACATATTTTCTATTTCTACCCCTTTATCTTCCAGTACCATAAGCATATACATTAAGAATTCCTGTGCATCTTGCTGGACATTTTGTGTAAACTGTGTACATCCAGAACATACATCTAAAAGATTTCTAACATCAGAAGCACTTTCTATTTTAGTTTTATCATTACTCAGCTTCTCATAAAGGAAACTCAGCAGAGAACAGAATCTTTTTCCATGATTTAGTATTATCTGCTCTTTCAAAATTTCAAGATAAAATACAACATTCAGCACTTCATTTGTGTAGCAGTTGACACCAGAGCTATTTTCAAAATGACAACCAACAACCTCTTCAACATTGTCCTTTTTCTTTTTGCTTGGAATCACATCACTCTCTTTTTGTTTTCTCTTCTGTACATCCTCATTACAGATATTCTCAATTCTCCTTTTCCGACAAACAACACGTTTTTCAAACACAGGATACTGACCTAAATGAGGAGCATAGCTTATTCTTAATCTATTATACTCCTTTACACAGTTTGCATCAGCACTAACTTTTGAGTCATCAAAGTCTATCATGAATAAACCAGATATTTTTTTCACGCGTGACAAAGCAACATATGCCATACCTTCTTTAAACACACTAGATCCAATGTTTACAAAAGCACTATCTACAGTTAATCCTTGAGATTTGTGAATAGTTATAGCATATGTTATAGAAAACGGAAACTGCTTCCTACGTACATATAAGTCTTTCACAAGCAAAAAAAGAACTGAACAACGACAAATGTCTTTAACCTCTTCAATCGCATCAAATTTTATTTTTAAAAATTAAATTCCATCTTTTTCTGGTATTTAACAAACCCCACAACTTTACCCATAGCTCCATTCACTAAACCTTTTTCTACATCCAAATTACGTCTTAAAATTACTCAACAGTTCATACATACATAAAGATTCTTTTCTAAACCAGCTGTTTTCGAAATGTTTTTCTCTAGAGAATCCAATTTAGTTGTCAATTTGCTTGTCAATATAATAGTTATTCCTTCATGCTGTATTTTATCCACAGCTTCCAGTTTTATAATCTCTTCATTTTCCAATTTCAAAAGTTCTTGATTGAATTTAGAGCATTCATGTAGTGTTGGCATTAAGCAGATTACAGTATTTTTTCCTGCAATTATTTTGTATATTTTCTCTGGAACTATTTGTTCTGTTGGAAACAAATTACATAGCAATCGACTCTGCAAAGCTTTTCTGCCATGTTCTGTGAGTAGTCCAATTCTGATATCTTTGAGAATACTTGCATAATCATCATCATTTGCTTGCCGCATATTGGTAATGAGTTCTTTGTACTGAGAGTATGTCCAAATATTCACATTACCTATACTTCCTAACGACTTTTTCGTGTCTTCATGTGTAAGAGTATGAAATACTGGTTGTCCTTTAACTGGAGAAAGCTGCAGAAGATCTCCAAAAACTATAACATGTTTTCCTCCAAATAACACGTCATAGTCTGTCTTTAGAATTTGCGGCATTCTTAAATGCACAGAGGCAAGCATTAAGTTTGATACCATACTTACCTCATCAATAATGAGAACTTTCATTTTCTTTAATACTCTTGAAACTTCAAAACATGCTTCTCCTGTTAGCTTGTGGTATTGTATTTTGTTCTCATGCTCTACTGGTAACATTAGCAAACGATGTAAGGTAATTCCTTTTATGTTATATGCTGCTAACCCAGTTGGAGAAGTAACAACACAAGACAAAGTTGAATCAGTTTTTTTCTGTAGGTAGCTTCTAATTACTTTAATTAATAAACTTTTTCCAGTTCCAGCTTGTCCACTCACATACATTCTGATTGGTTCAAATGATGTGCATGAGCACTCTTTATTTTCATGCAGTAATCCATGATCAATTTGTTTTGTGACTTCCTCATTAATTTGTTGTTGTTCATCATTCAGTAGTTGTTCCAAATTTGGTAAGTTCATTAAAGCTTCCTGAGCTTGATTCATAGCTGTTTCCACTTCAGTCATGGCTATTGCAGCTTCATTTTCTACGATTTGTTGACCTAGAGGATCTTGACTGAGCGTCCCAGAACTTTGACTGTCTTGAGAACTGTCTCTAGCCACATCAGCTGCAATTGTTGCTTCTTGTTCAATTTCTTCATTTAACATTTGTACATAAGTTGTGAAAGTACTGCATTCTATGCTATCTTTGCATGCATTAAAGGAATCTTCATTGCTCTGAAAATCTCTGATCGCCATGGTTTAAACAACTGTAAAAGTGCTAAGTAGTAAAATCCCTTCTTGTCAGTAGTGTCGCAACTCAGCTTTCTGTGATTAATCAAACTTCCTTTTGTTTGTTTCACCAAACATCCGTCCACACCAATGACTTTATATTTTCCATTGTTGATGTCTTCTGTGGCATTCCGTTTAAAAATGTAGTTCTGCAGCACTTCATAGAGACACATGTCCTCAAGATGATGACTTCTTTTGGGGTAATATGTGTCCAACATGTTTGTTCTTAAAATGTCTGTACTTTCTGGTTCGTACTCTGCTAAATATTCAATTTCTCGAATAGATTTCAGTACCCGATTTCGCATTCCTGCAAGGCCTAAACTTACCCAAATTATTCTTCTGGATTTCGAGTACAGACTTGCAGATGATAACCTATCTGAGCATTCGTATGATCCAATTTCTCGATGCGATAACATCTTTAAACTGAAACTGTATAGCTTTTTACTGACAGTCTTCTCGTGAGAAATCTTTTCCCACATTTCTTTCAATTCCGTTTTCTCAGATTTAGTGATGTAAGATGTGACATACCGAGCAACAGCAATAGAATTGTCAGCTACATACTGTATATCCATGTTAGCATTCCACATGGATAAAATGACTGGGTTGTAGTCATTTATATATTTTGACTCTTCTTTTCTTCTTAGGTTGTATTTTTCGCCGATTTCCTTGTAATAGTATGTCGCACAGCTGACATAAAACTGTTTACTCTTCCTTTTGAAAGAACAGGTCGTGGAAATCCAAATCGACATTTTGTGTAGAATTTATCTTTACTCTTATACTTTCGTCGACAGTATTTTCCACACCGATGACTTGGAAACGTAAAACTTGCTCTTTTAAGTTTTTTTCTTCTGTGCTTTTAGTTATAGCACATGTTGCATATTCTTCAATGAAAGATAAAACTGCATCATCAGAATCTGTTCCAAATTTTGGGGCATCCTTGATCCACAACAGCATATGAATATGAGGAGCACCTCTTGCTTGGTACTCTTTTCTCCAAAAGAAATCCACAACTTCTCCAAGAGGTGGATTTTTTTTATTGCAGATGAAGGACATCATAGCCTCAAATCTATGATTGAAATATCTGCAAACATTAACCGGATCCAATGAGCACAATTCTCCTGCTGTCTTGTATTGGATGTTTTCAATATTTGAATTTGCCTCTCGAAGAAAATCCAGTAAATCATCCCAAGCGTACTCAGCACAGCTTAGGGTAAGGAACCATGTAGGAGTTCCTAAATTCCATAACATACATTTCAATTCTCCATGGCGTCGGTACAAATATTCATTAGTCCCACGCTGACAAGCCATCAAATTAATCAATTGAGATTCCAAATGATCATCTCGCTGTTGCACTTTGTTCATAAAATCCTTAGCAGACACATTATGTAGATGTACTCCAGTTTTTAAAATGTGATTTACTGCATAAGATAGTGCAGACAAGTAACTTTCAAATAAAAGATGGAACAAATAAGGAATACTCTGATGAAATCTTGGATCTTCTGCATATAATCTTGTAGTCCGATACTCAGAAGCAGGAATCTGTACTGGACGTTCATCATATCGTCCACCTTTTCCTGTAGGAAACAGCTGGGGAAAACAACGAGCTTCCAAGCTCTCCTCCCATACACTCACGGGAGTTCCTTTTGCTTTTTTCATCTGAAAGAGATCAATAGTGTTTCCCATAACTTCTTTAGAATGAAGAGGATGTATGCTGAAATGTTCATTAAATTCTTCTTCTTTTGACTTATCCACTTTTTCAATTTGCCCAGTTGGTATTCCTGTGTCTGCTAGTAAAACTTCTTCATCTTCATCCATATAAATTGATTCATACCATTTATTATTTCTTTTCAAATATAAATTTGCTCTTTGTACTTTTCGTACCTCTACCAGCTCCTGCCAAATTTTCTTATTCTATGTAGGTACACCATTAACCAGAATAACTAATGGTTCAGTTTCCAAACTATCTGCATCAATTGTTTCAATATTTTTTTTCAAATCTAATGGCAAATAGACAACTCTTCATTTTAAACCTCTTTGTAAATCTGAAGGAGGTAATTTTCCTGTTTTGGGCTCCATACGAACTATAGTCTGAAACGGATGGACACATTGAATGAGTATAGACTCATACGAATTTAAATGAGAAAGTTCTGCAGGAATATCAACCAATTCTAAATTAATATGTACAGCTCTAGCTGGCATTTTATTTTCTTCTAACTTATTATAACAGTATTTACAAATACGCTGAACTTCACCCAAATCAAAACAATTTTCCAGAAATAAGTATGTAGCAAAATCCTTCCACTCATAATTATTTTCTTTTTCACTTTTTTTTATAGAGATCAACATACCTTGTTTGAATTTTATAATGGCTTCTCCGGCAACAAATACAAGTAATATTTGGTCTTTCATTAGAGATGATAGTAAATTTTGTCATTTGATCTTCAAATTTTTTACTAACAGTGGGTTCTATATTCTCTTCCACATTTTCTTCAAAAACTGTGTCATTTCCTGCACTTTCTTGCTCTGGACCAAAGTAACAAAACTCAATATCCTCACAAACCTTCTTCACATCTGATACAGATCCACGGAACAGAGCACTATTCAACTCATTTAACTTTAGTGCTGGACTTTTAGCAAAATACAATCTTCTCACAAACTTTCTCATTTCAGTATGATGTACTGCCAGCATCCTAAAATGGTGAAAAACACTTTGACAAACTTTCCTAGAAAGACAAGCCAGAGAATGTCCTTGCAAACCAGTATTCTTTCTCACTCTGCATGGATCTAGTCCTTGCAGCATCTTAATCTTCTGTTTAACACTTTTTTTACTATATTCTCTTAGAAAGTCACGTAATTTATCAATAGATTCCTGTCGTACAGTACAAATACTACTACAATTCCAAGTGTACACTGGGGCTTTAGGACGTCTCCCCATAACCTCCTCAGCTAACACTTCTTCCTCATTTCTTGGAACCATTTTCTCCTTTTCCATTACACAACCATCTTTAACTTCATAAGCTCGACCATTGGTGTCAACTGCATGCAGCAAACTATTACTCTGAAGATAACTCTCTTCATTAAAAAATGGTTCAGTACTTGAACTATGCTTCCATTCTCCTAAGAACACTTTACAAAAGTTATTTTTTTTCACTACTCTTTTCCTTTTGCTTTTTGACTTCATTACATTGACTAATTTATCTAATGTACGGATCCTGTTCAAAATTAAAATGAATAGTTTTCTTTTTAATTCCAAAGCCTTTGCAACAATTGATTCAATATGTTTCTTTTTCTTTAAAATTTGGCTTTCTTCCTATATTTTTTCACGTCCTTTAGCAAATTAAACATCACTCTTCTCTGAAACATTTTTCTACGAATGTTTTTAAAATCTGTTTTTCTTTTTAAGTCATTCTTTCTTACTTCTGATTGTACATTAGCATTTAGTATTTTCTGTCGATTGTCTTGTTGTTTTTTACTTGAAACACTATTTGCAGTAGATATATTTTTTACATTTTTTCTTTGCTTGAGGATATTTTTAAAAAAATCCTTAGTCTGCTTACCAGAAGACTTTTTCTTTTTTCCAACGGGAGGTTCTTCAACTAATTTTTGTTGTCCAGTTGTCTTCACATATACATGTTGTTGCTGTTCTTTTCTATTTCTTGATTTTATAGGCATCTTTAATTTATTTCAGTGTTGTTCAGCAATACCTGAAAGAAACTAAAAAAAAATACCTTTATGTAATTTAAATATATTACTATATTTTTTATGAGCTTTTTAAATCCTATCATATGAGCTGTCCCTTACCTAACAGCATGACACATTTTTCTTATAGTTTAGAGAGGCAGAAAAGAGCACATGTCCTAACAGCTACTTGAGACCATGAGCATGTGTTACCTGGGTGAGTGATTAGACTAGAGCAAAGGAAATGAGACTTGGTGACGTTGAATGTGTTAGCGTTACACACTGCTATCTGAAATACCACACAGTGCTGATTAGTAAACATGGGAGTGAAGGAGAAGCAGCTGCCTGTGTGCTAAGAGTGAGTTTCTGGAGACTGTGTATTGTCAGGTGCAACAGAGATCTGCATGGATGCTTGAACAACTGCATGAAGACTGCAGACATGTATGTAAGAGTACATGTGTGGTAAGGGTTAATTGGAGTTTTGAACATGTAGGACTTACCTCACCCATTGCAGGAGTGGAAGGAAAATCTACCATGTTCATTTCAAATGTGTTAGCATTTGCCTCTCATTTGTGAGATAGTGATTTCTGCTGAATGCTAACCATCACAGTTGAAGAAAACAAGCTGCCCCTTTCCTGCGAGTGCAAGTCTTACAGAACAACAGCAACACGAATTAAATCTCTGACAACAATTCCTGTGTGCACACAGACTCATGGTGTGATTCTAGGCAGAAAATGATATTTGATTGGCAATTTCAAAGCTCATTTACTACTGTGGTACAGTAAGTGATAATTACTGTAACAGCCTGACACATTTTCCTTATAATTTAGAGAGGCAGAAAAGAGCACATGTCCTAACAGCTGCATGAGACCATGAGCATATGTTACCTGAAGAGTGATTAGACTAGAGCAAAGGAAATGAGCCTTGGTGACGTTGAATTTGTTAGCGTTACACACTGCTATCTGAAATACCACACAGTGCTGATTAGTAAGCATGGGAGTGCAGGAGAAGCACCTGGCTGAGTGCTAAGAGTGAGTTTCTGGAGACTGTGTATTGTCAGGTGCAAAAGAGATCTGCATGGGCGCTTGCACATCTGCATGAAGACTGCAGAGATGTATGTAAGAGTACATGTGTGGTAAGGGTTAATTGGAGTTTTGAACATCTAGGAATTACCTCATCCATTGCAGGAGTGGAAGGAAAAACTACCATGTTGATTTCAAATGTGTTAGCATTTGCCTCTCATTTGTGAGATAGTGATTTCTGCTGAATGTTAACCATCACAGTTGAAGAAAACAAGCTGCCCCTTTCCTGCGAGTGCAACTCTTACAGAACAACAGCAAAACGAATTAAATCTCTGACAACAATTCCTGTGTGCACACAGACTCATGGTGTGATTCTAGGCAGAAAACGATATTTGATTGGCAATTTCAAAGCACATTTACTACTGTGGTACAGTAAGTGATAATTGCTGTAACAGCCTGACACATTTTCCTTATAATTTAGAGAGGCAGAAAAGAGCACATGTCCTAACAGCTACATGAGACCATGAGCATATGTTACCTCGGTGAGTGATTAGACTAGAGCAGAGGAAATGAGCCTTGGTGACGTTGAATGTGTTAGCGTTACACACTGCTATCTGAAATACCACACAGTGCTGATTAGTAAGCATAGGAGTGTAGGAGAAGCAGCTGCCTGTGTTCTAAGAGTAAGTTTCTGGAGACTGTGTATTGTCAGGTGCAAGAGAGATCTGCATGGACGCTTGAACAACTGCATGAAAACTGCAGAGATGTATGTAAGAGTACATGTGTGGTAAGGGTTAATTGGAGTTTTGAACATCTAGGAATTACCTCATCCATTGCAGGAGTGGAAGGAAAAACTACCATGTTGATTTCAAATGTGTTAGCATTTGCCTCTCACTTGTGAGATAGTGATTTCTGCTGAATGCTAACCATCACAGTTGAAGAAAACAAGCTGCCCCTTTCCTGCGAGTGCAAGTCTAACAGAACAACAGCAACACAAATTAAATCTCTGACAGCAATTCCTGTGTGCACACAGACTCATGGTGTGATTCTAGGCAGAAAACGATATTTGATTGGCAATTTCAAAGCACATTTACTTCTGTGGTACAGTAAGTGATAATTACTGTAACAGCCTGACACATTTTCCTTATAATTTAGAGAGGCAGAAAAGAGCACATGTCCTAACAGCTACATGAGACCATGAGCATATGTTACCTCGGTGAGTGATTAGACTAGAGCAAAGGAAATGAGCCTTGGTGACTTTTAATGTGTTAGCGTTACACACTGCTATCTGAAATACCACACAGAGCTGATTAGTAAGCATGGGAGTGCAGGAGAAGCACCTGGCTGTGTGCTAAGCGTGAGTTTCTGGAGACTGTGTATTGTCAGGTGCAAGAGAGATCTGCATGGATGCTTGCACAACTGCATGAAGACTGCAGAGATGTATGTAAGAGTACATGTGTGGTAGGGGTTAATTGGAGTTTTGAACATGTAGGAATTACCTCATCCATTGCAGCAGTGGAAGGAAAAACTACTATGTTGATTTCAAATGTGTTAGCATTTGCCTCTCATTTGTGAAATAGGGATTTCTGCTGAATGCTAACCATCACAGTTGAAGAAAACAAGCTGCCCCTTTCCTGCGAGTGCAACTCTTACAGAACAACAGCAAAACGAATTAAATCTCTGACAACAATTCCTGTGTGCACACAGACTCATGGTGTGATTCTAGGCAGAAAACGATATTTGATTGGCAATTTCAAAGCACATTTACTACTGTGGTATAGTAAGTGATAATTACTGTAACAGCCTGACACATTTTCCTTATAATTTAGAGAGGCACAAAAGAGCACATGTCCTAACAGCTACTTGAAACCATGAGCATGTGTTACCTGGGTGAGTGATTAGACTAGAGCAAAGGAAAGGAGCCTTGGTGACGTTGAATGTGTTAGCGTTACACACTGCTATCTGAAATACCACACAGTGCTGATTAGTAAGCATGGGAGTGTAGGAGAAGCAGCTGCCTGTGTGCTAAGAGTGAGTTTCTGGAGACTGTGTATTGTCAGGTGCAAGAGAGATCTGCGTGGACGCTTGCACAACTGCATGAAGACTGCAGACATGTATGTAAGAATACATGTGTGGTAAGGGTTAATTTGAGTTTTGGACATGTAGGAATTACCTCACCCATTGCAGGAGTGGAAGGAAAATCTACCATGTTCATTTCAAATGTGTTAGCATTTGCCTCTCATTTGTGAGATAGTGATTTCTGCTGAATGCTAACCATCACAGTTGATGAAAACAAGCTGCCCATTTCCTGCGAGTGCAAGTCTTACAGAACAACAGCAACACAAATTAAATCTCTAACAACAATTCCTGTGTGCACACAGACTCATGGTGTGATTCTAGGCACAAAACAGTATTCCTGGGTAATTCCACTACACCTTAACGTATGGTGAAGACATACTCCATAATATCTTACAAGTTCAAGACAGTTAAATATCTTAGTGATTTCTGCTGAATGCTAACCATCACAGTTCAAGAAAACAAGCTGCCCCTTTCCTACAAGTGCAAGTCTTACAGAACAAGAGCAACACAAATTAAATCTCTGACAACAATTCTTGTGTGCACACAGACTCATGATATGATTCTAGACACAAAACAGTATTCCTGGGTGATACCAGTACACCTTAACTTATGGTGAAGACATAATCCATAATATCTTACAAGTTCAAGGCAGTTAAATATCTTCCAAAACATAAAATGTAAAACACAACTTTAAAAGATGAAACAATTTTCTTTTATTTATATTAAAATGCACTACATACATCCCCTCTCAAATTCATAACTCACCTTTAAAAGTAGTTATTTGAGAAAGAAATGTGGCACTCACACAGCAAATTATCAGAGCCAGAATCTCAGAGCTGTACTCCTCTCACCAGAACCAGTAAATGGCAAAGTTTCCCTCTCTTTTTTCACACATATACATGTTAACTTCAAATCACATTGCTTCCCACATTTTTTCAAATGGAAACACACATTTCTATTGGTTGCAAATTTCAACCCTTTCCAAGTGATCCCTACCCCCAACATGACTTCTGCTTGCTACCATAGCAACAGGTCATGGAACACTGGTGTGAGCAGAGAGGTCAGAAGTTCAGCACACAATGTTTCTAATCCAAAGAGCAAGAGTGCTTGACTTTTCAAACCTAACAGCAAATCCAAACTAATGTTCTCTGGGAACACATTTTTCTGAACCAATACAAAACATGCTTTTAAAAATGTAAACATACAACCTAGTTTTTAGTGTAGAATGGTTTGAAACAGCCAATGAGTTCTTTTTATTAAAAAAAAATTATGTAAGCCTCCATTTTACAACTATCTTTCTTTTCATATTGCCATTCTACTGAAAGACACATTCTGAGTGCATCCAGATCTCCTTGGAAGATGTTCACAGTGTGGGTTGTAGGTCATAGCTATGTCTTCTGGAGTGAAAAATATGCGGAAGAAAGAGGTATTGTGAAAGACCTTGCTTTACCAAATGTAGACATCAAATGGATTGGTCAGAGAGGGTTAAAGTGGCACCAATTAATGCCTTTGGTGAAATCCTTTCTACATCTCCCACAGCCTAACCTTATAATTGTGCACTGTGGTGGAAATGACCTAGGCACTTTAACTGGGGTAGGTCTGGAAATGCTTGTTAAGGACACCTTTGTGCAATTGATGTCACTTTTTCCACAAACTACCTTTGTATATTCTAATATATGCCAAAGGCAAAAGTGGAACTGGTCCAACCAACATTGTCCACAGATTGACAATGCAAGAAAGCACGTCAATAAGTCTGTTTCTGCTTTCCTCAGAGACTATGGTATAGGTTCTATATACCACAACAACTTGCGTTACAACATGCAAGGCATTTATAGAGGAGACGGTGTACATTTCAATGATGAAGGGAACAGAGTCTTCCTCTTGAACTTTACACTCTGCATCGGTACTTACTTGTAGGTACCAAAAAACACTCAATGAACACAACGGCTCTTTTTAGAGCCACCTAACATCTAAACACTTAAACTTGATTTTTAATTCTATTTTTTTTACAAATTTTTTTCGCCGTGTGCGCACCGTGCGCGCACGAAGCGCGCACCGAGCGATTTTTTGAAAAAAAATAAAATGTTTTTTTTCACCCTTCAGGGTCCTTCAGGGACCCCCTGACAAAGGCTAGGGGGTCAGGAGCTCTCTACCCTGCCCCCTTTCCACGTTCTCCACCTTTGTTTTTCTCTCTCACCAAAGTCACACACAAAATGGCGGCCGACACTTCCTGATTTCGACCGATTCGAACGTTGACTGACATCTAACCACCAATCAGATTTACGCTCGCGCACGGCACGGTGCGCGCACGGTGCGCGCACGGTGCGCGCCTATAGATATTTATATGCTTTTAAATGCAATTTTCTCAGGAAATACTGAACAGATTGACTCCATATATGCAAAAGGCACTTCCCTGACCTGAGGACTACCTCTGTGCCAAATTTAAAGTAATTCTGTTCAGCCGTTCGGGCTGTACCTTCGACTAAAGGTCCTATGGGAAAATGCATGGGGAAAACGCGTTTTGGGACCCCCCTTTTTTCTCGGCCCCCGCTTGATGAATCACCCCGAGACTTTCAGGGTAGGAGCTGAGCGGAGCGCCCCATTAGTTTTGAAAATTTCGCGAGGATTCGTCAACCGGCGCCAATGTTATTCAAAATAGAATTTTCTGATTTCCTATGGAAACACGATCCTAACTATAACTATCTATATATATATATATATATTCAGGAATGCCTCTGCACAAAGCCCTGCTTTCACCACCCCATCACCAGGACCAACATAAGGACGGCACACAGGAATTCATTACAGAAGCAATTTATTTGGTTTCAGATGCTTCCATAATGTATTAAGCAAGTAACCAGCAAAGTGCAAGGTGTATATTCCCCACCAGGACAGATCTATATATAATACATTTCTTTTCAATGTTACATTAAGCATACATTAATTTACATTGATACACATCCAAGTCTGATTGCACACAATTAGTAAAAATACACTTCCAAAGACAAAATCTAAAACGGGCCGCCATGCCTGAGAGTGAAATTCATACATACACGTTTAACTTAAATTAAATTAGATATCTGCATCATTTGTCGGGTTATAACTGTATTAATGTAACTTAGCTAGCGGGGAATGACAAGAGCTCATCTTTCATAATACAAATGACCTGTATAGGCTATCCTTTTATCATGGGTGGGGCTGTTTTCCGAAGACCAGACCATTTCTGTGAAAGGTTGTATAGCTGGTAAGGAGAAGTAAAACTTTTCCTATCACTAATTAAATAGTTGGGCAATACGGCTTTTGTATTATTAAAAAACTTAGTTGAATTTGGAGACGTAGGAGTTCCCTGATTCAATTGTATTCTTGGCTACTAGATGCGTTGCTGCGTTTGGAGCTTCCAAACTCCCCTTTTTTCCCATGTAGTATCCATGAATAATCCTTAATTTTATAGCCTGAAGTGGAACAGTTGGTTTTGCTTGTTGGGTATTCATTAAAACAGTGCCCTCAGCATGCCTGGAAATGTTGTCAGCGTTAAGGATAACATTTTAACCCTGGATACCTTAGTCATTGCTTAGAAATTTAGAAACCTATTTATTGATTCACCTGTTTGGGTACCTTTTAATGGCATTGATTTGTCTTCTAAAGGACCTGAATTAAATCAAACAGAACAATAGACAATATCATCTGCAGGTGTACTTGAGTCAAGAATTTCTTTAGGACTTAATTGCAAACAGGGATATGAAGAAAGGCGATGTTCTCTCACGTCAGCATATCCAAAGGTAATATCTACACCAGATCTTATAGTACTTTCTATTATTTGCATTGGTCCCAAAATTAAGTTATGTGTTGCACTGTCTTTGCCAAAATTAGTTACAGTCTGAAGGTTTCAAGTGATTTGAAACAAAATTCCATAATGAAATGTTAAAGTTCAATAGAATGTGGATTAAACATACCCATATCGTATATAATTTGCTACTCTCCCTTTCAAAATCTTTAATAGGAAGTCTGATTTACAGAGTTCTGTTTTCTGGAACTTCTTGGTTGAGCTCTGCTTTCAAGATGGGGTTTCAGGCATTTTATGTTCTAGGTTCCTGAATGGCCAAACATCTACCTTCCCATTTTTATATCTGTAGACATTTTGTTAATCAGGTTGAGCTGGATAAGTGTCGTCTCTGGTTGAAACAAAATGACAACTTTTGCAGGTACCCAGGACTTGTTTCCTTATATCTTATGGGTGGCGTGAAGAATTTTAACTGTGATCTTTGTCTCAGATTTGAACTAATGGGAGGCACTGACTGCTGGTTTCTTGTGGTTATGTTTTGTTATGTTTCTAAGGGTTTAGAGAAGGTTTGGTTATCTAATTTTGAAACAGTTGCGTTTCCTCCATCAGCTATGTTGGTAGCCCTGTTTTTATCATGTTACAGTAACCAAGTTGAAGCATCACTGGGGACTGTGCCAATTCAATCTGGTGTTTGTTTTGTAGGAGATGGAGGATTTTCCAGAGTATGAACAACTATAAATTTAAGACAAATACCTTCGAGGAAATCTATGAGCCATTGCAGTGGTTGGGGGTAGATACAAGAATACGTTTAGCCAACCTTCAAAATCTATATATTAAGATCTACATCTACATGCTCATATCGTGTTGCTGTTGAACAAAGAAAGTGAGTAGAAGGAGTTTCAAGAGACTCTGAGAGTTTGACTGCCTTGGCACCTCACCTATCAAAATATAAATACAGATATATTTAAAGGTGGTTATGAGTATAGCTAAAAAGCTTTGGTGCTTCAAGTTAAAGGGTTTAGAGTAGACCATACGGTTTATCTTCTGAACTAGGGTACTTCTAATCAGCCGAAGGCATTCACATCCACAAAGGTATGATTTCATTTGTGACTTTATTTCATAACCAATGGGTTTTGAGGACTAAATCATCAATAAAAAGAACAAGCTTTGGCAAAAACCAATTGTTTTTACGTTTAAAATGTGCCTGCACTTGTATTCTTTAACAGTAGCTACACAAAAATGCATGTGCATGCATCTGTATGGATGGGTGGTTATCTTGAAATGTTTTTTAAAGAGAAACACATGGGCAGCTGTCTCAGAATGGTCTTTCTATTAAAGAAGATACATTCAAAGATGGCTGCTGAAACATGTGCATACGTGTCCATGAGTCGTGATGTATCAGCATCTGTTTTGGATTTTGTTTAAATTATATGTTCCTGTTCTATGAAGGATGATGGGCATTTTAGAATAATTATTTTTAAAAAACAGGCAGGGGATGTCTTCGAAACTTCAAATTTTTCACTGCAACGCACAAAGGACTGGATGTTTTCTGACCCTTCCAGCATAGGAGATTCACACTTCCAGCAACAAAATAAGAGTTGGGAGTTAAAATAAGAATTAGGATTGAAGCAAAATAGTTAGTTTAGATTGATGTACTCCTTGTTTTCTCAGGAAAATCGTCATGACCGTCGCACTCTTTCTCTGACATTACTTACACCCATCCCTCACTATGGACTTTGCACCATCTAGCCTTAAACAAGCTACAGTGATACTGCGTTTAAAAAAGTCTGGAACTCACAATGCTAAATAATGCCAATTAACTTCAGGCCTAGGCCTTGGTTCCGCTTCACAGATGGGATTATGGAATGAGGATTTAATTCTGACTCAAGCCTTCTTCTGATGGCAACTGCTGAGCAATCAGGGCTCCATCCGCTGTACAGGACTGAATCTGTTATAGTAGCAGCTCCACATATCGGACATTGGACTTCGGTATGCCTGATGGGTCTGTTCTCAGTTCAACACTTTTGATACATAACCATAGTGCCAATATCGGCAACTGTTGGACATAACACATAAGTACATAAATAAACCACATGACACATATGTAGGTGGAGAAATATTGCTGCAGGTTTATTAGCATAACCAATATGCAAACATGGTGGGTTATCTTACGGGCGATCCGATCCCAGGGCAGGCGAACCCCTATGCCGCCTGCCCGTCTGATAAGCCTGAATCACACCGTGGCAGTCACCAATTGGTGCATACCAAACCTTGGGAGGGGCCACCCCCACCCATCAGTTGACCACCAGTCCACTTGCTTACTCACGCCCCCCCCGTAAGAGGTGGGCGGAGCGTATTATGGCAGCCCCCGGTTGCTCAGACCCACAACCGCCCGTAGGACTAATGGGGCACCGTAGATCTTCCAGGGGACAACGCTAGACATCCCTGGGTATCCTGGCTTAGCACCACGCTGTGCTGCTGCATGAAGTACCCCTTGGTATCTGCAGACTCTGGATCGCCCTGTAACTCCTCCTGCAACACAAAGTAACATGTTAGAAAGCGTAACCCCCCCTCCTTTGTACCTCCGTCTGCTGGGAAAGCGGAGGGGCGGGCAAGGCGAGACGAGAGGGACAAGAGGGCGAGGAAGGGGCGGGGACAGCCTAAATACCCCTCCGCCGGAAGTGGTCTTTTGCCGGACGTCTTCCCTGGCCAAACCCCATGGACTAGACCGGCTACCCCCAGTGCCATCATGCGGCACTAAGGCGGCCGCCCTTTTAGGGGGGTTGCTGCGCAACCCCCCCGGGCAGCCTTGCATAGTGCCAATATCGGCAACTGTTGGACATAACACATAAGTACATAAATAAACCACATGACACATATGTAGGTGGAGAAATATTGCTGCAGGTTTATTAGCATAACCAATATGCAAACATGGTGGGTTATCTTACGGGCGATCCGATCCCAGGGCAGGCGAACCCCTATGCCGCCTGCCCGTCTGATAAGCCTGAATCACACTGTGGCAGTCGCCAATTGGTGCATACCAAACCTTGGGAGGGGCCACCCCCTCCCATCAGTGGACCAACCGTCCACTTGCTTACTCACGCCCCCCCGTAAGAGGTGGGCGGAGCGTATTATGGCAGCCCCCGGTTGCCCAGACCCACAACCGCCCGTAGGACTAACGGGGCGCCGTAGTTCTTCCAGGGGACAACGCTAGACATCCCTGGGTATCCTGGCTTAGCACCACGCTGTGCTGCTGCATGAAGTACCCCTTGGTATCTGCAGACTCTGGGTCGCCCTGTAACTCCTCCACAGCCTTGGGAGTGGCCACCGTCACTACCAGGGCCCCCCACCAAGGTGGGCCTATTTGCTTACAACAAGCTGATAACCGGGCCTCTCCCAGGTCCAGCCCAAACAAGTCTTAGCCCATACAGGACCAGAGGCCAGCTTGCCCCCTCAGGACAGGTGCCCCCAGACGAGAGGGACAAGAGGGCGAGGAAGGGGCAGGGACAGCCTAAATACCCCTGCCCCCTCCCCCCTCCGCCGGAAGTGGTCTTTTGCCGGACGTCTTCCCTGGCCAAACCCCAGGGACTAGACCGGCTACCCCCAGTGCCATCAAGCGGCACTAAGGCGGCCGCCCTTTTAGAGGGGTTGCTGCGCAACCCCCCCGGGCAGCCTTGCATAACGTCTCTTTAACTGTGAATATCAGTGGATTTTCTAGATTTTCTCTCAGGAGAATGTTGCATGGTCCTACGGCTATTTTAAGTGTTTGTTTCATTGAGGGCATACGTTCAGTCTGATGAGAAGTGATCCACAGGATGCTGAATGACTTGTCTGGCACTTACCAATTCTATGGTGGCTGGCACTAGGTCACTAGATTATAGGAGCTTACTCTAGGATATGGAAATAGCTATGTTAATATATCCCTTTTCCTCTTCGCCCAATGTGGGTTTACATCGGAGCATAATCGGTATGCATGGAAGAGGTAGTATGGGATGGGAGTAACAGGGATGCCTGTTGGAGATTGCACAGAATTTCCTTTCAAGGTTAAAATGGCCAATCTTTCCCTGCTCTCTAACCCAACAATTCATAAACAGGAATGTTTTCTGCTTGTATTTCTTCACAGGACCTGAAAGATTACTTAGTTAAAATTCGGAGATCTTTTAAGTATTTATATCCTATTCCTAGATACTGGCTCCTTCCATGCCCAACCTTCTGGTTGATTCAAGAGTAAAGAAAATAGAAAAGGAGGAGGAAATACCCTTATTGGGCAGCGTAAGTCTAGCCAAATAGATAGTGTAGAACTTTGTGATCAAATCATACTTTACCGTATAAAGAAGCTTCAATTGTATAGGGTTTATAAAAGGCATGTGGACTGATCAACATAGCTGCCCTAAATACCCTACTCTGCCAGGCACAGGCCTAGAGAATTGTGCATATTACTGGAGTAGGCTTACCAGGGAAGATTTAATGAAATGTAACACACTTTTACAGTGATTGATACTATTTGGCACTTTACTTTGGTGCATGTTCTTCACAGAAAGATTAGAACCAGTGATGTTGGCACTGTACAGAAACATTAATTCACCAGTGCTAATCAACTAACCCACACTTTCCCTTATAAAGTCCCAATCGAATAAGGACATAAGGCTTTGGCTGAATGATGTTGGGTATGTATTGTAACTGTAGCTTTATACACGATGAAGGTAAGCTTATTGAATAGACTCACATCTGATTAAACTTGACTTTTTAAAACCTTCTCATAAATGAGCAGCCCACATCGTATATAACAACAGTAATCCTTTCAGAGGGTGCTTAATGGTCCCTCTATAGACCAGTTCCATGTAGTCTGCATTCCAGATGTCTGTCTGGGCACTTTTATACACCAAGATGTCTTAACAAACACATTGAGCTCATCCATGAGGCAAGTGAGAGAGATGAGATTCTATAGCGAAGCCCAATAGCAGATATGTAGCTATTTACTCTTGTGCTGTGGTGTGGTGAAGGTGGTGAAGGGCGCCCTGCCATCTGCCAGAATGTCAACATCCTCAGAGGTCAAAGTAAATTCCAATTCCTCAGTAACCCTGCAACATTGACAAATAGTATGAAGGGTTATAGAACTCTTGCTCCAATAATAGGAGGTTCATCTCCTAATCGGAAGAAATGTTAGATGTGATAAGCAGACTTGACACAGTCAAAATGACATAAACAAGATGACACCCGCGCCGGTAAGGTACTAGTGCACAAATGTAAGCCAAAAGTGATACAAACTTATGTGCATGAGATTAAGGAGAAGGTGGGTCTTTTCAATTTTGAGATTCTATATTTTTATGAATTTGGTAAATTTATCAGACTTTTAGCAGTTTGGAACCCTGGGAAAAGTTGAACATTGTGAATTATTTCAAAATAATTTGACAGTGAATGGGTCCTTCAGAAGGAACCTACATGGAACTAGGAGCACTAACGGCAATCGAAACTCTTGGATTCATTAAAGAATGGGGTCTGAATGGCATTTCAGATTTATTTGAAAGATTATTAGAAATTATTTCCAAAAACTGTTGGGTCCGCATTTGGATTTAATTCTTTGGTGGAGAGAGAAGCAGTATCTTTGCCTGCACGAGATATCAATGTAACAGTTCTTTCAAGATTGTAAAAGAATCCCCAGCTTCGCATCTTGTGTCTCCATACTGATGTTGAGATATTTTTAAAGATATTGGCCAACTAGCACGATAAAATTTGGTTATGGAATATGCCAGGCTCCGGTAGATTTATCAAGAAGGCAGCAGAGTCCTGTAATATTAATTCAACAGGATAGAGGAAAAGCCTCTGACCATGTGGTCAGTCATATTTGGGGAAGATCCTGAGGACACTGGGCTTGGGACCCAGACCTATGAGAGCTATACCAGGTATTTATTGTGCCCCGTGGCAAAGCGACACTTTAATGGTTATTTATGAGGGCTAATGTCACTTGGAAAAGGAATGAGAAATAGGTGTCCTCTCTCGTCCTTGCTCTTTTCCATGCTGGTAGAGGCATGTAAGGTGCAAAGAAGGCTAACATAAGGTGGATATCATACTCACATGGCAAGTGTAATATTTTCTTACCTACTTTGACATATTGTCACTGATTAAAGACCTTCCTGGTGAATCCGGTACTTGTACACACCTGCTCTCTTGTTGACTATTTTACTCAGTATATACTACACCCAAGCTCAGAAGGAGTTATCCAGTTGCCATCCTTTGTTCATCAGTATGATTGGCGGACATCACAGGGATGGTGGCCTGCTGGGGACAGCAGTCCACCATGTCAGTAATCACATTCTAGTAAAGTAAACTTTTTTGTAAATGCAGCCCTTTTTCCTAAATGGATACCCGGCTACATTTAACAATATAAATTTGTAATGTTTGAGAGTTATCAGTAATCCCATGGATTACTAGTTACTGCTCAACAAATGGTACTCATTCCCCTTTGTGAATGTGTTTCCACCCCAACTCGGGATAAAGTAACTTATCAATGTTTTGCGACTGGATTACGATCACAAAACATTGATACATACCATACTGAATCACTGTTTAGAAGGAATGCCCTAAATATGCCCTTCCAGATAGTGATTCAGAATGCCTTTCCATACTCATTTTGTGATTCTACAACATTTTAAACATTTTACGAAATCACAAAATGGGTTTAGTAAATTTAAGAAAGACATTTTGCAGTCATAAACCCTGTGATTATGAGAATTGCAGGCTTTGACTCCAAAAAATGGCTTAAAACATCAGCCCCCTCCTAAGTATCAGGGCTGGACTTCTGGGTCAGTAAGGTATGTGCTTTATGCTGCAGCAGCAGGCAAAAATAATGTAGAGTACAATACACACTACAGTTTACTTTTGATTTTTCTGTAACAGCATGTTGTAATAATAGTGTTACACACAAACACACATTGTAGAGTTCACTTGTTGATTATTCTTTCACTACATTCAGCTCGTGGAATGCACATGTATAGACAGTCTATACCTAATGGGGCTATTATACTGCAACATAATGCAAACTCACAGTGCATACACACGTTATACTTCGAAGATTCATTACTCTGTAATGGTATGCAATAACACCGTAATGCATAAGCAAGTGTTACATTTCATTGGCTCATTATTTTGACTCTGTCAATGGTATCTCTCTGTTTTCCATACACATGCGGGGAAAATATTTGCCATGGTGGGCATGGTTGATTTTAAGATATTAATATTTGTTTGGCCTGCTAGGGCTAGGACTGGATCTCGCGGTTCATCAATAATTGATTTTTTTCTCTGCTTTAAAACACTTTTTGCGAATTCTTATTTCGGTTAATTTAATGCCTACATAGGCTTTAGAAGATGATTACTGGGAACCCTTTTGACCCGTTCGAAATGTATGATATGTGGAAAGTACAACACAACACGTTAGAAATAAACTTGATAACACATCATTTTGTGGCATGTATAGTTTAATAGATGTATGACAGGTACAGAAAACGTCCCAAGAATAAATCCAAACACAGACAGGGGTTTAGAGTCGGTCACAGGTATAACAATACAAGAATGTCGAGTTGACGGTATTATACAGTCCAAGCGAGGGCAGACAGTGCATACAGAGTGGGTGCAGGTAGTGGTGTACAGTACAAATATGGCTTTTGCATACACTACACAACAGCTATACAACCTGCTCAGAACTGACATTGAAACACCCTGGGTGACAAGATATTACGCTGAGGGCGTGAAGATTACCATCCTAGCATTGAGTGACATCTACAGCGACCTGAGAAGGAGATTCTGCAAAGGAGACCAAGACCTAGCAGAATAACCCATTTGTCTGTAAACTATAGTCTTGCTCCAGGAGTCGAGTTCTTGTTTTCTTCTCCAGGGCGGATACTGTTAGGAGCACTTATAGTTCTGAACTGTGCCGTTCAATCTCGTAGGCATGGCGTCAGGTTCTAAACATTTTATCACCTTGCTGCTTAAGCTGGTTTAAAATGGGAATTTAGAGGCAGTGTTCTGAGTTTTCGGTAGGGAGGGATGGAGAGAGAGGGTTGTATGTGGTGAGGCCATAATACAGTGAGCACATTTCAATCAGTTGGTGAGCAGCCATTCCGCACTTTACATTTAATGTCTACTTTGCCTTGAAGTACTGTGTGAGGTTGTTTGGACAATTGCCACCCCAGAGCTGCTTCTGCCTCCTCCACCTACTCCACCAATACTTCCCCCACCTGCAGAGCCATATCCACTGCCACCGCCGAACCCACCACTGCTGCCTCCCACACCATATCCTCCACCACTGACAGAGCCATATCCACTACCACCGCTGAATCCACCACTGCTGCCTCCCACACCGTATCCTCCACCGCCTCCCGCACCAAACCCGCTGCCACCACCATATCCACCGCCTCCTGTGGCAAATCCTCCACCTCCGCCTCCTCCTCCAGAGCTGTAACTTCCACCACTGCTGACCACAGCTGCAAGAAAAAACACATCAGAATTACATTTGAGCATTTCTGGAATCCTACAACAGAATGTACAAAATGCAGCACTGCTCCAGAAACAGTTGGGATACTTACAGATGCTCACTGCATTCTGAATTTCTCCAGACATCCTGTAGGAGAAAAAAAAACAACATTGGTGAACAGGAGGTTGAGCACACAGACCTTCGATGAACATCTTTTTGCTTGTGTGTTTTTTGTTATATAATGTCCCAATGGCCACAGCATAGCATCTATACACACCATAGTAAGAACAGATTAAAGTTCTTAGTGATCGGAGGAAGTGTCATTAAATGCTTTTGTTACAGGGACTGTCATACGCTTTGAGATATGGCGCAGTAGGCTAAACCAATATCATAGGGTGCACCTACATCAGACAAAGGCCAGTAGATATTTGCATGAGTTTCAATATGAACGGTGCAGAATTTAGGCCTGAAGCACAAGAGTTAAATCAGAGGTACATTTAATGGAAAGCAAATATACTGTTCATTCAGAGTCCTTTTTGCGATTCCCTTAAACACTGTTTTTTCATATTTTTTTCCAATTGATTAACTGAGATTTCATTTCATTGACCCAGATAATGTGTCCCCTCTCCCAGTTCAGCCATTCACTGGTATTTCTTTTGTAGTTCTCAGAAGTTTCCTTGAATTATACCAGTGGATGTATGTCGTTACAACGCACACTTTTACAACGCATGCACTTACAACGCATTTTTTACAACGCAACATCCATTACAACGCATTCCATTACATAGCATGACACTACAACGCATTTTTAAAAAACTACCTTTACAACGCATTCCATTACATCGCATACTAGCTTTACAACGCATACCATTACAACGCATAATATTAAATTGCATTTAAGGTAAGTATTAGATAGTATAGGGGTAAAAATTACTTTTCTAACTCCAGGGGGTGCAACAGTAGGGTAAGTGTTGGATAGTATAGGGGTAAAAATTACTATTCTAACTCCAGGGGGTGCAACAGTAGGGAAAGTGTTGGATAGTATAGGGGTAAAAATTACTATTCTAACTCCAGGGGGTGCAACAGTAGGGTAAGTGTTGGATAGTATAGGGGTAAAAATTACTATTCTAACTCCAGGGGGTGCAACAGTAGGGTAAGTGTTGGATAGTATAGGGGTAAAAATTGCTATTCTAACTCCAGGGGGTGCAACAGTAGGGTAAGTGTTGGATAGTATAGGGGTAAAAATTACTATTCTAACTCCAGGGGGTGCAACAGTAGGGAAAGTGTTGGATAGTATAGGGGTAAAAATTACTATTCTAACTCCAGGGGGTGCAACAGTAGGGAAAGTGTTGGATAGTATAGGGGTAAAAATTACTATTCTAACTCCAGGGGGTGCAACAGTAGGGTAAGTGTTGGATAGTATAGGGGTAAAAATTACTATTCTAACTCCAGGGGGTGCAACAGTAGGGAAAGTGTTGGATAGTATAGGGGTAAAAATTACTATTCTAACTCCAGGGGGTGCAACAGTAGGGTAAGTGTTGGATAGTATAGGGGTAAAAATTACTATTCTAACTCCAGGGGGTGCAACAGTAGGGTAAGTGTTGAATAGTATAGGGGTAAAAATTACTATTCTAACTCCAGGGGGTGCAACAGTAGGGAAAGTGTTGGATAGTATAGGGGTAAAAATTACTATTCTAACTCCAGGGGGTGCAACAGTAGGGTAAGTGTTGGATAGTGTAGTGTAATATTATGCGTTGTAATGGTATGCGTTGTAAAGGTAGTATGCGATGTAATGGAATGCGTTGTAAAGGTAGTTTTTAAAAATGCGTTGTAGTGTCATGCTATGTAATGGAATGCGTTGTAATGGATGTTGCGTTGTAAAAAATGCATTGTAAGTGTAGTGCGTTGTAAAAGTTGCGTTGTAAATGTTGTTCCCCATACCAGTGGGAGGGATGAATCCTCTGACCCTTGGTTTGGTTTTCGAAAGTTACCCGACTTTAAACATGATTTTCGTAAGCAGAGCACTAGCAAAACATTCTCAAAATACAATTAAATGATATCACTTCCACATTGTTACAGTTCACTCACCTGTATTCTTCGCCCTGCAGCAGGGTACTATAGGTTGCAATTTCAATGTCCAGGGCTAGCTTAACGCTCATCAGCTCCTGGTAATCCTTCGCCTGGCGCGCCATCTCCTCCTTGGCCTTCTGGAGCGCTTTTTCCAGTTCTGCCAACTTTGCCCTGGCATCCTTCAGGGCAAGCTCTCCGCGGTCTTCAGCCTCAGCGATACTTTTCTGTAGACTGGCAATCTGTAAAAAGAAGAACATATTAGTTAGCCTACTTTGGGTTTTTATGTTGTTAAATTGCTACCACGTTTGCCACTTCTATCTGGATGGTGTCATTCCTGGATACCCAGGTTTCATTATAGGGTGTAGTCATTGTCTTCTCTTGAGAATCCTTCCTCTGTGGGGCATTCAGTGTATGATCAGCCAGGGTTGTGCACATCTGATATCCTCGTCTTCCCTCCACTGGATGGACTTCACTGAATAATAGCTCTAAAGCACTTACCCACGGTAAATAACATTACTGCTTTTCCCTCTTGATCCGCCGTAGTGGTAACTAGAAGGGCTCACTCTTGATGATTCATCCTTAATGCATCCTTCTTTACCCACCTCTCAGGGGTCTAATTTTATATTCTTAATGGACTTATTTCTGGCTGTTTATTGAGCTCAATCGTTTGACTGCCTCGTCTTTTGATGCCATTCTACAGGTGTCAATGAAACAGTCAAGCTTGACCTGATACAACGATTGTGTTACCATAAAGATATTGGCTTTAGATCTCAGAAGTGTTGCGGCCACGTGACAAAGTTATGGGGCCTATTTGAATGTATTTTTAAACTTATATTCAAGTAAGCCCACTTGCACATTTGTGGCCGGGGAACACCATTCTCTTCTTGAGAAGAGGTCCAATGGTTGCACAAGAAAACCCCTCCTGTGCTTCAGCATGCAGCACAATCTGTGCAGGGTGGCATCATCTCCATCAAAGGTTGTGTGGGCCACTCAAAAATGGTGCATGTGTTAATAGCTACGCAAGACGTACCTGTTTTTTCACACTGTCAATCTCTGACTTCAGCCTCTGTATTGCCCGGTTTAGCTCAGAAATCTCTTGTTTGGTGCTCTTCAGATGGTCCCCGTGCTGGCCAGCAGTTGCCTGAAGCTGTTGAAACTGAAGGAGACAGAAATGGATAAAGAAGACTGATGTAAAAGCATTTAGTTGGCTAAAAAAAATCACATTTTGCCTCTTAATGTTTTCTGGTGTGGTTTCTTTAGCTCACAACCTATTCTGAAGCCTTCTTGTGCTTATCGAATAGCATATAGCTCCAGAATACCCATGATCCTCTTCAAGCTCCGGCAGTACGGGCATCAGAAACCTACATCTGGGTCATCACTGTGACATTTGCTTCTCTCTTTGAGGCTGGAAGCCTCCTATTTGCTCTCAGACTGGCCCTGGAAACTCAAATGCAAAGGAAGAGTCTGCTGAGTGTGACCGCTGTACTGTGTTGGAAGCTGGACACTTCTATCAAAAAGCATGTAATGAATGATCTAGGCGCATTTATCAACAAGTAGTAACAAAGCATTGAAAGACGCATGGCACTGTTGATGTCTAAGGCACGGCATTGAACTGGGATTAAACAAGTACAAAAGGGCATTGAAGAATGGGAACAAGTGGAATGGACACAGAATTTGAGTATAAATGAATGTCATATGACAAGGTGTGGCATCCGTGCAAGGGCAGGGAGTAGAACTCACGTTGCATGACAGAAGACAAGACATTGCAGTCGCAGCACTGGAGGTAAAAAGATGATGAGCGTTTGAAAACCTTGTCTCGCCTTTGAAAGGTGAAAGATGATACAACAGTTTGTCTTTAAAATGTAAGGAAATTGAGAATTGGGAGACTTGGCGTGGCTAAGTAGTAGAGGACCAATCGTTGGAAGACATGGTGGCATATATTGCAACAATTAAGGGCATTCCACTGGACAAGACAGTATAGCAAACCTTTGAGACCCCTGAGATTTATGATAGCAAAGAATGAATACACAGAAGTATATTGCCTTTAAAGAAATGCACCAAAAGGGATTTCAAGGCTCAGCATTAAATAATACATATTAATTTGCATAAGCAGAGTTTTGGGAGTTTTGGCCATCAGGACCGCCAGACACATAACAACTGCACACAGAAATGGAAGGTGCATTAGTTTCGCCTATGGTTGGGGCTTGGCCATTTGATATTGTTACCGTAAATGTATGAAATAATGGGCAATCAGGAGAACAATGTTGTACGCACTAGAAGTACGTCACTGAATCCTGTGAAAAAACATTTTAAGTTCATAGACATAGTTACTATTTATCTTCTTTTCTGAAGATACCCTCGGACAGCTGAACCGTGAAATATCTCATTCCACTATTTAAGACATATAAAACTTGGAAGATCGTCCACCACCTTAAGTTATGTCACTCCATGTCATGTTATGTTGTCAATGTTGCAAATTGTGGAATCCGTAGATTGTTCTTATGTGCCAAGCAGAAGGTGCTATCTTTCCCTAGATTCATTGATGCACCCTATCCCTCTAGGGCCAGGTTGCGTGTCACATACCTTGTTGGCGTAGGCAGCTTCTGCTTCAGCTTGACTCCTCCTGGCGATTTCTTCATACTGGGCTTTCGCACCAGAGATGAGACTTTCCAGATCCAGGGCTCGGTTATTGTCCATAGACAAGATGACCGACGTGTCCGACATCTGTCCTTGGAGCTCTGCAAGTTCCTGAAAGTCAAGCGGCACAGCACTGAGCAGATGTTATGCTACACCTTGATTCTCCCCCTTCTGCTGTCCTTGCTACTGCTCATCTTGCACTCTCTAGTTTTCTTCTATCCAAGGCTCAGACACTGCACCTCTTATGTCACTACGTCCTTTCTAGACTTTGTAGAGGTTCGTTACACACACCCTTCATATTGTACAGTCATAAATGCCTCTTCCTTTTGGGGCTTTAGCAGTGATCAGGCACAATGATGCACACACACATGGACTTGATGCACTACAGACTTTTAGGACTACAAAGTGGCAAAGGGGAGAGATGACAAGGGGCCACAGTATGTTTAAATGTAAGTACACAAGGATTCAACAGAGGGCCAGGCAATTGTGCTGAACGTTATATGAACTGCTGGTGGCTGGATGCCCATTTGCCCTCTTTGATTACAAACAATTGGTTCTATAGGAGCTGGATGTCCTGCTACTATCATTGATTGATGAATCTAAGTCTTGTAGGTGCTCCATGTTCCCTTGCCCTCTTTCACTAGGGATTAATCAGTGCTGCAAGAGCTAGACGTTTCTCTGTGCTTATTGACAATGTGTGATTCAGTCCTTAACAGGTGAATGTACCTGTGTCTTTGGTATTAAGGGATTCTCAGTGCTGTAGGAGCTGGATAGACCTCTGCCCTCTTTGATGTTGGGTACTCGGCCTTATAGCAGTCTAATGTTCTGCTCCATCTTAAATTAGAGGCTCAGTCTTACAGAAGGATGCTTGTCTGCCTTCCTGAACAGGGAGTGGTCAGTTCTGTAGGAGTTGGATGCTCTTATGTCCTCTTGGATTAAAGCAAGCATCTCCAACGAGTAGCTCATGAGCTACTGGTAGCTCTCCAGCTGCCTTTTAGTAGCTCTCCTGTGAGTTATCCAGTCTACTAAAATAAAAGTTTTGCTCAACAGAATTAAAAATATTTATACCAAAATTGTCAAGTATGCATTCAAGATGAAAATGTGTTTATTTTCAGAACTCATAAGCTGATGTCTGAAGAAAAATAGTTACATTTCCAAAATCATTTTAAAGCAGATATTTAAGTGATAGATCATGTGGTGTTGGGAGGGGGGGTTAGCACCAATGGGGGTCGCATATCCCTGTGCCCTAGGTTTATTGGGTCTTAGTTGTGTAGGAGCGGGAATTTACTCTTCCCTCTCTGATTGAGGGTGCGCCGTATGACAGGAAATGGAGGTTTCTTTGCCTTCTTGGATTAGGGAGGCTCAAATTTTAAAGCAGTTGGACATTTCCCTGCCCCCATTGATTGGACCTGCATTCATATAGGACTTGAATGTTTCTCTGCCTCTTTGACTAGGGGATGTTCAGTTCCAGAGGAGCAAGCTGGTATCTGAAGAAATTATGCTCGAAAATGTAAAAATGATTTGTAATTTATCCGTGACAGAAGCCATTTTATGACTATTCTCTCTGATGTGAAGAGGGTGCTGATAGTAAACTTCAGGGTGAAGGGGACTGCGTACTCACCATTTCGTATAGATGCCTGAGGAATGCGATCTCATCAGTCAGAGAATCCACTTTAGCCTCCAGCTCCACTTTCTTCATGTAGGCAGCGTCGACATCCTGAGAAATGAATCACAAGAAGTTAACAGTGCACTAGATGGTGGATGGCTTAGATTGCCACTTGGTGATCTTTACAGACTGTTTAAACTTCTTCAGCAACATCCCTTTATGCACTTCCAGGAGATCAGCTCAAACCTCTCTGCTCAGGTGACTTACTCTATGCTCATCATGCTCAGGTGCTGTCTCATGCAATGATACTGAAAATGTGGTCCCCATATTTCTCTATCACCAGTGACTCCTTATTAATCCTCCCCCTTCCCCTTTCTGTGAATTTGCACTTCTGTTTTTGGTTCCGGAGCCCCAGCTGTTGTGGAACCTCCATGGCTTTGAGCGCTGCTTTTCCCCTCTGCGGTACCTGTTCTCCTCTCCACTGTTCTTCATCCTGGACACTGCCCACATCCTGCCCTTAAAGGAGGATAGGGGCACACAGTGCTCACTCACGCATACTGTACAAGGAGACCAAGCATCCCTGATCAATAGTGCAGCCCCTGTGCCTCTGGGACCCCTGCACATGACCTCACAACACAACCTCAGGACATGTACATAGCAGCCCTGTGCCTCTCGGACCCCTGCACATGGCAAACAACACAACCTCAGGACACGTACACAGCAGCCCTGTGTTTCTGGGACCCCTGCAGATGACATCACAACACAACCTCAGGACATGTACATAGCAGCCACTGTGCCTCTGGAACCCCAGCACATGACATCACAGCACCTCAGGCCATGTACATAGCAGCCCCTGTGCCTCTGGGACCTCTGCACCTGACATCACAACACAACCTCAGGACATGTACATAGCAGCACCTGTGCCTCTGGGACCTCTGCACATGACATCACAACGCAACCTCAGAACATGTACATAGCAGCCCTGTGCCTCTGGGACCCCTCCACATGACATCACAACACAACCTCAGAACATGTACACAGCAGCCCTGTGTCTCTGGGACCCCTGCAGATGATATCACAATACAACCTCAGGACATGTACCTAGCAGCAACTGTGCCTCTGGACCCCCAGCACATGACATCACAATACAACCTCAGGACATGCACCTAGCAGCCACTGTGCCTCTGGACCCCCAGCACATGACATCACAACACAACCTCAGGACATGTACATAGCAGCCCTGTGCCTCTGGAACCCCTGCACATGACATCACAACACAACCTCAGGACATGTACATGGCAGCCCAGTGCCTCTGGGACCCCAGCACATTACCTCACAACACAACCTCTGGACATGTACATAGCAGCCCCTGTGCCTCTGGAACCCCAGCACATGACATCCCAACCTCAGGACATGTAGATAGCAGCCCCTGTGCCTCTGGGACCCCTGCACATGACCTCACAACACAACCTCAGGACATGTACATAGTAGCCCCTGTGCCTCTGGGACCCCTCCACAAGACATCACAACATCAGGACATGTACATAGCAGCCCCTGTGCCTCTGGGACCCTTGCACATGACCTCACAACACAACCTCAGGACATGTACATAGTAGCCCCTGTGCCTCTGGGGCCCCTCCACATGACATCACAACCTCAGGACATGTACATAGCAGCCCCTGTGCCTCTGGGACCCCTGAACCTGACAACACAACCTCAGGACATGTACACAGCAGCCCTGTGCCTCTGGGACTCCTGCACATGACATCACAACCTCAGTACATGTACATCGCAGCCCCTGTGCCTCTGGGACCCCTGCACATGACAACACAACCTCAGGACATGTGCATAGCAGCCCCTGTGCCTCTGGGACTCCTGCACATGACCTCACAACCTCAGGACATGTACATAGCAGCCCCTGTGCCTCTGGGACTCCTGCACATGACATCACAACCTCAGGACATGTACATAGCAGCCCCTGCACCTCTGGTACCCCTCCTCATGACATCACAACCTCAGAATATGTACATAGAAGCCCTCAGTGCCTCTGGGACCCCTGCAGATGACATCACAACCTCAGTACATGTACATAGCAGCCCCTGTGCCTCTGGGACCCCTGCAGGTGACATCACATCCTCAGGACATGTACATAGCGGCCCCTGTGCCTCTGGGACCCCTGCACATGACATCACAACACAACCTCAGGACATGTACACAGCAGCCCTGTGTCTCTGGGACCCCTGCACATGACATCACAACACAACCTCAGGACATGTACATAGCAGCCCCTGTGCCTCTGGGACTCCTGCAAATTACATCACATCACAACCTCAGGACATGTACATAGCAGCCCCTGTGTCTCTGGGACCCCTGCACATGACATCACAACACAACCTCAGGACATGTGCATAGCAGCCCCTGTGTCTCTGGGACCCCTGCACATGACATCACAACACAACCTCAGGACATGTACATAGCAGCTCCTGTTGCTATTGTTTCTCAGACCACTGACCTTCTTCAGCACCACAAACTCGTTCTCTGCTGCCGTGCGCTTGTTGATCTCGTCTTCGTATCTGTGGGAGTAAAACACGGATTAAGGATGGACAGGTCATGGCAGATTCGCTGCAGACTGTGCTTAGTTGTAGGTCTCAGCCAAAACGCAAGACTCCTTGTGTTGCATTTGCTGCAGCACTTCATTTGCTAGACCCCGATCATGAGCACAATCCCAAACCTGACACCTTTTTATTTACTGTAGGAATCTGATTACAAAGCAGCTACCCCCTGTCTGCAATTAGATGCAACATCCTGCTTGTTTGTAGATTATTAAATATGCCTTTAAAGTTCACTACAAATATGCACACCTGATTCTTAATGAGACCCGGGTCGCACTATGCAAGCCGTTCCCTGCTTGTTCTCTTTCCAGGGCACACCTCTGCTGCAAGCGCTGCACTTGGCGCTTGACACTGATTTCAGCTAGCGTCATATCCGCAATTCACACGAGAGTGCCCTATACCGCTCGCCCCCTAGGTCTCACGCTCGCCCTATCCCGCATGCGCGCAGCACCCCTCCTCCTGCAGAATGCCCCTCACATACTTCTTCTTGTAGTCCTCCACATGGTCCTGCATGCCCCGCAGCTCGTTATCCAGACGGGATCTGTCACTGACCAGCTTATCCAACTGCCTCCTCAGGTTATTTATGAACATCTCGAAGAGAGGCTCAATGGTGTTCCTTTTGACCCCAGTTTGGCCATGCTCCTGCAAAAATTTCCACTTGGTCTCGAGCACCTGGTTCTGCTGCTCCAGGAATCGGACCTAAAAGTCATAGGAGAAACACTAGCTAAGTCTCTGGGCAGTAGATGCTTCACTTGCCCATCATGGGCTCTCATTTCATCCCTTTCGCTACCTGGTTTATTCATATCGGGAATACTTTGGCATGTGGTGAGTTTCTCCCATACAAATCACAAACAACAATTGCTTGTTAAATTGTGACTTTTTCATCTAGCCACATGTCAGTCATGAAGCTTTCCAGCTTTTCGAATGACATCATCGAAACAGAAGCCAACACAGACAGGGCAGGACCTGTGAGCGGCAACAGGTCAGGAAATATTGTGACTTATCACAGTTTATTAAAACCCTCATTGCATACAGACATAGACATGATGCTGTTTATCAAGACCTTACATCCCAGAATCGAGGCACAAGAACATGTTCACTAAGCAACAACCATATACATCTTCTGAAAATGAAGTATTTATAAATCTAGGGAGAGCCTTCAACGTCAACAGTCCTTATACTAATAATAAATAAATAAACAACAATCTTTATTCGACAGTAAACACAGCCATAAAAGATACAATAGTCCTTATACAGTTTCAACGTTTTGTATTACTGATAGTACTGTTAGTCCTGTTGACTGCAAATGAATTTCTATTTTTAATGCTATATGTAAAAATAAAGAAAACAATACATCTTACAGCCTCTACATCTAAAAAGAGCCTATTTCATTATTTTATATGATAGTGAATCACAAGTTAAAAGATGTCTCTATAAAAATGAAGGAAAATAGGTTCTTGGCTTACCTTGTCAATAAATGAAGCGAATTTGTTATTGAGCGTCTTGATTTGCTCCCTTTCCTCGGTTCGCACCTTGGAGATGTTGGGGTCAATGTCCACATTGATTGGTGTCAGGAGGCTTTGGTTAACGGTCACTTGTTGGATTCCACCAGGAGGGCAAACTGGGAAAGCAGGAGCAGCACCTCCAAAACCTCCTCCGCTGCCGAAACCACCTCCACCTCCAACACCATAACCTCCACCGCTGCCGAAAGCACCTCCAACACCATAACCTCCACCGCTGCCGAAGCCACCTCCACCTCCAACACCATAACCACCACCACCACCTCCACTGCCATAGCTCCCAGATCCTCCAGCGAAACCACCCCCACCCCGGGCACTGCCTGTGCTGATGGAGGTTCTTTTAGTGCTCCCTAGGTTATAGAGGCTTCGGCTGCCAAAACCACTTGCACCACCACCTCCACCGCCACCACCAACACTAGTACGCCCATAACCACCACTGCCTCCCCTTTGAGATACAGAAGAAGAGCTAAAGCTGACTCTTCCTCCTCCGCCTCCTCCTCCTCCAACTGAGGCAGCACTGAAACCCTTGCCTCTTCCTCCAGACTGAGAGAATGAATTTTGAGAGTAACTCATGGTGACTTCCTGAAAGAGTAGCGGAAGCAAGGAATGATCAGAAAAGTCACAGTGCACAAGAGAGACGGAAGGAAAGGAGACAGTGCCGTGCCCCTTTGATTTTAAGAGAAGGTGTCTCCTTTTATATGTTTTGGCAGGTAGGCTGGGCCACAGGCAGCAAAACAAGCCAATTTACTCATCAACAGGGGCTTGGCACATTGGCGTGCCTGGCAGCCACCATTCCCTCACAACCTGTTTAATGGAGTGCTAAATGAAACACGCCTATCGCACAGTTCGAGATTTAATAAAAGGGATTTGCTTGCAGGCTTCGGCGTTGTGAAATACTTGCATCTACTATTCCTGCAGCGAGCAGGGTTCAGTTAAGGTATGCAAGAAAATGTACATCTCTGGGCGAGTGAACTTGTACAAGCTTTATTCGAGATTATTTCTCATAAAAGCACAGCATAAAATTAAACATTACAGAATAAAAACATAACATTTACAAATATAAATTCATATAGGCATTCTGTGCAGCTCATACGATATTAGCGTAAAAAATTTACATGTAACAAGTAATTTTACATTATTAGACAATAAAGATAAAAGGAAAACCTGATTAACTAATCCCCCCCAGAAATCGTCGCCTGATGACCCAGGCCCATCCCAAGTATTTAGCTACCCCAATGACTATCGATTCATGAGTTGTTGTACACAAAATTCTTAAAGCCACTGCACTGTCACGTGTCCCCAGGTTTTTACATACAGGTGTGAGCCATAATCTCCTGGGTAGTGAGTAGGCTTTACATACAAATAGAAAGTGACCTACACTCTCCTCAGCGTTTTCACAAACTGGACATAACCTACTAGTCGACCTATGCCAACCTGACGTTAGTTTTTTTAGGGGAATAGATCCGGATCTTAGCTGGAAGACTAGCTTCCTATCCATTGGTACCGTAATAGTATCCCAATAATTTTCTAGGATAGGAAAAATTTTTGTCTCCAAAAAACGACCAGCCATAGAGTCAGACCTAACGTCTTTCAGCAGATTACCACCCACCCAATCCCAATAATGTGATTTGAGGGCTTCTTTGCTTGGGAACTCCTCTTCCACTGGGTTATTCCAAAGATTGGAAAACCCCAAGTTAATTAGCATGGCCCTTAGATTTTTAAGCCATTTTATCTTGTGGAAGATGTCTTCCTTAATTATCCAAAGAAAACCCTCTGCATATTGTCTGATCTCTGGAGTTGTCCAAAGACGTCTCCAGTAGAGAACAGGGCGCAATCGCGCTCTATCGGTAATTGGGCGTCTACCCAACTCCAGGAACAATGGTATTAGGGGGGTGCTCTGTGGAAGTCCTGTAATCCCTCTGAGGAACTTGTTCTCAGATGTCTGTAGGGCCGCAAGATTGTCCCAAGCCCATAACTCCGCACCATATAAAGTGGCACCTAAGACCTTTGCATCGTACACTATAAGTGCGGGTTTAATCGGTTTTGTCTTGGATTTGCGGTGTTCTCCCCTCAAAGCACCTGAAAGCTGTTGATGTTTTATGGCCACTTTTTCCAAATGATGCAACCAGCCAGCGCCCTCTGCTATCTGTACCCCTAAATATGTAAACTCCTTAACAGTGTCTAACTTGCAATTATTTAGGGTTACCTTGGGATAGATTCTACGGCTTGGGGTAAAGGCCATTAGTTTCGTTTTCCCCACATTTACTTCAAGCCCGTGCTCTGTGCAAAAAATATCAAAAATATTTAATGCACGTTGCAGCACTACAGGGGTTTTAGACAAGATAAGGGTATCGTCAGCGAACATCAGGATCGGGACCCTGGCGTCCGCTAACGAAGGAGCGTCTACGCTTGCTTCCAACATTCGCTTGACAATCCCATTAATAAATAATGAGAAGAGTAAGGGAGCCATGGAACAGCCTTGTCGGACACCCCTTTCCACTGGGAAGTCCGAAGTAAACTCGCCATTCCCACCCCACTGTACTCTTGCGAAATTGGATTCATGTAGACGCATGATTAGTGTAAGCAAATCAATAGGAATTCCCATTTTTTGCAAAACCAACCATAGCTTAAACCTGGGGACTAAATCAAATGCCGCCCGCAGGTCGACAAACGCGACATACAGGCAGCCTCTTCCCAGTAAAACCGTCTTCCACCGCAGTATGGTAAAGCGGAAGACCTGATCAATGGTGCTGGTAGCTCGCCTAAATCCAGCTTGATATAAGGAAAGGGCGTTGTTAGCGTCAACCCAGTCCATAAGCTGGTTTGCAACCATTCTTCCCACTACTTTTTGCATGGTTGCTATTAGGCTTATGGGCCTATAGTTGGCAGGCAATGAGCGATCTCCCTTCTTATGGATGGGAATAATAATTGCACCTTTCCAAAGGTCGGGGACCACCCCCCCCTTGGCTAGGGCGTTTGCTACTAAAAAGATATACCTCACCCATCTCGTCATATCATACTTGAAGATATCCGGGGGTATCCCATCTAGCCCTGGCACTCTCCCACTTTTCACGGATCTAATCGCGATTTCTACTTCTTTGGGGGAGAACAAATTGTCAATAGCATAGACTGGCGTTATGCCCTCACCTACCCCGGGGCGCATGACTTCGGCATATTGTGGTCTGAAGTAGTCAACCCAGGCATCTTCAGCTACATTATTATCAGGCTTTGCTGGGCCACCTCCTCTACCCCACTTAATAATTTTCCAAAAGGTCCTAGAGTCCTTGTTGCTAGAAGCCTCTTTTAACTCGGCCCAGTGATCTTCGTCCCATTTCCTTTTGGCTTGGAAAATGGCCAATTTGTACAGTTTCCTTGCCTCTTTTATTGCAACGCGGTCCCTGTTCCTAATAGCTTGTCCCAATTCTAGTCGTGTAGATCTACATTGGCGATTGAACCACCTTCCAACATCCTTGGTTATCCTCTCTTTCTTACTCTTGGTCAAAAAACATGGTTTGAGGAGGGAAAATAACTTGTTGTGGATATCAGTGATATCCCTAACCCCAGGAACTATTGGGTCAGCCGCCTCCATTGCGGTAATTGCACTATCAACCTCATGGTTGATATAGGTCATGGTTTCCTCGTTAGCCAATACCCTTGGCCATTTTAACCTACGTTCGTCATTGCTCAGGACTGGAATCTGATCATTCTTTAGGTGCAAGTTTCCCACTCCAACATTCCACCACCTATGGGTCACACAAAGGGGGTTGTGATCACTTTCTACTCTAGGCCTAATGGCCATATCAATAACCCCCTGCCACAACTGGAGACTACATATTATATAATCAATTCTGCTCCTGCTGTTACCGTTATCAAAGGTACAACTACCCTCCTTGTCCCCTGTGGTTCTCCCGTTCAGTGCTCTTAGACCATGTTCCATACAAATAGCATTTAGTAATAGGATGTCTTTTGTCCACCTTGGGACGGGGTTTAAACATAAAGATGGTACTCCCCAAAGATTGTCCTCATCCTTCCCTAAGGGATCATTTGTGCAGTCTAAAGGTTCAAAAGTCCTATTAAGATCCCCGGCTATTATTACCCTGCTATCTTGGGACTTGGTCTCTAAGCAGGCAGACAACAGCTCTAAGGTGGAGGAATTGGTTGTATTACTGCCTCTTACATAAACGTTATACAAATCCAATGACGGACCCTTATCTGTGGAGATTCTTAGCAGTTGTAAATCGCTAGTTCCCAGGTCCAACATTTTGATGGTAATGTCCAAGTCTTGTTTTATCCATACAGTAAGACCTCCCATGGGCCGACCCCTTCCACCTTTCGATGCTGGTATCGGAAAGTTTAAGTAACCGAAACAAAACAGGGGGTCACAAGCCCAGGTTTCTTGGAAACAACAAACATCAAACCCACAGATATATTCCACCCAAGGTTGGGAGTCTAACTTACTACTCAACCCTGCAACATTCCAGGATAGAAGCGTACCAAAGCTAGACTCAGACCCATCATAATTGTTAGTATAAGAAGACACTCGGGAAATCATTGGGCTTTCGATGTTATTAACGACCTTCCCAGGATCATCAGTGGGGTCAACAATCATATTAGCTGTTGTTAAGGGTAATTTCACAGTACTAGCATTTATATTTTCCATCCCAGTACCTCCCTCTACAACAAAACTCCCCTTCTCTGTGTAACCAACAGTTAAGATTGTAACAGTAATACCAACATGATCTTCACAGGCCCCCTTGGACTCATTATTGTTCCCTCCATTACTACTGTTCAACTCTCTAATAATTTGTCAATATCCCCACCCTGGGTCCTGCCATCCAGCATGAGGATTATAGTTTATACATGTGGTATAATTCTGACCAAATAATGAAGCTGGTGTGGAAGTAATTGGCCATGGTGCAGTAGAGGGGTTCAGGGGTTCAATAAGCAGGCTAGTCAGTACACTGGTTGGGCGGGGGTAGAAAAAGGTAAGATCTACAATTCTAATACCTCCCTTGTTTTCACCCCATCCCTGCCTAGTTATCCATCCCGCCACCCTTGGATCTTGAAAGTTGACCACAACACAGTCCCCACCCAGACTTTTCGGTGTATACCCTATCCAGTCTATTCTCCTTACCCCTACGATTAACCCATCGATGTCTCCTGGGAGAGGTCGATTCTCCCTTAACCAGTGCATGATCTTATTTTTGAGCATCTGGAAGGTTTCTCTCTGCCCTATGGGAAGTGGTGGAACATTTATTAGGACTACTACATAGGGGAAGGAATCCGGAGTAAGATTTACTGGGGGTTTTCTGTGTTTTGGCTTTATCAAGGGAGGTGGGATTGATTTGGAAACTATAGGAACAGGACGGGGTGCAGGTTTCAACACCAACTGATTATTAGTTGGTTGGGTTGGTACTAGAACTTTACCCGCTGGAGGACATACATTAGCCCCTTTCCCAACCGCAAGATTGTTTCGAACTATCTGCTTGTTGGTTGCTTTTGTGGGTACTGGAGCTTTACCCACTAAGGGGCATACAGTAACCCCTAGACCAGCAACAGGAGATGAATTTTGTGACTGGGATACCATAGACTGAGATGGATTTATAGTATTAGGCTGAAGTTGAACAGGGCCTAAATATACCAAATCAGTAGATTTGGTAGTTGTGTTGACAGTGGTGTTACTTGTCTTAGAGGGTAAAGGGGAGTTGTTTTGAGGCCTTCTTCCCTTATCTTGAGTGACAAGGTTAATATTGTCATAGGGCTTTGTACTTAAATCCACCCTGGCATTAGCTTTAATCAAAGATTTTGTAGAATAAAAATTATCTAGTGTTGCCTGCTCAAAGTGGTTTAACTTATCAGAAAGCTTGGCAATTCTATCCTCTATCGGGATAAGTATTAATCTAAGTAATCTTTCTAGCTCAGGGAGCAGATTTGCAAGTGGTAGCAATTTATCGTTAATTGATAAAGCAGACTCAGGGCAAATTTTCTCTTGAGAGTCTAGGCTACCCGAAGGAGCAAGGTTTGAGTTCTGAACACTTCCTATGCTATGGTTTTCTTCAATAACAGCCTCTCTGGTAATCACAGTTTTGTGTAGCTTCCTATGCTTTTGAGGGGGTTTGGCCACAATTTTACATTTTCTTTGTGGGGCTGTTCTTTTCCTTTTGGACCCAAGCTTAGGTTGAGTCGGGATAGCCTTGGCACCTGGGTCAGGAAGCAATATAGGATGAATATAACTCCCACTGGAATTGTTCAGATCTGTAACAATTTCCTTATTTATTATTTGTGCCTGTCCTTCAGGTTGTTCGTTGGCAACTGGAAAATTTACAGAAGATAATGGAGTTACCAGAGTGGGATATGTTAGAGTTAAGTACTTGTCCGTAGAATTTTTAAGTAGTTCAATTGATAGTCTGCGCTCTGCGCGCCTCTCGGCCAAGGTTAGCTCTTTGTCAATTGAAGATGAACGGTTAAAAAAGAATTTATCCAAAGGGCCAATTGCCAGTGGACCAGTCTCAACCGGTGAAGTAGTTGAACGGGCGCTGGCGGTACTTGTTGAGGCAGACATTGCCCTACTTCACACCAATAGGATACAGTATATCAGAGTTCACTTACTGGAGAAGGAACCGTAGAGTACTTGTCAGGGGGATGGCCCAGCCCGGCCCCCTTCGGCCCCCGGCGAGCTCCCGCGCGCTCCCGCGCAGCGGTATTCACACGTTGATTTATGACTCTTATGGTGACCACCCGGTCGTTGGGGGCGGGGCGGGGAGGGAGAGCAGCCCAGGTGGAACGGGCGGGGTTACTGGGACTCCTGGGAAATGTAGTCCCAGCCCTCTTGCTCGCAGCCCTCAGCACCTGTCTTACCCCAGCAGCAGCTAACAGCCCACAAAGGAGAGCACCCCTCTGTGAAGTGGGACCCGCGCAGCGGGTTCAGCGTAGCGTTGGTCGAAATGCAAGGAATCCACGGGCAATCCAAAGAGCAAAGGCAGCAAAGGCAAATTTGTCAAGGTGTCCCTATTGTATTTCTAACTTCTAATGACACATAAAGTTAAGCACAATAAAAATCACAATGTAGTGAATGAGCAAGTTCTACAGCGAATGAATACAAGGTCCGTGGCCCAGCCCTGTCTCCTCTGGCCTCTGAGGGCCACAGAGGGCCCGCCCTTTGCCCGGGCTTAGCCCGGCGCTACCCGCGCGCGGACCCGCGAGGCGGTGGCTCCCTTTGCTTTTAAGCGCCTCCAGGCGCGAGAGTACAGGAGGCGGGTTCCAGTTCAGCTTCCTGTCCGCTGCTAGGAATCCTGGGAAAGGTAGTCCCCCTCCGCACAGCGGCCGCGTTAGGATGGCGGCGGCGGGAGGGAGACAAAGGAAGTTCGCGGGACAACACCCAGGTGATTAGGCAGGTAGGAAAAATTATGTTGGCCTCCAAAGCAGTGTCAAACAGTCGCCCGGCGAGTGTTTATCTTATAGTTTTTATCAGCTGCGTCTGATGCAAGATACATGTCCTACACCCGTAGATGCAGTTTTATCGTGTTTTTCTCTCCCAACAACATAAGTAGTTAAATCTCTCTGCTTCAGAAAACCACACTCCACCTCTGTTTCGCCAGCGGTTCCTAAGTAGCTGCCAAAGATGCCCTTTATTGATGTTTCAGAGAAATCTCCAGGAACAAGCATCAATTTTCAACTCGAAAGAAAGATTGGCAAAGAACCGTGAGTTTCTCAAAGTCTGGTGTGGGAACTGTTCTCCTTCAGGCTAACTTCTAAAGCTGGGGATTGTATTGGTAATGGACTGTAGTGTTCGTAATTTGATGACAATGAGCTGTCACTGTACCCGATCAGGCTGTTTGATCACCGATATCACTATTACTGTTGTGTACCTGTGGAGCAAACTACCTTGGGACCTGGGTGACTTGTAGCAGTGGACTGTGAGTCTTAGAGCGTTCTGAAGTTCCCTGCATCTCTAGACAGTGCGCCGTGGAATCTTAACATTCTGCACTTTCCGGCATGTGTACAATGCCGTGCGTGGTTAACAAGTGGTTATTTGGTGCTCTGGATGTGATTATATTACGCATGCAAGGATCATAGGTTTAGACTTTGAAGCCCGACTCTCTTAATCCCTGATATGCAACATGCATTTCAAGCATCTGTGCTGTGTTTGACTTACGAGGTAGAGGCGAAATTAGGTACTGTCTGGGAGTATGCCTGAGTGGAACAGGTTCATTCCTGTCATGGACTCATTGGCTTCAACCAGATCCTAATAAGAAGACCGTCTCTTATTCTTTCTTACCACCACTGGGTGCACAAACATTGCAATGTAAATAAGGGAGGTGCCCGCTGTTGCACACACCCTTGTGCATCAAGCCTCGTTCGTTTTTATGTTCTAGCTTTAAGACTCCCTTGTCACAGGAAGCAATTTACACATTCTCTGAATGTCCAGGGCAAGCAGAAGTACAGTGTCCAATGTCATTATAATCTAAGGTTCCTAAGCTATCCTTCTGACATTTAGTGTATTCCTAAATTTGCTATTTAGCTGCTTCACCCAGACTCCACTCCAGAAGCAGGGATAAACACCTACTTGCTTTATATTTGGGATGATTGCTACAGTGGCAGTCAGTAATTGCAGCAGAAGGAGGGGGGGGGTGGCTGCACACGCACATTCACTCACAACTATGCATATACGCATGTATAGACTTACACCTACCATTCACAAGCACATAAACACGTACGCATGCACATACACAGCCATTCACAGCACACACTTACAAATACACATACATCCATACAACCATACATGCACGCACCGAGCATGTACAAAAGTACAACCTACTGGACCACAGCAGTGATCTCGGTGGGGGGGGGGGGGGAGAGATTAAGCCTGGATGAATCCTGACTCTTGAGATTGCCACCTCCTCTCATTAGCTGATCTTGTTATAGGTCAGCCAATGAGAAGATACAGCAGTCCCTTACTGGTCAAAGGGTGGGTTGGAGTCAGTGAGACTGCTAACCCCACCCTCATGAGGGGGAGGACCCCCAAGTCCTTTGCTGGGTTGAGGAGGTTGTGCCCACAGGGCTGTGACATCTTCAGGTCGCCAATGTTCAGCTCAGACAGCTAGACCCCTGGATATTTACTGCGAGTTCAATGCCTGGCTGCATGAGATGAACATAAAGAGTGTTTGTCCCTGACCAACATTCTTCACGTTTGTAAAAAGGTGGTGGGATGGGGCCCTTCCACCCTTAGGGACAGGCCACCACTGGTTTGCTTTCATTTCATCATAGCTATCAGGCTTGTAGATAACAACTTAGAATTGACAGTACATAAACAGTCACTTCATGCTTTTTGAAACAATCTTGTTTGCAGTAGCGGCCCGTGAAGGGAGCGGGACGGGGAGGGGCAGGGTGGGTTGTAGTAAACACCGGAATATGGATAAAAGGAGGTAAGTAAATAATTAAATAAATAAAACTGATGTAGTTGCATGCACTGCATCGCATTTTGCATTTCATCAGTGACCAAGAGCATAGTCAACTCAGACCTCTCGATGTGGGGGTGGAAACGGCTCACATACAGGACCCTCCAAGGGCTCCTATGAGTAGGGGTGGGCGGAATTTGCAAGATTAACCTTCGCAAATTATCGCGAGAATGTTTAAAATTATCGCAAACAAGCAGAAATATCGCGAAGATGCGGAAGTTTTTTTCCGGCATGTTCGCGAGATTTTCTGCATGGTTGCGGGTCGCCAACTTACCCATGTGGTTGCTTGCGGGCGCGGCCATCTTGTTTTGAGTTGTTCTCGCGGTGCATGATCGCGAGAAGAAAGACGTGATCGCGCGACGCATGACGTCACTGCGGGCGCGAACTGTCGCGAGACAGCGCAAATGGCTAAAAACAATACAACATCTCATGGAGAACGCGACCGGATCAAGAAAACTTGTCGGCGAACGCAGGGATTCAGGTAAGGCGATCGCGCGCGCGCGAGAATGTATCATTTTACAGCGCGAGCAAGAAACAAATTATCGCCAAGCTGCGGAAACCGGAATTTTTGACATTTTCGCGCTCTCCGCGGAACGCAAAAATGTCAAATTATCGCAATTTCCGCGAACGGAACAAAATTTTTGCCCAGGCCTACCTATGAGTCTTAACATCCACTAGGAAGTTGACGTCGCTCTTGCGCTCCTTCACCTTAAATGGGCCAGATTAGTGGTCTTGCAGAGGACGGGGCTCTACAGGCACCATCACCAACATATTTTGAACAGGGTGAAACTCAACTAGAGTGGTATTCTGGTCATATCAGCATTTCATGTCCTCATGGCTAGCTTCCAGATTCTCCTGGATGAGTTTCCAGAAGCAGGCTGTCTGGTTGTGGAAGGCCAGCATGTAATTGAATACATCCTGGGTGACTTCCTAGGAGCTTGCTCCCAGCCTTTCTTAACCAAATTGAGAAGTCCTCTTACAGGTGCCCATACTGAAGTTCAAAAGGGCTAAGCCAACCCCCTTTAGTGGCTTCCCTGTTAGAAAGTAGATGGCATGGCAAGAAGTTATCCCACTTATGCGTCATGGTTTCAGAGAGACCCATATCATCCCTTTTAGGGTACAGTTGAACCTTTTAACCAACCTATTGGTTTGGGGGTGGTAAGGGGTGGAGAACTTGTAGGTTACTCCACACGCCATCCACACAGCCTTCATGTACAAGGGCATAGAGTTGATACCGTGGTCAGATACCACCTCCTTGCGGAACCTACACAGGTAAAGATCCCCATTAGTGCCCTAGCCACAGTGGGTGCAGTCACCCTCATCAGAGGAATAGCTTACAGATAGCGGGTGGCATGGGCCACCAAGAGCAGGATGAACCTGTTGCCCTTAAGTTTCTTGGGATCCAGAGGCCCCACAATGTCAATGCCCACCTGCTGGCAAAGGGTGCTCAAGACAGGAAAAGGTTGCAGGAAAGCTTACATCTCCCCATTGTCTTGCCACTTGCCTGGTAGGTGCGACTGGACCTGCAGAACGCATCCTAAGCCTGCCTCATTTCAGGACAATAAAAGGGGGTGACAAGCCTGTAAAAGGTCTTGTATTGTCCAAAATGACCTGCCAGGGGCACATCATGAGCCAGACCCAGTATGAAGGCTTTGAAGTGCTGGTGTGTCACCAGCACACAGGCTGCCCCAGGCTCAGCAACCTTAGGCTTGGTATAGTGGAAATTATTCTTCCAATAGATCGGGTGAGTTCAAGAGGCATCACCAGCTGCCTGGTCCTACTTCCGAAGACCCACAAGAGTAGGGCACTTTTTCTGCTCCATGCAGAACTCCTCCCTGGAGGGACCTCCAATCTGCTGCCCCGGGAGAGCTCATGCAGGTTCCCCAGTTTGGCCACATCTTTCCCTGTAGGTAATGGGGTCTCCCCCTCAGGTTCAGCCTCCTCCGGGACAGTGGGATTTCAGGAGCGGGTTTCCAGCGCTCTGCCCTTTTTCCTCTTGGTAGGGACCTGGACCACTCTTTCAGACTCCAAGTCCTTCTGGCCACCCTCACGTACTGCCATGGACCAAGTGGTAAGGCACACCCACTCAGGCCATTCCAACATCTTCAATTGTGACCTGAGCTCCACCTCCTTCTAGGCAGTATGCTCCAGGTCATTGTCCAACAGACAATCCATAGGCATGGATGGACTCACAGCCACCCTCAAGGAACCTGAGACCCCCCCCCCCACCATTCAAAAGGAACCTGAGTCACCAAACATTGATGATCACTTTTGTCTACAGCAACTACTAGGAGGACCACCTTAGGGTCGACCTGCCCTGAATATATCAGATTACACTGGTTGGTTGTCATGCTGGCTCCTGTGTCTCTCAGAGTGTCCACCCTCTTCCCATTGATGGTCACCTACTGCCTCTACTTTCTAGTGTTGTCAGGCATGAGGGTACTTTTGACTGTCTCGCTGTCCCAAGGCAAACTAGCAGGTTGGCCCCCACCATTAACTGGGACCAACTCCTCCCCAAGTGCTACACTAGCCATCTCCAGTGACTGCCCACTGGCGGGGGGCTGTGCCCGCTTGAGACACTTAGGATTACACACAAAACATTTCAGGTGTCCCTTCCCTGCAATCTTTCTTTTAGGGAACTAGCTATTCTTCTCAAAAGGGGTCAGGGAATCCTTACCCTGGAAACTTGTTTGGGGCCTTTAGTTAACTCCTTTCTTTTATTTTTGTCCCCCGCCCTCCTTCTTCTGTTGGGGACCTTGCCCACCTTTGGCTGAGTCTTCCACATAAAACTTCTTTTAGACCCTGGTGCTCAGCCAATGGTCCACCTCCTTAGCAAGCTTCCTGGGGTCAGAAAGCCTACTGTCATTCAAGTACTGGCAAAGCTCTGGAAAACAAAGAATAAACATGTGCGCTTCTGCAATCAAATTGTATAGCCCGTGATAATCTGTTACCTCACTGCTCTTCACCAAACCATCCAGTGCTCTGCAGAAAGAATCAACACAATCTACCCATGTATGAGGACCAGGTTTCACACTTTCGCTAAACTTTTGCTGTATCATTCTGGGGTCAGACCATATCTCCTGATCAGGGTCTCTCTCATGGTGGGGTACCTTGTATTGTCCTTATCTCCTGGGGACAATAAGGTGTTCCACCCCTGTGAAATTCTTCTGCAAACTGTGCCCCAATCCCTCTCAGGAATCCTGTGCATCTGCAAAGCTATCTCGTAGGTCTGTAATCTCCCACTCAATAATCATGCACTAAGCTCTTGGGTATGGGTACCTTTCACTCTGGGTATACTGAAGATATGCTGCCACTATCCGTGCTGGACTCAGCCCTCTGGCTTTCAAATCCAGCTCTTTCAAACTCAACTCTTGAGTCAAAAGCATCTTCTCCTCCATGGCCAATTTATCCTTCTCCATTGCAAATTTGAGCTTTTCCACATCAACATTGAGCTTTGCCAGCTCCAATTAAAGCTTCCTTCCTTCCCACCTGTTCTTTAACTCTGTTGAAAACAGATCTTTAAAGAAACACTGCTGCCAGCTCTGGAGGGAGCCATTTCAGGTGCTGACTTTGTTCCTCCACCTCCACAACAATATTCCCATCCTCTAGGTGCACAGCTGCCTCCCTGCCTGCCAACCAGGCCCTCAGTGCCTTTTGCAGCTCCTCCTTTTTAGTGAGGCCTATGAAAGAACATTTAAGCTCCATGTTGAAACCTTTGAGATGGGACAACATGTAGGTTTCCAAATACTCCAGCTCAAACTCTATTAGTGCAGGTGCAAATGATGGCTCTCCAGATTGAGACATGATTGTTGCAAAAACTCAAAGGGTTGCCAAAGAGAAAAAGGAAAATAGTATGTTGGTACCTAATGGTCTTAGATATGGACGTTGTGTACACTGATCACTGTATGTAATGCACAAATAGAAGTCCTATCATCACAAATGATCACCAATATTAGAAATGGGATATCTAGTCGGCAGAGTTATGCACCCTGTCCAAATAGGGACCCACACTCTAGTCAGGGTATGTGTAGTACACTCTAAAAGTTTACCTTTGCTCACCCTCCAGTAGCTTGGCACAGAGCACTCATGCTAATCTAATGAGTCAATTTGTAAAGTATTTGTGCACATACACACGCTCACAGTAACACAGTGAAGACACCACAAAAGTAGTCCACACCAGTTTAGAAACATAGGCGATATTTATCTGCAAGACTAAAACAAAATGCAGTGCTTAGAAGCCAATAGCTCCAACTGGAGCTATCTGGTTGCACTTGACCGGGGCAAATCCAAACGTTCAGTCCGACCTTAACGACGTTTGAGCTGGATACAGGAGTCATGCAGACCCGCTAACAGTACCTTGAATGCGCCACTGCTCGGAGGGGATGTGTCAGGGATGCAGGTGATGCTTGAGTTCCTGGATGTGGAGAGTTGGTGCTCAGGGATGATGAAGTGCACCACGGAGTAATGTGTCGGTTGCGGGTCCGAGACTTTGGTTACCGAAGGCAATGTAAGGTTGCTGATCTGTCAATGTGAAGAGCTCAGTGCGTCGATTCCACGGAATCGGGTTCGAACCACTGGGCTGTAGTCGATGCATCGGTCAAAAGTCACCATGGCTGGGAATGCGTTGGAGTGGGAAGGGTGAACCCTTGATATTGGTGATGCGGTGTCTGAGACTCACGCAGCAGCGGTTCTTCAGAGGCGCTACAGAGTTTGGGCTGCATTTAAAGTCAAGGTAATTGTGTCACGCATTCGGTGAACTGAACCCCCAGCTGCGATGCAGGCAATGGCAATCAGTCGATTTCGTAGGGATGCGCCAGTTCCTAAGTGACGATTGAGGGTCTAAGTATCGGTTTCTTGGTTGCAGCATCAAATTTACTTCAAAGGGCCTTGGACTCGATTTGGAACCACTTCGCAGAGCAGGATTCACTGTAGAAGAGCCCAGGTGCTGGTGGCAAGATTTAGGTGAAGTATTTGATATCCCTGAGACTTCAGGAACAGGAGGCAAGCTCAGTCAAGCCTTTAGAGAACCTTGGAAAGCAGGATGTAGAGAGTAAAGGCCAGTTGTCTCATTCCCAGGCAAGAAGCAGCAGCCCAACACAGTAAAGCAAGCAGCGTAGTGACAGTCCTTCCCGGCAGCACCACAACCAATTGCGGTTGGTCACCAACAAAAATGGTGGGTCGACAAAAATAAATTAAAAATACAAATAAACATTTACATTTAAAAATGAAAACAACAAACTTTCACTTACCTTCTTAGCCTGCAGCACATCCTCTGTGTTCTTCTTCCAGCTCCAGACTCCTCCAGCGCAAGGTCTAGCAGCTCCTTATCAAATCCAGACACTGCTCTCTTGCTGCTTGAGGGAAGTGTCTGAATTGGCTGGAGCAGGCTGCTTTAGTGCTCCGAAGAGCTCTGAAGGCCTGTGACTCTTCTTTGTCTATGTCTATGACAGCCGGTTTGGAGAGGTTGAATTGCACATGTCTGTTTAGCTGTAATACTGTAGCCGGCAAAACTGACATGCGCAATTCACAGTGAAAGAGACACTTGTCATTGCTGTCAATTAGTAGCAATGACCACTGGCTCCGCCCTGCCCTCTACATTCAGCAGAAAGCCGGAAAAATAAAATGGTGATAAAATCCTTTTATTATCATTTTATTTTATTCCAGCTTTCTGCAGCTGTGTGGGAAGGGGGCGGCGCTCCTCCACTCCCAGGGTGGAGCCGCCCGGACCATAGCTCTTCTTCCTGGCAGAATGTCCTCACTCCAGAAGTGTTCTGAGGATATGGCGTCATAGGTCCACAACTTATACCCATTTTAACCATTGAAGTAGGGAGACGTCAAAGAAAGGCCTTTGTAGTGCACCAGATCCTGCACTTCCTGGCTCCAGACAAACTACAGTAGGGTATGCAGCTCTTTGTGTGAGAACAGGCACAGCCGTGTTCAGGTTAAGTGTCAACTCTTCCCACCACTCTAGTTAAGGAAGACCCATCAGCCTGGTGATGGGCCATCAGGATATGCAGGGCACACCTTAGTTCGCTTTGTGTGTGACTGTCTAGAGTGAATTCACAAAGTCCAGCTGTCACACTGACTTAGACGTGTATTCTAGGGACAGTCAGATGCACAGAATGGTTAAAGTAAGAAAACACTTACTTTCTAAACGTGCCATTTTCAGATCTGCAATTTAAAACTAACTTCACTGAAATATGTGTTTTTAAATTGTGAGTCCAGAAACACCAAACTCTAATTTTCTATCTGCTCCCAATATGGAAGTTACATTTGTAAAGCGTTACAAGGCAGCTCCAATGCTAACCTGTGGGAGAGATGGGCCTTGCTGAAGTGAAAAATGAATCAAGCAGTTTTTCAGAACCGGTGAATTGTAAAACTCAAAAGCACATGCCCCACCTCTTAAATACACTGCACCCTGGCCGGGGTGGTTACCTTGGGCCTACCTTAGGGGTGCCTTACATGTAATAAAAGGGAAAGTTTGGACTGGCAAGTAGGTGTATCTGCCAAATTGACATGGCAGTTTCAAACTGCTTACACAAGCACTGCAGTGGCAGGCCTGAGACAGGGTTGAAGGGCTTCTTATGTGGGTTACACAATCAATGTTGCAGGCCCACTAGTAGCATTTGATTTACATGCCCTGGATACACATAGTGCACTGTACTAGGGACTTACTAGAAAATCCAATATGCCAATCATGGAGAAACCAAATGCCATTAGATTTTAGACACAGAGAACATGCACTTTAGCACTGGTCATCAATGGTAAAGTAAAAAAGACAGGGGAAGCCATGCCAATAAAATGCCAGATCTAACAATAAGTATTTTTAAAACGTTTTTAGTCAGAAGCTGAGAGCATGTGTGTATGCATGCAGGAACTGTTCACCTTCAAACACACTCCAACCTAAACTAGCAATTGGCTTCTGGCTAAAATCTCTTTTGAAGTGCTTAAGATCTTTTAGAAAATCATACGTGTTTGCACACTTAAGCAACCAGCGTAATAATCCCTCTTTGCATCTATCCCCGTGTAGAGTGACGGAAGAGCCCTTCCAGGCTGCACTTCTGCTTTACAAGGACAGGCAGACTTTATGCACCTACACATCTTTTATTAGAAAGGTGGCATGCCTTTACTTTTAAGTAGATCTAAAATACTTCCACTGGCAGAGTACCACTTCCCAGCATGCAGCATGTACTCTGGCATAATGAGGCATTAACCTTCTAGGATCATACAATCTTGGCCTTTATTACCTTTTGACACAAAGAACCTGCATGGTCTCAAGTTTTGTATACGTAAAGGTGAATTGCTCTTCTGTGTCCTAGGGCAATGTCAATCCATTTATTACTTGTGTCATCACTTCTGCTGAGAGCTCTCATTTCATTTGATTATCTTTGATGTGTGATTACGACCTGGGTCTTATACAGGTATACAGTCACTCCCATAGTTCAACATGGAGATATAGAGGGAAATGGGGTATTAAGTTAATATATTGTATACTTGTTCAATGTTTGTGTAGTGTTGAAGTGCAAATTATAGAAGTGGCTTGTGGGTCTCTGTCTTCCAGTTGTGATTCAATGGATGAAGTCAAAAGGTTAAGAACTACTGTTTTAGACTTTCGGAAAGCATTCTTCTCATCACCTTTGTGTGTTCGTTGTAACATCTTAAGTAGCGAAGGGTATGCCCAGATGTGGTTCCCTTCCTCGCTGTACCAGGGGATTGAAAATAAGGCCCACAAGCCTGAAATCTGTCTGGGGTTGCTTGTTTTCCATTTTTGAGGGGGCCTCTCCTGGCCATTCAGGATGGCCAATTCCCATGAGAAGAAGGGTCAGAATTGTTTTGCATAAGCAAGGCCTCTATCTAGAGTGAGAGAGTAAGCAAAATACTATGGACTTGACTCACAAAATGCACGTTGTAGTAAGTTTTGTGGTACAACAAAACATACTGGAAAATGAGCATTCGCACAAGTAATTAAAGATTTAGCAATAAATGTGGGAAGGACACAGGAGTGGGTGGTAAAGACATACATAGTACTACTAAAGGGCATATGATTAGGGAGTAGTAAGGGGGTTTAGTGAAGGTCAGGAAGAAGTATAGGAAGAGACATCACCCACCCACACATGAGTTAGTCAACTGCATTACTCTGGGGGTGAGGACAAGAAACTTACACTTTTGTAGTAAGAGTACTTTCGACGTTTGTGAATCTCAATAGTGGTAAACTGACTACAAAGAATAAACTTACTCAAAAGTGTAACTTACCTTTGTGAACCAGGCCCATTGTGTGGGAATGCTACCCAGAGTGAATATGAGGGGTTTGGACTGTTTGCATTACTATTACAAACAGTCTTATTCTGGAACATTAACCTACACTAAAGTTTGTGTGTGTTTTAATTGCCCTCTTTATGTGTCTCCTGAAAGGATCTAAAATATAACTTATCATGGCATGACTCATCATTGGTGCCCTTTCCAATCCAGAGTAAGTAACCACCACTCCAGCAAACTCAAGTGTTTCAGAAGTTCTTATATTATTTTAGTCAGTACTAAAGCAGGGATCCAGGTGGAAAATAAAAATACACCAGGGTATACCCTAGGAGTTCTCTTTATTACCAGGTACCCTGGATATGATTTAAAATGATTTAAATGGATATCTGATGAAATGCAATGATTCATCTATCCACTTAGTATTCACAATATGTTTTGACCTGGTTCAAAACCCCTACGGGTCAACGGTCTTCTTCAGAGCCTCAAAACTTGCTGCCAACCTACCGCATACATTGCATGCATGTTAATGAAGCGTAAGGCTTTCACACCTGTCTTATTCAATGAATTTGGACACTTTCCAAGAAGTTAATGCTTCTGGCTCGTAGGAAATATTACAGGCATTTAGGCTATCGATATGCTTGATACTCGTGTAGGGGCTCTCTACGTCCAAACATACTATCCAACATGTTTTCCCCAATGGGAAGTCTGTATTTTTGTAAAAACTCTTGGTATCCTTCACATAGGAATTTAAGTTACTTACAAAAGAAAACAGAAGGGGGTGAATATAAATTGAGGTGTTTTCAAGAGGCTATTTTTTTGATGAGACTATTGGATGTCTCAATAGATTATTACGTTTTTGTGGACTTTGAGAAGCAAACACAGGGTAGGAGTTGTGCTTGTATAATTTTTCAAGGATTGTAATTTGTCTCAGCTGAGTATCTGGTTATTATACCAACCTTACAATAGGTCTATATACATGGATTGCAGGTTCCTTAAATACATTTTGTCAACCCTGGTATAACAAGCAGTGTTGGCTAGTTGTAATCATACTTCTCTTACATAATCTTCTCTGTCCATAAGGACTACATACCCTCCCTTATCGGAAGGTTTTATCACCAGGTTTGGTCTTTCTGTAAAGCAGTTACTGCTTCCCATTCGTCATACATCGAATTGTGTCTGTTAGGGACCTCATCATAAAGTTTAAGTAAATCGTTAGCTACCACTTCACAAGATGCGTCTATGATATCCCTTGGCATTTGTGCGACATATTTGGATGGCAATCTAAAGGTTTTCTCACTAGTAACCCCTGTATCAATGCCATAGAAGAAGGCTAACAAACAAGGGATCAAAAGGGTCATAAAGTTCTCTAAGTGTAGTTTCCTCCCGGGACTCACCTAAAGTATACAAAACATGAAGTGTTTCATTGCCAATTGAAAAACGACATCAAAGAAGAGGAGTTACCAAACACCTTGTTATTTTGAAGGGTCCAGTCTATATCATAATCGGACCATCAAAAGTACTGCACAGCTTATAATGAGTTCCTTTGTATGTACGTTATCCCACTTGAGTCACCATAGTTGATAATTAATCACAAGCCATATGTATGTATCATAATCATGGCAAAAATGTGATAACTTATACACTGTAAAGCATGCTGATAACTCTAAGACAATCAAAAATAAAAACATCTAGGGGCCGATTCCAATTACGGCTGCAAAACGAACCGACCGACACGGATCCGGACCGAATACCGACCGACACGAACCAGCGCCGCACGATCTGTGCAGTATGATGCAACGCATGTGAATTACAACCGACACGTACGGAATACAAGCCGTGCGACCGAGCCGTAGGGAAAATAGTGATCCGTCCGGAAAACCGACGCAAATATCACCGACCGGCACAAACCCGGAATGAAGCCGACCGACCCATACCCGCGATGTACGATTTGCGCAGTACGATACAATGCGTGCAAAACCAGACCGACTGGCACAGAGAACAAGCCGCACGACCGACACGCACAGACAACCCAGCACACAAGCAATAGAGACCGCCGCGAACTACGCATACCAAACACAGAAGACAGGCAGCGTGAACGAGGCGGAGAAGCCCGCACGAGACAACAGCAGCATCCGTTTCCGTCACTTGAACTTCGCCTTCATGCCTACAAAACACAAAGGAAAAAAGACGAAAAAAGGACCAACCAAGCAATGACAAAGCCAATAAATACCAACAAAAAAACATGGGACAGAGACACACCCACCACTCCAACTATATAAAGGACTACATTCACTACCATGATCCCTTGCAAACAGGAGACACAGCCAGCAGCAAACACCAGTACACAGCAACCACAGAAACACTCACAACTCACCCATCACACAACTCACACACCATCAGCACCTCATCCAAAAGCACACACACATACACCCAGCTAAACCAACACCAACCCACCATCACTTGCACCCTCACACACACATCACTCACCACCACCACCCATCACCATGCCTCCAAAGAAGAATCCAAAGTTCACAGATAGTGAGTTAGAAGTGCTGGTAGACTTGATCTTCAGAGTAGAGCCACATTTGTTTGGTACGTTGGTCCAAAGGACCCCCATCTCACAGAAAACCAAGATGTGGGCGAGGATTGTGGACAATGTGAACGCCCAAGCACCAGCAAGGCGCACAAAGGACGACATCCAGAACAGGTGGTATGACGTGCGCAGGAGGGTCAAGAAAGTCATCAAAAAAGATCACGCCCTGAGTCAGTGCACCGGCGGGGGCCCTCCTGCCAAACCAGTCTACTTCAGGACCTGGGAGGAGACGGTGCGGGACATCCTACCACCAGAGAGCGTCCATGGCCTAACAGACATCCCAGAGCCTGGTGAGTACACAAACAACATACCCAAGATTGTGTGGCAAGGGGACAGTGAAACCATGCACCGCAAGCAAAGCTACACTAACCAATAGATAATCAGCCCAAGATGTGTATGCCAGTCAGACAAACACAATACCTGCCATCTCATAGTGACTGGGAACTGTGTCCTGACATGCACCAACCTACAAACAAATAGAGCAAGCCAGTGGCACTAAGCCAAATACACCCTGCCAGACAGTTTTACACCACAAACACACCACCTCAGAGTGCAGCTGACTGCCAGAAAGGAATAGTGGGGATGCAGGTGAAGTGAGTGTAGCCAAAAGCATGATGGGGCCTGTAGTCACAGATAATGCTCCCACTCCTGATTGGCCCATCAAGACCTCTCAGAAACATGCCCACATCACAGGGAGTGGAAAATGACTGACAAGATGGCTGACACTGGTTCTTGCTGTGGGGAGCACAATGCCCTGCTGGGGCTTGTGTGCAAATCAGAAGCAGGAAACCACTGACTGACATCCTGAAAGACAACTTGCACGCCCTACAATGGAAGCAAGTTTCATGATGGGAAGGAGGACTGACAGCCCTGACCATACTTATCAGCATTGGGAGACACCCCCCTCAACACAAACTCCACACAACTCACCGGGTACAATGCATTGAAATATCAGCAAAAGATACCCCGTACTGGGTGCTGCTGTGTGAAGCCTAGGGGCTCACTTGGGACTTGTAGCCAAACAAATACCAGGATTTCACAGTCAGCCATCTTGCCATTGCTGTCACACCCCCTCACAGGGAAGCAGAGTCAAGAGGGAGGAAGTATGGGCATGCTGGGAAGGGGGGTGTAGCCAAGAGTATGATGGGACTCGCAGTCACAGACAACCTACACCCACCCACATGGCCCAGAAAAATCAAACTGAACCATACTCGCCTCACAGGAAGTGGGAAGGGACTGACAAGATATCTGACACTGGGCTCTGTTGTGGGGAGCACAAGGCCATGCAGGGAAATAGCCAACGACAAACACCAGGACTTCACAGTCAACCATCTTGCCATTGCTGTCACACCCCCTCACAGGGAAGCAGAGTCAAGAGGGAGGAAGTATGGGCATGCTGGGAAGGGGGATGTAGCCAAGAGTATGATGGGACTCGCAGTCACAGACAACCTACACCCACCGACATGGCCCAGAAAGGTCAAACTGAACCATACTCGCCTCACAGGGAGTGGGAATGGACTGACAAGATGTCTTACACTGGGCTCTGTTGTGGGGAGCACAAGGCCATGCTGGGAAATGGCCAACAACAATATCAAACTCTGTCCGTGACAAGCTGGGAAAAAGCAGTGTACAGGCAGGCATCTGTTAGAAAAGTAGAAAATGTCATGTATGTGAACCAACGATGCATGTAGAAAAATAAATCACATTGTGTGTCTCTTCCAAACACAGGTGGTGCTGGGCACCCAGCACCAAATGATGAGGATACCCAGTCCCAGACTCTGGTGGACACTGAGCTCTCTGGTCTGACTCTCTCACTGTCCTCTTCGGTTGACGACGACCAACCTGGCCCCTCCGGTGTGAGCCATCATGCAGCACCAGCAGCATCAACATCTGCCCCCCCTGTACCCACGCCTCCAGCATCTGGACACCGACAGGGCACCCCGCCAACACGGACAGACCAAGTACAATCAACACCCACAGCACAGGGACACAGGACCCCCCGGAAGCTACAGCCAACACCACCAGTAACACCACCCAAGTGGTCACAGTGTCACCTGTGCGTCCCGCCGCTGGTCCTGCCCATGTGGAGAGGGGTGCTGGGAGGGGTGGGAGGCACAGGCCGCGCTTTGCAGAGGGGTCTGGACTGCATGATGACCCCCACCTGGCCCACATCTTAGATGCGTACCAGGATAGCACCGGAGGATTTGGCCAGGTAGTGGGGATCCTCAAGGACATGCAACACGAGCAGGTCATCCACCATGCCCGCATGGAGGCCAAGTGGGATGACATCACTGCAGTGCATCGGGACATACTACAATGCCTCCGCCAGATTAGCACCAACCTGTTCACACCCCCTGTGTTGTGCCCACAACATCTGACGCAACACCATCTGCCAGCGCCACAGGGAGGGAGGAGGACTCTGACAGAGAGTCCCCTGCACCGCAGAGGCCTGCACATGAGGATCCCCCCGGAAGAAGAGGGGTCGTCCGAAGAAGGACATGTGAGAGACAGATGTCCCAGCACATCCCCCAGGGCCTCTAAACCTGTTCTGGACAATGTTCTTCTGTGCGCAACCCGTTCACCTTGTTCAATCGCACACAACTCGCCCACATGACATGGAGGGTTCATGTTGGGCCAATGTATCAGATGACTGTGGACTTTACTCTGGACATTTCATCTACCTGCACTTCCAACTCCAATGTGAACTTTGGATTCCCAAACCACTGTACAGCACCCACCATCCTGTGCACTTTCCTCATACATGTTTGTAAATAAACTCACCAGTTCACCATACTTGCCTCTGTTGTGATTCCAACTTGTCATGTTCAGGGAGATGTCGATCTGCTACACAACACAGTGCATGCCAAATACTGCAACAATGTGACCAACGTTAGGTGAATCATGGGGATGTGACACATGTGAGGGAGACACACCACTTTGGCAACACAAAACATACTCACCATGGCCATGTTACTCATCCCACACAATGATGTTGACCTGAAAAACATTGGCATGCACAGACACAACACCAAGCCCAGTCAGTGGTAACAAGTCCACAGGTGATGTAAGCAGATGTCACTCAGATGTGGGAAGACAGACAACGCACATAACAAAGCGTATCACATGTTCATTACACATCAGCAACACGTTTATTCCACACTAGTTGCACGGTAATTCTACGTAACAGTGGACACACGCTCCCAATGTGTTGGAGAATGGAAGTCCAGGGATGTGTGGTACATCAATTGATGGGAATTGTCAACTTCCACACTGGTGTTGGCTTCTGGGTGTTGGGGGTCAGTGTTGACCACACAACAGGCAAAGTACCCTGGGAAGGACAGACATGATACAGTTAAAAGCACAAAAGAACAGAAGAGAAATGCAATACACATGCACAAAACATGTTGCAAGACACCTACACAAATACTAGTTAGCAGTACTACCCTATTGTGGAGTACACACCACCTGAATGGACACATCACAGCACGCATCCAGTCATGTGGCACACAGACACACTCAGACAGCAACAGAGCTGGCACAACACATTCCAGGCTACCTCCATACATTCATATAACAACCCTGGAAACTCACATTCAGGTGAAGAAGTTGTTGATGAGCTGGGAGCGGACGTCACCATCATCTTCATCATCACTGGCATCTTGGCCCAGGCCGGGATCCTCCACAGGTGCCGGACGTTGGTTGTCGTCATCGTCATCCTGGATGAGAGGCACCTCCTTCCGCACCACCATGTTGTGTAGCATGCAGCAGACAAAGATTATTTTGCACACCTTTGCAGGCTCATATGGGAGGGCCCCTCCGGTCTTGTCCAGGCAGCGAAAGCGGCTTTTCAGGAGGCCGTATGTCCGCTCAATCACCCTCCTGCTCCGACCATGTGCCTCATTGTAGCGCAGCTCGGCTGGTGTCACAGGGTTCTGGAGGGGTGTCAGCAACCACGGCATGTTGGGTTATCCAGAGTCACCTACACACACAAAAATGAACAAGTAGCTGAGTTTTGTCGGAGTGCGGAATACAACATTGACAAACACACACAATGAGAAACAGTCAGTACACACCGACAAGCCAGGCATGCTGAGCTGGCATCTGTGACATCAGCGTTGCAATGTGACTACTCCTCATAATGTAGGCATTGTGCGCTGGACCAGGGAACCGTGCACACACATGTGTGATCGACATGTCAGCAAGACAGACCACCAGAGCATTGATCGAATGGTAGGGCTTCCTGTTCCGGTATGCCTGCTCATGTGCCTGTGGTGGTATCAGGGCAACATGTGTCCCATCAATAGATCTGATGACGTTCGGCATCCTCCCCAGTGTATAAAAGGCATCCTTTATTTCAGGGAGTTCAGCTGGGCTCGGGAACTTGATATATAGGTCGAGGAATTGCAACATCCCCTCTAAGACATCGCGTAGCACCCGACTAAACATCGTTTGCGACATCCCACCAGCAGTAGCCACAGTGTACTGGAAGGTACCAGTAACAAAGAAGTGCAGGGCTGCCATCACCTTCACCTCTGGGGTCAGTGCTGTAGGGTATGTCTGGCCAGGTAGCAGATGTGGTGCCAACTGCTCTGCCAACTCCACAATCAGTGGCCTGGTGAAGCGGTACCATCTGATGCAGTCGCGTTCCTGCATGGTTGCAAGGTCTGGGAACGGACGATGGACAGCTTGTGCCCTGCAGTACAGAGATACACAAAGGAAGATTGTCAGTTCATCCACCCATGTGGCCATGACCACGATCACTATCACATATTAGTTCATGACATTACACAATGTACTGAGGTGTGTGCTGTTGGTCATGGACACATATGTCACCTACAAGACCACCACCTCACATCTCAATTCCACATGTCCACATGAGTCCCATGTAGTGCAATGGCCAATCATCTGGCTGTGTCACCCAACCTATGTGCTGCTGCAACGTTCCAAAAACACACCACAGTGACAATTGAGGCCTCATGTGTCCCAGGCATCACAGATCTTTGCCATGCAGAAACCCAGTATAAAGAAAAGGTCCCAGAGCATAAATGCTTATAAAGCAATAGCAAAATCAACCTAAAAAATACATGAACAATTAAGTGATGACAAAGTGTTATTTAATCACACTTAGCAAAATGATCATTTTTTAAGAAGTAAATCAACACTGATCAAGAATGAGAGGTGCCAAGGAGGGGGAGGGAAGTGAGTAGAGTGAGGTAATAGGGCAAGTGACATATAACGTTTTGACACTATCACAATTCAATTGTTGGGCATACTACTCTATGCCACACAGTCAAAATGAAATTCATTCATTGGATATACATTCGTTTACAAAGCCATGTACATTTGAAAAAACACAGTGCAGATTGCACTATTGATGGTACTGGTAAAGTTGTATGTCGACGTTTCGACCCCTTAACCCATGTAGGTTGATTGGGTCCTTACTGACGGGGTCTTCATCAGGACAGAAGTGACGGTGTAACGGGGAGGAGGGGCACCTACAGAAATAATAAATGAGTATTATAAATGGGTATGGGCAGGTTGTGCTTAAGGACATGTGCCCTCAGGTGTCTGCCTCTGTGTCATTAGGGTGTGGCTTATTGTTACGTACAACTGGGGTGCCCATGATTCAGAGGGTCAGCATGACATCTGCGATGTGACTGTGAGAGACAAGACCTGTGTTACATATAGGTGTGTGATCATCTGCACAATGGTGTATGCAACTGTGTTCATGCAGCTGGGTTACATGCATGGCAGACTGTGATGTGTTAATGTACAGGGATTTGTGTTTGCTGAGACTCATATGTATGATTTGCATGATGTGGGGTCTTCTGGGTCCTGGAAATGTTGTTTGCATGGGATGGGCAAGTGCGCTGGTCATCTGCAGAGATAGCTTTACCCCTGAGCTAGGATTGTGAGTCAGTGCATATTGTTGTTGTCTGGATGCCCTGCCCCTGTGACAGGAGACAGTGTTGACTGACTTTCAGGGCATCCCAGTGCCATGGCATTTAACATGCTATGAGTGAACCTGCATTGTGTTCAAGTGTGCACCATGCACCCCATTGTGGCATTGCCCATCAGGACATGAGTACATCATAGTGTGTGTTGCTGGCATGCATCACAAGCATGTGAAATGAGTCTCTGCCCATCCCTTCATCCAGACACCTGTACTGAGTCAGTAGCAAGAGATGTGCTGTCTGTATAGTGACATACTCCTACATGTTCACTCGTATGTACAACTAATGTGTGGGTGGTGCATGTTGGCACATTGGGGTGTTGGCATCCAACATGCAACGGACATATGTGTGAAAGTCAAGGAGGGATATGTGTGCCATGGTTGATGTTGAGAATGACAATTGTCTTATCCTAAACAGTGTTGGCACTTTGAGCTGTGTTCAGCTGATTATGCCAGGGCTTGCCCTGTGATGTGATGTACTCACTGTGGTGTGTGCAGTCGGTGCAGGTGACTGATGTTGTTCTCTTACTTCCTATTCCTATCCAGATACATCCACGGTCACAGGAGGGGACAGCTTCACGGACCAGCAGGAGCCACAGAGCCTTACAGGGACAGAAGTAGAGGAGTCGGGTGGACACAGTGGCAAGGAGGGCGAGTGGAGCCACACAGAGGAGTCGTCAGCACCATCACACCCAGCTGAGGGCCACAGCAGCTCTGAGGATGACTCCCTTGTGGAGGCGGGTGTCAGCAGCCACCAAACCCCAGCTAGTGAGGCTGTCCCCGCCCCCACCCCCGCCACCGCCTCCGCCACCACCACCACCACCTCCTCCCATCGGCTCCCATCCCAGAGGTCCCTGTGGGCTCCCGTGTTCGTGAGCATGTCTCCTTTGTGCCAGGCACCGCACCCCCTGCCCCTGTTTCCGCTGCTGCCCTGAGTGAGGAGTCTGTGGACTTACTTCGACAGATCCATGTAGGGCAAACGTCGATGCTGAAGGTCCTCCATGCACACACAGGTCTGTTGACACAACTGGTGTCATTCATGGAGGGCATTTGCTCGGGCATGTCTGCCCTACAGAGGACCAATCAGTCCGTGGCCTCCTACCTGACGGCAGCAGTGTCCCTCCTCCAACAGTCCTGCACCCCTCCTACCCCTGCACCACCCACGATTCCTAGCACCCTACCTGTCCCAAGCACAGACACCCCCAAACCAAGGTCTAGACGTGCACACAAGCAAGCGCAGGGGACTGATTCCACACTCACAGGGGCTGGTTTGCAGACACACACACAGTCACCCACAACCACTCCGCAGTCCTCCGAGACCTCTGCCTCCCATCCCCCTACCCTTGCCTCACCTGCAACCCCATCCCCCAGAAGCTCTTCCTCTGTGACCTTGGCCTCTACCCCACCGACCCTGCAGATCCTGATTACAAGGGAAAGAGGAAGTCCCCACACACAGAAGGGAGTGCCCCTCACACCCGGACACCCTCCCCCAGGCACAGTCAGACAGAGACCCCCACGGCACCAGAAGAGCAAGACCCCCCGCCACCACGCAGCTCCAAGGCAAAGTCTCCATCCTCTATCCCCCAGGCCACCACTCCAGAGGTTCCCACCGCCACTCCCTGCCCCAGGATCCCCCACCCACAGATACACCATCCCCAAAATGCTAAGACCATCCCCCCTAGCACTTGCTCCTCCACACCAGGTCAGAGAGTTAGTGCCACTGATGTGGGGACCGTGTCCCCCCCCCCGCCCTGCCAACCTCACCTGTCCCCCATTCCGCTCCCATGGATGTAGGCACTGCTTTGTAGTCCACGACCACCCCGTCTGACTTGGGCACTGCAGTGGTGAGCCAATCCACTCCATCTGTCCTGCCCACTGGAGTTGTGCCGGCACACCCACCATCTGACTTGTGCCCCACAGTTGTGACAGCACCCACCACTTCAGTCAGCTCCACTGCAGTTGCAAGTGTCTCGCCTGCATCCCCCACCTCTTCACTGCCTCCTTCTGCTGCGCCCTGATCCTGTCCCTGCGGTGCCTGGCCTGCCCCCATGTATGCCCCTCTGAGGGGATGACCCCGGTCCTTAGCAGTGCAGGCAAGCAAGGTGTGACAGTTGTCACTCTACGCAAACAGCAAAAGAGGAGAGAACCGGTCAGTATGTAAAGAAACTGGGAGTCGAAGAAAAGAAGATAAATTCAGCCCACTAGGTTGAGATAAATCCCATCGGCCCACCGCTTTGGCAGAACATAATCATCTGGGAGTAAGGTGGATCAACTCATTGCAATGCACCCTATTTCAGTGGAACCATCACTGTATATATGCAATGAGTTTGCAACCTTCCAGAGAAAAAGTCTCAAAACATAGTGGTGCTGAGAAAGGTGTGAAATGCAGTGCAAAACAGAAAAAAAGTGTAATAAAAATGGCTACTTGATAACACCACCCAACTTTATTCGGTGTCAAGAAAAGTGCCAAGATTAAAAAGGCATGTGGAAAACTGATAGTTTGAAAAAATAACTATCTTATAGCAATAGAGGTCGACATGTTTCAGCCAAAAGGTTACAGTTACCTGGCTTTCGTCAGGACCATGTATTGGAATGCTACTGCAGAAATGGGTATTTACAAAAAATACTTTAACAAAACAATAGTTGGAGGTGGCTGAACTCTACAGTAAATTTCAAGAAACGGTTTTGTCCGTTAAGCCATTCATGGAATGCCTTAAGTTCATCCGGGGTACCACGCCATACTACCAAAATGTCATCTATATACCTCTTCCACAGCACCACATGATGTAAAAAAGGGTTGCTGTGGTCGAGAACATGTTGTTCCTTAAATAAATGTACATATAAATTTGCCAGGCTCGGAGCAAAAATACTCCCCCATGGAAGTCCCGGAGATCTGGAGGAAGATTTGATCCTCAAACTTAAAAAAGTTTTCCATCATAGCCAGCCAGGCACATTCCATAATGAAATTGACTGGAGTGATGCTGTCCAGATCTCGTATATCCAGAAGACCTCTGATAGATTGTAAAATTTCTTCCAGAGACATGTGACTAGCCGGTACCAATAGAACAGTAGTTTTTCGTGACACTACTTTCTTGAGCATGTCTATTTGCAGTTAGTCCCCTGTCATGTGCTACAATTCAACCAATTAGCATCACTATTTAAGGGACACTGACAGATGCATCGGTACCTCCCCTTCGGCTTGGACAAGGAGAGGGGTACCGACGGATAGGTGAGCTTCCTTTCTGTTTGTTTTTTGGTTTGTTTAGAACTTTTTAAATCCTAATGCTCAGCAGGAGACTTATCTTACCATGTTCCCCCTTTTATTTGATGCATGGCAGGTACACTATATCACAAGCTTGCTTTTGAGTGGTTTTCAAATACTGTTTGTTTGAAACCTTGAGGTCAAGTAATCCACATTGAAAAGAGTCTCTGTCTTTTTTTAGGCCAGTGGTCTGTCTTCAAGGTTAACAAGGAAGTTTTATTCTAATTTTCAAAAGAAGGATCACATATACATTTTTAAGGATGTGTTTTCTTACACTTTGGTGCCGATTCCGATCCGTAAAAATGTTTCCCCGTACGATTCATATCCGGATTTTTTTCCGTACGAATCGTACAAGTCCCGTACAAACAGGCAAGTACGATTCGTATGTGAAAAAGTCCATACGAATTGCATTGGGAACATTCCCCCACACGTCCTCGGGTCGGGAAATGTGTCTGACACGTCCCCGGACATTTTTACGTACGATTCGGAAAACTGAAGTCCGAGCGCGCAAGTACGATCCGTCCCGTCCGTCCGAATGTACAACCGTATGGAAAAAACACTGTACGGAGCGAACATCAATAGCAACCATGGAGACGTACAAACATGTGCCCGCATACGCGCCGAACCCCCCCCAGCCCCCTCGTCTGTACGCACCGTACCCCCAGCCCCCCGTATATACGGTGCATACCCCCAACCCCCCCGTATGTAAGGTGCGTACCCCCAGCCCCCCGTGTATGGACGGAGCGTACCCCCACCCGTGTATGTACGGAGCGTACACCCAGCCCCCGTGTATGTACGGAGCGTACACCCAGCCCCCGTGTATGTACGGAGCGTACCCCCAGCCCCCCGTGTATGGACGGAGCGTACCCCCACCCATGTATGTAAGGAGCGTACACCCAGCCCCCCGTGTATGTACGGAGCGTACCCCCAGCCCCCCGTCTATGGACAGAGCGAACCCCCACCCGTGTATGTATGGAGCGTTCACCCAGCCCCCGTGTATGTACGGAGCGTACACCCAGCCCCCCGTGTATGTACGGAGCGTACACCCAGCCCCCGTGTATGGACGGAGCGTATCCCCACCCGTGTATGTATGGAGCGTACACCCAGCCCCCCGTATATGTACGGAGTGTACCCCCAGCCCCCCGTGTATGGACGGAGCGTACCCCCACCCGTGTATGTACGGAGCGTACACCCAGCCCCCCGTGTATGTACGGAGCATACCCCCAGCCCCCCGTGTATGGACGGAGTGTACCCACACCCGTGTATGTACGGAGCGTACACCCAGCCCCCCGTGTATGTACGGAGCGTACCCCCAGCCCCCCGTGTATGGACGGAGTGTACCCACACCCGTGTATGTACGGAGCATACACCCAGCCCCCTGTGTATGTACGGAGCATACCTATGGACAGTGCGGACCACCACCCTGCCCGTGTCTGTACGCACCCTACCCCAGGCCCCTACACCAGCACCCTCACCCAGCATCGCGCATGTATGAGTCGTACCAAGCCATAGCAAATGTCAGCACTGTACAACAACATGGCCTATGTACGCACCTTACAGATGCCAAAAACACTCGTACTGAACCAGGACACTGCAAAACCACACAAGGAGAGTCAATTCGAATCGCACAACACCACTAAACATGTCCAACAAGGCCAAATACATCCAATACACTGACCTGCAACAGCCAAACTGGTAAACAGAGGCCCATACCACAACCACTACTTATAACACACCCACCCAAAGTTCAAACACAGCCACACCCACAAATGGACCAATAAAAGGGGCCCACACACACAAACCATGAGCCTTTGCAACAGATCCACTGCTGCCAGACCCCAGAGACAATGCACTGCACCATACTACAACCTTCAAGACACATTACACTTGCACACCTTCACACAACCACCATCACAATCACCCCCTCATGACATTAACACACACACCTTCACAACCGCACCCATACACCTACAACCATCCACACCCACACCCCACACCATGCCCACAAACAAGAATCCAAAGTTCACAAGGGAGGAGCTGGAGATCCTTGTCGACGAAATCATCAGAGTCGAGCCACGGCTCTTTGGGACATTGGTCAGACAGACCAGCATAGCGGAGAAATCTTCCATGTCGCAGAGGATCGTCAATAATGTGAATGCTGTTGGGGCCACCAGAAGGACCAGGCATGAATGCCAAGCCAGGTGGTACGATCTGCGGAGGACGGTCTGCCGCAAAATGACTGATGAATATAACCAGACCAACATCACTGGAGGAGGGCCGCCCCGCAGACCGGTACACTACCATCCCTGGGAGGAGAAGGTGATGCGCACGCTGCCGCCAGTGGGAGTACACGGAGTAGAAGGAGTTGCCGAGCCTGGTGAGTACACAAACAACTCACCTCACATGGGGGGAATGCCATCCACAACCCAACTCCCAATTATGTACGCAACTACCCCAAAGCCATCACCGGACACAACCACACTCCAAAAACACGCACATGCCACTAGTGGCGCCATGCCCCATGCACCAAGCAAGGCCATGCCAAGTCACAGGCCACACAAAACACCAACACAAGACAGGATGTCCCTGATGGCGGGAGGGTGGGCCTCAAAAAACACATTGTGCAACTCAGAAGCAGACACCAATGCCCTCAGCCCATATGGCCTAGGGCAGAGCTATACAAACAGTGTGTCCCCACACAGTACTGTGTCGCCTGCAAATGGTGGCCGCGTCGCAGGATGACATGGGTAGGAAGGCCCAATTTGCACATAACAGCAGCTAATGAACAGGCATCACACCAAGTATACCCACTCACTGTGTTTGTTAGAACCCAGTCACAAAATGGCTCCCTCGAGCTTTGAGCTGACGAGCTCCTGCACGACGCAACTGCGTGCCTGTGCGGGCACTGAGGCCTTTGACGGTTGCTTGGCGGCCCTCTCTTCCACCCCTAACTATTTTCTCTACTGAGGAGGGAAGTTATCCCGAAACCCGAGCCATGTCTCGGGCGAAATTTTAAAACCCGGGACATGTATCGGGTCTAGAGATCAAACAAGTACTTACTTGCACCCACTTGGGTGAACCACTCGGGAACTTCATGTACCAGCTTCCCTTGGGGTGACCCGGAGGAGGGGCTAGCGGTGTGCGCTCCATTGCGGTTGTTTATAAAAATAGCTCCCTCGAGCTTTGAGCTGACGAGCGCCTGGACGACGCACCTGCGTGCCTGTGCGGGCACTGAGGCCTTTGACGGTTGCTTGGCGGCCCTCTCTTCCACCCCTAACTATTTTCTCTACTGAGGAGGGAAGTTATCCCGAAACCCGAGCCATGTCTCGGGCGATATTTTAAAACCCGGGACATGTATCGGGTCTAGAGATCAAACAAGTACTTACTTGCACCCACTTGGGTGAACCACTCGGGAACTTCATGTACCAGCTTCCCTTGGGGCGACCCGGAGGAGGGGCTAGCAGTGTGTGCTCCATTGCGGTTGTTTATACAAATGCATAAGTTACCTACCCGCATTCACAAATACATATGAAAAAACACCATTTGCCCACGTACAGTGCAACACGTAAGGCGGTTCTGCATGGCTCGCTACGCCCGCTCGCTACACTGCTGACTGCGTTCAAGAATGATGCATCAACAAAGAGTGTGTCACACATAGGTAAAGGGTTGAAAGCTGTGGCCAAGGGACATACACATGCACAAGTGCACTGTGAGAGGAATGCTAGACATATCCAACTACCCAGAGGAACTGTGCCAACTTTAATATGTATGAAACATGGATGTCGCATGTAACACAATTAACATTGTCTCTCTCTCTCACACACAGGGCAACGTGGTTGATCTCCCCCCAACACTGGGGGGAAGAATCACAGGACCAGGCTCCGCATGAAGATGATCCCACCGGCAGCGACGACTCTCACCACTCCGTGGATGACCCCGACCAACCTGGCCCCTCTGGTGCACAAGCACCTGCAGCATCTGCGTCAGGTACAACTGTGCCAACCACCACCCCCATTCCTGCCACATTCCTTGCTCACTTTGCCACTGGATTCAAGCAAGCCTGGCTGAAGACGGCTGAAATGCCAGAAACCGGTCCTAGGAAGCTTGTTTCCGGTCCAGGGAAGACATGGCTTGGCAGTTCGGGCTGGACTGTTCCCATGAGGCACAGGGTCAGACTGATTTGCATATGGCCATGTCTGAACTGGGGTGGCAGAGTGGGCTAAAGAATGGTGATGGATTAAACCCAGATCAGTTGACTGGGGGTGAGTGCTTGCAATGTTCAACACTCCGTCCATCATTTCCTTTGGTTTTTGCTTTGTTCGCCATAAGTTGGCAGGGTATGCTCAGACGTGAGTCCCTTGCTCACTTTGCCACTGGATTCAAGCAAGCCTGGCTGAAGACGGCTGAAATGCCAGAAACCGGTCCTAGGAAGCTTGTTTCCGGTCCAGGGAAGACATGGCTTGGCAGTTCGGGCTGGACTGTTCCCATGAGGCACAGGGTCAGACTGATTTGCATATGGCCATGTCTGAACTGGGGTGGCAGAGTGGGCTAAAGAATGGTGATGGATTAAACCCAGATCAGTTGACTGGGGGTGAGTGCTTGCAATGTTCAACACTCCGTCCATCATTTCCTTTGGTTTTTGCTACATCCCAGGATGCAGCCTGGAGCCCTGCCCGCACACAACAACGCAGCAAGTCTGACCAGGAGGGACAAGGTACTCCGGGCACCCAGGAGGAGGCAGGCGAACCTGCAAATGCCATCCCTCAGGGGTCCCGGAGACCCGATGTGCCCACAACAGCAGGCCAGGCTCAAGTGGGCAGGGGTGGTGGGAGTGGAGGACGGCGGAGGCGCGAACCTGACCAGCCAGCTGAGGAACCGGTAATGTCACACATCCGCAACATCCTGGACACATACCGGCGTGACACCAGGGGCATCAGCCAGGTTGTGTCCACCCTCACAGACATCATGGAGACCCTCGAGGAGATGAAGACCCTGCAGGCCGAGCAACATGTCAGTCAACAGCGACACCAAGGATGGATGGAGGACAGACTGGCTGAGCTCGTGGCGGTGCAAACGGACCTGAGCCGTTCACTCCGTCGGATTGCCGAAAACATGGGCAACCCTCCCTGTGCCACCAGGCGAAGATCACCACCAGCCACAGGGAGGGATCAGGAGGAGGAGGATTCATCCAACGGAGCATCACAAGCATCGTCAAGGCCTGCTTCTGAGGGTCCCCGGAGGAAGGTGGGTCGTCCACGCAAAAGACCGTGAGAGTCAGCGGAACATCACCATCTCCCAGGTCACCTGGCCTGGCACCTGGCCCTCTGGCCCAACAGCAGCACATCATCAAATGACATTCTCTGTCACATGGACTTGCTGGTCACTGTCTGACCAATGTTGACAAAAACTGCGGCATGGACTCTGATGACTTCCAATGGCGAGGATACCAACTACCCCAGTGAACTTTGGATTCTACACACCCGGAGAGCACCTCTTTTCATCCCCCCAAACACGTACCCCACCAATAATAAAAATCATCACAATCATGAGATGATGCCGTCATTTTGCATTATTCCATAACATGTGTGTTTTGTAATGTCTAACCATGCCTGAGTGTTGCAGTAACTCCAAACATCCATACCCTGGGGTCTGAGTCTGGCACAGGACACACATGGGTCACAATGTATCATCCAATACAGACCTGGAACACCATACTCACCCGTGATGGGCCAAACCAGCTGAGGGGGTGCCTGCACAACTGTGCGGACAGACCTATTTCGAAGAGCAACAGTCATGCGCAGAGGTCAGGGATCACGTGGAGTGTCCTGGGGTGGGACTCCCAGGTATGTGTAGACAGGTGGCAGAACTATGTCCTGCATGCTTGAGTCAGGTGGATGTGGAGAATGGTGGCCAGGCCAAGGTTGGATGCATGGAGATGGCACAATGGGGTCTTGGATGACAGTGCCACATGGTTGTGTTGGGGTCGTGGGCGTTGGCGTTGGCTGCATCCTGAGTGTGGGCGTGGATTGTGAAGGTAATCCTGCAGCTGGCAGTGATCCATTGCAGCTATCTCTGTTGGACGGTGATGTGGCTTGGTCGCCGGATGTAGAAGCTGAGCTGTGCAGATGCACCCTGGATGTGGACAAGTATCATGGGAGTTGTAACGTACTTGTCCGTAGAGTGCAGGGTAGGATTAGACACGGATGTTGTAGTTGACCTGGGGGATGGTCTGTCTTGCCTTGAGGTGGATCGAACTGTGGATCTTGTGCATAATGCAGAGTGTGCTGCAGCCTGAGGTACAGATGCTGGTGATCAGCATAGCACATGTGAGCAAGCAATCCATGATGCACACCAGCTCGTGTGCGTGGCCACTGGGTGCCTGTGCAGGGCCCTTGCGGGTGGGACACAAGCAGTTGAGCCACCTGTTAGGGGACAATCCGCAGATGAACACCTCAGTCCTGTACAAGTCCAGCATCAGGTGGCTGATGTTCAGCCATCTGCCAATGGATACCATGCATTATTCTACATGAGAACTGGCAAGGACTGCGTAGTTGGGGAGGGTGAGGAGCACCTGGCTGTCAATGGGGAACCAGATGATGATGAGATGCAGTGTGCATGTCATGGTGTAGAGGGGGATCCTGGACACATTGTAGACTGACACGCTGAGACATGATACATGTGCCATGTGTCCCACAACGTCACAATACTACATGCAGAGGCTTGGAGTACCACTCCCATGGCCTTGTCAGGGTACAGAGCCGGTGGGGAGTAGGAGGGACATGACCTGGTTGTTGTGACAGGGCCTGGAAGGCGTGCCAGCGCTGTGTAGGCAGTTGGAGTTGCACACTCATTATGCAAAGGTGTTGTGTGGCCGATTAGTGCATGCCTGAGTGCATGCAACAGATGTATTGGATGGTCATTGCTTGGTGGGTGGCCTCAACATCATGGTGTATCGTGATGTGGAACATGCAAGGACATCAGGCACGTGCAATGTGCACGTAGCATGTGCAGACGGTCCAGCCTGTGCCACCGCAACTGTGTCACACACAATCAGATTACACCCAAATGAATGGGTGGAGGGAGGAAGGGGGGTGCGTCTCAGAGGCGTGTGTGTGAGGCTACATATAGAAACTCTGTGTGCCCTTGCTGCAGGGCCTGCAGCAGCATGCACCATGTCCAGAAAACCATGCCACAAGTTGCACACAAAGACAAGGATGTCAGAAAGGAACTATGCAAAAGGTGTATGTAAAGAAAGGAGTGTCTGGTTCAACATGGCACACACACAGACAATGGATGCACATGCAGCACAGTGGCCGACGTGGAGACTGACATGGCAAAATACCTACACAGCCATGGACATCATGCACAATACATATTATAATCCCTGACAAACAGCTTGCATCTTGCTACTCTACACATAGACTCATGTGCACAATCTCTGATAACTATGCCAGACATGCCGCATGCACAGTGGCAAGAGACCACCATTGACAGAGATGAGGCACCTTGGAGGCAGAGGGACACCTTATTAGTCATGTGTGCCGGAATGCAAATGCATCTATTTTAACAGATGCACAGGTCATGTGGATGAACATGTGGGACCGACACTGGCACCCCCCTTTGCACCACAGATGCTGGAAATCCATAGAACTGGCGCACACAAGTGATGGGTTTGAGCTAAACACCCCCTGCTGTTCACGGAGAGGCTGCTATTCACCATTGAGCCTCTAATGGGGATGTCCCACACTATGTCAACCCGGTGCATCCCGTATGTTTCCGAGGGCAGTGTTACACACATTGATGCCTTCATCACAATCCACTATCCCATTACAGATGACTGTCACCAAGTGTGACTATCAATACAGGTGAATCCAGCTCCATGTCATGTGGGCCATGGTGATTCTACATGTATGCAAAGTAAACAAACATGAACAGGAGCAGTGCACACACATTCCAAATAAATACCACACCCAAAAAGCCGTGCTGAATCCCTTACCATAAGGAGAATTTTCTACATGTCCGTGCATGTAACGCTGAATCAGCACACGTTGCTGTGTTCATGAGGATTAGCAGGAGCACATCAATGCCACCAGCAGACAGCATGCGCAAATACCTGGGGATGAGAGACACACAAGAAGTCAGCCAAAAGAAGCACATCCGCATGCATGGGTATGTACTCGACACGTATAAGGTTGTCAACATGCTAGGTGAAAATGATGTCTCAGGAAATACATTCTTCTATTGCACCATCACTCGAGTGACACATCCAAACACACCTCTGACTCACTTGGCATACATGCAGATGGACACACATATTGTAACACATGCCACACAAGGCTCAATGCGTGCACACTCAGACACTGAAACCCACCACTAAGCAAAGACGTTGCGTATGAGCCGACTCCGGATGTCCTCTTCCTCCTCCTCCTCCACATCACTTGCCTTGTCACCAAGCCCTTCATCCTCCACGGGTGGATGTTCCTGCTCATCCGGATCCAGGATGAGTGGCACAGCTTTCTCCACTGCCATGTTGTGCAGCATGCAGCAGACGATTAAGATTTTGCAGACCTTCACCGGTGCATATGGGAGTGCGCCGCCGGTCTTGTGGAGGCACCGGAATCGGCTCTTCAGGAGGCCAAACGTCCTCTCTATCACTCGCCTGGTCTGCCCATGGGCGTTGTTGTAGCGGTGATCGGCAGCCGTTCTGGGGTTGCGGAGAGGCGTGATCAGCCATGGCATGTTGGGATAGCCAGAGTCCCCTACATGGAAACATCATGGACAGAATTGGGTCAGGAGAAGCAGTAAGACATAAAGATGACGCTAAATACAGGACTGACAGAGTATACCCACCAACAATACATGCTCGTTCGTTGCACAGCTGCAGCATCATTTCAGGGACCCTGCTACGCCTCATGATGTATGTACGCATCATGTGCTGATACTGGAAAACGAGCACAGACATGGGAAATCACCATGTTGGCAAGACACACCACAAGGGCATTAATGGAGTGGTAATGTTTTCTGTTCCTATAGGCTACCTCCTGTGCCTGTGGAGGTACCAAAGCCACATGTGTCCCATCAATGGACCCAATGACATGGGGCATCCCTCCCAGGGCATAGAACTCACCCTTGACACCTGTCAACTGCTCAGGATTAGGGAAATGGATGAACTCATCCAGGTGAACCAACATGGCCTCTAAAAAATCATGCAGGACACGGCTGAACATGGTCTGGGACATGCCACCAACATGAGCTATGGTATATTGAAACGTACCCGTGGCAAAGAAATGGAGGGCTGCCATCACCTTCATCTTGGGTGTCAGTACAGTAGGATACCTGTGTAGTGGTTGGAGGTGTGGTGCCAGCCTTGCGGTCAAGTTCTCAATCAACGGTCGGGTGAAGCGGTAGTGGCGTATACAGTCACGTTCCCTCAGGTCAGCCAAGTCTGGCATTGGTCGGGGGAGAGGCGGAGCCCTGCAGTAATTTGGAAGGGACAACGAAGAGTGAGTACAGTACACCAACAATGTCAATGTACTGAGCACATGTTCAACCGGCAATACACATATGCTACATACAGAGTCCGGTCTGTGCAATATATCCTGGACACGTATGCCAGCCAGGTGACACTCCTACCAAGAGCCAGCAACAAACGTGGATTCTGAAGCTCAACATTACATGGCATGAAACTAGCTGTGGGCCAGTGTAAGTGAACAGGTAGACGCATTAAAGGAGTGACAGACATCCACATATGTGCAGAAGAAGGATGTTTATCATACAGACAGGTTGCGGAACACTAGAGGCACAGGTCACATGTCCTTTAAAAAAAGGACAGACCACACACCTTGCCATGAAGGGGTACATGTCAAGACTGATCACACATACATTGAGACTACGCAGATATGTCCTTGTCTCGCAAGTCCATGTTCGATGCATACATACACACATTACGTCTGATTCCACATGTGGCCTGGTGTGCGTAATAGTGTGCCATGCCCATCTACACACAGACACATGTTGGATGCAGCAACTGCAGATGCATTTGACGGAACACCAACAGCAAGCTTATGGGAGACACATAACACACACATGACATAGTCACATCATGCAACGCGGGTAGTCACATGTCAGGTGTATTTATTCGTGTACCTGGCATCAGGGGACAGTTGCGGGTGTTGGTGACTGTGCCATGCCAGTGACGCATTGCTCAACAAGTCTGTACTACATGCACACATGTCAAAGGAGTGATGGGGATGTGTGGCACATAGTGCACCATCACACATGACATGTGTACACAGCTCATCACACATCTATTGTCTTCAAACATGAGGAGATATGTGCCACATCACAGGCTGACACACCTATGCCCGAGACATGTAGGACTGCACTGACAATGCCTTGATGTCCAGCCTTGGCCAAGTATGACAGCTCAATTCCTTTCTGTGTGCCGCAGGTCACCAGTGTAAGGTGTGAAACGCACCGTACACACGCTCTGAGGGCGTGTGTAGGGTCCGTATCACTATGGGACTGCTGCCGTAGGCGTACGCCATAGTAATACGGACCGTACACGCGTGTGTAGGGTCCGTATCAATATGGGACTGCTGCTGTAGGCGTACGCCATAGTAATACGGACCGTACACGCGTGTGTAGGGTCCGTATCACTATGGGACTGCTGCCGTAGGCGTACGCCATAGTAATACGGACCGTACACGTGTGTGTAGGGTCCCTATCACTATGGGACTGCTGCCGTAGGCGTACACCATAGTAATACAGACCGTACATGCGTGTGTAGGGTCCGTATCACTATGGGACTGCTGCCGTAGGCGTACGCCATAGTAATACGGACCGTACACGTGTGTGTAGGGTCCGTATCACTATGGCGTACACCTACAGCAGCACTCCCAAAGTGATAGGGACCCTACACATGCGTGTACGGTCCGTATTACTATCGCGTACGCCTACGGCAGCAGTCCCATAGTGATAGGGACCCTACATGCGCGTGTACGGTCCGTATTACTATGGCGTACGCCTACGGCAGCAGTCCCATAGTGATACGGACCCTACACACGCATGTACAGTCCGTATTACTATGGCATACACCTACGGCAGCAGTCCCATAGCGATACGGACCCTACACACGGGTGTACGGTCCGTATCACTGGAGTAGTGGTGCCCTAGGGCCGTGGAACGCACTGTACCTGTGTGTGAATAGTGAAATTACATAGGGGACACATGAGGGACAAGTATAAGGCCCTAAATGCATGCTGGTTGTCATGGAGACCGAGTTTAATTTTCAAATTTTTTCATCAGGTGGCCAGCAAAAGTCGGTTGGAGACAATATACTATGTTGCAAAGTGGTTGTTGACTTGACATCATGCTCAATTTTGAAATCATGCAAAGGCACACACTGGGGTAGGTTTAAAGGGATTGGAGGAAACATAGGATGCTAATGAGATTGACCAATCAGTCTGCACTCCTGTAAATGAAACAGGCCAGCAAGGCAAATATGAGGGAGCCAGGCCCCATGAGAGAGCACTTGCCTGCACAACCTTTCATTCCACACCACTGCTTCTGCTCGTGATTCCTCTGGCACCATGTCCAGGTCTGTGGAGAGGGCCCAGCCATTCACACAGGAAAAGATCCATGCCCTGCTGGATGTGATCCTCCCACAGTACCCCAGCCTGTATGGGAGACCAGGGGAGCAGGTGAGTGCTGACTCCACTAGCTTAGACTGTGCCCCTTTTTTGTGACTGTCACTTCTGGCATTGTGTCCAGGTGTGAAAGACATGCAATGTTCTTTAGAGTGTGTCCTGGGGGGGGAATGCCTCATGTCTCCCATGCAGAGCATGCTGTAGTGCATGTCTGCACTCCTCACTTGCATAGTGCTTACTGTGACAATTACTGCATGGTGCATGCCACATTCAGCCTGGCTCATCCTCTTGGGAATGTTGTTTCTACAGTCCTGATGTGATTCTGTGGTCCCCCCAGTGTGACAGGTGCCTGTACCCACAGATGTGTGTGAGTTGAGTGTACCTGTGGTGAGAGTGTCCAAATGATGTGTTCGTCCCCTGGACATTGGTGTGTGTGTAAGTCCCCTGTCATGTGGGTGAGTGTCTATGTGGAGTGATGCACCCCAGCTGCATGAGGGATGCAGATACCCTACCCATCTGATGTGAGCAGGGAGCAGTGCTGTGTGTCTGCCATGCTGAGCCAGCCCCACACCTGTGACACCCCCCAGTCTAGTGGCACATGTGCAGAGTGAGGTTTGTACCCGCAGTTGCCAATGGCAGTTGATTGTCCTGTGCCTGTGTGTGTCTGTGTACCCTGCTGACGTTGCGTGAGTGGCCTGGGGCATGTGACTGCATTGAGGTGCTGTACATAATCGTGGTGTAGCTTGTGATGCACAGTGTGAGCCGGGATCAGTGATTGTGTTGCACCCCTCATGCCACATGTGTACTTTCAATGCCACTTAGTGCATTTGGCCTTCCCCAGAGGATAATGTCCCTATTGATGTTGTCTCACTTTCTCATCCTCACAGGTAGGCCCCTATGCCAAGGGGGTGATCTGGAAGGAAGCCGTCAGTGCCGTGAGGTCGGTGGAGGGTCGGAAGTGGCGCCTGGCCCAGGTGAGGAAACGCTGGCAGGATATCCGGTGCTGGACCAGGAGGATTGCCCGGGTCCTGCTGGGGGACTCACCAGAGAGCCATAAGAACCGTGGGCACCGGCGCCTGACCCACATCATGAAGCGTGTGCTGGCAGTGGTCTTCCCTGACTTGGATAGGCGCCTACAGGAGAAGCAGCAGCAGGAAGGGGGTAGGTACATTTGTGTTTGTTGTGTGTCACCAGCTTTTGGAAGTGCGCAGTTGCATGGATACACTGCCAGGGTTTAAATGTGCAGTGCAGATCCTGTTCCCCAAAGTCAACCCGTGCAGTTCTTCCTCCCTTCCCCTCCTTGACATGTGTTCCCTGGTCTGTGTGTAGTCACTCTTGCACAAGGTTATCTAGGCTGCCAGTTTATCCAAGTGCCCAATGCTTGCAGCATCATGTGTGGGGGTGGTGTGTAACATGTTTTGGGACCTTGCCTGTGCCCTGTCCAGTTCAGTCATTGTGGGGTCCATGTTAGTTGGCACTGATGCTGAGTCCCGACATAGGAGTGTATCTTCAAAGTGTACTGCCTTACAGCATGCATGACCAATGTTGTGCCCTCAGACATGATGTGCTTGAGTGTGAGATATGCATAGTGCAGGGACGGTCACTTCTGTTGCAGTCATATCCATACAGGACCATGGAGGAGTGTGGCCACTACAGTCCCCTGGGGCACCTTTTCCTAGGTATCATGTGTGTCATCCAACAATGTGGACATTTTCTGTGCCTTCAGCATAGGCTGCGCTCTGTGGCATTGTACCCTGGCCTAATTAGTATTTACGTGAAGTGTGCTACATGTGTCCACTGTACAGGGTGACCCAATTTGGCTTGTGCATACTCACAGTGGCCAGTGCCTGTGTGTTTTGGTACAACTATCTGATGATGGTTGTTTTTCAATTATATGTGTGGACAGGCGCACGAGGGTTAGTTCGTGTATATTCATGATTCATTGAAGGGCATTTTAGTAATCCCCGAGTAAGAGGTGTAAGTACTTCCTCAGTCTCAATCACATTGTCTCATGTAGGTGTGTGAGTTTGTGCGGGCAAGGCCTACATGTCCAAACCGTATGTGTCCTTGCCAGGTCTGGCCTGTGTGTGATGATTGTCTGAACATACACTCACCATGCAGTGACCCAGTCATGTTGGGCATGGTTTAATGTACTTGCTAAGCAGCATGTGCCAAAAGTTAAAAGGCATGGTTCCTGCTCATCCCTTTTTTGGCTACGGTGTGTGGTCCAGATGCTGTGCTTGACTGTCCCCAGAGACTAGCTCCTCTGTCTAATTTGATATCAAGTTATTTGCTGTTGTGTCATGCTCTCCATTGTTTCTCTGTGGCATGGTGGGTCAACCAACTGTGTGGTGCAGGGTCTACATATGTGCCTTGTATTGTAGATGTTACTCATGTTGCTTTTCATGCTATTCACTGTGACCAATGTAGTTTTGAATCATGTGTCATATGTATACAGGTGTCTGATTATTTCCTGTCTCTTCACCTTGCCCACAGCAGCGTCGGGGGAAACCGAGGGAGGCACTGGCACGGACCTTGAGGAGGGATCCAGCAGCGCTGCCACCAGTGCTGGCGAGTCTGGCTCAGCGAGTGGCACGGAGGCCGAGGGGAGTGAGGCGGAGGACCTGTCCAGTCCCACCACCGACTATGACGCTGACGGGTCCGAGGCTGAGCTCCAAGAGGGGGCGGAGGCTGCTCCCAGAGCTGAAAGCAGCACTCCATCTCTCGCCGCCCCCTCCGTTCCCATCACCGGCCTCCCACTTGCTCGGGTCCCTTACGTCTGTGCTAGGCGACAACATGTCTCCTTCGTGCCAGGCACCGCACTACCTGCCCCTGTCTCCCCTGCTGCCATCAATGCCGAGTCTGTGGACATTCTGCGGCAGTTGCAGGTTGGTCAGACATCGCAGCTTAATGTCCTCCATGGCCACACCAGACTGCTGACACAGATGGTGTCGTACATGGAGGGCATGTCAGCTGCGATGTCTGACCAACGCATGTTGCTGAGGTCCATAGACTCGACACTGACTGCAGCAGTGGGTCTCCTGCAGCGCTGTGTCCCCCCCCTACCCCTGCACCATCCACACTTCCCACTCCCATGCCTGTCCCAAGCACACCCAGACGTCCCCATGCACGCACCCCACCAGACACAGGCAGCACACCACCAGGGAAGGCCAAACGCACACCTCCTGTCACGCACGCACAGGGTGAAGTAGGCACACCCACTGGGTCGGGGGCAAACGGAAGACACACAGCCACAGTGGGAGTCCGCAGTCCTCATGACCCACTTCCTCCAAATCCACTCCCCTCAGCTCTCCTGCCCAACATTCAGACAAAGAGTCATTCCTGCCCAGTCTGTCCATCAGCCCCAGTGTGGCACCACCCCGCAAGCGGTGGAGGCAGGACACGGGCAGGGTAGTTGAGTACCCCCCCTGTCCACACCCTCCCCCAGTAGCGCTGCAACCCATCCCTCCTTGGGGCCTGTCGTTCCTTCGGGTGCAGGGGATACGCTGGGGGACCTTGCAACCGTGTGCAGCGCCATCCTAACCACCACCTTTGGCGCTGCCCCACCCCCTGTGGTGGAGTCCTCCGTCCCTGCACCCACAACGCCTACCCTTGCCCCTCCTGACCCTGCGGTGCCTGGTCCTTCCCCCCCACATGATGCCCCACCCCTGTGGATGAAAAGGAACTCTGAACTGTGCAGGCAAGCTAGGGGACACGCGTCCCAATGTGTCCCCCACCAGGAATTCTTATATGGACTGGCCTATGGGCCTTGTAAATAGTGTAAATTTCCAATACTATCATTTTTTATGCTGAATAAAGCATTTTGTTTTCATTTGCACACTAATGCATTTCTGGTATTGCTGTTGATGGTGCTGCTCCATGATTTGGGGTGGTGATAATGTGTTAGGTCTCTGGGAAATGTAGTAGTGTGCTGCTCATGGGGTGGACCCTGGTATCTGTGTGCCATCACAAGGTATCTGCAAATAATATTTGGTCATGTAAGATCTTACTGTATGGTGCCATTGTCCCAAGGTGTGTTCCTTCCTCAGTGGACCCTGATATCTTCCCTGCAGGCTGTTTCACAATTGTTGTGCTGAGCTGTGTCTACATTTCCTGGGTGTGTGACGGATCCCTTCAACTTTGGCCATGCATGCTCAGCAATGTCTCCACCTGCATCATTTGTGGCATCCTTGGTGGTCACTGTACTTGTGTATGGAGTATATTAACATGACTTCATGTGGACATGTTCCCTTTTATGCACTATGCATGTGTGTACTCCCAGCCTCGCACACATGTGTTACGTGTTCTGCAGGGTCTCAGGTCACCTGACTGACAATTGTGGGCATTGTATCTGTGGGTACTCCACCCTTTTCCTTCCATGGGAGACATCAACTTGTTGGCTGCCCCAGCACCTGTACACTCCTATGAGTCCTGGAATGTGCGTGACAGTGTGTGTTCCCTTTGGGTCTCTTAGTTTAGTAGGGTGGCACATGAATATACAGTCTTGTTGCATGCTCTGAGTGTGTGTATTGTGCTGCCAGCGGCTGGAGTGGGTATGCATGTGTAATTGGTCAGCACACCCACATGTGGTTTGTCATGCAGTGGGGGATGGACATCCACCCTCATGGGAGTAGGACACTGCTGTCAGTGATGTGTTGGCATGCCACTCTCAATATAGTCGCACTTTGTGTATGCCTTCATGCACCCATGTAGTTTTGCTACTTGTAGGATGGTGTACACACCACCATGTCTCTGTCCACTGCTGGGAGGACTCTGCACCCACCCCTCCTTTGTCTGGGCACTGCTGGGAGTGATAGGCACCCACACCTCCTATGTCTGGGCACTGCTGGGGGGACTCTGCACCCACCCCTCCTATGTCTGGGCACTGCTGGGGGGACTCTGCACTCACACCTCCAATGTCTGGGTACTGCTGGGAGTGATAGGCACCCACCCCTCCTATGTCTGGGCACTGCTGGGAGTGATAGGCACCCACCCCTCCTATGTGTGGGCACTGCTGGGGGGACTCTGCACCCACCCCTCCTATGTCTGGGCACTGCTGGAAAGTGATAGGCACCCACCCCTCCTATGTCTGGGCACTGCTGGGAGTGATAGGCACCCACCCCTCCTATGTCTGGGCACTGCTGGGAGTGATAGGCACCCACCCCTCCTATGTCTGGGCACTGCTGGGGGGACTCTGCACCCACACCTCCAATGTCTGGGCACTGCTGGGAGTGATAGGCACCCACCCCTCCTATGTCTGGGCACTGCTGGGGGGACTCTGCACCCACCCCTCCTATGTCTGGGCACTGCTGGGGGACTCTGCACCCACACCTCCAATGTCTGGGCACTGCTGGGAGTGATAGTCACCCACCCCTCCTATGTCTGGGCACTGCTGGGAGTGATAGGCACCCACCCCTCCTATGTCTGGGCACTGCTGGGGGGACTCTGCACCCACCCCTCCTATGTCTGGGCACTGCTGGGGGGACTCTGCACCCACCCCTCCTATGTCTGGGCACTTCTGGGAGTGATAGGCACCCACCCCTCCTATGTCTAAGCACTGCTGGGAGTGATAGGCACCCACCCCCCTATGTCTGGGCACTGCTGGGGGGACTCTGCACCCACACCTCCAATGTCTGGGCACTGCTGGGAGTGATAGGCACCCACCCCTCCTGTGTCTGGGCACTGCTGGGGGGACTCTGCACCCACCCCTCCTATGTCTGGGCACTGCTGGGGGGACTTTGCACCCACACCTCCAATGTCTGGGCACTGCTGGGAGTGATAGGCACCCACCCCTCCTATGTCCGGGCACTGCTGGGAGTGATAGGCACCCACCCCTCCTATGTCTGGGCACTGCTGGGGGGACTCTGCACCCACCCCTCCTATGTCTGGGCACTGCTGGGAGTGATAGGCACCCACACCTCCTATGTCTGGGCACTGCTGGGAGTGATAGGCACCCACCCCTCCTATGTCTGGGCACTGCTGGGAGTGATAGGCACCCACCCCTCCTATGTCTGGGCACTGCTGGGGGGACTCTGCACCCACACCTCCAATGTCTGGGCACTGCTGGGAGTGATAGGCACCCACCCCTCCTATGTCTGGGCACTGCTGGGAGTGATGGGCACCCACCCCTCCTATGTCTGGGCACTGCTGGGGGGACTCTGCACCCACACCTCCAATGTCTGGGCACTGCTGGGAGTGATAGGCACCCACACCTCCTATGTCTGGGCACTGCTGGGGGGACTCTGCACCCACCCCTCCTATGTCTGGGCACTGCTGGGAGTGATAGGCACCCACACCTCCTATGTCTGGGCACTGCTGGGGGGACTCTGCACCCACCCCTCATATGTCTGGGCACTGCTGGGAGTGATAGGCACCCACACCTCCTATGTCTGGGCACTTCTGGGGGGACTCTGCACCCACCCCTCCTATGTCTGGGCAGTGCTGGGGGGACTCTGCACCCACACCTCCAATGTTTGGGCACTGCTGGGAGTGATAGGCACCCACCCCTCCTATGTCTGGGCACTGCTGGGAGTGATAGGCACCCACCCCTCCTATGTGTGGGCACGGCTGGGGGGACTCTGCACCCACACCTCCAATGTCTGGGCACTGCTGGGAGAGATAGGCACCCACACCTCCTATGTCTGGGCACTGCTGGGGGGACTCTGCACCCACCCCTCCTATGTCTGGGCACTGCTGGGAGTGATAGGCACCCACGCCTCCTATGTCTGGGCACTGCTGGGGGGACTCTGCACCCACCCCTCCTATGTCTGGGCACTGCTGGGAGTGATAGGCACCCACTCCTCCTATGTCTGGGCACTGCTGGGGGGACTCTGCACCCACCCCTCCTATGTCTGGGCACTGCTGGGGGGACTCTGCACCCACACCTCCAATGTCTGGGCACTGCTGGGAGTGATAGGCACCCACCCCTCCTATGTCTGGGCACTGCTGGGGGGACTCTGCACCCACACCTCCAATGTCTGGGCACTGCTGGGAGTGATAGGCACCCACCCCTCCTATGTCTGGGCACTGCTGGGAGTGATAGGCACCCACCCCTCCTATGTCTGGGCACTGCTGGGGGACTCTGCACCCACACCTCCAATGTCTGGGCACTGCTGGGAGTGATAGGCACCCACACCTCCTATGTCTGGGCACTGCTGGGGGGACTCTGCACCCACCCCTCCTATGTCTGGGCACTGCTGGGATTGATAGGCACCCACACCTCCTATGTTTGGGCACTGCTGGGGGGACTCTGCACCCACCCCTCCTATGTCTGGGCACTTCTGGGAGTGATAGGCACCCGCACCTCCTATGTCTGGGCACTGCTGGGGGGACTCTGCACCCACCCCTCCTATGTCTGGGCACTGCTGGGGGGACTCTGCACCCACACCTCCAATGTCTGGGCACTGCTGGGAGTGATAGGCACCCACCCCTCCTATGTCTGGGCACTGCTGGGAGTGATAGGCACCCACCCCTCCTATGTCTGGGCACTGCTGGGGGGACTCTGCACCCACACCTCCTATGTCTGGGTACTGCTGGGAGTGATAGGCACCCGCCCCTCCTGTGTCTGGGCACTGCTGGGGGGACTCTGCACCCACACCTCCTATGTCTGGGCACTGCTGGGGCTGATGGCCACACACCCCTATGTGTCTGTCCACTTGCGTGGTACGACCTGTACCCACGTCCTAGAGGCATGGGTACGGTCCGTACCCCTACGGCACCGCAACAATGGCGGTACGGCCCGTACCCATGTCCCAAAGGCATGGGTACGCTCCGTACCCCTACGGCACCCCAACAATGGCGGTACGGCCCGTACCCATGCCTTTGGGACGTGGGTACGGGCCGTACCACCATTGTTGGGGTGCCGTAGGGGTACGGACCGTACCCATTCTTTTGGGACGTGGGTACGGGCCGTACCGGCATTGTTGGGGTGCCATATGGGTATGGACCGTACCCATGCCTTTGGGACATGGGTACGGGCCGTACCGGCATTGTTGGGGTGCCATAGGGGTACAGACCGTACCCATGCCTTTGTGACGTGGGTACGGGTCGTACCAGGGCCACCCCTACGTCACCCCAACAATGGCGGTACGGCCCGTACCCACGTCCCAAAGGCATGGGTACGGGTCGTACCGCCATTGTTGGGGTGACGTAGGGGTGGGCGTGGTACGACCCATACCCACGGTCTTAAGGCGTGGGTACGGTGTGTACCACAATTGTTGTGTTGCCGGTTCGCGTCCATGTCGACTTCCGTTGTGGCGGGGCACTGCTGGGAGTGATAGGCACCCACCCCTCCTATGTCTGGGCACTGCTGGGGGGACTCTGCACCCACACCTCCAATGTCTGGCTCCAATGTCTGGGCACTGCTGGGAGTGATAGGCACCCACCCCTCCTATGTCTGGGCACTGCTGGGAGTGATGGGCACCCACCCCTCCTATGTCTGGGCACTGCTGGGGGGACTCTGCACCCACACCTCCAATGTCTGGGCACTGCTGGGAGAGATAGGCACCCACACCTCCTATGTCTGGGCACTGCTGGGGGGACTCTGCACCCACCCCTCCTATGTCTGGGCACTGCTGGGAGTGATAGGCACCCACGCCTCCTATGTCTGGGCACTGCTGGGGGGACTCTGCACCCACCCCTCCTATGTCTGGACACTGCTGGGAGTGATAGGCACCCACTCCTCCTATGTCTGGGCACTGCTGGGGGGACTCTGCACCCACCCCTCCTATGTCTGGGCACTGCTGGGGGGACTCTGCACCCACACCTCCAATGTCTGGGCACTGCTGGGAGTGATAGGCACCCACCCCTCCTATGTCTGGGCACTGCTGGGAGTGATAGGCACCCACCCCTCCTATGTCTGGGCACTGCTGGGGGGACTCTGCACCCACACCTCCAATGTCTGGGCACTGCTGGGAGTGATAGGCACCCACACCTCCTATGTCTGGGCACTGCTGCGGGGACTCTGCACCCACCCCTCCTATGTCTGGGCACTGCTGGGATTGATAGGCACCCACACCTCCTATGTTTGGGCACTGCTGGGGGGACTCTGCACCCACCCCTCCTATGTCTGGGCACTTCTGGGAGTGATAGGCACCCGCACCTCCTATGTCTGGGCACTGCTGGGGGGACTCTGCACCCACCCCTCCTATGTCTGGGCACTGCTGGGGGGACTCTGCACCCACACCTCCAATGTCTGGGCACTGCTGGGAGTGATAAGCACCCACCCCTCCTATGTCTGGGCACTGCTGGGAGTGATAGGCACCCACCCCTCCTATGTCTGGGCACTGCTGGGGGGACTCTGCACCCACACCTCCTATGTCTGGGTACTGCTGGGAGTGATAGGCACCCGCCCCTCCTGTGTCTGGGCACTGCTGGGGGGACTCTGCACCCACACCTCCTATGTCTGGGCACTGCTGGGGCTGATGGCCACACACCCCTATGTGTCTGTCCACTTGCGTGGTACGACCTGTACCCACGTCCTAGAGGCATGGGTACGGTCCGTACCCCTACGGCACCGCAACAATGGCGGTACGGCCCGTACCCACGTCCCAAAGGCATGGGTACGCTCCGTACCCCTACGGCACCCCAACAATGGCGGTACGGCCCGTACCCATGCCTTTGGGACGTGGGTACGGGCCGTACCACAATTGTTGGGGTGCCGTAGGGGTACGGACCGTACCCATTCTTTTGGGACGTGGGTACGGGCCGTACCGTCATTGTTGGGGTGCCATATGGGTATGGACCGTACCCATGCCTTTGGGACGTGGGTACGGGCCGTACCGGCATTGTTGGGGTGCCATAGGGGTACGGACCGTACCCATGCCTTTGTGACGTGGGTACGGGTCGTACCAGGGCCACCCCTACGTCACCCCAACAATGGCGGTACGGCCCGTACCCACGTCCCAAAGGCATGGGTACGGGTCGTACCGCCATTGTTGGGGTGACGTAGGGGTGGGCGTGGTACGACCCATACCCACGGTCTTAAGGCGTGGGTACGGTGTGTACCACAATTGTTGTGTTGCCGGTTCACGTCCATGTCGACTTCCGTTGTGGCGGACGCAGGCCTTGGTGGACATGCCCCCACCCCCGAAGTGACCAGGCCCTGGGGGTCAGGTATGTACAGGGCATGTATGAGTTTTGTCTTGGGTGGGGGTTATGTTTCCTGCCCCTGCCCCCCTCTTTGCCCCTGGGTGTTGTTCTGACCTTCTGCGGCGTCTGCGTCGGTTCCTGTACACCAGGTGGACTGCTATGAGGGCCGGGATGACACGTAGGTTGGGGTCCATGGCCGTCAGTCGCGTACAGGTGCTCCTTCTGCGCGTCGTCCTCATTTCCCGGCAGTTTTTGGCTGCCGGAAAATATGATCCGTGCGGAGTGACGTCGGTACGAATCGTACTTCCTGGTTCGTGAAACGTAGCCTGACTCCGTCCGGACGTCACGTCCGCAGTGTCCCGGATCAGAATTGTGGCAATGTCTTTGTCGGTCGGTGATTTTTGCGATTCGTACGGAAATGGTGTTTCCGTACAAATCGTACTTGCATGTTTGTAATGTTTTTTTACCGGGTACGAGTCGGACGGAGAAAACGCTCCGTCCGACGGTTCGTACCCGGTTTCTCCAGGATCGGAATCTACACCTTAATGCAGAGCGGGGCCTCAGAATACCGAGCAGTTGCCGGGTGAGGTGAGGCGTACTCCCACATAATGCTGGGTGAGTGTATTTATTTTGAAAATTAATGTTTAAGGATCCAAAATTTATGGACCTATTAGCCTTTGTGATATGTAGGCAAAGTGTTGTATTGAAACTGAGAGTCAATTATTTGATTTCACAAATTATAAACACATATTTTTTCTTTTCAGGAACACTCTGACATCCCTTAAACAACTGGACAAATTAATGACTGTTTGATTTTGGTAGGGTATTGTCACGGTGATGTTCTTGTTAAAGTATTTTTTGTAAATACACATTTCTGCAGTAGCATTCCACCATACATGGTCCTGACGAAAGCCAGGTAACTGTAACCTTTTGGCTGAAACATGTCGACCTCTATTGCTATAAGATAGTTATTTTTTCAAACTATCAGTTTCCACCATGCCTTTTTAATCTTGGCACTTTTCTTGACACCGAATAAAGTTGGGTGGTGTTATCAAGTAGCCATTTTTATTACACTTTTCTTCTGTTTTGCACTGCATTTCACACCTTTCTCAGCACCCCTATGTTTTGAGACTTTCTCTGGAAGGTTGCAAACTCATTGCATATATACAGTGATGGTTCCACTGAAATAGGGTGCATTGCAATGAGTTGATCCACCTTACTCCCAGATGATTATGTTCTGCCAAAGCGCTGGGCTGATGGGATTTATCTCAACCTAGTGGGCTGAATTTATCTTCTTTTCTTTGACTCCCAGTTTCTTTACATATTGACCGGTTCTCTCCTCCTTTGCTGTTTGCGTAGTTGATGGCGGTTTGGAGTTTGCCTGGTCGTTAAAGATTATTCCCCTTAGACCCTCCATGAATGTATTTTGTTGTTAGTTGTCACTCTACTTCACTCCTTGGCATTTGGACATGGACTGGCCATTGGCCTTTTGTTTGCACAGACGTTGAACTTTTTTAAAATGTTGAATAAAGCTTTTTTCTTTCTCCCTGGGAACTAGATTTCGCTGTACATTATGTTGATGATATTTAACATGCCCTTGCACCTGTGATGCTTTGTTTACAATGTTGAATTCTGATGTATTGCTGTGAGGTACTCCCTGTGGTCCATTAGATATGTATCCTTTTCTGGTGAGTATCCATGTCATCCTTTGCAGCTACCTGGGTGTGTCAGGATCAACTATTTGTGGACATCCCTCTGTGAGCATTTCATTTGCATGGTCACATCTGTGGCTTGCACCCTGGCACATATGATGTGCTTCCCATTGTCCAATTTGTCACTTCCACATACTTTGTGCTCATCAACACTGGACCTACAGGTGTGGGAATCATTGTAATAGGAGCAACTGGGGCCTCTGTGCAACTTGCTAGACATATGTTTTGGGTATGTGCAGATGACTTAGGGGAGACTTCCATACCCAGGCTGTTGTGACCAGAGCCTTCATTGTGTGGTAACTGATGGCTGACTGACCAAGTGTTCTGCAGACATGAGTGGGACTTGCGGTGAATATGTTTGGCACAGCTGGGCTCCCATAGGAGTTGGGTCCCCTCAAGTAAGTGTGTTGTCCAGCGACATGGCCTGGGCCTATGGTGTGTGTTGTATGAGCATGTGTGTGTGTCCACATCCCTGTTCATACACAGACAGTGTTCCCTTGATATGTTCCTGTTGTTGATGCTTGCTGAGTGGTACTGGGTTCATCCCACTACTTTTCCAATGGGCCACCAGATGTGTGGGTGCATGACACACTACTGTTAATTTGTGTATCATCATTGGGATTTGTCAGTTCTGAGTGGTGATGATATTGTCAGACACAGATGGGACACAGTCAGGGTTCCTCAAGGCACCTGTTTATTTGCTAAATCATGTAGTTGTCCCTAGGTGGTAGTTTTCAGTGATTGAGACATTTGTATGTGTGTGTGACTGCTCCCACTTGTCGGGTTCATGGCTGCGATGCTGGCAGGTGTCAGCATGTGTGCCTTGTGGTTCTCCTTGGCATCTGCATTGTCTTGGGACTGTGGCAGGGATTCTAAAGGTTATGTGAGCTTTGAGGTCATGGCCATGTACCTCATACTGTGCAGTATGTCTGTCATTCCCCAGGGTTGTGAACTGTCCTTGTGTGATGTGTCTGTGCACTTTAGTTACTCCCAACATTCCTGTGTTTGTCATGGGTGCATGTGCAATGTCACCTGTCCATGTGAGCTTCACAGATACACATTGTTGCAGTTCAGGGTGTGTGGTGTTGAGGGTGGACTGATGTGAATGTTTGCATGGGTGGTTCCCTAGCTCCCGTTTGTCCATGGATGAGGGGCCATGCTGAGTGATTTGTGTTCGTGTATGTGTGATATAGGTTTGTGGCACAGGACACATGTCTGGGGTTCCCAGTTTCTATGACATCGGCCTTTAGCATCACAGTGCAGGTGTCATGCATGCTTGTGTCACCCCAATGTCTGTTCCATGGGGGTAGTGGTGTTGTGTGTCAGTCTCTTGCTGTGTTAGTTGGTGTTCATTCCAGCTTGTGTCACATGTGTCTGTTGTGCTCCCTCTCATCTCCCAATGCCTGATTGCCCACTGAGGGTGTCCCAATGATAGTTTACTTTTGTATGGCACTGTGTCCACATCTGTGTCACTGTGGTTCAGCCCCCCTCATGTGTTGTATAGTTGCCTGGGGATACTGTGACACACACACACACACTGTGTCAGATGTGCAGTGTGAGTTTGCCTGTTTGTGTTTGTGCATCTGCACCAGTGCATTGGTATTGCTGTTGTGGACCTTTGTCTGGATGGTGTTTCTGTGATTTTGCCTGCTGTCCCTGTGAGTCATATCACATCATTGTGCACATTCATCCTGGTTGTTAGGTGCCATTGCTGGCATGGAATGTGAGTTTGGGATCTGACACCTACAGTCTACACATGTTGTTTTGATTGGTGTGTCTGTTTTCGAGATGTGTGCATGCTTGGTGATGGTCACTTCTGCTGTTGTGTCATTGTACGCTGTATGCATTGTCAGCCCCCATGTGTGGTGATTGTCTGCACATGGCCGAGAGTGTGTTATGTTTTCACAGCACTGTTAGCCTCACCACATCTCTGTGTGTTTGGAACACAACCACTAGTTTGCCCCAGAAGTGTTTGATGTGCAGGCATCATACATGCTGTTTGTTATTTGCAGCTTTGACCATGATGACACTTACCTTTTGGTCACTGTGATGAGGGAGGTTTAGTCCCCATCCCCACAATGCTCAACATCTGCTGCATTTTGGAAGCCCCCACTTAACTTCTGTTCTACACAGTGAGGGGATGTTCTTTTTACATTGCCACAGTGCTATGGTGATGCTTGCCTTGTGTATGTTACACTCATGTGTTGGTCACACATGTGCTGTTACTTACATTGTATGCTCGTAGCCATAATCACTGTTGTGGGCATTTGCAACAGACTACACACTGTTGACATGATGTTAGGGGGATGTATTTTGCAGACATACCTGATGTTGGAGTATGCTGGATGTGTTGTGCATCACCCATCCTATGTGTGGGGGTGGCAGGGTTGATGGGCAACATCAGCCCTATGGGTGGGGGTGGCAGGGGTGATGGCCAACATCAGCCATATGGGTGGGGGTGGCAGGGGTGATGGGCAACATCAGCCCTATGGGTGGAGGTGGCAGTAGTAATGGGCAACATAAGCCCTATGGGTGGGGGTGGCAGGGGTGATGGGCAACAGGTCCCCTGTGAGTGGGGGTGGCAGTAGTGATGGGCAACATGAGCCCTATGGGTGGGGGTGTTAGTGGTGCTGGCCATGCAACCCCTATGGTGAGCTGTTGTTAGTGGCCAGGATGTGGATCCCCTGTGTGCGTGCCATTTTGCGGGTACGTGTCGTTTGTTTATGTGGTAGGTGTCTGACTTACCGCCTGCACCATCGGCGTCGGTTCCTGATCTGGTCATAGATGTAGAGTACTGGTATGACCTGCGCGATGGGATTCACAGCCTACGTGTCAGTCGTGTTTTTGGCAGTTATGCGCATCGTACTTACTCTACAGGACGGACCGGCTCCGGGCACGTGTCGGTCGCATGGTAAGGCTACGAATAGCTGTCCGACCGGCTATCGGAATCGGTTCCCTAATGTTTTAAATCCAGCAAAATTCTCATCCCTTTGGCAACGTAACTACATAACTCAGGAACGAATGTCTGACAGAATATCGACGTCAAAAATATCGACGTCAAAAACATCGGAGGCGGAATATCGATGTCAAAAATATTGAAGTTCTATCTACATTATGGGAAGTACAAACATTTCTCGAAAAAAAATATTGTCAAAAATATTGTTGTTAAAAATATCGTATTTTTTAAAATGTTTCAAAATAATGTAAAATTAAATAAATAATGCATATAATTAAAATAAACATAGTTAAAAATATGTTTAAAATTATAAGTAATACATATCATGTAAAAAAAACAAATACATATAAAATATAATACATACATACTTAATATTATTTACAATTAATTATTATAATAAGTTATAAATTGTTCAAAAACATATTATAAATTATAAATACATACATATACATACAACAATAGTATACATGAAAATATAAAAACTATATATAATAAATTGTAATTGTAAAAACAAAAAATTATACAATTATACAATACATTAACTAACACAGTAAATATTGGATAGCGTTGCAGTAAAAATTACTATTCCAACTCCAGAGAGTGCAACAATAGGGAAAGTGTTGGATAGCGTAGGGGTTAAAGTTACTATTCCAACTCCAGAGGGTGCAATTGTAGGGAAAGTGTTGGATAGCCTAGGGGTTAAAGTTACTATTCCAACTCCAGAGGGTACAACAGTAGGTAAAGTGTTGGATAGCGTAGGGGTAAAAATTACTATTCCAACTCCAGAGGGTGGAACAGTAGGGAAAGTGTTGGATAGCGAAGGGGTTAAAGTTGCTATTCCAACTCCAGAGGGTGCAACAGTAGGGAAAGTGTTGGATAGCGTAGGGGTTAAAATTACTATTCCAACTCCAGAGAGTGCAACAGTAGGGAAAGTGTTGGATAGCTTAGGGGTTAAAATTACCATTTCAACTCCAGAGAGTGCAACAGTAGGGAAAGTGTTGAATAGCGTAGGGGTTAAAATACCTTACTAATAATTAAAATATATATTTATAAAAAGAAAATGTAATTATTACATTACAATAAATTACCAATTAATAATTAATTAACAATTACATTGATGATGAATACAATTAATTAATAATTATTAAAAATGTATTACCAAATAATAATGAAATAAACAATTATTAATTTTCAATACCAAAAACCGATAATTATTTAAAAAAAAATAACAATTGTTAATTAATTAACAAATAATTATTGATAACTACCAATATATAACGATTAGTCTAATTTAATTGCCAATGATTAATTAATGAACAACACATTAATTTCCCCAACAAATATATTAATTATTAAAAAGGTATTACCAATTAATAATTAATTTACAATAAATTAATTATCAATACTCAACATTAAAATAAATAATTACTTAATTACAATTAAATTACTTCCCACCCTATTGCCCTATAACCTCACAACACACTTTAGATATACATTAATGCCCTTAATATAATTACCAATTAATCAATTAATAAAAATGAATTGCCAATTAATACAAATTAATTACCAATTAATTATTTAACATAAAATTAATTATCAATACCAATAAATAAAAATTAAATAATTACTTAATTACAATTAAATTACTTCCTACCCTATTCCCCGATAAACCCACAACCTGCTACAGAACAAAAATGCAAAATTTATCTAAAAATAATTACTAATTCCTAAAAAAAATTAATTACTTTACTATAATTAAATTACTTCCCACCCTATTCCCCTATAAACCCACAACCCGCTACGGTACTAAAATGCACAATTTTCTTAAACAAAATATTACTAACTTCTAAAATTGTAATACATATATTCTAAAACTAGTACATTAATTAATGAAAAATATATAATCAAACATATAAAATACATATTAAAAGACATAACACTAATATTAATATCGATATTAGTAATATAAATATTTTTGCTATCCATATTACTAAGTTCGATATTAACAAAAACAATATTTCTTACCTTCAAATCGATAATCTAGTCTTCGATATTATGTCCCTACGATATATCCAACTCAATATTCTTGTAGGTCGAAATAAAAAACTCGATATTTAGACTCTTTACCCTCAGGAACATTCAGTGCATGTGACCGCCACTTAATGGACTAGAACAAAAATGCATCCGTTCTCAGCAGAAGGCTTTTTTTAGGGCTTGCACCCTGCGTTGCACGGCGCAGCAGTGCTCGCGCAGGCGAGAGCCCTTTTGTCTGGGGTTTGAAAACAGACCCTGGAGTCGCACACGCTCGTGCGTGTGCTTTTCCTGTTGGGTTCCGCTATTGGGCTTTGCGTGCGCATTTTTTGTAACAGAGCATGCAATAGGCCAAAGGTGGGCGCATTGCTCCGCCCATGGCCTGTTGGTGTCTGTTACGCGCACCAAAACCCATATATTTTCAATTATCGTGCCCAGACACAGGCGCGATAATTGAAAACATATGCCTCGCAGTGGCGCGTGCGTGCACCACTCGCTGGCGTGTTTTAACTGCGACGGATTTATCACACAGCTTCTAACTCCTCTAGTCAGAAACACGAAAATGAAGTAACGGGTGAGGAGAGGTCATGTAGGATGTTTATGGATCGCAGACAGCCAAGAAACGTTAAGCGCTCTCTCTAATAATTAACAAATGAAAGCAGCCCTACGCTTCCAGGCTATCTCTGGAAGGGGGCAAGAGGTGGTACGCCGCCATCTAGTGGTTGCCAGACCACCATAGATGTGCCTGACCCCCTGGCCTACGTCTGGGGGCCCAGTGCCAGGGGGAGGGGGGAGGTTGTGCCACTAGTCCCCGGTGTGTACTGTAATCCGGGACAGGATGGGGAGGGCTGCTCATGCAGACCTTTGTAGATTGGAGACACTCTCTACAGCAGTGGCTTACAAGGAGAAACTTCTGTGACCCTAGACCAGCACGTGTACCATGACACGCTAATTCCCCACCCCCCAGCGTAATCCAGGCATAATCATGGGGTGGGGGTTTATGAGCAGGCCAGACAGCTCTCAGGCCCACGGGGTGCGGACGTTGAAGTGGAGGGTGATAGTTGGACGGCTAATGATGAGGATAGTAGGCTTTCGCCGCTCCCCACGCCTGAAGATCACGGCGTTATGTTAGTGCCGCCCTCAGCGGCGGGGGCCAGCATTCTCCCAGTCCCCTTCCTTGGAGAGTCTGATGTTCTTCTTTATGTCTTAATGGCGAAGGGGCGGCGGGCAGCAGGAGCCAGCACGTGGTGTGAGAAGTGCCGCTCTCGCTACTACACATGTGGATCAGGGCTAAGATAGAGAATGCATCGCCATCTAGGTCAGATGGAACAGGAGGGGGAAGAGGCAGATGCCCCGCCCAACAGCCAGGCCACCTGTGTCCCTCGGAGCACCATGTTAGTAGGCCTCAATGATAGGTTTGAGCTGGATTTGCAGGCACCCCGGCAACATGTCAGGCCGATACTGCCCACTCCCTCAAAACACAGGGGCACTGATGAAGCAAGGGAGGATGTCGGACACTGGGTGCAGGTTGGGCTCCCCCAGCAAAGGTACTCACTGCGAAACCAATAGATGTGGGAAGGGCACAGGATTTTTTAGGAGAGGATGAGGTGACAGACGGCGCAGCCCCCAGCCTCCGCGATCCGTTCAGTGTACCCAGGAGTCCCTCCAGCCTCATGGGCGGTGCGATGGTGGCCGTGTTGAGGACGTTACTCTGCCATGTCTGCCGGGGTGCGATGGGTGGTAATGTCGGCGTGTAGGTCTGGGAGGCTAGGCATAGGTTGGCCCCCACCACATGGTGCACGGGCCCAGTGGGCCTTTCAGTCCACAAAAAGCAGCTCCAGCAATCGCTCTCAACATGTGGCAGGCAGCTGTGCCGTCTCGATGGTGCGTCTACGATGTGTGGTTGCAGACCCGGGATGGCCACGTGGACAATGTGTCCTCCTTCGTAGAAGCGGCCACGATCAGCCCGGGCCGCGGAATCAACCAAGCCTTGCCCGCAATCTCGGGGTGCCAGTCCAGGCCACACAGGTGCAGCTAGTCACTGAAGGGCACAATGGGTGAATGGTTGCGCCTTCGGCCCAGGCAAAAGGCTCAAACGATGCCGGGGGGTCGGTAAAATGTGGTCTGTCTATGTAAGGGTAGTTACTGCCAGGATCAGTACGGACGATGGCAGATCATGGGTCGTGGTGTAGAGCAGCTCTAAAACACATCCGACATCTTTCCATAGCTGGCCACGCCCCCACTGCCAGACTCATTTGAGTTGATGGCGCAAGTGTGATTAAGTGGTCAATCACACACACAACCACACACACAACCACACATACAACCACACACACACACAACCACACACACAACCACACACACACACAACCACACACAACCACATACACACAACCACGAGCACACACACAACCACACAACCAACCACAAACACAACACACACAACCACAACCACACACACAACCACACACACACACAACCGCAACCACACACACACAACCACACACACAACCACACACACACAACCACACACACAACCACACACACACACACACAACCACACACACACACACAACCACATACACAACCACACACACAACCACACATACAACCACACATACAACCACACACACAACCACACCGTCAGTGCACACTTTCACCAGGCACAGACACCATCAGTCTTCAGTGCACGCTTTCACCAGGCACAAACACCACCAGCCATCAGTGCACGCTTTCACTGGGCACAAACACCACCAGCCGTCAGTGCACACTACCACCAGGCACACACCACCAGACGTCAGTGCACGCTTTCACCAGGCACACACACACCACCAGCCATCAGTGCACGCTTTCACCAGGCACACACACACCACCAGCCGTCAGTGCACGCTTTCACCAGGCACACACACACCACCAGCCGTCAGTGCACGCTTTCACCAGGCACACACCACCAGCCATCAGTGCACGCTTCCATCAGACACACACACCACCAGCCGGCAGTGCACACTTCCACCAGGCAAACACACCACCAGCCATCAGTGCACAATTTCTACAGGCACACACACCACCAGCCATCAGTGCACACATCAATTGTTAACGCATCCACAATTAACTATTGTAGCAATCGCAGTATGGCACACTTTACTTTTAAACATATTAATCTAAAGCGCAGCATGCCACCATTGCTACAAAAATAAATACACATTTTTTTGGCCTACAATTTATAGACTTTTGTTGCAATTGGTGTTGCAATATTTAGCAATGCCAATAGCTCAAACTTAATTAGTGCGAGACCTATTGCATTGCAAATGCTTGTTATTGAATTGCAGGATTTCTCAGGTCGACCAGAGATGGCAGTGCAACTATTCCAACATATTACGATGCTGGGGTGCCTGAGGCATCTGCAATATCATTGGAGCTCTTCAGTGTAATTACTCTCCTCTATTCTGATCACACCCACCTGTATTTCAAAATATCTGGTGAACACAAGCATAATTTAGCAAAGCGTAAAATACCTTTAAAAAAGTGTGTCGATTTTGATCAGCTCAGCTGCAGAAGTACTTCTAACTCTTATACTCATACCTGCACTCGTATATATTCCCCTGTCTAATCACTATTGAAACCCACGACTAACACTGTGTACCACACTAACCCAGGACAGCGGTAACCAAAACACAGTGCATAGGTTCTATTAGAGCCAAAATCTTGTAGTTTTCACACTTCAGCAAGCGACTTTTGATAGCCAGCTGCAGCAAACTGTCAGCATTGCCTGCTACTGTTCAGTTTGTCTTTTTGTAGGTATAGTGGCTTTGGAGAAAAATGAAGCAAATCGACATGGAGTTCCTAATTACAAATCAGTTGTATAAACATTAGTAGCAAAGATCGTATCCCTCATCATATAAACTATAACTTGTCCTCAGGGGAGACTGTGAGGAGAGAGATGTTTGAAAGCTGATTATAATAGAAATTGCAAGGGGATTAGTGATTTACATTTAAATCTGTCAACACCAGCCCACTGCCACCTTATTTTATCTCTTGTTTCACTTGACAAGGATGGAGGTTCTTATAACACCTCCTTGATTGTATGCCCCTTGCAGAAATCAAGAAATCATCATTTTTGGAAAGGGATGTCCCCTTCGTAGTGTACCTTTGTGTCCCCTGCCTTAAATGCTCAAACAGTGAGTATCCTGTATTATGTTTCTTAGGTTTTGGCCCCACCCTCATGCTACCCTAATGTGTAATGGCCGAGACCTGACTGTGATAAAAAGTCTGGTTCTGAAACTGGTTGCGGGCACCAAGCATGCCATCCATCATTGCAGAGGAACACTGTCCCTGTCACAGGTTTATGTGCGTAGAGCACCAGTGGTGGCAGCATACCATGATTAGTAGCAATTTAAGAGTCAACAGACCTTTTTAGGTCTCTTCTGCGTTGCAGCGCATGCGCTGCTCGCTGGCGAGAAATTTTGTGAGAGAGGGATTTCAGGAAAGGGCTTTAAGCCCCTCCCCTCATTTCCATTGGCTGGTGTCACCGATTATGCCAAACGGTGGGCTGCCATTGGAAATGAGCTGTTGGCGTTGCCTCCCTTTCGCCTTTTGGTCCTGCCCATCTAGACTGGATCGCCTGCTTCACTGCTGTCGTGAAGCAGTTTCTTATCACAAGGTGGCGTGTTGTATAAGCAAGCCGTGAGATCCAGTCCGGATGGGCCGTCTCAAAAGGAGACAGGGCGCCGTGTGTTTATTTGTGCATCACGCTTTCACTTTGAAGTGAAAGCGCAATGCAAAAATAAACAGCGGCTGGCTGGCGAGCGCTTGTTTAATGTTTCACGCTGCTTTTAAAGAATTGCTGATCGTCCTTGCCCCCGCACTTTTGAACCAGTCGTTGTAGCACAAGCAACATCGATGCAAGCTGTTTTATTGCACTGTACTGGCTTCCCTTGAGCGCCCAAAGCGCATTGAAGGTCTCCTCAATCTTCCCTTGTGCACATGGCTGCGAGCGGCACTGCGCTACTCACTGTGCACGTGTCACAAGGAATTACAAAAGAGGCATGCTTTGTGAACATAGAACTCTGGACTTTGATATAGGCTCCACTTGTGTGCACAGCACTGAATGAGTGCAAGCTTCCCACTTGTGCACTACATGGAGCGCTGTAATGCAAGTGACCCATTAATGGGCGTAGCATAAGCAGCTGTACATAGTATATTTATAGTTAGTGCAACAGTGCAAGCTTCCTTATATACGGCCTTCTGCTGGAGGGTGACTCTCGCTTATTTCTTTTCCTGCCAATGCAAGCTTTCGTCACAATTTAAGGAAGACCACCCACTGACGAGACGTTTGAGGTCCCAAGCCCGGAATTCTTGGGCGGATACAAGCACGTTGTGTGAATCAAGCATGCTTTCTCGTGTTGGTGTTGGCGGGTCAGTGGATTGTAGGAGGCCCCGGGGTAGGTTGTGGAGCGAGGCATGTAGTTGTGTAAGAGTTCGACGCAGGTCACTTGTGCGTTGCCGTGCAGCCTGTTCCACCTTCTGCTCACGGTGGCCATACTTGCTCGGTCTACATTATTCATGTCTTTTAGAGAAAGCGTCCGAGCAGCCTGTCCTATATTGGGTTTAAAGTTGCATTCTAGTGCTTCTTGTACCGAAATTCACAAGAAAAACAGATTTCTAGGTCACCGAATGTAAACAATGACTGAGCAGAAAGAGTAAAACCACCTAAACATAGCGCCGGTAAGCTTTAAAAGTAGTGTTTTGTTTTTTCAGGCTATTTAGTTTTCAACAGGAGCTTGGCCTCTAAAATAAATAATTAATTCTTGAGTCACTTTTAGTAAAATAAAATCAGTGCAGTGGGTTTGTCTAGCGTCAGATCTGTAGACTGTAGTATTTCGCCACTGGTTAACCAGTCGGAAATTGAACGCAATTTCGATGGCGAGGAAGATGGTAGCCTCTGTAGCGTCGAAGGTGGTCGTGGATGTTAGTTGTAGAACTCATACGGCCATTTAATGGTCCTGTAGCACTTATGGAGTGTAGACACCAGGATCCATATTACCACATTCTGGATGGGTGTGTGGCACTGTTGGTTAGAGATATGTATGTCCAATTTACTGTACATGGCCATATTCTGTAATGTTTATTGATTTTTTTATTGCCCAAATTCAGTGACGTATGTATTTTATTTTTTGCTTTTATGGTCTATAAAGATCGAAATAAAGCTTGGAAATGGAAATGGATATGTACGTCCGGTGTGGTGGAGAGCTTAGTGAACTGGAGATGTTGCCCTAGAGCAAGGCGCACCGTTTGGCAAGAGATGGAAATGGGGATCATGTGGGTAGAGGGGTTTGGGAATAAGCAGGGCTTTAAGTGGGGTGAGAAAACTGGGGGGGGGGGTCTCTCAGAGGGACCGATGTCATAAAGAGATGTAAACTGAAAATCTATGCTTAGCTTAGTGTACCTCCCGACTGGTATTTTGCTACTTCGGTCATTAGATCCAGATATATAATACAGCAAGTAACATTACACCTACAAAAAGCCCTGACTATTTATTGCCCTTGTCACTGATTGGTTTTTTTTATTCCTCATTTACTGCCATGGTTCCAGACTACTGAGAGCCTGCTGCTTGGGTAACAGGAGCTATGGGTACACCGTTGTGCTGACACAGCAAATGCTGGGAGGGCAGTAGATGAGAGATCAAATATAAGAGCCCTACAGCAGCCGCGGCCGCCCTAACAGCTCAACCCTTGCTAGCCAGCTGGCAGAAGTCAACCATCTTGTGGTTATTCGTGCTGCCGAAGGTATGTACGTCCTGGGCAAGAGAAAGAGGGAGACCATCGAGATACTTAAAAGACAGCAAGACGGTACTATGGCAGAATAATCATCGGAGCCGAGGGGAAAAAAAAAAAAACCCAGGAAGTTCAAACAGGCCCGTCCAGCACTTCCAATAGTTTCTCCTGTCACGATTACCGGCTCTAGCTATATCTAGTTTAGAGAACTGAAGCAGAGATCTGCGCCACTCAAAAAAGGATGGTGGCGTGGGTTCTTTCCAGCGTTTACAGATTTCTCTTCGAGCCGCCAGCATTGCATAGAAAAGTAGGTTACCAGCCATAGATCGTGTATTGTCTACTGTTCCAAAGATTACAAGTTTCAGATCTATTAATATTGGACGACCCAGCCTGGCCGAGAGTTTGCTGCTAATTGCGTCCCAAAATGAAGTTAAATGAGGACACTCAAAAAACATGTGTGAATCAGCAGCCTCCATAAGTCCACATCTCGGGCAAACCACCGGGCCTCCTGCAGCAAATTTCAAGAGCCTTTGTGGGGAATAGTAAGCTCTATGTAAAGTGAACAAATGGTTCCTGCGTAGCCGAGCTGGTTTGACTAATTCCCACAGCAGTTTACAGGACATCGACCAGAGATCTGCAACATTGGAGGCTGGCAACAAAGAGCTCCAGAGCTGTTCTGGTAGGTCAAAATCGCCGTCCATTTCATCCAATATAAGAGAGTACCATAGCGAGACCTCTTTTTTTACAGGAGGCTGATCAACCAAAAGGGTTTCCAAGTGGTTTCCTCCCCCTAGAACAAATTTATCAAGCCGTGTAGGTCGTGTTGTTGCTGCTTGGGTCCAACTTACTATTTGTAAATACTTAAATCTTGAGAGATTGGGCCCAACTTTACGAACTAAGTCCTCCCAGGGGAGCAAAGTCCCTTCCACAAAAAGATCTCCCCAGACAGCTATCCCCGATTCCCTGAGTGGTACTGCAAGAGCATCACGTAGCCAATTTGGCGCCTCTGGAAGGTCCCAAAGGGGAGCTCTACTAGAATAATACCCTAGTTTAATAGAGGATTTTATTTTTGCCCAAGTTCTTGCCAGGCCCTGTAAAATCTTTAACTTCACCTTTTTGAAAAATTTGGGGTCTCCGAACTTAAACAAGAAACCTGACTGCCCAGCTCCTTCACTCTTCAACAAGGTAGAAAACAAATTGCCAATCCCATCACCTGAAGGAGTTTTTAAGAGCATACGTGCATGGGAGAGCTGAAATGCCCAGGCATAGACCTGCAGATCGGGTCCTGCCAAACCCCCCTTTTCCTTCGACGCCTTATCTTTTTCCAAGCTATCCTTGGGTTTTTATTGCACCAGATGAAGGAACTAATCTCACCCTGGAGTTTAGACAGCAAAGCAGGTTCAAAATAAAGAGGGATTGTATTAAACAAAAAAGAAATTTTGGGAAGAATAGACATTTTGACTAGGTTGACTCTACCAATTACAGTAAGGGGAAGATGTACCCAAGCTCTCATCAGTTTCCGGCATTCTTTTGCGATCCTAGCGAAGTTGGTAGACACGATCAAAGTGATATCTTTAATAATATTTAAGCCCAAATAGCGAAGACTTTTTTTTGAGCCGTTGCTGTAACTGCTCCCGACATCATTCCATACCAATGTTTCTGTTTTGGCAGCGTTTACTTCATAACCGGAGACATTTCCCAATTCAACAGCCAAGCTAATAACTGCCGGGAAAGCAGTATCAATGTCCGATGTCATAACCATGAGGTCATCCGCGTATAACGCAACTTTCTTCTCCCATTCCCTGTATATGAAGGGTTTGATACGGGGTTCTTCACGAATTTTTGAGCTAAAGGTTCGATATGGAGATCGAATAAAAGAGGAGAAAGGGGACAGCCCTGACGGGTCCCTCTAGTGATAGGAAATGCTTCAGAAAGACCGCCGTTAACAAGTACCCGAGCTGATGGACAATTATATAACAACCGAACAGCCCTTCGAAAGTTTCCCCCCACGCCAAACTTAGCCAAGACCCCCGACAGGTACAACCAATTGACCCTGTCGAAAGCCTTGGTAGCGTCAAGCGTGAGAATGGCCAACGGGGCTGCATTCAAGGTGGCCATATCGATGGCCCCTATTAGGTCATATGTTAACTCGAAGAGCTGGCGGCCTCTAATAAAGCCCTTTTGATTAGGGTGTACTAATGTGGGTATGACTTGACCCAGCCTTCTTGCCAGCAAAGATGCAAAGATTTTGTAGTCTGCATTTAGTATAGATATAGGACGATAGGAGCCACAGTCGTCAGGAGGTTTGCCGGGTTTTAATATAGGAGTGATAGAGGCTTCATTCCAAGTTGCTGGTGGCCCCTCCTACTATGATATGATTAAATAGTATTGTAAGAAAGGGAGAAATTTCTTCTACCAAGGTCTTATATAGTTCTGCCGGTAGGCCATCCGGACCAGCGGCTTTTCCCCCCTTACTAGCTCGGATAGCCCCTTCTAACTCTTCCTTAGTTACCTCCTTTTCCAACATTTCACATTGCAGATCCGACAATCTTGGAAGAGAGATACCCCTTAGCCAACTCTCTATATCTGCTAAGTCAATATTCTTGTCCTCCTGATAGATATTCTGAAAGGAATTTTTAAAAGCGGTTCTAATCTCTATATCAGAGGAGACAGTACCCTGGGTGGTTGTTACAGCACTGATAATATTATGCGCTCTGTCAGACTTAGCCTTCCAGGCCAACAGCTTGCTAGCCCCTTCTCCATATTCGAAATGCGACAATTTACTTGCTTCCCATTTTTGCAACATTCGTGTATTTAATACGGCGGTTAAGCCCGCTTTAAGAGAAGCCAACTTCTCTTGGAGTGCAGGATAAATATCTGTGAGATCTTTATTAGTGATATTAATTTCTGCTTGCACTTCCAGAAGCGCAGCTTCAATAGATGATACCTCCTGCACATAAAGCCTCCTTCGATGTACCACCTTATTTTTAATAACTCCACGGAGACTACACTTAAATGCATCCCAAACGACCCGAGGGTCTGAAGATCCAATGTTTATACACATAAATTCAATAGTGTCCGATCTTATAGACAGCACATCTCGGGGACAAGAGAGTAGAGATCTATCAAATGGCCAAGAGTGGGTAAGAGGTTTGGTTACTCCGACCAGTTCCAAAAGAACAGCAGAGTGATCTGAGAGATGCGAAGGAAGGTAGGAGATTTCTTTAACTGAATCAACCAAGACGTGACTTATCAAAAAGTAATCGATTCTAGAACGATGGTGATACTTATGATTGTAGAATGAAAAACCTGATTTTGTACCTGCTCTTGCCCGCCAGATGTCAACGTACCCGTATTGCTTCATGGAACTCTGCAAAAAAGCTCTGGCTGTAGATGAAGTTAACTGCGTGCTACTCGGGATCTTATCCAAGGATGGATCCAATACTATGTTGAAATCTCCTGAAAGGATTATGGGATCCGGAAAGTGCAAGAGACTTGAGAAAAGAGACTCTAGAGGAGCAGAATCGTCCTGATTGGGACCGTAAAAACCTGCAAATGTTAGATTTGCCCCTCCAATGACCACCTGAGTGATCGCCCATCTGCCTCCCGGATCAACCTTACGAGTTATGATCCTAGTATTGACTGGTTTTTTAAACAAGACAGTGACACCCCTCGTATTTGAAAACTGGGAGGTAGATACCGAAATGTCAATCCACCTATTCCTTTTCACTAAGTCAAGCATCTCCTCTTTGATTAGATGTGTCTCCTGGAGTATAACGATCTGTGCATCAATATCACGAAGATATTGAAAAATTCTATTTGCCCTTGGTTTGGTACGCAGACCATTAACATTCCAGGAGGGAATCCTGAGATCACTCATGGCTCAACTTCCCCATTTAAATGAGTCAAAATATAAGAATTCATGCCGGAAAAAACGAAAGAAAATATGAATTTACAGAACTGAATCTGGGACCAGACTGAAAACGAGGAAAATTTTCTGCTGTTGCTAACCCACACCCCTAACCTTACCCCTACACCCCAGTGATATAACCTCACCCCCCCTACCCCCTGAGGAACCCTTGCAAAGTCCAACCGGTGACCGGTTTGTGGTGCCCCTTACCCAACCCCACCCCCCGGAGTGGATGCGCAATTAATATAATTCCACTATGTGTGACTGTTGTGTATTAGTTTTTTTTATTTATTTTTTTATATATTTTTTGCTTTCTTACTCCCACATGCCCCTGTGCTAGTGTCTCATTTTCCTAACTTCACATTCTAACACTAGGTTTTATTTATAATTTAGAAAATATTTTACATTCACTACCTTACTTATGATTTCCATGTGTATTACATGTATGCACGTATGACTAACCTGTGCTTATATAGGGATGTAAGAGGATATGAAATTCCCTAAGCGTGCACCTAAGGTGATAGATAATGGCTGCGAAGTGGATAGAGATAAGTTGCTCAAGGAGGTCCCCCTGCTGCGCCCTTATCACTTTGAAGGGTGGCTAACAAATCATCAGCCGCCTGAACTGTACGAATATTATACATTTTGTTATGTAACATGATTTTCAGAATTGCAGGAAAACTTAACTGGACCGTGGTGCCAATCTTCCGAAATGCATCCATCCTTTTGCCGAGTTCCCATTGCTTCTCAAGTGTCACTCTAGACAAGTCAGACCGTACCTGAAATGAAAAACCCTTATAGTCCAGGGACTTTAGCCTTAAAGCTGCATTAAGAATCTGCTCTTTTATAGTGTAGGTATGAAAGTTCACAAGGATCCTCCTTGGTTTTGATCTTTGAGAATTCCGTCTGAAGGGTTCTCTGTGTACCCGTTGAATATCCCGAGCTATGTCTTCTTCAGATAACCCCAGCTTTAAAGAGTGAACTAACAAAGGAACAATCAAACCTTTAACGTCAGAGCCCTCAACTCCCTCGGGTATATTCAAAACCCGGATGTTGTTACGCCTCGCGTGGTTTTCCAAAGTCTCCATCCTCTCAGCGATAGAAATGTCTTCCTTCTTAAGTTTCAGTATCTCATCCCTCGCATTATCTATATGCGAGGATAGTCCCCCGACCGCTTCCTCTAATGCGTTAGTCCTTGCAGTGAGCCCGTCAACTTTGGTACCCAGTGCTTCACAATAGCTTTTGATCTCTCTCTGAATCACTGCTGATTCTTCAAATCCTCGCTTAATGTCGGCTGAGAGAGACCGAAACATTTGCTCTAGAGAGGGAGCTGATGAGAGAGATGAAAGAGGGGGTGCTAGATCAACTGGGAACGCTTGATGTAACCCTGCTCCCAATGCTTGTGAATCCTGCTCAAGGCTACCGCTCAATATCACATCTTGCGCTCCCCGAAGCGAACACTGCGCCTGAGCCAATGGATCTATTGCAAACTGGGCCGGGTGGCGAACATCACCCCCTACCCCTGGCATGTTAACCGACAGTGGTGGGAACTCTCCCCAAACCAGTTGACTCAGTAAGCGGAATCACCACCACAGGGGCAGGGGGGGGAGTGCTCGTAAGCTCAGAGGTAAGCTCGAGGAAGGAATGCGGAGACTCAGGGAAAAAAGTGTGAACAGAGTCCTCCATTACAGCCTAAGATAGGGAGGATTGCAGAGAATTTGAGGAGGCGTTAGGAAGGGAGGTTAACTGATTATTGTAAGACGGCAGCCTAGGAACGGAGACAGAAACAGAAGCGGACTCAGGTAATAAAGGCAAAGAATAGTCTTGATTACACCCGTGAAAGGCCTCAACACTGGGCAAAGATGGGCTGCCTAGATGTACAGTAGATTTTTTGCGAATATTAAGAAGTTGGGGGACAACCTTGAAGTAAGAGCGTAAGGAGGGCGTGATCTTAGAGTTGGAATCTAGAACAAACTTTGCAGATCTTACAACTTTATTAGCCTTGGGAGCCCGCTTAGCCTTCACCTCATTAGCTAAGAAGGATGAGGCTTTTTTCGCAGATTGTGTCTCTTGTGAAGAAGTTGCTGCGGGCTGATGTATATTCTGTGGCTTTTTGTGCCCTTGCCCCCCTACTAACAGCTTTATTGTCGTGAGACGGGTGATCCTTTAGAGCCTTTGTACCCTTTTTTTTTCCTTCCCTCCCTGCCTCACGAGCCTTAGAGATGCTATCACCGACTCCAACGCTGTTGGTAAACCCCGAGGGCCCAGACTGACCCCCCGCTCTACGCCTAACTCCTCTCCCCCGGGGAAATCATTCAAACACCCCCCCCCCAACTCATTCCCCTTCCCCTTCACCTCGAGTCGCTGTTTCACCGATGCTGTTGTCGACCTCGTGGTAACTTGCACTGGTTCCTTCGCGGTGACCACACCAACAGCCGCTACCGCCGCCGCTGCTGCAAGCCCTGCATGAGCCGCCACCTCCACGCTATACTGGGTCGACCCAGCGAAGGAACCAGCGGAAAGAACTGAAATCCACTGTCTTCGTCTACTCCGCCACAGATCGAGCGCCGCTATACTCCGGCGCAGCACTCCAGGCGAAAGGTTCTGCCTCAGCTGCGTTGAAAGCGCCGGCTCCGAGTCGCTCACGCATTCAATCAGAACACACATGGAGGGGAAAGGGAGAAGGCATCCAGATGGAAGAAAAATAAAGGAAAAAGAATCCTTAGCGCTGCAAACTGTAAGTTTCTTGAGAGCTCACGGAGATAACAGGGTAGCCCCCTGAGCTGTTAGCATTGGAACCGCGGCTGCTGCATTTCTCACTCCGGAGGTCAGGGGCGGAGCACCGCGACAGCTAGCCAACTGCCGCCATGTTCCTCCCCTTGTCACTGATTGTTAGTTACATAACATAAATAGGCAACAACCATGGCTTGTAGTATAGCATGTTGAAAATGCTTCAGTTCTGAAATGGTGAGACTGAAAGAATTATAACGAGTCTCTTTGATGTTACATGAAAGGTCGGTGAAGGGTGGTACGGCTGAAAAGTTAAGATTTATTATTGTTAATCTGAGGGTGAGAGCAAAAATGGAGAGCTCGATAAAGACCCGTCTCAGCACCTGCTTTTTAGAATTGCCGGTGCTGAACACCGGCAGGACCCAGCCCACTTAAAGCCCGCTGCTGTGTCTCCCATCATGGCCTGTGTGGAGGGCCTGAGAGGGGTGGTGCTACTGGGCCTGTTCTTCTCTACACTCTCACGCTACCCCCAGATGCTGCTGTGTCTTGCATCATGGCGTGCTGAGGCCACAGCCCTGTCCTTGGGCATCTCTCAAAGCTGGCACACCCGTCCGGCAGTGGTCAGTGAATAGTTATGCAGCTGCATATCCGATTTCATCTGCCCCACTGGTGTCCTCTATGTGGACGTAAGCAGGGTGATGGGGCTGGCCCGGGCGTCTATGTCTTGTTGCTGTACGCCGGGCCAACGTCTTGTTGCTGTACGTGTGGGTAAAATCCTCAGATAAGACACACACAGTTTCTCTCTCATACATGCTCTCTCTCTCTCATTCTCTGACACATTCTCTTTAACTCTCACACACTCGCACTCTCTCTCACACACCTACTCTTTCGCCCCCACACCCAGCTTGAGGCCGCCCAGAGGCAAGCCTGTCTTACATTTCTACCCTGTCTACTTCCTTCATCCCGCCTCAACATAACCCCCGCCCCTCAGTGTGACTCGTTTTGTTTATTAACCAGTACATGTGCCGTCAGCTTCAACTGGCCCGTGCATATGGCTTAACTATATTAAATGTTTCTGTGGTTCTTATGGCCTTTTCCGTTCAGTGCAACATTTGTCGAATAAAAAAATGAAACTGGAAGAATTATCAATCTGATTTCTCAATAAAAGAATCTTCACTCGTTCCCCATTAATCACCTCTGACGGTGCCCTCTTCAGGTGATGTAATCTCTGGACATTGTCTCCTATAATCCGAAGGGTGATTTTATGTGCTCAAGGCAATACTTTTAACACTACAATTACCCCCTCGTCCCTTTCGCTTATTTTCATTACACAGTGAGGCCTGCTCTGTGTAATGGAAATACGCGAGAGTAGGGCTCGGGGTAATGCGGTTAGAATTACACGGATTTTTTGCGCTCCTCTTCAGAAATGTAGCTGTTATTTAATTTATCTATACTTTACGTTAACAATCACGTGGTTCGAGATATGTACAGCGTGCTCGACACTTATTTGAACAACATAGCATGTAATTAATTGAAATTGTCACTGGGTCTTACACTTTCAGAAAGTCTGCTTCCCGGGTAGATGGTTCCAGGGGCCAGTGTTTAACCAACGACCCCTGGCCTGTGTTACTATGGTTGGTGTAGTTTAGAGGGTAGGCATTTTCTCCACAGTGGTGATTAGCAAGTGGGTGAGGATACACTTCCTAAATCTGGATGGGGTTCTACACACGTTGTTCTTGCTGCGCCTCCCAGTGCTCCATTTACCAAATAACTCACCTTAAACCATCTCAGTTGTTTGTAGCAGGACATTTTAAATATTTGAGCGACCTGAAGTGTGCGGAGGATAGGAAGGGAGAGCAGGAAATAGAAGCTGTGGAGGGTGAATAGGGTAGGAGGTAGAAAAGGAGGAGGGGCTGGGGCAGAAGTGGCATGACGGCACAGTCTTTTAGTGTTGGTCACTTCGCATACTGTATCCCTTACCAGCAAGCTGGTGTGGGTAAGTCCTGCCCCGTCACTAACCTATACTTGGTCGACTGCTCCTTACCCTGGCTCTAGACCCATTCTTGCCCATGTAGTTGATGGCACAGGTACACTTAAGAGCTGCCCCGTCCTGCAGCAGGTTGTGGTTGCTTGAACCATGCTGGGTCTGTTTGGACGGAACCAAGGTGGATAGATTGCCTGTCTCGGGCAGTGCCAGAGGCCTGGTACAGGCCTGCATTTTGGTGTCTGGCCTACACGTTTTAAAGCCTCTTCAGTATTTAAGATGCAATGAATATGGCACTTTAGGCGCTATAGGCTTTAGTATCAGAAAGGTGACAGTGGGTGGAGGGGGCTACAGGTGACTCAGAAAGCTTATTGGTATTTCATAAGCAACTCACATTTTTTTACATCTAGTCCCTTTCAGTTTTCGTTGCATGTCTGTCATATTGGAGGTTTGGTATTTATTCTATGTTTTTGTAAGGTATTACATACTGCGACTAACCAAATCCATGGGCTGTGTAAACCGCTTTAAAAGCTGATCTGCTCTGGTATCTTATTGACCATAACTCGCCCTGACCGATAGCTTTTGTAGTGTTAAAGGACTTTGTCTCCCGCTTGGGACTCCAGGATGAAGCGGTGCAGGAACGGTGCACTGTACCCTAACAGTGGCAGGGTTAATGTCCGCCCTCTTCTCTGTTTGGGTAGTAAAGCAGCCTTATTTGAGGTGCATCGGGCCTCTCACATCCATGGTGACACTGCACTAAGACTATTAATGCCCCTGACAACATGCTCTAAACAAGCATTGGCAAAATCGATAGGTCTCGTCTTTGGGACCTTTTTGCTTTGCCATTTTTTTGGCATGATGTACAGCTCAGATTCTCTGCAGCATGGCTAAGGGAACTACATTTTTAAAAAGGTGCTATGACGTGGTAGTTTTGTTATTTTGTGGGCGCATACTTCATGCTCGCTTGAGCCTACAAAAGCACGTGAGCGGTTTTATTGGAGCGCAAATGGGGGGATGAGAGGCAAGTAACACTGAGGGCCGGGGTGGGGGGTAAGCAACATGGCAGCAGCCTTGAAAGCAAGCTGCGGGAGAAGCAGGGCATGTGTAGGCGGAAGGAACACAGGGGGGTGGTAACAGAAGGTTGGGGGTGCCACTGGGCACAGAGCATCATGGAGCGGGCTGGGAAAGAAACACACAGACGAGAAAGCAATGTGAGGAGGAAGAAGTACACGATGGCGAGCACATCACAGAAGTGGATGGGGAGAAGCACACGGTAAGTGTGCTCAGTTGGGCATTGGGCAGGGTAAGAGCAGCACATGAGAAAGACAGTTGGAAAATGCATGTACTCTTGTGGAGTGCTTAACTCAAAAGAAACAAGCATTGGCATTGCCAATAGGTCTCGCCTTTAGGACCTTACAAGTGTTTAGCCATACTTGACATTATCCTTAATGCTGTGCCATCAGGGATTGAAGAGCTATACAATAGCTACACACTTGATCATGCAGTCCAAGGTAGGAATATATGCTTGCCTTAGTAAACAATTTTGAACACATTCCAAGGCTTTTTAACACCATGGCAGAACAAGCATTGAAAATGCAATAGGTCTCGCCTTTGATTAAGTTAAAGCCAATTGCTTTTCTGTACAGTACCATTAGCAAAACAAATGGCTTTAACTTAATCAAAGGCAAGACCTATTGCATTTTTAATGCTTGTTGTCTTTTTCATGAGTGGAGGCCTGCTGTTCCACTTTTTCAAAGTGCTTGGCTGCTGGTAAACCCAGATTCTAGTGCTGAAATTCTGACTGTGTGCATAGGTGTATGTTGTGTGTGGTACACCTGTTACACACAGACTGATTGTTTGAGTGAACCAAAGTGGCACAGGTCTGCGGGTTCCATTTTGGAAGCACCTTGCCTTTTTATGTGCACAAGATGGAGGTGATGATACTTTTCAAGGCAGTGGGGGCGTTTTGTTGACATTCCTGAGACTGAAGGGAGGAATCATAGACATTGAAGTGAGGGGAAAAGGAGAAAGGCTTCCCCTTGGAACTTTGATTAGGCCATCTTGATAGAAAGATGTAGCAAATTTTGTCCACTAGGATTTTTTGCTTTTGACTACCCAGTTTTTTACCTTTACTGTGGATGAGTCTCACTACCGGAGTAGTACTTCCTGAGTAGAAGATCATAGTAAAATCATAGTAATGGACTGAGTATGTTTACAATCAGTGTCTGCATTTTATTATAAAGTCCCAGTGGCACAGCTAGGTGAAGTTGCACTGGGTTTGTTACACATGAACAGATGTGCACACATGTGTGGGCTGTGCGTGTGAGACTACCATAATGCACAGCCCGATAATTGCCCACAGGTAGCTAGGTGCAGAAGGGACTCTGCAGAGATTAGTGCTGACCAGGAATAGTCCTTATAGTATTAGTTGCATTCATAGATCATAGATTCATAGACCCTTGACGCTGTTCCAGGCAGGTCGCTCCCCACACCGCACAGCACCACCTGTGTGTCCGTGTCCCTGAGCCTGCTGCTGCTGCTTCTGCTGGAAGTTCGAGGCCCTCCTCCACCAGCAGGCTACCACCTGCGCTTCATCCCTGGTGGCCAGTGGTAGGCCGTAGGTTCTGGGCACTCGCTCTGCCCTTTATTTTTTTCCTGTCTGCCCGCTGTGTTTTTGCTCTGTTCTGCCCTGTAATTTCAGTTTTTATTTTTTCCTGTATTGCTTTGTGCCATTTTGTGCCCTTCTGCTAATTCCACCCGCTCGGCACTCCTGTTCCTGCCGCTGCATCCCCTGTGGCCCCACTCCCGATCACTCATTCGTCCAGATCTTGCCTCCCAGCTGCTCCTCCCTCCCACCTCCCCTTCTTATTGCGGCCGCTGTGCTGCCGCACACAGAGGACGCGCTTCGGCGCGCCAAAGGCAAGCCCCTCTACGTCCGTCTGCACCTGGATCGCGCCCAGTGCCAGACACCCGGGCCCCCGCGAACGCCACGACACCCGACGCTGCTACGATGCCAGCACCCTCCACGCACTCAATGCCGGCCGATCACACACCTGCTTTTGGGCCACCCCAAAGCGGACCCATGGACCCTTTTCCTGCCAGAACTGCCGCTACACCAGCCTCCAAACCACCACCACGCCCACCGGGGTAGGTCGCAACAGCCACCGATGTCTTCTACTCAACACCCGCTCCGCCCACAAGCACGCCATCAAACTCTGGAACCTACTCGACTCCACCTCCCCAGATGTCGCCTTCCTGACGGAGACCTGGATGAACCCCTCCTAGGCACCCGACATCGCCATAGCCATCCCTGACGGCTACAAGATCACCCGCTGGGACTGCACCAACGGATAGTAGGAGGAATCGCCATCGTCCACAGAAACACCCTCAGAATCTCGACCAGCACAGACGACGCGCTTATCACCGCCGAACACCTGCACTTCCAGATCCACACCGACCCCAACACCACCCTTAGAGGAACCCTCATCTATAGTCCCCCCGGCCGCAGTTCAGAGACTCCATCACCGACTTCATCAGCACGCACGCCCTTGCGTCCACGGACTACATCCTCCTCGGAGACCTGAACTTTCACCTCGAGAACACCAACGACAGCAACTCCACCACCCTGCTGGACAACCTTGCCAACCTCGGACTCAAACAGCTCGTCACGACTCCCACCCACTCCGTCGGACACACGCTTGACCCCATCTTCTCAGCCAGTAAACACGTCACTTTCAGCTACACCACCAAACTCCACTGGACCGACCACTGCTGCATCCACTTCACCTTAGAGAAGGCTACCACGCACCACCGCACACAACAGGCCCCCCACCGCAGCTGGAGCAAAGTCACCGAAGACCGACACCGAGTCTGCCCCCCTCAACCTCAGGCAATGGATCGACGACTGTGCCAACACTCTCGCCCGATCAAGAAACCCTCGAACAGACGCACCGACAGAAAAGCCAGCTGGTTCACCGCCGACCTCCAGACATCCAAGCAGGCCTGCCGTAGGCTCGAAAAGAAGTGGCATCATGAACAGATACCAGACAGCAACACAGCCTACAAGAACGCCATCCGCAGACATCACAAACTTATCCATATCGCCAAAAGGACCTCCGTCAAAGAGCTCATTGACAACAACACACACAACAGCAAAGAGCTCTTCAACATCATGAAGGAACTCTCCAACCCCAGCTCCAAATCCAACGACATCCCACCATCACAAGACCTCTGTGACTCCCTAGCCACCTTCTTCCACCACAAGATTGCAGACATCCACAACAGCTTCAGCATCCAGGCCCCCCCGACAGACACAGACACCTCAGACTCACCGCCCCCCAGCTACATCGACATCGACCCCCTGCTTTCCTGAACCCACGTCAACGACGAAGACACCATCAAAATCATGAACACCATCCACTTCCGGTTCACCTTCCGACCCCTGCCCGCACCACATCTTCAACAAAGCAAGCTCCACCATCGCACCCCATCTCCGCAAGATCATCAACAGCTCCTTCGAGACTGCCACTTTCCCGGAGAGCTGGAAGCACGCTGAGATCAACGCCCTACTCAAGAAACCCAAAGCTGACCCCAAGAACCAGAAGAACGTCTCCCTCCTCCCGTTCCCGGCGAAAGTCATCAAGAAGATCGTCAACAGGCAACTGACCTCGTCCTCGAAAAGAACAACATCCTGGACCCGTCCCAATCCGGATTCCGCAGCAACCACAGCACTGAAACAGCCCTCATCGCCGCAACCGACGACATCATGGCCATGATGGACAACGGAGAAACTGTGGCCTCCTCCTCCCGGACCTCTCGGCCACCTTCGAAACTGTCTGCCACCACACCCTCTGCACACACCTCCACAACTCAGGGATCCGCGACAAAGCACTGGACTGGACCACCTCCTTCCTCACCAGCAGAACCCAGAGTGTCCGCCTACCCCCATTCCGCTCTAAAGACACCAAGATCATCTGTGGCGTACCCCAAGGATCGTCCCTCAGCCCCACACTCTTCAACATCTACATGGCACCGCTCCCCAACATCGCCAGATCTCACGACCTCAACATCGTCTCATACGCCGATGACACCCATCTGATCTTTTCCCTCACCAAGGCTCCCACCACCGCCAAATCCAACCTTCACAAAGGAATGAAGGCCATCGCCGAATGGATGACGATCAGCCGCCTGAAACTGAACTCGGACAAGACGGAGGTCCTCATCATCGGATCCATCCCCTCCGCCTGGGACGACTCATGGTGGCCGGCCGCACTGGGAGCTGCACCGACGCCCAGTAACCACGCACGCAACCTGGGAGTCATCCTGGACTCCGCATTGTCAATGACCCATCAAGTGAACGCCGTCTCCTCCTCCTGCTTCAACACCCTCCGCAAGATCTACAGATGGATCCCCACCGGCACCAGAAGGACAGTCACCTAGGCCCTCGTCAGCAGCAGACTGGACTACGGCAATGCTGTCTATGCAGGAACATCAGCCAAACTCCAGAAATGACTACAACACATACAGAACGCCTCTGCATGCCTCATCCTCGACATCCCCTGCCACAGTCACATCACAGCCCACCTGAAAGACCTACACTGGCTCCCCAAAATGATTTACAGAAAAGGGTCTAGGATATGACACCGTACATATTCATATTAAGGGAAATTTTGTAACAATGCGGTGCGTTGACCAAAGGAAACCAGACCCTTTTAGTTTCCTATGTCGTGAAGACCTTCACAACAAATAATTGCAACAAGAAAGTTTGATCCGCGCACACTACACACAAAGAGTCAATTCCACCAGGTAAGTCGGTTCACACAATTCTTTATTCTTTGAGTCTTTATTTTCTTTTTTTCTTCACAGTAGCCAACGTGTTTCCTCCTATTAAAGGACTTCTTCAGGGCTCATCAATCATCGGTTTTGTACGAATAAGTGTCTCCTCTTCTCAAATCGAGCACATATCACACGCTCCTTCTTCTGTATCCCTACAGTACTGTGATCTTCCTGACAATAGACGCACTTGTCTTTTTGTGCCTTTATCATATTCTGTTTGTAATGGTGCAGCATCAATAGCTTTATTTCTTCAATCTTTCATCTTTGGACAAGATGATATTTGTAGGCGAGATTCCTTGAACAGTATGCGGTCAATGTTGACCCATGCCTTACAAATGTAGCACCAATACGGCGTCCTTCACTCAGTTCTACACTGGCTCCCCGTCAACAAGAGGATCACCTTCAAGCTCCTGACTCACGCTCACAAAGCTCTCCACAACACCGGACCAGCGTACCTCAACGACCGACTCACCTTCTACACCCCGAACCGCCAGCTTCGCTCCACTGACCTCGCCCTCACCTCCGTCCCCTGCATCCGTTGAGCGACCGCCGGTGGCAGATCGTTCTCTCACCTCGCCGCAAAAACCTGGAACACCCTCCCCATCCGCCTACGATAGATCCAGGACCTGCTGGCCTTCAGGAGACTCCTCAAGACCTGGCTGTTCGAGCAGCAGCAGCATCCCGCCCCCACCCCCCCAGCGCCTTGAGACCCTCACGGGTGAGTTGTGCGCTCTACAAATGTACTGATTGATTGATTGATAGATCGGTCATTCGGGGTTTACTGGAAAATCTGTATTGCTTTCACTGTGTTATACATATAGTCAATTCTGCCCTAAAGAGCAGTTTTACTCCACTTAGGTTTACACAGACCATCAAAGTTTCAAAATGGGAGTAAAGGAAGCATACCGTGTTTGAATTTGCAGTTCCAACAAACTAAATCAACAGCTTTTGGGGCTCCAAGAATTGTCATATTTCTCATATTCAGCTCATAATCAGATGCTAGCCCTTTGTACCCCCTACTGGGTCAAGTTACATTATTCTGCTTCCCAACAGAGGAAGCAAAGGTCCCTACGCCTGGGTGAAATTTTAATTATGCTGTAGTAATTAGAGTAATGTTGGAAATTTTATGTTACTCTTGTGATGCAAAATCGCTGAAAAATTATGTAATTTTCCCTGTTTGCCTACTTTGTGCATAATGTAGATTTTCCACAGCCTGATGAGCAGAAAATCTGGATTTTATTAAGGACACGGAGGCTAAGATTATGCAATCTCCTTTTATTACCAGCTCACAGCAGCAACAATAGAGAAGAATGAAAACATTCTGAACATTAATGTAGTCCAGCAACAGGCAGCCATCTTCCTTCTTTTATGTGCGCTGCAAACAAGGTACATTCCAAATGACTTTCTGAAGAGCAAAAGAACGAGTCAACAGGAGGAACTTTCCAAATTGAATCTCCGTCATTCTGAAATAAAAATATATGATAGATTAATCCACCTGGGTGGGAAATAGTGGTGGGATAATCTTAGCCAATATTATGCAAGTTTAAAGTGCATTTAATACATTGTCAATTGCATTAGATTTAGGTTTGAAGTAACAAGTTTTGAACATGCTTTCATTGGACTAATCGGCCGTTTTTAAGATATCTTGTAAACTTCCCCCTAGGATAAAAGCTTTGGCGGCAGAAGCGCCTCTAAGGGAGTGAGCCCCAAAAATAGAAGTGTTTACCCTTCCTTCAATCATTACGTCCTTCACCCATCTAGCTAAGGTAGGGGAAGAAACAGCTTTGTGAGGGCTTTTGTTAAAAATTAGTAGTTGAGAGACATTGTTTCTTATAATAGCGGTTCTCTTTTCATATTCTTTTAGGCATTGCACCACACATAATCTTGGGTTTCCTTGAAAATAAGGGTCGAAGATGGTTGAGGAAAGAGTCTTAGTTCTTCTTTTAATGTAGAAACATACTCATTCAGGTTGGTATGCCCTACTGGTGACGTCTAGAGCCCTAACATCGGATGTTGTTCTAAATGAAACTAAGCAAAGGAGGGTCGTGAGTTTATAGGAGAGTTTTTTAAGAGATAAGACTTGATTGTCACCTCAGCTTTCTAATACCTGAAATATTAATTTAACGTCCCAAATGGCAGTGTATTTGGCTATGGGGAGTTTGAGGACCCTAATGCTTCTCATAATTTTCTTTGTTAAAGAATTTTGACCGACAGGGAGACCGTTTATGAGGCAGTGACCTGCAGAAATTGCTGATCTGTAAATATTTATAGTTCTATAGGACAGGCCTAACTCAAAGAGTTCAGAGAGGTAGTTAATCATGTGTACTACATCTGTTGAAATGGGATTGATACCTCATTGAAGACACCGGCAAATCCATTTATTCCATGCCAGTCTATAAGCTTTTCTAGTGCCTGAAGCCCATGATTCGGAAATGAGTTTGAAAGCATCTGGTGAAAGGCCAGGGATTTCCCATTGTCTCCAGAAATGTTCCATGCTATCAGTGTGAGGCATCTCTCTTCAAGGAGGGGGTGTATTTCCCCTCGAGGGCCTAGGAGGAGAGTTCTGAAATGGGGTAGGAGGAGGGGGAAGTCTATTGACATTTCTAGCACTATGGGGAACCAAGCTTGGGATCTCCATAGTGGAGTTACTAGAACTACGGTTTCTTTGAATCTCCGGACTTGGAGTAGAAATCTGGGTAGCATCCCAAACGGAGGGAATGCATATGGTTTCTGACCTCTCCCGTCCTGTAGGAAAGCATCTATCCCAGCAGCTAGAGGATCTTTTCCAGCTGAAAAATGTGTTAGTTGAGTATTGAGTCTGTCTGCAAACAGATCTAAATTGAAGGAACTCCATAGGTGTTGGATGTGTAGAAAGATTTGTCTGTTCAGTCTCCGGTTGCTGGAGTCTCTGAAGTTCCTGGAGAACCAATCTGCTACTCCATTGCTCAGACCAGGAATGTGTTGGGCTACAACCGAAATTCCTTTTCCCAAGCAGTATCCCCAAAATGCCTTTGCCAGGTCTGCCAAGTCTTTGGAGTGTGGGCCACCCATCTTGCTCACATATTGGACTGCTGAAATGTTGTCCATGCGAAGCATCACACAACATTTCATTCTCTCTTGAGTGAAACTCCGGACTGCAAAGGAGCCCGCTAAGAGTTCCAGACAGTTGATGTGCATGTTTCTCTCTTGATCTGACCATAGACCTCCTGTGGAAGAGTTTCCGCATATCGCTCCCCAACCCTCTAGGCTCGCATCTGAATCTATCACCAGTTCGGGATTTTCTCAGAAGATTGCCCTTCCATTCCAAGCTTGTGCATTCTTGAGCCACCATTCTAGTTCCTCTCTCGATTCTTGGTCTAAAGACAGCATTTGAGAGTACGAGTGATTTTTGTGAAGGCATCTATTCTTTAGTCTTTGTAGGGCCCGATAGTAAAGTGGGTCCGGAAAGATGGCTTGGATAGTTGAGGACAGGAGCCCTAGAATTCTGGCTAAGTTTTTTAGAGAGATAGACTTCTCTGATAAGAACTTTTTTATTTCCTTTCGTAATTGTTTTAGTTTGTCTCTGGGGAGACGTAATTCTGTCTGGAGGGTGTCTACGATGAAGCCTAGGAATTGGTTATCTTGTGATGGCCTTAAACATGATTTTTTTAGATTTATTTCAAATCCTAGTTTTTCTAGTATTTCTATTGCCCATTGGGTGTGTAGGGATACTCAGTTCTTTGACTGACCCATTATAAGGATGTCATTGAGGTAAATTATTAATCTTACACCTTTGGCCCTGAGCCAGGCTGCTACTGGTCGGAATATCTTTGTGAAGCACCAGAAAGTCCGAATGGGAGGCTTGAGAACTCCCACGTTTTGTTTAGCCATGTAAAACGAAGATATTTTTGGTGTGGGGGCCAAATGGGAATAGTGAGGTAAGCGTCTTTGAGGTCTAGTCTTGTTAACCAATCCCCTTTTCTTAGGATGTCCCTTAGGAGGTATATACCCTCCATTTTGAAGTGACGGTAGACTACCCATTCGTTCAAGTCTTTTAGGTTTATTACTGGCCTCATTTCTTTGTTCTTTTTCTCTACCAAGAAAATGTTGCTGATAAAGCCTTGTTTTAAGTCTGTAGTTTCTTTGATGGCGCCTTTGGATAAAAGGTCTTGAACCTCTTTGGTTACTAACCTTGAGTGATCTTGCAAGAAAGAGATTTCTCTTGGGGGTTTGTGTTGAAAGGGGGTGTGTAAAAATTCTATTCTGTAGCCTTTGACTGTTTGTAATACCCGGGGTCTTGTGTCACGAGCTTCCAGTTTCCAGAGAATTGGGCGAATCTCCCACCCACCTTTATGGGGGAATCTGAATGGTGTTTGGAGTAGCGTACCTGATGAGAAGCCTCTTTGTCACCTGTCGCCTCTGGAGTTGCGGAAGCGCCCTCTTTGCCTTTGGGGATAGAAGTTGGAGTAGGATGCGAAGGATTGATGTAAGCCCCTATTTCCTCGTGCCATATAGGGTCTGGATGAAGGTGTACCTCGGCCGGGGAACCGACCTCTTGTACGCCCGGCCCTCGCAAAAATTCGATCATGAAAGACTTTTCTTATATCTTTTTGCGATTTCTGTATTGAGTTGAAAACTCCGACATATTTTGCCATTTCTTTAATAAAATCGTCGCCAAAAAGTTGTCCTTGTGAAGAAGGACCTCCTTCTTTATTGGCGAGTTCAATGAGTTTGGGGTCAAGTTTTATAAGGATGCTCTTTCTTCTTTCATTTGAAAGTGTCGTATTGTCATTGCCAAGGAGACACACAGCTCTTTGCACCCATTATCGTAATTCTTTCGGGTTGACCTGAGAGTCGTTCAAGTAGGCCGTCTCGGCCATCTCAAATATCTTTGTAAGGGGACCAGTAATATCCAGGAGTCTATCCTGGCAAGATTTCAAGCCACTGTCTAGGCCTCTTCTTGGGTCTTTACCTCCCTTATTAATGAATGAGTCGACCTTCGCGTCAAGTTCAGGTGTGGTGGTAATTTTGTCTGGGAGGGAAGGGCAAGGGCATTCTGAGCGTAAGCATGATCTTTGGGTATCTCCCTTCTGAGCCAGAAGGTGATATAGTCGGCAACGTGGCGGGAGGGGTTCCATTCAGGTGATAATGGGTGTCTTATTAGGAGCGGGTCAAACATCATGTCCCCAAAGGGGTCAAACATCATGTCCCCAAAGGGGTCAAGGATTTCCATCTTGGAGCCAGAGGTCTTTGAACCTTCATTTGAATTTTTCTGTTTGGTTGTGGATGAATCTTCACAATCAGAGTCGAACTCTGATGAGCATGATAGGTCTATTTCTGGCTCGTAGGTTTCATCATCCTCAGAGTCGCTTGATATGGGGACAGTGGGGCCTCTTTCTTGCCCATCCACAGTGTCTGGAACACTCACTCTATCACCAGCGTTATCCGGTAGATCCTCTGTGACCCTTTTAGATTTTTTTGATTTTTGTGATTTTTTTAGAGGCAAATCACCTGATGACCTTTTTTTGTGAGAGATTTGGGGCCAGGAAGAGCATCCAGGTTGATTATTAGAGAGTGTTTCTAATCTTTTATTGATGGTTTCATCGAGTGACCCCATCAATTTACCTAATGCCTTATTAATTATGTCCTCTACTTTGTTTTGTACTAAAGAGTCTAAATCAGGTTGGTCATGAGACATTTTGAGTCTCTCTTTTTTTTTGTAGTAATAAAGTTATGTGAGGAATTAAGGGGAAATTAGATAAGTTAATTGATGGAGTCGGGGGTTAAAAGTAGTATCAGCTAGGTACTTGCGTCCAAAAAGTTTCTGTTAGGGGTTAAATGTGGCAGAAGGTTGCAAGTGGAGGTGAAAGGCTCTTCTTTGGTGAGTGGAACCGTCGTTTGTGTTTTGAAAGAGCTTAAACGGTGAAAAAGGATGACATCCTAAGATCCTTTCCTCTAATGGGAAAGGAGGATTTCACTTCCTGAAATGTGTTGTTCTTCCCGGTGCGGTCACGTTAGAAGAGAGGCTGCACCGGGAGAAAGGAGGTTGAGTGGGTGTTTCGGGAGGTGAGTTTCAAATGATTTATATTTTAATAAATTTGTATTTAAAGCGGGAGAGCCGACATTCCTTCATAAGGCGAGGGCGCATTTTAGCGCGATGCGCGTGTGAGTGAAAGTTTTAAAGAATGCTCGGGTGAAACGCTTCGTGCGTTTGAAAAATGCTTTTCTATTTGGGCAATGGTGTTGATGAGGGGAGCGGCGCGAGACAGTTACGGGCGTGTCGGTGTTTGCGGAATATTTATTAGGAGACAAAGGTCTGGTTAAACACTTCGTGCGTTTGAAAAATGCTTGTTTATTTGGGCAATGGTGTCAATGGGGGAAAACGTCGCGAAACAGTCACAGGTGTGTCCGTGTTTGGGAATATTTGTTAGGAGACAAAGAGAGGGGTAGAGTGTGGATTGAGGTGATAAAGTTCACAGAGAGAGATCATGGGAGTCTAGATTAGACAGAATCGAATAGGTTAAATGGGGAATACATAATAAATCATTTCTAAATATTACATAATAAATCATTTCTAAGTTATAATAAACGATATAAGGCAAATAAATACTTAAATACGATCAAAAGTAGCATTGGATAGTACAATTGGAAGAGAAAGAGTAAGGTGTACTTATCTGGCGAGCAGCAGCAATAAAAGAAGGAAGATGGCTGCCTGTTGCTGGATTACATTAATGTTCAGAATGTCTACCCAAGGTCAGACATGCCGACCCAAGAGCACAGGCACAGAACAGGAGTGGATGCTGGCTGCTGCTGATCCTGTTTTCTTGCATTTATGAACATTTTCTTAGTGGTAAATGCAAGTCAAGTCAAGTCAAAAAGTCTTTATTGCGAATATTTCATCATAAAAGACATACTAACATTTCATCATATACAATTTAAAAATAATACAGATATAAATTGACACAATAAGCATAAAAACCAGATAAATAAGTTTCACAATTAAAAACAACAATAATAAAAAGATACTAAATGTGCAATTTTACAATGACTTGATCTATTAAAACCTGTACCGTGAAAGCCTCAGCATAGTTGGGGCCAGATAATTAAGGACTAATCCTCCGGTTCCGTAAAAGCCATGCCCAACTAATAAATTTAGCCACACCAGTAACCACAAAACTTGATGTATCAGACTTCAATATTCTGCTGGCAGTCTGCGCTGATCTAACTCCCAGTTTGCGGCATACAGGGCGCAACAACAGCCGTCTTGGATGGATATACTCTGGGCAAACAAAGAGAAAGTGGTCAACAGTTTCTATCATATCCTCACATTGGGGACATTTATCATTACCCGATGTACTCCAACTTTTTGTAAAACAACGTAACGGAAGGGTGCCAAGTCTAAACTGATGATAGAGTTTTCGGTCCTGCAGCTTTGTTATTATGTCCCAATACACTTCAAAAAAGGAATCATCCTTAGTAGCCAAATATGTTATGGTCAAGGTACCACCAGTCAAGGAGGCAAAGCGCTTAACTTTAACCCATTGTCAATAAGTATCCCTGAATATCTTTTTCGGGGGGAAAACAGCCGTCTCAGGGTTGGTCCGCAACTCTCCCATTCCCATATTAGTCAGAATAATTTGATTTCAGACAGCCAGCTGATTCTATGAGAAGCCCCAAGGGCTTTGACTTCTAACAGTGCCTTGGCATATAGGGACAATTCTGGGGTGGTCCACAGGCGTCGCCATAGCGCCAGCGCCCTATACCGCACCATATCCTCAACAGGCTGACAGCCTAGGTCATATAGGAAGGGTATACGTGGGGATGATTGTGGTAGCCCTACTGCAGACCTAAGAAATTTATTTTGTGCCACCCTCAGGGAATCCAATTTGCTAAACCCCCATAATTCAGCACAATACATTACCGCTGGAAGAATTTTAGACCCATATATTTTAATCCGTGGAGCCATAGGTTTGGTTATGGAAAGCCTATGTTCTATAAGTAGGGCTCCACCTAACTGAATGTGCTTAAGGGTGTAGAGATCAATCTGGGACTTCCAACTTAGGTTGTCACAAAAAGTGACCCCCAAGTAGGTAAAGGTAGATGTCTGTTCCAGAGTGGCTCCTCCCATTTCAACCCTAGCCTTTACTGGTCTAGCACCACGAAGGACCATAAACTTGGTCTTCCCCACATTTACCTCATGCTCATGTTCGCGGCAAAACAACTCAAAACGGGACAGAGCTAACTGTAGCCCCTGTCGCGTCTTAGATATTAAGAGAGTGTCATCCGCGAACATGAGCAGGGGGACCTTCATACCAGCTAAAGAGGGTGCGTCTGTCGGAAAGTTTGAAAAATAATTAATAACCCCATTAATAAACAAGGAAAACAGGGTGGGGGCCAGAACGCATCCTTGTCTTACCCCCTTAGACACCTCAAATCTTGCTGTCACCTCCCCTGGTTTCCCCCAACGAACCTGGGCATATGTGTGTTCATGTAAATTAATCAACAGCCTCAGTAGTTCTGGTGGCATAGCCATCGCCCGGAGGACTTCCCACAGTTTGCGCCTTGGGACAGAATCGAATGCAGACCTTAGGTCCACAAAGGCTTAGGTTCATTTTGGACGCAAGAGTGCATTTTCCGCTAAGAAAATAGCGTTAAATGCAGGGTTATGCTCCTGGGAAGTATCTGTGTAATCTTGCATACTTTTGCTGCAATTTCATGTAATTACACTACAACAAATTACATGAATAACGTCCACCCCTAAAAGTCTCTTCACACAAAAGGAGCAATTATGAATGATTAATTCAGTTCATGGGAAAGGAAGGGGTGAAGAAGAAAAGATGCATCTAATAATTAACTCGTCATACCGCACTTAGAGTGGGACTGTCCAGGCTCACTGAACAAAGTAGGAAGCTCAGCCCTCTGGCATCAACATAGGAAGCAGGAGGGGTTTGTCTTTGAATTTTGGTGAGCAGGAATCTGCCAGTGATGTCGGCTAGCAGCATCCCCGAGGCCCTCCGAGGTGGTCATTCCGAAGAAAACTTCAAGATGCCATGATGTTTTGTCCACGAATACACTGCAGCAAGATTGGTTTGGGGTGTAGGGATGATGTGGTATCCTGGGATTGGCCAGGAGTGCCTGGCATCGAGAACTTTTCACCACCACTTAAACACTCTGCTCAAGGGAAAGACAGTTGAGAAGACCCGGGACGTGGGAGGCGATAATGGTGGAAAGGATGAACAGCCAGAAAGAGAAGCCAGATGATGCGGTGTCAAGAGGCACTCGCCCCCTTCTGCTCCTTGAGGACTAAAGACTTTGTCACCAGCTGACCCCTCCCCACCCCTCCCAGGACCAGAATGGGTCTCTCGAAAGTTAGTGGCACTTGCCCCTTCTGCTCCCTGAGGACCAGTTAGGGAAGACCTCGATTCCACTCCCTGTTGTGCTCTGTAAGATGGCCAGGAAGCCATTGGGCCTGGGGAGTGCATGCAGGAGGGTATTCTGCTGGCTGGCTGCTGAGGAGCTACACAAGAAGTGCCCACCAGCAGGACAGTAGCACTAGGAGCCAGGAAGAGGAGAAGGCTGGTGCAGGAAACCAGAACAACTAGCTCCCCTCAATATGCACCCTTTGAGAGGCCTGATTAAAATGCCCCTGGTGGCTAACCCTGGCCACCAGATGCAAAATGAGCCAAACCTCATGAAAATGGCCCTAACACTAACTGGGCAATGGAAGCTTGGCCCAAAAAATAAAAGAGAATGAGGGTGTGGTGCTCCACGATATTCTTTAGATTGCCCTTGGGCAGGGTCAATCACTCAAGGGTCGCCAACAGCCCCTTAATATTATTTAGATGTGGAGACAGCATGCTTGAGGCCCCCTCCCCAAACAGGACTTTGGACCTAGAGACCCCAGCTCCCAGGGTCCACCAAATTATGCATTGCCTGGGGACCATTTCTCTTCAGGGCATGAACTATAGAGTGCCGTGTGCATTTGCTGACCTAGTGCTCACGGGAGACAGGTTGTACCAGCCATCTGCTTCCCTGCCTGTGCTCCTCACTGACAGGGGGATTCAACAAGGCTACTGTTGTGGGATGAAGCCGGAAATAACAGTTGCTCCTGTCTGGTGAAAGGACAAAGGAACTATGGCTTGCTCCCGGGCAGCACTAGAGGATGGGTGCTGCTTTGGGGAGCAATTTCCTGTTTGTTATGGTAGATGGAGGGCCCTTCTCTGACTGCAAAAGTCTCTGCCCCACATGTGGAACAGAGACCCGTATATGGGAGAGAACTCTCCACACACAGAGGAGATACCTCCTCATGCATGAGGGGTACCCCTGAATGTAACAGAAACCCAAAGCAATTTGTAGGGTCATAAAACTAATTGTACCTAATGTATGTGTGTTGAGTTGGGGTTTTAGTATTTTTTTAATCTGTTTATTGTTTTCCATTAATTTATATTTCTCAGCATTCGGGTACAAGCAATATCTGCATAAGAATTGATTATTACATTTTCTGGATGCATATACTATCAACAATATACATTTTGCTATTGTTACATTGGATACTCCTGTTTACATGGTGGGCAGATAAGTTGGTCACATCAGATTCGTTTTTTCACTAAGCTCAAACATTTCTACAACTTAAAACATAACCACATCTCAATCACTATATTCTACATCTATATCATCTGCCTTTCGGTCTCCCAGCTGGATCATTCCATTTCTCTCAATTGGGTCCTCAGCTCTACTAATTCGATCATATATCTAAAGATTATGTGCTCATCATCTTAATTATGTACAGGGTGCTAAAATGTCATTAACATGCCATCCACCCCTCTGCAAATGGATACTTCCTTGCTTCTTTCCATTCTTCCTTTTGAAGCATGACTTGTTCACTCTTGGCACACATATTGACATCTTGTTTCCTCCCCTCTAATGGTGGTGCCCCACCTGCTTTCCAGCGGATTGCTATGCACATCTTGGCTAAGATAAGGTCTAGGTGTATAAACCTCTGGCTGGCTCTATTTGAAGTTGCGTTAGGTAATAATCCCAGTATACACTGCTCCAGGTTGTGGTGAAGATTTCTGTTAGTAACTCTTTTCAGTGGGTTCACTATCTGACTCCAATAATCCATCAGCTCCCCTCATGTCCAGACCATGAGTGAATAGTCTGCATCTTTTGTGTTACGTCTGGGACAGCTCTATGTATCCTTCCATAGTATATAATCCCCTCTTTTGTGATTTAAATACATATGTGGTATGTAAGCAATTAAACAGTAAATATTTAAGCCTTGTATTCCAAAAGACTTTTTGAGTATACTCTTTCATTCTCATGCACTTTTTAATCCATGAGTGCTCTCTCAATGCAAGTCTCCCATCTAGTTTTAATATCTAAGAGATCATTCTGGTCATGTTTAATAAAGAATTTTAAAAGCAGGAGATTATTATAATTCCCGACCCCATTATGAAAAGAAGTGATAGGGTTTTGTGAGATGAAGGCTCTGTCCTTCTAGTCCCTGAGTTTCCCACACTATGCTTCATAGTTCACCATGAATCAAAAATTGTGCAGGTGGTAACAATAGATCATCCACAAATTCTTTCATATTAAACAACTGCCCTCTATGAAAAAATCCCCTATCATCTGCTGGGTTTCTTCTTTCCAGGTTTTGCAACAGCCTCCCTGCTCTACTGCCCTGGTTTGTATCAGGCTGTCAAGTGAAAAAGAGGATGCATACTTAGGTATAATTTTGGTCTTGTAGATGCACCTCTGCCAGAATTTGATCGCTGCTCTTGCCAGTCTGGATAAATGTTGGCGTGTCTCTTTTCTCTTCAATATGTAGGGGAGAAGGGCTTTAGAAGGGTCATCAATTCCTGTGTCAACTAATTCTGAGTGATCGCCCACTTCTAACCATCTGGCCTACTACTGCACTTCAGAGGACAGATAATATGGTTCTTAATGAGGCATGCTCAGCCCCCCCACAGTAATTGACACTTTCAGTGTAGCCAACTTTACCTTATGCCACCCATTCCCCAATATAAAATCATGAAGGATTGTTTCTAAGTCCTTGAACCATTTTGGTTTGATCCATACAGGCAAGTTGATAAAATAGTACAATAGCCTTGGCAACATTATCATCTTTGACAGCGCAAAATGTCCCATCACTGATATTGGCCACGTAGACCAAATTTCAGTGTTCCAGCCATCATCTCTGCATCTGTGTGGTAAACCATTACTTCTAGGTATCAAAATGTATGGAGGTTCCACTCAAAGTACCACTGTGCAACTTTCTCTGGCCCTATCAATGTTCCAGCATTCACTGGAAACACACAGGTTTTACCACAGTTAGTACGAAGTCCTGAGAGCCAGCCAAACGCGTTCAGTAATTACATTGTTGCCGATACATGTCTGGGGCCATCCCTGAGATATATTAACATATCATCAGCATATAGTGATGTGGAATGTACTCCACCCAACAGGGATATGCCTTTTGTTGCAAACTCATCACGGACTACGACAGCAAATTGGTCCACCACCGATGTAAACAACATGGGGGATAGAGGGCACCCGTATCTGGTCCCCCAATATATCTTGTATGACAGTAAAATTAGTTTGCCCAGTCAATACTCATGCAATAGTTCTATTGTATAAGAAATGAATCCACCTTATGCATCCTTCCTCTGTACCCATCCCATTGAGCTTTAATTGCCAACTCAGGGTATCAGATGCCTTCTCAATATTGATTGACAGAATCAGGATTTTAGGATCTTTGACCTGATCTCAGAATTGTTTATATGGACACTGTTGACAAGAGACTGATCAACCTATTAAATACAGTAACCAAACAAGCAACATAAAACAAGTTACCTGATCAACCCTGCACTGATAGACCCTGACCTCTTCTCTGTACCACACATTGGGTACCTAGATGTGTGCTTAGATCAGAGTCAAGCCCTATATGGAAGCCCCATGGTATAACAATGTTGTGCAACACACAAAAGGCTACAACAATCTTGCACACAACTTCTATGGAGTACACCAGCACCCCACTCTCTGTACGGTCAAGACATCTGAATCATGAATAAAGGATCCCAAAAATGTGTTCAATAATGGCTTATGTATGTGTGCTCTATTATACCACTGTTGAGGTAGTGTGGATCGGTGTCTGTAGGCTGTGAGGAGATCAGGATACAGAGCATACCCAAAATCACCTGCAACAAAGACGTGAAATTTTACTTTTAATACGCTATGGCTACATCATGCCTACAATATGCAGTGTAAGTGAGGGGAATATGCTTATATTGTGTTGAAGTAAAAATGTAATATGTTAGAGACACCATCCCCAGAGGCACATGAAGCCCCAGTGTGAGGAGTTATTATTTACAAATGAGCCACTTGTCACTGAAATCCCCAGCAACCAAGGGACTTGCAAGAGGTGACTGTCAAAAGATGTAGATGTCATGTGTCCTTTCAGGAAAGGTAGCATACACATCAGTGAAGAAGCTTTGACATCTCAAACAGTTTGCACATTGATAGAGTGTGTTGCAGAAAAGATGTGCTATATGATTAAGAGGCTGAAGTGGATCGCGGCGCAGTCAATGGCATGTAGCACACGAAGGAAGGGGCCAAAAGCATGGAATCCCCTTGCCATCTTTTGCTTTTCCATCGGTGACTGTAACATATCAGTAAACCGGTACACTCTTTTGTTGATGCCTCAGAATACCTGATGCAGGCATCGAACCTTGGAGATGGCAGCATTGTTAGAGGTGAGCCTCTGGATAGATTAAGTAGCCATGAAATGCAATACAGCCAATAATGTATGTATTAAAGAGGCAGTGATAGCCTGGGAGTGGGCAGTAGATGAATCTAGCTTCTGTTCCCAGCCTGAAACTATGTTCAGGATCGCATCAGGTAAGAAGTGGGGTCTGCAATGTCAGCTTCCTTGAACATCCTAAAGATATTGATCCTTTACATATTTACCCTCTGTGCTGGGGGGGGTGTTCAAGATGGTGACAAAGTGAGAGTTCTTTCTCCTCGCTCCACGCTCAGCCCAAATAGTCATCCATCACCCACTGCCATCCGACTATTAACTGTGCCCCAAATGTCGACTGAGGCAGTTGGGACTCTCGGAGCTGACAAGGGGGTCATGTGTTATGACCCTGTGACTGGGAGGATACCTGCGATCAAGTGCTGTGGTGGAGAGGGCTGGGGGTTGCTATCTAAGGAAAGAGGCCGTGGGTCTGCTGCAGCTACATCGATTTGGTCTGCGGGTGCACCAGGGGCGGGGATACAGACTTGAAACCTGGATTGCTAATGAGGATCTGCAGTGGAGAAACCTTACCTTGCCAACAAGAGGGTCGTGGTGGCTTGATATGCGTCAGTGAGCCCGGAGGATCTGCAGCCTGGAGAGCTTACAAGGGCCGACAATGGAGTCAGCAGTGGATGCAGGGGAGTCAGACAGCCCCATGCCTTAAATGTGAAGCAGGAATTACCCAGAGGCTGAAATGAGCATCCAGAGATGTAAAGCAAGAACTATTTGCTGGATTTGCAATTAGCACGCACCCACTTCTAAGTCTGGGCCTTCCTCTAGGGAGACTAGCCAGGTGGGAGCCGAGATGCTCGCTCCCTACACAGGGGAGTACAGGTAGTAATTGCCTTGGGTGCTGCCCTTCTTTAAGAAACCATTAGCCCCTTGATGCAGAAATGTCACAACACAGGTGCATTGTGACTGGGCCCTGAGGGAGTATGAGCCGGGACCCCTAGTGGAATATACAACTTAAGGCTCTGCTTCACACCATACAGTGTGGCAGCACAGACATATTGGCATGCTGTCTGAGCACCTGATAATCACTGGAAGGAATCCTTGGGACTTTTATTAGACTACTGAGGCCCTCACCAGCAAGATGGTAGCACTGGGTCTCACATCAAGAAACAACCGGGAGACCTCTTCCAGCAGTAAGGGTGTTTGGGAGCCCAAGAGCTCCGGAGGATCTGGGTGCCCAGCAAAACACCACCAGACATTAATCCAGTGTAAGACATAAATTAATACCCTCACACTGAAGCCTATACAATATTTAAATCTAATTTTGTATGGCACATTATATACCAGAGCAGTTCTGAGTGGTATCAGGCAGCACTCAAAGGGGGGGCGCATTTAAAGTAGGTATGCACTACATAGCTGAAGAAACTGAATTAGACATCTTTGCTACCTGATTTACCTTAGAAGTAGCCTTCCTTTCGGGATGGCCTGCCATAAACATTCACAAAAGTCCAACTTGAAGCACATTGTCAGAACCCCTTTGAGAGGGCCATGGGGTATGCAGTGGCTACTGGGCCCAACCATGGAGGTTGAGGCCTTTTACTCCTGATGCCCCGGGGCTTGACTTACTCTGGATCCTGAGCAACTGGGCCAAGTACGCCTCCTGCACTTGACTCTGAGGATAGCGTGGTTCGAAAAGTCTCAAAGCTTCCTCGGTGTGGAGGGGGAGGTACAGGTTAGTGAACATGGGCTCACAACTCAATGTAAAGGAGCAGCCTCAATAAACCATTGTACAACCAAATTCTCACTTTGATTAGAAAAAGTCATGTATATATTTTCTATCGCTTGCCGCACAAAGAAAAAATACGACATTCACAAACAATTATACAGTCCCCGCTGAGGGCAGTGATCTAGTGTTTCTTTGCTGGTTCTCAGACTCCCTCCCTCCTTGCTTTAGTGATAGCGGATATTCACCATTCATTATTAGTAACTTTCAGGGTATGCTCACTAGTATATTGAGTCTCAAGAGTCCACTTTTGACTCTAACTTAAAGTCAATAGTCCTCCAGCACCACTGAGCTAACTTAACAGCAACCTTCCCGGTGGCCGCCAGGCCCGAAGTTAGTGTTACCCGCTCCAGCAGGCTGAATCGTCTGGAGTAACTGAACGCACCCTGTGTGTGGGTGTTCACTGCTGCTGCAGCCTATTGCCGTTAAGTTGGTCGCATGCGGCTCAGGTGGCTGCATTCAGTGAGTGCAGAGTCCCTCACTCACGATCACTCTCCTGATGTGACCGGAGGCTCTCTGTGGTTCCTCTTGTGAGATAAGTGTTCTTCTCTCAGTGGAGGGGTTACAATAATTCTTTCTTAGTTTCCTTGCCTCTGTGATGCTACACAGGTGCACCTATGGCATCCTCACTTCTCTGGGGGCAGGTGAGATCACAGCTCTTGGTGCCCCTGGTGACCCCCTCTAGCATAAGGAATCACCATGTACCAAGATCGGCGTGTTTCATCGGAAAGATCGGCACAGTGAATTCCTGCACATGGGCCACTCCTGGCATCTGTGGCATACCAAAACCTTACGGGGAGCCCTTGTAAGAAACTATTAGAGGGTCCCCTATAGAACCAACACACCATCCATTAATGATGTACTTCACCTCTTTCGTCCAGGGACTGCAGCTATAATATATCTGCAGGAATTTCAGTGACAAGTGTTAACTTTGAACTGTAAATGGTAACCTTTCTGGATTTACATGCACCACAGGGCATGTTGAAAACCAAATTCAGTGTTGCTCCTTTTCACAACAAGAAGTGTAAGGGTTGACCTGGTGCATCCCTTGCCTACGAGTAACTTAAAGACAGCCATTAAGTAAAGTGTATCTAAGGGATATATTTTCAAGGGGTATGAAGATTCACAATAAAGTCAACCCCAAAGAGATGGATGAAGCCTAAGGCCCTAATTATGAGTGGACCAAGGCACGACAGCTGAAATCACTGAGGTCAAAATAACCAGTTGTGACTGTTAAATCTTCCCCTGCATCATTCAATTCTGAGGTTCTGCCCTGGAACAGGGACTTATATGTGGGGCCTGAAATTACCAACCTGTTCACCAGATATTAAGCCCCAAATTCAGGCCCCTGTGCATACTGCTCCAGCCAACCCATAATTGACACATAGATTCCCCACATCACCCCTACCACACCAGTGATTAAAAACAGGATTGTTTTACATAGTTTTTGGGACTTGTCTTTAATTTTCATACAACAGTAGCTCATTTGAAGTAGTACCAAGGCAGTAGTCCTAAATATAAAATACCCCCACTCTCAACATTAACACCAATTGCACAGAAAAGTGAAAAAGCCAGGCCCGGCCTCGCGAAAACAGTGGAAGTTCTCCCTCTGAATACATTTTGAACAAAATGAGAGCAGTAGTGCAATTTGCATCACAATGTTTAAAGGAATTGGCTTAGAAATTACAAGGACAGCCTTCTGAATCTGATCGTCTAGAGGGGTTTGATGAGGTCATATCTTCTCAAGAAAATGTTGCAAAAAATTGGGCCAAATTTTACATTTCAAAGTGCCAATTTCTAGTTAAATATGATAAAAGTCATAGCAGTTCATTTAGTGCTTGACGGACAAGGTACCCCTCCACAAATGTAGTGGAGTACCCGGTCCCCCAAATTGATGGACCCATCTGATGTATTTACAATTGCATTGACTTTCATGCTCCTGTCGGCTGTGCCACTGCTAATGCTGCTGTCAGACACTGTAAACAAATGTCCTGACAGACATAGGACTGTTTCTGCAAGTACCTCACACTGTCCATCCTTTTTGGGAAGGACTCCCAGGTGTAAATTGTTTTCTATTTGGGACCGCCCAGTCTCAAAGTAACTGTGCAGGTCTCCCTCACTGAAAATTGGTACAACACAAGAAGTATCGGATCCACGGAGGCTCTGTATCCCTAGATATACAAAGTGTTTGAGCATAAATTGCTCAAAAAGTACTAAATGGATTTACACCAAATCACAAAAGGCATTCTTTCTGGCCCAAACTCTAGTTTTCTTTGAAATGTAGTGCAAACCCGTTCAGTGGTTTTAGGCGTAGCTGTGTCTAAAAATCCTTCTGAAAATAGAATGGGAAAAACATGTTTTGGGACTCTCCTTTTTCTCGGCCTCCGTTTGACAGAGCATCCCGAAAGTTCACCGGCAACAAAGATATTAACAACCCAAAAAGTGCATTTCTAATGGAAACACAATACTAACCATAGCTACACAGTGGCAAACACGATAGATAGATAGATAGATAGATAGATAGATAGATAGATAGATAGATAGATAGATAGATAGATAGATAGATAGATAGATAGATAGATAGATAGATAGATAGATAGATAGATAGATAGATAGATAGATAGATAGATAGATAGATAGATAGATAGATAGATAGATAGATAGATAGATAGATAGATAGATAGATAGATAGATAGATAGATAGATAGATAGATAGATAGATAGACAGATTTTATTTGTTTGGGACCTATTGTACACTGGCAGATGGAGGGAAAATACAAAAATGTAGGAACATGAATAAATGATAATCTGCCTATGAACAAAATAAACAGAACCTATGATGTGAATGGGCCAGAAGGGCTTCAGTAGATTTATCCCAAAGGAAATTAAGATAGTACACTATCGTCATTTGCAAGAACTACTAAGGGGGCAGTCACATCACATACACAGCTGTGCCTGTTTCATTAAAACAGTGAATGACTGTTTTGTGCTGGTCAACAAGAATACAAATATTGCCAGATATACGTTTTGTTTTCTTCCTTTGCCTAAACCTAGCTTCTTTATTTTTTGCACTTCTTGAACAAAAATCTGGCTACATGTGCTCTCTCACTGTATTTGCTACCCACCTGATTTTTAGGTCGGGCCTTCAAGACTGCAAATGTTGTCTAAGGCCATAGAGGGGCGTGGACCTCCCACCCACCCCCTCCCCATTGCTTGCCATTAGTTTCTTTCCTGTCAACAAATTTGCCTTCTTCTTATTAGATGTTTTTTGTCAGTCTTGTGTTTGTCCCTGCCATGAAGCATAGTCTCTTCAGTGATATCTTTGATTAGATGGCTTTTGTTTAAGCACTCCATGACAGTCCATGTAATTTCCAGCTGTTTCCCTTGTGTGCTTTTATTCCCCCTCGCTCTCTGTCAATGTCTCTATATCGCTCTCTCCCACCCACTCTTGTATTGCTCTTCACCATTGTGCTTCCTGCACTCCACGTTGCTCTCTTTCACTGTGTGCTTCTGCCCACACACTCCATGTTGCTCTCCTTCACCAGTGTTCTCTCCTACTTGTTACTTCTCTCTTCCCACCATGTTGCTTCACCGTCACGCTATTCCTGCAACCAGTTCTCCATTATTTATTTATTTATTTATTAAAAGAGCTTTAAGTTCGATTTTAAAACCGTGCTTCTGCACTACTTTTCAAAATTCACAGATCGCTCTTGGTTCTGTAAATATTAAGATAAAACAGTGCTCTTTGAATGTATGCGCATTTATGTTGAACACATGCGCTTGCCCACAAAGTGATGGCACAGGCTCGTCATTCGGTCTTTTTTTTTTTTTTACCTTGGTGCACAGCAGCTGCGATGCTGTTCTACATGGCAACAAAACATTAACAAAGCCAATATGTTTCATCTGCGAGACTTATTGGCTTTTCCAATCCTTGTTAGTGGATATCCTTTCAACATCTTCTTTTAAAAAGACTTAAAGTCCATGTAATTTTAAAAGCATTTATGTGACAGCCATTTATTGAGAGCAACATCTGTACCAAAACTTCAAAATTAAATGTGTTAGGGGGTTATTTTTTCTCCAAATGTAAGGCAATAAGCAACAGGATGTGCGACACTAGTTATTATGTAACTGATTGTGAGAAGCTGGCTAGGTATATGGTGTACACTTATGTAAGTGGACACTTATGGTGATTTTAGTGGTCTTAGACAATTTTAGAAAGCTCTCTAATTGGTAGCTGTCGAGAGCAGCCTTCAGGCTTAGTCCAGAAGGAGTGTAAAGCAGCTTGTTTTACCAGAACGTAATCTTTTAGGTATAGATCAAGTGAAAAAGAACCACACAGTGTATTTATAAAAATATGTATTTATTATAAGACACTCATTAACACATACAGATATCTCCTAGCTGGAGATATACACAATGCACACAATACTTTTCAATAGAAACAGGTAAGTAACATGTAATACCCAGTGGTGACCAGGGCAGAACAAACCATATACTAAAATAGTGGTATGCGAATCACGACCGAGTCAAGACTATACCCGGAAGACGTAAAAGTGCTGGGGACCCAAGGAATCACCCAAGGTAAGTAACCAGGAGCCCCACGACCGCGGGATCAATGCAAGTCAATGGGTAAGTTGCGGTTGCAATTTTAAAGAAGAAAGACCCTTACCAGTGAACCCTGAAGAAATCCCGTGGAAGTCAGAAGGTTGGAGAGCTACCCCTCCCGTGGATACCCTAGGAACCAGGATACCAACACCAGTAAAGCTGGGTACATAGGTGTGAAGTGGTGCTGGAAACCACAGTCGAACCCAATGTAGGACTTTGGGAAGATGCCGCTGCCTGAGAAGGTGAAAGTGTCCGGTGGAACCCAGAGGTGGATTCAAGTTGAGAGGCACCTGCATTGCTGTGGAAGACCAGGAGTCATTCACGAGCTCTCCCACATCAGTTGTCGAGAGTTGAGGGGCCGGTGTCTGTCGGGTGCACCAACAAGCCTTGGCAACTGCAAACAACTTGGAAAGCGAAGAAGGTGTAGTGTTGGGACCAGCAAGATTCAGGTGACTCACCACAAGCAGGGGAGTCAGTGCAGGCCCCGAGCAATCAGGGAGAGCCCAAAAAATTCAAAGGTGACCCTTAAGAGGACCCACAGGCCGAAGGCACTGGAGTTGCAAGAGGAACACGAGCAGCTCACCAAGGTGCAGGCCCACGATGCCAGTGATGATGTGAGGAAAGAAATCTTTGGTCACTGGAGATGCTTGAGGTTGGAGCTACTTGGAGCACGAAGATCTTGGTGGAGGAAATCCCAAAAGCCTTTGCAACTGCAAGTCAACGCGTTGCACAGGGGTACGGTTCCTGCGGCTCCGACGAGGGATACTCGGCTCAAACTTGGTGAGAGCACAGGGCAGGCCTCAAGGAATGTGAAGAACCACCACTTGTGGTGCTGAGCCTTTCAGAGTCAGTGGGAGCCGAGGATCAGCAGACCGCTCAGCTTAGTTGCGGTGCCTGCAAATGTGTCTTGGATGCCCACAGGCCTTGGAAGGTTCCTTTATGTTGCACAGGCATGGATGTTGCACCAGACAAGCAGGGCGATGAGATCAGGAGCAGCAGGAGTCTTCCCAGGTGCAGCCTTGTTTTCCAAAGCGAAGACCAGCAAAGTCCAGAGTGCTCAGACGGTTGAAGAAGTGGTGTCTGAAATGAATCTTGTTCCATGACGAATCTAGGGACCCACCCTCAGGTAAGTCCTTAAGTACCCTAAGGAAAGGGTTGGGACGATTCAGGCACAGAGACTAGGGTCATGATTAGCAGGATCCCAGTCAGACTAGTCAGAAACAGCATCACATCAAGCAAAAAGTGGTGGTAACCATAAAACAGATCCTACTTTCTTACACTGATCAGCAGTGAATGTGGACTTAGGGCCTGGTAAGATCTTGGCGGACCAGTTACTCCGTCACAATGGTAATGTATATCTCGTCCGCCGAAATATAAATCCCATGATATCCTATGAGATTTATATTTCGGAAAACTGGATACCCGTCACCATTGTGACGGAGTAACCCCTTCTGCCAATATTTATATGAGGCCCACAGATGCTTGTTTTGTATCATATGCAAAGAACCTTTTTTCATTGTGAAAAATTATTAAAGAGCATTGAAGAAGCGTGTGCAGTGTGAATTCATGTAACCGACTGCCAAAACCCTAGCAGGCAGGATTCACAGCTGTTCTGTAAAATATGTTTCATGCCTGTAGATACGGCCGGACTGGGAACAGAAACCAGCCCTGGATTGCTGCTCGACTGGCTGCGGGATCGGGGGTGGGGGAGGGTGTTAGTGAGATGCATCGCTCCCGCAACAAAACTAGCACGGGTAAAAAAACTGGCCCCCACCATTCCGGCCACTGGGGAAATGTCTGGTGCCTGCTACGGCCAGACCAGCCCTGCTTGTAGATGTTTCAAGTGGGCAATTCAGACATACATTTGGAATGCAGTCTTTATGTGGAGGTTAATAGATTTGTAATACAAACAGTATAGTTTTAGGGCAAGCAGAAAGTAGGCACAATACGCATCAGTAATTGAGGACCTCCGAAGGAAGTGCATTTTGTTAAATCCAGTAAAGTGACAAAAACGTCATTAAAAAAAATAATCATTATGAGCCTTAAATTTTGACTAATTGAACAGAGCGTGCATAACTACCATTGGGAATGGTTGTTGACATTTCCTGTGCTATGTTCATCAGTTTGAACGGGATGCATGCTTTATTCAACTGCTCATCATAAGGCAAGTCTCTGTTTTCACTTTGCACAACAAGAGAGTACCAGGGCCAGGTGCAAGTGGAACATGTGCAGGGGCAGCAGGGGCATCTTCAGTATAGAGTTCTACTCTACGGCTTGGAGCGACTAAGCAGTACCAAATTTACATTGAGACTAGGCCACTAAATGGCGTTTCCAGAGTTTGTTTCCTACAATGATGTGCTCAAATGTTCAAGGTTTAGCTGGTGAGATTCATGGGGGGGGAGGAGTAATAAAAATGCTGGTAGTCTTGGAAGGAAGTGTAGGTTGTCTGTGTCTAAAGCGTTCTTACACCGACTTTTGTGCTGAAGAGTATTATCAATCAAATACATTGTAAGCGGCAATGTCGTCAAGAGAGCAGACAGTGTGTCTCTGTGATGTATTGTGAACAGAGGGTTTTCAGTGAGTTGTAATGATCATATGTAGACAGAAGTTTGTATATGGTGTAGAAAACAAGCAAATAAAACCTGGCACTAAGGACTCGAAGTCAAGGGATGCTAGTTCAAAACCATAGGAAATTCTGCATCAAAACTTCACATTCACTCTCTAAGTCAAGAACTATAAACCCTGCTACAAATGCTTGCCTTGTGATTTGTGTTGATCAATTCAGGTGTACAAAATAAAGGGACACAGTCTTTTGTTGCGTGGAGTTTGTTTGTTCCTTCACTAAGGAAAAACATAAAGTTTTTCGTAAAACCCTCACCCATCAGGGTTACCCCTTGGTGGCACGCTTCATCATAGGGTCCTTCCCGTTTCGCTATGGAACGGGGTGTGCTGCGACCAGATGAACTACGCGGGCGCACTGAATGTTATGACTATGTGAGGCAGGTGAATCTGCTAGGGAGGAGTGAGGTAAAGGAAGGTGTACGTTAAAAATACCTGGCTAGTGGGTGATGCTGCTTTATTCTGACCCCTAGTCAGTATGGTTAAAAACAAGGGAGAAGATTAGGAATCATAGGGTTAATGTTCCCAAATCCTAATGGTCGACATGTTTCTAGCCTCCCCCTCTTGGCTATTCTTGAGGACCTACTGTAAAATATATTTAATACCAAATTCCACTCCTTCAGTTGATCAACTAATATCAACTCTTATACAGTGCATCAATCGCACATATCTACACAGAAATTATGCTTCATAGCTGAAGCCTTGGCTCCATGGTTCTTCCAGCGAGAAGTTGTGCTTATAGTCAGGCGCTTGCCAAAGTCAGAACTCCCCAGGTTTATGGGAAGGTGCACTGCATGTGAGCATGTTAAGTTACAACGTTTCATGAATCAATGGTTGTTTTTTGCTCTTGTCCAGGACATAAAACCTGGTTTTGCTGCATTGTCCTTGTCAGCGCTTAATGCTGGATGTGGATATGAACTATTACTGAGCATCCCTTACATACTGATTTGTTCCATGGGGGTTGCATTTGATATAGTTGCATATGTGCTAAATCCTAAGCACTTGTGGTGGCTTCCCTGGGGGTAGACATTTATCTAAAATTGTTTTAGGGAGCGTGGCCAAGATGGCGGCTTGAGTGGGCGTGCTTCAATTGCACTCCATCCCCGCCAGGCCTAAAGCATTGCCACAGCACCCTATCCACTGAGATTTCAGCCCTTGGAGATCCCCCTGCCCAAGGTGGTAATCAAGTGCTGGCCCTGGGGAACGTGGAAACATAGGGCTGCCCCCTGGAGATGAGCGATCAGCTCCTAGGTCTGCCGGGAGCGGGACCTGCAGCCGGCCCACCTTGCTGGATTTGAGACGTGAGAGCGGGCGGCCTGGAAATAGTGAGCGTCGGCCCTGCAGCTACATCGGCATCCGCTTGCAGGGAAGATGTGGCATCCCCTGAGGCATTGCGCTGCTGGATGTGGCGGGGGCTCTCAGGACGGGGCCTCGCTGGATCCCAGGAGTATGAGCGGCAGGCCTGAGTACGGTGCAGCAAGGGTGATGTAGCCCTCATTGATGATCTCTGGGGGGTTGCGGTTGCTGCGCCACATAGTAAGCTCCCCCCACCAAGAAGAATTCAGCGATAGGCCTAAGCGGGCCCAGCTCCCAGTAGAAGACTGTCAGCACCTGCAATGGTGGTGCGCTCCACGGAGCCACCCCCCTCCTAGCACAGACCTTGGATTAGGGCTGCCTAGGGCACACTGACTTCTGACGGAGCAAGATTGAGCTGGTGGGGGTGAGGCTCGAGTGCCTTCATCTGTAGCCTACCCCTGGGACAGCATGCAGCACCGACATAGTGTGACTGGTGGTAAAGCTGACTCCGGCACCGCGAGGGGGGTCAGGCCATCACCACTAGTCCCCCACTCTGGGAGACCTCAGTGCCATACATACTAGACATTTCATAGGAGAGGGGCTGGGCGCTGATCAAACTCACCAGGGTTGTCATAACCAGACACCCCTGGGCAATGTAGGACCTCTGCTGCCCTACACAAAGTCTACAGATCACCATGGGTTCTGGGGGTCTCCTGCTACATAGACCCCTGATACATTAAATGGCATTGGCTGCCCAGTATCCTGCCCTACAAGGACTCTACGTCCTTCGGCTCTCCATCCAGAGTAGCGCCAGGACACAGAAGGCCTGAGTGAAAGTGGATCTCTGGAGCTGTCCAGCATGCACCTGGGTCAGGGGAGCGCTCGTATGACTGGATTTGCCATGGTGTGGGGAGGCTTGTGAGGAGCTCCACACCTTTATGCAGTTGTACCCCAATCTGACTTCTGGCCTTCCAGAGCACCCAGCACCACCCTGCTGCCCATAGGGTGTTAGATGAGTAAAAATGGCATCGGCCAAGGCGAAGAAGGAGCGATCGGTCCACTATTCACTCCTGAAGGGTGCTGGGGAATCCTTAGGTGAAAAAGTGCCTGCGGGTGAGCTGGAAACATCCGGCGGAGGAGAGGGAGCTGAGAGTCCAGTGACACTTGAATTTCTGGAGGCTGTGTTTGCTTCCCTGCAAGAAGATCTTCACGCAGTGAAGACGGATTTGCAAATGAACTCAGAGAGGTTCACCGAGATGTCAACACAGTTGGTGAGTGGGTCGTGGTCCTCAAGGAGGGCTCCGCAGCCAGCGATGAAGAAATGGAAGCCCTCCAAGAGGAAGTTATCTGACTGTAGACCAACTGATTGATTTAAAGGCACATACAGACGACCTGGAAAACAAGTCCAGATGGAATATTATCTGCATCCGTGGGGTCCCTACGAACGCAGAGGGCTCAACCCTTGAGGGCTATGTCCAGGCCTTGTTTAGCTTTGTCTTGGGCACTACAGCAGAGATCAATGTCAAAATATACCAGTGTCATTGCGTGGGCCCTCCCCGCTAGCCTTCCCATCCTCCCACAGATGTCTTGGTCTGCGTGCACTGTTTCACAGTTAAAGAGGCTATAATCAAGGTGGCTCAAAATGCTCAGAAGCTGCAATTCATGGACCACGAACCGCAACTCTTCCAGGACCTCACAGCTTGTACCTTACAGAAACGGAAGGACTTTCGGCCTGTGACTAATCATCTGCATGCAGCGGGCATTGCCTAGTCATGAGGCCACCCATTTTGTGTTTTTTTCCACTTCAAGGGCAAAACTATGTTCCCTGGCTGAAACTTCTAAGTTCCTCAACCTAGATCTTAGTCAGCAGGCACCCTAGCGATCCCCGGTGGATGACAAAGCACCTAACAGAAACCGCCGAAGAGCTCGGTTCGGATCTAGACTCGGGCACCACCGCCCTGATCTGGACACAATCATCAAAGAAAGATCGGCTGTGCTACGCTCTCACTCTGGCGCTGGTGGAGAAGAAGCTGACCCTCCTTCCTGAGATATTGCGCAGAATAACTGGTGGAGTTACTCAAGGTAGGGACTAATTAAAAACAGTGAGGCTACGTGTAATAAGTGAGGGTATTCGAGTAGCCTTTTGTTGTGATTAGGTCAACATGTTTCGTGTTTGGTGCTCTAGGGTAAAGCGACACTTCTTCAGGACCGATATGATCTGACCGCTAGTCGTCAGTCAAGGGATGGAAACTCCCCTTCTTAAAGACAAAATCCTTAGTCTAGTGTTCTTGATATGGCGTTCCACCTAAATAGATAGGGCCAAAAAAGAGGAGAGAAGGAATATGGATACCATCAGAAACTGGTATGGGTGGACTAGTCAGCTACATTAGACACCAGTACATCACCCAGAAAGGACCAGATAAGACCGGTCTCCTCTAGTAACAATTAGTTTGTGGAAAGGAAGGTTAAAAATATCTAATGAACTAACGCTAGATGAACGTTAAAAAACATGACATGACAGAGTTAAGAAAATGACATGACTGAGCTGAGAAGTAACACCTCATACAGGGGGAAGGCAACGTTGTCAAAGTAAAGAAACAGTTCTTACCTCCTAGAGGTTGGATGGAAGGCCTCATAGATGAGGGAAGACAACCCGACCACTGGAACGGGTATACTACATGACAAGGAGTAAATCAAACATAGAGACAACAACCAAACAACATGACACTGTCAATTGAGACAACACAGGATTACATATATATATAGTGAAACCAGGCGGGAGTGAACTGATAATTCGCATGCCTCTGGTGTGTGTCAACGTTAGTTGCTCAAAAAAGGGAGGTGTATCGACGTTAGTTGCTCACATCAAAACAGGGAGGTGTATCAACATAAGTTGCTCACGTAACAACGAGAAGGGAGGTAAATGATCTCCCACCTACCCGTAGTGCCGCGCTAGTGTTGGTGGGGGTTTTTTTTGTAACGTGAGTACCTCAATGTTAAGTGAGGAAAGGGGAGCGATTCGCCGGAAGTGTCCCGTCAGTATCACAGAGGGAGGACTATAAGTGAAAAACACCGGAGTGCCGTACCGGAAAAATAAAAAAATAAATATTAAATATTAGCCGTGTTCACAATATAAATGGCCCCGCGGTCTTGTGTAATTAGTGGTTAACGGGCTCGTGTTGCAATACCGAAGCGGGTGACGCGTATGCAGAAGCGTCTCAGAGTGCAAGACCGTGGACTATCAAAATGTAAACACAAATGCAGTGGGCCGACATGCTGCGGCTTCGTGCGGGTGGTCCATATAAACGGCGCCTATCGCAGGGGAGCGGAGGTTGCAAGGAAGCGTACACAGAGGAGCCGAACTTACCCTAAGTAGGAAGCGGGCTCGTAGTAGAACCTATTCGTCTGGTCTCACCTGGATGTTGCCATAGGAAGTCAGACCCCGGGATTTGAAGTTGCACTAGAATACCGAGATCTCGTGAGATTTTGCCACCCCGTCGGCCATGTTGTCCCAAAACGGGATGCCTGACCCAGTAGTGACAGGTTTGGCGATTTTCAAAGGACTAGTTGTCAAATGATAGTTGATCATAGATCACAAGTAGAAAAACATTTTTTATTAGTGGTCAAAGGTTCCCAAGGTCCCTTGATAAACAGAAAAGTGAAATAGTAGCCATGGAGGTGCCTGGTCTAGTAGGTGACGGTTTTATGATTAATTTAGAGGGGTAGCTGGGAGAGCAACAGTTCAAATATTCATCATGGTGGTATTGGGGTTCATCGTGTTGTTGTATTATTCACTTCTGTCCATGAAATGTCATCGTTAAGGCCCTGTTTATGTGTGGAAAGCCGGAAAATCCACCGTTGTTCAGTTTCAAAAAGTTTTTGACAGGACCAAGCAGGGTTACTTTCAAGTACTGTCCAGTGTAGTTCATTCGGACCGTGTCGGTTGGCAATAAAGTGGGTACTCATTTTTGTGGTGGTTCTCCCACATCGTATATTGCTCCGATGCTCCATGATTCTTGTCTTTACTGGACGTGAGGTCATGCCTATGTAGCGGAGGTTGCACGGGCACGTAATCATGTAAACACAATTTCTGGAATTGCAATTAGTATGGTTCTTTTGAGTCCAAACTTTGCCTAATTCTAGATTGAGTTCTTTTGTTGCCTTTGTCAAATTGCATACTCCACAGTCTCCACAGGGATAGTGACCTCTAACTGGTGATGATCCCCAAAGGGTACCTTGGGCTGCTGCTTTGGTAGTTTTAGGACGTGTATGCACCAAGATGTCACTTAAATTGCTTGTGCGTTTATTGGCAAACCTTGGTTTCGGTAAAGATAATGTACCTGTGGCAAGAATCTTCCAATTTTTTGTGATAATTCTTTGTATTTTATTGGATTCTGGTGTATAGGTGGTGACGCAAGTGAGAGTGTCATCCATCTTCTTAATTCAGAGCCTCTCGGTTGTTATTGAGAGCCCTTTAATTGCAGCTAGTATTGGTCATCACATTTTTGTGACAAAGGGGGGAGATGTAGTGTCCTGGAAGTGGACACTAGGACCTGGGGATGGGCGATGACCAGGAAGGTCATCGGACACCACATCCGGTCGGGGGGCGTGGACATACGCACAACGAGGGCAAGGGGACAGCAGGAAGGTCAGCAGACATGCGATCTGTATGCCAAGTAAATAAATAAAGAAGTACGAACGCTTACCTGTGTGTCGTGATCCTTTACTGTGGAGCGACACGACAAACAGTTTACCTAAAGAAGTGCTTACCTCAATTTAAGGGTACGTTTGCAGATGCTGTGTTTAAGAAGTGCATATGTATATGATGTCTGTTCAATTAGGGTATATAAGTATAAATTGCAATGTATATGCACACTATCATCTGAGAGGTTATTGTAATGCTGAGCAGGTGATTCTCTAGCCAATCCAAAAAAGGAGAGGAAGAGAGGACCAGCGATCCAGCACCAGTCCTACCAAATAGATTATATAGATAAAGTGTGCAGTTCAGAGGGAGTGATGAAGAAGTCACTTTATCCAAAACATGCATAGTTCATGCATTTCTGTACTTATCATAGACAACATAGTTGTGGAGCACAGGCCTTAATCCAACAAATAATAGCATGCATCATAATCTGGCTGTGCTTCTCGTTGGACTGGCATTGCAATGCCCAAACGGTGCCCTTGAAAGGGCTCTTTGCTGGAGATCCTTTTCAAAGAAGCCTGGAATGCCAGGTTAGTTTGGCCCTAGTGTTAATGATAGGGAAGGGGAAAGTGGAAAAAGTTTTAATAAACTAAAGACGCACTAATTATTCTTTTTTTAATTATAGGGAGTCTTTGTTAAGATTAAAAACGAAAGTAAGACCACATGGCTAAACAGGTCAACATGTTTCTTGCCTTTAACCATCCACAAGTGGATCAGAGGCAATTCTTCTGGACCAAAATGTGTGCTAAATCTACATAAACAGTTCTTTGATTCAGAACGTGATGGGAAAAATAATTGTGTGATATGTAATGCATACAATTTTGTAATAATACCCAAACGTTGCGGCCCCTATTCAGGATACTATGATTAGTGTTACAAAAGCTAATGAAAATGCAAATATATAAACATATAGAAATTGGTTACACATATAATAATATTGACACCCAAAAACTAGCATCCTTTTCAGTATAATGACTTGCTGAATACATGCAAAATGATATCTATTGCTGCGCGTTCTCAGCGGAACATGGCGGTCAGCTAGCAAGGCGAGTCAGGAGCTTCACCCATGGGCTCCAGGAGTGTGGTGAGATTGCGGCGTTGAGTGCTTACCTGCTAATCATCAAGGTGAAGGACGAAGGAGGGCATGGACTTCAGCTGTGGGGCAACATCCATCTATTACGGTTACCCTGAGGTCCTATGTGCGGGCTACCTGGACTGCCGTGGTTTGCAGCAGCAAGCGCACTCTCCTGCATCAGAGCAGCTCAGCGTGCCCTTCCCCAACAGGGAAGCAGTCCCTGAGGGGGGATGACTGCAAGAGTCAGCATCAGCACAGGAAACAATGGTGACTGCAACGTACGAGGGCTACAAGGAGCAACATACCAACACCAGAGAAAGAAGTAGGACAGGACCATTAATTGCCTAACAGCCTACCGAGCTGAGGGAGGGAAAGATGGCAGAAGGACACTGCCAGTCCTGAAAATATGGAACCTGTGATTCTTTGACTGGATTATAATGTGACTAAAGGGCAGGAGGTGGGTGTGACAGGAGAGCAAAAATAATTGGATACAGTAGACTTAGTAGTGAAGGAGCAAGCTTTGGGGAAAAGGTACAAGCTTAGATCAAATACCTTCTTGTCAAAGGAATTAAGTTCCGAGATTGAACCGATTAGAGGGAAGAGTATGTAGTCATTGGGGTTTACCTCATGGAAAGCCTAGAGGTCCCTTAATAAATCATCACAAAAGAAGGACATTGCTCCAAAAGAGAAAATAAATAAGACTGCTTTAGGAGGCCCTAGAGTAACACCCTCACTGAGATCTTACTTTAAAGTGAATATCATGACTAATGTAGAAAACACAAGACTGAAGGAGAAATTGTTAAGTCAGGAGAAGGATGAGCCCAGGGAAGCAGACAGCCTCGTAATTTATCCGGATGTACCTACTGCAAATAGATTCTCATCATTGGAGGGATCAGCTGTAAAGCTAAGTGATAAGGAGGAGAGTGGTGGTATAGAAAACATGGCAGAGTTGCGTGGGAGCTGTAAACATAATACCCCACTGAACCAAGCAGTCGCACGCTAGGTTTGGAGACGGTCCAGGGGATTGTACGTCAACTCTCGCCAGAGAATAAGGAATGATTCTCAAGATCCGAAGCTAAACAGAGATGGAGACAGGACATGTGTCGCAGGCTGGAGGAAAAGATGTCAATTTTAACACAATGCACAGAAGCTCTAGAAAGTAAGATCCAGGAGTTGGGGTTAAATGTGATTGATAACACCTGAGAGGTAGTAAGGTTAAAACAAAGGGAGAAGGATTTAACAGAGAAGCAAGAAAGAATGGACAATAATTCCAGAAGAAACAACATCAGGATTTTAGATGTTAAGGGAGGGGCAGAGGGGGGTTACATTAAATCATTTGTGGTAGATCTTTAGACCAAAGCTTTCACCCAAGTGATCTATGTTATGAACCTACAAACTGGGATTCAGAGAGTGCAACGAGATCCCTTTAAACTGGGCGGAAGAAGACTAGAAAAATTCTAGTCAACTTCCAGTCATATGTAGCCAAAGAAATAATTCTGGGAGAAGCCCTTATGGAGAAATCATTGCAGGTTCAGGAGCACACCTTCAAAATTAGGTCAGATATTTCCTGCACCACAGAAAATAGATGGTGGTAGCTGAGCAAGTGAATGGAGCCTCTCAGGGAAATGAGGCACAAACGCAGTTAAGGTTACCAGCAATCTTGAAAGTTACGTGGGCTAATAAAATGCATAACTTCCTAGCCCCAGAGGAGGTGGATAGCTTTACAGCCCAGAATACAGCAAGAGATAAGTAGGTTAGGCATATTGGTCAAATGAAGCGAATATGAGTTGGTTGACACTAGATTGTTAATTCTAGATTCCCATGGATGGTAGCTCGAATTGGGGGGGTGCACTTGTGGTTGGGAGCATAGGGAGAAAAAGAAAAAAAATCCTAATACAGGTTAGGTTGGGTCACAGGTTTTTGAGGGGTGTTCCATAGTGAAGGAAATAGGGTCATTCGGGTTACTAAACCACCTTTCGGCCTTACCTATATCTTTGAAGAGTCGGTCAGCCAGTAGAGAATGCAAACAAGCAGTTTATTATCAATACTCTGCAGAGGAGCCCAAATACAACAAGCCGCATGCAATGCTTGCTATTGGACTGGCTCTGTAATCATGCGCAGCATAGTATAATACATCAAACATGTCATGAACCTCTGGAGCACGCCTACAAGGGAAAGTTACAGATTTGGGGATGCGTATTTTAGGGAGGCAGAGGAGCGTACATTCACCAGCCCGAGACAGGCAAACGGTAAGGCAGTCAGCTGCATCCCTGCTCCTCCCCACGTAGGACAGGTGCTGCGAATAGAACATTGCTTACACACACAGAAAGGGCCTATTCATAAGCAAGGCCCTTGTTCAATAAAGAAACAAAACTGGGCGTATACTTATCAGGTGAACAACAAGTGTCATGGCGCAAATATCTGGGCCTACCTCGTTCGCAGTTTAAACTCACCGCGTGCTTATATATAACCATAATATAAAATGGCGGCCAGCATACAAAATGGATGCCACCTGTCCAAGACTAACCCATATTATAAAACATCATCTTTATTATTATAGCTCAGTGGGTTGTCAATATAGATGCTTGCCACTTCTCTATTTAGCTATATAAGCTAATCTAAATAGCGTAGGCAACATTTGATCCTTCAATATTTGAAAGAAAGCCCATCTAAGTAACCTTGTTACTAGTGACCCATCTACTATGATCAGAAAGTATGGGGCGTTTTACAAGGCGAAGATGGATAGATAAGTTAGTAGTCACAGATGAGCAACACTGTAGAAAAGGAGTATCTATAATAGTGTAGGCAAAATCTGGGGTAGGGCTGCGGAGGTCTAAGGTGGATGAAAGAGTACGCTGGATAGTAGCAGAGATCAAAGCTGGACAGACTTTGTACACCCTAGCTAGCTACTATGGCCAAAATGTGGATGATGTCACAACATTGAACAACTTGTTTTCTAGTCTGTTAGATTTTGAAGCCCCACTTATATTGGGAGGCGACTTCAATGTTTCAATGTTTTATTAAATACCAAACCTGACAGGTCCTCAACCCGTACCCAAATCAGTTCACCAAGAAACAGGGCTTATCTTTTATTAAGAATAGATCATTTGAATCTTTGTGATGTGTGGCGCAGAGTAAAATGTAAAACCAGAAACTACTCCTTTTACAATAAGAAGAATATTCACTATTCTAGGATAGATTATCTTTTTCTGGAGGCACTAGAAGTAGAAAGAGTTAGAGATATTGAATATCAAGCTATCCAAATATCTGATCATGCTGCAATATGTTTAAAGGTAAATTACCACTGTGTCCTGCACTAAGAAGGACTTTAAACAGAAGGCTACTCCTGCAATCAGAAATTATGAAAGGAATAGAAGGGGGAGCAACTAATATTTTTAGGTAGAATCTAGCTTCAGCTCCTACATTTGTGGTATGGGATACATTCACAGCTTTATTGAGGGAGATCTTAAGGAGCTTGTCTGTGGCTTTGATCAGAGAAAACAAGAAGCAGGTTTTGTTATTGGAAGATAAGTTGGGGAGAGGATGTAGCCTTATGGCTAGAGCAGTCGACCTCGAAGCTGGGGAACTGGGTTCGAATCTCAGCAACAACGCTCAACATCCTGTGATTCTGGGCAAATCACTTAATCTCCCCGTGCCTAAAAAAATGAATGCGTCCTCATGTAACTAAACTGGTGCTCATGTAAAGCACTCTGATACCCGATGTCTTGGGTCTAGTTCGCGCTATGTAAAACAAAACAAAAAAAAAGTTAGCAGAAGCCAATTTGAAATCAGGGCATTTCCAGGGGAATACAAGAGAACAAGTTGAGGACTTACAACTCCAGTTCAGATTGAAGATGAGGAGAGACTGCAACGGCAATGGGATGTGAATATGTTGAGGGAGTATGAGCAGGGAGAGAAGTGCGGAAAATTGCTGGCTAGGAAGACTAGGATGGACAGGTCACGCAACTATATAAGAAACATTAAGGTAGAAGAAGATAATTGAGTGGAGAAGGACTCAGAACGGATAGAGTATGCATTTTCTAAATTCTTGCAGGACTAATACCTAAAAGATCTCAAGTTAGATGAGGCTGAGTTAGATCACTGGCTCTCAAAAATACAACTACCAAAACCGAGCACTGAGGATCAGCAATATCTGAATCAGGAAATAACAGGGAATGAAATCCTGATAACAGTCCAAAAACTTAAAAGGGGGAAATCAGCTGGGCTAGACGCAATCCCGAATGAAATCTATATATTGTTCTCCGAGGTAGTAATCCCGATCTGGCTAGATCTATTTAAGAAGGTGTTGAGGAAAAATTCTCCACTGCTGGAGTCCTGGAATGAGGCTGTTATCTCGCTTATTTTTAAACCGGGCAAGATCCCACGCAGTGTCAGTCATACTGACCGATATCGTTGCTGAACTGCGACTGCAAAATATCACCAGCATACTGGCATAACGGTTATGCAAGATAGCTGGGACGCTAATTAATGAAGATCGGAAGGGCTTCCAACCAGGAAAACAGATAATGGATCTCATACATACTTTGATAGGCTCAATAGGTCTTGCCTCAACTTAGGTAGCACCTCAATCATATAGTAAGTCTGGATGCAGCTTAAGTTTTTGATTGAGTGAATTGGAAATACCTGAGCGGTACATTAAAATCGTTTGGTGTTGGTGAAGTATTTCAGGACATTCTGAGCAAAATATACAGGGCACCTCGTGCACAAATACAAGTCAACGGCAGCACCATGGCTCTGGTACAGATAGGAATAGGGATGAGATAGGGCTGCCCCCTGTCACCCATCCTCTTTGATTTATACATTGAACCCCTGGCACAAAGCTTAAGGAAGCATAGGGAAATATGCCCTTTCACCGTGGGCAACTTCTCTAGGAAGCTAGCTCTATAGGCTGATGATCTGATTTTGTTCACCGCAGACTTTAACCAGGCTCTTCTGAATTTGATGGCGGAGGTGAACTCGTTTGGGAGGTTGTCGGGCTACAGGATTAACAACAGTAAAACATAAGTGATGGCATGGCATTAAGATCTCCAAGACACCAAGCTATCAAAGGAACTAAGATATCTGGGGGTAACAATATTGCAGGATCTGGAAGAGGTCACCAAAGTGAATTTAGAGAAAGTTTTTTAAAAAGTAGATAAGATTATAAAGAAATGGCATGATCTCCCGCTTACCTTGTAGGGTTGGGTCAACCTGGTCAAGATGTCCATTTTACCTAAGTTTTCTTACCTGTTTGATAGCATGCCACTAGTGTTTAATAAAAAATGCCCTTATGAGAATACAGGGAATACATCTTTCATTTGGGCAAGAAAGGGGATTAGACTTTCCTGGAAGAAGTTAAGAAGGACACAAGAAAGTGGTTGTCTGGGGCTCCCAGATTTCCAATTATATTGTTGAGCATATCAATCGAAGAATAGCAGGATGCTTCTACTATGGCTGATAGCATACTCGTGGGTTGTTTGTATAATGCTAAGCTGGCTAATACTTCAGAAGTGGGCTTCATGTATACATTTGAGGCTATTTTAGAGCGAGGTGGGATGAGGACCATCCAGTCCCGCTGACGAATGGCCAGTTGAGGAGACCACTGGCACCAGTAGCAGAGGCAACAAGCAATTGTCAGTTCAAACTCATTTAGGTTTATTCTTTACACCGCACATATTTGACTCCACAGCGCCATGCACGGTTCGCCCCAGGGTTGTCCTGTTCGTGTCAACGATGCGGCATAGACCCCACCACGTTCCTACATATGATCTGGAGCTGTTTACGCCTACAGCAGTAACGGACCCAGGTGGTGCAATCTCTCCACACAGCAACAACGGTGTGAATTGAAACCTCCATAAAACAATGCATCCTGTTTGTACTCCCAACACCCAGCAAAAATACGGATAACGATCTACTGGATACGGCTGCCCCTCCACGTGGGATAGATGGAGAGATGACCTGCGTGAGTGGTGTGTGGCTGAAGAGTGCCATCTTAGAGCAGTATGAACCAATTAGAATGCAGAGAGTCATCTTTTACATTGGGGTTAAATGTGACTGCATTGTCTACAGCAACAACTCAAAGTGAGAATGAAAGCATACACAGTTCACCATCCACCCGGCCCACATCGCCATTTAATGCAACAAAAATGTAAGTGCCCTCTCACACCATATTAACGCGAATTACAAACCAGTCTCATGCACACTGCCAGATTGCACTTATCAGGAAATAGCAACACTTGCTGTTCTCTGCCAGGGGGGAGAGGGGGATGTACACATAAAGGGGAATTTAGTTTTTTTTTTATTATCGTTATTGTATTATTGGTATTATGATTGAGAGTCAATTCAAAATGAACTGTTCCTTAAAGCAACTCAGTTCCCGGGTAGTGAGGGCGAAGAAAAAGTGAAGTCATGTTATTAACTTATTGCAACAAAACAACTGTCGAGATGTAAATGTATGTTCACGACAAATGTTATAGATATTCTTTGATGCAGTGCTTAATAAAAAGCAAGTTAAAAAAAAAAGTTCTACCAAATGTCAGCGTGGTGCAGAAATCACTAGTGGTCTTCCCCAAGCAAAAATTAGATGGAGAAGAACCTTCCAGATTTAAGACAAAGAAAGAAGAAAGTTGCTTATTGGTATGGATATTTGGTTGCAGCAGCAGAAGAAAGCAAGAGACCCCCTTACCTGGTCTGGGAAGGTTGCTCGCCAAGTGAAGAGCTGGATGAATTATGGCAAGTATCTTTAAGTATGCTTTATTCTGTAATTAATCGGGTTGCATTAAGAAGAAATCACTTCATTACTTTGCACAGAGTATATTGGTCACAGCTGAAGCTGACTAGGGTAAGAGGCGGTGGGGAGGCCAAACGTAAAAGGTGTGGAGATCAAGACCGGATGTCATTTACATGTTTGCTAGCTGCCCAGTCCTGAAAAAGTTCTCGAGGAAAGTGGTTCTACAATGTCTGACATTCTGGGTGTGGAAGTGAAGGTAAGGCCCACTTTAATCATGTTTGGTATTGTACAGGATCTGGACCTGAGGGCTTTTCAAAGTTTCAAATTGAGTTAATATTCTATTTAGTCCTCCTGGCAAGAAGGGAGATACGTAAAAGGTGGTGTCAGGCCACACCTCCTATTTTGAGGAAGTGGTGGAACTCTGTGACATACTTTAGGGATCTAGACCAAATGTTTAATCTGAATAGAAGTAAGGCCGAACATGGTTGAATTAGCAATTTATTAGACCCTAACAGAAGATCATGAACTCCAATGATTAAACCTCTTGGTCAGCTTGTGATGTACATCGCTGGTTGGTCTTGCCATTAACACTGGTTGAGAATAGTCCCCCGATATAAGCACCAGGGTTAGTGGTGATCATGAGGGTGCTTCCTTATTTGAGGTAATATGAGGACAAAAAAAAGGGAGATGTAGTGTTTTGCATTCAAAGTGCCTGCTGATAAAATGGGTCTCACACAGGTGGGAAGTCCATGATTATGTGCAAAAGTGCCCCAAAGCAAAACATTCTTAATGAGTACATAGGTCATGTCCCCTGTTAAATGGTAGCGGCAGTTTCAGTCGAAAACCTTTCAAGTATTGCCCGGCGGTAATCGCCTCTTATACCATTCGATAATTAACCAACAAAAGAGGCAGGCGCCGGAGACTGGAAGGCAGGAAACAAAGTTTTATTCCGTCGGAGCAGAACACATCAGATCGGACAGCAAGGTATCGTCTCGAGGTGCTCTAACCACATCTCTGAGGCCTGGCCTCTTATACACAAGTTTATTGCTTTATTGCACGTGACACATTCTTGTTGAGACTTTGATGTACGGAAAGACATCCTTGGAATCCCCACTTCAAGCTCGTTCCCACACATATCTACAGTGGAAGTCCCCACCCCACCCACAGTAGGAGATGGCTATCACACAGCTGGACATTCCGCCAAATCCCGGGGGTGTGTGCGACTGGTCGGGTCTCAGGGGATGGGGGCCTTGATCTACTGTAATCCCTTTGATGTGAGGTGTTTCCCTTACAGTAGGGGCAATAAACTGCATCCGCAGGGCTAGGTGATGGCCTGGGATCGGTTCGGACAATCGGGCGCAGAGGAAGGGGGTTATCAAAAGGATGTATGACCATGTATGGGATGAAAGGAGGTGTTGGTCAGGCGCGGGATGTGGTTCCATGGCAGGGTCGCGCAGAAGGAGAGGGTTTATGGCCCATGTATGAGAGAGCGGGGGGTGGCCGGCGCGCGGGGGATGTTTGCAGCGCCTGAGGGACGCGCTGGCGATCGGCAATGAGACCATGGTGCCTAAAATGGCCGTCGCGCGTTTTCTGCGTGTGGCACTTGGGGAGAGACAAGATGGCGCAGATAATGTTCAGATACGAACTAAATTTCCACACCCCCAGATATCTTAGTTGAATCCTCATAGGAAAAGGGCCCCTTGGGAACACATAAATGCACAGACCTTAATATCACTTGCCTGTAAAAAGGTCAGAATTCAAGTAATGAGGTAAAAAACCCAAAAGAATAAAGAGTTTTATGCTGTGCCCACTGCAGCATAGAAAACCATTACTTGTAGTGTAAAGGTTTCTGGCAATTTAGCCTGCACTTATCCCATTGTTCCAGACACAAATGGGATCGCTGGAACATGTTGTGACTTGTCTTACTTAAGATGTCCATATTCAACCTCTATGCTATAATAAAAGAAGATCATCATTTAAAACTCTCTAACTTACTTTTTTGAAGCAATGACTGACCAATTGTTATTTCTTGGGATACCAATCTTGAGGCCTCATTTAGATCTTAGTGGACCGGTTACTCCAACACAAAAGTGATAGATATCTAATCCACCGAATTATAAATTACATTATATTCTGTGGGATTTATATTTTTCGGACAGGATATCCGTCACTGTTGTGATGGAGTAACTAAATCAGGCAAGATCTAAATTAGTTATCAAAAAAGGAGCATAAAAGAGAACTAATGACCAGGTTGCCCTCCACTCACGAACTTCACAACAAGAAAAACCTGGTTATAAAACCACAAATCACCTATGCATAATTTCCATCAAATGGGTATCATATCTCACTCCTTGGTAAGGCTATGCTCATGTATCTAGTCATGCACACCCATATGTGTTAGTCATTGTCAAAAGATCATCAACCACCCAGTTCAGATCACAGGCCCATCGGTCAACGGTCTCAAAATGGGCTCATCAATTATAATAAAGAAGAAATGTGAGGTGAGTCAGAAAGTGCCTCACGTAAGCACCATCCATTAAGCTACTGGTTGGTACTCACCAGTTTGCTCACTCTGTCATCCTCGGCACTTTCTTGACAGAAAAATAATATACCCTAACTCAAAAGCTAATGTGATGAAAAGGTGTGTAAATGCAGGTGATATCTATCCACCATCTAAGCCCTGTAATGGAACAAAAGGTGAACTAAACACCCCAAACATTAAAATAGAGATGTGAACATCCATCCCACATTTTTTTTTTATCTAAATCAGGCCTGTAGTCTCAGTGGCAAAGATCTCCCTAGATAGGGATAAGCAAGTGATAATGCTCCTAGACAAACTGAACTTAGTTAATATCACTGGCTGATTTTACTCTGGTAGCCCTGACCGTGTCACATTCAGAATTGGCAAGCAAACTGCACCAATTGAGTATTCCTTTGATTCATGTGAACATTTTAAGCCTTCCCTTGGAGTTAGTGATCATCTCAATGTAGAGGACATTTTAAGGATAAATATTCTAAAACTGTGAATTTTGTTTTTATAACTAGATATGTTTTACAGTCTTAGAGTCAAAATCTCTGATGATAACTTAGACACATTATTTAATATTAGAGCTGAAGAGCTTAAAAGAAATTTGAATGCAAATCTGGAACTTTTTGATGTTGAATTGTGTAACCGGCTCTTGAACAGAGTACTTAAGCTGATTTCACTACTTGAAATGCCCTTGAGGTGTTTAGGACAAGAAATGCTATGGCAAAACTGAATACTATAACCTAAGGAAGGAACTTAATTCAATACACAGTAAATTGATTACAACAAAAAGCCTTGGTAACATCTGTGTGCTGAGGAACAAAGGAAACAGATTTCACACATTTTAAATGAAACTCCAGTTCTCCTAGGTCAGCTGGTCTAAAATGAAAGAAGCAATAGTACAAGATAAGTCAAACACATTTTGGTCCTTGCAAATATGTGATGAAACTATCAACTGATATAGCTTAGAGTACACAGTGCCTGAGAATAAATCGGTTTGGTACATCTCCGCTTTACATGAAAGCACTTTATAGGTAGCAAATTATTCTCAGCATATTGAATATTGTTCAGACCCAGGCCTATTATAGCTTTGGGAGGTTGACTTTTTTGCAGAGATTCTTAAAATTATGAAACCTTCTTAAAAAGAAGGCCCTGACAGCCTTTCTACTTCATAATTTTGTGCTGACCACCTATGTTGGGCCTCAACGATAGGCCTCTTTTTACAGTGTGTGTGATACCTAAGAGTAACATTCCTGATTTATGGTGATGTGACTTTAGTAAACAAATTAATATAAAAAAGGTGTCACGAGCCAGCTAATTATAATATGATTTAATTGCTTGATATCCCCTTGAAGATTGTTCTTACAAGCCCCTTAAAATATTTAGAACACTGCACCACGGCATTGCTTTAATGCCAATGAAATAAGGGGGGTTCATGGCACATTATTCCAAAATAGACCACCGTACGGTGCTTTTGGTCACTTGCAAAGAAAACCATAGTAACGATTGGAAATCTACGCTGCTGTTTTGGGGATTTTCAGGCTGCTTTTAAGATGGTGGGCTGGAACCTTCTATAGAATAAACTTCAGTCTTATAACATTCCTTATGGCCTACTGGCTATGATCCAGGTGTTGCACTCAAGTAAATCGGTCCAGGCGGACCTAAATGGAAATGGCACCTTATCAGGTTGAATTTTTGTAAGGAATGGCTTGAGTCACAGCCCATTTTATGATATTGACATCTTAAATAAGACAGGTCATGATCAAATTTGAGTAAGTTCTAATCAAACGATGACACACATTTGGCAGATTATAAACATTAAAACATACAATAGAACCACAGGTATTTCGAGAATTGCTTAACAAAATTCACCTGGCTAATATCCAATTGTAGGTTGTGTCAAGTATTGCAACAAATCTAGTAAACATCACCAGTATAGGGTGTTCACTCAAGAAGCGACCAGTACCTTGCAATTTAGTGCTTTTAGTGCAGATAGTAAAACCTTCAACCACGGGGCTTGTCCATAACAAGTTTTCCTGAAACACATTATAGAATATTTGCCCACGTTTTCTCCCAATAGTATTTAATTCAGCACTGTTCTAAAACCATGAACATTCCATATCAGGATGGCTGGATTTGCAGACTGTTTTATCACATAAGAACAGACACTTGAACAGTCTTAGCCCCATGGGCTGCTATTTTGCCATGTATAAGTGCTAGGAGGAGAGGATATAAAGTTTGAAGTATTGTCAAATATCATGTCTTACTCTAACTGCGATTGTTTCTCTAGGTAGGTCTGTCTAGTCATGGGGATCCTTCTCATTCTTACTATGTAGGTGCCATAGGGTGTCATATTGCCATACTTGGCTGGAAACTAAACAACCACTCTTAGCTCTTTGCATTTCTCAATACCTATTCTGCTTATCTTTGTCCTGGCTTCTTGAGTTGTTGCGGCAACAAAATTAGAAAAGAACAGGTCTTCCCTCTACTTCTTCCGTATACCTCACACCTGTGTCCAGGATCAGCAGAGGACTCAGGCCGTCCCTGGGGGCCCTTGATCACAAATATACTATCCCTCCGGGTGTCCACGCCCCCCAGACCAAATGTGACTTCTCCCCGACACCGACCTCGTTTCTGGAGTCTGAATTCCAAATCGGCTTACTGTGCCGGACTGAAGTCGGAAGTCGAGCCGTATGACAGCCGCTCGGACTCTACGCCAGAGCCTTGCACCTCGTCCGCTGCAGGCTCCAACTCCTCCACACCAGTCCTCTTTCGCTGACGTCCACGTCTCTACACCCATCGGCAGATCCTCCTACTCCTCGATCCTCCCCGGGTCCCACCGGGAGGAAGCGTTACAATTTCGTATATCTCTCTGTTTTTACTTATAAGAAAGTCGCTGTGCTCTCACCGCTTCGTTTTGGTTATGCATCTCGGCAGTCTCACTCAGTCAGGGGACGGAGCTCCTGCAGCCAGCGTCAGCCCGCCGCCATGTTCCTCCTGTCAACCTTCAATATCGACGCATCTTTTTTTAACTCAAAGTGCGATAGATCAGCCCCAATTAACCTCCCCTAAAGAGTGCCCCGTGGAGCTAATACTTCACAAGGGAGGGAATCCAGACGAGCTTAGGGAAGGAGAAGCAGGTAGGATAGGTAGTTATCAGGCACAGCTCCCTCAGGATCGAAATCAAACAGCTCCACTAGAGGCGAGAAACAGATATTTACTCCGCTCCCAGCCTGAGAGGGAGCAGCTCCTTTCCCACACCAGCAGGACAGGGAGACCCATTCCCATGCCCATTATACCCAGACAGAAAAAGAGAGAGAAAAGCAAGATAAGCGAAGTTAAGAGACCTAAAATTCGCCCAAGCATAGTTAAGCCCACTCCTTCACTAAAATCCTATTTTAGGATAATGGAAAAAATGACGGCTCAAAAGACGCCTATAAATACGCCTATAAACACAAACCCCACCGTGGCTGTCTGCAGAAGCAAGGTAGCTAAGGTGGGCAAGCAAACTCTTCCCCCCACAACCCCACAGGCTTTGTCCACCCAGGCCAATAGATACTCCCCATTGCTCTCAGATCCAGAGACAGACCTTGGTGCTGCAGATTTGGAGCCTGCGTGTGCGGTAAAGGGAGGCTTAAGACGGCAGACAACGCTGGGGGAAAATGGTATGCCAGAAGCCAGTTCTACTCTTGATATTTCATCACTACCGCCCCGGGTGACTCACGTAGAGGAACAAGGAACTAGTCAGTCTCAGCTCGAGCTGCTTCTCCAGTCATTGCGTGAGGATCTTCTTTCAAAATTATTGCCTAAATTCGAAATATCGGAAGGCAACCAGAAGGAGATTAATGAGAAGTGTACTAACTTGGAGAGTAAACTAGATGACATTTGCTCCCGAACAGAGGCTTTGGAAGGGGAAGTTGCCACTCTCACCCAGGTCTCGCAGGCCCAAATAAAAGATATATCGGAGCTAAAAGCTCAGAATAGGTCACTCCAGATGGACATGGAAAGACTGGAGATCCATGCTAGAAGGAACAACTTAAAATTCTTAAAAATCCACGAGGGAGCCGAACACGGTGATGTAAAGTACCTGGTGTGTAAGCTATTGAGAGAGGGAGTGCTAAAAGATAAGCCTGACTTAGACATTGAGAGCGAAATACAGCGGGCCCACAGGGATCCCTTCAGACAGCACCCTGACAGGAAAGCGCCGAGGAGGATACTGGTGAACTTTCATACTTATGCCGTAAAAGAGTTGATACTGAGTAGGGCCCTAGTAGATACGTCCCTACAGATAGAGTCCACCAAATACCTCATACATTCAGATGTAGGTAGAGTAACAGCTCAGAGGCAGTGGGAGCTGGGGTCACGTATGGCAGAAATAAGAAGCCTAGGGGGTCAGGTACTAATGAAATTTCCAGCCTCATTGAGGGTGGTTTGGAGAAATAAAACCTATAACTTTACCTCACCCCAAGAGGTGGATACATTTCTGACCGATATGAAGGAGTCCATGCGCTAGTTTTTTTTTTTTTTCGTTCTACGTTCTGTGTTAAGACGCTGTTCTGGGGTTATTCTATCCTACGGCTATATACCTCTTTTATGTTTTTTCTTTAGAATACAATCTTTGATAGATACAAGAGATGGTACATTATAGGCCATAGGGTAGTTATACTCTATGAAAGGTAAAGAGAGAAAAAAGGACAAGGTGAAGAGAGGGGGAAAAGGGGAAAAAAGGGGGTAAAAGAAGAAAAGGAAAAAAAAAAAAAATATATATATATATATATAACATATATAAATATGGGGATTGTAGGTACTTGTAGGTAGCTTAAATTCTTAATTCTTATTCTTACTTTGAACTCAGAGGCAGATCTCATGTCAGGGACCGGGGCACCTAAACGGCGACATGATCGCCAAGGTTTCTAAGGGAGGGTTCCTCAAGGGTGGGGGGCAGGGGCAGGGGGGGATGGGTGCAAAAAAAGAAAAAAATATTCCTCATGTTACCATAACATCTGAGAGCAACTTGAAGCAATTCCTTTGTAGAAAAAAAATTTGGGGGACCTTTGAGTTTCCTATTCTAGAATCTCCTCTTACATGATAGATACAGCTAAAAAAATAATAAAGATAGTAAACTGGAATGTTAATGGACTAAGGGAAAGGAGGAAACTCTTTAGGATTTGCGAGTTCCTGAATAAATCAAAGGCTGACATATGTCTTCTCGAAGAAACCCACCTGGAGCAACAAGAGTGCAAGATAGCGTTCAGGGGCCAAAGGTGGATTCAGGATCTCCTCTGCTCCAACCAGAGCGGAAACACTAGGGGAGTGGCAATTATAGTCCGAGCCAATAGTAGGATTAAGGTAGAGAAGGTTGAGACCGACTGCTCAGGTAGATGGCTGACTGCATCCCTTGCGATTGATAGCTCACGATTCACATGCGCAGTTTATTACGGACCTAATATTGATTCCCCAGGGGCTCTCTCCAGCTTAAGAATGAGTCTTTTAAATTATGAAACAACGATTATCTTAGGAGGGGATTTTAATTTGGTCCTTAATGAAGATCTGGACCGTACTTCAAGAGTCAGATTTACCCCTCCTCGTAAAACACAAACAGAGATTAAAAATATCATTAAAGACTTTAATCTACTTGATATCTGGAGGGTTAGAAACAGTAGCAGCAGGGAGTATTCTTTTTATAGCCACAGACATAGACACCACTCCAGAATAGATTTTTTCCTGTTAGATCAAATATTATTATCTGGGGTAGACACTGTATCCTATAGCCCAGCCATACTTTCAGATCATTCTATGGTCGAATTAAGGCTTAGGTTTAAGCAAGAAGATCAGGTAAGGAGGTGGACTTTAGACAGGTCAATACTCTTGAAAGAGGAAAGAAGAGTGGATTTGGAGGCGGAGATGGCGGAGTTCTTTAAGATAAACAGTGGTACTGCGACTGATCAATTGGTCTGGGAAACATTTAAGGCATGGTTGAGAGGATATTTAACCTCCCTAATGATTAGCAGAAATAAATCACGAAGGAGAGAGGAAGATGACCGTCTTGCTAAAATTAAGCTGAAAGAACAACAGTTGCAGATGGCCTCATTAGATCACCAGGCCAATTTAGGCATCATACAGAATGAATTGGATTCTTTGAGAGCCAAATATCAGGCTAACATTGACAAAATAGTCAAGGATAGGTGGGATGCAAGCAAATTGCAAAACTTTTCGTACGGGGAAAAATGTGGACGACTGCTCGCCTGGAAGGCCAGGTCTGATAGGGCCAGAAATATGATTAAGGGTCTAGCTCTATGTGGCGCCGGGGTTATTTCCCACGACAACTATCTCATATCTGGGGAGGCAAGACGGTTCATGCAGGATCTGTACGCAGAAGAGGGCGGTCTCTCAACTTATGACGCAGAAGATTGGCTAAATCAGCTTGATTTACCACAACTTTCAGAGGCTGATAGGGGACATCTGAGCTCGGAAATAAGAGAGGGGGAAGTGTATAACCAGATTAAAAAAATGGTAAAAGGGAAGGCAGCCAGTCCTGATGGACTCCCTGCAGAAATCTATCAAATAGGTCTAGATAAAGTTGCCCCGGTTCTCACGTCTATGTTTAATAAAATATTAGTATTAGGGGCGATAACTCCACAAACCTGGTCAGAAGCGACAGTCACTCTGATCTTGAAACCCGACAAGGACCCCGCAAAGATTGAGTCGTATAGGCCAATCTCACTACTGAACGTAGATTATAAGATCTTTGCGGGAGTTTTGGCGGTGAGACTGGCTAAAGTCATAAAATCTATAGTTCATGGAGATCAGAGAGGCTTCATCCCAGGCAGGCAGCTAAATGAATTAACCTTCCAGGCTATTGCTGCCATAGATGTTGCTACTGATAAAAAACTCCCTTTGACCATCGTAGCCATTGATGCAGCCTAGGCTTTCGACCAAGTTAACTGGGCATATTTATGGTTGGCTCTGGCCAGGTTTGGATTCCCAGAAAAATTTATAACAGCAATCAGATCACTCTATCTATCTCCTAAGGCAAAAATCTTGATCAATGGTTTACTTACTGACTGGGTCGATATCTCGCGTGGAACAAGACAGGGGTGTCCTCTCTCCCCTCTATTGTTTAACCTTTATATTGAGCCCTTTGTCTGTCAGCTGAGAGCTGACCCGGTAATTAAACCCTTTAATATAGCGGATCTCACCTTAAAACTTGCCCTATATGCTGACGATCTATTACTGTTTACTTCTAATCCTGAAGAAGCTATCCCCAGGCTATTTGATCAGGCAGAGTCCTTCGGGAAGATCTCTGGATATAAGATCAATAAGGAAAAGACAGAGATTATGCAATGGAATCAGGAGGTGGCAACTCCAGAAGCAAAACTACGTATGAGATACCTTGGAATTCATCTAGTTCAGGATATCTCAGAAATATCAAAAGTTAATCTAAATAGAATACATAAGGATGTATGTTGCCTCCTGCAACGGTGGTCAGGCCTCCCGCTAAATAGTGAACCTAATTAGAATGATTATATGACCTAAAATCACTTTCTTGTTTAACTCCATCCCTTTAATGTTTAGTCCGTTAGACATAGCTAAACTCCAGGGGAAAATAGGCTCTTTTATTTGGAACACAAAGACATCGAGAATCTCCTGGAAGAAAATGAGGAGAACCTTGAAAATGGGAGGGTTAGCTTTACCTGACCTATTAATGTACTGCCACTCCTTTCATTTTAAAAACTTCAGACTTCTGGCAGATAAGACAGATTCCTCCTCTTTAGGTTTATTGTTCCAGGCGCTCCTCCATGGTATTCCACAAGGGCAGGAATACTTTCTATTTAAATTTGGAGACGCTAAATACTACAAAAAGGTCAGATTAAAAACCTTAGGCACGGCACTGTAAAATTGGATGTATATCAGGAAAAGATTGAACATCCCCTATTACACCCCTAAAGCCCCTATATGGGATTCACCGGGGACACCAGATTGTCTCAAGGATAGGCTTTCATCTCCCCTCAAAACAGCAGGATTAATATACTGGAGTGACCTACAGAAAGATTCCAAGCTTTTAGATTGGGAATCCCTCTCGAGTATGACCAGGGGAACACTTACTAGATTTAAATATTACCAGCTTTCGGGTTGGTGGGCCACTATCCCATGGAATATTAACATCCCAAACCCGAAGTTCGATCTAGTAAATAAGAAGGGTAGATGGACAAAAAGAGTTATCCTACTGGTATTGGGCTTTGATCGAGGTGGAGGGTGTGACGGAGTCCGAACTTCAAAGACTGTGGGGTAATGTTATAGATTTAGATGCTAACAGCTTAGGGGATGTATGGGCGGATTCCTTTACACTGCTTCATGCGGTGGTTAAGCCTGCCCCCCTAAAAAGAAATCACCTTTTCACAATGTATAGAGTGTATATTTCACCCAAAAAATTAGTTAAAATCACAAGTTTGAACCACTACTGCCCAAGATGTAAATTGCCGGCTGCAGATGATCTGCATATGTTTGTAGAATGCCCAATGTTAAAGAGCTATTGGATTAAAATACAAAGATTCTTGTCTGAGGTACTAGACAGTCAATTAGTAGTCACTACTGGGATGATTATGTTCGGACTAACACCGCATCTCGAATTGAATAAATTGGCTTCTAAATTTATTTTTTATGTCATCATCCTGGCACGACGGGAAATATGCAAGGCATTGGAAAAGCGAAAATGCCCCTAACTTTGCAGAATGTCTGAAGTACCTCATATATATAAGTGAATCAGATATGGCCTGTGATAGCACAAGCCATGATAAGATCTGGGTGGCCCTTGTGGCATGGCGGAACAGATGAGAGTATTCCAATGATTTTCACCTGGACACTGCTGGTTCTTTGTCTCCAAACCATATATGGTCAAGCAGATCGAATGGAATGGAGTGGAATAAGAAAACATTGCCACTAGAGGGGTGTCACCTCCCTACCCCTCCTCGGACTTTAAATACTGGGATCGGAATAATTCGGTCTGAGGGGAGGGGGCGGGTTTCCCCATCTAGAATGCCCACTTTGGAATATGAGGAATACAAAAAAAAAAAAAAAGAGAGAAAAGAACAGGTCTTTTTTGACCAGGCACCCTTAAGCAAAACAAAAGCCCACCTCATTCAGATCTTTCAAACTTATGTCTATACAGGCTTTGTGGCTGGAAAAGCTGCAAACAGCCTTCTCCTAGTTAGTGAACAAAATTAAAATTTCCACTGCCTGTTGTTTTTGGGATTAACAAACAGGCTATCAGTAGTAATCTGCCGTGGTGGGGAAGTCATGATCTTGGGGTCTGAGCTTTCACTGAAACATGACTATGCTATTTACCGACCCACAGACTATCCATTTTGCATAATGAACTATATAGTAGTAGTAGAAAATACTTTATGTTGGATGTAGGCCATTAAAGTAGCATAAAATATTTTATATATACATATATATATTCACTGAAAAAACCATAGGTTTCAGGGGTGTTATAGTTAGCTGGACTTTTCACTCGTACAAAACCATTGAAATTCCCCCGTTTATAGTTAGTTCAGCTAACTATAACTCGCGCGCCGCAATGCACTGCTGATGACGTCACATATTACATCACTCATGACATGGTCAGTGACATCACTTATGACATCACTGATGACATCTCAAATGACATCACTGATGACATCACTGATGACATCATCCAGTGAATGTGTGTTTTTCTGAAAATTCCAAATGTTTTATATATGTATATCTCAAGGTCGATGGAAGAATAAATGGGTATATAAGTGTCTAAATGGATGATTTGTTTTTGAAAAATTGATTGTATAACTGACTGATTAAGTGTATCTTAGTGAATACATGGCTTAGTGAGTAATGTTTAAATATGTAAATATCTGTATCAGTCTCTCACTTTGTGTATAAGTGGCTGCATGGGTTGGTGAGTAGCTACATGAGTGTCTATATAGGTTATTAGTTGGTTTTTTGAGTATCAGTATGAGTGTCTGAGTGTCTGTATGGTTCAGTGGGGGGTATTGCGTAGTGCATAGGTGTATGAATGAGTGACTCACTGGTTGTATGTGTTGAAGACAGCATGTGTGCAGGACTGTATGGGTGGATGAGTGTGTGCATGGGTGTGTTAGTGAGTGAATGGCTGTCTCAATAGTGTCTTTATGAGTAACTACATATGTTTTAAACTAGTATATGTGACTATTGGTGTATATAAGTGAGTATATGTGAGAGTGAGAGATTGAAAGAGTTCCTGTATGAATAAGTATGTGTTTCTATAAGTGATTGTTTAAAAGACTAAGTATGTGTAAGTTTCTATAGAAGTATGTGTGGTGGTGTGTGTATAACTGTATATGCAAGTAAATGGATGTCTGATTCTTTATTAGCATGAGTGACTATGTGTGTGAGTAACTTTATGGATGAGTGGCGTTGTGTAACAGGATGTATAGGTGTATGAGTACATATGATGAGTGAGTACATGTATGAGTGACTGTATAGGACTGTTGGTGAATGAGTGGATGTGTATGTGGATCTTAGAATTACTGAATAGGTTGTTGTAACTGATATTGGTATGTCAATTGTTTTGAAAATTTTAGTTTCTATTTTTGAATGTGTGTATCAAAGGTCATATTAGGGGGAGAGGAGGTCTGCCACACTATCACAAGGATGATGTCATCAGTGATGTCATTTGAGATGTCATCAGTGATGTCATGAGTGATGTCACTGACCATGTCATGAGTGATGTAATATGTGACGTCATCAGCAGTGCATTGCGGGCGCGCGAGTTATAGTTAGCTGAACTAACTATCACAGGGGAATTTCAATGGTTTTGTACGAGTGAAAAGTCCAGCTAACTATAACGCCCCTGAAACCTATGGTTTTTTCAGTGAATTTCTAAGGTTTCTTAAATGCTAATTCCTAACTATAACGTGCCTAAAACCTATGGTTTTTTCAGTGAATTTCAAAGGTTTTTTTAAATGCTAATTTCTAACTATGCCTACAGAGATAGGACATGTGAAGAAAGAAGAAAAAACGCACAGAAAGTAAAAAAAAAGAAATGCAGAAAGAAGCAACAGAAGTCCTCAAAGACGAAGAAAAGTGCAGGAAGAAGGATAACGTGCAGAAAGAACAAACAGAAGAGCAGAAAGAAGCCTTGTTGCAAAATCATCCTGTACCCTCAACTTTTTCAGACGAATACTGGTGGTAACTGAGTCTGACTAGCCAGTCCTAGAGCCAGTGCTATGTTAAAATACACTCAGAATACAGTGAAACCACCTACATACACTATGGAACACTATGCGTTGGGATCACCGTGTGATCAGCATGACCTCCTCTGTAAGCCCCTAGTATATAACAGGGCAGGGGATTAAAACTACCTCTTAAAACGTGCCACAGGGCGTGTTTGCACACGTCATCTCAGGCCCGTCCCCTCACTTCCCCACTGTGTAAACACGCCCTGTGGCTGTTTTAAGTTGGGAGATTAAGTCCCCTTGATTCCTGAGGGTCCCTAGGGTTCAACTAGACCACTAGGTACCTCCAGTAAGCGCCACAGAGCTGCGTTGCAGAGAGATGTAAAAAGGGGCACGGCCTAGACCACCTCTCTGCAACGCAGCGCAGTGGTGCTTGCTGGAAGCACCTGGTGGGCTAGTTGGCCCCCAGGGTCCCTCAGGATTGAAAGGGAATTATTTCCCCAACTTAAAACACGCCACAGGGCGTGTTTTCACACGTCACCTCAGGCCCTGTCCCCTCCCTTCGCCACTGTGTAAACGCACCCTGTGGCCGTTCTAAGTTGAGAGATTAAGTCCCCTTGAATCCTAAGGGTCCCTAGGGTCAAACTAGCCCACTAGGTACCTCCAGTAAGCGCCACAGAGCTGCGTTGCATAGAGGTGTAAAAAGTGGCATGGCCTCAGAACACCTGTCTGCAACACAGCTCCCTGGCGCATACTGGAGATACCTGTTGGGCTAGTTGGCCCTCAGGGACCCTCAGTATTGAAGGGGAATTAATTCCCCAACTTACAACTGGCCAGGGGGCGCGTTTTCAGAGTGCTGCAAGGAGGGGGCATGGCCTCCGGCGCGATGCCGGTCTTTTATTTATTTTATTTTTTAAGAAGGAGGGCTGTACTGGCCCTGGGGACCCCATCCCCCAAGGTCTGCACCCTAATTTTTTTTGTTGAAAAAAATTAATTTGGCCCTCCCAAGGTCTTAATCGGCCCTGGGGACCCCAACCCCCGGGTCATGGCCTTTTTTAATTCTTTAGGAGGGGGCTGCGTGGCCCCCCTCCTTAGGCCACTTATGGCCCCGGGGACACCATCCCACGGGGCCGGCCTTTGTTTTTTTTTATTTAAAAAAAAATATATATTTATAGAAACACCTAGGACATGCTGGACAAACCGTATATACCTATCACTATGACGATTTGCGTGATATTCATTAAAAGGCGACTATGCATAGAATGAATCCACGTGGAATGTATTTACACCGGTAGTGAAGCTCTGACGTGTCTGATGACCCACCGTGCCTAATCCCGGCGTCCCCGCCAGTGGGTACTCTCCAAGTAGACACCCTTGTCGTTTATTTATACAAACATGGATAGCTATTGACGGGCACATTTAATATACATGCACACCAAGCCATTCAAAGGGGATTCGACAAAAATTCGACCAAACTATGCAAGAAACCCCCCTCACGGTTAATAAAATACACATCCACCACCGGATGTGTAATACTTTTTATTTTACTCTCTGGAAAGGAGATGAATCTCACTTGAGAGTCACAGCGTGCTCCGGGCTGAGCCCAATGCTGTGTTACACCCACCAGTGCCCGCCGAGTGCCTCACACCTCTGTGTTGTATTCCACCAGCTAGTGCGTGTGCTATGACACTCTCTAGCCCATGTGCACTGTAACACCACCCCGTGAATATGTCATGCCACACTTGCCTTCGCACGGGTTATATTGCCCCATCTAATGTGCCTTCCTCGATGCCTATGTTATAACGCACAGCTCTATGCCATACATATTACAATCTGGGATCCATATCTTTGTCACAGTGCATATGCAACGTTACACTCCCCAGCACATTTTTTATATTACAACTTTAGAGACTAGTTAGGTTACACAACACTGCCCTGTGTATATGACACTCCAAGGCGCATATTGCATAGCACACGCTAGCGCCTGTGCTATCTCGCGCTCTCCAATGAATCTGTCATTGCGCACAATGTATTGCATATTATATTTCAAGCCCCGGTTCATCTTATATCACACTTTTTGGTGCATAGTTTATACCATATACTATATCTAGTTTTCATTTTCAATCGTGCTCTCAGGACTATGTTCTATATAACACTGCGTCCACCTACCCTTTTCACAGGTATTACATTTTCCGATGGGGGAGCTAAGGGTCAGGGGGTGTTTCTGCCAAGTGAGCCCGGAGTCACAGTCACAAACGTCCTCTTCTTCCTGAATAAAAGTGAGATTATGCTGCATACTTGTTCATATTTTAAGTAGTTCGCACAGACACACATTTTAAAAACAATAAAGTTCCTAATACCCACCTTCTCTGAACAGTTAGCTTGCTGCCCCATCCACCTCCTCCCTATCCTCTGTTGTCTGAATCCATGGACTAGCCTCCTCCCTCCTGCCATGCATGGTCTGATGTGCTGCCACTGCCCTCCATTTAGCATGATGTACCAGTCCACTCCACCTGCCCTCCATTGCCCAATTCTATGGCCCATCATTGACCTACTGCTTAGCCTCTGTGCTTAGCTTGCCGCCCCTATTCTCCTTCCCCCTGCCCTCCGATGTCTTTGTGCATGCCCCTGCTCCATCCTTTTTGCCCACCATGTACCATGGACCTGCCACTCCTATCTACTCTGAGTGTTCTGTTGAGCTGCCACTCCCCTCCCACCTGCCTAGCATTGTCAGATGACTGTAACTTGTCCCTGCCACCTCCACCCTGCCTGTCCACATGCCATGCCCCTATCCCCTTCTTCCTGTCCTCCAAGGTCCATTTTACTGCCACACCCTTCTGCCCTCCCTGGTCTGTTGTGCTGCAACCGCCCCTCCTGCCTGCCCCACGCGGTCTGTTGAGAAGCCCCTTCCCCTGAACTCTCTTGTCTGTGCCAGGTCCTGACCCTCCCTTCTATCCTCCATGGTCCTTTGTGCATGTCCCTGCACCCTCCTTCCTGCCCATCATAGCCATTGTGCTGCCACTAACCCTCCCGCTTGCCATGCATGGTCTTCTGTGCTGCCATGGCCCATCCCACCTTCCCTGTGTGGTCAGCTAGCTGCCCCTGACCCCCTCCCACCTTCCCTCCATGGTCTGTGTGTATGCCATCATAGTCTCATTGTTGCTCTCCATGGTGTGTCTTGTTTCTAGTGCCCATCCTGCCTGACCTCCATGGTCATCTTGCTGCTCCTGCCCTGCCCCCTTGCCCCCAGCCCTCTGTTTCCATGTGCAGACCCCTATTCCCCCCCCCTCCTGGCTTGTCTGTTCCATTGTAATGCCCCTGATCCGTCCCTCCGCCATTTATGGTCTGTTATGCTGCAGCTTTCTCTCCTGTCTGTCCATTATGGTCAGCTAGCTACCATTGCCTCTTTCCCCTCTGTTCTCTGTTGTCCATGTGCATGGTCCTGTCCCCTCCCTATTGCTTTCTATGGATTGTTGTGCTGCACTCTCGTCCCGCATGCGCTGTGTGGTGTATTGTGCTGCTGCAAACCCTGATGCCTGCCCTGGAGGGTCAGTTTGGTGCACCTCTCCATGTCCCTCCTGTCCTCTGTTATCCGAGTCCATGTCCCTACCCCAACTCCTCCTGCCTACCATGATCCAATGTACCATACTTGCGAACATTTTGAACTTGGTAAGAGGGAGATTTTGAAAAAACTGAGGTATTGATGTTCCCCTTTGAGTTACATTGAAAAAGAGGAGATTGTAGACAGGAGACAGATCAAATAAAGCCCATTTGAGCTTAAAAACATTGGACGTTTCCTGGCTGAAACGGGTCTGTTGGCATGTATGGTTGTACTACCATTGCCTCTTCCTTCTGCCCACAATGGTCTTTTATATTGCCACAGCCTCTCTTGCCAGTCCTGTATTGTTGGTTTGTTGCCCCTGTCCCCCTTTCCACTGCCCTCCATAGTCTGTTGTGCTGCCACTGCCCTTCCTGCCTGCCCAGTGTGGTAAAATTGTTGCCTCTGCACTCTCCTACCTGCCTTCAATTTTCAGAGTCCGTGCCCCTGGCCTCTGCCTCTCAACAGTATCCCAATGAACAACTAGATTGCTAACATTTGGCCTCTTTTGTCTCTGGAGGCCGTCTTGGGAGATTTATTTGTTATGAAGTTTCCTAATTTCCTCATTTACTGCAGTCTCCTCAGTAGGAAAAACTTTCAGTTTTTTACTTTGGTTCCATCAAGAAGGCATTCAGATGTGTCACACATTTGCCATAAATTCAGAATGTTAGCACACTAGTTGCTTATTAGATCACTGCAGTAAAGCTACTGCTCACCAGGGAAGTCTGCATGTCAGAATTTTTTAATGAAATAAAAGAGGATTTGAGAAGTCACTCAAAATGTGCCCTAATTTTTCTTTCTGCAGCACTAATCATCTTTCTATGGCAAAATGAACCCCCTCATTTTGTTCCTTTTTAAATTAAATGTTTTAAGAGTTACCACTTTATTCCAACCAAGATGGCTTCAGTTGTGCCATACGTTTGTCATAAGTAGGACTGTTAGCGCTCTAGTTGTTCTTTAGAACACTCTGGGAAGCTGCAGTAGAACACAAAGGAATCAACTGACAGTCTCTGCCCTTGTTGGATGTACATGTTTTCTAGAGAATGTCAGACTTCATTCTCACGTGACTGAGAAAGATAATGCGAATTTACAGAAAATATGCTCTCAGTTTAGCTTATAGATCACCTTCCAAACCTCTGTGGGAAAAGCATGAGAAAATAGTTTTCTCTCAAACATGATTCATGATATCACAGCAGAAGGCTTTTTCACATGGTAAAATCACCTGAGAACACACCACAATACCTAAAATAAGTATGGTACCATCAACAAATGATTTATAATGTAACTAAAGTCTTAAAACCTTCTATTAACTGCAATGCTTTTTAATGAGGTGCTATCATGTATATTGGTCCCAAGATGGCTGCCAACACTTCTTGGATGAAGTGCTGACAGCCAATCAGATCTCACGATGAGATGTGTATTTGGGCTCCGCCCAGATATATATGTGATTTTACTTCTGATTTTCTCAGGAACTACTGAACAGATTGACACCATATATGCAAAAGGCACGTGCCTGACCTGAGGACTACCTCTTTGCCAAATTTCAAGTAATTCTGTTCAGCCGTTCGGGCTGTACCTTCGACTAAAGGTCCTATGGGAAAATGCATGGGGAAAATGCGTTTTGGGACCCCCCTTTTTTCTCAGCCCCCACTTGACGAATCACCGTGAAATTTTCAGGATAGGAGCGGATTGGAGGTGGCCAAAAGTTTTGAAACTTTTGCGAAGATTCGTCAATCGGCGCCAACGTTATTCCAAATAGAATGTTGCGGATTTGCTATGGAAAATAGGTCCTAACTATAACTACCTACTGGCGACTGCCAGTAGGTAATACATATATATATATATATTATATATATATATATATATATATATATATATATATATATATAGCTGGCTTCGTCTCCACAACATCCAGATTGTCCCAGAAGAAGACAAACACTGACCCAAGGTTTCTGGTGCAAAGGTTATTAGTTGCCCCGCACCGCCGCCATTACGTGTTTCGTACACTCAAAGTCCTTGATCACATGACGCATTGCTATGTGTTCCCCCTCCATTTAAAGTGCATGTGCAACAAGTGTGCAAAACAGGTGACTGAACCATAAACATGGAAGAGTTACTGTTGTAAATGACAATAGCATAAAGACTAAAATGCACCAAAATACAGGTTAAAATTCATACACATATGTGAATACATACCTATATAAATGTATAAATACGCATTTTATGGCTCATCAATTAATATATCTTAAAATAAGAATTATTAAAAGCGTTTAAAAATCGCCAATCCTAGAGGTACTTTATGGACAGCCCTCCAATTACCACATTCTGTATTGAACCTGTAAATTATTTAAAACACTATGTATATTCATAACAATACCAGTGTTAAAAATTGTGCTAAAAAGAAGTAATAAATAAGATAAAAACAATGCTTAACAGTAAGTACTTAGCTACTCTTTATCATACTTTTTCACCAACTAGCACTATCTTATTGTGCCTGGAAGGTTGCCATTAGTTCTATTATATATATATATATTCGTGATCAAACGTTGGAGTGTGTGTGTCTGAAGGATTTTGAAGGTTTGGCGTGTCTGGCTAAAGTAGGTGAAGGATTGGGTGATTGGTCAAGAGAGAGAGCTCTATTAGAGGAACTAGGTCTGGAAACAAGAGGGGTGGCACCTACTAAGTTCAAGCCCAAGTCTACTTTTAACCCCATCCTGCCACATGATGGTTTTGGATACTTTTCATGAGGTTGTTACGCGGGACCTTATGAGGATATGGAATAAGACAAAAAATATGGGATGGGGGAGAAACAGCTGGTATGGATAGAGAGAAATGAGCATTTGACCAGGCACATCATATTCTGGATACGGTTCATTGACAATGTCTTCATGATATGGAGTGTACCAAAACTGACTTAGAAAGATTCTTTTGAATGATAGCAGACAATGAGATCAATCTTTGCTTCACATACAGGTATGATAAGAAAGAGATGTATTTCTTAGACGTCTGTGTTAAAACTGAGAATGGGATAATTTTGACAGAGGTGCACAGAAAAGCTACCTCAGGCAACGGCCCCCATCCACCTAAACTCAGGTGGAGTATTCCCTTCGGCGAATTTGTCAGGGCGAAATGTAATTGTAGCACACAACAGGCCTAAGAGAAAGAAAAGGACAACATGATGGGTAGGTTCAGGAGAAGAGGGTATCCTGAGAAAGTCTTGAGAATAGCAAGGGAGAAGGCAGCCAATATATATATATATATATATATATATATATATATATATATACTCACTTAAAAAACCATAGGTTTCACACATGTTATAGTTAGCTGGACATTTCCCTCGTAAAAAACCAATGAAATTCCCCCGTTATAGTTAGTGCAGGCAACTCACGCAATCCTCTGCTGATGATGTCAGATATTACATCACTGTATTTAGACACCTATTTACCCATGTCTTCTTCCATTAATCTTTAGCTATACATATATTACAAATATTTATTTTTCAGAAAGACACATATGTAATCAGTGATGTAATATCTGACGTCATCAGCAGAGGATTGCGGTCGCGTGAGTTATAGTTGCCTGCACTAACTATAACGGGGGAATTTCATTGTTTATTTACGAGGGAAATGTCCAGCTAACTATAACATGTGTGAAACCTATGGTTTTTTAAGTGAATTTGCAAGGTTTTTTAAATGCTAATTCCTAACTATAACGTGTGTGAAACCTATGGTTTTTAAGTGAATTTGTACGTTTTTTGAAATGCTAAGTTAGGTATTTATTAATATATATTTTTTTTCAGGTTTTTCACCGTGCGCGCACCGTTTTGGGACCCCTCTTTTTTCTCAGCCCCCGCTTGACGAATCCCCCCCGAGACTTTCAGGGTAGGAGCGGAGCGGAGCGCCCCAATTTTGAAAATTTTGCGAGGATTCATCAATCGGCGCCAAAGTTATTCCAAATAGAATGTTGCGGATTTCCTATGGAAACACGGTCCTAACTATAACTATCTACTGGCGACCACCAGTAGATAATATATATATATATATATATATATATATATATTATCTACTGGCGATCGCCAGTAGATAGTTATAGTTAGGACCATGTTTCCATAGGAAATCCGCAACATTCTATTTGGAATAACTTTGGCGTCGGTTGACGAATCCTCGCGCATTTTTCAAAACTAATGGGGCGCTCCGCTCCGCTCCTACCCTGAAAGTTTCGGGGGGATTCGTCAAGCGGGGGCTGAGAAAAAAGGGGGGTCCCAAAACGCATTTTCCCCATGCATTTTTCCATAGGACCTTTAGTCCGAGCTACAGCCCGAAGGGCTGAACAGAATTACTTGAAATTTGGCAGAGAGGTAGCCCTCAGGTCAGGGATGTGCCTTTTGCAGGTCTTGTGTAAATCTGTTCAGTATTTCCTGAGAAAATAGCATTTAAATCAATATATATATCTGTGGGCGCGCTCCGTGCGCTTACGGTAAGCTTACCGTACGCGTACGGTGCCGTGCGCGAGCTCAAATCTGATTGGTTGTCACATGACTGTAAACATTCGAATCGGACGAAATCAGGAAGTGTCGGCCGCCATTTCGTGTGTTTCACACAGAAAAAAAAAGGTGGATGACGTGAAAAGGGGGCAAGGAAGAGAGTTACAGACCCCCTAACATTTGAAAGGGGGTCAAAGAAGGACACAAAAGTACGAAAAATACATTTATTAATTTTTAAAAAAAATCGCGGAGTGCGCGTACGGTAAGCTTACCGTACACGTACGGCAGAAAAAAAAAAAAAAAAAAGAAATAAAATTCAGATTTAAGTGTTTAGATATTAGGGGGCTCTAAAAAGAGCCGTTGTGTTTATGAAGTGATTTTTTAGTGGTACCTACAAGTAAGTACCGATGCAGAGTCTAAGGTTCAAGAGAAAGACTCTGTTCCCTTCATTAGTGAAGTGTACACCATCTCCTCTATAAATGTCTTGCATGTTGTAACGCAAGTTGTTGTGGTAAATGGAACCCATACCATAGTCTCGGAGGAAAACAGAAACAGATTTGTTGACGTGCTTTCTTGCTTTGTCAATCTGTGGACAAAAATGATTGGACCAGTTCCATTTTTGCCTTTGGCATATGTTAGAATACGCAAAGGCAGTTTTAGGGAAAAGTGAAAACAGTTGTGCAAAGGTCTCCTTCATAAGCATTTCCAGACCTACCCCAGTCAAAGTGCCTAGGTCATTGCCACCACAGTGCACTATTATGAGGTCAGGGTGTTGGATTTGCATGAAGGATTTCACCAATGGCATCAATTGGTGCCACTTTAACCCTCTCTGACCAATCCATTTAATGTCTACATTTGGCAAAGCAAGGTCTCTCACCATACCTGTTTTCTCTGCATACTTTTCACTCCAGAAGACATAGCTGTGCCCTACAATCCACACTGTGAACATCTTCAAAGGAGATCTGGACGCACTCAGGAGGTGTATTTCAGTAGAATGGGGAAAAAAAATGAAAGACAGTTTGGAAATGGAGGCATACATATTTTTTTAAAATAAAAAGAACTCATTGGCTGTTTCACACCATTCTACACTAAAAACTAGGCTGTATGTGTAAATTTATAGAAGCATGTTTTGTATTGGTACAGAAAAATGTGTTACCAAAGAACATTACTATGGATTTGCTGTTAGGTTTGAAAAGTCAAGCACTCTTGCTCTTTGGAAATGAAACATTGTGTGGTGAACTTCTGACCTGACTCCACACAGCAGTGTTCCATGAGCTGTTGCTATGGTAGCAGGCAGAAGTCAAGTTGGGGGAAGGGTAAGGAGATCTGGATGCACTCAGGAGGTGTATTTCAGTAGAATGGGAAAAAAATGAAAGACAGTTTGGAAATGGAGGCATACATATTTTTTTTAAATAAAAAGAACTCATTGGCTGTTTCACACCATTCTACACTAAAAACTAGGCTGTATGTGTAAATTTATAGAAGCATGTTTTGTATTGGTACAGAAAAATGTGTTACCAAAGAACATTACTATGGATTTGCTGTTAGGTTTGAAAAGTCAAGCACTCTTGCTCTTTGGAAATGAAACATTGTGTGGTGAACTTCTGACCTAACTCCACACAGCAGTGTTCCATGAGCTGTTGCTATGGTAGCAGGCAGAAGTCAAGTTGGGGGAAGGGTAATTTTGGAAAAGGGTTGGTTTTCAACCAATAGAAATGTGTGATTTCATTTGAAAAAAAGGGGGAAGCACTGAGATTTGTAATTAACATGTATATGTGTGGAAAAAGAGAGGGAAACATTGCCATTATCTGGTTCTGCTGAGAGGAGAGAGGTGTACAGAACAGAGATCCTGGCTCTGATAATCTGCTGTTTGAGTGCCACATTTCTTTCACAACTAACTAATTTTAAAGGTGAGTTAACAGTTTGAGAGGGGATGTATGTGGTAAATTTAGAAATGAATAATAGAATTGGAATTCATTTTGTTGAAGTTGTGTTTTTCAATTTGTGTTTTGGGAGAAATTTAAATGTAAGGAACAAGTAAAATATTATGGACTATGTTTTCACCATAAATTAAGATGTACTGGTATGAATGAGGAATACTGTTTTCTGCATAGAATCAGAATAAATTGATATTTAATTTTTTGGGTGGGTCAGGTAAGTCAGAAATTTCATGGTCCTTTTTTTCCACTTCTCCTCAATCAGATTTTCACTTTTTCATTATTAATCCCTCAAGGACTTTGTAATGTGGTAATTGTTTTTTAGTGTTTTTTAAAAAAAAAAAAAAATACGCTTACCGTACGCGTACGGTAAAAAAAAAGAAAAAAAAGTTTTTAAAAAAAATTTTCAAAAAGTTGAAAGGTAAGGTTGGCTCTTAAAAGAGCCGTTGTGTTCATACAGGGACAGAGGAAAGAAAGAATGGGAGTATTAGCTGGTAGGACAAATGTGCTGGTCTATTCTGTTGTTAATTAGGGGAACACTGGTCTCCCCCCGAACAATTAGACCATGACAATTTGAGCACCGCATTGTAACCCTCGCAAATCGATGGTTAGTTTCCAGAGGACCAGAAAAAGGTGATTCTCCCCCCACAGATGAAGGGCTCAGCTGAGATGCCGAAGATGGACTCGGCTGAGCTGCTGTGGATGCGCTCGGTCGACTTACTGAAGGGTTTGCTCCAGTATGTCGAGCATTTGTCCTAGGGTGTACATCCTCAAGGTGTCTTAACATAGTGTGATTCCCAAAGGAATACTTCTTGTTAGGATTACCTCTAGAAAGTACACGCTGGCAAAGCTTGCAAGTCACTAAAGGAGCATTTACCTTTTTTTGGCCATCAGGAAACGTAAAATACTCCCATATAAAAGAGCTCTTTTGTTTCCTCCTTCTCTGCCTGATGGTGGTGCTGCTAGCCTCACTCTCAGAAGAGGACTGCTGGTCTGCCATTGTATCCCAAAGACAACTCAGCTCCTTCTCCTAAGGGATCACAAGCAGAAATGAGGGGAATGGGTGTGGTGTTGGAGAGTTCTAGAACTGAAAGTAGTTTAAACCAATCAAAAGTGTTGTTTCTTGATCACATGACCCACCATGCGCATACGTTACGCTTACGGAGCGCTTACGGAGCGCTTACGGTAAAAGTACGCATGCGCGTATAAAAGACACGCGCACGTGCGCATGCGCATAACAGGCACGCCCCAACACTTCCGCGTAACGTGCGCATGTAACGTATGCGCTTACGCGCCGCGTACGCAGTACGCACGTCTACGTAAATTGCGTAACCATACGCAAAAAGCGTAGAAATATTACGTACGCCAAGCAAAACGTGCGCTTACGGGAAGCTTACCGTACGCACACGGAAAAAAAAATAAATAAATAAAAAAATTGGAAAAAAAGAATCACTATGTTATACTAATATATCTTACTTGTTTGGTTAAAAAAAAAGGAGGAAAAAATATATATTGCAGAATTTTTAAAATTTTACCACAGTGTTTAAAGAGAATATAAAGTAAAAATAAAAAGATGTAAAAAACCTTGCAAAAAAAAAACAAAAAAAAACACGTTAAATATAAGAATTAGCATTTAAAAAACCATACAAATTCACTGAAAAAACCATGGGTTTCACACACGTTATAGTTAGGAATTAGCATTTAAAAAACCATACAAATTCACTGAAAAAAACATGGGTTTCACACACGTTATAGTTAGGAATTAGCATTTAAAAAACCTTGCAAATTCAGTGAAAAAACCATAGGTTTCACAGACGTTATAGTTAGGTGGACATTTCACTCGTAAAAAACCATTGAAATTCCCCCGTTATAGTTAGTTAAGCTAACTATAACTCGCGCACCCGCAATCCACTGCTAATGACGTCACATATAACATCACTCATAACATGGTCACTGACATCACTCATGACATCACTGATGACATCTCAAATGACATCACTGATGACATCACTGATGACATCATCCTTGTGAAGAAGTGGCAGACCTCCTCTTACCCTAATATAACCTTTGATACACACATTAAAAAATAGAGACTAAAAAATAAAAAAATAATGGAAATTCCAATACCAGTTTCAACAAACTCTTCTGTAATTCTAAGAACCACATACACATCTACTCATTTACCAACAGTCCTATACAGTCACTCATACATGTACTCACTCATATGTACTCATACACCTGTACATCCTATTACACAATGCCACTCATCCATAGAGTTACTCACACACATAGTCACTCATGCTAATAAAGAATCAAACATCCATTTACCTTCATATACAGTTATACACCCACCACCACACTTACTTCTACGGAAACTTACACATACTTGGTCTTTTAAACAATCACTTATAGAAACACATACTTATTAATACAGGAACTCTTCCAATCTCTCACTATCCCATATACTCACTTATATACACCAATAGTCACATATACTAGTTTAAAACATAACTAGTTACTCATGGAGACACTATTGAGACAGTCATTCACTCACTAACACACCCATACACACACTCATCCACCCATACAGTCCTGCACACATGCTGTCTTCAACACATACAGTGAGTCACTCATTCATGCTCCTATGCACTACGTAATTTCTTCCTCCAAACCATGCAGACACTCAGACTGATACTCAAAAAACCAACTAATAACCTATATAGACACCCATGTAGCTACTCATCAACCCATGCAGCCACTTATACACAAAGTGAGAGACTGATACAGATATTTACATATTAAAACATTACTCACTAAGCCATACATTCACTTTGATACACTTTATCAGTCAGTTACAAAATATATATTTTTTTAAAAAACATCCATTTAGACACTTATATACCCATTTATTCTTCCATCGACCTTGAGATATACATATATAAAACATATTTAATTTTCAAAAAAACACACATTCACTGGATGATGTCATCAGTGATGTCATTTGAGATGTCATCAGTGATGTCATGAGTGATGTCAGTGACCATGTCATGAGTGATGTTATATGTGACGTCATCAGCAGTGGATTGCGGGTGCGCGAGTTATAGTTAGCTTAACTAACTATAACGGGGGAATTTCAATGGTTTTTTACGAGTGAAATGTCCACCTAACTATAACGTCTGTGAAACCTATGGTTTTTTCACTGAATTTGCAAGGTTTTTTAAATGCTAATTCCTAATTATAACGTGTGTGAAACCCATGGTTTTTTCAGTGAATATATATATATATATATATATATACATATATCTGGCACATACTGGAGATACCTGTTGGGCTAGTTGGCCAGGGGGCGCGTTTGCACAATGGTGAAGGAAGGTTGCGTGGCCTGAGGTGACATGTCTGCAAACATGCCCTGTGGCGCGTTTTAAGTTGGAGAATTAATTCCTCCTCAATCCTGAGGGTCCCTGGGGGCCAACTAGCCCACCAGGTACCTCCAGTATGCGCCAGAGAGCTGCGTTGCAGAGAGGTGTTCAGAGGCCACGCCTCTTTTTTACAACACTCTGCAACGCAGCTCCGTGGCGCTTACTGGAGGTACCTGGTGGGCTAGTTAGCCCCCAGGGACCCTCAGGATTGAAGAGGAATTAATTCCTCAACCTAAAACGTGCCACAAGGCGTGCTCGCACACGTCACCTCAGGCCCCGCCCCCTTCCTTCACCACTGTGCAAACACGCCCCGTGGCGCGTTTTAAGTTGAGGGATTAACTCCCCTTGAATCCTGAGGGTCCCTGGGGTGCAACTGGCCCACCAGCTACCTCCACTAAGCACCACAGAGCTGCGTTCCAGAGAGGTGTAAAAAGGGGCGGTCCTCAGAACACCTCTCCGCATACTGGAGGTTCCTGATGGGCTAGTTGGCCCCCAGGCACCCAGTATTCAAGGGGAATTCGTTCCCCATCTGCAAACGCACCAGGGCGCGCATTTGCAGAGTGCTGCAAGGAGGGGGTCTTTTATTTATTTTATTTTTTAAGAAGGGGGCTGTGTGGCCCACCTTCTTTTTCTAATTTATTGGTCCTGGGGACCCCATCCCCCAGGGCCTGCCCCCTAATTGAAAAAAAAAAAAGAAATTTGGAAGGGGGCCGCGTGGCCCCCCTCCCGAGGCCTTAAACGGCCCCAGGGACCCCATCCCCAGGGGCATGGGCTTTTTTTGAAAAAAAATGTTATAACATTTTGGGGAGGGGAACCACATGGCCCCCCCTCCCGGGCCACTTGTAGCCCCGGGGACCCCATCCCCCGGGGCCGGCCTTTGTTTTGTTTTTTTATAACATTTAGGGGAGGGTATCCACATGGACCCCTCCCGGGCCACTTGTAGCCCCGGGGACCCCATCCCCCGGGGCTGGCCCTCTCCGTTGGGGACTGTGGGGGTTCCCAATACCCCCACGGTCCGACCGGCTCCCCGCGTCCCTCGGGAGCCGGGATTGCGTTCCCACATGGGGAGATACTAAGATGCAGCTCCCCGTGTGGAAAAGCAATTTGGTTTGCATTTTGAAAGAGGTAGCAGGTTTCCCTGCTCTCTCTTTCAAAATCCAAACCAAGTTTGCTATAGCAGGGCGGGAGCCATAGCAAACTACAGTGTCCCCGGGACACTGCAGGAGCCGGCCCTGGGGGGTGGTGGTCACCAGGGACATGACAAGGCTCCAGGAGGGGTGCCGTGCAGCCCCCCTCCCACAATTTACAAAGCCCTTGGGGGTGGTGGTCACCGGGGTTGGGGGGGTCTGTCACAGACCCCCCCAATTTTAATATTTAGAGGCCTGGGGAGGTGGTGGTCCCCGGGGCGTGTGGGGGGGCTTGAGCCCCCACACAGGTTATTTTGTTTTTTTAAAGCCCCGGTGGGTGGCGGTCCCTGGGGCTGCATCGGGGCAGTGTGCCCCCCGCATTAACAATTAAGTAGAGCCCCGGGGGTGGCGGTCCCCGGGGCCTGGTGGGGCCTTAGAGGCCCCCCGAACATTAAACTAAGAAGCCCCGGGGGTGGCGGTCCCAGGGGCTGGGGGCCCCCATTACATAAAAATATTGCCCCAGGGGCTTGGCCCCCCGGGGGCTAAATAGTATCAAAGCGCCGGAGCCCGCGCTTCATTTTGTTTCCCTGCGGCTGGATCCACGGATCCTCCTCGAATTTTTCTTGTGGGACCCCCTAAGCAGGCCTAGGGGGGCAGGGTGTTTATGCCCTGCCCCCTTTTTGCGTTTTGCGTACTTGTATGACTGATTTCTTGTGCCTCGGTTCTACCGAGGCACAAAATGGCTGCCAACACTTCCTGGTTTGGAGTGTTGACCGCCAATTAGCATACAGCTCGTGATCAGGAGGGTGCACGGATCCTCCGCAGCCATAGATATATATGTGTTTTTACATTTAATTTTCTCAGAAACTATTGAACGGATTTACACCATCTAACAAAAAGGGTTCTTTCTGAACCAAGAACTACCTCTTTGCCAAATTTGGTGTAATTCCGTTCAGCAGTTCGGGCTGTATCCGTATCTAAAGTTTCCTACGGAAAATTGCATGGGGAAATCATGTTTTGGGACCCCCCTTTTTTCTCAGCCCCCGCTTGCCGAATCACCCCAAAACTTTCAGGATAGGAGCGGACCGGAGCACCCCACGAGTTTTGAAAATTTCGGGAAGATTCATCAACCTGTGCCGAAGTTATTGGAAATAGAATATTGTGGATTTCCTATGGAAAATAGATCCTAACTATAAATATCTACTGGCGACCGCCAGTAGATATATATATATATATATATATATATATATATTCACTGAAAAAACCATAGGTTTCACACATGTTATAGTTAGCGGAAATTTTACTGATAAAAAACCAATGAAATTCCCCCGTTATAGTTACTGCAGGCAACTATGACTCACGCGACCGCAATCCTCTGCTGATGCTAATACTGTATTTAGACACTTATTTGCCCATGTCTTCTTCCATACATTTTTAGCTATACATATATTACAAATATTTTTTTTTCATAAAGACACATATGTCATCAGCAGAAGATTGCGGTCGCGTGAGTTATAGTTGCCTGCAGTAACTATAACGGGGGAATTTCATTGGTTTTTTATCAGTAAAATTTGCGCTAACTATAACATGTGTGAAACCTATGGTTTTTTCAGTAAATTTGCAAGGTTTTTTAAATGCTAATTCCTAACTATAACGTGTGTGAAACCTATGGTTTTTTCAGTGAATTTGTACGGTTTTTTAAATGCTAAGTTACTTTACGCCATTCGTGGCGTGCGCGCCCACTTAACGCAGTTCGTTCTGTGCGCGCACCGTGCGCGCACAGTGAGCACGCGGTGCGCTTCGCGCACCGCGCGCCCACTTTACGCAGTTAGTGCCATGCACGCACGGTGGGCACGCGGTGCGCTACGCGCACCGCGTGCCCACGTTACGCTAGATGGGCCATGTACGCACGATGCGCTTCGCGCACCGTGCGCACATGGAGGACATATGATGTACTTAGTTTTGAAAGGTAATATTTTAATTTTTCGTATATTTTATAAGCCATGCACAAATGGTGCCCTTCGGGCACCATTTGCACACGGGGTGGAGAGAGTGTGGATAATTTTTTTTTTTTTTTTTTCTTTTTTTAATATTTTAGTTTATCTCAATGGTGATAAGCCATGCACAATTGGGGGCCTTCGGCCACCAATTGCACACGGGGTGGAGAGAGTGTGGATGATTTTTTTTTTTTTTATAATTTTTTACCGTACGCGTACGGTAAGCGTAATCGGCGCCCACTTAACGCAGTTCGTTCTGTGCGCGCAATGCACGCACGGTGGGCACGCGGTGCGCTACGCGCACCGCGTGCCCACGTTACGCTAGATGGGCCATGTACGCACGATGCGCTTCGCGCACCGTGCGCACATGGAGGACATATGATGTACTTCGTTTTGAAAGGTAATATTTTAATTTTTCGTATATTTTATAAGCCATGCGCAAATGGTGCCCTTCGGGCACCATTTGCACACGGGGTGGAGAGAGTGTGGATAATTTTTTTTTTTTTTTAATATTTTAGTTTATCTCAATGGTGATAAGCCATGCACAATTGGGGGCCTTCGGCCACCAATTGCACACGGAGTGGAGAGAGTGTGGATGATTTTTTTTTTTTTATAATTTTTTACCGTACGCGTACGGTAAGCGTAATCGGCGAAATTACCGAAAAAATACAAATTCCGTTTTGGCCTTGGGGGATCTTTGGGGACTCCCTCACCATGCCTATGTGTGTGGGAGCTGTCGAAACAGCCCCTTTACATGTTTTTGGGCTTTAAATCACTCTCAGTGCGAGAGAGAAAATGGCGGCCGCCGCTTCCTGGTTTCGGCCGATTCGAATGTTTACTAAGATCTAAGAGCCAATCAGAATCGCGCTCGCGCACGCCACCGTACGCGTACGGTAAGCTTACCGTAAGCGTACCGTAAGCTGGCTCAGATATATATATTGATTTAAAGGCTATTTTCTCAGAATCTACTGAACAGATTTACACCAAACCTACAAAAGGCACTTCCTTGACCTGAGGACTACCTCTCTGCCAAATTTCTAGTAATTCTGTTCAGCCGTTCGGGCTGTAGCCCTGTCTAAAGGTCCTATGGAAAAATGCATGGGAAAAACGCGTTTTGGGACCCCCCTTTTATCTCAGCCCCCGCTTGACGAATCCCCCCGAGACTTTCAGGGTAGGAGCGGAGCGTAGCGCCCCACCTATTTCGAGAAATTCACGAGGATTCATCGACCGGCGCCAAAGTTATTCAAAATAGAATGTTGCGGATTTCCTATGGAAACAGGGTCCTAACTATAACTACCTACTGGCGACCGCCAGTAGGTAATATATATATATATATATACATATATATATATATATATATATATATATATATATATATATATATATATATTTTATACCAATCCTGGCTGCGGCGAACACACAGGCACTGACTCTGTGATATGGTGACAACAAAGAAGGTTTAATCCTACAAAGACCTAGACGCGTTTCGAAGGCGTACCGCCTTGATCACTATATATATATATATATATAATTCATTGCTTCTCAACATTACATTAAGCATACATCAATTTACATGGATACACATCCAAGTCCGATTGCACACAATTAGTTAAAATACGTTGCCAAAGACAAAAACCTACAACGGGCCACCATGCCTGAGAGTGAAATTCATACATAAAAGTTTAACTGAAATTAAATTAGATATCTGCATCATTTTTCCGGTTACGACTGTATTAATGTAACTTAGCTAGCGGGGAATAACAATTGCTCATCTTTCATAATACAAATGATCTGTAGAGGCTATCCTTTTATCTTGGGTGGGACTGTTTTACGAAGACTAGACCATTTCTTTGAAAGGTTGTAAAGCTGGAAAGGAGAAGTAAAACTTTTCCTATCACTAATTAGATAGTTGGGCAATAAGGCTTTTATATTATTAAAAAGCTTAGTTGAATTTGGAGACGTATGAGTTCCCTGATTCAATTGAATTCTCGGCTACTAGATGCGTTGCAGCATTTGGAGCTTCTAAACTCCCCTTTATTCCCTTGTAAAATCCATGAATAATCCCTAATTTTATGGCCTGAAGTGGAACAGTTTGTTTTGCTTGTTGGGTATTCATTAAAACAGTGCCTTCAGCATGCCTAGAAATGTTGTCTGCGTTAAGGATAACATATTAGCCCTGGATACCTTAGTCAGTGCTTAGACATTTAGAAGCCTATTAATTGATTCACCAGTTTGGGTACCTTTTAAAGGCATTGATTTGTCTTCTGAAGGACCTGAATTAAATCAAACAGACCAATAGACAATATCATCTGCAGGCGTACTTGAGGCAAGAATTTCTTTAGAACTTAATTGCAAACAGGGATTTGAAGAAAGGCGATGTTCTCTCACATCAGCATATCCAAAGGAAATATCTACACCAGCTCTTCTAGTACTTTCTATTATATGCATTGGTCCCAAAATTAAGTTATGTTTTGCAGTGTCTTTGCAAAATTAGTTACAGTCTGAAGGTTTCAAGTGATTTGAAACAAAATTCCATGATGAAATGTTAAAGTCCAGTAGAATGTGGGATAAATATACCCATATTCACTAAGCTACTCTCACTGTCAAAATCTTTATAGGAAGTCTGATTTACAGAGTTATGTTTTCTGGAACTTCTTATTTGAGCTCTGCTTTCAAAATGGGGTTTAAGGCGTTTTGTGTTCTAGATTCCTGAATGGTCAAACATCTGCCTTCCCATTTTTATATCTGTAGACATTTTGGTAATCAGGTTGAGATGAATGAGTGTTGTCTCTGGCTGAAACAAAATGAAGAGACAACTTTTGCATGTACCCAGGACTTGTTTCATTATATCTTATGGGTCGGGTAAAGAATTTTAACTGTGATCTCTGTCTCAGATTTGTACCATTGGGAGGCACTGACAGCTAGTTTCATCTGGTTATGTTTCTGAGGGTTTAGAAAAGGTTTGGTTATCTAATTTTGAAACATTTACGTTTCCTCCATCAGCTATGTTGGTAGCCCTGTGTTTACCATGTTATTGTAATCCAGTTGAACCATCACTGGGGAATGTGTCAGTTCAATCTGGTGTTTGTTTTGTAGGAGATGAAAGATTTTCCAGAGTATGGACAACTGTAAATTTAAGCCAAATACCTTTGATGAAATCTATGAGCCAATGCAGTGTTTAGGGATAGATACAAGAATAAGTTTGGCCAACCTTCAAAATCTATATAGTAAGATCTACATTTACATGCCCTTAACATGTAGCTGTTGAACAAAGAAACTGAGTAGAAGGAGTTTTTAAAGAGACTCAGAGAGGTCGACTGCCTTGGCACTTCACCTATCAAAATATAAATAGTGATATATTTAATGATGGTTATGAGTATAGCTAAAAAGCTTTGGTGCTTCAAGTTAAAGGGTCTAGAGTAGACCATACGGTATATCTTCTAAACTATAGTACTTGTAATCAGCGGAAGGCATTCACAGCCTTTATTTCATAACCAATGTTTTTTTAGGACTAAACCATCAATAAAAAGAACAATCTTTGACAAACCCAATTTTTTTTGCGTTTAAAATGTGCCGGTACATGTATGCTTTAACATTAGCAACACAAAAATGCATGTGCATGCATCTGTATGGATAGGTGATTTCTTGAAATATTTTTTTAAAGAGAAAACCATTCCAAGATGGCTGCTCACATGGGCAGCTGTCTCAGAATGGTCTTTCTATTAAAGAAGATACATTCAAAGATGGCAGTTGAAACATGTGCATGCATGTCCATGAGTCATGATGCATCAGCACCTGTTTTGGATTTTTTTAAAAATGATATGTTCCTGTTCTAAGAAGGATGATAGACATTTTAGAATAATTATTTTAAAAAAGCAGGCAAGTTTTCACTGCAATGCACAAAGGACTGGAGGTTTTCTGACTCTTCCAGCATAGGAGATTGACACTTACAGCAACAAAATAAGAGTTGGGAGTGAAAATAAGAATTAGTATTGAAGCAAAATAGTTAGTTTAGATTGATGTACTCCTTTTTTCTCAGGAAAATCGTCATGACAGTCGCACTCTTTCTCGGGCATTACTTACACCTATCCCTCACTATGGACTTTGCACTATCTAGCCTTAAACACGCTACAGTGATACTGCTTTTAAAAAAGTCTGGCATTCACAATGTTAAATAATGCCAATTAACTTCAGGCCTAGGCCTTGGTTCCGCTTCACAGATGGGATTATGGAATGAGGATTTAATTCTGACTCAAGCCTTCTTCTGATGGCAACTGCTGAACAATCAGGGCTCCATCTGGTGTACAGAACTGGATCCGTTATAGTAGCAGCTCCACATATCGCTCATTGGACTTCAGTATGCCTGAAGAGTCTGTTCTCAGTTCAACACTTTTGATACATAACCATAACGTCTCTTTAACTGTGAATATCAGTGGATTTTCTAGATTTTCTCTCAGGAGAATGTTGCATGGTCCTATGGTTATTTTAAGTGTTGGATTCATTGAGGGCATACGTTCAGTTTGAAGAGAAGTGATCCACAGGAGGCTGAATGACTAGCCTAGTGACAAGAAAGTGGGAAACCCAATATACCCTTGGAGGCTTGGGCAGAACATTTGGTAGTGGGTAACTGTGCCTTCAAGGGATTTTGTTCAAGAAACTCAGCTTTAAATAATTATAAACAGTCAGTTATTTGTCAAGTCCCTATTGGTGACTGACTATTGATCAATCTGAATATAAATGCATCACTTCAAAGTACAATAAATCTGTAACAAAAAAAGAAAATGGAAAACAATATCACAACACGGGAATGTACTTTTCAAACTGTAAACAAATTTAATATAAATAAATCATGAAGGGGTACATAAGGTTTATAACAAAACACTATGATTGAGGGTATTGATGTTATGCACAAACTAGACCTTCAAATCATAAGTGCGAACACCTATTCCAAATGGTAATCTATAGGATTTGGATCGATATATAACGAAAAATAAATCCTAGACATGAAACAAATTACTGAGGAAATAGATGAGTGTGTCGACGTTTTAGTCTTTCTTGGTAAATGTGCCCATCAGACCATCGTCAGGACAAAGAATATGATGTCAAAATAGTCCCTTATGTATGTTTAGATGCTGAATGACTAGCCTGGCACTTACCTAATCTATGGTGGCTGGCACTAGGTCACCAGATTATAGGATCTTACTCTAGGATATGTAAATAGCTATGTTAATATATCCCTTTTCCTCTTCGCCCAATGTGGGTTTACATTGGAGCATAATCAGTATGCATGGAAGAGGTAGTATGGGATGGGAGTAACAGGGATGCATGTTGGAGATTGCACAGAATTTCCTGTTAAAGTTAAAATGACCAAACTTTCCCTGTTCCCTAACCCAACAATTCATAAATTGAATATTTTTCTGCTTGTAATTCTTCATGGGACCTGAAAGATTACTTAGTTGAAATTGGGAGTTCTTTTAAGTATTTATATATTATTCCTGGATACTGGCTCCTTTCATGCCCAACCTGCTTGTTGATTCAAGAGTAAAGAAAATTGAAAAGGAGGAGGAAATGCCCTTATTGGGCAGTGTAAGTCTAGCCAAATAGATAGTATAGAACTTGGTGACCAAATCCTACTTCACCGTAGAAATAAGCTTCAATTGCATAGGGTTTGTAAAATGCATGTGGACTGGTCAACATAGCTGCCCCACATACCCTACTCTGCCAGGCACAGGCCTAGAGAATTGTGCACATTACTGGAGTAGGCTTACCAGGGCAGGTTGGGCAGATTTATTTCATTATAACCCACTTTTATAGTGATTCATACTAATTGGCACTTTACTTTGGTGCATGTTCTTCACAGAAAGATTAGAACAAGTGATGTTGGCATTGTGCAGCAGAATTTATTCATCAGCGCTAATCAACTCACCCACACATTCCTTAATAAAGTCCCAATTGAATAAGGACAAAATGCTTTGGCTGAATGATGTTGGGTATGTATTGTCACTGTAGCTTGATACACGATGAAGGTAAGCTTATTGAATAAACTCACATCTGATTAAACTTGACTTTTTAAAACATTCTGATAAATGGGCAGCCCACATAGTATATAACCCCAGTAATCCTTTCAGAGGGTGCTTAATAGTCCCGCTATAGACCAGTTCCATGTAGTCTGCATTGCAGATATCTGTCTGGGCACTTTTATCCACCCAGATGTCTTAACAAACACATTGAGCTCATCCATGAGGCAAGTGAGAGAGATGAGATTCTATAGCGAAGCCCAATAGCAGATATGTAGCTATTTACTCTTGTGCTGTGGTGTGGTGAAGTTGGTGAAGGGTGTCCTGCCATCTGCCAGAATGTCATCATCCTCTGATATCATAGTAAAGTCCAATTCCTCAGTAACCCTGCAACATTAACTAATAGTATGAAGGGTTATAGAACTCTTGCTCTAATAATAGGAGGTTCATCTGCTAATCGGAAGAAATGTTAGATGTGAGAAGCATACTTGACACAGTCAAAATTACATAAACAAGATGACACCCGAGCCGGTAAGGTACTAGTGCACAAATGTAAGGCAAGAGCGATACAAATTTATGTGCATGAGATTAAGAAGAAGGTGGGTCTTTTCAATTTTGAGAAGATTATATATTTTTATGAATTTGTTAAATTTATTAGACTTTTAGCAGTTTGGAACCCTGGGAAGAGTTGAACATTGTGAATTATTTCAAAATAATTTGACAGTGAATGGGTCCTTCTGGAGGAACCTATATGGAAATTAGGAGCACTAACGGCAATCAAAACTCATAGATTAATTAAAGAATGGGGTCTGAATGGCATTTCAAATTTAGTTAAAAGATTATTAGAAATTATTTCCAAAAACTGTTGGGTCCGCTTTTGGATTTAATTCTTTGGTGGAGAAAGAAGCAGTGTCTTTGCCTGCACGAGATATCAATGTAACAGTCCTTTCAAGATTGTAAAATAATCCCCAGCTTTGCATCTTGTGTCTCCATACTGATGTTGAGATATTTTGAAAGATATTGGCCAACTAGCACGATAAAATTTGGTTATGGAATATGCCAGGTTCCGGTAGGGTTGTGGAGGTCATTAGAAGTAGAGAAGTCACAGACAGATATGCATCTTGTAGATTTATCAAGAAGGCACCAGAGTCCTGCAATATTAGTTCAAAAGGCTAGAGGAAAAGCCTCTGACCATGTGGGCGATCATATTTGGGGAAGATTCTGAGGACACTGGGCTTGGGACCCAGACCTATGAGAGCTATACCAGGTATTTATTGTGCCCCGTGGCAAAGCAAAACTTTAATGGTTATTTATGAGGGCTAATGTCACTTGGAAAAGGAATGAGAAATAGGTGTCCTCTCTCGTCCTTGCTCTTTTCCATGCTGGTAGAGGTTTTCAAGGTGCACAGAAGGCTAACATAAGGTGGATATCATACTCAAACGGCAAGTGTAATATTTTCTTACTTACTTTGACATATTGTCACTGATAAAAGACCTTCCTGGTGAATCCGGTACTTGTACGCACCTGCTCTCTTGTTGGCTATTTTACTCAGTATATACTACACCCAAGTTCAGAAGGAGTTATCAGGTTGCCCTTCTTTGTTCATCAGTATAATTGTCGGACATCAAAGGGAGATGGTGGTCTGCTGGGGACAGCAGTCCACCATGTCAGTAATCACATTCTAGTAAAGTAAACTTTTTTGTAAATGCAGCCTGTTTTCCTAAATGGATACACGGCTGCATTTAACAATATATATTTTTAATGTGTTTGAGAGTTACCAATAATCCCATGGATCATTAGTTACTGCTCAACAAATGTTACTCCTTTCCCTTTGTGAAAGTGTTTCCAACCCAACTTGGGATAAAGTAACTTTTCAATACTTTGCGACTGGATTACGGTCACAAAAAATTGATATATACCATACTGAATCACTGTTTAGAAGAAATGCCCTAAAATATGCCCATTCCAGATAGCGATTTGTTATGCCTTTCTAAACTCATTATGTGATTCTATAAGATTTTATGAAATCACAAAATGGGTTTAGTAAATTTAAGAAAGACATTTTGCAGTCACAAACCCGGTGATTATGAGAATTGCCGGCTTTGACACCACAAAATGGCTTAAAACATCAGCCCCCTCCTAAGTATCAGGGCTGGACTTCTGGGTCAGTAAGGTATGTGCTTTATTCTGCAGCAGCAGGAAAAAATAATGTAGAGTACAATACACACTACAGTTTACTGTTGATTTTTCTGTAACAGCATGTAGTATTAGTAGTGTTACACACAAACACACATTGTAGAGTTCACTTGTTGATTATTCTTTCACTACATTCAACTCGTGGAATGCACATGTATAGACAGTCTATACCTAATGGGGCTATTATACTGCAACATAATGCAAGCTCACAGTGAATACACACGTTATACTTCGAAGATTCATTACTCTGTAATGGTATGCAATAACAGCGTAATGCGCAGGCAAGTGCTACATTTCATTGGTTCATTATTTTGATTCTGTTAATTGTATCTCTCTGTTTTCCATACACATGCGGGTAAAATATTTGCCATGGTGGGCATGGCCGATTTTAAGATATGAATATTTGTTAGGCCTGCAAGGGCTAAGACTGGATCTCACGGTTCATCAATAATTGATTGTTTTCTCTGCTTTAAGATATTATTTGCGAATTCCGTTAATTATTTTGGTTACTTTAATGACAGCATGGCCTCCGAAGATGATTTCCGGGAATCCTTATAAACCGTTTTCTGATATGTGGAAAGTACAACACAAACACGTTAGAAATAAACTTGATAACACATCATTTTGTGGCATGTATAGTTTAATAGATGTATGCCAGGTAGAGAAAACATCCCAAGAAGAAATCCAAACACAGACAGGGGTTTAGAGTCGGTCACAGGTATAACAACACAAGAATGTCGAGTTGACGGTATTATACAGTCCAAGCGAGGGCAGACAGTGCACACAGAGTGGGTGTAGGTAGTGGTGTACAGTACAAATATGGCTTTGGCATACACTACACAACAGGCTATACAACCTGCTCAATAGAACTGACATTGAAACACCCTGGGTGACGAGATATTACGCTGAGGGCGTGAAGATTACCATCCTAGCATCGAGTGACATCTACAGCGACCCGAGAAGGAGATTCTGCAAAGGAGACCAAGACCTAGCAGAATAACCCATTTGTCTGTAAACTATAGTTTTGCTCCAGGAGTCGAGTTCTTGTTTTCTTCTCCAGGGCAGGACAGGATTTGTTAGGTTGACTTATAGTTCTGAACTGTGCCGTTCAATCTCGTAGGCATGGCGTCAGGTTCTAAACATTTTATCACCTTGCTGCTTAAGCTGGTTTAAAATGGGAATTTAGAGGCAGTGTTCTGAGTTTTCGGTAGGGAGGGATGGCGAGAGAGGGTTGTATGTGGTGAGGCCATAATACAGTGAGCACATTTCAATCAGTTGGTGAGCAGCCATTCCGCACTTTACATTTAATGTCTACTTTGCCTTGAAGTACTGTGTGAGGTTGTTTGGACAATTGCCACCCCAGAGCTGCTTCTGCCTCCTCCACCTACTCCACCAATACTTCCCCCACCTGCAGAGCCATATCCACTGCCACCGCCGAACCCACCACTGCTGCCTCCCACACCATATCCTCCACCACTGACAGAGCCATATCCACTACCACTGCTGAACCCACCACTGCTGCCTCCCACACCGTATCCTCCACCGCCTCCCGCACCAAACCCGCTGCCACCACCATATCCACCGCCTCCTGCGGCAAATCCTCCACCTCCTCCTCCTCCTCCTCCAGAGCTGTAATTTCCACCACTGCTGACCACAGCTGAAAGAAAAAGCACATCAGAATTACATTTGAGCATTTTTGGAATCCTACAACAGAATGTACAAAATGCAGCACTGCTCCAGAAACAGTTGGGATACTTACAGATGCTCACTGCATTCTGAATTTCTCCAGACATCCTGTAGGAGAAAAAAACAACATTGGTGAACAGGAGGTTGAGCACACAGACCTTCGATGAACATCTTTTTGCTTGTGTGTTTTTTGTTATATAATGTCCCAATGGCCACAGCATAGCATCTATACACACCATAGTAAGAACAGAGTAAAGTGATTAGTGATCGGAGGAAGTGTCATTAAATGACTGCTTTTGTTACAGGGACTGTCATACGCTTTGAGATATGGCGCAGTAGGCTAAACCAACATCATAGGGTGCACCTACATCTGACAAAGGCCAGTAGATATTTGCATGAGTGTCAATGCGAACGGTGCAGAATTTAGGCCTGAAGCTCGAGAGTTAAATCAGAGGTACATGTAATGGAAAGGAAATATACTTTTCATTCAGAGTCCTTTTTGTGATTCCCTTAAACACTGTTTTTTCATATTTTTTTCCAATTGATTAACTGAGATTTCATTTCATTGACCCAGATAATGTGTCTCCTCTCCTAGTTCAGCCACTCACTGGTATTTCTTTTGTAGTTCTCAGAAGTTTCCATGAATTATACCAACGGTAGGGATCCTCCCACCCCTTTTTCAGGGAGCATTAGTGACTTATGCACATGTATGTTCATGCATTCGTCTTGGCGGTTCCTTGCTGTTAATCGTGAGCATGCTTGAAAACCTGTGGGCACGGACTATTGATCACATGAACTAGCATAAGGCCTTTGTGGTGCCCATGTGGTTTTTGGATATCACCTGACTTTAAATAGGATTTCCGTAAGCAGAGCACTAGACACATCCCAAAATACAATGAATTGATCACTTCCACGTTGTTACAGTTCACTCACCTGTATTCTTCGCCCTCCAGCAGGGTCATATAGGTTGCAATTTCAATGTCCAGGGCTAGCTTAACGCTCATCAGCTCCTGGTAATCCTTCGCCTGGCGCGCCATCTCCTCCTTGGCCTTCTGGAGCGCTTTTTCCAGCTCTGCCAACTTTGCCCTGGCATCCTTCAGGGCAAGCTCTCCGCGCTCTTCAGCCTCAGCGATACTAGTCTGCAGTTTGGCACACTGTAAGAAAGAAGAACATATTAGTTAGCCTACTTTTACCTTTAATGTTATTAATTTGCTACCACCTTTACCACTTCTATCTGGATGGTGTCATTCCTGGATACCCAGGTTCATTATGGGGTGTAGTCATTGTCTTCTCTTGAGAATCCTTCCTCTGTGGGGCATTCAGTGTATGATCAGCCAGGGTTGTGCACAACTGATATCCTCGTCTTCCCTCCACTGGATGGACTTCACTGAATAATAGCTCTAAAGCACTTACCCACGTTAAATAACATTACTGCTTTTCCCTCTTGATCCGACGTAGTGGTAACTAGAAGGGCTCACTCTTGATGATTCATCCTTAATGCATCCTTCTTTACCCACCTCTCAGGGGTCTTTGCTTATGAATATTCAATACTAATTTTATATTCTTAATGGACTTATTTCTGGCTCAATCGTTTGACTGCCTTGTCTTTTGATGCCATTCTACAGGTGTCAATGAAACTGTCAAGCTTGACCTGATACAACGATTGTGTCACCATAAAGATATTGGCTTTAGATCTCAGAAGTGTTGCGGCCACGTGACAAAGTTATGGGGCCTATTCGAATGTATTTCTAAACTTATATTCAAGTAAGCCTGTTTGCACATTTGAGGCCGGGGAACACCATTCTCTTCTTGAGAAGAGGTCCAATGATTGCACAAGAAAACCCCTCCTGTGCTTGAGCATGCAGCACAATGTGTGCAGGGTGGCATCATCTCCATCAAAGGTTGTGTGGGGCACTCAAAAATGGTGCATGTGTTAATAGCTACGCAAGACGTACCTGTTTTTTCACACTGTCAATCTCTGACTTCAGCCTCTGGATTGCCCGGTTTAGCTCAGAAATCTCTTGTTTGGTGCTCTTCAGATGGTCCCCGTGCTGGCCAGCAGTTGCCTGAAGCTGTTGAAACTGAAGGGCACAGAAATGGAAAAAGAGGACTGATATAAAAGCATTTATTTGGCTAAAAAAAATCACATTTTGCTTCTTAATGTTCTTTGGTGTGGTTTCTTTAGCTCACAACCTATCCTGAAGCCTTCACACGCTTATGGAATAACATGGAGCCCCAGAATACCCATGATCCTCTTCAAGCTCCGGCAGTATGGGCATCAGAAACCTACATCTGGGTCATCACTGCGACATTTGCTTCTCTCTTTGAGGCTGGAAGCCTCCTATTTGCTCTCAGACTGGCCCTAGAAACTCAAATGCAAAGGTAGAGTCTGCTGAGTGTGACCGCTGTACTGTGTTGGAAATTGGACACTTCTATCAAAATACATGTCATGAATGATTTAGGCGCATTTATCAACACGTAGTAACGAAGCATTTAATGACGCAAGGCACTGTTGATGAGTAAGGCACGGCATTGAACTGGGATTAAGAAGTAACAACCATTTGCAATGTAATAGGTCTTGAATTTGCGAGAGTTTGAGCTATTGGCATTGTAAATGACAATGCTTTTATTTATGTGTTTTGAAAACCTGCAAGCGCTGCGTAAACACACACTTTGTACTTATAGTCCTTGCTTATAAGAAGCAAGGCTGGCAGTAAAAGAGGTGCAATGGGGTGGGCTCCAGACGCGGGATGAGGTGCACTGTCACAGTTGTTTGGGTGATCTAGTAACAAAAGAGCTGTTGGCACAGCAGATAATGATTGAGATGCACCAGTAGAGCTCTTTGCCAGTTCACTAATGATAGAGATGAACTAGCAGAGATGCATGTATGTGGCATTTTTGGAATAAACAGTGGTATAATATATAAGTATTTTAGGTTACATAACTGAGAGTTTGAAGATAGGCTAGTCGCCCAGAATTAAGGGCTTGTGGGAAGCCCTGAGGAGTCACATCTAGCGACAGGAGAGTGGACGGCTCTAGAAAGTAAACAGGTGTTGCGTGCTGAGATAGGCTGTGGCGAAGTAACAATGAACTGCAATCTCAGGCATGGAAGTGTTCATGTACATTCCAGTCATTGTTGTGTGGCGAAAAAATAGCGGCAAGCGGGCAGCCTCACCAACCCCGCCGCTTTATTAGCGAAAGTGGTTCATCATTTCAATAGGCTTACTACAGAAAATACTTTTCGGCATCTTTGCTACTAGGCAAATTATATTCATGACAAGTAGCCACTGAAGTCCAGAGAGAAATGTGGCCTGACTCCTGACAGAAAGGTAGGGTACATTAGTGCCATGGTAAAGTGGAGCAGGGAGATCCCCGGGAGTGGAGGGAGGAGGTCGGGCATAGCAGCAAATGCTGTGGGAGGGAGGAAAAGTAAAGATTGAAGACACATTGCTGCCTTATGAAGGGAAAGGCTGCAGCCATTCTGAAAGTGAGTGCATCGTATGGGTCACATGATGTTTTCGTGGAGGGGGGCGGTTGAAGCAAGGAGAGGCACCCATATGAGAGGTTCTAAAAAAACACATTTGTTTGTAGAAGTGAATACGGCGAGCTGTGTCTAACGAAAGGGGCGCAGCCGCCATTAAAGTGAAAGTGCACCATGGTGCGCTTTAAAAAACCTAAAAAGACTTTGCTTGTAATTATAGCCATCCTGTATAAAGAAAGGCACGCGGCCACAAGGCAGGCCTCTCAGGTAAAAAAAAAAAAAAAAAAGAGGTTGCCATATGAATCTCAAACTTATTGGCTTTACAAATGCCATTTTCTCATGATGTCTTCTAGCACAGAAGTCACGTCAAATGTCCCTCTATTCTGCATCCCGCTTCATGTTTTGTGATATACTGTGATGCTATTCTTGAGCCAAGGCTGGTCTGATATGACATCCTCAGTGAGTTAATAAATAGTTTTGAACTCTGAAAAATCCTACTTTTCTTTTCACCACAGTATGTTGGCAAGTGTGGGGCAGGGAAGAACAACCTCGGGAGTCGTGTTCCAAGAAAAACACCCCCATGTTGCTGTAGCTGCACAGTTTTGTCACCTTGGCATGTGCATGTTGCACACCAGGGGCTTCTCTTTGACAACCCGCGCTACAGAAAATGAAAGTCGGCGTTGGCATCTGTACACAACGTGATGAAAAAAGAGTCCCGTCGCAGAGATTTAGAACAGTTGCCATGATGTGAGCATGCATTTGAGTGAGCTGTCAATGGAAAAAATAATGAGAAAGGAATAATTTTGTCCTCCATGTTTGAATTACATTTCAGTAGATAAGGGTTTTGTTTTGTTTGCTGTTTTAAACACAAGTCCAAGAACAGTTCACCAAATGTAGAACTATCTGGGCAACAGCACCATGTTAAGTCTAATTACAGCACTCAACAGAGTATGGCAACTTAACTTTTGTAGAGTCTCGTGGGAATAGCACCTCGTGTGTATAATAGCCCTTGAACCATTGGAGCAAGTCGTCCTTGTTCTTTGGTTTTTTTTTATTAGTCTCTAAATTATACAGCAGTTTATGGAAAATGTGGTGAGTGCGGAAATTCACATTTATCTAGAAAATGTCACTGTTGCACAATCACGTTTTCAAGTGCAGTTTTGCAACATAGGCCAGCCGGCTGATCACCTCCCTGTGACGTAAAAAAAAAGACTATTGCATGGTTATCACGTTGAGGATAAGGTAGGACATATACTTGTAGTTCAAAATTGAACTCGGATTCCCAGCTGAAAAGATTTTTACCTCCGCATTTATCTTAAAGAAAACACAGCTTGATGTGAGAACATCAATATGTCAATTCCTGCTCCTACTCAGAGTTCTCACCTTTTGTATGAAGTCTAAGCACAGAAGAACTGCTAAACAAATGCTCACAGAATATTTACTTTTCAATATCATCTAAACGTGAGCAGGAGGGGCTGATTGAAAAGGAGCTGCTTTCTCTTTTTTGACTGGAGTAGGTCACACAATACACAATACAAATAGTTGGGCTCTAAAGGCAGCCTGGAAGTTTTGCTTCTCAAAATAGGAGAAGCCACATGGGCGAGAATCAGGCAAAGAAGAGAGAGATTTGAGCTGCTGTGGGACTGGGTTGGTGAACAGTTGAAAACAGACTGCAGGAGAGATTCCAGGTGCCTCAAGTATTCAGGCCCTACTGCATTTGAATAGAATGTGGAAGCAACGAGGATATAACAAGCCCTCATGCAATGTCCGGGAATTGATTAGAAAGATAAAGGCATGCAAGCAGCGTGGGCATGGCTGCTCGTTCCAGAGGCAATTCTCCATGGCAGTTAACTTGTAAGAAAAGTTGGGGCATGCACCAACCATTAGCCATTTGCAGGCTAGGATTTTGGAATGACACAGACATAAGCCTATCCAAACCGGTGGCATTGTTCGGACCCCACAAAGTACACCCAACAGATCACCTGAGAGCGCAAGTGCTGCAGGCTCGACCTAAAAAAGGGCATTGAAGAATGGGAACCAGTGGAATGAATAAAGAATTGGTGTATAAATGAAAGTCACATGACAGAACGTGGCATCAGTACTGATGGCTTGGCATAGAACACAGGTTGCATGAAAGCAGACAAGACATTGAAGTGGCAGCACTGGAGGTAAAAAGATGGTGAGCGTTTGAAAAGCTTGTCTCTCTTTTGAAAGGTGAAAGATTATATGACAGTTTTAAAACCTAAGGAAATTGAGAATTGGGAGATTTAGGGTGGCTAAGCAGTGGAAGACCAATCTTTGGAAGACATGGTGGCATACATTGCCACAATTAAGGGCATTGCACTGGACAAGACAGTAAAGCCAACCTTTGTGACTCCTGAGATATATGGTAGCATAGAATTAGTATATATAATACTCCAAATGGAGTAGGAAAGTGTCTTAAGAAAGTGGCATGTGCTCAGTGGGAAAAAACTGCCCTCACTCACACAATTGTGACATCCTTCATGATTGGGCTTGCTTCCTAACTCCCCTGCGCAGACCAACGTCTGGGGTGGAGCAAAGGGAAAGGGAAGACAATACAAACAATAAGATTTGGGATCACCAATAAAAGTGCAACCAGTGAAGGTTAAAACTAGCTCGGATTTGTCCCCTCTCGAAATTGTATTCCTGGCCATCCGGTTAAGTTTAAAAACGTGAAGGATGGTAGTGATAGAAGTAAATTAGGCTTGCCACACCCCTCCTTACAGCCAATGTGTCAACATTTTTCTGCCATTTCTGTTGTGCTCACAGTGTCCGGTTACCACCCTTTGATCCTGGTTCAGGTATCTATGGAATGTATTCTTTCCATATCGGGTAAATCTACTTCACACTCTCTCCATAATCTGTGAGAAAAGCACACATAGAAGAGAGTAATATTAAAATTACATTTCTTTCTCCTCCTCCGAAAACTGCATATTCCTGAGTGCATTTTACCTCCTTGTTCAACATCCAAGCATCACCACACTAGCTATAGTACCCAGTTAGCTGAAATGTAAGCACCTGGTCCAACATGAACCATGCATTCAATATGGAATAATCTCCACTCTCTATAACACGCATGAAGGGTTTCACTCACCAAGTTTCACCAAGCGAATTTCTCTAATTAGCGAGGTGTTGGGAGTGATCCCCTGTAGTCAACCTCTATAGGAAGATAACATTTGAACATATTGATGTTATAAAACGGCATGATTACTAAATGATCTCTCAATGGATAGTAAATAAATCAGGTAGCATTTGATCGTGCCAAACAACGTAATCACCAAAAACATTACTGAAGAGAAATCGGGACAGTCATTATCAGGGTGAAAACGGAATCTATTGATGTTATCGGTATGTGTGGATCTATCACCATCTCGAGTAAAAATCAGTCTGGTATCAAATGCATGCTAAGGACAGTTTTATTCTCCTCATAACCCGTGTATCTTTATCGCAACCTCGTGGCGATGTATCAGCCCACGGGACCCCCACCCTTCGCACCTTACTTCACCAAGGTAGGTACAACTCCGAGAATATCTCCAACAATGCCAGGAGGCCCCTTTCCAGAGTGGTTGAGAAAGGGAGCAGGGCCTCTGATGATGTTTCAGGAATCCCGCTGTGGGGGACTTACTTGTGGCAGCAATAGGGGTTCTTGCCCCCAACCCCCCGCCAGCAGCTAAGGGGACTTCATTCCCCTACCAGTAGTGCACCAGAAGCTTCTTTGCTGAGTGGTTGAGAGAGGGGGCAGGGCTTCCGATAATGTCTCAGCAATCCCACTGTGGGGGAATTATTTGTGGCAACAATAGGGGTTCTTGGCCCCCAACGACCCTCAGCAGCCAAGGGGACTTCATCCCCCAACCCGTAGTGCTCTAGGAGGCCCCTTTGCAGAGTGGTTGAGAAAGGAGCATGGCCTCCGACGACACCCCAGCAATCCCACTGTGGGGGACTTACTTGTCCACAATAGGGGTTCTTGGTCTCCAACCGCCCCAGCAGCGAAGGGGAGTTCATCACCCTATCAGTAGTGCACCTGAAGGCCCCTTTGCAGAGTGGCTGAGAACAGGGAGACGTCTCTGACGACGTCTCAGCAATCCCGTTGTGCAGGGACTTACTTGTGTCCACAACAGGGGTGCTTGGCCCCCACCGACCCTCAACAGCCGAGGGGACTTCATACTTCAACCAGTAGTGTTCCAGAAGGCCCCTTTGCAGAGAGGTGGAGAAAGGGGAGCAATTTCAGACAACGTCTTAGCAATCCCACTGTGGGGGGCTTACTTTTGGCAACTATGGGGGTTCTTGGCCCCCAACAACCCTCAGCAGCCAAGAGGACTTTATTAGGGGTGGCCGAGCAATACTCCACCTGCTCACAAAACTCTGCTGAATTTGGCAGAGTTTTTCGGCAACTCTTCGGAATTCCACAGAGTGAAACTCCACAAGCTCTGCCCTGGCCTAATTCATAGTGTTAACTAGGTTGCATGTTGGCTCTTTCCCTTGTGCTTTATGATGACGACATGGTTTTAATGCAAGACCTAAAAAGGCTCTAAAGGTTCTGTGGGGAAGCTAGGAAACGGATATGTCACAATATGGCGAGACGGGTTGATTATTCGCTCTTTGTTCAGATAGTCAGTTAGTGCATATAACCTAAGGCTGGAAATGGAAGTGGACTCTGATTATCTAGCAGCTATCAGAAGTACCTAGGATCATAACTGGGCTCTACACACTCACAGCAGTGACGTTCTACTTGAACCCAGACACACTGAACACCCTCAGCTCCACTTTACATCTCCACAAGGCAAGCTCTACTTAACTGCAGCCATGCTCTTCACACTCACACATGTACATATTATCCCATTCTGCTATATGCTCCTTTTGTTATTCTGTACATAAACCCACCCGGTCATGCTCTGCATCCTCTACCCACCTGCCGCACTCTCCATAACTCCTCTGTCTGTGCACTCTCCACCACACCCTAAATAACAATAAGCATGCTCTACATACTCACTGACACATCTACATCACCTCAGCTATACTCTGGACACTCGCATCCATGCCCTAACCCCAACCACGCTCTGCACACACCTGCCATGCTGGAGAAACCCAGTTATGCTCTGCACGCTTCCTCCCATGCTCTACATAACGCCAGACAGCCACATCTTTGCTTCAGGTGGGGAGAAGTGAAGAGCTTTTCTGCCTCATGGGATGGGAAACTTAGAGAGGAAGGCATGGCAGACACACACCACAACCCCTCATGTAGGGGTGGTGAAAAACGCACAGAGGGTAGAAAAGGTGACTGTTTAGGGGAGCTGTACAACTTTTGAAATCTATTATGCTTAAACTGAGAGAAGATAAAACCAGTTGGACAATGTTAAGTTCATAACCTCATCCATTATCACCTGTAATTTACAGAGCTTAGAAACAGAAGCTTAATATGAAGCACTACATAAAACACAATCTACGGCTGTGTTACTTGATTAGCTGTGTGTGGCTCGACTCCAGCCTTCATTTCACACTCTTTTATTTAGATTTACATTCAACCATTGCAAATCTATCATATAATTTATTCCTGTTTTCTCGCCACCTTTTTATTTGATATTGTTATCTTAAATTTATGAAATACTGTGCAATCACGAGAAGAATGTGGTTGGCACTAGAGGTACGGCACAAGTGACCACATGTATGATGAATTTTTGCAGTCACAAATGGGAAATCGGCTAGTTTGCGAGCTCTAAATAGGTCTGTGGCATGTACAAACCTTATTTTGTGAGTTGTTAAACTATTACCGACTCGCAAAATAGGGCTTGCGACTCACTATTAGGAAGGGGCGTGCTAAGGGCAACCCTTCCTAATGGCGACTCACAGTGCCATGTACAAATGTTTTGCAACGAAAATACGGTCTCAAAATATTTGCATTTTACCACCAATGGAAAGTTACTAGTAGACCAGTTGCAAATGGGAAGTGGTCCCAAAGGGACACCTTCCCCTTTGCGAATGTGAGTGCAAATATTTGTTAAGAGCAGGCAGTGGTCCCACAGACAACTGCTTGCTCTTAAAAAATGAAACTGAAACATTTCATTTTTCTTTTTGAAGCGCATCCGTTTTCATTTAAAAAAAACTGGCTGCATTTAAAAAAAACTGCTTTATTAAAAAAGGAGTCACATACATGGTGGTCGGCTGACCCCAGCAGGCCACCATCCCTGTGAGTGCTGGCCACTCCCAATGGGTCGCAAATTGAGACCTGCCTCATGAAAGTTAATGAGGCAGGTGCCTTGCGACCCATTTAAGAATCACAAACAGTTATTCAGACACTATTGTGCATTCCATTTTGCAAGTCGCAAATTGTGAGTCGCAAAACATTGCAATTTGTGACTCGCAAAGTGGAATGGTCATATATCTGGCCTTAAGTCATGTGAAAAACATGTTCAACTCATAGATATCTTTTCTTTTTATGGACTATTCTAAAGAAATCATTGGACAGCTGAGTGTTTTACAACTGTGAACCCTGAAATATCTCATTCCAGTATTTAAGACATATAAAACTTGGAAGATCGTCCACCACCTTAAGTTATGTCACACCATGTCATGTTATGTTGTCAATATTGCAAATTGTGGAATCCATATATTGTTCTTATGTGCCATGCAGAAGATGATATCTTACCCTAGATTCATTGATGCACCCTATCCCTCTAGTGCCAGGCTGCGTGTCACATACCTTGTTGGCGTAGGCAGCCTCTGCTTCAGCTTGACTCCTCCTGGCGATTTCTTCATACTGAGCTTTCGCACCAGAGATGAGACTTTCCAGATCCAGGGCTCGGTTATTGTCCATAGACAAGATGACCGATGTGTCCGACATCTGTCCTTGGAGCTCTGCAAGTTCCTGCAAGTCAAGCGGTACAGCACTGAGCAGATGTTATGCTACACCTTGATTCTCCCCCTTCTGCTGTCCTTGCTACTGCTCATCTTGTGCTCTCTGTTTTTCTTCTATCCAAGGCACATACACTGCACCTTTTATCTTACTATGCCCTTTCTAGACATTGAAGAGGTTAGTTGCACACACCCTTCATATTGTATAGTCATAAATGCATCTTCCTTTTCTGGATTTAGGAGCGGTCAGGCACAACAATACACACATACATGGACTTGATGCACTACAGACTTTTAGGACTGCAAAGTGGCAAAGGGGAGAGATGACAAGGGGCCACAGTATGTTTAAATATAAGTGCACAAGGATTCAACAGAGGGCCAGGCAATTGTGCTGAATGTTATATGAACTGCTGGTGGCTGGATGTCCATTTGCCCTCTTTGATTACAAACAATTGGTTCTGTAGAAGCTGGATGTCCTGCTGCTATCATTGATTGATGAATCTAAGTCTTGTAGGTGTTCCATGTTCCCTTGCCCTCTTTCACTAGGGATTAATCAGTGCTGCAAGAGCTAGAAGTTTCTCTGTGCTTATTGACAATGTGTGAATCAGTCCTTAACAGGTGAATGTACCTGTGTCTTTGGTATTAAGGGATTCTCAGTGCTGTAGGAGCTGGATAGGCCTCTGCCCTCTTTGATGTTGGGTACTCGGCCTTATAGCAGTCTAATGTTCTGCTCCATCTTAAATTAGAGCCTCAGTCTTACAGAAGGATGCTTTTCTCCCTTCCCGAATAGGGAGTGGTCAGTTCTGTAGGAGTTGGATGCTTTTCTACCCTCTTGGATTAGAGGTTCTCAGATCTAGAGTGCCTGACATTACTTTGCTCGAACTGATTAGGTAGCACTAATCTTTGTAGGAGATAACTTCTCCTCTGCCCTCTTTCATTGGGAGCTTAGCACCAGTGGGGTGGAATATCCCTGTGCCCTAGGGTTTATTGGGTCTTAGTTGAGTAGGAGCGGGAATTTACTCTTCCCTAACTGATTTAGGGTGCTAAGTAGAACAGGAAATTAAGGTTTCTTTGACGTCATGGATTAGGGAGGCTCACATTTTAAAGCAGTTGAATATTTCACTGCCCCTTTTAATTGGGCCGGCGTTGATTAAGGGCTTGAATGTTTCTCTGCCTGTTTGACTAGGGGATGCTCAGTTCCAGAGGAGAAGGCTGGTATCTGGACAAATTATGTTAGAAAATGTAAGACTGCATGTTTTGTAAATCATCCCTGAATTAAGCCATTTTATGACTATTCCCTCTGAAGAAGAGGGTGCTGATAGTAAACTTCAGGGTGAAAGAGACTGTGTACTCACCATTTCGTATAGATGCCTGAGGAATGCGATCTCATCAGTCAGAGATTCCACTTTAGCCTCCAGCTCCACTTTTTGCATGTAGGCAGCGTCAACATCCTGAGAAATGAATCACAAGAAGTTAACAGTGCATTAAATGGTGGATCTAATTAGATTGCAACTTGGTGGCCTTTACAGACTGTTTAAACTTCTTCAGAAATATCGAGAGGCTTTCCCTTTATGCACTTACAGGAGATCAGCTCAAACCTCTCTGCTCAGGTGACTTACTCTATGCTTAGGTGCTGTCTCATGCAATGATACTGACCACGTGGTCCTCATATTTCTCTATCACCAGTGACTCCTTATTAATCCTCCCCCTTCCCCTTCCTGTGAATTTGCACTTCTGTTTTTGGTTCCGGAGCCCCAGCTGTTGTGGAACCTCCATGGCTTTGAGCGCTGCTTTTCCCTTCTACGGTACCTGTTCTCCTCTCCACTGTTCTTCATCCTGGACACTGCCCACATCCTGCCCTTAAAGGAGGATAGGGGCACACAGTGCTCGCTCACGCATACTCTACAATGAGACCAAGCATCCCTGATCAATAGTGCAGACCCTGTGCCACTGGGACCCCTGCACATGACATCACAACACAACCCCAGTACGTGGCAGCCCCTGTGCCTCTGGGAACCCTGATCATGATATCACAACACAACCGTAGGACATGTGCATAGAAACCCCTGTGCCTCTGGGACCCTTGCACATGACATCACAACACAACGTCAGGACATGTACATAGCAGCCCCTGTGCCTCTGGGACCCCTGCACATGACGTCACAACACAACGTCAGGACATATACATAGCAGCCCCATAGCCTCTGGGGCACCAGACATCACAACACAACCTTAGGACATCTACATAGCAGCCCCTGTTACTCTGGGACCCCTCCAGATGACATCACAACACACCCTCAGGACATGTGCATAGCAGCACCTGTGCCTCTGGGACCCCCTGTGCCTCTGGGACCCCCGCACATGACATCACAACCTCAGGACATGGCCATAGCAGCCCCTGTGCCTCTGGGACCCCTGCACATGACATCACAACACAACCTCAGGACATGTGCATAGCAGCCCTGTGCTTCTGGGACCCCTGCACATGACATCACAACACAACCTCAGGACATGCACATAGCAATCCTTATGCCTCTGAGACCCCTGCACATGGCATCACAACACAACCTCAGGACATGTACATAGCAGCACCTGTGCCTTTGGGACCCCAACAGATGACCTCACAACACAGCCTCGGGACATGTGAATAGCAGCCACTGTGCCTCTGGGACCCCTGCACATGACATCACAACACAACCTCAGGACATGTAAACAGCATGCCCTGTGCCTTAGGGACCCCTGCACATGCCTTCACAACACAACCTCAGAACATGTACATAGCAGCCCCTGTGCTTCTGGGACCCCTGCACATGACATCACAACACAACCTAAGAACATGTACATAGCAGCCCCTGTGCCTCTGGGACCCCTGCACCTGACATCACAACACAACCTCAGGACATGTACATAGCAGCCCCTGTTGCTATTGTGTCTCAGACTACTGACCTTCTTCAGCACCACAAACTCGTTCTCTGCTGCCGTGCGCTTGTTGATCTCGTCTTCGTATCTGTGGGAGTAAGACACGGATTAAAGATGAATACGTCATGGCAGATTCGCTGCAGAGTGTTCTTAGTTATAGGTCTCAGCCAAAACGCAAGACTCCTTGTGTTTGCATTTACTGCAGCACTTCATTTACTAGATAGACCCCGATCATGTGCACAACCCCAAAACTGACACCTTTTTATTCACTGTATGAATCTGATTAATATGCCATAAAAATGTACAACACATTTTCACACCTGATTCTGAATGAGAACCGGGACGCACTGTAAAATACAGCAACACTTGAATGTCTGAGTTTATAAATGCTACTTAATTCTACATATATTACCTTCCTTATACATATATACCTTCCATGTACCTATGTGCCTTTATATTTATTACTTTACTTCTAATTCTGTATCTCCAATGCACTACCCTATATATCACCCTATACCTCTCTCAATATATCTTCTACCTCCTCTCTCTGACTCATCCCAAACCCCATGCTACTACTATAATCCCCAAAATAAACCTTTCCAGACTCTTCCCTCCTCTACCCCTCCTTGCATCATCTCATACTTATTTTACTATTCAAATCTCCAAAACAAGTCTTTCTAAATCCTTCCCTTTGACTCTTCCCCCTCCACCTCCCCTTTAACCATCCCAAACCTCCTCCTACTGCTATGAGCTCCACTATCCTTTTAAATTCAACTAACAGACTAACATGTCCACCACTCTAAATATTTCATATTTTCCTATACTAATTCGCCACTAATCCTGTTTGGATTCTGGAGTAGAGTTCTAACTGCCAAAAAGTGCTTGCACATCTCATCAGGCGTAGTAAGCTCTATATAAATGCAAACCCTTCCCACTTGTATCCCTCCACTATCCTTTTTTAATCCAAATAAGAAATACATATCCACCGCTAAAATAAATGTCATATCTCCCTATACTAATTCACCAATAATCCTCTTTGGGGTCCAGAGTAGCGTGCTACTTGCAGAAAAAAGCACTTTGATGCATCATCCTGGGTGGTAAGCGCTATATAAATGCAATTGCAATTACAAGCTGTTTCCTGTTTGTTATCTTTCCAGGGCTCACCAACCAGAAGCACTTTTGTGTTTATTTCGCACATGGTGCTTCACAATTATTTCAGCTAGCGGCAAATCAGGAATTCCAAGGAGAGTGCCCTATACCGCTCGCCCCCTAGGTCTCACGCTCGCCCTATCGCGCATGCGCGCAGCACCCCTCCTCCTGCAGAATGCCCCTCACATACTTGTTCTTGTAGTCCTCTACATGGTCCTGCATGCCCCGCAGCTCGTTATCCAGACGGGATCTGTCACTGACCAGCTTATCCAACTGCCTCCTCAGGTTATTAATGAACATCTCGAAGAGGGGCTCAATGGTGTTCCTTTTGACCCCAGTTTGGCCATGCTCCTGCAAAAATTTCCACTTGGTCTCGAGCACCTGGTTCTGCTGCTCCAGGAATCGGACCTAAAAGTCATAGGACAAACACTAGCTAAGTCTCTGGGCAGTAGATGCTTCACTTGCCTGCATTTCATCCCTTTCGCTACCTTTTTTTACTCACTTTGTTAACACTTTGGGATGGGGAGAGTTTCTCCCAAACATTTGCTTGTTAATTTTTGACTTGTTCATCTAGTAGCATAAATCAGTCATTAAGCCCTTTCACCATCTACGAATGATATCATCGAAACAGCAGCCTACCCAAGCCAGGCAGGACCTGTGAGCTTGTGAGTGGCAATATGCCAGTAAATATTGACTGAACAGGTTATTAAAACCCTCAGTGCATACACACCTACAAATTAGGCTATTTTTCAAGATCTTACATCCCAGAATCGAGGCACACGAACATGTTCACTAAGCAACAACCATGAACATGTTCTTAAAATGAAGTATTTGTAAATCCATGAAGAGTTGCTAATATCAACATTCCCTACGGTTTAAATGTTTTGTATTATTGATAATAATGTTAGTCTTGTTGACTGCTAATGCATTTGTATTTTTAAAGTTATAAGTAAACATAAAAAAACAATAACTCTTTGAAAAAAGCATCCTCAACCATCTAAAAAGAGCCTATTTCATTATTTTACATGATAGAAAATCACAAATTAAAAGATGTCTCTATAAAAATGAAGGAAAATAGGTTCTTGGCTTACCTTGTCAATAAATGAAGCGAATTTGTTATTGAGCGTCTTGATTTGCTCCCTTTCCTCGGTTCGCACCTTGGAGATGTTGGGGTCAATGTCCACATTGATTGGTGTCAGGAGGCTTTGGTTAACGGTCACTTGTTGGATTCCACCAGGAGGGCAAACTGGGAAAGCAGGAGCAGCACCTCCAAAGCCTCCTCCGCTGCCGAAACCACCTCCACCTCCAACACCATAACCTCCACCGCTGCCGAACCCACCTCCACCTCCAGCACCAAAACTGCCACCACCACCTCCACCTCCACTGCCATAGCTCCCAGATCCCCCAGCGAAACCACCCCCACCCCGGACACTGCCTGTGCTGATGGAAATTCTTTTAGTGCCCCCTAGGTTATAGAGGCTTCGGCTGCCAAAACCACTTGCACCACCACCTCCACCGCCACCACCAACACTAGTACGCCCATAACCACCACTGCCTCCGCTTTGGGCTACAGAAGAAGAGCTAAAGCTGACTCTTCCTCCTCCGCCTCCTCCTCCTCCAACTGAGGCAGCACTGAAACCCTTGCCTCTTCCTCCAGACTGAGAGAATGAATATTGGGAGTAACTCATGGTGACTTCCTGAAAGAGTAGCAGAAGCAAGGAATGATCAGAAAAGTCACAGTGCACAGGAGAGCCGAAAGGAAAGGAGACAGTGCCGTGCCCCTTTGATTTTAAGAGAAGGTGTCTCCTTTTATATGTTTTGGCAGGTAGGCTGGGCCACAGTCAGCGAAACAAGCCAATTTACTCATCAACAGGGGCTTGGCACATTGGCGTGCCTGGCAGCCACCATTCCTTCACAACTTGTTTAATGGAGTGCTAAATGAAACACGCCTATGGCACAGTTCGAGGTTTAATAAAAGGGATTTGCTTGCAGGCTTCGGCGTTGTGAAATACTTGCATCTACTATTCCTGCAGCGAGCGGGGTTCAGTTAAGGTATGCAAGAAAATGTACATCTCTGGGCGAGTGTTTATCTTATAGTTTTTATCAGCTGCGTCTGATGCAAGATGCATCCTACACCCGTAGGGGCAGTTTCATCTTTTTTTGTGCAACAATTTAAGTAGTTAAATCTCTCTGCTTCAAGAAAACCACACTCCACCGCTGTTTCGCCAGTGGTTCCTAAGTAGCTGCCAAAGATGCCCTTTATTGATCTTTCAGAGAAATCTCCAGGAACTCGAAAGATTTGCAAGGGACCGTGACTTTCTCATAGTCTGGTTTAGGAACTGTTCCCCTTCAGGCTAACTTCTTAAGCTGGGGATTGTATTGGTAATTAACTGTATTGTTCGTAATTTGATGACAGTGGGCTGTCACTGTACCCGATCAGGCTGTTTGATCACCGACATCACAACTACAGTTGTGTACCTGTACAACAAATTACCTTGGGACCTGGATGACGTGTAACAGCGAAATCGGACTCCTTGTGTGTTCTTAAATTTCCTGCATCTCTAGACAGTGGCTTGGAATCTTAACATTCTGCTCTTTTCGGCATGTGTACAATGCCGTGCGTAGTTAACAAGTGGTTATTTGGTGCTCTGGATGCGACTATATTACGCATGCAAGGATCATAGGTTTAGACTTTGAAGCCCGACTCTCTTAATCCCAGATCTGCAACATGCATTTCAAGCATCTGCGCTGTGTTTGACTTACGAGGTAGAGGCGAATTTAGGTACTGTCTGGGAGTATGCCTGAGTGGAACAGGTTCATTCCTGTCATGGACTCATTGGCTTCAACCAGATCCTAATAAGAAGATCGTCTCTTATTCTTTCTTACCACCACTGGGTGCACAAACATTGCTATGTAAATAAGGGAGGTGCCCGCTGTTGCACACACCCTTGAGCATCAAGCCTCGTTAGTTATGTTCTAGCTTTAAGACTTCCTTCCTTCGCGTTTTCTGAATTTTTAGTCCTAGCAATGATATCTTTACGATTAAAACGCGTGCCCGAGACCTAAGGTTCCTGCGCTATCACCCTTCTTCAGACATGCTGTCTGTCGGTAGGATTGCTAGTTAGCAGCTTCACCAAGGCTTCACTCCGGAAGAAGTGATGAGCACCTACTTTGGGAACTATTTGGAATGATTGCTGTCATTTCACCAAAGTCCTGGTGTAGCATAATAACAATATAGAATGTGGCATCACATTATAATTGACCACGTAGTCGGTCTATGTATGTTTTTGAAACAGCTTTTAACGTAATCTTAAGAATGGTTGATAATAGACATGCACAATGTGCTAATAAAAATGTCAATTTCAGGATGCAGATAGATTTTAATGATCAGGAGTTAGATGCTCACAGGAGACTGGTCGCAGCGCAATACAGTCCGTCTGTGGAGTGTTTCTGCTACTATCGTAGTACTTTTTGCAGGGACAGCTGCATAAATCCTTCATTCAGCAAAAGATTTGGAAGCTCAACGATGCATCCTAAGGCAACCTCTTCAAAGGTGACATATGGAAGAGAAAGAAGCCTTCCAGGTTCAACTGATGTATCTGCCTGTTTTTAGTTACATAATGCACTAGCATTTCACCCCTGCAGCGTAAAAGGGACAGAATGCCATTGTGATGGGTGCATTGTGACAAGGGCATTGGGGGAGCATGCTGTGGTGTCGGAGGATTACTGTGGCCGTTAATTGACCAAGTTGCTAGGAGCAGTGGATGTGACATCAAAACCCTTTGACGATTAATTCACATGGTTAACCCATTGTTCTGCCCTCAGTGCTTTGATACAATCTTTTCTGCTCTAAAGGGGATAGGAGATGGATAAGAAGTGCAATAAAGCAGAAAGTCAATGGGGCTCTCGGAGCCCTGGTCTGCTGTTTGTCACTACTTGCAGGACCCTTGAACCTAGGAGTAGTAAGGGCAGCCCAAAGGCAAAAAGGGCAAGCTGGGTTATTCCTAATTGGTTTCCAGATGGATCATTGCCTGATCCTTCCAATGACTCCAGTTAAACATTTGCCAGTCGCGTGAACTAGTTTAAAGGATTCTTCCCATCACCTTATCAGTGTTTGATGTAACATCCCAAGTGGCCAAGGGTATCCCCAGACATGGATTCCTTGCTCGTAGTGGCACATGATACAAGCTATTCCTTAACTGGCGACATATAAAGTCGAAAACTGTCTAAGGTTGCTTGTGTTCTATTCTGGGGGGAGCCTGGCAAGGTAGTTTGTGATGAGCAGCAGTCAGTACTAATTTGTGTAGGGCAGAGCTCTATCTAGCGTGACACAGTGGAAAAAACTGACAGGTTGGAACGTTATCGAGGGTGATTACCTCTGGTTTAGATTATTTGCAAGCATTCCTCTAATCACATTCAGTGGGTTTGACCAGATGAACCACACAGAAAAGATATTGCTCGCCGTGACCAGCTTCTGCTTTGTGAATGATTCTAAAGTCTTTGAGCAAGCTGTGTTTTGCTGCTTAAGTGGTTGTAAATATTAATGAATTTCTTCGTAAGTCGCAGAGAATGGATCAAGCCCTTCTCCTAGTGAGTCACAAGAATTCTCTGTGCGGTTTATTTCTATTCACATTTCAAACAGGAAATCAAAGTGCACATTTTGTGCATCGTACTGCAAAGCAATCCATGGGAGTTGCAACCAATCAGGGGCGGCTCCTCCACGTGGGCATCGGAAGATCGCCCCGCTGCTTTCTCGCAGTGCGAGAAGCAGAAACGTAAAATGGTATAAATACCATTTTACGTTTCTGCTTCTCACACTGCGAGAAAGCAGAAGAAGGGTATGCCTGGTTGGGGTTGGGCGGGTCGGGGAGGAGTGGCTAGCCCATTATTATTGGCGCTGACTGTTTGGTCGTACCCAGGGCCGACCAAACCAATCATAGCACTCTCCGTTTTCTTCATGTAGGCTCCTGCACAGCCTGCATGAAGAAACGGCCTCCCCATAGATGTCTGTAAGGATGGCGTCCTAGCCAATCACAACACTGCCATTGCAGCGTTGTGATTGGCTTAGGGGAAGAGAGGGCGGCTGCCTGCTTCTGCTTCCTGTGAGCAGAGAGCAGGAGGCGCGACGCATAAGTCCGGCACCGGAGGCGAAGGTTAAGTTTAAACATTTAAAAAAAATTTAATTAACAACCCCAACCCCAACCCGCGCGACCCCTCCCCCCACCCGCGATTCATGCCAGCCGCGACTGCAACCAATAACATTGGATTAGAAATGTCTACCCCTAGTTACTCTCTAAGGACACTCCTACGCTGTTATTAGTGATGACTACTTCAGGTTAGTTCTTAGAATTGTGAAACACTAAACATTTTAACATTCACAAGGTCACCAGACGCAGGTGGTACGGCAAACGTAATCATACATTTTGCACAGTTTATTACATTGACGCCGATTTAGAGATAATCTTTCAGGTTGTGTGACTGAACTGACCAGCAGCTTCTATCTGGTGTTAATTGTGAGCACAAAGCAGGAAAATTAGGTAACAATGTGTGTAAAATAGGTGCAGAGACCATTCACATATGTTATTCAAAATATTTTTGAGTGTGTAAATCTTGCACAAAAATATAAGTACTAGCGCAGGGTAAATTTGAGAAAGTGAATTTTTGCTACTGATATTTGGAGCAAGGATCAAAATGTGACTGTTAGGCTAACACTTATTTTATTGTGTACACTAGTACTATGCGACGTCAGCTCATTTTCGCAGACTTTTACGATTCAACACTGTCTCTTGGTTGTTAATTTTTATTTTTCTATGATAAACTTTACCAGCTTAATGAACAACAGACCTGACAAAGAAAATGTATGCCTTGATGCCATTTTATCGTCAGGGAGTATCAATCACCAACAATGCAGTTGCAAGCAGTACCTCTGCCTACCCCAAATGCACCACTCCACTGTCTTTACAGACTGATCACTATTTGGTAATGTTTAAGAATGCACGGTGCCTTTAAATACATTCGTCACATCAAATTGAATCCTCTAAAAACTGAGTTATTATTATAATTAGGCCTATTTTATGTAAGTTCTCCACTTTTGTGAATTCCAAGCGATAGTCTTGTAGGAGAAGCATTGCAAAATGTAATAACGTATACCATTGTAAAACATTTTAATAACACTGTGTCACTTGCAAATAAAGCCACGTAACAGTCTTAATTACGCGAAATACTCAACCCTATGTCACTGTAACCATGTATGTCAGGCACATTCAGTACATGTGATCGCCACTTTATTGACTAAAACAAAAAAATGCACCCGTACTCAAGAGAAGCCTCCGTTTTTTCTGAATTGCAGGATTTTCCAAGTCAACCAGAGATGGCTGTGCAACTATTCCAACATGTCACCATGCTGGGGCACCTGAGGCATCTGTCATGTCGTGGGACCGTTTCAGTATCATTGTTTTACTCTGTCCTGATCACATCCACCTGCATTTTTAGGTCTCGGCTAGCGATGGCTGCGCTTGCGCAGTCTCGCTCGCGAGAGATAATGACTTGGGAGAAGAGGGGCTTGAACCCGCCCCTCTTCTTCCCTGTTCTCCATTGGCTGGCCTAGTAAATGCTGGCCAGCCATTGGAGAAGAGGTCCCGTCACTCAAATCATGCCCCGTCCTTTTCGGATCGGGGGGCGTATTTTTGGCGAAAAGTCTCAGGGAGGAGACAACAGCAAAACACGCCCCCGAATCCGAAAACGACGCTGCGTTTCTCCGAGGCAGTTCTTCTCAGCCTCGGAGAAAGGCAGTGGTGTGATCGTCCGCTCCCCCGGCGTACGGCTGCTGCCCTGGTCTCCTCACCCTGTCCTCTCCGGAGCTTATTGTTTACTTTAGCCTTGTTCCACAATACTTCGGACCCTGAATGTTCCCGGCTGCGACCTCGATGCAAATAGCGAACACCGACTCCTTCTGCCGAGTGTGAGTACACCCGTGTCACAAGGAAAGCATTCAGGGTTCGTGCCCTTTGTTTACTTTTATCTCGACCCGAAGTTACTGCGCCGACGCCGAGATTCGAAACTTTTTTCCCAGTCTCAAAATCACCAATCCCACTCTCTAAATATTCATGCATTGTTATGTGTTCAGTAAAAGCACAAAACGGAGATAGGTTAGTGCATTTGGTGTGCGGCCTTCAGCAGACCATGCTAGGCGCGTAGGTATTCATACGTAACTAAGAAAATGTCATTTACAGCTGCTTAATTCACAATACGTTTTGGGTCCTTCAACCGCGAACTGAGGGCAGCAACAGTGCCCGAAAAGAGAGAGTGAAGACGAGACAGAATGACAGGCAGCCGCTGGTATTGTTTTTTTTTTTTAACACATTCTGCCAACTCACCCGCCTGCAGGTGATAACTGCACTCGAGCACGCGCAGGTCTGTCGGGATAGCAGAGTTCGGAAGAGGGACATCCCCCCCCCCCCATCACTGCACTCGACTCGAGCACGCGCAGGTCTGTCGGGATAGCAGAGTTCGGAAGAGGGACATCCCCTCACCCCCAGGGATCACTGCACTCGAGCATGCGCAGGTCTGCCCGGGACATTAGCCCCCTAGAGGTCACTGCACTGGAGGACACACAGGTCTGGCCAGGTAGCAGAGGTCGGAGAAGGGACATCCCCCCCCAATCACTCGAGCGCCCGCAGGTCTGCCCCGGGACATTAGCCCCCCAGGGATCACTGCAGTGGGGCTCGCACAGGCAGAGTGGCCCTCTGGCATGGGCGAGCTGTGTCCATGGCGCCAATATTCCAAGGGGCACATGTAGCTGTGTGCATTAAGGTTATGCCAACACCAGCGCCTTTCCCTTCTTGCTCTAGCCTTGTCTGTTCGCTTCCATCTGAAGTTCCAGTTTAAAATTGTTGTAGTCCTGCGTTATATTATGGTGGCTGAGGTTTTTAGCAGCCCTTTAGCCCCATCCCTTCATCCTCTGACCCCTGCTGGCACACATCAACGGAACCACCATCTGGGTGAGGCAGCTAAGCCATGGGTGATTTAGGTGAGATGGGGGGGGGATGTTTGTGCTCAGGGGGGAGTCCCTGCTCTTCCAGGTACTGACCAGTGAACACAGAATGGGCCCCCTGCTGCCTCGTTTCATTCACTACCGTCAGGAAGTGCGCCACACTTGTCTCTTCCCACGCCCAGGGCACTATTTTAGCAAAGGCCCCAGGGATCAGTACATTGAAGCACGCGCAGGTCTGCCCAGGTGACAGTGATGGGTGGGGGGCTGGGGACATTTCCACCCCCACACCACCCCACTGGGATCAGCTGGGATCGTGTGACCCAGAAACCAGCCTCCTCTCGGCGTCCGCCTCCAGCAACACCCTTTAATCGGTCTCTATTCCTTAATGGCTTTGAACGGGTGACTTCAAGCTGGAGGAGCAGACATGGACACCAGTCGATTATTGCTGATGGTAATTCGACCGTGTGAAGTGGAGAGAAAACAGCCGGCATCGCAGACTTCCCAAGCGCTAGAAAATGCAAACACAGGTCTTTGAGGGCGAAATACTTTGATTTGATTTGCTAAAAATCTTATTAGGGTGGCACAAACCACCGGAGATCTTGTGTTTGCTATGTACACTATAACGCACAGGCCTTTGAGGGGTTAAAGGTCGATACCCTTTTGAGTGACACCGAAGAAAAGTCTGGATTTTTACAGATTCAAATAAACAGAGCAGCAACATAATAAAGCGCCATACGAAGGTCAGGGGTGGATTCGTTTCATCCCGCAGTGGCAAAGTGTGAACACTGCAAAACAGACCGGAAGCGGAAGTGATATGGTTGGTTGCGGGTGCGAGGCTGTAAAAGGGGAAGGGGGGGCACGGAGCAGAAAAACAACTGGCGTGGGTGGGAGAGACATGAATGACACATTGAAAACAGGGGTAACATGGGGTGCTTCTAACGTCAGCGCTGGGACAAGAGACACTGTGCATGGAGTGCAGGAGGGGGGCCGATGGGGGCTCGAAGAGGAGATGTTGAGAGAGAGCGGAGGAGGTACTGAGAGTGGAAACACTGGGAGAGTCCTTAGAGGTGGCACTGTCAGAGGGGTTCGGGGGTGGCGGTAGATTAGTAGGGGGCATGGGAGAGAGATTCTGGTTAAAGGGTGTCTAGAGAGGAGATATTTGGAGAAGGCTCCCTGGGTAAGGGGATATTGAGGGAAGGTCGGGAGAGAGGCTGGAGAGAGAGAATACAGGAAGAGTGGACGAGGTGTGAGGAGACAGTAGTAAGACAAGCATTTACAATGCAATGGTCTCGGCATTGATAAAGTTAGAGCTATTGGCATTGCTCATGACATTATTTTTGTTTATGTTTTTGTTTTTAAAACATTTAAAGAAACGGCATTGTCATGAGCAATGCCAATAGCTCTAACTTTACCAATGCCGAGACCATTGCATTGCAAATGCTTGTTTAAATCTTGGGTGAACTTAAACTGCATTTAGCAAAGCGTAATATATGTTTAGATGGGGGATAAAAATAGGAAGCTACCAACCAGGTGTGCTAAAACTCAAAAAGTGCATTAATAGCTTAGATCAGTTCGATTTCAATTTGTATTCGTAAGGCAATGCCTCATAGTTGAGCCATGCTGCTGGCGATGAGCTGTCTTTGTCCTCAGCAGTAGTGGCGATGCATTAACGTTGAGGGCAGATCCATTGATTGCAACAGGCGCAACAAAAGCAGTGTGTGGTTTTTGCACCAAACAGACATAAAATCCACTTCCAAGGGTGCAGGACTGAATTTGCACCACTTGGCAGGGTAGGACTCAAAGTTGGGTTGTTCGAAGTCTTTGATGTCCCTGAGACTTCAGAACAGGAGGCAAGTCAGCAAGCTCCTAGAGTCACTTTGGTTCTGGGGATGTAGAGATGCAGGTCCATTCCTTTTCACTCCCAGGAAAGAAGGGCAGCAGGGCAGGCACAGCAAAGCAGAAGTCTAGGGAGGTCCAGCAGAGTCCAGAAGAGTGACTATCCTTTCAGAAGCACAACAGTCCTTCTTCCTATCAGAATGTCCTCAGGTCAAGAATTGTACTGAGTTGATGGTTTCAGGTGTCTAATACTTTGTCATGATCGCAGCCCGGGAATGCGCTGAGCAACAAAGAAACGAACTCCCGAACAGCAACGCGAGCCCCGCTCGAACTACACTTCCCAGGATGCTCGAGTGAAGCACGCCTCACGTGATGGACGTAACGCTCGGAAGAGCGGATATAGGCCGAGACGCCTAAGGGGGCGTTGCCGAAGATTCCCGGATGTTTTCCTGCTTTTGGCGACCCGCGTACTTGCAGTTCTCCTTCGGCGGTTCCTAGTCCATCGGATTCTCGTGTTGCCCAAGGATTTCCGGGCCCCCAGACCACCGAACACGCACTCCTCTGCTCAACAAAACCCCAAGAGCATGGAGTAGCAGCGCGAACGCCAACCTTCTACGCCCTCGGATTTCCGGGCCTCCCGACCATCGAGTGCGCGCTCCTCTGCTCTCCTACCCCTTGAGCATCGAGTAGCAGCGCGAGCACCCACATTCTAGCCCTCGGAATTCCGGTCTCCCACGTTCTTCGTTCGTGCTCCTCTTCCCCCCAGACTCTCAGGGGCATAGAGTGGCAGCACGTAACCTTTTCGTCTTCTGTCACGAGAGTTCCGGGCTTGGAACCTCGGCATCGGCGCTCCTCGGCCCAAGGAGTTCCGGGCATAGAGTGGTAGTGCCCCCGCCTGAGGTCTTCCAACCAAAATTCTCCCAACACTGTCGAGACACTCCCGCTGCACTACTTCAACGTGAGTATAACGGGGTTGTGCGTGCTTTTCAGACTAGTGGGAAGAAAAGCAGAGGCATCGGAGCATGAAGCTCAAGCAGAATTGAGCTGCTCTTTGCTCCAAGAAACTCGCTCCTTTTTGCTTTCACGTGTTCCTCTACCTAATACACTTTACGCCCAAGGCCACCCTCCAGTGTTGAGTAACTGGATTGGGGCAACAGGCGGCATCGTCGAGAGAGGGCACGGATAGCGGGAGGAGGAATCAGGTAAAGAGGGGTAAAGCAAAAATTGGGTTCCAAGCGGGGAGGTGGTGAGAGAGCCACTCGTCTCATGGTATGCTTGTCTCGTTACAGGTCTCCTTCCCTGCCGTTCCTACCCTTCCTTCCCTCGCTCACCTGTCTCCTTAGTCCGAGTGTGTTATACCTCTTCCGGACTGGGGGCAGATGGGAGGTGGACCCCCCATAGAGCATCAGCGCCATCCCCGAGAAGAGGAACCCGAGGCAATCACGACATACTTATACCCAGTTGGGCCTTTGAAGTGGGGGAGAATTTAAAGAGAGGCCTTTTAAGTGCACAAGGTCCCTACCCTTCCTCACCTGGCTCCAGACTCACTAAAAGGGGGTATGAAGCTCTTTGTGTGGGGACAGGCACAGCTATTTTCAGGTGCAAGAGACAGCTCCTAAATAGAAATGTTAATCAAAATCAGTGAATGTTTTGAGTAACTGTATTCGATCAATCACCATGCAAAACAGAAATGTAGGTCAAACCACACCACAAAAAGACATACGTTATGCTTAATACATATACATTTCATTTAAATGTCTCCTCCTATGTAAGGCTGTTACATAAGTGAATCAAAGGACAAAAATAAAGAAGAGTGACTAATGTGACATACGGTCTAACAATGTTCTGTACAAATTTACAAACAAAGCACAAAATTCAATGAAACATAGATAAAACATACAAATAGAAATCCATCCTCTTTAATTGTATGGAGTTCCACATTCACCCTTTTTAAAAATTAGCATTGATAAAAGGTGGAGTAACTCAGGACTTGAACTTGATTAAGCCTCAAAGTGTTGACCCCAGGTGTGTGTTAATGAGTTGACATCACGTTGGGTCTTCTTCAGGACAGATGTAAGCCATGTAGACAGCCAAAGAGATTATGTGAGGGACTCCTCCTTACCTGGATGGAGTCACCATGTAAGCATAAGTCAAAGCGAGAATGAAAACCAAATTAATCCTTGGCCCAAAGCCGAAAGAAACTATTTATTTCCTGAAAGTTTAATGTCTGTCCCTTGAGTCAAAATCTTTATTCCAGAGACGAAAGACTTAGTGATTACTTAAAGGGAATTAGGTCCAAAATTCCAGATTACATCCTCTGATTGATCCTTATGGCGTGTAGCAATGAATGCAGATGACACCAGCACGACAGAGTGTCCGCTGACTGACACATAGGGGCAGATTTACAAGCTCCTTGTGCCTTATTTCTGCCGCCGTTGCGTCACTTCTGTGACACAGCGGCGGCGTAAACCATGCACCACGTTGCGCCCTATTTACAACGTGACGCATCTAGGGAGATGTGTCACGTTGTAAAGCCCTGATGCAGGTTTCATGTGGGCGTTTCGGTGCGGGGGGAGGGTCGTTCCGTCGCAGGAACGCCTCGGAAAAGTGCCTGAGAGAAATCTACAAGATTTCACTCAGTCACTTTTCCGTCGCCGCTGCGTCAAAACCTTGCGCCTGCTTGAAGCAGGCGTAAGGCTTGACGCACCATGTATTACATAGGCATGGTTGGAACAGTGCTGGAGTTGCATCCCGCCCGCGACACAACTCCAGCACTGCGCCAACCTTACGCCTGCAGATGCGACACGCATCTGTTTATCCTTGCGCCACGGTGCGCGGCATTGTAAATGCGGCGCATCTGTGGAGGCGCATGGGTAAACTTATCTGACGCATCTTTCCTGGCGCATTCCCTGCTGATTTGCAGGGATGCACCAGGAAACGTAAATGTGCCCCCTACATCCTGACACATGGCTGACTGACACATGCATCCTGCCCACTAAAGCGAGGTGTTTTGGACAAAAACAAAACAAATGTGAAAGCCTGCTGGAGCAAGCCTTGAAAGTATCAAACACTAATAAGCATTTGAAAATTTACCATATAACACATCAAATATCTGAAATACATATTCATTTCTTCACTCAGCCAGGGTACATGATTACTGAAAGTAAATAACAGGATGAGAGCTAGCACTTCCCCTCTTTTCTACTGCCCGTTGGGCAATGGCAGCCATATTAGGAGTGTGTTTTTTTACCTCACTGGTAAGGACTGTAGCAGGGAGATGGCCGAGGAGGTAATGCTACTTGGATCATTAATGTAATGTCATTATTGGCCACATTGCCAAAGGAAATGTAATGGTCAAGGTCCAAGGCTCTTCTTTAGAGCTGCTAGAAAATAAACCACTCGTGCCTTTGGTGGAGGTTGTGTGTGAAATATTGTTCCAACTCTAAATCCGAAGCTATTTCTAATAGAGATTTTAAGCTGAATTTTGCCATGGCCACCTTGTTGTGTCAGTTGTCTCACTTGACAAGAGAGGTGTCTGCCACCACACCCTCCAGGGTAGTGTTCCCCTTGCTCAATTCAGGAAATCATCTACTTGGGTATTTGAAAACATTTTTAACTCAGTGCTGTTTAGTTTCTGATTCTAGAGCAACTTGTCGAATCATCGTGCTTTTTCTCCAACCTTGTATACGATGTCCTAATCTGTATACATTCTCATTGCCTTTTATTTGACTTACAAAAGCATATATACATCTATAAAATCCAACATGGCAGACAAATACCTACCCCTGTAGAAGATGTGCTATTTTCCTCAGATTTCCACGTGCAGGTATGAAATGCATCATCCTCATGCAAAGTGTTATTGCAGCCAATTCCTTAAATATTATAGAGACAGGTGAGTTCCTTAATTTTTGTTTACTTGTACTAAGGACAACCTTTGTTACATTATCTTCTTTCTGGCATCAGTAAATATTTAAACAAGCAGGTAAATATATGCAGGAACCATTTCAGGGGAGCTTTGTGCGATCTGGGTGAAGTAAGCCATCATCAATATTGTTTATTTCGGTCCATATAGATCATAAAACACATACTTTACATTGCTTAAAACTGTACAGATTTGTACAAAGTTCAAACAAGCACACTGCACTCATGGAATAGCTAAATGCAATTGCTATCAAACGTCTTTATACGGCAACAATTAAAACACAGCATACAAAATACATCAAACCAATAAAAACATATAAGATAATGGCTTAAAAATCAATAATAAAAACAAAAAAAATGCCTACAGAAGGAATGCCATCATGCTACAAGCTGAAATGCAGTAGAAAAGGTAACTAACATAAAATCAATAGTACAAGCAGTCATAGTAAAAGTATGCACAATATTTAGAGAATTTCCCATCACTAGTGTGGTTCAAAAATGTGTCCCAATGAAAGGGGGAACATCAAACCTTAAGGTGTCAATTTTATCTAATGCTAATGATTATACCAAAAGTTCGAGTTAGTTCTCCACAGGTAGTTTCAGGGTTGCTTTGATACTATGCAGTCTCAGTGCATAAGATCTAATGATCCAGCTAGAATGGAGATACTTAGCAACTGCACAAACGATACATTTTTTGGTCTCAGCTCTCAGCACCCTCAAGGCCATCACGCACTGCCTACCCCCTGTCTATATATGGGTAGGATCCATCTTGACCTAGGTTTGCTATACCCTAGGCAAATAAGAAAGACATTTTGCAGACTCTCATCATAATTCAGGCACTCTGGACAGATCTTATCCTCGGCTAGCTTAGATTTGCAATTTGCACCAAAAGAATACAAAAATAGTGTGTCATGCCTACATTTAAGGTGTAGTAACCTAGCTGCTGGGGTAGTTATGTAATGAAGAAAAAGCTGATACCTGCTATGCAATTTCAAATTAAAAAAGCCATAGTCTTAGAGCCATTTCTATTTCTTCCCACCTCATTGGCCCACATACGCTCCCAGTATGCCTCCTTGATTGTCTCCCTTGTAAGATTCAAGTGAGAATGCTGATTTTCCAATAATCATCCAAACCAATATGCCATGAGACTTGATCCAGCCGATCTCAAATTTTGTATCTAGGTCTATTATCTCATTAAGGGCCTCATTGTATGATTCAAGGGCTGGTGTTGTCATCATCCTCCACCAAAGTATTTGAGGCCTAAATTGGGATTTCTGAGCGATTGGTTTCACTCCCAAGTATTATATTATAGAGACAGGCGAGTTCTTTTATTTTCGATTACCTTTACCAAGGACAACCCTTGTTCCTTTATCTTCTTTCTGGCACCAGTAAATATTTAAACAAGCAGGTGAATCTTTGTAGGAACAGTTTCAGGGGAGCTTCACAACCTGTTCTAAGTACTTAAAAAAGCTTTTTGATTCCAAACAAGAGAGTTCCCATAGCTTTTAGAGCTTAGTGCCATGTGAGGTTTCCAAACGAACAGGACAAATAGGTAAAATATAGAAAACCCGGGCCACGTATGATAGAGGCATTTCTTTATGGCCAGGACACATAACATTCTCAATAATGTTCAAATACTGCAGCAGCCAAATGGAAAGCAGCTGGCAGTCATTGACTGACTGGAAGTCAAAAGGCCATCCTCATCCAATGAGAATTGTACAATGATTGGTGACTGACTTTTGGTCGCAGAGCATGGAATGAAAAGTGCCTGCTCTCAGCAGGTCCTGAGTATTTGCAAAGTGCAAGCAGTCCAAGTGTAATGGCTTATACTCTACATGTGCCGGTTATGGACATTTTGAGGAGATGAAGGCTGATCCCAGAACGCTGCATGCACCCTATGATTTCTAAATCACATCATACTGCTTGCTAGAGCATTGTACTACCTGTCCAAGTCGGGAAAAGGAGTCAAAATGCTGATACCGTGCAATTTCGATTGCTAGGAAGAAGGTCGACTTCCTGTGCTGGCTTCCATCCAAGCAATTACATCTTCTTGCAAGGAATTTCAAGTCAGTTCCTATCTCATTAATGTTCATGAGGGGTTGTAAGTCTTGGAAAATTGTGTTTGCGAAGCTTTTCATCATCCATTGCTCTCCCAAACGAGAAGCTGGCTGCAGCACAATACACAAATTGGACCATGACCAGCTCCTTTGAGAAGAAGGTCTCTTTCATTTAATTATCAGATTCTCTGTGTCAAATACAGTTGAGTAACTAAAGCTTTCCCTGAACTTTCTTTATCAAGACCCAAATTATGACGTGCTCAGTGTCTCCTAACAGAGGCAAATTGTGCAACCCCTAATCGGGCACTTATAGAATCTAATGTGCACTTTCGAAATTGCTCCTTTTCTGGACAGAGGGAGAAACTGTGGACATGACAAGAAATAAAGCAGATTAAGGCCCCCATGTATAGTCAGCTGCAGTGTAATCTCGAGAGGGCATGGCGCCTGAACAATTCTAAGTGGCCTAATGTGCCCATACCAGGGCTGACAGGATGCGGTAATACAAGCCTGATATGTGGGTGCAGAAATGCACCTGGTAAAACCATTGTGGCTCAGGTCCAACCAGAGAACAGAGAGGCTGTGTACCAACAGAGCCTGCCAATGTACACGCTCCAGGCTCCCTGTGCAGTAACTCCCCATAGATCCTGACTCGGATTCACAACCTGCTTAGAGCAGGTGATATATTTAATCAGAAAAGTCCCTGCAAGAAAACACTTTGTAATCCTTGGCCTGCGTGGTATTCCCCCATTTCAGGGACTAAACCTCCTCCCAACTCCAGAACCACATAATAAGGTCCTTGTCTATGTCAAATATACTCTAAATATTGATTTACTCTGTGACAACTCTCCGGGACACCAAGATTAGCTGAAGAACACTAACTAGTCACAACTATATTGAAAACCAGGTCGTACCGCTGCTACCTTCTATAGGATCAGGCAACAAAAGCGTAGAAAGATGTTCACCAGTCATGAAAATTGAACAATCCCCTCTTTGTATCAAGAAGCAGAAACACTTCTGTGTAACAGCACATCTGAGTCCTTACAGCCATGGCTTCTCTGTTCAATGCCTATTAATCTCAGATTGGACTCGGATGTCCATGGGATGTATAGACCCGTAGAAATCCATTAATAACAACATGCTGAGGATGGTCACGCAGTCTGCGATTGGGCCAGAACTTGTTTCAACCTACATTAAGGATTCAACCCAGTGGCTACTATAACTGCACATCCTTTTTGAACCCCATCTTGGGGGCCATCTTTAAATGGGCAAACACATCGGGCCTACCTGTCAGTGGAAGTATTACAGTGCTGCAGTGGTGGGTCATGGCATATTACAACACTAGACTATGACATATCTTAAGTAGTGTGCTGGATTCACTTACTGCTATCTAGGAGCAGAGAAAAGGAGGACAATGGATGATCTCTCCAGCTGGCTACAGTGTCTTGGTAAGAAGCCAGCAGTGCAAACCGAATCTAAATAGAATAAGTAAGGCAAGGAGTAGGGAAAGAATGGGAAGTCTCACAAAAAAGTAAAAGGCATACATCTTAAGGAAAGAAATGTTTGAAATAGTTCTTTAAATGGAAAATATTTGTATAACTTACAAGGCAATCAATGTAATCCTAGTGAGTCTCCATGTTGTCTACTCCAGGCAGCCAATCAGGTGCTTACAGGCCTTGTAAGGAAAGACAAACTTCCCTACACAGTTTGCACAAGAGCAGTTGCTATTTATTAAAGCTCTTTGTGGAGAATGTACGAGAAAAGATTTGGAATTCCACAGCAAACAGTGGGAGCAGAGCATGAGTTAATCATGGAACTGGTAGATGCTTGTAGGATTGACACTGCACATTATTACTTTGACTCACAATATCTCCCCGAACATAGTGCTTTACATTGGGTTCTGACCTGCACAACGTGGCAACTACAAGGCATCCAATGCAACAAAGCCATGAGGAAGGTCCTAAGTAGGATGGGGAGACTTTGTGGTTGGTGGTCTCCCCATGACAGAAAAAACCTAGTTGAGAACCTGGAGATAAAGACTACCCCAATGATTATTCAGACAGTCTTGACCATTTAATATTCATAATTGCAATAAAATCGGCCATAATTATTGCTCCTGTATATCTGGCCTGCTATTGCTGTTAACACCATCTGTGAGTCTACTCTAACATTGCAGATCTTTTAAATATTTACAAGGAGGTCATTGGACACTTTGATCAAGGAGGTTTCATTGACAGGTGGGGCATTACATCTACATTTGACAATGATAATGTTGAAGAAGGCTTACTTGGATTAAAGTTAGAATGTGAGTACATTTTTCAAAGCCTTTCCTAAAAAGGGAAAGCTTGTAAAGGGAAGCGCGTTTGCCAAATGTTTAGCACTGAATTCTTACTTCTTCAGTAGTTCCTACAGGACTCCATTTCAGAGTCAGACATGTTTTTACTTTAGGAAGCTCAGTATTACTTTTATATGAAAGGTTTTATGCCTGGTAAGGCAGTCTGGTTTGGGGAACCCTCTAAGTGCTGTAGAAAGTGAAAAAAAGAGTTTAAATTGTTGTAATCATATTTTGGAACACGTATCTTTTAAAAGTGAATTGTGTAATATTTTAGCAGTTGGCACATGCATTCATTGTAATGTTATGGAAATCTCTCTAAAGCAAGATCAACTTCAAAGAAATGTAATTAGGAAAATAAAATCAGCATATAGGAGATAAGAGGTAGAAAGCAAACATCAGGAATTGAGATTAGCCAATATAGTCCGATCAAAATATCTGTGATAAGTGATTTCTTTAGCTCACAATATTTTATTGAATTTTATAAGTTACCAGAACACATAAGAAGACAAAAATATCGCTAAAAATGTGTTGGCCAACTAGAATAATGTTATACATATCCAATGAAAACATAAAAAGCAAAGTGAATATTAAAAGCATAAAACCTGGAATAAAATGAAATTATAAATATACATCTAGGGCTACTCATGTAATAATAGTTAACAATAAAGCAATACTTACATATATATTTAACAATTAGAAACATATGCATCAGGGGTCAAAGATTTTTGTTAAAGGAGATGAATTCCATTTCTCATATATAAAATCCAATTCCGCCAGGTCCACCTAGACAAAGGTTAGCAGATTTCTGGTTCATGGTAGTAGTAGACTTAATCACAGAAAAGATTAAATGATCAAATACCTTCATATCTGTATATGATAAAGAAACTTTGAGAGTTGATGGTTTGAAAATTACAGCTTTATGGGAAAGAGGAATATTATTACTAAAAACCTGAGAAACTCTATTCCAAACATTGGACCAAAAATTTAAACTGAATAATCATATAACATATGCTGTAATGTTTCAGGTTCTATTTCACACTGCCAACATTTGAATTATCACATATTTTTAGCAAAATGCAATTTAACCGAAGACCAATAACAATTGTTTAAAAAATTGTTTAAAATGAACAAACTGGATTGACAAATAGAAGATGGTAACCAATTAGAAATGTTACAGATCCAAATTATTTTCCAAAATGATAGTGTATAATTACTATACAAAATAAGGTTTGAAAAGCTGTGTACTGTGAATACATTTGAAGAATTAGTAGATTTAAACTTTTTGTGAGCTTTAGAAGCAATATGACCGGAGAGTCTATAGACATTAACGAAATGCTCCGAATAGTGAGGATGAGAAACAGAACAGTTGTAAACATTAAGAATTGCATTGCATAATATAACATACTTGTACTATTTCAGAGGAGGAGAGATTACATTTTGAAAGTAAATCAGAAGATGATGCAAACATATTGTTTTGACTGATATCAGAGATAAAAAATATACCAGCATTAATCCATTTATCCTAAGTGGAAATAGTTGCATTTAACTTAATCATTGATTTATTCTATAGGGATATTGTTTTAGAGGACATAATTCTGCTACAGAATAGTGTATCAAAATTGGACAGAGTAGTTTTAGTTGTGTTTAGGACTGGAGAAAGAAACTCAATGTTTTAAGATCCATAGTGAGGTGTAAGGAAAAGGTGCAGAAACATTTTTCTCAAGTTGAATCAATTTGGGAGTTAAATAGGGTTCGGTTTGAAAACAAATAGTCACTTTGTGCAGTTAGAAAAGAGAAATTATAGTTCTAAAATTCAGGAATACCACATCCAACTGCCAGTTTAGAGGTGTATAATATTTTATATATAATCCGAGATGGTTTATTATTCCAAATAAATGTGGACTATTTAAACTATTAATTAGTGAAACACATTGTAGTGGCGCTGCTTTCATTCCACAAAGTTCATATTTGTAAGTAGCCTTGTTTCTACATTAGGCCCAATACCATTTTGTGTCATCAGGTACTGTAAATGCTGGGCTTTACAATCACCCAGTGCTGAGATACTGGATTGAAAGCATTGGGAGAGAGAAACCCTGGATTAGGTTTGCAGATTTCCATCTGTGGTCTGCAGTAGATACATTAGCCTGTCAAGCTGCAGTTTGAAGACAGGAAGCTGCCTGTACAAGATTGCTTGTAGCAATAAAAGGTGTACAGTACCTGCCTGAGAGGTATACCATTTCCTCACATCCATATAAACTGAAGAGTTGACATGGCATGCAGACCTGTGTGCATACCCACAAACACTGCATGAGGTATTGATAAGTCACCCCTACCACAGGCCTTACTGCCCTAAGGCAGGGTGCACTATACCCCACGTGTGGACATAACTGCATGAGCAGATATAACCCAACAATAGCAAAGTCCATTCTTGGATATTGTAAATGCCCAGGAAAGTCATAGAGAGTACATGGGCTGGGTACTTGTAATTACGAGTTTCCTAGCTCCATGATGGCTTCACTGTACTCTAAAATGTTTGGTACCAAGCATCTTGTCTTACTAAATCCTCACTGATGCCAGTGTTGGATTTATTAATAAATGCACAAAGGGGACACCTTAGAAGGTCCCCTGAAAACCTACCAAAGACCGGTGTGGTCCCTGATTAGTCTTAGCCAGGCTGCTACTACCAGACCTGTTTTGGGCCTCATGGGGTAAGAGCAAGTGTTCTCAGAGGCCAGGAACAAAGCCTGCTGCGGGCACAGGTACTTCACACCTCCCCAAAGCTGGAATGGCTTTCCAGGGTGGGAAACTTCAAAGGCGATGTCACCTTTGAAATGCAACCCAGGCATCTCCAGATCACCAACCCTCCTGTCCTACTCCACATTTGGTGGGAGGACAGGTGGGAAAATTAGGTAGAATAGGAGGTGTGCCCACATTTTGCAAACACCACCCCTAAGGTGAGGCAGGTGATTTGGACACTATTTTTCGAATTCCTCCATCTTGAGATGGCTGGAATTAACCAATCAGGGCTAGGGTAGTGGCCCCTACCCAGGAAGTGGTCGCTTAGATGGTGTAAACACCCTAAAGGTAGGTAGGCAATTGGGTAGGTACTACCTGTCACTCCCTTTAACTCCCCTAAATTTTGTATTTACGTGGCATACCTGGACATTTAACTTAGATTTGACAGACACAAAGAAGACATGGAGAAAGAAGAGCTGTTGACCCGAGAACCGAAGACCTGCTACAGAATGTTGGTGCAAAACCCAGCCTGCTACTCCCAGGACTCAGTGTCAAGGTTCAGCTTCTTTCCTCAGGGTCTGACGCGAAGATACAATGACCCTCCTCTCGATACCTTCATCTCTGATTTAGATTTAACAGAGTATTGGAGTGATCAAGCGGGTGAAGGGAAAGTAGGATGGGAACAGCAGGGAAGGAGATCTGTAAAGGGAAAGGTTAAATGACAACAAAACAATTGTAATTGTAAATAAAGATTCACAACTATCCAAGTTGTATTTCTCAATCAGCTCGTAGGCAGCAGTATATTCATGTCAGTAGTTACTTGAGCAATTTCTTAAACTGCTTATCAGAGTCAATAAGTTTCTGCACTTAGTAAGCTGCACAATGCTACAGCTGCAATCACTCTTATCCAAAGACTGACTTGTTCATAACAGATATTGAAGATAAGAAAGTTTGTCTCTTAATTCCACAAACTATGTACTTATGCACATATATCAAGGGCTTAAGTAAACACTCACCAAAATGCTTGTCCCAACGTGTTTAGTTTTAAATGACTAAAAAGATGTTAAAAGATCGCTCGGTAGATATGCAAATGAGTTGAAGATCTCTAAGCGTGGCCGTAATACAAAATTTTATGAAATTGGTGATTAATATCCTACCTGCAGAGCACGACCTACTCTGTTGTTTTAGTGAGGTATATCTGGTCCAGAAGGTGAAACTCTGCGGGAGCCGGCACGGACTTGCAATGCACAGCGGGAAGCTAACGAGTGCTGCGGGAGCCGGCACGAATCCTTAAAAGGCTCCAGAGATTAAAGAAACTCGACTGAACTGGGACTCGAGCCTCCAAGGGAAGCTACAGACCACCAACCTGCACAAACAAACCTCCGGTCGATAGTATCACCGGAAACCCCAGGAAAAAGCTCCTCACCTAATGATTCCAGCAGAATAGTGAGCACGGGAGAAAAGGCATGGCTGCTGACATAAGCGTTGCCACGCTCTTCGTCCAACTCACTCAAAGGATGCTGGGAAATGTAGTTTAGTAAGGGAAGAAGCTCCTGAAAAGCAAGTAAGAGCACTGAGATACAATGGTCCACATTACAGACAATAGCTTGTACATAACAGTAATCCACTTTATATTCAAAGACAGCAATCTAAGGATATGCAAAGCTTGCACATAACAGTAACACGTATGATGCATAATATACAGTTAAAAGCACTGATGCATACAGGTAAAAACACCTCACCTCAGATTAGAGCAGACTAGCCACAAACGACCTAAGGAAGCAGCCGCATGCGTTTTACCACAAAAGACCTTGGCGCACAATGGCATACAAACATGAGCAGAGGGCCCCCAGACCGCGTGCCGCCCTAATTGTGACAATACGTCCCCCTTCCCAGTGCGGTCTAGGGCCCGGCTTCTGAGGATTTTGGAGGTGGAAGCGTTGTACCAAACGTGGAGCATGTACATTTCTAGCAGGTTCCCATGAGTCATTTTCAGGTCCATACACTTTCCAGTATATCAAATACCATAGTTCAGAACCCCTGAATTTGGAATCCAAAATATCTCGCACTTCATATTCCCAGTGCCCGTGGACCAGAAGAGGTGCTGGACGTTCTGACGTTGTGTTTTTGGCAGGTTTTAAAAGAGAGGTGTGGAACGCCGGATGTATTTGCAAAGAACTAGGCAAAAGTAATTTGAAAGTAACTGGATTGACTTGACGTACCACTTTGTAGGGCCCAATAAACTTTGGATGAAAAATGCTTTTTTGTTTGAAGACAAAGTTTTTTGTGGATAGCCACACTTTATTCCCTGGGTTATAGAGTGGACCAGGTCTATGATGTTTATCATACTGTTGTTTGTATCTGCTTTTGGCTTGAAGAAGGTGTTTGTGGATCTGATGATGAAAAGATTGCATATAGATTGCACATGACAAACTGTATCCTGTACTGCCGGTGTATCTGAACTTGTCTTAGGCACGGCCAAAGGAATAGTGTTAGGAACATATCCATACAAACCTTCAAAAGGGGACATACCAATGGATGAATGAGGTGATGAGTTGTAAGCTACCTCTGCCATCCACCATAAGTTCAACCAAGAGTTTTTTGCTTCAGAGGCATAACATCGTAAATATTATTTTAATGTCTGATTGAGACGCTCGGTCTGACCGTCCGTTTGTGGGTGGTAACTGGTTGACATGTTTGATGTAATTTGTAAACTGCGACACCATTGTTGCCAAAACGTAGAAGAAAATTGAGATCCATGATCCGATAAAAGCACAGAAGGCAATCTGTAATCGTACGATTTGTTGTAGAAATATCTGTGACTGGATGTTGGTAAGGTCTTACATGCGATGAAATGAGCATATTTTGTTAGACTGTCAATGACCACTAAAATAACTGAATGTTGGTGTACTGAAGGTAACCCTGTGATACAATCCATGGAGACATGTTCCCACGGTGTGGAAGGTGTGGGAAGAACTTGTAACAATGCTCTTGGTTTGCTATGGTAAGTCTTATTTCGTGCGCAAACTTCACACTCGAGAACCATTCTTGTAAGGTCTTTATTCATGGTTGGCCACCAAAATGTTTTCTGTATCTTTTCCACCGTCTTTTTAGGTCCTATGGCCTTATGACCTGCCAACGGGAGCGAGTGGAGCCAATCAAACACTGTTTCTTGTAACTCTTTCGTGGGTAGGTATACTTGTTTTCCGTGAAAAGGTATCCCTTCTCTGACGGATTGACTTTTGCTTTGATTGATCTACTGTGACCAAGAAGAAGGGGGAAAACTCGCATGAATATTGTCCAAAAACTGTTCTGCCGTTAATACACATATCACCTTGGTAGGGGTGATGATAGATTGAGGTACACCTTCTAGTCTATGTAAAGAAGAATCTTTCTGGATAGGGCATCAGCTTTTTTATTGTCAACTCCAGGTCGATAAGTTACGATAAAATCGTATTCTGCAAAAAACATCATCCAACGTAATTGACGTGGTGTTAAAACCCTAGCTGCACTCATGAACTGTAAATTCCTATGATCAGTATATACAGTAACAGTGAAACGTGCACCCAGGAGATAATGCCGCCACTCTTTGAAAGCATCATGAATGGCAAGTAATTCTTTTTCAGTGATCGTGTAATTGTGTTCCACTGGATTTAATTTCCTTGACATGTATGCCACGGGATGTAATTGGCCTGTGTTTGGATTTCTTTGGGACAAAATGGCGCCTATGGTAACATCAGATGCATCCGCTTCTATGAAGAATGGTTCTTGGACGTCTGGGTGCATCAAAATCGGAGCAGCGGTGAATGCTTCCTTGAGAGCGCGAAAGGCTGCATCAGCTTCTGAAGTCCAGTCAAACTTCACCTTTTTCCTCAACAGCCGTGTGATAGGAGCAACTACGGATGAAAAGTGATCAATAAAGCGTCGATAAAAATTTCCAAAGCCTAAAAAGCATTGCACATCTCTGACGGTTTTGGGAACTGGCCAATCAGCAACAGCTTGTGTTTTTCTATCGGTCATTTTCATTCCAGATTGTGTGAGAATGACTCCAAAGAATTCAACTTGAGTGATGTGGAAATCACATTTTGATAGCTTACAGTATAAATGATGCTTTTGTAGTGTGGTCAAAACCTTCTTAACATGACTTTCATGAATGTCAACGGTGTCAGAATAAATCGGAATGTCATCAATATATACTATGACAAACAGATCCAAAAATTCTCTTAAGACATAATTTAAGAAAAATTGGAACGCAGCAGGGGCGTTACAAAGCCCAAAAGGCATGACCAAGTACTCAAAGAGTCCATATCGTGTTTTAAAGGCGGTTTTCCACTCATCACCTTGTCGAATACGCACTAAATGGTACGCACCCCGAAGATCTAATTTGGTATAGATTATGGCTGATTTCACCTGATCCAAAAGGATGGGTATTAACGGAAGAGGGTATTTATTTTTAACCGTGATTTTGTTCAAGGCCCTATAGTCAATACACGTTCTTAAGTCTCCATTGGCTTTCGGAATAAAAAATAGAGGAGATGCTGCTGGAGATCGAGATGGACATATAAAACCGTTCTCTAAATGTTGATCGAGATAGTGTCGTAAATGTTGATTCTCATTTTTAGATAGAGCGTAAATGCAACAATTCGGTATACAGGAACCAGGCACAAGATCTATCTGACAATCATACATCCGATGTGGTGGGAGAATGGTGGCTTTGGCTTCACTGAATACGTCTTGAAATTGTTCATAAAGATTTGGAATAATGATTTCTTTTTCTTCTGCTGTAGAAATGTGTCCTTGCGGTTGTTTAACCGACAAACAATGGGAGTGACAATAACTGGAAAGAAAAATGAGTTCTCTTTTTTGGCAATCGATCATAGGGTTATGAAAACATAGCCAATGCATTCCTAAAATGAACTCATATTGCGGAGCTTGGATAACATCGAATTGAACTTCCTTTGTATGTTTTTGTTCCGTAAAATCTATGCAAGACATGAGAATTTTGGACGTTTGCATGGTAACTGGCCCTCCTGATAACATTTTCCCATCAACAGTTTGCACAATTTCAGGTGTACGTAACCTTTGAGCCGTTTCTAAATCAACAAAATTGCCAGTTGCCCCAGAGTCCACTAAGACTTCCATTTGATGAACTGCAGTGATCAGTGTGATTTGTACTGCCAAACGGAAATGAGCTTTTTAGTTTGAGACACAGGAATTTATTGAAAGGAAGGCAATGGTACCCAAGAGATCCCCTTTAAGACATCTTGGGCACATCAGTTTTCCCACAGTTTCTCAGTTGTTGCCACCACGGTTTTAGTAGTAGGATTCTTCCCTTTAGGTTTTACCAGACAGTCCTTAACGAAATGCCCCTTTCAGCCACAGTAAAAACACTGCCCATTCTTGCGTCGAGTGTCTTTTTCGTCTTTAGACAATGGCTGTCGAAGGCTTCCTATTTCCATAGGCTCCACTGTGGATTCTGACATACTAGATTGTGTTTTGGATTTTTCAAATCGCCAACTGGACTTATCAAATTTTTTCTTGTCAGTTTTTCTTTCAGAGAGTCTATGATCTAGTCGCAGTGTTAGATTTATTAATTCTGGGCATGTTGTTGGTTGAGGATCGATTTGCGCAAGAACGTCTTTTAGCTCATCTTTTAAACCTTGATAAAAGAGAGCTGCTCTTTTTTCCTCTGGCCAAGAGGTCTCAGCTATTAACCTATTAAAATGCGATAAATATGAAATTAAGTCTTTATTTCCTTGACGTAATTGTAATAGTTCTCGATCCGCAGACAAAGTTACTGCACACCTATCGAATACTTTTTCGAATTCCTCTACGAATCTTCGCCAGTTATACAATAGGGGGCTGTCCTGTCGAAGTAAAGGGATTGCCCAAGTTGCTGCATCTCCCTAGAGATAAGAAATCAAAAAGGCAATTCTAGATTGGGGATCTGGAAAGGCTGCAGGTCTATAGGTAAAATGCAATTCAACCTGGGTCAGAAATATTTGGACCTTTGAAGGGTCTCCAGAAAAGCGCTCAGGAGGACCCAAAGGGATTTGTGAAGGGATGTTCACAGCTATGTTAGTGGAGGGTTGTGATTCAACCCTGGTTGCTGATGTTGAGGCCTGAGGGAAAGGAGTACTATGTTGCTGTATGCGATCTACTTTTTCAGGCAGAGCTGCCGTAACGCTTTTAGCTTCTCATAAATCCCTCTGTATTTGCATAACAACCTTCAGTAAATCGTCTAAGGTGGCCATTGTATAATCTCGTACAGACCGGGAGGAATACTATTCGTGGGCTCACTATTCTGTCAAGGTTCAGCTTCTCTCCTCAGGGTCCGATGCGAAGATACAATGACCCACCTCTCGATACCTTCAACTCTGATTTAGATTTAACAGAGTATTGAAGTGATCAAGCGGGGGAAGGGAAAGTAGGATGGGAACAGCAGGGAAGGAGATCTGTAAAGGAAAAGGTTAAATGACAACAAAACCATTGTAACTGTAAATAAAGTTTCACAACTATCCAAGTTGTATTTCTCAATCAGCTCTAAGGCTGCAGTATATTCATGTCAGTAGTTACTTGAGCAATTTCTTAAACTGCTTATCAGAGTCAATAAGTTTCTGCACTTAGTAAGCTGCACAATGCTACAGCTGCAATCACTCTTATCCAAAGACTGACTTGTTCATAACAGATATTGAAGATAAGAAAGTTTGTCTCCTAATTCCACAAACTATGTATTATGCACACATATTAAGGGCTTAAGTAAACACTCACCAAAATGCTTGTCCCAACGTGTTTAGTTTTAAATGACTAAAAAGATGTTAAAAGATCGCTCGGTAGATATGCAAATGAGTTGAAGATCTCTAAGCGTGACCGTAATACAAGATTTTATGAAATTGGTGATTAATATCCTCCTACCTGCAGAGCACGACCTACTCTGGTGTTTTAGTGAGGTATATCTGGTCCAGAAGGGGAAACTCTGCGGGAGCCGGCAAAGACTTGCAATGCACAGCGGGAAGCTAACGAGTGCTGCGGGAGCCGGCACGAATCCTTAAAAGACTCCAGAGATTAAAGAAACTCGACTGAACTGGGACCCGAGCCTCCAAGGTAAGTAACAGACCACCAACCTGCGCAAACAAACCTCCGGTCGAGAGAATCACCGGAAACCCCAGGGAAAAACTCCTCACCTAATGATTCCAGCAGAATAGTGAGCACGGGAGAAAGGACGTGGCTGCTGACGTAAGCGTTGCCATGCTCTTCGTGCAACTCACTCAAAGGATGCTGGGAAATGTAGTTTAGTAAGGGAAGAAGCTCCTGAAAAGCAAATAAGAGCACGGAGATACAATGGTCCACATTACAGACAATAGCTTGTACATAACAGTAATCCACTTTATATTCAAAGACAGCAATCTAAGGATATGCAAAGCTTGCACATAACAGTAACACGTATGATGCATAATATACAGTTAAAAGCACTGATGCATACAGGTAAAAACCTCTCACCTCAGATGAGAGCAGACTAGCCACCAACGACCTAAGGAAGCAGCCGCATGCCTTTTACCACAAAAGACCTTGGCGCACAATGGCATACAAACATGAGCAGAGAGTGGGTCGGCCCCTAGACCGCGTGCCGCCCTAATCATGAAACTCCGTCATCGTGGTGTGCTGTCTCGCCCTGCAACTGTGAGGCCTCCAAGAACCCTAGAGTAACTCTAGCCCTTCACCAATCACCAGAGAACTCCTTTGGTGTTGAGGAACTATTCCCCTGCTGTCCACAGGCACCAAACCAATAGAGTCAAGTTTACCGACTTAATGCTCCCCTGCGACTTTGATGCAGCATCCAAGCAAGAAAAGGTACACCAGCCCTGGAGGGTGAGATCTGTCTACCCAATGAGTGTGAAGACGCCAGGACCTACCGGAACTGTGCTGTAACAATACCCTATGTACCAGACCCCCTGCAACCTACACCGAGACGAAGAGTTCAACCCGAACTCCAAATGCCCAGAAAGCAAGCACCCATTGAAGGACATTGAGACCCCTGAGACCGACTCTGTGAGTGGCCCAGCTGTCCCAGAATGGTCCCTGCAACCTGCCAGCCCCTGATCGCAAAGACTTCTCGGCTCATGCAGCCGGCATGGGTACCAATGAACCAGCTGTGCTCCTGTGGTCATGAGGCCCTTGCAACCTGCTGTCTCGAGTGGGACCCCTCGGACTTACCTTTAAGTTCCCTTGTACAGTTTGTTTTCTGGTGGCCCCTTATCAGTAGTGCCTGCTACCAATGACCTCCGAACCCTGCTCCCAGCTGAATCCAGGGCACTCCCGACAACCCACTGGTGGAACATTGGACCTGGCCTAGCTACTTACCTAATTCCAGAAGGTGAACATTGAGATTGATCTGTACGATTTTATATGCATTTTTTTTTATTTTCTCCTATGGACTTCTATTGTGTGTAATTGTGCACAAGAGTGTGTTATTTTGTGAATTTTGAAAATTCATATCTTTTAAAGTACTTACCTTAGAACAAAGTTTTTGATCTGAAAAAATTCTATAAAAATCAATTTTGTTTTTGCAAATTGGTCTTGAATTTATTCTTGAGTGTGTGTATTATTTATTGCCTCTGTGTGTACAACAAATGCTTAGTAATACCCTCTGATAAGCCTAACTGCTCGCCCACACTACCACTCATAGAGCGTTAGTATTATCTACTTTGGCCTCTGTTTACCAATCTGTGTCTCACTGGTCTCTACACAGTATACTTTGTTCTAGTGCACTATATAGGGAGTCAGCTTCCTACATTGCTGGATCAGCAGTGGGGTTTATGACTTTGCGTGTGCTGATACCACTTTGTCAATAGGAGTCCACACAAATAAATTGAAGAATTGCCTTTAGCCAGTTGTATTTTTTGATTGGTCTATTTTTCCAATTTTGTTTTTAATTAACTGTTAGGACCTTGGCTAAGTCCCTGAAATGAGTTGTTAGAATTTAAAAATCTTACTTTAGTGAGAACAAAAGAAAAGTGTTAAGGATTTTTAACTTTATAAAAAGGTCTCACTTTTAATGAAAAAAATAATAACCCACAGAAGCAAGCTCAGGAGCTTGACCTGACACCATACCTAGAGTTGTCATACACCCAAATATGGGCTTTCTGTATGGGGTATGGTGTTAAAACCTACTCTCAATCTACCAAACACAAGCTTAGAAAGCTTTTGGCAGAAAATGAGAGATAATACAGTGGATAAAGGTGAGTCCCAGGAGGGTCATCAAACAGGAGAGGAAGATGCTGAGGAGGTGGTTGAGTCCCCTGCCTCTCAAGAAGACGCTCCTTTAGAGGAGGAGCTTGCCCTAGAGCAAGTAGCACGAGGTTAGCTTTTGAACCTCAACTCTTGAACATTGAGAAAAGAGATGGGCCTAGGACCTATCTCTGGGGGCAGCAATATCATAGTTAGGGAGAGAGAAGAATCTTTTGAGCCTAAACTCCTCAAAGGAGTTGCCCCCATATATACAGAGGATGATGATATTAAGGTTTACTGCTTTTGAGAGAGTTTGCATCAGTAGAAAGGTAGCACAAAGAAGTGGGGCTGTCTCCTATGGGAACTGTTCTCAGGTAAATGCAGGGATAGACTCCTGATATTGAAAGAGAGAGATGCTGAGTCTTTTGACCTCATGAAGGGTACCCTGATTGAGGGCTTTGGACTCACCACTGAAGAATACAGAATACAATTCAGGGTGACTCGAAAACCCCAGAGTCAGTCATGGTTTCAATTTATAGACTTAAAGAGAAAACCATAGGGGCCAGATTACGAGATATGTGGCCTGTGAACCGCCCAGACGGTGGTGGCGTGGCGACGGCAGTTTAGTTGGTGGTCCAACCGCCCTATTACGAATTAGAGCCAAAGGCTTGCTGCGGACTGCCGTTGCTCTGCTGGTATCACCGGCTATCTCAGACCACCCGCCACTTCAACATCCCGCCCCATTACGAGTTGCATCACAGCCAGCGGAAGTATGGCAGTCCCACCTCCAGAAAAGAAGCGGAGGAAAGGAAGGGGTATACAGCCAAAACTCACCTCTACCCACATCAACACGTCCTGCGCCGACATGGAGGCCACCCGATATGTTATGCCATTGCTCTACCTCATCGATCACCTCCAAGAAGAGTACATCGAAGATGACGTTGCTTGTAAGTGTTATCACTCCATGTATCCATTGTGACCCATTTAAATGAATGGGTCGCCATCGAACAAACGATGTAGCTTTCATTTACCTGTATTTAACAAAGTTGCAGACCCACATTTCACATTGCACAGATTACAAATTGTGTTGTAAATTCTGTAACGTGCACTTGACACCACAAGCATTTCAACAACACACGCACACAGTCTACACACGATCACTTGTCAGTACCACAAAAGTGAAAGCAATGTTGACATTTTTCCTGATACATAGTATCCCCACCTCCTAAAAATACACACCAATCTGTATCACACACAATGGTGAAACTAACTATCTTTGCAGACACAAACGCACCATTCCGCTCAAGTCATCCAATGCAATATCCAAAAGAATCCAATGTGTCTCCATGAAATGACTACAACTACCAAGAGGCCTTGTTAATCTAACTCTGAATAAGAGACATCACTCAAAATGACCGTACTACAATGTACACATCCTAACTCCCTTTGTAATTTTAAGCAGCAACGACTCATCCAAGTCGACAAAAAGTTCTCTGTCATAATGTTGAAGTAAAATTACACACATAGCTCACATCAAAAGGCAAGTCATACAGTGCAATAGCCATCAGGCAGCAGAAAACATATCCTAAACGCACAATCGAAACTTAGCCCACAGGATAACAATGACACCATCAGGGTAGCAAAACAATCCAAGCCAGTGGCCCAACAAAACAACTACCAAATTCATTGACAATCACAGAAGCACTGGCCCAAAGAAATCACAGATGTGTTTTTTAGAATGGTTACACAGAAATAAACTGAACACATGTGCAGGATTTTGAAAAGTGCAAAGAAGCCAAACTAATAGCAAACACAGCATCTGTCAGACATCAAGTGTGAGTAGCCAAAAAGCACCCCTTGCCCATTTCAAAAATGTATATGCAGACCCACACAAACCTAAGCAATGCTGATGTACTTCTTGTCTGGAGGCACACATTGAGTACTCCAAATAACAAAACATAATCAACATATCTGAATTGGAGCAGAGCAAGCAAGTACTTGTTGACCAAAGGAAAAAAAGAAATACATACCTCAGGCCAAAACACACACTGCTAGAACCAATCAGTCGGTCTACAGGACACTAGCCTAATCCATAACCATGTTCTACGATTCAGTGGATCTCCACAGCATGTACAATGGTCACATTACAAATTCCACTTACAAAGGAACAACAATACCCATCAAAATTACATCAAAGTACAAGTATGGGTGGCAGAATTTGCAGAGTCACAAAAAAAACTCAGCTGCGCAGAGTTCCACTTGCGGGCGGAGTTTACCAGCAGGCCCATGCGCGTTGTTTTGGGAACGCGGAGTGCGTCAGGGCAATACAAAATCATGCGGGAATGGCACTACGCGGTCCTGAGGTGTGCTCTCCTTCTAAATCCAGTGCGAACAGCACCACGCGGTCCGCATGGGGGCGGCCATCTTGTTTTTCTGCTCTCTATTATGGTGCTGGGCCTAAATTTGAATCTCTTCCTCATCTTTGTGATCGTCCTCCTTTATTACTTTTCTACCTCTAATTTTTATGTTTTTACAATAGTGTGTGTCTTTGTGTTTGTGTATTTTATGTTTTTGTATAATTTTTGTGTGTTTTTATGACTTTGTTTAATTCCCCTTCTTTGCTTCTTTCTTTCTTCCTTACTTTCCCTTCCTTTTCCTTCTTAGTTATTATTTCACCATTCAGCGCCATGGCAGAGGGGCGACTTCTATGAGCTTTGCGCTGCCCAGGTGTGCAGCCCCGGGCGATCTTTGGAGAGAAAGAGGTGGCAGCACTAGTTTTTTTGTGCAGCGCCATCTCCCCTCTATGCTGGCAGCAGGCAGCAAGCCCAGTAGCGGCTACCCCTGCTGGAACATCGGTGGTGCTGGGGAACGGTGCGCCAGTACATGCAGCACATCATCGAAGTTCGGCGCACTGCCCAGCCGCTACGGCACAGCTGGGCGGACATTCTCGACCCGGACCTGCTAGGCGTCGAGATTCCGGGGCTCGGTGAGTATTAATTATTTGTTGAGTTTGTGTTCTACAATGCAAAAAAAAATATCCAAATAGCATGCTACTCACACTCAGAGGTAAATTATGTTTAGTCAAGTTTATGCTGGTATATTATTCTGTGATCCAGGTTTTAGTTTCTGCTAGGCAGGTGCCGCTACCTAATCGCATTCATCAGGCGCTCGCTTTGGCTGATTAATTAAGAAGCCATTGCAGACTGTTTCTTCTGTCGCTATAGTGAATCACTGAGTAGCAAATTCTCTCTGTGACTTTGTTTATGTAGCTCATGCAGTTCCATGTAATTTAATTGATTTCACAGTAATGATGTGAAGTATGCATCTATCGATTGCAAAAAAGGGAGACTGACTTGGGTCAACAGGGTGTTGAGAAATGGGAATAGAATAAAATCAAAGATCCTTCACTGCAATACATTAGTTCCAAATGTCGTTTTTTTTAAGGAGATTTGGAACATGGATTTAACGACAGTCGATAGACTTGAGTCGAAACTGGTAGTACTATAGGTGATCTGTTTTAGCAACTCCGTTTACTTTTCATAAAACATTTTGTGGAGATTATTAACAAATCAATAATTTATTTTTATTTATCTTCCTAATTTCTTTAATCAGCACCCAACTGCAAGAAGAGGGACGATTTGGATAGTCCGGGGCAAGCTGGTCAGTTGACGCTGACCACCAGCGCCGCTGCCGCGTGCTCTGCTGATCCAAATAAGTCATTTTATGATTGTTGTGGACTTCTTAGGGTAGAACTGTAGAATCTTGGGGTATTTATTGGTCTATTCGAATGTTGGTGCTATCTATCGTGATTTGTGAAGATTCACATAGCAGGCCCAAGTAAGGTAGTATTTGAAATAAAAATCACTATGTATATTTGTTCAGAAGGCTTTCCTTTTCCTGCTTATGCCTTGCTCCAACACAGTTCAGCTCATGTAGCAGTGGCCATGGTCATCATGGACCACACCCCCACCACAGTATAGTGTGCTGAAGACCCGTTAATTTATAATTACAGTATACAAGCAGTTTCGAGTGACAGTGCAGCAAGGCTGGAAAAAAGCATGAGGTACTACTCCCATTGTATTTGCCATCCAACACCATATGTCTTTCATTGACCATTATTGCATGCCTGGCTTGTCTAACTTTGTGAACCAACCAATCAAATGCCCAGAGTGATATTTGGAAGCTACTGACGTGCTAACTGAGCTGTAGTGCTGCATTGCTGTTGTATTTGGGGTTGCGTACCTGGGATCTAAATTATGTGTAATGTTTTATTCTAGCCACACAGAACATCAGTGATGCCGGCTCCAGTGCCATTGCAGGAGGAGAGATTCAAAAACTGGGGAAGCCCTAATACTCCTACTGCATCTGGGCTAGAAGAACACTCTGGGAATAAACAAAGATGCAGAGGAACCAATCAACCAATGCTTATATCTAAGGCAAAAATATATTGATCCCTTTCTGTGAGTAGAAAATCTCTATAATTTAATATTTCTTTTATATGTTAACACCAATACTTACTCCAAAAATAGTTGCAAAAACATATTTTATCCGATTTTTTTAACACAGAAATATAATTATACAAACAATACAAAACTACAAATACATATACATATATATCCATGAACAATCTTCCCTGCCCGTTATATTCACATACAGATGTAACAGAAATGTAATTCTAAAGCAACCATCCGTAACAAGAGAGGTCGTCCTATACACATTCGAGGGAATTCCTCGTCCGTCTCTCTATTATCAGGAACATGTACACATTTTTTTAGTTTAAATCAACATCTGGCGGACTCCTCTATATTGTGGAGGAGATGGCAGCGGGTCAGTTGGAGGGGGAGAAGCGACAGCAGGGACGAGCACTGGTAAGTCACATATTTCTTGCAATTACTATGCTCACTAGCTATTGCCATGGCGTCGCTCGTCGTCATAAAAAATGACTGTGAGGTGCAACCCCCAGCGTTACCAGGCACAGCGGTGTTTGAGTGTTTATTTATCATGGCCTCTTCTATCTACAATGCAGCAAAATCTCACATAATGAGTTGAGGGAGACATGAAAGAATGGAAGGTAACTTAAAGGTAAGGAAATTGTATATGAGAGAAAGGGTGGGTGGGTGAAAGGGTGCGAGATGGATGGGTGAAAGGATGGTTTGAAGAAAGGGTTGCCATCTATTGAATGGGTGGATAATGCATTAGAAATTTTGGTGAAAAACTGGATGGGGGAAAGTAAAGCTTAATCATGGTGGCTATGGGTGAATTAGAATGAAAGGATTGTTTGGATGAATCAGCAAGGCAGCTCTTCTTCAGTTCTCATGAGGAGCGTGCTGCTGCTCACCTAGTCTGCTTACTTGGTTTATGTAAGTTTATCAATATCATTCAAAGCTATAGTTCTTTTAAGTGGCAGTTATACATTTATTTTTATTTTTTGTTCAACTTGCTTGACTCGCTGTATTTCTTAAGTGAGCCTGATCTCTCCTGCCTATCATTCATCATCCCCCTCCCCGCCCATGGATTTTTTTGCCAACTATTACGAAGTGTAGTATGAAGCAATCAATTTGTGACTGCTGTGTTGGCTGTGTGATGTGTGTCTGCTTCAGTTAATGCAGCATTTATAATGTTTTCAAGAATTGCAAACCGGACACACAAGGTGCGTTGTCCCTTCACCCCTTTCAGTCACCACTTAGTACTTCAGTCCTTTATTTTCTTTTTCCTAAGTTCTTCCATCCCAACCTACCAAATTAGAAAATCCATTCTTGGCATGTGCCACCTTTAATCATGCAATACCCATGTGAAGTGATTTAAAAACATATATCATGGTTTCCCATAATAGAATTATTTACACTTGTTCAGATTTTTATCTTTTGAATTGAACCGTGACTGAATAAGCCAAAGATGATGAATCAATGATCCTTGTAGTGGCCCCTCTAATATAATATATGAAAAAACCATAGGTTTCAGGGGCGTTATAGTTAGCTGGACTTTTCACTCGTACAAAACCATTGAAATTCCCCCGTTATAGTTAGTTCAGCTAACTATAACTCGCGCGCCCGCAATGCACTGCTGATGACGTCACATATTACATCACTCATGACATGGTCAGTGACATCACTCATGACATCTCCAATTACATCACTGATGACATCACTGAAGACATCACCCAGTGCATGTGTGTTTTTCTGAAAATTAAATATGTTTTATATATGTATATCTCAAGGTCGATGGAAGAATAAATGGGTATATAAGTGTCTAAATGAATGATTTTTTTTTTTTAAATTGATTTTATAACTGACTGTTTAAGTGTATCTTAGTAAATACGTAGCTTAGTGAGTAATGTTTAAATATGTAAATATCTGTATCAGTCTCTCACTTTGTGTATAAGTGACTGCATGGGTTTGTGAGTAGCTACATGAGTGTCTATATAGGTTATTAGTTGTTTTTTTGAGTATCAGTATGAGTGTCTGCATGGTTCGGTGGGGGATATTACGTAGTGCATACATGCATGAATGAGTGACTCACTGTTTGTATGTGTTGAAGACAGCATGTGTGCAGGACTGTATGGGTGTATGAGTGTGTGTATGGGTGTGTTAGTGAATGAATGACTGTCTCAATAGTCTTTATGAGTAACTACATATGTTTTAAACTAGTATATGTGACTATTGGTGTATATAAGTGAGTATATGTGAGAGTGAGAGATTGGAAGAGTTCCTGTATGAATAAGTATGTGTTTCTATAAGTGATTGTTAAAAGACTAAGTATGTGTAGGTTTCTGTAGAAGTAAGTGTGGTGGTGCGTGTATAACTGTATATGCAAGTAAATGGATGTTTGATTCTTTATTAGCATGAGTGACTGTGTGTGAGTAACTCTATGGATGAGTGGCGTTGTGTAACAGGATGTATAGGTGTATGAGTACATATGATGAGTGAGTACATGTATGAGTGACTGTATAGGACTGTTGGTGAATGGGTGGATGTGTATGTGGATCTTAGAATTACTGAATAGGTTGTTGTAACTGGTATTGGTATGTCCATTGTTTTGAAAATTTTAGTTTCTATTTTTGAATGTATGTATCAAAGGTTTTATTAGGGTGAGAGGACGTCTGCCACTTTATCACAAGGATTATGTCATCAGTGATGTCATTTGACATGTCATCAGTGACGCTTACTCTATTGTGCACTCGCTGTTGCTGGCGCTGCTGCTGGCGCTTCGCTTTTTAAATATCCTGTTTTTGTGTATTTGTTTTATTTTACTTTGCTGCACTTCTCCCCTGTTTTTAGCTGGGTCTTGCCCCCTTCCTCATTCCGCACATAATTGGCTCCCTCACTGCCGTTTTGGCGGGCCTGGATCTCGGGGGTGGTTCACTGTGGGCGCCATTTTGGGTAGGGCTGTGAATGTAGCTTCGGGCGCCATCTTGGAGCGTCCTCGCGCTCGCGCTAGGATTGGTGAGCCTACTTAAGGAGGACTCAGTTTCGAGGCGGCCTTGACAGACGCTTACTCTATTGTGCACTCGCTGTTGCTGGCGCTGCTGCTGGCGCTTCGCTTTTTAAATATCCTGTTTTTGTGTATTTGTTTTATTTTACTTTGCTGCACTTCTCCCCTGTTTTTAGCTGGGTCTTGCCCCCTTCCTCATTCCGCACATAATTGGCTCCCTCACTGCCGTTTTGGCGGGCCTGGATCTCGGGGGTGGTTCACTGTGGGCGCCATTTTGGGTAGGGCTGTGAATGTAGCTTCGGGCGCCATCTTGGAGCGTCCTCGCGCTAGGATTGGTGAGCCTACTTAAGGAGGACTCAGTTTCGAGGCGGCCTTGACAGACGCTTACTCTATTGTGCACTCGCTGTTGCTGGCGCTGCTGCTGGCGCTTCGCTTTTTAAATATCCTGTTTTTGTGTATTTGTTTTATTTTACTTTGCTGCACTTCTCCCCTGTTTTTAGCTGGGTCTTGCCCCCTTCCTCATTCCGCACATAATTGGCTCCCTCACTGCCGTTTTGGCGGGCCTGGATCTCGGGGGTGGTTCACTGTGGGCGCCATTTTGGGTAGGGCTGTGAATGTAGCTTCGGGCGCCATCTTGGAGCGTCCTCGCGCTCGCGCTAGGATTGGTGAGCCTACTTAAGGAGGACTCAGTTTCGAGGCGGCCTTGACAGACGCTTACTCTATTGTGCACTCGCTGTTGCTGGCGCTGCTGCTGGCGCTTCGCTTTTTAAATATCCTGTTTTTGTGTATTTGTTTTATTTTACTTTGCTGCACTTCTCCCCTGTTTTTAGCTGGGTCTTGCCCCCTTCCTCATTCCGCACATAATTGGCTCCCTCACTGCCGTTTTGGCGGGCCTGGATCTCGGGGGTGGTTCACTGTGGGCGCCATTTTGGGTAGGGCTGTGAATGTAGCTTCGGGCGCCATCTTGGAGCGTCCTCGCGCTCGCGCTCGCGCTAGGATTGGTGAGCCTACTTAAGGAGGACTCAGTTTCGAGGCGGCCTTGACAGAAGCTTACTCTATTGTGCACTCGCTGTTGCTGGCGCTGCTGCTGGCGCTTCGCTTTTTAAATATCCTGTTTTTGTGTATTTGTTTTATTTTACTTTGCTGCACTTCTCCCCTGTTTTTAGCTGGGTCTTGCCCCCTTCCTCATTCCGCACATAATTGGCTCCCTCACTGCCGTTTTGGCGGGCCTGGATCTCGGGGGTGGTTCACTGTGGGCGCCATTTTGGGTAGGGCTGTGAATGTAGCTTCGGGCGCCATCTTGGAGCGTCCTCGCGCTCGCGCTAGGATTGGTGAGCCTACTTAAAGCTCCCCTCTCCCGCGCAGCGGGACGCGCAGGTGAGGACGCCGTCGCTTAGCCGGAGTCGTGCCAGAGTCCTGCCCGTCTGCGCTCGTCCGCGTCGAGGCAGCACGAGGCGGGGGAGGCTCTGTTTCTCGTCGCGGTGTTGCTTCGCCGCCTCTGGCAGGTATGTTGTTTTACACACGGTCCGAGCTGCTGTCCATAGGGCAAATGTCCAGAGGATGTGTCTGTAAGCCTGTGGACCCTTTAGTCGGCCCTTATAGCTGTGCCTGCAAAGGCTGGTCACTTAAGAGCCCTACTAAAATCCGTTCCTTGGAAGATGCTATTCCTGTTACGCGAACGTGTGTTGCATCTCGAGATCTTCGTATTTGGTGTTTAAACATTAGATCGCTGGTAAAACATCACCTGTCCATTTATGATTTGCTTGAGAAAGAGGACCCCGATGTCTTTCTAATGACAGAAACCTGGCTTCAGGATTCGGATGCTGCCATATTGAATCTTGCATTCCCTCAGAACTAGAACGTCTTCACTTCCAATAGGACCACAAGAGGAGGTGGTATTGCTATGGCAGTCAAATCCTGTTTTCCAGCGGAATGGAAACCGTCGGGACTACCTGCATGTGAAAGTGCTATTTTCAAAGTCGCTTTTTCCCATCAATTCACTTTCAGTGGTATGCTCATTTACCGTCCTCCGGGCAATGATTCTGTCTTCAGGTCCGCACTGGCCGATATGATCGGTCCTATAGCACTCGGTTGTGCCAATTTCAACATCATGGGGGACCTTAACATCCATTTTGATAATGGGTCATCCACTACGGTGAGCACTCTGCTGGCGAACCTTGAAGCTCTTCAACTCACTCAGCTCGTCACCCTTCCAACCCACTCAGGGGGCCATATTTTGGACCCCTTCTTTTCCACACTTGATGGGGTGAGGTTGTCAGATCCGAGGCTGATGGGGTGGACTGATCATCTGCTGGTAGAAGCCTTTTGTCCGGTCCACGATAAGCCTTTTATAGCTGTGGACAGACCTATTCTAAAAAGGCTTTGGCACAAGCTTAGGCTTGAAGAGTTTTATAGCATACTGGAACAGAAACCTCTGAGCACCTTTATTAATGTGGAACAAGGTTACCAACAGTTCTGCGCCTGGATCACCGATGCCCTGGACTCTCTCATACCTTTACGGTGGTCGAAAGGCCGGACAAAAACACCTAGTCCTTGGTATAATGAGTCACTCGCAGAACTGAAAAAAGCTTGCCGAAAAACAGAGAGGGAATGGAGAAGATCCTACAACCCTGCTCTGAAAACTCGGTACTTTACTGAGCTGAAGTTCTACCATAGAGCTATTTGTAGAACACGAGCCGCATTTTACGCTCAAGAATTTGCTACCAGCCCTAACCCATCAAAACTGATTTTTAAGGTATTGAAGGATCTTATGAAAAACAGATCCACCTCAGAGGTGATTTGCACAGATTCCCACTGTGATAAGCTGGCCTCCTTTTTTGTGGAGAAAGTGGAAAAAATCTACCAAGGTTTTGACACACTCCACCAGAACCGAGAGGTTACTGTCCCCGATACGATGGGATATGAGACCCTTGCTATGCTACCTGAACTGACTATTGAGACCTTTGACAGGCTTAGCCTCAGGGTCAAGTCAGGTTCTCCCTCGGACCCGTTAAAGCCAGCCTTTATCAACACACTTTCCCCACTGTGCCGTGACCCCATATTGAATCTTATCAATATGTCATTGTCCAACGGAACGGTACCCACGGCATGGAAACAGGCAGTGGTTACTCCTATACTAAAAAAAGCCAACTCTGACCCCCGGTTGCCAGAAAATTATCGACCCATATCCCTGTTGCCTTGGATTGCCAAAGTAACAGAAGCCCACGTCAACTCTGTTCTGTCTGAGCATCTGGCTCGCAACCAGATATTGGATTCCAGTCAGAACGGCTTCCGGTCGGGACACAGTACCGAGACGGCATTACTTTACATCACGGAACATCTTCGCCAGGTACTGGACTCAGGTCGTACTGCAGCGCTTTTACTATTAGATCTAAGCGCTGCCTTCGATACTGTGTCCCACCATATACTGATCCAACGCTTACAGGAGGCGGGAGTGACTGATCTCGCTCTCCAGTGGTTTCGGTCTTTTTTATCGGATCGATCCTTTAAAGTGGCTATACCACCTGGCCAATCCGCCACTTATCCCCTGGAGCTGGGGGTACCACAGGGATCCTCGTTGAGCCCTACAATGTTCAACCTCTATGTGAAACCGTTGGCTGGTGTCTTCAAACAGTGGGGTCTTACGATGGCCTCATATGCGGACGACACACAGCTAGCGGTGACACTTAGTGGAGACCCTGAGGTGGAGGCCCCCAGATTCCGAGCGGGTCTGATGGCAGTAGCAAGCTGGCTTCGCACCAACTGCCTTCAGTTAAATGCCACCAAAACAGAGGTGTTGGTATTAGGGAAGCACGCTGAGCTATGGGGTAACCAGTGGTGGCCATCAGAGTTGGGTGTCACTCCAATTCCAGCTTCTGGAGTGAGAAATTTAGGCATCTGGTTGGACTCTGCGCTCACCTTCAGGGACCACACTAAGAAGGTGGCTGCCACGTGCTATGGCATTCTGCGGGGAATAAGGCCGGTTTTAAAGTACTTTGATCCCCCTACCAGACAGCTTGTGGTCCAGGCCTCTATACTATCTCGGCTGGACTACGGCAGTTCACTGCTGTTAGGGGTGAATCAAGAGGAGGCCTCTAGGCTCCAAAGGGTACAAAATGCCGCGGCACGGGCCATTGTGGGCCTCCCTAGACATTGCTCAGTGTCTGGTACCATCACGGCCTTACATTGGCTCCCGGTCAGACAGCGAATCCAGTTCAAAGCGCTGTGCCTGACCTTTAAAATTTTGAAATCTTCTTCGCCGCCGGCACTTGCCAACCTACTCACGCCCTATATTCCTTTGAGATCCTTGAGATCGGAGGGGCTTCTTCTGGCGGTCCGTCCACGCTTTAAATTGAGTAGAATGGGTGGCCGCTCCTTTAGGGTGCTCGCGGCAGGTTTATGGAACTCGCTCCCGGTACACATCCGAGCTCTTGAAGACCTGCTCGCCTTTAGGCAGGCGATTAAAACTTTCCTGTTTCCCGTGTCTGTTTAATTTCCTTTTCTTTTTATTCTGTGTTATGTTGTAGTGTCTGTCATAGCGCCAGGACGCCCCTTTGCTGGGGCAGCTGTGCGCTATAGAAATATAAATAACATAACATAACATAACATGAGTGATGTCACTGACCATGTCATGAGTGATGTAATATGTGACGTCATCAGCAGTGCATTGCGGGCGCGCGAGTTATAGTTAGCTGAACTAACTATAACGGGGGAATTTCAATGGTTTTGTGCGAGTGAAAAGTCCAGCTAACTATAACGCCCCTGAAACCTATGATTTTTTCAGTGAATTTCTAAGGTTTTTTAAATGCTCATTCCTAACTATAACGTGCCTGAAACCTATGTTTTTTTCAGTGAATTTCAAAAGTTTTTTAAATGCTAATTTCTAACTATGCCTACAGAGATAGGACATGTGAAGAAAGAAGAAAAAACGCACAGAAAGAAAAAAAAGAAATGCAGAAAGAAGCAACAGAAGTCCTCAAAGACGAAGAAAAGTGCAGGAAGAAGGATAACGTGCAGAAAGAACAAGCAGAAGAGCAGAAAGAAGCCTTGTTGCAAAATCATCCTGTACCCTCAACTTTTTCAGACGGATACTGCTGGTAACTGAGTCTGACTAACCAGTCCTAGAGCCAGTGCTATGTTAAAAGACACTTAGAATACAGTGAAAACACTTACATACACTAGGGAACACTATGCGTTGGGACCCCCTGTGATTAGCATGACCTCCTCTGTAAGCCCCTAGTATATAATTGGGCAGGGGGATTAAAACTACCTCTTAAAATGCGCCATAGGGTGTGTTTTCACACATCGCCTCAGGCCCCGTCCCCTCCCTTCCCCACTGTGTAAACACGCCCTGTTGCCGTTTTAAGTTGGAAGATTGTCTCCTTGAATCCTGAGGGTCCCTAGGGTCCAACTAGCCCACTAGGTACCTCCAGAAAGCGCCACAGAGCTGCGTTGCAGAGAGATGTAAAAAGGGGTACAGCCTAGACCACCTCTCTGCAACACAGCGCACTGGCGCTTACTGGAAGCACCTGGTGGGCTAGTTGGCTCCCAGGGTCCCTCAGGATTGAAGGTGAATTATATCCCCAACCTAAAACGCGCCACAGGGCGTGTTTGCACATGTCACCTCAGGCTCCGTCCCGTCCCTTCACCACTGTGTAAACACGTACTGTGGCCATTTTTAGTTGGGAGATTAAGTTCATTTGAATCCTGAGGGTCCCTAGGGTCCAACTAGCCAACTACGTACCTCCAGTAAGCGCGACAGAGCTGCTTTGCAGAGAAGTGTAAAAAGGGGCGTGGCCTCAGAACACCTGTCTGCAATGCAGCTCCTTGGCGCATACTGGAGATACCTATTGGGCTAGTTGGCCCTCAGGGACCCTCAGTATTGAAGGGGAATTAATTCCCCAACTTAAAACTCGCCAGGGGGCGCGTTTGCAGAGTGCTGCAAGGAGGGGGCGTGGCCTCTGTCGTGATGCAGGTCTTTTATTTATTTATTTATTTTAAGAAGGGGAGCTGTGTGGCCCCCCTTCTTTTTCTAATTTATTGGCCCTGGGGACCCCATCCCCCAGGGCCGGCCCCCTAATTTTTTTTATAGAAAAAAAACATTTGGAAGGGGGCCGTGTGGCCCCCTCCCGAGGCCTTAATCGGCCCCGGGGACACCAATCCCCGGGGCATAACCTTTTTTTTTTTTATTCTTTAGGAGGTGGGCTGTGTTGCCCCCCTCCTCAGGCCACTAATAGCCACGGGGAACCCATCCCCCGGGGCCGGCCTTTGTTTTTCAAAACTTAAAAAAATATATATTTATAGAAACACCTAGGACATGCTGGACAAACCGTACGTACCTATCACCATGACGATTTGCGTGATATTCATTAAAATGCGACTATGCATACAATAAATCCACGTGGAATGTATTTACACCACTAGTGAAGCTCTGACGTGTCTGACCCCTACCGTGCCTAATCCCGGCGTCCCTGCCGGTGGGTACTCTCCAAGTAGACACCCTTTTCGTTTATTTATACAAACATGGGTAGCTATTGATGGGCACATTTAATACACACGCACACCAAGCCATTCAAAGGGGATTCGACAATAATTCCACCAAAACTATGCAAGAAACCTCCCTCACGGTTAAGAAAACACACATCCACCGCCGGATGTGTAATACTTTTTATTTTACTCTCTGGAAAGGAGACGAACCTCACTTGAGAGTCACAGCGTGCTCCTAGCTGAGTTCAATGCTGTTTTACACCCACCGGTGCCCGCCGAGTGCCACACACCTCTGTGTTCTATGCCACCATCTGGTGCATATGCTATGACACTCTTTAGCCAATGTGCACTGTAACACCACCCCGTGAATATGTCATGCCACACTTTCCTTTGCATGGGTTATATTGCCCCATCTAACGTGCCTTCCTCGATGCCTATGTTATAACGCACAGCGCAATGCCATACATATTGCAATCTGGGATCCATATCTCTGTCACAGTGCATATGCAACGATAAACTCCCCAGCACATATTTAATATTACAACTTTAGCGACTAGTTAGGTTACACAACACTGCCCTGTGCATATTACACTCCAAGGTGCATATCGCATAGCACGCACTAGTGCCTGTGCTTTCTCGTGCTCTCCAATGTATTTGTCATTGCGCACAATGTATTGCATATTATATTTCACGCCCCGGTTCATCTTATATCACACTTTTTGGTGCATAGTTTATACCATACACTATTTCTAGTGTTCATTTTCAATCGTGCTCTCAGGACTATATTCTATATAACACTGCGTTGACCTATCCTTTTCACGGGCATTACATTTTGCGATGGGGGGTGGAGGTTCAGGGGGTGTTTCTGCCAAGTGAGCCCGGAGTCATAGTCACAAACGTCCTCTTCTTCCTGAATAAAAGTGAGGTTATGCTGCATACTTGTTCATATTTTAAGTAGTTCGCACAGACACACATTTTAAAAACAATGAAGTTCCTAATATCCGCCTTCTCTGAACAGTTAGCTTGCTGCCCCATCTACCTCCTCTCTATCCTCTGTTGTCTGAATCCATGGACTAGCCTCCTCCCTCCTGCCATGCATGGTCTGATGTGCTGCCACTGCCCTCCATTTAGCATGATGTTCCAGTCCACTTCTCCTGCCCTCCATTGCCCAATTCTATGCCCCATCATTGACCTCCTTAGCTTGCTGTCCCTATTCTCCTTCCCCCTGCTCTCCGATGTCTTTGTGCATGCCCCTGCTCCATCCTTTTTGCCCACCATGTTCCTTGGACCTGCCACTCCTATCTACTCTGAGTGTTCTGTTGAACTGCCACTCCCCTCCCAACTGCCTAGCATTGTAGATGACTGTAACCTGTCCCTGCCACCTCCACCCTGCCTGTCCACATTCCATGCCCCTATCCCCTTTCTCCTGTCCTCCATGGTCCATTTTACTGCCACACCCTTCTGCCCTCCCTGGTCTGTTGTGCTGCAACTGCTCCTCCTGCTTGCCCCGCGTGGTCTGTTGTGAGGCCCCTTCCCCTGAACTCTCTTGTCTGTGCCCAGGTCCTGACACTCCCTTCTATCCTCCATGGTCCTTTGTGCATGCCCCTGCACCCTCCTTCTTGCCCATCATAGCCATTGTGCTGCCACTAACCCAACCACTTGCCATGCATGGTCTTCTGTGCTGCCACGGCCCCTCCCACCTTCCCTGTGTGGTCAGCTAGCTGCCCCTGACCCCCTCCCACCTTCTCTCCATGGTCTATGTGTATGCCATCATAGTATCACTGTTGCTCTCCATGGTGTGTCTTGCTTCTAGTGCCCATCCTGCCTGACCTCCATGGTCATCTTGCTGCTCCTGCCCTGCCCTGCCCCCTTGCCACCAGTCCTCTGTTTCCATGTGCAGACCCCTATTCCCTCCCTCCTGGCTTGTCTGTTCCATTGTAATGCCCCTGATCCGTCTCTCCTGCCCTTTATGGTCTGTTATGCTGCAGCTTTCTCTCCTGTCTGTCCATTATGGTCAGCCGCATACCATTGCCTCTTTCCCCTCTGTTCTCTGTTGTCCATGTGCATGGTCCTGTCCCCTCCCTATTGCTTTCTATGGATTGTTGTGCTGCACTCCCGTCCCGCATGCCCTGTGTGGTGTATTGTGCTGCTGCAAACCCTGATGCCTGCCCTGTAGGGTCAGTTTGGTGCACCTCTCCATGTCCCTCCTGTCCTCTGTTATTCGAGTCTATGTCCCTACCCCAATTTTTCCTGCCTTCCATGATCCAATGTACCATACTTGCGAACATTTTGAACTTGGTTAGAGGGAGATTTTGAAAAAAAACTGGGGCATTGATTTTCCCATTTCAGTTACATTGAAAAAGAGGAGATTGTAGACAGGAGACTGATCAAATAAAGCCCATTTGAGTTTAAAAACATTGGACGTTTCCTGGCTGAATCGGGTTTGTTGGCATGTATACTTGTACTACCACTGCCTCTTCCTTCTGCCCACAATGGTCTATTATATTGCCACAGCCTCTCTTGCCAGTCCTGTATTGTTGGTTTGTTGCCCCTGCCCCCCTTTCCACTGCCCTCCATGGTCTGTTGTGCTGTCACTGCCCTTCCTGCCTGCCCAGTGTGGTCAAGTTGTTGCCTCTGCACCCTCCTACCTGCCTTCAATTTTCAGAGTCTGTGCCCCTGGCCTCTGCCTCTCAACAGTATCCTAATGAACAACTAGACTGCTAACATTCTATATTTATTACAGAATTGTGGAACGCCTGACGTCATCCTGATGTAATCAAAACTATAATACCTAGAGCATTTCCTTTGGAAATTACATATAAGAGAGGGTCTTATTTGCATCACAATTATGGTTAGTGCTCTAAAAAACTCAAATGAGGACATATTTTCTGAGTTTTCAAATAGCAACAAAGCACTTTTAAATTATTTGTTATCTTTATGTTTTTTTATCCAGTTTACCACTTGATTAAATCTTGCACTTAGGAGAGAGGATGTGGTGTTACTTCCAGAGCTGCAGACTTTGCAGCTGGGAAACCAGGTTGGAGTTTCTGCTTCAGCTTGACATTCTGTGATTCAGGTCAAATCACGTAATCTCCCCATGTCTACAACCAAAATGAATTTGTTCTTGTGTGATGTAACCAATGCTCATGTAAAGCACTCCAATACCTGACAAGTCTGCACTATATAAAACTGCAAAAACACGAAAAATAAAAAGTGTTTTGCACACTTCTGTCATTGGGCTTCATGTGGGCTACATCTGGGTGATATTTGTGCTGCATTTGGGCTCTTTTGCCTCTGGTGGCCATCTTGGGAGATTTATTTGTTATGAAGTTTCCTAATTCCCTCATTTACTGCAGTCTCCTCAGTAGGAAATACTTTCAGTTTTTTACTTTGATTCCATCAAGAAGGTATTCAGATATGTCACACATTTGCCATAAATTCTGAATGTTAGCACTCTAGTTGCTCATTAGATCACTGTAGGAAAGCCACTGCTCACCACGGAAGTCTGCTGCTGGTATTAAAAGTGCATGTTTTAGTCTGCATGTCAAAATATTTTAATGAACTAGAAGAGGATTTGAGAAGTCACTCAAAATGTGCCCTAATTTTAATTTCTTTAGCACTAATCATAATTTCTATGGCAAAATGAACCCCCTCATTGTGTTCCTTTTTAAATTAAATGTTTTAAGTGTTACCAGTTTATTCCAATCAAGATGGCTTCAGGTGTGCCATACTTTTGTCTTAAGTAAGACTGTAAGCGCTCTAGTTGTTCTTAAGAACACTCTGGGACATTCTGTCATTGGGCTATACTTGGGCTACATCTGGGTGATATTTGTGCTACATTTGGGCTCTTTTGTCACTGGTGGCCATCTTGGGAGACTTATTTGTTATGAAGTTTCCTAATTTCCTCATTTACTGCAGTCTCCTCAGTAGAAAATACTTTCAGTTTTTTACTTTGGTTCTATCAAGAAGGCATTTAGATGTGTCACACATTTGCCATAAATTCTGAATGTTAGCACTAGTTGCTCATTAGATCACTGATGTCATCAGTGATGTCACTGACCATGTCATGAATGATGTAATATGTGACATCATCAGCAGTGGATTGCTGGCGCGCGAGATGTAGTTAGTACAACTAACTATATCGGAGGAATTTCAATGGTTTTGTACGAGTGAAATGTCCAGCTAACTATAACACCCCTAAAACCTATGGTTTTTTCAGTGAATTTCTATGGTTTTTTAAATGCTAATTCCTAACTATATCAGGCCTGAAACCTATTGATTTTTCAGTGAATTTCAAAGGTTTCTTAACCCCTTCAGTGCCCCGCCCTTTCCGCGCCCTGTGCCGGCCCTTTCATTAGCGGGCGGGGTTCATGACGAGATAGTCTCGTCATGGGCACAGCACAACCGCACTCCATGACGAGACCATCTCGTCATGGGCACTGAAGGAGTTAAATGCTAAATCCTAACTATATCAGGCTTGAAACCTATGTTTTTTTCAGTGAATTTCAAAAGTTTTGTAAATGACAATTTTTAAATGTCTTAATTGTTATATTGATTTTTTTGATACTGATTTCCTACATTTTTTTAAACTGTTTATTTTTAGATATTTTATTTTTTAAATTACATTATAATTACATTTTACATTACAAAATATACTTTCTCAGAATGAATTACTTTAGTTTAAATACTTTGCAAATAGGCAATAGACTTTTAAGTACAGTAGTTACAGTTATTGCAATGGGCAACACAATGCAACATTGAGCTCAATGGGAATTTCTATTTAAATGCAAATAGTTACTTTATGGATTACTTTTCTAACCACAGGACTGGATCCTAGATTCAGTCCTGCGACATCTCCTGTAAACAGTAGCGGAAAAGCATTTTGGTTATAGTAGTGATTTTTTTTTATTTCAGTAGATTTTTATTAATATTTTGCGTTTTTTCCCTCACAATAACTGACAAAAAACATGTAACATATCACATACATATAACATATAACATGCATTCTGCATCGCTTGTTGTTACAGGGCCGCCCACGTTGGCTATGTAAGTTGTGTTATAATTTGCCTATTTTGGCTGCCCCCCACCCACTGTCCTCGTATGGGTCATAGAAAGCACAGAGAGGGACAGGGAAAAAAGAGCAAGAGCAGAGAGAGAGAAGAGGCATCTCATAAAGGGAGAAATTAGCGTGTTCGCTATTGTCTAATGCGGGTTGCTATCCGGATAGTTATACTAGGCTTTTTAGGGCAGGTCATAAGGGTCTAGGTACTTGGCCAGAGATGCCCACATTTTCCTGTCGGGCTGTTTCCACGGTGAGTCTCGTAGGGCCACTGTATCCGCTCCCCTGAGGTACGTCACCCAGTTGAGCCATCCCTTAAACGTTGTCTTGGAGGTGTCTTTCCATTTATTGAGTACCATTTTAACTCCTGCTGTTAGCAGGAGATCGAGTAGGTCTCTGTCTTGTTTAGAGTCTGTATCTGTCCTAATAAAGACAGTTACCAGGGTGGCAAACTCCGTTTTAAGAGAAACACCTAGCATGTTATTTAAAAAAGGCGAAGATCTTCTCCAAGAATGCCTTGACTTTGGGGCAGTAATATATGAGATGGGCCAGGTCGCCCTTTCCATTATTACAATTACAGCATTGGTCATTGGTGTTCAGTCCCAGGGTCGCCAGACATGCTGGGGTCCAGTAGATTTTGTGTAGTGTCCAGAATTTTGTCTGAGCTAGAGGATATTTTATTTTGTGTGGGGGAGGACCAAAGCGTCCGGGTCTCATTTTCGTTAAGTGTGTCTCCGAGCTGGGTCTCCCAGTATTTGCGTGTCTTTTCATTAATTTTGGTTGAGCTGAACCTTAGGAGTCTGTAGAGGTGCGATACCTGGTGGCCTAATTTATTGAGGTTGGTCATATATTGGATGATTGATGGCTTGGTGACGGAAAGTCTTGCTTTGGTCAGTGTTGTTTTGATTTTTAGAAAATTATACAGTTCTATGTCTGGTAAATTGTGTTTGATTTTTAGCATATTGAAAGTGATGGGATTCCCACCCTCTTCAAGTTGTTTAGGGTGTGAAATTCCTGTTTCCCTCCATGAGCCCATTGAGAGCGGCTTGCCCCTGTGTTTTATCTTAGCGTTTGCCCACAGAGATTCCCATCTCGAGTTTTTTATGCTGTGTTCCATCCTCTGGCCCACCTTCAGTAGGGCGTTTCTGGTATTTTTGAGTATTGGGTTTGTTGTTAGTGTATGTTTATTGGCTGTTAGCAGGGCTAAGGGTTCAAGGTTGTTTAGTGTGGCTCTCTGCAATCTTAGCCATACTGGAGTGTACTCCTGGTCGGTTAGGATCCAATAACTCCCCTGTTTTGCCAAGAAGGCCGTTTGGAAGGTTTTAAAATCCGCCAGGTTTAAACCCTGCAGTTTTTTTCCCAGTCTTAGTTTTTTAAGGCTTATTGTGGCTTTTTTGTCTCGCAAGATTACATTATTCAGCAGCTTATCTATTTTGCGATGGAAGTCATCTGTGAGTATTAGAGGGAGCATATTTGCCAGGTAGTTGACCATTGGAGTGACCATCATCTTTACTGTTTCTATCCTTCCCCACCAAGTAATGAATTTGGGTGACCAGCCCTCCAACAGCGTCTTTATCTTGTCCAGCATTAGTTTTTCATTTTGTTCCAGTGTGTTTTTAAGGTCATTTCGAAAGTATATACCCAGGTATTTTACAAAACTAGTTTGCCAGGCAAGGCCTGAGTCCCCCAGTATGTCTTTTGTGGTGTGTATATTGAGTGGTTTGCATTCTGACTTGTCTTTATTGAGTTTATAGCCGGAGAGGGCCCAGTACCTGTCTATGGAGTCCATGAGGGCCGTGATAGAGGATTTAGGGCTTTCTGTGACAACGAGAATGTCATACGCGTATGCGGCTAGTTTGATTGTGACCTCATTGATGGTGACCCCTTTCATCTCTTCATTGGCCTCTATATCTTTAAAAAGAGGCTCTAGAGCTAGTAGGAACAGAGGGGCGGACAGGGGGCAACCTTGCCTTGTCCCTCGCTGTAAGGTGAAGGGCTCAGAGACCGCCCCATTGACCACGATACGAGCAGTGGGTCTTTCGTATAGTGCCATTACTTTCCGCATGAATGAGTTCCCCAGGTTGAAGGTCTGCATGCACTGTTCTAGGAAGTGCCACGATACCCTTTCAAATGCCTTCTCTGCATCTAATGTGATGGTCACCGCTGGTTTGTCTGACTTGGCAGCACTATCTAGTATATGGCATAGGAGTCTAGTGTTATCGTGTGACATGCGTGTCTTGAGAAAACCAACTTGTGTGTTACTTATCAATTGAGGTAGTACCTTATTAAGCCTTGATGCCAGAATTTTTGCATATATCTTGCAATCAACGTTAATCAGAGAGATAGGCCTGTAATTTTGGGGTAACTTGGTGTTTTTGCCTTCCTTGGGGATAACTATAATATTAGCTTCGGACATGGTATGCGAGACCATCCCCGCCCCTTCGCAGTGATTACATTCTTTTTTCATAGTGGGTTGCAAGTGAGTTAAGAAAGTCTTAAGATGTGTGCTTCCTCTGAAGTTATCTTTGGGAGGTTTAGTCTGTCTAGGTACTCGGTACACCCATTTTCGTCCAGCGTTTGGTCTTTTTTATAGAGGTCTTGATAGAATTCGCTAAATTTCTGTAGTATTTCTTTATGTCATGTGTGTGTGATATTTTGTGAGTCTGTGATTGATGAGATGGTAGGCTGTCTTTGTTTGTGTTTTAGGTAAGAGGCCAGGAGCTTCCCCGCTTTGTTAGCCTCGCATAGGTTTATTGCTTTAAATTTGTTTAACCAGCTCTTTCGCTCAAAATTCTGTTGAATTCATATTTCTTTTTTGTGAGTTCTGTAAGTGCATCTACGTTATTTGAGTCGTAGATATGAGTTGCCTCTAATCTTTGGATATCCTTCTCCAGTTGTCCCAACTGTGCCTTCGCGTTTCTGTTCATCCTGGCTTTAATGTCCATAATTGTCCCCCTAACTGTGGCTTTTAATGCGTCCCACATGGTTTTAGGATCTGTGTCTGCAGTGTCATTAAAGCTAATATATTCCTTAATGGCCTCCTCTATTTTGATTCTATTGGTTTGAGCTGACAAGACATCACTGTTGAATCTCCACCTTCGTGGGTGATTCTCATTGTGCCGCCCGCACAGGAGTAGGCTAATGCAGGAATGTACTGAGACAGTTCTCATGGCTATATCTGTGTGTTCTATTAAGTGGGTGTGTGTTCCTGTGATCAGTATGTAATCTATTCTGCTGTATGAATTGTGTGGGTTGGAATAGAAGGTGTAACCTCTTGTGTCCGGGTGTTGTAGCCGCCATGTGTCTATAAGATTATACCTGGTACATAAATTTTTTAGTATGTTGTGTGCGCCTGGGGGCAATGAGTGGCACTGTGACTGTCTGTCTATAGTGTAGTCTAACGCCATATTGAAGTCCCCTGCCATCACCGCTAGGTTTTTTTGTGGGAGTGCCTCCAACCTTTTAGAGATGCCCACCCAGAAATCGGAGTCATCAGTGTTTGGCCCATAGTTGTTGAGTACATGGATGTTTTCTTCCCCCCTTTTCAAATGCATCAGCAGTATTCTCCCTTCATCGTCGCTATGTTGGTCTTCTATATTAATTTTGGAGTTCTTATTTATCAGAGTGATCACACCCCATTTATTTCCTATGGCTGGAGAGCAGGCCATCTGCCCAACCCATCTCGCCCTAATCCGTTCTGCATAGTCAAGGGACAATCCTGTCTCCTGTAGAAGGAAGATATCTGCTTTAGTTTTAGCTAGGTAGTCTAGTATTTGTTTTCTTTTAACTGGGTGGTTGAGACCTTTAACATTTAGGGAGACAATCTTTAAGTTGGACGTTAGTGTTTTCGTATTGTCTATTGCCATTTTGTTATGCTAGGTATTGATTGTTTAGCCAAAATCATTTTTCCCTTTCTGTACGTTATTGTCCTCCCCGCTTTGTGATATCGGGTGTGTGATAGCTGTGTCGCCCTCCGTTGGCCCCTCCTCTCTGCTCCCTCCCAAGGTCTGATGTCGTTCCCTCCCTTGAGTGCAAAAGTGTGGAAGAAAAGGTTTAAAAAGGATAGAGTGCAGTGGGTATAGACCAAGCATGTGTGCCTAACATACATTACTAACATGACACTAAGTACACTAAACCCCCCCCCAAAACCCCTCACCTCCATCCCCCCTGTTCCTACACATAAAATTCTGGACGTGCAACAGCAAAGATCCGGCTCCGCCGCCCCCTGGAACACTATGGTTCTGTACACCAGAGCATCTATATATTTACTTTTCCCAGCCTAATTGTTTCTGCATATCTTGTTGAGCATATTATAGTCCCCTATTGATCTATACAGGTGTATACTCATGGTTACTACCTTCACACTTATACATTTCTGTTAAAATGTTCATAAAAAAGGATATTAAAGTTTATAGTGATCTCGTATATAACTTCTTTGTCTCATCAACTGTTTGATTTGTTGACGTGCTTTGTTAAAGTCGCAAACCCTAAAAACTTCAATACTTCCCAAAGGTGCGGTTTAAGGTCCAAGTTTCAAGATTCTTTATTGAGGTAGGTTTGGCCCATTGGCCATTCGAGGTAGATAATGTAAGGATAGAGTCTTGTCTGAGGTAGATCGTGTGTATAAAAGTAGCGGTAGGTCCAAGCTTGAGAGACTGCCCGCCTAGCCAGTTTTGAGATTTCGTACAGTCTTTATTTCACACTTAGATCTGGCGAGGCTCTCCTCTTGCTTGTGTTTGCCTGAGAGAATTTAATTTCTTGCTGTGTGGGACCTTGAAGGTATCTTGTCAGTTCTTTGGGGTCTTCAAAGACGTGCGTTCTGCCTTTGTCGTTGATTCTGAACCTTGTAAGGCCTATGAATGAGAAGATGATGTTTTCCTTTCTTAAATTGTCTCGCTGTGCCAGAAATCCTTTCGTTAAACCACTGTGGGTTTGGAGTAGTCTTGGGTGAGAATTATTTTTTGGCCGTTCCACTGTATATTCTGGATTTTCCTGGCCACTGCGAAGATGGCTTCCGTGTGTTGTAATCAGAGAGGCTTGCATATAATGGTGCGTGGGGTAATTTTATTTGAGGTTTTGAAGGCTGGTAATCTGTAGGCCTGGTCTAGCTCGAAAGGAAGGTCAAACTTAATGTTGGTAATTTTGGGGATCATGTCTTGTATGAGGGCGATGCACGACCCGCTTTTCTCTTCCTCACCTTCGGCGACCCCTAGTATTCTGATGTTCCCCCTCCTGTTACGATCGTCTAACTCTGCTGTTTGTCTGCGAAGTATTGCCGTGGTTTTGGATAGTTCCAACAGAGTCTTGTTTGCCTTCTGTTCACCATCCTCTATATCACTCACCCTCTGCTCTACCTCCGTTAGTCTGTTATTCGCCGCATGGATGCCAGCTCTTACTGCGGCCAGTTCCAGCTGTATAGCATTCGTCGTTTGTTTAGTCGATTTTGCTAGGTCATTGACATCCGTCCGTTTTTTCAGGATCTTGTCCAGCGTGGTATTGATGTCATTCTTTTGTTTGATAGGGGAATCCAGACGGTCGCTCTTGTTCTTTTTTGGTTGCTCTGTAATTCTTCCTTCGGTTCCAGCCATACCTGATAGCCCTCTTCTCTCTTGCTGTAGGCTGAGCCTTCCTCTCACTTTCCGCTCTATGGTTAGTTTCTTGCCCCCTCACCTTGATAAAAAAAATGTGGGCGTCTCTTTTGTCTCTTGTCTTCCAACCTTAGTATGGAGTCGCTGTGCTGATGGCGTAGAGTTGTTGTTGTTTTCTGCCCTTGTAGCCTGAGTTTACCTTTTCCAAAACGCCAGACCTCCTTTGTTACTGGGTTAAAACCTCCTGAGCAGCGTGTGTTGGCCGTTTCTCTTTGTTGTTCAGATATGGGTAAATGGATATTATTCTTCACTACTCTGTGTTGGGCACAGTGGATTCTGTGATTACTGCCAGCTTATATCTTGTTTGGAGGGGCTGTATGGCTTGTTAGTGTGGGTGGAGGGGTCAGAGTTCGCCCTCTTGACTTCTTGTTATCCATCGTCTGGCTTTATCGCTTGTTTACTTCCACGTTATGCACCCCACTGAGTTATGCATGTCATACTCATGTGCTTAAAACATCTCCTTCTGTTATATGTTGGAATTTTTGAGACCACCACGTGAGATTGCCACCTCTAATTGATAGATCTTCTACTGTCCGTTTCTTTGTTGTAAATTGTGCCTCTGTTCCATGCGCGAGTGGGGTTTTGCAGTCTTTACTCCCTCTTTGTTTTGCTTGTCAGTTGACGGTATATTTCGCTTGCTGTATCTCTATGTATGGTCATGCTGTGTCGACGCTTTTATTTCAAGTCTCTCTATCAGGGAGAAAGGAACACTCGCTTTGGGGGTTGCCTTCACTTATCGCTGTGTGGCGCTGGAGGTGCTTTTCTTATGCTTAATTTGCAGGTTTGCAGGTTTGGAATACCACTGTGCTTCTTCCCTGGCTGTAATGGCGGCTCGCACTGGTCTTTTACTTTAGTTTTGTGCTTATGGCAGTTTTCGGATCTTGCGTTGTCAGTAGCTACCGTAGGTCTTCCCCGCACTTGCGGAAGAGCCCGTTTTTCCAAAGCTGATCAAGCGCGCCCCCTCTGCTGCAATCTTCCTAGAGAATTCTCTTTCCACAATCAGCTAGCTTTTTTCACACCGAGTTGTTTACCCGATAGTCATACCTAAGATGGCGGCCCCCTTTGGTGGTTTCAGTTTCGTTATAACAATGAGCGAGTATCTTCCCCCCACCAGAGTCTCCTGCTATTGTTATTGATGCCACGGTGATCTCCACGGGAGGTCTCTGGCACTAACCTTACGTAAGTTCGCTGCTGATCCTCCGGTTTCGTTTTTTGGGCACAATTAGCAGCAGGTCTGGTAGCGGTGGAGGGTCTCACTCGCTCGCAGGCACCATCTTGGTTTCTACCGCTTGTTCCAGGAGCTCCTCTTCTCTGAACTTTTCTCACTTTCGCTGTTGGGGCTGCTCTTTTCCTTAAAGTGAACTGCTCTCGCGTGTTCTTTTTGTTGCTCACTTCCAGGTTTGGCAGAGCGCTGGATTCAGGTGTCTAATCCCATTGCCGTCCAAGCCACGCCCCATACAGTAGTGATTTTTAAGGAATATTATTGTATTTTAAAAGTTGACAGAATTTTTTTCACATAGTATCACCAATGTTATCCTATGGCAGAAAATTCACTTAGCAGGTAAGTAGTTTTATCGTTTACTTTTCCTTACTCAGTGGTGGATCCTGGATCCAGCACTGGTGCATCTCCTGTAAATAGTTGAAATAATGCGTTTAAGTCATACAGGCGATTTTTTAGGAACATTTTTAGTTTGGGAAAATAGACACTTAGAAACTTTTCAGGTGAAAACCAGACAATGGATTCCAATGGAAGGAAATACAAGTTACTGGTAAGTGCGGTTAGAATTACTTTTCAGGGTCAGTGCTGGGCTAAAAGATGCAGCACTGGGTTCTCTCCTGATAACAGGTGAGTAAATCGGAATTCGTAGCTCTGCAGATTTTATAGGAATATTTTAAAGTTCGAAAACTCCACACTTAGAAGAATTTCCAAGTGAAAGCAGTCAATGTTACCCTATGGAAGGAAATTCACTTAGCAGTTAAGTAGTGTTATCGTTACTTTTTCTTACTCAGTGGTAGATCCTGGATCCAGCACTGGTGCATCTCCTGTAAACAGTTGCAAGAATGCATTTAAGTCATACAGGCGATTTTTAATAATTATTTTTAGTTTGTGAAAATAGACACTTAGAAACTTTTCTGCTGAAAACCAGACAATGGATTCCTATGGAAGGATATACAAGGTACTGGTAAGTACGGTTAGAATTACTTTTCAGGGTCAGTGCTGGGCTAAAAGATGCAGCACTGGGTTCTCTCCTGATAACAGGTGAGTACATCGGAATTCATAGTTCTGCTGATTTTACAGGAATATTTTAAAGTTCGAAACTCCACACTTAGAAGAATTTCCAAGTGAAACCAGTCAATGTTACCCTATGGAAGGAAATTCACTTAGCAGGTAAGCAGTGTTATCGTTAATTTTTCTTACTCAGTGGTGGATCCTGGATCCAGCACTGGCGCATCTCATGTAAACAGCTGAAAGAATGTGTAAAAATCATACAGGTGATTTTTTAGGAATATTTTTAGTTTGCGAAAATAGACACTTTGAAACTTTTCTGGTGAAAACCAGACAATGGATTCCTATGGAAGGAAATACAAGTTACTGGTAAGTACGGTTAGAATTACTTTTCAGGGTCAGTGCTGGGCTAAAAGATGCAGCACTGGGTTCTCTCCTGATAACAGGTGAGTAAATCGGAATTCGTATTTCTGCAGATTTTATAGGAATACTTTAAAGTTCGAAAACTCCACACTTAGAAGAATTTCCAAGTGAAAGCAGTCAATGTTACCCTATGGAAGGAAATTCACTTAGCAGTTAAGTAGTGTTATCGTTACTTTTTCTTACTCAGTGGTAGATCCTGGATCCAGCACTGGTGCATCTCCTGTAAACAGTTGCAAGAATGCATTTAAGTCATACAGGCGATTTTTAATGATTATTTTTAGTTTGTGAAAATAGACACTTAGAAACTTTTCTGCTAAAAACCAGACAATGGATTCCTATGGAAGGATATACAAGGTACTGGTAAGTACGGTTAGAATTACTTTTCAGGGTCAGTGCTGGGCTAAAATATGCAGCACTGGGTTCTCTCCTGATAACAAGTGAGTAAATCCGAATTCGTTCTTCGGATGATTTTAGGTGAATGTTTTAAAGTTCCAAAACTCCACACGTACAAGAATTTCCAAGTGAAACCAGTCACTGTTAGCCTATGGAAGGAAATTCAAGTTACTGGTAAGTAAGGTTAAAATTACTTTTCAGGATCAGTACTGGGCTCAAAGATGCAGCACTGAGGTCTCTCCTGATAACAGGTGAGTAAATCGGAATTCGTAGTTCTGCTGATTTTATAGGAATATTTTAAAGTTCGAAAACTCCACACATAGAAGAATTTCCAAGTGAAACCAGTCAATGTTACCCTATGAAAGGAAATTCACTTAGCAGGTAAGCAGTGTTATCGTTACTTTTTCTTACTCAGTGGTGGATCCTGGATCCAGCACTGGCGCATCTCATGTAAACAGCTGAAAGAATTTGTAAAAATCATACAGGTGATTTTTTAGGAATATTTTTAGTTTGCGAAAATAGACACTTTGAAACTTTTCTGGTGAAAACCAGACAATGGATTCCTATGGAAGGAAATACAAGTTACTGGTAAGTACGGTTAGAATTACTTTTCAGGGTCAGTACTGGGCTAAAAGATGCAGCACTGGGTTCTCTCCTGATAACAAGTGAGTAAATCGGAATTCGTTCTTCGGATGATTTTAGGTGAATGTTTTAAAGTTCCAAAACTCCACACGTACAAGAATTTCCAAGTGAAACCAGTCAATGTTAGCCTATGGAAGGAAATTCAAGTTACTGGTAAGTACGGTTAAAATTACATTTCAGGATCAGTACTGGGCTCAAAGATGCAGCACTGAGGTCTCTCCTGATAACAGGTGAGTAAATCAGAATTCATAGTTCTGCTGATTTTACAGGAATATTTTAAAGTTCGAAACTCCACACTTAGAAGAATTTCCAAGTGAAACCAGTCAATGTTACCCTATGAAAGGAAATTCACTTAGCAGGTAAGCAGTGTTATCGTTACTTTTTCTTACTCAGTGGTGGATCCTGGATCCAGCACTGGCGCATCTCATGTAAACAGCTGAAAGAATTTGTAAAAATCATACAGGTGATTTTTTAGGAATATTTTTAGTTTGCGAAAATAGACACTTTGAAACTTTTCTGGTGAAAACCAGACAATGGATTCCTATGGAAGGAAATACAAGTTACTGGTAAGTACGGTTAGAATTACTTTTCAGGGTCAGTGCTGGGCTAAAAGATGCAGCACTGGGTTCTCTCCTGATAACAGGTGAGTAAATCAGAATTCTTAGTACATCCAGTAAGCGCCCCAGAGCTGCGTAGCAGAGAGATGTAAAAAAGGGCATGGCCTGCACCACCTCTCTGCAACGCAGCGCAGTGGTGCTTCCTGGAAGCACCTGGTGGGCTACTTGGCCCCCATGGTCCCTCAGGTTTGAAGTGGAATTTTTTCCCCAACTTAAAACGCGCCACAGGGCGTGTTTGCACACATCACATCAAGCCCCGTCCCCTCCCTTCACCACTGTGTAAACGCGCCCTGTCACCGTTCTAAGTTGAGAGATTAAGTCCCCTTCAATCCTAAGGGTCTCTAGGGTCAAGCTAGCCCACTAGGTACCTCCAGTATGCACCAGGGAGCTGCGTTGCAGAGAGGTGTTCTGAGGCCACGCCCCTTTTTACACCTCTCTGCAACGCAGCTCTGTGGCGCTTACTGGAGGTAGCTGGTGGGCTACTTGCACCCCAGGGACCCTCAGTATTCAAGGGGAGTTAATCCCCCCAACTTAAAATGCACCACGGGTGAAGGGAGGGGGGGGGCCTGAGTTCACATGTGTATAAACACGCCCTGTGGCACGGTTTAAGTTGGGGAATTAATTCCTTGTCAATACTGAGAGGGCTCCAGGAGGGTGGCCACGCGGCCCTCGCCCACCTTCTTCAAAACCCCGGGGGGGTGGTGGTCCCTGGGGCTGGGGGGTCCATCACAGACCCCCAATTTACATATATTGAGCCCCGGGGAGGTGGCGGTCCCCGGGTCGTGTGGGGGGGGTTCAAGCCCCCACACAGGTTTTTACAATACAATAACCCCCGGGGGGTGGCAGTCCCCCCGCAATGTTCATTACATAGAGCCCCGGGGGGTGGTGGTCCCCGGGGCTCGGGGGCCTTAGAGGCCCCCCAAAAATTATCATATTAAGCCCCTGGGGGTGGCGGTCCCCGGGGCTGTGAGGGGCCATGAGCCCCCGCATACATTAGCAAAAAGCCCCAGGGGGTGGCGTGCCCCGGTGCTGGGGGACCCCCATAACAATTAATAACATTGCTCCTGTTTTTTTTTTATTTCGACCGAAATTCGCGCTGGGTGAGAGAATTTCAGCGGTTTTTTTTTTCCTTTAAAAAAATGCTTTTTTGGGCCCTGGGGGTCCTTGTGGGACCCCCTGAGCAGGCCTAGGGGGTCAGGGTGTTTCTACCCTGCCCCCTTTTCGCGTTTTGCGCATTTGTGTCTTAGGTTTCTTGTGCCTTTGTTCTACCGAGGCACAAGATGGAGTGTTGACAGCCAATTAGAATACAGCTCGTGCACGGCAGGGTGAGCTTAGGCTGCGTGACTGCCAAACGCGTTTCGAGCATGAATGCTCTTGTTCACTGGCTCTCATCAAATGAAGTATGCAAGGCGGTTTAAAGTGGAACACTGATTTATTTAAATTCATAGTCCCGCCCATGTGGGCGTGGCAGAACCGGGCATGCTGGTCAATCCAGCAGCTAGGCCCCCTTCACTCCTAACAGCGCTCAGCGAGGATGTCCCGCCGCCATCTCTGCGGTTCCAAGGCGTTCAATATGCTGAGCGCTGTTAGGAGTGAAGGGGGCCTAGCTGCTGGATTGACATTGGTGAGCTTGGAAGCGGCCCTTTCTTTTCGTGTGCCCACTTGGGTAAGACATTTGAGTGAACTCTTCAATTTGCAAAGTGGTACCCAACCGGGTTTTGGATGGAACTGTGTCAGATACTATGGGCGCAACTACATTGACCAGCATGCCCGGTTCTGCCACGCCCACATGGGCGGGACTATGAATTTAAATAAATCAGTGTTCCACTTTAAACCGCCTTGCATACTTCATTTGATGAGAGCCAGTGAACAAGAGCATTCATGCTCGAAACGCGTTTGGCAGTCACACAACAGGAATTGGAGGGCTGGCTGAAGGGTCTGCTACCGGTGGCTGTGTGCGTAACCCCTTCATAGTGCGATATCCTCATTTGGGGCAACCTGTGTTTTTGTGTAGAGCGGCAGCCTAGCCGCGAGGATGTCCCGCCGCCATCTCTGCGGTTCCAAGGCGTTCAATATGCTGAGCGCTGTTAGGAGTGAAGGGGGCCTAGCTGCTGGATTGACATTGGTGAGCTTGGAAGCGGCCCTTTCTTTTCGTGTGCCCACTTGGGTAAGACATTTGAGTGAACTCTTCAATTTGCAAAGTGGTACCCAACCGGGTTTTGGATGGAACTGTGTCAGATACTATGGGCGCAACTACATTGACCAGCATGCCCGGTTCTGCCACGCCCACATGGGCGGGACTATGAATTTAAATAAATCAGTGTTCCACTTTAAACCGCCTTGCATACTTCATTTGATGAGAGCCAGTGAACAAGAGCATTCATGCTCGAAACGCGTTTGGCAGTCACACAACAGGAATTGGAGGGCTGGCTGAAGGGTCTGCTACCGGTGGCTGTGTGCGTAACCCCTTCATAGTGCGATATCCTCATTTGGGGCAACCTGTGTTTTTGTGTAGAGCGGCAGCCTAGCCGCGAGGATGTCCCGCCGCCATCTCTGCGGTTCCAAGGCGTTCAATATGCTGAGCGCTGTTAGGAGTGAAGGGGGCCTAGCTGCTGGATTGACATTGGTGAGCTTGGAAGCGGCCCTTTCTTTTCGTGTGCCCACTTGGGTAAGACATTTGAGTGAACTCTTCAATTTGCAAAGTGGTACCCAACCGGGTTTTGGATGGAACTGTGTCAGATACTATGGGCGCAACTACATTGACCAGCATGCCCGGTTCTGCCACGCCCACATGGGCGGGACTATGAATTTAAATAAATCAGTGTTCCACTTTAAACCGCCTTGCATACTTCATTTGATGAGAGCCAGTGAACAAGAGCATTCATGCTCGAAACGCGTTTGGCAGTCACACAACAGGAATTGGAGGGCTGGCTGAAGGGTCTGCTACCGGTGGCTGTGTGCGTAACCCCTTCATAGTGCGATATCCTCATTTGGGGCAACCTGTGTTTTTGTGTAGAGCGGCAGCCTAGCCGCGAGGATGTCCCGCCGCCATCTCTGCGGTTCCAAGGCGTTCAATATGCTGAGCGCTGTTAGGAGTGAAGGGGGCCTAGCTGCTGGATTGACATTGGTGAGCTTGGAAGCGGCCCTTTCTTTTCGTGTGCCCACTTGGGTAAGACATTTGAGTGAACTCTTCAATTTGCAAAGTGGTACCCAACCGGGTTTTGGATGGAACTGTGTCAGATACTATGGTCGCAACTACATTGACCAGCATGCCCGGTTCTGCCACGCCCACATGGGCGGGACTATGAATTTAAATAAATCAGTGTTCCACTTTAAACCGCCTTGCATACTTCATTTGATGAGAGCCAGTGAACAAGAGCATTCATGCTCGAAACGCGTTTGGCAGTCACACAACAGGAATTGGAGGGCTGGCTGAAGGGTCTGCTACCGGTGGCTGTGTGCGTAACCCCTTCATAGTGCGATATCCTCATTTGGGGCAACCTGTGTTTTTGTGTAGAGCGGCAGCCTAGCCGCGAGGATGTCCCGCCGCCATCTCTGCGGTTCCAAGGCGTTCAATATGCTGAGCGCTGTTAGGAGTGAAGGGGGCCTAGCTGCTGGATTGACATTGGTGAGCTTGGAAGCGGCCCTTTCTTTTCGTGTGCCCACTTGGGTAAGACATTTGAGTGAACTCTTCAATTTGCAAAGTGGTACCCAACCGGGTTTTGGATGGAACTGTGTCAGATACTATGGGCGCAACTACATTGACCAGCATGCCCGGTTCTGCCACGCCCACATGGGCGGGACTATGAATTTAAATAAATCAGTGTTCCACTTTAAACCGCCTTGCATACTTCATTTGATGAGAGCCAGTGAACAAGAGCATTCATGCTCGAAACGCGTTTGGCAGTCACACAACAGGAATTGGAGGGCTGGCTGAAGGGTCTGCTACCGGTGGCTGTGTGCGTAACCCCTTCATAGTGCGATATCCTCATTTGGGGCAACCTGTGTTTTTGTGTAGAGCGGCAGCCTAGCCGCGAGGATGTCCCGCCGCCATCTCTGCGGTTCCAAGGCGTTCAATATGCTGAGCGCTGTTAGGAGTGAAGGGGGCCTAGCTGCTGGATTGACATTGGTGAGCTTGGAAGCGGCCCTTTCTTTTCGTGTGCCCACTTGGGTAAGACATTTGAGTGAACTCTTCAATTTGCAAAGTGGTACCCAACCGGGTTTTGGATGGAACTGTGTCAGATACTATGGGCGCAACTACATTGACCAGCATGCCCGGTTCTGCCACGCCCACATGGGCGGGACTATGAATTTAAATAAATCAGTGTTCCACTTTAAACCGCCTTGCATACTTCATTTGATGAGAGCCAGTGAACAAGAGCATTCATGCTCGAAACGCGTTTGGCAGTCACACAACAGGAATTGGAGGGCTGGCTGAAGGGTCTGCTACCGGTGGCTGTGTGTGTAACCCCTTCATAGTGCGATATCCTCATTTGGGGCAACCTGTGTTTTTGTGTAGAGCGGCAGCCTAGCCGCGAGGATGTCCCGCCGCCATCTCTGCGGTTCCAAGGCGTTCAATATGCTGAGCGCTGTTAGGAGTGAAGGGGGCCTAGCTGCTGGATTGACATTGGTGAGCTTGGAAGCGGCCCTTTCTTTTCGTGTGCCCACTTGGGTAAGACATTTGAGTGAACTCTTCAATTTGCAAAGTGGTACCCAACCGGGTTTTGGATGGAACTGTGTCAGATACTATGGGCGCAACTACATTGACCAGCATGCCCGGTTCTGCCACGCCCACATGGGCGGGACTATGAATTTAAATAAATCAGTGTTCCACTTTAAACCGCCTTGCATACTTCATTTGATGAGAGCCAGTGAACAAGAGCATTCATGCTCGAAACGCGTTTGGCAGTCACACAACAGGAATTGGAGGGCTGGCTGAAGGGTCTGCTACCGGTGGCTGTGTGCGTAACCCCTTCATAGTGCGATATCCTCATTTGGGGCAACCTGTGTTTTTGTGTAGAGCGGCAGCCTAGCCGCGAGGATGTCCCGCCGCCATCTCTGCGGTTCCAAGGCGTTCAATATGCTGAGCGCTGTTAGGAGTGAAGGGGGCCTAGCTGCTGGATTGACATTGGTGAGCTTGGAAGCGGCCCTTTCTTTTCGTGTGCCCACTTGGGTAAGACATTTGAGTGAACTCTTCAATTTGCAAAGTGGTACCCAACCGGGTTTTGGATGGAACTGTGTCAGATACTATGGGCGCAACTACATTGACCAGCATGCCCGGTTCTGCCACGCCCACATGGGCGGGACTATGAATTTAAATAAATCAGTGTTCCACTTTAAACCGCCTTGCATACTTCATTTGATGAGAGCCAGTGAACAAGAGCATTCATGCTCGAAACGCGTTTGGCAGTCACACAACAGGAATTGGAGGGCTGGCTGAAGGGTCTGCTACCGGTGGCTGTGTGCGTAACCCCTTCATAGTGCGATATCCTCATTTGGGGCAACCTGTGTTTATATATATATATATATATATATATATATATATATATATATATATATATATATATATATATATATATATATATATATATATATATATATACACTTAAAAAACCATAGGTTTCACACACGTTATAGTTAGCTGGACATTTCACTCGTAAAAAACCAATGAAATTCCCCCGTTATAGTTAGTTCAGGTAACTATAACTCACGCGAGCGCAATCCACTGCTGATGACGTCAGATATTACATCACTGTATTTAGACACTTATTTACCCATTTATTCTTCCATTATCCTTTAGCTATACATATATTACAAATATTTATTTTACAGAAAGACACATATGTCATCAGTGATGTAATATCTGACGTCATCAGCAGTGGATTGCGGTCGCGTGAGTTATAGTTACTTGAACTAACTATAACGGGGGAATTTCATTGGTTTTTTACGAGTGAAATGTCCAGCTAACTATAACATGTGTGAAACCTTTGGTTTTTTAAGTGAATTTGCAAGGTTTTTTAAATGCTAATTCTTAACTATAACGTGTGTGAAACCTATGTTTTTTTTAGTGAATTTCAAAGGTTTTTTAAATGCTAATTTATGTACGTATTATTTATTTTTTATTTTTATTTTTTTTGAATGTGGATAAATTTGAACAGCATAGTTAATATCTTCTTTAAAATTATAAACATTTTTAAATTTTTTTTTTTTTAATGGGTTTTTCAACGTGCGCGCACGGTGCTTGCACGGTGCGCGCACCCTGCGATTTTTTAAGAAAAAATAAAATGTTTTTTTCACCCTTCGGGTCCCTCAGGGACCCCCTGGCAAAGGCTAGGGGGTCAGGAACTGTCCACCCTGCCCCCTTTTCAGGTTCTCCACCTTTGTTTTTCACTGCCTCAGACTGCGAGAGACAAAATGGCGGCCGACACTTCCTGATTTCGACCGATTCGAATGTTTACTGACATCTATCCACCAATCAGAATTACGCTCGCGCACGGCGCCGTGCTCGCACGGTGCGCGCTTATAGATATTTATATGCTTTTAACTTCAATTTTCTCAGGAAATACTGAACAGATTGACTCCAGACATGCAAAAGGTACTTCCTTGACCGGAGGACTACCACTTTGCCGAATTTCACGTAATTCTGTTCAGCCGTTCGGGCTGTACCTTCGACTAAAGGTCCTATGGGAAAATGCATGGGGAAAACGCGTTTTGGGACCCCCCTTTTTTCACGGCCCCCGCTTGACGAATTACCCCGAGACTTTCAGGGTAGGAGCTGAGCGGAGCGCCCCATTCGTTTTGAAAATTTCGCGAAGATTCGTCAACCGGCGCCAAAGTTATTCAAAATAGAATTTTGAGATTTCCTATGGAAACACGATCCTAACTATAACTATCTACTGGCTACGCGCTGGGGGTCCGCACCGTCCATACACAGGTGGGGGTACGCTCCGTACATACACGGGTGGGGGTACGCTCCGTACTTACACGGGTGGGGTGGGGGTTCGGCGCGTCCATCCGCGGCCTGGGGGGGTTCGGCGCGTACATACGGGGGCTGGGGGGGGTTCGGCGCGTACTTACGGGGGCTGGGGGGTGTTCGGCACGTACATACGGGGGCTGGGGGGGTTCGGCGCGTACATATGGGGGCTGGGGGGGTTCGGCGCGTACATACGGGGGCTGGGGGGGTTCGGCGCCTACATATGGGGGCTGGGGGGGTTCGGCGCGTACATACGGGGGCTCGGGGGGTTCGGCACGTACTTACGGGGGCTGGGGGGGTTCGGCGCGTATGCAGGCACATGTCTCCATGGTTGCTATAGAAGTTCGCTCCGTACGGTGTTTTTTCCATACGGTTGTACAATCGGATGCACGGGACGGATCGTACTTGCGCGCTTGGACTTCAGTTTTCCGATTCGTACGGAAAATCGTCCGGGGACGTGTCGGACACTTTTTCCGACCAGAGGACGTGTTGGGGAATTTTTCTAATGCGATTCGTATGGACTTTTTCCCATATGAATCGTACTTGGCAGTTTGCACGGTACTTGTACGATTCGTACGGAAAAAAATCCGGATACGATTTGTACGGGGAAAATTTTTCCAGGATCGGAATCGGCCCCTTAGTCGAAGGTACAGCCCGAATGGCTGGTCGGAACCGATTCAGAATGACCGAACCGTTACCTTCCATCGTAATCGGTCAAAAATGTTTCCAAGTCGATCAGAAACATGAGTTCCAACATGGGTTAGGAAAATCTGAATGCCATTTGGAGCCTTTCCGAGCGACATCGTAATGAGGCTCTAAATAGTAACATTAATTTATACAAATAAAATATATTTATTTAAATGTGTATTTTAACACATATAACAAATAAATGTACTTTTAAAAATGTTAGCATATATATATTCTTTTCCTTCACAGGCTGCCCATGAGATAGGGAGTAATGCTTGAAACGTGTTGGCAGAAAATTCCAAGGGGCTATGCACATGAGACCTTAGCGATGATCCTGAGTGTGCCTCCACCGCAAGGGGAACTTTGTTTGTACATTTGAGTGACCGCCCCGGGTCACGGATGGCACCACCACATGAACTCTGAGGGTTCGCTGCCGCTGGAGCTCGTGCGGTGAGGCGAAGTGGGAGATGCCTGGTATTGCAATTGCATTCCTCATGTGACATTTATTTCCCCAATTATTGATTGTTTTCAAAGCTTTAAATGGTTTGGCGGTATCCTATTGCAACTACTAGCCGCAGAATGCACCATAATTATTGAATCAAGGAGTAATAAAAACTAATGAGGGAAAACGCTGGTTGTTGACAGCCATTCTTTCGCTTCACAGGCTGCCCATGGGGAAGGGCGTAATGCTTGAAACGCGTTGGCAGCAAATTCCAAGGGGCTATGCACATGAGACCTGAGAGACGATCCTGAGTGTGCCTCCACCGCAAGGGGAACTTACTTTGTACATATATTTATGTATATAAACATACATATATAAATAAACTAATATTTTAAATAAAAATATAATTTAAAAAATCGTAAATAATATTATTATAAAAAATGTATGTATATATATTTAAATATACCAAAAACATAAAATATTAAAAAAGAACACCAATTTAAAATACAAGCACTTTTAAAGATTATTATAATAAATCAGGAACATAATTATCTAAAATACAACCTAAAATAAATTATTAAATATTAAAATAAATACATATACTTTTCCCACTACATAAAAAAAAATCTTATACTAAATACATATAAAAATAATGACTCCCACCTAACACAACACAACAATAAAACAATTCTTTGCATCACACAAAAATAAGATTGACTAATCTATCTACAATAAATATAAAACTAATTAAAATATAACATTGGAAAATACTACAATTTACTATTCCCAGTACAATTAACACAACAAAAAATATTATAATTAACAAAAAAAAAAAAATATTCCCATTCCGGTCAGTGAAACAGTAGGGAAGGTGTGTGGATTGCAGAGGGGAAAAATTTACTATTTCCACTCCAGTAAGCACAAAAGTAGAGAAAGGGTTGGAATGCGGCGGGGAAGAATTTAATATTCCCACTCCAGTCAGTGCAACAGTAGGGAAAGTGTTGCATAATAAAGGGGTAAAATGTACTATTCCCACTCCAGTCAGTACAACAGTACGGAAAGTGTTGGATTGCGGAGGGGAAACATGTAATATTCCCACTCTAGTCAGTGCAACAGTATGAAAGTGTTGGTTTGCAGAGAGCTTAAATATACTAGTCCCACTCCAGTCAATGCAATAGTAGGGAAAGTGTTGGATTGCAGAGGGGAAAAATGTACTATTCCCACTCCAGTCAGCGCAGCATTAAAAACAAGTAAAATATCTTAAACAAATTGGAAATAATTTAAAAACAGTAAATAAATGAAAAAAACTATGTTGAATACAAAGCAGAAGTATATTTAATATTACAAATGTAAAATAATTTACTTCCCATCCCATACCCCTACAAAACCCACAACCCACATCTAAATTTAAAAAAAATTACTTGCGCAATTAACATATTTATGTATCAATTGAACAAACAATATTTATGAAACTCTAAATCTAAATTCATAAAAACTAATGAACTTCCCATCATTTACCCATATAAACTCCACAAGCCCAAACTAAAATGAAACAAAAAAAAACGAACACAATTAAATTTATTAAATAATTATTAGTATTTCACAAGTAATTAACAAATAAAATAAAATAGTTTATTCCCCATTTGCCCGTATAAACTCCACAACCCAAACCTAAAAACATTTAATTAAACAATTAACAAAAGGAATTATCAAATAATTAATATTAATTAACAATGATTTTTTAATTATTAAACAATAAACTACTCCCCCATCCTTTAACACATAAACCACACAAACCACACCTAAAAAAAATAATTTCACAATTAACATAATTAATTATCAATTAATTAACATTAATTAACAACTAATTATTAATGAATTAAAAATGAATTACTTCCCACCCTTTACCCCATAACCTCACAACACACACCTAAAAAGAATAATTACACAATTAACATAATTAATTACCAATTAATTAATTATTATTTATTAACAACAAATTATTAATTAATTAAACATAAATACATTTCCACCCTTTACCCCTATAACACTACAACCCACACCTAAAAAAAAGTAATTACACAATTCTAATTATTAATAATTTAAAATAAATGACTTCCCATCCTTTACACCTATAAATGCCACAACCTGGAAAAAGGTTACATAAAAAAATAACAAAATTAAATATCAATTACATTAATCATATTTATTAAAAAATAATCATTAATTTATTATAATTAAATTACTCCCCAGCCTATACCCCTATAAACCATCAACCAACTATAGAACCAAAAACACAAAACGTAATTAAATTCCATAACTACTAAACATTGAAATAATATAGTAAGAGACATAATAATTAAACAAAAAAAGAATGTCATATATAGTTAAAATATATACTAAAAAAACATAACAACACTTAAAAAATGATATTTTAAACAACTATATTTTTACAATCGGTATTTATTACTTCTATTTTTTTTATAGATATAACTTACCTTCAAATCAATATTCTTGACAACGATATTTTTGCACTCAATATTTCTATTACACAATATTTTTCACCAATATTATTGTAGTTTAAATTGTTTTCCTCGGTATTCTGTCTCATTACCGGGTGAATCACCAAGTTCCTCAACTGGAAATGCATAATTCGATTGTTTCATCTAACCTCCTTTCCATTTCTCCCCGGGTGAACTCTGGATTTTACCAAAGAAGAGTATAAAGCAACAGAAAGGAGGTTAAATCTTGGTTCTTTGTAACCAAATCTCATGTTTTGAATGTAGTGTTACGGGGATTCTGCTCATGAACAGAACTATGCGCAGGAAACCAGGACCTCAGTGAATTGTGGTGTACCAAAAAACTCACCTCAGTACCCAGAACCCCTATCCGACTAGGATCAGTGTCTCATTCGTTCTCCGTACTACAGCAAAGCTACCAATGATTAGACAACCAAGAACAAGCGACTTAGGTTACAATCAGGAATGGTCAGAATCAAGAACACTTATTCTCATATCAGTCCACAACTTGAGTAATCAGAGACACGGAAAAGTTTAAAATGTTTATTTTTAACTACGTGCTCTAAGATGCAGTATTTTGGCTAACATAAGCAGGCAAATGATTAGAAATAAAACAATCAGCATTGTTACAATTCAATAGAACACAAAGGGGGAAATCATATTATAATGATAGTGGAAACAGGACCTATAGCGCCTTGTGTACCACCCTCCCCTGGCTAGAAGCTAGTTTTATAATAATAGAAGGTCTCTAGGTTTGAACGGGGAGCCCCATACCTCCAAGATCAGCTTAGGTGAATCACATCACAGGATCAGCAACGCTCTCTGTAGATGGAAAGGTTTTCTCCAAGAGCCAGTATCATGCATGCAATGCAATATTAAAGGCACCCGAGTTTCAGATATTTGCAGCTGTGTGCTTGTTGTGTCTAGAGCGTGGGCCGATCAACCTGAATTCAACAGCATACATTGTTATTTGACCTTGAAGGCTTCTGCACACAGTGTTCAGACTAAGGTTGTGGTGTAAGTCTAGGGATGTGAAAAACAGACCGTTCTCATGTGAAGAAAAAGCAAGCAAGCAGTTTTACTTATAATAACAGTTACGCGTAGTGTCGTGTGCAAAAGCGGCAAAGTGACAAGATGGCGTTTAACTTCTAAAATGCTTATGCTAACATAGCAATGTGTGCAGGCAGAACCCTGTCTCCACTACACTAGGATTTAATATCTTAGAGAGATAGCAGATCAGGGTCCTGAAAGTTTTGGACATGGTATTGCCCATGAAGCCTGGCCTATCACTGCTGCGTCCATGTGTATCAAGTGTTTTTCCATCTCATAAATAGACCATTCAAAGGGTACTCTGAGTTGGGAAGTTTCATACAAAAATGTCATATTGGGGAGCCCTTGATCTCCCCTTGATCTTCTATTTGCCTTCAACCTCATTCGGGAGATCATGACCTCTTCCATCCCCATATGAAACTATCTATAGCTCCTTGCAGAATCTTCATATTCATCTCAGGAATCTGAACCATCAGAGCTTGAAAAACATATCATAATCTTGTCAGTACATTGAGCTTCACTGTGGTCACTTAACTTTGCCTCGATATATACAGATTCTGCCAATGACGGAGAAATATGGCAATGGCTTGAAACAACTTGGAATATTTGGCATTGTAAAATTGATATAAATTCCCAAAGATATAATCTTCCCTTTAACCCAGAGGAACAGAGTATAGCAGGTAAGATAGACTATATTTAGTCAGAAGTCTCATGTTCAGTAACTTCGACTACTCCAGATAACCCTTAAACCCCAAAACTCTGACAAACCACTCTACCACTTTTAGGGCCTGGGGAAAGAAGGTCAGTGGCTCTAGGACTGTAAAGTGGATGTCTTCATCAATGAGATACATTGTGTGGTACTCCTCTCCAAATGGCATTCCTGTGATGCCTTGATGTTGTTGTATGAGAAGCTCCATCACAAATATAATAAGTATGGGAGACAGAGGGCAGCCTTAACTGGTGCCACAGCCTAATGATATAGTCACTGTTTTCACACAATTAACTAAGATTTTAGTCACTGGATTTTTATAATTTACCTCTATCCAGGTGATTATCTGTGGACCTAGTCCCATACCCTCAAGCCCCCGATGCAAGAATGACAAACTTACTCTGTCAAATGCTTTTTCAGCATCCACAGAAAGGATGGCCATTGGGATTGTCCTCTATTTACCTTTCTCAATAAGATGCAACAATCACCTAATATTATCTGCAGCTTGTCTACTAGGTGTACGTCCAGATTGGTCTGGATGAAATAAGAAGGGTCGTTGATCCATGAGTTTGTTTGTCAATATTGTAGTAAATATTTTCATATCCAAATTCAGAAGCACTATGGGCCTGTAAACCTCACACCTGTCTGATAGTTAACCTAATTGATTAATTATATTGGCTCATTCAAAGTGGGTGTTGTTTCTCACGTCTGTAGAAAAGAATTAAAAGTTCTAACAAGATGCAGGCCTAGTTTTCTGTTAAAGTAGTCATAAAAGCTATTAGTCAGCCATTGTGGGCCTCGTGCTTTATTCGGGCAGACGCCCAAGGTAGATTTCAAGAACTTCTTAGATGAGATCATTTCACCTAACGCTTCAAGGTTGGCTGCAGTTAGGAAGGGGAGATTGGCTTATGTAATAAAGGTATCCACCTCAGTCCATCTAGGTCATCCCTTGAGTAAAGTGTTGAGTAGTGTTGGCCTTGGTGCTGGACTTGCCCCTTTCCGCAGGGTCATCCCCAAACATTTTGCCTTCACCCTCCTATTTCAGAGCCCATTTTTGGTAGCTTTTAAGACATTGAGCACTTTACCACTGCTAACCTGTGCTAAAGTGCTTGTGCTCTCTCCTCTAAATATGGTAACATTGGTTTACACCTAATTGACACTTTAAACCTGCTGCTTGTGTGTGCAGTTTTAAACTGTCATTTTAACCTGGCAAATTAAACCTTTTGCCAAGCCTAAACCTTCCAGTGTATACATATAAGTCTCCCATAGGATAGGCAATAAATAGCCAACAAGGCTATTTTTTCAATAAGTTAGACATGTACTTTTAACTTTTACAAGTTCTGGTAGTGAAAAAACTCTTAAATTTGGTTTTCTCTACTGCAAGGCATACCTCTCCTATAGGATAACATTGGGTTACCTTATCACCTTCAATAACTGATAGCTTTCAATTGGGGCAGAGAGGAATGTCAAGTTTGGTGTCTAAAGAATTGTAAATTAAAACCCTCTTTAATGGTAAAGTCAGATTTGAAGTCACAATTCTGAAAATGCCACGTTTAAAAAGTTATATCTCCAGGCATGTTCTCGCGCCCGCCGTCACACTGCGATGTGGGAAAGATCATCCCTCTCACTCAACTATTTACTAATGCTTAATCATTTTTCACCAGAATATACCAATAATTCCTCAATTTTCATTTTATGTTCTTCAAAATAAATTCATTCACTGTGGAGACAGCATCATTCCACTTCTTGTCTCTATTGTAAACTTCTTCAGATGCATACTGAATGACCATCCAGGTTTTTCACAGCAACATGTGCAGTCAATAAGTGGAACATACATCAAAGTAGGCTCATTATACCAAATGCATTTTGAGCCAAGAGACTCTTCTTCAGGGTTTCTGCAATGAATAAAAGAACAACTCAGTCAGTAACTCACTGTAACTCTTCCCAATTCCTTATTGCACAACTACCAGTGTAAAACACCATTTCCACACTCACAATTATTCCCATGTCTATCGATTAGAAAAACCCAAACACCCAATCACTCTTCAAATCCCCAACCCTACACATATCTTAACACGATTTTGAAAAACGACTTATGAAAGAGAAGGAGTTCATTCTTACCATTTGTTTCTTACTTTTAAAGAGTTGTCATTTTCTTCTCCCAACCATTCGGTGCCTGCAGCCTGCATCCCAGCTCACATGGCTAGCTGTAGCTGGCATTTGATCACTGCATATTGCTCCCAGACCGTGAGACAAAGGGGGAATAGGGGTTGACAGGATGGGCAATCTCTGACTTAATAGGGAGACGGAGTTGTTACCTACCATACTTGCACATCACAAAGCCTCTACCTGAGCACACTCACAAAGGGTTTGATACTAGTCTTTTGTGCCTCCAGTCAAACTGAGGCCAGGGCAGGGAGCCAAGAAATTCAAAGCAAACTCCTTTGGGGATGAACACCTCTATAACCTTCTCCTACTTCAAAGCTAGTACCAGAGATAAATATTAGACCCTCAGACCCAACTCTTCAGTACACCCCTGGACCTATACAAGACTCAGAAGCACTGTTGCGCTGGTCTGCAAGAAGGACTGCTACTCTGCTGACCTGCTGCATGAGTGAGAAGGACTGGACCTGCATCCTGACCCCAGGGCCACCAGGGTGACTCCAAGGGCTAGTTGGCTGGCCTCCCGATCAGAGCCTGAGGGACAGAAAATGCTCCAACCACCATGAACCCATCACTTAGACTCGGCCTTCTGTGAGTCTTTCCCCGAAGTGGTGCCACCCCAGACCTGGACCCTTGGAAGTGGGCCTCAAGCTGCTCTGCCAGCCCATATGTGGTTTTTGGGCAGAACGGACACAGCACGATGCATCTCCTCGCACCTCCACATCTGAACCAATGCTGCTTGATGTTCACCTGATGTAGGACCTCACATAACAGCCCACAGCTTCTCGCAACCGTTGTTGCACGATGCATCTTCAATGCAAGGCCTCACATCGGCACTCACAACCCCTCGTAACCACCACTGCACGATGCATCCTTGATGCTGGATCTGCAACCATGATTTAAGTTACTTCTTCAGCAGGCCTAACTTGGTCCCTGTATCTGGCCCAAGCTCCATTGCAGTCAGCCTGAACTTGTCAATTTGTCTAGGTACAGCATGACCAGATAGCCACAGTTGACTCTTTATGCTTCCAAGCACTGCTTTCACCTAAATCTTTGAAAGTGCATATCTCCGGTTCTACTTATTGGATCTTTGTTGTTTTGGTCTCAAAAAATGTATTACATTAACCTCCATTCTTTGAAATTGGTATGGGATTTTTCTGGTGTTTTGTTTCACTTTATTATTGTTTGAAGGGCTGCATAAATACTTTAAACATTACCTCAAAGTAATGCCTGGCTTCTTCTGTACCAAGCTGCCAGAGGGTAAACTACAGGTTAATTTGGGGTTTGCAATGGTCTCACCCGTTGAGACACTGTGGTTGCTGCTTGAGTAGGGTTTTACTCCCCTCAACCAGTGACCACATTTCCATTAAAGAGTAACTTCTCTTATGCTCTTCCTCAATATTAGGGGAGTCCTTAACGTCTCGCAATGTCAGGATTGTTTTAGGCTCTGCTGTTTATTGTAATCTCTTGACCAGGAGCATATCTGATTTATTCACCTTCTCTCAGATTTTTCCCTAGCCAGGAGATTAATCTGCCTCTTTAGGGTCATCATTTTCAACAGAGATTGCTTGGATTATGTTGTTCGGTGCTCATCTTCTACCAATTGGAGAGCTGCCTCTAAGGTTTCCCGGCATAGTCTATTGGTTTTCCTTCAAGCTCTCAGATATTCACTGGCCCCTCATTATTGTCTTAAATACATCTCAAATAAAGCTGGGGGGACCTCTACAGTATCATTCCCCTCAAAGTAACAGGTAATGGTATCTCACTGGGTTGAGTAATACGTTTGGCTTTCAATAAGACTTTATTAAATGTTCAGCTTCTCTATCCTTAAATAGGCAGCTTTCTTTTTCGCTCTTGCCCTTACATGGCATGGTCCGTAAGCACTGTAGGACTATGCATGATTGGGCATGTAATATTCTCCAGCCCCCATGTGCCCCAGTCTAGATCAATCCTAGAATACACCTACTGTGAATAGAATGTAAACTTACCAAGTCTGGGTGTTTTTCTCTCTATACATCAAAGAGATCCACCTCTTGCATTTCACACTTTTGCGCATGAGACATCATTCCTTGGGTGCACCTATCATGATGGTGCCTGTACAGATGTGACTCCAGTGCCAAGTTGAAATCCACAACAAACCAGTAGGATTCCAGTCCCTAAGTTTTGTTAGTAACTCCTGCAGAAAAGCTTCCTGAACAGTGTTTGGAGCATAGACATTTATAATGTTAACAATATACCCTGTGTTTCCCTCCCAAATAGATATACCAGCCTGCTTTCATGTCTTTTAGCACTTTAATTTCCAGAAATCTAGATCCGTATACAGTCCTCTCATGACTCCTACATTGCTGCTAAATATTTCACATCCATCCATATGCCATGCCACTGTAGTCACTCCACTATATGCCTCTCCACTGTATGAGACTCCATTCTATGCCACAACACTCTACACTATTACACTGTAAGCAACACCACTGTACGCCACTTCAGTCTACGTCAGTCCGTTGTACATCACTCCAATGGAAGCTACTCCACTATAGTCTACTCCACTCTATACCATTGAACTGAACGCCACTCCACTCCATTCTATTCCACTATATACCACTGCAGTCGAGAACATTCCTCTCCACTCTATTCCACTGTATGCCACTCCACTGTACCCTTCTCCACTCTACGCCACGCCAGAGTATGGCACTCCTCTCTATGCAACTTAATTCTACACTATTAGATTGGACCCCCACTCAATGTGTGGCACCCCACTGTATGCTATTACACTCTGCCTCATGCCACTGAATGCCACATCAGTCTACAGCACTCCATTATACACCACTCCGCTGTACGCTATTCCACTATACACTATTACACTCTACACCCCTCCACTATACAACATTCCGCCCTTTGCCACTCAACTCTCTGCTATTGCACTGTGTATAACTCCTCTCTACACCAGTTTACTCTGTACTACAACACTGTATGCAACTCCACTCTTGGTCTCTTCAGTGTATGCCACTTCCCTGTATGCCACTTCGCTATTCGCTACACCAGTATATGCTATTACACTTTACACCATTCCACTGTATGCCACTCCACTCTATGCTATTTCACTGTATGCCACTCCACTGTATGTTTCTCCACTCTATGCCACTCCAGTTATGCCACTCCATTCCACTCTACCCCACTTCATTCTATGTTATTACATTGGACACCACTCCACTGTACGCTATTACACACTACACCATTCTAGTGTATTCCACTTCACTGTACGCCACTGCACTGTATACTACTGCATTATATGCTCTTCCAGTCTAGGCCACTTTACTGTACATCACTCCATTCTATTCTACTTTATGCCGCTCCACTATATGCTACTCCACTCTATGTCACTCCAGTATACACCACTCTACTCTAGAACACTCCATTCTACCCTAGTCTATTGGAAACCACTGCACTCTGTGCCACTCCACTATATGCTATTTCACTTTACCCCACTCCACTGAACACTACTCATGTCTGCAGCACTCCGCTGTACACCAATCCACTCTACGCTATTACACTATACGCAACTTAAATAATTGTCCCTCTACTGTATGGTTTTCCACTCTACCCCACTCCACTGGGTGCAACTCCACTGTATGCTATTACAGTCTATCCCACCCCACAATACACCACTCCAGTCTGCACCACTTCACTGTACGTCACTCCACTGTACTACTACGCTATATGTTATTATAGTCTACTCTACTCCACTGTATGCCACTCCGGTCTATGCTACTTCACTGTATGCAATTCCACGTCATGTTGAGGAAATTCGATTTTCGATCTCGATCATATTGGGCCTCCATTTAGTGTTCCGCCGCCATTTTGTGTTGCCCTCACTCAGGCAGCACGCCGAACGAAGTCTTTTCTGCTTTTCCTGCAGCATCGTGTCGAAATAGTCTTCTGCCTCTGTTTACGAAGCTAGTGTCAGGGACTGGCCGAGTACACTAATCCCTGTCTGGTTTGACTAATCCCTGTCTCAACTATCTGTTGGTTCACACTATTCTCTTCTGACTTTATCTTATCGTCTGGCCTTCGCTGTTCTCTGCTCGTATTCTCTTGTTTCACAACTGTCCCCAAAAACACACAAATGTATCTCGCCACCTGCAAGTCAGTTGTAGACACATTAATGTATTAACTTGTGGGGAGGGATGACAAACACAGTTGGAGGAGAGGTTTCTTCGAGTTACTCAATATCTTTGTTTTCCAACTCTTCCTATTGGACATGTCTTGTTTTCGAACTTTCCTTATTAGTTCTTTATGTATGTATTGGGTGTGTTTCTGGTTAATGTATATGTCACCTATGTACTATAAGAGATTGTGCACCACGGAGTGAAGTGGTAGTCTCCTGAGAACATACAGTGTGTACTTGTGGGACAACTGTACTAGCTGCAGCTAATAAATCCGATCTTTTACGCCTGACAGACCGTCCTGTGTCTCTGTTCGTTAAAGCAGGTGAACCCAGGAGATTAAGGCGTACCCTGCGCCGCCAGGCCCATAAGGTTCTGGTTCTTCAATGCCACTCCACTGTACGCTACTCCACTCTACACCACTCCAGTGTTCCTTCCTCCACGTAATATAACTCCACTCTGCAAAACTCTACTCCACTCTATGCCATTCTATTAGATTCTACTCCACTCTATCCCTGTGCACTCCACTGTCCAAATTTGGACTCAACTATATGGTTGTACACTCTATTGCACAACACTCTACACCACTCTATAACAATTTCCAACACTGTACGCCACACCACACCACTCTACTGTATGAGACGACACTCCAATCTATAACAGTTGCCTCTACTCTACGCTACACTGCCTCAATGAATGTCACCCCACTCTTCGCTGATCCACTGTACCCTACTCCACTCTATGCCTTTCCCCAGTATTACACTATAAGCTATTCTACTGTATGCTAATCGACTTTACGGTAATTCACTCTTCATTACAACAGTGTGCGCCACTCCACTCTACACCTCTCCATTGTATGGCAGTCTCCCCACTCTTTATAAATTTACTCTATAAAAGTCTACCATACCTCATGGCTCTGTACGACCTTCTACTCCACTCTATCCCAGTACAATCCGCTGTACAACTCTATAATCCACTCTATGCCCATGCACACCAATGTACAAAACTTTATTCCACTATAAAACACTTTTCTATACAACACAGCACTCCACTCTACTGTACGAGACCCCACTACAATTTATAACAGTTTTCTACCTAAGCTGTGTCAGTACACTCCACTCCATGCTATTCTACTCTACGACACACCAATACACTCTATTGCACTTTACTCCTCACTACGTTACGCTACTTCACTCAACTCCTCCACTGTACGAGACTTTACCTCACTCTATGCCACTATACAACAATCCACTTCAAGAAGCTCCACTGTTTCACACACTATTGTACTCCATGCAACCCCACTCTACAACACTACTACACTGTATGCCACTCCCTGACACTTTACTCCTGTCTATACCCCTTTGCTTCACTGTACAACACTGTACACTACTGCACAACACTCTACTCCACTCTATTCTATGATACCCGAACCGACTATATGGCTCAGTACATAACTCTTGGTATACCACTACACCCCACTTTCGTCCACTTTACTCTGACACAGTACTCCACTCTACTCCACTGATCCACTGTACACCACTCCCCTCTATGCCACTCAATGCCATTGAACTCTACAACACTGTATGTCAATCCACTCTACTACACTCTATTAATCAATTGAGTCCTGCATCCAGGATGCACGCTAGCCATAGGTGATCATAAAGCCCAGTGACGATGGCACAAGGCTGTACCCTCTCTCCTTCATTTGTTAGTTGATCATTTGGGTCCTTTCACCTTTTTCCATTTGTTCTTGGGTTTTCTTTGTTTCAATTCTTCTGTTCTAGGCGAGATCTGAGGGCTGTCCACTGCCAGGCAAGAAATGTCCTGGCTTTCTTCCAGGGTACGGCCCACATGCGTCTTCAAGTTAATTTGAAACCACAAAGCAAATGGAGAGACCCATCTATGCTGGATCTGACTCATTCACAGTTCCTCCTTGATTGGCATAAGCAGGAGCCACTTATTTAGAGTGCTTTGTGAAATGTCTTGGAAGAGATCAATATTCTAATCTTGATAGGTAAGAGTATCATATTTGTGAACTTTTCTTATTATGCAATCTTTAAGTGGTGATGAGCTTCACTTTCCCAGTAATGTCTTTAAGGCAAGCCCCAATGCGCCTCGGGGTCCACCCACCCACACTCATTGGGCTCGTATCTATGATGGGGACCTCAAAGGTCTGATCTTCATTTCAGTTGAAGAGGAATAGTCTTTGGCAATATTGGATTCCTTTATGTTGCTCTTCATTTTCGTGAAAATTGTGAATTCGGATATTGTATCTACTGGAGCGGTCTTCTAAATTTGAACATTGAGCTTCTCCTGCATTTAAGTTTGCACCGCTTGCAATTTATTTTATTTTCTTTCAGCGGATAAGGAGAAATCATGCCCTGCAAAAACCTCATGACAAGCTGTCACCCCTGTGGTGGAAAAAGAAGCTCTAGCAGGGAAAGGCAGAACTGGAGTTTTGAGACATGGCTGGAGGAGAGGCATTACTCCGGAGCTTGGAACCAAGATCAGAAACATTGCTTGCATCACCTGAAAAGCTGCCTCAAATTGACATGCAGCTGAAATGTAATATTAAGAGAGGTACACATGATCTCACTCCAACCAATGTAATCTTAAGGATTTTTGTAGTCCTAGGCAAAACATATTTTGGGGTCCCCTGTTCAGAGTAATTTAATATTTTCTTACCTAACCTGCCCAACAATAATATACTTAAACTTTCACACAAAAACTGCTGAAATATGTCTTGCTCTGGGCAAAAAATCCTTGAAATGACACTGGGTAGAGAGAGGCAAAGCTGGAGGTACAGGCAGAAGAAGAGCAGGGCCGGACTGGTCATAGCGGGCACCGGGCATTTCCATGGTGGGCCGGAAGGGTGGGAGCCGGTTTTTGACCTGTGGGTGATGTTTTTTTTTTACTGGGGGCCTGTTTTGCAGCAGCCAGACTTAATTGCCAGAGCTGGTTTGCGACCCCAGTCCGGCCCTGAACGAGAGAGGGAGGTTCTGATAGACAAATCCATATAGTGAGAGAAACTGAGAAATGTCACCTTACCAAGGGGCCCCTTTGAAGGTGGAAGCCTTGAGCAATTGCCCACTGTGCCCATGCATTACAAAGTCTCTGAATGTGACCCATTTCGGCTGCCCTGAGTTGACAATTCTGGAGAGAGGGCTCATAATGCTATCAGATGCTGGCAACGGGAAATCCAGACTTTCTGAGAGTGAAGGCTGTGGAAGAGTGAAGGAGCTGATGTAGTTTAACAAAGATCAAGGAAGAGAAGCAAGAAAGCATGTTTGTTTCTGGATTAACTGTTATATTGGTTCCAAATACTATAAATGCTGAGGAGTGTAAGGAGTGTACCTTAGTAAAATACATTTGTATCACTCAATATTAAATGACTGACCACCAAAATAAATGATGCAACATTCTGAAATGGGCCAATAGAGGAGAAGGGAATTTTCTCTAGATTTTTTCAAGTTGGAAAGGGGGAAAGGATGATGGAGAAAAAAAGGAGCACAACCACAGTTCATTAAGATGCAAGCCAGATAGTTATGTGAAAGTATGATTCAAATTGATTGAATTTGAAAATAGAACTTTGCTTGTTCAGACTTTGTGAACTGTTTGTCAAGACATTTGATATAATTAACAAAAGAAGAAGGCCTGAATAAGGGAGAAATGGGTCTCTAGGTTATAGCACAAGAGAATAATAATACTAAGAAAAGGCGTTGAAAGCAAAGCCAAAGAGTAACTCATGAAGGGAAATAAAACAGAGTAAAGGGTAGAAGCGGTTTTACTGCTTGCTTTTAATTGGTGCTCTAGAAGAATTGTTGAGAAACTGAAAGATGACTACTGATAGCAGAAGAAGAGGACGGGGGCTGGTTCTTAGGCACAGTATCATCCTCAAAGGCTTAAGTGAAAATATGTCAGGAAGTAAAGCTGAAAGGCTACTCGAGAGTATGGAGATACCAGTACAAACAACAAAGGGGAACATAGCACAAGGGAAAGTTATTATGAATGGTTCTCAAGATATCGCTAATGGACAAGGAGCGCAAGGTAATGAAGCACAAAGTTAAGAATTAAATGCCCTGAACAAACAGGCATTACAAAAGTTGTAACATTTAATGGAGAGAATATTCATCAGAAGAATGACTATAATAGTACACCTCAAGAATGCACCTCAGCTAATAGTGGAAAAATCACAATGTTAGAAATGAGTCTAATATTAACAATTATGTATCTAAAAGCTGTGTATTATCAGGAAAACAGCTAAAGATACAATTACTAGAGCAAATATGTAGTGGTCAAAAGTATGAAAAATCATATCATGAAAAATCAAAGGGAATTCAGGAAAGGAAAGCAGGAACTCTAGAGTCAAGTAAGATGTCCTTAAGAATCTACTGTAAACAGATGCACAAAAAACTAAAGAAGTAAGCATTTTGGACAAGCAAATAATAAAACCTATAAATATTCATGGATCTCCCCAAAACAAGTATTGCCCTCAACAGACCCTCAATTATGCAACCTATGTTCTACAGGAAAGATGAAGAAATCAGCTGCCATATGTATCTGCCGATTATATATGCATTTGTGATTTAGAAGATTCTGGTTATGAGAGACAAAAAGATAATCTCTACGATTGTCTACACACTCTGATGAATACAGGCCCCAGCTAGGCCCGCAAGACACAAGGGTTCGCTCTCCTGTAAAGGAATCTATAAGGAAGTTGGCACGGAAACTGCAAAGTACAAAAACAGCATTTATTAACCCTTAAGGGTGGTCCTACAATCCACACAACACCCTTCAGTATTGCATGGAGTAGCACAAAGAACTTGCGTACACAGTCCCCTTTTATACACACCAGAGGGGCTCATAAGTGGGTGGATACAACATGAGGCCGAAGAACATTACCATTTATGGTCATCCTCGATACTGAATCAATACATGGGCGGAGCCAACACACTCCTTGAGCCCGCGAACACATGGTCAAGCAAGGCTAATTATAACAGATGTGGTCAAGTCTGGGCATGCGCCAGATGGACAAGAGAGCTATTTATAACCTGTTACTAGGCAGACTACAAGGGTAACTAACACAGAGGTTGGACTCTCCTCGTGGCGAACACGTGGCAGCATGACAATACAAAATGGATTCCAAACTTCGGTCAACATAGCAGAGAAAACACGATCTTTAACAGAGGAACTAATGTCTTTAGTAAATGCTTAATCACATCGTTGTTTCAATTTACAACAGACGACCCTTTCAGCATTTACTGAAGACATCCGGCTTGTTAGGATAATCATCATATATATCAATTGTCATCATTTCTTCAACTTCTTTAGCTAAACGTTTTTGGTGGGCAACATCAGCAATAGCTTTCTTATCAGGGATAAAAAAATGATACACATAATGAGCAGAGTAAGGGACCACATTGGATACAAATACAGCATGAGAACAGAATCGCTACAATAATACCGAGACCAGTTAGGACCTTCCATCCCCAGGCAGTAATCAATGCCCAAAACCATCCAGAAAAAGACCAAGTGCCGTTTTCTGTATGGATCTCAGCTGCAATTTTATGCAGTTTATTGATGGCATTATAAACTGATGGCGTATGATCAGGGATAAACACACAGCAACTGCTTCCAATAATTTTACAGGCTCCACCTCGATCAGCTAGCACTACATCTAATACCATACGATTCTGCAATGCAACAATCCTAGTTATTTGTAACTCTTCCGTAATATTCCCAAGAGCAGCAGCAGTCTAATTTGTCACAGCTTCTACCACTCTTGTTAATCTTCGGATCTTCCTACTATTCAAAGCGGCTCCAACAAAGAAAAACAGTCCTAAGTTAAAATCAATATACTGCTGCAAGCTGGTATCAGTTTGATCCACATCATCAATCGATAGAGTACGTTTATACCTATTTACAGTCACATTATTCAACAATTTCAAGTCTTTATGATACGATGCTGGTGCTAGGAATACAGGAGGTAATAGGAATGATACATAACATACCCCAGACCACCCAGCCGGCAAACGGTAATAACCTTTATTTCCGCACACAAAATAGGTATTATGGGACGCTAGGAAGGTACTGTTATTCAATCCATCAATGTTCAAGACAGTTAGGCAATCACTGACACCAACAGGGATAAAACCCACACTCTGGACACACAGGTCCGCTTGAGCCTGTGCCACTTGGATCACGAATTTGTCCTTCCCCACAGTGTCTCTGGTGTTCGTGAAGATATAGGGAATGGATTCATTGTCTGGTCGGTACTCTTCCCATTCCCAAATTGTCCCATTCGCTTGTGGATACCCATTCTTGTCTTGATGGCATTCTTTATTAAGTCTAAAAAGCAATCGTCCCACTGTCGGTTTCCGAGTGGCAAAAAGCAAAGTATACCATGCTCTACAAGAGCCATTATGAGAGAAAGGAAGTGGTATAAATGGCGTTCCTCCTTTCTTCTGATGAGCTGGCATCATCCCACATATCCAACAGTTCGTAGCATTCGTAGCAACGTGGGTATGATGCAGCATCTGGATGAAAGTGTTATTCAAATAAGACTGTCGATGCTTCAACTCTTGATACGGCAATGTATAGAAGTAGTGCTCCGCAGGCACCGGAGTCGTCAACACAAGTGTTTTCCGAGCAGGAGTTACCTCCTCTACAAACCATGTTGTTATCCCAACAATAGCTACTGTTAGCATGAACCCCAACGCACAAAGAATTTTCTTCTTCTCCATGTCAAAGGAAACAATACCCTGATATCTTCCTGAAACTAAAAAGTCTGTCAGAACTCTTCCCCTTGGGCAGCTGTTGATTTCTTCACCAGCGGGCCAAGACGGGTGTCACTACACTAATGCAGGGCTGATCCCCCCCCTTGCCTCATCGGCTCTCCGTTTCACTAACCCAAGGGCCGTTCTGACAGTATGTCCCGGTACTAGAAACCTCACTTCCTCGGTCGAAGATGATATCGCCTTCCTCCAGAAGTCGCGTGGTCCGGAAAGAGCTCCTCAGTGTCACCCGGCTCCGCAGCACGGCCTGTCTCTGCTGCCAGGATTTCTCGTTGATCGGTCAGCACAGCAGACTCCACCAATCCGGGCGGTACCTTTCGACAGTGCAGGGAATGGATCCAATTCTTCCTGTTCGAGACTCGCACAGCCGTCCTCGTTGCAAGGAGGACCTGCTCAGGGCCCACCCATCTCGGTTCCAAGCTGTTCGTTCTGTCGAAGACTTTCACCATCACATGGTCACCAGGCCGGAGACCATGTCCTTCACCGGTAGACCGATCAGGGAGCGCCTCTCGGACCTGTTGATGAATAGAAACCAAGTTATCCGTTAACTGTGCCAGATAATCACTCATCATTACACACGGTACATCATACACAGCCTTAGGCCTTGGTGGACCCCAAATGTTCATTGGGCGTCCAAATACTATTTCATACGGCGTAAGGCCGGTTCGAGAGTGTGGCACTGATCTAATTGACAATAACGCCAGTGGCAGAGCGTCTGGCCAAGTCAAAGATGTCGAAGCTTGAATTTTTGCGATCTTAAGCTTCAGTGTACCATTATACTTCTCGACTAGGCCTGCAGACTGAGGGTGAAACACGGCGTGGAACTTCTGAGTGATGCCTAGACCCTTCAAGACATACTTTATAACATCCGCTACAAAGTGAGGGCCATTATCACTCCACAGAAGTCTACAAACGCCATATCGGGGGAAAAACTCCTTCAGCAGCAGCTTCGCAGTAGTCATTGCAGTATTGTCTTTCGTAGGGTACGCTTCAACCCATTTGCTGAAAGCGCAGACCACTACTAGAACATACTTCAGATTATTACAGCGCTCAAGCTGGATGTAATCCATCTGCAGAACCTCAAAGGGTGCAGTGGGCGTCGCAAATCCTCCTGCTGGAGTTCGAGTACCCTTTCCTGGGTTATACTTCAGAGAGATCATACAAGTCTGCACCACCCTCTTTGCCGTGCTAGCAATCTCTGGATGCTCCCAAACTTGGGTGAGCAATTTCACAATTGCGGAAGCTCCAACATGTGCTAGCCCATGTGCCATCTGAACCATAGGTTGTACAAAAGCTGTGGGTAACTTCCATCTATCCATCTGCTTATTTCTCCAACAACCCTCATCATCCAACTCTCCCTCGCTAGCCCATTGTTCCCGCTCTTTGTCAGAAGCGGTCCTTTGCATTTCTCGCACTTCCTCCTTTGCATCATGCCATCTCTCCACCTGTGACTTTACTACATACATGGCAGTAGCACCGGGCTGCATCGCAGTTTCCCGTGCTACTCGGTCTGCTAACGCATTCCCTTCTCCAACTTTATCAACTATTTTCCTATGGGCGCTACACTTAACGATGGCAATTTTCTTTGGGTATGTCAATGCGGTTAAAAGATTGTGAACTAACTCTCCATGCATTATCTGCACCCCATGTGACGTTAAAAACCCTCTCTCCTTCCAGAGTAGGCCGAAGTCGTGCGCTACTCCGAAGGCATAGCGGCTATCTGTGTAAACATTCACACACAATCCTGTACTGAGCTCACATGCTCGTGTTAGTGCTATCAGTTCCGCTGCTTGAGCTGATTTCTGTGGTATGCGTGCTGTCTCCACTATCGTTTGTAATGGGGTAATTGCATACGCTGCTGAAGTCGTACCATCTGGTAGCTTCAGACAGGATCCATCCACCCACAGTTCTCCATCTACATCTGGAAAGGGCGTATCCTGGAGATCAATACGACCCTTTGTTTGTTCCTCAGTCACGAGAATACAATCATGCGCTTTCCGCGCCTCAGGCTGAGTTTCGGGGTATGGCAACAATGTTGCCGGGTTTAGTGTTACGCACCTTTTCAACGTAATATGAGGAGCCAAAAGCGTCAACTCATATCCCGTCAAACGGGCACTGGTCAAATGCTGCGTCTTTGTTTGATTAAGCAGGGCATCAACAGCATGGGGGACTAATACCAACAGCTTATGAGATAACACAATTCCCTCGCTTTGGCGTATTGACACAGCTGTCGCCGCAACCGAGCGAAAACACCCTGGTAATGCTCGGGCGACAGGATCAAGTACAGCCGAAAAATATGCACAAGGGCGCTGCTTATCGCCGTGCATCTGCACTAAAACTGACAATGCACATCCATCTTTCTCATGCACATACAACGAAAAGGGTTTTGCATAATCAGGGGTCCCTAACACTGGTGCTGAACAAAGGGCCTGTCGCAGTTGCTGAAAAGCAGCATCACACTCATCTGACCAAGGGATTGGGATAGGTGTATCCTTTGTCAAAAGGGCTAACAATGGCTTAGCTATGTGTGAAAACCCCAATATCCACTGTCTACAAAAAGAAACGAGGCCCAAAAATGCACGGACATCCTTCTGTGTGGATGGTCTCGGTGTATCCAAAATTACTTGGATACGATCCGGTGTGAGTGCACGTCCCTCCTTAGACAAAAGGTGACCCAAATAAGTCACCTTTGGTCTACAGAATTGCAATTTCTTCCGAGATACCTTATGATTGTGGGAGGCTAAAAAGGAAAGTAAGGATAGCGTGCTTTTCTCACACAGCTCCAGGGTGTCAGCCGCCAACAAGATGTCATCGACATATTGAATGAGGGCGACCCCCTCGAGTAAAACAAAGGAATCCAACTGTCGTTTCAAAGCCTGACTGTAAATACTAGGGCTTTCTGTGTAGCCCTGGGGAATTCTACAAAAACGATAAGATCTATTGTTTAGTGTGAACCCAAAAAGAAATCGGCTATCGGGGTGAATGGGAATAGAAAAGAAGGCATTTTTCAAATCAATCACTGAGAACATGGTCGCCGTAGGCGGGACCAAGGTAAGCAACGTCGTGATATCGTAAACCACCGGGTACTGAGGTATCACGATCTTGTTTACCATAATCAATTATGAACCGATAGACCTTTGCATCCGTGTCCTTTTTCAGAATAGGGAGAATCGGACTGTTACAGATATTATAGGGAACTTCTTCCACTACTCCCACTGCGATCAAATCTTGCACAATCTGTATGAGAGCCTCCTCGCCCTCCTGGGAAATGCGATACTGCGGGAGGCGTGGTAACACCGCCCCCTCCTGGACACTAATGTGGACCGGAGGAATCACCATTTGTCCCACATCTGTGTCCGAAGTCGCCCATAAAGCTCGAGGGAGGGTGGCCAACAACGCATCCTCTGACATCGTACACATCCGCTCAGACCGGGGGTAGTTGTCATTTAAGATCACCCTCACACCCTCAGGGGAGCAGCGGATCGTAGCCCTAAAGTGCTTCAACATATCAAGGCCCATAATGTTATCCGGTGTATACGGAGCAAGCAGAAACGGACAGGGCGCAGAAAAAGAATCAACCTTAAATGTAAGGGGCTGTGAAAGAGGGCTTCGGGAGAGTGTACCGTCAAACCCTACCGATGTAACCACTGAGCCGGATGGGGGAGCCCCCGGAACCAAGTACCTAGACAATGCACTACGTGTCGCTCCTGTATCTACTAGGAACTGATCAGTAGAACCTAAAACCTCAGCCGATACATAAGGACCCGTCTGATCGACCGGCACCTCAACTGATTCAGACCCCCATCCAACGCATTCCTATGCATGCTGCGAATCATGATATCCCGACCGATCAATCTCCGATACGTGATACTGATGCTGGCGATCGAAAACATTTGAGCTATCTCGGTGCTGCCCAGCGGTATCGAAACGAACATGATCGTTAGAATTTCCTCTAAAGTTCGAGGAACCCCCTCTACCTCTCGGGCCACCCGGAGTATGCCCTTGGCGCGGAGCACGCAACACTGGGCAATCCCTGGCCCAATGGCCCAATTGCTTACAATACGCACACTGGTTCCTATTTAAATCAGATCGGCCCGTGGGAGGACCATAAGATCCTCCCCTTCCTCTATTATTACCCCGTCGGGGCGGGCCATATACTTGTGCCAACATTACCTTAGTCTTAAGATCTTTCGATTTCTTTTCCTCCTGGCCCTTCGCCTCGTGCTCCTGACGCTCATAATACTGAGCGATAGTCAGAAGGGCCGTCGGCGTCGCGGAGGACCAGGAACTCTCGCTCGCTTTTAAACGGGCCGCAACTGCCGGTAGCAGATTAGCTACATATTTGTCCGCGAAAAGGTGGCGGCCAGTGTCGTCAGTAAGCGACTGGCCACTAAAATCATGAAACGTCTCCTCAAAGCGCGTAAAGAAGTCCGCAACTGACTCGTCAACTTTCTGCTTACATGCAGCTAACATATTCCAGTCAATCTTTTTAGGGGGGATAATTGTTTTCAACTTAGCCACAATAGCAGCAGGGAGATCTAAAATATTCTGGGGTGGTTTCTGTGCGGGCTTCCTCTCCCTGTCTTCATCCTCAAGCTCAGACCACCGGGCCTTGAAGGCAACCGCATCATCTACCTTTCGGACAGACCGCCACGTGTCCGGTGGTAGAATAAGACCAAAGAACAGGTCTATATCCGCTAAGGTCATAATGCAAGAATTCAAGGCCCCCTCGACTTCTTCATAGAAGGCCGCTGGATTCTTGCGGGGGTCAGGCAATGCATTCTTTAACGCCATAACATCGGCCCTATGCCATGGAGTATAAACCCAATTATACACAAAATATCCCCTAGCATCGGCGGAGTTAATGTCCGAGCTAGTCCCCGCTCCTTTAGGAGGAACATACAAAGGCGCCGCCTCTCGCATTGGTTTAGCATGCACTACGTCATCCTTATCTGACTGGGAGGTGGATGAGTGGCCCCCTGCTGCAAACGAATCCGACTGCTTCTCCTCCTCCGTTTGTTGGCGTGCTTTCTCTCTAAGGGCCAGCACCTCGTCCCGCAAAGCGAACAACCGCCGAGCCGCCTCAGGAGCCTTAGGGGGAGAAAAAACACCATTACGTAATGCTCCGGCATCCGAAGACACTTCGTCAGGCTCAAGAACACTAGAATATTTTCGGAAAGCAGTAATTACTTCATCCGCGAAATGAGACAGAAAATACACCCTCTCTCTATCTTGCCACGACCCCCAAGTATGGAACAACTCCTCCTTAGACATCTTGCCCATAAGTGCACGGAGGGAAAGTTTCCGAAGCTCAGCCATATGCTCGGCCGATAACATGGACCGTGTGTCTACCTTACCCGAAGCCGGGCCAGAATCTTGCGGCCGCGGAGCAGATGCGCCAACATAAGGGGGCGGAGAGCGATCTAGCAAATAAAAATCATCATCAGGATTATTAAGGACAGGATAAAGTGGCTGGCGAACAACATATTGACCCGAAACTTGTAGCCTACGCTCTTTCTCTTGTCTGTCCGCCTGCTCTTTGTCCTCCCGACGCTTCGCTTCCTGTGCTCGCACATGATCATTCTTCCGTTGGTCTTTATCATACAGCGCTTTCTCACGCTTCTCTCGCTCACGCACTTCCTTCACCCATAATCGCACACACTCAAACATATCCTGACGAGCACGTCGCTTACACATACACTGTTCCACATACTCAATCTTACGTATATCAAACGATCCATACAAAGGCCATCGCAACTCAGGATCCTTCTTTGTGTATTTCCTCCATACTGTGCTGTACATTATGGAAGAAAGACCATGCTTCACATACATATCCCTATTAGGCGTCCCCTCTGGGGGAGCTGGAGCAGATTCCTCGAGGTTCAACCGGTTTCCGAAACAGCAGCACCACTTACGGAGTGCGCTAAAAGCAGGCATGCTCAGAAATAATGCAAAATATGCAATATTATAAAAAATGGCACTTAATCGTTGCGCCGTTCAAAGTTACACAGCTCCGGAGAAATCTCTCCACATTACCTGCCTATATGTGTTGCAACGCATATATTTTCACAAAGACAAATACAAAATATGACTAGTCATCATCAATCAAACTCAAATAGCCAACCCAGGCTTCAAAAACTCGGAGCAAGTACCGTACAACGGTTCTTACCAATCAAGAGTCCAGATTCCAACTGCCAAGCTCCACAATCGCCCAAACGGCTCTCACGGCAGGACCGACAGAAGAGGTCTCAGTCGATGACCGGCGCCACCCAGACGGTCAGCTCGGAAGGGAAGGAAGAAAAACCTCGGGATGCCAGGGCTAAGACGCCGCTGGCAGTGATCACGTCCCCGGCCAAACTCCTCACCTTCGTCGCGACCAGTCCTTCGAGCATCCGAGTCGCCGATGAGCCCCACGTGACGGGCGCCAATTGATGAATACAGGCCCCAGCTAGGCCCGCAAGACACAAGGGTTCGCTCTCCTGTAACGGAATCTATAAGGAAGTTGGCACGGAAACTGCAAAGTACAAAAACAGCATTTATTAACCCTTAAGGGTGGTCCTACAATCCACACAACACCCTTCAGTATTGCATGGAGTAGCACAAAGAACTTGCGTACACAGTCCCCTTTTATACACACCAGAGGGGCTCATAAGTGGGTGGATACAACATGAGGCCGAAGAACATTACCATTTATGGTCATCCTCGATACTGAATCAATACATGGGCGGAGCCAACACACTCCTTGAGCCCGCGAACACATGGTCAAGCAAGGCTAATTATAACAGATGTGGTCAAGTCTGGGCATGCGCCAGATGGACAAGAGAGCTATTTATAACCTGTTACTAGGCAGACTACAAGGGTAACTAACACAGAGGTTGGACTCTCCTCGTGGCGAACACGTGGCAGCATGACAATACAAAATGGATTCCAAACTTCGGTCAACATAGCAGAGAAAACACGATCTTTAACAGAGGAACTAATGTCTTTAGTAAATGCTTAATCACATCGTTGTTTCAATTTACAACAACTCCTTTAAAACAATGCTTTAAACACTAATAAAAATTGCATTTAAAAGAAAAATCTCTACAATAGAAAAATAAAAGAAAGGATCCAAGCTTGATTAGGTAAACTATCAAAGTATCAGTAAACGTAGATCATAAAGAGACATCAGCTAAGAATACATTGAAATGATTCTAAAAAAGTTACAGAAATAAATGTCACACAAAAAGAACACTTTGAAAGTTTTGAGCAGTTAGATAAGAAAATTGATTTTCTATCAAAAAAAGAGGGAGTGGTAGGAGAAACAATAGCTCCTCTCGAAAAAAGAATAAACAAGTAAGAATCCAATTTTCAGAAGGAGACTGCACAACAAAGCTCGGGATTTAAAAGTTCAATGTGCACATGTGAAGAAATAGAAGAATGCTCAAGGAGAAATAATAGAAATGAAATAATATAAGCTTGGTAGGGGCCATGAGAAATCTGAAGGCTCTGCAGTGGACAAGCCTTAATAAAAATGGACAGCGCTGTTAGAGAGAGATATGTGTTTTCTATATTTGCGATTTACTCAAAGAACACGGCCAAGCGGCTTAAAGAGCTGAGAAATTCTCAGTGTGAATGAACGAAAATGAGTATCACATCATCATTTAAAGCCTTGACAAACTTGATTCCTGTATAGCAAAGAGAAATTCATAATTTTTATGAACGTTGATGAAATATGAAACATTCTCTGAAATTAAAGTGGAAAGTTAATGAGAGGGTGAAATAGATAATAATAATAATACTAGTGAGAATTGTAAAGTTCATGGCTACTTCAAGATGAAGTGTCTCAGCACTGCAATCCAGGCTCCCATGTGCTACGCACTCACAAAAGTAACAGATCAGTTCTGTCTAAACAGCCAAGTTTTCAATCTCTTTCCGAAAAGGAGTTCCGAAGGGACCTATTGAACAGATAGAGGCAACGAGTTCTAAACTTTTAAAGCTAAAAAGCTAAAAGAGCTGCCACCAAAGAGCACTCTTCTCACTTTTGGTATACAGACTCTACTTGCCTCCAATGATCTGAGATTCCTCAGAGGACTATGGTGTTGGATGAAAGGCTGTATGTACAGTGGGCCACTGTTTGTCAAAGCTTTATAACAGAAGTCCAACTTCTTAAACGAGATCCTCTGCTTTAACAGGGACCAATGTAACTTAGCAAGTGAGGATCCCCTTGGAGACATGCTTCGGAAGATTGAGAAGCAGACTATCCACCGTGTTCTGCACTAGTTGAAGACATATCATGCAAGTCTGTGCCCCCCCCCCCCCAGATATAACACGTTACAGTAGTCCAGACTCAAAATAATTAAGGTCTGAACCATAGTTTTCCTCACAGTTTCTGGGAGCACATCCATTATTTTTTTCAGGGTCTTGAGGACTGTAGAGCATTTCCCATCCAAAACTGTAATGTGGCTCTCAAAGGACAGTTTCTGGTCAAACCATATACACAGGTTTTTAACCATGGGCTTAGGGCTGGGAAGCGGGCCGAGGGTTTCAGGCCATGAATATGTCGACCAAATATTGGGTTGTTTGTCCAGGATCAAGACCCCTGTCTTCCCTGCATTCAGCTTTAAACTGTTTGTTTTGCTCAATCCACCCGGCAACCGCCTCCAAACATGACCTCAGAGAAGTAGCTGTGATTGCAACATCATGGAAAAGGGTGAAGATCAACTAAGTGTCATCATCTTAGGTGATTACTGTAAACTCATGCCGTTCAATGATCTTAGAAAGCAAATGACACACAGTTGATGGACAGAATGCAGAACAAATCAAAACATTCACCCCCAGTCAAGAGATCTGGGTTAAATCCATCATTCTTTTGCTCACCATGCCACCCAGTTTAGATCTGGCCATATGCAAATCAGTCTTGACCCTGTGCCTCATGGAAAAAGTCCAGCCTGAACTACCAAGCCAGGTCCCCCCTGGACCGGAAACAAGCATCCCAGGACTGGTTTCAGAATGTAACCCCTCATCAGCCAGGATAGCTTTAATCCAGTAGCACAGTAAGCCTGGGACCCACGTATGGGCATCCCTGGCACACTTAGGGCGAGAAAGCAAAAGACACATAGTTGATGGACCGAATGAAGAACAAACCAAAACATTCACCCGCAGTCAAGAGATCTGGGTTACATCCATCATTCATTTGCTCACCATGCCACCCCAGCTTGGACCTGGCCATATGCAAATCAGTCTTGACCCTGTGCCTCATGTAAACACTCCATCCTGACATGCCAAGCCAGATCTTCGCTGGACTGGAAACAGGCATTCTAGGACCGGTTTTGGGGTTTCACCCCTCATCAGCCAGGATAGCTTGAATCCAGTGGCACAGTGAGCCTGAGACCCACGTCTGGGCATACACGTAGGGTGAGAAAGCCAAAGACAGACAGTTGATGGAATGCAGAACAAATCAAGACATTCACCCCCAGTCAGGAGATCTGGGTTAAAATCATCATTCTTTTGCTCACCATGCCACACCACCCAAGCTATCCTGGCTGATGAGGGGTGTAACCTCGAAACCGTGTCCTAGGATGCTTGTTTCCAATCCAGGGAGGAACTGTCTTGGCAGTTTGGGCTGGACTGCTCCCATGAGGCACTGGGTCACGACTGATTTGCATATGGCCAGGTCTAAACTGGGATGGCATGGTGAGCAAAAGAATGATGGATTTAATTAACCCAGATCTCTTCACTGGGCGTGAATGTTTTGATTTGTTCTGCATTCTGTCCATCAATTGTGTTTCTTTTGCTTTCTCGCTCTAAGTGCGCAGGGTATGCCGAGATGTGGGTCCTGGGCTCAGTGTGCCACTGGATTCAAGCTATCCTGGCCGATGAGGGGTACAACCGGTCCTAGGATGCTTGTTTCTGGTGCAGGGAGGGTCTGGCTTGGCAGTTCGGCCGTGGCTGTTCCCATGAGGCATAGGGTCAAGCCTGATTTGCATATTGCTAGGTCAAAACTGGGGCGGCATGGTAAGCAAAAGAATGACAGATTTAACCCAGATTTCTTGACTGGGGTGAATGTTTAGATTTGTTCTGCATTCCGTTCATCAATTGTGTGTCTGATGCTTAAATGATCTTAACCAGGGGGAGCGTATATGAATGAAATATTGTTAAACTCAGGAAGAGACCTGAGGTACTCCCTGCTGCAGATCGAACACTTTCTAATGGTGAGGGTTTTTGTTGTAAATTAAGGCAGAATGTGATTAAGCATTTACTGAAAACATTAATGCTTTCCCTTTAGATCATGTTTTCTTCGTTATGTTGACCGAAGTCCGGACTCCATTTTGTATTGACATGCTGCCATGTGTTCACCACGAGGAGAGTCCGACCTCTGTGTTAGTTGCTCTTGTAATCTGCCTAGCAACAGTTTATAAATAGCTCCCTCTTGTCCATCTGGCGCATGCCCAGACTTGACCACATCTGTTATAATTAGCTTTGCTTGACCATGTGTCTTCGCGGGCTCAAAGAGTGTGTTAGCTCCGCCCATGTATTGATTCAGTATCGAGAATGACCATAAACGGTAATGTTCTTCGGCCTCACGTTGTATCCACCCACTATGAGCCCCTCTTTTGTGTATAAAAGGGGACTGTGTACGAATGTTCTTTGTGCTACTCCATGCAATACTGAAGAGTGTTGTGTGGATTGTAGGACCACCCTTAAGGGTTAATAAATGCTGTTTTTGTACTTTGCAGTTTCCGTGCCAACTTCCTTATAGATTCCGTTACAGGAGAGCGAACCCTTGTGCCTTGCGGGCCTAGCTGGGGCCTGTATTCATCAATTGGCGCCCGTCACGTGGGGCTCATCGGCGACTCGGATGCTCGAAGGACTGGTCGCGACGAAGGTGAGGAGTTTGGCCGGGGACGTGATCACTGCCAGCGGCGTCTTAGCCCTGGCATCCCGAGGTTTTTCTTCCTTCCCTTCCGAGCTGACCGTCTGGGTGGCGCCGGTCATCGACTGAGACCTCTTCTGTCGGTCCTGCCGTGAGAGCCGTTTGGGCGATTGTGGAGCTTGGCAGTTGGAACCTGGACTCTTGATTGGTAAGAACCGTTGTACGGTACTTGCTCCGAGTTTTGAAGCCTGGGTTGGCTATTTGAGTTTGATTGATGATGACTAGTCATATTTTGAATTTGTCTTTGTGAAAATATATGCGTTGCAACACATATAGGCAGGTAATGTGGAGAGATTTCTCCGGAGCTGTGTAAACTTTGAACGGCGCAACGATTAAGTGCCATTTTTCCTTATAATATTGCATATTTTGCATTATTCCTAGCATGCCTGCTTTTAGCGCACTCCGTAAGTGGTGCTGCTGTTTTGGTAACCGGTTGAACCTCGAGGAATCTGCTCCAGCTCCCCCGGAGGGGACTCCTAATAGGGATATGTATGTGAAGCATGGTCTTTCTTCCATAATGTACAGCACGCTATGGAGGAAATACACGAGGAAGGATCCTGAGTTGCGATGGCCTTTGTATGGATCGTTTGATATACGTAAGATTGAGTATGTGGAACAGTGTATGTGTAAGCGACGTGCTCGTCAGGATATGTTTGAGTGTGTGCGATTATGGGTGAAGGAAGTGCGTGAGCGAGAGAAACGTGAGAAAGCGCTGTTTGATAAAGAGCAACGGAAGAATGATCATGTGCGAGCGCAGGAAGCGAAGCGTCGGGAGGACAAAGAGCAAACGGACAGACAAGAGAAAGAGCGTAGGCTACAGGTCTCGGGTCAATATGTTGTTCGTCAGCCACTTTATCCTGTCCTTAATAATCCTGATGATGATTTTTATTTACTAGATCGCTCTCCGCCCCCTTATGTTGGCGCATCTGCTCCGCGGCCGCAAGATTCTGGCCCGGCTCCGGGTAAGGTAGACACACGGTCCATGTTATCGGCCGAGCATATGGCTGAGCTTCGGAAACTTTCCCTCCGTGCCCTTAAGGGCAAGATATCTAAGGAGGACTTGTTCCATACTTGGGGGTCGTGGCAAGATAGAGAGAGGGTGTATTTTCTGTCTCATTTCGCGGATGAAGTAATTGCTGCTTTCCGAAAATATTCTAGTGTCCTTGAGCCTGACGAAGTGTCTTCGGATGCCGGAGCATTACGTAATGGTGTTTTTTCTCCCCCTAAGGCTCCTGAGGCGGCTCGGCGGCTGTTCGCTTTGCGGGACGAGGTGCTGGCCCTTAGAGAGAGAGCACGTCAACAAACGGAGGAGGAGAAGCAGTCGGATTCGTCTGCAGCAGGGGGCCACCCATCCGCCTCCCAGTCAGATAAGGATGACATAGTGCATGCTAAACCAATGCGAGAGGCGGCGCCTTTGTATGTTCCTCCTAAGGGAGCAGGGACTAGCTCGGATATTAACTCCGCCGATGCAAGGGGATATTTTGTATATAACTGGGTTTACACTCCATGGCATAGGGCCGATGTTATGGCACTAAAGAATGCGTTGCCTGACCCCCGCAAGAATCCAGCGGCCTTCTATGAAGAAGTCGAGGGGGCCTTGAATTCTTGCATTATGACTTTAGCGGATATAGACCTGTTCTTTGGCCTTATCCTACCGCCGGATACGTGGCGCTCTGTCCGAAAGGTAGATGATGCGGTTGCCTTTAAGGCCCGGTGGTCTGACCTTGAGGATGAGGATAGGGAACGGAAGCCTGCACAGAAACCACCCCAGAATATTTTAGATCTCCCCGCTGCTATTGTGACTAAGTTGAAGACGATTATCCCCCCTAAAAAGATTGACTGGAATATGTTAGCTGCATGTAAGCAGAAAGTTGACGAGTCAGTTGCGGACTTCTTTACGCGCTTTGAGGAGACGTTTCATGATTTTAGTGGCCAGTCGCTTACTGACGACACGGGCCGCCACCTTTTCGCGGACAAATATGTGGCTAATCTGCTACCAGCAGTTGCGGCCCGGTTAAAAGCGAGCGAGAGTTCCTGGTCCTCCGCGACGCCGACGGCCCTTCTGACTATCGCTCAGTATTATGAGCGTCAGGAGCACGAGGCGAAGGGCCAGGAAGAGAAGAAATCGAAAGACCTCAAGACTAAGGTGATGTTAGCACAAGTATATGGCCCGCCCCGACGGGGTAATAATAGAGGAAGGGGCGGATCTTATGGTCCCCCTCCGGGCCGATCTGATTTGAATAGGAACCAGTGTGCGTATTGCAAGCAATTGGGCCATTGGGCCAGGGATTGCCCAGTGTTGCGCGCTTCCCGTCAGGGGCATACTCCGGGTGGTCCGAGAGGTAGAGGGGGTTCCTCGAACTTTAGAGGGAATTCTAATGATAATGCCCGTTTCGATACTGCTGGGCAGCACCGAGATAGCTCAAATGTTTTCGATCGCCAGCACCAGTATCATGTATCGGACATCGATCGATCGGGATATCACGATTCTCAACATGCATAGGAATGCGTTGGATGGGGGTCTGAATCAGTTGAGGTGCCGGTCGATCAGACGGGTCCTTATGTATCGGCTGAGGTTTTAGGTTCTACTGATCAGTTCCTAGTAGATACAGGAGCGACTCGTAGTGCATTGTCTAGGTACTTGGTTCCGGGGGCTCCCCCATCCGGCTCAGTGGTTACATCGGTAGGGTTTGACGGTACACTTTCCCGAAGCCCTCTTTCACAGCCCCTTACATTTAAGGTTGATTCTTTTTCTGCGCCCTGTCCGTTTCTGCTTGCTCCGTATACACCGGATAACATTATGGGCCTTGATATGTTAAAGTACTTTAGGGCTACAATCCGCTGCTCCCCTGAGGGTGTGAGGGTGATCTTGAATGACAACTACCCCCGGTCTGGGCGGATGTGTACGATATCAGAGGATGCGTTGTTGGCTACCCTCCCCCGAGCTTTATGGGCAACTTCGGACACAGATGTGGGACAAATGGTGATTCCTCCGGTCCACATTAGTGTCCAGGAGGGGGCGGTGCTACCACGCCTCCCGCAGTATCGTATTTCCCAGGAGGGCGAGGAGGCTCTCATACAGATTGTGCAAGACTTGATAGCAGTAGGGGTAGTGGAAGAAGTTCCCTATAATATCTGTAACAGTCCGATTCTCCCAATTTTGAAAAAGGACACGGATGCGAAGGTCTATCGGTTCATAATTGATTTGAGGGAGGTAAACAAGATCGTGATACCTCAGTACCCGGTGGTTTCTGATATCACGACGTTGCTTACCTTGGTCCCGCCTACGGCGACCATGTTCTCAGTGATTGATTTGAAAAATGCCTTCTTTTCTATTCCCATTCACCCTGATAGCCGATTTCTTTTTGGGTTCACATTAAACAATAGATCTTATCGTTTTTGTAGAATTCCCCAAGGCTATACAGAAAGCCCTAGTATTTACAGTCAGGCTTTGAAACGACAATTGGATTCCTTTGTTTTGCTCGAGGGGGTCGCCCTCATTCAATATGTCGACGACATCTTGTTGGCGGCTGACACCCTGGAGTTGTGTGAAAAGAGCACGTTATCCCTACTTTCCTTTTTAGCATCCCACAATCATAAAGTATCCAGGAAGAAATTGCAATTCTGTAGACCAAAGGTGACTTATTTAGGTCACCTTTTGTCTAAGGAGGGACGTGCACTCACACCAGATCGTATCCAAGTAATTTTGGACACACCGAGACCATCCACGCAGAAGGATGTGCGTGCATTTTTGGGCCTTGTTTCTTTTTGTAGACAGTGGATATTGGGGTTTTCACACATAGCTAAGCCATTGTTAGCCCTTTTGACAAAGGATACGCCTATCCCAATCCCTTGGTCAGATGAGTGTGATGCTGCTTTTCAGCAACTGCGACAGGCCCTTTGTTCAGCACCAGTGTTAGGGACCCCTGATTATGCAAAACCCTTTTCGTTGTATGTGCATGAGAAAGATGGATGTGCGTTGTCAGTTTTAGTGCAGATGCACGGCGACAAGCAGCGCCCTTGTGCATACTTTTCGGCTGTGCTTGATCCTGTCGCCCGAGCATTACCAGGGTGTTTTCGCTCGGTAGCGGCGACAGCTGTGTCAATACGCCAAAGTGAAGGAATTGTGTTGTCCCATAAATTGTTGGTGTTAGTTCCCCATGCTGTGGATGCCCTGCTTAATCAAACAAAGACGCAGCATTTGACCAGCGCCCGCTTAACGGGATATGAGCTGACGCTTTTGGCTCCTCATATTACGTTGAAAAGGTGCGTGACATTAAACCCGGCCACATTGTTGCCATACCCCGAGACCCAGCCTGAGGCGCAGAAAGCGCATGATTGTATTCTTGTGACTGAGGAACAAACAAAGGGTCGTATTGATCTCCAGGATACGCCCTTTTCAGATGTAGATGGAGAGGTGTGGGTAGACGGATCATGCCTGAAGCTACCAGATGGTACGACTTCAGCAGCGTATGCAATTACCACATTACACACGATAGTGGAGACAGCACGCATACCACAGAAATCAGCTCAAGCAGCGGAACTGATAGCATTAACACGAGCATGTGAGCTCAGTACAGGATTATGTGTGAATGTTTATACAGATAGCCGCTATGCCTTCGGAGTAGCGCATGACTTCGGCCTACTCTGGAAGGAGAGAGGGTTTTTAACGTCACATGGAGTACAGATAATGCATGGAGAGTTAGTTCATAATCTTTTAACTGCATTGACATACCCAAAGAAAATTGCCATTGTTAAGTGTAGCGCCCATAGTTGATAAAGTTGGGAAAGGGAATTCGTTAGGGAATGCGTTAGCAGACCGAGTAGCACGAGAGACTGCGATGCAGCCCGGCGCTACTGCCATGTATGTAGTAAAATCACAGGTGGAGAGATGGCGTGATGCGAAGGAGGAAGTGCGAGAAATGCAAAGGACCGCTTCTGATGAAGAGCGGGAGAAATGGGCTAGCGAGGGAGAGTTGGATGATGAGGGTTGTTGGAGAAATAAACAGATGGATAGATGGAAGTTACCCACGGCTTTCGTACAACCTATGGTTCAGATGGCACATGGGCTAGCACATGTTGGAGCTTCCGCAATTGTGAAATTGCTTACCCAAGTCTGGGAGCATCCAGAGATTGCTAGCACGGCAAAGAGGGTGGTGCAGACCTGTATGATCTGCCTGAAGTATAACCCAGGGAAAGGCACTCGAACTCCAGCAGGAGGATTTGCGACACCCACTGCACCCTTTGAGGTTCTGCAGATTGATTACATCCAGCTTGAGCGCTGTAACAATTTGAAGTATGTTCTAGTAGTGGTTTGCGCTTTCAGTAAATGGGTTGAGGCGTACCCTACGAAAGACAATACTGCAATGACCACGGCGAAGCTACTGCTAAAAGAGTTTTTCTCCCGATATGGCGTTTGTAGACTTCTGTGGAGTGATAATGGCCCTCACTTTGTAGCGGATGTTATAAAGTATGTCTTGAAGGGCCTAGGCATCACTCAGAAGTTTCATGCCGTGTTCCACCCTCAGTCTGCAGGACTAGTCGAGAAATATAATGGTACCCTGAAGCTTAAGATCGCCAAAATCCAAGCTTCAACGTCTTTGACTTGGCCAGACGCCCTGCCGCTGGCGTTATTGTCAATTAGGTCAGTGCCACACTCTCGAACCGGCCTTACGCCATACGAAATAGTATTCGGACGCCCAATGAACATTTGGGGTCCACCAAGGCCTAAGGCTGTGTATGATGTACCTTGTGTAATGATGAGCGATTATCTGGCACAGTTAACGGATAACTTGGTTTCTATTCATCAACAGGTCCGAGAGGCGCTCCCTGATCGGTCTACCGGCGAAGGACATGGTCTCCGGCCTGGAGATCATGTTATGGTGAAAGTCTTCGACAGAACGAACAGTTTGGAGCCGAGATGGGTAGGACCTGAACAAGTCCTCCTTGCAACGAGGACGGCTGTGCGAGTCTCGAACCGAAAGAATTGGATCCATTCCTTGCACTGCCGAAAGGTACCGCCCGGATTGGTGGAGTCTGCCGTGCTGACCGATCAACGAGAAATCCTAGCAGCAGAGACAGGCCGTGCTGCGAAGCCGAATGACACTGAGGAGCTCTTTCCGGACCACACGACTTCTGGAGGAAGGCGATATCATCTTCGACCAAGGAAGTAAGGTTTCCAGTGCCGGGACATACTGTCAGAACGGCCCTTGGGTTAGTGAAACGGAGAGCCGATGAGGCAAGGGGGGGGGATCAGCCCTGCATTAGTGTAGTGACACCCGTCTTGGCCCGCTGGTGAAGAAATCAACCGCTGCCCAAGGGGAAGAGTTCTGACAGACTTTTTAGTTTCAGGAAGATACCAGGGTATTGTTTCTTTTGACATGGAGAAGAAGAAAATCCTTTGTGCGTTGGGGTTCATGCTAACAGTAGCTGTTGTTGGGATAACCACATGGTTTGTGGAGGAGGTAACTCCTGCTCGGAAAACACTTGTGTTGACAACTCCGGTGCCCGAGGAGCACTACTTTTATACATTACCGTACCAAGAGTTGAAGCATCGACAATCTTACTTGAATAACACTTTCATTCAGATGCTGCATCATACCCACGTTGCTACGAATGCTACGAACTGTTGGATATGTGGGATGATGCCAGCCCATCAGAAGAAAGGAGGAACGCCATTCATACCACTTCCTTTCTCTCATAATGGCTCTTGTAGAGCATGGTACACTTTGCTTTTTGCCACTCGGAAACCGACAGTGGGACGATTGCTTTTTAGACTTAATAAAGAATGCCATCAGGACAAGAATGGGTATCCACAAGCGAATGGGACAATTTGGGAATGGGAAGAGTACCGACCGGACAATGAATCCATTCCCTATATCTTCACGAACACCAGAGACACTGTGGGGAAGGACAAATTCGTAATCCAAGTAGCACAAGCTCAAGCGGACCTGTGTGTCCAGAGTGTGGGTTTTATCCCTGTTGGTGTCAGTGATTGCATAACCGTATTGAATATTGACGGGCTGAACAACAGTACCTTCCTAGCGTCCCATAATACTTACTTTGTATGTGGAAATAAAGGTTATTACCGTTTGCCGGCTGGGTGGTCTGGGGTATGCTATGTATCATTCCTATTACCTCCTGTATTCCTAGCACCCGCGTCATATCATAAGGATTTGAAATTGTTGAATAATGTGACTGTAAACAGGTATAAACGTACTCTATCAATTGATGATGTGGATCAGACCGATACCAGCTTGCAACAGTATATTGATTTCAACTTAGGGCTGTTTTTCTTTGTTGGAGCCGCTTTGAATAGTAGGAAGATCCGAAGATTAACAAGAGTGGTAGAAGCTGTGACCAATCAGACTGCTGCTGCTCTTGGGAATCTTACGGAAGAGTTACAAATAACTAGGATTGTTGCATTGCAGAATCGTATGGTATTAGATGTAATGCTAGCTGATCGAGGTGGAGCCTGTAAAATTATTGGAAGTAGCTGCTGTGTGTTCATCCCTGATCATACGCCATCCGTTTATAACGCCATTAACAAGCTGCATAAAATAGCAGCTGAAATCCACACAGAAAACGGCACTTGGTCCTTTTCTGGATGGTTTTGGGCATTGGTTACTGCCTGGGGATGGAAGGTTTTAACTGGTCTCTGTATTATTATAGCAATTCTGTTCTTTTTCTGTATGTGTATTCAATGTGGACCATTGTGCTGTTCTGTATGCATTTCATTCTGCATTCCAGATAAGAAAGCTGTTGCCGATGTTGCTCACCAAAAGGGTCTAGCTAAAGAGGTTAAAGGAATGATGATAATTGACATATATGATGATTATTCTTGGAAGCCGGATGTCTTCAGTAAATGCTGAAAGGGTCGTCTGTTGTAAATTAAGGCAGAATGTGATTAAGCATTTACTGAAAACATTAATGCTTTCCCTTTAGATCATGTTTTCTTCGTTATGTTGACCGAAGTCCGGACTCCATTTTGTATTGACATGCTGCCATGTGTTCACCACGAGGAGAGTCCGACCTCTGTGTTAGTTGCTCTTGTAATCTGCCTAGCAACAGTTTATAAATAGCTCCCTCTTGTCCATCTGGCGCATGCCCAGACTTGACCACATCTGTTATAATTAGCTTTGCTTGACCATGTGTCTTCGCGGGCTCAAAGAGTGTGTTAGCTCCGCCCATGTATTGATTCAGTATCGAGAATGACCATAAACGGTAATGTTCTTCGGCCTCACGTTGTATCCACCCACTATGAGCCCCTCTGTTGTGTATAAAAGGGGACTGTGTACGAATGTTCTTTGTGCTACTCCATGCAATACTGAAGAGTGTTGTGTGGATTGTAGGACCACCCTTAAGGGTTAATAAATGCTGTTTTTGTACTTTGCAGTTTCCGTGCCAACTTCCTTATAGATTCCGTTACAGGAGAGCAAACCCTTGTGCCTTGCGGGCCTAGCTGGGGCCTGTATTCATCATTTTGACATACCTCGACTTGCATCCCTGAAAAAAGGAAGCAACCCACCGTAATGGATATGATTTCTGCAATCTGTAGCAGATAAGACATATTAAAATGATTTAATGGGAACAAGCATGTTAAATCTGGTGGGACAAATAGAGAGATTAAGAAAATGTATTTGGAGAAAGGCATTCTTAATAAACACACATTCAGCTGCCAGGTGTATGAGGAAGGTGAGAGGATAGGAATTTTTTTGCCTGGGTATCTAAGGAAATACAAAACCAGAATGCGGTAACCGGGCTGAGATAACCAATACTTGTAGTCTAACCAGAGAATTCACAGAGATCAAGAATACCTTTATTGACTATTATTCTTTACTTAATGAAGAGGAGAATGTATTTCAGGATCACATAATGGTAGATCAATTTTCAAAGTGCAACTGCCCGCTTTAGATCCAGAAACTGTGAATTCTTTGGCTAACTATATCTGAAGTTGAGATAAGTGGAACAATAAATCAACTACTTAGGTAGAAAACCCCTGGGGAAGATGGTTTTGGAGCTACATTTTATTACATGTTCTCCCCTACATTAATAAATCAATTAAAGAATTAGTTTAATTTGATTTTACAAGGTAAAATGAGCCCACATTCCTTTAAAAGCTGTATATTAATAAATTTCCTAAAAAGGGGGAACCAGAAACAGAACCTGCTTCATACAGCTAATAACATAGCTTAACCATGATTATAAAATGTATACTGAAATATTAACTAACCATATTAATACAATTATTAATATTGTAATTTGTCAAGATCAACATGGTTTTGTAAGGGGACGAAGCTTGAGTGCCAGCAAACATCAGGGCTTATTACCATGGCGGTTGAAAAGCATCTTACCTTCTGTCGGAGGCTTTCCGACCGCCATCGTCGGTTTCAATTCTGACCAGCTGATTTGGAACTGGCTAGTCATTCCAGCTGGCTTCTGACAGGCCCGAGAAACCTGTTGGCCAGTCAGAGGCTGCCCCGTAATCCCAAAGGATGTCCTTTCTTCCCTTCGGATTATGATTCTCGGTCTCCGGCAGGCTTTCCGACATGGAAAGCCTGTCGGAAAGGGAGTATGGCTGCCCCTAGCCCCTTTCGTTGGCTGCCTCCAGGTTGGTGGTGTGCCCCCCTGTTAATCCCTGCACCCAGTGGCAGGCACGTTGATGTAACTGCCACGGGGTGCAGGGATTAACACCACCACCCATTTCCCTGTGGGAGCCACTGCTACTGTCAGTTTACGGCCGTAACACATGCCCCCATAGGGGAATGTCAGAATGTGTCCCAACAGTGTCCAGTTGAATCCTAATCAGGCAGTCGGGACCACAGACCGGAGGTCGGTTGGTCCCACTTCTGAGACGTGTTGGTCAGATGCAAGTCCGCCCGACATTGAATTAGGCCCCATTATCTTTTTAAATTAATAGATATGGGCCCAGATTTTTTTTTTATTCACGCAATGCAGCAAGACAACTTATTGTATTGCTTTATGTGAAAGGGAGAGGGCAGGAATGCACCATATCTATCAAGATATAGCACACTCCTGTAATTTGCCTGCGCAGTTTCACAATCTGCAGCCTAGCGCCATCGCAGGCACTCTTGTGCCGTGGTGCAAGGGTGCCTTGGTTTCAGGTAGGATGGTTTTTGTGCAGGAAGGAACACCTTACTGCAGGACAACAATCTTTAGAGGCATTTTATCTTTCTATGTGTGCTGCAAAATGCAGCACACTTAGAAAGAGGAAACAACGAGGACAAATTAAGATATTTCACCTTATTGCGCCTCCCCTGGGAAGGCGTACAATTCTGATGCATTCCCAGGTTTATCAGTGTTGGTAAATCTGAGAATTTTTCAGAATAGATGGGTGGATGTGTGAGGACACCCACACTCCACCCATTGAACACCTCCTGGGCCCAGTGGCAGCTGGTGACATTTGAAAGTAGTAGGGCGTAAACGTTGCATCATGAATGCACTGCGGTAAGTGAGTGTAGAGAGCGAGCCAGACCGCGATAAGGGGGATTCAGGGGTGTTCTCTCCCTAGAAAATTATGAAAAAAGAGCGTGCAAATATGGCCTTTTCAAGCAAATGTGAGAAAGCAAGAAGGGTAATAACGCAGTTGTAAGAGTGTAGCTATGACATCAAAAAAGAGATTTCATATGATAACATAGGTAGGTGCTTATCTAGTATAACCACAGAACTTCATAACAGACTTTGAAATAACAATGCTAAGTACCTCACAGATTTCTTTATATATATATTGATAGACCTTTCAAAATTAAATATACTGAGGAAATACAAGCTATTGGGGTTTGCCAGACTGGACTCAGTGAGACAGCAAGGAATCAACATTAAAAGCTAGGTTTGTGATATTTGAGCAGAGCTACAGGTGGTGAGCGGCCTGTGTCAGACTCCTGATGGGGCAGAGTAGTGCCATTAAAAAGGGCATAAGAAAATACCCCCACCGGAATGTTCAAAGAATGACCCCAACAGACTGATTGTGAGAAGAATGGATGTCCCACTGCCTGCTACCAGGATAAAACCGAATGCCACTGCCCACTGATCTCAAAACGTTCTTTCTTCCATTCTGTGCCTGCTTAGTAGGGAGCCATGCCATTGAAGCCCTCTGAACTCATTCCAGAGCACGGTTGCTTGTCTTGTCCTCTTCTTTAAGCAAAATTTATAAATATGCTTCTTTTTCTTTAAAAACTATGGAAGGCCACATCCGACTGTGTCAGTCACCAGTGCATACCCTATCTGTTAGATACCAGCCCTCTGGGAATTGGGCCTTGGAACCGGAAAGGCGGACGGGGGTGATGTCTGAACTCCAATTAGGATTAAGGGAGTAATTAAGAGCAGATGTTACTCTGGGTCAGGCCTGGCCGGTCCATTAACTCGTCAGATATTGTAAGAGCAGGTAGTATTTGGTTAGCATTATATCCAAAGTGTGTGAAAATATCAAGGGGTCTGATCACAAAATATTTTGTTTTCACAAGCCAGAGCCTGTAAAATATGTGAAGAGCAGAAATCGGTGGAGGGGGAATGGAAGGGTTTCCCGAGGTTCTGAAGGGCAGGGGTTGCAGCCTGACAAACTCACTGCACATTGGCGACATGCAGCCAATCAGACAAGAGAGTCCCAGGTGAACTGTTCTCGCATTAAAATGATTGCTTCTAAAGAATGGATACAGCTAGTTATGTCCTGATAAATCAATGGCGTGAATTGTATTGCTTGTGTTTGGAAGCTGGCTGATATCAGCAATCCAGTGTGTTTATTACTTCCAAATGCAAACTGTAAAGTTCAAGCCATTTAGCATGCAATGTCAGCCATTTGTCAGGCCATAAATGAAGACATCACACTGGGGTGAGGCCAGGGCTCCATAGGAGTCAGAGGGCATGTAAACTGTAAAATTACACTCCCCTTCTCCTTTTCCTCGTTCCTCTCGGCGCCAGCCCAGCACTTACGTTCATGTGAATCCTTTACTTTCATCATACTTTCAGGTGAATGAATATCTATCATTAATACTCCATTACAAGAGACATTAAGCTTACCAAATTCTGTCCCTTAAACGGATGTTTTAAGAGAAGATACGTGTTTTTCTTGTGTAAAATAGCGAACCACAACGCCATCATCACACTGCAGTGGAAAAGAGTGAGAACAGCTCCAGCTCTCAGCTACATTGTAAAGGTTGTTTTAACCCGAATATTACATAAAAATATACTGCTGTCCGCTTGCCTGCACAATGGATACAAAAAGAATTTGGCTTTACATGAGGCTCTGTGAGAGAACGCTATCATCACACTGCACAACCCTTGGAACAGACAGCCACGTTTATTTTTAATACAATTTGTACCGAGTTAAGGGGCATATGTACAAGCCCCTATCGCCACCACTACGTCACCTATAGTGATGTTGTGGTGGCGATAGGCGCTGCGCATTATGTACAAGGCATTGTTAACGTGACTTAACACTGCTTTGTACATAAGGCCCCCTTTGACGCTATGGTTAGCATGAAAGGGGTGGGCAGTGGGTGTTGCAGTGGGCGTTCACCGCAACAACCATTCATTTTGATGCTGCCCCTTATGTACAAGGGTGGCGTACATAGGAGGCAGCGCAAAAATTAAGACCAGGTAAAAACTGGTCTTATGATGGTGAAACGAGGAGAAATGCATTATTTCTCCTCGTTTTTGATGTTTTCCATGTGTGCTGCCTTGTGCAGCACACATGGAAAAAGCAAAATGCCATTGTTTGTTTGTGTACAGGAAGGTGTCCCTTCCTGTACGTAAACAAACTTCCCGAAAAATTTCATTGTGTCACTTTCATGTGTGCTGCATGAAGCTGCACATATGAAAGTGACAGAATGGCATTTCTAGAATTGTTTATGTGCGGCAAGGGACAACTTCCTACACATAAACAATCCTCCCTTGCACGCAGACACGGTGCCTGCGTTGGCACTAATTTGCTAAATCTAGCACCATCACAGGGGGAAACGCAAGGCTGCACCACATTCTTGTAAATATGGTACAGCCTTGCATGTCAGAAGTGGAGGAGAGAGGCGTTAAGCCAGGAAGGCTAATGCCTCTCTCCTCCACTTCCTTGTACCTATCCCCCTAAGTTTGAGGCTCTGTGAGAGAACGACATTGTCACACTGCACAATCCTTGGAACAGACAGCCACGTTTATTTTTAATAAAATTTGTACAGATAGTTAAGAGGCATATGTACAAGCCCCTATCACCATCACAATGTCACCTATAGTGACGTTGTGGTGGCGATAGGGGCTGGGCTTTATGTACAAGGCAGCGTTAAGCCACTTAACGGTTAGTGTGAAAGGGGTGGGCAGTGGGTGTTGCTGTGGGTGTTCCACCGCAACGCCCATTCATTTTGAGACTGCCCCCTATGTACAAGGGTGGCATACATAGGAGGCAGCCCCAAAATTAAGACCAGGTAAAAAAAAAAAGGTTTTTGCTTTTTCCACAAGGCAGCACACAAGGAAAAAGCAAAATGCCATTGTTTGTGTCCCTTCCTGTACATACAAACTTCCCAAAAAATGCCATTTTGTTACTTTCATGTGTGCTGCATGAAGCAGCATGCATGAAAGTGACCAAATGGCATTTCTAGGATTGTTTATGTGCAGGATGGGACACCTTCCTAAACATAAACAATCCTCCCTTGCACGCAGACACCCTTGCACTCTGGTGCAAGGGTGCCGGCGTTGGCACTAATTTGCTAAACTTAGCGCCATCACAGGGGGAAACGAAAGGCTGCACCGCATTCTTGTAAATATGGTGCAGCCTTGCATTTCAGAAGTGGAGGAGAGAGGCGTTAAGCCAGGAAGGCTAACGCCTCTCTCCTCCTCTTCCTTGTACATATCCTCCTAAGTTTGCAAAAACACAGTATACAGTTGGAAAAAATGCTAATTTACTAGGTAAACGATCCATTGGGAGTGATTGCGGAGACTGGGAATGAAGAAAAAGACTGCATCCCAAATGTATTAAACTTTCACTATCACATACATTTGTGGGGTGCGAAAAGGTACTGTATGAAGTTAAGTGGCCCAAACGACAGCATCAATCAACTTCCAGAGGATTTTAGCTCAAAAGGTTGATGCGTATTCAGTGCAGCTGAGACAGCTTAGTGTTGTTTAAGTACTCATGAAATCCCCACACAATGTGAGCAGTCCCAAATCAAACATCCTCAGGATTCATGTGTTTATTTATTTTAGAGTTTATATAGCGCTACCTAGACCTGAAGGTATCAGAGCGCTTTACATATTATTTACACAATCGTTCACATCAAAGATAACAAGTCCACACAGAGCATCTGAATCAGAGTGCTCGACAACAGTAAATGTTCACAACATAGATAGTGGTATATTGTTATTGTTTCACCATGATGCACTGTGAGGTTCACCACATCTGAATTCAAACGCACCCATAGCCACCATTTTGCTTCCTCCCAGCACCCGTACCCGCAGGATGCTCCCAGCACCATCCCTGTGTTGCTTCTGCCCACCACCTTCATTCCCAGTGTGCTCCCACCTCGTTATTTCCACCCCATGTTGACCCCACACCAGAGAATTAGGAAAGTCTGGTATATTAGTGTGACCTGGACAGTTCATAGGGATTTGTACTGGAGGAGGGTGAGACTGAGACAGAAGTAGAAACTTTGCTAAAGATTCTGTGTGATTGCCTTGGCCCCAAGGTGCCATGCTAAATCATGTTTGGTGTGGCAAAAGCAAGGGGCTCTCTACACCAAGCCAAGCATGACAGATGATATCGTCAGCAAACTTCACGCAGCAAATGCTTAGGCCCGCTTCGTGTAGATTCAATTTCCTTACACAGAATGAATGTTAATCTTGGTCAATCATGCTTTTCTTTCTCACCAGAGGTTTGTTTGGGATTGGTAAGGTTCGGGATTGAGATTGTTTTTGAAATTAACCTTAACCAACCCTTACCGAACCGAACCTCACTGTCGTTTCTGGCCAAATCTGAATCCCGCTTCTCCCTGGCCCCCTCCTCCCACTAACTTTATCTGCTGTGATGGTGCCTACAGTTCCTTTGCTGCCACCTACTTTTTCTCAGAAGTGTGACTGGCTGTAGTTAGATTACTTGAGTGTCATCGACTCATTGTGTCGTACTTGTCCTTTTCTTAACTCCTGTGGTCCGAGTCAGGTTTTTCATCACGAGCGACTATTGTGTCTCGAGCTTGTGTCTGCCCTGGCAACAACAGCATCATAGGTGTGGTCTCGCTCGTCTTGCCGAGAGTGAGGGAAGAGACAGACAGGCAGGCCAATCAGCTTATCCCAGCCTAGCAAAGGCAGAAATGGCCAATCACTCTACGGCTTTACAATAAACCATTACAGTGATTGGTCATTGCTCAGTTGGGCAGACCCTCCCACCTCTGCGGTGCCAAATGAAAACTCTACCCCAAGGAGTATACTAGTCTTCTCAGCCGCACCCTGGCCTGCAGCCAATCCAGGCACTGGTCTTTTGCTGACAGCAGCGCCAGGATTGGTGTGAGCAGTCAAACTTACCACTCATTAAATGGCTGGGGTTCTGCAGTTGTGAGCAACCCCCACTCACCCAATGTGCAATACTGAGAAGCCTGTAGTGTGCAGGTCGGGTTGGCCAAGGAAAGACAGCTGGCCAACCCGACATGTGCACTATGCTGGCTAGGTGCAGTGCTCTCGTCATCAGTCTCATGTCACATGACGGTGTCCATTCAGGTCTGCCTCACCCCCTTGCCACTGCGACAGAAGGCTGACTGACTCGCAGAGTTGTGGACTTGTTTTTTATAAAGTAAATAGTTTCTTCCTTATATAAATACACGTTATACTACAGAGACCAGGGGGCAAATATAAGTTGGGCAACACCTCGCAGCCCTAAAGCAGAAACCGCCCAGTGTAATGCAAGGCAGCAACTTGCGCTGTCTTTAATTACACCAGATTTACCAAGCCACGCAGGGTGCCTCTGCGTGGCATGGTAAATATACTAGGTTTTGCATCACCCTGCATTGCCTTGCGTGGCACACAGCTGATGCAAAACCTTTTAATAAATCTGCCCTTGGTTTCTACAGACAAGGGCCCCATTTCCCAAAGGTAAACTGAGAAGAAAGTCAAACTTTATGACTTTCAGTATTCACAAAGGGCATTTACTACTAGTGAATACCGAGAGTCATAAAGTTCGACTTTCCTGTCAGTTTACCTTTGGGAATCGGGGCCAACATTCCTGCTGCTATAATATTGCTCAGCACCGAAAAAGCCTTCTACCTCATAAATTGGAGATTTCTATTTCAGATTCTTGAGAAATGTAAGCTTCCAATGCAACTCGCGAGGTCAATTTCCCAGCTTTATGAAGTCAGCTCAAGTTCTAAGTAATGATCAGTGTGCTAGTACAGTATTTCCAAACAGATGTACTCATCAAGGCTGACCTCGTCCCCCATTCTTTTTGCCCTTTATATTGAACTTTTTTTTCCAATATATCTGTTCCCTTAATCCAATTCCTCCACCCTTTTTTGGGGGGAGCTGAGATAAAGTTGTATGTGGACTCACCACTGTACCATGCACTGAGTTCTGGCAAATAATATCATTTATGGTTTCATAAGCTTTTTAATTACTGCAATGATTTCACATGCAATATCCAAGGGAATAGCCGGTGCATGGAGAAGGGGCGAATTATAGGTAATGTAGTGTGGCAAGTGAGGTGGTGGCAAGACTGTGTGTGAGGTGCACAAATGATGTTTGTTTAAAGGTGGTGCGTAAGTTTGAATGTGAGTTAGAAGTATGATTTATAGTAATGTGAAAGTGGTGCAAAAATGATAATTTCAACAAATAAGTATACGTTTTGAATTTGTTATGGTTGTGTAGTTTATCGTCTGTTTGACACAAATAAGATAGTAATAATTGCAAAGTGGTACATGAATAAAGTTTTCCTAACCATAACTTACGTTTTACCTTTGGTTATTTTTGTGAATCTCTGTCTCTCTCTCTCTCTATCATCTATATATATATATATATATATATTTTGTTTTATATATATCTAAATATGCATAATTACTATATAGCTATCTCTCTCTCTATATATATATATATATAGATGTATATGTATATATTTTATATATCTAAATATTCATAATTACTATATAGCTATCTCTCTCTCTCTATGTATACATATATACATAGAGAGAGAGAGAGATAGCTATATAGTAATTATGCATATTTAGATATATATATATATATATAGAGGGAGAGAGAGAGAGGGAGAGAGAGAGTGTGGGAGAGAGAGAGAGAACTATATAGTAATTATGCATATTTAGATATATATAAAATATATAGAATGCACATTTATTTGTATAAATAATATACATTTATTAATATATAAATTGCATACGTATGTATTGTACATTTATTTATACATATAAAGCATATAATACATAAACATACTTGCAATGTAAGTAAACAATGGTCCTAGACTTCTAAAAGCTACAATTTAGTTATGAAAAGCATTCACTAGTCAAAAGGCATCGGTACATATAGGATTAACATTGGATCAATAATGTACCACCAATTTCTTCAAGTCTAGGACCATTGTTTTCTATACCAATCGTTACCCAGGTCCGTGGACAATTGTGGGTTACCCCATTATACCAAAATTGTTGCGATGTAAGTAAGGCAGCCTGAAAACGAATAAATATAACATTTAAAAAATGTAAATATAGCTTACTCAGCACCGGCACATTTATGCCAAGCAGATTGACCAGGCCTGCTGGGTGCAAGAGACCCAGATGTGATGGCGTATGCTGGACCACACTCTCCCCAACCGCAGCTTGTGCTTTTCAAGACTGCCGCCTGCTGTCAGCATGACAGGGAGGTGGCACTGCACCTAAATAATTAGCACTGCCATCTCTGCTTAATTAAAATTGTGGTGGAGCGTTACCGCCTTGTCCTGCCATCGTTCACAGGAGTCCAGGAGGGCACGGCAGCCCTGCCTGCCTGTGCAATAGCTGTGGATAAGGCTAAATAAAGGAAAAGGGAAGATATGCAAAAACAGACAAACAGGGACAAAAATGAACACAGAGGGCCCGTCAAAAAGTAACAAACAGCAAAAATAACTTGAAGGAAGTGGAGAGGTGGACAAGATTGGGGTGGATGGAGATGGATGGGGCTGGGAAACATTAGTTATAGCTAGGTAGGAGCATGGCTAAAGTAAAAGATTTGGCTGCGCTCTTATGTAATGTGTCTCATTGTTCTGCGCTATTTTTTGAATGCAAAATGCTGTGCCAGGTTATTTTTTAACGTGAGGCTCTGAATATGCATGTTGCATAAATACTTGTAGTTTCGCATATTTCATTTTCATCTCGCAAAGTTCCGCAAAAGTAAATTGTACGAATTGTGCACAGCCTTACAGGAAGGTACATACTTTATTGCAATAAAGCGTGCCTCAAATATGTATTGCTAAGTGGAGGATAGAATAGGAATAACCTAATATTGAATACAGATAGGCCTCTTTCTGGTAAGTTCATGATTTTGAGAAGGCTATATACAAAACCAATGGGGAAAAGGATGTTATTTATTTTAAAGTATATGGGCTATAGAGAGTGTTGGCATTGCTGATTCATGGTATTTTGATGCAGTTTTTCACAAATAAAAATTTAACTTTTAACAATTAGGCTGTAAGAAGAATCCGAAGAATCAGAATTTGAGAGGGCTGAAGTCTTTTCTTCACTGTAGAAATAAGTTGGAGCTGTCTGCATTGGCAAGAATCCATATAACGACTTTCACTATATGCACAATGTATTTATTTGTGTATTTATGTATTAATGAATGTATGTTAGTAGATATTTTGTGTATGTATATATAAATATATAACAAAAAACAAAGGTTAAAGATAAGTTATAGTTAGGAAAACTTTATTTATGTTTGATAGACAAACCCAACTTAAACTACACAAATAGTAGACATTCTAATGATATAGTTAGATTTTTGTAAGTAGAGTAGCATACTATTAATAAGTATTGAGTGGAGTGCAGTCAAGTGAATTTTTATACAGTACAGTGGAGTAAGGTGGAGTGTGTAGATTAAAGGAAACCTAGATCGTCACTACGATGGCGGGTGGAACGCCACTGACAGACTGTCGGTGGCAGTCCACCCGACACCCAGGCCCTCGGTCTTACCGCCAGATTACAATACTGGCGGACAGAGCACAGCGGTTGGGGAAAGACTGCTGCCACCGACAAGATCCAAGATCCCATTGGGATGGCGGTCAGAATCCTATCCCTACAATGGAGGCGGTGCCTACTCAGGCACAGCCATAGGGATTAGGATGTCCCTTTCCGACTGCCTTTTTCATGGTGGTACCACCATCATGTAAAGGCAGACGGAAGCAGACTTTGGTGGCCTCAAGCACTGTCCCATTCCCCCAGTGGCCCGGGGGCACAGTTAGTGCTTCCCCAAAATCCATGCAAAGTGTGTCAGGCACCAAATGTTGCCTGGCACACGATGCATGGATGTGCACAAAGTGCTGTTTATCCCTGCGGCTTGTGCTGCAGCCCTCTTCCTGGGCCGCAGCACTTTCTGCAGTAGTAACAAGCATTGGCATAGCCAATAGGTCTCGCCTTTGGGTCCATATAAGTGTTTAGCCATGCAACAGTTGCATAACTAAACACTTATAAGGTGCCAAAAGCGAGACCTATTGGCTATGCCAATGCTTGTTTTAACTGCTGCAATCTATTGAAGCCTCAGGGAGAACATCAGAGCGGCCGTGCGGCCGCGAAAGTGATCGCGATCAAACATCAAAGCGGCCGTGGGCCGCGAAAGTGAAAGTAATCGCGGTAAAGCGCGACGCGCGCACCCGTGCACATGCACTGTAGCTCTAGGCTGGCCTGGTAGCACTTTTTGGAGCCCTCACAAAATGTCTCGCCAGACCAGCGTATGCGCTGGGTCAGGCGAGACCTAAAAAGCACTTTCCGACCACCATGCTGGCGGTCTAATCATAATCTAATGGGTGGGACCACTGACTCAATGTTGGAAGATTTCCTGCCCGAGACAATGGCGGTCAGTGGTCTCACCAACTGCCATCGTACTCAGGCCCTTTGGGTTAAAGTGTGTGAAAAGATGTCAATTATATATCTGCAAAATATATATTATTATATGTAAATGTCAATTTTCTGGTTGTATATGTCAACGGTGTAAGTACTGTTAAACCTATACATTGTATAAAACGTACTAATATATTGTGTGCTATGGCGTACCATGCTAAGTTCACAGTATGTCTATGTGATTGGCTCATGGCTGTGTTTACCAACGGTAAAAATCAGCCATACAGTTTTTAGCACAAATTTCCATTATAGTGTGGTCAAAGTTTTGCTGGCTTATGGCATAGGGTGTTACATATAATCAAGTATTATGTTCTATTGTTATTAGCAAACTATTACCACTTTATTTCAGTGGTAATAGGTTACTTTTTTATGAATGTGCAGATATTATTAACATATGGATTTATAAATATTTTCTCCTTTTAATATTTTTGGATCCACTTGCCGAAGTTCCATGAAATTTAGCATACTTGTTCCACCCATTCCATTTTGGAAGGAGTAAATGTTTTTCAGTTTAGTAAAGGGGGTTCAAACATAAAGAGTGGTCCAAAATGTGCTTAATTGCAACATATTTCACGTACACTCTTGTATCGACAGTCACGTTTTGTTACAATGTGGCAGGATTACATATTTTAGAGCCTACATGATTATTTTCTGTAGGTTAGGTAAGTAGTGTAACTAATTCATAAGTTTTAAGCTATTTAAACTTAGCGATATCTGTAGTTGCATTATTTTAGCAAAATATTGGGGTATTTCACAAGAGTACCACATTATATAGTGATTACAAGTCATTAGCTGATTGTCTACTCATTGGCTTTAAACGCAGCTATGTTGTTTTTAGGCACACTTTCCTGTGTTCTGCATTACACTTTCCAATGTAGGTAAGTATTAGGTGTGGAATGTTTGCCATATTGCCAATTTGGTAAAGTGGTAATAGGTAGATCAAAACATTTATAAGCTTCTATTTATATTTTTTGCAAAAATACAGAGTAACACGGTACCCCCAAAACATTTAGTCCAGTTAACATTTTTCTTTTTTCGTTTCTATTAATTGTTGTAGCAGTGTACTCTGAACTGTGTTTTTTGTAAGTGGCGCTGTAATTTTTATTAACTAGAGCGCTAATCTTTAAATTATTTTCTACCATTAACCTTCCATCTCCTCACCATCTGAAAAGTCAGTGTAGAATAAGCTTCCGATCCTGATTGTTTGATCATAGGGCCCAGGTCTGAATCTTGTGGACATTCTTTTTTCCTTCTGCAGCTACACATTTACATACCTGACAATTTTTTGGAATGAAAACCAGTTTTTTGTTAGCAGTTATTATAATGCTACAAACCCTATGAACATATTTTTGTTCATAGGGTTTGTAGAGCTGAACGCACACTAAGGGGCTTACCTTGTCAGTCAATCCCACCGCTGAATTGGGTGCAGCAGAAGGTCTCTCCCCGCCACCGCAGTCTTCCATACCAGCGCGGCCGCAGAGAGGGAGGGACCACAAGTCCCACGAGCCCTTGCGGCCGGAAGCCGCCACCGCCATCACTCATTTCCCGCCAGGAGGCGTTTAAATTCCGAGGAGATTCCCCGCCCCGCGGGATCGCGCGCGGGTGGCGCCGGGTTAAGCCTGGGACAAGGGCGGGCCGTCTGTGGCCATCCGGGGCTGGCCGAGGCTGGACTGGGCCACCCATCTAACATCTGCTGGGAAAGAGGTACTGCTCAAGGCTACAGATTGTATATTTGTAAACTATGGGGAAAAAGCGTTGTGACCTGGCTAAACCGAGTGGAGGGGGAGCAGCAACGTTAGATTCATATTTGGTGAAGGTGTCGACTATGTTAAACGATGAAATTGAAAGGACTGAACGTAGACTTTCGCTGGACCCTTCTTGCATTACAGACCCCACAGGTGGCGACAGGCCAGAGTGTATCACCCCCCTGGTACAAGTCATATCGCCGGATATTCCTCGGGCCTTCATTAGTCAAGAAAACTCTCTTGGTGCCATACAGGAAACCTGTGAACATTCCCTATTTGGGAAGTCCCCTGATAGCAACAGAGATGCATTACCCAGCCCATCCCTCTCGCCTACGTTGAGACGACACACTAGGGCTGGTGGATTAGGACGCCCAAGCAAAACGACACAACAGAAGAGAGGTCGGGCACCAAAAACCACACCCAAAGTATCCGACCAACAATCCTTAAATAGCCTTCCTTCCCTAATGGACTTATCTAGCTCCCTTTCAGCAATTCTGTTAGAGAAATTAGATATCGCCATAGCTCCCATTTTGACCAGATTAATTTCCATAGAGGATAAGGTGATCACCTTAGAGCGAAACATCGGCATAGTTTCTCAAGCTATTCCCTCTCTCACTCGACCCTCTTTTGGCTCACAAGAGGCCAAACGCCCACAACCTATAACTACCAAGAGACAGGTGGAAAGAAAGGAAACCTCCCTAATTCGCTCTAATGCGTGTGTCCATACTGATAAAGATGGTTTACCCCTAATGGCAAGAGATCCAGTACTAACCACTAGCGACAATAATACACTAGAGCGAGTGGCCCCTCTAGTCCAGTCTGCGACAAATGGGAATATCCCGGTGGATAATCAAGAGTTACCTTTAGAGGGAGAACCATTCCATTGCGTTCCAGAGGCCCTTCCCTTGGTACTTGTCTTGGCCAATGCCCCTCCCCTGGGTCCAGGTCAGGTAGAATCTACATCCACCCTCATTAATAAAGCGACGCACTGGCTAACCAACAATATTAGGATATTCAAAGAGGGCAGGCATAAATTGGCACACGAAATTATAATGGCTAGAAGGGTGTCTTGGTGTGGTAACCTAAAGAAACGCTTTAAGGGTGATTGTATAGTGGTAAACTTTTCAAGCCCACAAGTGCTGTCTAATGTTCTGGCTAATCTATTCCCCCCACAACATAGAGAGTCGTCGATAATACCCTTGACAATGGACTTTTTCTATGGGAAAACAGTGCGTACATGAAACCCCGACAGGTCATGGGCGAAACATTTGCATACTCACCCTCCCATTGGGAGGCATATTGCACCACGGTGGGAGGGTGTGAGCACTAGCAACAGGTTTGAGATTCTTAACAGCATGGATGATTGTGATTGACTTCAGGAGGATCAAACAATGCCCATAGGTGATAATCCCCAGAGTAATGGTGTTGCAACTATCCAGCCTTTGGGCAATAATGTCTCAGGTCAAGCCCTTATCAAATCCCTACTCCCTAAACTATGCCAGCCTGCTAACCAGGGGCTAACTTTTGATCCCACGCCTCTCTTAGGTATAAACTATAATTGTAGTATAAATGAGAGATGTATCACTATGACAAGTACTATGCTGAATTCCCAATCTCCCGGGGCAAAAAAGCCAAATCAAATTCTTACCAAGGAGTGTGTAACAAAGGGAAGAAAGGCGAGACTCCCCATTTCGAATACCTCCTCCTTGCTAATGACAGATCTCTCCCTGCTCTCGTGGAATATTGCTGGCCTGGGTAATAAGACAGGATCCTCGGAGTGGTGCAGCTTTATAGACAAATTTGACATTAATATTTTCCAGGAAACCTGGTCTATTTCCCCTATATGCCGCCATGGATATCTCAATTTTTACGTCCCAGCCACAAAAAAATTAAAGGGCCGACCTGCAGGGGGACTGGTGATCTGGGTTCGACAGAGTTTGCATTGTAAGGTTGTACAGGCTGAGCTTACGGAAAAGGATATTCTGATGATCAAAATGGTATGGCCTAACGGCCCCAGGGTGGCTATTTCTAATGTATACGCCAGGGGTACAAAAGGGGGGCACACATCAGAGGTAATTGCTGCATTAGACTCCAGATTAGGAGCCCTTTACGACCAATTTTTTACTATAGTAGGAGGGGACTTTAACACCACCTACGAACCACTTGGCCATGAGGACGAGGACCTCTCTGAAGAGCAGGACCTTAGATGGGGAGTACCTAAATTGGAAATTCCCGTAATAAAAAGATGGTCCTCCACAGCTATCCAACTAAAAGCGCTGTGTCTTGAACGAGGCCTTAGAGCAGCAAACGGGAGAACCCCCTCAGACATGCAGGGAACCAACACGTTTGACAATGGGAGGAACAGCAGCCGGATCGACTACCTCTTGGTGGACTTAAGACTGTGGCCTTGTCTAAGAGATATGGCCATTGAAACCCGGCTGGAAAGTGATCATAACCCCCTTTGTTCAAAATTCCAAGTTAACAAGGGGGCTAAAGCTGAATCTCCCAGAGATGGGTTAACCACACTAGATATAGTTGCTTCCAATAATCTGCGCCGGATTAAGTGGAGCAATCTTATCGAGGATCCTGGTAAAATGGATGCGCTCAAAGACAAGGTTGTGGGTGAACTGGCTCATCTCAAGACCCTTTGTAGTGACCAAGCCTCTCCATCCATCATGACAGAGTCACACTCTTCACTCTTTCTCAGACTTAAAACTTTTTTTGTTAGAGAGAGGAACCCTAGAAAAAGCGGGGCTGTGTCAGCAAAGGCTAAATGGTATAACATTCACTGTAAGTCAGCTCGTAACAATCTAAGCTTAGCACTAAGGACAAGAAACCCCACCAAAATAAGAGAGGCAAGAGATAAATACAGATCCGCTCAACAAGTGGCAAAAAAACTATGGGAGGAGGAGAGGTGGCGGGATTTGAAACTTGCTTGTGCATCCAAAGATTCCAAGCAGTTTTGGAACATTGTAAAGTGGGATAGAGGAGGCTTTGCCGAACCTCCCCACAACAATGTTGCCCAGACCCATTGGCTAGATTTTTTTAAACCCCAATACGCCTGCAGCCCAGGCGACGAGGAGTGCCCTTTACCACAAGAAATCGTTTATCAATCCCAGATATTCACTATCAATGATGTCAACCTGGCAATGGATTGTGTGACAGGGGGCAGAGCTCCAGGTATGGATGGCATTCCGGCGGATGTTTTCTTGAGTGACAGACCAACCTGGTGCCAATACTTTGTACTTCTAGCCAATGCTCTGGCCAGGGGTGCTCCAATTCCAACATCTTGGAAGGGTGCAGAAATCATCCCGGTTTTCAAAAAAGGTGACAAATCCCTACCAAGCAACTATAGACCCATCAGTCTTATAGACTCTGCCCAAAAACTGTTGGGTCGATTAGTTTTAAACAAAGTGGAATCCTGGATTGAGGATAATACCATTCTATCCCCATACAAAGGTGGTTTCCGCCCTTGCACTAGCTCTTTCGATCAGGTCTTTTATTTTATCATGCTCTATTGGAGGAATGTGGTTTTAAATAAGGGGTCGCTATACGCAGTCTTCGTAGACTTAAAGTCGGCCTTCGACTTGGTTCCGCGTCGGAATCTCTGGAGAGTCCTTGCTGATCTGGGGATGGCCCTGGAGTTATTGACTATTATCGTTCGCCTCCATCAGGAGAATTTTGCCAGAATCAGATGGGGGGCACAGGGGGAGGTCACGGACGCATTCCCAGTCGAGCGTGGTGTTCGTCAGGGCTGTGTCCTGGCCCCCACCATATTTTCACTCTACATTAATGGAATAGTTAACCATCTTCGTAGTTCCCCCACTGATGCCCCTGTAATAGCTGGCGAACACGTACCCGTCCTTATGTATGCGGATGATACGCTGATTATTTCAAGGACTCCCAGCGGCCTACAGAAGGCAGGTAACGCCTTTGGAGATTTTTGCCAGGAGCATGGACTTGTAATTAATACATCAAAAACAAAGTTCATGGCTATCAACCCGCATAAATCTTTTAGAGGTAGTATTACGCTAAACAACACTCCTTTAGAGCAAGTAGAGGTATTTTCATACCTAGGAATCCTACTCCAGAACAACATGTGTTGGAAGCGCCACCTGGACATGGCTACTCTAAAATTCCATCAATATGCGGGCGTTTTATTGTCCACATTTAAATCTTCCATCACCAAACCAATCACCCCAGCACTAGAGATATACAATATGAAAGTGCTGAGCGCCACCCTGTATGGGTCTGAACTATGGGGGTTCAACAATTTGTGCAAACTATCCAGAGCAGAAAATAAAATTCTGCGCTGTTTAGCCGGCGTCCCTCACAGTACTCCCACTGTTCCTCTTTTACTAGATCTAGGCAGAAAAGCAGTGGCCGACATAGCGAGGTTGCGTCCACTCTTATATTGTAAACGAATCTGGACCACACCCGAACTTTCACACCATGCTCAAGCTCTAAAGGATGTAATTCTGGCAGACCGATTCCACAAAATTCATTGGCTTTGTGAGATCAGATCACTTACGGTAAAACTAGATCTTAAACCTTTATGGGAAGCCCCGGACTCAACACCCTTCCCATCAAAAAAGCAACTAGAGGCCATATACTGGGAAAAGGTCTCTTTAACAATTCTTTCAGCCAATATGAATACAAACCTTACAGGCCGTTTCTTAGAGTTTACGTCTAAACCATGGTGTGAATCCTATTGGGATTTCATTGAGAGCCCCCTAGATCGCAAACTGTATTTTCAGTTTAGGGCAGGATCACTGCCAGTAAAAGCTTTTACATATAAATGGGTGCAACCTCATGATGATAAATGTACCAAGTGTCCTGACCTGGCTGAGACAATAGTCCATCTATTTTTTGTATGCCCCCTTTATACTGGTCCAAGACGCAAGTGGTTGAAACCCATCTGCTCAAATATGGGAACCCGACGGTACAATGAAGCTATGAGGATACTAGAGTCTGACTGCACTACTAGAATAGCAATTGCCGTAGCTAAAATTTTAAGAGGGGTCTGGATTATTCGCACTCATCTTGCACAATCCTAGTTGCTAGCCTAATCACTGCTGATGTCCCTAACACTTCTGGTTTCTAGGTTTTTAGTAAATTTTAGTGGTCACATGTGAATTTAAGAGTAATATTCGACAATCACGGAATGTATTTAATACTTTTTAATTACGTGTAAATCTATGTACTATGTATTCTTTTTGTGATATATGTATTGTTCGTTCTTTTATGACATGTTGTCGAATAAAGCTATTTCAAATCATATTTTTGTTTCTGAGTTTATCTGAGGACCAGGGTAATAGTTGCATGCTGCACCTTTCAATCAAGCCGATCAAATTGATATTTAGAGAAATCCCTCTGGGCGTCATTTCCGTAGTCCATTTCCACATTAATTAATGCACCAGTTCCATATGATATATTTGGTTTAGAAAGGGCAAGATTTGTTTCAGATTACTTAGCCTGACCTCATTGATCCATACAATTTACCCAGTGTATGCCCGGAAACCAAGTTTGTTGTCACAGATTTGTCCTAGATTCTTGACTTTATTGAAAGAGCAAGGGGTAATGCCAAACAATTGTGGGGGCTGGAGATGACCTAAGAAGCTAAATCACTGTTCTGCTTCTTTTTAACTTGTGACAGCTAAACCTCCTTCAAGCAGGCAGTTCATGTAATATTTTCCCTAAAAGGGAAAAGTTGTCCTGTGGGTATATCTGCATTTCTTCGGCACACGAGTAAAACTGAAGGGGTTCTTTTCTGTTCTTATGAAATTACTAAGCGAACAATTTTGATTTAACTTGACAAGTTCATTCTGCTTTGTTAGGGTTCTTTTGTAGGGGTGTGCAGTAAACTCCGGCCCGCAGGCGAAGTTGGCAGAGCTTTGCCACTCCACACTCTGCTTGGAGCACAGAGTTCAGCAAAAACTCAGCCCACCTTCACATAGCGTAGTTTACCGGTGCCCAATATATTGCTGTGTGTGGTTGGTTGGTCGTGTGATTGTGCTGCCTGTGTTCCTCCTCTCCTCTGGGGGCAGTGGTGAAGCCTTCTCTCACACTCCCTTCTCAGGGCAGTTCAGTCTCTCTCTTTCCTCTTCCACTCACAGACCTCAGCCAGACCATAGATGGAGTGGCCTCCTATGAGAGCTCCACTCATCCCCATCTACCCGAAGGAGACTGAGTATGCTCTGGGAACCCATGCAACCCTGGTGGCTCTGTCCACGTGCATTCCGGGCCGGTGGGTCTCACTCTCTAACTGTCTAGGAGTAGCTGCTGGGGGCCTATTCATTCTGCTGGCATGGTTATCTTGTGGGGTTGGAGACGGGGAGGCTGCCAGCTGGAGCAGGTTTGGTGCCAGTGCCAGCTCGGTGGGTTCCATGGGAAAGCAAGTAAATACTGTTTGGACTGTTTGGGCATATACATTGTACTATGTGACTCTGACGATTAAAACATTTTCTACACGCAGGCTCTATACTTTATTCCTATTCCAACCTTTGAGCATGGGCACGTGTTATGTACTCCGTGCTGTTGACTGTGCATTATTCATGTGTGGGTTTTGTTCATATGTTCATTGTGTGCCTATGTGTGCTATGCTGGACTGTGCATGCAAGTGTATTCTGAGCTAAACTCTTGGTGACCTGCAGATGATTGTTCATCATGCTATATCTGTTCAGTGGCATCAATCTGGAGGGAAATGCTTGTGAGCATGCCCGCTACTAGCTGCTCGCTCACTCTGGGCCAGTGTATCGCTATTCAATGGTGACATGACAATGCTGTGTATCTGCAGGTCTGTGTACTCCTGACTCTGACTTGTGCACATTATTAAATAGTGTTTTTTCAGGCAGTGCCTTCTACCTCCACTAAGGCACTGACTAAGACACTTAGCGAAGGGCAGTTCCCCGCTCCATGAGAGTCCATGACAGTGACTTGACTTTCTCGTGCTTGTCATTCTCCTGCTTTGCTTATCAAGTTGTTTATGCAAGTTGTGGACCTCATATGCACTCTCTCTACTGTTCGTTGTTATATTAACAGATGTTAAAATTTTTAATGGAATCTGCATTACACAGATTTCTCCACATTTAACATTTTCTCCACCTGCTTGAGGAACTCTGCAGAATTTGCTGAGTTTTTCAGTAATTCTGCAGAGTGAAACTCTGCGAACTCCGGCCAAGACTGATCTTTTGGCTATAGGCTAGCTCCCAAGTAAGGGCCTGATTTAAGGTATAGTGGGCATGCCACTGACCATCGGGGTTGCAGAGATCCATTACTTATGACAGCCTAGTTGCACTCCTGCCTGCCATATTTAGAGATTTCTGCCAGTCCTGAGGTGATCTCTTAGTCTTCACAGGAGCCTGTGAAGACACAAAAAGTGTGGCTCATGCCTGCCATATTTCTGACTATTGCGTACCAGTGTTTTTTTTTTTTAGAAACAACCTCCCCAAGTAAAAACTCACTAAATAATCTGATCATCTTCCTCCGATGACTCCTACTCTGTTGGGGTGTCGGAGTACATTTTCTGACAGTGGAGCCAGCAGGGAACCACTGTCGGAAAACTGTTGATCCGCCTGAAATGAATGAAATGAAATGAAATGAAATGAAAATGTGACTTGTAAAGCGCTGCAGCTGCCCTGAGGCGTCCAGGCGCTAAAAACAGAAGAAGCACTCTTGAGGTTACTTTTAGGCATTGAATAGCAGGGTTTTTAGCTGTTTCAGGAACGTAGTCAGGTTAGGGTTGTTCCTCAGCTGCAGAGGGAGGGAGTTCCAGAGTTTGGAAACATTATACGAGAAGGAGCGTCCTCCTGCTCTGGCTCTACGTATTCTGGGGATTTCGGCCAAAAATGCTGTTGAAGAGCGAAGAGATTTGTTGGGCCTGTAGGGAGAAATCAGGGGGCGATTGATGTCTGGGCCCGTTTCCCAGAATGTCTGGTGGGCGATACAGAGTGATTTAAATTTTACTCTGTCCCTGACAGGTAACCAGTGCAGGGTCTTTAAACCGGTTCTTACTGAAGTCCTCCGGGGGATTCCCAGCAGCGCTCTGGCAGCACAATTCTGGGTGCGTTGGAGCTTCTGTAGGGTATAGTCTGGTGCTCCCAAATAAAGGGCGTTATTGTAGTCCAAACGAGATTGGATGAGGCCCTGTATAATTATCTGTTTGGCCTCAGAACAGAGGAGGGGAAGGACTTTCTTAATCACCCTAAGGAGACCAAAGCAGGTAGCTGAGATTTTAGTGGCCTGTGTGTTAAGGCTCAGAGACTTGTCGAGCCAGACGCCCAAGCTTTTAATGTTGTCTCTGGGGGGTGGGGCCATTCCCATGCTTGATGGCCAGATCAGCTCTATGGAGGCGGGGGAGGCTGGGCCCAGGATCATCAGCTCAGTTTTATCGTCGTTTAGCTTTAGGCATGAGCTCATCATCCACTTCTTTACATCCTCCAAACAGGCCGCTAGGTCTGGTGGCGACTGGAGGCCGCTCTTCTCAGCAAGGGAGACCACCAGCTGGGTGTCGTCCGCATAGGAGATGATCTTAACACCATGCGGACGAACTACCTCAGCCAGTGGCTTCATGTATGCGTTGAAGAGCGTAGGACTTAAAGAGGAGCCCTGGGGAACTCCGCATCCCAGGGGGCGAGTTGATGAGCGGGATGTGCCGTCGAAGACCTGAAAGGTTCTGTCAGATAAAAAAGAGTTGAACCATGTCAGGGCGTCTCCGGTCACTCCTAAGTCCTAAGCCTGACTCATAATTGATTGGGCTAACAAACGGTTCTGCGGACAGGCTACTCTGTCATGTTTGTGATGGATACCCTGTCTGCCAAACTCTAAATCAGGCCATACCTTTTTACTACTCTTTTAGTTGAAGGGAATAATTCTTACGTTTTTTTTAAACCTTTTTTCTGATTTGACTTTTTTTTAAACATATCTTTATTGCCATTTATAAAAGACAGCGTTCAGGTGCACATCGATGATATAGAAATCAGACCAAATTAGGATCCACAGAAGGCATTAAAGAAATCCCATGCTTAAACAATTGAGTATCAAACAAACCGAAATATAACACCTCAGGCTATATAAACGAGAACATTACAAGTTCGGTGGATAAAGCTTACCAGTATATAATTAATAACAGGGGAGTGGATAGTTGTGATGTGTACCCCAGCCGTAGTGGCACAAAAATAATTAGAGTAGCCAGTCTCTCAAGTATAGAATACTTGGGGTAAGACAATACTAACATTTTCAACAATTTAAACCCATTGAACCAGTGAAGGGATTGCGTTAGACTAATGTTCTAGGAACGACTGAAATGAAGCAGTTGCAGGGAGGGACTCTGAACCCAACTCTCAGCCTCAGATGTCAAAATGTGCCTGCTGTGTGAAGGAAGACCATGGTGGAATCCAGGAGGAGAAGTCCACATAGTTTATGTCTATGTCTTATATGTGTGGGGTTTCTCCAAGAAAGTTCATTCCTCACTTGGGGCACCTAATTATCCATCATACAGTTGTAGGCCTCTGTGGCTGCATACCTCTCTCTTCAGGTGTATCATCATGGGCATCTAAGCTGCCCACTACTTCTCTCTCAGGATGTTCTGATTTGACATTTTTTACCTGTTTAACCTTTTATAGTTCAATAAATGCCTTACACATAATATATTTGCAGAATGACCTATGAATTTATTTGTATGGTGTAAAATATGGTTCCTGTAATGGGAATCATTAAAGACTTTCACTATATATGCATAGAAATATGTGTGTGTGTGTGCTCGTACGTGTGTGTGTGTGCATGTTTGTGTGTGTGTGTATATATATATATTTATATATGCTGTACACTCCATCACCAGCTTTCATGTTCCCGGGAACAGACGAAACAGACCCAAATGTCAGTGCAAGTATTCTTGATTATTTGTCACCCACATATAGTTAACTCCCTTCTTTTATGGCCACTGTCCCTTAGCAGGTTTCTGATAGTAAAGCAATTCAGCAGACAGGGTGGGGTGCTGAAATGCTATTTTACCGCTCGAGGTACTATGCACACCTTTCATTCTTTAAGGTTTCGGTGAAATTTAATTTGATACTGATGAAGACTATTACCCCTGACAAACACGTATTATTAGATAGTTGTACATACCAAAGTTTCTTATACTTGAATAATCCGGGTGAGGACTTTGTACACTCTATAAGGTGCTATTTATGAATGGAAGTGGTAGGTCACTATTCCAACTCAGAAGAACTATGATTTGGCGTAATTTGTCATTTGTGATTAATTTCTTATGTTATTTTCCAGACAAAATGTGCAGGCATGGTACAGAGGTGCATTAAGGGTTTGGTAAATGTCAAAGACGTTGAGAGTCTGTTAAGTGCATGAGAGAATCTGTTTGGGGCTATGTGTGCTGTCTGTTGAGGGTGCATGAGCTTTACTAGGCGCTATAGAAGGGTCTCCCGGGGGTAGTAATGTGTTTGGAAGCTATGTGTTGGTCTGTTAAGGGTCATTATATTTGTTTGAAGTTATGTGACACTTCCTTTGTGGGGCCAAGGATCTGTTGAAAACTCTGTGTAGCGCTGTTTGAGTTTGACATAGACTCTTAGTCATAGTGGTGTATCACTTCAGGTACTTCCTCGGCACAAAGTGTGTTCTGTCTTCAGTGTGATTCATGAGGAAGAGACTTTACGGTCAGATAATCAGAATGGAGGGGACAGATCACAGGGTGACAGAGTTGATTCAAGATTGGTTCATATTTTAAGAAGTGACACAGTGAAAAAATGGTGAAATTGCAGTATTTTCATATTTTCACAAATGTATCACTATGTCACAGTCAACTTTAATAAAGTCTCTCCACACCTTTAATTGCATGTAATGGACACAGCCACTTCTCCATGGATGAGTGCAAAGTAGAATAAAGAGAATTTCTGAAAGTTAGATGGTGGCCTGCTGAAAGCAATGAGTTTGTTGGATGCTAAATGGTGGTTTGTTGATTGCAATGAGGTTACTGGTAACTAGGTGGTGATTTGATGAAGACGGTGAGGTTTCTTGAAAGTAGTGTGATGGTCTGCTGTGGCAGCCAGACCCTCTTGAAGGCTTTGTACTGCTCGGTTTGAGAATATCTGTTCCCGTAGTTTACTGTCTATTGAGTTTGAACTCATCAGTTTATTTTAAGGGCTGGGGATAAGAATGGGTGAGAAATTGGGGGTGACAAAAGGAGAGGAAGATCAACATCTGGAAATCTTTGAAAAAGTAACAAAGTGGAAACTGGGGAATAGCAATATGTTCATTATTATTATTATTATTATTATTATTATTATTATTATTATTTTACATTTATATATGGGCGCAACAGCTACCCAAAAAGGGTTTCGCGGTGCCTGTCAGAGACAGCAGAAAAAAAAGAGGACGGGACTTACTGATTAAAAAGCCAAGTTTTAAGTGACTTACGAAAGAGTATAAAGTTAGTCTGGGTGCGAAAAGATAAAGGAAGAGCATTCCACAGTACAGGGCCCAAGTAAGAGAAAGAGCGGCCACCCATACGGGATAGTCTAACCCAAGGCACCTGGAATTTATCCTGGGTAGTAGACTGAAGGGTACGTGAAGGGAGGTAGGGGTGAGCTAAGTTTTGCAAATTAAGGGGAGCTATGCCAAGCTTAATTCTGAACATATAGCTCAGAGCTTTAAACTTGATCCGGTTTTCAACCCTGAGCCAATGAAGGTCCCTCAGGGAGTCGGAGATAGAGGCTGTTCTGGGAACTCGGCAGAGCAATCTGGCAGCGGAGTTGTGTACCCGCTGTAGCTTATGTGTCACACCTTTATTGGCTCCCAGGTAAAGGATGTTACCGTAGTCCAGTCTAGAAGTAACAGGAGCCTGGACTACGGTTCTTTGGGTAGGACTGGGCAGCATCCAAACAATTTTTCTCAGCCATTTCAAAATGGTGAAACATGTTGCAGCAACCTTCATGGCTTGTTGACGCATAGATAGTAAATCGTCAATAATAAAGCCGAGGTTGCGAACATGATGGGAAGGTTGCAGCAATGCACCCATTTCTGTAGGCCAATGTTGCGGACCCCAGAGATCTTTATCTTTACCCAGTACCAAGACCTCTATTTTTTCACCATTAATCTTGAGAAAATTGGCGTGCATCCATGATGCCACTTTGCTAAGCCCAGTCCGAATAGCAGATTGCTCTAAAGCTTTTCCAGCAGAAAGAGAGAAAATGATCTGGGTGTAGTCGGCATATGAAAATAACGACAACCCAGCCTCTTCAACGATCGTTGCCAGGGGTCTAACATAAATGTTAAATAGCAGAGGACTAAGGATAGACCTCTGGGGAACTCCATAAGGAGAATAATAGGTCTTAGAGTTAGCTATAGAGGAAAAGACCTGAAATGTGCGATCGGTGAGGAAGGAAGTTTGCCAGCTAACTGCAGGACCAGTAACCTCTATGGATTATAAGGCCTTTATCAGCACGGCGTGTGACACCGTGTCAAAGGCCGCACTTAAATCCAATAAAACAAGAGCTACCGTGTCACCTACATACAGACTCTGGCGGAGCATCTTTGTAACGCCAAGAATCGCGGTCTCAGTGGAATAGCCGGTCCTAAAACCAGATTGAGATGGATGAAGAAACCTATGAGTTTCAATATACTGGGACAATTGGCCATTGATATGCCTCTCTAGAATTTTAGAAAATACAGCAAGCAGAGAAATTGGCCGATAGTTCGAAGACAGCGTAGGGTCAGTGTTGGCTTTTTTCAGCAGTGGGATGACCATTGCATGCTTCCATTCAGAAGGAACAAAGGACTCCTTTAAGGATGCATTTAAAAATTGGTTTTTGAAATTCAATGAAGGCTCCACATGCCTCACATTGCATAGGGGATGATTAAATACATTACCGCAAATACATCTGCTTTTGTTATACGGGGCGAGATTTAGGGTTCAATGTTTACCTGATAGTGAAAGCTACATGTGTCATTTATTTTTGTGTTGGTTATTGAAGTTTGGTAAATAATGGACTTTTGACTTGTGCCATATCCTGGGTATTCATGAATCTATTTGAAAAGCTTGCATTCAATCTTTCCCACACTCTTAGACCGCAAGTCGTAGTAATAGATTGGTAGTGGTGGTGTTTTGACAGGCCTACTGCAAAAAGTAATGTTACCTTTCTTACAAACATGCTCTTTAGTGCATTTCAATTTCTGTTGCCTTTCACTTGTAACTGATTAAGAGCTTTTGCCCTATTAGAGAAACCAAGAATTGAAACACCAAGACCAAGAACACAGTTTGAATTTGATATGCAGTTTAATAAGTGACACAAGAGAGTTGATAGGTCGCAGACTTGAGCACCGACAACCAGCAATACCAGGAAGTTTCTATGTACATAGGACACCAGGGAGCCTACCGGTCTGGTACACTCAGAAAAACAAAGTTGCACGTAAAAATCATGAACGATTTTCTAAATGTACATTGTGGTGAAAAACTAATTGAGGCAAAGCATATCTTATGCATTCATAGTGTTGAATAGATAACAACAAGGTTTTACAGAATTGTCATGGGCAATCACTGCACCGCATCAGGAAGTGAGGACAAAATCCTACTTCGGTCTTTGGCATCTTACGCACCGTAGAAGGCAAATCAAATATGTATATTGGCCTTTAGTTTCTTTGACAATGGACAGTCCTAATGATAGTTTTAAGATGCCATTCAATGGGTTCTTTCACTCACATGACTTTCACATACAGTATGTAAATCAACAGGCTAGCAAAAGATTCCCTGGTGTAAAGAGTGCAAGGATACCAGAGGGGCAGCCAGCAGCACAGCAATAACTACTTCTCTGGCATAGAGCCTACATCTCCACCAGCATAGGGAAATGTAAGAATAGCAGCACAGGGATGAAGGGGTTAGCCCACTGACATCTCTACCCTCCTTCCCTCGAATACCACTTTGCTTCTATCCACTCCTGGCCCTCCAGATGAGAGGGTGGCCTCTGCAGGAATGTATGTCGGCTTGGTGGCCTAGCTTGTGCAAAGACTTTGTCTAAATGTGGAGTGATACTGGTACTGGTAGCTAGAGGTCTGAAGGTAAAGTCTGTCGTCGAGAGAGATATGTAGGAGATAGGCTCGAGGGGTCGGTGCTGTTGTCACCCGGCAGAAAAGCTTTTCTTTCACGCAGGTTCATGCAAACCGCTGATTCAGTAGAACTTCTTCTTAGAGCTGGAAGCTGATGAGGCCGCCGCCATCGAGCTGTGGCTTTGGCTTTTGCTGCCTCCGTAGCTGTGTCCACCCGCAGCTTGTCCACCCGCAGCTTGTCCGTGGCTCTGTCCACTGCCACTTCCTCCACTGGCGTGGTGAGCGCTGCTGACCACCGCTGCAAAGAAAAACACATTCCAGTAAACCTTATGAAGTGACCTTCCCAACTCCAAGAGCAGAGTGATGGGGTGACGTCCCAGGAACTGGAAGTCCCCCTCCCCCCAAGCATCCAAGCAATGTCAGCATGATCTGGCCAAGTGAAGAAAGAGCAGCAACTGCTGCTGCCACTCGAAAGGTGTTACAACAAACAAATGATGGACGGAATGCTGACAATGCAGACATTCTCCCCCAGTCAAGAGATCTGGGTTAAATACACTCGAAAGGTAGCACGTGCCTGGCAGGTTGATGAAAGCAACAACGTTGCAACATTTACTGGTTTAGTGTTGCAAAGGAAACAAACTTCGCCCGGAAGTATGAGCAAGAACAGAGCGGAATAGATGGAAAGAGCCGGAGGAGAAGGATAAATAACGGAGAGATAGGAACAGTCTGGAGAGAGTAAAAGAGACACAATCTATCCAGAATCTACAAGAAACAACTGATAAAAAAGCCGACAGAGAAAGTGTGAAAACACGATTATAAAGAGGTATGTGAGAAAAGTAGCAGAATGTGAGAATGGGAGAGAGATTGGAGAGGAAATAGAGCAAGAGACACTAACAGGAGAAGAGTGAGGCTGATAGAAAGAGAGTCACATGCAGGCTATTAAAAACAAGGAGGATGACAGACACCTAACAGAGCAGGGAAACGAGGATAGAGCGAGAGAGAAAGAGAGTGAGAGAGAGAGGACGTAAAGTGACAGGTGGGAAAAAGACAGAGGAAGTGAAAGAGAAGAAAGGGAAGTGCAGCCATTAGGCCCTGATTACGAGGGTCCCAGAAACCCAGCATACACCTAAATCTCCTTGTTCCGGTACCTGACAGGCCTTTTATCCACGTAAGCAAGGCTCTCTGAGGACTTGTGAAGGCAGATTATGGAGGACAAGACTGGTTGAGGTATGATGGGGGAGCTCACCCTAGGGACCCCTAAGGTTCTGTTACATCAAGCCCAAGAACACAACATGAGGTGGACACTGATTTCTTGCATGTCTAAAATGTAGTCCTGACTTCATCTGCCACTTGTAAACAAATGACTCAGGCATCTTTGGGAGGGAAGGCTTGTTGCTAGACTTTGGATGCATTCTAAAATAAAGGGGGCTTCAAGAAACACAGTAAGTTCTTTTAGAATCTGCTCCTCAACTTGAGATATCTAACAAACAACGAAAAGAGAAGTTGTTGGTGCTTTAGGGTGGGTGGATACAGGTCCCTTTAGAAACTTCTATCATTCGGAGAACTATAAGACTTGCTGCCAGGAGGAGCGGCTCTATTGTAAGGATCAGCTTATGGGTATTGGTGCAAACAATGTGCATTAATCCAGTGACATCTACCATCATTTTCAAGGGACAAAACTAAAAAGCCATGGTACTTACAGATGCTGACATTATTCTGAATCTCACCAGACATTCTGAAAGATAGAAATACATCGAGTTAGTTACGGCCCTGCGGCCCTTGATTTTTCATTTACATGGATCAGCAAGTTGAAATGTTGCATCATGTGTGTCCATCGCAGAAGGTTATTGCTGCACTTAACAATGCACAGAAGTTAAGGCACCGCAGGGGCAGAGTTTTAGTAGCTTCATGAATGGTTCATTTGCCGATGCAGTTTTGTCCATGCCTTTCTACTTACCCAAATTATACACACCATGGGGCTTCATGATTCACCTTTCTTTCATTCAGAAATAAATGCAGCTTTTTACTGTAATTTCAAGTACATAGAATACTTGCTGAACTTTACCTTGAGAAAAAATACTATGCATTATCTTGCCTAACACTGATCACACTGCTTAAATGTGCAGCCTGTCCTTACTCCCTTTCTCTTTTAGCAAAGGCCGTAGTGCTCCTTAGGGTACTGGTTGCCTGATAAACCGAATATCTTTCATGAGACAGCATATAAAATTGTATTTCTTGGAAGATGTGGCTCATAGGCGTTACTACTTTTAGATTTAATCATTGATGTTCCAGTCATAAAAAAGAATGTCAAAAAATGTGCCACACGTATAGTATTCTGTGAATAGGACACCTTCTCGAAGACCTATGTAGCAGCTCCTTCGCTTATTATTGCATTCACCGGGCGGATGATGGAAGGGTCCCTAGATGTAGTGCAGAATAAAGTGTAGAATAGAATGCTCTGGCTGCAGACCTAAGCTTTGTTCATTGTATATGGGGACGGAATTGATCTGAAGCGAGGGTGCACTGTGCTGCACAGCGTGATCACAACACTGCTGCCGGCCAGCGTGTACCCAAAGAACCACCAGCTCTAGTATTTTTCAAATCCTACTGAAAAGGATAACAGCGGGAGGGGTTCACAAACCTACTTCTCACACAGAATGTCAATTAATACTTGATTATATTATCATACTACAAGTTCATCTGGCACCTAGAAATACTGTAGCACATTCTAAAAATTATTTTTAGCCATTCACCTAAAGGAGACAGCTGTATGTTTCATACATGGATTGATTTCCGACACTGATCGATTCAGTATTTCACAAAGCTACATTTTTCAGAATCATGGTAGAATAGCTGTGAATGTGCGCATTGTTTTAGACCACTGCTCAGGGATTACAGATGACATCTTGCTTAGTACTGGCTCCAGGAGTACAGTAGGCGCTTCCATGGAATGTACTAGATTGTTTCTTTGCGTACCCGTGTGACTCCAATCTGTGCACTCACCTGCTCTCTTCGCACTCCAACAGGGACCTGTAGGTGGCAATTTCTACATCCAAGCCCATCTTGAGATTCATCAGCTCCTGGTACTCCTTCAGTTGGCGAGCCATCTCCTCCTTGGCCTTCTGTAGAGCGGCCTCAAGTCCACCCAGCTTTTGCCTGGCATCTTTCAGGGCAAGCTCTCCACGATCCTCTGCCTCTGCAATAGCACTTTGCAGACTTGCGATCTGGAAAAGGGAAAAAAATGTCAATGTTAGATTTGCTTAATGTCCTAAGACATATCTGTTTTCCTGTTAAGTGATAGGAATAGCTTAGCTCTAAAAATTCGTAACCTCATTGCTCATGTAGTTAACCTATGGGGCATCAGTATTTTTCATAGTATCTAACATGCCTAGGAAACTGACGGACTGACCAAAAATTGTTAAGTTACTGTGATTCCCAATGGAATGCACGTTTAAGTGAAAAAAAGAAGTCTCTCTGAGCACTTGAGGTTGTAAGATAGAGTGCAACAGAGCAGAGAAAATAACTAACCATGTTCTTATCAGTGAGAAGCGAAAGATGCGCATCTGAAGGGGTAGACTACAGGAAGAAAGAAAAAATTTTAATGCTTCAAGTCAGCAAAAAAGAGAGATCTTGTGGTGTATTTCAAAGGTAAGTAGAGATTTCTCTCACTTTTATATTATTAAGAGCATATCTCTTCAGAAAGTAGGTCTGCAGATGCCCAACCAGTAAATATATGTGCATTTGGGGTTTTGTTGTGCACACAGGTAGGCAGGTTGCTGGGTTCTCTCACTCTCCAGTGTTTTTAAAATTCCACGTCATACCTGTTTTTTCACACTGTCAATTTCAACCTTCAGCCTCTGTATTTGCCGGGTCAGGTCTGAGATCTCGTTCTTGGTGTGTTTCAGACTATCGCCATGTTGTCCAGCCACCTCCTTGAGCTTCTGGAACTAGAGGGTCATAAACAAGATGAGATTGAAAAGAGCCAAAGAAAGCCTCACCTACTACAAATATTTGAAAGGAACCCCGTATCTCTAGCTCTCCCCAACTGCAGGAAAATCCAAGCTAAAAATCAAAAAGAGAAAAGCTGTACTACATCAGCTTGTAAGATCTTCTCACTATTTTTCTGTTGTCATGCTTCATATGCTCTATCACACGGCTGAGATGTTTTAGGTAGTGTAAACATACATAACGTAGGTTTTGGAGCACAGACTTCCAGTATATTCCAATTAGTCTCATCCCTTGAACTTTTTGACCTGCGCCAACTTTGTATGGGTTTAGGACTCTTGGGTCCTGCTTCAGCATATACTGTGTCCACTGGATGTCTCTCCCACCTAGGAAGGTGGGATGGATTTTTACCTTAAAACTATCTCAATTTTTTATGTTTGTGGTGCCTTTAATAGATGACAATACCCAGACAAACACTGGTGCAGTGGAGAGTCTGACTGGAGTCCCCGTCCTCATTCTTCATGTTTAGATAAAAAGATTTCAAAGGCATCCTCTTGCCTCATCTCTTAATTTGTGTTTTCTGATCTCGTTGCCCTGCTCACTAATAAAATGTATTTAGGCTTGGCAATACTAAGAAAACCCACATTCCATTCAAAGTGTCTCTCCCAATAAACCAGACACATTGATGATATTACCACTCGATGCTGGGTTCAGTGCAAGTTGCCTGAGCAAGGGACCTTCTCCCTACTTGTGTGTTGAGAAGATACTGATGGGAAGGAAAAGGTACAACTGATGTTTGTGTTTGGAGAACTTGGGAAGTGGGGTGAAGAGAATTTAAAATTGACTCGTTCTCATTTAGGGAATCTCCTAAATCGTCGATCATTGGTCCACAGTGTAGAGTAAGCGTACTTTGTTAATAAAGGTCTCATACCTTGTTTGCAAATTCACGCTCCGCTTCTTGTTTACTCCTGTTCGCAATCTCTTCGTATTGAGTTTTGACTTCTGCCAGGAGGCCATTCAAGTCCAGCTGCCGGTTGTTATCCATTGAGAGGATGACCGACGTGTCTGACATATGTGATTGCAATTCCGCCATTTGCTGCAAATCAAATGAAAATGTCATTCCAACATACCTTTTATTTTGGTTTACGCTTCACGTCTTTGCTGGGATTTCTAGTACTACTGCACCCATCTATGTGCGATCCAATCTAAAAATATACGTTCCCATTGAGCAACATAGGCAACCTCAGCCACACTTCAAAACATCTGAGTTCAATTCATATCTAAAGAAATAATGGTCCGATGTAATTTGTCACATAGGGATGTGTTCACAATGTCTGAAGCCACAAACTTGTTTCAGGAGGTAGTAGTATCCAAAACCAAATTTAGTGACAGAACAATAAAGCAGAATGGGGAATGTACTCCGCATACAGCAGTTCAGTACAGAAGTACTGTATAGTACAAAAGTACTGGGTCTAGAACTGGTGAAGAAACACGGTGCAAAAGGCCCTGTGAGTGGAAGATCAGTATAGAAATGCATGGTTTCCTGCCATTGCATGCTCAGTACAGAAGTACTGGAGACAGGATTCCTGTGAAAGGGAAATCTATCCAGGAGTACAGGTGAATGCATTCTTGTCACAGCAAGCTCAGTGCAGGGATATGGTGACCAGGATTTGATTCGAGAGAACCTCAGTGCAGGAACACTGGAGCCCGGACTGTCGACAGAAACTCATTATATGATTTTTGGGGCCAAGACTCCTGGGAACAAGAGTACAGGACTGAAGAAGTACAGAAGCACTGGATCCAAGATATCTGCACATAGAAGTTTGATACAGGTATACTGGAGTCAGGGTGTGCATTGGAAACACTCTAAAGGAGTACTGCAGAGAGCACTCCTATGACGGGAAGAGCGATACAGCAATACTGGATGCAAGACTCTTCTAGTGTAAGCTCAGTACACTAATACTGTAGACATGTTTCCTGGCACAGAAGCTCAGTACAGAAATACAGGAGGTAAGACTACACTGAGTGCAAGCTGAATATAGAAACATTGGTTAACAATGACCCCATAATATATATATTTTTAGTTCCTCTCCTCTCCAGATGAAGACTGCTAGATCTCCTTGAGTATTACGTACCACTCCCTGATACTTATTAGAGTCATGTTCCTTGTTTTAAATGTTGTTATTGTTACTTTTACTTCTACATGGAAATTGTTGATCTATGTGTGCAGCACCCACATATTCCACAGTGACTGAGCGCTATTGAAAACTCTCACATAAATAAGTACAATGGTGACTGGACTCTGGTCACTGGAAATTCAGAACATTCCTATGGGAGCCAGGATTAATGTCAACAAAACCTCAGCAGGTGAATACTGGAGCCAGGGCTATTGTCTGAAGCGCAGTACCGCAGGGCTGAAACCCTGCAGATGTGTCGACAGAACAGGAGTACAAAAATACTGGAAGGCAGAAGATGGGCTCTTGTCAGAGAAAACTTGGTACAGGTTTATGCAGAGCAGGGTTATGGGAGTCAGGTCATCAGTCAATGGATGGAAGCTCAACCCAAAAACACTGAAAGAGGACACATTGTACTGGAAGCCAAGCACAGTCATATGCAGCCCTGACAGGACTCTGCTCAGTGAAAATTTTGCACCGAAATGTGAGATCTAGAAATGTATATCTGATGTAGGGTAGCTAGCTAGGCAACCTTAGTACAGGAAAATAGGAAATAAAAAAAATGCTGATTAGTGAGGCTTGGCTAGAATTACTGGAGCTCGCCCTCCTGCCAAAGGTAGTTCAGAGCAGGGATACAGAGCCTAAGCTCATGCCAAGAGTGAGGAAAAAGAAAGATGCTGCAACCTTGAACCCTCCCAAACTGAAAGATATAGAGTAATATGATGAAACCTAAAAATCAAGCCAAACAAAGTTAATTATAAGAAAACAGCAGCCATCATTCCTCTCGATATAAACACAGGTCAGGAAATCTGTAGTTAGATTAAATCTCAAATCAAAAGTCAGTAGTTATATTGTGCATTTAGAAACCCTGCCAATCTAAAATCAATACTCAAATGTGAGAGTCGCGACTTCTGTGAATCTAATCTCAGTCGGGAGTCTTGTCAATCTAGCATTTTGGTTGTGGGAGGTTAAAAGCCTATCTGAAGCCTATAATGCAAAAGAAGGGAGCTTACCGCCTCGAAGACTGACTCGAGGAATCGGATCTCTGAAGTCAAGGAGTCCACCTTGGCCTCCAGATCCACCTTCTTCATGTAGGCCGCGTCCACATCCTGCAAAGGGAATATGAACGGTTAGGGTAACTGTCCATTTCTCTTGAACCTTCCAGGTTTAAAATTATTATTGACTTGTCAGGCCTTGTGCATGCTTCTCTTCATATGCTTCTAAAGAAGCATCCCACCATCACTTGCGCATGTATTGCCTACCTTCTTGAGCACCACAAAATTGTTCTCTGCCGTGGTTCGTTTGTTGATTTCAGTTTCATACCTGTCGGGATGAGGAAGAGGGAAGTATGTGGTGAAAACAGTAGCTAGGACTTTGAGATGGTCAGCAAGTAAAGCATGCCAGCTACCATGTCTGTCGAGTCTCTAGCACAAACTCTGTACTGTGCTTGCTTCGGGCTCTCTCTCCCTTTGTTCACTTACATATATACATATATATATCCAGCATATGAGTTTAGAGAGAAGGCAATCAAACCAAGCCCAACCCCTTTATATTTGTCTGTACTCTCTTATAGCGCCACTGTGTTGGCAGATGTGCTTATAAAGATGGTTCTACAAATTTCAAGCTATAGAACCTGGACTCTATATAAAGACTCTATGAGAAGTATTTGGGAGTGAAATATACACTGCATACTAGTAGTTAATTTGGTTTGACTCTGTAAAACCAACAGTGTATATAGAGAATATCTGTTGTACACCCAACTGTAAAAAATACAGGGGTGTGTGAATAAGGAATATTCCAGGTAAAAACTCTTACAAAGTTTACGAATGTACTTAGAAAATTTGCGAAGTACTCAACCAGTCAATAGATCTTTTCAATCATCCGCCCTTCCTCGGTTCAGTCTAGAAGCACCTCATAGTATTGTACCAAATGCGCCTACTGACTCACTCACACACTCACACATTTTACCTTCTAGTTGGAGATTGTTTGAAGTGCCTTGATTTGAAAACATACATTAAATAGAAATAATGTTCTTTATCGGTCTCATTTACATTTTATCGATGATATTAGGTAGGGTCTAACTAGGTATACTCGGGTTTACATACTTTTTCTTGTAATCTTCAACCATATCTTGCATCTGCTTCAAGTCGCTATCCAAACGGACTTTGCTAGTGACCAAATTATCTGCATTTCTTCTGAGGCCGTTGATGTAAGCCTCAAACATGGGTTCAATGATGTCCCTCTTGCTACCACTTTTTCCTTGTTGCTGCAAATAGCGCCATTTGGTCTCGAGCACCTGGTTCTGTTGTTCTAAGAATCGCACCTTAAGAAGAAGAAATGGGCAATTTACTAATGTGATCGATACGAGTTACAGATCCGAAAAGGAAAAAGTGCATGCATCCACAGCAACTTGCATTCAGTGCTGTAAATAATGTGTCCAGGGCTCTAGGATTATTTTAAGCGATGAAGTGAGAGGAATACAGCACTCTCCCATCAGTATGTCTACAAAGGGCTCAACATTTCAAAGATAGGGTATTAAAGTTGGAAGCTTACCTTGTCAATGAAGGAGGCAAATTTGTTGTTCAGGGACTTGATCTGCTCGCGCTCCTCTGTGCGCACCTTTGAGATGGAGGGGTCAATCTCCAGGTTGAGTGGTTCCAGGAGGCTGTGGTTGACAGTGACCTGCTGGATGCCACCAGGAGGGCACGTTGGGAATCCAAGTTCCCCCCCTTTGGCAGCACCAGCACCAGCACCAGCACCAAAACCCAGCAGATTGCCACGAATAGCATGGCTGCCTGTGGGGATGGAGATCCTTTTTTGCCCACCGAGGCTGTAGAGGCTTCTGCTGCCGACGCTAGCAGCTCCAGAGTGAGAAGCAGAGGAGAAGCGCATTTTCCCTGCACCACCACCTCCAACAGAAGTGGCGCTATAGTTTTTCCCAACTCCATGTGAAGACTGCCTCATACTCATGATGGCTGATTTGTAAGGGATGTAGAGTGGAAAGAAACCTTCGGGATGTCCAGGGACAGAGGAAAGACTGAAGGAAACTGAACCCCTCTGTTGAATAAACCACAGACGCTCCCCTTTTATCTGTTTGAATTTCTGGGCTTGGTTGCATCAGAGCAAAGAGGCTAATTTAATGAAATCATAGGCTTGGCATCGCTGGCAGCGCCCATCCTACTTAACCAGCTAAACGAATCACACCTATAGAATTAAGAAATTGCTTTGCTTGCAGACTTCAATCTCATGCATTTGTGATGTAATCTTTCTGTGTCGAGAAGTAGATAAGATCACTTGCAAAACTCAATTGTGCTTTTATCGGTTATCCAGTGATGTTCTATTAAATGGCTCTGTTTCTTTTAAGTATGAAGGCCCCAGGCTTGTGTCTATGCATCCAGCTTTCTGATTCCCACAGTAGCCAGCTCATGGCACTTAGTATACCTTGTGCATCAAGGAGAAAAATCTATGTCGCATCCAACTTCGAGATAGACCCCAGAATAAACACAAAAAATGCTTCATAGAGAATGTATTTTGACTCCATGCTCTGTGACCCAGAAAAGTGGGACCAAAGGTGTGTGCCACTGTCTAACATTTAGGAAGCCTTTTAAAGAAAAGGTGTTTCGTTTTTATTATGCTCTTTTACTGAGTACTTACAATAAATTGACCATAAATTTATTTTTAAATGAAACCTATAGCAACTGTGGGATATTATTCTGCAGGCATCACAAGGACATCTGGAGTTGCTGTGCTTAATTTGTGTGAATCAGAGCAATTTATCACTGGTGCCTGGTGTCTAAGACTGCTATTGCAGTTACCTTACTGAGTAGCTATGCCCCGCAGTCCAGTGCTCAGTCAATGAGGTGGTGCTGGGTTAGGCAATTAGCAATCAATAAGCATGAGTCACCAATACATCTTTGTTCAGCCAGTATTCTGGTTTGTAAAAAGAAAACAATTTTGTTACCTCTCACAGAACTAGAAAGAGTAACAATAATTAACAAAGGACAGTCTATGACAGGTACTAAGTACTAATGGAAACAGTATCCACAGTATCTTTGGGAACAATCTATGGAGATAAAGTGCCTTAGCTCACTGCCCCACAAAGGGAAACTCCTGGGTGTTAGGTGGAGCTTTGCAGTTCAATTCACTCACAGTCACTTGATAGTCCCCCCTCATCTGAGTTCAGTGTCACTGTCTACCGGGCCAAGTGCTTTGTGAGCAGGGCACCCTTGCTGGCATCACTGTCATTGGTTAAATGCCACCTTAGTGGAGTTGATGCTGTCTCTGCTTGGATCAGCCAATGTGCTCATACTCTTAAATTGCGAGTGCCCACATCCTCCAATCCGATTAGTACGGGCAAGCACCAGCATCATTGACCAGGAAGCTGCATCAGAGTTGTGGGTGCTCACAGTCTCGCAGTATAGTATCATCCTCGGGCCCACAGACAACCCATCACCCAAACAAGCTAGCTGCCTGAACCTGGTCACAGCAACTGTGACCCCATGCCGGTAAAGACTCTTCATGGAACTTGTAATTTTCCATTTGCACATCACCTTCCAGTGCCTGGATACTTCTCAACTCTCACCACTGGCTGTCAGAACATGCTTCATTGAGTCCCATTGTCACTTTCAGGTTCAGGTGTTGGTGCAGTCACCTGTGCAGGGTGAAACTTCTAGCACCTCAGGTCTCACACATTCCAGAGTGGTACAGGTTTCTCTCTTGCCTAGGCTTCTTCACAGCAGCGTCTTCCTCAGGCAAGGGCACCTCCAGCTTTGTCCTTTAAGTAGGGACTAGGCACACACTCCACACTGACTTTTTGAATTTTCACTGGTTACTGGTCCTAATCCCGGAAAGGGGAGTTGGTGGTCACTGTCACAACCCTAGCACTCTAAGGTTTTTTCCTGGTCTCCAATAGTATTGGACCCCAGGCTTTAAGTCAGGAAATCTTGGCTGATTGTCTGGGAGTGTCTGTACCATATATACTCAAGTTGGAGATACACTTTGTGTATTCCAATGTTTACCGTTCTGTAACTAGTTCTAGGTTATTCTGCACTTTTGCAATTTCCATTCAGACTGGTCCAGTTATCATCTTTTACCAGAGTGGGAGCAAAAAGATCGAATGGAGCTGGAAGCCTCCTTCAGGAAAACTCCAAAAGAAGGAGTAAAAATATGCTGGCTCTCCCAATCATCTATCTATTAACCTGTGAGGAGACCGAAGTACCAGGAAAAAGCAGCCAGTTAGCTTCAAAAGAACCCACTGTTTCCGCTCCTAAAGACTCTCCAGTCTAGTCCCCTAAGAAAGTCCTTGGAATGTCTAGAATAGTCTTCCAGTTGACTTCATCTGTCTGGGCTCTTTCTGATCCTCCATCTTAGGTACCACTTGGATTCTGTAACTTACAAAATGAATGCTAGTGTGGCCTTAGCCACATAAAGCTTACACTGTCCTTGTGTTTCTTGCACTCACACATGTGGCATCCATTTTCCACTTGGAAGGGGGAAGGACCCAGTTATAGGGGACTGGTAGACAAATGTAAAACATAGGAAAGGCAGGAGGCCATTCTCCCTAGCAGGCAATGGGTAAAAATGCCTGTCCTGCAACTATAATCAGTCAGAAAACTTTATGTCAATCCCTTTAAATCAAAAAAGTACTACATGAAACAGTACACATGCAACCATCAAATTACACAACGTAACTCTTTAAACGAAATAAGACTTGATAAATAAAACAGATAAAAATGTAAATACTCGTTTGTCAGTCCGTTTCAGTGGCAGCATGAAAAAGACTATATCAGTTAAAAGGACCATGAAATTCATCATTAAAATACTTTTTTTTTTTAAATAACAACAATAATCACCTCACTACCATCACTGTCATTTTTCTACAGCCCGGTGAGGTGGCACATGTCACTCTCTTCAAAAGGAATGTGCACATAGTTTGCCTCTCTGAACACAGATCCCTGCTCTGTCTCACTCCACATCACAGAAGGGCCTCTGTGCACACTCATGATGGTCATATGTGCTAAGGTTGGGGTAGAAAACATTACAGCTTGCTATGGGGAACTTGAAGCGTGGGTGCATGCTCTTCATAGCCATGTTTTGGGCCTTTTTCCTTCCCAACACCAACTAAAACCAAATGCAGACTTCTCACAGAGCCCAATGTTATCCTATTGTACTTTCTAAGTTGGTTTGACATCACAATAGTAAGACACACATATACAAGCCATCTGTCACCGACATTAAACAATACATTTTGGTATTCACATTTCCATACTTTGTTGATAAGATATTTTGACAACAAATTCTTACATCATGAAACTCATACTCTCCCTTGCGGACTCCCAACACAAGAAACAAGTTCACCACCTGCATGACCAAAGTCACTAACTGGATGAAAGTCAACTGTCTCAAGCGCATCACCGTCAAGACAGAAGCAGTGATCTTCGGCAAGGGCACTTCACCATGGGAATCCAACTAGTGGCTGACCAAACTCAGGCCCACACCTAGTCCCTATGCCAGAAACCTCCAAATAATCATCAACAGCAAACTGGACAGGACCGCATAAGTCAATGCCAGCACTATACCCTGCTTCTACACCCTGAAGATGCTGAGGAAGACCTTCAAATGGCTCCCAAGCAACACTAGAAAGATATCAACCTTCCCCCTAGACACCGTCAAGTTGGGCTTTGGGAACACCCTCTACACCACGATCACCAAACAGCTTACTAGAAGACTACAAACCTTCCAGAGCTCGGCAGCCAGATTCATCCTTAACCTTCCACATAGGACTCACATTCCAGCTCAGGGAGCTCCAACGGCTCCCAATAAGCAAATGCTCTTTAATTCAAACTCCTCACACAGACATTAAAGACATTACACAATTTTAGGTCCTACCAACCAGAACAGCTGCATCTCCTTCTATCAACCACCGAGATCCCTCGGCTCAGCAGCACTCTTACTCGCACACATCCCATGCATATGCAGAAGAAGATCAGAAGGGTAGGTGTTTCCTTACATCGCTCCTAAAGTTTGGAAAGACCCAACATCAGAGACTCCTCCTCTGTTTTTGAATTCGAAAAGAAGCTGAAGACCTCGCTCTTCAATTAACCAGCCTTCCATAGGCAGGGCTAGGCGCGCGCACCTGCTCAGTGCCACAATACCCACGCGAGAGATAGTGTGCTTCACAAATAAACATAATATAACAGAATTTGATCAAATTAACATATATTTAACTACATGACTTGTAAACCTCACATTTTATGCCTAAAAGAAAAAGCATTAGTTAGATTGGCACTCTGAACTGAGAGGAGGGTCTTGATTATACCTCCTGGCATTGTTATCACTCTAAAAAGCACTGAATGTTGCTCATTATGCCAGGTCCTACATTGGCTAACAACATGGACAACTGGTTTCTAGGACGAGAGTAAATGGAGATTTCAAGATTAATTCGAATTTGTAAAAACGAGTGAAACACATGAGGTGGGTGTCAATTATCAACATTTCTGCTTGCATTGGTTACTGAATTTGTTACAGATCTAGAACTATCAAAGCAAAAACATGACGCAAATTACAAAGACAAACAATATATCTTGTTGCTTACTGAACATTTCTACTATATGTAGTGCATATGATTACTGGTTTTTCACTTATTGCTTCGGATTTATTGTGTTGCTGTGTGGACACTTCTCAGGTTTAACAGAATTTTTAAGCATCTGTCCAACTTCCCTATTATGGCGCATGCATTGATAGATTTTCAATTTTTTTTCCAATGATCGAGCAACAATCTCAGTTAAATGCCTTGGGAAAAAGTCTGTGGGGAGCACATACAGGAGAAGATAATCTTTATGAAAGTGATATTGTTGCCAGCCAGATTTTTATAATTTTGAGAGAGATCTCGTGGGTTTCGAGCGTTATATAGCATATTAAGTATTTCAGAAGGTATTGCATTGATATTTATGTATCTTAAAGCTTTCCCAAGGCTGTGATGTCATCCACGGTGTAGCAATATGATGATAACCTGCTTCTGCCTTGTTTTCATGCTCATGCCAATTTGCCATCACCAGATATGCCCACCTGCAAGCCTCGAATACACTGTTTCCAGGCACACAAGACACATGTGAGACACGAGAAAGTTTGAAAACCAACATGCTCAGCCGAAATATTTACATGTGTCATGCATGAAGCTCTTTCGCCAATTCTCATGAACTCTGCTAGGCCCCTGCTAGTTCAAAGGGGATTTTGAAATCGGTCTGAAACTACAACCGTGTGTGCAGTAGGGCATATTTTTGGGCTCTCCCTTGTGCTCAGGAGACCTGCTCTTTTGCTGATGTATGGGCGATTCTCTTGCTGGTAACCTACGTGATTCACATTTTAATTAAGGGAGGGTGCACTGTGATGAACTTGGGTGGAGGATAACCCGGTGTTTGGCTCGCTTCTCAGATTAGATACCCTACTGTAATCTAAATTTGAAATGTGATTTATTTTTAATTATTGTCTACTTATTTCAATAATTTAATTATGGCTAGAGCATCTGGGCAGGTCATAAAGGAGTGAAATGCTTGAGCTGGAATGCAGGAGTCACATAAACGAGGAGGTACTAGTGTGAGTGAATTCTACCGCATTGGAGTAGGAAACTATGGAGGGATGGCAAGGGTTGCTTAGGTCCCAGTGTAGACCCTATAGAATGTGTTGAAAGAGATACACTGGCTCTGCTGCCTCAAACCTGTGAACCCCAACAGGAGGTTGGGGCTTGCAGACCAGAGTGGTTGTGATTGTGAGGGAGTCTGTGGACAAGCACTGAGGTGCTTTCCTACCTCCCTTCACAGTTACCGGCGGGCAAGTGGAGTTAATCACAAAAACTGGTAGCAATTTGGACCAGTATTTTGTCACTAGTAACACATTTAATGAACTGACAAATGTACTAATAGGACGGTTCATAAAATTCTGATTCACTGTGGGTTGTAATCCGACCTGCCTCATTAGTATTAATGATGTAGGTCGTAAATTGTAAGTCACTCCAATTGGTGGTTATCACAGGTGGTGGCCTGCTAGGGGTAAGAGGACCAACATGTCTGAGATTGCATTTCTATAAGTAAGACTTTTTTAAAGATGCACCTATTTTCTTTGTTTAAGAGTTGGAAGAGGTTCCCTGGCTTACTGCCTACTCCCCAACAAACTGGTTTAGCATTCACAAAGGGAAAAGGGTATCAAACTGATCTCTTGCAGATTTGTGACAACTCCAACTCAGAAGTGGTCATTTTTCAAAGTTATGCAACTGGATTTCAGTCACAAAACATTGCTATTTCAAATACAGATTCTATATTTGGAAGAGATTTTTACAATTTGCCCCTTCCAAATACCAAATCAGCATGGAAATGCAAGTCCATTTCAGGAGTGAGTAAAATTTTATTGATTCCTAAAATGGATTAGTACATCTTAAAAACCATTTTTGCAGTTGCAAACACCAAATCAGAGAGTTGGCATCAGTAAAAATGCTTTGTACACCTGGCCCTTTATGTATTGGATGGCAAAACAAAAACGTGTCTAAATTGAATTCTGTAGCACATCATTGTGTAGCATTTTAAGAGCATCAGAAACAATCTACTGAATCTAAACCTAATGTCTTCACAAATGCAATCCCTCCAACAAACTGTCAAAGGGAGAGGCAGAGGTGGATCAACTAGACAGAGTGGGCAGGGAAGCGGATGGGTAGGGTGAGGACAAGGGAAAGGGAGAGTTTGCCTCTCCTAGTAACTCTGTTGCTCAAATTTACTAACATCTTGCACTAGGTTTGTGTCACAAAAGTGACTCAAACTCGTTCAAAGTGTTGATTCAGATGAATACTTCTATTTACCAATTCCTCACATTTATAATAATCCTAGGCATCAGACTGGCTGCGGAAATTTCAAAGCACTCAGGTCACCTGCAGGGGGCCCTAGCCTCATATTGGCACTGGAAGTGGCATCAAGTGATGTTGGTGAAACTATGTAGTGCCCACCCCGGTCCAACAAGTTCTCTTTTTTATCACCTTTGATGCGGATCTAGAGCTTACGCTTTCTCAGAGAGATGTGAGTCTTTCTCGCACAAACATTTACTACAATGCCATGTCTTCTCCTAAACAGTCAGTCTCCAAGCCCTGTAGGGACATTGTTAGAGAAAGTTTGGTACAAAAAAATGTCTCCTTGAGGCAGGTGCTAAGTAGAAGTAATCATTAAATGTCTCTTAACTTTTCACACATTGCATGTGGGTTGAACTGTACAACACACATGCCTTGTGTGAAAACACTAAACTTTTGTCTGCGCATAGTATTTTCTAAAGGCAAGGTATCATTCCAGGACAACTTCTGTGCTAGACATCACACATAACTCTTTGTACATGATACAAAGGTGAATGCTGGGCATCAAACAGCCTGTTTATGTGCCAACACTGTGGAAGCAAAGAGCAGCACCTTATTGTAGAAGATATGATTCTGGTAAATGTGTCTTCAACCATTTTCAACTGCTGCTGTAGCACATGCAACAATGGGATTGCTAGTCTCATGGTACTGTCTTCTTTTTTTACTTCCATTGTCATAATCTATAAAGGATGTCGCATTTGTATCAGGCAGTCCAGTAGCCCCCATTTTCCCACCTCCATTGTCATGTTGTAACCACTTGCCTACCCTCTCCTCTGAATTGATACGTTTGTACTGCTCAAACAGGCGTTCCAGCGTGTACGAGGTTGAGTTGCAATGTGTTGGCACCACCTGAATGAGGGTTTTTACAGGTAGTTTATTAGCACGCTGAAGGATCCTCAACTGCTTCCGGGCTTTGAATGAATTAATAAATGAGTACATATTCTTCAGCACGTGCCCAATATGTTGCTAACTACCTCTCTTTTTTTCAGCAGGTCCTACACAATTAGATTGATGCAATGTTCCAAGCACAGGATTCTGAAATATCCACCATCAGCCACAGCTTTCACTATGTTACTGCCATTGTCAGAATGAACAAATCCAAATGTGAAACCTCTGCGTTTTAGCCATTTGTAGACCTTGGTATTAAGCTTGTTCAAGAAGTCGGTAGCTGTATGCGATTTCTCCATGTTGAACATAGCAACTGTTGCTTGCTACTGAATTCTCTGCAAAGCATATTCTGCAGTGAGACCAGCAGCTAGTCTTTGTCTAACTCCCTGGCAAGATATCCAGCAAGCATGATGCATATATAATCTGTTGTTTGACAACTGATCCACATATGCATTGTGAGGTGGATGGACTCTGCTTTGTAGCGTTCCCAACCAATTTCACCACTTCATGATGCACCACTGACACAGCCACTCAGGCAAAATTCCTCTGGCTGAGAGCCTTCCATTTTGGGCAGAGAGCCTCTACATATTCTAGGAAGCCCACTCCTTCCAGAAAAGAAAAAGGGAGGCGGCCAAGCGCTAACATTTTCACCAGTGCCCCATTGTAGAAACGGGCCTTTTTGTGGTTCCGGTGGTACAGTGTCCACTTGGTAAAGATAGCCTAAATAGTAGGCTGTTTTTCAGTTGGTATTATTGCCACAAGCGACTTGCAGGCACCAGCAGCAGGTAGGTTACCTGTGCGCTATTTTTATTTTTGGTATATCCAGCTGTGCCTTGTGCCAAGCAGACATTTCTGGGGCTGAGGGTTGCGTACTATAGTGGAGGCTTAGAGGTCTGCTTTGTGCGGTGCTGCTGCCAATCTTTTCCTCCTCCAGGCTGCCTTCTTCCATCACTTCAGCCGCTGGTTCTCACCACCAACAGCTATGCTTTTAAGGTGATCTTCCCACATGCTTGTGTGTTGCTTTTTCAAATGGGGCAGTTGGCCTCAGGAACTGTGATGCCCATGTGGCTTACCATGACGAAATATCCTGTGGCAAACAGAGCATATTGAAATGTTATCTTCATGTGGGTTAGGCATAAAAGAAGTCCAAAACCAGGGAGCAGAGCTGTATTACTGTGCCAAAGCCTGAAAACTGGATGTAAAACTAGGTGGTTGTGTTGTTAATATGCTGAAGCAGTGGTAGGGGTGGTGGCGGCTACAGGTGTCTGGGGTTTTGCAAATATTGGAGCAGACAATGTTGATGGAAACACATGAATTTGAGCAGGTTGAATAGTGGTGATATGTACATTTTCTATGCCAGGCTCCTCAGTGATAATCACTGGCATGTCGTCATCACCATCAGCATCATCACAGTCTTCTTTACTTGCAAGACCTTGAGGAAGTTTCCTTTTCCCTTCTCTCTTAGATTGGCTGAGGTTCAATCCCTATCCAGATCATCATAAGCTTGGAAAAGATGGGGGAGTGCACTTTCTTTTCCTTGCTGGTGATTATGAATCTATTGGGGCAAGAGCAGTCTTCTCAACAATATCTTGCTTGGGCAAGAACCTCAACGTCCTGTTCTGCTTTCACGTCCAGAAAATCTGTTGCTGACTGAGTTTCCTGTTGTCCACTTTCCTGCAATAATGTGGCTTGTGGCTGGGAAAATTCCTATTCAGATTCACTGCTCTCCAAACTGAAATTACTGTAGCACTGAGAGACATGGCCTTAGGCTTTGGTGGTGGTGTAGGAATCTCATCCTCTTTCTGTCTAGAAGTGGCTGAAGCAAGTGTGTCACATTTCCAGAAAAAGGATGAGGGCTTGATGCCATTGGTGGAACTGGCAATTTGCTTCTTCTCCTTTCCACTGGCCACTTTCTTGGCAGGATCTCTTTCTTTGGGCCATCTACTTAGCATTAGAAGTAAGCACTCAGTACTAGGAGCCAAATCACTTAGCAGTGGAGGACTCCAGTGACACTGTCATCTGATTCCTACAGGAACTTCAGTACCAAGTGTGATGTCTTCTGCAGCACCTGCCAGCAATGCAACAATGTGGGTAGTGGAAGAATCTAGCCAACGAAACAGAAGTGAAGTTGTCATCATCATCATCATCCCAATTGCTTAATAGTAGTGTACCCAAAAACATGCATAAACAATTTTTTCACATGACAACAGCAGTACTCAGAAAAGGTTAGTGTGTCCCTCCAGAGCCATGGTGGAAAGTGGTACCCAATAGGAGGGAAGAGATGCAGGGAAAAATACATTAAATAATTGCTGATGTGTGACCCACCAGCCCTTAGAGACTCTGGGGACTCCATGGGAGGCAGACAAAAATATATTTTTTAAAACATGCATTCAATAATTTCTGGTGACCCACCAAGCCCTAGGGCCAATGGGGACTCTATTCGAGGTAGGCAAAAAGAACTCAAAAATGATTTTAAAAAACTAACAGCACACTGTACTACAATCAGCCACAAAGACAAATAAATATATCAGGAAAAAAGAACGAAATGAACAAAAATTACATAGGCCTCTTATATTAATGGTCATATGAAATGGCTTTTAAAAGTAGGAAAAAAGGGTTTGAAGCACATACTGGTGGCATAAAATTGTGGAAGTTACCTCATCCACCCCATGGCCACTGAAGAAAAAGGCATGGAGGACAAACAAAAAATGGCCACCAAACATACACACACTGGCTACAGAAAATGGTCACCACCACATGGCCAGTAAAGAAAGGGAATGGAGAACAAAGAACATGTGGAAGCACATGGCAAACACACGCACTGATTACACAAAATGGCTATCGCCACATGGTCAACAAGAAAGGGCACGGAGAATAAGGAACATATGGTAGCCTATGGCAAACACACACACTGGCTACACAAAATAGCCACCGCCACATGGTGAGCAAAGAAAGGGCATGGAGACAAATAAGACAGTTGCCTTGTCTTGCTTAGTGCATCTTTCCCCCCCCCCCCCCACCGTCAGAAGAAAATGTTATGTTGCATTGCAGGAAAAGGATTTGAAAGAAATTTTTGCACAGTACCCTTCCTGTCTCTAAAGCACTTCCTTCCTGTTTATAAAAAAGTGCATTTAGCACTGCAAAAAAACACAAACGATTAGTTTGGCTAAAATTTAAACTTGAAAATGCATTTTGAGTTTATTTTATGACCGCTCCAGTAGAAAATCGACTCAAAATGCTGCCCGTGACCACCCGCATTGAAGTACTGCTCTCATGTTCTCTAAAAGCCGCTGAACGTTCGTGTTTGACAACAAACACAAGTGTTCATGCTCTCGAATTGTTTCAGTGCATCTTGGGGTCCCGACAGTATGTTTTTACCGGAACAGTAGAATCTGCATTGCGATGTATCAGTATTGCGTTACAAGCGGTAATTTTTCATCACAAAAGTAATGTAGAATTACTGAATTACTCCAATTACACCAGAGTAATTAAAATTATGCCAGTGCCTAACTTAATCATATTAAAATAAACAGAATGTTCTTTCAAGTCCACCAGTTCAGTTTGTTGCACTGCTACAGCTCCCTAGTTCACTTGTCACCTTGTTCAAGCCTCTGCAAATTTGGAGCCTTCTCTGCATTAAGTTTTAAGGCTTTGAATTCATCCTCACAATCATAGGTCCAAATAAGCTTCGTTTCCTACCTTCAGCAATCACCTTATACCCTAACATTTCTCTGTGAAATTGGAAATGAATTTGCTGTAATATTCACCTGTGCCCCAAAAGATGACCACTTCATCCTTGCTGGTTGGGCTGGGCAGGTCACGTATAGCTCTGATTAACTTCTTCCTAGGTCCAATAACTACCAACATGATCTTATGCCTCAGATATCTGTAGCCATTAAATTGAACCTGCTGCACCAAACAGCTTATTGAAGGACATTAATTCTTGTTATTGTGGTGCTGCCTCACCTAATGATAAACTTAAGTCAGGTCTAACGATGAAAAATATTTGGCCCGAATGATCATGGACAGCATTTCAGTTATACCCAGTAAAGGATAGTTATCCACCACAAAACATTTGTTTCATATCGCAGAAATCCATGCACAACCTTGCCTCCCTGTTGGCCATGCGTGCTAATGCAACAGGTGACAATCACTCTATACCTCTACTTCCTCTTCAGCTTTTTAAGCTCTTTGGCCATAAATTCTTTCACTTCACTGGGTACATTCCTGACTTTCCCTGCATTTAGTTGTGGCTCTTCCTTTAGCTTGGTTACATGAATATAATCTTTAGGATATCCCAAATCTTACTTAAATGCTTCTTTGAACTCTTTCTCATAGTCAGACCTTTCTATCCCAGCATGATTAATTCCTGACTGTTCTCTTAGTCGGACTGTTGGTACTGTTTTAAGATCTAAATAAAACATTAAAGCTCTCTCATGAAACCAGCTAATTAATGAGTCACTCTTTATTGGAACCTACATTTACCAAGGTGCATATGTTCCTTTAAATTGAATTCAACCTACAAACTGTCATAGTAATTTGATGGGATTTCCATTAAATACTTGATGTCTATAGCAGGCCTGTACAATTTAACCTTTTTAACTCTTCCTTAATAACATCCCTGGGAATTAAGGTAATCTTTACACCTGCGGAGCTGGTGGTAGACGAAGGACGTGCTGTGTGTTTCTCATCCGTGGGCCATTGTAACAACACTGTTAAATAAACCCATATTTATTTGGATCTAGCTGGCTCCCTCTCGTCTTTTCAATGGCAACAATTGTTTGTTTCAGTGTCTGCCTACTGTGAGTAACTACTACTCTACAGTAATAGACAGTGTACATTGCAGGAGTCCTTTTGTGGAGCTGTGGAGTATACTGTGGACATTCACCCCTGAATCGCATCAGCTAAAGGTACTTTATTTACCATGGATTTGTGGTTGCGGTGTCGTTTGGAGTGCGATTTGTTGACAACTTTCAAGATCTTTTGAAGTCGGTCAACAGTCACAGGAGGCACATGTGGTTGACGGTGTGGAGTGTGACAGCAAGTAGACACCTCATTCGTCTTCTTGTCTGACTGTGACCTGCATGCATGGCTAGGAATCTTTGTTCCGGTACTACGCTTGTGCCGTCATCACGTTTTACGTGGTATCTATATTGGCTGGAGTCTAGAGCGCATTATTACTTTAGTGTGTTACTGCTGCAAGCCAATTACATAGGAGGTTGCCATCTTAGTTGAAAATTAGCGGTATCAGCATTGTTGTCATCTTGGCCATAACAACAGGATCAGCTGATTACTTCAGCAAGTCGGTGAGTCGGTGATTCGCACACCTTTTCTCAGCAAGTCAACGGTTCGGACACCTTTTCTGTTTGCTTGGTGTAACTCTCTTCGTCTGTGCATACGGTGTGTCAAGAAGTAATTTCTGTGACACGCACACATTGGGATAATGTCAAAACAAGATACATTCTCACTTTGATATAATAGTATATCAGTACTTTTGGCAAATATTCTTATAATTTATACATATTTTTGGGAGGGAACTTGGTTGTTTGTTTAATATGGCAAATACTCAAATGTACAATCAACCATCTTTATTTTTAGCAGTACCTGGAAAGCCAGTTTTGGCATGGAAGAAAGGGTTTAAAACATTTCAAAATTACATTGTTGCTATTGATGGTGTAAGTTTTAAACCGGAGAGAAAATTAGTCCTAATATTTAGTTGCTAGGCAATGCTGCCATTTAGATTTTTGAGAATTTGAAGCCAATATTGCCAGCAGAAGGTCAAGGTGATGGGTGGAATATATTCAAGGAAGCAGTAGCGAGACTTGAGAAAGTTTCTAGGTGCACCAAATGTCATGATTGGTAGACATGTGTTTTTTTAAAATAAAGCATCCTGGAGAAGAATCAGTGGAAGAGTTTGTTACAGCTCTGAGAGTGCTAGCTGCGAATTGCGAATTTGGAGCTACCGTGGACATCTCTATCAGGGATTAATTTGTGTTCAATTGTGAATCGAAAAAGATTCAGTAGAGAGTATTAGCATGTCACAATCCCACTCTTGATGAGGTTCTGGACATAGCCAAAGGGATTGAAAGATCTATTCTGTCGTCAGAAGCATTAACTGTCACTTCGGCAGGTACTGCTAGTGCACCTGTGTGTGTTGTACAAGCAGATAAGACTGTGTTTAAGCCAGGGGATGATAAAGGTGAGAATAAGAGGAGTAAATTCTATTGTTATAGATGTGGGTCAAAAATGCATCTCAGTAACAGTAGTGATTGTCCTGCGACTAAAAGGAGATATAACAAGTGCAATAAATTTGGATACTTTCAAAGCATATGCAGAGTTAGAAAGTCAGGTTTGCCTGTGAGTGTCAGTACTGTTACTGGGGTCAATGATAGTTTGGAAAATTTGATACTACCTTTTATGATCCTCGTTTTTTGTTTCATGTAAACATGTTGAGCGGTGGTTTTAAAGCACCTTTGGAAAGTGTACATATTGGGGCAGTTGAATTTAAAGTAATGGCTGATTCAGGCTCACCATTCACCATTGTATCTATGATCATTTTAAACAAAAAGTGGCAAGAATGAAGTTGAGACTGCATTCTGGTATCGTTTAAGGATCCCTGGGTAGTAGAATCTATTCGAAGGGAAGCAAGGTTTGCAGGAATGGGGGATGTACAAACACTGGATCTTGCTTATTTTTACCCCGATAGACACTCTAAATTTACACCAGGCCCCCGCCATAAGCGTTTATTAGACAGGAGGTATCCGATTGTGAGAACACCATGCCACTCCCAACATCTTCAACTTTCCAATCGATACGGCCCTCTTTCTGATCTTGAGGCTGTCGATTGACTACATCTATCAAGTAAGGAGCACAGCATTGTGGAGAGCCATAGGAATGTAATATCTGTGCTCGGCGGGGTGGAACCTTCTATGGGGCACGTTGTTGGGGGGGGCCCTCTGTTAAATCTTATGGAGGGGTTGGTTGAAGCTACTACTGAGGATATCTCAGAAGAAATCATGGGGGCGGTTGGTGCTTGCTTGACCCCAAGACTCGAGTTACGGGCTGAACCTGAGAAGGTGGTGGAATTCTTAGCCCCCACGGCGCCAACGATCCAACCATATATAAATAATGTAACATCTCCCCATGATTTTCTAAAGGTGGCTTCCTGGAATGTGGCTGGGATCAAGGGCCGCCTACTCTCTGAGGAGTGGTTGGAATTCATAGATTCCTTTGATATTATTTTACTCCAGGAAACATGGGCCACGGCCCCAATCCACAGGGTTGGGTTCATCAATTTTTTTAAACCTGCAATCGGAGGTAGCAAAGGGCGCGCTCTAGGGGGCCAACTGATTTGGGTGAAGCAATCCTTGGGAGTCCATCTAACAGAAATTTTCCTGGAACACCAAGACCTTATGGGCATTAAGTTGAGCAAAGCCGCCCACCGGGACCTGTTCATTATCAACATTTATGCACGAGGCCTACCTGGAGGCCGCTGCCCTGGCATTGTCGATGTAGTTGATAGGTATCTTGACAGTTCTGGAAGCGATAATTTGTTTATCCTTGCGGGCGATTTGAACTGTACCTTTGAGCCGCTTCAGGCAGTTGGGGACAGTTGGGGGTCTACAGAGGATGCAGTTTGGAATATTCCTGACCTATCAATAGATAAAATCGCCAAAGGGACTGAGGCAGCTTCGAATTGGATGGCCCTATGTTTGACCAGGGGCTTAAGGGCAGTTAATGGCCGCTCCTTATCAGATAAACGTGCCTGTAATACCTATGATAATGGTTTAAGGAAAAGCCGTATAGATTATATCTTGCTAAAGTTGGAACTTTGGCATTATATGATCGATATGGAAGTGGTATCCCGCCCAGAAAGTGACCACAACCCCTTGTCGCTTAGTTTAAGGTTTCTGGGATCTGATAGATTGAAGAACCCAGATAATCTTACCACAGGTGATCTCACCCTGACAAATGACAGAAGACGGCTGAAATGGTCTAGGATAGTGGGTGATGTCTCCCTCCATGAAAGTATTACACATTTGGTCACCCATACGGTGAATGATCTTATGGCCATTGTGCCTGAGGGGGTTGACCCCGATCATGTTACCAAGACCCACGAAGGTTGTTTTGAACAGCTTAAAATTCTTTTATCCAGTCCATACCTGGCAGCCCCGCCAAAAAAAACTAGGTTCCCGTCAGAAATGGTATAATGGGAAATGTAGGGAGGCCTACAGCCAATTAGTTATGGCGGTTAAGTCACGGGTTATGATAGATGTCAAGTTAGCCAGGGCCCAGTATAAAAAAACCCAGTGGGAGGCCAAAAGAAAGTGGGAAGATAGGCATTGGTCCGATCTTCTGGATGCATCGACATCCAATAACCAGACGAAATTCTGGGAATTGGTCAAATGGGGTAGGGACCCAGATTCTCAAATACCTTCTAATCATGTCCTTCCCGGAACTTGGGTGGATTTTTATGCAACCCAATTTAGGTCTGAGATTTCGGTACCCTCTACCTTGCTAAGTGATGAGCACACACTGTTGGACCACGGTGGGGTCCTGTTCTTTTCCGAACAGGAAACAGAAGCAGCATTGGGTTTGACTGTGCGGGGGAAGGCCCCTGGGATGGACCTAATCCCCGTTGATTTGTTCAAATCCAACCAGGGACTCTGGATACCGTATATTACTAGGCTAGCAAATGCAATTGCCCAAGGAGCTAGAATCCCAATGAGTTGGAAGGGGGCTGAGATTCTCCCAATATATAAAAAAGGGGATCGGTCAAATCCGGGCAATTACCGCCCGATCAGCCTTATTGACTCTCTCCAAAAGGTCATCGCACGAATGATTTTAGGTAGAGTCCAGGGATGGATGGTTTCAGAGTGCATTTTGTCCCCTATGCAAGCAGGCTTTAGAGCTGGTATCAGCACCATCGACCAGGTGTTTAGATTTTGTCTGATATACTGGAAGGTGGTGCTGCTAGGCGGGGGAAAAATTTTCGCCGCTTTCATTGATCTAAAGGCTGCTTTTGACATGGTTCCGAGGGTTAAACTGTGGTGCGTCCTGAGAGACCTAGGTTTACCCTTGGATCTTCTGGATCTAATTGTTAAACTGCATGAGGACAATTTTGCAAGGGTTCGGTGGGGTAGTCAAGGACAAGTGACGGACAGCTTCCCAGTCTTACGCGGGGTTCGTCAGGGTTGCGTCCTGGCGCCCACTCTCTTTCTGCTATTTATTGACCAGGTAGTAAACTTTTTTAATACTTTTCCAACAGACGCTCCCTCCCTGGCCGGGAAGAAGTTCCCCATGCTCATCTTCGCCGATGACACTCTGCTCCTCTCTAAGACCAGAAGCGGTTTACAACGGGCATTGAACCGCTTCGAGGAGTTTTGTGTCATCAACGATCTGAAGGTAAATGTGAGCAAAACTAAGTTCATGGTATTCACAAGGAACACCTCGGTTCGGAGCTCGGTAACGATGGGTGGTGTTAACTTGGAACAAGTAGATCACATGTCCTACCTAGGGGTTACATTAGACTTTCGCCTGCGATGGAAAGAGCAGGTAGTCGAACAGCAGTTTAAATTGGCCCGCCTAACTGGCTGTCTACTTAGAGAACAAAAGAGAACCATTACCAAACGAGTACACCCCGCGCTAAAAATCTACGACGCAAAGATTAACGCTGCTATTTTATATGGAGCGGATCTTTGGGCGTACGTGGATTTATCTAGCCTGTTTAAAGCACAGTGCAAGTTCTTGCGGAATTTAGTGGGGCTTCCACAATCTACTCCATCTATACCCCTTTGTCTGGACCTAGGGTGCAATCCAATCAATGAGATGGCAAGGTACAGATTGGTTGCCCTCTGGAGACGGATTTGGTCTTCCCCTGATCTTGCCTTATTTGCTAAGGAGCTTGTTGAAGTTAGGTCCCTGGAGGGATCCGGGAGAATTCCATGGCTACGTACGGTCAGAACCATTTTGGTCCAAATGGGTCTGGAACAGCTGTGGTTGTCTCCTGGAACTAACGTGTTTCCCTCCAAACAAGAATTCAAAGCATTGTACTGGGCCTCGGTCCGACAAACCCTAGTAACCGCTTCCAGCTCCACTAGCTTAACAGGCAGGTTCCTGGCTAACAAGCTGGACCCTTCACGCGAGAACTATTGGGACATTATTACCAGGCCGTTGGATAAGAAACTCTACCATCAGTTTCGGGTGGGCTCCTTGCCCCTGAATACATTTGTTAAAAATTGGGGCACAGGAGTAACTGAATTTTGCAAATGGTGCCCTGGCCATAAGGAGTCAGAGGGTCATGTTTTATTTGCCTGCCCCAAGTACCACGACCCTCGTAAAAAATGGTTAAAACCTTTGTTCCAACGCCTTACTTGTGGTAGGTCCGCTGAGGCGATCCGGGCACTAAAGACCAATACTTCAGAGTTGTTTGTGGTGAGCACAGTGAAATTTTTAGGCTGGGTTTGGATTATTAGAGCCCATAAATAGCAAGGAATTGCTTGATCATATGATTCGTCCTTAAAAGTTTTAATCTACAGCTGGATATTGCACAGTATTTTAAGATGGTTTTATTTATTGATTTTATGTTTTAAACCAAAGAAACTGTATACATAATCGGATCGTTTAAATATAAATGGGATGTTTAACTTGGATTATTTTTAATGTATAGTCTTTATTGTGTGTAAATTGGTCAGTATGTGGTGTTTGTAATGTATCATCTTAACTGTTTGCGTAAATTTCGTTGTCTTTTATGATTTTATTATCGAAATAAAGACTTTAAAATCTGAAATCTGAAGTTGTATAAAATTGTTGTCATCCTAAAACGCGCTCAGACATTTTAATATCATCATGTTAGGCTTCTTTAGGATAGTTTAGAGTTTCAGGGGCATACAATTTTTACGAAAATGTATGTTGCAGTCAATGGCAAGGACATTGTGGATGGTTTGATTTGGGAAAACTAGGGGTGATTTTATGTCCAAGGACTGATAAACCCATTGTCTTGAGGGAGTTGACCTTGCGTAGTATTGATGTTCAAGTATCAAATTTTCACCAGATCATTTCTAAACATGAGGCAGTAATAATAATAATAATAATAATAATAATAACTTTATTCGGTTGTTATTCTGAACCATCAAAGTGTACAAAGAAAGATAAATAATTTTCCAGTCTACACAAAAGGATTAGATTCATAGATTGCCATTTATAAATAGATATTAATTAAAAACTTGCACCACATAAAAATATATTAAAATAAAAATATAATCTAATGTACAGGGCTCAGTTCATCAATTCCTATGGAAATCACTTCCACAGTTGCGTTACTTCCATTATAATAACAACCCATTGCAATCTAGGTTAAGAACTTCTGACGCTTAATCCAAAAGAGGAATAAACCATGAGGCCGTATTTTTGGATATAGTAGGTCACGTGAAAGGTTTTACTCACCAAGTTAAACTTACAAAGGTTGCAATGCCAGTTCAACATACGGTTAGGATGGTACCTTTAAGTGTTTGGCAAAAACTGAAGGATCATATGGATCTGTTGTGTGCTGAGAGAATTGTGGAAATGACTGATAGCTCTGAGCGGAGTTTCGCTATTGTTATTGCTTGAAAAAAATATAGTGATTTGCAGCTCTGTATTGATAAGGTTGTTAAATAAAAACATTGTGTTTGACAGTCACCCACTGTCATGTATCCAAGAGTTATTGGCAGTTGGTAATGGTGCCAAGTATTTATCTGTTATTGACCTCAAGTCCGCATATCATCAGGTTACATTGGATGGTGCATCCAAAGATCTAACAGCATTTGTGACTCCATTTGGAGTGTATAGTTTTTTGAGGAAAAAAGTTCCATTGTGGTTTTAAAACAAGGACAGGAGCAAATGTTTGATGTCTCGAAAGAGGAAGATTTATTCTTCAGTGTAAAAGAAGGACATGTAGAGAAGAGTTGTTCTCAGAGGGATCCTGAGGGGGTGGAGTGTTCTTCTGATCTGTGTGAGGATCTTTCTCAGGAAAGTGTTGATGTTCCAAAAGATCAGACTGACTCATGTCAGGTTAAAAGAGTTGTCAAAATGCCTATGAAATTTGAGGATTATGTGTTAGAATAACTTAGGGGGTCATTCCGATGACGGAGGCCCCACCACCGACAGCCTGTCGGTGGCGGGCCCTCTGTCATCGTACTGCGGTTTTCAACCCGCCAGATTACAATGGCGGTGGGAAAAGTGGAGGTCGGAAAGACCGCCCGCCACAGTTCCGACAGGCGGACATTTTCAGACCACCTATAGCAGCAGCTGCATTGCCCAGCATTGGGGCTGTGCCTGTCAGGCACCACCTTCAAGATAATGATATCCCTTTTCGCCGGGCGTTTTGCGCGATCATCCAGCCACGAAACAGCTGGCGGAAACATATTTGGGGGCACATAGCTGGCCCCCCTTAATACCTGGGCCTTGGGCAAGGGCACTATGGTGCCCCGCCTACATAACCCTGCACCATGTGGCAGGCACCGCATGGTGCTTGGCACGTAGTGCCGAGATATGCAAGTGCCGTTTTTTTTCGTATTGCAGTGGGGTCTGCTAACCGCATCCCCACCCCAATACAGTAAATAGGCAATGCAACTGCCGCTGTGGGGGGTCGCATTCTAATGTGGTTAGTGGGTAGGCCACCAGTCCCACTACCGCAACGGTGGCGGACAGACTGAAGTGCGTCCGCCATCATATAAACCCCTTGGTTATTGAGCATATTGTACTTTTGTGAGGATTATGTAGTAGAATAACTTAGTTATTAAGCATAATATGCTTTTGCACTTGAAGTGCGTCCGTTATCATATAAACCCCTTGGTTATTGAGCATATTGTACTTTTGTGAGGATTATGTAGTAGAATAACTTAGTTATTGAGCATAATATGCTTATGCATTTTACCTTATTTTCTTGTTCCCCTTTTTCTTCTTTTAGTTTTGAGTTTATGGCACGTTGTATGTTTAATTATTGTACAAGCTTGAGGTTTAGTTAAGGGAATGTGGAATGTTGCGGGGTCAGATGGAGCTGAGCTGGTGGTGGACAAGGGACGTGCTGTGTGTTTCTCACCAGTGAGCGATTGTGTAAGGACACTGTTAAATAAACCCATGTTTATTTATATCCAGCTGTGTCCCTCTTGTCTTTTCACCTCTATAATACAGTCCTTGAAATTTTTAAATGTCTGCCACATTTTCTGTTTCCAATATCCTTGTTTTCACCTCATGCACCTTGTTACTAATTTTTTTGGAGCTGTGAGGATTTTTTACTTATCTCTTGCACACACACTGTAATTTGTTTGCATGTCTTGGCAATGGTTACATATTCCACCTCTGTCTCCACACTGCATCCTAACATTAACTGAGCGCTCAAACGTTTTCACTGCTAGTGCCACAATTACATTTTGAAGCAAGTTACCTTTATTCTGGTATGTATTCTTCAACCTTTTCACCAACCTTCTGCATACAGTTCACAAATAATACAATTCTAATACTGCACTCACCTTGGAAAGATAATGCAAATGAAGTGCTTCATCTGCTGTGTGGAAGATGTTTAAATATCTTCCACCCTCTGGCCCCAAACTATGCTTCAATGACAAGTTTTTTTTGCCAGTGTTCAAAGATGTACCACAAATCCTACCATAGTGGCTGAATACTTTATTTCATTCACCCCATTGTAAGATTGGTTCTCTAGGACTAGACAAAAAGAGGGTGGTGAATTAACCTTCTGAATTCTTGGGAAAATTAGAACGAGGGGCACTCAAAGAAATACACCCCCCAAAACCTCCAAACAAAATGATCTAGAGTTCTTTTATCCAGAATCTGAAACGATGCCCATGCTGCCTACACAATCCTGAAACAAAGTTAAGTTAGTTGCATAAAACGTTTCAGGTGAAATTATCTCAAGAACCTCTGGTAACTAGTGACGCTAATCTTTGTCACATATCAATGCAAAAACTGTACAAATAAACAATGTGTTTATCAAATTGTGTTAATGACCAAAACTGGATCTCTAATTAAAGAAGAAGTTCTCAAGAGTATTCTTTGTATTAATCTCAGACCACAAACTTTTGTTCATCTTTTGTTCAGTTGAACAAGCTTATACTGCTCTATCTAGCCACTCTGACTTCAGTGCTACTTTTCCCAGTCCAAAATGGGGGTCTTCTTTAACTGCTGTGCAACGCATTACAACATACTACCGTAGATCAGTGCTTAATTTGAGCCAGTGGTTCCCAGTGCTCGCACAGGCCCTTAATTGTCAACACCGGTGCTTGTAACAGTCTAGCACAAGGTGGCGTAGCTTGGCTAATTTTGAGATGACCACAACAACAGTTAATAATAATTCCATATACATTAAAATGACTAGTACCTGCTATCCAATCCATTCTAATAGCTTTTGGGGCCTCCAATAGTCTGAATTGTCACACTTGTTGGAGTGTGAAGGTTAGAAGTTGTATTGTTACTATCATTGGCAGCATTCCAGGGAAAATGTGCTGAGCACCTGAAGAGCGCCCTGGCACTTATCTTTTACAAACTAAGCATATCCGTAGATGAGGTAAGAATTCTAGCATGGACAAGCTTCAACATGCTAATGCTTCCAGTGGGCTGGATGGAAACAGAGAGCCAATTGTTTATTAATTAGTGCTCTCTGTTGCAAATGGTGTTGAGGATGGTCTTCAAGCCTTCTCATGCAACCATGATGTTCCAAGACTCGGATGAGTGTTTTGAAAGATGTGATGAAAGTCTAATGAAGTCAGACTGTCGATTCCATCAAAAATCAGTGTGCGCAATGTGCCTACTCATCATTTCCAAGCTGCTCTTCCCCACAGTTTGCTCTGTGGTGTAGACCTCACAATGCATTTGAAAAGTTGTGTATAGTATGTACGTATGGTCCAGGACAGCACATTTGAAAATGTAAGTTTTCTATAAAAAGTTTATTCTTCACAAGAGCACTACATCTTTTAGTAACTCTGCCTGGCTTTGGCTGCAAGAGAAACTCTATTCTGCTTGAAGACCAGAGCAATGGGCCAGATTCACTAGTGGTATTCTCCTCCTAGGAAAGAAAATAAGGTAATGTTGAGGTTACATGTTATAATCCTGGTACTTCCGCTCCTCGCCAGTGTAATATGACATTAGATTTTCCAAAAGGATATCCTCTTTGGTTTATTTAAGCATAGTATAGACAAACTTAGCCATCCCTTGCTCCAAAGCCCCTGTTTCTCTGGCTTCTATTGGAACTCTCTCTCGCCTAGTGCCAGAGCGTTCTGCAAAAGCTCAGATCATTCACTTGCTGCTTGGAGTCTAATGCCTCAGTTCACAATTCAGTAGCTGATGCGACGGTGTAAGCACTGTCTCAGTTTTCTGTTCATCACGATTAAAGAAAGTCAAGTAAAAACATGTAATCTTTTCCTGACAGTATTAAAATAGCTGCCACTTTTTTTCCCTGAACCCAAATGTATCTATTCCGTTTTATTGCAATCTTTCACATGTTCTGCTTGGAATTGGGTCCACTATTGTGATAGCTAGACACTGAGGGGCAGATTTACAAGAAAGTGACGCATCTGTACAGATGCGTCACTTTCCCTGCACCACCCTTAGAAACCCTTGCGCCACCATCGATGCGCCGGGGCAGATTTACAATAACTGGCGCATCCCTGCATATCAGCAGGCATGCGCCAGTTATTTTGCATCACGGCAGACACCTCTTGCACCACCATGGATGCAACACATTTACAATGTGGCGCAGCATGGGGCAGGAATAGACAGATGCGTGACGCATCTGCTGCTGTAAAGGTGACGCATTGCTGGAGTCGCGTCGCAAGCGCGACGCAGCTCCAGCAAGGCTCAGGGTGCCCCTATGCCTAACATGCTGCGTCAATCCTTATGCCTGCTTCAAGTAGGCGCAGGGTTTTGACGCAGCATGGCCGTAAAAGTGACTGAGTGAAGTCTTGTAGATTTCACTCAGCCACTTTTAGGAGGTGTTCCTGCGCCGGAACGCCCCCCCCCCTGCGCAGGAATGCCCACATGTGGCGCAGGGCTTTACAACGTGATGCATCTCCCTAGATGCGTCACATTGTAAATACCCCGCAGCATGGCGCTTGCTTTGCACCGCCGCTGCGTCACAAAAGTGACGCAACGGTGGCGCAAATGTGGCGTTCGGGGCTTGTAAATCTGCCGCGCCGTATTGTAAATACGGCGCACTATGGCGCAAGGATTGACAGATGCGTCAGAAATTCTGACGCATCTGTTGGTGGAAAAGTCACGCATTGCTGGAGTCGTGGCGCAAGCACAAAGCAACTCCTAGAATGCGTGTTGAGGCCTATTCCCACAACACTGCGTCACTACTTACGCCTGCTTGAAGCAGGCGTAAGGTTTTGACGCAGTGGCGTCCTAAAAGTGGCGCAGTGAAATCTTGTAGATTTCACTGAGTCACTTTTATGAGGCCTTCCTGCGTGGGAACGCCCACCCTGCATACATTATACCTTACGCAGGTATAATCTGCCGCAGGGCTTTACAAGGTGACGCATCTTCCTAGATGCGTCACGTTGTAAATAGGCCGCATTGTTTGCGCCGCAGTTGCGTCAAAAAAGTGACGCAACTGCAGCGCAAAAGTCATGCAAGGGGCTTGTAAATCTGCCCCTCAATATATGGAGCCACAGCATCTGCCACAGCAGATGAGATGTGAACCATCACTTCTGAAAGGAGCTGAAAACAAATCTCTACAAGAAAAGTCTAGTTCGCTCACTTTAAGGGTTCCTCGATCACCTCCTGCCTCACGACTCAAAATGTGGCTTTACCTTCCTTTTATACCCACCCCATACCCGCAGTATTGTACACAATCTGAAAGTGTTCCATATCCCTTTGAAGTCCTGAGTTGATCAAGCAGTCTCAAATCTCTCCAGGCGTCTACTATGTATGGGGAGCCATTTTCCCTCACCTAGGCTAGTAACACAGTGCCTGCATTGAAGAGGGTACTCAGGATATAGATGTTGCCTATAGAAACCAGTTTAACTGAGTACTAATGCATGGCGCACTAACAGATACTTTTAGTAAACCTGGTGTCTAAAATGCCTCAACCTCCACTGCAAAGAACCCACTAAGATCGAGGCCCCTGAGGATACTCTCCTTGCTGTAGAGGTTATGGAAATATTAAGAACACAGCCATGGTATGAAAAAGGCCGTGTTCTGCACTAACCAGAACTAACACCTTTTAATGTTCATAACTATGTGCAGCCGAAAGAGGATGCGTGACAGGACCATTAGGGAACTTTTGTGAACATGAGCAACGTTGCTTTGCGCCGTACAAGCTGTGTGGTAAAATGTATGCTTCTATGTCAGCCTCTGCTCAGAAAACCATCAGGTTGGTCATCTACCTCTCTTGCATCCTTAGATCCAAACAGATGGATTTTGAAGGGTCTTGCGACGACCAGCCTGACATGCGCATTTTAAAGATCTCCTGTCTGATCAGTGTTAGACAGCAGACACAGGTCCAAGGTGTCTGAGGGGCACCGAGCCAGCCAGCTCCAACCAATCCTGGCAATTCTCACATCCTGGTTAATATTAACAGCACAAGAGCAGCATTTGTATTGGTTAAGGGAGTTGACTTTGAGACTCGGCACTTGGACAGACTGGAGAAGAACCCCTAGGACCAGAAGCAACACAATCAGTGCAGTGGGTAAATGAACATTTTATTTTTAATTTTAACACCCTTTTGACCCACTGACAGGCTCAGTGAAAAAAGTGCACTGCCTTCAGCCTCCATTCTAGAGCTCTCCACGTTTGAGAGCTTTGGCGTTGACCTTAAAAGCATTGCTGGTTTCTCACAGTGACTGTCAATTGGTCAAATATTCGCTTTGCTTACCCCAACACTATTTAAATGTCACCAGCTGCCTCTGTTCCCCAGCCCGGCCCTGGATACTACCACCCCGGCACTGAGCGATAACCCTCTGGGCCTAAAGGTTTGCAATCTGAGAAGACAGCTGTTGTCAGGGCCGGACTGGCCGTAGTGGGCACCCGGCGTTTCCCCGGTGGGCCGCCAGGGTGGGGGCTGGTTTTGGATCCCTGGGAGCCCGTTTTTGGCAATATTGGCCCCCTGTAACAAAATCGTCCGGGGGTGGTGCCGCCCGAGCAGTTTGCCAGGGCTGGTTTCGGCTCTCAGTCCGGCTTAGCAGGCACTGCACACTGGTAAACACAGTTCCCCTGGTGGGTGCACTCCTTATCCGCTTTCCAGACTTTCAGGTTGGTGGCAGCAGACACTTTGCACTATGTTGGACTCTCTCCATATGTTTATGCCTTCAAACCTTCAAACTGTTGTAAGGAGAAGAGTCTCGTAAGAAGGTGGAATAATAAGGCACTAATTACATTGTGAGACATAAACTAATTAACATTTCTTATGCAAGACGTAATATGCACAAGTGAAACGCTGCTCTTACACCTCTCTGCGCACACTACATTTAAGAGAGATATTTCTAAAGAGCTACCATATGCTCTGAGCAAGTCGAATGCTTTCTGTTTTTTTCCAGCTGCTGTAAATAATTTGGGACCATCTGCACTCTCTAGACTCGCCCTGATTTTCTCAGCAATACTTTTCAAACATCCAGTAATTGTGGTGGGTTGTTTATAGCGATTTCAGCCTTGGAACTTCCATTTTTATGTCTTCCTCACCATCGACCATCAAGAACACGTTTTCTGAAGCAATCTTTAATTTTAAACAATAATGCACCACGCACCGCAAACAATGTTTACAAATGTTTCACATCTTTTTCTGTTACGGTGTGAATTGGCGCCTTAAGTCTATTGTGAGACAAACCCTATGTCAGAACTCGATGTTTGTAAGACATAGTGGCGAATGGTGTCCTCCAATTCACCGTGCTTCCGGTGACTGCATCGTTTGTTGCACTAAGAAGTAAAATTCACGTTGGTTGCTTGGGCAGCAGAGTAAGTTTGTAGTGGACATGTTGATGGCTGTGCGCAGCGCTGGCTTTAGTACTGGTGGCACCCTGTGCGGCAATGTTTGTTGGCGCCCCCCCATGACCACCTTGCCATGGATTCCCTCGCTACCACCATTTGACAATGCTCACAAGTCTCCATAACCACTGTCTCTTGGATTCATTTAGTTTTATAGCGCCACTCATACTAATTTAAGGTGTCAGAACACTTTACATCACACATACCTTGTACCGAGACAATCATGCGTGTAGAAATCAGTTTATAGGAATGTTACATAAGACAGAGGCCTAAAAGGTGTAGGAGTCACATGCCATCCATACTGGAAAAGCACAAATTCAGAATTTAAAATGTAACGCCATTGTTAGGGATTTTCTTTGATAATAAGAATTGATTCCTACCCAAATAAACCCTTTTTGCAATATAAGGATAAGGAAAGACTGGGCAAAAAACATGTAGTTGTAGTATATTCCTTGCAGTTTGCATTCAGGCAGCATTTTGAGGACAGTTAATAGCTCATTACCTCCACGTCCCTCCCTCGCTTCCATTACTTACGCATTGAGGCACCCCTGCCTCACCAGACACCCATACCACGTGATTTATCACACGGGGACTATAAGTAGCCCCCTCAAGCCTCCTGTTTTCTTCTTGTCTCACCTGTTGACACGCGCGTACCAACCACTGGCCGTTTGAGGTGCTGCGGTCTTCTTCTAATGGATTTCTTCGTTTGGATTCTTCGTGGGAGGTCCTCTCCCTCGTTGTTCTCTGCCTACGGGGCCTGGCGGTGCTGGCCTGGGCAGCGCGATGACTTTCCTCGCCGCGTCTGGAGTACCGGTGCGCTCTTGACGGCGGAACGGGCGGGGTCCAGCTGACGGAGTCACCCGTCCTGTGTGGCTGGGGCTGTCTTTACGGGTTGGAGGCTGGAAGGGGAAGCGGCAGCGGTGGGGACGGCAGGGATCCTCGGCTGGCTGTTTCTGGTCCTGATTACAGTAAGGGCCTCTTGTGAGGTAGTTTTTTATCCTTTATTGTGGGTTTGCTGCTTGGATTATGTTTTTTAATCCGCTTTGCCTCATTTCTGTACCTCCCTGTTATTCAGCTCCCTGTTTAAATCTTCTACTCGGTCCATGGCTCTGCTGTGCTTCTGGTGGTTGTTTCGTTCTGGCGAAGCGTACTTCCGGACGCAGTCTTCTGGGGTACTGGACATGTTTGAGGCTGCTGTGGATCGCGGTCCGTGAGCCAGGGTCCCTGCTAAGCGCTAGTCTTCTCGTTCTGCGGTGGGTCCGGTGGACTCGCGCTCTGAGGACTCTTCTTCCTCGGGAGCTGCCAGGCCTTCTACCTCTTCCGGGCAGTTTGTTCAGCAGGAAGAGGTTCCTGCGATTCTCCGACCCTTTAGGGACTGCTTGGGGTTTTCGCCTTTCTCTGCTCCTGAGGGGTCGAAGACGTATTTCCGCTGTGTGTTAGGCCCCCCGTTCTCGCTATGCCCTTTCATGGAAGCATGATCATGGGGGTTACAGCAGTAACTGTACTCCCTAGTGGAGGGGGGGGTCTCTCTTCCTCACTCTGTTATGGCTGGTATTTATTTGTCTTCTGCGGCACAGTTGTTCGTGTCTGTCTTTGGATGGCTTGCCCTGGTTATTCAAGGGGTGACGGACTGCTCAGGCTTGCTTTTCCACATGGTGCAGCAGGCCCTACTCCTGGCTGACGTCTCCTCGGATGTGCTTTGTTCTTCTGCCGTGGCTTCTGGTTCCTTGGTCCTGGCTCCTGGGTCCCTGTGGATGTGTGACTGGAAGGCAGATTCTTCGGTGGAGTCCTCTCTCCTTGGTATCCCATTTGTTGGCTTGATGCTTTTTTGTGTGCAGTTGGACTGTTGGATCACGGATGCCTTCGATGACTGTGGACTTGCTCTGCCTTGACAGGGCAAGTCGTCGGCTTCTCTCTCTCTCCACTTCTGGATTCTGACTCTTTTCTCTGCGTCTTCTTCCGGTCTTCCCGGTGGTCCTCCAATCCTTTTCAGGTCGTTGGCGTACGTTCCTGCCCAAAAAGGCATCTGCCGTGGTGGGTCCCAAGTGTCTGTCGGTTGTCTTCACGCGGTTGTCCTGACAACGGCGGCGACGTGGCCTCTTGGCCTGTGGGTGTGAGGCTGTTGTTTTTCCTAGATGCTTGGTGGCTGGATGTGTGGGATTGCTGAGCGCTGAATATTGTCAGGAGAGGTTGTCCTATCAACTTTGTCGCTGTTACACCGAGTTGGGACTCCATACGTGCGCCTCTCCCTAGGTCCCCGGCGATGCGGAAGGCTATTCTGGAAGGGGTTTGGGATCTTCTGGCTCAGAAGGCATTCGTACTGGTCCCCCATGGGAAGTGGGGTCAGGGTTGTTATTCCATTTTGTTTCTGGCCCAGAACTTGTTGGGGTTTCCGGCCGGTTCTGGTCCTCAAGAGGGTGAATGGTTGGGTTCGGACCGTTCACTTAGAAATGGTGACTTGAATTGAATTGAATTGAAGAAAATTTATATTGCGCAAAACAATAACCCGCAGGTATCAAGGCGCCTATTAAAGAGGTAAAAATATCAATATATCATCTTACGCATAGGCTTGCAGGAAGAGGCAAGTTTTAAGGGCACTTCGGAATCTCTGTAAGGAGGGCAACGACCTGAGATCCAAAGACAAATCATTCCACCATTTAGGAGCCAGAGTAGAGAAAGCCCTACCACCCCACATGGCTTTTCGTATACGGGGGACTGTGAGAAGCAATTTCCTGGAGGAACGCAAGTCCCTTCCAGGAGTGTAATGAGAGATGATAGAACCAACTACCATAATTTCCTTGCGATGGCTCTGTAAGTCATACATAAGACTTTAAACCGTATCCGGTATTCAACCGGTAGCCAGTGCAGTGTTCTCCTAGCCAGAGTGGCCGAGGAGCGTCTAGGGACATCCAGAACAAATCTGGCGGCGGCGTTCTGGACTACCTGCAAGCGCTGCAGCAGGCCTCTGTTCAGCCCTGCATACAGCGCATTACAGTAGTCCAGTCGTGAGCCGATAAGGGCGACCGCTACTTGCTTTCTGGACTGTAGGGAAAGATACTTCCTGATTCTTCGTAGGGTGTAAATTAAGCCCCAGCAGGTAGAGATGGTTCTGCTAACCTGTCCGCCCATATTAAGGGCAGGATCTATCATCACCCCCAGATTTCTGGCAGATATCGTGGGGGAAGGGCATACTCCCAGCGAATCAGGCCACCAGCTGGCTGACCAAGTATCCAGATTCCCTCCAAACACCATCACCTCAGTCTTCTCCCCATTCAGCTTAAGCGAATTTTGAACCATCCACTGACCAACTGCCTCCATACAAGATCTAAAATTGGAGGCAGTTGGTACGTCTGAATGGGAGAGAGAGACGAGGATCTGGGTATCATCTGCATAAGAGACTACCTCCATCCCGAAAGCTCTGATTAACCTGGCCAGTGGGGTCACATAGATGTTGAATAGGGTCGGACTAAGAGCCGACCCCTGCGGGACCCCACACAGCACCGATCGGGATGGAGATAAGAACTCTCCCAGCTTGACTCTTTGTTCCCTTCCATTTAGGAAGGAGGTCATCAGATCTAAGGCTGCGTCTTTCACCCCCACCTCCCTCAAACGATGTATAAGTATTGAGGGGGAGAGGGTGTCGAAGGCCGCGGTTAGATCCAACAGGACCAGGAGGGTGGTCTGGCCCCCATCTACTCTGGTGCGGATTTTATTAAGCACAATAGTGAGGTCCGACTCAGTACTGTGTTCCCTCCTGAATCCGTGCTGGGAGAAGTCCAAGCAGCCCGAGCCTTCCACAAAGGCAGCGAGATGCTTGTTGAGATGTGCCTCAAGCATCTTCGCAGGGGCTGGGAGCAGGGAGATCGGACGGAAGTTTTTTAGGACCTCCGGATCAAGGGAAGCTTTCTTTAGCAGAGGTTTAACTACTGCACTCTTCCACTCCAAGGGGAAGATGCCCTCTCTCATACACCGATTCATAATTTCTAGTAGAGGTGGTAAGAGAGATTCCCTACACTGCTTAATGATCTTCAGAGGGCAGATGTCTAGTGGGGAGCCAGAGTTGGTTTTGTCGAGCAGAATCTCCAGATCTTGTAGGACCAGCGGGGGAAAGGAGTCGAAAGTACTCAAAGGGGAGATGCCAGATGTAGTCCTGTCCCCCTCAGCCAATCCAGAGGGCCCACTGATCGAAGCTTTTTGTAACTCAAGAGCTAGATGGATATCTTGTATTTTTGTATGAAAAAAGGAAGCAATTTTATCGCACAAATCTTGCGAGGGAATGACTGGATCAGATGTTTGTAGGTTGACCAAAGAGTCAACAATTCTGAAGAGCTCCTTTGGCGAGGAAAGGGAAGTTGTCATGGCCACGAAATAGTTTTGTTTGGCCTCCGCTATCTCAGCCTTCTATTTCCTGACCAGGAGCCTATGAGCTTCCTTATTCTTAAGATCCCAGCTAGCATGCCAAAGCCTCTCCATCCTCCTAACTTCTTGCCTAAGGAGTCTAAGGGATTCTGAGTACCATGGGGCAGAAGGTCTCTTCCTGGCTCGACGACGAGTCTGTAATGGGGCCAGTTCGTTCAAGGCCTCCGTAATAACCCGTCCAAAATGCCCAACCGCAGTCTGAACACTATCCAGGCCCGCGGTGGAGAGACTACCAGCCCAGGGAATAAGGGAATCAGACCTGATGTTTCTGAAGTTTCTGCCAGTCCCCATGGTGTGTTTCCCTGCTTTGCTGCCCTCATTCTGAGGGCATTCCAACAAGAATGGGACCGCAAGATGATCAGACCAGGACAGATGTACCGGATCCTTAACGATCAAACGATGGTCATTGGAGAAAATACCATCTAGAATATGGCCTGCATGATGGGTAGCCCCGCGGACTCGCTGCGTGAGTCCACACGACGCCAGGGCATCAATGAGACAGGAAGTATCTGTTAAATCATACCTTTCTAAGTGGTAGTTAAAGTCCCCAAGAATGGAAAAATTTTCTCGACCAAAGTAGGGCTCCAAATAGTGCAGGAGATTACACAAAAAGTTGGCCCTAGGGCCAGGAGGTCGATACAGTAATATTCCATTGAAAAGGGGGCAGCGCCCTTCCTTTATCACAAAAAAGAAAGCCTGAACACCATCCAGAAGATCAGGTACAGGCACAGTGTGACATTGCAGGTGATCCTGATAGAGAATGGCTATCCCCCCTCCCATTCGTCCCTGTCTATCTAATCTGGCCAGGCAGTATCCTTCCGGGACCGCTTCAATCAGATCGGGGCCAGATGAATCTTTAGCCCAGGTTTCAGTAATAAATACTAATGCCGGCTTTCTATCCAAAACCATCTCTCTGAACATTATTTTATTCTTGACCAAAGAGCGACTATTGATCAGTATGCCATCTACTCCCACTGTCCTAGGGCCATTAACGACAGGGGGATTACAAGGGAGGCGGAAGGGGAAGGAGGCGAGTTTGCCCAGCGAACACGTATACTGACAATCGCATGGTAAAGGGCGAAGAAACTCGTCTGGTTCAAAGATGTGTGAACATCTCTTATAGCGAGGTTTCAGGCGCAGCATCTCCTGATGCGTATATCTCCGTGAGGAAGCCTCAACCCCGTTCACATCCAGAGTCCAGCCGCCCAGCGCGTCCTCAGCGCGGACGGGCGCAGACGGCCTGGACTCTGGCGTGACTCCGGCGTCACTATGGCGTCCCCGATGCGCGTACACGCTGCGCGTCATGGCCAATCAATAAAGTAGCGTTCTAGCCCGATCACGTGACGGTGCCAGCGAATGGCTGCAGAGTGCTTCCCACCCCAACCCAAGATGGCGTCCCAGACAAACAGAGCGCGGGGACCGGGCCGCCGAAATGGCGGTGAAAGCAGCCAAATTTTAATGTGCAAGGATGCGGTCCGGGAGTAGGAGCACAGGTAGGGACAACAATAAACTATTTTGCGCAGTTGTAGACTGGTACAAACAGGGTCAAAGTGAGTCTAATTATAATTAAATTAAACGACAGAACGAGGGCGGTTAAAATAATAGCAGCGTCTGCCAGGTAGCGCTATGAGCAGGCAATATTAGGAGCGAAATGCTCTCGCACCCACCTTAAATATGCGCTATGATACAGCCTCTAGCCCGATCACGTGACGGTGCCAGCGAATGGCTGCAGAGTGCTTCCCACCCCAACCCAAGATGGCAGTCCATCCTTCCATTGGTGGGGGTCCTGGCCTTCATGGCGTCTTTCGCTCTGCAGGACGCCTATCTTCCTGTTCCAGTGGCTCGGGTGCATCAGAATTTTTGCGATTGGCGACTCACTCTTCCGGTTTGCGGTTTTGCCTTTCGGGCTGAAGTCCGCTCCGCGGGTCTTCACCATGCTTCTGGCTCCATTGGTGGCCTTGGTCCCCGCCCAGGGGTTCTTCCTCCATCCTTGCCTGGAAATTTGGTTGGTTCATGCTCCCTCATTCCAATTGGGTCACACGGGGATGGTTCTGGCCGTTTTGAGGGGGCATGGCTTTCTTATCGATTTGGGGAAGTCGTTCCTTGTTCCATCCCAAGATTTTCTCTTCACTGGGGCTCGGTTTCGGATAGATTTGGGGATGGTCACTCTACCCGAGGTTCGGGTGGTCTAGTTTCAATCTCGCATCCTGTCTCTTCTGTCCGGTCCAGTTCAGGTGGCGGCTCGTTGGCTCCGGGTGCAGGGGGGCATGGTGGCTTGGTGGCCTCGGTCTTTCTGGTTCCATGGGCCCAGTTTCATTTGCACACGCTGTTGGCTGACGTTCTGGCACATTGGTCTCCCCGTTGCCTCCCCCTCTCTTCTCCGATTCCGGTGACCCCTCAGTTCAGAATGGCTCTGTGTTGGTGGATGGTTCGGGATCATCTGCTGTGAGGGGTCTCTCTCTCTCTCTCCTCCGGCTCCCGTGGTGGTCACCATGGATGCCAGCCTCTCGGGGTGGGGGGCCTGGCTGGGGATTCATCAGACCAGGGGCTTCTGGTCAACCTCACAGGCCAGGAAGTCATCGATTTGGAGGGAGTTGGAGGCGGTCCGTTGGCTCTGTTGGCCATTTCTCGGTTTCTGCTGGGCTCCGTTGTTCTTGACGGGACGGACAACATCGCTGCCATGGCTTACGTGCACTGGCGGGGGGGGATAAGGTCCTCATCTCTGGCTCTGGTGGCGTTGCAGTTGTTCAGTTGGGCGGAGTCTCATCTGGTGGTGCTCTCGGCTGTTCATTTTCGGGGGTGTCCAATTCCCTGGCGGATGCTCTCGGCAGGACCATCCCGTCCTCTGTGGATTTGTGCCTCCATCAGGAGTTGTTTGTGGTACTGAGGATGCGATGGGGTGTTCCGGTGGTGGATCTCTTTGCATGTGTGGGCGATGCCAAGGTGGTCCGGTTTGTCTCCCGCAGTCGGGTGGGTTTGGCCTGGGTGGTGGATGCTTTCTCCTGCCCTTGGCCTTGCGGGCTTCTGTATGCTTTTCCTCCCTTCCCCCTTCTTCTCTGCTTCCTTCTGAGGGTCTGATCCTTGGGGGCTCTGGTGGTTCTGGTGGCTCTGGCTTGGCCTCGTGCCTCCTGGTTTCCTCTCCTGGTGGAGATGGGGTCAGGGGTGGAGTGGTTGCTGCCTCTGTCTCCGTCCCCTTTGGTATTCCCGGTGTTGCTGCGGGAAGTTCTGGCCAGGATGCGCTTGGCGGCCTGGTGGTTGGACGCTTGGGTCTGCTACGTAAAGGGGTTCCGGCTGGCATGGCCTGTACTCTGCTGGCGTCTAGGCACCCGTCACCCGACAAGTCTTACCTGAGGCACTGGCGTTCTTTCAGTCGGTGGTGTCGTGACAAGGGTTTGGTCCCTGCTTCCTCTTCTTTCTTTGAGGTGATGCAGTTTCTCCGGGAGGGTGCTGCCTTGGGCTTTCTGGTTTCTTCCCTTCGTTTGCAGTGAGCTGCGATTCAGGCGTTTCGAGCTCTTGGGACACTCTCTCGGATCCTGATGGGTTGGTTGGTCGCCTTTTTGAGGGTTTGGGTTGTGTTCTTCCTACCCCTCGGCGGCTTTTTCCCACCTGGGATCTGTCTCTGGTCTTGGACGCTTTGATGTTCCCTCCCTTTGAGCCCTTGCTTTCTGTGGCCCTGCACCTTTTATCCTTATTGACCTTCTTTTGGCGGCCATTTCCTCTGCTCGCCGCCTGGGTGAGCTGGGTGCTCTCTCTTCCAAACTCCCTTTTTATCTGGTTTTTGAGGTCAGGATCTTTTTGAGACCAGTGCTTTCCTTTCGTCCTAATGTGGTTCCCCGGTTCCGTAGGGATTGGGAGTTGGTCCTTCCTTCCTTTTTGTTTTGATTCCCCGTCATCAGAGTCTGGGGTGCGGCTGCACTCTTTGGATGTTCGGAGGGCTCTCCTGGTCTATTTGAAGCGGGTCGCTCCTTTCCGTCTCCGTGATTCGCTTTTTGTTACTTTTGGGCCTATGTGTCGGGGTTTGCGTCCTTCTACTCCTTCTTTGAGTCATTGGGTTCGGTCTCTGATTTCTTTGGCGTGCACGGTGGTGGGGCACCTTTCTCCTTTGGGGGTACAGGGTTGCTCCACTCGGTCCATGGCGGCGTCCTGTGCGAAGGTCCAAGGGGCTTCCGTTTCTGAGTTTTGCCGGGCTGCCACCTGGGCTTTGCCGTTGTCCTTTGCCTCTCGTTACTGGATTGCCCGGGAGCTTGACCGTGCTGATGTTTTTGGGTACAAGGTTCTTTCCGCTATGGTTCCTGTATAGTGGTTTTCCTTGTTGTCTGTGTTTCTTTTGATAAGCCTGTTTTTGCATACCTTCTTTGGTTGTCCTGTTTGGCTTTGTACATCTCAATGCGTAAGGAATGGAAGCGAGGGAGGGATGAGGAGGTAATGTCTCAATTACTTACCGGTAATTGCATTAACTGAGTCCTACTCCCTCGCTTCCATTCCTTACATCCCTCCCTCCCTCCCTGGTAGTCAAGGCCAACCTTTTGGTATGGTTTCGGTCTATGTGGTATTACAGGAAGTTTGAGGGGGGTGGGGGCTACTTATAGTCCCTGTGTGATAAATAATGTGGTATGGGTGTCTGGTGAGGCAGGGATGCCTCAATGCGTAAGTAATGGAAGCGAGGGAGTAGGACTCAGAGCAATGCAATTACTGGTAAGTAATTGAGACACTGCTCTATATTAGGATTTTAACTTTAAAACTGCAAGTACCAAAAGGATCTCTCTGACAAAAGCAATAACCCATTGACCCATTCATAGTGTCTGCACTTTGTGATCTCCATGGGACCCGTTCTTTGCATCAGGCAAATTAGCCTTCTGCTCTATGATGAGTCAAAACGTCCTCTACCAGACAAGGCTCCGGTCTCTCTCCACAAAGAAAATTAATCACTGGAGGTATCGTGACATTTTTATTGATGCTTGAACATTGCTGGGACAAGGAAAGTAGCATCTGGTGCTTTTAAAACAATAAAATAGAGCCCCCACCCCAAGTCAGCACCCTGTGCAGTCGCACCGATCGCACCGCCCAAGAGCTGGCCCTGGCTGTGCGTGTGGAAATGTTTGCACACTGCCTTGTACCACACCCCTACTGTATACACAAACAGATTCTGCCCTCCCTTACTCCCGGTCGCGTCCAAAGTGCAGACTATCAGCACTGGGAGAGAAGTATCCTAGACATTTTTACAGAAAAATGATTCCTAAACTTGAGACATTCAGATAAGGGCTGGGTGTGGTGATTCGCCATTCCTGCCCAAAACACTGTAGTTTCTTGAAAGCTATATGATGCTTTTTTGTGTCAACTAGAGTCTGTTGAAGGCTGTGTGCATTCTGTGTGAGATTGTCTTAGACTCTTATGTACTACAATGTGTTATCACTGGTTGTGTGCACTTCACACAGTGTGAGTATGCCACTTTTGCTGCAGCCATGATAAGATTTAAATGGCTCAAACTGAGAATTGAAGAGAGAATAATGGGTGACAAAAGAAAACTTATCAAGATTAGTGCATATGTTAAGGAGCACTTCAGTGGGAACAGTTGTGAAATAGCTTTGTTCTATTCCTTCAGAACCGTATTATGCCACAGTGTTGTGAACTTTAGCAAAAGCATACCATGCCTCCATAGGTAGGTGTTATAAATGAACGACTCAGTCACAGACCTTAATTACAGCCCTTTCGCTCAGGAGGAGGCTGGTGGAAAGTGTGGCCGTATCTCCAACACCTTCGGCTCCGTCAGGTAAACTCTTTTCTTAGTAGTTATCGAACAAGCTGGTAAAAGTGTGGACTTTTGAGGGGTGCCTTATTTTGGATATTCATTGATCTATTTGAAGTGCTTGTATTCCACCTTTCCTATACTCATTGTCAACAAGTCAATGTATTATACTGCTGGTGGTGGTGTTGGCCCCCTACGAGAAGGACTAAGTTACATTTCTTATAACTTTACTTTATCAGTGCATCACAGATTCTACTACTTTCCAATTGTTGCTTTTGCCCTATTAGCGAAACCAAGAGTTGAAACACAAAGACTAAAAACACAGGTTGAATTTGAAAAGCAGTTTAATAAGAGACACAAGAGAGTTGGGAGCTCCCAGCCCTGAGCACCGACAACCAGCAATACCAGGAAGTTTCTATGTACATAGGACACCAGGGAGCCCACCGGTCTCGTACGCTCAGAAATTGAAGTTACACAAGTGTTACATGTAGAAATCATGAACCGTTGTCTAAATGTAGATTGTGGGGATGAAGTGCATATCCTATAAATTCATAGTATTAGAAAGAAAACAACAAAGTTTAACAGAATTGTAAGGTCCATCACTCAAGAAGATAGGACTAGATCTTTCTTCCGTCTTTGGCACTTTACACCCCACGGAAGGCAAATCAATTATATATTTTGGCCTTTGGTTTCTTTGTCAATAGACAATCCTAAAAATTCTTCCTAAGTGGCTCTTAAATGGGTCCTTTCACCACTATGATCTTGACATACAGCAGGTAGAGCAACAGGTGAACACAAGATTCCCTGGTGTAAAGAGTGCGAAGACGCTCAAGTAAAGACAGAAGTGCAGCAATAACTAATTCTGTGGCATAGAGCCTAAAGGCATCATGGCTCCACCAGCAAAGGGAAATGTAAGAATAACAGCCCACTGCAATCACCCCCTCTCCTTCCCTCAAATACCACTGATTTTCTCAACATAAAGATTATCTCCACTTCTGACCCCCAGGTGAGGTGTTAAGTCAGTAGGAATGTATATCTGCTTGGTGGACTAGCTTGTGTAAATACTTTGTCTGACCGTGGGATAACACAGATACTGGCAGCTTGAGGTCTGCAAGTAAAGTCTTTTTTGATGAGGGAGATATGGAGGAGAGGTGGGCTGGATGGACTCCAGGGGGTCAGTGCTGCAGTCAGACGGCAGGAAAGCTCTTCTTTCACGTGGGGTCTGGCAACCTTCTGACTTAATAAAACTTCTTCTTGGAGGTCGAGGTTGTTGAGGCCACGGCCACTGAGCTATAACTCTGCTTGCTGTATCCACCGGCTCCTTGTCCATGGCTTTGTCCACCGGCTCCTTGTCCATGGCTTTGTTCACCGGCTCCTTGTCCATAGCTTTGTCCACTGGTACCTCCTGGAGTGGGATTGTGAGCACTGCTGACTACCGCTGTAGTGAAAAACAGGTCACAGTTAACCGTCTGAAATTAACTCCTCTATTAAAAGAGAACAACATCTTGAGAGCGCTGGCTTTATTTCATATCTACAAATTTGGGGGCATATTATCAAGGACGGCGTTAAAATTAACGCCGCTTTAGCAGCAGGAAACTGCAGCTAAAGCAGGGCTTGATAATATGCCGCAGAGAATTCCAATAGAAGCCTATGTTCACACCAGAACATGGACTTCTATTGGAATTCTGAAGGGCATATTATCAAGCCCATTATCGCCGCTTTAGCGGCAGTTTCCTACCGCTAAAGCGGCGATAATTTTAACGCCATCCTTGATAATATGCCCCTAAATGCCTACGCTCCTCTGGCACTTGCACAATCGACTGTCACAACTTTAGGGATAAAGGCTCATTCCTAGACATTGGCTGCAGGTTAAAAACGGGGAATTAACAAATAGGATAACTTGGTGCTGAGTCTGATCCTATATTCGAGATCCCTGGTATCGGTTCTAGAGAACATATCAATGCCTTGCTCAAACAATAAGTGAACACGATTTCTATACATAGAAAGATTTGCTATATGGGACACCATTGCACTGAAAGCAGAGCCATGGTCAAACGAAGCTGCTGAAGGGCAGGCGGATACAATTCCCCATCCAAGCTTCTTTCATCAGCTGGTGAGCTCTAGCATTTGCAACCATAACAAACATGACACAAGTTTAAGGATATGAATATAGGTACAGGTGCAAACAATAGTGAAATGCACTTACAGATGCTAACAGAATTTTGAATCTCGCCAGACATTCTGAAAAATAAAGAAAGTAGAGTTAGTTTAAGGGTACTGCAGCTCTAGTTTTTCTCACTTATAAGAAGATCACTCAGGAACAGCAAGCAGAAATAGTGTTCGACTATTGCTGTATTACGTCAGGCATACACACACCAATGCACAGAAATTAAGGCCATGGTTTCATATCTTCAGGTACCTATGCAAAAAGTTGCCATTCCTTTCTGTTTAGCACAAATGTGCACCATAATGCTTTCTCCTTTTCCTTTCACTCGGAAATGAATACTACTATTCACTCTAATTCTAAATTACCAAATACTGGCTGAAATTTACTTTTAGGACAAATACTATGCATGATCTTGCATCGGAATGAAATCACTGTGACAATGTACTGTCTGTCCGCATCCCTTTTTCCTTTCATCTAAAGATTTGTCCACAAATTTACAATGGCTGTAGTGCTACTAAGAATACTGATTGCCTCATAGACCAAATCTCGTTCTTCAGACACAGTGTAAAGCTTATTCATTGGAGGGTGTGGCCTAAAGGCTTCACTACTTTTGGATTAGACTGCCAAAGATTATCTGGATTTATATTATTCTGTGACTATGACACCTTCTCGAAGACCGCCACTATAAGGACTGCATCATTACAACTGTGCCTCTGTGTAGCTGCTCCTTCCCTTATTACTGCATTCACTGGGCAGATGCTGGAAGGGCCCTCAATTCGAGTGCAGCATCAAGTGCAGAATAGAATGGTCTGGCTGTAGACCTAATCTTTGTTCATTGTATATGGGGCTGACATTTATCAGAAGCGAGGGCGCACTGTGCTGCACAGTCCGCTGCCTGGTCACATTCCCTGCTGCCGGCTAGTCTGTATGCAAAGAATCATCAGCTCTGTTATTTTGAAAATCCTACTAAAAAGGACAACAGTGGGAGGGTTTCACAAACCTGGTTCACACACTGAATTTCACATTAATGTGCAGTGGGTGCTTACATGGATTGGACTAGATTGATTATTTGCGTACCCGTGTGACTCCAAGCTGTGCACTCACCTGCTCTCTTCGCACTCCAACAGGGACCTGTAGGTGGCAATTTCTACATCCAAGCCCATCTTGAGATTCATCAGCTCCTGGTACTCCATCAGTTGGCGAGCCATCTCCTCCTTGGCCTTCTGTAGAGCGGCCTCAAGTCCACCCAGCTTTTGCCTGGCATCTTTCAGGGCAAGCTCTCCACGATCCTCTGCCTCTGCGATAGCACTTTGCAGACTTGCGATCTGGGAAACGGAAAACATAGCCATGGTGAGATGTGCTTAATGTCCTGAGAGATATCTGTTTTCAAGCTAAGCAATAGGAACATCTTGTTCAAGTATTTAGAAACATCATTGCTCATGTAGTTAACTTATGGGCAATTTTGCACTTTTCATTGTATCTAACATGCCTAGGAAACTGACGGTTTGAGAAAAAAATCATTGACTTACTGTGATGCCCAATGCAATGCATGTTTAAGTGAAAAAAGAATTGTCTCTGAGCAGCTGAGATTATAAGAACCAGTGCAACAGAGCAGAGAAAGTAATTAACCACGCGCTTATCACGTGAGAAGTGAAAGATGCGCATCTGAAGGGGTAGACTACAGAAAAAAGAAAAAATGAAAATGCTTCATCTCAGCAAAAAGAGAGATCTTGTGGTGTGTTTCAAAGGAACGTAGAGATTTGTCGCTCTTTTAAATTATCTTAATGAGCATTTCTCTTCAGAAAAGTAGGTCTGCAGATGCCCAACCTGTAAATATGTGCATTAGTGGTTTTGTTGTGCACACAGGTAGGCCAGTGTTTTTAAAATTCCATGTCATACCTGTTTTTTCACACTGTCAATTTCAACCTTCAGCCTCTGTATTTGCCGGGTCAGGTCTGAGATCTCATTCTTGGTGTGTTTCAGACTATCGCCATGTTGTCCAGCCACCTCCTTGAGCTTCTGGAACTAGAGGGTCATAAACAAGAGGAAATTGGAATGAGCCAAAGGAAAACCTCACCTACTTCAAATTTTTGAAAGGAACCCAAGATCTCTAGATCTCCCCAAGTGCAGATTCGAAAACACCACAGGAAAATACAAGCTAAAAATTAAAAAGAGAAAAGTTGTACTACATCAGCTTGTGAGGTCTCCTCACTCTTTTTCAATTGACATGCTTCCTATGATCCATTCCACGGCTGAGATGTTTTAGGTAGTGTAAACATACATAACCCAGGTTTTGTGGCACATACTCCCAATATATAATTTCTCTCTACCCTCTACCTTTATCCTGTGTCAATTGAATGTCTCTTCTGCCTTGAAAGACAATGACAATTAATGAAGTGACATTTGTTCTCATTTAGGGAGCATCCTAAATACTTGATCATTGGTCCACAGTGTAGAGTAAGCGTACTTTGTTATTTCCAGGTCTCATACCTTGTTTGCAAATTCACGCTCCGCTTCTTGTTTGCTCCTGTTTGCAATCTCTTCGTATTGAGTTTTGACTTCTGCCAGGAGGACATTCAAGTCCAGCTGCCGGTTGTTATCCATTGAGAGGATGACCGACGTGTCTGACATATGTGATTGCAATTCGGCCATTTGCTGTAAATCAAATGAAGATGTCGTTTGCACTCAATGTTTATTATGGTGTTTGCTTCACCGTCTATGCTAGGATTTCTATTACCACTGCACCCATCTATGTGTAATCCCATCTAACATTATACGTTCCCATTGAGCAACATAGACAACCTCAGCCATACTGCTAAACATCTGAGTTCAATTCACATCTAAATAAATAATGGTTCAAGCTGATATACAGCACAGGGATGTGTTCACAATGCCTGAAGCCACCAACTTGGTTCAGGTGGTAGTGGTATCCAAAACCAATTTCAGTGACAGAACGATACCGACAATTGGGGAATGTACTCTGCGTACAGCAATTCAGTACAGAAGTACTGTATAGTACAAAAGTACTGGGTCTAGAACTATCGACAGAAACATGATGAAGAAACATGGCGCAAAAGGCCCTGGGAGTGGAAGACCAGTATAGAAATGCATGGTTTCCTGCCATTGCATGCTCAGTACCGACGTACTAGTGGCAGGACTCCTGTGAAAGGGAAATCTATCCAGGAGTACAGGTGAATGCATTCTTGTCACAGCAAGCTCAGTGCAGGGTTATGGTGACCAGGATTTGATTAGAGAGAACCTCAGTGCAGGAACACTGGAGCCCGGACTGTCGACAGAAACTCATTATAGGATTTTTGGGGCCAAGACTCCTGGGAACAAGAGCTCATGACTGAGGAAGTACAGAAGTAGTGGATCCAAGATATCTGCACATAGAAGTTTGATACAGGTATACTGGAGCCAGGGTGTGCAATGGAAACACTCTAAAGGAGTACTGCAGAGAGCAATCCTATTACGGGAAGAGCGATACAGCAATACTGGATGCAAGATGTGTAAGCTCAGTACACAAATGCTGTAGACATGATTCCTGGTACAGAAGCTCAGTACAGAAATACAGGAGGTAAGACTCCACTGAGTGCAAGCTCAATGTGATGTATATTTGGGGTTCCTCTCCTCTCCAGATGAAGCCTGTTAGATCTCCTTCAGTATTACGTCCCACTCCCTGATACGTTTTAGAGTCATGTTCCTTGTTTTAAATGTTGTTATTGTTACTTCTACTGCTACATTAAATTGTTGTTCTATGCGTGCAGCGCCAACATAGTCCAGAGTGACTGAGCGCTATAGAGAACTCTCAAATAAATAAATAAACAAATAAGTACAAAGGTGACTGGATTCTTGTCACTGGAAATTCAGTACATTCCTATGGGAGCAGGACTCATGTCAACAAACCCTCAGCAGGTGAATACTGGAGCCAGGACTATTGTCTGAAGCGCAGTACAGCTGGGCTGAAAATAGAACACCTGCCGACAGAACAGCAGTACAGAAGTACTGGAATGCAGGAGATGGGCTCTTGTCACAGGAAACTCGGTACAGGTTTATACAGCACAGGTTTATGGGAGTCAAAGCTTCAGCCAATCGAAACTCAGCGCAGAAACACTGAAAGAGGACACATTGTACTGGAAGCCAACTCCAGTCATTTGCTGCCCTGACTGTACTCTGCTCAGTGAAAATTCGGCACAGAAATGTGGATTCCAGAAATGTATATCTGATGTAGCGTAGCTATCTAGGCAACCTTAGTAGAGGAAAATGGGAACCAAAAAGAGACTTATTAGTGAGGCTTGGCTAGAATTACTGGAGCTTGCCCTCCTGCCAAAGGGATTTCAGAGTAGGGATACAGAGCCTAGGACTCATGCCAAGAGTGTGGAAAAAGAAAGATGCTGTAACCTGGAATCCACCCAAAATAAAAGAAATAGAGCAATATGATGAAACCTAGAACTTCAACTGGTCGGAGCTCAGTCAGTAGTGATATTGTGCATTTAGAAACCCTGTCAATCTAAAATCAATACTCAAAGTGAGAGTTGCGACGTCTGTCAATCCAATCTCAGTCAGGAGTCTTGGCAATCTAGTATCTTGGTTGTGGGAGGTTAACCGCATATCTGAAGGTTGTAATGCAACATAAGAGAGCTTACCGCCTCATAGATGGACTCGAGGAATTGGATCTCTGAACTCAAGGAGTCCACCTTGGCCTCCAGATCCACCTTCTTAATGTAGGCCGCGTCCACATCCTGCGAAGGGAATATGAAAGGTTATTGTAAATGGTCTCTTCTCTTGGTCTCTATTTCATGTTCCTCCAGGTTTATTATTATTTTGTCAGGCTTGTGCTCTGCATGCTTCTCTTCGTGTGCTTCGTAAGAAGCATACCCCATCACTTGTGCATGTATTGCTTACCTTCTTGAGCACCACAAAATTGTTCTCTGCCGTTGTTCGCTTGTTGATTTCAGTTTCATACCTGTCGGGATGAGGAAGAGGGAGGTCAGTGGTGAAAACAGTAGCTAAGACTTGAAGATGGTCAGAGAGCGAAGCATGCCTACTTCCACGCCTGCATGGTCTGTGGCACTAACTCTGTACCATGCTTGCCTCGGGCACTCTGTCCCTTGCAGAACACGCTGAAGCTTCTTCACTTACACAAGGTAGATTTTTTTTATATAAAAGTCCAACGTTTGAGTTTAAGAAGCAGGCAAGTAATATATTCATTGCTCTGCCTTTGCAAGGGCTCTAATTAAACCTTAGGTTCTATATACTGAAAGTCGTTTTAGTCTCCAGATACTGTTTCTTATTCCCAAAACAAGCCCAACCCCTAAATCCGTGAGCACGCTCCTATAATACAGCGTTGTGGCAAAGGTGGCTTTGAAGATGGGCTCAGGAGATCCGATTTAAACAATCTGGACTATTTATAAAGATTAGATCGGGATTATCAGACTGTAAAATCTACACAGCATACAATGATTGTCTGACCGTAAAACCAACAGTATATGTAGAGAATATCTGGTAGACTCAAAAGAACTAAATGTTACAAACAGTGTGATGACTAGGTTTACTTTTCAGGTATGAAACAGACCGTCGTGAATGTCAGTGAAAGCACTTCCTGGAAGGCAGAATGTAACACCAAATAGCCAATAGCATGAGGTGAAGGTGTTACAGTCATCTAGATGCATCTAAAGCTCGCTTCATGCTCACTTTATGTATTGTTTAAAGAATTGGTAGCAAGAAGTATTGGAGACAGCAGTGTTCTCAAACAAGACATAACAATGAGAGAGCTGTATAAATAAGGGCTATTCATGAGAAATAGCCAATTAAGGTTTGCAATTTGTATTAAAAATATAATATATATTGATCAGTAATTAAATGCTACAGTAAATATGTTGACATACCATCTAGGGTGACCAACCTGTGCCACAGTGAAGACATACATTTTCTATTGTCCGTCTATCCCTGTCTCAGTCAAGAAGCGCCTCACCGCCTCACAGTATTGTACCACATGCGCCTACTGACTTGCTCACACACATTTTAACTTCTATTTGGAGATTGTTTTAAGTTCCTTGGTTTGTAAACATACAATAAATAGAAATACTGTTTATATAGGTCTCATCTACGTTTAATCGGTGACACTAGGTAGGGTCTCACTTGACAAATGCTGTTTTACGTACTTTTTCTTGTAATCTTCCACCATATCCTGCATCTGCTTCAAGTCGCTATCCAAACGGACTTTGCTATTGACCAAATTATCTGCATTTCTTCTGAGGCCGTTGATGTAAGCCTCAAACATGGGTTCAATGATGTCCCTCTTGCTACCACTTTTTTCTTGCTGCTGCAAATAGCGCCATTTGGTCTCGAGCACCTGGTTCTGTTGTTCTAAGAATCGAACCTTAAGAAGAAGAAAAATGCGATTTACTAATGTGATTGATACGAGTTACAGAACTGAAAAGGTGCATGAACCAACAGCAACTTGCATTCAGTGCTGTAAATAATGTGTCCAGGGCTCTAAGATTATTTTAAGCGATGAAGTGAGAGGAATACAGCACTCTCCCATCAGTATGTCTACAAAGGGCTCAACATTTCAAAGATAGGGTATTAAAGTTGGGAGCTTACCTTGTCAATGAAGGAGGCAAATTTGTTGTTCAGGGACTTGATCTGCTCGCGCTCCTCTGTGCGCACCTTTGAGATGGAGGGGTCAATCTCCAGGTTGAGTGGTTCCAGGAGGCTGTGGTTGACAGTGACCTGCTGGATGCCACCAGGAGGGCACGTTGGGAATCCAAGATCCCCCCCTTTGGCAGCACCAGCACCAAAACCGAGCAGATTGCCACGAATAGCATGGCTGCCTGTGGGGATGGAGATCCTTTTTTTCCCACCGAGGCTGTAGAGGCTTCTGCTGCCGACGCTAGCAGCTCCAGAGTGAGAAGCAGAGGAGTAGCTCATTTTCCCTGCACCACCTGCACCACCACCTCCAACAGAAGCGGCGCTATAGTTTTTCCCAACTCCACGAGAGGTCTGCCTCATGCTCATGATGGCTGATTTGTAAGGGATGTAGAGTGGAAAGAAACCTTAAGCGAGTGCAGGGACAGAGGAAAGACTGAAGGAGACTGAACCCCTCTGTTGATAAGCCACAGACGCGGCCCTTTTATCTGTTTGAATTTCTGGGCTTGGTTGCATCAGAGCAAGCCGGGTTAATTGAATGCAATCATGGGTTTGGCATCTCTGGCAGCGCCTATCCTACTCATTCATCTAAACGAATCACACCTATAGAATTAAAAAAAGACTTGCTCTGCTAGCAGACTTCAATCTCCTACCTGTTATCATGCAATCACACTCTTTGTCAATTAGTTGATAAACATCATTTACAAAGTTGATTGTAATATTTCATTAGATGGGTGTGTTTCTCATGAGTGAGAAGGCCCCATGCTTGGACCTGTTCATTTAGCTTTCTGATTCCCTAGGCAGTCAGTCCCTGTCGCTTAGCCTTCATTATGTGTCTGGGATGGAGAAAGAAGGGAAAAAAAATCAGTGATTAGCACAGATGAAGGCGGTCTCTGTTTTACCTTCGAGGTGGTCCCCAGTCTGACCACAAAAAGGTCTTCAAAGTACATTTAGTAGGGTGAAATGGGCAAGGAATATGATCCAAAATCCCTGCTTAACATGAGGGGACCATATAAAGAAGATGCGTTTATTGTCAGGATTCTCTATGTTTGGCTATTAGCTCATGCCTTAAATTAGAAAATGGGCGACAAATGAAACGAAACAAGGGCTGCCTTCTCAGTAAGAAGAACTACACATGGCATGGTCTTATGTGCTTTCTGTCCCAAGCTGACATCTGTCTTGTTATAGTGGGTTACAGAAGTAAGTAGAAAGTTTACATCGACATCAATGGGGACAAGATATATTATTCTGGCTAGCTCATGCACCTTTAGGACACACTGTTATTATTTCTATTTTGTTCAAATATATGACCTCACATGCATAGTCTTGGGGGTACCAACCTCTAGGTCGGTATACAGAGACGTTTTAAGGACTGGGCAAAGTGAGCTCTGGCCCAGGGCTCCAGCCTTTCAAGGGGCCCCTAATAGATCCAACTCTGTTTTACAGAGTCTTGCCAAGATGATCTTGAATAATTCTTAAAGAGATTATTTTAAGTAATGTTTGCCTCTAAATTATTTTTAATGTGGGTGAAGTGTGAGATTCTATTACATACATTTTGCAGAGTAATGTTGTGTTTATGGTTAATGAAACATCCCCCAAAAAGTTTTTTCAGATTAAAACAGGACCTCACATATGAGAAATGAGACGGTGTCAAAGAGATTATTTGCAGTAATATTAGTGAGCTGCTGCTGTGTTACAATATTGAAAACACGCATCACTATCCCTGAATATTAGATGTAAACACATTTAGAATGTGGATGAGTGTGCACGTGCACTACCAGTGACCTGGCCAAAAAAGACAGGAAAGAACTGAAATTGGAAAATAAATTCAAAGCTGTTCCGAGCAGGGGCCTTCAAAATACGTTTGGCCAAAGGCCCCCAAAATTCTTAAGCTGTACCTGTCTATATAATTACACACTGATTGTTGCTTATGACTGTACTCGACAATGGTTCAGAATGGTGTATCATAGTTAGGATTTCACAAAGGTACTCCACTTTTTCACCCTGCTAGAGCTCAAAAAGTATCTTTTGACCAATTGAAATGTGACCTTTTGACATCTTGATTATTTTGTGCATGTTCTTGCTTTTAGCCATTATGCTACCACAGATCCACATTTCAAAGATAACTCAGTCAAATGTTTATAGCCTGCTACAGCTCCTAGTTCACTTGTCACCTTGTTCAAGCCTCTGCAAATTTGGATCCTTCTCTGCATTAAGTTTTAAGGCTTTGAATTCATCCTCACAATCATAGGTCCAAATAAGCTTTGTTTCCTACCTTCAGCAATCACCTTATACCCTAACATTTCTCTGTGAAATTGGGAATGAATTTGCTGTAATATTCACCTGGACCCCAAAAGATGACCACTTCATCCTTGCTGGTTGGGCTGGGCAGGTCATGTATAGCTCTGATTAACTTCTTCCTAGGTCCAATAACTACCAACATGATCTTATGCCTCAGATATCTGTAGCCATTAAATTGAACCTGCTGCACCAAACAGCTTATTGAAGGACATTAATTCTTGTGATTGTGGTGCAGCTTCACCTAATGATAAACTTAAGTCAAGTCTAATGATGAAAAATGTTTGGCCCGATTGATCATGGACAGCATTTCAGTTATACTCAGTAAAGGATAGTTATCCACCACAAAACATTTGTTTCATATCGCAGAAATCCATGCACAACCTAGCCTCCCTGTTGGCCATGCGTGCTAATGCAACAGGTGACAATCACTCTGTCACCTCCACTTCCTCTTCAGCTTTTTAAGCTCTTTGGCCATAGATTCTTTCACTTTACTGGGTACATTCCTGACTTTCCCTGCATTTAGTTGTGGTTCTTCCTTTAGCTTGGTTACATGAATATAATCCTTAGGATATCCCAAATCTTACTTAAATGCTTCTTTGAACTCTTTCTCATAGTCAGACCTTTCTATCCCAGCATGATTAATTCCTGACTGTTCTCTTAGTCGGACTGTTGGTACTGTTTTAAGATCTAAATGAACCATTAAAGCTCTCTCATGAAACCAGCTAATTAATGAGTCACCCTTTATTGGAACCTACATTTACCAAGGTGCATATGTTCCTTTAAATTGAATTCAACCTACAAACTGTCATAGTAATTTGATGGGATTTCCATTAAACACTTGATGTCTATAGCAGGCCTGTACAATTTAACTTATTTAACTCTTCCTTAATAACATCCCTGGGAATTAAGGTAATCTTTACACCTGAATCAAACAACATTTATGTAAGTATTTTCAATTTGCACTTCCTCAATTGTACCATTCATACTCTAACCAATCATTTATAATACCACATCCACACCGGTGTCATCTGTATCACAGTTTACCTCTTGCACCTTCTTTATATTACGTTCAGACCTACTGCACTTCAAAGTGTCATTTCTTGCCACATAAGTTACAGATAGCTTTCCACCCTCTCGTTATATGTTAATTAATTTAGAACTTTGTCTATGGCATGTTATGGTATAGCTTGTCAAATGATGGTGTGGTTTTGTTAAGGGAATGTGGTATGTTGGGAGATCAGATTGAGCGGAGCTGGTGGTAGACGAAGGACGTGCTGTGTGTTTCTCACCCGTGGGCCATTGTAACAACACTGTTAAATAAACCCATATTTATTTAGATCTAGCTGGCTCCCTCTCGTCTTTTCAATGGCAACGAGTGTTTGTCTCAGTGTCTGCCCACTGTGAGTAACTACTACTCTAGAGTAATAGACAGTGTACATTGCAGGAGTCATTTTGTGGAGCTGTTGAGTATACTTTGGGCATTCACCCCTGAATCGCATCAGTTAAAGTTACTTTATTTACCATGGATTTGTGGTTGCGGTGCCGTTTGGAGTGCGATTTGTTGACAACTTTCAAGATCTTTTGAAGTCGGTCAACAGTCACAGGAGGCACATGTGGTTGACGGTGTGGAGTGTGACAGCAAGTAGACACCTCATTCGTCTTCTTGTCTGACTGTGAGCTGCATGCATGGCTAGAGATCTTTGTTCCGGTACTACGCTTGTGCCGTCATCACATTTTTCGTGGTATCTATATTGGCTGGAGTCTAGAGCACATTATTACTTTAGTGTGTTACTGCTGCAAGCCAATTACGTAGGAGGTTGCCATCTTAGTTGAAGTTTAGCGGTATCAGCATTGTTGTCATCTTGGCCATAACAACAGGATCAGCTGATTACTTCAGCAAGTGCAAGTCGGTGAGTCGGTGATTGGCACACCTTTTCTCAGCAAGTCAACGGTTCGGACACCTTTTCTGTTTGCTTGGTGTAACTCTCTTTGTCAGTGCATACGGTGTGTCAAGAAGGTATTTCTGTGACACGCACACATTGGGATAATGTCAAAACAAGATACATTCTCACTTTGATATAATAGTATATCAGTACTTTTGGCAAATATTCTTATAATTTATACATATTTTTGGGAGGGAACTTGGTTGTTTGTTTAATATGGCAAATACTCAAATGTACAATCAACCATCTTTATTTTTAGCAGTACCTGGAAAGCCAGTTTTGGCATGGAAGAAAGGGTTTAAAACATTTCAAAATTACATTGTTGCTATTGATGGTGTAAGTTTTAAACCGGAGAGAAAATTAGTCCTAATATTTAGTTGCTAGGCAATGCTGCCATTTAGATTTTTGAGAATTTGAAGCCAATATTGCCAGCAGAAGGTCAAGGTGATGGGTGGAATATGTTCAAGGAAGCAGTAGCGAGACTTGAGAAAGTTTCTAGGTGCACCAAATGTTATGATTGGTAGACATGTGTTTTTTAAAATAAAGCATCCTGGAGAAGAATCTGTGGAAGAGTTTGTTACAGCTCTGAGAGTGCTAGCTGCGAATTGCGAATTTGGAGCTACAGTGGACATCTCTATCAGGGATTAATTTGTGTTCAATTGTGAATCGAAAAAGATTCAGTAGAGAGTATTAGCATGTCACAATCCCACTCTTGATGAGGTTCTGGACATAGCCAAAGGGATTGAAAGATCTATTCTATCATCAGAAGCATTAACTGTCACTTCGGCAGGTACTGCTAGTCCACCTGTGTGTGTTGTACAAGCAGATAAGACTGTGTTTAAGCCAGGGGATGATAAAGGTGAGAATAAGAGGAGTAAATTCTATTGTTATAGATGTGGGTCAAAAATGCATCTCAGTAACAGTAGTGATTGTCCTGCAACTAAAAGGAGATGTAACAAGTGCAATAAGTTTGGATACTTTCAAAGCATATGCAGAGTTAGAAAGTCAGGTTTGCCTGTGAGTGTCAGTACTGTTACTGGGGTCAATGATAGTTTGGAAAATTTGATACTACCTTTTATGATCCTCGTTTTTTGTTTCATGTAAACATGTTGAGTGGTGGTTTTAAAGCACCTTTGGAAAGTGTACATATTGGGGCAGTTGAATTTGATGTAATGGCTGATTCAGGCTCACCAGTCACCATTGTATCTGTGATCATTTTAAACAAAAAGTGGCAAGGAATGAAGTTGTATAAAATTGATGTCATCCTAAAACGCGCTCAGACATTTTGATTTCACCATGTTAGGCTTCTTTAGGATAGTTTAGAGTTTCAGGGGCATACAATTTTTACGAAAATGTATGTTGCAGTCAATGGCAAGGACATTGTGGATGGTTTGATTTGGGAAAACTAGGGGTGATTTTATGTCCAAGGACTGATAAACCCATTGTCTTGAGGGAGTTGACCTTGCGTAGTATTGATGTTCAAGTATCAAATTTTCACCAGATCATTTCTAAACATGAGGCAGTAATAATAATAAAAATAATAATAATAATAATAACTTTATTCGGTTGTTATTCTGAACCATCAAAGAGTACAAAGCAAGATAAATAATTTTCCAGTCTTCACAAAATGATTAGATTCATAGATTGTCATTTATAAATAGATAATAATTAAAAACTTGCTCCACATAAAAATATATTAAAATAAAAATATAATCTAATGTACAGGGCACAGTTCATCAATTCCTATGGAAATCACTTCCACAGTTGCGTTACTTCCATTATAATAACAACCCATTGCAATCTAGGTTAAGAACTTCTGGCGCTTATTCCAAAAGAGGAATAAACCATGAGGCAGTATTTTTGGACATAGTAGGTCACGTGAAAGGTTTTACTCACCAAGTTAAACTTACAAAGGTTGCAATGCCAGTTCAACATAAGGTTAGGATGGTACCTTTAAGTGTTTGGCAAAAACTGAAGGATCATATGGATATGTTGTGTGCTGAGAGAATTGTGGAAATGACTGATAGCTCTGAGCGGAGTTTCGCTATTGTTATTGCTTGAAAAAAATATAGTGATTTGCAGCTCTGTATTGATAAGGTTGTTAAATAAAAACATTGTGTTTGACAGTCACCCACTGTCATGTATCCAAGAGTTATTGGCAGCTGGTAATGGTGCCAAGTATTTATCTGTTATTGACCTCAAGTCCGCATATCATCAGGTTACATTGGATGGTGCATCCAAAGATCTAACAGCATTTGTGACTCCATTTGGGGTGTATAGTTTTTTGAGGAAAAAAGTTCCATTGTGGTTTTAAAACCAGGACAGGAGCAAATGTTTGATGTCTCGAAAGAGGAAGATTTATTCTTCAGTGTAAAAGAAGGACATGTAGAGAAGAGTTGTTCTCAGAGGGATCCTGAGGGGGTGGAGTGTTCTTCTGCTCTGTGTGAGGATCTTTCTCAGGAAAGTGTTGATGTTCCAAAAGATCAGACTGACTCATGTCAGGTTAAAAGAGTTGTCAAAATGCCTATGAAATTTGAGGATTATGTGTTAGAATAACTTAGGGGGTCATTCCGATGACGGAGGCCCCACCACCGACAGCCTGTCGGTGGCGGGCCCTCTGTCAACGTACTGCGGTTTTCAACCCGCCAGATTACAATGGCGGTGGGAAACGTGGAGGTCGGAAAGACCGCCCGCCACAGTTCCGACAGGCGGACATTTTCAGACCACCTATAGCAGCAGCTGCATTGCCCAGCATTGGGGCTGTGCCTGTCAGGCACCACCTTCAAGATAATGATATCCCTTTTCGCCGGGCGTTTTGCGCGATCATCCGGCCACGAAACAGCTGGCGGAAACATATTTGGGGGCACATAGCTGGCCCCCCTTAATACCTGGGCCTTGGGCAAGGGCACTATGGTGCCCCCCCCACATAACCCTACACCATGTGGCAGGCACCGCATGGTGCTTGGCACGTAGTGCCGAGATATGCAAGTGCCGTTTTTTTTCGTATTGCGGTGGGGTCTGCTAACCGCATCCCCACCCCAATACAGTAAATAGGCAATGCAACTGCCGCTGTGGCGGTCTTATTCTAATGTGGTTAGTGGGTAGGCCACTAGTCCCACTACCGCAACGGTGGCGGACAGACTGAAGTGCGTCCGCCATCATATAAACCCCTTGGTTATTGAGCATATTGTACTTTTGTGAGGATTATGTAGTAGAATAACTTAGTTATTGAGCATAATATGCTTTTGCATTTGAAGTGCGTCCGTCATCATATAAACCCCTTGGTTATTGAGCATATTGTACTTTTGTGAGGATTATGTAGTAGAATAACTTAGTTATTGAGCATAATATGCTTATGCATTTTACCTTATTTTCTTGATCCCCTTTTTCTTCTTTTAGTTTTGAGTTTATGGCACGTTGTATGTTTAATTATTGTAGAAGCTTGAGGTTTAGTTAAGGGAATGTGGAATGTTGGGGGGTCAGATGGAGCTGAGCTGGTGGTGGACAAGGGACGTGCTGTGTGTTTCTCACCAGTGGGCGATTGTGTAAGGACACTGTTAAATAAACCCATGTTTATTTATGTCCAGCTGTCTCCCTCTTGTCTTTTCACCTCTATAATACAGTCCTTGAAATTTTAAAATGTCTCCCACATTTTCTGTTTCCAATATCCTTGTTTTCACCTCATGCACCTTGTTACTAATTCTTTTGGAGCTTTGAGCATTTTTTACTTATCTCTTGCACACACACTGTAATTTGTTTGCATGTCTTGGCAATGGTTACATATTCCACCTCTGTCTCCACACTGCATCCTAACATTAACTGAGCGCTCAAACGTTTTCACTGCTAGTGCCACAATTACATTTTGAAGCAAGTTACCTTTATTCTGGTATGTATTCTTCAACCTTTTTACCAACCTTCTGCATACAGTTCACAAATAATACAATTCTAATACTGCACTCACCTTGGAAAGATAATGCAAATGAAGTGCTTCATCTGCTGTGTGGAAGATGTTTAAATATCTTCTGCCCTCTGGCCCCAAACTATGCTTCAATGACAATTTTTTTTTTGCCAGTGTTCAAAGATGTACACAAATCCTACCATAGTGGCTGAATACTTTATTTCATTCACCCCATTGTAAGAATGGTTCTCTAGGACTAGACAAACAGAGGGTGGTGAATTAACATTCTGAATTCTTGGGAAAATTAGAACGAGGGGCACTCAAAGAAATCCACTCCTCAAAACCTCTAAACCTAAACAAAATGATCTAGAGTTCTTTTATCCAGTATCTCAAACGATGCCCATGCTGCCCACACGATTCTGAAGCAAAGTTAAGTTAGTTGCATAAAATGAAGCAAAGTCGGCGCTCGGCCTTTCGGTTTTCCCTCCCCTCCTCGCCGTCACTGGTGCCGGGGGGCCGTAGTCCTGTAGGCGCCCTCTCCACTCTGTTCGTCGTGCCGTGTGAAGCACCGTCGCCGCCCACTGCCGCTGCGGCGTGCTGTCCGGATCGCGCCTCTTCAAGGATCAGGTAGGACTGTGTGGGGGGACCTCCGGTATTTAGTCACCTCTGTCCAGCACTCAATCGGTCGCCAGCTGATCTGAGGCCCCAAGTCACCTGCAGCCGGTACTTCAAGATGCTGGCCTGTGAGCACCGTAGCCTACGCATGGGCCCGACCAGCCCACTCCCAGGGACGTACCCGGATCCCAGGCTGCCTATCCAGCGCCCCGATGTCAGGGCCTGCTTCTGTGCTGGAGCGTCCCAAAGTCACTGGTTCTGGGGGCGGGGGGGGGAGTCGGCTTCCGTGTCCTTCCCCCTCCGGAGTACCCCCTTCCCCCGAAGTGTCTGGGCCGGGTTAGCTCGTCCTCCTCCCGCTCCACGCACCCGGCCCTGCAGCACAATCCCACTCTTGATGAGGTTCTGGACATAGCCAAAGGGATTGAAAGATCTATTCTATCGTCAGAAGCATTAACTGTCACTTCGGCAGGTACTGCTAGTGCACCTGTGTGCGTTGTACAAGCAGATAAGACTGTGTTTAAGCCAGGGGATGAGAAAGGTGAGAATAAGAGGAGTAAATTCTATTGTTATAGATGTGGGTCAAAAATGCATCTCAGTAACAGTAGTGATTGTCCTACGACTTAAAGGAGATGCAACAAGTGCAATAAATTTGGATACTTTCAAAGCATATGCAGAGTTAGAAAGTCAGGTATGACTGTGAGTGTCAGTACTGTTACTGGGGTCAATGATAGTTTGGAAAATTTGATACTACCTTTTATGATCCTCGTTTTTTGTTTCATGTAAACATGTTGAGTGGTGGTTTTAGAGCACCTTTGGAAAGTGTACATATTGGGGCAGTTGAATTTGAAGTAATGGCTGATTCAGGCTCACCAGTCACCATTGTATCTGTGATCATTTTAAACAAAAAGTGGCAAGGAATGAAGTTGTATAAAATTGATGTCATCCTAAAACGCGCTCAGACATTTTGATGTCACCATGTTAGGCTTCTTTAGGATAGTTTAGAGTTTCAGGGGCATACAATTTTTACGAAAATGTATGTTGCAGTCAATGGCAAGGACATTGTGGATGGTTTGATTTGGGAAAACTAGGGGTGATTTTATGTCCAAGGACTGATAAACCCATTGTCTTGAGGGAGTTGACCTTGCGTAGTATTGATGTTCAAATTTTCACCAGATCATTTCTAAACATGAGGCAGTAATAATAATAATAATAATCATAATAATAACTTTATTTGGTTGTTATTCTGAACCATCAAAGTGTACAAAGAAAGATAAATCATTTTCCAGTCTGCACAAAAGGATTAGATTCATAGATTGTCATTTATAAATAGATAATAATTCAAAACGTGTACCACATAAAAATATATTAAAATAAAAATATAATCTAATGTACAGGGCACAGTTCATCAATTCCTATGGAAATCACTTCCACAGTTGCGTTACTTCCATTATAATAACAACCTATTGCAATCTAGGCTAAGAACTTCTGGCGCTTATTCCAAAAGAGGAATCAACCATGAGGCAGTATTTTTGGATATAGTAGGTCACGTGAAAGGTTTTACTCACCAAGTTAAACTTACAAAGGTTGCAATGCCAGTTCAACATAAGGTTAGGATGGTACCTTTAAGTGTTTGGCAAAAACTGAAGGATCATATGGATATGTTGTGTGCTGAGAGAATTGTGGAAATGACTGATAGCTCTGAGCGGAGTTTCGCTATTGTTATTGCTTGAAAAAAATATAGTGATTTGCAGCTCTGTATTGATAAGGTTGTTAAATAAAAACATTGTGTTTGACAGTCACCCACTGTCATGTATCCAAGAGTTATTGGCAGCTGGTAATGGTGCCAAGTATTTATCTGTTATTGACCTCAAGTCCGCATATCATCAGGTTACATTGGATGGTGCATCCAAAGATCTAACTGCATTTGTGACTCCATTTGGGTTGTATAGTTTTTTGAGGATGCCGTTTGGTTTAGCCACGGCAGCTGATGTATTTCAGAAACTTATTGAGGTGTTGTTTATGGGAGTGAGTGGAGTACAAGCGTTCCAGGATAATATACTAGATTTTGCCAAAACTATTGAAGAACATGATGATTTGTTAGACAAGGTTCTAGGAACGTTAGTGCACAGGGACAAGACTGTAATTAAAGACAAATGCAATTTTTTTGTGAGAGAGATAGACTCTTAAGGTCATACGATTTCTAGTGAGGTTATTTCTCCAAAAAAAGAACTTGTTGAAACTCTTAGTAATGCAATCAAACCATACAACAAAAACTCCTTGAGATCCATTGTAGGACTTGGGGAATGCCATTCCAGGTTTGTACATGGATATGCGCTAGTGGTTGAACCGTTGGGTGAGTCTTCTGAGAAAAGGGGTTCCTTTTAAATGGAATGAGGAGCATGATGAGGCTTTTGAGCGAGTGAAAGGGTTGATTGTACAAGCTCCTGCTCTGAACACCTTTGATCCTAGTGGGAAATCATATTTTACGGTGGATGCTAGTTCCATAGGTTTGGGGGCTGTGTTTATTCAGTTGGTTGATGGCAAGGAAAGAGTCATTTCTTTTATTTCTAGAGCAGTCAGGGGTGCGTAGCAGCATTATAGTACTATCGAGAGAGAGTCTTTAGCTGGTGTGTGGGCTTTGGAGAAGTTTAATTTTTTTTATGGAGAAAGCCGTTTGTATTGTTCACTGATCACAAACTATTGGATTATATGATGAATGGAGTTAGGTCAGGAAAAGCATCTTCAAAACTTATTAGGCTTATTGCAAAATTGGAAGAGTTTAATTGTTATTCAGCATATTTCTGGTGGTTAGAACATTGTTGCTTATTGTCTGTTAAGGTTGCCCCCTAAGGATGTTTTGGTAGAGAATATTCTGGATCAGCATGAATGTGTAGTAGCTGTGGTGGATGTGCTGAATAGATATGATGGAGCCATTTTAGAGTCTAAGTGGCTGTAAAGTTCTAAAGAAGATGAACTGATGTGAAAGGTCAAACATTGTGTTGTTTATGGTTGGCCACCTAGTAGAAGTGTTGACCCTGCAATTCAAAGTTTCGCCTAGGTGAATTAAGTTTGTAGAATGATATTATTTTAAGGCATGATTTGTTTGTTCCACAAGTTGGCCTTAGAAGGAAACTCATTGAGTTAGCTCACATGGGACATTCTGGTGTAACTGGCATTAAGAAACTTCGTAGGCAGCATTATTGGTGACTAGGGATGGATGCGTGTGTTGAAAGATTTATTGATGCATGTAGAGTTTGTGTGAGTTCAGATAAACATTAGAAGGTAACATGTGAGCCAGTCAATCCTCAGAAGTGTTCTCTGGGTTCATGGGAAAAGGTTTCTATTGATCTTCAGGCCCCTATGACATTCTTGGGAAGCATAGTAGATTTCTAATTGTTATTATTAATTGTTTTTCCAAATGAATATATCACACATTTGTAGTCAATCCCACCACTGATGAGGTGAATACATTTTTGGAAAGGAATTTTCGACCTGAGGGTTTTCCTAAAGTGCTCATATCAGACAATGGGGTACAATTTGTTTAATCTAAAATGGTACAGTTTCTTACAAAGTGTGGTGTTAGTACTCAGAGAGGCCCTTTATATTGCCCTAGGGCAAATGGTCAAGTGGAAAGGGCAAATAGATTTATAAAGGAAGGCATTTCAGTAACTTGCAACAGTAACAAGAATGTTTTTGATTTTTTGAAGGAAAAATTGTGGTGGTATCATAGCACGTCACATTCTGCAACAGGAGTGACTCCTTATTTTTTGATGAGGAGAAGGGAAAGTTGCACTTTGTTGACTCCTTCTTTTTGAGATACCAGAAAACATAAAAAGATGGAAGAAGTTGTGGAGTTGGCTAGAGGAAACTTGACAAAAGCACATGCAGTAAGCACAGAGTATCATGATATGTATAGGGTCAAAAACAAGAATGTCAGTGTGGGATATAGGGTGCGTATTGTTAAACCAGGTTTGCATCGGAAGAGACTATCTGAACTATCTGGTTCTGTTCTGGTAGAAAGAGCAAATGAAAGTGCAGTTTTACTATGAGAGAAAAGTTGGTGGAATAAAAGTTCTATTGTGGTTTTAAAACCAGGACAGGAGCAAATGTTTGATGTCTCGAAAGAGGAAGATTTATTCTTCAGTGTAAAAGAAGGACATGTAGAGAAGAGTTGTTCTCAGAGGGATCCTGAGGGGGTGGAGTTTTCTTCTGATCTGTGTGAGGATCTTTCTCAGGAAAGTGTTGATGTTCCAAAAGATCAGACTGACTCATGTCAGGTTAAAAGAGTTGTCAAAATGCCTATGAAATTTGAGGATTATGTGTTAGAATAACTTAGGGGGTACGCGGAAACGTGGAGGTCGGAAAGACCACCCGCCACAGTTCCGACAGGCGGACATTTTCAGACCGCCTATAGCAGCAGCTGCATTGCCCAGTATTGGGGCTGTGCCTGTCAGGCACCACCTTCAAGATAATGATATCCCTTTTCGCCGGGAGTTTTGCGCGATCATCCGGCCACGAAACAGCTGGCGGAAACAAATTTGGGGGCACATAGCTGGCCCCCCTTAATACCTGGGCCTTGGGCAAGGGCACTATGGTGCCCCCCCTACATAACCCTGCACCATGTGGCAGGCACCGCATGGTGCTTGCCACGTAGTGCAGAGATATGCAAGTGCCGTTTTTTTTTGTATTGCGGTGGGGTCTGCTAACCGCATCCCCACCGCAATACAGTAAATAGGCAATGCAACTGCCGCTGTGGCGGTCGCATTCTAATGTGGTTAGTGGGTAGGCCACCAGTCCCACTACCGCAACGGTGGCGGACAGACTGAAGTGCGTCCGCCATCATATAAACCCCTTGGTTATTGAGCATATTGTACTTTTGTGAGGATTATGTAGTAGAATAACTTCGTTATTGAGCATAATATGCTTTTGCATTTGAAGTGTGTCCGTCATCATATAAACCCCTTGGTTATTGAGCATATTGTACTTTTGTGAGGATTATGTAGTAGAATAACTTAGTTATTGAGCATAATATGCTTATGCATTTTACCTTATTTTCTTGATCCCCTTTTTCTTCTTTTAGTTTTGAGTTTATGGCACGTTGTATGTTTAATTATTGTAGAAGCTTGAGGTTTAGTTAAGGGAATGTGGAATGTTGGGGGCTCAGATGGAGCTGAGCTGGTGGTGGACAAGGGACGTGCTGTGTGTTTCTCACCAGTGGGCGATTGTGTAAGGACACTGTTAAATAAACCCATGTTGATTTATATCCAGCTGTCTCCCTCTTGTCTTTTCACCTCTATAATACAGTCCTTGAAATTTTTAAATGTCTGCCACGTTTTCTGTTTCCAATATCCTTGTTTTCACCTCATGCACCTTGTTACTAATTCTTTTGGAGCTTTGAGCATTTTTTACTTATGTCTTGCACACACACTGTAATTTGTTTGCATGTCTTGGCAATGGTTACATATTACACCTCTGTCTCCACACTGCATCCTAACATTAACTGAGCGCTCAAACGTTTTCACTGCTAGTGCCACAATTACATTTTGAAGCAAGTTACCTTTATTCTGGTATGTATTCTTCAACCTTTTCACCAACCTTCTGCATACAGTTCACAAATAATACAATTCTAATACTGCACTCACCTTGGAAAGAAAATGCAAATGAAGTGCTTCATCTGCTGTGTGGAAGATGTTTAAATATCTTCTGCCCTCTGGTCCCAAACTATGCTTCAATGACAAGTTTTTTTTTGCCAGTGTTCAAAGATGTACACAAATCCTACCATAGTGGCTGAATACTTAATTTCATTCACCCCATTGTAAGAATGGTTCTCTAGGACTAGACAAAAAGAGGGTGGTGAATTAACATTCTGAATTCTTGGGGAAATTAGAACGAGGGGCACTCAAAGAAATAGACACCTCAAAACCTCTAAACCTAAACAAAATGATCTAGAGTTCTTTTATCCAGTATCTCAAACGATGCCCATGCTGCCCACACGATTCTGAAGCAAAGTTAAGTTAGTTGCATAAAACGTTTCAGGTGAAATTATCTCAAGAACCTCTGGTAACTAGTGACGCTAATCTTTGTCACATATCAACGTTTGCAAAAACTGTACAAATAAACAATGTGTTTAGCAAATTGTGTTAATGACCAAAACTGGATCTCTAATTAAAGAAGAAGTTCTCAAGAGTATTCTTTCTATTAATCTCAGACCACAAACTTTTGTTCATCTTTTGTTCAATTGAACAAGCTTATACTGCTCTATCTAGCCACTCTGACTTCAGTGCTACTTTTCCCAGTCCAAAATGGGGGTCTTCTTTAACTGCTGTGCAACGCATTACAACAAACTACCGTAGATCAGTGCTTAATTTGAGCCAGTGGTTCCCAGTGCTCGCACAGGCCCTTAATTGTCAACTCCGGTGCTTGTAACAGTCTAGCACAAGGTGGCGTGGCTTGGCTAATTTAGAGATGACCACAACAACAGTTAATTATTAATTCCATATACATTAAAATGACTAGTACCTGCTATCCAATCCATTCTAATAGCTTTTGGGGCCTCCAATAGTCTGAATTGTCACACTTGTTGGAGTGTGATGGTTAGAAGCTGTATTGTTACTATCATTGGCAGCATTAGGGGAAATGTGCTAAGCACCTGAAGAGCGCCCTGGCACTTATCTTTTACAAACTAAGCACATCCGTAGATGAGGTAAGAATGCTAGCATGGACAAGCTTCAACATGCCAATGCTTCCAGTGGGCTGGATGGAAACAGAGAGCCAATTGTTTATTAATTAGAGCTCTCTGTTGCAAATGGTGTTGTGGATGGTCTTCAAGCCTTCTCATGCAACCATGATGTTCCAAGACTCGGATGAGTGTTTTGAAAGATGCGATGAGAGTCTAATGAATTCAGACTGTCGATCCCATCAAAAATCTTTTGTGTGCGCAATGTGCCTACTCATCATTTCCAAGCTGCTCTTCCCCACAGTTTGCTATGTGGTGTAGACCTCACAATGCATTTGAAAAGTGGTGTATAGTATGTACGTATGGTCCAGGACAGCACATTTGAAAATGTAAGTTTTCTATAAAAAGTTTATTCTCCACAAGAGCACTACATCTTTTAGTAACTGCGCCTGGCTTTGGCTGCAAGAGAAACTCTATTCTGCTTGAAGACCAGAGCAATGGGCCAGATTCACTAGTGGTATTCTCCTCCTGGGAAAGAAAATAAGGTAATGTTGAGGTTACATGTTATAATCCTGGTACTTCTGCTCCTCGCCAGTGTAATATGACATTAGATTATCCAAAAGGGTATCCTCTGTGGTTTATTTAAGCATAGTATAGAGAACCTCAGCCATCCCTTGCTCCAAAGCTCCTGTTTCTCTGGCTTCCATTGGAACTCTCTCTCGCCTTGTGCCAGAGCGTTCTGCAAAAGCTCAGATCATTCACTTGCTGCTTGCAGTCTAATGCCTCAGTTCACAATTCAGTAGCTGATGCGACGGTGAAAGCACTGTCTCAGTTTTCTGTTCAACACGATTAAAGAAAGTCAAGTAAAAACATGTAATCTTTTCCTGACAGTATTAAAATAGTTGCCACTTTTTTTTCCTGAACCCAAATGCATCTATTCCGTTTTATTGCAATCTTTCACATGTTCTGCTTGGAATGGGGTCCACTATTGTGATAGCTAGACACTGAGGGGCAGATTTACAAGAAAGTGACGTATCTGTGCAGATGCGTCACTTTCCCTGAGCCACACTTAGAAACCCTTGCGGCACCATCGATGCGCCGGGGCAGATTTACAATAACTGGCGCATTCCTGCATATCAGCAGGGATGCGCCAGTTATTTTGCGTCACGGCAGACACCTCTTGCGCCACCATGGATGCAACGCATTTACAATGTGGCGCACCATGGGGCAAGAATAGACAGATGCGTGACGCATCTGCTGCCGTAAAGGGGACGCATTGCTGGAGTCGCGTTGCAAGCGCGACGCAGCTCCAACAAGGCTCAGGGTGCCCCTATGCCTAACATGCTGTGTCAATCCTTACGCCTGCTTCAAGCAGGCGCAGGGTTTTGATGCAGCATGGCCGTAAAAGTGACTGAGTGAAATCTTGTAGATTTCACTCAGCCACTTTTAGGAGGCGTTCCTGCGCCGTAACGCACCCACTGCGCCGGAACGCCCACAAGTGGCGCAGGGCTTTACAACGTGACGCATCTCCCTAGATGCGTCACGTTGCAAATACCCCGCAACATGGCACTGACTTTGCGCCACTGCTGTGTCACAAAAGTGAAGCAACGGCGGCACAAATGTGGCGTACGGGGCTTGTAAATCTGCTCCGCCGTATTTACAATACGGCGCACTATGGCGCAAGGATTGACAGATGCGTCAGAAATTCTTACGCATCTGTTGGCGGAAAAGTCACGCATTGCTGGAGTCGTGTCGCAAGCACGACGCAACTCCGGCACAGCATGCTGAGGCCTATTCCCACTACACTGCGTCACTACTTACGCCTGCTTGAAGCAGGCGTAAGATTTTGACGCAGTGGCGTCCTAAAAGTGGCGCAGTGAAATCTTGTAGATTTCACTGAGTCACTTTTATGAGGCCTTCCTGCGTGGGAACGCCCACCCTGCATACATTATACCTGACGCAGGTATAATGCGACGCAGGGCTTTACAACGTGACGCATCTTCCTAGATGCGTCACATTGTAAATAGGCCGCATTGTTTGTGCCGCACTTGTGTCAAAAAAGTGACACAACTGCAGCGCAAAAGTCACGCAAGGGGCTTGTAAATCTGCCCCTCAATATATGAAGCAACAGCATCTGCCACAGTAGATGAGATGTGAACCATCACTTCTGAAAGGAGCTGAAAACAAATCTGTACAAGAAAAGTCTAGTTCGCTCACTCTAAGGGTTCCTCGATCACCTCCTGCCTCACGACTCAAAATGTGGCTAGACCTTGCTTTTATACCGACCCCTTACCCGCAGTATTGTACACAATATGAAAGTGTTCCATATCCCTTTGAAGTCCTGTGTTGAGTGGGCAGTCTCAAATCTCTCCAGGCGTCTACTATATACGGGAAACATTTTTCCTCACCTAGGCTAGTAACACAGTGCCTGCATTGAAGAGGGTACTTAGCATATAGATGTTGCCTATAGAAACCAGTTTAACTGAGTACTAATGCATGGCGCACTAACAGATACTTTTAGTACACCTGGTGTCTAAAATGCCTCAACCTCCACTGCAAGGAACCCACTAAGATCGAGGCCCCTGAGGATACTCTCCTTGCTGCAGAGGTTATGGAAATATTAAGAACACAGCCGTGGTATGAAAAAGGCCGTGTTCTGCACTAGCCAGAACTAAGACCTTTTAATGGTCATAACTATGTGCAGCCGGAAGAGGATGCGTGACAGGACCATTAGGGATCCTTTGTGAACATGAGCAACATTGCATTGCGCCGTACAAGCTGTGTGGTCCAATCCAAAATCAGCTTCATTCGACGTGAGTCATAAAAGCAATACAAAACAGGTACAGGTACGTAATACACAATTAAAATAACAATACACATAAAATTGAGACTACTTAAAATATTTACAAGTTTTTAAAAATACATGTAATGTGAGTAAAAAAAATCATTACAGATGAAAACCAAAACAATTAGCACATTACTAACTAATATTCTTGATTCTTATTACCCATGCCCACCCCAGGAATTTAGCAACGGCCACAACTATTACCGGGTCAGTGCAGGTTCGAAGGAGTCTTCCTGCCTCAACACTCCGTCTAGTACCTAGTAGTTTGCAAACAGGGGTCAACCATACACGCCTCGGAGTCGCATAGGCAGGGCAAGCAAAAAACATGTGTGCTAAAGTTTCCATCTGGGAGTTACAGAAAGAGCATGTGTTGCTACTCAAGGACCCCCACCGGGCTACAAAAGAGTTTAGAGGCAACGCTCCCACCCGCATCTGGAAAAATAGCTTCCTATCTAGCACCTTGGTAATAAGATCCCAAAAATGTTCTAAGCTTGGAACAGTTTTAAGACTCAAGAATTCATCAGTTAGCGAAAGGGATTTAGTTTCCTGAAATACCTTGGCATTTACCAGCTCCCAATATTTCTCTTTCAATAGAGCTTTAGATGGAAAGGTAGCAGCCAGTGGGTTCTCCCAAAGTTCGCTCATCCCCAAAGCCTCAAGGGATTTTCTGATCTCTTTAAGCCAAACAATCTTTCGAGATCCCACCAAAGACATTATGTCAAAAAAAACCTCCGCATACTTGGATAATTTCGGGGTAGTCCATAGGCGACGCCAGTAAAGAATAGGTCGAAGCCTGGCTATATCGGCTATCGAGTTCTTCCCAAGGTCGTATCTTAGGGGTACTATTGGTGTGCTCTGTGGGAGAGAAGTAATACTACGAAAAAACCTATTTTCCGAGATGGTTAAGGAAGACAGGTTCTCGTAGCCCCACAGTTCAGCCCCGTAAAGAGCAGAACTCACTGCTTTAGCACTATAGACCTGTAACAGCGTATCATGAACATCCTTGTATCCTATCCGGCCATCTCGAAAGAGACCTTGAAACTTTTCAGAAATGGCTTACAGATAGGCTTGATGATCTTGCTCCTCTTTCTACGCCTCGCTCATCCATCAAGCGTAGCTCGGCCCCTTGGTTCTCTAAATCACTGACTCTTGCCAGGCGAAACTGTAAGTTAGCCGAAAGACTCTGGCGGAAACAGTACGATCAGGAAGCTAAGTCCGCTTACAAAGCATCTATCAAATCTTATCATGCGGCTATCCTAGAGGCCAAAAAGAATTATTTCGCCAACAGAATTGAAGCTGCATCAAACTTGTGTAAAGAAATATTTTCCATTGTCAAAGAGTTTGTCTCTCCTAAATCGTGTTCAGTCCAGCATAAGTTCTCTGAACCTTGGGTAAAGGAGCTGGCCATCTTTTTTAACATGAAAATTAAACTCATCCAAGAATCCTTTCCTCCAGCTGTCTCGAATGTACCTATGATTCATTCTAATCTGCTGTCTTTTCCATCAGACACGTGCCCCACTCTATCAGAGTTCCCACCTTTATCGGAATCTACTTCTTTGGTTCTCCTACTCAGAATTAAATCAGGCTCTCCGCTTGACCCCTGTCCGGCGAGTTTTCTAGCTAGGAATGCCAAGATTCTTAATCCCCTGATTTACCCTGTCTTGAATTCATCCTTGTCCAGTGGCATGGTTCCGCCAGTATGGAATAAGGCAATGGTTGTTCCCCTTCTTAAAAAACCAGGCCTTGATCCAGAGATACACGCGAACTATAGGCCCATATCTCTCCTGCCCAGTCTGGCTAAGATCGTCGAGAAGCACGTCCACTCAGTGCTTTCTTCCTTCTTGGAAGATCAGGGGTTACTCCACTCTACCCAATCCGGCTTCCGCTCCAATTTGAGCACCGAGACCGCTCTTTTGGAAGTAAACGAAGCAATTAAGGAAGTTCTCGACGCAGGGGGAAGAGCTATGCTGGTGATGTTGGATCTGTCGGCGGCCTTCGACACCGTCCCACATGAGGCCCTCTTGAGAAGACTTCACGAGATTGGTCTCCGTGGAACGGTGTTGAGCTGGTTGAGATCTTACCTTGCGGGTCGTCGACAAGTGGTCTGGGCCCCGCCGTACTCCGCAGAGGTGCCGCCTATGGATGTTGGAGTCCCACAAGGGTCGGTGCTGAGCCCGACCCTTTTTAACATCTTTATGACTCCACTGGCGGTACTTGCGGAGTCCATGGGTGCCCAGATCATATCATACGCTGACGACACCCAGCTTCTCTTCACCTGCAAGAAGGGCATGGAGTTTGACGGGGAGAGCATCCGTGGTTGCCTGGGGGCTGTTTTCGACTGGTTTCAGTGAAGCAGCCTCAAATGCAACCCTGATAAATCTGAGGTGCTTTTCTTTGGCTGTCTAGCTGATCCACCGTGGCAGGAATGGTGGCCGGTGTGTATGTCACCCCCCTCCTCTTCCTCGGTGGTTGCAAAAAACTTGGGGATCAAAATCGACAACACCCTTTCGCTGAAAACACAGATCACGGGTCTCTCCAGTACCTGTTTTGGTCTGTTAAAAATGCTGCGAAAATTTCTTCCTCTGCTCCCTTTAATCCACAGGAAGCTGACGGTACAAGCTTTGATTTGCTCCAGGATTGATTACTCAAATGTCCTCTACCTGGGTTTACCGGACTACCTCTTGCACCAACTTCAGGTAGTTCAAAACTCCGCAGCAAGGGCGATTTTTGGCCTACCCCGACAAGCTCGGGCTTCAGAGCTGCTTTCTCCCTCCATTGGCTCCCAGTTAAGAAGCGGATTACTTTCAAGGCTCTCACTTTAGCCCACAAGGCACTCCATTTGGTTGGGGCCTCTTACATTCAGAAACGGCTTCTTTTTTATAAACCCACCAGATCCCTCCGATCTGAATGTCTTGGCCTGGCAACGGTTCCTCCCATTAGAAGGGTGAGGATAGGTGGTCGTTCCTTTACACATCTTGCCCCAAAACTATGGAACTCCTTACCTGTGGATCTGCGCCGTACGTCTAATCTGCTTGCCTTTAGAAAGGCCCTGAAAACTTGGCTTTACAAGCAGTAACTTGTTATGTTGGTGTTTTCCTCCATCTTCCTTCTCAGTGTGGGGTCAGAAAGCGCCGGGACACTCCCTGGAGTAGCCGTGCGCTATATAAGCAACCCCAATAACATAACATAACATAACACAGGTCTAATAGGGTTTGAAGGAGACTTCTTAAATGCACCAGCTAATGCTCCGACCAGCTGCCTATGTTTTAGGGTGGACAAATCTTTCTGTAATTTCCACGAAAAATTGTTTTGGATGTTAACACCTAAATAATTGAAAGCCTGTACCTGATCTAGAGGATTTTTAAACAAAACAAAATAGTTTTAAAAAGTTTTAAGTGGCCTAAATACCATAAGTTTAGTTTTTTTAATATTAACTTCAAGGCCACGGTCAACACAAAAGGTCTCAAATATATCCAATGAACGCTGAAGTCCGCAGGGTGTTTTAGCAATTAAAAGCGTGTCGTCAGCGAACATTAGGATAGGGACCTTAGTGTTGGCAAGAATGGGAGCATCAACGTGGGCTTCCAAAAGACGATCCGCTATATCATTAATATATAGGGAGAATAAAGTAGGAGCCATTGCACAACCTTGCCTAACACCTCTTTGGACAGGGAAGTCCTCAGTCGTTAATCCCGGGCCTCCCCATCTAATACTGGCAGTGTTATCCGCATGCAGCCTCTGGATCAAGGACAACAATCCGTCGTAAAGCCCTAGATCTTTCAATGTCAACCAAAGTTTATGACGGGGGACTAAATCGAAGGCCGCCCTTAGATCTACAAAGACCGCATACAAGTTCCCCTTACCCAGGACGACCGTCTTCCAATACAAGAGGATAAAGCGGAACACCTGGTCAATAGTACTAGTGTACCGTCGAAATCCTGCCTGAAAGGGAGATAAAATATTATCTGACGCTATCCAGAAGTGAACTCGATTTAAGATCAGTCTACCAATAATCTTCTGGATAGCGTCAATCAAGCTAATGGGCCGATAGTTCTCAGGTAGCGAGCGGTCCCCCTTTTTAAACACCGGGATTATTTCCGCTGCTTTCCATGAGTTAGGAATTGGAGCACCATGCGCCAATGCATTAGCGATCAACTGTATGTATCTCCCCCATCTAAGCTTGTCATACAGGAAAACATCCGCAGGTATACCGTCCGGGCCGGGGGCTTTACCAGAGGCCACACCAGCGAGTGCTAATTCAACCTCTGAACTAGAAAAATCATCTTCAAGTTTAAACAACTGGTGGGGCTCCGGCTCGCAAAGGAATCAGTGGGAGAGGCATACTGCGGTTTAAAATACTCAACCCACTGCACTTGTGAGACATTATTTTGGGGGCGCTCAGGCTGGCCACCAGAACCCCACTTAACAATACTCCAGAATAATTTACTATAACTCTGTAGGCTTGCTTCAAGGAGGGCCTCCCATTTTTTCCCGTCCCAAAGGCGTTTGGCCCTATCAACACAACTCTTATAGATGACTTGTCTGCGGCGAACCAGCGAAACATCCCCACCCTTCAAAGCTTTTCCAAGTAGTAACCTGGCCTCCCTACATTCCTTATTATACCAGGAGGCTTGGTAGTTAATGCTTCTTGGTCCTGTTTTAGCTTTAATGAGGAAATAAGATTTCAAGCTGGCAAATAAGCTCTCATGAGCAGATGTAACATCCCGCAGATTCCCATCAGAAGCAAAAACTGACTCTATGGCATTAACCGTCCACCTCGTCCAAAATTGTAGATAAGGTGGCAGGTCTCCCCATAAGACCAGACCATCTTAGACGGCGCATATCGTTGGATGGCACCACCTCAGGAGGACTCAACTCCTCATTCTCTACGGGAGCACTAACAACCTTCCACCATCTATGAAATAGACAGAGAGGGTTATGATCACTCTCAGGAAGGGTCACTATCTTCATATCAGCGAGGGAGTGCCATAAATTCATGTCAGCCAAAATATAGTCAATTCGACTCCTACTCAGCCCATTATCAAATGTGCAGGCGCCCTCTCGGTCACTAGGCAATCTACCATTCACGTAAAAGATCGTCAATAACCAGGGATTTAGCACCCCTACAACCCCTTACATACACATTGTATAAGTCAATTTTGCCCAATGATCCAAGATCAAGCCTCAACAGTTGAATGTCTCGGTTTCCCGTGTGAAGGAGCTTAGCATTCAGACACAATTCGCTTCTTAGCCAGATAGTTGCTGGGGTATGAAAGTTTAAGTAACCCACACAAAAGCATGGTTCTAGGAGCCAAGTCTCCTGAAATATACAGATGTCCATTGTGTTAATAAATGTGACCCAGTCTGGAATGGCTAGTTTAGAATTTAGGCCAGCGATATTCCAGGAGCATAATGAGCCGCCAGACAGTGAATGGCCAACCAATTCAGGGATGGTACGTTGCGAGTCTACTGATAAGCCACTGGTGACTAGGTCAGGGCCCTGACATAATTCCAGGGCAGGAATAGAGGGGCAGGTATTGAGGGATACTGGGACATGGCACACAGGGATGAAATAAGGGTCAGTACAGGGACTGACTTTAATAGTCTCTTGGTACTCAGTTACCACAGCCCTGTGGTAAAATGTATGTTTCTATGCTAGCCTCTGCTCAGAAGACCATCAGGTTGGTCATCTAAGTCTCTTGCATCCTTAGATCCAAACAGATAGATTTTGAAGGGTCTTGCGAAGACCAGCCTGACATGCGCATTTTAAAGATCTCCTGTCTGATCAGTGTTAGACAGCAGACGCAGGTCCAAGGTGTCTGAAGGGGCACCGACCAGCCCGCTCCAACCAATCCTGGCAATTCTCACATGCTGGTTAATATTAACAGCACAAGAGCAGCATTTGTATTGGTTAAGGTAGTTGACTTTGAGACTCGGTACTTGGACAGACTGGAGAAGAACCCCTAGGACCGGAAGCAACACAATCAGTGCAGTGGGAAAATGAACATTTTATTTTTAATTTTAACACCCTTTTGACCCACTGACAGGCTCAGTGAAAAAAGTGCACTGCCTTCAGCCTCCACTCTAGAGCTCTCCACGTTTGAGAGCTTTGGCGTTGACCTTAAAAGCATTTCTGGTTTCTCACAGTGACTGTCAATTGGTCAAATATTCGCTTTGCTTACCCCAACACTATTAACCCTCTGGACCTAAAGGCTCGCATGCTGAGAAGACAGCTGTTGTCAGAGCCGGACTGGCCGTAGCGGGCACCCGGCGTTTCCCCGGTGGGCCGCCAGGGTGGGGGCTGGGTTTGGACCCCTGGGTATCCGTTTCTGTCACCGGAGGCCGGCAATATCGGCCCCCTGTAACAAAATCGTGGGGGGGGGGCGCCCGAGCAGTTTGCCAGGGCTGGTTACGGCTCTCAGTCCGGCCCTGGCTGTTGTGTTCCCGGTTTTCACTTGGAGAAACAATCCCGTTCTCATGACATGCAGCATTTCCAGCTTTTGAGGCTGCTTAGCAGGCACTGCACACTGGTAAACACAGATCCCCTGGTGGGTGCACTCCTTATCCGCTTTCCAGACTTTCAGGTTGGTGGCAGCAGACACTTTGCACTATGTTTGACTCTCTCCATATGTTTATACCTTCAAACTGTTGTAAGGAGAAGAGTCTCGTAAGAAGGTGGAATAATAAGGCACTAATTACATTGTGAGACATAAACTAATTATCATTTCTTATGCAAGACGTAATATGCACAAGTGAAACGCTGCTCTTACACCTCTCTGCGCACACTACATTTAAGAGAGATATTTCTAAAGAGCTACCATATGCTCTGAGCAAGTCGAATGCTTTCTGTTTTTTTCCAGCTGCTGTAAATAATTTGGGACCATCTGCACTCTCTAGACTCGCCCTGATTTTCTCAACAATACTTTTCAAACATCCAGTAATTGTGGTGGGTTATTTATAGCGATTTCAGCTTTGGAACTTCCATTTTTATGTTTTCCTCACCATCAACCATCAAGAACACATTTTCTAAAGCAATCTTTACTTTTAAACAAGAATGCAACACGCACCGCAAACAATGTGTACAAATGTTTCACATCTTTTTCTGTTACGTGTGAATTGGCGCCTTTAGTCTATTGTGATACAGCCCCTATGTCAGAACTCGATGTTTCTAAGACATAGTGGCAAATGGTGTCCTCCAATTCACCGCGCTTCCGGTGACTGCATCGTTTGTTGCACTAAGAAGTAAAATTCACGTTGGTTGCTTGGGCAGCAAAGTCTCTATAACCACTGTCTTTTAGATTGATTTAGTTTTAAAGCGCTACTCATACTAATTTAAGGTGTCAGAACACTTTACATCATACATACCTTGCACCGAGACAATCATGCGTGTAGAAATCAGTTTATAGGAATGTTACATAAGATAGAGGCCTATAAGGTGTAGGAGTCACATGCCATCCACACTGGTAGGCTGTATAGTTTAAGAGCCCTTGGTCTGGAAATGCACAAATTCAGAATTTAAAATGTAACGCCATTTTTAGGGATTTTCTTTGATAATAAGAATTGATTCCTACCCAAATAAACCCTTTTTGCAATATTAGGATAAGGAAAGACTGGGCAAAAAACATGTAGCTGTAATATATTCCTTGCAGTTTGCTTTCAGGAAGCTTTTTGAGGACAGTTAATAGCTCATTACCTCCTCGTCCCTCCCTCGCTTCCATTACTTACGCATTGAGGCATCCCTGCCTCACCAGACACCCATACAACGTGATTTATCACACGGGGACTATAAGTAGCTCCCACCCCCCTCAAACCGCCTGTTTTCTTCTTGTCTCGCCTGTTGAGAAGCGCGTACCACACGCTGGCCGTTTGAGGTGCTGCGGTCTTCTTCTTCTGGATTTCTGCGTTTGGATTCTTCATGGGAGGTCCTCTCCCTCGTTGTTCTCTGCCTACGGGGCCTGGCGGTGCTGGCCTGGGCAGCGCAATGCCTTCCCTTTCCGCATCTGGAGCAGCGCTGCGCTCTCGACGGTGGATCGGGCGGGGTCCGGCTGACGGAGTCGCCGGTCCTTTGTGGCTGGGGCTGTCTTTCCGGGTTGGAGGCCGGAAGGGGAAGCGACAGCGGTGGGGACGGCAGGGATCCTCGGCTGGCTGTTTCTGGTCCTGATTACAGTAAGGGCCTCTTGTGAGGCCGTTTTTTATCCTTTATTGTGGGGTTGCTGCTTGGGTTATGTTTTTTAATCCGCTTTGCCTAATTTCTATACCTCACTGTTATTCAGCTGCCTGTTATATCTTCTACTCGGTCCATGGCTCTGCTGTGCTTCTGGTGGTTGTTTAGTTCTGGTGAAGCGTACTTCCGGACGCAGTCTTTTGGGGCACTGGACATGTTTGAGGCTGCTGTGGCTCGTGCTCTGCGAGCCAGGGTCCCTGCTAAGCGCTAGTCCTCTCGTTCTGCGGTGGTCAGGTGGACTCGCCCTCTGAGGGCTCTTCTTCTTCGGGAGCTGCCAGGTCTTCTACCTCTTCCGGGCAGTTTGTTCGTCAGGAAGAGCTTCCTGTGATTCTCCGACCCTTTAGGGAATGCTTGGGGTTTTTGCCTTTCTTTGCTCCTGAGGGGTCGAAGACGTATTTCCGCTGTGAGTTAGGCCCTCCGTTCTCGCTATGTCCTTTCATGGACACATGATCAGGGGGATTCCGGCAGTAACTGTACTCCCTAGTGGAGGGGGAGGTCTATCTTCCTCACTCTGTCATGACTGGCATTTATTCGTCTTCTGCGGTGCAGTCATTGGTGTCTGTCTTTGGGTGGCTTGCCACGGCTATTCAAGGGGTGACAGACTGCTCAGGCTTGCTTGTCCACATGGTGCAGCATGCCCTACTCCTGGCTGACGTCTCTCTGGATGTGCTTCGTTCTTCTGCCATGGCTTCTGGTTCCTTGGTCCTGACTCCTGGTCCCTGTGGATGCATGACTGGAAGGCGGATTCTTCGGTGGAGTCCTCTCTCCTTGAGATCCCATTTGTTGGCTTGATGCTTTTTGGTGTGCAGTTGGACTGTTGGAACACGGATGCCTTTGAGGACCGTGGACTTGCTCTGCCTTGCAAGGGCAAGTCGTCTGCTTCTCTCTCTCGCCACTTCTGAATTCTGACTCTTTTCTCGTCTTCTTCAACTGGTCTTCCCGGTGGTCCTCCAATCCTTTTCAGGTCGTTGGCATAAATTCCTCCCCAAAAAGGCGTCTGCCGCGGCGGGTCCCAAGGGTCTGTTGGTTGCCTTCACACGGTCGTCCTGACAATGGGGGCGACGTGGCCTCTTGGTCTGTGGGTGTGAGGCTGTTGTTTTTCCTAGATGCTTGGTGCCTGGATGTGTGGGATCGCTGGTCGTTGAATATTGTCGGGAGAGGTTGTCCTATCAACTTTGTCTCTGTTCCACCCAGTTGGGACTCCATCCGTGCGCCTGTCCTTAGGTCCCCGGCGACGCAGAAGGCTATTCTGGAGGGGGTTCTGGATCTTCTGGCTCAGACGGCGTTTGTACCGGTCCCCCTTGGGAAGTGTGGTCAGGGTTGTTATTCCATTTTGTTTCTGTCCAGAAGTTGTCGGGGGTTCCAGCCGGTTCTGGTCCTCAAGAGGATGAATGGTTGGGTTCAGACCGTTCAGTTCGAAATGGTGACTTTGCAGTCCATCCTTCCATTGGTGGGGGTCCTGGACTTCATGGCGTCTATCGCTCTGCAGGATGCCTATCTTCCTGTTCCAGTGGCTCGGGTGCATCAGAATTTTTGCGATTGGTGACTCACTCTTACGGTTTGCGGTTTTGCCTTTCGGGCTGAAGTCCGCTCCGCCTGTCTTCACCATGCTTCTGGCTCTGTTGGTGGCCTTGGTCCCCGCCCAGGGGTTCTTCCTCCATCCTTGCCTGGATGTTTGGTTGGTTCATGCTCCCTCATTCCAATTGGGTCCCACGGGGGTGGCTCTGGCCGTTTTGAGGGGGCACGGCTTTCTTATTGATGTGGGGAAGTCGTTCCTTGTTCTGTTCCTAGATTGTCTCTTCGTTGGGGCTTGGTTTCGGACAGATTTGGGGATGGTCACTCTGCCCGAGGCTCGGTTGGTCTAGTTTCAATCTCGCATCCTGTCTCTTCTGTCCGGTCCGGTTCAGGTGACGGCTCATTGGCTCCGAGTGTAGGGGGGGCATGGGCCCGGTTTTATTTGCACACGCTGTTGGCTTATGTTCTGGCGCATTGGTCTCCCCGTTGCCTCCCCCTCTCTTCTCCGATTCCGGTGTCCCCTTCAGTTCAGGATGGCTCTGTGTTGGGGGATGGTTCGGGATCATCTGCTGTGAGGGGTCTCTCTCTCCTCCGGTTCCCGTGGTGGTCACCATGGATGCTAGCCTCTCGGGGTGGGGGGCCTGGCTGGGGCTTCATCGGACCAGGGGCTTCTGGTCAACCTCACAGGGCAGGAAGTCATTGATTTGGAGGGAGTTGGAGGCGGTCTGTTGGCTCTGTTGGCCATCTCTCGGTTTCTGCTGGGTTCCGTTGTTCTTGTCGGGATGGACAACATCGCTGCCATGGCTTACGTGCACTGGCAGGGGGGGATCAGGTCCTCATCTCCTGTTCTGGTGGCGTTGCAGTTGTTCAGTTGGGCAGAGTGTCATCTGGTGGCGCTCTCAGCTGTTAATTTTTGGGGGGTGTTCAATTCCCCGGCGGATGCTCTCAGCAGGACCATCCCGTCCTCTGTGGATTTCTGCCTCCGTCAGGAGTTGTTTGTGGTACTGACGGTGCGATGGGGTGTTCCGGTGGTGGATCTCTTTGCATGTGTGGGCGATGCCAAGGTGGCCCGGTTTGTCTCCCGCAGTCGGGAGGGTTCGGCCTGGGTGGTGGATGCTTTCTCCTGCCCTTGGTCTCACGGGCTTCTGTATGCTTTTCCTCCCTTCCTCCTTCTTCTACGCTTCCTTCTGAAGGTCCGTTCCTTGGGGGCTCCGGTGGTTCTGGTGGCTCTGGCTTGGACTTGTGCCTCCTGGTTTCCTCTCCTGGTGGAGATGGGGTCGGGGGTGGAGTGGTTGCTGCCTCTGTCTCCGTCCCCCTTGGTATTACTGGTGTTGCTGCGGGATGTTCTGGCCAGGATGCGCTTGGGGCCTCGTGGTTGGACGCTTGGGTCTGCTACGTAAAGGGGTTCCGGCTGGCTTGACCTTTACTCTGCTGGCAGCTAGGCGCCAGTCGCCTGACAAGTCTTACCTGAGGCACTGGCGTTCTTTCAGTCGGTGGTGTTGTGACAAGGGTTTGGTCCCTGCTTCCTTTTCTTTGTTTGAGGTGTCGCTGTTTCTCCCGGAGGGTGCTGCCTTGGGCTTTCTGGTTTCTTCCCTTCGTTTGCAGAGGGCTGTGATTCAGGCATTTCGAGCTCTTGGGACACTCTCTCGGATCCGGATGGGTTGGTTGGTCGCTTTTTTGAGGGTTTAGGTTGTATTCTTCCTACCCCTCGGTGACTTTTTCCCCCCTGGGATCTGTATCTGGTCTTGGATGCTTTGATGTTCCCTCCATTTGAGCCCTTGCTTTCTGTGGACCCTGCACCTTTTGTCCCTCATGACCTTCTTTTTGGCGGCCATTTCCTCTGCTCGCCACCTGGGTGAGCTGGGTGCTCTCTCTTCCAAACTTCCTTTTTATCGGGATTTTGAGGTCAGGATCTTTTTGAGACCGTTCTTTCCTTTCGTCCTGAGGTGGTTTCCCGGTTCCGTAGGGGTCAGGAGTTGGTTCTTCCTTCCTTTTTGTTTTGATTCCCCGTCATCAGAGTCTGGGGTGCGGCTGCACTCTTTGGATGTTTGGAGGTCTCTCCTGGTCTTTTTTGAGCGGGTCGCTCCTTTCTGTCTCTCTGATTCGCTTTTTGTTACTTTTGGGCCTGTGTGTCGGGGTTTGCGTCCTTCTACTTCTTTGAGTCGTTGGGTTCGGTCTCTGATTTCTTTGGCGTGCACTCTGGTGGGGCACTTTCTCCTTTGGGGGTTCAGGGTTGTTCCACTCGGTCCATGGCGGTGCCTGTGCGGAGGTCCAAGGGGCTTCCATTTCTGAGTTTTCCTGGGCTGCCGCCTGGGCTTCGCCTCTCGTCACTGGATTGGCCAGGAGCTTGACCGTGCTGATGTTTTTGGGTACAAGGTTCTTTCCGCTATGGTTCCTGTATAGTGGTTTTCCTTGTTGCCTGTGTTTCTTTTGATAAGCGTGTTTTTGATACAAAGTCAAAAAAGTTGGGGGCTACTTATAGTCCCCGTGTGATAAATCACGTGATATGGGTGTCTGGTGAGGCAGGGGTGCCTCATTGCGTAAGTAATGGAAGTGAGGGAGTAGGACTCAGAGTAATGCTTTTACCGGTAAGTAATTGAGACACTGCTCTATATTAGGATTTTAACTTTAAATCCGCAAGTAACAAAAGGATCTCTCCGACAAAAGCAATAACCCATTGACCTATTCATAGTGTATGCACTTTGTGATCTCCATGGGACCAGTTCTTTGCATCAGGCAAATTAGCCTTCTGCTCTATGATGAGTCAAAATGTCCTCTACCAGACAAGGCTCCAGTCTCTCTCCACAAAGAAAATTAATCACTGGAGTTATTGTGACATTTTTATTGATTCTTTAACATTGCTGGGACAAGGAACATAGCATCTGGTGCTTTTAAAACAATAAAATGGAGCCCCCACCCCAAGTCAGCATCCGGCGCAGTGGCACCGATCGCACTGCCCTAGAGCTGGCATTGGCTGTACGTGTGGAAATGTTTGCACACTGCCTTGTACCACACCCCTACTGTATACACAGAAACAGATTCTACCCTCCCTTACCCCCCGTCGTGTCCAAAGTGCAGACTGTCAGCACTGGGAGAGAAGTTTCCTAGACATTTTTACAGAAAAATGATTCCTAAACTTGAGACATTCAGATAAGGGTTGGGTGTGGTGATTCGCCATTCCTGCCCAAAACACTGTAGTTTCTTGAAAGCTATGTGATGCTTTTTTGTGTCAACTAGAGTCTGTTGAAGGCTGTGTGCATTCTGTGTGAGATTGTCTTAGACTCTTATGTACTACAATGTGTTATCACTGGTTGTTTGCACTTCACACAGTGTGAGTATGCCACTTTTGCTGCAGCCATGATAAGATTTAAATGGCTCAAACTGAGAATTGAAGAGAGAATAATGGGTGACAAAAGAAAACTTATCAAGATTAGTGCATATGTTAAGGAGCGCTTCAGTGGGAACAGTTGTGAAATAGCTTTGTCCTATTCCTTCAGAACCGTATTATGCCACAGTGTTGTGAATTTTAGCAAAAGCATACCATGCCTCCATAGGTAGGTGTTATAAATGAACGACTCAGTAACAGACCTTAATTACAGCCCTTTCGCTCAGGAGGAGGCTGGTGGAAAGTGTGGCCGTATCTCCAACACCTTCGGCTCCGTCAGGTAAACTCTTTTCTTAGTAGTTATCGAACAAGCTGGTAAAAGTGTGGACTTTTGAGGGGTGCCTTATTCTGGATATTCATTAATCAATTTGAAGTGCTTGTATTCCACCTTTCCTATACTCATTGTCAACAAGTCAATGTATTATACTGCTGGTGGTGGTGTTGGCCCCCTACGAGAAGGACTAAGTTACATTTCTTATAAGTTTGCTTTATCAGTGCATCACAGATTCTGCTACTTTCCAATTGTTGCTTTTGCCCTATTAGCGAAACCAAGAGTTGAAACACAAAGACTAAAAACACAGGTTGAATTTGACAAGCAGTTTAATAAGAGACACAAGAGAGTTGGGAGGTCCCAGCCCTGAGCACCGACAACCAGCAATACCAGGAAGTTTCTATGTACATAGGACACCAGGGAGCCTACCGGTCTGGTTCACTCAGAAATTGAAGTTACACAAGTGTTACAAGTAGAAATCATGAACAGTTGTCTAAATGTAGATTGTGGGGATGAAGTGCATATCCTATAAATTCATAGTATTAGAAAGAAAATAACAAAGTTTAACTGAATTTTAAGATCTATCCCTCAAGAAGAGAGGACCAGATCTTTCTTCCGTCTTTGGCACTTTACACCCCACGGAAGGCAAATTATATATTTTTGCCTTTGGTTTCTTTGTCAATGGACAATCCTAAAAATTCTTCCTAAGTGGCTGTTAAATGGGTCCTTTCACCACTATGATCTTGACATACAGCAGGTAGAGCAACAGGTGAGCACAAGATTCCCTGGTGTAAAGAGTGCGAAGACGCTCAAGGAAAGACAGAAGGGCAGCAATAACTAATTCTGTGGCATAGAGCCTAAAGGCATCATGGCTCCACCAGCAAAGGGAAATGTAAGAATAACTGCTCAGGGATGGAAGGGTTAGCCCACTGCAATCACCCCCTCTCCTTCCCTCAAATACCACTTGGCAGTTTCTCAACATAAAGATTATCTCCACTTCTGACCCCCATGTGAGGTGTTAAGTCAGTAGGAATGTATATCTGATTGGTGGACTAGCTTGTGTAAATACTTTGCCTGACCGTGGGATAACACAGATACTGGCAGCTTGAGGTCTGCAGGTAAAGTCTTTTTTGATGAGGGAGATATGGAAGAGAGGTGGGCTGGATGGACTCCAGGGGGTCAGTGCTGCAGTCAGACAGCAGGAAAGCTCTTCTTTCACGTGGGGTCTGGCAACCTTCTGACTTAATAAAACTTCTTCTTGGAGGTCGAGGTTGTTGAGGCCACGGCCACTGAGCTATGACTCTGCTTGCTGTATCCACCGGCTCCTTGTCCATGGCTTTGTCCACCGGCTCCTTGTCCATGGCTTTGTTCACCGGCTCCTTGTCCATAGCTTTGGCCACTGGTACCTCCTGGAGTGGGATTGTGAGCACTGCTGACTACCGCTGTAGTGAAAAACAAGTCACAGTTAACCGTCTGAAATTAACTCCTCTATTAAAAGAGAACAACATCTTGAGAGCGCTGGCTTTATTTCATATCTACAAATTTGGGGGCATATTATCAAGGACGGCGTTAAAATTAATGCCGCTTTAGCAGCAGGAAACTGCAGCTAAAGCAGGGCTTGATAATATGCTGCAGAAAATTCCAATAGAAGCCCATGTTCACACCAGAACATGGACTTCTATTGGAATTCTGAAGGGCATATTATCAAGCCCATTATCGCCGCTTTAGCGGCAGTTTCCTACCGCTAAAGCGGCGATAATTTTAACGCCATCCTTGATAATATGCCCCTAAATGCCTACCCTCCTCTGGCACTTGCACAATCGACTGTCACAACTTTAGGGATAAAGGCTCCTTCCTAGACATTGGCTGCAGGTTAAAAACGGGAAATTAACAAATAGGATAACTTGGTGCTGAGTCTGATCCTATATTCGAGATCCCTGGTATCGGTTCTAGAGAACATATCAATGCCTTGCTCAAACAATAAGTGAACACGATTTCTATACATAGAAAGATTTGCTATATGGGACACCATTGCACTGAAAGCAGAGCCATGGTCAAACGAAGCTGCTGAAGGGCAGGCGGATACAATTCCCCATCCAAGCTTCTTTCATCAGCTGGTGAGCTCTAGCATTTGCAACCATAACAAACATGACACAAGTTTAAGGATATGAATATAGGTACAGGTGCAAACAATAGTGAAATGCACTTACAGATGCTAACAGAATTTTGAATCTCGCCAGACATTCTGAAAAATAAAGAAAGTAGAGTTAGTTTAAGGGTACTGCAGCTCTAGTTTTTCTCACTTATAAGAAGATCACTCAGGAACAGCAAGCAGAAATAGTGTTCGACTATTGCTGTATTACGTCAGGCATACACACACCAATGCACAGAAATTAAGGCCAAGGTTTCATATCTTCAGGTACCTATGCAAAAAGTTGCCATTCCTTTCTGTTTAGCACAAATGTGCACCATAATGCTTTCTCCTTTTCCTTTCACTCGGAAATGAATACTACTATTCACTCTAATTCTAAATTACCAAATACTGGCTGAAATTTACTTTTAGGACAAATACTATGCATGATCTTGCATCGGAATGAAATCACTGTGACAATGTACTGTCTGTCCGCATCCCTTTTTCCTTTCATCTAAAGATTTGTTTACAAATTTACAATGGCTGTAGTGCTACTAAGGGTACTGATTGCCTCATAGACCAAATCTCGTTCTTCAGACACAGTGTAAAGCTTATTCATTGGAGGGTGTGGCCTAAAGGCTTCACTACTTTTGGATTAGACTGCCAAAGATTATCTGGATTTATATTATTCTGTGACTATGACACCTTCTCGAAGACCGCCACTATAAGGACTGCATCATTACAACTGTGCCTCTGTGTAGCTGCTCCTTCCCTTATTACTGCATTCACTGGGCAGATGCTGGAAGGGCCCTCAATTCGAGTGCAGCATCAAGTGCAGAATAGAATGGTCTGGCTGTAGACCTAATCTTTGTTCATTGTATATGGGGCTGAAATTTATCAGAAGCGAGGGCGCACTGTGCTGCACAGTCCGCTGCCTGGTCACATTCCCTGCTGCCGGCTAGTCTGTATGCAAAGAATCATCAGCTCTGTTATTTTGAAAATCCTACTAAAAAGGACAACAGTGGGAGGGTTTCACAAACCTGGTTCACACACTGAATTCCACATTAATGTGCAGTGGGTGCTTACATGGATTGGACTAGATTGATTATTTGCGTACCCGTGTGACTCCAAGCTGTGCACTCACCTGCTCTCTTCGCACTCCAACAGGGACCTGTAGGTGGCAATTTCTACATCCAAGCCCATCTTGAGATTCATCAGCTCCTGGTACTCCTTCAGTTGGCGAGCCATCTCCTCCTTGGCCTTCTGTAGAGCGGCCTCAAGTCCACCCAGCTTTTGCCTGGCATCTTTCAGGGCAAGCTCTCCACGATCCTCTGCCTCTGCGATAGCACTTTGCAGACTTGCGATCTGGGAAACGGAAAACATAGCCATGGTGAGATGTGCTTAATGTCCTGAGAGATATCTGTTTTCAAGCTAAGCAATAGGAACATCTTGTTCAAGTATTTAGAAACATCATTGCTCATGTAGTTAACTTATGGGCAATTTTGCACTTTTCATTGTATCTAACATGCCTAGGAAACTGACGGTTTGAGAAAAAAATCATTGACTTACTGTGATGCCCAATGCAATGCATGTTTAAGTGAAAAAAGAATTGTCTCTGAGCAGCTGAGATTGTAAGAACCAGTGCAACAGAGCAGAGAAAGTAATTAACCACGCGCTTATCACGTGAGAAGTGAAAGATGCGCATCTGAAGGGGTAGACTACAGAAAAAAGAAAAAATGAAAATGCTTCATCTCAGCAAAAAGAGAGATCTTGTGGTGTGTTTCAAAGGTAAGTAGAGATTTGTCGCTCTTTTAAATTATCTTAATGAGCATTTCTCTTCAGAAAAGTAGGTCTGCAGATGCCCAACCTGTAAATATGTGCATTAGTGGTTTTGTTGTGCACACAGGTAGGCCAGTGTTTTTAAAATTCCATGTCATACCTGTTTTTTCACACTGTCAATTTCAACCTTCAGCCTCTGTATTTGCCGGGTCAGGTCTGAGATCTCATTCTTGGTGTGTTTCAGACTATCGCCATGTTGTCCAGCCACCTCCTTGAGCTTCTGGAACTAGAGGGTCATAAACAAGAGGAAATTGGAATGAGCCAAAGGAAAACCTCACCTACTTCAAATTTTTGAAAGGAACCCAAGATCTCTAGATCTCCCCAAGTGCAGATTCGAAAACACCACAGGAAAATACAAGCTAAAAATTAAAAAGAGAAAAGTTGTACTACATCAGCTTGTGAGGTCTCCTCACTCTTTTTCAATTGACATGCTTCCTATGATCCATTCCACGGCTGAGATGTTTTAGGTAGTGTAAACATACATAACCCAGGTTTTGTGGCACATACTCCCAATATATAATTTCTCTCTACCCTCTACCTTTATCCTGTGTCAATTGAATGTCTCTTCTGCCTTGAAAGACAATGACAATTAATGAAGTGACATTTGTTCTCATTTAGGGAGCATCCTAAATACTTGATCATTGGTCCACAGTGTAGAGTAAGCGTACTTTGTTATTTCCAGGTCTCATACCTTGTTTGCAAATTCACGCTCCGCTTCTTGTTTGCTCCTGTTTGCAATCTCTTCGTATTGAGTTTTGACTTCTGCCAGGAGGCCATTCAAGTCCAGCTGCCGGTTGTTATCCATTGAGAGGATGACCGACGTGTCTGACATATGTGATTGCAATTCGGCCATTTGCTGTAAATCAAATGAAGATGTCGTTTGCACTCAATGTTTATTATGGTGTTTGCTTCACCATCTATGCTAGGATTTCTATTACCACTGCACCCATCTATGTGTAATCCCATCTAACATTATACGTTCCCATTGAGCAACATAGACAACCTCAGCCATACTGCTAAACATCTGAGTTCAATTCACATCTAAATAAATAATGGTTCAAGCTGATATACAGCACAGGGATGTGTTCACAATGCCTGAAGCCACCAACTTGGTTCAGGTGGTAGTGGTATCCAAAACCAATTTCAGTGACAGAACGATACCGACAATTGGGGAATGTACTCTGCGTACAGCAATTCAGTACAGAAGTACTGTATAGTACAAAAGTACTGGGTCTAGAACTATCGACAGAAACATGATGAAGAAACATGGCGCAAAAGGCCCTGGGAGTGGAAGACCAGTATAGAAATGCATGGTTTCCTGCCATTGCATGCTCAGTACCGACGTACTAGTGGCAGGACTCCTGTGAAAGGGAAATCTATCCAGGAGTACAGGTGAATGCATTCTTGTCACAGCAAGCTCAGTGCAGGGTTATGGTGACCAGGATTTGATTAGAGAGAACGTCAGTGCAGGAACACTGGAGCCCGGACTGTCGACAGAAACTCATTATAGGATTTTTGGGGCCAAGACTCCTGGGAACAAGAGCTCATGACTGAGGAAGTACAGAAGTAGTGGATCCAAGATATCTGCACATAGAAGTTTGATACAGGTATACTGGAGCCAGGGTGTGCAATCGAAACACTCTAAAGGAGTACTGCAGAGAGCAATCCTATTACGGGAAGAGCGATACAGCAATACTGGATGCAAGATGTGTAAGCTCAGTACACAAATGCTGTAGACATGATTCCTGGTACAGAAGCTCAGTACAGAAATACAGGAGGTAAGACTCCACTGAGTGCAAGCTCAATGTGATGTATATTTGTGGTTCCTCTCCTCTCCAGATGAAGCCTGTTAGATCTCCTTCAGTATTACGTCCCACTCCCTGATACGTTTTAGAGTCATGTTCCTTGTTTTAAATGTTGTTATTGTTACTTCTACTGCTACATTAAATTGTTGTTCTATGCGTGCAGCGCCCACATAGTCCAGAGTGACTGAGCGCTGTAGATAACTCTCAAATAAATAAATAAACAAATAAGTACAAAGGTGACTGGATTCTTGTCACTGGAAATTCAGTACATTCCTATGGGAGCAGGACTCATGTCAACAAACCCTCAGCAGGTGAATACTGGAGCCAGGACTATTGTCTGAAGCGCAGTACAGCTGGGCTGAAAATAGAACACCTGCCGACAGAACAGCAGTACAGAAGTACTGGAATGCAGGAGATGGGCTCTTGTCACAGGAAACTCGGTACAGGTTTATACAGCACAGGTTTATGGGAGTCAAAGCTTCAGCCAATCGAAACTCAGCGCAGAAACACTGAAAGAGGACACATTGTACTGGAAGCCAACTCCAGTCATTTGCTGCCCTGACTGTACTCTGCTCAGTGAAAATTCGGCACAGAAATGTGGATTCCAGAAATGTATATCTGATGTAGCGTAGCTATCTAGGCAACCTTAGTAGAGGAAAATGGGAACCAAAAAGAGACTTATTAGTGAGGCTTGGCTAGAATTACTGGAGCTTGCCCTCCTGCCAAAGGGATTTCAGAGTAGGGATACAGAGCCTAGGACTCATGCCAAGAGTGTGGAAAAAGAAAGATGCTGCAACCTGGAATCCACCCAAAATAAAAGAAATAGAGCAATATGATGAAACCTAGAACTTCAACTGGTCGTAGCTCAGTCGGTAGTGATATTGTGCATTTAGAAACCCTGTCAGTCTTAACTCAATACTCAAATGTGAGAGTTGCGACGTCTGTCAATCCAATCTCAGTCAGGAGTCTTGGCAATCTAGTATCTTGGTTGTGGGAGGTTAACAGCAAATCTGAAGGTTGTAATGCAACATAAGAGAGCTTACCGCCTCATAGATGGACTCGAGGAATTGGATCTCTGAACTCAAGGAGTCCACCTTGGCCTCCAGATCCACCTTCTTCATGTAGGCCGCGTCCACATCCTGCGAAGGGAATATGAAAGGTTATTGTAAATGGTCTCTTCTCTTGGTCTCTATTTCATGTTCCTCCAGGTTTATTATTATTTTGTCAGGCTTGTGCTCTGCATGCTTCTCTTCGTGTGCTTCGTAAGAAGCATGCCCCATCACTTGTGCATGTATTGCTTACCTTCTTGAGCACCACAAAATTGTTCTCTGCCGTTGTTCGCTTGTTGATTTCAGTTTCGTACCTGTCGGGATGAGGAAGAGGGAGGTCAGTGGTGAAAACAGTAGCTAAGACTTGAAGATGGTCAGAGAGCGAAGCATGCCTACTTCCACGCCTGCATGGTCTGTGGCACTAACTCTGTACCATGCTTGCCTCGGGCACTCTGTTCCTTGCAGAACACGCTGAAGCTTCTTCACTTACACAAGGTAGATTTTTTTTATATAAAAGTCCAACGTTTGAGTTTAAGAAGCAGGCAAGTAACATATTCATTGCTCTGCCTTTGCAAGGGCTCTAATTAAACCTTAGGTTCTATATACTGAAAGTCGTTTTAGTCTCCAGATACTGTTTCTTATTCCCAAAACAAGCCCAACCCCTAAATCCGTGAGCACGCTCCTATAATACAGCGTTGTGGCAAAGGTGGCTTTGAAGATGGGCTCAGGAGATACGATTTAAACAATCTGGACTATTTATAAAGATTAGATCGGGATTATCAGACTGTAAAATCTACACAGCATACAATGATTGTCTGACCGTAAAACCAACAGTATATGTAGAGAATATCTGGTAGACTCAATAGAACTAAATGTTACAAACAGTGTGATGACTAGGTTTACTTTTCAGGTATGAAACAGACCGTCGTGAATGTCAGTGAAAGCACTTCCTGGAAGGCAGAATGTAACACCAAATAGCCAATAGCATGAGGTGAAGGTGTTACAGTCATCTAGATGCATCTAAAGCTCGCTTCATGCTCACTTTATGTATTGTTTAAAGAATTGGTAGCAAGAAGTATTGGAGACAGCAGTGTTCTCAAACAAGACATAACAATGAGAGAGCTGTATAAATAAGGGCTATTCATGAGAAATAGCCAATTAAGGTTTGCAATTTGTATTAAAAATATAATATATATTGATCAGTAATTAAATGCTACAGTAAATATGTTGACATACCATCTAGGGTGACCAACCTGTGCCACAGTGAAGACATACATTTTCTATTGTCCGTCTATCCCTGTCTCAGTCAAGAAGCGCCTCACCGCCTCACAGTATTGTACCACATGCGCCTACTGACTTGCTCACACACATTTTAACTTCTATTTGGAGATTGTTTTAAGTTCCTTGGTTTGTAAACATACAATAAATAGAAATACTGTTTATATAGGTCTCATCTACGTTTAATCGGTGACACTAGGTAGGGTCTCACTTGACAAATGCTGTTTTACGTACTTTTTCTTGTAATCTTCCACCATATCCTGCATCTGCTTCAAGTCGCTATCCAAACGGACTTTGCTATTGACCAAATTATCTGCATTTCTTCTGAGGCCGTTGATGTAAGCCTCAAACATGGGTTCAATGATGTCCCTCTTGCTACCACTTTTTTCTTGCTGCTGCAAATAGCGCCATTTGGTCTCGAGCACCTGGTTCTGTTGTTCTAAGAATCGAACCTTAAGAAGAAGAAAAATGCGATTTACTAATGTGATTGATACGAGTTACAGAACTGAAAAGGTGCATGAACCAACAGCAACTTGCATTCAGTGCTGTAAATAATGTGTCCAGGGCTCTAAGATTATTTTAAGCGATGAAGTGAGAGGAATACAGCACTCTCCCATCAGTATGTCTACAAAGGGCTCAACATTTCAAAGATAGGGTATTAAAGTTGGGAGCTTACCTTGTCAATGAAGGAGGCAAATTTGTTGTTCAGGGACTTGATCTGCTCGCGCTCCTCTGTGCGCACCTTTGAGATGGAGGGGTCAATCTCCAGGTTGAGTGGTTCCAGGAGGCTGTGGTTGACAGTGACCTGCTGGATGCCACCAGGAGGGCACGTTGGGAATCCAAGATCCCCCCCTTTGGCAGCACCAGCACCAAAACCGAGCAGATTGCCACGAATAGCATGGCTGCCTGTGGGGATGGAGATCCTTTTTTTCCCACCGAGGCTGTAGAGGCTTCTGCTGCCGACGCTAGCAGCTCCAGAGTGAGAAGCAGAGGAGTAGCTCATTTTCCCTGCACCACCTGCACCACCACCTCCAACAGAAGCGACGCTATAGTTTTTCCCAACTCCACGAGAGGTCTGCCTCATGCTCATGATGGCTGATTTGTAAGGGATGTAGAGTGGAAAGAAACCTTAAGCAAGTGCAGGGACAGAGGAAAGACTGAAGGAGACTGAACCCCTCTGTTGATAAGCCACAGACGCGGCCCTTTTATCTGTTTGAATTTCTGGGCTTGGTTGCATCAGAGCAAACAGGGTTAATTGAATGCAATCATGGGCTTGGCATCTCTGGCAGCGCCTATCCTACTCATTCATCTAAACGAATCACACCTATAGAATTAAAAAAAGACTTGCTCTGCTAGCAGACTTCAATCTCCTACCTGTTATCATGCAATCACACTCTTTGTCAATAAGTTGATAAACATCATTTACAAAGTTGATTGTAATATTTCATTAGATGGGTGTGTTTCTCATGAGTGAGAAGGCCCCATGCTTGGACCTGTTCATTTAGCTTTCTGATTCCCTAGGCAGTCAGTCCCTGTCGCTTAGCCTTCATTATGTGTCTGGGATGGAGAAAGAAGGGAAAAGAAAATCAGTGATTAGCACAGATGAAGGCGGTCTCTGTTTTACCTTCGAGGTGGTCCCCAGTCTGACCACAAAAAGGTCTTCAAAGTACATTTAGTAGGGTGAAATGGGCAAGGAATATGATCCAAAATCCCTGCTTAACATGAGGGGACCATATAAAGAAGATGCGTTTATTGTCAGGATTCTCTATGCTTGGCTATTAGCTCATGCCTTAAATTAGAAAATGGGCGACAAATGAAACGAAACAAGGGCTGCCTTCTCAGTAAGAAGAACTACACCTGGCATGGTCTTATGTGCTTTCTGTCCCAAGCTGACATCGGTCTTGTTATAGTGGGTTACAGAAGTAAGTAGAAAGTTTACATCGACATCAATGGGGACAAGATATATTATTCTGGCTAGCTCATGCACCTTTAGGACACACTGTTATTACTTCTATTTTGTTCAAATATATGACCTCACATGCATAGTCTTGGGGGTACCAACCTCTAGGTCGGTATACAGAGACGTTTTAAGGACTGGGCAAAGTGAGCTCTGGCCCAGGGCTCCAGCCTTTCAAGGGGCCCCTAATAGATCCAACTCTGTTTTACAGAGTCTTGCCAAGATGATCTTGAATAATTCTTAAAGAGATTATTTTAAATAATGTTTGCCTCTAAATTATTTTTAATGTGGGTGAAGTGTGAGATTCTATTACATACATTTTGCAGAGTAATGTTGTGTTTATGGTTAATGAAACATCCCCCAAAAAGTTTTTTCAGATTAAAACAGGACCTCACATATGAGAAATGAGACGGTGTCAAAGAGATTATTTGCAGTAATATTAGTGAGCTGCTGCTGTGTTACAATATTGAAAACACGCATCACTATCCCTGAATATTAAATGTAAACACATTTAGAATGTGGATGAGTGTGCACGTGCACTACCAGTGACCTGGCCAAAAAAGACAGGAAAGAACTGAAATTGGAAAATAAATTCAAAGCTGTTCCGAGCAGGGGCCTTCAAAATACGTTTGGCCAAAGGCCCCCAAAATTCTTAAGCTGTACCTGTCTATATAATTACACACTGATTGTTGCTTATGACTGTACTCGACAATGGTTCAGAATGGTGTATCATAGTTAGGATTTCACAAAGGTACTCCACTTTTTCACCCTGCTAGAGCTCAAAAAGTATCTTTTGACCAATTGAAATGTGACCTTTTGACATCTTGATTATTTTGTGCATGTTCTTGCTTTTAGCCATTATGCTACCACAGATCCACATTTCAAAGATAACTCAGTCAAATGTTTATAGCCTGCTACAGCTCCTAGTTCACTTGTCACCTTGTTCAATACTCTGCAAATTTGGAGCCTTCTCTGCATTAAGTTTTAAGGCTTTGAATTCATCCTCACAATCATAGGTCCAAATAAGCTTCGTTTCCTACCTTCAGCAATCACCTTATACCCTAACATTTCTCTGTGAAATTGGGAATGAATTTGCTGTAATATTCACCTGGACCCCAAAAGATGACCACTTCATCCTTGCTGGTTGGGCTGGGCAGGTCATGTATAGCTCTGATTAACTTCTTCCTAGGTCCAATAACTACCAACATGATCTTATGCCTCAGATATCTGTAGCCATTAAATTGAACCTGCTGCACCAAACAGCTTATTGAAGGACATTAATTCTTGTGATTGTGGTGCAGCTTCACCTAATGATAAACTTAAATCTAATGATGAAAAATGTTTGGCCCGATTGATCATGGACAGCATTTCAGTTATACTCAGTAAAGGATAGTTATCCACCACAAAACATTTGTTTCATATCGCAGAAATCCATGCACAACCTAGCCTCCCTGTTGGCCATGCGTGCTAATGCAACAGGTGACAATCACTCTGTCACCTCCACTTCCTCTTCAGCTTTTTAAGCTCTTTGGCCATAGATTCTTTCACTTTACTGGGTACATTCCTGACTTTCCCTGCATTTAGTTGTGGTTCTTCCTTTAGCTTGGTTACATGAATATAATCTTTAGGATATCCCAAATCTTACTTAAATGCTTCTTTGAACTCTTTCTCATAGTCAGACCTTTCTATCCCAGCATGATTAATTCCTGACTGTTCTCTTAGTCGGACTGTTGGTACTGTTTTAAGATCTAAATGAACCATTAAAGCTCTCTCATGAAACCAGCTAACTAATGAGTCACCCTTTATTGGAACCTACATTTACCAAGGTGCATATGTTCCTTTAAATTGAATTCAACCTACAAACTGTCATAGTAATTTGATGGGATTTCCATTAAACACTTGATGTCTATAGCAGGCCTGTACAATTTAACTTATTTAACTCTTCCTTAATAACATCCCTGGGAATTAAGGTAATCTTTACACCTGAATCAAACAACATTTATGTAAGTATTTTCAATTTGCACTTCCTCAATTGTACCATTCATACTCTAACCAATCATTTATAATACCACATCCACACCGGTGTCATCTGTATCACAGTTTACCTCTTGCACCTTCTTTATATTACGTTCAGACCTACTGCACTTCATAGTGTCATTTCTTGCCACATAAGTTACAGATAGCTTTCCACCCTCTCGTTATATGTTAATTAATTTAGAACTTTGTCTATGGCATGTTATGGTATAGCTTGTCAAATGATGGTGTGGTTTTGATAAGGGAATGTGGTATGTTGGGAGATCAGATTGAGCGGAGCTGGTGGTAGACGAAGGACGTGCTGTGTGTTTCTCACCCGTGGGCCATTGTAACAACACTGTTAAATAAACCCATATTTATTTAGATCTAGCTGGCTCCCTCTCGTCTTTTCAATGGCAACGAGTGTTTGTCTCAGTGTCTGCCCACTGTGAGTAACTACTACTCTAGAGTAATAGACAGTGTACATTGCAGGAGTCATTTTGTGGAGCTGTTGAGTATACTTTGGGCATTCACCCCTGAATCGCATCAGTTAAAGTTACTTTATTTACCATGGATTTGTGGTTGCGGTGCCGTTTGGAGTGCGATTTGTTGACAACTTTCAAGATCTTTTGAAGTCGGTCAACAGTCACAGGAGGCACATGTGGTTGACGGTGTGGAGTGTGACAGCAAGTAGACACCTCATTCGTCTTCTTGTCTGACTGTGAGCTGCATGCATGGCTAGAGATCTTTGTTCCGGTACTACGCTTGTGCCGTCATCACATTTTTCGTGGTATCTATATTGGCTGGAGTCTAGAGCACATTATTACTTTAGTGTGTTACTGCTGCAAGCCAATTACGTAGGAGGTTGCCATCTTAGTTGAAGTTTAGCGGTATCAGCATTGTTGTCATCTTGGCCATAACAACAGGATCAGCTGATTACTTCAGCAAGTGCAAGTCGGTGATTGGCACACCTTTTCTCAGCAAGTCAACGGTTCGGACACCTTTTCTGTTTGCTTGGTGTAACTCTCTTTGTCTGTGCATACGGTGTGTCAAGAAGGTATTTCTGTGACACGCACACATTGGGATAATGTCAAAACAAGATACATTCTCACTTTGATATAATAGTATATCAGTACTTTTGGCAAATATTCTTATAATTTATACATATTTTTGGGAGGGACCTTGGTTGTTTGTTTAATATGGCAAATACTCAAATGTACAATCAACCATCTTTATTTTTAGCAGTACCTGGAAAGCCAGTTTTGGCATGGAAGAAAGGGTTTAAAACATTTCAAAATTACATTGTTGCTATTGATGGTGTAAGTTTTAAACCGGAGAGAAAATTAGTCCTAATATTTAGTTGCTAGGCAATGCTGCCATTTAGATTTTTGAGAATTTGAAGCCAATATTGCCAGCAGAAGGTCAAGGTGATGGGTGGAATATGTTCAAGGAAGCAGTAGCGAGACTTGAGAAAGTTTCTAGGTGCACCAAATGTCATGATTGGTAGACATGTGTTTTTTAAAATAAAGCATCCTGGAGAAGAATCTGTGGAAGAGTTTGTTACAGCTCTGAGAGTGCTAGCTGCGAATTGCGAATTTGGAGCTACAGTGGACATCTCTATCAGGGATTAATTTGTGTTCAATTGTGAATCGAAAAAGATTCAGTAGAGAGTATTAGCATGTCACAATCCCACTCTTGATGAGGTTCTGGACATAGCCAAAGGGATTGAAAGATCTATTCTATCATCAGAAGCATTAACTGTCACTTCGGCAGGTACTGCTAGTGCACCTGTGTGTGTTGTACAAGCAGATAAGACTGTGTTTAAGCCAGGGGATGATAAAGGTGAGAATAAGAGGAGTAAATTCTATTGTTATAGATGTGGGTCAAAAATGCATCTCAGTAACAGTAGTGATTGTCCTGCAACTAAAAGGAGATGTAACAAGTGCAACAAATTTGGATACTTTCAAAGCATATGCAGAGTTAGAAAGTCAGGTTTGCCTGTGAGTGTCAGGACTGTTACTGGGGTCAATGATAGTTTGGAAAATTTGATACTACCTTTTATGATCCTCGTTTTTTGTTTCATGTAAACATGTTGAGTGGGGGTTTTAAAGCACCTTTGGAAAGTGTACATATTGGGGCAGTTGAATTTGATGTAATGGCTGATTCAGGCTCACCAGTCACCATTGTATCTGTGATCATTTTAAACAAAAAGTGGCAAGGAATGAAGTTGTATAAAATTGATGTCATCCTAAAACGCGCTCAGACATTTTGATTTCACCATGTTAGGCTTCTTTAGGATAGTTTAGAGTTTCAGGGGCATACAATTTTTACGAAAATGTATGTTGCAGTCAATGGCAAGGACATTGTGGATGGTTTGATTTGGGAAAACTAGGGGTGATTTTATGTCCAAGGACTGATAAACCCATTGTCTTGAGGGAGTTGACCTTGCGTAGTATTGATGTTCAAGTATCAAATTTTCACCAGATCATTTCTAAACATGAGGCAGTAATAATAATAAAAATAATAATAATAATAATAACTTTATTCGGTGTTATTCTGAACCATCAAAGAGTACAAAGCAAGATAAATCATTTTCCAGTCTTCACAAAATGATTAGATTCATAGATTGTCATTTATAAATAGATAATAATTAAAAACTTGCTCCACATAAAAATATATTAAAATAAAAATATAATCTAATGTACAGGGCACAGTTCATCAATTCCTATGGAAATCACTTCCACAGTTGCGTTACTTCCATTATAATAACAACCCATTGCAATCTAGGTTAAGAACTTCTGGCGGTTTTTCCAAAAGAGGAATAAACCATGAGGCAGTATTTTTGGATATAGTAGGTCACGTGAAAGGTTTTACTCACCAAGTTAAACTTACAAAGGTTGCAATGCCAGTTCAACATAAGGTTAGGATGGTACCTTTAAGTGTTTGGCAAAAACTGAAGGATCATATGGATATGTTGTGTGCTGAGAGAATTGTGGAAATGACTGATAGCTCTGAGCGGAGTTTCGCTATTGTTATTGCTTGAAAAAAATATAGTGATTTGCAGCTCTGTATTGATAAGGTTTTTAAATAAAAACATTGTGTTTGACAGTCACCCACTGTCATGTATCCAAGAGTTATTGGCAGCTGGTAATGGTGCCAAGTATTTATCTGTTATTGACCTCAAGTCCGCATATCATCAGGTTACATTGGATGGTGCATCCAAAGATCTAACAGCATTTGTGACTCCATTTGGGGTGTATAGTTTTTTGAGGAAAAAAGTTCCATTGTGGTTTTAAAACCAGGACAGGAGCAAATGTTTGATGTCTCGAAAGAGGAAGATTTATTCTTCAGTGTAAAAGAAGGACATGTAGAGAAGAGTTGTTCTCAGAGGGATCCTGAGGGGGTGGAGTGTTCTTCTGCTCTGTGTGAGGATCTTTCTCAGGAAAGTGTTGATGTTCCAAAAGATCAGACTGACTCATGTCAGGTTAAAAGAGTTGTCAAAATGCCTATGAAATTTGAGGATTATGTGTTAGAATAACTTAGGGGGTCATTCCGATGACGGAGGCCCCACCACCGACAGCCTGTCGGTGGCGGGCCCTCTGTCAACGTACTGCGGTTTTCAACCCGCCAGATTACAATGGCGATGGGAAACGTGGAGGTCGGAAAGACCGCCCGCCACAGTTCCGACAGGCGGACATTTTCAGACCACCTATAGCAGCAGCTGCATTGCCCAGCATTGGGGCTGTGCCTGTCAGGCACCACCTTCAAGATAATGATATCCCTTTTCGCCGGGCGTTTTGCGCGATCATCCGGCCACGAAACAGCTGGCGGAAACATATTTGGGGGCACATAGCTGGCCCCATTTAATACCTGGGCCTTGGGCAAGGGCACTATGGTGCCCCCCCCACATAACCCTGCACCATGTGGCAGGCACCGCATGGTGCTTGGCACGTAGTGCCGAGATATGCAAGTGCCGTTTTTTTTCGTATTGCGGTGGGGTCTGCTAACCGCATCCCCACCCCAATACAGTAAATAGGCAATGCAACTGCCGCTGTGGCGGTCTTATTCTAATGTGGTTAGTGGGTAGGCCACTAGTCCCACTACCGCAACGGTGGCGGACAGACTGAAGTGCGTCCGCCATCATATAAACCCCTTGGTTATTGAGCATATTGTACTTTTGTGAGGATTATGTAGTAGAATAACTTAGTTATTGAGCATAATATGCTTTTGCATTTGAAGTGCGTCCGTCATCATATAAACCCCTTGGTTATTGAGCATATTGTACTTTTGTGAGGATTATGTAGTAGAATAACTTAGTTATTGAGCATAATATGCTTATGCATTTTACCTTATTTTCTTGATCCCCTTTTTCTTCTTTTAGTTTTGAGTTTATGGCACGTTGTATGTTTAATTATTGTAGAAGCTTGAGGTTTAGTTAAGGGAATGTGGAATGTTGGGGGGGTCAGATGGAGCTGAGCTGGTGGTGGACAAGGGACGTGCTGTGTGTTTCTCACCAGTGGGCGATTGTGTAAGGACACTGTTAAATAAACCTATTTTTATTTATGTCCAGCTGTCTCCCTCTTGTCTTTTCACCTCTATAATACAGTCCTTGAAATTTTAAAATGTCTCCCACATTTTCTGTTTCCAATATCCTTGTTTTCACCTCATGCACCTTGTTACTAATTCTTTTGGAGCTTTGAGCATTTTTTACTTATCTCTTGCACACACACTGTAATTTGTTTACATGTCTTGGCAATGGTTACATATTCCACCTCTGTCTCCACACTGCATCCTAACATTAACTGAGCGCTCAAACGTTTTCACTGCTAGTGCCACAATTACATTTTGAAGCAAGTTACCTTTATTCTGGTATGTATTCTTCAACCTTTTTACCAACCTTCTGCATACAGTTCACAAATAATACAATTCTAATACTGCACTCACCTTGGAAAGATAATGCAAATGAAGTGCTTCATCTGCTGTGTGGAAGATGTTTAAATATCTTCTGCCCTCTGGCCCCAAACTATGCTTCAATGACAATTTTTTTTTTGCCAGTGTTCAAAGATGTACACAAATCCTACCATAGTGGCTGAATACTTTATTTCATTCACCCCATTGTAAGAATGGTTCTCTAGGACTAGACAAACAGAGGGTGGTGAATTAACATTCTGAATTCTTGGGAAAATTAGAACGAGGGGCACTCAAAGAAATCCACTCCTCAAAACCTCTAAACCTAAACAAAATGATCTAGAGTTCTTTTATCCAGTATCTCAAACGATGCCCATGCTGCCCACACGATTCTGAAGCAAAGTTAAGTTAGTTGCATAAAATGAAGCAAAGTCGGCGCTCGGCCTTTCGGTTTTCCCTCCCCTCCTCGCCGTCACTGGTGCCGGGGGGCCGTAGTCCTGTAGGCGCCCTCTCCACTCTGTTCGTCGTGCCGTGTGAAGCACCGTCGCCGCCCACTGCCGCTGCGGCGTGCTGTCCGGATCGCGCCTCTTCAAGGATCAGGTAGGACTGTGTGGGGGGACCTCCGGTATTTAGTCACCTCTGTCCAGCACTCAATCGGTCGCCAGCTGATCTGAGGCCCCAAGTCACCTGCAGCCGGTACTTCAAGATGCTGGCCTGTGAGCACCGTAGCCTACGCATGGGCCCGACCAGCCCACTCCCAGGGACGTACCCGGATCCCAGGCCGCCTATCCAGCGCCCCGATGTCAGGGCCTGCTTCTGTGCTGGAGCGTCCCAAAGTCACTGGTTCTGGGGGCGGGGGGGGGAGTCGGCTTCCGTGTCCTTCCCCCTCCGGAGTACCCCCTTCCCCCGAAGTGTCTGGGCCGGGTTATCTCGTCCTCCTCCCGCTCCACGCACCCGGCCCTGCAGCACAATCCCACTCTTGATGAGGTTCTGGACATAGCCAAAGGGATTGAAAGATCTATTCTATCGTCAGAAGCATTAACTGTCACTTCGGCAGGTACTGCTAGTGCACCTGTGTGCGTTGTACAAGCAGATAAGACTGTGTTTAAGCCAGGGGATGAGAAAGGTGAGAATAAGAGGAGTAAATTCTATTGTTATAGATGTGGGTCAAAAATGCATCTCAGTAACAGTAGTGATTGTCCTGCGACTTAAAGGAGATGCAACAAGTGCAATAAATTTGGATACTTTCAAAGCATATGCAGAGTTAGAAAGTCAGGTATGACTGTGAGTGTCAGTACTGTTACTGGGGTCAATGATAGTTTGGAAAATTTGATACTACCTTTTATGATCCTCGTTTTTTGTTTCATGTAAACATGTTGAGTGGTGGTTTTAGAGCACCTTTGGAAAGTGTACATATTGGGGCAGTTGAATTTGAAGTAATGGCTGATTCAGGCTCACCAGTCACCATTGTATCTGTGATCATTTTAAACAAAAAGTGGCAAGGAATGAAGTTGTATAAAATTGATGTCATCCTAAAACGCGCTCAGACATTTTGATGTCACCATGTTAGGCTTCTTTAGGATAGTTTAGAGTTTCAGGGGCATACAATTTTTACGAAAATGTATGTTGCAGTCAATGGCAAGGACATTGTGGATGGTTTGATTTGGGAAAACTAGGGGTGATTTTATGTCCAAGGACTGATAAACCCATTGTCTTGAGGGAGTTGACCTTGCGTAGTATTGATGTTCAAGTATCAAATTTTCACCAGATCATTTCTAAACATGAGGCAGTAATAATAATAATAATAATCATAATAATAACTTTATTTGGTTGTTATTCTGAACCATCAAAGTGTACAAAGAAAGATAAATCATTTTCCAGTCTGCACAAAAGGATTAGATTCATAGATTGTCATTTATAAATAGATAATAATTCAAAACTTGTACCACATAAAAATATATTAAAATAAAAATATAATCTAATGTACAGGGCACAGTTCATCAATTCCTATGGAAATCACTTCCACAGTTGCGTTACTTCCATTATAATAACAACCCATTGCAATCTAGGCTAAGAACTTCTGGCGCTTATTCCAAAAGAGGAATCAACCATGAGGCAGTATTTTTGGATATAGTAGGTCACGTGAAAGGTTTTACTCACCAAGTTAAACTTACAAAGGTTGCAATGCCAGTTCAACATAAGGTTAGGATGGTACCTTTAAGTGTTTGGCAAAAACTGAAGGATCATATGGATATGTTGTGTGCTGAGAGAATTGTGGAAATGACTGATAGCTCTGAGCGGAGTTTCGCTATTGTTATTGCTTGAAAAAAATATAGTGATTTGCAGCTCTGTATTGATAAGGTTGTTAAATAAAAACATTGTGTTTGACAGTCACCCACTGTCATGTATCCAAGAGTTATTGGCAGCTGGTAATGGTGCCAAGTATTTATCTGTTATTGACCTCAAGTCCGCATATCATCAGGTTACATTGGATGGTGCATCCAAAGATCTAACTGCATTTGTGACTCCATTTGGGGTGTATAGTTTTTTGAGGATGCCGTTTGGTTTAGCCACGGCAGCTGATGTATTTCAGAAACTTATTGAGGTGTTGTTTATAGGAGTGAGTGGAGTTCAAGCGTTCCAGGATAATATACTAGATTTTGCCAAAACTATTGAAGAACATGATGATTTGTTAGACAAGGTTCTAGGAACGTTAGTGCACAGGGACAAGACTGTAATTAAAGACAAATGCAATTTTTTTGTGAGAGAGATAGACTCTTAAGGTCATACGATTTCTAGTGAGGTTATTTCTCCAAAAAAAGAACTTGTTGAAACTCTTAGTAATGCAATCAAACCATACAACAAAAACTCCTTGAGATCCATTGTAGGACTTGGGGAATGCCATTCCAGGTTTGTACATGGATATGCGCTAGTGGTTGAACCGTTGGGTGAGTCTTCTGAGAAAAGGGGTTCCTTTTAAATGGAATGAGGAGCATGATGAGGCTTTTGAGCGAGTGAAAGGGTTGATTGTACAAGCTCCTGCTCTGAACACCTTTGATCCTAGTGGGAAATCATATTTTACGGTGGATGCTAGTTCCATAGGTTTGGGGGCTGTGTTTATTCAGTTGGTTGATGGCAAGGAAAGAGTCATTTCTTTTATTTCTAGAGCAGTCAGGGGTGCATAGCAGCATTATAGTACTATCGAGAGAGAGTCTTTAGCTGGTGTGTGGGCTTTGGAGAAGTTTAATTTTTTTTATGGAGAAAGCCGTTTGTATTGTTCACTGATCACAAACTATTGGATTATATGATGAATGGAGTTAGGTCAGGAAAAGCATCTTCAAAACTTATTAGGCTTATTGCAAAATTGGAAGAGTTTAATTGTTATTCAGCATATTTCTGGTGGTTAGAACATTGTTGCTTATTGTCTGTTAAGGTTGCCCCCTAAGGATGTTTTGGTAGAGAATATTCTGGATCAGCATGAATGTGTAGTAGCTGTGGTGGATGTGCTGAATAGATATGATGGAGCCATTTTAGAGTCTAAGTGGCTGTAAAGTTCTAAAGAAGATGAACTGATGTGAAAGGTCAAACATTGTGTTGTTTATGGTTGGCCACCTAGTAGAAGTGTTGACCCTGCAATTCAAAGTTTCGCCTAGGTGAATTAAGTTTGTAGAATGATATTATTTTAAGGCATGATTTGTTTGTTCCACAAGTTGGCCTTAGAAGGAAACTCATTGAGTTAGCTCACATGGGACATTCTGGTGTAACTGGCATTAAGAAACTTCGTAGGCAGCATTATTGGTGACTAGGGATGGATGCGTGTGTTGAAAGATTTATTGATGCATGTAGAGTTTGTGTGAGTTCAGATAAACATTAGAAGGTAACATGTGAGCCAGTCAATCCTCAGAAGTGTTCTCTGGGTTCATGGGAAAAGGTTTCTATTGATCTTCAGGCCCCTATGACATTCTTGGGAAGCATAGTAGATTTCTAATTGTTATTATTAATTGTTTTTCCAAATGAATATATCACACATTTGTAGTCAATCCCACCACTGATGAGGTGAATACATTTTTGGAAAGGAATTTTCGACCTGAGGGTTTTCCTAAAGTGCTCATATCAGACAATGGGGTACAATTTGTTTAATCTAAAATGGTACAGTTTCTTACAAAGTGTGGTGTTAGTACTCAGAGAGGCCCTTTATATTGCCCTAGGGCAAATGGTCAAGTGGAAAGGGCAAATAGATTTATAAAGGAAGGCATTTCAGTAACTTGCAACAGTAACAAGAATGTTTTTGATTTTTTGAAGGAAAAATTGTGGTGGTATCATAGCACGTCACATTCTGCAACAGGAGTGACTCCTTATTTTTTGATGAGGAGAAGGGAAAGTTGCACTTTGTTGACTCCTTCTTTTTGAGATACCAGAAAACATAAAAAGATGGAAGAAGTTGTGGAGTTGGCTAGAGGAAACTTGACAAAAGCACATGCAGTAAGCACAGAGTATCATGATATGTATAGGGTCAAAAACAAGAATGTCAGTGTGGGATATAGGGTGCGTGTTGTTAAACCAGGTTTGCATCGGAAGAGACTATCTGAACTATCTGGTTCTGTTCTGGTAGAAAGAGCAAATGAAAGTGCAGTTTTACTATGAGAGAAAAGTTGGTGGAATAAAAGTTCTATTGTGGTTTTAAAACCAGGACAGGAGCAAATGTTTGATGTCTCGAAAGAGGAAGATTTATTCTTCAGTGTAAAAGAAGGACATGTAGAGAAGAGTTGTTCTCAGAGGGATCCTGAGGGGGTGGAGTTTTCTTCTGATCTGTGTGAGGATCTTTCTCAGGAAAGTGTTGATGTTCCAAAAGATCAGACTGACTCATGTCAGGTTAAAAGAGTTGTCAAAATGCCTATGAAATTTGAGGATTATGTGTTAGAATAACTTAGGGGGTACGCGGAAACGTGGAGGTCGGAAAGACCACCCGCCACAGTTCCGACAGGCGGACATTTTCAGACCGCCTATAGCAGCAGCTGCATTGCCCAGTATTGGGGCTGTGCCTGTCAGGCACCACCTTCAAGATAATGATATCCCTTTTCGCCGGGAGTTTTGCGCGATCATCCGGCCACGAAACAGCTGGCGGAAACAAATTTGGGGGCACATAGCTGGCCCCCCTTAATACCTGGGCCTTGGGCAAGGGCACTATGGTGCCCCCCCTACATAACCCTGCACCATGTGGCAGGCACCGCATGGTGCTTGCCACGTAGTGCAGAGATATGCAAGTGCCGTTTTTTTTTGTATTGCGGTGGGGTCTGCTAACCGCATCCCCACCGCAATACAGTAAATAGGCAATGCAACTGCCGCTGTGGCGGTCGCATTCTAATGTGGTTAGTGGGTAGGCCACCAGTCCCACTACCGCAACGGTGGCGGACAGACTGAAGTGCGTCCGCCATCATATAAACCCCTTGGTTATTGAGCATATTGTACTTTTGTGAGGATTATGTAGTAGAATAACTTCGTTATTGAGCATAATATGCTTTTGCATTTGAAGTGTGTCCGTCATCATATAAACCCCTTGGTTATTGAGCATATTGTACTTTTGTGAGGATTATGTAGTAGAATAACTTAGTTATTGAGCATAATATGCTTATGCATTTTACCTTATTTTCTTGATCCCCTTTTTCTTCTTTTAGTTTTGAGTTTATGGCACGTTGTATGTTTAATTATTGTAGAAGCTTGAGGTTTAGTTAAGGGAATGTGGAATGTTGGGGGTTCAGATGGAGCTGAGCTGGTGGTGGACAAGGGACGTGCTGTGTGTTTCTCACCAGTGGGCGATTGTGTAAGGACACTGTTAAATAAACCCATGTTGATTTATATCCAGCTGTCTCCCTCTTGTCTTTTCACCTCTATAATACAGTCCTTGAAATTTTTAAATGTCTGCCACGTTTTCTGTTTCCAATATCCTTGTTTTCACCTCATGCACCTTGTTACTAATTCTTTTGGAGCTTTGAGCATTTTTTACTTATGTCTTGCACACACACTGTAATTTGTTTGCATGTCTTGGCAATGGTTACATATTCCACCTCTGTCTCCACACTGCATCCTAACATTAACTGAGCGCTCAAACGTTTTCACTGCTAGTGCCACAATTACATTTTGAAGCAAGTTACCTTTATTCTGGTATGTATTCTTCAACTTTTTCACCAACCTTCTGCATACAGTTCACAAATAATACAATTCTAATACTGCACTCACCTTGGAAAGATAATGCAAATGAAGTGCTTCATCTGCTGTGTGGAAGATGTTTAAATATCTTCTGCCCTCTGGTCCCAAACTATGCTTCAATGACAAGTTTTTTTTGCCAGTGTTCAAAGATGTACACAAATCCTACCATAGTGGCTGAATACTTAATTTCATTCACCCCATTGTAAGAATGGTTCTCTAGGACTAGACAAAAAGAGGGTGGTGAATTAACATTCTGAATTCTTGGGGAAATTAGAACGAGGGGCACTCAAAGAAATAGACACCTCAAAACCTCTAAACCTAAACAAAATGATCTAGAGTTCTTTTATCCAGTATCTCAAACGATGCCCATGCTGCCCACACGATTCTGAAGCAAAGTTAAGTTAGTTGCATAAAACGTTTCAGGTGAAATTATCTCAAGAACCTCTGGTAACTAGTGACGCTAATCTTTGTCACATATCAACGTTTGCAAAAACTGTACAAATAAACAATGTGTTTAGCAAATTGTGTTAATGACCAAAACTTGATCTCTAATTAAAGAAGAAGTTCTCAAGAGTATTCTTTCTATTAATCTCAGACCACAAACTTTTGTTCATCTTTTGTTCAGTTGAACAAGCTTATACTGCTCTATCTAGCCACTCTGACTTCAGTGCTACTTTTCCCAGTCCAAAATGGGGGTCTTCTTTAACTGCTGTGCAACGCATTACAACAAACTACCGTAGATCAGTGCTTAATTTGAGCCAGTGGTTCCCAGTGCTCGCAAAGGCCCTTAATTGTCAACTCCGGTGCTTGTAACAGTCTAGCGCAAGGTGGCGTGGCTTGGCTAATTTAGAGATGACCACAACAACAGTTAATTATTAATTCCATATACATTAAAATGACTAGTACCTGCTATCCAATCCATTCTAATAGCTTTTGGGGCCTCCAATAGTCTGAATTGTCACACTTGTTGGAGTGTGATGGTTAGAAGCTGTATTGTTACTATCATTGGCAGCATTAGGGGAAATGTGCTAAGCACCTGAAGAGCGCCCTGGCACTTATCTTTTACAAACTAAGCACATCCGTAGATGAGGTAAGAATGCTAGCATGGACAAGCTTCAACATGCCAATGCTTCCAGTGGGCTGGATGGAAACAGAGAGCCAATTGTTTATTAATTAGAGCTCTCTGTTGCAAATGGTGTTGTGGATGGTCTTCAAGCCTTCTCATGCAACCATGATGTTCCAAGACTCGGATGAGTGTTTTGAAAGATGCGATGAGAGTCTAATGAATTCAGACTGTCGATCCCATCAAAAATCTATTGTGTGCGCAATGTGCCTACTCATCATTTCCAAGCTGCTCTTCCCCACAGTTTGCTCAGTGGTGTAGACCTCACAATGCATTTGAAAAGTGGTGTATAGTATGTACGTATGGTCCAGGACAGCACATTTGAAAATGTAAGTTTTCTATAAAAAGTTTATTCTCCACAAGAGCACTACATCTTTTAGTAACTGCGCCTGGCTTTGGCTGCAAGAGAAACTCTATTCTGCTTGAAGACCAGAGCAATGGGCCAGATTCACTAGTTGTATTCTCCTCCTGGGAAAGAAAATAAGGTAATGTTGAGGTTACATGTTATAATCCTGGTACTTCTGCTCCTCGCCAGTGTAATATGACATTAGATTATCCAAAAGGGTATCCTCTGTGGTTTATTTAAGCATAGTATAGAGAACCTCAGCCATCCCTTGCTCCAAAGCTCCTGTTTCTCTGGCTTCCATTGGAACTCTCTCTCGCCTTGTGTCGGAGCGTTCTGCAAAAGCTCAGATCATTCACTTGCTGCTTGGAGTCTAATGCCTCAGTTCACAATTCAGTAGCTGATGCGACGGTGAAAGCACTGTCTCAGTTTTCTGTTCAACACGATTAAAGAAAGTCAAGTAAAAACATGTAATCTTTTCCTGACAGTATTAAAATAGTTGCCACTTTTTTTTTCCTGAACCCAAATGCATCTATTCCGTTTTATTGCAATCTTTCACATGTTCTGCTTGGAATGGGGTCCACTATTGTGATAGCTAGACACTGAGGGGCAGATTTACAAGAAAGTGACGTATCTGTGCAGATGCGTCACTTTCCCTGAGCCACACTTAGAAACCCTTGCGGCACCATCGATGCGCCGGGGCAGATTTACAATAACTGGCGCATTCCTGCATATCAGCAGGGATGCGCCAGTTATTTTGCGTCACGGCAGACACCTCTTGCGCCACCATGGATGCAACGCATTTACAATGTGGCGCACCATGGGGCAAGAATAGACAGATGCGTGACGCATCTGCTGCCGTAAAGGGGACGCATTGCTGGAGTCGGGTTGCAAGCGCGACGCAGCTCCAACAAGGCTCAGGGTGCCCCTATGCCTAACATGCTGTGTCAATCCTTACGCCTGCTTCAAGCAGGCGCAGGGTTTTGATGCAGCATGGCCGTAAAAGTGACTGAGTGAAATCTTGTAGATTTCACTCAGCCACTTTTAGGAGGCGTTCCTGCGCCGTAACGCACCCACTGCGCCGGAACGCCCACAAGTGGCGCAGGGCTTTACAACGTGACGCATCTCCCTAGATGCGTCACGTTGCAAATACCCCGCAACATGGCACTGACTTTGCGCCACTGCTGTGTCACAAAAGTGAAGCAACGGCGGCACAAATGTGGCGTACGGGGCTTGTAAATCTGCTCCGCCGTATTTACAATACGGCGCACTATGGCGCAAGGATTGACAGATGCGTCAGAAATTCTTACGCATCTGTTGGCGGAAAAGTCACGCATTGCTGGAGTCGTGTCGCAAGCACGACGCAACTCCAGCACAGCATGCTGAGGCCTATTCCCACTACACTGCGTCACTACTTACGCCTGCTTGAAGCAGGCGTAAGGTTTTGACGCAGTGGCGTCCTAAAAGTGGCGCAGTGAAATCTTGTAGATTTCACTGAGTCACTTTTATGAGGCCTTCCTGCGTGGGAACGCCCACCCTGCATACATTATACCTGACGCAGGTATAATGCGACGCAGGGCTTTACAACGTGACGCATCTTCCTAGATGCGTCACATTGTAAATAGACCGCATTGTTTGTGCCGCACTTGTGTCAAAAAAGTGACACAACTGCAGCGCAAAAGTCACGCAAGGGGCTTGTAAATCTGCCCCTCAATATATGAAGCAACAGCATCTGCCACAGTAGATGAGATGTGAACCATCACTTCTGAAAGGAGCTGAAAACAAATCTGTACAAGAAAAGTCTAGTTCGCTCACTCTAAGGGTTCCTCGATCACCTCCTGCCTCACGACTCAAAATGTGGCTAGACCTTGCTTTTATACCGACCCCTTACCCGCAGTATTGTACACAATATGAAAGTGTTCCATATCCCTTTGAAGTCCTGTGTTGAGTGGGCAGTCTCAAATCTCTCCAGGCGTCTACTATATACGGGAAACATTTTTCCTCACCTAGGCTAGTAACACAGTGCCTGCATTGAAGAGGGTATTTAGCATATAGATGTTGCCTATAGAAACCAGTTTAACTGAGTACTAATGCATGGCGCACTAACAGATACTTTTAGTACACCTGGTGTCTAAAATGCCTCAACCTCCACTGCAAGGAACCCACTAAGATCGAGGCCCCTGAGGATACTCTCCTTGCTGCAGAGGTTATGGAAATATTAAGAACACAGCCGTGGTATGAAAAAGGCCGTGTTCTGCACTAGCCAGAACTAAGACCTTTTAATGGTCATAACTATGTGCAGCCGGAAGAGGATGCGTGACAGGACCATTAGGGATCCTTTGTGAACATGAGCAACATTGCATTGCGCCGTACAAGCTGTGTGGTCCAATCCAAAATCAGCTTTATTCGACGTGAGTCATAAAAGCAATACAAAACAGGTACAGGTACGTAATACACAATTAAAATAACAATACACATAAAATTGAGACTACTTAAAATATTTACAAGTTTTTAAAAATACATGTAATGTGAGTAAAAAAAATCATTACAGGTGAAAACCAAAACAATTAGCACATTACTAACTAATATTCTTGATTCTTATTACCCATGCCCACCCCAGGAATTTAGCAACGGCCACAACTATTACCGGGTCAGTGCAGGTTCGAAGGAGTCTTCCTGCCTCAACACTCCGTCTAGTACCTAGTAGTTTGCAAACAGGGGTCAACCATACACGCCTCGGAGTCGCATAGGCAGGGCAAGCAAAAAACATGTGTGCTAAAGTTTCCATCTGGGAGTTACAGAAAGAGCATGTGTTGCTACTCAAGGACCCCCACCGGGCTACAAAAGAGTTTAGAGGCAACGCTCCCACCCGCATCTGGAAAAATAGCTTCCTATCTAGCACCTTGGTAATAAGATCCCAAAAATGTTCTAAGCTTGGAACAGTTTTAAGACTCAAGAATTCATCAGTTAGCGAAAGGGATTTAGTTTCCTGAAATACCTTGGCATTTACCAGCTCCCAATATTTCTCTTTCAATAGAGCTTTAGATGGAAAGGTAGCAGCCAGTGGGTTCTCCCAAAGTTCGCTCATCCCCAAAGCCTCAAGGGATTTTCTGATCTCTTTAAGCCAAACAATCTTTCGAGAGCCCACCAAAGACATTATGTCAAGAAAACCCTCCGCATACTTGGATAATTTCGGGGTAGTCCATAGGCGACGCCAGTAAAGAATAGGTCGAAGCCTGGCTATATCGGCTATCGAGTTCTTCCCAAGGTCGTATCTTAGGGGTACTATTGGTGTGCTCTGTGGGAGAGAAGTAATACTACGAAAAAACCTATTTTCCGAGATGGTTAAGGAAGACAGGTTCTCGTAGCCCCACAGTTCAGCCCCGTAAAGAGCAGAACTCACTGCTTTAGCACTATAGACCTGTAACAGCGTATCATGAACATCCTTGTATCCTATCCGGCCATCTCGAAAGAGACCTTGAAACTTTTCAGAAATGGCTTACAGATAGGCTTGATGATCTTGCTCCTCTTTCTACGCCTCGCTCATCCATCAAGCGTAGCTCGGCCCCTTGGTTCTCTAAATCACTGACTCTTGCCAGGCGAAACTGTAAGTTAGCCGAAAGACTCTGGCGGAAACAGTACGATCAGGAAGCTAAGTCCGCTTACAAAGCATCTATCAAATCTTATCATGCGGCTATCCTAGAGGCCAAAAAGAATTATTTCGCCAACAGAATTGAAGCTGCATCAAACTTGTGTAAAGAAATATTTTCCATTGTCAAAGAGTTTGTCTCTCCTAAATCGTGTTCAGTCCAGCATAAGTTCTCTGAACCTTGGGTAAAGGAGCTGGCCATCTTTTTTAACATGAAAATTAAACTCATCCAAGAATCCTTTCCTCCAGCTGTCTCGAATGTACCTATGATTCATTCTAATCTGCTGTCTTTTCCATCTGACACGTGCCCCACTCTATCAGAGTTCCCACCTTTATCGGAATCTACTTCTTTGGTTCTCCTACTCAGAATTAAATCAGGCTCTCCGCTTGACCCCTGTCCGGCGAGTTTTCTAGCTAGGAATGCCAAGATTCTTAATCCCCTGATTTACCCTGTCTTGAATTCATCCTTGTCCAGTGGCATGGTTCCGCCAGTATGGAAGAAGGCAATGGTTGTTCCCCTTCTAAAAAAACCAGGCCTTGATCCAGAGATACACGCGAACTATAGGCCCATATCTCTCCTGCCCAGTCTGGCTAAGATCGTCGAGAAGCACGTCCACTCAGTGCTTTCTTCCTTCTTGGAAGATCAGGGGTTACTCCACTCTACCCAATCCGGCTTCCGCTCCAATTTGAGCACCGAGACCGCTCTTTTGGAAGTAAACGAAGCAATTAAGGAAGTTCTCGACGCAGGGGGAAGAGCTATGCTGGTGATGTTGGATCTGTCGGCGGCCTTCGACACCGTCCCACATGAGGCCCTCTTGAGAAGACTTCACGAGATTGGTCTCCGTGGAACGGTGTTGAGCTGGTTGAGATCTTACCTTGCGGGTCGTCGACAAGTGGTCTGGGCCCCGCCGTACTCCGCAGAGGTGCCGCCTATGGATGTTGGAGTCCCACAAGGGTCGGTGCTGAGCCCGACCCTTTTTAACATCTTTATGACTCCACTGGCGGTACTTGCGGAGTCCATGGGTGCCCAGATCATATCATACGCTGACGACACCCAGCTTCTCTTCACCTGCAAGAAGGGCATGGAGTTTGACGGGGAGAGCATCCGTGGTTGCCTGGGGGCTGTTTTCGACTGGTTTCAGTGAAGCAGCCTCAAATGCAACCCTGATAAATCTGAGGTGCTTTTCTTTGGCTGTCTAGCTGATCCACCGTGGCAGGAATGGTGGCCGGTGTGTATGTCACCCCCCTCCTCTTCCTCGGTGGTTGCAAAAAACTTGGGGATCAAAATCGACAACACCCTTTCGCTGAAAACACAGATCACGGGTCTCTCCAGTACCTGTTTTGGTCTGTTAAAAATGCTGCGAAAATTTCTTCCTCTGCTCCCTTTAATCCACAGGAAGCTGACGGTACAAGCTTTGATTTGCTCCAGGATTGATTACTCAAATGTCCTCTACCTGGGTTTACCGGACTACCTCTTGCACCAACTTCAGGTAGTTCAAAACTCCGCAGCAAGGGCGATTTTTGGCCTACCCCGACAAGCTCGGGCTTCAGAGCTGCTTTCTTCCCTCCATTGGCTCCCAGTTAAGAAGCGGATTACTTTCAAGGCTCTCACTTTAGCCCACAAGGCACTCCATTTGGTTGGGGCCTCTTACATTCAGAAACGGCTTCTTTTTTATAAACCCACCAGATCCCTCCGATCTGAATGTCTTGGCCTGGCAACGGTTCCTCCCATTAGAAGGGTCAGGATAGGTGGTCGTTCCTTTACACATCTTGCCCCAAAACTATGGAACTCCTTACCTGTGGATCTGCGCCGTACGTCTAATCTGCTTGCCTTTAGAAAGGCCCTGAAAACTTGGCTTTACAAGCAGTAACTTGTTATGTTGGTGTTTTCCTCCATCTTCCTTCTCAGTGTGGGGTCAGAAAGCGCCGGGACACTCCCTGGAGTAGCCGTGCGCTATATAAGCAACCCCAATAACATAACATAACATAACACAGGTCTAATAGGGTTTGAAGGAGACTTCTTAAATGCACCAGCTAATGCTCCGACCAGCTGCCTATGTTTTAGGGTGGACAAATCTTTCTGTAATTTCCACGAAAAATTGTTTTGGATGTTAACACCTAAATAATTGAAAGCCTGTACCTGATCTAGAGGATTTTTAAACAAAACAAAATTGTTTTTAAAAGTTTTAAGTGGCCTAAATACCATAAGTTTAGTTTTTTTAATATTAACTTCAAGGCCACGGTCAACACAAAAGGTCTCAAATATATCCAATGAACGCTGAAGTCCGCAGGGTGTTTTAGCAATTAAAAGCGTGTCGTCAGCGAACATTAGGATAGGGACCTTAGTGTTGGCAAGAATGGGAGCATCAACGTGGGCTTCCAAAAGACGATCCGCTATATCATTAATATATAGGGAGAATAAAGTAGGAGCCATTGCACAACCTTGCCTAACACCTCTTTGGACAGGGAAGTCCTCAGTCGTTAATCCCGGGCCTCCCCATCTAATACTGGCAGTGTTATCCACATGCAGCCTCTGGATCAAGGACAACAATCCGCCGTAAAGCCCTAGATCTTTCAATGTCAACCAAAGTTTATGACGGGGGACTAAATCGAAGGCCGCCCTTAGATCTACAAAGACCGCATACAAGTTCCCCTTACCCAGGACGACCGTCTTCCAATACAAGAGGATAAAGCGGAACACCTGGTAAATAGTACTAGTGTACCGTCGAAATCCTGCCTGAAAGGGAGATAAAATATTATCTGACGCTATCCAGAAGTGAACTCGATTTAAGATCAGTCTACCAATAATCTTCTGGATAGCGTCAATCAAGCTAATGGGCCGATAGTTCTCAGGTAGCGAGCGGTCCCCCTTTTTAAACACCGGGATTATTTCCGCCGCTTTCCATGAGTTAGGAATTGGAGCACCATGCGCCAATGCATTAGCGATCAACTGTATGTATCTCCCCCATCTAAGCTTGTCATACAGGAAAACATCCGCAGGTATACCGTCCGGGCCGGGGGCTTTACCAGAGGCCACACCAGCGAGTGCTAATTCCACCTCTGAACTAGAAAAATCATCTTCAAGTTTAAACAACTGGTGGGGCTCCGGCTCGCAAAGGAATCAGTGGGAGAGGCATACTGCGGTTTAAAATACTCAACCCACTGCACTTGTGAGACATTATTTTGGGGGCGCTCAGGCTGGCCACCAGAACCCCACTTAACAATACTCCAGAATAATTTACTATTACTCTGTAGGCTTGCTTCAAGGAGGGCCTCCCATTTTTTCCCGTCCCAAAGGCGTTTGGCCCTATCAACACAACTCTTATAGATGACTTGTCTGCGGCGAACCAGCGAAACATCCCCACCCTTCAAAGCTTTTCCAAGTAGTAACCTGGCCTCCCTACATTCCTTATTATACCAGGAGGCTTGGTAGTTAATGCTTCTTGGTCCTGTTTTAGCTTTAATGAGGAAATAAGATTTCAAGCTGGCAAATAAGCTCTCATGAGCAGATGTTACATCCCGCAGATTCCCATCAGAAGCAAAAACTGACACTATGGCATTAATGGAACCGTCCACCTCGTCCAAAATTGTAGATAAGGTGGCAGGTCTCCCCATAAGACCAGACCATCTTAGACGGCGCATATCGATGGATGGCACCACCTCAGGAGGACTCAACTCCTCATTCTCTACGGGAGCACTAACAACCTTCCACCATCTATGAAATAGACAGAGAGGGTTATGATCACTCTCAGGAAGGGTCACTATCTTCATATCAGCGAGGGAGTGCCATAAATTCATGTCAGCCAAAATATAGTCAATTTGACTCCTACTCAGCCCATTATCAAATGTGCAGGCGCCCTCTCGGTCACTAGGCAATCTACCATTCACGTAAAAGATCGTCAATAACCAGGGATTTAGCACCCCTACAACCCCTTACATACACATTGTATAAGTCAATTTTGCCCAATGATCCAAGATCAAGCCTCAACAGTTGAATGTCTCGGTTTCCCGTGTGAAGGAGCTTAGCATTCAGACACAATTCGCTTCTTAGCCAGATAGTTGCTGGGGTATGAAAGTTTAAGTAACCCACACAAAAGCATGGTTCTAGGAGCCAAGTCTCCTGAAATATACAGATGTCCATTGTGTTAATAAATGTGACCCAGTCTGGAATGGCTAGTTTAGAATTTAGGCCAGCGATATTCCAGGAGCATAATGAGCCGCCAGACAGTGAATGGCCAACCAATTCAGGGATGGTACGTTGCGAGTCTACTGATAAGCCACTGGTGACTAGGTCAGGGCCCTGACATAATTCCAGGGCAGGAATAGAGGGGCAGGTATTGAGGGATACTGGGACATGGCACACAGGGATGAAATAAGGGTCAGTACAGGGACTGACTTTAATAGTCTCTTGGTACTCAGTTACCACAGCCCTGTGGTAAAATGTATGTTTCTATGCTAGCCTCTGCTCAGAAGACCATCAGGTTGGTCATCTACGTCTCTTGCATCCTTAGATCCAAACAGATAGATTTTGAAGGGTCTTGCGAAGACCAGCCTGACATGCGCATTTTAAAGATCTCCTGTCTGATCAGTGTTAGACAGCAGACGCAGGTCCAAGGTGTCTGAAGGGGCACCGACCAGCCCGCTCCAACCAATCCTGGCAATTCTCACATGCTGGTTAATATTAACAGCACAAGAGCAGCATTTGTATTGGTTAAGGTAGTTGACTTTGAGACTCGGTACTTGGACAGACTGGAGAAGAACCCCTAGGACCGGAAGCAACACAAACAGTGCAGTGGGAAAATGAGCATTTTATTTTTAATTTTAACACCCTTTTGACCCACTGACAGGCTCAGTGAAAAAAGTGCACTGCCTTCAGCCTCCACTCTAGAGCTCTCCACGTTTGAGAGCTTTGGCGTTGACCTTAAAAGCATTTCTGGTTTCTCACAGTGACTGTCAATTGGTCAAATATTCGCTTTGCTTACCCCAACACTATTAACCCTCTGGACCTAAAGGCTCGCATGCTGAGAAGACAGCTGTTGTCAGGGCCGGACTGGCCGTAGCGGGCACCCGGCGTTTCCCCGGTGGGCCGCCAGGGTGGGGGCTGGTTTTGGACCCCTGGGTATCCGTTTCTGTCACCGGAGGCCGGCAATATCGGCCCCCTGTAACAAAATCGTGGGGGGGGGGGCGCCCGAGCAGTTTGCCAGCGCTGGTTACGGCTCTCAGTCCGGCCCTGGCTGTTGTGTCCCCGGTTTTCACTTGGAGAAACAATCCCGTTCTCATGACATGCAGCATTTCCAGCTTTTGAGGCTGCTTAGCAGGCACTGCACACTGGTAAACACAGATCCCCTGGTGGGTGCACTCCTTATCCGCTTTCCAGACTTTCAGGTTGGTGGCAGCAGACACTTTGCACTATGTTTGACTCTCTCCATATGTTTATACCTTCAAACTGTTGTAAGGAGAAGAGTCTCGTAAGAAGGTGGAATAATAAGGCACTAATTACATTGTGAGACATAAACTAATTATCATTTCTTATGCAAGACGTAATATGCACAAGTGAAACGCTGCTCTTACACCTCTCTGCGCACACTACATTTAAGAGAGATATTTCTAAAGAGCTACCATATGCTCTGAGCAAGTCGAATGCTTTCTGTTTTTTTCCAGCTGCTGTAAATAATTTGGGACCATCTGCACTCTCTAGACTCGCCCTGATTTTCTCAACAATACTTTTCAAACATCCAGTAATTGTGGTGGGTTATTTATAGCGATTTCAGCTTTGGAACTTCCATTTTTATGTTTTCCTCACCATCAACCATCAAGAACACATTTTCTAAAGCAATCTTTACTTTTAAACAAGAATGCAACACGCACCGCAAACAATGTGTACAAATGTTTCACATCTTTTTCTGTTACGGTGTGAATTGGCGCCTTTAGTCTATTGTGATACAGCCCCTATGTCAGAACTCGATGTTTCTAAGACATAGTGGCGAATGGTGTCCTCCAATTCACCGCGCTTCCGGTGACTGCATCGTTTGTTGCACTAAGAAGTAAAATTCACGTTGGTTGCTTGGGCAGCAAAGTCTCCATAACCACTGTCTTTTAGATTGATTTAGTTTTAAAGCGCTACTCATACTAATTTAAGGTGTCAGAACACTTTACATCATACATACCTTGCACCGAGACAATCATGCGTGTAGAAATCAGTTTATAGGAATGTTACATAAGATAGAGGCCTATAAGGTGTAGGAGTCACATGCCATCCACACTGGTAGGCTGTATAGTTTAAGAGCCCTTGGTCTGGAAATGCACAAATTCAGAATTTAAAATGTAACGCCATTGTTAGGGATTTTCTTTGATAATAAGAATTGATTCCTACCCAAATAAACCCTTTTTGCAATATTAGGATAAGGAAAGACTGGGCAAAAAACATGTAGCTGTAATATATTCCTTGCAGTTTGCTTTCAGGAAGCTTTTTGAGGACAGTTAATAGCTCATTACCTCCTCGTCCCTCCCTCGCTTCCATTACTTACGCATTGAGGCATCCCTGCCTCACCAGACACCCATACAACGTGATTTATCACACGGGGACTATAAGTAGCTCCCACCCCCCTCAAACCGCCTGTTTTCTTCTTGTCTCGCCTGTTGAGACGCGCGTACCACACGCTGGCCGTTTGAGGTGCTGCGGTCTTCTTCTTCTGGATTTCTTCGTTTGGATTCTTCATGGGAGGTCCTCTCCCTCGTTGTTCTCTGCCTATGGGGACTGGCGGTGCTGGCCTGGGCAGCGCAATGCCTTCCCTTTCCGCATCTGGAGCAGCGCTGCGCTCTCGACGGTGGATCGGGCGGGGTCCGGCTGGCGGAGTCGCCGGTCCTTTGTGGCTGGGGCTGTCTTTCCGGGTTGGAGGCCGGAAGGGGAAGCGACAGCGGTGGGGACGGCAGGGATCCTCGGCTGGCTGTTTCTGGTCCTGATTATAGTAAGGGCCTCTTGTGAGGCCGTTTTTTATCCTTTATTGTGGGTTTGCTGCTTGGGTTCTGTTTTTTAATCCGCTTTGCCTAATTTCTGTACCTCACTGTTATTCAGCTGCCTGTTATATCTTCTACTCGGTCCATGGCTCTGCTGTGCTTCTGGTGGTTGTTTAGTTCTGGTGAAGCGTACTTCCGGACGCAGTCTTTTGGGGCACTGGACATGTTTGAGGCTGCTGTGGCTCGTGCTCTGCGAGCCAGGGTCCCTGCTAAGCGCTAGTCCTCTCGTTCTGCGGTGGTCAGGTGGACTCGCCCTCTGAGGGCTCTTCTTCTTCGGGAGCTGCCAGGCCTTCTACCTCTTCCGGGCAGTTTGTTCGTCAGGAAGAGGTTCCTGTGATTCTCCGACCCTTTAGGGAATGCTTGGGGTTTTTGCCTTTCTTTGCTCCTGAGGGGTCGAAGACGTATTTCCGCTGTGATTTAGGCCCCCCGTTCTCGCTATGTCCTTTCATGGACACATGATCAGGGGGATTCCGGCAGTAACTGTACTCCCTAGTGGAGGGGGAGGTCTATCTTCCTCACTCTGTCATGACTGGCATTTATTCGTCTTCTGCGGTGCAGTCATTGGTGTCTGTCTTTGGGTGGCTTGCCACGGCTATTCAAGGGGTGACAGACTGCTCAGGCTTGCTTGTCCACATGGTGCAGCATGCCCTACTCCTGGCTGACGTCTCTCTGGATGTGCTTCGTTCTTCTGCCATGGCTTCTGGTTCCTTGGTCCTGACTCCTGGTCCCTGTGGATGCATGACTGGAAGGCGGATTCTTCGGTGGAGTCCTCTCTCCTTGAGATCCCATTTGTTGGCTTGATGCTTTTTGGTGTGCAGTTGGACTGTTGGAACACGGATGCCTTTGAGGACCGTGGACTTGCTCTGCCTTGCAAGGGCAAGTCGTCTGCTTCTCTCTCTCGCCACTTCTGAATTCTGACTCTTTTCTCGTCTTCTTCAACTGGTCTTCCCGGTGGTCCTCCAATCCTTTTCAGGTCGTTGGCATAAATTCCTCCCCAAAAAGGCGTCTGCCGCGGCGGGTCCCAAGGGTCTGTTGGTTGCCTTCACACGGTCGTCCTGACAATGGGGGCGACGTGGCCTCTTGGTCTGTGGGTGTGAGGCTGTTGTTTTTCCTAGATGCTTGGTGCCTGGATGTGTGGGATCGCTGGTCGTTGAATATTGTCGGGAGAGGTTGTCCTATCAACTTTGTCTCTGTTCCACCCAGTTGGGACTCCATCCGTGCGCCTGTCCTTAGGTCCCCGGCGACGCAGAAGGCTATTCTGGAGGGGGTTCTGGATCTTCTGGCTCAGACGGCGTTTGTACCGGTCCCCCTTGGGAAGTGTGGTGAGGGTTGTTATTCCATTTTGTTTCTGTCCAGAAGTTGTCGGGGGTTCCAGCCGGTTCTGGTCCTCAAGAGGATGAATGGTTGCGTTCAGACCGTTCAGTTCGAAATGGTGACTTTGCAGTCCATCCTTCCATTGGTGGGGGTCCTGGACTTCATGGCGTCTATCGCTCTGCAGGATGCCTATCTTCCTGTTCCAGTGGCTCGGGTGCATCAGAATTTTTGTGATTGGTGACTCACTCTTACGGTTTGCAGTTTTGCCTTTCGGGCTGAAGTCCGCTCCGCCTGTCTTCACCATGCTTCTGGCTCTGTTGGTGGCCTTGGTCCCCGCCCAGGGGTTCTTCCTTCATCCTTGCCTGGATGTTTGGTTGGTTCATGCTCCCTCATTCCAATTGGGTCCCACGGGGGTGGCTCTGGCCGTTTTGAGGGGGCACGGCTTTCTTATTGATGTGGGGAAGTCGTTCCTTGTTCTGTTCCTAGATTGTCTCTTCGTTGGGGCTTGGTTTCGGACAGATTTGGGGATGGTCACTCTGCCCGAGGCTCGGGTGGTCTAGTTTCAATCTCGCATCCTGTCTCTTCTGTCCGGTCCGGTTCAGGTGACGGCTCATTGGCTCCGAGTGTAGGGGGGGCATGGGCCCGGTTTTATTTGCACACGCTGTTGGCTTATGTTCTGGCGCATTGGTCTCCCCGTTGCCTCCCCCTCTCTTCTCCGATTCCGGTGTCCCCTTCAGTTCAGGATGGGTCTGTGTTGGGGGATGGTTCGGGATCATCTGCTGTGAGGGGTCTCTCTCTCTCTCCTCCGGTTCCCGTGGTGGTCACCATGGATGCTAGCCTCTCGGGGTGGGGGGCCTGGCTGGGGCTTCATCGGACCAGGGGCTTCTGGTCAACCTCACAGGGCAGGAAGTCATTGATTTGGAGGGGGTTGGAGGTGGTCTGTTGGCTCTGTTGGCCATCTCTCGGTTTCTGCTGGGTTCCGTTGTTCTTGTCGGGATGGACAACATCGCTGCCATGGCTTACGTGCACTGGCAGGGGGGGATCAGGTCCTCATCTCCTGTTCTGGTGGCGTTGCAGTTGTTCAGTTGGGCAGAGTGTCATCTGGTGGCGTTCTCAGCTGTTAATTTTTGGGGGGTGTTCAATTCCCCGGCGGATGCTCTCAGCAGGACCATCCCGTCCTCTGTGGATTTCTGCCTCTGTCAGGAGTTGTTTGTGGTACTGACGGTGCGATGGGGTGTTCCGGTGGTGGATCTCTTTGCATGTGTGGGCGATGCCAAGGTGGCCCGGTTTGTCTCCCGCAGTCGGGAGGGTTCGGCCTGGGTGGTGGATGCTTTCTCCTGGCCTTGGTCTCACGGGCTTCTGTATGCTTTTCCTCCCTTCCTCCTTCTTCTACGCTTCCTTCTGAAGGTCCGTTCCTTGGGGGCTCCGGTGGTTCTGGTGGCTCTGGCTTGGACTTGTGCCTCCTGGTTTCCTCTCCTGGTGGAGATGGGGTCGGGGGTGGAGTGGTTGCTGCCTCTGTCTCCGTCCCCCTTGGTATTACTGGTGTTGCTGCGGGATGTTCTGGCCAGGATGCGCTTGGGGCCTCGTGGTTGGACGCTTGGGTCTGCTACGTAAAGGGGTTCCGGCTGGCTTGACCTTTACTCTGCTGGCAGCTAGGCGCCAGTCGCCTGACAAGTCTTACCTGAGGCACTGGCGTTCTTTCAGTCGGTGGTGTTGTGACAAGGGTTTGGTCCCTGCTTCCTTTTCTTTGTTTGAGGTGTCGCTGTTTCTCCCGGAGGGTGCTGCCTTGGGCTTTCTGGTTTCTTCCCTTCGTTTGCAGAGGGCTGTGATTCAGGCATTTCGAGCTCTTGGGACACTCTCTCGGATCCGGATGGGTTGGTTGGTCGCTTTTTTGAGGGTTTAGGTTGTATTCTTCCTACCCCTCGGTGACTTTTTCCCCCCTGGGATCTGTATCTGGTCTTGGATGCTTTGATGTTCCCTCCATTTGAGCCCTTGCTTTCTGTGGACCCTGCACCTTTTGTCCCTCATGACCTTCTTTTTGGCGGCCATTTCCTCTGCTCGCCACCTGGGTGAGCTGGGTGCTCTCTCTTCCAAACTTCCTTTTTATCGGGATTTTGAGGTCAGGATCTTTTTGAGACCGTTCTTTCCTTTCGTCCTGAGGTGGTTTCCCGGTTCCGTAGGGGTCAGGAGTTGGTTCTTCCTTCCTTTTTGTTTTGATTCCCCGTCATCAGAGTCTGGGGTGCGGCTGCACTCTTTGGATGTTTGGAGGTCTCTCCTGGTCTTTTTTGAGCGGGTCGCTCCTTTCTGTCTCTCTGATTCGCTTTTTGTTACTTTTGGGCCTGTGTGTCGGGGTTTGCGTCCTTCTACTTCTTTGAGTCGTTGGGTTCGGTCTCTGATTTCTTTGGCGTGCACTCTGGTGGGGCACTTTCTCCTTTGGGGGTTCAGGGTTGTTCCACTCGGTCCATGGCGGTGCCTGTGCGGAGGTCCAAGGGGCTTCCATTTCTGAGTTTTCCTGGGCTGCCGCCTGGGCTTCGCCTCTCGTTACTGGATTGGCCAGGAGCTTGACCGTGCTGATGTTTTTGGGTACAAGGTTCTTTCCGCTATGGTTCCTGTATAGTGGTTTTCCTTGTTGCCTGTGTTTCTTTTGATAAGCGTGTTTTTGATACCTTTTTTGGTTGTCCTGTTTGGCTTTGTACATCTCAATGCGTAAGGAATGGAAACGAGGAAGGGACGAGGAGGTAATGTCTCAATTACTTACCGGTAATTGCATTACTCTGAGTCCTACTCCCTCGCTTCCATTACTTACATCCCTCCCTCCCTCCCTGGTTGTTCAGGCCAACCTTTTGGTATGGTTTCGGTCTCTGTGGTATTACAAGAGGTTTGAGGGGGTTGGGGGCTACTTATAGTCCCCGTGTGATAAATCACGTGATATGGGTGTCTGGTGAGGCAGGGGTGCCTCATTGCGTAAGTAATGGAAGTGAGGGAGTAGGACTCAGAGTAATGCTTTTACCGGTAAGTAATTGAGACACTGCTCTATATTAGGATTTTAACTTTAAATCCGCAAGTAACAAAAGGATCTCTCTGACAAAAGCAATAACCCATTGACCTATTCATAGTGTATGCACTTTGTGATCTCCATGGGACCAGTTCTTTGCATCAGGCAAATTAGCCTTCTGCTCTATGATGAGTCAAAATGTCCTCTACCAGACAAGGCTCCAGTCTCTCTCCACAAAGAAAATTAATCACTGGAGTTATTGTGACATTTTTATTGATTCTTTAACATTGCTGGGACAAGGAACATAGCATCTGGTGCTTTTAAAACAATAAAATGGAGCCCCCACCCCAAGTCAGCATCCGGCGCAGTGGCACCGATCGCACCGCCCTAGAGCTGGCATTGGCTGTACGTGTGGAAATGTTTGCACACTGCCTTGTACCACACCCCTACTGTATACACAGAAACAGATTCTACCCTCCCTTACCCCCCGTCGTGTCCAAAGTGCAGACTGTCAGCACTGGGAGAGAAGTTTCTTAGACATTTTTACAGAAAAATGATTCCTAAACTTGAGACATTCAGATAAGGGTTGGGTGTGGTGATTCGCCATTCCTGCCCAAAACACTGTAGTTTCTTGAAAGCTATGTGATGCTTTTTTGTGTCAACTAGAGACTGTTGAAGGCTGTGTGCATTCTGTGTGAGATTGTCTTAGACTCTTATGTACTACAATGTGTTATCACTGGTTGTTTGCACTTCACACAGTGTGAGTATGCCACTTTTGCTGCAGCCATGATAAGATTTAAATGGCTCAAACTGAGAATTGAAGAGAGAATAATGGGTGACAAAAGAAAACTTATCAAGATTGGTGCATATGTTAAGGAGCGCTTCAGTGGGAACAGTTGTGAAATAGCTTTGTCCTATTCCTTCAGAACCGTATTATGCCACAGTGTTGTGAATTTTAGCAAAAGCATACCATGCCTCCATAGGTAGGTGTTATAAATGAACGACTCAGTAACAGACCTTAATTACAGCCCTTTCGCTCAGGAGGAGGCTGGTGGAAAGTGTGGCCGTATCTCCAACACCTTCGGCTCCGTCAGGTAAACTCTTTTCTTAGTAGTTATCGAACAAGCTGGTAAAAGTGTGGACTTTTGAGGGGTGCCTTATTCTGGATATTCATTAATCAATTTGAAGTGCTTGTATTCCACCTTTCCCATACTCATTGTCAACAAGTCAATGTATTATACTGCTGGTGGTGGTGTTGGCCCCCTACGAGAAGGACTAAGTTACATTTCTTATAAGTTTGCTTTATCAGTGCATCACAGATTCTGCTACTTTCCAATTGTTGCTTTTGCCCTATTAGCGAAACCAAGAGTTGAAACACAAAGACTAAAAACACAGGTTGAATTTGACAAGCAGTTTAATAAGAGACACAAGAGAGTTGGGAGGTCCCAGCCCTGAGCACCGACAACCAGCAATACCAGGAAGTTTCTATGTACATAGGACACCAGGGAGCCTACCGGTCTGGTTCACTCAGAAATTGAAGTTACACAAGTGTTACAAGTAGAAATCATGAACAGTTGTCTAAATGTAGATTGTGGGGATGAAGTGCATATCCTATAAATTCATAGTATTAGAAAGAAAATAACAAAGTTTAACTGAATTTTAAGATCTATCCCTCAAGAAGAGAGGACCAGATCTTTCTTCCGTCTTTGGCACTTTACACCCCACGGAAGGCAAATTATATATTTTTGCCTTTGGTTTCTTTGTCAATGGACAATCCTAAAAATTCTTCCTAAGTGGCTGTTAAATGGGTCCTTTCACCACTATGATCTTGACATACAGCAGGTAGAGCAACAGGTGAGCACAAGATTCCCTGGTGTAAAGAGTGCGAAGACGCTCAAGGAAAGACAGAAGGGCAGCAATAACTAATTCTGTGGCATAGAGCCTAAAGGCATCATGGCTCCACCAGCAAAGGGAAATGTAAGAATAACTGCTCAGGGATGGAAGGGTTAGCCCACTGCAATCACCCCCTCTCCTTCCCTCAAATACCACTTGGCAGTTTCTCAACATAAAGATTATCTCCACTTCTGACCCCCATGTGAGGTGTTAAGTCAGTAGGAATGTATATCTGCTTGGTGGACTAGCTTGTGTAAATACTTTGCCTGACCGTGGGATAACACAGATACTGGCAGCTTGAGGTCTGCAGGTAAAGTCTTTTTTGATGAGGGAGATATGGAAGAGAGGTGGGCTGGATGGACTCCAGGGGGTCAGTGCTGCAGTCAGACAGCAGGAAAGCTCTTCTTTCACGTGGGGTCTGGCAACCTTCTGACTTAATAAAACTTCTTCTTGGAGGTCGAGGTTGTTGAGGCCACGGCCACTGAGCTATGACTCTGCTTGCTGTATCCACCGGCTCCTTGTCCATGGCTTTGTCCACCGGCTCCTTGTCCATAGCTTTGTCCACTGGTACTTCCTGGAGTGGGGTTGTGAGCACTGCTGACTACCGCTGTAGTGAAAAACAAGTCACAGTTAACCGTCTGAAATTAACTCCTCTATTAAAAGAGAACAACATCTTGAGAGCGCTGGCTTTATTTCATATCTACAAATTTGGGGGCATATTATCAAGGACGGCGTTAAAATTAATGCCGCTTTAGCAGCAGGAAACTGCAGCTAAAGCAGGGCTTGATAATATGCCGCAGAGAATTCCAATAGAAGCCCATGTTCACACCAGAACATGGACTTCTATTGGAATTCTGAAGGGCATATTATCAAGCCCATTATCGCCGCTTTAGCGGCAGTTTCCTACCGCTAAAGCGGCGATAATTTTAACGCCATCCTTGATAATATGCCCCTAAATGCCTACGCTCCTCTGGCACTTGCACAATCGACTGTCACAACTTTAGGGATAAAGGCTCCTTCCTAGACATTGGCTGCAGGTTAAAAACGGGAAATTAACAAATAGGATAACTTGGTGCTGAGTCTGATCCTATATTCGAGATCCCTGGTATCGGTTCTAGAGAACATATCAATGCCTTGCTCAAACAATAAGTGAAAACGATTTCTATACATAGAAAGATTTGCTATATGGGACACCATTGCACTGAAAGCAGAGCCATGGTCAAACGAAGCTGCTGAAGGGCAGGCGGATACAATTCCCCATCCAAGCTTCTTTCATCAGCTGGTGAGCTCTAGCATTTGCAACCATAACAAACATGACACAAGTTTAAGGATATGATTATAGGTACAGGTGCAAACAATAGTGAAATGCACTTACAGATGCTAACAGAATTTTGAATCTCGCCAGACATTCTGAAAAATAAAGAAAGTAGAGTTAGTTTAAGGGTACTGCAGCTCTAGTTTTTCTCACTTATAAGAAGATCACTCAGGAACAGCAAGCAGAAATAGTGTTCGACTATTGCTGTATTACGTCAGGCATACACACACCAAAGCACAGAAATTAAGGCCATGGTTTCATATCTTCAGGTACCTATGCAAAAAGTTGCCATTCCTTTCTGTTTAGCACAAATGTGCACCATAATGCTTTCTCCTTTTCCTTTCACTCGGAAATGAATACTGCTATTCACTCTAATTCTAAATTACCAAATACTGGCTGAAATTTACTTTTGGGACAAATACTATGCATGATCTTGCATCGGAATGAAATCACTGTGACAATGTACTGTCTGTCCGCATCCCTTTTTCCTTTCATCTAAAGATTTGTCCACAAATTTACAATGGCTGTAGTGCTATTAAGGGTACTGATTGCCTCATAGACCAAATCTCGTTCTTCAGACACAGTGTAAAGCTTATTCATTGGAGGGTGTGGCCTAAAGGCTTCACTACTTTTGGATTAGACTGCCAAAGATTCTCTGGATTTATATTATTCTGTGAATATGACACCTTCTCGAAGACCGCCACTATAAGGACTGCATCATTACAACTGTGCCTCTGTGTAGCTGCTCCTTCCCTTATTACTGCATTCACTGGGCAGATGCTGGAAGGGCCCTCAATTCGAGTGCAGCATCAAGTGCAGAATAGAATGGTCTGGCTGTAGACCTAATCTTTGTTCATTGTATATGGGGCTGAAATTTATCAGAAGCGAGGGCGCACTGTGCTGCACAGTCCGCTGCCTGGTCACATTCCCTGCTGCCGGCTAGTCTGTATGCAAAGAATCATCAGCTCTGTTATTTTGAAAATCCTACTAAAAAGGACAACAGTGGGAGGGTTTCACAAACCTGGTTCACACACTGAATTCCACATTAATGTGCAGTGGGTGCTTACATGGATTGGACTAGATTGATTATTTGCGTACCCGTGTGACTCCAAGCTGTGCACTCACCTGCTCTCTTCGCACTCCAACAGGGACCTGTAGGTAGCAATTTCTACATCCAAGCCCATCTTGAGATTCATCAGCTCCTGGTACTCCTTCAGTTGGCGAGCCATATCCTCCTTGGCCTTCTGTAGAGCGGCCTCAAGTCCACCCAGCTTTTGCCTGGCATCTTTCAGGGCAAGCTCTCCACGATCCTCTGCCTCTGCGATAGCACTTTGCAGACTTGCGATCTGGGAAACGGAAAACATAGCCATGGTGAGATGTGCTTAATGTCCTGAGAGATATCTGTTTTCAAGCTAAGCAATAGGAACATCTTGTTCAAGTATTTAGAAACATCATTGCTCATGTAGTTAACTTATGGGCAATTTTGCACTTTTCATTGTATCTAACATGCCTAGGAAACTGACGGTTTGAGAAAAAAATCATTGACTTACTGTGATGCCCAATGCAATGCATGTTTAAGTGAAAAAAGAATTGTCTCTGAGCAGCTGAGATTATAAGAACCAGTGCAACAGAGCAGAGAAAGTAATTAACCATGCGCTTATCACGTGAGAAGTGAAAGATGCGCATCTGAAGGGGTAGACTACAGAAAAAAGAAAAAATGAAAATGCTTCATCTCAGCAAAAAGAGAGATCTTGTGGTGTGTTTCAAAGGTAAGTAGAGATTTGTCGCTCTTTTATATTATCTTAATGAGCATTTCTCTTCAGAAAGTAGGTCTGCAGATGCCCAACCTGTAAATATGTGCATTAGTGGTTTTGTTGTGCACACAGGTAGGCCAGTGTTTTTAAAATTCCATGTCATACCTGTTTTTTCACACTGTCAATTTCAACCTTCAGCCTCTGTATTTGCCGGGTCAGGTCTGAGATCTCATTCTTGGTGTGTTTCAGACTATCGCCATGTTGTCCAGCCACCTCCTTGAGCTTCTGGAACTAGAGGGTCATAAACAAGAGGAAATTGGAATGAGCCAAAGGAAAACCTCACCTACTTCAAATTTTTGAAAGGAACCCAAGATCTCTAGATCTCCCCAAGTGCAGATTCGAAAACACCACAGGAAAATACAAGCTAAAAATTAAAAAGAGAAAAGTTGTACTACATCAGCTTGTAAGGTCTCCTCACTCTTTTTCAATTGACATGCTTCCTATGATCCATCCCACGGCTGAGATGTTTTAGGTAGTGTAAACATACATAACCTAGGTTTTGTGGCACATACTCCCAATATATAATTTCTCTCTACCCTCTACCTTTATCCTGTGTCAATTGAATGTCTCTTCTGCCTTGAAAGACAATGACAATTAATGAAGTGACATTTGTTCTCATTTAGGGAGCGTCCTAAATACTTGATCATTGGTCCACAGTGTAGAGTAAGCGTACTTTGTTATTTCCAGGTCTCATACCTTGTTTGCAAATTCACGCTCCGCTTCTTGTTTGCTCCTGTTTGCAATCTCTTCGTATTGAGTTTTGACTTCTGCCAGGAGGCCATTTAAGTCCAGCTGCCGGTTGTTATCCATTGAGAGGATGACCGACGTGTCTGACATATGTGATTGCAATTCGGCCATTTGCTGTAAATCAAATGAAGATGTCATTTGCACTCAATGTTTATTATGGTGTTTGCTTCACCGTCTATGCTAGGATTTCTATTACCACTGCACCAATCTATGTGTAATCCCATCTAACATTATACGTTCCCATTGAGCAACATAGACAACCTCAGCCATACTGCTAAACATCTGAGTTCAATTCACATCTAAATAAATAATGGTTCAAGCTGATATACAGCACAGGGATGTGTTCACAATGCCTGAAGCCACCAACTTGGTTCAGGTGGTAGTGGTATCCAAAACCAATTTCAGTGACAGAACGATACCGACAATTGGGGAATGTACTCTGCGTACAGCAATTCAGTACAGAAGTACTGTATAGTACAAAAGTACTGGGTCTAGAACTATCGACAGAAACATGATGAAGAAACATGGCGCAAAAGGCCCTGGGAGTGGAAGACCAGTATAGAAATGCATGGTTTCCTGCCATTGCATGCTCAGTACCGACGTACTAGTGGCAGGACTCCTGTGAAAGGGAAATCTATCCAGGAGTACAGGTGAATGCATTCTTGTCACAGCAAGCTCAGTGCAGGGTTATGGTGACCAGGATTTGATTAGAGAGAACCTCAGTGCAGGAACACTGGAGCCCGGACTGTCGACAGAAACTCATTATAGGATTTTTGGGGCCCAGACTCCTGGGAACAAGAGCTCATGACTGAGGAAGTACAGAAGTAGTGGATCCAAGATATCTGCACATAGAAGTTTGATACAGGTATACTGGAGCCAGGGTGTGCAATGGAAACACTCTAAAGGAGTACTGCAGGGAGCAATCCTATGACGGGAAGAGCGATACAGCAATACTGGATGCAAGATGTGTAAGCTCAGTACACGAATGCTGTAGACATGATTCCTGGTACAGAAGCTCAGTACAGAAATACAGGAGGTAAGACTCCACTGAGTGCAAGCTCAATGTGATGTATATTTGTGGTTCCTCTCCTCTCCAGATGAAGCCTGTTAGATCTCCTTCAGTATTACGTCCCACTCCCTGATACGTTTTAGAGTCATGTTCCTTGTTTTAAATGTTGTTATTGTTACTTCTACTGCTACATTAAATTGTTGTTCTATGCGTGCAGCGCCCACATAGTCCAGAGTGACTGAGCGCTATAGAGAACTCTCAAATAAATAAATAAACAAATAAGTACAAAGGTGACTGGATTCTTGTCACTGGAAATTCAGTACATTCCTATGGGAGCAGGACTCATGTCAACAAACCCTCAGCAGGTGAATACTGGAGCCAGGACTATTGTCTGAAGCGCAGTACAGCTGGGCTGAAAATAGAACAGCTGCCGACAGAACAGCAGTACAGAAGTACTGGAATGCAGGAGATGGGCTCTTGTCACAGGAAACTCAGTACAGGTTTATACAGCACAGGTTTATGGGAGTTAAAGCTTCAGCCAATCGAAACTCAGCGCAGAAACACTGAAAGAGGACACATTGTACTGGAAGCCAACTCCAGTCATTTGCTGCCCTGACTGTACTCTGCTCAGTGAAAATTCGGCACAGAAATGTGGATTCCAGAAATGTATATCTGATGTAGCGTAGCTATCTAGGCAACCTTAGTAGAGGAAAATGGGAACCAAAAAGAGACTAATTAGTGAGGCTTGGCTAGAATTACTGGAGCTTGCCCTCCTGCCAAAGGGATTTCAGAGTAGGGTTACAGAGCCTAGGACTCATGCCAAGAGTGTGGGAAAAAAAAGATGCTGCAACCTGGAATCCACCCAAAATAAAAGAAATAGAGCAATATGATGAAACCTAGAACTTCAACTGGTCGGAGCTCAGTCAGTAGTGATATTGTGCATTTAGAAACCCTGTCAGTCTTAACTCAATACTCAAATGTGAGAGTTGCGACGTCTGTCAATCCAATCTCAGTCAGGAGTCTTGGCAATCTAGTATCTTCATTGTGGGAGGTTAACAGCAAATCTGAAGGTTGTAAAGCAACATAAGAGAGCATACCGCCTCATAGACGGACTCGAGGAATTGGATCTCTGAACTCAAGGAGTCCACCTTGGCCTCCAGATCCACCTTCTTCATGTAGGCCGCGTCCACATCCTGCGAAGGGAATATGAAAGGTTATTGTAAATGGTCTCTTCTCTTGGACTCTATTTCATGTTCCTCCAGGTTTATTATTATTTTGTCAGGCTTGTGCTCTGCATGCTTCTCTTCGTGTGCTTCGTAAGAAGCATACCCCATCACTTGTGCATGTATTGCTTACCTTCTTGAGCACCACAAAATTGTTCTCTGCCGTTGTTCGCTTGTTGATTTCAGTTTCGTACCTGTTGGGATGAGGAAGAGGGAGGTCAGTGGTGAAAACAGTAGCTAAGACTTGAAGATGGTCAGAGAGCGAAGCATGCCTACTTCCACGCCTGCATGGTCTGTGGCACTAACTCTGTACCATGCTTGCCTCGGGCACTCTTGCAGAACACGCTGAAGCTCCTTCACTTACACAAGGTAGATTTTTTTATATAAAAGTCCAACGTTTGAGTTTAAGAAGCAGGCAAGTAATATATTCATTGCTCTGCCTTTGCAAGGGCTCTAATTAAACCTTAGGTTCTATATACTGAAAGTCGTTTTAGTCTCCAGATACTGTTTCTTACTCCCAAAACAAGCCCAACCCCTAAATCCGTGAGCACGCTCCTATAATACAGCGTTGTGGCAAAGGTGGCTTTGAAGATGGGCTCAGGAGATACGATTTAAACATTCTGGACTATTTATAAAGATTAGATCGGGATTATCAGACTGTAAAATCTACACAGCATACAATGATTGTCTGACCGTAAAACCAACAGTATATGTAGAGAATATCTGGTAGACTCAAAAGAACTAAATGTTACAAACAGTGTGATGACTAGGTTTACTTTTCAGGTATGAAACAGACCGTCGTGAATGTCAGTGAAAGCACTTCCTGGAAGGCAGAATGTAACACCAAATAGCCAATAGCATGAGGTGAAGGTGTTACAGTCATCTAGATGCATCTAAAGCTCGCTTCATGCTCACTTTATGTATTGTTTAAAGAATTGGTAGCAAGAAGTATTGGAGACAGCAGTGTTCTCAAACAAGACATAACAATGAGAGAGCTGTATAAATAAGGGCTATTCATGAGAAATAGCCAATTAAGGTTGGCAATTTGTATTAAAAATATAATATATATTGATCAGTAATTAAATGCTACAGTAAATATGTTGACATACCATCTAGGGTGACCAACCTGTGCCACAGTGAAGACATACATTTTCTATTGTCCGTCTATCCCTGTCTCAGTCAAGAAGCGCCTCACCGCCTCACAGTATTGTACCACATGCGCCTACTGACTTGCTCACACACATTTTAACTTCTATTTGGAGATTGTTTTAAGTTCCTTGGTTTGTAAACATACAATAAATAGAAATACTGTTTATATAGGTCTCATCTACGTTTAATCGGTGACACTAGGTAGGGTCTCACTTGGCAAATGCTGTTTTACGTACTTTTTCTTGTAATCTTCCACCATATCCTGCATCTGCTTCAAGTCGCTATCCAAACGGACTTTGCTATTGACCAAATTATCTGCATTTCTTCTGAGGCCGTTGATGTAAGCCTCAAACATGGGTTCAATGATGTTCCTCTTGCTACCACTTTTTTCTTGCTGCTGCAAATAGCGCCATTTGGTCTCGAGCACCTGGTTCTGTTGTTCTAAGAATCGAACCTTAAGAAGAAGAAAAATGCGATTTACTAATGTGATCGATACGAGTTACAGAACTGAAAAGGTGCATGAACCAACAGCAACTTGCATTCAGTGCTGTAAATAATGTGTCCAGGGCTCTAAGATTATTTTAAGCGATGAAGTGAGAGGAATACAGCACTCTCCCATCAGTATGTCTACAAAGGGCTCAACATTTCAAAGATAGGGTATTAAAGTTGGGAGCTTACCTTGTCAATGAAGGAGGCAAATTTGTTGTTCAGGGACTTGATCTGCTCGCGCTCCTCTGTGCGCACCTTTGAGATGGAGGGGTCAATCTCCAGGTTGAGTGGTTCCAGGAGGCTGTGGTTGACAGTGACCTGCTGGATGCCACCAGGAGGGCACGTTGGGAATCCAAGATCCCCCCCTTTGGCAGCACCAGCACCAAAACCGAGCAGATTGCCACGAATAGCATGGCTGCCTGTGGGGATGGAGATCCTTTTTTTCCCACCGAGGCTGTAGAGGCTTCTGCTGCCGACGCTAGCAGCTCCAGAGTGAGAAGCAGAGGAGTAGCTCATTTTCCCTGCACCACCTGCACCACCACCTCCAACAGAAGCGGCGCTATAGTTTTTCCCAACTCCACGAGAGGTCTGCCTCATGCTCATGATGGCTGATTTGTAAGGGATGTAGAGTGGAAAGAAACCTTAAGCGAGTGCAGGGACAGAGGAAAGACTGAAGGAGACTGAACCCCTCTGTTGTTAAGCCACAGACGCGGCCCTTTTATCTGTTTGAATTTCTGGGCTTGGTTGCATCAGAGCAAACAGGGTTAATTGAATGCAATCATGGGCTTGGCATCTCTGGCAGCGCCTATCCTACTCATTCATCTAAACGAATCACACCTATAGAATTAAAAAAAGACTTGCTCTGCTAGCAGACTTCAATCTCCTACCTGTTATCATGCAATCACACTCTTTGTCAATTAGTTGATAAACATCATTTACAAAGTTGATTGTAATATTTCATTAGATGGGTGTGTTTCTCATGAGTGAGAAGGCCCCATGCTTGGACCTGTTCATTTAGCTTTCTGATTCCCTAGGCAGTCAGTCCCTGTCGCTTAGCCTTCATTATGTGTCTGGGATGGAGAAAGAAGGGAAAAGAAAATCAGTGATTAGCACAGATGAAGGCGGTCTCTGTTTTACCTTCGAGGTGGTCCCCAGTCTGACCTCAAAAAGGTCTTCAAAGTACATTTAGTAGGGTGAAATGGGCAAGGAATATGATCCAAAATCCCTGCTTAACATGAGGGGACCATATAAAGAAGATGCGTTTATTGTCAGGATTCTCTATGTTTGGCTATTAGCTCATGCCTTAAATTAGAAAATGGGCGACAAATGAAACAAGGGATGCCTTCTCAGTAAGAAGAACTACACCTGGCATGGTCTTATGTGCTTTCTATCCCAAGCTGACATCTGTCTTGTTATAGTGGCTTACAGAAGTAAGTAGAAAGTTTACATCGACATCAATGGGGACAAGATATATTATTCTGGCTAGCTCATGCACCTTTAGGACACACTGTTATTACTTCTATTTTGTTCAAATATATGACCTCACATGCATAGTCTTGGGGGTACCAACCTCTAGGTCGGTATACAGAGACGTTTTAAGGACTGGGCAAAGTGAGCTCTGGCCCAGGGCTCCAGCCTTTCAAGGGGCCCCTAATAGATCCAACTCTGTTTTACAGAGTCTTGCCAAGATGATCTTGAATAATTCTTAAAGAGATTATTTTAAATAATGTTTGCCTCTAATTTATTTTTAATGTGGGTGAAGTGTGAGTTTCTATTACAAACATTTTGCAGAGTAATGTTGTGTTTATGGTTAATGAAACATCCCCCAAAAAGTTTTTTTAGATTAAAACAGGACCTCACATATGAGAAATGAGACGGTGTCAAAGAGATTATTTGCAGTAATATTAGTGAGCTGCTGCTGTGTTACAATATTGAAAACACGCATCACTATCCCTGAATATTAGATGTAAACACATTTAGAATGTGGATGAGTGTGCACGTGCACTACCAGTGACCTGGCCAAAAAAGACAGGAAAGAACTGAAATTGGAAAATAAATTCAAAGCTGTTCCGAGCAGGGGCCTTCAAAATACGTTTGGCCAAAGGCCCCCAAAATTCTTAAGCTGTACCTGTCTATATAATTACACACTGATTGTTGCTTATGACTGTACTCGACAATGGTTCAGAATGGTGTATCATAGTTAGGATTTCACAAAGGTACTCCACTTTTTCACCCTGCTAGAGCTCAAAGAGTATCTTTTGACCAATTGAAATGTGACCTTTTGACATCTTGATTATTTTGTGCATGTTCTTGCTTTTAGCCATTATGCTACCACAGATCCAAATTTCAAAGATAACTCAGTCAAATGTTTATAGCCTGCTACAGCTCCTAGTTCACTTGTCACCTTGTTCAAGCCTCTGCAAATTTGGAGCCTTCTCTGCATTACGTTTTAAGGCTTTGAATTCATCCTCACAATCATAGGTCCAAATAAGCTTCGTTTCCTACCTTCAGCAATCACCGTATACCCTAACATTTCTCTGTGAAATTGGGAATGAATTTGCTGTAATATTCACCTGGACCCCAAAAGATGACCACTTCATCCTTGCTGGTTGGGCTGGGCAGGTCATGTATAGCTCTGATTAACTTCTTCCTAGGTCCAATAACTACCAACATGATCTTACGCCTCAGATATCTGTAGCCATTAAATTGAACCTGCTGCACCAAACAGCTTATTGAAGGACATTAATTCTTGTGATTGTGGTGCAGCTTCACCTAATGATAAACTTAAGTCAGGTCTAATGATGAAAAATGTTTGGCCCGATTGATCATGGACAGCATTTCAGTTATACTCAGTAAAGGATAGTTATCCACCACAAAACATTTGTTTCATATCGCAGAAATCCATGCACAACCTAGCCTCCCTGTTGGCCATGCGTGCTAATGCAACAGGTGACAATCACTCTGTCACCTCCTCTTCAGCTTTTTAAGCTCTTTGGCCATAGATTCTTTCACTTTACTGGGTACATTCCTGACTTTCCCTGCATTTAGTTGTGGTTCTTCCTTTAGCTTGGTTACATGAATATAATCTTTAGGATATCCCAAATCTTACTTAAATGCTTCTTTGAACTCTTTCTCATAGTCAGACCTTTCTATCCCAGCATGATTAATTCCTGACTGTTCTCTTAGTCGGACTGTTGGTACTGTTTTAAGATCTAAATGAACCATTTAAGCTCTCTCATGAAACCAGCTAATTAATGAGTCACCCTTTATTGGAACCTACATTTACCAAGGTGCATATGTTCCTTTAAATTGAATTCAACCTACAAACTGTCATAGTAAATTGATGGGATTTCCATTAAACACTTGATGTCTATAGCAGGCCTGTACAATTTAACTTATTTAACTCTTCCTTAATAACATCCCTGGGAATTAAGGTAATCTTTACACCTGAATCAAACAACATTTATGTAAGTATTTTCAATTTGCACTTCCTCAATTGTACCATTCATACTCTAACCAATCATTTATAATACCACATCCACACCGGTGTCATCTGTATCACAGTTTACCTCTTGCACATTCTTTATATTACGTTCAGACCTACTGCACTTCATAGTGTCATTTCTTGCCACATAAGTTACAGATAGCTTTCCACCCTCTCGTTATATGTTAATTAATTTAGAACTTTGTCTATGGCATGTTATGGTATAGCTTGTCAAATGATGGTGTGGTTTTGTTAAGGGAATGTGGTATGTTGGGAGATCAGATTGAGCGGAGCTGGTGGTAGACGAAGGACGTGCTGTGTGTTTCTCACCCGTGGGCCATTGTAACAACACTGTTAAATAAACCCATATTTATTTAGATCTAGCTGGCTCCCTCTCGTCTTTTCAATGGCAACGAGTGTTTGTCTCAGTGTCTGCCCACTGTGAGTAACTACTACTCTAGAGTAATAGACAGTGTACATTGCAGGAGTCATTTTGTGGAGCTGTTGAGTATACTTTGGGCATTCACCCCTGAATCGCATCAGTTAAAGTTACTTTATTTACCATGGATTTGTGGTTGCGGTGCCGTTTGGAGTGCGATTTGTTGACAACTTTCAAGATCTTTTGAAGTCGGTCAACAGTCACAGGAGGCACATGTGGTTGACGGTGTGGAGTGTGACAGCAAGTAGACACCTCATTCGTCTTCTTGTCTGACTGTGAGCTGCATACATGGCTAGAGATCTTTGTTCCGGTACTACGCTTGTGCCGTCATCACATTTTTCGTGGTATCTATATTGGCTGGAGTCTAGAGCACATTATTACTTTAGTGTGTTACTGCTGCAAGCCAATTACGTAGGAGGTTGCCATCTTAGTTGAAGTTTAGCGGTATCAGCATTGTTGTCATCTTGGCCATAATAACAGGATCAGCTGATTACTTCAGCAAGTGCAAGTCGGTGAGTTGGTGATTCGCACACCTTTTCTCAGCAAGTCAACGGTTCGGACACCTTTTCTGTTTGCTTGGTGTAACTCTCTTCGTCTGTGCATACGGTGTGTCAAGAAGTAATTTCTGTTACAGGCACACATTGGGATAATGTCAAAACAAGATACATTCTCACTTTGATATAATAGTATATCAGTACTTTTGGCAAATATTCTTATAATTTATACATATTTTTGGGAGGGAACTTGGTTGTTTGTTTAATAAGGCAAATACTCAAATGTACAATCAACCATCTTTATTTTTAGCAGTACCTGGAAAGCCAGTTTTGGCATAGAAGAAAGGGTTTAAAACATTTCAAAATTACATTGTTGCTATTGATGGTGTAAGTTTTAAACCGGAGAGAAAATTAGTCCTAATATTTAGTTGCTAGGCAATGCTGCCATTTAGATTTTTGAGAATTTGAAGCCAATATTGCCAGCAGAAGGTCAAGGTGATGGGTGGAATATGTTCAAGGAAGCAGTAGCGAGACTTGAGAAAGTTTCTAGGTGCACCAAATGTCATGATTGATAGACATGTGTTTTTTAAAATAAAGCATCCTGGAGAAGAATCTGTGGAAGAGTTTGTTACAGCTCTGAGAGTGCTAGCTGCGAATTGCGAATTTGGAGCTACAGTGGACATCTCTATCAGGGATTAATTTGTGTTCAATTGTGAATCGAAAAAGATTCAGTAGAGAGTATTAGCATGTCACAATCCCACTCTTGATGAGGTTCTGGACATAGCCAAAGGGATTGAAAGATCTATTCTATCGTCAGAAGCATTAACTGTCACTTCGGCAGGTACTGCTAGTGCACCTGTGTGTGTTGTACAAGCAGATAAGACTGTGTTTAAGCCAGGGGATGATAAAGGTGAGAATAAGAGGAGTAAATTCTATTGTTATAGATGTGGGTCAAAAATGCATCTCAGTAACAGTAGTGATTGTCCTGCGACTAAAAGGAGATGTAACAAGTGCAATAAGTTTGGATACTTTCAAACCATATGCAGAGTTAGAAAGTCAGGTTTGCCTGTGAGTGTCAGTACTGTTACTGGGGTCAATGATAGTTTGGAAAATGTTATACTACCTTTTATGATCCTCGTTTTTTGTTTCATGTAAACATGTTGAGTGGTGGTTTTAAAGCACCTTTGGAAAGTGTACATATTGGGGCAGTTGAATTTGAAGTAATGGCTGATTCAGGCTCACCAGTCACCATTGTATCTGTGATCATTTTAAACAAAAAGTGGCAAGGAATGAAGTTGTATAAAATTGATGTCATCCTAAAACGCGCTCAGACATTTTGATTTCACCATGTTAGGCTTCTTTAGGATAGTTTAGAGTTTCAGGGGCATACAATTTTTACGAAAATGTATGTTGCAGTCAATGGCAAGGACATTGTGGATGGTTTGATTTGGGAAAACTAGGGGTGATTTTATGTCCAAGGACTGATAAACCCATTGTCTTGAGGGAGTTGACCTTGCGTAGTATTGATGTTCAAGTATCAAATTTTCACCAGATCATTTCTAAACATGAGGCAGTAATAATAATAAAAATAATAATAATAATAATAACTTTATCCGGTTGTTATTCTGAACCATCAAAGAGTACAAAGCAAGATAAATCATTTTCCAGTCTTCACAAAATGATTAGATTCATAGATTGTCATTTATAAATAGATAATAATTAAAAACTTGCACCACATAAAAATATATTAAAATAAAAATATAATCTAATGTACAGGGCACAGTTCATCAATTCCTATGGAAATCACTATCATTATAATAACAACCCATTGCAATCTAGGTTAAGAACTTCTGGCGCTTATTCCAAAAGAGGAATAAACCATGAGGCAGTATTTTTGGATATAGTAGGTCACGTGAAAGGTTTTACTCACCAAGTTAAACTTACAAAGGTTGCAATGCCAGTTCAACATAAGGTTAGGATGGTACCTTTAAGTGTTTGGCAAAAACTGAAGGATCATATGGATATGTTGTGTGCTGAGAGAATTGTTGAAATGACTGATAACTCTGAGCGGAGTTTCGCTATTGTTATTGCTTGAAAAAAATATAGTGATTTGCAGCTCTGTATTGATAAGGTTGTTAAATAAAAACATTGTGTTTGACAGTCACCCACTGTCATGTATCCAAGAGTTATTGGCAGCTGGTAATGGTGCCAAGTATTTATCTGTTATTGACCTCAAGTCCGCATATCATCAGGTTACATTGGATGGTGCATCCAAAGATCTAACAGCATTTGTGACTCCATTTGGGGTGTATAGTTTTTTGAGGAAAAAAGTTCCATTGTGGTTTTAAAACCAGGACAGGAGCAAATGTTTGATGTCTCGAAAGAGGAAGATTTATTCTTCAGTGTAAAAGAAGGACATGTAGAGAAGAGTTGTTCTCAGAGGGATCCTGAGGGGGTGGAGTGTTCTTCTGATCTGTGTGAGGATCTTTCTCAGGAAAGTGTTGATGTTCCAAAAGATCAGACTGACTCATGTCAGGTTAAAAGAGTTGTCAAAATGCCTATGAAATTTGAGGATTATGTGTTAGAATAACTTAGGGGGTCATTCCGATGACGGAGGCCCCACCACCGACAGCCTGTCGGTGGCGGGCCCTCTGTCAACGTACTGCGGTTTTCAACCCGCCAGATTACAATGGTGGTGGGAAACGTGGAGGTCGGAAAGACCGCCCGCCACAGTTCTGACAGGCGGACATTTTCAGACCACCTATAGCAGCAGCTGCATTGCCCAGCATTGGGGCTGTGCCTGTCAGGCACCACCTTCAAGATAATAATATCCCTTTTCGCCGGGCGTTTTGCGCGATCATCCGGCCACGAAACAGCTGGCGGAAACATATTTGGGGGCACATAGCTGGCCCCCCTTAATACCTGGGCCTTGGGCAAGGGCACTATGGTGCCCCCCCTACATAACCCTGCACCATGTGGCAGGCACCGCATGGTGCTTGGCACGTAGTGCCGAGATATGCAAGTGCTGGTTTTTTTCGTATTGCGGTGGGGTCTGCTAACCGCATCCCCACCCCAATACAGTAAATAGGCAATGCAACTGCCGCTGTGGCGGTCGCATTCTAATGTGGTTAGTGGGTAGGCCACCAGTCCCACTACCGCAACGGTGGCGGACAGACTGAAGTGCGTCCGCCATCATATAAACCCCTTGGTTATTGAGCATATTGTACTTTTGTGAGGATTATGTAGTAGAATAACTTCGTTATTGAGCATAATATGCTTTTGCATTTGAAGTGCGTCCGTCATCATATAAACCCCTTGGTTATTGAGCATATTGTACTTTTGTGAGGATTATGTAGTAGAATAACTTAGTTATTGAGCATAATATGCTTATGCAGTTTACCTTATTTTCTTGATCCCCTTTTTCTTCTTTTAGTTTTGAGTTTATGGCACGTTGTATGTTTAATTATTGTAGAAGCTTGAGGTTTAGTTAAGGGAATGTGGAATGTTGGGGGGTCAGATGGAGCTGAGCTGGTGGTGGACAAGGGATGTGCTGTGTGTTTCTCACCAGTGGGCGATTGTGTAAGGACACTGTTAAATAAACCCATGTTTATTTATGTCCAGCTGTCTCCCTCTTGTCTTTTCACCTCTATAATACAGTCCTTGAAATTTTAAAATGTCTCCCACATTTTCTGTTTCCAATATCCTTGTTTTCACCTCATGCACCTTGTTACTAATTCTTTTGGAGCTTTGAGCATTTTTTACTTATCTCTTGCACACACACTGTAATTTGTTTGCATGTCTTGGCAATGGTTACATATTCCACCTCTGTCTCCACACTGCATCCTAACATTAACTGAGCGCTCAAACGTTTTCACTGCTAGTGCCACAATTACATTTTGAAGCAAGTTACCTTTATTCTGGTATGTATTCTTCAACCTTTTTACCAACCTTCTGCATACAGTTCACAAATAATACAATTCTAATACTGCACTCACCTTGGAAAGATAATGCAAATGAAGTGCTTCATCTGCTGTGTGGAAGATGTTTAAATATCTTCTGCCCTCTGGCCCCAAACTATGCTTCAATGACAAGTTTTTTTTGCCAGTGTTCAAAGATGTACACAAATCCTACCATAGTGGCTGAATACTTTATTTCATTCACCCCATTGTAAGAATGGTTCTCTAGGACTAGACAAAAAGAGGGTGGTGAATTAACATTCTGAATTCTTGGGAAAATTAGAACGAGGGGCACTCAAAGAAATACACACCTCAAAACCTCTAAACCTAAACAAAATGATCTAGAGTTCTTTTATCCAGTATCTCAAACGATGCCCATGCTGCCCACACGATTCTGAAGCAAAGTTAAGTTAGTTGCATAAAATGAAGCAAAGTCGGCGCTCGGCCTTTCAGTTTTCCCTCCCCTCCTCGCCGTCACTGGTGCCGGGGGGCCGTAGTCCTGTAGGCGCCCTCTCCACTCTGTTCGTCGTGCCGTGTGAAGCACCGTCGCCGCCCACTGCCGCTGCGGCGTGGCTGTCCGGATCGCGCCTCTTCAAGGATCAGGTAGGACTGTGTGGGGGGACCTCCGGTATTTAGTCACCTCTGTCCAGCACTCAATCGGTCGCCAGCTGATCTGAGGCCCCAAGTCACCTGCAGCCGGTGCTTCAAGATGCTGGCCTGTGAGCACCGTAGCCTACGCATGTGCCCGACCAGCCCGCTCCCAGGGACGTACCCGGATCCCAGGCCGCCTATCCAGCGCCCCGATGTCAGGGCCTGCTTCTGTGCTGGAGCGTCCCAAAGTCACTGGTTCTGGGGGCGGGGGGGGAGTCGGCTTCCGTGTCCTTCCCCCTCCGGAGTACCCCCTTCCCCCGAAGTGTCTGGGCCGGGTTAGCTCATCCTCCCCCCGCTCCACGCACCCGGCCCTGCAGCACAATCCCACTCTTGATGAGGTTCTGGACATAGCCAAAGGGATTGAAAGATCTATTCTATCGTCAGAAGCATTAACTGTCACTTCGGCTGGTACTGCTAGTGCACCTGTGTGCGTTGTACAAGCAGATAAGACTGTGTTTAAGCCAGGGGATGAGAAAGGTGAGAATAAGAGGAGTAAATTCTATTGTTATAGATGTGGGTCAAAAATGCATCTCAGTAACAGTAGTGATTGTCCTGCGACTTAAAGGAGATGCAACAAGTGCAATAAATTTGGATACTTTCAAAGCATATGCAGAGTTAGAAAGTCAGGTATGACTGTGAGTGTCAGTACTGTTACTGGGGTCAATGATAGTTTGGAAAATTTGATACTACCTTTTATGATCCTCGTTTTTTGTTTCATGTAAACATGTTGAGTGGTGGTTTTAGAGCACCTTTGGAAAGTGTACATATTGGGGCAGTTGAATTTGAAGTAATGGCTGATTCAGGCTCACCAGTCACCATTGTATCTGTGATCATTTTAAACAAAAAGTGGCAAGGAATGAAGCTGTATAAAATTGATGTCATCCTAAAACGCGCTCAGACATTTTGATGTCACCATGTTAGGCTTCTTTAGGATAGTTTAGAGTTTCAGGGGCATACAATTTTTACGAAAATGTATGTTGCAGTCAATGGCAAGGACATTGTGGATGGTTTGATTTGGGAAAACTAGGGGTGATTTTATGTCCAAGGACTGATAAACCCATTGTCTTGAGGGAGTTGACCTTGCGTAGTATTGATGTTCAAGTATCAAATTTTCACCAGATCATTTCTAAACATGAGGCAGTAATAATAATAATAATAATAACTTTATTTGGTTGTTATTCTGAACCATCAAAGTGCACAAAGAAAGATAAATCTTTTTCCAATCTGCACAAAAGGATTAGATTCATAGATTGTCATTTATAAATAGATAATAATTCAAAACTTGTACCACATAAAAATATATTAAAATAAAAATATAATCTAATGTACAGGGCACAGTTCATCAATTCCTATGGAAATCACTTCCACAGTTGCGTTACTTCCATTATAATAACAACCCATTGCAATCTAGGTTAAGAACTTCTGGCGCTTATTCCAAAAGAGGAATCAACCATGAGGCAGTATTTTTGGATATAGTAGGTCACGTGAAAGGTTTTACTCACCAAGTTAAACTTACAAAGGTTGCAATGCCAGTTCAACATAAGGTTAGGATGGTACCTTTAAGTGTTTGGCAAAAACTGAAGGATCATATGGATATGTTGTGTGCTGAGAGAATTGTGGAAATGACTGATAGCTCTGAGCGGAGTTTCGCTATTGTTATTGCTTGAAAAAAATATAGTGATTTGCAGCTCTGTATTGATAAGGTTGTTAAATAAAAACATGGTGTTTGACAGTCACCCACTGTCATGTATCCAAGAGTTATTGGCAGCTGGTAATGGTGCCAAGTATTTATCTGTTATTGACCTCAAGTCCGCATATCATCAGGTTACATTGGATGGTGCATCCAAAGATCTAACAGCATTTGTGACTCCATTTGGGGTGTATAGTTTTTTGAGGAAAAAAGTTCCATTGTGGTTTTAAAACCAGGACAGGAGCAAATGTTTGATGTCTCGAAAGAGGAAGATTTATTCTTCAGTGTAAAATAAGGACATGTAGAGAAGAGTTGTTCTCAGAGGGATCCTGAGGGGGTGGAGTGTTCTTCTGATCTGTGTGAGGATCTTTCTCAGGAAAGTGTTGATGTTCCAAAAGATCAGACTGACTCATGTCAGGTTAAAAGAGTTGTCAAAATGCCTATGAAATTTGAGGATTATGTGTTAGAATAACTTAGGGGGTCATTCCGATGACGGAGGTCCCACCACCGACAGCCTGTCGGTGGCGGGCCCTCTGTCAACGTACAGCGGTTTTCAACCCGCCAGATTACAATGGTGGTGGGAAACGTGGAGGTCGGAAAGACCGCCCGCCACAGTTCCGACAGGCGGACATTTTCAGACCACCTATAGCAGCAGCTGCATTGCCCAGCATTGGGGCTGTGCCTGTCAGGCACCACCTTCAAGATAATAATATCCCTTTTCGCCGGGCGTTTTGCGCGATCATCCGGCCACGAAACAGCTGGCGGAAACATATTTGGGGGCACATAGCTGGCCCCCCTTAATACCTGGGCCTTGGGCAAGGGCACTATGGTGCCCCCCCTACATAACCCTGCACCATGTGGCAGGCACCGCATGGTGCTTGGCACGTAGTGCCGAGATATGCAAGTGCTGGTTTTTTTCGTATTGCGGTGGGGTCTGCTAACCGCATCCCCACCCCAATACAGTAAATAGGCAATGCAACTGCCGCTGTGGCGGTCGCATTCTAATGTGGTTAGTGGGTAGGCCACCAGTCCCACTACCGCAACGGTGGCGGACAGACTGAAGTGCGTCCGCCATCATATAAACCCCTTGGTTATTGAGCATATTGTACTTTTGTGAGGATTATGTAGTAGAATAACTTCGTTATTGAGCATAATATGCTTTTGCATTTGAAGTGCGTCCGTCATCATATAAACCCCTTGGTTATTGAGCATATTGTACTTTTGTGAGGATTATGTAGTAGAATAACTTAGTTATTGAGCATAATATGCTTATGCAGTTTACCTTATTTTCTTGATCCCCTTTTTCTTCTTTTAGTTTTGAGTTTATGGCACGTTGTATGTTTAATTATTGTAGAAGCTTGAGGTTTACTTAAGGAAATGTGGAATGTTGGGGGGTCAGATGGAGCTGAGCTGGTGGTGGACAAGGGACGTGCTGTGTGTTTCTCACCAGTGGGCGATTGTGTAAGGACACTGTTAAATAAACCCATGTTTATTTATGTCCAGCTGTCTCCCTCTTGTCTTTTCACCTCTATAATACAGTCCTTGAAATTTTAAAATGTCTCCCACATTTTCTGTTTCCAATATCCTTGTTTTCACCTCATGCACCTTGTTACTAATTCTTTTGGAGCTTTGAGCATTTTTTACTTATCTCTTGCACACACACTGTAATTTGTTTGCATGTCTTGGCAATGGTTACATATTCCACCTCTGTCTCCACACTGCATCCTAACATTAACTGAGCGCTCAAACGTTTTCACTGCTAGTGCCAAAATTACATTTTGAAGCAAGTTACCTTTATTCTGGTATGTATTCTTCAACCTTTTTACCAACCTTCTGCATACAGTTCACAAATAATACAATTCTAATACTGCACTCACCTTGGAAAGATAATGCAAATGAAGTGCTTCATCTGCTGTGTGGAAGATGTTTAAATATCTTCTGCCCTCTGGCCCCAAACTATGCTTCAATGACAAGTTTTTTTTGCCAGTGTTCAAAGATGTACACAAATCCTACCATAGTGGCTGAATACTTTATTTCATTCACCCCATTGTAAGAATGGTTCTCTAGGACTAGACAAAAAGAGGGTGGTGAATTAACATTCTGAATTCTTGGGAAAATTAGAACGAGGGGCACTCAAAGAAATACACACCTCAAAACCTCTAAACCTAAACAAAATGATCTAGAGTTCTTTTATCCAGTATCTCAAACGATGCCCATGCTGCCCACACGATTCTGAAGCAAAGTTAAGTTAGTTGCATAAAATGAAGCAAAGTCGGCGCTCGGCCTTTCGGTTTTCCCTCCCCTCCTCGCCGTCACTGGTGCCGGGGGGCCGTAGTCCTGTAGGCGCCCTCTCCACTCTGTTCGTCGTGCCGTGTGAAGCACCGTCGCCGCCCACTGCCGCTGCGGCGTGGCTGTCCGGATCGCGCCTCTTCAAGGATCAGGTAGGACTGTGTGGGGGGACCTCCGGTATTTAGTCACCTCTGTCCAGCACTCAATCGGTCGCCAGCTGATCTGAGGCCCCAAGTCACCTGCAGCCGGTACTTCAAGATGCTGGCCTGTGAGCACCGTAGCCTACGCATGGGCCCGACCAGCCCGCTCCCAGGGACGTACCCGGATCCCAGGCCGCCTATCCAGCGCCCCGATGTCAGGGCCTGCTTCTGTGCTGGAGCGTCCCAAAGTCACTGGTTCTGGGGGCAGGAGGGGAGTCGGCTTCCGTGTCCTTCCCCCTCCGGAGTACCCCCTTCCCCCGAAGTGCCTGGGCCGGGTTAGCTCATCCTGCTCCCGCCCCACGCACCCGGCCCTGCAGCACAATCCCACTCTTGATGAGGTTCTGGACATAGCCAAAGGGATTGAAAGATCTATTCTATCGTCAGAAGCATTAACTGTCACTTCGGCTGGTACTGCTAGTGCACCTGTGTGCGTTGTACAAGCAGATACGACTGTGTTTAAGCCAGGGGATGAGAAAGGTGAGAATAAGAGGAGTAAATTCTATTGTTATAGATGTGGGTCAAAAATGCATCTCAGTAACAGTAGTGATTGTCCTGCGACTTAAAGGAGATGCAACAAGTGCAATAAATTTGGATACTTTCAAAGCATATGCAGAGTTAGAAAGTCAGGTATGACTGTGAGTGTCAGTACTGTTACTGGGGTCAATGATAGTTTGGAAAATTTGATACTACCTTTTATGATCCTCGTTTTTTGTTTCATGTAAACATGTTGAGTGGTGGTTTTAGAGCACCTTTGGAAAGTGTACATATTGGGGCAGTTGAATATGAAGTGATGGCTGATTCAGGCTCACCAGTCACCATTGTATCTGTGATCATTTTAAACAAAAAGTGGCAAGGAATCAAGTTGTATAAAATTGATGTCATCCTAAAACGCGCTCAGACATTTTGATTTCACCAAGTTAGGCTTTTCAGGATAGTTTAGAGTTTCAGGGGCATACAATTTTTACGAAAATGTATGTTGCAGTCAATGGCAAGGACATTGTGGATGGTTTGATTTGGGAAAACTAGGGGTGATTTTATGTCCAAGGACTGATAAACCCATTGTCTTGAGGGAGTTGACCTTGCGTAGTATTGATGTTCAAGTATCAAATTTTCACCAGATCATTTCTAAGCATGAGGCAGTAATAATAATAAAAATAATAATAATAATAATAACTTTATTCGGTTGTTATTCTGAACCATCAAAGTGTACAAAGCAAGATAAATCATTTTCCAGTCTTCACAAAATGATTAGATTCATAGATTGTCATTTATAAATAGATAATAATTAAAAACTTGCACCACATAAAAATATATTAAAATAAAAATATAATCTAATGTACAGGGCACAGTTCATCAATTCCTATGGAAATCACTTCCAAAGTTGCGTTACTTCCATTATAATAACAACCCATTGCAATCTAGGTTAAGAACTTCTGGCGCTTATTCCAAAAGAGGAATAAACCATGAGGCAGTATTTTTGGATATAGTAGGTCACGTGAAAGGTTTTACTCACCAAGTTAAACTAACAAAGGTTGCAATGCCAGTTCAACATAAGGTTAGGATGGTACCTTTAAGTGTTTGGCAAAAACTGAAGGATCATATGGATATGTTGTGTGCTGAGAGAATTGTGGAAATGACTGATAGCTCTGAGCGGAGTTTCGCTATTGTTATTGCTTGAAAAGAATATAGTGATTTGCAGCTCTGTATTGATAAGGTTGTTAAATAAAAACATTGTGTTTGACAGTCACCCACTGTCATGTATCCAAGAGTTATTGGCAGCTGGTAATGGTGCCAAGTATTTATCTGTTATTGACCTCAAGTCCGCATATCATCAGGTTACATTGGATGGTGCATCCAAAGATCTAACTGCATTTGTGACTCCATTTGGGGTGTATAGTTTTTTGAGAATGCCGTTTGGTTTAGCCACGGCAGCTGATGTATTTCAGAAACTTATTGATGTGTTGTTTATGGGAGTGAGTGAAGTACAAGCGTTCCAGGATAATATACTAGATTTTGCCAAAACTATTGAAGAACATGATGATTTGTTAGACAAGGTTCTAGGAACGTTAGTGCACAGGGACAAGACTGTAATTAAAGACAAATGCAATTTTTTTGTGAGAGAGATAGACTCTTAAGGTCATACGATTTCTAGTGAGGTTATTTCTCCAAAAAAAGAACTTGTTGAAACTCTTAGTAATGCAATCAAACCATACAACAAAGACTCCTTGAGATCCATTGTAGGACTTGGGGAATGCCATTCCAGGTTTGTACATGGATATGCGGTAGTGGTTAAACCGTTGAGAAGTCTTCTGAGAAAAGGGGTTCCTTTTAAATGGAATGAGGAGCATGATGAGGCTTTTGAGCGAGTGAAAGGGTTGATTGTACAAGCTCCTGCTCTGAACACCTTTGATCCTAGTTGGAAATCATATTTTACGGTGGATGCTAGTTCCATAGGTTTGGGGGCTGTGTTTATTCAGTTAGTTGATGGCAAGGAAAGAGTCATTTCTTTTATTTCTAGAGCAGTCAGGGGTGCGTAGCAGCATTATAGTACTATCGAGAGAGAGGCTTTAGCCGGTGTGTGGGCTTTGGAGAAGTTTACATTTTTTTATGGAGAAAGCCGTTTGTATTGTTCACTGATCACAAACTATTGGATTATATGATGAATGGAGTTAGGTCAGGAAAAGCATCTTCAAAACTTTTTAGGCTTCTGGCAAAATTGGAAGAGTTTAATTTTGTTATTCAGCATATTTCTGGTGGTTAGAACATTGTTACTTATTGTCTGTCAAGGTTGCCCCCTAAGGATGTTTTGGTAGAGAATATTCTGGATCAGCATGAATGTGTAGTAGCTGTGGTGGATGTGCTGAATAGATGTGATGGAGCCATTTTAGAGTCTAAGTGGCTGGAAAGTTCTAAAGAAGATGAACTGATGTGAAAGGTCAAACATTGTGTTGTTTATGGTTGGCCACCTAGTAGAAGTGTTGACCCTGCAATTCAAAGTTTCGCCTAGGTGAATTAAGTTTGTAGAATGATATTATTATAAGGCATGATTTGTTTGTTTCACAAGTTGGCCTTAGAAGGAAACTCATTGAGTTAGCTCACATTGGACATTCTGGTGTAACTGGCATTAAGAAACTTCTTAGGCAGCATTATTGGTGACTAGGGATGGATGCGTGTGTTGAAAGATTTATTGATGCATGTAGAGTTTGTGTGAGTTCAGATAAACATTAGAAGGTAACATGTGAGCCAGTCAATCCTCAGAAGTGTTCTCTGGGTTCATGGGAAAAGGTTTCTATTGATCTTCAGGCCCCTATGACATTCGTGGGAAGCATAGTAGATTTCTAATTGTTATTATTAATTGTTTTTCCAAATGAATATATCACACATTTGTAGTCAATCCCACCACTGATGAGGTGAATACATTTTTGTAAAGGAATTTTCGACCTGAGGGTTTTCCTAAAGTGCTCATATCAGACAATGGGGTACAATTTGTTTAATCTAAAATGGTACCGTTTCTTATAAAGTGTGGTGTTAGTACTCAGAGAGGCCCTTTATATTGCCCTAGGGCAAATGGTCAAGTGGAAAGGGCAAATAGATTTATAAAGGAAGGCATTTCAGTAACTTGCAGCAGTAACAAGAATGTTTTTGATTTTTTGAAGTAAAAATTGTGGTGGTATCATAGCACGTCACATTCTGCAACAGGAGTGGCTCCTTATTTTTTGATGAGGAGAAGGGAAAGTTGCACTTTGTTGACTCCTTCTTTTTGAGATACCAGAAAACATAAAAAGATGGAAGAAGTTGTGGAGTTGGCTAGAGGAAACTTGACAAAAGCACATGCAGTAAGCACAGAGTATCATGATATGTATAGGGTCAAAAACAAGAATGTCAGTGTGGGATATAGGGTGCGTATTGTTAAACCAGGTTTGCATCGGAAGAGACTATCTGAACTATCTGGTTCTGTTCTGGTAGAAAGAGCAAATGAAAGTGCAGTTTTACTATGAGAGAAAAGTTGGTGGAATAAAAGTTCCATTGTGGTTTTAAAACCAGGACAGGAGCAAATGTTTGATGTCTCGAAAGAGGAAGATTTATTCTTCAGTGTAAAAGAAGGACATGTAGAGAAGAGTTGTTCTCAGAGGGATCCTGAGGGGGTGGAGTTTTCTTCTGATCTGTGTGAGGATCTTTCTCAGGAAAGTGTTGATGTTCCAAAAGATCAGACTGACTCATGTCAGGTTAAAAGAGTTGTCAAAATGCCTATGAAATTTGAGGATTATGTGTTAGAATAACTTAGGGGGTACTTCCGATGACGGAGGCCCCACCACCGACAGCCTGTCGGTGGCGGGCCCTCTGTCATCGTACTGCGGTTTTCAACCCGCCAGATTACAATGGCGGTCGGAAACGTGGAGGTCGGAAAGACCACCCGCCACAGTTCCGACAGGCGGACATTTTCAGACCGCCTATAGCAGCAGCTGCATTGCCCAGCATTGGGGCTGTGCCTGTCAGGCACCACCTTCAAGATAATGATATCCCTTTTTTTTCGTATTGCGGTGGGGTCTGCTAACCGCATCCCCACCCCAATACAGTAAATAGGCAATGCAACTGCCGCTGTGGCGGTCGCATTCTAATGTGGTTAGTGGGTAGGCCACCAGTCCCACTACCGCAACGGTGGCGGACAGACTGAAGTGCGTCCGCCATCATATAAACCCCTTGGTTATTGAGCATATTGTACTTTTGTGAGGATTATGTAGTAGAATAACTTCGTTATTGAGCATAATATGCTTTTGCATTTGAAGTGCGTCCGTCATCATATAAACCCCTTGGTTATTGAGCATATTGTACTTTTGTGAGGATTATGTAGTAGAATAACGTAGTTATTGAGCATAATATGCTTATGCATTTTACCTTATTTTCTTGATCCCCTTTTTCTTCTTTTAGTTTTGAGTTTATGGCACGTTGTATGTTTAATTATTGTAGAAGCTTGAGGTTTAGTTAAGGGAATGTGGAATGTTGGGGGGTCAGATGGAGCTGAGCTGGTGGTGGACAAGGGACGTGCTGTGTGTTTCTCACCAGTGGGCGATTGTGTGAGGACACTGTTAAATAAACCCATGTTTATTTATATCCAGCTGTCTCCCTCTTGTCTTTTCACCTCTATAATACAGTCCTTGAAATTTTTAAATGTCTGCCACATTTTTGTTTCCAATATCCTTGTTTTCACCTCATGCACCTTGTTACTAATTCTTTTGGAGCTTTGAGCATTTTTTACTTATGTCTTGCACACACACTGTAATTTGTTTGGTTACATATTCCACCTCTGTCTCCACACTGCATCCTAACATTAACTGAGCGCTCAAACGTTTTCACTGCTAGTGCCACAATTACATTTTGAAGCAAGTTACCTTTATTCTGGTATGTATTCTTCAACCTTTTCACCAACCTTCTGCATACAGTTCACAAATAATACAATTCTAATACTGCACTCACCTTGGAAAGACAATGCAAATGAAGTGCTTCATCTGCTGTGTGGAAGATGTTTAAATATCTTCTGCCCTCTGGCCCCAAACTATGCTTCAATGACAAGTTTTTTTTTTGCCAGTGTTCAAAGATGTACACAAATCCTACCATAGTGGCTGAATACTTTATTTCATTCACCCCATTGTAAGAATGGTTCTCTAGGACTAGACAAAAAGAGGGTGGTGAATTAACATTCTGAATTCTTGGGAAAATTAGAACGAGGGGCACTCAAAGAAATACACACCTCAAAACCTCTAAACCTAAACAAAATGATCCAGAGTTCTTTTATCCAGTATCTCAAACGATGCCCATGCTGCCCACACGATTCTGAAGCAAAGTTAAGTTAGTTGCATAAAACGTTTCAGGTGAAATTATCTCAAGAACCTCTGGTAACTAGTGACGCTAATCTTTGTCACATATCAACGTTTGCAAAAACTGTACAAATAAACAATGTGTTTAGCAAATTGTGTTAATGACCAAAACTCGTTCTCTAATTAAAGAAGAAGTTCTCAAGAGTATTCTTTCTATTAATCTCAGACCACAAACTTTTGTTCATCTTTTGTTCAATTGAACAAGTGTATACTGCTCTATCTAGCCACTCTGACTTCAGTGCTACTTTTCCCAGTCCAAAATGGGGGTCTTCTTTAACTGCTGTGCAACGCATTACAACAAACTACCGTAGATCAGTGCTTAATTTGAGCCAGTGGTTCCCAGTGCTCGCACAGGCCCTTAATTGTCAACACCGGTGCTTGTAACAGTCTAGCACAAGGTGGCGTGGCTTGGCTAATTTAGAGATGACCACAACAACAGTTAATTATTAATTCCATATACATTAAAATGACTAGTACCTGCTATCCAATCCATTCTAATAGCTTTTGGGGCCTGCAATAGTCTGAATTGTCACACTTGTTGGAGTGTGAAGGTTAGAAGTTGTATTGTTACTATCATTGGCAGCATTAGGGAAAAATGTGCTGAGCACCTGAAGAGCGCCCTGGCACTTATCTTTTACAAACTAAGCACATCCGTAGATGAGGTAAGAATGCTAGCATGGACAAGCTTCAACATGCTAATGCTTCCAGTGGGCTGGATGGAAACAGAGAGCCAATTGTTTATTAATTAGAGCTCTCTGTTGCAAATGGTGTTGTGGATGGTCTTCAAGCCTTCTCATGCAACCATGATGTTCCAAGACTCGGATGAGTGTTTTGAAAGATGCGATGAGAGTCTAATGAATTCAGACTGTCGATTCCATCAAAAATCTAGAGTGTGCGCAATGTGCAATGTACATTTCCAAGCTGCTCTTCCCCACAGTTTGCTATGTGGTGTAGACCGCACAATGCATATGAAAAGTTGTGTATAGTATGTACGTATGGTCCAGGACAGCACATTTGAAAATGTAAGTTTTCTATAAAAAGTTTATTCTCCACAAGAGCACTACATCTTTTAGTAACTGCGCCTGGCTTTGGCTGCAAGAGAAACTCTCTCCTGCTTGAAGACCAGAGCAATGGGCCAGATTCACTAGTTGTATTCTCCTCCTGGGAAAGAAAATAAGGTAATGTTGAGGTTACATGTTATAATCCTGGTACTTCCGCTCCTCGCCATTGTAATATGACATTAGATTATCCAAAAGGGTATCCTCTGTGGTTTATTTAAGCATAGTATAGACAACCTCAGTCATCCCTTGCTCCAAAGCTCCTGTTTCTGTGGCCTCCATTGGAACTCTCTCTCGCCTTGTGCCAGAGCGTTCTGCAAAAGCTCAGATCATTCACTTGCTGCTTGGAGTCTATTGCGTCACTTCACAATTCAGTAGCTGATGCGACGGTGTAAGCACTGTCTCAGTTTTCTGTTCAACACGATTAAAGAAAGTCAAGTAAAAACATGTAATCTTTTCCTGACAGTATTAAAATAGCTGCCACTTTTTTTCCTGAACCCAAATGCATCTATTCCATTTTATTCTAATATTTCACATGTTCTGTTTGGAATGGGGTCCACTATTGTGATAGCTAGACACTGAGGGGTAGATTTACAAGAAAGTGACGCATCTGTACAGATGCGTCACTTTCCCTGCACCACACTTAGAAACCCTTGCGCCACCATCGATGCGCCGTGGCAGATTTACAATAACTGGCGCATCCTTGCATATCAGCAGGGATGAGCCAGTTATTTTGCGTCACGGCAGACACCTCTTGCGCCACCATGGAATTTACAATGCAGCGCACCATGAGGCAAGAATAGACAGATGCGCGACGGGTCTGCTGCCGTAAAGGTGACGAATTGCTGGAGTCACGTCGCAGGCGCGACGCAGCTCCAGCAAGGCTTGGGGTGCCCCTATGCCTTACACGCTGCGTCAATCCTTACGCCTGCTTCAAGCAGGCGCAGGGTTTTGACGCAGCATGGCCGTAAAAGTGACTGAGTGAAATCTTGTAGAGTTCCCTCAGCCACTTTTAGGAGGCGTTCCTGCGCCGGAACGCCCCCCCTGCGCCGGAACGCCCACAAGTGGCGCAGGGCTTTACAACGTGACGCATCTCCCTAGATGCGTCATGTTGTAAATACCCCGCAGCATGGCACTGGCTTTGCGCCGCCGCTGCGTCACAAAAGGGAAGCAACGGCGGCGCAAATGTGGCATACGGGGCTTGTAAATCTGCCCTGCCGTATTTACAATACGGCGCACTGTGGCGGAAAAGTCACGCATTGCTGGAGTCGTGTCGCAAGCACGACGCAACTTCAGCAATGCGTGTTGAGGCCTATTCCCACAACACTGCGTCACTACTTACGCCTGCTTGAAGCAGGCGTAAGGTTTTGATGCAGTGGCGTCCTAAAAGTGGCACAGTGAAATCTTGTAGATTTCACTGAGTCACTTTTATGAGGCCTTCCTGCGTGGGAACGCCCACCCTGCATACATTATACCTGACGCAGGTATAATGTGACGCAGGGCTCTACAACATGACACATCTTCCTAGATGCGTCACGTTAATAGGCCGCATCATTTGCGCCACAGTTGCATCAAAATAGTGACTCAACTGCAGCGCAAAAGTCACGCAAGGGGCTTGTAAATCTGCCCCTCAATATATGAAGCAACAGCATCTGCCACAGCAGATGAGATGTGAACCATCACTTATGAAAGGAGCTGAAAACAAATCTCTACAAGAAAAGTCTAGTTCGCTCACTCTAAGGGTTCCTCGATCACCTCCTGCCTCACGACTCAAAATGTGGCTAGACCTTGCTTTTATACCCACCCCTTACCCGCAGTATTGTACACAATCTGAAAGTGTTCCATATCCCTTTGAAGTCCTGTGTTGAGCAAGCAGTCTCAAATCTCTCCAGGCGTCTACTATGTATGGGGAGCCATTTTTCCCCACCTAGGCTAGTAACACAGTGCCTGCATTGAAGAGGGTACTCAGGATATAGATGTTGCCTATAGAAACCGGTTTACCTGAGTACTAATGCATTGGGCACTAACCAATAATTTTAGTACACCTGGTGTCTAAAATGGCTCAACCTCCACTGCAAAGAACCCACTAAGATCGAGGCCCCTGAGGATACTCTCCTTGCTGTAGAGGTTATGGAAATATTAAGAACACAGCCATGGTATGAAAAAGGCCGTGTTCTGCACTAGCCAGAACTAAGACCTTTTAATGTTCATAACTATGTGCAGCCGGAAGAGGATGCGTGACAGGACCATTAGGGAACTTTTGTGAACATGAGCAACGTTGCTTTGCGCCGTACAAGCTGTATAGTAAAATGTATGCTTCTATGTCAGCCTCTGCTCAGAAAACCATCAGGTTGGTCATCTACCTCTCTTGCATCCTTAGATCCAAACAGATAGATTTTGAAGGGTCTTGCGACGACCAGCCTGACATGCGCATTTTAAAGATCTCCTGTCTGATCTGTGTTAGACAGAAGACACAGGTCCAAGGTGTCTGAAGGGGCACCGAGCCAGCCCGCTCCAACCAATCCTGGCAATTCTCACATGCTGGTTAATATTAACAGCACAAGAGCAGCATTTGTATTGGTTAAGGTAGTTGACTTTGAGACTCGGTACTTGGACAGACTGGAGAAGAACCCCTAGGACCGGAAGCAACACAATCAGTGCAGTGGGTAAATGAACATTTTATTTTTAATTTTAACACCCTTTTGACCCACTGACAGGCTCAGTGAAAAAAGTGCACTGCCTTCAGCCTCCACTCTAGAGCTCTCCACGTTTGAGAGCTTTGGCGTTGACCTTAAAAGCATTTCTGGTTTCTCACAGTGACTGTCAATTGGTCAAATATTCGCTTTGCTTACCCCAACACTATTAACCCTCTGGACCTAAAGGTTCGCATGCTGAGAAGACAGCTGTTGTCAGGGCCGGACTGGCCGTAGCGGGCACCCGGCGTTTCCCCGGTGGGCCGCCAGGGTGGGGGCTGGTTTTAGACCCCTTGGTATCCATTTTTGTCACCGGAGGCCGGCAATATCGCCCCCCTGTAACAAAATCGTCAGGGGCGCCCGAGCAGTTTGCCAGGGCTGGTTTCGGCTCTCAGTCCGGCCCTGGCTGTTGTGTCCCCGGTTTTCACTTGGAGAAACAATCCCGTTCTCATGACATGCAGCATTTCCAGCTTTTGAGGCTGCTTAGCAGGCACTGCACACTGGTAAACACAGTTCCCCTGGTGGGTGCACTCCTTATCCGCTTTCCAGACTTTCAGGTTGGTGGCAGCAGACACTTTGCACTATGTTGGACTCTCTCCATATGTTTATGCCTTCAAACCTTCAAACTGTTGTAAGGAGAAGAGTCTCGTAAGAAGGCACTAATTACATTGTGAGACATAAACTAATTAACATTTCTTATGCAAGACGTAATATGCACAAGTGAAACGCTGCTCTTACACCTCTCTGCGCACACTACATTTAAGAGAGATATTTCTAAAGAGCTACCATATGCTCTGAGCAGGTCGAATGCTTTCTTTTTTTTTCCAGCTGCTGTAAATAATTTGGGACCATCTGCACTCTCCCTGATTTTCTCAACAATACTTTTCAAACATCCAGTAATTGTGGTGGGTTATTTATAGTGATTTCAGCTTTGGAACTTCCATTTTTATGTTTTCCTCACCATCAACCATCAAGAACACATTTTCTAAAGCAATCTTTACTTCTAAACAAGAATGCAACACGCACCGCAAAACAATGTGTACAAATGTTTCACATCTTTTTCTGTTACGGTGTGAATTGGCGCCTTTAGTCTATTGTGATGCAAACCCTATGTCAGAACTCGATGTTTCTAAGACATAGTGGCGAATGGTGTCCTCCAATTCACCGCGCTTCCGGTGACTGCATCGTTAGTTGCTCTAAGAAGTAAAATTCACGTTGGTTGCTTGGGCAGCAAAGTCTCCATAACCACTGTCTTTTAGATTCATTTAGTTTTATAGCGCCACTCATACTAATTTAAGGTGTCAGAACACTTTACATCACACATACCTTGCACCGAGACAATCATGCGTGTAGAAATCAGTTTATAGGAATGTTACATAAGACAGAGGCCTACAAGGTGTAGGAGTCACATGCCATCCACACTGGTAGGCTGTATAGTTGAAGAGCCCTTGGTCTGGAAATGCACAAATTCAGAATTTAATATGTAACACCATTGTTAGGGATTTTCTTGATAATAAGAATTGATTCCTACCCAAAGAAACCCTTTTTGCAATATTAGGATAAGGAAAGACTGGGCAAAAAACATGTAGCTGTAATATATTCCTTGCAGTTTGCTTTCAGGAAGCTTTTTGAGGACAGTTTATAGCTCATTACCTCCTCGTCCCTCCCTCGCTTCCATTATTTACGCATTGAGGCATCCCTGCCTCACCAGAGACCCATACAATGTGATTTATCACACGGGGACTATAAGTAGCCCCCACCCTCCTCAAACCGCCTGTTTTCTTCTTGTCTCGCCTGTTGAGACGCGCGTACCACACGCTGGCCGTTTGAGGTGCTGCGGTCTTCTTCTTCTGGATTTCTTTGTTTGGATTCTTCATGGGAGGTCCTCTCCCTCGTTGTTCTCTGCCTACGGGGCCTGGCGGTGCTGGCCTGGGCAGCGCAATGCCTTCCCTTTCCGCATCTGGAGTAGCGCTGCGCTCTCGACGGCGGATCGGGCGGGGTCCGGCTGACGGAGTCACCGGTCCTTTGTGGCTGGGGCTGTCTTTCCGGGTTGGAGGCCGGAAGGGGAAGCAACAGCGGTGGGGACGGCAGGGATCCTCGGCTGGCTATTTCTGGTCCTGATTACAGTAAGGGCCTCTTGTGCGGCCGTTTTTTATCCTTTATTGTGGGTTTGCTGCTTGGGTTATGTTTTTTAATCCGCTTTGCCTAATTTCTGTACCTCACTGTTATTCAGCTCCCTGTTATATCTTCTACTCGGTCCATGGCTCTGCTGTGCTTCTGGTGGTTGTTTCGTTCTGGCGAAGCGTACTTCCGGATGCAGTCTTTTGGGGCACTGGACATGTTTGAGGCTGCTGTGGCTCGTGCTCTGTGAGCCAGGGTCCCTGCTAAGCGCTAGTCTTCTCGTTCTGCGGTGGTCAGGTGGACTCGCCCTCTGAGGGCTCTTCTTCTTCGGGAGCTGCCAGGCCTTCTACCTCTTCCGGGCAGTTTGTTCGTCAGGAAGAGGTTCCTGTGATTCTCCGACCCTTTTGGGAATGCTTGGGGTTTTTGCCTTTCTTTGCTCCTGAGGGGTCGAAGACGTATTTCCGCTGTGAGTTAGGCCCCCCGTTCTCGCTATGTCCTTTCATGGACACATGATCAGGGGGATTCCGGCAGTAACTGTACTACCTAGTGGAGGGGGAGGTCTATCTTCCTCACTCTGTCATGACTGGCATTTATTCGTCTTCTGCGGCGCAGTCATTGGTGTCTGTCTTTGGGTGGCTTGCCACGGCTATTCAAGGGGTGACAGACTGCTCAGGCTTGCTTGTCCACATGGTGCAGCATGCCCTACTCCTGGCTGACGTCTCTCTGGATGTGCTTCGTTCTTCTGCCATGGCTTTTGGTTCCTTGGTCCTGACTCCTGGTCCCTGTGGATGCATGACCGGAAGGCGGATTCTTCGGTGGAGTCCTCTCTCCTTGAGATCCCATTTGTTGGCTTGATGCTTTTTGGTGTGCAGTTGGACTGTTGGAACACGGATGCCTTCGAGGACCGTCGTCTGCTTCTCTCTCTTGCCACTTCTGAATTCTGATTCTTTTCTCGTCTTCTTCAACCGGTCTTCCCGGTGGTCCTCCAATCCTTTTCAGGTCGTTGGCATAAGTTCCTCCCCAAAAAGGCGTCTGCCGCGGCGGGTCCCAAGGGTCTGTTGGTTGCCTTCACACGGTCGTCCTGACAATGGGGGCGACGTGGCCTCTTGGTCTGTGGGTGTGAGGCTGTTGTTTTTCCTAGATGCTTGGTGCCTGGATGTGTGGGATCGCTGGGCGTTGAATATTGTCGGGAGAGGTTGTCCTATCAACTTTGTCGCTGTTCCACCCGGTTGGGACTCCATCCGTGCGCCTGTCCCTAGGTCCCCGGCGACGCGGAAGGCTATTCTGGAGGGGGTTCTGGATCTTCTGGCTCAGACGGCGTTTGTACCGGTCCCCCTTGGGAAGCAGGGTCAGGGTTGTTATTCCATTTTGTTTCTGTCCAGAAGTTGTCGGGGGTTCCAGCCGGTTCTGGTCCTCAAGAGGATGAATGGTTGGGTTCAGACCGTTCAGTTTGAAATGGTGACTTTGCAGTCCATTCTTCCATTGGTGGGGGTCCTGGACTTCATGGCGTCTATCGCTCTGCAGGATGCCTATCTTCCTGTTCCAGTGGCTCGGGTGCATCAGAATTTTTGCGATTGGTGACTCACTCTTACGGTTTGCGGTTTTGCCTTTCGGGCTGAGGTCCGCTCCGCCTGTCTTCACCATGCTTCTGGCTCTGTTGGTGGCCTTGGTCCCCGTTCAGGGGTTCTTCCTCCATCCTTGCCTGGATGTTTGGTTGGTTCATGCTCCCTCATTCTAATTGGGTCCCACGGGGGTGGCACTGGCCGTTTTGAGGGGGCACGGCTTTCTTATCGATGTGGGGAAGTCGTTCCTTGTTCTGTTCCTAGATTGTCTCTTCGTTGGGGCTTGGTTTCGGACAGATTTGGGGATGGTCACTCTGCCCGGGGCTCGGGTGGTCTAGTTTCAATCTCGCATCCTGTCTCTTCTGTCCGGTCCGGTTCAGGTGACGGCTCATTGGCTCCGAGTGTAGGGGGGGCATGGGCCCGGTTTTATTTGCACACGCTGTTGGCTCATGTTCTGGCGCATTGGTCTCCCCGTTGCCTCCCCCTCTCTTCTCCCATTCCGGTGTCCCCTCAGTTCAGGACGGCTCTGTGTTGGGGGATGGTTCGGGATCATCTGCTGTGAGAGGTCTCTCTCTCTCCTCCGGCTCCCGTGGTGGTCACCATGGATGCCAGCCTCTCGGGGTGGGGGGCCTGGCTGGGGCTTCATCGGACCAGGGGCTTCTGGTCAACCTCACAGGGCAGGAAGTCATTGATTTGGAGGGAGTTGGAGGCGGTCTGTTGGCTCTGTTGGCCATCTCTCGGTTTCTGCTGGGTTCCGTTATTCTTGTCGGGATGGACAACATCGCTGCCATGGCTTACGTGCACTGGCAGGAGGGGATCAGGTCCTCATCTCCGGCTCTGGTGGCGTTGCAGTTGTTCAGTTGGGCAGAGTGTCATCTGGTGGCGCTCTCAGCTGTTAATTTTTGGGGGTCGTCCAATTCCCCGGAGGATGCTCTCAGCAGGAGCATCCCGTCCTCTGTGGATTTCTGCCTCCGTCAGGAGTTGTTTGTGGTACTGACGGTGTGATGGGGTGTTCCGGTGGTGGATCTCTTTGCATGTGTGGGCGATGCCAAGGTGGCCCGGTTTGTCTCCCGCAGTCGGGAGGGTTCGGCCTGGGTGGTGGATGCTTTCTCCTGCCCTTGGTCTCACAGGCTTCTGTATGCGTTTCCTCCCTTCCTCCTTCTTCTACGCTTCCTTCTGAAGGTCCGTTCCTTGGGGGCTCCGGTGGTTCTGGTGGCTCTGGCTTGGCCTTGTGCCTCCTGGTTTCCTCTCCTGGTGGAGATGGGGTCGGGGGTGGAGTGGTTGCTGTCTTTGTCTCCGTCCCCCTTGGTATTCCCGGTGTTGCTGCGGGATGGTCTGGCCAGGATGCGCTTGGGGCCTTGTGGTTGGACGCTTGGGTCTGCTACGTAAAGGGGGTCCGGCTGGCTTGACCTTTACTCTGCTGGCAGCTAGGCACCAGTCGCCTGACAAGTCTTACCTGAGGCATTGGCGTTCTTTCAGTCGGTGGTGTCGTGACAAGGGTTTGGTCCCTGCTTCCTTTTCTTTGTTTGAGGTGATGCTGTTTCTCCCGGAGGGTGCTGCCTTGGGCTTTCTGGTTTCTTCCCTTCGTTTGCAGAGGGCTGCGATTCAGGCATTTCGAGCTCTTGGGACACTCTCTCGGATTCTGATGGGTTGGTTGGTCACTTTTTTGAGGGTTTAGGTTGTATTCTTCCTACCCCTCGGTGGCTTTTTCCCCCCTGGGATCTGTATCTGGTCTTGGACGCTTTGATGTTCCCTCCATTTGAGCCCTTGCTTTCTGTGGCCCTGCACCTTTTGTCCTTCATGACCTTCTTTTTGGCGGCCATTTCCTCTGCTCGCCACCTGGGTGAGCTGGGTGCTCTCTCTTCCAAACTTCCTTTTTATCGGGATTTTGAGGTCAGGATCTTTTTGAGACCGGTACTTTCCTTTCGTTCTGAGGTGGTTTCCCGGTTCCGTAGGGGTCAGGAGTTGGTCCTTCCTTCCTTTTTGTTTTGATTCCCCGTCATCAGAGTCTGGGGTGCGGCTGCACTCTTTGGATGTTCGGAGGTCTCTCCTGGTCTTTTTTGAGCGGGTCGCTCCTTTCTGTCTCTCTGATTCGCTTTTTGTTACTTTTGGGCCTGTGTGTCGTGGTTTGCGTCCTTCTACTTCTTTGAGTCGTTGTGTTCGGTCTCTGATTTCTTTGGCGTGCACTCTGGTGGGGCACTTTCTCCTTTGGGGGTTCAGGGTTGTTCCACTCGGTCCATGGCGGTGCGTGTGCGGAGGTCCAAGGGGCTTCCATTTCTGAGTTTTCCTGGGCTGCCGCCTGGGCTTCGCCTCTCGTTGCTGGATTGGCCAGGAGCTTGACCGTGCTGATGTTTTTGGGTACAAGGTTCTTTCCGCTATGGTTCCTGTATAGTGGTTTTCCTTGTTGTCTGTGATTCTTTTGATAAGCGTGTTTTTAATACCTTTTTTGGTTGTCCTGTTTGGCTTTGTACATCTCAATGCGTAAGGAATGGAAACGAGGAAGGGACGAGGAGGTAATGTCTCAATTACTTACCGGTAATTGCATTACTCTGAGTCCTACTCCCTCGCTTCCATTACTTACATCCCTCCCTCCCTGGTTGTTCAGGCCAACCTTTTGGTATGGTTTCGGTCTATGTGGTATTACAGGAGGTTTGAGGGGGGTGGGGGCTACTTATAGTCCCCGTGTGATAAATCATGTGATATGGGTGTCTGGTGAGGCAGGGGTGCCTCATAGCGTAAGTAATGGAAGTGAGGGAGTAGGACTCAAAGTAATGCTTTTACCGGTAAATAATTGAGACACTGCTCTATATTAGGATTTTAACTTTAAATCCGCAAGTTACAAAAGGATCTCTCCGACAAAAGCAATAACCCATTGACCTATTCATAGTATCTGCACTTTGTGATCTCCATGGGACCAGTTCTTTGCATCAGGCAAATTAGCCTTCTGCTCTATGATGAGTCAAAACGTCCTCTACCAGACAAGGCTCCGGTCTCTCTCCACAAAGAAAATTAATCACTGGAGTTATTGTGACATTTTTATTGATTCTTTAACATTGCTGGGACAAGAAACGTAGCATCTGGTGCTTTAAAAACAATAAAATGGAGCCCCCACCCCAAGTCAGCACCCGGCGCAGTGGCACCGATCGCACCGCCCTAGAGCTGGCATTGGCTGTACGTGTGGAAATGTTTGCACACTGCCTTATACCACACCCCTACTGTATACACAGAAACAGATTCTACCCTCCCTTACCCCCCGTCGTGTCCAAAGTGCAGACTGTCAGCACTGGGAGAGAAGTTTCCTAGACATTTTTACAGAAAAATGATTCCTAAACTTGAGACATTCAGATAAGGGTTGGGTGTGGTGATTCGCCATTCCTGCCCAAAACACTGTAGTTTCTTGAAAGCTATGTGATGCTTTTTTGTGTCAACTAGAGTCTGTTGAAGGCTGTGTGCATTCTGTGTGAGATTGTCTTAGACTCTTATGTACTACAATGTGTTATCACTGGTTGTTTGCACTTCACACAGTGTGAGTATGCCACTTTTGCTGCAGCCATGATAAGATTTAAATGGCTCAAACTGAGAATTGAATAGAGAATAATGGGTGACAAAAGAAAACTTATCAAGATTGGTGCATATGTTAAGGAGCGCTTCAGTGGGAACAGTTGTGAAATAGCTTTGTCCTATTCCTTCAGAACCGTATTATGCCACAGTGTTGTGAACTTTAGCAAAAGCATACCATGCCTCCATAGGTAGGTGTTATAGATGAACGGCTCAGTAACAGACCTTAATTACAGCCCTTTCGCTCAGGAGGAGGCTGGTGGAAAGTGTGGCCGTATCTCCAACACCTTCGGCTCCGTCAGGTAAACTCTTTTCTTAGTAGTTATCGAACAAGCTGGTAAAAGTGTGGACTTTTGAGGGGTGCCTTATTCTGGATATTCATTGATCTATTTGAAGTGCTTGTATTCCACCTTTCCTATACTCATTGTCAACAAGTCAATGTATTATACTGCTGGTGGTGATGTTTTGACAGGCCCCCTACGAGAAGGACTAAGTTACATTTCTTATAAGTTTACTTTATCAGTGCATCACAGATTCTGCTACTTTCCAATTGTTGCTTTTGCTCTATTAGCGAAACCAAGAGTTGAAACACAAAGACTAAAAACACAGGTTGAATTTGACAAGCAGTTTAATAAGAGACACAAGAGAGTTGGGAGATCCCAGCCCTGAGCACCGACAACCAGCAATACCAGGAAGTTTCTATGTACATAGGACACCAGGGAGCCTACCGGTCTGGTACACTCAGAAATTGAAGTTACACAAGTGTTACATGTAGAAATCATGAACCGTTGTCTAAATGTAGATTGTGGGGATGAAGTGCCTATCCTATAAATTCATATTATTAGAAAGAAAATAACAAAGTTTAACAGAATTTTAAGGTCTATCACTCAAGAAGAGAGGACCAGATCTTTCTTTCGTCTTTGGCACTTTACACCCCACGGAAGGCAAATCAATTATATATTTTGGCCTTTGGTTTCTTTGTCAATGGACAATCCTAAAAAATTCTTCCTAAGTGGCTCTTAAATGGGTCCTTTCACCACTATGATCTTGACATACAGCAGGTAGAGCAACAGGTGAGCACAAGATTCCCTGCTGTAAAGAGTGCGAAGACGCTCAAGGAAAGACAGAAGTGCAGCAATAACTAATTCTGTGGCATAGAGCCTAAAGGCATCATGGCTCCACCGAAAAGGGAAATGTAAGAATAACAGCTCAGGGATGGAAGGGTTAGCACACTGCAATCACCCCCTCTCCTTCCCTTAAATACCACTTGGCAGTTTCTCAACATAAAGATTATCTCCACTTCTGACCCCCAGGTGAGGTGTTAAGTCAGTAGGAATGTATATCTGCTTGGTGGACTAGCTTGTGTAAATTCTTTGTCTGACCGTGGGATAACACAGATACTGGCAGCTTGAGGTCTGCAGGTAAAGTCTTTTTTGATGAGGGAGATATGGAAGAGAGGTGGGCTGGATGGACTCCAGGGGGTCAGTGCTGCAGTCAGACGGCAGGAAAGCTCTTCTTTCACGTGGGGTCTGGCAACCTTCTGACTTAATAAAACTTCTTCTTGGAGGTCGAGGTTGTTGAGGCCACGGCCAATGAGCTATGACTCTGCTTGCTGTATCCACCGGCTCCTTGTCCATGGCTTTGTCTACCGGCTCCTTGTCCATAGCTTTGTCCACCGGCTCCTTGTCCATAGCTTTGTCCACTGGTACCTCCTGGAGTGGGATTGTGAACACTGCTGACTACTGCTGTAGTGAAAAACAGGTCACAGTTAACCGTCTGAAATGAACTCCTCTATTAAAAGAGAACAACATCTTGAGAGCACTGGCTTTATTTCATATCTACAAATTTGGGGGCATATTATCAAGGACGGCGTTAAAATTATCGCCGCTTTAGCAGCGGGAAACTGCCGCTAAAGCGGCAATAATGGGCTTGATAATATGCCGCAGAGAATTCCAATAGAAGCCCATGTTGACACCAGAACATGGACTTCTATTGGAATTCTGAAGGGCATATTATCAAGCCCATTATCGCCGCTTTAGCGGCAGTTTCCTATCGCTAAAGCGGCGATAATTTTAACGCCATCCTTGATAATATGCCGCTAAATGCCTACGCTCCTCTGGCACTTGCACAATCGACTGTCACAACTTTAGGGATAAAGGCTCCTTCCTAGACATTGGCTTCAGGTTAAAAACGGGGAATTAACAAATAGGATAACTCGGTGCAGAGTCTGATCCTATATTCGAGATCCCTGGTATCTGTTCTAGAGAACACATCAATGCCTTGCTCAAACAATAAGTGAACACAATTTCTATACATAGAAAGATTTGCTATATGGGAAACCATTGCACTGAAAGCAGAGCCATGGTCAAACAAAGCTGCTGAAGGGCAGGCGGATACAATTCCCCATCCAAGCTTCTTTCATCAGCTGGTGAGCTCTAGCATTTGCAACCATAACAAACATGACACAAGTTTAAGGATATGAATATAGGTACAGGTGCAAACAATAGTGAAATGCACTTACAGATGCTAACAGAATTTTGAATCTCGCCAGACATTCTGAAAAATAAAGAAAATAGTGTTAGTTTAAGGGCACTGCAGCTCTAATTGTTCTCACTTATAAGAAGATCACTCAGGAACAGCAAGCAGAAATAGTGTTCGACTATTGCTGTATTACGTCAGGCATACACACACCAATGCACAGAAATTAAGGCCATGGTTTCATATCTTCAGGTACCTATACAAAAAGTTGCCATTCCTTTCTGTTTAGCACAAATGTGCACCATAATGCTTTCTCCTTCTCCTTTCACTCGGAAATGAATACTACTATTCACTCTAATTCTAAATTACCAAATACTGGCTGAAATTTACTTTTGGGACAAATACTATACATAATCTTGCATCGGAATGAAATCACTGTGACAATGTACTGTCTGTCCGCATCCCTTTTTCCTTTCATCTAAAGATTTGTTTACAAATTTACAATGGCTGTAGTGCTACTAAGGGTACTGATTGCCTCATAGACCAAATCTCATCCTTCAGACACAGTGTAAAGCTTATTCATTGGAGGGTGTGGCCTATAGGCTTCACTACTTTTGGATTAGACTGCCAAAGATTCTCTGGATTTATATTATTCTGTGACTGTGACACCTTCTCGAAGACCGCCACTATAAGGACTGCATCATTACAATTGTGCCTCTGTGTAGCTGCTCCTTCCCTTATTACTGCATTCACTGGGCAGATGCTGGAAGGGCCCTCAATTCGAGTGCAGAATAGAATGGTCTGGCTGTAGACCTAATCTTTGTTCATTGTATATGGGGCTGAAATTTATCAGAAGCGAGGGCGCACTGTACTGCACAGTCCGCTGCCTGATCACATTCCCTGCTGCCGGCTAGTCTGTATGCAAAGAATCATCAACTCTGTTATTTTGAAAATCCTACTAAAAAGGACAACAGTGGGAGGGTTTCACAAACCTGGTTCACACACTGAATTCCACATTAATGTGCAGTGGGTGCTTACATGGATTGGACTAGATTGTTTCTTTGCGTACCCGTGTGACTCCAAGCTGTGCACTCACCTGCTCTCTTCGCACTCCAACAGGGACCTGTAGGTGGCAATTTCTACATCCAAGCCCATCTTGAGATTCATCAGCTCCTGGTACTCCTTCAGTTGGCGAGCCATCTCCTCCTTGGCCTTCTGTAGAGCGGCCTCAAGTTCAGCCAGCTTTTGCCTGGCATCTTTCAGGGCAAGCTCTCCACGATCCTCTGCCTCTGCGATAGCACTTTGCAGACTTGCAATCTGGGAAACGGAAAACATAGCCATGGTGAGATGTGCTTAATGTCCTGAGAGATATCTGTTTTCAAGCTAAGCAATAGGAACATCTTGTTCAAGTATTTAGAAACATCATTGATCATGTATTTAACTTATGGGCAATTTTGCACTTTTCATTGTATCTAACATGCCTAGGAAACTGACGGTTTGAGAAAAAAATCATTGACTTACTGTGATGCCCAATGCAATGCATGTTTTAGTGAAAAAAGAATTGTCGCGGAGCAGCTGAGATTGTAAGAACCAGTGCAACAGAGCAGAGAAAGTAATTAACCATGCGCTTATCACGTGAGAAGTGAAAGATGCGCATCTGAAGGGGTAGACTACAGAAAAAAGAAAAAATTAAAATGCTTCATGTCAGCAAAAAGAGAGATCTTGTGGTGTGTTTCAAAGGTAAGTAGAGATTTGTCGCTCTTTTATATTATCTTAATGAGCATTTCTCTTCAGAAAGTAGGTCTGCAGATGCCCAACCTGTAAATATGTGCATTAGTGGTTTTGTTGTGCACACAGGTAGGCCAGTGTTTTTAAAATTCCATGTCATACCTGTTTTTTCACACTGTCAATTTCAACCTTCAGCCTCTGTATTTGCCGGGTCAGGTCTGAGATCTCATTCTTGGTGTGTTTCAGACTATCGCCATGTTGTCCAGCCACCTCCTTGAGATTCTGGAACTAGAGGGTCATAAACAAGATGAAATTGGAATGAGCCAAAGGAAAACCTCACCTACTTCAAATTTTTGAAAGGAACTCAAGATCTCTAGATCTCCCCAAGAGCAGATTCGAAAACACCACAGGAAAATACAAGCTAAAAATTAAAAAGAGAAAAGTTGTACTACGTCAGCTTGTAAGGTCTCCTCACTCTTTTTCAATTGACATGCATGCTATGATCCATCCCACGGCTCAGATGTTTTAGGTAGTGTAAACATACATAACCTAGGTTTTGTGGCACATACTCCCAATATATAATTTCTCTCTACCCTCTACCTTTATCCTGTGTCAACTGAATGTCTCTTCTGCCTTGAAAGACAATGACAATTAATGAAGTGACATTTGTTCTCATTTAGGGAGTGTCCTAAATAGTCGATCATTGGTCCACAGTGTCGAGTAAGCGTACTTTGTTAATTCCAGGTCTCATACCTTGTTGGCAAATTCACGCTCAGCTTCTTGTTTGCTCCTGTTCGCAATCTCTTCGTATTGAGTTTTGACTTCTGCCAGGAGGCCATTCAAGTCCAGCTGCCGGTTGTTATCCATTGAGAGGATGACAGACGTGTCTGACATATGTGATTGCAATTCGGCCATTTGCTGCAAATCAAATGAAGATGTCATTCCAACTCAATGTTTATTAGCGTGTATGCTTCACCGTCTATGCTAGGATTTCTAGTACCACTGCACCCATCTATGTGTAATCCCATCTAACATTATTCCTTCCCATTGAGCAACATAGACAACCTCAGCCATACTGCAAAACATCTGAGTTCATTCCTATCTAAATAAATAATGGTTCAAGCTGATATACAGCGTAGGGATGTGTTCACAATGCCTGAAGCCACCAACTTGGTTCAAATGGTAGTGGTATCAAAAACCAATTTCAGTGACAGTCTCCAGAACGATACTGACAATTGGGGAATGTACTCTGCGTACAGCAATTGAGTACAGAAGTACTGTATAGTACAAAAGTGCTGGGTCTAGAACTATCGACAGAAACATGGTCAAGAAACACGGCGCAAAAGGCCCTGTGAGTTGAAGATCAGTATAGAAATGCATGGTTTCCTGCCATTGCATGCTCAGTACAGAAGTACTGGAGACAGGATTCCTGTGAAAGGGAAATCTATCCAGGAGTACAGGTGAATGCATTCTTGTCACAGCAAGCTCAGTGCAGGGATATGGTGACCAGGATTTGATTCGAGGGAACCTCAGTGCAGGAACACTGGAGCCCGAAACTCATTATAGGATTTTTGGGGCCAAGACTCCTGGGAACAAGAGCTCAGGACTGAGGAAGTACAGAAGCACTGGATCCAAGATATCTGCACATAGAAGTTTGATACAGGTATACTGGAGTCAGGGTGTGCAATGGAAACACTCTAAAGGAGTACTGCAAAGAGCAATCCTATGACGGGAAGAGCGATACAGCAATACTGGATGCAAAATGTGTAAGCTCAGTACACAAATGCTGTAGACATGATTCCTGGTACAGAAGCTCAGTACAGAAATACAGGAGGTAAGACTCCACTGCAAGCTCAATGTGATGTATATTTGTGGTTCCTCTCCTCTCCAGATGAAGCCTGCTAGATCTCTTCAGTATTACGTCCCACTCCCTGATACTTTTTAGTGTCATGTTCCTTGTTTTATATGTTGTTATTGTTACTTCTACTGCTACATTGAATCGTTGTTCTATGCGTGCAGCGCCCACATAGTCCAGAGTGACTGAGCGCTATAGATAACTCTCAAATAAATAAACAAATAAGTACAAAGGTGACTGGATTCTTGTCACTGGAAATTGAGTACATTCCTATGGGAGCAGGACTTATGTCAACAAACCCTCAGCAGGTGAATACTGGATCCAGGACTATTGTCTGAAGCGCAGTACAGCTGGGCTGAAACTAGAACACCTGCCGACAGAACAGCAGTACAGAAGTACTGGAATGCAGGAGATGGGCTCTTGTCACAGGAAGCTCGGTACAGGTTTATACAGCACAGGTTTATGGGAGTCAAAGCTTCAGCCAATCGAAACTCAGCGCAGAAACACTGAAAGAGGACACATTGTACTGGAAGCCAACTCCAGTCATTTGCGGCCCTGACTGAACTCTGCTCAGTGAAAATTCGGCACAGAAATGTGGATTCCAGAAATGTATATCTGATGTAGGGTAGCTATCTAGGCAACCTTAGTAGAGGAAAATGGGAACCAAAAAGAGACTTATTAGTGAGGCTTGGCTAGAATTGCTGGAGCTTGCCCTCCTGCCAAAGTGAGTTCAGAGTAGGGATACAGAGCCTAGGACTTATGCCAAGAGTGTGGAAAAAGAAAGATGCTGCAACCTGGAACCCACCCAAAATAAAAGAAATATAGCAATATGATGAAACCTAGAACTTCAACTGGTCGTAGCTCAGTCGGTAGTGATATTGTGCATTTAGAAACCCTGTCAATCTTAACTCAATACTCAAATGTGAGAGTTGCAACTTCTGTCAATCCAATCGCAGTCAGGAGTCTTGGCAATCTAGTATCTTGGTTGTGGGAGGTTAACAGCAAATCTGAAGGTTGTAATGCAACATAAGAGAGCTTACCGCCTCATAGACGGACTCGAGGAATTGGATCTCTGAACTCAAGGAGTCCACCTTGGCCTCCAGATCCACCTTCTTCATGTAGGCCGCGTCCACATCCTGCGAAGGGAATATGAAAGGTTATTGTAAATGGTCTCTTCTCTTGGACTCTATTTCATGTTCCTCCAGGTTTATTATTATTTTGTCAGGCTTGTGCTCTGCATGCTTCTCTTCGTGTGCTTCGTAAGAAGCATCCCCCATCACTTGTGCATGTATTGCTTACCTTCTTGAGCACCACAAAATTGTTCTCTGCCGTTGTTCGCTTGTTGATTTCAGTTTCGTACCTGTCGGGATGAGGAAGAGGGAGGTCAGTGGTGAAAACGGTAGCTAAGACTTGAAGATGGTCAGAAAGCGAAGCATGCCTACTTCCACGCCTGCATGATCTGTGGCACTAACTCTGTACCATGCTTGCCTCGGGCACTCTTGCAGAACACGCTGAAGCTCCTTCACTTACACAAGGTAGATTTATTTTATATAAAAGTCCAATGTTTGAGTTTAGGAAGCAGGCAAGTAATACATTTGTTGCTCTGCCTTCGCAAGGGCTCTAATTAGACCTTAGGTTCTATATACTGAAAGTCGTTTTAGTCTCCAGATACTGTTTCTTACTCCCAAAACAAGCCCAACCCCTAAATCCGTGAGCACGCTCCTATAATACAGCGTTGTGGCAAAGGTGGCTTTGAAGATGGGCTCAGGAGATACGATTTAAACAATCTGGACTATTTATAAAGATTAGATCGGGATTATCAGACTGTAAAATCTACACAGCATACAATGATTGTCTGACCGTAAAACCAACAGTATATGTAGAGAATTTCTGGTAGACTCAAAAGTAACTAAATGTTACAAACAGTGTGATGACTAGGTTTACTTTTCAGGTATGAAACAGACCGTCGTGAATGTCATTGAAAGCACTTCCTGGAAGGCAAAATGTAACACCAAATAGCCAATAGCATGAGGTGAAGGAGTTACAGTCATCTAGATGCATCTAAAGCTCGCTTCATGCTCACTTTATGTATTGTTTAAAGAATTGGTAGCAAGAAGTATTGGAGACAGCAGTGTTCTCAAACAAGACATAACAATGAGAGAGCTGTATAAATAAGGGCTATTCATGAGAAATGGCCAATTAAGGTTTGCAATTTGTATTAGAAATATAATATATATTGATCAGTAATTAAATGCTACAGTAAATATGTTGACATACCATCTAGGGTGACCAACCTGTGCCACAGTGAAGACATACATTTTCTATTGTCCGTCTATCCCTGTCTCAGTCAAGAAGCGCCTCACCGCCTCACAGTATTGTACCACATGCGCCAACTGACTTGCTCACACACATTTTAACTTCTATTTGGAGATTGTTTTAAGTTCCTTGGTTTGTAAACATACAACAAATAGAAATAATGTTTATATAGGTCTCATTTACGTTTAATCGGTGACACTAGGTAGGGTCTCACTTGGCAAATGCTGCTTTACGTACTTTTTCTTGTAATCTTCCACCATATCCTGCATCTGCTTCAAGTCGCTATCCAAACGGACTTTGCTATTGACCAAATTATCTGCATTTCTTCTGAGGCCGTTGATGTAAGCCTCAAACATGGGTTCAATGATGTCCCTCTTGCTACCACTTTTTTCTTGCTGCTGCAAATAGCGCCATTTGGTCTCGAGCACCTGGTTCTGTTGTTCTAAGAATCGAACCTTAAGAAGAAGAAAAATGCGATTTACTAATGTGATCGATACGAGTTACAGAACTGAAAAGGTGCATGAACCAACAGCACCTTGCATTTAGTGCTGTAAATAATGTGTCCAGGGCTCTAAGATTATTTTCAGCGATGAAGTGAGAGGAATACAGCACTCTCCCATCAGTATGTCTACAAAGGGCTCAACATTTCAAAGATAGGGTATTAAAGTTGGGAGCTTACCTTGTCAATGAAGGAGGCAAATTTGTTGTTCAGGGACTTGATCTGCTCGCGCTCCTCTGTGCGCACCTTTGAGATGGAGGGGTCAATCTCCAGGTTGAGTGGTTCCAGGAGGCTTTGGTTGACAGTGACCTGCTGGATCCCACCAGGAGGGCACGTTGGGAATCCAAGATCCCCCCCTTTGGCAGCACCAGCACCAAAACCGAGCAGATTGCCACGAATAGCATGGCTGCCTGTGGGGATGGAGATCCTTTTTTTCCCACCGAGGCTGTAGAGGCTTCTGCTGCCGACGCTAGCAGCTCCAGAGTGAGAAGCAGAGGAGTAGCTCATTTTCCCTGCACCACCTGCACCACCACCTCCAACAGAAGCGGCGCTATAGTTTTTCCCAACTCCACGAGAGGTCTGCCTCATGCTCATGATGGCCGATTTGTAAGGGATGTAGAGTGGAAAGAAACCTTAAGCGAGTGCAGGAACAGAGGAAAGACTGAAGGAGACTGAACCCCTCTGTTGATAAGCCACAGACGCGGCCCTTTTATCTGTTTGAATTTCTGGGCTTGGTTGCATCAGAGCAAACACGGTTAATTGAATGCAATCATGGGCTTGGCATCTCTGGCAGCGCCTATCCTACTCATTCATCTAAACGAATCACACCTATAGAATTAAAAAAAGACTTGATCTACTAGCAGACTTCAATCTCCTACCTGTTATCATGCAATCACACTCTTTGTCAATAAGTTGATAAACATCATTTACAAAGTTGATTGTAATATTTCATTAGATGGGTGTGTTTCTCATGAGTGAGAAGGCCCCATGCTTTGACCTGGTCATCTAGCTTTCTGAATCCCTAGGCAGTCAGTCCCTGTCGCTTAGCCTTCATTATGTGTCTGGGATGGAGAAAGAAGGGAACAGAAAATCAGTGATTAGCACAGATGAAGGCTGTCTCTGTTTTACCTTCGAGGTGGTCCCCAGTCTAACCACAAAAAAGTCTTCAAAGTACATTTAGTAAGGCGAAATGGGCAAGGAATATGATCCAAAATCCCTGCTTAACATGAGGGGACCATATAAAGAAGATGCGTTTATTGTCAGGATGCTCTATGTTTGGATATTAGCTCATGCCTTAAATTAGAAAATGGTCAACAAATGAAACAAGGGCTGCCTTCTCAGTAAGAAGACCTACACCTGGCATGGTCTTATGTGCTTTCTATCCCAAGCTGACATCTGTCTTGTTATAGTGGGTTACAGAAGTAAGTAGAAAGTTTACATCGACATCAATGGGGACAAGATATATTATTCTGGCTAGCTCATGCACCTTTAGGTCACACTGTTATTACTTCTATTTTGTTCAAATATATGACCTCACGTGCATAGTCTTGGGGGTACCAACCTCTAGGTCTGTATACAGAGACATTTTAAGGACTGGGCAAAGTGAGCTCTGGCCCAGGGCTCCAGCCTTTCAAGGGGCCCCTAATAGATCCAACTCTGTTTTACAGAGTCTTGCCAAGATGATCTTGAATAATTCTTAAAGAGATTATTTTAAATAATGTTTGCCTCTAATTTATTTTTAATGTGGGTGAAGTGTGAGATTCTATTACATACATTTTGCAGAGTAATGTTGTGTTTATGGTTAATGAAACATCCCCCAAAAACTTTTTTAGATTAAAACAGGACCTCACATATGAGAAATAAGACGGTGTCAAAGAGATTATTTGCAGTAATATTAGTGAGCTGCTGCTGTGTTACAATATTGAAAACACGCATCACTATTCCTGAATATTAGATGTAAACACATTTAGAATGTGGATGAGCGTGCATGTGCACTGCCAGTGACCTGGCCAAAAAACGACAGGAAAGAACTGAAATTGGAAAATAAATTCAAAGCTGTCCCGAGCTGGGGCCTTCAAAATACGTTTGGCCAAAGGTCCCCAAAATTCTTAAGCTGTACCTGTCTATATAATTACACACTGATTGTTGCTTATGACTGTACTCGACAATGGTTCAGAATGCTGTATCATAGTTAGGATTTCACAAAGGTACTCCACTTTTTCACCCTGCTAGAGCTCAAAAAGTATCTTTTGACCAATTGAAATGTGACCTTTTGACATCTTGATTATTTTGTGCATGTTCTTGCTTTTAGCCATTATGCTACCACAGATCCAAATTTCAAAGATAACTCAGTCAAATGTTTATAGTCTGCTACAGCTACTAGTTCACTTGTCAACTTGTTCAAGCCTCTGCAAATTTGGAGCCTTCTCTGCATTAAGTTTTAAGGCTTTGAATTCATCCTCACAATCATAGGTCCAAATAAGCTTCGTTTCCTACCATCAGCAATCACCTTATACCCTAACATTTCTCTGTGAAATTGGGAATGAATTTGCTGTAATATTCACCTGGACCCCAAAAGATGACCACTTCATCCTTGCTGGTTGGGCTGGGCAGGTCACGTATAGCTCTGATTAACTTCTTCCTAGGTCCAATAACTACCAACATGATCTTATGCCTCAGATATCTGTAGCCATTAAATTGAACCTGCTGCACCAAACAGCTTATTGAAGGACATTAATTCTTGTGATTGTGGTGCAGCTTCACCTAATGATAAACTTAAGTCAGGTCTAATGATGAAAAATGTTTGGCCCGATTGATCATGGACAGCATTTCAGTTATACTCAGTAAAGGATAATTATCCACCACACAACATTTGTTTCATATCGCAGAAATCCATGCACAACCTAGCCTCCCTGTTGGCCATGCGTGCTAATGCAACAGGTGACAATCACTCTGTCACCTCCACTTCCTCTTCAGCTTTTTAAGCTCTTTGGCCATAGATTCTTTCACTTTACTGGGTACATTCCTGACTTTCCCTGCATTTAGTTGTGGTTCTTCCTTTAGCTTGGTTACATGAATATAATCTTTAGGATATCCCAAATCTTACTTAAATGCTTCTTTGAACTCTTTCTCATAGTCAGACCTTTCTATCCCAGCATGATTAATTCCTGACTGTTCTCTTAGTCGGACTGTTGGTACTGTTTTAAGATCTAAATAAACCATTAAAGCTCTCTCATGAAACCAGCTAATTAATGAGTCACCCTTTATTGGAACCTACATTTACCAAGGTGCATATGTTCCTTTAAATTGAATTCAACCTACAAACTGTCATAGTAATTTGATGGGATTTCCATTAAACACTTGATGTCTGTAGCAGGCCTGTACAATTTAACTTATTTAACTCTTCCTTAATAACATCCCTGGGAATTAAGGTAATCTTTACACCTGAATCAAACAACATTTATGTAAGTATTTTCAATTTGCACTTCCTCAATTGTACCATTCATACTCTAACCAATCATTTATAATACCACATCCACACCCGTGTCATCTGTATCACAGTTTACCTCTTGCACCTTCTTTATATTACGTTCAGACCTACTGCACATCATAGTGTCATTTCTTGCCACATAAGTTACAGATAGCTTAACACCCTCCCGTTATATGTTAATTAATTTAGAACTTTGTCTATGGCATCTTATGGTATAGCTTGTCAAATCATGGTGTGGTTTTGTTAAGGGAATGTGGAATGTTGGGAGATCAGATTGAGCGGAGCTGGTGGTAGACTAAGGACGTGCTGTGTGTTTCTCGTCCGTGGGCCATTGTAACAACACTGTTAAATAAACCCATATTTATTTAGATCTAGCTGGCTCCCTCTCGTCTTTTCAATGGCAACGAGTGTTTGTCTCAGTGTCTGCCCACTGTGAGTAACTACTACTCTAGAGTAATAGACAGTGTACATTGCAGGAGTCATTTTGTGGAGCTGTTGAGTATACTTTGGGCATTCACCCCTGAATCGCATCAGTTAAAGTTACTTTATTTACCATGGATTTGTGGTTGTGGTGCCGTTTGGAGTGTGATTTGTTGACAACTTTCAAGATCTTTTGAAGTCGGTCAACAGTCACAGGAGGCACATGTGGTTGACGGTGTGGAGTGTGACAGCAAGTAGACACCTCATTCGTCTTCTTGTCTGACTGTGAGCTGCATGCATGGCTAGGAATCTTTGTTCCGGTACTACGCTTGTGCCGTCATCACGTTTTACGTGGTATCTATATTGGCTGGAGTCTAGAGCGCATTATTACTTTAGTGTGTTACTGCTGCAAGCCAATTACATAGGAGGTTGCCATCTTAGTTGAAGTTTAGCGGTATCAGCGTTGTTGTCATCTTGGCCATAACAACAGGATCAGCTGATTACTTCAGCAAGTGCAAGTCGGTGAGTCGGTGATTCGCACACCTTTTCTCAGCAAGTCAACGGTTCGGACACCTTTTCTGTTTGCTTGGTGTAACTCTCTTCTTCTGTGCATACAGTGTGTCAAGAAGTAATTTCTGTGACACGCACACATTGGGATAATGTCAAAACAAGATACATTCTCACTTTGATATAATAGTATATCAGTACTTTTGGCAAATATTCTTATAATTTAAACATATTTTTGGGAGGGAACTTGGTGGTTTGTTTAATATGGCAAATACTCAAATGTACAATCAACCATCTTTATTTTTAGCAGTACCTGGAAAGCCAGTTTTGGCATGGAAGAAAGGGTTTAAAACATTTCAAAATTACATTGTTGCTATTGATGGTGTAAGTTTTAAACCGAAGAGAAAATTAGTCCTAATATTTAGTTGCTAGGCAATGCTGCCATTTAGATTTTTGAGAATTTGAAGCCAATATTGCCAGCAGAAGGTCAAGGTGATGGGTGGAATATGTTCAAGGAAGCAGTAGCGAGACTTGAGAAAGTTTCTAGGTGCACCAAATGTCATGATTGGTAGAAATGTATTTTTTAAAATAAAGCATCCTGGAGAAGAATCAGTGGAAGAGTTTGTTACAGCTCTGAGAGTGCTAGCTGCGAATTGCGAATTTGGAGCTACCGTGGACATCTCTATCAGGGATTAATTTGTGTTCAATTGTGAATCGAAAAAGATTCAGTAGAGAGTAGTAGCATGTCACAATCCCACTCTTGATGAGGTTCTGGACATAGCCAAAGGGATTGAAAGATCTCTTCTATCGTCAGAAGCATTAACTGTCACTTCGGCAGGTACTGCTAGTGCACCTGTGTGCGTTGTACAAGCAGATAAGACTGTGTTTAAGCCAGGGGATGAGAAAGGTGAGAATAAGAGGAGTAAATTCTATTGTTATAGATGTGGGTCAAAAATGCATCTCAGTAACAGTAGTGATTGTCCTGCGACTAAAAGGAGATGTAACAAGTGCAATACATTTGGATACTTTCAAAGCATATGCAGAGTTAGAAAGTCAGGTATGCCTGTGAGTGTCAGTACTGTTACTGGGGTCAATGATAGTTTGGAAAATTTGATACTACCTTTTATGATCCTCGTTTTTTGTTTCATGTAAACATGTTGAGTGGTGGTTTTAGAGCACCTTTGGAAAGTGTACATATTAAGGGCAGTTGAATTTGAAGTAATGGCTGATTCAGGCTCACCAGTCACCATTGTATCTGTGATCATTTTAAACAAAAAGTGGCAAGGAATGAAGTTGTATAAACTTGATGTCATCCTAAAACACGCTCAGATATTTTGATATCACCATGTTAGGCTTCTTTAGGATAGTTTAGAGTTTCAGGGGCATACAATTTTTACGAAAATGTATGTTGCAGTCAATGGCAAGGACATTGTGGATGGTTTGATTTGGGAAAACTAGGGGTGATTTTATGTCCAAGGACTGATAAACCCATTGTCTTGAGGGAGTTGACCTTGCGTAGTATTGATGTTCAAGTATCAAATTTTCACCAGATCATTTCTAAACATGAGGCAGTAATAATAATAATATTAATAATAATAACTTTATTCTGTTGTTATTCTGAACCATCAAAGTGTACAAAGAAAGATAAATCATTTTCCAGTCTGCACAAAAGGATTAGATTCATAGATTGTCATTTATAAATAGATAATAATTAAAAACTTGCACCACATAAAAATAAATTAAAATAAAAATATAATCTAATGTACAGGGCACAGTTCATCAATTCCTATGGAAATCACTTCCACAGTTGCGTTACTTCCATTATAATAACAACCCATTGCAATCTAGGTTAAGAACTACTGGTGCTTATTCCAAAAGAGGAATAAACCATGAGGCAGTATTTTTGGATATAGTAGGTCACGTGAAAGGTTTTACTCACCAAGTTAAACTTACAAAGGTTGCAATGCCAGTTCAACATAAGGTTAGGATGGTACCTTTAAGTGTTTGGCAAAAACTGAAGGATCATATGGATATGTTGTGTGCTGAGAGAATTGTGGAAATGACTGATAGCTCTGAGCGGAGTTTCGCTATTGTTATTGCTTGAAAAAAATATAGTGATTTGCAGCTCTGTATTGATAAGGTTGTTAAATAAAAACATTGTGTTTGACAGTCACCCACTGTCATGTATCCAAGAGTTATTGGCAGCTGGTAATGGTGCCAAGTATTTATCTGTTATTGACCTCAAGTCTGCATATCATCAGGTTACATTGGATGGTGCATCCAAAGATCTAACTGCATTTGTGACTCCATTTGGGGTGTATAGTTTTTTGAGGATGCCGTTTGGTTTAGCCACGGCAGCTGATGTTTTTCAGAAACTTATTGATGTGTTGTTTATGGGAGTGAGTGGAGTACAAGCGTTCCAGGATAATATACTAGATTTTGCCAAAACTATTGAAGAACATGATGATTTGTTAGACAAGGTTCTAGGAATGTTAGTGCACAGGGACAAGACTGTAATTAAAGACAATTGCAATTTTTTTGTGAGAGAGATAGACTCTTAAGGTCATACGATTTCTAGTGAGGTTATTTCTCCAAAAAAAGAACTTGTTGAAACTCTTAGTAATGCAATCAAACAACAAAGACTCCTTGAGATCCATTGTAGGACTTGGGGAATGCCATTCCAGGTTTGTACATGGATATACGGTAGTGGTTGAACCGTTGAGAAGTCTTTTGAGAAAAGGGGTTCCTTTTAAATGGAATGAGGAGCATGATGAGGCTTTTGAGCGAGTGAAAGGGTTGATTGTACAAGCTCCTGCTCTGAACACCTTTGATCCTAGTGGGAAATCATATTTTACGGTGGATGCTAGTTCCATAGGTTTGGGGGCTGTGTTTATTCAGTTGGTTGATGGCAAGGAAAGAGTCATTTCTTTTATTTCTAGAGCAGTCAGGGGTGCGTAGCAGCATTATAGTACTATCGAGAGAGAGGCTTTAGCCGGTGTGTGGGCTTTGGAGAAGTTTAATTTTTTTTATGGAGAAAGCCGTTTGTATTGTTCACTGATCACAAACTATTGGATTATATGATGAATGGAGTTAGGTCAGGAAAAGCATCTTCAAAACTTATTAGGCTTATTTGTTATGTTATGTTATGTTATCTGGTGTTTTATTGAGCGCTCAGCTACTCAAGCAGAGTGTCCCGGCGCTGTGTACTGCTGGGGAACCCATCCTGGCTTTCCCTGTGAGATGGTCCCTTACTGGGCAGCTCCAAGGTGAAGACCAAGCATCCCCGGCACTGATGGGGCCGTTAGTGGAGATTAAGCAAGCTATTGCCCAGAGTTGCTGAGTGTGATCCATGATTAGAGTAGGCACCGAGGCGAGAATTATCGAGTCCGCTGACCTTGGCCCAAGACTCTGCCGCGTCGGGAATCAAACCCTGGTCCCTGACCGACCTCTGCTTCCGGGTCTGCCACTTCTAACCAGTGAGCCACACCACTCCACTATTGCAAAATTGGAAGAGTTTAATTTTGTTATTCAGCATATTTCTGGTGGTTAGAACATTGTTGCTTATTGTCTGTCAAGGTTGCCCCCTGAGGATGTTTTGGTAGAGAATATTCTGGATCAGCATGAATGTGTAGTAGCTGTGGTGGATGTGCTGAATAGATGTGATGGAGCCATTTTAGAGTCTAAGTGGCTGGAATGTTCTAAAGAAGATGAACTGATGTGAAAGGTCAAACATTGTGTTGTTTATGGTTGGCCACCTAGTAGAAGTGTTGACCCTGCAATTCAAAGTTTCGCCTAGGTGAATTAAGTTTGGAGAATGATATTATTTTAAGGCATGATTTGTTTGTTCCACAAGTTGGCCTTAGAAGGAAACTCATTGAGTTAGCTCACATGGGACATTCTGGTGTAACTGGCATTAAGAAACTTCGTAGGCAGCATTATTGGTGACTAGGGATGGATGCGTGTGTTGAAAGATTTATTGATGCATGTAGAGTTTGTGTGAGTTCAGATAAACATTTGAAGGTAACATGTGAGCCAGTCAATCCTCAGAAGTGTTCTCTGGGTTCATGGGAAAAGGTTTCTATTGATCTTCAGGCCCCTATGACATTCTTGGAAAGCATAGTAGATTTCTAATTGTTATTATTAATTGTTTTTCCAAATGAATATATCACACATTTGTAGTCAATCCCACCACTGATGAGGTGAATACATTTTTGGAAAGGAATTTTCGACCTGAGGGTTTTCCTAAAGTGCTCATATCAGACAATGGGGTACAATTTGTTTAATCTAAAATGGTACCGTTTCTTACAAAGTGTGGTGTTAGTACTCAGAGAGGCCCTTTATATTGCCCTAGGGCAAATGGTCAAATGGAAAAGGCAAATAGATTTATAAAGGAAGGCATTTCAGTAGCTTGCAGCAGTAACAAGAATGTTTTTGATTTTTTGAAGGAAAAATTGTGGTGGTATCATAGCACGTCACATTCTGCAACAGGAGTGACTCTTTATTTTTTGATGAGGAGAAGGGAAAGTTGCACTTTTGTTGACTCCTTCTTTTTGAGATACCAGAAAACATAAAAAGATGGAAGAAGTTGTGGAGTTGGCTAGAGGAAACTTGACAAAAGCACATGCAGTAAACACAGAGTATCATGATATGTATAGGGTCAAAAACAAGAATGTCAGTGTGGGAGAAAGGGTGCGTATTGTTAAACCAGGTTTGCATCGGAAGAGACTATCTGAACTATCTGGTTCTGTTCTCGTAGAGAGAGCAAATGAAAGTGCAGTTTTACTATGAGAGAAAAGTTGGTGGAATAAAAGTTCCATTGTGGTTTTAAAACCAGGACAGGAGCAAATGTTTGATGTCTCGAAAGAGGAAGATTTATTCTTCAGTGTAAAAGAAGGACATGTAGAGAAGAGTTGTTCTCAGAGGGATCCTGAGGGGGTGGAGTTTTCTTCTGATCTGTGTGAGGATCTTTCTCAGGAAAGTGTTGATGTTCCAAAAGATCAGACTGACTCATGTCAGGTTAAAAGAGTTGTCAAAATGCCTATGAAATTTGAGGATTATGTGTTAGAATAACTTAGGGGGTACTTCCGATGACGGAGGCCCCACCACTGACAGCCTGTCGGTGGCGGGCCCTCTGTCATCGTACTGCGGTTTTCAACCCGCCGGATTACAATGGCGGTCGGAAACGTGGAGGTCGGAAAGACCGCCTGCCACAGTTCCGGCAGGCGGACATTTTCAGACCGCCTATAGCAGCAGCTGCATTGCCCAGCATTGGGGCTGTGCCTGTCAGGCACCACCTTCAAGATAATGATATCCCTTTTCGCCGGGCGTTTTGCGCGATCATCTGGCCACGAAACAGCTGGCGGAAACATATTTGGGGGCACATAGCTGTCCCTCCTTAATACCTGGGCCTTTTGCAAGGGCACTATGGTGCCCCCCCTACATAACCCTGCACCATGTGGCAGGCACCGCATGGTGCTTGCCACGTAGTGCAGAGATATGCAAGTGCCGTTTTTTTTTGTATTGCGGTGGGGTCTGCTAACCGCATCCCCACCCCAATACAGTAAATAGGCAATGCAACTGCCGCTGTGGCGGTCGCATTCTAATGTGGTTAGTGGGTAGGTCACCAGTCCCACTACCGCAACGGTGGCGGACAGACTGAAGTGCGTCCGCCATCATATAAACACCTTGGTTATTGAGCATATTGTACTTTTGTGAGGATTATGTAGTAGAATAACTTAGTTATTGAGCATAATATGCTTTTGCATTTGAAGTGCGTCCGTCATCATATAAACCCCTTGGTTATTGAGCATATTGTACTTTTGTGAGGATTATGTAGTAGAATAACTTAGTTATTGAGCATAATATGCTCATGCATTTTACCTTATTTTCTTGATCCCCTTTTTCTTCTTTTAGTTTTGAGTTTATGGCACGTTGTATGTTTAATTATTGTAGAAGCTTGTGGTTTAGTTAAGGGAATGTGGAATGTTGGGGGGTCAGATGGAGCTGAGCTGGTGGTGGACAAGGGACGTGCTGTGTGTTTCTCACCAGTGGGCGATTGTGTAAGGACACTGTTAAATAAACCCATGTTTATTTATATCCAGCTGTCTCCCTCTTGTCTTTTCACCTCTATAATACAGTCCTTGAAATTTTAAAATGTCTCCCACATTTTCTGTTTCCAATATCCTTGTTTTCACCTCATGCACCTTGTTACTAATTCTTTTGGAGCTTTGAGCATTTTTTACTTATCTCTTGCACACACACTGTAATTTGTTTGCATGTCTTGGCAATGGTTACATATTCCACCTCTGTCTCCACACTGCATCCTAACATTAACTGAGCGCTCAAACGTTTTCACTGCTAGTGCCACAATTACATTTTGAAGCAAGTTACTTTTATTCTGGTATGTATTCTTCAACCTTTTCACCAACCTTCTGCATACAGTTCACAAATAATACAATTCTAATACTGCACTCACCTTGGAAAGATACTGCAAATGAAGTGCTTCATCTGCTGTGTGGAAGATGTTTAAATATCTTCTGCCCTCTGGCCCCAAACTATGCTTCAATGACAAGTTTTTTTTTGCCAGTGTTCAAAGATGTACACAAATCCTACCATAGTGGCTGAATACTTTATTTCATTCACCCCATTGTAAGATTGGTTCTCTAGGACTAGACAAAAAGAGGGTGGTGAATTAACATTCTGAATTCTTGGGAAAATTAGAACGAGCGGCACTCAAAGAAATACACCCCCAAAAACCTCTAACAAAATGATCTAGAGTTCTTTTATCCAGTATCTCAAACGATGCCCATGCTGCCCACACGATCCTGAAACAAATTTAAGTTAGTTGCATAAAACGTTTCAGGTGAAATTATCTCAAGACCCTCTGGTAACTAGTGACGCTAATCTTTGTCATATATCAACGTTTGCAAAAAATGTACAAATAAACAATGTGTTTACCAAATTGTATTAATGACCAAAACTGGATCTCTAATTAAAGAAGAAGTTCTCAAGAGTATTCTTTGTATTAATCTCAGACCACAAACTTTTGTTCATCCTTTGTTCAATTGAACAAGCTTATACTGCTCTATCTAGCCACTCTGACTTCAGTGCTACTTTTCCCAGTCCAAAATGGGGGTCTTCTTTTACTGCTGTGCAACGCATTACAACAAACTACTGTAGATCAGTGCTTAATTTGAGCCAGTGGTTCCCAGTGCTCGCACAGGCCCTTAATTTTCAACACCGGTGCTTGTAACAGTCTAGCACAAGGTGGCGTGGCGTGGCTAATTTAGAGATGACCACAACAACAGTTAATTATTAATTCCATATACATTAAAATGACTAGTACCTGCTATCCAATCCATTCTAATAGCTTTTGGGGCCTGCAATAGTCGGAATTGTCACACTTGTTGGAGTGTGAAGGTTAGAAGTTGTATTGTTACTATCATTGGCAGCATTAGGGGAAAATGTGCTGAGCACCTGAAGAGCGCCCTGGCACTTATCTTTTACAAACTAAGCACATCCGTAGATGAGGTAAGAATGCTAGCATGGACAAGCTTCAACATGCTAATGCTTCCAGTGGGCTGGATGGAAACAGAGAGCCAATTGTTTATTAAATAGTGCTCTCTGTTGCAAATTGTGTTGTGGATGGTCTTCAAGCCTTCTCATGCAACCATGATGTTCCAAGACTCGGATGAGTGTTTTGAAAGATGCGATGAGAGTCTAATGAATTCAGACTGTCGATCCCATCAAAAATCTATTGTGTGCGCAATGTGCCTACTCATCATTTCCAAGCTGCTCTTCCCCACAGTTTGCTCTGTGGTGTAGACCTCACAATGCATTTGAAAAGTTGTGTATAGTATGTACGTATGGTCCAGGACAGCACATTTGAAAATGTAAGTTTTCTATAAAAAGTTTATTCTCCACAAGAGCACTACATCTTTTAGTAACTGCGCCTGGCTTTGGCTGCAAGAGAAACTCTATTCTGCTTGAAGACCAGAGCAATGGGCCAGATTCACTAGTTGTATTCTCCTCCTGGGAAAGAAAATAAGGTAATGTTGAGGTTACATGTTATAATCCTGGTACTTCTGCTCCTCGCCAGTGTAATATGACATTAGATTATCCAAAAGGGTATCCTCTGTGGTTTATTTAAGCATAGTATAGACAACCTCAGCCATCCCTTGCTCCAAAGCTCCTGTTTCTGTGGCCTCCATTGGAACTCTCTCTCGCCTTGTGCCAGAGCGTTCTGCAAAAGCTCAGATCATTCACTTGCTGCTTGCAGTCTAATGCCTCAGTTCACAATTCAGTAGCTGATGCGACGGTGTAAGCACTGTCTCAGTTTTCTGTTCAACACGATTAAAGAAAGTCAAGTAAAAATATGTAATCTTTTCCTGACAGTATTACAATAGTTGCCACTTTTTTTCCCTGAACCCAAATGCATCTATTCCGTTTTATTGCAATCTTTCACATGTTCTGCTTGGAATTGGGTCCACTATTGTGATAGCTAGACACTGAGAAAGTGACGTATCTGTGCAGATGCGTCACTTTCCCTGCGCCACACTTAGAAACCCTTGCGCCACCATCGATGCGCCGGGGCAGATTTACAATAACTGGCGCATCCCTGCATATCAGCAGGGATGCGCCAGTTATTTTGCATCACGGCAGACACCTCTTGCGCCACCATGGATGCGACGCATTTACAATGCGGCGCACCATGGGGCAAGAATAGACAGATGCGTGACGCATCTGCTGCCGTAAAGGGGACGCATTGCTGGAGTCGCGTTGCAAGCGCGACACAGCTCCAGCAAGGCTTAGGGTGCCCTGATGCCTAACATGCTGTGTCAATCCTTACGCCTGCTTCAAGCAGGGGCAGGGTTTTGACGCAGCATGGCCGTAAAAGTGACTGAGTGAAATCTTGTAGATTTCACTCAGCCACTTTTAGGAGGCGTTCCTGCGCCGGAACGCACCCCCTGTGCCGGAACGCCCACAAGTGGCGCAGGGCTTTACAACGTGACGCATCTCCCTAGATGCGTCACGTTGCAAATACCCCGCAGCATGGCACTGACTTTGCACCACTGCTGTGCCACAAAAGTGAAGCAACGGCGGCACAAATGTGGCGTACGGGGCTTGTAAATCTGCTCCGCCGTATTTACAATACGGCGCACTATGGCGCAAGGATTGACAGATGCGTCAGAAATTCTGACGCATCTGTTGGCGGAAAAGTCACGCATTGCTGGAGTTGTGTCCCAAGCACAACGCAACTCCAGCACAGCATGCTGAGGCCTATTCCCACTACACTACGTCACTACTTACGCCTGCTTGAAGCAGGCGTAAGGTTTTGACGCAGTGGCGTCCTAAAAGTGGCGCAGTGAAATCTTGTAGATTTCACTGAGTTACTTTTATGAGGCCTTCCTGCGTGGGAACGCCCACCCTGCATACATTATACCTGACGCAGGTATAATGCGACGCAGGGCTTTACAACGTGACGCATCTTCCTAGATGCGTCACATTGTAAATAGGCCGCATTGTTTGCGCCGCACTTGCGTCATACAAGTGACACAACTGCAGCGCAAAAGTCATGCAAGGGGCTTGTAAATCTGCCCCTCAATATATGAAGCAACAGCGTCTGCCACAGTAGATGAGATGTGAACCATCACTTCTGAAAGGAGCTGAAAACAAATCTGTACAAGAAGAGTCTAGTTCGCTCACTCTAAGGGTTCCTCGATCACCTCCTGCCTCACGACTCAAAATGTGGCTAGACCTTGCTTTTATACCCACCCCTTACCCGCAGTATTGTACACAATACGAAATTTTTCCGTATCCCTTTGAAGTCCTGTGTTGAGCAAGCAGTCTCAAATCTCTCCAGGCGTCTACTATATACGGGGAGACATTTTTCCTCACCTAGGCTAATAACACAGTGCCTACATTGAAGAGGGTACTTAGCATATAGATGTTGCCTATAGAAACCAGTTTAACTGAGTACTAATGCATGGCGCACTAACAGATACTTTTAGTACACCTAGTGTCTAAAATGCCTCAACCTCCACTGCAAGCAACCCACTAAGATCGAGGCCCCTGAGGATACTCTCCTTGCTGCAGAGGTTATGGAAATATTAAGAACACAGCCGTGGTATGAAAAAGGCCGTGTTCTGCACTAGCCAGAACTAAGACCTTTTAATGTTCATACCTATGTGCAGCCTGCGTGACAGGACCATTAGGGATCCTTTGTGAACATGAGCAACATTGCATTGCGCCGTACAAGCTGTGTGGTAAAATGTATGTTTCCATGTCAGCCTCTGCTCAGAAAACCATCAGGTTGGTCATCTACCTCTCTTGCATCCTTAGATCCAAATAGATAGATTTTGAAGGGTCTTGCGACGACCAGCCTGACATGCGCATTTTAAAGATCTCCTGTCTGATCAGTGTTAGACAGCAGACACAGGTCCAAGGTGTCTGACGGGGCACCGAGCCAGCCCGCTCCAACCAATCCTGGCAATTCTCACCTGCTGGTTAATATTAACAGCACAAGAGCAGCATTTGTATTGGTTAAGGGAGTTGACTTTGAGACTCGGCACTTGGACAGACTGGAGAAGAACCCCTAGGACCAGAAGCAACACAATCAGTGCACTGGGTAAATGACCATTTTATTTTTAATTTTAACACCCATTTGCCTTCAGCCTCCACTCTAGAGCTCTCCACGTTGGAGAGCTTTGGCGTTGACCTTAAAAGCATTGCTGGTTTCTCACAGTGACTGTCAATTGGTCAAATATTCGCTTTGCTTACCCCAACACTATTTAAATGTCACCAGCTGCCTCTGTTCCCCAGCCCGGCCCTGGATACTACCACCCCGGCACTGAGCGATAACCCTCTGGGCCTAAAGGTTCGCATGCTGAGAAGACAGCTGTTGTCAGGGCCGGACTGGCCGTAGTGGGCACCCGGCGTTTCCCCGGTGGGCCGCCAGGGTGGGGGCTGGTTTTGGATCCCTGGGAGCCCGTTTTTGTCACCGGAGGCCGGCAATATCGGCCCCCTGTAACAAAATCGTCCGGGGTGGTGCTGCCCGAGCAGTTTGCCAGGGCTGGTTTCGGCTCTCAGTCCGGCTTAGCAGGCACTGCACACTGGTAAACACAGTTCCCCTGGTGGGTGCACTCCTTATCCGCTTTCCAGACTTTCAGGTTGGTGGCGGCAGACACTTTGCACTATGTTGGACTCTCTCCATATGTTTATGCCTTCAAACCTTCAAACTGTTGTAAGGAGAAGAGTCTCGTAAGAAGGTGGAATAATAAGGCACTAATTACTTTGTGAGACATAAACTAATTAACATTTCTTATGCAAGACGTAATATGCACAAGTGAAAAGCTGCTCTTACACCTCTCTGCGCACACTACATTTAAGAGAGATATTTCTAAAGAGCTACCATATGCTCTGAGCAGGTCGAATGCTTTCTGTTTTTTTCCAGCTGCTGTAAATAATTTGGGACCATCTGCACTCTCTAGACTCGCCCTGATTTTCTCAGCAATACTTTTCAAACATCCAGTAATTGTGGTGTTTTTTTTATAGCGATTTCAGCCTTGGAACTTCCATTTTTATGTTTTCTTCACCATCGACCATCAAGAACACGTTTTCTGAAGCAATCTTTAATTTTAAACAATAATGCACCACGCACCGCAAACAATGTTTACAAATGTTTCACATCTTTTTCTGTTACGGTGTGAATCGGTGCCTTAAGTCTATTGTGAGACAAACCCTATGTCAGAACTCGATGTTTCTAAGACATAGTGGCGAATGGTGTCCTCCAATTCACCGCGCTTCCGGTGACTGCATCGTTTGTTGCACTAAGAAGTAAAATTCACGTTGGTTGCTTGGGCAGCAGAGTAAGTTTGTAGTGGACATGTTGATGGCTGTGCGCAGCGCTGGCTTTAGTACTGGTGGCGCCCTGTGCGACAATGTTTGTTGGCGCCCCCCCATGACCACCTTGCCATGGATTCCCTCGCTACCACCATTTGACAATGCTCACAAGTCTCCATAACCACTGTCTCTTGGATTCATTTAGTTTTATAGCGCCACTCATACTAATTTAAGGTGTCAGAACACTTTACATCACACATACCTTGCACCGAGACAATCATGCGTGTAGAAATCAGTTTATAGAATGTTACATAAGACAGTGTCCTACAAGGTGTAGGAGTCACATGTCATCCATACTGGTAGGCTGTATATTTTAAGAGCCATTTGTCTGGTAAAGCACAAATTCAGAATTTAAAATGTAACGCCATTGTTAGGGATTTTCTTTGATAATAAGAATTGATTCCTACCCAAATAAACCCTTCTTGCAATATAAGGATAAGGAAAGACTGGGCAAAAAACATGTAGCTGTAATATATTCCTTGCAGTTTGCTTTCAGGAAGCTTTTTGAGGACAGTTAATAGCTCATTACCTCCACGTCCCTCCCTCGCTTCCATTACTTACGCATTGAGGCACCCCTGCCTCACCAGACACCCATACCACCTGATTTATCACACGGGGACTATAAGTAGCCCCCTCAAGCCTCCTGTTTTCTTCTTGTCTCACCTGTTGACACGCGCATACCAACCACTGGCCGTTTGAGGTGCTGCGGTCTTCTTCTAATGGATTTCTTCGTTTGGATTCTTCGTGGGAGGTCCTCTCCCTCGTTGTTCTCTGCCTACGGGGCCAGGCGATGCTGGCCTGGGCAGCGCGATGCCTTTCCTCGCCGCGTCTGGAGTAGCGGTGCGCTCTTGACGGCGGAACGGGCAGGGTCCAGCTGACGGAGTCACCGGTCCTGTGTGGCTGGGGCTGTCTTTACGGGTTGGAGGCTGGAAGGGGAAGCGGCAGTGGTGGGGACAGCAGGGATCCTCGGCTGGCTGTTTCTGGTCCTGATTACAGTAAGGGCCTCTTGTGAGGCCGTTTTTTATCCTTTATTGTGGGTTTGCTGCTTGGATTATGTTCTTTAATCCGCTTTGCCTCATTTCTGTACCTCCCTGTTATTCAGCTCCCTGTTTAAATCTTCTACTCGGTCCATGGCTCTGCTGTGCTTCTGGTGAAGTTGTTTCGTTCTGGCGAAGCGTACTTCCGGACGCAGTCTTCAGGGGTACTGGACATGTTTGAGGCTGCTGTGGCTCGCGTTCCGTGAGCCAGGGTCCTTGCTAAGTGGTAGTCTTCTCGTTCGGCGGTGGGTCAGGTGGACTAGCTCTCTGAGGGCTCTTCTTCCTCGGGAGCTGCCAGGCCTTCAACCTCTTCCGGGCAGTTTGTTCATCGGGAAGGGGTTCCTGCGATTCTCTGACCCTTTAGGGACTGCTTGGGGTTTTCATCTTTCTCTGCTCCTGAGGGGTCGAAGATGTATTTCCGCTGTGTGTTAGGCCCACCGTTCTCGCTATGCCCTTTCATGGAAGCAAGATCATGAGGGTTACGGCAATAACTGTACTCCCTAGTGGAGGGGGGGTCTCTCTTCTTCACTCTGTTATGGCTGGCATTTATTCGTCTTCTGCGGCGCAGTTGTTGTTGTCTGTCTTTGGATGGCTTGCCACTGTTATTCAAGGGGTGACGGACTGCTCAGGCTTGCTTGTCCACATGGTGCAGCAGGCCCTACTCCTGGCTGACGTCTCCTCGGATGTGCTTTGTTCTTCTGCCGTGGCTTCTGGTTCCTTGGTCCTGGCTCCTGGGTCCCTGTGGATGTGTGACTGGAAGGCAGATTCTTCGGTGGAGTCCTCTCTCCTTGAGATCCCATTTGTTGGCTTGATGCTTTTTGGTGTGCAGTTGGACTGTTGGATCACGGATGCCTTCGAGGACCGTGGGCTTGCTCTGCCTTGCCAGGGCAAGTCGTCGGCTTCTCTCTCTCTCCACTTCTGGATTCTGACTCTTTTCTCTGCTTCTTCTTCCAGGCTTCCCGGTGGTCCTTCAATCCTTTTCAGGTCGTTGGCGTACGTTCCTGTCCAAAAAGGCATCTGCCGTGGTGGGTCCCAAGGGTCTGTCGGTTGCCTTCACGCGGTTGTCCTGACAACGGCGGCGACGTGGCCTCTTGGCCTGTGGGTGTGAGGCTGTTGTTTTTCCTAGATGCTTGGTGGCTGGATGTGTGGGATCGCTGGGCGCTGAATATTGTCAGGAGAGGTTGTCCTATCAACTTTGTCGCTGTTACACAAAGTTGGGACTCCATACGTGTGCCTCTCCCTAGGTCCCCGGCAACGCGGAAGGCTATTCTGGAGGGGGTTCGGGATCTTCTGGCTCGGAAGGCATTCGTACTGGTCCCCCTTGGGAAGTGGGGTCAGGGTTGTTATTCCATTTTATTTCTGGTCCAGAACTTGTCAGGGTTTCCGGCCGGTTCTGGTCCTCAAGAGGGTGAATGGTTGGGTTCGGACCGTTCACTTCGAAATGGTGACTTGGCAGTCCATGCTTCCATTGGTGGGGACCTGGCCTTCATGGCGTCTTTCGCTCTGCAGGACGCCTATCTTCCTGTTCCAGTGGCTCGGGTGCATCAGAATTTTTGCAATTGGCGACTCACTCTTCCGGTTTGCGGTTTTGCCTTTCGGACTGAAGTCCGCTCTGCGGGTCTTCACCATGCTTCTGGCTCCATTGGTGGCCTTGGTCCCCGCCCGGGGGTTCTTCCTCCATCCTTGCCTGGACATTTGGTTGGTTCATGCTCCCTCATTCCAATTGGGTCACCCGGGGATGGTTCTGGCCGTTTTGAGGGGGCACGGCTTCCTTATCGATGTGGAGAAGTCGTTTCTTGTTCCTTCCCAAGATTGTCTCTTCACTGGGGCTCGGTTTCGGACAGATTTGGGGATGGTCACTCTACCCGAGGTTCGGGTGGTCTAGTTTCAATCTCGCATCCTGTCTCTTCTGTCCAGTCTGGTTTAGGTGGCGGCTCGTTGGCTCCGGGTGCAGGGGGGCGGTCTTTCTGGTTCCATGGGCCCAGTTTCATTTGCACACACTGTTGGCTAATGTTCTGGCACATTGGTCTCCCTGTTGCCTCCCCCTCTCTTCTCCGATTCCGGTGTCCCCTCAGTTCAGGATGGCTCTGTGTTGGTGGATGGTTCGGGATCATCTGCTGTGAGGGGTCTCTCTCTCTCTCTCCTCCGGCTCCCGTGGTGGTCACCAAGGATGCCAGCCTCTCGGGGTGGGGGGCCTGGCTGGGGATTCTTCAGACCTGGGGCTTCTGGTCAACCTCACAGGGCAGGAAGTCATCGATTTGGAGGCAGTTGGAGGCGGTCCGTTGGCTCTGTTGGCCATTTCTCGGTTTCTGCTGGGCTCCGTTGTTCTTGTCGGGACGGACAATGCCGCTGCCATGACTTACGTGCACTGGCGGGGGGGATCAGGTCCTCATCTCTGGCTCTGGTGGCGTTGCAGTTGTTCAGTTGGACGGAGTCTCATCTGGTGGTGCTCTCTGCTGTTCATTTTCGGGAGGTGTCCAATTCCCTGGCGGATGCTCTTGGCAGGACCATCCCGTCCTCTGTGGATTTGTGCCTCCATCAGGAGTTGTTTGTGGTACTGACGGTGCGATGGGGTGTTCCGGTGGTGGATCTCTTTGCATGTGTGGGCGATGCCAAGGTGGTCTGGTTTGTCTCCCGCAGTCGGGTGGGTTCGGCCTGGGTGGTGGATGCTTTCTCCTGCACTTGGCCTTGCGGGCTTCTGTATGCTTTTCCTCCCTTCCCCCTTCTTCTCCGCTTCCTTCTGAGGGTCCGATCCTTGGGGGCTCTGGTGGTTCTGGTGGCTCTGGCTTGGCCTCGTGCCTCCTGGTTTCCTCTCCTGGTGGAGATGGGGTCGGGGGTGGAGTCGTTGCTGCCTCTGTCTCCATCCCCTTTGTTATTCCCGGTGTTGCTGCGGGATGTTCTGGCCAGGATGCGCTTGACGGCCTGGTGGTTGGACGCTCGGGTCTGGTACGTAAAGGGGTTCCGGCTGGCATGACCTCTACTCTGCTGGCGGCTAGGCACCCGTCACCCGACAAGTCTTACCTGAGGCACTGGCGTTCTTTCAGTCGGTGGTGTCGTGACAAGGGTTTGGTCCCTGCTTCCTCTTCTTTGTTTGAGGTGATGCTGTTTCTCCGGGATGGTGCTGCCTTGGGCTTGCTGGTTTCTTCCCTTCGTTTGCAGTGAGGTGCGATTCAGGCGTTTCGAGGTCTTGGGACACTTTCTCGGATCCTGATGGGTTGGTTGATCGCCTTTTTGAGGGTTTGGGTTGTGTTCTTCCTACCCTTCGGTGGCTTTTTCCCACCTGGGATCTGTCTCTGGTCTTGGATGCTTTGATGTTCCATCCCTTTGAGCCCTTGCTTTCTGTGGCCCTGCACCTTTTATCCTTCATGACCTTCTTTTGGTGGCCATTTCCTCTGCTTGCCGCCTGGGTGAGCTGGGTGCTCTCTCTTCCAAACTCCCTTTTTATCGGGTTTTTGAGGTCAGGATCTTTTTGAGACCAGTACTTTCCTTTCGTCCTAAGGTGGTTTCCCGGTTCCGTGGGGATCGGGAGTTGGTCCTTCCTTCCTTTTTGTTTTGATTCCCCGTCATCAGAGTCTGGGTTGCGGCTGCACTCTCTGGATGTTCGGAGGGCTCTCCTGGTCTATTTGAAGCGGGTCGCTCCTTTCCGTCTCTCTGATTTGCTTTTTGTTACTTTTGGGCCTATGTGTCGGGGTTTGCGTCCTTCGACTCCTTCTTTGAGTCGTTGGGTTCGGTCTCTGATTTCTTTGGCGTGCACGGTGGTGGGGCACCTTTCTCCTTTGGGGGTACAGGGTTGCTCCACTCGGTCCATGGCGGCGTCCTGTGCGAAGGTCCAAGGGGCTTCCGTTTCTGAGTTTTGCCGGGCTGCCACCTGGGCTTTGCCGTTGTCCTTTGCCTCTCGTTACTGGATTGCCCGGGAGCTTGACCGTGCTGATGTTTTTGGGTACAAGGTTCTTTCCGCTATGGTTCCTGTATAGTGGTTTTCCTTGTTGTCTGTGTTTCTTTTGATAAGCCTGTTTTTGCATACCTTCTTTGGTTGTCCTGTTTGGCTTTGTACATCTCAATGCGTAAGGAATGGAAGCGAGGGAGGGATGAGGAGGTAATGTCTCAATTACTTACCGGTAATTGCATTAACTGAGTCCTACTCCCTCGCTTCCATTCCTTACATCCCTCCCTCCCTCCCTGGTAGTCAAGGCCAACCTTTTGGTATGGTTTCGGTCTATGTGGTATTACAGGAAGTTTGAGGGGGGTGGGGGCTACTTATAGTCCCTGTGTGATAAATAATGTGGTATGGGTGTCTGGTGAGGCAGGGATGCCTCAATGCGTAAGTAATGGAAGCGAGGGAGTAGGACTCAGAGCAATGCAATTACTGGTAAGTAATTGAGACACTGCTCTATATTAGGATTTTAACTTTAAAACTGCAAGTACCAAAAGGATCACTCTGACAAAAGCAATAACCCATTGACCTATTCAAAGTGTATGCACTTTGTGATCTCCATGGGACCCGTTCTTTGCATCAGGCAAATTAGCCTTCTGCTCTATGATGAGTCAAAACGTCCTCTACCAGACAAGGCTCCGGTCTCTCCCCACAAAGAAAATTAATCACTGGAGGTATCGTGACATTTTTATTGATGCTTGAACATTGCTGGGACAAGGAATGTAGCATCTGGTGCTTTTAAAACACTAAAATAGAGCCCCCACCCCAAGTCAGCACCCAGTGCAGTGGCACCGATCGCACCGCCCAAGAGCTGGCCCTGGCTGTGCGTGTGGAAATGTTTGCACACTGCCTTGTACCACACCCCTACTGTATACACAAAAACAGATTCTACCCTCCCTTACCCCCGGTCGCGTCCAAAGTGCAGACTATCAGCACTGGGAGAGAAGTATGCTAGACATTTTTACAGAAAAATGATTCCTAAACTTGAGACATTCAGATAAGGGCTGGGTGTGGTGATTCGCCATTCCTGCCCAAAACACTGTAGTTTCTTGAAAGCTATATGATGCTTTTTTGTGTCAACTAGAGTCTGTTGAAGGCTGTGTGCATTCTGTGTGAGATTGTCTTAGACTCTTATGTACTACAATGTGTTATCACTGGTTGTTTGCACTTCACACAGTGTGAGTATGCCACTTTTGCTGCAGCCATGATAAGATTTAAATGGCTCAAACTGAGAATTGAAGAGAGAATAATGGGTGACAAGAGAAAACTTATCAAGATTGGTGCATATGTTAAGGAGCGCTTCAGTGGGAACAGTTGTGAAATAGCTTTGTCCTATTCCTTCAGAACCGTATTATGCCACAGTGTTGTGAACTTTAGCAAAAGCATACCATGCCTCCATAGGTAGGTGTTATAAATGAACGACTCAGTAACAGACCTTAACTACACCCCTTTCGCTCAGGAGGAGGCTGGTGGAAAGTGTGGCCGTATCTCCAACACCTTTGGCTCCGTCAGGTAAACTCTTTTCTTAGTAGTTATCGAACAAGCTGGTAAAAGTGTGGACTTTTGAGGGGTGCCTTATTTTGGATATTCATTGATCTATTTGAAGTGCTTGTATTCCACCTTTCCCATACTCATTGTCAACAAGTCAATGTATTATACTGCTGGTGGTGGTGTTGGCCCCCTACGAGAAGGACTAAGTTACATTTCTTATAAGTTTGCTTTATCAGTGCATCACAGATTCTGCTACTTTCCAATTGCTGCTTTTGCCCTATTAGCGAAACCAAGAGTTGAAACACAAAGACTAAAAACACAGGTTGAATTTGACAAGCAGTTTAATAAGAGACACAAGAGAGTTGGGAGCTCCCAGCCCTGAGCACCGACAACCAGCAATACCAGGAAGTTTCTATGCACATAGGACACCAGGGAGCCCACCGGTCTGGTACACTCAGAAATTGAAGTTACACAAGTGTTACATGTAGGAATCATGAACCGTTGTCTAAATGTAGATTGTGGGGATGAAGTGCATATCCTATAAATTCATATTATTAGAAAGAAAATAACAAAGTTTAACAGAATTTTAAGGTCTATCACTCAAGAAGAGAGGACCAGATCTTTCTTCCGTCTTTGGCACTTTACACCCCACGGAAGGCAAATCAATTATATATTTTGGCCTTTGGTTTCTTTGTCAATGGACAATCCTAAAAATTCTTCCTAAGTGGCTGTTAAATGGGTCCTTTCACCACTATGATCTTGACATACAGCAGGTAGAGCAACAGGTGAGCACAAGATTCCCTGGTGTAAAGAGTGCGAAGACGCTCAAGGAAAGACAGAAGTGCAGCAATAACTAATTCTGTGGCATAGAGCCTAAAGGCATCATGGCTCCACCAGCAAAGGGAAATGTAAGAATAACAGCTCAGGGATGGAAGGGTTAGCCCACTGCAATCCCCCCCTCTCCTTCCCTCAAATACCACTTGGCAGTTTCTCAACATAAAGATTATCTCCACTTCTGACCCCCAGGTGAGGTGTTAAGTCAGTAGGAATGTATATCTGCTTGGTGGACTAGCTTGTGTAAATACTTTGCATGACCGTGGGATAACACAGATACTGGCAGCTTGAGGTCTGCAAGTAAAGTCTTTTTTGATGAGGGAGATATGGAAGAGAGGTGGGCTGGATGGACTCCAGGGGATCAGTGCTGCAGTCAGACGGCAGGAAAGCTCTTCTTTCACGTGGGGTCTGGCAACCTTCTGACTTAATAAAACTTCTTCTTGGAGGTCGAGGTTGTTGAGGCCACGGCCACTGAGCTATGACTCTGCTTGCTGTATCCACCGGCTCCTTGTCCATGGCTTTGTCCACCGGCTCCTTGTCCATGGCTTTGTTCACCGGCTCCTTGTCCATAGCTTTGTCCACTGGTACCCCCTGGAGTGGGATTGTGAGCACTGCTGACTACCGCTGTAGTGAAAAACAAGTCACAGTTAACCGTCTGAAATTAACTCCTCTATTAAAAGAGAACAACATCTTGAGAGCGCTGGCTTTATTTCATATCTACAAATTTGGGGGCATATTATCAAGGACGGCGTTAAAATTAACGCCGCTTTAGCAGTAGGAAACTGCCGCTAAAGCGGCAATAATGGGCTTGATAATATGCCGCAGGGAATTCCAATAGAAGCCCATTTTGACACCAGAACATGGACTTCTATTGGAATTCTGAAGGGCATATTATCAAGCCCATTTTCGCCGCTTTAGCGGCAGTTCCGTACCGCTAAAGCGGCGATAATTTTAACGCCATCCTTGATAATATGCCCCTAAATGCCTACGCTCCTCTGGCACTTGCACAATCGACTGTCACAACTTTAGGGATAAAGGCTCCTTCCTAGACATTGGCTGCAGGTTAAAAACGGGGAATTAACAAATAGGATAACTTGATGCTGAGTCTGATCCTATATTCGAGATCCCTGGTATCGGTTCTAGAGAACATATCAATGCCTTGCTCAAACAATAAGTGAACACGATTTCTATACATAGAAAGATTTGCTATATGGGACACCATTGCACTGAAAGCAGAGCCATGGTCAAACGAAGCTGCTGAAGGGCAGGCGGATACAATTCCCCATCCAAGCTTCTTTCATCAGCTGGTGAGCTCTAGCATTTGCAACCATAACAAACATGACACAAGTTTAAGGATATGAATAGAGGTACAGGTGCAAACAATAGTGAAATGCACTTACAGATGCTAACAGAATTTTGAATCTCGCCAGACATTCTGAAAAATAAAGAAAGTAGAGTTAGTTTAAGGGTACTGCAGCTCTAGTTTTTCTCACTTATAAGAAGATCACTCAGGAACAGCAAGCAGAAATAGTGTTCGACTATTGCTGTATTACGTCAGGCATACACACACCAATGCACAGAAATTAAGGCCATGGTTTCATATCTTCAGGTACCTATGCAAAAAGTTGCCATTCCTTTCTGTTTAGCACAAATGTGCACCATAATGCTTTCTCCTTCTCCTTTCACTCGGAAATGAATACTACTATTCACTCTAATTCTGAATTACCAAATACTGGCTGAAATTTACTTTTGGGACAAATACTATACATAATCTTGCATCGGAATGAAATCACTGTGACAATGTACTGTCTGTCCGCATCCCTTTTTCCTTTCATCTAAAGATTTGTCCACAAATTTACAATGGCTGTAGTGCTACTAAGGGCACTGATTGCCTCATAGACCAAATCTCGTTCTTCAGACATGGTGTAAAGCTTATTCATTGGAGGGTGTGGCCTAAAGGCTTCACTACTTTTGGATTAGACTGCCAAAGATTCTCTGGATTTATATTATTCTGTGAATATGACACCTTTTCGAAGACCGCCATTATAAGGACTGCATCATTACAATTGTGCCTCTGTGTAGCTGCTCCTTCCCTTATTACTGCATTCACTGGGCAGATGCTGGAAGGGCCCTCAATTTGAGTGCAGCATCAAGTGCAGAATAGAATGGTCTGGCTGTAGACCTAATCTTTGTTCATTGTATATGGGTCTGAAAATTATCAGAAGCGAGGGCGCACTGTACTGCACAGTCCGCTGCCTGATCACATTCCCTGCTGCCGGCTAGTCTGTATGCAAAGAATCATCAACTCTGTTATTTTGAAAATCCTACTAAAAAGGACAACAGTGGGAGGGTTTCACAAACCTGGTTCACACACTGAATTCCACATTAATGTGCAGTGGGTGCTTACATGGATTGGACTAGATTGTTTCTTTGCGTACCCGTGTGACTCCAATCTGTGCACTCACCTGCTCTCTTCGCACTCCAACAGGGACCTGTAGGTGGCAATTTCTACATCCAAGCCCATCTTGAGATTCATCAGCTCCTGGTACTCCTTCAGTTGGCGAGCCATCTCCTCCTTGGCCTTCTGTAGAGCGGCCTCAAGTCCACCCAGCTTTTGCCTGGCATCTTTCAGGGCAAGCTCTCCACGATCCTCTGCCTCTGCAATAGCACTTTGCAGACTTGCGATCTGTGAAACGGAAAACATAGCCATGGTGAGATGTGCTTAATGTCCTGAGAGATATCTGTTTTCAAGCTAAGCAATAGGAAAATCTTGTTCAAGTATTTAGAAACATCATTGCTCATGTAGTTAACTTATGGGCAATTTTGCACTTTTCATTGTATCTAACATGCCTAGGAAACTGACGGTTTGAGAAAAAAATCATTGACTTACTGTGATGCCCAATGCAATGCAATGCATGTTTAAGTGAAAAAAGAATTGTGTCTGAGCAGCTGAGATTGTAAGAACCAGTGCAACAGAGCAGAGAAAGTAATTAACCATGCGCTTATCACGTGAGAAGTGAAAGATGCGCATCTGAAGGGGTAGTCTACAGAAAGAAAGAAAAAATCAAAATGCTTCATGTCAGCTAAAAGAGAGATCTTGTGGTGTGTTTCAAAGGTTAGTAGAGATTTGTCGCTCTTTTATATTATCTTAATGAGAATTTCTCTTCAGAAAGTAGGTCTGCAGATGCCCAACCTGAAAATATGTGCATTAGAGGTAGACCAGTGTTTTTAAAATTCCATGCCATACCTGTTTTTTCACACTGTCAATTTCAACCTTCAGCCTCTGTATTTGCCGGGTCAGGTCTGAGATCTCGTTCTTGGTGTGTTTCAGACTATCACCATGTTGTCCAGCCACCTCCTTGAGCTTCTGGAACTAGAGGGTCATAAACAAGATGAAATTGGAATGAGCCAAAGGAAAACCTCACCTACTTCAAATTTTTGAAAGGAACCCAAGATCTCTAGATCTCCCCAAGTGCAGATTCGGAAACACCACAGGAAAATACAAGCTAAAAATTAAAAAGAGAAAAGTTGTACTACATCAGCTTGTAAGGTCTCCTCACTCTTTTTCAATTGACATGCTTCCTATGATCCATCCCACGGCTGAGATGTTTTAGGTAGTGTAAACATACATAACCTAGGTTTTGTGGCACATACTCCCAATATATAATTTCTCTCTACCCTCTACCTTTATCCTGTGTCAACTGAATGTCTCTTCTGCCTTGAAAGACAATGACAATTAATGAAGTGACATTTGTTCTCATTTAGGGAGCGTCCTAAATACTTGATCATTGGTCCACAGTGTAGGGTAAGCGTACTTTGTTATTTCCAGGTCTCATACCTTGTTTGCAAATTCACGCTCCGCTTCTTGTTTGCTCCTGTTCGCAATCTCTTCGTATTGAGTTTTGACTTCTGCCAGGAGGCCATTCAAGTCCAGCTGTCGGTTGTTATCCATTGAGAGGATGACCGACGTGTCTGACATATGTGATTGCAATTCGGCCATTTGCTGCAAATCAAATGAAGATGTCATTCCAACTCAATGTTTATTATGGTGTATGCTTCACCGTCTATGCCAGGATTTCTAGTACCACTGCACCCATCTATGTGTAATCCCATCTAACATTATACGTTCCCATTGAGCAACATAGACAACCTCAGCCATACTGCTAAACATCTGAGTTCAATTCACATCTAAATAAATAATGGTTCAAGCTGATATACAGCACAGGGATGTGTTCACAATGCCTGAAGCCACCAACTTGGTTCAGGTGGTAGTGGTATCCAAAACCAATTTCAGTGACAGAACGATACCGACAATTGGGGAATGTACTCTGCGTACAGCAATTCAGTACAGAAGTACTGTATAGTACAAAAGTACTGGGTCTAGAACTATCGACAGAAACATGATGAAGAAACATGGTGCAAAAGGCCCTGTGAGTGGAAGATCAGTATAGAAATGCATGGTTTCCTGCCATTGCATGCTCAGTACAGAAGTACTGGAGACAGGACTCCTGTGAATGGGAAATCTATCCAGGAGTACAGGTGAATGCATTCTTGTCACAGCAAGCTCAGTGCAGGGTTATGGTGACCAGGATTTGATTCGAGAGAACCTCAGTGCAGGAACACTGGAGCCCGGACTGTCGACAGAAACTCATTATAGGATTTTTGGGGCCAAGACTCCTGGGAACAAGAGCTCAGGACTTAGGAAGTACAGAAGTAGTGGATCCAAGATATCTGCACATAGAAGTTTGATACAGGTATACTGGAGCCAGGGTGTGCAATGGAGACACTCTACAGGAGTACTGCAGAGAGCATTCCTATTACGGGAAGAGCGATACAGCAATACTGGATGCAAGATGTGTAAGCTCAGTACACAAATGCTGTAGACATGATTCCTGGTACAGAAGCTCAGTACAGAAATACAGGAGGTAAGACTCCACTGAGTGCAAGCTCAATGTGATGTATATTTGTGGTTCCTCTCCTCTCCAGATGAAGCCTGCTAGATCTCCTTCAGTATTAGGTCCCACTCCCTGATACTTTTTAGAGTCATGTTCCTTGTTTTAAATGTTGTTATTGTTACTTCTACTGCTACATTGAATTGTTGTTCTATGCGTGCAGCGCCCACATAGTCCAGAGTGACTGAGCGCTGTAGATAACTCTCAAATAAATAAATAAACAAATACAAAGGTGACTGGATTCTTGTCACTGGAAATTGAGTACATTCCTATGGGAGCAGGACTTATGTCAACAAACCCTCAGCAGGTGAATACTGGAGCCAGGACTATTGTCTGAAGCGCAGTACAGCTGGGCTGAAACTAGAACACCTGCCGACAGAACAGCAGTACAGAAGTACTGGAATGCAGGAAATGGGCTCTTGTCACAGGAAGCTCGGTACAGGTTTATACAGCACAGGTTTATGGGAGTCAAATCTTCAGCCATTCGAAACTCAGTGCAGAAACACTGAAAGAGGAAACATTGTACTGGAAGCCAACTCCAGTCATTTGCGGCCCTGACTGAACTCTGCTCAGTGAAAATTCGGCACAGAAATGTGTATTCCAGAAATGTATATCTGATGTAGGGTAGCTATCTAGGCAACCTTAGTAGAGGAAAATGAGAACCAAAAAGAGACTAATTAGTGAGGCTTGGCTAGAATTACTGGAGCTTGCCCTCCTGCCAAAGGGAGTTCAGAGTAGGGATACAGAGCCTAGGACTCATGCCAAGAGTGTGGAAAAAGAAAGATGCTGCAACCTGGAACCCACCCAAAATAAAAGAAATAGAGCAATATGATGAAACCTAGAACTTCAACTGGTCGGAGCTCAGTCAGTAGTGATATTGTGCATTTAGAAACCCTGTCAATCTAAAATCAATACTCAAAGTGAGAGTTGCGACGTCTGTCAATCCAATCTCAGTCAGGAGTCTTGGCAATCTAGTATCTTGGTTGTGGGAGGTTAACCGCATATCTGAAGGTTGTAATGCAACATAAGAGAGCTTACCGCCTCATAGATGGACTCGAGGAATTGGATCTCTGAACTCAAGGAGTCCACCTTGGCCTCCAGATCCACCTTCTTCATGTAGGCCGCGTCCACATCCTGCGAAGGGAATATGAAAGGTTATTGTAAATGGTCTCTTCTCTTGGACTCTATTTCATGTTCCTCCAGGTTTATTATTATTTTGTCAGGCTTGTGCTCTGCATGCTTCTCTTCGTGTGCTTCGTAAGAAGCATACCCCATCACTTGTGCATGTATTGCTTACCTTCTTGAGCACCACAAAATTGTTCTCTGCCGTTGTTCGCTTGTTGATTTCAGTTTCGTACCTGTCGGGATGAGGAAGAGGGAGGTAAGTGGTAAAAACAGTAGCTAAGACTTGAAGATGGTCAGAGAGCGAAGCATGCCTACTTCCACGCCTGCATGATCTGTGGCACTAACTCTGTACCATGCTTGCCTCGGGCACTCTTGCAGAACACGCTGAAGCTCCTTCACTTACACAAGGTAGATGTTTTTTATATAAAAGTCCAATGTTTGAGTTTAAGAAGCAGGCAAGTAATATATTCATTGCTCTGCCTTTGCAAGGGCTCTAATTAAACCTTAGGTTCTATATACTGAAAGTCGTTTTAGTCTCCAGATACTGTTTCTTATTCCCAAAACAAGCCCAACCCCTAAATCCGTGAGCACGCTCCTATAATACAGCGTTGTGGCAAAGGTGGCTTTGAAGATGGGCTCAGGAGATACGATTTAAACAATCTGGACTATTTATAAAGATTAGATCGGGATGATCAGACTGTAAAATCTACACAGCATACAATGATTGTCTGACCGTAAAACCAACAGTATATGTAGAGAATATCTGGTAGACTCAAAAGTAACTAAATATTACAAACAGTGTGATGACTAGGTTTACTTTTCAGGTATGAAACAGACCGTCGTGAATGTCAGTGAAAGCACTTCCTGGAAGGCAGAATGTAACACCAAATAGCCAATAGCATGAGGTGAAGGAGTTACAGTCATCTAGATGCATCTAAAGCTCGCTTCATGCTCACTTTATGTATTGTTTAAACAATTGGTAGCAAAAAGTATTGGAGACAGCAGTGTTCTCAAACAAGACATAACAATGAGGGAGCTGTATAAATAAGGGCTATTCATGAGAAATGGCCAATTAAGGTTTGCAATTTGTATTAGAAATATAATATATATTGATCAGTAATTAAATGCTACAGTAAATATGTTGACATACCATCTAGGGTGACCAACCTGTGCCACAGTGAAGACATACGTTTTCTATTGTCCGTCTATCCCTGTCTCAGTCAAGAAGCGCCTCACCGCCTCACAGTATTGTACCACATGCGCCTACTGACTTGCTCACACACATTTTAACTTCTATTTGGAGATTGTTTTAAGTTCCTTGGTTTGTAAACATACAATAAATAGAAATAATGTTTATATAGGTCTCATTTACGTTTAATCGGTGACACTAGGTAGGGTCTCACTTGGCAAATGCTGTTTTACGTACTTTTTCTTGTAATCTTCCACCATATCCTGCATCTGCTTCAAGTCGCTATCCAAACGGACTTTGCTATTGACCAAATGATCTGCATTTCTTCTGAGGCCGTTGATGTAAGCCTCAAACATGGGTTCAATGATGTCCCTCTTGCTACCACTTTTTTCTTGCTGCTGCAAATAGCGCCATTTGGTCTCGAGCACCTGGTTCTGTTGTTCTAAGAATCGAACCTTAAGAAGAAGAAAAAGGCGATTTACTAATGTGATCGATACGAGTTACAGAACTGAAAAGGTGCATGAACCAACAGCAACTTGCATTCAGTGCTGTAAATAATATGTCCAGGGCTCTAAGATTATTTTAAGCGATGAAGTGAGAGGAATACAGCACTCTCCCATCAGTATGTCTACAAAGGGCTCAACATTTCAAAGATAGGGTATTAAAGTTGGGAGCTTACCTTGTCAATGAAGGAGGCAAATTTGTTGTTCAGGGACTTGATCTGCTCGCGCTCCTCTGTGCGCACCTTTGAGATGGAGGGGTCAATCTCTAGGTTGAGTGGTTCCAGGAGGCTTTGGTTGACAGTGACCTGCTGGATCCCACCAGGAGGGCACGTTGGGAATCCAAGATCCCCCCCTTTGGCAGCACCAGCACCAAAACCGAGCAGGTTGCCACGAATAGCATGGCTGCCTGTGGGGATGGAGATCCTTTTTTTCCCACCGAGGCTGTAGAGGCTTCTGCTGCCGACGCTAGCAGCTCCAGAGTGAGAAGCAGAGGAGTAGCTCATTTTCCCTGCACCACCTGCACCACCACCTCCAACAGAAGCGGCGCTATAGTTTTTCCCAACTCCACGAGAGGTCTGCCTCATGCTCATGATGGCTGATTTGTAAGGGATGTAGAGTGGAAAGAAACCTTAAGCAAGTGCAGGGACAGAGGAAAGACTGAAGGAGACTGAACCCCTCTGTTGTTAAGCCATAGACGCGGCCCTTTTATCTGTTTGAATTTCTGGGCTTGGTTGCATCAAAGCAAACCGGGTTAATTGAATGCAATCATGGGCTTGGCATCTCTGGCAGCGCCTATCCTACTCATTCATCTAAACGAATCACACCTATAGAATTAAAAAAAGACTTGCTCTACTAGCAGACTTCAATCTCCTACCTGTTATCATGCAATCACACTCTTGGTCAATAAGTTGATAAACATCATTTACAAAGTTGATTGTAATATTTCATTAGATGGGTGTATTTCTCATGAGTGAGAAGGCCCCATGCTTGGACCTGTTCATCTAGCTTTCTGATTCCCTAGGCAGTCAGTCCCTGTCGCTTAGCCTTCATTATGTGTCTGGGATGGAGAAAGAAGGGAAAAGAAAATCAGTGATTAGCACAGATGAAGGCTGTCTCTGTTTTACCTTCGAGGTGGTCCCCAGTCTGACCACAAAAAGGTCTTCAAAGTACATTTAGTGGGGCGAAATGGGCAAGGAATATGATCCAAAATCCCTGCTTAACATGAGGGGGGCATATAAAGAAGATGCGTTTATTGTCAGGATGCTCTATGTTTGGCTATTAGCTCATGCCTTAAATTAGAAATTTAAATGGGCAACAAATGAAACAAGGGCTGCCTTCTCAGTAAGAAGACCTACACCTGGCATGGTCTTATGTGCTTTCTATCCCAAGCTGACATCTGTCTTGTTATGGTGGGTTACAGAAGTAAGTAGAAAGTTTACATCGACATCAATGGGGACAAGATATATTATTCTGGCTAGCTCATGCACCTTTAGGACACACTGTTATTACTTCTATTGTGTTCAAATATATGACCTCACATGCATAGTCTTGGGGGTACCAACCTCTAGGTCTGTATACAGAGACGTTTTAAGGACTGGGCAAAGTGAGCTCTGGCCCAGGGCTCCAGCCTTTCAAGGGGCCCCTAATAGATCCAACTCTGTTTTACAGAGTCTTGCCTAGATGATCTTGAATAATTCTTAAATACCGTTTACCTATAATTTATTTTTAATGTGGGTGAAGTGTGAGATTCTATTACATACATTTTGCAGAGTAATGTTGTGTTTATGGTTAATGAAACATCCCCCAAAAAGTTTTTTTAGATTAAAACAGGACCTTACATATGAGAAATGAGACGGTGTCAAAGAGATTATTTGCAGTAATATTAGTGAGCTGCTGCTGTGTTACAATATTGAAAACACGCATCACTATCCCTGAATATTAGATGTAAACACATTTAGAATGTGGATGAGTGTGCACGTGCACTGCCAGTGACCTGGCCAAAAAAGACAGGAAAGAACTGAAATTGGAAAATAAATTCAAAGCTGTTCCGAGCAGGGGCCTTTATAATACGTTTGGCCAAAGCCCCCCAAAAACCTTAAGCTGTACCTGTCTATATAATTACACACTGATTGTTGCTTATGACTGTACGCGACAATGGTTCAGAAAAGGTGTATCATAGTTAGGATTTCACAAAGGTACTCCACTTTTTCACCCTGCTAGAGCTCAAAAAGTATCTTTTGACCAATTGAAATGTGACCTTTTGACATCTTGATTATTTTGTGCATGTTCTTGCTTTTAGCCATTATGCTACCACAGATCCAAATTTCAAAGATAACTCAGTCAAATATTTATAGCCTGCATAATAGAGAGCAGACCTTCCACCTATCATCGCCTTAGTCTTAGCCGAGTACACTTAAGTACACAAAGAGTGTGCAATGTCGGTCCAAAGCCAGGATGTCACAAATAGAACAGGAGTGTGTCAGAATCAAGCCCCCCACTAAGCCACCCTTGTGTCACAAACCAGTGAGCATGCTGTGCCAGTCCTACTGAGAGTCCTCTTTTCCATGTGGGTTGATGCTGTGGGTCCATCTCATGTCCAAAGCATGCTTCATTACCTGTTCTGCAGTTGCTGCCAACACACCACCAGAAGTGACAGAGCAAATCCCCATCACAGAGCTTCAACCACAATGTAATAATCTTGCCATGAAGTCAAGATATGCAAAAGAGAAAAACAGAAACCAAACCTTCTCAAGAAAGGCACCTATGGTCTGGAAAGACATCATCTAGGACAGCAGACTGCTGAGGGCCACCACACCTTAACTTCTGAAGAGAGCTGAAAACTCATTTGTTTGAGGAGAACCTTGGTGGCCAGCACCAAGCGACCTTCTATCACCTTATGCCCCAAGGCCAAAAGGTGGCAAGACCTTGCATCAAAATCCCCCTCCTGCCCCAGTCCTGTACACAATGTGTCATTTCTCCCTATCCTTTTTATTTAGTGTGTTGTATAAGTAATCTCAAATCTCACCAGGTCTCTATTATGTGCAGTACTCCATTCTTTACCACCTAGGCTAGTAACACAAAGACTGCTTTGAAGAGAGTACTTAGGATATAGATGTGCAATAACACATTCCTGTTGCCTGTAGAACCCAGTTCCACTGAGTACCAACGCACAGAGCACTAACAGATACTTTCAGTACAGCTGCTGTCTAAAATGCCTCAACCTCTACACCAAAGAACCCGCTAAGATCTGGGCCCTCGAGGACACTCTGCTTGCTACAGAGTTTATGGAAATACTAAGAACAGTGCTGTGGTATGAAAAAGATTGTGCTCTGCTCGAGCCAGAACTAACACTTTAGTTTGAGCATAACTATTTGCTAGCGAAAGAGAATGTGTGGTAGTGCCAAGGTCGAACTTGGCTGAACATGATCTACTTTGCCATGCACCCTACAAGGTGAGTGGTAAAATGCGTGGCTCGGATGATCTCTGTCACCCTATGCTCAGAAAACCATCAGGCTCGTCATCCGCCTCTCTTACATCCTGAGATCGAGGTATCTCTTCACAGACTCAGATCCTGAAGGGTCTGACAGCTCATCATGATGCTACCAAGGCCGGACAGGCCTTTCATTGCACCGGGAATTTCCCGGCGGGCTGGAGCCCTTGGAGGCAGCTTTTGAATGCCCACGGCCTCTCCTGGTGCCCCTGTCATTTATTCCCTGCAGTTCCCCAAGTTTAATTGCAGCAGGCCTCGGAGACTCTGAGAAAGAGATAGGAGGGGTAGAGAGAAAGCGATCTGAGAGGGATAAGTGAGAGTGGATAGATAGAAAGAGAGAGAGAGGGAATGGATGGACATAGAGTTTGCACGAGGAGAAGAAGGGAGAGGAGCTTGCTTGAGCCTTTTAATCAAGGCCGCTTTTAGTTCTCCAGCCCAGCCTGGGATACTACCACCACCCCACTGACTGATAGCACTCCTGACTTCAGGGTTAGCATGCTGGGAAGACAGCTGTTGTGTTTTCGATGGACAGCCTCGGCTTTCACTTGGTGAAACATTACTTTTATCATTACATGAGCATTAGCTCCTTCTTTTCAGGCTGGTTAGCAGGCACTGGTAAATACAGTTTCCCGGCAGGTGCACTTGTTATCCACACTTCCAGATTGGCGGCAGCAGGCACTTTGTACTGAATTGGACTCTCTCCATCTCATCAACTCATGAAACTGTTTTAGGGACAAGCAAGGTAGAATAATGAGGGAATAATTACACTGGGAGCATAAACTAATTAAAATTTCTTATGCAGAGGCACACATTGTGTAATCTCGGATGCAACCCAATAGGACGCTTGTCTGAAACTGCTTTAGGCATACTTTGAAAAGAGTGAAAAGTATGCAAGGATAGAACATCCTTTGGGTAGCTAAAACCATTCTTTTCTATTTCCAGGTGCCCTAGTAGAGAAGTTTCATCTCCACTCTCTAGGCACGCCGATCTCCTCTCCAGTACTTTTCAAACACTCTGCTCCTGTGTAGAGACATCCTGGTGCGTTTCTCTTCCGAACTTTGGAGCAGATGTATGTTCCCTGGCGCATCCCTGCAAATCAGCCGGGATGCGCCAGGGAAGATGCGTCACACAAGTTTGCCCTTGTGCCATCGCAGATGCGCCGCATTTACAATGTGGTGCATCGTGGTGCAAGGACAAGCAGATGCGTGATGCATCTGCCGGCGTGAGGTTGGCACAGTGCTGAAGTTGTGTTGCAAGCGCGACGCAACTCCAGCACTGTTCCAACCTGCCCTATCCCTAACATGGTGCGTCACGCCTTACGCCTGCTTGAAGCAGGCGTAAGGATTTGATGCACCAGCGTCGGAAAAGTGACTGCGTGAAATCTTGTAGATTTCACTGTGTCACTTTTCCGAGGCTTTTTCAGACGTAACGCCCACCCTGCATACCTTAAACCTGACGCGGGTTTAATCTGGCGCTGGGCTTTACAACGTGACGCATCTCCCTAGATGCGTCACGTTGTAAATCTGTGGCAGCTTGGCGCTAGCTTTGCGCCGCCGCTGCATCACAAAAGTGACGCAACGGCGACGAAAAAGTGGCGCATGGGGCGTGTACATCTGCCCCTAATATTTTATTGTTTTCCTGAACCACCCAGGGCCACCAGATAACCTCCCACGACCAAGCAACGTTTGCAGACACTGTCCTCCTTTTTGCTGCTGACATGATAGCCTACTCCTGCACCACCTACCCTACATTGTGTCACCCTGCCTTCACCAACGTGAAAAGAACCTGATACCAATGTCAGATTTTCTGGTACAAATCTAACACAAAACAGAGCATGAATACTAGAAATAACACTAGCGTTGCTTTAAGGCTAAAAAAAGTCTACTTAGCTTTCATAATCCGACACACTATGTGGAAACTCCAGGAATTCCCCCTGGTCCATCAGTGCTTTCTCAGAGCTTCGAAGTCAAGTATATTCATCAGAGCCCCAGCATGATGCTAAACACTGTCATCAACTGTAGGTATCCTAGGAGGCATTTCCATTCAGCTCAGTTGACTCCCCGCCAGCCCCCATTCCTCCACCACTCACTTCTCTAGCCTGCCTCAACACCACCGTCAGTATCTCTCAATGAGAATCACCTCATGCCAAAGCCTTTCTCAGTTATTGGCGACCTCCCAAATCACAGCTGGCTTTGTTACAGCGTCCGTCACTAGTGCCTGCTTCTTTTTTTAAGTTTTAAAAAAAAGTTTATTCAAGAAAAAGTAGAAAGAAAAAACAACAGAAAAAAACTGATAAATAATATGATATGAGAACACATAGTCATACATGAATTCATGTTTACAGCGTTAATAAAGAGGGAGAGAGGGGATAAAGGAATATATAAAGCTAAGGAAAAGAAAATATGTTCACAGATCAAGATTTCAACAATATACTCATATTAAACATGTATAAACAATCCTGAAAACAGAAATCGGAATGTCAAGGAGGTTTCAAGACTTCTTGCTCTGAAGTATCAGGTGTGATAAGGCCGGATTCTTGCCTACCTGGCTATCTCCAAGAATCCTCACAGGTCACCAGGATCTTTTTATTTGCCAGATAGCGTGGAGGGGATGAACACAATTATCAAAATATATCTACCACAATTAGACTTCATTTGGAAAAAAACCACTGACTCCGAATCTAAAATTTGTAAGATTTTATTACAACCAAAAATAACTGAACATACAAACACCTTAATACGAGGTGCAAAAGGTAAATGGGCACTAATACAAATGCGAGCCTACGCGAAATTCTCATCTGACTCAGAACAAAAAGAATTACAGATTCCAAAATCATAAAAAAAGCTATGGTTATTCCGATGTCTAAATTAGGAGTCATAAGTCAAAAGAGAAAACATTAATCTATCCCTACTCTACCTCTAAGGTGACATCCCTACTTAGCATTCCCATCCCAGGCAAGAGAATCAAGGAAAAGGTGTCAGAAGTGAAGACTCCTTTAAGAAGTACCTTCACTTAGGCAGAGCTCGTTCTGAGATGCTCCTTCTAGCTTCCCATCTAAACCTCATCTGCTCAACCCATGGGGCACTGTCCCTAATGCAAAACCCCAGAATCATAGAACACGCCCTTCGGCACACCTCTTCGGCCAGGTCTTCTCTCGGTAGTTTTCCACAAAGTTGTCTTGCATCCAACGACGGTTAGCTTGACCTTGGGTCTCAGGCACCTTGCGCAGCAAAAGTATCTATCTTGCATTCCAATGCACTCCCCTGTTGGCTTCTCACAGCATCCTAACTCCTAAAACAAAGATCTATTCTCTCTAACGAGCTAAATGTCCTTGCACCTGCAACAGAAACATGGGAACGAGAAAACCCATTTCACATTTTTAAGATTTTATATTTCCCTACAACCCAAAGCCTTTACCAAGGGAATCATTTTCGGCCTACAGCATTAGCTAACATAAGGAAGGAACAGGCCTTCTCTTTGACATATAAGTAACCAAGACTTTATAAATTTAAGCACACTATTAAACACACTCTAAGCATTAGTTCATTATTTTCATATTCGTGGATAAGCAACCTAAGCGTAAAACTTTAGCATGGCACACGTTTAGCCTAATACATTGCATTGTACGAAAACGAATGATTATTAGTTTTGTTGAATACATTCACAATAACTTGCAACGTTGATCCTCACAAAAGCATTACTACATTTCTAATCACCTCTAAGTTAGACGATTACTTCAATACATTTCTATGACACTTCTAAACATACATTGATTAATATGCGGGTGCTGACTAACGGTGAATATGATGAACCCCTACAAATTTCAGAATCTTACAACGCTCTATCAGTTCCCCCCTTTGATGACAAATGTCATCACACCATCACAACCTCATTCCCTTGGAGAAAGAACCGACCTAAACAGTGCTTGTTGCCATTCTATTCTGTCGGAACCTCTCCATTCTCTTAAGATTCTAGTATTGACTGCCCTGCAGTCTGGCCATTCGCCTCTCACTCGATCTAAGAGCTCTTTCAACTCTGTTCCCTCTGTACCACTTACAGGCTCTGATGAGACCCCACAAGCAGATCACACAAACCACAACAATGATAAGAGGCTTCAACACAAATCCAAGGAAACCTTTTCCCAAGCTCGCAAACCAACTTCCCACACGACCGAATCCTTTACCAATCTTCTCCCACACACCCTCTTCAGTCAAATCCGCAATCTCTTGGTGAATCGTAGTAATGTTGTCAATATATTTCTCCAGATATTTGCTGTTATCTGGAATATACGTGCAACATTCCTGAACTTTCAACAATTTACAGACTCCACCCTCTTTTGCCAATAACATGTCTAAAGCAAGACGATTTTGCAAAACCATAGTTCTTATCGACAACATCTCTCCATCTACCAACAACAAAGACCTCGCCGTATTCATTGACAACTCATCAACCACAGTCGCCAACTTTCTTATCTTCACATCATTCAAAACCACACCCAAACTTGGTATCATTGCTCCAAAGATATCACCAATCACTGCTCCTGCACTTGCAGCTCTCCGCACTTTAGAATGATGTCCAGTCTCCAAAAGATTTAAGTCTTCTGTATGATAAATCTTCGGAAAAATAATAGCCAAGTAACATGTACCATACCAAATCGCAGGCAACCTTACATAGGCATTCCTTCCACACACAAAATACACAGTTGGAATCACTTGCACCGGACCTTGCAAAAAGTTCTTAGCAGAGTCCTCCATGGTAAAGGTATGATCGCACGTACTCTGTCTTACCGAGACTTTTTCATAATAAGTCTGAGAACGTCTCAAACACAACTTCCCCTTCTGCGTCTGATCTAGCGCTATGGGTTCATAACTTCCCTTAGATCTATGCGATCTCTCCTCATCAGTCCAATCTACTGGACTCTCTCCTGTATTCCGTGTCTGTGTTAGTTTTCTATATCTATCCTCTATCTGGCCAATAAACTTCTTTTCCGTTTCCGACAATAAACACGTTAGATTATGTCGGTGAGCATAAACCGTATCCAAACTCAAAGTCGGTATGAAATACTTCCGAAGTCTGTCCTCTGACTTATAATAGTAGTACTTATTCAAATGCTTATATGCCGGTACTTCAGGAAGTATTGCATCATAATTGGAAAATAAGTACTCAAATTGTCTTCTCTCATAAAAGATGCTAAGCAATAAGCTGCAAGAAATCCCATAGGTTAATGGAAGATGATGGTATCTAATACTCTCATCCACGGAAGAAGGTAGCTGCATGCACACATAGCAATCTTTCGCATCCATTGCATCAACATACTCATACAACAACTTCGCATAAGCATTAAGCTTAAAGTCACTTCTAGACAGATCTATGTGAAACCTACGACTCTCTTCAAGTCTTTTAGCTCCTATAGTAACCTCTGTCTGGCTAGAGGTGGTAGGTGTAGGTGTCCCCTGTACCTCCCCCTCCTGCTCATGGGAAACGATATATGAGGCTACCACTATCACAACTATAGCAGATATCACTACCCCTAAAAGTGTACCTATCAATAATTTAGCTCTACGACGGGTTTTTCCAGCATCTGCCATCTTTGCAACGTTCTCAGAATTTCAGTTCAACAGCAACGTAAAAGTCTCTTTTTCTCATCCGAGTATTACTTGTCAAACCAGTTCACACAACGCCTTGAAGCTGGAAGTCCCCTAGCAATTTTCAGTTCCTTATTTACACAGTCCACAAAAAGACTTCCATAGCCCTCTTTCAGTGTCCTGACGGAAAGTCCCTAACTTTATTCTTCATCCACTCGGGCCTAGGTTATCTTCTTCTTTTGGACCTTTATGTACAACAAAGGGTTTTACTTTAGTCCAGAATGATATTCGCTCCCAACAGCTCTAAAACTCCTTGCAAAATCTCAAGACGGAGGAGCACCAACTCCTGATGTGGTACAATAGCAAAAGTCTGAAAGACCAACGTCTCCAGAATCAACTCACGAACTTTACTCAGAAGCGGTGGATTCGGAATATTGAGAGTCAGTATTCCTTCGATTTCCAATCCTGGAACTCTCAGCAACACTTCTATTTTCAAGTTCGGAGAATTGCTGATCAATGTCAGGGATCTCAGCCTCCCTGTGCTCGGTATGCCTGACATCAGTCACAGCGTATATCCACTCTGGTGAGGCGTACCTTTGACACGGCACTCTTGCTCTCCTTGATCTTCTCAGATTAACTCGAGCTTGCTCTTCGTCACTTTGCTCAGATTCGGACATTTCAGAAACTCGGGCAAGATCTCTTCCAGGTGCCAATCTCAAGTTCACCCGTCTCTGGTTCACGGGCCAAACTCTCTCTGCTTCAGTGGCACGTCCTTCTTCAGCAGAATTTGACTCTACTCCACCCACAACAACGCTTTCTACGTCTGAGTCAAATTTGGGGCTTCGATTTGCACAACCCCTTTCGGCTTGGTCTAGTGCACAACCAACTGCATCAGCAACCCTCACAGCTTGGCTTGCCCTCTCAGATGGCTCTGCCACCTCAGCTGGATTTTCATTCACGAGAGGGGCTGTATCTTCCAAGGGTGCTGGAACTCTGCGGGTATGGGAGGCATGCACCCAGTTCGGCAGTCCCCCACACTTCACTGCCATGTTCGTAACCAGTATTACCTGGTACAGACCACGCCAACGAGCATCCAGGCAACTCTTCCTCACGTGTTTACGCACAAGCACCCAATCCCCTGGGCATAGGTCGTGGCACAGGTCACATGCGGCTGGAACAGCTGCTGCTTGCACCTGCTGAGACACAGAACAGACTACGTCAGCCAGGCCCTTACAGTAGTCGAGAATCAAGTCATCAGTGATGTTAATCAAAGCAGTAGCAGGTATTGCTTGTAATCGCATTGCTCTCCCCATGAGTATTTCATGAGGTGACAACCCAGTCCTCCTATCACTAACACTACGGAGGCTCATGAGAACTAAGGGTAATGCGTCAGGCCATTTCAGTCATGTCGAAGAACACACTTTTGCCATCCGTGCTTTCAAAGTCCCATTAACTTGTTCCACAATCCCAGAAGCCTCTGGACGATAACTGCAATGCAACCTCTGATCCACATTTAAGGCAGCACAAAGCAATTTCATGATCTCACTATGGAAATGTGTCCCTCTGTCTGACTCCAAAGAGGTCGGAAAACCGAACCTCGGGATAAGCTCTCTCAGTAACAGTTCAGCTACAGTGAGTGTGTCACATCTGCGTGTTGGGTAAGCCTCCACCCATCTTGAAAAGACACATACCACAACTAAGATGTACCTCAACCCATTGCACTTTGGCATCTCAATGAAATCCAACTGCATCGTATTGAAAGGCCCTCCTGACCTCCCAATGTGGCCCAAAGTCACAGCAGTTCTCCTTCCTGCATTCATCTGCTGACATGTAACACACCTCTGACACACAGCTTCAGCTACTGCACGAAACTTCGGATTGTACCAGGTCTGTCGAAACACTCGCATCTTCGCATCTTCGCATCTCTACCAAGATGTACAGCACCATGTATCCGTCGTGCCATTGGGTTCAACAAACTTTCTGGCAACACAGCTCATCCATCATTCGAAATCCATACATCAACATCTCACTTTTCACATCCAGCTCGTATCCAACTGTCTCGCTCCTGATCAGTAACTTCATCCTGCACCCGTTTTAGCTCCTCCCATGTATCAGCCATGGTCAACATCATGCTGAGATCGGTTCTTTCTTGGCTCTTTTCTACATGGCCATCAGTAAATATGCATTCATATTCTGCACAAAACCGGGCAACTTCATCCGCGTAGCTTTTACCCCGCGACACAAAATCGTTCCCCTTGCTGTGCGCAGAACATTTGACAATTGCGATTTCCTCTGGACATTGCAATGCTTCCAACAACTGTCTCACATATTCCCCATTTCTGATGGGTGAACCAGAAGATGTCATGAACCCTCTCTGTGACCATAACTGCCCAAAATCATGAACGACACCAAACCCGTACTGACTATCGGTGTAGATCGTTACCCGAATCTGGACAGCAGCCAAACAGGCACGGGTCAAAGCAATAAGTTCAGCCACCTGTGCGGAGTGTACTCCTTCTAGACAAGCGGCTTCAACCACTCCTGTGATGGTACATACAGCAAACGCTGCTCTCAGTCGACCAGCCCTGTCTCTTAAACATGAACCGTCCAAGAAGAAAATTTCATCAGAGTCTGTGAGCGGCTCATCAATAATGTCTGGTCTCGGTTTGGTGCACAATTCAGTCACATTGAGACAATCATGGTCCTCACAATCTTCATCATCTACGTTTGGAATAGGCAATAACGTGGCAGGATTTAAAACAGAATACCTCTTCAAAGTCACATTCTCTGCAGCAAGTATAACTTGCTCATAATGAGTCAATCGATTGTTCGTGAGGTGCTGTGTTTTAGTCCTTGTCATCAACAGTTCAACAGAATGTGGTACATAAACTGTAAGCGGATGACCCATTACAATGCTCTCACATCTTTCAATACTGACACCTGTTGCAGCAACGGATTTGAGACATCCGGGCAACGCAGAAGCTACCGGATCAAAAGAAGCTGAGAAGTAGGCAACTGGTCTACGGACACCTCCATGACTCTGAGTCAAGACTGCCAATGCACAACCTTCCCTTTCACAGCAGAATAAGGCAACTGCCTTATTGTAATCAGGCATCCCCAAAGCTGGGGCACAGCACAAGGCTTCTCTCAGCCTCAAAAATGATCTCAAACAGTCTTCGTCCCATGGTACCGGATTGCTCACATCCTTGCGCGTCAGCCATTGTAAAGGCTTTGCTTCAAAAGAGAAATTGGGAATCCATTGGCGACAGTAGCCAACCATCCCCAAGAACATTCTGACTTCTCTCTGAGTGGTAGGCACAGGCATATTCATAATAGCCTCAATACGGTCTGGTGACACCTTTCTCCTGCCTTTCTCAATTCTGTGACCCAAATACTGCACTTCACTCAAACAGTACTGCAGTCTGTTCGGAGACACCTTGTGTCCATTCTCTGCCAGATAATTCAGTAGGGCAATTGTATCGATCCTGCAAGTGTCTTCAGTCTCTGACGCAACGAGCAGATCGTCGATGTATTGCACCAGAACAGAGTTCTGCGGCAACACAAGACCTTCAAGATTCTTCTTCAAGATCTGATTGAAGATAGACGGGCTCTCCGTATAACCCTGTGGGATACAACACCACGTTAACAAACGATTCTCCAGCCAAAAAGCAAAAAGAAATTGGCTTTCCTCATGTAGAGGAATCGAGAAGAAGGCTTGATACAAGGTAATCATTGTGAACCATTCAGCTTCACATGGGATCTGAAACAGAATCACAGACGGATACGGTACCACTGGACAACATGGAACGACTATCTCGTTAATCTTTCGCAGGTCTTGTACGATCCTGAACTTCCCACTTGGTTTCTGTAGTCCCATGATAGGTGAGTTGCATGGGCTACCCATGATCTCCTTTAGAATTCCCTGCTTGATCATCGACTCAATTACAGGTTTAATCCCTGCAATAGTTTCAGGTGACAAATTATATTGGGGTGTCCTAGGGAACTCTACATTTGGCTTAACCTGGATTTTCACTGGGTCTACACCCTTGACCAATCCGACCTCCGCTCCACTAAGGTCCCAAACATCAATTGACACGGAATCCCTCAGATCTAGTGGGAGTTCTTCCACTGTCAATGCTGGATACATTTCTATGCACACACGCTGATTCGCAACCTTGAAGGTCGCATCATCATCCCTTGTCTGTACTTCTACTCCCTTTGGGGTACAATAAATGGTGCAATTCAGCTTGCACAACAGGTCTCTACCTAACAAGCAAACTGGACTGGAATCGCACACCACAAACTGGTGTCGATCTCTGAAATTTCCTATCTTTACTGGAATTGGCTCGGTCAATGGGCTAGTCATTTTCTTATTTGCTACACCAACGACTTGGATCGATTGTCCCGAGAGGGGTAGGTCAGGGACTACTGCAGATCGAACAGTAGACCGAGTAGCACCGGTGTCAACCAAAAAGGTTGTAGGGTGACCATCAATCACTGTTCCCAATAACCTGCGCGCGTGAGCGCGCGCGCAGCGAAGTCACTCTAAGCGCGCAGTGTGCTGTATTTAGCGCGCACATCCCACAAGACCGTTCGCCCGCCGCTTTTAAATCGCGAGCGGCGCGAAAAACGGTCATTCCTGTGGTTCTGGGTTTTGAGAGGGCACAGCTGCGGGGCTGATTGTGACACTTTAAACTAGTATTCGTGTTAATTGCAGCGCCCGTGTGCGCTGCAATTAACATGAATACTAACTCAATGGCCCACAATCAGCCCCGCAGCTGTGCACTGTTAAGAAAAGAAAAACAGTGTCTCAAACACGACGTGTGCTTTAGCACACGCTGTATTTGAGACTCTGCTTTTCTTTATTGTGCACAGCTTCGGGGCTGATTGTGACCCTTTGAGATAGTATTCTTGTGAACTGCAGCGCACACGGGCGCTGCAATTAACATGAATACTAGTTTAAAGGGTCACAATCAGCCTCGCAATGATTGGCAGGTTTTGTGCTTTTAAGTGTCTTTACTCGTGAAAGATTGCGAGAATGTTCTTCTGTGCATTCGTCATGGAACGTCCGCTTCATCCCCTCGCTGTGTTTCTATCACACAGTACCTCCTGTGGTGCACGGATGCTACATGCTTTTTTTTTGGCTTAAGTGCCATTCTGGCTGGAAAGTCAACTTGGCAACTGTGGTCTAAACTGCAGAGATGGGTAAAAGTAAAGGCCTGTGCCAGTAACTATAATAATAAATGAGGAAATCCTAATCCAAAAATGAATCACTGCGTGTGTGCCATCAGGACTGAGCATAATCTTTACCACAGAGCTGGCTCGTCACCTTCCTCAAAAGAAAGTGTTCTGAAATCAGGTTAGTGAGACTATACTATCAGCCTAGCTGTGGCCTAAAAGAGTGCCTCCCGCGCTCCACTTTCTAATGCAGCTTGCTTACAGCTTATGGTCGGCTTCAATCGAGTGACTCTGCAGCTGATTATAGTAAATTATGAATGCCTTCTAGACTGCTTTATCTATTTTTTGAAATGTTGGCTGTAGTCTGATAAATTAGTTGTTTAACAATTATTTCTTATGCTTTGGAGCAGTGAACTTAAACATTCTCGTTGCTGAAATGGGTGTAATGTCCAATATTTATATGTTTCCCTCTTTATTCCTTTATTTTGCTCGCGAGTAAGTGTCACTCGTGGTCGCTGAAATGTCACACATAATTTCACTGAAATTATGAAAATGTCACACATAGCAATCTGAAACATTGGCAGCTATGACTTGGGCTAAGGGAGTACGTAAGTAGTTTAATTTTAGCCCCCAACAAAATTCACAATGTAAAGCAATGTCAAATGTGGGTGTATGTCAGGGTAAGCTGAGGCCCAGGACAAATGGACATGCAGAATTCACCCACATGCATCATGTTTGTAGTAGTTTATCAGCTCGTGGCTGACTACCTAAAGTAGCAACAGAGGGGAGGTAGGGGGAAGTACTCACAAAGAGAGCAAGAGAGTCAGGCTGAGACAGCACGCCCGAGTGCCAGAGAAAGCAAGCCCCGGACACCGAAAGAGCACGCGAGCACCATGAGAAAAATGAATGCACAAGACTCGAGAGAAAGCCAGAGTACGGGTGACCCAGACAGGGCATGGGCAAAAGAGAGATCATGGGCATGAAAGAGAACAGCAGCATGGGTTTCAGAAAGAGAAAAACTGAGAAAGAGAGAACATGGTTGCTACAGAGAGTGAAATGGCACAGGTGAAAGAACAGGAGCACTGGCACTTGAAAGCGATTAGGAATGTACATGGATAACCTAGATTCCCCAAAGTTTGCAGCAGTTCCTGAAACTGGTTATTACATCCCCTGCAACCCAGCCTGTTTTCTAAAGGTTGGAGCTGCTCACTGTACTAGATTATATACTCTAATCGACCAACCCTGCCCCAGCATCACACTTATCTTTGCAAGGTTTTGAGGCTGCTTTTATATTTTTCTGCATTAGTAATGAAGATATTTTCACCGCCAGAGGAAAGCTTTAATTTTTATTTTTTTAATAGTAAGTTGCAAACTGGTATATACACACTGCGAGTCCACCTTCTCTTCTGCCTCGTGGCTCTCAGGCGCACAGACTCCCCTTGCTGGTAGGGGGTTACAGTGAAAGAAGAGTAGGTTTTACTATCAAACAAATTTGCAAAAAAGGTACTTACACAACGGTGAAACACATGGTCATTTGCCTTGCCTTAGCCGTTCGTAAACATGCCCCACACATGACCAACCGCCCCCTGGCCCATGGCTTCTTACGTTCCTGGATCAGGTGTTTTGGACGTCGTCATCCAGGTGGGAGCTCCAGCAGTCTCGACCCCAGCTCCACAAATACTCACGAAAGCATTTCGACTGAAAGTTTAAACTGCTGTACACGGCTAGAAAAAAATGTATTCTGTGAAAAAACGGGTTTGGTTCTAGGTGCACAGCTGCTCCACATCCCAAAGTTACCATCAGCTGCACAAGTCTCCAATCACCACCTACTCACACTCCCACTGTGTAATCTGCTCAGTTAGAAAGCACTTCACTCTGCCTGCATCGCTGCTCAGTTAAGGAGCGGCTGCTGCACAGCATAAGTATATGGGTAGTCCACCTTTATTCCGAGCTAAGAACAAAACCAGTATTAGACCTATGAAAATGTGCCAAGGCACTCCAAAGCATGGCAGCTTGGAAAGGCCCAGGAATGTCTTCCACAAACACCCTCCTTTACAGGACAAACACCCCACAAGCTGCCTGCATAAAACAATAATTCAATTGTTTGAACAGTTGTTCATGCTATTGCTTACAACTTATGGAAAGTGATATTCATTTTGCGAATATTTCAGATCGGAGGACAGTCAACACAGAGCTATTAGGTTTTCAATTAACTAAACTCCTCTAACAAACCAAAGGCTATCATTTTGTGGAAGACAGCTTCCTTACTGCAGCTTAGTAAGGGAGGAGGTGAGGTTGCTAGGTTCCTCTTTTTTTTAAACACATGAACTGCGTTTTGTCCACATTCATTTAACACATCGGAAAAGTTGTAGTTGTGATAACTCATGGCTTGGCGAATGCAGGGACCTTTCTGACATTCCCTTTGCAGATTCAAGTAGGCAGACATAGATACACTGAACCTTTGTGAATAAAACAAGGCGCCAGCAGATTTCAACACAGCATCTTACATCGCTTCACATGAATAGAGCACAAATTCACAACGCTGTCCCTGCCATCACCGTTTCTAAAGGTGGGCAAAAAATTCTGCTTCACAGAGCCTGGAGGACACCACAGGTAGATACAGGAACTTAAAGGTGGATGAAGTCATGGAATTGTGAAACATAAGGGCAGGATATTGGTTGGAAGGCTTAGATTGGTGACACAGGGCATTTTAAGAAAGTTCAACTTGTCTCCCATCTTGAACACTTCACATCCAGAACTAAGTTCTAAATTTGCTTTGCAGACAGAAGTGGCTAATATTGTGAAAACCTGAAATGAAAATTGAAAAAAATAAAAAAATAAAGAATTGTGCGGTAATTGGGGAAGCATCAGGCTTATAATATGTTCTGCTCCAGCAGTGACTGGCTTCATGGCCAGTTTGCTATTGCGGTCTTATTGCAACAACTGGGCAACAAATGCGGGGATGGATGGTATCACAGAAAGTGAGTGATGCCCCCATCTACATGCCACACTTACTAAAGCCAAAAATGATCCATAAATAAGTTAACAAGAAACACACACTCCATCCATGCAAGGTAAATGCCTAACCCCAAAGCATACAAAGAAGGGAAGGGACAGACTGCTTGGCCACAGCGCCGGCTCTGTGAAACAGAATTTTCAGCACAGACCTCTCATCACAGTACCCCACCCAGCATTTATTAAATATAATACATTGATCAATCCAAATAACTGACTAACTTAGCCACCACTACTTTCATATTTCACTATACTAATTCAACACTAATCCTTATGGGTTCCAGAGTAGCGTGCTACTCGCCAAAAAAAGCGTTTCAAAACCCTATCAGGGGTAGCAAGCGCTATATAAATACAAACCTCTTTCCCTCTTCTATCCCGCCACCTATGCTTCTCTGTCCAAATAACTGAATAACATATCCACCACTCGAATTACTTCATATTTCACTATACTAATTTTCAACACGAATGCTTTATGGGTTCAGGAGTAGCGTGCTACTCGCCAGAAAAGCGCTTCAACACTCATCAGGGGTAACAGGTGCTATATGAATGCAAACCTTTCTTCCCCTTCTATGCCTCCGCTATCCTTCTCACTCCAAATAACTGACTAATATGTGTGGAAATGCCCCGTGTTTTCAGTTTTTTAATAAAAAGTTTGGAGGGGTATTTGGCGCTGGACACACGCGCAGTCTGGTTCCTGGCGCACATAGCCATGGCTGCAGCGCACAGAGACCCTACACTGCTGCACACAGAGGACAAAAATTAGAGGGAACATTGCCATCAATGTCTGCTTCCACAAATGTTCCCCTCTGATCTACTTCCAAGACTGCTCCTAGCGTGCAGTCCTCTTCCCCTCTCAAGCACGGTCGTGCCAACGGATCTGGGCTGTATTCCTCACTCCCTTCAAACATGGGCATCTGTAGGTAAGTTCGGACTTCCTGTTGCATATTCGGTATCCTAGGTGGTTGAGGAACCTGCATCTGCGGAACACCAGACCCCACTTTGACCATCTTCGGTCGAGTCACTGTAGGGACCATGTCTGCCACAGGAACCTGAACTACCTCTCCTTCTTGCTGTATCTGATTTAACAGGTTCAATGGACACTCACGTTTCCAGTGTCCGATCTGGTGACAAAGATGACACGCAGTGGTCTTTTTCAATGTCGCCATATCCATTCCAGTCTTAGGATCAATTTACTTTGGTCTTCCCTGACCCTGGGCATTCTGGTTTCCTCCTTGATTATTTTCCTGTTTTCTTTCTAGAGTCCCTCCATTAGGCTGTCGCTGAGCTGTTTGCATCTGGACAACCATCAATTTGTCTTTTGACTTCCTGTGCTTCGATTCTATCTCATCACTACAGTACCTAGCATACCGTAAAATCTCATCCACTGGCTTATTCTGCCAGCAAATCAAATGCTGCTGTATCATGAGACTAACTTCTCAATCCCAACACAAATTTCGAAACAAACTGTCCCATGTCCTTCATGTCTAGCACGTCTAATCCACTGTACTGTTTAAACGCCTGCAAGAGTCTCTCATAAAACGGATGCACTGTCTCTTTTGGCTCTTGCACTGTCCGATCTATCTTCACCCAATCAATGTCCTGAGGTGAGATTTTCGACTTCAACCATGTGATCACCTGCTCGAACTTTTTCATTACTATGGGCGACGGACCATTCGAGATTGGGTCCCTATTAGGCTCTGAGGTTGGCCACTCAACCGCAATTTTACATGCCGACCACAAATCACTCGGAACCACGATGTCAAATAATGTGTTCAAATCAACCCACAACACCTTCGAAATTTTGACAAACCAATCAACTTGCTTGTACCACTCCACGGGCTTTTCCCTCAACCGGGGAAAATCATTTGTAAATGCAGCCAAATCACTCCTACTCCACGGTACATGCACATATCCTCCATTCTGTACCTCTCGTAATGGGAAATTCCCTATCTCCGTCACCCCTCCACCTGGGGGTGGCGTCTCTCCTATCGTTCTCCTTGAACTTTTCTTCTTGGACCATCTTTCGTCCCACTTATCATGCGTGATCCATGCACGCATTGCTATGATCAAATCCCTGATATGAGTTCTCAAACCCATGATTCTCTTTTCTTCCAATTCCTGATCATTACACTGCAATCTGTGACTTCCTTGCAATAATTTTGTTTTGGACAAGTCCATATCATACTTTTTGGCCAATTCTGACAACTTCTCATGGGCAGTTTGTGCCTTGCGAGTCACATCTTTCGCTACAATGAGTAACTCATCTTGTTCGTACATGCATGTTCTCTCAAGAGGCAAGTTCCCACTTATGATCTCGTCTACCTCTGCCTTTAGCCTCACAACATCTAACGTTTTCCCCTTCAGGGCTCCCTTCAGTACTTCCCTACAAGGTGCACCATCCCTTTCATCATAATCACCTTCCCGTTCCTGAGATCTACTCTCTTCTGACATACTCATAGGAACTGAACGATTCACTATTGTGCCTCGTTCACTTTCTGCTGTTCTCACACTCTGATTCTGATTCCTCACTGGTGGTGCCCACATCCGCAAATCTGATCTTGACTCGGCCAAAGACCTCGGCTTCACTGGTCTCACATCTGTCTGTCCGCTTGAGGAGTCTGCTGTAGCTGGCAATGGCGTACTCCATTCTATAGGTTTTGGAGTTTGCTCCATTCGGCTCACGGATCCATTTCCTTCAGTCATACTCCTCGTTCCTACAGCTGACTGCACTGAGCTTCCAACTTTCTCTTGATTTGGTTCATAAACAGAAACGATGGGTCCAATGGTGACCGGTACCTTTAGAGCATCCGGTAACCGCGCACCTCTCCCAACCTCTGTGCTGGCTACATGCTGGTTTCTAGTACTCTCAGCTCCTGTCGAGATTTTCCCTTCTATTCTCACTTCCGACTGAGTCAGTATTCCACTAGTCTCTTCTGACTGAGCCGATTTTCCCTCGCAAGGATCGGGATTGTATGGAGGTGGTCTCTCGGACAACAACCTCTCTAGCAGGCTATCATCTGTATCACTGTCATCATCATCCTCAACTCTCTTTATCCTTGAGCCATCAGTTTTTACCAGTAGGGGATACAACTTGTCTCCTTCTATCGTTTGCACTCTCCACCTTTTCTCTTCGGCATCCCATCTTGCATTCTGAAATGCTTTAATCGAATTTTTCACCCTCTCCTGACTTTGATCTCTCTTCCTATCATGCACTACTCTAATCCATGCATGCAACGCTTCAAACTGGCTTGGTCTCGGCAAGGGTCGTAATGCCGCCATCACAGATTTCAACTGGTACAACACTTCCAATCTAAATGAGCCATATCGCGGGAAAGCTAAATCTCCTTCATTCTGGGTCATTTTATGCCAATTTTCAAGCCAAATTATAGTATGCAACCCTACATTTCTTGCCATATAATGTGCTGGAGTATCTTCGGGAAGGGCCTCTTCTCCCCACGAGTAACCACATGTTTGTCACCCCAGTACAATTCTCGAAAAACTTTAAAACACTTCATGATAAACAAATTTCAATCGCACACAATGTTTTAGTTTGCTTCCTGATGTCCAACCCCACCAATAACAGCGCGACTCACACCAACCGACCTATCGCAGTGCGGCACCTTCTGACGTCACCCGTCCTCCGCTTGCAGCAGTTTCCCTCCTTCACAGCTCGCGTCTCACCCTTGCATTTGTCCCATTCATACGCTGAAATAACCGTTTATCCCAAACAAGTTACTTCTCTGACTGTCCGTCCACAGTCTCTCGAAGTTTTCGACCTCGGTTTGCAACTGTCTGTCCCCGAACGGCCAGACAATCACCTCTGATAGGTTACAAATACTCAAATTCCACGTACCGCAACCCACGACCAGCGTCGGTTCCTCATGCACTCACACATTCGCTCCCCCTATCTCGGTCCAGGTGATCGATGACGTCTCACGATCCCTTTTCGGTGGTCAACAAAATCTACCTTGGGTGTCTTCTACACCACAATCGCTTAAGCTACTCATCGAGCCTAAGACTTTCCTGGGCTGCGCGCGCTCACAGCCTGATCTCACAATCACTCAACACTCACTCCAAATCCGCAAGACATCACACAACAAATCAACACCGCAATCTACAAGTATCTCACCCTATTCATACTCACTCCTCCTCGAACTGCTGCTTTCCGCCGCACCGCTACTCTCCGTCAATCTCCATCAACCACCATCGTCCGCTGCTCGCCATCCAATGAGTCACCATCACTTGACTTCTATGGGCCTCAAGGATCTCTTATGCTAATCTAGATCTCCTCTCACTATCGGAAATAACCATCCTACTCTGCTACCAACTGATAAGGCCGGATTCTTGCCTACCTGGCTATCTCCAAGAATCCTCACAGGTCGCCAGGATCTTTTTATTTGCCAGATAGTGTGGAGGGGATGAACACAATTACCAAATATATCTACCACAATTAGACTTCATTTGGAAAGGACCACTGACTCCGAATCTAAAATTTTTAAGATTTTATTACAACCAAAAATAATTGAACATACAAACACCTTAATACGAGGTGCAAAAGGTAAATGGGCACTAATACAAATGCGAGCCTACGCAAAATTCTCATCCGACTCAGAACAAAAAGAATTACAGATTCCAAAATCATCAAAAAAGCTATGGTTAATCCGATGTCTAAATTAGGAGTCATTAGTCAAAAGAGAAAACATTAATCTATCCCTACTCTACCTCTAAGGTGACATCCCTTCTTAGCATTCCCATTCCAGGCAAGAGAATCAAGGAAAAGGTGTCAGAAGTGAAGACTCCTTTAAGAAGTACCTTCACTTAGTCAGAGCTCGTTCTAAGATGCTCCTTCTAGCTTCCCATCTAAACCTCATCTGCTCAACCCACGGGGCACTGTCCCTAATACAAAACCCCAGAATCATAGAACACGCCCTTCGGCACACCTCTTCGGCCAGGTCTTCTCTCTTTAGTTTTCCACAAAGTTGTCTTGCATCCAACGACGGTTAGCTTGACCTTGGGTCCCAGGCACCTTGCGCAGCAAAAGTATCTATCTTGCATTCCAATGCACTCCCCTGTTGGCCTCTCGCAGCATCCTAACTCCTAAAACAAAGATCTATTCTCTCTAATGAGCTAAATGTCCTTGCACCTGCAACAGAAACATGGGAACGAGAAAAGCTATTTCACATCTTTGAGATTTTACATTTCCCTGCAACCCAAAGCCTTTACCAAGGGAATCATTTTCGGCCTACAGCATTAGCTAACATAAGGAAGGAACAGGCCTTCTCTTTGACATATAAGTAACCAAGTCTTTACAAATTTAAACACACTATTAAACACACTCTAAGCATTAGTTCATTATTTTCATATTCGTGAATAAGCAACCTACGCGTAAATCTTTAGCATGGCACACGTTTAGCCTAATACATTGCATTGTACAAAAACTAATGATTATTCGTTTTGTTGAATACATTCACAATAACTTGCAAAAGCATTACTACATTTCTAATAACCTCTAAGTTAGACGATTACATCAATACATTTCTATGACACTTCTAAACATACATTGATTAATATGCGGGTGCTGACTAACGGTGAATATGATGCACCCCTACAAATTTCAGAATCTTACAACGCTCTATCAGTTGCATGTGAGAGTCTAGCTTGAAAATCAATAAACTTTGTAACTGGGGACTATAATTGTAAGCGCTTTACAGCAAGAGACACAGGGTACACATAAGCTGTGTCCAATCTGTGGTTTTGGCAAACTGCATACCACCAAGCTTGGAAGCATAGATCAGATAAGTCTTTCCAATGTTTAGTAATTTGCTGAAAAGCTACTCCCAAAAGCAAATCCCAAATTCGTATATTCAAAGAAAAGTTAGACCAAACATCAGACAGAGAGCAGTAATGGAGAAGGGTATTGTAGAGTATAAAGTGACGAAACGGAAGCACAAAACTGTCGCAAGGCCTCATAAATAAGGCCCTAAATGTTTTAACTCAGCATGTGTTAGGGAATGTAAAAAGTAAATTGTTTAAATCGGCATGTGTTAGGGAAACCAGTGCCTGCTTCAGAAGTCCTCCTACCCTTCATAATTCATGCTCTCGTATGAGACATAAGCAGCATATTTTGTAGCACCCTTACTCTGTACAATGAATAGACACTCCCTGATATGTGCCCTAGTATAGGGTTGCCCCTATGAGTGTCACAGGGATTGTCATGGTTAAACCCATACCAAGATCACCAAAGTATTGAAAAGTCATCAGCAGTGACGGTTTTGGATTGGTAAAACTAGACTACACGACCAATCTCAGCTCTGAACATGATGAAGTGAACACCCCCTTATGATTTATACTTGAAAGGCTGATACCTCGCTATTACACAGCCAGGACCAGTCATTATTTGTTATTCATATGTTTGTTCACCTTTCCCAATTTTCTCTTTCACAATTCACTCACTTGATCACTGCCCCCTATTTATTATACTGAACATACTAGCATAATTCACTCAGACTGTAATTTTATATATATGCTAAAAGTGAACTAAAATATTCAAATTCACTTGCACATTTGGTTTCCAATTGCTTAATGATTAAAGAGCAAATTTCGGTATAATTTGATAGCATTACACTTTGAGAGGCAGCCATTTATTCTCGGCCCAGTGAACACCTGCTACCCCAGCTCCTCTTCTTCCCACATTTCTAATCCTCGTTCTCAGGTATCCCTGTCGTGGACTCTTCAATAACCATTGGCCTTCTGTTCCACACTATGTTATCACCTTCTCTTTGCCGCCACTGCACCACATTCCTTCGGCTCTCTTTCCATGCATTATGTCCTACCATATCTTGTCCCCGCTACTTTATATGCTGTTCTCTCTTTCACATATTTCTGTAAAAGTTCCTCTACTGCCTCCTCCCTGTAGCATCGTCAGGACTCTCCCACTACGCCAGTGCCACACATGTAAGGATCATTCTTAAGTCTTTCTCTTCCTGTCTTTCTGTTTAAAATAAGTGCTTCTTTCTTAGCCTCTCCCCACATTTGACTCTAAGTTATTGTTCCTTTACCTTGCTTGTCACCAAGTCTTGAACATGATCCTCAAGCATTAAATGTGGACCTCTAATAACTCACACCGTCCTCAGTCATTTCCCTTCCCCCCTCCCATATACTCTCTGAACCTAGCATCGCCTTCCTTCTTCATAAAGCCCTATGAGGGTCTTAATATCCACATGGTCTGTTGGTTTCCTAGCATTTACTAAGCACCTCTTTAGACATATCAGGAGGTAAAACAGCCCCAGAGAAATACTGTTACACAGAGGCGGTCCGTGCAGGTAAGCGCAATGGGGTGGTCGGGTGGAAGTCGACAGACGACGGAATAGGGAAACATAAATAAATAAATAATTCCTATTCCATTGTCTGTCGACATCTCCCATCGCCCTGCCTCACCGCGTTTAACTGCAGGGACCGCTGCTGCTGTTACAAATCGTGGCCACTGTATGTCTCCACGTGGCTGCTTTGATTTCTAGTTCAACCAAGGGAGAATGATGAATAAGGTGGCGTTTCAGTTTCAAAACCTCATATTTTTGCAAAAAGCACATTTTAAAAATGCCTGCAGGGTTTTGGGTGGGTCATAACCTAAGGTCAATGTACAGTTTTCACCCATCTAGGCACCCAAAAAAGGTTTGTGCCTGATCATAGCTGTAATCAGTGCTTAATTTGTAAAAGATGAGTGCCAGTGCCAAAAGCTCTGCTCAGATGCCCACTGCTGGCCCTATTAAATGTCGGACCTGCCGAATACCAAGGTTGTATAGTCTTTATTCCACCTCATTTCTCTTTAATCCCTACCAGACACTCCCTGCCTCTTATCTCGCTTTTGCAGTTTCCTCCATGTTTTCCCTTTGTGGTGGTTTTACTGTATTTCTCTTCCTCCTTCTTTCCCCTCTGTGTATTTTCCCTTGCTTGTTCTTGCTACATGTTTGATGAGGAAATATGAGTGCTCGTCCCTTAAAATGAGTGCCGGTGAGCAATCACTGCCTCAAAATAAGCACTGCTTTTAATGCAGGACTCCGAATAGGCCGGTAAGAGTATTGGTCTTAATCTCCAAAGTGACAGTGTCTTGACCAATGTCGCCCTGCACAACTGTCTCATCAGTGCTGGAAGCTTTTTCGAGACAGTTGTTCCCAAGGAGTGTCTCCTTGTAATTTCACTCATACCAAAGAGACTGCCATATCTCCACACCAACGTATAATTCCTTAAATATGACATGGCGGCACGTCTTTCCAAGTTGTGCTTAAACACATGAAAAGCTCCTGCTGGACAGCTCTCCCTCCCAAACTGTAAGCTTTTGCTGGAACCCAAATCCAGAGGTGAAAGGCTGCCTGAATAGAGTCTGTAGAACTCTCCTTTCTGGCCCAAATCCTCTTGATTGTTCCTGTTCCTACCCTCTTCGTACCATGAACTTCAAAGAGCTCAAAAGCAAACGTTTCATGGTGTGATTGAATATTGCATACTGCTTCAAGCGGATTCCCATTGTCAGTTAAAAACATGTCATGCTCGCTGCTACCTGGAATGAGATGGTCACAGAGGTGAAAAAAAGTGATCCACAGAGGTCAATCTGGATTACTCTCCGCTTATTCAGATTCAGAGAAGGATCTTACTATTTGCAAAGACTCTCTTGGTAAGCCACCAATTGTTCGTTTGTTACTTAGGAGCAGTATTAATTTATATGTTTGGGCACTAAATAACATTAAAACATGTCAAATTAGTTAGAGTAACAAACGTCGGACCAAAATGTGTGAAAAATGGTTTAGGGATGCAGTAAAAAATAGTTGCCCGTGCAAGAGTGAGCATTTTTTGAGAATTAAAAGTGATTTCAAGTTTAAAAGTAAATTGTATGCTGTGCTAGCAAAGTCTGGTGACATAAGGTGCATAATACCTTCATATTGATGTCCACACAACCATCATGATGGAAACATGATATTCCCTCGGGTTGAGACCAAAAGCCTATAAATTCTCAAGCTGCAAATAAAAGGAACCGCATCCTTATGAACTAGTAACATGTAGGCATAGAGGGATTACTTGTTAGACCTAGCATCCTTGGCTTGGTTTTCCCCTCTAATGTTTTGCCTCTAGTGTAAACCTGTTTTTCTGACTTTGTTTTTGCCTGCCGTAGTACTCTTTGCACTTTATCACTGGTAACAAGTGCTAAAAAATGTATGTTCTGTCTTTAAAACATGAGAAAAGTGGCTCATATCCAATTGGCAGCTTCAATTTACTTGCAAGTCCCTAGTAAATGGCACTACCGGAGCCCAAGTCTTGTAAACTAAATGCTACTAATGGGCCTGCAGCACTGATTGTGCCACCCACTTACGTAGTACTTTAAACATGTCCAAGGCCTGTCATTGCATCATGTGTATGCAGTTTTAAACTGCCATTCAACTTAGCAAAATAAACCTTTTGCCAGACCCAACCCTTTCTTTTTAATATATATGTCACCCCCAGGGTAGGCCCTGAATGGCCCAGAGGGCAGAGAGTAGTGTATTAAATAGGCCTAGGTGGAGCTTGGAGTTACCAAAAAACTCTTCCAAATTCCACAGAGTTCCGCGCGCAAGCGGAGTTACCGGCTCCTGTGCCCTTGATGGGTAGTGGGCCCATATGTAATCTGGAATGTCACATTCAGCCATCTGTTGACGTGCACCGAGCATGATCGACTTAGCGTGAACTACTGCTTTACAAGGCGGAACGTAGGCCCACAGCTGAAATGATGGAATTAACCATACATGTGTCAATTGGGCAGCCTCGCTGATAAAATGATGTGCCTAACCAGTCAGTAAAAAAGACAGCCCAATGCGAACCTTTAAGACCTGCCGTTACCATCCTCTGTAGCAGTACAAAAGTGACATGCTTAGGTGTACATCCCGCCCTGGGTGTAAATTTGACCACCATCTTACCTAGATTTGACTTTTCCCGCGGACCACACGCTATTTCTGGAGCAGCGCTCGCCTACACAGTGTATTGGACCAGCACGATGTCCAATTAAGGACCTAGAACGCTAACTGGCAATGCCGAATGTGCCATCCTGTGGCTACATGCAGCTCTACAAAGCATATTTTCATTTTATCCGCAGCAACATCGAGCCATACATCCTGGACATGGCCCTAAAAGCAGAGCTTCTGAAGCCCATCTGGCACGCGTTTACTGCTTGATTAGACGTTGACAAAAGCAACAACGTTTCTAAGTCTCAGCTGAAGGTAACAGGCTCTTTCTTGGCACCCCTTTGGCGTTCACTTTGATTGTGTCCTCGTACTCTTCACAACCTTGGAGGGTACCCTACTCTATGTTTATATATTGAAGAAGTCTTCCTTTAAGCTCTGGGGGTCTCCTTGTGCATGCATCTCCTGGGATGCTCACGTGCCTCTTCCTGTGCAGTTGTTCCAGGAGTTAGCACACTATTCTGTGTGGTGAAGGCAGGAAAAGTCTGTGTATCTCTCTTTTAATTGATAAAGGGGGAGGCATCCACAACACTCAGCAAGATGTGGCGCTGTGCCCCAGTCAGGCCCCAAGAGCTTGCCCTGTTGGATCTTTCCTTTCTTCTGCTACTGGCTGGGGCGGAAGGTCAGGTGCAGCTCAAACCCTCTGACTCCATTTCAGGTGCGCCTGCATCTGGTGATAAAATGCAGCAGCAACCTACGTGTGCACAAAACACCCGTTTTAGAAACTCCTGCAATGGTACCTATCACCAAGCTCCAGTAAGGACCACTGGAGCTTTCCTGATGTACCTCTCTCCAGATATCCTGTGGCAGTCCCCCCAAGCTTCCCTGATGCCCCACCTTCCATGGAGCTCCAGTGTTGTCCTTTGCGCTTGGAGTTCTAAGGATGCCTCACTGCCCAATCGTCCTGTGATGCCCGCTTACCTTTTGGGCTCCTGTGAAGATGCCTCACACCCTGCAGCTCCTGTGATTCAATTTCTGCCAAGGCGCCTTCACAGAGTCAGAAGCAGCTGCTCCCGCCAGCAGTCCAGAAATTATTAAATAGGTTTCTAGGGTTTTTCAGTGACCATCGTCAGTTAAGCTGAGCCACATTTTTGCCTGCAAGGTAACAATTGACAATTTCCCTGTGCCAGGGACTGGTGGTCCCCCTCTCCCTCAAGTCCACGAGCAGACTGCACTTAAACCTCCCAGTAAATGCACCCTCGCTGCTCATTAGAGGTGAACCGATGACTCTGTGCCATTTGTGTGCATCAAAAATATTTCTCCCGCAATGATGCAGGGTGTGCGAGGCTTACATCTAGGGGGTGGGTGCCAGTCCCTGCCACATGGCTGATTGATGCTATTTTGAGTGGCAAAACTCCATGAACTCTGCCAGCAGAGAGGATTTTACCACCCACCCTTAGTATTTAAAAAACGTTGGACATGTACTCTTAAGTTTTACATGTCCTGGTAGTGAAAAACGAAAAAGTCCTGGCCCCACACAAAGGGCTGCATAACTTCTGTAGCTAGTCTGAAACCAGGGGAAGCAGGAAATGTGCACTTCAAAGGGAAACCTCTAGAAGCTTCTCACACTTCAAAGGAGGCACCTGGTAAAAATATTGGACCTCAGACATCAACTATTCAGTACAATTTTGGACCTGTGAAGACTATGCCAGGAAGAACTGCTGTGTTGCTGAAAGGACTGACACCCTGTTGGACTGTGCCCTGCTGGACTACAACTTGCTGCCCTGCTGCCATGATGGATTGTTGCCCTGCTCCCCCCCTTCCCTCCTGCCTGAGTCAGAGAGATAGGGCCTGCGCCTGAACCCAGGACTCCCAGAGTGACTCCAAGGATTAGTCTGCTGACCTCCTGTTCAGACCCACAGTGACACAACAGGCTGCCAACCACCTAAACCAGCATCAAGAGCCAGCTGAAGCAAGCCTCTGACACCCAAGTGGTGCTCCTTAGGTCCTGGACCCTTGGTTTGGCCTCTGAGAGGCTGAATTGAAATTTTTAGGTTCTTCGCAACCAGGAATGGGCCTTGTTGCACCAAATCCTTGTTGCTCGCACAGCCTATCCATCATAAAGTTCCAGCAACTCAATTCTTCACGCTACGGCTTTGACTGCTTGCGGAGGGCACCAAAGCCCAACTACTCATGAAGACAACAGGATCTTCTCGCTACAGCAACAACTGTCCGCGACGCTAGACCTGCTCTCCGCACTACGCTGACAACCTTCCTCAACCCTTCTCTGTTACTCATGATTCCCTCCAGGAAAAACGGGACTCTTTGCACTGGATTTGGAAGCAGAACTAACCTGGTCGCTGTATCCGACCCGCTCTCCTTTGCGGTTGGCCTGAACTTATGACTTTCTCCCGGTCTTGCATGACCAGATGGCTGCAAGTGGCGCTTTGGGCTTTTTGGCACTATTTGCACTTTAACCTTTAAAACTGTGGTTCTACTGATTAGATTTTTGTTGTTTTTCTCTTAAATTATTGATTATATTTTGCTCTGTGTTTCTAAATTGGTGTGGGATTGTTCTTGTGGTTTGTTTTCACTTAATTATTGTTTGAACCGTGCATGAATACTTTACATATTGCCTCAAAGTTAAGTATGATTGCTCTGTGCCAAGCTACCATAGGGTTGAGCACAGATTAATTTGGGGTTTGCTTGTGCCTCACCCTGACAATGTTTGTGGTTGCTGCTTGAGCAGGCCCCCCCCAACCAGTAACCCAATTACTCCTGTTACTCAACAAGTATTTTTGTGGAGCTGGAGTCAAATGAAGTTCCTGAAACGACGTCAAGCTATTGTGAAATTTCCTTGCCAGTGCTTTCTCCCAAAAGAAGCAAACGTCATCCCTTTCCCACTTTCCTTGCAACCTCAAATTCCAAAGACAAATTAAAAAATATTGTAAAGAAAGAACTGATTTTGTCTGGACAGTAGTCTGTACTGGATTTAGTTAAACCAAGAAATGTTCAGCAAGCAGTGACTTGTCCTTGACTTTAGATGTCTAACTCATGTGATGATTTCTCCCTCTTTCCCCACTCCTGACTAACATATTGGGGGCCTTTTAGCACACCACTATCTCCTCTCTAATTCACCATCTCCCTCTTATTATTTTCTTCCCATATGACTTCTTCATGTCGACTTCCAGTTGTCTGCGCCCCTAAGGGCTGCCTATTCTTGGCTGACCCACCACATTGGATTTTTTAAAAATCTTTCTTTTGTTTGTTCAATTCCAATTTCAGGGTTTCCCCGGGGACACTGTCCAAAGGGGTCTATTTATTTCTGTGGGGTTATGCCTCCACTGCTGTTGACTGATCTCTGGAGATACTTCTGTGGTGTCTGCTTAATGTTCCTTGGGTTGTACCTTCACCTTTTCTAGATTGCACCCATATGTCTACTCCCACGGTGTCTGTTTTGTACCTCGTGGTGTGTGGCACAGCCACTTCTGGATTCTGCCCTTAGCCCCGCTGCTACAGAGTCTGCATAATTTGTTTCATAAACATTTAATGGGTTCAACCTTCCCCTGGAAAAGTATTTTGGTGCCAATCCAAACCAACGCTACGAAAGTGAAGTGGGGAATACTCACCATATGACCAAAATGGTGTCTATGATGAGGGGAAGAGTAATATTTTCAGATCCTTTCTACATTTCAGTGGAGAGGATTGTGATTGCATGGTCAGCGTGAGAGATTTCCATATTTATGCCACTGCAACAGAAAAAGTTGTGCCTCGGACAGAGGAATGGTGAAATGTAGGTATTTCCAAAAAGGGATAGCAATTGAGCTTGTAAAAATTTTATATAGAAAAAAGTTAAAAGCTAAATAGTAAAGAAAATTAAATTAGTAAAGAAATATAGTAAAGTAAAATAGTAAAGAAAAGTTACATCGTAAAGAATGAGGAGCTTTATGCACTTGGCAGAGTTTTTTTTAAAAGCACTCTCTGTTTTACCAGCAGCCAGTGAAGAGATCTCAAGACCTGTGATGTGATTTGTTCTTTTCACATTGAGCACCAGTCTGCCCTGTAAGCCACCTTGTCTTAGTTTGCAATTCTTCACTACCTTATACAAGCGCGCAACTCTTATTGAAGCATACATACCATACACCCTGTCCAAAACACATTTATTAATCAACCTAATAGTCCACCTCCCATTTGATTCCCACTCTAATTACTTCCTCTCTGCTCTAAAAAGAAGAAAAAATCCAGCTGTTTCTTCTCGATCAGCTGATTGAGCCACCAGCTCGCTTTGCCACTGGAACGTACTGCCATATCAGCCAGTGAAACCATTGGACCAAAAGCAATTACTGGCCAAACTTTAACTCTTTGTTAGACCTGGTACCATTGGTGCGAGTCTCCCTTCCATTTTTTCTGATTGCTTCCTCTGTTTTTGATATGTTTTGCTGGTTTAGATGCATTGGGCACTATGCCACTGCCTTTCAGTGCCACAGTGCAGGTGCTCTCTATGTTAAATTGATGTATTGATTAGTGACTCCATGATTGGGTTATTTGATTTACTTGTCAGACCCTAGTGCAGTGCACCATGTGTGCCCAGGGCGTGTAAATCAAATGCTGCTGGTGGGCTTGCAGCACTGGTTGTGCCACCCACAGAAGCAGCTTGTAAAGTGTGTCCCAGGGCTGCCATTGCAGAGCCTATTTGCAGTCTGGTACTGCCATGCTGACTGACCAAGTGCATCCACTTGCAAGTCCCTAAACCTTCCCTTATCTTCATATCAGACACCCCTATGGTAGGCCCGAGGGCAGGGTGCATTGTAAGTATAAGGTAGGACATGCCCTGGTGTGTGTGGCATGTCCTAATAGTGAATTACAGCCATTTTCGTTTTTCACTATTGCAAGGCTAACTGTTCCCCATTGGCCAGAATGGGCAGTTTGATTATTACATCTTATAATCCTAACTGACTCAAGGAACAAGATAGACATTCGAGTTTAGTATGCATGAGCTCAGAATGATAAAATACATCTTTTAGTAAAGTTGGTTTTAACATTCTGTGTTTGAAAATACCACTTTAAGAAAGTAGGTATTTTCTTGCTTAACTGTCCAAGCCTGCCTCTGCTAGGTTGTGTATTGTGTGTCTGGTTCTGTGAGTGACAGGGGCTGGGGGATTCCAGGAGAGAGGGTGAGTCTGCACAGGGCTGAATAGAAAGATCTGCATGTAGATGGGTGGGAGGAGTTGCACCTGGGACCTGAATAGGGCTGTGCCTTCCCTCCACAATGCTGGCTCCACCTCCTGTGGTGCGTCTGATGTCTCTGCCCTGCACTCTGAAAGGAAAGAAGGAGTCTTGTCAACAAAGTGCTCCAGGACTGACCAGAACTGCTTTGGACTAGGCAAAGGCCTCTCTGCCTTCAGAAAACAAAGAGAAAAGTAGTATAAATATGGGGCCCCAGACCCCAAGACTTTAGATCACTTCTGGAACAACAAGAAGAAACCTCTGCCAAGGAGAACCACAGGAAGCTGTAGGAGTGGACTGCCCCCCTGCCAGTGTGCTGTGTTGCTGGGTTGGCCTACTGTGGTGTCTTCAGTGCCAAGGAGAGGAGAAGGAACTTTTGTGTGTACTTCATCATCTTGCAGAATATTTCTTCAAGGGCTTGAACTTGTGAGTGCCTCCTGCTGAAGTCTCAGGGACAACAGACTTCACCACCAGTTCCCCTCTGAGTTTCCTTGCTGTGAATTCTTTCTGCAGAAGCCTGCGTCTCGCTGGGAGCTGGAAGTGTGACGCAACAAGAAGAAGCGTGTCGCCGCCGCAGCTATAGCCGGCGCATCGCCGGAGAAGCGTGCCACCGCCGCATCTCCCAGAAGCGTGTCTTCGTCACAGCTGTCTGCTGTCGCATCACCGGAGAAGCGCGTCGCAACTGTGAGGGTCGCCGTCGCATCATCACAGAAGCATGTTGCAGGGCCTGTCGCGGCTCCAAAGTGCAGAGTAACCGCAAGGTTGCCAGAGCGTGCCTGCATTGACTCAACATCGTCGCATCAAGGGCGCCATCTTATAGCATCGCACCGGATTGTTCCATCGCATCGAGGTGCCATCTTGCAGCACGAGAATCTACGCATCACCTTCTCTCCGGTAAGGATCAAGACGCATCCCCTACTCTGCGCAAACATTGAGGCGCAACGCATCGTCTCCCCCGAAGCAAGGAACCGACGCATCTCCAACGCTGCGAGCCTTTTGTTTATTTTGCGTTACGCATCCAGGTACTTTTGTGAGAACTGTGTCGTATTTACTAGCAACTTGAACTAAGTTACTTCTACCATCTTTAAGTCCATTTTGAGTACAGTATTGTGGAGTTTTGACGTTTGTGGTCTTGTGTTAAGTCTATATAAAGAATACTTATTTTTTATAAAACCTGTGTGGTGTCCATCTGTGGTGTTTTCACTGTATTACTGTATGTGTTCACAAATGCTTAGCACACTGCCTCTGAGATAAGCCAGTCTGCTCGTGCCAAGCTACCAAGGGGGTGGGCAGGGGTTATCCAGTAGTGTAATCCCCTTTCCCTGACTTAGAAGCAAGGGTCCCTATTTGGTCAAAGGTACCTACCTCTGCCAACTAGAGACCCCCCAGTTCTAACACTTTTCATCTGAGACCAATTAATCTAACCCTCTCCATTTCTGCGGGAGAAACCAACTGTATTGCCTCTCCCATTGCACTAGCACCATCTTCCACCATCCCAGCCAAAGCAGTCAACAAGGCGAGAGTAAACAGCTGTCCTCTTTCTGTTAGTGACCAGTCAGGCTAGAGCAACTACCAGAGCAACGTCTTGAACAATGAACTACAAGTCTTACTGCACAGTGCCTTGCCACCATACCTGACGAAAATAACTAGAGATGTCAGCTATCACCACCAACCCCTCTTTTTCCCAATCGTCGACCTCTCAGAAACAGCACTACATCTGGTGTACTCTTCCACGTTTCCTGTTGACCAGCCTCTGTGCATTCGGAGGAATGCAAGATATTCAAAATGGGAACAAAATCCCCTTTATATGACCTAGTGAAAGACTCCATTCGGGACATCCTCTGAATACAGAAGCTTAGCTGAGAGATAGACACAGCCCCAGTACTACTTAAGGGCATCCTTGGAGTCAGCTAACCTTGTTCACAAACTTCCTGAATAAGAACTGGCGTGAGGGTCTAGAAGTGGAAACAAAAACTCAATAATTCAATCATTGATCAATAGTTCCTTTTGACGTGTCAGACACAGATAGTTCATTATGTCACATGATAAAATATGAAACGGAGCCTAATAACCAGAGTGTTTTGTAAAAATAGAGAGTGTGAACAACAAAATTAGGTTTCAACTCTCCATGTCTTCATGGTGGAAATTGCAGCACTTAAAAATCTAGTCACAGTAAAACGAATGGGCATCGGGTTATAAGATTGGAAAACGTTTATCTGTAACTTCTGAGGGCTGAAGCAAAAAGCAAAGCTGTGTTCATTTTCTCCGGGAGGCATTGAAATATTTGTAGAAAAAGAAAAGGGCTTGCACGACTTAGCAGAGAGTTATCACTGGAAAACACCAGCGCATATATGTCTGGCGCTCTTGTGTTTCGAAAAAATTGAGCGGGCTAGCCACAAGACTGACCCTAATGTAGGTCGACAGATGTGGATTGTGTTCACTTTCACCCAACTTAAATAACGTTCAATGCAAGATCAGAATTTAATTGAAATATAAGCGCAGTCGATTTTAACCGTACCAACACCTCATGATCTGATTGCATAGCACTCCGAGTATGCAAATGTTATCTGTGCTATACAAACCAACTAGCAAGTCAAGGGCTCCCAGACAGCCCAGCTGATTTGTAATTATGTAAGTATACTTGATCTGGGGAATGGATTGGGTGTTATCCAATTTTAAGACGTTACTGATAATTAGCCTGGAGAGTGATAGGTGTGGGTGGGACCAAATTTAAATCCACAATGCCAGAGGGGCTCATTTAATCCTATACGACAAATATGGTGCAGTAACTAATTTATCACATAGTTATCTCGTAATGGAAATAGAAAACCGCAAAGACGTTTTCAAATAATTATTTTCAGTAATTTGTAAATCACCTATGTTAACATAGCCCCGGATACCTGTCCCATAACGCTCAGATGCAATGCTTTTGGCTTCAGAGATTTCCATAATCAATCAATCAATCAATCAATCAATCAATCAATCAGAACATTTGTAAAGCGCACTACTTACCCGTGAGGGTCTCAAGGCGCTGGGGGGGGATGCTACTACTGCTCGAACAGCCAGGTTTTGAGGAGTCCTCTGAAGGTCAGCAGGTCCCGTGTCTGCCGTAGGAGGATGGGGAGGGTGTTCCAGGTTTTGGCGGCGTGGTGTGAGAATGATCTGCTGCCGGAGGTCGCTCTTCGGATGCGGGGGACGGTGGCGAGGGCGAAGTCGGCGGAGCAGAGCTAGCGGTTGGGGGTGTAGAAGCTGAGTCGTCTGTTGAGGTATGCTGGTCCTGTGTTGTGGAGTGCCTTGTGTGCATTGGTGAGGAGCTTGAAGGTGATCCTCTTGTTCACGGGGAGCCAGTGCTGGTCTCTTAAGTGGGGTGTGATGTGGCTGCGGCGGGGGGTGTCGAGGATCAGGGGTGCAGAGGCGTTTTGAATGTGTTGAAGTCGTTTCAGGAGCTTGGTTGAGGTTCCTGCGTAGAGGGCGTTTCTGTAGTCCAACCTGCTGCTGACGAGGGCCTGGGTGACCGTTCTTCTTGTTTCGGTGGGGATCCACCTGTAGATCTTGCGAAGCATGCAGAGGGTGTTGAAACAGGAGGACGACACGGCGTTGACCTGTTTAGTCATGGAGAGAGTAGAGTCAAGGATGAACCCTAGGTTGCGTGCGTGGCCGGTGGGTGTTGGAACTGTACCCAGTGCGGTCGGCCACCAGGAGTCGGCCCAGGCTGAGGGGTTGGAGCCGAGGATGAGGACCTCCGTCTTGTCCGAGTTTAGCTTCAGTCGGCTGTTCTTCATCCATTTGGCAATGGCTTTCATTCCTTTGTGGAGGTTGGTTTTGGTGGTGAGGGGGTCCTTGGTGAGGGAGAGGATCAGCTGGGTGTCGTCGGCGTAGGAGATGATGTTGAGGTCGTGCAGTCGGGCGACGTGGGTGAGTGGTGCCATGTAGATGTTGAACAATGTTGAGCTGAGGGATGAGCCCTGGAGTACGCCGCAGATGATCTCGGTGGTGTTCGGACTGGAACGGGGGGAGGCAGACGCTCTGGGTTCTGCCGGAGAGGAAGGAGGTGGTTCAGTCTAGTGCCTTTTCTCAGATCCCAGCATCATGGAGGCGTGTGCATAGGGTGCGGTGGCAGACGGTGTCGAAGGCGGCTGACAGGTCTAGGAGGATGAGGGCCCCGGTTTCTCTGTTGTCCAGCAGGGCCTGGCCCCTGATGTCATCGGTGGCGGCAATGAGGGCGGTTTCGGTCCTGTGGTTGCTTCGGAACCCGGACTGGGACGGGTCCAGGATGCTGTTCTCCTAGAGGTAGCGGGTCAGTTGTCTGTTGACAGTCTTCTCGATGACCTTTGCTGGGAGCAGGGAGATGGGCCGGAAATTCTTGAGGTCTTTGGAGTCAGCCTTGGGTTTCTTGATTAAGGCGTTGATCTCGGCATGCTTCCAACTCTCCGGGAAGGTCGCTGTCTCGAAGGAGATGTTGATGGCTTTCCGGAGGTGGGGTGCGATGGTTGTGCTGGCTGTGTTGAAGATGTGGTGTGGGCATGGGGCTGACAGAGATCCGGAGTGGACGGTGTTCATGATTTTGATGGTGTCGTCGTCGTTGATGTTGGTCCAGGAGGGCAGGGGGTTGGTGCGGATGGTGGTAAAATTAACAACCACATTTGGACGATTGCCCGTTTGTTTTTGCCTGCTTATGTGTCATAATCTTGATTAATGAAGACCACTTCAACCACGGCTGGACTGACAACGGAAACCAGCCCTGGCCATTACCTCGGACCAGCGCCCTGTGGGGGTAGGGAGGTTGATTGGGGCAAGGGGGGTGCTGGTGGGAAACACTGCTTCTGCTTTTGTTACAGGGGGGCAATATTACAGCACTGCTGCAAAAGCACCCTGCAGTAACAAAAATGGACCTCACTACTCAAAAACCGGCCCCACCCTTCTGAAACACCAGTCTGGCCCTGACTTCAACTTGGAATGAAAGAACGCTCTAAGATACGAAAAAGTTTTTAATCTTTCCACTCCGGTATTATTTATCTGAATAGCCTTTGCTCTAGAGCCATGATTTGTGAAGTGGTTAAGTGAATATCTGATAGAGACTTCTACCTGCACATTCCTTACCTTAGATTTTCAAACCCTAGAATTATCCCCAGGTGTCAGACTGGATCCGGAATTCTTTTTGTGAGGAGTACCCCTGCGTGTCAGTAGGTGGCTTCATTCGGCTCCAAGTGGCGTTGTCCACGTCAAATGTGCCAGAAATGGCGTGAGTGGTGCCTATATGGGCATCACTCCAGTAGGCAGACATACGTTCTTTTATTTTGGCATCAGTCAGGGCAGATCCGGAGAGAGCTACCTCCAGTCATTTTTTGACTTACCTCTTTTGAATTTTTGTCAGAGTCTTTTTGTGAATCTTCTCTTGGTGTGGCAGGATGTCAACTAGGAAGGTCAGGCTTCAGATGTCGGTGACAGACCCACACCTTGTTTGTCTCTGGCCCCACAAGCTCGACTATAACATGAAGATCTGAATTGACTGCTGTGCCATGCACCACAAGGGTTTGAGGGAGCACACCCTCAAGTTCCTTGTCACTCGACATGCGCCGCCACAATGGTCTCGATCCCAGTTGAGGGGAAGGTCCTGAGATTGGTCACAAAGCCCAAGATCCTCATTGCAGTTGAAGTTGTCTTCGGGTAAGTCCCACAGAGAAAAAGAAAAGGGAGAGGTCAAAGAGGTCTTCGACTTTGCGCAGTCCCCCGGAGTCATCCAACAAGATGAGGGAGCATCATCATTCGAGGTCTGGCTCCACGTTTGAGCCAGAGCCAGAGCCTGGGCTGTGTCCACACCTCCCTGAGTTTCTGGGAGGTGGAGTGACCCCAGCCCATCTTCAGAAGATCTATGAGGCCATGTTTCTCATAGTTGGGTAGGTCGTTCCTGCTGTCACACCTTTGTTCCCAGCGAGTTCGGGAGAGGTCCTCACCCAGTTCTCCACTGGCGGTTCTGTCCCCAGCTCCAGTCGAGCCCTTTGGATCCACAGATGGATCTGGACCAGCGCCGGTTGTGCCTCCTCGACCATCCTCAGTGCCAGTCCCAGTGCAGATTCCCTCCAGTGCCATCCCCATTCTCATCCCTGATGCGGCGCCGCAGGGACATTGTCCAATGCTGGCTCCAATGGCGACTGGGGCCAGGCCTTCCAAGCCGAAGCCCTATTTCTATGGGCTGGGACTCAGATGGGACTGGGAGGGGTTCCTAGACCCTTTAGAGTCCATGCCCCCAGAACCTAACATGGACTGGTGGGAGCAATTGGCGGGCACCAGCGGACTGGACAACTCTCCAGATACTGGCACGATCTCTCCTCCTGCCATAGCTACGGAGGAAGGTGCCTCTTTTGCTATGATGGTGAGAAGGGCGGCCATAGACCTGGACCTTAGCCTACCGTCAGTGGCAGTCAAGACTAATGTCTTGACAAAGGTGCTGCAGCCGGGAGTAACCCCCTCAGAACCACTTTTCCCAATTTATTGAAGCCCTCATGGATGTCCTGCTTGGGACTTGGCCCAAACCTTTCACAGGGGCTGCTGTGAACAGGAATATTGCCCAACACCACCGCCCTGCCCACCACAAGGGACCCCAATTTTCTGAAACAATACCCTACCCCAAGGAACTTGGTGGTCTAAGCTTCCACCTCCTGTGTAAATCCTGGCACAATCCCTACCACTCCACCAGATAGGGATTCCAAGAGGCTAGATATCTTAGGAAATAAAAGATTTTATACCACCAGCCTGGCACTGCGGTCCGTGAACACCACATGCCTTTTGGGCCATTGCTCCCATGCACTGTGGGATTCCATTGTGCAGGTGCTGCCCACAGTCCCGAAGGAGGCCAGAGCCCCAGTTTCCCAACTTTTTGCAAATGGGAGAGATGCAGCCACGTTCACGATCTAATGTGGTCTGGACACGACCAACTTGCTGGGAAGTGTGATTTCTTTGTCAGTGGCCTTATGGCACCACGTATGGCTGAGGACCACTGACCTTTCAGGGGATGTCCAAGTTTCACTTATGGACATGCCCTTTGATGGCTCCTGTCAAGGCAGACTCAGCACTGGAACGTTTTAAGGACAGCAGAACTATGGGCAGGACCTTGGGCCAATCCATGGCCCCTCGTCAACTCCAGTCTGCCTATCACAAGGGGCTTTTAGACTCATCTTCCCTCGCCCAGCCACCACAGCTCGCAAGCTTGCCAGCCTCTATGCGGCTGAGGATACGGTACCCACAGACCCTATGGGTCAGGCAGCCAAAGGTTGAGCCAGTCCACCACCCCTCCAGCTATCGCAACCTCCAAACCTCTTTAGTTTGCCCTCTTACTATCATGGGCACCCACTGGGAGGCAGGATATCCCATCACCTACGCTACTGGAGGTTAATAACATCAGGCAGCTGGGCTCTTCACATTGTCCGAAGGGGCTACTCTCTCCCCTTTATGATCACTCCTACACCCATGCCACCCGATTGTGACAGGCTGAGGGAGAACCATCTCTCCTTACTCCACCAGGAAGTGGCAACTCACTTAGCTAAAGGTGCCATAGAGAGGTTGCCGATGCCAAAAGTAGATTGCGGTTGTTATTCCCGCTACTTTCTGGTACCCAAGAAGTACGGAGGCCTTCGTCCTACCCTAGACCTGCACCATCTCACTTTCTTCCTCAAAAAGGAGAAATTAAAAATGCTCACATGCGCTCATGTTCTGTGTGATCTGGACTTGGGAGACTGGATGGTAATGTTGGACTTGCAGGATGCATAAAGCGTATTCCCATCCTGCTTGCCCACAGCCATTACCTACGGGTCACAATAGGCCATGATCACTTTCATATCGCCCTGCTTCCTATTGGACTTACCAGTACCCGCTGGGTGCTCACCAATGTGATAGCTGTGATTGCAGCTCATTTGCAGAGATCAAGGATGCCAGTCTTTCCCTATCTTGATGACTGGTTGTTGAAGGCGGGCTCACCCCAGGTTGCTGTCTCCCACCTGCAGACTACGGCAGACCTCGTGCACTCGCTGGGGTTCACTATCAACATGCCAAAGGCTCACCTAACTCCCTCTCAGATACTTCCTTACATCTGAGCTGTTCTGGACATGGTGCAGTTTTGGCCATACTCTCTTGAACGGCGAGTCCAGGATATTCAGCCTATGATACTGATGTTTCAGTCCCCTTCCTGGATTTCAGTGAGACAGACTCAGAGCTGATGGGCCTCATGGGCTCCTGAGTCCTGCTTGTGATACACTCCCGGTGGCACATGCATGCTCTGCAGTAAGACTTGAAGGTTCAATGGGCGCAGCATCAGGTGAATCTTTCCAACATGGTTCAGATCTTGGAGGGAACTGCAAAAGATCTGCAATGGTGATTAAGAAACAGCGATTGCTTCAGCGGCAGACCCCTCTCTCTTAACCAACCAGATCTGACAGTGGTGACAGATGCATCACTCATGGAATGGGGCAAAAATCTGGGAAAGGTGGAGATCAGAGGCTTCTGGCGGAATCTGGACGCCACATTAACCTTCTGGAGCTTCGGGTGATCCAGCTGGCATCAAAATCTTTACTACCCTCCATCAAGGAAAAGCTAGTGCAGGTGTTTGTAGACAACATCATTGCCATGTGGTACTGCAACAAACAGGGCAGATGGGGTCCTGGGCTGGTGGGATCATGGGTCCTTTGTCAAGAAGCCCTGCATCTCAGAACATGACTGGAAAGCCATGGCATTTCCCTGGTGGTTCAACACATGGCAGGCTCTCTGAACGCCAGGGTAGACAAGCTCAGCTGAAGATGTCTAGTGGATCATAAATGGCATCTCCATCCAGAGGTGATGTAAGGTCTCTTTCAGCAGTCGGAGAGTCTTGGTTAGGTCTGTTTACCACCACTGAGAACACACAATGTCAGCAGTTCTGTGTGCTGGACTTCCCAAGGCAGCTCTCATTCTGAGACACTTTTTGTCTCAAGTGGACCTCTGGCTTCCTGTACACCTCTCCACCTTTACAACTTCAGCCCGAGTTTTCAAGAAGATCGGGAACGATTAGTCCAAAGTCATTCTTGTGGCTCCAGACTGGGCTGTGAGAGTTTGGTATCTGAAGCTGTAGAGCATGGCAATTGCTCCCCTTGTCAGACCCCCCCCTTCAGGAGGATATTCTGTCACAGCAGCAAAAAAAGGGTTCTCCACCTGATCCTAGCAACACTCCGCCTTCATGTGTAGAGATTGAGTGGTGGCAGTTGACATCCTTCGACCTTCCACCCGAAGTCTGCATTGTTATCTTGGAAGCCAGGCATCCCTCCACCAAGACTGTATACGCCTACTATTGGGGCAAGTTTGTGGCACGGTGTGCAGAGAATTAGGTTGATCCTCTTTCTGGTCCACTCCCTCAGGTTCTTCTCTTTATCCTTTCTCTTGCCCAGCAGGGCTCTGCTTTGGGCACCTGAAAGGGCTATCTTTCTGACATACCAGCCTTTCTTCTGGTGCAATATCAGTCATCCCTCTTCAAATCCCCTGTAAATTGGTTTTTCAAAGGTTTGCAACACATGTTTCCACCCTGACCAGCCATCATTTCTCAGTGGGACCTTAATCTAGTCCTAACTTTTCTGATGTACGCTCCCTTTAAGTCATCTTGAAAGTGCACATTGCAGACCAAAAGGCTCACACCAAATGACTCCTCCACTTTGTGCACACTGCAAGACTCTCTTGCCTCGGAAGAAATGCGCACACATAAAGTACATTGGCGCAAGTCTTCTTACCTGTCCTATTAATATCACAAGTCAGCACGGTCCAAGGATCCTCATAACCTTGTCTGTCCTTGTCAAACATGTGCAAAGGTCATTTGCTATCAGTATAAGTATCAACTCTGTTCAATATCTTGTGACACATTTGAATTTGAAAGTAGTAGCCAACTAAAACATGGGTATACTCAAGGGTGCCCTCTCTAGAGGTAAAATATACAAAAATGAAAATAGTGTGTGTAAGGAGGGTTTCCATTTGCAGGCATCCGCAAAACAAGCTTCCAAGTAAATCCCCGAACAGCTGCTTCTGACTAGATGAGGTCTGTGTCTGTTTGTTAATTCAATCCCAATCCAGCTAGATAAACAACAATGCATTCTGTGAGGTGCAGACCCCAGGGTTAGCTAAAAAACCAAGAATAATGGAGCACCACCATCTTGTGTCAGTTACTTTAACACGCCCACACACACGCACCTGTAGCAAATTGTGGCCTCACGCGTCCAGAGGCAAATGTCCTATATTTATTTGTGGATGAGCAGTATTTTATCTGCCTTAGTAAGTTCGGTAACAATTCCTGAGTCAAACAATGAGGAGAGAAGATGACTCACTGCAGGGAACATGGAGGAAAGAGCATGTGACAAGAAGAAGTGGACCAGGTGCATGTAAATAGACCTGTTGAACGCTGACCAGTAACGATCTCCAGGTGTGGGTGAAAGCAAGACCTGGGTCTATTTTCCAAATTGGTGATATCACAGTTGATTTTGAGGGTTGTTGAGCCACCTGGAGGTACGCCAAAGTGAACTTGACAGAGACATTCACACAGATCGGGGGTGTAAGAGTACCCTGAGGGCACCACAAAGTGTGTTGTCGTTGCGAGTACCTTGTGTGAGTGGGAGGTTATTCCCATTGTATTTTTGTCATTATTTGAGAAGCTGTTCATTAAGTCCAATGAGAATTGAAGCACAAGAATCGGGTTTGCAGGGAATACACTAAATACTCCTCTGACCTCGGCCAGGGACCTGCTCTCTCCTTCGGTAGCTCCGCTGCTGTGCTGTGCCTTGGCAGGACTTAGTGCAGGTAGGGGTTCGAGCCTCGGCTACAAACTATATTACGCCAAATTTTTTAGTTACTCCGTTGTCTTTTTTCTTTTTGTACCACTCGTTGTGCCTCTCTTTCTGTACCACTTTTTGTACTGCTATTGTGCCATTGCTTGCTCGCTCCCTCTGCCCATTATCCTGCTTCACCTCCTGCCACTGCTGACCCCGCGGCCCCTTCCCCGTTGATTCCCACGCCCGCCTCCCTTCCCCCACCCCTACATAATTACAACCACGGCGCAGCCGCGCCGCTGGCGTGCCGAAGGTGCGCCAAAGGCAAGCCCATCTGCGCCCATCAGGGACCCAACCCCGAGCAGCGCCAGGAACCCTGGATCTCAGACCATCTACCGCTACGACTCAACCACCCTCCTCGCACTCAACCCCAGAAGGAGCAACAACTGCCAGATGTCCACACCTAGCACTACCAACGGACAGTTCTCCTGCCGCCACTGCTGCCGACGCTTCACCACCGTCTGCACCCCCACGGCCCCGCACCAAACGCCAACACCTCCGAAGAACTGAAGTTCATCCTCCTCATTGTGCGCTCCCTACACAGACACGCAATAGAGATCTGGGACCTCCTCGACACCCTCTCACCAGACGTCGCCTTTTTCACAGAAACATGGACCAACACCTCCTCCGCCCCCGACATCGCCACCGCCATGTCTGACGGATACAAGATCCAGAGGAAGGACTGCCCCAACTGCCCAGGAGGAGGACTCACCATCATAGACAAGAGCTCCCTCCAACTCTCCACCTCCACTACGAATGCCATTTTCTCCACCACCGAACACCTCTATTTCCAGATCCAGCCCAGCCCTAGAACCACGCTTCGCGGCACCCTTGCCTACCGACGCCCAGGACCTAGCGCCACGTTCGCCACTACCATCACAGACATCATCGCGTCCCACGCCATCGCCTCCATGGACTACGTACTCTTTGGAGACCTGACCTTCCACCTTGACAACTCCACCATCCTCCTGGACAACCTAGCCAACGTAGGACTGAGACAGCTTGTCACCACGCCCACCCACAAGGCAGGACATACTCTCGACCCCGTCTTTGCAGGAGGCAACAACATTCATTTCAGCCACACCACACAACCCCCATGGACAGACCACCACTGCGTACACTTCCATGTCAACAAACCCAAGCCGCCAAAATCTGCTCCTTGCCCTCCATGAAGGGACTGGAGCAACATCACAGAGAAGCAGCTCAACATCACCCTCAACCGCGACACCCCCACCACCTCGACCGATGCCAACCTTGCAGTCAAAGAACTCCACAGATCTCCAACTGCACAGAAAAGCTTGCACCCCTGCGCAACTCCGACAGACAGCGCCCCAGAAAGGCCACTTGGTTCACCACCGTCCTTCAAGAATCCAGACTCACCTGCAGACGTCTCGAGAAGAACTGGAGGAACAGCAAAATGTCAGAAGATCGCACCACCTACAAGGACGCCATGACAGAATACCATCAATGCATCAGATCCACCAAAAGAACTTTCATCCACAGCAAGATCCACCAACTCCAGCAACTCCAAGGAACTCTTCAGTGTCATCCAGGAATTCACCAAGCACCCCAGCGAAACCACAGACATCACCCCCTCCCAGGACCTCTGTAACAAGCTTGGATCTTACTTCCATCTGTAAATTAAGGGCCTCTACGACCATTTCAACGACCAGACACCTGACTCCGAAACAACTTCCCTCGCCAGCAACGCCAGCGAGCCCACTATCTCCTCCTGGACCCCAGTCACCACCGAAGACACTACCTCAACCATGAAAGGGATCCACTCAGGAGCCGCGCGGACTCCTGCCCGCTGAGCCGTCACCACCACCGCGCCAGAACTACGACACACCATCAACGCCACGTTCAAGACCGGTATCTTTCCCGACTAACGGAAATGCGCAGAAGTCAGACCCCTGCTCAAGAAGCCCTCAGCAGATCCCACGGACCTCAAGAAATACCGACCCATCTCCTGTCTCCCTTTTGCAGCAAAGTCACAGGGAAGACCGTTAACGCCCAACTAACAAAATGAATCGAAGAAAACTCCTTCCTCGACCCCTCCCAATTCGGATCACGCAGCAACCACTGCACAGAGACCACCCTACTAGCCGCCACAGACGACATCCGTACCCTCCTTGACCAAGGACACATTCGGCAGCATTCAACACCCTCTCCCACCACACACTCACCGCCAGAATACATTACGCTGGCATACAGGGAACTGCCCTTGACTGGATCGGCTCCTTCCTCACCGGCAGAACCCAACGAGTCAGAAAGCTACCCTTCCTCTCCAAACCCACGGAAATGAACTGCGGTGCACCCCAAGAATCGTCGCTCAGTGCCACGCTCTTCAACATTTACATGGCCCCCCCTCGCCGCCATCGTCAGACAGCACGTACTCAGCATCGTATCCCACGCCGTCAACACTCAGCTCATCCTCTCCCTCACCAAGGACCCCATCACCACCAGAGTCAGCTTCCAGGTAGGTATGAAGGACGTCGCATCCTGGATGAGCAGCAGCTGTCTGAAACTCAACTCGGAGAAGACAGAGGCCCTCGTCCTTGGACCCACCCCCTCTGCATGAGACAACACCTGGTGGCCCACCGCCCTCGGCAGGCCGCCAACCCCACGGACCATGCCCGAAACCTTGGCATCGTTCTCGACTCCTCCCTCTCCATGAACCGACAGGTCAATGCAGTCACTGCCAGCTGTTTCAACACCCTCCATATCCTCCGGAAGACTTCCAAATGGATCCCCCAGGAATCAAGAAAGACAGTCACCCACACACTCATAACCAACAGGCTGGACTACGGAAACGCCCTCTATGCGGGGATCAACAAGTCCCTGCTCTGCAAACTCCAGACCATACAGAACACCTGTACTGCTCGATTTTCCCGGTCTTATTGTGTTAACGGGTGATTAGTGTGACTTCAGTCTCTTTCCATCCAAGTCTAAGGGTTAGAGTAGTGAATGGAGTCTATTTACTAGGCACTTCGATATGATCCGGTGCCCTTTCCCATAGGTCAGGGCTTGCACACATAGCCTAGGGGATAGATTCGTTAGTATTAGGGATAACCTGTCCTATAGTGAGGGTATTTCATGGAGCCGTGTTAAATTTAGGCCTGGTAGGCCTCAAACGGGAGAGACTCCATCTTTCTTTCTGCTCCGGCAGCTTGGGATGCTTCTAGGTCAGATGTAATATTTTAGTTATGAGGTGTTATTCGCTTGGAGAGAACCGGTTCAGGCCGGCCCTTATCGAAGGATTGTATTTTTCTTCATGCCGAAGACACTACATCAGGCCGGCCGGCTGGGAACGTGTCCTTGGTACGGGGAGGTACAAGAATTTGGTGGGCGGCAGGTTACGGGCCGGAATTTTCCATGAGGAAACGCACCTCTATATTAGTGAAAGTCCGAGGCAGTGACTTGGCACTTGCTTCAGTCCGTAGGCGGCATCTAGCCGTTAGCAGTAAAGCTACTACTTATTCCAGGGAAGACAGATGACAAACTTGAAGGCGGAGAAAAACCGAGAGACAGATACTCTTCTAGCAGAATAGCCAGAGAGAAGAGAGTAGCCGATGAGGAAGAGGTCCCAGTGACTCGGAGAAGAGAGAAGGGAGTAGATCCGTGACTGCGGAGGTGTGACTTCCAGGCGAGCCGAGGCACAGACGAGAAGGGAACCTAGATGACCATTGAGTGCAGGCTACATACGACTAAGGTGATGTCGACCCCTTTTTATTAGAGTGTACAACCTAATCTTTCACTTTTCTTTGCAGGTTATATGTTATATTGTAATGTTATGTGATTGCGTATGTAATGAGTAATAAAGTACCCAGTTTGTAGTGAACCAACATGTGCTACGTGTTCTTATATGAGAGGATAGCCTATTCTTCTAGTCAGCTGTGACTTGATATGAACAGATGTTAACCCTGATCAGGTAAGTGGTAACTGAATAAGGGAGAGAGGAGCCCCTCGAACCAGAGAACAGGCCGTGCTCGAACTAGCAGTTCTTGTGTGATCTGATAAATAGTCCCTTGTTGTATGTTATGGTAATCATAGGATGAACTTGTGCTGAGGCTGCCGTCTGGGTAGGAAGTCCTGGGTCCGTCTGGGATCGCGAGGCTGAGGCTGCCGTCTGGGTAGGAAGTCCTGGGTCCGTCTGGGATCGCGAGGCTGAGGCTGCCGTCTGGGTAGGAAGTCCTGGGTCCGTCTGGGATCGCGAGGCTGAGGCTGCCGTCTGGGTAGGAAGTCCTGGGTCCGTCTGGGATCGCGAGGCTGAGGCTGCCGTCTGGGTAGGAAGTCCTGGGTCCGTCTGGGATCGCGAGGCTGAGGCTGCCGTCTGGGTAGGAAGTCCTGGGTCCGTCTGGGATCGCGAGGCTGAGGCTGCCGTCTGGGTAGGAAGTCCTGGGTCCGTATGGGATCGCGAGGCTGAGGCTGCCGTCTGGGTAGGAAGTCCTGGGTCCGTATGGGATCGCGAGGCCGCCGATTATAAAAGGTCTTGGTATATATAGTAGGAATTCCCTGTCCTTAGGTGGTATATATGCATGTGGTTACTTATTGTGGATAGGCCCTAGGGAGGGGGTAACGTTCTGGCTGGGTTAGAGAGGCTCTGATGAGCGAGTTCTATCTGATCCGAAGACCCAAGCAGAACAACACCGCAGCCAGACTGGTCCTCGGCATCCCTCAACACAAACACATCAACCAACACCTGCAGAACCTCCACTGGCTCCCTGTTGAGAAGAGAAACACTTTCAAGATACTCACCCATGCCTACAAATGCCTCCACAACACTGGACCTCAATGAGAGAATCTCCTTCCACATACCCAATAGAAAGCTCCCATCCGCCGACCTTGCCCTTGCTGAAACCCCGCGCATCCACTGAGCCAGAAAAGGTGGAAGACACATCGCAGCCAAGAACTGGAACGAGCTCCCTATCAATATCAAACGAGCCCCCTCAGTGAACCTTTACAGGAAGGCACTCAAGACCGGGCTCTTCGACTGGGAGGAGGTGCCCCACCTCCCAGCGCCTTGAGTCCCTCACGGGTGAATAGCGCACTTATAATCCCCTTGATTGATTGATTGATTGATTGATTGACTCCTGGTCCCTCAAGCCGTCCAAGACCGTGGGATCCCAACAGGTATCCGTAACAAACTGTAAAGCCAGTTTGTGTGGCAGCGAAAGTCTAAGTGAGTAAGCAATCTTTAAAGGTGATGGCCAATTTTGCACAAAAGGGGAAATTGCAGCCAATTAAGGGCACTTCTAGAATAACAAGGTAATCAGACCTAATGAGGTCTCAGTAGGGCGAATGCTAGCCAGACCAAGAAATGGCAATATGGGAGGACATGCTCTGTTTACTATACGCAAAAACAACAGTTGATGGACAGAATGCAGAACAATGTCATACATTCACCCCAGTACAGAGATCTGGTCCTAAATCCATCGTTTTTTTGCTCACCATGCCGTTCCAGTTTGAACCCAGCCATATGCAAATCAGTCTTGACCCTGTGCCTCATGGGAACAGTCCAGCCCGAACTGCCTAGCCAGGTCCTCCCTGGACTGGAAACAAGCATCCTAGGACCGGTTTTGGGGTTTCACCCCTCTTCAGCCAGCTGTTTACTGTACGACCAGGCTACCTGATGGCTCAGTCTCTTAAAAATGGACACCTGGCAATCTGGCAGGGAGCCCTGAAAAGGTATGGCAGGGTTTCACACACCACGGGGGTCCACTAGATGACCACGCTTCCCTGAGGCTTGGCTTTTTTTCGGGTCTAGTGCTAAGCAGACAGGGAGAGATGAGTAAAGTATGTTAATTTGGGATACTCTGGCTTGTGACTTGGGGCCATATTATCAAGGAACGGCAATAATATTATCCCCGCTTTAGCGGCAGGAAACTGCCGCTAAAGCAGCGATAATGGGCTCGATAATATGCCCTCGAGAATTCCCATAGAAGCCCAGGCTCACACCACAACCTGGGCTTCTATGGGAATTCACAAGGGCATATTATCAAGCCCATTATCGCCGCTTTAGCGGCAGTTTCCTGCCGCTAAAGCGGCGATAATGTTATCGGCGTTCCTTGATAATATGGCCCTTAGTATTTTGTTAGCGAGAGCGTAATTCAGTATTATTGGTTTCCTTCTCAAGCTACCCTTATATCTTTTATTATTTCTAAAAAAGGGCAAATGTTTGGTAGAGCATGACCATGGTGAGTGGGGCTGCCCCCCCTTCCTTGCCTAACAAATACAGCTGCTCTTCCCCACAGTAATAGAAAACTCTTTTGGCGCCACCACCCATGTGGTAAGGAGGTTTTAACTGGAGCCTAACTGTGCAGAGCACGCAGACCTGAACTGGAAACCCCTTCTGTGCAAGTGCCTCTTCACCGTGTGGCCATGTAATGAGGCATGAATTCATGTGTCACACTACAATGCCGTGTAAGTTGGCAGACATGCATTTGATGTCAGGGTCACAATCATGCTCCTAATTTTCGTTAATTAGACTCTCCCATTAGTTCTCATGTAGATATCGGTGTATTGCGTCTTTATTTATTAGGGCTGTAGGGATCAGTGGAGCTATGTGGGGGTTTCATGCCGAATATCATAGAGCAAGAAGGCAGCAAGGTTTCCACCCTTTGCTCCATCCACCACAATGACTTGTCTGGCAAAGCCATTGTATGAAGTTTCAGGTTCAAGTCCAAGAAGGACTTTTAAATTCAGAGACTGAGAGTCTCTCATGCAATCATCTTCTCTGTGGGGCCTATTCACTAAAGTATTTGTCTGCCATAACTGTAAGTTTGCAGCTGCAAATACCCTTTTTAGGTCTCGCCTGACCCAGCGCATGTGCTGGTCTGGCGAGACTTATTGAGAGGGCTTCAAAAAGTGCTACCAGGCCAGCCTAGAGCTACAGTGCATATGCGCGAGCGCGCGCGCCGCGCTTTACCGCGATTACTTTCACTTTCGCGGCTGCACGGCCGCTTTGATGTTTGATTGCGATCGCGGCCGCTTTGATGTTCTCCCTGAGGCTTCAATAGATTGCAGCAGTTAAAACAAGCATTGGCATAGCCAATAGGTCTCGCTTTTGGGACCTTATAAGTGTTTAGTTATGCAACTGTTGCATGGCTAAACACTTATAAGGTCCCAAAGGCGAGACCTATTGGCTATGCCAATGCTTGTTCATCTTGTCAGGAGTTCACAAACTGATCCCTGGGGGGCGTAAATGCATTTATTCCTGTGAATTTCTACACCACAAGTGAGGAGAAATTAACAGTAGGAAATCCAATGCAAGTGGTGGGGAGTGGGTGTCCCAAGGCTTGATTAGCTATGAACATTTGGGAAAGCCCCCAAACTTCAATCCAACTTTTCGCACTCTCAAGGCTGGAGTAACTCACCTTCTAAGATGAATCAGCTTGACGTTTTCTAGGCGTGCAGGCAAAGAGCTGTCCCCGTGGGGAAAAAGGTTTTCCTTGCAGAGAAAGAAAGCCCCTTCCCCTATGCCAAATTCTATAGTTGCCCCTGTGCAGAGTTTTGGGCATAGCTTTCCAGGCATACTACTGCGAATGTTTGTGAATAGAAAACACACATGTAAAATGATGCTCGGTTGGGGATGTAAATCCCCACCCGTACTTTTACATATTTTTCGTGAATTGGGACCCGTATGTTCACATATTTCTTGAAATTCTCAAACTACGTTACAATCTAATGACCTGTCACATGCTCCCTTGGTTATTACTTTGAAAATATGTGAAAGGAAATAACTTTCCACTTGAGCAGGTGTGTCGTTTGAGACGTTTGTGGCATGTGACACTCCTTTGAAAACAATTATTGAAAGACACTTAAAAGGAATTTAGTTTGCACAGCGTTTATGTGAACCTGCCCACCTGTGACTATATGTCATCGTTCAAGATTCTAGCTTCTTCCTTACAGTGTTTTTATAGAATTCGCAAAAAATAAGTGCCATCAATAGCTTTACTCTTTTTACTAGCTGCCAAAAACGTGTGTTACAAACCAATACACAAATGCACTGACGTTTCTTATGAAATTAACACAAATTCAACCTAGCAATTGGAAATATTCACTCCTTTACTGTTGAACTGATGTCCTACAGTAGAAGCTGACAGACATCCATGCAACCTAATGCACCACACAGATCATTACACACTCTAGCTACCCACTTGCAGTGTAATAAATCACTAAACAATACACTACTCTACCACAAACCTGATGACTACTATCCAGTGTGATTCACCCCTAACATAGTAAGGAAGGCAAGTACACTTTCAAAAGACTAATTGACTCATCTGTGAGAGTCCCAGAAGCCTCAATGGTGCCCAGAGTCTGACAGTGCTTAGGATCATACAAATGGAGGACATACACTATACAAATGCCCATAAAATAAAAGAGTATTACATAGCCATTGAGAAGTCAGTCTGGTCGCACTCCAAAAGAAGGAGATCTGGTAAAACCCTCAAGCCTCGTTCTTTGTTCACAAAACAAAAGTATCCCAGATGCAGTTTTGCCTCAGAGGGCTGCATCAGTGAGGAATAATTTAAGCTGGTAAACATCACCAGCACCGAGCCGGCCACATCTGTAACACCTGATAGAGCTTGGCCCTATTACAAGTTACAAGTTGCACAGAACAGTATGAATTCATGTTTCATGCTATAGAACTGTGGGAACAGAACCCCATACCCCAAAATTCAGTATACCTCAGAATTCAAATCACACAAAACTTACCTCTGGCAGTACTGCTCCGAAGTTGATCTTGCACTAAATGACATCGTCCTCCACGTCAGACTTAACAGCAGAGTAATTGATAAGTAACTGGAACTACACAATAAATGAGTTATATATCAGGAGAAGAATTAAAGGATTTTATTACAAAAATCTCAAAATCCGGTGATACAGAACCCATGAATAAATCAGAAATATTTAAATCAAGGGGTTCTTATACACAATTCTTGCATATCAAATGAGAAGGAAACAGCCTCAGCATGGGATTTTCATATATAATAAATATTGGACAAATTTATACTGCTCATGACACTAACCTACTTTTAAGAAAAACATTAATCGGCTTCTACACTGTTGCTACCCAGTGATGTAAAAATTAATATGAAACATTAGAAACAATGATCCATACACTAGTGAATATTGCTAGGTCCCTGCAACTACAGCAGAAGGACCTTAGAGAATAGTCACATTAGGAACACTAGGAAGACCATTCAAAATACATGGACGCTATGAAAATGTTCTCTGACATAAAGATTTCTTCACTCTCAGCAGAGCCAGTGAAGAGAGAAGATACACAGGTGAACAAAATGGGAAGGGAGAATGAGCAGTAGTGAAATGAACAATATCAGAATGACATCCATGTTAACTAATATGATGTGTCATGAAAATGTGGCACAACCTAAATTTAATTAATAAACACACTTCTGTAAATCATATTATGCTCGTTTCAACTGCAATATCATTAATTAAACATTTACCGATCAAATGCATCATAACGATTATTAATGCTGAACATTAATTGTCACCCAAAATTATGAACTAAAATTAAAACTTTGACTTAGACATTCAGCACAATCAGAAGGTGGCCTACAAGGGGAATCAGCAGATTAGGCAGGCCTATATCAGTGCTATCAGTGCATGTGATAACACTGAGGGGCATATTTACAAGGACTGGCGAAAACTGCCGCTAAAAAGCGGCAGTTTTCTTATCGCTGTGTACTGCTGAAAGCTATCGCCTTGTTAGCAACGTATGTAAAAGACATCGCTACATGGCGATAGCTTCAGGGATTAGCTGTGAAAACTGCCGCTAACATTAGCGTGATGACGATAGGGATTCCGGCTTTAGCGGGCGAAAACCAAAGAAAGGCCCATTAGTGGCAAAAAAATGCACGTTAGTCAGCCCAATGTGAGTTTATTTTGCCTTTAATGGAAAAAATAGCCTATCAGTTGACCTCCAATAGAAAATAGGCAAACAACAAACAATGAAATGCAGAATGGAGCAGCCAGGGCCAAGTGCAGCACACATCAACAACCCCCTCAAGCCACCCAACATCCAGGATGACCGGGATGAGAGCCTGGATGCCTCAAAGGGCCTGCACATGGAGCCTGGATGCCTTGCTGGACCTTCGCCTGGAGCCTGGATGCCCCGCTGGACCTGCGCCTGGAGCCTGGATGCCTCACTGGACCTACGTCTGGAGCCTGAATGCCTCGGTGGACCTGCGCCTGGAGCCTGGATGCCTTGCTGGACCTGCGTCTGGAGCCTGAATGCCTCACTGGACCTGTGTCTGGGGCCTGGATGCCTTGCTGGACCCGTGTCTGGAGCCTGCAATTTTCCATAGGGACCTTTAGTCGCAGCTACAGCCCGAACTGCTGAACGGAATTACACCAAATTTGGCAGAAAGGTAGACCTTGGTTCAGAGTCTTGCCTTTTGCTTAAATGGTGTAAATCCGTTCAGTAGTTCATGAGAAAATCAAATCAAAAACACATATATATCTATGGCCGCGCCGGATCCGTGCACCCTGAGCGCACCCTGAGTGCACCCTCCCGATCACGAGCTGCATGCTAATTTGCTGTCAACTGTCTGTCAACACTCCAAACCAGGAAGTGTTGGCAGCCATTTTGTGCCTCGGTAGAAGCGAGGCTGAAGAAATCAGTGGAACTAGTGTGTAAAACTCATAAAGGGGGCAGGGTAGAAATACCCTGACCATCAAGACCTGCTTAGGGGGTCCCAGATCAATTTTGTTTTTGTTTTTTAAATGGCAAAATACACGCAGGGTGCGCGGATCATGCCGTAAAAAAATTAATAAAACAAAGTACCACGGACGCCTTTCGGCAAACGCCTTTATCAACGTTCAGTGTTTCGCAGCATTTCCGTGTTTATATACATATTTCTTACGTCTTTCTGTATAGATATTGAGATAGAAATTGGACACATTATTTGAATTCACATTATTTACACGCGCCATCTTTAAACATGCACTTGTCAACAACTTTCCATGTTATATCATACAAACAGTTGATGTGGGGACTGCCGTAATTATTTTCTGCACCATAATGGTGCCATAGTTATACAAATACCATCTCTGATACTGTAACCAGGTATATCTCACAATCCTACTTGAATTGTTCTATGTGCGTAACAATTTCATTGCAATAATTCATTTAAAAACATATCATATTGATAATTAAAAATATTGAGAGACTGCATTTTGAATTGATATGCTGTCTGAAATACCTCAAGAAGTATATATACAAGTAATTCATTATTCATAAGTCATTGCTTGATTTCTGGAGTGGTTTCAAAATCTCGCTCTGGATGAGCCATTATCCCACCCTGAAATCTTCCAACACAATATATTAAGACCAAAATAGGCTAATCACATCCTTATCTCGAGGGACCTACGAAGGTCAGATCAAACAACGGAAACACACCAAATTTAACTGCGACGCTTGTGATTATGAACTAGGAAGATTGCTCACCTTTGCTCGGAAATGTGATGGACCAAGGCGAGCGCTAAGGAGCAATATGAATTGCAAAAACATAGAAAACAAAGAAACATTGGAATCCGATATCACGACTGACGCAGAATAATCTGGGGAGGAAGGCAATGATCCCCAAAGACGATTTTCTGGTCAGACCTGTTTTCACAAGGAATTCCAGCTTCTCAGACAATCATGGCAACGTGGAGGGAGAGGCAAGCTACAAGATTGGAAATGTCAAGAAAGAGACGAAAGACGGGAAGAGGGTGCTTCAACAAGACTAAACAAAGGAATAGCCTCACAAACAAGGAGCAAACAAGGCTACAAGAAATAACAGAAGGAAATGAATTAACAATAGTGAACCTAACCCCCCCAAAATTGACCAAATCTGAGGAATCTGTACTGAAATGGGATTGTCATTCTGCCCTTCAAAAAACTTTAAATACACACAGACGCACATCTATTTCAATTTACAAGAAAATTAAACTGTACAAATTCTTTAAGTTGAAAGGACCTACTGAGCAAAACACAGTTCCAATGACAGAGTGCTACTGATGCACTCACAGGAGAAGATCTAGAGCTATTAACTGTGCTGGGCAATCTTGATGATCTAGATCAATGCGAACAAGAATTAGGAAAAGTTTAACAAGCAGAACAAAATGGGCATTGTACAAAAAAGTGTAAGAAGCAAGCTAAAATCTAAGTCAACATTTACACCAGAGATGCCGCTGTTGGGTTTGGCAAATTCCTGTATGACGGAGAAGAGGTACTTGATGTTGTGGACGTTGGAGAGGATCCTGTCTTGGAGAAAATTCTTCTTTGTGGCTTTGATAAGTTGGTAGTGTGTTGTGGTGGCGGTTTAGTAGATGGTGCGTGCTTCCAGAGTTTTACTGTTTCTCCATGTCTTTTTCAACTACTGGCATGACTGCCTGGATTCTTGCAGAGCTGTTGTGAACCAGTTTGCTTTCTTGTGTTGTCTTGTGATCATCTAGATGGGGGCAAGTGTGTTGGTACAGTTGGCGATTCATCGGTGGTGGTTGCTTGCTGCAGTGTTGGCGTCTGTCGTAGTGGGGGGTAAAGTGCAGGTGAGGGCTGAGACTTTGCTCCAGGGTCTGTGTGGGGGACAGTGTGCATGCTTGTGAGTGATGGGTTTTCTAAAAGAGAAATGGATGCAGTTGTGGTCCATTCAGAGCGGTTCTGTGGTGTGGCTAAAGGAGATGCTGTTTCCTCCTGAGAAGACGGGGTCGAGTGTGTGTCCAGCTGTGTGAGTGGGGGTCGAGACAAGTTGCTTCAGTCCTATATTGGTGAGGTTCTCTAGGAGGGCAGTGGTGTTGGGGTCGTTGTAGTTGTCCAGGTGGAAGTTGAGGTCTATGAGTAGTATGTAGTCTGTGGAGGTGAGGGCCTGGGGAACACTGAGGTCAGTTATGGTGTTGGTGAATGGGGCACGGGCCGGGCGGTCTGTAGACATGGGTTCGGCAGAGCATCTTTCTGGGATTGGTCTGGATCTGGAAGTGGATGTATTCTATGAAGGGTGAGACTTCATCCGAGTCTGCGGTTGCCGTGCAGAGGGAGCTTTTGTGGATGATGGCGAGGACTTCTCCTGGGCGGGTGGGGCAGTCTTCCCTCAGGATATTGTGTCCGTCTGGAATGGCGGTTGCAATGTCAGTTCCGGAGCTGGCATTGGTCCAGGTTTCTGTGGCGAAGGTGACGTCGGGTGTGTGTGTGTTGAGGAGGCCCCAGATTTCTGTGGCATGTCAGTGTAGGAAGCGTACTTTGAGGAGGATACATTTCAGTGGTTTGTGTGCGCTGGTGTCCAGTGAGCTGGGGGTTGCTGCATGGCTCTGGAGGTGGGTGAAGGTGTGGCAGCAGTGTCAGCAGGAGATTGGGCATTGGGTGTTGCTGGGCATCGAGAGCTTGCAGTTGTTGTTGCGTCCAGGGTTGACAGCGTGGAGAGTGCTGAGGTGGTAGCGGAGGGTCACCAAAGGGCCAGGTAGCATCTATTGCACATTTTGAAAAAATGAGGGTCAACTTCTGTGGAACGTTAGGTTTTACTGGCTTGGAACATCATAAAAGGTGGTATATATTATAAGTGGCCTTAAATAGCCTGTGGCTTTTTTACAGATTTATTTTAAAAGTTTGTTTAAATGCACTATTTGACCCATTTTTTAAAATACAGTTAGTGGGTTATTAGGATGGTGGATGGACTTTCATCCGTCCACCATCGAATCGTATTTGGGACCGCCCGCCTAAAATGCACGTGGTCCCAAAGGGCAAAATAGGATGCGACCCCGACCATGGCGGTCACATTGCCCATGTTTTGTATTGCGGCGGGTGCTGCGCTCTGCAGCAGCTGCCGCAAGACAAAACAGGCACCCAACACATATCCCTGCACTACATGGCAGGCAACATGTGGTGCCTACTACATGGTGTAGGGATATGTAGGTGGCACCATAGGTGCCCCCCAGGGCCTGTGTCCCTGACCCATGGGGTCCATTTCCGCCTGCTGTTTTGCTGCGGTTTGACCACCGCAGAACAACCAGCAGAAAGGGATATTGTAATCCCTACGGTGGCGCCTGACAAGCACCGCTGCCATTCTGCGACCGCAGGGAGGTCAGAGAGGCGGTCAGATAAAGCCTGCCTGTCGTGACCGTGCCAGTTGGTGTTTCCGACCGCCACACACCCAGAAGCCATTGTAATATGGCAGACAGAGATCCCTGTTATGATGGCCAAGGGACCCCCACCCACAGCCTGTCGGTGGCGGGCCCTTGGCCATCGTAATCAGGCACTCAGTGTGGGGAGAACCTTTTAAGGCCAAACTCATTCAAAAGACTCTGGTTCTTTAACTTTGTTCAGTATAATTTAGGTAAAGCACAGGGTCGGTTTCCCCATTAGGACTGTGGGGCTACGCCCCTCTGAAAATTCTTACACATTTACATAAAAAAATATGAAATAGATCAATTTATTTAGAGATATGGTCACATCTCGAAATAAATTGATGTATTTAAGTCTGGTTGTCTGTTTCAGGCTGCCTGCCCCGCCTCGCTCTGAAGCAGGCGACGGAAGACAGACAGTAAATCAACTTTCTTAGTGTGACGCACCATGCAGGGATTTCTGTTTTAAAGCTCTTAATTGCCATTGGGGTCACTGGTTGCATGCACACTGTAGGCCAGTGACGAAATAAGCATCACGGTTTCCAGTGCAGGAGACTTCATACCTGCGTGATTTCAGACCTCTTTAATTCAAAGACATAGATTCCGCCCTTTCGTCATAAGTGAGATTGGATGTAAGCACGTCTGATCCGGTGCCTTGTTCTCGGTAATGGTAATTGTTTGCAAGCTAATGCTGTGTTCTGTATATTGTGCTGAGACCCCTCATCATGCTAATCTTCCCCACTGTGACACCCCAGGGCCTCGCTGCAGATTGCTCGCTCCTTTAGAAGTGGAGCTGCGGCATTTGCTCCCTTGCGAAATGGATCCAAATATCCGAGTCAGGCCTAAGCGAGAGATGTGCTTACAGAGGCCAGTTCTCTCATGGATTGCATTAAAACGTGCCCTGTGTACATGCCCCTAAGCTAACACTAATGCTAAAAACATGAATTGACTTGCAATGAATGTTTAAAAACGTCTAGGGAATGCATTTCAGCGATTTAGTTCCTCTCTTATTTTACATGCTTTACTTAATCTTGCATTACCCACAAGTTAGCTATTTTATAATGTTGTATATCTGTATATTTTTCTGTGCATACTTTGAAACTTGAGCCATGCCAGGTATTTATGAGGGGCTTTGGTTGAGCGTTCACGCGCTAAGGCTAATGCCAAACAAAGTGCCTGTCAGTGGGTTGGCCTCTCTGCAAAGCCCACAGAACAATGTTTTGAAATTCTGTGGCTATGTGTGTGAAGGAGGTACACTGATGTCAAACTTGTCCCATCATTCTACCTTTTTGTACTTCTAGAGCTATGATGCTCAGGGGGTACTAGAGTTCATCATAACCAAAGCCACTTATCGGAGGTATAGTTAGGCAGCTCTTGGGGAATGAAATAAGTTTTCTGTTTTCCATAGATGAATTGCTGATTGTTTTAAGAAAATGTAAGTTGATGGCAATTTTCTGTTCAACTTTTCGACTTAATAAGTGAGATTTTGGGATGTGCAACCAAAGACTAAGGGTGCCATTTAGACCTTGGCTGAGCAGGCGTATCCGTGTAAATGGGCAGTCCTCCTGCCCCAATAATCTTGTGGGTCTTCACTCTAGTTACAGTCAAGGAAGCGCTGAGTTTTAGATGGTGTGACCTCTGCTGGCTCTGCTGTCAGAAACTTTTAACCTGTCGACCAGATGGCCATTAGGTCATAGTGATATTTGTCCCACTCTATGTAGGACAGCACAATCATTACTAGAATTCCCTCCCCTGGACCGCCATGTGAGGCATGACGACTCTGGGCAAGAAAAGCACTATAAGAACCCCATATGCTTGGAAAAAGCTCCCTGAGCAAGGGAGTCAATGCTTATTTTGATTTTTAAGAAACTCCAACATGGCGAGTTGATTCTTCAAAAGCAAAAATGTAAATACTGAGCAGGGCATCAATTATGGTGCCTGCCCCGCAAAGCCTAACTGTCTTAATGGAGCCACAGCAGAGGCGGTTTCTTTAAATCCACTGCCTGCCTACTTGGTTGGATCTCTATGTATGGCATTCAGTCTATCTGCCATGAAGGGGGACCCAATACCTTTGACAACTTAACAACCAGATGGACCATATTAAATGACCCCCTGACTTCCAACATTTTTTTAAAGATCTCCTACTGTCTCACCACTATTTCAAGACTGAAACAAGTAGTGAACAAAAAAGTTTTTTCATTGTGCAACATTTTTTAATTGGAACCTATAATACACCATATCAGAGTTAGGCTGCTCTTGGCAGACCCAGACTAAGTTTGACAGTAGAATAAGGTTTTACAAGCATGTCGTGGCCAAAGTATACTAGACTGAATAGGCAGGACGTAGTATTTTTATTTTACTTTATTTTTATTTGGTGTTTTATATAGCGCAAACTTGACCCTAATAGGGTATCAGAGCGCTTTGCATTCACATAATGTTTTCCACTTACCACAGCACGAACACCTTGCAATTTCAGTAAACCTAATCATTAAACAGTAAGTTACTAACAACAGTTATGCTACGAAGTGATGTAATACCTACAAAAGGGGCATTTGATCATACTGAGTCTACACAGACACCACTCCAGTGAAAAAAGACACAAGGCATATTTTTTTAGGGGGGAGGGGGAATCTTTTCATTGCAATTAGAAACATATGACAGCAGTATTCAGCACATTTGGCAACACATCTTAAAATATATGGCATTAAAAATGTCAGGACATTAATTTTGCATTGTCATTCAACTTCTTTCTCTCCCTACATTTAGGACTCAGTGGCATATCTACATCACTTTCACCCTTAATCCTCCACCATCTGGGGAATCCTATTAACAGGCAAACAGAGCACTCCCATTCTCTCGTTCCAGCACCTCCAAATTTCCATCCATTTATGCAAACAAACTCTACCCTCATACACCACCCTCTCCGGCCTGCTTGCCCTAATCCATATTGGTTTTTCCAATTACTCAGTGAAGGTCCCAAGGCTGCCTTCTTTCTTCTTGCTATATTATGCCTATCCACCATGAGGACTTAGTGGGACCCACAATCACTCCCCTACAGTTAAGTCCGTTGTTTCGCAAATATTCAGTAGACACCATTGAGGTGAAGCTTCTACATTTTTCCCACAGAAAGTAATCATACAGGTTATGACCACACCCCAGTGGTCTTGAATCACTGGGCAATTCCACATATGTGTAAAAACGTGCCCACATGACTGCAACCCCTGGGACATTGTGTTAAGTCTGGTGTGCCCATCTTAACCAATGTTACACTTGTGTAATATGGCCTATGTAATATTTTCAACTGGATTAACCTGAAACAAGACCTTATAGCCACTTCCCTGGGAGACGCCATTGCCTCCAGCCACTCATCGTCACCCAATTACCCCAGGTTTTCCGTCCATTTATCATGTAGTCTCTCCAAAATGTCAGAGGTGTTGTATAGTATCTTGTGATACATCAGGGATATGGCCCTCCTATGTAGGTAGTTGTCTAACAACCTATCTTCCAGCGGGAAGGAGTCTGGAAGATCTGTCCCCTCTGGAATGGCTTTCTGTAATGCATGGGTTTTCTGTCAATGCCAGCTCATAATCCCCCTGAAGGTCAACAAAGGGTCATACTTCCCCGCCAGTCCATAGATCGCCCACCTCCGAAATACTAGTAAGTCCCATTTATCAAAACCCAGTTGGTTCGCTAGCAGACCCAACTGCTTTGAGTCCATAGCGGAGTATCTCCGGTGACCTTATCCCACCACCCCAGTGCCTCCGTCACTATTTGCCATATTTTCAGGGTCACCGATGTCAAAGTGACTTTTGGTGTTACTTGTTTTCCCTCATAGAGGGCTCTGAGGTGGCCCCCGGTTCGCATATTATGACTGTCCATCCTAAAGGCTGGTTTGTCCTGTGCTTGGTGGACCCAATGGTTGACCACTATGAGTTGTGCCGTCCAATCATAATACGGAAGTGCCAGAAGAGCAAACCCTCCATCATACCAGCTTTGTACCAGTTTTTGTAAAGCTATCCGTGGAGTCCCCCATATCAAAGGAGAGTTTACACTATCACTTGTACCACTCGAAAGTATGTAGATGGAACTAGATATGGCGTATTTTGTAAAACATACTAAAAGCAGGGTGATGCCATCATTTTATATAGGGAAGCCTTTCCCTACAACAACAAGGGTTCCGTCCTCCAGTGCTGTACATCTTCACGAAGTTATCGCAGGGGGGGTTCTAAATTATGCTCTTGAAAAACCACAGGGTCTCTGGTTACGTATATACCTAAGTATTAAAATCCTTCTGCCTCTACCTTTGCTGCACATGACCGGGGAAGCCTCTATCTCAGAACACGAAGGATATATATTATGGTAGAACCCGAATAATTTTGATACAGGGCAAAAATATGTAGTATCCTGTGCAATGTAAAATAAGGGTTCGCCACGTGAAAAAGAATGTCATCTGCATAGAGGGAAATCCTATCTTGCTAGTTCTTGGACCATCTCAGTCCCCTAATCAATGGGTCGCTTCGTATCCACACCGCCAATGGCTCTAATACTAAGGCGAAGATCAGGGGGGCGTGGGTGCAACCTTGTCTCGTGCCCCTCTGCAATTTGAAAAATGCAGATCACCCCCTATTCACTGTTACCTGTGCTAAGGGATCTGTATTTATTAGCTGCATCCCAGAGGTGCAACACAGGCCCCTGCAGCCCCCGCAGTGCGGGGGGGGGGGTTCCCTGAGCTGCATGGGGCCCCCTCAGCACAGTACTCGAGACTGAGAGCTCTGGAGGAAATCCAGAGCGGGGACCCCTCCGTGTACTTTGCAGGGGGGCCCAATTAACTTTCATTATGCAACTGCCGCATTCAAGCTAAGAATTTTGATCCAAACCCCAGTCTCTCAAGGACAGCGAACAGGAAGAGCCATTCTATCATGTTGAAAGCCATTCTAGCATTCAATGACACTACCACTGCCTGCTCTTGAATTTATTCCACCCTCCTCAACACTCCGTGAAGGCATCTCAAGTTAAGCGCCGTCATCCTACCTGCCATGAATTCCAAATGATCGGAATGAATAAATTTATATAACACTGCAGCTAAACGGGTTGTCAAAATGTTTGCTAATATATATCTTGACCTCAGCATTCAGCAAGGAGATCGGTGTGTAAGACGCACAATTCTCCAGCAGTTTACCACTTTTATGTATTAGTACAATATTGGAGAGTCTCTGAATTTCTGGCAGTTTCCCCATCCTGAGACTCTCCTGATACATCTTCACTAAATATGGGCGGACTTAGATGCTGTAAACTTATACAATTCGATTGGGAGGCTAAACGGGTCCATAGCCTTCCTAGCCTTCAGCAAGATATTGGCTTGGATCACTTCACTATCCGTAAGGTCAGTCTCCAAACTGTCTCTGTCAGTTGTCTCCAACGAGGACATGCTTAGGGTTAGAAGTAAGTCACATGCTTCATCTACAGTGGCTCGTGACGACGGTGTATATAGCTGTTTGTAGTATGCAGCGAAGGCATTGGCCACCCCGTCTGTCTCTAACTGGTGTTCCATCCTCTGAGTTTTTTATTTTTTTTATTTTTTTTTTAAACCGTTTATTACAAAACTCAAAAAATATACAAAGATGGGCCTACAACCTTCCGGCCGGCCGCTAGTAAACAAAAGGAGCATATGATACACATTGTAGAGCACGCGTTGCGGCTGAGGAAGATGCACAGGAGTTAGCAGCGTTGATAGCCACACCTTCCGGACCCCACTGTACGGTTTCATTTTAAGCTGAAATAACAACCAGAAAAAACAAAAACCACAAGGCAATCTACAATCAGAAATAGCAGCATGTGCTCCCCTGAGAGGGGGACCCTACCAATCCATAGGAGTATCAAGAAGGGGAAGAGATCAGGATTAGGGCTGGGTAAAACTCAATGCCCGGAACAGGGAAGATGGGTCGGCTACGGGGATGGGGCAGGCGACGGATCGGGCAATAACGGTGGAGTACAGATTCCCCCGCGGTAGGCGTTCCAGGGGCCCCAGACTTTCACCCATGTCCCAGGCTTACCTCTCGCGACATACACCACTTTTTCCCGAAACATGCACCGATCCATATGCTCCTTCCAGGCCGAGACAGTCGGGGACCTCTGAGATCCCCACAGTTGAGCAATATCACGCTTGGCCACCATATATCCCAGAGTCACCCACCACGTCTGTGGCGCCGAGTAGTCGGTAGGTTCCCACACATTCAACAGGCATCTCCTCGCTTCGGGTAGCAGCACCACATGCGTAACCACACGCAGGACCTCATGCACACCACGCCAGAATCGCTCCACCTCCGGGCATTCCCACAATATATGCAGAAAGGTCGCCAAAGCGCCACACCCACGCTTACACAACCCGTCCACAGCATAGCCCATACGCAGAAGCCTCGGCCCCGTCATGTAGACTCTGTGGAGTATCTTGAGCTGGACGAAGCGAAGGCGGGCCGGTATGGCCACCTCTTTCGGGGAGGCCACCGCAAGGGTCCAGTCCTCGTCGTCCAGCTCCAGTCCATCGGCAACCCAAGCCTCACGAAGGGCAGTCAGCAATCCCGTGCGGTCATTGATCAGTTTTTTGTAAATCAGTGAGATCGTGCTGTCCGGAACGTGTCCATCCAGCACTCTATCCTCAAGGGGGGAACACTCCGGGATGGCTGCAACGTCCGGGAAGACGGAGCCCAGTGCATGACGGATCTGCAAATACCGAAAGTACTCCCTGCCATGCAAGTGGAACTCTGTCTGCAACATCTCGAACGTTTTAAATCCTCCCCTCGTCCAGAGATCCCCCACCTTGCTAATGCCTATCATGTCCCACTTCTCGAAGCCCTTCGAGGTCCACAGGGAGCCCAACTGCTCGGACGCGTATAGTGGTGACGCCCGGGTCAGACGATCCTTCCACCCCATCGCCACATTAGCCGCGTGCCACACTCGCACCATGACACGCGTGGGGCCGGTCAGCCGAGCGTCGGGCGTGCTGGAGTAGAGCGCTCGATTATAGTCCCCACCCGGGAGTAGCATCTTATCCATTTCGAATGCCGGGTTTAAAGCGGGCCCATACAGGCCGTGATTAATCGCAGCCAGCTGGGAGGCCCAATAGTATCGTTTGATATCCGGGAGGGCAATCCCGCCGTCATACCATGGGAGCGTCAGCTTCGCCAGGGCGATACGCGGCCTCCCGTCCCAGAACAGGCGGCGCTGTAAACTCTCCACCTCACGGAAGTAGCGCGCTGGGACGGGGTCCATAGTATTCTGCAAAGCGTAGAGGAAGCGCGGCAGAGACATCATCTTAAACAATGCCGCCCGGCCGAGCGGCGAGAGCGGCAAGCGCCGCCAGCGCGTGACATCTGCCTTCAGGCGCTGGAGGGGGGGAAGCAAGTTCCGATCATACCGGGCCTCCGGGTCCAGAGTAATGAAGACACCCAGGTACCGAAATCCCTGCGGGGCGATCTGGATCGGACAGCCCCGTGGGAGAATGGGCGCCTCCCCAGAGAGAACATACACGCACGATTTAGCCCAGTTGATGACAAGGCCGGAATTACGACCAAATGAATGCAAAACATCAACCAGTACTATAAGTGAGTTACGTGGGGAAGCTAGGTACAAGAGGATGTCATCAGCGTATAGGGATACGCGGTCCTCATGCTCGGGGGTCCAACGGAGTCCACGGATGGAAGGCTCCCACCGCAGCCACTCTGCCAGGGGCTCCAAGGCAAGCGCAAACAGGAGCGGCGATAAGGGGCAGCCCTGCCGCGTGCCCCGGCCCAGCTCAAACGGAGCCGATACTCTGCCGTTCACCACCACCTGCGCCAATGGGCCCGAATACAGCAATTTGACCCAACTGATGAACCCTGCGCCAAAGCCAAACTTCGCAAGCATCGCCCAGATGTATGGCCATTCAAGCGTATCAAACGCCATGGTGGCGTCCAGGGATGCCAAAATGGCCGGCTCCCGTATGTACTGAACACGTGCAAGCACCCCATGCAAACGCCGCAAGTTAAGAGCTGTGTTGCGATGGGGAATAAAGCCGGACTGATCCTGGTGAACCAGTTCGCCCACCACGCCGACCAGCCGATTGGCCAGGACCTTGGCGAGAATTTTAGGCTCCGCGTTCAGTAGCGAAATGGGCCGATAGGAGGTAACCCGGTCCCGAGGTCTCCCCTCCTTGTGGATAACCACGATTGTAGCCAGACGCTGGTCCAGCGGGAGGGAGCCCACCGAATGGGCCTCCAGGAACATCGATCGGAGATGTGGTGCCAGCGTATCCGGTCTCAATTTGTACAACTCGATGGGGAGACCATTAGGACCCATGGCCTTGCCGGAAGCGACCGAACGTATGGCGAGGGCAATTTCGTCGGAGGTTGGAGCGGCGTCCAACGACGCTCTGTCCTCCTCCGAAAGGGAAGGCAGTGCGATATCCCTGAGCAGGGCACGGGAATCCTCTTCAGAGCAGGAAGACACCGGGGAATACACCCCACGGAAATAGTCCGCGAAGCAGGAGACAATTTCTTCCGGCTCAGTAACACACACACCGTCTGTTTTCTCAATCAGCGGGACTACACGACTCGCTCTCTCCTTTTTGTCCAGCCACGCAATCAATTTACCAGCCTTATCACCCACATCATACAATCTCCCCTGTTGCTCTCTACTGAGGCCCCTGGCTGCCTCCGTGACGAGGGCCCTATAGGCCGCTTGCTTGAGTTGGAGGACATGTAATACAGCATCCGTCACCCCACTTTCTAGATTACCCTCCAACTCGGCTATCTCAGCTTCCACCCGGGTCACCTCCTCCCGCTCGCGCCTCCGGGTGTGGGAAATGAGGGACAGGGCCTCTCCTCGTAGTACTGTCTTGAATGCCTCCCACAGTGAGACAGCCGAAGGCACGGACCCCACATTCTCGTCAAAGAAGCGCTGGAGGGATTTAATCAATTCAGCGCGAATAGTGGGGTCGCGCAAGTACCAGGGATTGATCGGGACCACCCTACCTTCACCCCTCGGAAAAAGGTCCAGGTGTAACAGGAGCGGGGAATGGTCCGAGATACCCCGTGCCAAATGGCGCACCTCTCCCACCCTCCCAACATAGGCCGCCGGGACCAGGACATAATCTAGTCGTGAGAGACTACCATGGGCCCCCGAATGGAAGGTATACTGTAACTGCGTGGGATGTTTTAAACGCCAGCAATCCACCAATCCCAAAGTGTCCAATAGACCAGAGAGCCACGCTTGGGCCCGGGGGAGGTCCCTAGGGGGGTGACGATCCACAGTCCCGGAAACCACCGCATTGAAATCCCCCCCACCACCAGAATCTCCCCCGGAAGGCCAAGGAGGAGGCGCCCCAGGTCCGCAAAGGTAGTCGACTGCAGCCCCGGTGGGACGTATACTGACACAAAAACCACCACTTTGCCCTCCATCCTTCCCACCAAGACCGCATAACGTCCCCTGTCGTCATGGAGCACCTCATCAATCTCCAGCGGAAGCGAGTTCTTAACCATGAGGCCCACACCACTTGAGCCAGACGTAAAGCCCGAGTGGGCCACTAGGCGATAGCCACGCCGATTCATGGCGCAGAAGGAGTTGCCAATGAGATGTGTCTCCTGCAAAAAAACTACATCGGGCGAGATGCGCTTCAAGAACTGCAGGACCACCCCACGTTTAATCCTGTCCCCCAGTCCATTCACGTTCCAGGACAACAGAGTTAGTTCCCTACCCCCCATCATAGACAAGAGCCACCATTCGTCCCCCCGAGAGCACTATAGAGCTAGCACAATGATACTTTTGCCTTGTGGTGAAAACAAACAACACCCCCCCATCCCTACCCACCCACCCCAACAAAACTCCCCCCTCCCTGCACCCCTGCATGAGCCCGAACAGCCCCCCCAACGTGCAGTGTGCCTGTCGCCCCATATATATAATAAAAACTAGCTAAGCCCCCTAGAGGAGGAGGGAGAACCCCCAAGAGACCCCATACAACCTCCATAGGAGGGGAAATTATACAGACAGATGCTTAATCGAGAGTGGCAACATTTTTGTCCAGAGTGAAGCCCAACATCACCCCCTCAGTCCCGATCCAATGTGCCGCCCCCCCCGCCGCCCCCCCCCCCGCCCCCCAGATCACGATCCCCAGACAGAGTGTCCAGCCAGTCTCCGGCCGCTTCGGGGCGATCAAAAAAGTGCGTGCGACCCTCTACCTCCACTCGCAGCTTGGCTGGGAAGAGCATTGCGTATTTAAGGTTCAAGTCCCGAAGACGGCGCTTGACGCCCTGGAAGCTCAGTCTCTGCTTCTGGACCGCTGGGGTGAAACCCGGATAAAAGTTCACCTCCATGTTGTCAAGCTTAACCGGCCCCAAAAGTCTGGAGGCTTGCAGGATAGCGTCTCTGTCCCGAAAGTTGAAAATCCGGGCAATGAGGGGCCGCGGAGGGGCCCTGACCTTCGGCCTTCCCCCGGGAACCCTGTGGGCCCGCTCCACCGCGAAGAATTTACTCAGCCCCCGTGGCTGGAGATGGGTAGTGATCAGGTCCTCCACAAATAGGTCCGCCGCCGCTTCCTCCCGTCCCTCGGGTACTCCGATGATGCGGATGTTGTTTCTCCGGGCCCGACTCTCGGAGTCTTCCAGGCGCCGATCCATAAGCGCGCTCGCCTGACTAAGCCGGCGCACCTCTGTTTGTAGCGCCGCCACATCCGTAGTAAGGCCCGATGCGGTGTGGGCCAAAGAATCAACTCGGTCGTTGGTCTTGGAAAGATCGGCCCTCACCAGGCCAACATCCACGAGGACCGAGTCGATCTTCTGTGCCAGTGTGTCAAACCGCTGGCCTACCGAGGCCTTCATCTCGGCAATGGCGCCCATGACATCCCGCAGAGTCAGATCCGTGGGCTGGTCCGGGGCATCAGGAGGGTCCTCAGGGGATTTGTGCGGTCCGCCGGGAGATCCCTTCTGGAGGGTATAGCGGTCCATACTGTTGGCCTGATGGGTGGTGCCACGCCGGGTCGGCTTGGTCTTTGCCCGGTCTCCATCTTGTTTGGTGGCCATGGCCACTAGTCTCCCGGTCGCACCAGTCACGTCGTGAAGGGCAGGCAATCAGGGCCACAAGCTCCGGGGGGGGCCACCCCCGATCGGCGGGGTGGGTCACAGCCGGCGGGCAGGCCAAGTCTCCCAGCGAGACCACACCAACGCAAAGAGCCTCGCGACCCAACCCTGCAGAGATTGCAAGGGGGTGCGAAAGCGAAAGCGCGGAGTGCGCGACCTGCCAGGCCCGGCCCGCCGCTGTTGTTCACTTTGTCACTGGGTCACCCCTCAGCGCAAATCCGGGGTCTGGCGAGGAGAAGGCCGCAGACTTCAATCGGTGCTCACTCCGGTGTCCGAGGTCCGATTTGACAACGGGAAACGGGTGCCACCTCAGCTCAGGCTCACCAACACATTCCCCTCATCCGAGACAGGATAAATTCAGGATAGTCGTGGGAGGTTGCGGAGGTCCTCGGGAGCCTCGCACCTACGCGGCCATCTTGGTTGCGCGCTAGGCTCCTCCTCCATCCTCTGAGTTGATCTCGAATACCCATCTAGAAGCTGCTTACCTTTTATATAACCATGCCAGGAGTTTACCTGCTCTAGCCCCTATCTCGTCTAGGCGATGTAAGGTCGCCCGGTGTATTGCCTCAGCTGCCTCCTCCGCAATATCCCTGTATTTATTTTTTGACATGCAGTCTGTGCTGTGCATCTTTGTTTTCTGGCAACAGCAGCCGAGACTCCAAAACTCATATCTCTTCTTCTAGCAAAGCCAGTTGCATCATTTTTTCTTTTTTGTGGCCCGCATTAACTGAAACCCCCTGACCTCTTATCACTGCCTTAAAGGCCTCCTATAGACCTTGTGCTGACTTGATAGATCCCTCGTTCTCTTCAAAATTTGGACAGTGGCCACTTGCGGGCCAGCTCGGATCAGTGGCACCTTAAGATACCATGGGTTAAGTGGCATCACATTATCCCCTGATGCAGGTCGTATATGCCATAAGTTGCACAGAGCGGGGAATGATTGGAGATTTCCCTCGGGAGGTAGTACATCTCGCCGAATGTCAGGAGTTGCACAGTCGCGTGCACCAGAATGAGAGGTATAGTGGCAGGCCAGTGGATTGTTCATCCGACACACATCCACCAGGCCCCTTGCTGATAGAAAGTGTACTAATACCTTGCCAGAGGCGTCTCTCAGCCCCACTGGCCAATGGTCCATTTCTCCACAGAGAGCCGCATTGCAGTCACCTCCAATGAATAGCTCCCCCTGCGTCAAAGAAACAATGAGCCAGCCTAAATCTGTGAGTGTTGCGGCATGGAGTCTGGGGGGATGTATAGGGAAATAATATGAAACAGACTGCCCTCCCAAGGTCCTGATAGCACCACAAAGTGCCCATGAGGGTCATGCGCAATATTTCATATGGTAAATGGGAAGGACTTGCGGATTAGGATACTCACCCCTCTCGTGTAGCCAGCATGTGCTACCAGATTTTAACCCCATCTATTAAACGCACAATAGTCGGTTCCCTGTAGGTGAGTTCCTTGCAGTAGGGCTATATTGGGTGAGTGATATTTTAGGTATTGTAGCACTATCTCCCTTTTAATTTTGCCCCCTAGACCATACACATTCCAAGAGAGGATTTGAAAACTGCAGGAGACTTGGGCAGTACTCAGGGGTATATTCTCAAGAACGTGTGATAACCATCGCAAAAATTACTTAACGCAACCCTCAACATCGCAGTCCATCGCAGGAAAATTATGCCGTGTTAACCAGGTATACACAACACAGCGGTACCATGCGATATTTCCCAGATAACGCGTCAACTGACCGCGATAAATTCAACACCACGCCGCAAAAATGCGAAACGCGAACGCAAAAAAAGCTGCCATAAGGTCGATCGCGATACAGGCCTGCAATTCCCATGCGTTAGGCGGGAACAATCACCATAAAAGTAGAAAAAAAACTGACAAACAAATGCCAAACAACAGCCAAGCACAATGGATGTTGCAGGAGCAAGAACGGAGGAGAACCAGAGCGTCACAAGCCCCCCGGAGGCCCTGCCGGGGACCTCGGGTCAGGGGAGGGCAAGGACAAGAAAAGTTGGAAGAAGAGCTTCAGTCCGCAGGAAAACAGGATCCTGATAACGGAGGTGGTTAAACACCATCAACTACTGTTCGTCACCTCCACTGTGTCATTGGCAACAAAAAATGGACTATGGCAGTCCATTGTGGATAAGGTCAATGCAGTTGGAGTGCTGAAGAGGACAATGGAAGAGGTCACAACCGGAAGGCAGCAATGCAGACTGGAGGTGGGAGTCCTACGCCACAGGAGGAGCTGGACGACATTGAAGAAATGGTGTCCACAGTCATCAGTGGGGAGACGGTGGCAGGATGAGTAACAACCAGGGACTGGGGGTACGGGGGAGAGGGGCACAATGGCACACATGCACAATTGAGCTGAGCACATATGCGGACAAACCATGCCCCAGACCCCAACTCCCACCAAGAGAACAATGTACCCAAATATGCTATATGTCAGCACTGTACAAGCACAGAAGTCAAAGGCACACGAAAGGGATAAGGGGCAGCAAAACAGAGCAGCAGGGCCCACCCCCAATGCAGCCCACACACATAACATGCAGAGCACATCAACACTGACAACAAAGTGGCACAAACACCAACACGTCCACAACAGAACACAGGGCACAATTGGCGCCCACTGGGTGTAGACACTGGCCAATCACAAGTGGCATTGCAGGGAAATGTGAGTGACAATGCACATGTTCAAACACACATCTGTGATGTTGTTGAAATGTCCACTGTCCCGCAGTAAATAGGCAGCCCCTCCAAAACAGCCACGATGTACACAGTCATGCAGTCTGTATGTGAACATGTACAATCCGACAACACACATGTGAAAATATTGTCAAACTGCATCTCCCTTTCACATTGCAGAGGGACAGTCAACACCTCCTGCAGTGCAGCCCGAACCTCTCTTCTCTGATGATGAAGAGGACCACCACAGCTTCGACTCCGACGCCCTCCGAGAGTTCATTGACAGTCTCCGCAGCCCACCTCCAGTAGCAGGGCAGCCCAGCTGCAACGGGGACACCCCACCCTATGCACAGACCACACAGCGGGCAGCACCCACCACCACGGCTGCCTTCCAGGACCCCCAAGAAGAACACATGGCCTTCCAACACCATGTGTTGGAATGCCAGGAGCAGCTGGCTGAACAGGTGCAGGTGGGCTTCGACCACATGGCAGACAAACTAGATGCCATACGTGGGTGTCTAAGTCCCATCAGGGACCACTCACAGTCCCTAACGGATACCCACAGTCCGCTCCATGCACTCCAATGAACCATGGCTGACATCGCCAGAGTCCTGGCTCTGAGACAAGAACGACTGTCTGGTCAGAGTGACTCCAGCGAGCTCGCCCGGGAGTTGGGACTTATGAGGAGGCTCATGGAGAACATGGAGCGGGCCAATGTGGAAAGAGCGGCTGCCACGACTGCACACCAGTGAGAGGTAGCTGGGTTTCACAATTACCTCAAAACCATCCTCATGGCATTGCTGCCACAAGGCCTGGTGCTGATGCATGCTACTGCTACCACTACATCCACATCTCCACCCCCTGAAGTGTCAGTGCCACACAGTACGGCAGACATTCCACCTCTGGCCCCTGAGGTGTCACTGCCACACAGTGCTGGAGAAAGGCCAGCACCACCCACACGTGAGGCAAATGACACAGCAGAGGACGAAGATGCGGATGAAACCGCCTTACTGATACGGAGAAAACTGTAGCATTCATCTCCGCCACATGGCCGGTTTCAGCTTGATTCCGCCTTCTGCATCATCACCTTCCACTGTCTCCCGATACACTCTGCAACACTCACCTTGGACCTCGCAATGGACTGCCATTTTCTGTATGATCGCCAATGACACATCTATCAGACTGCAGACTGAACTCTTCCTTTGAACTTGACATTCTCTGAAAGACTCTGGGTGGCCCTCCACAGGCCAACATTTGAAAGTGGGGTTTGCATGGCCCTGTACTGCTCCAGATGCAACACTCCACTGAAAGTGCATTAAACATTCCGAATCACACAGATGTGTCGTGTCTATGGTCTTTCTAGTGTGGTGGTATGGATGAATGTAGGGTCAGTGAATTCCTCTTACGTCCACGTGGCTCATGTTATTGGACTTGGGTCACAGGGTGACACATTGCCAAATGTTGTCCGGGTGGCGCCGACGCAACCACAGGGACACACGCATTTGTTACTTCCTTGTCCAGCCCCGTACGGAACAACGCCCAGAGCCCCGGGGTCATTGTTCTAACCCTTAATCTGGACTGGCATACGCCAGGCAAGCCCACTCCGCTTATGCTTACGGGGGGGACAACAACGCTACATGTCCCACGTCTTCCCTGTAGGGATCTGCTGGTCACAGGTCTAGTTGTCAGCATGTCACAGCCACTCCCTCATGGTTGGTGTACACCCACACCACAACACACCATCCAGCACACGCGTCACAGCACATGTGATCCTGCCAACAAAAAGGGCCAGGCACATGTGCTCGACACCATTTCCAGCCTCTCTCAGGGTGTATCTGTGTGGTATGCATGTAGGCATGAGGGCCCAGGGGCCTGCAACATCACATTCCGCAGGCCCGAAGGTGACATGATGGTGTCTGCACCACGTGACCCAATCATAGAGGGTCCATGACTTGCGGGGCACAGGCACACCGCCATGGGACGGTGACTTTTGGTGCACTGAAGTAGGGGCACCTCAAGTGCTGAGCGGGTGTGCAGCCTGCGATGATGCCCCATCTCGGCGGTCCTGACTGCTCAGGTTTTGTGTGCCCTGCTGGACCGCAGTGTAGGCCTGAGCCAGCGGACAGCGGGGGCCTACCGCAATGTGGCGTGGCCTCGCGGGTCACAGAGTTAGTGGAACCTCAAGGACTGAGTGGGTGTGCAGCCTGCGATGAGGCCGGGTGCACTGGTATGTCCTCTTTCATGGCGAACTCAAGACCCAGCACCAAAAGTGAAACCTGGTGGCCTGCGGAGTGGGGCTGCATGATGTGGAGGGTGACACGGCCCTGGGCTTGTGGCTTGCAGCGGCACGTGGTGGGCCCTCATTGCAACACGCCAAGAGCAGAAGGTGAGCAGTGAGGCCTGGGTGCGCAGGGGCGGGCATACACTGCTGGGCGGCGGGAGGGGCTGGGGTGCAGCTGCCTGGGTGCACAGGGGCAGACAGGCGATGATGTTGTGTGCACTTGTATGTACTGTGCCATTCATGTATCTGGACTCTGTTACAGATGATGGGTCTTTCTCAGATGTGGGACCTGGTGAACTGCAGTACAACTGCACTACATACCGGCACGTGGTTGGAGACACACCGGTGGCAGCAGGTGAGCAGTGTGGGCTGGGTGCGTAGTGTCGGCACTCTCTCTCCCTCTCTTCTTTTCTCTATCTCTCTCTCCCCCTCTCTGTCCGTCTATCTCTCTCTCCCCCTCTCTGTCTGTCTATCTCTCTCTCACCCACTCTGTCCCTCTATCTCTCTCTCCCCCTCTCTGTCTGTCTATCTCTATCTCTCTCTCGCTCTCTTTCTCTCTCTCTCCTTCGCTCTCTCTCTGTCCCTTGATGTGCGCAGGACACACCTTCTCATCGTGATTTTTGTCTTGTAGGCTGTGACCAACGGAATGTCCCGAGGGGAGCCGCCATGTGTCTTCATTTCTGTTCTGTGTTTATTTTACAAAATTGTCATTTGTTGCTTCAAAGGTGAATGTGTCACCAGATGTGATTGTGCGACATCAGGTGGATTATTTGGTAGATGATTCCGTGTAGTTGATGTGGCATGTCTAAGGCTGGGGAGGTGCCGGGAGGGGGGGTCCTGGGGATGGTGGCGGTGGGTGTTGTGGCCCTCTTGGGTATCCAGCACACATGTTCAGTGGCTCCATGGCATCTGTCGTTCTTCAGGTGTGGCTCTGGGTTGGGCTCCCTTTTCTGTTGCAGGCTGCCGTCCGACTTTGCACCAGGTCTGAGCAGGTGTTAGTTTTCTGCTGCTAACGCGCCTTATTGCATGTTTCGTGGTCTTTTCACCGATGTGGCTGGTCATTGAGAATGTTGTGGAGTAGTGTTGTCGCGGCTTTTAGCATGGGAACGCCTACTCTGCATCTCATTAGTAATAGTTGCCGGGGTCATCTGTGGCGATGTTTTTTGCGGCTTCTATCGCAGGTAAACTGGTGCTATGGGCTGTTAGCACCAGCTTGTGAATGGGGTGATACATTTATCGCGAGTTTGGCTGAGCTACAGTGCCATTAACTCGGCAATAGCTCCTTGAGAATATGGCTCATAATATCTTACATATACAATGTCGTAACATCGCAACCGGGAGATCAGTAGCCCCGGATGAGATTCTCAGTCTAAACATTGAATATCATAGAGCAGCGGGAGAGCCCACAACACATGCCCTCGGGTCCACTTGGGATATGCTCTGTCCTATATTGTCCAATTGTCCAAAACACTTGCCATAAATCAATAGCGCTGTCATCAACATACACTGACTACAAAACTCAGTAAAACAACTTAAATAACAGTCTCCTACCTCCCTCCTCCTTGCCTCCCTGCATCGTGGACTCAAGACTGCCCACCCCGCCAACATTGCAGAGCGCCTGTGTATCCCATCCCTCATGACTAAATATAGGGGAGCACGTCCCAACTGGGTCATCCGCCCTCCACACCTCCCAAGGTAAGCATGTAATGTTTTATCCACACTGCCACTGTCAACGTGGGTCACTACAATGTCCCGGGTCATCTTGACATCTTTTCACAAACTCAACAATTCAGGTCCAGTGATGGGGGAATAATCATCAACCAGGCCATTCAATTCCCCAGTAGTTGCATTGTATGGGGGCCAGCTGGACCTGCTCAGGGTCAAGAGTGCCATCTCTGCCCAAGTCTCTGTATGTTTACCAAGGTGTGTATGGGCTCCAGAGCCCCTCGCGTCGCAAGGTATCTCCGCAGCATCTCCTGGCCTTGTTGTTGCACCTCTCGTTGTTTTTCCTTGCTGCTCTTATCATAGTAGTTACTCGGTCATCTGTTCCCAGGGTGCTGCCTTCCATCTAGCCAGTCCCAGGCTTCCTCAGGTGAGTTATAAAAACATGTCTTAACCATCGCCACCACCCTAGGTTGGGCCAGGAATAACATGGCATATTTTAGTTCTCTTTCACGTAGCACCTTCTTCATCTTAAGGAAGGAATGTCTCAACCTCTGAACTTTAATGGTGAAGTGCAGAAAAAATGTGATCGTCTAATTTTCATATTTGAGTGGAAGGACAGAGCTAGCTGTTTACAATATTACATCTCTATCTCTATAGCTGAAAGTCCTCTCCATTATAGGATGTGGGGCACTCCCAGTCATGGCAGGCCCCCTTGGTACACGATAGGCTTGCTCCACTGAGAACTAATTAGAGAGACCATGTTGCTGCAGCGGTTTCACTGTGAGGCTTCAACGAAGAGATCTGTGGCGGGCCCTCCGCCCTCTCTGATTCTGAAATTATTCCTGCATGCGGTGCACTCAAAGTTTCCAAGTTTTGGCTCCAAAGTAGCGTAGTAGCATGGCCATTTGTAACCCGATATCCCGCTAGACCCGGTCCACCCATTGTGCCCACTGAACCATGCTAGTAGGGCACCTCTGTTCACTCCTCCGATGGCTGCCCCGGCCCGAATCACGAGGGTCCACCTAGCCAGTAACACACCACTCAGGACCCCAATTAGTTCCCATGCCGGAAAAACACAAAGAATCGGATGCAGGTCAACTCTAACACCCTGCTCATATTGGATCAAAGGTCCTCTTTGGTGTCATTTGTCGCTCTGCGGCCAAGGCAGCATCCACACTCATGGATATGTCCCTCGGGGGGAGCAGCATATCTAAGACATCAGACTTCATTTACAGGGCGCAGCAGGGGTCTCCACAAAGGCGTTTGGCTTCTTCAACACAAGGTCCTTAACTGGACCTCATAGCCTTCGGGTCCCAAGGCAACATGTGCTCAGCGTTGTGATGAGTGCTTTGAGCAGCGGCGCCCTCGCACTAGCCCCTGCCCGCACCACCACTCGGTCTCCACCTATAGATCAATGCCGGGCCCCACACCACAGCTGTGGGTCTCAGGTGACGGCCGCTCCCTTCCACAGATAGGCTAGCATCTCACCGTGGCCCCAGCCCTCTACCAGGTGAGGCCCAATCAACCCAGGCTGCAGTCCGCAGCACACTCGCCACAGTCTGCTATACCTGGAGGGAGAAAGCTGCATCGCCTCTTCCTTCTCAGCTTCGGGTGGTCTCTCGATCTCAGGACTCCCACATAATCGGCCCTGCGTCTGCCGATGACATAGCCCCCAAGACAGCACAAAAGCACTCAAATCCAAGCCAGGCACTGCACCACAGGGCAGTCCGCTTCTCGCTAGGCCGACCACGCGGCTACGATCACACCAGGCACCTCCTCGAAGTGGTATGATGCAGAGATCAATTAAGCTGTCGGTCTCTCCGTGACATCGACGGGCTTCTTTACACCGCCAGGCAGTGCGGTATACGGATATTTAAGCGGGAATCTTGATGCGGCCATCACAGCTGGCTGCTGGCCATGCCCCCAATGCATACATTTAAGCAAATTCTGCATCTATCTTACAATGCACTCTGTGAACCTGATCATAAAGGCATGTTATTTAGGTGGAAGAAATCTGCATCTAGTTAGACATAAATTAAATGTTCAGGCTGCTCTTAGTTGGGATAGCTCGTAGTTAACCCTTAGATCAGGCGGAATGCAGTGCCTCAGGTGACAGTGCTCCATTACCAAAGGACAAGAGCGACAACCCATAATTTCTGTTCAATCTCTTCTAACGCTGCCACCAGCCCTGTCTTAAGTGTTTAAGGGCACCCATTGAACATATTATTAACCATAACAATATAGTGCAATTGGTTTTCTGTAAATCTTTATATCTCCTCATCGGTTGAATGCCATTTTTTAATTTTGTTGGAGAACCAAACACCCAACACAGTCAAAATATTCAATAAACCGAACATCAAGGCATCTAAAAATGGATGTTTCCTTATCTCATATCTGTGTTTATACAGCAGTTGGCACCGGTACCAACAGAAAAAATGTATAAGCAATTTGGCACTGTCCTCCAGTCTCACGCACCAAAAACATTCACCTCATAAAACTGACGAACTCGCCGTTCTGCCCGTTAGTGAACAAGAACAGTAGCCGCTTTTAACAATGTTTCTTTTTTTAAAAACCTCTCAGTAATAATGAACAACATCAGAAGTTTGAAAAAGCATTTGCAATGCAATAGGTCTCGCATTACTGAATGTTTGAGCTATTGGTGTTGCATTATTATTAGCAATGCCAATAGCTCAGACTTTAATAGTGCGAGACCTATTGCATTGCAAATGCTTGTTATACATGAGTTGGTGACATTTAACATTTGACCATTTCTGTATCCATCAAAATTACTCTCCTACTCCTTTTACAACCATTTGTTTCTCTTGAACGATTCATAATTCTTTTGACTTGCTTGCCCTATACAATGTGGTGCCCATAGAAGATCAATGCATTTTCTCAACACGAGAATTGGATTCAAAATCATAAAAAAGATGAAAAGTGTTTTGTGTGTCATGTTTAGTTTATGTGCAATGAGTGATTTAATATTTTCGAAGGAAAATAGTTATTATTTGATTCAGTGAATAAGTTCCATTATGCACACATGCTAGGTTGTGATGCCATGGGACGTGAATCCTAAAATAGCAGCCATCTTGAAATTATGAGGAGAGTTCAATTGTCAGCATATGTCTGTAAAATATGGCTGTCTCCACTGAAGATGACCTGAAAAGATATGCAATTTTATGTGACAACGGTGGCATAAGGTAGAGGGGATGCAGGTAAATGATATAGGGGCATCATAAAGTAACAGGATAAAATATTTCAACATTTGTTGATAAGATCCTTTTGCCATCGCACTTTCTACTTTGGGTCATGTATTGAGATTTAGCTACAATAAAGTTGCTTGTGCTAAAAAGAACTGGATGCCATTTTCTATAGCAGTTCATGACAAATGGATGAAAGAGATACACAAAACAAATCTCATTGTTTTATATCTCACTAGGGTAAGCAGTAAATTACGGAGTCATATGTTTCAGTACTAATTGCATTGTTATACTCATGTTTTTCTAATAATACACAGTGTAAATAGTCTGAACATAGTTCTTGATTAGAGAACTCATTGTCTCTTTCCTGTCGCCATTTACATGGAGGAGAATTGCCTGAATTTTAACTTTTAATGGACACATAGATTATATTTCAGAGGTCTCTGCCTAGAAACGTCTTTATATGTGCAGAATTCCCCGTCCCGACTGCGAAGTCTCTGCAGTCAAAAAGTTACTATTAAAGCATAGTTTGTGAATACTGAAAAAAAGTAAATTTACACAAAAGTGTAAGTTTATCTGTGTGAATCAAGAACAAGATAATTGAGTATATGATGAACTGTTAGATATTGACTCTCTAGTTGGCAAAGTTATGCACCCTTTCCAAGTAGTGACCACAATCCTATTCAGGATAAGTCAGTAACACACTCTAAATTAACCTGTGCAACACACGAAGACTCTACACCAGTTTAGAAAAATATATAATTCGATTTTGAATGAAACAAGACCAAAATGACAAAAATCCAATAAGTAGAAGTCAAGGTATGAATTTTTGAAGAATATGTGAAAATAGCGCTTAGAAGCAAATGGTGCTTAAGAGGTTAATATTGTCATGCTGGACTGGGACAAAGTCAAGAGTTCAGCTAACTCACGATGGAGCACAGGCCGGCTACAGGACCCATGCAGGACCTGTTGAGCAAAGCATCTTAATCCCTGACGCAGCACGAAATGCAGGGTGCGATGGCATCGATGCTCTCCACACAGCTGAGAGGATGTGCCAGATTTCTTCACGCAGTAGTGGTGATGCGTCAATTCCGGGATAAAGCGTCGATTCCAGAGTGCATTGGTTCCGAATGTGATGGGCCGGGTTAATCCATGCTGGAGGGGTGATGCATTGATCTTCTCCACGCAGTGGCAACGATGATTTGCTTCCGAATCGTTGATTCCAGAGGTGATGTGGCGGTCCCGATTGCGATGTGCCAGTCCCAAACCCCGCAGCGGCGGTGCTGCGTCAATCCCGATATCACAGCAGGTGATTTGTTGGTTCCGATCGATGTTGAGATATCGATGGGCAGATTCTTGCAGTTGCAGCCCTTTCAACTCACTTTTAAGGGCCCTGGACTGGATTGACACCACTTTGCAGAGCAAGACTTGCAGCAAGTAAAGCCCAGGTGCTGAGTTGAAGAGAAAAGTGAAGTCTTTGATATCCCTGAGACTTTAGCAACAGGAGACAAGCCAACAAGTCCTTGGAGAAACTTAGGTTCTAGGATGTAAAGAGCAGGTCCAGTCCTTCTCACTCCCTATCAACATGCAGCAGGCCAACACAGCAAAGTAGTTCAGCAAAGTAGTAGTCCCTCCTGGCAGCAAAGTAGTTCTTCTTCCTGGTAGAATGTCCTCAGTTGCAGAAGTATTCTCAGTCGATGGTGTCAAAGGTCCTGTACTTATCCCCAGTTTGCCTTTTGAAGTAGGGAGACTTCAAAGAGATAGATGCTTTGAAGCGCACAAGACTCTGCCTTTCCTGCCCTGGTTCTAGGCTTCCCACATGGGGAGTATGCAACCCAGTGTTTGGGGACAGGCACATCCCTATTCAGGTACAAGTGTCAGCTCCTCCCTCCCATCCTGCTCAAGATGACCCATCAACATGTTGATCCTGTCATGTGTTTCCTGCATGGCCCTTGTAGTTTTCCCCATGTTAGCCTAATTGTGCATTTTGTAGGACGCATTTTCATTTGCACACTGTACTATATTAGTACGCTTGCTTTTGTGACACATTGTACTTTCACACAGAACCTGCATATGTTTTTGTGTTCTGTTCTTTTCCTGGGATTTAGTATAAACACCACAGACAAGGTCAAGCAACAATGCCCCATGTTATTCTCTCTGGCCAGGCACTAGCACCTAGACACAACACGAGGACGCAGCTGCTGTTTGTGAGCACATATGTCTTGTCATATAACTGAGCACAAGAGTTTAAGCAAAAACGGAGCAAGGGTTCTGGGACGAGATTGCTACATCAGATGAGAGGTAGAACATTCCTCTGTGTATGCTAAGGTACTGGGTCTGGCACTAATCCCAGAGATCTTTGATATATAATAATTTAGTTTCGGTAGAAGGGGAGGGGGTTTGGCTACTCTGTCTTATGACATGGCATGGCTTTAATGGTATATGGATTATTGACCATGCTAACAGTATTTGTGGTATGCATTTGTTTTCTAATTGTGGCATGAATTCTGCATTTTAGAGCACAATAGTTTAAATAAATATTTGAAACTTTCTTCGTGTCTCTTGGTTTTCCTATTGTGGACGGGTACGAGTGAGAGAGCGAAAGGGTGTGTCCAGTTACTGCTATCCCTGAGAGGGTAGAGAGTATTGTGTTCTGGGGTGCCAATTCACTTTCTTCTCTGGTAAGGTTAGGAGGGCAAGTGAGGCACAATAGCTAGTCGGACTCCGGATCATGGACACTGAGGTGGTATGGTGACTCATTTGCTACATGTTGATGTTCTGTGGTCCCAAGCATAGTTCTGATCCTGAGCAGAATCCCTGAAACAATGGATACTCAGTCACACCTACCCTTCCTTTGTGTGTGGCTGTCTAGAGGGAATGCAGGAAACCAGGTGTCACCCACCCCAGACGTGTATTCCAGAGACAGGCAGAATCCAACAAATGGTTTAAGTAAGAAACTGGCAACTTTCTGAATGAATCATTTTCAGAACTGCAATTTAAAAAACAACTTCACTATAAGTTACGTTTTAAATTGGGAGTCCAGAGACTTCAAATTTGGTTTTCCTATATTTTCCCAATTGGAAACTACACGTATAAAATTTTATAAAGCAGTCCCAACATTATCCTATGGGAGAGAAAAGCCTTGCAGTAGTGAAAAATGAATTTAAAAATATTTAATCGAAAACTTAAAAGTACACATCCTACTTTCAAAATGCACTGCACCCTGCCAATGGGCTGTCCAGTGCCTACCTTAGGGGTGACCTATATGTAAAAAATAGGAAGGTTTGGGCCTTGCAAGTAGGTTAACTTACCAGGTCGAAATGGCAGTTTAAAACTGCACACTCAGGCTCTGCAGTGGCAGGCCTGACACATGTTTGCAGTGCTACTTAAGTATATGGCACAATCCGTGCCGCAGATCCACTAGTAGCATTTAATTTACAGGCCCTGGGCACATGTAGTGCACTTTACTAGGGACTTGTACATAAATTAAACATGCCAGTTGTGGATAAGCCAATGTTACCACATTTTAGGTAATGAGCACAAGCACTTGAGCACTGGTTAGCAGTGAAAAAGTGCACAGATTCCTGAAGCCAGCAAAAACGAATTCAGCAAAGCAGTTAAAGAGGGGATGTCAAAAGGCAAAACGTCAGGTGAAAACATGCCAAGGATGCCAGCTCTAACAGAGACAAACATCCTTTTGATTTGATTTTAGTTTGCCTTGAGGAAAGCTGTAGACCTCCTATGCTCTTGAGTTGCTGAAACTAGTCGACAATATAATATTCATTACTGGTACAGATAATGCGTAAAGTGACTTCAGTTTTTTTGGCCCTGTTTCAGATGAGAATAACAACATGCTGTTGCATATCTGTGACATTTTTAAGTTGTGAGGAAAAGGTGATACTTGTGCTTACCCTGGGGGAGGTTAGAGGCCAATTCATTAGCTCAAAACCAGACGAATGAGGGGACCCCCAGGTGGTCAGTGACATAACACACAGAACTTGGTCAAAAAACATGTATTCCTCAGTATGATGGTGCAGGGTTAGCTAGAAAAACATATGTACCGTCTGTAACATCTCCTACAGGAATACTGCAGTCCATTGAGACTTTAAGGCCCCGATATGCAGCTAAGGGTTGGAATACCCCTTGCTGTCACATACATTGAATTTGAAGTTCCCTGCATAGGTTACCCCACTTTTTGCTGAATTTGGAAGTAGTTTACTGTAATCAGTTGCTGTGTACTTACAATTCTGCCCATGGTATTATGGTGGCGATTATAGGCATAATGGTGGTAATCTTTGATGGAATGCGGCCACAATTGAGATGTTCATAAACACCACAAAGACAGTGCTTTCCACAGATTAAAGGCCATATTTGTGGCATGCTTTAACTGGCATAATAGTGTTCATTCTTTAGATATTGTGGACTGCATTGGCACAATTGTACCGAGCCCTGGTTCAATTCTTGCACTGGCAGAAAACTGGTAGCTCTTAGCATTTTAATAACATCATTACATCTGCTGTAGCATCAGCCTACATAATTTCTTTAGCCGGTCTACATCTATCCTTGCGCTCACTCATTCATCTAGACATCTATCCATTCAGTGATTACTTTTTCAAACTTCAAACCATGCACTCACCGTTTAAGCAAACATCCATCCTTGTACCCACCCATCACGTATTCATGCATCCAAGCATTTATTCATCCATCCATGAACTCATCCATTCTCACATTTACCCATTCATCCACTCAAACACTTGCCAATTAATGAAGTGAAAAATTCACTAATGCTTCTTCTACTAGATACTGTGCTCAGAAAGCAGCCATGGTTAATACAAATCAGTTGCTGAACCTTGAGTATTTTTATTCGTTTGTGATTTAGGGTCCAAATGCAGAGGTTTTTTTGTGGTAGTTTTATATAGCACTAACTCGACCGAAGATATAAGAGCGCTTTACATGAGCACCAGTTAACAGGCAGATGGACACATTTATTTTAGTAGGCACAGGGAAATTAAGTGATTTTCCCAGAATCACAGGATGTTGAGCGTCCCCGCCGAGACTCGAACCTGGTCCACAGCTCTGAGGTCGCCCTCTCTAGTGGCTAGGCCACATCATTCTGCTCCTTTCCATTAGCAAACAAAGCAAGATACTGTACTTAAAACTTGTCCCAAAGGAAGACAAAACAAACCCTGGTACTATTTTATGTATACAGGGGGCTGCAATGCAAGTTCCCCAATATCACCAGGGCCCGATTTATCCTTTACCATGTGCAAAGGTGTCCGCATTGGCGCCACGCAAGCACAAATAGCGAGCAGGAATATGCAATACCTTGATAAATATGGTGCAATCCTGCCCTCTCCTTTTCATGCAGCGCGTCAAGGTGTCTTACTGCGTTCTAGGAAAAAATGATTGATGTGGCCCTTATTTTTTCTATTTATTTCTGCATTGTCTTCTGTGTTTACTCATTGTCTACTCAGTGTCTGTTGAGCAAAATGTAAATGTATTTCTTAATTTGTATATTTATTCCTTTATAGTTTGTACACATTTTATAAAATACAAAACTATTATATCTGGATATCTTAATTGTACAAGTCAATTACTTGATTATGGTAGCAATTTAAAATAATTGGCAATCAAAATGTAACATTAAAATGTATGTTGGTACACTCAATGAAAGGAAAATGATGAACCAGGCAATTACACACAATGTGGTTAATGGTTTCCATTGCTCCCTACTGACCCACACACAACCTGCAGCTTCTCACAGTACTAGGAATACCAACTTCAATGAGCACACCCCCAGGCCTAAATTACATGAGCTCTCACTTATCTTGTTTATTGTTAAGTCAACTTAACTGATCATCACCAACTCCACTCGGATTCTGGGGGTTGTTCTTTTACTGACTGTCTGACAGACATACTCAGTAAACACTAAGCTAACCTCTTAGCTTGCCAATGGGTAAGCATGTTTCCATCTCATAGCTGATTAAAATAGATAACAGGGTCTGTTATATAACAAAGTGCTAGATTCCAGTAAGCCAGGAGACATTTTGTTAGCACTCAGGTGTACCTGTGGTTGCACTCAGGCTGCCTTCAGACACACAAAGGAACCTCCAAGAATGTGCATTTAATGAAGCGAGTGTGATGAATGTGAACAAAACAACATCCTGCATTTAATACTAACACACGTTGTGGTTGCTTGGGACACTAAGCCATGGTTTACACATGTTTTTCTCTAAGGACGTTGGTTTTGTGATTCACGCACTTTATTTTGACTACCAGCAAGTCCAAACATTTTAGAGAAAGGGAAAGAATAAAGGGAAAGTCTTTAAAAGTGGAGCTTGGCAGAACTGTGAGTGTTGCACTTCTCACACTTGTCTTCTCACAAAGATTATAGCGCGATGCAGTATGGACTATTTTTTCCTTTTAAACACTTTCCAGCATTTTGCTTTTGGGGACTATAATGCAAGACATGCTATATGTTACTGCGTTCACAATCTCTGACACCCTTCTCAAGATTCAGAGAGAGGAAATGGCTCCTCGTTGTACGATGAAATGGTTACTTTTAGCAACTTTCAAGCCAGTTCTAAACGGAGCCCGAAATACAAGACGTGTGGATGAAGACTGACCTGTCAGAGTAAAATAGAACTGACAGCAAAGACTTCTGGGAATGAAGCTCAGCAGAAAAGGAGCCACTCGCATCGAGGGATGTTGACAGCCAAGAGAGCAAGATGGACGGCGAAGTGGGAAGATCATTTAACACCTTAATAGTAAATGACAACACAGAAAAAACCCAAGAGAAATAATATAATATGCTGGACGACAATCGCTTTAGGAATTTCCAGAAGTGAAGCAGCTTATGACACTGTTAAACAATGCTGTGCAGCAAAGATGGAGGGAAATGCTGGAAAAATATCTAACCCATGAATATTAATTCTGAGACAAGCATGTCATCAGTGGTTAAAGAGTATGAACCATTTTAAGAAGCTGTTAAACATCTGCAGGAAATGCAAGACTGTGCATTGGAAATAAGAGAATCCCTGTGCAAATGCAAAGTTCCAAGACAAATAATTATTATATTTTTTTTTTTTTAAAGTACAGGGAGGAAAGTGCTATGTGGCATCACTCTGGTGCAAAGGCAAACATGCATGAGATGTTATTGCAAACAGTACATCATATTCAGAGAGATGGCATACAAAAAAAATAGTTTATTCTCAGTCATACTGAACTCACCAGGCAATATCAGACTCGAAATCCATTTAGCTGGGATATATTACTTTTACACACCTGTTCGCAAACCAACGGGTGCTAAAAGAACACTGACTGGTTTGCAAACATGGGGGGATATTATCAACAAAATGCGATAAATATCGCTAAGCGCGTTTAGCGCATTTTGTTTTATCGCCGTCTATCGCTGGTTCATATCGCATCATTAGCGGCCTATTATCAAGGCGCCGCTAAGATGCGATGTGAAAGCCAGCGATAGCGGGTTTTAGCGGGAGAAATCCTGCGATAAACCCAAGGCGATTAAAAAAAGCTTGCTAATAGGCAAGCGTGGTCGTAACTTGACTATCCACCTCCCATGTAATGTATGGCTAAGTCATATTTCATTTAGGCGTTGGGGAAATGCGATAAACGTACTTAGAGCACTTTTTTTATTGCATCGCTGGATTCGGGCCGCATTGGTAATAGGGCGATGTTGTGTTAGCGACGTTTTCATGGACTTTAAGTCAGGAACGCCTACCTTGCATGTCATTAGCGATGACATGCAAGGCGTAATTGAAAACGGTCGCTAACATTATCAAGCAAGCGCTAAAGCAGTTTAGCGCTTGCTTGATAATAGTGCGGTAGAATAATCGCCGCTTTTCGCCCGAAGACGAACGCTAAAAGCGGCGATAAGTCTATAGCAAGACCTTGATAATATGCCCCATGGCTGCATTTTGTGATGCAACTGTGGTGGTGCTGATACACAAATTGCTCACATCGCAAAAGGTACATTTACAGGAGGTTTCAGACCCTAGTGTCTCCTCGTAGCGAATGAGGTAAGAGGTGTTTTGCAACTCCTGGCTAATGTGTAAAGATGGAAAGATGGTGACCTGCAGTCAACAGCAAACCCTCATCTCAGTTTGTTTTCCTTCCCTGTGAGCATTTTAGCTCTGGCCTAACGACAGATATAGCTAACTTGCCAACCCCATGTTCTCCAAAATACATATCTATATATCCCAATCAACAATCTTTCACCACTGGTTTGCTCAAATGTCATTCAAATTATTCTCTCTCCCCCACACCACAAGTTATTGCTCAACAAACAAACCTACTAAGCAAATGGTTTCATCACCTGGATACTTTCAATAACTCAATTTCACTCTTGAACATATATGTATTTACAAAAAATAGAACTGTTTAAGCACTTGTACGTCCCCGTGACTGCAAGTCCCTATGTATAGGTATTTCCTAACACTTAAGAATTTTTTTTTTAGGTTGCCATTTTGACTCCTTACTATAAACCAGCTTTCGAATATTATTTATCCTTCAGAAAATTGGGCACAAACCATTAGATTAGCTAGAGTGTATATGCAAATTCGCAGGTTGAAGCCACACCCCTTCATGTTTGTGACAGTTTAAGCTCTGAAAATGGACGTTTTTGCACCAAATGCATATTTTTCATGGATTGTTCTGGTAGTCCTGAGAATTGATAGCAGAGAAACAGAGGAGCTATAGTGGAGTTTCTGATCTTGTGTACTGACTAACTTGGACATCACTTAAACATATACTTTTTCTAGCTGAATGGTAGAATGATTACAAATACTATTAGGCCTATTTCACAGAGGTGTTTAAGGGCTACATGTATGAACAATTTGCGACTCGCAAATTAGTCTCAAAATGTTTTGCAAATGCAAAAAGGGCCGTACGCGATGTATGACAGCCATTTGCAAAACAAAATTAGTGATGTGGCCGATTTGCGAGTTGGTAATCTTTGTGACCGGAAATTTTGAGCCACACTTAGGAAAACCCTAATTGCAAGTCGCAAACTGTATGTACAGCAACTCACAAATTGCGACTCGTTGCAAATTCTGTCGTTTGCACATGCAATTTACCATCATTTAATTTCAGGTGGTCACAGATTACAAAGTATAAAAGCAGCCCCAGAATGCATCAGCGGCTTCCACAATGGCGGCCCTATACATGATAGCAAGGAGGATGTGCATACTGACTGCTCAGCAGAGGAGGCGGAGACAGGAAAAGAAATTCCGAGTCAGCCTGACCATGTTTGAGAAAACATAGAAAGAGATATATGAACAATACATGCTGGTTAGCAATGTACTCTTTCAGCTAATAGTCCTATTAAAGCCTCACCCTGAAAGCAGTATGCAGCACAGCAATCCAATCCACCCGCATGTTCAGATGTTGTGCTCCCTCCACCAATTGGCCAGTGGCAGTAACCAAAATGTGATAGCTGAGGCCGGAGGGGTGTCGAAGAGTGCACTTTTGCGTTTTTTCCACACTTTCCTAGATGCCATGCTCCTCCACATTTACCTGCCCAGGAATGATCATAGGGTGTAAAGATGGGACCCATGTGCCCATATGTCCCCCATCCCATCTCAAATACCTATTCAGGAACCACAAGAACACCCATTCCCTGAACATCAAGTGGTCTGCAATGCAAATAATGTCATCACAGATATTGTTGCAAAATATCCAGGGAGCACATAAGACTCCTACATGTTCAAGCACAGTGGAATATGCCAACGACTGGAAAGAGTGGAGTTTGATGAAGGGTACCTACTGGAAAGTAATGATAACATATACACATATTGTCCAATCATCATTCTTTGTATGTTGTCTCAAACAGATATTTACTTTGTCAGGTGACAGTGCCAATGTCCTGAGGCATTGGATCCTCACACCCTACCTGTCTCCCACCAACTCACATGAAAGGAGCTATAACACAGCACATAGGCGCACCAGATCAGTGATCGAGAGGACATATGGGCTGATCAAAAGCCCCTTTAGGTACCTGCACAAGAGTGGGGGTGTGTTGCAGTATGCGCCCGAGATTGCTTGCAAGATTTTGGCAACCTGTGCCATACTCCACAACATTGCCTGCAGAAGAGGCCTACCCATTGAGGTAACCAGAAGTGATTCAGAGGATGAGGATCCCGGCAACCTGCGCAGCAGCCATCCGAGCCAAGCAGATCAGAGGACGGGAGCAGGCACAGGGACCACATAGCCAGACAGTACTTTGCATGGTAAGATATGTCCATATACACAATACTCTAAGAAAATACCACAACAAGTGATTGATTGCTCAAACTTAAGCTCCCTTTAACTCGTTCCGTGCTCATGACGGAACCACGCCGTCATGAGCCATGGTTGCCGTGTGCTCATGACGGAGTGGTTCTGTCATGCTGCGGCCGTTGGCGGCCGCCCCGCCCACGCGGCGCTAATTCCCCGCCTGTGCGGGTGATTAGCGCTGTGGGCGGAGTCATGACGGAACCACTCCGTCATGAGCACAGCCCAACCGTGGCTCATGACGGAGTGGCTCCGTCATGAGCACCGCGCCACCGCGCTGCCCCCCCGCACCCCCCAGCGCTGCGGCGGAATTTCCGCCGCAGCGAAGGGGTTAATGGTAGGTTTTAACACACTTTGACAGACAACATGTTTGTCACCAGAAATCCAAAGTCCAGAGACTGAAAATGTAGGTAGGTTACATCACCGCAAACTGAAGTGAAGAACAGAAAATAACAAACACTGACTTGCACCAATCAAGTACTTCTTGGAAGTGCATCCAGTATGTGAATTGGTACCAGGTGGATATGCCAGAGTACGGCTGCCACTGCGTCGCTGCACACGGTCATCAGAGGCAGAGACACTGCTGATGCTTGATACCTCACTGTCTGCAGACTCTGCAGCCACCCGCTTGCAATGTAGGCAGTTTGGATAGACTCCACCGATGTAGTTATCTGGGAAAGGTCCTGTGAGACATCCCCACTGTAGCAGCCCATCTCCACTTGTCGCGTTACCGTGCACTTGGACAGTGTTGTGGTGGCCTCTGCAATCCTCCATATGGCCCTTGTCAAGGCATCCATCTGGGCACTCCTGCTTCTCTCCATGCGCCTTTGGAGGCTCCTGGCCTCTGACAGTTCGGTGTGGAGTCTGGTAATGGCATCTGTTAGGTCATTCATCTTGCTGTCTATATGGGCCTGATTGTCTGCCAACTGCTAAGACAGGGTGCTGAACGCCAGTGTCAATTTACGGTTGATCATCTGCGTTTGTTTTTGCTGCAGGTGCTAAGCCTGCAGCATCGCTTCCTCCAGCCCGCTGTACAGTGATTGTTGCTCAGAACCCTCCTGGGACTCAGATGCTTGCCTTGTGTGATGGCCCCTAAACCCAGCCAGAGTGAAGCACTGCTGTTGGGACCTGCTGACTGGATGCCAGCTTGGTATGGGTGACTGTCGTCTATGCTGCTCTTCAACTGCTACTGGCTGTGAGGAGATGGACAAAGTGCTGGACTGGCCATGTGATGTGGAGAGCACACTCTCAGGCACTTCAGTCTGGTCTTCCTCTATTTGGCCCTGGTCTTTTCCCTCATCTGCCGATCCTTCAATTTCATCTTCAGGTGTATCTAATTGGATAATGGGGATATCATTACATTTTGCGTGTGATACACATTCACATCGGTTGTACTACATTATTCAACATTTTTCTGACACTGACTACACTGTTTATGTCTATGATCATATTTCCCATAATGCACCATGCGTGATTTTTCCACATGTAAATGGACCATCCAGATAGGTAGTTTTACGATTGTATTACATGCTTGTGGTCACCATGTTTAACGGCATAACAGTTGTCATTGTTGAATTTAGCACTTACTTTGTGATGGTAGAGGCGCAGACATGTCCGGGCTCCCAAATCCTGCTACAGCCTCTGGTTCAAGGTTTGTCTCCACCATTTACATCATTGCTGAGAGTGTGGGTGCAGTTGAGGGACCACCTTCGGTTGCCCGAGAGTCCCGCAGGCATGTAGCCACCCTTTCTTTTGACCTGGAGTGCAGTTTGTACAACCTTTCCTTTATTTCCTCACCTAGCATTCTGGCACACCCATAGCATTTATCCCCTGCTGCATGTCTTTCCAGATCTATCTTTTCTGGGACTCTGGCGCAGTCAATGAGGCATGTCCAAGAAGCTGGTCGTATTTGATGCCGCATTCTTCAGTCAATATTTCAAGTTCTCTTTCGGAGAACTTTAATTTCCTCTTTCTCAGCCCTGCAACCTTCTCTGGCTGTTGGCTGGCCATTTCTGATTGTGATTTTGGGTTCTTTTCAGTCTATTAGGTCACTCTGGGGTGTGCAGCAGTTTCACCTCCTCACTCGGCCAGCACTTCCTGTGTTTGGGGTCCTTTCCCGACTCAGGAAACAGAAAGGCAATTTTTTTCAAATGTGGTCTCTGATTGTGATCACAATCGCTATTGCAAAAGAAGAACAAACGGCTGACCAGGGCCAAGCACATCAGATTCCAGTGTATAGTAAATAAGTTAGTGATGCAAACACTTCCTGCATCCGCCGTCCAGAGATGCAATCACTGACAAATTGTTATGAAGGAAGGTGGAAGGTGCACTCGTTGTCAAGTAATTTAATTGAACCAGATATTATTCCAAAATCGCTTCTTTATTAAGTTCAATCTTAAATCTGATAGACAGCCAACGCGTTTCGTCCCCTAGGGGACTTTGTCAGGGCTGTAACAATTTAAAACAGAAGATGACATAAATACCACATATAAAATATATATAACACAAAAAAAATATACACATATATATATATATATTTATATCAACAATAAAAATGTAAACAATAACAATTTCAAAAACTGCCCACAAAATACAATCACAACAGAACAGATAAATATGACATATGTTAATTTTTGTTCTCTTTGTATGAATCTGTCTCTTTTTTTATTTTTGGATGAGCTATTGCTGTGATAAACCATTTGTCCTTTTCTCTTCTTATGGATAATTCATTGTCATATTTATCTGTTCTGTTGTGATTGTATTTCGTGGGCCGTTTTTGAAATTTTTATTGTTTACATTTTTATTGTTGATACAAATATATATATATGTGCATATTATTTTTGTTTTGTGTTATATGTATTTTATATGTCGTATTTATGTCATCTTCTGTTTTAAATTGTTACAGCCCTGACGAAGTCCCCTAGGGGACGAAACGCGTTGGCTGTCTATCAGCTTTAAGATTGAATTTAATAAAGAAGCAATTTTGGAATAAGATCTGGTTAAATTGAATTACTTGACAACGAGTGCACCTTCCACCTTCCTTCATAACAATCGCAAATTGCAACTGCATTTGCAGGTTGCGACCAAATAGGAAATCTCTATTTGTGATTTCTAATTTAGAGGTGCGAATCATTACTGAGTTGCTAAATCAGGCCAGCATGGGAACGTACATGCCATTTTATTAATTTCCTACTTGCAAGTCACAAAAAGTCGCAATTAGGAAGACGCAAAATTGTGCATTTGTACATGTGGCCCTAAGTTCCTAAGTGCAATTTAGACACCCACATCGATTTGAGACGGAAAAATCCAAATTCTTAACAGGATTGCAAATGAGAATTATGAATATAGAACTTACGCTTCTGAGGCGGAAGTTTTGCAGATGCTAATTAAATGTTAACCGCAGAGTTGTGGGTGTTGCAGGGGTTGTACCTGCAAAAGAAAAAAGATCAGCCACTAACTTAAAGATTTGTGGATGTTTGCATACTCATACAGGTAATTTCACACCCTAAAACCTCTTACAAATTACTCCTGTCAAAGGTAAGAGTAAGTTTGCTGCTGGAGCAGAAAAGTGGCAAGAATGCCCACGCATTTAAAGGTGGTATAGTTTTAAAGATATCTCTACCGGTAACAATATTGTCCTCTAGATAAACATAAAAATGTTACATGTTCAAATGCACATTTGCATCACGTTAGGTTGTGGACATTATGCATGTGTCAATGTACACACATGAGTACTGCTGGAAATCTTGAAAGTGGAAATGTTCCTTAAATACTTTGGGTATCCTTTGTGAATCTCCAAATTTTTCTGCAAACGAAGGAGTATTCCCACAGGAGAACATTTCCGGTGTTTCCCTGTTGGTCTTGGTGCAAGGGTCCCATAGATTTTGCTGTAGAGGTGTGACATTCTTTCATGAAATTTGAAGTTCACAGATTTTAAAACTTCAGCAGATATTGAAATGGATGAAATGCAGATAGTTTACAGTTCGTTCATGTTTCACATTTTTGTTGCTTTCCCTGTTTAATGTTACTGTATACTCTAGTAAATGGTAATTCATTGCTTCTAATTCTTTTACCATTTGTATTTTATTAGGGTAAACAGCTTACAATGAAGCGATTTTAACAAAAAAGAGCAAAGACTTAAATCCAAAAAGTCCAATATTACTTTCTTTGTCTCAAACAATAAAGTATGTCTTTTGTACTATATCGTTTATTGACAGTTTGAAACATTAGTTTTAGCGTAAAAACAAAAAAATACATGGATAAAACATTAAAAACAATTCACAAGTTTAAAAACAATTTAAAACAAGAATAAATATTTAGAAACAAATTAGATAAGACAATTCATTAAGCAATTATAATTACATTAAGATCAGAGCCATGCTGGAGATCATCTGGGGGGTGGCTTTTATACAGTAGGTATTCATTTATGACTGAGCGACCAAGCTATGTACAGAAATTTCGAAACAGCCACCACCACAGTCGAGGAAATGTCACATTTACATATACTGTAGGCTTCTCATTGATTTAATAAGCTAAGGGATCTGCACAGGGGAGCAATCCATTTGGTTCTAGGTTTTGCATAAAGGGGGCAAAAGAACAGCAAATGCTCCTCACTTTCTGATATGTTTTTACAGTAAAAACAGTGGTTGATCCCTGGTAAATCTTCCCCCAGTAGATGGTGAAGGCTGCTACTGGGAGTACCCCATACCTGAATTGGAGATACAGGGACCGACCAAGTGCCGGTTGGGTAAAATCAAAGAATTCCTCAGCCTTTCTTAGGGGCATATTATCAAGTACGGCATTAAAATTATCGCCAGTTTAGTGGCAGAAAACCTGGGCTTCTATGGGAATTCACAAGAGCATATTATCAAGCCCATTAAAGCCGCTTTAGCGGCAGTTTTCTGCTGCTAAACCGGCGATAATTTTTAACGTCGTCCTTGATAATATGCCCCTCACAGATTTGTGGAGTAGAAAGGCAATTATTAATCTGCCCAGAGAGGTTGAGGGGTCCCTACGACTGGTAGCTTTCTCTTGAACCAATATGTTTTCTTGAGGTATATAACCTCAGAAAATGGAATGAGGCTCACTCCAGAATTTTTCTAGGCCCAGTTTGATCCAGACCTTTTTGATCGATCCTAGCCATCTAACTTTCCCCAGCCCATCGGCCATGATGACTTACTGCAACCCCTTTCAAAGATGGCAAGGTTCATAAGTGCTCCAAATTTGGATCTAGCTCAAAAGGAGTCTATCAGTGATTATATCTTGTGTATATCAAGTGCAGTGGAACCAATGGTGTACCCTTCCCCAGACCAAGGAGACCTTGGAAGAAATTATTTTCTGCTACACTCAGAGAGCTGGTGTTGCAATGACCCCATAGTTCCGCCCCTTAGAGAGCAGTTCCCCTAGCTTGGGCTTAATATATTTCAGCTGCTGGGCGTACAGGGGACCAGTCTACTTTCTCAGCAGATTTTTGTATGGCTCCAGCTATCTGCTTGACTATTAGGGTGCTCTTTGAAATCTGTGAGTCCCAGGATCCAGTTTCATCTGACCTAATACCCAATTAATCGAACTACCGGACTCTTTCCAAGGTTTCAGATCCCACATTGATGTCCTCTCTCACCATGCCTCTCTTGGTATAGGTCATGTATTTGGTCTTAAAGGTATTAATTTCAAGACCAAAGTATCTGCAAAACTGGTTGAAGATATCAATCAGATTTTGCAGGCCCCTCCTTCTTTTGGACAGCAACAATGTGTCGTCCTCAAAGAGGAGTGCCAGTATTTTTACCCCCGCCAGGGTATGAAAATCATTGATATAATTCAATAAGTAGGCAATACAGTTGTTTATGTATAAGAGGAAAAGGGTTGGGGCAAGGACACAACTCTGGCACACACCTTGGTCTACGGGGAAGGCCTCAGTTAGTTCTCCATTCACACCACACCTAACTTTGGCAAAATTCCCCTCATGGAGCAGTCGGATTAAGTGCAAAAGACTTGGGGTGTCCCCATCCCAAGGAGCACCTCCCACAACATCCCCCGACCAGCGCCTTGACACCCTCACGGGTGAGCAGCACGCTTCAAAATTCCTGATTGATTGATCCCTCTGGACACCAGGTCAGATGCAGCACGAAGATTGACAAATGCCAAATAAAGTTCACCTTTGACCAGGTATACCATCTTCCATTTAACCAAGAGGATCTGGAGGGCTTGGTCAATGGGGCTAATCTTGTGACAGAATCCTGCTTAGTCTGGTGGCTTAGTGGACCAATGCATCCACTGTAAAGGCCTGTGTTTGACCTCATGTATCTCCAGCGATAGCACTGGTAGTTTTATTGTTTATGGTCTCTGATGCCCATTAAACATTGGACTGGACACAATCAATTACCAGAGACAAGTCAGTCCTCAGAATAAAGACCGGGGTTCAAATGGTTAGTCTTTGCAATGCTGCTATTGATATCATCAGTTTGTGCTTGTGGGTACCGAAAAGCAATTTAAGGATATACATAGGATACCCAACACAGGTGGGTCTGGGTCAAAATAGACTCACCAACCAAACACATAGGTGATAGCTGATTGCATGGGCCTGTGTGATGCAGACAGATGTAGCTTCTCCTCCTGAACAACAGCTGGGTGATATCATATCCTCAAGCAGCAAAGGCATCACACTGGTGGTTAACACAGGTCCTTAAAGGGAGCTAGTTTGTTGGGTTCCTCCTTCCTGGCAGGATATCCTAGGATGGGTCAATCTAGCCTCCTCTTTCACAGAAGGGTAGGCTTTTCCCTTGCAGTCAGTCCAGCAGCACTTCAGCAAAATTCTTGGTCCCAGGCTCAATCCTAGTCTGGAAGGGGACAGCAGTCAGTCAGACTCTATCCCTGGGAGACAGTCCACTTCACTGAACTAGTGTACAGTTCTAGGAATCTACAGATAAAGCTGGCTAGTGGTTTTCATCAGAGCTGACCAATTGACATTCTTGAATGTTTCCAAATTCTAGGGCTCCTCCATCCAAGTATTGAATGGCCTCTGCAGGGCTACGGACAAGAGCAGCCTCTGCTATGCTGGATATGATTAGTCCAGGTATAGAGGTCTGTTAGGCCTAGATAGCAGACCACCTGTGCTGTAGATGTAGATTAGGCCGGAATAAAAATGATGTACTTAGGAGGTTCTAGTAGGGTCACTTACGCAAGGAGGCCAACATCAGCTACCATTATCATTCCCTACTGAATCACAAGGGTAGAGAATTTAAAGGTGGTCTTCAAGACAGCAGAGGCCTGGGCACCCACCCATGGAGCTTTTCACCATTCCAGGTTGCCACACACACAGGGAAGCCAAAATGGATAGCCACTTCTGCTCTGACAGGTACATGTGCAGGCCTGACTCTTAACCTACCACACCGATATAAAGTGCACACATTCGATATCCACACATATTTCACAAACCTAGAATGAAAGAGTCAGTTGAGGAGCACTTTCAGACAACAAGTCAGGAGCTCACACTCCACTGAGCCATACAGATCCCTTTCAGTCTAAGCGTAATGCACCTGGACATTTTCACATTTTTCAAATTTCTCCGAGAAATACATTGTTTCTGTGAAGAAACCACTGACCCACATCCCTCATGAGTCTCCCTTTTCCTACCTAGAAAACATGTTCACATCTGCCTCTGACATAAGAAAATCAAACAGTTTTCAGGGTGGGAAACCACTTTCAAAAGATTTGTGACTATTCACAAACTTGCAAGTGTGAGAATGTTCTCTTCTTTTTGCAGGATTATCCACCCTGAAACAGGAACATCTCTCTTCTTTAACGAGATTTGCTCACATGTGAAATAATGTCATGTTAGTGAAACTGTAAGGTGTGAGTATGTCCATTTACAAATGCAAATTCATGCTTTGTTCGTCAAAAACTAGTGTACATGGTGCTGCTTATGTCATGTAATTTTGTAAATTGCTTTTTGATCAAGCTTTTAGGAGAAGCTGAGTTATTTTGTACAGCTTAGGCCTACTATTTAATTAGCAAGGGAATGAGATCTAGCAACATAACTAGTGAGATTAAGGGGACGACTACCTATAAGCCTTAATGATTCCACTAACTCCTGCATTCAATATGATAAATTCAATGCATACCTCATCACCAAAGTACCACCTTCCGCTTGACCTGGGACTTTGCTTTCATTCAGACTCAACAACCTCAATGAGAGGTGAAGCACTGAACTAAATGGGAGCCAACTGATTCTATGAGAACAAAGGATCCAGAAATGAATTAAACAGAATGTTAAGTGCTATACAAAATAAGCAAAGAAATACATTTCAGGTGCAGTTGAAGTTTTCACACATTGACTCACTGAAACACGAACATAGATAGCAACTAAAAAGTCTAATTGGCAGTGAATCCCAAAGACAATTTTGCCATAGTGATGAGAGAAATAATCCGCTACGGGGGGTCTGACGGGGATCCAGATCAACTGGGCCAAGTCTACACTGTTATCATTGACAGATGACACAGAGAAATTCGAAACAGACTTCCCAATACAATGGGCTGTGGGTGGAACACGGTATTTGGGGATTTGGATTAGCAGAGATCTGCAAGAATTGTGGTTAGATAATTATGGAAGAGTAGTAGATTGGTTAGAGAGTAAAATACGTAGGGGTAAAACACTGCCACTGTCTCTGATTGGCGGTATTGCACTCACAAAAATGGTTATCCTCCCTTAACTACTTTATCTCTTTGTAAATATTCCATTGCCACTGACTGTCCAGTTTTTTAAGAGACTCCGTACCCACATATTGGACCTGGTTTGGGCCGGAGAGCAACCTAGGGTATCATGGAACTTATTGACATTACCCTTCCGGCAAGGGGGTTTGGGTGCTCCAGATTTTGAATTATATGCCAATTCCGCACAGGCGCAATTCTTGCACTTCTGGCAGCACCCAACCCCTTATCAACCCCACATCGCCATAGAAATGGATAGGGTCGCTCCCCTTCCATTGAATACAGCAGTTTTCCAGCCCTACAAAAGACCACGGTCAGAGATCGATACTGCCGAGATAATACGTTGGGCCTGGCAGGGATTGCTAAGCGGGTGGGCCAGCAGGTCTTATTTGCACCTTCCATGCCAGTAGGTGGCAACCCCCTAGTTGCCCCATTGCTAGACAAGGCGACCTCGTTGCGAGCGAAAGCTCGTGATTTGGAGAAAGGCTGTGATCTATTTCCCGATGGCCAATTCTTAACACTTTCACAGATGTGCAGACTGTAACCGCCTTCGGCTTCCGACACGCTATTATACTATCAAATCAGGGCGGCATGCAAGGCCAGGTTCGCTGAGTTCCCCAAGATTCCTCCCACAGTGCCGGCTTTAGAAAACATTCTATCCAACTCGTCGCCTCGGAAACTCATAACACGCATATATAGCATCACTCAGCAAGAATCTCCAATTATGGTAGTCATAAAGCTGCCTGGGAAGTGGATGCAGGAATCACCATAACCGACAAACAATGGCTATTCTGCTGCGCCCAACTTGAAAGCCTCTCGCCAAATTATAGGCTAAGGCTCATTCACTTTAACTATTACATAGAGTGTATCGGACACCCCCCCCAGCTTCACCGTATGGGATTGCATCCAGACACAAGCTGTTGGAGGTGTGGTGCTCAGAACGCCACCTTTATTCATTTGGCCTGGTATTGCCCACCGATAGCACAGTTTTGGACAGAGGTTTTTCGACACCTAGGTAGTATCACCAATAATCTTGTTTCGTGCATCCCACTGATAGCTCTATTGGGCTATGTTCAGGAAGTGCCGAAGGCGCAGCGCAAGCTCACAGCTACACTGGAAGAAGCGTAACCCTCCGGCAATAGCTGCTTGGATAGGAGCAGCCACCTACAGTAAGGATCAGCTGACCCATTATTGGGAGCTGATGCTCACAAAATCCAGACCAAAAGATATATGGGAACACTTTGCAAACTGGTTGAGGTCTGAGGGTGCGGATATAAGAAATGACCATAGTGAGTGAGGCGGTAAAGTATATCAAGTGTCAGGCAGGGTATATTTTCACATGGCCTTGATTATGCAGACAGTCTGTTTCACTGCAGGACTCAACTGGTATGACATAGTTTCTTCGGTCATGCCACCGTTTTGGTATTAGAGGATGCAATTTGGGGATGTAACATGTAAGTGTGTAACCTTGATTCAGCAAGGATTGTACTTACCTTGGCGGGGGGTCTTTGGTTTCTTGTTGGTTTGTTTTAGCTAATGCAAGACCATTGTTATGTATGCAGCAACCAGAGATATCACAATATCTGTGTAATGTTGGAAAACTAATAAAAAGAATTAAAAAAAAAAAAAAAGTCTAATTGGCTGGCCAGTGTTTAAGTGTAATGCATATGCACCATTGAAAGGAGCACTCCAGCTTTCTAATCCAATCAATAATACAAACCTATGTTTTTAAATCACTGTATTTTGTGTCAAAACTAATTAAATGAAGAGCCATCTATGTCCTGTTTAAGAAAGATGGGTTTTACAGAGTGTTTGTATCTCTCTGATATTGCATAGTTACCAGCAAATGTGTCTACATTGGGCTTTTTTCCAAAAAACTGTAGTGAAGCCAAACCTTTGGGTGATCTACCATGCCTGTGTGCAGATTTACAACTGTTTGAAATTCATAAAACTTGTTCAGGTTAGTCTGGAAGCCTGTGCCAGTTGGAACTTTCCAACTTTATGAATGCAGATTTTCCTAGCTTGACTAACAAAGGCGAGTCTTGATTTTCTCAAAAACTCAGAAACACATAATATGTTTCTCTTATCTTGAATTGGAACTCTCCAGCTGATAAATTGGGGCATATGATAATTTAGCCGAGAAGCAAATGGACATATAGACACTCCAGATTCAATGCCTGAAAAGATAGAAGATGCAACTTCCAGGTGTGCCAATGATTAGATTTATGGAGGGCCACTCTGCTGCTTTTTCATATACCACAGGAAGGTATTCTGCCCTTACAGAGATCTTGTGATGAAGAAAAAGGTCCCCAAAACAACTCTGCAATTCTGCTAAAGGTTTGGATTTGGTGCCTACAAAGATAGTTTATGTTCCTCACTGAACATTGATGGCCAATCCTTTTGTGGATTGGCCATCCACAAAAGGATGTCAGGCCTTGTCATATCTTTTGTGAAACTGTGAAATGCAAAGAAGCCTTTATGAAGCTCTGACAATGTATCTGCATAGAGTACTCCCTTAGAGACCATGCCCTGCAGTTAATAATTGGCCATGTGGAGCCCTTTCGCCCCCCTGCACTGGCTCCTGTCTGATTCTTACACAAAAAATTCTGCGATGTAGCAACAACAGCTTGACTATTCCATGCATCCAAATGATCTTACCACCATGTAAGTTCTCCTCGAGTTTCCTCATCTTACCTGAATTTACTCGAAGAAATCATAGAATGAGAAACCCTTTTTTTCAAGTGTCTGAACCGGAAATGGCAACAAAAAAAAGAGTGCATTGGTTGTGTAGTGGACTCCCACTTATAGGTTAACTTATTGGTGTTTCGCTTCCTCATTCTGTAGTTCAGAAACCCAGGGTTTTCTGGAAGATTTATTTATTTGTTTTATGGATGTTGAATAAAAATGGCAAGAGAAGCATAATCTGAGGCTCCGTTCTTGCCATGAAATCTATTTTGCTCTATATATATATGCTATATTACCTACTGGCGGTCGCCAGTAGGTAGTTATAGTTAGGACCCTCTTACCATAGGAAATCCGCAACATTCTATTTTGAATAACTTTGGCGCCGGTCGACGAATCCTCGCCAAATTTTCAAAATAAGTGAAGCGTTGCGCTCCGCTCCTACCCTGAAAGTCTCGGGGGGATTCGTCAAGCGGGGGCTGAGATAAAAGGGGGGTCCCAAAACGCGTTTTTCCCATGCATTTTTCCATAGGACCTTTAGACACAGCTACAGCCCGAACGGCTGAACAGAGTTAAATGAAATTTGGCAGAGAGGTAGTCCTCAGGTCAAGGAAGTGCCTTTTGTAGGTTTGGTGTAAATCTGTTCAGTAGATTCTGAGAAAATAGCCTTTAAATCAATATATATATCTGAGCCAGCTTACGGTGCGCTTACCGTGCGCTTACCGTACGCGTACGGTGACATGCGCGAGCGCGAATCTGATTGGCTGATAGATCTTAGTAAACATTCGAATCGGTGGAAACCAGGAAGCGGCGGCCGCCATTTCGTGTGTTTCAGTCAGAAAAAAAAAGGGAGATAACTTGAAAAGGGGGCAAGGAAGAGAGTTACAGACCCCCTAACATTTGAAAGGGGGTCAAAGAAGGACAGAAAAGTCCCAAAAAAAATGTATGAATTTTAAAAAAATCGCGGGGTACGCGTACGGTAAGCTCACCGTACGCGTACGGTAGAAAAAAAAAAGAAAAAAAGAAATGAAATGCAAATTTAAGTGTTTAGATATTAGGGGGCTCTAAAAAGAGCCGTTGTGTTTATGAAGTGATTTTTTAGTGGTACCTACAAGTAAGTACCGATGCAGAGTCTAAGGTTCATGAGGAAGACTCTGTTCCCTTCATCATTGAAGTGCACACCATCTCCTCTATAAATGTCTTGCATGTCGTAACGCAAGTTGTTGTGGTAAATGGAACCCATACCATAGTCTCGGAGAAAAGCAGAAACAGATTTGTTGACGTGCTTTCTTGCTTTGTCAATCTGTGGACAGAAATGATTGGACCAGTTCCATTTTTGCCTTTGGCATATGTTAGAAAACACAAAGGCAGTTTTAGGGAAAAGTGAAAACAGTTGTGCAAAGGTCTCCTTCATAAGCATTTCCAGACCTACCCCAGTCAAAGTGCCTAGGTCATTGCCACCACAGTGCACTATTATGAGGTCAGGGTGTTGGATTTGCATGAAGGATTTCACCAATGGCATCAATTGGTGCCACTTTAACCCTCTCTGACCAATCCATTTAATGTCTACATTTGGCAAAGCAAGGTCTCTCACCATACCTGTTTTCTCTGCATACTTTTCACTCCAGAAGACATAGCTGTGCCCTACAATCCACACTGTGAACATCTTCAAAGGAGAACTGGATGCACTCAGGAGGTGTAATTCAGTAGAATGGTAAAAAGAAATGAAAGACAGTTTGGAAATGGAGGCATACATATTTTTTTTTTAAATAAACTGATTGGCTGTTTCATACCATTCTACAATAAAATCTAGGCTGTATGTGTAAATTTATAGAAGCATGTTTTGTATTGGTACAGAAAAATGTGTTACCAAAGAACAGTACTATGGATTTGCTGTTAGGTTTGATAAGTCAAGCACTCCTGCTCTTTGGAAATGAAACATTGTTTGGTGAACTTCTGACCTAACTCTGCACAGCAGTGTTTCATGAGCTGTTGCTATGGTAGCAGGCAGAAGTCAAGTTGGGGGAAGGGTACTAGGCAGAAGTCAAGTTGGGGGAAGGGTACTTTTGGAAAAGGGTTGGTTTTCAACCAATAGAAATGTGTGATTACATTTGAAAACAAGCATTTGCAATGCAATAGGTCTCGCACTTACGCAAGTTTGAGCTCTTGGCATTGTATATGAAAATGCCTCTTATTTATTTTTTGGCATTTAAAACATAAATAAAAGCATTGCCATTTACAATGCTAAAAGCTTAAACTCTCGCAAATGCGATACATATTGCTTTGCAAATGCTTGTTTTAGAAAGCTGCGTTGTAATTGGCTAAAAACGTAATGCTGCCTTTAGGCTATTCTATCAGTTCAGTCTGTTTTAAATGTATTCACACCTTGTGCTTCAAGAAAGAAACATGTGCCAAGCAGTGTGGCGTGGTGTGAAATGTTGCAATTGTTTCTTAAATGTACTTCTGTTAGAGACTGAGGCAGCACACTTAAAAGTTGGGATATAAGGATGTAGGGTATAACAAAACTCCATGTTCCTTTGTCGTGACCCGTGGCTTAATGTGTGAGCAGTAACTGAGCCAGTGTACAACTGTTGACTGTTATCAGTTCCTCCCTGCCCCAAGAAGTCTGGCGTGGTGTCAAAAGTTCCAATTGTTTAGACTGTGGCAGCATAATAAAAGACATGTGGCCTGGCACTTAAGATTGCTATCTCCTTGAGAAGTTGCTGTTCTGTCCCATAGGAGCAGGGAAAAGACCATTCCATGTAGGCAGAAGGAAAACGGAAGGTTTATAAGGAGGTGCATTTTCGTATGGTACCGTATGAAAAAAATGTGTAGATTTCTGTTATCAGAATTAAGTGTTTATAATTTGGAATAAATGAAAGCATTTTTTGTAGATGTTTTCCTATATGTTAGACGAGGCAGGGTAGCCATGTGTTAGGTGTGGCCAGAGTCACACTGATTTATGGTGGGGCTCCCATTCACCAAACTTTAAAGTTTTTAATCCACTATAGAAATATTGTACAAAGAAAATTGTATATTTCTTAGTATATTTGTGTAACGTTTATGTTGTACAGTGGCATGCAGGTTTCTAACAACGCGCCTTTATTAAAACTCCTTTTTTTGTCATTTCAATTTTGACAGTTGTTCCCTCTTACTTCTATGTATCACACCATATCCGTTGCTTCTGGCCCCCTGCGTGTGGGAGCAGTGAAATATGAAGCGCTGTAAGCCAAAGCAGAATTTTAAATGTGACCTTATTAACCTCGCAGGCTTAAGTATATGCAGCACGGACACCTCTGAGGGGAAACCGCAATCAAGGAGGATGGTTCTGTCTGGCTTCTGCCCTAGTGGCGCCTCTGGTCTGTTTCCTGCTGACACTTGTTAATTTAGCATTTCTAATGTAATTGCAAAGAAGCCCGCTGTCTGCATGCTTGAACCACAGTTACTATTTCCTATATCTCTAGTGTCAAGAAGGCAATATTTACTTCATTTTAATGTACTTGCTTTCGGCCTTGATTCCTTTATATGTGTAACTGTAGTATACTTCGATCACACTACAAAAGGATGCAACAAGGATACTGTAAAGAAAGTTTATATTTGCCTGTGGAACATTCCTGTGGTATGGTGAGCCAGTGAGAGTGAGTCAATGAGTGAGTGAGAGTGAGTCAGTGAGAGTGAGTCAATTAGTGAGTGAGTCAATTAGTGAGTGAGTCAATCAGTGAGAGTGAGTCAATCAGTGAGAGTGAGTCAATCAGTGAGAGTGAGTCAATCAGTGAGAGTGAGTCAATTAGTGAGAGTGAGTCAGTGAGAGTGAGTCAATTAGTGAGAGTGACTCAGTGAGAGTGAGTTAATTAGTGAGCAAGTGAGCCAGTGAGAGTGAGTCAATTAGTGAGAGAGAGTGTGAGTCAATTAGTGAGTCAATGAGAGTGAGTCAATTAGTAAGTGAGTCTGTGAGAGTGAGTCAATTAGTGAGAGTGAGTCAGTGACAGTGAGTCATAAGAGAGAGAGTGACTCAGTGACAGTGAGTCATTTAGTGAGTCAATTAGTGAGTCATTGACAGTGAGTCAATTAGTGAGTGAGTCAGTGAGACTAAGTCAATTAGTGAGAGTGAGTCAGTGAGAGTGAGTCATAAGAGAGAGAGTGACTCAGTGACAGTGAGTCAATTAGTGAGTCATTGAGTGAGTCAATTAGTGAGTGAGTCAGTGAGACTGAGTCAATTAGTGAGAGTGAGCCAGTGAGAGTGAGCCAGTGAGAGTGAGCCAATTAGTGAGTCAGTGAGAGTAAGCCAGTGAGAGTGTGCCAGTGAGAGGGAGCCAATGAGTCAGGGAGTGAGAGTGAGTTTGTGAGAGTGAGTCTGTGAGTGTGGAAATTAGTGAGAGAGTGAGTCAATTAGTGAGAGAGTGACTCAGTGAGTGAGTCAATTAGTGAGTGCGTCAGTGAGAGTGAGTCAATTAGTGATAGTGAGTCAGTGAGTGAGTCATGAGAGAGAGAGTGAGTCAGTGTGAGTGAGTCAATTAGTGAGAGAGTGACTCAGTGAGTGAGTCAATCAGCGAGTGAGTCAGTGAGAGTGAGTCAATTAGTGAGAGTGCATCAGTTAGTGAGTTATGAGAGAGAGAGAGTGAGTCAGTGTGAGTGAGTCAATTAGTAAGAGAGTGACTCAGTGAGAGTGAGTAAATTAGTGAGCCAGTGAGAGTGAGTCAATTAGTGAGAGTGAGTCAGTGAGAGTGAGTCAATTAGTGAGTCATTGAGAGTGAGTCAATTAGTGTGAGTCAGTGAGACTGAGTCAATTAGTGAGAGTGAGTCATGAGAGAGTGAGTCATTGAGAGTGAGTCAATTAGTGAGTGAGTCAGTGAGAGCGAGTCAATTAGTGAGATTGAGAGAGTCAGTGAGTGAGTCAATTAGTGAGTCAGTGAGAGTGAGTCAATTAGTGAGAGTGAGTCAATTAGTGAGAGTGTGTCAGTGAGAGTGTGTCAGTGAGAGTGTGTCAGTGAGAGTGTGTCAGTGAGAGTGGCAATTAGGGAGAGAGTGAGTCAATTAGTGAGAGAGTGACTCAGTGAGTCAATTAGTGAGTGAGTCAGTGAGAGTGAGTCATGAGAGAGAGTGAGTCAGTGAGAGTGAGTCAATTAGTGAGTCATTGAGAGTGAGTCACTTAGTGAGTGTGTCAGTGAGAGTGAGTCAATTAGTGAGTGTGTCGGTGAGAGTGAGTCAATTAGTGAGTCCGTGAGAGTAAGTCAGTGAGCTAGTGAGTGAGTCAATTAGTGAGAGAGTGTGTGTCAGTGAGAGTGAGTCCATTTTTGAGTCATTGAGAGTGAGTCAATTAGTGAGTGAGTCAGTGAGAGCGAGTTAATTAGTGAGATTGAGTCAGTGAGAGTGAGTCATGAGAGAGAGAGTGTCAGTGAGAGTGAGTCAATTAGTGAGAGAGTGACTCAGTGAGAGTGAGTAAATTTGTGAGCAAGTGAGCCAGTGAGAGTGAGTCAATTAGTGAGAGGGAGAGAGTCAGTCAGTGAGAGTGAGTCAATTAGTGAGTGAGTCAGTGAGTGAGTCAATTAGTGAGAGTGAGTCAGTGAGAGTGAGTTAATTAGTGAGCAAGTGAGCCAGTGAGAGTGAGTCAATTAGTGAGAGAGAGTGTGAGTCAATTAGTGAGTCATTGAGAGTGAGTCAATTAGTAAGTGAGCCTGTGAGAGTGAGTCAATTAGTGAGAGTGAGTCAGTGAGAGAGTCATAAGAGAGAGAGTGACTCAGTGACAGTGAGTCAATTAGTGAGTCATTGAGTGAGTCAATTAGTGAGAGAGTCAGTGAGACTGAGTCAATTAGTGAGAGTGAGCCAGTGAGAGTGAGTCAATTAGTGAGTCAGTGAGAGTAAGCCAGTGAGAGTGTGCCAGTGAGAGTGAGCCAATGAGTCAGGGAGTGAGAGTGAGTCTGTGAGAGTGAGTCTGTGAGAGTGTGGAAATTAGTGAGAGAGTGAGTCAATTAGTGAGAGAGTGACTCAGTGAGTGAGTCAATTAGTGAGTGCGTCAGTGACAGTGAGTCAATTAGTGATAGTGAGTCAGTGAGAGTGAGTCATGAGAGAGAGAGTGAGTCAGTGTGAGTGAGTCAATTAGTGAGAGAGTGACTCAGTGAGTGAATCAATCAGCGAGTGAGTCACTGAGAGTGAGTCAATTAGTGAGAGTGGGTCAGTTAGTGAGTTATGAGAGAGAGAGAGTGAGTCAGTGAGAGTGAGTCAATTAGTGAGAGAGTGACTCAGTGAGAGTGAGAAAATTTGTGAGCAAGTGAGCCAGTGAGAGTGAGTCAATTAGTGAGAGGGAGAGAGGGAGTCAGTGAGAGTGAGTCAATTAGTGAGTCATTGAGAGTGAGTCAATTAGTAAGTGAGTCTGTGTGAGTGAGTCAATTAGTGAGAGAGTCAGTGAGAGTGAGTCATGAGAGAGAGTGAGTCAGAGTGAGTCAATTAGTGAGTCATTGAGAGTGAGTCAATTAGTGAGTGAGTCAGTGAGTCAATTAGTGAGAGTGAGTCAGTGAGAGTGAGTCAATTAGTGAGTCTGTGAGAGTGAGCCTGTGAGAGTGAGCCTGTGAGAGTGAGTCTGTGAGAGTGAGTCTGTGAGAGTGAGTCTGTGAGAGTGAGTCTGTGAGAGTGAGTCAATTAGTGAGTCTGAGAGTGAGTCTGTGAGAGTGAGTCAATTAGTGAGTCTGAGAGTGAGTCAATTAGAGAGTGAGTCAATTAGTGACTCTGTGAGAGTGAGTCAATTAGTGAGTCTGTGAGAGTGAGTCAATTAGTGAGTCTGTGAGAGTGAGTCAATTAGTGAGTCTGTGAGAGTGAGTCAATTAGTGAGTCTGTGAGAGTGAGTCAGTGAGAGTGAGTCAGTGAGAGTGAGTCTGTGAGAGTGAGTCAGTGAGAGTGAGTCTGTGAGAGTGAGTCAATTAGTGAGTCTGTGAGAGTGAGTCAGTGAGAGTGAGTCTGTGAGAGTGAGTCTGTGAGAGTGAGTCAATTAGTGAGTCTGTGAGAGTGAGTCAGTGAGAGTGAGTCTGTGAGAGTGAGTCAATTAGTGAGTCAATTAGTGAGTGAGTCAGTGAGAGTGAGTCAATTAGTGAGTGAGTCAGTGAGTGAGTCAATTAGTGAGTCAATTAGTGAGTGAGTCAGTGAGAGTGAGTCAATTAGTGAGTGTCAGTGAGAGTGAGGCAATTAGTGAGTGAGTCAGTGAGTGAGTCAATTAGTGAGTGAGTCAGTGAGTGAGTCAATTAGTGAGTCAATTAGTGAGTCAGTGAGAGTGAGTCAATTAGTGAGTGTCAGTGAGAGTGAGGCAATTAGTGAGTGAGTCAGTGAGTGAGTCAATTAGTGAGTCAATTAGTGAGTGAGTCAGTGAGAGTGAGTCAATTAGTGAGTGTCAGTGAGAGTGAGGCAATTAGTGAGTGAGTCAATTAGTGAGTGAGTCAATTAGTGAGTCAATTAGCGAGTGAGTCAATTAGTGAGAGTGAGTCAATTAGTGAGAGTGAGTCAGTGAGAGTGAGTCAATTAGTGAGAGTGACTCAGTGAGAGTGAGTTAATTAGTGAGCAAGTGAGCCAGTGAGAGTGAGTCAATTAGTGAGAGAGAGTGTGAGTCAATTAGTGAGTCAATGAGAGTGAGTCAATTAGTAAGTGAGTCTGTGAGAGTGAGTCAATTAGTGAGAGTGAGTCAGTGACAGTGAGTCATAAGAGAGAGAGTGACTCAGTGACAGTGAGTCATTTAGTGAGTCAATTAGTGAGTCATTGACAGTGAGTCAATTAGTGAGTGAGTCAGTGAGACTAAGTCAATTAGTGAGAGTGAGTCAGTGAGAGTGAGTCATAAGAGAGAGAGTGACTCAGTGACAGTGAGTCAATTAGTGAGTCATTGAGTGAGTCAATTAGTGAGTGAGTCAGTGAGACTGAGTCAATTAGTGAGAGTGAGCCAGTGAGAGTGAGCCAGTGAGAGTGAGCCAATTAGTGAGTCAGTGAGAGTAAGCCAGTGAGAGTGTGCCAGTGAGAGGGAGCCAATGAGTCAGGGAGTGAGAGTGAGTTTGTGAGAGTGAGTCTGTGAGTGTGGAAATTAGTGAGAGAGTGAGTCAATTAGTGAGAGAGTGACTCAGTGAGTGAGTCAATTAGTGAGTGCGTCAGTGAGAGTGAGTCAATTAGTGATAGTGAGTCAGTGAGTGAGTCATGAGAGAGAGAGTGAGTCAGTGTGAGTGAGTCAATTAGTGAGAGAGTGACTCAGTGAGTGAGTCAATCAGCGAGTGAGTCAGTGAGAGTGAGTCAATTAGTGAGAGTGCATCAGTTAGTGAGTTATGAGAGAGAGAGAGTGAGTCAGTGTGAGTGAGTCAATTAGTAAGAGAGTGACTCAGTGAGAGTGAGTAAATTAGTGAGCCAGTGAGAGTGAGTCAATTAGTGAGAGTGAGTCAGTGAGAGTGAGTCAATTAGTGAGTCATTGAGAGTGAGTCAATTAGTGTGAGTCAGTGAGACTGAGTCAATTAGTGAGAGTGAGTCATGAGAGAGTGAGTCATTGAGAGTGAGTCAATTAGTGAGTGAGTCAGTGAGAGCGAGTCAATTAGTGAGATTGAGAGAGTCAGTGAGTGAGTCAATTAGTGAGTCAGTGAGAGTGAGTCAATTAGTGAGAGTGAGTCAATTAGTGAGAGTGTGTCAGTGAGAGTGTGTCAGTGAGAGTGTGTCAGTGAGAGTGTGTCAGTGAGAGTGGCAATTAGGGAGAGAGTGAGTCAATTAGTGAGAGAGTGACTCAGTGAGTCAATTAGTGAGTGAGTCAGTGAGAGTGAGTCATGAGAGAGAGTGAGTCAGTGAGAGTGAGTCAATTAGTGAGTCATTGAGAGTGAGTCACTTAGTGAGTGTGTCAGTGAGAGTGAGTCAATTAGTGAGTGTGTCGGTGAGAGTGAGTCAATTAGTGAGTCCGTGAGAGTAAGTCAGTGAGCTAGTGAGTGAGTCAATTAGTGAGAGAGTGTGTGTCAGTGAGAGTGAGTCCATTTTTGAGTCATTGAGAGTGAGTCAATTAGTGAGTGAGTCAGTGAGAGCGAGTTAATTAGTGAGATTGAGTCAGTGAGAGTGAGTCATGAGAGAGAGAGTGTCAGTGAGAGTGAGTCAATTAGTGAGAGAGTGACTCAGTGAGAGTGAGTAAATTTGTGAGCAAGTGAGCCAGTGAGAGTGAGTCAATTAGTGAGAGGGAGAGAGTCAGTCAGTGAGAGTGAGTCAATTAGTGAGTGAGTCAGTGAGTGAGTCAATTAGTGAGAGTGAGTCAGTGAGAGTGAGTTAATTAGTGAGCAAGTGAGCCAGTGAGAGTGAGTCAATTAGTGAGAGAGAGTGTGAGTCAATTAGTGAGTCATTGAGAGTGAGTCAATTAGTAAGTGAGCCTGTGAGAGTGAGTCAATTAGTGAGAGTGAGTCAGTGAGAGAGTCATAAGAGAGAGAGTGACTCAGTGACAGTGAGTCAATTAGTGAGTCATTGAGTGAGTCAATTAGTGAGAGAGTCAGTGAGACTGAGTCAATTAGTGAGAGTGAGCCAGTGAGAGTGAGTCAATTAGTGAGTCAGTGAGAGTAAGCCAGTGAGAGTGTGCCAGTGAGAGTGAGCCAATGAGTCAGGGAGTGAGAGTGAGTCTGTGAGAGTGAGTCTGTGAGAGTGTGGAAATTAGTGAGAGAGTGAGTCAATTAGTGAGAGAGTGACTCAGTGAGTGAGTCAATTAGTGAGTGCGTCAGTGACAGTGAGTCAATTAGTGATAGTGAGTCAGTGAGAGTGAGTCATGAGAGAGAGAGTGAGTCAGTGTGAGTGAGTCAATTAGTGAGAGAGTGACTCAGTGAGTGAATCAATCAGCGAGTGAGTCACTGAGAGTGAGTCAATTAGTGAGAGTGGGTCAGTTAGTGAGTTATGAGAGAGAGAGAGTGAGTCAGTGAGAGTGAGTCAATTAGTGAGAGAGTGACTCAGTGAGAGTGAGAAAATTTGTGAGCAAGTGAGCCAGTGAGAGTGAGTCAATTAGTGAGAGGGAGAGAGGGAGTCAGTGAGAGTGAGTCAATTAGTGAGTCATTGAGAGTGAGTCAATTAGTAAGTGAGTCTGTGTGAGTGAGTCAATTAGTGAGAGAGTCAGTGAGAGTGAGTCATGAGAGAGAGTGAGTCAGAGTGAGTCAATTAGTGAGTCATTGAGAGTGAGTCAATTAGTGAGTGAGTCAGTGAGTCAATTAGTGAGAGTGAGTCAGTGAGAGTGAGTCAATTAGTGAGTCTGTGAGAGTGAGCCTGTGAGAGTGAGCCTGTGAGAGTGAGTCTGTGAGAGTGAGTCTGTGAGAGTGAGTCTGTGAGAGTGAGTCTGTGAGAGTGAGTCAATTAGTGAGTCTGAGAGTGAGTCTGTGAGAGTGAGTCAATTAGTGAGTCTGAGAGTGAGTCAATTAGAGAGTGAGTCAATTAGTGACTCTGTGAGAGTGAGTCAATTAGTGAGTCTGTGAGAGTGAGTCAATTAGTGAGTCTGTGAGAGTGAGTCAATTAGTGAGTCTGTGAGAGTGAGTCAATTAGTGAGTCTGTGAGAGTGAGTCAGTGAGAGTGAGTCAGTGAGAGTGAGTCTGTGAGAGTGAGTCAGTGAGAGTGAGTCTGTGAGAGTGAGTCAATTAGTGAGTCTGTGAGAGTGAGTCAGTGAGAGTGAGTCTGTGAGAGTGAGTCTGTGAGAGTGAGTCAATTAGTGAGTCTGTGAGAGTGAGTCAGTGAGAGTGAGTCTGTGAGAGTGAGTCAATTAGTGAGTCAATTAGTGAGTGAGTCAGTGAGAGTGAGTCAATTAGTGAGTGAGTCAGTGAGTGAGTCAATTAGTGAGTCAATTAGTGAGTGAGTCAGTGAGAGTGAGTCAATTAGTGAGTGTCAGTGAGAGTGAGGCAATTAGTGAGTGAGTCAGTGAGTGAGTCAATTAGTGAGTGAGTCAGTGAGTGAGTCAATTAGTGAGTCAATTAGTGAGTCAGTGAGAGTGAGTCAATTAGTGAGTGTCAGTGAGAGTGAGGCAATTAGTGAGTGAGTCAGTGAGTGAGTCAATTAGTGAGTCAATTAGTGAGTGAGTCAGTGAGAGTGAGTCAATTAGTGAGTGTCAGTGAGAGTGAGGCAATTAGTGAGTGAGTCAATTAGTGAGTGAGTCAATTAGTGAGTCAATTAGCGAGTGAGTCAATTAGTGAGTGAGTCAATTAGTGAGTGAGTCAATTAGTGAGTCTGTGAGAGTGAGTCAGTGAGTCAATTAGTGATTGAGTCAGTGAGAGTGAGTCAATTAGTGAGTGTCAGTGAGAGTGAGGCAATTAGTGAGTGAGTCAGTGAGTGAGTCAATTAGTGAGTCAATTAGTGAGTGAGTCAGTGAGAGAGAGTCAATTAGTGAGTGTCAGTGAGAGTGAGGCAATTAGTGAGTGAGTCAATTAGTGAGTGAGTCAATTAGTGAGTCAATTAGTGAGTGAGTCAATTAGTGAGTGAGTCAATTAGTGAGTGAGTCAATTAGTGAGTCAATTAGTGAGTGAGTCAATTAGTGAGTGAGTCAATTAGTGAGTGAGTCAGTGAGAGTGAGTCAATTAGTGAGTGAGTCAGTGAGTGAGTCAATTAGTGAGTGAGTCAGTGAGAGTGAGTCAATTAGTGAGTGTCAGTGAGAGTGAGGCAATTAGTGAGTGAGTCAGTGAGTGAGTCAATTAGTGAGTCAATTAGTGAGTGAGTCAGTGAGTGAGTCAATTAGTGAGTCAATTAGTGAGTGAGTCAGTGAGAGTGAGTCAATTAGTGAGTGTCAGTGAGAGTGGGGCAATTAGTGAGTGAGTCAGTGAGTGAGTCAATTAGTGAGTCAATTAGTGAGTGAGTCAGTGAGAGTGAGTCAATTAGTGAGTGTCAGTGAGAGTAAGGCAATTAGTGAGTGAGTCAATTAGTGAGTGAGTCAATTAGTGAGTCAATTAGTGAGTGAGTCAATTAGTGAGTGAGTCAATTAGTGAGTGAGTCAATTAGTGAGTCTGTGAGAGTGAGTCAGTGAGAGTGAGTCAATTAGTGAGTGAGTCAATTAGTGAGTGAGTCAATTAGTGAGTGAGTCAATTAGTGAGTCTGTGAGAGTGAGTCAGTGAGAGTGAGTCAATTTGTGAGTGAGTCAATTAGTGAGTCAATTAGTGAGTGAGTCAGTGAGAGTGAGTCAATTAGTGAGTGAGTCAGTGAGAGTCAATTAGTGAGTCAATTAGTGAGTGAGTCAGTGAGAGTGAGTCAATTAGTGAGTGAGTCAGTGAGAGTCAATTAGTGAGTCAATTAGTGAGTGAGTCAGTGAGAGTGAGTCAATTAGTGAGTCAGTGAGAGTGAGTCTGTGAGAGTGAGTCAGTGAGAGTGAGTCTGTGAGAGTGAGTCAATTAGTGAGTCTGTGAGAGGGAGTCAGTGAGAGTGAGTCTGTGAGAGTGAGTCAATTAGTGAGTCTGTGAGAATGAGTCAGTGAGAGTGAGTCTGTGAGAGTGAGTCAATTAGTGAGTCAATTAGTGAGTGAGTCAGTGAGAGTGAGTCAATTAGTGAGTGAGTCAGTGAGTGAGTCAATTAGTGAGTCAATTAGTGAGTGAGTCAGTGAGAGTGAGTCAATTAGTGAGTGTCAGTGAGAGTGAGGCAATTAGTGAGTGAGTCAGTGAGTGAGTCAATTAGTGAGTGAGTCAGTGAGTGAGTCAATTAGTGAGTCAATTAGTGAGTCAGTGAGAGTGAGTCAATTAGTGAGTGTCAGTGAGAGTGAGGCAATTAGTGAGTGAGTCAGTGAGTGAGTCAATTAGTGAGTCAATTAGTGAGTGAGTCAGTGAGAGTGAGTCAATTAGTGAGTGTCAGTGAGAGTGAGGCAATTAGTGAGTGAGTCAATTAGTGAGTGAGTCAATTAGTGAGTCAATTAGCGAGTGAGTCAATTAGTGAGTGAGTCAATTAGTGAGTCAATTAGTGAGTCTGTGAGAGTGAGTCAGTGAGTCAATTAGTGATTGAGTCAGTGAGAGTGAGTCAATTAGTGAGTGTCAGTGAGAGTGAGGCAATTAGTGAGTGAGTCAGTGAGTGAGTCAATTAGTGAGTCAATTAGTGAGTGAGTCAGTGAGAGAGAGTCAATTAGTGAGTGTCAGTGAGAGTGAGGCAATTAGTGAGTGAGTCAATTAGTGAGTGAGTCAATTAGTGAGTCAATTAGTGAGTGAGTCAATTAGTGAGTGAGTCAATTAGTGAGTGAGTCAATTAGTGAGTCAATTAGTGAGTGAGTCAATTAGTGAGTGAGTCAATTAGTGAGTGAGTCAGTGAGAGTGAGTCAATTAGTGAGTGAGTCAGTGAGTGAGTCAATTAGTGAGTGAGTCAGTGAGAGTGAGTCAATTAGTGAGTGTCAGTGAGAGTGAGGCAATTAGTGAGTGAGTCAGTGAGTGAGTCAATTAGTGAGTCAATTAGTGAGTGAGTCAGTGAGTGAGTCAATTAGTGAGTCAATTAGTGAGTGAGTCAGTGAGAGTGAGTCAATTAGTGAGTGTCAGTGAGAGTGGGGCAATTAGTGAGTGAGTCAGTGAGTGAGTCAATTAGTGAGTCAATTAGTGAGTGAGTCAGTGAGAGTGAGTCAATTAGTGAGTGTCAGTGAGAGTAAGGCAATTAGTGAGTGAGTCAATTAGTGAGTGAGTCAATTAGTGAGTCAATTAGTGAGTGAGTCAATTAGTGAGTGAGTCAATTAGTGAGTGAGTCAATTAGTGAGTCTGTGAGAGTGAGTCAGTGAGAGTGAGTCAATTAGTGAGTGAGTCAATTAGTGAGTGAGTCAATTAGTGAGTGAGTCAATTAGTGAGTCTGTGAGAGTGAGTCAGTGAGAGTGAGTCAATTTGTGAGTGAGTCAATTAGTGAGTCAATTAGTGAGTGAGTCAGTGAGAGTGAGTCAATTAGTGAGTGAGTCAGTGAGAGTCAATTAGTGAGTCAATTAGTGAGTGAGTCAGTGAGAGTGAGTCAATTAGTGAGTGAGTCAGTGAGAGTCAATTAGTGAGTCAATTAGTGAGTGAGTCAGTGAGAGTGAGTCAATTAGTGAGTCAGTGAGAGTGAGTCTGTGAGAGTGAGTCAGTGAGAGTGAGTCTGTGAGAGTGAGTCAATTAGTGAGTCTGTGAGAGGGAGTCAGTGAGAGTGAGTCTGTGAGAGTGAGTCAATTAGTGAGTCTGTGAGAATGAGTCAGTGAGAGTGAGTCTGTGAGAGTGAGTCAATTAGTGAGTCAATTAGTGAGTGAGTCAGTGAGAGTGAGTCAATTAGTGAGTGAGTCAGTGAGTGAGTCAATTAGTGAGTCAATTAGTGAGTGAGTCAGTGAGAGTGAGTCAATTAGTGAGTGTCAGTGAGAGTGAGGCAATTAGTGAGTGAGTCAGTGAGTGAGTCAATTAGTGAGTCAATTAGTGAGTGAGTCAGTGAGTGAGTCAATTAGTGAGTCAATTAGTGAGTGAGTCAGTGAGAGTGAGTCAATTAGTGAGTGTCAGTGAGAGTGAGGCAATTAGTGAGTGAGTCAGTGAGTGAGTCAATTAGTGAGTCAATTAGTGAGTGAGTCAGTGAGAGTGAGTCAATTAGTGAGTGTCAGTGAGAGTGAGGCAATTGGTAAGTGAGTCAATTAGTGAGTGAGTCAATTAGTGAGTCAATTAGTGAGTGAGTCAATTAGTGAGTGAGTCAATTAGTGAGTGAGTGAGTCAATTAGTGAGTCTGTGAGAGTGAGTCAGTGAGAGTGAGTCAATTAGTGAGTGAGTCAATTAGTGAGTCAATTAGTGAGTGAGTCAGTGAGAGTGAGTCAATTAGTGAGTGAGTCAGTGAGAGTCAATTAGTGAGTCAATTAGTGAGTGAGTCAGTGAGAGTGAGTCAATTAGTGAGTGAGTCAGTGAGAGTCAATTAGTGAGTCAATTAGTGAGTGAGTCAGTGAGAGTGAGTCAATTAGTGAGTCAGTGAGAGTGAGTCAGTGAGAGTGAGTCAATTAGTGAGTCAATTAGTGAGTGAGTCAGTGAGAGTGAGTCAGTGAGAGTGAGTCAATTAGTGAGTCAATTAGTGAGTCAATTAGTGAGTGAGTCAGTGAGAGTGAGTCAATTAGTGAGTGAGTCAGTGAGAGTCAATTAGTGAGTCAATTAGTGAGTGAGTCAGTGAGAGTGAGTCAATTAGTGAGTGTGTCAGTGAGAGTCAATTAGTGAGTCAATTAGTGAGAGAGTGACTGAGTGAGTCAATTAGTGAGTGAGTCAGTGAGTGAGTCAATTATTGATAGTGAGTCAGTGTGAGTGAGTCAACCTATGGCATATGTGGTCTTTTTCTCAAGTCACTGCTTATGGCACGGAGCAAGGGAAAAGAGTAACTAAAGTAACCATTAAGTGAGTCAGTGAGAGTGAGTCAATTAGTGAGTGAGTCAATCAGTAAGAGTGAGTCAATCAGTAAGAGTGAGTCAATTAGTGAGTGAGTCAGTGAGAGTGAGTCAATTAGTGAGAGAGTGACTCAGTGAGAGTGAGTCAATTAGTGAGAGTGAGTCAGTGAGAGTGAGTCAATTAGTGAGAGAGTGACTCAGTGAGAGTGAGTCAATTAGTGAGAGTGAGTCAGTGAGAGTGAGTCAATTAGTGAGAGAGTGACTCAGTGAGAGTGAGTTAATTAGTGAGCAAGTGAGCCAGTGAGAGTGAGTCAATTAGTGAGAGAGAGTGACTCAGTGAGTGAGTCAATTAGTGAGTCATTGACAGTGAGTCAATTAGTGAGTGAGTCAGTGAGACTAAGTCAATTAGTGAGAGTGAGTCAGTGAGAGTGAGTCATAAGAGAGAGAGTGACTCAGTGACAGTGAGTCAATTAGTGAGTCATTGAGAGTGAGTCAATTAGTGAGTGAGTCAGTGAGACTGAGTCAATTAGTGAGAGTGAGCCAGTGAGAGTGAGTCAATTAGTGAGCCAGTGAGAGTGAGTGAGAGTGAGTCTGTGAGAGTGAGTCTGTGAGAGTGTGGAAATTAGTGAGAGAGTGAGTCAATTAGTGAGAGAGTGACTCAGTGAGCGAGTCAGTGAGAGTGAGTCAATTAGTGATAGTGAGTCAGTGAGTGAGTCATGAGAGAGAGAGTGAGTCAGTGTGAGTGAGTCAATTGGTGAGCCAGTGAGAGTGAGCCAGTGAGAGTGAGCCAATGAGTGAGTGAGGGTGAGTCTGTGAGAGTGAGTCTGTGAGAGTGTGGAAATTAGTGAGAGAGTGAGTCAATTAGTGAGAGAGTGACTCAGTGAGTGAGTCAATTAGTGAGTGAGTCAGTGAGAGTGAGTCATGAGAGAGAGAGTGAGTCAGTGTGAGTGAGTCAATTAGTGAGAGAGTGACTCAGTGAGTGAGTCAATCAGCGAGTGAGTCAGTGAGAGTGAGTCAATTAGTGAGAGTGAGTCAGTGAGAGTGATTTATGAGAGAGAGAGTGAGTCAGTGAGAGTGAGTCAATTAGTGAGAGTGACTCAGTGAGAGTGAGTCAATTAGTGAGAGTGAGTCAGTGAGAGAGTCAATTAGTGAGTCAATTAGTGAGTGAGTCAGTGAGAGTGAGTCAATTAGTGAGTCAGTGAGAGTGAGTCAGTGAGAGTGAGTCAGTGAGAGTGAGTCAGTGAGAGTGAGTCAGTGAGAGCGAGTCAATTAGTGAGTCAGTGAGAGTGAGTCAGTCATTGAGAGTGAGTCAATTAGTGAGTGAGTCAGTGAGAGTGAGTCAATTAGTGAGTCAATTAGTGAGTCAGTGAGAGTGAGTCAATTAGTGAGTTCAGTGAGAGTGAGGCAATTAGTGAGTTCAGTGAGAGTGAGGCAATTAGTGAGTCATTGAGAGTGAGTCAATTAGTGAGTGAGTCAATTATTGAGTGAGTCAATTAGTGAGTGAGTCAATTAGTGAGTCTGTGAGTGAGTCAATTAGTGAGTGAGTCAATTAGTGAGTGAGTCAATTAGTGAGAGAGTGAGTCAATTAGTGAGAGAGTGACTGAGTGAGTCAATTAGTGAGTGAGTCAGTGAGTGAGTCAATTAGTGATAGTGAGTCAGTGATAGTGAGTCAGTGTGAGTGAGTCAACCTATGGCATAAGTGGTCTTTTTTTCAAGTCACTGCTTATGGCACGGAGCAAGGGAAAAGAGTAACTAAAGTAACCATTAATCGCCACTTAATGTGAATAGATTATATAAATTAACCACAGTTACTATTTCCCACATCTCTAGTGTCAAGTAGGCAATATTTACTTCATTTTAATGTACTTGCTTTCGGCCTTGATTCCTTTATATGTGTAACTGTAGTATACTTCGATCACACTACAAAAGGATGCAACAAGAATACTGTAAAGAAAGTTTATATTTGCCTGTGGAACATTCCTGTGGTATGGTGAGCCAGTGAGAGTGAGTCAATGAGTGAGTGAGAGTGAGTCACTGAGAGTGAGTCAATGAGTGAGAGAGTGACTCAGTGAGTGAGTCAATTAGTGAGTGAGTCAGTGAGAGTGAGTCAATTAGTGAGAGAGTCTCAGTGAGAGTGAGTCAATTAGTGAGAGTGAGTCAGTGAGAGTGAGTCAATTAGTGAGAGAGTGACTCAGTGAGAGTGAGTTAATTAGTGAGAGTGAGTCAGTTAGTGAGTTATGAGAGAGAGAGAGAGTGAGTCAGTGAGAGTGAGTCAATTAGTGAGAGAGTGACTCAGTGAGAGTGAGTCAATTAGTGAGAGTGAGTCAATGAGAGTGAGTCAATTAGTGAGAGAGTGACTCAGTGAGAGTGAGTTAATTAGTGAGCAAGTGAGCCAGTGAGAGTGAGTCAATTAGTGAGAGAGAGTGACTCAGTGAGTGAGTCAATTAGTGAGTCATTGACAGTGAGTCAATTAGTGAGTGAGTCAGTGAGACTAAGTCAATTAGTGAGAGTGAGTCAGTGAGAGTCATAAGAGAGAGAGTGACTCAGTGACAGTGAGTCAATTAGTGAGTCATTGAGAGTGAGTCAATTAGTGAGTGAGTCAGTGAGACTGAGTCAATTAGTGAGAGTGAGCCAGTGAGAGTGAGTCAATTAGTGAGCCAGTGAGAGTGAGCCAGTGAGAGTGAGCCAATGAGTGAGTGAGAGTGAGTCTGTGAGAGTGAGTCTGTGAGAGTGAGTCTGTGAGAGTGTGGAAATTAGTGAGAGAGTGAGTCAATTAGTGAGAGAGTGACTCAGTGAGTGAGTCAATTAGTGAGTGAGTCAGTGAGAGTGAGTCAATTAGTGATAGTGAGTCAGTGAGAGTGAGTCATGAGAGAGAGAGTGAGTCAGTGTGAGTGAGTCAATTAGTGAGCCAGTGAGAGTGAGCCAGTGAGAGTGAGCCAATGAGTGAGTGAGAGTGAGTCTGTGAGAGTGTGGAAATTAGTGAGAGAGTGAGTCAATTAGTGAGAGAGTGACTCAGTGAGTGAGTCAATTAGTGAGTGAGTCAGTGAGAGTGAGTCATGAGAGAGAGAGTGAGTCAGTGTGAGTGAGTCAATCAGCGAGTGAGTCAGTGAGAGTGAGTCAATTAGTGAGAGTGAGTCAGTGAGAGTGAGTCAATTAGTGAGAGAGTGACTCAGTGAGAGTGAGTAAATTAGTGAGCCAGTGAGAGTGAGTTAATTAGTGAGAGAGAGTGAGTCAGTGAGAGTGAGTCAATTAGTGAGTGAGTCAGTGAGAGTGAGTGAGTCAATTAGTGAGAGTGTCAGTGAGAGTGAGTCAATTAGTGAGTCATTGAGAGTGAGTCAATTAGTGAGTGTGTCAGTGAGAGTGAGTCAATTAGTGAGTCCGTGAGAGTAAGTCAGTGAGAGTGAGTCAGTTAGTGAGAGAGTGAGTCAATTAGTGAGAGAGTGAGTCAATTAGTGAGAGAGTGACTCTGTGAGTCAATTAGTGAGTCCGTGAGAGTAAGTCAGTGAGAGTGAGCCAGTGAGTGAGTCAATTAGTTAGAGAGTGAGTGAGTCAGTGAGAGTGAGTCAATTAGTGAGTCATTGAGAGTGAGTCAATTAGTGAGTGAGTCAGTGAGAGCGAGTTAATTAGTGAGATTGAGTCAGTGAGAGTGAGTCATGAGAGAGAGAGAGTCAGTGAGAGTGAGTCATGAGAGAGAGAGTCAGTGAGAGTGAGTCAATTAGTGAGAGAGTGACTCAGTGAGAGTGAGTCAATTTGTGAGCAAGTGAGCCAGTGAGAGTGAGTCAATTAGTGAGAGAGAGAGAGTGAGTCAGTGAGAGTGAGTCAATTAGTGAGTCTGTGAGAGTGAGTCAATTAGTGAGAGTGAGTCAGTGAGAGTGAGTCATGAGAGAGAGAGTGAGTCAGTGAGAGTGAGTCAATTAGTTAGTCATATGCCTTGAGATCAGCACTATCCTTTTTGGCTGCATATAAACTGTCTTTGATCTGCACGCAAGCCTTGTGGTTTTCTTTTGTGAAATTTGTGTGGAACTTTTTATCACATTTCAGCTGCATGTCCCTGTTTGATCATGCATGTGATTGAGAGCCCATGACTATGTGCTTTAAACAAGGAAGTCGCACAAAAACAACTCTTTGTTCCACAGGCCATACGATCTTCTGTGTTCTTAGATAATGTTGCTACCGAAATGCGGAAGTTTTTTTATCTGACTTGTATTTCATCATTATTAAGTACTCATTGAGGCAGACATTAATTTAAAGCTACATCATTACTGAACAGAGCCCCAGAGTGAGACGCTCTTAACGTATCAGCTGGCACATAGTCTTTTCACTGTATGCTCTTTCAGCAGCATAAACCGAAAGTCCGTGGGGCACTGACAGAGCTGAAGTGGGTGACTGGTGGCCTGCTGGTTCTGTTGAAGCAGTAAAATAAAAAAGCCATTAATCAAGCATGATGGCTCTGTCTCCCTTCACGCCCAGGGAGGAGGGAGATGCTAGCAGAGCATCAAAGGGCTGGGTGAGAAGGGAGGGGGGAATGCAAGGGTCAAAGCGGGCGGAAGTGAAAGTAATCAAGCAGAGCATCAAAGGGCTGGGTGAGAAGGGAGGGGGGAATGCAATGAGCAGAGGAGCAGCTGTGCACGTGCATGTGATCTCGTGCACTCAAGGTTTAGGCCAGCCAAAAGACTGTGGGTAGCACTTTGAAAATCCCACATATAAAATGTCTCTTCGAGCCTTTGGCTCGCGAGACCTAAAAAGGAAACACCTTTTTCAAGTTTTTAGTGTTAATGCCCGAGGCCATTGAATCATTTTACTGTTACCGCATGCGGAAGTAGGTGTTCATTATTGTCAAAACCCAAGGTTAATGATTGTTACTGTTTTACAGTTATTTATTTTTTTTTTTTTAAAATTTTTATTGAACAATAATTCGGTTACACGCACGGGCCTACAACCACCAGGGCCGGCCGCTAGGTACAGAATGAAATATACATTTATCATGGCTGCAGTCAAGTCCCGGGGCGCAGCCCCGTAGTGGCTCCGGATAGTTCTAAAGGAACAGGAGACTTAAGTCCAACAGACACAAAAACTAAAAGAAAAACAAAAGGCGAGGCATAAGGGCAAACAGTGCGGGTCAGGCTTCCTCCGGGGAACTCCAGTGCAGACCATTAAGCAGCCGGCAAAAGGAAGGAGTACCGGGAGGCTGGGGACGGGGGGGGGGTCAAGGGAGATGAACGTCCATATGTAGTTATTCCAAAAGGTGCCAGGAACCATCAGGGGTCAGGGGGACATGGCGATATCGGTGTCCACCAGGGGGGGGCGTACAGATACCCCCGCGATACGCATTCCATTGCCCCCAGATTCTACCCCATGCCCCCGGCTTACCACGGGCCACATACACAGTCTTCTCCCTGAACATACACCAGTCCATATTCTCCTTCCATACTGACACGGTGGGCGGCCGTTGGGCGCCCCAAAGCTGCGCTATATCTCTCTTGGCAATCATGTTCCCTAGGGCCGCCCACCGAGTCTGAGCCGCGCTGTAATCATTGGGCTCCCACACATTCAGGACACAGCGACGCACCTCCGGCAGCAGCACAACCCCAGTGACCTGTCCCATAACCATATGGACCCGGCGCCAGTAGTCCGCCACCTCGCGGCACTCCCACAGGATATGGAGAAAGGTGGCGCTGAGCCCACAACCCCGCTTACAGAGCCCGTCGTCGGAAAATCCCATCGAGACCAAGCGAGGACCCGTCACATACACCCGGTGAAGAATCTTGAGCTGTACCAACCGGAGACGGGCCGGAATGGCGACCTCCTTGGGGGACGACAGTGCAGACTGCCAGTCCTCGTCGTCCAATTCCACCCCGTCCCCCGTCCAAGCCTCCCGGAGGCGCACAAAGAGGTCAGCCCGATGATTAATCAGTTTTTTATAAGTTAAAGAAATAGTACTGTCAGGGACATGTCCGTCAAGTATGCGGTCCTCGAGGGGCGAGGAAACCGGGATCTTGGTCCCCTCCCCAAAGACCGAGAGCAGGGCGTGTCGAACCTGGGCATAGCGGAAGAACTCCCTGTCCGTAAGCTCGTATTCGGCCTGGAGCACCGCGAAAGTCTTAACCGTGCCCTTATGCCACAGGTCTCCCACTTTGCTGATACCAATCGTATCCCACTGGTCAAACCCCTTCGTAGTCCAGAGGCTGCCCAGGCGGTCGGAGGCAAACAAAGGAGTAGCACATGTTAGTCGCTCACTCCAGCCCGTGGCCGCAGTGGCAGCCCTCCAGGTCCGCACCGCAATCTTAGTAGGACCCGTAAGGGTCCGGCCAGCCGAGCGGGAGTAAAGTGCCCTGTTATAGTTCCCGCCGGGAAGCAGGAACTTGTCCATCTCATACGCCGGATTCAAGCCAGGCGCATACGTGGCATGGTTAATGGCCGCTAGCTGCGAGGCCCAATAGTACCTGCGAATGTCAGGAAGCGCGATGCCCCCGTCGTACCAGGGGAGAGTAAGCTTAGCAAGAGCAATACGCGCCCGCCCGTCCCACACCAGTCTCCTCTGCAGGCTCTCCACCTCCCGAAAGTAGGCCACTGGGATAACGTCGAAGGAGTTCTGGAGTGCATAGAGGAACCTGGGAAGGGACATCATTTTGAACAGCGCGGCCCGACCCAGCGGGGACAGGGGCAGCCTGCACCACCGGGCCGTGTCCTCTCGCAATCGCCGGAGTGGACGCAGGAGATTCTGCTCATAGCGAGCCACCGGGTCCAGCGAAACGTATATCCCCAGGTACTTAAAGCCGCTCAGAGATATTTGGATCGGAAGCCGAGGCGGCAGGAGAGGAGGACCACCAGAGATAGGATAGACGCAGGATTTAGACCAATTGATCGTGAGACCCGAATTGTTCCCAAAGGAAGTCAGAACGTCAAAGAGGACGTTGAGCGACTGCCGCGGTGAGGTGAGATACAGGAGAATATCGTCCGCATACAGCGAGACCCGATCTTCGAAGCCCGGGGCCCACCGGATCCCTCTAAGCGAGGGCTCCCAGCGGAGCCAAGCAGCGAGTGGCTCCAGGGCGAGAGCAAAGAGCAAAGGGGACAACGGGCACCCCTGCCTCGTGCCCCTGCCGAGGGCAAAGGGCCGAGAGACCCGCCCATTCACCACCACCTGAGCCATGGGTCCCGTGTAAAGAAGCTTCACCCAGCCAATAAATCCTTCCCCAAAGCCGAATTTAGCCAAGACAGCCCAGAGGAATGGCCACTCGATGGTGTCAAAAGCCATCGTGGCATCCAAAGAAACCAGCACGGCCGGTTCGGAGAGGAGCTCCGCCCTGGCCAGGGCGCCGTGAAGACGCCGCAAGTTAAGAGCGGTGTTGCGATGCGGGATGAAGCCGCATTGGTCCGGATGAATAAGATCGCACACGACGCTCAACAAACGATTGGCAAGGACTTTCGCCAGAATTTTAGGCTCTGCATTTAGCAGTGAAATAGGCCGGTAAGAAGTACAGCGGTCCCGCGGCTTGCCCTCCTTGGGGATCACGACTATCGTAGCCAAACGCTGGTCAGCCGGAAGGGAACCCGCCGCAAGAGACTCACGGAACATGCGACTGAGGAAGGGCGCAAGCTTATCAGGGCGCAATTTATATAGCTCAATGGGCAGACCGTTGGGACCCATAGCCTTGCCCGAGCGAAGGGAGCGGATCGCGGTCGCTATTTCATCCGCCGACAAGGGGGCGTCCAGCCGCTCACGGTCCTCAACGGACAGGCCGGGCAAGGCAATATCCCTCAGTAGAAGGCGAGAGTCGTCCTCATCTCTGTCAGTCACTGGGGAGTACACAGCCCGGAGGTGGTCGGCGAAACAGTCCACAATCTCATCCGGCTCAGTCACACACACACCATCCGCAGCACGCAACTCCGGGACCACACGATTCACTCTCTCCTTTTTGTCCAGCCACGCAATCAACTTTCCCGCCTTGTCCCCGGCGTCGTACAGTCGACCCTGCTGCTCCCTATACATAGTTTTGGCCGCGTCAGTGACCAGGGACCTATATTCAAACTGTTTCAGGCTAAGGGCATGGAGCCCGTCCGGAGTGACATTCGCCTCCAAGGCCGACTCCAGCCCCGAGATGTCAGTCTCCAGCCTCACCACTGCCTCACTCTTGACCTTCTTAGTCACCACTATCTGGGAGAGGGCGTGTCCGCGGATCACGGTTTTAAAGGCTTCCCACAGGGACATTGCAGACGACACCGACCCCTCGTTATCAAGGAAGTATTGGTCCATAGCCTTAACCAGGCTGTCGCGAGTCGTAGGGTCTCGCAGGTACCATGGGTTAATGGGAGCGATCCGCCCTGCAGACCGCGACCCGGTGTCAAAAAGAAGCCACAGCGGAGAATGGTCGGAGATACCCCGCGCCAGGTGCCTGACCTCTCTAATCCGACCAGTCTGCGCCGCGGGCATAAGGAAGTAGTCTAGCCTAGAGAGACTCCCATGCGCCCCCGAGTGAAAGGTGAACTGACATTGGGTCGGATGCATTAATCTCCAGGTATCCACCAGGCCGAAGGTCTCCAACATCCCACCCAGCCATGCCTGGGCAGCGGGGAGGGTCCTTGGTGGGTGACGATCTAGTTCACCCGAAACCACAGAATTAAAGTCCCCGCCCATGAGCAGGAGGCCGTCCGGAAGGTCAAGCAGCATTCGACCCAAGTCAGTGAAGGTGGAGTTCTGGAGGCCCGGGGGGACGTAAACTGAAACCAGGGTAAGGGGCTGCCCCTCCCACCTCCCAATCAAACACACATAGCGCCCTCTGTCATCCGAGACTATCTTAGTGATCTCCACCGGAAGGGAGGTTCGCAGGAGAATGCCCACCCCCCTGGAACCAGTTGTGAAACCAGAATGGGCTACGAGGCGATATCCCCCCCTGTTCATTGCATGACAAACATTGCCAACCAGATGCGTCTCCTGGAGAAACACCACATCAGGAGTCAAACGACGCAAATATTGCAGCACTACACCCCGCTTGATACGGTCCCCCAACCCATTGACGTTCCATGACATAAGCCTCAACCCGTCCCCCCCCATCCCCTCCAATAAATCAAGGGTCCCCCAGCCTGCAGCACCGTTCCCAGATGTGGACAAAAATCAATACCTCGCCCTGTAAACAAAAAACACACAACAAAACAACCCCTCCTCCCCCCCAACCCCACCCCAAGTCCAACTCCCCCCACCCTGCACCCCTGCGGGCCAAAAAACCCCCCCAACTTGCAGTGTGCCTGTCGCCCCACTAACCCCATTCTACGAAAAGACCCCGGAGGAGGAAAGGGACCCGTCCCCGCCCGCCCCCCTCACAGGTCCTGGTGAAACACAATATACAAAAGAAGTAAGACCCAACTGAACAGTGCAAAACGGCAAAATCAAGGACCAAAAGTCATTCTAAAGGGGACCCGTCACCTGCGGTGCCCGCAGAGGGTCCGGGATGGCCACCTCCGTCCGGCAGCGAGTCTAGCCAGTCACTTGCGGCCACAGGAGAGTCAAAAAAGGCTGTCCGATCCCCATGTTCCACTCGGAGTTTTGCAGGGTAGAGCATCGAATACTTTAGGCCCAGCTCGCGGAGACGACGCTTCACCCCTTGGAATCCCATCCGCTGTTTCTGGACCAGTTGCGTGAAGTCCGGGTAAAAATTGATGGTCGAGTTCTCGTGACGAACCGGGCCGTGGGTCCGTGAGGCCTGCAGAATAGCGTCGCGGTCCCTGTAGTGGAATAGTTTGGCCACGATAGGCCTCGGGGGGGCCCCCGGCCGTGGCCGACCGCCCGGAACTCGATGGGCCCGCTCCACGGCAAAGAACTTACTTAGGCCAGCCGGGGACAACTGTTGCAGGATAAGTTCCTCGACCACGAGGTCAACCGGGCGGCCGTCGGAGGACTCCGGTACACCTATGACGCGGATGTTGTTGCGTCGGGCCCGTCCCTCGAAGTCCTCAAGCCGCCGGGCCATATGATCGTTGACCACCCTGATGTCTCCAAGCGCGGCCCGCAGATCCGACACCTCCGCACCGAGGGTGGAGGTCCGTGTATCGAGGGCCTGGACCCTCTCGTTTGTTTTGGAGAGGTCGGCCCGGATCAGGGTGACATCAACCGCGACGGTGTCGATCTTACGGGCCAGGGCCTCGTATTGTGTGGCGATGGTTTCCCTGATGCCAGCAATGGCGCCCATAATGTCCTGCAGGGAAAGTTCCGTAGAGACGTTCGTGCCTCCCCCTGCAGCGTCCGGGGGGAGGCCAGCAGCGCCAGGGGACCCTCTGCCCTGGGTGTAGCGGTCCATGTTGTTGCTCTGGACCGCTCCCCCGCGGAGGGAGGCCTTGGTCTTGCGCCCCTCGGGACCCCCTTTGCCCCCCATGTGAACACGGCCACTCAAGGGGACCTCCAACCAAGAGGTGTAAGGGCGCCAGCAAGAAGACCTCAAAATGTCTGTATAGGGGGTCCGAGGCTATAGGCACTCTAGTGGCAGGTGGAGGAAAACCTCGTGCAGAGGCCCAGGAAGCACCTCTCCACACCGAGCGCACCCGCCAGCTGGTCTCCTGAAGTCCAAAACCGAAACCGAAAGTGGTGGATCGGCAACTGGTACCGCGCTGAAGCCGCTGTTGTTCAATTGCAGCCCGGCCCCACGGGTCACCTTCACCCCGGTCACCTCCGTCGGGTGGGTCCCAAAAGTTCCGACGACGACAACTCAGGATTCCCAGGTCCGAATTGATTTTTGAAAAGAGATATGTGTTCAGCTGGTCTTCATCTCCCAGATTCCATAAACCACATCAGGATATTCTCAGGATAAATTCCGAGGAGCAGAAAGGGTCCGGGGAGCCCTGTGCTCACGCGACCATCTTGGATGCGCGCTAGGCTCCTCCACCTGTTTTACAGTTATTGATGTTCATTACTCTCTGCGGTCATTGAGGTTCATTTCCAACTTGGCCCATTAAGATTCATTAGGGCCTTGGGTATAGCGTCGCGGACCATTGATGCTCATTAATCCCTGGCGTGGTACATGCTAAGATAGGGATCTCAAATGAAAAACTCTGCTTAATGCACTCTATAAACATCCTATTTCAGATATAGAATATCAAATTGCATCTCCTGTAATATTACAAACGATATTTATAATGTTTACGCAGGGACAGAATCATTCTTGAAAATAGAACGGAAATGGAACACCACTATGAAATACCAAAACTACAGTCATACAGTGTCATTTGAGGATCATTTCATGGCTTGAGTTACACTTGATCAACACAAAAACAAACATGTGAATCACTTTCTGAATATGACCAACTTTGAGTAAATAATACTTCCATGTATAGACACGGATTCACTTCACCTTTCACTCCATGAACTTAGAAATGTAATCATTCAAACTTTCATCCACATGCACACACTTACTCTGTTATTGGCATGTGTATGTCAAATTCCCAACCTCCTGTCAGAGTTGAGGGGTTTTGGTTACATTTCAACCTTAACTGGTGAACTCACCAGTTTCTACTAAGTTAGCCAACAGAAAAATATATGAGTGACTGAGGAGTGGAAATTTGCCAGCTGGTGCAGTGCCCTTATCTTATTTGTAAATGGGGTGCATGGTGGCCTGCTGCATTTTATGGGTTGGAGAGGACTGGGACAGCTCACAGTTTCCTGTGTGCCTTGTTTGCAGTTCGCAGCTATGAGCTTCCCTGTCCCTTCAGAGCCAGGACCATGGCGGGGGGGGGCAGAAAAGGTCAAAGGGAACTGACATCTGCCTCAGTGGCTACTTCACAATTCACCTAGCTGTCTGTCTTTTTGCCAAATGGCCCTCCTCCCCTTGGGCAGGGCATGAAGAAAGGTCCTAACAAGCACCCCACTACAATCCTGGGCAGGGCAGGCAGAATCAACAAATTAGCTCCACATTTTCCTTTGTCACAGAAAGAGAAGGTCTTTGAGGCACCAAGGAGCCATAATTTGCCCCTCTCCTTGAGCAAGATTGAAGCTATGACAAAATCTCTCTACACTTGGGTAGGTTGTTGGTTAGGGTTAGTGGGCTTAAAGGAGCAATGAGTCTCTCACATACAACAATCAACATAATTTCTGACATTGTCTATGTAAAACGTCATCTTGTCTATGAGGGTCAGTGGGATTGCATGCAAATGAAATTAAGTGATACAGAGCTTGTAGAAGGCTTGATTATGTTAGATGACCCCCCCACCAGGGTTTTGGAATCCAGTTCAAGCTGGAACTCCTTAGCAATAGCACTGAACATTAGGGTGCAATACTGGCAACAATTGTGAAGTTACTATGATACAACCAAGGGTTGTAGTAGCCCGTGCAGGAAGGGATACAACAGCCTACGATTGACTCCCTCCTGTACCTCCTGTTTCAAGGGAAGATAATGGTCCCATAGGTTATGACCTAGGCATGAATTGTATTAACCAGGGAAGAGATGCAGCCATTTTGATACTCATACAGGAAAATCTAACAAAATCCACCAAGACCAAAAAAAGTAAATTGGTCCATGAAAATGTGCCATCAATTACGAATGGTATTCTGGGGAAGTTCAAGAAGAAAATATCTTTAGATAAGGTTACCGAACTGGAATATTGGAGGAAATAAATCACAATTAGCCGACGATGCCTGGGGCCAAATTACTGGCAGGATATCATTTATTCCTTTTCCGAGAGAGTTGGGACACTAGCCAAATATATATTGATTAGGCTTTAAAACATATCGTATACAGGCCCAAGATTCCAAAGCAGGAAAGGCCATTTGGAGGGCTAATTATTTGGGTAAAATCATCTCTTGATTGTTCAATGAAGAAAGTTAATATAGCCTTCTTGGATTTATTAGTACTCATATTGAAATTCACACAAGAGAATCCTTATCTTCTAGTAAATATTTACAATAGAAGCACTCCCTAAAATAATGACTCCTCAACTGTTAAAAACTTGGATAGTATTCTAAACATTTATTGCGAAAGGTTCCATGAGATTATGAGGGGAGATCTGAACACCTGCTTTGAGCCCTGTGATCCCATGCTAGTTTTTATGAAAGATGAGGATGAATCTGGAGAATTCCATCTTTAATTTAACTGAGGAGAAAGATGAGGAGCACGGCTGCCTTACAAGTAGGAGATCTAGTAGTGTCCTATGGCCTTAGAGCCTGCAATGGTCACTGTAGGAGAGTGGAATCTGACTAATGGTTGCCCCCAACTTTTTGCCTGGTATTTAAGTGGTTTTTGACTAGTCTGGCTGGGATCCTGCTATCCAGGACCCCAGCCTATCTGCTTTCTCCCTAAAACTGTTGTGAGTACTCTAGGTACAAACATAATTGGATGCTGGGCATGCCCATCCAGTCCCTTGTAGATAGTACCCTAGGTACCCAGGGCATGGGTCCCCCAGTAGGCCTACCAGGGCTGCCGCACTTATTGTGCCACCCTGGGACAGCCACCCAAACTGACACCACCAGGCCACTACTGTAGCCTGGGTAAGGTGGTGCTAGCACCCCTTACAGGGACGTAGGTACCCTATGTCCCATACCATACAACACATATACTCTCATAGGTCACCCCTATGGCAGGCCCTGGTAATCCTACAGGGCTGGGTGCTGAGGTATGTGTGAGGGGGGACCCCTACATGAGTAGGACCTCCCTGCAACCTTCGTAAAACCGTTACTGGGTTGTTTGTAGTGTAGCCATACCATATACTCTTACCGCATTATAAGTTATTGCGTCATCGCTGTAACTTGGGACTGGCTACACAGAACCATATCGTGTTTGGTGTCAAACATGAAGGAATCATACCCCCAGTCCAGCCATGGGCATGGGGGCACGATTCCCCCTTGCTAGGAGGGTGATATGGGAAAAGCGGTAGAATTTGGAAACCAATTTAAAAGTGCACATGTACCACAAAATGGCTACTGTTCGCCACCTACACGACTCTGGCTGGCTGTTGCTGGGGAAAACCCCAGCCTCGCCATCTGGACAATAGGGCTCCTGTGGCAGGGAGGTGCCAGCACCTCCCCAGACAGGATATGTGGATTGGAACAGGGTGGGTGCACCAAAAGTCCATTCAGAGTTGCACGTAGGCAGCTGCAGAGCCCCAATTCTGCATACACCGCCTGGAACCGGTTCAGGGGCATCCTGCCCCTCGCCCAGGCGGGAAACACACAAAGGGGAGTGGGTGTAGCCACCCTTTCCCGCCTCTACTCTGATTGGGAGGCTCTATTTTGGACCATCCCCTAATCTTGGGGATATATGGGAATAACTTTGCCCTAGAGCCTCAGATTCGTACAGGACTTCACAGAACTGACCTTCGACGAGCTGCTGCCCAGCTGACTGAAGAAATCTCCCTTGGGATAAAGGAGTTATCCCCCTGCTTGGCAGGCACCTAAAAGACTACAAGATACCCGGTTGGAACTTCGTTGCTCTCATGACCTTCGACGCCTTCCAGCAACCTCGAGGTGGGTCTCCAGTGCATCCCAGCGTCCTGTGAGTGTGCCCAGCAAGTCTGAGCACCCTGGACCACGTGGGTGTCGAGATCCCCGCATACCCCGAGACACCGGCCACCTCTTGTCCAGCACACGACCCCGACCAGTGGAGAAGTTGTGCTTTGGCCCATTCTTGAGCCAACCTTCAAGCAGCATTTGTGCCGACTCTCAGCTCCCTGGCCCGCTCCGGTGGCCCGTGGGAGCACTTTTACGCACTCCATTTTGCTGCCTTCCACGGTCCCTTGTCTCTCGACTTGTGGGCCTTGACGGAGGACAATCTTCCTTTCTAAGAGTTCCCCTGGTTGCTCCAGGCCTGCTCTACGCTCCCTGCAAAGGAGAGCACCCTCAGACCTCGTGGGTCTGCACCAGCAGCTGCTTTGTTCATCTTGCGTGGGTTGCGGTTGCCAATGCTTAGTGGATCCAATCGGGACACTAACACCGCAGCGATCCTCAGCCGACGTGGGACAGTCGCCCTCCAGAAGCTGGCCTTCCTTGAAGCCTCCCGGAGCCCGTGACTGCAGAGCCCAGCTGTACCTTCCACACCTGAAGCACCCGACATCCACGAGCTCCTTCCTGTGAGCTCCCTGGTCACTGTGCTGTGACCCAGACTCTGTCCCCTCTGCTTTCAGGTTCATCTTTGTCTTTTCTTCAACTTTAATCTTCACGACTTCAGCGACACTTCCAGCTAGCAGCAGTTTGGACTCCTTTTCCATAGAGAATCAGCCCGCGACCCGACACCAGAATCGACCTATGCCCCCGGCTTCCCTGGGGCAGGTAACAGTGGTACTTCGGTACTCCCGTGGTGGTGGGCTCTCCAAAGCCTTAAGTCTCAAGCCTTAACTTTGTACTGTTGTTAGAAGTGTCCTTAAACTTTAATTATTCAACCGCGACATTCTCCATAGGCTAACATTGCGATCCCAACAGCAGCTTCTCGCACTGCACACGCCTCCCGTGGGTCCCCTTCCTCTTAACTGTGGGTGGATTCTTAAGGGGCCAGCGATCCTGAATGCCCTAGGCATTGCCTGTAGAATTGTCGTGGTTCTTATACCACTATTTTAGTATATGGTTTGGTCCCCCCCTGGGGCCCATTGATTTCTGTGCTATTTATTGTGTTTAGAAATGCTTGTTTGAATGGTAACTTTGCCACTAGCCACATAAAGTGACTGTGGGATTCTGTCTAGAATAAATACATATATTTTATATATATACCTGTGTGGGCTACTCTTTCATTTGGTTATTCAAGAGGTTATTATGGTAAAACAATAAGCTTAACACTCCTTCAAGACTTAGCCTGAAGGCTGCTCTCCACAGCTACCACTAGGATAGCTTTCTTTAAAGGTTGTCTTAAACCTACCATCAATAGGAGTCGAATTGGACTGGTGCAAGGTGTCCCTATAACTAGGAACAGCATATGCCAGGCCAACTTCTCACATTGGTGTGCAGCGGTTGGATTCAAGCTTGCCATTGTTTTACCAGATAACAAATTGAATTTCTAAAGTGGAAGCCACAAGGTACCAAAGGTACATATAAATTCAAGCTAGAATACAATAAGTTCTACTGAACTTGGAGTTGTGTGTAGAGGGTTTAGCACACCTTGACTACAACTCAAGAGAGGGTTCAGTAGGCCACACTTAGTGTAGGTAGATACATCACTACACTAAACATGTCTTCAGGTGGCACTAAGGCTATGGAAGGACCCCAGAGGGTCCCAGTAGATAAGTATGATAATTTCACCTTTGCAGAACTCAGGGAAATGTGCACCCTTAGGGGACTGAAGACAGAAAGAGGTGCCAACACAAAACGTCTCAAGGAGATCCTGCTCATAGCAGACTTTATGGAGTCCATAGGATCCAGAGGGACGGACAGAGTGGGTGGGCACCCCTCAGAAGAAGACACTCCCAGAGTGGAATCTGAAGAGGAGCAGGAAGAGGATGAAAATCCTGACCTGGAAGAAACAAACCACTCACAGCATGGAGGTGATGGCCCAAGAGGCACTCCCTCCACCCTTAAAAGGGGAGTGGTGGGTCCAAGAAGGAACAGATCCCCCTCAGTGGGATCCAACCATTCTAAGGGATCCAAAGGGTCCTCTGCCTCTTCTCAGAGAAGAGAAACCTCTCATGAGAGGAAATGCAGACTGATCAAATTTGAGCAGGCTAAGCTTGAGCTTAAAAGAGAACAGTTAGCATTGGACAGGGAAACCCTGGAGCTTCAGAAAGCTTCAAGAAAGTGGGGTCTAGAGATCCCTGGTGGCAGTAATGAAACCCCTAGAGTTAGAGAGAGAGTCCCTGACAATAGGAACCTCCACAAGATTGTGCCCCCCTATCAGAATGGGGATGATATCCACAAATGGATATCTGCTCTTGAAAGGGCCTGTAGAGTACAGAGGGTCCCTGTAGAGCAGTGGGCAGCAATCCTGTGGCTCTCCTTTTCAGATAAAGGGAGAGACAAGCTCCTCTCTGTAAGAGAAGAGGATGCTGATGATTATTATATCTTGAAAGCTGCTTTAATAGATGGGTTTGGCTTAACCACTGATCAATACAGACTTAAGTTCAGAGACACCCAGAAAGCACAGAATCAAGATTGGGTAGACTTTGTGGATTGTGCAACCAAGGCACTGGAAGGTTGGTTAAATGGCAGTAAAGTTAATGATTATCAAGGATTGTATAATCTCATTATGAGGGAGCAGATTCTTAATAATTGTCAGAACCAACTTTTACACCAGCACCTGGTGGACTCTGATCTGACCTCTCCCCAAGAATTGGGAAAGAAGGCAGACAAATGGGTCAGAACCAGGATTAGGCCTAAGAACCAAGTTGGTGACCAGAAGAAGGATTCCACTAAGCCCAAAGAGAAAGGTGGGGATGATAAACAAGAAAAGTCCTCTGAAGGGCCCCAACAAACCAGTGCTGGGGGTGGGTCCCAAAATACTTCCTCTAATACCAAGAAACCATATTGCCATGTGTGTAAGAAACCTGGCCACTGGAAGACTGACTCCAGCTGTCCTAAGAATGGCAATAAAGAAAATGTTCCTCCAAAACCAGCTCCAGCACCTCCTGTTACTACTAGTAGTAATCCCCCAGGTGGTGGGAGTGCACCCAAAAACTTAGTTGGGTTCTCTTTGGGGACACCAGTGGACTCTGGCCTAGCCAGGTCCCCTGCATTAGCAACTATGGTCTGTGATGGTGGCATGGGGTTTGCCAACTTTACCATGAGCCCCAGTATTCTGGGCAGGTACAGACAAGAACCAATAATCAATGGTCAGAAGGCTGTGGCCTATAAGGACACAGGGGCCAGTGTCACCATGGTGAGCAAGAGGCTAGTGCCCCTAGATCAGCTTTTACCTGGGTTTAGCTATCAGGTGACCAATATTGATGGAATCAGGACAGATCATCCCATGGCAGTGATAAATCTCAGCTGGGGAGGAGTCACTGGCCCCAAGAGAGTGGCAGTGTCCCCAAACTTGCCTGTAGATTGTCTACTGGGGAATGATCTAGAAATCTCAGCCTGGGCTGAGGTTGACCACAAGGCCCATTTGAAAATGGTAGGAATTCCTGAGAGAGTGGATGAGACCCTGAGGGCCTCACCTCCACCCCAGGAGAAAATAGAAAGAGTGAAGCCTGAAACTATGGATCACTCTACACAAACAGAGAGCATAGGGGAGGAAGAGCAGTCTTCCCCCCACCAGACTACAGGTAAAGGTCCAGTTTCTCAGGGAACTGACCCTGCCCCTTGTGAAGTAACTGCCCCAGAAGTGGATAGGCTTGGCCTGCCCACCTCTCTGATGGCAGGGGATCCTTCCAAGGTGGTACCCAGTCTGGAGCAGGTATCCTGCCCCTCTCTACCCTGCCTCAGTCAGCCCAGGGCTGCAGAGGTCAGGGAGGTCAGTGGACCCTTATTGGGCCCCTGCCCAGAGGAACCCCCTCATCAACAGATTAGGGACACCCAGCAGAGTAGTTTCAGCCAGGTGAATATTCCTCTACAAACTGAGGGATCCCCCTTACCCCTAGGTATAGGCACCCCTCAAATGGATGTTGTTGAACACAGGGAAACCTGGGGCCTAGCTGCCCCAAACCTTCCAGTGCCCTCCACTATTCCAGCCAAAGGGATCCAACCCCCAGCTGTAGGCAGCCAGAGGTTGACCCTTAGGGCCAGATATGACACCGTCCTGGGCAGAAAGGCTTCCATAGTGGCCAGTGATCTGAGGAGGTTGAGACCAACCCAAGTAGGGTCTCACTTCCAGACTCAGACACCCCACCAGCCCACCTCTGACCCAAAAACCAATACAGGTAATTTCCCTAGACTTTGGAGAAACTCTAGAACCCCTTGGGGTAGGATTTCCCAAGTGGACCATGACACAGGGAGCAACCATGTTAGTACAGGTTCTTCCTTATATGGCCACTCAGGAAATAAAGGCTTATCTGGACAAGGTTAGCCTTATCTCCTTTCGTTTGGGGGGGGGGTTATGTAGGAGAGTGGAATCTGACTAATGGTTGCCCCCAACTTTTTGCCTGGTATTTAAGTGGTTTTTGACTAGTCTGGCTGGGATCCTGCTATCCAGGACCCCAGCCTATCTGCTTTCTCCCTAAAACTGTTGTGAGTACTCTAGGTACAAACATAATTGGATGCTGGGCATGCCCATCCAGTCCCTTGTAGATAGTACCCTAGGTACCCAGGGCATGGGTCCCCCAGTAGGCCTACCAGGGCTGCCGCACTTATTGTGCCACCCTGGGACAGCCACCCAAACTGACACCACCAGGCCACTACTGTAGCCTGGGTAAGGTGGTGCTAGCACCCCTTACAGGGACGTAGGTACCCTATGTCCCATACCATACAACACATATACTCTCATAGGTCACCCCTATGGCAGGCCCTGGTAATCCTACAGGGCTGGGTGCTGAGGTATGTGTGAGGGGGGACCCCTACATGAGTAGGACCTCCCTGCAACCTTCGTAAAACCGTTACTGGGTTGTTTGTAGTGTAGCCATACCATATACTCTTACCGCATTATAAGTTATTGCGTCATCGCTGTAACTTGGGACTGGCTACACAGAACCATATCGTGTTTGGTGTCAAACATGAAGGAATCATACCCCCAGTCCAGCCATGGGCATGGGGGCACGATTCCCCCTTGCTAGGAGGGTGATATGGGAAAAGCGGTAGAATTTGGAAACCAATTTAAAAGTGCACATGTACCACAAAATGGCTACTGTTCGCCACCTACACGACTCTGGCTGGCTGTTGCTGGGGAAAACCCCAGCCTCGCCATCTGGACAATAGGGCTCCTGTGGCAGGGAGGTGCCAGCACCTCCCCAGACAGGATATGTGGATTGGAACAGGGTGGGTGCACCAAAAGTCCATTCAGAGTTGCACGTAGGCAGCTGCAGAGCCCCAATTCTGCATACACCGCCTGGAACCGGTTCAGGGGCATCCTGCCCCTCGCCCAGGCGGGAAACACACAAAGGGGAGTGGGTGTAGCCACCCTTTCCCGCCTCTACTCTGATTGGGAGGCTCTATTTTGGACCATCCCCTAATCTTGGGGATATATGGGAATAACTTTGCCCTAGAGCCTCAGATTCGTACAGGACTTCACAGAACTGACCTTCGACGAGCTGCTGCCCAGCTGACTGAAGAAATCTCCCTTGGGATAAAGGAGTTATCCCCCTGCTTGGCAGGCACCTAAAAGACTACAAGATACCCGGTTGGAACTTCGTTGCTCTCACGACCTTCGACGCCTTCCAGCAACCTCGAGGTGGGTCTCCAGTGCATCCCAGCGTCCTGTGAGTGTGCCCAGCAAGTCTGAGCACCCTGGACCACGTGGGTGTCGAGATCCCCGCATACCCCGAGACACCGGCCACCTCTTGTCCAGCACACGACCCCGACCAGTGGAGAAGTTGTGCTTTGGCCCATTCTTGAGCCAACCTTCAAGCAGCATTTGTGCCGACTCTCAGCTCCCTGGCCCGCTCCGGTGGCCCGTGGGAGCACTTTTACGCACTCCATTTTGCTGCCTTCCACGGTCCCTTGTCTCTCGACTTGTGGGCCTTGACGGAGGACAATCTTCCTTTCTAAGAGTTCCCCTGGTTGCTCCAGGCCTGCTCTACGCTCCCTGCAAAGGAGAGCACCCTCAGACCTCGTGGGTCTGCACCAGCAGCTGCTTTGTTCATCTTGCGTGGGTTGCGGTTGCCAATGCTTAGTGGATCCAATCGGGACACTAACACCGCAGCGATCCTCAGCCGACGTGGGACAGTCGCCCTCCAGAAGCTGGCCTTCCTTGAAGCCTCCCGGAGCCCGTGACTGCAGAGCCCAGCTGTACCTTCCACACCTGAAGCACCCGACATCCACGAGCTCCTTCCTGTGAGCTCCCTGGTCACTGTGCTGTGACCCAGACTCTGTCCCCTCTGCTTTCAGGTTCATCTTTGTCTTTTCTTCAACTTTAATCTTCACGACTTCAGCGACACTTCCAGCTAGCAGCAGTTTGGACTCCTTTTCCATAGAGAATCAGCCCGCGACCCGACACCAGAATCGACCTATGCCCCCGGCTTCCCTGGGGCAGGTAACAGTGGTACTTCAGTACTCCCGTGGTGGTGGGCTCTCCAAAGCCTTAAGTCTCAAGCCTTAACTTTGTACTGTTGTTAGAAGTGTCCTTAAACTTTAATTATTCAACCGCGACATTCTCCATAGGCTAACATTGCGATCCCAACAGCAGCTTCTCGCACTGCACACGCCTCCCGTGGGTCCCCTTCCTCTTAACTGTGGGTGGATTCTTAAGGGGCCAGCGATCCTGAATGCCCTAGGCATTGCCTGTAGAATTGTCGTGGTTCTTATACCACTATTTTAGTATATGGTTTGGTCCCCCCCTGGGGCCCATTGATTTCTGTGCTATTTATTGTGTTTAGAAATGCTTGTTTGAATTGTAACTTTGCCACTAGCCACATAAAGTGACTGTGGGATTCTGTCTAGAATAAATACATATATTTTATATATATACCTGTGTGGGCTACTCTTTCATTTGGTTATTCAAGAGGTTATTATGGTAAAACAATAAGCTTAACACTCCTTCAAGACTTAGCCTGAAGGCTGCTCTCCACAGCTACCACTAGGATAGCTTTCTTTAAAGGTTGTCTTAAACCTACCATCAATAGGAGTCGAATTGGACTGGTGCAAGGTGTCCCTATAACTAGGAACAGCATATGCCAGGCCAACTTCTCACAGTCACTTTGAATCCGACCAATATGCTAAACCGACTTTTAGGAGAGGCGAATATGAAAGCAATAATGATTATATTTTGCTTGATCTTAGAGTTGGCACAAAATGGCTGATATGAAGGGCATTGAAAGAACAGAAAGTGACTATGATCCATTCCTGCTAGAATTAAATTGGTCACAAATTATAGATCAGACTTTGTCCGGTTGTATTTCCCTCTGAAACAACAGTGTTAATAATAGACAAAATGTAAAATCGGTGGATGCATAGAATTTTGTGAATTCCATGCAAGTGATTTATAATACATTAATTTCAACTTTTGCTTCTATAGAGGATCAGGCCTATACAATTTCCCAAATTATGGTTGTTTGTGAAGAATTATTTCTTAAATAGAAACAAGTCTTTCAGAAAGATAACAAAAACAGTAAATATCTGCACTCATTAAGGCTATACAAAATAAAGGGAGAAATAACATAATTAATGCAGACAGAAGTATGAAAACATCATTAAAACCTGCAAGACCAAGTTGGAAAACAAAATCTGGGAAGCTTTACTAGAGACAGTCAAGAGAAAAGGCAGTAGGGTGTTCTGGCACCTAGTGACACATAGAGGGTGCAAGGTCCATTCATGTCCAGAAACCCACATTGTTTAGTACTTTATTCTAAATCTCCTTGTTAAGGTAGCACTGAGTGAATTTTCCCCAAAGTATTGAGAGAAAATGGGGGGACTATAGAGCGAGGATGGTTTTTATGCTAGAAGAAACCTTAAATGCAATACAGGCACAAAAATCTGGAAGTGCCCCTGTATTCACATGATCCTTTCAGATCCTTATTGTTCAGACCATTTATACGGGGACCATACATAAACAAATGATCTAATGCCATAGCTGCAGGAGCCTCAATCCCAAACTCTTCAAGGGATCAGAAATTATACAGATTTTGAAGAAGGGGGCTGGAAATACCCTATCCATGACCATCCCATGAGGCCTATTGATAACTTCCAAAGTGTTTATAATAAGCATATTTTCACAAGACTTTCTGGGTGGATATCTAACAACAAGGTGCTTACCCACTTCTAAGCTGGCTTTAAAGCAAACACTTGCACGCTAGAGCAAGTACTTCGCTTTCTGACCGTAAAATGGAAAACAATAGACATAGATCGAGGCAGCCTGTATGTTTCCTTTGTAGACTTCTGGGTTGCATTCTACCTAGTTCTGAGGGGTAATTTGGGAAGTATTCGATAAAATGGGGTTCCAACTAGCATCCTGCACTCTATTAAACAGCTATATACGGATAACTGGGCCAAGGTCAGGTGGGGCCTAAATGAGGAAACCACAGTGGATAGCCCAATCAAAAGGAGTCCGCCAGGGCTGTGTTTTGGTGCCTAGCCTTTCCCCACAGTTTATTAATGGTTTTATTACATATTTTATAGATTGTGAAAACAATTCAGCAAAATTGGCTGGCTCAACAGTTCCAGGACTATTATTAGCTGATGATATCTTTCTCTTCTCAAAAACCCCAAAAGGCTTATGTATCGTCCTGGAGAGATTCAACCTTTTTTGCAAGAGCCAGGGGCTGTAAATAAATTGAGCCAAAACTAAATATATGGTGTTTAACTCCCCAAAACGAGCAAAGTGTAGTGAATTTCTGGAAGGTAAAGTTGTGGACAGGTTAGCCAAAATTGACTAACCAGGGGTGGGACTTAATGGTTCTCATAATTGGAAAGCGCAATTTGAGAAAAGGTCTCTAATCTTGAAACACCGGTCTTGAGTAATTATTAGATTTGCTAACCAATCCTCAACTTACCCTCTATATCTCGCTGTTGAAGTCTACAAGGCATGAGCCCTTGGTGCAGTTCTCTACAGTGACGAACTGTGGACAGGTATAAGCTGGACACACTTGAAAAAGGAGAAAAAAACTTTATTACATCATTGCTAAAACTTCCAACAAGTGCACCACCGATCCCAAAAAGACTCAATCTAAATTTAAAATCTGTTGCTAATATAGCCAATTTAAAGCCAAATCTATACAGAATCTGAATATTCACAACATGTGAAATGGAGCCCTATAGAGAATGTCTTTGTGATTTATTAGGTAATATTTATCTTATACGATCTCCTGGTTGGGCTTCATAAAGATCTGGCTGGGTAGGGTGGGATTGAGTGAATATTGGCTACATCTCTCCCCAAGTCCAGCAGGAGCATCTAAAATTATGGAATTTTATGAATTTCATGGAATTCTTTATGAATGTCCCGTCCTTCTCATCAGCCCTGCCTTCATTCAACAGCCTGAGCACTCCTCTTATCCCCCCTCATGGTCTCTGTCCACTTCATTACACCAGACTCTCTCCCCTGATCAACAATGAACTCATCCCTTCCCCCTCAACCGCGCTCTCCCCCATTCTTTTAACCCAGACACGGTCCAACGTAGAACACAATCTCGCTACCCTGATGACTGAACTCTCACGAGTGAGAAAAGACTTCCACTTCCTCTATTCCAGGTCCCTCTCCTATCATTTGAACTCCCTCGTCTCTGACTCACAACGCATCTCCAATCCTAAACCGTGGAGCAATACTCCCCTCAGCTGCCATACCCATAGGCCCCTCCGGGCTTTGAGCCATCTCTCCTCTTCCGACCTCCTTGCCCTTTGCAATTCCTACCTTCCCATTTTCTCGATAAACGTTCCCCCACTCACTCCAACATCCCCGTGATTTTGGGGACTAGCAGGATCCCCTCCTCTCCCATCTCCCCCAGACTCCCACCCCAACCTACCACCATCTAATTGGGCCCTTCCCCTAAAGATAACCCTAAACCCCTCTACTGCATGCTTGTGAACTGCCGTTCGGTTGTCCGACATACAATCGAAATATCTGAAACTATCCTTAGCGAAGCTATCGATATCGCCTTCCTCACGGAAACCTGGCTCAATGAGCACTCAACGTCTTCCTATCCCCACATGGATCTCCGACCTTAATGCCCTGAACTGTCCGCTCTCCCTTTCCAACTCTGTTAAATCTCTTGGTATCACCATAAACAATTGCATAACCCTTAAGGACCACATAAAAAACTCGGCCAAAGGGGCACTCTTCTCTCTCCATCAAAATTAAACCCTTCATTCCAGCCGCCGACTTTGAATCGGTTGTCCAATCTCTAGTCCTCTCGCGAATAGACTATGGTAACGCTATCCTATCAGGTGCCCCCAAAGCTCACCTCACCCCTCTCAAATAGGTGCTCAACCTTGCGGCCAGACTTATCACGGACTACAAACGTTTTGACCACATCTCCCAGCTGTCAAAACCCACAAATGGTTACCCATCGAAGGCAGATCCTCCTACAAGATTGCTTGCATTACGCACAAAGCCCTCCATCAAAATGCCCTGTTGTATCTCACTAACAAACTCATCAAAGCTGGCTGCTCCCGGCCATTGAGAAGCACCAACCTTGTTCCACCTCTGTTAAAAAAGAAATCCACATAATCTTGCTCTTTCTCCGGAAAGGCCCCTAACATCTGGAATGCCCTCCCTAAAGACCTGCGTTGTAACCCCTCTTACATCAGCTTTAAAAAAGACCTCAAACTGCTCATGCTCAACAAATATTGGGGTCCCTAAGCCTTTCATTTCGCTCCTTTTTTTACTCCCTCCCCACCCTCGCCTTTTTCTATCCCACCTCCTCCCATATTCCCTTCCTTGCAGTTACTTCCTCCCCTCCATAGTTCATGCTTTCTTCCCCCCTTTCTCACTCCTATCCTCCCATTTCCCTCCTACCTCCCAGCCTTCCTCCTTCTCTTGTTACTGTCAATAATTTCGACTTCCTGCACCTCTTTTATTCATGTAGATAGTTCTCTCTTACCACTCTGACACATGTTAAAATCCCTCCCACCATCCAGCCTTCCTCCATCTCCTGTTACTGTTTAACAATTTCGACCTCCTGTACCCCTTTTAATTTATGTAGATAGTTCTTTCTTATCTCTCCGACACATGTAAAATATAATTTTGCTGTTCGTCCTCTGTATTTTATCCTGTTTTGTATCCTATGTTATGTAACTCCTGTACTATATCCACACTCATGTAAAGCGCTCTGATACCCACGGGTTGAGCCAGTGCTATATAAAACCTTTAAATAAATAAGTAAATAACGGAATTGAGATATTGGAATACTGAATCAAGGTCTTTGCCCACAGCTATTCATATGGGTAGCCTTTCTGATTATTTTTTAGCAGCTAAATGTGAGTTCCAATATGTGGAATTTATGAATTATATTAATCCCTGCCCACAAGAACCCTGTCTATAAAATTTAGATTATGGATCTTCTCACATGCTACTTTCACTTGTACTTAGACCAAAGGTAATAACCCAAATAAGCTATACGACATACATTTTACATGGGCGTAATACCAAATTACATCCATTATCAGCTTCCTCCTGGATTCATTTTGTGATTTTTATTTTGTGTGCTAATCTATGAGTATTTGTTTGTTTGTTCACATCTGTGATGATGCAAAAGGCTAAGGATGCTGATATACCTTACTGAGATCATACAATTATGTCTCTCTTTGTTCTTTCATATTACTGAACGAATGACACACTCAGGCTTGATTGTTTTGTAATATTTTTGGTGCAATTATGGAAATGCCGCACACTTTGGCTGGATTTGTTTACTTAATTTTTATCAAAAATAATATTTTCAGCTTACTTCTAGTGTTGCACTCTCTCACATTTTCTGTCTGATATGGCATATGCAAAAGCATTTTTGTGAGCATACTAGAAATGATTAGTATGTTTTGTACTATTTGGGATGGGGGCTGTTGTCAGTCTTCACTGTTTATTAATTTACTATTACAAATGAGGCTGTGACTAGGACTTTTGCAAAAAACCCTTATACCGTACAAATTGATACCTGAAAAATAAAAAAAAACTCAATTATGTATATGTATATGTATATCTAGTGTGTGTTACAGAGTGACAGCAGCCACTCTTGTTTTAGTTAGGATGATCAGCAATAGGGATTTTTTTTATTTTATTCCCTCGATAAGTTTGCACCTGCTTGACGAATGTCCACGAAACATTGCAGACCTGCTGCCCCCTTTTTATTGTTGGAATCCTGAAAGTGTTTGGGGTTTCACTAAGGGTTTGCAAAGAAAAAAAGGGAGTCCCAAAATGGGCGTAAAATCGAATTCATTTTAAATAGAGTTTTGTATTTTGCGTACCGTGAAAACCATCATTCAGATTTTGATTACATTTGAAAGGATTATACCTTAAGGTGTGCAGATGATTCTATTGGGTACTGCAGGTAAGTAGGATAAGTATTTCATATGTTTTAAATGTTTTTAATTTAGTTATATCTGTGGCCGTGATTGTACCGCAGTAATCCAGAGGTACATAGTGATGACAAGTCATTAGCTGATTGGCTAATGACTGCCTTTACAAAAGTTAAAGGAAAAGTGAAAGGCGGCCATCTTGTTTCACCTTCAGTTTCTCTGTGTTCTGCTTTATGCTACTCAAAGCAGGTAAGCACTGAGTTTGCTATTTATTTATACCTATTGCGCTTTGGTAAAGTGGTAATAGGTAGGGAATATATATATATATATATATATATATATATATATATATATATATATATATATATATATAATGTTAAAAAAATACAGAGTTTTGCAAAAGTACCGCAATACAGAAAATCTAAAAGAATTGGAAATACACTGTACAACACTATATTATATTGATATAGTGTGCAATTTGGTAGATATTTAAATAGGCACATAAAGGTGTATAGATTAGCATAGTAGTTAAAAAAAAATACCAATCTACTTAAAAAAAAGAAATGCACTTCTCCCTACAGTGGTATAAAAATGTAGAAAAATGTATAAACAAAAATGTTAACCTTTGAATCACTTTAGGGTACCACAGTACTGGCCCACGCTACTCCGTAGTTTAAAAAGAAATATATAGAAAAGTATAACTATTTTGCTCTACCTATTACCTCTTTAGTAAAGTGGTAATACATATATATGTTACCTACTGGTGGTCGCCAGTAGGTAGTTATAGTTAGGACCTATTATCCATAGGAAATCCACAGCATTCTATTTGGAATAACTTTGGCCCTGGTTGACGAATCTTCGCAAAATTTTTCAAACTGCTGAGGCGCTCTGGTCCGCTCCTATCCTGAAAGTCTCAGGCTGATTTGTCAAGCGGGGGCCGAGAAAAAAGGGGGTCCCAAAACATGTTTTCCCCATGCAATTTTCCATAGGAACCTTTAATCGCAGCTACAGCCCGAACTGCTGAATGGAATTACACCAAATTTGTCAAAAAGGTAGCCCTTGGTTCAGAGTCGTGCTTTTTGGTTAAATGGTGTAAATCCGTTCAGTAGTTTCTGAGAAAATCAAAAGTAAAATCACATATATATTTGGGCGGAGCCTAACCACAAATCTCATCGTGAGATCTGATTAGCTGTCAGCACTTCATCCAAGAAGTGTTGGCAGCCATCTTGGGACCAATATACATGATAGCACCTCATTAAAAAGCATTGCAGGTAATAGAAGGTTTTAAGACTTTGGTTACATTATAAATCATTTGTTGATGGTACCATACTCATTTTAGGAAATGTGGTGTGTTTTAAGGTGATTTTACCATGTGAAAAAGCCTTCTGCTGGGATATCATGAATCATGTTTGAGAGAAAACTATTTTCTCATGCTTTACACACAGACGCTTGGAAGGTGATCTCTAAAATAAACTGAGAGCATATTTTCTGTAAATTCACATTATATTTCTCAGTCATGTGAGAATGAAGTCTGACATTCTCAGTAAAACATGTACATCCAACAAGGGCAGAGACTGTCAGTTGATTCCTTTGTGTTGTACTGCAGCTTCCCAGAGTGTTCTAAAGAACAATTAGAGCGCTAACAGTCCTACTTATGACAAACGTATTGCACACCTGAAGCCATCTTGATTGGAATAAAGTGGTCACTCTTAAAACATTTAATTTAACAAGGAACAAAATGAGGGGGTTCATTTTGCCATAGAAAGTATGATTAGTGCTGCAGAAAGAAAAATTAGGGCACATTTTGAGTGACTTCTCAAATCCTCTTCTATTTCATTAACAAATTCTGACATGCAGACTGAAACATGCACTTTCAATACCAGCAGCAGACTTCGCTGGTGAGCAGTAGCTTTACTACAGTGATCTAATGAGCAACTAGATTGCTAACATTCAGAATTTATGGCACGTGTGTGACACATCTGAATGCCTTCTTGATGGAACCAAAGTAAACAACTGAAAATATTTCCTACTGAGGAGACTGCAGTAAATTAGGAAATTAGGAAACTTCATAACAAATAAGTCTCCCAAGATGGCCACCAGAGACAAAAGAGCCCAAATGTAGCACAAATATCACCCAGATGTAGCCCAAGTATAGCCCAATGACAGAATGTCCCAGAGTGTTCTTAAGAACAACTAGAGTGCTTACTGTCTTACTTATGACAAAAGTATGGCACACCTGAAGCCATCTTGATTGGAATAAACTGGTAACACTTAAAACATTTAATTTAAAAAGGAACACAATGAGGGGTTTCATTTTGCCATAGGAATTATGATTAGTGCTGAAGAAAGAAACATTAGGGCACATTTTGAGTGACTTCTCAAATCCTCTTCTATTTCATTAAAACATTCTGACATGCAGACTGAAACATGCACTTTTAATACCAGCGGCAGACTTCCGTGGTGAACAGTAGCTTTACTACAGTGACCTAATGAGCAACTAGAGTGCTAACATTCAGAATTTATGGCAAATGTGTGATATATCTGAATACCTTCTTGATGGAATCAAAGTAAAAAACTGAAAGCATTTCCTACTGAGGAGACTGCAGTAAATGAGGAAATTAGGAAACTTTATAACAAATAAATCTCCCAAGATGGCCACCAGAGACAAAAGAGCCCAAATGCAGCACAAATATCACCCAGATGTAGCCCACATGTATCCCAATAACAGAAGTGTGCAAAACACTTTTTATTTTTTGTGTTTTTGCAGGTTTATATGGTAGAGACTTGTCAGGTATTGGAGTGCTTTACATGAGCATTGGTTACATCACACAAGAACAAATTCATTTTGGTTGTAGACATGGGGAGATTAAGTGATTTGACCAGAATCACAGAATGTCGAGCTGAAGCAGAAACTCCAACCTGGTTCCCCAGTTGCAAAGTCTGCAGCTTTGGAAGTAACACCACGTCCTCTTCCCTAAGTGCAACATTTAATCAAGTGGTCAACTGGATAAAAAAACATAAAGATAACAAATAATTTAAAAGTGGTTTGTCGCTATTTGAAAACTCGGAAAATATGTCCTCATTTTCGTTTTTTAGAGCACTAACCATAATTTTGATGCAAATAAGACCCTCTCACATATTTAATTTCTAAAGGAAATGCTCTAGGTATTACAGTTTTGATTACATCAAGATGATGTCAGGCGTTCCACACTTTTGTAATAAATATAGAATGTTAGCAATCTAGTTGTTCATTAGGATACTGTTGAGAGGCAGAGGCCAGGGGCACGGACTCTGAAAATTGAAGGCAGGTAGTAGGGTGCAGAGGCAACAATTTGACCACACTGGGCAGGCAGGAAGGGCAGTGGCAGCACAACAGACTATGGAGGGCAGTGGAAAGGGGGGCAGGGGCAACAAACCAACAATACAGGACTGGCAAGAGAGGCTGTAGCAATATAATAGACCATTGTGGGCAGAAGTAAGAGGCAGTGGTAGTTCAACCATACATGCCAACAGACCCGATTCAGCCAGGAAACGTCCAATGTTTTTAAGCTCAAATGGGCTTTATTGATCTTTCTCCTGTCTACAATCTCCTCTTTATCAATGTAACCCAAAGGGGAAAATCAATACCCCATTTTTTTTCAAAATCTCCCTCTTACCAAGTTCAAAATGTTCGCAAGTATGGTACATTGGACCATGGAAGGCAGGAGGAATTGGGGTAGGGACATGGACTCGGATAACAGAGGACAGGAGGGACATGGAGAGGTGCACCAAACTGACCCTACAGGGCAGGCATCAGGGTTTGCAGCAGCACAATACACCACACAGGGCATGTGGGACGGGAGTGCAGCACAACAATTTATAGAAAGCAATAGGGAGGGGAGAGGACCATGCACATGGACAACAGAGAATAGAGGGGAAAGAGGCAATGGTAGCTAGCTGACCATAATGGACAGACAGGAGAGAAAGCTGCAGCATAACAGACCATAAAGGGCAGGAGGGACGGATCAGGGGAATTACAATGGAACAGACAAGCCAAGAGGGAGGGAATAGGGGTCTGCACATGGAAACAGAGGGCTGGGGGTAATGGGGCAGGGCAGGAGCAGCAAGATGACCATGGAGGTCAGGCAGGATGGGCAGTAGAAGCAAGACACACCATGGAGAGCAACAGTGAGACTATGATGGCATACACACAGACCATGGAGGGAAGGTGGGAGGGGGTCAGGGGCAGCTAGCTGACCACACAGGGAAGGTGGGAGGGGCCGTGGCAGCACAGAAGACCATGCATGGCAAGCGGGAGGGTTATTGGCAGCACAATGGCTATGATGGGCAAGAAGGAGGGTGCAGGGACGTGCACAAAGGACCATGGAGGATAGAAGGGAGGGTCAGGACCTGGGTACAGACAAGAGATTTCAGGGGAAGGGGCCTCACAACAGACCACGCGGGGCAGGCAGAAGGAGCAGTTGCAGCACAACAGACCAGGGAGGGCAGAAGGGTGTGGCAGTAAAATTGACCATGGAGGACAGGAGGAAGGGGATAGGGGCATGGAATGTGGACAGGCAGGGTGAAGGTGGCAGGGACAGGTTACAGTCATCTGACAATGCTAGGCTGGTTGGAGGGGAACTGGCAGCTCAACAGGACACTCAGAGTATATAGGAGTGGCAGGTCTAAGAGACATGGGGGCAGATTTATGAGGTTTTGCCGTAGGGAAGCGCAGCAGGCCTTCCTGCTGCGCTTCCCTACGGGAAAAGAAAAGGGCAGGGATGTGCCGTATCTATAAAATGCGGCGTATTCCTGTCCTTTTTTACTGCGCCGGCGCAAGGGTGCCTGCGTTGCGGGGATGAACATTTTTGTACAGGAAGGGAAACCTTTCTGTACAAAAATAATCACAAGAAAAAGGAAAAACGAGGAGAAATAAAGATATTTCTCCCCTTTGCGCCTCCCTTACGCCTCCCCTGGGGAGGCGTAAGCTTTTGGCGCTGCCTCAGATTTACGATTTCTCGTAAATCTGGGGCAGTGTCAAAAGGCCATGGATGTTGCTGGGAACGCCCCCAGCAACACCCATTGCACGCCCCTTTAACGCAGAACACTGCGTTAAAGGGACTGATATTTATGAGGCAGCATTAAGCCAAAAATGTGGCTCAGTGCTGCCTGATAAATATCACGCAGGCTTCTGCTCCACGGAACGTCACAAAAAGTGACGTTCCGATGGCGCAACGGGCCTCATAAATGAGGCCCATGGTGGGCAAAAAGGATGGAGCAGGGGTATGCACAAAGATATCGGAGAGCAGGGGGAAGAAGAATAGGAGCAGCAAGCTAAGCACAGAGGCTAAGCAGGAGGTCAATGATGGGGCATAGAATTGGGCAATGGAGGGCATGAGGAGTGAACTGGTACATCATGCTAAATGGAGGGCAGTGGCAGCACATCAGACCATGCATGGCAGGAGGGAGGAAGCTAGTCCATGGATTCAGACAACAGAGGATAGGGAGGAGGTGGATGGGGCAGCAAGCTAACTGTTCAGAGAAGGCGGGTATTAGGAACTTTATTGTTTTTAAAATGTGTGTCTGTGCGAACTACTTAAAATATGAACAAGTATGCAGCATAATCTCACATTTATTCAGGAAGAAGAGGACGTTTGTGACTGGGACTCTGGGCTCACTTGGCAGAAACACCCCCTGACCCTCCACCCCCATCACAAAATGTAATGCCCGTGAAAAGGGTAGGTGAACGCAGTGTTATATAGAATATAGTCCTGAGAGCATGATTGAAAATGAAAACTAGATATAGAGTATGGTATAATCTATGCACCAAAAAGTGTGATATAAGATGAACCGGGGCGTGAAATATAATATGAAATACATTGTGTGCAATGACAGATTCAGTGGAGAGCGCGAGATAGCACAGGCACTAGCGCGTGCGATGCAATATGCACCTTTGAGTGTAATATACACAGGGCAGTGTTGTGTAACCTAACTAGTCTCTAAAGTTGTAATATAAAGTATGTGCTGGGGAGTGTAACGTTGCATATGCACTGTGACAAAGATATGGATCCCAGATTGTAATATGTATGGAATAGCGTTGTGCGTTATAACATAGGCATCGAGGAAGGCACGTTAGATGGGGTAATATAACCCGTGCGAAGGCAAGTGTGGCATGACATATTCACGGGGTCGGTGTTACAGTGCAAATGGGCTAGAGAGTGTCATAGCATACGCACTAGCTGGTGGAATACAACACAGAGGTGTGTGGCACTCGGCGAGCACTGGTGGGTGTAACATAGCATTGGGCTCAGCCAGGAACGCGCTGTAACTCTCAAGTGAGGTTCGTCTCCTTTCCAGAGAGTGAAATAAAATGTATTACACATCTGGCGGTGGATGAGTGTTTTATTAACCGTGAGGGCGGTTTCTTGCATAGTTTTGGTCAAATTTTTGTCGAATCCCCTTGGTGTGTGTGTGTAATAAATGTGCCCGTCAATAGCTACCCATGGTTGCATAAATAAATGACAAAGGTGTCTACTTGGAGAGTACCCACCGGCGGGGGCGCCTGGATTAGGCACGGTAGGGCGTCAGACACGTCAGAGCTTCACTAGCAGTGTAAATACATTCCACGTGGATTCATTGTATGCATAGTCGCCTTTTAATGAATATCACACAAATTGTCATGGTGATAGATACGTACGGTGTGTCCAGCATGTCCTAGGTGTTTCTATAAATATATAAAAAAAGAAATTATAAAAAACAAAGGCGGACCCTGGGGGATGGGGTCCCGGGGCCATAAGTGGCCTGAGGAGGTGGGCAACGCAGCCCCCCTCTAAATAATTTTTTTTTTTAAAAGGCCATGTCCCGGGGGTTGGGGTCCCCGGGACCAATTAAGGCCTCGGGAGGGGGGCCACGTGGCCCCCTTCCAAATTTAATTTTTTTCTAAAAACAAATTAGGGGAAAGGCCCTGGGAGATAAGTTCCCCAGGGCCAATAAATTAGAAAAAGAAGGGGGGCCACACAGCCCCCCTTCTCAAAAAAAAGAAATAAATAAAAGACTGGCATCACGCCGGAGGCCATGCCCCCTCCTTGCAGCACTCTGCAAATGCGCCCCCTGGCGAGTTGTAAGTTGGGGAATTAATTCCCCTTCAATACTGATGGTCCCTGAGGGCCAACTAGCCCACCAGGTATCTCCAGTATGTGCCAGGGAACTGCGTTGCAGACAGGTGTTCTGAGGCCACGCCCCTTTTTACACCTCTCTGCAACGCAGCTCTGTGGCGCTTACTGGAGGTTCCTAGTGGGCTAGTTTAACCCTAGGGACCCTCAGGATGCAAGGGGACTTAATCTCCCAACTTAAAACGGCCACAGGGCGTGTTTACACAGTGGGGAAGGGAGGGGACGGGGCCTGAGGTGATGTGTGCAAACACGCCCTATGGCGCATTTTAAGTTGGGGAAATAATTCCCCTTCAATCCTGAGGGCCCCTGGGGGCTAACTAGCCCACCAGGTGCTTTCAGTAAGCGCCACTGCGCTGCATTGCAGAGAGGTGGTCCAGGCCGTGCCACTTTTTACACCTCTCTGCAATGCAGCTCTGTGGCGCTTACTGGAGGTACCTAGTGGGCTAGTTGGACCCTAGGGACCCTTAGGATTTAAATGAACTTAATCTCCCAACTAAAAACGGTCATGGGCGTGTTTACACAGTGGTGAAGGGAGGGGACGGGGCCTGAGGTGATGTCTGCAAATATGCCCTGTGGCGCGTTTTAAGTTGGGGAAATAATTCACCTTCAATCCTGAGGGACCCTGGGGGCCAACTAGCCCACTATGTGCTTCCAGTAAGCGCCACTGCACTGCGTTGCAGAGAGGTGGTCTAGGCCGTTCCCCTTTTTACATCTCTCTGCAACACATCTCAGTGGCGCTTACTGGAGGTACCTAGTGGGCTAGTTGGACCCTAGGGACCCTCAGGATTCAAGGGGACTTAATCTCCCAACTTAAAACAGCCACAGGGCGTGGTTATACAGTGGGGAAGGGAGGGGACGGGGCCTGAGGTGACGTGTGCAAACACGCCTTGTGGCGCGTTTTAAGAGGTAGCTTTAATCCCCCTGCCCTATTATATACTAGGGGCTTACAGAGGAGGTCATGCTAATCGCAGGGGGAACCCAATGCATAGTGTTCCCTAGTGTATGTAGGTGTTTTCACTGTATTCTAAGTGTCTTTTAACATAGCACTGGCTCTAGGACTGGTTAGTCAGACTCAGTTACCACCAGTATCCGTCTGAAAAAGTTGAGGGTACAGGATGATTTTGCAACAAGGCTTCTTTCTGCTCTTCTGTTTGTTCTTTCTGCACATTATCCTTCTTCCTGCTCTTTTCTTCGTCTTTGAGGACTTCTGATGCTTCCTTCTGCATTTCTTATTTTTCTTTCTGTGCGTTTTTTCTTCTTTCTTCACATGTCCTATCTCTGTAGGCATAGTTGGAAATTAGCATTTAAAAAACCTTTGAAATTCACCGAAAAAAACATAGGTTTCAGGCATGTTATAGTTAGGAATTAGCATTTAAAAAACCTTAGAAATTCACTGAAAAAACCATAGGTTTCAGGAGCGTTATAGTTAGCTGGACTTTTCACTCGTACAAAACCATTGAAATTCCCCCGTTATATTTAGTTCAGCTAACTATAACTTGCGCGCCCGCAATGCACTGCTGATGATGTCACATATTACATCACTCATGACATGGTCAGTGACATCACTCATGACATCACTGATGACATCTCAAATGACATCACTGACGACATCACTGATGACATCATCCTTGTGATAGAGTGGCAAACCTCCTCTCACCCTAATATAACCTTTGATACACACATTCAAACATAGAAACTAATATTTACTAAACAATGGACATACCAATACCAGTTACAACAACCTATTTAGTAATTCTAAGATCCACATACACATCCACTCATTCACCAACAGTTATATGCAGTCACTCATACAGGTACTCACTCATCATATGTACTCATATACCTATACATCCTGTTACACAATGCCACTCATCCATAGTTACTCACACACATAGTCACTCATGCTAATAAAGAGTCAAACATCCATTTACTTGCATATACAGTTATACACACACCACCACACTTACTTCTACAGAAACTTACACATACTTAGTTTTTTAAATAATCACTTACAGAAACACATACTTATTCATACAGGAACTCTTCCAATCTCTCACTCTCACATATACTCACTTATATACACCAATAGTCACATATACTAGTTTAAAACATATGTAGTTACTGATAAAGACACTATTGAGACAGTCATTCACTCACTAACACACCCATACACACACTCATCCACCATACAGTCCTGCACACATGCTGTCTTTAACACATACAAACAATGAGTCACTCATTCATGCATATATGCACTACGTAATACCCCCCACCGAACCATACAGACACTTAGACACTCATACTGATACTGAAAAAACAACTAATAACCTATATAGACACTCATGTAGCTACTCACCAACCCATGCAGCCACTTATATGCAAAGTGAGAGACTGATACAGATATTTACATATTTAAACATTAGTCACTAAGCCATGTGTTCACTAAGATACACTTAATCAGTCAGTTATACAATCAATTTTTCAAAAAAAAATCATCCATTTAGACACTTATATACCCATTTATTCTTCCATCGACCTTGAGATATACATATATAAAACATATTTAGTTTTCAGAAAAACACACATTCACTGGATGATGTCATCAGTGATGTCATCATTGATGTCATCAGTGATGTCACTGAACATGTCATGATTGATGTAATATGTGACGTCATCAGCAGTGCATTGTGGGCACGCAAGTTATAGTTAGCTGAACTAACAATAAGGGTGGAAATTTAAATGTTTTTGTATGAGTGAAATGTCCAGCTAACTATAACGCCCCTGAAACCTATGGTTTTTTCAGTGAATTTCTAAGGTTTTTTAAATGCTAATTCCTAACTAGAATGTGCCTGAAACCTATGTTTTTTTTAGTGAATATATACATATATATATATATCCTGGCGGCGGCGAACAGTCACGCACAGAGTCTTTATGAAAGGCAATTTTTATTTCATCATTGCCATCACCATTCTAAAGCAACGCGTTTCGACCTAGCGGTCTTGATCATGGTGATTATCTCAAACCCAGATGATTCTGCCACTTTTGCTAAAGGGGCCATGTACAGATTAAACAAGGTGGGGCTGAGACACGAGCCCTGAGGAACCCCCTTGTCCACACAGTGCTTGTCTGACCGGTAAGGTCCCAGCATAATTGTCTGACTTCTATCCAACAGGAAATTCTGTATCCATTTTAAGGCCTGGTCTTGAATACCACAGGATATCAGTCTCTCTGACAGTTTGGCATGTGAGATAGTGTTGAATGCTGCGGACAAGTCCAGGAGGACCAGAATGGCTGATCCTCCTGCATCCATTTCCAGCCTCAAGGTATCCGTCACTGCCAGGCTCGCGGTTTCTGTGCTGAAACCGGGCCGGAATCCTGATTGTGCTGGGTCCAGATGATTATTCGACTCTAAGTAAGTACATAACTGTCTGTTGATGGCGGATTCAAGTAATTTGCCCAACAAGGGTAGCAAAGATATAGGCCGGTAGTTACCCAATGTAAGAGGGTCTGCAGACGATTTCTTCAAGATGGGTCGGACAAAAGCTTCCTTCCAGGATGGGGGAATGGTACCCGAACTGATAGAACAATTAAAGATTTCTTGTATTTCTGGGGCACAATATGAAGCTAGCATGGCCAAAATTCTGGGGGGGCACAAATCATTCGGCGAACCTGATTTAGCCGAAGATATTAATTTAGATACTTCAGATATAGAAAGAGGTTGAAATTGTGTAAGATTAATGGGATACTGTTGATTGAAATCTGTAGGGCTCCTGCAGGGGGATTTGATCTGGGCTAGAGGGGGAGGGAAGTTATCATAGATTAAAGTAATTTTTTCCTGGAAGTGAGTCGCAAGTGAGTCGCAGAGGTCCTGTGATTCCACCTGAGGAAGATTGCAGGCTTGTGGTGAGACAAAGTCTCTAACTATATTAAATAGTGTCTTTGAAGAATTTTTGGCCAGGTCGATTTGATTTAGAATAAACAGTTTCCTTTCTTTTTTTATATTTTTATGATATTTTGATAGAGCCGATTTGAAGGTATGTCTGTCCCTGAGTGCTTTGCTGGATCTCCAACGTCTCTCCAGGACCTTGCATCTAGTTTTTTCCATGCCAAGTTCGGCTGTATACCAGGGGGCTGATGGACGTTGTTTAAAGGGGGACACGTTTTTTTCCGGGATCACTGTGTCAAATGCCCAAGTTAGTCTGGCGTTGAAATTGTTCAGCAGTTTCAGGACGGTTGGGTCTGACGAGGTGTCTGTATGCGAAAATGCTTGATACGCGGCCTCAAATGCCTCTGGGGATAAGTTGTTCCAGAGTCTCCGGCGTTGTTTAGAATGAATCCTGGATAGCGGCTGTGTCATAGACTGCTGCTTTCGCGTGGAGAACGGGACCAAGAAGTGGTCAGACCATATTAAGGGGAGGGGGGGAGGCTAAAAAGATGCTCGATGTTGGTGAATATCAGGTCTAGAGCATGGCCTGCCTTATGAGTAGGGGCTGTTGTCAATAAGGTGAGGCCAATTTGATTTAGGCTGCTTAGTAGGTGATTCATCTCAGGGTTCAGGAGGTCATCGCCGTGGAAATTAAAATCTCCAAGCAGCATGAAGTTGCTGGATGCTAGGGCCTGCATAGCAATCAGTTCTACTAGTTCATTTGAGAAGTGGGTCCTGGGTCCTGGTGGGCGATAGATCAAGGCCCCATTCCAGCAATCCGAGGGAGACCAAGAGATTTAAAAAAAGCCTAATTCCAGGCCCTCCGTGCTATGGGTATTAGTCCATTGGACATTTAGGTGATTTTTAAACGCGATTGAGATCCCACCACCCTGTTTTCCTAGCCTGTCTAAATGGATGAATTTGTACCCATCAGGTATAGCAAGATTAATCTGAGGATGGTTTGTGGGGTTTAACCAGGTTTCGGTCAGAAAGCATAGTTCCGGGCCATGAGAACTAATCATGTCCCAGATTTCGATCGGGTGTTTCGCTAACGATCTGACATTACAAAGGATGAATTTGGGATTGGGCTGAGCTTTCGCTGCCTGGTTTGCCCCTAACGGCATATCTGATTTGCAACCAAATGAGCAGATTTTACATGTTGCTGGTCCTTCCAGATTCCATGGAAGGGTGTTTAAGCAACTAAGCATGGGTGTGAGCTGACGAACTATCCTATTCCTGATGTCTAGTAGGCCTGATGCGGAATAGGTAATCCGGGTCGTGCCACCAGGGGAGATCACAGTTTGAGCAGCCGTCCCTGGCTTAGGGCTTGTAAGGGTGCGGACGGGCGCTCAAGCTGTGCCATTTATGCTGGAGAGAGCCCGACAACTAGCCCGCTGCCTGCTTGTCCCACCCAAGATGGCGGTCGTCCCAAGCAGGGAGACGAGCGTTCCGCGTCTGTATTCCAGGCAAGGCTTCCAAGAAAAGTGGCTTCCCAGTTAGTTTAGGTAAGTGCAAAGTGCAAATATCGAATTAAAATGATTTACAGTTAGCATCAAGGAAGTTTAAAATAAGCGTACAATGTCACCGCTAGCGCGTGTTTCCCGGCTTCCGCCTCAGGAAACTACAAGGTGCTGCGCGTGCGCTCAAGCTGTGCCTTTATGCTGGAGAGAGCCCGACAACTAGCCCGCTGCCTGCTTGTCCCACCCAAGATGGCGGTGGTCCCAAGCAGGGAGACGAGCGTTCCGCGTCTGTATTCCAGGCAAGGCTTCCAAGAAAAGTGGCTTTCCAGTTAGTTTAGGTAAGTGCAAAGTGCAAATATCGAATTAAAATGATTTACAGTTAGCAGCAAGGAAGTTTAAAATAATCGTACAATGTCACCGCTAGCGCGCGTTTCCCGTCTTCCGTCTCAGGAAACTACAAGGTGCTGCGCGTGCGCTCAAGCTGTACCTTTATGCTGGAGAGAGCCCGACAACTAGCCCGCTGCCTGCTTGTCCCACCCAAGATGGCGGTCGTCCCAAGCAGGGAGACGAGCGTTCCGCGTCTGTATTCCAGGCAAGGCTTCCAAGAAAAGTGGCTTCCCAGTTAGTTTAGGTAAGTGCAAAGTGCAAATATCGAATTAAAATGATTTACAGTTAGCAGCAAGGAAGTTTAAAATAATCGTACAATGTCACCGCTAGCGCGCGTTTCCCGGCTTCCGCCTTAGGAAACTACAGTTTCCCTGCACTACTCCACTGTAAGGCACTACAATATATGCCACTACACTTTACACAATTTTACTATGCAACTCTACATTATACCACAGTCGACTTTATGCAAGAACATTGTATACCACTCAACTCTATGCCACTCCACTGTATGCCACACCACTGTACCCCACTCCAGTGTACGCCAGCTCAGTTTATGCAACTCCACTCTACCACACTGTACTGTACATCAGCCAACTGTACTCTTTTTTTCTATGTGATATTCCAATATGTGTCGCTACACTAAACAACACTCCACTGTACGCCACTACAGTGTACGTAAATACATTTTACAATATTTATAGAACATATCTCCACTTAAATACGCTTGATGCAATGCCATTGTATACCACTGCACTACATGCTACTAAACTTTATGCCACTGCAATATAAGGCACTCTACTTTATCCGACTTCAGTGTATGCCACTGCACTGTGTCAGACCCCACTCGACACACTCCGCGGTATGCCATTCCAGTGTAAACCACTCTAAACTACCTTAGTTCACTTCAATCCAGTCCAGTGTACCAAAATCTACTGTATCACAGTAGACTTTACAACACTATCCTCCACTATATTGTACCACACTCCACTTTATAACACTCTAGATCAGTAAACTGTCCCTATATTACACATTTGTTAGAAACATTACAAAAACCATTGAAATTCACACACAAAAAAACAAATGTTAAACATAAAAATGCAAACCCACCTGAAACTACACAAATGTTAGAAATTGTACAGCTATATTTATATCTTATTTATTTTTTATTTCTTTATTTCTTTGAGTTTTATATAGCGCTGGCTAGACCCGGAGGTATCAGAGCGCTTTACATAAGGTTCCACAAAGTTACAAAATTACATCAGTTACCAGTTACATCAATTACTAGAAAAACATTTCAAGAGCGTAAAGATAAGATAAATGGGGCTTAGAAGGGAGTGGGGGTAGGGTGAAGGGGTAGGAGGGAAATAGGATGGAGAGATGAGGGAGAGTCTACCCAAAGTCCGGCTGGGTAGGTGACGGCCAAGGGGGCCATCTCCTCTATAGCTATCAGGTAGCTCCACTGGGCATCGGCCAAATAGCTAGGTCTCAATGTAAAAACATTTAAAAAGCATAGGGGATGAGAAAATGGAGCTTAGAGGGGGAAAGGGGGTAGGGTAAAGGGGTGGGAGGGAGGATGCGAAGGTGAGACAAAGGAAAGTCTGCCCAAAGTCTGGCTGGGTAGGTGATGGCCAAGGGGGCCATCTCCTCTATAGCTATCAGGTAGCTCCACCGGGCATCAGCAAAAAAACTAGGTCTAGCACTTAACATAAAGAAACATTGTGTTAAAATTTACAAAAATAATCACATTAATTCCAGAGAGGTTACAAATTCAATGCAGGAGTTATTAGCGACCATGAAAAACAGGATCCACAGAAAACAGAGGGAAAAAAAGGCCAGGGAGAGCAGGGAGTCCACGGGAGGGAGTCAGCAGCAGAGAAAGAGACGAGACATAAGTCCAAGGTCCGGCTGGGTAGGTGACGGCCATAGCGGTGTGCCAGAGCCTGTCTCCCCTATAGCTGTCTGGGCAGCTGCACCAGGAATCGGTCATACATTTCGGACTCCGCCGGATAAAAATGAGAATCGGGAAGGAACCAAGAGTCAGCAGCGGAGAAAGAGACGAGACATAAGTCCGAGGTCCAGCTGGGTAGGTGACGGTCATAGCGGTGTGCCAGAGCCAGTCTCCCCTGCAGCTGTCGGGGCAGCTCCACCGGGAATCGGTCATACATTTTGGACTCCGTCGAATAAAGATGAGAATCAGGAAGGGACCAAAAGTCTAGAGTTCAGAGACGAGCTGGTAGAGCTGGCGAGGGTGGTAGGATAGGAAGGGGAGTGTAGCTTGGCAGCCATCTTTAGGTCAGGAATTCTTAATGCCTCCTCCAAGTCGGTCCTTGCCCAGATGTGTGACTTTGGGGTTTTGCTTCATCAGCCTAGGGCATGCCCTTCAGTGGTCTCGGGGGCCCCGCCGTGCTGTAGCTCCTTGGGTTGTCTTCATTCGTAGCCCCAGAGTCTTCTCGTGGACGGCCTCCATCTTAGAGTCAAGCAGCTTGGGAGCGTTGCCCTGTGTCGGCTCACTGTGCTTCCAACAAATATTCAGCTCTTGTGGGGGCTCTTCTTTAGAGCCCCTGGAAACGCTTGCGGGTGGCAGGGAATTCCCCTGGAATATTATCCACCCTGCTGGTTGGTGAATGCAATGCCTTTTGTCTGAGCTATTAATACCTCGCCTGCTGCGGGGCAACGTAGAGTTCAATGGGGACTAAACACAAAAGTAACCTCTGTCCTGGCTCTGCCGCCCTCTCTCTCTGAGAGATGGTGTGAGAGCTGTGTCCTGTGTCACAGCTCTATCGTCGGCTACCTTCACTGTGCGGCGTTTCCGTGATTTGAGAGTCTGGCCACGCTCCCGCACTCTCTGATCTCTGATGTGGGTCGGAGGGGTCTGGGCCGCTGACGGGTGCCGATGGATGACCGCCGCCGGGCCGAGTGCTATTTTCCACTCCTCACCTCCCTTACTGCTGCCGTGGTGCCATCTACGCCCGCGAGGGGGGCTGACACGTGACCGGAGTCTGGTGAGTTGATCCACAGGGGCGGGTGTCAGCCCCGGAGTCCGGCCGTCGCCATCTTCATTATTGGTCCGCTAACGCTCAAGGCTCGTTTTCTCTCCTCTGTGCGATATTTGGCCGGTTGAGACCTCGGTGCTGATCTCTCATGGTGTTCCAGCAGCCCCAGGTTTGATTTGCAGTCAGTTAGGCGCGACGTAGCAGGCGAGATTCATGCCCGATGGCGGAGCCTTAACCCAGCATGTCCGCCATCGCTACGTGGTTTACTTAAATACATTAACTATAGCTAGTCTTTAGGCCATGCATTGTATTCAGGCAAATCATGTAATAATTTCACATATCATAAGTGTTGTTATGAATGCAGTGATTTCACATGCTCTAACTTCGGAAATACCAAAGGGTGTAGGTAGTGGATGGTGAAGGGGTCAGTTATAGTTATTGTAGAGTGTCGAGTGAGGTGAGAAGACTGTGTACAGAGGTGCACGAGGTATGTGAATTATAAGGTGGTGTGTAAGTTGAAATGTGAGTTATAAGTGTGACTTGCATTAGTGTGAAAGTGGTGCATAAATGATCAATTTAAGATATAACTGTATAATTTCAAATGTTTGAAAAGTTTAACTTGGGTTTGTATACTAAACAAAAATAAAGTTTGCCTAACTATAACTCATGTTAACCTTTGTTTGTTTGTGAATATATATATATACCGTTGTTTTATTGACAATAAACCATATCCATGAGCAAACTCAAGTGTGCTGGAGTCTGTTAATATCTAAAGGCAGGCGTGTGGAGTGGATATACATATATATATATATAAAATCCACAGGGAAAGGAATGGCACTCAACAGGGTTTGAAGTTGACTGGGAGTAGTTTATTCCACCAGTATTAGTATCGGTAAAAGCATCTATACGTTTCGGCACAGAGCCTTTGTCACAATATATAGATAATATATATAAATATATATACATGTATATATATATATATATATATTCACTGAAAAAACCATAGGTTTCAGACATGTTATAGTTAGGAATTAGCATTAAAAAAACCTTAGAAATTCACTGAAAAAGCCATACGTTTCAGGGGTGTTATACAGCCGCGGTCGGTAGTAGGAGTAACTGCAGGGCGGTGACATGGGGAGGGGCAGGGTGGGGGTAGTAAACTATGGATTACGGAGGTTTACAGGTAAGTTAACATATCAATTAATAAAACGAATTTCGTTGCGTGCACTGCATCCCCAAATGCGATGCAGTGCACGCAACGAAATTCGTTTTATTAATTGATATGTTAACTTACCTGTAAACCTCCGTAATCCATAGTTTACTACCCCCCACCATGCCCCTCCCCCTCCCCACATCACCGCCCTGCAGTTACTCCTACTACCGACCGCAGCTGGTGTTATAGTTAGCTAGACATTTCACTCGTACAAAAAAATTGAAATTCCTCCGTTATAGTTAGTTCTACAAACTATAACTGCCGCGCCCGCAAACAGCAGTGTCCCGGGGTTGGGCACCCCGAGACACTGCAGGAGCCGGCCCTAGGGGGTGGCGGTCCCCAGGGCCATCGACAGCTCAAGGAGGGGGGCCATGCAGCCCCCTCCCACAATATAAAAAGTCCTGGGGGGTGGTGGTCCCCGGGGCTGGGGGGAACCTTTGAGCCCCCCCATCCATTTTTTGTTTGTTGTAGCCCCGGGGGTGGCAGTCCCCGGGGCTGGGGGGCCCCTATGTGCCCCCCATCAAATTTGATATTTTTGCCCCTGGGATTTGGCCCCCCCGGGGCTAATTATTAAAGAAGTGCGGGAGTCCACGCTTTGTTTTTTTTTTTACTGCAGGATCCGCACACCCTGCATGCATTTTGCAGTTTAAAAAAAATAAAAGATTGGGGGGCCCTGGGGGTCCTTGTGGGACCCCCTAAGCAGGTCTAGAGGGTCAGGGTATTTCTACTCTGCCCCCTTTATACGTTTTGCACAGTTGATCCACTGATTTCTTGAGCCTCGCTTCTACCGAGGCACAAAATGGCTGCCAACACTTCCTGGTTTGGAGTGTTGACAGCCAGTTGACAGCCAATTAGCATGCAGCTCGTGATCGGGAGGGTGCGCGCTAGGTGCGCATAGGGTGCGTGGATCCTCCGAGGCCATAGATATATATGTGATTTTACTTTTGATTTTCTCAGCAACTACTGAACAAATTTACACCATTTAACCGAAAGGCACGAGTGTGAATCAAGGGCTACTTCTTTGCCAAATTTGGTGTAATTCTGTTCAGCAGTTCGGGCTGTAGCTACGATTAAAGGTTCCTATGGAAAAGTGCATGGGGAAAAACGTTTTGCAAAATTTTCCTGAGAAAATCAAAAGTAAAATCACATATATATCTATGGGCACGGTGGATCTACGCACCCTGAGTGCACCCTCCCGATCACGAGCTGCATGTTAATTGGCTGTCAACTTGCTGTCAACACTCCAAACCAGGAAGTGTTGGCAGCCATTTTGTGCCTCGGTAGAACGGAGGCACAAGAAATCCTTGAAAAAAGTGCACAAAACGCAAAAAGGGGGCAGGGTAGAAACACCCTGACCCCCTAGGCCTACTTAGGGGGTCCCACAAGGGCCAACATTTATGTATTTTTTTAAACGGGAAGATGCGCACAGGGTGTGCGGATCCTGACGATTTAAACAAAAAAAAACGAAGCGTGGCCAAGTCCCGGGGGCAATATTATTATGTGAATGGGGGGCCCAGAGAGGCCCCCCAACCCGGGGACCACCACCCCCTGGGGCTTTATAAAATTATGTATGGGGGGCTCACAGCCCACCCCAGTCCCAGGGACCACCACCCCGGGGCTTCAATATTCATGGGTGGGGGCCTCAAAGGCCCCCCCAAGCCCCAGGGACTGCCACACCCCCGGTTACACAATGAAATGGGTGGGGGGGCTCAAAGGCCCTCCCAAGCCCCGGGGGCCACCACCCCGGGGCTTTATTTACATATTTGCGGGGAGGGCTCACTGCCCCTCCTCAGCCCCGGGGACCGCCACCCCTGGGGCTTGTTTTAAAATTAAAAACTACCTGTGTGGGGAGGCTCGAGCCCCCCCACACGCCCCAGGGACCGCCACCTCTCCGGTGCACTAAATATTTAAAATAGGGGGTCCGTTACGGACCCCCAAGCCCTGGGGACCACCACCCCCGGGGCTTTGAATTAAGTGGTAGGGGGGGCCGCGCGGCACCCCCTGGAGCCAATGATGGCCCTGGGGACTGCCACCCCCCAGGGCCAGCTCCTGCAGTGTCCCAGGGTGCCCCCCTCGGGACACTGTTGTTTGGATTTTGAAAGAGAGAGCAGGGAAACCTGCTTTGTCTTTCAAAATTCAAACCAAATTGCTTTTCCACACGTGGAGCTGCATCTTAGGACGCGGGGAGCCGGCTGGGACCATGGGGGCATTGGGCCTCCCCCCACAGTCCCCAACGTTGTATATAGGCCCCGGGGGATGGGGTCCCCGGGGAGATTAGAAATTAGTGGTAGGTGCAAATTTTTTTTTTTGCGATAAAATTAGGAGTCGCGTACCCAGAGCGGCGCTCAGCGTGCCCCCTGGTGTGCATGCGCTGGGTACGTGACTCCTAACATGTTGGGTGCACGATTCCTAACGCGTTCTGTGCACGACTCCGAACGCGTTGGGTGCACGACTCCTGACGCGTTGGGTGCTCGAATCCAAGCAAAAAAAGTAATATTTTTCAGATATATATCAAGCTTATGTGTTTAGATCTTGGGTGGCCCTAAAAAGAGCCGTTGTGTTTATTGAGAGATTTTGGTACCTACAAGGTAAGTACCAATGCAGAGTCTAAAGTTGTTGAGGAAGACTCTGTTACCCTCATCTGTAAAATGTACACCATCTCTCCTATAGATTCCGTCCATTTTAAAACGCAGATTGTTGTTGTAAATGGACCCCATTCTATAATCTCTGAGATAAGCAGAAACATTTTTATTGACATGTTTCCTAGCTTTCTCAATCTGTGGACAAAATTGATTTGACCAGTTCCATTTCTGTCTTTGGTATATGTTAGAATAGACAAAGGCAGTTTGGGGGAAAAGTGACATCAATTCTCCAAAGGTGTCCTTCATAAGCATTTCCAGACCTACCCCAGTCAAAGTGCCTAGGTCATTGCCACCACAGTGCACTATTATGAGGTCAGGGTGTTGGAGATGCAAAAAGGATTATAACCAATGGCATCAATTGGTGCCACTTTAATCCTCTCTGTCCAATCCATTTAATGTCTACATTTGGCAAAGCTAGGTCTTTGTCAATACCTCTGGTTTCTGCATACCTTTGGCTCAAGAAAATATAGCCGTGTCCCACAATCCACACTCTGAGCATCTTGAAGGGAGGTCTGGATGCACTCAAAAGGTGTCTGTATGTGAAATGGGCAGTTTGAAAACTAAGAATTTTCTAAAATGGTGGATAAGATGCAGTTTAAAAAAAAAAAAGAGAAATGATTGGCTGTTTGAGAACATTATAGACTGAAAAATAGAGTGCATGTTTCTGTGTTTCAAAAGCATGTTTCTTATTGGTTAATGAAAACTGTGTGAAAGCAACATTACACTATGAGTCTGTCTGCATTTGGGCGACCATTATGAGAGAAGCATTTGGTTACTTCATGTGTTTGCTGACACATAACTGCTTAAAAACCTATCCTGTTGTCAAGTTTTAGTAGTATTAGCAGCCAGTCATTGCTTATGCATTCGCAGAATGAGTCAGGCATTCACACTAGTGTGCAGTAGTGAAATATGTAGAATGTGTGCAGTCACCTTACCCCTTCCACACTAGTGGGTCTGTTTTGCTAAAGTCCAAGGAATAGTGTTTCTTGTCTAGAATCACACTGTGAGTCTGTCTGCATTTGGGCGACCATTGTGAGAGAAGCATTTGGTAACTTCTTGTGTTTGCTGACACATAACTGCTTAAAAATCTATCCTGTCGTCAAGTGTTAGTAGTATTGGAAGCCAGTCATTGCTAATGCATTTGCAGAATTAGTCAGGCATTCACACTAGAGTGCAGTAGTGAAATATGTTGAATGTGTGCAGTCACCTTACCCCTTCCAGACTAGTGAGTTTGTTTTGCTAAAGTCCAAGGAATAGTGTTGCTTGTCTAGAATCACACTGTGAGTCTGTGTGCAGTGGGGCAACCATTGTCAGAGAAGCATTTGGTTACTTCATGTCTTAACTGAAACATAACTGCTTAAAACCCTATCCTGTTATCACGTTTTAGTAGGATTAGAAGCCAGTCATTGCTTATGCATTTGCAGAATGAGTCAGGCATTCACACTAGAGTGCAGTAGTGAAATATGTAGAATGTGTGCAGTCACCTTACCCCTTCCAGACTAGTGAGTCTGTTTTGCTAAAGTCCAAGGAATAGTGTTGCTTGTCTAGAATCACACTGTGAGTCTGTGTGCATTTGGGCAACCATTGTGAGAGAAGCATTTGGTTACTTCATGTCTTTGCTGACACATAACTGTTTAAAAATCTATTATACCTCTTGCAATTTGATTGGTTCATAACATTTCCCATTGTACCTATTGAAGGACTGCAAGCATTTCAATCGTTCTTCTTTAAGCATCTTTGGAGAGATACCTCGGTGCTTACCTCCTGTCACAGTCATACAATTTTTCAATCAATCAACTAGCAATATGTTCTTATTGTAACAGTCTGCCAATACCTAAGCACTTATGGGGCAGATTTAGAAGCATCCTGTACCAACAATATGTCACTTTTTGTAACATAGTGATGGCGCAAGACACTCTTTCATGTTTACAAGGAGAGGAAAAGGCACTCTGTGTAGCTTTTCTTCTCCATGTAAATACGACCTCATCATACACACCACTTTGCATTGAAGGGGCGTTCCATAGGTGTTGCTCTGGGTGTTTGCACACAACACTCATAGAACAAGACATATGTCCAGATTTATCAGAAATCAAAAATCTGGAGATGTGTGAATGCTGCACCATCCTGCAGTTGGTGTAGCAAGGCACAACAAGGAGAATTGTTCTCATTTCTCCTCATTATTTCTCTTTCAATATATGCTGCATTGTACACCATACTTTGAAGGAGAAACATGCCTTCACTGATTGTCTTTGTGCGGGAAGGTGCCCCTTCCTGCACAAAAACAAACTCCGCACGAAAGAGATATCCTTGCACCATGGTGCAAGGGTGCCTGTATCACCGCATGGCTGCAGTTTAAGCAGCAGTGCAGAGGGAAGCATAGACTTGCAACATATTTCTGTACATATGTTGCATCCCTGTGCTTTGGAAGTACCACAGCACACTGCAGCTAAAGAGCTAATAGTGTCATGCTGCAGCACTTCCTTATAGTTCTGCACTTATACATTCACCATACACTACTAATGCATTCTTCCAGTCAATTATGGACTACACATACATTCAACCAAACTTTCACACACTATCATACAAATATAGCTCTTTCTTTAACCAGAGAAGTTAGTTCTGAAAATAACTATTTTTTTGGGGTTGTTTTTTTGTTTTATATTTTTTTGTAGTTTTCTAAACGATTTTGTTAGTTTTTTTGGTGTTTTTTCAAACGGAAAAAAGGACCGAAAAAAATAGGCAACTTCAGGAATTAACAGTCATTCCCAAGAAAAAAACAGCAAACAAAAGTCTAACAACGATGATTTTGTTGCGCCGTACATACTAGGTCAACAGACTGCTCTCCATAGCATAGAAGCTGGTTGCACTTTTTGCAGTGGATCTTCAGTTGAACAAATTCTGGACGTATGTCTGGTCATGCTGGTGATGTGGAAGTGCCAGAGGTACTAGGCACTGCAGGTGGAGGGTTGTCTTGTAATCTCCTGCACTCCTCGCGAGCCAAATTCACTGGGTGAAGAGTCTTCAGATGTTTGTACATAGAGGCTGTACCACATGAATATTTCTTCTCAGCACTGCCTCTAGATAGGATCAGTTTCAAAAAAATAAATATAACTATTATTACATTTAAAAATTGACATTTAAGAATTTTTTTTAATTCAATGAAAAAACCATAGGTTTAAGACATGTTATAGTTAGCAATTAGCATTTAAAAAACCTTTGAAATTCCCTGAAAAAAACATAGGTTTCAGACATGTTATAGTTAGGAATTAGCCTTTAAAAATCCTTTGAAATTCACTGAAAAAACCATCGGTTTCAGACATGTTATAGTTAGCAATTAGCATTTAAAAAACCTTTGAAATACACTGAAAAAACCATAGGTTTCAGACATGTTATAGTTAGGAATTAGCATTTAAAACACCTTGGAAATTCACTGAAAAAAACATAGGTTTCAGACATGTTATAGTTAGGAACTAGCTTTTAAAAAACCTTTGAAATTCACTGAAAAAAACATAGGTTTCAGACATGTTATAGTTAGGAATTAGCATTTAAAAAACCTTAGAAATTCACTGAAAACACCATAGGTTTCAGGGGCGTTATAGTTAGGTTGACATTTCACTCGTACAAAACCATTGAAATTCCCCCGTTATAGTTAGTTCAGCTAACTATAACTCGCGCGCCCGCTATGCACTGCTGATGACGTCACATATTACATCACTCATGACATGGTCAGTGACGTCACTCATGACATCACTGATGACATCACTGATTACATCATCCTTGTAATAGAGTAGCAGATCTCCTCTCACCCTAATATAACCTTTGATACACACACTCAAAAATAGAAACTAACATTTTCTAAACAATGGACGCACCAATACCAGTTACAACACACCTATTCAGTAATTCCAAGATCTACACACACATCCACTCATTCAGCAACAGTCCTATACAGTCTCTCATACATGTACTTACTCATCATATGTACTCATAAACCTATACATCCTGTTACACGCCACCTCTCATCCATAGAGTTACTCACACACTTAGTCACACATGAAAATAAAGTATCAAACATCCATTTACTTGCATATACAGTTATACACACACCACCACACTTACTTCTACAGAAAATTACACATACTTACTGTCTTAAACAATCACTTATAGAAACACATATTTATTTATACAGAAACTCTTCCAATCTCTCACCCTCACATATACTCACTTATATACACCAAAATTCACATATACTAGTTTAAAACGTGTGTAGTTAATCATAAAGACACTATTGAGACAGTCATTCACTCACTAACACACCCATAGACACACTCATCCACCCATACAGTCCTGCACACATGCTGTCTTCAACACATACAAACAGTGAGTCACTCATTCATGCATCTATGCACTAAGTATTATCCACCACCGAACCATACAGACACTCATACTGATACTCAAAAAAGAACTAATAACCCATATAGACACTCATGTAGCTACTCACCAACCCATGAAGCCACTTATACACAAAGTGACAGACTGATACAGATATGTACATATTTAAACATTACTTGCTAATCCATTTATTCACTAAGATACACTTAATCAGTCATTTATACAATCAATTTTACAAAAAATAATCATCCTTTTAGACACTTATATACCAATTTATTTTTCCATCAAACTTGAGATATACATATATAAAACATATTTAATTTTCAGAAAAACACACATTCACTGGATGATGTCATCAGGATGTCATCAGTGATGTCATTTGAGATGTCATCAGTGATGTCATGAGTAATGTCACTGACCATGTCATGAGTGATGTAATATGTGACGTCATCAGCAGTGCATTGCGGGCGCGTGAGTTATAGTTAGCTGAACGGGGGAATTTCAATGGTTTTGTGCGAATGAAATGTCCAGCTAACTATAACACCCCTGAAATCTATGGTGTTTTCAGTGAATTTCTAAGGTTTTTTAAATGCAAATTCCTAACTATGACATGTCTGAAACCTATGGTTTTTTCAGTGAATTTCAAAGGTTTTTTAAATGCTAATTCCTAACTATAAGATGTCTGAAACCTATGTTTTTTTCAGTGAATATATATATATAGATAGAACATACACACAGGTGCAGAGCATAATGTGGCATTTATTACACTGTTAAGTGTGGGGAGGGGCTATGACTCCTGAGAGACGAAGCCTTGAATTAGTCAGGATGCAACTACCCTCCTGCAACAATGGTAAATAGCTCTGTGCATCTACATATATGGTCTATGTAGTTGCATTTTTTTCATGTGTTTTTGTTTTACAAAGGTGTTGAACCAAAACCAGAAAATATGGGCTTAAAGTTGTGGAGCAATATAAATCACACTGAAGGGATATTGAGACTATTTTGGGAGTTATTTCCCAATGTAAAGTACTTGTTACAGGCAATCAGTGAGGCAGTAAAAAGTGTTAATCTCAACTCAATGTGCTGTACTGTGGTAATAAGCTTAAATCTGACAATTGCAGTGCAGTGCTAAATGTGTGAATGCACTTTTATTAGTATCTTTCATGTGCTCGGGGCGTGGATAACCGCCTAAGATGGCGTACGCAATCCGGTGAGGCTCCGGACCTCAGGGGGAATTATCCTGGTGGCCGCCGAGCCTAGGGCTCACTGCGTCACTTCAGGCATGGGAGGGCTGCCGTCGCGGCCTCCGGAAGAGCTCCTGCAGTCTCCGAAAAACTGGGCAGCACTGGTACGGCCGGTCGCTATACTTAGTTGGGACCGTGGGGTTTACGGCCTACCCGAGGAGTGTGTTGGAGCCAGAGGGTCGCGCCTGGAGCCTGCGTTCTGTGGCCTGGACACTGTGCATGTCACCACGGACCCCGGATGACACTAGCCAAGTGGTGGATGGAGCCGGTATCGTAGAGCTGCCGTGTTGGGGCTGCCACGGCGGGGCCAGATCGCCGGTGCGGCACGACATGTGGTGGAGGACAGCCGCTGAAGAACAGTGAGGGGGCACCTAACGGCTGGCCCTGTGGGAGCAGCGGTTTTTACCAGCACTGAGGCCCCTGCAGAGTGGAGGATTGCTGGGGCAGGGCCCGTGTGAGGGTAGGACTGGACCCGTGAAGCAGAGGGCGGCAGATTGAGGGTGGAAGGCGGTGTCTAGTGCTGTTGCACGAAACTGCATGGGGGCCTGTCTCTTCCCCCGCCACGCTGATACTATTACCTTGCGGGGCAGACGGCGGTGCCCCCCGGATGCTGTTGCCACCTGTTGCATGAGGGGTGAGGGGATCTCACCATTATTTGCCCATGGTCTCACCCTGCGTGATGTCCTGAGCTGTCTCCTGCTAACGCTGGATATTGAATATGCTGCGGGCGGCAGAGTGGGAACCTCCGGGGCCTCGGGAGCGGCAGAGGAAGTGATGCATTGGTCCCAGCCTTGCGGAGCGGTATAACTGATACCAGGAGTCGCGGTGGGCCCCTGGAAGTGGCCTTTTCTGGGTGTGCAGGTCGCTTGAGCGCGGAGCGGCGGAGGGCCACAGGCAGTACTGAGCAGAGTTGCGTCTGGCAGGCTCACTGCACGAATACACTCCAGAACACTGAGCCAGCCGACGGAAGCCACCGAGGTTATTACCGAACGTTGGTGAAGCAGGGTGAGTGACACACAGCAGACCTCGCTCCTTGAAGGTAGGAGACCATCTGGCAGCCATAAGGGGCAACACTACATATCTTAAACCACATATTGAGTTGCAGGACATGAGGGAGACTTGAACGGGTAGGCCTGGGGGTATCCGTGGCTACACCCATGACTCCACTGAGTGTGGCCAGTAGGAACCCAGCACCATTGGGACTCATACCCTCTGGGACTGCGCCATTGGGTTGGTGCTGCGTTGAACCGCGTCTCCTCTACCGCTATCACCCCTCACGCACTGACAGCACCCATTAACCCCTAAAGGGAAGGTACTGGACAATACCACGGCTGCGGAGGGGCCCTCCGGGACGCCCGGGGACATGGCTAGGCTCCCATTGCCTGGCGCCTCCTCCTCAGAGCCGGGCAATCTACCCCCTGACTAACTCGATCTGATCCTAAAAGAGGTTAGAGATTCGCGCAGAGCAATAGAGCAGCAAATTGGGTCTCTCACGACTAACCTCAACCTCCTTCGAGCGGATCATGGGAAACTCGCCGATGCAGTCCACGAACAGGAGAAAACATTATCCTGCATGGAACCTAAACTTGCGGAACATGATACACAAATAAAACAGCTGCAGCAGCTGGTCACCGGCTTGCAGGACAGAGTCGAAGATGCTGAGGGAAGAAATCGATGCAATAACATACGCGTACTTGGACTTCCTGAACGTAGTGAAGGCACCAAACCGGCAGACCTTATGGAAACATGGCTCGGAGAATATGTGGCTCAAGATGGCCTATCCCCATACTTCTGTGTGGAGAGGGCACATAGAATTCCTACTGGAGTACCAAAGGCTGGAGCGCCCCCCAGACCGTTGAATGTCAAAATACTTAATTATAGGGACCGTGATGTACTCCTAAAAAAGGCGAGAGAAAAACGAATGATCCAATATGAGAATCAGAAGATCTCGCTTTACCCCGACTATACCATAATGGTGCAGCACCAATGGTCCTCTTATCAAGCAGTCAAGAAGAAACTACGTGCTGCCCAACTCAAATACGCACTTCTATTCCAAGGATGTTTGAAAATCATTCACAACCGGAAAACTTATTTTTTCGACAGCCCGAATGATGCGGAGGAATGGCTGGAGGTGATGGGCCTGGAATCCAGTCAGGACAGACTATCCGGCTCATCACGACGTGGCCTCACACAATCACAGAAATGCGACACCCAGCGTTGTGCTAAGAGCAAGTCAAGCACCAAGATAGTCGGCCCGACTCGTGATCAGCGGAGGCGCTGGCCCTGGCTGGCTCTTTTCGAGAAGACAACTCCAAGATCTTGTCGGACTCTGAAGACAGCAATACCATTCACTCAGACTCGGATCACAGCATCACCCTGTTCCCCTCCGTTACACCCCAAACTGTGGATGATCTGGTAGACAATTGACGTGGTCCACTATGTTGTTTCGACTAAACTCAATGAAGAAACACTAGAAACTTTAGTGGGACTACCCAGTATACCTGTATCCTTTTGTCTTAGCTCAATTATGCTGTTTGTTGATAGTCTGTGATTAATTGCAAGGTTACGAACTGGCATGCTGTACTGCTCCTCCTCATAATTGCATAACCGGAGCCTACAAACCTTGATAATAGCCTTTTCGTTGCAGCCAGGGAGGCCCACCGCCTTTAGGTTAAATCCCCAGTGGCCCCCTACTAGGCGACTATGATTGTTTATATATATATGATGTTTATCCCCTTGGGCTCTGTCTAGCTACCGGAGCTCAGTAGTTGAGTAATTCTAATATGGCCAGTGGCAACGACCCCCCACATGGGGAACGCACTGTAGTATTGTACACAAATGTTGTAGTTTTTTGTTTGTCCCAACACAGTTCAATGGCTGCGCCAAGTATTTTTGGTTTGAAGGGAATGGGGCATTCCTGGTCTGCAAACATTAATTGGCTCCATGGTAGGAGGAGCCCTGTTCACATTACCCACCTATGTCCAATAACATCACCACTTTGGGTTCTTATAACCTGTTGACCTGGAATGTACGTGGTCTGGGGGCAGTACACAAAAGGCACCGAGTTCACGCCTATCTTCTAAGGCGGAAGGCCCATATCGTCTCCCTTCAGGAATCACAGCTTACTGACTCTGAAGCCTTGAAGACCCGCAAAAAATGGAGAGGTCACATGTTCTCCACTAATTACTCGGCCTTTGCATGTGGAGCAACTATATGGATCCGCCATGGGGTCCCTTTCAAAGAATTAGATCGCCGCATACATGATCAGGGGAGATATATACTGTTGAGGGGTACGCTGGACGGGCTACCTGTGGTTCTGGGCAGTATTTATGCCCTGAACTTCGATCAAGACCAATTCTTTCAACGGTTGAGCACTGCTCTAATTGGGTGGGACACAATTCCTTGGATTCTGGGTGGGGATTGTAATGCCGTTCTAGATGTGGACTTAGATAGATCTCATCCTCCATTACATGGCGCTGATGCCCGCAAACAAGCTGATCTCCTCATAACCTGGATGAACGGCTGGGAATTGACTGATATTTGGCGATTTTTGCACCCTACACACAGGGAATATTCCTTTTATTCACCAGTTCACCAACTTCACACCAGGATTGAAAGGTTCTTAGGGTCTCGCATACTTACTACACAAATACACCACTCCACTTATTCAGCTAAGACCTTCTCTGACCATGACCCTTTGGAACTCACGCTCACATGGGGTAGAGTCCCCACCCCAGTCTCCACCTGGAATTATGGCCTCAGCTCCTAGAAGACACTCTGTTCCGTAACACTCCATCCATGACCATCACAAATTATCTGTCCGAAAGCTAAAACACAGCCTCCTCCAACCTCGTTGATTGGGATGTACTTAAGGTGGTAGTGCGGGGTTCAGCAATTGGGACCAGGTGTAGGGGCTAGACAGGAAATACACCAATGCCTTATGGATATAGAAACCCAAATGACAGACCTGGAGTAAGCAGCGGTGTCGGACCCAGATCAAAGGGAGTCCTTGCAGGAGGCCCGCATTAGACATGCAGAGATCCTAGAAGATCTCCGTGTCATAGGCCACCGGGACTTTACACAGCGGAAGCATACTGAGGCCAACAAGTCTGGTACGCTGCTGGCCCGGATTCTGCGGGACAACCCAGAACCACCCATTATCACCAGCATTCTTGCACCCACCAAAAGGGGTCTGGTGCATACACAAATTGATATAAACAAGGCCTTTTGTTGTTACCTCAGTAGGCTCTATGCTGCCCCCACACATACTAATGACGTGCTATTAGAGGACTTCTTAAATGAACTAACGTTCCCCAGTATTAGAGACGACACAAAGGAAGAGCTTTCTGGCCCCATCACCCAGCATGAAATACGAGCGGTGATTAAGGTCCTCAACTGTAATAAATCCCCCGGGCTTGATGGCCTACCTAAGAATTTTATTAAACTTATTCAGACTCTCTTGTCCCTAAATTAGAAGAACTATATAAGACGGCCCTAGACATCGGTCATCTAACACAATCCACTATGCAAGCTCTGGTCGTCTCCCTCCCCAAACCGAAACGAGATGGCACCGATTTCTCCATTTACCGACCCTTATCGCTAATAGCGACTGAATATTAAATCCTTAGTAAGGCCTTGGCCAACCGCCTTCTGCCAGCCCTAAATACCCTTATACACAGGGAACAATGCGGATTTCTCCCGGCCCGCAGTACTTCCCTAAACACTAGACAGCTACACCACGTCATGGCGGCTACACCAATGGAATAATGGAATACACCAATGCGGGCTGTCTTGCATTGGATCTTCGTCAGGCCTTCAACTCCATCACTTGGTGATATATGTTTGCAGCCTTACGACGATTCAGTCTCCCTCCAGGTTATCTCCAATGGGTACATCTGCTCTACACGAATCCCACCGCTAGAGCACGCACTGGGAAGCATATTTCCTGTGAATACGCTATACATAGGGGCACTCGACAGGGGTGCCCTCTATCCCCCCTATTGTTTGTCTTGGCGCTAGAACTCCTAGCGATAGCGCTGCGGCAATTGGCCGAGAGGCTAGGGATACCGCTCAATGGTACCGCGCATTTACTTTCAATAAATGCAGATGACATCCTCGTTTATTTACACGACATGATAGCTAGTGCGGAACCCTTTCCCAGTATATTCTCTACCTTTGAGCGTATCTTGGGCCTAGCCATTAATGAGGGGAAGTCAAACGCCTTTTAATTTTGTGACAGACCATGTCCGGACATACTTCCTTTTGGCACCTACAACTTGCCAATAGCGCACAACACCTTTAAATATCTGGGGATCCGTGTATACAGGGCGCACTCTGATCAACTCAATGGTAATTTAATGCGGCCGATCACAGCCATACGCTCAAGAATATCTTTCTGGGCATCCCTACCATTATCGGCAATGGGGCGGATTGCCATTTCTAAAATAGTGATGCTCCCCCGTCTTTTATATTTCTTTGTAAACCTACCCCTAATAGTCCCACAAGCTGTATTCAGAACATTAGATGTACTTCTCTTGGAGCTTATATGGGGGAAAGGCCGGCGTAGGGTTAGCCTCAAGAAATTGCAGCTGGAACCCCACAAAGGCGGATTAGGGGTGCCAGACTTCAGGGCCTACTACTATGCATGCCAACTGCAGTGGTTATCCTTCTGGACAGCAGGCAGAAACCTGTAGGAAATAGGCTACGGATCCCGAGATTTAGAGAGCAGAACCCTTCACAGATTATTGCTCCCCAAAATCAAACTCCCGTTGAAGGGACCTCCCTTACTAACAACCGCACTCCAATATTGGAAGAAGGCCTTACAATATACTTCGGGGGAAACCCCGTATGCGAGGAATATCCCGTTATTAGGTATACCACTTCCTGGGGGAAGGCTAACGAAGGTACGACTACAGGACTGGGTGGAGGCTGGAGTGGAGAAGGTCGGATCGCTCTTTGGGGATGGCATGTTTGTGCAAGCCACCGGAGCAACAGATCACCATTATCTGCTATATGCTGCTGTTGCCCACTACAATAGAGAAACATGGGCACCCCAGCGCATTAAACCTCCGCAACATGAGTTAGTACACTTGCTATACTACATGGAGAAGGGAGGCCACCTAATGAAATGGCTGTACACTGGTATTAGGGCGCAAGCATCCATCACACTCACTGATCTCCAAGCAAAGTGGGCAGAAGTCACAGACACGGATATTACTGACAAAGCCTGGGCGAGTATCCTAGAACATCCCAAACAGGTATCCCGTAACGCCCGACTTAAGTTTATACAAACTATGGTGCTACATAGGTCCTATTTAACCCCAAAGAGCATCCAGTGTATGTTCCCTGAGGCACAAAACTGTTGCCCCGATGCAGGGCAGAGGAAGCGTGCTTTATCCATATGTTATGGGCTTGCCCCTGCCTCGGTGCTTACTGAGGTGGGGTTCGAAGAGCACTCGAAGAGACCACACATGTAACGATCCATGATAACACTGTGGAATGCCTGCTGGGTCTCCCCAAACGTTCTAGCGCCCTAGGGGTCCAGTTGAGATTCCCCGCCTTAGGTCTTATCTTAGCCATAAGAGGGATTACCACGAGATGGAAATCTCCTCGATGCCCTCCGTTAACAATGTGGCAGGAGGATACGATCTGATGGTGTGGGGCCGAGAGTGCGGCAATTAGATGAGAGGAGGTGAGAGGACTATGGAAACATCCCATTTCCCTAGAATGGGACCGCATGCTAGAAGATTTTAGACAGTTACATCTTACACCTGGGCCCGTCACTCCTACTCCATAATATATCCATAATACTACATCACACGTGACACAGACTTGTTAAGGTCATCTCTGAACCCAGACAGCACACCACCAATAACTGGGAGCAAAGGGATCTAGGCAGATGTATGGTAATAGGCTGAATGTTACAACAATAAAAAGGCAGACCAGGAGGGAGGGTGGTGGGAGGGTAAGGAAATGTTTTAGTTAATATGATAGTTCAAATTGCATTTTAGAAAGTAATTGCTCCAGGTAATAACTTTATACCTTATAAGCACGCATTACAGGTTGTACATGTGCACAGAATAAATCTTGATGTATTGTTATCCACACTCAAGCGTATTACCCTACAAATAAATTATTTGGCTAAGAAGACACAACAAAAAACGAAAATGCTGTAATGTACCAAGTAATAACATTGTAAACACTTTCTGGTGCTCAATAAAGTTTCATGTGCTCAATTGCTTCATATCAATAAAATAGTTTTATGAAACTCAGAACAACAAAGAGGGACACCTCTTAAAGGAGTGTCACTATCATAGACATATGTTAAACTCTTTGGAGGTTGTTTTTATTCAAATGAATTCATAGGTGGCTCTGACTTATGCCATTCGACCTGTTCAACTTTATTTAAACTGCTTCTAAGTATGTTTTATTGCCCTCATCTGTGGCTTTGTGATTGTTGCTTAAACATGACTTTGCAATTAAATAAACCATTTTGCCTGGTAGAGGTTTTTATGGGGTGTTAGCATAAGCACGCCTTAAGTATAATAAAATCCAATATAATAAGCTCATAAAACAAGGTTTACTATGGTGATGTCTATCATTTTCTAAATCTGTTAACTTTTTACAATGAAGTACATATTTGCTTGCCGTGCTGCCTAGCTTTGAACGCTATAATAGCTCTGGCACTGTAACAGAAACATCCTGACTAGCTGTGTTTTGTGAATGGGATTCTTTTAGGCCGCTCGTACATCACACCTAGAGTGAGGTACTAACTAGAACACCCACTTATGCTCACTTCAATGCTACACTGACGAAAGGTCTGTGAGGGAAATTGGGTCACTGGTTGGGGGGTTGAAACCCTACTCAAGACCCAAACAAAATTCTTGTCAGGGTGAGGCACAGGCAAACCCAAAATTTACCTGTGTTCAACTCTCTGGTAGCTTACCACAAAAGCAGTAAGTCTTAAATTAGAGGGAATGTGTAAATTGTTTTTACAGCACTTCAAACAGTAATAAAGTGAAAACACAATACAAGAAAAAAGTACCACTTCAAATTGGAAAAATAGAGTAAATGTAATGCATTGTTTGAGATCAAAATGACAAAAAAATCCAATCAGTATAACTGGAGATATGGATTTTAAAGATGTAGGTAAAAATAATGCCTCTATGCAGAAAGCGCCAACTGTAGTTTTCCAGCTGCCCCAGACCAGGATAAAGTCGCAAGTTCAGGACAACCATGATGGAGCGCAGGATGGATGCAGGGCCCTAGTTAAGCCCCCTGAACAAAGTATCTTAAATCTGGGGTGCATGGTGTTGCAAGATCCTGCTTTGGGGTGCATGACTCAGTGGCGGTTGTGATAGGCTGCAGGGTGCGATGCAAGGTCCTGCATTGAGGATGCGTTGTGCAGTGGAGATTCTGGGGAGCTGTGGGGCTGTGGGGCTGTAATGAAAGGTCCTGCGTCAAGGCTGCGTCACACAGTGGCAGGTCACAGGGATTGCGGGGTTGCGATAAGAAGTCCTGTATCGAGGAGGTGCCATGCAGTGTCGATTCTGAGGAGCTTTAAAAGTTCTGCATCCGGGATGCGTCATGCAGCAGCCGTGACAGTGCCGAGCTGCGAAGCGATGTGTTCCACTGCATTGGTCCTGCTTGGACGACAGCTGGTCTGGCAGAGCATGTTCAGGCTCACTTCGAATGGTCCTGGACTGGGGTGGTACCACTTCGGGGGAAAGACTCACAGCAGGCAGAGTCCAAGTGCTGGGTTTTAGATGATTTGAGCTTTTTATGTCCTTGAAACTCTGATAAGGTGGCCAGTCACCTAGCCTTTTGAGTCACTCAGGTGGTCCTGGGTTCAAGATGCAGGGCCAGTCCTTCTCACTCAGGCAGCAGGTGCAGAAGGCCAGCAGGGCTTTAGAGTAACAGGGAAGCAGAGTAATAGTCCTTCTTGCAGAAGAGCAGCCGCCAGTCCTTCTGAGTCTTCCACAGATCCAGAGGTGTACTGAAGAGTTGGGTTTGAGGGTTCAATATTTATACCTGGTGGCAGCGTTGAAGTAGGAGAAGGTTCTGGAGGTTTCCACCTCCAGAGGTGCTTTTCATTTACTGCTACCCTGTACCGCCCCCAGCTTCTTTGGGTGCAAAAAGGCCAGTGCCAAATCTTTTGTGATGGTGCTAAGGCAGAGTCTTTGTGATGTGCAAGTGTCGTGGGTGACCGCCCCTCCCCTCTCATCAAGTCTGATATGGCCCATCGTGACAACACGTATTCCCCCTTTGCCTCACTGTCGGGAAGCAATACACATAGACTAACTGCCAGCTACACCTATTCATGTGACCCAGGATACAGGTTGCAGACACCAAATGGTTGGGACAAGAAAATGCCAACTTTCTAAAAGTGGCATTTTTAGAACTGTGACTTAAACTCTGACTTTATCATGAAAGTGGGTTTTAAATTGCAATACTTTAGAAATCAAACTTGATATTCCTACTTGAAACTAATTGAAAGTTATTACTTATTAAATGAAATAAGGTAACCCCATTTTAGCCTCTGGAAGAGGCAGGCCTTGTAGTACCGCAAGACATATTCCAGAGATTTTTTACTACCAGGACACGTGAAACTTAAAAGTACATGTCCAACTTTTTAAATACACTGCACCCTGCCATTTGGGCTGTTTAGGACTTATCCTAGGGGTGACTTATATGTATTAAAAAGGAAGTTTTAAACCTGTCAACATGTTTATTTTACTAGATATGTGGCACATTCTCCAGTGCCAACTGCAAGTCGCACAGCCTTCTGATACTTCTGATAAAAAGTCTTATTATTCACAATAATCCAATTTTCATCCAATTTTCATCAAGTAGTCCATGTTTAATCCATATTTTTATTCCAAACTTCTTCAATACTTTATCCATTCACTTCAAAGACATTATTCCACACTTTCTCAAATGTTACAGACATGCCCATCCAGGCCTTATCTGTAGCACGTAGGAATTCACGCTTCATCCTGGGTGGCCTCATACTTTTTCAACCAATGCTTTTCGGCTCTACAGTTCTTCATCAGGGATAACTAAAATGTTAAAAGGAAACATCAATATTCTACTAGGTTTCCATGAAACTGAACTCTTAAATCATAAGCTCATAATAAAATGTGCTGTCTAATAAATAAATACCACTATATCATGCACTGACTGATTGCAACATAAATGTAGTGTTCCATCCACCTCACCCGTTTTCCTGAAAAGTCATATATCGAAAATAAATAAACCACATTCTGCAAAAAAAAACACACATCTTAAATAAAGTGCTTTCCGAGAACACCTGAATCACCACTCAGTGCTAATCTGTACCTGCCAAATCTTCAACCCATGACCAGCAACATCACCGCCTCCTCCACACTCCCTGACACCACCTTCAAAGTGCGCTCCTTAACCACGAGAATCCCATTAAACACGCCACACGTAAAAACCATCTATTTCAACTTGCCGCAATATTGTAACCCAACCACGTGACTGAGTGCCCGTTCAAACCATGAACAATAAAGAAGTACGTGACCCACCCTTCAACTTAAATGATGAACTGCCCACGCCTATTTGCAAATTCAAAATAAACTCACATTAATTTTTTGTGCCCTGGTCATTACATTCTCCACACTGCTTTAAAAAATGTGTTACAAAATGTATCCAAGTGTAAAAACATTCATAAAAATATACATGCAACTCATTACAATTATAAATCCTAAATTGAGTATCGTTCAATAATCTTAAATGTCGTTCGTAGAATGTACTACAGTTCCTTTAATACAGTCCCTAAATTACCACATGGGCTCCCTATCATGAACTCGATGTTGACCTGCTGCTACTTTTGAAGTGATACTATTTTGTCGCATTGTTTTTATTCATTTTGTAAATCAGGCGGCAAACTATGGAAGGGATAGAAAAAATTACATCTCAAAACAAGTGATAGGATGCACTCCATGTTGTAATCGAATTTTTCTAACTGCTCATGGCAAAGTTATGGCGTGCAGACTAGTCTCATGCTCTGCCCAAGTGGCACGGATGGGTAATTCTCTAGATATGTGGCACATCCTCATACCCCAACTGTAAGTCATACAGCCTTCTGAACAAAAGTCTTCTTATTCACAATAATCCAATTGTTATCAAGTAGTCCATGTTTAATCCATATTTTTATTCTAAACTGTAATACATTCTATGAAGGACATTTAAGATCATTGAACAATACTGTTCATATCAATTTAGGTTTTTTTATTTTTTTTTTCAGAGTATTTTATTGAATTTTTCTTTTTTACAGGTACAATCGCATTACCGTTACAGGGTCTTTCTTGGTCTTAGTTGTTTGGTTACATTTAGGTGGTATAAATATTACCCTGTACAACATTCCGATGTCTTGCTAGAAGACTAAGGATAGTTAAAAGAGAAGGAAAGGAAAGGAAAGGAAAGAGAAGAGAAGAGAGTAAGAAGGATGTCTACAAGAGAACTACTTTCGTAACGGCCCGGCCTATTCTAGGCTTGTGTTGCTTTTTTTTGTGGGCGGACGGCCCCCTCTAGGGGGTCTCACTGGGGTTCGTAGGGGTCCAGATACTCATCGAGCAGTATCATTTAAATACATTTTTAACATATTTTTAAAGCACTTGTTTTGAGATTTAACAGATTTATTCTGCCAGGTCGAAATGGCAGTTTAAAACTGCACACACAGACTGCTATGGCAGGCCTGAGACGTGTTTAGAAGGCTACTTAAGTAAGTGGGTCAGATAATAGGTTCTGTGGGCCAATAGTAGCATTTAATTACAGGTTGTGGGTACCTGTAGTACCACTGTATTAGGGACCTATAAGTAAATTAAGTGTGCCCATTGCATGTAAGTCATCGTTTTTTTTATTTGTTTTATTTCTTTATTGGCATTTTAGGAATTTACACTGTTCATTTTAGAAACATCAGACATCTGCATATAGTCATGTTAACATCTTATACAGTCTGCTACATTTTTCAACACTGATACGTCAGGTTTATGCTCGTTCAGATACGCCAGCTCGTTTCCTGGATCAAAGGATAACTATACAATTCCCCAATTGCACCTAACCCTCCCCCACCCTTCCTCTTATTAACGTCAGCTCTTCAGCATCACTTTCCTTTTTATGTCCTATGTCTATTTAGTTCTTGGTATTCTCTATTTTGACTCCTTAATGTCTATTTAGTTACAGTGCGTCACTGTCTGTCTTGTGGGGGATTGCGTATAGGGGTTGTTATCGCTGGTGTTTGTAGGTCATTTATATCTGCTAGCATGGCTGCCCATGCCCGCAAATTGTCCTCTAGCTTCTCATCACGTCTCACTCTCTTCATTCTTACCGCCTCCGCTGCTGCCCATTCACCCATATCTTTCAACCATGACTCAATCTTTGGGGGAGTAGTACCCATCCATGATATATTGGAATTTGTCATTTGGCTAATGCCAACCCAAGTATTACAAATTTCCTGCTCAATTTATTTTTCTTTGGAGCAGGAAGGAGACCCAGCAACAACTCCTGTATACCTTTGGGCACGGATCATCCCGTTGCTTCCTTTCTTTTTTCTAATATCAAAGTCCAATACTGAGACAGCATGGGGCATGTCCATACCCTATGTATAAAATCCGAGTCAGCAGCTCCACATCTGGGGCATCTATCTGATCTTGTCAGAAAGATCCTACTAAGTATTCTTGGGGATAGGTATGCCTTGTGTGCAAAGATATACTGGACTAATTTAAAACTAACATTCAAATTTATAGCTTTGACCCATTTGTGTACTTTAATCCAGTCTTTTTCGGACAAAGGCTCTGCAACTGTCTCCTCCCATCTAGCTTGAACCGGTAGGGGTGTAACTGTCAAATCCTCTTGCAACGCCCTATATAAGTGCGTAATGAAGCATTTCCCCTGTGCCATATATAGCATAACCTGCAACACTCTGGTCTCCGCAGGTTCTTCTGGGGCGGAAGTCCAGATCTCTCTGGCGACTTATTGGATCTTCCCATATTGGAGGAATTGCCCTGTCTCCAGCTCAAACATTGACTAAGCATCTTCCCTAGAAATGAACTGTTTATTGTGGAAGAGATCTCCCATCGTCAGGCACCCACCCTCCTTCCATCTTCGGACCGACATTGAGGCCTCTATTTTGGCAAATGGTTGTACCACCCATAGGGGCATGTCCAGGGCATAAGGGGCGTGTCTCACAACTTTTTTAACTACTCGTTCCCATATCTGTGCCACATGACTGACTATGTAAGGGACGGACCGTGGTGTGACCGCCCCCATCATCAATAGTGCTGCTAGTGAGTGCCCTCCATATGTGCCTGCTAGTAATCTTTTCTCCCAGTTGTCATTCACATCCAACCAATGTATTGCATGCTGAAGCTGGGATGCCATTTAATATAACTCTAAATGTGGGACTTCCATTCCACCTGTCTGCCATGTTCTCTGCAACATATCAAGACTCACTCTTTTCCTTTTGGGTCCCCATAATAGTTCTATTAGTAATGCATTCAGGGTCTTAAAAACGTGTGCCGGTACTTCATATAGGGAGCGCTGTAAAGCATACAGACATTGAGGAAGTATTATCATTTTAATAAATGCAATTCTGCCCATGAGGGACAGTGGTAGCTTTTGCCAGAAGCAAAATGAATCTTTTATTCCTTCGATCACCTGCCCTATATTGAGGTCCAAGTATCTCTTGGGGTTTTTTACCAGTCTGATTCCCAGATATTTATGATCAGAATCCACCCACGGGAGCCCCGCCTCCTGAAGTGCCATCCATGGTTGTTGTGCCAACCATCCAACTGCAGCAACCTGGACTTATTGGGATTAGTCTTCAGGCCTGAAACCTCCCCAGATTGGTACAGTATATCCAGCATTTTCTGAACTGCATGGGCTAGTTGACGCAGATATACTAGAGTGTCATCTGCGTACATAGACACCACGTGATTTGTGTCTCCTAATCGTATCCTCCATACCTCCAGCTGCCGTAAATAATAAAGGCGACAAGGGACACCCCTGCCTGGTACCCCTCTGTAGCTCAAAGGCTCGGATATTAATCTCCTTGGCATAACCTAGCTCGTGGGACCTTATAATAAATTAGTTGGAGCCAACTTAAGAACTTTGGTCCCAGTCCCATTGCCCTCAATGTTGCCCAGACATACCCCCAGTCCACAGAATCAAATGCTTGTTCGATATCGAGTAACACCACCCAGTGCTCTTCCTGTTCAATTCTAGGGGAGTGCCACACCAAGGCCAATCTCCTGAGATTATTTGCAGTACTACGCTTGGGGATGAATCCCGATTGATCGGGATGGATCAAGTAAGGCATATGAGGTCAAAGTCGTTGTGCCATCCACTAAAAAATTTCATATCTATATTAAGAAGCGAGATCAGTCTATATGACTTCGCTGACTGGGGGTCCCTATTGGGTTTGGGGATCATAATGACCATAGCCTCCCTCATACTATCTGGCAGGATCCGTTGTTGCAGAACTTAATAACATACCTCCAAGAGGTGGTCAACCAGAAGGGGAGCATATATTCTATAAAGTTCTGCCAGTAAACCATCAGACTTTTTGTGGGTTTCAATCTTTGAATCGCACTCAGGATTTCCTCTCTAGAGATTGGGTCTTCTAGTCCGTCTCCAGCCTCATCATCCAGATATGTCAGGTCCACCGTCGGGAGGAACTCATTTAGACTCTCAAATGGAGGAGAGACCCCAGAGGCATATTCCTTCTCCATATGTGCAGTTAGCACCTCTAATATTGCTGCCTGATTGTAAACCGTGTTCCCTTGTGAATCTATCATTTGAACAACGGGGGGTGTTGGTTTCTCGTTTTTTCATCAGTTTTGCAAGCAACGCTCCCAATCCATCCCCCTCTATGTGGAGCCGCTGTCTATATGGCACTTGGTTATATTTACCTAGGCGCTGAAGGAATTCCATCAGGACCCTACGGGCCTCACTCCACTCCACTATGCGCTGGGGATGTGCATGATGCAGGGACTCTATCCTCTGTAATTTTCTTTCCTCTAGTTTCACATCTCTTTCCAATTGCTGTCTCACTCCATAGGAAGTTTTAATACACAGAGCCATCACCACTACCTTCATCGCTTCCCATTCCATAGCCCTTCTGTCCACCGTTCCCCAGTTTTTCCCACAATAATTAGTAAGTCCCTTTTCTATTGTCTTGGCAAATGGTGGGTCCGATAAGGCCTCCATCTGCAGCCACCATGTCGGTATCGCCAGTCGTGGTTGTCTTAAATCCAGCGTAAGTAGCCCTGGAGAATGATCCAAAATATATCTGGGTAAATAGGATATATCTTGAACTTCCGGGGTCATCTCATCAGTTAAAAACCACTGATCTATTCGACTATGAGTGTTGGATACAAGCGTATAACAGGAGAAAGCCCTCCCCAAAGGATTTCTACTTCTCCAAACATCTCTCAGCCCCAATCCCAGCGGTGTGTCTCTCAGTGTGCCTTTGAGTCTTGGTTTAGTGTTCTGTCTGGGGAGCTCCCGATCTAATTCCCCATCAAGCACACAGTTAACGTCACCCATTAGAATCACTCTGTCACCTAGGTTTGCGGTAGGTGCGGCTACCACTGCAGGAAAGAAAACCGGACAGTCCGAGTTAGGGGCATACACATTAATAATACAAATCTCCCGCCCGTCCAATCTTCCATGCAGGATAAAAAATCCACCCTCCGGGTCTACAACATGATGCAGGTGCTGGAACGGCACCCCAGGGGCGAGCCAAATAAGAGCCCACCCGGGCAAACCCAGAATAGGACGTTGCATAGAGCTGCCCTCTCCACCTTCGCTTTATACATGGTATCGTGTCCCCCCAGACATGAGTTTCCTGCAAGCATGCAATGGCAATCTTATAACGCTTTAAATAAGAAAGCACCAGTCTCTGCTTGTCAAACATTGTCAATCCCCCCACATTCCAAGTAATTAGCTTAATCAAGGAGGGAACCACAGTTGCCATAACAGGAACTTCTTTTCTTTTGTCCATTGTTCCCAAATCCAACTCCTCCTGAAGTGTGATGCTGATATAACTAAACCATTAATAAACTTAAATCCCCTCACCCTCCCTTAAAAACCTTCCCCTTTTGAACCCCAGATTCTTACCCCCACCCCTTGGGCAGTGGTGCGATCCCCAGTCGCCCTTGACAAGGTGTCAGGTGCTGCCTCCCCCGCCCCATACCATCCCTCCCAATTTCTTCCAATACAATAGCAAGCTAGTTTAGTACACACAATAACCCTCTCAACAACACCAGCTGGCATCATGCAATAAAACTGAAATTTTGAATATAAAGTGGTTTTCCAGCGGTCAGGCCATTGTCGCAGTGTGAGAAATAACTCTCAAGCTCCTCGTACATGCCTCAACCTCCAACAGGGGCATGTCCACCCCGCCGGCAGCACACATATGGCACAATAAAACTTCCCTTTGTATCTAAACCTCCTCTCAACAGAGCCCACATGACATCTGTGACTATGAGAAGTACTTTTTTTTCTGATGACCCTTCAGGATACATTCATTTGGAGGCCCATAGGAGGCACCGGCTGATCTTGTGTAGATGTATCAGACACCGAAGAGGGCTCAGCCATACATAGAGTTGCATCTGAGCACACCCAAACCCGTCTCGAGTTGACTGCAGAGGTCTGCTGTATCTTGGTGACCATGCTGCCCTGAGACTCCTTTCGTTCAGAGGGCTTTGCTTGGGCTGATCCCTGGAAGACTCTGCCTTTCCGAGTACCCTGTCCCCCCGACCATCCAACCAGTCCGCTGCCTCTGCTGCCAATAGAAAAAACAATGCTCTTCTGTTGTGTTCAATTCTCAACTTAGCAGGGAACAAAAGGCTGTATTTTAATCCTTCATCAATCTCCTTTTAACTGCTAGGAATGTTTGTCGTTGGTCTTGCACACATTGCGTGCAGTCTGGAAAAAGGGCAATCCGGTGCCCCTCATAAGACGGTGCATCTTTTTGTCGGGTGACCTGTAATATCACGTCCCTATTCCGATAGTTACAAAAACTTGCAATAATAGCTCGTGGAGGTGCACCAGGTCACGGAGGAGGGACAAGTGCTCTGTGCACTCTCTCTATATTAAAAAACTTCGACAGTCTTTTAGGAGCCAGGGATTTAACTATCCAATCCTCCAGGAACAGTTCTGCAGAGGGTCCCTCCGCACACTCCGGAAACCCCATGAATCTCAGGTTATTCCTCCTTGATCATCCTTCCTGATCTTCGGCCCTATCATCTAGAGTAGTCACCCGTTTGGAGAAATCCAAAACCGTCTCTTTCAGTTTCTTAACTTCCGTCTGAATGATCTCGATATTTTGTTCATTTGCAGTGCCCCTGCCAGACATCTTCTCTAGGTCACATCTCAATAAATTGACGTCAATGGCCACTGCGTCAATTTTGTTAACCATGTCATTCCTGGTAGCCATGATGTCCGCCAGAGATGTGTCTGGAACCTCCGAATGCCCAGCCTCCTCTCTCTGCAGCTCCACATTGTCTCTGTGTTGCGTTTGCTCCAGTGGGCATGGTCGTGCATAAGTAAACATTTTGTTGGCTTATACTCGGTTGCCTCGCCCCTTCATCATGATGGAGTTCAGGGTATCTTACAGGTCTCCATTCCAGATGAGGGAAATGAGCCCCTTTCCTCCTCCAAATCCGGGCTCCCTTTGCCTTCCTGTGGTTCAGGAAGCCCCTTTGGCCCGCTGACATTTCCCACGTTTCAGATTTAGAGTGCAGTTCTTCATTCTGACTTATTTAGTGTACAGAGTACTTGCACCGGTATATGGTGCCCTTAGTAGGTCAAGAATTCCGGGTCTTGGTTCAATAAGTTCAATATGGATTCCTTAGTCGTCTTCACAAGGGATGCCCACCTGGGTCTTACTCTGCCTTCCCCTATCAGTACCATCCTCCTTGTGCGGCTTTAATTAAATATCTTCAACAAAAGATCTTATTAAGTGAGGCTCCAATTTATTCCCTATACGGTCCAGGAATCTTCTGACCTTTATGCTGAGCTCACCAGTACCACCTTAGCTGCTGCATGGGCCAATAGATTACCGCTCCTGTGTTATTATCCAAGTCTGTCTCCTTTTATCTCCGTGCCCATGTTATCACCATCAGCCCCCACGGGCCCTATGAAACTCCTTGTTGCATGCACTAGTGTTCAGCGCTTATCAGGGCCTATAATCACAACCGCGGGTCTTCCGTGCAGTCAGCCAGAAGACGCCAAGTAATTACCCTGGGTCCCGTCTTCCCCAGCAGGTCAGGCACACTCCAGGGCATTCAGAGGGTCCCCATGCCCCTGCCCCTCATGATTCACGCGGTACCTGTGCATTCCATCAGTGCTTGGGGGCTCCGTCCTCCATTCACGCACAGAAACTCCCATCTCTGCATACCCGTTTCTCCTATGAGTGCTCTGTGCTGCTTACAGAGTTTCCACCCCACACTGTCGCTGCTATCCAGTGCCCACTCGTTACCACCGGCCGCACCTCACTGTATTTGGTCTGCACCTCTTGCAATGGGTCTCGCAAGCCCAGGAAACCTCCTGAGGGCAGCGGGCTTGCATATCTCCGTGTCTCGGCTCCTCGTCTCCAAGATGACGCCGCAAACGGTGCTGGGCTGGAGTTTGCTGTCCTCTTCGCGCGTTCGTACTTTTATAGGCTCCCAAGTTTCTCCACTTAATCGTCCGTGTTCCGGGACGCCGATTGCGGGGTTGATGTCTATTTATTGCACCAGGATGATGACGGATTACTTTCCTGCCAACGGGAGCACCGTAAGTTATGACTGTTCGGCCATCTTGTTCGTCCACGCCCCCTGCGTGTAAGCCATTGTTACTATGTTTAAAGTTGAGAGCACAAGCACTTTAGCACTGGTTAGCAGTGGTAAATTGCAGAGTCTTAAGACCAGCCAAAACAAAGTCAGAAAAAACAAGAGGATGGAAGGCAAAAATGTGGGGGAAAACTACACCAAGGATGTCAGGTTCAACAGTGTGTGTGTGCGCGCGTATTGCCAATAAACAAACATTGGTAAAATCAACAGTTTGGACATTGGCTGGCAGCCTTTTGGCTTTGCTAATGCTTGTTTTGTCTTGTCATAGCTTTTTTAAAACTCTATTGTTGGACAATCTATGGGGTCCCCATTAATACTGAACCAAATTTACAGGAAGCCAAAAGAAGTTTAGTCACAAAGAGCACATGATGCCCTAGTACAAAGGTCTTCAAACGTATTTCCCTGAGGCCCCCCAAAGCAAAATATTTTAAAGTTGAGCCTCCCCTTCAAAACTGTATGACAATGACTGGTGAGTTGAGGGGCAGGACTGAGTGCAGGGGGTCAGGGCTTATAAGATAATTTCATGGATACTTTTTCAGTAGCTCATAATCCACAATAAATCTGAAACCTACAAAGAGCAAATTCATCAAACAAAAACAGAAATTGGCCAACAAATTCTTCTCCCCATGATCAGTGTGTTGTGGTCATCTTGCGCACCTGGCGCCAATGCAACTACACCTGTTGCACTAGTGATAGATAGCAGCAGCCATGAGTAAAAGGGTATCTCCTCTGTCTTTTTCACCCGTCTCCCGTCAATGCCAAATAATCACTACAGTCTTGAAACAGGCTCTGTACGTTTTTTTTTTTTTTAGACTTCTATTCAGCTCAAACTCGGCCCAGGACATTGCAGCGCTCCATTACATGAGCACCAGTCACATTACACAGGGTCAGATTTTTTGTTTTGTTTTTAGGCACATGGAGATTAAGTGATTTGCCAACGAGACGCTGAGCCAACAGCGGGAGCCAACAAAGGCTTGAACTAATGAAGCCACTTGTAGCTCCGGGAATGTTTCTAATTATTGAGAGGTAATGTGAGGGAGTCTGAAAGCGCTCTGTCCATCATCTTATTGCCTTGGCTTTGTTCGCCCTAAATTGGCAGGGGCTGCCCAGACGTGGGTCCCTTGCTCACTTTGCCACTGGATTAAAGCTAGCCTGGCTAATGAGGGCGTTACCCTATAACCGGTCCCAGGCTGTTTGTTTCCGGACCAGGGAAGACCTGGCTTGGCAGTTCGGGCTGGACTGTTCCAATGAGGAACAGGGTCAACACTGATTTGCATATAACAGGGTGTAAACTAGGATCACAAAGTGAGCAAAAGAACAATGATGGATTCAACCCAGATCTAATGTGACTGGGCCCGAGTATCTGAATAGTTTCAGTTTCATCTTATTGTGTTTGCAATGTGAGGGTGTCACCTGTTGTGTTCTTGAGTGCATCTTTTTAACGAACACTTATCAAAATATTTCCAGATGTAGTCTGATTAATTTTTACTAAAATATATAAATAAAAATGATGACTTACATATTTTCAGTGTTCTTTGTCACAGGCTTTGACTTTTTAGCACTATATATATACATGCCACTATTCCCCACTGCGCCAACTAGGATTCCGTTTTGTGATTTTCTGGCAGGCCTACTGAAATTATGCAATTCTGCTGCATTTTCCACATAATTATGGATAGGGCTCCCGGTTTTATGCTATTTATATTTTTGTCATTTCCGTCTGTATTTATCCATATTTATGTTTTGCAAATTCTACCTGTATTTATCCATATTTGTTTTAGGTTTTATGAAAAATTAAGATGAAATGTGTATATTTCTGCATTTATTTAACGATTTAATGTGCACTCTTGCCTGAACGCCTGACAGGTTTCAATGACATATATATACACGCAGGTGGCAAATTATGCTCGTGCAAGAAAATATGTAAATTTTTGTATCATGATTGTGCAAATCTACTGCTGTTTAACGGTCTTTATTAAAATCCCTATGTTTTTTAACCCCCTTGCCTGTCAATCCACACAGCTATTGGCCTGGCAGTCATGATTGACAGCATTTAGAATCACAAAATTTCCGTTTTTATCCACATTTAAAAATAAATACAGACAGGAAAATAAATGGTTTTCTGTCTGTATTTATCTGTAAAAATCAATACAGGGAGCCTTAATTATGGATTTTGCGCTTTCGCCGCTTAATCAGTCATCTGCTGCATAATCTGTGGATGCTCACAAAAAAAAATGTTTCTAGCTCAAACGGATTAAAAGGTATTACAAATGTAGTAACAGTGATTAGACACTTTTCAGTTGCTCGTTGGTGTATTTCGGGGGTAAACTGGTAATAATGAAGTGAAATCTTTTCCCAGACAGTATTCATATGTGTACAAATGGAAACATAATGAAATACTATCATAAAATGTGCCACATTAAGTGGTAATTTTGAATTTTCTTAAAACATAATTTATTTAACCCTGCCGCATAACGTTGGTCCTTTCCTGCCGCATACTTCTATTAGTGCTGCTTTCTGGCCACAGACAGACATTTGCCTTGATTGCATTAGGCAACTGAGGTTTTGAAGTAAAATTGATTAGCTTAACTTGTGTTGATTTTCCATTTAAAGTGTGCCCGTATATGCAGTTACCAGAAGGTTAGAAAAATAAATCTGTTACTAAATATATTGCTCTTCTTTTCCACATCCCTTATCCCCCCCCGCCCCCCCCCCCCACCTGTATGCAAATCAAGATTGCCTGGAAAAGGGTCAAAGGCAAATGTTCGCGCTTCCAGGCCTTCCTTAATTGCAAGTACTTCAAGAGCCATTTGCGCTCTCCTGAGAATGCAGCCACTGCCCCCCAGGGGGGCGCGCCCCACAGTTTGAAGACCTCTGCCCTAGTAGCACCTGGCACTAAAGAGAACTCCATAATGTGCAGACGTTCTCCTTGTGGAAGTGGGCATTCTGTCACTCCAGTGGCTAAAGTAAGCTGACCCACTGCTGTATGCTGTATTCTTTAGTGGGTGGATCAAAATGTGAATGGCCAATAATGAAGAGGACTGGCTGAAAGCCCCTATAGTAAATGATATTATGTATATCATTCTAGTAATATAAAAAGGTAATATCTAATGCCATTACTACTAATATAATACAAAAGAAGCATTATAATAATGCAGTGATCTCTTATGGCAGCACCCTTGCAATGTTCCCATTTCATATGAAAGTGACATAACTGCTCGGCGTAAGATGCATGTATGTGCCTATATTGCATAATTAAACCATATTTCAGGCACTGACTTGACACAATCACAACAGGAATAAATCGGACAAATGTACACCCACTTTTTAGGGAATCGATCTGTGTATGTAGATATTCGTCTCTTCATGAATTTATAACTGATTTGAATTAGGGGGCGCCACCTAATGAGTCAACCCTTGCTGCTTGCCCTTCTATGCCCTTGGCAGGAGTGCCACCCCTCGTCTCAGGGGTCTAGAAGGCATCCATGATTGATTTACATATGGTTTGTTTGATTCTACTTCCAGCAGAGGAACAAAGGACTGTAATGCAGGCGAGTAATTACCAATAGTTGAGATTAAGTCAATTGTTCCAGCCACAACTTTTTCGGGTGTCTCAATCAATCTCCCTAAGAATGATGGGTAACCTCAAACTTTGGTCTTAAATATCTCCGTGTTATATAGCACAAGCTATACCTGAGAGATAAGGTCCACCTAATAGTGATGGATAAGCTCAAACCTTGGTCCCAAAGATATATGTGCTAGTTGGCACAAGCTACACCTGAGAGATGAGGCCCAATAAGACTGAAAACATACCTGGAGTTGTTCATATTCCTATGCAGACAGTATGTGGCCTCATTACTCAGACTGGAGTTTCCTTTTTGGTGAGCAGGCCAAGACTGGATGTATACATGCGCTGCCTCTGTCTGCAGCAGAACAGTATTCACAAGGACCATGGACTGGAACCTTGACTAGAGTAATTGATTACCAGTGGATGAAATGTAATTCAAGAGTATTTCCCTTGCAAAGGGACAAAAACTAATAGCGGAGGTTTGACTGTCCATTTTGGCTGAGAATAATTTGAGCTTTCAGTCCATCACTTTTTTGTTTTTTCTCACCACTAGCAAAGACATGTTTACTTGCTGTGAATTCCACAATTTGCCATTCTCCCAGCAGCACCTTTTTTAAATGTATTTTATTTATTGCAGCAAGAGTATCATTTTAACAGGAAATCGTGTAGATATGAATAGTTATGTGGTACATAAGTGCTTGTCTGTTAGGATGAGAGGTGTCAGACCCAATTAAGGGACCCTGAGGACAGAAAGGGCCATTGGGCCTAAATTGATGGCTAAGCTTGTTTGCCACTGGTGTGCTGAGGTCCTCTGTACTAGGGCTCTGCACACTGGCGAAGTACAACCCTTCCACACTTAGCTTTCAGGGTAGTGAAGGTGGGCAGGCACAGGCGTCTCACGGTGGTGGTGTAGGGACCAGGGGCCAGATGTACGACCGTTCACTTTTGCGAGTCGCAAATTGCATTGGATTGCGACTCGCAATTTGCGAGTAACAAAAGTGAATGTACAACAGTGTCTTAGACACTGTTTGCGATTCCCAATGGGGACGCAAATTGCATGCCTCGTTAATATTCATAAGGCAAGTGCGATTTGTGACCCTGTTGGGAATGGCTATCACTCCCAGGGATGGTGGCCTGCTGAGACCACCATATCTGTGACTGCTTTTTCAATAAAGCATTTTTTTCGGTCGAGCCTAGAGTCAGCGTGCCAGCGCTGCTCTGGTGAAGGTCTGCTGTAGTTCACTACTGATGAAAGCCCCGCCCACTGCCCCACCCGTTTTTTTCATTGGCTTGTGCCTTTGCCCTACGTAAACGCTGTCTTCTGATTGATTATGAGGCTTGTTGGTCCCTCCTTATTATAGCCATGTCGTCATTAATACCCTCCCATGTCTACTGGCCCCTTTGCTTCAAGTGTTACACGGTACGGTCCGTTTTATTTAGACTGTGAGCACTATTTTTTCCCCGAGCCTTCTCACCCCCTCCCCCACCCGCACTCTCGTTGTCCGTGCCTTCTCTCCTCCCCTCACCCACACTCCCGTTGTCTGTGCCTCCCCCCTTCCGTTGTCCGTGATGCAATGCAATAGGTCTTGTGTAAATGCGAATCCTATTGCATTGCAAATGCTTGTTTCTCTAATGCTTACTTTTCTTATGTGTAATAAATAATGCACGTCGGAACAAACACATAAAGCACCAGAGTGAAGCATATTGGTACAACACTGGCATCACACTATAATATACCACGCCTCATGGCGCTCCTTTACGTAAACAAACTATATAAGCTAATACTCGGACGTCTGCGTAAACCGCCAGCACCGCAATGATCTATTTAAGCAAATAAATGTCTAACATCATACACGCTCTCTGGGTTTACATGCATGTCCTAGCATTTCTCCTGGTAGGTATGTAACCCGAGCGTAAGCTGAGGCACACACCTTGCTGCTAGCTCGAAAACAATAGCTCGGTATTTCAAGGACAAGGCTCTGTAAAATTCAGCCACACGCGTGTTAGCTGATTAGTTAAACGTACTGACCTGTGAAAACATAGGCGTGTTTTCTCAAAAAGAAACAGTGATACGATGTGTATGGGTGCACGCATTTGTGTTCTTCTGTGTCTGGAATTATACAAGAGAAAGTACTTTGGACTGCAAGATGTCTGGATGTATCTGGTATTTCGGGGAAGAGGTCGTGCGGGAGTGGGAGTTACTGGCGTCATTCAGGGCTCAGTCTGTGGCCCTGTTTAATGTCATGTTGTGGAAGTCCTGGTCAGCGCCATACCTCCAGCTCCTTAGCAGGACTGGTACTTTTATCCTGTCTGTATTTGTGCGCAAGAGGTAAAATCGTGACGAGGATTTGCAACGGCAGCACAGTCTTTGTCCTAAATGTGTTTGTAGAAAATTTGTTAGGGTATGGGCAGGGGTGGTTTAAAACAGTGCTTTCAGTGGGATGGAAAAGGAGGGTGCTCTGAAAGGGCCGTCATCAAAGAAGCATAGTTAGGACGCCTTTGCAAGCGGTAGCCTTTGTAATGAAGGGCGTTGCCTAAACCATGCCCTAGAACAGAGGTCTTCAAACTTTTTTGCTCTGAGCCCCCCCTAAGCAAAATGTTTTGAGGTTGGGCCCCCCTACAAAACTTTAAGGCAATGATTGGTGGAGCGGGGGGGACATGGCTGTGTGCAAGGGATGGGGCTTATGAGATGATTTCAGGAGTACTTTTTCTATAGCTCATAAACCACACTAAGTATGATACTTATTAAACAGCAAATGCATCAAACCCAAACATGTATGGTCCCAAAAATACTGCTTCCCATAATTGGGGTGTTGTGAGCCCCTCACACTCTTGGACCCCAATGCAACTACACCTGCTGTATTATTGATAACAGCAGTCCTGAGTAGTAGGCTATCTCCTCTGCATCTTTCACCTCTTCCCCACTATGCCTGACCATCACTCCGATTTTGAATCAGGTCCCTTTCAGAAAAAAATAAAGCTCCCACACGTTGTCTCCCTTTTTTCTGCAAAGGTGCCCTCGGTCCTAATGCTTAAAAGGAAAATAAGCTCCCATGCCCCTTTTTTAAAGGTAGACAGTGATAACTGTGATGCAGTGGGCCCCTCAAACCCATGGGCCCCAGTCCTGCTGCATCTGCTTAATTATTGATAACCAGCAGTGGCCACTTAAACACCTGGCAAAAGTACCTGCTTCACTAATGAATGGCCGTTTTTAAAGAAAAAAAAGGGGGGAAATGCCACTTATATTACCGCATTTGCTACATAATCCATCATCTGCTGCATAGTAATGCATATCCAATTCTTCAGTGCTGTAAACTAGTACTTACAAACATTCTATTCTGGAGGACAGATTTATGTATTTTCGATAATTCTGCTTTATTGTGCAGTACAGGAAGACCAATGCGTTCTTGTTGTACACTTATGTTTTTAAGTGAACCTAGTTCTATGTATGTTGTGGTTTATTTTGCTGCACAATTCACTTCTTTTGTGGTCTTCTGCCATGTTTTTTAAATATGTTAAGCGTTGATTCAGCAGCCATTTAGTCTCCCAAACCTACTTTGTGATGGGATCACCATGGACACCTTGTTGTTGTCATAAGGCCGTTTGAGCTCAGGTATATGAAACCAACCATCTGCTTATTGCCGTGCAGATTAATATGTCCTCACAGCACTCGAACAAACATTAACTATTCCCCTTTCCGCTGAACAATTCCCACCCCCTTCAACAATTTGTTCTTTAACTTCATCTTGACAACTTCCGTTAGTGAGGAATCCTTTTGCCCTTTCTCCTGACTCCAATATTTCTTTGCACCGAACCAGCCTATCTGCCCCTGGACCAAGCCTACCTTCCTTTCATTCCACCATTCTGCTCTTACTTTCCGTTGCTCTTTTGCCTGTTACCTCTAAACTCATCCTTAGTGCCTTTTGATGAGCTTGACCTCTATAACTAATACCTCTTTCTCTGACTGCATCTCTTTCCCAGGGCTCAACCTGCTGCTGAAGCCTAGTGTCCCTGTACCAGAGTGGGCTGGTAGGCTCAGTGCTTCCCTGCTCGGTTGTGAATTCAGTGCTGTGTAGCAATTACCACTCCCAAATCTCCCGGGGTGAAGAGGGCAGTACCTACCAATCCACCCCGTGCCCTGCAAGTCCCTCTGTGCGAGGTGTGTATGTAAACGTCATATGAAATAACAATTGAATTTACCAAAACTGTGTGGTTCTGTAATTACCGCATATCTTATAATCATGATTCAAGCAGAAAAAAACAGCTTCCACAAGATTCGGGACAATGGAAATTTCTGAAATAAAGGCCTAACTTTTGATGTTTATGCATCACAATAAATACAGCCAGTTGTTAACTCAATGATAGTCAATGGGTTTTGAAGCACTTATTTTGGTATTCTTGCTGTAATCAGGATGTAAGTTAAATACATTCTTGAGCCATCCTCACATAGGTCAGGAATTGAAATGGGGCGAAATAAAAATACATTAATGTCTTTTGTTTTCAGCAATTTGTCAAGAAACATCATTTACAAGGCAATAGCTCTAACTCTCACAAATGCCAGACATTATGCATTGCAAATGTTTGTGTTTTTTAGCAACCTTTTTGACCCTGCCAGCACACTTCCTGACCTTCGCCCCCACAGCACTCTGATCACAGTTCTCACAAGGGCTCGAAGTAAATGAAGACAGCCTGGAAATGCAGCAAATAAAAATCGCCGCACTTCCAGGCCATCTTCATTTACATGCAATTCCAGAGGCATTTGCGCCCCCCTGGGAACCCATCCACGCCCCCCCAGGGGGCCGCGCCCCACAGTTTGAAGGCCTCTGCGCTAGAATCCTGTGCTTGGCACAGTATGTCACATGACCTGTATTTGGGCACTTCTCTGAGTGTTCTGCTACTGCATCCAGACAAGGATGACCAGATTTTAACAAGCATTTGCAATGAATAGGTCTCGCATTCACGCAAGTTTAAACTTTTGGCATTGTTAATGACAATGCCTTTTATTTATGTTTTAAAAAAACAAAAATAATAGGTATTGTCATTTACAATGCCAATAGCTTAAACTCGCTTAAATGCAAGACCTATTGCATTGCAAATGCTTGTTTTTAATGCAGCCCGTTTTCCTTAAAGGAAAACGGAATGAATTAAAAAAGAAAAATGAACCTGTTCAGTTTCATTTTTTAAAGGCAGGCAGTGGTCCAAGGGACCACTGCCTGCTCTTAAAAAATATTTTTGCAAGCACTCACAAAGGGGAAGAGGTCCCCTGGAGAAGTCTTCCCAATAGTGAGTGGTTTACCACCTACTTGAAGAAGGTGGTAAACTGCAAGTGTTTTTCAAAACTATGGAACTTTGCATTGAGACTCGCTATTAGGAAGGGACGACCCTTCCTAATAGCGAGGTTCGCAAATGATATTTTGCGAGTCAGTGACTCGCAAAATAGCATTTCTACACGCCAAAACCCTTTTTTGCGGTTGCAAACGGGCTGTTCCCCCGTTTGCGAGTGCAAAAAAGGGTCTTACATCTGGCCCAAGGAGCTCAGAACCAATCCGTCAATAAACAGACTCTGTACAGAATTGTCCAGCCAAGTGTTAGTCTGAAATGAATTGAGTTTGTTTGAATACTATTACTAAAATCATTACAAAAACGTTTACAATAAAAAGCATAAAACATAGTAAAGAATCCAATAAAATATTCAATCTGAAAATTAACTAAAAGGAATCACAGGATTGTTGATCTTATATCTTGCCATGCAGTTCTTAAATCCATCATATACCAATTCATTCCAGACAAAACTTGCTAGAGCCACCAGTTTCCTATTATCACGGATGGACTATTCGAGTGTCTCCCATTAGTTTGTTCAACAGCCATTTAACTACTAAAATAAACGAGCTAAGTTCACGTGATTACCAAAAAGTTATGTCTGCTGTTTGGAATTATTCAAGGCACTTAGGGTCACATGCATCAAGGTTGGATTTTGCTAGTCCTTAATTGCAATTATTAAGGAATCGCAATTAAGGACTCGCAAAAGTCTATGCATGTAGGAATCGCTATAGAAATAGCGATTCCTAAACATTCCTTAATTGCGACTCGCAAATTGCGAGTCACAATTAAGGGATGGCTTACCATTCATTCCTATGGGCCTACAGGCCCTTAGGAATGAATGGGAAATTGCATGCACAATTTGCGAGTACCGATTGGTACTCGCAAATTGCACATGCAATTTCAAAGGTGTCATAAGGACACCCTGTTGCACCCCTGAAATTGTGGTGTGCACCCATTTTGCGCACACACATGCCCCAAGGGCATGTGTGTGTGTAACCTGAAACTTTGAAAAATACACTTTAGTGCATTTTTCAAAGTTTTTGCAAATTACCGACCATTTTAATTACACGGTAATGTCCAGCCACAAATAGAGAAATCGCTATTTCAAAGTGCTTCTTGCATTGCATTTAAGGAATTCCTTAAATGCAATCGCAATTTAGGAAATCGCAAGAAATTGTGATTACCTAAATTGCGCGTCCCAAACACTTTCATGCATCGCAAAAGGCCATTTTGCGATAGCCAACGGCCGATTTTTGCGAATCGCACTGTTTGCAATCGCAAAAACCTTTGATGCATGTGCCCTTTAATCTGTTTGAAACTATTTTAATACACTTTCCAGATCAGGGGAGCTCTGTAATGTCAGCAGAGATGAACTAAAGTGATAACGAGTCCTTGCAGTTCTATATTCCTTTTTTTTTTAAAACATTGGTTTCAGCATAGTGCAACGCGAGGACCTAACTTTTGGGCAGCAACACAGCAAATGAGTAATGGATTCATTTTTATAATTGCAGAATTGCTATTCCTCCAATTTCCTCTGTAGTAATGGTCAAGAATAACTTTATTTCGGTTCAGAGACCCATCAAAGTTTAACAATACATTTTTTTACAATTCTCTGTAGTCATTATTGGGGAAGGTCAGGAATTTTGCGTTCACAATGTAGCTCCTGTAAGCCCTCCTCTTTGAGGTAATATTGCATGCGTGGTGTTTCATAAGAACGATGAATTTGTTTAAACTGATCATCAGACTAGAATTTCTAGGTCAGATTTCCTTGACAGCACCACAACCTGTCATTATAAGATGGCCTTTAAGGCTGTGTAGGATAGGGCGATACTTCGCATGGTATCTAGAATCAGATCTAAATCACTGATAGCCATGCCTATATATTTAGCCCATTTTATCCGGCACCTTGAAAATTTTTGTAGCACCATCTTTAGTGAACAGCCTTTTGCATGCATTAAATGATAATGTTGAATGAAGGACACTTTGCATTTTATATCCTGCTTTAACATTCCAAATTTCAACCATATTTTGGAACAGCAAGTGTACCGAGTTATCTGAAAGATTTGTCTTTGGGTAATAGAATGGAGCTCGTCAAATGTTGTGGCCAATTTAGCTGGGAAGTCTTGATGTATATATGAGAATGTAGGGATCAACTTTGCTTTTATAACCCTTAAGATAGCTTCTGCAGAGGGGTTATATAGATTTGTATTTAAGCGTCAAAGGGCAAAAGCTAGATTGCTAGCTTTTTTCTTAATAGCTGTTATGCGAATAGCCGGTGTGCCCGTATCCCCAAGCCAGTCCCCAAATAATGATATGGGGTTGTATAAGTGATCCAAACTGGACCCAATTTACAAGACATCTTGCATTTATTCTTGAGTTTGACAAAGATCATCACATTGGTATTTTTGCATTTGCCACCAGCTAATTGCTTGAATGGGGTTTTTGTAGTCTTTCCAGTGATCTTTGCAGGCCTATGTTTGTTTGATCTAAAATAACCAGGTGTTCCACATATTGCAAAATCATATTATGACGACCTATTTGTAGTGGTCACCTGCCAAGATAGAACCCACAGGCACAAAATAGTTTCAGGTGCTAGTAGGGTGTAATATTGAGTACCATTATGCAATAAAGTACTTTCTTTCTTAAAAGACAAGCACTAGTCTGGGCATTCACTTTTTGTGTTTTTAATTGATTATTGAGCATGGAGCTTGAGCACCCTACAATACCTCCCTGAGAAGACTGACCACCCTTGGTACCCTGAGAGTCAAGTGTGGAAAGGGTTGTACTTGGCCCAGTTTGCAAAGCGACAGTAGGGAGGATTCTGGAACATCAGAGGTAAACAATCCCAACCCCCATGGTTGAGACCCAGTAGCCCTGCTTGCTCCTTGGCCTCCAGAATTAGGTCTGAGAGATGCCGCCACTGCTTTACGTAATGTACTCTTCCCATGGACAGTAGTCAACCTTCTAATATAATAGAATGCTTGGTGTGACCGTCCAGATCACAGGACAAATCCTGTATCTCGCAATGCTAAGGATAGACCTAGACCCCAGGGTAAGTGCTAGATTTAAATTATATAACACGTCAGAGACAAAAATAAAAAGTCAGGATACCAGTTTCACATGCAATTGGACGCTCAGGGCAAGGGTACATGCCTGTTCTAAATGTAGTAGATATTCCCATCCCAACAGAAACATATAGATGAGGGAGTGAGGTTAATGTGTTCTCCTTGTGACTTTTGGGGTCTGGTGTATCACATACACTCCACCACCACACCTCCCAATTGGAACAACTTTTAATGCACTTCTCATCACTTTAAGCTTCAGAATCTGGAGCATGAAAAAATAGCAATGGCTTAACCTGCAAATAGTACAAGAAGAAATCTTGGACAAGTATTGATAAAGCCATTTCTCTTTGCACTTGAATCAAGATATATGTTTGTCTTGTGTTGTATTCTATCTATTGCATATTTCTATGTTTGCTTTTACCCACTCAATGCCCTTCTAGTGGAATGCTTCTGCACTATGATGTACTACGGAATGTTGGGTGCTGGTTGAAGATAAACCACAGTTGTGATGGGGCTGAGCTGCCTGCTGGCTGCTCCTGGTGGGCTTATTCCAGGAAACTTAACATCTTACAATAAATCCTCTTGAAATACCTCAACCTGTCTGGACTACATTACTACATCTTGTAACAATAATATTTTATGCAGCATCATTTTAAGGATTTTAGGGCTCTAGCCAAGACATATTTTAGGGGTTCCTGGTTGAGGTAACTTTGCATTTTATTATCCATTTTCTGTTAATTCAAGCCTGATGATTCCAAACAATATTAAATAAGCATGAAAGGCTGAGATAGAGAAATAGACAAGGGTGAAATTGAGAATGTTCACCTTCCAATGCCTTAAAACATCTCAGAATTTGTACAGAATGAAATTCCTAACCAAATGTTTCCTCCCATTGTATGAATTTCACAGCAAGGTGACTTTGACGTATTTTAGACTAGTGCAAAATCTTAGACTGAGAGATATGCATATAGCACTGTCTTTGCCGAATATTTAAAATCACAAACAAATTTCCAATTTAAAACTGCCATTTTCACTGTAAAGGTGTAAATCAAAGAAACACTCTGTGAAGTTTCACCGCTCATTTGGGTGAAATCTGACAATTTTGAATGAGGAGTTCTCAGTTTTAGCAAGCAAGATGGTCAAAGCCTAGGTATGTCTCTTCATAATCCATGTCAAAAAAACACCCACAGGAGCAGGTTCAAGCTATGGCTGGGCATCACAAACAAAACCAATATGGCTGACGATGTAAAGAAATGATGTAAGGATCTAAAAGTATTAGTGCTTGATGACTTAGAAAGACGTCAAGCCATGAGTGGGAAACTTCCTGCTTGTGTTTGACTTGAAGATGGCGACAGGCAAAGCAAAAAGTTGGAGATTGGTGAGACATCAGAGCCTACTGAATGTAAATCCCCAAAACACTGCAAACACCAGTATAGGAGACACCGATATTAGTTAGAATATACATGCATGCTTATTTCTAAATCTCCTTTGCGGGTAACACACGCTCGGTACGCATAACCTACAGTGTCCTTTCGGAGCAAACTTCAGCAGACCCTCCTGAAGTATTGCCTATCCACACCGGCATGGGTGAGAGCAGAGTGGCATTGATAGGTCAGCACGCAGTATACAAAACTCCAATCCAGTGAAATTCTTCGCATAGGGCCAGAAGAATACACTGTGGGGACACTTTGGTTGGAAAAAAGACCTAGAATCTAACCCAGATTTGTATGCAGACACCATTAACAAGAGCATAAAGTCAGTCCCTAGGTGACCTGTGATTCAAATTTTTGATATGCTATTGTTCGCTCCATAACAAGAGCAAACAATAGCAGGTAGAGGAGGCAACGTTAGCGAGACCCTCTCCTCACGATAAATGGGTCAGATGACTCTTTGGAGATGTCAGTGATGTCCATCATAGCCAATACAGAAAAGAGGCAACCCAAATCCACCATGTCAAACGCCTTTCCTACCTCTAAAACTAAGCAGGCCGCAAACTGCCACTTGGCTGGGGCCAACTCCATTACTCTGTGCAAATGTGGGACATTCAGAGTAGTAGGATGATCAGGAATAAACCCATTCTAATCTGGATGCACCACTCATGATATGTGTTCCAGTAGGTGGACTGCTATGATCTTACTAAGTATTTTGTAGTCCTTGTCCAGCAGGATAACAGGCTATAGAATGTTACTTTGTCAGGCTTGGGTAGGGACACCAGCAATGATTCCCTAAGCGGATGCGGGAGGTAACCGTCTGTGCGTGCAGCTTAGTACAGATCCAGCAATTTAGGGGCTCACATCGACTCATAAGCCTTGTCGAATTCAATAGGAGCCCTTCAAGACATGGGGTCTTTTGTGTGGCTGCGCTTCTAATGGCCACTCGAATTTCTTGTAGTTTGATAGGGGCATTTATAGCCTCTCTGTCAGGGGATCTGGGATGTGCAACCCTACATCTCGGAGGGACTCAGCTGCATACACCTGGTGATTCGTGGGGGAGGGTCATATAGTGCTCTATAGTGCACTATGAAAGCTGTGTGTATATCTGCCTGCTTGGGTAGGGAGTGTATGAGTCGGGGATTCCTTAATCAATGTGATGGGAACTGCGGGTGTCGCGCTGCACAAAAGCCACACCAGTAAGTAGCCTGAATTGTCCCCCTTAGCATGCATTTTGGCCTGAGAGCCCCTAGAAATCCAAGCAGAGTAGCTGTTCTATTAGGTGAGCATGGCAAACAAGAGCCTCAGTCAGTGTTTGCTGCTCTACAGGGTTGGAGTGAGCTGCTGCCTCAAGGGGCCCTTGTGATGTCTCTGTGTGCAGTAGGTCTTTATGTAGCATGCACTCCTACCACCACCCGGATGCCATGGCCCCTGATTACCACCTTGAGCGCCTTCCATTCAGTTTGCCTATAAGTGACAGTTCCCCAATTTTCCTCAAAATAATGTGTTAGAACCTCTCTCATTTCTTCCATAAAAACTTGGTTATCCAGCATTGCTGGCTGTAGTCGCCATATGAGGTAGGAGCTCTTAGCGTCCCCCATCCTAGTCATATTTGCAGTGTGTTATGGTCCGAATAGAGATGTAGTCATATATATGTCAGAGATTCAAAAACACTGCCCCCCCTTCATTCATCACCCGTTGTTGCGATAATACTAGGACCCAGCAAGTGGCCAAGTGAAGTTTACCATTGTAGATGTATTTAATTCTGTTCATAGAACCCTCCTTACGTGTAGTTCTCTCACACAGTACAAATAAGACCAAGTAAAGCGATGAAAACAGCCTTTATTCAACACAAAAATGAAGAACCACCATGTTGAAGTGCAAACATGCAGTAAAAATGCAGTAAAGCAGTGGCAGAAAACGTGGCTTAGCTTAAGCAAAAGAAATGGCTGGTAGTCCACTTGAGAGAATACAGGCTAAATCCTTTGGAACAGTCGGACCACGAGCTGTGAACCATCTACCAGACTGAGAAGCAATAGAATGACTTCCCTTTGGCTCTTCACTAAGTGGTAAACAGCCTATGTCAAAGACCAGTCTGAAGTCTATGATTTTCTAGTGTCTGTATGAAGAGTTTGCAATCAGAAGATGTTGTTGGGGATCTCAGCCTTGGAACTGAGGAATGTGAGAGCTATGCAGCAATCTCTGTTACAAAGGGATGCATGACAACCATTAGTAGGGTTACCCCTATCCTAGCACCAAGCCTGTTACTTCCTATTTCCTTCCTCTATTCTTTTCAGTGGGCCTTACTGTGAGCACATCTGCTCATTTAGTGCGGTAATAATCTACAGGGACTTCCACAGAAGGTTTATTAAGAACAAAATTCATGGTTGACAGCCCAAGATGCACTTAGAGGAAACGGAGTGAGTTACTATAAGTAAACAGGGGTAACATCTGTGTTATGCACGTGAAATTTCTCATAATCACCGATTGTTGTTTTTTGTGTATTTTATGTAACTTTTTTCTCCTGATCAACCTTTTACATACAATATTATCGCATGGGAGACTGGTTCCAGCAGAAAAATTCTCCTGAGAACTGTAAAACTGTTCTAGACTTTGTGTGCCTAAACTAGCCTCCTGTCGGTATCTCAGGTAATTATTGCACATGAGGTACGCTTTTATGTGCAAATGTTATACTGAAGATCAGCAAATTGCGTTTCATATAATACTCATGGATTTTGAGAAAATTATGCCTACCATGCAAGGATTTTTTTTTATAATTTTGTAGATAAGGCACACAAAATGTGTGACCTAATGCAAGTGTTACATCTTTCTTTATTCAGGTAGTCAATGATCAACGTACATGGACTGCGGCCTAAACTCACTGTAGTTTCATTCACTGCCATTTTAGACCATTGAAATCAGGCCAAGATCATTTGTTGTGTTACTCTGAACTAGTTGTAATGTCAATTGTACGAACTGGGGCTTAGACCAGTGTGTGAAAAGTGCTGCTCAGCACAGATACTTGTTATGGAAATCGTGATCTGAGCCTGGAATCCGGTACATAGGCCCTCACTGCCCTCAGAATACACACGTGAAAACTCAGCAATTTAGGTTTATGTAAGTGACCACTCTAGACTTTTCAAAGAATTTGTGTTTTGATGTTATGACTCTGCCTTGGGGAATAAGAGCACAGTTTTGGATTGCCTTTGGATTGGGAAATGCGTGAGCCTCCTTGAGCGGACAGAACAACAATGGTCATTTTTGAAAAGGTCCAGTTTTGTTGCTGGTTATTAGCGGTTCAGATCTTTCTTCAGGGTAAGTCATCAGCGCAGTCGGAGCGTCGGTCATTTAGTATCGCCGTCCGCTAGAGGACTGCATGGAGTATGAGGTCTTCTTCACAACTGCAGAGCCACCGCTACGTCCGCTTCCGCTGCTGAAGCCCATTCCGCCGCTACCTCCTCCATAGCCAGAACCTCCGCTAATGCCTCCTCCTGAGCCTCCACCAACGCCGTATCTGAAGCCACCTCCAGTGCCTCCGCTAACACTGCCTCCGTAGCCTCCACCCATGGAGCCTCCAGTGCCGTCTCCTGAGCTGCTGACCACAGCTGCGAATAAATCATAGACAGACATCAACATCATTTAATTGACTAAAAATGACAGAAACCCATATTTCTTCCCAAAATGAAATACTATAGAAACTTACAGACGCTCACGGCGGTGGCACTGTCTCCTGACATCCTGTAAAGGAGACACAAGGATAGACTTGTCAATCACAGGATGAGAAGATCATTGGAAGTACGTCCATGCTATGTGGCCAGTGCATCGGAATCATGAAGACAGAAATTGCACAGGACACTACAAAACGACACATAGACCAAGCTCATCAATAGATGTGAAACAAATGAGTAAGGCGAGGAAGGTTGCCCAGCATCATTGAAAGAGAAGAGAAAAATAGACGGATGATCTTCAAATCCTGACATGCCAGGGTTCAGATAACCAATGCAAACCGGATGGCCTCCTTCCAGAAACAGGTCTGCCATGCCACCACTTACAAAGTCCTTCAAATGTTTTTGCAGGACAGAAGCTCCCCCCTTTTTTAACCACTGCTTTTTCACTGAAGGCTACCCACAAAGGGGAAAGTTAAGTGTCATGTCCGCTCTGCATTCTGCAATTGTTCATTTTATGCAGCACCTACTCTGCACAGTCACACACACAAATATTTTTTTTTTCTCAAGAAAAATGCTGTCCCTCTAGGGATGGAATGTTAAGCTACATGTGCTAAATGTAGCCCATGAATCTCTTCGATAATACATATCTCAGAGTGGATATGTTAGCAAACAGAGCACAACTAATGGTCATCAATGGAACGATTATCTCCTCCACAGCTAAGCTATCCCTCTTTCGTCTCCGTCTAACCCATGACCCCTGCTAAATTTGCAACTACAGTTCAAGGCTGGTCTCTGAACTCAGTAAGCCATCCATCATCTGTGCTTGTCCCATAGTCTTCATCTGTGCTCTCTCTTACTATGTTTGTCTATGTCTCTCCCTTGCTCCTTCTGTATCACTCTCTCACTACTCTAGCCTCTCTACGGGAACTACAGGTAAATATTGCTTCAACACTTCATCCAAGCTCGGTCTTCTGTCTTCATCTGAGAAGGGCAGTGGCCTTCCAGTAATTTTCCTTTGGGCTCCCAGTGTTTTTAAATCTGGATTCCAGCAAAACTTATAGTTTGCTCCCAATATTTTTTTTCCTGAATTTCAGTTGAGGCCAATCTCCTCCGTTCTACTAAGCCACCCCCTTTTCCCCAGATGAATGCACGGTGAGTCAAAATGAGCTTTCTCTATCCTCAAATATAGCGCCTTCATTGGTCTTCACTGTATGCGGTCTGCAGCAGAGGTCATTCATGGGCCTGCATAGACATCTATATATTCCCCTACCTATAAGAAGTGGTCTTTAATAGTTGACATCCAATTTAGCACCCACCTGCACTCTTCTCCTTCCAGAAGCTTCCTGTAGGTGGCAATCTCAATGTCAAGGGCTAGCTTGACATTCATCAGCTCCTGGTAGTCACGCAGCTGGCGCGCCATGTCCTCCTTTGCCTTCTGTAGGGCGGCCTCAACGTTAGCCAGCTTCCTTTTGGCATCGTTGATGGCGGACTCCCCACGCGATTCTGACTCTGTGATAGCCGCCTGCAATTTGGCAACCTTTGGAAAAAAATATATGCGCTCTTTCTTAATTAAAGCAGACATTTTTACCAGTCACATATTGTCTCAAGAAAGTTCACTTGTATGTGCTGGAAACTATAATTGCCACCTCTGATCTTAAGCACCTCACCTCAAAAACAACAAAACTGAAATGAGCCCATAAAACGAATTCAACTGTAGCAATATCTATAATTTTCAAATTTTATTGGAGAGGTATATTTCATACCTGTTTTTATATGGTATTTATTTCTTTACCTGCTTTGCTTGTTTCCTGAACAATGCGGGCGTTCCTGCTTGCTAGTCGTTAGTCATGGCTAGTATTACTACTTAGAACATTACTGTGGCTTTGTTCATGTGGAACTCATTCTGAGCTGAGTTGACATATATCTCACACTGTACCTGTTTCCTCACAGTTTCTGCCTCTGCCTTCATCCTCTGTATCTGGCGGTTGAGGTCACTGATCTCGGTCTTGGTGCTGCGCAGATCGTTGCCGTGGTCACCCGCTGTCTTCTGCAGCTCTTGAAACTGAAAGTAAAACTTGTGTGTTAGGGTCGGGGTGGACGGTGGTGCCCTCACAATGAGCAGGCATCTCTTGCCTATTGTTTGCTATGGGAATGACACAATACAAGGAGCTGGCATGTTGTACGTGGGCCTTCATCCTCTGGAAACACTCTCCGGGGAACAGTGTCCTTTTTTAGTGGTAATGGGAAGGAAGTGCAAACGTTATCCTGGTTCTTCAGGCTTTAGATAAGGAGCTCCCTTGAATCGTTTTGCTTGGCACAAAAAGAATTTATGAAAGATATAAGAAAGGGGAGTTTGGTCCACACAGAAAACACTTTCATTGCTGCGGCAAAACAGGAAAGGGGGCTAAAATGAAGGCAGACAATGAGGGCTGGCCAGACGGAAGAAGAAACGGTGGAGCCAGATCTCACTCTTCTGTCATGACGTGACTTCATAAGTAATGACCCATTGGGTGAAAAAGTCAGTGTGATGGCTGAGGACTAGAGTCACTAATCAGCCAGAAGACGATGTTTGGGGGACTTTAGGAGCTACTGATGATCAACGACCAGTGTTCGATGGAAGAGACGAAAGCGGTTCTTGGTGGTCATTCCGAAGAGGCAAGACTTGTGGGAGAATGAAAGATCAACGACTCCTCTTTCATCCCAACAATATCGATAATGGGTCACAGGAGCCAGTGGCCCGAATGATGCGCACAATGAAACTGCTCCAGCCTCACCTATTAAGACATTCAGCTTGGCACCCGCTCATAGAGCTGCACAGCACCAGAGGGATTGCATTATTGAAAACAATTTAGACATTATGTGTCACAAAATAACAATTTTGGGCTAATTTATAAAAGATTGATGGGATAGTGTATGGAGCGATCAAGTGAGTGCATTTACATTGCGCCTCATCAATTTTGCTATGTGACTTATTTAAGCTCCATTGTATTAAAATTTGGTTGCTGGAGCAGATTTCCTCAATGGTCCCTGAGGGTAAAAATAATGACAGTATCCTTTATATTACACAGCTTGTGCTCCTGCAGTTGTGCCTTTTTATTCCTCTCAATGACAGCTGGTGCTCACCTTCTGCTGGTAGAATGATTCTGACTCAGCCCGGCTCCGCTTCGCGATCTCCTTGTACTCATTCTCCACCTCGGCGATGATACTGTCAAAGTTGATGTTGCGGTTGTTGTCCATGGACAGAATAACCGAGGTTTCTGAGATTTGGGAGTGCAGCTGGTTGATCTCCTGAAAAACACAGGCCAAACAAATTTGGATCAAATGTACAACAAATCTCTAATAACACGGAATCCAGACTGCTGAACATCCTTCCACCTTGGGGAGCCCTCTTTGTTTGTTTGGGTTCTGGCTTCGCTGAAGAGCGGCATTGTAGTTTTTCAACATAGAAAGGGGTGTGCAGTGGGTGCCATGCTTTCAGCACTGTTTACACGCACAGCATTAAACGAGTGGTCAGGAAGACATGGTCAGGCACACAACCACTGCATTTGGACAATATTAGCTTATTCAATGGAAGGATATTTATGGCAGCCCAATTTTGGATATCAGCTTCAACGAAAAAGCAAATGGTGTGTTAATGAATGCCAATATAGGGTAACCTTTTATCCCAGCAAGAAGATGGGCCCATACATATCAATCAATAAGAGGCAGCCCTAAGTGGTAACAATTGGAGATCTTATTAATGTAATAAAAAACATTTGACCAGACCCAGCCAAAGGCCAATGAGGTATGGTCTGCCTTCTGCCTATCACATGTCAACAGAAGTATGTCTTGATGCATTCTCTTTCCCATCCGCACGGGCTCCCCTACGGAGTACCTTACAGCCGCTTGTCACCTATCTGTACAAGTGATCTGATCATGTGTGCTACTGGTTTCTCCATATCATAACAAGTCACTGCATCCTACATGTATTCTTTCTACATTTCTACTCACAACACGTTGGAGTGTCGTGTTCAGGCAAATGTCAGGCTAAGTGGCCATTCTGCTTCCTCTGCTGTTCTGGCATTTGCACAGTGAACTGCAGACTTTGAAAGCAGGATGGCTACCGTGACTCAATTATGCCCCTGTGGCCACATTCTAGTCTTGCCCTCCTGCATTCTGTAGCTGCTTTGAACATGTTGGCCAGGACTAGTTTTAGTTTCCAGTCCAACCCTGCATAATTTGTGTGCTTTTGCCTCCTGTCCCTACACACACGAGTGCCTCATGTATTAATCAAGTGGTGCTTTGACTGGGGAGAACAGGGCTCAGTAACTTACTTCTTCATACATCTTTGTCAGGAAGTGGATCTCGTCAGATAGTGCTTCAACCCTGGACTGCAATTCCACTTTCTTCAAGTAGGCAGCATCCACATCCTGTTGAAAAGAAGCAAGTGATCATCGGAAGAATTTACCAGCAACAGCAAGAAGTAGAATTTGTGGACCACTGAAGCTTAGAGCGCTCCCGTGTGCAATGTCATTGTCCTACCCAAATACCATCATAGGGTTAGCGTGACACGTAAGAGCCAGGGATAACTTCAGTGGGATTTCCAAGTAGGCCCAGGCAACTCTTTAACACGCCATCCCTCATCAGGGCACTCACGACCAGAACTGTTCACACCCATGAAATCATACAACCGTGGGCAACTCTGAGGTAGGACTAGAAAGCCTGAACCTGAAAAAAGCATGCAGAAAATCATACTGACGCTGCAGGATGATCATTCAGTTATGCCATAAGTTCGGACTCCACCCCGACTCCCCCTTCATGACAGCCTTGCATACTCGGATACCTTCATCGGCCTGGTGCGCCACCATCCATGGGGCAACCATGGAACAAAGAGGATGCACCCATGGTGGCACGGATTTATAGACCCTTCTGATCACCACTTCCGGGTCATGTGTGAAGGACGACGGGAAAGGACCCTAGAGGGCAGTGGGGATGCGGTGGACTTAGCCATGCCAACGAAGTGGCCACCTCCCTTCATGTTGGAGCGACTAATAAGCTCCCGGCAGTTATTTGCGGGTTACTTTTCTCAGGATCACACAGGTCTGCTTGGCTGTTATCTGATTCAGTCGATCGCCATATAGGGATACGTTCCATATTGTCAACTTCACCCCTCATAGAAGTTCTATGTATCTGAACGATAAAAGGGTTTTGCCACAAACTCTTGCAAATGGTTTATACAGCGCGTTTCTAAAACCTTGAAATGGTTGTTTTTGTCATCCGTTTTCATCATTTTGCGATTAAAAGCCGCTTCACTCACCTTTTTAAGCACCACGAACTCATTCTCGGCATTTGTGCGCTTGTTGATTTCCTGTTCGTATCTGTCAAAAGCAAGAGGGATTGAAGCAATGGTTTGTTTTTCTAAGCACAGCCTCTTCTCAAGATCAAAGTCAACAAAAGTGCAGCATGGACGACGTCAAGGCCATCAGGAAAGGTGGACAAGCACAAGCTGTGCTTGAAGCTGGGTGGCAGAGGAAATGCCTCATCCAAAATGCAAAAGTGAAATGACACTGATCGCAATGAATTTCAATCAAGTTCAGGTTATGATCCTTTATGGTAAATCTTATAAAGCCATACACTTTTCTCAAGATAAGCTACCCTCCTGAAAATCTATTAGATAGCGTGATTATCCCCTGTAAATAACGAAAGAGCCCATTTTAGTAACACATATTCCCAACTTCAGAGTAGTCAGCTATTCCTTCAGCTGCAGGTAATTATTGATCTTCTATACATTATTCGTGCAAAGTTTGTGCAGTATGCTAGGTTTGTGCAGTATGCTAGGTTTGTGCAGTATGCTGGGTTTGTGCAGTATGCTAGGTTTGTGCAGTATGCTAGGTTTGTGCAGTATGCTGGGTTTGTGCAGTATGCTAGGTTTGTGCAGTATGCTAGGATTGTGCAGTATGCTGGGTATGTGCAGTATGCTAGGTTTGTGCAGTATGCTAGGTTTGTGCAGTGTGCTAGGTCTGTGCAGTATGCTAGGTTTGTGCAGTATGCTAGGTTTGTGCAGTATGCTGGGTTTGTGCAGTATGCTGGGTTTGTGAAGTATGCTGGGTTTGTGCAGTATGCTAGGTTTGTGCAGTGTGCTAGGTTTGTGCAGTGTGCTAGGTTTGTGCAGTGTGCTAGGTTTGTGCAGTATGCTAGGTTTGTGCAGTGTGCTAGGTTTGTGCAGTATGCTAGGTTTGTGCAGTATGCTAGGTTTGTGCAGTGTGCTAGGTTTGTGCAGTGTGCTAGGTTTGTGCAGTATGCTAGGTTTGTGCAGTGTGCTAGGTTTGTGCAGTGTGCTAGGTTTGTGCAGTATGCTAGGTTTGTGCAGTGTGCTAGGTTTGTGCAGTGTGCTAGGTTTGTGCAGTATGCTAGGTTTGTGCAGTGTGCTAGGTTTGTGCAGTGTGCTAGGTTTGTGCAGTATGCTAGGTTTGTGCAGTGTGCTAGGTTTGTGCAGTGTGCTAGGTTTGTGCAGTATGCTGGAGTTTCTCTTACTTGGTCTTGCACTCTTCAACAAGGTTCTCCAGGTTCTTCAATTCTCCGCTAAGGCGACCTTTGTCATTTGTCATGGAGTCCAGATGCTTCCTTAGGGTGCTGATGTATGCTTCAAAGAAGGACTCAAGACCCTTTCCAGGACCCTTTTTGTTATCTTGTTCCTGCAAAAGATGCCACTTGGTCTCCAGAACCTGGTTTTGTTGCTCCAGAAATCGTACCTGAAACCCAGCGAGTATATAAATTAAACAACCAAGAAAGATGTAAAGAGGTACAGCTGCTGTCAGATCACTTTCTGTAGGCATTAGAATGGTGTTGGAGTTGAAACACAGAAGTGTTACCAACATGCTAACAGGAAATTCATTCATATCAGCCATTTGATGTACAGAATTAGGCGGGTGCCAGATTTTGAGGACGTGTAGTTGTGTAGTAACAAGTACTATAGGAAGAAATAAATGGCAAAGAAAAGCAAAGGAGAGATCAGGGATAAAAGAAAGTGAAAAAATACTAGAATGTCATTTTAGTGTTGAAGTATAATGCACCAAATCTCCATGGTAGTGTAGCACTAGGGGATTGTGGGCAGGGTAATAACTAGCACAGTGATACCTCCTAGATTTCATCTTGCTTCCATTTTATTAAAAGAAGTTGAGGAGACTAATGAAGACTAGAGAAATGTAAAGACTAGTGGTCCTAAAGTTGTGACAAAAGATTTCATTGCATCTTATTTGGATACCTGGTTTGTATTGGTAACAACACTCTTCAATAAAATCCAGGAATCAAGTCTTGTATTGTCATTGGGAGAGCGGAATCTGTTGTGTCCATATTCAAGAAGGATAATCCTATGAACTTGGTTAACTACTGCCCCATCTCATTGTTCGATGGATCAAAGAAATTCTTTAGGAAAATATTTGCCTCTAGATTACAGGACTGTTTGATTACTAGAACCACAGAAACCTAGCTGGCCGACTTTCATCACAAACTAGGCCCTGTTGAACAGGAATTATATCTGTTTTATTTTGTCATGAAATATGTTCGTCAGAAATGGGGGGGGGTCTTAGCCTTTCACATTTGTTAATATGTTAGAAACATTGTACTGTACTTGAAAGGCTAATAGAAGGAATACCTGTAGTATACACAAGTAACTGCACTGTGATGCTGTATGGCTACAACACTTCTCCATTTGTAGGGGTGCTCACCATGGTTGTTTATTTGTCCCACTTCAATGTAATCTATTTATTTAATCATATGCCTGGGTGCTTAGCTAGTATGAAGTAGATAGCCCAAGAGAAAATATCACTTCATGCTGTGTTTTTTTATCTATGGATGATAGTGCATTGCTGGCAAGGAAATAACGATTTGCATAGGCTTTTCTTTGCTTTCCAAGGCCAGTGATGAGCAAACTAGAGGTGGATACACCAAAGTCAAAGAGCTTAGTGGTGGGACCATAATATTCCCTTAAGGGATCCTTTTCTATTGAACAGTCATAATTTAGACACTGTCACTCTCTTTGCAAAAAAGGGGGTGTCTGAGCCGTCTCAGTCGCAAGTACTGAAAAGTGAAATATCCTACACAACTCAATATATATATATATATATATAGATATATGTATATTAGCACATAACTAAAAATATGCACGAGACCCATATCTTCCTCATTGTAGGTCCAGAGGGAAAAAAATGGCAGTTAGTTATGGGGACACAACAAATTAAATGCTTTTACTAAAGTATAGGGAGGATTTTTTAGGAAAATCTGCATGTCACCAAAGTCCACTTCAATGAAGTCATTTAGGACGGAATTGCACTCTAATTATGTTGCTGATGATTCTGAAATCATACCTGCTAATATGCAGCTAAGAGTGGACAAATCGTTCTCTATCGTTTTTCAAGCAATTTAATGAGATCTCCTAATGGTAGATAATATGGCAACCCCTCTCTAGGTTTCTCCTTTTGAACAGTGATTGGTTTAGCTCTTTCAATGTTTTAGTCAGATAAGCCCTCACAAGTCCATACAACACCAGGATTGATCATAAGCAGATATTAGGATAAAATGAATCATCAATGATTTAACTGAATTCTTGATAGCTCTTTTGGGCCTGCATTTATCCGTATTAAAAAAAAAACAGAATCCAGGAAAATTATGGTACTCTAATGTTCTACCTTTAATCGGCATCTCTCTAAGGGAAGTTTTGCCTTGGGATCATGCCCTCAAGATGTTACACTAACTAAATTGAAGAATATGGTCATTTTTGTGCTTGTCACCTTGCATGCATTTAGAAGGAATTGCATTTTGGCCTTACATGTTCTCTCTAATTTGCTAAAAAGATGGGAGAAACCACTCAACTAATATTGGATTATGGTATTAGAACCTGAAAATAGGTATTACTATTGTGTGAAAGTACTGGCGGAATGAAAATTATTCATTTTATTTCAAATTATATTGTGAAATCTTGAAGGACTACGAGAACTGTAAAGTAAAAATTGCTTATTATTTCATATTGGAGAACAACTGTGACATCTTTGATAAAGTTGGAAATATTGTCATTTTTTAATCAGTGACAGTTCTGTTTTTAAGTTCCAAGCTTTGATGGATTGAATGTATAATGCGTATATATCAGTATCAATCAATACTTTACTGTACAGTTAATTTAAACCTGTACAATTGTCCATTTATCCAGTAAAAAATATGTCAGTTACTGGTAAATGAGCTAGATTCTCAAAATGATCGGATACAAAACAATGTTTCTATGCAACATCAGATGTGTCATTAAAAATCAAAATTATACATTAAACAGTGAAAACTGTGCTGCATAATTAGAAATATGATTAACAATAATGAATAATAGATTACATTGTTAGGAAGGATAACTTTGTAAACAAGCAGGCTCTAATAAATTAATTAAGAAGTGTCAAAATCCTTTTAATATGTCTAGTTCGGTGCTTTTCTATCAATCTTTTTCGTTTCTGAGATTTTAGCAGCTCTAAAAGACATTTATTGGTCTTGCTTGCTTTTAAATGTAATAGCAAATTGAATAAAGTGTGGGAGCTAAAAGCAGGCCTATTTATCGCAGTTTGTATTAATTTTAATATCTTGATGGAAATTATTTTCCCGAAAAATATATAACCAAAGATTCAATGGTCTTGATGGTTGTTGCTCTATTCATAGTAATAAAAGTGAATATCAAGGTTTGGAGACCAAGGACTTACCTTATCGATGAAGGTGGCAAATTTATTGTTGAGCGTCTTGATCTGCTCCCTCTCCTGTGTTCGTACCCTTTGGATACTTGGATCAACCTCCAAGTTGAGTGGGGCCAAGAGACTTTGATTGATGGTAACTTCCTGGATGCCACCTGGTGGGCAAGTTGGAAATCCAGAGCCTCCCCCAAACCCAAAACCAGCTCCACCACCAAACCTAACAGAAGTTCCACCGCCTGTGCCACTACCAAAGATGCTTCCAGCTCCACCACCAGAATTATAGCCACCCATATAACTGCTGCTACTGCCACTGGTGGACATTCTTTTGCCAGTCCCTAGATTGTGGTGACTTCTGCTACCAAAGCTGATACCACCACTGTGTCTAGAACCCCCTCCTATTCCACGAGAGACAGAGTGAGAGCTGTAGCAGAGTCTGCCACTATTTCCATGCCTCCCACTGGTCGATTGTTGGGACATGTTGATGGCTATGAAGTGGAATGGCAATACGACTTGAGGAAAGCAAGTGCCTCTGCTTTGAGAGATGCACTCACCTCCTTTTATATGTATTTGTTTGGGCTTGGTTGTGAGGGAGTAAGAACAGGATTTTTTATTGTAATAATTTGTTGAGTATGTGTTGAGCTGGCAGAAACCCATATTCATTGGCTTGTTAAACGTTGCAATACCCTGGCACACAGCTAGCACTTCCTATAAAATTTATATATTTGTTGCTAATAGCTAGTGATGCAAAATAACCTAGTTTCACTTCTGATAACTCAGATAAAGGCTATCTTTTGCAACAGTGAGCCATGATTCTGTGAAGGTTCATTTTTACAAGAGTGAGGCACATGGGTGGTACAGTCTTATTGGCATTTTACCAAAATTAGCCGAAATCATTCCTTAATACTATTGCATGAATCATGCACTGGTTTATGCCCATGCCATTTCTCACTGCGGTGGAGGACAGCCGCTGAAGAACGGTGAGGGGGCACCTAACGGCTGCCCCTGTGGGAGCAGCGGTTTTTACCAGCACTGAGGCCCCTGCAGAGTGGAGGATTGCTGGGGCAGGGCCCGTGTGGGGGTAGGACTGGACCCTTGAATCTGAGGGCGGCAGATTGAGGGTGGAAGGGGGTGTGTAGTGCTGTTGCACGAAACTGCGTGGGGGCCTGTCTCTTCCCCCGCCACGCTGATACTCTTACCTTGCGGGGGCAGACGGCGGTGCCCCCCGGATGCTGTTGCCACCTGTTGCATGAGGGGTGAGGGGATCTCACACTCATTTGCCCACGGTCTCGCCCTGCGTGATGTCCTGGGCTGTCTCCTGCTAACGCTGGATATTGAATATGCTGCGGGTGGCAGAGTGGGAACCTCCGGGGCCTCGGGAGCGGCAGAGGAAGCGATGCATTGGTCCCAGCCTTGCGGAGCGGTATAACTGATACCAGGAGTCGCGGTGGGCCCCTGGAAGTGGCCTTTTCTGGGTGTGTAGGTCGCTTGAGCGCGGAGCGGCGGAGGGCCACGGGCAGTACTGAGCAGAGTTGCGTCTGGCAGGCTCACTGCACGAATACACTCCAGAACACTGAGCCAGCCGACGAAAGCCACCGAGATTATTACCGAACGTTGGTGAAGCAGGGTGAGTGACACACAGCAGACCTCGCTCCTTGAAGGTAGGAGACCATCTGGCAGCCATAAGGGGCAACACTACATATCTTAAACCACATATTGAGTTGCAGGACATGAGGGAGACTTGAACGGGTAGGCCTGGGGCTATCCGTGGCTACACCCATGAATCCACTGAGTGTGGCCAGTAGGAACCCAGCACCATTGGGACTCATACCCTCTGGGACTGCGCCATTGGGTTGGTGCTGCGTTGAACCGCATCTCCTCTACCGCTATCACCCCTCACGCACTGACAGCACCCATTAACCCCTGGCAGCCATCATGGGAAGACCTAAAGGGAAGGTACTGGACAATACCACGGCTGCGGAGGGGCCCTCCGGGACGCCCGGGGACAGGGCTAGGCTCCTATTGCCTGGCGCCTCCTCCTCAGAGCCGGGCAATCTACCCCCTGACTAACTCGATCTGATCCTAAAGAAGGTTAGAGATTCGCGCAGAGCAATAGAGCAGCAAATTGGGTCTCTCACGACTGACCTCAACCTCCTTCGAGCGGATCATGGGAAACTCGCCGATGCAGTCCACGAACAGGAGAAAACATTATCCAGCATGGAACCTAAACTTGTGGAACATGATACACAAATAAAACAGCTGCAGCAGCAGGTCACCGGCTTGCAGGACAGAGTCGAAGATGCTGAGGGAAGAAATCGATGCAATAACATATGCGTACTTGGACTTCCTGAACGTAGTGAAGGCACCAAACCGGCAGACTTTATAGAAACATGGCTCGAAGAATATGTGGCTCAAGATGGCCTATCCCCATACTTCTGTGAGGAGAGGGCACATAGAATTCCTACTGGAGTGCCAAAGGCGGGAGCGCCCCCCAGACCGTTGAATGTCAAAATACTTAATTATAGGGACCGTGATGTACTCCTAAAAAAGGCGAGAGAAAAACGAATGATCCAATACGAGAATCAGAAGATCTCGTTTTACCCCGACTATACCATAATGGTGCAGCGCCAACGGTCCTCTTATCAAGCAGTCAAGAAGAAACTACGTGCTGCCCAACTCAAATACGCACTTCTATTCCCAAGATGTTTGAAAATCATTCACAACCGGAAAACTTATTTTTTCAACAGCCCGAATGATGCGGAGGAATGGCTGGAGGTGATGGGCCTGAAATCCAGTCAGGACAGACTATCCGGCTCATCACGACGTGGCCTCACACAATCACAGAAATGCGACTCCCAGCGTTGTGCTAAGAGCAAGTCAAGCACCAAGATAGTCGGCCCGACACGTGATCAGCGGAGGCGCTGGTCCTGGCTGGCTCCTTTTGAGAAGACAACTCCAAGATCTTGTCGGACTCTGAAGACAGCAATACCATTCACTCAGACTCGGATCACAGCATCACCCTGTTCCCCTCCGTTACACCCCAAACTGTGGATGATCTGGTAGACAATTGACGTGGTCCACTATGTCGTTTCAACTAAACTCAATGAAGAAACACTAGAAACTTTAGTGGGACTACACAGTATACCTGTATCCTTTTGTCTTAGCTCAATTATGCTGTTTGTTGATAGTCTGTGATTAATTGCAAGGTTACGAACTGGCATGCTGTACTGCTCCTCCTCATAGTTGTATAACCGGAGCCTACAAACCTTGATAATAGCCTTTTTGTTGCAGCCAGGGAGGCCCACCGCCTTTAGGTTAAATCCCCAGTGGCCCCCTACTAGGCGATTATGATTGTTAATTGATATATCATGTTTATCCCCTTGGGCTCTGTCGAACTACCGGAGCTCAGTAGTTGAGAAATTCTAATATGGCCATTGGCAACGACCCCCCACATGGCGAACGCACTGTAGTATTGTACACAAATGTTGTAGTTTTTTGTTTGGCCCAACACAGTTCAATGGCTGCGCCAAGTATTTTTGGTTTGAAGGGAATGGGGCACTCCTGGTCTGCAAACATTAATTGGCTCCCTGTTAGGAGGAGCCCTGTTCACATTACCCACCTATGTCCAATAACATCACCACTTTGGGTTCTTATAACCTGTTGACCTGGAATGTGCGTGGTCTGGGGGCAGAACACAAAAGGCACCGAGTTCACGCTTATCTTCTAAGGCAGAAGGCCCATATTGTCTCCCTTCAGGAATCACAGTTTACTGACTCTGAAGCCTTGACGACCCGCAAAAAATGGAGAGGTCACATGTTCTCCACTAATTACTCGGCCTTTGCATGTGGAGCAACTATATGGATCCGCCATGGGGTCCCTTTCAAAGAATTAGATCACCGCGTACATGATCAGGGGAGATATATACTGTTGAGGGGTATGCTGGATGGGCTACCTGTGGTTCTGGGCAGTATTTATGCCCTGAACTTCGATCAAGACAAATTCTTTCAACGGTTGAGCACTGCTCTAATTGGGTGGGACACAATTCCTTGGATTCTGGGTGGGGATTGTAATGCCGTTCTAGATGTGGACTTAGATAGATCTCATCCTCCATTACATGGCGCTGGCGCCCGCAAACAAGCTGATCTCCTCACAACCTGGATGAACGTCTGGGAATTGACTGATATTTGGCGATTTTTGCACCCTACACACAGGGAATATTCCTTTTATTCACCAGTTCACCAACTTCACACCAGGATTGACAGGTTATTAGGGTCTCGCATACTTACTACACAAATACACCACTCCACTTATTTAGCTAAGACTTTCTCTGACCATAACCCTTTGGAACTCACGCTCACATGGGGTAGAGTCCCCACCCCAGTCTCCACCTGGAATTATGGCCTCAGCTCCTAGAAGACACTCTGTTCCGTAACAGTCTATCCACGGCCATCACAAATTATCTGTCCGAAAACTGAAATACAGCCTCCTCCAACCTCGTTGATTGGGATGCACTTAAGGTGGTAGTGCGGGGTTCGGCAATTGGGACCATAGTAGGGGCTAGACAGGAAATACACCAACGCCTTATGGATATAGAAACCCAAATGACAGACCTGGAGCAAGCAGCGGTGTCGGACCCAGATCAAAGGGAGCCCTTGCAGGAGGCCCGCATTCGACATGCAGAGATCCTAGAAGATCTCCATGTCATAGACCACCGGGACTTTACACAGCGGAAGCATACTGAGGCCAACAAGTCTGGTACGCTGCTGGCCCGGATTATGCGGGACAACCCAGAACCACCCATTATCACCAGCATTCTTGCACCCACCAAAAGGGGTCTGGTGCATACACAAATTGAGATAAACAAGGCCTTTTGTTGTTACCTCAGTAGGCTCTATGCTGTCCTCACACATACTAATGACGTGCTATTAGAGGACTTCTTAAATGAACTAACGTTCCCCAGTATTAGAGACGACACAAAGGAAGAGCTTTCTGGCCCCATCACCCAGCATGAAATACGAGCGGCGATTAAGGGCCTCAACTGTAATAAATCCCCCGGGCTTGATGGCCTACCCAAGAATTTTATGAAACTTATTCAGACCCTCTTGTCCCTAAATTAGAATAACTATATAAGACGGCCCTAGACATCAGTCATCTTACACAATCCACTATGCAAGCTCTGGTCATCTCCCTCCCCAAACCGGGACGAGATGGCACCGATTTATCCAGTTACCGACCCTTATAGCTAATAGCGACTGAATATTAAATCCTTAGTAAGACCTTGGCCAACCGCCTCCTGCCAGCCCTAAATACCCTTATACACAGGGAACAATGCAGATTTCTCCCAGCCCGCAGTACGTCCCTAAACACTAGATAGCTACACCACGTCATGGCGGCTACACCAATGGAATAATGGAATACACCAATGCGGGCTGTCTAGCATTGGATCTTCGTCAGGCCTTCAACTCCATCACTTGGTGATATATGTTTGCAGCCTTACGACGATTCAGTCTCCCTCCAGGTTATCTCCAATGGGTACGTCTGCTCTACACCAATCCCACCGCTAGAGCACGCACTGGGAAGCATATTTCCCGTGAATACGCTATACATAGGGGCACTCGACAGGGGTGACCTCTATCGCCCCTATTGGTTGTCTTGGCGCTAGAACTCCTAGCGATAGCGCTGCAGCAATTGGCCGAGAGGCTAGGGATACCACTCAATGGTACCACGCATTTAATTTCAATAAATGCAGATGACATCCTCATCTATTTACACGACATGATAGCTAGTGCGGAACCCTTTCCCAGTATATTCTATACCTTTGAGCGTATCTTGGGCCTAGCCATTAATGAGGGAAAGTCAAACGCCTTTTAATTTCGTTACGGACCATGTCCGGACATACTTCCTTTTGGCACCTACAACTTGCCGATAGCGCACAACACCTTTAAATATCTGGGGATCCGTGTATACAGGGCGCACTCTGATCAACTCAATGGTAATTTAATGCGGCCGATCACAGCCATACGCTCAAGTATATATTTCTGGGCATCCCTACCATTATCGGCAATGGGGCGGATTGCCATTTCTAAAATGGTGATGCTCCCCCGTCTTTTATATTTTTTTGTAAACCTACCCCTAATAGTCCCACAAGCTGTATTCAGAACATTAGATGAACTTCTCTTGGAGCTTATATGGGGGAAAGGCCGGCATAGGGTTAGCCTCAAGAAATTGCAGCTGGAACCCCACAAAGGCGGATTAGGGGTTCCAGACTTCAGGGCCTACTACTATGCATGCCAACTGCAGTGGTTATCCTTCTGGACAGCAGGCAGAAACCTGCAGGAAATAGGCTACGGATCCCGAGATTTAGAGTGCAGAACCCTTCACAGATTATTGCTCCCCAAAATCAAACTCCTGTTGAAGGGACCTCCCTTACTAACAACCGCACTCCAATGTTGGAAGAAGGCCTTACAATATACCTCGGGGGAAACCCTGTATGCGAGGAATATCCCGTTATTAGGTATACCACTTCCTGGGGGAAGGCTAACGAAGGTACGACTACAGGACTGGGCGGAGGCTGGAGTGGAGAAGGTTGGATCGCTCTTTGGGGATGGCATGTTTGTGCAAGCCACCGGAGCAACAGATCACCATTATCTGCTATATGCTGCTGTTGCCCACTACAATAGAGAAACATGGGCACCCCAGCGCATTAAACCTCCGCAACATTAGTTAGTACACTTGCTATACTACATGGAGAAGGGAGGCCACCTAATGAAATGGCTGTACACTGGTATTAGGGCGCAAGCATCCATCACACTCACTGATCTCCAAGCAAAGTGGGCAGAAGTCACAGACACATATATTACTGACAAAGCCTGGGCGAGTATCCTAGAACATCCCAAACAGGTATCCCGTAACGCCCGACTTACGTTTATACAAACAATGGTGCTACATAGGTCCTATTTAACCCAAAAGAGCATTCAGTGTATGTTCCCTGAGGCACAAAACTGTTGCCCCGATGCAGGGCAGAGGAAGCGGGCTTTATCCATATGTTATGGGCTTGCCCCTGCCTCGGTGCTTACTGGGGTGGGGTTCGAAGAGCACTCGAAGAGACCACACATTTAACGATCCGTGACAACACTGTGGAATGCCTGCTGGGTCTCCGCAAACGTTCTAGTGCTCTAGGGGTCCAGTTGAGATTCCCCGCCTTAGGTCTTATCTTAGCCAAAAGAGGGATTACCACGAGATGGAAATCTCCTCGATGCCCTCCGTTAACAATGTGGCAGGAGGATACGATCTGATGGTGTGGGGCCGAGAGTGAGGCAAATAGATGAGAGGAGGTGAGAGGACTACGGAAACATCCCATTTCCCTAGAATGGGACCGCATGCTAGAAGATTTTAGACAGTTACATCTTACACCTGGGCCCGTCACTCCTACTCCATAATATATACATAATACTACATCACACGTGACACAGACTTGTTAAGGTCATCTCTGAACCCAGACAGCACACCACCAATAACTGGGAGCAAAGGGATCTAGGCAGATGTATGGTAACAGGCTGAATGTTACAAAAATAAAAAGGCAGACCAGGAGGGAGGGTGGTGGGAGGGTAAGGAAATGTTTTAGTTAATATGATAGTTCAAATTGCATTTTAGAAAGTAATTGCTCCAGGTAATAACTTTGTACCTTATAAGCACGCATTACTGGTTGTACATGTGCACAGAATAAATCTTGATGTATTGTTATCCACACTCAAGCGTATTACCCTACAAATAAATTATTTGGCTAAGAAGACACAACAAAAAACGAAAATGCTGTAATGTACCAAGTAATAACATTGTAAACACTTTCTGGTGCTCAATAAAGTTTCATGTGCTCAATTGCTTAATATCAATAAAATAGTTTTATGAAACTCAGAACAACAAAGAGGGACACCTCTTAAAGGAGTGTCACTATCATAGACATATGTTGCACTCTTTGGAGGTTGTTTTTATTCAAATGAATTCATAGGTGGCTCTGACTTATGCCATTCGACCTGTTCAACTTTATTAAAACTGCTTCTAAGTATGTTTTATTGCCCTCATCTGTGGCTTTGTGATTGTTGCTTAAACATGACTTTGCAATTAAATAAACCACTTTGCCTGGTAGAGGTTTTTATGGGGTGTTAGCATAAGCACGCCTTAAGTATAATAAAATCCAATATAATAAGCTCATAAAACAAGGTTTACTATGGTGATGTCTATCATTTTCTAAATCTGTTAACTTTTTACAATGAAGTACATATTGGCTTGCCGTGCTGCCTAGCTTTGAACGCTATAATAGCTCTGGCACTGTAACAGAAACATCCTGGCTAGCTGTGTTTTGTGAATGGGATTCTTTTAGGCCACTCGTACATCACACCTAGAGTGAGGTACTAACTAGAACACCCACTATCAGGACAACCATGATGGAGCGCAGGATGGATGCAGGTCCCTAGTTAAGCCCCCTGAACAAAGTATCTTAAATCTGGGGTGCATGGTGTTGCAAGATCCTGCTTTGGGCTGCATGACTCAGTGGCGGTTGTGATAGGCTGCAGGGTGCGATGCAAGGTCCTGCATTGAGGATGCGTTGTGCAGTGGAGATTCTGGGGAGCTGTGGGGCTGTAATGAAAGGTCCTGCGTCACACAGTGGCAGGTCACAGGGATTGCGGGGTTGCGATAAGAAGTCCTGTATCGAGGAGGTGCCATGAAGTGTCGGTTCTGAGGAGCTTTAAAAGTTCTGTATCCGGGATGCGTCATGCAGCAGTCGTGACAGTGCCGAGCTGCGAGGCGATGTGTTCCACTGCATTGGTCCTGCTTGGACGACAGCTGGTCTGCCAGAGCATGTTCAGGCTCACTTCGAGTGGTCCTGGACTGGGGTGGCACCACTTCGGCGGAAAGACTCACAGCAGGCAGAGTCCAATTGCTGTGTTTAAGATGGTTTGAGCTTTTTATGTCCTTGAAACTCTGATCAGGTGGCCAGTCACCTAGCCTTTTGAGTCACTCAGGTGGTCCTGGGTTCAAGCTGCAGGGCCAGTCCTTCTCACTCAGGCAGCAGGTGCAGCAGGCCATCAGGACTTTAGAGTAACAGGGCAGCAGAGTAATAGTCCTTCTTGCAGAAGAGCAGCCGCCAGTCCTTCTGAGTCTTCCACAGATCCAGAGGTGTACTGAAGAGTTGGGTTTGAGGGTTCAATATTTATACCTGGTGGCAGCTTTGAAGTAGGAGAAGGTTCTGGAGGTTTCCACCTCCAGAGGTGCTTTACATTTACTGCTACCCTGTACCGGCCCCAGCTTCTTTGGGTGCACAAAAGGCCAGTGCCAAATCTTTTGTGATTGTGCTAAGGCAGAGTCTTTGTGATGTGCAAGTGTCGTAGGTGACCGCCCCTCCCCTCCCATTAAGTTGGATATGGCCCATCGTGACAACACGTAATTTCCCCTTTGCCTCACTGTCGGGAAGCAATACACATAGACTAACTGCCAGCTACACCTATTCATGTGACCCAGGATACAGGTTGCAGACACCAAATGGTTGGGACAAGAAAATGCCAACTTTCTAAAAGTGGCATTTTTAGAACTGTGACTTAAACTCCGACTTTATCATGAAAGTGGGTTTTAAATTGCAATACTTTAGAAATCAAACTTGATATTCCTACTTGAAACCAATTGAAATTTATTACTTATTAAATGAAATAAGGTAACCCCATTTTAGCCTCTGGAAGAGGTAGGCCTTGTAGTAATGCAAGACATATTCCAGAGATTTTTTACTACCAGGACACGTGAAACTTAAAAGTACATGTCCAACTTTTTAAATACACTGCACCCTGCCATTTGGGCTGTTTAGGACTTACCCTAGGGCTGACTTATATGTATTAAAAGGAAGTTTTAAACCTGTCAACATGTTTATTTTACTAGATATGTGGCACATTCTCCTGTGCCAACTGCAAGTCGCACAGCCTTCTGAACAAAAGTCTTATTATTCACAATAATCCAATTTTCATCAAGTAGTCCATGTTTAATCCATATTTTTATTCCAAACTTCTTCAATACTTTATCCATTCACTTCGAAAGACATTATTCCACACTTTTTCAAATGTTACAGACATGCCCATCCAGGCCTTATCTTATCTGTAGCACGTAGGAATTCACGCTTCATCCTGGGTGGCCTCATACTTTTTCAACCAATGCTTTTCGGCTCTACAGTTCTTCATCAGGGATAACTAAAATGTTAAAAGCAAACATCAATATTCTACTAGGTTTCCATGAAACTAAACTCTTAAATCATAAGCTCATAATAAAATGTGCTGTCTAATAAATAAATACCACTATATCATGCACTGACTGATTGCAACATAAATGTAGTGTTCAATCCACCTCACCCGTTTTCGTGAAAAGTCATATATCGAAAATAAATCAACCACATTCTGCAAAAAGAAACACACATCTTAAATAAAGTACTTTCCGAGAACACCTGAATCACCACTCAGTGCTAATCTGTACCTGCCAAATCTTCAATCCGTGACCAGCAACATCACCGCCTCCTCCACACTCCCTGACACCACCATCAAAGTGCGTTCCTTAACCACGAGAATCCCATTGAACACGCCACACGTGAAAACCATCTATTTCAACTTGCCGCAATATTGTAACCCAACCACGTGACTGAGTCCCCGTTCAAACCATGAACATTAAAGAAGTACGTGACCCACCCTTCAACTTAAATGATGAACTGCCCACGCCTATTTGCAAATTCAAAATAAACTCACATTAATTTTTTGTGCCCTGGTCATTACATTCTCCACACTGCTTTAAAAAATGTGTTACAAAATGTATCTAAGTGTAAAAACATTCATGAAAATATACATGCAACTCATTACAATTATAAATCCTAAATTGAGTATCGTTCAATAATCTTAAATGTGATCGCCATCCCCCTAGGGACCTCCCCCGGGCACAGGCGTGGCTGCCCGGCCTTCTGGACACGCTGGGCCTGGTGGATTGCTGGCGATTAAAGCATCCCGCATTGCGACAGTACACCTTCCACTCGGGTGCCCATGGTAGCCTCTCGCGGCTTGATTACATCCTTGTCCCGGCGGCCCATGCAGGGAGGGTGGGGGAGGTGCGCCATCTAGCGCGGGGTATCTCAGACCACTCCCCATTGTTGTTGCATTTCGATGTCTTCCCGAGGGGGGATGGCAGGGTGGCCCCAATCAACGCATGGTATTTGCGCAACCCCACCATTCGTGCCGACTTGATCAAATCCTTACAGCGATATTTCGACGAGAATGTGGGGTCGGTCTCCTCCGCCATCTCCCTGTGGGAGGCTTTCAAGGTAGTCCTTAGAGGGGAGGCCCTCTCCTTTATCTCCCATGCCCGGCGGCTCGAGCGGGAGGAGGTGACCCGGGTAGAGGCCGAGATTGCAGAACTGGAGGGTGACCTGGGGAGCGGGGTAACAGACGCCAAGTTGCATGTTCTACACCTAAAGTAGGCGGCCTATCGGGCCCTCGTCACGGAGGCGGCCAAGGGCCTCAGTAGAGAGCAGCAGGGGCGATTGTATGATGTGGGTGATAAGGCTGGCAAATTGATTGCGTGGTTGGATAAGAGGGAGAGAGCGAGCCGCGTGGTGCCTTTGATTGAGAGTGTTGATGGTGCGTGTGTCACCGAGCCGGAAGCCATTGTCTCCTGCTTCGCGGATTATTTCCGCGAAGTCTACTCCCCGGTTTCCCCCTGCTCGGAGGAAGATTCCCATGCCCTGCTTCGGGACATCGCACTGCCCTCCCTAACGGTGGAGGACAGGGATTCGCTGGACGCCCCTCCCACCTCGGACGAAATTGCCTTGGCTATTCGCTCGGTTGCATCCGGCAAGGCCATGGGCCCCAATGGTATTCCCATCGAGCTCTACAAGCTACGCCCGGATGTGTTGGCGCCCCACCTGCGCGCGATGTTCCTGGCGGCCCACTCGCAGGGTTCCCTCCCGCCGGACCAGCGCCTGGCCACAATTGTGGTGATCCACAAGGAGGGGAAGCCCCGTGAACGGGTCACATCCTATAGGCCGATTTCGCTTTTGAACGCGGAGCCCAAAATCCTGGCCAAGGTGTTGGCCAACCGGTTGGTTGGCGTGGTGGGCGACCTGGTCCACCAAGACCAATCTGGCTTTATACCGCACCGCAACACGGCGCTCAATCTGCGGCGCTTGCACGGGGTGCTCGCGCGTGTCCCGTTTGTGCGGGAGCCGGCCATCTTGGCGTCCTTGGACGCCACCATGGCGTTTGATACGCTTGAATGGCCATACATCTGGGCGATGCTGGCGAAATTCGGGTTCGGCCCGGGTTTCATTAGCTGGGTCAAATTGCTATATTCGGGCCCATTGGCGCAGGTGGTAGTGAATGGGCGAGTCTCGGCCCCATTCGCGCTGGGGAGGGGTACGCGACAGGGTTGCCCCCTGTCGCCTCTCCTGTTTGCCCTGGCCCTGGAGCCCCTGGCGGAGTGGCTGCGGTGGCACCCTTCTATCCGTGGTCTCCGCTGGACCCCCGAGCATGAGGACCGTGTGTCCCTCTACGCTGACGACATCCTTCTGTATCTCGCTTCCCCGCGTAACTCACTGATCGTCCTGGTTGATGTTTTGCGCTCATTCGGTCGCAACTCAGGCCTGGTCATCAACTGGGCGAAATCCTGTGTCTATGTGCTTTCCGGGGAGGCTCCGGCCCTACCACGGGACTGTCCGATCCAGATTGCCTCCCAAGGTTTTCGGTACCTGGGTATCTATATCACACTTGACCCGGAGGCCCGCTATGAGCGGAATTTGCTGCCCCCCCTCCAGCGCTTGAGGGAGGACGTGGTGCGCTGGCGGCGTCTGCCGCTCTCGCCGCTCGGCCGAGCGGCTTTGTTCAAAATGATGTCCCTGCCGCGATTCCTCTACGCCCTCCAGAATACTATGGACTTGGTCCCGGCACGCTATTTCCGTGAGGTGGAGGGCCTCCAGCGGCGCCTGTTCTGGGACGGGAGGCCGCGCATTGCTCTGGCTAAATTGACGCTCCCGTGGTACGATGGGGGGGTCGCCCTCCCGGACATTAAACGGTATTACTGGGCCTCCCAACTAGCTGCAATTAATCATGGCCTTTATGGGCCCGCCTTGAACCCGGCATTTGAGATGGATAAAATGCTCCTACCCGGTGGCGATTACAATCGCGCGCTCTACTCTGGCGCGCCCGACTCCCGTTTGACGGGACCGACGCGTGTTATGGTGCGTGTCTGGCACGCGGCTAATGCAGCTATGGGGTGGAAGGACCGTTTGACCCGGGCGTCACCGCTGTATGCGTCTGAGAGGTTGGGCTCCCTATGGACGTCGAAGGGCTTCGAGAAGTGGGACACGATCGGAATCAGCACGGTGGGAGATCTCTGGACGAGGGGGGGATTCAAAACTTTTGAGACGCTGCAGGCGGAGTTTCAGCTGCAGGGCAGTGAGTACTTTCGGTACCTACAAGTCCGCCATGCGCTGGGCTCCGTCTTCCCGGACGTCGCATCCATTCCGGAGTCTTCCCCCCTGGAGGACAGAGTGCTGGACGGCCATGTACCGGACAGCACGATCTCCCTCATATACAAAAAACTGATCAACGATAGATCGTGCCTGCTGACTAGTCTCCGCGAGGCCTGGGTTGCCGACGGGCTGGAGCTGGACGACGAGGATTGGATCTCCGCGGTGGCCTCTCCGAAAGAGGTGGCCATCCCGGCTCGCCTTCGTTTCGTCCAGCTCAAGATCCTTCACCGGGTTTACGTGACGGGGCCAAGGCTTCTGCGTATGGGTTTTGCTGGTGACGGACTGTGTAAGCGTGGCTGTGGTGCGCTGGCGACTTTCATGCATATACTGTGGGAGTGCCCGAAGGTGGAGCGATTCTGGCGTGGTGTGCATGAGGTCCTGCGTGTGGTTACGCGTGTCGCGCTGCTGCCTGAAGCGAGGAGATGTTTGCTGAATGTATGGGAACCGAATGACTATTCGGTCCCGCAGACGCGGTGGGTGACTCTGGGATACATGATAGCTAAGCGTGACATTGCTCAATTGTGGGGATCCCAGAGGCCCCCTGCGGTGTCGGCCTGGAAAGAGCATATGGATTGGTGTATGTTTCGTGAAAAGGTGGTGTATGTGGCGAGGGGTAAGCCTGGGGCGTGGGTGAAACTCTGGGGCCCCTGGAACGCCTACCGCGGGGGTATTTGTGAGCCACCACTGCTACCGGCTGCCTCGCCTGCTCCGTCTCCCTAGACGGCCCCCCTCCCTCGGCCGCGGGCGCGTGGTCCCCCAGTCCCTGGCCTACTCCCATTCCCCTCCTCAGAGTTCTGCTGCTGGTTTGGATCCCCCACTTATGGAGCACGTGCTGTTACTTTGGATCGCGGGTTGCCTTGCGGGTGTGGTTTTTTGGTGTTGTCTTGTTTCAAGAAAAGGGAACCGTACTGTGGGCTTGGAGCTGTGTGGCCTGCACCATTGATTACTCCTGTGTCACTGCTCTGCACTGCCGAGAGACTTTTGCTGTATGTATGCAATATGCTTTTGTCATTCTAGCGGCCGGCCGGGTGGTTGTAGGCCAATACCTGTAACTTTTACAACCTGCAATAAACGGTTTCAAAAAAAAAAAAAAAAAATAAATAAATAAATAATCTTAAATGTCCTTCGTAGAATGTACTACAGTTCCTTTAATACAGTCCCTAAATTACCACATGGGCTCCCTATCGTGAACTCGATGTTGACCTGCTGCTACTTTTGAAGTGATACTATTTTGTCGCATTGTTTTTATTCATTTTGTAAATCAGGCAGCAAACTATGGAAGGAATAGAAAAAATTACATCTCAAAACAAGTGAAAGGATGCACTCCATGTTGTAATCGACTTTTTCTAACTGCTCATGGCAAAGTTATGGCGTGCAGACTAGTCTCATGCTCTGCCCTAGTGGCACGGATGGGTAACTCTCTAGATATGTGGCACATCCTCATACCCCAGCTGCAAGTCATACAGCCTTCTGAACAAAAGCCTTCTTATTCACAATAATCCAATTTTTATCAAGTAGTCCATATTTAATCCATATTTTTATTCTAAACTGTAATACATTCTATGAAGGACATTTAAGATCATTGAACAGTACTGTTCATATCAATTTTTTTTTTTTTATTTTTTATTTCAGAGTATTTTATTGAATTTTTTTTTTTCTTTTTTTTTTTTTTACAGGTACAATCGCATTACCGGTACAGGGTCTTTCTTGGTCTTAGTTGTTTGGTTACATTTAAGTGGTATACATATTACCCTGTACAACATTCCGATGTTTGGCTTGAAGACTAAGGATAGTTAAAAGAGAAGGAAAGGAAAGGAAAGAGAAGAGAGTAAGATGGATGTCTACAAGAGAACTACTTTCGTAACGGCCCGGCCTATTCTGGGTTTGTGTTGCTTTGTTTTGTGGGCGGACGGCCCCCTCTAAGGGGGTCTCACTGGGGTTCGTAGGGGTCCAGATACTCATCCAGCAGTATCATTTAAATACATTTTTAACACATTTTTACAGCACTTGTTTTGAGATTTAACAGATTTATTCTGCCAGGTCGAAATGGCAGTTTAAAACTGCACACACAGACTGCTATGGCAGGCCTGAGACGTGTTTAGAAGGCTACTTAAGTAAGTGGGTCAGATAATAGGTGCTGTGGGCCAATAGTAGCATTTAATTACAGGTTGTGGGTACCTGTAGTACCACTGTATTAGGGACCTATAAGTAAATTAAGTGTGCCCATTGCGTGTAAGTCATTGTTTTTTTTAATTTGTTTTATTTCTTTATTGACATTTTAGGAATTTACACTGTTCATTTTAGAAACATCAGACATCTGCATATCGTCATGTTAACATCTTATACAGTCTGCTACATTTTTCAACACTGATACGTCAGGTTTATGCTCGTTCTGATACGCCAGCTCGTTTCCTGGATCAAAGGATAACTATACAATTCCCCAATTGCACCTAACCCTCCCCCACCCTTCCTCTTATTAACGTCAGCTCTTCAGCATCACTTTCCTTTTTATGTCCTATATCTATTTAGTTCTTGGTATTCTCTATTTTGACTCCTTAATGTCTATTTAGTTACAGTGCGTCACTGTCTGTCTTGTGGGGGATTGCGTATAGGGGTTGTTATCGCCGGTGTTTGTAGGTCATTTATATCTGCTAGCATAGCCGCCCATGCCCGCAAATTGTCCTCTAGCTTCTCATCACGTCTGACTCTCTTCATTCTTACCGCCTCCGCTGCTGCCCATTCACCCATATCTTTCAACCATGACTCAATCTTTGGGGGAGTAGTACCCATCCATGATATATTGGAATTTGTCATTTGGCTAATGCCAACCCAAGCATTACAAATTTCCTGCTCAATTTATTTTTCTTTGGAGCAGGAAGGAGACCCAGCAACAACTCCTGTATACCTTTAGGCACGGATCATCCCGTTGCTTCCTTTATTTTTTCTAATATCAAAGTCCAATACTGAGACAGCATCGGGCATGTCCATAGCCTATGTATAAAATCCGAGTCAGCAGCTCCACATCTGGGGCATCTATCTGATCTTGTCAGAAAGGTCCTACTAAGTATTCTTGGGGATAGGTATGCCTTGTGTGCAAAGATGTACTGGACTAATTTAAAACTAACATTCAAATTTATAGCTTTGACCCATTTGTGTACTTTAATCCAGTCTTTTTCGGACAAACGCTCCCCAACTGTCTCCTCCCATCTAGCTTGAACCGGTAGGGGTGTAACTGTCAAATCCTCTTGCAACGCCCTATATCAGTGCATAATGAAGCATTTCCCCTGTGCCATATATAGCATAACCTGCAACACTCTGGTCTCCGCAGGTTCTTCTGGGGCGGAAGTCCAGATCTCTCTGGCGACTTATTGGATCTTCCCATATTGGAGGAATTGCCCTGTCTCCAGCTCAAACATTGACTCCGCATCTTCCCTAGTAATGAACTGTTTATTGTGGAAGAGATCTCCCATCGTCAGGCACCCACTCTCCTTCCATCTTCGGACCGACTTTGAGGCCTCTATTTTGGCAAATGGTTGTACCACCCATAGGGGCATGTCCAGGGCATAAGGGGCGTGTCTCACAACTTTTTTAACTACTCGTTCCCATATCTGTGCCACATGACTGACTATGTAAGGGATGGACTGTGGTGTGACCGCCCCCATTATCAATAGTGCTGCTAGTGAGTGCCCTCCATATGTGCCTGCTAGTAATCTTTTCTCCCAGTTGTCATTCACATCCAACCAATGAATTGCATGCTGAAGCTGGGATGCCATTTAATATAACTCTAAATGTGGGACTTCCATTCCACCTGTCTGCCATGTTCTCTGCAACATATCAAGACTCACTCTTTTCCTTTTGGGTCCCCATAATAGTTCTATTAGTAATGCATTCAGGGTCTTAAAAACGTGTGCCGGTACTTCATGTAGGGAGCGCTGTAAAGCATACAGACATTGAGGAAGTATCATCATTTTAATAAATGCAATTCTGCCCATGAGGGACAGTGGTAGCTTTTGCCAGAAGCAAAATGAATCTTTAATTCCTTCGATCACCTGCCCTATATTGAGGTTCAAGTATCTCTTGGGGTTTTTTACCAGTCTGATTCCCAGATATTTAGGATCAGAATCCACCCACGGGAGCCCCGCCTCCTGAAGTGCCATCTGTGGGTGTTGTGCCAACCATCCAACCGCAGCAACCTGGACTTATTGGGATTAGTCTTCAGGCCTGAAACCTCCCCAGATTGGTACAGTATATCCAGCATTTTCGGAACTGCATGGGCTAGTTGACGCAGATATACTAGAGTGTCATCTGCGTACATAGACACCACGTGATTTGTTTCTCCTAATCGTATCCTCCATACCTCCAGCTGCCGTAAATAATAAAGGCGACAAGGGACACCCCTGCCTGGTACCCCTCTGTAGCTCAAAGGCTCGGATATCAATCTCCTTGGCATAACCTAGCTCGTGGGACCTTATAAATTAGTTGGAGCCAACTTAAGAACTTTGGTCCCAGTCCCATTGCCCTCAATGTTGCCCAGACATACCCCCAGTCCACAGAATCAAACGCTTGCTCGATATCGAGTAACACCACCCAGTGCTCTTCCTGTTCAATTCTAGGGGAGTGCCACACCAAGGCCAATCTCCTGAGATTATTTGCAGTACTACGCTTGGGGATGAATCCCGATTGATCGGGGTGGATTAAGTAAGGCATATGAGGTAAAAGTCGTTGTGCCATCCACTAAAAGTTTCATATCTATATTAAGAAGCGAGATCAGTCTATATGACTTCGCTGACTGGGGGTCCCTATTGGGTTTGGGGATCATAATGACCATAGCCTCCCTCATACTATCTGGCAGGATCCGTTGTTGCAGAGCTTAATAACATACCTCCAAGAGGTGGTCAACCAGAAGGGGAGCATATATTCTATAAAGTTCTGGCAGTAAACCATCAGAGCCCGGACTTTTTGTGGGTTTCAATCTTTGAATCGCACTCAGGATTTCCTCTGTAGAGATTGGGTCTTCTAGTCCGTCTCCAGCCTCATCATCCAGATATGTCAGGTCCACCGTCGGGAGGAACTCATTTAGACTCTCAAATGGAGGAGAGACCCCAGAGGCATATACCTTCTCCATATGTGCAGTTAGCACCTCTAATATTGCTGCCTGATTGTAAACCGTGTTCCCTTGTGAATCTATCATTTGAACAACGGGGGTGTTGGTTTCTCGTTTTTTCATCAGTTTCGCAAGCAACGCTCCCAATCCATCCCCCTCTATGTGGAGCCGCTGTCTATATGGCACTTGGTTATATTTACCTAGGCGCTGAAGGAATTCCATCAGGACCCTACGGGCCTCACTCCACTCCACTATGAGCTGGGGATGTGCATGATGCAGGGACTCTAGCCTCTGTAATTCTCTTTCCTGTAGTTTCACATCTCTTTCCAATTGCTGTCTCACTCCATAGGAAGTTTTAATACACAGAGCCATCACCACTACCTTCATCGCTTCCCATTCCATAGCCCTTCTGGCCACCGTTCCCCAGTTTTTCCCAAAATAATTAGTAAGTCCCTTTTCTATTGTCTTGGCAAATGGTGGGTCCGATAAGGCCTCCATCTGCAGCCACCATGTCGGTATCGCCAGTCGTGATTGTCTTAAATCCAGCGTAAGTAGCCCTGGGGAATTATCCAAAATATATCTGGGTAAATAGGATATATCTTGAACTTCCGGGGTCATCTCATCAGTTAAAAACCACTGATCCATTCGACTATGAGTGTTGGATACAAGCGTATAACAGGAGAAAGCCCTCCCCAAGGGATTTCTACTTCTCCAAACATCTCTCAGCCCCAATCCCAGCAGTGTGTCTCTCAGTGTGCCTCTGAGTCTTGGTTTAGTGTTCTGTCTGGGGAGCTCCCGATCTAATTCCCCATCAAGCACACAGTTAACGTCACCCATTAGAACCACTCTTTCACCTAGGTTTGCGGTAGCTGCGGCTACCACTGCAGGAAAGAAAACCGGACAGTCCGAGTTAGGGGCATACACATTAATAATACAAATCTCCCGCCCGTCCAACCTTCCATGCAGGATAACAAATCCACCCTCCGGGTCTACAACATGATGCAGGTGCTGGAACGGCACCCCAGGGGCGAGCCAAATAAGAGCCCACCTGGGCAAACCCAGAATAGGACATTGCATAGAGCTGCCCTCTCCACCTTCGCTTTCTACATGGTATCGTGTCCCCCCAGACATGAGTTTCCTGCAAGCATGCAATGGCAATCTTATAACGCTTTAAATAAGAAAGCACCAGTCTCTGCTTGTTAAACATTGTCAATCCCCCCACATTCCAAGTAATTAGCTTAATCAAGGAGGGAACCACAGTTGCCATAACAGGAACTTCTTTTCTTTTGTCCATTGTTCCCAAATCCAACTCCTCATGAAGTGTGATGCTGATATAACTAAACCATTAAGAAACTTAAATCCCCTCACCCTTCCTTAAAAACCTTCCCGTTTCGAACCCCAGATTCTTACCCCCACCCCTTGGGCAGTGGTGCGATCCCCAGTCGCCCTTGACAAGGTGTCAGGTGCTGCCTCCCCCGCCCCATACCATCCCTCCCAATTTCTTCCAATACAATAGCAAGCCAGTTTAGTACACACAATAACCCTCTCAACAACACCAGCTGGCATCATGCAATAAAACTGAAATTTTGAATATAAAGTGGTTTTCCAGCAGTCAGGCCATTGTCGCGGTGTGAGAAATAACTCTCAAGCTCCTCGTACATACCTCAACCTCCAACAGGGGCATGTCCACCCCGCCGGCAGCACACATATGGCACAATAAAACTTCCCTTTGTATCTAAACTTCCTCTCAACAGAGCCCACATGACTTATCTGTGACTATGAGAAGTACTTTTTTTTCTGATGACCCTTCAGGTGACATTCATTTGGAGGCCCGTAGGAGGCACCGGCTGATCTTGTGTAGATGTATCAGACACCGAAGAGGGCTCAGCCATACATAGAGTTGCGTCTGAGCACACCCAAACCCGTCCCGAGTTGACTGCAGAGGTCTGCTGTATCTTGGTGACCATGCTGCCCTGAGACTGCTTTCGTTCAGAGGGCTTTGCTTGGGCTGATCCCTGGAAGACTCTGCCTTTCCGAGTACCCTGTCCCCCCGACCATCCAACCAGTCCGCTGCCTCTGCTGCCAATAGAAAAAACAATGCTCTTCTGTTGTGTTCAATTCTCAACTTAGCAGGGAACAAAAGGCTGTATTTTAATCCTTCATCGATCAATCTCCTTTTAACTGCTAGGAATGTTTGTCGTTGGTCTTGCACACATTGCGTGCAGTCTGGAAAAAGAGCAATCCGGTGCCCCTCATAAGACGGTGCATCTTTTTGTCGGGTAACCTGTAATATCACATCCCTATTCCGATAGTTACAAAAACTTGCGATAATAGCTCGTGGAGGTGCACCAGGTCACGGAGGAGGGACAAGTGCTCTGTGCACTCTCTCTATATTAAAACACTTCGACAGTCTTTAAGGAGCCAGGGATTTAACTATCCAATACTCCAGAAACAGTTCTGCAGAGGGTCCCTCCGCACACTCCGGAAACCCCATGAATCTCAGGTTATTCCTCCTTGATCATCCTTCCTGATCTTCGGCCCTATCATCTAGAGTAGTCACCCATTTGGAGAAATCTAAAACCGTCTCTTTCAGTTTCTTAACTTCCGTCTGAATGGTTTCGATATTTTGTTCATTTGCAGTGCCCCTGCCAGACATCTTCTCTAGGTCACATCTCAATAAATTGACGTCAATGGCCCCTACGTCAATTTTGTTAACCATGTCATACCTGGTAGCCATGATGTCCGCCAGCGATGTGTCTGGAACCTCCGAGTGCCCAGCCTCCTCTCTCTGCAGCTCCACATTGTCTCTGTGTTGCGTTTGCTCCAGTGGGTATGGTCGTGCATAAGTAAACATTTTGTTGGCTTATACTCGGTTGTCTTGCCCCTTCATCATGATGGAGTTCAGGGTATCTTACAGGTCTCCATTCCAGATGAGGGAAATGAGCCCCTTTCCTCCTCCAAATCCGGGCTCCCTTTGCCTTCCTGTGGTTCAGGAATCCCCTTTGGCCCGCTGACATTTCCCACGTTTCAGATTTAGAGTGCAGTTCTTCATTCTGACTTATTTAGTGTACAGAGTACTTGCACCGGTATATGGTGCCCTTAGTAGGTCAAGAATTCCGGGTCTTGGTTCAATAAATTCAATATGGATTCCTTAGTCGTCTTCACAAGGGATGCCCACCTGTGTCTTACTCTGCCTTCCCCTATCAGTACCATCCTCCTTGTGCGGCTTTAATTAAATATCTTCAACAAAAGATCTTATTAAGTGAGGCTCCAATTTATTCCCTATACGGTCCAGGAATCTTCTGACCTTTATGCTGAGCTCACCAGTACCACCTTAGCTGCTGCAGGGGCCAATAGATTACCGCTCCTGTGTTATTATCCAAGTCTGTCTCCTTTTATCTCCGTGCCCATGTTATCACCATCAGCCCCCACGGGCCCTATGAAACTCCTTGTTGCATGCACTAGTGTTCAGCGCTTATCAGGGCCTATAATCACAACCGCGGGTCTTCCGTGCAGTCAGCCAGAAGACGCCAAGTAATTACCCTGGGTCCCGTCTTCCCAAACAGGTCAGGCACACTCCAGGGCATTCAGAGGGTCCCCATGCCCCTGCCCCTCATGATTCACACGGTACCTGTGCATTCCATCAGTGCTTGGGGGCTCCGTCCTCCATTCACGCACAGAAACTCCCGTCTCTGCACACCCGTTTCTCCTATGAGTGCTCTGTGCTGCTTACAGAGTTTCCATCCCACACTGTCGCTGCTATCCAGTGCCCACTCGTTACCACCGGCCGCACCTCACTGTATTTGGTCTGCACCTCTTGCAATGGGTCTCGCAAGCCCAGGAAACCTCCCCACGGCAGCGGGCTCGCATATCTCCGTGTCTCGGCTCCTCGTCTCCAAGATGACGCCGCAAACGGTGCTGGGCTGGAGTTTGCTGTCCTCTTCGCGCGTTCGTACTTTTATAGGCTCCCAAGTTTCTCCACTTAATCGTCAGTGTTCCGGGACGCCGATTGCGGGGTTGATGTCTATTTATTGCACCAGGATGATGACGGATTACTTTCCTGCCAACGGGAGCACCGTAAGTTATGACTGTTCGGCCATCTTGTTCGTCCACGCCCCCTGCGTGTAAGCCATTGTTACTATGTTTAAAGTTGAGAGCACAAGCACTTTAGCACTGGTTAGCAGTGGTAAATTGCAGAGTCCTAAGACCAGCCAAAACAAAGTCAGCAAAAACAAGAGGATGGAAGGCAAAAATGTGGGGGAAAACTACACCAAGGATGTCAGGTTCAACAGTGTGTGGGTGCGTATTGCCAATAAACAAACATTGGTAAAATCAACAGTTTGGGCATTGGCTGGCAGCCTTTTGGCTTTGCTAATGCTTGTTTTGTCTTGTCATAGCTTTTGTAAAACTCTATTGTTGGACAATCTATGGGGTCCCCATTAATACTGAACCAAATTTACAGGAAGCCAAAAGAAGTTTAGTCACAAAGAGCACATGTTGCCCTAGTACAAAGGTCTTCAAACGTATTTCCCTGGAGCCCCCCATAGCAAAATATTTTAAAGTTGAGCCTCCCCTTCAAAACTGTATGACAATGACTGGTGAGTTGAGGGGCAGGACTGAGTGCAGGGGGTCAGGGCTTATAAGATAATTTCATGGATACTTTTTCAGTAGCTCATAATCCACAATAAATCTGAAACCTACAAAGAGCAAATTCATCAAACAAAAACAAAAATTGGCCAACAAATTCTTCTCCCCATAATCAGTGTGTTGTGGTCATCTTGCGCACCTGGCGCCCATGCAACTACACCTGTTGCACTAGTGATAGATAGCAGCGGCCATGAGTAAAAGGGTATCTCCTCTTTCTCCCGTCAATGCCTAATAATCACTACAGTCTTGAAACAGGCTCTGTACGTTTTTTTTTTTTTAGAGTTCTATTCAGCTCCAACTCGGCCCAAGGAAATTGCAGCGCTCCATTACATGAGCACCAGTCACATTACAGAGGGTCAGATTTTTTGTTTTGTTTTTAGGCACATGGAGATTAAGTGATTTGCCAATGCAACGCTGAGTCAACAGCGGGAGCCAACAAAGGCTTGAACTAATGAACCCACTTGTAGCTCCAGGAATGTTTCTAATTATTGAGAGGGAATGTGAGGGAGTCTGAAAGCGCTCTGTCCATCATCTTATTGTCTTGGCTTTGTTCGCCCTAAGTTGGCAGGGGCTGCGCAGACGTGGGTCCCTTGCTCACTTTGCCACTGGATTAAAGCTAGCCTGGCTAATGAAGGGCATTACCCTATAACCGGTCCCAGGATGTTTGTTTCCGGACCAGGGAAGACCTGGCTTGGCAGTTCGGGCTGGACTGTTCCAATGAGGAACAGGGTCAACACTGATTTGCATATAACAGGGTGTAAACTAGGATCACAAAGTGAGCAAAAGAACAATGATGGATTCAACCCAGATCTAATGTGACTGGGCCCATGTATCTGAATAGTTTCAGTTTCATTTTATTGTGTTTGCAATGTGAGGGTGCCACCTGTTGTGTTCTTGAGTGCATCTTTTTAACGAACACTCATCAAAATATTTTCAGATGTAGTCTGATTACTTTTTACTAAAATATATAGATGAAAATGATGACTTTCATATTTTCAGTGTTCTTTGTCACAGGCTTTGACTTTTTAGCACTATATATATACATGCCGCTATTCCCCACTGCGCCAACTAGGATTCCGTTTTGTGATTTTCTGGAAGGCCCACTGAAATTATGCAATTCTGCTGCATTTTCCGCATAATTATGTATTTTGCGGCTTTCGCCACTTAATCATTCATCTGCTGCATAATCTATGGATGCTCACAAAAAAAATATGTTTCTAGCTCAAACGGATTAAAAGGTCTTACAAATATAGTGGCATGTTGCCAAACAGTGGACAGCCCTTCGCGAAAGGTGATTAGGCACCTTTCAGTTGCTTGTTGGTGTATTTCGGGGGTAAACTGGTAATAATCTTTGCCCAGACAGTATTCACATGTGTACCAATGGAAACATAATGAAATACTATCATAAAATGTGGCACATTAAGTGGTAATATTAGCATTTTCTTAAAACATAATTTATTTAACCCTGCCGCATAACTTTGGTACTTTCCTGCTGCATACTTCTATTGGTGCTGGTTTCTGGCCACAAACTCACATTTGCCTTGATTGCATTAGGCAACTGAGGTTTTGAAGTAAAATTGATTAGTTTATTTTCCATTTAAAGTGTGCCCATATTTTTGTATGCAGTTACCAGAAGGTTAGAAAAATAAACCTGATACTAAATATATTGCTCTTTTTCCCCACATACCTTCTCCCCCCCCCCCCCCCCCACCTGCATGCAAATCAAGATTGCCTGGAAACGGGTCAAAGGCAAGTGTTCGCGCTTCCAGGCCTTCCTTAATTGCAAGTACTTCAAGAACCATTTGCGCCCTCCTAAGAGTGCAGTCACTGCCCCTCAGTCTGAAGACCACTGCTAGTAGCACCTGGCACTAACGGTAACTCCATAGTGTGCAGACGTTCTCCTTGTGGAAGTGGGCATTCTGTCACTCCAGTGGCTAAAGTAAGCTGACCCACTGCTGTATGCTGTATTCTTTAGTGGGTGGATCAAAATGTGAATGGCCAATAATGAAGAGGACTGGCTGAAAGCCCCTATAGTAAAAGATATTATGTATATCATTCTAGTGATATAAAAAGGTATTATCTAATGTCATTACTACTCATATAATACAAAAGAAGCATTATAATAATGCAGTGATCTCTTATGGCAGCACCCTTGCAATTTTCTTGTGACCATTTCCATTTCATATGAAAGTGACATAACTGCTCGGGGTAAGATGCATGTATGTGCCTATATTGCATAATTAAACCATTTTTCAGGCACTGACTTGACACAATCACAACAGGAAAAAATCGGACAAATGTACACCCACTTTTTAGGGAATCGATCTGTGTATGTAGATATTCGTCTCTTCATGAATTTATAACTGATTTGAATTAGGGGGCGCCACCTAATGAGTCAACCCTTGCTGCTTGCCCTTCTATGCCCTTGGCAGGAGTGCCACCCCTCGTCTCAGGGGTCTAGAAGGCATCCATGATTGATTTACATATGGTTTGTTTGATTCTACTTCCAGCAGAGGAACAAAGGACTGTAATGCAGGCAAGTAATTACCAATAGTTGAGATTAAGTCAATTGTTCCAGCCACAACTTTTTTGGGTGTCTCAATCAATCTCCCTAAGAATGATGGGTAACCTCACACTTTGGTCTTAAATATCTCTGTGTTATATAGCACAAGCTATACCTAAGAGATAAGGTCCACCTAATAGTGATGGATAAGCTCAAACCTTGGTCCCAAAGATATATGTGCTAGTTGGCACAAGCTACACCTGAGAGATGAGGCCCAATAAGACTGAAAACATACCTGGAGTTGTTCATATTCCAATGCAGACAGTATGTGGCCTCTTTACTCAGACTGGAGTTTCCTTTTTGGTGAGCAGGCCAAGACTGGATGTATACATGCGCTACCTCTGCGCTACCTCTGCAGCAGAACAGTATTCACAAGGACCATGGACTGGAACCTTGACTAGAGTAATTGATTACCAGTGGATGAAATGTAATTCAAGAGTATTTCCCTTGCAAAGGGACAAAAACTAATAGAGGAGGTTTGACTGTCCATTTTGGCTGAGAATAATTTGAGCTTTCAGTCCATCACTTTTTTATTTTTCTCACCTCTAGCAAAGACATGTTTACTTGCTGTGGATTCCACAATTTGCCACTCTCCTAGTAGCACCTTTTTTAAATGTATTTTATTTATTGCAGCAAGAGTATCATTTTAACACGAAATCGTGTAGATATGCATAGTTATGTGGTACATAAGTGCTTGTCTGTTAGGATGAGAGGTGTCAGACCCAATTAAGGGACCCTGAGGACAGAAAGGGCCATTGGGCCTAAATTGATGGCTAAGCTTGTTTGCCACTGGTGTGCTGAGGTCCTCTGTACTAGGGCTCTGCACACTGGCCAAGCACAACCCTTCCCACACTTAGCTTTCAGGGTAGGGTGGGCAGGCACAGGCGTCTCACGGTGGTGGTGTAGGGACCAGGGGCCAGATGCACGACCGTTCACTTTTGCGAGTCGCAAATTGCATTGGATTGCGACTCGCAATTTGCGAGTAACAAAAGTGAATGTACAACAGTGTCTTAGACACTGTTTGCGATTCCCAATGGGGACGCAAATTGCATGCCTCGTTAATATTCATAAGGCAAGTGCGATTTGTGACCCTGTTGGGAATGGCTATCACTCCCAGGGATGGTGGCCTGCTGAGACCACCATATCTGTGACTGCTTTTTCAATAAAGCATTTTTTTCGGTTGAGCCTAGAGTCAGCGTGCCAGCGCTGCTCTGGTGAAGGTCTGCTGTAGTTCACTACGTGATGAAAGCCCCGCCCACTACCCCACCCATTTTTTTCATTGGCTTGTGCCTTTGCCCTACGTAAATGCTGTCTTCTGATTGATTATGAGGCTTGTTGGTCCCTCCTTATTATGGCCATGTCGTCATTAATACCCTCCCATGTCTACTGGCCCCTTTGCTTCAAGTGTTACACGGTACGGTCCGTTTTATTTAGACTGTGAGCACTATTTTTTCCCGAGCCTTCTCACCCCCTCCCCCACCCGCACTCTTGTTGTCCGTGCCTTCTCTCCTCCCCTCACCCACACTCCCGTTGTCTGTGCCTCCCCCCTTCCGTTGTCCATGATGCAATGCAATAGGTCTTGTGTAAATACGAATCCTATTGCATTGCAAATGCTTGTTTCTCTAATGCTTACTTTTCTTATGTGTAATAAATAATGCACGTCGGAACAAACACATAAAGCACCAGAGTGAAGCATATTGGTACAACACTGGCATCACACTATAATATACCACGCCTCATGGCGCTCCTTTACGTAAACAAACTATATAAGCTAATACTCGGACGTCTGCGTAAACCGCCAGCACCGCAATGATCTATTTAAGCAAATAAATGTCTAACATCACACACGCTCTCTGGGTTTACATGCATGTCCTAGCATTTCTCCCGGTAGGTATGTAACCCGAGCGTAAGCTGAGGCACACACCTTGCTGCTAGCTCGAAAACAACAGCTCGGTATTTCAAGGATAAGGCTCTGTAAAATTCAGCCACACGCGTGTTAGCTGATTAGTTAAACGTACTGACCTGTGAAAACATAAGCGTGTTTTCTCAAAAACAAACATGGATACGATGTGTATGGGTGCACGCGTTTGTGTTCTTCTATGTCTGGAATTATACAAGAGAAAGTACTTTGGACTGCAAGATGTCTGGATGTATCTGGTATTTCGGGGAAGAGGTCGTGCGGGAGTGGGAGTTACTGGCGTCATTCAGGGCTCAGTCTGTGGCCCTGTTTAATGTCATGTTGTGGAAGTCCGGGTCAGCGCCATACCTCCAGCTCCTTAGCAGGACTGGTACTTTTATCCTGTCTGTATTTGTGCGCAAGAGGTAAAATCGTGACGAGGATTTGCAACGGCAGCACAGTCTTTGTCCTAAATGTGTTTGTAGAAAATTTGTTAGGGTATGGGCAGGGGTGGTTTTAAACAGTGCTTTCAGTGGGATGGAAAAGGAGGGTGCTCTGAAAGGGCCGTCATCAAAGAAGCATAGTTAGGACGCCTTTGCAAGCGGTAGCCTTTGTAATGAAGGGCGTTGCCTAAACCATGCCCTAGAACAGAGGTCTTCAAACTTTTTTGCTCTGAGCCCCCCCTAAGCAAAATGTTTTGAGGTTGGGCCCCCCTACAAAACTTTAAGGCAATGATTGGTGGAGCGGGGGGGGGACATGGCTGTGTGCAAGGGATGGGGCTTATGAGATGATTTCAGGAGTACTTTTTTTATAGCTCATAAACCACACTAAGTATGATACTTATTAAACAGCAAATGCATCAAACCCAAACATGTATGGTCCCAAAAATACTGCTTCCCATAATTGGGGTGTTGTGAGCCCCTCACACTCTTGGACCCCAATGCAACTACACCCGCTGTATTATTGATAACAGCAGTCCTGAGTAGTAGGCTATCTCCTCTGCATCTTTCACCTCTTCCCCACTATGCCTGACCATCACTCCGATTTTCAATCAGGTCCCTTTCAGAAAAAAATAAAGCTCCCACACGTTGTCTCCCTTTTTTCTGCAAAGGTGCCCTCGGTCCTAATGCTTAAAAGGAAAATAAGCTCCCATGCCCCTTTTGTAAAGGTAGACAGTGATAACTGTGATGCAGTGGGCCCCTCAAACCCATGGGCCCCAGTCCTGCTGCATCTGCTTAATTATTGATAACCAGCAGTGGCCACTTAAACACCTGGCAAAAGTACCTGCTTCACTAATGAATGGCCGTTTTTAAAGAAAAAAAAGGGGGGAAATGCCACTTATATTACCGCATTTGCTACATAATCCATCATCTGCTGCATAGTAATGCATATCCAATTCTTCAGTGCTGTAAACTAGTACTTACAAACATTCTATTCTGGAGGACAGATTTATGTATTTTCGATAATTCTGCTTTATTGTGCAGTACAGGAAGACCAATGCGTTCTTGTTGTACACTTATGTTTTTAAGTGAACCTAGTTCTATGTATGTTGTGGTTTATTTTGCTGCACAATTCACTTCTTTTGTGGTCTTCTGCCATGTTTTTTAAATATGCTAAGCGTTGATTCAGCAGCCATTTAGTCTCCCAAACCTACTTTGTGATGGGATCACCATGGACACCTTGTTGTTGTCATAAGGCCGTTTGAGCTCAGGTATATGAAACCAACCATCTGCTTATTGCCGTGCAGATTAATATGTCCTCACAGCACTCGAACAAACATTAACTATTCCCCTTTCCGCTGAACAATTCCCACCCCCTTCAACAATTTGTTCTTTAACTTCATCTTGACAACTTCCGTTAGTGAGGAATCCTTTTGCCCTTTCTCCTGACTCCAATATTTCTTTGCACCGAACCAGCCTATCTGCCCCTGGACCAAGCCTACCTTCCTTTCATTCCACCATTCTGCTCTTACTTTCCGTTGCTCTTTTGCCTGTTACCTCTAAACTCATCCTTAGTGCCTTTTGATGAGCTTGACCTCTATAACTAATACCTCTTTCTCTGACTGCATCTCTTTCCCAGGGCTCAACCTGCTGCTGAAGCCTAGTGTCCCTGTACCAGAGTGGGCTGGTAGGCTCAGTGCTTCCCTGCTCGGTTGTGAATTCAGTGCTGTGTAGCAATTACCACTCCCAAATCTCCCGGGGTGAAGAGGGCAGTACCTACCAATCCACCCCGTGCCCTGCAAGTCCCTCTGTGCGAGGTGTGTATGTAAACGTCATATGAAATAACAATTGAATTTACCAAAACTGTGTGGTTCTGTAATTACCGCATATCTTATAATCATGATTCAAGCAGAAAAAAACAGCTTCCACAAGATTCGGGACAATGGAAATTTCTGAAATAAAGGCCTAACTTTTGATGTTTATGCATCACAATAAATACAGCCAGTTGTTAACTCAATGATAGTCAATGGGTTTTGAAGCACTTATTTTGGTATTCTTGCTGTAATCAGGATGTAAGTTAAATACATTCTTGAGCCATCCTCACATAGGTCAGGAATTGAAATGGGGCGAAATAAAAAGACATTAATGTCTTTTGTTTTCAGCAATTTGTCAAGAAACATCATTTACAAGGCAATAGCTCTAACTCTCACAAATGCCAGACATTATGCATTGCAAATGTTTGTGTTTTTTAGCAACCTTTTTGACCCTGCCAGCACACTTCCTGACCTTCGCCCCCACAGCACTCTGATCACAGTTCTCACAAGGGCTCGAAGTAAATGAAGACAGCTTGGAAATGCAGCAAATAAAAATCGCCGCACTTCCAGGCCATCTTCATTTACATGCAATTCCAGAGGCATTTACGCTCCCCTGGGAACCCATCCACGCCCCCCCAGGGGGCCGCGCCCCACAGTTTGAAGGCCTCTGCGCTAGAATCCTGTGCTTGGCACAGTATGTCACATGACCTGTATTTGGGCACTTCTCTGAGTGTTCTGCTACTGCATCCAGACAAGGATGACCAGATTTTAACAAGCATTTGCAATGAATAGGTCTCGCATTCACGCAAGTTTAAACTTTTGGCATTGTTAATGACAATGCCTTTTATTTATGTTTTAAAAAAACAAAAATAATAGGTATTGTCATTTACAATGCCAATAGCTTAAACTCGCTTAAATGCAAGACCTATTGCATTGCAAATGCTTGTTTTTAATGCAGCCCGTTTTCCTTAAAGGAAAACGGAATGAATTAAAAAAGAAAAATGAACCTGTTCAGTTTCATTTTTTAAAGGCAGGCAGTGGTCCAAGGGACCACTGCCTGCTCTTAAAAAATATTTTTGCAAGCACTCACAAAGGGGAAGAGGTCCCCTGGAGAAGTCTTCCCAATAGCGAGTGGTTTACCACCTACTTGAAGAAGGTGGTAAACTGCAAGTGTTTTTCAAAACTATGGAACTTTGCATTGAGACTCGCTATTAGGAAGGGACGACCCTTCCTAATAGCGAGGTTCGCAAATGATATTTTGCGAGTCAGTGACTCGCAAAATAGCATTTCTACACGCCAAAACCCTTTTTTACGGTTGCAAACGGGCTGTTCCCCCGTTTGCGAGTGCAAAAAAGGGTCTTACATCTGGCCCAAGGAGCTCAGAACCAATCCGTCAATAAACAGACTCTGTACAGAATTGTCCAGCCAAGTGTTAGTCTGAAATGAATTGAGTTTGTTTGAATACTATTACTAAAATCATTACAAAAACGTTTACAATAAAAAGCATAAAACATAGTAAAGAATCCAATAAAATATTCAATCTGAAAATTAACTAAAAGGAATCACAGGATTGATGATCTTATATCTTGCCATGCAGTTCTTAAATCCATCATATACCAATTCATTCCAGACAAAACTTGCTAGAGCCACCAGTTTCCTATTATCACGGATGGACTATTCGAGTGTCTCCCATTAGTTTGTTCAACAGCCATTTAACTACTAAAATAAACGAGCTAAGTTCACGTGATTACCAAAAAGTTATGTCTGCTGTTTGGAATTATTCAAGGCACTTAGGGTCACATGCATCAAGGTTGGATTTTGCTAGTCCTTAATTGCAATTATTAAGGAATCGCAATTAAGGACTCGCAAAAGTCTATGCATGTAGGAATCGCTATAGAAATAGCGATTCCTAAACATTCCTTAATTGCGACTCGCAAATTGCGAGTCACAATTAAGGGATGGCTTACCATTCATTCCTATGGGCCTACAGGCCCTTAGGAATGAATGGGAAATTGCATGCACAATTTGCGAGTACCGATTGGTACTCGCAAATTGCACATGCAATTTCAAAGGTGTCATAAGGACACCCTGTTGCACCCCTGAAATTGTGGTGTGCACCCATTTTGCGCACACACATGCCCCAAGGGCATGTGTGTGTGTAACCTGAAACTTTGAAAAATACACTTTAGTGCATTTTTCAAAGTTTTTGCAAATTACCGACCATTTTAATTACACGGTAATTTCCAGCCACAAATAGAGAAATCGCTATTTCAAAGTGCTTCTTGCATTGCATTTAAGGAATTCCTTAAATGCAATCGCAATTTAGGAAATCGCAAGAAATTGTGATTACCTAATTTGCGCGTCCCAAACACTTTCATGCATCGCAAAAGGCCATTTTGCGATAGCCAACGGCCGATTTTTGCGAATCGCACTGTTTGCAATCGCAAAAACCTTTGATGCATGTGCCCCTTAATCTGTTTGAAACTATTTTAATACACTTTCCAGATCAGGGGAGCTCTGTAATGTCAGCAGAGATGAACTAAAGTGATAACGAGTCCTTGCAGTTCTATATTCCTTTTTTTTTTAAAACATTGGTTTCAGCATAGTGCAACGCGAGGACCTAACTTTTGGGCAGCAACACAGCAAATGAGTAATGGATTCATTTTTATAATTGCAGAATTGCTATTCCTCCAATTTCCTCTGTAGTAATGGTCAAGAATAACTTTATTTCGGTTCAGAGACCCATCAAAGTTTAACAATACATTTTTTTACAATTCTCTGTAGTCATTATTGGGGAAGGTCAGGAATTTTGCGTTCACAATGTAGCTCCTGTAAGCCCTACTCTTTGAGGTAATATTGCATGCGTGGTGTTTCATAAGAACGATGAATTTGTTTAAACTGATCATCAGACTAGAATTTCTAGGTCAGATTTCCTTGACAGCACCACAACCTGTCATTATAAGATGGCCTTTAAGGCTGTGTAGGATAGGGCGATACTTCGCATGGTATCTAGAATCAGATCTAAATCACTGATAGCCATGCCTATATATTTAGCCCATTTTATCCGGCACCTTGAAAATTTTTGTAGCACCATCTTTAGTGAACAGCCTTTTGCATGCATTAAATGATAATGTTGAATGAAGGACACCTTGCATTTTATATCCTGCTTTAACATTCCAAATTTCAACCATATTTTGGAACAGCAAGTGTACCGAGTTGTCTGAAAGATTTGTCTTTGGGTAATAGAATGGAGCTCGTCAAATGTTGTGGCCAATTTAGCTGGGAAGTCTTGATGTATATATGAGAATGTAGGGATCAACTTTGCTTTTATAACCCTTAAGATAGCTTCTGCAGAGGGGTTATATAGATTTGTATTTAAGCGTCAAAGGGCAAAAGCTAGATTGCTAGCTTTTTTCTTAATAGCTGTTATGCGAATAGCCGGTGTGCCCGTATCCCCAAGCCAGTCCCCAAATAATGATATGGGGTTGTATAAGTGATCCAAACTGGACCCAATTTACAAGACATCTTGTATTTATTCTTCAGTTTGACAAAGATCATCACATTGGTATTTTTGCATTTGCCACCAGCTAATTGCTTGAATGGGGTTTTTGTAGTCTTTCCAGTGATCTTTGCAGGCCTATGTTTGTTTGATCTAAAAATAACCAGGTGTTCCACATATTGCAAAATCATATTATAACGACCTATTTGTAGTGGTCACCTGCCAAGATAGAACCCACAGGCACAAAATAGTTTCAGGTGCTAGTAGGGTGTAATATTGAGTACCATTATGCAATAAAGTACTTTCTTTCTTAAAAGACAAGCACTAGTCTGGGCATTCACTTTTTGTGTTTTTAATTGATTATTGAGCATGGAGCTTGAGCACCCTACAATAACTCCCTGAGAAGACTGACCACCCTTGGTACCCTGAGAGTCAAGTGTGGAAAGGGTTGTACTTGGCCCAGTTTGCAAAGCGACAGTAGGGAGGATTCTGGAACATCAGAGGTAAACAATCCCAACCCCCATGGTTGAGACCCAGTAGCCCTGCTTGCTCCTTGGCCTCCAGAGTTAGGTCTGAGAGATGCCGCCACTGCTTTACGTAATGTACTCTTCCCATGGACAGTAGTCAACCTTCTAATATAATAGAATGCTTGGTGTGACCGTCCAGATCACAGGACAAATCCTGTATCTCGCAATGCTAAGGATAGACCTAGACCCCAGGGTAAGTGCTAGATTTAAATTATATAAAACGTCAGAGACAAAAATAAAAAGTCAGGATACCAGTTTCACATGCAATTGGACGCTCAGGGCAAGGGTACATGCCTGTTCTAAATGTAGTAGATATTCCCATCCCAACAGAAACATATAGATGAGGGAGTGAGGTTAATGTGTTCTCCTTGTGACTTTTGGGGTCTGGTGTATCACATACACTCCACCACCACACCTCCCAATTGGAACAACTTTTAATGCACTTCTCATCACTTTAAGCTTCAGAATCTGGAGCATGAAAAAATAGCAATGGCTTAACCTGCAAATAGTACAAGAAGAAATCTTGGACAAGTATTGATAAAGCCATTTCTCTTTGCACTTGAATCAAGATATATGTTTGTCTTGTGTTGTATTCTATCTATTGCATATTTCTATGTTTGCTTTTACCCACTCAATGCCCTTCTAGTGGAATGCTTCTGCACTATGATGTACTACGGAATGTTGGGTGCTGGTTGAAGATAAACCACAGTTGTGATGGGGCTGAGCTGCCTGCTGGCTGCTCCTGGTGGGCTTATTCCAGGAAACTTAACATCTTACAATAAATCCTCTTGAAATACCTCAACCTGTCTGGACTACATTACTACATCTTGTAACAATAATATTTTATGCAGCGTCATTTTAAGGATTTTAGGGCTCTAGCCAAGACATATTTTAGGGGTTCCTGGTTGAGGTAACTTTGCATTTTATTATCCATTTTCTGTTAATTCAAGCCTGATGATTCCAAACAATATTAAATAAGCATGAAAGGCTGAGATAGAGAAATAGACAAGGGTGAAATTGAGAATGTTCACCTTCCAATGCCTTAAAACATCTCAGAATTTGTACAGAATGAAATTCCTAACCAAATGTTTCCTCCCATTGTATGAATTTCACAGCAAGGTGACTTTGACGTATTTTAGACTAGTGCAAAATCTTAGACTGAGAGATATGCATATAGCACTGTCTTTGCCGAATATTTAAAATCACAAACAAATTTCCAATTTAAAACTGCCATTTTCACTGTAAAGGTGTAAATCAAAGAAACACTCTGTGAAGTTTCACCGCTCATTTGGGTGAAATCTGACAATTTTGAATGAGGAGTTCTCAGTTTTAGCAAGCAAGATGGTCAAAGCCTAGGTATGTCTCTTCATAATCCATGTCAAAAAAACACGCACAGGAGCAGGTTCAAGCTATGGCTGGGCATCACAAACAAAACCAATATGGCTGACGATGTAAAGAAATGATGTAAGGATCTAAAAGTATTAGTGCTTGATGACTTAGAAAGACGTCAAGCCATGAGTGGGAAACTTCCTGCTTGTGTTTGACTTGAAGATGGCGACAGGCAAAGCAAAAAGTTGGAGATTGGTGAGACATCAGAGCCTACTGAATGTAAATCCCCAAAACACTGCAAACACCAGCATAGGAGACACCGATATTAGTTAGAATATACATGCATGCTTATTTCTAAATCTCCTTTGCGGGTAACACACGCTCGGTACGCATAACCTACAGTGTCCTTTCGGAGCAAACTTCAGCAGACCCTCCTGAAGTATTGCCTATCCACACCGGCATGGGTGAGAGCAGAGTGGCATTGATAGGTCAGCACGCAGTATACAAAACTCCAATCCAGTGAAATTCTTCGCATAGGGCCAGAAGAATACACTGTGGGGACACTTTGGTTGGAAAAAAGACCTAGAATCTAACCCAGATTTGTATGCAGACACCATTAACAAGAGCATAAAGTCAGTCCCTAGGTGACCTGTGATTCAAATTTTTGATATGCTATTGTTCGCTCCATAACAAGAGCAAACAATAGCATGTAGAGGAGGCAACGTTAGCGAGACCCTCTCCTCACGATAAATGGGTCAGATGACTCTTTGGAGATGTCAGTGATGTCCATCATAGCCAATACAGAAAAGAGGCAACCCAAATCCACCATGTCAAACGCCTTTCCTACCTCTAAAACTAAGCAGGCCGCAAACTGCCACTTGGCTGGGGCCAACTCCATTACTCTGTGCAAATGTGGGACATTCAGAGTAGTAGGATGATCAGGAATAAACCCATTCTAATCTGGATGCACCACTCATGATATGTGTTCCAGTAGGTGGACTGCTATGATCTTACTAAGTATTTTGTAGTCCTTGTCCAGCAGGATAACAGGCTATAGAATGTTACTTTGTCAGGCTTGGGTAGGGACACCAGCAATGATTCCCTAAGCGGATGCGGGAGGTAACCGTCTGTGCGTGCAGCTTAGTACAGATCCAGCAATTTAGGGGCTCACATCGACTCATAAGCCTTGTCGAATTCAATAGGAGCCCTTCAAGACATGGGGTCTTTTGTGTGGCTGCGCTTCTAATGGCCACTCTAATTTCTTGTAGTTTGATAGGGGCATTTATAGCCTCTCTGTCAGGGGATCTGGGATGTGCAACCCTACATCTCGGAGGGACTCAGCTGCATACACCTGGTGATTCGTGGGGGAGGGTTATATAGTGCTCTATAGTGCACTATGAAAGCTGTGTGTATATCTGCCTGCTTGGGTAGGGAGTGTATGAGTCGGGGATTCCTTAATCAATGTGATGGGAACTGCGGGTGTCGCGCTGCACAAAAGCCACACCAGTAAGTAGCCTGAATTGTCCCCCTTAGCATGCATTTTGGCCTGAGAGCCCCTAGAAATCCAAGCAGAGTAGCTGTTCTATTAGGTGAGCATGGCAAACAAGAGCCTCAGTCAGTGTTTGCTGCTCTACAGGGTTGGAGTGAGCTGCTGCCTCAAGGGGCCCTTGTGATGTCTCTGTGTGCAGTAGGTCTTTATGTAGCATGCACTCCTACCACCACCCGGATGCCATGGCCCCTGATTACCACCTTGAGCGCCTTCCATTCAGTTTGCCTATAAGTGACAGTTCCCCAATTTTCCTCAAAATAATGTGTTAGAACCTCTCTCATTTCTTCCATAAAAACTTGGTCTTCCAGCATTGCTGGCTGTAGTCGCCATATGAGGTAGGAGCTCTTAGCGTCCCCCATCCTAGTCATATTTGCAGTGTGTTATAGTCCGAATAGAGATGTCAGAGATTCAAAAACACTGCCCCCCCTTCATTCATCACCCGTTGTTGAGATAATATTAGGACCCAGCAAGTGGCCAAGTGAACTTTACCATTGTAGATGTATTTAATTCTGTTCATAGAACCCTCCTTACGTGTAGCTCTCTCACACAGTACAAATAAGACCAAGTAAAGCGATGAAAACAGCCTTTATTCAACACAAAAATGAAGAACCACCATGTTGAAGTGCAAACATGCAGTAAAAATGCAGTAAAGCAGTGGCAGAAAACGTGGCTTAGCTTAAGCAAAAGAAATGGCTGGTAGTCCACTTGAGAGAATACAGGCTAAATCCTTTGGAACAGTCGGACCACGAGCTGTGAACCATCTACCAGACTGAGAAGCAATAGAATGACTTCCCTTTGGCTCTTCACTAAGTGGTAACCAGCCTATGTCACAGACCAGTCTGAAGTCTATGCTTTTCTAGTGTCTGTATGAAGAGTTTGCAATCAGAAGATGTTGTTGGGGGGATCTCAGCCTTGGAACTGAGGAATGTGAGAGCTATGCAGCAATCTCTGTTACAAAGGGATGCATGGCAACCATTAGTAGGGTTACCCCTATCCTAGCACCAAGCCTGTTACTTCCTATTTCCTTCCTCTATTCTTTTCAGTGGGCCTTACTGTGAGCACATCTGCTCATTTAGTGCGGTAATAATCTACAGGGACTTCCACAGAAGGTTTATTAAGAACAAAATTCATGGTTGACAGCCCAAGATGCACTTAGAGGAAACGGAGTGAGTTACTATAAGTAAACAGGGGTAACATCTGTGTTATGCACGTGAAATTTCTCATAATCACCGATTGTTGTTTTTTGTGTATTTTATGTAACTTTTTTCTCCTGATCAACCTTTTACATACAATATTATCGCATGGGAGACTGGTTCCAGCAGAAAAATTCTCCTGAGAACTGTAAAACTGTTCTAGACTTTGTGTGCCTAAACTAGCCTCCTGTCGGTATCTCAGGTAATTATTGCACATGAGGTACGCTTTTATGTGCAAATGTTATACTGAAGATCAGCAAATTGCGTTTCATATAATACTCATGGATTTTGAGAAAATTATGCCTACCATGCAAGGATTTTTTTTTATAATTTTGTAGATAAGGCACACAAAATGTGTGACCTAATGCAAGTGTTACATCTTTCTTTATTCAGGTAGTCAATGATCAACGTACATGGACTGCGGCCTAAACTCACTGTAGTTTCATTCACTGCCATTTTAGACCATTGAAATCAGGCCAAGATAATTTGTTGTGTTACTCTGAACTAGTTGTAATGTCAATTGTACGAACTGGGGCTTAGACCAGTGTGTGAAAAGTGCTGCTCAGCACAGATACTTGTTATGGAAATCGTGATCTGAGCCTGGAATCCGGTACATAGGCCCTCACTGCCCTCAGAATACACACGTGAAAACTCAGCAATTTAGCTTTATATGTAAGTGACCACTCTAGACTTTTCAAAGAATATGTGTTTTGATGTTCTGACTCTGCCTTGGGGAATAAGAGCACAGTTTTGGATTGCCTTTGGATTGGGAAATGCGTGAGCCTCCTTGAGCGGACAGAACAACAATGGTCATTTTTGAAAAGGTCCAGTTTTGTTGCTGGTTATTAGCGGTTCAGATCTTTCTTCAGGGTAAGCCATCAGCGCAGAGGGAGTGTCGGTCATTTAGTATCGCCGTCCGCTAGAGGACTGCATGGAGTATGAGGTCTTCTTCACAACTGCAGAGCCACCGCTACGTCCGCTTCCGCTGCTGAAGCCCATTCCGCCGCTACCTCCTCCATAGCCAGAACCTCCGCTAATGCCTCCTCCTGAGCCTCCACCAACGCCGTATCCGAAGCCACCTCCAGTGCCTCCGCTAACACTGCCTCCGTAGCCTCCACCCATGGAGCCTCCAGCGCCGCCTCCTGAGCTGCTGACCACAGCTGCGAATAAATCATAGACAGACATCAACATCATTTAATTGACTAAAAATGACAGAAACCCATATTTCTTCCCAAAATGAAATACTATAGAAACTTACAGACGCTCACGGCGGTGGCACTGTCTCCTGACATCCTGTAAAGGAGACACAAGGATAGACTTGTCAATCACAGGATGAGAAGATCATTGGAAGTACGTCCATGCTATGTGGCCAGTGCATCGGAATCATGAAGACAGAAATTGCACAGGACACTACAAAACGACACATAGACCAAGCTCATCAATAGATGTGAAACAAATGAGTAAGGCGAGGAAGGTTGCCCAGCATCATTGAAAGAGAAGAGAAAAATAGACGGATGATCTTCAAATCCTGACATGCCAGGGTTCAGATAACCAATGCAAACCGGATGGCCTCCTCCCAGAAACAGGTCTGCCATGCCACCACTTACAAAGTCCTTCAAATGTTTTTGCAGGACAGAAGCTCCCCCCTTTTTTAACCACTGCTTTTTCACTGAAGGCTACCCACAAAGGGGAAAGTTAAGTGTCATGTCCGCTCTGCATTCTGCAATTGTTCATTTTATGCAGCACCTACTCTGCACAGTCACACACACAAATATTTTTTTTTTCTCAAGAAAAATGCTGTCCCTCTAGGGATGGAATGTTAAGCTACATGTGCTAAATGTAGCCCATGAATCTCTTCGATAATACATATCTCAAAGTGGATATGTTAGCAAACAGAGCACAACTAATGGTCATCAATGGAACGATTATCTCCTCCACAGCTAAGCTATCCCTCTTTCGTCTCCGTCTAACCCATGACCCCTGCTAAATTTGCAACTACAGTTCAAGGCTGGTCTCTGAACTCAGGAAGCCATCCATCATCTGTGCTTGTCCCATAGTCTTCATCTGTGCTCTCTCTTACTATGTTTGTCTATGTCTCTCCCTTGCTCCTTCTGTATCATTCTCTCACTACTCTAGCCTCTCTACGGGAACTACAGGTAAATATTGCTTCAACACTTCATCCAAGCTCGGTCTTCTGTCTTCATCTGAGAAGGGCAGTGGCCTTCCAGTAATTTTCCTTTGGGCTCCCAGTGTTTTTAAATCTGGATTCCAGCAAAACTTATAGTTTGCTCCCAATATTTTTTTTCCTGAATTTCAGTTGAGGCCAATCTCCTCCGTTCTACTAAGCCACCCCCTTTTCCCCAGATGAATGCACGTTGAGTCAAAATGAGCTTTCTCTATCCTCAAATATAGCGCCTTCATTGGTCTTCACTGTATGCGGTCTGCAGCAGAGGTCATTCATGGGCCTGCATAGATATCTATATATTCCCCTACCTATAAGAAGTGGTCTTTAATAGTTGACATCCAATTTAGCACCCACCTGCACTCTTCTCCTTCCAGAAGCTTCCTGTAGGTGGCAATCTCAATGTCAAGGGCTAGCTTGACATTCATCAGCTCCTGGTAGTCACGCAGCTGGCGCGCCATGTCCTCCTTTGCCTTCTGTAGGGCGGCCTCAACGTTAGCCAGCTTCCTTTTGGCATCGTTGATGGCGGACTCCCCACGCGATTCTGACTCTGTGATAGCCGCCTGCAATTTGGCAACCTTTGGAAAAAAATATATGCGCTCTTTCTTAATTAAAGCAGACATTTTTACCAGTCACATATTGTCTCAAGAAAGTTCACTTGTATGTGCTGGAAACTATAATTGCCACCTCTGATCTTAAGCACCTCACCTCAAAAACAACAAAACTGAAATGAGCCCATAAAACGAATTCAACTGTAGCAATATCTATAATTTTCAAATTTTATTGGAGAGGTATATTTCATACCTGTTTTTATATGGTATTTATTTCTTTACCTGCTTTGCTTGTTTCCTGAACAATGTGGGCGTTCCTGCTTGCTAGTCGTTAGTCATGGCTAGTATTACTACTTAGAACATTACTGTGGCTTTGTTCATGTGGAACTCATTCTGAGCTGAGTTGACATATATCTCACACTGTACCTGTTTCCTCACAGTTTCTGCCTCTGCCTTCATCCTCTGTATCTGGCGGTTGAGGTCACTGATCTCGGTCTTGGTGCTGCGCAGATCGTTGCCGTGGTCACCCGCTGTCTTCTGCAGCTCTTGAAACTGAAAGTAAAACTTGTGTGTTAGGGTCGGGGTGGACGGTGGTGCCCTCACAATGAGCAGGCATCTCTTGCCTATTGTTTGCTATGGGAATGACACAATACAAGGAGCTGGCATGTTGTACGTGGGCCTTCATCCTCTGGAAACACTCTCCGGGGAACAGTGTCCTTTTTTAGTGGTAATGGGAAGGAAGTGCAAACGTTATCCTGGTTCTTCAGGCTTTAGATAAGGAGCTCCCTTGAATCGTTTTGCTTGGCACAAAAAGAATTTATGAAAGATATAAGAAAGGGGAGTTTGGTCCACACAGAAAACACTTTCATTGCTGCGGCAAAACAGGAAAGGGGGCTAAAATGAAGGCAGACAATGAGGGCTGGCCAGACGGAAGAAGAAACGGTGGAGCCAGATCTCACTCTTCTGTCATGACGCGACTTCATAAGTAATGACCCATTGGGTGAAAAAGTCAGTGTGATGGCTGAGGACTAGAGTCACTAATCAGCCAGAAGACGATGTTTGGGGGACTTTAGGAGCTACTGATGATCAACGACCAGTGTTCGATGGAAGAGACGAAAGCGGTTCTTGGTGGTCATTCCAAAGAGGCAAGACTCGTGGGAGAATGAAAGATCAACGACTCCTCTTTCATCCCAACAATATCGATAATGGGTCACAGGAGCCAGTGGCCCGAATGATGCGCACAATGAAACTGCTCCAGCCTCACCTATTAGGACATTCAGCTTGGCACCCGCTCATAGAGCTGCACAGCACCAGAGGGATTGCATTATTGAAAACAATTTGGACATTATGTGTCACAAAATAACAATTTTGGGCTAATTTATAAAAGATTGATGGGATAGTGTATGGAGCGATCAAGTGAGTGCATTTACATTGCGCCTCATCAATTTTGCTATGTGACTTATTTAAGCTCCATTGTATTAAAATTTGGTTGCTGGAGCAGATTTCCTCAATGGTCCCTGAGGGTAAAAATAATGACAGTATCCTTTATATTACACAGCTTGTGCTCCTGGAGTTGTGCCTTTTTATTCCTCTCAATGACAGCTGGTGCTCACCTTCTGCTGGTAGAATGATTCTGACTCAGCCCGGCTCCGCTTCGCGATCTCCTTGTACTCATTCTCCACCTCGGCGATGATACTGTCAAAGTTGATGTTGCGGTTGTTGTCCATGGACAGAATAACCGAGGTTTCTGAGATTTGGGAGTGCAGCTGGTTGATCTCCTGAAAAACACAGGCCAAACAAATTTGGATCAAATGTACAACAAATCTCTAATAACACGGAATCCAGACTGCTGAACATCCTTCCACCTTGGGGAGCCCTCTTTGTTTGTTTGGGTTCTGGCTTCGCTGAAGAGCGGCATTGTAGTTTTTCAACATAGAAAGGGGTGTGCAGTGGGTGCCATGCTTTCAGCACTGTTTACACGCACAGCATTAAACGAGTGGTCAGGAAGACATGGTCAGGCACACAACCACTGCATTTGGACAATATTAGCTTATTCAATGGAAGGATATTTATGGCAGCCCAATTTTGGATATCAGCTTCAATGAAAAAGCAAATGGTGTGTTAATGAATGCCAATATAGGGTAACCTTTTATCCCAGCAAGAAGATGGGCCCATACATATCAATCAATAAGAGGCAGCCCTAAGTGGTAACAATTGGAGATCTTATTAATGTAATAAAAAACATTTGACCAGACCCAGCCAAAGGCCAATGAGGTATGGTCTGCCTTCTGCCTATCACATGTCAACAGAAGTATGTCTTGATGCATTCTCTTTCCCATCCGCACGGGCTCCCCTACGGAGTACCTTACAGCCGCTTGTCACCTATCTGCACAAGTGATCTGATCATGTGTGCTACTGGTTTCTCCATATCATAACAAGTCACTGCATCCTACATGTATTCTTTCTACATTTCTACTCACAACACGTTGGAGTGTCGTGTTCAGGCAAATGTCAGGCTAAGTGGCCATTCTGCTTCCTCTGCTGTTCTGGCATTTGCACAGTGAACTGCAGACTTTGAAAGCAGGATGGCTACCGTGACTCAATTATGCCCCTGTGGCCACATTCTAGTCTTGCCCTCCTGCATTCTGTAGCTGCTTTGAACATGTTGGCCAGGACTAGTTTTAGTTTCCAGTCCAACCCTGCATAATTTGTGTGCTTTTGCCTCCTGTCCCTACACACACGAGTGCCTCATGTATTAATCAAGTGGTGCTTTGACTGGGGAGAACAGGGCTCAGTAACTTACTTCTTCATACATCTTTGTCAGGAAGTGGATCTCGTCAGATAGTGCTTCAACCCTGGACTGCAATTCCACTTTCTTCAAGTAGGCAGCATCCACATCCTGTTGAAAAGAAGCAAGTGATCATCGGAAGAATTTACCAGCAACAGCAAGAAGTAGAATTTGTGGACCACTGAAGCTTAGAGCGCTCCCGTGTGCAATGTCATTGTCCTACCCAAATACCATCATAGGGTTAGCGTGACACGTAAGAGCCAGGGATAACTTCAGTGGGATTTCCAAGTAGGCCCAGGCAACTCTTTAACACGCCATCCCTCATCAGGGCACTCACGACCAGAACTGTTCACACCCATGAAATCATACAACCGTGGGCAACTCTGAGGTAGGACTAGAAAGCCTGAACCTGGAAAAAGCATGCAGAAAATCACACTGACGCTGCAGGATGATCATTCAGTTATGCCATAAGTTCGGACCCCACCCCCGACTCCTCCTTCATGACAGCCTTGCATACTCGGATACCTTCATCGGCCTGGTGCGCCACCATCCATGGGGCAACCATGGAACAAAGAGGACGCACCCATGGTGGCACGGATTTATAGACCCTTCTGATCACCACTTCCGGGTCATGTGTGAAGGACACGGGAAAGGACCCTAGAGGGCAGTGGGGATGCGGTGGACTTAGCCATGCCAACAAAGTGGCCACCTCCCTTCATGTTGGAGCGACTAATAAGCGCCCGGCAGTTATTTGCGGGTTACTTTTCTCAGGATCACACAGGTCTGCTTGGCTGTTATCTGATTCAGTCGATCGCCATATAGGGATACGTTCCATATTGTCAACTTCACCCTTCATAGAAGTTTATGCATCTGAACGATAAAAGGGGTTTGGAGCAAACTCTTGCAAATGGTTTATACAGCGCGTTTCTAAAACCTTGAAATGGTTGTTTTTGTCATCCGTTGTCATCATTTCGCGGATTAAAAGCCGCTTCACTCACCTTTTTAAGCACCACGAACTCATTCTCGGCCTGTGTGCGCTTGTTGATTTCCTGTTCGTATCTGTCAAAAGCAAGAGGGATTGAAGTAATGGTTTGTTTTTCTAAGCACAGCCTCTACTCAAGATCAAAGTCAACAAAAGTGCAGCATGGACGACGTCAAGGCCATCAGGAAAGGTGGACAAGCTGTGCTTGAAGCTGGGTGGCAGAGGAAATGCCTCATCCAAAATGCAAAAGTGAAATGACACTGATCGCAATGAATTTCAATCAAGTTCAGGTTATCATCCTTTATGGTAAATCTTATAAAGCCATACACTTTTCTCAAGATAAGCTACCCTCCTGAAAATCTATTAGATAGCGTGATTATCCCCTGTAAATAACGAAAGAGCCCATTTTAGTAACACATATTCCCAACTTCAGAGTAGTCAGCTATTCCTTCAGCTGCAGGTAATTATTGATCTTCTATACATTATTCGTGCAAAGTTTGTGCAGTATGCTAGGTTTGTGCAGTATGCTAGGTTTGTGCAGTATGCTAGGTTTGTGCAGTATGCTGGGTTTGTGCAGTATGCTAGGTTTGTGCAGAATGCTAGGTTTGTGCAGTATGCTGGGTTTGTGCAGTATGCTAGGTGTGTGCAGTATGCTAGGTTTGTGCAGTATGCTGGGTTTGTGCAGTATGCTAGGTTTGTGCAGTATGCTAGGTTTGTGCAGTATGCTGGGTTTGTGCAGTATGCTGGGTTTGTGCAGTATGCTAGGTTTGTGCAGTATGCTAGGTTTGTGCAGTGTGCTAGGTTTGTGCAGTATGCTAGGTTTGTGCAGTATGCTGGGTTTGTGCAGTATGCTAGGTTTGTGCAGTATGCTGGGTTTGTGCAGTATGCTAGGTTTGTGCAGTATGCTAGGTTTGTGCAGTATGCTGGGTTTGTGCAGTATGCTGGGTTTGTGCAGTATGCTAGGTTTGTGCAGTATGCTGGGTTTGTGCAGTATGCTGGGTTTGTGCAGTATGCTAGGTTTGTGCAGTATGCTAGGTTTGTGCAGTGTGCTAGGTTTGTGCAGTATGCTGGAGTTTCTCTTACTTGGTCTTGCACTCTTCAACAAGGTTCTCCAGGTTCTTCAATTCTCCGCTAAGGCGACCTTTGTCATTTGTCGTGGAGTCCAGATTCTTCCTTAGGGTGCTGATGTATGCTTCAAAGAAGGACTCAAGACCCTTTCCAGGACCCTTTTTGTTATCTTGTTCCTGCAAAAGATGCCACTTGGTCTCCAGAACCTGGTTTTGTTGCTCCAGAAATCGTACCTGAAACCCAGCGAGTATATAAATTAAACAACCAAGAAAGATGTAAAGAGGTACAGCTGCTGTCAGATCACTTTCTGTAGGCATTAGAATGGTGTTGGAGTTGAAACACAGAAGTGTTACCAACATGCTAACAGGAAATTCATTCATATCAGCCATTTGATGTACAGAATTAGGCGGGTGCCAGATTTTGAGGACGTGTAGTTGTGTAGTAACAAGTACTGTAGGAAGAAATAAATGGCAAAGAAAAGCAAAGGAGAGATCAGGGATAAAAGAAAGTGAAAAAATACTAGAATGTCATTTTAGTGTTGAAGTATAATGCATCAAAATCTCCATGGTGGTGTAGCACTAGGGGATTGTGGGCAGGGTAATAACTAGCACAGTGATACCTCCTAGATTTCATCTTGCTTCCATTTTATTAAAGGAAGTTGAGGAGACTAATGAAGACTAAAGAAATGTAAAGACTAGTGCTCCTAAAGTTGTGACAAAAGATTTCATTGCATCTTATTTGGATACCTGGTTTGTATTGGTAACAACACTCTTCAATAAAATCCAGGAATCAAGTCTTGTATTGTCATTGGGAGAGCGGAATCTGTTGTGTCCATATTCAAGAAGGATAATCCTATGAACTTGGTTAACTACTGCCCCATCTCATTGTTCGATGGATCAAAGAAATTCTTTAGGAAAATATTTGCCTCTAGATTACAGGACTGTTTGATTAATAGAACCACAGAAACCTAGCTGGCCGAATTTCATCACAAACTAGGCCCTGTTGAACAGGAATTATATCTGTTTTATTTTTTCATGAAATATGTTCCTCAGAAAGGTGGGGGGGGGGGGTTCTTAGCTTTCACATTTGTTAATATGTTAGAAACATTGTACTGTACTTGAAAGGCTAATAGAAGGAATACCTGTAGTATACACAAGTAACTGCACTGTGATGCTGTATGGCTACAACACTTCTCCATTTGTAGAGGTGCTCACCATGGTTGTTTATTTGTCCCACTTCAATGTAATCTATTTCTTTAATCATATGCCTGGGTGCTTAGCTGTGTATGAAGTAGATGGCCCAAGAGAAAATATCACTTCATGATGTGTTTTCTATCTATGGATGATAGTGCATTGCTGGCAAGGAAATAACGATTTGCATAGGCTTTTCTTTGCTTTCCAAGGCCAGAGAGGAGCAAACTAGAGGTGGATACACCAAAGTCAAAGAGCTTAGTGGTGGGACCATAATATTCCCTTAAGAGATCATTTTCTATTGAACAGTCATAATTTAGACACTGTCACTCTCTTTGCAAAAAAAGGGGTGTCTGAGCCGTCTCAGTCGCAAATACTGAAAAGTGAAATATCCTACACAACTCAATATATATATATATATATATATATATATAGATATATGTATATTAGCACATAACTAAAAATATGCACGAGACCCATATCTTCCTCATTGTAGGTCCAGAGGGAAAAAATGGCAGTTAGTTATGGGGACACAACAAATTAAATGCTTTTACTAAAGTATAGGGAGGATTTTTTAGGAAAATCTGCATGTCACCAAAGTCCACTTCAATGAAGTCATTTAGGACGGAATTGCACTCTAATTATGTTGCTGATGATTCTGCAAGCATACCTGCTAATATGCAGCTAAGAGTGGACAAATCGTTCTCTATCGTTTTTCAAGCAATTTAATGAGATCTCCTAATGGTAGATAATATGGCAACCCCGCTCTAGGTTTCTCCTTTTGAACAGTGATTGGTTTAGCTCTTTCAATGTTTTAGTCAGATAAGCCCTCACAAGTCCATACAACACCAGGATTGATCATAAGCAGATATTAGGATAAAATGAATCATCAATGATTTAACTGAATTCTTGATAGCTCTTTTGGGCCTGCATTTCTCCGTACTAAAAAAAAACTAGAATCCAGGAAAATTATGGTACTCTAATGTTCTACCTTTAATCGGCATCTCTCTAAGGGAAGTTTTGCCTTGGGATCATGCCCTCAAGATGTTACACTAACTAAATTGAAGAATATGGTCATTTTTGTGCTTGTCACCTTGCATGCATTTAGAAGGAATTGCATTTTGGCCTTACATGTTCTCTCTAATTTGCTAAAAAGATGGGAGAAACCACTCAACTAATATTGGATTATGGTATTAGAACTCGAAAATAGGTATTACTATTGTGTGAAAGTACTGGCGGAATGAAAATTATTCATTTTATTTCAAATTATATTGTGAAATCTTGAAGGACTACGAGAACTGTAAAATAAAAATTGCTTATTATTTCATATTGGAGAACAACTGTGACATCTTTGATAAAGTTGGAAATATTGTCAGTTTTTAATCAGTGACAGTTCTGTTTTTAAGTTCCAAGCTTTGATGGATTGAATGTATAATGCGTATATATCAGTATCAATCAATACTTTACTGTACAGTTACTTTAAACCTGTACAATTGTCCATTTATCCAGTAAAAAATATGTCAGTTACTGGTAAATGAGCTAGATTCTCAAAATGATCGGATACAAAACAATGTTTCTATGCAACATCAGATGTGTCATTAAAAATCAAAATTATACATTAAACAGTGAAAACTGTGCTGCATAATTAGAAATATGATTAACAATAATGAATAATAGATTACATTGTTAGGAAGGATAACTTTGTAAACAAGCAGGCTCTAATAAATTAATTAAGAAGTGTCAAAATCCTTTTAATATGTCTAGTTCGGTGCTTTTCTATCAATCTTTTTCGTTTCTGAGTTTTTAGCAGCTCTAAAAGACATTTATTGGTCTTGCTTGCTATTAAATGTAATAGCAAATTGAATAAAGTGTGGGAGCTAGAAGCAGGCCTATTTATCGCAGTTTGTATTAATTTTAATATGTTGATGGAAATTATTTTCCCGAATAATATATAACCAAAGATTCAATGGTCTTGATGGTTGTTGCTCTATTCATAGTAATAAAAGTGAATATCAAGGTTTGGAGACCAAGGACTTACCTTATCGATGAAGGTGGCAAATTTATTGTTGAGCGTCTTGATCTGCTCCCTCTCCTGTGTTCGTATCCTTTGGATACTTGGATCAACCTCCAAGTTGAGTGGGGCCAAGAGACTTTGATTGATGGTAACTTCCTGGATGCCACCTGGTGGGCAAGTTGGAAATCCAGAGCCTCCCCCAAACCCAAAACCAGCTCCACCACCAAACCTAACAGAAGTTCCACCGCCTGTGCCACTACCAAAGATGCTTCCAGCTCCACCACCAGAATTATAGCCACCCATATAACTGCTGCTACTGCCACTGGTGGACATTCTTTTGCCAGTCCCTAGATTGTGGTGACTTCTGCTACCAAAGCTGATACCACCACTGTGTCTAGAACCCCCTCCTATTCCACGAGAGACAGAGTGAGAGCTGTAGCAGAGTCTGCCACTATTTCCATGCCTCCCACTGGTCGATTGTTGGGACATGTTGATGGCTATGAAGTGGAATGGCAATACGACTTGAGGAAAGCAAGTGCCTCTGCTTTGAGAGATGCACTCACCTCCTTTTATATGTATTTTTTTGGGCTTGGTTGTGAGGGAGTAAGAACAGGATTTTTTATTGTAATAATTTGTTGAGTATGTGTTGAGCTGGCAGAAACCCATATTCATTGGCTTGTTAAACGTTGCAATACCCTGGCACACAGCTAGCACTTCCTATAAAATTTATATATTTGTTGCTAATTGCTAGTGATGCAAAATAACCTAGTTTCACTTCTGGTAACTCAGATAAAGGCTATCTTTTGCAACAGTGAGCCATGATTCTGTGAAGGTTCATTTTTACAAGAGTGAGGCACATGGGTGGTACAGTCTTATTGGCATTTTACCAAAATTAGCCGAAATCATTCCTGAATACTATTGCATGAATCATGCACTGGTTTATGCCCACTGCGGTGGAGGACAGCCGCTGAAGAACGGTGAGGGGGCACCTAACGGCTGCCCCTGTGGGAGCAGCGGTTTTTACCAGCACTGAGGCCCCTGCAGAGTGGAGGATTGCTGGGGCAGGGCCCGCGTGGGGGTAGGACTGGACCCGTGAAGCGGAGGGCGGCAGATTGAGGGTGGAAGGGGGTGTGTAGTGCTGTTGCACGAAACTGCGTGGGGGCCTGTCTCTTCCCCCGCCACGCTGATACTATTACCTTGCGGGGGGCAGACGGCGGTGCCCCCCGAATGCTGTTGCCACCTGTTGCATGAGGGGATCTCACCATCATTTGCCCACGGTCTCGCCCTGCGTGATGTCCTGAGCTGTCTCCTGCTAACGCTGGATATTGAATATGCTGCGGGTGGCAGAGTGGGGACCTCCGGGGCCTCAGGAGCGGCAGAGGAAGCGATGCATTGGTCCCAGCCTTGCGGAGCGGTATAACTGATACCAGGAGTCGCGGTGGGCCCCTGGAAGTGGCCTTTTCTGGGTGTGTAGGTCGCTTGAGCGCAGAGCGGCGGAGGGCCACGGGCAGTACTGAGCAGAGTTGCGTCTGGCAGGCTCACTGCACGAATACACTCCAGAACACTGAGCCAGCCGACGGAAGCCACCGAGATTATTACCGAACGTTGGTGAAGCAGGGTGAGTGACACACAGCAGACCTCGCTCCTTGAAGGTAGGAGACCATCTGGCAGCCATAAGGGGCAACACTACATATCTTAAACCACATATTGAGTTGCAGGACATGAGGGAGACTTGAACGGGTAGGCCTGGGGGTATCCGTGGCTACACCCATGAATCCACTGAGTGTGGCCAGTAGGAACCCAGCACCATTGGGACTCATACCCTCTGGGCCTGCGCCATTGGGTTGGTGCTGCGTTGAACTGCATCTCCTCTACCGCTATCACCCCTCACGCACTGACAGCACCCATTAACCCCTGGCAGCCATCATGGGAAGACCTAAAGGGAAGGTACTGGACAATACCACGGCTGTGGAGGGGCCCTCCGGGACGCCCGGGGACAGAGCTAGGCTCCTATTGCCTGGCACCTCCTCCTCAGAGCCGGGCAATCTACCCCCTGACTAACTCGATCTGATCCTAAAGAAGGTTAGAGATTCGCGCAGAGCAATAGAGCAGCAAATTGGGTCTCTCACGACTGACCTCAACCTCCTTCGAGCGGATCATGGGAAACTCGCCGATGCAGTCCACGAACAGGAGAAAACATTATCCAGCATGGAACCTAAACTTGCGGAACATGATACACAAATAAAACAGCTGCAGCAGCAGGTCACCGGCTTGCAGGACAGAGTCGAAGATGCTGAGGGAAGAAATCGATGCAATAACATACGCGTACTTGGAATTCCTGAACGTAGTGAAGGCACCAAACCGGCAGACTTTATGGAAACATGGCTCGAAGAATATGTGGCTCAAGATGGCCTATCCCCATACTTCTGTGAGGAGAGGGCACATAGAATTCCTACTGGAGTGCCAAAGGCAGGAGCGCCCCCCAGACCGTTGAATGTCAAAATACTTAATTATAGGGACCGTGATGTACTCCTAAAAAAGGCGAGAGAAAAAGGAATGATCCAATACGAGAATCAGAAGATCTCGTTTTACCCCGACTATACCATAATGGTGCAGCGCCAACGGTCCTCTTATCAAGCAGTCAAGGAGAAACTACGTGCTGCCCAACTCAAATACGCACTTCTATTCCCAAGATGTTTGAAAATCATTCACAACCGGAAAACTTATTTTTTCAACAGCCCGAATGATGCAGGGGAATGGCTGGAGGTGATGGGCCTGAAATCCAGTCAGGACAGACTATTCGGCTCATCACGACGTGGCCTCACACAATCACAGAAATGCGACTCCCAGCGTTGTGCTAAGAGCAAGTCAAGCACCAAGATAGTCGGCCCGACACGTGATCAGCGGAGGCGCTGGCCCTGGCTGGCTCCTTTTGAGAAGACAACTCCAAGATCTTGTCGGACTCTGAAGACAGCAATACCATTCACTCAGACTCGGATCACAGCATCACCCTGTTCCTCTCCGTTACACCCCAAACTGTGGATGATCTGGTAGACAATTGACGTGGTCCACTATGTCGTTTCGACTAAACTCAATGAAGAAACACTAGAAACTTTAGAGGGACTACACAGTATACCTGTATCCTTTTGTCTTAGCTCAATTATGCTGTTTGTTGATAGTCTGTGATTAATTGCAAGGTTACGAACTGGCATGCTGTACTGCTCCTCCTCATAATTGCATAACCGGAGCCTACAAACCTTGATAATAGCCTTTTTGTTGCAACCAGGGAGGCCCACCGCCTTTAGGTTAAATCCCCAGTGGCCCCCTACTAGGCGATTATGATTGTTAATTGATATATCATGTTTATCCCCTTGGGCTCTGTCGAGCTACCGGAGCTCAGTAGTTGAGAAATTCTAATATGGCCAGTGGCAATGACCCCCCACATGGCGAACGCACTGTAGTATTGTACACAAATGTTGTAGTTTTTTGTTTGGCCCAACACAGTTCAATGGCTGCGCCAAGTATTTTTGGTTTGAAGGGAATGGGGCACTCCTGGTCTGCAAACATTAATTGGCTCCGTGTTAGGAGGAGCCCTGTTCACATTACCCACCTATGTCCAATAACATCACCACTTTGGGTTCTTATAACCTGTTGACCTGGAATGTGCGTGGTCTGGGGGCAGAACACAAAAGGCACCGAGTTCACGCTTATCTTCTAAGGCAGAAGGCCCATATCGTCTCCCTTCAGGAATCACAGTTTACTGACTCTGAAGCCTTGAAGACCCGCAAAAAATGGAGCGGTCACATGTTCTCCACTAATTACTCGGCCTTTGCATGAGGAGCAACTATATGGATCCGCCATGGGGTCCCTTTCAAAGAATTAGATCACCGCGTACATGATCAGGGGAGATATATACTGTTGAGGGGTACGCTGGATGTGCTACCTGTTGTTCTGGGCAGTATTTATGCCCTGAACTTCGATCAAGACAAATTCTTTCAACGGTTGAGCACTGCTCTAATTGGGTGGGACACAATTCCTTGGATTCTGGGTGGGGATTGTAATGCCGTTCTAGATGTGGACTTAGATAGATCTCAACCTCCATTACATGGCACTGGCGCCCGCAAACAAGCTGATCTCCTCACAACCTGGATGAACGGCTGGGAATTGACTGATATTTGGCGATCTTTGCACCCTACACACAGGGAATATTCCTTTTATTCACCAGTTCACCAACTTCACACCGGGATTGACAGGTTCTTAGGGTCTCGCATACTTACTACACAAATACACCACTCCACTTATTTAGCTAAGACTTTCTCTGACCATAACCCTTTGGAACTCACGCTCACATGGGGTAGAGTCCCCACCCCAGTCTCCACCTGGAATTATGGCCTCATCTCCTAGAAGATACTCTGTTCCGTAACACAAATTATCTGTCCGAAAACTGAAATACAGCCTCCTCCAACCTCGTTGATTGGGATGCACTTAAGGTGGTAGTGCGGGGTTCGGCAATTGGGACCATAGTAGGGGCTAGACAGGAAATACACCAATGCCTTATGGATATAGAAACCCAAATGACAGACCTGGAGCAAGCAGCGGTGTCGGACCCAGATCAAAGGGAGTCCTTGCAGGAGGCCCGCATTCGACATGCAGAGATCCTAGAAGATCTCCATGTCATAGACCACCGGGACTTTACACAGCGGAAGCATACTGAGGCCAACAAGTCTGGTACGCTGCTGGCCCGGATTCACCAGCATTCTTGCACCCACCAAAAGGGGTCTGGTGCATACACAAATTGAGATAAACAAGGCCTTTTGTTGTTACCTCAGTAGGCTCTATGCTGTCCCCACACATACTAATGACGTGCTATTAGAGGACTTCTTAAATGAACTAACGTTCCCCAGTATTAGAGACGACACAAAGGAAGAGCTTTCTGGCCCCATCACCCAGCATGAAATACGAGCGGCGATTAAGGGCCTCAACTGTAATAAATCCCCCGGGCTTGATGGCCTACCCAAGAATTTTATGAAACTTATTCAGACCCTCTTGTCCCTAAATTAGAAGAACTATATAAGACGGCCCTAGACATCAGTCATCTTACACAATCCACTATGCAAGCTCTGGTCGTCTCCCTCCCCAAACCGGGACGAGATGGCACCGATTTATCCAGTTACCGACCCTTATCGCTAATAGCGACTGAATATTAAATCCTTAGTAAGACCTTGGCCAACCGCCTCCTGCCAGCCCTAAATACCCTTATACACAGGGAACAATGCGGATTTCTCCCAGCCCGCAGTACTTCCCTAAACACTAGATAGCTACACCACGTCATGGCGGCTACACCAATGGAATAATGGAATACACCAATGCGGGCTGTCTAGCATTGGATCTTCGTCAGGCCTTCAACTCCATCACTTGGTGATATATGTTTGCAGCCTTACGACGATTCAGTCTCCCTCCAGGTTATCTCCAATGGGTACGTCTGCTCTACACCAATCCCACCGCTAGAGCACGCACTGGGAAGCATATTTCCTGTGAATACGCTATACATAGGGGCACTCGACAGGGGTGCCCTCTATCGCCCCTATTGTTTGTCTTGGCGCTAGAACTCCTAGCGATAGCGCTGCGGCAATTGGCCGAGAGGCTAGGGATACCGCTCAATGGTACCACGCATTTAATTTCAATAACTGCAGATGACATCCTCATCTATTTACACGACATGATAGCTAGTGCGGAACCCTTTCCCATTATATTCTATACCTTTGAGCGTATCTTGGGCCTAGCCATTAATGAGGGAAAGTCAAACGCCTTTTAATTTCGTTACGGACCATGTCCGGACATACTTCCTTTTGGCACCTACAACTTGCCGATAGCGCACAACACCTTTAAATATCTGGGGATCCGTGTATACAGGGCGCACTCTGATCAACTCAATGGTAATTTAATGAGGCCGATCACAGCCATACGCTCAAGTATATATTTCTGGGCATCCCTACCATTATCGGCAATGGGGCGGATTGCCATTTCTAAAATGGTGATGCTCCCCCGTCTTTTATATTTCTTTGTAAACCTACCCCTAATAGTCCCACAAGCTGTATTCAGAACATTAGATAAATTTCTCTTGGAGCTTATATGGGGGAAAGGCCGGCATAGGGTTAGCCTCAAGAAATTGCAGCTGGAACCCCACAAAGGCGGATTAGGGGTTCCAGACTTCAGGGCCTACTACTATGCATGCCAACTACAGTGGTTATCCTTCTGGACAGCAGGCAGAAACCTGCAGGAAATAGGCTACGGATCCCGAGATTTAGAGTGCAGAACCCTTCACAGATTATTGCTCCCCAAAATCAAACTCCTGTTGAAGGGACCTCCCTTACTAACAACCGCACTCCAATGTTGGAAGAAGGCCTTACAATATACCTCGGGGGAAACCCTGTATGCGAGGAATATCCCGTTATTAGGTATACCGCTTCCTGGGGGAAGGCTAACGAAGGTACGAATACAGGACTGGGCGGAGGCTGGAGTGGAGAAGGTTGGATCGCTCTTTGGGGATGGCATGTTTGTGCAAGCCACCGGAGCAACAGATCTCCATTATCTGCTATATGCTGCTGTTGCCCACTACAATAGAGAAACATGGGCACCCCAGCGCATTAAACCTCCGCAACATGAGTTGGTACACTTGCTATACTACATGGAGAAGGGAGGCCACCTAATGAAATGGCTGTACACTGGTATTAGGGCGCAAGCATCCATCACACTCACTGATCTCCAAGCAAAGTGGGCAGAAGTCACAGACACATATATTACTGACAAAGCCTGGGCGAGTATCCTAGAACATCCCAAACAGGTATCCCGTAACACCCGACTTACGTTTATACAAACTATGGTGCTACATAGGTCCTATTTAACCCCAAAGAGCATCCCGTGTATGTTCCCTGAGGCACAAAACTGTTGCCCCAATGCAGGGCAGAGGAAGCGGGCTTTATCCATATGTTATGGGCTTGCCACTGCCTCGGTGCTTACTGGGGTGGGGTTCGAAGAGCACTCGAAGAGACCACACATTTAACGATCCGTGACAACACTGTGGAATGCCTGCTGGGTCTCCGCAAACGTTCTAGTGCCCTAGGGGTCCAGTTGAGATTCCCCGCCTTAGGTCTTATCTTAGCCATGAGAGGGATTACCACGAGATGGAAATCTCCTCGATGCCCTCCGTTAACAATGTGGCAGGAGGATACGATCTGATGGTGTGGGGCCGAGAGTGCGGCAATTAGATGAGAGGAGGTGAGAGGACTACGGAAACATCCCATTTCCCTAGAATGGGACCGCATGCTAGAAGATTTTAGACAGTTACATCTTACACCTGGGCCCGGTACTCCTACTCCATAATATATCCATAATACTACATCACACGTGACACAGACTTGTTAAGGTCATCTCTGAACCCAGACAGCACACCACCAATAACTGGGAGCAAAGGGATCTAGGCAGATGTATGGTAATAGGCTGAATGTTACAACAATAAAAAGGCAGACCAGGAGGGAGGGTGGTGGGAGGGTAAGGACATGTTTTAGTTAATATGATAGTTCAAATTGCATTTTAGAAAGTAATTGCTCCAGGTAATAACTTTGTACCTTATAAGCACGCATTACTGGTTGTACATGTGCACAGAATAAATCTTGATGTATTGTTATCCACACTCAAGCGTATTACCCTACAAATAAATTATTTGGCTAAGAAGACACAACAAAAAACGAAAATGCTGTAATGTACCAAGTAATAACATTGTAAACACTTTCTGGTGCTCAATAAAGTTTCATGTGCTCAATTGCTTAATATCAATAAAATAGTTTTATGAAACTCAGAACAACAAAGAGGGACACTTCTTAAAGGAGTGTCACTATCATAGACATATTTTACACTCTTTGGAGGTTGTTTTTATTCAAATGAATTCATAGGTGGCTCTGACTTATGCCATTCGACCTGTTCAACTTTATTAAAACTGCTTCTAAGTATGTTTAATTGCCCTCATCTGTGGCTTTGTGATTGTTGCTTAAACATGACTTTGCAATTAAATAAACCATTTTGCCTGGTAGAGGTTTTTATGGGGTGTTAGCATAAGCACGCCTTAAGTATAATAAAATCCAATATAATAAGCTCATAAAACAAGGTTTACTATGGTGATGTCTATCATTTTCTAAATCTGTTAACTTTTTACAATGAAGTACATATTTGCTTGCCGTGCTGCCTAGCTTTGAACGCTATAATAGCTCTGGCACTGTAACAGAAACATCCTGACTAGCTGTGTTTTGTGAATGGGATTCTTTTAGGCCGCTCGTACATCACACCTAGAGTCAGGTACTAACTAGAACACCCACTTATGCTCACTTCAATGCTACACTGACGAAAGGTCTGTGAGGGAAATTGGGTCACTGGTTGGGGGGTTGAAACCCTACTCAAGACCCAAACAAAATTCTTGTCAGGGTGAGGCACAGGCAAACCCCAAATTTACCTGTGTTCAAATCTCTGGTAGCTTACCACAAAAGCAGTAAGTCTTAAATTAGAGGGAATGTGTAAATTGTTTTTACAGCACTTCAAACAGTAATAAAGTGAAAACACAATACAAGAAAAAAGTACCACTTCAAGTTGGAAAAATAGAGTAAATGTAATGCATTGTTTGAGATCAAAATGACAAAAAAATCCAATCAGTATAACCGGAGATATGGATTTTAAAGCTGTAGGTAAAAATAATGCCTCAATGCAGAAAGCGCCAACTGTAGTTTTCCAGCTGCCCCAGACCAGGATAAAGTCACAAGTTCAGGACAACCATGATGGAGCGCAGGATGGATGCAGGGCCCTAGTTAAGCCCCCTGAACAAAGTATCTTAAATATGGGGTGCATGGTGTTGCAAGATCCTGCTTTGGGGTGCATGACTCAGTGGCAGTTGTGATAGGCTGCAGGGTGCGATGCAAGGTCCTGCATTGAGGATGCGTTGTGCAGTGGAGATTCTGGGGAGCTGTGGGGATGTGGGGCTGTAATGAAAGGTCCTGCGTCAAGGCTGCGTCACACAGTGGCAGGTCACAGGGGTTGCGATAAGAAGTCCTGTATCGAGGAGGTGCCATGCAGTGTCAATTCTGAGGAGCTTTAAAAGTTCTGCATCAGGGATGCATCATGCAGCAGCTGTGACAGTGCCGAGCTGCGAGGTGATGTGTTCCACTGCATTGGTCCTGCTTGGACGACAGCTGGTCTGGCAGAGCATGTTCAGGCTCACTTTGAGTGGTCCTGGACTGGGGTGGCACCACTTCGGGGGAAAGACTCACAGTAGGCAGAGTCCAATTGCTGGTTTTAAGATGGTTTGAGCTTTTTATGTCCTTGAAACTCTGATCAGGTGGCCAGTCACCTAGCCTTTTGAGTCACTCAGGTGGTCCTGGGTTCAAGATGCAGGGCTAGTCCTTCTCACTCAGGCAGCAGGTGCAGCAGGCCATCAGGGCTTTAGAGTAACAGGGCAGCAGAGTAATAGTTCTTCTTGCAGAAGTGCAGCCGCCAGTCCTTCTGAGTCTTCCACAGATCCAGAGGTGTACTGAAGAGTTGGGTTTGAGGGTTCAATATTTATACCTGGTGGCAGCTTTGAAGTAGGAGAAGGTTCTGGAGGTTTCCACCTCCAGAGGTGCTTTACATTTACTGCTACCCTGTACCGGCCCCAGCTTCTTTGGGTGCACAAAAGGCCAGTGCCAAATCTTTTGTGATTGTGCTAAGGCAGAGTCTTTGTGATGTGCAAGTGTCGTAGGTGACCGCCCCTCCCCTCCCATTAAGTCTGATATGGCCCATCGTGACAACACGTGTTCCCCCTTTGCCTCACTGTCGGGAAGCAATACACATAGACTAACTGCCAGCTACACCTGTTCATGTGACCCAGGATACAGGTTGCAGACACCAAATGGTTGGGACAAGAAAATGCCAACTTTCTAAAAGTGGCATTTTTAGAACTGTGACTTAAACTCCGACTTTATCATGAAAGTGGATTTTAAATTGCAATACTTTAGAAATCAAACTTGATATTCCTACTTGAAACCAATTGAAAGTTATTACTTATTAAATTAAATAAGGTAACCCCATTTTAGCCTCTGAAAGAGGTAGGCCTTGTAGTAATGCAAGACATATTCCAGAGATTTTTTACTACCAGGACACGTGAAACTTAAAAGTACATGTCCAACTTTTTAAATACACTGCACCCTGCCATTTGGGCTGTTTAGGACTTATCCTAGGGGTGACTTATATGTATTAAAAGGAAGTTTTAAACCTGTCAACATGTTTATTTTACTAGATATGTGGCACATTTTCCTGTGCCAACTGCAAGTCGCACAGCCTTCTGAACAAAAGTCTTATTATTCACAATAATCCAATTTTCATCAAGTAGTCCATGTTCAATCCATATTTTTATTCCAAACTTCTTTAATACTTTATCCATTCACTTCGAAAGACATTATTCCACACTTTTTCAAATGTTACAGACATGCCCATCCAGGCCTTATTTGTAGCACGTAGGAATTCACGCTTTATCCTGGGTGGCCTCATACTTTTTCAACCAATGCTTTTCGGCTCTACAGTTCTTCATTAGGGATAACTAAAATGTTAAAAGCAAACATCAATATTCTACTAGGTTTCCATGAAACTAAACTCTTAAATCATAAGCTCATAATAAAATGTGCTGTCTAATAAATAAATACCACTATATCATGCACTGACTGATTGCAACATAAATGTAGTGTTCAATCCACCTCACCCGTTTTCGTGAAAAGTCATATATCGAAAATAAATCAACCACATTCTGCAAAAAGAAACACACATCTTAAATAAAGTACTTTCCGAGAACACCTGAATCACCACTCAGTGCTAATCTGTACCTGCCAAATCTTCAATCCGTGACCAGCAACATCACCGCCTCCTCCACACTCCCTGACACCACCATCAAAGTGCGTTCCTTAACCACGAGAATCCCATTGAACACGCCACACGTGAAAACCATCTATTTCAACTTGCCGCAATATTGTAACCCAACCACGTGACTGAGTGCCCGTTCAAACCATGAACATTAAAGAAGTACGTGACCCACCCTTCAACTTAAATGATGAACTGCCCACGCCTATTTGCAAATTCAAAATAAACTCACATTAATTTTTTGTGCCCTTGTCATTACATTCTCCACACTGCTTTAAAAAATATGTTACAAAATGTATCCAAGTGTAAAAACATTCATGAAAATATACATGCAGCTCATTACAATTATAAATCCTAAATTGAGTATCGTTCAATAATCTTAAATGTCCTTCGTAGAATGTACTACAGTTCCTTTAATACAGTCCCTAAATTACCACATGGGCTCCCTATCATGAACTCGATGTTGACCTGCTGCTACTTTTGAAGTGATACTATTTTGTCGCATTGTTTTTATTCATTTTGTAAATCAGGCAGCAAACTATGGAAGGGATAGAAAAAATTACATCTCAAAACAAGTGTTAGGATGCACTCCATGTTTTAATCGACTTTTTCTAACTGCTCATGGCAAAGTTATGGCGTTCAGACTAGTCTCATGCTCTGCCCTAGTGGCACGGATGGGTAATTCTCTAGGTATGTGGCACATCCTCATACCCCAGCTGCAAGTCATACAGCCTTCTGAACAAAAGTCTTCTTATTCACAATAATCCAATTTTTATCAAGTAGTCCATATTTAATCCATATTTTTATTCTAAACTGTAATACATTCTATGAAGGACATTTAAGATCATTGAACAATACTGTTCATATCAATTTAGGTTTTTTTATTTTTTATTTCAGAGTATTTTATTGAATTGTTTTTTTTTGTTTTTTTTTACAGGTACAATCGCATTACCGTTACAGGGTCTTTCTTGGTCTTAGTTGTTTGGTTACATTTAGGTGGTATACATATTACCCTGTACAACATTCCGATGTCTTGCTAGAAGACTAAGGATAGTTAAAAGAGAAGGAAAGGAAAGGAAAGAGAAGAGAGGAAGATGGATGTCTACAAGAGAACTACTTTCGTAACGGCCCGGCCTATTCTGTGCTTGTGTTGCTTTGTTTTGTGGGCAGACCGCCCCCTCTAAGGGGGTCTCACGGGGGTTCGTAGGGGTCCAGATACTCATCCAGCAGTATCATTTAAATACATTTTTAACACATTTTTACAGCAATTGTTTCGAGATTTAACAAATTTATTCTGCCAGGTCGAAATGGCAGTTTAAAACTGCACACACAGACTGCTATGGCAGGTCTGAGACTGTTTAGAAGGCTACTTAAGTAAGTGGGTCAGATAATAGGTGCTGTGGGCCAATAGTAGCATTTAATTACAGGTTGTGGGTACCTGTAGTACCACTGTATTAGGGACCTATAAGTAAATTAAGTGTGCCCATTGCGTGTAAGTCTTTGTTTTTTTTTATTTGTTTTATTTCTTTATTGGCATTTTAGGAATTTACACTGTTCATTTTAGAAACATCAGACATCGGCATATCGTCATGTTAACATCTTATACAGTCTGCTACATTTTTCAACACTGATACGTCAGGTTTATGCTTGTTCCGATACGCCAGCTCGTTTCCTGGATCAAAGGATGACTATACAATTCCCCAATTGCACCTAACCCTCCCCCACCCTTCCTCTTATTAACGTCAGCTCTTCAGCATCACTTTCCTTTTTATGTCCTATATCTATTTACTTCTTGGTATTCTCTATTTTGACTCCTTAATGTCTATTTAGTTACAGTGCGTCACTGTCTGTCTTGTGGGGGATTGCGTATAGGGGTTGTTATCGCCGGTGTTTGTAGGTCATTTATATCTGCTAGCATGGCCGCCCATGCCCGCAAATTGTCCTCTAGCTTCTCATCACGTCTCACTCTCTTCATTCTTACCGCCTCCGCTGCTGCCCATTCACCCATATCTTTCAACCATGACTCAATCTTTGGGGGAGTAGTACCCATCCACGATATATTGGAATTTGTCATTTGGCTAATGCCAACCCAAGCATTACAAATTTCCTTCTCAATTTATTTTTCTTTGGAGCAGGAAGGAGACCCAGCAACAACTCCTGTATACCTTTGGGCACGGATCATCCCGTTGCTTCCTATATTTTTTCTAATATCAAAGTCCAATACTGAGACAGCATCGGGCATGTCCATACCTTATGTATAAAATCCGAGTCAGCAGCTCCACATCTGGGGCATCTATTTGATCTTGTCAGAAAGATCCTACTAAGTATTCTTGGGGATAGGTATGCCTTGTGTGCAAAGATATACTGGACTAATGTAAAACTAACATTCATATTTATAGCTTTGACCCATTTGTGTACTTCAATCCAGTCTTTTTCGGACAAAGGCTCCCCAACTGTCTCCTCCCATATTGCTTGAACCGGTAGGGGTGTAACTGTCAAATCCTCTTGCAACGCCCTATATAAGTGCGTAATGAAGCATTTCCCCTGTGCCATATATAGCATAACCTGCAACACTCTGGTCTCCGCAGGTTCTTCTGGGGCTGAAGTCCAGATCTCTCTGGCGACTTATTGGATTTTCCCATATTGGAGGAATTGCCCTGTCTCCAGCTCAAACATTGACTCCGCATCTTCCCTAGTAATGAACTGTTTATTTGTGATTTATGGTAGAGAGTAGTATATTGCAATGATGTACTGTGCTGAGCTATGCATAGCACACTGCAAATATGACGATTGTACTAACAGGCTGCTAGGATCCGGGATGAGTGGTGCTGCAATATATTTCATGAAGCGGTGTCAGCCGGCCTCCGGGTTGTAGGCGAGAAGCAATGTACATCACAGTGGGATATCAGTACAAAAAAAAACTTAAAAAAATAAAAGTAATGAACTGTTTATTGTGGAAGAGATCTCCCATCGTCAGGCACCCACCCTCCTTCCATCTTCGGACCGACATTGAGGCCTCTATTTTGGCAAATGGTTGTACCACCCATAGGGGCATGTCCAGGGCATAAGGGGCATGTCTCACAACTTTTTTAACTACTCGTTCCCATATCTGTGCCACATGACCGACTATGTAAGGGACGGACCGTGGTGTGACCGCCCCCATCATCAATAGTGCTGCTAGTGAGTGCCCTCCATATGTGCCTGCTAGTAATCTTTTCTCCCAGTTGTCATTCACATCCAACCAATGTATTGCATGCTGAAGCTGGGATGCCATTTAATATAACTCTAAATGTGGGACTTCCATTCCACCTGTCTGCCATGTTCTCTGCAACATATCAAGACTCACTCTTTTCCTTTTGGGTCCCCATAATAGTTCTATTAGTAATGCATTCAGGGTCTTAAAAACGTGTGCCGGTACTTCATGTAGGGAGCGCTGTAAAGCATACAGACATTGAGGAAGTATTATCATTTTAATAAATGCAATTCTGCCCATGAGGGACAGTGGTAGCTTTTGCCAGAAGCAAAATAAATCTTTTATTCCTTCGATCACCTGCCCTATATTGAGGTCCAAGTATCTCTTGGGGTTTTTTACCAGTCTGATTCCCAGATATTTAGGATCAGAATCCACCCACGGGAGCCCCGCCTCCTGAAGTGCCATCCGTGGTTGTTGTGCCAACCATCCAACCGCAGCAACCTGGACTTATTGGGATTAGTCTTCAGGCCTGAAACCTCCCCAGATTGGTACAGTATATCCAGCATTTTCGGAACTGCATGGGCTAGTTGACGCAGATATACTAGAGTGTCATCTGCGTACATAGACACCACGTGATTTGTGTCTCCTAATCGTATCCTCCATACCTCCAGCTGACGTAAATAATAAAGGCGACAAGGGACACCCCTGCCTGGTACCCCTCTGTAGCTCAAAGGCTCGGATATCAATCTCCTTGGCATAACCTAGCTCGTGGGACCTTATAAATTAGTTGGAGCCAACTTAAGAACTTTGGTCCCAGTCCCATTGCCCTCAATGTTGCCCAGACATATCCCCAGTCCACAGAATCAAACGCTTGTTCGATATCGAGTAACACCACCCAGTGCTCTTCCTGTTCAATTCTAGGGGAGTGCCACACCAAGGCCAATCTCCTGAGATTATTTGCAGTACTACGCTTGGGGATGAATCCCGATTGATCGGGGTGGATCAAGTAAGGCATATGAGGTAAAAGTCGTTGTGCCATCCACTAAAAAGTTTCATATCTATATTGAGAAGCGAGATCAGTCTATACGACTTCGCTGACTGGGGGTCCCTATTGGGTTTGGGGATCATAATGACCATAGCCTCCCTCATACTATCTGGCAGGATCCGTTGTTGCAGAGCTTAATAACATACCTCCAAGAGGAGGTCAACCAGAAGGGGAGCATATTTTCTATAAAGTTCTGTCAGTAAACCATCAGAGCCCGGACTTTTTGTGGGTTTCAATCTTTGAATCGCACTCAGGATTTCCTCTCTAGAGATTGGGTCTTCTAGTCCGTCTCCAGCCTCATCATCCAGATATGTCAGGTCCACCGTCGGGAGGAACTAATTTAGACTCTCAAATGGAGGAGAGACCCCAGAGGCATATACCTTCTCCATATGTGCAGTTAGCACCTCTAATAATGCTGCCTGATTGTAAACCGTGTTCCCTTGTGAATCTATCATTTGAACAACGGGGGGTGTTGGTTTCTCGTTTTTTCATCAGTTTCGCAAGCAACGCTCCCAATCCATCCCCCTCTATGTGGAGCCGCTGTCTATATGGCACTTGGTTATATTTACCTAGGCGCTGAAGGAATTCCATCAGGACCCTACAGGCCTCACTCCACTCCACTATGCGCTGGGGATGTGCATGATGCAGGGACTCTAGCCTCTGTAATTCTCTTTCCTGTAGTTTCAGATCTCTTTCCAATTGCTGTCTCACTCCATAGGAAGTTTTAATACACAGACCCATCACCACTACCTTCATCGCTTCCCATTCCATAGCCCTTCTGGCCACCGTTCCCCAAGTTTTTCCCAAAATAATTAGTAAGTGCCTTTTCTATTGTCTTGGCAAATGGTGTGTCCGATAAGGCCTCCATCTGCAGCCACCATGTCGGCATCGCCAGTCGTGGTTGTCTTAAATCCAGCGTAAGTAGCCCTGGGGAATGATCCAAAATATATCTGGGTAAATAGGATATATCTTGAACTTCCAGGGTCATCTCATCAGTTAAAAACCACTGATCTATTCGACTATGAGTGTTGGATGCAAGCGTATAACAGGAGAAAGCCCTCCCCAAGGGATTTCTACTTCTCCAAACATCTCTCAGCCCCAATCCCAGCAGTTTGTCTCTCAGTGTGCCTCTAAGTCTAAGTCTTGGTTTAGTGTTCTGTCTGGGGAGCTCCCGATCTAATTCCCCATCAAGCACACAGTTAACGTCACCCATTAGAATCACTCTTTCACCTAGGTTTGCGGTAGCTGCGGCTACCACTGCAGGAAAGAAAACCGGACAGTCCGAGTTAGGGGCATACACATTAATAATACAAATCTCCCGCCCGTCCAACCTTCCATGCAGGATAACAAATCCACCCTCCGGGTCTACAACATGATGCAGGTGCTGGAACGGCACCCCAGGGGCGAGCCAAATAAGAGCCCACCCGGGCAAACCCAGAATAGGACGTTGCATAGAGCTGCCCTCTCCACCTTCGTTTTATACATGGTATCGTATCCCCCCAGACATGAGTTTCCTGCAAGCATGCAATGGCAATCTTATAACGCTTTAAATAAGAAAGCACCAGTCTCTGCTTGTTTAACATTGTCAATCCCCCCCCACATTCCAAGTAATTAGCTTAATCAAGGAGGGAACCACAGTTGCCATAACAGGAACTTCTTTTCTTTTGTCCATTGTTCCCAAATCCAACTCCTCCTGAAGTGTGATGCTGATATAATTAAACCATTAATAAACTTAAATCCCCTCACCCTCCCTTAAAAACCTTCCCCTTTCGAACCCCATATTCTTACCCCCACCCCTTGGGCAGTGGTGCGATCCCCAGTCGCCCTTGACAAGGTGTCAGGTGCCGCCTCCCCCGCCCCATACCATCCCTCCCAATTTCTTCCAATACAATAGCCAGCCAGTTTAGTACCCACAATAACCCTCTCAACAACACCAGCTGGCATCATGCAATAAAACTGAAATTTTGAATATAAAGTGGTTTTCCAGCGGTCAGGCCATTGTCGAGGTGTGAGAAATAACTCTCAAGCTCCTCGTACATGCCTCAACCTCCAACAGGGGCATGTCCACCCTGCCGGCAGCACACATATGGCACAATAAAACTTCCCTTTGTATCTAAACCTCCTCTCAACAGAGCCCACATGACTTATCTGTGACTATGAGAAGTACTTTTTTTTCCGATGACCCTTCAGGATACATTCATTTGGAGGCCCGTAGGAGGCACCGGCTGATCTTGTGTAGATGTATCAGACACCGAAGAGGGCTCAGCCATACATAGAGTTGCGTCTGAGCACACCCGAACCTGTCCCGAGTTGACTGCAGAGGTCTGCTGTATCTTGGTGACCATGCTGCCCTGAGACTCCTTTCGTTCAGAGGGCTTTGCTTGGGCTGATCCCTGGAAGACTCTGCCTTTCCGAGTACCCTGTCCCCCCGACCATCCAACCAGTCCGCTGCCTCTGCTGCCAATAGAAAAAACAATGCTCTTCTGTTGTGTTCAATTCTCAACTTAGCAGGGAACAAAAGGCTGTATTTTAATCCTTCAGCTCGCAATCTCCTTTTAGCTGCTAGGAATGTTTGTCGTTGGTCTTGCACACATTGCGTGCAGTCTGGAAAAAGGGCAATCCGGTGCCCCTCATAAGAAGGTGCATCTTTTTGTCGGGTGACCTGTAATATCACGTCCCTATTCCGATAGTTACAAAAACTTGCAATAATAGCTCGCGGAGGTGCACCAGGTCACGGAGGAGGGACAAGTGCTCTGTGCACTCTCTCTATATTAAAAAACTTCGACAGTCTTTTAGGAGCCAGGGATTTAACTATCCAATCCTCCAGAAACAGTTCTGCAGAGGGTCCCTCCGCACACTCCGGAAACCCCATGAATCTCAGGTTATTCCTCCTTGATCATCCTTCCTGATCTTCGGCCCTATCATCTAGAGTAGTCACCTGTTTGGAGAAATCCAAAACCGTCTATTTCAGTTTCTTAACTTCCGTCTGAAGGGTCTCGATATTTTGTTCATTTGCAGTGCCCCTGCCAGACATCTTCTCTAGGTCACATCTCAATAAATTGACGTCAATGGCCACTGCGTCAATTTTTTAACCATGTCATTCCTGGTAGCCATGATGTCCGCCAGCGACGTGTCTGGAACCTCCGAGTGCCCAGCCTCCTCTCTCTGCAGCTCCACATTGTCTCTGTGTTGCGTTTGCTCCAGTGGGCATGGTCGTGCATAAGTAAACATTTTGTTGGCTTATACTCGGTTGCCTTGCCCCTTCATCATGATGGAGTTCAGGGTATCTTACAGGTCTCCATTCCAGATGAGGGAAATGATCCCTTTCCTCCTCCAAATCCGGGCTCCCTTTGCCTTCCTGCGGTTCAGGAAGCCCCTTTGGCCCGCTGACATTTCCCACGTTTCAGATTTAGAGTGCAGTTCTTCATTCTGACTTATTTAGTGTACAGAGTACTTGCACCGGTATATGGTGCCCTTAGTAGGTCAAGAATTCCGGGTCTTGGTTCAATAAGTTCAATATGGATTCCTTAGTCGTCTTCACAAGGGATGCCCACCTGGGTCTTACTCTGCCTTCCCCTATCGGTACCATCCTCCTTGTGCGGCTTTAATGAAATATCTTCAACAAAAGATCTTATTAAATGAGGCTTCAATTTATTCCCTATACGGTCCAGGAATCTTCTGACCTTTGTGCTGAGCTCACCAGTACTACCTTAGCTGCTGCATGGGCCAATAGATTACCGCTCCTGTGTTATTATCCAAGTCTGTCTCCTTTTATCTCCGTGCCCACGTTATCACCATCAGCCCCCACGGGCCCTATGAAACTCCTTGTTGCATGCACTAGTGTTCAGCGCTTATCAGGGCCTATAATCACAACCGTGGGTCTTCCGTTCAGTCAGCCAGAAGACGCCAAGTAATTAATCTGGGTCCCGTCTTCCCCAGCGGGTCAGGCACACTCCAGGGCATTCAGAGGGTCCCCATGCCCCTGCCCCTCATGATTCACGCGGTACCTGTGCATTCCATCGGTGCTTGGGGGCTCCGTCCTCCATTCACGCACAGAAACTCCCGTCTCTGCACAACCGTTTCTCCTATGAGTGCTCTGTGCTGCTTACAGAGTTTCCATCCCACACTGTCGCTGCTATCCAGTGCCCACTCGTTACCACCGGCCGCACCTCACTGTATTTGGTCTGCACCTCTTGCAATGGGTCTCGCAAGCCCAGGAAACCTCCCCAGGGCAGCGGGCTCGCATATCTCCGTGTCTCGGCTCCTCGTCTCCAAGATGATGCCGCAAACGGTGCTGGGCTGGAGTCTGCTGTCCTCTTCGCGCGTTCGTACTTTTATAGGCTCCCAAGTTTCTCCACTTAATCGTCCGTGTTCCGGGACGCCGATTGCGGGGTTGATGTCTATTTATTGCACCAGGATGATGACGGATTACTTTCCTGCCAACGGGAGCACCATAAGTTCTGACTGTTCGGCCATCTTGTTCGTCCACGCCCCCTGCGTGTAAGCCATTGTTACTATGTTTAAAGTTGAGAGCACAAGCACTTTAGCACTGGTTCGCAGTGGTAAATTGCAGAGTCCTAAGACCAGCCAAAACAAAGTCAGCAAAAATAAGAGGATGGAAGGCAAAAATGTGGGGGAAAACTACACCAAGGATGTCAGGTTCAACAGTGTGTATGTGTGTGCGTATTGGCAATAAACAAACATTGGTAAAATCAACAGTTCGGGCATTGGCTGGCAACCTTTTGGCTTTGCTAATGCTTGTTTTGTCTTGTCATAGCTTTTGTAAAACTCTATTGTTGGACAATCTATGGGGTCCCCATTAATACTGAACCAAATTTACAGGAAGCCAAAAGAAGTTTAGTCACAAAGAGCACATGTTGCCCTAGTACAGAGGTCTTCAAACGTATTTCCCTGAGGCCCCCCAAAGCAAAATATTTTAAAGTTGAGCCTCCCCTTCAAAACTGTATGACAATGACTGGTGAGTTGAGGGGCAGGACTGAGTGCAGGGGGTCAGGGCTTATGAGATAATTTCATGGATACTTTTTCAGTAGCTCATAATCCACAATAAATCTGAAACCTACAAAGAGCAAATTCATCAAACAAAAACAGAAATTGGGCAACAAATTCTTCTCCCATAATCAGTGTGTTGTGGTCATCTTGCGCACCTGGCGCCAATGCAACTACACCTGTTGCACTAGTGATAGATAGCAGCAGCCATGAGTAAAAGGGTATCTCCTCTGTCTCTTTCACCCGTCTCCCGTCAATGCCAAATAATCACTACAGTCTTGAAACAGGCTCTGTACGTTTTTTTTTTTTTTAGAGTTCTATTCAGCTCAAACTCGGCCCAGGACATTGCAGCGCTCCATTACATGAGCACCAGTCACATTACACAGGGTCAGATTTTTTGTTTTGTTTTTAGGCACATGGAGATTAAGGGATTTGCCAACGAGACGCTGAGTCAACAGCGGGAGCCAACAAAGGCTTGAACTAATGAAGCCACTTGTAGCTCCAGGAATGTTTCTAATTATTGAGAGGTAATGTGAGGGAGTCTGAAAGCGCTCTGTCCATCATCTTATTGCCTTGGCTTTGTTCGCCCTAAATTGGCAGGGGCTGCCCAGACGTGGGTCCCTTGCTCACTTTGCCACTGGATTAAAGCTAGCCTGGCTAATGAGGGGCGTTACCCTATTACCGGTCCCAGGATGTTTGTTTCCGGACCAGGGAAGACCTGGCTTGGCAGTTCGGGCTGGACTGTTCCAATGAGGAACAGGGTCAACACTGATTTGCATATAACAGGGTGTAAACTAGGATCACAAAGTGAGCAAAAGAACAATGATGTTTTCAACCCAGATCTAATGTGACTGGGCCCGAGTATCTGAATAGTTTCAGTTTCATCTTATTGTGTTTGCAATGTGAGGGCGTCACCTGTTGTGTTCTTGAGTGCATCTTTTTAACGAACACTCATCAAAATATTTCGAGATGTAGTCTGATTACTTTTTACTAAAATATATAAATAAAAATGATGACTTACATATGTTCAGTGTTCTTCGTCACAGGCTTTGACTTTTTAGCACTATATATATACATGCCACTATTCCCCACTGCGCCAACTAGGATTCCGTTTTGTGATTTTCTGGCAGGCCCACTGAAATTATGCAATTCTGCTGCATTTTCCGCATAATTATGGATAGGGCTCCAGGTTTTATGGTATTTATATTTTTGTCATTTCCGTCTGTATTTATCCATATTTATGTTTTGCAAATTCTACCTGTATTTATCCATATTTATTTTAGGTTTTATGAAAAATTAAGATGAAATGTGTATATTTCTGCATATATTTAACGAGTTAATGTGCACTCTTGCCTGAACGCCTGACAGGTTTCAATGACATATATATACACGCAGGTGGCAAATTATGCTCGTGCAAGAAAATATGTAATTTTTTGTATCATGATTGTGCAAATCTACTGCTGTTTAAGGCTCTTTATTAAAATCCCTATATTTTTGAACCCCCTTGCCTGTCAATCCGCACAGCTATTGGCCTGGCAGTCATGATTGACAGCATTTAGAATCACAAAATTTCCGTTTTTATCCACATTTAAAAATAAATACAGACAGGAAAATAAATGGTTTTCTGTCTGTATTTATCTGTAAAAATCAATACAGGGAGCCTTAATTATGGATTTTGCGCTTTCGCCGCTTAATCAGTCATCTGCTGCATAATCTGTGGATGCTCACAAAAAAAAATGTTTCTAGCTCAAACGGATTAAAAGGTATTACAAATGTAGTAACAGTGATTAGGCACTTTTCAGTTGCTCGTTGGTGTATTTCGGGGGTAAACTGGTAATAATGAAGTGAAATCTTTGCCCAGACAGTATTCATATGTGTACAAATGGAAACATAATGAAATACTATCATAAAATGTGCCACATTAAGTGGTAATTTTGCATTTTCTCAAAACATAATTTATTTAACCCTGCCGCATAACGTTGGTCCTTTCCTGCTGCATACTTCTATTGGTGCTGGTTTCTGGCCACAAACTCACATTTGCCTTGATTGCATAAGGCAACTGAGGTTTTGAAGTAAAATTGATTAGCTTAACTTGCGTTGATTTTCCATTTAAAGTGTGCCCGTATTTTTGTATGCAGTTACCAGAAGGACAGAAAAATAAATCTGTTACTAAATATATTGCTCTTTTTTTCCACATCCCTTCCCCCCCCCCCCCCCCACCTGTATGCAAATCAAGACTGCCTGGAAAAGGGTCAAAGGCAAGTGTTCGCACATCCAGGCCTTCCTTAACCCCTTCGCTGCGGCGGGAATTCCGCCGCAGCGCTGGAGGGTGCGGGGGGGCAGCGCGGTGGCGCTGTGCTGATGACGGAGCCACTCCGTCATGAGCCACGGTTGAGCTGTGCTCATGACGGAGCGGTTCCGTCATGACTCCGCCCAGTTGCGTTGTCCCCCCGCACAGGCGGGGAAACAGCGCCGCGTAGGCGGAGCGGCCGCCAACGGTCGTGGCATGACGGAACCGCTCTGTCATGAGCACACGACAACCGTGGCTCACGACGGAGCGGTTCCGTCAAGAGCAGGGAAGGGGATAATTACAAGTACTTCAAGAGCCATTTGCGCTCTCCTGAGAATGCAGCCACTGCCCCCCAGGGGGGCGCGCCCCACAGTTTGAAGACCTCTGCCCTAGTAGCACCTGGCACTAAAGAGAACTCCATAATGTGCAGACGTTCTCCTTGTGGAAGTGGGCATTCTGTCACTCCAGTGGCTAAAGTAAGCTGACCCACTGCTGTATGCTGTAATCTTTAGTGGGTAGATGAAAATGTGAATGGCCAATAATGAAGAGGACTGGCTGAAAGCCCCTATAGTAAATGATATTATGTATATCATTCTAGTAATATAAAAAGGTATTATCTAATGCCATTACTAATAATATAATACAAAAGAAGCATTATAATAATGCAGTGATCTCTTATGGCAGCACCCTTGCAATTTTCCCATTTCATATGAAAGTGACATAACTGCTCGGCGTAAGATGCATGTATGTGCCTATATTGCATAATTAAACCATATTTCAGGCACTGACTTGACACAATCACAACAGGAATAAATCGGACAAATGTACACCCACTTTTTAGGGAATCGATCTGTGTATGTAGATATTCGTCTCTTCATGAATTTATAACTGATTTGAATTAGGGGGCGCCACCTAATGAGTCAACCCTTGCTGCTTGCCCTTCTATGCCCTTGGCAGGAGTGCCACCCCTCGTCTCAGGGGTCTAAAAGGCATCCATGATTGATTTACATATGGTTTGTTTGATTCTACTTCCAGCAGAGGAACAAAGGACTGTAATGCAGGCGAGTAATTACCAATAGTTGAGATTAAGTCAATTGTTCCAGCCACAACTTTTTTGGGTGTCTCAGTCAATCTCCCTAAGAATGATGGGTAACCTCAAACTTTGGTCTTAAATATCTCCGTGTTATATAGCACAAGCTATACCTGAGAGATACGGTCCACCTAATAGTGATGGATAAGCTCAAACCTTGGTCCCAAAGATCTATGTGCTAGTTGGCACAAGCTACTCCTGAGAGATGAGGCCCAATAAGACTGAAAACATACCTGGAGTTGTTCATATTCCTATGCAGACAGTGTGTGGCCTCTTTACTCAGACTGGAGTTTCCTTTTTTGGTGAGCAGGCCAAGACTGGATGTATACATGCGCTGCCTCTGTCTGCAGCAGAACAGTATTCACAAGGACCATGGACTGGAACCTTGACTAGAATAATTAATTACCAGTGGATGAAATGTAATTCAAAAGTATTTCCCTTGCAAAGGGACAAAAACTAATAGCTGCGGGAACAGATTTCTTCCCTGGTCGTTTGATATATGGGACTTCCTAGAATCTCGGAACCCTTCTAATCCTTCTCTTATTATGGAGTTTTAAAAAAGAATTACACTAAATTGACAAATTCGCCTCCTTGAAAATTTGTGGTATACTTATCGCTTTCCAAGTCTAATACTTAGAGACTGGATTTTCGATTTTGGAAACTTCCCATGCATACGGGATTGTGCCATAGTGCATTTCATGTCTGAATGAAACAAAGAACTCATTGTTTGCCTTGAAGATGTTCCAGTGTGGAACGAAACGCGTTGGCTGGGTTTTTATCTCTTCATATTAGAAGAAAATAAAAGGAAACATTAAGGACATTTGTTTGGATCTGGACTCTCTTTATCTGGTGCACCTTCCTCTTTATTTTTTCCTTCTTCAACTGAACCTCAGTGGAGTGATTCTACGGTTCACTCCGGAAGATTTGTGCACAGGAATGGAACAACAATTTTGAGACTTTGGGATTTTAAAGTGCTAAACCAGTAGTCAGTCGTAGTTTTCATGTTATAATATTTTAATGTCATGTTCTGGAAGTCCGGGTCAGCGCCATCCCTCCAACTCCTTAGCAGGACTGGTACTTTTATCTTATCTGTATTTGTACACACGAGGTAAAATCGTGACGAGGATTTGCAACAGCAGCACAGTCCTTGTCCTAAAGGTGTTTTTAGAAAATTTGTTAGGGTATGGGCAGGGATGGTTTTAAACAGTGCTTTCAGTGGGATGGAAAAGGAGGGTGCTCTGAAAGGGCCGTCATCAAAGAAGCATAGTAAGGACGCCTTTGCAAGCGGTGGCCTTTGTAATGAAGGGCGTAGCCTAAACCATGCCCTAGAACAGAGGTCTTCAAACTTTTTTGCTCTGAGCCCCCTCTAAGCAAAATGTTTTGAGGTTGGGCCCCCCTACAAAACTTTAAGGCAATGATTGGTGGAGCGGGGGGGGGGCATGGCTGTGTGCAAGGGATGGGGCTTATGAGATGATTTCAGGAGTACTTTTTCTATAGCTCATAAACCACACTAAGTATGATACTTATAAAACAGCAAATGCATCAAACCCAAACATGTATGGTCCCAAAAATACTGCTTCCCATAATTGGGGTGTTGTGAGCCCCTCACACTCTTGGACCCCAATGCAACTACACCCGCTGTATTATTGATAACAGCAGTCCTGAGTAGTAGGCTATCTCCTCTGCATCTTTCACCTCTTCCCCACTATGCCTGACCATCACTCCGATTTTCAATCAGGTCCCTTTCAGAAAAAAATAAAGCTCCCACACGTTGTCTCCCTTTTTTCTGCAAAGGTGCCCTCGGTCCTAATGCTTAAAGGGAAAATAAGCTCCCATGCCCCTTTTTTAAAGGTAGACAGTGATAACTGTGATGCAGTGGGCCCCTCAAACCCATGGGCCCCAGTCCTGCTGCATCTGCTTAATTATTGATAACCAGCAGTGGCCACTTACACAACTGGCAGCAGTACCTGCTTCACTAATGAATGGCCTTTTTTAAAGAAAAAAAAGGGGGGAAATGCCACTTATATTACCGCATTTGCTACATAATCCATCATCTGCTGCATAGTAATGCATATCCAATTCTTCAGTTCTGTAAACTAGTACTTACAAACATTCTATTCTGGAGGACAGATTTATGTATTTTCGATAATTCTGCTTTATTGTGCAGTACAGGAAGACCAATGCGTTCTTGTTGCATACTTATGTTTTTAAGTGAACCTAGTTCTATGTATGGTGTGGTTTATTTTGCTGCACAATTCACTTCTTTTGTGGTCTTCTGCCATGTTTTTTAAATATGCTAAGCGTTGATTCAGCAGCCATTTAGTCTCCTAAACCTACTTTGTAATGGGATCACCATGGACACCTTGTTGTTGTCATAAGGCCGTTTGAGCTCAGGTATATGAAACCAACCATCTGCTTATTGCCGTGCAGATTAATATGTCCTCACAGCACTCGAACAAACATGAACTATTCCCTTTACCGCTGAACAATTCCCACCCCTTCAACAATTTGTTCTTTAACTTCATCTTGACAACTTCCGTTAGTGACGAATCCTTTTGCCCTTTCTCCTGACTCCAATATTTCTTTGCACCGAACCAGCCTGTCTGACCCTGGACCAAGCCTACCTTCCTTTCATTCGACCATTCTGCTCTTACTTTCCGTTGCTCTTTTGCCTGTTACCTCTAAACTCATCCTTAGTGCCTTTTGATGAGCTTGACCTCTATAACTAATACCTCTTTCTCTGACTGCATCTCTCTCCCAGTGCTCAACCTGCTGCTGAAGCCTAGTGTCCCTGTACCAGAGTGGGCTGGTAGGCTCAGTGCTTCCCTGCTCGGTTGTGAATTCAGTGCTGTGTAGCAATTACCACTCCCAAATCTCCCGGGGTGAAGAGGGCAGTACCTACCAATCCACCCCGTGCCCTGCAAGTCCCTCTGTGCGAGGTGTGTATGTAAACTTCATATGAAATAACAATTGAATTTACCAAAACTGTGTGGTTCTTTAATTACCGCATATCTTATAATCATGATTCAAGCAGAAAAAAACAGCTTCCACAAGATTCGGGACTATGGAAATTTCTGAAATAAAGGCCTAACTTTTGATGTTTATGCATCACAATAAATACAGCCAGTTGTTAACTCAATGATAGTCAATGGGTTTTGAAGTACTTATTTTGGTACTCTTGCTGTAATCAGGATGTCAGTTAACCCCTTCAGTGCCCGCCCCTTTCCCCGCCCTGTGCCGGGTGTTTCATTAGCAGGCGGGGTTTATGACGAGCTGGTCTCGTCATGGGCACAGCGCAACCGCGGCCCATGACGAGACCAGCTCGTCATGGGCACTGAAGAGGTTAAATACATTCTTGAGCCATCCTCACATAGCCCATTTCAAATTGGAGCTTTAGAGGGAAGAAATGCCAAGCTGCCCTCCACTCAAAGTCTAATAACAACAACAAATAGCTTGGCATCAAGAGGATTCAAAATAATAATTCAAAGGCCAACCACTGGTGGCAGGAGCAACTGTGTTCCAACCACTGGCAATATGTCAATAAATTTTTTGACTGGCCCTACACCTCTTTAATTGTTAATTTAAGATCATCTGCAATGCAACCCTTCAAGAACTCACAGAAAGTGTATCACCCCAGCTCTCACAAGAAATGATGTGATTCGTGAAAAGAGTGTGAAAAATGAGAAGGCACCTCACGTACGCACCACCAGGTAGGCTGCCAACTGGTACTCGCTGGTATGCCCACGTTTTGTCATCATCGGTTGCCAACTCAAAAAGAAAGAAAATAATGTCCAGTAAAAAGAAAGAGAACAGAGATAGTTTTGACAGAAACACTTTGCTGTCCCCATAAACAAAGAGTGAAAATGAAGAAACCCAGTGATTTGCTGAGAACAGATTGTTCAGAGCAACAATAAAATTGAGATGCAAACTCACTCAAAAGGACAAACTCTTTATTCACAACCAGTGAGTTCACTCAAAGTAAAAGCACTAAATGTCGCTAACCTTTATAAGGAAGGCCAACATGTTTCATTGCCACTAGTTTTTTGGCAATTTCATCAGGGCATAGGGTTTTTTTGCACCCGTTTAACTGGACATCCACTTTACTGTTTTATGGAAGGGCTGTGTAAAAAGCAGAAAGGAAGACAAATAGAATGACTGTTTTCTATTCATACTTCAATAAAAGTTGGACCAACCATTCATCCATGACACCAAACTGTTAGTTCCCATACATATATTTACCATGTAAAGGCCGAGGACGCTCATACCAGCCTTCACAATACCAATCGGAATTTCTTTTCCTTTTTCCGATTCCTTAAAAAGCGCTGTAACTAGCGCGTGTTCAACCTGTGGAAAAGGGTTTTTCTATATTCATCAACGGGTCAGAATACACAGCTTAAGAAAGCGAGACTGGTGGTTCTTTCCCCCTCGCAACACCCTTCGTCTTATTTTGTCTCAAAAGCCACCTGTACTATACTCTGGTCAGAGGTGAATACCACGAATTCATGCCGCCCCGTTCCACTATGAACAGAAAGGATTGCGAATCATCATGGCTAGTTAGTATCTGCCTCTTAAATCACCATAACTTTCATTTCAAATGTCTACGAAGCTGAATGATCACAATTCCAGCTCGGCATCCAATACCCAGTCTTTTCCTCTTCCGTGACTTAACGCTAGCCCGCTTTCGATTAACTGTAAATCAACCGAGGCCATAGGAGTCAGCGTAGGGCGAACCTTACCCTACCCACGGCATCCCACTACCTTTAGACCAGGAAGCCAAAGTCTCACCGTAACCACAAACGGAGCAATCCTTGTATCGTCACCGCCTCAACTCCAAGTCAGTGCCCAGCCTCAGATGTAGTGCTGTCTAGCCACACCCCCTCGTCCGCATCACATGTTGCGCGAACTGCAGTGCGGGCCACTAAGATCTTGTAACTAACGTGGCGGCCATCTTAGAACAGTGTACCTCACAAACATATATAACACAATCTTCACAGAGGCCATTATGTCGTTCACTCCCGATACTATGTGTGTGCATCTTAAAACATTTAGGCCACACTCCAAAGGGGCTCAAAGTAACAGACCTTTATATAATTTGCCGGGGCTGAATTCCATCGTTATTTTGATAGCGCCCAAAACATAACCTTTGTATTCCTCAGAGACACAAGCATATATAAAATCAGAGTTGAAGCGGCCCAGTGCGGGAAACTACGAAAGAAAAATGATCTTACTGCTCTCCGTGCACAGCTCGTGGAGCTCCTCAACCATAAAGCACGGGTATTCAGTTACTAGTTACTCACTCATTGGACATGTATTCTCAGATCCCCACTCCGTGGGTGGTTTATAGTTCGGAAAGTCTTGTATTTCCAAGACATCAGAGGTGATGTATGACTAGTCCTAAGTACATAGTGTGTTACTAGATACTCACTTTATTCCACTCAATGTGGTCATTCAAGCCTGTCACATCCACCTTCTCAGTATAAATCCAACGAGCCTCCCTGGTAGCCAGAATTGTATCTATGGTGTCATTGCTAGCTGTCACTCTTTCCAGGACAACCCATCTTAAAGCTTGCATGTCATGTTTGGATTCACCAAAATGCTGTACCAACCGAGTAGTGAGTTTTCCGGCTTTAATGGTACTTAAGTGCTCCTGAATTCGTATCTTAATTTTGCGAGTGGTGAGGCCTATATATTGTAACCCGCATTCACAGGTCAATCTATAGATTACATTGGTCGTGTTACAATTTGAAAACGAATTCAAATGCCATTTTCTACCATTGGAAAGGTTGACAAAGTTTGTTTTTTCTGTTAATTTGCAAACTGAGCAACCCCCACATGGGTAATGTCCAGCCGGCAATGATGTGTTTTTTTGTTTAACTTGTGGTCGTGTGTGTACCAGCTTGTCCTTAAGATTTGTGGCACGCTTAAATGCAAATCTAGGTTGTGGCATTCTGAAGTCTGCAGTTGATAACAATGACCAATGCTTTCTCATTAGTTGCCTAATTTTAGAGGCCAAAAGATCGTAGGTCATGACCACTGTGAGGCAATCATCAGTCTCCCTTCTGTTTCTTTCTAAGAGCGCCTCCCGAGGTGTGTTACGGGCCCTTTTACACGCTCTCTTGATAACAGTTTTGGGATATGCTCTTTGAGTCAATTTATTAGAGAGCTCATCAGCTTGTTGGACAAAGGTTTCAACAGTAGAGCAATTACGCCGATACCTAAAGAACTGGCCCACTGGCAGGTTATCACGTAAGGCTCTCGGATGGTATGAGTTGTAATGTAGTAGTGAGTTCCTGTCTGACCCCTTTTGATGTACCTTAGTGTTGAGGGCATTCCCATGCACCATGATGTCGAGATCCAAATATATCGCACATTCCTTGCTGAACGTCCAGGTAAACTTTAAACACGGATCACGGCTATTAAGCCAGTTCAAGAATTCCATAAGAGAATCCTGATTTCCTTTCCAAATACACAACACATCATCGATATACCTCTTCCAGAGGCATATGTGCCCCTGGAAGGGATTCGATGCGTGATATAGGAAATTCTCTTCAAACTGGCCTACATAAATGCAGGCCAGACTCGGCGCGAAGGTCGCGCCCATCGATGTACCTGATACCTGTAAATACAGGTCATCCTTGAAACAAAAGTAGTTCCGTGTCAGGGCAAGCTCGATACATTGGAGCACAAAAGATTGGGGCGTGTCATAAAACCAATCTTGGTCCCCCAGGGCCTTCGCTGCTGCCACCAGCGTGGCCTCCTGGGGGATACTGGTGTACAGCGATTCAATATCGATAGTAAGCAAGAACTGCTGTGATGAATCAAATTCTAAATCACCAAGGATATTCAAGATGTCAGTAGTATCCTGGACATATGATTTTTGTCTCAATACGGATTCCCGCAAAAAGAAGTCCGCGAATTGCGATAATGGCTCAAGAATAGAAGCTATTCCCGAGACTATCGGTCGCCCGGGGGGAGGCCGTGTAGCCTTATGTACCTTTGGGAGTATGTAGAAGGCTGGGGTTCTCGGCTTGGTGTTAACTAAAAACTCTGCCTCCTTGCTCGTAATCCAGTTCTTACTTCTAGCTTCCGCCACCATTTTTGTGATCATCTCTTGCAATTCAAGGATCGGATCCCTAGGGAGAGGGTGATAGTTCTTCCGATCACCAAGTAATCTTAACACCTCCTGGTTGTAATCTGAGGTGTTCAAAACCACGATAGCCCCACCTTTATCGGCACTCTTGATCGTAATTTCTGCATTATTCTGCAGAGTCTTGAGCGCCTCCCAATCTCCCCGGCTCATGTTATTGAAGGTGCGGACCTTGTGATCAGACTGTTCAAGTTTAGATATTTCCTCCAGCATCTTCTGTTCGAACACAATCACCTCTGGACCTACCGTGGAACCCGGAGGGCAAAATTGTGACGGACGTCGAAGATTGGTGGAGAAAAGTGACTGGGGTTCCAAATCTTTACCAGCAAAAAATTTTTTAAGTTTGATTTTTCTCATGGTTGCGTGAAATTCAGTCCTGCACTTGAAAGCATCATGTCTGGGAGTGGGGACGTATCCCAACCCTTTATTCAGAACACTCAATTCATCCGTAGTCAGTGTGTAATCGGATAAATTCATAACAATGTTATTCATGTGGGCGTCCTGCCCCTGCTGCGTGTTATCCGTGGGGAGAACATAGGCCATTGCTGTCCCTGGTTGTGGAAGGGTCTTGCCCTGCCTCTGCCTCTTTGACCGCCCCCTCTGTTGCCCCTGTTGGTGTGTCCTAAAAAAGAACGGAACAAAGCCCCCAAATCCTCGTTGGATTTATACTGAGCGTCAGATCTACCTCCACCCTGATTGGATGTTTGAGCACTCTCTTCCTCCTCACTGGAGGTGTTATCAAAAGTCCAGTTCAAGGGGGTCCTACGCTGTTGTTGTTTTCCTCCCCTCCCTCGATAATTGGACTGTGGTGCCACTTCGTTTGCCTGCTGGTAGTGTTTGTCATCCACATAGGGGAACGCCCATTCGTGGGTGAATCTCTCAAGATTTCTTTTTAAACCCTTGATTTTCTGGTTTACCATATAATGCTTATAGTCTGCTAGGTCCTCCTGAATCCGCTGTAGTTGCTCTTTTGTATCAGTGATGGTTGTGTCTTTCTTCAAGGTTTCTTCTAACTCTAGGATCTCAACCAATAACTCATCACTAAGTCTTTTTGCAGTATTAATAATTAAAATCAACCAGTCTCTTGTACATTTGTTGGCGATGTAACTCCAGTCCAGCCTAAATTTCTTATCCTCTAGGAAAATCCGAGGTTCTATTCTGACTAGTAAACTTGCAGGGGCAGCTCCAGCTCGAAGGTACTCTGTCATCAACGCCCCATGGAGGGCTACTCTCACCTGACGTTTTTTCGTGTTACTTAATTTTTCCCACTCCTCCCTTGCTGTGTTCACATTAGTCAATGATGAATCTGGGAAGAGGGAGGGACCTGCTAAAATCGCAGCTATCTGGTCGTCTGAAAACGCCAAACAATTTCTATCCATTACTTTTAATGTGAATATCAATTAACACGATTCCACCGGTGAACACTCAGATTACCAAAAACTTTGGTATGTCGCCCGAATGGTCAGTCCAACTATTATCCTGAAAGCAGGAAGAAACTTCAAAGTTAAAATTAGTTGTATTGCTCTCACGGCTGATCCGCCGTTCAATAACCCATTTCAAATTGGAGCTTTAGAGGGAAGAAATGCCAAGCTGCCCTCCACTCAAAGTCTAATAACAACAACAAATAGCTTGGCATCAAGAGGATTCAAAATAATAATTCAAAGGCCAACCACTGGTGGCAGGAGCAACTGTGTTCCAACCACTGGCAATATGTCAATAAATTTTTTGACTGGCCCTACACCTCTTTAATTGTTAATTTAAGATCATCTGCAATGCAACCCTTCAAGAACTCACAGAAAGTGTATCACCCCAGCTCTCACAAGAAATGATGTGATTCGTGAAAAGAGTGTGAAAAATGAGAAGGCACCTCACGTACGCACCACCAGGTAGGCTGCCAACTGGTACTCGCTGGTATGCCCACGTTTTGTCATCATCGGTTGCCAACTCAAAAAGAAAGAAAATAATGTCCAGTAAAAAGAAAGAGAACAGAGATAGTTTTGACAGAAACACTTTGCTGTCCCCATAAACAAAGAGTGAAAATGAAGAAACCCAGTGATTTGCTGAGAACAGATTGTTCAGAGCAACAATAAAATTGAGATGCAAACTCACTCAAAAGGACAAACTCTTTATTCACAACCAGTGAGTTCACTCAAAGTAAAAGCACTAAATGTCGCTAACCTTTATAAGGAAGGCCAACATGTTTCATTGCCACTAGTTTTTTGGCAATTTCATCAGGGCATAGGGTTTTTTTGCACCCGTTTAACTGGACATCCACTTTACTGTTTTATGGAAGGGCTGTGTAAAAAGCAGAAAGGAAGACAAATAGAATGACAGTTTTCTATTCATACTTCAATAAAAGTTGGACCAACCATTCATCCATGACACCAAACTGTTAGTTCCCATACATATATTTACCATGTAAAGGCCGAGGACGCTCATACCAGCCTTCACAATACCAATCGGAATTTCTTTTCCTTTTTCCGATTCCTTAAAAAGCGCTGTAACTAGCGCGTGTTCAACCTGTGGAAAAGGGTTTTTCTATATTCATCAACGGGTCAGAATACACAGCTTAAGAAAACGAGACTGGTGGTTCTTTCCCCCTCGCAACACCCTTCGTCTTATTTTGTCTCAAAAGCCACCTGTACTATACTCTGGTCAGAGGTGAATACCACGAATTCATGCCGCCCCGTTCCACTATGAACAGAAAGGATTGCGAATCATCATGGCTAGTTAGTATCTGCCTCTTAAATCACCATAACTTTCATTTCAAATGTCTACGAAGCTGAATGATCACAATTCCAGCTCGGCATCCAATACCCAGTCTTTTCCTCTTCCGTGACTTAACGCTAGCCCGCTACCCCGTAATCTATAGATTGACCTGTGAATGCGGGTTACAATATATAGGCCTCACCACTCGCAAAATTAAGATACGAATTCAGGAGCACTTAAGTACCATTAAAGCCGGAAAACTCACTACTCGGTTGGTACAGCATTTTGGTGAATCCAAACATGACATGCAAGCTTTAAGATGGGTTGTCCTGGAAAGAGTGACAGCTAGCAATGACACCATAGATAAAATTCTGGCTACCAGGGAGGCTCGTTGGATTTATACTGAGAAGGTGGATGTGACAGGCTTGAATGACCACATTGAGTGGAATAAAGTGAGTATCTAGTAACACACTATGTACTTAGGACTAGTCATACATCACCTCTGATGTCTTGGAAATACAAGACTTTCCGAACTATAAACCACCCACGGAGTGGGGATCTGAGAATACATGTCCAATGAGTGAGTAACTAGTAACTGAATACCCGTGCTTTATGGTTGAGGAGCTCCACGAGCTGTGCACGGAGAGCAGTAAGATCATTTTTCTTTCGTAGTTTCCCGCACTGGGCCGCTTCAACTCTGATTTTATATATGCTTGTGTCTCTGAGGAATACAAAGGTTATGTTTTGGGCGCTATCAAAATAACGATGGAATTCAGCCCCGGCAAATTATATAAAGGTCTGTTACTTTGAGCCCCTTTGGAGTGTGGCCTAAATGTTTTAAGATGCACACACATAGTATCGGGAGTGAACGACATAATGGCCTCTGTGAAGATTGTGTTATATATGTTTGTGAGGTACACTGTTCTAAGATGGCCGCCACGTTAGTTACAAGATCTTAGTGGCCCGCACTGCAGTTCGCGCAACATGTGATGCGGACGAGGGGGTGTGGCTAGACAGCACTACATCTGAGGCTGGGCACTGACTTGGAGTTGAGGCGGTGACGATACAAGGATTGCTCCGTTTGTGGTTACGGTGAGACTTTGGCTTCCTGGTCTAAAGGTAGTGGGATGCCGTGGGTAGGGTAAGGTTCGCCCTACGCTGACTCCTATGGCCTCGGTTGATTTACAGTTAATCGAAAGCGGGCTAGCGTTAAGTCACGGAAGAGGAAAAGACTGGGTATTGGATGCCGAGCTGGAATTGTGATCATTCAGCTTCGTAGACATTTGAAATGAAAGTTATGGTGATTTAAGAGGCAGATACTAACTAGCCATGATGATTCGCAATCCTTTCTGTTCATAGTGGAACGGGGCGGCATGAATTCGTGGTATTCACCTCTGACCAGAGTATAGTACAGGTGGCTTTTGAGACAAAATAAGACGAAGGGTGTTGCGAGGGGGAAAGAACCACCAGTCTCGCTTTCTTAAGCTGTGTATTCTGACCCGTTGATGAATATAGAAAAACCCTTTTCCACAGGTTGAACACGCGCTAGTTACAGCGCTTTTTAAGGAATCGGAAAAAGGAAAAGAAATTCCGATTGGTATTGTGAAGGCTGGTATGAGCGTCCTCGGCCTTTACATGGTAAATATATGTATGGGAACTAACAGTTTGGTGTCATGGATGAATGGTTGGTCCAACTTTTATTGAAGTATGAATAGAAAACAGTCATTCTATTTGTCTTCCTTTCTGCTTTTTACACAGCCCTTCCATAAAACAGTAAAGTGGATGTCCAGTTAAACGGGTGCAAAAAAACCCTATGCCCTGATGAAATTGCCAAAAAACTAGTGGCAATGAAACATGTTGGCCTTCCTTATAAAGGTTAGCGACATTTAGTGCTTTTACTTTGAGTGAACTCACTGGTTGTGAATAAAGAGTTTGTCCTTTTGAGTGAGTTTGCATCTCAATTTTATTGTTGCTCTGAACAATCTGTTCTCAGCAAATCACTGGGTTTCTTCATTTTCACTCTTTGTTTATGGGGACAGCAAAGTGTTTCTGTCAAAACTATCTCTGTTCTCTTTCTTTTTACTGGACATTATTTTCTTTCTTTTTGAGTTGGCAACCGATGATGACAAAACGTGGGCATACCAGCGAGTACCAGTTGGCAGCCTACCTGGTGGTGCGTACGTGAGGTGCCTTCTCATTTTTCACACTCTTTTCACGAATCACATCATTTCTTGTGAGAGCTGGGGTGATACACTTTCTGTGAGTTCTTGAAGGGTTGCATTGCAGATGATCTTAAATTAACAATTAAAGAGGTGTAGGGCCAGTCAAAAAATTTATTGACATATTGCCAGTGGTTGGAACACAGTTGCTCCTGCCACCAGTGGTTGGCCTTTGAATTATTATTTTGAATCCTCTTGATGCCAAGCTATTTGTTGTTGTTATTAGACTTTGAGTGGAGGGCAGCTTGGCATTTCTTCCCTCTAAAGCTCCAATTTGAAATGGGTTATTGAGCGGCGGATCAGCCGTGAGAGCAATACAACTAATTTTAACTTTGAAGTTTCTTCCTGCTTTCAGGATAATAGTTGGACTGACCATTCGGGCGACATACCAAAGTTTTTGGTAATCTGAGTGTTCACCGGTGGAATCGTGTTAATTGATATTCACATTAAAAGTAATGGATAGAAATTGTTTGGCGTTTTCAGACGACCAGATAGCTGCGATTTTAGCAGGTCCCTCCCTCTTCCCAGATTCATCATTGACTAATGTGAACACAGCAAGGGAGGAGTGGGAAAAATTAAGTAACACGAAAAAACGTCAGGTGAGAGTAGCCCTCCATGGGGCGTTGATGACAGAGTACCTTCGAGCTGGAGCTGCCCCTGCAAGTTTACTAGTCAGAATAGAACCTCGGATTTTCCTAGAGGATAAGAAATTTAGGCTGGACTGGAGTTACATCGCCAACAAATGTACAAGAGACTGGTTGATTTTAATTATTAATACTGCAAAAAGACTTAGTGATGAGTTATTGGTTGAGATCCTAGAGTTAGAAGAAACCTTGAAGAAAGACACAACCATCACTGATACAAAAGAGCAACTACAGCGGATTCAGGAGGACCTAGCAGACTATAAGCATTATATGGTAAACCAGAAAATCAAGGGTTTAAAAAGAAATCTTGAGAGATTCACCCACGAATGGGCGTTCCCCTATGTGGATGACAAACACTACCAGCAGGCAAACGAAGTGGCACCACAGTCCAATTATCGAGGGAGGGGAGGAAAACAACAACAGCGTAGGACCCCCTTGAACTGGACTTTTGATAACACCTCCAGTGAGGAGGAAGAGAGTGCTCAAACATCCAATCAGGGTGGAGGTAGATCTGACGCTCAGTATAAATCCAACGAGGATTTGGGGGCTTTGTTCCGTTCTTTTTTAGGACACACCAACAGGGGCAACAGAGGGGGCGGTCAAAGAGGCAGAGGCAGGGCAAGACCCTTCCACAACCAGGGACAGCAATGGCCTATGTTCTCCCCACGGATAACACGCAGCAGGGGCAGGACGCCCACATGAATAACATTGTTATGAATTTATCCGATTACACACTGACTACGGATGAATTGAGTGTTCTGAATAAAGGGTTGGGATACGTCCCCACTCCCAGACATGATGCTTTCAAGTGCAGGACTGAATTTCACGCAACCATGAGAAAAATCAAACTTAAAAAATTTTTTGCTGGTAAAGATTTGGAACCCCAGTCACTTTTCTCCACCAATCTTCGACGTCCGTCACAATTTTGCCCTCCGGGTTCCACGGTAGGTCCAGAGGTGATTGTGTTCGAACAGAAGATGCTGGAGGAAATATCTAAACTTGAACAGTCTGATCACAAGGTCCGCACCTTCAATAACATGAGCCGGGGAGATTGGGAGGCGCTCAAGACTCTGCAGAATAATGCAGAAATTACGATCAAGAGTGCCGATAAAGGTGGGGCTATCGTGGTTTTGAACACCTCAGATTACAACCAGGAGGTGTTAAGATTACTTGGTGATTGGAAGAACTATCACCCTCTCCCTAGGGATCCGATCCTTGAATTGCAAGAGATGATCACAAAAATGGTGGCGGAAGCTAGAAGTAAGAACTGGATTACGAGCAAGGAGGCAGAGTTTTTAGTTAACACCAAGCCGAGAACCCCAGCCTTCTACATACTCCCAAAGGTACATAAGGCTACACGGCCTCCCCCCGGGCGACCGATAGTCTCGGGAATAGCTTCTATTCTTGAGCCATTATCGCAATTCGCGGACTTCTTTTTGCGGGAATCCGTATTGAGACAAAAATCATATGTCCAGGATACTACTGACATCTTGAATATCCTTGGTGATTTAGAATTTGATTCATCACAGCAGTTCTTGCTTACTATCGATATTGAATCGCTGTACACCAGTATCCCCCAGGAGGCCACGCTGGTGGCAGCAGCGAAGGCCCTGGGGGACCAAGATTGGTTTTATGACACGCCCCAATCTTTTGTGCTCCAATGTATCGAGCTTGCCCTGACACGGAACTACTTTTGTTTCAAGGATGACCTGTATTTACAGGTATCAGGTACATCGATGGGCGCGACCTTCGCGCCGAGTCTGGCCTGCATTTATGTAGGCCAGTTTGAAGAGAATTTCCTATATCACGCATCGAATCCCTTCCAGGGGCACATATGCCTCTGGAAGAGGTATATCGATGATGTGTTGTGTATTTGGAAAGGAAATCAGGATTCTCTTATGGAATTCTTGAACTGGCTTAATAGCCGTGATCCGTGTTTAAAGTTTACCTGGACGTTCAGCAAGGAATGTGCGATATATTTGGATCTCGACATCATGGTGCATGGGAATGCCCTCAACACTAAGGTACATCAAAAGGGGTCAGACAGGAACTCACTACTACATTACAACTCATACCATCCGAGAGCCTTACGTGATAACCTGCCAGTGGGCCAGTTCTTTAGGTATCGGCGTAATTGCTCTACTGTTGAAACCTTTGTCCAACAAGCTGATGAGCTCTCTAATAAATTGACTCAAAGAGCATATCCCAAAACTGTTATTAAGAGAGCGTGTAAAAGGGCCCGTAACACACCTCGGGAGGCGCTCTTAGAAAGAAACAGAAGGGAGACTGATGATTGCCTCACAGTGGTCATGACCTACGATCTTTTGGCCTCTAAAATTAGGCAACTAATGAGAAAGCATTGGTCATTGTTATCAACTGCAGACTTCAGAATGCCACAACCTAGATTTGCATTTAAGCGTGCCACAAATCTTAAGGACAAGCTGGTACACACACGACCACAAGTTAAACAAAAAAACACATCATTGCCGGCTGGACATTACCCATGTGGGGGTTGCTCAGTTTGCAAATTAACAGAAAAAACAAACTTTGTCAACCTTTCCAATGGTAGAAAATGGCATTTGAATTCGTTTTCAAATTGTAACACGACCAATGTAATCTATAGATTGACCTGTGAATGCGGGTTACAATATATAGGCCTCACCACTCGCAAAATTAAGATACGAATTCAGGAGCACTTAAGTACCATTAAAGCCGGAAAACTCACTACTCGGTTGGTACAGCATTTTGGTGAATCCAAACATGACATGCAAGCTTTAAGATGGGTTGTCCTGGAAAGAGTGACAGCTAGCAATGACACCATAGATACAATTCTGGCTACCAGGGAGGCTCGTTGGATTTATACTGAGAAGGTGGATGTGACAGGCTTGAATGACCACATTGAGTGGAATAAAGTGAGTATCTAGTAACACACTATGTACTTAGGACTAGTCATACATCACCTCTGATGTCTTGGAAATACAAGACTTTCCGAACTATAAACCACCCACGGAGTGGGGATCTGAGAATACATGTCCAATGAGTGAGTAACTAGTAACTGAATACCCGTGCTTTATGGTTGAGGAGCTCCACGAGCTGTGCACGGAGAGCAGTAAGATCATTTTTCTTTCGTAGTTTCCCGCACTGGGCCGCTTCAACTCTGATTTTATATATGCTTGTGTCTCTGAGGAATACAAAGGTTATGTTTTGGGCGCTATCAAAATAACGATGGAATTCAGCCCCGGCAAATTATATAAAGGTCTGTTACTTTGAGCCCCTTTGGAGTGTGGCCTAAATGTTTTAAGATGCACACACATAGTATCGGGAGTGAACGACATAATGGCCTCTGTGAAGATTGTGTTATATATGTTTGTGAGGTACACTGTTCTAAGATGGCCGCCACGTTAGTTACAAGATCTTAGTGGCCCGCACTGCAGTTCGCGCAACATGTGATGCGGACGAGGGGGTGTGGCTAGACAGCACTACATCTGAGGCTGGGCACTGACTTGGAGTTGAGGCGGTGACGATACAAGGATTGCTCCGTTTGTGGTTACGGTGAGACTTTGGCTTCCTGGTCTAAAGGTAGTGGGATGCCGTGGGTAGGGTAAGGTTCGCCCTACGCTGACTCCTATGGCCTCGGTTGATTTACAGTTAATCGAAAGCGGGCTAGCGTTAAGTCACGGAAGAGGAAAAGACTGGGTATTGGATGCCGAGCTGGAATTGTGATCATTCAGCTTCGTAGACATTTGAAATGAAAGTTATGGTGATTTAAGAGGCAGATACTAACTAGCCATGATGATTCGCAATCCTTTCTGTTCATAGTGGAACGGGGCGGCATGAATTCGTGGTATTCACCTCTGACCAGAGTATAGTACAGGTGGCTTTTGAGACAAAATAAGACGAAGGGTGTTGCGAGGGGGAAAGAACCACCAGTCTCGCTTTCTTAAGCTGTGTATTCTGACCCGTTGATGAATATAGAAAAACCCTTTTCCACAGGTTGAACACGCGCTAGTTACAGCGCTTTTTAAGGAATCGGAAAAAGGAAAAGAAATTCCGATTGGTATTGTGAAGGCTGGTATGAGCGTCCTCGGCCTTTACATGGTAAATATATGTATGGGAACTAACAGTTTGGTGTCATGGATGAATGGTTGGTCCAACTTTTATTGAAGTATGAATAGAAAACAGTCATTCTATTTGTCTTCCTTTCTGCTTTTTACACAGCCCTTCCATAAAACAGTAAAGTGGATGTCCAGTTAAACGGGTGCAAAAAAACCCTATGCCCTGATGAAATTGCCAAAAAACTAGTGGCAATGAAACATGTTGGCCTTCCTTATAAAGGTTAGCGACATTTAGTGCTTTTACTTTGAGTGAACTCACTGGTTGTGAATAAAGAGTTTGTCCTTTTGAGTGAGTTTGCATCTCAATTTTATTGTTGCTCTGAACAATCTGTTCTCAGCAAATCACTGGGTTTCTTCATTTTCACTCTTTGTTTATGGGGACAGCAAAGTGTTTCTGTCAAAACTATCTCTGTTCTCTTTCTTTTTACTGGACATTATTTTCTTTCTTTTTGAGTTGGCAACCGATGATGACAAAACGTGGGCATACCAGCGAGTACCAGTTGGCAGCCTACCTGGTGGTGCGTACGTGAGGTGCCTTCTCATTTTTCACACTCTTTTCACGAATCACATCATTTCTTGTGAGAGCTGGGGTGATACACTTTCTGTGAGTTCTTGAAGGGTTGCATTGCAGATGATCTTAAATTAACAATTAAAGAGGTGTAGGGCCAGTCAAAAAATTTATTGACATATTGCCAGTGGTTGGAACACAGTTGCTCCTGCCACCAGTGGTTGGCCTTTGAATTATTATTTTGAATCCTCTTGATGCCAAGCTATTTGTTGTTGTTATTATCCATCCTCACATAGGTCAGGAATTGAAATGGGGCAAAATAAAAATACATTAATGTCTTTTGTTTTCAGCAATTTGTCAAGAAACATCATTTACAAGGCAATAGCTCTAACTCTCACAAATGCCAGACATTATGCATTGCAAATGTTTGTGTTTTTTAGCAACCTTTTTGACCCTGCCAGCACACTTCCTGACCTCCGCCCCCACAGCACTCTGATCACAGTTCTCCCAAGGGCTCGAAGTAAATGAAGACAGCCTGGAAATGCAGCAAATAAAAATCGCCGCACTTCCAGGCCATCTTCATTTACATGCAATTCCAGAGGCATTTGCGCCCCCCTGGTGACGCATCCACGCCCCCCAGGGGGGCGAGCCCCACAGTTTGAAGGCCTCTGCGCTAGAATCCTGTGCTTGGCACAGCATGTCACATGACCTGTATTTGGGCACTTCTCTGAGTGTTCTGCTACTGCATCCAGACAAGGATGACCAGATTTTAACAAGCATTTGCAATGAATAGGTCTCGCATTCAAGCAAGTTTAAACTTTTGGCATTGTTAATGACAATGCCTTTTAGTTATGTTTTAAAAAAACAAAAATAATAGGTATTGTCATTTACAATGCCAATAGCTTAAACTCGCTTAAATGCAAGACCTATTGCATTGCAAATGCTTGTTTTTAATGCAGCCCGTTTTCCTTAAAGGAAAACGGAATGAATTAAAAAAGAAAAATGAAACTGTTCAGTTTCATTTTTTAAAGGCAGGCAGTGTTCCCTCACTGCCTGCTCTTAAAAAATATTTTTGCAAGCACTCACAAAGGGGAAGAGGTCCCCCGGAGAAGCCTTCCCAATAGCGAGTGGTTTACCACCTACTTGAAGAAGGTGGTAAACTGCAAGTGTTTTGCAAAACTATGGAACTTTGCATTGAGACTCGCTATTAGGAAGGGACGATCCTTCCTAATAGCGAGGTTCGCAAATGATATTTTGCGAGTCAGTGACTCGCAAAATAGCATTTCTACATGCCAAAACCCTTTTTTGCGGTTGCAAACGGGCTGTTCCCTCGTTTGCGAGTGCAAAAAAGGGTCTTACATCTGGCCCAAGCAGCTCAGAACCAATCCGTCAATAAACAGACTCTGTACAGAATTGTCCAGCCAAGAGTTAGTCTGAAATGAATTGAGTTTGTTTGAATACTATTACTAAAATCATTACAAAAACTATTACAATAAAAAGCATAATACATAGTAAAGAATCCAATAAAATATTCAATCTGAAAATTAACTAAAAGGAATCACAGGATTGATGATCTTATATCTTGCCATGCAGTTCTTAAATCCATCATATACCAATTCATTCCAGACAAAACTTGCTAGAGCCACCAGTTTCCTATTATCACGGATGGACTATTCGAGTGTCTCCCATTAGTTTGTTCAACAGCCATTTAACTACTAAAATAAACGAGCTAAGTTCACGTGATTACCAAAAAGTTATGTCTGCTGTTTGGAATTATTCAAGGCACTTAGGGTCACATGCATCAAGGTTGGATTTTGCTAGTCCTTAATTGCAATTATTAAGGAATCGCAATTAAGGACTCGCAAAAGTCTATGCATGTAGGAATCGCTATAGAAATAGCGATTCCTAAACATTCCTTAATTGCGACTCGCAAATTGCGAGTCACAATTAAGGGATGGCTTCCCATTCATTCCTATGGGCCTACAGGCCCTTAGGAATGAATGGGAAATTGCATGCACAATTTGCGAGTACCGATTGGTACTCGCAAATTGCACATGCAATTTCAAAGGTGTCATAAGGACACCCTGTTGCACCCCTGAAATTGTGGTGTGCACCCATTTTGCGCACACACATGCCCCAAGGGCATGTGTGTGTGTAACCTGAAACTTTGAAAAATACACTTTAGTGCATTTTTCAAAGTTTTTGCAAATTACCGACCATTTTAATTACACGGTAATTTCCAGCCCCAAATAGCGAAATCGCTATTTCAAAGTGCTTCTTGCATTGCATTTAAGGAATTCCTTAAATGCAATCGCAATTTAGGAAATCGCAAGAAATTGTGATTACCTAAATTGCGCGTCCCAAACACTTTCATGCATCGCAAAAGGCCATTTTGCGATAGCCAACGGACGATTTTTGCGAATCGCACTGTTTGCAATCGCAAAAACCTTTGATGCATGTGCCCCTTAATCTGTTTGAAACTATTTTAATACACTTTCCAGATCAGGGGAGCTCTGTAATGTCAGCAGAGATGAACTAAAGAGATAACGAGTCCTTGCAGTTCTATATTTCTTTTTTTTTAAAACATTGGTTTCAGCATAGTGCAACGCGAGGACCTAACTTTTGGGCAGCAACACAGCAAATGAGTAATGGATTCATTTTTAGGTCTCGCGAGCCAAAGGCTCGAAGAGACATTTTGAATATGGGCTTCAAAAAGTGCTACCAGGCCAGCCTAGAGCTACAGTGCATGTGCGCGGGCGCGCGCTTGCACTGCTTACTTTCACTTTCTCGGCCGCTTTGATCGCGATCACGATCACTTTCACTTTCGCGGCTTTGCTGCGCAGACCCAGCCTCCTCTGCCGGCACACCCACTGTTTTCAGTGATTCACCTTCAACGCCACTTGTTGCTTCTTACTTTCCTACCCTTTCTCCTCTACCTTCCTCTCCTTTTAATCTGCCTTCACCGTATATCCTTTGCTCTCCTCCCTTCCTTCTTTACAACCTTCCTTACTTTTTTCATCCTTCCTTCATCCGCTTTCTCGTCTATGCCTTCCATTCTTAAAATGTACACGGAGTCTGCGCAGTGTCTGCGGGGCTCATGCGCTTCGTCCTCTCCAGCATCAGTTCGGTCTGCTTCAGACGGAGAACGGCTCTCACCCTCTTTGTCCACCTCCATTATTGTGCGTGGTTTTTGACATCCGCGTCACCACCCATTTGGCGATTCCTTCATATTTATCCTTGGATATCCCTTGTTTCCCTTTGTGTGGTTTTTTTTTTGGTCAGTCCCCCCAGGGTACAAGCAGGCATCCACTTCTGTCTTTTTTGCTCCGATCAGCTGTCCTGACAGAAGTGGATGCCTGCTTGTGCCCCGGGGGAACTGACACCAAAAACCGTATTTGGTCAACTTTTTGATGAGGAACGGGGAAGGGGCATTTCATTGCTGTTATGATGTATGTTACTTTATATTCTGTGAGAAGATTCGACATTTATTTCAGGGAATGCAGAGATTTTTTCGAGGAGAAGTGAGCAATAACACCGCTCCTTGTCAGTCTGTAACTGGGTGTTCATTATGAAAGAATTTAGATTATCCAGTCGCGATTCTATCTTCTTCACGTTCTTTGCCAGGGACTGTAATATTACAATCTGAGAGTCCATTTAGTCAGCATGCACCATTGCCACCTAGCCCATGGTTGTTAGTGTGGTGTCAATGACCGACCACCAGTTCTGTATCTGTAAGTTCATGACTGGTGTGTCAAAGGTGGACTTTTCGTTGTTAACCACTGAGCCAGGGTTATCCACCCTATCTTTCTGTACCAAAGGGGCTTTGTTGCACCTGAGAGATTCTGAGTCCAAGCGGGATCTAGGCTCCTTCTGAGACCCTCAAGTGGGTGAGTGATGAGATTGTTCATTTTTCCGTTTCGTTGTTTTTAATTTATAACGTTCATGACCACTATTACTTGACTGGAGGCCTAGTGGGTCCGTTACCGATAACAATTCTTCATCTCTTATGTACGGTTCCTCAGGTCTAATGAAACTAAAGTCTGTGCCATTGTGTTTTGATTAGGATTGCACGCACACACACACCCCACACACACACACACACACAACCACAACACACAACCACACACACAGAGAACCACACACAAAACCACAAACACACACAAAACCACAAACACAACCACATACAACCACAACCACACACACAACCACACACACACACAATCACACACATACAACCACACACACACCCCACCACACAACCACACACACACAATAACACAAACACATAACCACACACACAATAACACAAACACAACCACACACAACCACAACACACAACCAACCACACACACAACCACACACACACACAACCACACACACACACACAACCACACACACACAACCACACAACCACACACAACCACACAACCACACACACACACACACCACTCACACACACATCCACAACCACCCACAACCACAACCACTCACACACACAACCACAACCACCCACAACCACACACAAACCCCACAACCACACACAACCACACACAAACCCCACAACCACACACAAACCCCACAACCACACACCCACAAACACACACACAAAACCATACACACACACAAACCCCACCACACAACCACACACACAAAACCATACACACACACAAACCCCACCAGACAACCACACACACAATAACACAAACACATAACCACACACACAATAACACAAACACACACACAACCACAACACACACAACCACAACCCACCCCCCCCCACACCCACACACACAACCACAAGCACACACACACACAATAACACAAACACACAACCACACACCACCACAACTACACACACAACCACAACAGCACACAACCACACACACACACAGAACCACACACAAAACCACAAACACAACCACTTACAAACACACACAACCACACACACACACACACCACCACACACAAACCCCACAGCCACACACACAAAACCACACACACAATAACACACACATAATCACACAAACACACACCCAACCACAACACACACCCAACCACAACACACAACCAACCACAACCACACACACACACACACACACACCACCACACACACACACACACAACCACACACACACAACCACACACAACCACAAACACACACAACCACAATAACACAAACACACAACCACACACACACAATAACACAAACACACAACCACACACACAACCACAAACACAAAACCACAAACACAACCACAACCACACAACCACACACGACCACAACCACACACACCCAACCACACCCACACACAACCACACACACAAACACAACCACACACAATAACACAAACACACAACCACAATAACACAGAACCACACACACAACCACACACAAGCACACACAATAACAGAAACACACACAACCTCAAACCGTTTTCTGGCTGTCAGCATAAATACGCTGTCACCAAACACGATGAACACCTTGGGAAAGTTTGTGAAGTCACCCCCAACTTTGAAACCCCTTGTTGTAGCGGAGTGTGTGCTGTACACATGGCAATACCTTGACACAGCGGACTGTTGCAAGGAATGCTTTGAGCCTCGGAGGCTGACAGACCTCAGTCTGTGCATTAGTTCACCCCGTCTTGGCACTGCATAAAAACAGGATGCCCACTGTCCAACATGAAGTGAGACATTGTGATCGGGGCTGGAGATGCTGTTTAGCAATCTGCTTAGAACATTGTGTTTCATTTAGGGCATTAAACATAAAGGAGCACTGGCAATGCTGATAAAATGGATTTCATTTTGAGTAGTGACTAAAACTTTTTAAAAAGCCTGCTGTACTGAAACAAGCATTTGCAATGCAATAGGTCTCGCATTTGCAAAAGTTTCAGCTATTGACATTGTTCATGACAATGCCTTTTTAATCTATTTTATAAAACAAACACATAAATAAATGGCATTATCATTTACAATGCCAATAGCTAGTGTTGCATTATTATTAACAATGCCAACTGCTCACACTTTTATAATGCGAGACCTATTGCATTGCAAATGCTTGTTATAATTGCAGAACTTGCTATTCCTCCAATTTCCTCTGTAGTAATGATCAAGAATAACTTTATTTCCGTTCAGAGAACCATAAAAGTTTAACAATAATTTTTTTTACAATTCTCTGTAGTCATTATTGGGGAAGGTCAGGAATTTTACGTTTACAATGTAGCTCCTGTAAGCCCTACTCTTTGAGGTAATATTGCATGCGTGGTGTTTCATAAGAACGATGAATTTGTTTAAACTGATCATCAGACTAGAATTTCTAGGTCAGATTTCCTTGACAGCACCACAACTTGTCATTTTAAGATGGACTTTAAGGCTGTGTAGGATAGGGCGATACTTCGCATGGTATCCAGAATCAGATCTAAATCACTGATAGCCATGCCTATATATTTAGCCCATTTTATCCAGCACCTTAAAAATTTCTTGTAGCACCATCTTTAGTGAACAGTCTTTTGCATGCATTAAATGATAATGTTGAATGAAGGACACCTTGCATTTTATATCCTGCTTTAACATTCCAAATTTCAACCATATTTTGGAACAGCAAGTGTACCGAGTTATCTAAAAGATGTGTTTTTGGGTAATAGAATGGAGCTCGTCAAATGTTGTGGCCAATTTAGCTGGGAAGTCTTGATGTATATATGAGAATGTGGGGATCAGCTTTTCTTTTATAACCCTTAAGATAGCTTCTCCAGAGGGGTTATATAGACTTGTATTTAAGCGTCAAAGGGCAAAAGCTAGATTGCTAGCTTTTTTCTTAATAGCTGTTATGCGAATAGCCGGTGTGCCCGTATCCCCAAGCCAGTCCCCAAATAATGATATGGGGTTGTATAAGTGATCCAAACTGGACCCAATTTACAAGACATCTTGTATTTATTCTTGAGTTTGACAAAGATCATCACATTGGTTTTTTTGCATTTGCCACCAGCTAATTGCTTGAATGGGGTTTTTGTAGTCTTTCCAGTGATCTTTGCAGGCCTATGTTTGTTTGATCTAAAATAACCAGGTGTTCCACATATTGCAAAATCATATTATGACGACATATTTGTATGGGTCACCTGCCAAGATAGAACCCACAGGCACAAATTAGTATCAGGTTCTAGTAGGGTGTAATATTGAGTACCATTATGCAATAAAGTACTTTCTTTCTTAAAAGACAAGCACTAGTCTGGGCATTTCCTTTTTGTGTTTTTAATTGATTATTGAGCATGGAGCTTGAGCACCCTACAATACCTCCCTGAGAAGACTGACCACCCTTGGTACCCTGAGAGTCAAGTGTAGAAAGGGTTGTACCTGGCCCAATTTGCAAAGCGACAGTAGGGAGGATTCTGGAACATCAGAGGTAAACAATCCCAACCCCCATGGTTGAGACCCAGTAGCCCTGCTTGCTCCTTGGCCTCCAGAATTAGGTCTGAGAGATGCCGCCACTGCTTTACGTAATGTACTCTTCCCATGGACAGTAGTCAACCTTCTAATATAATAGAATGCTTGGTGTGACCGTCCAGGTCACAGGACAAATCCTGTATCTTGCAATGGTAAGGATAGACCTAGACCCCAGGGTAAGTGCTAGATTTAAATTATATAAAACGTCAGAGACAAAAATAAAAAGTCAGGATACCAGTTTCACATGCAATCGGACGCTCAGGGCAAGGGTACATGCCTGTTCTAAATGTAGTAGAGATTCCCATCCCAACAGAAACATATAGATGAGTGAGTGAGGTTAATGTGTTCTCCTTGTGACTTTTGGGGTCTGGTGTATCACATACACTCCACCACCACGCCTCCCAATTGGAACAACTTTTAATGCATTTCTCATCACTTTAAGCTTCAGAATCTGGAGCATGAAAAAACAGCAATGGCTTAACCTGCAAATAGTACAAGAAGAAATCTTGGACAAGTATTGATAAAGCCATTTCTCTTTGCACTTGAATCAAGATATATGTTTGTCTTGTAACAATAATCTTTTATGCAGCGTCATTTTAAGGATTTTAGGGCTCTAGCCAAGACATATTTTAGGGGTTCCTGTTTGAGGTAACTTTGCATTTTATTATCCATTTTCTGTTAATTCAAGCCTCATGATTCCAAACAATATTAAATAAGCATGAAAGGCTGAGATAGAGAAATAGACAAGGGTGATATTGAGAATGTTCAACTTCCAATGCCTTAAAACATCTCAGAATTTGTACAGAATTAAATTTCTAACCAAATGTTTCCTCCCATTGTATGAATTTCACAGCAAGGTGACTTTGACGTATTATAGACTAGTGCAAAATCTTAGACTAAGAGATATGCATATAGCAATGTATTTGCTGAATATTTAAACTATTGTTCGCTCCATAACAAGAGCAAACAATATAAGGTAGAGGAGGCAACCTTAGCGAGACCCTCTCCTCACGATAAATGGGTCCGATATAAGCTATGCAATTTTAACACAGGCCATAGGCTCTGTGTAGAAAAGTCAGATGACTCTTTGGAGATGTCAGTAATGTCCATCATACCCAATACAGAAAAGAGGCAACCCAAATCCACCATGTCAAACGCCTTTCCTACCTCTAAAACTAAGCAGGCCGTAAACTGCCACTTGGCTGGGGCCAACTCCATTACTCTGTGCAAATGTGGGACATTCAGAGTTCAGAGTAGTAGGATGATCAGGAATAAACCCATTCTAATCTGGATGCACCACTCATGATATGTGTTCCAGTAGGTGGACTGCTATGATCTTACTAAGTATTTTGTAGTCCTTGTCCAGCAGGATAACAGGCTATAGAATGTTACTTTGTCAGGCTTGGTTAGGGACACCAGCAATGATTCCCTAGGCGGATGTGGGAGGTAACCGTCTGTGCGCGCAGCTTAAGACAGATCCAGCAATTTAGGGGCTCACAGCGATTCATAAGCCTTGTCGAATTCAATAGGAGCCCATCAAGACCAGGGGTCTTTTGTGTGGCTGCGCCTCTAATGGCCACTCAAATTTCTTGTAGTTTGATAGGGGCATTTATAGCCTCTCTGTCAGGGGATCTGGGATGAGCAACCCTACATCTCGGAGGGACTCAGCTGCATACACCTGCTGATTCGTGGGGGAGGGTTATATAGTGCTCTATAGTGCACTATGAAAGCTGTGTGTATATCTGCCTGCTTGGGTAGGGAGTGTATGAGTCGGGGATTCCTTAATCAATGTGATGGGAACTGCGGGTGTCGCGCTGCACAAAAGCCACACCAGTAAGCCTGAATTGTCCCCCTTAGCATGCATTTTGGCCTGAGAGCCCACAGAAATCCAAGCAGTGTAGCTGTTCTATTAGGTGAGCATGGCAAACAAGAGCCTCGGTCAGTGTTTGCTGCTCTACAGGGTTGGAGTGAGCTGCTGCCTCAAGGGGCCCTTGTGATGTCTCTGTGTGCAGTAGGTCTTTATGTAGCATGCACCCCTACCACCACCCGGATGCCATGGCCCCTGATTACCACCTTGAACACCTTCCATTCAGTTTGCCTATAAGTGACAGTTCCCCAATTTTCCTAAAAATAATGTGTTAGAACCTCTTTCATCTCTTCCATAAAAACTTGGTCTTCCAGCATTGCAGGCTGTAGTCGCCATATGAGGTAGGAGCTCTTAGCGTCCCCCATCCTAGTCATATTTGCAGTGTGTTATGGTCCGAATAGAGATGTAGTCATATATATGTCAGAGATTCAAAAACACTGCCCCCCCTTCATTCATCACCCGTTGTTGCGATAATACTAGGACCCAGCAAGTGGCCAAGTGAAGTTTACCATTGTAGATGTATTTAATTCTGTTCATAGAACCCTCCTTACGTGTAGTTCTCTCACACAGTACAAATAAGACCAAGTAAAGCGATGAAAACAGCCTTTATTCAACACAAAAATGAAGAACCACCACGTTGAATTGCAAAGATGCAGTAAAAATGCAGTAAAGCAGTGGCAGAAAACGTGGCTTAGCTTAAGCAAAAGGAATGGCTGGTAGTCCACTTGAGAGAATACAGGCTAAATCCTTTGGAACAGTCGGACCACGAGCTGTGAACCATCTACCAGACTGAGAAGCAATAGAATGACTTCCCTTTGGCTCTTCACTAAGTGGTAAACAGCCTATGTCAAAGACCAGTCTGAAGTCTATGCTTTTCTAGTGTATGTATAGAGAGTTTGCAATCAGAAGATGTTGTTGGGGATCTCAGCCTTGGAACTGAGGAATGTGAGAGCTATGCAGCAATCTCTGTTATAAAGGGATGCATGACAACCATTAGTAGGGTTACCCCTATCCTAGCACCAAGCCTGTTACTTCCTATTTGCTTCCTCTATTCTTTTCAGTGGGCCTTACTGTGAACACATCTGCTCATTTAGTGCGGTAATAATCTACAGGGACTTCCACAGAAGGTTTATTAAGAACAAAATTCATGGTTGAAAGCCCAAGATGCACTTAGAGGAAACGGAGTGAGTTACTATAAGTAAACAGGGGTAACATCTGTGTTATGCACGTGAAATTTCTCATAGTCACCGATTGTTGTTTTCTGTGTATTTTATGTAACTTTTTTCTCCTGATCCACCTTTTACATACAATATTATCGCATGGGGACTGGTTCCAGCAGAAAAATTCTCCTGAGAACTGTAAAACTGTTCTAGACTTTGTGTGCCTAAACTAGCCTCCTGTCGGTATCTCAGGTAATTATTGCACATGAGGTACGCTTTTATGTGCAAATGTTATACTGAAGATCAGCAAATTGCGTTTCATATAATACTCTTGGATTTTGAGAAAATTATGCCTACCATGCAAGGATTTTTTTTTATAATTTTGTAGATAAGGCACACAAAATGTGTGACCTAATGCAAGTGTTACATCTTTCTTTATTCAGGTAGTCAATGATCAACGTACATGGACTGCGGCCTAAATTCACTGTAGTTTCATTCACTGCCATTTTAGACCATTGAAATCAGGACAAGATCATTTGTTGTGTTACTCTGAACTAGTTTTAATGTCAATTGTACGAACTGGGGCTTAGACCAGTGTGTGAAAAGTGCTGCTCAGCACAGATACTTGTTATGGAACTCGTGATCTGAGCCTGGAATCCGGTACATAGGCCCTCACTGCCCTCAGAATACACACGTGAAAACTCAGCAATTTAGGTTTATGTAAGTGACCACTCTAGACTTTTCAAAGAATATGTGTTTTGATGTTATGACTCTGTCTTGGGGAATAAGAGCACAGTTTTGGATTGCCTTTGGATTGGGAAATGCGTGAGCCTCCTTGAGCGGACAGAACAACAATGGTCATTTTTGAAAAGGTCCAGTTTTGTTGCTGGTTATTAGCGGTTCAGATCTTTCTTCAGGGTAAGCCATCAGCGCAGAGGGAGTGTCGGTCATTTAGTATCGCCGTCCGCTAGAGGACTGCATGGAGTATGAGGTCTTCTTCACAACTGCAGAGCCACCGCTACGTCCGCTTCCGCTGCTGAAGCCCATTCCGCCGCTACCTCCTCCATAGCCAGAACCTCCGCTAATGCCTCCTCCTGAGCCTCCACCAACGCCGTATCCGAAGCCACCTCCAGTGCCTCCGCTAACACTGCCTCCGTAGCCTCCACCCATGGAGCCTCCAGCGCCGCCTCCTGAGCTGCTGACCACAGCTGCGAATAAATCATAGACAGACATCAACATCATTTAATTGACTAAAAATGACAGAAACCCATATTTCTTCCCAAAATGAAATACTATAGAAACTTACAGACGCTCACGGCGGTGGCACTGTCTCCTGACATCCTGTAAAGGAGACACAAGGATAGACTTGTCAATCACAGGATGAGAAGCTCATTGGAAGTACGTCCATGCTATGTGGCCAGTGCATCGGAATCCTGAAGACAGAAACTGCACAGGACACTACAAAAGGCCACATAGACCAAGCTCATCAATAGATGTGAAACAAATGAGTAAGGCGAGGAAGGTTGCCCAGCATCATTGAAAGAGAAGAGAAAAATAGACAGATGATCTTCAAATCCTGACATGCCTGGGTTCAGATAACCAATGCAAACCGGATGGCCTCCTCCCAGAAACAGGTCTGCCATGCCACCACTTACAAAGTCCTTCAAATGTTTTTGCAGGACAGAAGCTCCCCCCTTTTTTAACCACTGCTTTTTCACTGAAGGCTACCCACAAAGGGGAAAGTTAAGTGTCATGTCCGCTCTGCATTCTGCAATTGTTTATTTTATGCAGCACCTACTCTGCACAGTCACACACACAAATATTTTTTTTTTCTAAAGAAAAATGCTGTCCCTCTAGGGATGGAATGTTAAGCTACATGTGCTAAATGTAGCCCATGAATCTCTTCGATAATACATATCTCAGAGTGGATATGTTAGCAAACAGAGCACAACTAATGGTCATCAATGGAACGATTATCTCCGCCACAGCTAAGCTATCCCTCTTTCGTCTCCGTCTAACCCATGACCCCTGCTAAATTTGCAACTACAGTTCAAGGCTGGTCTCTGAACTCAGGAAGCCATCCATCATCTGTGCTTGTCCCATAGTCTTCATCTGTGCTCTCTCTTACTATGTTTGTCTATGTCTCTCCCTTGCTCCTTCTGTATCACTCTCTCACTACTCTAGCCTCTCTACGGGAACTACAGGTAAATATTGCTTCAACACTTCATCCAAGCTCGGCCTTCTGTCTTCATCTGAGAAGGGCAGTAGCCTTCCAGTAATTTTCCTTTGGGCTCCCAATGTTTTTAAATCTGGATTCCAGCAAAACTTATAGTTTGGTCCCAATATTTTTTTTCCTGAATTTCAGTTGAGGCCAATCTCCTACGTTCTACTAAACCACCCCCTTTTCCCCAGATGAATGCACGTTGAGTCAAAATGAGCTTTCTCTATCCTCAAATATAGCGCCTTCATTGGTCTTCACTGTATGCGGTCTGCAGCAGAGGTCATTCATGGGCCTCCATAGATATCTATATATTCCCCTACCTATAGAAGTGGTCTTTAATAGGTGACATCCAATTTAGCACCCACCTGCACTCTTCTCCTTCCAGAAGCTTCCTGTAGGTGGCAATCTCAATGTCAAGGGCTAGCTTGACATTCATCAGCTCCTGGTAGTCACGCAGCTGGCGCGCCATGTCCTCCTTTGCCTTCTGTAGGGCGGCCTCAACGTTAGCCAGCTTCCTTTTGGCATCGTTGATGGCGGACTCCCCACGTGATTCTGACTCTGTGATAGCCGCCTGCAATTTGGCAACCTTTGGAAAAAAATGAATGCGCTCTTTCTTAATTAAAGCAGACATTTTTACCAGTCACATATTGTCTCAAGAAAGTTCACTTGTATGTGCTGGAAACTATAATTGCCACCTCTGATCTTAAGCACCTCACCCTAAAAACAACAAAACTGAAATGAGCCCATAAAACCAGTTCAACTGTAGCAATATCTATAATTTTCAAATTTTATTGGAGAGGTATATTTCATAACTGTTTTTATATGGTATTTATTTCTTTACCTGCTTTGCTTGTTTCCTGAACAATGCGGGCGTTCATGCTTGCTAGTCGTTAGTCATGGCTAGTATTACTACTTAGAACATTACTGTGGCTTTGTTCATCTGGAACTCATTCTGAGCTGAGTTGACATATATCTCACACTGTACCTGTTTCCTCACAGTTTCTGCCTCTGCCTTCATCCTCTGTATCTGGCGGTTGAGGTCACTGATCTCGGTCTTGGTGCTGCGCAGATCGTTGCCGTGGTCACCCGCTGACTTCTGCAGCTCTTCAAACTGAAAGTAAAACTTGTGTGTTAGGGTCGGGGTGTACGATGGTGCCTTCACAATGTGCAGGCATCTCTTGCCTATTGTTTGCTATGGGAATGACACAATATAAGGAGCTGGCATGCTGTACGTGGGTCTTCATCCTCTGGAAACACTCTCCGGGGAACACTGTCCTTTTTTATGGTAATGGGAAGGAAGTGCAAACGTTATCCTGGTTCTTCAGGCATTAGATAAGAAGCTCTATTGAATCATTTTGCTTGGCACAAAAAGGATTTATGAAAGATATAAGAAAGGGGAGTTTGGTCCACACAGAAAACACTTTCATTGCTGAGGCAAAACAGGAAAGGGGTCTAAAATGAAGGCAGACAATGAGGGCTGGCCAGACGGAAGAAGAAACGGTGGAGCCAGATCTCACTCTTCTGTCATGACGTGACTTCATAAGTGATGACCCATTGGGTGAAAAAGTCAGTGTGACGGCTGAGGACGAGAGTCGCTAATCAGTCAGAAGACGATTTTTGGGGGACTTTAGGAGCTACTGATGATCAACGACCAGTGTTCGATGTAAGAGACTGAAGTGGTTCTTGGTGGTCATACCGAAGAGGCAAGTCTTGTGGGAGAATGAAAGATCAATGACTCCTCTTTCATCCCAACAATATCGATAATGGATCACAGGAGCCAGTGGCCCAAATGATGTGCACAATGAAACTGCTCCAGCCTCACCTATTAGGACATTCAGCTTGGCACCCGCTCATAGAGCTGCACAGCACCAGAGGGATTGCATTATTGAAAACAATTTGGACATTATGTGTCACAAAATAACAATTTTGGGCTAATTTATAAAAGATTGATGGGATAGTGTATGGAGCGATCAAGTGAGTGCATATTGCGACTTGTTTACATTGTGCCTCATCAATTTTGCTATGTGACTTATTTAAGCTCCATTGTATTACTATTTGGTTGCTGGAGCAGATTTCCTCAATGGTCTCTGAGGGTAAAAATAATGACAGTATCCTTTATATTACACAGCTTGTGCTCCTGGAGTTGTGCCTTTTTATTCCTCTCAATGACAGCTGGTGCTCACCTTCTGCTGGTAGAATGATTCTGACTCAGCCCGGCTCCGCTTCGCGATCTCCTTGTACTCATTCTCCACCTCGGCGATGATACTGTCAAAGTTGATGTTGCGGTTGTTGTCCATGGACAGAATAACCGAGGTTTCTGAGATTTGGGAGTGCAGCTGGTTGATCTCCTGAAAAAAACACAGGCCAAACAAATGTGGATCAAATGTACACCAAATCTCTAATAAAACGGAATCCAGACTGCTGAACATCCTTCCACCTTGAGGAGCCCTCTTTGTTTGTTTGGGTTCTGTCTTCACTGAAGAGCGGCATTGTAGTTTTTCAACATAGAAAGGGGTGTGCAGTGGGTGCCATGCTTTCAGCACTGTTTACAAGCACAGCATTAAACGAGTGGTCAGGAAGACATGGTCAGGCACACAACCACTGCATTTGGACAATATTAGCTTATTCAATGGAAGGATATTTATGGCAGCCCAATTTTGGATATCAGCTTCAATGAAAAAGCAAATGGTGTGTTAATGAGTGCCAATATAGGGTAACCTTTTATCCCAGCAAGAAGATGGGCCCATACATATCAATCAATAAGAGGCAGCCCCAAGTGGTAACAATTGGAGATCTTATTCATGTAATAGAAAACATTTGACCAGACCCAGCCAAAGGCCAATGAGGTATGGTCTGCCTTCTGCCTATCACAATATGTCAACAGAAGTATGTCTTGATGCATTCTCTTTCCCATCCGCACGGGCTCCCCTACGGAGTACCTTACAGCCGCTTGTCACCTATCTGCACAAGTGATCTGATCGTGTGTGCTACTGGTTTCTCCATGTCATAACAAGTCACTGCATCCTACATGTATTTTTTCTACATTTCTACTCACAACACGTTGATGTGTCGTGTTCAGGCAAATGTCAGGCTAAGTGGCCATTCTGCTTCCTCTGCTGTTCTGGCATTTGCACAGTGAACTGCAGACTCTGAAAGCAGGATAGCTACCGTGACTCAATTATGCCCCTGTGGCCACATTCTAGTCTTGCCCTCCTGCATTCTGTAGCTGCTTTGAACATGTTGGCCAGGACTAGTTTTAGTTTCCAGTCCAACCCTGCATAATTTGTGTGCTTTTGCCTCCTGTCCCTACACACACGAGCGCCTGATGTATTAATCAAGTGGTGCTTTGACTGGGGAGAACAGGGCTCAGTAACTTACTTCTTCATACATCTTTGTCAGGAAGTGGATCTCGTCAGATAGTGCTTCAACCCTGGACTGCAATTCCACTTTCTTCAAGTAGGCAGCATCCACATCCTGTTGAAAAGAAGCACGTGATCATCGGAAGAATTTACCAGCAACAGCAAGAAGTAGAATCTCTGGACCACAGAAGCTTAGAGCGCTCCCTAATTGTGCAATGTCATTGTCCTACCCAAATACCATCATAGGGTTAGCGTGACACGTAAGAGCCAGGGATAACTTCAGTGGGATTTCCAAGTAGGCCCAGGCAACTCTTTAACACGCCATCCTTCATCAGGGCACTCACGACCAGAACTGTTCACACCCATGAAATCATACAACCGTGGGCAACTCTGAGGTAGGACTAGAAAGCCTGAACCTGGAAAAAGCATGCAGAAAATCATACTGACGCTGCAGGATGATCATTCAGTTATGCCATAAGTTCGGACCCCACCCCCGACTCCTCCTTCATGACAGCCTTGCATACTAGGTTACCTTCATCGGCCTGGTGCGCCACCATCCATGGGGCAACCATGGAACAAAGAGGACGCACCCATGGTGGCACAGATTTATAGACCCTTCTGATCACCACTTCCGGGTCATGTGTGAAGGACGACGGGAAAGGACCCTAGAGGGCAGTGTGGATGCGGTGGACTTAGCCATGCCAACAAAGTGGCCACCTCCCTTCATGTTGGAGCGACTAATAAGCGCCCGGCAGTTATTTGCGGGTTACTTTTCTCAGGATCACACAGGTCTGCTTGGCTGTTATCTGATTCAGTCGATCGCCATATAGGGATACGTTCCATATTGTCAACTTCACCCTTCATAGAAGTTCTATGCATCTGAACGATAAAAGGGTTTTACCACAAACTCTTGCAAATGGTTTATACAGCGCGTTTCTAAAACCTTGAAATGGTTGTTTTTGTCATCCGTTGTCATCATTTCGCGGATTAAAAGCCGCTTCACTCACCTTTTTAAGCACCACGAACTCATTCTCGGCCTGTGTGCGCTTGTTGATTTCCTGTTCGTATCTGTCAAAAGCAAGAGGGATTGAAGTAATGGTTTGTTTTTCTAAGCACAGCCTCTACTCAAGATCAAAGTCAACAAAAGTGCAGCATGGACGACGTCAAGGCCATCAGGAAAGGTGGACAAGCTGTGCTTGAAGCTGGGTGGCAGAGGAAATGCCTCATCCAAAATGCAAAAGTGAAATGACACTGATCGCAATGAATTTCAATCAAGTTCAGGTTATCATCCTTTATGGTAAATCTTATAAAGCCATACACTTTTCTCAAGATAAGCTACCCTCCTGAAAATCTATTAGATAGCGTGATTATCCCCTGTAAATAACGAAAGAGCCCATTTTAGTAACACATATTCCCAACTTCAGAGTAGTCAGCTATTCCTTCAGCTGCAGGTAATTATTGATCTTCTATACATTATTCGTGCAAAGTTTGTGCAGTATGCTAGGTTTGTGCAGTATGCTAGGTTTGTGCAGTATGCTAGGTTTGTGCAGTATGCTAGGTTTGTGCAGAATGCTAGGTTTGTGCAGTATGCTGGGTTTGTGCAGTATGCTAGGTTTGTGCAGTATGCTGGGTTTCTGCAGTATGCTGGGTTTGTGCAGTATGCTAGGTTTCTGCAGTATGCTGGGTTTGTGCAGTATGCTAGGTTTGTGCAGTATGCTAGGTTTGTGCAGTATGCTAGGTTTGTGCAGTGTGCTAGGTTTGTGCAGTATGCTAGGTTTGTGCAGTATGCTGGGTTTGTGCAGTATGCTGGGTTTGTGCAGTATGCTAGGTTTGTGCAGTATGCTAGGTTTGTGCAGTATGCTAGGTTTGTGCAGTATGCTAGGTTTGTGCAGTATGCTGGGTTTGTGCAGTGTGCTAGGTTTGTGCAGTATGCTAGGTTTGTGCAGTGTGCTAGGTTTGTGCAGTATGCTAGGTTTGTGCAGTATACTAGGTTTGTGCAGTGTGCTGGGTTTGTGCAGTATGCTAGGTTTGTGCAGTATGCTAGGTTTGTGCAGTATGCTAGGTTTGTGCAGTATGCTGGGTTTGTGCAGTGTGCTAGGTTTGTGCAGTATGCTAGGTTTGTGCAGTGTGCTAGGTTTGTGCAGTATGCTAGGTTTGTGCAGTATGCTAGGTTTGTGCAGTGTGCTGGGTTTGTGCAGTATGCTGGGTTTGTGCAGTATGCTAGGTTTGTGCAGTATGCTAGGTTTGTGCAGTATGCTAGGTTTGTGCAGTATGCTAGGTTTGTGCAGTGTGCTGGGTTTGTGCAGTATGCTGGGTTTGTGCAGTATGCTGGGTTTGTGCAGTGTGCTAGGTTTGTGCAGTATGCTGGGTTTGTGCAGTATGCTGGGTTTGTGCAGTATGCTAGGTTTGTGCAGTATGCTAGGTTTGTGCAGTATGCTAGGTTTGTGCAGTATGCTGGGTTTGTGCAGTATGCTGGGTTTGTGCAGTATGCTAGGTTTGTGCAGTGTGCTAGGTTTGTGCAGTGTGCTAGGTTTGTGCAGTATGCTGGGTTTGTGCAGTGTGCTAGGTTTGTGCAGTGTGCTAGGTTTTTGCAGTATGCTAGGTTTGTGCAGTGTGCTAGGTTTGTGCAGTGTGCTAGGTTTGTGCAGTATGCTGGAGTTTCTCTTACTTGGTCTTGCACTCTTCAACAAGGTTCTCCAGGTTCTTCAATTCTCCGCTAAGGCGACCTTTGTCATTTGTCGTGAAGTCCAGATTCTTCCTTAGGGTGCTGATGTATGCTTCAAAGAAGGACTCAAGACCCTTTCCAGGACCCTTTTTGTTATCTTGTTCCTGCAAAAGATGCCACTTGGTCTCCAGAACCTGGTTTTGTTGCTCCAGAAATCGTACCTGAAACCCAGCGAGTATATAAATTAAACAACCAAGAAAGATGTAAAGAGGTACAGCTGCTGTCAGATCACTTTCTGTAGGCATTAGAATGGTGTTGGAGTTGAAACACAGAAGTGTTACCAACATGCTAACAGGAAATTCATTCATATCAGCCATTTGATGTACAGAATTAGGCGGGTGCCAGATTTTGAGGACGTGTAGTTGTGTAGTAACAAGTACTATAGGAAGAAATAAATGGCAAAGAAAAGCAAAGGAGAGATCAGGGATAAAAGAAAGTGAAAAAATACTAGAATGTCATTTTAGTGTTGAAGTATAATGCACCAAATCTCCATGGTAGTGTAGCACTAGGGGATTGTGGGCAGGGTAATAACTAGCACAGTGATACCTCCTAGATTTCATCTTGCTTTCATTTTATTAAAGGAAGTTGAGGGGACTAATGAAGACTAGAGAAATGTAAAGACTAGTGGTCCTAAAGTTGTGACAAAAGATTTCATTGCATCTTATTTGGATACCTGGTTTGTATTGGTAACAACACTCTTCAATAAAATCCTGGAATCAAGTCTTGTATTGTCATTGGGAGAGCGGAATCTGTTGTGTCCATATTCAAGAAGGATAATCCTATGAACTTGGTTAACTACTGCCCCATCTCATTGTTCGATGGGTCAAAGAAATTCTTTAGGAAAATATTTGCCTCTAGATTACAGGACTATTTGATTAATAGAACCACAGAAACCTAGCTGGCCGACTTTCATCACAAACTAGGCCCTGTTGAACAGGAATTATATCTGTTTTATTTTGTCATGAAATATGTTCCTCAGAAATGGGGGGGGGGGGGGGTCTTAGCCTTTCACATTTGTTAATATGTTAGAAACATTGTACTGTACTTGAAAGGCTAATAGAAGGAATACCTGTAGTATACACAAGTAACTGCACTGTGATGCTGTATGGCTACAACACTTCTCCATTTGTAGGGGTGCTCACCATGGTTGTTTATTTGTCCCACTTCAATGTAATCTATTTATTTAATCATATGCCTGGGTGCTTAGCTACGTATGAAGTAGATGGCCCAAGAGAAAATATCACTTCATGCTGTGTTTTCTATCTATGGATGATAGTGCATTGCTGGCAAGGAAATAACGATTTGCATAGGCTTTTCTTTGCTTTCCAAGGCCAGTGATTAGCAAACTAGAGGTGGATACACCAAAGTCAAAGAGCTTAGTGGTGGGACCATAATATTCCCTTAAGAGATCATTTTCTATTGAACAGTCATAATTTAGACACTGTCACTCTCTTTGCAAAAAAAGGGGTGTCTGAGCCGTCTCAGTCGCAAATACTGAAAAGTGAAATATCCTACACAACTCAATATATATATATATATATATATATATAGATATATGTATATTAGCACATAACTAAAAATATGCACGAGACCCATATCTTCCTCATTGTAGGTCCAGATGGAAAAAAATGGCAGTTAGTTATGGGGACACAACAAATTAAATGCTTTTACTAAAGTATAGGGAGGATTTTTTAGGAAAATCTGCATGTCACCAAAGTCCACTTCAATGAAGTCATTTAGGACGGAATTGCACTCTAATTATGTTGCTGATGATTCTGCAAGCATACCTGCTAATATGCAGCTAAGAGTGGACAAATCGTTCTCTATCGTTTTTCAAGCAATTTAATGAGATCTCCTAATGGTAGATAATATGGCAACCCCGCTCTAGGTTTCTCCTTTTGAACAGTGATTGGTTTAGCTCTTTCAATGTTTTAGTCAGATAAGCCCTCACAAGTCCATACAACACCAGGATTGATCATAAGCAGATATTAGGATAAAATGAATCATCAATGATTTAACTGAATTCTTGATAGCTCTTTTGGGCCTACATTTCTCCGCATTAAAAAAAAATAGAATCCAGGAAAATTATGGTAATCTAATGTTCTACCTTTAACCGGCATCTCTCTAAGGGCAGTTTTGCCTTGGGATCATGCCCTCAAGATGTTACACTAACTAAATTGAAGAATATGGTCATTTTTGTGCTTGTCACCTTGCATGCATTTAGAAGGAATTGCATTTTGGCCTTACATGTTCTCTCTAATTTGCTAAAAAGATGGGAGAAACCACTCAACTAATATTGGATTATGGTATTAGAACTCGAAAATAGGTATTACTATTGTGTGAAAGTACTGGCGGAATGAAAATTATTCATTTTATTTCAAATTATATTGTGAAATCTTGAAGGACTACGAGAACTGTAAAATAAAAATTGCTTATTATTTCATATTGGAGAACAACTGTGACATCTTTGATAAAGTTGGAAATATTGTCAGTTTTTAATCAGTGACAGTTCTGTTTTTAAGTTCCAAGCTTTGATGGATTGAATGTATAATGCGTATATATCAGTATCAATCAATACTTTACTGTACAGTTACTTTAAACCTGTACAATTGTCCATTTATCCAGTAAAAAATATGTCAGTTACTGGTAAATGAGCTAGATTCTCAAAATGATCGGATACAAAACAATGTTTCTATGCAACATCAGATGTGTCATTAAAAATCAAAATTATACATTAAACAGTGAAAACTGTGCTGCATAATTAGAAATATGATTAACAATAATGAATAATAGATTACATTGTTAGGAAGGATAACTTTGTAAACAAGCAGGCTCTAATAAATTAATTAAGAAGTGTCAAAATCCTTTTAATATGTCTAGTTCGGTGCTTTTCTATCAATCTTTTTCGTTTCTGAGTTTTTAGCAGCTCTAAAAGACATTTATTGGTCTTGCTTGCTATTAATTGTAATAGCAAATTGAATAAAGTGTGGGAGCTAGAAGCAGGCCTATTTATCGCAGTTTGTATTAATTTTAATATGTTGATGGAAATTATTTTCCCGAATAATATATAACCAAAGATTCAATGGTCTTGATGGTTGTTGCTCTATTCATAGTAATAAAAGTGAATATCAAGGTTTGGAGACCAAGGACTTACCTTATCGATGAAGGTGGCAAATTTATTGTTGAGCGTCTTGATCTGCTCCCTCTCCTGTGTTCGTACCCTTTGGATACTTGGATCAACCTCCAAGTTGAGTGGGGCCAAGAGACTTTGATTGATGGTAACTTCCTGGATGCCACCTGGTGGGCAAGTTGGAAATCCAGAGCCTCCCCCAAACCCAAAACCAGCTCCACCACCAAACCTAACAGAAGTTCCACCGCCTGTGCCACTACCAAAGATGCTTCCAGCTCCACCACCAGAATTATAGCCACCCATATAACTGCTGCTACTGCCACTGGTGGACATTCTTTTACCAGTCCCTAGATTGTGGTGACTTCTGCTACCAAAGCTGATACCACCACTGTGTCTAGAACCCCCTCCTATTCCACGAGAGACAGAGTGAGAGCTGTAGCAGAGTCTGCCACTATTTCCATGCCTCCCACTGGTCGATTGTTGGGACATGTTGATGGCTATGAAGTGGAATGGCAATACGACTTGAGGAAAGCAAGTGCCTCTGCTTTGAGAGATGCACTCACCTCCTTTTATATGTATTTTTTTGGGCTTGGTTGTGAGGGAGTAAGAACAGGATTTTTTATTGTAATAATTTGTTGAGTATGTGTTGAGCTGGCAGAAACCCATATTCATTGGCTTGTTAAACGTTGCAATACCCTGGCACACAGTTAGCACTTCCTATAAAATTTATATATTTGTTGCTAATTGCTAGTGATGCAAAATAACCTAGTTTCACTTCTGGTAACCCAGATAAAGGCTATCTTTTGCAACAGTGAGCCATGATTCTGTGAAGGTTCATTTTTACAAGAGTGAGGCACATGGGTGGTACAGTCTTATTGGCATTTTACCAAAATTAGCCGAAATCATTCCTGAATACTATTGCATGAATCATGCACTGGTTTATGCCCATGCCATTTCTCACTGCGGTGGAGGACAGCCGCTGAAGAACGGTGAGGGGGCACCTAACGGCTGCCCCTGTGGGAGCAGCGGTTTTTACCAGCACTGAGGCCCCTGCAGAGTGGAGGATTGCTGTGGCAGGGCCCGCGTGGGGGTAGGACTGGACCCGTGAAGCGGAGGGCGGCAGATTGAGGGTGGAAGGGGGTGTGTAGTGCTGTTGCACGAAACTGCGTGGGGGCCTGTCTCTTCCCCCGCCACGCTGATACTATTACCTTGCGGGGGGCAGACGGCGGTGCCCCCCGGATGCTGTTGCCACCTGTTGCATGAGGGGTGAGGGGATCTCACCATCATTTGCCCACGGTCTCGCCCTGCGTGATGTCCTGAGCTGTCTCCTGCTAACGCTGGATATTGAATATGCTGCGGGTGGCAGAGTGGGGACCTCCGGGGCCTCAGGAGCGGCAGAGGAAGCGATGCATTGGTCCCAGCCTTGCGGAGCGGTATAACTGATACCAGGAGTCGCGGTGGGCCCCTGGAAGTGGCCTTTTCTGGGTGTGTAGGTCGCTTGAGCGCGGAGCGGCGGAAGGCCACGGGCAGTACTGAGCAGAGTTGCGTCTGGCAGGCTCACTGCACGAATACACTCCAGAACACTGAGCCAGCCGACGGAAGCCACCGAGATTATTACCGAACGTTGGTGAAGCAGGGTGAGTGACACACAGCAGACCTCGCTCCTTGAAGGTAGGAGACCATCTGGCAGCCATAAGGGGCAACACTACATATCTTAAACCACATATTGAGTTGCAGGACATGAGGGAGACTTGAACGGGTAGGCCTGGGGGTATCCGTGGCTACACCCATGAATCCACTGAGTGTGGCCAGTAGGAACCCAGCACCATTGGGACTCATACCCTCTGGGCCTGCGCCATTGGGTTGGTGCTGCGTTGAACTGCATCTCCTCTACCGCTATCACCCCTCACGCACTGACAGCACCCATTAACCCCTGGCAGCCATCATGGGAAGACCTAAAGGGAAGGTACTGGACAATACCACGGCTGTGGAGGGGCCCTCCGGGACGCCCGGGGACAGGGCTAGGCTCCTATTGCCTGGCGCCTCCTCCTCAGAGCCGGGCAATCTACCCCCTGACTAACTCGATCTGATCCTAAAGAAGGTTAGAGATTCGCGCAGAGCAATAGAGCAGCAAATTGGGTCTCTCACGACTGACCTCAACCTCCTTCGAGCGGATCATGGGAAACTCGCCGATGCAGTCCACGAACAGGAGAAAACATTATCCAGCATGGAACCTAAACTTGCGGAACATGATACACAAATAAAACAGCTGCAGCAGCAGGTCACCGGCTTGCAGGACAGAGTCGAAGATGCTGAGGGAAGAAATCGATGCAATAACATACGCGTACTTGGACTTCCTGAACGTAGTGAAGGCACCAAACCGGCAGACTTTATGGAAACATGGCTCGAAGAATATGTGGCTCAAGATGGCCTATCCCCATACTTCTGTGAGGAGCGGGCACATAGAATTCCTACTGGAGTGCCAAAGGCAGGAGCGCCCCCCAGACCGTTGAATGTCAAAATACTTAATTATAGGGACCGTGATGTACTCCTAAAAAAGCCGAGAGAAAAACGAATGATCCAATACGAGAATCAGAAGATCTCGTTTTACCCCGACTATACCATAATGGTGCAGCGCCAACGGTCCTCTTATCAAGCAGTCAAGGAGAAACTACGTGCTGCCCAACTCAAATACGCACTTCTATTCCCAAGATGTTTGAAAATCATTCACAACCGGAAAACTTATTTTTTCAACAGCCCGAATGATGCAGGGGAATGGCTGGAGGTGATGGGCCTGAAATCCAGTCAGGACAGACTATTCGGCTCATCACGACGTGGCCTCACACAATCACAGAAATGCGACTCCCAGCGTTGTGCTAAGAGCAAGTCAAGCACCAAGATAGTCGGCCCGACACGTGATCAGCGGAGGCGCTGGCCCTGGCTGGCTCCTTTTGAGAAGACAACTCCAAGATCTTGTCGGACTCTGAAGACAGCAATACCATTCACTCAGACTCGGATCACAGCATCACCCTGTTCCCCTCCGTTACACCCCAAACTGTGGATGATCTGGTAGACAATTGACGTGGTCCACTATGTCGTTTCGACTAAACTCAATGAAGAAACACTAGAAACTTTAGTGGGACTACACAGTATACCTGTATCCTTTTGTCTTAGCTCAATTATGCTGTTTGTTGATAGTCTGTGATTAATTGCAAGGTTACGAACTGGCATGCTGTACTGCTCCTCCTCATAATTGCATAACCGGAGCCTACAAACCTTGATAATAGCCTTTTTGTTGCAACCAGGGAGGCCCACCGCCTTTAGGTTAAATCCCCAGTGGCCCCCTACTAGGCGATTATGATTGTTAATTGATATATCATGTTTATCCCCTTGGGCTCTGTCGAGCTACCGGAGCTCAGTAGTTGAGAAATTCTAATATGGCCAGTGGCAATGACCCCCCACATGGCGAACGCACTGTAGTATTGTACACAAATGTTGTAGTTTTTTGTTTGGCCCAACACAGTTCAATGGCTGCGCCAAGTATTTTTGGTTTGAAGGGAATGGGGCACTCCTGGTCTGCAAACATTAATTGGCTCCGTGTTAGGAGGAGCCCTGTTCACATTACCCACCTATGTCCAATAACATCACCACTTTGGGTTCTTATAACCTGTTGACCTGGAATGTGCGTGGTCTGGGGGCAGAACACAAAAGGCACCGAGTTCACGCTTATCTACTAAGGCAGAAGGCCCATATCGTCTCCCTTCAGGAATCACAGTTTACTGACTCTGAAGCCTTGAAGACCCGCAAAAAATGGAGCGGTCACATGTTCTCCACTAATTTCTCGGCCTTTGCATGAGGAGCAACTATATGGATCCGCCATGGGGTCCCTTTCAAAGAATTAGATCACCGCGTACATGATCAGGGGAGATATATACTGTTGAGGGGAACGCTGGATGTGCTACCTGTTGTTCTGGGCAGTATTTATGCCCTGAACTTCGATCAAGACAAATTCTTTCAACGGTTGAGCACTGCTCTAATTGGGTGGGACACAATTCCTTGGATTCTGGGTGGGGATTGTAATGCCGTTCTAGATGTGGACTTAGATAGATCTCAACCTCCATTACATGGCACTGGCGCCCGCAAACAAGCTGATCTCCTCACAACCTGGATGAACGGCTGGGAATTGACTGATATTTGGCGATCTTTGCACCCTACACACAGGGAATATTCCTTTTATTCACCAGTTCACCAACTTCACACCAGGATTGACAGGTTCTTAGGGTCTCGCATACATACTACACAAATACACCACTCCACTTATTTAGCTAAGACTTTCTCTGACCATAACCCTTTGGAACTCACGCTCACATGGGGTAGAGTCCCCACCCCAGTCTCCACCTGGAATTATGGCCTCATCTCCTAGAAGATACTCTGTTCCGTAACACAAATTATCTGTCCGAAAACTGAAATACAGCCTCCTCCAACCTCGTTGATTGGGATGCACTTAAGGTGGTAGTGCGGGGTTCGGCAATTGGGACCATAGTAGGGGCTAGACAGGAAATACACCAATGCCTTATGGATATAGAAACCCAAATGACAGACCTGGAGCAAGCAGCGGTGTCGGACCCAGATCAAAGGGAGTCCTTGCAGGAGGCCCGCATTCGACATGCAGAGATCCTAGAAGATCTCCATGTCATAGACCACCGGGACTTTACACAGCGGAAGCATACTGAGGCCAACAAGTCTGGTACGCTGCTGGCCCGGATTCACCAGCATTCTTGCACCCACCAAAAGGGGTCTGGTGCATACACAAATTTAGATAAACAAGGCCTTTTGTTGTTACCTCAGTAGGCTCTATGCTGTCTCCACACATACTAATGACGTGCTATTAGAGGACTTCTTAAATGAACTAACGTTCCCCAGTATTAGAGACGACACAAAGGAAGAGCTTTCTGGCCCCATCACCCAGCATGAAATACGAGCGGCGATTAAGGGCCTCAACTGTAATAAATCCCCCGGGCTTGATGGCCTACCCAAGAATTTTATGAAACTTATTCAGACCCTCTTGTCCCTAAATTAGAAGAACTATATAAGACGGCCCTAGACATCAGTCATCATTCACAATCCACTATGCAAGCTCTGGTCGTCTCCCTCCCCAAACCGGGACGAGATGGCACCGATTTATCCAGTTACCGACCCTTATCGCTAATAGCGACTGAATATTAAATCCTTAGTAAGACCTTGGCCAACCGCCTCCTGCCAGCCCTAAATACCCTTATACACAGGGAACAATGCGGATTTCTCCCAGCCCGCAGTACTTCCCTAAACACTAGATAGCTACACCACGTCATGGCGGCTACACCAATGGAATAATGGAATACACCAATGCGGGCTGTCTAGCATTGGATCTTCGTCAGGCCTTCAACTCCATCACTTGGTGATATATGTTTGCAGCCTTACGACGATTCAGTCTCCCTCCAGGTTATCTCCAATGGGTACGTCTGCTCTACACCAATCCCACCGCTAGAGCACGCACTGGGAAGCATATTTCCTGTGAATACGCTATACATAGGGGCACTCGACAGGGGTGCCCTCTATCGCCCCTATTGTTTGTCTTGGCGCTAGAACTCCTAGCGATAGCGCTGCGGCAATTGGCCGAGAGGCTAGGGATACCGCTCAATGGTACCACGCATTTAATTTCAATAACTGCAGATGACATCCTCATCTATTTACACGACATGATAGCTAGTGCGGAACCCTTTCCCATTATATTCTATACCTTTGAGCGTATCTTGGGCCAAGCCATTAATGAGGGAAAGTCAAACGCCTTTTAATTTCGTTACGGACCATGTCCGGACATACTTCCTTTTGGCACCTACAACTTGCCGATAGCGCACAACACCTTTAAATATCTGGGGATCCGTGTATACAGGGCGCACTCTGATCAACTCAATGGTAATTTAATGCGGCCGATCACAGCCATACGCTCAAGTATATATTTCTGGGCATCCCTACCATTATCGGCAATGGGGCGGATTGCCATTTCTAAAATGGTGATGCTCCCCCGTCTTTTATATTTCTTTGTAAACCTACCCCTAATAGTCCCACAAGCTGTATTCAGAACATTAGATGAACTTCTCTTGGAGCTTATATGGGGGAAAGGCCGGCATAGGGTTAGCCTCAAGAAATTGCAGCTGGAACCCCACAAAGGCGGATTAGGGGTTCCAGACTTCAGGGCCTACTACTATGCATGCCAACTACAGTGGTTATCCTTCTGGACAGCAGGCAGAAACCTGCAGGAAATAGGCTACGGATCCCGAGATTTAGAGTGCAGAACCCTTCACAGATTATTGCTCCCCAAAATCAAACTCCTGTTGAAGGGACCTCCCTTACTAACAACCGCACTCCAATGTTGGAAGAAGGCCTTACAATATACCTCGGGGGAAACCCTGTATGCGAGGAATATCCCGTTATTAGGTATACCACTTCCTGGGGGAAGGCTAACGAAGGTACGAATACAGGACTGGGCGGAGGCTGGAGTGGAGAAGGTTGGATCGCTCTTTGGGGATGGCATGTTTGTGCAAGCCACCGGAGCAACAGATCACCATTATCTGCTATATGCTGCTGTTGCCCACTACAATAGAGAAACATGGGCACCCCAGCGCATTAAACCTCCGCAACATGAGTTGGTACACTTGCTATACTACATGGAGAAGGGAGGCCACCTAATGAAATGGCTGTACACTGGTATTAGGGCGCAAGCATCCATCACACTCACTGATCTCCAAGCAAAGTGGGCAGAAGTCACAGACACATATATTACTGACAAAGCCTGGGCGAGTATCCTAGAACATCCCAAACAGGTATCCCGTAACACCCGACTTACGTTTATACAAACTATGGTGCTACATAGGTCCTATTTAACCCCAAAGAGCATCCCGTGTATGTTCCCTGAGGCACAAAACTGTTGCCCCAATGCAGGGCAGAGGAAGCGGGCTTTATCCATATGTTATGGGCTTGCCACTGCCTCGGTGCTTACTGGGGTGGGGTTCGAAGAGCACTCGAAGAGACCACACATTTAACGATCCGTGACAACACTGTGGAATGCCTGCTGGGTCTCCGCAAACGTTCTAGTGCCCTAGGGGTCCAGTTGAGATTCCCCGCCTTAGGTCTTATCTTAGCCATGAGAGGGATTACCACGAGATGGAAATCTCCTCGATGCCCTCCGTTAACAATGTGGCAGGAGGATACGATCTGATGGTGTGGGGCCGAGAGTGCGGCAATTAGATGAGAGGAGGTGAGAGGACTATGGAAACATCCCATTTCCCTAGAATGGGACCGCATGCTAGAAGATTTTAGACAGTTACATCTTACACCTGGGCCCGTCACTCCTACTCCATAATATATCCATAATACTACATCACACGTGACACAGACTTGTTAAGGTCATCTCTGAACCCAGACAGCACACCACCAATAACTGGGAGCAAAGGGATCTAGGCAGATGTATGGTAATAGGCTGAATGTTACAACAATAAAAAGGCAGACCAGGAGGGAGGGTGGTGGGAGGGTAAGGACATGTTTTAGTTAATATGATAGTTCAAATTGCATTTTAGAAAGTAATTGCTCCAGGTAATAACTTTGTACCTTATAAGCACGCATTACTGGTTGTACATGTGCACAGAATAAATCTTGATGTATTGTTATCCACACTCAAGCGTATTACCCTACAAATAAATTATTTGGCTAAGAAGACACAACAAAAAACGAAAATGCTGTAATGTACCAAGTAATAACATTGTAAACACTTTCTGGTGCTCAATAAAGTTTCATGTGCTCAATTGCTTAATATCAATAAAATAGTTTTATGAAACTCAGAACAACAAAGAGGGACACTTCTTAAAGGAGTGTCACTATCATAGACATATTTTACACTCTTTGGAGGTTGTTTTTATTCAAATGAATTCATAGGTGGCTCTGACTTATGCCATTCGACCTGTTCAACTTTATTAAAACTGCTTCTAAGTATGTTTAATTGCCCTCATCTGTGGCTTTGTGATTGTTGCTTAAACATGACTTTGCAATTAAATAAACCATTTTGCCTGGTAGAGGTTTTTATGGGGTGTTAGCATAAGCACGCCTTAAGTATAATAAAATCCAATATAATAAGCTCATAAAACAAGGTTTACTATGGTGATGTCTATCATTTTCTAAATCTGTTAACTTTTTACAATGAAGTACATATTTGCTTGCCGTGCTGCCTAGCTTTGAACGCTATAATAGCTCTGGCACTGTAACAGAAACATCCTGACTAGCTGTGTTTTGTGAATGGGATTCTTTTAGGCCGCTCGTACATCACACCTAGAGTCAGGTACTAACTAGAACACCCACTTATGCTCACTTCAATGCTACACTGACGAAAGGTCTGTGAGGGAAATTGGGTCACTGGTTGGGGGGTTGAAACCCTACTCAAGACCCAAACAAAATTCTTGTCAGGGTGAGGCACAGGCAAACCCCAAATTTACCTGTGTTCAAATCTCTGGTAGCTTACCACAAAAGCAGTAAGTCTTAAATTAGAGGGAAAGTGTAAATTGTTTTTACAGCACTTCAAACAGTAATAAAGTGAAAACACAATACAAGAAAAAAGTACCACTTCAAGTTGGAAAAATAGAGTAAATGTAATGCATTGTTTGAGATCAAAATGACAAAAAAATCCAATCAGTATAACCGGAGATATGGATTTTAAAGCTGTAGGTAAAAATAATGCCTCAATGCAGAAAGCGCCAACTGTAGTTTTCCAGCTGCCCCAGACCAGGATAAAGTCACAAGTTCAGGACAACCATGATGGAGCGCAGGATGGATGCAGGGCCCTAGTTAAGCCCCCTGAACAAAGTATCTTAAATCTGGGGTGCATGGTGTTGCAAGATCCTGCTTTGGGGTGCATGACTCAGTGGCGGTTGTGATAGGCTGCAGGGTGCGATGCAAGGTCCTGCATTGAGGATGCGTTGTGCAGTGGAGATTCTGGGGAGCTGTGGGGATGTGGGGCTGTAATGAAAGGTCCTGCGTCAAGGCTGCGTCACACAGTGGCAGGTCACAGGGGTTGCGATAAGAAGTCCTGTATCGAGGAGGTGCCATGCAGTGTCAATTCTGAGGAGCTTTAAAAGTTCTGCATCAGGGATGCGTCATGCAGCAGCCGTGACAGTGCCGAGCTGCGAGGTGATGTGTTCCACTGCATTGGTCCTGCTTGGACGACAGCTGGTCTGGCAGAGCATGTTCAGGCTCACTTCGAGTGGTCCTGGACTGGGGTGGCACCACTTCGGGGGAAAGACTCACAGTAGGCAGAGTCCAATTGCTGGTTTTAAGATGGTTTGAGATTTTTATGTCCTTGAAACTATGATCAGGTGGCCAGTCACCCAGCCTTTTGAGTCACTCAGGTGGTCCTGGGTTCAAGATGCAGGGCTAGTCCTTCTCACTCAGGCAGCAGGTGCAGCAGGCCATCAGGGCTTTAGAGTAACAGGGCAGCAGAGTAATAGTTCTTCTTGCAGAAGTGCAGCCGCCAGTCCTTCTGAGTCTTCCACAGATCCAGAGGTGTACTGAAGAGTTGGGTTTGAGGGTTCAATATTTATACCTGGTGGCAGCTTTGAAGTAGGAGAAGGTTCTGGAGGTTTCCACCTCCAGAGGTGCTTTACATTTACTGCTACCCTGTACCAGCCCCAGCTTCTTTGGGTGCACAAAAGGCCAGTGCCAAATCTTTTGTGATTGTGCTAAGGCAGAGTCTTTGTGATGTGCAAGTGTCGTAGGTGACCGCCCCTCCCCTCCCATTAAGTCTGATATGGCCCATCGTGACAACACGTGTTCCCCCTTTGCCTCACTGTCGGGAAGCAATACACATAGACTAACTGCCAGCTACACCTGTTCATGTGACCCAGGATACAGGTTGCAGACACCAAATGGTTGGGACAAGAAAATGCCAACTTTCTAAAAGTGGCATTTTTAGAACTGTGACTTAAACTCCGACTTTATCATGAAAGTGGATTTTAAATTGCAATACTTTAGAAATCAAACTTGATATTCCTACTTGAAACCAATTGAAAGTTATTACTTATTAAATTAAATAAGGTAACCCCATTTTAGCCTCTGAAAGAGGTAGGCCTTGTAGTAATGCAAGACATATTCCAGAGATTTTTTACTACCAGGACACGTGAAACTTAAAAGTACATGTCCAACTTTTTAAATACACTGCACCCTGCCATTTGGGCTGTTTAGGACTTATCCTAGGGGTGACTTATATGTATTAAAAGGAAGTTTTAAACCTGTCAACATGTTTATTTTACTAGATATGTGGCACATTTTCCTGTGCCAACTGCAAGTCGCACAGCCTTCTGAACAAAAGTCTTATTATTCACAATAATCCAATTTTCATCAAGTAGTCCATGTTTAATCCATATTTATATTCCAAACTTCTTTAATACTTTATCCATTCACTTCGAAAGACATTATTCCACACTTTTTCAAATGTTACAGACATGCCCATCCAGGCCTTATCTGTAGCATGTAGGAATTCACGCTTCATCCTAGGTGGCCTCAAACTTTTTCAACCAATGCTTTTCGGCTCTACAGTTCTTCATCAGGGATAACTAAAATGTTAAAAGCAAACATCAATATTCTACTAGGTTTCCATGAAACTAAACTCTTAAATCATAAGCTCATAATAAAATGTGCTGTCTAATAAATAAATACCACTATATCATGCACTGACTGATTGCAACATAAATGTAGTGTTCAATCCACCTCACCCGTTTTCGTGAAAAGTCATATATCGAAAATAAATCAACCACATTCTGCAAAAAGAAACACACATCTTAAATAAAGTACTTTCCGAGAACACCTGAATCACCACTCAGTGCTAATCTGTACCTGCCAAATCTTCAATCCGTGACCAGCAACATCACCGCCTCCTCCACACTCCCTGACACCACCATCAAAGTGCGTTCCTTAACCACGAGAATCCCATTGAACACGCCACACGTGAAAACCATCTATTTCAACTTGCCGCAATATTGTAACCCAACCACGTGACTGAGTGCCCGTTCAAACCATGAACATTAAAGAAGTACGTGACCCACCCTTCAACTTAAATGATGAACTGCCCACGCCTATTTGCAAATTCAAAATAAACTCACATTAATTTTTTGTGCCCTTGTCATTACATTCTCCACACTGCTTTAAAAAATGTGTTACAAAATGTATCCAAGTGTAAAAACATTCATGAAAATATACATGCAACTCATTACAATTATAAATCCTAAATTGAGTATCGTTCAATAATCTTAAATGTCCTTCGTAGAATGTACTACAGTTCCTTTAATACAGTCCCTAAATTACCACATGGGCTTCCCATCATGAACTCGATGTTGACCTGCTGCTACTTTTGAAGTGATACTATTTTGTCGCATTGTTTTTATTCATTTTGTAAATCAGGCAGCAAACTATGGAAGGGATAGAAAAAATTACATCTCAAAACAAGTGTTAGGATGCACTCCATGTTTTAATCGACTTTTTCTAACTGCTCATGGCAAAGTTATGGCGTTCAGACTAGTCTCATGCTCTGCCCTAGTGGCACGGATGGGTAATTCTCTAGGTATGTGGCACATCCTCATACCCCAGCTGCAAGTCATACAGCCTTCTGAACAAAAGTCTTCTTATTCACAATAATCCAATTTTTATCAAGTAGTCCATATTTAATCCATATTTTTATTCTAAACTGTAATACATTCTATGAAGGACATTTAAGATCATTGAACAATACTGTTCATATCAATTTAGGTTTTTTTATTTTTTATTTCAGAGTATTTTATTGAATTGTTTTTTTTTTGTTTTTTTTTACAGGTACAATCGCATTACCGTTACAGGGTCTTTCTTGGTCTTAGTTGTTTGGTTACATTTAGGTGGTATACATATTACCCTGTACAACATTCCGATGTCTTGCTAGAAGACTAAGGATAGTTAAAAGAGAAGGAAAGGAAAGGAAAGAGAAGAGAGGAAGATGGATGTCTACAAGAGAACTACTTTCGTAACGGCCCGGCCTATTCTGTGCTTGTGTTGCTTTGTTTTGTGGGCAGACCGCCCCCTCTAAGGGGGTCTCACGGGGGTTCGTAGGGGTCCAGATACTCATCCAGCAGTATCATTTAAATACATTTTTAACACATTTTTACAGCAATTGTTTCGAGATTTAACAGATTTATTCTGCCAGGTCGAAATGGCAGTTTAAAACTGCACACACAGACTGCTATGGCAGGTCTGAGACTGTTTAGAAGGCTACTTAAGTAAGTGGGTCAGATAATAGGTGCTGTGGGCCAATAGTAGCATTTAATTACAGGTTGTGGGTACCTGTAGTACCACTGTATTAGGGACCTATAAGTAAATTAAGTGTGCCCATTGATTGTAAGTCTTTGTTTTTTTTTATTTGTTTTATTTCTTTATTGGCATTTTAGGAATTTACACTGTTCATTTTAGAAACATCAGACATCGGCATATCGTCATGTTAACATCTTATACAGTCTGCTACATTTTTCAACACTGATACGTCAGGTTTATGCTTGTTCCGATACGCCAGCTCCTTTCCTGGATCAAAGGATGACTATACAATTCCCCAATTGCACCTAACCCTCCCCCACCCTTCCTCTTATTAACGTCAGCTCTTCAGCATCACTGTCCTTTTTATGTCCTATATCTATTTAGTTCTTGGTATTCTCTATTTTGACTCCTTAATGTCTATTTAGTTACAGTGCGTCACTGTCTGTCTTGTGGGGGATTGCGTATAGGGGTTGTTATCGCCGGTGTTTGTAGGTCATTTATATCTGCTAGCATGGCCGCCCATGCCCGCAAATTGTCCTCTAGCTTCTCATCACGTCTCACTCTCTTCATTCTTACCGCCTCCGCTGCTGCCCATTCACCCATATCTTTCAACCATGACTCAATCTTTGGGGGAGTAGTACACATCCACGATATATTGGAATTTGTCATTTGGCTAATGCCAACCCAAGCATTACAAATTTCCTTCTCAATTTATTTTTCTTTGGAGCAGGAAGGAGACCCAGCAACAACTCCTGTATACCTTTGGGCACGGATCATCCCGTTGCTTCCTATATTTTTTCTAATATCAAAGTCCAATACTGAGACAGCATCGGGCATGTCCATACCTTATGTATAAAATCCGAGTCAGCAGCTCCACATCTGGGGCATCTATTTGATCTTGTCAGAAAGATCCTACTAAGTATTCTTGGGGATAGGTATGCCTTGTGTGCAAAGATATACTGGACTAATGTAAAACTAACATTCATATTTATAGCTTTGACCCATTTGTGTACTTTAATCCAGTCTTTTTCGGACAAAGGCTCCCCAACTGTCTCCTCCCATATTGCTTGAACCGGTAGGGGTGTAACTGTCAAATCCTCTTGCAACGCCCTATATAAGTGCGTAATGAAGCATTTCCCCTGTGCCATATATAGCATAACCTGCAACACTCTGGTCTCCGCAGGTTCTTCTGGGGCTGAAGTCCAGATCTCTCTGGCGACTTATTGGATTTTCCCATATTGGAGGAATTGCCCTGTCTCCAGCTCAAACATTGACTCCGCATCTTCCCTAGTAATGAACTGTTTATTTGTGATTTATGGTAGAGAGTAGTATATTGCAATGATGTACTGTGCTGAGCTATGCATAGCACACTGCAAATATGACGATTGTACTAACAGGCTGCTGGGATCCGGGATGAGTGGTGCTGCAATATATTTCATGAAGCGGTGTCAGCCGGCCTCCGGGTTGTAGGCGAGAAGCAATGTACATCACAGTGGGATATCAGTACAAAAAAAAACTTTAAAAAAAAAAAAAAAAAAGTAATGAACTGTTTATTGTGGAAGAGATCTCCCATCGTCAGGCACCCACCCTCCTTCCATCTTCGGACCGACATTGAGGCCTCTATTTTGGCAAATGGTTGTACCACCCATAGGGGCATGTCCAGGGCATAAGGGGCATGTCTCACAACTTTTTTAACTACTCGTTCCCATATCTGTGCCACATGACCGACTATGTAAGGGACGGACCGTGGTGTGACCGCCCCCATCATCAATAGTGCTGCTAGTGAGTGCCCTCCATATGTGCCTGCTAGTAATCTTTTCTCCCAGTTGTCATTCACATCCAACCAATGTATTGCATGCTGAAGCTGGGATGCCATTTAATATAACTCTAAATGTGGGACTTCCATTCCACCTGTCTGCCATGTTCTCTGCAACATATCAAGACTCACTCTTTTCCTTTTGGGTCCCCATAATAGTTCTATTAGTAATGCATTCAGGGTCTTAAAAACGTGTGCCGGTACTTCATGTAGGGAGCGCTGTAAAGCATACAGACATTGAGGAAGTATTATCATTTTAATAAATGCAATTCTGCCCATGAGGGACAGTGGTAGCTTTTGCCAGAAGCAAAATAAATCTTTTATTCCTTCGATCACCTGCCCTATATTGAGGTCCAAGTATCTCTTGGGGTTTTTTACCAGTCTGATTCCCAGATATTTAGGATCAGAATCCACCCACGGGAGCCCCGCCTCCTGAAGTGCCATCCGTGGTTGTTGTGCCAACCATCCAACCGCAGCAACCTGGACTTATTGGGATTAGTCTTCAGGCCTGAAACCTCCCCAGATTGGTACAGTATATCCAGCATTTTCGGAACTGCATGGGCTAGTTGACGCAGATATACTAGAGTGTCATCTGCGTACATAGACACCACGTGATTTGTGTCTCCTAATCGTATCCTCCATACCTCCAGCTGCCGTAAATAATAAAGGCGACAAGGGACACCCCTGCCTGGTACCCCTCTGTAGCTCAAAGGCTCGGATATCAATCTCCTTGGCATAACCTAGCTCGTGGGACCTTATAAATTAGTTGGAGCCAACTTAAGAACTTTGGTCCCAGTCCCATTGCCCTCAATGTTGCCCAGACATATCCCCAGTCCACAGAATCAAACGCTTGTTCGATATCGAGTAGCACCACCCAGTGCTCTTCCTGTTCAATTCTAGGGGAGTGCCACACCAAGGCCAATCTCCTGAGATTATTTGCAGTACTACGCTTGGGGATGAATCCAGATTGATCGGGGTGGATCAAGTAAGGCATATGAGGTAAAAGTCGTTGTGCCATCCACTAAAAAGTTTCATATCTATATTAAGAAGCGAGATCAGTCTATATGACTTCGCTGACTGGGGGTCCCTATTGGGTTTGGGGATCATAATGACCATAGCCTCCCTCATACTATCTGGCAGGATCCGTTGTTGCAGAGCTCAATAACATACCTCCAAGAGGAGGTCAACCAGAAGGGGAGCATATTTTCTATAAAGTTCTGTCAGTAAACCATCAGAGCCCGGACTTTTTGTGGGTTTCAATCTTTGAATCGCACTCAGGATTTCCTCTCTAGAGATTGGGTCTTCTAGTCCGTCTCCAGCCTCATCATCCAGATATGTCAGGTCCACCGTCGGGAGGAACTAATTTAGACTCTCAAATGGAGGAGAGACCCCAGAGGCATATACCTTCTCCATATGTGCAGTTAGCACCTCTAATAATGCTGTCTGATTGTAAACCGTGTTCCCTTGTGAATCTATCATTTGAACAACGGGGGGTGTTGGTTTCTCGTTTTTTCATCAGTTTCGCAAGCAACGCTCCCAATCCATCCCCCTCTATGTGGAGCCGCTGTCTATATGGCACTTGGTTATATTTACCTAGGCGCTGAAGGAATTCCATCAGGACCCTACAGGCCTCACTCCACTCCACTATGCGCTGGGGATGTGCATGATGCAGGGACTCTAGCCTCTGTAATTCTCTTTCCTGTAGTTTCAGATCTCTTTCCAATTGCTGTCTCACTCCATAGGAAGTTTTAATACACAGACCCATCACCACTACCTTCATCGCTTCCCATTCCATAGCCCTTCTGGCCAACGTTCCCCAAGTTTTTCCCAAAATAATTAGTAAGTGCCTTTTCTATTGTCTTGGCAAATGGTGTGTCCGATAAGGCCTCCATCTGCAGCCACCATGTCGGCATCGCCAGTCGTGGTTGTCTTAAATCCAGCGTAAGTAGCCCTGGGGAATGATCCAAAATATATCTGGGTAAATAGGATATATCTTGAACTTCCAGGGTCATCTCATCAGTTAAAAACCACTGATCTATTCGACTATGAGTGTTGGATGCAAGCGTATAACAGGAGAAAGCCCTCCCCAAGGGATTTCTACTTCTCCAAACATCTCTCAGCCCCAATCCCAGCAGTTTGTCTCTCAGTGTGCCTGTTGGAAAACCACACTCCCACTCTGAAAGGGTGGTGGTGGTCTTCCGGAACACACTGTGGTAGCTTGGCTCGAGTGGTCAGGAAACAGGCACCGTGCTAAGCATACGACATACCCAAACAATAACCATGCGTGCATCCGTTCCAAAAACGACTCTACACCGTAAAAATTATGAAAATATCTTTCTTTATCTGATTTTTCTCTTAGTTGCTGATTGGATAAAATAAATAACAATCACAATATACAAACTTTTTAGAAAGTGCAGGTCAAATAAATACTGGCTTAATGATTCAATAAATAGGGGTGATCATAAATACTGAAGGCATAAATAAAGGTGCAATACATACAGGCAATTAAATATTTTGAGGCAATAAATACTGTAAACCAATAAATATTGTGCATCAATAAATACTGTGGACCAATAAATACAGTGAAGCAATAAATAGGTTAAATACAATAAATACAGTGCCCCTAATAAATACTTAAAAGCTGACAGTGACACTCATAGAATCAGATCACTTTTGAATTCCTAAGGGTTGATTTGGCCCAGGCACAGCTTGTGGGGACGTGGAAGGCTTGGGGGTGTCTACTCCCTGGCTTGGACAAGGCTGAGGCCTAAACTGAGGTAGATCAAGGGGGGAATACCAGAGACCTGGCTCTCTCCCTCCACACAACTTCTCTAGATTAGTCCCAGCTCACCCCTGGCACAGTCAGGTTGGTTCCAGCACCTCCCTAGCCCCTTAGAGCAGTCTCTCAGGTCTCCACAGGGCCTTAGGCGCCCTCTACTCCACTTACTGCCCTTTTTCTGATGCTCCGACGCCGCTGGAGTCGTGTCGACGCCGTGAGGCGGATCCAGTTCGATGTCGGCGGCCTCGGCACAATGTCAGTTCTTTGACGACGCCGGTAGGCGGCTCCGGTCTCGATGTCGGCGGCCTCGGCTCGATCTCGACCTCCGATTCGATGGCGTCGGGCAGTCTTTACTCGATGTCGACTTCGGGCGGCTCCGGTCCGATGGCGACCTCGGATTCGATGACGTCGGCCGGCCTTGCCTCGATGTCGATTTCCGGCGGCTCCGGAGTGCGATCCTCACTCCCGACCTCCGGTGCTCCTCTCCTCAGGTTTCCGGCGACTCCGGAGTGCGACCTCCACTCCCGACCTCCGGCACGATTCTCACAGGTTCCGGCGACTCCGGAGTGCGATCCTCACTCCCGACCTCCGGTACCCCTCATCTCGGTCTCCGACGACTCCGGAGGGCGGACTTCACTCCTCCGATGACGCCGCTCACTCGACCTCGGGTGACTTCCTCCTCGACCTCTGGTACTCCTCACGACCTCTGACGGCGCCCTCTCTCGACCTCCGGCGGCTCCGGGCACGACGTCCGCTTTCCAGTCGGCGCCGCTTCTCCACCTCGGGCTCCGGGTCTCAGGCTACTCGACGTCGGACTTCAGGGAAACCAGTTTCCAGGTCAGGATCTTGCTGTTCTCTTGTTTCTAAGGCCTGTTCCTGCTGTCCAGGTCCTTAGGATGGTTGTTCTGACTTCTTCCCACACAGGGCTCTAGGCTGGGCTCCGTCAGTAGGGACTAGTATCAAGGGTGGGTTTATGGACCCCACTCCAGGCACAAGTTTCCACCCCTGCTGCTTCACTCCTTCCTCCTTCAAGTTTGTGCTGCTCACTCTTCACCAGTCAGGTGCCAACTGCCAGCTCCAACTGCCAACCCTCTGTCTTAGCTTCCCAACATTCTAAACCGCCTCCAACTGTCACAGGGTTCTGGAATGTTCTGGAAGGTGCTAGCAGGTTCCAGTGGATGCTGGTGATGTCACAGGTGGCCACCATTTTGTGCTCCAGGCCCTCAGACAGAAGTTTCAGGGGTAGCTAAAATGGCTCCCTGAATCTGCAGCAACACGAAAAAGTCTGGTGGTTCCCAAAAAGGAAAAATTCAAACAGGGTTTGAGGCAAAAGTGGGACAAAATAAATAATGCTGAGGAGGGACCACCCAAAGGGCTGACAGGTCTAACAGTGCCTCTAAGTCTTGGTTTAGTGTTCTGTCTGGGGAGCTCCCGATCTAATTCCCCATCAAGCACACAGTTAACGTCACCCATTAGAATCACTCTTTCACCTAGGTTTGCGGTAGCTGCGGCTACCACTGCAGGAAAGAAAACCGGACAGTCCGAGTTAGGGGCATACACATTAATAATACAAATCTCCCGCCCGTCCAACCTTCCATGCAGGATAACAAATCCACCCTCCGGGTCTACAACATGATGCAGGTGCTGGAACGGCACCCCAGGGGCGAGCCAAATAAGAGCCCACCCGGGCAAACCCAGAATAGGACGTTGCATAGAGCTGCCCTCTCCACCTTCGTTTTATACATGGTATCGTATCCCCCCAGACATGAGTTTCCTGCAAGCATGCAATGGCAATCTTATAACGCTTTAAATAAGAAAGCACCAGTCTCTGCTTGTTTAACATTGTCAATCCCCCCCCACATTCCAAGTAATTAGCTTAATCAAGGAGGGAACCACAGTTGCCATAACAGGAACTTCTTTTCTTTTGTCCATTGTTCCCAAATCCAACTCCTCCTGAAGTGTGATGCTGATATAATTAAACCATTAATAAACTTAAATCCCCTCACCCTCCCTTAAAAACCTTCCCCTTTCGAACCCCAGATTCTTACCCCCACCCCTTGGGCAGTGGTGCGATCCCCAGTCGCCCTTGACAAGGTGTCAGGTGCCGCCTCCCCCGCCCCATACCATCCCTCCCAATTTCTTCCAATACAATAGCCAGCCAGTTTAGTACCCACAATAACCCTCTCAACAACACCAGCTGGCATCATGCAATAAAACTGAAATTTTGAATATAAAGTGGTTTTCCAGCGGTCAGGCCATTGTCGAGGTGTGAGAAATAACTCTCAAGCTCCTCGTACATGCCTCAACCTCCAACAGGGGCATGTCCACCCTGCCGGCAGCACACATATGGCACAATAAAACTTCCCTTTGTATCTAAACCTCCTCTCAACAGAGCCCACATGACTTATCTGTGACTATGAGAAGTACTTTTTTTTCCGATGACCCTTCAGGATACATTCATTTGGAGGCCCGTAGAAGGCACCGGCTGATCTTGTGTAGATGTATCAGACACCGAAGAGGGCTCAGCCATACATAGAGTTGCGTCTGAGCACACCCGAACCTGTCCCGAGTTGACTGCAGAGGTCTGCTGTATCTTGGTGACCATGCTGCCCTGAGACTCCTTTCGTTCAGAGGGCTTTGCTTGGGCTGATCCCTGGAAGACTCTTCCTTTCCGAGTACCCTGTGCCCCCGACCATCCAACCAGTCCGCTGCCTCTGCTGCCAATAGAAAAAACAATGCTCTTCTGTTGTGTTCAATTCTCAACTTAGCAGGGAACAAAAGGCTGTATTTTAATCCTTCAGCTCGCAATCTCCTTTTAGCTGCTAGGAATGTTTGTCGTTGGTCTTGCACACATTGCGTGCAGTCTGGAAAAAGGGCAATCCGGTGCCCCTCATAAGAAGGTGCATCTTTTTGTCGGGTGACCTGTAATATCACGTCCCTATTCCGATAGTTACAAAAACTTGCAATAATAGCTCGCGGAGGTGCACCAGGTCACGGAGGAGGGACAAGTGCTCTGTGCACTCTCTCTATATTAAAAAACTTCGACAGTCTTTTAGGAGCCAGGGATTTAACTATCCAATCCTCCAGAAACAGTTCTGCAGAGGGTCCCTCCGCACACTCCGGAAACCCCATGAATCTCAGGTTATTCCTCCTTGATCATCCTTCCTGATCTTCGGCCCTATCATCTAGAGTAGTCACCTGTTTGGAGAAATCCAAAACCGTCGATTTCAGTTTCTTAACTTCCGTCTGAAGGGTCTCGATATTTTGTTCATTTGCAGTGCCCCTGCCAGACATCTTCTCTAGGTCACATCTCAATAAATTGACGTCAATGGCCACTGCGTCAATTTTTTAACCATGTCATTCCTGGTAGCCATGATGTCCGCCAGCGACGTGTCTGGAACCTCCGAGTGCCCAGCCTCCTCTCTCTGCAGCTCCACATTGTCTCTGTGTTGCGTTTGCTCCAGTGGGCATGGTCGTGCATAAGTAAACATTTTGTTGGCTTATACTCGGTTGCCTTGCCCCTTCATCATGATGGAGTTCAGGGTATCTTACAGGTCTCCATTCCAGATGAGGGAAATGAGCCCCTTTCCTCCTCCAAATCCGGGCTCCCTTTGCCTTCCTGCGGTTCAGGAAGCCCCTTTGGCCCGCTGACATTTCCCACGTTTCAGATTTAGAGTGCAGTTCTTCATTCTGACTTATTTAGTGTACAGAGTACTTGCACCGGTATATGGTGCCCTTAGTAGGTCAAGAATTCCGGGTCTTGGTTCAATAAGTTCAATATGGATTCCTTAGTCGTCTTCACAAGGGATGCCCACCTGGGTCTTACTCTGCCTTCCCCTATCGGTACCATCCTCCTTGTGCGGCTTTAATGAAATATCTTCAACAAAAGATCTTATTAAATGAGGCTTCAATTTATTCCCTATACGGTCCAGGAATCTTCTGACCTTTGTGCTGAGCTCACCAGTACTACCTTAGCTGCTGCATGGGCCAATAGATTACCGCTCCTGTGTTATTATCCAAGTCTGTCTCCTTTTATCTCCGTGCCCACGTTATCACCATCAGCCCCCACGGGCCCTATGAAACTCCTTGTTGCATGCACTAGTGTTCAGCGCTTATCAGGGCCTATAATCACAACCGTGGGTCTTCCGTTCAGTCAGCCAGAAGACGCCAAGTAATTAATCTGGGTCCCGTCTTCCCCAGCGGGTCAGGCACACTCCAGGGCATTCAGAGGGTCCCCATGCCCCTGCCCCTCATGATTCACGCGGTACCTGTGCATTCCATCGGTGCTTGGGGGCTCCGTCCTCCATTCACGCACAGAAACTCCCGTCTCTGCACAACCGTTTCTCCTATGAGTGCTCTGTGCTGCTTACAGAGTTTCCATCCCACACTGTCGCTGCTATCCAGTGCCCACTCGTTACCACCGGCCGCACCTCACTGTATTTGGTCTGCACCTCTTGCAATGGGTCTCGCAAGCCCAGGAAACCTCCCCAGGGCAGCGGGCTCGCATATCTCCGTGTCTCGGCTCCTCGTCTCCAAGATGATGCCGCAAACGGTGCTGGGCTGGAGTCTGCTGTCCTCTTCGCGCGTTCGTACTTTTATAGGCTCCCAAGTTTCTCCACTTAATCGTCCGTGTTCCGGGACGCCGATTGCGGGGTTGATGTCTATTTATTGCACCAGGATGATGACGGATTACTTTCCTGCCAACGGGAGCACCATAAGTTATGACTGTTCGGCCATCTTGTTCGTCCACGCCCCCTGTGTGTAAGCCATTGTTACTATGTTTAATGTTGAGAGCACAAGCACTTTAGCACTGGTTAGCAGTGGTAAATTGCAGAGTCCTAAGACCAGCCAAAACAAAGTCAGCAAAAACAAGAGGATGGAAGGCAAAAATGTGGGGGAAAACTACAACAAGGATGTCAGGTTCAACAGTGTGTGTGTGTGCGTATTGGCAATAAACAAACATTGGTAAAATCAACAGTTCGGGCATTGACTGGCAACCTTTTGGCTTTGCTAATGCTTGTTTTGTCTTGTCATAGCTTTTGTAAAACTCTATTGTTGGACAATCTATGGGGTCCCCATTAATACTGAACCAAATTTACAGGAAGCCAAAAGAAGTTTAGTCACAAAGAGCACATGTTGCCCTAGTACAGAGGTCTTCAAACGTATTTCCCTGAGGCCCCCCAAAGCAAAATATTTTAAAGTTGAGCCTCCCCTTCAAAACTGTATGACAATGACTGGTGAGTTGAGGGGCAGGACTGAGTGCAGGGGGTCAGGGCTTATGAGATAATTTCATGGATACTTTTTCAGTAGCTCATAATCCACAATAAATCTGAAACCTACAAAGAGCAAATTCATCAAACAAAAACAGAAATTGGCCAACAAATTCTTCTCCCATAATCAGTGTGTTGTGGTCATCTTGCGCACCTGGCGCCAATGCAACTACACCTGTTGCACTAGTGATAGATAGCAGCAGCCATGAGTAAAAGGGTATCTCCTCTGTCTCTTTCACCCGTCTCCCGTCAATGCCAAATAATCACTACAGTCTTGAAACAGGCTCTGTACGTTTTTTTTTTTTTTAGAGTTCTATTCAGCTCAAACTCGGCCCAGGACATTGCAGCGCTCCATTACATGAGCACCAGTCACATTACACAGGGTCAGATTTTTTGTTTTGTTTTTAGGCACATGGAGATTAAGGGATTTGCCAACGAGACGCTGAGTCAACAGCGGGAGCCAACAAAGGCTTGAACTAATGAAGCCACTTGTAGCTCCAGGAATGTTTCTAATTATTGAGAGGTAATGTGAGGGAGTCTGAAAGCGCTCTGTCCATCATCTTATTGCCTTGGCTTTGTTCGCCCTAAATTGGCAGGGGCTGCCCAGACGTGGGTCCCTTGCTCACTTTGCCACTGGATTAAAGCTAGCCTGGCTAATGAGGGGCGTTACCCTATTACCGGTCCCAGGATGTTTGTTTCCGGACCAGGGAAGACCTGGCTTGGCAGTTCGGGCTGGACTGTTCCAATGAGGAACAGGGTCAACACTGATTTGCATATAACAGGGTGTAAACTAGGATCACAAAGTGAGCAAAAGAACAATGATGGATTCAACCCAGATCTAATGTGACTGGGCCCGAGTATCTGAATAGTTTCAGTTTCATCTTATTGTGTTTGCAAAGTGAGGGCGTCACCTGTTGTGTTCTTGAGTGCATCTTTTTAACGAACACTCATCAAAATATTTCGAGATGTAGTCTGATTACTTTTTACTAAAATATATAAATAAAAATGATGACTTACATATGTTCAGTGTTCTTCGTCACAGGCTTTGACTTTTTAGCACTATATATATACATGCCACTATTCCCCACTGCGCCAACTAGGATTCCGTTTTGTGATTTTCTGGCAGGCCCACTGAAATTATGCAATTCTGCTGCATTTTCCGCATAATTATGGATAGGGCTCCAGGTTTTATGGTATTTATATTTTTGTCATTTCCGTCTGTATTTATCCATATTTATGTTTTGCAAATTCTACCTGTATTTATCCATATTTATTTTAGGTTTTATGAAAAATTAAGATGAAATGTGTATATTTCTGCATATATTTAACGAGTTAATGTGCACTCTTGCCAGAACGCCTGACAGGTTTCAATGACATATATATACACGCAGGTGGCAAATTATGCTCGTGCAAGAAAATATGTAATTTTTTGTATCATGATTGTGCAAATCTACTGCTGTTTAAGGCTCTTTATTAAAATCCCTATATTTTTGAACCCCCTTGCCTGTCAATCCGCACAGCTATTGGCCTGGCAGTCATGATTGACAGCATTTAGAATCACAAAATTTCCGTTTTTATCCACATTTAAAAATAAATACAGACAGGAAAATAAATGGTTTTCTGTCTGTATTTATCTGTAAAAATCAATACAGGGAGCCTTAATTATGGATTTTGCGCTTTCGCCGCTTAATCAGTCATCTGCTGCATAATCTGTGGATGCTCACAAAAAAAAATGTTTCTAGCTCAAACGGATTAAAAGGTATTACAAATGTAGTAACAGTGATTAGGCACTTTTCAGTTGCTCGTTGGTGTATTTCGGGGGTAAACTGGTAATAATGAAGTGAAATCTTTGCCCAGACAGTATTCATATGTGTACAAATGGAAACATAATGAAATACTATCATAAAATGTGCCACATTAAGTGGTAATTTTGCATTTTCTCAAAACATAATTTATTTAACCCTGCCGCATAACGTTGGTCCTTTCCTGCTGCATACTTCTATTGGTGCTGGTTTCTGGCCACAAACTCACATTTGCCTTGATTGCATAAGGCAACTGAGGTTTTGAAGTAAAATTGATTAGCTTAACTTGCGTTGATTTTCCATTTAAAGTGTGCCCGTATTTTTGTATGCAGTTACCAGAAGGACAGAAAAATAAATCTGTTACTAAATATATTGCTCTTTTTTTCCACATCCCTTCCCCCCCCCCCCCCCCCCCACCTGTATGCAAATCAAGACTGCCTGGAAAAGGGTCAAAGGCAAGTGTTCGCACATCCAGGCCTTCCTTAACCCCTTCGCTGCGGCGGGAATTCCGCCGCAGCGCTGGAGGGTGCGGGGGGGCAGCGCGGTGGCGCTGTGCTGATGACGGAGCCACTCCGTCATGAGCCACGGTTGAGCTGTGCTCATGACGGAGCGGTTCCGTCATGACTCCGCCCAGTTGCGTTGTCCCCCCGCACAGGCGGGGAAACAGCGCCGCGTAGGCGGAGCGGCCGCCAACGGTCGTGGCATGACGGAACCGCTCTGTCATGAGCACACGACAACCGTGGCTCACGACGGAGCGGTTCCGTCAAGAGCAGGGAAGGGGATAATTACAAGTACTTCAAGAGCCATTTGCGCTCTCCTGAGAATGCAGCCACTGCCCCCCAGGGGGGCGCGCCCCACAGTTTGAAGACCTCTTCCCTAGTAGCACCTGGCACTAAAGAGAACTCCATAATGTGCAGACGTTCTCCTTGTGGAAGTGGGCATTCTGTCACTCCAGTGGCTAAAGTAAGCTGACCCACTGCTGTATGCTGTAATCTTTAGTGGGTAGATGAAAATGTGAATGGCCAATAATGAAGAGGACTGGCTGAAAGCCCCTATAGTAAATGATATTATGTATATCATTCTAGTAATATAAAAAGGTATTATCTAATGCCATTACTAATAATATAATACAAAAGAAGCATTATAATAATGCAGTGATCTCTTATGGCAGCACCCTTGCAATTTTCCCATTTCATATGAAAGTGACATAACTGCTCGGCGTAAGATGCATGTATGTGCCTATATTGCATAATTAAACCATATTTCAGGCACTGACTTGACACAATCACAACAGGAATAAATCGGACAAATGTACACCCACTTTTTAGGGAATCGATCTGTGTATGTAGATATTCGTCTCTTCATGAATTTATAACTGATTTGAATTAGGGGGCGCCACCTAATGAGTCAACCCTTGCTGCTTGCCCTTCTATGCCCTTGGCAGGAGTGCCACCCCTCGTCTCAGGGGTCTAAAAGGCATCCATGATTGATTTACATATGGTTTGTTTGATTCTACTTCCAGCAGAGGAACAAAGGACTGTAATGCAGGCGAGTAATTACCAATAGTTGAGATTAAGTCAATTGTTCCAGCCACAACTTTTTTGGGTGTCTCAGTCAATCTCCCTAAGAATGATGGGTAACCTCAAACTTTGGTCTTAAATATCTCCGTGTTATATAGCACAAGCTATACCTGAGAGATACGGTCCACCTAATAGTGATGGATAAGCTCAAACCTTGGTCCCAAAGATCTATGTGCTAGTTGGCACAAGCTACTCCTGAGAGATGAGGCCCAATAAGACTGGAGTTGTTCATATTCCTATGCAGACAGTGTGTGGCCTCTTTACTCAGACTGGAGTTTCCTTTTTTGGTGAGCAGGCCAAGACTGGATGTATACATGCGCTGCCTCTGTCTGCAGCAGAACAGTATTCACAAGGACCATGGACTGGAACCTTGACTAGAATAATTAATTACCAGTGGATGAAATGTAATTCAAAAGTATTTCCCTTGCAAAGGGACAAAAACTAATAGCTGCGGGAACGGATTTCTTCCCTGGTCGTTTGATATATGGGACTTCCTAGAATCTCGGAATCCTTCTAATCCTGCTCTTATTATGGAGTTTTTAAAAAGAATTACACTAAATTGACAAATTCGCCTCCTTGAAAATTTGTGGTATACTTATCGCTTTCCAAGTCTAATACTTAGAGACTGGATTTTCGATTTTGGAAACTTCCCATGCATACGGGATTGTGCCATAGTGCATTTCATGTCTGAATGAAACAAAGAACTCATTGTTTGCCTTGAAGAAGTTCCAGTGTGGAACGAAACGCGTTGGCTGGGTTTTTATCTCTTCATATTAGAAGAAAATAAAAGGAAACATTAAGGACATTTGTTTGGATCTGGACTCTCTTTATCTGGTGCACCTTCCTCTTTATTTTTTCCTTCTTCAACTGAACCTCAGTGGAGTGATTCTACGGTTCACTCCGGAAGATTTGTGCACAGGAATGGAACAACAATTTTGAGACTTTGGGATTTTAAAGTGCTAAACCAGTAGTCAGTCGTAGTTTTCATGTTATAATATTTTAATGTCATGTTCTGGAAGTCCGGGTCAGCGCCATACCTCCAACTCGTTAGCAGGACTGGTACTTTTATCCTATCTGTATTTGTACACACGAGGTAAAATCGTGACGAGGATTTGCAACAGCAGCACAGTCCTTGTCCTAAAGGTGTTTTTAGAAAATTTGTTAGGGTATGGGCAGGGATGGTTTTAAACAGTGCTTTCAGTGGGATGGAAAAGGAGGGTGCTCTGAAAGGGCCGTCATCAAAGAAGCATAGTAAGGACGCCTTTGCAAGCGGTGGCCTTTGTAATGAAGGGCGTAGCCTAAACCATGCCCTAGAACAGAGGTCTTCAAACTTTTTTGCTCTGAGCCCCCCCTAAGCAAAATGTTTTGAGGTTGGGCCCCCCTACAAAACTTTAAGGCAATGATTGGTGGAGCGGGGGGGGACATGGCTGTGTGCAAGGGATGGGGCTTATGAGATGATTTCAGGAGTACTTTTTCTATAGCTCATAAACCACACTAAGTATGATACTTATAAAACAGCAAATGCATCAAACCCAAACATGTATGGTCCCAAAAATACTGCTTCCCATAATTGGGGTGTTGTGAGCCCCTCACACTCTTGGACCCCAATGCAACTACACCCGCTGTATTATTGATAACAGCAGTCCTGAGTAGTAGGCTATCTCCTCTGCATCTTTCACCTCTTCCCCACTATGCCTGACCATCACTCCGATTTTCAATCAGGTCCCTTTCAGAAAAAAAATAAAGCTCCCACACGTTGTCTCCCTTTTTTCTGCAAAGGTGCCCTCGGTCCTAATGCTTAAAGGGAAAATAAGCTCCCATGCCCCTTTTTTAAAGGTAGACAGTGATAACTGTGATGCAGTGGGCCCCTCAAACCCATGGGCCCCAGACCTGCTGCATCTGCTTAATTATTGATAACCAGCAGTGGCCACTTACACAACTGGCAGCAGTACCTGCTTCACTAATGAATGGCCTTTTTTAAAGAAAAAAAAGGGGGGAAATGCCACTTATATTACCGCATTTGCTACATAATCCATCATCTGCTGCATAGTAATGCATATCCAATTCTTCAGTTCTGTAAACTAGTACTTACAAACATTCTATTCTGGAGGACAGATTTATGTATTTTCGATAATTCTGCTTTATTGTGCAGTACAGGAAGACCAATGCGTTCTTGTTGCACACTTATGTTTTTAAGTGAACCTAGTTCTATGTATGGTGTGGTTTATTTTGCTGCACAATTCACTTCTTTTGTGGTCTTCTGCCATGTTTTTTAAATATGCTAAGCGTTGATTCAGCAGCCATTTAGTCTCCTAAACCTACTTTGTAATGGGATCACCATGGACACCTTGTTGTTGTCATAAGGCCGTTTGAGCTCAGGTATATGAAACCAACCATCTGCTTATTGCCGTGCAGATTAATATGTCCTCACAGCACTCGAACAAACATGAACTATTCCCTTTACCGCTGAACAATTCCCACCCCTTCAACAATTTGTTCTTTAACTTCATCTTGACAACTTCCGTTAGTGACGAATCCTTTTGCCCTTTCTCCTGACTCCAATATTTCTTTGCACCGAACCAGCCTGTCTGACCCTGGACCAAGCCTACCTTCCTTTCATTCGACCATTCTGCTCTTACTTTCCATTGCTCTTTTGCCTGTTACCTCTAAACTCATCCTTAGTGCCTTTTGATGAGCTTGACCTCTATAACTAATACCTCTTTCTCTGACTGCATCTCTCTCCCAGTGCTCAACCTGCTGCTGAAGCCTATTGTCCCTGTACCAGAGTGAGCTGGTAGGCTCAGTGTTTCCCTGCTCGGTTGTGAATTCAGTGCTGTGTAGCAATTACCACTCCCAAATCTCCCGGGGTGAAGAGGGCAGTACCTACCAATCCACCCCGTGCCCTGCAAGTCCCTCTGTGCGAGGTGTGTATGTAAACTTCATACGAAATAACAATTGAATTTACCAAAACTGTGTGGTTCTTTAATTACCGCATATCTTATAATCATGATTCAAGCTGAAAAAAACAGCTTCCACAAGATTCGGGACTATGGAAATTTCTGAAATAAAGGCCTAACTTTTGATGTTTATGCATCACAATAAATACAGCCAGTTGTTAACTCAATGATAGTCAATGGGGTTTGAAGTACTTATTTTGGTACTCTTGCTGTGATCAGGATGTCAGTTAACCTCTTCAGTGCCCGCCCCTTTCCCCGCCCTGTGCCGGGCGTTTCATTAGCAGGCGGGGTTTATGACGAGCTGGTCTCGTCATGGGCACAGCGCAACCGCGGCCCATGACGAGACCAGCTCGTCATGGGCACTGAAGAGGTTAAATACATTCTTGAGCCATCCTCACATAGGTCAGGAATTGAAATGGGGCAAAATAAAAATACATTAATGTCTTTTGTTTTCAGCAATTTGTCAAGAAACATCATTTACAAGGCAATAGCTCTAACTCTCACAAATGCCAGACATTATGCATTGCAAATGTTTGTGTTTTTTAGCAACCTTTTTGACCCTGCCAGCACACTTCCTGACCTCCGCCCCCACAGCACTCTGATCACAGTTCTCACAAGGGCTCGAAGTAAATGAAGACAGCCTGGAAATGCAGCAAATAAAAATCGCCGCACTTCCAGGCCATCTTCATTTACATGCAATTCCAGAGGCATTTGCGCCCCCCTGGGAACCCATCCACGCCCCCCCAGGGGGCCGCGCCCCACAGTTTGAAGGCCTCTGCGCTAGAATCCTGTGCTTGGCACAGCATGTCACATGACCTGTATTTGGGCACTTCTCTGAGTGTTCTGCTACTGCATCCAGACAAGGATGACCAGATTTTAACAGGCATTTGCAATGAATAGGTCTCGCATTCACGCAAGTTTAAGCTTTAGGCATTGTTAATGACAATGCCTTTTATTTATGTTTTAAAAAAACAAAAATAATAGTTATTGTCATTTACAATGCCAATAGCTTAAACTCGCTTAAATGCAAGACCTATTGCATTGCAAATGCTTGTTTTTAATGCAGCCCGTTTTCCTTAAAGGAAAACGGAATGAATTAAAAAAGAAAAATGAACCTGTTCAGATTCATTTTTTAAAGGCAGGCAGTGGTCCAAGGGACCACTGCCTGCTCTTAAAAAATATTTTTGCAAGCACTCACAAAGGGGAAGAGGTCCCCCGGAGAAGCCTTCCCAATAGCGAGTGGTTTACCACCTACTTGAAGAAGGTGGTAAACTGCAAGTGTTTTGCAAAACTATGGAACTTTGCATTGAGACTCGCTATTAGGAAGGGACGATCCTTCCTAATAGCGAGGTTCGCAAATGATATTTTGCGAGTCAGTGACTCGCAAAATAGCATTTCTACATGCCAAAACCCTTTTTTGCGGTTGCAAACGGGCTGTTCCCTCGTTTGCGAGTGCAAAAAAGGGTCTTACATCTGGCCCAAGCAGCTCAGAACCAATCCGTCAATAAACAGACTCTGTACAGAATTGTCCAGCCAAGAGTTAGTCTGAAATGAATTGAGTTTGTTTGAATACTATTACTAAAATCATTACAAAAACTATTACAATAAAAAGCATAATACATAGTAAAGAATCCAATAAAATATTCAATATGAAAATTAACTAAAAGGAATCACAGGATTGATGATCTTATATCTTGCCATGCAGTTCTTAAATCCATCATATACCAATTCATTCCAGACAAAACTTGCTAGAGCCACCAGTTTCCTATTATCACGGATGGACTATTCGAGTGTCTCCCATTAGTTTGTTAAACAGCCATTTAACTACTAAAATAAACAAGCTAAGTTCACGTGATTATCAGAAAGTTATGTCTGCTGTTTGGAATTATTCAAGGCACTTAGGGTCACATGCATCAAGGTTGGATCTTGCTAGTCCTTAATTGCAATTATTAAGGAATCGCAATTAAGGACTCGCAAAAGTCTATGCATGTAGGAATCGCTATAGAAATAGCGATTCCTAAACATTCCTTAATTGCGACTCGCAAATTGCGAGTCACAATTAAGGGATGGCTTCCCATTCATTCCTATGGGCCTACAGGCCCTTAGGAATGAATGGGAAATTGCATGCACAATTTGCGAGTACCGATTGGTACTCGCAAATTGCACATGCAATTTCAAAGGTGTCATAAGGACACCCTGTTGCACCCCTGAAATTGTGGTGTGCACCCATTTTGCGCACACACATGCCCCAAGGGCATGTGTGTGTGTAACCTGAAACTTTGAAAAATACACTTTAGTGCATTTTTCAAAGTTTTTGCAAATTACCGACCATTTTAATTACACGGTAATTTCCAGCCCCAAATAGCGAAATCGCTATTTCAAAGTGCTTCTTGCATTGCATTTAAGGAATTCCTTAAATGCAATCGCAATTTAGGAAATCGCAAGAAATTGTGATTACCTAAATTGCGCGTCCCAAACACTTTCATGCATCGCAAAAGGCCATTTTGCGATAGCCAACGGACGATTTTTGCGAATCGCACTGTTTGCAATCGCAAAAACCTTTGATGCATGTGCCCCTTAATCTGTTTGAAACTATTTTAATACACTTTCCAGATCAGGGGAGCTCTGTAATGTCAGCAGAGATGAACTAAAGTGATAACGAGTCCTTGCAGTTCTATATTTCTTTTTTTTTAAAACATTGGTTTCAGCATAGTGCAACGCGAGGACCTAACTTTTGGGCAGCAACACAGCAAATGAGTAATGGATTCATTTTTATAATTGCAGAACTTGCTATTCCTCCAATTTCCTCTGTAGTAATGATCAAGAATAACTTTATTTCCGTTCAGAGAACCATAAAAGTTTAACAATAATTTTTTTTACAATTCTCTGTAGTCATTATTGGGGAAGGTCAGGAATTTACGTTTACAATGTAGCTCCTGTAAGCCCTACTCTTTGAGGTAATATTGCATGCGTGGTGTTTCATAAGAACGATGAATTTGTTTAAACTGATCATCAGACTAGAATTTCTAGGTCAGATTTCCTTGACAGCACCACAACTTGTCATTTTAAGATGGACTTTAAGGCTGTGTAGGATAGGGCGATACTTCGCATGGTATCTAGAATCAGATCTAAATCACTGATAGCCATGCCTATATATTTAGCCCATTTTATCCAGCACCTTAAAAATTTCTTCTAGCACCATCTTTAGTGAACAGTCTTTTGCATGCATTAAATGATAATGTTGAATGAAGGACACCTTGCATTTTATATCCTGCTTTAACATTCCAAATTTCAACCATATTTTGGAACAGCAAGTGTACCGAGTTATCTGAAAGATGTGTTTTTGGGTAATAGAATGGAGCTCGTCAAATGTTGTGGCCAATTTAGCTGGGAAGTCTTGATGTATATATGAGAATGTGGGGATCAGCTTTTCTTTTATAACCCTTAAGATAGCTTCTCCAGAGGGGTTATATAGACTTGTATTTAAGCGTCAAAGGGCAAAAGCTAGATTGCTAGCTTTTTTCTTAATAGCTGTTATGCGAATAGCCGGTGTGCCCGTATCCCCAAGCCAGTCCCCAAATAATGATATGGGGTTGTATAAGTGATCCAAACTGGACCCAATTTACAAGACATCTTGTATTTATTCTTGAGTTTGACAAAGATCATCACATTGGTTTTTTTGCATTTGCCACCAGCTAATTGCTTGAATGGGGTTTTTGTAGTCTTTCCAGTGATCTTTGCAGGCCTATGTTTGTTTGATCTAAAATAACCAGGTGTTCCACATATTGCAAAATCATATTATGACGACATATTTGTATGGGTCACCTGCCAAGATAGAACCCACAGGCACAAATTAGTATCAGGTGCTAGTAGGGTGTAATATTGAGTACCATTATGCAATAAAGTACTTTCTTTCTTAAAAGACAAGCACTAGTCTGGGCATTTCCTTTTTGTGTTTTTAATTGATTATTGAGCATGGAGCTTGAGCACCCTACAATACCTCCCTGAGAAGACTGACCACCCTTGGTACCCTGAGAGTCAAGTGTAGAAAGGGTTGTACTTGGCCCAATTTGCAAAGCGACAGTAGGGAGGATTCTGGAACATCAGAGGTAAACAATCCCAACCCCCATGGTTGAGACCCAGTAGCCCTGCTTGCTCCTTGGCCTCCAGAATTAGGTCTGAGAGATGCCGCCACTGCTTTACGTAATGTACTCTTCCCATGGACAGTAGTCAACCTTCTAATATAATAGAATGCTTGGTGTGACCGTCCAGGTCACAGGACAAATCCTGTATCTTGCAATGGTAAGGATAGACCTAGACCCCAGGGTAAGTGCTAGATTTAAATTATATAAAACGTCAGAGACAAAAATAAAAAGTCAGGATACCAGTTTCACATGCAATCGGACGCTCAGGGCAAGGGTACATGCCTGTTCTAAATGTAGTAGAGATTCCCATCCCAACAGAAACATATAGATGAGTGAGTGAGGTTAATGTGTTCTCCTTGTGACTTTTGGGGTCTGGTGTATCACATACACTCCACCACCACGCCTCCCAATTGGAACAACTTTTAATGCATTTCTCATCACTTTAAGCTTCAGAATCTGGAGCATGAAAAAACAGCAATGGCTTAACCTGCAAATAGTACAAGAAGAAATCTTGGACAAGTATTGATAAAGCCATTTCTCTTTGCACTTGAATCAAGATATATGTTTGTCTTGTAACAATAATCTTTTATGCAGCGTCATTTTAAGGATTTTAGGGCTCTAGCCAAGACATATTTTAGGGGTTCCTGGTTGAGGTAACTTTGCATTTTATTATCCATTTTCTGTTAATTCAAGCCTCATGATTCCAAACAATATTAAATAAGCATGAAAGGCTGAGATAGAGAAATAGACAAGGGTGATATTGAGAATGTTCAACTTCCAATGCCTTAAAACATCTCAGAATTTGTACAGAATTAAATTTCTAACCAAATGTTTCCTCCCATTGTATGAATTTCACAGCAAGGTGACTTTGACGTATTATAGACTAGTGCAAAATCTTAGACTAAGAGATATGCATATAGCAATGTATTTGCCGAATATTTAAACTATTGTTCGCTCCATAACAAGAGCAAACAATAGCAGGTAGAGGAGGCAACCTTAGCGAGACCCTCTCCTCACGATAAATGGGTCCGATATAAGCTATGCAATTTTAACACAGGCCATAGGCTCTGTGTAGAAAAGTCAGATGACTCTTTGGAGATGTCAGTAATGTCCATCATACCCAATACAGAAAAGAGGCAACCCAAATCCACCATGTCAAACGCCTTTCCTACCTCTAAAACTAAGCAGGCCGCAAACTGCCACTTGGCTGGGGCCAACTCCATTACTCTGTGCAAATGTGGGACATTCAGAGTTCAGAGTAGTAGGATGATCAGGAATAAACCCATTCTAATCTGGATGCACCACTCATGATATGTGTTCCAGTAGGTGGACTGCTATGATCTTACTAAGTATTTTGTAGGCCTTGTCCAGCAGGATAACAGGCTATAGAATGTTACTTTGTCAGGCTTGGGTAGGGACACCAGCAATGATTCCCTAAGCGGATGTGGGGGGTAACCGTCTGTGCGCGCAGCTTAAGACAGATCCAGCAATTTAGGGGCTCACAGCGACTCATAAGCCTTGTCGAATTCAATAGGAGCCCATCAAGACCAGGGGTCTTTTGTGTGGCTGCGCCTCTAATGGCCACTCAAATTTCTTGTAGTTTGATAGGGGCATTTATAGCCTCTCTGTCAGGGGATCTGGGATGTGCAACCCTACATCTCGGAGGGACTCAGCTGCATACACCTGCTGATTCGTGGGGGAGGGTTATATAGTGCTCTATAGTGCACTATGAAAGCTGTGTGTATATCTGCCTGCTTGGGTAGGGAGTGTATGAGTCGGGGATTCCTTAATCAATGTGATGGGAACTGCGGGTGTCGCGCTGCACAAAAGCCACATCAGTAAGCCTGAATTGTCCCCCTTAGCATGCATTTTGGCCTGAGAGCCCCTAGAAATCCAAGCAGTGTAGCTGTTCTATTAGGTGAGCATGGCAAACAAGAGCCTCGGTCAGTGTTTGCTGCTCTACAGGGTTGGAGTGAGCTGCTGCCTCAAGGGGCCCTTGTGATGTCTCTGTGTGCAGTAGGTCTTTATGTAGCATGCACCCCTACCACCACCCGGATGCCATGGCCCCTGATTACCACCTTGAGCACCTTCCATTCAGTTTGCCTATAAGTGACAGTTCCCCAATTTTCCTAAAAATAATGTGTTAGAACCTCTTTCATCTCTTCCATAAAAACTTGGTCTTCCAGCATTGCAGGCTGTAGTCGCCATATGAGGTAGGAGCTCTTAGCGTCCCCCATCCTAGTCATATTTGCAGTGTGTTATGGTCCGAATAGAGATGTAGTCATATATATGTCAGAGATTCAAAAACACTGCCCCCCCTTCATTCATCACCCGTTGTTGCGATAATACTAGGACCCAGCAAGTGGCCAAGTGAACTTTACCATTGTAGATGTATTTAATTCTGTTCATAGAACCCTCCTTACCTGTAGTTCTCTCACACAGTACAAATAAGACCAAGTAAAGCGATGAAAACAGCCTTTATTCAACACAAAAATGAAGAACCACCACGTTGAATTGCAAAGATGCAGTAAAAATGCAGTAAAGCAGTGGCAGAAAACGTGGCTTAGCTTAAGCAAAAGGAATGGCTGGTAGTCCACGCGAGAGATTACAGGCTAAATCCTTTGGAACAGTCGGACCACGAGCTGTGAACCATCTACCAGACTGAGAAGCAATAGAATGACTTCCCTTTGGCTCTTCACTAAGTGGTAACCAGCCTATGTCAAAGACCAGTCTGAAGTCTATGCTTTTCTAGTGTATGTATAGAGAGTTTGCAATCAGAAGATGTTGTTGGGGATCTCAGCCTTGGAACTGAGGAATGTGAGAGCTATGCAGCAATCTCTGTTAGAAAGGGATGCACGACAACCATTAGTAGGGTTACCCCTATCCTAGCACCAAGCCCCTTACTTCCTATTTCCTTCCTCTATTCTTTTCAGTGGGCCTTACTGTGAACACATCTGCTCATTTAGTGCGGTAATAATCTACAGGGACTTCCACAGAAGGTTTATTAAGAACAAAATTCATGGTTGAAAGCCCAAGATGCACTTAGAGGAAACGGAGTGAGTTACTATAAGTAAACAGGGGTAACATCTGTGTTATGCACGTGAAATTTCTCATAGTCACCGATTGTTGTTTTCTGTGTATTTTATGTAACTTTTTTCTCCTGATCCACCTTTTACATACAATATTATCGCATGGGGACTGGTTCCAGCAGAAAAATTATCCTGAGAACTGTAAAACTGTTCTAGACTTTGTGTGCCTAAACTAGCCTCCTGTCTGTATCTCAGGTAATTATTGCACATGAGGTACGCTTTTATGTGCAAATGTTATACTGAAGATCAGCAAATTGCGTTTCATATAATACTCTTGGATTTTGAGAAAATTATGCCTACCATGCAAGGATTTTTTTTTATAATTTTGTAGATAAGGCACACAAAATGTGTGACCTAATGCAAGTGTTACATCTTTCTTTATTCAGGTAGTCAATGATCAACGTACATGGACTGCGGCCTAAACTCACTGTAGTTTCATTCACTGCCATTTTAGACCATTGAAATCAGGACAAGATCATTTGTTGTGTTACTCTGAACTAGTTGTAATGTCAATTGTACGAACTGGGGCTTAGACCAGTGTGTGAAAAGTGCTGCTCAGCACAGATACTTGTTATGGAAATCGTGATCTGAGCCTGGAATCCGGTACATAGGCCCTCACTGCCCTCAGAATACACACGTGAAAACTCAGCAATTTAGGTTTATGTAAGTGACCACTTTAGACTTTTCAAAGAATTTGTGTTTTGATGTTATGACTCTGTCTTGGGGAAGAAGAGCACAGTTTTGGATTGCCTTTGGATTGGGAAATGCGTGAGCCTCCTTGAGCGGACAGAACAACAATGGTCATTTTTGAAAAGGTCCAGTTTTGTTGCTGGTTATTAGCGGTTCAGATCTTTCTTCAGGGTAAGCCATCAGCGCAGTGGGAGCGTCGGTCATTTAGTATCGCCGTCCGCTAGAGGACTGCATGGAGTATGAGGTCTTCTTCACAACTGCAGAGCCACCGCTACGTCCGCTTCCGCTGCTGAAGCCCATTCCGCCGCTACCTCCTCCATAGCCAGAACCTCCGCTAATGCCTCCTCCTGAGCCTCCACCAACGCCGTATCCGAAGCCACCTCCAGTGCCTCCGCTAACACTGCCTCCGTAGCCTCCACCCATGGAGCCTCCAGTGCCGCCTCCTGAGCTGCTGACCACAGCTGCGAATAAATCATAGACAGACATCAACATCATTTAATTCACTAAAAATGACAGAAACCCATATTTCTTCCCAAAATGAAATACTATAGAAACTTACAGACGCTCACGGCGGTGGCACTGTCTCCTGACATCCTGTAAAAGAGACACAAGGATAGACTTGTCAATCACAGGATGAGAAGCTCATTGGAAGTACGTCCATGCTATGTGGCCAGTGCATCGGAATCATGAAGACAGAAATTGCACAGGACACTACAAAACGCCACATAGACCAAGCTCATCAATAGATGTGAAACAAATGAGTAAGGCGAGGAAGGTTGGCCAGCATCATTGAAAGAGAAGAGAAAAATAGACGGATGATCTTCAAATCCTGACATGCCTGGGTTCAGATAACCAATGCAAACCGGATGGCCTCCTCCCAGAAACAGGTCTGCCATGCCACCACTTACAAAGTCCTTCAAATGTTTTTGCAGGACAGAAGCTCCCCCCTTTTTTAACCACTGCTTTTTCACTGAAGGCTACCCACAAAGGGGAAAGTTAAGTGTCATGTCCGCTCTGCATTCTGCAATTGTTTATTTTATGCAGCACCTACTCTGCACAGTCACACACACAAATATTTTTTTTTTCTAAAGAAAAATGCTGTCCCTCTAGGGATGGAATGTTAAGCTACATGTGCTAAATGTAGCCCATGAATCTCTTCGATAATACATATCTCAGAGTGGATATGTTAGCAAACAGAGCACAACTAATGGTCATCAATGGAACGATTATCTCCTCCACAGCTAAGCTATCCCTCTTTCGTCTCCGTCTAACCCATGACCCCTGCTAAATTTGCAACTACAGTTCAAGGCTGGTCTCTGAACTCAGTAAGCCATCCATCATCTGTGCTTGTCCCATAGTCTTCATCTGTGCTCTCTCTTACTATGTTTGTCTATGTCTCTCCCTTGCTCCTTCTGTATCACTCTCTCACTACTCTAGCCTCTCTACGGGAACTACAGGTAAATATTGCTTCAACACTTCATCCAAGCTCGGTCTTCTGTCTTCATCTGAGAAGGGCAGTGGCCTTCCAGTAATTTTCCTTTGGGCTCCCAATGTTTTTAAATCTGGATTCCAGCAAAACTTATAGTTTGGTCCCAATATTTTTTTTCCTGAATTTCAGTTGAGGCCAATCTCCTCCGTTCTACTAAGCCACCCCCTTTTCCCCAGATGAATGCACGTTGAGTCAAAATGAGCTTTCTCTATCCTCAAATATAGCGCCTTCATTGGTCTTCACTGTATGCGGTCTGCAGCAGAGGTCATTCATGGGCCTCCATAGATATCTATATATTCCCCTACCTATAGAAGTGGTCTTTAATAGGTGACATCCAATTTAGCACCCACCTGCACTCTTCTCCTTCCAGAAGCTTCCTGTAGGTGGCAATCTCAATGTCCAGGGCTAGCTTGACATTCATCAGCTCCTGGTAGTCACGCAGCTGGCGCGCCATGTCCTCCTTTGCCTTCTGTAGGGCGGCCTCAACGTTAGCCAGCTTCCTTTTGGCATCGTTGATGGCGGATTCCCCACGTGATTCTGACTCTGTGATAGCCGCCTGCAATTTGGCAACCTTTGGAAAAAAATGAATGCGCTCTTTCTTAATTAAAGCAGACATTTTTACCAGTCACATATTGTCTCAAGAAAGTTCACTTGTATGTGCTGGAAACTATAATTGCCACCTCTGATCTTAAGCACCTCACCCTAAAAACAACAAAACTGAAATGAGCCCATAAAACCAGTTCAACTGTAGCAATATCTATAATTTTCAAATTTTATTGGAGAGGTATATTTCATAACTGTTTTTATATGGTATTTATTTCTTTACCTGCTTTGCTTGTTTCCTGAACAATGCGGGCGTTCATGCTTGCTAGTCGTTAGTCATGGCTAGTATTACTACTTAGAACATTACTGTGGCTTTGTTCATCTGGAACTCATTCTGAGCTGAGTTGACATATATCTCACACTGTACCTGTTTCCTCACAGTTTCTGCCTCTGCCTTCATCCTCTGTATCTGGCGGTTGAGGTCACTGATCTCGGTCTTGGTGCTGCGCAGATCGTTGCCGTGGTCACCCGCTGACTTCTGCAGCTCTTCAAACTGAAAGTAAAACTTGTGTGTTAGGGTCGGGGTGTACGGTGGTGCCTTCACAATGTGCAGGCATCTCTTGCCTATTGTTTGCTATGGGAATGACACAATATAAGGAGCTGGCATGCTGTACGTGGGTCTTCATCCTCTGGAAACACTCTCCGGGGAACACTGTCCTTTTTTATGGTAATGGGAAGGAAGTGCAAACGTTATCCTGGTTCTTCAGGCATTAGATAAGAAGCTCTATTGAATCATTTTGCTTGGCACAAAAAGGATTTATGAAAGATATAAGAAAGGGGAGTTTGGTCCACACAGAAAACACTTTCATTGCTGTGGCAAAACAGGAAAGGGGTCTAAAATGAAGGCAGACAATGAGGGCTGGCCAGACGGAAGAAGAAACGGTGGAGCCAGATCTCACTCTTCTGTCATGACGTGACTTCATAAGTGATGACCCATTGGGTGAAAAAGTCAGTGTGACGGCTGAGGACGAGAGTCGCTAATCAGTCAGAAGACGATTTTTGGGGGACTTTAGGAGCTACTGATGATCAACGACCAGTGTTCGATGTAAGAGACTGAAGTGGTTCTTGGTGGTCATACCGAAGAGGCAAGTCTTGTGGGAGAATGAAAGATCAATGACTCCTCTTTCATCCCAACAATATCGATAATGGATCTCAGGAGCCAGTGGCCCGAATGATGTGCACAATGAAACTGCTCCAGCCTCACCTATTAGGACATTCAGCTTGGCACCCGCTCATAGAGCTGCACAGCACCAGAGGGATTGCATTATTGAAAACAATTTGGACATTATGTGTCACAAAATAACAATTTTGGGCTAATTTATAAAAGATTGATGGGATAGTGTATGGAGCGATCAAGTGAGTGCATATTGCGACTTGTTTACATTGTGCCTCATCAATTTTGCTATGTGACTTATTTAAGCTCCATTGTATTACTATTTGGTTGCTGGAGCAGATTTCCTCAATGGTCTCTGGGGGTAAAAATAATGACAGTATCCTTTATATTACACAGCTTGTGCTCCTGCAGTTGTGCCATTTTATTTCTCTCAATGACAGCTGGTGCTCACCTTCTGCTGGTAGAATGATTCTGACTCAGCCCGGCTCCGCTTCGCGATCTCCTTGTACTCATTCTCCACCTCGGCGATGATACTGTCAAAGTTGATGTTGCGGTTGTTGTCCATGGACAGAATAACCGAGGTTTCTGAGATTTGGGAGTGCAGCTGGTTGATCTCCTGAAAAAAACACAGGCCAAACAAATGTGGATCAAATGTACACCAAATCTCTAATAAAACGGAATCCAGACTGCTGAACATCCTTCCACCTTGGGGAGCCCTCTTTGTTTGTTTGGGTTCTGTCTTCACTGAAGAGCGGCATTGTAGTTTTTCAACATAGAAAGGGGTGTGCAGTGGGTGCCATGCTTTCAGCACTGTTTACAAGCACAGCATTAAACGAGTGGTCAGGAAGACATGGTCAGGCACACAACCACTGCATTTGGACAATATTAGCTTATTCAATGGAAGGATATTTATGGCAGCCCAATTTTGGATATCAACTTCAATGAAAAAGCAAATGGTGTGTTAATGAGTGCCAATATAGGGTAACCTTTTATCCCAGCAAGAAGATGGGCCCATACATATCAATCAATAAGAGGCAGCCCCAAGTGGTAACAATTGGAGATCTTATTCATGTAATAGAAAACATTTGACCAGACCCAGCCAAAGGCCAATGAGGTATGGTCTGCCTTCTGCCTATCACATGTCAACAGAAGTATGTCTTGATGCATTCTCTTTCCCATCCGCACGGGCTCCCCTACGGAGTACCTTACAGCCGCTTGTCACCTATCTGTACAAGTGATCTGATCGTGTGTGCTACTGGTTTCTCCATGTCATAACAAGTCACTGCATCCTACATGTATTTTTTCTACATTTCTACTCACAACACGTTGATGTGTCGTGTTCAGGCAAATGTCAGGCTAAGTGACCATTCTGCTTCCTCTGCTGTTCTGGCATTTGCACAGTGAACTGCAGACTCTAAAAGCAGGATGGCTACCGCGACTCAATTATGCCCCTGTGGCCACATTCTAGTCTTGCCCTCCTGCATTCTGTAGCTGCTTTGAACATGTTGGCCAGGACTAGTTTTAGTTTCCAGTCCAACCCTGCATAATTTGTGTGCTTTTGCCTCCTGTCCCTACACACACGAGCGCCTGATGTATTAATCAAGTGGTGCTTTGACTGGGGAGAACAGGGCTCAGTAACTTACTTCTTCATACATCTTTGTCAGGAAGTGGATCTCGTCAGATAGTGCTTCAACCCTGGACTGCAATTCCACTTTCTTCAAGTAGGCAGCATCCACATCCTGTTGAAAGGAAGCACGTGATCATCGGAAGAATTTACCAGCAACAGCAAGAAGTAGAATCTCTGGACCACAGAAGCCTAGAGCGCTCCCGTGTGCAATGTCATTGTCCTACCCAAATACCATCATAGGGTTAGCGTGACACGTAAGAGCCAGGGATAACTTCAGTGGGATTTCCAAGTAGGCCCAGGCAACTCTTTAACACGCCATCCCTCATCAGGGCACTCACGACCAGAACTGTTCACACCCATGAAATCATACAACCGTGGGCAACTCTGAGGTAGGACTAGAAAGCCTGAACCTGGAAAAAGCATGCAGAAAATCATACTGACGCTGCAGGATGATCATTCAGTTATGCCATAAGTTCGGACCCCACCCCCGACTCCCCCTTCATGACAGCCTTGCATACTCGGATACCTTCATCGGCCTGGTGCGCCACCATCCATGGGGCAACCATGGAACAAAGAGGACGCACCCATGGTGGCACGGATTTATAGACCCTTCTGATCACCACTTCCGGGTCATGTGTGAAGGACGACGGGAAAGGACCCTAGAGGGCAGTGGGGATGCGGTGGACTTAGCCATGCCAACGAAGTGGCCACCTCCCTTCATGTTGGAGCCACTAATAAGCTCCCGGCAGTTATTTGCGGGTTACTTTTCTCAGGATCACACAGGTCTGCTTGGCTGTTATCTGATTCAGTCGATCGCCATATAGGGATACGTTCCATATTGTCAACTTCACCCTTCATAGAAGTTCTATGCATCTGAACGATAAAAGGGTTTTACCACAAACTCTTGCAAATGGTTTATACAGCGCGTTTCTAAAACCTTGAAATGGTTGTTTTTGTCATCCGTTGTCATCATTTCGCGATTAAAAGCCGCTTCACTCACCTTTTTAAGCACCACGAACTCATTCTCGGCCTGTGTGCGCTTGTTGATTTCCTGTTCGTATCTGTCAAAAGCAAGAGGGATTGAAGTAATGGTTTGTTTTTCTAAGCACAGCCTCTACTCAAGATCAAAGTCAACAAAAGTGCAGCATGGACGACGTCAAGGCCATCAGGAAAGGTGGACAAGCTGTGCTTGAAGCTGGGTGGCAGAGGAAATGCCTCATCCAAAATGCAAAAGTGAAATGACACTGATCGCAATGAATTTCAATCAAGTTCAGGTTATCATCCTTTATGGTAAATCTTATAAAGCCATACACTTTTCTCAAGATAAGCTACCCTCCTGAAAATCTATTAGATAGCGTGATTATCCCCTGTAAATAACGAAAGAGCCCATTTTAGTAACACATATTCCCAACTTCAGAGTAGTCAGCTATTCCTTCAGCTGCAGGTAATTATTGATCTTCTATACATTATTCGTGCAAAGTTTGTGCAGTATGCTAGGTTTGTGCAGTATGCTAGGTTTGTGCAGTATGCTAGGTTTGTGCAGTATGCTAGGTTTGTGCAGTATGCTAGGTTTGTGCAGAATGCTAGGTTTGTGCAGTATGCTGGGTTTGTGCAGTATGCTAGGTTTGTGCAGTATGCTGGGTTTCTGCAGTATGCTGGGTTTGTGCAGTATGCTAGGTTTGTGCAGTATGCTGGGTTTGTGCAGTATGCTAGGTTTGTGCAGTATGCTAGGTTTGTGTAGTATGCTAGGTTTGTGCAGTGTGCTAGGTTTGTGCAGTATGCTAGGTTTGTGCAGTATGCTGGGTTTGTGCAGTATGCTGGGATTGTGCAGTATGCTAGGTTTGTGCAGTATGCTAGGTTTGTGCAGTATGCTAGGTTTGTGCAGTATGCTAGGTTTGTGCAGTATGCTGGGTTTGTGCAGTGTGCTAGGTTTGTGCAGTATGCTAGGTTTGTGCAGTATGCTAGGTTTGTGCAGTGTGCTGGGTTTGTGCAGTATGCTGGGTTTGTGCAGTGTGCTAGGTTTGTGCAGTATGCTGGGTTTGTACAGTATGCTGGGTTTGTGCAGTGTGCTAGGTTTGTGCAGTATGCTGGGTTTGTGCAGTATGCTGGGTTTGTGCAGTATGCTAGGTTTGTGCAGTATGCTGGGTTTGTGCAGTATGCTGGGTTTGTGCAGTATGCTAGGTTTGTGCAGTATGCTAGGTTTGTGCAGTATGCTAGGTTTGTGCAGTGTGCTGGGTTTGTGCAGTATGCTGGGTTTGTGCAGTATGCTGGGTTTGTGCAGTGTGCTAGGTTTGTGCAGTATGCTGGGTTTGTGCAGTATGCTGGTTTTGTGCAGTATGCTAGGTTTGTGCAGTATGCTAGGTTTGTGCAGTATGCTAGGTTTGTGCAGTATGCTGGGTTTGTGCAGTATGCTAGGTTTGTGCAGTGTGCTAGGTTTGTGCAGTGTGCTAGGTTTGTGCAGTATGCTGGGTTTGTGCAGTGTGCTAGGTTTGTGCAGTGTGCTAGGTTTTTGCAGTATGCTAGGTTTGTGCAGTGTGCTAGGTTTGTGCAGTGTGCTAGGTTTGTGCAGTATGCTGGAGTTTCTCTTACTTGGTCTTGCACTCTTCAACAAGGTTCTCCAGGTTCTTCAATTCTCCGCTAAGGCGACCTTTGTCATTTGTCATGGAGTCCAGATGCTTCCTTAGGGTGCTGATGTATGCTTCAAAGAAGGACTCAAGACCCTTTCCAGGACCCTTTTTGTTATCTTGTTCCTGCAAAAGATGCCACTTGGTCTCCAGAACCTGGTTTTGTTGCTCCAGAAATCGTACCTGAAACCCAGCGAGTATATAAATTAAACAACCAAGAAAGATGTAAAGAGGTACAGCTGCTGTCAGATCACTTTCTGTAGGCATTAGAATGGTGTTGGAGTTGAAACACAGAAGTGTTACCAACATGCTAACAGGAAATTCATTCATATCAGCCATTTGATGTACAGAATTAGGCGGGTGCCAGATTTTGAGGACGTGTAGTTGTGTAGTAACAAGTACTATAGGAAGAAATAAATGGCAAAGAAAAGCAAAGGAGAGATCAGGGATAAAAGAAAGTGAAAAAATACTAGAATGTCATTTTAGTGTTGAAGTATAATGCACCAAATCTCCATGGTAGTGTAGCACTAGGGGATTGTGGGCAGGGTAATAACTAGCACAGTGATACCTCCTAGATTTCATCTTGCTTTCATTTTATTAAAGGAAGTTGAGGGGACTAATGAAGACTAGAGAAATGTAAAGACTAGTGGTCCTAAAGTTGTGACAAACGATTTCATTGCATCTTATTTGGATACCTGGTTTGTATTGGTAACAACACTCTTCAATAAAATCCAGGAATCAAGTCTTGTATTGTCATTGGGAGAGCGGAATCTGTTGTGTCCATATTCAAGAAGGATAATCCTATGAACTTGGTTAACTACTGCCCCATCTCATTGTTCGATGGGTCAAAGAAATTCTTTAGGAAAATATTTGCCTCTAGATTACAGGACTATTTGATTACTAGAACCACAGAAACCTAGCTGGCCGACTTTCATCACAAACTAGGCCCTGTTGAACAGGAATTATATCTGTTTTATTTTGTCATGAAATATGTTCCTCAGAAATGGGGGGGGGGTCTTAGCCTTTCACATTTGTTAATATGTTAGAAACATTGTACTGTACTTGAAAGGCTAATAGAAGGAATACCTGTAGTATACACAAGTAACTGCACTGTGATGCTGTATGGCTACAACACTTCTCCATTTGTAGGGGTGCTCACCATGGTTGTTTATTTGTCCCACTTCAATGTAATCTATTTATTTAATCATATGCCTGGGTGCTTAGCTACGTATGAAGTAGATGGCCCAAGAGAAAATATCACTTCATGCTGTGTTTTCTATCTATGGATGATAGTGCATTGCTGGCAAGGAAATAACGAATTGCATAGGCTTTTCTTTGCTTTCCAAGGCCAGTGATTAGCAAACTAGAGGTGGATACACCAAAGTCAAAGAGCTTAGTGGTGGGACCATAATATTCCCTTAAGAGATCATTTTCTATTGAACAGTCATAATTTTAGACACTGTCACTCTCTTTGCAAAAAAAGGGGTGTCTGAGCCGTCTCAGTCGCAAATACTGAAAAGTGAAATATCCTACACAACTCAATATATATATATATATATATATATAGATATATGTATATTAGCACATAACTAAAAATATGCACGAGACCCATATCTTCCTCATTGTAGGTCCAGATGGAAAAAAATGGCAGTTAGTTATGGGGACACAACAAATTAAATGCTTTTACTAAAGTATAGGGAGGATTTTTTTAGGAAAATCTGCATGTCACCAAAGTCCACTTCAATGAAGTCATTTAGGACGGAATTGCACTCTAATTATGTTGCTGATGATTCTGCAAGCATACCTGCTAATATGCAGCTAAGAGTGGACAAATCGTTCTCTATCGTTTTTCAAGCAATTTAATGAGATCTCCTAATGGTAGATAATATGGCAACCCCGCTCTAGGTTTCTCCTTTTGAACAGTGATTGGTTTAGCTCTTTCAATGTTTTAGTCAGATAAGCCCTCACAAATCCATACAACACCAGGATTGATCATAAGCAGATATTAGGATAAAATGAATCATCAATGATTTAACTGAATTCTTGGTAGCTCTTTTGGGCCTACATTTCTCCGCATTAAAAAAAAATAGAATCCAGGAAAATTATGGTAATCTAATGTTCTACCTTTAACCGGCATCTCTCTAAGGGCAGTTTTGCCTATATATATATATATATATATATATATAGAGATATGTATATTAGCACATAACTAAAAATATGCACGAGACCCATATCTTCCTCATTGTAGGTCCAGATGGAAAAAAATGGCAGTTAGTTATGGGGACACAACAAATTAAATGCTTTTACTAAAGTATAGGGAGGATTTTTTAGGAAAATCTGCATGTCACCAAAGTCCACTTCAATGAAGTCATTTAGGACGGAATTGCACTCTAATTATGTTGCTGATGATGCTGCAATCATACCTGCTAATATGCAGCTAAGAGTGGACAAATCGTTCTCTATCGTTTTTCAAGCAATTTAACGAGATCTCCGATGGCAGATAATATGGCAACCCCTCTCTAGGTTTCTCCTTTTGAACAGTGATTGGTTTAGCTCTTTCAATGTTTTGGTCAGAGAAGCCCTCACAAGTCCATACAACACCAAGATTGATCATAAGCAGATATTAGGATAAAATGAATCATCAATGATTTAACTGAATTCTTGATAGCTCTTTTGGGCCTACATTTCTCCGCATTAAAAAAAAATAGAATCCAGGAAAATTATGGTACTCTAATGTTCTACCTTTAACCGGCATCTCTCTAAGGGCAGTTTTGCCTTGGGATCATGCCCTCAAGATGATACACTAACTAAAATGAAGAATATGGTCATTTTTGTGCTTGTCACCTTGCATGCATTTAGAAGGAATTGCATTTTGGCCTTACATGTCCTCTCTAATTTGCTAAAAAGATGGGAGAAACCACTCAACTAATATTGGATTATGGTATTAGAACTAGAAAATAGGTATTACTATTGTGTGAAAGTACTGGCGGAATGAAAATTATTCATTTTATTTCAAATTATATTGTGAAATCTTAAAGGACTACGAGAACTGTAAAGTAAAAATTGTATATTATTTCATATTGGAGAACAACTGTGACATCTTTGATAAAGTTGAAAATATTGTCATTTTTTAATCAGTGACAGTTCTGTTTTTAAGTTCCAAGCTTTGATGGATTGAATGTATAATGCGTATATATCAGTATCAATCAATACTTTACTGTACAGTTAATTTAAACCTGTACAATTGTCCATTTATCCAGTAAAAAATATGTCAATTACTAGTAAATGAGCTAGATTCTCAAAATGATCGGATACAAAACAATTTTTCTATGCAACATCAGATGTGTCATTAAAAATCAAAATTATACATTAAACAGTGAAAACTTTGCTGCATAATTAGAAATATGATTAACAATAATGAATAATAGATTACATTGTTAGGAAGGATAACTTTGTAAACAAGCAGGCTCTAATAAATTAATTCAGAAGTGTCAAAATCCTTTTAAAATGTCCAGTTCGGTGCTTTTCTAACAATCTTTTTCATTTCTGAGTTTTTAGCAGCTCTAAAAGACATTTATTGGTCTTGCTAGCTATTAAATGTAATAGCAAATTGAATAACGTGTGGGAGCTGGAAGCAGGCCTATTTATCGCAGTTTGTATTAATTTTAATATGTTGATGGAAATTATTTTCCTGAATAATATATAACCAAAGATTCAATGGTCATGATGGTTGTTGCTCTATTCATAGTAATAAAAGTGAATATCAAGGTTTGGAGAGCAAGGACTTACCTTATCGATGAAGGTGGCAAATTTATTGTTGAGCGTCTTGATCTGCTCCCTCTCCTGTGTTCGTACCCTTTGGATACTTGGATCAACCTCCAAGTTGAGTGGGGCCAAGAGACTTTGATTGATGGTAACTTCCTGGATGCCACCTGGTGGGCAAGTTGGAAATCCAGAGCCTCCCCCAAACCCAAAACCAGCTCCACCACCAAACCTAACAGAAGTTCCACCGCCTGTGCCACTACCAAAGATACTTCCAGCTCCACCACCAGAATTATAGCCACCCATATAACTGCTGCTACTGCCACTGGTGGACATTCTTTTGCCAGTCCCTAGATTGTGGTGACTTCTGCTACCAAAGCTGATACCACCACTGTGTCTAGAACCCCCTCCTATTCCACGAGAGACAGAGTGAGAGCTGTAGCTGAGTCTGCCACTATTTCCAGGCCTCCCACAGGTCGATTGTTGGGACATGTTGATGGCTATGAAGTGGAATGACAATACGACTTGAGGAAAGCAAGTGCCTCTGCTTTGAGAAATGCACTCACCTCCTTTTATATGTATTTTTTTGGGCTTGGTTGTGAGGGAGTAAGAACAGGATTTTTTATTGTAATAATTTGTTGAGTATGTGTTGAGCTGGCAGAAACCCATATTCATTGGCTTGTTAAACGTTGCAATACCCTGGCACACAGCTAGCACTTCCTATAAAATTTATATATTTGTTGCTAATTGCTTGTGATGCAAAATAACCTAGTTTCACTTCTGGAAACTCAGATAAAGGCTATCTTTTGCAACAGTGAGCCATGATTCTGTGAAGGTTCATTTTTACAAGAGTGAGGCACATGGGTGGTACAGTCTTATTGGCATTTTACCAAAATTAGCCGAAATCATTCCTTAATACTATTGCATGAATCGTGCACTGGTTTATGCCCTTGCCATTTCTCACTGCACCTGTATGAATGCAAAGAAGCAGATATAGTACAAATTGTGCAACCCTTGAGGCCATGGACATGATCTAGAAAGACCATGAAAAATGTTTGAAGAATTCTACCGGGTCATGGCATACCAGGGCATTGGTGTGACGTTTTTATGGCACACACATTCAATTAGATCTGTTTTCTGTATTTCTACATATGAAATATTTTTGCTTTATGGAAAATCTAAATCTGTTGGGTTAGGAAATTGATGATGTTTCATCTAACTTTAAAAAAAATATTTTCTTAACATGGCAAACCCTTCCTTTCCTCACACATCCATGAACATTTGGAATTCTCTGATATTTTGGCACATTGTATGTTCCTCTTGCATACGGGTTATTAGGAATTCATATAAGTGTGGGAAACGTGACTTTTTTTTTTTACCCGATTCAACTTAAATTGTCTCTTATTTGACACAACTATTTGACAATGGTGAAGCCAAGAAAGTGAAAGACTGTCTCAAAAGTTTGGTTCCGAAAGTCTTTTATATACTTTTTTTAATTACATTTATCCACAGTTTGGTCCAGAAAATAAGATTTTACAAGGTTACAAAAAGACTTGTACCTGTCTCATAATTTCTGGCAAGCAGTAATCATTTTCCCAGAGCAGCCTTTTGACTGAGGATCATGTATAGCAAGACAAGAGAAATATTTTGTATGGCTCCTTCATCTGTTAATTTGTCGCCATGGCTCCTCTTAAAACAGCTTCTTGCTTTCAGAAAGGTTAGTTCCAGCAACGCCTATACCCCCACCATACACCACAACAAACGCGCTAGTCAACACCCACCAGCATGCATGCTTCTCAACACATGATCACTCAGCAAACACACAGCCGAAATATGGGACCTGCTGAGCAGCTACACTCTTGACATCCTCTTCATCACAGAGACCTGGCTCAAACCCTCAATGGTAATCCCAGTGGGCTACAAGATCGCTCGACAGGACCACCTTCACAAGCTAGAAAGAGGACTCACTATCATCTACCAGGAATCCATCAAATGCACAACATCCAGAGAGAATGCCACCCCATTCATTGAACACCTGCATTTCAAACTGCAAATCTCTGAAAACCTCACCCTCATTGGAACCCTGCATACCAATCACCTGGACCACAAGTCACCTTTACCAACATCATCACTCAACTCACTATCGACTCCAGAGCCTACATTGTCCTTGGCTACCGCAAATTTCACCTGGAAGAACTAAATAACCCTTGCTCCACATCACTCCTCAAAAGCTTGAGCAACATCGGACTCACCCAGCGTATCTCAGAACCAGCATACACCACGGGCACACACTGGACCTCATCTTCACCACAAAGCGACAGCATCAAATGCAACAACACCACACCACTCACATGGACCAACCACTCGATCATCCACTTCCAAATCAACACACCACAGATCAATACTCCTACCAGGCACAGCAGTCTAAGCCAAAGCAGCGACAAAATCACAGAAGCAGACTGTCTCAGTAACCTCAGCATGGATCAGCCTAGCCCCACAGACAACCTGGGCAAGGACATCAACAACTTCAATATTTGGATCAAAAACTGCACAGACTCCCTTTCACCCATCAAACCCAACGAGCATAGTAGCTCAAACAAGCAGGCCAGCTGGTACACAGAAGACCTCCGAGACATCAAACAATACTGTAAACAACTCGAAAGGAAATGGAGAGCCAGCCAGGACACCACTAACAGAAATACCTGCAAAGCTGCCCTAAGACGCTATCACCAGCAAATAAGAGACACCAGGAAAAAAGCACTATTGAAATCCAAAGAAAGGAAGCTGCAAGGAGATATTATTAATCATCATGGATTTCACCCTGCCCTCAGCCACTGTCAACAACACCTCCTCCTCCCAATATCTCAACGGCAACCTATACCATTTCTTCAACAGCAAAATCGTAAACATCTACAGCAAATTTGCACACCAACTCAACTCCAGAGAACTCACCGTTAACCTACCCACCACCAACCAAGATGGCCACCTGACCAAATGAACAACCCTCAGCAGGAGCAACATAGCAGTAATCATGTGAACCATCCACTCAGGAACCCTAACGGACCCTTGCCCCCACCACATCTACAAACTGGGAACAACAATCAGTACCAACCTGAAACACATCTTCAACAGCTCCATCACATCCTTTACTTTACTGGATGAATGGAAAGTTGCATAAATCAATACCCTCCTCAATAAGCTCACAGGCAACCCCAATCAACTGCAACTTCTGACCCATGTCCCTGCTCCCCTATCCAGCCATAGTGATTGAGAAGGCCAGCAACAAGCAACCCACCTCAAACTTCACCTTCTAGATAACACTCAATCAGGTTTCAGAAAGAACATCTGCACCAAAACAGTATTCATCACATGCACCAACAACATTCGAATCATCCTGGACTGAGAAGAACCAACAGCCCTCATCCTGGTTGACCTCTCCGCGGCCTTTCACACTGTCTCCCACAACACCCTCATCAAGACTCCACGAGATTGGCATACAAGTCTCAACTGGATCTGCTCCTTCCTCACAGGAAGAACCCTAAGGATCAGGCTGCCACCATTCACATCAGAGACTGACAAGCAAAGTCCCAATATGATGGCTCAAGTCAATGCAGTATGCACCGCCTGCTTCCACATACTATGCATACTGAAAAAGATCTTCAAATGGTTGCCTCCGAGCTCCAGATGAAACATTACACAAGCACTCATCACAAGTAGGCTGAACTAATACCGCAATCTCTATGCCACTATCTCCAAACAACTCCTTCACAGCCTCCAGACCATTCAGAACACCGCCACAGGACCTATACTTGACCTCCCTCGCCACACCCACATCACACCGCACCTCAGGAAGCTTCACTGGCTCTTCGTTCTTAAGTGCTGCCAATTCAAACTTCTCAAGCACACATACAAAATCCTACAAAACACTGGACCAGAAGACCTGAACAGCTGCATACACTTTCACCAACCCACCAGACACCCACGCTCTGCCTCACTCTCATTCGTACACACTCCTTGCATCCGCAAAAGAAAAACTGGAGGTCACTCAGTCGCCTACATCCCACCAAAGATATGGGACAACCTCCCTCAGAGCCTTCCTCTTCACTTCTGGAATTCCACAAGAAGTGAAACACACCTATGCACCTGCCCAAGAACCTGGATACCCTCCCATGTGATTAGTGCGCTATACAAATCACATGACATATTATGACGGACACCTATTAGCAGGCCTGGGTTGGCCAGTCACTGAAAAATGGCCATACTTGATCCCTTCATCCTAGCAAGTTCCTATCATATTTACCATTCTGGGTGAATCATTTTTAAAGAATGGTGATCAATCAGCTTTATGTGTTTATTGAGGTTAACAACTTAATTGGATAGTGGCAGTTTGGATATTAGATGGATACAAATGTGAGAAAATAACTACTCTGAAGATCTTACCCTGCAGATCATTTTTGTCACATCAGCAGATGCTATTGCATGGTAGGCTTCCTTCTTGGAGAAGAAACAGATACAGGTCTCTGTAATGGGATTCATTGAGTCTCTATGCTGCTTATCTATTGAGTGACCTAGTCACCTATCCTCTCCCATTTATTAGCTAAATCACCAGCAGGACACTATGCGATATTTAGGCTGTGAATTATCCCTATTATGTGAATGACTCTCAATTATATACAAAGTTGGAGACATTTAACTAGATAATGTAAGTCTATAAACTATTAATGCTGTTGTCAAGGACTCAGTGAATCCTAATTGGCTCACCTACACTGTTCACTGCCATGTGTAAATAGTGTAAGCAGCTATCACTGTCAATTCCCAAGTTAACTGTTCCCAATTCATTAATGGATGGAAATGCTTCTTAGTTGGCAAGATTACTTAATTTGATAATACTCACCACAGACACCTGCAGTGAAATGAATGGCATGAGTTTGAATAAAAGCAAGGCCTTAGCCGTACTCTGCCTTCCAACCTTCTGCGGTTGTTTAATTGAATCCCATTAAACTGGGCAATAGTAACTGCTGGTATTTACAGAGCTTAGCATTGGCAACACCACAGTATGGCGTGCTATACGTATCACCAAGTAATTTATTATTGACTATTATAGTCCCTTGTCACCTGTACATCTACCTGTACCACACCTTTGCAACATTCTTTTTCCACTTTTACAGTCGACCTGACACCAGTTATCATGCTCTCAAGCCGAAACCTTTAGTATATGTTAAACGAGGCCAGTGTTGTTGTCTGCTCCAGCATGTGCTATAGACACCCACTTAAACACTTCTGACTCTTCTTCAGTCATCATAGAATAAACTATCTCGGTTTCTAAGCTAAACTATTGCAACAGCTTCTACTTTGGTGCTCCAACAAAACGCATCAATAGCTTACAGATCCTATGACACACTCACTAGACTTGTATTGGGTTCCCAGAAATGCATTCTTGCCACCCCATAAATCCTCATGGCTGCCCGTTAGTTCTAAAATACGGTTAAAACTAACCACCATGGCTCAGAACAATTTCAAAGCAAGATCCCAAAATACAGCTAAAGAGATTTATCATCAAAGGGTATTTCCAATATTTCCTTACCTTAGAGTTGCAATGTGTGCGTCTGATCATAAAATCACTGATCCTGTGTTACATTTACAGGGATTTAGTGAATAAACCTTGACAGGAATTCACCGCCTTGACTGGCATGCTCTATATTCAGAGGTGGACTTAATTTAGTAAAATCGCTGAATCTGAAATCTTGTTGTTTTCGCATTCTCCCTCATGTCACTAATCAGGTTTGCCCCATGCCAGGTTCATTTTGTTCTGAAGGTTTTGTGTGAAAGGGGTGCTTGAATAACTCTCGGTCTCTTCTATATAAACGAACCTACAACTTTGTAGAGAGTTTTTATTATTTGGGGGAAAGCTGCAATGTTGTACATGCAAGCACTTGAACTGAATTACTGTATTTCATGTGATACTGTTATACAGTTTAAACCTTGAATTTGCTATTACTGACCAAGGAACAAAACAAATATTTTAAAGCTTGTTTTAAGGGTTCTTAATTGAGCTTCAGTCTTTGCTATTTGCACCGCCAAGAGCTTGCATCTATCTATACCTGCTCACACACTTCCTGTTTGCCACTAAGAGACACCATCTTGGGGGAGACAGTTCTCTGGTGATTGAAACCAGGCAGCAATTCGATGAGCTCTGCACATAAAATCACAGCCACAGTGCGGACATGCCGTGCCAGAGGCAAGCCCATCTGTGCCCGTCCACGCCATCCGTGGCCAGCGCCAGCCACTATGCTGGTTCTACACCTGACACCATCCAGTGCATGTGCTATACATATAAGGCCCTGAAGAAGCTTAACGCCCTCTCCTGTAAGCCTAACCTAAACTAGAGCATAGGCCAAACTTTATGCATCCTCTGCAACGCCTATCTAAATCTTCTAAACATCGGTGTTAAGAATAACAAAGCCATACCAAGGGCTCTGACTTCCTTTTCAGCCACCCTTCTCAACATTCGCTCCCAACACAAGCACTCCATTGACATCTGCAACCTACTTTTAGACTCAAATATGATGCATTTTTCATCTCAGAAACCTTGATGAAAGAACACTCCCTTCCTGACAATGAACTGGCTTTTCTAGATAATTTCAATTGTACGCACAAAGACAGGATAGAGAACGCAGGAGGAAGGGTACCTATCACCTTCAAAAAGCACCGACACTGCTCCACTTTCACCATAGAAGACATTAAGGGTGTCAAAGTGCTGTGCTTCTGCTTGTCCCTCGACACACAGTCCTCTTTCTCCAGCATTCTTCTTTATCGCCACCCCAGCTACACTGGTGAATTGATCGATTCGCTGGACTCGGCCCTAGCCCTCTTAGCCATAAAGTATTCGAACTTTACCTCCAAATGGATAATACAGAAGATACAATGACCAGAGCATTTCTAGATGCCACCTCAGCCCTGAACCTTGCACTGATTCCCTGGGGCCCCGCACAAAGGGCAGGGCATGCCATTGATTTCATACTGTCAACCTTATCAATTTCCCTAGAGGCACCAGCAAAAGTAACCTGGTCTGACCATTTCTTATTGAAGATTTCCTGGGATTTTTCCAGAACAAAATTTGACACACTAAAATTCCTCAGGCTCAGGCTCCTGCACAAGGCTATGGAATAAAGCCAAAACATCTGAGCTAAGAAGATCCCTAAATCTCTCTATACCTACCCTATCAAACAATGTCAATGGGGATGCATCCTTAGTCAATCGCTGGCTCTTGGACGCTGCAGACTTTATCACCTCCAAGCAAATCTCCTATCTTAAGAAACAGAGATCTACCCTCTCAGCACCCTGGTTCTCTCCGGAATTAGAAGAAGAAAGAAAAAAATGTTTAAAAAACTTGAGAGCTTGGAGACATGATTTTTTTGCAGTGCCAACTAAATTGTGGTGTGGGACCCAGATTCTGGGGCCAACATGCAAAGGACCAGATAGATTAAACTTTTCCAAAGATCAGAAACTCCGATGGCTGTTAGGTTATAAATGGCTAGTCTGAATCCAGGTTTCAAGAGCAGACATACAAAGACGAAGTTGGTGTACTCCTAGAGTATCTAACTTTTCACCAATCGGAAGCTGCCTATGAATTGTAATGTTAATATTAGTCAGGTATTTCACTACCCACCAGACGGATTACCCCCCGGTCCCTCCAGTCCTTGTTCTATTCCTTACCCCAATTTGATAGGAATGGGTCGAGGACAATGGGACCAGGAGTAATGAAGATTACCGGTAAGTAATAGGGCATTATTACATAAAACAGAACATTGAAAAATGCCAGTAATGATAGTTTGCATACTTAACTCTCTGGCACCTGCTTTACAATTAAAGCAGACACCCTAACCTCTGATGTTAACCACTGAAGTTATTTAAGGCGATACTTGAAATAACAGAATGCACACATATATGCATAAATGCATTTATGCATACATACATAAATACATACATGAATAAATAAATACACTATTTTATCTGGACTGACAGATGATGACAGAAAAGTTCCTTAAGACATCTCTTCTAATTGACACTGATTCCGCATGGAATTTCAGAATCATCTGGATGAGCGTGACTGGGCAAGGAGTGGTGTTGGCAACTGTACTTATAAAGTAAGTTCTCAACGGTGGTCAGCATGAGAAGCTGGCACATGGATTTTATTTGTAAGGGTAGAAGACTTTCCAGTCAAGCTGTACCTAATGCTAGGGATATACATAAGGTCCTACACAATGAAGTATTTTTTTAACCAATTTGTATTGATTTTACATTAAAGACAAGAGAAATTAAACAAAATTGAACTGCAGGTAGGTTATTCACAGGTTTTCTAAATTCTTAACACAAAACAGGTTTCAGTATGCTATACCTTATTGAACTTCCAGGTGTATTTCTACATTAAGCTTTCCAATAAACATTATGTGAGATTATGGGACAGAAAGCTGCTCTTTTATAGCGATAGATTCTCCTCTTAATCATCTAAAACCTCTCTGAGCATCTCCCTCAAGTCCCTCAAGTCTTCAACAATCTTGTCAAGTGTTGGTACTCTCCCTACGAGTTTATTTTTGTCAGGAGCCATTCACTCCAATCAAGAAGCCAACCCTCAATCGACACCCGAAGGACAATGCGTTTTCTTGCGAGAAGCAGAGTCAATCTCACCATTCTACATCTCACCCAATACCTGTGTTGGTCTCAAGTAACCTGGACTATGCAACACAACTTTTCCACACATGAACCATTCATGAGGTGTTTCCAGTTCTGCATGAGCAGATAATGTGTGCCTCACTATTCAAAGAAATGATGTGGCTTTCTGGCAGCTGGAGGGGGCACACATAAATACACTAAGTCACCTCATCTTTTCTGCGACCCACACTGAGTGGACAAATGTTGTGATCATGCTCATGCATCACAACTGCTTCCAGATACAGGAAATCTAACCTGCCATCCTCTGCTAACCCCATCTTTAAAACAAATTCTCAATTTGATAAAAGATTGCCTTTTTGTTGATGTTAGTAAACATGATTACTATTCCTTACACACTGCCCCCCTGTCAATACTATGCCTTTCTTAAGTCATGATAGCTGCATAGTCAATGTGTTTCCCAACCTTTCCGAAGTGTGTGTCTTTTATATACATTTAAAAAATATCATTTTTTTGTCTTCCAGAGTGCGGGCTCAGATACTGAAAGGTCGTTTCCGAAAGTAAGTTTTTGTCAGTCCCTGAACTCAAATCCTGTGAAGGCCCAGCTATGGTGAATACATCAGATATGCATTTCAGTTTTTTTAAAACACGTGCCCATTGTTCATTATCACACCTGATAAAACCAGAATTTATGGGATGTGATAATTATCTCCAAATCCAACTTTTTGGGGACATACATCTGATTTCGGTGCTTATTGTAATTGTAATTATATTGTAATTGCATTTATATAGTGCTTACTACCCCTGGCGATGTGTTGCAGTTTTTTTTTTTACGAGTAGCACGCTACTCTGGTACCCATAAAGGAATAGTGGTGAATTAGTATGGTGAAATATGAAATTAATTTGAGCGATGGAGATGATAGTCTTTTATTTGGATCGAGAAGGATTGTGGAGGGGTAGGGGGTAAAGGTTTGCATTTATATAGCGCTTGCTACCCCTGATGAGGTGTTGAAGCGCTTTTAGGTGAGTAGCACGCTACACTGGAACCAAAAAAGAACTAGTGGTGAATTAGTCTAAGGAAATATGAAATTTGAGCGGTGGACATGTTAGTCTGTTATTTGGAATGAAAAGGTTAGTGGAGGGATACAAAAGGGAAGCGTCTAGAAAGTTTTTTTTGTTTTTTTTAGGTCTAACCACACCTGTACCACTTTAAAAAAATATGCTGATAATAAACGCTGATAATAAACGCTGCATTAAAATCTGGGCTTGGCTGCCCAACAGTTGGGAACAGCCTTCTTTGCATCTTGCTATCAGAAACCCCTCTACATCAGTAATCTAGTGGGCATTTCAGAAACTGTGGAACAAGGAAGAATGCTTTTTAATCCTGGTCTCCGAATGGGACTAACTTGTGTAATCTTAGACATTCATTTTCTGTCTTTGATTATCTTTACAAGATTGGATACATTTAGAATTTGGCTTAGAGTTAGTAGAAGTGTGTGATAATAACACTGGATTGGAACCCAACACATTCTGATTGGATATTATGTCCTTGAAGACTGAACCAAGTCTTTTGGTTCACTCATCAAAATGTAGTGAGAAAGCCAATATACTGGGAAAAAGTAATAATTGTTGGTAAGGTTCTTCAGCTTCACCAAACTGTCTGATCTTTTGCAGACATAAAGAAAGTTGTATAAAAAATTTTATGGTCGCAAACAGCCCAAATAGATGTGTATGACCACAGAAATGGTTTTTGCTTTTTAGTAAACCCATTTTAGGAATCAGTAATATTTTAATGGCTTCTAAAATGGATTTGGATTCCATATCGATTCAGTACTTGGAAGGGCATATTGAGAGTGTACCTTTCAAAAGACCAATTGATATTAGTTCAGCAACGTTTACTTACTTTAAGGACAAAGGGCCTATGGAGTATTGCACATATTATACTCCGACCTCCTAGCCCAATTCACATTACCACAAGTTTTACATTGCCAATTACATTACCAGGTGTGTTCCCTATTTAGTACATATGCATCAATACCAGCTAGTTGTAGCTTATTGAGGTGTAGAGTAGCCATGATATTTTTTATTTTTTAAATATGCCAGGTAGCAAATAATGTCTTGGACTGGTTAAGTGGGTCTATGCAGTTAAAAAGGAGTATTGGGAAACCTCTTTCACTTAGCAGCATAGCAGGCCTGTGTAGTTGGTCTTCAGGCTTCTTTGAGAAGTTTGTGTGTTCTTGGGGTAGGTTAAGATGACCAAATCCTCAAGAGCTCAGAAGCCAATTTGCTTGGCTGAGCTGCCTGGAGTCAGGTGTCTGACTTTGCCATGCTTCTGCTCGAGAAGGTCCAGCCTGCTGGGGAGCTTCTTGTTGGGAGGATGGACATCTCTACAAGGGTTGAGAACCATGGTTGTCTGGCCCAAGTGGGAGCCACCAGTTGAGGGATATTTGCTGCAGTTTCCTCACTATGTACGGGAGAAGTGGTAGAGAAGGAACAGGGTAGGCAAAGATCCCTGACCAGTTCGTCCCTGGAGCAATGCCTCTGCACTGGGGATGTGGAATCTTTGAGGCAAAGGTTGGGTGTTTTCAGTTTTTTCTAGTGGCAAATAGATCTATCTCTCTTTTATAACTCTGTATGTGGGAGTAAAGCACACCACATGATCCCTTGTAGTCTTTAAGATAATTCATAGACTCCGCTTGGTGCGTAATAGAGCTGATCTGCTCTGGAACCAATAAGCCCACACCGAGCCCCATAACATGAGATTCTAACACATTTCCACCCCTGTGCTACAAATTATCAAATGAAACTCTCATGGAGCCACAGATTCCAGGTACTTAAACTAGGCAAACTAGAGCTATTGTGGAAGTTAAAGTGAGGTAACAGTAAACAATGATGTAGGTAACAAGAGATATGGCTAGGTTGCTGACCAACATAGTCACTTAGAGACATAAGTCTACTCCTGGAGCCATACAACGGTCATTATCCTCAATATTTCTCTTTTATGAAGATGAACAGATAGAGACAAAGCGTGCATGGAAGTGTTAAGAAATGCTGGGCTCTGTCCTGTCTGTGGTGCTAGAGGACCCTTTACCAGCTGTGGTCTCAGTGAATCCGCGTAGAGGTGTGTCTCCAAAGGACCACAGGAGACACAGCCTGAGAATGCACCCGCACTTGTGCTGCTGTGTCGGGCAGCATTGGAGACCACTCTGCAGATCAGGATGGCAGGGAAGCATGGTAAATAAGGGGAGCATTGATAAGAGATTGCCTGAGATGCCTACCTCCCCATGCTCGAGTGCATACAGAATCTGCCAGCTTTAAGGTGCAGCGAACAATAAGGTGACTCTAGATGGGCCTGCAAGGAAAGATTATCACACTAAAATCTGCATGTCCCAGTAAACACTCCCCCCCCCCTCACCACCCCCCCATTAATTTCTGGAAGATTTGAGGTGCAGAGTTAAAAAATATATATATATTGTATCTATTTGCTTTTGAACAGGGAACAAAAGAAGGGGGACACAGGGGCAAAGGGGAGAAAGGAAGGCATACCTTACATGCATAAAAGCATCATAGAATAGTATCAAACAGTTATACACAAAGGGAAACCACATCAAATACAGCCTCCGCATCAGCGGTGAACGGGCTGGGGACAGGGACATAGGTCCAGTTGGGAAGGGCACCCAAAGTTGCGAGGTTAGACCCCAGTGGGGGCAGCTCACAAGCAGGATGCCGCGTTCAGGCCTAGTGGGCTCTACGTGTCCTCAGCCACTTCCCGCAATCTCAGATGTATAGCTAGTGGGGCCCAGGTGTCTTTAGGCCAGGAGTGTACCAGCATAAGTTCCTAGTAGTTTGCAAGCTGTTCCTGGCAATATGCTGCATCTTGTAGCCAATCAACAGGCAGCCTTGGGCGGAGGTTGCCTCCCCCACTGAATAGCCACCCTCCTCCTAGCCAGAAGCAGCAGCATCGCAGTGAGTCATCGAGTCTCTGAAGGACTCTCCTTGACTTATCCAAACAGGCCCACCAGCAGTGTTTGCTGTGGGAGTTGACCAGTGGCCTAAGCCACCTATCTAAAGATATTGGCACAGAGCTCACTACTGAGGGGTGAACTCAGGCAAGATGGAGAGATGTGGCACGCTTAGCAGCACACCTCAGGCAGCAAGAATCCTCCACAAGTCCCATTCTATACAGTTGGGCTGGTGTGCGATGTAGTCTGTGCAGGAATGTGAAATGGATCATTCTGAGTCTGTAGTTCGGAGAGAGGGCACTGAACTGGGTCCAACAATAGCGCTATTGTGCCTCAGAAATGGGGGGGTTGTGTCTGCCTCCCAGGCAAGTCGAACCCCGTAGAGACATATTCTCTTACATAATGGTGTAAAGCCAGGTTATAAGGGACTGGTGATCAGGGGTTCTAAGACATGGGTGCGGAGCCGGGACGTGTTATGCTGGGCTCGATATGTAGCGCTTAGCTGATGGTATAGGAGGATGACAGAAAAAAGACTTCTGACCACTGACTCTAACTTAGGTGGACGGCTGGACAACTTAGCTGTAACGGTCTGCACTAGCCCCACCGGCAAAGGAGTAGTAAGTAATGGAGCCTACTCCGGCTCCATCATCGACATACTGCTGATCCACTCAGCCCTAGATCAGGCAGATAGATGGCAAGTTTGCCAGAAGGTGTACTTCATCACCATTGCATCGAATTATTCTCTCTCTGCCAAACTCTAAATTAGCCCCCTTAAATTATGATCACCTGTTAGCTGAGTTTAGGAAGATTACTAAATAAAATGCTTAATCCTCCCTTGAGTTTGTTCAGACTTGTGAATATTGTAAAAATAAAGTTTTTATTTATGCCATGCACTATTTGTGTGCCGGCCTCATGTTTAGGCTTTAAGGTGTTTTCATCACTAATTTCATTTAGACGCATAAAAAGACAGACAAGCAGAACAATATTTCCTCACCCTCCTCCTCCTCCTCCTGAAAAGTGAATGGACACTCTCAAATTTAATATAAACTTTACTTTTAGTCTGCTATGTAGATGGTTAATTTAAATCAGAGTGCCCCCCGTCGAGTAAAATGTAATACTTTGACATTTTCGGTGCTTTGGCATGCTGTGTGATTATAGGAAAATTTGGGAACATCCTTCGTTTCAAGTTTTCAAAAGTTTGTTGTAATTTTCCTAGGTAATTGCAAATGTAATGTTTTTTTTAATACTGTTAGTTCACTGAGCTGCGAGTTTATGGAAGCATCCCCCATCCCCCCTAAATTTCCCTTACTGGAAACTTTCCGCTGTGGAATGCAACATCCTTACAAACAATTGGTCACTTGTGTTTCTCCCTAGGGGCTCTGATGCACCATCTAATTCTATCAGATCCGTAGAGGATTGGAGAGATGATTCTGCAGTAAAATTGTCACTGTGGGCAAACTGTCCTACATCACCAAGAGGGTTTAATTGGTCAATTGGTAACACCCATTCCATCCTAGTGAAAACCAAATATAAAGTAGTGTAACTACAGAGTGATTTACATTACACTGTAGATAAAATAGCGAAATGGATGTGAGAAAAGGAGAGAGTCCCAGATGTCAAGAACCAAGTACAAACCAAATTCATATGTTGGTACATGCAGAAATTTGAGAACTTATGGAGTCAATAAAGTCACTTGTGTGCCTACAATGTTGAGTGTATTAATAGAGGATGAAATATGGCAGGTAATTTTTGATTGAGGCAGATTCAGCTCACAAAAGGCTATGGTTTTTGCCATGAGTTTGACTATGCTAATTATTGCACGCAACTGGCATTGTCAAGACTGTCCATTGCCTAAAGGCTGCTGGAGAAAAATGTTTGAATCAAACTTTTTCACAAGCTGGGCAGCAATGAGACGATAAGGAATCCAAACGTGTGCTCCTATATGGTCAGACATTAAACATGAAGTTGATGTTGCAGAAGATATGACAACCAATCGTTAAAAAGAAAATATTAATGATATTATGCGTATGCATAGGATTAAGTATGCATTAGTGAACAGGCTGTGATTTGTAATATGGTATTATAATGATGATTTCATACTCTCTAAACATTTTTTACTAAAAAAGGAAGATTGTTACATTGGCTGCAGGGGAGAAGGCAGCATAACAGGGGTCGTTTAAATCTAGATGGGGGAGTTTAAGGGTTGTTTGGTTGCCGTAAAGGGGGGTGTCATGTAATGAGTCATTTAAATGGAGTCGGGGAAGGTTTAGTGGTTGTTAAAAGATCTTAGGGAGGTGTTAGATAGGTGTCATAATGTGGGGTCATTGCAAACTAGTTGTGGACATTCTGATGGCTGCACAATTGTCCATGGTAATGGAGGCTTCTGGTGAAGGTGATGTTTGAATCTTTGAATTTTTATAGCGCTCGTTTACCCTGGGGTGTCTTGGCGCTGACTCAACAGAAAGAAATGAGAGATAAGTGTGCTATTTATTGAAAAGCCGGGTTTTCAGGAGCTTTCTGAATACCATCAGAGAAGGCACAGACCTGATGTTTGTCAGTAAGAGGTTCCAGAGTTTGGTCGCTCCAGAGATGAAGCTGCTTTGACCCCATTTAGCTTTCTTAAATCTACAGGCGTTAAATTGTTTTGTTACCTTTTATCAGAGGTTTTTTCTAGGTTCATACCATGAGAAAGCCTGTTTTAGAAAGTCAGTTCCAGTGTTGCGCAAGACCTTCTATGCAATGTATAGAGATTTTAATTTAATACAGCTCCTAACCGTCAGCCAATGGAGGTCCTTGATTGCTTGAGAGACCGTATTATGTTTGGGATGGCCTAGGAGTAATCTAGCAGCAGATTTTTGTAAGACTTGCAATTTTTTCAGGTATTGTTTTTGTAGGTTGATGTACAATCTGTTACAGTAATCTATCTTAGATAGTACTAATGATGAGATTACCATTTTCTTGCTGTTAGTGGGAATGTGCGGAAGAATCTTGAAAATTATTCTCAAGGTGTTGAGAGAGGAGGAGGTGGCAGCGTTGACTTGTTTACTGAGATTCAATTTGTCATCTTTTATCAACCCTAAGCTTTTGGCTTTTGTTGTTGGCAGCAGGAGAGGGGCCATTTCAGAGGACCAGCTCATGGGTGTCCCAAAATTGCGGGCTATTCCTGAAGAGGATTAACTTAGTTTTGTCCGTGTTTAATTTCTGACAGTGATTGCCCATCCAGACACCAATTTCTCTCATGGAATTGTGTAGCTGAGAGCTTGAGTAGTTTACATCATTTAATTCAGACAGCACACTTATGTGCCGTCTGCATAGGAAGTGAGAGAGAAACCAAAAGATTGAATTAGAGAGGCCAGTTCTGTGACATATAGATTAAAAAGTGTAGGGATGAGTGAGGACCCCCAGAGGAACCCCACAAGGGAGGGAGAAGGTGTTGAAAATGAAGCTGTACATCATCACTGTATGTTCCCTTACCTTTAAAAAAGATTTCAGAAGTTTCAGTGCTGTGATTTGTATGCTAAAACTCTCCAGACATTGGACCAAAATGGTGTGGTACACTATATCGAAGGCCACCGATAGGTCTAAAAGGACCAGGGCTGCTGTGCCTCCCTTGTCTAAGATGGTCTTAAGCTCATTAGTGGCCTTTATCAGGGTGCTCTCTGTACTATGTACAGGTCTAAAACCAAACTAGGTTGGATCTAGTAGATAGTTCTCTTGACTGAACTGAGCCAGTTGGGTGCTCATAATTTTCTCTGCCATTTTTGCTGGAAATGACAGCCTGGAGATAAGGTGGTAGTTAGCTGGATCCTCTGGATTTAGATTAGGTTTCTTTAGAAGAGGGAGAATTCAGGCCTTCTTTCAGATGGTAGGGAAGAGTCCAGTTGTAAACATAGAATAAAAGGTTTCCAGGCAGAGTTATTGCTATAGGGTCTGGAGTTTGTTTTAGCAGAAACGGTGGACAAGGATCAGAGGGGGATCCTGATTTTGTTGAATGGATAAGCTCCTCCACCTGTTTGCTGGACACTTGGCAAATTTGGTCATACCGGCAAGGCAGGTGTCGTCTTGAGTATTAGGGTTATAGGTGTGATCAATAGTTTGTAAGGAAACATTCCTCCTCACTAAGGGGTCAGTGGTTATGAAAAGATTAATACATTTTACGTACCTTATTGCAAATTGTTGGGCTATAGTGTCACAAAAAGCTTGACTACTGTGGGTTCACTTATTTTCAGGGTGTTTATCAGTTTATCTTTCACTTAGTACAGCTCTCTAGCAGAGAGTCTTAGAGGATTCCACCTGAAGAGTAAAAAAACACAATTTTTTTCTTTAGTAAAAAGGCCTTCAACATGTGACAAGCAGAGTTTGGATGCTTCTTTTTCATGAGAGTCGTAATTTGACCTCCATTTCCTCTCCTGCCTTCTACATTTTTGTTTTTCAATCCGAAGGGCTTCAGTTAAACAGGAGGCCAAAGGTTTTTTCCTTCCTTGTTTGGTGGTTTTGATAGGGGTTAAGTGTGAGAAGGTAGTCTCTAACCAGTTTAGGTATTCATGAGCGGCTAGCTTAGGATCTTGGGAGGGAGTAGGCTGAGAGTCGATGAGCTGTTTTTTGGAGTGGGTTATAATCAAGGTAGTTCAATGAGCGACAGAAGGTGAAGCGGCCATATTTAGCCTGGGCCAGTTTCGGTTCCCAGTCCGGCCCTGCACCTAATGCCTACAAGGAAAATAACATTCATTTTGCACATTCACAGTCTTACTAATGCTCAGCTGAGCTGCCCGAATGAGCCAGGCTGAAATTTAAATAGCCCTCCATCTGAGGTCTACATATCACTGCCGTGTGGGCAAAGTAATGAGAGGCAAATCCAGGGCCCAGAAGCCCCGCTAACTCTGCATAGGCTCCCCTGCCAGGGAAAGTTACTGCGGAAGATTTGATGGTTGCTAATTTGTCTTTGTTGAGAGAGGCATTATGGAATTGGTTGTGTCGGTATAGTTGTGGGAGGCTGGTGACTGTAAAACATTCTGTCTGGAGCAATTTATTTTGTAAATGAATTGCTTGAATCCGGGTGTTCTGGTTTTTAAATTGCCTGTTACTATGGAAGAGTCTTATAATGAGCTTTTTAAAACTGGTTGTGAAGGTTTTTGTGGTACTTAAACTGTCTATGGTGAGGGAAGTGTTAAATAAAGGGAGAAATTTGAGTTTTGTTGTGGATGATTTGGTGGTTGTTAAATTGTTGTGGTGATGTATAAATTGGGAAACAGCCACTACAACGTGGCTGTTTCCACGCATACCATTAACCACGCATGCATTACAACGCATGCGTGGTTACCACGCATAGCCTTTACCATGCATACCTTTACTACGAGATACGTAGTAAAGGCATGTGTGCTAAAGATACATGCCTACCAGCACAAAAGTATTGATTGCCTCTTTCATTCACTTCAAAAAGATCACCAGCATGCCAGCCGGGCAGAAAGGAGGTCTCATCTTTGCGAAATGTGGGAAAGGGGGGAGGAGGAAGGAGGAAGGGAAGTCAGATATTTCCAGGTCTTAACACTGGCCGCTGCTCCCAGACTTGAAAAGACGAGATAAGTTGCTGCGCCTACTACAGTGTTCCAGCTGAAAAAGATGGCAAACCCGAATGCGACTACTTGGCAGTGGTTGGATTCCGCTATCGGCATCGTTAGAGGAAAGGGAAAGACACTTCCGCTTCCTCTTTACGACGTGCGCCGCACCTCGGAAGAGCTTGGGGAGGAGACGTCGTGGAGAGGTAAGGGGAATTTTAGTTTAAAAAATATATATATAAGGACTGAGGGGGTTGTGTTACGCAGGGGTCTGATTTTAGGGTTAAGGGCGGGGGAGGGTTATTTGTTAGAAGGGTTTGGGGGTGGGGGAATCGCGAAGGGCAACATTTTAAGGGTTCCGGGCAGGGTTATTTCTAAGAAGGATTGAGGGCTGGGGGTCGGGGGTGCTGCGCAGGGGTCCAGGGGAGGGGTATTTAAAAAAATAATTGAGAACTGGAGGGGGGAGGGCGCAAGAGAGCAGTTATAGGAATTGGGCAAGGGGTCTGAGACAACCTTTACCATGAATATGCCCTTACCATGCATGAATTTACAACGAAAATCGTTGTAAAGGTATGCGTGGTGAAGGAATTTTCGTGGTAAAGGTTATGCGTGGTAATGGCATTCGCATTGTAACGCATGCGTGGTAAAGGCTATTAATACATTCTGGAATTTCAGCATGGTACAATCATGGTCAGGCCCACATTTGGCAAATCAGAAGTGACAACGTAATAATTAAAACTATGCAATTATTTAGCACTAACCCGTTTCTTAAGGTAAGACAAATCTACTTCATGCTTCCTCAGCAACTGCACTCCGGGGGTGTGCAGCACAACTGAAACATTTCTTGAACAAGGGCTCATAAAAATTAGCACTAACCCATCTTCAGCAGAACTTCCAGGGGAAGTCCATGAAAATGATACTTTGGGACACACAAAGGAAGTTTCATTCATAATGCACATGCTCTAATAATGGTATATCTTCCTAGTACATTTACATCACTCACTTGATTCTCTGCAAAAAACAAGAGGAGAGATGGTTTTGCAGTGGGACACTAATTTGGGGAGGGGCATACCAGGAGCAAGTTTAACACAACATCAAAAACTGCATCAATTTAAAAAAACAATTGTGTCTTACATAAAAATATGGCATAACTGTTCATAATATTATTTACACTTCTAAGTGACCTGGGTAACTCATTTCAGGTGCAACGACATTAGCTCATCGGTCACGGCTCTGTGCATAATTGAAAACACTTATCACCAAAATAATTTTCATACACCCTTTGCACATTTTGCTTTTTTTTAAAACACTACAACCGTTTGCTGGTTGTTAAATTATTTGTGGGTTTAGAGTCCCTGTGTAAAATGACTGTTTTCATCTAGCCGTAAAAGGTTTGGCTGCTGTTAAATTGTCTTTAGTGAGGGAATCTTCCTGTAATTGTGTCATTTGAATATATTTGTGGAAAGGTTTGGTAGCTGCTATTTTATCTGTGGTAAAAGATGCATGTAGTGGTGGAATGTTTGGGGTTTGTTAAATTGTTCATGGTGAGGACGTCATTATGTAACAGGGTCGGTTGGATCTACCCTGGGAAATGTTTGTGGTTTTTAAATTGTTTGATGTGGTAGGGAATCAACTTCCAAACATAGAGGTATGAAGTCTATGTTTCTCTTCCCAAGCAGAGCTATTTATGTGTATTATTGCTAAATTATACTTAAGAATTAAGTTGCATAAAATGTGATGATCCTCTGTAAACTTGTGAAGTGTATTGAACACAGATTCTGAGTGAGACACTCTTTATACTGATTCACAGCAGAATTTCTACAGGACTAGTGTATATAGTAGATGTTTTATTAAGTGATATATTCATTATCAGTTGGTGTCACAGAAGACATCTGATCTTCGACAGTGATTTCACTATTGTGCTTGAAGAAGGAAGGAACACCAAAGTTCAGGAAGAGAATTGATTTGATTTCTAACAAGTGTGTATAAGACATGATGATATTCCACTGCTTACAAGACCATGTTTTTCAATTTGCATTAAGGTGGCGGTTGATGGAAAAGGACATCTTTCATTAATTGGAAGTTGCTTTGAAGACTTAACTAGGATGAAGAGACAAAAAAAAACACAACACAAGCAACTGTGGCACAAATATAACTATTTCATTTGGAAACGTAAGAACAGTTCTTTTACTTTAAATCGTGAATGGTGACATTTTTCAAAAACATCTTAAAGAAACAAGGGGCCAATGTACAAAAGCTTTTTGATGTCACAAAGCCTGCGATTTGCAATTTCCCAGGCTTTGAAATTGCAGAGAGGTATATTGCAATGTACAAAAGTGACTTTGTGATTCATAAAAGTTATTCAGGAAACTTCTGGCTAATTTAACTCTTGCCTTATCCTAAGAAACTTTTAGAAAGACTGGTAACAGTGCATTTCTGAGTTTAAAAGAACATTATGGGGCCTATTCCCCAACTGCATTTTGCAGTATGTTTTCTAGTACTGTAATAGTATGAATGAATTGAATGAATTGATTTGATAATGCACATGAATCACCCTAACTCGGGTATCTTGGCACAAAGTCAGCACAAAAAGGCTAAAAACAAATCTAAAATAGTACAGTTTTTTTGTGCTTTCCAAAATTTCTTGTAGTCAGGATAGGTTCTAACAGAAAATGGCAATTAGTAGTTGTACATACGAACTACAAAATGTTAATCACAAAGCTACGTGTGGAGTTTATGCTTCAGCCTTTCCTAACATTTTATGCAGAGATCTCTTTCCCAACCGTGTAGTCTCCGTACACATATGTTTTAATAGTAAAAGTAAAAGTGACAGGGAGAGGTTGGAACATGGGAAATGCTACTAAAGGACAACGGTTTAGGGAGAAGTAAAGGGTTTTAATGGATAAATAGGGAGGGGTTTAGGGAAGGATGTATTTTCACCCACAAAAGAGTAAGCCCACTGCGATTCATAAACCGAGTTCTAAATTTACTACAACCAAAAAGGAATCCACAATGGTAGAAAACGACTCCATATTAGAGCTGAAGCAAGTCCAGCACTGCACATTGCCGCACCCTGATACGGCAACACCCTCATATAGAAAATAATGAAAGTAGGGACTTAAATGTAAACCCACTAGAGAATAAAGTTAATTTAAATTAAATAATTTAAATAGTGACAAATATAAATACATATCATTTCATGTAAGAAAGTATATATACATAGTACATATTTTAAATGCAACTATAACATATTTTTTTAACTTTTGGCATTTTAAGAAGTAATATAACAATACATTTAATTGAATATAAGTAAATTACTTTTAATAACTCTATATATCACTTTCATCAATTATTAATGCATAATAAAAAAAATCTTAATTTGTTTTACTTTAGGTGGAAATTTATTTTTTAATGTCAACTTAGATACGCTAAATTTAATATAATACAATATTTTTTCATTACTTAAATATTTATTTCAAAATGTTATTAATAGTTCTGTCAGCATTTTTCGTTAATCTTATAGAATATTCATTCTTTAAAAATATATATGTTTAAAAAAAATTCATAGTTAAATAAACTTTTTTACTTTTTTTTATGCTTTATCTCATGAATTACTACACTTTTGAGTAGCATTACACACATATTTTGGGAACAATCAAAAGTAGAAAAGATGCTCAAAAGTGCAAGAATAAAATTACACATGGAAATTACTCACAGGTGTAACTTCCCTCTGTAACTGTGCTACTGAATCATCATTGTGCTGAATTTAGCCAGGGTTTAGGCATGAAGACAGTGATTGTCTCAGACAGTGTTTCTCTCAATAACTGATGAGCACAAAATAGTCCATCATCTTCCCTCTGACCCCGACCACAGTACAGATTGATTTAGATTATCCTCTCCAATGGACGTCAGAGCCGGTCAGATATCTGGGTATACAAATACACACTGATGCGGAACAAATTATTAGGGCAAATTATGGGAGAGCCATTGCTAAATTGGAGGAAGACATAGATCGGTGGATAAGTCGCCCTATCTCGTTGGTAGGACGTGTGTCTCTGATGAAGAGGATCATACTCCCTAGGTTCCTCTTCCTGTTTGTCAATATCCCTATGGTGATACCCCAATCTATCTTTAAGACACTACTGACTCTAGTGGGTAAATTGGCTTGGGCGTGGAAAGCTGTGTGGGTTAAATTAGACACACTTACACAGCCTTATTCGGCCAGGTCTCTGACCAGCGTAGCAGTGTGCTAGACTCAGTAAACTCTATGGTCCATGCCTGGCAAGCCCTCCTGAGAAAACAGGCTGGCATCTTATTATACTCCCCACTGATGCAGGTGAAGTGGTATCATTGGTTTAGCGTCACCACTGACAGAGGAGCGATTCGCTCATTGGGCGCTTTAAATATCCATGTGATGGGTGACTTGTTTGTGGAGGAAATAATGCATTCTTGGGAGGAAATAGTGGAGGGTGTTCTTGATCATACCCACTCACACGATTTCACTTTTTTAGAGCGCATCATACAATGAGGGCCTTGCTGGGGATGAACTGAAGAAACCAGCGGTGCTGCCGGCGCTGTCGCTAGTTATCCGATCGACTTCCCCTAATAAGTTAGTGTGGAGGGTTTATGCCAGCTCACAAGCATTTAAATTTACCCAATATATCAAGGCCAGACTGGAATTGCAGCGCGATTTAGGGGGTGCTCTCACTAATGAGATCTGGCGGTACTGCTGTGAGGCCACACAAAAGATTTCGCTTAACAGGAGACATAGGCTGGCCCATTTTAAGTACCTCAATAGGGTTCACTACACTCCATTGAGACTCTATCGATGTGGGCTTAGGGATACAGACTGCTGCGAGTGCTGTGGGGAGGCAGAGGCGGGGTTTCTACATGTTGCATGGTCATGCCTACCAGTTGTGGAGTACTGGACACACATTTTCCACTTATTAAACAAGATTACAGGTCTGTCCATCTCGCCTGACCTTCTGCCAGCTCTATTGGGGTACACCAAACTTCTGAATAAGAAAGTTAGGAAATTGGTCTCTATGGGCCTACTATTAGCCAAGCGCAGGATAGCGATGAGATGGATGCGTGGGCCTATACAGGATGTGAAAGAGTGGGAACAAGATATGCCCTACTGCAATACCCAGTCTGATGTTTATAATGAACTGCTCCCCCCTAGAAATCGCCCTAAAACTTTTTGGGGTCTTTACGCACAATATCTGTTAGCGAAACTTGCCGACAGTGAGGGCATTCAATTAATAAAGGTCATAGAGGCCCACACTAACAGTTTATGACCGCTTCCTACCTTATCGGTCTTTGCTTTTACACAGAATTGTGACCCTTCGTTGATCGTTACTGTGCGACGCTAGAGTGTATTGGCCGTCAGAGATTATCTTGATTGTAATAACATAACGTTGTGATGTTGCTGGGATATGAATAGTTATTGTTGACACCTGCTTTGATGGACTTATTGTGATATCTGCTTTAATCGGTGTACCATTGTGAACTGGATTATCTAAAATCAATAAAAAATGTATACAAAATTGTTTTTTTTAAACTGATGAGCACAAAATGACTGCTCATTGTGGCACTGTCAAGACCTGAAATTACTTGTATTGTCAGCAATGCCTCACACTATTGAACATCGAATTGTATGCCATAGTCTGCCCATAGGATGAACTGGAGTGTAGTTTAGTAGATCAAGTCCTTATTCATGATAAGTCATACTGTGCTGGGGAACTCGCTTTCCTCTTCCTCTTCCACTACAGCTGTGCAATGCACTGACATGCAGTTTTCTTCTCTCTCCTCTTTGCTATTTAACCTGTATGTGAAGCCAGTGGCCCACCTTTTATATGAAGGGGGTTACCCTTTTCATGCAGGAGAACAATACTCTGGTCTTGTGGGACTTGCAGGGGAGGGGGGCAGCTACTGAGTGAGATCTCCTTGCTACTCTTGAAGTTTCTCATTGATGGATGTTCTTAACCTGCCTCAAGTTAAATCCAGCAAGAAACAACATTCTGTTTATGCAGAATACCACAACTTCTATGGATATTAGTTTGTGTTCTCCATCAATATGCCCCTTTTCTGCTCTTGCTATGCTAGTTATATATCTCTGAGTCCAGATGGATCTGGCTGTCTTCTGTATAAATCAAATAATTTACCTGACGCCATTCTTCCCAAATCTGTCCTTTCAAACCAAGTGGGCACTTCAGGAAATAATTCAATAAATTCCAGCTCCACTAAAAAAGACTGCTTTCTGTATACAATGTGAAGGTATGAGATAAAGAATTGAATGTGTCAAAGAGTGAGATTGTTGAGCATATGTTCTAAAGTGCAAAATGGCCCCTCGTAAACTCGAATGCAGGTACTCCAAGGTTTGCAGAATGATCATCGAAACAGTCAGCAGCATGACTGTGGAAGAGAAATACCCCTTTGGGCTAATCTAAGATGTGATTAACATTGTCGCAGGACCATTCATTTAACTATTGCATTCACAATATGATGAGCAAAGTTCAATAAAAAATATTTTTTTTAAAACATTGTCTCAGGACAATGGCCCAAAGTGATTGATCCAAATAAGTTAATTGTTGAAGGAGGCTTGCCCAAAGTCATTGTATGTGTATATTCTAAGCAGAGATCTTACAGACAGATGCTCTTTCAACCCAGAACTAAAAAGAGGGTTTCAGGCCTATATGCCTATTTATTTTTAATTTTTAATTCTTAGTTTTTAATTTCGAAAAGGCCGAAATTGCAGTCTTTAAGATCAGCAAAACATAATTTGGAAATGGACATTGTATTGCTCTTTGAAAAACACACTTTGGGATTACTCACACTGGGAAAATAGTCTATGTACTAGACTTCAACTAAGATGCTCATGATGGAGGTCTGGAATTTTGAACACCCTTTCTTTCGCCAATGCTGTATTGTCATTTCAATATTCTTAGCTAATTTGACAACACAAATATCTAGAAATACTTTAAAACCACTGCTTATGTCAGAGGTTGTCTATTTATGCCCAAGTTCAAATACTGAATGACCATGGTGATATGTGACATTTATTACAGCACTGTAGACTCTGTTTACTAAATCAACCAATGAACAATTGGGCTGAGAAGTTCTTGTAACAGGGTGTGATTAATAAGCTTGTGGATGTCGGAAGTGCAGTTCAACTTCACCCAATGGTAAGCTGGACAAAGCAATTAGCCCACCTTGTGAGGTCACGCCTTCAAGAGATTCAGTTCTGAGACATAAGAATAACAAAGGCTCGTCCTGTAAATCAGTGCATTGCCATATGCAGGGAGGGCATGTGTAGGGATGATGAACATGAAGAGGGCAATATGAAGAAAGAGTGTACTAAAAGGTGCTGACGTGTACAAATTAGTCACCTGTAATAGCTCAGCGGGATGAGCATTTACGCAAATAATTCCAGTTGGAGTGCAAGAACTTGCACATTGGCCCTTTTTAGGAATAACGAATGTCCTAGTTAAAGAGCACGCAGGGCTCATAACTTTCTAAAGCAAGAGTCTAAAATACGTATGATGATGGAGTGAGTGGGACTCTAAAGCAGAAAGGGTTACAGGCAGGGCCGGACTGGGAACCCAAAGCAGCCCTGGCAATTTTTTCTCGAACCAACCCCTGGGGAAGCACTGCCTGGCCCCAGAGACTGGAAACACTTGCCTGCTACTTTTGTTACTGGGGGGCCAATATTGCAGGACTGGTGCAAAACTGGCCCCCAGTAACAAAACAAGTGTCCACCACTGCAAATCGGTTCCCCCACACTTCCAGCCTCCCTGGGAAATGCCAATGCCTGCTACGGCCAGTCCGGCCCTGGTTATAGGTTAGAGAAGGGTCCCAGATTGACTTTAGAGAAGGATTCACTTTGTCAGCTAAGTGGAATATAACTGTTTATGTTTCTCATTTCAAGAGTTTCTTTAGGCTTCAATTTTTTGTTTTGCATTCTGCATTTTTTATGTCCTCTCATGTGTTTTGTACTATATGTGTGCAATAAAATAAAATAAATAATAATATGTTTAAGACACTTTTTTGGGCCCTCGTTAAGTATGCAATGAAAACTGAACTGCTGCTTCAGCAGATCTTGCAACCAACACTCCTAGTTGGAATCAGCAGAAGAGCTACTGTATGAAAAATTGGATTGTAAGGCATGATAATAAAAAACTGCCTGTCTATGGGATTGGCATTCTAGCGGATGTTGTGCAGTGTTGTAGGGATTTGAATAGTGTTCCAGATGAGGTCTGTTGCTCTTTTCTGTAGAAAGAGAGTGATATAGTGTTTAGTAGGACTATTTGGCTTTTTGTAATTTTTGGTGTCTGGTAAACCATTCCATATGAAGAAAATATGACAGCAGTTCAGCAAAGCATTGAAATATTTTGTCGCTGAGTATTTTGGACAAAGTCCTTAAGTCTAATATGGGATCTGACATGGTAAAGGTACATTTTTTTTAAAGGTAATGCACAAGCTATTGGTGTAGGGATGTATAACACACGTCTTATTTTATGTGCCTCACACTCATGGAAAGATGCAGCCAGTGTTTTAAATGGGTCGGTACTCACCGGTACTGAGTACCGGCACTTCTTATTTTAACTAAGCTGAGTACCGGCACTTCCCCACTGCCAAGGAGAGTACCGGTACTCAGGGTCGAATTGATAAGGTGGGCACTGGGCCGATGCCGAGGGACAGCGGTGTTCCTGTTTTTTAGTAGCATGTTAACCGTTTTGCCGTTTGTCTGTCATTCAGCAGTGGCAAGCGGCATGATGGGGCCTGAACGGCCTGCTGGAGGCCTGCTGCTGTGGCAAATGGGCCTCTGCTCCCTGTCCACCCAGATGAAATCTCTCATTGTCCTCAACAGCCCCCTGCCGAGCCTCCATGCTGGGTCCTCTTGTTAGATAGTGTATGAGACATTGGCTGCCTGGGGCACAGTGGTGTGTGTAGACTGCATGAATGTGGGGAGGGGTAGCCTGCTCTGGAGTGGCCACTTAGGACCCCGGTAACAAGGGCCATTTCACCCTTTGGCCTCTCACTGGGGTCAGACTGTCTTTCCCCTGACTCATTTGCCCATGCATATCAACCCCCACCCTGCCCACCTGCTGTGACATTGAGTCCATGATGGGCGGGGATGAGGTCGTGGGGATTACCTAGGTGAACTACCTCATGCCCAGGTGAGGTGAGAGGCGGTCTACTGTCCTCCTTACCATCAGAGGCCAGCATTGTTTTGCCCCTGACCACTTCCCTGCTGGACTCTGCACATGTTCACGACCCAGCAGTGCTCACTGTCTGCCACTGAAAACTTACCGACCATGATGCCTTCTGCTAAGGGGGAAGAGGACAGATAATGGGGTGCAAGAAGGTGAAGAGTGAAGGGGCAAAGATAGAAGGAGCAGACAAGAGTTTAAAGGGGAAAAAGGTAGACAGAAGGGGTAAGCGCAGATAGAGATGGGGAAGCGATTGAGACAGCTATGGAAAGAGGAAGAGAGGTACGGAGAAATAGAGAGAGTGATGGTGGAGAATGATAGGATACAATTGGGGTAAAGAGAGCGGGATGGAGTTAGATACAAATGGGAGAGAAGTGAGGGGGTGGGATCGAGAGGTCAGAGATGTGAAGACTGATAGAGTGTTTGTCTGCTTGTTTGTGTGTATGTTTGTGTGTGGGAGAGAAATTAAATCAGAGCCGAAGAGAATCGGGTCACTCAGGAGGTATTTGAAAAGAAATGCATGGAATACTTGTTTTGTGTGTATGTGTGTGCACTCTTGAATACAAAAGGATTGCCCCAAATGCAAGTAGGTAGGAACAGTATGATATTAAGAAGCTGCAAATATTACAAAACAAGGAAACATTAACATGTGGTGTTTGACAATCATTTTGTGTAACGAGTTAGCACATTTTGTTGATATTTATACATTTCTCACATGTCTTGGCATGTCCTGCAACTGGTGTAAATTCCCTCCTCTGCACATATGAAAAGTTTGAGACAACTATCAAGGACAAAATGAATACTCAACAGCAGTGTTTTTGTATCATCAAGTCTCTCCCTGCCTCTAACCCGCCCACTACCGCCCCCTAGCTCAATTGAATGAGTACCTGCACTTCTTTTTTTCCATTTACGGCACTGGAACTTCTAGAAATAGTCTGAAGCTGCTTTCATGATTGAAGCGCTTCTTGAAGAATTATCGGTATGTTCCTTAAAGGCTGGTCTTAAGAATGAGTTTAGCTGAGAGCTATATGGACGTCTTTAAGCTCAGTCTACCGCAAGGGACACGGTATGCTTTTTGACAACAAATCAAAAGAAATGAACATCAAAATGTGGAGCTAGATATTGCGATAACATGACACCAGTCAAGCATGCAAAAAACGCTAACTTGAGCAATAAAACTCAAACAATCAAGTCTTCCACCCGGGCGTGTCAAAGGTAAGAGGGCAGGAGCATCGCACATTCCGCGTGTCATTTGCAGACTCGGTTCAGCTAACAATTGGACGCTCCTTTGTGTCTATGGGGCACAGGGTACGTACAGTATTATTCATCTCTCAGTGCTAGAGTTTTGCAATCCATTTGTTGGTAAAAAAGAGTGAAAAATATGCAAAAAGACAGGTGCACATTTCACAGCTTGTAAGCTAAATGGTAAACTGGGCTCGACAATACTAACCAATGGTGGCCTGATTTAGCCCTGTAATCTGTAAGTAGCCCATGAATGTGTTCAAGAGCACAGGATGAAAGAAAAAATCTTGCCTCACCACTGATCACATATTTTTACCTTTCAATCCAAGGTAAGATAGGTACCAAATGACCACATTTAGCCCCGGTTACAACTGATAAACTTCGACCCAGGTAATTTTCAGCAGATGAAACCTGACAGAATTTAACCATCAAAATGGCCTGTTAATCACTGAGGTGTCTGAATTTTAGGGTTAGAAGTACAAACATTGTATTTAGTAAAAAGTGTAGCATTTGTGCACTGACATTTTGCGAATCGAATGGTATTTTGCGAACTGATCTTTGTACTTATAGGTCGGGTTGAAAAATACCATTTTTTTTTTTGTGTGCATATTTATATAGCGCGAACTCGACCCGAAGGTATTGGAGTGCTTTACATAGCACCGCATTTACATTACACATTCAGGCGCGGGGAGATTAAGTGATATGCCCTTAATCACAGGATGTGGACGCGACCTCAAGGCTCGAACCCTGGTTTCCTGCACCAGAGGCGGCAGCGCAGCCGACAGACCACATCCTCTCCCCCAATCTCCCCCATATCGTAGTTAGACCTAACTCATGTATATTAACGAGATTGATCGCAAACTGCAACCCACTACAATTTACTGCTTCCACAGGGATGGTGGCCTTCTGGGGTCAACAGACCACCATGTCTGTAATTGCTTTTGAATAAAGCATTTTTTAATGCTTCCCGATTTCCTTAAAGAAGAACTGGATGTGTTTAAAAAAACATGAAGCTGTGCAAGCTTCTTTGGGACCACTGCCAACTCCTAAAAATGTTTTTGTCAACTTCATTGAAATGTAAACGAGTAAGAAAATCTGTATTCAATACTATAAATATATTGTAAGTGTTACTCCAGGCCAAGAGATAGCTTAGATTCTTAACTTCAGTTTACCAAAGTCCCAGGTGCAGCTTGCACGGATCGGAGTTGGGGGGTTGGGGAGAATGCGTAAGGAAGGGGGAGGATGCAGGGGGAGGACGCCGGGGGAGCATCTAAGGACAAATGAAATGAAAACGTACCTTCTTCGCAGCTTCCTCTACCGTCTCTCTTACGTAGTCCTCCCTCACTCGGAGTCGGCCACAGGAAGCACACCCAGGCTCCCCGTCAGCCAATCACAACGCTGCCTCAGCAGGCTTGTGATTGGTCTGAGTACTGTTTTTCGGTACTCAGACCCTGACTGGAGGCCTGGGCATGTTCTCCATGTAGGCTGTGATGCAGTCTGCATGGAGAACATGCGAAGTGCGCATGACTGTTTGGGCGGCCTGGAAGGGACGTCCAAGCAAATATTGCACACTTTAGGGGGGGTGCAACCACTACTCCTCAGCCCCACCCCCTCACGCAAAGCTGTGGGTGGAAGTAGGAGAAAATAAAATGATAATAACGCAAGTTTTTATCATTTTATTTTCTCTGTCTTTCACTGCAAAAAAGCAGTGGGGCGACGTTCCTCCGCCTTAGCCTAGGAGCCACCACTGCAAAGTCCTGCAAGTTATTTCTCAACTGTTTCTGAGAGATAGACGCTATAACCCGCGCTCTTGTGCGTGCATCAATATGCCCTGGATTCTAAAATAGCTCAGAGAAACCCAGTGGGTTTAATTTGGTCTTCACATAATCTACCCACGAGACATTATTGAGATGTAGACAATCTGACAAGATCTCCCATCAGAAGTAAATTTCTTGATTACCCCAAATCTTTCTCCAGAACAGTAAGGGCGCTGTTTTTGACAGCATCTTCCAGAAAATCAAGACCGACTTTTGAGCGTCACATCAAATTTGAGGAGGTCCACACGGGAGGTCGTTACGAAGCACAGATGGTCAGCGCGCTTCAGCAGGTTCCTCCCTCCACTTCTCAGGTAGAAGCTATGGGTGACTGGCAGCCTGATTACCTGTCCCGAGTAGAGCAGCCACCACCACCAGTCCTTTGTGGTGGTGCTGCAGGCTGCTCTGCTTTCGTCTGGCCACATGCCCTCATCTTATGACTGTTTGAGTAAACAGTGGTATAAGCGGAAGTTATCGCCTCCTAATCATGTGGTTTCTTTATATTACACACCTTCACGGTTTAATTCCCCATCTAGTTCCGATTTTAACTGTGCATTCTGGACACGTAGTCATCTTTGTGGCACTCTAAAACAAGCACTACAAGACTTTACAAAAAAAATAGATTGTATTAGCTACTTACACATACACCTGCTGATCTCAGAGCTCTGCCCTGCACCCCTGTTTACAACATTTCGGACTCCATTTGGGCCTGGTTCATAAGGTGGTGTTTATTTCACCAAATAGGCATCACGTCACTAACCAGCCCGCTTGCATTGAGTGTCTTGGTGTCCAATTTTACGGCAGGCCTCAGGTGATGTTAAAGAGTTCGCTAAAATCAGGGCCACTGGTATTATGCGACAGGAGTGATTACACTCCATGCAACACAATTCAACTCTACTTAATCCCACCTACATAATTACAGTCCAAACTACATAACTACATTTCACGCCACATGGTTACACTCCACATATATCCACTTAGCTCCAAAACGCAAAACTACACTCAACAAAACTCAACTCGGCGACATGCCCCATATTTACACCTCACATAATTCCACATCATGCCACACACTTCTACACCACATAATTCCACACCACACAACATAATTTGACTCCACACCACATAATTACACTCCACGTAAATCAACTCCATACCACATAGCAACACTCCACACCAAGGCACATAATTCGGCTCAACATAATTTAACTCAATGCCACACATTACACACAACATCACATAATTCCACTCAATACATGCCACTCCACTCCACACAATACCACTACATATCGATCCATTACACTAAAAATCCCATAATTCCTATCCCCATAATCCTATTGCATACACATGTACTAATCCCGCATTTCTAATATTGGTTCACTTAAGGTCTTTCCGCACAGTTTCTTTACCATAACCTTTCAATGAATAAAAACCGCCAACACATACTGTCCTTCCTCATCTTCTTTTGGTGTCTTCTGCTTACACAAGCGCACACTCTTTATCCATCCATAATCTTCTCTCCCCTTCATTCTCTCTTTCTCACATACTGTTTCTACTACTCTATCTAAAGTTCATTCACCACTTCATACACAAACTACCTATCACTCTCAATCTTACTTTCTATCTATTTTATACAGCCCTCACCCCTATCTAAGCACCATACAACACATTTCCAATACACAAATACACTACACACCACACAATTCCACTCCACACCATTCCATAAGTAACAATTCCGATTCAAACCACAAAATTCTGCTACAAACAACATACATCGAGTCTGCTACAAACAAAAAACATAAGTAAAAAACAATATCATTTACAACGCAAATAGCTCTAACTTTCACAAATGTGAGACCGATTGCATTGCAAATGCTTGTTTCCTATATCTTGGAGCACACAACATTCATGAGTGTATCTTGAGGGCCAACTATATCGTAGTTTGTAACCCACAGCAAGGCTCCGTGGTTGTGAAGGGCAAACCAGATTCACCATCCATAATCAAACATGGCTACCATCAGCTCACTATGCTATAGGCGACTGACAGTTGTGGAATTATTATGTTAATTTGACAGACAGTCCTTATGCCTGTAGATGTCTTGCTCTTTTATGCCAGTGTTTTGTGTTTCTCTGAACCAGATAAACTTAATCTTCCCTGCAGATCCTCAGAGACAAAGACTGTGCCTTGCCTTTCTGGAAGAAATAAGCAAAAAGAGCAGGATCCCACAAAAACAGTCCCAGAACTGTGCTTGTAGAAGCCACAAACTCTGATTGAAAGCATGGTATAATAAAAAATATGAGGTAAACCCCAATCAGTCTTCTAGAATTTGTCACTGAGCAATGCCAGGCAGCACAATTGCAGGGAGTTGGGAAAACGTCTGTGATCCAGCCATGGAGCCCTATGGCTATTACACATGGGGCGCACATTTCCTTTTTGAGCCATGGTGCAAGCAAGGAAAGTGCCCCCTGTTACAGTGAATGCGCTACCCCAGGGCAGCAACAAACTAATTGGGCCCTTGGGCAGTGCATTCAAGTGAAATACAGTGTGGCTGCTTTAACCTCTTAGTAGCAGGGTGGAAACCAGTGTGAAACCCATAGGTCATCTAGAAAAGCTATGTTATTTTGAAAACTAGACAAAATTCGGAATTCAGCAAATAGTCATATGTGTAGCTCTCTCAAGGTTTTCCCAATGAACTAACTGTTGAAATAAAGAAATACTGAAAATGAGTAGGAAAAAATGACCTTTCATGGCACGTTTTCATCTGTAACGTTTTGTCACAACAGCTGATTTACTAAAGAGATACATAACTACATCTGCTGGGCCTTTCTTGTTGTGGGGATATATAGGATTTATAGCTTTTTCAAGAACCCAAGGTACCATGGTTTTTCATTGTGTACCGAGAATCGACCAATTCATATGGTGAAATATGTAGAGTGAAGTAGAGTGAAAAATGGCTATCAAGAAAATGTATGTATTTTCTGAAATGGGCACAAGATATGAAGTTTAACAACAGTGTTTATTTGTACATCTCTGAATGTGTGGGTACCCGTATTAGCATATGAATTAGAGAGTATTTTTCAAAATGTCTTAATTCTTACACACTGGCTTACTTTAGAAGGCACAAATGCAGCTAATCCAGTTAGTAATAAAAACTATTCTACTATTCTGCGCTCCCACATGTGTTCTGATAAAAATGGTACCCAACTTTTGCGGGTAGGCCTAGGGCCTGTGACAGGAAATGGCCGAAAATGCAACATGGATACATCAAATTTTTCCACTTAAATGGACCCGTTTTTTTCAAAATGGGTAGCTGTGGATTTTGGGCCCTAGCTCAGCCAGCACCTGGGGAAACCTAGCAAACCTGTATATTTTATGGGGTGACTTGCATGGCTCTCTCCAGGTTATATTACCCAGAATATCTTGCAAACTTCAAACTTTGACTTAAAAGCACAGTGTCCTCACATTTCTGTGATGGAAAGTTTGGGAATCTGTGGGGGGACACAAACTTCCTTCCATCCAACATTCCCCTAAGTCTTTTGATAAAAATGGTACCTTACGTATGTTGGTAGGCCTTGTGCCTGCGACAGGAAATGACGCAAAATGCAACATAGATACATCACATTTTTCTACTCAAAACAGACCCGTTTTTTGCAAAGTGGGTAGCTGTGGATTTTGGGCCTTATCTCAGACAGCACCTGGGGAAACCTAGCAAACCTGCACATTTTTAAAATCTAGACCGCTATGAGAGTCCAGGGTGGGCGTCTTGTGTGGATCCCATGAGGTTTTTTTATGAACAATCTAATGCAACTCTCAAACCTTGCCTGAAATTATGAATTTTCTTTACATTTCTGTGATGGAAACGTCTGGAATCCACAGGAATCTGCAAACTTTTTACCACCCAGCATTACCACAACTTGTGTCAGCGCCGAGACACCTTCGGGTATTTGTCGCGCTATAAAAGTTGCGTAAATAAATAAATAAATAAATGCTGCCTAAACTTGTGTGGCTGGGCCCAGCGCCAGTGACAGCAACAAATAAAACTGACAGTGACTAGGAGCATGGCTATATGCCATACTGCCAAAAACGGGTGCACGAACATCATCAAAGGTAAACACAGTTCCACATGTAAAAACATAGAATACCAATCAGGCACTTATGCGTTAGTGACTTACATCAATAACAAAAATGCACTGATTTGAAAAATGTTCTAAACTATATGTGTTATCCACAGAGCTCTCTAGTTTTCCAGGTCCTTGCATGAGCAGCTCATCTAGCCTATGTAGTCTGTCCAGAGAACCTATGAGGCCAGGAAGTGGCCTTGTTCAATGGGAAGTTGAGCCTGCCCTGCCCCTATGTTACAGAAAGAAAACAAAAACCATAAACAGCAAGTGCTCACACCTCCCAGCCAGCTCAAATCTTTGATAACATTTGTTTGAGCCTCCCCTGCAAAAATTAAACAAGCATTTGCAATGCAATCGGTCTCGCATCTGTGATAGTTAGAGCTATTGGTGTTGTAAATTATATTGTTTTTCACTTATGTTTTTTTGTTTGGATTGGAGAGGATGTATGTGGTGTGAAGTGTAATTATGTGGTTGAATTGTTAGTTGTGGAATTGTGTGGGGTGTAATTGTATGGTTTAGAGTCAGAGCAAGGCTTTAGGGCGGTGAGACCAGTGCAGCCGCACCAGGCGCTGACTTTGGTGGGGGGGAGCTGTGTTCAAAAATAACTTATGGGTTTAAAACAAGTGAACTTCCTTGTGCGTTTAGCAGTTTTTAGGCAACAATAAAAATGTCAAGATAACTCTGGTGATTGTTACTGCTGGTGACAGAGCGGAATTCTGTCTAGTGGCAGTTTTTACTCATCATAAAGTAGCGCAGAGGATTAATGTGTCTGCTGCAAAGAACGTGTACTATGCAGATCACAAAAGTGAGTGTGAGTAAACTACGAGTAGAGCTTAAAAAAATGAAATGTATATCAGAGAGGGGCAATGGAGAGGTGAGGGGCACTGGTGGAGAGTGGTAGTGAGGAAATTTGTGCAGAAGGCGGAAAGGAGGTGCGGCACTCAAAAAGGTGACACCAGCGCTACTGCCGGCCCTGTGTGGAGTATACTTGTATAGAGGAATTATGTGGCATGGTGGATAGATGGGGGTGAGAGCTGCACAGAATAGATAGAAAGGGGTAGGTAGTTTGTGCACAAAGTGGTGGATGAACCCCAGACAGAGGAGCAGAAAGAGTGTGTGAGAAAGAGAAAAAGAAGGCGGGAGCAGGCCACAGACGCATAAAGACTGTGTACGCAGAAGACACCCCAAGAATAGGAGGAGAGCGTGGGTTTGAGGTGTGGAAATGTTGAAAAAATGGGAAAGAAACTGTGCTCGAAGGCCTGAAGTGAACCAATATATGAGAGGCGGGATGAGTGCGTGAGCGAGAGAGGTGAGAGAGACACACGAGTCGGAGGGGCACCCGGAGAGGGCGGGAGGAGGCGAAAGGTGGAGCAGTGCACAGTGAAAGGAGGTACAGGAAGGTAGCATGTGTGAGCAGGCAGGCTAGAGAGGAGACAGGGAATGTGAAGGAGAGGTGAAAGGGGGCAGTGAAATGGCAAGATGAGAGGGGATAGTGAGTGTGGGAGGTAGAGATGAGAGGGGCAATGGGGTGTGTGGGGGAGAGATGACACGGTTGGTGGAAGAGCAAGTTAGAGATGGGTTGTCTTGGAATTGTTTGCTGTGGAATTGTGTGGTGTGGAGCTGTGTTGTGGAAATATGTGGCATGGTGTGCTTTGGAATTATGTGGATTGTAATCAAATGGTATTAACTGTAGTGGAATTATGTAGAGTGTGATTGTGTGTTATGGAGTTAATTATGTGGAATGATATTGTGTGTTGTGGAGTGCCATGTTGTGGAGTTGAATTATGTGGTGTGCTAAGTTTTGTGGTATGATGTGGACATATGTGGTGTGTAGGCACTGCCAGATGCGCTGGTATGACAGGTCGGTCTGCTAGCTAGCTTTGTTTAAAGTTTTTAGACATGTATTTAAGCCTACTAATGCAAGCGGCACTGCTCATGGTGGTTTGCCGCATAATAACGTAAGCATTCGAGCAGCCTCTTCAGCCCCAGGGCACCGCTCTCATCGTGTTTTCCTCGAAGCTTTCAAGGGCACAGGGTAAAGTTACAAAGTTGCCTCTACAGGTTATTCCTTTGAAATGCAAATATTACCCTTCTTCAAAAGAAGCCGCTTGGCAAACAACATATCCTGGAGTAGACTTTTTAGAAAAATGATTAATCCTTTGGCCAAAGTAAATACACCTAACCAACATGCCGCATTCACAGATACAGCACAGCGACTGTGTGGCGGATGCCATGCGAGGCAAGGCATTTAAAACACTCTGCACCTGAATGTCAGTAGTTTTCTCTCTGGAACCCGCAAATCTGCAAAGACAAGGACCCAATGCTGCCAGGTCTCTGCAGTTCATCCCCATTTCCGGTAAATATTGTAATTGCCAGAATTTGGAGTGGGGAAACCAGGCAGGTCTGGAGATTTCGGTTCTTCCGGGATGACGGGAGGAAATCTGGCACTCTCACAATGAGGGCCTACGTTTGATTTGTAAAAGATTTATGAAACTCCGTTTTCTTGTCAGACTAATTATTGACAAAGTCTCGTGGCGTTTGCTCCTATATGCAGGCTCAGTCACGTGGCGTGTGCTCATATATGCAGGCTCAGTCACGTGGCGTGTGCTCATATATGCAGGCTCAGTCACGTGGCGTGTGCTCCTATATGCAGGCTCAGTCACGTGGCGTGTGCTCATATATGCAGGCTCAGTCTCGTGGCGTGTGCTCATATATGCAGGCTCAGTCACGTGGCGTGTGCTCATATATGCAGGCTCAGTCTCGTGGCGTGTGCTCATATATGCAGGCTCAGTCACGTGGCGTGTGCTCATATATGCAGGCTCAGTCACGTGGCGTGTGCTCATATATGCAGGCTCAGTCACGTGGCGTGTGCTCCTATATGCAGGCTCAGTCACGTGGCGTGTGCTCATATATGCAGGCTCAGTCACGTGGCGTGTGCTCCTATATGCAGGCTCAGTCACGTGGCGTGTGCTCATATATGCAGGCTCAGTCACGTGGCGTGTGCTCCTATATGCAGGCTCAGTCACGTGGCGTGTGCTCATATATGCAGGCTCAGTCACGTGGCGTGTGCTCATATATGCAGGCGCTCTGCGGAATGAGCGCTGCTCGTTCTAGCTGTGCCTTGAGGCGCCCTGACACCCCTTTCGGCTACTAATACTCTCCAGGGTGCTCAGGGTTGTTTGGAGTTTTATCAAGGTATAAAACCAGAGTACTAGTGCCATGGGACTGCATTCAAGCCAACCGAGCCACGGTCTTAAAACAAGCATTGGCAAAGCCAATCGGTCTCGCCTTTGGGACCTTATAAGTGTTTAGCCATGCAACAGTTGCATAACTAAACACTTATAAGGTCCCAAAAGCGAGACCTATTGGCTATGCCAATGCTTGTTTTAACTGCTGCAATCTATTGAAGCCTCACGGAGAACATGAAAGCGGCCGCGAAAGTGAAAGTAATCGCGGTAAAGCGCGACGCGCGCGCCCGCGCACATGCACTGTAGCTGTAGGCTGGCCTGGTAGCACTTTCTGGAGCCCTCTCAATAAGTCTCGCCAGACCAGCGCATGCGCTGGGTCAGGCGAGACCTAAAAATGACCCCCACACAATGGGAGAAAACTTCTAGAGAGATGGGCCATTCGTTTCTACTTTTCAAAAACACAAACTTCCTCTTTGAGAATTTATTTTTGGGAAAAGTACAAATTTTTAAAGTTTGGTGCAAGCACCCATCATCAATGACAGACGTGCACCAAACTTTGAAATAGCTGTGTATGAATCACTGTGACGGCAGTTCTTACAATCCCATAGGGTTCAGGGCTGGCGGTTAACTATAAATTTGGCAGGTCTCCACCCCTCTCTCTGCCTTTAATCCATCTGCAAACTCTAAAGCAGTCCTATAGCCTTTATCCTTAGAGATGTGCTCAAAGTAGTGTGTGTGAAACCAGACCTACCAACTTACAAAAACATTTCACGTCTGAGAGGGGATGGGGCTCTGGTGGGGGGCAGGGCTTCGTGCCTAGACCTACCTGAGAAGCACTGTGCCCACCACAAATCCCACCATACCCTCTCCCCACCCAAAAAAACTAAGGTTCTCTGAGGCTGTTGCCGACGTCCTAGGGATTGTCACACCCCTTAATCAGCATTGGCTGCTTACAGCTTCCAAAAAAGACCTAGAAAGCCAGTCTGTGCAATTTTTTCCAGCTGTCTTTCCTGCCACCGTATGATTTTGGCTCCTCACCGGGAGACCGTGTGAAGGGAGCCGAAATAGTGTGACACACAATGGCAGCATGTGAGTTGGCAGGTCTGAGAAACGCTGATGTCAGAGGCAAAGTAGTCAGGATTTCTCAACTGCAGTGCCTTACAGATCCAACAACATATTCTGAAGTGGACTTTGGTAGGGATGGAAGGCAATTCACTTCTTTCAAGGAAGAGGAGGTATTCTCAAAGGCCACAATGGCTATTTGCAGACAATGCGAGCGTGACAAGCAGGAAATAAGGGCATGATGTAGATGATATGGTGAAGACGGACTTCTGTACAGGGGCGTAGCTACCCTTGTTTTAGAAATTGCAACATAGAGGAACCTAGAGCCCTGAGGGGCCCAGTCTACCCTTGTACCAGCTGATGTTATTTAAGAGGTTGCCTGTTCTGATTTTTTGTTTTTTAAACACAGTGCATGGCATTGTTTTTGTTCCATGTCACAATTTTCCCAAGTGTTGTCTCTCCTTCCTTTAAGCTTCAGAGCTTCCATGTGCCGTAAGAATGGGGCAACACCATTGTGGCAGTCTTATCTGTCCTGAACCTCGTACCTTTTAAGCTATCACGGCAACAGTGTTTCATTTTCAGTCTTTAGACAGAAACTTAATTAGTGGTGGGCGGTAAACTCCGCTACGTGGCTGTTGCAGAGTTTTTTGCCTAACTTTGCGTTCCAAGTGCAGTGTGGATTTGCAAACCTCCACAAGCTCTGCCAGCGGAGCAGTGTTTTCCACCCACCCCTACTCCCTGGAGTGGCCATTACTCCTGGAAGAACTTAGGCGATTTGGGGTTCTCAAAGGCTTTGTGGCCCTATTCCAAATGTTACACACTCATTTTACTATCAGGCTTACATTGAATGGCCTTCTATCTGCACCATTCCAAATACAGAGGGGCACCTGAGAGGACTGTCCTCTATCCCTCTGCTCTTTAGATTAGCTATGGACCACCTAGCCCGTCACCTCCAGGCGCGACAATTACATAGAGGGCTGGGCAATCATCATTGTCAATGTATGCAGATGATATTCTGCTTTTCGTTAGACATCCTGATGAAAGTGTGCCCCCACTGATTCAAGACATTATCAGATTCAGTAGGCATTCTGGTGTTACCATCTACTGAAAGACATTCATGTAATGGTGACTTAAGTGTACCTTTATCTTATGCAATAGCAATAGTGCTGTGCCCAAACTCACCGCATATCTCTAAAATGTCGCCATAAACTTTTACATTTTAAATACATAGGATTTACAAGGAACTGATGCATCTCCATAGATGCGTCAGTTTCCTTGCGCCAGAGTCAAATGTCCTTGCACCACCATGGATGCGCTGTATTTACAATACAGTTCTCCATGGCGCATAGATTAACAGATGCGTCAAAAATTCTGACGCATCTGTTGGCCCTAAAGTGACGCATTGCTGGAGTTGTGTTGCAAGCACAACGCAACTCCAGCAATGTATTTTGAGGCCTATACTTACTGTACTGCGTCACTCCTTACGCCTGCTTCAAGCAGGCGTAAGGTTTTGACGCAGTGGCTTCCTAAAAGTGGCGCAGTGAAATCTTGTAAATTTCACTGCGTCACTTTTACGAGGCCTTCCTGCGTGGGAACACCCACCCTGCATACATTATACCTGACGCAGGTATAATGTGATGCAGGGCTTTACAACGTGACGCATCTCCCAGTTGCGTCACGTTGTAAATAGGCCGCATTGTTTGCGCCGCCTTTGCGTTAAAAAAAGTGATGCAATGGCTCCGCAAGAAATCGGAATGGGCTTGTAAATCTGCCCCATAGTGCCTTAGTTTGCCAGCTTGCCAGCACCGTATAGACCCAGCACATCCTCATAACTGTACCCGTAGAGGGGCTGAGCATGCAGGTTTCCTTATGACATGGGAATGCCCTTCACTTCAATTCTTCTGGGGAGAGGTTCTTGCCCTGCTGGCCAAAATGATAGATTATTGCCTTTTGCCTCACCCGCTTGTAACACTGCTGGCATTTGTAAAAGACTTACCCAAGGTTATCAGATGTATGTGCCATATTTTGGGGGTATTTCGCAGCCGTGAATCACGGTGGCTAAAATTTGTGTTTTCACTACAGCTGATTTTAGGAGCATACTAAATGTACTGTATTGTTTGCCTTTGAATTCAATAAAAAATATTAGTAAAAACAAAAAGAGGCATGACAGAGAAATGAGGTTTAGGGGGCACTACTGACATTGAGGCATACCTTGGATGATGTGGCAGAGACGCACCACTGCAGACCAAAGAAACTTACCATACAAACTGGTACAGAGAATCTCTTCGGGGTAATATGGAGGCATAATCTAGAGAATGTGGTAAAGATGGAACTGCCCTTCACAGATATGTACTGAGGATCCTGTTTGGACATTTGAGATGCTGCATGAGGACTGTGGTAAAGCTGGCCTGCTGGGTCTCTCTGGACCATTGCAGGCAGAGAAGGCATGCCACAAAGTGTGTGCTAAAGATGGCACCCTGCAGGACGCAGAGACATGGGAATGCGTCACCCACCTGCTAGGAAGCAGGAAGCTCCAAATGGCAACCTTTAGAACATGATCGGAGTGAAGCTGAGCTGCTAATGCTATTCCTGGAGACAGAATAAAGCCATGATAATGAATGCCTGCCTACCATGGGCACACCCCTTTCGGCTGAGGACAGGCCTGTGCCAAAGATGCTGAGCACGTGGGAACCCTCGTTCCTTTAGCAGGCGGACCTCTTGTGGCACACATTAAGAAGATTTCACTCCCCCTTAATTATTAAATTACAGGTCTTTTCTTTCTCTCACTGGAGATAATAACACTTCTTATTGCCAGGGATGAGTTTCTTCTCCTGTACTTTCGTTTGCTCATCAAATGTACATCCAAACTATTCACTGGTACTAGATTTATCCCAGCTTACCCGTCTCCCATTGGCATATTATCGAAAGGCGTGTGCGCTTCTTGGGTTGTACGCAGGTTTTCACAGGCGTGTTCTCCACAGAACGCAATCAAGTAGTTTCTAGCAAACGTGAAGTGAGAAGATACTCTTGATTCAGTTTGATACTCGTTTTCATTAACATCATGCCCTGCCTTACCCCCCTCCAGCCAACCACCCATCCCACCCCCGCTCTTCTGCTTCTTTCCACTAGTGGCCCACTGCCCTTCAGGCCTTTCACAAAATGTCCCACCACTTCAAAAGTTGTAAGGCATTTGGTGGGATTGGAAGCTTTGGGGTTACTGAGACCTCTGTCTATCACATAGGAAGGACAGACATTGTATTGGAGAACCGGGAAGACCAGGCTGTGTACCCGGAGCGGGAGATTAACGCTCGGAAGGGCCAGAAATGGGGAAGCAGGGCAAAAGTGGAAACATTTTGGGGCACATGCATCAAGCTTAGCAATTGCGATTCCTTAATAGCAATTCTTTAGGAATTGCTATTAAGGAATCACAATTGCGTATGCGTATAGGTTTTGCTAAAAAAAATAGCGATTCCTACCCATTTCCTAATAGCGATTCGCTATTTGGAAATGCTTTCCCATTCATTCCGATAGGAATGACAGCAATGAGGCAATTTTTTGCATTTTTCTAAGGAATTGCAAATTACCATCAACTTGAAGTTGATGGTAATTTGCGATTCCTTAATGCAAAGTTGCATTCTGAGAATGCTTCTTGCATTGCATTTAGGGAATCGGAAAAATGCGATTCCCTAACTGCATTCGCAAAATAGGTAATAGCAAATTTTGCAATTACCTATTTTGCGAATGGCTTTGGGCTTGATGCATCCCAAAAGGCTAATTACCGGTCGCAATGGGGCAGATTCTGCCAATTGCCAGTTTGCAGCTGGTAATTAGCTTGATGCATGTGCCCCTTGGATCCGGAGTGGGGACTGATCTCAAGAGACGAGCACAGAACAGGACCAGCAGACCATAGATGGCTCCAGAGGGGACCCACTGAGAGATGTGGGTGAATTGTGAGATTGGAAAGGGGTCTTGAATGCAGGGGCTGATATTGTCGCCGGAGGCACAGTTTGTGTAGATACTGGAGTCTGGAACAAGTGCTTTCAAGGCAAATTAAAGCCTTGGGGTAGCATGAGGGTTGGGTGTGACATTGATGACTGAGGTATTCGGCAGAAACAGGGTTGAAAGACCGAGTATTGTGACAGCAACATGTCCATTTGTTCATGCCTGCAGAATCCAGCTCAGCAACATGTCCATTTGTTCGTGGCTGCAGACTCTGGGTCAGCAACATGTCCATTTGTACATGCCCGCAGAATCCCGCTCAGCAACATGTCCATTTGTACATGCCTGCAGAATCTGAGTCAGCAACATGTCCATTTGTTCATGCCCGCAGAATCCCGCTCAGCAACATGTCCATTTGTACATGCCCGCAGAATCCCGCTCAGCAACATGTCCATTTGTTCATGCCCGCAGAATCTGGGTCAGCAACATGTCCATTTGAACATGCCCGCAGAATCCCACTCAGCAACATGTCCATTTGTTCATGCCTGCTGAATTTGGGTCAGCAACATGTCCATTTGTACATGCCCGCAGAATCCCACTCAGCAACATGTCCATTTGTTCATGCCCGCAGAATTCCGCTCAGCAACATGTTCATTTGTTCATGCCTGCAGAATTTGGGTCAGCAACATTTCCATTTGTACATGCCCACAGAATCCCGCTCAGCAACATGTTCATTTGTACATGCCTGCAGAATCTGAGTCAGCAATATGTCCATTTGTACATGTCTGCAGAATCCCGCTCAGCAACATGTCCATTTGTTCATGCCCGCAGAATCCCGCTCAGCAACATGTCCATTTGAACATGCCCGCAGAATCCCGCTCAGCAACAAGTCCATTTGTTCATGCCTGCAGAATTTGGGTCAGCAACATGTCCATTTGTACATGCCTGCAGAATCCCGCTCAGCAACATGTCCATTTGTACATGCCTGCAGAATCCCGCTCAGCAACATGTCCATTTGTACATGCCCGCAGAATCCCGCTCAGCAACATGTCCATTTGTACATGCCCGCAGAATCCCGCTCAGCAACATGTCCATTTGTTCATGCCCGCAGAATCCCGCTCAGCAACATGTCCATTTGTTCATGCCCGCAGAATCTGGGTCAGCAACATGTCCATTTGAACATGCCCGCAGAATCCCGCTCAGCAACATGTCCATTTGTTCATGCCTGCAGAATCCAGCTCAGCATCATGTCCATTTGTTCATGCCTGCAGAATACGGGTCAGCAACATGTTCATTTGTTCATGCCTGCAGAATCCAGCTCAGCATCATGTCCATTTGTTCATGCCTGCAGAATCCGGGTCAGCAACATGTTCATTTGTTCATGCAGGTCTCAGTCTAATGGATGGTTTTGGCATTATTTTCATTTAGTTTGATTAGTGGCAACACCACTTGTGAAATGGATACCATCCTTTGGCAAAGTGATCACATGGCAGAGGGCAGAACAGGAACCACGGGTCGACAAGACACAGATATATGCTTATGTTTTGCTAGGTCTCTAAGCACCCCGTTAATCTTTTACTGATTTTATAAATTTGGGTTCACTCCTGCATTTCTAGGGCTAGTTTCTCTGCCGCTTAGCCTGGCTGATGTAACGTTGTAATGCTAATATCAGATGGGTATGCAGGCCAGGGCTCTTAACGTGCCGAACAGTAGTAAGAACCTGTTTGGCAAACTGTTTGATTTTATCAACTGTAGGGTGGCTAAACTCTGCAGTTGATATAGTAAAAAAACTACCAAGTACCACATAAGTTGCGGTATTCATTACAGCAAGGTACCCTGTATCCTTTGAGGCATCAGAATCCGGTTGGCACAAATAAAAGGATTCACCCTTCTTTCTTGTTTCATAATTGACTTCAATCTTCTTCATAAATCTGCCCCCAACAGTATTGACCTGTGGGTGGTTCAAAATGATGCAATGAGATTAATATTGAAACTGTCTACTTTGAGACAACGCCTCTCCCACAAAACTTTGATTTGCTTCCCATCCAGACATGGATTTCTTTGAAAGCACTTTTTTAAAGTACTGTGCACAGAGAAAAAGTCTCTATATGGGAACCCCCGTTATTAAAGAACTGTGTTATCCAGTGAATCCTCAGTCAAAGCTATCTATGATTCAGAACCTTTAATATAGGTTGGGCCCCTTTTAGATAGCTGGGCCTTCTCTGTCTTGGCCCCCACTACCAAAGGTCTTTACCATTCCCACTTAGAACTATCCCTGAGTTTATGCATTCGGGGCACATTGGAAAATGTCACTATTCGCCACTAGAGTCTCTTCTTTAGGCAGGGTTGCCTTCTTCTTACCATGACGAAAAGCATGAAGTGCTTGAGCACTTTAGAAATGACACATCTCACTTTATAACTGAGACACTTGCCTGTTGCTCAGAGACTGTATCAGGTCTAAGCTGTAGAGGATAAGCTAAATCTAGTAGGCCAATCAGAAACATGGCTGATGTTTGTCCATGTAGCATAGGGCCTCTGCTTGTCAGTGGAAGTGCCTGTCTCAAAACTGGAGGAGACTTCACCAGACAATGGGAACTACCTACACTCTGGAGAGTGCAGAAAAGTTGCAAATCTGACAGTAGCTCTTTGAACTGAAACCAGAATGCACCTCCTGCACCTGGAGGTCAAGCTTTGCATGCTGTTCGGAAGGGAGCGATAATGACTATTGTATCTTCAGAGAGAAGCATACACAACTACTCTAAGTGCTTCCTGGTGCACAGGAAGCTCAAAGGGTTTATGTCAATAATCATAATATGTCAACAAACGTATTTGAAGTCAGTCCTTTAACATGGCCGCTCTTTCTCCTCCAGACATGGGGAACTCACATTCCATGACCTAGTTGACAAAATCCGACGATGGAACCAAGAAAGTTTGCATATCTGTTGGCTACTATTCCAGGCCCCAGGACCAGTAGGAGATATTCATCGTGGAAAATCAGCTAGAGTCACAATCTTGAAAACTTCATCTAGAGTAGCACAGAGTGCAGTCTTTAAACTGGATGTCAGGAGTTATTTTGTGTCCTGACAAGGTGACAAAGCGATACCAAATGGGATGATGGACGGAGCGTGAGAGCAAATCAAACACTCATCCCTAGTCAACTGATCTGGGTTTAATCCATCATCATTCTTTAGCTCACTCCACCACCCCAGTTCAGACATGGCCATATGCAAATCAGTCTGACCCTGTGCCTCATGGGAACAGTCCAGCCCGAACTGCCAAGCCATGTCTTCCCTGGACCGGAAACAAGCATCCTAGGACCGGTTTTGGGTTCATAACCCTCATCAGCCAGGCTATCTTGAATCCAGTGGCACAGTGAGCATGGGACCCACTTCTGGGCATACTCTGCCAACTTAGGGCTTACAAAGCGATACTAAATGGGATGATGGAAAGAGCGTTTGAGCAAATCAAACACTCATCCCCAGTCAACTGATCTGGGTTTAATCCATCATCATTCTTTAGCTCACTCCACCACCCCAGTTCAGACATGGCCATATGCAAATCAGTCTGACCCTGTGCCTCATGGGAACATTCCAGCCCGAACTGCCAAGCCATGTCTTCCCTGGACCGGAAACAAGCATCCTGGGACCGGTTTCGGGTTCATAACCCTCATCAGCCAGGCTATCTTGAATCCAGTGGCAAAGTGAGCAAGGGACCCACGTCTGGGCACACCCTGCCAACTTAGGGCTTACAAAGCGATACCAAATGGGATGATAGACGGAGCGTTTGAAAATCAAACACTCATCCCCAGTCAACTGATCTGACAAGGTGACAGTCAGATAGTTGTTATCGCTATTGAGCTTCATATCAACCTGTGTCATCAAGATCCCACATCGAGGCTCAGGTTATGCATCTTGGGGGAAGGACTGCATTTACGGTTTACACTGTTGAGTCCAAAGTGATGCAGGTCTCTACAGGTGATGGACAGAATGTCATCCATAAGCTACTGAACTGAGCGCATGCCTTCAAAGACTGGAGCACTCACACAGGATGTTCTATGAACAAAAACATGTGATCGTTGTTATAGAAGTGACTGTCCATGAAAGTATTGAAGCTCTGGGCAATCAGGTATACAAAGGCGTTCCTATCTAAGTCTCGGGAAAGACCTTCCTGGTGAAGTGAAAAGAGAATAATGATGTTTTATGTCAAGCACTGGTTGTGTTTTTCAAGACAGGCCCAGCAGCTGCAAATGTGGACTGCCAAATGTAAAATCTTCTCGGTGCTGCAACATCTTCCAGGGCCAATGATAAAGAGGGATGATGACCTAATCTGGTCTAGTGCATCATCCCACCTGTGGATCTGAACTAAGAAGCAGGTGACCTCCTTTTTCATTAGTGGGGCACTCCTCCCATATCATTGTTTGTAACCAATAGGAACAGAGAATGTCCCTTCTTGGCCTCCTGGTAGCAGGAAGAAGGGTCCTTAGGTGAAGTGTTTTCCATCAACTGGACCAGAGAGTTCCTGGATGGATTCCTACCTTTGCCCCTCGTGCGCTCAGTTGTGAGGTTACAAGACTGCCAGTCCCACATATGTTAATAGTTACCAGGTGGGCACAGCAAACATGGTTTTCAACTCTACTCCAAATGTTCCTTGAGGTCTATTTCCTGCTTTGGCGCATTCAAACCTTCTCTCCAAGGACTCCAGCAGAATCCTCCATAGCAACCCTGCAGCGCTTCATCTAATGTATGACACCTATGGTCCTTGTGTTCTGGCACGTATATCTGCTGCAGGGTTGCATGCAAGTACGGGGCCATTCGACTAATGCCACCCACTGTCATGAATGGAAAAGGTTCTGCACAACTGAATAAACGTGAGCACCATGTGATCCCACAGTCATGGCAAGTGAAGTCTTGCCATGTCTGTTGGTTTTCACGAGATCCCTCCTTCTAAGATGCATCTATTTAGGTAATCCTTGCCAAGTCGTGGTGAAAAGAAAAACTCCTAAACACCCTGCATCTATATCGAGGTCGATAAGATCTGGTTATTGAGACTGCCCTTAAACATAATCTAAACAATCTATACAATAATAATCAAAATATAATACTCAATAATTGACAAGAAATAATAACCAACACCATATTCAAAATTATATTGCTTTATCTAAAATTAGTCAAAGAAAATCAATCAGAATAAATCATTTTTCTCATAGTTACCTATTCTAGCTAAATGTCAGAACGGGTCAGGACAAGTCTCTCGGTAAAGTCTCTCAAGACGAAGTCCTCTCAGCAACGATCCTCACCAACGCAGATTCGGAACGCGGCAAAAGGCAAATGGCAAGTGGCAAAAACCCTCTCTAGGCTAACAATTCTTATAGTGAATTAAACAAAGGAAAGACACATTTTGTATTGACTTTTTCCGTCGAACCTCTGAGCAAAGCGAGAAGGAAAGGATGTAGCATCGCTACATTTGAAAATCTCCGCTCAGGAAAAATCACAAAATAAACATAACGGAACAGGAACCAAAAAAATACATTTGTATCTTGTAGTTTCCACATCTCCTCGGCAATGAGATCATAGTTCAGAGTCTTTCTTTAAAGCTCCTTTGTTTCCCAAAGCTGCCAAGGACGTTTCATTTCATTTGGAGATCACCCAAAACTGCTGCTGTCCTCACGGAAAGTTTTAACCAGGCAAAGCAAGGACTGTGGTCAGCTGACTTCAGGACCATATTCAGCAAGGCTCTCTCTCGTCACAGTTTTCTACTCGAGGCCAGGCTCTACATGTCGGCCATCTTTACTTAGGCCACAATAGGCCACAATAGACCATCTTAATTAAAAGAGACAAAAACAACGTTACCACAGCATAGTGATTGAACAGTGTTAACCCCACTAATACCCTTATGTGTATGTAATTATCTAGCTCTTGCAACATAGAAAAGCATTAATTCGAAAAGCGTTTTGTGCTTAAAAATAAACAACACACAGCAATCTTTAAACATGTAAACACGCACATTATTATTAAACAGCACACTTATGCGTTCCCACGTGTAATTCTCTCTTGTTAAAACAAACGAGTTGATTAGTATAAACACTTACACAAGACAAATAATTAATAATTAATAATTAATAAATTAATATAACAAATAGACATGCCAGAGCTTCAAAACCCAGTTAATTTTCAAACTGAAAACTCTGCTCTAGCAATCCCCCCTTTGGTGATTTTATCACCAAATAAACCCCAAAAACAAATTTGGGGAAAATGTAGTCCCATTTTACAGCAGCAGCACATTCTACACCATCTTTTAAAGAAGGCACATCTACTTTGATTATCCTCTATGTTAGCCATTTAAATACTTTGACCTTGTCTTTTGACTTAGCCTCTACTACTCCACTACTGTAATTTCCCAACTTTGGATTACTTCAGACAACTGATTTTCAGACTTTCTCCTTTCACTTTTTCTCCAAGTGATTTCTCAGTTCACTCAATATGGATATTCATCAGTTTTCACTCCTTCTTCTTCAGTAACATCAAATTGTATCAGATCATCAACAACATCCTGTGCATCTGACTCCTCTCCAATGTCAGTCAGGATAACTTTTAAGATTCCTTCTTTTTCCTCAACCACTTTTCTCAAGATCCCCTCCGGATTATCTCGAGTCACTGTTTCTTCTTCTCCTTCTTCAGACAGTGCCACATAAGACCATTCCGGTGATCTGTACTTTTTGTTGGGTCTTCTTATTCTTTTTATTTCTTCAGGTTCTCTTGATTCTTCTTGCTCCTTTCTTTTTACTTCATTTTGACTCGATACTTCATTCACTTGTTCAGCTTTTGATGTATTTGCTCTTATTACTCTGTATCTCAATCTCTTTACTCTGTTGTTAGGCCAACGATCTCCTTTTATCACCTTTTTCGGCCTAATTTCTTTATTATTTCTTTCTCCAATCCAAGTTCTCTTTCTCAGAACTCGACCCTCTGTTTGTTCATTCTCACTCTCATCCAATTCTGTTTCAAGTGCCTTCTGTTTTCGTTTTCTAGCAGTTTTCTTTTTCTCCACAGTTTCTTTCACCACTGTTTGAGACTTCCCTACTCCTGTCCCTCCTCGGGTCTCCGACACGCAATCTTCTTGCTGTCTACTTGTCCCTTCACCTAGCTTGTCAAGAATGTTCCCTACACCTCCTCGGGGGTCTTCCGCAATCTGTCCCTCTCTATCTTCTTCTGACCCTGCTTCTTCAGGTATAATCTCAAGTGGTTCTTCAGTCTCCTCCTCTTCTGATTCAGGAGTAATCTCTGTGGAATTGCTCTTTTCTTTTCTTTTTTCTTCACTGCTTTTTGAAATTTCAGGCTCTCTTACAGAATCTGATCTCCTTTCTGAGACTCCCAATGGTTCTCTTGAACTTGTAGAAAAAGCTTCTTCTCCTGAACCTTGATTTTTTCTCACTGGTTCTGGGTCTTCATCATCACTGGAATCCGATTCTTCAAAGTACTCTTTACCAGTTCCTTCTTTTGGGTTTGGAACTCTCAGAGTATGGCTTGCATGTATCCAGTTTTTCACACCAGCACACTTCACTGCAGTCGTCGTAGTTAGAATGACTTGTCTCGGCCTTCCCCACCTTGGAACTAAGCAATTTCTTCTTCTGTGCACCTTACTCCTCACCCAGTCTCCTGGACTCAGATCATGGGCTTGCTTCTTCTCAAGTGTGGTAGTTTCTTCTCCAACCTGGTGAAACACAGAATGAACTGCGTCAGCCAGGCCTTTACAGTAATCCAAAATCATGTCATCAGTTATTGTCATCAACTTATTGACAGGTACAAATGCATGGCGCATTGCACGTCCCATGATTATTTCGTGCGGACTTAAACCAGTAGTTCTATCTGGAGTAGATCTAATAGTCATTAGCACTAGAGGCAAGACGTCGGGCCATTTCATTCCAGTGGCTAAACACATTTTACCAATCCTGTTCTTGATTGTGCCATTTATCTGCTCAACCACACCAGAAGCCTCTGGTCTGTATGCACAATGTAGCTTCTGCTGTATGCTTAATGCTTCACAAATCAAACTCATGAGTTCATTATAGAAGTGTCCACCTCTATCAGACTCAATCGTCACTGGAAACCCGTACCTAGGAATCAACTCCCTTAACAGTAATTTTGCCACTGTTACTCCATCATTTCTCCTAGTCGGATAGGCCTCAACCCATCTTGAAAACAAACAAACTACCACTAGAACATACCTCAGTCTGTTCACTTGGGGCATTTCAATGAAATCAATCTGCATTCTTGTAAAAGGACCTCCTTCTCTGCCTATTGTTCCCAGACTCACCACTGTCTTTTTCCCAGTGTTAAATTGCTGACAAATCGAACACCTTTGACAGATGCTCTCTGCAATTGTCCTGAACTTTGCATTGTACCAGGTCTGCTTGAACGACCTGATCATCGCATCCCTCCCCAAATGTCCCTGGCCATGATACATTCTTGCCATTGACGACAAAATGGAGTTTGGCATTACTGGTCTGCCATCCCTATAGACCCAAACATGGTCTGTTTCTCTTGGAGCACATCCTGCCTTAATCCAATCTTTTTTCTCTTCCTCTCCTGCCTCATCCTGCAACTGCTTCACTTCATCCCATGTCTCTAAGACATTAGTAAACATCACAGAGCAAAAAGACATTTCACCCTCTCGTTCCCGATTAATAGACTGATTGTATTTCGCACAGTATTGAGCAATGTCATTAGCATAACGGTTTCCAACCGTTACAAAATCCTCCCCTTGTCCATGGGCAGCACACTTTACAACTGCTAACTCCTTAGGCAGCTGTATCGCCTCAAGTAATTTCCCAATCACTTCAGCATTCTTTATTGGAGTTCCACTCGATGTCAAGAAACCTCTTTGTAGCCAAAGCTGGCCAAAATCATGCACCACTCCAAATCCATACTGACTATCAGTCATCACAGTCGTCCTCAAATCTTTCCCAATTTCACAAGCTCTTGTTAATGCCACCAATTCAGCAACTTGTGCAGATTTCACTCCTCTCAATGGTGATGCTTCCATAACCTCTGAAACTTTGCACACCGCATATGCTGCACATAGCACACCATCATCATTTCTCAGGCATGACCCATGCACAAACAACACATGATCACTCTCATGCAAGGGAAGATCCCTTATGTCTGGTCTCGGTTTCGTACAATAATCAAGCACATCCAAACAATCATGATCATCTTCTGTTTTCACACCCACATTTTCAATATCCGGCAAAAGTGTCGCTGGATTCACATTTACACATCTCTCAAGAGTCACATTCGATGCTCCTAGAATCACTTTCTCATATTTAGTCAGCCGACTATGTGACATGTACTGAGTTCTGCTTCTTGTCAATAGAATTGCCACATTGTGAGGTACGAATACCCTTACAGGATATCCCATTATGATTCCCTCACTCTGTTCCAGACTCCTGCATGTTGCAGCCACAGATTTCAGACAACCTGGTAAACCCACAGCTACAGGGTCAAGTGTCGATGAGAAGTACGCATTAGGCCTTCTCAGTAATCCATGCTTCTGAATTAACACTGAAAGTGCACATCCATTTCTCTCACTGCAGTACAATTCAAACTCCTTCTCGTAGTCAGGCATACCCAAAGCTGGAGCCTCACACATTCTATTTTTGAGCTCTTCAAATGCTGCCATTTGTTCTCCATCTAGTTCCAATGGGTCTGTCATCTCACTTTTTGTCAGTTTAATCAGTGGCTTTGCTATCAGCGAAAAATTAATTATCCACTGACGACAATAACCCACCATACCCAGGAACATTCTCACTTCCCTCTGGGTCTTTGGGGCTTTCATTTCCCTGATGATTCTGATTCTGTCATCAGTCACTTTTCTCAGACCTTTTTCAATATTGTGTCCAAGATAATGCACCTCTTTCTTGCAAAATTGCAATTTGGCTGAAGATACCTTTAACCCTCCATCTGCCAGATGATTCAGTAAAGCTATGGTATCTACTTCACAAGCTTCACGTGTCTTTGATGCCACAAGTAGGTCATCAATATATTGTACTAGTACTGAGTTTTCAGGCATGATCAAACTCTCCAATGATTTTTTCAACAACTGATTGAATATCGAAGGACTCTCTGTGTACCCCTGTGGGATTCGACACCATGCTAAAATACGCTGGCCAAACCTAAATGCAAAAATCGGCTGGCTGTCATGATGCAATGGAATTGAAAAGAACGCATGACATAAATCAATCACTGTATACCACTCAGCATCATGTGGAATCTGATACAGGATCACTGATGGATTTGGCACGATAGGACAACATGCCACCACAATTTGATTAACTTTTCTCAGATCCTGTACGATCCTAAATTTCCCATTAGGCTTCTTTAGCCCCATTATCGGTGAATTACACGGACTACTCAGTAGTTCTCTCAGGACTCCCTGCTGAATCATTTTCTCAATTATAGGAGTTATTCCTTCAATTATTTCTGGTGTCATTTTGTACTGAGGAATGTTAGGATATGTAATTCCCTCTTTCACTGCAATTTTCACTGGATCTACATTATTCATCAATCCCACATCCTCTCCAGTAAAATCCCAAACTGTCCTTTTCACTGTGTCCCTCAGCTCTCGAGGCAAATCCTCTGGATCAAACACAGCAAATGCACCAATTAACTCACTTTCCCTATTTTCTAGAGTTACTCGGTACAAAACATCCTCATCTGGTGTTTCAAAAGCTATTCCATCCGGTGTACAGAAAATTATGCAGTTCATCTTGCACAACAGGTCCCTACCTAACAGGTTCACTGGACTCGTGTCACAGACAATAAATCTGTGCATGTCTGAAAATTTCCCTATCTGTACTCTTACCGGTTCCGTAAGACGTGTCCTGATTTGTGTATTGGCTACACCAACTACTTGGATTGCTTCATCCGAGAGAGGAAGATTTCTAACATCTGTTGACCTGACAGTTGATCTCGTCGCACCTGTGTCTACCAAAAAAGTAACACTCTCTTCATTTATTTTCCCATCTACAAATGGTCCTGCCTGGTCTATTTCTAGAGTTGCACCAAGTATGCACTCTTCCTCCTCTCTTCGGCACCGTCAATAATCACCCTCAGATTCACTCCCTTCATTCTTTAACAAGTACTGTTGTACCTGATTAGAACGCCTTGGTTTGTTTACCTGTTCATCATTGTAGAATCCTGAATCCTGATTATACTTTTGTGCTCCTCTATTCTGCGGCAAGGGCGGTTTTGGCTCTTGACTCTGCTGTCTCACAACTTTCTGCTGTTGCTGCTGTTGATTTTTCCCCTCGTTCTGCACCTGTTGATTCAAGGAGTTTCCCTCATTATTCACTAATGGTGGATTGGTACACTCAGATCTCCAATGTCCCAGTTGGCCACAGTTGTGACATGGGAACTTCTTCTTTGCTTCCTCAAGATTCCCCTTTCCTTTCCCTGCATATCTAGGTCTATTCCCTGCATTATTTCCTGGATTATTTGCCTGTTCCATCAACTGTGCTTCCTGTCTTTCTGCAACTTTCACTTGTGCCCACATTGCTTTCTCTTTCAGCTTTCTTTGTTTTGCTTCAATTTCATCACTGAAGTATTTCGCATGTCTCAAAATCTCATCTATTTTCTTACTCTGCCAATCCACTGTGTGCTCACGAATTCTCTCACCAATTTCAGGTCTCAGGCCATATACAAATCTGTATACAAAATGACTCAAATCTTTGTCACCCAGGTGTTCATCTCCACTGAATTGTTTAAACGCCAGTATCAGCCTCTCGTAAAAAGCATGAACTGATTCTTTTGCTTCCTGTTGTGTTCTATCTATCTTTACCCAGTCTGTCTCTTTTGCAGGTACTTTACTCTTCAGGTATACCATCACCTGATCATACTTTCTCATTACTTCTGGATCTGGTGCTCCTGTTCTTGGATCTCTTGGATATTCCTCAGTAGGCCAACTCACAACTATTTTACACTCAGTCCACAAGTCTGCTGGAACAATTATATCAAACAGACTATTCAGGTCAATCCACAGCACTTTTGACAATTTCACAAACCTATCTACCTGCCTATACCACTCGACGGGCTTTTCTCTCAATCGAAGGAAATCATTCGTAAATGATAAAATATCCTGTCTGGTCCATGGAACATGTACATATCCTCCTCCAGGTATTTCTCTCATAGGATAATTATCCACTGGTTTCTCTTTTTCTCTCACTGGAAATGCTGAATAAGTTGTTCTATCTTCAGATTCCTCTCTTTTCTTATACCACCTATCCTTCCATTTTTCTACATCTCCCCATCTTCGCAATAACGCAACCATTTCTTTAATCTGTCCTGTTCTACCAGTTGCATTCAAATTTTCAATATCCTTTTCTGTAAAATCCATCCTGTAGGTTTTTTGCAAAGCTTTCACTTTATCAATGTCAACTCCCTGCTCATTCGCTATTGCTCTTAACCTGTCATGTGTATTTCTCGCTCTCCAGGTAATATTTTTGCACATGAACATTAATTCACCATCATGATGACTCTTAAGAATTTCTGTTGGAACTGTCCCTGTAACAAGCTCTTCTAATTCTACACGTAACCTAGCCACATCAATTGCTTGTGAATCTTTATCCTTTTTCTGAAGAACTTTCATCCAATCATTCAAATCTTCAGCTGTTATTCCAGTAGTTTTTCTCACTGGAACCACTCTCTTTTGCAGCTCTAAAATTGGCATCCCTGAACAACTAGCTTCACTAGCATCCAATATTTCACTACATGTGTCATGTCTGGATTGTCTCAGGTCACTACTTTCTGTCCTTTTTCCTGAATCTCCTGAAGGACCAACTGAACTTATCAAATTATTCCCAACATATGGAATCACCAAACCATTTTCACCTATTCTCTGCTTGTCAAACACAGGCATAACCGGACCTATGGTTACAGGCACCGTAACAGCTTCCAGATTCTTCGTTAACTCCCTAATCTTTTCGGTCAGTTCTGTTGTAGTTCTGGCTAGTTCTCTTGCATTTTCGTCATCACTTCGATTCCCTTTCTCCCTGAAAGAATTACCACTTCTTGATTCAGATGTCACATTTTCTGTCTCAATGATACAAACTGTATCTCTTATCGGAGAAACAACTGGTGTACTCCCATCTGGTTCTGGTCTATATGGAGGTGGTCTTTTGTAAATCATGTCATTCAAGACCTCATCCTCATATTCATTAACTCCATATCTTCTCATTTCTGACTCAGGAACCCTCTCTGCTCCCTCTTCAACTGTTCTCATCGGATATAATCCCTCTGACATACTAGCATCTCGCCACCTTTTCATTCGATCCTGATGAGTCTCACGATCATGTCTCCTCCCAAACATGTACCTGTACTGTCCTCCAGATCTCTGTTTTTCTCGCTCATGTACTTCCTCTTCCCATTCCACTAAAGCCTCAAACTGTGTAGGTCTTGGTTTCGGGTCTAGAGATAACATCTTTTCCCGTAAATTTCTCAACACGGCTAGATTAAATGAACCATGTTCTGGAAATGCTAGAACACCATCCTCTTTGGTATACCTAACCCAATTCTCCAACCATATACAGGTATGATACCCATATCTTGCAGCCATGTAGGATGCAGGTGTTTTCGTTGGAGGTAACAATTCACCCTCTCTCGTCTTAACATCTTTATCCTTGTTAAACCACTTTTTAATTTTTCCAAAGAATGTTTTCTTCTTTTTCTCTTCTTGATAATACATTTTAGCTTTTACCAAACTTCTACTCTTTTCCCTATTACAAATATACAATACGAATTTTCAACCAATAACAGCGCGACTCACACTAACGCACCAATCCTGGAGCGTCTACGTCACTGGAATAGCTCTTCCAATCCTTGCGCGGCTCACACCAACACACCAATCCCAGCGCGAACACTATTCTGATCTATTATCCAATCAGAGCGCGGTCTTCCTGACGTCAGCAGTCGCTGCAGTCGCTTGTCTCCTGTCTCCTGTCACTCGTCTACCCCTCCTTTACAAAATCTTTTCAGTAGACTTCATGTCAAAATTTCTACAAAATCTATTAGTTACAACATATAAACATCTCCATTGTCTGCTTCGCTAACCACAGAATAGTAAAGGAAATCTATTTCACAAGAACCATCAAACTTTCATACATCTCTTAACTGTTTCCTCCAGGACTTATCCAAAGAGTCTTACAATCAATTAAATGTATATACATTTACGCACATTCATACAAGAAAATATAGTACATACACACAGAATCCTGCTTCCCAAGAACAGCGAACAATCTGTCCCACTACAGAATTATAACACACGTTAACCAAGCAGCTTACCCCTGCCCAGTTCCTCAAACAAGCTCAGAGAATACCTATTACTCCTCCCGCGATAAGCTTTAACGGTAAACCTTACGGATCCCTGGGACTTAAGACCAGAGTTTCACAGATAACCTTCACTACCATACACACTCCTTATACACCAGAAATATATTCTAATAGTAACATACAATAATGTCACTGATTCCGAACTCAGACAATGTGAATTTTCCTGCATACATACAGGACCAACAATCCCGTCTTTCCCGAGAGCAGCATATACTTCCCTCTGCCCTACTACGGAACTGCTACCAGCTTCCAAGTTCCAGAAGCACTACATATAACTCAACATGACGACTCCAACATATAGTATTAGTACATATAGCAACATCAATAATCAATAATCAATATATAATCTAATCAGATCAAGACAATCATCAATAACCATCCTCTCTGCTACCAGGAAATTGATAGAGATCAGGGTGTATATAATATCCCTACTTCCACGGATAGAGTAATCTCACAGTTACACGCACATACATTCTTCATACACTAGGGCCCATTTCACTAACATACGCTCAAATACTCTACCAGCAATAACCTGTGGAAAGAAAAACTCCTAAACACCCTGCATCTATATCGAGGTCGATAAGATCTGGTTATTGAGACTGCCCTTAAACATAATCTAAACAATCTATACAATAATAATCAAAATATAATACTCAATAATTGACAAGAAATAATAACCAACACCATATTCAAAATTATATTGCTTTATCTAAAATTAGTCAAAGAAAATCAATCAGAATAAATCATTTTTCTCATAGTTACCTATTCTAGCTAAATGTCAGAACGGGTCAGGACAAGTCTCTCGGTAAAGTCTCTCAAGACGAAGTCCTCTCAGCAACGATCCTCACCAACGCAGATTCGGAACGCGGCAAAAGGCAAATGGCAAGTGGCAAAAACCCTCTCTAGGCTAACAATTCTTATAGTGAATTAAACAAAGGAAAGACACATTTTGTATTGATTTTTTCCGTCGAACCTCTGAGCAAAGCGAGAAGGAAAGGATGTAGCATCGCTACATTTGAAAATCTCCGCTCAGGAAAAATCACAAAATAAACATAACGGAACAGGAACCAAAAAAATACATTTGTATCTTGTAGTTTCCACATCTCCTCGGCAATGAGATCATAGTTCAGAGTCTTTCTTTAAAGCTCCTTTGTTTCCCAAAGCTGCCAAGGACGTTTCATTTCATTTGGAGATCACCCAAAACTGCTGCTGTCCTCACGGAAAGTTTTAACCAGGCAAAGCAAGGACTGTGGTCAGCTGACTTCAGGACCATATTCAGCAAGGCTCTCTCTCGTCACAGTTTTCTACTCGAGGCCAGGCTCTACATGTCGGCCATCTTTACTTAGGCCACAATAGGCCACAATAGACCATCTTAATTAAAAGAGACAAAAACAACGTTACCACAGCATAGTGATTGAACAGTGTTAACCCCACTAATACCCTTATGTGTATGTAATTATCTAGCTCTTGCAACATAGAAAAGCATTAATTCGAAAAGCGTTTTGTGCTTAAAAATAAACAACACACAGCAATCTTTAAACATGTAAACACGCACATTATTATTAAACAGCACACTTATGCGTTCCCACGTGTAATTCTCTCTTGTTAAAACAAACGAGTTGATTAGTATAAACACTTACACAAGACAAATAATTAATAATTAATAATTAATAAATTAATATAACAAATAGACATGCCAGAGCTTCAAAACCCAGTTAATTTTCAAACTGAAAACTCTGCTCTAGCAGTGGCACCCATTCAACACCACTGTAGTCTGAGGAGTTAAAAGGGCTTTTAGAATTGTTACAATCAGTGTGAGCTCTGACCCTGGCATAGAAACTCCATCTCTTATCCCATCTCCTTCTCCTCTTGACTGCTTGGTACTCTTTTTAAATCGCAAGTGGATTCTTTGAAAGATCAAATGCTGAGTAGGAACGAGTTACTTACCTGTGAAAGTGGTTATCTGGCATTGGTATGTTTCATGGTTTAAAATAGTTTCAAATATACCCCTACCTTCTTCTTGAGGTGACATTGAGAAATTCTAGATGATCTACATTTGCTGAAGCAAAGATGTGTGAGAGAAAGTAAGCTCCACTGAGTGCGGAAAATAGCCCTACGGTAGTGCTTTTTTAATGGCATGGAAAGTTTTCCATTGTTTTCACAGAGGAGTCCCAGCTTTGGTATGGATGGGTTTTCAATAAAAGCGTTAATTTATAAAAGATACAAGAGATGCAGAACAACCTTTACAGGTATGTAACTCATTCTTTCCAGTCCCCGACTCCCCTTCCTTGCAGTCTTCCCTGGGAAGAAGGTAAGGCCGTCCCAAAAGGATTTCATCTCGCAACCTGCCCACCCAGCTCTTTTTACACACACATTGTCTGCAATATTCAGAATCCCTGGTCCATACTTGTCACAGGATGGAGAGGCTGGTTTTCATTTCAGTCCCTCGTGGTTTGCCCTGGCACTTCACCTGCTGACCTTTTGCCCCCACTCCTAAGGGTGAAACCCATGCCCTGCACCCATATCCCCCCGTACAAGCTCCATGCAACTGTTTCAATATAGATTTGGGGAGGCAGGGGTCTAGCTCACTAGATAAAAAGTGCATCAGCTCTTATGACAATAAACAGCCTAAATCATGAGAGCGTGTTTGCTAGAAAACATTGACCTCTCTCAAACCAGCACTTACACCGGCACCTGAATAGCACTTTTATGCATTGGCACCGCACCGCCCAGCAATGGCACTGCATGTCACATACATCTGCCCTCACTGGCTCCTGCATTGCACCTGTAGTCACACTCACTAGCACTTGCAGCCATTCACTTCTAGTTCCACAGTGCACTAGGCTCCCACTGACAGCCTCTCTATGAACACTTGCCTGTGCTCCCAGACACACTCACTGCATGCGCACCGGTTGAAATCCGCACCAGGACTTATAAGCAGTGGCACTGCACCTTTGCTCCCAGACACACTCACTGCATGCGCACCGGTTGAAATCCGCACCAGGACTTATAAGCAGTGGCACTGCACCTTTGCTCCCAGACACACTCACTGCATGCGCACCGGTTGAAATCCGCACCAGGACTCATAAGTAGTGGCACTGCACCTTTGCTCCCAGACACACTCACTGCATGCGCACTGGTTGAAATCCGCACCAGGACTCATAAGTAGTGGCACTGCACCTTTGCTCCCAGACACACTCACTGCATGCACACCGGTTGAAATCCGCACCAGGACTCATAAGTAGTGGCACTGCACCTTTGCTCCCAGACACCCTCACTTCATGCACACCGGTTGAAATCCGCACCAGGACTCATAAGTAGTGGCACTGCACCTTTGCTCCCAGACACCCTCACTGCATGCACACAGGTTGAAATCCGCACCAGGACTCATAAGTAGTGGCACTGCACCTTTGCTCCCAGACACACTCACTGCATGCACACAGGTTGAAATCCGCACCAGGACTCATAAGTAGTGGCACTGCACCTTTGCTCCCAGACGCACTCACTGCATGCACACCGGTTGAAACCCGCACCAGGACACATAAGTAGTGGCACTGCACCTTTGCTCCCAGACGCACTCACTGCATGCACACCGGTTGAAATCCGCACCAGGACTCATAAGTAGTGGCACTGCACCTTTGCTCCCAGACACTCTCACTGCATGCACACCGGTTGAAATCCGCACCAGGACTCATAAGTAGTGGCACTGCACCTTTGCTCCTCTGCACCTGCACGCCACCTGCTCCCATATAACCGTGTCAGCCTCAAATAGATGTCAAATGTGCACAACTAGAATCCTCAGTAATGACATGAATGCAATGGTATGGCACAACACTCACATGAAGGCACTACTTTGAGGCTGAGTATTCTTGCACACTGTCTTGGGGGGGTGAGACATGGACAATGAGACACTGGGGCAGTGAGAGATCATTCAAGTAGACACTGGACGTTTCACAATAAAGAGAGTGGAAGGCAAAAGCACCAGGAGACAAGGCAAACATGGTGGCAGACTAGACACTAAAAACAGAGCCACTGGGACAAAGTGACACTACTAGGAGACAGTGAGACAGGAAGACATGGACACCGGGAGGCGCAAGGAGACAGAGATGAGAAAGCAGGAAGAGTGGGCAGAGAAGGACACTGGAGCACACAGGGAAGAAATAGAGAGACTTTTGGGAAATTTAAGGAGACACCAACGAGCATTTGGAAGGTAGAGGGGGCAATAGAGAGACTGTCTGAAATGGATATAGGAGAGGTACTGAAATTCTCGAACTCTGGGAGACACACTGCGAGAGACAGCCACTGAAACGTCTGAGGTGGGCAAAGTAGAGCTAGAGAGACATGAACACAGGTAGACCCTGAGAAACAGGGAATTGTGAAGCACGTGTGCGGAGAGACAAGGCCACAGATAGACAGAAGCACAAAGGACTGTGAAAAACTCCTCGGCACTCATTTGTGCCCTTTGCGTGAATGACCATTGACCCCTTGCGCTATCTCTGTGGCACTGAGTTTAGTTCATTTTAATAATTTATAATTACCCTTTTGTGTCTGCAATTTCTTTATTTTCCAGTACGATTCAGCTGTGAAGTAGATTGTTCGGGAAAGATATCAACAGTAGCAATACGTATATGTTTTTATCACTTCTAAAAAGCCCTTCTGTGAACTGCCCTCCCCAAACCCCTAACACCCGCCCCCGCCCCCCCTCAAGATTTCTTTGTTGCGTGCACTCAGCACCCCTGCGAGGACAGCCGCGTCTTTCCTGCTTTTCGGGCTCCGCCCCCGCCTCAGGCCCTTGTCAAAGAAAGGATCTCCGGCAGTGCGGCCACGTGCCCCCTGGACAGATCACCTGCGAGTAAAGGCAGAAGTCTCTCGTCTCGGCCAAGCATTCCAGACGGAGCTGCACCGCTCCCCGGACGAGAGGAAGAGCAGCGTCCGGTTCCACTGGTTTCAGGGCGGCGTCCTGCCTGGACGACGCCCTAGAGGCGCCCTGCCTTGGCGGACAGACAGGTTTCATCTGAGCTTGTCCCACAGGTGCACAGCTCCCAAAACCCAATTTTTATTAGAAAATAATTGTGCAATTGGTATTTAAAATTTAAAGATCCAGAATGTATTCTCATCCTTCCAGCACATATTATTTTTATCTCCCGTTTCTGGATCCTAGTTTGTAAACTCTGTGATTAATTTATAGCCCAACTATCAAAACGCAGGCCTCTGCACAAAATTTGGGGGCATATTATCAAGGACGGCGTTAAAATTATCGCCGGTTTAACGGCAGAAAACTGCCGCAAAAGCGGCGATAATGGGCTTGATAATATGCCGCAGAGAATTCCAATAGAAGCCCAGGTTCACACCAGAACATGGACTTCTATTGGAATTTTTAACGCCGTTCTTGATAATATGCCCCATAGTGAGTTAAAGTTAAAATGGCCGATTCATTCATATTCAAGCATCCCTACAGCGATGGGAAACATGTTTTGTGTACACTAGAACCTTGCCTTAAGGCTTAGCCTGCTTTGTCCTGAATTACTACACCTTTCATGGCCCTCTTGAAGAGCTGCACTATTATTGAAACCTTGGCACCACTAGCCACAAGGGCCTAAAGGTGGTCACAAGGTGGATCCTACCCCTGGGAACTATGCATGCAATCCTATGTTGCTGATATGCCCCTCTATTTCTTTGAGTTCTTCTTTTGCGGGTTCCAGTGTCGTTTCCACCCCAGTCACCATCCAGTGGCCATGAGAGTTTATTATTCCTTCTGTCATAACCAGTGATTGACTTCTTTTTGTTGCTTTTTCTATCTATATCCTCTAACAATTTTATTGTGCTAATATGCTTATTATTGCATCAAGTGTATATTTATTATGCTAATAAGAACCACTGTTCTTCCTGAAATTGCTTAAATGCCCTGGTTCTTATCGAGTAGGGTTGCCTTTCTGTTGTGTTAGAACACTTGGGGGGAAAAAAGGAAACCTGCCTCCCTTTTTGGTAGTCATTTCATGTCCATTAGTGGTACCACTCATCACCAGTGTGGACCAGGCAGATGCGCAGTCACAGATGCACAGAGGCTTATTCTCAAAATGGGAAAAAGAAAGCACCATGAAGACCAGTGAAAGAACCAAAAATGACTTGATTTAAACAATTAAACCTTCACTGTATTGTGCAGTTTAAACTTGGATGTCATAATGTCATTGTGGGTGCTCTGGTAGAGTGCTGAGGAGGCACAGCCTCTTCTAAGCCGGGCTCCAGATGGGTGACATTATGTGTGGATCCGCCAGAACCTGGTGTCAAACAGGTAAAGAGGTGAAGCTGGCACTGTTCTGGACAACATAATGAAGCAGCAATTCTTCGTTCTCTGCACTTAGACAGAGTCTCTGGTAGAGCCTTTATTAATTTGCTTAATTCCCTTTTCCTGGTTTTATTTCTTAAATTACTGTTACTATTATATTTGGTTGTAGCTCTGTGTAATCTGTCGTTCTGCATCGCAACTCGCGTTTGGAGAACCTCCTTTGATACCAACAGTGAAATCCCTCCAAAATTAATGTGTCCTTCATACCCGATGTCGCGGGTCTAGTTCGCGCTAAATAAAAATCTGATTTTTTTTTTTTAATGGAGGTCTGCTTACTGGCCCAATATGAGTACGAAGAAAAAGGTTTGAATACCACAATATGTGGAGACTGTGCAGTCTAGGAGAGGCACGAGGCTGAAAGGAAGGGTGGAGAGCAGCATCCAATCAGGGAGAGGCTCCATTGATCGTTACACCCTTATGTGTGTTTAGTGCAAGTGTCGGGCAGGCCTGCAGGCATGGAATGGAAGCCATCGGACACCGCCCTATGAATCTTCTGATGCAGTGACAGGCGCCGCCATACTCAGACACCTGTGCAGGGCTGCCATCATGCACCGTTGCCATTGGTCAGCACAGTTGACCAGCAGCACATTCTGTACCTCCCAATTAGCATCATGTCCCACCTTCCACTACTCTCTGTACATGTGGGTATCGACCCACATTCTTACCTGAAAAGTTTGCAGTGGTCTTCTGATGCACCTCATTCTCCAGTAAAGAGCAAGTTTTAGCTTCCTACAGTGATATTCCAAGGCAGACCCTGAAACCCCATGTCAGTTCTTTGTTTGCACCTCATGCATCTCTTGATGCAGGTCTGTCCCTCAAAGACAGTTTTTTTTCTTCAATTTAGACCCCTACACTCTTCTGCTATTCTAGTATTGGGGCTCACTCACAGCTCCGTCAGTGCACCTCTTGCCAAGCAGTATCCACTCCTACAGCATCACACAGCTGTGGTAGTCATCTACCACTCTGATGCTAAATGTCATCTGCTATTCAAGCTCTAAGATACATACATGGACATGGTAGTGTACGTCATTCCTGCCCCACAATGCATTCTGGCTATGCGTCTCGAACTCTGTGGGTCTTCCCGCCCATGCACACAAAGCTCTCTACCTGTACTTGTAGCTCCTTGCATGCACCACTAAGCAGCTCCTCTACATGCATATTTAAATGCACCCACCATATCTGAATTTTGACCTTAATTGAAATTATAAGTATAGAGTGGAATCTTCACAGCAAACTTTTTCCCATTGCCATGGTGCGGCAGCGCTTTCTGTGGTTGACCTCTATTACTCCAGTCCATACAACCATACCTGTGCAGCTCCACTCTGCCTGCAATATCTATCCCTTCCTATTCCAGCACTGCAGACACACACATACGCGCACATATGCAGACATGCGCGTGTGTGCACGTGCACACACACACCTGCACACAGTCCTTTTGCTTTGACATGCCGTCCAGTTGTTTTTTTCAATGATGGCCTTTCACACCCAGCAGATCCAGCTTTCTTGTAACTGATCTTCTGCAGCTTCTCTTCTGGAGTAAGTACCAGAGTGTTGACTCATAACAGCCGTATATCTAATGGGGAGTGGTGAAAGTCTACAGATGATATGGCTGTATCTGTTTCCACCCTAATATTGCATTTGTCAAACAGCCAAGACATGTTCAGGCAAAACCGGATCCTCCCGCATCCACCCACTGTTATAATACCATGACTCTGGGAGGACAACCTCCATGCCAGGGAAGCAGGAATCTAGGTGGGACGATTAATATATCAGGCAATACTTGTGGGAGGGGATTCTGGGCCAGGTGCAGTGCCTCATTGCTTCACCACACTCTTAAAACTCTCCCTAAACTAATCAGTGGCTTGATCAGGGTTTTTAACTGCACTACTCCTTGTCTTCTCACTAATGCTGCTGCCTCCCATCCCACCAGGACACACTTTGGGTTGCATTTACACAACAACTTCCACTGCTCTCTACTGCTTAGCTTCATCTAAACTCACCTAGGTTGGCATTTATGCTACCTCCTACACATGTTTCAAGCCACCAACTCTTGAAGTTCTATCTCCTTCCTCACTGAAAAAAAGCACAGCTAAAACGTGAGTTACGGCTCAATCTTCATCAAACCACTGAAATTTGCCAGTTAAGCTTGAGAACGCACGCAGCACATCATAACTCGAGCCACATGCCATAGAGACATGATGTTATCTTGATTGCTGTTTTGTCTGTACCTTTAGCCAAACTGTTGCTTTTATCAGGTAGAGAGGTGTGCATTATCTGAAAAGCACATCTTGCAGCAGATAGTTTACCCTAGAATTTCCCCAGGGTCAGAGTGGATCCGGAAGATTTTTTATGAGCAATACCCCAGAGTGCCAGTAGGTGGTGTTGATCAGCTCTGTGTGGTGTTGTCTGCGTTGTCCACGCCAGTAGTGACTTCTATGACACCTATATCGGCACCACCTCAGGCACGCTGATGTCAGTTCTTTTCTTTCCAAGCCAGCCAGCACTGATCCGAAAGAAGAGCTACCCCTCTTTTTTTGACAGGATTTTTGCGACATTTTGTCGTTCTTTTTTTAGGTTTCCTCCTTGTGTGTTGAAGATGTCATCGAGGAAGACAGGTTTTAAACCCTGTGGCATCTGTCACCACGCCATGTCGGTGATGGATCCACATCTCACATGTTTGTGGTGTTTGGAGCGTGTTCACAACAAAGTAGTACTCCGACTGTCGGGCCATGGCACCAAAGGCTTTGAGGGAGGGGTCCCTGAAGCTGCTTGTGGCCTGGCATGTGACTCCACAGAAGTCACTGTCTCACACAAGAGGAATGTTTTGGGACTGTTCTAGGAGTCTGAAGTCCTCTTCATCCCACTCCAAATCATTGGGGCACTCAGGTAAGAGGCACAAGAAAGACAAGAAGTTTGACTTCTCCTCATCCGTTGGTTGATGCAACAAAGGAACATCAGCGTTTGAGGCCTGGTTCTTCTGAACCTGGTTCCACTCCATGCTTTCTCAGTTTTCCAGGAGCCGGAGCAACCCCATTCAAATGAAGGAGTTTTATGAAGCAATGCACCTTTTTTTTGAGCTGCCTGATCCCTCCAGCAGGACTTCGGGCCCGCAGAGTCGGAAGGGCCCCATCTGGTTCTGCGCCCGCGACTCCGTCCCCGGCTCTGATGTGCCCCCATTGATACAGTCATGGATCTGAACTTGTGCTGGTCGTGCCACTGCAACCTGCCCTGGCACCGGTCCTGATGCTCCAGACGCCGCTGGCACCAACCATCGGTGCCAGCCCCATATTGATACCCAATGACACGGAGCCATGTTGACCTATGCCGATTCCGAGAGGACCACATCGTCCTAGGTCGGAGCTTCAACCCTATTCTGAAGGTTAAGCCTCGGGGAAGAATGGGAGGGGTCACTGGACTAGTATGAACAAGATATGGACTGGTGTGAGAAAGTGGGTGATGCCAGCTAACTAGACATGTCTCCAGATAACAGCATGCTCTCCTCCCCTACCGTGGCTATGGAGGAAGGACATAAATATGCAATGGTGGTGCGGAGGACGGCTGAGATCCTTGACTTTCAGTTGCCCTCTGTTGCAGTCAAGACTAACATCTTAACAGAGGTGTTGCAAATGGCAGCCTCCTCCTCTAAACCCTTACTACAGTTCAACAAAGCCCTCACCGATGTCCTTCTGGGAACCTGGTCCAAACCCAGCACAGTGGCTCCTGTGAATAGGACGATTGCCTGCTGCCCGGGCTCCATCCCAGGGGACCCAAATTTCCTAAACCAACACCCTACCCTGGAGAGCTTGGTGGCCCAAGCTTTTACTTGAAATTGCAGGTTTCCTGCCACTCCCCTTGACAGGGTATCCAAGAGGCTGGACAGCTTGGGAAAGAAAATGTTTTCTTCTGCCAGCCTTGCATTGCAGTCAGTGAATACTGCATGCTTATTGTGCTGTTATTCCCACATGTTGTGGGAAATGGTTGCGCAAGTGCTGCCACAGGTCCAAGAGGAGGCCCAGGCCATTCGCTCCCAAACAGTTACAGATGAGAGAGATGCAGTTAAGTTCACTATACGCTGTGGTTTGGACTCGACCTACTCACTAGGCAGAGTGGTTTCATCGACAGTAGCTCTCAGATGCCATGCCTGACTTAGAACATCTGGCTTTTCAGAAGATGTCCAGGCTTCTGTCATAGACACACCCTTTGAAGGCACCCTTCTCTTTGGAGACAAGGCAGACTCGGCGCTGGAGAGCTTAAAGGACTCGCGGGCTACAGCCAAGTCCTTGGGCCTCTCGGCTGTCCCACATTCCCAGTCTGCTATTCGATCCCTTTGTGGCCCTTGAAGGGGCTTTCAACAGCACTAACCTTATTCCAGCCAACAAGCAATGAAAGCTTCCTAGCCTCTGCATGGATGAGGGTGAGGTTTCTACCATCCTTGTGGGTTGGATAATCAGCGGTCTGGTTCAACCACCACCTCCCTGCAGCTTCCAACTCTTCCAAATTCTGCCCTTTTAGATCATGAGTGTCCAGATGATGGCAGGATCTGCCATCACCTCCACCACTGGCAGTCCTTAACATCGGACAGGTGGATTCTGTAGATTGTCCAAAGGGGTTACACCCTCCCCTTCGAGACTACTACTCCCTCCATGCCTCCATCTTACGACCGACTGACGGAGGATCATCTTCCCTGCTCCAGGAGGAAATCATGGATCTGTTGGCCAAAGGAGCCATAGAAAGGGTTTAGATGCCAGAAGTAGGCTGTGGTTGCTATTCCTGATACTTTCTGGTCCCGAAATAGAACAAGGGCCTTTGTCCTATCCTAGATCTCTGAGCCCTCAACTACTTCCTCAAAAAGGAGAAATTCATGATTTCCACATTGGCTCAGGTCTTGTCAGGCTTGGGCAAAAGAACCTGAATGGTAGCATTGGACTTGCAGGACATCTATTTTCATATTCCCATCTTGCCTTTATATCGGAGTTACCTGTGGTTTATGGTAGGCCACCATGCTCCATTTTGGCCATGCTAGCACATCTCGGGAGTTCACCAAGGTAATGGCAGTGGTCGCAAGTCATCTGCACAGATCAGGGGTGCCAGTCTTCCCCTATCTCGACAACTGGCTGCTAAAGAAGGCTTGCCACAGGCTGTTGTCTCCCACCTCCAGGCTATCGTGGACATCCTGCATTTGCTGGGGTTCACTATTAACATGATGAAGTGAGACTGACTCTGAGGCTGCTGGGCCTCATGGCCTCCTGTATCTTGCTAGTGACACATGCCATAGGGCATATACAACAAAACTACAGTGGTTCCGTGGGGTACAAGACTGATTACTTCACATACGTAAAGGTTATTCAACAAGTATCTGATTTCTTCACATAAACATAGGTTATTCAAATAGTATCACTCAACTTAGATACCAAAGGAACACAACAGAACAATACTTCATAAATGTAAGATACAATCAAAAGGATTTTATTTAGTTTCTAATGTTGTCAAAAGACGCAGTGACATATATTGAAGTGAAGTGAGTGCTCAGTAACTGTGGTGACTTGAGTGCATTATATACAGGTGTAAATAGAGTATTTACATAAGAACAGACTGAATTTGCAATTAAGGGAAAGAAAGGGAGAGGGGTCAGACCAAATTAAATCAATGTTTCAGGTAGGAGGCAAAAATGCTCATCATTCTTAACCATGAGGCTTGGTGCAGCTGAGCCAAAGTATAATGCCGACGTTTCGACCCTATGGACAGCCTAATTCATCGAAGTCATGGCGGGTCTTCTTCAAGGCTAGGAGGTAGTAGACAGCCTAAAATGAAGAAGAATCTATCAGGGTGTGTGTTCCAGAACTACAAACGGCCGATTGGCAGTACCGGCATGGTGAGGTACTCACCGAAGTTGAGGCATCAATTCCCTCAAGCGAGCTTCTTTCAGTCGAAGCTGGTGGATGCCTAAATGAAATGGGAGACGGTTAGTCTACGCAACCATAACGACGATTAATGTAAAAGAGCCAGGTGTGAATGCTGGTCTTACCACGATTTCCTGAAATTCGTGATAACGGAAAAAGCACTGAAGTCTATTCAATGGTCTCGGATAACCTCTTTATTTCGGGGCTAAGGTAAAATAAACAAAAGCACACTAATGTACCTATTTGTATGAATAAACAATTTAAGCAATCAAAGGAATCATCATGTTGATTAAAAAACACAGCCTTACCTGATAAGAATCAGGGACCGATGTTGAATGAGATTGCCCGACAACATGCTTGTATTGCAGTGTTGCCGTAGAGTAATTGTGAAAGGGGATCGCGGTGCTGGTATTGGAACGGTGATCGCGGGTTTGAGATAAAAATTCGCAATTACTCTATGGCAACACTGCAATACAGGCATGTTGTCGGGCATTGGCTCCAACTGTCAGCGTCATAGCCCCAGAGACGCTTTTCATCTCAAGTGGTGCGCAGGCCACCTGTAAGACTTTCTGCCCATAACACTTCTGCTGAGAGTTCTCAAAAAGATCATGAATGACTGGGCCCAAGTCATCCTTGTGGCTCCGGACTGGGCATGTAGAGTCTGGTACCCTCAGCTTCTGAATATGAGCACCGGTCAGTCTGCTCCTTGGGGAGGATCTTCTGTAGCAGCAGGGGAGGGTCCTCCACCTGAACCTGTCAACTCTTCACCTTCTTGCCTGGAGATTGAGTGGTGGTAGCTGATAACTTCTGAACTTCCTCCCAAAGTCTGTAATGTTATTCTGGCAGCCAGGCATCATTCCATCAAGACAGTGTGCGCTAGCCGATGCCAACGGTTTGTATCATATTGCACAGAACAGTCTACTGACACTCTTTCTGCCTCCCTTTGTGATATTTAACTTTTTATTTTGACCCCTGCCGAGCAGGTCTCTGCTCTGGGCACTCTGAAAGGATATCTTACTGCCTTGTCTGCTTTCTTGAATCTGCCAGACCAACCCTCCTTATTTAAATCCCCCATTGTATATAGATTTCTAAAAGGTCTTGTACATATGTTCCCCCCTTCCCCTTTCATTATGCCTCATTGTAACCCTAATTTGATTCTTACATTTCTGATGTGTGCTCCCTTCGAGCCTTTGTACAATTGTCTCCTCTGGCTGCTCACCAACAAAACAGCCTTTCTTGTGACCATTACATCAGCCAGGAGGGTGAGTGAGCTGAAGGATTTGTCATTCAAGCTTCCCTTCCTATCAGTTTTTCCTGACAAACTGGTGCTTTGCAGTAGGGTCTCTTTTCTGTCAAAAGTGGTAACACGATTTCATGTAATCCTATTATCTTTCTTGCCCACTCTCTACACTTCTCCACATCCCGCTAAAGACGAGGAGCAACTCCACTGTCTAGACCCAAAAAGAGCATTGCTGGTCTACGTTGACGACACAAGAGAGTTCCAGGTGGATGACCAACTTTTTGTAGCATATATTAGTGCTAAGAAAGTTTGGATGGTGTAGAAACAGACCATCTCTTGATGGGTCATTCTCTGCATCAAGATATGCTACACACTGGCAAAGAAGCAGCCTCTTGAAGGCTTAAGAGCTCATTCCACCAGAATTAAGGCCACGATCACTTAGTTATCCTGTGGAGTTTCAGTCCTGGACATCTGTCAGGCAGCAACGTGGGCCTCTCTGCACACGTTTACCAAGCACTACTGCCTGAACAGTTAGGTCTGTAGGGTTGGGCAATTCACCCATTCTGTCCTGCAAGACTACTTAGTCTAGATTTGTCCGCATATACACCTCCGGGGATGGTATTGCTTGGGTATTTATTCAAAGGTAAGGAATCTGTGGCTAGATGTCTCTATCAGATGAACAAGTTACTTACCTTCAGTAACGCCTTTTCTGGTAGAGACAATATCTAGCCGCAGATTCATTACTGACCCACCTTTTCTCCCCACTCTGCGGACAGATTTCTAGGTTCAGGGCTTATCCTTTTCAGGGCCCTAGTTGGACACACCAGTGTCAGTGCACTTCATGGCTCGGCGCTTCCGGCATGGAAAATAATGAAAAGTAACTGACATCAGCACCCGAGGTGGTGCCTACATTGGTGATGCAGAAGTCACTTCCAGTGTGGACAATGCTGACGACACCACGCCGAGTCATTCGCTGACAATTGCTGGCACACAGGGGTACTGCTCGCAAAAAATCTTCCGGATCCAGTCTGACGCCTGGGGAAATTTAAAGGTAAGGAATCTGCAGATGTATATAACTTGTTCATCACATATGTGTGCGTTGATGGCTTTAATTTCAATTGCCTGTCGAGTTTGTGCAGGAATCAAAACTCACGTTTTAATTGTAGCTTTTCAGTAAGTTTCATTGTTTGTCTGATGTTTTTAATGTTCAATCCCACTGCACAAGGCAAATCTTGATTATTGATTGTAAGTCATTCACAAGTAATACAAACACAATCTCCCTCCTACTGGGAACAAATCACTCTTTTATAGCGCTTGACTCTCTCAGGATCGCAAGGTAGAGCAGTCCAAGGCCTACTCAGTGGAGGTGTTGTGAACTACTACCAGAGTCCCTAGGTCAAGCAGCAAACAACACTCCATTAATCACAGTCCAGCCAGTGCTTCAATTTATAAAGCAAAATATACTTTATTACACAACACCAATGCATCTGACAATCTGCATACCCCATCACATATTCCTTTAATGGACTCGGCACCTATAATCTGCACAACCTTCTGATCCACTGGGTTCTCACTGCCAAACTTGATGTCCTTGTCGGACATTTGATTCCTTCCCGATCACGTAAAAATGTAACAAAAGCAAAGTGTTTGAATGGGGCCCAAATACAGAGTACAAAATACATTCAAAGGAGTACAAAAAATGATTTTAGAGTAAGGACAGGGCACATGTGTCTATGAACGGGTGGCAGTGACTGTGTCGGGTCAGGTAGGAAAAGAGTTGGGGAGCGGCTTGGCTGTTCAGCTTTTATGTTGTCTCCTAGATGGATCAACAAGCTACACAGAAAAAGAACGCTTCCCCTGATGTGCTCTGTGTGTGTTTGAAATTCCCGGATCATTTTTCACTATGGTTGTATAATGTCTATTGTAGACATGAGCGCAACATGTCTGGTATATCTATTACAGATGAAATTAACAAGCACCTTTTATCTTGCATTATTTGCAATTTGGAACCTCTTGGTATTACCAACGAAGCGCTTAATGTAGCAGAAGCTGAGGTATGGGCAATTCCAAAATGTACACTCAATCCGATTAAAAAATGGACAACTCTAGTGCTGCAATTAAATACTTTTACCCTCAACAAAGCCCTTTGAGCATGAAATGGGAGGACACTATCAGACAAAGAAGGGAATGTTACTTTTAATCGGCACGTTGGGGTTAGCCGTATTGACTACATTTTGATAGATGTCAGGCTGTGGCCACAGGTTATTGACATGGAGGTTGTACCCAGGCATAACAGTGACCATAATGCCCTAAACCTCTCTCTAAGCCCACTGGGCCCTAGTATTGCACCACATGATCTAGAACCCCTTGATAGGAGGCTTTTTCCATCTATTAACAGACGCAGGTTAAGATGGTGTGATATTGCTGCTACCCTGGGCTTCCTGATCAGGTTGCACAAGGCCATCGCCAAAACCTTAGAATCATTGTTGGCACAAGGAGAGAACGTATTTGTAGTTTCAACATGCGGGGCCCTTACTGATATCCACATTACCCTATTCTGCACCATAAATGAGCTTTCATTGGTAGAAGCTAGGACTCTGACCAAATGGTTTAACAAAACATGTCTATTAGCTAGGCGGGCTCTAATGGCTGCTATTAGGGGGTGATTAGAGCAATCATTCAGGGAGCCAGAGCTTTGTACAAAGCTGTACTGGGTGGGGCTAAAAGAAACAACAAAAGGGCTAAATAGGAAGCTTTACTGGTTGCATCCAAAGGGAAAGACTATAGCTCTTTTTGGCAATTAGTGGCTGACAAGGGGCGCTGGTTGCACTTCCCCGCTGTGTAGTAATATAGTGGCTGATGCTTGGGTTGAACCTTTTACAAACATTTATGTTCAGGATGGGGGAAGGAGTGAGGGTGCCCTGTTGCCAACTCCTGGCCCAACTTTGAGCCTGACCAGAGGGGCAAATGAGGGAATGATTCTAGCCACATTTGCCTCAAGCCTGACCACCATGGGGAGTGGGAAAATGAGTTTCAACCATCAAGTGTTTCTCATGTTGTTGGCTCCAGATAGATCTTGCCTTTAGCCCTAGTACATTGAAAGAAGTTGATGCGGCCATTGACTAGATTACACCAGGGAGAGTGCTGGAGCTTGATAAGGTGCCTAGGGACCTGTTCAGATCTGAGAAGGAGATCGGGTGCCACTATTTTGCACTCCTCTTCAACAACATCATGAATTAGGTTATTGTTCCATGGTCATGGGTATGGGCTGAAATTGTCCCAATATATAAGAAAAGTATGAGGTCTGCCTCATCAAATTATCGCCCCATTAGCCTTGTTGACAGCTTACAGTAGCTTTTTTGCCAAATTCTGTTGAGTAGATTGCAAGCATGGATTTAGGAAGCTGATGTGCTGACACCCCTACAAGCAGGCCGTAGGACTGGGACAAGCACTATTGATCAAGTGTTACAACTACAACTAATCTACTGGAAATATGTCACTTTAGGAGGTGGTCATCTGTATGTCATTTTTGTAGACCTATGGTTGGCTTTTGATTTAGATCCTAGGGAGGGCCTGTGGACAGTTCTTACCAGCATGGGGGTCACAAAATACTTAATTGATGTGTTTAGCAGGCTACACCTGGATAACTATGCCCAAGTTAGGTACGGCCCTACTGGGCAGTTGACAGTTCCCTCTCCAGGGACTTGCGGGTCAACAACGGGTGTGTACTAGCCCCCACCTTGTTTCTGTTATATATCAACGACTTGGTTAATATGTTAGAACATTACAACCAAGATGCCCTGCGTCTGGCTAACAGGAATGTCCTGGCCCTCCTGTTTGCGGGCAACACGTTTTTGGTTTTGAGATCCCCAGTGGGTATTCAAAATCTTGTGGAACAGTTCAAAGTCTTCTGCAGACAGAGAGGGCTGGAGATCAATATGAGCAAGAATAAATACATGGTGTTGAACCCTTGCAAGATGGCCAGATCGTACCTGGTCCTCAATGGTATCCAATTGAAAGAGTCCATACCTTTGAATATCTGGGGCTTATCCTCAATGAGCAACTTGGCTGGTCACCCTAGATTAACAAATCCAAACTTAATTTATAATATTATAGTGGTGGACTTTTGAGAGCCTTGAAGGGATCCAGCTTTCGTCCAATGTCACCTGCACTGTAAATTTACAATCTGCAAGTCTTTGGGGTTGGTCTCTGTATGGTGGGGAGCTTTGGGGGCATGATAATATCAACAATTTGAAGTTGACGGAAAATCCTTTTTTTCCGACTCCTCAACAATTTTTCCTTCCAGTACTCCATTGGTACCACTTTGTTTTGATTTTCGGATTCGCTCACTTACCCATAAAGTAAAACTTAGACCCTCGATGTACTGAAGGAGGGTCTGGTCCTCAGCAGATCTATTGCCCTATTGGCTGTGCTTGGAAGAGATTATGAAACTGTCAGGGGCCATTAGAATTCCATGGCTGGGGTATATTAAGAATTCACTCAAGGAGATCAGGTGTGGCGACGTGTGGGCTCATCCAGAAACGTCCAGTGGCACTTCCAAGTCTATGCTCAAGGAGCGGTACTGGAGACACGTATACGGTAGATTGCACAAGCTTTAGAGGGGGTGCAGGCACTTTAACCTCTACCTGTCTGGAATCTAAATATACTTATATTCTGAAAAGGTATATGGACAAAATTGAGCCTCCGGGTGTTAAGACACTTTATATCAAGTTTTGATTTTGGATTTTGTCACTTCGATTATTGACTGCAAAGTGGCGGCGCGCAGAAAAGAAATCTGCAGTTTGGTTCAGGGGTACAGTGGAAGGAGCAGATGTATTGAGGCCTAATAATCAGGGACTTTTTGAACTCCCCACTTTAGCAGCTACAGGGCGGCTGAGGTCCTTTAGGGGCCTCTTCTGTCTGCAGTTCAGCAGACAAAGCGCATCATTAACATTGGTATACAGGGTCCATAGAAGAGCGAGCAGGAGCAAGGAAAAACAACAGCTGGGGATATGGACCTGGGAAAGAATGAAGAAATATTGTAAGGTAGTGTGTAAAGAAGGAAGTATGGATGAATGTGTAGGTGGATGAATGAGTATGTGGATGAATGAGTGGGTGAAAGCATGAGGCAGTGATAGGTGCATGGACAGGTGAAAGGATGTCACAGTAAAGTGAAGGGTGGATGGATGAGTGAGTGAATGGATAGGTGAACAGGATGTGAACGGATGGCAGATTAGAGGGATGGATGGATAAGTGAATGACTAGGTGGATGAACAGGTGAAATGATAGCAGAGTAAAGGGGATGATGGCTATGTAGATGGACAGGTGAAAAGATGGCAGAGTACATGGATGGATGGATGCTAGTAAATGGATAGGTGAATGGACAGGAGAAAGGATAGCAGCATATAGGGATGAATCGATTGGTAGATGGACAGGTGAAAGAATGGCAGAGTAAAGGGATGGATTGAATTGTGGGTGAAAAGATGAGTGAATGGATGGCAGAAACGATGGATGATGGATGGATGGCAGGGTCGATGGATGGTAGAGTGGGTGGATGGCTAGATGGCAGAGTGGATGGATGGATGGATGGGTAGCAGAGTTAAAGGATGGATGGATGGATGGAGGGACAGACGGACGAACGGATGGATGGACGGATGTATGGATGGATGGCAGAACTGATGGTTTGATGGAAGAATAGTAGTGGGTGGATGGATGGCAGAGTGTATGGTTGGGCAGATAGTAAAGTGGATAAATGGATGGATGGATGGGTGGGTGGATGGATGGATTGATGGATGATTGATGGATGGTGGAGAGTCTAGACTGATGGATCTCAGAGTAGATGGGTGGACAGCAGAGTGGATGGATGGGTGGATGGATGGCAGAGTGAACGGATGGATGGCAGAGTAAATGGCTGGCAGATTGGATGATGTATGAATGGATGGCAGAGTCTAGATGGATGGATCACAGAGTGGGTGGATGGATGGCTGGATAGATGAATGGATGGATGGATGGATGTCAGGCAGAGTAGATGGATTGATGGGTGGCTGAGTGTGTGGCTGGATGGCAGAGTGTATCAATGGGTGGATGGATGGCAGAGTGGATGGATGGATGGCGGATTGGGTGGATAAGTGGATGGATACATAAATGGATGGAATGGGGAAAGAGTAAATGATGTATGAAGGAAGGAATGGATGACAGAATATAAAAGTGAAATAGTGTATATCAGTAGGTGGATGGATGACAAAATGAATGGGTAGATGCATGGATGGAAGAGACAAGAAAGCTGTTGTATGAAGGGTTCGACTCACTAGCTTTCCTTGCTTGGTGGCATCAGCGATTTAGTCCAAAGTGGGGGCTATTTTAATTTGCTGGCTACGACCTTGCCTAATATATGGATCTAGTACAGTATTGGAGTACAGAGGGAAGCAGGTCTTGACTTGGAACAACAAAAATTGCCACCATTTTTTAAAATAGCACATGCATAGTGAGCATGTTTGACCCTCTTCAGTCGTTTTATTATGGGTGCGGGAGTGGGGATTATTGGGAGTTCCCTCCTCCAAGCCATCTTTCAAGTGTCTAAGCAAAGCACTTTAATTACAACGTCGTTTTCTCAAATACATTGGTTAAGCTCCATGGACTTTACAGTCAGTTCTGAATGTGAAGAGATGAGATGCTGCAATAAGTTAGGGTCTCCCACAGTACCCTGGTGCAGTACTATTTCAAAGCAGAAAAACATAAAAATACCTATGAAGACATTGTGGGCTACATAAAAAATGTCAGCATGGAACACGCGATCCCTATCTGATACGGTGCGCAGAACTGAGTGATTTTCCATGCAGAATATGCTGCATAGGAAATGCCACTAATCTTTAATTCTGGGCCAGGACATAAGGCCCACCACTGTTTGTGTGCCAGTAAAGAGTCCAACAAATGCTGTGTGCTGCCAGTAACATGATGCCACAGTGTGCCAGTGGTGCCTCTCACACGCGCCAGAGTGCAGCTTACATTACCAAGCTCTCAGTTGTGATCACTGGTGCACAAAAGGCCTTTACAGCTCATTGTGGTAGAAGACGGATCACAGTGCACATGGCCTGCTAGTGGTTTCAGGACTGCTGATTGTCTGCGAGGACTATAGTACTTCACTGTTTAAGCAAGTTCTGGACTCATAGAATGATAGTGTCCATTAGGTGGCAGGTACATTGACATGACATTGTGCCAGTACCTGCACTGACACATTATGAAAAAGCAAACATCGCCATGGCAGGTTCTTCATTCCCAGTTTGCATAAAACAACACACCAGACTAGGACACACATAGTTGAGATATACAAAGCGTCACTACCATCTAGAAGCAACATTGCTTCATGTGTAAAACACTATTTTTATTCCAGGATACAAATTACTCCATAGGTTCGGCATCATTGTCATTTGATGATTTATACTGACACATTATGTAAAGCGGTGTTGCCAGGCAAGAATCCACACTTCTGTGTAAAGAAACAAGGTGTGCATTGCCATAGTTTGTTGGGCAACATCATCCTACAAGATCCATGCTGCCCGCAGAAGCACTGTCATGCCAAACTCCATTTTCCCTTGATCCTGAAATCCCCATTCCAATGAAAGCGCCATTGGCAGCACGCTGCCAGCCTCTTCTTCCGCCGCCATCCTGTCCTCGCCTCCCTGCTGGCAGGGCCCAGGCTGCAGTGTTTATGGGGTTTGAGGATGTTTGCCTTTTTGCCTGCATGGCCCATTCCCCATGTCTGGAGCTACAGCCAGCTGATGGCTATGCCGGTCTGGTACAGAAGGGAGGGGCAGGAAGGTCTCAGGCTCACTATATGAAGAGTACAAAGCGGAAAGATTAAGAGCGTTTGAGGCCTACTTGTGTTCGGCCTATACACTGGCGTAACGAAAGTTGAGGGGGGCCCCCCTTCAAGGTACATAGAGGGGCCCTCACTCCGTATTTACTATGGAGCTCTCAGGTCTGAGTACGGTGCGGAGGGGGCCCCCTGCAGCTCTCCCCCCCCCCCCTCTCCACCGCGGGGGCCTATGTTACGCCCCTGGGCCTATACATGGTTCGTATCCGGCTTTCGTGGAAGCATTTAAGCAGCATTCTCCGAAAATTCAAGAATCTCCTGAAAGCATTACTTCTTTCACTTCCCTGGGGCCAAATGGCGCCGATGCACTAGGCTATGATGAATAGATGTGGGGCTGGCCCCCGCGGCTGAGCGTGAACCTGCATAGGCAGGCCGGCGGGATCCCTCCTCTCCCTAAAGCAGCATTCGCAATTCAGAATGAACTACCATCATGCACTGCGGCACGAAAATTAGGAATCTGGAATTTTTCCCGGAAACGATAGCATGAGAGCAACAAGTACTGGCAGTTAGCACATTCCAGTGTCGGAGTGGGAATGTGACCGCATTGGAAGCCAGGAAACCTGTTAGGGCCCGGGCTGCGAGGGGCTATGCAGGCAGTCCTTGCTGCTTTGACATCTCTGAAGAGGAGGGCTGGGAGAGAACCACGGTTTGGAATCTCAGATTAGGAGAGGCGCTCGCTGCCTCCCAGGGCCCGCCCGGGCGGGGGAGCACACCTGCGGGCGCTGCTCATTTGGGATGTGCGGGCTCTGCCCAGATTGCAACAGCGCTGGCTTTAATTGTTTTTTTCTTCATCTGAGGCAGGGTGGTGCGCGTCGTTAATTAATGGAAGAGATGCTCGGTAACTAGGTGGAACTTTAGGGACAGATACCGGATCCCATTATCCAAACCCCATATCAGTGCTCACCTGAAACAGCTTTTGCATCTGACCTGCTTAGGGCCGTGAGCCACTTACCGTCACCTGCTGCAGGCTAGGGAGGGACGCCATCTTGCCTAACACATGTGCTGCTGCTTGTCAGCATGGATAGGCTCCCTCGGCCCGCTAACAAGTCGAAAACTTAAAAAAAGGCATGGCTCGTTTTCATAGCACTTTTTGCTGCAGCCACATTAAGGTAGATAGATAAGTTTAATACAAACACACACTGGCAAAGCCATCTTCTCGGGCTACAACATAGGGGCCGATTACAATGCAGTCGCAAAAGGCTCTGACCCTTGGTTGCAGCCTTTACAATCGCATCGTAATCGTAATATGACAGTAGGGTTCCTTTCCAACCGCCTCATTACAATGGAAAACCAAAGGAAATGATGGACGGAGTGTTGAACATTGCAAGCACTCACCCCCAGTCAACTGATCTGGGTTTAATCCATCACCGTTCTTTAGCCCACTCTGCCACCCCAGTTCAGACATGGCCATATGCAAATCAGTCTGACCCTGTGCCTCATGGAAACAGTCCAGCCCGAACTGCCAAGCCATGTCTTCCCTGGACCGGAAACAAGCTTCCTAGGACCGGTTTCTGGCATTTCAGCCGTCTTCAGCCAGGCTTGCTTGAATCCAGTGGCAAAGTGAGCAAGGGACTCACGTCTGAGCATACCCTGCCAACTTATGGCAAACAAAGCAAAACCAAAGGAAATGATGGACGGAGTGTTGAACATTGCAAGCACTCACCCCCAGTCAACTGATCTGGGTTAAATCCATCACCGTTCTTTAGCCCACTCTGCCACCCCAGTTCAGACATGGCCATATGCAAATCAGTCTGAGCCTGTGCCTCATGGGAACAGTCAGGCCCGAACTGCCAAGCCATGTCTTCCCTGGACCGGAAACAAGCTTCCTAGGACCGGTTTCTGGCATTTCAGCCGTCTTCAGCCAGGCTTGCTTGAATCCAGTGGCAAAGTGAGCAAGGGACTCATGTCTGAGCATACCCGGCCAACTTATGGCGAACAAAGCAAAACCAAAGGAAATGATGGACGGAGTGTTGAACATTGCAAGCACTCACCCCCAGTCAACTGATCTGGATTTAATCCATCACCGTTCTTTAGCCCACTCTGCCACCCCAGTTCAGACATGCTCATATGCAAATCAGTCTGACCCTGTACCTCATGGGAACAGTCCAGCCCGAACTGCCAAGCCATGTCTTCCCTGGACCGGAAACAAGCTTCCTAGGACCGGTTTCTGGCATTTAAGCCGTCTTTAGCCAGGCTTGCCTGAATCCAGTGGCAAAGTGAGCAAGGGACTCACGTCTGAGCATACCCTGCCAACTTATCGCGAACAAAGCAAAACCAAAGGAAATGATGGACGGAGTGTTGAACATTGCAAGCACTCACCCCCAGTCAACTGATCTGGGTTTAATCCATCACCGTTCTTTAGCCAACTCTGCCACCCCAGTTCAGACATGGCCATATGCAAATCAGTCTGACCCTGTGCCTCATGGGAACAGTCCAGCCAGAACTGCCAAGCCATGTCTTCCCTGGACCGGAAACAAGCTTCCTAGGACCGGTTTCTGGCATTTCAGCCGTCTTCAGCCAGGCTTGCTTGAATCCAGTGGCAAAGTGAGCAAGGGACTCACGTCTGAGCATACCCTGCCAACTTATGGCGAACAAAGCAAAACCAAAGGAAATGATGGACGGAGTGTTGAACATTGCAAGCACTCACCCCCAGTCAACTGATCTGGGTTTAATCCATCACCGTTCTTTAGCCCACTCTGCCACCCCAGTTCAGACATGGCCATATGCAAATCAGTCTGACCCTGTGCCTCATGGGAACAGTCCAGCCGAACTGCCAAGCCATGTCTTCCCTGGACCGGAAACAAGCTTCCTAGGACCAGTTTCTGGCATTTCAGCCGTCTTCAGCCAGGCTTGCTTGAATCCAGTGGCAAAATGAGTACAATGGAGGCGGTCGGAAAGGAATCCGACTGGTCATTCTGGCTTGGAGAGCCCGTCGGCCAGTCGGAATGCGGCCTGTAATCCTAAAGCCGGCTCTTTCCACTCTTGGGATTACAATGTCGGGTTTCAGCAGCCTTTCTGTGCTGGCCTTTCCGACACAGAAAGGCTGTCGAAACTCGCATTTGGGGGCCCACAGCAGGGCCCCCTTGGGTGCACACAGCTTGAGGTGCCTGCCACGAGGTGCAGGGATAAACTGCACCTCCCATTTTACAATGGGAGCATGCATTCCGGCCGGTTTACAGATGAAATGCATGCTCCCATTGTAAAATGTAGGAATGCGGTCGGGCAGTGTTCGGTCGCATCCTAATTGCCGCTCAGGACCGCCGACCGGGTGTCAGTCGGTCCCATGACTGAGATGATGTCGGGCGGAGGCCACTCCCCCGACATCATAATCAACCCCAAAGTGTCTAGATGCTTCTATCCGAGCAGTCACATATCAATTCATCCATGCAATCTCTCCTCCTTGAACTCGTACATCCATTACTCCACCCATTGGCTCATTCTTGCATTTAGCCATATGCTTATCCACAACACCACACACATAAACTCATCAGTAAATGGAATGGCACGTTCAAATACCGTCCAGACCTCCTGGCTTTGCTGATGGTTTGTGAGTGATGAGAGAGTCCTTCTCGTAGTGTGTGACTCATAGTCTAAGAGGGATGGTGGGAGACTGCTTCTTGTAGAGGGTGACTGCTAGCCTGTGAAAGGTGTCTGACAGCTGTGGTAATGATGGGCTGCAAGTGCATGACTGCTAGTCAACACTACTCTTCACACAGTACAGGTCGTACCTTCTCTAGGCATGGTCTAGAGAGAAGAACTTTAGAGCAGAGAGTTCACATGAAAAAAGAGAGTGACGGTTTATTGTTTGACAAAGGGAGAAACTAGGGATTTGTAAGGAAAGGAGAAGTAGAGCTTGTAGGGCCTTACAAAATGAGTGGGACCAGGGCCAGACAGACTGGAAAAGGAACCAGGGCTGGACATTAAAGCCCTCATTCTGAGGCAACCGGAGCATGATCCCTTCTCTTGGTGTGCAATTCTAAGTTACCTGGGGCCGCATTACCCATGTAGCGCATTTTCCTACATTGCGCCAGTTGCACCTTTAAAAAGGTGCGGCCAGCGCAATGAAGGAAACTGTGCCGCAATATGGGGAATGCGCTGCCCCCAGGACAGCTGCAAACTTGTGCTGCCCTGGTGGCAGCTCGTTCACATGAAATACAGAGTGGCTGCTTTACAGCCGCTTTGTGTTTCACAGTGCATGGAGCAACCTGCCTGCACTTTTAAAGGGGAAAAGAGATCCCCTTGCAGGTGGGTGCAGTCAGTGACTGCAACGGCCTGCAAGGGGATGTCTGGAGGGTCCATAGGACGCCTTTTACCTCCTGCAGAGGGCTGCTCTCAGGAGCCGCACTGAAAGGGCACCAACTTTTATTTGGCGCTCTTTCAGTGCACCTCCTGAGGGCTTCTTTGTCTCTGCGCCCGCGTTGCTGAGACAAAGGGCTTCCCTCATTCGCATGGGATATGCCCCCATGCTGATGAGGGAACGCCTCCTTGAAGATGACGCTGACACTTTAGCGCTATTGGTATTACAGAAGGAGCCACACAAGCATCAGTGGCCCCTTCTGTATTACCAAAGTGCCCCGGGGGCACGCAAAGCGGGTGCAAACTCCTGTTGCGCCCCCCGGGGCACTTTATTTAATGCGGCCTGTGAGAAGTTGGCCTGGCATATGTTGTCCACTAGTTATAGGGGACACCTTGCACCAGTCCAATTCGACTCTTAAGGTGATAGGTTAAAAGACAACCTTTAAAGAAAGCTATCCTAGTGGTAGCTGTGGAGATCAGCCTTCAGGCTAAGTCTTGAAGGAGTGTTAAGCTTATTGTTTTACCATAGATAACCTCTTGCATAACTAAATGAAAGAGAAGTCCACACAGGTATATATGTAAAATATATGTATTTATTCTAAGAATAATCCCACTAGTCTCTTTATGAGACTGGAGGTAAAGATACAATTCAAACAAGCATTGATAGTTACAATAAATAGCACTGGAATCATAGGGCCCCAGGAGGGGACCAAACCATATATTAAAAAAGTGGTATAAGAACCACGACAATTCTACAGACAGTGCCTAGGGCACTCAGGGTCGCTGGCCCCTTACGAAACCACCCAAGGTAGTGAGGAAGGGGACCCACGGGAGACGCGTGCAGTGGTATAAACTACTGTCGGGATCTCTATTAAACCCTATGGAGAATGTCGCTGTTGGAAATTGCAAGAATCTAAACACTTCTAGCAGGAGTTCAAGTTCAGCAGCTTAGAGTTAAGCTCTTGGAGGGCCCACACCCACGACAGTACCGAGGTACCACAGTTACCTGCCCCAGGGAAGCCGGGTGCATAGGTCGTTTTCGATGTCGGTTCGCGATCTCGTTTTCAATGGAAAAAGGTGAAGAACTGCTGCTGGCGTGAAGCGTTGTCGATGTCGTGTAGATTGGAGATGCAGATCTTGAAGGTAAGGACCTGAAAGCAGAGGGGACAGAGTCTGGGTCACGGCACAGGGACCAGAGGGCTCAGGAGAAAGAGCCCTTCAATGTCGGGTGCTTCCAGGTGGAAGATGGGTAGCTTGGATCGGCAGCCACAGGGTCCAGGAGGCTTCAAGGAAGGCCAGCTTCTGGAGGGCGACTGTCCCATGAAGGATGAAGGCCGCTGCAGTGTTAGTGTCCGGATTGGATCCACTAAGCCTTGGCAACTGCAACCCATGCAAGGATCACAAAACAGCTACGGTGCAGACCCATGAGGTCTGAGCAAAGTCACCAGCAAGCAGACTGCAGAGCAGGCATGGAGCAACCAGGAGAGCCCTTTAAAGCAAAGATTGACCTCCGCTAGGGCCCACCAGTTGAGAGACAAGGGACCGCGGGGGGCGTCAATTTGGAGTGCGTAAAGATGAGCCCACGGTTCGCCGGAGTGGGCTGGAGCATTGTCCTTTGGCACAAGTAATGCTGAGAGGTTGGCTCAATAATAGGCCAAAGCACAACTTCCCCACTGGTCGGGGTTGTGTGCTGTGCAAGAGGAGGCCGGTGTCCTGGGGTATTGAGGATCTCGGCACCCACGCGGTCCACGGTGCTGAGCCTTGCTGTGCACACTCACTGGCCTCTGGGATGCTTGGAAACCCACCCCAGGATAGGCAGAAGTCTTCGATGTCCGTAGGAGCAGCGGAGTTCCAACCGGGTCACTTGCAGTGTTTCAGGTGCCTGCCAAGCAGGGGGGTAACTCCTTTACCCCAAGGGAGATTTCTTCATTCAGCTGTGTGGCAGAAAGTCAAAGGTTCAAGTCTGTGAAGTCCAAGATTAATCTGAGGCTCTGGGGACCCTGCACCCACCTTTATCCAAGGATTAGGGGAGTGTCTAAATCAGAGCCCACCAATGAGAGTTCAGGCGGGAAAGGGTGGCTACACCCTCTCCCCTTTGTGTGTTTTCCCGCCTGGGCAGGGGACAGGATGCCCCTGAACCGGTTTGAGGCGGTGTATGCAGAAGTAGGCCCTGGAGAAGCCTATGTGAAAGTTTGAAAGACATCCTAAGGTTCACCAACCCAGTTCCAATCCACATAGTCTGTCTGGGGAGGTGGGAACACCTCCCTGCAACAAGATCCCTATTGTCCAGCTGCAGTGGCTCGAGTTCTGCCCAGCAACAGGCAGCCAGAGTTGTGTGGGTGGCGGGTAGCATCCATTTTGTACTACGTGTGCACTTTTAAATTGGTGTCTAAAATCTGCCACTTTTACCAATACACCCCTCTAGCAGGGGGAAATCATGCCCTCACTCCCATGGCTGGATTGGGGGTATGATTCCAACATGTTTGACACCAATCATGACATGGTTCTGTGCAGCTACTCTCAAGTAATCACACTATCGCGATTACTTATAATGCGGTTAAGAGTATATGGTTTGGCTGCACTACAAACAACCCAGCAATAGTTTTACGAAGGTTGCAGAGGGGCCCTACTGAGGTAGGGGTTCCCCCTCACACATATCTCAGCACCCTGCCTTGTAGGATTAGCAAGGCCTGCCTTAGGAGTGACCTATGAGGATATATGTGTTGTATTAAGTGGGATACAGGATACCTATATCCCTGTAAGGGGTGCAAGCACCACCTTACCCAGACTACAGTAGTGGTCTGGTGGTGTCAGTTTGCATGGCTGTCCCAGGGGTGGCACAATAAGTGCTGCGGCCCCTGGTAGGCCTCTGAGGGACCCAGGCCCGGGGTACCTAGGGTACCATCTACAAGGGGCTGATAGGGTGTCCTCAGTATCCAATTGGTATGTACCTAGGGTACTCACATCAGTTTAGAGAAGAAGCAGATAGGCTGGGGTCCTGGATAGCAGGGCCACAGCCTGGCTAGAGTCAGAAAACAGTCAAAACTTCAGCAAAAAGTTGGGGGCAACTATGCAGTCGATGCCACTCTCCTACACGGCCCCTGCTGTTTCTGCACCCAAACTTACCAGGTGCAGGGAAATGTTCCTGAATTTAGCACTTAGCAGGTGCACTCAGTTAAACCACTCTCTCCAGGAAAGATGCAATGAGCAGACGCTGCTGCTGGTTCCCACCGAACTCTCTCCCCATTGCCAGGCGGGCAAGGGGTGCTCCTTCAGTAGCTGTGGAGTTTGAACAGTTAATGTAAAGTTACCCACTTGCAGCCCTCCAGCCCCTACTATTCTGTCATATTTATTATCTGCTCAGAGCAGGTCATATGTGAGCAAAAACATCCCTGGAATCGGGCAAAATATGCCGAAAACAATCCATTAACTCCGGGCCATGTTATTGCCCATTTCAGGGACTCTGGGCCATATGTATCAAGCCTTTTTCCCGTTTGCAAACACGCAGATTCTCAGAATCGGCCCATTTGCGAATTGGAAAAAGCCTTTTGGGATGTATCATCCCAAAAGGCCATCGCAAAATAGAGAATTGCAAAATTTGCGATTCTCTATTTTGCAAATGCAATTAAGCAATTGCAAATTGCGATTCCTTAAACGCAATTCTGGAAGCACCAGAAATTTGCTATTTGGCCTTAAGGAATTGAAAATTACCACCAACTTCAAGTTGGTGGTAATTTGCGATTTTCTTTAAAAAAACACTTTTTTTATTTGTTAAAAGTGCCATATGTCGCACATACATGCCCTTAGGGCATGTATGTGCGCAAAATGTGAACACATGCATATTTCAGGGGTGCAACAGGGTGTACTTTTGGCACCCTTGAATTTGCATTCTCAATTTGCGATTCTCTAATTGGTAATCGCAAATTGAGAATGTCTTCCCATTCATTCCTATGGGCCTTCTAGGCCATAGGAATGAATGGAAAGGTATTCCTTAATTGCGAATCTCAATTTGCGATTCGCAAATAAGGAATCTGTAGGATTCGCAAAATTTTTAGCAAATCCTACATACATTGCATTTTGCGATTCTCTAACTGCGATTCGCTAAAAAGCGCAATTTGAGAATCGCAAAACTCTTTTTTCATACATATGGCCCCTTATCACATAATTTAGAGATTGTGGTCATTCATTCATTCTGGCCCACTATCTCCTCATGCTGAATTCAGCCAACTGAGAATGCGGACCTAAGAGATAAATTAGGGAGCGACAGAGGAATCTGTTACTGAGAGAGACAGATAGAGACCAGGGCTTGATGGAGTGATGACATAGGGCCTGACAAGGAAGGACAAATCAGGGCTTGACACACAGTGAGATGAATTATAATAGGATGTGACAGGACGAGAGGGCAAAGGAAGCCAAACAGACACACACAAATATGAGGGCCTGGCAGGCATTCCTCAAGGGCTGGCGGTGAAAGAAGAATCTTACCAAGGAGAGGAACCTAAGCCAGTTAGAGGGATCCAGCAGACAAGGATGGAGAGATAGTGATCAAGACTAGCTTTAGGGGTAACTCGCATAATTCTGTGTACTGTAAACACACTGAATTACCTAAGAATTCTGCAAGACTATGCTTGAATCATGCAGGAAGAGTAATTTCACGTTTGTCACTTTTTCCTGGCACAAAAATGCTCCCTCGCGTCCAAAACTGGAGCGAGGATGCATTTTGTACCAAGAAATAGCACTAAATGTGCTCTTGGGATAAGATGGCCCCCAACTTACTACACACATTTAGCACTAGTTTCTTAGCATAAAATACACCCCTGCATCCAAAACTGACGGAAGGACGCATTTTGCACTAAGAAATAGCACTAAATGCAGCAGAACAGGAGTAGCAAGCGCAGACAACTGCTTGCACACTTAAAAGTGTTCTTGGGTTGGTTCCCCTCCCCCAAGTTACTCCTAATTATGTGAGGAGCATTCACATAATTATCGGTAATTCTGCGTTAAAGAATAATGCAAAATTACCAAAATCACTCCAATTACTCTGACGCACGTGGATTCTGCCAAGGTCTAATCAAGACCAGCAACAGTGGGTTTCAGAACACATAATGAAAAGAATCAGGCAGACTTTGTACCTCTTCCTTTTATTGCTTAAATTGTAAAAGAAAATAAATTCAGGGGCCACAAGTTTTTCTTAGGAGCCTGCTGCCACACTGCTGAAGGCCAGGGTTGTTGAATACCAAGGTTGTTTGTGGGATATTCTCAAGAACGGCTTTAGAGGCAGGAAATTGCAGCTAAAGCGGTGATAATGGGCTTGATAATCTGCCCTTGAGAATTCCAATAGAAGCCCATGGTCTGGTGTGAACCTGGGCTTCTATTGGAATTATCAAGGGCATATTATCAAGCCCATTATCGCCGCTTTAGCGGCAGTTTCCTGCCGCTAAAGCGGCGATAATTTTAACGCCGTTCTTGATAATATGCCCCTTTGCGTTTAATGCAACCTCATGTCTTCTTCCTCCACTTGCCGCTAAAGCGGCGATAATTTTAACGCCGTTCTTGATAATATGCCCCTTTGCGTTTAATGCGACCTCATGTCTTCTTCCACCACTCTACACTTCTTGTCTCTGTATCTCAGTCTTGGGTGTTCTTTTTCATCGCTGATTTCTCCCTTTGTCAGTCTTTTCCAATCTTGTTCTTCATCCTTCTTTCTCCGTTTCCCCCCTTTCTGCCTTTTGCTCTAGTTCAAAGCAAGTAGTGAAGAAAATTCAGCATGTTTTTCCCATCCGCACCTTTAATCTGAGCCTCAATCTAAATTACACATATTTTGCTCCAAATGCCCAAGCAAAGGATTGTAGGTGTTGACCACCCGAGGGGTGCAGCAAGCATCTTATCCAGGGGAGTGGACTGGGTGGAGTCATGGACACTTTTACGAATTGCTTCACTGGCCTTTGGCCGGCTTTCCAATGCTTGACACGGAGAAGCAGGTTTGACAGTGGCTAAAGGAAGTTCTGGACACTTCTATCAGTTTCTTGCTCAGCAATGGATGTTTGGCTGTTACAGGATGTTGAGTTTTACTGCATTGGTCTCTTCATATAAATATTAGAACAGTTCCACTAATATCTTAATTAAGGCTTAAACAGTTTTAAGACTAACTTATTGAAGATCTGAACAATCTAATGTATGACTTAGTCACTGCAACATGTATTTAATATTTGATAAAGTACTTGTACGCAAATAAAGGCTGTTTACAAATGACTTTTGACAGTCAGAAGAGAGCAGCAGGTGTCAGGAAGAGTTACTGCTTGAAAAACTGTCTCAGGAGGTGTTTCCTAAAAGCCAAGGTGTTGATTTTAGCTCAGAGCAGGAAGTAAACTGGATACAGGAGTCACCCCTTGAGGATTATAAACACTTATATTTGCACCTGGAGAAGCGAAAAGGATCCTGGTCCTTGCACAGACTGTACTATCTTTCTTTTGACACACACAGGGTATTAAGGTATCAACTTAGATGGAAAAGTGATGGCTTGTTTTTAGGTGAACTCAATAATACTAATGTGCATTTATATGCTGCTGTTCACAAAATAGCCACATTAAAATGAATTTGAATCACATAGTATATTCATTTGACACTGAAGGTAGTAAAATATGCATAATTGCTGTGAATACACTTGGCATATATATTACGGAGATTATCATTATGTTTCCGCTTTAGGAAGACACAGAGGGGCAGATTTACAAGCCCCTTGCGCCACTTTTGCGTCACTTTTAACATGGGAAAAGTGACGCAAAAGTGGAGCAAGAGGCTTGTAAATCTGCCCCAGAGTTTCGCCAGGCCATAGAGCTTGTAGAAAGATATACCATATACAATATTAGGAATGAGGTGCTGCAGTCACAACAATAAACTCATAAACGTTTTCCTCTCATCTTTAGATGGCAACACTCCTACAGTGAAGACGGTGCCCAGCTGTGTGACCGTGCAGAGTGACGATGGCCAGTATCTCTGCCTCACTCTCTTATCCACATCCTCATCCCCTGAGTCTACTTCTGCCCAACATGCTGGTCCGCGTATGGCTGACAGTGGTGTCAGAGAAGTGTGGAAGCACACATCACTCTCCTTGGATCGAGACTGCAGGATTAGTGCATTATGATAACCAGTCCCTAGCTTCCCTCTGTACAGGGAGCATTTGTTGTTCAGTTCCTCCTCTCCCAATGCTTCGCAGCAGGCCATAACCTGCTCCTTTTTTCTCTGACTGCATGAAGAAAAAGACCAACGCTACTATTCCTTTCCTGTGCACTCCTTAGAGTACCCCCAAACTTTCTGAAACGTCCCCCCACTGGTTCTGACAGGAAGCCTGAATGCATCTGCTCCTTCACTCCAAATGTCCTTGCACCTGCAACAGAAACATGGGAACGAAAAACATTTCACGTCTCTAAGATTTTACATCTCCCTGCAACCCAAAGCCTTTACCAAGGGAAATCATTTTCGGCCGACAACGTTTAGCTAACATAAGAAACTGAACAGGCCTTTCTCTTTTACGTATATGCGATCAGGCCTTTACACTGTTAACACACTATTAAATCACACGCTAAGCATTAGTTCATTATTTTCATGTACGTGAGCAAGCAACTTGCACGTGTGACTCTAACATGACGCACGTTTTAACCTAATACATTGCATTACACAAACTAATCATTATGCGTTTACTAAATACATTCACGATAACCTGCAACATTGCTCTTCACAAAAGCATTATTACATTTCTAATCACCTCTATGTTAAAACGATTCTAATGATACATTTCTATGGCACTCTTAGCCTACACCGGTTAATATGCGGTGCTGACTAACGGTGGATATGATGCACCCCTACAAATTTCAGAATAACATGATGCTCTATCAATAGTGAGCATCAGTCTTTGTTCTTCTTCCTCCAGCTCTTCTTTACCAAACCTCCCTTTCTTGTACTCTTTACAAAAGACCTCAATATGCATCCATCTTCCGATAGTAAGCCAAAATAGTCCTAGTATTGACCCTTAATCTTTCGTATACTTTCTCCTGATACCCATCTACTTCTCCACTGTGTATTCCTGGTATTAGTCTTGAAGACGTCCACGGCCTACAACTGAACAACTGATAGTGGGTTGCAATCCTCCTTCTACCCTCCACAATCTTGATAGGAGGTCTCAATCATTTTTTCCAATTTAAAATTCTGTTTATCATGGCACACAAGTCCATATAAGCAATCAAATATACTGAGAATGTTCAGAATAAATATTTAAGTACTTGTTAAAGTTCATTTTAAGGGAAAATTAAATAATGATTCTAAAAATCTATTCAATGCTTCAGATAGTTTCCAAGTTGTGTAGCATCCAATGGTCAATCAAAATAATTTTTAGTGAATCATCTTTAATGGTTCTAATGCCGTTTTTAACCTTTTCGGTGCTCATGACGGAACGGTTCCGTCATGAGCGTCGGTTGAGCTGTGCTCATGACGGAACCGTTCCGTCATGACCACGCCCGCGCAAGAAACGGTCAGCGCTGAGCGGGAATCGGCGCCGCATGGAAGAGGTTAAGTCTAGCCTAAGCTAGAGCTGTCTTTTCAGCCTCATGTTTTCTTAGAATTATGGAAACATACATACTTACATGTACACACTGATAGAGTCTTTCAGCCATCCCTCCTCATCCATTGGTCTGTTCAAGTGTCATTCACATTGTGCTTCTGCCTACTACACAATACAGCATAAGCAGTGGGACAGACCACTTAATCCACTAACTGTCTTACGCTGTGAGTGACAGCATTTTACCTGATCACATTTTCACAGCCATCCCAAAAGTATTTCACTTAAGTTTAACTACTGGTGTCCCAATGTATACTTTCAATTGTCTTTTATTTTTTGCCTTTTCAAATGTTTTTTTTTTTCTCTGCATGGCTTAATCTGAGCGTAGCCCACTGGCCAAGTGCTTCAGACTGCTCGTGCAGAGCATGTTGTAGGGCCACTCATTAGGTAAGCAAGAGTGTACAACACTTATTCCAGTCTACGTTTGCTTTTCTTTGCTGTGAAGGCAAAACTATCAGTGCCAACCTGTCTCCTCTTTAATAATGCCCTCATGGCGACAGTAGGAGTGTCGCAGGTATATTTCATATGCCAGTGGCTTTTTCAAAGACTACTGGGTAAAAAGGCATGATATAAGTGTTTGATTTGTTGCTGCATCCCATATTGCTATTAACAATGTCCTAATGCTCAGTAACCTTTGCATGCACTGTGTGCATGCGCAGTAGACTGCACACAGTGAGAGCTTTACTATGTCTGGTGCTTATGTGCATGCTGTGGTGCGCTCTCTTTTCGTGTCTCTCGGTGCAGACACAGTCGGATCCCGGTTCTCACATTTATTTCTGAGTCTCATATGGGATCTGGCCTACCCAGTGAAGTACGCTGAATTTGTCCAGTTGTAAATTTCAGACACCGGTACATAATTCAGCAGGGCCCGCGCATGTTCTGCTTTCCATTCAGAGCAGCGACCTGCAGGCGATGAGGTGGCTTTCTTAATTTCATTACCAGCCAGTCACAAAACAAAGGCCTGAAGTAAAGGTCCATCATCCCTCCTTTTGTTCAAGCATGACCCTGACTGGGAACTATCTGGAAACTATCACCTACATGCTAATGCATTTGAGGGAAACAAAGGCTCAAAGCTTGATATCACTTCACAAGAACAGAGGAGAAACTAAGATTTGGAGGCAGGTTTTTGACTTGGTTCAAACCCCCACCCCAAACCCTTCATGTAAGAATGTAAGAGGTGTGCATGCACTGAACAATTCCAGATGTACCAGTTATATCTGTGGTACCTGTCTTTACGAGCAATTACACAAATGACAATGTAAACACACACTATTTTCAGTTTATTTAATTTAATTATTTTCATTGCTGCTCATCCCAGTGTACTGTGTCAGACTGCTTTACATCACAAACAGAGAAACAATAAATCATACAAGTGTGAATATCAATGAACAGCACATTTCACATAAGACAATGAGAGTTATGAGGTGTAGAATTCACATATTGTCCATACTCGTAGAGAATATATGTTAAGACTGCATGTTTGATAGAAACACAAAGTCAGGATTTAAAAAGTGTTACTACCCAAAGGAACCTTTATTTGCAAAGCAAAAATGATATGAACCCATGGCTTGCAGTTTGCATGCAGTTTCTTGATGCTGCTTCATAGATCACTGCGCTATTATAGATGGATTGCAACTGATGAACTTGAGGTAACAAAGGATTCTCTGTTTCAAAAGCAGTAACCCAATTGTGTAGCCACATAAAATACAAATCTGTTGTATGCATGTTACACAATGTGCTTTGCAGCAGGCACATTAGCCCTCTATGCTACTTAGGGGCATATCAGCAAGACGAGGCGATAGAATTATCGCCGCCTTTGCGGCCGTTTTCGGCCGAAAAGCGGCGATAATTTATCGCCTAATTAGCAAGCTCACGCTAACGCGTGAAAACTTGCGTTAGTGTAGGAATTCCTAATGCTCAGCTTTGCATCTCTAATGAGATGCAAAGTGGCCGTTCCTGACCTGACATGACAGGAGAAATGTCGCTAAGCGACATTTCTCCTATCATCAAGCCCCACGCTATGAAGCATAGCGGCAAGAAAAGTAGCGATAACCCCTGTTATTGCTACTTTCCTTATGCCTGCTTCAGGACTGACTTAGCCATGATATCCTATGGAAGGTGGATATCATGGCTAAGTTTGTGAGTCCCTATCATCAAGCTAACCCCACATTGCGTGAGATTATCGCTGGGTTTCCAGCGATAATCTTACGTTAGGCAGTTAGAGTGAGGATTTTTATCGCTTTTGAGATAAGCATTGCTAATAGCACGCTATCTCAGCATTAAAAATCCACGCTAGCCGGCGATAATTATCCTAGCGCTAAGTGCGCTTAGCGATAATTATCACCGGTTGTTGCTGATATGCCCCCATATGAGTTCAAACTGGGCAAAACACAAAAAACTCTCCTTGAACTGAATTAACCAGAGCTGTCATGCCATTATTATAATCCGCTAAAAAGTGCTGGGCACACAAAGTTCTCTGCAGCAGGTGTTTTAACGTTGTAAGATATTTCAAAATGAAGCATCTTCGCGATCAATCAAAACACATTTACTGTCAGAAGCTATCCTGGCTGAAGAGGGGTGAAACCCCGAAACCGGTCCTGGGATGGCAGTTCGGGCTGGACTGTCCCCATGAGGCACAGGGTCAAGACTGATTTGCATATGGCCATGTCTGAACTGGGGTGGTGTGGTGAGAAAAATAACGATGGATTAAGCCCAGATCTGTGACTGGGGGTGACTGTTTTGCCAATGTGCAACATTCCGTCCATCGTCTTGTGTGTTTTGACATTTGTCCTTGTTGCCAATTTCTTTACGGCAGATCTTTACAAAATAAATGTATAAATTGACTGTCAGACTCCGCTTTTCATGACTCCGCCTTTTGTGATGCCAGCCCCTTTCCTCTGCCACTCCTTGACCCCCAATGTAGGGATTCCTGCATTGAATTATTTCCATTTCCAGCACTGGTCTCGTTTCTCTCCATCTCTCTATGTATCACTTTCTTTCACTCTTAAAGCGAATGCAATTGCAGATCCCAGTGTTCCTAACTTGGAAAAGTTGTGATCTGCTTTCCCAGCCGCGTACAGTATTCAGCACAGTCCATCGAAGCGCTGGAGTAAATGTAACATATATTTTTGCTGCAGTTCTGCCTACGTGTGCGACAATTCGACAGCTGCTGTTTTCTTTTTGATGATGCTTATAAGGCAAGGTCTGTGTGTTCAAATTTGTTTCAGATGATCCAACATAAATGACACAAGGAGATGCATTTCAAGGCTTTAACTCGTATTTGAACAAAAAAATATAGCATGAAGGTGCACAACTGCAGTGTAAGAATAAAAGCCAAGCTTAAATTGGACCCCTAACGATATGTAATACTTCTTAGTGTGTATTTATGAAGAGCAGCGTTGCCTCTAGCTGATATGTGAGAAGTTCAACCACACTTGCTACCACATACATTTAAATGTTCCTTGGTGGTAACAATTTCAAGTTCTAAACATAAATTAGTAACTTTTATTGGCTGAAACAGTAAATAGCTTTTTACATTTACTGCCTTGTTTAAGTAAATCTGTTGGTCATAAAAAGTCAGGTTCTCTTTCACGAGTGCAGAGTTGCAGGTCACTGTTGGTGAGGGAATGGGATGACCTATGGGTAGATTAGTGAACTGGTACCGTGTGGCTCACTGTTTACAGTTTGTGATGGCTTTCCACTTGCCCCGACACACTATCTGTTGTTTAGTTTTAGAAATGGTTAAAGAGAGAAAAAGCTCCCTCTACTAAACTAAGGGTCCTGTTTTTTGATTTTTGGTCCCACAGGACTCCATCAGGAGCAACTATCCAGATATTCCTAACTTTGTAACCTCTTGAAGCACATCACAATCACCTGTTTAGACACAAATTTGGTATAATTCTGTTCTGCTGTTATTCTGTATCACATAGTAAAGTTTCATATTGGAATTAATATGGGGAATCAAAGTTTTGGTATCCCCCTTGTTCTTGGTCCCTGCTTGAGTGATCAGCAGAAACTGTCCAGGAAGGAACAGGAGTGGATGAACTTTTTTTGGAACAACACATGAAGATATGTCTAAGGATGCCAGAGTTATTAGCAAAACAAAACTATTCCTATGGAAACTCTGACCTAACTGTAACTACACAGTGGTGAGTGCCTGTTATGTTGTTATGTTATGTGGATTTGTAGAGTGCAGCTAATCAACTGTGAGGGTATTCAGGTGGTGAGTAGGGAAGGCCTCAGGGGGGAGGAGAAGATCATGCCTGTTTTATCTGGAAGAGCCATATCTTGAGGTTTCTTTGAAAATCCATGAGGGAGGGGGAGGTTCTGAGGTGTTTTGGGAGGTTGTTCCAGATCTCAAACACACAAAACAGTGCAATTTACTATAGTCTTACTTTATGTGTTCTCATCCCCTTAATAGACAGTGGCGGCTCCTCCTCTATGGTGGAGGAGCGTCGCCCCACTGCTTTTAAGCAGTGCGTGGCGTACACGGTAGAAACATAAAATTATAAATATTTTCATTTTATGCTTCCTGCTGCTTTGCCAGCAGGCGGATGGGTGGGACTGCTCTGCTCTCGGAGCAGGGCAGAGGAGGAGTGGTTTGCCGACTCCAAAATGTGCAATGACTATTTGGTCAGCCCTCTTGGGCCCCCCAAACCAGTAATGTGCACATTCCTCTGTATTACAGCCTGCATGGAAAACATGCCCACCCCTCCAGCCCCTGGCTGAGTGCCGTGTCACGGCACTCAGACCAATCACAACGCTGCATTGCAGCGTTGTTATTGGTTTTGGGGAGGGACCCTGGCTGCTTGCTTTGTGTTCCTGGAGCGGAGAGGAGAGCAGCAGCAGAGACGCAGGACTTCTTTATTTTAATTTAAAAATGTATTTGCCCCCAGTGGCACCCCCCCCTCCCGCGATCTCCCGACCCTCTAAATACAGCCTTTCAATTATCCTTCTCTGTCAGATGAAAACTAAGCATTTCCTGTGTTCAGCAATTCACGTATGTAACTTTGTGTCATCCTATTTGCAATCAGGATTTCATTTTGACTGTCAATTTATCAACATATTTTTATCTTACTTTTTAACTGTAGTTAATACTAAACTAAATATTTTTCAGTTGGCATCTTGCATGATGAGTGAGATGCACTAAAAATGTTTACTTCCTCGTGATGCTGCACGCATATCTGCTGTCCAGTGCAGTTTTTGCACAACTGATAGGAATACACAGTGAAGGCCGTAACTAGAATCAATGGTTATCTTTGAGATGTTACAATGCCAGTGCTTAATTTAAGCCGGTGGCTGCCAGTGGTTGCCACCAACACTTATTTTTGGGGCTGGCATTATTTTTCTGCATTGGCCATTTCCCGATAGCAAGAGAGGGAAGAACACACAATCTGAAAGACAGAAGAAGAGAAAGACGGAAAAACTGTTACAGTGGGAGAAAACAGAATATGCAGGAATGAATTATAGAGGGCAAGGAGTGCCTAGTAGTGGATTAAAGAGGCATGAGGTAAGTTTAGGACTACCGAGCTTGGTATTCTGCGTGCCGAATAACGCAGAGTACACCAGCCAATCAAAATGTGGCTCTCAGGTTTGCTGTTCCCACGATACTCTTTATGATGCCACACAACCATGGCTGTCACTGAGATTACTTAGCAAGCTCTTTAGACGAAAAGCATGTCGTTCATGTAAGCATTTTAAAGGGGCTATATGGTGTGAAGAAAAAAAAGGCATTTCAATGTATCCACTCAGGGCCGGCTTTAGGGCAGTGCGACTGGTGCAACCGCACTGGGCGCTGACCTGTGGAGGGGGCGCCGACCTCAGGAGGGCCGCTGTGTTTAGCTATAGCTTATGATTGGAGAGTTGAGGGGCACTTTTGCCCGGTGGTAGTGAGAGAATCCGAGGTGGTGGTCAAGGGGTGTAGGGGCGCCAAAATTGATTGTCGCACAGGGCGCCACCAGCCCTGTATCCACTCCTGCTTCTCTAACCATCATTAACAATAGGCCTTCTGGAATGTTGCTTTGATAATGTCTGCTTGCATGCTAGATTGCCCCTTTACAAGGAAACCTACAGGGCTTTTACAAAGCGCTGTAGCTTGCTGCAGGCAGGCGTTATAAGCATTAACCTTCTGTAGCATGTCATCATCAATAAACTGCTCTTCACTGCCACCATTTGCATTTATTTCCAACTTGGGATACATAACTTGGGTGCGGATGATTTCCCAGGACAATCCCCACTATGGCATTCCTTCCTATTTTATTTATAGAAAGTCTACGGTGTTGTTTGACACCTATTGCAGCCAGGTTATCTAACCAAGCACCACTAATAATCAGACAAGTCTGTGAAGTGCAGAGAGATGTGGCGCACATTCCTGGGAAGCGGGGGATACTATTCATATAATGTCAATAATATATGATGAATGTAAAGCATTGAATCTTGACAAATCTCTTTATTTGCCATCTCAGAATGGCATTCTTAAAAGAACAGTAACCAGGGCCACTCACTTTATGTGAATTCCCTGCTGTGGTGTTTTTCCACATTTGCCACATGATCCATCATCTGCTGCATAGTCTGTAGATTTTAGCATAAAATTGCTTCAAGCTCAAACAAATCAAAAGTTACTAAAAACAATGCAACACGTGTTGCCATGCAGTGGAAGATCTTTTGCAAAGGTTCACTGATCCCCTGTCTCTTGCTTATTGCTGTACGTGGGTGTTAAACAGGTACTAATGAGGTGAAACCTCTGCCCAAACTCTTTTAACCTGTGTAAAAATGACAAAATAATTAAGCACTACTATCACAAAATGTGAAGTATTACGCTGCATAATTTGCCTTTCTTGTCACATGATTTAGTCAACCCCAGTAGCGGCCAGTGTGATGGACGAGCGGTGAGGCAGGCGCATGGGGTTAGGGAGGGCATAGGGGTCACGGATGGGGAAAAAAACGTACCTACAGCCGATCACGTCGCGCTGTTCTGCTCTTCTTTAGGTGGCACAGGCTCCCAGAATTCCCTGAGGCCAATCCTGAAGCTGCTTTCACGCATGAGACCAGCTTCAGGATTGGCCTGAGCGTTCTCGATGTGCACTACAGGACAGACAGGGACTCTGTGCCTGCTCTCTCCAACCCAGCTGTGTTGCTGGGTTGGAGAAACATTTAACTGCACATGACGGTTTGGCTGGCCTGAGACGGCCAGCAAAACTGTCATGCGCAGTGAAGGGAGTGCACTTACCACTCCCATCAGGGCCTGCTATTTTTGATGGAGGCGACGCTCCTCCGCCATAGCAGAAGAGCCACTGCTGGTTAACCCTGCCACATAATTTGGTCCTCCCTTGCCCTATAATTTCACTAACGCTGACTGTAATGCATTCTATCCAGATAGATCTCTGATTCCCCTTACTCTTTCTCTACATCTTATACCTCTCCTAGATTCCAGAGTGGAAGAGCTCTTACCACAGCCAGCATAAGAAATGGATTGAGAACATAAAAAGAAAAAAATACAAAAACAAGAAAGGGACCTGCAGAGCTCATCAGTGCTGGCAGCACAGGATGAACCATAAAAATGCATCTGTCTTTCACACTTCCTCACTTCTCTAAGCCTCCATCTCAAAACACTAAACCGCGCTTCAATGGTCATCGCACGACAGTTCCCACATATGAACAAAAACAAAGACAGCACACTTCCACTCACACAACCACACGGTGTACCGTAGTATGCATCTGGATACGCACTTCAGCACCTCACACAGAGGTAGTAAGTGCTAAACAATGCTGCACTTCAACTCAAATCAATACACTATATGCTACAACCAGGCTGGGGCTTTCTATCTCCATACAGAAGCAGATGAGGCGTTTGACTGGGGGTTAGGGGGTCAAATGGTAAAGCCAGATCAAGCTTGCTGAAACTTATCAGCAGGATCATTTTTAAGAACATCTTGTAAGTAGGAGACTGGAGCAATGTCTGTTTTCAAAGTAGACGCTGCCATGGATTAGTTTAAGTAGGCCGCGACCTCTCCTCATGAGCTGAGCACACTCAGGTGTGCAGAACAGTAATAGATAAAGAGAGAGTCAGAAAAGTGCACCAGCACTCAGCTCCTGCACTCATGTGTGCTCATCCTTTCATCGGTGCCTGGGGGCTGCAGGTGCAGAGCAGGGGTCGTTGAAGACCTCACCCTCATACCTGAGAGAGCAGCTCAGATAGGATCACCAGATGTGCTGCCCCTCCCTCCCCACTGAGTGCCATGCTTTTCCTATCTCACAGAGGTTAACTGACCACAAAGCTAAGGTGACCAGACGTCCTGGATTTCTCAGGACAGTCCAATTTTCATGGTTTTGTTCCGGTATCCCGACACTTTTAACAATTTCAAATACATGTCCGTGTTTTTAGAGGGTGGGTTGAGTATTAGGTCTCGCCTGACCCAGCGCATGCGCTGGTCTGGCGAGACTTTTTGAGAGGGCTCCAAAAAGTGCTACCAGGCCAGCCTAGACCTACAGTGCATGTGCGGAGCCGCGCGCGCCGTGCTTGACGCGAGTACTTTGACGGCCGCTTGGCATAGCCAATAGGTCTCGCTTTTGGGACCTTATAAGTATTTAGTTATGCAACTGTTGCATGGCTAAACACTTATAAGGTCCCAAAGGCGAGACCTATTGGCTATGCCAATGCTTGTTTGAATTGCTGCCTATGTATTCTAAAATACAGTTAATCAATCATGGTGCTACACTACATCAGCCTCATTCATGCAGCACAACAGGGGCACAGCTGGACCCTATGGTCATGGTCCCAGAGGAGGGCAGGAGGGGACCGACGGCAGGGAGGAGGGCCCGTGTTTTTTCAACATCAGCGACATGCACTGTTTGTACGTTTATGCGCATTTGTTATAGTAGAAACATGTATACAACTATGGCTAAATGTAGACAAAGATTTATTCATTTATATGTGCCTAACCACAAAAAAGTGTGTGTGTGTGTGCGCGCGTGTGTGTGTGTGCATATAATATATTATATATTGCTAATAACTATGGAGCTGTTTGACGAATCTTCAACAAAACTTTACAATAAACAACAACTGAAATTCACCAGTAATAATTCATAAAAGTGACTATAATTCACACCCTCACCATACACTGCTCATGCTTGATCTCACATATGACATCACTCATGACATGTTCTATAACATCACTGCTGGCATTCTATGTGGCATCATTAATCACAGTACAGTGCGTGGCGGGCGCCCAAGTTATAGTTACTTTCGTGAATTATAACTGGTGAAGTTCCATATTTTCTAAGTTTAAAAAATGTTACATTTAAACTGACATTTTCACTTAACTATAACAATCATTTTGACCTTTGGTTTCATATATAGATCTTTTTTTTTTTTGCTTTTCAAAATCTGGTTACCCCATGTAAAGCACAGGTGAACGTCCCTCACTCCAAACTACCTGCCCATCCTACACTTCCTGCTTTTAGTCCCTCATCTCTGTCCTCCTTCATCCTTCCCTGCCCCCATTTTCTCCGTTCCGTTGACCATTTCTTTCCCATAGTTATCTGAGCTCGAAATCTCTGCCTGTCTCTCCACCTCACTCTTGCCCAGCAGGCAGTGCGTCGCCTGGGAGTGAATGTCCGCAGGGAAAGGTCGCAGTCGCTGCCCGTGGATACCACACACACGCATTATCTCCGGCCCTTGCTATTTACAGTGCACACTGACGTTGTTTTGTAAACCGAAGGGCTCCCCTGCAGGACAAATAACACGTCAGAGGATGTCCAGGCCTGCTCCAACCCATAGCGATGTACGGCGCAGGCGATGAACCTTCAGCAAAATAGAAACGTTCTCACGGAGGCTTTCATGTTTTTTACAGCCTGTTGTAAAATGGCAGCGCTCTCACTGAAGGTTCCAAGTGGGAGCATGAGGTTTAATGCCACCTTACTCTCTGTTTTTGTCATGTTGAACTTGTAAAGTGTAACTTCCGGTATGTTTGTGGCCTTTTGTTGCTGCGGGGAAGTGTTTGTTTATGATGGGTGCGCCTATGTCTGTGTCCCAGTGCCCATGCCCCTGTTCCATTGTCAGCATCCCACTCTTTCTGTCCCAGGGTTAGTGTTCCAGAGTCTGTGTTCCACTGTCTGCTTCCCATTGTTGGTATCTCAGAGTCTGTACCACAGCATCTGTGTTTCTTTGTCACTGTAAAGGTCGGTGCCTGGGTAAAGAGTCCAACATTAGGGGCCTAATTATGACTCCCTTGCAGGTGATGAACGTATCCATGGCCAGTGTTTGGGCTGGGTGTGTAGGGGAGGGAAGGGCATTGTATAGAACTTAAACTTGGTTGGAAAAACAGGGTCATGTCCTATCAGTTGTGGAAAAAGCTAACCAGTTCTAATTAGACGGAGTTAAAGCATTAATTTGGTTCCACCAGACCTGTAATCAGGCCCTTAGTGTTTGCATCCTACTATTAATGTCCCTGAGCCCATTTGTAGGTCCCAGGACTCTTGTCCCAGCACACACACACACACACCACACATGCACCCACGCATGTGGCAGTTTTCTACAGCACAAACTCAGCCCAAGGACATTGGAGTGCTTTACATGAGCACCAGATTGCGTTACACAAGCTCAGCTTATTATCATATTTTATAGCAGGGGCAGATTAAATGATATGGCCATAATTACAGAAAATTGAGAGGACGCTGGGATTCCTTCCAAACAGGCAACTCTGGCAATTAGACAGCATCTTCTCCTTAGCATACTATAAAGCAGCATCAGGTGCTGGTTTCCAGGTGTACTACAGTGACTGTCATGTGATACGTGAGTAGGGACGTCATAAACCAAACCTGTCCTTCCATCCCACTGTAGCCACTACAGCGGGGGTACTTGATGGGCCTCTTCTGTCTGCAACTCAGCAGATAAAGGCTCATAATTAATGTGAAAGGTTGGTTGAGTGCGTGAGTGAAAGGATGGATGTAAGGATGGATGTTTGAGTGTAAGGATGGATGGCTGGATGAGTCAAAGGGTGGGTTGAAGGATAGACAGACGGATCGATGAGTGAAAGGATGATCAGATGGATGAGTGAGTGAAAAGATGGTTGGAAGAGTGAGTCAAAAATGGATGGATCGGTGGAACGGTTGATGAATGAGTGAAATGGAGAATGATGGATGGATGAGTGAAAGGATGGATGAGTGAAAGGATGGATGGATGAGTGAAAGGATGAATGTCAGGATGGACGAGTGAAATAATGAATGGATGAGTGAAAAGGAAGGTGGCTGATTGGTTGGATGAAAGGGTGGATGGCTGATGAGTGAAGGGTGAATGGATGGATGGATGCGGGATAGTGTGGATAGATGAGTAAAAGAAATGATGGATGGATGAGTTAAAAGATGAATGGATGGTTGGAAGAGTGGATGTATGAGTGAAAGAATGGATGACTGAAGGAAAGGATGATTGAATGAGTGAAAAAGAGAATAGGTGGAGCGAATGGGTGAATGGATAAAGTGCAAGAGTGGATGGATGGGTGAGCAAAAGGATGGATGGATGATGGAAAGAGGGATAGAAGCATGGATGGGAGAAGGATGGATGGATGAATGGATGGGTTTGATGGATAGGTTTTAAGATGGATGGATACGTTTAGATATATATGAGCAGATGGATGGATGGAGGGGTGTAATGGTGAAAGACTGAAATGTTGATGAACGAATGAATGGATAACAGAATGTAAATGTGAAATGGTGGATTTCAGCGGGTGGGTAGAAGGAAAAAAGGATGAATGGATAGATTTTTGGATGGAAGAGACAAGATAGCTCTTTTGGAGGGATTGTGATCACTTGCTTTGCTTGCTTGATGCAATAAGAGCTTTGGTTGAAAGTGGGGGTATTTTAATTTTCTGGCTACTCTCTTGCGGTGGAATGTGATTCCCACAATGCATAACTATATTTTCCTCTGCATTTATAGCATAAAAACCTTCGTTAGTAAAACCATTTATTCTTGCAGCCAAACATCACTTTCAGAATTGATGAGATGGGGAAAAATGCAAACCTCCAACTCGGCTCAGATCATTCTCGCTTTGACGACCCGCAAAGGAATGGACCAGAACCTGAACCAGATCAATATCCTCAAATGATTTCTGTACAGACACATCACAGGAGTTAGTGGAGATACAGTTCTCACACTGAGGAAATCAGCTGTAAAATTGATTCAGATGAACATGTGTATGCCATCAGTGGATGGTTGCTAAGTGGGGTTAGTCTTGCGACATGGCCCAAGAACTCCTTAAAGGAAGTGGTGCTGGGACAATTCTCAAAGGGATAGTCCTGGTCATCAATGTCACTACATATAAGTCATAGTGTTTGTGAAATATTATAGTGCAAATTAAAGACTGAGTGTATCAACCGAGCCAGTCCCCATTTGGTGGGGAAGAGCTAGAGAGAAGTGAGGCCCAAAGGAGGTGCATTTGTAGTACATTTGCACAAGTATATAGCTAAAACATGATGTGGTAGGATAGAGTCATTTGAGGATGGCATAGTCTCGGTCCAAATGATCCCTTGGTGTAACTGAATCACCAGAAACAACCACTGAACTGCTGACTTAATTTTTTACTGGGGAAGAGCAAGGCCTTTACAACATTTCCTCATAGGTGCTGAAAGTAGGGGTGCAATGGGTGTAGCAGCACCCCAAAAATAAACATGCTAGAGATCATAATGAGCAAAAATGATGCCTGTGCGTTCAAAAACAGAGGGCAAATGTCAGGTTATGTCTTCTGTCAAATTGCTGTCTATTCTTTTTACATGAGGATTGGTGTTTACTGGTCTCTCTCTGACTGCGAAGTGAGAGCATTTTGAAAAGTGAACTATGTGGCAATCTTGCTGGAGTACAGAGAGTGTGAGAGGAAAGGCGGTAGGAGGTTGTTTTTAAAAAAAACACAACACACTATAAATACCTGTAAATTAACTGTACAAAGGTATCAAGGGTCAAGAGTGATTTGCATGTGGCTGGGTCCAAACTGAGGTAGTATTATGATCAAAAGAACGATGAGTTTGAATGCTACTATGAGTGATTGAAGTGGATAGACTTGTTGTACGCATTCCTCTCATCACGTTTTGTATTTGATGTCCTACCCTAAGTGGCAATGGTATGTCCAGACTTGGAACCTATGCTCACTGTGATACTGGACCCAAGCCAGACAAGCCTCAATCAGGGCAAAACTGCTCTTAGTTGCTTGTGTTCTGGTTCAGGGCATGGCTTGGAAGTTTGGGCTGAACTGTTCCTACTGGAGCAGGGTCGACTGATTTGCATATGGCTGGGTCTACATCGAAGTGGCATGGTGAACAAAAAATGAATGAGTTGGAATGCTACCCTGATCGATTGCTAGTGGTTAGACTTGTTGCAAGCATTCCTCCCTTCATCTTTTGTGTGTCTGATGTACTGTCCAAAGAGGCAAGGGTATGCCCACACATGGGTCCCGTGCTCACTGTGCCACTAAAACCAAGCTACACTGACGAATGAGCCCCAATCAGTGTGAAACCAGTCTTTTGATTGCTTGTAAGCTAGTTCTGGGAAGAACCTAGCTTGGCAATTCGGGCTGGACTGTTCCGATTGGAGCAGGGCCAAGACTGATTTGCATATGGCTGGGTCCAAACTGAGGTGGCATGGTGAGCAAAAGAACAATAGGTTGAAATGCTACCCCAAGTAATTGCCAATGATTAGACTACTCCATAGGCCCCAGAAGTGCATCAATAATCAGGAAGTGAGGGAGCAAGTGTCAACGTCTGTTGATCAGTCTAATTTTCAAGTCTTTTACATTTTCACTGTCCCATTCCCTAAAACTTACCAGTCCTAATCAACCCTATGTGTTATGTTATGCCTGTATCAAGCCTGAATCCTAAAACTCTCTTGATGGCACTGAAAAAAGCTCTCAAAAACCAAAAAGGCTCAAATTTCTGGATGGGCGGGTGTTTTTTACGGTGAGTAGGCCTTCAGCGCCAGCAGTTATATGGTATTTTTTTATTTGTATAGAGCTTACTACCCTTATATGGGGCGATATAGCGCTCACCCACATGGGTAGCAAGCTACACCATCTGAGGTGCGTGGTTGGGAGGTGTTGCTCTTTTTGAGCCTCTGTGGGAAGTGTTTTTATGTTGTATGTGTTGACCACCAAGGTACGATTATCATGTTATTAGACACCGAGCTAGCAGTGTGATTGCTGAGGGTATGTGAGAGATAGACATGCAAATTATAATTTTAATAAGGACTACCCAGCTTAGCCACAGGGGCAGCGGGATGCTATGTGCCTATACACCATAAGGGAGTAATTGAAGAAGGCCCAGTAATCTTGAGATGCTGTAGAATGAGTGACATTATTCCAGAGGGGCACTAATGGGAAATGGTGACATAAGCAGTAGTTATGCACCATTTCATTTTTAATTTACGTGTTTATTTTCTCCTGGACAACTCCCAGTTCAACCCCTCTGAATGCCAGCTCCAGCCAACAGAGTGTGCTGATTGAGTCTACTGCAGCTTGGGTCTGCCCTGGAAGAGAGAAGCCTTTGCCTGCCGTGTTCATCCAAGAACTCTGGACTTGGGCCATATAGGCACATTGCTGGGAAAAATTAGTCTACTCCTTAGTACTTTAGGACTGGTTGCTATATCTAGGGCTAGCTTCGCTTACTCCCGGCCACTTGGCGCTGCCCTGCTAGCCCGTTGCATTATGAAGATGTGACCCACAATCTGCCTTTATTTACATTGGAATATGAAAGTGTGCTGTGTCATGCCACCCAGGAAAATTAAACCTCCATCTACCAGTAACCCATAACTCAATACTATTTGGACGGGAATGTTTAGGACGTTGTTTCCAAATAGCTATTAATTCAGGGACAGATCAATGTTTTACAACTGTAATCTTGTCGCAAAACATTGAAAAGTTGCCAACACACAATTTTGGGTTTTGATACATTTGCAAAAGAGAGGAAGACCACTTGGGATCCCTTGCCCTTTGTGAATATAAAAAAAAACTTTGCTGGAGTTTGGGCAATGGTCCGGGGGGCACTGCGAACTCCAAACAAACGTTTTAAAAATAAACGTTTCTTTTTAAATGCAATCCAGTTTCCTTTTAGCAAAGTGGTTTGCATTTTTTAAAAAAAGGTTTACTTGATTAAAATGCATTCACAGATATGGGGGTCTTCTCACCCCAGCAGGCCACTGTCCCTGTGAAGGGATCAATTTGAAGTGGGTCACAATTCACAACCTATCTCATGAATATTGATGAGGCATGTCTGTTTGCGACCCACTAGGATTCTTTTCAATTCGCAAAAAGTGGGTGCGCAATTTGTCACCTCTTATTGCGAATGAAATATTTGTACATCAGGGCTCTAGTTCCTTGATCAATTACACGAGAATGTGTATTTATTTTTATACTGTCTCAGTCTGCTGGGTGCTCTCATTGTAGATTTGTAAGGCCGAATTTAGAGTTTGACGTATGGGATTCTCCGTCACAAACGTGACATATATCTGGCCCGTCATATTACAAGTGCCACTGAATATAATGCCCTTTTGAAATGGTGGATAGGATATACGGCACATTTGTGACTGAGTTTCCCATCCGCCAAACTCAAAGTCGGGCTCCAGATGTCTAAAACCTATTAAGCATCTTTGCCCGCTGCATCAACATATTGAAATACAACAAATCTTTGCAGGATATAAGTGACTGTTTCCTGTGTTGTATTTCTTATTGTATAAAATAAATAAAACTACATTTTGAAAAATCTCACCATTTTCTTTCATACATATACTGGCAATACGCAAGAACATCTCAAATCGTACTTCTGTTGAAGTTAACATTAAATCTTCCTTGCATTGCATGCACAAATGAATGAAACAAAGGCACTTAAAAAGCGATGCCATAAAGACCAAATGTGTTCTCATTACTCCAAAATCAAAACCTCAAACGTATCTTATTTGACTTACAACACTAGTGTCCTGACAGCACCCTCAAAGTGGCTACCGATATTGGCTTTTCTCCTTGACGCTAAGCCAAACTTCTAAGCACACATTCAAGCTATGGCTAAGTCTGCTAGATTTCGTCTTCATAAACGTAAGAATTTAAATACATTATATCCCCTCTTGATCTAAAATTAGCAGTTGATGCTTTGGTAACCTCTCAACTATGGCTCCTCCATTTTCACCTCTTCCCGAAAAGCAGACTCACCCATGAAGAGCTGTTCTACCTGGTACTGCCATGTCTCAACCCAACCCTAACAAGCATTGGCATAGCCAATAGGTCTCGCGTTTGGGACCTTATAAGTGTTTAGCCATGCAACAGTTGCATAACTAAATACTTATAAGGTCCCAAAACCGAGACCTATTGGCTATGCCAAGCGGCCTTGCGGCCCCGAAAGTGAAAGTGATCGCGATCAAACATCAACGTGGCCGTGCGGCCGCGAAAGGGAAAGTAATTGTGGTAAAACGCGGTGCGCGCGCCTGCGCACATGCACTATAGCTCTAGGCTGGCCTGGTAGCACTTTTTGGAGCCCTCTCAATAAGTCTCGCCAGACCAGCGCATGCGCTGGGTCAGGCGAGACCTAAAAATGGGACCAAATCACCGCTGTTGTTGTCTACCGTAAATGGCTCCTGTTGGAGGCATGATGCTCCTTAAGAACTGTATGTCACATCTGCAAATCCTTTCTTTTCCACACTCAGCATATCTCAGCGAGACGAGAAGATATCCCCCTTCAGGAGGCTCTTGCACACTGTGCTGCGAAAGCAGAAGATCTCTCTCCACTCCCCTTTTTAGGAAGAAGATCAAACTTTAAAGAACTATTTTTGAAAAAGCTCATAGAATCTATCATGATTTACCTTTCTCATCTAGAATGCTCCTTCTTTTCAAACTTTTGTATCACTCTCCAGGTGCCTAATCCTTTGCATTTGACTGTCTAATCTCATGAGTTCTCTGTACCTTCTCAGTCCAGCTCCCCCTGCTCAAACTTCTGGATGTGACTGTGTTCGTATTTTGGCTCTCTCCAGCTACAAATCGTTCCCTTACTCTAAATTTGGTGATGTCTGTAGTAAGGATATAATGTATGACTCCTTCGCTTCTATAAATCCTTCTTTATCCACTTTACTTTCAACTCCTAATGTAACTTTTCAAAGCGTCAAAGGTCACTGAGAAGCAACTGTAAGGGTTATGGTGCCATAAGGCCACACAACGTATGCAATGTAATGTAACGTAATGTAAGGTAGATTTGAAGAGCGCTGCTTGTCACCCGTTAGGGTATCCTGGCACTGAAAGATCGCTGGCCCTGTATCTTTGGTCAAGCAGTTAAGTCTTACTCCATGAGTTGGGGTACACACTCAGACATAGCAAAGCAATTTAGATAACAGCAAGTCCATTGACGGTCTAGAAAGTCACTTACTTTAGAAACAAAGAGGGCTTTATTATAGGATAGTAAAATATTACCTAACAATTTGTGGGTCCCGGGCCAGACTGGGAACCCAAAGCAGCCCTGGCAATTTTGTCAGACCAGCCCCCACCCCCGGTGGTGGAGGGGGTGGGGGGTAGGCTGCAAGTGTGAAGCACTGCTGCTTTTGTTAATGGGGGAAGCTTTTGCAGCAGTTGCAAAACCGGCCTTCAGTAACAAAACCAGCCGCCACCACTTCAAAACCGTCCCCCACCCTTCCAGCCTCCTGGGGAAATGGCCGATGCCAACTACAGCCAATCCAAAAGACAGACAGATGATGGATGGAATGCAGAGCAAATCATACATTCTCCCCCAGTCAAAAGAGCTGGGTGAAATCCATCGTTCTTTTGCTCACCATGACACCCAAGTTTAGACCCAGCCATATGCAAATCAGTCTTGACCCAGTGCCTCTTGGGAACCGACCCGACTACAGCCAATCTGGCCCTGCCTGGGTCCTTATTACAATTTCAGAAGTGTTGATAGCTCCCTCACGCTAGCTGCTAGATCTCTAGTTAAGCATGAGCTCCTTGGACAAAAGCTGATCATATTGAAAAGAACGTTGAAAGGGCTCGGGTAAAATTAGTAGCTTTTTGGGTTGCAATTTTAGGCAATAAGACAGAGGGGACACACAGAGCAGTAAGTTACAGTCTTTGTAACTCATATGTCTAGCCCTTTGAATGAAAAGTAATGTTGTGGATAACTGTCTACTCTGGAAAGTGTCGCGTGTGCACTCCTTTCCGTCCCATAAACCCACCTCCCAAACAAATAGGATCCCACTCTTACGGAATAATCACCTTCAAGAGGTGTCCATGGGATTGTGTAGGGGGACCTGTTGTTCTAGTCACAGATGCACAGCGAAGGGGCACCATTTTAGTTACTGGCGTTCAAGGTGCGGTGGGCACTGTACTCTGAGGTGAGAATAGTGGCTACCTATGGGGCCAGTACACCCAAGATACAGTGTCGATTTTCCGGAGATGATGGACTGACTAAGGGGTTGTTCCACCAGCCAATGTGCCAGGAGTTCGTGGGAGGCTTAAAGTTCACCCACGGGGCCTGCTTTCTATGATCCCTGAGCCCTAGTGAGGAATGGAGGCACAGGTCACACCAATGCATGACGCGAGTCGCCTACAGTTATTTTAGCCACAGAAAAACTGCTTGTTGCAATAGCAGTCCAACAAGTGTTTTTCGGTTTGGGAAAGTCGAGTGACGCCTGCTTAATGTCAGAGGGTCCTGGCCTTGCAGAACTCCTAACTTGGTTAATGCTCAGTGTCAGTTCAATCCAGAAGGCCCAATGAACTCGCCCAGGCGAGGGAGGATGGTCAAGATGCTCTTAAGGCCCACTTGTGGGCATCTAGGGCAGTCGCTTTAAAGGCCAGGAGCACAGGGACTCACCAAGGAATGCTGCAGTGTTATTGTCTGCCTGGTTTTTGCAGTTGTACAGCCCCTCCTCTTTCTGAGAAGCCCTTCCACCAAGCGGCCATGAATAGGGCACCTCTGAGCAGGCTCCTCTTGCAACCACCCCTTCAGCTCCCTTCTTTCAGCAGACATTCAGATCCTCTGCACCTCCAGCAGAAAGTAGCAGACTTCTCAGGTGATGTTCCTTACTTGGCTGGGAAAGTAGGTGTCAGAATCTTCAACACTCTTTCTAGTCATCTTACACCCTCCAGCCTAAGTTCCCCTCAACCTTGAGGAATGTCGCAATAAGAACGGTTAGTCTGGCAGGCTAGCTCCAGCCTTCATTCTGTACACCTTTCCTACAGTAGAGAGCCAAAATGGACTCCATTGTGCAAATGACATAGCCACACTACTGGGTCACCCTATTTCACCCATATGGCCCACATAGGCTCTTAACCATATGCACTGAATGCAGCAAAGGACTGGATTGCATCAGCCGATACATGCCATCATAATATAGGGGCCAGTAAGACAACCTTAGAAGAGATAAAAAGGCCTCTCCTGCTGCTATAGATTAAAACACTGCCACAATTGTCCATTTAGGGCAGTCTGATTGAGCTGGCAGTAGTCATGCTCAGTATTGAAGGCACACATCTTTTCACAATGATCCGTATGTCACCACTTAACTCTTTCCATTATACTACCGTTAACCCTAGTGCAGCCCCTACACATAAACTACCCTAAGTCTCATTCCATACCCCAACCCAAAACCTTATCTAAATTGTAACTCTAATCTACCACCATCCCTTAACTTAACCCTAACAGAAACCCAATCCCTAAACGTGAAATAACCCTAACACAATCCTTTACCCCATCTCTGACTGTTCCTCTACCCTACCTTAACCCAAACCGCTTACCATATATCAGCCCTTCGACCATACTCTACTGTAACCTAAGCCTAAATTTCCCCCTAACCCATGAATTTTTCATATTTCTTTTTAACTTTTTGTATATTCTACTTTTTGTAGTCTAATTTTCTACTCTTTGTTAATCTATCTTTCTACTTCCGTTTTTTACTGCAAACCTTAGATTTGTCTGGTGTGAGCTAGCTTTGTGAATTCTAGCTAGTGTGGAGACTTGAAACCATCTTTACTGGTCCGTTTGATGCCATGAATTTCTTCAATTGTGATTTCAGGTTGACCAGCCTTTATTGAATTTGCCCCGATTGGTTACCAGCCTCTTATCTCATCCCGCATTTCGGTTCTTTGAAATCATTTTTGAGTCTGTTGAGCTAGTGTGCGTGTACACCTGAAGCTGTGAGAGCTTCATCACAAGTTTGTTGATGTTTTTAGCAGCTACCGAACCACCGTGGGTTTTCTTTGGTTATCTTCTGTATGTCTCCTATTTACCATCAAGCTCCCAAGTTGAACCCTGGATTTCCATTTTTCATTTTTTATTGTTTTAGGAATTTGATAAAGTCTTTGCCTGACTTTAAGGAGCATCGGGGGCTTTAAAACAACATATTTTATTGTAGCGAAAGCATCTCAGTCAATTGGGCGCTGTATGCAGAACAGCAAGGCCGGACTGGCCGTAGCGGGCATCGGGCGTTTGCCCGGATGGCTTGGGGTGTTTGGAGCGGTGGGGGCCTGTTTTGGAGCAGTGGGGTCTGGTTTTGTTACTGGGGACAGTTTTGCAGCGGTACTGCAATATTGTCCCCCCAGTAACAAAAGCATCAGTACTGGGGGGCGGTTTTGTTATGCAGCTGTGCTTCACACTTGCCACACTCCCTCCCAGGGTGGGGGCTGGCCGACAAAATTGCCAGGGCTGCTTTGAGTTCCCAGTACGGCCCTGTAGAACTGTATGGTGGATTAAGTGCAGTAGAGAGGTGGATTACACTGGATTTCGATACAAATAATTCACCTTTTAATGTGGCTTTTCCTTAGAGATGCTGGTTTTTCATCTTTTCTATTTCTGTCACCTCTCATGTGTACCCTGTTGGTTTTGTTTTCATTGATGTCCATCCAAAGGCGCTTAACACTTATACAGCACTTTCCTCTCCTTTGTCCACCACAGATGCATCTCCCCCCTCACCATGTATGACTGTCCTAACAGAGCCTCATTGCAAAATTCCCCTTCTTGCAGAGCTGAATATACTGCAGCTAACAGTCTTTGCTTAAGTACATACTGACTCTGTCACTGCCCTTAACAAGGCCAGGGTCTCTTCCTTGTAGACAACGTTTCTCTGTCACAGTGGCCCTGATGAAGGCTCACAGGGAGTGAGTCATAGGAGGTGGGATCTCCCATAGTTACAGTGTGATAGCACATTTAGCAGTCCTGCTTGATTCTGATGTTGTTGCTGTTGTTCCACTAATGTATCTCCCTGTCAAGGCTGAATATGCCCTGGCTTACTGGAGCCAAGAGGGGTGTGATCACCTGTACTATCTGAGGGGGGCTTTAATGCACAGACACTTGTGCAACTGGCCGGCCTTTACCATAAGATGTTCTTGGCCAAACGGCAATCGCCCTGGTGACAGGTGCGGCTCAGGACAGAGAGTGAAGGGCAGAGTCGGATTGGGATGGCAGGTGGTCCGGCATTGGGAGATGGGCCGGTGCCTCAGAGTCCACTGCGGGCTAGTTTTTAAGGATCTCTGTAAACTGGCACACAGAAACATACCATCTTCTCAGTCCCCGCCAGACCACAGTAAAGTGTCGCCAGTCTCAAGGGCACTCCCCTGCCATGCTGTCAGACTGGGCTGAGGGCAGGTGTTGTTCTGCCCCTTGGGGCATTCACACCCCTCCCCCTGCCTCGTGTGGACAGTCCGGCCCATAAGCAGTGCCATTCTCCCGCCGGGCATCACTTTCAGACCAATGCAGGTGTGGGGAGGGTGGGAATTTGAAGGGGCCTCACAGGGGGGCCATTCTCACCTAAGCACCCTGGAGTAGCAACATCAGTTGTGTGCTTTGACCCTCCTCCTCTGTCAGGTCATACCCTGAGGCTATACTGGGATGGGGACGGGGTTAGTAAGAGAAGTGGCCTCTTTAGGGGGCGGGTGTTGTCCCCTCGGTACCAATGTCTTTAAGGCCTTGGTGGGGGGAGTGTTTGCATGGGCCTCGCTGTGGGGCCACCTTTCCTAGAGGAAGAAAAAACATAGGATGTGGGCTGGCCGTGGTCCACGAAGAGGACCCTCCTGAGAGGGCGGCCGTCTTAGTGCCACATGAGGGCACACGAGTCATCGGCTAGTGGTTCCCCCTTCTAGTGGCCAGAAGGGCCAGTGGGCAGCGTCACTTCTGGCAGTGGTGGGGGAGGGCAGGAAGTATATATACTTTCCCCCGTCCACAGTGCGACCTCTTGTCTGCTGCCCGTCTCGCTATTTTCCACCCTACCGCTTACCCTGAAGACGGGCAAGGGATGGTAGAGGAGGGCGAATATTCTAACTTATTGTTTTGTGTTGCAGGAGGAGTTACAGGGCGATCCAGAGGCTGTAAGGTACAGAAGGGTACTCTATGCAGGAGCACAACAAGGGTGCAAAGCCTAGTGTACCCAGGGATGTCCTGGCGTAGTCCCCTGGAAGAGCAACTGTGCCCCGTTAGTCCTATGTGCGGTTGTGGGCCTGAGCAACCGGGGCTGCCTGGAACGCTCCGCCCCCCCTTTGGGGGCATGGGTAAGGGCGTGGACTGGCGGTCCATCGCTGGGAGGGGTGCCCTCTCCCAAAATTTGCAACCACCGATTGGCGACGGCCACGGTGTAATTTGGCTCATCAGGCAGGCAGGCGGCATAGGGGGGCTTGCCTGCCGTTGGATCGCCCGTAAGATAACCCACTATGTTGGCATATTTGTTATGCAAATAAACCTGCAGCAATTTTCTCCACTAACAAGGTGTCGTGTGGTTTATTTATGTATTTTGCTGTACGAGAATTGGGGAGTGTTGCCAATATTGGCACTATGTAATGTTATGGCAGCTGAAGTTGGAACTGGGGAAGTATTTCGAGTTCTGGCATCTGCACAACATCCAGTGATACTAAGCGAGTCACAATCTACCTACATAAAATACAAATTAAATCAATTTTGTTTAATGTAGCTGTGCTCATGGTAATAGCTTCAATGCCTTTCAGTTCACCCTATATAAGGCTACAAAAAAACATACTAACCATTTCGAAATGAGGGCCACATGTTTTGGGAGTGCGCGGAGTGATCCCAATCCGACCCTGGTGAAAGGTGCAAAGGGGGGGGGGGGGCATAGTGTCACTTCTAAGCTGGCAAAAGTCTTTGCACTTGCCCTGCTGGTCCGTGATAGTCTGCCTGTGGTCTGATGAGGCGTTCTCCACCCTTCACTGAATATATGTTTGAATGTGAGACAGCAGGCTGTAAACTCAGCCCTGCAATTACTAGATCTTTAATAGCTTACACCCTGTAATTTCTTATAATTTTGTCATCGTGCCTGCCACGTAACATAGTTGTTTTAATAAAGACCTAGGCTGGTGGATGCATCAGGGCTTTTGAATCATTCGTTTTAATTGCTAGCATGATAACTAGCATCTTAGGACATCCTTGCCTTTTACACTTGCTGGTGTACAGGGCATGGGGATAACAGCGCAGTTGCCCCTTGTACAACATTTTAAATGCGCTTGTCTGTCATAACCAAGGCTCCCTGTTTTCCGTTTTTACGGATTTTTACAGATAAATACAGACAGAAAACAATGTGTTTTCTGACTGCATTTAGTTTTAAAAATGGATAAATACAGAACATCTGCTTCTTTTCAGTGACTCTTCGTGAGGTCTTTCCTGAATTTAGCCCAACAGCTGAGCAGATGGACAGAGTGGGAAATTGAAAAACAGGATGACATTTCTTTAACTAACTGCATTTGTCAACTAACATTTATGGTATAATGCTAACAGTTGCCAGTGGATGGACTGTTATGTAATATTTGGTAACTTAAAAAGCTAAATCACGACAGACATCAAAGTATGTCTGCGCGTCTATCATTTAAATAAATATGGAAATGTACAGTTTTACAACTACATTTATACGCAAAACACAAAATAAATATGGATAAATACAGATAACCTGGCCCAAAAATAAATATGGATAAATACAGATAACCTGGCCCAAAAATAAATATGGATAAATACAGATAACCTGGCCCAAAAATAAATATGGATAAATACAGACGGAAATGTTAAAAAAATAAATACCATAAAACCGGGAGCCCTAGTCATAACGTACCTGTAACCTGCTTTAGCAATGCTTTCTTGATCAAGCTAACATGATGTGCCATCTCTGATGGGGAGGCTTGTTGCATTTTGGCACTCAAGGCAGGAAGTTGTGGATCAGCTTGCTCAGGCAAAAACTGCTTATATTTTTGTAACTCTTGAAGGCCACTTCCCCTGTTTTCATGAACTCGGCTAGGCACCTGCTTGTGTTCTTTGTGAGCATTCTAGGAAGTGACCAATTTTAGGGACTTGTGTGTGGTATACATTTGAGCCTTGTCTAGTCCAGTCATTTTCTGGGTATCCCCGATCTGTTCACACAGTAATTCACAAATTACTATTATATTTTGTAATGTGAAACGATGCATTCACACTCAATCAAAACATGAAGTGACGTTTTCTTCAACACCCTGCTTCATTCCAACCCCTTTCTTACTGAGGGGCGCGCAAGCAAATTATAAGGCACTAAAGGTAAATTGATTTAAAACGTGTATTATGACTTTTTTTCTCTCCACACATGGCATGAGGGTGTGAGGAAATATAAAGGAACCGCTGTACTATGCACACAAGTACCCAAAGCGCAACGCAGCAGTGTCTCAAAAGGCAGATGATGTACTTTTATCAAATATTATCTCGTACCTCCTGTGAATATTATAGGATGGCTTAAGGTTTCTACAGAGGCTGAGACAACGCCCCCAGCCTTTAATTTCAGCTTGTTGTCTGTAGTGGGAGACAGAGGAAATAGTCTCAAATACCACCGTCTGTGAGGGAGGCTGCAGAGGTTCAGAGTTCTGCCATAGCATTTGTGTGCAGCAGAGTGGCCGGGTAGATGTAGTGAGGGTTCCAAACAAACCTAGCAGCATGGAGGCTAATGCCTGGTGGGGCAGTCCAGAGATGATCTCTCGCTGTCCCTGGAGCGGCACTAGCGAGCTAGCAGGTACGCTGACAGCTTGAGCGGCATGGTGAGCGATGGTGGCTCAACTGTAGGATGAAGGACTGAGGTTTGCGTCTAGGATGGTCGTGGTTCTACTTTAAAGGCAACCCAATGAGCCCATATGGGAGCAAGCCGCTATAGCGGAGATCGAGGGGCTGCAGGCAAATGGGTGAGAGCACTAACCACCGGCTATGGGGGAGATGAATTCCGACTCGCGTGGTGGTAACAGCTCAGCCATGACAAGTGCCCAAGGCATAATTTTAGAAGTCATGGAAAAAGGCAGAGGGGGGAAGAACTGTGTGTGACGTGGTCTCAGTAAGGCTTGTAGGGCTGAAATTAAACGTTCCATGGGATGAAGGGATTTGGGGGCATATCAACAAGCGGCAGCGATAATTATCGCTGGCCGCCCTTAGCTTGAGGAATTTTATCGCCGGCTATCGCAGATAATTATTGCCATGCTAGCGCTGTATTACCAACGCATAGCGCAATGGCGATAATTATTCCTGTGATAGCGATGTTTTCCATGGAAGATCGCTGGTTTTCCAGCGATGTTCCATGGAAAACGGCGATATCCTTGTTGATAGGGCTTGGTGGTCTCAGCCCTATAATCCACCACCCATTGACTAACATTGTTTAGTCAAAGGAAAAGCAGGCGTAAGGAAAGTAGCGGTAACCAAGGTTAGCGCTACTTTTCTTATCGCTATGCTTGTTAGCGTGCCCATTGATAATTGGAGAAATGTCGGTTAGCGACATTTCTCCAGTTATTTTGGGATGGAACGCCCACTTTGCATCTCATTAGAGATGCAAAGGTCGGCGTTACGGGAAATGGCGCTAAGGCAAGGATTCACGCGATAGCGTACTCTTGCTGATAAAGCGATAAAATTATCGCCACTTTTCATCCGAAAACAGACGCAAAAGCGGCGATAATTTTTTATCGCCGCCTTGTTGATATGCCCCTCGGTATTTTGACTGGGGGGAGACATGATGATAAGGAGAGGATGAAAAAAGTTGAGGCCATGGTCCATTTGTCAGTAGTTCTGTCTGGATAGGCGTGTATGCCTTATGTCATAAAGTAGATCACATCTGACGTCTCCACCCAAATCTAAATGTATAGCACACATTACAAAGTCAGTCTTTTGGGTGTCGCTAATGAGAGACGAATCCTAAATCATAAGGGCGTTCCTGAATGTCAGCAATTTAGGGAGTTCCCTAATTAAAAGAAGAAGTTTGTATGCTTGTAAAATATAATCCGACTATGACAAAAAAGGACTTAACAGCCTACTTGGTGGGAAGTGGGATTTTTGTGAATATTAATTTCGCGTACAGGTAATTGAATTTCCTTAACTGGTCAATGGGTGATTTGCGATGGCGACACTCACGAAAGAAAGGGACTTGCAGAGAGAAGTATTCCGGACACTGCCTGATGTACCACTGCCTGATATAACACTACCTGATGTACCACTGCCTGATATAAAGCTGCCTGATGTACCACTGCCTGATGTACCACTGCCTGATATACCACTGCTTGATATACCCCTGAGCTTTCCAGTTTCCATTTTGTGTTAAACATTGTAATAGATTTCCATGCAAAAAAGCTTGTGTATTGGTCTATTACACTGGCCAAGCGTGCTCACCATAAAACTGTTTTCATATGTACGAGGAAGAGGAGTGATGGAAAGCAATGATTCGCAATAATGAAGGATAACGTCATAAGTAAATAGACGGAGCTACTGTCGCCCACAAATTGAATACGTTTCTGGGCTGGACAGAACTAATGTAACAGGTTTGCTTCTGTCGTGTGCCTGGCACGATAGGTGAAACCTTTGTCAAAATGAAATGGTGGCCACTGCAGGAGAGGCATTGAGGTGTTGGACTCCCTCAGATTAATGTGGGTAGTGAGGCTCTGGAAAGAACGGCAGCATACTCCTGCAATCATATTTAAATTATGCAACACAAACATCAACAAGCACACCCAAAAAAGTAACAAAGATTTTCAACTTCCAGTGACCTGCCCCTTCAGCAGGAGTGTTAGCTAAAGCATCTTTGTCAACTCCGGTTCTAGCATACATTGTGTGTGGTTTCAACACCTCTACTTAGACAGGCGGTGCAAATCATCATTGTTTTGCATGCTAGAAGCTAATTTCCGCATCATAGCATTGCAAGGGCAGTGAGCTGATCTTACAATCCACTGGAAAATGCTTTGCCTATTGTATGTGTTCCTCAGTACTTAATTTGAGCCGGTGGTTTCTGGTGCTTGGCACCGGCACTTAATTGTCAGCACCAGCACTCATGATAGTCTGCCACATGGGGGCACTGCCTGTCTAATTTACAGATAAGCCCTATAATCCACCACCCATTGACTAACATTGTTTAGTCAAAGGAAAAGCAGGCGTAAGGAAAGTAGCGGTAACCAAGGTTAGCGCTACTTTTCTTATCGCTATGCTTGTTAGCGTGCCCATTGATAATTGGAGAAATGTCGGTTAGCGACATTTCTCCAGTTATTTTGGGATGGAACGCCCACTTTGCATCTTATTAGAGATGCAAAGGTCGGCGTTACGGGAAATGGCGCTAAGGCAAGGATTCACGCGATAGCGTAATCTTGCTGATAAAGCGATAAAATTATCGCCACTTTTCATCCGAAAACAGACGCAAAAGCGGCGATAATTTTTTATCGCCGCCTTGTTGATATGCCCCTCGGTATTTTGACTGGGGGGAGACATGATGATAAGGAGAGGATGAAAAAAGTTGAGGCCATGGTCCATTTGTCAGTAGTTCTGTCTGGATAGGCGTGTATGCCTTATGTCATAAAGTAGATCACATCTGACGTCTCCACCCAAATCTAAATGTATAGCACACATTACAAAGTCAGTCTTTTGGGTGTCGCTAATGAGAGACGAATCCTAAATCATAAGGGTGTTCCTGAATGTCAGCAATTTAGGGAGTTCCCTAATTAAAAGAAGAAGTTTGTATGCTTGTAAAATATAATCCGACTATGACAAAAAAGGACTTAACAGTCTACTTGGTGGGAAGTGGGATTTTTGTGAATATTAATTTCGCGTACAGGTAATTGAATTTCCTTAACTGGTCAATGGGTGATTTGCGATGGCGACACTCACGAAAGAAAGGGACTTGCAGAGAGAAGTATTCCGGACACTGCCTGATGTACCACTGCCTGATATAACACTACCTGATGTACCACTGCCTGATATAAAGCTGCCTGATGTACCACTGCCTGATGTACCACTGCCTGATGTACCACTGCTTGATATACCCCTGAGCTTTCCAGTTTCCATTTTGTGTTAAACATTGTAATAGATTTCCATGCAAAAAAGCTTGTGTATTGGTCTATTACACTGGCCAAGCGTGCTCACCATAAAACTGTTTTCATATGTACGAGGAAGAGGAGTGATGGAAAGCAATGATTCGCAATAATGAAGGATAACGTCATAAGTAAATAGACGGAGCTACTGTCGCCCACAAATTGAATACGTTTCTGGGCTGGACAGAACTAATGTAACAGGTTTGCTTCTGTCGTGTGCCTGGCACGATAGGTGAAACCTTTGTCAAAATGAAATGGTGGCCACTGCAGGAGAGGCATTGAGGTGTTGGACTCCCTCAGATTAATGTGGGCAGTGAGGCTCTGGAAAGAACGGCAGCATACTCCTGCAATCATATTTAAATTATGCAACACAAACATCAACAAGCACACCCAAAAAAGTAACAAAGATTTTCAACTTCCAGTGACCTGCCCCTTCAGCAGGAGTGTTAGCTAAAGCATCTTTGTCAACTCCGGTTCTAGCATACATTGTGTGTGGTTTCAACACCTCTACTTAGACAGGCGGTGCAAATCATCATTGTTTTGCATGCTAGAAGCTAATTTCCGCATCATAGCATTGCAAGGTTAGTGAGCTGAGCTTACAATCCACTGGAAAATGCTTTGCCTATTGTATGTGTTCCTCAGTACTTAATTTGAGCCGGTGGTTTCTGGTGCTTGGCACCGGCACTTAATTGTCAGCACCAGCACTCATGATAGTCTGCCACATGGGGGCACTGCCTGTCTAATTTACAGATAAGCACAAGAGTTGTCTACTAAATCAATATACATTAAAAAAGACTAATACCTCCCACCCAAGCCATTCTTATAGCTTTGGGGGCATGCAATAGTCTGAATTGTTAACCTTATAAGGGTGTGATTGTTAGGTCTCGTGTTGGTATTGCGATTGGCAGTGCTGGCAGGGGCAATGGGTGGTGCAAGCTGCAGTGACCTCCTTACAAGGGCCGTGGCACTTATTCCTTTACAAATTAAGCACTGGTGTTCGTGGACTTGTTTGTATAGTCTAGTAGGAAAGGCTATGAGTTAGGAATCTATTTGGTTCTGACTTTCATCCATTCCTTGTTCTATTTAGACTTGCAAGGTCGGCTTCGTAGTTCACACATGAACACGCTGGCAATAAGCACTTTATTCAGCTGGGACCTCCCTTCTGTGACCACTATCACCACAGTTCTGGCCTTGTGTCCTTGTGTAATGTAACTGGTGCTCATGTAAAGCGCTCTGATACCTGATACCTTCGAGTCAAGTTTGCGCTATATAAAAACTTCGGGGGGAAAAACTGTTAGCCAGGGCCCAAAGAGGTTCATTTTGAGATGTACCCTTGTTAAGGATCCACAACTGCTTCCATTCATGGAATGGGTGTGGCTTTATGGTGCCATCTTGGCTTTAGAGCCAGCAGCATAAAGCCTGCAGCTACTGCTAGTTTCAGGGCCTTTTCATCCTATCAACACACTTGGCTGAAAACACCAGCTTTGGCTAAACTTCAGTCTGCTGTCATGACCCTGGCTGGAAGGGGTGCGCTTGCTGAAGCAAAGTTACCTCCAGAGCCCGTATCATGATCTCGTTTTATGTGCTGTGCCAGTGCAGAAAGGGTCTTTGTGTTTCTTTTTTGTGTCTTCAGCGCATATATTAACTGACAAAATCTCCAACTTCTTGCAAGTTTCGCTGACAGCAGAGCTCAAAAAACACAAAGAGGAGATTACTGCCCTGTGTTTCTGAGCTCTGCAGTCAACAGCCCATGCACTATCTTGGGCAGATTTAATAACACATCACAAAAGTGACACAAATCCAGTGCAAAGTGTTGTGGTGCAATTTACTTCCCAATGCAAATCATGATTTGCATTAGAAAGTTGCCTAAAATTACCCAAAGTAGCACTATGTTCTACTTTGCACTACTTTGCGTCAATGGGATGTAACATGGCTGGTACATGGGTGGTGTCATTCAACTACCCATGGGTGGGTTTTGACGAAAAGCACTATTTACTAACATCTGTGGACAGGCATTTGCACCAAATATTACCCCTCCTCGAGACAGGCGTAACACTTGAGCAAGTTTTAATGCCTCCATATTTTTCTATTTTGTATGTGTGTTGCACTGTAGACCACGCATACAAAGTAGGAAACTTATTAAAGCATAGATTTTGTACAGCAGGGGTTCCTCTTCCAGAACAAAATCTATGCTTGAGAGAAAGGACACACCATTGCACTATGGGGCAAGACTGTGTGTGTTGGCGAATGCCAACCAAAAGTGCGCCAGATCAGAGTGAGGAAAACAGCACCAACTCTTAATAGCTATAGCTCTATTCTGCTCTCTCCCTCTCACGCAGTACAGAACAGCAACGTTGATTTAATTAGCCCCTTCGAGTTAGGATATGCACTTAAGACATGAAGAAGAAATGTACGGACCCCTTCTGCACAGTCTAGTGCAAAAGAGATGAGAGCAAAACCAAAGGGGATGATGGACGGAGTGTTGAACATTGCAAGCACTCACTCCCAGTCAACTGATCTGGGTTTAATCCATCATCATTCTTTAGCCCACTCTGCCACCCCAGTTTAGACCTGGCCATATGCAAATCAGTCTGACCCTGTGCCTCATGGAACAGTCCAGCCCGAATTGCCAAGCCATGTCTTCCCTGGACCGGTAACAAGCATCCTTGGACCGGTTTCTGGCTAATCAGCCGTCATCAGCCAGGCTAGCTTGAATCCAGTGGCAAAGTGAGCAAGGGACCCACGTCTGGGCATACCCTGCTAATTTAGGACGAACAAAGCAAAACCAAAGGGGATGATGGACGGAGTGTTGAATATTGCAAGCACTCACCCCCAGTCAACTGATCTGGGTTTAATCCATCATCATTCTTTAGCTCACTCCGCCTCCCCAGACGTGGGTTCCTTGCTCACTTTGCCACTGGATTCAAGCTGGCTGATGAAGGGTGTTACCCAGAAACCGGTCCCAAGATGTTTGTGTCCGGTTCAGGGAAGAGCTGGCTTAGCAGTTCGGGCTGGACTGTTACCATGAGGCACAGGGTCAAGACTGATTTGCATATAGATGGGTCTGAACTGAGGTGGAGAAGTGAGCTAAGAAATGATGATGAATTCAACCCAGATCTGTGATTGGGGGTGAGTGTCTGGAAAGTTTCAGCGCTCCGTCCATCATCATTAAGATACAGACAGCACAGTTCGAAATCAAACTGGTCACTGTTTTTAAGCAGCGCAGTCTGCAGCGCATGCACTAACAGGAAAAACTCCAAGGGAGTCTCTTTAGAAAGTTATATAAACAACATAGGGGAAATTTACTAAGATTTTACACCGTGTTATGTCACAAACGTGGCGCAAAATCTTTTTTTTCAATTTACTTTTCAGCTCTAAACCTGTTTAGCGCTGGAAATAATGTGAAAGTAACTAAAAGCAGCTTTGGTTTACATAGTGCCAAAGGGACGCACCTTGGATGGAACATGGGTGTTCCCACGCAACCACCCAAGTTTTCTGACACTAAACCAAATTTACTAAATAAAGTAGACAGGGTTTAGTGTCAGAAAACTGCACCCTTTTGGAGTTGGCGCAAGGAAGGAGAAATGCTTTCATTTCTCCTCCCTTTTCCGACTTTGCATGTGTGCTGCACAGTACAGCACACATACAAAGAGGGAAAATGGATTGTCTGTTTATGCACAGTATTTTGTACAGGAAGGGTACCCCTTCCAGTATAAAACCTATGCTTGACTCACGAAGACACCCTTGCACCACGACGTCTCCATCGTGCACGGCAGCTGATTTCAGTAGCGCTAGGGAAAGGAAAGGAGAGTGCCATAGTTCAGAACATTTTTCGCTCTCCTCCTCTCTCCCTTTCACGCAGCGCAGCATTTGCGGCTGCTGCTCTGCGCGAAAAAGTGGTAAATTTGGCACTTACTCTACTAGTAGGCATTCTGTAAAGCTGGCACTGGGGCAAAAGCCTGGCGTTCAATCTTGCACTTTTTTCTCTGATTACGGGGCAGATTTACAAGCCCCTTGCGCCACTTTTGAGTCACTTTTAACATGAGAAAAGTGACGCAAGGGGTGTGTAAATTGCCCCTACTTCTATGCGAAATGACGCAGCCTGGCTCAACTTAAACCACACCCCTGACCATATCACATAAGGTTTTGCACTTGACTTAAAATCTTGCGCTATTATTTTATGCTGCGGTTTACATAGTAGGGAATGTACCAAGCAAGCGATGTTTAATTCAAAAAAGAGTAGACGGAGCTTGCTGAAAATCAGTTTGCATCATTTCGTATTGACAAACAAGCAAACACACAGCAAAATCAGCTCACTTCAACTTTACCCTGGTGCAGAAAAATAGAAGTAACATGTCGGTTTGCTCAAAGCCGTAGTAGAAAGAAACATCCGGGAGTCGCCAGCAAATCACCTGGATGAATGAAAATAAAGCAAGCTCTGAGGCTGCCGTGGATTTAGGAAAGGACTCTGCAGCATCTAGTGGACAGGCGTGGTATTGCAGGGGAAGAACCAAAACGTGAGGAACAGACATCGGAGAAAAAACAACGGCGTAGATTACAGGGGGTGAAGAGTTGGGCGTGTCACGCATGTTGGACCAGAGTACACACTTCAGCGAGCTAGTATGACACGTAGGGCGTGTGCAGTAGTAAAGGCACAACCCAAGGCGTTGGCCCGTCTGTAGTAACATCGTCTGAGGATATTAACTGGTGTGCTGCCAGTACAGACAGCTTTATTCTGAACACACAGACCAGAATAGCCAAGAGGAAAGGGGGTACCTGGCAGATTTAGGCCTGTGTGCCAAAGCAGACATTTAATTAATGTTTTTTATGTTATTTTTTTTACGACTACAAGGAGTGCAGCTGTGGGCCCTTGGAGCCCACCGAGCAGTGCTTAATTTGTAAAAGAATGAGGTCTGGTGCCCATAGCTCTGCTCAGATGACCACGACACACTGAAGGCTGCATAGTCCTAAATCCACCCGGGCCTCTTTAATCCACTACCAGACACTCCTTGACCCTTTATCTCACTTGTGCAGGTTTCTGCTTTCTCCCTTTGTGACGTTTCCGTCAGTGGTGGCCGCCACAAAACTCCAGTGGGGGGCTAAGTGAGATAGAATTTACAAAATACGTTCCTGTCCTGCGGCCGACGCATGGGTGCTCCTCTTCACACCCGAGTGTCCCAGCAGTCCCTGGGGCACCAGCACTCCTAATTCAGACGCTGCTCTCATAGCATAAAAACAGCGCCAGGATTGGTCTGAGCGGCCTTGTTTGCCACTCAGACAGTGCTCTAGTGCCTGTGAACGTTTCTCCAACCCAGCTCTGTTGCACAGCCGGGTTGGAGAAACCTAAGTGCGCATGTCTGTTTGGCTGCCCTTAGACAGCCGGCCAAACCGGCATGCGCACTTTACAGTGCACACTACCCCACTCCTTCCTGCCATGCCCGGTCTGGCCCTGCCCTGCCGAAGACTCCCTGGCTCAGTCAGTCAGCGGGGAAAAAAATGATAATATTGTTATGTTATCATTTTATTTTCCGCTGACTGGCTCAGTGGGGCAATGCTCCTCTGCCATTACGGAGGAGCCGCCCCTGATTTCCGTCTTTCTCTCCTTGCATCTTTCCACTTTGTTTAATTTCCCTCTCTTGCTCTGAAAAGGTTTGATGCAAAAAAATAAGTTCCAGTCCCCAAAAACTAGTGCTTGTGCCCCCACCGGCTCAATTTAAGCACTGGAGCTGAGCTGTGGATAAGGGTACCCAATACTTTGATGTGCACCCCAAGAAGCATGCTCTTAGTACTGCACATGCTTGCACTGACCCAGGGCCCAGCACTGTAGTGAGCTTCAGTACAGCACACATGAGCACATGCAACCACATGCATATACGCACACACTTTCTCTGACACAAACATAGCCAGGTCATTTATCCGCAGTGCTGGAACCCTATTAGGCACTCATATTCAGTACTGATATGCACTGATCCAACCACACAATGCTAGCCCTACAGCACTGATAGACACAAATTGACCCAAATAATCACCACCAGGTCCTAAGCTAGCAGTAATGAAAAATGTGCCCTCGCCGACCACTCACCTGAAGCTCACACCCTAAGAAATGAGACATATGCACCCATGACCAGGCACAGCGCCTTCTGTCCTGAGACATGTACAGAAGCAGCAATTCAGCACATGGCGCAGAATATTGAAACACGTGTCCCGTACCAGCCAATCACTGGCCGACACACACTGACAGTACTAAGACTCATGCACTGATGCTGTTACCACTAGTATCTGTGGCTTCAGTGCTAGTACACGTACAGGGAACATCCATTCACCACTGAGCCTAATACAGGCAGTGATTCAGCCACTCCCATCCAGGAATAAAGTGAGCCAGACACTCACACCCAGGGACAAAAACCACTGAACATGGCAGGGGTGCTGACACTCACAGACCACCAGAACCTGCACCATCAGTACTGAGACCCAGGCACTGAACTTGACACTGACCATCTGGCTCCACATCTTCATTGCTGATGCACATACATTGGAACAGCCACACACCTCCAAGAACCACAAAGTGTACTTCTCTTACTGCGAACACTCACTAATCACTAGGAGGCACACTTTGATATGAATATATCCAACCCGAGACCTATCGATTAAACTGCTTACTCTAAAATGTCATAATCATTGCCAATCTTGAATCTTGGCAGACTTAGTTTCGCTAACACAACAAAAGATTTAAGCAGGAGGGTCCAAGGGAAATTTTAGAGACCTGCAAAAGATTATATCCCCAATAATATCAGTCAGAAACAAGTATAGAATCCTTGGGTCTATGTTAAACAGGAAGTTGAAGCAAAGATATCATATGGTGAAAAACTACAGAAAAGCCACAAATTATAACACACAGACCTAGCTGTGGGAAGTTCCCTTATTAGGACGAAATCCCTCACTCACCAAGGGTGACATGCTTCATCATATGGGATTCTCCTCTCAAAGGAAAAGCCTAGTTCCTGTGAGGGCTACAACCCCCTCTCTGAGAGGGAGGAGCTCAGGGATGTTTTTAATATTTACTCCTCAGGACATTATAAATCCACATGCGATTAACAAAATAGTGTGAGCAAGGGCGCAGCGCAAAGAACATGTGAAATGTGAGGAATCTGAGAATAAAACTGGCTAGCGAGTACAGAAAGTACGATTTATTAAAGTGTACCAACTGCCAGGATTAAAAACAGTGCACCAGCGGTATGGATTTAAACTGCATTTGTATGGTGGAAAGTGGTGGTCAACTAGTTACTTGCTGTGAGTGCACTCTCCCAACAAGGCCCTACACAATTAGCCACACTCACTGAAACCACAAACTTAGCAACACCAGATATTGCATAATTAGTTGCACACATTTCAGTTGAATACTCATCGCCTTACTCTGCACAACTAGATACACATACTGTGTCACACTCACTACTAGGCCTAGCACGCCAACCTGCACATACTTGAATCATGTTCAATATCACACGCTCCTCATATAGCACTCTAAGTTCAGGCACTGTTTTAGCAGGGTTCGAGGAGTAGCATAGCATGTTATGTTGTTTTTAGTGCTGTTTTCTTTCATGTGATAATGCTGTCTTGTTTTATACCTTTTTTTGTATTGGGCAGGGTGGATTCATGGTTGGTGGGGACTCTTTGGGTCCCTGTGGCATGTCACAGGGAATAGGGTACAGAGAACACCAGTTTCATGAGGACCTCAAATGGGAGGCTTGCAGCAATCTTTCAAGAATCTATACTTTGTTGTGGGGGGGGGGGGGGGGTTGGGCCGGTTGCTTGCACGGCCCTTATCTGCCTTACACACATACTCTGTTGCACGATGCTACGGCGCCCCTTTGGGGTGGTGGAGGATGTGGTCTACTCCAGGTGGCCACGTAATGGCCCGGTTGCCCGGATTAGCTCTCCTATAGGTGATGGGGATACTTCAGATGCGTTGGGATGAGGGGCCTCCAGCATGAGTAAGGTGAGTATGGATTTGCATAAGAGTCGATTTCTTTTCCTGCTCTGAGGCCTTAGAGGGTCTGGAAGGTCTGAGATGCCGCGGGACCAGGTGGGAGGGTAAGCCATGAGTTAAAAAAATGTTTGATGCACAGGGAGGTACTGCGTTGGAGGTAAATCAGTGTCTAGTGGACCATGTATGCAGAAAAATAGTTCTGTGTTACAACCAGGGCCGGACTGGGAACTGAAACCGGTCCTGGACAATTGCTCAGCCAACACCCCTGATTTTGTTACAGGGGGCCGATATTGCCAGCCCCTGGTAGCAAAAACGACCCCCACCCTGGCGACCCACTGAGGAAACGCCCGGTGCCCGCTACGGCCAGTCCGGCCCTGGTTACAACCTTGTAAATGGAAGTGCTGTGTCGTGTTATGAATTTTGCTGAATATGCATATGTAAATAAATAGGGCTTGAGATGTGAATCTTCAACTAAAACAACTAAAATGAGTCACAGGCTGTCTTTGAAATGCAGTGTGGATGTCTGAAGGGGAGGCGAGAGAAGTTGGGTGGTAAAAATCTGAGGTCATTGATGTGATCCCACACTCAATAGCTAGTCTTGTACACTTAATGGATTTACTATGTCGTCCTAGTGGCCAATCCGCCTTGCGCAGTTGGCTGCCAAAAGATGGTACGCCAACTACAGACTGCACAGTCTCTGTGCAACTGCACAGACTGCAATTGAACGCACATCACCAGACCCTGCATTCAAAGAAATGGGCACCAAGATCTTAAAAGCTCAATCCAGCCTTACACACTTTACACAATACTGAAAAATGACAGATTAGCTACTGTACCTGCACACTCACTTGATTACACTGAAATGGTGCTCTCACCTCCAGGACCTATGTACTTTAGATACACATGCTGAGATAAAACTTTCACTAATTAGGTATTGCACACTTCGCTGAACACACCAAAATCATAAACTTATTATTATGGCTTGCACACCAAGATGTGCATACTGCTATTGCATTAAATGTGCTATTCCCTATCAAGCTTTGTGCATCTATCTGCACACTCAGGACCTCATTTACAGCGATTTGGCATAGGTCAGCACAGCGAGTCACCTTTCTGTGCTGCTCTACGCCAAAGTCAAATGGCAGAAATGCACTGTATTTGTGCAATACGCTGCATTCCTGTCCTTTCTGCCTCCGCTGGTACTGTTTCAGCAGCCTAGCACCAACGCAGGCATCCTTGCCCCATGGTGCAAGGGTGCTTGTGTTGTTGACAGGATTGTGTATGTGCAGGAAGGGGCACTTCCTGCACAGAAACAATCTTCGGAGGCGTTTTCCTCTTTCTATGTGTGCGGCAGAATGTAGCACAGAGAAAGATGGAAAAATAGGGAGAAATAAAGATATTTCTCCTCGTTATGCCTCACCTCAGGAGACGTAAGGATTTGGCGCTTCTCCAGGTTTACATGATCTTTTAAATCTGGGGCAGCCTTAAAATCCATGGGTGTTGCATGGGAAAACCCACTACAACACCCGTGGAATGCCTCCCAAGCACAGAGAAAGGCAATGCTATAAGGTTATCTAAAGACACGCATGGTGGCTTTGCGTGGCCTCATAGATATAAATTATGTAATTTGTGCTGACAGAGCATCAAGTTCGGGCAGTGCAAGGGGCTCGGAAATAAGCCCCTAAGGCCTCAGTTATGTTATTTTGGCATAGAGCAGGAATGCACCACATTTATGCAATACTGTGCATTCTTATACTTTGTCTATGTGCTGATGCCATTTCTGCAGCCTAGCGCCAACATAGGTACCCTTGCACCATGGTGCAAGGGTGCCTCAGTTGCATGCAGTATTATTTTTGTGCAGGGAGGGACAACTTCCCGCACAAAAACAATACCAAGAGGCATTTTCCTCTTTTCATGTGTGTTGCAGAATGCAGGGCACTTAGAATGAGGAAAAAACTGGAAGAAATAGAGATATTTCTCCCTGTTACGACTCATCTTGGGAGGCGTACGGATTTTGAGCTTCCCCAGGTTTACATGATTTTGTAAGTCTGGGGCAGCATCAAAATCCATAGGTGTTGCTTCAGACAACCCACTGCAACGCCCATAAAACACCTCCCAGGTGCAAAGTTAGGTGACGCAGAGATCTGCGCTGTGTTGCCTTACTCACGATTTATGAGGCCACTCAAAGCCACGCAGGGTGGCTTTGCGTGGCTTTGCGTGGCTTCTTAAATCATATTGAGAGCCCTGAGCCAAGCATGTACCATTTTATGTGGTGCAAAAGTGATGCAAGGCTCTCATAAATCAGCTCCTCAAAGTAGAGACTCAGAACCTGGTCTTTCACACTTGGCTACATAGGTTGTGGCTGCACATACTTCACGGGTCCCTGCAAAATTAGCAACTCGCGCTGATATTACACACTCAGTTCTAGACCATGCAGAGTTACATGCATATACTTTTATTGTACTCACCACCAGGCCCTGCACAATTAGCAGAACATAACAAGATTACAAAATCATCCCAGGCCTAGAATACTGAGTCGCATACACAGCCATTCCACGCCCAAGATCATACCTGCTTTACTTATCTACACTCTGTGATTGCACCTACTCTCCAAACTTTCACACCTAGTGGTGCACTCTTTGATTGCACCCTCACTCCCCAACCCTGCATTTTGCCACACACACTATTATCACATACTCAAAACCTGGTATACTCCTAGGTGCACGCACTGTGATTATTTGCTCACAGTAAGACCCAGCAAGCATACCTACCTACACGAACTAAGATCACACAGACTACCAGGCCATGCACACTTGGCTGTATGCACAGTTATTGCTCACTCGTGATAGATTTACCAGTCTGAAAGTTTTAAAAATGAAAAAAGAACAAAAAAATGAAATTTTATAAATTACATAAAGAAATGAAATTTAAAAAAAATGAGAACCAAATTGTAATTGTTAAGTGTCACTGAAGTGATGTAACTGATCTTTGAGCCCAGTAGTGAATCAGTCCTCAGGATAATAGAAAGATAGGCCTCGAGGGAGCATTTTCAGTGTATTTTGGTTTCTTGCCCTCTTCTCCCTGGCCTGAAATAAACCTTCTAGACGGGGTCCCCATTTATGCAGTGCCAGTCTGAGGCATACACAGATAGTTTGCAAGCTTCCTCATCATTGCACACTGAGGAACATTCACTGAGACTGCGCATTCCCTCAGCTTGGCACCATGTGTGAGCTACTGAGAGTTCGCACTTCTTAGGTACTACTCAGTGAGGTACACTCACTGAGATTGTACTTCCGCTCAGCACTGCAAATGGGAAGCACACTCACAGTAGAAGCACCCCCTCACCATTGCACACATAGATACTTCCTCTCAGCATTGGCGTGGCTGCCCGTGGCGGTCCCTGCTTTTGCCACCCTGCGACAGTCGCAGATAAGAGCGAGGGTGCTGTTTGCCATCCGGCGATGGCCGCAGGTAAGGTTGAAGGAGAATCGCTGCCCCAAAACCCGTGCCGTCTGTGGCGGTCCGCCCCCCTTTGCTACGCCACTGCCTCTCAGGCTGTTCTTTTCTACTTTTCGCAGGCAGGGTCCGCACAGAGAGGCTGCACACCGAGATACATACCGCCAACCTCCCAGGCTCGCATGGCAGCCAGATACGTTTTAAGGCATGGCCAACGTGGGCTCTGGCCCCGAGCCTCAGCCTTTCAGGAAGCCCCCTGGTAGAGCCAGATCTGTTCAGCAGACATTCCTGCCCTGATGACCTTGAATGATTCTTAAACAGATTGGTTAAAAACTGTTTCCCTTCAATTTATTTTTTAATAAGGATGATGTGTAGGAGTCTATTACACCTTTTGTGCAGAGAAATGTTTTGTTTATGTTTTTGAACACCATGTAACATCCATAAAAAGGTTTTTCTTTTAGATCAAAACCGGACCTCATAAATGAGAAATACGAGGGAGTCACAGAGCAATAACATTAGTGAGCTGCTGCTGTATTACAACATTGAAAACGCATCACTATCCCTGAATGTTAGATTTAACACTTTTAGAATTTGGACTAGTGCGGCTGTGCGCTGTCAGACCAAAGAGGGAATGAAGGAGCTCAACTTGGATAATAAATTAAAATCTGTCCTGAACAGGGGCCCCCAAATACGTTTGGCCCAGAGCCCCCAAAATCCTTAAATGTCCCTGTTGAAAAGGGACAGTTCTGGCTGTGCGATCTAAAGATGATGCAATGCGTGAATGGTTCGGTCCTTGCGTTTCTTACAAACGCGTTCACCTTCCAGGGCTTCTTACGGCCCCACCCCCCTCAATGGTTAAGTGGTACTGCCCTGGCAAGCTTCATTCACTCGCGCATCGTGCTGGGACAGGGCCAGTCGCGCGCTGCTGACTAGCGCGAAATACCGCGAGAGCGCTGCTCTCTTAATGCGGCCTGTCACTGCTAGAGTGATGAGCTAGGCCCTTACAATGTGAGCAATGTCCAATTTTGGCATAATTCACATGCAGTTTGAAGAGTCCGTGACAGGCCGTTTGCTGTGCAGGGAGCCAGGGCGCTCAGGTAGCTGCAGGAATGAAAGGGTGTGCGTGTGAACAGCTCAGCCAGGCTTTGGGTGGGGCAAGAAATGCTATTGAATGAGCTTCAATTATAAACAAAAACTCCGAGCAAGCAAAATCCTGCCTTTCACACAGAGCCCGGGCTGCCCCACCCTTCTTTGCCTTTCAAGCAGAAGAGACAGGGAGAAATGCAAGTGCGAAAAAACGAAAAGGAGAGAGCTTTCAAAGATGCATTTGAAATACTTTGTAAATTATTTTATTGAAGTGCGAAATTTCATTGAAGTGTCCTTCGTGCGTCGAGTGGGTTCTGTCACAGGGGATTGAGAACTGTTTGGGTGTGAGAGTCCTGAAAGAGAATGGAGGGCCGGATGACGCATTTAGAGGCAACCATACTACGATCGTCTAAGGGGGAGGAAGGAAAACTTTAGGGGTAACGACGCTAGTGCTGGAAAGAGGGAGGCGAAATAGGGCTTGGCCATTGTTTTATCTGCCCCTCTGTCTCGCTTTCGAATGAAACAGCTCGGCATGGAGAGAAAACCCTTCGAATGAGGCCTACTGCATGTACAGGCCAGAGGAAAGCCTAATGTCGCATTGATCAGTGGGCAGGGGGCTCCACTTGCATGGTTTCCAGAAAGAACCATGGCCAGTGTAAGACCGTGCATGAGCTCTCATGAGGGGAGAACGTTTCCAAAGTGAGGGGGTTGTGTACAGTGTGTGAAGGAGTAGTGGAAACACTCACACTAGAAGATAGCTGAACCCAGGGCCCTTACACTGGAAACTGCAATTTGCATTCACAGTCCAATATTCTTACTGAGTAGCACATTTGCTTGTGGGTCTAGAAGTTAAAATATAAATTGTGGCACACTTTGTGGAGGCCAAGTGTCAATATTTGCTAAATGGGAGGGTGCACCACCAGGGGATCTGGCAGCAAGTGGGAGAAATGTCATCACATAAGATTTTGAGTGAATACCTAGAAGCCTTTTTCTGTGAGTGGCACTGGATGCATTAATGCACTGGGAGACAATGTAAACCAAAAGCCGCTTTGGGACACTGTTACAGAATACATTGAGTGAGAGCGTAAACTAACCAACAAAACTGAATGGTGGCAGACTAGACCCACCATGTCTTCTTCAGTCTTAGCTTTGCAGCAAGTGTTGCTCTCTGGGTCATACGCCCTATCAGTGGCTTGTTGCATAGTCGATTGTGTGGACAAACCTGACAGGCCATTGGTTACTCCTGCACTAGTTTCTGATTATTCTGTGGTGTGCGATCTCATTAACCGTAGTGAATTTAATGGGCTAAAAAAGTGGTCTGAACAAAGAGTGGGCCTACGCTACCCAGATCCACCTAGAAAGAGAACACACAGGGGCTTATTTTCAAGGCCCGTGCACGGGGAAAAGGGACGCACTTGTGGCGCAAGGGGCTTGTAAATAGGCCCCATAGTACCTAAGTCCTTCAACGCATTAATTGGTTGCATGCGGAGTGGCTGGCAAAACTTTAGGAGAGAGGTAAGAGGCCCACACAATTGTGGAGACCAATGTCTGTTAAGAAAAGTGAGGCACCACTTATCCTTTATTTCTGTGCTACATTGTGCTTAGTCTGCATTTTTCTTCTTGCACCTTCCATCTTCTCAGCAGTGATTTTACTGTCGTACCCTCCAGGCACCCACCACTTCACTGAAGGCTTCTGGGACAATGGCTGCCAGGTTATTGAATATGGAAACGTTTTTATGTCCATAAGATCTCTCTTTTTGTTGCCTTCACTTCTCCTGGTCACCACTGCTCAGTGGTTCCACTGCCTCCTCCGCAGACTCAAATCCCAGTGATGCCCATACAGGATACCCGGCTTCAGTTTTGCATTTGGGTGCAGTTTCATGCCTCGTCCTGGCCATGGGAAGCTGCGGGTGGAGGCAGAAGACACTCCTGTGTATTTCATTGAATCTCCATCTGACAGTTTTACAACATGGGAAGGGCTGCAGCAGGCGAAAGTATCTCCTGAAATACACAAGAACCGCGTTCATTTATCACCACACCCAAACTCCATTTGCCTGTCTTTCCCAGAGCTAAGACGTGCTTCAGTGTCATCCTGCGCTTGTCAATTTTCTTCAATTTGACAGCGTGAGAGCTGTCACTACATCTCTAGCTGCCTTTACTAACAATGAATATTTCTGCGAAGTCCTGTTGTTCTCTCACAGTCATCATTTTAATGTTCTTCTTAAAATTGGGACAGAAGGTGTGGTCTTTGCATGGAGGATTGCTCATGATAACCAAAAATGTATTTCTTGGTATAAATGTCTTTAGGGTATGGACCTATTTGTCATGTCTTTCCAATTTTCAGCTCCACTTTGAAAATATGGTAATGGACGCAATGAAGGCTGGACCTTCTCTTTGGAGGACCTACTCACAAGCAAAAGAGATAATGTGTTTTACATACAACAGGTCTTCAAACCTTCTGTCTTTTTTTATTTTAGTTTCAATCACAAACCAGGGTTCTGATTGTGTTCTTTGAAATGGCTGCAGGTGTGGCAATGATGTCTGCCTTCTTTGTTTCTGTGGGGCCTCCTTCATGTGTTGCATCCGCTGGACTAGCATCATAGCACAATCCTTTGGAGGATTGTGCTTTCAGACTCCTCCTACCCAAATAAGTGTAGTCCTGGAGCTTCTGAGACAGAGAGCAAGACTCTTCTACTTGAGCCAGCAATGTCTCGCCTGTCATCAGTCGTATGTCTTCATACCATCTAGCCGTAGGGCATTTTATTTCTGGCTCTTCCAAGTATGTGTGGCTTGGTCCTGATAAATGACACCCTGTAGACTCACTCTCAGTGAAAGGGAACGCGTGCAGTTTCCTCTCCCCAGCAACAATGACCAGGCCTCTTGGTGTTGGGTCTTTGAGAGGACAGTCTTGATCATGGCTGACCGTCTAGCTGATGATCGCAACAGCAAGGCAGATGCACTGAGCTGCTTGGGAGCTTTCCTGGCTGTTTTCTTATTCAGAGTTTTGGTTGCAGATCTATTTGTAACAAATGTTACCAGAAATGACCTTCAAACCCCAGCAACTCCAAGGAAAGGGAGAGATTATTTGATTGTCAGGTCAGACACCCCTCTTCTTGAATGCCTTTCCTCCTTTTACTCTGGTTTCCTTGGTCTTTAGAAAGATATGTTCATGAATGATACTGACGGAAGAAAATTAAATTTTTGTGCTGTTGTTGGTTTATTTCACTTGAGATAGATTCTTTTTCAGATTCTTTATTACTCCATTGTCCTCTCTTAACAAACATGTTGGTTGGGTAAACTCTCTTCTACGTCCTTCAGGGAATATCTAAAGACCCATCACTTCACCATATTCTTGTCTCCAAGGTGTTGTTCATTTTTCCCCCCATCAGCTCTCTCTCCGCCCTCTCCCCTAAGCAGCTCCAGTGAACGCCCCCATTACCAGCTTGGAAACTTCCCTGTTTGAATTCGGTAACATGTAGGCGGGACACAAACTCCACTGGCTATGCACCGTTCTCTGCTGTCCCCCTCACAACTAGGGCTACACCCTCTAAAAACTTCCAATAAAATACATATTAAAATATGTTTTTTAAAAACTTTTTGTGACGTTATAATAGAATTGCTGCGAAGGATCATTTTGGAAGCCAGAGTCCTTCGTCCCTCATCTAATTGATTTTTCGGACCGGTCAGACACATGCAATGTTTCAGGAAACAAAGATTGTAGAAGATGAATATTAAACCCCCCAAAATGTCATTACAAGGAGGCGATTAATATCTCCTGTGTTCCTATTAATACATAAAGTCTGGAAAGAAGGCTCATACAAATGCAGCCCTTTATCAAATTATTGTAAACACTTGTCCTTCCAACAGTCTACTGGTTAAATATTTTTTTTTTTAAATGTTTCAATTTCACTCAAAATGAAATGACATTGTCATTCACTTTGTCCTGGAGACGTTCTGCAATCATATTTTTTGTCTCTAGATTTTTTTAGATGAATCGCCTGAGCTCCTCATTAAGGTTTTGCTCCCATAGTGAATCACAGAAGAACCTATGCCCAGATATGGATCTGTTTTCTGATTTTAGAAAGGACTTCAATCTCTGTCTAAAACTTATGTAAAACATGGTGCTTATGAAATGCAAATGTATCACTGTTGAGAGCACATTGTGCCAACCTGTCCGAATACTAGACCTTTTGGTGAGGTGCCTCTGCTCGGTTTGATGCCTTTCATGACATCCTGTCGAGTGGAGGACCGAGTGTCAATCACGCTTGATCCGAGAAGGGACTTCGCAGGTGTGCTACACTAGAAGTTCACCACCATGATCTTCTTCGTGCACCAGTTTACTGTACCAGGCTACGCTCTCGCGTTGATAGCTGCCAGCTTTTCAAATATCACATGGGGGACAGTGGGCCCAACCAAGCACGTGCCGCCAGTCGGAGACATGCACAAGAGGAACCGGTAAAAAAAAAACGGTGACTGTTCCGGTCACAGGTCAATGGCTGTCCCACCTAAAGAGGAACAGTTAAGTGTCACGTGCCTTGGAATTTTTGTGTGTCTGAGGTGATCTCGAGTCTGAACACGCCCAGGCCCCTATACACATCACAGAGAGAGAGACACCTGGTTAAGGTGTAATTTAGTGTTCCTTCTGAAAATGCAGCCCGTATTCAGAGCTTGAAACCGGATGAGCTTGGGGCCGGGACAGTAAACAGCCCTGTAGAGGGTGTGTGTGTGTGCGTGTGTGTGTGTGTGAGTAGGAGAGAGAGAGAGAGAGCGGGGGGGGGGGGATTGTAGAAAAAAGAGATGGTTTCTGGGGTGCATGTAGTCGCCAAACGGATAAATAGGTTGTTGCAGGGCTGTCGTGAGAGGTAGTGCCAGTGTAGAGATCCTTCTCGGTGGCTCACTAGTGCAGTGGGTGCTACAGGACAGGAGGCTTGGGAACTAGAGTGCCAAGCCTGAAAGTCAGGGGTGCATCGTATATTGAGTGGGAGGGCTGACACTGCAGTGACAGTTGTGGGCCTGGAGGTAAAAAGCAATGTGGCTGGGCTGCGTGCATTATCAGGACTGAGGAGTGGCAGGGGAGTGTGGCCAGGCAGTATGTTGGCATTCTCTGCAGTATTTGTGTGAGCGAGTGTGCCTGTGTGTGTGGAGCTCCTTAGCTAGATTTAATACCCGGCTCCACACACTGGGGGTCTGTGTGGCTCTTTACTGCTGAGTCAAGGGGTGTTTTACTAAGTGCCCTTGAATTCGGAGAGAGCAGATTTAGGTCGCTGGTGGGTGCTATTGTGCCAGGGTGCCCGGGTGCTGGTCCCCCCGTTTTGACCAGAGACTTTGGGCACCCTTAGGATGGCAGGAACACGGATTGCTCCACAGAGGGCATCATTTTTTTTTTTAAACAAACTTTATTAGGTCACAGAACAAAATGCAGTCAATCCCCGTCCCCCATAGTCCTCCCCCCAGCCAAATCAGGACATCTTGCAATAATCACCCCAGCACATATTCCACAGAGGGCATCATCTCCTCTCGGGTTGGGTGCATCTTGGGGTGCCGGCCTCGAGTCGTGAGTGACATACCCAGAAGTCTTAGACAAGAACGTGATGCGATTGCAGGGACATTTAAATTGAGCAGACCTATGTTTCTGCGACACCTCTCGGACCTGATTCTTGCTGATGGAGAGGGCGAAGGTCCAGGTTGCCCTGGTTTTCCCTGTGACAGCATGAATTACTTTTTTCTATAGTATCTGAATTACAAGTTGAGGAGGATTGTGGGTCTGGATCACACTGCAGTGTCTACACATTTTCATTCCATGTCGGTCATGTTCTCAGAGGTGGGGTCATCGGACCCTGCTCTGGCTGCAAGGGTGGGACTCCTCAATCTAGTTGTCGTGGGGGAATAAGACTAGGACTTGAAACCGGTCTTTGAGGGTTGTCTTGGGTTCACCTCTATGAATGTGGGTGGTTTTACCTCCTTTAAAGGTTGTATGGAAGGAGGGTGTTGAAAGTGCTTTTGGTGCTGTGATGTCCTGTTCATGTAATTACTTAATTGACGCCCAGTTTTCGTTTTTAGATTAGTTCAAATTGTGTTTCTCTGGTTTGGTTTTAGTCAAAAATGTTGGCACACTGTTCAAAGTTTCATCTTTTGATTTGTGTTGAAATGAGTTTGAAAAGTTTTGTTTTGATGTTGTATATTCTAAATAAATGATGCCCGTATGTAACCGAAACTGGAGTTAATATATTGTCCCTGTCTCAGCTGAGTGGGAAGGAGTAGGGATCCTACTGGGCACATCCTAGGCCTACAGCTTCAGGCACAGCAAGAGGTCTGTGATATTCGGTGTGTTCCATGTCATGGTTGACTCACATTGGCAGAGTAAAGTTGGTGGGCAGCCTTAATGGAAGAAATGGGGGGCTGCACAGATTGGAATGGAAGATCCGGACTGTGGTGCATTGATAGAGCTATGTCATATCACATTGCTGGAACTGCGGGGGCAAGGCGTGTGCATTGACAGCACCGGGCCTAGGACAAATGCGTTCATTGACAGTGCTGGACCTAGGACACATGTGTGCATTGACAGCGCTGGACCTAGGACACGTGTGCATTGACAGCGCTGGACCTAGGACAAGTGTGCATTGACACTGTTGAGCCTAGGACACATGCGTGCATTGACAGTGCTGGGCCTAGGACACATGTATGCATTGACAGTTCTGGACCTAGAACTAGTGTGCATTGACAGTGTTGAGCTTAGCATTGACAGTGCTGGACCTAGGACAAGTGTGCATTGACAGTGTTGAGCTTAGGACACGTGTGCATTGACAGTGCTGGGCCTAGGACACATGTGTGCACTAACAGCGCTGAACCTAGGACAAGTGTGCATTGACAGTGTGAATCCTAGGACAAGTGTGCATTGACAGTGTGGATCCTAGGACAAATGCGTGCATTGACAGCACCGGGCCTAGGACACATGCGTGCATTGACAGCACCGGGCCTAGGACACATGTGTGCACTGACAGCGCTCAACCTAGGACAAGTGTGCATTGACAGTGTGGATCCTTGGACACATGCGTGCATTGACAGCACCGGGCCTAGGACACATGCGTCTGGGGTGGAAGCGGGCGCTGTAGGTCAGGATTGATGCACCCTGACAGCACGGGTCTGGGGGTCAGCACTCGAGTAGCAGCTGCAGGTCAACATTGAATTAAAGCAACATTTGTACAGTTATAGGTACCACAGAATCGCTCGTTTTAAGTCCATGATTCCTTTGACAGAGCAACATAAGGACGCTGGATTCCCACCAATTGTCGGCGACGGCTCCACCAAAATGACGTGCCCCCTCTTCATGTTGGTATCTGCAGTGGGTACAAGCTGGCACCTGCAGGAGGCTCCGTGATTACCGTGGTTTCAGGCGCCAAGCGGCGCCCCACCCTGCTCCAGGTGACTCAGAGCTCCGAAGCACCTGGAATCTGCACGGAGCTGTCTCTTGTCTCCGGGGCTCGCGCCAGGACCCCGCCCTGAGTGCACGGCAGGAATCCCGTGACTCAGGGCCAGGGCTGGGCCGCTCAGCTTCTCTTTCCCAGGCTCCCTTGCGCCTGGGCTCTGAGACCCCAGGTCTCCCAAGAACGGCCTGCGTGCACCCCCATAACGTCGGCTTTTTGATTTATTGGACGTGAGCTCCTGTTCTGTTTGTACCAAGTCGCTGTTCTCGTGCGACAACATGAGCTGTGTGTGTGCTGCAGCAATGTTGACTGTGTGCTGCTGTACTTTGCCCAGGGTCCCTCCTAGTACGTGTACACGTCAAGAAGTAACCTTAGCATGATGCATGTTGCACTCTGTCACATGAGAGTGATCTATGTAAAATGTAGCATGTACTCGGATGTGCAATGTACAAAGTATCCGTGATCGTCAGCATGTGCTGCGAGCGGTCACCACAAAGTTGGGCGAAGGTTTCTTGAGCAGTAAGTTCATCATTTGTTCTCAACACAGTGGATTTTCTCTTCAGGTTAAATATGCAATGTGATGCCTGTAGAATGTATGTGGTGCCTACAACATGCTGTGTTGCTTGCAATGTGTGCTTTACATGCAAAGCTGGTGCATGCTCCATGTAGCCTGGGGATGTCACCCCTTATGTTATATGGAGAGGTGTAGTTGTATGGCACGTGGATTTTTGCAATCACTTTACTTCCTGTGGTTTTTGAGTTTAGTTAGGGAGAAATGTAGGTTGGATTTGATCAACAAACAGTGCAATGTGGGGAGAAAACGTAGGTGTGCAGTGCATGGTGTGTGCATTATGGGTGTCATGTTGGGTTTGTTATACAAATGTGTGATATGTGTTGCGTGTTGTGTGGATGGGTATTGCATGAGGTTTCCTTTGCGTGTACAGTTAAGGGAGATGTTAAAGTGTTCACTGTTCCTTCAATCTCTCCGGTCAATGCTTCATAGAATAATGCGTGCGGTGTGGCTTACACGTCTTTATCACTGCACCTGCATGCAATGGCATCAGCTGACGTGGCCCAAGGAATTGATGCATATGTTTACCGTGATCAGGTAAAGAAAGCATTGGCAAAGCCAATACATCTGGCGTTGGCTACTTGCCTTTTGGCTTTGTCATTGCTTATTTTGTCATGGAAACGTTATTCTTGTGGAAGCTGCTATAAGAAAGAAAATTGGTGCACAACCGTATTTTGGTCTTAAAGAGCAAACATAGTACTCATGGGCACTGAAAAGAGACACTTTGTGCTTGGACGTGCTCCATGTCGGTACTCACAGTGAAGCTAGCATTTGCTGAAGAGGGCTGACCCATGGCCCCATGCCGTACGCTGTAGTGGGTAGAAGAAAAATGGACCATGAAGAGGGCTGGATGAATGCCTCTGTAAGTAGTTTAAATATAAAATGTTATTAAAACCAAAAGGTCTTGGCTAACACCGGATCTAAAATGAGCATTTCAAACAGCACCCCAGAGTCCTTTCTATTTGTTACCCCTGACTACATGCCTGGAAAAAGCTCCTGGTGTTTCAAATGGCAGAAATGAACTGTCCACACCCCCAGTAGCTTGGCTATGGTCAGGGGATGAACTTGTAGAAAATCGGCGAGCAGCGGCTTGGGATAAATAAGAGATATGTGACTTTAAGAAGCGGGAGGGCTCTTTCCCAGCCCGTATGAGAGGGGGATGGAGGACTTGACAGGAGGGTCTGTGATTCTGTTACAATCAGTATAAACAGTGCTAAAAATGAGCGAGTTCTAAAATGTACTGAGTACCTGTTCTTCTTTGATTTGAAAGGGAAAATACCTCCACTTCTCTAAGGGGGAGGGGTTCAACACATGCAATGGGAGGGTACCGGGACTACTTCATAGCACAGGTACTCATGCCCCGTGAGTACCCGAGCTTCTGTAATTCCACTTCAACAACTGAATACACATGGAAGTGGCTCTCCAGCACGTGCAACTCATGATCAGTAGAACAGGCATTTAAAAGCAGAGGGCATGCTTCCCTGGCAAAGGGGGCACTCTGGTAATGTGAGGGGACACGGAAAGAATCCGGGGCATGCTTCATGCTTGCCTGCTAGACAGCACTCTCAGCCAGGGAGAGGCAGTGCCCATCATGAATCAGAGTAGAGAGATGAGCAGTAGGGTGCTGTGGGAAGGTTTCACATTCTTTGCCAGGGCGTGTCCGCGGATCAGAAACCTTCTGCCTGTCTGTGTATGTTTGTTGTTGGGTGGTTTGTGCGGAGTGAATGGTAGCTAGGCTCCACTGGATCCTTTTCAACCCGGGTCTTTACTTCATTTTATCCCAGTCAAGTGTGAGGTCGCCTTATGCTCTTCCTCACAAGTGTGGGCATTCGTTAAAGCAATGTAAGCAGGGTCGGATTGGTAATGCGGGCACTCGGGCAATGCTCGAGGGGCTGGTATCCAAGTTCCAGCTGGGCTGCTTTTTTGAGCAGCCTGGGTGTCAATTTGGGCGTTTTCTGCATTGTTTGGATGTCGCCAGCGGCCCAGTGGGGCCCTGAGTGGCCTTTCTTGAGGCAGATGGGCGCCCATTACCTCCCTTTTATCAAGGGGCAGAGGTGTCACTCCCTTTCTCTCCCTGTGCCGGTCCATTAATAAATGCATATTGAGCCGGGGCAGGGGGCCCGAGCAAAAGTGGCCTCACTTGTTTTCAGGTGTGTTTCACTAGTGTAAACTAATCAGTGTATTCCCCCCCCCCCCCTCCCTATTTATAAAAATAAAATGTCACCGAAGCAGTGTCTTGCGGAAAGGCAATATGCAAATGTGGGCCACTTTGCATGCCCGGGCCAATTTTTAATCCCAATCCAACCCTGAATGTAAGGTTGCTGAGTGAGAAGGTTGTACCAGGTGTTTTCGCTATTCGAAGAAAGAGATCTGTTACACTAAAGGCCACTCTTCAGTCTGTGCCTCCAGGGTTGTGTGTCCTGGCCACTTGAGCTTGTGTGCTAGGCATGCCGTGGCATGGCATTGACTAGTGTTCTTTAAACCCGACCTGACGTTTTCTACTGCAAACTGTTGTGGGTTCCTCATGAGTTCAGACATTGAGGGACTGATGTAGGCTTGTGTCAATGGAGGATCTCCCTTGGTGCAATTCACAACCTGAAATATGGCCCTGATGCTGGTAGAGTGGGAGCGAATGGCAATCATTTTATTTATTTATTTATGAGTTTCAAATAGCGCAAGCTAGACCCGAAGATATCAGAGTGCTTTGCAACAGTAAATGTTGCACAGGCACCAACATTTCTTACATAGATGCTGCTTGTAAACCAGTTCTGAATACATCACTGAGTCACAAACCTCAAGCCCCAGTCTGCAAGCTCTGGAACTGGGGCACTAGGATTGGCCGTTTGTTGGACCACTACGCAGCTTGGCATTGTCAGGGAACCCAAGTGTGACCAGGAATCGGATCACTCTTCTGGCAGCCAGGCCTGGGGTTAGTGTGGGTCTTTGCCCATGTCATACAGGATAGAGGCTAAGAGGGTTGCTGAAATCGTCAAACGGAACTTCCATCTTAAAAACAGGTCAGCACATAGTTTAGGGATGCAAGCTGTCCAGGGGGAGTCTTTCCTCCTTGTGGGAAGCTCAACTGCACTTTCCTGCCTTTGCTGTAGCTTTCTTAAATCCCTGGTGAGTGCTCACTGGCGGCAGGAGCAGCGTGAGGAGTTAGAGCGCTTCAGGTAAAATTATATTTTGCCCGATGGAGTAGTTCCCATAGATTGAGAAAAAGCCATAGATGGTGGCCTGAAGCTGCTGGCTTTTCTCCTATTATGGATGTGCTGCCTTCCTTGGAAAACTTCGAGGCACTATGTGCAGCTCTTCTGATATGTTTAGGCTCTCTGGGGGTCTCGGCAGCACTACCAGGAGTAATGCAGCCAACGGTAGCAGAGCTTTTGCAGAATTTACAGTTTTGTCCCAGCCTGTGAGCGATATGCGGCATAAAGCTCATCATACAAGAAAGAATGGGTTTTGCCGTTCAGGAAGAAAAACAGGTAGGGTAGCCTCACCTAAACAAAAAAATAATGGCACCCTGGCACCTAACCCAAAGCTGATACAAGTAAAAGTAGCAAGTGGTGGCACCGACAGTGCAAAGGATGTGATGCTGTCGAGGCCCACCGCCCTCACACACCCACTCCTGCAGTTACAACTGAGGATGCCTACCTTCTAGTGCACAGCCAAAAGTCTGTCTTCCTTCTCGTGCGCAGCCAAAAGTCTGTCTTCCTTCAAGTGCGCAGCCAAATGTCTGTCTTCCTTCTAGTGCGCAGCCAAAAGTCTGTCTCCCGTCTAGTGCGCAGCCAAAAGTCTGTCTTCCTTCAAGTGCGCAGCCAAAAGTCTGTCTTCCTTCTAGTGCGCAGCCAAAAGTCTGTCTTCCTTCTAGTGCACAGACAAAAGTCTGTCTTCCTTCTAGTGCGCAGCCAAAAGTCCCCTTTGAGATCATGGACGTCATTTAGGGGTCGCCAGGAGTCGCAACTGCGACCCCTGGCTTGCTTTGTCGACCCCTGGCGCTGCCTTTGCAACCCCTGGCCTCAGAGGAGGCAAAACCAGTGCTAAGAACACAAGAGCAACTCCACTTTTCTTTTTTCTGTCAATGTTTTATTACTCTAATAGAGAATGATATTTCATTATTCACTATTAGTGTGCTAAAGAATGAATTACAATTTGCTGGAATATGACCCTCCCCGGCAGCTGAGTTAAGTAAAACATTATTTTAAATGTATGTTCTATGCGTGCTTACATGTGAAAGTGTTTAAGCGACAGAGAGAGCGTGTGTGTGTGTGCGCGTGTATGTAAATGTGTATGTGTGTGTGAGTGTGTTTGTGTAAGCCTGCGTGTGTGAGTGAAAGTAAAGGCTAAATGGCGTGTGATATCACCTCCGCGACCCCTGGCATTTTGGTGAATTGACGTTCATGTTTGTGATCTCGGCTTTTGTGCATGTTGGTTAAGTCTTTTGTGTTTGGCCGCCATCTTGTGTACGTCAGTCTGCCTGTCCGACGGTCCTAACCTCTGGAGGTGCCACAACCCTTGCAGTCCTTTGCCTCTCTGGGACTCATTCACTCTGGAGCGCCCACTGTCGCCCTTTCTCTCTCCCGTGTTATCAAACTCACTCTCCGCTGCCTTGTTTTGTTCCGAACCCCTCAATGTGCCCAATATTGAGTAGCTTTCTTTTCCCTCACTTGAGCAGTTCATCAGAGCCCTTCTTCCCTGAGAGGGGGGCAGAGGCCCAGCAGTTTTGCTGGTGACCACACCTTCCTTTCCCATCCATCTGTGGTTAAAAACAACAAGGCTGCATTATTGTACAAAGGAGTGACACACACATAAATTACTGCTCAGGCTGGGAGGAGTCGCTGCCCCGGGGCTGAGCGCTTGGATCCAAGCCAGGTACAGTCAATTATTGTGCTCAGCAAAAAAAAAAAAAAGATGAAAAAAACTACAAAGAATTTCACGACTTTGCCGAAAACATTCCGAGCTCGAGGAGGTGTTGCAGGGTTGATGGGGGATCAAGCGGAGAGCCAGTCACCCTGCAGGACTCCCTCTCTTCCCAGGACCACGCAGGGTGGCAAACATGCCACCCTGTGCCCCTTGTCAGGCCTGTCCTGCGGGGTCACTCTCCCACGGCAGCAGTGCACAGGCAGGTTTCAAGCAAGGTGTGGCTGCATAGCGCTGTCCTGGGAAGCACCTGGCTATCTTACAGCTCGATGGGCTAAGTACAGAGGCGCCTCGAGGCCGGAACTAGGGTCTGGAGAAGCCGGGCTCGTGGTCAAACATGCACTTATGTTTGACTCAAGGACTGGGCCTGGTGTCAGTTCTAATGCCAGTCATCTGTATTTCTGTGGATGAATAAAACCTGTAACATACAGCTGTAATATTGCTCACCTTGCTTCCCTATGAACTCATTGTGTGCTCCTCTTCATCTCTTAAAATCTGTTGCATTGAATGTCCTGAGGTCCTGAAGCCATGCAGCGCTGGAACCCTACACTCCTGCATCCATTGGAACCTGCAGGCAGCTCTGCATTGGGGAGAGGATATGGTCCGTCGGCTGCGCTGCCGCCTCTGGTGCAGGAAACCAGGGTTCGAGTCGCGTCCACAGCCTGTGATTCTGGGCAATTCACTTAATCTCCCCGTGCCTGAATGTGTAATGTAAATACGGTGCTATGTAAAGCGCTCCAATACCTTCGGGTCGAGTTCGCGCTATATAAATATGCAAAAAATAAAAATAAATGTCTACTGCCCTGCAACCTGCATTACTAGAGCCCCTCTGTTCTTGCAACCATGCAGGCCTCCTACAGTGCACCAATGCAGTCTTGGAGTCATACATCAGCGGGGCAAAACAAGTGAGGAGACTCTTAGCATTTCAGCAGATAAACACCACCTCCTTGCATTCGTACAGCCTGGAAATAGTGTGTCCATGAAGCCTTTCAGGCCTACATCCATGTATTCCCTTAGCCAGCACATATGCATGCCAATAGTCCTGTTACCCAAAAGCGTGCATCTCTATACCCTGGCAATAAGGAACCATTGCAGTCCTGCAACCTCTTATAGGCGCATTTCTAGAGCCAATCATATATCTGTACTGCTGTGTATATCGGCACCCTGCAACTCTTCGCCCCTACATTTTTGCATCCCTATGGCCCTGGGTGTTGCAACAATGCATCCCTGCAGCCTAATATTGGAGCATTCACACAGCCATGCCAAAGGGAATCCCTGCATTCTAGCATTCCTATTTTCCTGCATCCTGAAAAGACTGCAACCATGCATCTTTGCAACCCTACAGTCTACATTTCCACAACCCAGCATCAGCCCATCACTGCGGCCTAGCTACCTTACGTCGATGCATTACCACAGCATCAAGATTGTCCATCCCTGCAGTCCTGCAACTACCAGTCCCCACAGTCCAGAAACACTCCATTATATCCCTGGAAGTCTACAGCCCTGCAGCATCCAGGAGTCCAACTTTACATCCACCCTGTCTAATAGCACTGGTAATTGTGCAACCCCACCTTTGGAAACCCATGCAGCAACTCAACGGTATTTGCACAAAATATCGGAAACACAAATATCGCGCAACAGAATATCGTGTCAAAAATATCGCGGACAAAAATATCATGTAGGTCATGGTCTTTGGGTAAGTAAAGTTTCACTATATAAAACTCCACATATATTTACCTTGATGGTATATATATACATCTTCAAGGCACGTAGTTAAAAATAGTTAATTTATACTTAACTTTTTGCACGTACCGTCTCGATATTTTGATCCTCTATATTTCTGACACGCTATTCTGTCTACCCGAACTTTATGCTTAGGATATTCTGTCACTGATCCAATTCAACTCAAACCCTGCGTTCTCACAGCCCCATAACAAATACCCGTACACACCAGCAACAATGAATCATTGCCGCGCTGCAACCTTGCAAACCAGTTTGAATGGAGGGATGTAGAGCTGGGGGGCATCCAGGTTGCGGGGTTACAGGCTGCACTGATTCACTGAAGCAGGGCCTCCAATCCCACACCCCCGCAGAGATGCACCCTTGCAGTCCTCTAACCTCGAAACCTTACAGTATTGCAACACTTGTAACAGCCCAACCGTTCTACACCCCTGCATTCCTTCAAATATGCACTATGTATCAGTATTGTGTTGTAATTGCAATTATATAGCGCTTACTACTCCAGACAAGGCGTTGAAGCGCTTATTCAGCTAGTAGCATGCTACTCTGGGACCCATAGAGGATTAGTGTTGAATCAGTATAGTGAAACATACAACTGAATTTTAAGTGGTGGATAGGGTAGTCAGTTATTTGGATTTGGAAGGAGAGCAGAAGGATAGAAGAGGAAAAAAGGTTTGTATTTATATAGCGCTTGTTACCCCTGATGGGGTATTGAAGCTCTTTTTTTGGGGGGTGGGGGGCGATAAGCATGCTACTCTGGAAACCCATAAAGGATTAGTGGTGAATTAGTATAGTGAAATATGAAGTAATTTGAGTAGTGGATATGTTATTTAGTTGTTTGGATAGAGAAGGCTAGGTTGCGGGATAGAAGAGGGGAGAAGGTTTGTATTGATATAACACTTGCTACCCCTGATGGGGTTTTGAAGCGCTTTTTGGCGAGTAGTACACTACTCTGGAAGCCATAAGGATTAGTGTTGAATTAGTATGGTGAAACTTGAAAGTAATTTGAGTGGTGGATATGTTAGTCAGGTTTTTGGGTTGAGAAGGGTTGGTGAGGGGTAGAAAAGGGAAAAAGGTTTGCATTTATTTAGCGCTTGTAACCCTGATGGGGTGTTGAAATGCTTTACTGGCGAGTAGCATGCTACTCTGGAACCCATAAAGGATTTGTGGTGAATTAGTATAGTGGAATATGGAATTTGAAAAGTGAACATGTTAGTCTGTTATTTTGATTGAAAAGGATAGTGGAGGGATAGAAGAGGGAAGGATTTGGATTTTTTGTTTTTTTGTTTTTGGAGGTCATAGCAGTAGGAGGAGGCTTTCGGGTGAGTAAAAAGGGGTTTTGAAGGGGAAGAGTCAGAGGGAAGAGTCTAGAAAGGTTTGTTTTGTGGGATCGGTATTCTAAAAAGAGGTGTCAGATGATGCAAGGAGGGGTAGAGTAGGGGAGAATCTAGAAATAGTTATTTTGGGGATCACAGTAGTGGTGTGGGCTTTGGGATAAATTAGAGAGTGGATTTAGAGGTTATATATTAATAGATGTATAGGGTGAGAGATAGGTTAGTGCATTGGAAAGAGTAGTAGAAAGAAGTTTGAGATGAATCAGAAAGTTGGACTAGAAGATATATTGAGAGAAGAATAGGCTGAGAAATATGGTAGTGAATTGGAAATGCTGAATTAGAAGAAAGTGATAAATATATAGACCCATAAGTACATTGAAAGTATATAGATGCATAAAGGAGGTAAGTATATGTAGATTGAAGATATTGATAGAGGTACAGGATGAGAAATAGGGTAGTGCATTGGATATGCTTTTTTAGAAGAAAAGTAACAAACACACAGATCCAAGTACATGGTAGGTACATAGATGCACAATGGAAGCAAGTACATGTATGCTACATTTTTGGTGCAAAGCGCTTCTGTGCCTGCCTGGCTAGGTCCATGCTACATCAATACCTTTAATAAATAAATTCAAATAAACAGGATTCAGATAACCCATCAATCCTGCATTCCCATTATAGCACCACATCTACACTATATTAACTCTGTGCCCCAGCCCTGGTTTGCACATCTCCCATCTTTTCCTTCCTAATATTTTTCACAGTTGTCCCTGTTCCAATACCCTAGGATATCCTACTTCTTAAACCTCTCATGCTCACTTTCATTCACCGATGCTCTCTCATTATCTCTATGTCTGTCTACCAGTCTGTTCAGTTGGGCTCCATCCATCAATTCATCACAGGGAGTCAAAGAGAAGCTTCAATAATAAGGGCTTGAGAAGGACATTGAGCCAAGGAGGTCTTGGGGTAAATAATCTCTGGTTTGGGTAGGGTTAACTAAGGGGAAAGGAGACACAGGGAAAGGGGGACTCCCACAAATGAGTGGCAATGGGCCAAGAAACATCAGACAGTACAGGGACACTGCATCCAATAAAGACAGAAACAGTGCAAGACACACCCAGACAACCACGAATGAATGTAGTCCTGCAACCCGTCAACCCTGCATATGTGCATTACCCCAGCTCAGACTCTATAGACCCAAACAGTCATGCATCTCTGCACCCAGTGTCCTTCATCCCTGCATTCACCCAGCCCTCTGTCCATGGATCCCTGCAGGCCAGCAACCCTTCATCTCTGTATTCTCAGAGGCATGCAACCATGTATCTCTACAGTTCTGCAAATATGCTTTCCTGCAATCCTATCACCCATCACACTTTCTACATCAATGTAACGAAGCAGCTCGACAGCCTTTCATTCATTCAGCCTGGCAAAGGTGCATCCATGCAGGTATGCAGCCACGCAGCTCTGTATCCATGCAGTCCCACAGCCCTTAAACCATGTATCCCTGCAGGTATACATCCACACGGCACTGTAACCATGAAGTCCCACAGACCTTGAACCATGTATCCCTGCAGGTATGCATCAACACGGCCCTGTATCCATGCAGTCCCACAGCCCTTGAACCATGCATCCCCTACAGGTATGCAGCCACACTGCACTGTATCCATGCAGTCCCACAGCCCTTAAATCATGCATCCCTGCAGGTATGCAGCCACACTGCACTGTATCCATGCAGTCCCACAGCCCTTGAATCATGCATCCCTGCAGGTATGCAGCCACACGGCTCTGTAACCATCAGGTATGCAGCCACACGGCTCTGTAACCATGAAGTCCCACAGCCCTTGAATCATGTATCCCTGCAGGTATGCAGCCACACAGCTCTGTAACCATGAAGTCACACAGCCCTTGAACCATGCATCCCCTGCAGGTATGCAGCCACACGGCACTGTATCCATACAGTCCAACAGCCCTTGAATCATACATCCCTGCAGGTATGCAGCTACACGGCTCTGTAACCATGAAGTCCCAAAGCCTTTGAATCATGCATCCCTGCAGGTATGCAGCCACACAGCTCTGTAACCATGAAGTCACACAGCCCTTGAACCATGCATCCCCTGCAGGTATGTAGCCACACGGCTCTGTAACCATGAAATTCCACAGCCCTTGAACCATGTATCCCTGCAGGTATGCAGCCACACGGCTATGTAACCATGCAGTTCCACTGCCCTTGAACCATGTATCCATGCAGGTATGCAGCCACATGGCTCTGTAACCATGAAGTATTACAGCCCTCGAATCATGCATCCCTGCAGGTATGCAACCACAAGGCTCTGTAACCATGAAGTCACACAGCCCTTGAACCATGCATCCCCTGCAGGTATGCAGCCACACGGCTAAGTAACCATGCAGTTCCACAGCCCTTGAACCATGTATCCCTGCAGGTATGCAGCCACACGGCTCTGTAACCATGAAGTCCCACAGCCCTTGAACCATGTATCCCTGCAGGTATGCATCAACACGGCACTGTATCCATGCAGTCCCACAGCCCTTGAATCATGCATCCCCTGTAGGTATGCAGCCACACGGCTCTGACAGCAAGAGTCCTGCATGCCGCACAGGACTGTGTGACTGCAAGAGTCCTGCATGCCACTCAGGACGGAGTGACTGCAAGAGTCCTGCATACCTCACAGGTCTTGCGACTGCAAGAGTAATGCACAGGACGGAGTGACTGCAAAAGTCTTGCATGCCGCACAGGTCCATGCGACTGCAAGAGTCCTGCATGCCCCACAGTACAGAGTGACTGCAAGAGTCCTGCATGCTGCACAGGACTGAGAGACTGCAAGAGACCTGCATACCGCACAGGACCGAGGGACTGCAAGAGTCCTGCATGCCGCATGGGACTGTGCGACTGCAAGAGTCCTGCATGCCACACAGGACTGAGCAACTGCAGGAATCCTGCATGCCACACAGGACTGATGGAGTGCAAGAGTCCTGCATGCTGCACAGGACTAAGCGACTGCAAGAGTCCTGCATGCCGCACAGGACTGAGCGACTGCAAGAGTCCTACATGCCACATAGGACTGTGTGACTGCAAGAGTCTTGCATGCCGCACAGGACTAGGTGACTGCAAGAGTCCTGCATGCTGCACAGGACTAAGTGACTGCAAGAGTCCTGCATGCCGCAGAGGACTAAGTGACTGCAAGAGTCCTGCATGCTGCACAGGACTAAGTGACTGCAAGAGTCCTGCATGCCGCACAGGACTAAACGACTGCAAGAGTCCTGCATGCCGCAGAGGACTAAGTGACTGCAAGAGTCCTGCATGCCACACAGGACTAAGCGACTGCAAGAGTCCTGCATGCCGCACAGGACTAAGTGACTGCAAGAGTCCTGTATGCCGCACAGGACTAAGCGACTGCAAGAGTCCTACATGCCACATAGGACTGTGTGACTGCAAGAGTCTTGCATGCCGCACAGGACTAGGTGACTGCAAGAGTCCTGCATGCCACACAGGACTAAGCGACTGCAAGAGTCCTGCATGCCACATAGGACTGTGTGACTGCAAGAGTCCTGCATGCCACACAGGACTAAGCGACTGCAAGAGTCCTGCATGCCGCACAGGACTAAGCGACTGCAAGAGTCCTGCATGCAGCAGAGGACTGAGTGACTGCAAGAGTCTTGAATGCCACTCAGGACTAAGCGACTGTAAGAGTCCTGCATGCCGCAGTGTACTGAGTGACTGCAAGAGTCTTGAATGCCTCACAGGACTAAGTGACTCCAAGAGTCCTGAATGCCACACTGGACTGTGTGACTGCAAGAGTCATGCATGCCGCACAGGACTAAGCGACTGCAAGAGTCCTGCATGCCGCACAGGACTAACCGACTGCAAGAGTCCTGCATGCAGCAGAGGACTGAGTGACTGCAAGAGTCTTTAATGCCACACAGGACTAAGCGACTGCAAGAGTCCTGCATGCCGCAGAGGACTGTGTGACTGCAAGAGTCCTGCATGCCACATAGGACTGTGTGACTGCAATAGTCTTGCATGCCGCACAGGACTAGGTGACTGCAAGGGTCCTGCATGCTGCACAGGACTAAGTGACTGCAAGAGTCCTGCATGCCACACATGACTAAGCGACTGCAAGAGTCCTGCATGCCACATAGGACTGTGTGACTGCAAGAGTCCTGCATGCCACACAAGACTAAGCGACTGCAAGAGTCCTGCATGCCGCACAGGACTAAGCGACTGCAAGAGTCCTGCATGCAGCAGAGGACTGAGTGACTACAAGAGTCTTGAATGCCACTCAGGACTAAGCGACTGTAAGAGTCCTGCATGCCACAGAGGACTGAGTGACTGCAAGAGTCTTGAATGCCACACAGGACTAAGTGACTGCAAGAGTCCTGAATGCCACACAGGACTGTGTGACTGCAAGAGTCCTGCATGCCGCAGAGGACTAAGCGACTGCAAGAGTCCTGCATTCTGCACAGGACTAAGTGACTGCAAGAGTCCTGCATGCCACACAGGACTAAGCGACTGCAAGAGTCCTACATGCCACATAGGACTGTGTGACTGCAAGAGTCCTGCATGCCACACAGGACTAAGCGACTGCAAGAGTCCTACATACCACATAGGACTGTGTGACTGCAAGAGTCTTGCATGCCGCACAGGACTAGGTGACTGCATGAGTCCTGCATGCTGCACAGGACTAAGTGACTGCAAGAGTCCTGCATGCCGCAGAGGACTAAGTGACTGCAAGAGTCCTGCATGCTGCACAGGACTAAGTGACTGCAAGAGTCCTGCATGCCGCACAGGACTAAGCGACTGCAAGAGTCCTACATGCCACATGTCCTGTGCGGCATGCAGGACTCTTGCAGTCGCTTAGTCCTGTGCAGCATGCAGGACTCTTGCACTCCATCAGTCCTGTGTGGCATGCAGGATTCCTGCAGTTGCTCAGTCCTGTGTGGCATGCAGGACTCTTGCAGTCGCACAGTCCCATGCGGCATGCAGGACTCTTGCAGTCGTTTAGTCCTGTGCGGCATGCAGGACTCTTGCAGTCACTTAGTCCTGTGCAGCATGCAGGACTCTTGCAGTCACTTAGTCCTCTGCGGCATGCAGGACTCTTGCAGTCACTTAGTCCTGTGCAGCATGCAGGACTCTTGCAGTCACCTAGTCCTGTGCGGCATGCAAGACTCTTGCAGTCACACAGTCCTATGTGGCATGTAGGACTCTTGCAGTCGCTCAGTCCTGTGCGGCATGCAGGACTCTTGCAGTCGCTTAGTCCTGTGCAGCATGCAGGACTCTTGCACTCCATCAGTCCTGTGTGGCATGCAGGATTCCTGCAGTTGCTCAGTCCTGTGTGGCATGCAGGACTCTTGCAGTCGCACAGTCCCATGCGGCATGCAGGACTCTTGCAGTCCCTCAGTCCTGTGCGGTATGCAGGTCTCTTGCAGTCTCTCAGTCCTGTGCAGCATGCAGGACTCTTGCAGTCACTCTGTACTGTGGGGCATGCAGGACTCTTGCAGTCGCATGGACCTGTGCGGCATGCAAGACTTTTGCAGTCACTCCGTCCTGTGCATTACTCTTGCAGTCGCAAGACCTGTGAGGTATGCAGGACTCTTGCAGTCACTCCGTCCTGAGTGGCATGCAGGACTCTTGCAGTCACACAGTCCTGTGCGGCATGCAGGACTCTTGCTGTCAGAGCCGTGTGGCTGCATACCTACAGGGGATGCATGATTCAAGGGCTGTGGGACTGCATGGATACAGTGCCGTGTTGATGCATACCTGCAGGGATACATGGTTCAAGGGCTGTGGGACTTCATGGTTACAGAGCCGTGTGGCTGCATACCTGCAGGGATACATGGTTCAAGGGCTGTGGAACTGCATGGTTACTTAGCCGTGTGGCTGCATACCTGCAGGGGATGCATGGTTCAAGGGCTGTGTGACTTCATGGTTACAGAGCCTTGTGGTTGCATACCTGCAGGGATGCATGATTCAAGGGCTGTAATACTTCATGGTTACAGAGCCGTGTGGCTGCATACCTGCATGGATACATGGTTCAAGGGCTGTGGAACTGCATGGTTACATAGCCGTGTGTCTGCATACCTGCAGGGATACATGGTTCAAGGGCTGTGGAATTTCATGGTTACAGAGCCGTGTGGCTACATACCTGCAGGGGATGCATGGTTCAAGGGCTGTGTGACTTCATGGTTACAGAGCTGTGTGGCTGCATACCTGCAGGGATGCATGATTCAAAGGCTTTGGGACTTCATGGTTACAGAGCCGTGTAGCTGCAGTCACTTAGTCCCACAGTACTAAGCGACTGCAAGAGTCCTGCATGCCGCACAGGACTAAGCGACTGCAAGAGTCCTGCATGCAGCAGAGGACTGAGTGACTGCAAGAGTCTTGAATGCCACTCAGGACTAAGCGACTGTAAGAGTCCTGCATGCCGCAGAGGACTGAGTGACTGCAAGAGTCTTAAATGCCACACAGGACTAAGTGACTGCAAGAGTCCTGAATGCCACACAGGACTGTGTGACTGCAAGAGTCCTGCATGCCGCACAGGACTAAGCGACTGCAAGAGTCCTGCATGCCACACAGGACTAAGCGACTGCAAGAGTCCTGCATGCAGCAGAGGACTGAGTGACTGCAAGAGTCTTGAATGCCACACAGGACTAAGCGACTGCAAGAGTCCTGCATGCCGCAGAGGACTGTGTGACTGCAAGAGTCCTGCATGCCACATAGGACTGTGTGACTGCAAGAGTCTTGCATGCCGCACAGGACTAGGTGACTGCAAGAGTCCTGCATGCTGCACAGGACTAAGTGACTGCAAGAGTCCTGCATGCCACACAGGACTAAGCGACTGCAAGAGTCCTGCATGCCACATAGGACTGTGTGACTGCAAGAGTCCTGCATGCCACACAGGACTAAGCGACTGCAAGAGTCCTGCATGCCGCACAGGACTAAGCGACCGCAAGAGTCCTGCATGGAGCAGAGGACTGAGTGACTACAAGAGTCTTGAATGCCACTCAGGACTAAGCGACTGTAAGAAACCTGCATGCCGCAGAGGACTGAGTGACTGCAAGAGTCTTGAATGCCACACAGGACTAAGTGACTGCAAGAGTCCTGCATGCCGCAGAGGACTGAGTGACTGCAAGAGTCTTGAATGCCACATAGGACTGTGTGACTGCAAGAGTCCTGAATGCCACACAAGACTGTGTGACTGCAAGAGTCCTGCATGCCGCAGAGGACTAAGCGACTGCAAGAGTCCTGCATGCCGTTCGATTGTGTTTGTCATGGTTTCCTAGTATTGTGAATGGTGTCTATGTTTCACTACTGTAGATAAGGTATATGGTAGGTGTGGTACTTGTGCATGTGAGATTAATCGCAGTGCCAGTGTGTGCTTGTAGGAGTTAGCAGTGTGTGACGGTCCTCATAAGGTGATTCGGTATCTGTTGAAGTGCTTAGATTACGTGTGGTAATCTCTCCATTGTAGTCTGTTCTCTCTTCCTCGTATCAGTCACTGTTTCAATTTGACAAAGAGATGAGGAAGCAGGAGGGAGAGATGATGATAATGCCAGGGCGAGAGTTCTTTAGTATTGAAAGAAGTCCCTTCTTCTATCATTTCTGCCACCTCTCTTTCGTTAATTTTTCCTGCCAGGTAAGAAGGCCAGAATCTGTTCTTACACCGCTTGTACCTCATGCCGGTGGTCCTAAATAAAATGTACCCCGGCAGAAGCGCCCCTGCCGCGTGAGCTAGAGAGGGCCCCGTTTCTTCACATGGCCTGGGTATGTCCCCCGGTGAAGTGTTACTAGGACCCCATCTTCTGCATTTTAGAGACAGCAAATGGGATCACATTGGAGCCTGGTCCACTGCAGGGCATACAGGGGGTGATGCTCAAGAAAAAAAGCAAAAAGATGCACCATAAATTCCTGAACTTGGCTCTAGTATTAGCACGTGGAAAGTCACAATGTGCTAGATGGGATATAGGACCCCACACATACCTTTGTGGTATAGAGACCTGATGAAAAGGGCTCTTCCGGAAGACAAGCAGATTAAATTGAACAGGCAGGATGAGAAGGTGCAGGAGAACCAGCAAATATGGGCAGACTTATTGGACAGTTTTGTAGGGGAAATTTCGAGTCCTTCTGAGGGAGAGAGTCTTGCATGTGACAGGCGAGCCATGGTTCCTTCTGACACTCCCAGCCAAGGCAAGTGAGGCACCGGAAGCAGAATTGTAATCTTGACACTCAGTAACATCATGGAGTACAAATGTATGTTTCTAAGGCAGGGTTACTCATAGTACGGCCCGCGGGCCGCCAGCGGCCCGGCAAGCCTTCCTCGGCGGCCCACGGACCTTGCAGACATCCTACATGTGTTTTTAAAAAAAAAAAATAGTGTAAACACTGCCGGTTGCAGCATCCCGGACTCTGGGACTCTGAGACTCTGCTCTGTGGGGGGCCGGGGGATTCCAGTGATTGTCAAAGTGGAGATGCAGGGGCCTAAGAGGTGAAATACAACAAAGCTTTATTAACATGTTAATGGTCTTTCAAAGACCTGTGAAGTACTTGGGTGCGGGCGTGTGTGAGTGCTGGGAAGCTGTCTCAGGGCGGCTGTGTGTGCGCGCTGGGAAGCTGTCTCAGCCCAGGCTGAGGGCTGACACACACACGGGTGAGATGACAGAGGGTGACGGAGAGAGGGAGAGGGAGAGGGAGGGAAACAGAGGGAGGGAGAGAGACAGGGAGAGAGGCAGGGAGAGAGAGACGGAGGGAGGGAGATGGAGGGGGACGGAAGGAGGGAGAAGGAGGGAGAGAGAGGGAGGGAGAGAGAGGGAGGGAGGGAGACGGAGGGAGACAGGGAGGGAGGGAGACGGAGGGAGACAAAGGGAGACGGAGGGAGACAGACGGAGGGAGATGGAGGGAGGGAGGGAGACAGAGGGAGACAGGGAGGGAGAGAGTCTGGGAGGGAGAGAGACAGGGAGGGAGACGGAGGGAGGGAGACAGAGGGAGGGAGAGTGAGGGAGAGGGAGAGGGAGGGAGACAGGGAGGGAGGGAGACGGAGGGAGACAAAGGGAGACAGAGGGAGAGGGAAGGAGACGGAGGGAGTCGGGGAGGTATGGAGGGAGACAGAGGGAGGGAGATGAAGGGAGGGAGACAGAGGAAGACAGGGAGGGAGAGAGACAGGGAGGGAGACTGAGGGAGGGAGACGGACGGAGGGAGGGAGACGGAGGGAGGGAGACATACGGAGGGAGAGGGAGGGAGAGGGAGACAGAGGGAGAGAGACAGAGGGAGAGGGAGGGAGACAGAGGGAGAGAGACAGAGGGAGGGAGAGAGACAGAGGGAGACGGAGGGAGGGAGACGGAGGGAGACAGGGAGGGAGGGAGGGAGAGGGAGGGAGGGAGAGGGAGGGAGACGGAGGGAGGGAGATGGAGGGAGGGAGAGAGACAGAGGGAGAGAGACAGAGGGAGAGAGACAGAGGGAGAGGGAGGGAGACGGAGGGAGGGAGAGGGAGGGAGATGGAGGGAGACAGAGAGAGGGAGGGGGAGGGAGGGAGAGGGAGGGAGGGAGACGGAGGGAGGGAGGGAGATGGAGGGAGACGGAGGGAAAGACAGAGGGAGGGAGACAGGGAGGGAGACGGAGGAAGGGAGACGTACGGAGGGAGAGAGAGGGAGACAGAGGGAGAGAGACAGAGGGAGAGGAAGGGAGACAGAGGGAGAGAGACAGCGGGAGGGAGACAGTGGGAGGGAGACTGAAGGAGGGAGACAGAAGGAGGGAGACAGAGGGAGGGAGACAGAGGGAGAGTCAGAGAGGGAGACAGAGAGGGAGACAGAGAGGGAGACAGAGGGAGGGCGACAGAGGGAGGAGGGTGACAGAGGGAGGAGGGCGACAGAGGGAGGAGGGCGATGGAGGGAGGGCAACGGGGTCTGGTGGCTCAGTGGACGAAGGCGTCTGCTGCAGGGACCTGTGTTCAACCTCATGGTCACAATATTTTTTTGCTTTAGCCCCGCCCCTCCCCCTCTGATCCCGCCCCCACCGGTGCGGCCCTTGGCCACAAACGACACTGTAAATTTGGTCCCCGAGAGAAAGTTTGTGAGTAGCCATGGTCTAAGGTGTAATCATGAGGGGTGGGGGGTTTGAATGGGAGGATCGCACCCCCGCTGGGGACCTTTTTTAAATGTATCACCTATGAGTTCATGCAAAACCATTTGATCACTCCTATGCCATTGCTGTGCAAGCAATCTAATAAAGAAATGTTTTTTAAAAGAAAAAGGCCAGAAATTTGAGAAATACCTTTATCTGAAGCTCCCTTGAAAAAAACGGTAACTATGTTATTTCTGAATTAAGACGAATGTCCAGCTCCTTTTATGCTCACATAGAAAGGATGAGGTGGAAGTTTGTATTACCAACAATACACAGAAGCAGCTGACATGGTCACCAAGATAACGTACTGGGCCTTCGCTCCATTCCAGCGAGGTTCCTAACCATGACCTTGCCACACTTCCGCTGAAGTTAAGAAAAGATTACAATATTTTGAATGAATGAATAGAAGATTTAAAGAGCTCACCATTACTCAGAAACAGGGTGGTGCAGTGGTGGCAGACGAAGGATAAAGAAAAAATAAACAGTCAAAGGTTTCACAAAGAAATGGATTTTGAGGAGGTTGTGAAACAAAGAGTGGTTAGCCACAGACCGCTTGTTCCAGGCTTTGGCAGTGACCACAGAAACGGTGCGATCTGCTCAGATTCATTGGAATCTGGTAATAGTGAGCAGGTTAACCCGGGATGATCGAAGATGGAAAATGGAGTTGTAGGGCTAAAGGAGTTTATTGGAATATGGCAGCTTCTTGCTGTGAAATGATTTATTTCACATACAAGGAGCCTTAAAGACAACTTCTGACCTGGCAGCTAATACAAGGATTTGAGATGAACTGAAATGTGTGCCCTTCGCTTTAGTCTGAGCACTAGTCTGCCCGCGGACATCTGAATATGCTGAAGTCTGAGAGATGAGTAGCCCAGTACACCTAAATACAAAGGTGCGAATTTACAAGAAAGTAACTCATCTATAGAGATGCCTCACTTTCCCTGCACCACCCTGAGAAACCCTTGCGCCACCATGGATGCTCCATATTTACAATACGGCGCACCATAACGCAAGGATTGACAGATGCGTTAAAAATTCGAACACATCTGTTAACCCAAAAGTCCCGCATTGCTGGAGTAGTGTCGCAAGCACAACACAACTCCAGCAATGCATGTGGAGGCCTATCATCATTGTGCTGCGTCACTCCTCAGCAGGCGTAAGGTTTTGACGCAGTGGCGTCCTAGAAGTGGCGTAGTAAAATCTTGTAGATTTCACTGTGTCATTCCTACGAGGCTATTTAAGTGGGAACACCCACCCTGCATACCTTATACCTGACACAGGTATAATGTGGCACAGGGCTTTACAACGTGACCGATCTCCCTAGATGCGTTACTTTGTAAATGGGCCGCATTTTTATGCCACCGCTGCATCACAAAAAGTGACGCAACAGCAGTGCAAAAATGACGCAAGGGGCTTGTAATTCTGCCTCAAAGTACTACTGTAGTCTAGGTGGGAGTTAAAAAGAGCTTGAATTACCGATTTGTGCCAAATAGAAGGAAGAAAGGGTAGAGCCTTGCAAAGGATCCTTAACACAAGGAAACATATGTAGTACTTTGATTTGTGCAGTGACAGGGAGCTGATTATCAAAGTATATGCCCAGCTTCTAGGCAGGTGGAGCTGGGATTAGTGGATAGCCAAGAAAGAGTCACCAGGTCAAGTTCCATGGGGAACATCTACTAAAGAGCAGAAGTCCTGTTTTATCCGAGTTCGGGCAGAAGGAGTTAGAGGTCATCCAGTGCGAGATAGCACATAAGCCGTGCCCAAGCCAAATCTGCATAGGTCTTATTTTAATATGTTAACTTCAAAGAGCCCCCTTCTTCCGCTTGTACGTTATACGCTTTCTGCTGATAACATATGGTTGGATAGTGAGGGGGCTATGGGTGAAAGTTGGATATTGTGTGTGTTTGGCATTGTCCAACCTTTGTGGTATTTCGTTTAGTGCTTGCATAGCCATTTTGTGCATATTGGTGCACATGTAGATCAAATATGTTTCAGTTTATTTGCCAATGACAGTTTGATGAGGTGTTCCTCATGTGTGTGGGCGAGTTTGTCAAATGTGTGTGGGTGTGTTTCGGTGTGTGTGAGTGAGAGTGGGAGAGAGTAAGAGTTTGCAAGAGATAGACTGGGTGTACTGCTGGAGTGGGTATGTTCATGGTTTCTGGTAGAGCAATGTATGTAAGTTGTCAATGTGTCTCAAAGCACCATGTGGCAATCCCTGCTAGACATTTAAGACATAATCCACATAAACAGCTTTATTTAGCAGTCGATTCATGAAATTTGGTCGAATTTTTCACCAGTTGATGAAGCTACTGCTCAGGTAAAAAATCTACTCGAGTGGCAGAAAGAAGCAGCACCCTCTTGTGCTGCGCATGGTGCAGTTTTGTTGAATATCCAGTGGGGGACAAACACCTGTCGCTAAAAATCAGCACGACCTAACACACTTCGCTGCTTGTGGCACGCCATGAATCACAGCTGAGTTTTTTGGTCACTTCGCAGAGTTCCACGCAAACTCTGCTCAGGCCTAACCAGCACACATGGTGCACCGAGGGATTCCTAGGTACTAAAAATGACTGGAGATTAAGAATGAACGCTCGGGAACACAAGTGAGATGGTCGGAATAAAATACTATGAGTGTCTATCACTGAGCAAGAAAGACATGCTGCACGTGCACAGAATGAGAGAAAGCATTACTAGGTGTCCCCAGACTCCAGGCCTTGAACTCCTTGTTCAAGGATGCTGAAGGTAACCCCTGTGTCAAACAAGACCAGGAAAACTGAGCTGTCCTTTCCTAGATAACTGAGTGGCTTCTCTCTTAAACTGCCCAGCGGCTGCTATGACATGGCCACTACCCTTAAAAAGAAATACTGGTTCCAGTCCCTGGCTACAGCCTGTATCTTACAGACATATGCTGACTGACTTCCAAGCCTCAGTAGAACAAGCATTTGCAATGCAATAGGTCACGCATTTACGAGAGTTGGAGCTATTGGCAATGCAATAGCTTAAACTCTCGCAAATATGCGAGACCTATTGTATTGCAAATTATTAGCGTCCATGCAGCGCTTTCACATTTATGGAGGCCGCGCGGCTTGTCTAAAGAAAGGAGCGGCGGCCTCCATGAATGGCCGACATTAAAGTGAAACCGCAGCGTTGGGTGCTTAGATAAAGAAAAGTATCTGTTTGTCAAGTTGACAAACAGATTGTTTTTTTAAAATTCGCCCTTGCCACGCTCTCACTTTAATAGCAGCCACCCATCTTTCTTTAGACGCAGCTTGTCTAAAGAAAGGGGCACAGCCTCCATAAATGTGTAAGCGCCGCATGGGCACTAGTAAATAAAAAAAATACATAAAAAAGATAAGTGAGCGCGGCTGCTATAATTAAAGGGGACCACTCTGCTCAAATGAATAAAGAAAGAAACGCGGCTGCTATAGTTAAAGTGGACAGCCATTAGTAAATAAAATAAAAGCGGGTGGAGTGCTGCGACGTAGGGGCAAATCATTAAACAAATTAGTGCTCACAACCAAGATAAAGCAGACCAGGTAACAAGACAAGTAAAAGGTCCAGTAGTTATGGGAGGTAACGAATACAGACAAGGCGGTACCAAGGAGGGACTAACAAGCCTAATAACGACTCAGAAGCCAGCGTATACAAGGGACAATGACACAAGCCAATTAAAAATAGGGGTGGACAGTGGGAGGGGCTTCAAAGGCATACTCCAAAACTGCCTACTTCGCAGCCGCGCATGCGCTGCCCAGGTTCAACCTTATAAAGGAGCTGAATTACTCAGGCTTGAGGGGAAGACATCCGTGGGCACTTCTGATGTTTTATCTATTTACCTAAGAATATCCCTGATCTCCACAAAAAAGCAGAGGCACATACAATCACCTTTGGAGATGCAGGACCCTTGACATTTATAATTATTTTCAAATATATTGCCCTGCCGCTCTTAGTTTGGAGAGATCCTAAGAGCTGTGCAGTGACTTTTAGAAGAGGTTCTTTGATGAGCCAGGTATCAGAAACAGTACCCCTTATAAGTCACCTATCATGTCCCTTACCTTTATTTTCTTTAGATTCTTTAATGGTGTGAAAGATTGGAAGGGGAGAGACCTGGTCACGCAACCCTGAAGGCACTTTCCACACGGGCCCTAAATTGCATAGGCTGACAATTTAGCAGCTGACTTGTCTGCCAAATGAGGCGCGAGGATTTGACATTAGCTAATAAACATTTCTACACTTGTGACCTCTGTTGTGACTCAGGGCGACGCTCCTTCCCAGAGGCGTGTGATCCTCGAGATAAGATGCTCATGATAGGCGTGTGGTCATATTATACTAAAATGTGTGTATGTGAAGCTCTGCTCTGTGCGATAGGCATGTGTGATTGTACGAAGCTCAGGAATGCGTGCTGGTGGACTCCAAGATATGTTTGTGCAGAAGTGCATTTTCAGAATTTGTTGTCAATAGGTGTGTGTGACCTAAAGGTCAAAGAGCAATAGCAGTGAGTAAAAGCTTGTACAAGCTAACCTGGTCAAGGTTTCGGGCTCTTAAAAGAATCCTTATCTAAACCCTAGCCTTCTAAGTCCCATTGGGGATTTCTTTGGGCGGAGACAATGGATGAAATGGCAGGGTTTTTGAGTCCTCACCCCGCACGTCCCACCCGGTGATGGCCGCTTGCTATCTACAAACATGCCGTGTGGCCAGTCCGGGCCGGCTTGCGGCCGGGCCAGAGACTCGCAGGCGCACTTGTGTGTGTGTAGCTAATCTGGGAGTGTTGCCACGAGAGAAGTTATGGAGCAAAACAGGTCTTGTGACCTTCTGTTCCTGCAGCAAAGTAGGGAGTGACCCCTGACCCGACGAAGAGAGGAAGGGAGGGAGGCGGAGAGGATGAGGGAAGAGATGCCAAGGAAGCAGGGAAGTGAAGAGCAAACACGGAAAAGAGGAGGAAGAAGCCAGAGAAATGTGCATAGAAGTAGAGGCGAATCTGGGAGAAAAACGAGGAAGATTATGTAAAAATAAAGAGGACAATTGACAGAATAAGGAGAGATATAGATATGGACAATAGATAATGTGCAAGCATGCATAAAAGGGGCGTGGGGAAGATGAGAATGGGAGATAAATGCCGAGGGGCGATGTTCACACAAGGGAAATGGTAGGAACGAATTTCAACAGTTGTCAGTTTCACTTGTCCCATTGTGCATTTTTTTTTTCTCATGCAATCCCCTATTTGCATTGCCTTGGGTTTTTGTATTCGAAGGACCACTTGGGCATCGAATGCAGTTCTCCACCAGCAGAGCCTTATGTGACTGCTTTGAATGGAGGCAACCCTAGAGTAGAATCTTGATTGTTCTGGAAGGGTACCCCCTGAATGCATTTATGAGATGACCCTTGAATTGGCAGTATTTTGTGGATATTTTGAATGAACATCACTGCTTGAAGTACATTGCCCCCTCTTGCGAAGTCCAGATGCGCCCACATAAAACGGATCCATTCACCCTTTGTGCAGGGAGAGAATAGTTGTTGTGTATGTGTATGTGTGTGCGTGTTTTTTCAGAAATGGCACCTATGTGCCTGCTTTCATTGAGAATGTCACCAGTATTCACATAGACAGCTTAAGAATGATGGATGGAAATGTTTGAATCAATCTGAAAACCTGGAAATAACACGGGGGGATATTCCACTATGTCATTTTAGCTTATTTGGGCTGTTATAGGAGGAAGCCAACTATAAGCAAATCAGTTTTGCTCTAACTCTGATTGGAGTTAAATGCCTGGGCAGCTCCCCTCTAAATCTAAATACATAACGGGGCGTGGCCAAGATGGCAGAGTAGCAAGACATTCTCCAACAGAGCTCCCAGTCCGACTGAGGAAATCTGCAACACTCCTCATCTGTGCTGCGATGTTGGCCAATGAGGAACAATGAGCGGATCCCAAGATTTGCCCTGAAGAGGCAGATCATATATTCTGACCCAGCGGGCCCCTGAGTGGGAATACCTAGTGGGCGGCCTTCTTGGAGACCTAGGCCGCATGGTGGTACAAATGGAAGCAGCTGTATGTCAAAGATCCGGCCTGCAAGGGCAGTCACCAGTGTCGGGTCCAGCAGAGCCCCTACTGAGGCTCCATAAGTAGCAGCACCCTCGACTATCTGGGCCATTTGCCACTCAAAAGACCAGTGGCGGGGGGATACTGAATTTCCCAGCAGCAAGCGAGTGCCCCCCTGCGCTCTGCACGCAGTAGTAAAGACACTGGGATGCTGCCCTGCAAATTGTTCTGCTAAAGATGGAACTGGGCATGGGCACAAAGGATGCCGTATTCTGGGTCTAGATGGACTGAAACATTAGATGGCAGCCAGGGACCCTGCACAACCTACTAGAGTCCAAATGCTTTCACATTCCCCATAGGGCATCGCACACAGTGCCTGAAATCCTCTTCCTCGGAGATAGTCGTAGACTGAGGAGATCAACGTTCAGCGATGACCCTACAAGACTGTGGCGCCTGCACAGGAGCACACTAAAGAGAGATACATCTCCTAGACTGTGGAAAGGGAGGATAAATGAGTGTGAGGAGCATCCTCTGGATGCTGAAAAGCTGCAGCTGTGACACATTTGTTATAGACTTGCTAAGCAATATTCGCTTGGCGATTTGGAAGGGTCTGCCACTTTGTTCGCGCACAGAGGAAAGGGCTTGAACTGTGGTCACAAAAGCAGGCATAGGGACACAGCTGCCACCTGATTGATGAACCTCTTTAGCACCCTGATTGCCAGAGAACCCTCAAGTGTGACCACGTGCCACTCTCCAGGCACTCATGTCACAGACTGATGATGGATGTGTGCTCAAGTCATGCCCTACAGAGACAAACTGGTCCTGGGATGCTGCAGGAATGCAGGATTTTGGTAAAGGGGAGTCATGGCTGCTGGGGAAGCTCAGACGCTCTTGGAGTGCTGTCAATGTCTGGATTTACTTTGTCTTAATGAGAGGTATCTGAAGAGCATTGGGGTGTTCTGCCTTAGCTGATTCTGGTTGTTTTCACCATGGCAGACCACTGGGGCACCCAGAAGAGCAGGGGAGCAAAGCCTCTAGCACAATCCAGGTTTGGACCCAGGTTCTGAGTCTCAGGTAGTACGTGGCTTCAAGCAGGGCCAGATCTAGGGCAGTGTAACCAGTTCAGCTACACGCAGTGCTGACCTTGGTGATGGTGGGGGGCGTGTTATGAAATAACACAGGTATAACAAGCATTGGCATAGCCAATACGTCTAGCCTTTGGGACCTTATAAGTGTTTAGCCATGCAACAGTTGCATAACTAAATACTTATAAGGTCCCAAAAGCGAGACCTATTGGCTATGCCAAGCGGCCTTGCGGCCGGGAAAGGGAAAGTAATCGCGGTAAAACGCGGCGCGCACGCCCGCGCACTGGCACTGTAGCTCTAGGCTGGCCTGGTAGCACTTTTTGGAGCCCTCTCAATAAGTCTGGCCAGACCAGCGCATGCGCTGGGTCAGGCGAGACCTAAAAAGCACCTGCTGCAGAGTCCCTTTTGTGTGCAGCCATCTTCAGGCAACAATAAACATGTTGCAATAACTCTGGTGATTAATCTATCTGCTGGTGAGAGATTGGAGTTTTGTCTATTGGCAGTTTCAGCTCATAGCACAGAAACAGAACAAAAAGTTTACCACGCAAATCATCAAACTGTATTTTATGTGGGTTTCTGCTTTTGTCACGGAGAGCCTTTTTGATACATGCAGTTCATGTGCGAAAACTCTAATATAGCACAGTGAGCCATGAACTGTCATCAACAAACTGCATATAGGTTTGAATGTTATGTTTTCCCCCAGTTTTTCATTATCCTAATGTTGCTAAAATGGGTTAATTTGGTTGGAAATACATTCTTATTAGCAAAGGAACCATGGTGGTACATTTTAAGTCCTGAGTTTCTGCTTCTCAAGACCAAAGACTCTTTAAAACAAGCATTGGCATAGCCAATAGGTCTCGCCTTTGGGACCTTATAAGTGTTTAATTATGCAACAGTTAATGTTGTTGCACCAAGGATATTATGCTGCATAACTAAATACTTATAAGGTCCCAAAAGCGAGACCTATTGGCTATGCCAATGCTTGTTTTCAGTAAAGCTGCTAGCTGCCGGCAGGAGGCCAGGGCCAGAGTCACTGAGATCTGGTTAACAAAGGAGGGCCCGGGAGAGCAGGGAAGGAGGGCAAAAGCCTGCGCCTTTCAGCAAACAAGCACTGCCCGCTGCCAGCAAACCCCAGCTTCTCACCTGCAGCGTGGCGCTTCCCAACACACTCAAAACTCACACTTACAAACGGTCGACTGCAAGCGGGGCGATCTTACTGCCATAATTGTACCCCCAAATGCTTTATTTGGTGGAAATTCCAGTCCAGCAATTACAGATGCATCCAGCGGCGAATTTTCGGACGCTGCACCATATCTTGTAAAACAGTTCCAGGGTTCGGCGCGAGCCAGGAGCAACCTCGTGTAACTCGTAAGCTAGCATTAAAACTCCCCCAAACGAGAATAGTCCACAGAACAACTTCAAAAATGCTATATATGATTCAGAGAGCTGAAAACGAGTATGTGTAAATTACACAACGCATGCACTACGTTTACGCACGTGCCCGTGTCTAGGCTTTTCACTACGCCGTGTGTATTTTTAAGTGAGCCTCACGCATAATGTAACATTGCCGTTATCATGGCCCTAACCATGCATGCATTATGCATGCACTGGTATAGAAAAACGCAACCATAAAAAACTTTTAATTTCTTTTCACATTATACATGCACACGTCTAGGAAAATGCAACAGTTAAAAACTTCAAGTTTCCTTTTCCATTATTATTTTTCTATATATTGCACCGCCTCATTCATACAGGTTGTTATTAAACACTGCAAGTGCTGGACTATTCCCTTAAACAATTTACTGCTGTACGTAAAAAGCTCAGATAATTGTTGTAAGCCTCATCTCAAATCTTTAAGAATTCCCAAACAAGCTCGTGAAAGCAAAAGTGATGGCAGGGACGCACTCTGTGGTGGGGGAGGGACAGAGTGAGGCGCTTGGGAGAGCAAGGCTTAATGAGCCATGAAAGCCAGATGGCGGCTGCTCGCGTGCACGCGCTCGTGAATGCAAGCTTGAGGCCAGGAAAAGATTGTGGTAGCACTTTGAAAAGCCACTAACTAAATGTCTCGCAGAGAAGCGCATGTGCTGGCTCAGCGAGACCTAAAAACTGCCTACCAGTATCAGTGACATGTGCGCCTATACCTTCTAATCCTCATTCTTTTATGTAACATTTCCTATAGACTGATTTACACACGTATGATTCATTGGCTCTGTATAAGGTGTGTGATGTAAAGTGCTCGGACACCCTACACTGGTATGAGTAGTGCTATAAAACAAATGAAATGCACGTGAGAGGGGCTATGGAGAGATGAGGGACACTGATGGAGTGAGAAAATTCATGGAGATGGAGGTTATTGGGGGATGGTGCCAACAAAGATTGTCGCACAGGGCGCCACCAGGGCTAAAGCCGGCCCTGGCTTCAAAGATCTAGATGGTACCAACAGTTCGCATTAGTACAATCCAGTGTAGAGCTTGGCTAACGTTACTAAAAAAAACATGGCATGCACATCTGTATCACTGCTGCAGATTTAGAGCTTTATTTCCACATAGTTGTAATCCTAATACGTTCCTGGATACGTGTTTAGAGCAAACAAACCTTTGTGAAATTAAGTGACTTCACTGCAGGAAGTTCAAATATGTTACGGGTGACTTTCACATGTTGGATTCCAGCTCTTCTGCCTTTTTTGGCATGATGGCACCTGTCAGGGCTGCCTTCTCACTACCCCAAGTCAGCCCTTTACTTCTTTCAACTTCACATACCTTTGTCCCCATCTTTAGCATATCCTCCATTCCACGTTTCTTGTTTGAAGCAAAAATGTTACACTCATGGAGGGAAAATTGACATAGGCTGCACAATAATGGACGTGGGCTGGGACCCAGAATCAAATATGGCATTGGCACTGTGGCCCGTAGATTGGATTTTTTTACCACTGGCAAAGGTGGAAGTGGCAGTGTGCTTCTGGAAATGGACAATTTACCTGCGAGAACAGCGTAGTATTGGCAAACACTTTACTTACCTTAATATTATTAAAGACCAGCTTGAATTGGACATACAATTACGGAAGCTATTATTTTGGGGACCATTTATTTTAAAAAAGTAGCCATTAATCCGGAATATAATATCACATTTCCGAAGCATATGCAAGTAAGATGTCAAAAGTGTAAGAGCTGTACTAAGACTGGACCTTTGAAAGGGGGGACACCATCTGTTGTTCTATGTTCTAAGAGGTCTATTATAAGAACAATATCTTGCCCATGTTCCTCTAGAAAGCCCTGATGCTGCTTCTCTGTGGTGACCTCTAAAAGTGTAGGGCGGAATTATACAGGACAGTGGCGATTCGTTAGGGCCTAATTACGAGACTCAGGGTGGTGTGGCAGTGGAAGTTCAGCCACTGTTGCTCCGGCAGTCCGACCGCCCCATTAAGACTTGGGTGGTCAGACCGCCATGGGACTGCCGACGCCACCAAGGAACGGCGGTTCCCTGGTGGTGATCACAGCAGTCCTGAGGCCGCAATATACTTGGCCGGACTGCCACGGTCCCGCCAAGCATGTGACGAATTTCCTCTCCGCCACAATTATATTGGCGTTTCCAAATCCATGCCGTGCAGGAACCGTTTTTGGCATTCGCATTGCGCTGCCCATTTTTAGAGGCTTCACCGTGGGAACGCCAAAAACCCGTCCACCAGACAGGAGGAAACTCCTAATCTGGCGGGCGGCCCAACCATGGGTTTGGCGAAGCGGGAGCACGGCGGTGGTATACCACCCACTCCCGCTGCACCAAAAGTCGTAATTGGGCCCGAAAGGAGGATGTTAGGGGTAAGCAATGGGTTCTTGACAAATGACTAGAGTCTTTGCAGCATACTGAACATGCAGTGTAACCTTTTCCAGCCCTCTGTGCTTTCCAGAGGGTGGCGATAACCCTTCAGAAACACTAAGTAATGAGAATGCACTCTGTAGAATCTCTGGCAGAGGTTCCAAATTAATTGGGTTGTTTCAGGCCAGAAAGGACGAGGAAAATGAAGGCTGACTTCATTCCACTCTTGTCCACTCTGCCAGTTTTAGCCCCTCAAGCCTTTCTCAAGGGTCAAAACTTAGCTTAAAGGTGTCAGTTTATTACTATCTTTTCCATCGTGAGAACGGGCCGGAGGGAATGAGGCGTTTGTAGGGTAGTTAATGTGAAGAATGGAATGCAGTTTTCCTTCATTTTTTGTGTATAGTGGTGACAAAAAACCTCATGGTCAAACTAAAGAGTTTAGCAGGAGAATTTATATTGTCTGCTCTATGTACATCTTATGGTTGCCCAAGAGTCAGATTAGAAAAATGGAGCCTGTCCACAAATTTCTCATTTTAGGAGCTCATTTTACAGACTTGTTATTGGCTTTCTATGAACAGAAGACAGGTGCCTAAGCATATGTCTATTATTGCCACATAGCTCATTACCACGGCCCACTCGCTCAACACAAACTCTAAGATTATGCACATCACACTTTTTTTTGTAGTTTTATATAGAGCAAACGTAGCCCAAGGGCATTAGAGTGCTCTACATGAGCACCAGATGACATTACACAAGATCAGATACATTTTTTTTCTTTTATAGTCACAGAGAGATTAAGGGTCAGGTTTTGAGTTTGTTGGATTGGTCACTCCATCTCGAACGCGACAGATATATCATCCACCAATGATAAGGCAGGCATGATATCCGTCAGATTTGTGTCGGAGTACATATCCTCCAAACACAAAATCTGGCCCGAAGTGATTTGTCAAGAATCACATGATGTGGAGCCGATTCTGGGGCTTGGCCCTGGTTCCCCAGTTCCAAATTCGGCAGCTCCAGCCATTAGGCTACACCCCCTACCACTGTCTCCGATTTAAGCCTCAACTCTGACTATAAGACACAAGGTGAGCCGTACCGAGTGCTTGTTCTAGAAGGAGCTCGAGATCTATAAGATCATACCTGTGAGTTAGTAATATTTATTCGTCCAGAGAGCCTAGAGGTGATTACATTTGCAGTTTGCTCATTCTCCTCCCTGGCCTCTTAGAGACTGGATTTTTCCTGAGTTTTTGACACGTACAGGGGTAAAATCATCAATAGTGCAACAGGTGTGGTGGTACCGAGGGGAACAACCTTTACAACGCAACTTTTACAACGCACTACCATTACAACGCATTTTTTACAACGCATAATCCATTACAACGCATGATATTAGAACGCATGACACTACAACGCATTTTTAAAAACTACCTTTACAACGCATTCCATTACAACGCATACTACCATTACAACGCATACCATTACAACGCATAATATTACACTATACTATCCAACACTTACCCTACTGATGCACCCCCTGGAGTTAGAATAGTAATTTTTACCCCTATACTATCCAACACTTACCCTACTGATGCACCCCCTGGAGTTAGAATAGTAATTTTTACCCCTATACTATCCAACACTTACCCTACTGATGCACCCCCTGGAGTTAGAATAGTAATTTTTACCCCTATACTATCCAACACTTACCCTACTGATGCACCCCCTGGAGTTAGAATAGTAATTTTTACCCCTATACTATCCAACACTTACCCTACTGATGCACCCCCTGGAGTTAGAATAGTAATTTTTACCCCTATACTATCCAACACTTACCCTACTGATGCACCCCCTGGAGTTAGAATAGTAATTTTTACCCCTATACTATCCAACACTTACCCTACTGATGCACCCCCTGGAGTTAGAATAGTAATTTTTACCCCTATACTATCCAACACTTACCCTACTGATGCACCCCCTGGAGTTAGAATAGTAATTTTTACCCCTATACTATCCAACACTTACCCTACTGATGCACCCCCTGGAGTTAGAATAGTAATTTTTACCCCTATACTATCCAACACTTACCCTACTGTTGCACCCCCTGGAGTTAGAATAGTAATTTTTACCCCTATACTATCCAACACTTACCCTACTGTTGCACCCCCTGGAGTTAGAATAGTAATTTTTACCCCTATACTATCCAACACTTACCCTACTGTTGCACCCCCTGGAGTTAGAATAGTAATTTTTACCCCTATACTATCCAACACTTTCCCTACTGTTGCACCCCCAGGAGTTAGAATAGTAATCTTTACCCCTACACTATCCAACACTTACCCTACTGTTGCACCCCCTGGAGTTAGAATAGTAATTTTTACCCCTACACTATCCAACACTTACCCTACTGTTGCACCCCCTGGAGTTAGAATAGTAATTTTTACCCCTACACTATCCAACATTTACCCTACTGTTGCACCCCCTGGAGTTAGAATAGTAATGTTTACCCTATACTATCTAATACTTACCTTAAATGTAATTTAATATTATGCGTTGTAATGGTATGCGTTGTAAAGGTAGTATGCGTTGTAATGGTAGTGCGTTGTAAAGGTATTTTTTAAAAATGCGTTGTAGTGTCATGCGTTGTAATGTCATGCGTTGTAATGGATTATGCGTTGTAAAAAATGCGTTGTAAGTGCATGCGTTGTAATAGTGTGCGTTGTAACGTCATACATCCGGTACCGAGGGCCAGGGATGTGAGAATCCCACAGCACTACAATGATTGCACTTTTTTTACTACTCAACAGGGGCAAAGGGGCCATTTTCATTACTTCAGTTATCATTACTTGAGCTGAAATCTCCCTTCCTTGCCACTCAACTAAATGCATAGGTGGAAATCTGATTCTGTGCTTCAGAAAGATGGTAGCAGCTGGCTAAAGTCTGTTATAGAAACTGGATAGTGTAGGGTGTGGTGTTTCAAGGTTGTCATATTTCATATCAAATCTTGGGATTTGCATTTTGCCTTCATAATGAGGCCAAAGTTTACCTTATGTTCTTCATGTCGAATTTCTTCATTATTCTCCACTTGGGAGAAATAAGTTGACCGGTTGTCGTTATACAGAGGATAGAGGGGACTAATGTTTATGGGCCCGATTCACAGAACTAACTTAAGACAAAATCCTAAACTTACTACCATTTTCGTATTCACAGAAGGCACTTATTCATTTTGGTATTCACAGAAGACACTTACTCACTTCGGTATTCACAGAAGTTAGAAGTCCTAACTTTAGGTCTCCTAAATGCCTTCTGTGAATACCGAAAGTCTTAAAATTAGGATTTTCCTCAGTTTAGGAGTCCTAAAGTTAGGACTCCTAACTTTACTACTAATAAACTGAGAAAAATACTAAATTTAAGGCTTTCGGTATTCACAGAAGGCATTTAGGAGTCCTAACTTTACTACTACTAAATTGAGAAAAATCCTAATTTTAAGACTTTCGGTTTTCACAGAAGGCATTTAGGAGTCCTAAAGTTAGGAGTCCTAACTATACTACTACTAAACTGAGAAAAATCCTAATTTTAAGACTTTCGGTATTCACAGAAGTCATTTATGAGTCCTAAAGTTAGGACTCCTAACTTCTGTGAATACCGAAATGAGTAAGTGCCTTCTGTAAATACCAAAATGAGTAAGTGCCTTCTGTGAATACCAAAATGGTAGTAAGTTTAGGATTTTGTCTTAAGTTAGTTCTGTGAATCGGGCCCATAGTCTCCTGGCCTGGGGGTTCTTCTCCATATGGAGAGTGTGTGCATATTAATGCTGTTTTTTATAGAGGCTAAAATGTTATTTTCACAGAGAAGAGGTTGCATTTCATTTGGAGTCCAGATCTTGCATACTGTTATTCACATGATGACTCTAAGCTGAATACATTTCTTGAACTAGATGGCCTTCATATAATGGCTAGAGATTGGTTTGTCGCGTCGGGCCTCAGAATTGAATAGTGGTCTTCATATGACGAGCCTTCATACGAACGCCCGAGATTTGCTAATGTTATGCATACGAGGCCAGAAGCTAACCTTTATGTAGAGACAAGTAGTTGTATAATGTAATTTAGTTGGAGGATGGAAGTTTGATTAAAGAACGTTGGAATGCGTTTATTGAAGGCTTGGGGACAAAATATGTTCTTCACATATAGGCTAGAGATTGGTCTTCAGTTATGCACTGATATTCTTAAAGAGGCTGTTCTTTATACCAAAGAAGTTAGATGATGCTCTATATAGGCCAGAGTTGATCTTCACATAGAGGCTAGGGGTTATTCTACAGAGCTGATTGGTGGCCTTCCTATGGAGGCTATGGGTGATTCTATAGAGGCTGATTGGTGGTCTTCATTATAAAGGCCGGGGTGGGTTCACATATAAGCTTGAGGTTGGTCTCCATATATACATTGGGGTGAGGGCCTATGGAGATTGGCGGTTGGCAAATGGTCTGCAGAGGCAGGAAGTCGGTCTTCATGTAAAAGCAAACCTCTTATATTCTTCATTTAGAGCATGAAGCTTGGTCTATGACGTTTGGACGTTGATCTTTATATAAATTTTGGTTGTTAGTTTTCGTATCGAGCCTGAAAGGTGTCAAATATTCTCTATACTGAAGCAGACCTTAGGGGCATATCAGCAAGGGCCGGCGATAATTATCGCTCAGCGCTCTTAGCGTGAGGTTAATTATCGCCGGCCAACTCTGCTATTAGCAACGCTTATCTCCAAAGCGATAAAATTCAGAGCGCAAGCTGCCAAAGTGCGATTATCGCTGGAAATCCAGCGATAATCACACAACTTTTGGCAATAGCTTGCTGATAGGGCCTCACATACTTAGCCATGATATCCACCTACCATAGGATAGCATGGCTAAGTCAGTTTCAAAGCAGGTGTAAGGAAAGTAGCGATAACAGAGGTTATCGCTACTTTTCTTGTCGCTATGCTGCTTTGCGTGAGGCTTAATAATAGGAGAAATATCGCTTAGCGACATTTCTCCCGTTATCCTTGGGAGGAACGCCCACTTTGCATCTCATTAGAAATGCAAAGATGGGCGTTAAGGGAAATGGAGATAAGGCAAGGTTTGACGCGATAGCGTGACCTTGCTGATAAGGCGATAAAATTATCGACGCTTTTCGTCCGAAAATGAACGCAAAAGCAGCAATAATTTTTTATCTCGTGCTTGCTGATATGCCCCATAGTTCTTAAGATGGAGACCACAATTTGAGCATTGTTCTGTATAGAGATCCTAGAGATAGTGGTTGACAGGTGGCAAAGGTTCTCCGTAGTGAAACTGTCCAGTCAAGTGAGGTTTATATGGGCTGGGTGTAGGTCTTCATATAGGGAGCAACAAGGGTCATATGTATTCTTCATATAGAGATAGGCCATTGGTTTACCCAGGCTGAAGATATGTTTGTACATAGCGCCTCAAGGATGGTTTTCAGTAAGAGGCTGGGGGTTTGTCAGTTTCAGCTGGAGGTTAGCCTTCTTATAGAAGCTGGTGGTAGCAAAACGTTCTATGGAGGTTGACTGAATACTAGAGGGTAGATTTACCAAGATTCTGTGTGAAAACCAGCTGCCTTGTTTTGTGTTGGATGAACTGACAGATATTGTAGTGCTACATGCAACACATGTCATGCAGCGATCACAATGTGGTGAAACCACCACAAACATACCACACACATGTGATGCAATCAAGAAATGCACGATGGTGGAGGGCTATCAAGTGGTATCTTCCATGACGTTTGTACTCGATGCATACATTTTATATACAATTATCTTGACACGGATGACCTCCTAAGGGTACATCATGTAATATGTGCACTTTTTTCACGATTGGTACACTTTTTACATATTGAAAAATCATGCAATGTCGCACATGCCAACTTTCACCTATTGTTTGAGCTTGTTTTCATTTGGATTTGGTGTTCCACGCAACACCAGGTTGTGTTGCTTTGCATGCCTTTAGTAGGCATGCGTTTGCATTGACTACTATGGGTGTTTGCTACGTTGCTTCCTGGTCATGTCAACTTTGCATACATTATCTGGGGTTTTATGCTATATGATGCAATGCTGTTTAGTGCTGCACTCACAGAGACTTTTGCACTAAAAACTATTTGCATGCAAAAGTTGCTGAACACTACAATTTCCATCACTTTGGCACAATGCAAGTTCCTGCTCAAAATATTACTATATCTGGTCCAAATGAGTTAGCTCGAGATGGCCCATATCCCCTATGCTGTTATCCAACATTAGCTGGCAGCAAATGCTCACTACTGTCTATATTTACATGTAGGACGAACATAAGGTGATTGGCCAACATTTGCCTGTCATGCTGTGATTCCTGTCCAGTTAGTGTCCTCCTTCAGGAGGCCATTGGTGTTTTGGTGTTCTTCCTAATCTAAAGACCAAGGTTTGACTGCTATCTTGACCTACTTGGGTGATGGAATTTGGCCCTGGTCCTCCTTCATGCCTTACTGCCAACAGATTGTATTAATCATCCCTGTCCTCCATTTTAGCACTGTACACTAGGCAGTATGTATATTCCTGTAGCACTTTCTATCGCTGTCAGGTTTTTCTCACGCCAATTGGGCTTTGACATTTCAATGAGGCAGGCGAGCAGGACCCAGGAAATGTGTGAATTCCAGTCATCCTGTCCAGCCATGGTTGGAGCAGTCATTTGGGACTAAGGGAAAAACATCAGTAGTTTGAGACCAAGGGGTTGCTTTTTGGGGGAAGGATGGAGGGATCATTAGCTCTCCAGCCTCGCACACAGACCTGGGTGAACACAAACAATGTTCTCATAAATAGGTAGACGATTTGCACCCCTAAACTCCTCCTCGATATGATCGGACACACCCACTACAATATGGTGGTGTTATGGACACATTTTCCAATGCTTCTTTTAGATCGGAGTCCACTGTTTTGCGCAGATGCAGGTAGCCCTTATCCAGGTCAGATTCTCAGGCTGTCCACTAATGATACATTTGCTGTAGGTAAACTTCAATAGCACTAATGTTTAAAGTACGTGTTTGCAGTGAAAATCATCATCAGAGGTGGTAATAAAAGGATGCTCTGGAGCGCTAGAGCACCAGTAGCAGTTATCAGACCAAGCAACGTGTGTCGCCCTATGCATTCTGCGAACGCACACCACATTGGCAACCATTGGGTGCAACCATTCCCCAATCATAACTCTTCAGCATGCGACACGCATCCAGATAATCTGATGATTGCAATCTGATGCTTGCACTCACCTTGCACACAGCCCCGACTAGTGGCGGCTGATACGGCACTCTGAGGCCTGGACCCTGATCGACTTGCCAAGTAGAGAACCAAGGGGAAGGAATTGTCGCCCTGACTGATACGAGTGTCTCCATGATTGTAATGTGCCAGCAACAATTCAACAAGAATTGTCTCACCTAACCCTGCCACCCACCTGCATCAATATCCTCATGTTTGGAGGGTCAGACCCACTCCTACTGGCGAGTCATTTGTTATCTCTATGATCCACAAAACAGAAAGTTGCCACGCAAACTTCTATGCAGTAAAGGTAGGTACTTAGATTCTGCTGAGTTGTTCAACAGCCCATGAACCTAACCTAAACAATTTTGCATTTTTCAGACAAACAAGAGATATGGATGCTATCCTAACAGACTTTGAGGACCTCTTCAAAGGGCTCGCTTACCTCCAGGCCTATCCAGTGTCTCTGTACAGTGTCAGCTGTCCAGCTCGTGTTTTCCTTGGAAGGGAATGATTACATTTCCTTTCAAAGATTCCACGAGTGTATGACTAGCACCACAAAGTGGCTTAAGAAGAACTGGTTACAATTTAACAGCTCTAAAACGGAAGTGGTCCTGTGTTCTTCCAGAAGATCTGATCAGCCTCTTTTACCCATCTTTCAGCTGTCCCCTACTGGCGCACCTATTACCCCTTCTAGCACAGCACGCAATCTGGGGGTGATGGTGGATCAGGATCTCCAACTGAATTCTCAGGTTAACAAAACGGTTGGCACTTGCTTCTTGCTAATCCGAGTGCTGAGAAAGAGCCTCCCTTTCTTTCCTAACTCTGCTAGAATGCAGGTTGTGAGATGCGTAATTCTCAGCAGACTTGATTATTGCAACTCTCTATATCTGGGTGCGCCTAACACCCTTATCGGGAAGCTATATAGAATACAGGCCATTGCAGCGAAACTCGCTTTAAATAGGCAGCGAGGGACCTCAACCACATTAGCCTTGCGAGATTTGCATTGGCTGCCGATCCACCGGCGAATTCAATTCAAAGCTCTATGCACTGTCTTTAGGGCAGCTCATGGAATGGGCCCTAAGAACCTGCAAAGAAAATTCAGCTGGTATTCTCCAACTAGAAACCTTTGTTCTGCTTCTGCATTTCTGATTAATGTAGTCAGGTTCAGGCGGTCCAGAACAGGTGGCAGATCCTTCTCTGCCGTTGCTTCTCGGCTATGGAACACTCTCCCTTTGGATCTACGTCAGGTCCAAAGTCTTATAGATTTCAGGAAAAAGTTGAAAACGTTTTTATACCCTAGGTTGGAGTAATCTTTCCCTCTGATATTATCTCTCTTTTCCTCCCTTCCTGTGTCACACCTTGGCTGCCCCTATTAACTTCTGGTGGGGACTCTCCTTTTTAAGCGCCAGGATACCCGTCGGGTGATAGAGCGCTATATAAGAACCTTATTACATTACATTACACAACACTGCGACCCATGGCCCTCTACCATCCGCAGCTACCATTTCATCTGTAGACAATAGTGGAAAAGAGGAGTTCGAGAAACTAGAGGACCAGGGAGGCTTAGAAGAGGTTATAGGATCCACTTATGAGTATTGCCAATGGTAATAGCAAGCAAGCCCAAACCAACAGGGACATTTAGCCTCAACATAGATATGAGGCTGGTGAACAAGTCAATAAAGAGAGAATGGCAGTTTCCACCAACCATTCTAAACTCATCTCAGACCTTAATGGAGTTAAATGGTTTTCTAAGTTGGACCACCACTCAGGATACCACCAGGTAGAGCTTGAGGAAAAGTGCTGGTACATAACCACGTTTTATATCCATGTGAGGTTGTGAAGATACCAGCACTTAAACTTTGGTATCTCGTTGGTTGTCATGGTCATCCAGAACCTGATAATGGTAGTACTATCAAGACTAAAGGCAGAGCCCAACATCAGTGATGACATTTCAGTGTATGCACTCAGTACCCAAGATTATCCCTGGCGACTGAAAGACACCCTACAAAGACTGATCAACATGGAACTAACTCTGCACAAGAAGAAATGTGACTTTCTGAAATTCAAAAGTCCAATTCAGGCATGAGAGTCGACCCATCCAAAGTAATCACCATCCAAGGTACTGATCCATCACAGTCAGCCAGAAAGGTCTGTAGGCTCCTTGGGATGGCCGTATACTGCAGGTAGTTCATCTCAAACCTTGCCCTCCATTTGGAATCATTACAGACTCTCAGTAAGAAGTCCATAACATTGTAAAGGGAGGCAAAAGAGGACAAAATATTTCAAGTAGTCAAGCACTCCCTACTCAAAGACATAACTATGGGTTACTCTGATCCCACAAAAGAATCAGAACTGATTTTAGATGCATTCTTGTTGGGCTGAGGGCCGTCCTCATGCCACATCAGGGCAATGAACAGTAGAAGTCCATAACATTTGCCAGCAGGGCCCTCTCTGGCACAGAGAAGCAGTATTCCCACAGAAAGAGGAAAGCTTATGCCATCAAATGGGGTTACACCCATTTCCATCTATATCTGTATAGACAGTCCTTTACCGTCATGATGAACCACAAGCCATTGTTGCCTTTACTCTTGAAGACAGACCCTCACTCCTCCCGCGCAAATTGAAAAATGGACATTGCAACTTTAAAAATACCAGTTACCGAGTGACTTGAGGACAACATACAATTAACTGTGTCTGTTGCCTGCCATAGGATGATGTGCTTTGAAGACGCAGAGAAGGTCTTTGTCTCTGATGCTTGCCTTCACAAAGCCTGGTTAGCAACTGAGGTGAATTATTGAAAGTTCTTCCTGTCTGACCTTCATTGGCTTGATGTTCAAAGCCAAAGAGACCTGATACCCTGAAGGCATTATGGCTAGTCCATCATGAACTCAGGGCCACCAAAAGAGTTATCCTTCTGTAAGGGAACGGCACCTGGTATCCCAGTTGGTCCACCTCCAGTAATTCACCTGGTGCACCAAGGCCACCAAGTGGCAAAAACAAAAGCTCAACTCTGAAAAAAGGTGTGTTTTTCAGTTGGCACTCCTGACAGATTTGCCCCAGTCATAACTGAAGAGCAGAGTGATGCAGGATGTCAGTGTTGATTTCAGATCTCTCTCAGGGTGAGACACCTGCTCATCATCTCTGATTCCTTTATGAAGTTTCATTTGGTGGATAAGGAAGCATCCATGTTCTTCAAACATGTGTGGCTAAACTATAGAACGTCTTCAATCAATCAATCAATCAATCAATCAGGGACTTGTACAGTGTGGCTACTTACCCGTGAAGGTCTCAAGGCGCTGGGGGAGGGGCGACTGGTCGAACTGGGTGCAGTATCATTCGAAAGGCCAGGGCTTGAGGTCCTTCCTGGATTGGGTCAGTGACGCGGATTGCCTGAGGTGCAGGGGCAGGGTGTTCCAGGTCTTGGTGGCGAGGTAGGAGAACAACCTTACACTGGTTCTGGTCTTGTGATCCTGGGGACAGGGGTGAGGGCGAGTTGGGAGTATTGGAGTTGTCTGATGGGTACGTGGAGTGTGAGACTGTAGTTGTGGTATGCTGTTCCTTTATCATGTAGAGCTTTGTAGGCATGAGTGAGGAGCTTGAAAGTTACTCTTTTGTTGACTGTGAGCCAGTGGAGTTGTCAGAGGTGTTGCGTGATGTGGCTGTGGTGGGTAATGTTGAGGACCAGTCTGGCTGTGGCGTTTCGGATGTTCTGTAGTTTCTTGAACTGCTTCTGGGTGACGCTGGCGTAGAGTGCATTGCCGTAGTTGAGTCTACTGTTGATTAGTGTGTGGGTGACCGTCTTTCTGGATTCTGTGGGGATCATCTGAATGTCCCTCAAAGCAGGTGGAGCGGGTGAAAGCAGGCTGAGGAAACTGCATTGATTAGGCGGTTCATAGTGAGTGATGAGTCCAGTATGATGCCAAGGTTGCATGCGTGGTCCGTCAGGGTGTAAGTTCAGTGTTTTTGGACTACCCAGCTGATGAAGACCGATAATGTGCCATCCACGGGATGGAGTTTCATATGTATCTGCAGCCTCTAGGAATCAGCCAATAAAAGATGGTCACATACTTACAGAGAAGTGGGGAGATTTATGAGAACTTTGAATTAAGTTATTCACCTTAGCCTGGAACTAAATTAATACCCTGAAACAGCAATCCACCAGTTTTTGAAGACGTATTGAAAAACCCCTCATTGTACAATGGGACATTCACCGGTGAGTCTGATGTTCTAGGAGTCAATGGCCAATAGGATTCCATACTCAGCATCCTAGTCACCCCAACCACTAAAGCCAGCGACAAGTCTACTCAGGATAGAACAGAACAATAAAGCTGTCATCAAGCGAGAAGTGCACAAGACACCCATATCCAGATTGGAGAAAAGGTCCCTAGATTATCACCTGTAGTAAGGGTACAATGATCACATCTCTCAAAGGTCAAGAAATCAACACACATCATGTTCTCAAGAAGCAGAAGCTAAGGACCCAAGGTGAAGGACAGAACCAATTGTGAGGAAAAGAAGACTGGTAAGCTGTTGTGATCCCTGAACCACTGGTCAGCCACAGTCCCTCAGAATAAAACATTCCCCAGCAGACTGAACCACAACCACGTGCACTCAGGGAGGTGACCAGCTGGTCCGTATCTCCTCCGATCCAGGCCACAGCTGTCCCAACCCATGCGTGACTATGAGTGATAATCCAACGTAAAAAATGGCGGCCCAGATTTACAAAAGTGTCCCCAACACAGTCAAAAATGTTGTGCTTTATTGCATGATAGGGAGAGAGAAGGAGAACATCATATCTACAAAGATATGGTACTCTCCTCCCCTTTCCGTAGCCCCTGCACAGAATTATGCTGCTGAGCACCACACCCACATATTTGCACCGCAGTGCAAGGGTGTGTGCATGAGTCTAGCATAGGTTTTGTACTGGAAGAGTATCCTTCTAGTACAGAATGCTATGCCTAGACAACTTTTAGACCTGTTCCTACTTTGTATGTGTGCTGTACAATGCAGTACATATTTGAAAAGTTGGAAAAGAAAGGAGAAATGAAAAAATTCTCATTTTAATGCCTGCTTTAAAGTGGTGTTAATTTTTGATGCTATCTACTAGTATAAATAGATTGGGTTTTGCTTCATAAAGAATGGGTGGGTGCATGGGACCACCATGTACCACCCATCTAACGCCCCCTTGACGTTAAATAATGCAAAGCAGTGCTTCATGCTGCTTTGTGTTACTTTTAAACAACTTTCCAAATAACAAAAAAAAAAGTGGTGCTGGTTTGCGTCACTTTTGTGATGCAACACAATGCAAAATGTTTGTAAATCTGACCCTGTCAACGCAAAAGTCAGCTCGTAGGGGATTAGTAGATATTTAGAGTTACATTTACTGAAATTTTGCCCTGAGTTTGTTTCACAAAAATGACACAAATTAGAGCAGAATGCTAATTTCAAACTTGCTTTCCAGCACGTGTTTTGCACAGGAAGGTAAAGCAAAGCAGCACCTAGTGCTGCTTTCTATTACTTTGCCTCAAAGGGGCGTTCCATCGGCATTCCTGTGCAACCTACCATAGTTTTTAGCGCAAAGCCCTATCTATCTACTTAAAAAAAAGGAGACAGAGTTTTGAATCATAATTATGTCCTTTTGACTTTGGTGTTACCAAGGAGAATGTTCTTTCCCTCCTTTCTTTTCCGACTTTGCATGTGTGCTGCAGTGGACCACACGCTTACAAAGTAGTAAAAGCTTTAACCCCTTCGCCACGGCAGGAATTCTGCCGCGGCCCTGGGGGGGTTTGGGGGCAGGTGCGGTGGCGCTGTGCTCGTGACGGAACCACTCCGTCACGAGCCACGGGTGAGCTGTGCTCATGACGGAGTGGTTCCGTCACGTCTCCGCCCACTGCGCTAATCGCCCGCACAGGCGGGGAATTAGCGCCGCGTGGGCGGAGCGGCCGCTAACGGCCGCAGCATGACGGAACCACTCCGTCATGAGCACACGGCACCCGTGGCGCATGACAGAGTGGTTCCGTCATGAGCACGGAAAGGGTTAAAGTTAGTCTAAGCATAGTGCATTTCCAGTTGAAAGCCTAAACTAAACCCACACAGACACCCTTGCACTCTGGTGCAAAGGTGTGTGCATAGCGCTCAACAGCGGGATTCTGCACCAGTGCTGGGGAAAGAGCGGGACAGTGTCATAGCCTGTAGATATGGTGCTTTGTTGCTTTCTCCCTCTCACACAATGCATCACAGCATTTTTGTTTGCTATGCTGCATTGCATGAGATTTTAGTAAATAATAGGCCTGGGCGGAGTTGGCGGAGATCCACTTAGCATAACTCAGCTGAGTGACCCAAAAACTCTGCCGGAGGTCCGCAAGTGGTGGAGTGCATTAGGTTGCGCCGCTCGCGCTGACTTTTAGCGCCGGGTGTATGTCGTAAATGGCATCATGCGCAGCGCAAGAGGGCGTTGCTTCTTTCTGCCACGCGAGTAGATGTTCTATTAGAGTGGCAGCTTCCTCAACGCGAACAGATGGTTTCTCAACATGAGCGGTCGCGACCATCCGTGACCGCCCGCATTGGGAAATCTCGCTGGAAAGTGGTTTAGCATTGGATTTATCTTGCCTGCTCTCGCCAACTTAACTTTGGCAAGAGCGAGCAAGACAAAAACTCTGCTCCGCATTTTCACAACCCTGCGTGCTCTGCGGACTGCAGAAAACTCCACAAACTCCGCAAACGAAGCGGAGTTCACCTCCCAGGCCTAGTAAATATACTCCTTACTATATAATCACAGTTGTTGAGAAATGTAGTGTACACTTCCACTAAAGGCATCCTGACAGCAGGAAGGCGCGTCATCAGGATGTCCCAGAGGGTTTGTGCGTCGGCAGCATTTACCAGACCAAACAACGTGTGTGCCCCTTTTGTTGCTGCAACGAACGCACACAACACCAGCCAAATTGAAAATCCGCTGCACACTGATATATGTCATTCTATCGGGGATTCTTGAACTTAAATCGAAGATGATGCTTGTGCGGGTTGGACTTATGAGCCACTCCTAGCCATAAAAAGAAAAAAAAATGAATGCCAAAGCTGCGACTCCCTGCGCGGAGGATCTGTATGAAGTGAGTTCTTAACTATGTTTAATCCTGGTAAGAGCCTCTGTGTTGTAAAACCCGAATGTGTTTGAAGAAGGACTGAGGGGGAAGGCAAATGAGGGAACGCGTATTGCTGAGGCAAGGGCGACCTCTGGTGGCGTCTAACCGTACTTGCTTTTTATTTTACGTGTGGCTTCTTTGACTGGCTTTTTAATTTAAATTCTAATAGGATTGAGATTCCTGTGAGGCGATGCTCGACACTGGGGTGTGAAAAAGAATTGCATTGTTTGATCTTGCTGTATTGTTTTGTAGTTGCATTTATAAAAACGCTTCAAACTCTTCACAAGGCGCAGAAGTGCTTGTGCATTACCTTAATGTATTGTTGAGTCAGGTTAAACAAGATGTGGGCTAGGAGTCTGATGTAAATGGATGGGGGTGTTTGGCAAGCCTGATCGGTAGTGCAGTGTGACCCCGAACGTGCAGCTGAGCTTGAAAGCTACACTCTTGAATTTGCTTCCAGTTCTGTCATAAAAAAAATCCTTTTCTAACTAAATAAATGCAATTATTGTTAAATACATTCCTCTTGAGTCATGAGTTACTGTGGAGAAGAAAGGACTCTCGCTTGCAAGGGTCAGTTGGCACAGCTCACATCGGAACCCGAGGGCTCATTTGTCTCCCATTATGTCCAGCCACTGAAAAATGGCCGCCACAGGAGTATGAGGAAAGGACTGATGGAGAGTGAGGGGTAGGAATGTAAAGAGTCAATTGAAGGACTCTGGGTAGTTGGGGAGAAAAAAGGCAGGCCCTAAGTCTGGCTGGGAAGGCAGCATAACAGGGCCACACACAGGGCCTTATTTATGAAAAGTGACTCATCGCTGCGTGAAAACAGCGATGCGTCACTTTTCATTGCGCCCTCCTTGCGACATGATAAATGCGTCATATTTACTGTATGACGCATCATGTCGCAAGGAATGATAGATACGTCAGTTTTACTGATGTATCTGTCGGCGCAAAAATGACGCATTGCTGAAGTTGTTTTTGAAGCGTGATGCAACTCCAGCAATGCAGGGGGAGGGCTATGGATATAGCACTTCGTCACCCACACGCCTGCCATGATGCAGGCATAAGGTTTTGACACATTTGCGTCCTAAAAGTGTTGCAGTGAAATCTCATAGATTTCACTGCGTCACTTCTACAAGGCTTACTTGCGTGGGACTGTCCCTCCTGCCTTCATTATACTTGACGCAGGTATAATGTAGCGCAGGGGTTTACAAATTGACGCATCTGCTTAGATGCGTCACTTTGTAAATATTGCGCAACCGGGGCATTTTTTACACCACCGATGTGTCACAAAAAGTGACGCAACAGCCGCACAAAACTGTTGCAAGGCCTCATAAATAAGGCCCACAATGTCCAAACCTGCCTGACAACCAGCACAATTGCATCTTAAAACAGTGCTTAAAGCCGGGGCCCCGTCTGACATACATGCTCGAGGGCTATGGGGAGGCATCTGGATTTTGGGTCAACTGGTCTAAATCCCTTTTAGAAAACGTGGCGGCAGAAGGTGAGATCTGGAAGCCACGCCTCCTGATCTGTCGCCTCAGCTTCCAATACCTGGGAGTTCAGATCTCGCTCGAGCTGGGACTTACCAGGAGCCTGAATCTGAGGCCACTGATGCTTCAAACACGTGTCGACCTGAACAGAGGGTTTAAACTACCTCTCAATATTTTGGGCAGGGTGTCCTTGTTTAAGACGGCACTCCCACATATACTTTACATGCTCCAGAACATCCCACTACTTATTTCTCAACGTTGGTTCCCTGAGTTGTTGACTAATGGGCTCGCGTTTCTGTGGGCGAACCACGCCCGACTGGCCATCGGAAGATGCGTGCAGTCTACTCACGATGGACCATGATGGATGTTTGTCTGTACCTTTGGGCAGCGCAAAGCCTGACCGTCAATGATTGGTTGAATGGTGGATGGGGTAACCTCACATTCCAGGGGAAGGTGACACTAATCAGCCATGAGAACATCCTAGGGCACCTTTATGGTGACCACATTTCCTGAGCCCTTCCGGGGGTCATCGGGGCATTCCTACCTGCATGGAAGTCCACGCAGTAATGGATTGGGTGGGACCTCAGAGTGACTCAGGAGATACCCCTCTGGCAAGGCATTGCTTGACTCCCTCCACACGTTTGCTAGCCCACTCACAGCTGAGAGTTTTCTCCCCTGGTCTAGGAATGCCTGGTCATAGCAAGATACCGGCGAGGTATCTGTGCCACGCTCTCCTAGGTTCTGAAAGGACCAGTTGCCCCTCACAGGTATTGCTCTGTTGGGTATGCTAGAAGATATGGGAGGTGGCCACTGTGAATGTACCTTGGTCAGGATTGGAATGGTGATTGCTGAAAGCCCTGGAACTCTGTAAACCCTGCCTCTTTCACTGAATGGTGAGCATTTACAGGCTGGTGTGTGAAACAGGAGGAACCTGTAGACGTAGCGAGGGGATACCTACAAAAACATGTAAAAATATAGGGGAATTGTGGGACAATTATGGTCTACGATAAGTTGCTTTGGACTTAATATGATGTAGAGAATGTGTAAGCATGGCATGTCAGGTTATGACGGCATTGAGTGCATTGTTTTATCATGTTTCATGAAAACAATAATAACGTTTTATATTTTTAAAAAAGTGTTTAAAGCAAACTCAAGCCCAGTGGTGAATCAGCTGCTACTTCATTGTTTTGAGTTTTATATATTTTTATTTTTAAGAAAAGTTTTTTTTTCTCAAGAAACCCATAATTAGTGTTAAACTATCCTGCCTGAACCGCGAGTTACCAGAGGGAAGGAAGGTCTCATGCCTGGAAGGGCAGGTTGGAATGAATGCGTCCACCTTTCAATTATCACTTTGCAGGATACATTGCATGGATGGAGACACTTTACACACTGATCCATCAAAAGACATTTTTTGTGGGGTTGGGAGTGAGGAGATTATGAGTTGCCTAGCGCATTTTTGGAGGTTTCATTCTATATATTCTCCTCCTATAAATCAGGCATTCTTGAAAACTGCCGGATAGTGTGCTTATCAAGAGTAATTACTTTTCATACTTTGAATTTCAACCACTTTACCACCTCCTAGAGTAAGCCTTGACTGCTCGTCATTGGCACTTTTGATGGGCAACATTACTAAATTGACAATTCTCTTCTCCAGATGGAAGGAAACGATCAAAAGACCTGAAACACTTACGGTACATCTCAGTGTACACCACAGATACTGCACTGTCACAACCCACCGCCACAGGACCCAAAGAGAAGGACTCACCATTATATGAAAGTATCCGCAGCTCTTTAAAACAGGCTTAACCCCTTAGTGAGTGATGTAAAAATAAACCTTGACCCCTTACAAGGTGGGCAAGTCACTGGAAGAGTGGGCATACAGCAGAGCCAGATGTGGTCCACTGGTTGTGTTTCAGCCATGGAACTAAGACACTTGACAAGTAATCTTGTCGAAACACTTCACCTAAATATGCTGGAAATAAACACTGTGGCCCAGATTTACCAAGATTTTGACTCAGCTTTGCGTTACTTTTGTTATATTTGCCTGACACAAAATCCAGGTTGGTATTTACAAACCAGTGCAAATGGTGATGTTCATCGGTTTGTAATCAAATGCAACGCAGGGCAATGCAGTGCACTGCATTACTTTGAGGCAAGGGGACATTCTATGCGTTACTTTGTGCCAAGGGGACGTTCCATGCGTGGTGTATGGGTATTCCTGTGCATCCATCCCTGGATTTTGATGCAGATCCATATCTACAAAGAATTGTAAACATGGATTTAAGCCAAAATCCTGCAACCCCTGAGGCTGGCATAACGAGGAGAAACATTTTTATTTCTCCTCGTTTTTCCTCTTTGCATATGTGATTCATTCTGCAGCATACATGCAAAGAGGAAATTGCCTTAAAGCAAAGCTTTGCGCAGGAAGGGACCCCTAAACACCAAAGATATATTCCCAGTATAGCCGTAGTATCCTAATGGAGGTGTCAGTCAACCCTAACCAAATCAAAACTGTATGAAAGATGTGGTACTCTGAAGTTGCACTGAAAACAATAGGGGGCATATTCACAAGCCCCTATAGCCACTACAATGTCACTTTTCCTGCCGTTGTGGTGGCAATAGGGGCTTCGCCCTATTCACAAGGCAGCGTTAAGCCACTTAACATGGCTAAACACCGCCTTCTGAATAAGGACCCCTTTTACGCTGTACTTAGCGTGAAAGGAGTGGGCAATGGGTGTTGTGGTGTGCGTTCCACTGCATTGATTTTGATGCTGCTCCATATTTATAAGGGCAGCGTAAATATAGGGCAGCGCCAAAATTAAGACAAGGGAAAACCTGGTCTTAAACAGGCGCAACAAGGAGAAACGTTTCATTTCTCCTTGTTTCGCTGTTTCTATGTGTGCTGCATTGTGCAAGGGTGTCTGGTTTGGCTCTAGGCAGCGAAAATTAGCACCAGTGCAGGGGGAAACACAGGGCTGTAGCATATCGTTGTAAATATGGTGCAGCCCTACATTTTGGAAGTGGCAAAGTGCGGCATTAAGCCAAGGTGGTTAACGCCGCGCTCCGCCACTTCCTAGCAAATATGCCCCTAGATTTGTTATTTAAACATCCATTCTGGGCACATTGATGCAATGCAATATCCAAACAGCCTTAAACCCAAAATCAGCCAAATGTTGAATTTTACTTTATATCTAAATCGTTATCATGTCAATGGTGTCTATCTTTACTTAGAATCCAATCATTTTTAGACATGAAATCATGTAGTAATGGTAGTTTCTATTTTGCTTTTTTCTTCCCTGTGTAATAGTATCTGTCCCCTCAATTTTTTCTCTCTCCGCAACCATTAGTATGGTTTGGCCCTTAGCCGCTGAGCTGAGATAAGTTAAGAAGTAAAGAAGTAGAGACTGTGTTGGGTGAACATGTTTCAGAGGCCTGTCATGGCTGTGACTTGAAAACAAGAAAGGGACAGTATTTGGAGGTGAGAGTCTTTTTACAGAAAAAATCTGTTTTGGAGGAAGAAGAATATCCTCTGACTACCCCATCCTTCTAGTGACACCCCTTCCTGGATGGTGTCTTTTGGGGGCTGTGCAATTTTCATGGACCACCCTTGTGCCCCCTCAACTACAGAGTGGCAAGTTAGCCAACCATTGTCCCCCTCCAACTACAGAGTGCCAAGTTAGTTCCTTGGCCTACCACACAAGGGGGCATATTTACAATGCCCCTGTGGCACTTTTATGCCACCAGACCAGCACTTTTGTGACGCTCTGTAGACGCAGTGTGCTGGCCCGTATTTACAAGGCCACATAAAGCTAACCTGCGTAGCTTTCGATGGCCTTGTAAATATGGAGTAAGGCAGTGCCTTACTCTGCATGGAAGGGGCATTCCATGGGTGTTGCTGTGGGCGTTTACATGCAACACACATGTTTTTTTGACACTGCCCCAGATTTATAACATAGCGTGAATCTGAGGCAGTGCCAAAACTAACAACTTCCCAAATCTGGTGTAACAAGGAGAAATGTTTACAATTCTCCTTTTTATTCTCTTTTTTCACATGTGCGGCATTCTGCAGCACACATAGAATGAGGAGAATGCCTCCTTTGATTCCTTTTGTGCTGTAAGGTGTCCCTTCTTTCACAAAAACAATCATGCCAACAACACAGACACCCTTGCACCATGGTGCAAGGGTGCCTGCGTTGGCGCTCGGCTGCAGTTTGTGCGCTGGTGCTGGGAGAAAGGACAGGAATGAGCCGTATATTGTAGATATGGTGCTTTTCTGCCCTTTTTTATGTAGGGCACAGCAGCTAGAAGGCTGGCGACGTTGCCCTATGCCAAAATATTGTAAATATGCCCATAGGCCTAGTCTAGGGTGTTTGTTGAAACTGTTGAATGAGAGAACCTGCTTTTTAATTCCGACTTACCCATTTGGCCAAATTGTATGCTCTTGGGCAATAACCTTTTGAATATATTTCTCTCCTTCATTTTCTGGCAAGATTGGGAGACTTGAAAATGTATCTAAAAGTTCCATGTGTGAGGTCAAAAAAATGGTTTGATCCTGTGCTTATCAAACTCTTCCTGTGCCTCTCTCCACTAAGTTGGCAATACGTGAGCTATAGACAGATATGAGAGTAAGGAGATGAAGGAGATGAACTATCAGTAGAAAGATGGGCGGGTGAACAGATACTAAGGCTGTGGGTAGATGCAACAGTGAATAGACGCAGGGGCTCTGGAGAATTATGGGAACTTGCAGCAATGCTGGAGTGGTGCAGAGACATGTTGGCACAAGGATGAAGACTCTCTGAGGAGATGGGGCAGTGAATAGTTTCAGAGGATGTAGCGAGATTTGGCAGTTGAGAGATGTAGGGGTGATGTGGAGTGTGCACCTTTTGCTTCACTAATTAAAAATTATTTACAAAATAGGGTAGTGCAATCCTACCTTTTTGATTTTAACCATCATGGTGTTCAGTGCATGTTTTGCTGAGATCCAGGAAATGCTAAAGACATGGGGCCTGATTCACCAAGGGCCTCCACAACCGTGGCAGAGCCTGGCTGTCATGGGGGAGTCTCCACACTTGAGGTGTAATCTCCTCAATTCTCCTTGCAGAGATTCCACCTAGTGTGCAGAAACTCCCCCCACTACTGCGGGGCCTCCGCTAAGAGTGTGGTGGCCCTTTGCGAATCAGGCCCATGGTTGCAAACAGGCCCAATGTGGAAAGGGTCACAAAAGCCAGGTCTGGTGTTTGCATTCTAGGCCTGGTACATCTCTTGTAATGTGAAGATTGAAACTACCTGGAAAAATGCAAGGTGCTGTTAATATATATGTGGATAGATAGATAGAAAGATAGATAGATAGATAGATAGATAGATAGATAGATAGATAGATAGATAGATAGATAGATAGATAGATAGATAGATAGATAGATAGATAGATAGATAGATAGATAGATAGATAGATAGATAGATAGATAGATAGATAGATAGATAGATAGATAGATAGATAGATAGATAGATAGATAGATAGATAGAGAGAGAGAGAGACAGACAGACAGACAGGCGGGCGGGCGGGCGGGCGGGCGGGCGGACGGACGGACGGACGGACGGACGGACGGACGGACGGACAGACAGACAGACAGATAGATAGATAGATAGATAGATAGATAGATAGATAGATAGATAGATAGATAGATAGATAGATAGATAGATAGATAGATATGCACACACATAGAAGACTAGTCCTCTGCACTCTCTCGGTTAATTTCAATGATTATTTATAATTTGACCCGCAGCCAAATCGACACGTTTCATCTACAATATAGCCTTGTTCACAATATTTATACATATATATGTCCCAATGTGGAAAGGGTCACAAAAGCCAGGTCTGGTGTTTGCATTCTAGGCCTGGTACATCTCTTGTAATGTGAAGATTGAAACTACCTGGAAAAATGCAAGGTGCTGTTAATATATATGTGGATAGATAGATAGATAGATAGATAGATAGACAGACAGACAGACAGACAGACAGACAGACAGACAGACAGACAGACAGACAGATAGATAGATAGATAGATAGATAGATAGATAGATAGATAGATAGATAGATAGATAGATAGATAGATAGATAGATAGATAGATAGATAGATAGATAGATAGATAGATAGATAGATAGATAGATAGATAGATAGATAGATAGATAGATAGATAGATAGATAGATAGATAGATAGATATGCACACACATAGAAGAAAAGTCCTCTGCACTCTCTCAGTTAATTTCAATGATTATTTATAATTTTACCCGCAGCCAAATCGACACGTTTCAGCTACAATATAGCCTTGTTCACAATATTTATATATATATGTGTGTGTATGCGCACAACCTGTTCATGATTTCCCACTGTAGGTGGCCCCACCAGATGTATCTGTGGCCCCTTGTCTGCTCCACAAAAACATGTTTAGAGACACCACTGCCCTTCCCCTTACCCTCACCAGCTGATTCTTGTGTCACTTATACGATGGCAAACACATATGTTGTAGCCTCTTAGCCTGCAAGCCTTGTTTGTATCAGAAATACATACGATCTTGATTCATGTTGATGGCAACCGGTGAGCATTTTGCGAAAGTGCAACCGCAGTCAAGCCTTTCCTGCTGATCCTCTCCTACTTTTTTCACAAAGATATGATGATCCAATCATCACAAGTGCCTTCATTGCTGAAGTTCTTGGATTTTCTCCTAAGTTAAGGGGTTGGATGAGCAAAAAGGCTACATTTGCAGCGTATGTAGCAAGTGTGCAAGTTTTGTGTATGCAAAGTTCCCAATTCAAATAAAATTAATGTGCATTCCAGTTCACCAATGACACTATTGTATTGTATTGTTTTGTATTGTATTGTATTGATTTGTATTGTATTGTTTTGTATTGTATTGATTTGAATTGTATTGTATTGTTTTGTATTGTATTGATTTGAATTGTATTGTTTTGTATTGTATTGATTTGAATTGTACTGTATTACATTGTATTTATTATTTGTAAAGTGCAGGTAGCCAAGCTTCATGATGCCAGGAGATGAAGTAGAAGAGACAAGATTACAAAAAGTTAAAAGAGTTTCCAACGTGCAAAAAGGGGAGTAATGAGGTCAACCGAAGGTCGCTGGGAAGCGTATTCCATTTCCTGGCGTTACTGATTGGGATTTGCAAATTATGGGCCCTTGTTGTGAGTTGAAGGAGAAAAGTGGGAGGAATTAGTTAGGCACTTGCCCTCTACCCACCCCTCACTCTTACCCCGCTCATGACTGACATCGCTGTTTTCCTATCACAGAATACCCCCTCTATTTTGAATGCATTATTATATATTGCTTGATAAAAATATTTAATCCGCTACATCAACCTAACCTACACATCACGAGAAAAGTGCAACTGGAGGTACAAATAGTAATTATATCCGGCTGTAGTTATGTAGTGGCAGGCGATGTAGTGAATGTGATGTTGTAGGTATTATGGACCTTGATATAGTGTTGTACCATCGCTCACCCAGACACACAATAGTGAATGGCTAAGCCTTCCCAGGCTAGGCTGTAACCATTTGCAAAGCTGAGGTACGCGTGGTGTGGTGATGCCACAAGGTGGGGTGCTATGGTGGAATGTATGTTCTTATCCCACAGTCTTTTCCCCAGCAGGGAATCACAACGCGGTCGTTACAACGACCGCGTTGTGATCCTGCATACCATTACTCCGCAAGTCGGAACAACGACTTGTGGAGGGGGGGTGCTGGATGTTGGAATAGTATAATTTACTATTCCAACTCCAGTCTGTGCGGACAATAGGGAAGGTGTTGGATTTTAAATCCAACACCTCCCCCAACCCCCTCTGAAAGTCGTTGTTCCGACTTGCGGAGTTATGGTATGCGGAATCACAACGCAGTTGTTGTAACGACCACGTTGTGATTCCTTGCAGGGAAAAAGATTTGTGGTAAACGTTGTTTACCCTACTGGTGGCATCATATAATGGGAGTCTAAGTCATTGGTCAGTGTCAATATATCCTGACATCGAAAACTTACATATTCATTGTCGAAATCTAAAAAGAAGTGCTGAGGATTAGATGTTCTAGCAGTACAGCATGTCTCGGTTAATCGATATTGAAATTTCGTTCTGATGACGAGCCTTCTATATTCTGTGTCGTGGAAGAGGGGTTCTTTGCCTAGTCTGAGATCTGGTAGGAATAATACACTGTACGACTTGCTATGCCATTATGGCACATCTCAAACAGGAACGGTATCGGCTATATGGGAAAGGGTACCGTGGTTTGACATTAATATAATATAGATAATCAAGTGGCTTGGTGTGCCCTTCATAATTCTTTTCTTTAAAGAAAACCTCTCTAAGATGGCGGATCATTCGCCAGTTGAATCGATGTAGTCGATACCTAGGGCTATCTTTGTAACCCGGAAGTACTTTTTCACTTCCGGTTTCTTAGACACGGGCCGGTATTTAAATTGAGGGGATTCGTGGGTTCCGTGTTCACGAGAATCGAAGGAATCCACTGTGCGGAGCTACCGGACCCGAGTAAGGTGAGTGAACAGGGAACCTATTTAGGAACTCATAGGCCGATTCTAACGAGATGCGCCATCATATTCATGTTTGCGATCTCTTGTTTGCAGGGAGTTACTAGATCCCAGATCTGGGACGATTTTACCCCTACCGACCTCAAGCCATATAAAGGAAACCTGTCTAAGGTAAAAAGTGAGTCACCTAGTTTTTTGAGGAGACTAGTATCCTATGTACTGTGCACTATGACAAATATAAGAACGCCTATATTAGCACCATCTAGGCTCGTGTGCACTGCTATAAGATTACACAGAGTCTTTGAGATATTATGCAAGCTGCGCGTTCATTTGAGTACACTGTGTTTTTTTTGGGGAATATCAGTGTATACTCATGCTTAAACAGCCTGTTTAAACGCAATGTGGAAAAGTTATGAATACGGACTAGATAGCGGGTGCAGGGCAATGTTTTAAAAAATGTATGTTAGGTGCCGAAATATCAACAGTAATAGAAGCGGAATATAGGAGATCTGAGCAGCTTGGGTTGCCATTGCTTAAATAAGCATTTGCTTTATTGTAGAGGTCATCCGAGAATAAAGGGTAGCTCTCAGAACTGAGACACACACAGCAAGAAATAAAAGAAAAAAAGATTGAGGACCCGCCTGCACTAAATTGAAGAATTTGGTAAATATTGAGTTTTCCGTACTCTGACCAATCGGTTAGAAATTCCAGTTTCATGCAAGAAAGTATGAATAACATATCTTTGTAATTTATATTGGGTAGGGTCCGTGTATAATTTTCAAGCCTATTTGGACACCTAAGAAAATATACACAAACAACTACGACAAACATATTTAAGAAGATATAAGGTAAAATTCTTAAATTTGCCCATAAAATAAGAATGCAATGTTACGAATGCTTGAAGATACTAGCTTTCAGAAAAAAAACTTTTTATTCAAACAGATCCATGATGAAATCGAAGTGCTGAGTAGTGGACTCAGTTTGGATAAGAGGGATCGGAATTCATTGATTCTTCTCTATAACTGTGAGTTTAATAATCAAAATAAACTTGGACTGGTTTAAATGACTAGTGTAGTGAGGATAGCTTGTTAGAGTATCCTTATCTCAAAAGAGTATAAATGAACTGCTCTATCTGAGCGCCTCTTAGTACTTTGTGAGAATTTTTTCAAATCTTACTCTGATAAATAGCATTAGTAGTTACAGGTGACGGTATGAGAGAATGTGTGTGTTCTATGTGTTAAAAAAAGTGATGAGTTAGGGTCATCGAAGTATATCAAATACTGTTTGTGGGAATGTACCGGGGGAGTCACTTATACTTTTTCGTTGTACATTTTTTGCAGATTTTAAATTTATTAAAATTGGGATCTACAACTAATCCTGAGGAAGGTGTTGGCTGTATACTGTGGCCTGCCGAAACGCGTCGATGCTCTAATATATGGAAATCGTTTTGAAATCTGTATCGATAATGGTTCTGTGCCAAATATACTTTAGTTGAAATGTACTGTGGTTAGAACTGATTTATTTGTGAGCTAACGATTTCCTGTGTCTGAGTAGGATTATTTATCCTGTTCTCTTTTCCCAATTTTCTGTCTTACATATATGTTGATTGTGATTTATCTCATTCATCTCCGGTGTATGATTTTTAAGAAAGTTTTTAACTTTAGTTTTAACATTTGGTAAATTGTTTACCTTTTATGTGTATGTACAACATTTGGTTTGATGTGACAACCTTTGATTAATTTGAAATAAATCTGTAACTTAGTAATTGGTTTGCTTCGTTGATGCCGTATCTCATCCAGTTTGTGTGAAATTTGCATGTTTGAATGACGTTTGCTATCCATAGATCCAAGGGAGATCTTTCTTTTTGACTACGGTCCTGCTTGGCACCCCTCTCTCTTGGTTTGGGGTCCCTCTCTCTGTTTTTTAAAAGGCATCACAGAACAGGCAGAAAGGTCCCCCATGGTCCGTGAGCACAGAGTATGGGATGCTGTCTCTAGGAGGGATGTGTGCTTGATTCCTCTGCTCTGTACAACCAGGGGCATGGTCGACTTTGGCTTCATTGATATTTTCGAGGCGACCCTTCAGCCGGCTGTTTGTACTGCACCCGGGTAGCTCGGCACCATGGCCAGACTGTCCCTACTGGTCATCAGGCATTTCCCCGAGAGGCTTGAAAGGTGGGGGCGGTTTTGTTACTGGGGGCCTGTTTTTGGAACAGTGCAGCAGTTTTGAAAGCACCCACTGCAGAGATCCTTGTACATCCAGTAGTTTTCAGGCAACAATAAAAGTGTTCAGATAACTCCGGTGATTAATGTACCGTACTGGGGCTGGTGTAAAAAAAAATTGCCAAGGCTGCTTTGGGTTCCCAGTCCGGACCTGCTGAGCACACACCTGGCTCAGAACCAGCCCTGTCCCAGCGCAGTGTAGTGCTGTGTGACAGGGCCCCTTGAGTCTGCTGCACAACAGATCAGGTGGTTGACAATGTCGTTCATCATCTTACAGTATAACTAAGAATGCTACTGGAATCCTTTCATCTCCTAACCCTTCTTTGGTTGTCATGAGTAACGTGATGGGTATGGAAAGAATGCCAATCTGCACTCTTGGTTGACGTTTTCAGATTTATACGACATGTTTAAGAAAAAAAACATGTCTAGAAAAGGCTCAGTTAGCCAAATGTGTGCAGGGGTGTAACCTCTCTCCCAAAAATGCTTCTCTTCTCAAATCATGTATATGTAGCCCTAAAATCCTTTTACTCACAGATAGACTGGGTACTGAAACATTAAACAAAACTACATTAAAAAATGTCATCTGGTACAGGACGCCCACCATTATGTTCAGCATATAGGTGGCATAATTAAAACGTTGCTGTTGTCACGTTCCAGACTTTTTAATTTCAGTGACCCCTAGAAAATAATTCGCCAACTAGATTTTTTTGCGTTGATTGCAACAAATGTCTTGCACACATTCATCAGAACACACAAATACAAATAAAGCCATAAAGGAAACACTAGTGACGTCACCATAAATATCCCGTATGGAACAAAGTGACATATTAAACAGCTGAAAAAATAATGGAAAAAAAATAATGATTAATCTCTTTCAGTTGCTAAAAGAGCAAAAAACATAATGCACACTCCATACTTCAAATATTGCTTACGTCATATTCCAGATATAGAAGAGCGTAAATTCTAAAGTCATACTTTAGGAGCCTGCCATGTACATAACTTTGTGGCAGTGTTTGGTTGTTTCTTTTTATCCGGTTTATTTTCACTGTTTCAATTTCATATGCATAAAAATCAGTGAGTTTATCCCTTGTTTAAAGAGGATGGAAATTATTAAATAGGATATATTGATGGTGCTGCTCCTCTGAAATATAGTTTGCTTTAAGAATAAGCAGCCTGAGGGCATGCTTGACCAACAAAGATCAGTACAAAAAACAATGGTCCTGGACCAATTATTCATATAACGTAAAGATCCTCTTCAATTAAATCATTCTCCAATTGAGAGCTAATTAAAACAGAATTAATTTGGAATAGCTCATGATATCCAATATAACATTGTAACATAGAAAAATGCAACATCCAACTCTTGAGTCACCATCTATTTATTACAAAAACTCATATATTCATTAGTATTTGGCACATGGTTGCTCCAGAGGGAACGTGCATGAAGTAAAGGTGCTAAGGAGAAAGTAAGTGATGAGGGAGTGGTATGAAGGACAGTAGAAAGAACATTAATATACTTTACAATGAAAACGGTTGTCAATCACCGTTTAGAGCAAGCCTGGTCACGGTAATAATATCACCAAACATTTGAATATTTTACAACCAGAAATAAATTCTTGACAAAGCACGTTAAAGGGTTGCGTGTCCCAGGCTTTCCAGAAAGGGGCGTCGACGTTTCGACCCGTCTAATGGTACAGAGGTAATTTGAACCCTTGACCGTGCGGGTCTTCTTCAGGACAGGGGAGGGGTGGGGCAACCTGACGTGGTCCTCGACTGTGTGTCTAAAAATTAAGAAGGGAGGATGTGATAAGGATGTTGCATAGTAGAAATTACTACTGTTGGACACCAACAGGTGAAGAGTTGGCTTACCTGATCTAAGTCCAGGTGTCCTATTCCGATTGGTTACATGTAAGGGACGATTCGCATACATGTAGTGCTGTCGTCGTATGATCAACAACTGTCAAGCTAAAATGAGCAAAATTGGAAGTTAGGGGAAGGGGGTTGGGTGGGCCCTGGAAAACATATCCAAACTACAAGGACAGTGTGCGTATCGTATAGATTACCTGCAGTCGTCATGGTCAATCAATTCTGCAATGTCATGGACTTAAACGCTGAGATCAATTAATCGTCTCGCGTGCAGTTAGTTCCACCGAACTGTAAGGGAACAGATGAAGGATACATGAGGACGAGGTCCCGTGATGCTCAGGGTCATAGAATGAAAGCGGGGGGGTTTTCGCAGGGAATTTACCTCGGTCCGTGTGGTTCCGCGCTTCACGTCGCGTCTCACCAAAAGGAACCGGGAGCGCGTTCACCGTGGTGTTCTTAAGGGAATCACCGGGGCAACCGTCCACGTAGTGACGGTGCGTCGGTGACTGCCAGGGTGGAAAGACTCACCGGCACCAAGGGGATTTGATTTGCATTCAGTTAATTATACGAGGGGCAAGAATTAAAACCCGTGGAGCGCTCGGGATCATAGAATTGTTCATATTCAAAAGACATCCACTTGTACAATGATAAAATCATTCAATGGATGATTACAATACATAACGTGACAATCAAAACCAACGATTATAATATAAACAATAAAAACATACATACACATAGTTAAAAGGAACAGGTCCATAGGATATCAGTACATATGTCTAATATACAGTGTTGTCAACATGTCAAATGAGTGAAAGTTATGTGTTAACCTTGCCCAGTTGTAATGGGATGATCAGAAAAACAGGGGTTAAAGGAATACAATTAACCATTGCTCATGATGGAAATCTGCCTGTTAATCTCCTCAAATTCGTTCAACCCTCTGTTAATTGTATCCAAGGAGTGTATCCATCTGCATTCCCTTCTATTCAGTACCATGCTGAAGTCTCCTCCCCTGGGGTTAGGCTTGATCTTTTCAATCACCCACCATTTTAAACTGTCTGTAGTGTGGCCAAAGCTCGTGAAATGGTCTACAAGGGGTGCTCCCGGTGTCTTGCAGCGTATGCGGCTGCAATGTTGAAGAATTCGACACTTGACTTTCTGAATCGTCTGTCCCACATACATATAGTCACATGGGCAGACAATTGCATATATCACTCCTGAGGTGTTACAATTACTAAAGTCCTTTAATGCATGTGTCTGATTATTGTGTGAGAATTCGCTGATTTCATTAGTCAGGGGACAGGCTTTACATAATCCACACTTGTGATGACCCACGATAGGAGGGATACCCCATAGTGTAGTTTGACCCACATTACGAGTAATGGGTAGTAGAGATCTGACCAAATGATCTCTTACATTTTTACCTTTCTTGAATGCATGAAGAGGAGTAGGTATGTTCCCTAATTCACCCGAAACTAGGTGCCAGTGTTGGTTAATTATCTTTTTGATGGCAGTACTTTTTGTGCTAAAGGTAGTAACACACACCAGCCGTTCTTCCTTGGTGTTTGTATTAGATTTTGGGGTCAAGAGAAGTTCCCTATGGTTATGCTGTGCCCGTTTGCGTGCTTTCTTGAGTAGTCTAATAGGATAACCACGGTCGAGTAAGCGGGCTACAAGTCCCGCAGATTCCTCAAAATAGTCCTCTTTTTTTTTTTAACAATTCCTGCGTAACCTCAGGAACTGACCGAAGGGTAAATTATCCCTAAGGTTTCGAGGATGATGGCTAGAATAGCGTAGAAGAGTATTCCTTTCGCTACTCTTTCTGTAAAGGCTGGTATGGAGTTTGCCGGATTCTGATTTTATAAGAATGTCAAGAAAATTAATGGTTTCTCTGTTAGAATCGATGGTAAATTGTATATCAGTAGAACAAGTATTGAGCCACTGATGGAATTTACGGAGTTCCTCCTCCTCACCTCGCCAAACGATGAGCACGTCATCAATATAACGGCGCCAAAGTTCTATACCTGACCTATATGGATTGAGTTCACTAAAAATGTATTGCTGTTCATAGTCATTCATGTAGATTATAGCCAAATTTGGGGCAAAGCTAGCCCCCATCGCTACGCCTTTAGTTTGTACAAAAAACTGACCCTGGAAGCTGAAATAATTCCTAGTCATGGCGATTTCAAGTAGTTTGATGATAAATTCAGTGGGGACTGGATGTGGTGCAGGTCTGGTGTTAAGTGCCAATTCCATACAGGTTAGTGCCAGATGTTGGGGAATGTTAGTGTATAGGGCAGTTATGTCCATTGTCGCAAGCAGATTAGTGTTGGGATCAAAAGGATAACTGTCTACTAGTTGAATAGTCTGCATAGTATCTCTTAAATAGGTGGGAGTATTCTCTGCTAGAGGTTTTAAACATACATTGATATATTTGCAGAGGGGTTCCAGAATAGACCCACAACCAGAGACTATCGGTCTTCCAGGGGGGTCTTTCATCCGTTTATGTATTTTGGGGAGGGTATAGATTATGGGTAGTCTGGGGTGCTTATTGTTGAGATATTCAAACTCCAATTTACTCAAATAGCCTTCTCCCAGGGCATCTCTGGTTACATTATTTATCATCTTACTCAAGACCTGTGTAGGGTCTTTGCTGAGTTTGGAATAGTTACCTTCCACGGACAATTGTGAGATGATCTCCTTCTTGTAGTCCTCTGTGTTTTGCAACACAATTGCACCACCCTTATCCGCGGGTTTGATCACTATATTGTCATTCACCCTCAGGGATTCTAAAGCCTCTCGTTCCGGTTTAGTTACGTTATACTTGACATATTGTCGTTTTGATAGTACACTGTCAATGTCCCTCATGACCACTTGCTCATAAGCCAGCAATTTATGTGGGACTAGATGTATAGGGGGGTTGAATTTAGATGGTGGTCTGAGACCACTCCCTGAAAACACAGGGTTGTAGGGAGTTTTTAGAAAAAACTGTTTTAGTCGAATTTTCCTAAAAAAATGGTGCAGTTCAAGTTTCAGATTGAAATCATTCGGCATACAAGTGGGCACGAAGGAGAGTCCCTTTTCGAGAATCCCTTGCTCATTCGGTGTGAGTGTATGATCGGAATAGGACACCTGGACTTAGACCAGGGGTGGTGAGGAGGAGGAACTCCGTAAATTCCATCAGTGGCTCAATACTTGTTCTACTGATATACAATTTACCATCGATTCTAACAGAGAAACCATTAATTTTCTTGACATTCTTATAAAATCAGAATCCGGCAAACTCCATACCAGCCTTTACAGAAAGAGTAGCGAAAGGAATACTCTTCTACGCTATTCTAGCCATCATCCTCGAAACCTTAGGGATAATTTACCCTTCGGTCAGTTCCTGAGGTTACGCAGGAATTGTTCAAAAATAAAAGAGGACTATTTTGAGGAATCTGCGGGACTTGTAGCCCGCTTACTCGACCGTGGTTATCCTATTAGACTACTCAAGAAAGCACGCAAACGGGCATGGCATAACCATAGGGAACTTCTCTTGACCCCAAAATCTAATACAAACACCAAGGAAGAACGGCTGGTGTGTGTTACTACCTTTAGCACAAAAAGTACTGCCGTCAAAAAGATAATTAACCAACACTGGCACCTAGTTTCGGATGAATTAGGGAACATACCTACTCCTCTTCATGCATTCAAGAAAGGTAAAAATGTAAGAGATCATTTGGTCAGATCTCTACTACCCATTACTCGTAATGTGGGTCAAACTACACTATGGGGTAACCCTCCTATCGTGGGTCATCACAAGTGTGGATTATGTAAAGCCTGTCCCCTGACTAAAGAAATCAGCGAATTCTCACACAATAATCAGACACATGCATTAAAGGACTTTAGTAATTGTAACACCTCAGGAGTGATATATGCAATTGTCTGCCCATGTGACTATATGTATGTGGGACAGACGATTCAGAAAGTCAAGTGTCGAATTCTTCAACATTGCAGCCGCATACGCTGCAAGACACCGGGAGCACCCCTTGTAGACCATTTCACGAGCTTTGGCCACACTGCAGACAGTTTAAAATGGTGGGTGATTGAAAAGATCAAGCCTAACCCCAGGGGAGGAGACTTCAGCATGGTACTGAATAGAAGGGAATGCAGATGGATACACTCCTTGGATACAATTAACAGAGGGTTGAACGAATTTGAGGAGATTAACAGGCAGATTTCCATCATGAGCAATGGTTAATTGTATTCCTTTAACCCCTGTTTTTCTGATCATCCCATTACAACTGGGCAAGGTTAACACATAACTTTCACTCATTTGACATGTTGACAACACTGTATATTAGACATATGTACTGATATCCTATGGACCTGTTCCTTTTAACTATGTGTATGTATGTTTTTATTGTTTATATTGTAATCGTTGGTTTTGATTGTCACGTTATGTATTGTAATCATCCATTGAATGATTTTATCATTGTACAAGTGGATGTCTTTTGAATATGAACAATTCTATGATCCCGAGCGCTCCACGGGTTTTAATTCTTGCCCCTCGTATAATTAACTGAATGCAAATCAAATCCCCTTGGTGCCGGTGAGTCTTTCCACCCTGGCAGTCACCGACGCACCGTCACTACGTGGACGGTTGCCCCGGTGATTCCCTTAAGAACACCACGGTGAACGCGCTCCCGGTTCCTTTTGGTGAGACGCGACGTGAAGCGCGGAACCACACGGACCGAGGTAAATTCCCTGCGAAAACCCCCCCGCTTTCATTCTATGACCCTGGGCATCACGGGACCTCGTCCTCATGTATCCTTCATCTGTTCCCTTACAGTTCGGTGGAACTAACTTCACGCGAGACGATTAATTGATCTCAGCGTTTAAGTCCATGACATTGCAGAATTGATTGACCATGACGACTGCAGGTAATCTATACGATACGCACACTGTCCTTGTAGTTTGGATATGTTTTCCAGGGCCCACCCAACCCCCTTCCCCTAACTTCCAATTTTGCTCATTTTAGCTTGACAGTTGTTGATCATACGACGACAGCACTACATGTATGCGAATCGTCCCTTACATGTAACCAATCGGAATAGGACACCTGGACTTAGACCAGGTAAGCCAACTCTTCACCTGTTGGTGTCCAACAGTAGTAATTTCTACTATGCAACATCCTTATCACATCCTCCCTTCTTAATTTTTAGACACACAGTCGAGGACCACGTCAGGTTGCCCCACCCCTCCCCTGTCCTGAAGAAGACCCGCACGGTCAAGGGTTCAAATTACCTCTGTACCATTAGACGGGTCGAAACGTCGACACCCCTTTCTGGAAAGCCTGGGACACGCAACCCTTTAACGTGCTTTGTCAAGAATTTATTTCTGGTTGTAAAATATTCAAATGTTTGGTGATATTATTACCGTGACCAGGCTTGCTCTAAACGGTGATTGACAACCGTTTTCATTGTAAAGTATATTAATGTTCTTTCTACTGTCCTTCATACCACTCCCTCATCACTTACTTTCTCCTTAGCACCTTTACTTCATGCACGTTCCCTCTGGAGCAACCATGTGCCAAATACTAATGAATATATGAGTTTTTGTAATAAATAGATGGTGACTCAAGAGTTGGATGTTGCATTTTTCTATGTTACAATGTTATATTGGATATCATGAGCTATTCCAAATTAATTCTGTTTTAATTAGCTCTCAATTGGAGAATGATTTAATTGAAGAGGATCTTTACGTTATATGAATAATTGGTCCAGGACCATTGTTTTTTGTACTGAGCTTACACCCAGGTCCTTGACTTTTGGGTTACCCCATTTTTGTAATGGCTGACCAACAAAGATGGCGGTCGCACTCCTCAAAGTTCCCGATTGGCAGTCCTATTATCCGCAAGAATCCGGTAATACCTTCATGTACGAGGCACTGGTGCGCAGGGGACTCTGTCCCCATTGATCTGAGACATGAAATTGCAGCATTTGTGGCTGTCTGTCGCTCGTGGGACCCAGAGAAGTGGGCATGGTTGGCTAAGCAGGCCCAGGAAATGTGGGGATGCCCTCAGCCCACACAGTGGGCCCCCATAGGAGGGTAGCCACCTTAGTGCCACAGGGCACAACCCGACAGTATAGTGTTTGGACCCACTGGGGGTCCGGTGTTACCTACTGTAGTATTCCCGGGGATACAAAAGACACGGACACAGGATCTTGCTAGTCAGCTCCTTTATTAGCCTCTCTCTTCATCCAGGGCTAACGGCCAACTGCCGTCCCTAGCCCTCTGCTCCTCCCTTTCCGCCCATCCTGGTCCCCACTCAGGCCTGTCCTAGTGCCTGACCCGTTTGGTCCTGGCACTGCTACATCGGCATCGTTACATCTCCCCCCTCTGTAAATAAAAAAACATAATATGACCAACACAGCAGCTGTCTCTTCAAAGTTCCTCAATAAGGCGAGACGGTTTTGTGATGACCCGTCTGGGGCGTGCTTGGGGTTCAGGGTTGTCACGCTCGTTCTCGTCGGCCATTTCCATCAATGTCTGACTGTGGTGCGGCAGTGTTTCTGGTTCTCTCTTCTCTATTTTCAGTTCAGTCAGCAGTTCCTTAATGTTGGGTCCGCACTTCCTAAAATACGTCACGTTCCTGGTGAGTCTTCTTCCGTCGGTCTCTGCAGTGATCATGGTTTCTTTTTGTTGTATCACTTTCAGCGGAACCTCATGATGTCTTCCGGGGTTGCTCTTGTCGTGCCAGCACCCAGTCTCCTTCTTGTATTTGAGGGGGCGTGGCACGTCGCCGTTCATCCGCATAGTCCTTCATCTTTTCTTTCTTTATCTTGTCTCTGGCTGCCATCTCCTCATGGTCAGAATCGGGATATCGTTCATCCGCTGCCTTCGTCATCATCGGTAGGCTGGTGCGCACTGAGCATCCCAGCATGAGAGTGGCCGGACATTTGCCTGTGGTGGAATGAGGTGTGTTTCGGTATGCTCGCAGTACCTCATTGAGTGCCATCCGAAAGCTCTTTCCGGTGAGTTCTGCTTGCTGAATGGCTTTCTTTATTGTGGACATGAAGCGTTCAACCATTCCGTTGGCCTGCGGCCACAATGGTGTAATCTTGCAGTGCTTGAAGTTGAGGTGTTGAGCAAAAGCAGCAAAGTTGTGGCTGTTGAATGGAGGCCCGTTATGTGACTTCACCACTAGGGGAATGCCCCATGCGGCAAAGACCTCCTCCAGTATGGGTATGGTACTCGATGTTTTCGTGGATGAGCACAGTTGCGCGATGGGGAATCTGGAGTACTCGTCCATGACGACTAGGACATATTGGCCGGATTTTATTGGCCCAAAGAAATCAATGGCAATGTTGCCAGACACCCTCCGGTAGTGGAGACATTTGTAGCGGTGCTGGAGGATCTGAACGGCTCACCAGTTGACATTGCGGGCAATCGTTCAGAGATGTCTCTACCATCATGTCTAGTGTTGGAACCCAGACTCTCTCACGGAGTACTCTTTTTGTGGCTACCATGCCCCGGTGCCCTTCAAATTGATGACCCCTTGTCTGAGTTGTCGTGGTATCACTATTCTGGTGTCTCTTAACACAAGACCATTTGTTGCTATTGACAGTTCGTCGTGGACATGTTTGAATGCCGCCATTTCTTGGTCGTTTTGTTCATTGTTTTGCGTGTGTCTCCAGCTGTTCGTTTGAATCCGACGTTTCACCTCTTGCAGGGTGGCATCTGTTTGCGTCGCTTCACAAATGGCTTCCAGTGGAACGGCCGGAGGTCTCGCTTGGTCTACTACGAAGTGGATGTATTCATCCGCAATTGATTGTTCTGATTCGCTGGATCTGATGGGGTGCCGGGACATGTAGTTTGCGGGGTTTGCAGCTTTTCCTGGCTTGTGAATGATGGTGTAGGTGTATTCCTGGAGTCGGAGGCCCCATCGCTCTATTCTTGGTGGCATTTTTGCTCGCGGGTTTCCAAAAATCGTGGTCAGGGCTTGATGGTCAGTCACTAGTGTAAAGTGTTTCCCAAAGAGGAAAATATGAAAGTGTTCACAGGCCCAGACAACGGCCAGGCTTTCTTTTTCTGGCTGTGAATATGCTCTCTCCGTGTCTGTTAGGCTTCTGCTGGCATACGCCACTATGTGTCGCTGATCTTCTTCTCTCTCATATTGTGCTAGGATCGCTCCTAGTCCTACGGGGCTGGCGTCCACTGTTATCTCTATTTTCTTTTTTGGATTGAAGTAAGCCAAATTTTTGGCCGACTCTACCGTTCTTTTGATCTCTCTGAACGCCCCTTCACATTGGGTGGACCATTGGAAAGGTTGTCCTTGCTTGGTGAGCATCCTCAGCGGGTAACTTAACGTGGCGTAGTCAGGTATGTACCTGGAGCAGTAGCTGGCCATGCCTAGGAACGATCGTACATCTCCCACATCCTCTGGGCTCGGCGTGTCGTTTAGCGCTGCTACCTTTTCTGGCTCTGGTTTCATGCCACTTCCAGAGAATATGTGGCCGAAAAACTTCAGCGTCGGTTTGTGAAATTCACACTTGTCTCTGTTGAGTGTGAGGTTGGCTTCCATGAGTGCATGACAGACCTGATCTAGCGCATTGTCGTGTTCTTGAGTCGTTGCGCCATATACGAGGATGTCATCGCTGTAGTTTAGGACATGTGGAATGTGATGTATTGTTCTCCTGATTGCCTCTTGGAATATTTCCGCTGCTGATGAAACTCAGTCTTCTATACCTGAATAGCCCGAGGTGTGTCAAGAATGTCGTGATATATCTTGACCTTTCATGCAGTTCTAGCTGGTGGTATCCTTTGTTGAGGTCTAGTTTTGAAAATGTCTTGGCTCCGTTAAGTGACGTGATCATGTCACTGATGTGAGGGCCTGGGTGTCTCTCTCTCTCTATCGCCATGTTGGGCGCTCTCATATCCACACATAGGCGTACTCTGTTGATTTCCCCTTTCTTCGGGACTACCACCACAGGGGAGACCCATGGCGTTGGTCCCTCTGTTCTTTCTATGATGTCCGCTTCCAGTAGATCTTGTAGCTCCTTCTCCACGGCTTCTTGCAGGTGAAACTGAATTTTCCGGTGATGCTGTGCTACCGGTGTGTCTTGTTCGTTTATGTGTAGTCTTATTTGGCAGTCTTTAATTTTTCCCAGGCCTTGAAAGAGCTTGTGGAATTTTTGGATGATAGCTGGTTTGTCAGCCACTCGGTATAAGATATCGCCTAGTTTCAGTCGTTCTGCAGTGGCCAGGTTCAGGAGGCAGTCGGGCTCAGGCCCCTCGATGACATGGACGTAGGCTGATATTGTGCGATCTTGGTACGACAGTTCGGTTGCAAATTTCCCAAGACACGTTAGTGGCTTTTTGGACATCCACGTGTATACTCGTACATGTGCGTTATCCAGCTTGGGAGGTGACTTCATTCGTTGGTATTCTGTTACGGGCAAGTAGTTTAGTGAGGCCCCACTGTCTAGCACGAACTTTGTGGGGTAAGTACCAATTCTGATGTCCAATCGCGGGTACTCTTTCAGCCGATCAGGGTCGGCTACACAATAACATATTCCTTTCGGTTTTGAGGGATGGGTGATGTGGATCGGGATTCTCTTGATGACGACCGTCAAGATTGATATGTCCTGCAAGAGTGGCAGCTGGATTGTGACGACCCAGTGAATGAGTTTCGTCTATCCTGGACTGCTCTGACATGGTAACGACGGCTTGAGGGCTGATGTTTCCGGTGTCTTCCCTGTTGATCACCTTTGGGTATCGCCCCGCACATGCTTTCAAAATAGTTGTCTCTACCACACTTTCGGCATTGTTGTCCTAGTGCCGGGCATGCGTCGGCATGTGGGAAGTTGTAACCGCATCTGTAGCATTTGAGTTGTCTGTCTGATCGTTCCCTGGTGTGGGTTCTGCCTTTGTGTCCTTTGTTTGACTGGTGGTGGTGTTTCTTGGATCGCACCTGTGGTGGGGATCTTCCATGCATTTGCCGAGACTGCATTCTGAATGCTTGTTCCCTTCTCTCGCCCTTCCCGGCTTCTATTTTCTTCACGTGTTCATCGGCTTGTTTATCTACTCTCGTCATCTCTTCAATCTCGTCCAGCGAGTAGCTTCTCTTGAGCAATTTGCGTCTCAGTGGTTCCGAGAGGCAGCCTTCTATGACTCTCAGCCGAAGAGCGTCCTCGGTTGAAAACTTGTCAAACTCACAGTATCTCGCCAGTCGTCTCAGACGTGTGACGAATACCCCCATTTGCTCACCTTTCTCTTGTGCGGCCAGATTTAATGTGTACCGCTCGTAGTCAACGTTCCTTTTGTGTAGGAAATTTCGATCCAGTGCTTCGCGGACTTTGTCATAGGCACCAGAGGATTCAGCAGGCAGTTCCTTTATGATTCGTCCAACTTCCTTGCCAATCAGGTTCTTGAGAGCGAACAGTTGTTCTTCAAGGTCCGTCACCTTGGACGCTTTCATGAAGTTCTCGAAATCTTCTATCCATTCTTGCCATCGCGGACCCATGCCCCCACCAGATTCAAGAACGAGGGGCGCAGGGCGGCGCAGGAATGAGGCTCCGAATATGCTTGTGGGAGCTGGGTCAGGCATCGTTCGACTGTTATTGCTGATTGCTTTTACAGACTTTGTATGCTCTTCGTTACACTCGCCAGTGCTTGTTTGTTACTTCTGTTGCATTTACCAATGTTTGTTTGTTGCTTCTATTGCATTTGCCAAGGTTTGTTTGTTGCTTCTATTGCATTTACCAATGCTTGTTTGTCACTTCCGTGTCATTTATCAATGCTTGTTTGCTATTTGGCTCAGCTGCCTGACTTAAAGATGGCCGCCGATGGTTCCTGATAGGGGATCGGGCAAATCTCGCGCCTGATCTCAAAATGGCTGCCGCGAGAATCTCGTGTACAGCGAGATTTTGGCTTTTCAAACACCGGAGACACCGCGCTCATTAGCGCTTGATTTCACTCGATTTCACTCAGCGGGGCTCTGCTTTTGGGCACCGCTACCACGCCAGGTGAGGTTGTTTTCTTCTGTTTTGGGCACTATTCACCATTGCCGCCGGGGTGGGCTCCCGGTAGGCTCTTCAGGTATCGCGCTCCAGCCCTACACGCAGGGCGAGCAGCTCCGGGCCAGTCGCCGCCGGGGTGGGCTCCCGGTTGGCTCCTTGGGCTTTCCGCTCCAGCCTCCACACGCGGGGCGAGCTCCTGATTTGTTGCTGCCGGGGTGGACTCCCGGTGGGCACTTCTGTCGTCGCGCTCCCAGCCTCACACGTGAGGCGAGCTGGCGTGTCTCGTCGATCGCTTCACGCACACGTGGAAGCTCGAAAACCCTCGTCGCCAGTTGTAGTATCCCCGGGGATACAAAAGACACGGACACAGGATCTTGCTAGTCAGCTCCTTTATTAGCCTCTCTCTTCATCCAGGGCTAACGGCTAACTGCCGTCCCTAGCCCTCTGCTCCTCCCTTTCCGCCCGCCCTGGTCCCCACTCAGGCCGGTCCTAGTACCTGACCCATTTGGTCCTGGCACTGCTACATCGGCGTCGTTACACCTACGACGTCATTTCCGGCATGCCAGTGGGCAGGGAGGCAGGTATATAGACATCCCACGCCCATCTGGCGATCCTTTTGCGCACCGGGACTTCTTGTCATGATATTAACACACAATTTATGCGGACTGGAGCCTCTAAAGGCAGGGTGCAAGTTGAACAGTCATAACAGTTCAGAACACACCACAGTTACGCTTCAGTTAAGCTAGAAGTTACTCACCTGCAGCTAGGCGGGTTTTAGAAGTTGTCATCTAACCAGTGTGCTGTGGTTCCAAAAATTGGGGAAACGCTGGTGTAGAGTATAAAAAAAGCCACAAGGTAGTAAAAAATTGGCTTCATTTATTCGAGAAAGAACAGGGAACTGGACAAACGGTTCCCCTGCCTGTCCCAACCATTTGCTGGCTTCTAGTATACTTTAGCAGAAGTTTGGAATTGGACAACTTATGCCAGGGTGGGGCATTAGCATGGCGCAACAGCACCCAATTTGCAGTTAAACTGTGAGGGGCCTCCATCCAATATGGCATGGAATAAGCAGAATACTGGGGGTGCAGGGCTCCCCCGCTCCATAGTGCATTAGAGGATAGGGCGGTTGACCTGAAATGCTATAGGCGTTTACATGTGCCCACATATGGGCAGATGGGTACAGGGGCAGGAAACGGCACTAGAGTGTGTTTACAATAGGGTCTCCTTCTGTCCATAAAAGATGTGCACACTGTAAAGTGGGAGGGTGGGTAATGGGATCCCACAGCTAAGCAAGCCTGGCGGGCTGCGTAAGTGGTCATTTCTAAAAGGGTGCGGTGACTGCAACACGTTCACAAAGAATTTACCCGCCTTGGTAGCTAGGCAGGTTGTGGAAGCTGTCATATAACTAGTGTGCTGCTGTCCCAAAAGTTGGAGAACAATGGGTGATGACACTAAAGACTGCAATTTATTAAGAGCATTTGTAATTTCCAGTATTGATGAAAAGGCAAATGCTATAGGCATTGCATTGTCTATACACTGGCAGCAGGTTCCAGTGCCAGGAACCCGCAGATTGAGTGGGGTTTTAGTAAGGGGCTGCGTACGTTTGCAGTTCCAAAGAAGTGTGTGCTGCAAATCCAATAAGGTGGAGTAAGAAGGGTTCAGGTTAATGTCCTCTGCTGGTGCTTTACACGGTTATCAGTTTGAACCACCTTTAGGGATAATTCAAGCACAGGAGTAAACTAGGGCTGAGTCAACCCTAAACGTAAGCACATTGCACGCAGTGCTTATTAGATCAAATCTGACATTCCAGGGTTACGAAGAGCAGTAGTTTTGGATCCCGTTTGGGTAAGAATTCTGGTTGGCATGGTACTTCTAGACAGGAAAAGGACACCTGGCAAAGACAAGGATATGGTGTTGGCCACAATCAATAACTCGTTAACTAAACAATGTTGGCCTGGGAGGGGAACTCCAATATGTTTTCCAGCGTAGTCTGAAAGCAGTGACTGGGCAGTGAAGGGTAGTGCATGACCTGGCAACACCTAACGCAGAGCGGCTACCTCAGTCAGAAAGGAGCAGGGTGCGCATTTGAGCTTCAGGTCGCTGCCAGTTGTGTTCTATGTGTCTGCAGCGTGGTTTTGGAGCATATCGTTTGCAGTTAGGCTTAGTAATTGTTGCCATTACCTAGCTAGGGTGACGCAATGGGTGGAAAGCAGCAGTAGGAAGCATGGGTTTTCCCTCTCTGAGATAGTGTGGTTGTGGTTCCCATGCATGCGATGACAGCTTGCTGAAGAAGCTGCGGCACAGACTAGCGGGAGGCGGACCCCCTCCCAATATTTTGGTCATCCACCTGGAAGGCAATGACTTGTTTTTCATGGGTAGAAAGGTTTTTCTACAAACAATGAAATCCACTATGAGTAAGTCAAGCAACCAATTAGGTGCATGTGAATTATGCTGGTCCGTTATAACTCCACGTTAGTTTGGCATGGGGCAAGGTCTGGAGAGGCCGTGGACATTTCCGTGGACATTTCTTACAGGAGTGTAAACAGCAACAGGCGCAAATTCACGGAACAGTGGGGTTTTGGCTTCATGAGACACAGACTCTTGCATGCCAAGACCACAGGATGTTTCGTTGTGGATGAGGTCCATTTGTCTAGAGTGGGCATGGACCTGTTTCTGTTGGGCCTGGTTGATGCCCTAGAATCAGCAGGGTCTAAGTAAGAATGCCTGCCTTGGTGGGGGGCTCTGGGTGTGACGGGGACCACACCTAGAGTTATGGCGGAGTTACAGGGCGATCCAGAGGCTGAATGGTACATAGGGGTACCCTCCTCAGGAGCACAAGAAAGGTGCAAATGCCAAACAACCCCAGGAAGTCCTTACGACAGGATCCTGGAGGAATGACGGCACCCCGTTAGTCCTTCATGCGGTTGTAAACCTGAGCAACCGGGGGCTTGCCTGGATACGCTCGGCCCCCCTCAAGGGCCATGAGTAAATGGGTGAACTGGTGGTCCACAGGATGTAAGGGGTAATCCCCCAAAATGGTTAGCATGGATCGGTTAGGCCTCGGTGAAATTTGGCTCTTCAGGTGGGCAGGGCAGCATTGGGGCTGCCTGCCCTTGGATCGCCGGTATGTTGACCCACCATGTTGGCATGTTTCTTATGTAAAATAAACCTGCAGCAATGTTTTCTCCAACAACCAATGTGTCTTGTTTGTTCTTCATTATGGTATTGCTGTATTTGCGGGTGGGGTGTTGCCGATATTGGCAGTATGAGCCTTTCTGGGCTCCCTGGTGGTGTGCTGCAGTAAACGTGGATAACACTGCCTGTGTCTGAACACAAGCTGATGATCTGGGACGGGCCGGAGTACCGCCGCAGGGCGGCTTAAAGTTGAGCTGCAGCGTCTAGGTTGGAGATTCTCGTGGCAGATCCATGCTTCAGTGTGCCTTAGTTCACGCGCAGCCGCATGCCTGGCTGCCCTCTGCCTCTGGATGTTTATCGAGGTTTCCAGAGGGTTTGGGAGACCCGGGCTTGGGATGTCCCCACTTCCTAAATGCAGGTCTAAGCCAAATTAGATATACTTCATGTGGTGAGTTTTCTAGCGGCCATGGAGGTGAGCGGAGATTCCCCCAGTGTTGAGGCCAACCCTCTTGTTGGGTGGATAGGAGCCGGAGTGGTTGACAGCCCCCCGAGGAGACCATGGTGGGACCTGAGTCACTCACTGCCACCCCATATAGTTAAACCTAGGAAGGATGCTTGCTCTTAGGATCTACAGGGAACCATGGACCGGATCACCATGTACACCACATCGGTGGACTGAGCAGGGCCCCCTCTTGAAGGGGTAAGGCAACAAACAAAGCAACTTCAACCATTTTGCAAGAACACACTCTCCTCACTGGAAACTAAAATCAGCGAAGTCAGCACTGATCTTTCGCTACTTCGCCAGGACCACGGTAATGTTGTGGATAGAGTTACAGAGGGCAGGATCTCTTGAAAAGAGGACACTTTGCAGACCAGTCAGTGTCAGGTGGCTCAGCTCCACCTCACAACCAGAGAGCTGCATAGTCATGCAGAGAACACTGAAGGGTGTTCCTGGCAGAACAGCATAAGTGTGGGCAGCTGGAGTGATCAGAAGACCCCCAGCCAACTCTCTTTGCCATGATGTGGTTCCAATCCTGGATGCCAAAGGAAGTTCTATCCCAATGCTTTGTGGTGGAGTTCACCGTCCTGATCTCTCATTATCCATCTCTTGAACTATAGGGAGAGCGACACAGTCTTGAAGGTTGCAAGGAGGAAATGTCTCCCACTTTATAGGGCTAATCCCATCAGTATATTTCTGAACTATACTTTAGAAGTCCAACAACTGTTCATTTCAGGAGGTCAAATAAAAACTTAAAGCCATGCAGTTGACGTACATGCTGCTTTTTCCAGCCTGACTGAAGGTCCTTCATGAAGGGCAATCCCACTTCTTTGATAAGCCTGAACGTTTCTGGGACTGGTTCGAGGTGTATATAGATGTTAAGCGCCTATTGGCTCTTAGAAATTATCCTCCTGAGTTCTCTGTGCCATGGACTCTAGGGAGGTGGGGGAGACATAGCCCCACTGTGGCAGGCAGGTGATGCACCTGGGGGGCCGTACATTGCAGGAGGCTGAGGTCAACCTCCCATCTTCATGGGAGGATCTCCAAAATGGGCGCTGACACCCTCCAGACACTGCAGACTTATCAAGATTCTGGTGTATGTCATGGTCCTTGGCTCATGAGAGCTATGATGCCTGGACTGGGTGACCTTTCGTGGATTGTAACTTGAACATCTTCATTCCTGCTTTCCGAAGAGTCCAAGTGTTAATACAGCACATTAACAGGTGTTTTAAAAGTTGTAATGGAGAAGGCTGCAACACTGATCCTGATAAGGGCCTCTGAATGGGAATGTGCCCTCCCCCCATCACTACATTGGATCTCATCTGAATCTGTGGGACAACATGTGCAGTTGTATATTGACACTTCGGTTGTCAGTTTGTTATGGGCAACACATGCTTCATGGGTAGAAGTGTAGGGAAGGGGGAGTTGGACGGTTGGGGAGCATGGGTTTTGGTTCATTTGTGGGTAGAAGGGAAGGGGATGTTGTTTACTGTTTATGGCAGATTATACACAGACCTTCTCAGCCATGCATCACCACCCAATGAGGACTTTAATGCAGTAATGAATAAATAGCAGGGTGTGTGGCGGGTGGCCTCATCGGTGATGCATCGCCCCACGGGCCTTCCTGACAGGACTGATGCTCTGGGTATGGTGGACTCTTGGCAGAACAGACGGGGGAGGAGAGGGTCTTTACCTTCTCCTCCTCCACCCTTCTTCTTATCCCATACGGACGTACCACATATTGGGAATGTATCTTTCCTCCCCAGAGGTAGATCAGATCATTCTCCCATGTTCTTAGAACTTTATAGCGCTAAGTAGTGACCCAGTGGCAATTGGCAATTCAGCCAGTGGTGGCTTCACCTCTCTCACAAGGGAAACTGAAGAATGGTTTGCGATTAAGAAGTCATCAGTCCCTTCTTCTCTTTCTTTATGGGAGGCATTCAAGGGCAAGATCAAGGGGAAAGTTATGGCATAGGTTAGAATCTGAAAGCACCACATGGAAGCAATGATACAATGCTCAAAGTTAAGATATTACAATTAGAGTATGAGGCACTGGAGAGTGAATACTTGTTTATTCTGAGGCTGCTAGAAGACCTCAAAACTCAACTAAGAGTTTTTGCACTAGACACAGCTGATTTTATCTGGTTGGCCTCACAGAGTAGATTTTTTTAATCCAAGGATTAATCAGATGAATCAGATTAATTGAGCTATTGGCTGGCCGCAGGTGGGTCAGCAACAACGGTGGTTTAGGCATAGCAGACAGCAATAGCAAGAACATAACACACACCAGAGTTATAGCAGACATGTTTATCAATTACTTCAAGGCATTGTACGCCTTACACATGGCATTTCTGTTGAAACAGAACAAGTCACTTTTCTTGGACCTGCAATCTGAGAAAACCGTGGCCCTTACGGCTTCCCAGCTGATTTTTTAGAAAAGTATTTTTCTCTGCCTAGACCCCACCTTTAAACCGTGTTCTATGAGGCAACCTTAGTCAGTAATTTGCCTGTGTCTTCTAGGAGAGCCACGATAATAGTGATTCCGAAACCGGGTAAGCCCCCTGACCAGTGGGCATCCTATTGCCCAATTTCCTTATTAATGCAGACACAAAGGTTCTTGCCAAGCCCTTGGCCAGGCAACTGGCCTAGGCCTTAGCTACCCTTTTTTACCAAGACCAGAACAGATTTCTGCTGGGTAAAATACTTGCCACTGTATCCTGAGATTGAATCTGATCCTGGCCAGATGTCAGGAACCTCCATGCTTTTCTCTTGCTCCATTTTGGGAAAGCATTTGATTCTATTGGGTGGAAATTCAAGCTCACCCATTGGAGAAAATGAACATCAGCCCCAGATTCCTAACACACATTGAAACACTATATTCATCACCATGGGTGAAGGTTAAGAGTCAATAGATTCCACTTTGATCCCTTCCCAATTAAAAGAGGAACTAGACAGGGATAACCCCATCTATCCCCTTCTCTTTGCCCTGACCATTAAGCCCTAGTTAAGGGGATCAGGAAGGATGCACTTCTGGTGAGTTTCAAGTGGGTGTGACTCCCAGAGGATTGTGTCTCCGTGTATGTAAATGACATGCTTCACTTTGTCCGAGACACCCAGACAATAAGCCACATTATTTTGCAAATACTGAAGCTTTATCGGGATGCCACAGGTTTGGTGCTCAATTGGAGCAAATTGCTCCTAGTGCTGCTCACTTAGGGGCATATCAACAACAACCGGCGATAATTATCGCCGAGCGCACTTAGCGCTCGGATAATTATTGCCGGCTAACACCGATTTTTATCGCTGAGATAGCGTGCTATTAGCAACGCTTATCTCATCAGCGATAAAAATCCTAGCGCTAACTGGCTAACGTGAGATTATCGCTGGAAACCCAGCGATAATCTCACGTTAGCTTGTTGATAGGGACTCACAAACTTAGCCATGATATCCTCCTTCCATAGGATATCATGACTAAGTCAGTCCTGAAGCAGGTGTTAGGAAAGTAGCGATAACACCTGTTATCACTACTTTTCCTGATGCTATGCTTTACAGCGTGGGTCTTGATGATAGGAGAAATGTCGCTTAGCGACATTTCTCCTATCATGTCAGGTCAGGAACGCCCACTTTGCATCTCATTAGAGATGCAAAGCTGGGCGTTAGAAATCCCCACGCTAAAGCAAGGTTTCACGCGTTAGCGTGACCTTGCTAATATAGCGATAAAATGATCACCGCTTTTCGGCCGAAAACGGCCGCTAAAGCGGCGATTATTTTTTATCGCCTCATTGTAAATATGCCCCTAGTTGAGCAGGATCAAGAAATGGAAGCCACACTTTCAGGTCCAAACACACAATTTTAAATATTTGGAGATAAACTTTGCACCCATACCACACTTAACATGGGCCCTTATCATCCCCCTACTAGTGTACCAAATTGATGAACAACTCTGTAAATGGAAGATTCTCCCCATATCAATAATGGGCAACGTTGATTTACTTAAAATGGTAGTGCTCCCAAAACTTGTGTACGCAATGTAAAACTTCCCACAGACCATCCCCCAAATCTTCTTTACTTCCTTGCATTCTAGTCTTAGGACATTTTATGGTCAGATAAACTGTTAGGGGTGTCCATGGCCAAAGGTACACAGTCAACTTATGAAGGGGGGCTTGGCATGGCGTATCTCGGGCTTTATTAGGTGCGGGACACCTTCTCACTATTAAAGACTTGATTGTTGGTGATAGGATGGACCAAGTCCATTGACTGGAGCTGGATCTTTTCCACAAGACGTGCCCCCCTGCTGGTTCTTTATCAATCTAAAATCCTCTTCAATCTTCCATCAGTCACAACCTTGACGTTGACTATTTGGAACAAGACATTGTGACACATAGGATGGGATTGTGTCCCCAAACGAGAGGTTGCTCTTTGGTTCAGAGAATGTACGGCATCCAATTTTATGAGATGGGTCTACACTGGAATTTAGAAAGAGGGAAATGTTTGAGGGGGTGGGGGTGATCGTATGTCCTTTACAGGACTGCAGGAAGAATATTAGATACATAAATTCAGTTTTTTTAGATTTCTCCAGTTGCACCATATACTCAACTCCCTCTGCAACAGACTAAAACAGATCCCTGATTTTAGTCCACTGGAAGGCAAGCTGGCCATAGATCCCATGGCTAATGGAGGCGTACCACAATTATATCACTCTCTGATCACTAACAACACTAAGCCAATGCCCACACTGTGTGATAGCTGAGAGGTTGACATAGATCCTGTTGACAACGACGAATAGCACAAGCCCATTATAGTGCCCTGAGCGCTAGCAATGTCAGCCTGACTCTGACTGGTCCAAATCCACTACTTTCATAGGGTATACTATAACCCTGAACTGTTACAGAAAACGGTAGTCAGGCTTTCCCCTACCTGCACCAGGTGTGAGGCATCCATAGGCACTCTGATGCACATGATTTGGCACTGTCCTGCCATTCAGCCATTTTGGGGGTGGGTCCATGATTCTCTGTGTGGTGGAACTGCCCGTTGATTTGACAACTAAGGTGGCCCTACTGAGAATTATGGAAGAGCTGAGAGGCATTATAGTGCAACGTATATTGATTGGCCTTGTTTACCTAATAGCCAAGGGAGACACAGCAAGGAAGAGTAGGGATCGGACCCCTCCACCTTGCACAAATGGAGACTAGGCATCGAATCATTGTTGCAACCTTGAAAGGGTGGTTTACAAGGCCAGATATGGCCCCCAAAAACATGCCAGATTTTTGAGCACCTGGATGAGAATGGCGTAATAAATAGGATGTACTTTGACCTGACATTGATGATGATAAGTGCCTTCTGGTGACCCCAGGGACTGAAGCACACCTCGGGAAACCAGGCGCTGGTGTTGGACTTGATAATTTTTGGGGACGGAAGATGTCACATAGAATGAATGAGTTGATAACCTGGTCCAGGTTTTTGAAGGTGTTTGGTGTGTCTTATTTGATCTGCACTTTGTCCTTTGATCCCCTTGACTGCAGTGGTTCTCTATCTGACATGCTTTCCCGTTGTTATAAAACAACAGAAAGGTTTGGAAAAAAGAATAAGTATCCTAACCCAAACAGATGATTTAGTTTTGCTTTCTGTTACTCAGGTAGGTATTCAAAGGCAACTTGCTAAATTGGCCAACAGCAATACTGAGAATAAATTAGTAAATAATAAAAAAAACGTATAATTGTGGTCTTGAATACTTTTAGGAAAACCCATATGACACAGAATATAAATAACCCTAGTGTAGATGTTGTGGGACATCATCCCTACCTTGGAATGATTATAGACAAGCACCTTTTGAGAATTTAAGGTCTAGATGTAATCTGCTTATCACTGACTTGGCAAGGTTCAATGTCTAATTAGGCAATCATGCTAAAGGGGAGTTAATGACTGCTCTCAAAACTAATACACATTCTGGCATACTTTATGGGGCTACAGCCAATTTTAGAAAATTGAATGAGCAATTGGACATAATGGGGCCTAGTCACAAGGTAAGTCTACCACTGTTGATTTACTATAGATAAATGTACTCTTACAAATTAAAGTAACTTTACTAATTTTGGCTATAAGGCATTTATGTGTGTAAAGTTACTCAGAAATATAAACCTACTTGCCCCAACAAGAAATATTGGGTAGAGTCAATGAAAACATCAAATACAACTGTAAAGTTACTACTAGCAGTGACTTTACAACTGTAGTTAATGTTCCGCACACGTGTACGAGATCTCTGCTGTTGGGATGGAAATCTTTGCATGGAAAAGCATAGAGAAAATGTTTACATTTTATTAAACTTAAAAAAGATATATTTTTAGGTAAAATATTCATGTTAATTTTATATATTTATTTTTAAATGTAGGATTAGATAATATAATATTACAGCATTGCTAACTTTATTTTGGATTTAAAATGTGATTATTTTAAATATACTAGATAAAAAAATCAGAAATTAAATTTAAAAAATCCCCATCTAAAGTAAAAAAAATCTTTTATGTACTTAAAATTATCCAAAGTGATGTGCAGCATTAACAGAAATGTATTTATTTGAATAAACATTAATGCTGCATTCATTTCTAAATTTTAAAAAAGTTAATGAAATATTTAACAATGCTATTATAATTGCGTTTTATATTTAGATAATTTGATTAACACTAAATAAAATGTCTTTATATTTTTAAACAATTGTAATACATTCATTTCTTTTCAAATTAATTCCTATGCAGTTTTATTTTAAGTCCCTACCTTCATTATTTCGATGGGAGGTTGTTGCAGTACCAATGGTTGGGAATGTGTGGTGCTGGACTTATTCCAGCTAGAAGCTGGAGTACATTGACTTCTGCTTGGGTCCTTTCTGTCTGTAGTCAATACAGAAGAGCAGTTTGTGAACAGCAATGGGCTTACTCTTTTGTGGGAGGGTGTATGTCCCTCCCTGCACCCTTCCTTATCTCTACCTTAACTTGTCTTTGTTCCTCTTTTAGCTCCTCCATTTTAGAAGCAAGTATTCCTCATTTTCCAGCCACCCCCTCTGTCCCTCCCACATTTAATACTAAAACATATACTTACATGTGCAGAGATCTCCACATTCATAGCAAAGATCTCCACACATAAAAGACAGGAGAGGTAAAGGCGCAGACCTCGCCATGTAGGTATCTGAGTAGCATTTTGTACAATGTTAGTAGTATCATTTGACTACTACTGTTGAAGAGGCGAGCTGGATGGGCCACTTCTAGAAAATATTTAGGGATCCCGAGGCCCCGGCCCTATTTAAGACCCATACTCGGGAACTTTTTTTAAAATCCTTTGACATGGCCCTCACTGTTCCGTGTCTTTGACAGAAGCTCACTTCCAGGTAAGTTGAGCAGCGTGTACCACAACTCTCCACAGGATGACAACACTGCTTGATGCTGCACTCAGTCGGAAGGCAGCGAATGGGATCCTACCCCCTTCTTCTTTGCCACATTAAAAAGTTATGACACAACACTTGACAAAGAAGAGTTAAGAATGCTTTAAAAGTTTATGAGTCAAAGGAAAGCACATCCAACAATTGCACACTGTTCCAACTGTCAAAGTTCCATACACCATTCACTTGGAACGTACCAAAAGGAGGAAAGAAACGGGGGAAGGGGTTTATGCTGGGTACAGAAGGCATAGCAAGGAAACAAATGAGGAGATAAAATGTTGATGTAAAACAATATAAAGATATAACAGAGATGCAATATTTGATGTAGTGCAATGTAAAGATGCCACCATTAGATTCTTCGGTGCACTGAATACCAAACATATACCCACAAATGCATGCACACACATTTCCTTTTGGTTAGATGTTAAAATGTGTTTACCTCAGTATCATTCCCCCATCGCCCACTCACAACATGGATGCTAACTTTTAAACATTTATTTCTATCAGCATCAGGGCTTTAAGTGGGTCGAGTCCCTCCAGGTCTCAGACCCGGTAGTAATTTAAAACGGACATTGAAGCGGGCTCCTATCAAGCTCTGTATTCATGTTCTTAATTTTACTGGCAAAAACACTGATCAAGTTCTGAAAAGTAAATGTAAAAAACAACAAGGTAATCCATTACAGTGATGAAGTTCCTATTTATATCTCACGTCTTAATTAAACTTACATTCCCTTTGAGAGGTAGGTATTACCAGGTTGTTGTGTTTCTGTATTTATTTCGTGTAGAATATTACTCTTGTATAGTGCATTCTTCTACTTGAGTCGCCTCCAGGGGGCAGATTTACAAGCCCCTTGCGCCACTTTTGCGTCACTTTTAACATGGGAAAAGTGACTCAAAAGTGGCGCAAGGGGCTTGTAAATCTGCCCGGAGGTGTTTATAATGGACCATGATTGAGATCTCTGGAGCTGAGGCTGAAGGCAGTGCAAGTTTGTCACCGTGCCTGTCAGGGCGTTGAAAGGGTGTTCAGAATACATCTTCATCCAATCATTGGGCTCTCTGTAGAGCGCACAGAGCAATGGCCACGTATTCCATTTGCAGATAACAACTACTGACAAAGCCAATCGTCCTGGCTAGTTTTAGGTATATGTCTATTGTTCTGCTATATAGCTGAATACAATAACAGAAAGCTCAGAGAGAAACCAAAATCACGGTTGGGTGGCACACAATTGGAATCACAGAAATGTAGTTTACATTTTTAGCGACGCTTTTAATTATACAGGCCACCTCCCGTTTAGGGGCCCCCGACTTTTTTCATCACACTTAAAGTCCTTGTCAGCATCGCGTTGGTTGTAGTTTCTGTTCTAGATGTTAAAACGTCTTTGGATCAACATCCTTTTGGACTCCAAGCCAAATTCCAAGCCAAATCCAAAGCACTATTGAGACACTCAACTGACTAGCTCTGCTAGGCATAAACTGGGGAAATAGTCAAAAGGGTGAGACAGAGAAAAAGACACATATCAAGCGATGTGAGCTCCTCTTGGAAAGCTTTTGGGGGTTGAGTACAATCCGTTCTGCCAGAAAAATGCCCCTATTTAGTGTGTAATTCTTGACCTTTACATATATATATATATATATATTCACTGAAAAAACCATAGGTTTCAGGGGCGTTATAGTTAGCTGGACTTTTCACTCGTACAAAACCATAGATTCCCCCGTTATAGTTAGTTCAGCTAACTATAATTCGCGAGCCCGCAATGCACTGCTGATGACATCACATATTACATCACTCATGACATGGTCAGTGACATCACTGATGACATCTCAAATGACATCACTGATGACATCACTGATGACATCATCCAGTGAATGTGTGTTTTTCTGAAAATTACATATGTTTTATATATGTATATCTCAAGGTCGATGGAAGAATAAATGGGTATATAAGTGTCTAAATGGATGATTTGTTTTTGAAAAATTGATTGTATAACTGACTGATTAAGTGTATCTTAGTGAATACATGTCTTAGTGACTAATGTTTAAATATGTAAATATCTGTATCAGTCTCTCACTTTGTGTATAAGTGGCTGCATGGGTTGGTGAGTAGCTACATGAGTGTCTATATAGGTTATTAGTTGGTTTTTTGAGTATCAGTATAAGTGTCTGATGTCTGTATGGTTCGGTGGGGGGTATTACGTAGTGCATAGGTGCATGAATGAGTGACTCACTGTTTGTATGTGTTGAAGACAGCATGTGTGCAGGACTGTGTGGGTGGATGAGTGTGTGCATGGGTGTGTTAGTGAGTGAATGACTGTCTCAATAGTGTCTCTATGAGTAACTACATATGTTTTAAACTAGTATATGTGACTATTGGTGTATATAAGTGAGTATATGTGAGAGTGAGAGATTGAAAGAGTTCCTGTATGAATAAGTATGTGTTTCTATAAGTGATTGTTAAAAAGACTAAGTATGTGTAAGTTTCTGTAGAAGTAAGTGTGGTGGTGTGTGTATAACTGTATATGCAGGTAAACGGATGTTTGATTCTTTATTAGCATGAGTGACTATGTGTGTGAGTAACTTTATGGATGAGTGGTGTTGTGTAACAGGATGTATAGGTGTATGAGTACATATGATGAGTGAGTACATGTATGAGTGACTGTATAGGACTGTTGGTGAATGAGTGGATGTGGATGTGGATCTTACAATTACTGAATAGGTTGTTGTAACTGGTATTGGTATGTCCATTGTTTTGAAAATTTGAATTTCTATTTTTGAATGTGTGTATCAAAGGTTATATTAGGGGGAGAGGAGGTCTGCCACTCTATCACAAGGATGATGTCATCAGTGATGTCATCAGTGATGTCATCAGTGATGTCACTGACCATGTCATGAGTGATGTAAGATGTGACGTCATCAGCAGTGCATTGCGGGCGCGCGAGTTATAGTTAGCTGAACTAACTATAAGGGGGGAATTTCTATGGTTTTGTATGAGTGAAAAGTCCAGCTAAGTATAACGCCCCTGAAACCTATGGTTTTTTCAGTGAATTTCTAAGGTTTTTTAAATGCTAATTCCTAGCTATAACATGCCTGAAACCTATGTTTTTTTCAGTGAATTTCAAAGGTTTTTTAAATGCTAATTTCTAGCTATGCCTACAGAGATAGGACATGTGAAGAAAGAAGGAAAAACGCACAGAAAGAAAAAAAAGAAATGCAGAAAGAAGCAACAGGAGTCCTCAAAGACGAAGAAAAGTGCAGGAAGAAGTATAACATGCAGAAAGAACAAACAGAAGAGCAGAAACAAGCCTTGTTGCAAAATCATCCTGTACCCTCAACTTTTTCAGACGGATACTGGTGGTAACTGAGTCTGACTAACCAGTCCTAGAGCCAGTGCTATGTTAAAAGACACTCAGAATACAGTGAAAACACCTACATACACTAGGGCACACTATGTGTTGGGGTCCCCCTGTGATTAGCATGACCTCCTCTGTAAGCCCCTAGTATATAATAGGGCAGGGGATTAAAACTACCTCTTAAAACGCACCACAGGGCGTGTTTGAACACGTCACCTCATGCCCCGTCCCCTCCCTTCCCCACTGTGTAAACACGCCCTGTAGCCATTTTAAGTTGGGAGATTAAGTCCCCTTGAATCCTGAGGGTCCCTAGGGTCCAACTAGACCACTAGGTACCTCCAGTAGGCGCCACAGAGCTGCATTGCAGAGAGGTGTAAAAAGTGGCACGGCCTGCACCACCTCTCTGCAACGCAGAGCAGTGGTGCTTACTGGAAGCACCTGGTGGGCTACTTGGACCCCAGGGTCCCTCAGGATTGAAAGGGAATTATTTCCCCAACTTAAAAACGCGCCACAGGGCCTGTGGGCGTTCTGAGTTGAGAGATTAAGTCCCCTTGAATCCTAAGGGTCCCTAGGGTCAAACTAGCCCACTAGGTACCTCCAGTAAGCGCCACAGAGCTGCGTTACATGGAGGTGTAAAAAGGGGCGTGGCCTCAGAACACCTGTCTGCAACGCAGCTCCCTGGCGCATACTGGAGATACCTGTTGGGCTAGTTGGCCCTCAGGGACCCTCAGAATAGAAGGGGAATCAACTTACAACTGGCCAGGGGGCGCGTTTGCAGAGTGCTGCAAGGAGGGGGCGTGGCCTCCGGCGCGATACCGGTCTTTTATTTATTTATTTTTAAGAAGGAGGGCTGTGTGGCCCCCTTTCTTTTTCTAAATTATTAGCCCTGGGGACCCCATCCCCCAGGGCCTGCATCCTAATTTTTTTTGTTGAAAAAAATTAATTTGGCCCTCCCAAGGCCTTAATCGGCCCCGGGGACCCCAACCCCCAGGTCATGGCCTTTTATTTATTTTTTATTCTTTAGTAGGGGGGCTGTGTTGCCCCCCTCCTCAGGCCACTTATGGCCCCGGGGACCCCATCCCCCGGGGCCGGCCTTTGTTTTTTTTTTAAATATATATTTATAGAAACACCTAGGACATGCTGGACAAACCGTATGTACCTATCACCATGATGATTTGCGTGATATTCATTAAAAGGCGACTATGCATACAATGAATCCACGTAGAATGTATTCACACCGCTAGTGAAGCTCTGACATGTCTGACACCCTACCGTGCCTAATCCCGGCGCCCCCGCTGGTGGGTACTCTCCAAGTAGACACCCTTGTCGTTTATTTATACAAACATGGGTAGCTATTGACGGGCACATTTAAAACACACGCACACCAAGCCATTCAAAGGGGATTCGACAAAAATTCGACCAAACTAACCAAGAAACCCCCTCACGGTTAATAAAACACACATCCACCACCGGATGTGTAATACTTTTTATATTACTCTCTAGAAAGGAGACAAACCTCACTTGAGAGTCACAGCGTGCTCCTGGCTGAGCCCAATGCTGTGTTACACCCACCAGTGCCCGCCGAGTGCCACACACCTCTGTGTTGTATTCCACCAGCTAGTGCGTATGCTATGACACTCTCTAGCCCATGTGCACTGTAACACCACCCCGTGAATATGTCATGCCACACTTGCCTTCGCACGGGTTATATTGCCCCATCTAACGTGCCTTCCTCGATGCCTTTGTTATAAAGCACAGCGCTATGCCATACATATTACAATCTGGGATCCATATCTTTGTCACAGTGCATATGCAATGTTACACTACCCAGCACATATTTTATATTACAACTTTAGAGACTACTTAGGTTACACAACACTGCCCTGTGCATATTACACTCCAAGGCGCATATCACATAGCAAGCGCTAGTGCCTGTGCTATCTCGCACTCTCCAATGAATCTGTCATTGCGCACAATGTATTGCATATTATATTTCACGCCCCGGTTCATCTTATATCACACTTTTTGGTGCATAGTTTATACCATATACTATATCTAGTTTTCATTTTCAATCGTGCTCTCAGGACTATGTTCTATATAACACTGCGTCCACCTACCCTTTTCACGGGCATTACATTTTGCGATGGGGGATGGAGGGTCAGGGGATGTTTCTGCCAAGTGAGCCCAGAGTCACAGTCCCAAACGTCCTCTTCTTCATGAATAAAAGTGAGATTATGCTGCATACTTGTTCATATTTTAAGTATTTCACACAGACACACATTTTAAAAACAATAAAGTTCCTAATACCCACCTTCAATGAACAGTTAGCTTGCTGCCCCATCCACCTCCTCCCTATCCTCTGTTGTCTGAATCCATGGACTAGCCTCCTCCCTCCTGCCATGCATGGTCTGATGTGCTGCCACTGCCCTGCATTTAGCATGATGTACCAGTCCACTCATCCTGCCCTCCATTGCCCAATTCTATGGCCCATCATTGCCCTCCTGCTTAGCCTCTGTGCTTTGCTTGCTGCCCCTATTCTCCTTCCCCCTGCCCTCCGATGTCTTTGTGCATGCCCCTGCTCCATCCTTTTTGACCACCATTTTCCATGGACCTGCCACTCCTATCTACTCTGAGTGTTCTGTTGAGCTGCCACTCCCCTACCACCTGCCTAGCATTGTCAGATGACTGTAACCTGTCCCTGCCACCTCTACCCTGCCTGTCCACATGCCATGCCCCTATCCCCTTCCTCCTGTCCTCCATGGTCCATTTTACTGCCACACCCTTCTGTCCTCCCTGGTCTGTTGTGCTGCAACTGCTCCTCCTGCCTGCCCCGCGCGGTCTGTTGTGAGGCCCCTTCCCCTGAACTCTCTTGTCTGTGCCCAGGTCCTGACCCTCCCTTCTATCCTCCATCGTCCTTTGTGCATGCCCCTGCACCCTCCTTCTTGCCCATCATAGCCATTGTGCTGCCACTAACCCTCCCACTTGCCATGCATTGTCTTCTGTGCTGCCATGGCCCCTCCCACCTTCCCTGTGTGGTCAGCTAGCTGCTCCTGACCCCCTCCCACCTTCCCTCCATGGTCTGTGTGTATGCCATCATAGTCTCACTGTTGCTCTCCATGGTGTGTCTTGTTTCTAGTGCCCATCCTGCCTGACCTCCATGGTCATCTTGCTGCTCCTGCCCTGCCCCCTTGCCCCCAGCCCTCTGTTTCCATGTGCAGACCCCTATTCCCTCCCTCCTGGCTTGTCGGTTCCATTGTAATGCCCCTGATCCGTCCCTCCTGCCCTTTATGGTCTGTTATGCTGCAGCTTTCTCTCCTGTCTGTCCGTTATGGTCAGCTAGCTACCATTGCCTCTTTCCCCTCTGTTGTCTGTTGTCCATGTGCATGGTCCTGTCCCCTCCCTATTGCTTTCTATGGATTGTTGTGCTGCACTCCCGTCCCGCATGCCCTGTGTGGTGTATTGTGCTGCTGCAAACCCTGATGCCTGCCCTGTAGCGTCAGTTTGGTGCACCTCTCAATGTCCCTCCTGTCCTCTGTTATCCGAGTCCATGTCCCTACCCCAATTCCTCCTGCCTACCATGATCCAATGTACCATACTTGCGAACATTTTGAACTTGGTAAGAGGGAGATTTTGAAATAAAACTGGGGTATTGATTTTCCCCTTTGAGTTACATTGAAAAAGAGAAGATTGTAGACAGGAGACAGATCAAGTAAAGCCCATTTGAGCGTAAAAACTTTGGACGTTTCCTGGCTGAAACAGGTCTGTTGGCATGTATGGTTGTATGACCACTGCCTCTTCCTTCTGCCCACAATGGTCTATTATATTGCCACAGCCTCTCTTGCCAGTCCTCTATTGTTGGTTTGTTGCCCCTGCCCCCCTTTCCACTGCCCTCCATAGTCTGTTGTGCTGCCACTGCCCTTCCTGCCTGCCTAGTGTGGTCAAATTGTTGCCTCTGCACTCTCCTACCTGCCTTCAATTTTCAGAGTCCGTGCCCCTAGCCTCTGCCTCTCAACAGTATCCCAATGAACAACTAGATTTCTAACATTCTATATTTATTACAAAAGTGTGGAATGCCTGACGTCATCTTGATGTAATCAAAACTGTAATGCCTAGAGCATTTCCTTTAGAAATTACATATATGAGAGGGTCTTATTTGCATCAAAATTATGGTTAGTGCTCTAAAAAACTAAAATGAGGACATATTTTCTGAGTTTTCAAATAGCGACAAAGAACTTTTAAATTATTTGTAATCTTATTTTTATTATCCAGTTGACCCCTTGATTAAATGTTGAATCCAAGGGGAGAGGGTGTGGTGTTACTTCCAGAGCTGCAGACTTTGCAACTGGGGAACCAGGTTGGAGTTTCTGCTTCAGCTCAACATTCTGTGATTCTGGTCAAATCACTTAATCTCCCCATGTCTACAACCAAAATTAATTTGATCTTGTGTGATGTAACCAATGTTCATGTAAAGCACTCCAATACCTGACAAGTCTGCCCTATATAAAACTGCAAATACACAAAAAATAAGTGTTTTGCACACTTCTGTCATTGGGCTACATTTGGGCTCTTTTGTCTCTGGTGGCCATTTTAGGAGATGTATTTGTTATGAAGTTTCCTAATTTCCTCATTTACTGGAGTCTCCTCAGTAGGAAATGCTTTCAGTTTTTTACTTTGATTCCATCAAGAAGGTATTCCGATATGTCACACATTTGCCTTAAATTCTAAATGTTAGCACTCTAGTTGCTCATTAGATCACTGTAGTAAAGCTACTGCTCACCACGGAAGTCTGCTGCTAGTATTAGAAGTGCATGTTTCAGTCTGCATATCAGAATTTTTTAATGAAATAGAAGAGGATTTGAGAAGTCACTCAAAATGTGCCCTAATTTTTCTTTCTTCAGCACTAATCATAATTTCTATGGCAAAATGAACCCCCTCATTGTGTTCCTTTTTAAATTAAATGTTTTAAGTGTTACCAGTTTATTCCAATCAAAATGGCTTCAGGTGTGCCATACTTTTGTCATAAGTAAGACAGTAAGCGCTCTAGTTGTTCTTAAGAACACTCTGGGACATTCTGTCATTGGGCTATGCTTGGGCTACATCTGGGTGATATTTGGGCTACATTTGGGCTCTTTTGTCTCTGGTGGCCATCTTGGGAGATTTATTTGTTATGAAGTTTCCTAATTTCCTCATTAAATGTAGCCCAAAATCACCCAGATGTAGCCCAAATATAGCCCAATGACAGAAGTGTGCAAAACACTTATTATTTTGTGTTTTTGCAGTGTTATATAGTGCAGACTTGTCAGGTATTGGAGTGCTTTACATGAGCATTGGTTACATCACACAAGAACAAATTCATTTTGGTTGTAGACATGGGGAGACTAAGTGATTTGACCAGAATCACAGAATGTCGAGCTGAAGCAGAAACTCCAACCTGGTCCCCAGTTGCAAAGTCTGCAGTTCTGGAAGTAACACCACATCCTCTCCCCTAAGTGCAACATTTAATCAAGTGGTCAACTGGATAAAAAAACATAAAGATAACAAATAATTTAAAAGTGCTTTGTCGCTATTTGAAAACTCAGAAAATATGTCCTTATTTTAGTCTTTTAGAGCACTAACCATAATTTTGATGCCAATAAGACCCTCTCATATATGTAATTTCTAAAGGAAATGCTCTAGGTATTACAGTTTTGATTACATCAAGATGACGTCAGGCGTTCCACACTTTTGTAATAAATATAGAATGTTAGCAATCTAGTTGTTCATTAGGATACTGTTGAGAGGCAGAGGCCAGGGGCACGGACTCTGAAAATTGAAGGCAGGTAGGAGGGTGCAAAGGCAAAAATTTAACCACACTGAGCAGGCAGGAAGGGCCGTGGCAGCACAACAGACTATGGAGGGCAGTGGAAAGGGGGGCAGGGGCAACAAACCAACAATACAGGACTTGCAAGAGAGGCTGTGGCAATTTAATAGACCATTGTGGGCAGAAGGAAGAGGCAATGGTAGTACAACCATACATGCCAACAGACCCGATTCAGCCAGGAAACGTCCAATGTCCTTAAGCTCAAATGGGCTTTATTTGATCTGTCTCCTGTCTACAATCTCCTCTTTTTCAATGTAACTCAAAGGGGAACATCAATACCCCAGTTTTTTTTCAAAATCTCCCTCTTGCCAAGTTCAAAATGTTCACAAGTATGGTACATTGGATCATGGAAGGAAATGGGGTAGGGACATAGACTTGGATAACAGAGGACAGGAGGGACATGTTGTAAATTGAAACAACGATGTGATTAAGCATTTACTAAAGACATTAATTCCCTTACTTTAGATCATGTTTTCTCCGTTATGTTGACCGAAGTTCGGACTCCATTTTGTATTGTCATGCTTCCACGTGGTCCCCACGAGAAGAGTCCAACCTCTGTGTTAGTTGCTCTTGTAATCTGCCTAGTAACAGTCTATAAATAGCTCCTTTGTCCATCTGGCGCATGCCCAGACTTGACCGCATCTGTTATCAGTTAGCCTAGCTTGACCATGTTTTCGCGGGCTCAAGGAGTGTGTTAGCTCCGCCCATATATTGATTCAGTCTCGAAAATGACCATAAATGGTAATGTTCTTCGGCCTCATGTTGTATCCACCCACTTATGAGCCCCACTATTGTGTATAAAAGGGGACCATGTCCGCAAGTTCTTTGTGCTACTCTATGCAATACTGAAGAGTGTTGTGTGGATTGTAGGACCACCCTTAAGGGTTAATAAATGCTGTCTTTGTACTTTGCAGTTTCCGTGCCAACTTCCTTATAGATTCCATTACAGGAGAGCGAACCCTTGTGTCCTGCGGGCCTAGCTGGGGCCTGTATTCATCAATTGGCGCCCGTCACGTGGGGCTCATCGGCGACTCGGATGCTCGAAGGACTGGTCGCGACGAAGGTGAGGAATTTGGCCGGGGACGTGATCACTGCCAGCGGCGTCTTAGCCCTGGCATCCCGAGGTTTTTCTTCCTTCCCTTCCGAGCTGACCGTCTGGGTGGCGCCGGTCCTCGACTGAGACCTCTTCTGTCGGTCCTGCCGTGAAAGCCGTTTGGGCGATTGTGGAGCTTGGCAGTTGGAATCTGAACTCTTGATTGGTAAGAACCGGTGTACGGTACTTGCTCCGAGTTTTTGAAGCCTGGTCCGGCTATTTGAGTTTGATTTGTGATGACTAGTCATATTTTGTATTTGTCTTTGTGAAAATATATGCGTTGCAACACATATAGGCAGGTAATGTGGAGAGATTTCTCCGGAGCTGTGTAACTTTGAACGGCGCAACGATTAAGTGCCATTTTCTCTATAATATTGCATATTTTGCATTATTCCTGAGCATGCCTGCTTTTAGCGCACTCCGTAAGTGGTGTAGCTGCTTTGGAAACCGGTTGAACCTCGAGGAATCTGCTCCAGCTCCCCCAGAGGGGACTCCTAATAGGGATATGTATGTGAAGCATGGTCTTTCTTCCATAATGTACAGCACAGTATGGAGGAAATATACTAAAAAAGATCCTGAGTTACGATGGCCTTTGTATGGATCGTTTGATATACGTAAGATTGAGTATGTGGAACAGTGTATGTGTAAGCGGCGTGCTCGTCAGGATATGTTTGAGTGTGTGCGGTTGTGGGTGAAGGAGGTGCGTGAGCGAGAGAAGCGTGAGAAAGCGCTGTTCGATAAAGAACAACGGAAGAATGATCATGTGCGAGCACAGGAAGCGAGGCGTCGGGAGGACAAAGAACAAATGGAGAGACAAGAGAAAGAGCGTAGGCTGCAAGTCTCGGGTCAATATGCTGTTCGGCAGCCACTTTATCCTGTTCTTAATAATCTTGATGATGATTTTTATTTACTAGATCGCTCTCCGCCCCCTTATGTTGGCGCATCTGCTCCGAGGCCACAAGATTCTGTCCCGGGTCCGGGTAAGGTAGATACGCGGTCCATGTTATCGGCTGAGCATATGGCTGAGCTTCGGCAAATTTCCTTCCGTGCACTTAAGGGCAAGGTGTCCGTGGATGAATTGTTCCATACTTGGGGGCCGTGGCAGGATAGAGAGAGATTGTATTTTCTGAGTCATTTCGCTGAGGAAGTGATTGCTGCTTTCCGGAAATATTCTAGTGTCTTTGAGCCTGAAGAAGTGACATCGGATGCTAAAGCATTGCATGATGGTGTTTTCTCTCCCTCTAAGGCTCCTGATACGGCTCGGCGGCTGTTCGCCTTGCGGGATGCGGTGCTGGCCCATAAAGAAAAAGCGCGCCAACGAGCAGGGGAGGAGAAGCAGTCGGATTCGTGTACCGCAGAAGGCCACTCATCCACCTCTCAATCAGATAAGAGCGATCCAGTGCATGCTAAGCCAATGCGCGAGGCGGCGCCTTTGTATGTTCCTCCTAAAGGAGCGGGGACTAGCTCGGATATTACCTCCGCCGATGCTAAGGGATATTTTGTGTATAATTGGGTTTATACTCCCTGGCACAGGGCTGACGTCATGGCATTAAAGAATGCGTTGCCTGATCCCCGCAAGAATCCAGCGGCCTTCTACGAAGAAGTCGAGGGGGCCTTGAATTCTTGCGTTATGACTTTAGCAGATATAGACCTGTTCTTTGGCCTTATTCTACCACCAGATATGTGGCGATCTGTCCGAAAGGTAGATGATATAGTTGCCTTTAAGGCCCGGTGGTCTGACCTTGAGGATGAGGATAGGGAGCGGAAGCCCGCGCAGAAACCGCCCCAGAGTATTTTAGATCTCCCTGCTGCTATTGTGGCTAAGTTGAAGACAATTATTCCCCCTAAAAAGATTGACTGGAATATGTTAGCTGCATGTAAACAGAAAGTTGACGAGTCAGTTGCGGACTTCTTTACGCGCTTTGAGGAGACGTTTCATGATTTTAGTGGCCAGTCGCTTACTGACGATACGGGCCGCCACCTTTTTGCGGATAAATATGTGGCTAATCTGCTGCCGGCAGTTGCGGCCCGTTTAAAAGCGAGCGAAAGTTCTTGGTCTTCCGCAACACCGACGGCCCTCCTGACTATCGCCCAGTATTATGAGCGTCAGGAGCAAGAAGCAAAGGGCCAGGAGGAAAAGAAATCGAAAGATTTAAAAACAAAGGTGATGTTGGCACAAGTTTATGGCCCGCCCCGACGGGGTAGTTATAGAGGTAGGGGAGGATCTTATGGTCCTCCCTCGGGCCGATCTGATTTGAATAGGAACCAATGTGCGTATTGTAAGCAATCGGGTCATTGGGCTAGGGACTGCCCGGTGTTGCATGCATCGCGTCAGGGGCATACCCACGGTGGCCCGCGAGGTAGAGGGGGTTTCTCGAACTTTAGAGGGAATTCTAATGAACAGACTCGTTTTGACTCTGCTGGGCAGCACCGGGATAGGTCAAATGTTTTCGATCGCCAGCATCAGTATCAAGTGTCGGGGATTGACCGGTCGGGGTACCATGACTCTCAGCATGCATAGGTATGCGTTGGATGGGGGTTAGAATCAGTTGAGGTGCCGGTCGATCAGAAGGGTCCTTATGTATCGGCTGAGGTTTTGGGCTCTACTGATCAGTTCCTAGTGGATACAGGAGCGACACGTAGTGCGCTGTCTAAGCAATTGGTTCCGGGGGCTCCCCCATCCGGCTTAATGGTCACATCGGTAGGGTTTGACGGTACACTCTCCCGAAGCCCTCTTTCGCAGCCCCTCATGTTTAAGGTTGATTCTTTTTCTGCACCCTGTCCGTTTCTGCTTGCCCCGTACACACCGGACAACATTATGGGTCTTGATATGTTAAAGCATTTTAGGGCTACGATCCGCTGCTCCCCTGCTGGTGTGCGGGTAATATTGAATGACAATTACCCCCGATCAGAACGGATGTGTGCGATGTCAGAGGATGCGCTGTTAGCTACCCTCCCTCGTGCTTTGTGGGCAACTTCGGATACTGATGTGGGACAAATGGTGATTCCACCGGTCCACATTAGCGTCCAGGAGGGGGCGGTGTTACCACGCCTCCCACAGTACCGTATTTCCCAGGAGGGTGAGGAGGCTCTCATACAGATAGTGCAGGATTTGATGGCGGTAGGGGTAGTGGAGGAAGTCCCCTACAACATTTGTAACAGTCCGATTCTTCCCATACTGAAAAAGGATACGGATGCCAGAGTTTATCGGTTTATAATTGATTTGAGAGAAGTGAACAAGATCGTGATACCTCAGTACCCAGTGGTTTCCGATATCACGACGTTGCTTACTTTGGTCCCACCTACGGCGACTATGTTCTCTGTGATCGATTTGAAGAATGCCTTCTTTTCCATTCCCATTCACCCCGATAGCCGATATCTTTTTGGGTTTACATTAAATAATAGATCTTATCGTTTTTGTAGAATCCCCCAGGGCTACACAGAAAGCCCTAGCATTTACAGTCAGGCTTTGAAAAGACAATTGGATTCCTTTGTTCTGCTCGAGGGGGTCGCCCTCATTCAATATGTCGATGACATCTTGCTGGCGGCTGACACCCTGGAGTTGTGTGAAAAAAGTACGTTATCCTTACTTTCCTTCTTAGCATCCCACAATCATAAGGTATCTAGGAAGAAATTGCAATTCTGTAGACCAAAGGTGACTTATTTGGGTCACCTTTTGTCTAAGGAGGGGCGTGCACTCACACCGGATCGTATCCAAGTAATTTTGGACACACCGAGACCGTCCACACAGAAGGATGTGCGTGCATTTTTGGGCCTTGTTTCTTTTTGTAGACAGTGGATATTGGGGTTTTCACACATAGCTAAGCCATTGTTAGCCCTCTTGACAAAGGACACGCCTATCCCAATCCCTTGGTCAGATGAGTGTGATACTGCTTTTCAGCAACTACGACAGGCCCTTTGTTCAGCACCAGTGTTAGGGACCCCTGATTATGCAAAACCCTTTTCGTTGTATGTGCATGAGAAAGATGGATGTGCATTGTCAGTTTTAGTGCAGATGCACGGCGATAAGCAGCGCCCTTGTGCATATTTTTCGGCTGTACTTGATCCTGTCGCCCGAGCATTACCAGGGTGTTTTCGCTCGGTTGCGGCGACAGCTGTGTCAATACGCCAAAGTGAGGGAATTGTGTTATCTCATAAGCTGTTGGTATTAGTCCCCCATGCTGTCGATGCCCTGCTTAATCAAACGAAGACGCAGCATTTGACCAGTGCCCGCTTAACGGGATATGAGTTGACGCTTTTGGCTCCTCATATTACGTTGAAAAGGTGTGTAACGTTAAATCCGGCCACATTGTTGCCATACCCCGAGACTCGATCTGAGGCACGAGAAGCACATGATTGTATCCTTGTGACCGAGGAACAGACAAAGGGTCGTATTGATCTCCAGGATACGCCCTTTTCAGATGTAGATGGAGAACTGTGGGTGGATGGGTCATGCCTGAAGCTACCAGATGGTACGACTTCAGCAGCGTATGCGATTACCACATTGCAAACAATAGTGGAGACAGCACGCATACCACAGAAATCAGCTCAAGCAGCGGAACTGATAGCATTAACACGAGCATGTGAGCTCAGTACAGGATTGTGTGTGAATGTTTATACAGATAGCCGCTATGCCTTCGGAGTAGCGCATGACTTCGGCCTACTCTGGAAGGAGAGAGGGTTTTTAACGTCACATGGAGTACAGATAATGCATGGAGAGTTAGTTCACAATCTTTTAACTGCACTGACATACCCAAAGAAAATTGCCATCGTTAAGTGTAACGCCCATAGGAAAGTAGTTGACAAAGTTGGAGAAGGGAATGCGTTAGCAGATCGAGTAGCACGGGAGACTGCGATGCAACCCGGTGCTACTGCTATGTATGTAGTAAAGTCACAGGTGGAAAGATGGCATGATGCGAAGGAGGAAGTGCGAGAAATGCAAAGGACCGCTTCTGACAAAGAGCGGGAACAATGGGCTAGCGAGGGAGAACTGGATGACGAGGGCTGCTGGAGAAATAAGCAGATGGATAGATGGAAATTACCCACGGCCTTTGTCCAACCTATGGTTCAGATGGCACATGGGCTAGCACATGTTGGAGCTTCCGCAATTGTGAAATTGCTTACCCAAGTCTGGGAGCATCCAGAGATTGCTAGCACGGCAAAGAGGGTGGTGCAGACCTGTATGGTCTGCCTGAGGTATAACCCAGGAAAGGGTACTCGAACTCCAGCAGGAGGATTTGTGACACCTACTGCACCCTTCGAGGTTTTGCAGATGGATTACATCCAGCTTGAGCGCTGTAATAATCTGAAGTATGTTCTAGTAGTGGTCTGCGCTTTCAGCAAATGGGTTGAAGCGTACCCTACGAAAGACAATACTGCAATGACTACTGCGAAGTTGCTGCTGAAAGAGTTCTTCCCTCGATATGGCGTCTGTAGACTTCTGTGGAGTGATAATGGGCCTCACTTTGTAGCGGATGTTATAAAGTACGTCTTGAAGGGCCTAGGCATCACTCAGAAGTTCCACGCCGTGTTTCATCCTCAGTCTGCAGGACTAGTCGAGAAGTATAATGGTACACTGAAGCTCAAGATCGCTAAAATTCAAGCTTCGACGTCCTTGACTTGGCCAGACGCTCTGCCACTGGCGTTATTGTCAATTAGATCGGTACCGCACTCTCGAACTGGCCTTACACCGTACGAGATTGTCTTCGGACGCCCAATGAATATTTGGGGTCCACCAAAACCTAAGGCTGTGTATGATGTACCTTGTGTAATGATGAACGATTATCTGGCACAGTTAACGGATAACTTGGTTTCTATTCATCAACAGGTCCGAGAGGCGCTCCCTGATCGGTCTACTGGTGAAGGACATGGTCTCCGACCTGGTGACCACGTGATGGTGAAAATATTTGACAGAACAAACAGCTTGGAACCGAGATGGGTGGGTCCTGAGCAGGTCCTCCTCGCGACGAGGACGGCTGTGCGAGTCTCCAACAGAAAGAATTGGATCCATTCCCTGCACTGTAGGAAGGTGCCGCCCGGATTGGTGGAACCTGCCGTGCTGACCGATCAACGAGAAATCTTGGCTGCAGAGACGGACCGTGCTGCGGAGCCAAACGCCACTGAGGAGCTCTTTCCGGACCACGCGACTCCTGGAGGAAGGCGATATCATCTTCGACCAAGGAAGTGAGTTTTCCAGTACCGGGACATGTTGTCAGAACGGCCCTTGGGTTAGTGAAACGGAGAGCCAGTGAGGCAAGGGGGGGGGATCAGCCCTGCATTAGTGTAGTGACACCCGTCTTGGCCCGTTGGTGAAGAAATCGACCGCTGCCCAAGGGGAAGAGTTCTGACAAACCTTTAGTTTCAGGAAGATATTGATTTTCTATTTTTGATATGGAGAAGAAGAAGATCCTTTGTGCAACAGGTTTTATGCTCACAGTAACTATTGTTGGGATAACCACATGGTTTGTGGAGAACGTGACTCCTGCCCGAGAGTTGCTTGTGTTGACCACTCCAGTGCCTGCGGAGCACTATTTCTATACCCTTCCGTATCAAGAATTGAAGCATCGTCAGTCTTATTTGAATAACACTTTCATTCAGATGTTACATCATACCCATGTTGCCACCAATGCTACGAACTGTTGGATATGTGGGATGATGCCAGCTCATCAGAAGAAAGGAGGAACGCCATTTATACCACTTCCTTTCTCTCATAATGGCTCTTGTAGAGCATGGTATACTTTGCTTTTTGCCACTCGGAAACCGACAGTGGGACGATTGCTCTTCAGACTCAATAAAGAATGCCATCAAGACAAAAATGGGTATCCACAAGCGAATGGGACAATTTGGGAGTGGGAAGAGTACCGACCAGACAATGAATCCATTCCCTACATCTTCACGAACACAAGAGACACTGTGGGAAGGGACAAATTTGTGATTCAAGTAGCACAAGCTCAAGCGGACCTGTGTGTCCAGAGTGTGGGTTTTATCCCTGTTGGTGTTAGTGATTGTATTACTGTTCTGAACATTGATGGGTTGAACAATAGTACCTTTTTAGCCTCCCATAATACTTACTTTGTGTGTGGAAATAAAGGTTATTACCGTCTGCCGGCTGGGTGGTCTGGGGTATGCTATGTATCATTTCTATTACCTCCTGTATTCCTAGCACCCGCATCTTATCATAAGGATCTAAAATTATTGAATAACGTGACTGTAAATAGGTATAAACGTACTTTATCAATTGATGATGTAGATCAGACTGATACCAGTCTGCAGCAGTATATTGATTTTAACTTAGGACTGTTTTTCTTTGTTGGAGCTGCCCTGAACATTAGGAAGATCCGAAGATTAACAAGAGTGGTAGAAGCTGTGACAAATCAGACTGCTGCTGCTCTTGGGAATCTTACGGAGGAATTGCAAATTACTAGAATTGTTGCATTGCAGAATCGTATGGTATTAGACGTTATGCTAGCTGACAGAGGAGGAGCATGTAAAATTATTGGAAGTAGCTGTTGTGTGTTTATCCCTGATCATACGCCATCAGTTTATAATGCCATCAATAAACTGCATAAAATTGCAGCTGAGATCCATACAGAAAACGGCACTTGGTCCTTTTCTGGATGGTTTTGGGCGTTAATTACTGCCTGGGGATGGAAGGTTCTAACTGGTCTCTGCATTATTGTAGCAGTTCTGTTTTCGTGCTGTATCTGTGTTCAATGTGGTCCCTTGCTCTGCTCATTATGCGTATCATTCTGTATCCCTGATAAGAAAGCTATTGCCGATGTTGCTCACCAGAAACGTTTAGCTAAAGAAGTTGAAGAAATGATGACAATTGACATATATGATGATTATCCTAACAAGCCGGATGTCTTCAGTAAATGCTGAAAGGGTCGTCTGTTGTAAATTGAAACAACGATGTGATTAAGCATTTACTAAAGACATTAATTCCCTTACTTTAGATCATGTTTTCTCCGTTATGTTGACCGAAGTTCGGACTCCATTTTGTATTGTCATGCTTCCACGTGGTCCCCACGAGAAGAGTCCAACCTCTGTGTTAGTTGCTCTTGTAATCTGCCTAGTAACAGTCTATAAATAGCTCCTTTGTCCATCTGGCGCATGCCCAGACTTGACCGCATCTGTTATCAGTTAGCCTAGCTTGACCATGTTTTCGCGGGCTCAAGGAGTGTGTTAGCTCCGCCCATATATTGATTCAGTCTCGAAAATGACCATAAATGGTAATGTTCTTCGGCCTCATGTTGTATCCACCCACTTATGAGCCCCACTATTGTGTATAAAAGGGGACCATGTCCGCAAGTTCTTTGTGCTACTCTATGCAATACTGAAGAGTGTTGTGTGGATTGTAGGACCACCCTTAAGGGTTAATAAATGCTGTCTTTGTACTTTGCAGTTTCCGTGCCAACTTCCTTATAGATTCCATTACAGGAGAGCGAACCCTTGTGTCCTGCGGGCCTAGCTGGGGCCTGTATTCATCAGACATGGAGAGGTGCACCAAACTGACCCTGCAGGGCAGGCATCAGGGTTTGCAGCAGCACAATACACCACACAGGGCATGCGGGACGGGAGTGCAGCACAACAATCCATAGAAAGCAAGAGGGAGGGGACAGGACCATGCACATGGACAACAGAGAACAGAGGGGCAAGAGGCAATGGTAGCTAGCTGACCATAATGGACAGACAGGAGAGAAAGCTGCAGCATAACAGACCATAAAGGGCAGGAGGGACGGATCAGGGGCATTACAATGGAACAGACAAGTCAGGAAGGAGGGAGAAGGGGTCTGCACATGTAAACAGAGGGCTGGGGGCAAGGGGGCAGGGCAGGAGCAGCAAGATAGCCATGGAGGTCAGGCAGGATGGGCACTAGAAGCAAGACACACCATGAAGAGCAACAGTGAGACTGTGATTGCATGCACACAGACCATGGAGGGAAGGTGGGAGGGGGTCAGGGGCAGCTAACTGACCACACAGGGAAGGTGGGAGGGGCCATGGCAGCACAGAAGACCATGGCAAGTGGGAGAGTTAGTGGCAGCACAATGGCTATGATGGGCAAGAAGGAGGGTGCAGGGGCATGCACAAAGGACGATGGAGGATAGAAGGGAGGGTCAGGACCTGTGCACAGACAAGAAAGTTCAGGGGAAGGGGCCTCACAACAGACCGCATGGGGCAGGCAGGAGGAGCAGTTGCAGCACAACAGACCAGGGAGGGCAGAAGGGTGAGGCAGTACAATGGACCATGTGGACAGGAGGAAGAGGATAGGGGCATGGCATGTGGACAGGCAGGGTGGAGGTGGCAGGGACAGGTTACAGTCATCTGACAATGCTAGGCAGGTGGGAGGGGAGTGGCAGCTCAACAGAACACTCAGAGTAGATAGGAGTGGCAGGTCCATGGAACATGGTGGGCAAAAAGGATGGAGCAGGGGCATGCACAAAGACATCGGAGGGCAGGGGGAAGGAGAATAGGGGCAGCAAGCTAAGCACAGAGTTTAAGCAGGAGGTCAATGATGGGACATAGAATTGGGCAATGGAGGACAGGAGGAGTGGACTGGTACATCATACTAAATTGAGGGCAGTGGCAGCACATCAGACCATGCATGGCAGGAGGGAGGAGGCTAGTCCATGGATTCACACAACAGAGGATAGGGAGGAGGGGGATGGGCAGCAAGCTAACTGTTCAGAGAAGGCGGGTATTAGGAACTTTATTGTTTTTAAAACGTGTGTCTGTGCGAACTACTTAAAATATGAACAAGTATGCAGCATAATCTCACTTTTATTCAGGAAGAAGAGGACGTTTGTGACTGTGACTCCGGGCTCACTTGGCAGAAACACCCCCTGACCCTCCACCCCCTATCGCAAAATGTAATGCCCGTGAAAAGGGTAGGTGAACACAGTGTTATATAAAACATAGTCCTGAGAGCACGATTGAAAATGAAAACTAGATATAGTGTATGGTATAAACTATGCACCAAAAAGTGTGATATAAGATGAACCGGGCGTGAAATATAATATGCAATACATTGTGCGCAATGACAGATTCATTGGAGAGCGCGAGATAGCACAGGCACTAGCGCGTGCTATGCGATATGCGCCTTGGAGTGTAATATGCACAGGGCAGTGTTGTGTAACCTAACTAGTCTCTAAAGTTGTAATATAAAATATGTGCTGGGGAGTGTAACGTTGCGTATGCACTGTGACAAAGATATGGATCCCAGATTGTAATATGTATGGCATAGCACAGTGCGTTATAACATAGGCATCGAGGAAGGCACGTTAGATGGGGCAATATAACCCGTGCAAAGACAAGTGTGGCATGACATATTCACGGGGTGGTGTTACAGTGCACATGGGCTAGAGAGTGTCATAGCATATGCACTAGCTAGTGGAATACAACACAGAGGTGTGTGGCACTCAGCAGGCAATGGTGGGTGTAACACAGCATTGGGCTCTGCCAGGAGCGCGCTGTGACTCTCAAGTGATGTTCGTCCCCTTTCCAGAGAGTAAAATAAAAAGTATTACACATCCGGCAGTGGATGTGTGTTTTATTAATCGTGAGGGGGGTTTCTTGCATAGTTTTGGTCGAATTTTTGTCGAATCCCCTTTGAATGGCTTGGTGTGCATGTGTATTAAATGTGCCCGTCAATAGCTACCCATGTTTGTATAAATAAACGACAAGGGTGTCTACCGGGATTAGGCACGGTAGGGCATCAGACATGTCAGAGCTTCACTAGTGGTGTAAATACAGTCCACGTGGATTAATTGTATGCATAGTCGCCTTTTAATGAATATCACGCAAATCGTCATGGTGATAGGTACGTACGGTTTGTCCAGCATGTCCTAGGTGTGTCTATAAATATATATTTTTTAAAAATGATAAAAAATAGTGGCCGGCCCTGGGGATTGGGGTCAAAAAAATATAATTAGGAGACAGGCCCTGGGGGATGGGGTCATCAGGGCCAATAAATTAGAATAAGAAGGGGAACCACACAGCCCCCCTTCTTAAAAAATTAAAATAAATAAAAGACTGGCATCGTGCCGGAGGCGATGCCCCCTCCTTGCAGCACTCTGCAAACGCGCCCCCTGGCGAGTTGTAAGTTGGGGAATTAATTCCTCTTCAATACTGAGGGTCTCTGAGGGCCAACTAGCCCAACAGGCATCTCCAGTATGCGCCAGGGAGCTGCGCTGCAGACAGGTGTTCTGAGGCCAAGCCCCTTTTTACACCTCTCTGCAACGCAGCTCTGTGGCGCTTACTGGAGGTACCTAGTGGTCTAGTTTGACCCTAGGGACCCTTAGGATTCAAGGGGACTTAATCTCTCAACTTAGAACAGCCACAGGGCGAGTTTACACATTGGTGAAGGGAGGGTACGGGGCCTGAGGTGACGTGTGCAAACACGCACTATGGCACGTTTTAAATTGGGGATATAATTTCCCTTCAATACTGAGGGCCCCTAGGGGCTAACTAGCCCACCAAGTGCTTCCAGTAAGCGCCACTGAGCTGCATTGCAGAGAGGTGGTCCAGGCCGTGCCACTTTTTACACCTCTCTGCAACGCAGCTCTGTGGCACTTACTGGAGGTACCTAGTGGGCTAGTTGGACCCTAGGGACCCTCAGGATTCAAATGAACTTAATCTCCCAACTAAAAACGGACACAGGGCGTGTTTACACAGTGGTGAAGGGAGGGGACGGGGCCTGAGTTAACGTGTGCAAAAACGCCCTGTGGCCTGTTTTAAGAGGTAGTTTTAATCCCCCTGCCCTATTATATACTAGGGGCTTACAGAGGTGGTCATGCTAATCACAGGGGGACCCCAACGCATAATGTTCCCTAGTGTATGTAGGTGTTTTCACTGTATTCTAAGTGTCTTTTAACATAGCACTGGCTCTAGGACTGGTTAGTCAGACTCAGTTACCACCAGTATCCGTCTGAAAAAGTTGAGGGTACAGGATGATTTTGCAACAAGGCTTCTTTCTGCTCTTCTTTTTGTTCTTTCTTCACGTTATCCTTCTTCCTGCACTTTTCTTCGTCTTTGAGGACTTCTGTTGCTTCTTTCTGCACTTCTGTTTTTTTCTTTCTGTGCATTTTTTCTTCTTTCTTCACATGTCCTATCTCTGTAGGCATAGTTAGAAATTAGAATTTAAAAAACCTTTGAAATTCACAGAAAAAACCATAGGTTTCAGGCACGTTATAGTTAGGAATTAGCATTTAAAAAACCTCAGAAATTCACTGAAAAAACCATAGGTTTCAGGGGTGTTATAGTTAGCTGGACTTTTCACTTGTACAAAACCATTGAAATTCCCCCGTTATAGTTAGTTCAGCTAACTATAACTCGCGCGCCCGCAATGCACTGCTGATGACGTCACATATTACATCGCTCATGACATGGTCAGTGACATCACTCATGACATCACTGATGACATCTCAAATGACATCACTGATGACATCACTGATGACATCATCCTTGTGATAGAGTGGCAGTCCTCCTCTCACCCTAATATAACCTTTGATACACACATTCATAAATAGAGACTACAATTTTCAAAACAATGGACATACCAATACCAGTTACAACAACCTCTTCAGTAATTCTAAGATCCACATACACATCCACTCATTCACCAACAGTCCTATACAGTCACTCATAAATGTACTCACTCATCATATGTACTCATACACCTATACATCCTGTTACACAATGCCACTCATCCATAGAGTTACTCACACACATAGTCACTCATGCTAATAAAGAATCAAACATACATTTACTTGCATATACAGTTATACACACACCACCACACTTACTTCTACGGAAACTTACACATACTTAGTCTTTTAAACAATCAGTTATAGAAACACATACTTATTCATACAGGAACTCTTTCAATCTCTCACATATACTCACTTATATACACCAATAGTCACATATACCAGTTTAAAACATATGTAGTTACTCATAAAGACACTATTGAGACAGTCATTCACTCACTAACACACCCATACACACACTCATCCACCCATACAGTCCTGCACACATGCTGTCTTCAACACATACAAACAGTGAGTCACTCATTCATGCAACTATGCACTACGTAATACCCCCACCGAACCATGCAGACACTCAGACTGATACTCAAAAAACCAACTAATAACCTATATAGACACCCATGTAGCTACTCACCAACCCATGCAGCCACTTATACACAAAGTGAGAGACTGATACAGATATTTACATATTTAAACATTACTCACTAAGCCATGTATTCACTATGATACACTTAATCAGTCAGTTACACAATCAATTTTTCAAAAACAAATCATCCATTTAGACACTTATATACCCATTTATTCTTCCATCGACCTTGAGATATACACATATAAAACATATTTAATTTTCAGAAAAACACACATTCACTGGATGATGTCATCAGTGATGTCATCAGTGATGTCATTTGAGATGTCATCAGTGATGTCATGAGTGATGTCACTGACCATGTCATGAGTGATGTAATATGTGACGTCATCAGCAGTGCATTGCGGGCGCGCGAGTTATAGTTAGCTGAACTAACTATAACGTGGGAATTTCAATGGTTTTGTACAAGTGAAAAGTCCAGCTAACTATAACACCCCTGAAACCTATGGTTTTTCAGTGAATATATATATATATATAACATCAGTGCCATCTATTGGCCAGTCAGAAGGTCGTTGTTAATTTAAGTCGTTGTTTAGTGTTTCGTTGTTCGTGTAAGTCGTGGTTGATGATGTTGTGGTTCATATAAAGGTCATTGTTTTGGATTCATTGTTCAGTTCAGTCGTTGTTAAGACTTTGGGGCAGATTTACAAGCCCCTTGCGCCACTTTTGCGTCACTTTTAACATGGGAAAAGTGACGCAAATCTGCCACTTCGTTAAGGCTGTTTCCCAGCGGCCAGGGATTAATGGCCCTTGCACAGGAAGGAGGACTGTCCGAGGGCAGGTCCGGACTGGCTGTAGCAGGCATTAGTGTTTTCCCAGGAGGCTGGAAGGGTAGGGGCCGGTTTTGCAGCAGTGGGGACTTTTTTTTGTTACTGGGGCCCGGTTTTGCAGCAGTGCTGCAATATCAGCTCCATTACCAAAAGAACCAAACCTTACTCGGGGCTGGGCTTTCAAAGGGCTGCTTTGAATTCCCGGTCTGGCCCTGACAAAGGATGAGCAAAACGGAACAACATCAGGGTTGTAAGGGTCTCGGAGAAAGCGGAAGGACCTAGTGCAGAACTTTTCCTGGAAGAATTGATGATTCAGACATTAAAACGCAAGAGACGGTCTAATTTCTTTATGGTCAGATCTGTGCACCATGCCCACTTCCAACCCCCCCACCCCACCCTGGTGCCCCTCCCCGGATGATTACCACCCACATAGTTAACTGCCGGGACAGCAACTCAATACCCAGGCAGCTCGAGCCAAGAATGCTATCTAATTTGTGAACTCAGACTTCACACTGAAAGTGCAGCAACAAAGACAAAGCTTCAAGGGAATCAAGAAGGCCCTCAGAGCCCTAGAGCTAAAATATATGACGCCCTTCCATGCCAAGCTGCATGTCACTTTGATGCACTGGAAGAGGCTTGGGACTGGTTAGAGAGCTGAAGACCAGCACATGGCTTCCTGTTGCAGGACTCACAATGGTTGCATGGTCACCAGGCCATAAAACCAGACATTCTGTGGCCTCAGAGAGATGTCCAGCCACCGCCGTGGGGGACCAGGCTGCAGACAGTTGCATCCTGGATACCGAGGTGACACCATAATTCAGGCAATAAAGGAGGGGGCATAGAGGGCAATGGGTGTACAAGCACATGTTCAGATGCAGGATGTCCAGGACATAGGATGTGTTTTTGTAGTATGAGGGTGATGGAGGAATAGTCAGAGCCGGGGACACCTTCCGCGCACCCACCTATAAGTGACTTTAGTTTATGGTGCAACAGGTACTCTGCAAGTTGGGGGTGCAGGCAGTTCAGAGCCTTCTCGGCAGGGCAGTGGGGAGTTTTAGGGTTGAGGAATGTTAATGTTGGTTGTTTTGAGTTCCCTGGCTGCCACTCTAGTACACGTGCCATCACATATCAAATGGTAATTGCAACGGGTGTATGGTCCTGAGGCCAGGGTCAAAACGAGCTAAACAATTGAGCAATGGTATATGGGGTTTCCCTAACAGCCCTCTCCTGGAACGTTAATGGTCTGGGCCACAGAGTTAAGCAAGGAATGGTTCTGCAATACCTTAGGCTGCAATCCACTGACATTGTTCTGTTGAAAGAGATGCACTTGAAGGGCAACCACTGCAAACCACTTGACAGATATAGCTGCTACATGGTGATAGTCTCTGGCTACACCTCAAACTCTAGGCAGGTGGGCATACTTTTGAAGAGAGTCACGCCATTCATTCCCCATAGAGTGTGGTATGATCCAGGATGGCGGTACGTGGCACAGTAGGGGCAATAGGCTGGCATTACGCTGAACCTTTCTTCTGTGTATATCCCAACACAACTTCATGTGCAGGCTGTTCTGGACCCAGTCTCCCTACTTTTACAGCTACCCTGGGTCTCCTGGTCATGTGGGGGTGGGGGGGGGGGCGATCTTAACACTGTCATCAGTGAAGATTGGAATGTGGGAGGCACAACAGAGCAACAGACCTCCCCAAGACCCCTTTCAAGGTTTCTCATAATACTGGCCCTCACTGACTTATGGGGGGCTCAGCACCCCACGCAAAAACAATATACATATTACTCAATAGCCCCCCAAAGCTTCTTCTGCATTGACTACATTCTGACACAACACCACACAGTGAAGAACTTCACCGGGAGCAAACATTTAGCTAGAGTATTTCAGACCACCCCCAGTATGGACTGGATTTCAAGGAAGGGGGACCGATGATGCACAACCAGTGTCATTGACCCCTGGTATCTTAAGAACAAGGACCTAACCGCTAAGATCCGAGAAGGTAACAAACTCTATTTTGAGGAAAACTCAGGGTCAGTGGGTTTTGATTCCATCCTGTGGGACGACTACAAAATAAAGGTAGGCATCACACTTTTGGTCAAGTGAAGAGTGTATGACCCCCCTGTAGACACCTTACCATTGCTGCTGCTGTCTTCATGGGGCTCGACAGGTCCCACTCCGGCTCTTTTGTCCTCCAGAGCCAGCCTCTTTTCATCTAGTGCCAGTCTTTTCTCCTGCAGTGCACAAGCTGCTTGCCTCTCCTCCAGGTCAAGGGTGGCCAGTTGCAATTGCAGCTCCCACTCCAACAGAGTGATGCTGCGAGAGGCATACTTATTCCAACCATGGACACACCAGGTGGTGCTGCTTCTTGGGATGCACCCCCTCCTTGCAGTGGTTCTTCATCCATCTCATCCTCAGAGGTGATTGGCCGGCCTCTTCCTAGTCATTGAGGGTCTTCTTATAGTTAACTTTCCTGCTCTTCTGAACCCTTTTCAGCTTTCTGGCCTTGCATATGGCCTTCATCTCCACCACAGTGAGATTAGCCAGAGCAACCTTCATGTCCGCCAAAAAGGCTTAAGGTGCAAACACTGGACTCCGAAATAATTTAGAAACACAAAAATGACAAATGATCAGACTAATTGCCGGTGAAAAGAGGAAGCTGGCAGCTAGAGCGACAGAACTGAACTGGAGGCCCAGATCCTAGACCTCAAGGCCTGCCAGCAGCAGAAGGATGACCCTGCAACACATCACAGGTTGAAGCAACTGGAATTTAGAGATTTACCCGAGGGCATTGCAAGGACCGCGTATATTGCCTCACAGTGTAGGCTCTATGAGGCAGGCAACAATTTGGGGAAAGATATGGCTTAGGTGGAGCGGAGGAACCAGACAAAAAACTGGGTCCTAACAATTAATAACTGTAAGGAGGTGACAATTTGAGGCAATTATGAAATAGCGGAAGTCTTTGTGACTCACTTTAAGAAAGTCTATACATCAGGTCTGAAAAAAAGTCCTGAGTATATTGCAGGCCTCCTCAGGGATGTACGTCTTCCCAAACTCTCGTCGGAAACTAGGCAGTTTTTGGAGGTGGTGATAGACCCACCTAGATCTCTGTGAATATTTCCATACCTCAATCGGGAAAGGAAGTGGGTCCAAATGGTATTCCCATCGAACAAAATAAAGTCTGGCTGCTAGACTCACACACCCAATGCTTAATATGCACATGGAGGCAAATAAAAGGGCATCTTCCAAAGGACCAACGAACAGCCACCGTTGCGGTCATACCCAAAGTAGGTGAACTGCCTGATTAGTGTGCCTCTGACAAGCCAATACCATTACTAAATGCTGAGGCCAAAATTCTCACCAAAGTGTTAGAGACGACCCTTAAATGGGAAATCCTGACACTAGTCTACCCATATCAAACATGCTTTATATCAGTAGGGGGACCAAGCATAGCCTGTGCCACCTATATAGTGTACTAGGACTTAGCAGCAGAGTGGTGGAGCAGACAGTTGGGGTATCGATGGATGTCACAATGCCCCTCAGCACACTGGAATGGCCCTATATTTCTGCTGTCCCTGACAGGATGGGATTTGGCCCCGGCTTCCTAGGCTGGGTAAAACTCCTCTATCGATGGCTGCTAGTTATTGTTAAAGTTAGCAGAGTTTACTCTGACCCATTTGAGCTTCAACGGGGCATGATTGTAACTCTTGTACTGGAATTGCTTGCAGCATGGATCCGTTACAAATCTTCTCATCCAAGGTCTGAGATGGGACAGGGCATGGGAGGAAAAGGTATCTCTCTATGCAGATAAAGTGTTATATAAAGCAGACCCTCACCAGTCTATGCTTCAAATGTAAAAAAGGTTTGGCCAATACTCAGGTTATAGGAATAAATGGGAAAAGTCTCTAGTGTACCCCCTCTCTGGGCCCTTAATGGGATCCCTTCCTGACTGTGGGCTGCCGTTAAGCAGCAGGGGATTTAAATACCAGGGCATTCACATCACCAAAGATAGGTCCTAGTTTCTGGTCCTAAACCTCTATCGATTTCTCGACAGTTTCAGAGCAGATGTGAAAAACTGGAGGTCTATCCCGTTATCGCTACTAGGTAGAGCTCCCCCTTCAAGAGGATGACACTGCCCAAATTCATCCACGCTATGCAAATACCTCCTTGCTTATCCCTGCAGACTTTAAAAAAACAAAGTGGAGGCTTAGGTGCAGCTCCTACTTTGGAACAGGGGCCCACCATGGATCGCCCTATCAGCGTTAACTAGGGGGTGTAGGATGGGGACATAGCCCTTCCCGACCTGAAAAAATATTATTGGGTGGCCTAGCTAGGAATTATAAATGACTGGGTGTTTGCTGCACAGGTTGAACCTGTGGTCTGAGTGGACAAATATGTGATGGGACCCAGGGTATAGCCCGCATTCTTTTACAGACAGGCTCCTAAGCAATCCTTACCACCACACACTGAAACAACGAGGGTGGTATGGGGAAAGGCAACAGCATTTTTGGGTTGGAGAGGCACCCCCATGGATCAGACCATGCTATGGGATAGTGATATACTTGGAGCAGTGAGGCTACTGGAGGGGTTCACACAGTAGGACACAATAAGGATCTCACAACTGGGGGACACCATCAGGGATTCCTACCAAATGACAAGCACAGAAATATGTCACTGTTTTCAGGTAAGTTGCACCTTGAGATCTTGCATTAGACGGGGTCTGATTCTTGCTGAGTCTGGGCCCCTGGAGGACAGACTGCTGGCTGACCACATAATCAGGGAAACCACTGTCTCAATATATAAGAAAATTATCAATAACTACCCAGATGTTGTAGATCAGATAAAGGTCAAATGGGAACAGGATATTGGGGATATGGAGGAGGAAAATGTGAGGAAGCCCTTCAAGGTCCCTGAGAAATCACTATTATTGTGGGGTTCCGGTTCGTCCAAATCCAGATATTATACAAGGCCTACTGTTCCCAAATAACCCTACACAGGATGGGAAGGGGTGCCTCACAAATGTGCACCAGGGAATGCAGGCAGGTAGGTACCTTCATCTATACATCTTGTGGGACTGTCCTGAACTGCAGAGCTTTGGGGAGGGAATAGCACGCTGCATGTCACAGGTGACAGGTCGCCGCTTTGGTGCGGAAAGCAAATTTGTTTCTGTTAAATGATTGGGAGGACGCAACAGTTCCAAGGTACCCTAAACTGTGGATGGCACTGGAGTGAAACAGACCATAGCCCAGCACTAGGGGACGAAAGCCATGGCAGAATTGATCGAATGGGAGAGGGACATGGACTGGTGTATGATGGTGGAGAGGGTGGTTTACAAGGGTCGAGGATGACCCATGAAATGGGACACGTCTGGTTCCACCTGGGGGACGCACAAGGGACTGTGAGAGGCAAAAGAAGACCTGCAGTCAGCATGGATCCACACCCCAAACAGACTTAGTATACTTTCGATTGGTGATGACACATTGTTCTTAAGTTGTTTGATTTTATCTCTGCAACCCCAATGAAAAGTTTTTTTTTTGTTTTAAAAGATGAAGTGACTGCTCCTATATGGCCTCTCGTGAGGAGGGCAGGATAACATGGGTCTCCTAGATTCATGAATGTATTCACTGGGGCCGGACAGGGGCCCATTTCTTCTGGTCAATGTTCTACTGTTAAGGTTGTGTGTTGCCCTCTCTCTACCATCAAATCTGCCTTTTCAGCATTTGTCGGTAGCCTGGATGCACCCTTCGACTCCAAGACCTCCTGCGCTGCTGACCATCCTGTGTATCCAAGCACCTGATTATCTGGGCATGTCTGCATAAATGTAAAAGAAGGGAGAATGCTGTAACACGGAGTGTTATTCTGAAGCAATCCGACTCTTTTAAGCCATTCAGGTAAGAAGGCAAGTTTCCTTTTGATGAACTGCTTTATTTATAGTCTTCAGATATGTGAGAATTGGCATGTGAATATCCAATACAACAATGAACTGTGTCTTGAAATTTGGAAACCCTGCATATCATTTTGGGATGTTAAAATAAATTCTGGATTTTAAATTAACTTTTGAATAAGCTGCCAGAGGGGTCTGTTACCGTTTATTCACCAGCACTGCAGTAGTTATTGTGACATATATAAGGCAGCAAGCACAGATAAAAAGGGGCACGGATTATTAAATTGATATGGTAACGGAAACAGCAATGTAGAACTCCACGCAGTAAGGGCTTAGGAGCTGACGTAAACAAGCATTGCCAAAGCCAATAGGTCTCGCCTATGTAAGAGCTGTTGGCCTTGCCATTGCGTCTTACCCATGTTGTACACTGGCATGGCTGCTGTTTAGCATGGCTAAATGTTAGTGGCATAGAGAAGAGTGGAGTGGCATAAAGTGGAGTGGCGTAGAGTGGAGTAGCGTATAGTGCAGTGGAGTAAAGTGTAGTGGTGTAGTGTGGAATGCTATGGAGTAGAGTGGAGTGGAGTATCATAGAGTAGAGTTGCGTAGAGAGGAGTAGAGCATAGTAGAGTGGAGTGGCATTGATGGTGCAGGGGAAGTACAACATTTTTTGTACCCCCTTCGAAGTTAATGACCTCGTAACCTTAAAAAAAAAATACTAACTGTTTGAATGCATAAACTAATCAACAAATGTACCTTTATTAGACACTACACGCCGGAAACTAACTGGCATTGCAAAAATCTAATTTATTTACAAATGTGAAGGTAAATTAACATAGGTTTGTGATTTGTGTAGAAAGTAGATGTAAATTGCTTGTATTTAGTATGTAGTAAAATTATATCATGGCAAAGAATGCAGATGGTAAGTAAAATGGCTTTAAATGTCGCTTATGCTAGGTAACACCTAACACGGGTCATTAGAATGGTGGGTGGTAAACAGAAGGGCTTATTTTCTATGTCTTATTTCTGCTATGTTGTTTTCATATTAGTTCCGTTTGGGCCTGCTAGGCCTCGCTGAGAAAATGGCCGCTGTCGAGAGATGTGATTGCGTGCGCAGAATAAAGATGGCCCCCGCGCATGAGCAGAATGGAAGTTCCAGTCACGACTGTGTGGCCTATGCCCGGAGTGAGAGATGTCAAGGCAAGCCTGGCCTAGGACAAGAGTTGTGCCAAATTTTCTGCATGAATGCCTGGGAACGGATGGGAGACTCGAACTCCAGAAGATGAACAATTTAAAACTATCAGAGAATGTTGCAAATATATTAACAAAGTTAAAAAGTACTCTTGGACTTGATGAATCACGAGATTTTACATGAATGGATTATTGGCAGAACCGGTTCAGGCAAGGAGGACAATGAGGTGACCATCACCACCCCTCCAATGAACCAATCAGAATGAATGTAGCCCCTAAAAGGTTTCAACTTTGTGTATAGCAAGTTAGTGAAAGGGTATAAAAGAGTTATGCTTACAATGACATGGTCGCATTCGCTTATTCTACATCGATCTATTCAACACGATACGCTGTCTGTTGAGATGATTTTTCTTCTAATGCGGAAAAGACTTTGACAAAATTTTGGACTTCGAAAGTTGATGGGGAAAAGGAACGAGACCGTCGCGGGATTCTATCCTGCGAGGGAATACGTCCGAGGCGGCTAGATGGACAGTCAGTCAGCTTTGGCAACCTATCCTGTGATCTTCGATTTATGTTCTGGTGAATCATTCTCGTCATCGCCCTAAGGCCAAGGGTAATTAGTATTTTCCGTTTCCTATTCAATCTTTACTTAAATGCTCATGAAAATAATGTCTAGAATGTTTGCTTTATAAAACTTTACTTATTCAATTTATTCAATGAATTTAGATTTTAAAAAAATCATGCTAACTCAAAACTGAGTCTGTGGTTATTAGAATTAAAGTGATAATCAATAATTGTTAAAAGGTTTTAATTGTGATTGAGCTGTACTTAATCGCCATCAACTGATTCCTACTAGTTGGTCCATCGACCCAAATAGCGGAGTACCTTGATGTTTAGAACCGACAATTTCAGGGTCAAATGTATATGATGTGTATAGTTACGATTTAGGTAAAAATATTAACAAGGCAGCCCGTATGTCTTGCAGCTCGTCTACTTCTCACTGATCCAGAAAACTGTGGGTGTGTGTTTCGGTGTTATGGGCCCCACCGATGAACAAGTGGTGCAAGGGTTTTTTTCTGGGTTGGTGTTTTAAGGAAAGGTTTTATAATAGCTGTGCTGCATCAGCATGAAGTGTCATGGAGTAGAGTGCAATTCCGTAGAGTGGAGTGGCATAAGCTGGAGTAGTGTAGAGTGGAGTAGAGTAGAGTGGGGTAGAGTGTAGTTCAGTAGAGTGTCTTAGAGTGGAATGGAGTGCAGGGTTGTAGAGTGGAGTGGAGTGATGTAGAGTATCCCTGAGTGCAGTGGCATAGAGTGGAGTACAGTGGAGGGGCGTGGAGTAGCATAGAATGGAATAAAGTGTCGTAGAATGGCGTATTGTAGAGCGTCATACAGTGGAGTGGCATAAAGTGGAGTGGAGTGGTGTAGAGTGAAGTGGAGTGTCACAGAGTGGACGGGCATAAAATGCAGTAGAGTGGAGTGAAACAGAGTGTTAAAGTGGAGTAGAGTGTTGTGGCTAAAGTTTTTTAGAGTGGAATGGCATAGAATGGAAAGTAGTGTTGTACAGTGGAGTAGAGTGGAGTGAAGTAGAGTGTCATTGAGTGAAGTAGTGTACATTGGTCAGAGTGTCATAGAGCAGAGTGGAGTAGAGTGTCACAGAGTAAAGTGGCATGGAATGGAGTAGAGTATCATAGAGTAGAGTGGCGTAGAGTGGAGTACAGTGTTGTAGAGTGGATTGTTGGAGAGTGGGGTGTTGTAGAGTGGATTAGAGTGTGGTAGAGTGGAGTGCAGTTGAGTGCATAGAGTGGAGTGGGGTGTCCTAGAGGGGAGTATCATAAAGGTGAGTAGAGTGTCGCAGAATGGAAGGTCAGAGGGGAGTGGAGTGTCGTAGAGTGGAGTGGCATAGAGTAAAGTGGAGCAAATTCGCATTGAGTGGAGTAGAGTATCATAGACTGGAGTGTTGTAGATTGGAGTGTCGTAGAGTGGGGTAGCATAGAGTATTGTTGAGAGGAGTGTCGTAGAGTGTAGTGGCATAGAGTGAAGTGGTTTAGAGTGGAGTCAAGTTGCGTTTAGTTGGACAAAGTGGCATGGAGTGGAGTAGAGTGTCGTAGAGTTGGGTGGAGTGTCGTAGAGTGGAGTTTACTAGAGCGGAGAGTTGCAGATTGGAGTGTCAGAGTGGAATAGAGTGTCACAGAGTGGGGTGACGGAGATTGGAGTAGAGTATCGCAGAGTGGCATAGAATGGAGTTAAGTGTCGTAGAGAGGAGTTCTGTAGACTGGCGTATGCATCATGCAGTCGCACACTGCCATTACAGTGAACACATTTTCAATTGAAATGACCATTACATTTGCACAAACATACAGTTTTACTGACAAAACTATACAGAACACAGACAATACTATTTGGAAATGGGCATCACCTAGTGTTCATTTGTTTTGATCCTATTAAAATATTTGTTTCAACCACACTTCAGAATAACAAAAAATGAGCTTGATTTGTGCTTTACTAATACTGAAATATTTGTACAGTTCATTTACACAATTTTCATTTTGTTGTGTGCTAGAAAATGATAACATCCTACAGCTTCTTTACATTCCTGTGTTGAACAAGATGGTCACATAAATCCTCTCACTTTGCAGTGGAGAAAGAAAGTAAATACCAAGACGCCTGGGAGACAATGTCTAACATTTTACCTCTGTCTTTGAATGCACAGCAAATGTGACGAGACAAAAAAAAAGTCAAGGGCTGTTTATTGCTCATTCACTTCTGAACTCCAGCATAGTTATTTTGGGGGTGTTTCAGCACCCCCACTCTCCTACTTCCAATGCTTTTGGCATGGGCGTGAAATTGAGGAAGAGGATTATGCTATTAGTAAAGAGCACTTACCAAAATAAATAAGCTTGTAGACAGAGCCTTGTTCCTCACAGACATCTGGTAGTGGCAGAGATCAGCAGAATCAGTCAAGCAGAAAAATTCTAGGCAGGAAACCATTTCAAAGAAATACAACAGTTTACTGCTGTGAGCTAGCATATAGGAGACAACTGAAAACACGTATTTTCCTGGTATGTCTAATGAAAGAGAAAAAAAAGGAGTTCTCAGAAAGTGAGCACTTGTGGAAGAATATAAAGAGCCAGTCAGAGAGGTGATAAACAGGCTATGCTCCACGAAGGACAAAGACATGCTGGACAGCTTAAAACAAATAAATTCAGAAAATAGAAAGCAAGCAAATGTGGGTTACAAACCACAACCAATGGCAAGCAATGGGCGGAATGCATTCCCAGGGAAGCTTTCAGAATGTCCCCAAGAAGTCTTTTTCAAACAAACAGTTGCGCTGTTTGTTAGGTTTTGACCTAAAAAGCTAAAGACACCACATGGTTAGGTGCCAATGCAAAGGAGTTAAACCACTCCAGTATGGTGCCCCTAGTTCCTGTTGATTCCCCAAGAGCATGGCATTGTGTCAAATCCTGCTGATTGATCGGGAAGAATCTGACGAACAATGCTTCCATCGGCCAAGAGCTGCAGATAATTCAGGCAAGCCAATCGAATGGACTCCGTGGTCTGGTGCAACAAAAATCCTGCTTGGCAGTTCAGGCTGGACTGTTCCCATGCGGAGCAGGGTCAAGACTCATTTACATATAGATAGGTATAAACTGAGGTGGCATGGTTTGCAAAATGACAAAAAACCGGGATGCAGCCCGAGTAATTACCAGAGCCTGAAATTAATTCAAGCATTTCATCCTTCGCTATTTGTATAGGTTAGTATGTCACCCTAAGTGGGACAGGCATGCCCAGACATTGGTCTGTGCACACTGTGTCACTGGAGCCAAGCTACACCGGGCTGATGAGCCCATAACTATGGTGAAACCAGTGCTGGGTTGCTTGTGTTCTGGTTCAGGGAGAACCTGGCTTGCAGTTTGGGCTGGATTTTTCCCATGGGGAGCAGGGTCAAGACTGATTTGCGTATGGGTGAGTCCCAACAGGAATGGCATGGCAAGCAAAAAAACGATGGATTTAACCCAGATCTGTGACTGAGGATGAATGTTTGGTTTGTTCAGCATTCGGTTCATCATCTGTTCTTTTTTCATCTGTCATCCTAAGTGGGAAGGATATGCCCAGACATGGGTCCTGCGCTCTCTCTGGCACTGGATTCAAGCTAGCCTGGCTGATGAGGGGTGATACCCTGAAACCGATCCCAGCATGCTTGTTTCCAGTCCAGTGAGGACCTGGCTTGGCAAATCGAGCTGGAATGTTCCCATGGGGAGCAGGGTCAACACTGATTTGTATATGGCTGGGTCCAAACTGGAATGGCGTGGCAAACAAACAAATAATGGATTTAACCCAGATCAGTGACTGTAGGTGAATGTTTGATTTGTTCAGCATTTCATCCATCATCTGTTCTTTTTGCATTTGTCACCCAAGTGGGAAGGGCATGCCCAGGCCTGGGTTCTGTGGTTGCTATGACACCAGGTTCAAGCTGTCCTGGTTGATGAGAGTGATACCCCAAAACCAGTCCCAGGATACTTGTTTCCAGTCCAGGGAGGACCTGGCCTGGCAGTTCAGTCTGGACTGATCCCATGGGGAGCAGGGTCAAGAATGATTTGCACATGCCTGGGTCCAAACTGGAATTGCCCGGCGAGCAAATAAATGATGGATTTAACCAAGATCTGTGACTGGGGGTGAATGTTTGATTTGCTCAGTATTCTCTCCATCACCTCTTCATTTTACATAAATAGATTTTAAAGTACTGGGAGCTGGTGTCCTTGTATAATGCTGTTCCAAGGTCTCTCGCCCCCCACCCCACCCTGAGAATGGGGAATAACGGCTCGGACCCAAATATAACAGATCTATTGCAGCAGCAAAACAGGCCAGCTGTATTTTCCTGGCTGTCAGGTTCACAACAATAACTCTGGGCTTGGAAACACTTGTAAGTGTGATTTGAACCATTTAAGGATTTATTGCTTCAAGTGAAATACTCCAATTCATGAAGATGGAGTTTCCAGTACACAAATAAATTACCTATCCAATTTGATGGGCTATAAACTGTGGTTGTGGCATCATACCAATCAACAGGCACTGGCAATGCTAATAGTTCTGGCTTTTACAAGAATGTTGCATGGCAATGTAAAGCACTACGAGTAGATAGCATCGGAATTAATATTTATTTATGTGGAGGCAAAGAAATACAGAATAATATTGGTATTGCTTAAAAGGTCAAGTGACAGTTGCACCGCCAAGCCAGACCTAAAATTTCATGTGGGTAATGGCTGCCCTCCTCCCATCTGTGCTCCTGCCAGAGAAAAACAACATAAATCACCCTGTTATCTAACATGTATTCAAGGCTCTCAACATGTGGGTTGGACCCAAAGCCCCTCTCTAGTGATACTCACATAGTTGTATGGTGACAGCTGCGTTGTCATGCCAGACCATAACAACGGGGACTCGGTATAGGTAAGAGATAGTTATGACTCATCACTCTAAAACACATGACACTAGGTTTGGGGCATCTTATTGTCCTTCCCTGTGGAGTTAAATAAGGATCTTTCCCTATTAACATCTAATAACCTTTCTCGTTGTTTCGAGCAATCCATGTATGCTGTCCCTTGTGCCCTGCCTCCCCCAAGGGGGATGTAAATTGGAAATGTATGTACAATTGTGATTCAAGGCTGATATTATTATTATGATCTTCATAATGTGCAGGCAATAATGTGGCATGTTATTGCATGATCCTGCTCTGCAGTATGTTCTCCATAATAAAACTGTCTACATTCTACGCCAATTGAAGTGCCGGTAACTGTCATTTCTGGCGGGGGGGCTGGGGGCTATGCCCTGAGGGAAGCAAAGCCATTGCACGAGTGAGAGCACTATGAGTGAGTATGTTACTGGTCTTGGGATGAATGTGTGCATGTGTGCAAGTGAAAATGTCCAATAAATGGTGCTAGGCTAAGTGGGAATCCGTGAATTGAATGGCTCTGAACAATCCATTCAGTGAGTGGGTGAACTATTTACTGTGACTGAGCGAGTTGATTACCCAGTATGCACAGGCAGGAATTCTGAGCAGGCACCTCCTATTTTTCTGACACGTATTTCCACTGAAGGATGACTGTTTCCAACATTAGCAAACACAACAAGGTGATAGACAGAGTGCTGGAACATTTCAATCACTCACCCCCAGTCAAAAGATCAGGGTTTAATCCATTGTTCTTTTGCTCACTATGCCACCCCAGTTTGAATCCAGCCATATGCAAATCAGTCTTGACCCTGTTCCTCATGGGAACAGTCCAGCCCCAACTGCCAGGCCAGGTCCTTCCTGGACCTGAAACAAGCATCATGGGATAGGTTATGTGGCCCAGCTCCCCCATGCCAAAAGTCGGCTCTGCTGTGTTGTATCTCTAAACTACGGATTTGAATCCTGCATTATGGGCTCGGCCTTTCGCTGTCCTAAAGTCGATTCACTGCAAACCATGTATGGGAGTTATTAGACTCTACAGCAAACGAACTAAAACGCCTCAACCAGGGATACTCAAGGTACAGCCCGGGAGCCTCATGTGGCCCTCCTGACCTTTAACTGAGGCCCTCTGATGAACAGCAGCACTGGGCTACTGTTTACTTGACAGAGCAGAAACATTCAGAAAAATGTCAAAATCACAAGCATTTATTTACACATTATATAAAGTAACTGTAAAGAAGCAAAGAAAGTGTCATGCACAATTGATCTATAGGAACACCTTTATTTTTAAAAACATCTTGCACTAAACATGGTAAAATATGAGAAACTCTCTCAAAAGTAAAAAAAAATGCATATTTCAGGAAGATGCCTTAGTACAATAGATTATATCACTGCATTGAGAGGCATTTATTAGAAGTGAAACTTTTCAGGCATGAACTAAAGAACATTCATGCCGCTCCTTACTCCAGACAAGAATGTCATTAGTGAAACAGGTAGGAAGCCATTTGCCAGGCTCACCCTCTGTGTGGTTGTCATTGTCATTGCAACAATTTAGGGGCATATCATCAATGACCGGCGATAATTATCGCTAAGCGCACTTAGCACTAGGATAATTATCACCGGGTAACGTGGAATTTTATCGCTGAGATAGTGTGCTATTAACAAAGCTTATCTCAAAAGTGATAAAATTCCAAGCTCTAACTGCCAAATGTGAGATTGTCGCTGGAAATCCAGCGATAATCTCACAAAGTTTGGCGATAGCTTGATGATAGGGAAACGCATACTTAGCAATGATATCCACCTTACATAGGATATCATGGCTAAGTCAGTCCTGAAGCAGGCATAAGGAAAGTAGCGATAACAGAGGTTATCACTACTTTGCTTGTCGCTCAGCAGGTTAGCGTGCCCATTGATAATTGGAGAAATGTCGCTTAGCGACATTTCTCCAATTATGTCAGGGCAGGAACGCCCACTTTGCATCTCATTAGAGATGCAAAGCTGGGTGTTCAGAAAACAGGCGCTAATGCAAGGATTCACGCCAAAGCGTGACATTGCTTATTAGGCGATAAAATTATCGCCGCTTTTTGTCCGAAAACGGACGCAAACGAGGCGATAATTTTTTATCGCCTCCTTGATGATATGCCCCTTAATAGTTTATTTAATCAAACATAAGAGAGGTTTTTGTAGAGCACACATACCAAACTCATATATTTCAAGATGCTCTCATATGTAGTAATGAAGAAAAAGGGAGACAGCGTTTAATTAAACAGTTGCCTAGGATCACACAATTTGGTCAAGTGGGGAAGCTGGGATTGATGCCAGGTTTTTCGGTTTCACATACTGGCATGAGATGGGTATCTCTTTCCCTCTCATGTTTTTAGATAAAAAGTTAAGGATTTGTCTTTATTTCTTGGGGTATGAGTGGCAGACAGGAATAACCCTGGGCGGAGTTCGCAGAGTTCGCGGAGTTGCACTACGCGAAGCTATGCGAAGTGCAAGTACTTAGAAAAATGCCGTTCGCGGTGATTGCACAGTGCCGGCTGCTTGTCCGCACTGTGCAATCATTGCAAACAGCACCATGCACAGCGCAACCTTACCGTTTCTGCCTCTCGAGTAGATTTTTACTTGAGCAGCAGCTTCCTCAACTCGCACAGGCAGTTTCTCAACGCAAGCGGATGCAAACATATGTGACCACTCACAATGAGAAACCTGAACCCACACCCCCCCTGCGTTGAGAAATCTCGCCGGGAGGTTTAATTTCCATGCTCGCGCTCACCAACTTGATGTTGGCGATCTCGAACGAGGAAAAATCTCGCCGGGAGGTGGATTTTCCTCGATCGCGCTCACCAACTTGACGTTGGTGAACGAGAGTGAGGAAAAAACGCAGCTTCGCAAAGCGGAGCTTTTCGTAACTCTGCGAGCTCCGCGTAATGTGGCGTGTGGGAAACTCCGCAAACTCGGCGAGCGGAGTGGAGTTCACCACCCAGGGTTAGACAGGAACCAAGTGAAGGCTTGCTTTATTTCCACACCATGTATATGCTTTGCTTCCCCCTTCGGCCACCTTACACCACCCGAATCTTTCCCTGCTGGCATCAATGCGGCCATCTGGCATGCCACAGAGTATACTTTTTGGGCACTGGGGAAAAGTTTGGGAGTACCAACGGCCTAGACATTCCCACAGCAGACAGCATAGCGAGAGGAAATCTCAACAGGAGGCGATGGAAATAACAACCATGAATTAATCAAATGAGCACTGAGAGGGAAGCTGTGAGGAAGGGGGAGTAGTATATAGCATAGGTAAAGCTGGGTACACGTGGCAGGCGGGTGAACCACACGAGACCTGGGTTTTCTTCTCTGCAGTTATGTTCTAGGATCTCTCCTTACCCAGTTCCTTCCCAACTCTTGAGGTCTGCTGCAGATTCCTCTGTGACCCCACCACTCCCTCCACGACCCCCAGACACGAGTGGCCAGAGCTGTTTCACGCTCCCAGACAAGTATTATCCAGTGATAAACAATCTCTTAGTTTGGTGTCTGCCATCAGGATGTGCTGGGCTGAACATGGACTGCATCAGCGCTAAATGAGTTAATAAACCACCCGCGGTAAACTACCTACCAACGAGGTAAAGTTTGGATCTAGCGCTTACTTGTCAGTGTTAGGCACGTTTTAAAGCCCCTCCTGGAGCCGGTGGTTGTGGGAAGTTAGACTCTAGCAGATTAAGGGGCATATTAACAAGGGCCCTATCAACAACAGGGTGCTAACATGCAAAATCGCATGTTAGCACCCTTTTTCACTACGCTTCCCTTTGCATCTCTAATGAGATGCAAAGTGGGCGTTCCAGAGCAAAATAATAGGAGAAATGTTGCTAAGCGACATTTCTCCTATTATCAAGCTTCACGCTAACCCTGTTAGAGACAAAAAAAGCAGCGCTAACCATGGTTAACGCTGCTTTTTTACGTCTGCTAATTTTCAGACTTAGCCATGTAATCCAACGGTAGGTGGATTACATGGCTAAATCCACCATGAGCTATCAACAAGGATATCCCTATCCTTGTAGTTTTATCGCTGCATTACCAGCGATAACCTCCCAAAATGCCGCTATTGCTGGATTTTTTACCGCCTAGGCGGTTAGCGTTGTTAATAACGCGATAACCAGGCGATATTATCCAGCGATAGCGGGCGTTAAAAAAATTAACGCTAAGCGCCCTTAGCGTTAATTTTACCTGTTCCTTGTTAATATGCCCCTCAATGCTTTTCTCGGGAAGAAGCCAAGTGGTCCAGTGGGAGAGATCCGGGAGGAAAAGCACCACGAAACTTCAGTCTGGTATCTAATATGTTGGTGCTAGGCCAGAACCGCGCAGTTAAACAGCGCAGTGGCGTAGCAAGTTATGCACATGTAGCAGAGTTGTATCACTTGTCGTTAACATGTTACTCTACCCGCAATTCCAACTCAGCATTTCATCCGCCTGCGAGCGATAAAAGGGTCAACAAAAAATCGCTTGACTAATAATATATACTTCAATGACTTTGTGCTTGTGGGTGTGTGCGATGGTGAAAGCACTATCTGCACAGGTGTTACGGCTCCATTTCCAGTATGCTGAGCTCAGCTTTTGTGAAATGGGTGCAATGAGCAGTTTAAAGTGACATTTCAAGTATGGCATGCATCATAATGCCCTACTTACAATCTACCCATAACGGGCCATTGTTCACCAGAGGGTTTGGGGAAACTGGATGACACGAATAAAACCACGTGGAATGAAATCAACTGAAGGGACGACACCAGTCTACTGTAATTCTGAACACTGCATACATAGAGTGTGGGTTGTCGTTAGCAGGAAAAAGAAAAACTTGAAAGATATGGCAACATATGAAAAACAAGCATTTACAATGCAATAGGTCTCGCATTTTAAAAACGTTGACCTAAAGGTATTGTAAATGACAATACCTTTTAATATTGCAAGTTTTTTAAACACATAAATAAAAGGCATTGTCATTTACAATGCCAATAGCTCAAAATCTCGCAAATGTGAGACCTATTGCATTACAAATGCTTGTTTTACTAAAGCTGTCCTGGTTTACTTCCTGGTTTATATTTTTCCAATAACTGGCCCACAGACAAAAAGTGAAGATTTTTTTTTTTTTAGATATATTTTTCTTAGCTTCTTCCATTTACAAAGAACCACTCCATCCCTAAATGAAAGTGAAGGTGTCATGCTACTGGCTGTCACTTGTAAGGGAGCTGAGGGGTGAGCTCGCTTCCAGGCACTGTCTACAGCAGTGATACTCAAAGTACAGCCCAGGGGCCGCATGTGGCCCTCCTGACCTTTACATGAGGCCCCCTTGTTAACTGCAGCACTGAGCTGCTATTTACTGGACTCTGCACTAACACACAAAAAAATATGTTAATTGAACAGGAAATTTATTTCAAGGTTAATTGAAGTTAATTAAATAAAAAACTAGAGTGTCTTGCACCCCTTTAGGAACACTTTAATTTTGAAAGACATCTTGCAGCAAAAGTGTAGATAAATGATAGCCTCTTTAAAATTTGAAAAGTGTATTTCATTAGCATTCACAACATTTTCACCTCAGTACATCAGAATATATTAGTGCATTGAGAAGTATTTTTTTCTAAAAGTGAGCTTTAAAACATGAATTTAGGGACATGAATCACCCCCCCCCCACACACACACACACATATACACAGACAGCAGTGCCAATTGGGGACCAAGACACAAGTCAGTTGTTATGTGCACTCTTTGGGTGGACTGGGCTCTTATCATACATGAACAACATTATAGTTTAATAAATCAAACACAGGAGAAGGATTTGTAAACGCACATCCCAAATTCATCTATTTCGAGGTCCTCTTATATGTGATAATGAAGAAGAGAAAGGATGGAACAGTTGAATAAAACTATTGCCTAGGGTCGCACAATTTGGTTAAGTGGAAAAGCCGGGATTAATCCAAGGTTTTCTGGTTTCACATTGTGCAATTCAGCTAACTAAATGTATATGCTTAACGTCCCCTACACCTACCTTACCACCAATTTTCCCTACCCCTCCCCCACCCATGGCCAGTGCCCTGCAGACATAAATGCGGCCCTCGGTCACATCACAGACCAAACTTCATGGCCCCCCAGGGAAATGTTTGTGAGTACCCATGGTCTACAGGGCGGCTCATGCATGTAAATGTAGCCCACAGCATATGGCTCTAGCACATTTGCAACATCTTCCACGTGGTGGTGCTGTCTCCTCAGCTTGGGGGTAAAGGGAGTTTAAAATTGAAACTACATACGTTCTTAAACTAACTGGCAACTTTTCTTAGCTTATTCTATAATAGTAATCTTTTTCTAACGGAACCTGTGTTTTCTTCTCAGGAAAAAAGGCTAGTTGCTTCATTTGTATTCTTGCTTGTAAGCTACTGCACTTATAATAATCACACAATTAAATAGCCTTGCTATAAAGTTAATGGAGCTTTTTAGGCAAAACCATATTACTGACGCAACTGACCGCACTATCACCAAGGGGACTCCAAGCCCCACAATTCTACTGCCTGTCCAGGAGGAGGGGCTGAATCGTGCTAAAAAAACTGCCAACGTTTTCCCACGACACGGGACGCCGCAACTGACCGCACCATCACCAAGGGGACTCCAAGCCCCACAATCTACTGCTTGTCCAGGAGGAGGGGCTGAATCGCGCTCAAAAGCGTCAACGTTATCCCGCGACGTGGGAAGCGCGTGGGCCGCGCCCGGGCAAATCCCAGGCCAAGGGCGGGCCTGTTCTTGCCTGTCATTGCCAGGAAGAGGCAGGGCAGGGCCACCCCCCTTTCCACCTGGCCTCTTGGCTCCCTGGATTCTTTGGACTTTACGTGGACTCGCTTTCTCTTCCGTAGGTACTGTTTTTACTCCTTACCCTCGTTTGTGCAGGTTTTGTGTAGTGATTAGTTGAAATATCCTTACTGATAGTATTCCTCTTGGGATCGCACATTTAAACTTGCCTGATTGTTGTTTGAAATACTCTTTTGACTCTTGTTACTCTTTTTAGAACAAGTAGTTTGAACCCCCTCGTCCTTTTTGTCAACAGGTATTTCTGTGTGTGAACTAGAGGGATGGGGAAGAGAAAAAACCATGGAGGGCAATGGTGGTGTTGGTGGTGATGGGAGTAATGGCCAGGTCAATAAAGGGAAAAAGGCCCGGAAGCTACAAAAACATGCAGGTAGCAATTGTGTCCTTGAATGAATAGATACCCTCATTAGCGAGTGTGAAGATATCTTGGTGGCTGATTCAACCACGCCCCCTACTTTTGGTAAATCCCCACCTCGACTATTCAACCCACGAATTCAAGCCCAAGTCGCTCACCTACCATTCCAGCAATGTTTCAAAAAACAGCCAGAAAAGGGGCCTCTATATCTAATATAGAGGCATCACCTGACAAAGTGAGGGCCAGCCAACCCCCTGCCAACCCCTCTGGCACTAACATCCCCACAGCTTAATCCTACTATCCCCTGTGCTAACAGGTGTCTACCCTTGCTGGGCTTGCCCGACGACCATAGAGAAGAAACATCTCAGCCATCACAACAACCCCTCAAATCTAATGATGGCATAGGCCTCAAGAAATTCAAGATACACTTAGACTTGAAATTGGGACCAAAAGATCTATGATCGAAGGCCTCACTTCTATGGTTAAACTACTAATGCAAAAAGCCCCCCCCTGCCCACAGAGTACTAATCCCAAGACAGGATGCACCTTACAACCTCATCAGGATCACTATACAACAGATGTGGTTGCCACTTATGGCAGTGGAACTGACATCAGTGACCCTATTTTGCTTCCCCTTGCGGCTTTGGTCTATAAGCAAGCCCCACCCCTCTAAATGGCTAATCATTCAAATAACTCCAATAAACCCAAAACTACCCTCCGCTATGATTGGCATCGTTTAGTAGCTATGCAGGACCCCTAAATCGTTTCAAGCCCATATCTTCATCCCAGGTGCAAAATCCTTCTTAAAGTGCACAACACCGGCATTTCACCTGAACACCTTTAACCTGCCCCATGCCCCCAAAATCTATATGGTTAATGTACCCAAGCTCGACACCAGAAATGGTGTTGAAAGCACTCATTCACTGACCAACAAAGCCATCCACTGGATTCGCCATGTTAGGGGCTGTCGCTCAGTAATACGGGAGGACATTGTCAGGGCTCGGAGGCACACTTCACCAGCCCAATCACTAGATTACATCGAGCTTACCTTGAAACGGGCTGACCTGTAATCAAATCTCCTTGCCCTGGAATTAAGCACTTGCTCCCCAGACACTTCCTCCATACAGTTTACATGATTTCCATCCGTTAGTAAGCAGAGGCTCCCTGTTCGGCAAATATCCATTTCTCAAGTGATATCTACCTCATTGGAGGCCAACGATTGACTACAGTGTGAGCCCCAAACGCACAGCGGATTAAACACTGCCTCTCTAAATTGTATAGTCTTTCCCACAAGTATCTTAATTCCATCTATAGGCCCTGAACCATTGGAAGACAGTTCCCGGGGGGATATGGGTCCATGTAGTCTTTCTAATAATAACTGGGAGGAGACGGGTGTAGATTTTTCTACATCTCTCAATTCTCAAGTATCTTCCCAAATCCTAGTTTCACCTAGCCAATGCATTCCAACTACAAACATTGCATCTGGCTTCTTATTCCACTAGCTGCTGAAGATAGTATCATGGAACGTTGCGGGCTCAGCAGTAAATTGATAATTCCCCACTGGAACAAACTAATTGAGGGCTTTGATATATGCATCTTCCAAGAGACCTGGAGCCTGGTACCTTTACATAAACTAGGTTATGCTTGCTTCTACTCTCCAGCAACTACGGTAGGGAGAGGTCACCCATCAGGGGGACTGATTATATGGGTGAACATTGCATTGGGCTGCTGAATTACTTGTCCTTCAAGTGCCAACCTAGATATTTTAAGACTTAGTATTAGGGAGCCCAGGGTTGATGGAATGATTGACCTCTTCAATGTCTATGAGAAAGGGGGACCCCAATAATACGATAAAGAACCGGTGAGCGCGGGGTAAAGGGCAAAATACTTTCAAAAAGAAAACAAGGCCGGTTCCATAGGTATATAACAGGTCCTAATAAATAGGTACTTGATAGGAAACACGACAAAGCTGGAACCGAGTTAGACAACCAAAGATCAAGAATACTCGTAAAAAAATACTATAAGTGTGAAGATACAAATTTAGTGTTTATTTTGCTTTTTTTGTAGAAAAATTCATTTTCAATTTATACAGATATTTCTCATCAGGAAAAACAACTATGTGAGTATATTTTGATTTTTTTTTATTTTTTTTATAGAAAAGTTCTTTTTCAATTTATACAGAAATTTATCATCAGGCAAAAAAACACAAATGAATTTAATATAAACAATCACATTCCATCAATAAATATACATTGGTCAAAAACATAGTTCGCGCCCCACTCAAAACATCAACTCAATCATACAAACATTCAGTCATAACCACATTCGTAACCTCAAAACGCATTGTGAATAAACACAAATTATCCTTGGGTGTTCAAGTGGATGAATTGGTTGTATCTCATCCAAAGGAAGCCAGATGGTACTTCAAGAAGGGAGAAGGTCATCGAATAAAGCGCCAACGCGCGTTTCGGTATAGGACCCGCAGGGGGCCCCACCTTCATCAGGGCGTAGACCAGGGATAATGGGGGGCAAACACACGATCTAAAATTCCAAACAAATAAATATAATAAGGTGACTTAATCTAATACAATAATCTATTTACAAAATTGCAATTTATACAACAAATCTGGTGTCTTTTAAGTCAAAACACGTTTCCAGTTGTGTCACAGATGGCTTGCATATAAACAGCTTGGTATATATGGCCCAATGGGTCCAAAAGTAGCTTAAAAGAATAGATCACCGCTAATACATAAGTGTGATATAGGAAGAAAAAGTGGATCAAACCACCCAATGGAAAAGAATAGGGATCAGAATAAGTCTGCACCAAAAGGAAGATAGAACAAAGAAAGATTGTCAAAGCTTCAAATTGAAGCGAACGTAATTAAAGAAAGGATGATTGAAAGGAGGAAATACCGAACCAGAAAAGAATTAGAGCCATTAACAGAGACTGCCACTAATAAAAGGAATTACGAATAACAAATCAAATACGCATATAGGAACAAAGAAGATCTACATACTAAAACAAACGTCTTTGGAGGGCCGTGGATACTACACCTCCAAGCCTAAATGGCAACACGAATCAGGGTCCCATCGGAACGTCAGGTGAGGCTCACTAATAGCAACAGACGAGGAGTAAGCACTTAAATTATAATCACCAGAAATCTAGAGAGAGGAGGCAATAAGAATACAAGATATAATGAGTACTCAACAATGTGCCCCTGTCTCTTTAAACAAACTTATCAAAATAGGAGAAGGCTGGATAAAAGGAATTAAATTAAAATATATTTAATGAATAACCTACTTGGATACAAGGCGGATCCTAAGTGAGCGCGAGCCCAAAATACTTCGGTAAAGATATTAAAGATGGTGCGTATGGGGCTGCAGAGTTTTAACAACAACAGATAGATCACTAGTAATCCGTACCAGGAAGGTTGCTAAAAGGCATCAATAAAGTTTCTGTAAGGCAAAGGAAAAGGAGAAAATAACGCAATACGTGTAAACAGTTTCGGAAGCTAAACTGAGAGCACTCTTCTACAATACATATCCCAAACGAACAGTAAGGTATCAGAGGGGGGTGATACGGATAAAGTGATTTCAAGATCCTGTCGGGGCTAGAGCGTATAAGGCACCGTTATCAGGACAGTCCCAACCCACATAATACCTAGGAGGGAACAACCGGGGTAATGGCAGTACTGGTCAGATAAGAGAGGAAAGCGTGCACATGTAGATCACTTCCGTGCAGCTGTCAATGGTTAAACAGGAGAGCGAGGGCATTCCCCGAAAATACGAACTGAATATGCGGAAATGATCGCATATCGACTAAGCATACCGATCCTAATTCACTTACTGGCTCAAAGCGGTAAGAATCCGGAAATTTCGGTGTCACAAATACGGGGAAGGGACGGCGTCTCTGTCTCTTTCACGGTGGATTCGGAGCAAATGCCGCCCTCGTCAAATACCTCTCGTCAGTCGACCGCCAGCCAATAGGAGCAGAGGTGTAAGGGTGCAAACTAAACATAGACAGAGGAATTCATGGTGTATCGATCAGGACATAGTAGAAGATGGTAGCGCCATCTTTGTATCATTAATGAAGGATTCACAGTGCTCGGCCACAAAGGTCAAAGGATGTATCCCAAAAGGCCGCATAATAACAGGTAAATCGAAATGAGAAGGTAAAGAAAAAAGGATAGATATCCATATTCTATCCCGATAGTCAAAATAATGGCCATAATCCAAAACGGTGCAACAGAGCCACGAGGCTATCCACATGAAAAAAGATTTCAAATAGGGGGCAAGCTAGCTATAGAGACGATGGATGTAACTCGCCCCAACAAACCGAGAAGGCGAAGATAAGCAACAAATGAAATATTAAAAAATAATAAAGCATAAATAAAAAATAAAAAGTAAAAAATAACAAATAATAATAATACTTGAGTAAAGATAAAAGAGGCAGGTGCATGACCAGGGCACATGGGGGCTTAAAAAAGAAAGACGAAAACAAGAATGAATCCTATCCAGACTTACCAATGGAGAATAAGTTCCTTTGCAATCGGAAATGACAGAGGAGGTCTAATCGCATTTAGGGCAATTATATAATGGCATTTTCCCACAGGATAATTTCATTAAGGCCATGCTGCACAGAATCCAGATAAAAAATCCAGAATGTCTCCCTTTTCTTCCTGATGGAGGTAGGATTTCTTCCAGGAGTGGAGTGTATTTTTTCCAAGATAGTCCATTTCAAATCAGAGTCCTTGTGATTCATGCTTAACCAGTGATTAACTAGAGGGGCAGATGTTCTCTTGGTGCGAATATTGGACCTGCGTTCACAGATTCGCAATCTGATTTCCCGACTCGTTTCACCGATGTAAGGAAGATCACAGGGGCACAAGATGATATATACCACATTGGACGACCTGCAGTTGGTCATTCCGTGAAGAGCAATCGTTCGGTTGTTGGCCCGAATAGTATTGCCAACCATCGCATGGGGGCATGCTTGGCAAGTACCACAACGATGGTTGCCCTCAACTGGTTTTAGTCCAACAATAGCTGTTTGAATGGGTGCCGTATTTCCCGTGATTTTGCCTCTGATCAAGCAGTTTTTAAGATTCTTATTTCGCTTGAACGCAAAAAGAGGTTTGGGAATGCTACTCCCATCATTGCCGATGTTTAACAGGTACCAAAGGGAGTTGATGGTCTGTCTGACCCTATGGTTGATGTTGGAATGCTTGGTGACGTATACCAACTTATCAACAGGGTCGGGTTCCCTTCTTTCAAACATGGCTTCCCTGTTAAAATACCGGGCTCTTTTAAAAGAGTCTTTGATGAGTTTGTGTGGGTAACCCCGATTCAGAAATTTGGTTTTAAGAATATCAGCTTGAGTAAGGAAGTCTTTCAAATGTGAACAGTTTCTACGGAGCCGTAGAAATTGACTGAATGGGATGCTATCCCTCTGGCTCCTGGGATGATAGCTGCCATACAAAAGGAGAGTGTTCCGGGCCGTCGGCTTAGTATATAGAGACACACTGATTTTCCCATCATGATGTTCAACCCACACATCTAGGAATTCGACCTTCAAATTACTAGAGTGGACCGTGAATCTAAGGTTAATGTCAGCAGCATTTAGCCAGGCTACAAATTCTTCCAGGGATGCATGGTCACCGCTCCAGACGAAAAATATATCGTCTATGAACCGAGACCATGCTCGAACATTCTCATAGAATGGAGCCATGTCGTTGTAGATGTTAATCTGTTCAAATTTGCCCATATAGAGGCACGCTATACTGGGGGCACAGGACGCCCCCATGCTGACGCCCTGTATTTGATGGAAAAAGTCTCCATTGAATTCAAAATAGTTGTCATTTAAGACAATCTCAAGACACTGAATGATAAAAGGAGAGTTAGTGATTCGATTATCATTGTTGAGGATTTCTTGAACAACCGCTAATGCCCCTTCCTGCGGTATATTCGTATACAGGGCTTCAAGGTCAAGCGTGACCAACAGTTCCCTATCAGCATCAAAGGGAATGTTTTCAATCATGGAGATAAAATGGCCCGTATCTCTCACATACGACTCCAGTTCACCAACCAAGGGTTTCAAAAAGCAATCCACATATTTAGCTAGGGGTTCAAGGGCTGACCCGATCGTGGACACAATGGGTCGTAGTGGCGGGTCCAAAGTGTTTTTGTGTGTCTTGGGTACCCCATAGATAATGGGTATTCGGGTATAGCTAGGTGTTAAATATTCTGCCTCTTTAGTGCAGATGAAATCCTGATCAATGGCATTGTTGACCAGGGACAGAATCCGAGTTTTAAGGTTCATCTCAGGATTACTCCTAATCCTTTTGTAGTGTCTGGTGGATGATAGCAAAACATTCATTTTCTCGATGTAGTTCGCGGTATTGAATACAACAATGCCTCCGCCCTTATCACATGGCTTGATGGTAAGAGATTTGTTGTTTTGAAGCGATGTGAGAGCCTTTTGTTCAGCTGGAGGTAAATTGTTGGTTGGTTTGGGCACATATTTAATGATTTTCAAAATCTTGGAAGTGACTGCTTTCTCGAAGATCCCAACTTGTGGACCAACTACATCCAGTCCAGGAGTAAAATTAGAGGGCGGTTTTAATCCCGACAAGTTGTTCTCAGTATCAGGGGATTGTCTATTAGAAAAAAAAAAATGTAATCTAATTTTCCTGAAAAAGGAATGTAAATCCTTTAAGAATTCAAATTTGTTAAAGGTGGTGGTAGGCACAAAAGTGAGACCTCTGGATAAAAGGCTCAGGGATTCTTTGTCAACCTCAGATGTCGACAGATTAAACACAGGAATGTCTACTGTGTTTTCCAGTATTGGTTGTGCCTGGTTTGTATATACATCTGGGGTTGACCTCGAGCTTGATGGGTAGTTCCTCATTCGGGATGCTCGGGTTCTGGGGCGGAAGTTCCCCCGGCGGTTGCCTAAAAAATGGTCAGGAGTCATAGGTCTATCGAATTGTTCTTGACGGGGTTGATAGTTGGTGTTATAGTTTGACTCATAGTCGCCAGATCCTTCCCCTTCCGAGTCCGTAGTATCCGAAAATGTTACCACTTTTTTGTTATTCCCCCATCTCATATTGCTAGCACCAGGGCCGCTGCCTTCAACCATGGTATAGAAGTTTGACGTTAGATAGGGGTAAGTGCGTTCCTGCGAGAATAGTCTTATGTTCTTCTTTAGTTTATCTGTTTTCCTTTTGAGGAGATAAGTAGAGAAAGAGTCTAGCTCTTGGGCAATTTCATCCAGTTTTTTAGTTGCCATTTCAATAGAATTATCTTTCTTAAGTTTGTCCTCAAGGGCCTCTATTTCTTTGGCCAGGATAGTTAAAACCTCTCTCGCTGTTTCGATGATTAGCATCATCCAGTCGCGAGAGCATCTGTTAGAAATGAGAGCCCATTTCTCCAAAAATAACCTTATTTCCACAAATAGACCTGGGACATTGCGAACACGTAACCCAAAGGGTATGGTTCCAGCCTTAAGGTACTCTAGCATGAAGTTCGCGTGGGCTTCAGTACGTTTAGATTTTTTCTTAAGGTTGAGTATTTTCGTCCATTCCCCTTCCAGGCCCTTAGACAGTGAGAACTGGCCATCACTGCCAGCCGCCAGACCAATCATGCGGGCAAAGTCCTCATCAGAAAATCCAAAGGTTTTGATGCTTTCCATATTCTCAGTAAGGAAACAAAAATGTTAGATATCAAATATGGCCCAGAGAATGAACTATAAATAGTCAGAAATCCTGTAGTCTGCCAATCAAGAACAATATATAAATCAGACCCAATAAGTTCAACACCAGTGACAAAAAACCTATAAGAAGAATGAAAGATAAAGAGGAAAAGCTACTGTATTCGAACAATCACAACCCCCACAGCAACAAGGCTGTGACGAGAAAACCAATGAGAAAGGGGGACCCCAATAATACGATAAAGAACCGGTGAGCGCGGGGTAAAGGGCAAAATACTTTCAAAAAGAAAACAAGGCCGGTTCCATAGGTATATAACAGGTCCTAATAAATAGGTACTTGATAGGAAACATGACAAAGCTGGAACAGAGTTAGACAACCAAAGATCGAGAATACTCGTAAAAAATACTATAAGTGTGAAGATACAAATTTAGTGTTTATTTTGCTTTTTTTGTAGAAAAATTCATTTTCAATTTATACAGATATTTCTCATCAGGAAAAACAACTATGTGAGTATATTTTGATTTTTTTTTTATAGAAAAGTTATTTTTCAATTTATACAGAAATTTATCATCAGGCAAAAAAACACAAATGAATTTAATATAAACAATCACATTCCATCAATAAATATACATTGGTCAAAAACATAGTGCGCGCCCCACTCAAAACATCAACTCAATCATACAAACATTCAGTCATAACCACATTCGTAACCTCAAAACGCATTGTGAATAAACACAAATTATCCTTGGGTGTTCAAGTGGATGAATTGGTTGTATCCCATCCAAAGGAAGCCAGATGGTACTTCAAGAAGGGAGAAGGTCATCGAATAAAGCGCCAACGCGCGTTTCGGTATAGGACCCGCAGGGGGCCCCACCTTCATCAGGGCGTAGACCAGGGATAATGGGGGGCAAACACACGATCTAAAATTCCAAACAAATAAATATAATAAGGTGACTTAATCTAATACAATAATCTATTTACAAAATTGCAATTTATACAACAAATCTGGTGTCTTTTAAGTCAAAACACGTTTCCAGTTGTGTCACAGATGGCTTGCATATAAACAGCTTGGTATATATGGCCCAATGGGTCCAACAGTAGCTTAAAAGAATAGATCACCGCTAATACATAAGTGTGATATAGGAAGAAAAAGTGAATCAAACCACCCAATGGAAAAGAATAGGGATCAGAATAAGTCTGCACCAAAAGGAAGATAGAACAAAGAAAGATTGTCAAAGCTTCAAATTGAAGCGAACGTAATTAAAGAAAGGATGATTGAAAGGAGGAAATACCGAACCAGAAAAGAATTAGAGCCATTAACAGAGACTGCCACTAATAAAATGAATTACGAATAACAAATCAAATACGCATATAGGAACAAAGAAGATCTACATACTAAAACAAACGTCTTTGGAGGGCCGTGGATACTACACCTCCAAGCCTATATGGCAACACGAATCAGGGTCCCATCGGAACATCAGGTGAGGCTCACTAATAGCAACAGACGAGGAGTAAGCACTTAAATTATAATCACCAGAAATCTAGAGAGAGGAGGCAATAAGAATACAAGATATAATGAGTACTCAACAATGTGCCCCTGTCTCTTTAAACAAACTTATCAAAATAGGAGAAGGCTGGATAAAAGGAATTAAATTAAAATATATTTAATGAACAACCTACTTGGATACAAGGCGGATCCTAAGTGAGCGCGAGCCCAAAATACTTCGGTAAAGATATTAAAGATGGTGCGTATGGGGCTGCAGAGTTTTAACAACAACAGATAGATCACTAGTAATCCGTACCAGGAAGGTTGCTAAAAGGCATCAATAAAGTTTCTGTAAGGCAAAGGAAAAGGAGAAAATAACGCAATACGTGTAAACAGTTTCGGAAGCTAAACTGAGAGCACTCTTCTACAATACATATCCCAAACGAACAGTAAGGTATCAGAGGGGGGTGATACGGATAAAGTGATTTCAAGATCCTGTCGGGGCTAGAGCGTATAAGGCACCGTTATCAGGACAGTCCCAACCCACATAATACCTAGGAGGGAACAACCGGGGTAATGGCAGTACTGGTCAGATAAGAGAGGAAAGCGTGCACATGTAGATCACTTCCGTGCAGCTGTCAATGGTTAAACAGGAGAGCGAGGGCATTCCCCGAAAATACGAACTGAATATGCGGAAATGATCGCATATCGACTAAGCATACCGATCCTAATTCACTTACTGGCTCAAAGCGGTAAGAATCCGGAAATTTCGGTGTCACAAATACGGGGAAGGGACGGCGTCTCTGTCTCTTTCACGGTGGATTCGGAGCAAATGCCGCCCTCGTCAAATACCTCTCGTCAGTCGACCGCCAGCCAATAGGAGCAGAGGTGTAAGGGTGCAAACTAAACATAGACAGAGGAATTCATGGTGTAACGATCAGGACATAGTAGAAGATGGTAGCGCCATCTTTGTATCATTAATGAAGGATTCACAGTGCTCGGCCACAAAGGTCAAAGGATGTATCCCAAAAGGCAGCATAATAACAGGTAAATCGAAATGAGAAGGTAAAGAAAAAAGGATAGATATCCATATTCTATCCCGATAGTCAAAATAATGGCCATAATCCAAAACGGTGCAACAGAGCCACGAGGCTATCCACATGAAAAAAGATTTCAAATAGGGGGCAAGCTAGCTATAGAGACGATGGATGTAACTCGCCCCAACAAACCGAGAAGGCGAAGATAAGCAAAAAATGAAATATTAAAAAATAATAAAGCATAAATAAAAAATAAAAAGTAAAAAATAACAAATAATAATAATACTTGAGTAAAGATAAAAGAGGCAGGTGCATGACCAGGGCACATGGGGGCTTAAAAAAGAAAGACGAAAACAAGAATGAATCCTATCCAGACCTACCAATGGAGAATAAGTTCCTTTGCAATCGGAAATGACAGAGGAGGTCTAATCGCATTTAGGGCAATTATATAATGGCATTTTCCCACAGGATAATTTGTATCTTCACACTTATAGTATTTTTTACGAGTATTCTTGATCTTTGGTTGTCTAACTCGGTTCCAGCTTTGTCGTGTTTCCTATCAAGTACCTATTTATTAGGACCTGTTATATACCTATGGAACCGGCCTTGTTTTCTTTTTGAAAGTATTTTGCCCTTTACCCCGCGCTCACCGGTTCTTTATCGTATTATTGGGGTCCCCCTTTCTCATTGGTTTTCTCGTCACAGCCTTGTTGCTGTGGGGGTTGTGATTGTCCGAATACAGTAGCTTTTCCTCTTTATCTTTCATTCTTCTTATAGGTTTTTTGTCACTGGTGTTGAACTTATTGGGTCTGATTTATATATTGTTCTTGATTGGCAGACTACAGGATTTCTGACTATTTATAGTTCATTCTCTGGGCCATATTTGATATCTAACATTTTTGTTTCCTTACTGAGAATATGGAAAACATCAAAACCTTTGGATTTTCTGATGAGGACTTTGCCCGCATGATTGGTCTGGCGGCTGGCAGTGATGGCCAGTTCTCACTGTCTAAGGGCCTGGAAGGGGAATGGACGAAATTACTCAACCTTAAGAAAAAATCTAAACGTACTGAAGCCCACGCGAACTTCATGCTAGAGTACCTTAAGGCTGGAACCATACCCTTTGGGTTACGTGTTCGCAATGTCCCAGGTCTATTTGTGGAAATAAGGTTATTTTTGGAGAAATGGGCTCTCATTTCTAACAGATGCTCTCGCGACTGGATGATGCTAATCATCGAAACAGCGAGAGAGGTTTTAACTATCCTGGCCAAAGAAATAGAGGCCCTTGAGGACAAACTTAAGAAAGATAATTCTATTGAAATGGCAACTAAAAAACTGGATGAAATTGCCCAAGAGCTAGACTCTTTCTCTACTTATCTCCTCAAAAGGAAAACAGATAAACTAAAGAAGGACATAAGACTATTCTCGCAGGAACGCACTTACCCCTATCTAACGTCAAACTTCTATACCATGGTTGAAGGCAGCGGCCCTGGTGCTAGCAATATGAGATGGGGGAATAACAAAAAAGTGGTAACATTTTCGGATACTACGGACTCGGAAGGGGAAGGATCTGGCGACTATGAGTCAAACTATAACACCAACTATCAACCCCGTCAAGAACAATTCGATAGACCTATGACTCCTGACCATTTTTTAGGCAACCGCCGGGGGAACTTCCGCCCCAGAACCCGAGCATCCCGAATGAGGAACTACCATCAAGCTCGAGGTCAACCCCAGATGTATATACTAACCAGGCACAACCAATACTGGAAAACACAGTAGACATTCCTGTGTTTAATCTGTCGACATCTGAGGTTGACAAAGAATCCCTGAGCCTTTTATCCAGAGGTCTCACTTTTGTGCCTACCACCACCTTTAACAAATTTGAATTCTTAAAGGATTTACATTCCTTTTTCAGGAAAATTAGATTAAAATTTTTTTTTTCTAATAGACAATCCCCTGATACTGAGAACAACTTGTCGGGATTAAAACCGCCCTCTAATTTTACTCCTGGACTGGATGTAGTTGGTCCAGAAGTTGGGATCTTCGAGAAAGCAGTCACTTCCAAGATTTTGAAAATCATTAAATATGTGCCCAAACCAACCAACAATTTACCTCCAGCTGAACAAAAGGCTCTCACATCGCTTCAAAACAACAAATCTCTTACCATCAAGCCATGTGATAAGGGCGGAGGCATTGTTGTATTCAATACCGCGAACTACATCGAGAAAATGAATGTTTTGCTATCATCCACCAGACACTACAAAAGGATTAGGAGTAATCCTGAGATGAACCTTAAAACTCGGATTCTGTCCCTGGTCAACAATGCCATTGATCAGGATTTCATCTGCACTAAAGAGGCAGAATATTTAACACCTAGCTATACCCGAATACCCATTATCTATGGGGTACCCAAGACACACAAAAACACTTTGGACCCGCCACTACGACCCATTGTGTCCACAATCGGGTCAGCCCTTGAACCCCTAGCTAAATATGTGGATTGCTTTTTGAAACCCTTGGTTGGTGAACTGGAGTCGTATGTGAGAGATACGGGCCATTTTATCTCCAAGATTGAAAACATTCCCTTTGATGCTGATAGGGAACTGTTGGTCACGCTTGACCTTGAAGCCCTGTATACGAATATACCGCAGGAAGGGGCATTAGCGGTTGTTCAAGAAATCCTCAACAATGATAATCGAATCACTAACTCTCCTTTTATCATTCAGTGTCTTGAGATTGTCTTAAATGACAACTATTTTGAATTCAATGGAGACTTTTTCCATCAAATACAGGGCGTCAGCATGGGGGCGTCCTGTGCCCCCAGTATAGCGTGCCTCTATATGGGCAAATTTGAACAGATTAACATCTACAACGATTATGGCCATTATTTTGACTATCGGGATAGAATATGGATATCTATCCTTTTTTCTTTACCTTCTCATTTCGATTTACCTGTTATTATGCGGCCTTTTGGGATACATCCTTTGACCTTTGTGGCCGAGCACTGTGAATCCTTCATTAATGATACAAAGATGGCGCTACCATCTTCTACTATGTCCTGATCGTTACACCATGAATTCCTCTGTCTATGTTTAGTTTGCACCCTTACACCTCTGCTCCTATTGGCTGGCGGTCGACTGACGAGAGGTATTTGACGAGGGCGGCATTTGCTCCGAATCCACCGTGAAAGAGACAGAGACGCCGTCCCTTCCCCGTATTTGTGACACCGAAATTTCCGGATTCTTACCGCTTTGAGCCAGTAAGTGAATTAGGATCGGTATGCTTAGTCGATATGCGATCATTTCCGCATATTCAGTTCGTATTTTCGGGGAATGCCCTCGCTCTCCTGTTTAACCATTGACAGCTGCACGGAAGTGATCTACATGTGCACGCTTTCCTCTCTTATCTGACCAGTACTGCCATTACCCCGGTTGTTCCCTCCTAGGTATTATGTGGGTTGGGACTGTCCTGATAACGGTGCCTTATACGCTCTAGCCCCGACAGGATCTTGAAATCACTTTATCCGTATCACCCCCCTCTGATACCTTACTGTTCGTTTGGGATATGTATTGTAGAAGAGTGCTCTCAGTTTAGCTTCCGAAACTGTTTACATGTATTGCGTTATTTTCTCCTTTTCCTTTGCCTTACAGAAACTTTATTGATGCCTTTTAGCAACCTTCCTAGTACGGATTACTAGTGATCTATCTGTTGTTGTTAAAACTCTGCAGCCCCATACGCACCATCTTTAATATCTTTACCGAAGTATTTTGGGCTCGCGCTCACTTAGGATCCGCCTTGTATCCAAGTAGGTTGTTCATTAAATATATTTTAATTTAATTCCTTTTATCCAGCCTTCTCCTATTTTGATAAGTTTGTTTAAAGAGACAGGGGCACATTGTTGAGTACTCATTATATCTTGTATTCTTATTGCCTCCTCTCTCTAGATTTCTGGTGATTATAATTTAAGTGCTTACTCCTCGTCTGTTGCTATTAGTGAGCCTCACCTGACGTTCCGATGGGACCCTGATTCGTGTTGCCATATAGGCTTGGAGGTGTAGTATCCACGGCCCTCCAAAGACGTTTGTTTTAGTATGTAGATCTTCTTTGTTCCTATATGCGTATTTGATTTGTTATTCGTAATTCATTTCATTAGTGGCAGTCTCTGTTAATGGCTCTAATTCTTTTCTGGTTCGGTATTTCCTCCTTTCAATCATCCTTTCTTTAATTACGTTCGCTTCAATTTGAAGCTTTGACAATCTTTCTTTGTTCTATCTTCCTTTTGGTGCAGACTTATTCTGATCCCTATTCTTTTCCATTGGGTGGTTTGATTCACTTTTTCTTCCTATATCACACTTATGTATTAGCGGTGATCTATTCTTTTAAGCTACTGTTGGACCCATTGGGCCATATATACCAAGCTGTTTATATGCAAGCCATCTGTGACACAACTGGAAACGTGTTTTGACTTAAAAGACACCAGATTTGTTGTATAAATTGCAATTTTGTAAATAGATTATTGTATTAGATTAAGTCACCTTATTATATTTATTTGTTTGGAATTTTAGATCGTGTGTTTGCCCCCCATTATCCCTGGTCTACGCCCTGATGAAGGTGGGGCCCCCTGCGGGTCCTATACCGAAACGCGCGTTGGCGCTTTATTCGATGACCTTCTCCCTTCTTGAAGTACCATCTGGCTTCCTTTGGATGAGATACAACCAATTCATCCACTTGAACACCCAAGGATAATTTGTGTTTATTCACAATGCGTTTTGAGGTTACGAATGTGGTTATGACTGAATGTTTGTATGATTGAGTTGATGTTTTGAGTGGGGCGCGCACTATGTTTTTGACCAATGTATATTTATTGATGGAATGTGATTGTTTATATTAAATTCATTTGTGTTTTTTTGCCTGATGATAAATTTCTGTATAAATTGAAAAAGAACTTTTCTATAAAAAAAAAATCAAAATATACTCACATAGTTGTTTTTCCTGATGAGAAATATCTGTATAAATTGAAAATGAATTTTTCTACAAAAAAAGCAAAATAAACACTAAATTTGTATCTTCACACTTATAGTATTTTTTACGAGTATTCTTGATCTTTGGTTGTCTAACTCGGTTCCAGCTTTGTCGTTTTTCCTATCAAGTACCTATTTATTAGGACCTGTTATATACCTATGGAACCGGCCTTGTTTTCTTTTTGAAAGTATTTTGCTCTTCAATGTCTATGTAAGGGGGACCAAAGGGGGTAGACCCTCACCAATCATTTCTGCACTAGAAAAATATCTAGCTAGTTGATCACCTCACTCTAGAACTGTGGTGGCAGGAGATTTTAATTGCACTTTCGAGCCCTTGGATTCTGAGGAACTGCTAGAAGTCGAGGGCGATGACAACAAATGGGTCGTCCCTCCACAAAATCTACCTCCAGTAAAAAAAATGGTCACAGCTGGTGCTCCAACCATGGAGTTTGGTTTAAGGGCAACAAACGGAAGAACAACTTCAGACAGACAGGGTGCAAATACCTATAATAGAGTTAGCTGCCCTTCACAAATCAACTCCATTTTTTTTTACATCTAAGGCTTTGGGGTGATTTGGTAGACATGAATGTGGGCACCACCACAGATAGTGACGTGTAACCTTGAAACCGCTATGGGCAGCCTCTCATCTACCTGAGAGTACTCTATCCCTAACTAGTACCAGAGAGATAATCCCCTCAAACTGTAAGAGATATCTAAAATGGCGTAAAGTAGGTCTACAAGGATCTAAGATTATCGGCTTGAGCCAAGTTTTGGAATCAAGCACAATAGAACTCTAGGCAGCAGCTTCAGACTTACGGAGATTAACAGATGTACCCTTAGTCCACTCCCGCACAGTGAAACAGCTTAGCGCCTACTTTTTAGCTCCAACTCCAACATCAAGCCTAGCGTGCCTTCAAGAGGGCCTTATTTGTGGTACACAAAAGATTGCAGGCGTAAGCGATTGCTTTTAGCCTCGGCAATCAAAGACAAGGATTGCACCCTGATTAGAATCACTAGGAAGAACTATAGGGCAGCTTTACACCAAGCAAAGATAACTTGGGAGGAATCTCGCTGACAACAACTGAAGGAAGCGTGTTTGGTTAAGGACTCCAACTTATTCTGGACCCTTGTGACCTGGGGTGATAACAAGGGTGCACGCTGTCCTCCTAACTATATCACAGGCCAGGAATGGCATGATCACTTTGGAAAGTTTTGCTCCGCACCTGAGGACGTGTCACCTGTAGAGTCATGCGATTCCCATGGCCGTCCCATTGGTGATAGTGATGCTTTTGATCTGGCCGAACTGGAATGGCATGGTGAGCAAAAAAACGATGGATTTAGGCCCAGATCTCTGTACTGGGGTGAATGTATGACATTGTTTTGCATTCTGTCCATCAACTGCTGTTTTTAAATTTGTCACCCCAAGGGGGGGCGGGTATGCCCAGACGTGGGTCCCGTGCTTTCCATGCCACTGGAGTCAAGCTATCCTGGCTGATGAGGACTGAAATCCCGAAACCGGTTCTAGGATCCTTGTTTCCAGTCCAGGGAAGACCTGGCCTGGCAGTTCAGGCTGGACTGTTCCAATTGGGCGAAGGGTCAAGACTGACTTCCATATGGCGGCAGCAAAACTGGAATGGCATGGTGAGCAAGAAAACAATGGATTTAGACGCAGATCTCTGTACTGGGGTGAATGTATGACATTGTTCTGCATTCTGTCTATCAATTGTTCTTTTTGCATTTGTCACCCCGAGTGGGACGGGTATGTCCAGACGTGGGTCCCGTGCTCTCCATGCCACTGGAGTCAAGCTATCCTGGCTGATGAGGGCTGAAAGCCCGAAACTGGTCCTAGGATGCTTGTTTACAGTCCAGGGAAGACCTGGCCTGGCTGTTCGGGCTGGACTGTTCCCACTGGGCGCAGGGTCAAGACTGATTTGCATATGGCTGGGTCCAAACTAGAATGGCATGGTGAGCAAAAAACGATGAATTTAGGCCTAGATCTATGTACTGGGGTGCATGTATTACATTGTTCTGCATTCTGTCCATCAAGTGTTCTTTTTGCATTTGTCACCCCGAGTGGGACGAGTATGCCCAGATGTGGGTCCCGTGCTCTCCATGCCACTGGAGTCAAGCTATCCTGGCTGATGAGGGCTGAAAGCCCAAAATCGGTCCTAGGATGCTTGTTTACAGTCCAGGGAAGACCTGGCCTGGCAGTTCGGGCTGGACTGTTCCCATTGGGCGCAGGGTCAAGACTGATTTGCATATGGCTGGGTCTAAACTGGAATGGCATGGTGAGCAAAAAAAGATGGATTTAGGCCCAGGTCTCTGTACTGGGGTGAATGTATGACATTGTTCTGCATTCTGTCCATCAATTGTTCTTTTTGCATTTGTCACCCCGAGTGGGATGGGTATGCCCAGACGTGGGTCCTGTGCTCTCCATGCCACTGGAGTCAAGCTATCCTGGCTGATAAGGGCTGAAAGCCCCAAACCTGTTCTAGGATGCTTGTTTCCAGTCCAGGGAAGACCTGGCCTGGCAGTTCGGGCTGGACTGTTCCTATTGGGCGCAGGGTCAAGCCTGATTTGCATCTGGCTGGGTCCAAACTGGAATGGCATGGTGAGCAAAAAAACGATGGATTTAGGCCCAGATCTCTGTACTAGGGTGAATGTATGACATTGTTCTGCATTCTGTCCATTAATTGTTCTTTTTGCATTTGTCACCCCAAGTGGGACGGGTATGCCCAGACGTGGGTCCTATGCTCTCCATGCCACTGGAGTCAAGCTATCCTGGCTGATGAGGGCTGGAAGCCCGAGACCTGTGCTATGATGCTTGTTTACAGTCCAGTGAAGACCTGGCCTGGCAGTTCGGGCGGTACTGTTCCCATTGGACGCAGGGTCAAGACTGATTTGCATATGGCTGGGTCCAAACTGGAATGGCATGGTGAGCAAAAAACGATGTATTTAGGCCCAGATCTCTGTACTGGGGTTAATGTAAGACACTGTTCTGCATTCTGTCCTTCAATTGTTCTTTTTGAATTTGTCACCCTGAGTGGGACGGCTATGCCCAGACGTGGGTCCCGTGGTCTCCATGCCACTGGAGTCAAGCTATCCTGGCTGATGAGGGCTGAAAGCCCAAAACCTGTCCTAGGATGCTTGTTCCAGTCCAGGGAAGACCTGGTCTGGCCTGGCAGTTCGGGCTGGACTGTTCCCATTGGGCGCAGGGTCAAGACTGATTAGCATATGGCTGGGTCCAAATTGGAATAGCATGGTGAGCAAAAAACGATGTATTTAGGCCCGGATCTCTGTACTGGGGTGAAAGTAAGACACTGTTCTGCATTCAGTCCAGCAATTGTTCTTTCTGCATTTGTCACCCCGAGTGGGACGGGTATGCCCAGACGTGGGACGGGTATGCCCAGACGTGGGACCCGTGCTGTCCATGCCACTGAAGACAAGCTATCCTGGCTAATGAGGACTGAAAGCCCGAAACCTGTCCTAGGATGGATGCAGTGAAGACCTGGCCTGGCAGTTCAGGCTGGACTGTTCCCATTGGACGCAGGGTCAAGACTGATTTGCATATGGCTGGGTCCAAACTGGAATGGCATGGTGAGCAAAAAAACGATGTATTAGGTGCAGATCTCTGTACTGGGGTGAATGTAAGACACTGTTCTGCATTCTGTCCATCAATTATTCTTTTTAAATTTGTCACCCTGAGTGGGACGGCTATGCCCAGACGTGGGTCCCGTGCTCTCCATGCCACTGGAGTCAAGCTATCCTGGCTGATGAGGGCTGAAAGCCCAAAATCGGTCCTAGGATGCTTGTTTACAGTCCAGGGAAGACCTGGCCTCGCAGTTCGGGTTGGACTGTTCCCATTGGGTGCAGGGTCAAGACTGATTTGCATATGGCTGGGTCCAAACTGGAATGGCATGGTGAGCAAAAAAACGATGGATTTAGGCCCAGGTCTCTGTACTGGGGTGAATGTATGACATTGTTCTGCATTCTCTCCATCAATTGTTCTTTTTGCATTTGTCACCCCGAGTGGGATGAGTATACCCAGACGTGGGTCCTGTGCTCTCCATGCCACTGGAGTCAAGCTATCCTGGCTGATGAGGGCTGAAAGCCCGAAACCAGTCCTAGGAGGCTTGTTTCCAGTCCAGGGAACACCTGGCCTGGAAGTTCGGGCTGGACTGTTCCCATTGGGCGCAGGGTCAAGACTGATTTGCATATGGCTGTGTGCAAACTGGAATGGCATGGTGAGCAAAAAAACGATGGATTTAGGCCCAGATCTCTGTACTGGGGTGAATGTATGATATTGTTCTGCTCTCTGTCTATCAATTGTTATTTTTGCGTTTGTCACCCTGAGTGGGACGGCTATGCCCAGACGTGGGTCCCGTGGTCTCCATGCCACTGGAGTCAAGCTATCCTGGCTGATGAGGGCTGAAAGCCCAAAACCTGTCCTAGGATGCTTGTTCCAGTCCAGGGAAGACCTGGTCTGGCCTGGCAGTTCGGGCTGGACTGTTCCCATTGGGCGCAGGGTCAAGACTGATTAGCATATGGCTGGGTCCAAATTGGAATAGCATGGTGAGCAAAAAACGATGTATTTAGGCCCGGATCTCTGTACTGGGGTGAAAGTAAGACACTGTTCTGCATTCTGTCCAGCAATTGTTCTTTCTGCATTTGTCACCCCGAGTGGGACGGGTATGCCCAGACGTGGGACGGGTATGCCCAGACGTGGGACCCGTGCTGTCCATGCCACTGAAGACAAGCTATCCTGGCTAATGAGGGCTGAAAGCCCGAAACCTGTCCTAGGATGGATGCTTGTTTACAGTCCAGTGAAGACCTGGCCTGGCAGTTCAGGCTGGACTGTTCCCATTGGACGCAGGGTCAAGACTGATTTGCATATGGCTGGGTCCAAACTGGAATGGCATGGTGAGCAAAAAAACGATGTATTAGGTGCAGATCTCTGTACTGGGGTGAATGTAAGACACTGTTCTGCATTCTGTCCATCAATTATTCTTTTTGAATTTGTCACCCTGAGTGGGACGGCTATGCCCAGACGTGGGTCCCGTGCTCTCCATGCCACTGGAGTCAAGCTCTCCTGGCTGATGAGGGCTGAAAGCCCAAAATCGGTCCTAGGATGCTTGTTTACAGTCCAGGGAAGACCTGGCCTCGCAGTTCGGGTTGGACTGTTCCCATTGGGTGCAGGGTCAAGACTGATTTGCATATGGCTGGGTCCAAACTGGAATGGCATGGTGAGCAAAAAAACGATGGATTTAGGCCCAGGTCTCTGTACTGGGGTGAATGTATGACATTGTTCTGCATTCTGTCCATCAATTGTTCTTTTTGCATTTGTCACCCCGAGTGGGATGAGTATACCCAGACGTGGGTCCTGTGCTCTCCATGCCACTGGAGTCAAGCTATCCTGGCTGATGAGGGCTGAAAGCCCGAAACCAGTCCTAGGAGGCTTGTTTCCAGTCCAGGGAACACCTGGCCTGGAAGTTCGGGCTGGACTGTTCCCATTGGGCGCAGGGTCAAGACTGATTTGCATATGGCTGTGTGCAAACTGGAATGGCATGGTGAGCAAAAAAACGATGGATTTAGGCCCAGATCTCTGTACTGGGGTGAATGTATGATATTGTTCTGCTCTCTGTCCATCAATTGTTATTTTTGCGTTTGTCACCCCGAGTGGGATGGGTATGCCCAGACGTGGGTCCCGTGCTCTCCATGCCACTGGAGTCAAGCTATCCTGGCTGATGAGGGCTGAAAGCCCGAAACCAGTCCTAGGAGGCTTGTTTCCAGTCCAGGGAAGACCTGGCCTGGCAGTTCGGGCTGGACTGTTCCTATTGGGCGCAGGGTCAAGCCTGATTTGCATATGGCTGGGTCCAAACTGGAATGGCATGGTGAGCAAAAAAACGATGGATTTAGGCCTAGATGTCTGTACTGGGGTGAATGTATGACATTGTTCTGCATTCTGTCCATTAATTGTTCTTTTTGCATTTGTCACCCCAAGTGGGACGGGTATGCCCAGACGTGGGTCCCGTGCTCTCCATGCCACTGGAGTCAAGCTATCCTGACTGATGAGGGCTGGAAGCCCGAGACCTGTCCTAGGATGCTTGTTTCCAGTCCAGGGAAAACCTGGTCTGGCCTGGCAGTTCGGGCTGGATTGTTCCCATTGGGCGCAAGGTCAAGACTGATTAGCATATGGCTGGGTCCAAACTGGAATAGCATGGTGAGCAAAAAACGATGGATTTAGGCCCGGATCTCTGTACTGGGGTGAAAGTAAGACACTGTTCTGCATTTTGTCCAGCAATTGTTCTTTCTGCATTTGTCACCCCGAGTGGGACGGGTATGCCCAGACGTGGGACCCGTGCTGTCCATGCCACTGAAGTCAAGCTATCCTGGCTAATGAGGGCTGAAAGCCCGAAACCTGTCCTAGGATGCTTGTTTACAGTCCAGTGAAGACCTGGCCTGGCAGTTGAGGCTGGACTGTTCCCATTGGATGCAGGGTCAAGACTGATTTGCATATGGCTGGGTTCAAACTGGAATGGCATGGTGAGCAAAAAAACAATGTATTTAGGCACAGATCTCTGTACTGGGGTGAATGTAAGACACTGTTCTGCATTCTGTCCATCAATTATTCTTTTTGAATTTGTCACCCTGAGTGGGACGGCTATGCCCAGACGTGGGTCCCGTGGTCTCCATGCCACTGGAGTCAAGCTATCCTGGCTGATGAGGGCTGAAAGCCCAAAACCTGTCCTAGGATGCTTGTTTCCAGTCCAGGAAAGACCTGGCCTGGCCTGGCAGTTTGGTCTGGACTGTTCCCATTGGGCGCAGGGTCAAGACTGATTTGCAGATGGCTGTGTCCAAAGTGGAATGGCATTATGAGCAAAAAAACGATGAATTTAAGCCCAGATCTCTGTACTGGGGTGAATGCATTACATTGTTCTGCATTCTGTCCATCAAATGTTCTTTCTGCATTTGATCTGGCTGAAATTGAGGCTGCACTAGGGAAGATTGTACCGGCCAAAGCAGCAAGACCAGATGGCCTGCCTGGTGACCTATTTCTTGCAGATACTACAAACTGGGCACGCTATATCCTCCTTCTTGCCAACGCTATAGCCATTGGAGCCCCAGTACTGGAGTCTTGGAAAGGCGCGGAGGTGGTTCCAATTTTTAAAAAGGGTGCCAGGGAAGATCCCTCAAATTATAGACCAATCAGTCTACTAGACGCGATACAGAAGGTTTTTGGTAGAGTCCTGTTACAGAAAATACAATCATGGGCGGAAGATGAAGCCATTCTTTCCCAGTATCAGGCCAGGTTCCGGACTAGCACCGGAACGATTGACCAGGTATTCAGGCTACTTCTTATTTACTGGAAAGTAGTGGCAATTGGTAAGGGCAGTCTCTATCTGGCAATTATTGACCTGAAGACAGCCTTTGATCTCGTTCCCAGGAGCAAGCTGTGGAAAGACAATTAGAGACCTGGGCATCCCTCCCCTCCTCCTCAACCTGCTCATCCGGCTCCACAAGGGTAATTACGCTCAAGTAAGATGGGGGGCTCAAGGCCAGCGCACAGAGAGGATCCACGTTAACAGGGGAGTCCCACAGGGTTGCGTCATGGCTCCCACCCTGTTCTCTCTTTACATGAATGGGTAGTCAAATATTTGCAAGAAGATCCAGCAGATGCACCTAACCTGGCGGGCAACAAAGTACCAACCCTCCTGTTTGCTGACGATACCCTTCTGGTGTCTAAGACCCCAGCAGGAGTATAGAGGTTACTCAATAGATTCCAACTTTTCTGCGACTCCAGAGGGCTGGTTATCAACACCTCCAAAACCAAGTTTATGGCATTTAACCCCCATAAATCGTTTAGAAGCAATATTTTGCTGGGTGGCACAATCCTAGACTATCTTGGTGTCCAGCTCTCTGACAAAATGTCATGGAGGCCCCACCTAGCAAAAATGCTTACGGGCCGTTCACACAGCAGGCCAGTGGCCCCAGCCCTCACGGGTTTATGATGCCAAAGCAATCAACACAGCTCTCTATGGAGCTAAGCTATGGAGTGTTGACAACACTGACGACCTTTGTAGATCCGAATACAAGTTCCTTAGGGACTTGGTGATGCTGCCCCATAACATCCCTCTTGTACCCCTAATGCATGACATGGGCAGGCGGTCGATTAAGAATACTGCAAGGCTGCGCCCACTGTTCTTCTGGGCACGCATTAGGCGGACCCCCGAGCTCTCTAGGTATGATGAAGCCCTCCCTGAGGTCACACAACTGGACATTGGATGCGAGATAGGATGGATCTCAAACATTAGGAAAACACTGATAGCTATGGGGCTCCAAGACCACTGGGTGAGGCAAGAACCACCAAATAAAGAGGAGTTTAAATGGCTGTATTGGGATTGGGTGGATTGCCAGGAGATCTGCAGACCCAATTTTGGCAGTTTGACAGCAGACTTTTATTTGCATAAGCAGGTCAGATGCTTAGAGCCCTACCTTGACTTTATTCAGGTCCCAAGGGATGGAATGTTGTATATTCATTTTAGACTCGGCACACTCCCTGTCTGCGTGACCACTGCAAGATGGGACTCCTCCAAACAGACTTACAAGAATTGTCCCTGCTGCAGGGCCCCGTTGGAAAGTGTAGCACACGTTCTGTTTGCATGTTCGGCATATCACGCAGGTCAAAGTGGCTAACACCCATTTGCCGACAGCTGGGCACACAGGACCATCAGGCCGCCTTGAGCATCCTTAGGTCGGATCCCAGACCTCTTTTTGCATGTGGTGTGGCTAAATCCTGGCTAACTAGACAAAAGACCTTGTCAAGAGCGGGCCAACACTGAACTAACTGTAGTCATGATGGCCTTGTAGCAGTGTTTGAAGGCTGCTAAGCTGTATATTGAGTTTACAGCTTTTACACATGCACTTTATGTTATGTTATGTTATGTTAAAATGCGTTTATATAGCGCTCGGCTACTCAAAAGAGTGTCCCGGCGCTTTCCACATACAGCTGCAGTGTATAACAACATAACAAGAAAAACAAGAGCCCCGAAAAAGAAAGAGAAGAAAATCCACCTAAACAGAAAGATTAAAAAGCCAGGTCTTCAAATTCTTTCTGAATTGAAGCAAGTTGGGAGTACTACGAAGTACCAGTGGGAGCGAGTTCCACAGCTGGGAGGCCTTGAAGCTGAAAGAGCGCCCCCCAATCCGAGCCTTCTTCACACGTGGAACCACAGCCGTGAAAAGGGATTCCGAACGCAGTGAGCGGGCGGGGCGATAAAAAGCCAATCTCTTCTGCAAATATCCTGCGCCTGAACCAAACAGAGCCTTATGTACCAGCGTCAAGGATTTGAACATAATCCGCTTTCGGATCGGGAGCCAGTGCAGCGTCTGCAGAAGACCAGAAGCCCGTGCGCGTCTATGCAAACCAAAGATTGCGCGCGCTGCAGAGTTCTGTATCACCTGCAGACGCTGGACCAAGTAGTCTGGAAGACCCAGGAAGAGGGCATTGGCATAGTCTAGCCTGGATCCGATAAGCGCCTGCACCGTGATCCGTCTATGCTCCGCAGATAGTAGTGGTAGAAACTTGCGGAGCATTTTCAGAACACCGAAGCAGGTGCCGGCCAGGCCAAGAACATGCGATCTAAGAGAAAGCTTGTTGTCAAGCTTAACGCCAAGATTTTTGGCCACCAAGGAAGATTGTGCCGGGGGACATATCTGGCTCACCCCGTCGCTACCCCAATGGGGGCTTCATATTGGGCCTTTAGCCATCTAGGAAGGATTGTTTTGCTGCTATTCATTTGTTATTTTTATTGCAATTTATGTATGTTTTTATTAATGAATTGTTGTAAAATACTCTGTATCAAGCAGTTTTTGGCAATCGTATCTCCGAAGGGGATACAACAGTGTATTTTTATGGCTTGTCTGTGCATATCACTTTTATCATACTGTTGTATTTTATGTCTAATTTGTATGCTTTTTTATAAACATCGTTCTTTTTTTATTGCTTTTATGACACTGGTTGTCAAAATAAAGCATATTATTGTCAATTTTATTGCTTAAGCATTGATAACAGTCAGTGAAAAAAGGGCCCTTGAAACTTTGCTATTCATTTAATTGCACTTGAGGAGAAAGCTTTCTTCTTTGACATTTCGTTTTTGATTCCCTTTAATGGCTAGCACTTTAAATGAATTTGCCTCCCCAGGACGAGAAGCAAGTTCCTTTGCGTTTTCTGTAATTCCAATGATCTTTTAATTCCAATGGTAATTTTCCGTAATGCACTTCTGGTATGTGTTGTTGCTGTTATAGTGCAGGATTGTCTGTGATATTTGTAAGTCACCATTACCTCTCTCAGAAGCTGTGGAATGATGATGGCAGATGGCATTAAATGCGAAAAAGAACTTCGTACACACATATCGGCTTCCTTCCTCCCCAGACCCGTATCTGTCCAGTAACCCAACCCATGGGAAATGTGTGCGCTTTGGTTCAGCTGTGCCACATCCACTGTACACTGCAAATATAGAAACCACAAGCCGGTGGAAGACGCAATGAGCCTGTAGCAGCTTCATGAAGGCTGTAATGGAGGAATATACAGTAAACGAGTTTCTTTCTTTGTTTTTCAGATATGTTTCTCTTTGAAGGTCCTCATAACTTTATTCCTTTTGCATGCGGTGCAGCCTTTGGTACATAAAGTGCCCTGTATGAAGGGTTCCAAAGCCGTGGCTCGCTTTGATTATACGCCTCTTTCTCTGTTTTACACCGGTATTAGCAGTTGTAGATAAACTTTTGTTAGGAAGTTCAGCTTAACCCGTGGGTGGTACGCCGTGTGCAGAGGTCAGCCTTCCCCCTAGCTCATTTCTAATAATACAAGCATTTGCGCAAGTGTAAAACTGAGCGTGACGTCGCTTCAAGGACACCACGCTCAGCATTAAAGTAAAAAAAAAAAAAAGAAACCGAGCGCAGGGTCCTTGAAGCGGCACCGCGCTCAGTTTTACAGTTAAAAAACAAACAAACAAACAGAGCGTGGTGTCCCTGAAGCAGGCACTGGGCTCACTATAAAAGTAAAAAGAATAATAATAATAAACAGAGCACTGTGTCCCAGAAGTGGATGCTGCGCTCAGTATTAAATTAAAATAAATAAATAAACTGAGTGCAGTGTCCCTAAAGCAGGCGCCGCGCTCAGGATACAAATACAATTTTAAAAAAGAGCAGCCGCCATTGTCCCCATAAGTGGCCATAAACAAAATAGTGCTCACCCCCTAGATAAAGCTGACCGTGTACGAAGCCAAGTAAAAGATCCAGTCGTCATGGGTGGTTACAAGTGGAGACAGGGCGGTAACAAGGAGGGACTAACAAGCCTCATTATCAATCGGAAGCCAGCATTTACCAAAGACAATGCCACCAGACAATCAAAAATATGGACGGGCTTCCACTCCACTTCTAAAATATACCCTACTACAGCATGCCTCTCAGAGCAAGCAGCGCACGCGCTGCATCGCTAGGCTCAACCTAATGAGGACAGTGTGTAAAAACTATATTTTCGCCCCTGAAAGTTACAAAATTGTACAACTTGTCAACTAGCACAAGAGACAATACACGATGCCACAGAAGAAGGTCTGACAGCTTTCAAGCAACTTCAATGGCATGAATGACGGAACAGAAAATGCCAGACTTCCACTGGTGCCTCTGGCTCTATGTCAATATAAAGGAAAGAGGACATGGCGAAGCTGTGCTGCATAGATCACAGCTGGCATGGCGGGCATTGATTTCCTAGATGGTTGTAGAGTTTAGCTAGCATTGGCAAAGCCAATAGGTCTTGGCAATCTGAGAGTTATTGATGTTTTCAATATGTTTTAGACATTTGTTATGGAGTGGAGTGGATGTATGTGGTGTGGAGCTGAAATATGTGTAGTGTAAATATGTGGCATGGTCTGGAGGGGAATTATGTGAAGTGGAATTATGTTGCATGGTGTGATCTTGTGTGGAGTGGCATTGTGTAGCTTGGAGTGGCATGCAGTGGAATTATGTGGTATAAGGTTGAATAATATTGTTTGGATTACAGTTATGTGGTGTGGAGTGGAACGATGTGGGTTGGAGTGGAATTGTTTGTTGTGGACTTGTGTGGCGTTGAATTGTGTGGTGTGGTATAGTGTGGTATGGAGTGGAGTGTAATTATGTGGACTTGAATTAAGAGGTGTTGATTGGTGTTATGCAGAGTGTAATTATGTTGCGTAGTGAGGAATTGTGTGGTATTGTGTTGAATTATGTGGCATGGTGTGGGATGGATTTATGTGGAGAAGAAATATGTGTTTTGAAGCTGAGTGGATATATGTGGAGTGTAATTATGTTGTGGTAAGTGTCATTATGTTTGTTAGAGTGGAATTACGACTAGTGGAATTATTTGAAGTTGAATTGTGTTGCGTGGAGTGTAATTATGTGGATTGGAGTGGAATGGAAATATTCCACATGGAGTGGTATTATGTGAAGTGTAATTATGTGGTACAGAGTGGAATGATGTGGTCTGGAATTGTGTGACGTGGAATTATGAGATGTTGAAATGTGTTGTGTGTAGTGGAATTATGCAGTATATATTTGTATGTTGTGGAATTGTGTGGCACCTTATTGTAGTGTGTTGTGTTGAATTATTTTGAGTTGAATGCTTGTTGCCTTCATGGGCCAGCTAAGTGCGGGGCACAGTCTGTATCGGTTGGTTGTATGTCCAGTGATGTCTGCAGGGCTTAGATTGCTGTTGACGTGGAATGAAGGCAGCGTATCTACTACAGTGCTGAAGGAGCCACCTTTATGGGAGGTGAGACAATGTTCTTTCGCTTTTCTGTCCTCTCACCCCTGGAATTGCCTAAAAAAGTGTGAATGCCAGCCAGCAGCTGTTTATGTGAGTCTTGAGGTGATATGTTTCGGGCGGTGGATTTATCAAGGCTCTGAAGTTTCAACGTGGGCCATGCTGGTGATTAAAGGAGTGTCGCTGAGACCTTGACTCGGCTAGTCTATTTTCAGCTTTTATCTTCTTGTGTAGCATGTCACTAAAAGCAGATGAGTCCTGCCAGTTCATTTCTCGCTAGAGATATGCTCTGCCCGAGGTTGAGTCATAGTTGGTTTACACAACGAGACAGTGGTTTCTGTAGCTTTTCTCTCTGGCAGCATCCTTATTTTAAGTGTATCAGCATGTGGGGCAGGAATAAGGTTGTTCTATTCCTCCTGCTAGACCATGGCAGCAGAAGCTTGTCTGCAGTGAAGTTTTCTTGGATGTCCTTTAAATTACAAGCATCTGCAGGGGCAGCTATTAAAACAATTAAAGAAATAGTTTGTCTATAGAGGTTTTCTATTTCCTGTTTAGATACCGCTCAAGGGCGGGTGAGAGGAATAAAGAAAGATGAGCAAAGGCAGTGGGGAGGCCCATAATGAAAGTTACACATTACAGCACGATCTGCAGAAGGAAAGGAACAACAGGGATTGGGCAGGTGGGGGGAGACTGAGTTAGAGAAGACACGAGCATTCATATGGAGTTCTCAAAGTCAAATAAAAAATAGCTCCAAAAGTGTGAGCAGCGGATGGACACAAGTACTTGGTCCATGCTCTAGGGGAGGGCCGAACACAAGATTAGGCATGATACATGCTTGCCATGGACAAACGAACACGAAAGATACAAGAGCGAGGGTGAAGCAAACAAATTGTAAGCTTATAGACTGGCCGTAGCCCACTGATTGTAAACAACATGTCTCGAAGAGAGAGCGCATGCACTTTCTAGCCTAAACCTAAAATCATTCACTTGGTACTAAGACTAAACCAGAAGGCACCACTGCAGAAAAAACACGACTTTGTCCACAATGCATTCTTAAGCTTTAGACACCTTCTTATTTGTTTACTCAAAAAGCAATGGTTTTACAATGCCATAAATTTGCTACACTATAAGGGTGCAGATGCGACTTTTGCTGCCCAGTGACAACTCACTTATCACCTAGGAAAGAATGGGCTGCGGCACCTATTCCAAGCACTGTCTGCTTGGGGAGCCTGTTTGGGCTGTCTAGAGCAACACAGGTGAGGGCGGGAAGGATTTAGGAAATCCAAAGGATAAAGCAACATGGGCAGGAAAAATGAGAAAGCAGCATGGAGGGCACGAGTGGAGGAAAGCAAGACAGAGGTAGCAGGAAGGGATGGGGAGGACACGGACGAGCAATACAGGAAAGGGGCTGGAGAGAAACACTCGGGTGACAGAAAGCAACACCGACGGTAGGCAAAACAGAGAAAGCCATGCACAATAGCAAGAGCAAGCATTATGGAAATAAATGAAAGAAACAAGGAACGAGGTGAGCAGGCCTTCGAGATTTACAAATGCAGTAATCAGAAGTGGAGGCAACTCACCATATTCTAACAGCATGTTTATGTTCTTAGGAGGTAAGAAACCACGGAGCAGATTTACAAGCCCCTTGCGCTGCCGGTACGTCCCTTTTTGTGATGCACTGGCAGTGCATTTCCCTGCCCAATATTTACAAGAACAGGAAAAGCCACCCTGCGTGGCTTTTCCTGTCCTTGTAAATATGGCCCCTTTACACGCAGAACTTTGCGTGAAAGGGGCGTTCCATGGGTGTTTTGTGAGTGTTCCCACGCAATACCCATGGAACGAGACATATTTACAGATTTACGAGGATTCGTAAACCTGGAAATGCGTCAGTATGCTAAGCCACCCTAGGGGCGGCGTAGCGAGGCGCAACGAGGAGAAATGTTGTAATTTCTCCTCGTTTTTTCCCTCTTTCAATGCGTGCTGCATTCTACAGCACGCATTGAAAGAGGAAAATGCCTTTAGTGATTGTTTTTGTGCAGGAAGGTGCCCCTTCCTGCACAAAAACAATCTCCCCATGGCACAGGCATCCTTGCACCATGGTGCTAGAGTGTCTGCACCGGCGCAATGCAGCTGTTTGTGCGCCAGCGCAGGGGAGAGCACAGGAATGCAACATATCATTGGAAATATGTCACATTCCTGTGCTCCTGAAAGTGCTGCAGCTTGGCGCAGTCAAAGGGCTTGCGGTGCCACGCTGCGGCACTTTCTTGTAGATCTGCCCCCACATGCTTAAGAAGGCTCTTGAAAGTCGCGTAAGAAAGTGAGATAACAAGAAGGTGGGTGTTTTATTGTCAGATCAACACCAGAGCTTACCCCCCAAGGTGGCACTGTTTCTTTACACAGCAAGCAAAGTGATATCTACGAAGCAAATTAATTTTGCTCTCCACTAAGCATCACTTAAGACACAAACCTGGAAGCAACAGATACAGAGGAAGAAAATATTTCCTTTCGCATCTAGCACTTCACACAACCAGATGTGAACTGTGATACAAGGGATTCTATTTACAATAAGGGTGGTCTTGATACATGTCTCTCCTTATGCACATTTCCAAATCAAAATACAGTGTCTGGACAATGTTGTTCCAAGAAAACAAATAGAGGATCTGAGACCTTGCTCTTCCGGCTAGGTACACAAAGTAGATCATAGTTACATATAGTGGTCAGAGTGCATGTAAACCCACTCCACTAATTCCTTAATCCCTAGCTCTTCTCTGTACCCAGTTTCCCTCGAGAATCTGCCCCTACCTTTCTTCAGAGTGGACTCGTTTCTGTATATTCTCTCCAAAGCGTTTTATTTTTCCAACCTGTCATTTTTAATATCTCTCCATTTGAAATGTGAATGCAAGTACCACAGTGACTCTTTGCAAAGGTCACTGTGCCAAATGCAGGAATGTATAAATCAACAAGAAGCCTGTCTTGTGTGTTTGTAGGCAAATCAGTCAATCTCCCTTTATTTCAAATTTTTAATATTTGTATTGTGCATCAAAAAACTACATGCATAGATAGGTGTAATGTATAAAACAACTGTGCAGTGCACTGTCAAATTACGTTTCCATCTCTTATCACACCTCGAAATCCTTTTCACACCACACAAACACACACAAAGAGAAATACTATTCTATTTAAACCACCTAATGTTTGAGATGCTCCTGCTGCAATAAAATGTTTTAAACACATTTCTTTGTTGCTTATTGTGGATAGGTTCATACCATACACAATGGTGGAGATATCACAGCTAAAGACTGTTATCTTTTGCCTCTAATTATTGAATTCTTGTATTAAGTTTTGTATTCTACTGAAGGATAACTTCAAGGGATAAGTCCTCCAGGCAGGTGTCCAAATCTAGAGTTGGTGTCCTGACTGTGGCTAGGGTGGTGAAAGCAGTAGGCACCAGTCTTTAAATGATGCCCCATATCTGTTACTTTTAATGGTGACTCATTGCTGATCAAGTGACAAAGTTGCAGTTCTGGGTTGTTTAAAGAGATACTCGTGCCTCATACATTTTTCCTGCAAAGTGTTTTTTTCATGGATGCTGAGAGCTACCGTCTTTGATTCTTGATGCTGCCTCTTTGATCTGTGGATTCCATTTGTTCCAGGTGATTAACAGAATCTCCTACGAAAAGACGTGAGTTTTTCGGAATTTTATTTTATTTAGGGTCATCTGCATGCTTTTGCTGGTGGGATTGTGACACAAAGTTGGAAGCCACCCAACAGCTGTGTTGTCTGCAATTTCCCAAAGGAAATCCCAGTACTCGCCTTTTAACATGATGTGTGCATATTACGTTTAAAGGAGAAGGCAGTTAGTAATGTTGGATTGAATTTTAACATGAATAATTCTGTGTTCTAAACTGATGTTAATGAGACACAACTGAGATGATTACATTGTATTTTAACATGGTGAAATGCTTAAGTTAGTACAAGTAGGCCTAGTCGTGTTTTCAAATGAATGTGTACAGCACATTCGTATGTAGTTTAAAAGTGACATGTTTTTCTCTTCCCTGGCCTGTGCACCAAGACCCTCAGATATGACCTTCACTATTATATTACATTTGACAAAATTTGGTCAGCTTGATGTGCAATGTAACAGTTTTATGTTTCTCTCATGTTCCTGATGTTCCTTCTTTCTGGATGAAGTTTGAATTTATCAATTTCAGGGCCATTTCCTCTGATCAAACAATGTGTCATTATGTGAATGTGAATTTGTTTTCCGTGTAGATGTAATGTAGGCCTATTCATTAAAAGTAAAGTAAAAGTCAAGTTTACCATGTGATATGTTTTCTGTTGGATAGGTCTATTGATCTGTAATGGACCTGGCCCTTTTTGCAGGGTTATCCCCAAACTTTTTGCATCCCTCCTGTATTTTTTCTGACCTGTTTTTGGTGGCTTTGGGACTCTGGGCACTTTACCACTGTTCTTCAGTGCTTAAATGCATATGCTCTTTCCTTTAAATATGGCATGATTGGCTTACACCTGTTAGCATATTTATTTACTTGTTAGTCCCTTGTACAGTGGTATCACATATACCCAGGGCCTATAAATTAAATGCTACTGGTGGGCCTGCAGCGCTGCTCGCACCACCCAGAGAAGTAGCCTTTCAAACCTGTGTCAGGCCTGCCACTGCAGAGCCTTCATGATTGGTTTACTGCCACATAGACTTGGCATTTAAAGTTACTTGCCAAGCCTTGAATTCCCCTTTTACTACATATTGGTCACCCCTACGTTAGGCCCTAGGTAGCCCTATGGGCAGGGTGCTGTGTAGATAAAAGATAGGTCATGTTCCTTTATTGAGTGGCATGTCCTGGTAGTGCCAAACACCCCATTTCTTTTTTCACTACAGTGAGCGCTCCTCCTTTTAGAGGTCAGCATTAGGAATTCCCTTTTATGTCTGAAAGTGGTAATTTCTGATCTGAAAGGAGTAGCGTTGCCATGTTTGGTATGTTTGGAATAGTGGTGATAAATCCTGCTGATTGATGTAAGTGACTTTTGTAATACTATTGTAGAAATGCCACTTTTAGAAAGTGAGCATTTCTATGTGCTTATGACTCTTTGTGCTTTGCAGCCTGACTCCAATCCACGTCTAGGGTAAAGTGACATCTAGGCATTGTGCATACTTTCCAGACAGCCATCACAAAGGAAGGGTTGGGTGTAACATGGTTGCATCAGCAATCATCTGTATACTGAATAGTTTTCCTCGGCTGGAAGAGAGGGAGGTGGGGTGCACTTACATGTGTATAGGCTGGACCCTGCCCTCACATAAAGGGCTTGTTTACCCCCTACTGGCGTATGGAGCCAGGGCTGGAGTTGAATGGGGGTATTGTGCACTTTGAAGGTTTTTTTAAAGTAACCTCTGCATCAAAGACATTTTGACTAGAACTCCACGGCTCTGACCCAATGCTTTTAGACACTGCATGGGACTTGTAACCAGATGCTGCTGGCCCTACATGCTGCACATTGCCAGATGGAACTGCTGTGCTACCATGATGAACTGTCACTTTACTAACTGCTTTGCTGTGTTGCCCTGCTGCTTGCAGTGTGCTGAGCTGCAGGAGGGACTGCCACTCTGCACCCTGGTTCTATGTGCTGGCATGCTGCCTGCATTCCTGCTTGTGTGCCTCCAGTGATCCCCAAGGAGATGTTGGCTTGCCCCCTGGTTGGTCGCAACTCCAGGGTCATCAAAGTTGCATCAACATGCCACTGCCCTGGGACTCTTGTAATCCACGACTCCGCCAGCAGTGTGGATTACCGTAGGAGCTGTGCTGGAGTGCTCCTCTTCTTGCCCCATTGTTTTGATGGCAAGCAAGTGATGAGCACCGCATGCATACCCCTACTGGAAATTTAGCGTGTGGTGAGCACTTTATTTTCCTGTCCTTTTGGGGCTGAAGACTAGGGTGTGGTGAGCACTCAAGGTCTTGCTGCTCCAATGCGTGTTGAGCACTTTGCCAGTGGAGCGTGTGTTGGTAGTGCTGACAGGACGAGGCAAATCACACACTTCGCCCAAGACCCAGAAAGCAGGCGGAGGAAGATTTACTTGTTTTTTGGGGTCCCTGTGAGGCCATGACAAGGTCTCCCTGCAGCGGAGACCACTTGGTTATAGAAGCCAAGAGATATCACTTTTTACTCTCTTAAAGAGAGTGCCCGCCTGTTTGCTTCTTAAATTACCAATGCCATTGGGCCACACCACTTTCTTTGTGAACATTGGGTGCCATGGCAGCCCACATCACCCCTACCTGACTTTCATCACTGGAGAGGGACCCAAGCAGTCTTTGCAGTTTGGGAGGCATTTTGTTTTCCTTCATGGGGTTTATGGGAGAAGCCTTAACAGAGTTCCCTTGTTCGGCCTGAAATACCATATGAAGTCTAACAGGAGCACTGGTTGTCCTGGGCCTTACATTCCTTCTGTGGACGAATGTTGGTTGCTACAATGGATAGGATTGGTAACGTAAAGCGCCTGCAATGCCTCTGATAGTGTAGGCGATATTACTGCAATGTCTGTGGTTGTTTAGGCTCCACTACTACATGTGTAGATGTAGCTGAGGTTGTGATCCCGCATTCAACAGAGAGCTTACAAATTACCATATTCACTGCAATGCGCATGCAGGTGCCTCTGAGCCCTTCACTGGTTCCTTAATTACTGTATATCACCTAATAGGGGTGCATCTGGGCTGCACACTGTGTTATTATTGGGAGATTGGGTGATTTAGGTACTATAATGATGGTGATTCATGTGTTTTCTCTCCCTAACCTAACTGCTGCATTTCATGCCATAATGTTATATGTGTCATTTTGTGCCTTGATTGTTCCAGATAATGAGCATCATTTTAGGATTCGCATTAATATGCACAGTGTTGGTGTTTTCATGACGTGTGCAACATATACGTATTTATCTCATTGCACTAACTGTGATGTTTTGACAGTTGTCCAATGGGCAAAGTAATTATTGGGTTATGTGATTTTGGTCTATGTTTATATGCAATTTAGAAATGTATTTTTGTATAATATTGTGTGAAGTCTCTTTTGTGGTGTATTTATAGTGTCTCTGGTGTGTGTGTGTTGCAGAAACGCTTTACACATTGCCTTCAGGATAAGGCTGACTGCTCATGCGAAGCTACCAAGATGGTGAGCAGGTGTTACCTGTGGTGTGAAACTCTCTTAACCTAATTAGAGCAGCAGGTTCTGCCTGGCTTCAGGGCATACCCTAGCCAACCAAAAATCCAATTTCTAACATTATCTTTTAGTGTGAGACCATACTGACTGTATGATTTCTGTGTCTGAAAGTATTTGCAAAGTTTCCATTTGAGAGAGGCGCAGAGACTTTCCTTTGGTTCCCTTAGAGAGCAGACTTCATGTTAGTTTGTTTATCGATCTGCACTTTGACTACTTTTTATCTTCTCCTCTTGTCTGCACTGTGCAGTCCTTAAGACATATTGCTCTAAAGTTCTTTATTTCTTTTGTGCTGTACCTTATTTGTCTCTGGTGATACTTGATAGGGCTGAGTTCTACCGCCATTGATATTTTGCATTTTTTTCCATATTTTGAGTCGATTGGCTAACTATACCCATTTGCCTCAAGTAATGATTCTTGAATTTGAAATAAACCTTCATGGTTTGCACTTGGAATTTTGTCATAAGCAACATTTTCTGTGTGAATTTTCTTATGTGGGTTATCTGTGTTTCATGTATTATTGTACCTTTGTTTAGGGTTCCCGTCGTTAAAGACTCACATATAGCTAAAAAGCACGGACATTCACTTTGTTGTGTTTGCATTTTGCATTGCACATTTAAGAGGTTGTGAGTACTAACACCTAAGCCATCTTGGTAAATTCAGGGTTTTATGTGCGGTACAGTGACCCCCTAAAAAATGAAATGAGTGAAGTCCTTGGAGGAATCAAAGCTTTATTGTAATATACATGAAACAGAATTCCATCACCTTTTATGAATTGGAACACAAGGAACTAAAATGCACACATGCTCTCAAGATTATTGCTGCTGACAGTTCTTACCAGTTATACAATGCTGAGGTTATCTGCTATCAAGTTGTTGCACCTCATGGTCCGGGGCATGCCCTATCCTGGCACCCTGGCCCAGACGCACTTTCCCAGTGGACTGTGAGTCAATGCGCCAGTGTCGAGAGTTGCTTTTCTGATCAATGTGAAGGTTCTATATTGAGAAAATATGTTTTTATTTAAACGTATGACAAACACAATATATGAATCAAAATTTCAAATGGATACAGATTCTGAATACACACTTTAAAAAAGTTTTTCACCCACTCCTGCTTGGCCTAATGTAATTCTGGGCAGGGATTTGTGCTACAAGCCCATCTCATGCTCCCAAATGCAAGAAAAGGCAGACAAGTGCCCGTCGGGTGAGCCCTTGTTGGGCCATGGATCAAACCCTAGTCAGACTGGCACCCTGGGCATGTCCACCTGCGAGACAAAAAATGTCATAGGTTGCTGCCCTCAAAGGAAAAGCGTGAACAAATCCTTCCTGTTTTACCGTTCTATCTCCACCCCTGTTGGTGAGCCAACTACGTTTTCTAGATTTAAAAGCTCCTTTCTCTTTCTAGCTTATTGAGGAGGCGTCCTCCTATCTTTCATTAATTCCTACCAGACAATCTCCACTCGTCTTCGAATGTAACTCAGTAGTTTTCCACTAGGTGGCGCTCACCTCCAGGACATTAGTTCTTGTGGGACTTTTTACCCAGTGACGGAACATTTCTTATCTGGTGGGGTTTTTTTCTCAAAAAAATAGGTACAATAATTGCAATATTGCCGAACCACTGGGAACATTCTCAAAGAAAAGTGACACAAAATAATCATCAGAATTTTGCAAGAGTATTCGCAAGAATTTGTTACCAAATAATACAAGTGAAAGTGTAAATTTGTCCACCAGGTGTCCCTCTTCTCCATGAAATATGCAATGATAAACAGCGGGAAAATACACTGGTTGCTGCAAATAGTTTTTTTTTTTTTTTTAAACAAGCACTTATAAATATAATTAGGGCTCCTGGTGTTATGGTATTTTTTTTTCGCATTTCCTTCTGTATTTATCCATATTTATTTTTTGCCCATTTTATCTTTATTAATCCATATTTATTTTGTGTTTTGGGACAAATTATGGTTGTAAACCTGTACATTTCCATATTTATTTAACTGATAGACTCGCATTCATACTTCGATGCCTGTCTGTTTTAGCTATTTAAGCTGCCACATATTATATAACAAAACATCCACTCGTAAATATTAGCATTATACCACAAATGTATGTTGAGATATGGCATTATTTAATGAAATTGCATCCTGTTTTTTAAATTTCCCATGCTGTCCATCTGCTCAGCTGTTGACCTATGATTCATAAAAGACGGCACAGAGTTACTTAAAAGAAGCCCAATTTTCTGTATCTATCCACTTTTAAAACTAAATGCAGACAGAAAACACATTATTTTCTGGCTGTATTTATCTGTAAAAATCTGTAAAAATGGAAAACCGGGAGCCCTACTTATAGTATCTTTGAGCCAGATTTTTCAAAACTTTGCACCAAAGCAAAGTCACCATAAGTGATGCATATTGGCACAAAATGCTAGTTTGCACTGAAAAGTTGACTAAAAGCAACGCCAAGCGCTGCTTTGCATTACCTTACCCCAAGGGTTTGCCGCATGGGTGTTATCTGGCCATTCCCATGCAACCACCCATGGATTTTGACACGAAGCCCTGCCTGCTAAAATCTGTAGACAAGATTTTGCACCAAACAACTTACTGCTCAGTGAGGTCGACGCAAATAAAGTTTTATATTCTCTTCTAACTTTGCATCAGTGTTGTACAGTACAGCACACAAAGTGGGAAAACTTTAAAGGTAAGTCAAAACATGGTACTTTGTGCTGGAAGGGCACCCTTCCAGTAAAAAACCTATGTTATTCTCATGCGGAGACCCCTGTACTTTAACTCAAAGGTGGGTGCCTGGCTAAAGGCAGCCCAAAAGTGTGCCGGCACTCGGGAAGAGTGCAGCAGCACCATATGTTTGCAGACGTGGCACTGCCCTGCTCATTCCTTTTCACGCAGCGCAACCGAAGTTGCTCTGTGTTGCATGGAAAAATGGTAAAGTTGCTCCTTTATTTGCATGAAGGTTACTCTCTTTATGAACGTTCAGGGGCTGATTTATGAGCCCCTTGCGACACATTTGCGCTGCTGCTGCGTGACTTTTCATCACAATGCAATGCTCCACTTTGCACCATATTTACAAAGTGGCGCATCAATGAATCAATAGGATCGAAACGCCGTCGACCAAACCTTCAGCGCAATTAGCGGCGCACATTTCTCTATGGTTCACTGAAACATCTTGAACAATACGAATGAATGCCTTAAACTTTTGATGCTGAACCATATAACTGTATATATCTTTCTTCACATTGTCACCTTGCGCCTTACGCTGTTCTTTTCCACGTGTCACTTGTACCATCACTTTTCATGTCATGAGCACAACGTGCACCTATTTTCTTTGGGCTGCCCTTACACAATTTATGCGCACAATGCTGATATAACTGTATTGTATAAACTGCCATACCAAATATATGATGCCATGAGCACTCCTGAACAAAATGACATGAATCTCCCTTCTTCCTTCATGTAATGTCATGTACATATATGTATATTTGCCTTTTTTATTAATACCAGTTGAGACACTGTTGCTAATTTTCACTTACGTACCCAGATCTCAACGTGGATTATGGGTTTTTGCTCCTGTCGCTATCTCCTAACTCAGGTATACTGTATGCAGGGCGGGCGCTCCCCAGCAAGAAAGCCTCGTAGAAGTGGCGCAGTGAAATCTATCAGATTTCACTGCGCCACTTCTAGCATGCCACTGAGTCAAAAGCGTATGTCTGCCTCATAGCAGGCGTATGGGTGATGCAGTGCAATAGGTAGAGGCCTCTCCCATGCATTGCTGGAGTTGCGTCACACTTATGACACAACTCCAGCAATGCATGAGTTTTTGCCAACAGAGACATGAGGATTCCTGACGCATCTGTCAACCCTTGCAACATGGAATGCCGTACAGTAAATACGGCGCATCCATGGTGTCACAAGGAAGGTGCAGTGAAAAGTCTTGCATCGATGTTCTATAGCAGCGATGCAACACTTTTCATTAATGAGGCCTTCAGTGTTTAGTGCATATATTGATTTATAGTTTGGCATGATAATAATCAGAGTATATTCTTTCCAATGCGGATAATCTTCTTCTTCATCAGCACTGTATGTGGAAACAGGTGTTACTGTTACCAAATGTTATGAAACTGACTTTACTGACCTCAGCGGGATAGAAGACTCATTTGGTATTTTCATGGATACAAGCTGTTTTCTTTCCTGCTGTTTGCTTGTTTACCATATCCTCACAGTTTTTCCTCTCTTTTCATTTACTTTTCATTTTGTCTGCATGCCTTTTTTATTATTTCGTTAGTACATTTACTTCATGACTTTTACCTTACAGTTTTTAATACATTATTGATTTCTTTATTATAAATCCTGTAACCTTACCTCCACCCACTTACATTTACCATTTCTATTTTCACTTTAATCTCTTACTCGTTGCTCCTTCAGTTTAACCACTTACTCCCTACCTTTAACCCCCATGCCCTTAATCTTACCTATAATCTCTTAAATTGAATCCCTTACATTGACCCCTTACATTTAAACACCTAACCTTTCACAGTTAAACCCTTAGGCTGATGCTCATATCAGTAACCCTTAACCGTACCCACTTCCTCTTAATACTTTCCATTTACCCCCTACACTCATTACTCCCTTACACCTAGCCTTTATCCCTTACCTTTACACCCTTAACTCTTACATCCTTGCCCCTTTAGTCTTAACCTCCTACATTTTTACCTAACTTAACCCCTATCATCTTAAGCTCATCATTACCATCCACTTTAACCCCTAGCAGTTAACACCTTCCCCTGGCCCCTTAACCTCTTTACCTTTTCCCATTACACTTTACACTTAACCTATTACTGTTATCCTTAGCCCTATCCCTTATCCATTCTCCATTCTCCCTTAACCTTAACCTTTACCCATAACCCTTTAACTATTTACCCTTGCCCTTATCCTTAAACCTGCGTTCCCTTAACCCTCATGGCCAACTCTGCCATGAACAATATTATCCATACAGTATTTCTTTTATGTCTTTTTCATTCTATTACTTACAATGAAATGACAAATGATGCCATGGTCTGTGATGAAATTGTAGTCCACGAGGAAATGCTCACGAAGATTTGACATGACAATGGCATGGGTTAAAAAAAATGGTATGTTCCTCTTCCCATGGTTCAAGCTTTTACCCTGTATAGGGGGACATGTATAACCCACTGAGCCATTTGCCTTGCAAATCCACAGCATTTCAGGTCTATCTATTGGACTCAACATTGGCAGTACCCTATGCTCTGTCTATTCCAGGAATCCTTTACTGGTTTAAACAAAGAGAAATCTGAAAATGTTCAACCTACATGTGGTATGTAGGCAACTCCCACGCGGCATGTCATACCAAAAGAGTAAGGATTCATAAATGTTACCTTTCCTATAATACACTGACAAGTGCATTTTTTGTCCTATTTAACAATGCATTTATGTCCCCGCAGGGTTAAGATGGTGAACGCTTGCATCAGTCACCTGCAACTAGCCAAGTTCTTCTTAGAAAAATGTCAATTAGTTCAGAATGCAGCATCCCGAATGATACTGAGATTACCTGGATTGGAACTTATCTCCCCAGCTTTGGAACGCTTCATTGGCGCCTTGGATGTCAAAGGATGTCATTTAAAACAGTGTGTCTGGTACACAAAGCCTGGTACTCTGACAAGCAATCACTTCTGTCATCTCGCTTTACATGGTATTGGCATTACCCTCGCTGCTCTCTATGATTAGCTGACTATTACAAAGGAAAACGAGGAAACTCCGTGTGAGATTAGGAGTATTTATTCTCCAAGTGAGGATGAACAAAACCCGACCACCTCAGCCGGGGAAACCGCCTCTGCCAGCCGCCAATCGCTGGACCCATGGGCTCATGGGCGCATGTCAACGAGCCCAGGGCTACCACGAACCCGGCAGCCAAAGCAAAAGCACACAGAGGCTGAATATAAAACACAAAACATCTCCTTTCCTTCCAAAAACAAATAGGAAGCAAAGAAACCCTAGAACCAACAGAAAGCAAACATAATAAGTAAAAGATAAAACAGAACAAAGTTAAAAACAAGAACACAAAATCAAATAATGCACCCCACTCCCTTCCTACACAGTCTATACACATAAAAAATCTTTTAAATAGTCAGGTAACCTGCGTTTCCGAACAGACTTCCCCTTACCAACAAAGGTATCAGTATGATGAGAAGGCTGCCCCCACTGCAAAAGAAAAGGATTAGGCAAAAGACCATCATGCTTTTGATACAAAGCTACCCTTCTGGGGTTCCATGTCTGGCCATTATGTAGTTTAACCCAACTCTCCCCCACCGATTTAACCAGAAAAGACCCTCTGAATTTGTTGAAACCTTTGTTGACACCACCAGGTTTAACCTTTACTAAATCACCAGGTCGCACATTCCTTTTGACCTTGACTGTGTCTTGATGACACAGACCTAGAGGACCATCTGGTTGATTCTTAAGTAACCAAGTGGAAACCATTTTTGCCTACCCCTCATTAGCTCAAAAGGAGATTTCACCATTCCATGATGCACCGTGGTGCGGTACGCCCACAACATTTCTTTAATGTCATGTTGTACAGAAGAACCTGCATCTAATGCCAATTGCATCATGCCCTTCACAAGTCTGTTATTCTTTCACATAAGCCGTTCCCTTGTAGATTGTACAAAGATGTACACACATGTTTCAAACCAATTTTGTCAAAATATTGATCCATTCCCTTGGAGGTGAGCTGTGTGCCATTATCAGAGAGAAGCATAGCCGGAATATCTTCCCTACGAAACACCTCACTGAGGACTTTAATGGTGGACTCCATATTAATGTTCCTCATAAAAGCAACTTCCACCCACCTTGACGCCGAATCCACCAACACCAAAGCAAATTCCTCATTGTCATGCAGCTCTTTGAAAGGGCCAATAAAATCAGCGCAGCCTTTTTTCCAAACACCTTTCGCACCAGCAACATGCTGAGACGAAACCGGTTTGTCCAAACCAACACACAACCTCTTCTTGGATTCCTAACAACTGTCACAGTTCTCCACCCACTCCTTAACCTGAACATCCATATCAGGCCACCAAAATATTTCTTTCAACCGTCTTCCAGTTGGGTTTTGGCCCAAGTGACCTACGTTGCTAAAGCAAGTACACGATTCCTCACAGACTCAGGTGGTATCTCACCCCTTAACACACCATAATCCTCCTGTGTGGAGATTTGGTCTTGCAGCTGCACAAAGGGTGTGAGAATAGGTGACACAGTACTTTCCCTAGTCACCCCATCTCTAAACATCTGTCCACACCAGCATGAATTTTATCATTACGCAAACCTTCCATCCACTCCTCTCTTGAAATGGCCCTACCTAAAATTCGCAGAGAGATCCTCATGACTGGCAACAACACTTTCCGTGATCAAATCAGAAGCAAGAGCCTTTGTATCAGGGAGTCTGGACAAACAATCCACAACACTGTTACGCCAACCTGGTACATATTCTAATTTGCACACAAAATCTTGCAAACTAACCGCTAGGCAGCCAAGTCTACCAGAACAGGGGGGGCGTGGCTTGGACGTCGCCTAAGATGGCCGCCTAATCCCGGAGCTCCGCCGCGCCGGGACGGACTCCTTGCTGTTTGCGGCGTTCCCAGGACTTCTGCATCGTATTCGTCGGCTGTCCCAGGTAGCGGAACATGCTGTGCACTTGGTGAGCCCATGGGGGTCCTGCTTCCTAACTAAAATGTGCCATTTTCATCGTGTTGTTTGAGCGCCTCAGCGCGGCCGCCATTTGCGACCAATGTAAGGTCTGTGTGCATTTGGAGTCTTCAACATCGACGCTGACTCTTTAATGCAGCAATCTTTTATGCTGCGCTTATGGGGGAGGCGGACTGCTCCTATTTCACAAATACTATAATTTTTTCCGTTATGCTTCCCCCAGAGGCAGCGATATCTACACGCTGAGCACTTATGTATGGTCTGAGAGAGCGACTGTTGAAAGCATAACATGCACCTCAATTTCTCTTCGTAGTACTAAATATTGAAGATTTAAGCGGATTATCACAGGAATTTCCTCTTTCGCAAGCAAGCGTCAAGGAGAGGGAAGCGCAGTTACTGTATATGATGCCCTTCTGAGCCTGTAATTTGCCTGTTGGCTCTAGCCTCCATTATTATTTGACGCCTTCATCACTTTTTCATGGCAGCTCCTAATTGGCGTGTTTCTAGTCCCAGCTTCTTGTGAAGTTCCTCAATATTTTTTCCTGATTGTCAACTTTCTGCAGAAATTTAAATTCTTTCTCTCATCTCTGCTGTGATAACTTCATTGTTTTGTTCAAGACTGTGTTTGAGGCTGCGTTCTGGGGAGTGGCTATTTTTGGTTGTTTTTGGCTGTTTTTTACCCTATTTTTTGAACACTTGGGTACCTATGGGGAAATTACGTACTCCTAAATTTGTCTTTGTACCTTCGAAGAACCCTTCTACGACGCTTTCTCCCTCTTCTTCATTAGCTGATTCTTCTTCCTCCTCAGACCAGATGGCGGCTGCAGCTCCTGACCGTTCCTCCTTGCCACAGCCAAATTCACACAAGTCCTCTCCATCCACCGCATCATCGAAGCGCTTGAAACAGAACTCCCCCCCTCCTCCTGAAAAGCCTTCTCCTCCTATTTCCCTGGAGCTATTGTTGGAGGAAATACGTGCTTTGCATCCATTTGTGGAGGAAACCAATAATAAAATGCAACTTTTTGAAGAAAAATGGTCGACCATGGACAATAGAGTTTCTTCTGTGGAACAACAGGTCACTGAGATCCAAGTCAATTCTCGGCAGATTGCCTCTCTAGAAAAATCTGTTATAACCCTCCAACAACACACTGAGGACTTGAAAAATAGAAATAGGAGGAATTTCCTACGTATTTATGGGGTGCCGGAAACCCTGGAGGGAGATGATCCTGTTTCATTTTTCTCCTCCTTTCTCCTGAAACTTTTGGACATTTCTCCTACCACCTCCTTATCTATCCAAAGGGCTCACAGGCTCGGCCCTTGCTCATCATCTTCAACTAAACCACGAGGAGTCATTATTCTTTTCCTGAAATTCACTGATCTCCTTCTGGTCCTTTCGGCAGCTAGAGCTAAACGCCAAGTTTCCTGGTTGGGTCAGAGAGTATTCTTTTCTCAAGATGTCTCTGCTACTACTGCTGCGAGAAGGAAGGAATCCTTGAATCTTCAGGCTCCTCTGCGTTCTCTTGGTGCCAGATATGGTTTATTTCATCCTTGTATCTTCAAAGTTACCCACCAAAATCAAACCTGGACTTTCCATGATCCTGCTGAACTTAAGAACTTTATTCATATTCAGACTAACTCTGGCATGGACACCTCCATTTCTGCTAATGGCTGATTGCTTAATTTGCTTTTTTCTCTTTTCTTACAGGTTTTCTCTTGCAGGTTCTTTCGATATTGTTGTCGTATACTGTTTGTTGTTGTTGAGGTGTTTTTCACTGATTTTTTAACTCGCTCTTGTTCTCTCTCATTTTACATATTGGAGTATGTTTCTATTTCACGCATTTTTGTTTTTATTGTTATTTCCTTCATTATAATTGTTTATATCCTCTTTTTTCTTTATCTAGACCGACTGGTTTTGGGAGGTCAATCTTGTTGAATCCTTCCACAACCCGCCCATCCTTTTTATGTCCCCCTCAGGTATGTTATTTTCAGTCATCCTTTTTGGATATGTACTGTCTCTTCTTATACTTTTTTCCTCTTGTCCTTTCTCTTCTTTCCTTTCCATTTTGTTTTGCCTATTATCCGCTTTTGTCTCTTCTTTATTCGCATTTTTATTTCGTCTTTCTATTTGTATTCTTCCATTTGATTCTATTTTCTTCTACCTGTTGCAATTTCCCTTCTTTTTATCTGTTGTTGTAGATGTGAAATTTTTTCTCTTTTTAAATGTTGCTGTAGGTATTGTTCCTATTAATGTTTTACAGTGTTTAAATTCAGAGTAATTTCCTGGAAGGTAAAGGGTTTTATTAATCCCATTAAACGTCAGAGGATTCTTTCCCACCTAGCTTCATATAACCCTGACATTGTCCTATTACAAGAGACTCACCTTTCAGAGGCTGAGTCTCTCAAGCTAAAGCGAGGATGGGTGGGTACGGTGTTCTTTTCTCCCTCTACCAATAAGAAGAATGGTGTCGTTATCTTGTGTCATAAAAGGTTAACATGTAAGGTTTTATTACAAGAAACAGAATCTGATGGTAGGTGGATATTAGCTAAATTATCAATTAACTCTATTCCTCTGACTGTCTTCAATGTCTATGGCCCTACACAACACGACTTACTTTTCTGGCCCTCAATTACGAACAAATGTATTCAACATAGAGACGACTTTTTTATTCTCGGTGGTGACTGTAACCAGATTGTGGACCCTTTCCTTGACCGTAAGTCAACGGTTCGGTTCATTCCTCATAAACCTCACAAACAGTTTCTAGATACTATTTTTCAAGCACATCTCACTGACTCTTGGAGACTTTCACACCCTGACACCCTTGACTATTCCTTTTTCTCTCCTCCTCATTCATCTTTCTCTCTTCTTGACTATATTTTTCTTTCTCTTTCCTTATTGCAAAACCTACTATCTTCTTCTATTGAACCTATACTCATCTCGGACCATGCCCCTATTGTAACGGATCTTGACTTCCTTCCTCCACATCCCAAGCCTTCTTGTTGGTGATTTAATAATTCTCTTCTTACTGATCCTTTCTTCTCCTCTTCCTTTCGATCCTTTGCTACTGAATTCTTTATGTTAAATGATGTTTCTAACATTTCCCCCCATTCTCTTTGGGACTCCTTTAAGGCCACAGCTCGCGGGTTTGTTATTGATTTTGTTTCTAAGAAGAAGAAGCGTTTTCTTCAGAAGCAGAAAACTACATTAGCCCATATTAAATCTTTGGAGCATAAGTTTTACTCTTCCCCTAATAATTCTGTCCCTCCGGATCTTATTCGTGCCAAGCTCGAATACAGTAAATCTACTACTGACAATGCTTCGTCGGTGCTTCTTTGTAGTAGTGCTCGTTACTATGGCAGACGCAATAAGGCATGGAAACTCCTAGCCAATTATCTTAAGTCCCGCAAGGAGCACTCCTTTATTGATTCTATCTACTCTTCTGACAACACTTTATTACATAAAGCTCAGGATATTCTTGACCAGTTTCAGTCATTTTATTCTACTCTTTACACGCTGGAAGCTTCTCCCTCTTCCTCTCTTGTCCAGGCTTATTTTGACAAACTTCCTAAGCCTTCTACTTCTCATCTTAATTTCCCAGTCTTGGAAGTTGATCTCTCTTTACAGGAGCTCTCTGCGGCTTTGAATATTCTCACCAAAGGTAAAACCCCAGGTCCTGATGGTGTCTCAGTTGAATTCTATCTGCACTTCTCTGATCTTTAACTCCCCAAACTCCTTTCTCTCTTTCAATCGTTTTATTTGCTGGGTAAGGCCGAGGGTACATTTCAAGAAGCCACCATTTGTCTCATCTCTAAGGATGTTCGCGATCCCAAATTCTGCAAGAACTATCGCCCGATCTCTTTAGTAAATGTGGACTATAAGTTGTTTGCAAAAGCTCTAGCGTTACGTCTAGACCTCCTCATGCCCCACCTCATCGGGAAGGAACAATGTGGTTTTGTTAAAGGCCGGCGTACCTCTGATAATTCTCGCCTCTTCCTTAATGTTTTAAATAAGGTTGCATCTCTCTCTATTCCCTTAGCGGCTATTTCTGTTGACGCGGAGAAAGCTTTAGATAGAGTTGATTGGTCTTTACTTTTTGCTTCATTGCGTTGGCATGGTTTTGGTCCTCATTTCATCTCTCTTATTTCTCTGTTGTATTCCTCACATAAAGCTTCGGTTTTGGTCAACGGTCAAGTTTCCTCATATTTCCCTCTTCAGCGGGGTGTTCGTCAAGGTTGCCCCTTATCCCCTTTACTTTTTGTCCTTGCCCTTGAACCCTTTTTGTCTTCTATCCGTAACAATGATTCTATTTTAGGTTTCCCTTATGGTGATAATCAATTGAAGCTCTCTGCGTATGCGGATGATATTCTTCTTTTCATTTCTGCTCCGGAAACTTCTATTCCCCCTCTACTGTCTGAGTTCGATTCTTTTTCGCAGGTTTCGGGTTATAAAATTAATTTGGATAAAACTGAAATTCTCCCTCTTACCAAATTTTGTACCCCTTCTGTATTTTCCTCTACTGGATTTGCTTGGAATAGTTCCAAAATTAAATACTTAGGAGTATGGTTTTCCAACTCTATTTCCTCCTCAATTTCCTTGAACATGTCTGCGGTTTTGTCTCGTATTGAACAATTATTTTCCACCTGGAACCCCCTCTTTCTCTCTTGGTGGGGACGATTGGACTCAATCAAGATGATGATAGCTCCCATTTTAATTTACATTTTTTCTATGTTACCTGTTCATATCCCCGCAATTTATTTCAAACGCATCGATTCTTGTTTGTCAAGATTTCTTTGGAACAAAAAGAAATCTAGAATCTCTTTAGCATGACTTCGTAAGTCCAAATCCAATGGTGGGGTCAATTTCCCAGACTTTCGTCTCTATCATGGGTCTTTTTCTCTTCGTCAGGCGTCCAGATGGCTGGAGTCCATTCCTTTCCCTCTCGCTCCTCTTTGGCTTCATATCGAGCAATCATTGTTGTTGCCTTTTTCTTTCGGGGAGATCATACACTTCTCTGCCAAGGCTCCGCACTCGTCATTTCCTTTATTTAAACATACCTCTTCTCTTTTAAAGCCTCTTTTTAACCCTTCACCTATTACTCGGGAGTCTTTTCTGGATTCCACAGTCTGGTATAATTCACTTATTCTTATAAATAATAGACCCATCTTCTGGAAAGTTTGGAGGTCTAAGGGCATCATTTGGGTGAACCAATTTTTTGACGGACCTTCTCCTTGTTCCTTTCCCCAATTTCAGATGTCCTTTCACTGTCCTCGTTCCTTTTTGCAAAAGTTTGTTACTCTGATGACACTTATTCTTGATATTTTCTACTCTCTTCCTTCTTCCCCTTCTTCTGTTTCCCACGCTCCTCTTCTTAAGATTCTTTCTGCCCTCCCCAAAGCTTCTCTTGTCTATAAATTCTTTTCCTCTCCTAATCCAGATCGTCCTAACTCTAAATTGGAACTCTCTTGGGTGGCTGATTTGGGTTGTGTTTGGTCCGTTGCCCTATGGGATAAACTCTGGTCCAGATCTCTGAAAATTTCTCGTTCTGCTTCCCTCACTCAATCTCTCTTCTATCTGTATCACAGGCTATATCTCTCTCCACTTTCTCTAGCCCGTTTTTCCTCCTCTACTGAGTCTAACTGTTGGACATGTTCTGCCCCTAATGCTAACCTCTTTCATCTTTTATTCTTATGTCCTTCTGTTTCTCACTTCTGGAATACTGTTTGGCTATACATCTCGCGTATTTTCACAATCTCATCTCATTATTCTATATCTACCCTATTTCTTGGCAGTTTATCTGATTCTCTAAATCGTCCTCTACATTCTCGCGGTCTTTTTGACCGTATGCTTGCCTTAGCCTTTCAGCACATCTCTTCTAACTGGAAGTCCCTCACAAAGCACTCCATACGTTGTGGGTGGAATTCTCTATGTCACTTTCACAGGCTTGATACCGCTTTTGCTTCCTCCTGTAATCCCACACACAATAGGGACCTCTTCTGGTTACCTCTTACCTCATACCTAGACCGGATGGTTCGTAAGAATGTATCAAGTATCACTTCAGAAATTTTTTATCCGCCTTGAGGAAATTACATCTTCTTCTCTTATAGTAATAATACAGGATTTATTTATTGTTATAAGTGCTCTCTCGTGTTGCATTTTGATTATTGTTTTATCTACAGCACTTACTCTCTAAAACATAATTTTGTATTTTCACAAAACATTGTTACCATTTCTCCTTTTTCCCCCTTTTATTTCTTTACCTCCCTCCTTTCTCTTCCCTCTCTCCTGTTTTTCCTCAAAATCTGTATAAAATGCTTTTGCTCGTTTCTTTATGATATTAGCCTGTTTATGCTATTTAACTTTTATTTGTGTATTTTTTATACCTCTGCTGATATCTTTGTAATAACATTTTCCTGAATAAAGCTTTTCAAACAGAAAAAAAAGTCTACCAGAACAATTCTTAATTCCATGAGGACCCAAAACTTTAAGCAATGACTTATGATCCGTCAGAAGAGTGAACACAACAACCCACAGAAAGACCCTAAAATGTCTAGTAGCCCAAGCAGATGCCAATGCTTCGATAACCGAGAAATTTCTTTCAGTATCAGTTAACGGACGAGACGCAAAAGCGACAGTCCTTTCTTGTCCTGTATGTTTCTGCACTAGAACAGCCCCAATGCCCATAGCACTGGCATCTAATGTCACAATGGTGGGTTAACCTTGAACAAAATCTGCTAAAATATCAGCATTAACAATGTTCTCCTTAACCATATTAAAGGCTTTGTGCTGATCAGGCCAGCACGAGAATTTCTTGCCCTTCCTCAACAGTTCCCTTAAAGGTTCTACCTTATATGCAAAATTCTCAACAAATTCAGCACAATATTCTATCATGCCCATGAATGATCTTAATTTGTCCCTATCATCCGGTACCTTCATATTTACTATGGCACTGACCAAATCATGTTTAGGTCAAATGCCTTCCTTTGTGACGTGATATCCTAGATCGTCAACCTCATCCACAGCAAAAACACATTTGTCTTTACACAAAGTCAAACCAGCAGCAGTCAAACGGGACAATACTTGATCTAAGATGGAGTTGTGATCCTTGGCATCCAGGCTATAAATCAAAATGTCATCCTGAAAGAATACCACATGATCAATTCCCTTCAAAATGTCCGTAATAATCCGTTGAAAAGCACTGGCAGCAGAACACAGACCAAAAAGAAGTCTGTTAAATTGATATGTGCCTTCAGTAGTTATAAAGGAGGTATACTTCTTGGAATCAGGATCAAGTTTGATTTGATGAAACTCACTGCGCAAATTAAGTTTGGAAAACACCTTACCTCCAGCCAGGCTCAAAATGATCTCATTAATGTTCGGAAGAGGAAAACTACCCATGCTGATACCCTTGTTTAGGTTTCCTAAATCCACACAAAAACCAAGAGAGCCATCTTGTTTTTGAGTAATAACCACGGAGATAACCACTCCCCAGCCTCCACAGTCTCAATGATGTTTTCGTCAAGCATTTGTTTGATGGTGTCTTTGACTTGATCCCTTGCAGCTGAAGGCATACTCCTTGCACCATGCTTGACAGGCACAGCATCCTTTCTCAGTGTTTATTTTATTTTATTTATTTATTTTAAAGGTTTTATATAGCGCTGGCTAGACCCGGAGGTATCAGAGCACTTTTCATGAGTATAAGATCATAGTTGCAGGTTACATTGTTACAAAGGTTACACAGTTATTAGAGCATGGCAACAAAGTTACTTGTAAGGTCGAGATAAACAATAAGCGCATATACGTAAGGGAAAAAGCAGGCAAGGGGAGAGATTCAGGCGAGGGGGTAAGGAGCAGGGGAAGTAGACAGAGAATGAAGGTGGGAAAGAGGAGGGGAGGGGGAGAGACAGCATGGAAAGAGGGGGGGAGGGCGATGGGGACACAAACCGGAAGACAAGTCAAAGCTGCGTCCAAAGTCCAGTAAGCTGTGATCATAGGGGAGGTGGTATAATTTCCCCATCTCTGTTGCGAGAGACTCCCTTTACACAGTGGACTCTCTCAGAGGGGTCTCTGAGACTCCAAGGCCTACATACTGGATCCTTCCCCAAAAAGGGGAGAGGGAGTGCTTTGGCAAGGGGGGCCATACCATACCTCAGCTGTGAGTGGCTCCCTTGGCGCTGTGGACTCTCTCAGCAGGTTCGCTGAGACTCCAGAGTATAAATATTGGATCTTTCCCCAACAAGGGGAGAAGGAGTGCTTAGTCACAGGGCACAAAGGACAGGGGGCTAGGCGGTGTAGCAGGTAATGGGAGAGATTCGGGGGAGAGGGGATAGGAGCGAGCGTTTTACATGAGGAACACTAATGGTACAATTTTACAACAGTGACAAGTTACATAAGTATCAAGAAAATCATTTAAAGAACATAGGGGACAAGGTTAATGGAGCAAGGAAGGGTAGGGGGATAGGGTAAAGGGGTAGGAGTACAATATTAAACATACAGATATAAATTAAGATACTGAGCATGCACTGTCAGGGCGGGTCCCAATCAAAACCTGCAAATTGTCTTAAAGAGGTTTATCTTGCCAGGCTCTGCAATGGCAGGCCTGCAGCAAGTTTTAAGGGCTACTTAAGTGAGTGCAACAATCAATGCTGCTGGTCCACTAGTATCATTTAATTTCCAGGGCCTGGGCACAGGCAGTGCATATTACTAAGGATGAATAAGTAAACTAAATGGGCCAATTGGGTACAAGCCAATTCCACCATGTTTTCAGGAGAGAGCACAACAATGTAGCACTGATTGGCAGTGGCAAAGTGCACAGAGTCCCAAAGCCAACAAAAAACTAATTCAGCCATTTACAACAGTCCCTAAATGGCTTGACTTACCCGTCCCCAAATTAGTCAAAAGCATTGCCGGGTAGGAGCCAGGAAAACAGTGGCATTTCATTGACTTCATAGAGAGCAGCAGAGGTAATAAATATCCCCTCAGGAAAGTGGTTTCCCTGCCTGTGCAAAAACCAAAGGAAATGATGGACGGAGTGTTGAACATTGCAAACACTCACCCCCAGTCAACTGATCTGGGTTTAATCCATCACTGTTCTTTAGCCCACTCTGCCACCCCAGTTCAGACATGGCCATATGCAAATCAGTCTGACCCTGTGCCTCATGGGAACAGTCCAGCCCGAACTGCCAAGCCATGTCTTCCCTGGACCGGAAACAAGCTTCCTAGGACCGGTTTCTGGCATTTCAGCCATCTTCAGCCAGGCTTGCTTGAATCCAGTGGCAAAGTGAGCAAGGGACTCACGTCTGAGCATACCCTGCCAACTTATGGCGAACAAAGCAAAAACCAAAGGAAATGATGGACGGAGTGTTGAACATTGCAAACACTCACCCCCAGTCAACTGATCTGGGTTTAATCCATCACTGTTCTTTAGCCCACTCTGCCACCCCAGTTCAGACATGGCCATATGCAAATCAGTCTGACCCTGTGCCTCATGGGAACAGTCCAGCCCGAACTGCCAAGCCATGTCTTCCCTGGACCGGAAACAAGCTTCCTAGGACCGGTTTCTGGCATTTCAGCCATCTTCAGCCAGGCTTGCTTGAATCCAGTGGCAAAGTGAGCAAGGGACTCACGTCTGAGCATACCCTGCCAACTTATGGCGAACAAAGCAAAAACCAAAGGAAATGATGGACGGAGTGTTGAACATTGCAAACACTCACCCCCAGTCAACTGATCTGGGTTTAATCCATCACTGTTCTTTAGCCCACTCTGCCACCCCAGTTCAGACATGGCCATATGCAAATCAGTCTGACCCTGTGCCTCATGGGAACAGTCCAGCCCGAACTGCCAAGCCATGTCTTCCCTGGACCGGAAACAAGCTTCCTAGGACCGGTTTCTGGCATTTCAGCCATCTTCAGCCAGGCTTGCTTGAATCCAGTGGCAAAGTGAGCAAGGGACTCACGTCTGAGCATACCCTGCCAACTTATGGCGAACAAAGCAAAAACCAAAGGAAATGATGGACGGAGTGTTGAACATTGCAAACACTCACCCCCAGTCAACTGATCTGGGTTTAATCCATCACTGTTCTTTAGCCCACTCTGCCACCCCAGTTCAGACATGGCCATATGCAAATCAGTCTGACCCTGTGCCTCATGGGAACAGTCCAGCCCGAACTGCCAAGCCATGTCTTCCCTGGACCGGAAACAAGCTTCCTAGGACCGGTTTCTGGCATTTCAGCCATCTTCAGCCAGGCTTGCTTGAATCCAGTGGCAAAGTGAGCAAGGGACTCACGTCTGAGCATACCCTGCCAACTTATGGCGAACAAAGCAAAAACCAAAGGAAATGATGGACGGAGTGTTGAACATTGCAAACACTCACCCCCAGTCAACTGATCTGGGTTTAATCCATCACTGTTCTTTAGCCCACTCTGCCACCCCAGTTCAGACATGGCCATATGCAAATCAGTCTGACCCTGTGCCTCATGGGAACAGTCCAGCCCGAACTGCCAAGCCATGTCTTCCCTGGACCGGAAACAAGCTTCCTAGGACCGGTTTCTGGCATTTCAGCCATCTTCAGCCAGGCTTGCTTGAATCCAGTGGCAAAGTGAGCAAGGGACTCACGTCTGAGCATACCCTGCCAACTTATGGCGAACAAAGCAAAAACCAAAGGAAATGATGGACGGAGTGTTGAACATTGCAAACACTCACCCCCAGTCAACTGATCTGGGTTTAATCCATCACTGTTCTTTAGCCCACTCTGCCACCCCAGTTCAGACATGGCCATATGCAAATCAGTCTGACCCTGTGCCTCATGGGAACAGTCCAGCCCGAACTGCCAAGCCATGTCTTCCCTGGACCGGAAACAAGCTTCCTAGGACCGGTTTCTGGCATTTCAGCCATCTTCAGCCAGGCTTGCTTGAATCCAGTGGCAAAGTGAGCAAGGGACTCACGTCTGAGCATACCCTGCCAACTTATGGCGAACAAAGCAAAAACCAAAGGAAATGATGGACGGAGTGTTGAACATTGCAAACACTCACCCCCAGTCAACTGATCTGGGTTTAATCCATCACTGTTCTTTAGCCCACTCTGCCACCCCAGTTCAGACATGGCCATATGCAAATCAGTCTGACCCTGTGCCTCATGGGAACAGTCCAGCCCGAACTGCCAAGCCATGTCTTCCCTGGACCGGAAACAAGCTTCCTAGGACCGGTTTCTGGCATTTCAGCCATCTTCAGCCAGGCTTGCTTGAATCCAGTGGCAAAGTGAGCAAGGGACTCACGTCTGATTCCCTGCCTGTGCACCTATTTGTGCTACTTGCCCTGGGATGAATCTGAAGGTGGGCAGCCTCCTGGTTTTTGTGCCTGTAACAGCCTCGAATGAAGCATCTAGTCGCCAGTGAATACATCCATCAGCATTATCACATAATAATATTAAATGGCTACAAAATGTTATGTTGTTAGCAGCTACGAAATGTGATTTGCCAATGTCTCACAAAAATTATACAAGTTAAATTGGTAAACTTAAAAGTTAACAGTGCTTATTGATAAGAATTGCAGTCATGGAGAAGTTTAAAACCCAAATATGTCTAACTGTGTTATATTAAAACAATATATTAAAACAGAAGGCTGAAGATTGCCAAAAAAGTTGCAGTAGGTAGTAGAGGAGGAACCAATGTGCTAATTGTGCTAATTTAAAAGAAGAAACTAACAAGTAGAACAGACATAGAGACTCCTTCCTAAAATCAGCACAAGCAAGGTAAAGTAAAATGTTTTCAGTCATAGCCAGTAGTTACGGATTTAGATTTAGATTTGATTAAAAATTGTAGGCTAGTCAGTATGCTTTTTGCGTGTTCCGGACTATTATGGTTTTCTGCCTTGAGGTGCTTTGCCGCTGCTGTGTCGTGTTCTTTGCTCGTGGACCTTGCTCGACCACCCTCTGTCACGGCAGTAGGCCTCTTTGCTGACCCTCCGTGCTTGACTTACGTCCGCTGTTTACGCCACTGACTTGAATCTATTGTGTCCCACCCAACGCAGGTTTGTTTTATTAGGGGTGGTCCTTCATGTGCATTTAATCTGTCTTGTAGCAGCCCAAGCTTTGTATATCCTTAATGATTCTTTGACTCTGGATTGTGGGTCTCGGTGACGTAGTCTCCTGGCTTATCTGTGTGGCCCCTGCATTCACCTCTCAGTCTTCGTTTGTGCCTTGTTAGGTGATCGGTATGTTCTGGGTTCGCGCTATCTTCTTTTGCGCGTCTTCTTTGATTTCTCCAATATGATAGGGTGGCCCCCGCTGGTCGGTTTCGGTTTCACTTTCAGTGTTATCTTATGTTGATAACCAATAGCCTCCCCCAACACAGTATCAAAAACGTTAGCATGTTCACGTAAAACACTTTGAATATTATTATCATCAATGCACATTACAGGTTGATCAGCTCTGGGATCCACTCTAATGTTGAGATCATACTGGCAAAGCCACCCTATAATGGCTGGACCCTCAGGAGCAAACATGAACTTTGCCTTCTGTTGGCCTGTCTTAAAAAACAATGTGTACCTCCAAATAACCCTGAACACCAATATAGACACCCTGGTAACCTCTCAAAATGACATCTGAGGGTAGCAATTTAACATCCTTCTTAAGAGAATCACATAAAGAATTGAGAATTATTGTGTGCAAAGAACCAGTATCCACCATTAATGAGAACACTTGCCCATTTATAGTGAAGTCAGCCTTAGGACGAAACCTGTTTCTACCCATACCAGTAGATTCCCCCCTTTCACCCTTAACAACCATAACTTTGACTTCATTATCCTCCTCATCATCTACCACTGCTACTTTCTTGCTTTTGGACTTACACATGCGTGCATAATGCCCCTTTTTCCCAGACTTGAGACAGTCCGTACCAATGGCAAAGCAATTCTTGGAATCAGCCAGATGAAAGGTGCTACCGCACCTATGACATATGCAATTGTTGCCTTTTTGCCAGGAAAACGTAGAAGCCTTAAAGGAATTGGATTTGCCAGCAGCAACTATACTCCTAGTTTGTTCATTAGGTATAACATTCACCTCCTCATAGTTATTGTGTAAAACGGCAACCTCTGACCCCTTATCTTGTTGAATAGTTTTCATCTGCCTCATACACTTCTCTGACTCCTCAACAACTTTAGCAATGGTGATAGCTTCTTTTAAAGTAGGATTACTAGCCGCCCACAACCTTTCCTGAGCTTTCTTGCTGTAACACTGTACTATTAGCTGATCCCTGATCATGTCCTCCTGCATGGGACCGAATTGATATGTAGTAGATAACTCTCTTAATCTGGACACAAATTTATCAATAGTTTCATTAGACTTTTGAGGTTGAGTATAAAACTTATCTCTACGCATGACAATATTCTCCTGTTTTGCAAACCTAATGCGTAGTCTAACAATGGCATCCTTATAAACATCCTCAACCTCCTCACCTGAAGCTGGGAGATATTTAAAAACATGTTGTCCTTCTTTCCCCAAAGCACCTAATAGTAATGCCTTTTTGCACACCATGGAAAACTTAGTACCATCAAGCGCTACCAGATAATTTTCAAGCAGTCGCACCAATCCTCCCACTGCATGGACAGTTCCCCAGCAGACATAAGGAATTAAGGTGGTGCCGAAATGGAATTTGAAATATTCATTGTGAACATGAACAAGCTAACACAAATAAATGACACAGGAAGAAATTCACCAGGTATCTGAACAAGTAAAACTATAAGGTGTGTGTGTCACCGTAGCGTGATTACAGTACACACTGGTACAAGGTGTGTGTGTTACCGTAGTTTTATCCACAATATGCACTTGTCACAAAAACAGATATTCCAGTATGATGTGCATATCATCGCTCAAGATGAAGCAATATGCACTATGATGAATGAATGCAAACTAAGGCACTTGTTTGAAAAGTAGTTGCTTGTAAGGTGTGTGTATCACCAAAAGTAACATAGATTTAATAGACACTGTGACACACAATGAGGATAACGAGGTGTGTGTGTCACCGAATGCAGAGTATAGCTTCACAGCTGTCTCAGGAAGTGGGACCCAGGCTTGACACACAATGAAGAAACAAGGTGTGTGTGTCACCGAGGACAGCGTATAGCTTGCCTGCTGTCTCCAACCCAGTGGGACCCAGCCGCTTTAAATGAAGAAAAGCCAGGGGATGCAGTTTTATAGTTTACAACATAGGATTGCTAGCCCGTCTTTCTGCTTTAACGAAGTCAGCGCATTCACTACAACAACAGTGCCCCCAATGAGCGTGTGCTGGAGAGTATGCTGGTGGGGTGAATAATCGCCCTTGCCGCTTTAATGCAGGGAGGTACGCACTTGCCGCTTTAATGGAAATGCCTCGAAAAGTAATTCGCCACACTATTGGAACTAACGACAAGCAGGATTTGTGGTGAGTCTCGTAATGTACCTTTCCTTAATAGGAGATAGCACAGTAACTCGTTATACCTACGAGTGTTCAGACATCAAGGCTATTTTTCGCATAGGTTCAGTTGGTGGTGGGTTGTTCGCCATCGTTCCCTGCACACCTGTCCTCAAAGACTCCGATCGTCGCCAAAAATATTATAAAGAAAAACGAGGAAACTCTATATGAGATTAGGAGTATTTATTCTCCAAGTAAGGAGGAACAAAACCCAACCACTTCAGCTGGGGAAACCGCCTCTGCCAATCGCCGAATTGCGGAACCCTGGGCTCGAGAGGTGGAACACATGTATGTCTACGAGCCCAGGGGTACCACGAGCCCGGCAGCCCATGAAAAGGCACACAGAGGCCAAATATAAAACACAACACTGACCTCTGCCTCTTACAAACTCTGGGGCTTCTTTACAAGAAACTAACGCATCTCAGCCTTAGAGCAGAGATGCGTCAATTTCCTTATGCCAGGCAAAGAAACCCTTGCACCACCATGGATGCGTCGTATTTACAATACGGTGCACCATGGCGCAAGGATTGACAGATGAGTCATAAATTTGCATCTGTCAGCGCAAAAGTCACGCATTGCCGGTGTTGTGTTGCAGGCATGACGCAACTCCAGCAATGCTTGGGGGAGGCCTATACTTAATGTGCTACGTCACTCCTTACGCCTGCTCCAAGCAGGTGTAAGGTTTTGACGCAGTGGCGTCCTAGAAGTGGCGCAGTAAAATCTTGTAGATTTCACTGTGTCACTTCTACAAGGCTTTCACTCGTGGGAAAGCCCACCCTGCATACCTTATGCCTGACGCAGGTACAATGTGGTGCAGGGCTTTACAAGGTGATGTATCTCCCTAGATGCCTCACGTTGTCAATTAGCCTCAACATGGTTGAATTGTTTACGCCGCTGATGCGTCACAAAAAGTGATGCAATGGCGGAGCAAAAGTGTCGCAAGAGGCTTGTAAATCTGCCCCTCCGAAGATTAGGCACTTTTGGATTGGCGGGAGGACTTTTTTAGCAGCAGTTTCAGTGCATTGGGATCCTCTCCTCTTAAACCTGCATTCAGAGAGGAACCTTCTTACATTTACATTCTGTAAGGTTATAAGCCCCTGGCCATATCGGTATTAGTGTTTATCAGTACGATAATACATTTGTGATTAACTCTGTTATACGTTCAAGCTTTATAAGTTCATGAATTCAAAAGCAGACCAGAACATGAGTGGAACCAGTGGCATAGCAAGAGAGCCAAGGGCCCCAATGCAAGCAAGGTAAATGGGCCCCCTAAACCAGGTGTGGGAGTAATTTACAGCCATTTTGGGGTTAGTGGGCCGATTATAACCCTGGGCACAAGTGTCACTGCTGACACATTGATAGCCATGGCAGTGGGTGTGACGGCTTCTTCCCTTTAGCTTTGACAGATTCCCATTTTCATTTGCATACCCTGTGGAGGCTAAAGTTCCTTCTCTAGTTGCATATGCATTACTGATACACTACACACCTTCACTTGGCAAAGATACCTCTCTTTCCTGTCAGCAGCTTCCTTCCATTTCACCGTTGATGCTGTCTAGATTCAAGGCTTCCTTCGTCTTTGCATGGAGAAGGTCTGATGATGGCACCTCCCAAGCTCAATGCAGCCAATATTTACACTCCAGTTATCACTTTTCTCTCGCCCAATTATCTGGACTGGTTTTAACATATACCATTGCAAATTATTTTAAATTCTCGAGTGTTAGCTGCTTTAGTTGCCGCAGACCTTGCCCTAAATTTACTCTATGATTTTGTTTGGCCTCGCTCACATGCCACGCAAACTTGCACAAATCTCTCATTGATCAATTTTCTGGCGCTGAAGCATTTTAACAATGAAAGTTGTGCCTTGTAAAACTGCACACTCTTTCACACTGATAATGTACTTGAAGAAAGCCTACAAGAGGCGGAACAGGGCAAAAAAACCTATGCGTGGACAGTGGTGGCTCCTCCACTAAGGCGGAGGAGTGTCGCCCTACTGCCAGGAAGCAGCAAAAGAAAGGAAAAAATATAATTATAATAACGTAATGTTATTATCATTTTATTTTGTCCTCCTGTGGGGGCAGGGCAAGGCTGCAGAGCAGGGGAGGAGTGCACTTAAAACCAACTAGGCAACGGTTGGCGGCTTGGAAACCTCGTTTCTTTGCATCAGACGTGGCACCTCCTCATCGGATGTTCCTGGAGTCCACACATGGAGGCGGTGGCCATTCTACTATTTAAATAGGACTCGAGAACCTTGCAAGTAAACCATAAAGCATCGCCTACTCGCCCAGCATTAATATTGGGGACAGTGTCTTCGCCGATCCTTAGGCACATACCTCTAGTTACCTGTGCCAGATCTAACGACACGAGGGACTAAGTACCTAAACATTGTTTATTACAAGCCAGTAACACCATGGCCTCGGGCAATTTTTAAAGGACCATATCCGCCATTAGTCATAATTATTTTGCTGTTATAAATTCTGTATCAATTTATCTCATTTGTATAATATGTGTTCAAATTTGCATACTGCATTTTGAATGTATTTTGTTACTCTCTTATTTATTAGTAAAAATATCATAAAATTATATATCAAATCTTTTTGTATCAAAAATTAATAAAAGAATATATTTTTGAGTAATAATTATTTTCTGGTCACATATTGTCATTGTTTAGTATAGTTCCACATTTTATTTGGTTCCTAAATGTTTATTTAAAAATAATGTTTTCACCCTGATTTAGGAAACTTTTTCTACAAATAGAACACTCCCTTGCACAATGAGTGTTTGGTCGGCTGGCATGGAGAACATACCCGCCCCTCTAGCCCCTGGCTGAGCGCATATCACGTCGCTCAGACTAATCACAATGCTGCATTGCAGCGTTGTCATTGGCTACAGGGAGTGTGGGAGCCCTGGTACTTCCTGCTTCCTCACAAGAAGCCAAGAAGAGGCTGGGACGGAACACAAGCCAGCTGGTCGGCCAGGAGCTAAGTGGTTTTTTTCCCCCCGTTTCCCCCCTGTCCTTTGCCCCCACCCGCCCCTCTGCTGCTTCTAGGCAGCAGCCGCAACTGGTATTGGTGTAAAGGAAAATCATCTTATGTAGCCATCTTGTCTTGCGTTAAAACCTTCCGCGTAGGGAAACCAGGCTCCGCATAGAGCCAAGAGCTATACTGCATGGCATTTTTAATTATGTGCTTCACACGGGAGCATGCAACTTACACGCTGACCATTGTGTTATCATCTTTGATTAGCAATCTGTACCGGTGGGGATAACTCAAGAGAAAGTCCTATACTGTGCTTGGCTGGCTCACCTTGGTGCCACAGTTCAAAGCTGAGGGTCTCTCACATCCTTTTTTAGATCACGATCTGCAATGGCATCATCTGCAGGTGGCACTTTGTAAATCTTCTGGAAAATTGGGGCTGCAATATTTTCAATCATTGATGCAACACAGTGCTGCAATTTTTCATGCAGCAGTGGCGCTTGAAAGATAGTAAGTTTGAGCACTACAAATCTTACTCTCTTTTTTCAGTACTTGTAGTATACAAAAAATACTGCCTGCTTATTCATTTCTTATTTTCTGCAACTGGTTCCAATTTCCTTTTTTAAATTCCAAGTGTTATTCTCTTCATATTTCTAAGTTTGGATTTCATCTGTACCCCTAAATGTAATCCCAATGACTACTGCGCAGAGAAATGACTTCAAATCAGATTTAACAAGTTTGTACCGTTATCCAATGTTCTGCTTTTTGCCACAGTGCCATTTCTGGACTGATTCTGATTCTATTTGTACTGGATTTAGGAAGAACCTTTCGCAGGCCACTCACTCCCTTTACTCCACTTTCCTAACCAGGCAGTTTATCCATTTTTGTTTCCTTTTCAGGGATATTTTGTATTGTCATTCTTTTACCCATAGATTCGCTGCTTTGCAACAAATGAATGCATGGTTCTCAATTATTTAGTTTTTTGCCATTTTCAAGTCTTTATTTGGGAGGGTCATTTTTTTTAATCGAATGCAAGCATTCGCTCTTCTATCTGCAACACACTGTGTGGATTGTTGGGCAATGGGTGTTTGTGTCTGCACCCTTCTCTGGAGACCACTGATGGTCTGGTGTCTGTGTCCATTGCAGCCCCAACATTGCTCTTACATAGTCTATTCTGATTCTTCAAGTGGTGACTTACAAAGGCCCCATTTACTAAAGGGGTGGTAGATCTGCACCCGTACAAACTGGTACCATGTGGTGAAACTCTGCCAGCACTGTGCAATTACGAGTTATTCCCATGGAATGGGGAATAATCATGCAGACCACTATTTACGGGGGGGGGGGTTATGCACAGTACTTCCTTTTCGCTGGGAATTATCACTCACATTTACCACCTGATTAAGCAAGTTGATAATGCGGGAGGGGCTGTGGGCAGAGGGGTGAAGGATGGTGGGGAGGAGGGCACGGGTGACTGTAGTCTGGCAGGGAAAGCATTACAAGCTCTCCATTTGCCATGGCTGAGGGTTGGAGGTGGCAGGTGAATAGGTCTGGGATGCAAAATAACCTGCTCTGAGAACAATTTTCCTGGCTGGATTTGTTGGCTGGTAAAATCGGGTCTGTTCTATCCGCACCCCCTAAATCCGAGGGATGGGACAAAGGCCTGACTCTTCACCTGGGCCTTGTCTGTGAATCTACTGTAAGAAGGGTTACCCTTATTCAGCTAGTATGATGGTTTCCCCTCTCATCTTCATAGCAACTGGGAGGGTCTGTTGGCACTTCATCCCATAATGGGGGGGGCAACTGGACGCGATTCTTCAAATTAACAATTATGTGTAAACGGCCATCCCTTAGGCAACATGTAAGACCGAGGAGAAGCACTTTCTTGTATTCAAAGTGCTGATCTTCTGCGGTTGCAGTTTCTGTAGGTCAGGTGTGTAGATGTTCTTACGTTTACCCCATGGATGGGCCCTAGTATGCATCACTTCCCTGTACAATAATCTACACCTCTGGACAAAGACAGAGCAGTGGCGTCCAACAAAAATGAACATTAAAGCTTGGGAACATGACAGGATTCGAAAGAAGTCTAGAGTTTGCTAAAATAATGAATGTGAATCTAAATCCACAGAGATAACATCAACTAAGTTCACACTTCAGTTTAGGTTCAGAAATACAGCCCAATCATCCCTCCAAAGAGGCAATCCCGCAACAAAATGCTCTTTCCATTTTCAAAAGCAAGCAATACATTTACCTCCTTGTCGCTAGGAGTTCAGGGCAGTAGGTGGGGCTCGTCAGTGTTATCATACATCTTACTACTGACTCAAATGATCCGCAGTCAGGGAAACCTAATTATGAACTATGCGGACGACACACAGCTCATCATCTCAGTGGATCACTCTCATCCAGGATCCTTTGAAGCATTTCAGAACTACGTGTATAGTATCACTAGCCAAGACTCACCGGAACTCGCTGGAGGTCTACTTGGATAACACAGAGGTAGGGGCAGATCTACAAGTAAGTGCCGCAGTGCGCCACTGCAAGCCCTTTGGCTGCGCCACGCTGCGGCACTTTTAAAGCACAGGAATGCAAAATATTTACAATAATATGTCGCATTCCTGTGCTCTCCCCTGCGCTGGCGCACAAACAGCTGCTATGTGCCGGTGCAGGCACCCTTGCACCATGGTGCAAGGATGCCTGCATCATGGGGGTATTGTTTTTGTGCAGGAAGGGGCATCTTCTGGCACAAAAACAATCACTACAGGAATTTTCCTCTTTCAATGCGTGTTGTAGAATGCAGCACGCATTGAAAGAGGAAAAAAGGAGCACCCACAGCAACACCCATGGAACGCCCCTTTCACGCAAAGTGTTGCATGTAAAGGGGCCATGTTTACAAGGACAGGAAAAGTCACGCAGGGTGGCTTTTCCTGTCCTTGAAAATATGGGGCAGAGAAATGCGCCGCGGGTGCATCACGAAAAGTGAAGCACTGGTGGCGCAAGGGGCTTGTAAATCTGCCCCATAATGTTTAGCTCTATGGGCAGGGTACCAGGCCACTTCCAACTGATTTTTGGCCTTGGCCTGAGAATCCTGCATGCCATAGTCCTAGCAGAAAGAAATTACGTCATCCGATTTGATGTTTATTAATAAACTGTCCTCAGCCTGCTTTGCGTTATTGAGATCTTCGTATAAAATAGTTCCGTTTTTGCTCCAACATCTAAGGCTTTTAGTCATTCAGGCAACAATCCTGGCAAAAATTGATTATGGGAACTCGCTGTTTTTCGGGACCCCTGATTACATTATGAAACGGCTGCATAGAATCCAGACCGCTGCGCCGCGCCTGACTCTTTGTCTTCCCCAGAGGTGCTCTGCGTCCGCTACTGTGGAGAGACTACATTGGCTCCCTGTTCCTAAGAGAATCTTTTTTAAACCTCTCTGCTTAGTGCGCAGGGCCATTCATCGGACTGGACCTATATACCCCAAAGATAAATATTTGTGTTACAACTCCGCCAGACCATGATGTTCTGCTGGAGATAACCCGCTGATCATTCCAAGGTATAAGCGCACTCGAATGGGAGGTAGAGCTTTTACAATCCAGGCCACTCGGTTACGGAATAGCCTTCCGATATCCCTTCATTGCATTTCAGACTTATCACAATTTTGTAAGACCCTAAAAACGCGGCTCTGCATTCAGTAAGTTCATAATACACAAGCTCATTAAATGTGAAGTTGGTCAGCACCAGGCTTCCCTATGGGCAGCAGCTGGCCTTAATAAAAATTAAAAAATTAATAATAATAAGTTGCCGCGTGTGGACTACAACCATTGCCCTATTGTGACAGCGCACCATTGATTTCAACTGCTACTTGGCCAACCAGAAAGGAGCACAAAATACTCAACAATGATTCTATTAGCTCTCCTTTACACAAATTCATAAACCAACGCAATCTTAATATACCTTCACAAGGTTCAGAATCCTTGAAGTGCTTATTTGTACACTTAATAAAAGCTTTGCAATGGGCCCAACACTAAAACCCAAGAAGGTGTATTGTTTCCCTTGCTCTCCTACTTAATCAGCCACCTTTCTCACACCACAACCTATAACCTCAACCTATAACCTCAAATGTGGGCAGGTGAATTTCCTCCTATCTGCTGAATTCAATAGTATGTCATTGGCCCTAATGAAATTTCTCCTGGTAAACTCTAATACCCCAGAGTTCACAAATTACCCGGTGCAATAAATAGCAATGCTCTCTGTTTCCCTCAATAAGGGTGAGTATCTTGCAAATGTTGGTTCCTACTGCACCTAGATCAATGTGCCCCTGTAATGAATGGACCTACTGCTGGTAAATATTGCCAGTTTGCAACCTCTTTGTTCAGTTGGAATCAGGGCCATGGTAGCCTAAATATTTATACAGTATTATTCACTGTACTGTGAATAATAAAGGCAGCAATAGGAGGTCTTAAGTACTGAGGTGAAAATAACTGTTTGTGAGCAAGCGTAAGATAACCTTTCACAATATCCATAAATAAATCCTTACATAAATAGTGTAATTTTCAACTACATACTACAAACTAGTGCCAGACTCAAATGTTTTTCTCTACAAACGTATTATCTCGCCCAATATCCAACTAAAGATATACAGTAAAGAATGAGTAAGCAAAAAATACCATGATACTGCAATTAACTAGACGATCAAGAGATTGATACCGCTTCCAGCCTGGTCAACGAAAAGGTGGTAGCTTCTGAAATACCAAAATAATCTTCTTGATACAAAAGCTTCCAGGCCATCAGCCCCTTTTGACTGTTTAGTTCACCATTCATTGGAAACATTGTTGTTAGATCATTGATAACATTAGCCTGGTATGCCTTCCCTCATGATCTCAGAGTAAAGCCCCATATGTGGTTTTGAATCACTGTAGTTCATAAAAAAAAGTGGTTGGGTGAAAAACCCTTAGTTGTCGACAATAGGTTCTAAGACAAAGCCATTTCAATATGGATTCCTAGATTCACATACTTGTCCTCTTAACACTTCTGTAATTACTGTTAACAAATGTTAGTCTCTGATTTTTTTTATAGCAGTTGATCACAAGGATGTCAGATGGTCAGAAATCAGAAAACAGACGCCGGTCTGCAACAGAATCCTCAAGAGTAGGGCGTGAATATACTACAACTCAGAGAACACTGCAAGGCCCTGCTAATGGCAATACAGCGCTGTGAAAACCTCCGTAACATCATGCATTGCTCATCAATCTATCTGGTGCTCTCTTGAAATCATCATCAATCTATCTGGTGCTCTCTTGAAATCCTCATCAATCTATCTGGTGCTCTCTTGAAATCATCATCAGTCTATCTGGTGCTCTCTTGAAATCATCATCAGTCTATCTGGTGCTCTCTTGAAATCAATTGGAGTGTCGTCACACAGAAGCAGCTTATCAGTATAATACAAAACTCCTATTTTCTCATGCCCCGGGTAAAGAGGGTTTGTTTTAGCTAATGACAGAGCTTTTGGATGGTCACCCATCTAGATGTTAAGGAGTACAATTTCGCCTGAGGGTCGCCTCTGCCGTGCAAGGACATCATCGGGTTCTTGTGAGCGAGACGTATTCCAGTTCCTTCACAGTCTTTGAGTGGGTAGGCTGAAGGACTGGCAGCATATCATCACATCAAAACCATTCAGCAGACCTTGCATCACAACCACTCTACCATATAGGAGGGTGGGAAAACAAAGTAAGTTACTCATGTCCCCTCCTGGGGGCATATTTACAAGAACTTAACACCACCGTTGCGTTAATTTTTTGACGTTACGGCTGCTTTTTGATTGCCTTATTTACAAGTTGCCGCTAAGTGAAGTTAGCGGCACTCTTCCTGCGTAAACGTGAATTTTCAAATCAACACTTCTGTTAGCGAAACTTAACAAAAATGAGATACAATGTAGGCGTTCCCGTGAAAAAACTGCTGATAGCCACACTTTGCGATATTTACAATGATATTCCCGTACATCGATAACCCCCTAAAACTGCCGCTGAATTCAGTTAAAGACAGTTTTTGAAAACCGAAAAATAGCTGGTCTTAAAACTGGTGCAAACACTTGGCTCCATATACAAGATGTTTAGGTGCTGGACAGCACGGCAAGAAATATAGCCGTGCTGCCCTGCGCCAAAACAAAAGGTCAGGAATGCACCCTGTCAATAAGATAGGGCACATTCCTGGGCCTCATTCATGAAAAGTGTTGCATCGCTGTGGCAAAACAGTGTCACAACACTTTTCACTACACCCTCCTTGTGACATCATGGATGTGATGTTTTTACTATACGGTGCTACATGTTGCAATCAATGACAGACACACCTGGAATCCTGACGTATCTGTCAGCGCCAAAGTCACACATTGCTGCAGTTGGGTCACAAACATGATGCAACTCCAGCAATGCATGGGGCCAGCCTATCCCTATGGCACTGCGACACCCTTACGCCTGCCATGAGAGATTTCACTGCTCCACTCTTATGAGGCTTTGCTGCGGATGGGGACAGCAGCAGCAGCTACCAGATTATGCTGCGCTGTGTGAAGAGCAAGTCCACCAAAGGATAGTCCCACGCACACCCAAGAGCTCACTACCAGGGGGCGAGGAAAGGCAGCACCACCCAGTTGCCTCTTCCGATCCAACAGTGGTGACCAGATTTTGTGTTCTCCAGTTCCCTAGTGAGTAACAGTTGATCAAGCTGCATGGCCAAGGGCCTGGACCCAAACCAGCCCCCCCTGCCCCTGGCACCCGCTGCCAACAATGCCTGAACTTAGCAACTTGAGCCAGTTAGTGGAGTCCCCCACCCGTCTGGTGCAGTGTCCTCAGCAATGTGCGTCCTCCGCAGCACAGGCATTTCTCAGGGCACAGTGTGCGTCACCCACAGGTGCTAGGCATGGGCCCGACACGAACCCCAGGTCTCCTCCGCTCCCCATCCCGCCTTCTCCTCACCTGGACATCGACACTGGTACTCAATCCGCTTCCCTCTCTCCAAATCTATAACTCAGCCAGCAGGAGCCTCAGCTAGGTGGGAGTTCATAAGCCTGGGTACAGCGCTCACCGCAAAGTCCACTGCGGAACCTCGTGATGCAGGTGATGCAATAGGGCCCCCTTAGGCATGAAGTTGCAGCGCTCCCGCCACACAAGTTCGGCACAGCTCAGTGGCCTCACCCTCCACAGCGTATGGGCAGCACCACAACCTTTGGCCCGTGGTGCAGAGAGGCGCGGCCCACCATTGGCAATCTCCTCCGTGCACCCCGGTGTAGGGGTGGCACGTGTTATGTATTTTGTGGCCAGGCATCCCTCACTGCAACTAAGAGTGCAGCTGCCCATGCTACAGGGTCTCCCATCTGTAAGTCCAAATGCATTGCCTGTCTCACACAGTGCCGAGGGTGCCTCCTCAGAAATATGTAGGTCACTCTAAAAACCTTGACCATAAAGGATTGAAACTAAAAACAGGACCTCCATATGTGCCCCCTTCCCTTCTGAAAAACGTGTCTCACAAACAGCCGCGGGAAGGTCACATTGCTTTGAAGTGCCGAGAACATCAGTTTAGGCAGCAGATGCGCTGTAAACAATTCCTGCTAGTATGCACCTGTTTCTTCCCTATCAGGCTGCCTTTTGTGCGCTACAGGCTGGTATTATGAATGGTCGCCTGCTCCGGGGCTTTCGTGGACGCGTGCTCTGCTGTTTCTGCTAAAGCCAGCGCGTGAGAGAAAAAACGTTCCACAGCTACACAATGCCAAATCAGCACTCTTAACGGTCCCAGAAAAAAAAGAAAACCTCCTCCGTGCAAAAGGGACTGAATTATCGAGGCGTTCGTTTACCCTGTTTTTAAAGTCTTTTGCTATGCTCTTTTTAGTCGGAAGTTTGGCATCTGCTCTTTGAGGAGAGGCCTGTAAAATGTTCTAGCGTTTAAGCTATTGGCATTGTAAATGACAATGCCTTTTATTGATATGTTTTGATATTTAACAACGTACAATGCCAATAGCTCAAACTCTTGTAAATGTGAAATCTATTCCCGGCTGCTTAGAGAAGTGAAAGCGCAGATGTCATGCCTGCAGTAGGAGAAACTATATAAAGTCAATGGGGCATATTATCAAGCCAGGCAATAAAATTATCGCCGCTTTAGCGTCAGAAAACTGCCGCTAAAACGGCGATAATGGGCTTGATAATATGCCCTTGGGAATTCCAATCGAAGCCCATGTTAGATGTGAAGAACATCTAACATGGGCTTCAATTAGAATCCCATAGAGCATATTATCAAGCCCATTATCGCCGTTTTAGCGGCAGTTTTTTGCCGCTAAAGCGGCGAGAATTTTATCGCCTGGCTTGATAATATGCCCCATAGTGCTTACAGACTAAAAAAGATTCACCATGTAACAACCAAAGTAAAAGGGCCAGTCCTCATGGGAGGTTACGAATGAAGACAAGGCAGTACTAAGGAGAGACTAACAAGCCTATTAACGAATCAGAAGCCAGCATTTACGAAGGACATAACACAAGTAAATGACAGGTATGGGCTTAGAGTGAGCGGGGTTTCTATTCCACACTCCTATACAGCATGGCTCGCAGAGCAGCGAATGCGCTGACCAGGCCCGACCCAAAAAATAAAAAAATACTTAAGTGGGATAGTGAAATTTTTTCAGAGAACTGTGCAGTCAGCAGGTCATAGTTTGCGATCCTAGTTGGCTGTGTCACTGCATTGAGTTGTTGGGTATAAACATGGCTGTTTATTCACCTTGCAACAAGGCAGCTTAATAGGCATTCCCCTTAACTGAAGTAGTTGTTGTGCTGAAAGGAATACCTCCTCAAACTCCTTTCTTTTCCCTCTTATTGGTGCTCACTCACCGGAGGTGTTGGGCATGCCAAGCAGATACATGTGCTAGGGGCTAGATCAGGTTGAGCCATAGGCCATAGAGAAGCCGTACGGACAACTGTCAATGAACCCAAGTCTGCAGACCAGAAAGGTGCCGCTCACTGGAAGGGAAACCAGACAGAGGGACAGAGAGTCTGTAACAACAAAATATCCCCAGATCAGGCCTGGCCTTAATTGGGCGTATTTTGGGTAATTGGTACCTGGGTGTGTGTCTGCACAGCACACGGAAAAGTGTTGCAAGACTGGTGAATGCTCAAAGGAGAACCCTCCTCGCCTCACACATTGCCTGACCCAGCGGACGGTACCACATGATGGTGCTCTCTGCGTACAGTAAGACCCGCCTCATCTGCCTGCGAGTACTGCGGAGCTCAGATAGCTCCGCATATTTGGGCCCAGATTCACTAACATTTTGCTTCATTGTTGCACCATGTTTTAGTGCTGCCACAACACAAAATGATAGTCGAGATTTGCAAATTATAAGGCCCTATTTGCATCACCTTTCGTGGCTGTGCAACAATGGCGTTACATGGGTGGAGCATTAGCATTCCGATGCATCCACCCAAGCATTTTGACATGAACCTAGATTTACTAAAACTAGTTAACCTGCGTTTGAGCCAAAACGGTGAGGCTGCCCGACAGAAGCGTAACAAGGAGAAATATTTTATTTTCAGCTCCCTAGGCAGGCTACCAGCTTTCATCAATCAGGTCCCCAGCAAACAGAAGAGGGCATAATAATGGGGCTGTGAGGACAACAGCCCACGACCAAGCTATGGATCAGCTTCAGAAGGCACCTTCCCAACTGTGAGCCACACAGAACAGAACAGAGCTGGACTGGACGCAATATGGAGGGTAGAGGTGAGTCCTCCTTTGTTGTCCACAGTGACTACTAGGTGAGACCCCTGCCTGAAGGGAAGCACAGGGCCCAGAAGAAGCCAGGGAGCATGGATCTCTCTCTTTGAGTTCAGAGGCCCTCCTAATTGTTTATTCTTCAAATCATCAGTTAAAAGCAGGGAAATTGAATATTATAATAGCATATGATTTGTATGTTCAGAAACAGGTGGAGTTCTCTCCATTTCTTTCAATTTCCCAGCAATAAATTTTTTTTCAAGTAAGTTATTAATTAATGCATGCTCTGCGGTCAAAACTTGTGAATCCATTAGAGGCTTGGGCCTTTTTGACTTTGGTGGGTGGCCCGTAGTCCGTCAGGGTGGTGATGGACATTGCATCTGCAACCCTGGCCAGACGCTGCCCACCATATTTAGTGATTAGTGCTGGTCCAGCTGGTCTCTATGCCTTTGGATAAACCATCATTAGAGAGGTTCCTTTGAAGGTACTGAAAGTTTGGTGCATGTCCACTGTCTTTAAGGCAACCAAACACCATTTTTTTCTGAAAACAAACACCCAAGCTAGGAATTTGCTATGAAAGACAAAAACAAATATTAACCCTCCCCCCACCCCTGGAGTTTAGTCCAAAGATATATTGGTCATTTTTAGGTCGAGCTGTCGGTTGCAAAGACCAATTGGGGACACTCTAAAAGCTTACCTAGGAATGCATGCCAACTATTGCTTGCCATTGGCTTTTTGTTTTGTCACTCATAGTTGCATTCTTTCTATTTACTGGGTCTATTTGTTTTAGTGCCTCCAATATGTATTTGTTTGTCCCATAGAGAATAGCCTCCTTACCACCGCTCTAACTAGCTTGTTTATTCCACAACTGGATGCTTTTCAGGGCCTATTTTTTATTTTTCCTGAAGCACTCCATGGAATTGCATGCTTTATTCAGCTGCCTCCCCAACCAACCTTCCAGTTACATTTCATTAGCAAAGTCATTAGGTCCTTAAGCAGAGACCTGTTGAGTTTGCTAATTCTTGTTAGCTCAAAGTATTGCTCAGCCATCTTGGCTCCTCTGTGGTACGTGACCAACTTGCCCTAAGCAAACAGGGGCATTTTCAACTAATCAGAAAGATTAAAAGCATGCACAACAGGGTATCATTGGGACATACCCAAAATAAATGTTTAAAAGCTTGCGCCTTCAATTCTGGGTAAAACCTTGGCATTACAAAGAAAGGATAGTGGCAGGGGAAGGTTTCATTTACAAGGTAAAAAATTCATTAGCAATGTTCAGATCAGAGGAGTTTAATCACTTTTTCCACCCTTGAATTTGAAGCTGGGCTACCATTTGTTTCAACAGGGTTAAAATCTGATGGTTCGACAGCAGGTGGCACCTTTCACACCTTTTTAGGTTGAAGCCTACCAGCCAGCACAGCTGTCTGGTTTGCTAACAAACACTTGGGGATATTCGGAAAGCTTCCCTAAGAATGCATTCCACCCACTGATTGCCATTGGTGTGTGGTTTGTAACTTACATTTGCTTATTTTCTATTTGCTGGCATTATTTGTTTTCAACTGTCCACCTTGACTTCGTCCCTTCCGTTGCCCAAACCCTCTTTACTGTATTCTTCCGCCAGTACTTGATTTCTGTAAACAGGCAATTAAATATTTTTGTAATTTTATCACATTTACTGTGCATTCATAGGCAGAGGTCAGGCTATGTCTTCTAGAGAATTTGGTGCTTACTTTTCTTTTTCTGGCTTCAAAGTGAGAGGATTTATGTGACAATCATGCTGGCTACTGGGGGTTTCTTTGACGAATTCTATACCATGATATTTGTTTCTAGCACAACAAAATGTAATTGTCTGTAAATGAACTGAGCAGAAATTTCTGAATATATCAAAATTTGAAAAGCACAAATGAAGCAAATGTTTGGCAAATCTGAAAATGTGGTTGTTAGAAACAGGGGTCTCTAGTTGGCAAGAGTTTGCACCTTTGTCCAAGTAGGGACCCTTCCTTCTAGTCAGGATAAGGGAGTTACACTCCTAAAATAACCCCTGCTCACCCCCATGGTAGCTTGGCATGAGCAGTCACACTTATCTTAGAGGCAGTGTGTAAAGCATTTGCACACAACCAACAGTAATACAGTGAAGACACTAAAAAGGACACCACAATTTAGACAAATATCCAATATTTTTAATTATCCAAAACAAGACCAAAAACGATAAACATCCACCATACAGTTCTCAGAAATCTTCAATAATCAAAATTGACTTGAAATACAGTTCCTTGAAGTCGATAGCGCCGTCTGGGGCTATCACGGCATCATGAACAACAAATCCAAACAGTTCTGGCTGACCGTGGCATCGCGGGCCAGCTACGGTGTAAGGAAGAACCGCAAAACAGTACCTTTAGAAATGTAGGGCGTTGGCGACCTCTCGATGAGCCCTGAAGGGCCGGTGTCCACAGGCGTCAGTTCCGGAGGTTGGTGCAGGAGTCATCGGGCCCTTGAAGTCACATGTGTTGCAGATCGAATTCCTCACGGTTGAAGTCGGGAGCGCTGGGGTTTGCAGGCATCGGGGCTGTGGTGCGAAGTGCAGAGGTGCTGCGTGCGGTGCCCTCAGGTCGCAGTTCAGGCAGCAGCTCAGTGACGGTCATCGGAGGCTGCAGTGCAAAGTGATGCAGTGCTCATCACGGTGCTGGCAGGTCAGGGTGCAAGCAGCAGCGTCGTCGTTGCTGAATGGCTGTCATTGGCTGACGAACTGGAGTCGATATCTACAGCGTCTGTAGGCCAAGGCTGCGGTGCGGGGTGAGCATGGTGCATTGTGTAACTTACAAGCGGTGCCCTCGAACCACGGTGCAAGCAGCGGCGCCAGCGTCTGTAGGCCAAGGCTGCAGTGCGGGGTGAGCATGGTGCATTGTGTAACTTACGAGCGGTGCCCTCGAACCACGGTGCAAGCAGCGGCGTCGATGTCTGCGTGTAGTGGCATTGTCTGGATACCAAGGCGGCATTGTGTAACGAGGCAGTGCGAAGTGTGGTGCCCACAGGTCTCGGTGCAGGCAGCCGCTCGGTGGTGGCATCGAGTGGTATTGTCGGTGTGACCAGGGTTGTGGTCCGGCATTGCCTTCTGCGCTGCCTTCTGGACACGAAGTTGGCAGCGGTGTCGTAGATGGCGTTGGGTTACTTTTTCTTCTGTTGCAGCACAAAACACACAGTCCCCAGTGCTGATGGCAGAAGAACTTGAAATCTTTGCTGTTCCTGAGACTGCTTGAACAGGGGGCAAGCTCTTCCTCAAGCCCTTGGAGAAACGTAATAATGAAGTTGCAGAAAGTTCAGTCCAGTCCTTTCACTGCTCAAGACAGAAGCAGCCACTGCAGGCCAACACAGCAAAGCACTCAGCAAAGTGGTAGTTCCTCCTCACAGCCCCTCCAGCTCTTCTTCTTGGCAGTCTTCTTGGTCCAAAAGAGATCTGAAGTTCTGGGGTCTTGGCCCCAATAATTATACCCCAAATCCCTGTGTCCTCTGAGGCAGAGAGTGTCTGTGCTTAGTCCAAACCAGTTTGGTCCTCTCTGGCCCAGCTTCCCAGCCGGAGGTGGAGAGAGCATTGTCTGCAGCACACCAGGCCCATCCAGGTACAAGGAAATCTCCTTCCACTACTCTAAATGCAGCTCAGGTCTATTCAGCTCAGCCCTGACTCATCCAGACTCTCTGGGGCCACTGCACATCCCCAGCCCCTGTCACTACAAAGCCAGACAGTCAATACACATCCTAGAGGCACACTGGAAAATACCTATTTTCTAAAAGTGGTATGTTCAAACACAGAATGTACAAATCACCTTTACTAAATTATGCATCTTTAGACTCTGAGTTCAGGCATACTTAACTTTATTTTCCTATCGGGTCCCAATGGGAAGTTATATTTATAAGATGTTATAAATTAACTCCCATGCTTTCCTATGGGCCAGATAGCCTTTCAATAGTGAAAAACGAAATTGGCAGTATTTCACTATCAGGACATGTCACACACATCAGGGCATGTCCTACCTTTCACATACACTGCACCCTGCCCACAGGGGTACCTTGGGCCTACCTTAGGGGTGACTAATATGTAAGAAAAGGGAAGGGTAGGGCTGGACAAGTGGGTGCACATGCCAAGTCGACATGGCAGTTGCAAACTGCACACAGACCCTGCCGTGGCACATCTGGGTTAACTTTGAAGGGCTGCTTGTGTGGGTGGCACAACCAGTGCTGCAATACCACTAGCAGCATTTTATTTCCAGGCCCTGGGCACACACAGTGCACTGTACTAGGGACTGACTAGTAAATCAAATGAACAATCATGGAATCGACAATCCATAACAAAAATTAACAAAAGGAGCACTTGCACTTTAACACTGAACAGCAGTGAGAAAGTGTGCAGAGACACTAAACCAGCAAAAACAGAGTCAAAACCGTGAGGTGAGAAAGCAAAAAGCCTAAAGATGCCAAGTCTAACAGATGTCCCCTCCAGCTGAAAGTAGGGAGAACTACCCAACATCCTGGGAGTTCTCTTCACTAAGGCGGAAGAACCTGGACAGACCATCTGTGTTGGAGTGTTCTGTGCCAGGACGGTGTTCCACTGTAAAGTCCATTCCCTGTAGGGAGATGGACAACCTCAACAGTTTTGGGTTTTCACCCCTCATTTGCATCATCCATCTGAGGGGCCTGTGGTCTGTCTGAACTCGTAAGTGAGTCCCAAGCAGGTAGGGTCTTAGCTTCGTCAGTGCCCAGACCACAGCAAAAGCTTCCCTTTCAATGGCACTCTACCCCTGTTACCCTGGGGAGTAGTCTCCTGCTAAGGAAGACTACAGGCTGGTCTAGGCCCTCATCGTTACGTTGTGAGAGCACTCACACCATGCTCTGAAGCGTCAGTCTGCATGACAAATTCCTTGGAGAAGTCGGGTGCCTTGAGCATGGGCGCAGTGCACATGGCTCCCTTCAGGGCATCAACAGCTTTCTGGCAGGAATCACTCCAGATTACTTTCTTGGGCTGCTACCTGGAAATCAGCTCTGTTAAGGGGGCAACAATGGTGCCATAGCCCTTAACAAATCTCCCATAGTAACCAGTGAGACCTAAAAAGGCTTTCACCTCTGTCTGGGTCTTGGGGGCTCCCAAGCCAGAATCGTGTCAATCTTGGGCTGTGGGGTGCCATCTGGCTGCTTCCTACCTGGTGACCCAAGTACACCACAGAGCCCTGTCTGATCTGACACTTACTGGCCTTGACCGTGAGGCCTGTCTCACAAGACTTCAACACTTCCCAGAGGTGTCACAAGTGTTCTTCCCAGCTGTAACTGAACACTGCAATGTTGTCCAGGTAGGCGGTATTGAAATCCTCCTGTCCAGCCACACCTGGTTGACCAACCTCTGAAAGGTGGCAGGGGCATTCTTCAATCTAAAGGGCATCACCTGGAATTGGTAGTGCCCCTAAGGGGTTGAGAATGCTAACCTCTCCTTGGCCCCATCGGATAAGGCAATCTGCCAGTAACCAGACATCAAATCAAATGTGCTGAGGAACTTGGCAGCTCCCAACCCATCAATGAGCTCATCAGCTCTGGGGATGGGGTGTGCGTTAGTCTTGGTGATGGCATTGAGCCCACGGTAGTCCACACAGAACCACAGTTCTGGAGTAGCTCTGGGTGCAGCAGCCTTTGGGACCAAGACCACTGGGCTGCCCCAAGGACTGTTGGAGGGCTCTATTACCCCTAATGCCAACATCTTAGAGACCTCCTCTTTGATGCTGGTCCTGACCTGTCAGCCAACCTGTAAATCTTGTGTTTTACAGGAGGGCTGTCACCAATGTCCACGTCATGGGCACACCAGTGAGTAACACCTGGGGTCAGAGGAAACAGTGTGGCAAACTGTCCAAACAACTGGTGACAGTAACCCTGCTGCTCTGGGGTCAGTATAGGGGAGAGGATCACACCTTCCACTGACCCATCATGCTCCTTGGTGGACAGGAGGTCAGGGAGAGGTTCACTCTCCTCTTCCACCCCATCATCTGTCGCCAAGAGCATGCTCACTTCAGACCAATCACAGTGCGGCTTGAGACGGTTCACGTGGAGGACCCTCAAAGGGTTTCTGGGAGTCTGCAAATTTACCATGTAGGTGACATTACGTTTGCGCTCCACTACCTCAAAAGGCTCAATCCCCTTGTCCTGCAAGGCACAAGGTTCTACTGGGGCCAAGACCCACACTGTCTGGCCAGGCTGAAACCAGAGTGGCATTCTCGTCATACCAGCATTTCATCTCCTCCTGGCTTGCTTCTAGGTTTGCCTGAGTGAGATTCCTGAACGGGGAGTTTGATTCCTGAAGGCCAGCATGTAGCTAAATACATCCTGGGAAGTTTTCCTGGGCGCTGCCTCCCAGCCTTCCTTGACCAAACTAAGTGGTCCTCTCACAGAGTCACTATACAGAAGCTCAAAGGGACTGAACCCTAGAGACTTCTGTGGTACCTCCCTGTATGCAAAGAGAAGACATGGCAAGACGAGTCCCATTTATGCCTCATGGGTTCTGTTAGACTCTTAATCATGCCCATCAAGGTTTGGTAGGTTCTCTCCACCAAACTATTACCTTGTGGCTGGTAAGGAGTGGTAAACTTGTCAGTTACACCACACTCCTTTCACAGGGATGTCATATACTTGGATATGAAATTGGTATCACGGTCAGAAACCACCTCTCTGGGGAACCCCACACGGGAAAAGATCCCCATTAATGCCCCGCCCACCCCTGGTGCTGTCGTTGGCCTGAGAGGGATTGCCTCTGGGTACAGGGTGGCATGGTCCACAAAGACCAGGATGTACCTGTTGCCCATGGCTGTCTTGGGATCCAGTGGCCCCACTATGTCCATCCCAACCCTTTCAAAAGATGTTCCAACAACTGGAAAAGGTTAGAGAGGATCTTTACCCTTCTTCCCACTCTTACCACTTTCCTGGCAAGTTTGGCAAGACCTGCAATGTCCATGTGACTGCCTTCGCATTTGGAGCCAAGCGAAGTGGGTGACAAGCCTGTCTAAGGTCTTGTCCTGCCCCAAATGTCTTGCCAAAAGGCATGTTGTGAGCCATACCCAGTAGGAAGGTCTTGAAGCACTGGGCTACCACTAGCACACGGGCTGACTCAGGCTCAGTGACCTTAGGCCAGAGTTCTTCAATCTGTGGGGCGTGCCCCCCGGGGGGGGGGGCGCGCACTGCAAAATCTTTCCTTTGTTTAACTTGTACTGTGTTACGGTCGCAAGTTGTCACCCATTTCAAATGGGGATTTTTGATAGGAGAACTCCGGAGCAGCAGCAGCTAATCAGTAGGTAGGAATATCACCACTGACGTTCCACCAATGATTGGACAGCAGCAGAGATTGAGGGAAGTGCCGCGAAATTTGTGTGCATGAAGTTCCAGCATTCCACTGCTTGCTGCCTTTTCTTCTTTGTTTCCTGGGTTTTTTTCTGGAGAACATATAAAAACAGCAACAACTTATCACTGGCTGAGCACAGCAGAACAATTTGTCGATAGCATGCAGGAAGAATTTTACAAATCCATAAAAAAAGACAATCGCAGGAGGTGCCTCTGTTGTTCTCTAAGCACAGCAAACCTTGATTCTGATAAAACTATCAAAGTCACAGAAGGAGAAATGAACTTCCAGAACAGAGCCCTTGCTCAAACTGCCCTAACAATCTCTTTTCCAATCAGCTGGCTAATTCCTACAGTTGAAATGCTTTAGCTGCATTGGGAGGCAAGGACTCTCCTCTGCTAAAACCAAAAGCGAACAAACAGACAGTCCACTGTGGACTGTCTGTTCCTCTGCGTTTGGTTTCATAGCAGAGGAGACTCATTGCCTCCCACTGCAACTGAATAATTTCAGCCCCAGGAATTTAACCCCCTCCTCATCCCAGAAAGGAGACCACGTTTCTTTTAAAATTACACAGGCAGGCGCACAACGTCCACATGGCTAAAATGGCTTCAAGTTGCCAAAAGAAAATGCCAGCCATGTGTGGTTTAAAGAGCCTGCAAGTTGCTTGTCTTGACACTAAATACAGGTTATAAATAAAGAAGTTTGTATTCATTTGTAATGTGACTTTTCTGTCGTTGTTCCCTTTAGTTATCAGTCAAGGATCATTCAGGCAGCCCTAGAACAAAATTTGCTGTTCAAAGTACGCACAGATAAGTACTGAGAATACAGCTTTAGGTGACTGCTTATTTGTGTACTGCATGGGACATCAAAATAATGAGCTGGCAACCCTAATCACAAAACTGGAAGTTTGTTGCAAGATCAGCACATTATTTATTTCCTCCACCCTCAATCCCTGGTTAATGCCATAATAGCAATAGTTTAACATATCTGAAACCCTACGCCGCTATCAATAACATGCTGAGTTACCTCAAGTGTCTGGGAATCCACCCTGCATTCAGACAACTCTCCTCATTGTCGCCCTTCACTTTCATACTCACCCTGCACTCACATCGATCACAATGCCCTCACACTGATCCCCATGCACTCACAGCATTCATCTGCTCAACCTGCACTCACAGTGATCGCTCTGCACTCACAATGCACTTGCGCTGTTCGCCCTGTACCTCACCCTGCAGTTACACGAACACACTACTCTACCTGCACTCATGTGACACTTCGCTCACCTGTCCCCCTCACTGCTCAATATGCAATCTCATTCAAATAAGCCCATCACTAACCATACATTCATCTGTCCCACTCTGCACTTACGTCCACACCCAAATTCATATGGTCACCTCACTCACCTTGTCACTCCTCTCACCTCACTCTCACACTGATGCATTGCTCACTGTGCACTCACATGGACACTCCAGCTACCCACACAGCGCAGAGGGTTAATGTGCCTGCTACAAAGAACGTGTACCATGCAGATCAAAGAATTGAGTCTGAGTAAACTATGATTAGTGCTATCAAAAAATGAAATGTTTGTCAGAAAGGTGCTATAGAGAATGAGGTGCTCTGTAGGTGAGTGGTAGTGAGGGAATTCATGGAGAAGGAGGAAATGGGGGAGGGGTGCCAAAAATACTGTTGCACCTTGGGGACATTAAATAAAGGGGTCATTTTATACTTCACTTTCACTTTGTTCACACACTGCATCCATCACTCCCCTAATAATATTCCTTCACATCTAGTGGATCAGTTTATTTTATTTTTTTAAACATCCGGGAGCTCCCCTTCATAGGTGAAGGGTTGTAGCCCTTGGCATCACTAGTGTGGCGCTAGGAGGCGACCGAGATGATGAAGCATGTCACCCCAGTGAGTGATGGGAATCCGTCCTATCAATAGGAATGCCCAGACAAGTGTTCTGGTCACTCCACATATTGTTTTGTGGTGTTCTTGAACAGGGGTCAAGCTCTTCCTCAAGCCCTTGGAGAAACTTAATAAAGAAGTTGCAGAAAGTTCAGTCCAGTCCTTTCACTGCCCAAGACAGAAGCAGCCACTGCAGGCCAACACAGCAAAGCGCTCAGCAAAGTGGTAGTTCTTCCTCACAGCCTCTCCAGCTCTTCTTCTTGGCAGTCTTCTTGGTCTAAAAGAGCTCTAATGTTCTGGGGTCTGGACCTCAATATTTATACCCCAAATTCCTTTGGCCTCTGAGGCAGAGAGTGTCTGTGCTCAGTCCAAACCAGTTTGGTCCTCTCTGGCTCAGCTTCCCAGCAGGAGGTGGAGACAGTATTGTCTGCAGCAGGCCAGGCCCATCCAGGTGCAAGGAAATCTCCTCCCACTACTCTAAATGCAGCCCAGGTCTATTCAACCCAGCCCTGACTCATCCAGACTCTAAAACAGTGCGGTTTCACCAAATCCTATCTTGGGACCCCTTCTGGGCCTGCCCATGAGCAATGAAGATGTTAGTGATATTTCCCCCGATCTATTTGAATGAGGGGAATGCGGCTCCTGTAGACATTCTTTTCATGTCATGCCATCATGACGTAAACTTAAAAGCAGCAGAGTTTTATGAGAGGACATTGATTCTTTAGACATCCATATGCACAATGGTCATTGTTGCCACAATCCTATACTTAAGCTTCAGAAAGAAAAGTCCTGTCCAGCTCTCAAAGAATGAGGGTGACTTCATGGAGGTGCAGATTGCCCTGAGCTCTGAGATTTCTCAGCATTCAGCTGTGAACCTGCTGCCTACTACCAAGCATCATGCAGTAAACAGTGAGCTGAAGCAATGTGAGGTGAGCCATGCTCCCAAAACAGGACTGGAAGTAGGTTCTAAGGGTTTCAGGTCTTGCGGATGGTCACCATGACATATTAGATGGCTTACACTGGTCCAAATGGTTCATGCTAAGAGCATCCACCACAGAAAAGTGCTTTGAGATAGGGACTGCACTTATACTGTTTGACAACGGAGGACATGGGAGCAATACAAGTGATGTTTTCCAGTGTCTACTGACAAGCAAATATTTCTTTTGATGGTGTATTATCTGTTTTAATCAATGTTAACTGAAAACTGGAAACACTAAATAATATTATAAATGGTTTGGTTACTTCTCCAATACTTTTCAGTCAGGACACTCTGAACCAAATTAAAAAAAGAATAAGGAAGTGTTAGAATTTAAAGGAAAATACTTCCCACGGCCTAATTTACTTTCATCAGGACTCAGAGCTGAAACAAACGTTCATTCATTTGGTACTCTAAAGTAACCCGGGAAACAGATTTATGGACCTCAAGGAGAAGACACGTCTCCCTTTCTGTTGTGCTAATATCTTCTACCTCAAAGCCAACTGAGTGAATTCAGCAGCCAGCCTCTCACCAAGCACCATAAAGGCCTTTGTGGAATGCAATAGATAAAACAACAACAATCATTAAAGTCTGTTCTTTTGTCATACCCAGAAAAAATATCCATATTGCTGTGTTTTACAGGCAAGCTGGGAGGCAACACTGAAAGCGTGATTGGGGGGTTTTAAGGGGCAGCCCTTAAGAAACAGAGCTAGAGAGCACATGCATTCTCTGGTGTGTTGAATAAAAAATAAAAAAGTGTTTCCATGAATGTGGGCAGTGGAAGCAAACAAGTCTTTTTGGTATACTGTATAAAGTACCAGCTTCCTACAGACGGGTCTGGTGATCAAAGAGATGCAAAATCTAAACAACGGGGCCACTGAGGCATCGGGTTGAAGATGCTGCAGGGCTCCCTTGAGGCACAGCGTTGAACAAAGGTAGTGGTATCCGGACTGGCCACCAACAAGCCTTGCCAGGAGCAAGCTCAGCCTTGGGTTACCTCGACATCCCGGAGACAGGAAAAAACGGTAGCTGCCTGAAACTTGCTGGCAGTCAGAACTATGTTTCCCATAATGAACTAGACCATTTACTTTTGGGCAATCCCTCGGAGGGCACAATGGCTAGTGATCCTTTGATTCTGAGAGCGTGCTTTACCTGTGAGCTGCAGGGGACTAGTACCTCTAGTCCCTCTAGTCCAAGGGAGTTCTAGTGTTGGCTTGGAGAGGGGTTCCCCTTCCCTTTGGAACTGGTCTGTAGTCCAGGACAATTCACAACCATGCAGTTTCAGGGTGGTTGCCACAGGTGCAGGGTATCACGCCTTTGATCTGTGCAGGTCCTGAAGTTGCAGACTCTGGTCACTTTATTGTCCTTGGCTGCAAGTCAATCAGATATGTGGTTCTGGTGCCAGGAGAGCCCCTTAAATCCTAGATTTATGGGCTACTAGCCTCAGCAGCTATCCACCCCTGAGGTGCCCACTCCCTGTGGAGGGTGGCACATTTTCTAACCAGAAGCCTCTATTCTGCCACTTTTAAAAATATCAGAACCCTTCTTCAGCTGTCTGGACCAGGTAGCCTACCTTAGGGGTGTGGCTAGCCTTCTGGGAGTGTACACCTACCTAATTTTCCCACCAACCCGGGTTGCAAATGTGCCGGGGACAGGGGTTTGGCTTTTTCCTCTCCTGAGAGGAAGTATGATTGCAGATGAGTGGGAGCTTTGAAGCTCATTGCTTTGATGTGCCATTCCACTAGCATTCCTGTCAGGAAGAGAGGTTACACCTCCCGCCCAGGCTGGCCTTTTTTTGTTGTCTCCTGAGAGAGTTCACATCTCTTGACAGGGGGTCAGATTCCTATCTTGGCTGCAGCAGCTGCAGGCTGTCAGCCAGGGCACAGGAAAGGCTGGGGCAACCAGGTGGGCAAGCTCTAAGGTGGCCATCTGGGTGCCTTTACCATTAAATCTGACTTTGGAAAATGGTTGTGTTTGACGAGACAAGTTGTTTGATACCAAACATGACCTATTTAGTGGGACCATAATGGTGGTGTCAAACTCTGGGTGCCCGGGTGCCAGCTCATGTTAGCCTATGGCCTCCTAAACACTTATAGTAGCACCTAGTGGAAGAAGGCTACTATAGGGACATATACGTTTGCACTTATATGTCCATACCTTTATTATAATGTACCCTGCTTCCTGGACTTAGGAGGCTTACCTTGGGGGTGACTCTATATATTAAAAATAGTGATGTGACCTAGCCACTCATGGCATGGGCTAAGTGCTACATTCCATGTTTTTGCCTCTGGGAAACGTGACCTCACAGCGAGGCCTATGCAAACCTCCCCCGGCATAAATGACACTGGGACCAAGATGACAACACCTGGCCCCTAACGAGGCTACTTTTCTTGCTAATCCTCCTCCCCAGCCCATTAAAGCCTCAGGGTATGACCTGGCAGGGGAGGGGGTCAAGAAAAGCACACACCTGATGCTGCTACTTTAGGGGGGCTTGGGTGAGAATGGCCTCCTACGAGGGGCCCCTGCATACTCACACCCTCCCCACACCTGCCATGGCCTGAAAGTGATGGCCGAGCGGAGGAATAACACAGCTTCCAGGCTGGGCTGGCCAAACGAGGCAAGGGGCTGAGGTGAGAATGCCCCAAGGGCCATAACAACACCTGGTCTACAGCCTCAGTTTAACAGCATGGCAGGGGAGTGTGCCCATGATACTGGTGACATTTTAAGTAGTCTGGCGAAGACCATGGAACATAGTAAGTTTCTGTGGGTCGGTGTACAGAGGACTTAAAAAACAGCCCACAGATGTTCCTTAGGCACCGGCCCATTGCCCAATTGTCCCCCTTCCCAATATGACCCTGCAGAAGGGGTAGAACAAGCACAAGGGGGGAACATGCTGGCAAAAGGGAGAATCAGTTTAATGAGCAATGTAGAGCACAGTAGGGGAGCGAGCGAATCACATGGGCGAGAGACAGCAACACGGAGGGGGTAGAAACGCACACAAGGGGCACACAAGGGAGACATCAGGAAACACTTACAATCAATGGGAGTAAAAAGTAGTTCGTAAAAGCGAGCAGTAAAAGCATAACTGCCAGCCAACCTGTGAGCTGATAAAGAGGCTATGAACAAAGGGAGGGAAAAACACAAGATGGACAAGCTGGGACAAGGAAAGACATTGAATAAAAAGCAGGAAAATAAAAGTGACAGTAAAATCAATCAATGGTAAGCAATGGGTTCGCTGTATGCCCCTGTAATCTACAACTGAAAAAAATGCAGCCAGGACAAGTTGCTGTAATATACTCATTATACAGAAGGGGCATTTTCTTCTGGTTTCCAGCAGGCGCCTCTCTCTCCCTAGGCTATATCCTCAGATGTCTCTTCACAGAAGTTGTATAGACCTCATGTTTCCACTAGATGTCTCTCTAGCCCATGTAATGAACACTGACGCACACAAAGGTAGAGAAGAAGAGACAATTAGATATGGATATTATTTCCTTTTTTTCTGGTTTGTATAGAGCAAACTCCACCCGAAGGTATTGGAGCGCTTTGCCGGAGCACCAGTTACATTATACGAGGACGCATTCATTGAAAAAAAAAAACAAATAGGGCACAGGGAGATTAATCGATTATCCCAGAATCACAGGATGTTGAGCAAACATTGAGATTCAAACCTGGTTCCCCAGCTCCAAGGCAGCTCTGGCCGACTTTGGCATGCTGAAAACAAACGAATCGTGTTCTCTTGAGAGGCTGAACTGTCTTTATATATCATTCAGGATCTTGTAACATATCATGCTAAGCCAAACCTGTGTGCATCACCGAATCTAAGGAGCTGGACATATCTATAAAGTAGTGGCTTATTTGGTAAGAGATGTATGGATACTTGCTTGGCATTTCACAATTTTGTTTTGCACCCACAGTCTTTTAAAATGGTAATTAAAATGATTCCTTTTTTTGTGTCACTTTTTGTTACTTTGCGTTAAGTGTGGGCCATCACAAAACTTTTGTAAATAACCCTAGAGGAGTCCGATTTAGCATAACTTTAAGCTGGTGCAAAGTCACCAAAAGTGGCACAAACCTGTGCAAAGAGTTGATTTTGGGATTGGTTTGTGCTATTTTGTATTGGGGGGTGTTCCATGGGTGGAACATGCTCATTCCTGTGCAACCACTGATAGTTTTTCATGCAAAATCCTATCTACTAACAATGTTAGATAGGGATATGCCAAACTTTTACACTTTCTTGGGGTAGGCTCAAAGAGGAGGAACGTTTTCATTTTTTCCATCTTTCTAACTTTGCATGTGTGCTGCGTTGTACAGCATCCATATAAAGCCATAAAAGTTTAAACGTAAGTCTAAGCATAGTATTTTGTAGTGGAAGGGTATCCTTCCAGTACAAAACCTATGCTAGACTCGTGCAGACAGACACCATTGCGCTGTGGTACAAAGGTGTGTGCGTGGCACTAGACAGCCAGGAAGTGGCATAAGGCTTTGGAAGAGGACAGCAGTGATACAATATGGCACTGTCCTGCTCCCTCACTTTCATGCAACGCAGCACTGCAAATTTGGTTGCTGCGCTGTGTTGCGTGAATCAGTGGAAAATATGCCCCGTAGAGTCCTTAAAATGGATGTCTTCCAGATCTCCTCATGGTCCCTCAATTCCTCAGCAGATCTTTGTGTCTCAACAAGCCCCTATCGCCACCACAGCGTCACTTTTAGTGATGTTGTGATGGCGATAGGGGCTTCGCCTTATTTACAAGGCAGCGTTAAGCCATTTAACGTGGCTTTACACTGCCTTGTGGATGAGGCCCCCTTACAAGCTGTACTTAGCGTTAAAGGGGAGGGCAATGGGTGTTGCAGTGGGTGTTTCACCGCAAAACACCCATTGATTTTGTCTCTGCTCCCTATTTACAAGTGTGGCGTAAATAGGAGGTAGCACCAAAATTAAGACCATGGAAAACCCAGTCTTAAACAGGCGAAACAAGGAGAAATGCTTTATTTCTAATTGTTTTTGTTGTTTCCATGTGTGCTGCATTGTGCGGCACACATAGAAACAGCAAAAGAAAAGACATTTTGGAACTTCTATGTGTGCAGCACACATAAAAGTTACAAAACGTAATTTAAAGATTGTTTATGTGCAGGAAGGGAGACCTTCCTGCACATAAACAATCCTCCCCTCAACACAGACACCCTTACACTATGGTGTAAGGGTGCCTGCAATAGTGCTAGGCTGATAAGTTTAGCGCCAGCTCAGAACTATAGGCCCGTACCCCCCAGATTGTTCCCGGCCCCGCCCCCATCAAACCCACAAATCAAGACTTGACGACCAGAGCTGTGGGTAAAAGAGGCCATGTTTATTATAAACCATCACATATAAACATGACAATATATATCATCAATTAAGCTTCAAAATGACATACAATATAGATGTATCATCGTTAATCACTGTAAGACATTTCATATTTATGTTGCTCATAACTTCATAATTTATCCGTAGAAATGACAGATCTTAATTTTATTGACAAAGAATGTTCTCTATCTCTCCAGCACTAAGGGGCCTTCTGGCTCGCACCACCCCAACTGAGAGCCATGCAAGGTGCAACCCACCTGCGTCCTTGAGAGGTGGGCCCCTGCCCTCTGGTCCTTGTCCGCCACCTGAGGGGCCCACCCCTCCACCACCAGGCTGCCCATCGGGGCTCGTAGGGAATAACCAGGGGCGGATGCCCCATGCCCTAGATTGTAAACTGGCGCCCTTGCCCCCAGCCGGTGTCTCCATACTCTCTGGGGTGAGCTTACCGTATCTCCCCCTCAGTGCTGGCCTAGGATGTATGCAGGTGGACTCCCCTTAACAATGTAAGGCAATTTATGTGGCCTCATTATCGCCACAAGGGTGACCAGGGCCAACCGCCCTTCGCCCTCCCCACCGCCAGGCCACTCCGGAACCACCAAGTTCCAACGATCTATAGGCTCAGAGCCATGTCCTAACTCAAATGCCCAGATCCATCAGTCTGGGTCCCAGGTAGACATGTGCCAACCATTGCAATGAACTATACAATTCCCATGCCCAATTTGTGGGCGTATTACCAGGCGGGCCCCTGCCACGGGCACCGCTTAGGGCATTCCGGCCTTCTAGCGGAACGCTAAAGGGGGGCATTTGACATTAGCCCTGGCCCCCCAAATTCTCCCAGGGAATATGAGACCACACTATTCTGGAAACGTCCTATCCCAATTTGAGCAAACCCAGGCAGAGCTTCCCACGCGGCCCGGTGACCCAGTCCCAACCTATCGTTACCTCTTAAATGTAGGATAAACATTCTCAGGGAACTGTAATCCCCCACGGCACATGACGTCTGCCACCAGGTGTTCATGTTAGAGGCATTCCCACAGCCCCCAGAGTCAACTCACGCCGCATCTGCTAACGAGCGATACAGGCCCAATATACAGGCAAGTGACCCAGTACCTACACCACTTTGGCCAACACAATACCTCCCTCCCACCTGGTGAAACATCTGGCTGGCTGTGCATGACGCAGCCCCAATTCTGATTGGAGTGACCAACTACCTCGATCTCCCGGCTGCGGTAGGTAGACCCACATGTGCTACGCACCTACTATGCACGAGGCTGCACCTGATGACAGATGGGCATGTATGCCCCCATGAGCCGAGTTGTGCTCCACTCACGTCCCCATCCCAGTAGGCTCAGGTTAGAACCTCCCATAGGGAGTGAACTTATCTGCCCACAAACCCAGAGTCCAGGGAATGCAGACCCTCCGCCGCCTTGAGTCGCAGTGCCCCTACAAGTTGCCGCTCAGAACAAGTCAACAAAATTGCGGGTGTAGCTGAAAGTGTCCCAGTGAGCACCAGCTATACACAGACACGCATGTTCAGCCTCTCCCCGTGTGCCCTCCCTCCTCTTGGCCGGGTGGACCACCTCCACCCTACGCAAGTAATCTACCCGCGTGCTCCCTACTTGTGCCCTAGAACCGACTAGCACCCACAAATCTCTCTTATAGGTAGAAAAAACAGACACCCAATCACACAAATGATGAGCTACGTAAGTGTGCATCGCGTGCCCTGTTAAATTAAAGGGGGGAATTCGGGCTCAGCCATAGTAAACTACATCAATCCATAAATCCCTAGCATGCATGGTCCTTTAGTAAGCTGGGTTAAGCCCTGCAAATTCTGAACCCAGAAGAGGTGTGGCTAATCACAACAGGATCAACTGATGCCTAGGTGAGTGGCATTGCAGAAGACTCTACACCCCTCCCCCACCCGGTAATCCAATGAAAGGTACTGGACCTACTGACATTCAGAAGGTGATAGTGAAGGAATCCTGTCACCTGGGCATGCTGCCCAGAAAGCACCCTTTATTAGCAAGTATGCTACCTGTCTGTATTCTGCCAATCCTGGAATGCGTGGCGGACCCTGTGATAAGGGCACCTCTGACTTATGAAAGAAAAAGGGGGGGGGGGCAAAGAACGTTTCCTGCCAGCAAGCGTGCCTGCATAAATTACGCAGCACCACCCCTAGCCCATGAACGCTCTCCCTGGAAGGAGTAATGCAGCAGAGGGGGCAGGGGACCACGGGATGAACGTGAGCAGTGAAAAGTAAGCCTCCTGAAGTGGGGGCTTACATCCGTCTAGGACAGTATCGCTCATTCAACCCTCCTCAGGCTGTGGTCCCCTGCACAAAGTTCCTGACGTCCTTACTACTTAAACCTACTCATCTCTTGCTGCCACCTTATGTGCCCCTACTGTCCTTTCTTCCCACCTATGCAATAGATGCCATCCTGATGCTGGTGCCGCCCCCTCCCCGAGGCCTATTTCACAAATTGCACCACCATCCCTTCAAAGCGTGCACTAGAGCTACTTATTGCACTAACAGTCTTCAGATGAATTTATCACCAACCACTTCGCACAAATTGCTAGATTACAATTGATTGCCAATGGGTGTATCGGAGCACCAGCATCCGCTCCTTGCGTTACCGACCGACACAACACCAGCGATAGCCAAGTGCTTTTGCCCAACCCCACCATGCTGAGCGACCCTGTCGAACTCTACCACCCAAAATCGGGTTCACCCCTATTCCATTTGTGTGCCAACCCTGGCGTCTTCACTAGCAACGTCACAATGCTAGAACTAAGTGAGTTCCCCCGATTTGCAAGATGTTGCACGCCCCCGTCCAAACTTGAAACCCAATCCGGGGCCCACTACAATCTCGACAATGTTACAAATCGAATTTCCTCATCAGCCCCATTGTCATGATATTACCACCCACCGGTTAGCCATGTGGTATCCGAGCCCCTCTCACGAGCTCCAGTGCATTACAGAACGGCACTCCAAAATCGTGGGACTAAGTGAATTGCCCTGAGTCGCACAATGTCTAGCGCTCCCGTGGAAATTCCAGCCCGGCTCCTCAGCAACACTGACGACCCCCATAGCCGAAGGCCCCACCGTCTGCCCTTCAAACCTATGCAAACAACTACCTCTGTCTACATCCATCTCGAACTGCCTAGTTCTTGATGCCCACGGTTGTAACCACAAATTAGCCTAAACACCAGTTTTCGGCCTATCAATCTTTTCGCTACATCAGGGTTCCCTCCCCATCCATTCGCAAACACAAGATAGGGTTTCCCAAGCAAGATTTAAGTACCTGCAGCATCCTCAAGAAACACAAGCAGCTGCGAGGAAATTATGCCGATTTATGAAACAAAGTGCCCCAGAGCCCCGGCTAGGTGGCTGCACTACGAGCAAGCCAGTCACCGTCTGCTGGAAACAACACAGAAACAACTGAAGCATCCCCCCCCATTCAGTAAGACATTTATTAAGACATCCGGTTCTCCTGGTACCCAACCTGCCTGTCACATGGCTGCACTCTGGCCAGCCTCGTCCCTGCATTGCCCTGCCAGGTTAATATTGCTGAACCTCTCCCTAGTTGATACCCTCTCTGCAATACCCTGTAATCCTGGGACTGACCACAAAACGCAGTAAAGGGCAGCTGGCCACCCCTGAACCACTCCTAGAAAAATCAATATGACATCGTAGTGAATTATAAATGCGCTGCTCTAACCACACCGATCCCTGATCAACAAGACCCATATCGCTTCGGCGTCTCAGGGCCTCCCCGGACCGATAAAGGCTGATTCACAGTACACTGTCAGTGGGGGAGACGTCGCCAAAATTACACCGATCCCCTGTTCGGTCCACCAGAACCTACATAGCTGGGACCCCTCAAGAGTGCTAAGGCTTTTTTCGTGGTATCGTCGCACACCCAACGCGAAAGCTGGGATCCTTATACAAACAGAAAACTGCTCAGGCTTTCTACGAGGTATCTGCACACACAAACCACTCAGAAGCAGGGATCGTTATACCAACAAGCATTGGCATAGCCAATAGATCTCGCCTTTGGGACCTTATAAGTGTTAAGTTATCCAGCACAATACCCTTGGTGCAACAACATTAACTGTTACATGGCTAAACACTTATAAGGCCCCAAAGGTGAGACCTATTGGCTATGCCAATGCTTGTCATATTATGTTCTTTTGCAGAAAACACGAGAAAAGCTCTTGTCAATAGGATGTTTACGTATTTCTTTCATGTTTACTATTTAGCTCTGCACACAGTCACGTGGTGTGTTCCAGTTTAGAAGGATTGCACCTGTGGGGATTTCGCTAGATTTAAAACAAGCAGTTTATCTCAAGCACATTCTTGGTTGGTTTCACGGATGCCAATTGAAGCGCCAGACTTGGCTTCGAGACATGAAAGTTTAGATTTTACATCTGTGGCAACGTGAGTAAATTGTTAGATTCACGATGGGCGTTTTGCACAACGGTTTTAGCTCGTATTTGACACAGTGGACAGCATTGTATATTTGTCCCATAATACTTTTTTAGCACAACTGCATGCACAATTTGGTGCAACAGCAGAAATGTTTTGGTTATATTTGGCATGCAACACACTGGTTTTGGAAGTGATGCACACGCATGCTAAGGCTTGCATTTTCATACATGATTTACATATGATTTCATGGACGTTGTTTAAGATTCCTTACAATGTTGATGAGCTTATCATTACATTCCAGTCACTCCTGAAGGGCTTTAAGCCCAAAATGCTTTTGGTGAAATTCCATATAGTTGCCCAAGACGTACTGTGAATATCCATTGTGCTACTGGATAAAGCTTGGATGGGCATGTCTTTTAGCATCTGAAGCTTGGAAACACATTTCCTCAGTTGTGAACTTGGAAAACTTCTTCCAAGTCATGGAATAAAATTGGAATATATATGGTTTACTTTGATCAAAATAGACGTTTGTTGACTTGCGTGACTCGCAGTGCAGCTTGAATGGTGTAAGATGATGCACCAACTACCCGGAAAATAAGAGTCAAACTGGAGCCCTACTCATAATTACAGTGAAATTACAAAAATGTCACACATAAGCAATCTGAAACCTTGGCAGCTTTGAAGGCAGCGGGTGTTGAATTACATTCCATGCTTTATAACGGGCTTATATAAATGTTAACGCCGCATTTACGTGTTGATTCTACTCAAGAAACAAACCAAAACACCCAAAGAGCCTGGACAAATAATTATACTTAAAGAGTTGCAGAACTCCCTTCGGTTAACAGCTTTGTGTTCCCATCGTATTTTAAGAATTAAACATTTTTGGTTAAAGTACTTTTTAAAACCCTAAAAAAAACTTCTACGATCGGATGAAAATGAAAGCTCGGACATTCATGCCAATTATCCGGACTTAGTTGGGAGATGCCCCCGATTTTAAATCAAAGCGTTCACATTTAGTGTTCCCTCCACTGTACCGAGATATTTCAAGGAGCGTTTGCGCGTCCCCCAATATGTGGCCTTTACGGTGAAGGTCTCAAAAGCAAGGGATAGAACATAGAATAAACCACACAAGCAGGAAAGGCTTATTTGCCTACTTTTAATCGGGAGTTGCTTATTTTCTAAAGCTCTAAAACAACAGGTTATTATTTGGCTGGTCTCTCAGAATAGCACGATAAAGCCCGGCTCGTTTTCGCCTCCACCACTCTAATACAAAACCTATTTATAAAAGTCAATCTTTAGAACGCGATACTGGAAGCTGAAATGAAAAAAAATACTTCCCCCGACTTCTTTTTAAAGACTAAAAACCCTCCAAGTGGTTGTAAATAAAAGGGAGGAAACGCATTACAAATGCAGTCTTCTTTGATCTAAAATACAAGACACCGACAAACTCTTCCATGCAGTAAGGGAGGGGGAGGAGCGGGTGAGAGAGGGGGGAGGAAAGCCGAGCATGCGAGGAAAGGAATGCTAGAAACCAGGATAGCAGCTGTGCGAGTGCACGACATTGCGAACGCAAGCTGGAGGCCTGAAAAAAGCCACTAGGTTAGCACTTCCAAAACCCGCTTACTAAAACTCTCGCCAGAGCAACGCTATAAGCGCTGGCTCAGGCGAGACCTAAAAAGGAAACTGCTCGGGCTATCTATGAGGTATCTGCACCCACACACCACTCAGAAGCAGGGATCGTTATACCAAAAGGAAACTGCTTGGGCTTTCTACGAGGTTTCTACATACACACACCACTCAGAAGCAGGGATCGTTATACTAAAAGGAAACTACTCGGGCTTTCAAGATATCAGCGCACACACACCACTCAGAAGCAGGGATCGTTATACCAAAAGGAAACTGCTCGGGCTTTCATCGCGGTATCAGCGCACCCAACTCAAAAGCAGGGATCATTATACAAAAGAAAACATGCTCGGGCTTTCTTCGAGGTATCAGCGCACACACAACTCGGAAGCTGAAACAAAAGGAACCTGCTCAGGTTTCCTTCGCGGTAACAGCGGGCACACAACTCACAAGCTGGGATCCATATGTACAAAAGGAAACTGCGTTTCAGAAAATCGGCGCGCAAAACTACTCACTATGGAATCATGAGTGCCCGGAACCCTTCTACTTCGTTGAAATTTGCGTTGTACAACACCACCTACTACTTAAAAACCGTATTAGCCCCATTGGAGCCAGCAGCCAGCCTCTTACCACTGAATCAGTGACCCACCAATTCTGCCAAAATATCATTGCGCTCATACGAACGCCCTCAACTGATTCGCAGATCACCGTTCCCTAGGCGTCAGTACCACTCCCTGCGACATAGGCCTACACGACAACACCCGATATTTAAACCTTCATTCGCACCCTTGGAGCCTGCATCTCACCACTCAAGTCCGAGTGCGCTCAACAACACTCGCTGTCGTAATCAGTGCACACCCTAATGCCAAATTAAAAGAGAATGCTGGTTATCCCCGATTATTCTTCACCAAGGATGTATTACCACCCGGAAGAAGTACTGGCAAACCTCGGAACCATCCTCTTCGAGCACGCAGCCTATGCTCACGAACTTGGGCCAGCAACCACTCGCCCAGCAATCAGGCATCAGCATGCCCAAAATTGACCCAGGCGCAATCTCTCCATCTCCCTGCCTTACAACCACAAAGGCGGGCGGGGGGGCTCACCCGTGCCCAATGCAATGCGGTCCTCCCACGCCTAATCAGCTAAACCTGACCCATGTTACAGAACGCTGCCAACGGCACTCACCGATAAACTTTGGCAAACCGGGCCAACCTGCCCCCGCATGGAGCCACCGCCGGGCACTTCGCTCAAGCAGGGCGAGTGCCACTCAAACCCATGCGGCCCACGGTCAACGGGCAGGGCAGCCCCACCCCAACGGATTCCAACCGCGGTGCGTCCGGATGTTCAATGCCCTGTAAGGAGATAATAACCAGAAAAAGAGAAACTCCGGCTTCAGGATACTCTGCCGACCTCTTCGGGATACTCTGCCGACCTCTTCAAGACTGCTTCCGATCTCTTCGCGTGACATCTCTGCTCCCGCGTTGATCTTCCCGAAGATTCAAGCAGTCCATAGCACACACGGGCCGGCGCAGTAAGGAAGAGAGGGCGAGGGTCAGGGCAAAGCGCCCTAAATAGGCCTGCCGCCCCCTCCTCCCCCTCCATTACCGGCCCCAGCAGGAAGTGACGTTGGTGCTGACCCGGAAGTACTTCTTGCTGATCACTGCGACTGATCACTGTTCCAGGAGCCACAGGAGCGTGACCGGGATCCCGGGTGCCTGGATCATAATGGCGCACTGCCTTATAGTCCGCGCTTTTCCAAACGCAAGGCTGCACCATATTGCTGTAAATATGGTGCAGCCCTTTGTTTCTGAAGTTGCGGAGTACGGCGTTAAGCCAGGAAGGGTAATGCCGCACTCCATCACTTCATTGTAAATATGCAATGTTTGCAAACAGTACATCAAAACAAAGGCTGTTATAGCATCCAGCCACAGAAGCACTGCATATGTGAGCGTGCACTGCAGATCCATAAAGACACCATCTTGTATACTTGCTGGCACTGACAGACACAAACAGTCTGGAGCACAATTCTGAACAAACAAACATCAAACTGGATTGTAAGTTTGACTTCACACACACCCAGCACGCTGCCATGAAAGCAGCATGGATTCCATAAGTAAAGGTTCTGTCTGAGTCATACCCAGACTGAGGTGAGTGAGGATGATCGGTAAACAGACATAATATCGAATTCAAAATATCGATAGGACAGAATATCGAGTTTTCAATATAGAATGGACAGAATATCGAATTGCCACAATATAGTGGTGAAGAATATCGAAAATCAGGTAAGAAAGAAAATATTGATTTAAATAATATAGAAGTAAGTAATATCGACTGTCATAATATAGTTGTTAAAAATAGCGAATTTTTTTATAGTGTTTTAAGTGTTAGTATATGTGTTAAAAGTATGTATACATTTTGGAATGTATGTTTGAATATTTTTAAAGTAATGAATTTTATGTTATTTAATTTTTGTGTAATTTAATTCCGTAGCAATAATTTTTACCCCTATGGTATCCAACGCTTACCCTAGAGTTGCACTCACTGGAGTGGGAATAGTAATTTTTACCCCTACGCTATCCAACGCTTTCCCTACTGTTGCACTCTTTGGAGTGGAAATAGTAATTTTTACCCCTACGCTATCCAACGCTTTCCCTACTGTTGCACTCTTTGGAGTGGGAATAGTAATTTTTACCCTCCCGCTATCCAACACTTTCCCTACTGTTGCACTCTCTGGAGTGGGAATAGTAATTTTTACCCCTACGCTATCCAACGCTTACCCTACAGTTGCACTCACTGGAGTGGGAATAGTAATTTTTACCCCTACGCTATCCAACGATTTCCCTACTGTTGCACTCTTTGGAGTGGGAATAGTAATTTTTACCCCTACGCTATCCAACGCTTTCCCTACTGTTGCACTCTCTGGAGTGGGAATAGTAATTTTTACCCCTACGCTATCCAACGCTTTCCCTACTGTTGCACTCTTTGGAGTGGGAATAGTAATTTTTACCCCTACGCTATCCAATGCTTTCCCTACTGTTGAACTCACTGGAGTGGGAATAGTAAATTTTACCCTCCCGCTATCCAACGCTTTCCCTACTGTTGCACTCTCTGGAGTGTGGATATTAATTTTTACCCCTACGCTATCCACTGCTTTCCCTATTATTGCACTCTCTGGAGTGGGAATACTAATTTTTACCCTCCCGCTATCCAACGCTTTCCCTACTGTTGCACTCTCTGGAGTGGGAATAGTTATTTTTACCCTCCCGCTATCCAACGTTTTCCCTACTATTGCACTTACTGGAGTGGTAATAGTAAATTTTACCCGCCCGCTATCCTACGCAAAAAATATTGCATTTTTTAAATAAATATTACGTTAATATATATGTATTATTATTTTTTTTTACTTACATTAATTATTTATTAATTTTAAAGTAATTTAAGTATTTTTAAGTATGTTTCAGTTAATTATATGTTTTATTTCATTAATTTTACATTAATTTTAAGACATTTAAAAAAATTCGATATTGTGACTAACTATATTTTTTACAACGCTATTTTGGATTCTATATTTTTGTACTTACCTGTTTGGAGATAGGGCTTCGATATTTTGGCATTCTATATTTTTCCTTCGATATTTTGGCAATTCGATATTCTTCTTCTCGATATTTCGTCAGTGATCCGGCTGATCAGAGCTCAGGGCCAAGCTGCAGTGAGTGCAGGCTGATCAGAGCTCAGGGCCAAGCTGCAGTGAGTGCAGGCTGATTAGAGCTCAGGGCCAGGCTGCAGTGAGTGCAGGCTGATCCAAACTGAGGGCCAGGCTGCAGTGAGTGCAGGCTGATCCGGGTTCACGGCCAGGCTGCAATAAGTGCAGGCTGGTCTGAGCTCATGGTCAGGCCTCACTGAGTGCAGGCTGGTCCGAGCTGAGGGCCAGGCTTCACTGAGGGCACGCTGATCCGAGCTCAGGGCTAGGCTTCACTGAGGGCTGATCCGAGCTCAGGGCCAGGCTGCATTGAGTGCAGGCTGATCCAAACTGAGGGCCAGGCTACAGTGAGTGCAGGCTGATCCGGGTTCACGGCCAGGCTGCAATAAGTGCAGGCTGGTCTGAGCTCATGGTCAGGCTTCACTGAGTGCAGGCTGGTCCGAGCTGAGGGCCAGGCTTCACTGAGGGCGTGCTGATCCGAGCTCAGGGCTAGGCTTCACTGAGGGCTGATCCGAGCTCAGGGCCAGGCTGCAGTGAGTGCAGGCTGATCCGAGCTCAGGGCCAGGCTTCACTGAGTGCAGGCTGGTCCGAGCTCAGGGCCAGGCTTCACTGAGTGCACGCTGATCCAAGCTCAGGGCCAGACTTCACTGAGGGCTGATCCGAGCCCAGGGCCAGGCTTCACTGAGGGCTGATCCGAGCTCAGAGCAATGCCTCAGTGAGTGCAGACTGATCCGAGCTCAGGGCCTGGCTTCACTGAGGGTTGATCCGAGCTCAGGGCCAGGCTTCAGTGAGTGCAGGCTGGTGTGAGCTCAGGGCCAGGCTGCAGTGAGTGAGGCGGCTCGAGCTCAGAGCCAGGCTGCAGTGAGTGCAGGCTGATTCGAGCTCAGGTCCAGGCTTCAGTGAGTGCAGGCTGATCCGAGCTCAGAGCCAGGCTGCAGTGTGTGAGGCGGATCGAGCTCAGGGCCAGGCTGCAGTGAGTGCAGGCTGATCCGAACTCAGGGCCATGCTGCAGTGAGTGCAGGCTGATCCGCGCGCAGGGCCAGGCTGCATTGAGCGCAGACTGATCTGAGCGCAGGGCCAGGCTGCATTAAGTGCAGGGTGATCCGAGCTCAGGGCCAGGCTGCAGTGAGTGCAGGCTGATCCGAGCGCAGGGCCATGCTGCAGTGAGTGCAGGCTGATCCGAGCGCAGGGCCAGGCTGCATTGAGCGCAGACTGATCCGAGTTCAGGGCCAGGCTGCAGTGAGTGTACGCTGATCCGAGCTCAGGGCGGGCTTCACTGAGTGCAGGCTGATCTGAGCTCAGAGGCAGATCGAGGTCAGGGCCAGGCTGCAGTGAGAGCAGGCTGATCCGAGCTCAGGGCCATGCTGCAGTGAGTTCAGGCTGATCCGAGCGCAGGGCCAGGCTCCAGTGAGCGCAGACTGATCCGAGTTCAGGGCCAGGCTGCAGTGAGTGCACGCTGATCCGAGCTCAGTGCCGGGCTTCAGTGAGTGCTGATCCGAGCTCAGAGCCGGGCTGCAGTGAGTGCTGATCCGAGTTCAGGGCCAGGCTGCAGTGAGTGCACGCTGATCCGAGCTCAGTGCCGGGCTTCAGTGAGTGCTGATCCGAGCTCAGAGCCGGGCTGCAGTGAGTGCTGATCCGCGCTCAGAGCCGGGCTGCAGTGAGTGCTGATCCGAGCCCAGAGCCGGGCTGCAGTGAGTGCTGATCCGAGCGCAGGGCCAGGCTCCAGTGAGCGCAGACTGATCCGAGTTCAGGGCCAGGCTGCAGTGAGTGCACGCTGATCCGAGCTCAGTGCCGGGCTTCAGTGAGTGCTGATCCGAGCTCAGAGCCGGGCTGCAGTGAGTGCTGATCCGCGCTCAGAGCCGGGCTGCAGTGAGTGCTGATCCGAGCCCAGAGCCGGGCTGCAGTGAGTGCTGATCCGCGCTCAGAGCCGGGCTGCAGTGAGTGCTGATCCGAGCTCAGTGCCGGGCTGCAGTGAGTGCATGCTGATCCGAGCTCAGTGCCGGGCTTCAGTGAGTGCTGATCCGAGCTCAGGGCCAGGCTTCAGTGAGTGCAGGCTGGTGTGAGCTCAGGGCCAGGCTGCAGTGAGTGAGGCGGCTCGAGCTCAGAGCCAGGCTGCAGTGAGTGCAGGCTGATTCGAGCTCAGGTCCAGGCTTCAGTGAGTGCAGGCTGATCCGAGCTCAGAGCCAGGCTGCAGTGTGTGAGGCGGATCGAGCTCAGGGCCAGGCTGCAGTGAGTGCAGGCTGATCCGAACTCAGGGCCATGCTGCAGTGAGTGCAGGCTGATCCGCGCGCAGGGCCAGGCTGCATTGAGCGCAGACTGATCTGAGCGCAGGGCCAGGCTGCATTGAGTGCAGGGTGATCCGAGCTCAGGGCCAGGCTGCAGTGAGTGCAGGCTGATCCGAGCGCAGGGCCATGCTGCAGTGAGTGCAGGCTGATCCGAGCGCAGGGCCAGGCTGCATTGAGCGCAGACTGATCCGAGTTCAGGGCCAGGCTGCAGTGAGTGTACGCTGATCCGAGCTCAGGGCGGGCTTCACTGAGTGCAGGCTGATCTGAGCTCAGAGGCAGATCGAGGTCAGGGCCAGGCTGCAGTGAGAGCAGGCTGATCCGAGCTCAGGGCCATGCTGCAGTGAGTTCAGGCTGATCCGAGCGCAGGGCCAGGCTCCAGTGAGCGCAGACTGATCCGAGTTCAGGGCCAGGCTGCAGTGAGTGCACGCTGATCCGAGCTCAGTGCCGGGCTTCAGTGAGTGCTGATCCGAGCTCAGAGCCGGGCTGCAGTGAGTGCTGATCCGAGTTCAGGGCCAGGCTGCAGTGAGTGCACGCTGATCCGAGCTCAGTGCCGGGCTTCAGTGAGTGCTGATCCGAGCTCAGAGCCGGGCTGCAGTGAGTGCTGATCCGCGCTCAGAGCCGGGCTGCAGTGAGTGCTGATCCGAGCCCAGAGCCGGGCTGCAGTGAGTGCTGATCCGAGCGCAGGGCCAGGCTCCAGTGAGCGCAGACTGATCCGAGTTCAGGGCCAGGCTGCAGTGAGTGCACGCTGATCCGAGCTCAGTGCCGGGCTTCAGTGAGTGCTGATCCGAGCTCAGAGCCGGGCTGCAGTGAGTGCTGATCCGCGCTCAGAGCCGGGCTGCAGTGAGTGCTGATCCGAGCCCAGAGCCGGGCTGCAGTGAGTGCTGATCCGCGCTCAGAGCCGGGCTGCAGTGAGTGCTGATCCGAGCTCAGTGCCGGGCTGCAGTGAGTGCACGCTGATCCGAGCTCAGTGCCGGGCTTCAGTGAGTGCTGATCCGAGCTCAGAGCCGGGCTGCAGTGAGTGCTGATCCGAGCTCAGAGCCGGGCTGCAGTGAGTGCATGCTGTCTAGCAGTACATCATTGCACGGTGTCTAATAGTGAAGCCTCCACCTGATGCTTGGCCGGGCTGCTGTGAGTGCAGCATGCAACTGGTGGCATGCGTAGGCCAGCTTCCATGAGTGAGTTCAAGCGAAGTCTGGTGACAAGGAGCTGTTGTGAGCTGATAATATGTCTGCTTGTGCAGCCAGGATGCTGTGAGCGCAGTCTGTACCGGATGGCGACAGGCCGCTATGGGTTCAGGATGTATCTGAAGGTGTAGTTAGCCGCTGTGACCATAGGGCGCCTCTCTGGTGGTGCCAGGCTGCTTGCTATTAATTCAAATTTCATATTTCATCGTAACTAGACTTCGGTGAGTTCAGGATACGACCAATAGAAGTCTGGGGCCTTCATCAGATGGCACAACCACCCCACCGTGGCGGTAGACTATGCCAGGCTTCTGTGAGCGCATGCCTCATCTGATGGTGCCAGGCTGCTGAGTCCGGCCTCTGTCTAGCAGTACAGCCTGGCAGCAGCGTGGACTGCGGCCTGCACCAGGTGGCATCAACAGGATGCAGTGCGAAGGCCACGTCTGGTGTGCTTGGATTGAGCCCAGCTGCCTGGAGGGCAGGCTGCAGTGGTGTGGAAATACATGGGTGCGGACGCTGTGCAAAGGGGAAACTCCCTCGGCGCACTGATAAAGCTGATAACAGTAAAAGTCAATGTCGCGTTTTCTGGGAGAAAGTGAACTCCTTTTACGGCATTCAAGGTGTCATTTCCCAGCTGCCCCTGCGCTAAGGATCGTTTCACCGCAAATATTGTACAAGTGAATTACGACCGGTGGCAATCTGAGGGATCCGGGTCATGAGATCAGTGGCACGTGCACCCGAGCCCCAGGCGGGCAGGGCGGCACGCACAGCTCGTGTATCCAACCCAACGCCAAATTATCATGTATTCTGTGGTCTGTCACTTAAGGGTACAGCAGGGGCGTCGTGAACACCCCGCTTTAGAGAGTTCGAGATGGGCCTCTTCTGTCTGCAGTTCGGCAGAAAAAAGGCTCTAATTAACGTGAAAGAGTGGGTGGGTGATTGGTTGAGTGAGTGAAATGAATGATGTATAGTTGTGTGATTGCAAGGGAGTTAGAAGGACGGATGGATAAAAGTGTGTATGGATGGACAAGTGAAAGAATGGATGAATGAAAGGGAGGGTGGATGGATGGATGAAAAGGTGAATGCATAGGTGAATTAAAGGGAAGGTGGATAAATGGATGGATGAAAGGGTGGATGGATAAGTAAAAGAATGGATGAATGTATGAAAAGGAGGGTAGTTGGACGGATGAATGGATGAAAGGGTGAATAGATGGATGAGCGAAAGGGTGGATGATGGTGAGAAGGGATGGATTGCTTAATGAAATGATGAATGGGTGGAGTATAAGAGTGGATAGACGGATGGGCAAACGGATGGATGCATGGTTGGATGGATGGATGGGTGGGTGAAAGGGTGGATGCTGGGGCATTGTGAATCCCCAACTTTGGAAGCTACAGCGGGGTGGAGTTCTTGATAGACCCTTCTCTCTCCAACTTAGCAGACAAAGGGGAGTGAGTGAGTGATATTATGGGTGTGTGAGTGAAAGGGTAGGTAGATGGATGGGTGGGTGAAAAGAAGGTTGCTGGGTAGATGGATGGATAAATGACTAAAGGATGCAGGAGTGAGAAATTCGATGCATTAAGGAAAGGGTGAGGGATGGATGAGTGAAAGAATGGATGGATGAGTGAAAGGGAGGGTGAATGGACTAACAAATGAAAGGCTGATTGAAAGGGTGGATGGATGAGTGAGTGAAAGGATGGACTGCTGAATAAAACAGAGGGTTGATGGATTGATGGATGGGATGAGTGAAAGCGAGGATGGACAGATGGATAGCATGAAAGGGTAAATGGAGGAGCAAAAGGATAGATGGATGAGTGAAAGGATGGTTGAATTAAAGGATAGATGGATGAGTGAAAGGGAGGGTGGATGGAAGAATTAAAGGATGGATGGATGGATGCGAGAAAGAATGGATGGATGAGTGAAAGGAAGGGTGGTTAGATGGGTGGATGGATGAGTGAAAGCATGGATGGATAGATGAGTGAGTGGATGGATGGATCAATGGAAGAGCAAATGAATGGATGGATGAGTGGTTGCGTGGAAGGATGAGTGAAAGGATGGATGATTGGATGGCTGAGTGAAATGGCAGATGGATGGATGAGTGAAAGGGAGGATGAATGGGTGTAGTGAAAGGGTAGATGAATGGAAATATAGATGGATGGATGATAGAAAGGATGGATGCATGGACAAGTAAAGGGTGGATGGATGGAAGGGCTTGAAGATGGATGCTTAGGTTTGGATATGGATGGGTAGACGAATGGATGGTGAAAGACTGAATGATGTATGAAAGATTGAATGCATGACAGAATATAAAGTTGAAATTGTGGATTTCAGCAGGTGGATGGAAGGATGAATGGATATATGCATGGATGAAAGAGACAAGAGAGCTCTTCTGAGAAGGGTCGTGATGACTTCCCTTGTTTGCTTGGAGCCATAACAGCTTTGGTTTGAATGGGGGGTATTTTAATTTTCCAGCTACTCCCTTGGGGTACAGCATTGTGATTCGGTGTCCCCACACTAAGTGGATGAAAGAAATAACTGAAATATACTCGTCCACCCCCGGTGTCCCTCAAAGGCTCCAGTGACCGAGCTTCTGCCCAGTCGGGTAGTTCAAGTGGTGTAAATATCAATGCACAATTGCACTGGCTTCTGTGCAATAGGTTTAGGGACATATTTATCATTGAGTTGTGTTGCCCTTGTGCCACACAAGGGGGCACATGGGTAATGCAACAACAAATGCAGATTTATCAAGCAATGCAAGGCTCCTTGCTTGGCCCTGCATAGCTTGAAAAATCTAGAGTAACGCAACGCAGCAGAAATTGCTACTTTGCCTTACTCTGCCCCAAGGAGGCGGTCTATGGGTAGATCATGGGTGGAGCATGGGTGTTCTCATAATCCACATGGATTTTGGCGCATTCTCAGATTTACCATTACCGGTAGACTTGGGAATGCGTCAAAATGCTACACCTTCCCAGGTGAGATGTAATGAGGAGAAATATCTTTATTTCTCCTACTTTTATTCACTTTTCATGTATGCTGCATTTTGCAGCCCACCTAGAAAGAGGAAAATGCCTCTGAGGTTTGCGTTTTGCAGGAATGTGTCCCTTCCTGCACAAGAACAATCCTGCCTGCAACACAGGCTCCCTTGCACCATGGCGCTAGGGTGCCTGAATTGGCACTAGGCAGCACATTTTGTGCCAGTGCAAGGAAATGACAGAAATGCACTGCATAAAGTTAAGTACGGCACATTCCTGACCTTTTCCTATCATGCAGCGCAGCAAGGTGGCTGCTCCATTGCGCTGCGTGAAAGCTTAATAAATGTGCCCCTTAATCTGGAAATGTTGCTGCAAAATTGCACTAGCACTTGTTCAACCTTGCAATCTGGACTCCAGCTTGCAGACAAGGTGCGACGAGTGACCACAGAAGAAGGTGGATGCTTTCATGGTGAGATGAATAGGTCTTCTATATCTACAACCAGCGATGCTGCAAATAAATTCCTGAGAATATGCACAGAAAAGCGTTCTATGATGGCTAAAGTATTTTGCGAACATATCCAGAAAAACACCAAGGCAATGGAAGGGAGCATGTTCAACGATTAACATATTTACAGGCACATGCATCATCATAAGGTTTTGCGATTCCTTAATAGCGATTATTAAGGAATCGCAATTAAGGAATAGCAAAACCCTATGCATGTAGGAATCGCTAAAGAAATAGTGATTCCCACAAATTCCTTAATTGCGACTAGCAAATTGCAAGTCGCAATTAAGGAATGTCTTCCCATTCATTCCTATGGGCCTCCGGGCCCATAGGAATGAATTGGAGATTGCGGGAGCAATTTGCGAGTACCAGTAGGTACTCGCAAATTGCGGGAGCAATTTCGATGGTGCAAGAGTGTCAAAATGACAACCTATTGCACCCATGTATGTTAACTCTGCACAAATGTTGCATAAACACATGCTCTAAGGGCATGTGTGTGGGCAACATGAAACTTAGAAAAATGCAAATAAGTGCATTTTTCTAAGTTTTCGCAAATTACCATGAAGTCCAGCTTCATGGTAATTTGCTCACGCTAATAGTGAAATCGCTATTTTTTAAACTGTAATGCATTGCATTTAAGGAATCTCAATTAGGGATTCCTTAAATGCAATCGCTATTTAAGGAATCGCTATTTTGAGATTCCTTAAATAGCGATTTTTGCATTTGGGATGATGCATCCCAAATGCAAAAATACCGGTCGCAAAGGGGCAGATTCTGAGAATCTGCCCGTTTGCGACCGGTTTTGTGCTTGATGCATGTGCCTGTTAGTCGTTTATGATCATTTGGGGAAGTTCCTTGCAATCAGCCTTATGTTTTTTTTTCCCTGTTCCACAATGAATTAAGCGGCACCAAAAGGATGATGGACGGAGCGTTTGAGCAAATCAAACACTCACCCCCAGTCAACTGATCTGGGTTTAATCCATCATCATTCTTTAGCTCACTCCACTACCCCAGTTCAGACATGACCATATGTAAATCAGTCTGACCCTGTGCCTCATGGGAACAGTCCAGCCCGAACTGCCAAGCCATGTCTTCTCTGGACTGGAAACAAGCATCCTGGGACCGGTTTCGGGTTCATAACCCTCATCAGCCAGGCTTTCTTGAATCCAGTGGCAAAGTGAGCAAGGGACCCACGTCTGGGCATACCCTGCCAATTACCCATCCCCGAGAAGGGACAGTCACCTACGCTGAGAGGGACAAATAACTTTGTAGAACCTCAGAAGGCCATTTAAGTTACAGACGCGTCAGTGGATACAGCCAATCCCTTTCTCCAGATCTGCGTATTGTAGGGAGAGTGGAAGGTTATACTACCTGTTCTCCCTTCAGGCACAGTATCCTAGGTACTAGGCCTGCAATGGTTACACAGTGCACTGTTGGTGCCTTGGCTCTTCAGTGGTACTTCGGGTGAGCAGTCAATTCCTAATGATGGTGATGGTCTGAGGGTGGAACAAAATACAACATATCTCAGTGATCACAATCAGTAAAGGCCACTCTCCACTCCAGTCAGAGGCTTTATTCTTTAAAAATACATATTTATTATACACAGAAGTTAATAGAATATTTAAATCAAAAATCACTCGTGAAAGCAAAAGGTCTTGAGATTACACGGTTTGTGAGATAGATCCCTAACTTTAACATGATAAAAGGTGATATGGAAGGCGAGGATGGTTGCTGCCTACTTAGTAAACGGGACACTGTTCTTTTTTAGACAGACTTCACAAAAGCTCAGAGTTCCTTGATCTCTAAGTCAATGAAAAAACCTCAAGCCTCAGATGTCACTACTATTGTTTAATACGGACAATACCATCAGAGGGCCCGTGCAGCGATGACGACATACACAGTGGAATGAGATGTCTGTCTCATAAACAAAAGCACACACAGCAGTTCTGCAGTGATGTCTGTGGCCACAGAAGCAAATGCTCATGATATCAATGTCCGTTGAACAAAAAGAGACTCCTACAAGCAAAGAGAGATTTCTGGATTTTGATACCCACAGTGATCTGGATTCTCCTGGCCGCGATCTATGCGCAACACTGGCCGGTATCTCAAAGACTGTTTGAGGCTTTTTTGTACCTCTGTGCTGGCTGGACATGCTGGGGCTGAGGGTTAGGCTTGGGGGCACCTGGTTTACCAGGCCAATATCATAGAGTCCTTTGGTTACGGTCAGGAGTTCCTGAAGCAGGGAAAGGTGTGGCGCAGCGGCCAGAGCGTGGGGTTCACGGTTCGATCGCCAGCGGCAGCTCAGCATCACGAGACTCTGGGCAATAGCCCACTTAGTCCACCCAACGGCCCCCAGCGCCTTGAAACCCTTAAGGGGGTGAAATGTCTGTGCTTTACAAATATTTATTCTTTTTTTAAGCCCCTTGGAGTAGGTTTGGGGTGTTCCTTGGTTGTCCGGCTTCTTTTTGTTAGGGATAAGGGCAAAATTACACTTTAGAGGCTGACGTCTTTCACTCAAGGCCCCCCTACATCTTAGGGTGCATTACACAGACAGGAGATCTTGGGTCCCAATGAGTACCAGTCAAAGCCTGCAATGACTGTGAAGTCTATATATATATATATATATATATATTTATATATATATATATTCACTGAAACCATAGGTTTCAGGGGCGTTATAGTTAGCTGGACATTTCCCTCGTACAAAACCCTAGAAATTCCCCTGTTATAGTTAGTTCAGCTAACTATAACTCGCGCCCCCGCAATGCACTGCTGATGACGTCACAAATTACATCACTCATGACATGGCCAGTGACATTACTGATGACATCACTGATGACATCTCAAATGACATCACGATGACATCACTGATGACGTCATCCATGTGACAAATTAGTGCACCTTCTCACACCCTAATATAACCTTTGATACACCGACTCAAAATTTCAGACGGCCATTTTGACAACCATAGATACTCCAGTACCAATAACTACACACCCACTCATTGACTATTAGGTCTACATACATGTCCACTCACTCACCTGTACAGTCACTCATACTTACAGTCACTCTGTGCATTTATACACCTATATAGACACTCACACACCGCTAATCATCCATTGAGGTACTGACACATCTAGTCAGTCATGCAAATAATTAGTCACAGTCCAATTTACTCACCTATACAGTTAAACACACTCAAGTTCACTTACTCATAAAAATACTAACAAATTCTGTGTCTTCCTGCAGAAAAACAAACAGCACATGACACAGATATCCTTTGACTATGGCGCATACAGCCACTCCCAAAATCACACACTCTCACATTAAGGGGCATATCAACAACAACCGGCGATAATTATCGCTCAGCGCTCTTAGCGTGAGGATAATTATCGCCGGCTAGCGTGAATTTTTATCGCTGAGATAGCGTGCTATTAGCAACGCTTATCTCAATAGCGATAAAAATCTACACGCTAACAGGCTAACGTGAGATTATCGCTGGAAACCCAGCGATAATCACACGTTACCTTGTTGATAGGGACAGGCAAACTTAGCCATGATATCCTCCTTCCATAGGATATCATGGCTAAGTCTGAAAATTAGCAGACGTAAAAAAGCAGCATTAACCGTGGTTAGCGCTGTTTTTTTGTCTCTAACAGGGTTAGCGACATTCTTGATAATAGGAGAAATGTCACTTAGCGACATTTCTCCTATTATTTTACTCTGTTACGCCCCCTTTGCATCTCATTAGAGATGCAAGGGGAAGCGTAGAGTAAAAGGGTGCTAACATGCAAATTTGCGTGTTAGCACCCTGTTGTTGATAGGGTGCTAGTTTTATCTCTGCTTTTTTGGCTTTTAAAGCCAAAAAAGCAGAGATAAAGCCCTTGTTGATATGCCCCATAGATAGTTATATACTCTTACACACATATACACTGCGTTTCACATATGCAGTTACTGACACATGTACAACTGAGATATACATTCAATCACTAAAACACCCTTACATACAGTCACCCAACCATACAGTCCATCACAGATGCACTCTTAAAACCATGCACCCACTGAATCACCCACTCACACATCAATTCACAGAGTCACACACACCCTACCCACACAAACACTCAGGCACCCATACAGATACTCAGACAACCAATCAATAACCCATATAGACACTCATATAGCTATTCACAAAACCATGCAGCCACTTATACACCAACACACAGACACATACAGACATTCACACAGTTTAGTCACTAGTCTGCAGTAAGATACATTTAATGACTCACTTATAGAGTCAGTTACGCATCTAGAAAATCATCCATTCACACACTTCTACACCCACTTATTCTTTAACAGGCCTTTCCCTATATATATTAAACACATTAAAACTGTTCAGAAACACATACTCAATGGATGATGTCATCAGTGATGTCATCAGTGATGTCATTTGAGATGTCATCAGTGATGTCATCAGTGATGTCACTGACCATGTCATGAGTGATATAATATGTGACGTCATCAGCAGTGCATTGCGGGGGCACGAGTTATAGTTAGCTGAACTAACTATAACAGGGGAATTTCTAGGGTTTTGTACGAGGGAAATGTCCAGCTAACTATAACGCCCCTGAAACCTATGGTTTTTTCAGTGAATTTCTAAGGTTTTTTTAAATGCTAATTCCTAACTATAACGTGCCTGAAACCTATGTTTTTTTCAGTGAATTTCAAAGGTTTTTTAAATGCTAATTCCTATCTATAACTTATCTCTAAACATATCATGAAAAGCATTCTTTTTTAAAAGTAGAGTGCACATTAGTTTTGTGGAAAAGCATCTTTGTGAAAGCAGTTTCAACGTGGAGTACATATCATAGGATAAAATTTGCTCAGCTCAACCACACCTGCTACTTGCATTTGGAACGCACTGTTCGAACTTAAAACAATCGTGAACTTTTAACCTGCACGTGTCGTTAAATGTTCAAGAAAATGTTGCAAAAAAATATCGTTAAGTTTTAAACAATTGATGAACTTTTAACCTGCATGTGTAGTAGAATGTTCTAGAAAGTGTGTTGATAGAATACGTTGAACTTCTGACTTCTATGTGTTGTTGAATATTAAAAAAACGGTTCATATGAAAAATTAAAAAGAAACCAATAGAGAAGTTTTGAAACCTAAAAGAATCAAGGAACTATTCTAATTTATTCTTTACATGTATTTATGTGTGGAGCAACAAAATTATAGACACAACAGCACCAGGAAAAGGAAGAAGCAGGCAGTGGGGCGAGGGGGGGAGATGGGCAGAATGGCACACATGCACAATTAAGTACAACACACATATAGACTAACAATGGCCAAAATGAACCACACCAACAAGGAGCACAAGTCACACAACCCACCAACATCACACCACTGAACGAGCATAGAAGTGAAAACCACGCTGCATTCATACAGGATGTGTACAAAGGCCAGTCGTTGGTATTGTGGGATGTCTGCGACCGTGGTCATCATGGATGAGATGCCCAGCATGTGGCACATGGTCGCGTTCACTGTGTGTTATGTTGCCAAACGGCTGCTCCTCCCTCCCACAAGCCCCCACACTTTTGTACGGTGCGCTGTTGTATCTCGTGCACTCGTACGGCACACCATTGTAATACCTATTTGTGCATGTCCTGCTACATTCCAACTACACCATCACAGTGCCGTTTGGAGGTGGTGCATTCCACTTTACAATATCGACTGCTGCGGCTCTTGTAGCAGGCCACACCAGAACACAGAGACACACTTACCGCACTTCCTGTACACGGACATGTCCGAGACACCTCGTTCCCCTTGCCAGATAGGCACACCCCTCCACTGACCTGTGAACCCCAGACCAGCACATGCCAGTTGTGCATGCAGGAGGATGCGTGCGTAACTACACGTCCAGGCTCACTGCCAACGCTGAGGTGACAGCACACTGTGATGTTGCAGGGCTCGTGCCTATCATGCTAAGACAATGACCACAGGGACACACTTGCTAAGATGTGGGTTTGGGGGGGCATTGCCGGTCCTGGAGTTGTTGAGATGAGTCTTTTGGCCCTCATGGGTATCCCTGTATCATGCTCATTGACTCTATGGCACCTGTGGGTGTTCTGGTGTGGCTCTTGGCTGTGTTCCCTTTTTATGGTGCAGGTAGTTATCCTGCTTAACACCAGCAGAATGCAGGTGTAAAATCCCTGGTGCTAACGTGTCTTATCGCCGGAATTTGTTTCGCATTGCAATTGGTGTGAAAGTTGTGATGTGATTTTTTTCGTGTGCAGAACAATATACGAACTGAGCATTGTATCTCGTTAAGATCCAGCACCTGACGCACTATTCCCAATCAATATAAATACAATGACCTGGCACTGCCAGATAGAAAAAGGTCTGCTAAGGGGTGTCAGTTTTTGGTGCGCCCCGATTTCTGCCCTGCTACTGTGGAGCGAAGGTGACACCTCCGCCAACTAATCACTTCTTTTCAGTCAAAGGGGGCTCAGGCTTTTTTGCTTTTCCCTTCAAAGCTTAAGGTCATTTTTAAGGGCCAAGTTAAATTTTTTCAATCTGAAGTCAAAGCCAAGGATTATTTGGACTCATTATAAGGGAAAGCATGGTTAGATTTGGGGTGATGTTTAGCTGGTGCACACTATAATCTGAACAATTTATGTCCTCCTATCTGTCTCCCCTTCTGGGACTTTCTCTTATAAATCGATAAGGCTGTGTGTTTGTATTTCTTATACGGCCTCTTATTTGTTTTGCAAATTGTATAGTATGGATAAAAACTGTGGTGGGAGTCAGAAGAAAGCAAACTATAGGGTTTTTTTCTTTATGTAGTGTGGCGATGGCTCTCAGGAGTGTGAGTCTTACCGGCTCCTCCATCGCAAGGGCTTAGGCCCAGTTGCTTCATTTAAGGGTTGGCCGGGTGGGGGGGGTGGGCCAGAGTAGGGTCCTGGGGGTCCTACTCGGGTTGGGGGTGTTTTGGGTGGAGGGGGGTCAATTTGAGTATTAAAAAAAGCTTGTGGTTCAACTTAATTGTGTGTAGTTCAGAATTGTATGCAGTATTGTATGATGGATTTAGCACTGAAAAGATATTCGTTGGCAGTGGTGTAAAGCCAGATGTCTATTATTATAGTGTAGGTATTTGTATATTTATTGAATGGCACAAACAAAGATTAGGATAGCTTCCTGGAATATCTGTGGGTTAAATAATGGGAGGAAAAGGGCCCTGTTTTCAAAGCTGATTTCGGCCTTACGGCTGGATCTGATCTGTGTTCAAGAGACCCACATTGCCTGGAATGAGCGGGGTATGCTTCGGATACCTGGATTCGAATTAATTGGTTGCTCTCGTCAAACATCTAAGATCAGGGGGGTGGCGGTCTTGGCACGATGAGGCCTGTGTACTTGTAGAAGAACTAGTCAAGATAGTGCAGGAAGGTGGGCGATTGTTGAGGTAATCTTAAATCTTAGGTCTTATACAATATGTACAGTTTATGGGGCAAATTTAGATGACCCGGCAGTCTTGCATCATTTGAATACCGAATTAGCATTGTATCCAAATCCTACCTTCCTCTGTGGAGACTTTAATATTAATCTAGCGGTTAGTGTTAATTTATCTATGGACCAATCTTATTTTGGGAAAAAGCCCAGGGTGTTTCGGGCATTACAAGCTTTGGTACAAGAACATTTCTTGATAGATTGTTGGCAGTTTCATAATCAATTATTAGATGGATTTACATATTATTCGGCTCCACATAACAAAATGTCTCGGCTAGACTATTTTTTTATGTCCGAACAGCTGGCTACGTCATCATCCATGTTATTGTACCAAAGGGTACTATCTGATCATAATTTACTTATTGTAGAATATACTCAGCCACAGAAGGCACCAGAATTTAGGGCTTGGACATTCGAAAGTAAATTGCTGACAGAACAGGCCTATATAGATCATATGAAGTGTTGGATCAGTGAATTTTTTGATTTTAATGTTGGCACAGCCTCTGAAAATGTGGTGTGGGATACATTCAAGGCGGCCATGAGGAGCGAGACGAGGAGCTTTTCCTTTTTTTCATCGAAAAGCAGCCCAGCAACGAATTTATGAGCGCTTGGCAGAGTTAAGTACAGCAGAGACAGAATTGACTGAAGCTGTGAGAGATGGTAGAGACATTGCGCAAATCCAGGCAAAAATAGCTAAGACAAGGACCTCTCTGCTGGAGTTTTTTGGCCAGGATTTAGCCGCCAAATTTTTGCAATATCGCTCCGAGATGTTCGAATTGGGAGAGCGATCAGGCAGGGTTCTGGCAAAAAGACTTCAGCAGAAGGGGCTGGCCAATTATGTCACCAAGATACAGAATTCACATGGACAGCTTTTTGAAACTCCAGAAGGGATTCTTGAGGTTTTTCAACAGTTTTATAAAAACTTATACAATGAAGTTAGTAATGGCGTCTTATATTCAGACCATCAGGCTGCAGCCTTTTTGGCCAGTATTCCAACTATCCAACCTACAGATCAACAGAAAAGCGCTCTTTCGGCCCCCATTGAATGGGAGGAGGTTGAGACAGCAATTGGAGCTTTGGCCAACGGAAAAGCAGCAGGTCCTGATGCAGTCCCTCTAGAGTTTTATAAAGTGTTTACTCAGGAGACCCGCCAGGTCCTTCTCTCAGTTCTTAGGGCAGCACAATTGGGAAGCATTCCTGAGTCCTGGACATTGACTAATATTATTCTTTTTAGGAAAAAAGACAAACCCGAATTGGATCCCGCCTCATTTAGGCCTATTTCACTTATAAATTCTGATAACAAAATCTTTGCCAAGATTTTGTCATCTAGATTAGCAGCTATAATTACCCCTCTGGTTTCGCTACGTCAGCATGGTTTCATCCCTGGCAGAGATACAGCAAATCATGTCTCTCGAGTAGTGGCCTTATTGGATTGGGTCCAGGCAACATCATCACCTGTTGGGGCGATCCTGCTGGACGCTGAAAAAGCGTTCGACAGGGTCGCCTGGCCATTTTTTTGGGCGGTTCTCGATTGGAAGGGCCTCGGCCCTGAATTTATACACGCAGTCCAATCTTTGTATATTACTCCTAAAGCCACGGTTTCAGTTTCTGGGCTAGTCTCTAAGTCATTTATAGTAGGAAGAGGCACTCGTCAGGGCTGCCCGTGCTCCCCTCTGCTCTTTGCGCTGTATATAGAACCCTTCTTAAATTTAATCGAGAAAGGGCAGGACAGTCATCCAGTCACGATCCATTCAACGGATTATAAGGTATTAGCTTATGCCGACGACATTGTCGTTCTGACTTCGGATGTCTCGTCTGCCTTTACGGCTGTTAAAACTATAGCAGATCAGTATGGGGCTTACTCAGATTATAAGCTTAATGCCTCTAAAACTCAAGTAATCCGATCTGCAGCTATAGGTCCTTCTGTTGCCCCGATAGTGCAGTCTGCAAAATATTTGGGCGTATATATCACAGCGCATGTTAGTACTATCCCAGATTTAAACATTTCGCCTATAATCAATTCAGTAAAAACAACATTGGCAAGGCGGGACAATCTTCATCTTTCACTTTACGGCAGATGTAATGTCCTTAAAATGTTGATTCTGCCTAAATTCTTATATTTGTTTAGAACAGTACCCTTAGAGGTGCCTCAATCCAGTTTAGCTTTGGCAGATAAAATTTGCAGCAGGTTTCTTTGGGGTTATAAGCAGCCCAGAAGAGCGGCTAAATGGATGTTGCAGCTTCGCTCACGTGGCGGCTGGGGGGTTTCCAGCTTATTATTTTATTTTTGGTCTTCAATGATTCAATATTTTGGCCTACCACTGTTGGGAGACGCCGCCGGCCCTTCTTTGGCTTGTAGGCCCTCAATTTTTGAAATTGGGCTGGGCGAAGATGCTAAGCGAGTCTTAGTCCGGGTCCTAGAACCAAGTTACTATAAAAGAACTAGGTTTAAGGTTATTTGGTCTATGTTTTCGGTATGGCGTAAGGTTCGTCGCAAATTTTTAGTTCCCAACATTAACTTCTATACACCCTTTTCCGCAGCCCGGCTTTTACCAGCAGTCTTCCAGGATCAAGTCACCTTTAACTGGTCAGATCTAAGAATAACAGTACTTGGCAACCTTGGACAGGAAATGTCTTAAGGAAAGGCATCTGCTTAATACATTTGATTTCTTTAAATATTTACAGTTACGTAGTTTTATAGAGAAAAGTAAACTGAAGTCTGAAGCACTATTTGTGAAGATAATTCTGTTGGAACTTATTGCAAAACGCTCTAAAATTGGGGTAATTTATCGGCACTTACTTACAAGGCTCCCAGATGATATTACTTCGTCTACGATAAAACTAGAAGCCAAATTTGCTGTAACAGGAATAGACATAGTTACTTCCATGGAACTATCCGGTAGGGTCCTCATTTCTGGTAGTTTACGATCTCAGTGCTACATGGCTATGTTTGACCTATACTATACGCCAGCCAAGATATCTAAGTGGGCGGTTGTGGGGGGCATAGCTGTCCAAGGTGTGGGCTAATGGCAGCTGATGATGTCCACATGGTTTTTGGATGTCAAAAGCTGAAGCCTTTTTTGAAGGAAGTAGAGCAGTTCCCTAATGTTAATCTTGGGATTCCTGCTGTTCTCTCCCCTGAGTTAGTTATCTGTGGGTATCAAAGCAATAGCGAGCATATTCGGCCCCGTTATTCTTCAGCTTTCTTGTAAATAGCTATGGCCATGGTTCGCCTTTGTAGCACCTCAGAGTGGATAAGTCCTGGTTCACCCACCTTTATTGACTGGAGAGGGAGGATTCTAGCATTGTATAACCTGGAGTCCGCAGTTTGGGCTAGGTGGGGTAGAGCCAGGCGTGACTTTGGTAAAAAGATTTGGCCCCACTTGAAGCATGGATAGGTCAATAGCTGATGTTCTATTTAGTTTAAGCAGTTGACCTTTCAGCAATGTGGCATAATGTTATATAATGTCTCTTCTAATGATGGAAGCACTTTTATTTATTTGTTTTTTGTTAATCTATATTGTGCCGTGATTTGTTTAGTAAGCTTTGTGATAGGAATGCAAATGTATATAATTGATCTGTACTTTCTTACTGTCCTGAACTAAGGCTTGTTTTACTTTTTTTTTTGCTCGTTGTAACCACAAGCAAAAACAAAAATAAAAAAAGCAGAACAATATACGAACTGAGCAGTGTATCTCGTCAAGATCCAGCACTTGACGCACTATTCCCAATCAATATAAATACATTGAGATTTCTTAATAGATTTTGTGTGTACACTGTAAGTGCAGCCAATACCTCAGTGCAATTCAATACAGGATTTTGGTATTTAGAATAAATCGGAAAAGTGCACCTCGTGTCTTTTTGCACGGGAACGGCTAGTCTCCATTTCATTATCAGCACTTTAACGGAAGTAAAGTTGAGATAAATCTAACACACTATTCAGAAGTTGGTGCAAACTGCAGATATCACCAGTATTCCAGCGATAAGTGCCCCAAAATTTAACACCATGGTGGACTCCATAAAATAACAGTAATAAGAACAAGAAAGAGTCACACAGCAGTTAAGAGAACAATCAAAAACGTTATTAATTTTTTTTTCAAACTTTATTTTTTATAATCATAAATATGTAAACGATAAACTATTTTCAAGCTTTATTTTTTTATTAACATATATATGAACGATAAACTAATAAACAAAATGTATCAAAAATAATACAAAACAACAAGGCGGAACACTCCTGTGGGGACCATGGATGTCGACGACAGACCTGGAAAATCAGAAAGATTGTTAAAAAAAAACAACATGCTATTCTCAACAAAATACTAAGGGTGGGCGTAGTGGGCGTAGTGGGCGTAGTGGGGCTACGTGAAGCAGCGCGTAATGTGCCCAAATCTACGCACACTACATGCTCCGCGTAGCCCCACTACGCTCCACCCACCTCCCGCCCGCCCTCCTTTTAAAACATACCCTAATTGTAAATTAAATAATAGTAAAGACACTTACCTGAAGCGCTGCGTCTCCGGGGCTCCCTCTTCCTGGTTTCCAACTTCTTCTGACAAATGCGCATGCGCGGACGCCCGCGCATGTGCATTTCTCGCAAGAAATTTGTCAGAAGAAGTTGGAAACCAACTATTATTTAATTTACAATTAGGGTATGTTTTAAAAGGAGGGCGGGTGGGAGGTGGGTGGTGGGTGTCAGGCAGCTACGCTTTGCCCTGGTGTGTGCATAGCGCTGCCTGCTTCGCCTACTTCAAAAACTGTGAAGCAGGCAGCGCTACGTACACTACGTGGGCGAAGCGTAGTGTCTCGCCCAGGGTTACAAAATACCACAAGAAACAAATCACAGATATATCAAATGCATACAGCTAACAAAATTTTATAAGTTTAACTTACAAAAACTGTAAATGTTGCCGCTTTAAAATATTTACCGAATCTGAGAATTTTTTTTTGCAGAAGGCACCACGCCCACAGCGTTTTTCTTCAGTGGTGATGAAATTGTTTAATTTTCCCAAGGAGCAAACAAAGACCAATGCCACCTTAGTCACGTGCAAGATTTGCAAAAGAATTCTGTCACAAGGGGATCCTAACAAGAAATACTCGTACGGCACGGCAAGTATGATGAAACACCTAAGGACCCTTCATCCGAACAATCTTGCACGAGAAGAGTGCAAACAGATGAGAAACACTCCTATTCTGTATCTGTAAAAAATAATCACAAATAGATGTATATTAATAACTTTCAAAATTATACTATTCCATTACTGTACAAACACATTTTATATAAATACTGACTAAGAAACTATGTCCCTGAACCACAAGTGTGACGATGGTTAAAACACTACATGCATAGTGCATACTACTTTGAAGCAGTTCATGCCTTAAAGCCTACCTCACTAAAACTCTACATGCTAACTGACTAAATGATTACAGTACTATAAGGAGACACACTTGGTGAGTGACAGGGTGTTTGCTAGAAGAGTATGAATACTAACTAGGGAATTGAAGGTGTGAAACACAACTGTGTAGGTGATTAGAGGACTGCATCTATACTGCATAGGCATTTAAAGCAGTCCAAATGCTAAGGCCTGGCTCACTGCATGACTACTTGGGTACTGACTGAATGATTAGAGCACAGCAAGGAGAGTGCCTAGGTGAATTTATAAGTGCTAGGCTTTTCACACAGGGAATGGATTAGTACTTGGTACTGAATGGGTCACTAGAGGAGTGCAAAGGCAGTGACAAGATGTTTGCTGGACTGTATGGATACCGACTAGGAAATTAAAAGTGTTAAAGACAAGTGTCTAGGTGGTTAGAAGACTGCATGCATAGTGGATAGGGGTTTGAAGCAGCCCATGTGCTAAGGACTGGCTCAGCGCATGAATACTTAGGCACTGACTGAATGATTAGAGTACTGCAAATATAGTATCTTGGTGAATTTATAAGTGTTTGGGTTTTGGCACAGTGAATGGATTAGTACATGGTGTTGAATGGGTCACTAGAGGACTGCAAAGGGAGTGACAGGGTGTTTCCTGGAACTGTATGGATACTGACTAGGGAATTGAAGGTGTGAAAGACAATTGTGTAGGTGGTTGGAGGACTGCATGCATAGTGGAGAGGGGTTTGAAGCAGTCCATCTACTAAGGCCTGGGTCACTGGATGAGTACTTGGGTACTGACTGAATGATTAGAGTACTGCAAGGAGAGTGCCTGGGTGAATTTATTAGGGTTTGGCGCAGTGAATGGATTAGTACATGATGCTTAATAAGGTCACTAGAGGAGTGCAAGGAGAGTGACAGGGTGTTTGCTGGAAGTGTATGGATACTGACTGGGAAATTGAAGGTGTGAAAGACAAGTGTGTAGGTGGTTAGAGGACTGCATGCATAGTGGATAGGGGTTTGAAGAAGTCCATGTGCTAAGGCCTGGCTCAGTGCATGAATACTTAGGCAGTGACTGAATCATTAGAGTACTGGAAAGAGAGTGTCTTGGTGAATTTATAAGTGTTTGGGTTTTGGCACAGTGAATGGATTAGTACATGGTGTTGAATGGGTCACTAGAGGATTGCAAAGCGAGTGACAGGGTGTTTCCTGGAAGTGTATGGATACTGACTAGGGAATTGAAGGTGTAAAAGACAAGTGTATAGTATGTTGGAACACTACATGCATACTGCATAGACATTTCAAGCTGTCTATTTGGTACTTAGAAACTGACTAAATAATCAGACTACTTCTAGGACAGTGCTTAGGTAAAACTTGTACATTTTCAGTTCTGCCACAGTGAACAGAATAGTACATGGTACTGCACCTTAGTGTCAAACCCTGACTCATTTTATCAATGCATAAGCAAAGACTAGCTTCTAATGCTACTAAAACTTGACAACATGACAGGTTTTAAAAGAGTTATCTGCTAAAAAATACACAATGTTACCAAATGCTTCTCTCACAGTGGTTCCCAAATGCACACAGACTCACAGTGTGATTCTAGACAACAACCACTATACCTAGGAGTTTACCAAAAATCATTCACTACTGTGGAAGTGGTAAGGGAACTGCACACAATCTTCATATTTCAGGACTGCACTTTTGTGTCAAAGCCTGACTCATTTAATCAAAGCATAAGCAAAGACTGGCTTCTAATGCTACTAAAACTTGACAACATGACCAGTTTTAAAACAGTTATCTGTCAGCAAATACACGATGTTACCAAATACTTCTCTCACAATCCTTACCCAAATGCACACTGACTCACAGTGTGATTTTATACAATCAACACTATCCTAGGAGTTTACCAAAACTCATTCACTAGTCTAGAAGAGTTAATGGTACTGAACATAAGCTACATATTTAAGTACAGCACATCAGTGTCAAAGCATAACTCATTTAATCAACACATAAGCAAAGACTGGATTCTAATGCTACTAAAACTTCACAACATGACAGGTTTAAAAAAAGTTATCTGTCAGCAAATACATAATGTCACCAAATGCTTCTCTCACACTGATCCCAAATACACACTAACTCACACTGTGATTCTAGACAAGCACCACTATCCCTAGGAGTTTACCAAAACTCATTAACTACAGTGCAACTGGTAACAGAACTGCACACAATCTACATATTTCAGGACTGCACTTTTCTGTCAAAGCCTGACTCATTTAATCAAATCATAAGCCATAACTGTCTTCTAATGCTACTAAAACTTCACAACATGACAGGTTAAAACAGTTATCTGTCAGCAAATACACAATGTTACCAAATGCTTCTCTCACAGTGGTTCCCAAATGCACACAGACTCACTGTGTGATTCTAGACAAACAACACTATCCCTTGCACTATACCAAAACACATTTCTTCATCTAGAAGTAGTACTACATTTTAGTATAGAAACATAACATAACTCATTTCACAAATTCATAAACAATGACTGGTTTCTAATTCTACCAAAATATAAAAACAGCACAGTTATCTGTCTGCAACCACATGAAAAACACAAATGCTTATCACAGAATGGTTTCTACATGCACACACACTGTCAATAAGATTGTACAGACAAAAAGTACTCCCTACACTTTAGCAGGGGAAATACATTAGTCTGATTAAAATCCAAAAAGTCTACATACATCCCCTCACAATTAAATAACTCATCTTTCAAGTTCTTTTGTAGATTAAGAAGTATATCAGTCACTCACCATATTTTCTTTTACAGAATCTCTGCACTGTGCACCTCTCAGCAAAAACAAAGAATGGAAACGTTTCCCTTTCATTTTCCACACATATACATGTAAACATCAAATCACAATCCTTCACACATAAACTCAAAAGCAAACACACATTTCTATTGGTTAAACATTTCAACCCTTTCCAACTGAAAGACATGTCAACCCTTCCCCCAATCTGCCTTCTACATGTTACCATAGAAACAGGTCATGGAACACTGCACTAAGCACACAGGTCAGAAGTTCAGCACACAATGTTCCTACACAAGAGAGGAAGTGTGCTTCACTTTTCAACATATCAGCTAATCATATATAATGTTCCTTACAATCTGTTTTTGTTAACCAATAAGAATCATACCTTTAAAAAACAGAAATAAACACCCTACCTTTCAGTGTACAAAGTAGTCATACAACCAATGATTTCTTGTCTTATTTTTAAAAACTTCCATGGATCCGCGTACCCAACGCGATAGGACCCGCGCACTGTGCGCGCATTTCGCCTTTTTTTTTTTTTTTAAAGGGGGCCCCAGGGGGTCCTTCTGGGACCCCCTTGGCACCTCTAGAGGGTCAGAGTATTTCCACTCTGCCCCCTTTATATCTTTTACACACTTATTCCCCTTGCTTCTTCAGCCTCGCTTCTACCGAGGCAGAAAATTGCCGCCAACAGTTCCTGGTTTCGAATGTAGAGAGACACTTGACAGCCAATTAGCATTCAGCGCGCGATCGGGAGGGTGCGCGCTCGGTTCGGGGAGGGTGCGCGTACGGTGCGTGTACGGTTCGCGGATCCTCCGCGGCCATAGATATGTATGTACTTTTAACTCTAATTTTCTCAGGAACTACTGAACGGATTCACACCATTTATGCAAAAGGCACGAGTCTGAACTGAGGACTACCTCTTTGCCAAATTTGGTGTCATTCCGTTCAGCAGTTCGGGCTGTAGCTGCGACAACAGATCCTATGGGAAATTGCATGGGGAAAATGCGTTTTGGGACCCCCCTTTTCTCTCGGCCCCCGCTAGACGAATCACCACAAAACTTTCAGGGTAGGAGCGGAGCTGGCCAAAAGTTTGGAAAATTTCGCGAGGATTCGTCAACTGACGCCAGACTTGTTGGGAATAGAATGTTGCGGATTTCCTATGGAAGATAGGTCTTAACTATAACTACCTACTGGCGACTGCCAGTAGGTAATTACCTACTGGCGGTCGCCAGTAGGTAGTTATAGTTAGGACCACGTTTCCATAGGAAAACCTCAACATTCTATTTTGAATAACTTTGGCGCCGGTCGACGAATCCTCGCGAATTTCTCAAAATAGGTGGGGCGCTACGCTCCGCTCCTACCCTGAAAGTCTCGGGGGGATCCGTCAAGCGGGGGCTGAGATAAAAGGGGGGTCCCAAAACGCGTTTTTCCCATGCATTTTTCCAAAGGACCTTTAGAACGAGCTACAGCCCGAACGGCTGAACAGAATTACTCAAAATTTGGCAGAGAGGTAGTCCCTAGGTCAAGGAAGTGCCTTTTGTAGGTTTGGTGTAAATCTGTTCAGTAGATTCTGAGAAAATAGCCTTTAAATCAATATATATATCTGAGCCCGCTTACGGTACGCTTACCGTACGCTTACGGTAAGCGTACGGCGGCGTGCGCGAGCGCGATTCTGATTGGCTGTTAGATCTTAGTAAACATTCGAATCGGCCGAAACCAGGAAGCGGCGGCCGCCATTTTGTGTATTTCACTCTGAAAAAAAAGAGTGAAAACAAGGAAAGGGGGCAATGAGGAGAGTTACAGACCCCCTAACATTTGTAAGGGGGTCAAAGAAGGACAGAAAAGTACAAAAAAAACATTTATTGATTTTAAAAAAAATCACGGGGTACGCGTACGGTAAGCTTACGGTAAGCGTACGGTAGAAAAAAAAAAAAAAAAAATGAAAATCAGATTTAAGTGTTTAGATATTAGGGGGCTCTAAAAAGAGCCGTTGTGTTTATGAAATGATTTTTTAGTGGTACCTACAAGTAAGTACCGATGCAGAGTCTAAGGTTCAAGAGGAAGACTCTGTTCCCTTCATCATTGAAGTGCACACCATCTCCTCTATAAATGTCTTGCATGTCATAACGCAAGTTGTTGTGGTAAATGGCACCCATACCATAGTCACGGAGGAAAGCAGCAACAGATTTGTTGACGTGCTTTCTTGCTTTGTCATCGCACCGCGTGCCCACCGTGCGTGCATGGCACTAACTGCGTAAAGTGGGCACGCGGTGCGCGAAGCGCACCGCGTGCTCACTGTGCGCGCACGGTGCGCGAAGCGCACCGTGCGCGCACGGAACGAACTGCGTTAAGTGGGCGCGCACGCCACGAATGGCGTAAAGTAACTTAGCATTTAAAAAACCGTACAAATTCACTGAAAAAACCATAGGTTTCACACACGTTATAGTTAGGAATTAGCATTTAAAAAACCTTGCAAATTCACTGAAAAAACCATAGGTTTCACACATGTTATAGTTAGCGGAAATTTTACTGATAAAAAACCAATGAAATTCCCCCGTTATAGTTAGTGCAGGCAACTATAACTCACGCGACCGCAATCTTCTGCTGATGACATATGTGTCTTTATGAAAAAAAAATATTTGTAATATATGTATAGCTAAAAATGTATGGAAGAAGACATGGGCAAATAAGTGTCTAAATACAGTATTAGCATCAGCAGAGGATTGCGGTCGCGTGAGTTATAGTTGCCTGCACTAACTATAACGGGGGAATTTCATTGGTTTTTTATCAGTAAAATTTCCGCTAACTATAACATGTGTGAAACCTATGGTTTTTTCAGTGAATATATATATATATATATATTACTTTCTTGCATCCCTGAGCTGTGCTCATGTCGCATGTTGCAGAATGCAAATGATAAATTACTGTGTTCTATAACTATTTTAAAATAGGTTTTAATTCTACATCCATTTTGGACTCACTTTGGTAATGTTCCCTTACCCTTAAAGTTACTGGTCTAGGTATATTACCTGTAAAAGGGGAGTGGTAATGTGGAATTCTTTGCAAAAACAATATTACGTGGGCTGAAAACACTTGTCTTATTAAAATGGTAGAAGGTAATTTCTAAGAAAGTAGAATGTGTTGTTTCAAAGCCTCCTTATGACAATGTCTTCAGCAAAGCGAGACATGAATAAGAGATCAATAATGGTGTTTTTAGTAACTCTTTCATATTTCATAAATATCACATTTGTATCCAGTCTTCCGACTGAACACTGTTATCAGGTTTTAAAAAATGGCTGCCAGAGAGGCCTTGCTTTCCCTAGGAACCATGGACAGATGCCAAGCTTCCTTTGTCTGTTTTTTGATCCTCGCTTCGATGGCGGTAAAATTACCTTGCTTATTAGCCTAATAAGTGAATACCAGGTCCCCTCGTCAGTCAAGCAGGAGAGAGTCCATGGTCTAGGGTTACATTCCTGAGACAGAAAGAAGCCCTTCCACCTTCCCAACAAAGAAACCTTAGCCAGGAGAGGCCTCCTGCAGTGGAAGGCTCACAGAAGGCATTTTTAAGGAGACGGCTACCACCTATGAGAACTCAAGTGACATCAACCAACTGTCCAAGACGCTAGGTGATGTCACTCCTCTATAATAGCGGTGGAGTCGTCAGCCGTTGTCATCAAAAGGCTAGAAAACTGCATCAACGAAGCCAGCTTTTGGTTTAGAGCGCCAAGTCCACGCTCCATTCAAGGCTGCCCACCTAGGAGCTACAGCGCAGCCCTGAGAGAAAGAGCTGACATACTTGCTTACTGAGAGAAGTCTGTGTAACACTGCTGAGAGAGGCAGCCACGTTGTATGTGCTAATGGAGCGCTCTAATCTACAGAGACCTGCACCCTACCTTAGAGTTGTGTTGTATTGCTTAAATATCCTATGCAGAGAGCCATGGAAGAGACTACAGGGTAATAATGAAATGCCAAGAGAAATGTCCAGCAGAAAAGCGACACCCCCGCTGCAGCACCCCCACCCCCTACCCTTCAGTTCCTGGAATACAAGATACATTTTCACGCACTTTGTTCCCTGGGTTCAGGATATTATTAACTTGGCACATGCCATGCAGTGCTCACCCACTGTGTGCTGTGGCACACGGTTGTATTGTTGCCACTTCTTAAGGCTTTTTGCAAACTTACTGGGGTCAGAGCCAGCTCTGTCCAGAATGCCATGAAGAAAGTCTGTTAAGAGAACATTGAAACTTTGTGATATGCACCCAAAAAACATGGGCAAAATATCACTATCTGAACAAGCATTGGCAATGCTAATAGGTCTGGCTTTAAAGTTATGTTGTAGGGTAATGAGAAACATTACAAGTAAGTAGTATGGGAATGGATATGTGTCTGTGTGGAAGAAAAGAAATGTAGAATGATAATGGTGTAGGTTAAAAGTTCACACGACAGTTGAAAAATCCCTGTTTTTTTTTTGTTTTTTTGCATATTTATATAGCGCGAACTTGGCCCGAAGGTATTGGAGCTCTTTACATGAGCACTGTATTTACATTACACATTCACGCATGGGGAGATTAAGTGATTTGCCCAGAATCACAGGATGTGGACGCGACCTCGAGGCTCGAACCCTGGTTTCCTGCACCAAAGTCGGCAGTTTAAGCCGACGGACCACATCCCCCCCTTGTAGGTTAATGACTGCCCTCCTTGCATCTGTGTTGCTGCCTGAGGAAAACAACATAAATTATCTAGTTATCTAAGACCCTTTAAGAGTATTCCAATACAATGTGTGTGTCCTTGAAAGTTCAAGCTTAGGCAGCTCGATAAATAAACAAAATGATCATAGCTGCTGGAGGAAGAGCACTAGTTTGTGGGAGTACTTCTGTCCAATAAAACCATGTACTCCTACCTAACAAGTAACAACATGTAGGTGGAGCCAATGCCACTCTAGTGACACTGATTTTATTGTCTCGAGACAGCTCCACAGTCAAGCCAGACCGTAAAAAGAGGACGTTTGCATCCTCTCTGCCATGTTTGTCTCCTGCTACAAGCTTTTGCGGCTCTTTCCAAGTCTCCAGTTTCATCAGCCAACTCATCCTAAGCCCAACCGAGCTTCACATTTCCAAGGAAAGTTACTGTAGCAGTCTGCCAACTTTCAATCGAGCATTAGTTATGCAGCAGAACCTTTCCACGCTACGAGCTTTTCATTGGCTTCAAGTTTGTTTGCTGTCAAAGCTGACTAAGGATGTAGAACTCAGCTCGGCCAGTAGGCTGCCTGTCCCTAGTTAACAGATGGTATTCTCACTCCCAAAAATTGAAGTCCTTATTTAGAGTTTGGTGAACGGGTTACTCTGTAAAAAAGCATTGGATATCTCATCCGTCATATTACAAGTGCCACAGGCTATAATGTACTTGTAATACAGCGGACGAGATATCTGCCACGAGTGTTTCGCGGTAACCAGTCTACCAAAGTCTAATCAGGCCCTAAGTCAGAAGGTAATTTGTCATACTGGGCCCAGCCTTCGGCTTGATGCCGACCATGTGCATTTGATGTTCATCCTTCCTCCTGCCCAGGTTCCCACTAAAGAACCCACAGAGGGATTGCAATATATTTTCTAAAGCTTATCTTCACTGCAGACGGCAACGATTTTCCAAGGATATCTCTGATACCCGGAGCTATCCTTGAGTTTAACAGAAAAACCTGTAGTTAGCGTTTTATTACAGCTTTTCATAAAAATATATTTTTGGGGGATGTGCTGGGCCTTCACTAAAATTGTCAGAGAGTAAAAATATATATTTTTCTCAAAAGCACAGATTGTCACAGAAGCTAATGTCACTGGAGGGAACTACTTTGTATGCAGATGTGCCCCTTGTGAAAGAGCGGAATACATTAACTCACATCGAAGCTATCCAATGGCTGAAGTGGCCCATAATAAACCCAAGCTGTATGCTGTAATGGGTGGAACAGAAGTGTCAACGACACAGCAACAGCCAAATGGGTGAAGAGGGCTCGCTACAAACCTTGATGAATACTTTTGTCATAATATAGTTTTAGTAAAATCATAAGGCTTTGGCTAACGCCAGACCTAACATTTGTTTAAAAAAAAGGGAGTCTCTCTTCAAGGAAAGGAAAGTTGGCAGGTATGGCCAGGAAAGCAGCATAGCTGTTGTCTTCAAACCCCCTTCTCTTCCTTCAGTTGTCCACTTCTACCCCATAGTCACTCTGCAGACATAAATCATGGGCCAAGGGATAACATTTAGCGGGAGAGAAGAGGCAGCCCTCTCCACACTGCCACAAGTAACCATCCCATTGTGGTGAAGGAAGGGTAGATCTTGGAGGAGTTTCCTTACAGTGGGCCTTACTTTCAGTTCAAGAGGCACCTCATAGCTCAAGTGACCTGAGGATCGAGGAGATGGGCCTTGACTGCCAGAGCCACTGACCTTGGGATTTGAGAACCAGGTTTAAGTCCTTGTGTCAAGGGTAGGTTAAGAAAAAAGGTTGAGCCTCAAAATAAGTGACCTCCATTAGGGAATTCGATTTTTTTTTAAGTGGCTCCTGTTAGCAAATTGGGGCAATTTTGAATTCGTAAAAACAGGCTGTATAAGTGTTTTTCAAGCTATGGAAGACTGCATGGGTTTGATCTTCCTGCAGGCAAGGTTTGTTTTAATATCAGGGAAATCAGCACCAAAACCGACACAGCAGACCATAAAACAGGTCCACAACCAGCCCAAAAACAGGCCCACACACCAACCGATCAGATTGGCCCGTTGGGATCTGCCTGGTTGCCTCATAGGCCAGTACGACCCTGCCTATCACCTCAACATCCTGAGATTCTAGGCAAATCACGTAATCTCCAGTTGCCCAAAAAAAAAACAGGCATCTGGCCTTGGCCCAGATTCTGAACGGCTTAGGGTCAGTTTAGTGTGACTTTTTTAACGCCAACCCGGCCCTAAACCCGTTTTGGGTTCACAAACCAACGCAAATACATTTTTGCTTTAGTTTGTACAGAAAAGTAGAGCAAAGCACCATGACACGCTGCTTTGCATTACTTTGCGTTAAGTTTTTTTTTTTACATGGGTTGTTCTCATGCAACCACCCATGCTTTTTGACACTGAACCCGATTTTCTAAAATTAGTGGAAAGGGTTTGGCGCCAAAAATTAACGTAGCTAAAAAGCAGGAGTTCAACAGAGAAATGTTTACATTTTCCGTGCCTTTCCAACTTTGCATGTGTGCTGCACTGTGCGGCACACATACTACATAGGAAATGCTTTTGGACATGTCTAGGCATAGTATTTTGTACAGGAAGGGCACATGGCAGCTGAAATCAGAGCTGGCGCTAGGTAGAAAGAAGGAGAGTGCCATTTCTCTGTGAATATGGCGCTTTCCTGCTCTCTCCCTGTCACACAATGTAGGGCAGCCTCTTAGGCAGGGCCGGACTGGCCGTAGCAGGCATCGGGCATTATCCCAGTGGGCCAGATCGATGGGAGCCAGCTTTTGGGCGTGGGGCCGTTTTTGTTACTGGGGGCCGGTTTTGAGGCAAGTGCTGCAATATCGGCCCCCTGCAACAAAAGCAGCAGCAGTTTGTCCCACCAGCTCCGCCCAGCCCCTCCCCACCAACCCCCACCCTGAGCCGGTCCAACTCAATTGCCAGGGCTGGTTTGCATTCTCAGTTCGGCCGAGCTTCTAGGACGCCGCGTTGCATTGACTAACAGTGTTCAGAATCTGGGCCCTTGTATAATTTAATCTTGACTTGTGCTTATGTAAAGCACTCTAATGCCCTTAGGACAAGTTCACGCTATATAAGTGCATCAAAATAATTTTAAATAAACCTGCGCATTATCCAAATTATATTCATTGGTGGGCAGAAACGGTACCTGAAGGTGGCCCTCAAGCTGTGTGTGTGTGGGTACAGTGGATCCCCAGGGGCAACTGAGAGCGTCTCCAACAGGGGTCTTGGCTGGGCCTGGCAATTGAGTCGAACCAGCCGCTGGGGTGGCGGGGTGCGTGCTGGAAAACACTGCAGCTGCTTTTGTTACAGGGGCCGATATTGCAAAACCGGACCCCGCTAACAAAAACGGCCCCCAGGGGTCCAAAACCGGCCCCCACCCTGGCGGTGCACCAGGGAAACACCCGGTGTCTGCTACAGACTGTATGCAGAGATCTAAATCTGGGAAAGAAAGAGCGCTGGTGCCGGATCTCTGCTCAGAAATCGGTGGCCGGTGCAATTAAACATCATGGCACCGAATAGAAAGGCTGGTGGCCTTTTATCCACTACCAGACACTTTGTGGGCCCTTTTCTCGTCCTTGTAGCTTCCTGCTTTCTCCCTTTGAGACGGGTTTGACATCTTTCTCTTCCTCCTCCTTCCGATCTCTATGCTTTAACCTATCTTGTACTCGACAAACACCTGATGCGAAAAAGTGCCACCGCCTCAAATTAAGCGCTGCCTGTATATGGTGACTTCACCACCGAGACAGCCGGCAGTGGCAGCCTTCCATGAGCGGACGCAGTGCCGGGATAAGATCTGTTTTATGCACCGCATGAGAGCGCGAGCACTGGCTGTTTCATGTCCCAACCCTGACATGTTTATTTGGTGAACGTGTGATGGATGCGTCCGAGCGCCTCTGTTAGAAAAGCATCTCCTATCATGGAACGGCTGGTGCAAAAATGCAATTTTCGCTTAATCATCCCCCTGGCTCCCCAGGCACCGAGGCGTCGAGCTCAGCACATTCTGGAAGCGTCTCTTTATAAGTATAAGACGCAAGGAAACCCCCGGCGGTGCGCGAGCTCGATAATATCCAACCGCCCGACGTGGGAAGGACGAGGACTCCGCCCCTTGCCAGTCGGAGTCGAACGGGGTCCAGGGCCCGGTGGGGGTTGATGGAGAAACAGGGCCCCCAGGGTGGGCTGCTCCCTGTTGCTGGGAGTCCGTCGTAATCTGAAGAACAGAGAAGGGAATGCGAAGGGCTGGGCTTCCGCCTCCCCCCTCAGACTATTCGGGAGAATTAATGTTCGAGTCCGATTCAAAGAAGAGACCTGAATGAAGCCGGGAAGCAAAGAGGCCTCGTATTGGAGAGAAGCCAAGACAGGCGGATGATTTAAACAGCAGTACAGAGGTCCTCGGAGGGCGGCCTCCTATCTCTGAGGCTGGGATTCCCAGGAACCAGGTCTGGCCTCAGCCAAGAAGACCTTTCGATTTTAGTCAAACTATATATGGCTTATTTACAAGTCCCTTGTGCCGCCAGTGCGTCCCTTTTAATATGGGAAAAAGTGACGCACTGGCGGCGGAAGTGGCTTGTAAGTAAGTATATATATATATATGCGTGCTTTTGGAGACCAAAACATTTTTTTATATATTGGCAAGAGACTGGCAGATCCCGCATTACACGTTTGTAAAATACACATGGCCAAATAAAAATAATCATTGGCAAAGCCAAAAGGCTGGCAGATAATCCCAGGCTGAATGGTTTTGCCAATGATTGTTTGTACCGGGGCTGAAGCCTATGTTCTTTGTGTGCTAATCACCAGTAATACAGTAAACACATCTTTTGTATCACATACTTTGCCACATTTATGTTTTTAGTCGTAGGGCAGCACAGCAGGCCTTGAGCTGCGCTGCGCTGCCCTGAGGCAAAAGAAAAAGGCAGGACTGCGCTGTATCTATTAGATGCAGCGCATTCCTGCCCTTTCCCCCTGCGCCGGCGCACAATGGGCTGCCGTGTGCCAACGCAGCGCCTTTGCACCATGGTGCAGGGGTGCCTGCGTTGCGGGAATGATTATTTTTGTGCAGGAAGGGAAACCTTCCTGCACAAAAACAACCACAAGAGGCTTTTTTTACTCTTTCCATGTGTGTTGCATTCTGCAGCACACATAGAAACAATAACAAGCATTGGCATAGTCAATAGGTCTCGCCTTTGGGACCTCATAAGTGTTTAGCTATGCAACAGTTGATGTTGTTGCACCAAGGATATTGTGCTGGATAACTAAACACTTATAAGATCCCAAAGGCGAGACCTTTTGGCTATGCAAATGCTTGTTTTGAATTTGCAGCAGAGACTCCTCAACAAACGTCAACTCTTGCATATCGCAGCATCCGGCTTACTGCTGGGTATTCGTGGGCACCCACAGCATCACGGGCTTCAGTTAAACTACACTGGCTGTCTATAAAGAAGCGCCTCGAGTTTAAAGCTCTATGCATTGCCTTTAAAGCGCTGCATGATTCTGGCCCGCACTACTTAAAACACAGGTTCACCGGGTGCACACCAACCAGGACTCTGCGCTCCTCTGCAGCCAAGAACATCGACATGCCAAAGATCACACGGTCAGCCTGGGGCGGCAGAAGCTTCATAAACTGCACTGCCAGATTCTGGAACACCCCTCCCTCCTGTCTGAAAGATCCATCCATCCTTCCTTCCATCCATCCATCCATCCATCCATCCATCCATCCATCCATCCATCCATCCATCCATCCATCCATCCATCCATCCATCCATCCATCCATCCATCCATCCATCCATCCATCCATCCATCCATCCATCCATCCATCCATCCATCCATCCATCCATCCATCCATCCATCCTTCCATCCATCCATCCTCCCTCCCTCCCTCCCTCCCTTGGATCTTCTCTGGTTAAACTTAAACGCCTCTGGGCATGCCTGTGCTTTATAAAGTTTAATAACATAACACAATAATAATAATGTTACCTGCACTAGTTACGACAACAGCGTTAATGTAGATAATGTCACGTAATGAATTAAGATAACGTCACAGTTCCAGAGTCCTGTTTGTCACTAGTATCCCAGGTCTGCCGTACTCGGTTACTGACCTCTGGAGAGCGAACAGCCCAGGCCGCCTTGCAAGGAATTCAATCTGTGACCTGCAGGCTCCTCACAGACCCTCTGCAGCAGGTACCCCACCCCGACGAGCTGCCTCGCATCTTTATCAGGGCAGTTCATCCGACTAAGAGGTTACCTTTGAGCTCTGTGTATGTAGGTCAAAGGTCATATCATGGTAGGGTAAACTCGGCCTTTCTTGCACCCGAAGTTGATCAAATGAATACCAATACTTCCACCGGGTAATAACTTTATATAATGTTCTATGTAAAGCGCTATATAAATACCAGGTGATGTTTAGCTACAAAGGTGGAGCTGATGAAGACGCGGACCACCCTGGAGCACTGGGGGGGGGCGAGCTACACCGCACTCCCCCAGAGGAGGGCCCGCCGCACCTCCGCACTGAGGCCTTGAAAGCGCATTCTGCCTTCAGAGTCAAGGCGCTACCATAAACAAACAAGCATTTGCAATACAATAGGTCTCGCATTGGTTACATTTTTAAGAATTGGAGTTGTAAATAGTACAATGTTCCTTTATGTAGGAGTTCGAAATTTACCAGTGGCTGGGATCCCGAGAATAGACAAACAAAAATAAGCAAAGCACATACATGCCTGATAAAGTAAACTGCAGCATTTGATGGATTCTTAAGAGTGAAGGGATGGAGAGAGTGGAGGGAAAGAGAGGAGGAGGGAAGGGGCTGGTGGAGAGACAGTGAAGGGGCAGATAAACGAGAAACAGATAACAGAGTGCGTAAAACTGTAGTCCAATTACGTGGTTTATTCTGTGGCTATTGAAGTGTACATGGTTCCTATTGGTAGTTAAAGCACATGTGATGCCTTTTGAAGCACAATTTAACATCTGTGTCATACTAACAGAACGAAAACTACGCTACTTCAGTCATGTGCCCAGACAGTTCAACAGTGTGTGCATATAATGTGCCTCGATGATTATTAGGCTCATTGATTCGCCCAGTTTATTTGGCACAAAGCAGTGCTTTAACTGGGCCGGTACTTACTTTTAATTGCAGAGTACCGGCACTTCCCAAAAACAAGCAGGTACTCTGTACCAGAGTACCTGCACTTCAATTTTTCCATTTCAAGCACTGGCACAAAGGAAGGATGAAAGGCCCTTCCTTTAAGGTTGCAAGCTGGGCTCTGCAGAATGCCAGAGGAAACAACAAGCCAGTGGCAGAGCTGGAATTTTGGAGCTAATGGGTTTGGGTGTGAATAAAAGCATTGTGGCCCCTTTGCGACATATTTGTTTTGCTTTATTTAGTTAAATGAATATTTTTTGTATTGTGAACCTTTTTTAGTCTCTGCCCTTAGGCTGCATTTTGTAACAAAAAACAATTCTTACAAATATGACATTTCCAGCAAAAGCGTTTTTTAAAAAATCCATTTCACAGTGGAGCACAGAAAAGGAGAGGAAAAACAGTTTTATTGAAATTACTGTTTTGAAGAAAAAAGAAAAATGAAACTAGCGCTTCGGTGTCAAACCCAAGTGGCGCTAATGTGTTTGGATATGAAAAAAACTAATCCGGGCACTTTGCGACCACTCTATTTTTCTTTATTTAATCAATTGTTTATTTTTAGTGGTCTAAACTTTTTTTTCTTTCCGTCCCGAGGCTTCACTTACGAACAGAAAAATGTCAAACAGGCAACATTACACAAACCTAAAAAAAGGGAAACGGGTAACAGAAAAGTAAAAAGACAGGAGCAGCAGATGATAAAGAAACAAGTCATTGACTTTTCTAATCATCTGGGTGTGGAAAAGAGGAGGGGAGGAAGGGAGGGCGAGTGCTAGTCCACTGCATAATATGATCCGTCCTTCCAGATCCTTCACATAAAAAGAACAAGAGTGGGCAAGCCGGGATGAGCGAGGAGATGGGGCATGGTGTGAGGCAGGAGCAGGCTGGAGCCACATGAGTGATTGGAAGGGAGGGGTAGGGGGAGAGCATAGACAGTGGGGTGCGAGTTGAAATACAGGCTAGTGAAAGCAAAACCAGCGCGGCGCTCGCGAAAGATCACCACACTGATAAACAGCGAATACTTGCAATGTTTCTTGGCGACCACGGCCAGTCCATGGCAGGGGGAGCTGCAAAGTGCAGGCACAGACCAGTGCCCCCTGCTTTGAAGCTGGCAGCAGCATAATTGGTCTTCTCCATCCAATTGCTCTGCTGGAGCCTGCTGACTAAATTGGAGGGGGCGAACGGAGAGGAAGAGTAAAGAAAGTGAAACCAGCGCAGCGCTCGTGAAACGAGCACTGCACTGATAAATTATGCTTGAACCATCACCAACGTGAAAACGAGCACAGCGCTGATAAATAAATGCTGCACTTACGAATGCAGCTCACTCATTTGCATAAGCATTTTCAATCGAGGAAGCGCCTTTGAAGTGCGGGTGGTGATTAGTTAAATTGAGGAAAACATTTGGCTCCATCGGGAAACAAGCCCGGCGGAGCATGGCGCGCGCGCACGCGCTTGGGGGCGGGGTAGCGCATTCCAGGCGGGGGAGCGGACCCTTTGAAGTGCTCCCAAAAAGCGGATTGCATGGCGGCACGATGCGCGTGATTGTGTGTGTGCTAGCCATGCAATCCGCTTCTTGGGAGCACTTTTAAAAGCCCCTTACAATAGTCTCGCTTTGCGATCGCTTACGCGATAGCAAGGCGAGACCTAAAAACCTAGGATCCCCAGCCCAGCGCCAACACTTGCTCCTTTCCCACGAACAGCGTTGTTGAATTCCGGATGACAAAACGTGCATTTGCGCAGGTCCTGTGAAGCGCCTTCTCGTGTGTGCGGCCACGACGAGTGTCCGCTGGTCCTGACAGGTGTGGGGGGAAATTGAAGAAATGATTGAGTTTTCACGTATTGCAGAATAATTATATTTAAGGGGTTGGTGAACTGTAAACCTCTCCTTCCTGCCTCGCCCCTAATACATCGCCCCTAATACACCCCATCAGAGGCAGCAGTTGGCCACCCCTGCAGCAGATGCCTGATCCCATTCAGCTATCTCTTCAAGAGGGAGCCTATTGAGTTACTGGGCCATTCCCGACCTGTACTGCAACAGCCCCACTGACTCCCCCCCCCCCGCTCCCAATATTCAATTCTGAATTTATAGTAGTGACGACCCTGCGGCAGGTGCATAAACCCCCTTAGCTATCTAACCGAGATTAGGCCTCTATGATTACTCTGTCCCCCCCAGCCTGGCTTGCAGTAACCCTATACAGACTCCCCAGAATCAGGATGCAAAACTCTCCGTGCAATAGGTGCATGTGCATGAACCTACTCAGCTATCTCCCACACAGCCAGGCTCTTGCATTACCGCGACGTCTCCGGCCTGGCTGCGGGAGCCTCTTGGTGCAGCAAGACGCGGGTAGCTCGTTGGACCCTGTCTGGGCCTGGTGAATGCAGCAGGCTGTGTCTGAACCTTCAGCCGGCTGTAAAGCGCCTACCGTGTGGTCCCTCGTGTGTTTGAAGCGCTCCCTTGAGAACCGTAGAATCGCTATAACAACCAGTGTTGTCAGAGATGCTCTGGTACCACAACGGCTTCTGACGCAGGCGGATCCCGCTGTGAAAGAGCACGTGGTGGCGCTATTAGGCGCTCAAATGCGCTACAGGGATAAAGGGTTCATTGACAGACTGGGTGTTCCAGTCCAGCAGGTTTTCATTCACTGCAGGAGTCTGTGGGCGCCGTGTGGGAGGGCCTTCATCTGATTGTGAGGAAGGAGGCTTTCGAAGAGCAGGAGAAACCTTTCAGAGGCTCCTGGATAAGAATAACTCCTGACTGACTTTGTCCCTGCGCCACAGACCTTTCAGAGATGTAAGCTGCACTTGACGTGTGACTGGCTGACTCTATCCCAGCGCCACAGACCTTTCCGAGGTATAAGCTGCATCTTACGTGTGACTGACTGACTCTGTCCCATCGCCACAGACCTTTTAGAGATGTAAGCCGTTCCTGACGTGTGACCAGGGCACAGCCTATACAAGCATTTGCAATGAATAGGTCTCGCATTTATCCGAGTTTAAGCTATTGGCATTGTAAATGACAATGCATTTTATTTATGTTTTAAAAACGAAAACAAAAATAAAAGGCATTGTGACTTGTAATGTCAATAGCTCAAACTCACGTAAATGCGAGACCTATTGCATTGCAAATGCTTCTTAGAACTTAAAGTCCTGGCTCCACCTACTGTCCCTTTGCTCGTGCGCTGATACCCAGTGCTTGAAATGGGAATTTGTAAGAGAAGACACTCCGTATCCCAGAGTACCTACTTGCTTCTGAGAAGTGCTGGTACTCTTTCATTACAACCATTGCACTCCTGCAGTACCGGACAGTACCTACCCATTTAAAGCACGCTGTCACCCCACACGTGTGGCTGCACCTAAGTTTACTGCCTGCCACATTCGCTCCTCACGCACGCGACACCCCCCTATGTGCCTGCTATTGTTCCAAAAGCTAGCGTCTCATCCGCCACTCACTGGCGCATGCTGCTTCCATGCGTGCCGCTTATGTGGCCTACTCGTCATGCCTGCACTTCTTTCACATACATGTACTGCTCCCCATGGCTGTCCCGACCCCTCACGTGTCCATGCTTCGAGACCCGTGCTCACTACGCCACTGGAGTCAAGCTATCCTGGCTGATGATGGCTGATAGCCAGAAACCGGTCCTAGGATGCTTGATTCCGGTCCAGGGAATACATGGCTTGGCAGTTCGGGCTGGACTGTTCCCATGAGGCACAGGGTCAAGACTGATTTGCATATGGCCATGTCTAAACTGGGGTGGTGTAGTGGGCAAAAGAACGATGGATTTAACCCAGATCTCTTGACTGGGGGAGAATGTCTGCATTGTCAGCATTCCGTCCATCATTTGTTTGTTGTAATGCTTTTCCCATTCACGGACAGCAGTAACCGGCAACAGAGAGGAGCTTATCCCGGTCTCTCGTGAACGTAGGAGGCGGAAGCAGATGAGACTTAAAGCCAATCATATTATTCAGCGGAGAGCGGCAGATGCCGCCATGCCCAGGGTAGGGAGATTTGGCACCGGGTGCCAAAAGCGATGGTAGCAAATTGACATGAAGAGCAGCTTTGGGAAAGGGTTTGTTTTGTGTATTGGATACTCAAGGTTTTCAAAATCTAAAAAGAAACAAGCGCTCTTTACAGAAAACAGTGCCCGGGTGAGCGGCTACAAAGTGAACGCGAAGCCTTTGAAATGCGAAACTGAACAGATGGCACACAGCAGGGCTGCTGCTCGCTCCCGAGCAGCCTAGGCCACAACAAAGAGAAGGCGGGACATGCCCCCGCTTTTGGCCAATTGCGTGCTGTCTTTATTAGAAAGACGCATGCAAAGTCCAATAGCAGGTAGAGAAAAGAAAAGCACACGCACAAGCGTGTGTTCCAAACTTTAAGGCCCTTACTGAAAGCCTCGCAGAGCAGCGCATGCGCTGGCTCAGGCGATACCTTAAAATGGGGAGAAATAAACATATTTCTCCTCGTTGGGGCTCCCAGGGGTAAGGTTTTGGCGCTGCCTCAGACTCATGATTTCTCGTAAATCTGGGGCAGTGTCAAAAAGCTATGAATGTTGCTTGGAAGGACCCTAGCAACACCCATGGAACGCCCCTTTCGCACAGTTTTCTGCGTGAAAGGGGCACATATTTATAAGGCCATGAAAAGCCACGTAACATGGCTTTACGTGGCCTTATAATTATGCCAGTGGCGCATTGCACCACCGGAACCACAAAAAAGTGATGTTCCGGCGGCACCCAAGTGCCGGTAGGGCCTCAGGCCCTCTGTATTTATCCCTGTGGTGTGTGTGTATGAAGTTTTACATTAGATAATTGATGCTGATGTGAGCACTGTTTACACAGAAAATGCTATATTTCCAATATTAAACAAGCATTGGCATAGCCAATAGGTTTCGCCTTTGGGACCGTATAAGTATTTAGCCACGCAACAGTTGCATAACTAAATACTTATAAGGTCCCAAAAGCGAAACCTATTGGCTATGCCAAGCGGCCGGACGGCCGCGAAAGTGAAAGTAATCGCTGTAAAGCACTGTAGGTCTAGGCTGGCCTGGTAGCACTTTTTGGAACCCTCTCACTAAGTCTCGCCAGACCAGTGCATGCGCTGGGTCAGGCGAGACCTAAAAAGGCTCCTGTGAAGCAAACAATCTACAAAGCTCTTTCAAAAAGGTTTTTTTAATGCTCTGATTAAACAGTGTCTGAGTCTACCAGACTTCAGTAGTCTCTTTGAAATGGATACATTTTCCTCAAACCTCAATTAAATGTTTACAGATTACCCCACATCTCACTGAGTGCATGACGTCCCATTCTCACTGAAATGCAAGCACATGACCAACAAGCATTGGTAAAGTCGACAGGTCTAGCCTAGGCAAGCTTACAATGGGGTTTTAGTCTTTTTATTGGAAGTTTATCCAAACAAAATAAAAAGACACGTGCTGCCAGCTAGACGTGTTGGCCATTTGCTAATAATAAAAACATTAAAGTAAAACAAAAATCACTAAGTATTTTGATAGAACAGTACAGTTGCTTCCAAGCAGGCAGGTATACTTAGAAAACTGCCTAGAAACCCTTTTAGATTTAACTGTATAATGATTTTATTGACTCAAACTAAAGGTAGTATTGGCTTTGAATTAGTGTAGCCTCTAGACAATTGGAGACTTAAACACGGAATAACTTAAATAATGTGCAGAAAATGGAACAAAAAAGTCAATTATTGGCCCACGAGGTTTGGACCTGAAATGCACTTTTTTTTCAGTAGATAAGCATATGTGATCAGAAAAAAATGCTTTCATTAACAGTGCAAAAGAGCCGCGGACTGGAGTGGCTGGCTCATTGCCCAAGCTGTGGACCAAGGTTGGGGCAATTAAAATGAGATTGACAATTGAACAGACTAGTGGACGAAGATGGCTGCCCAAAAGCCCCTCAATGTATGTATATTTGTATTTAATTATTAAAATGTACATATTTAAATTAATTTGTGGATACAAATCAGCCAAATCTCTCTGAAATAGATATAAATTACCCCCACATACCACTGAAAATAATGCAAATTTCACTTAAATAAATGCCTCCAAATCAAATATTGCTTGATGGGACGCTTACGCTTGATTATGACTTGCTTGATTTGCTGGCACTAATACCTCCTAAAAGGGACAGAAATTGCAAACTGGATCATACCCCGCTTCCCCCAAGGTCGCTTGAATTCTTTGTCAGCAGAGTGGCTGTTTGATGTGGTTCTTCTGTAAACTTAGCTGTTGTGAAATTGTTTATGCAAGATCAGCAAACAATCCCAAACCATAGAAATGTGTACAGCTGACGTTTTGTAAGATTTACGGAGCAGGCGTGGGTGCTGAAAATAACAGAAGGACCAGTGCCAATGAAATCGTGTGATGAAACGTGCATCACATCCGTGGGCCTGGCTTTAATTTGCAGTTTGGATGCTTAATAACACATTTCAGGGAAATTATGAGTGCCACCACGCACAGATTTTCCCCTTTAGTTGCCTCAACATTTAGGATTTCAATCTAATAATACATTCTAGAGGCACAAACTATGGATTCAAACAATATAAATGTGAGATCTGAATGAATTCTTTTTTTCACAAACCTTTAAGATTGAAGATTTTTTATAAATTTCCAACAACATTTTTGTTTGATAGGAAATACCCTTTCACATGATGAGACGTCATTTCCATCTTAATGACTTATTGGAGGAGGGATGTGTGGTCATGCAAACACATCTGGAAGAAAACGGTGTTTCTGCCATTTCACTGCATCGGACGATAAGTACAGGGGACTGGAGAAGCAACAATCCACTGAAATGCCACACTTTTGAAAATCAGTGCACTCGATTTTGAAAGAAAACTAGTTCATTTCCTGTATAGATCCTTAACACATCACAAGTAAAAATGAGGAGATAGAGAAGAAACTATTAATTGATTTTGTAGCCCATTGTCTCAAATGAAAAGCTGTCCATCCCGCCTCAATGCCAAGTATCCTTCTGTCACTCAAGAAACTAAAAATGTACATGGGGAAGTCCCAAAAACTATTGACTGGCTTAGTAGGGAGCACTGGAGAGCCTAAAATGATACCTTCTCATTCCCATGAAGGGATACACCCCCACTGACTTAAGAAGCTATGGCTGGCAAACTATTTCCATTTGAGAGAGCCTCAAAATCCACAGTGCATTTTTGACAATTCACATTCTGTTGTTTGTGGACTGAAAAAAGAATGTGTTCCTTGGTGGAAGGAAACCAATCAACTCTTGGCCACAGTCCTAGAAGGACTTGGCGAAAGGTCACATTTATTTTATGGAGCTTTTGTGAAGCCAGTTTAAAGTAAGGATATTACTACCCTCCGTTTCTGGAGAGGGCTTCAAAAGTTTAACGCCCCTACGAAGTGAGGAGTTGAAGTACCCTCACCCCTCTATGAAATGGGAAAGTATGAGATTATATTCAAGAGAAGATATGTGGCTCTCATTCTAGAACAATATCTTGAGTTCCTGATGGAACGGATGCAGTAGTTCTCGAACTACTTGAACACATATCAGATGAAAAAATGATAAACATCTGGGCTGTATTACGGTAAATGGTCATTTTCATTGTTTGTGCCGGGCGCAAACAGTGAAAATCCGCCCTAATGACATGAATGAGCTAGCTGCAAACTCACACTGCCCTGAGGGCAGCGCATTCCTGTGAAAAACAGAGCGGCTACTTTACAGCCCCTCCGTGTTTTCGCAGTGCAGGCAGCAACCCACCAGCACTTTTGAAGGAGAAAAGAGATCCCCTTGCAGGAGGGTGCAGTCAGTGACTGCACTTGCCTGCAAGGGGATGTCTGGGGTGTCCATTGGACCCCCTTTGACCTCTCCAGAGGGCTGCATCATGAGGCACACTGACAGTGTGCCACCTTTAAGATAGCACACTCTCAGTGCGCCTGCTGAGGGCTTCTAAGCCTCTGGGCACACCTCCTTGCAAATGAGGGAACGCCCCCTGCAGATAGCACTGGCCCTTTATGTGCACCAGCACTATCGGTGTTTCAGAAGGGGCGGCACAAGCATCTGCGGCCTCTTCTGAAATACCAGCGTGCCCTCGGGGCTCGCAAAGCAGGCTCAAATGCCCGTTGCACCCCGGGGCACTTTATGTAATAAAGCCCCGAGTGGTCTGTACTGCTGTCAGGCCACTGATTAGATTTAGGAAAGACTGGAATGTTTCTATTTGGTATAACTTTGGACTCCTTCATTGATTAATTCTGCTTAGATCCTCAATCCTCAGAAAGTTACCATGTTCCTTCATTTCTGTTGCATTTAAGAGCCTGCTCATTCCAATTTTCCATTGCACAAACAATATGGTTCCATTATATATACTTAAACCATATTTTGTTAATTATCAAGTAAGCACACAATGATTCAATCATATATAGTAAAAGAAAATAGAAACAGAAAATATGTCGGTCTGAACAACCTGATTACTGGGTTAATAATATATATTGTAAATAAATGATAACAGTTCATAAAATCATTCATTAACGTGCTCGATAGGTGACAAGTGAAAAAAAGTGTGGGAGCACTTCGTAGAAAACAATTCATATTTGATAAGCCTGATGGGTGGCGGATCAAACTATACTGCAGGTTACCGAGAATATATTTTTTAAATCTGTGGTAGGTCTCCCCCCTCCCTTATGAAGTGTATATTACAAATTGGAGTTGAACCTCCCCCATATTGTAGAACAGATAAAATTGGCGCCATTACTTTTATGGCACTCTATATGGAGGAGGGAATCTGTACTGCTCACTCAACTAATAACAAAAAGCGGCTTAGATATGGATTATTGGAAGAATTCCAGGTGGTTAAGATATGTGGAGCAGATCCTAAGTGAGATTGGCCTCCCAGAACTTTTTTAAGGATCCGACAACATGCAAGGTTATCACGAAGCAGAAACTAACGAATAGGTTTTGCAAGATGGCCGAGTATAGGAGGAATGAATTGGCTAAAGGTAAACAGACTTTTAAGTTATATTGCGAAAACACCCCAGTCACTGAGGGCTGGTTCTCCTACTTAGCCGCATCTAACATGCGACAACATCGATATATTCTGTTAAGGTTTAGAACAAACCTCATTCCGTGCATGCTGGGCTATCCTGATAAAACCTATAGTATTAATGAGTTAAGCACTTGCCCCCCATGTGACCATGCATCAGAACAATCTGAGATGCATTTAATTCTTTTTTGTACTTTATATAAAAAAGAAAAGGAAATTTATCTAAAGCCACTGTTAAAGAAAGCGAGATTCACACAGTGTCAGGTGGCTTTATATGTTTTAAAGTTTTTACCAGACCCGTTTGTTTGTTTTTCAATGGCTTCTTTTTTATGGGCATGCTGGAGGAAGAGAAAGGGGATGGACGTCAGGTCAGTATCTTGATTTTTATAATATTAATTGATGTATATATTGTGAGGTTTTTTAAACTGTGGGTGATTAATGAGAGAATTCTAATGATTTTAGACTGTGATTTTAATGCATTGGGGACTAAAAGTGCCTTTTAATGAATTGGGGAATTAAATTGTATGAATTAAATTGTATTGTAATAATGGGAAGCTAAGGTATATTATGTATTTATTCTTTTATGATCAATTTTTAATTTTAATCGAATAAAGACTGCATTGGATAAGCCTGTCAAATTTGTTCAAATATAAAGTCTATCATTAATGGGCTGAATTAATTTGTACTTAGTTGCCCAGAAAGTATTGTGGTACAGGCTAAATATATAATTGTCGGCGTTTCGACCTCCTCTGGAAGTATGTGCTTTACATCTAGACGGGTCTTCATCAGGAATGAGCGTGGAACAACCTGGAGTTGAAGGAAGATGTTCGAATGCCTTGTTTCTTTAAATCTCCAAACATTTGCGAACTCCATTGAAAGTCTGAGAAAAGTATTGAAATTCAAACATTGGAGATAATCATGAACTTAGAGTGAGCTAGCATAATGCACACAGCCTATACTTAAGACACATAAGTCAACATACTTCAGGCACATGTCCGGTACACATAATATACATGAATCACACATCCAACACACAGAGAGCCAATGCAATATAGATACCACACTCCTGATGCCATACTCATGACTTCACACACCCGTAAAATACACAAACCCTTGACTTCTGACACATACACACACTTAAAAACAACCACTTGTATCTTTATAAACACTCTATAAACATTCCCAGCATGCATAATGGATAAACACACTGCAAACCGCCCAATACAGACTCCTGATGTCTGACACACAAACTCATAAAAGAAATACTCTCATGATTCAGGCAAATATAGATGTCCGAAACACCTGATGCACACAGACACTCCATGACACCCATACACACATTCCATGTGACACACACACACAGCATACGCAGTCCTTGCGATACAGACATCCCATCTCAGACTCCATATACCTAACTCTAGACGCTTTTGACAGGCACTCATTCCTGAGATACGCACTGACAAGAAAAAAGACATACTCCTAACTTTGTATACACTTCAACTAATATTTGTTGACTGACACACATGATGTATTACACAGGCTCCACCACTAATATGACTCGTTAGTTTGCATACCATTACTTCGCAGCTTTTTAATTCGATGTTTTTACTTGGCAAATACCGTTACTACGCAAGTTTTTAGTTCGCATACCTTTACATTGCAAGTATTAATGTATGCAAACTAAAAACTTGCCTAGTAATAAAAACAGACATTTACCCCGCTTATTTTTCCTAACCCCTTTTTTTAATGTAAAAAAAACCCCAACACTACACCTAATACTAAATACAAATACACTACCCTAATCATCACAAACTCTAAAACTCCACACTACCCTACACTACTTAAACACCACTACACTACCCTAAACCCTAAATCACTACCCCCTGGACGACCCTCCCCCTTCCCCCAGCCCGCTCCCTACACTCAAACACTACCCTGCACGCACCCCCAACACTACCCTAAACCCTAAAACACTACCCTACACTACACAAACACAACAACACTACCCTAAACCCTAAAACACTACCCCCAGCACGACCCTGCCCCACCCCAAGACGGTCCCTACACTGAAACACTACCCTGCACGATCTCCCGACACTACCCTAAACCCTAAAGTACTACCCTACACTACACTAACACCACAACACTACCTTAAACCCTAAAATACTACCCCATCACGACCCTGCCCCACCCCCAAGACTGTCCCTACACTTAAACACTACCCTGCACGACCCCGACACTACCCTAAACCCTAAAACACTACCCTACACAACACTAACACCACACTACCCTAAACCCTAAGACACTACCCTACACTAACACCACAACACTACCCTAAACCCTAAAACACTACCCCCATCACGACCCTGCCCCTACCCCCAAGACGGTCCATACACTGAAACACTACACTGCACGACCCCCCAAACACTACCCTAAAACACTACCCTACACTACACTAACACCACAACACTACCCTAAACCCTAAAACGCTACCCCCAGCACGACACTGCCCCTACCCCCATTCCTGTCCCTACTCCCAAACACTACCCTTCAAGACCCCAGACACTACTCTACACCCAAATACACTACTCTACGCTACACAAACACAACTACACTACCCTTAAACCAAAAAGACTACCCCCTGCACGACCCTCCCCCTACCCTAAAACCTTAAATACTACACAGCCCCTCTTACCTCTCTCTCCTCGGTTCCTGCGTCGTTAGTGTTGCATGTCGTTGTGATAAAACGGAAGCGCGTCCGTTTCCACACAACGATGTGGATAGCCTTTGCTTCACAAGCTTTACAACGCATGCGATGTATCAACTTGCGTAGTAAAGGCTACGCGTTGTAAAATCGCATGCGTTGTAACGCTTGCGAAGTAATGGTACACGTGTAACAGCTGCGTACAAATGGATGTTTACCTCCACCACACCAGATCCACCCTCCTGACTTTTGACACACATACTCATAAAACACAGACACTCATAACTCTATATACGCGCTGACTAAGAAAGATACCCTACACACTTGAAGGATAGAGGCACTCAATGGTTACCAATACATGACATACCCACAGTCCAAGCAACAGGGATGCCCCAGTCCTGGCTCCATGCTCCTAACTCTACGGGCTCTTGAAAGATGCGCACTCTGGATTCATGGCGCATACAGTCGTGAAAAGCCCTCACCTGACTCTATGTGATACTCACGGCTGATACACACACTCTGCTGTGCAACACAAAGTGTTAGTACATGAACACTCAACATTACACAAACACCTACCCAAAACAATAACCCAGACTCCTGGCTCTGGTCATAAAACCCACACCTAACTCCTTACATATTTATAATATGGTTTTCGAATACATGCTTCACTTACACACATTTGAATTCTTTTTTTAAACAAAAACAAAAAGACGTTCTAGAACAGTACTTATGGTATATGCCTTATTTATTAACATGAATTTATGAACATATTTTACATTGTTAGTGAAATTCTGAAAAAATAATAAAAAAAAGAACACAATTAGTGTGAAAGGATTTTGGATAAAGGCCAGTTCTTGAAAAAAGTGTTTTTTCCTTGATCTAGATACATTCTAACTGAAATAAATGATTAACACCCCTAACGGAAATGCACAACCCAGAATGCCCAATAGACACACTACACATGATACAGACACATACAACACACACACAGTCCACGCACTCCAAACGCCCCACTCTTGACTCCATACTCCTGCCTAACTATTCTTGAAAGAAGCACCCTTCTGACTCCTGACACATGAATCAAGAGCCTTGAACTGAACTGAAATAAACAAGAGGGCCTTTGTATCATGAGCAAGGCTCAGACACAAAGCCCACTCTAAGGGGCTTATTTACAAGCCCCTTGCGCTGCCGGTTCATCACTTTTAATATGGGAAAGAGTGACGCATCGACTTGCAACTATGCCCCTAAATGGAGATTGGATACAATGGATTTTTTGCCAATTGACAGTTCAAGATGCCTCTAGGTGAGATCTAAAAATTAAAGTATCTGTGATGTTATCTCTCATGTCCCTGGTTTTTCTAAATATAATATCATCATTGGTGTAATCAGTTATATTATTTGAAATGTCAGCAGTGAAGTCATAAGCAGTCCACGGCAGGACAGTGAGCCATGGTACACATAGCATGCCATAACTGCAGAATTTCAGGGGGTTTTAGACGTTTTAATTGAAAACTGAATCATAATATCACATTAATTATGGTATTTGCACTATATAAAATCATTTATTGTATTTTATTTTACTTATTGCCCCAAGTTAGGCATACGCCATCTCAGAATGATAAATAAAAATAAATGACAGCCACACCAGCAAACAAACTTTTTGTTTCCATTTCAACATTGCAAAACTGTATAGGCAAAAAGCATTAACAAAGCTGATACTTCTGCATTGCCTTTAAATGTCAAGATTGAATAACTTTCGTGCAATAAATCTTTTTACTGCACACTGTTCATAGCGGCAAACTGTGTAAGATTGTGTGCCACTCCTTTGTGACTTTTAAAATTACCCATAGACTGAGAATCACAGCCCAACTATCCTGAAAGAATGCCCTCATCTCCATAATTCTCCATAACAATAGGGCCTCCTTCTGTGCCCCACAAGACCAGTCTAGCTTGGTGGATGGATCAATGCACCCCATCATTTTTTAAAGTTTAGTGACAATAGATTATGACAAAGGAGCTTGCACAGACTGAAGGACATTTAGATTTGACTGTATGTTCTCTCCTTTTAGTCCGATGTTAAATATGATAATTGGACAGTTAAAGTATTTGTATTTGTATTTGTAAAGCGCAACATTCACCCTGACGGATATCACGGCGCTGTTTAGTGGAACAAAGGTAGGTTATGACGGGGGACTTCGGCTACTTGTCTTTAAGGCTTTGGAAAAAGGTGTGATTTTAACTGCTTCCTGAACGATATATAATTTTCGGAAAGGCGTAAATACAGAGGAAGTTCATTCCAATGTTTGGCTGCAAGGTACGAGAAAGACCGACCACCGGCTCTGACTCTTCTTATACGCTTAGGTCTGGCTAATGCTTGGTGTCTTGATCTAAGGCATCTAGTGGGGACATAGAATTCGATTTTGTTCTGAAGGATTTTAGGTCCGACGTTGGCTCAACAGTTTAAACCGTGCTCTTTGGCGCATGGGTAGCCAGTGGAGTTCTTTCATGCATGCGGATGCAGAGCTGAGTTTACCTTTATTGCAGACAAGCTTGGCAGCCGCATTTTGCAGCACCTGTAGGCGTGAGAAGAGGTAGTCTGCCATGCCCACATAGAGGGCATTGCCGTAGTCCAATATGCTGGTAAGCAATGCCTGTGTGACCGTCCTTCTGCAGTCTAGCGGGACCCAAGGAAACAGCCTTCTTAGAAGTTTTAAAATAGCAAAACCTTTTCCGCACAGGGCCCGCACATGGTCCTGCATGGATAGAGTGTTGTCGATGGTTATGCCTACGTTTTTAGCGCACTGTTTGGGCGCTGGGGCTGCTCCCAGGGATTGTGGCCACCAGGTTGGGTCCCAGATTAGATGTGCTCCACCGAATAGTAGTATCTCGGATTTCCCTGCATTTAATTTGAGACAGTGCTTGGTCATCCAGTTTGCCATCTCTGAGAGGCAGTTGTTTAACTTGACCTTGGCGTCTTCATGTCTGCATCTATAGTAATCATCAGCTGTGTATCATCTGCGTAAGAGCAGATATTGAGTCCCCATTTCCTACTGATCAGTGCCAGGGATGAAACATAGGCATTGAAGAGTGTCGGGCTTAGGGAAGCTCCCTGGGGGACACCACAGCTGATGTCTTTTTTTTCCGAAAAAAAATGTCCCATTTGTACCATCTGGGTTCTGTTTTTAAGAAAGGAGTTAAGCCATTGGAGGGCTTTAGCATGAGTGTGACATCTTCTCTTTATAAAATATCCCATTTTCTTATTAACATGTATCTACTCATCACAGATAGTGACACTAAGCTGCTGCAACCTAACCATACAAAAATCACTGTTTCTCCAACTAACCACATACAGTGACCGCAATCTATAGGAGCGCCAGCAATACCAATATTCAGAAATTGTTGGTGTATTTTTCCCTCCAAAACTTAACATGCCAAGCCCCTTGACTAGGCAGCCATATTAGATGTGGTTTATTATATTATCAGTACCAGCATTCTGTGGATCCCTCACAAGGTGAACAAGTACAAGTGTGCACAGTGTCTTACTCACATTCTCTATTCTTAAACAGACCCTTGGAGATTAATTTCCAGAAATTCTGAAATTCTTGATCTCTCTGCTTTAGTAGATGAGTTATTAATGAAGCACTGAAGCTCACAGAAAACATGTTGTCTTTGTAAGTTCCTTTCTATGTCAAGGTGAGAGATTCTTTATTACTTGGGATCTCTCCCAGAGAAGGAGGTCATTTGTCTGCCGTTGCAGGGCTTATGCTCTTAATTTGTAGAGAAGTGTGGAATAGGATTCACATTTATATAAATTATCATCAACAGTGGAGCTCTTAGAGGTCATAAGGGTGTTTGTATTACTCAAGTCCCTCTAATCCCTCAGGGTGGATAGTTCATATTTCTCCATGCCAGGCTTGGCATTGGTGCATGAGCATCTTGCAATCCTTGGTAAAGAGATGAAGTAGGATTCCAGAAGGTTACAGAGTGGCTATGCACTGTCCATGCAAGCAGAGCCCAATCTATTTTAGTATGTTGTGACTTAAAACTGCACTACTTTAGAATAGTACTAGTAAGTGTACATTAAATGAAAATGAACAATGTAATAAATGAAAACTAAAGTGAAAATAAGCACTTCATTGGTATACTGTATTTTGCACTCACCAGGAGTTAATTTCATCTGGCAAATTTGGTTTCATGTTAATATGGTGTACAATTCCACCTTCCTAAGCGCTTATTTCACCACGCTGGATAATGAAATGGTTACTTAGCAGTAGGAGTAGTTTTGCAGCTTGAAGAGTTTTCTGGATTCACATGCTGTGCATTATTCAACCATCTAGTGGTTGGGTCCAGAATATTCTTGTTAGTCCTTTTTCTTCTTTTTTGTTGGTGGGAATGCTCTGTAGCCATTTAGTGCGGTGCCCCTCTTCCTAAGATGTCAAACGTATGCCCTGGAAGCCCTGGTATGTGATCACCATCTTCAGATAATTTTTTCCCCTTTGACGACTTTCTGTGTCAGTTGGCTTCTTCTGTGTCTTTAGTGTTGCAGAGGCCTTTCCCCTCTTTGTCTCACATATTTTTTTCCATGGGGAGGTGGAGGGTCACATGTGAATCCAGAAAGCTCCTTAAGCAGTAAAACTACTCCCACTAGTAAGTAACCATTTTGGTTTGCAACATATTTATGGATTCACCTGCTGTGCATTGATTTTAGTGCAGTATACCTGATTCATCCCGGTGGTGGTGTCACAAATGAGGGTGAGCTTGCGAACAGATGTTTCAGCACTCTTTGGTCTACTTCTGACTCCTTGTTCACTTTTATGTCCACTCTATAGAGTCTGGTGAAGTCGTGGACTGATGACCATGTGGCGGCCATACAGATTTCGCTCAGAAGGCTGTGGTCATTCCTTCCTTCCTTGTGGACTGTGCCCTGGGCTTTATTTCCAAGGTCATGCACACTATCCATTTTGCAATGGTGCTCTCTGTCACCAGGTTTACCTTCCTAGAGCCCACAAAGGACACACAAACTGGCTTCCCTTTCTGCTCCCTCTTGTCCTTTCCAAGTAGTACATGGTGATTCTGTGCACTTGAATTGTTTGGTTTACATGGAATTGAGTTATGACTTTTGATAGGAAACGTGGATTAGTCCACATGACTATCCTGTCCTTGTCAATTAGTAGGTAAGGCTCTTGGATGGTTGGTGCTTGCAGCTCACTTACCTTGTACAGTGACATGGTTGCTATTAGGAATGTGGTTTTCAAATTTAGAAATCATAGCTCTCCCTTGTGGTTCAAATGGTGCCTTCTTGAATTGTGTCAATTCCATGTTCCACACTGGCATTAGTGTTGACCTGGGTGGAGCAATTCTCTTTGCTCCCTCTAGGAACCTTATGATAAGTGTAGCTGTGAAGAGACTTCTTCTATGTGTCCCCTTGTTTAGGCTACTATTACAGCTAAGTATACCTCTAGTGAGGCATACACCAGTCTGTTATCTAACAGGAATCTAAGGTATCTGATCACTGTGATGTCCGCTGTTCTGCTGGGGAACATTCTATTGCCTCTGCACCACAAGACATACCTCTGCCATTTTCCTGTGTAGCACCTCCTAGTGCCTGCCTTCCTAGCCTCTTTGAAGTTGTCCATAGATCACTTTGGTTGGTTGAAGTGTCCAAACTCTATAGCCACTGGAGCTAGGCTGCTAAGCTCAGGCTGTTCATTTCTGGGTACTAAATCTTACCTTCTTCCATCGAGGAGATTGTGTGTCTCTGGCAGCTTTTTTTTTTTACATTTCCTTGTGCTATTTCCATTAGGTCTGAGAGACAGACTTGTGCCCACTGGGTGGCGATTAGGATCAGCCTCATTTGTGACATCATGCATTTGGTTATGACAAGAGGTATGAGGGAGATCAGTGGAAAAGCATATGCAAATCTCCCTGACCAGTCTATCAACAGGGCGTTACCCTGGAATTGGCAGTGTGGTTGGCTGAAAGCAAAGTCTGGGTATTTTGTGTTGTCCAGTGCAGCGAACAGATCGATGTCTGGGGTACCCAACAGATTGAATACATCTTGGAACAGTGGTGTGTTCAGTTCCCATTCATGTGAGATGGATGCCTGTCTCCTTAGTGTTTCTGCTTCCACATTTCTTAAACCTCCCAGGTGTATCGTTATTAGGGTTATTTATTTATTTCTCGATGGCCCATCTCTATATCTCTTGGGCTAGTTTGTATAGCACATGTGACCTTGAACATCGTAGTTGCAATGGCTGCCTACATTAGCACTGTCCTTCCCTTCACATGGAAGGTCTTCAGGGCTAGGAAGACCATCTTTAGCTCTAGGACATTTATCTGCTTGATCACTTCTTCTGCTCTCCACAGCACAGTGATTTTTAGTTCCTCCAAGTGTGCCCCCCCCCATCCTTTGTGCATGCAACTGTGGTGTTTGTCACAGTTGGAGTTGGTTGTGTGAAAGCGCTTTCAACTCTCATGTTGTCTGTGCTCCACCATTTCATCTCCTCCACTTATTGTGTTATAACCACTAGATCTTCCCAACTACCTGTTGCCTATGACCACTGGTTCTGGATACAGTCTTGCAGAGGTCTCATATGGAGTTGTGCATGTGGGATCAGTGGGATGCATGAGGTTATCATGCCCATCATCTTCCTCTCAGCTCTCACTGTCAGAGACTGACCCTTATGGTAGAGGAGAGCTTGCTCTGAATCTGCATAAATCTTCTTGAGGGTGGGGAGCTCTCTCCCGTAGATTGTGTTGATTCTTCCTGCTAGGAAGATCTTTTCTGTTTCTGGTTTTGTTGAAGACTTTTCCATGTTTATTGTGAAGCCTATTCTGTAGAGTGTGTCCATGACTGCCCTGCTGTTCCTCTTGCATTGTGAGTATGAGCCTGCTTTTATTAGCCAGTTGTCTAGGTATGGGTACACATGTATTCCCTTCCTCCTCAGGTGGGCCGCTACTGTGGCTCGGCTCTATGTGAACCCTCCGACCCACATATTTCCAAAGCACGGCGTATATATAAAGTGGCACTTGCTAAACCAAAAGTGAGTAGGTTGATAAGAACTGGCAAGATCTGCTGTTGGCTGCTAAAACTCATGACAACGGATTATTTTGGTATGTAACTTCTCATGGGAGTTTAGATAGTGTTAACACCCGCTATTATCACATTGAGACGGAGAAATGGGTTGACCATTTCTCTACATTACATACAAAAGAAACTGCTGCCTCCCAGCAATACTCACTACGGCCTAGCATTCCTACTAAAGACATGCTATCTTCTAAAAATAATATTGCTTTAGTCTTTCATTTAGCAGATACTTCTTCTGTCATTAATCTTCTACAAGCAGCAAAAGCTCCTGGCCCAGATCATATACCGGGAGACTTGTACAAATCCAAATCTGGGCATTTGCGCTGTGCTTGTGAAATCTATTGTATTTGATATAAATCTTCTGGCTGAAGACGGCTGAAATGCCAGAAACCGGTCCTAGGAAGCTTGTTTCCAGTCCAGGGAAGACATGGCTTGGCAGTTTGGGCTGGACTGTTCCCATGAGGCACAGGGTAAGACTGATTTGCATATGGCCATGTCTGAACTGGGGTGGCAGAGTGGGATAAAGAACGGTGATGGATTAAACCCAGATCAGTTGACTGGGGGTGAGTGCTTGCAATGTTCAACACTCCGTCCATCATTTCCTTTGGTTTTTGCTTTGTTCCCCATAAGTTGGCAGGGTATGCTCAGACGTGAGTCCCTTGCTCACTTTGCCACTGGATTCAAGCAAGCCTGGCTGAAGACGGCTGAAATGCCAGAAACCGGTCCTAGGAAGCTTGTTTCCAGTCCAGGGAAGACATGGCTTGGCAGTTCGGGCTGGATTGTACCCATGAGGCACAGGGTCAGACTGATTTGCATATGGCCATGTCTGAACTGGGGTGGCAGAGTGGGCTAAAGAACGGTGATGGATTAAACCCAGATCAGTTGACTGGGGGTGAGTGCTTGCAATGTTCAACACTCCGTCCATCATTTCCTTTGGTTTTTGCTTTGTTCCCCATAAGTTGGCAGGGTATGCTCAGACGTGAGTCCCTTGCTCACTTTGCCACTGGATTCAAGCAAGCCTGGCTGAAGACGGCTGAAATGCCAGAAACCGGTCCTAGGAAGCTTGTTTCCAGTCCAGGGAAGACATGGCTTAGCAGTTCGGGCTGGATTGTACCCATGAGGCACAGGGTCAGACTGATTTGCATATGGCCATGTCTGAACTGGGGTGGCAGAGTGGGCTAAAGAACGGTGATGGATTAAACCCAGATCAGTTGACTGGGGGTGAGTGCTTGCAATGTTCAACACTCCGTCCATCATTTCCTTTGGTTTTGCAAAGTTATTAACAAGCCTCTTGCTGCTGACTGATGTGCGAATGTGAGCTGCAGGTTTCAGAGACAATTTTCGGTCCGCAGGCACACTGTACGCATGCAGCCCTGAACATATAGGGCATCGAAATATGGGAAGCTTCAACCGACGGAACACCAGTCCTCAGGAACGCTGCAGCCGAGTGAATTCCAGTGGGGTACAACTGAGAAAGAATAATTCCCAGTCCCTTAAGGCAAATGCCGTGACATAACTGCACCTCAGCTAAAATCAGAAAATGTTAACGCCTCTTCTTCAACCAGCATTATGAAAACACTTATACTGTACGTTTGGATACACTCTTATTTACAAAATGGAGAAGTGTGGCTCAATGATTAGAGCGGCAGACCCTGATGCAGAGGTCTAGCCCGGGACCAGGGTTCAATTCCCCGCCTTGGCGGGTCTTGGGCTCAAAAATTCCACGGACCTGATAATTCTTGCCTCGGTGCCATTCTAATCATGGAGTCCCACTCTGCAACTCTGGGCAATAGCTTGCTTAATCTCCACAATGGCCCCCACAACGCTAAGGATGCCTGGCCTTCACCTTGGGGGTGCCCAGGAGTGGACGCCTCACAGGAAAAAGCCAGGATGGGTTCCACAGCGGTATTCGTACAAGCGCCGAGAGGCCTCCGGGTAGTCGTGCGCTATACAAGTATCCATACATTTACATTACATACATTTACAAAGGCCATCTTTGTTGCCATACACAATCCCCGGTTATTCATTCCAGGCCATGCCTACTTTTAGACACATCGTTCTCCTAATTTTAAAAACGCCTGAAGGAACAAAGAAAGCATATACTGTTCTGGCGTAGTCAGTGGGGTTCAACCCCCCGCTATGTGAATGTCAGTGGCGTGGCTGAAATTTCAGCCACCCCAGATCATGCACGTATTTCCGTGCATCTAAGCAGCTGTAAAGAGACAGCTAATGCCACCTGGACTATAAATTGCACAGCTGAGGGGTGCAGGTAATGTGCTGTGCGTCCCTTCCAGAAACCTACATTGGTCACCCCAGTGCTTTGCCCTTGGAGTCTGGGCACTACATATTTAGGACAGGATACCTGCACACAAACAGCCAAGTTGCAAGTCTACCAAATTTAATTGTTCGCTGTATTTTGCTTTTTAGTGCCAGCAGTGTCTCTCCTTGGAAGGTTGTCTCCTCTGTCATGCTGCTAAACCACCAGCTCCCCCCTCTCCATTTTTCTTTGTCCTCCATTTTTGGGGTTGGGATTGCCTGCACTGCCATCTTTCCTTCCCCCACAGCCCTGGTCAATTTAGCATATTTTCGTTAACAGTGGTCAGTGAATTATCCATGCCCCGGCTCCCCTTTCATCAGAGTGCCCTTTTGTTGCCATGCTGCGTTTCATAAAATGAGTGCCCCCATAGCCGCCTCATCTTACAAGAGCTCCCTCAGTATCTCTCTGTCAGGGATTCATGCTCCCTCTCTGCGTGTACCCTGTCTCTGCGACCGCCTTCTTCAGGCTCCCCGCTGGCGGTATTCTGTCCCCATCAGTAGGCCACTGTCTGCGCCCGGAACCTCCAAGCCACGCTTTCGCCCACCTCTTCTCTATGAGTTCCTTTTGATGTCGCTTAACTTCAGAGTACCCAATGCGATGGTAGGCTTATGAGCAGGTGGGATGTCAGTGCTGAGCGGGGAGCTCACAATGTGTGGTCTTGCTTTGCACCATTGCGGTGTATAGAGTAGTTCCTTCTCCATGGTAGTTGTTCTTCATGCTTGCACAATGAAGCACATTTGGGCCATGTTCACATCTCATTTGCTAGGAGAGTGCTTCTTTAAAGCCGAATACATTTTGTTCTGTCCCCTATAATTGTTGATCATCGATGTCCCGAAAAACTGGGGATTTATATGTACTTACTTTCCCTGGAAGCATAAGAATATTGAAAGAACTTCGTCAGAATAGAGTTAAAATACCATCTGTTTCACTTGATGATCTTGCATTTGTGATAAAAAAATAATTAGTACCTACAACCAGGTTAATGGTCAAGTCCTTATTTTTAATAGATATTCTGCATTAGTCTTTAATTCTAAACTGTCCAAATAGGTGCAATTCCATTGCAATGTATAGGCATTGGAGGCATAAAATGGATAGAGACACTTTATTTACAGTGCTCTTTCTTGCTAGGCCTCTTGTGTCTGTATTTGGGCATATCTGCTTTCAAGAATTGTTTGGCACCTGCCTTCAAAAAGTGCAGGCGGGAGTGTGCATTTGGACAGTATATTTCACAGCCGTCTAGGTGGTGGCCAAGGCAAGTCAAATGTTTCGATTAATTAAAATCACAATCCAGTACAACAATTGCACATCTCAGTGATAAAACCAGAGGGCATATAAAACACATGAAAGTAATAAATCCCTTGATGGTTAGCTGCAGACTACATTTTCTTGAAAACAATGGAGCTTATTTACAAGCCTCTTGAGCCACCCGTACGTCACTTTTCTCAAGTTAAAGATTACGCAAAAGTGGCGCAAGGAGCTTGTAAATAAGCCCCAATATTTGTATGACAAGCAGACTTTTGCAAAATAAAACAACTACAGAAATAGTGCTTATTGTATGCCTCAAAATGTTGTCAGCATTTCTCTCTCTATTTTATGAAAGAGAGGACCCCTCCACCAGGCTCAGCCTCAAGCGTACCTTTGCTTCTCCCACCACCAGCTACTTCATTGATTACCGAAACCTTTATAGTCCATTTGTATATTTTTGACATTTAGATCTTTAGTGTTTGGTCCATTAAAATAACTGTGTCCTCCCTCTTCCCCTTGCCCCCCTTACTCTATATCTTGGATCTGTAAAGAATCTGCTGCCATGTTACTACCTATGTCATCATGCATGCACACACTTACGGAATAACATGGCTGTCAACAGAAGTGACAGCAACCACCTCAACATGCCTTTTCCCTCTCACTTTTTTGTATTTTTAGCTCTTTGCTGATGCTGCTGAGCAATAAAGTAAGACTTATTGGCTTTGCCAGCGTTGTTTTTAACGAACCCCCCCACCTCCTCTCCTCCCTTTACCTAATCTCCCTGCATTATGGTACCAACAGTAACAGCACAATATATTGCCTTTCTCCATAAACAAGTCATAACACTTTAACAGAGCTTCAGTAACTTATATTGCACAACTGCTCACCAAGTTACAACTTACAACAAAACACAGATTACAAAGACGAAATCTATTGCATTTACCAATGCTTGTTAAGAAAGGAGATACCTCTAGTCCATCCAATTACAGGTCAATAAGCTTAATTGATAACTTGCAGATAATCCTTGCAAGACAAGTACTTGACAAGTTGCAAGATTGGATGGACAGCAAACAGATTCTGTCCCATCGCCAAGAGGGCTTCTGCACTAAAAACCAGTACTTCTGACCTTGTTTTCAGATTCATCCTCCTCTACTGGAAGAATGCGCTTCTTAGCAACCGAACATTGAATGTCGCATTTGTTGATTTGCTTGCAGCGTTTGATCTCGATCCTCGTAAGAACCTGTGGAAAGTGCTAATAGAAATAGGAGTCCCTGAAAATTTGATTTACCTGAGTGCCAGCTTACACGAAGATAACTATGTCCAGCTTAGATGGGGGAGTCAGGGTTAATTGACCAACATACTTCCCATCCAATGCAGGGTATGACAAGGGTGTGTCTTTGCACCTACCTTGTTTACCCTCTATATAAATGATGTGGTCAAGGAACTTATAAACTTGACTAATGACTCCCCTGCGCCAAATGGCAAAACGAATCCGATACTGCTCTTCGCAGATGATTCACAACTCATCTCGAAGACTCCTACAGGTCTCTAATAGATATATTTCTGGTTTTCTATATTTCTAGGGGTTTAGAACTAAATGCAACCAAAACCAAATACATGGTATTTAGAAAGGGTAACATTAGTTGCTAATGAACCCCTAGAAAGAGTGTTTTTCTTTGACTACCTGGGTGTCAAGTTGACAGATAAGTTTTGCTGGGAACCTCAACTCTGCAAAAGCTCTCTGCTTATAGTGCAAAGATCCAAAGCTGTACTGCTACTACACAACCAGACCCAGTATCGATCAATAATCCCGGCCCTGGGGGAACACTGCGACAAGGACCACTTTGGAGCTGAATTTTGGGAATATGTTGATACCCAGAAGCTAGCAGTGGGCGAGGATAATTTTGTTTGAGCTCTTATCTCGGTCCCGACCAGCAACCATCTCACCCAATTGTTTTTGCCCTAGGTACCAGACGAATTATAGATGTGGCACAACTAAAACCCAGAATGTACGGGTTATGCATTTAGTCTACTCCTGAATTAATAGAGTATAGAGATTCATTGGGGGACCTGATGAAGATGAACAATGCCACAAAAATCCCTTGGTTGAAATTTGTCTCCACTTGGTGTAGAAAACTTGGGTTAACTAGACCATGGAACAGCCCCAGGAAAATACATAAGTTAGAGGCTGCTGCTCTAAAAACAAGGTATTGGGCATTTGTGTATGATCAATATACCACGATGCTAACTTCAGGACACCTGACCCATCAGTTTATTGGTTTTAAGTCAAGTCTAAAGTTCGAACTATTTTTAGACATAATTTCACCACCTTTGGCAAAAAGTTTGTATGAGCGATTTCGCCTGGGCAGTCTACCCCTAAAAACCTTCTGTAATAAATGGGCAAAACACGTTGACGTGGATAAATGCCCTGCCTTCGGCTAGGTCTCCAAGTCGGAAGAATAATGTATGGTTCCTCTGCCCAGAATACCATGGATCCCGCAGGAAGTGGATACGCCCAGTGTGCCTGAACCTGAGAGTTACTCGCTATTTAGTCGCGCACAGAATTTAAACAACTGATACTTCTGGTCCAATAGTTCATTGTCAGTCGAGTTTTTATTTAATGTTTGGTTTAAGCTTTCGATGATTGCACTTTAGCAAAGAGGAAGAATACGTGTTTCAATATTTTAGCTGTTATTTTAAGAATAATTTTAAGGCCCTGGTAGATTACAATGGACAATTACGCTTGTATTGGCTGTGATTCATTAGAACCTAATTTTCATGGTTTCTTATTTTCTCCTCTTCTCCCTGCACCTAGCACTTTTGTACAATACAAAGCTAAACCATTGACCCATTAAGGTTCAATAGAATACTGTGGAATCCTCGATATTTTGGCACTTTGGAATATTTGCACTTGTCATAGGACCTGCTTTATACAAATGAATACGTTTTACTATGCTAGCTGTTATTTTAGGAACTATTTTTTTTATACCCTGATAGATTCAAATGGACAATCAAGTAAAAAGACACAATTGCAGCAAATTTCAATGTATATTGTATGAATGTTATTTAATATTTTGAAAGGATTATAAATTATGTTTTGCAGTATTCCTTGATTGCTTTTGGCAAACCAAATAAAGCTCTTTTAATGACGATGAACACTCTGGATGCCGACTTGATTCCAGAGGGGAGCACCCTGACGTGGTAGTATTTTTTGTTGACAACAAACCGTAGATATCTTTGGTGTTTGTGGTTCATGGGAATCTGTAGATAGGCGTCTTTGCGGTCTATGGTGGTCATGTAGTCCTTTTCTCGCAGCCACAGGATGACCTATTGCAGTGTGGACATTTTTAATTTTTGAGTTTCTATGAACTTATTTAGGAAGCGGACGTCTAGGACTGATCTTAGAGACTCGTATGGGTTTGGGGTGAGGAAGTATATAGAGTAGTTTCCTAGGATGATTTCTGTTATGGGTACTCTCTCTGCCGCTTCCTTTGTCTTGTTCTTGTTTTTATGAGTTCTATGCAGTAACTGTGTTGGATGATGTTGAATATCCATTTGTCTGAGTTGACCTTCCTCCATTCGTGTAGGAAAGCCTGTATTATGGTCCTCACTGGTGTTATGTGTTGGGGCACTTGGTAGGTATAGTCACGTGTTGGAGGAGCTTTCTCCTCTTGAGGGTTGTCTCTTTCCCCTGGCTCCGCCCTGAAAGGGCTGGCATTGCATTTTTTGGAATTGCCACTTTTGCTGTAAACTTTGTTGTGGGGCTGTCTTGTTGATCGGGTGGCTGCGTTGGTGTACTTTGGAACACTCCTCCGCCTGTTGGTCTTCTTGTTGGATTTGTTAACAGTCTGCGTTGACACCAGAACTGCAACTCCCCCATGGCCTTTCCAGTGTCATTGACCTTTTTAATCTATTGTATGGTGTTGTCTACAGCTGACCAAAACAGGTTCTCTCCTGTGAAGGGCATATCTATGATGTGCGCTTGAATCTCATTTTGGAATCTGAACATCCCTCAGCCAGGTGTGCCTTCTCATTGATGTTCCTGTGACCATCTACATCCTGTGCCTGTCCGCTGCATCCAAAGCAGTCTTCAGGCAGCTGTTTGCTATTACTTTCCCCTCTGCTACCAGCACAGTTCTACATTTCTGGAACTGCTCTGAGAGGTGTTTTAGAAGCTCTCCAACTTCTTCCCAGTGGCTGTGGGTGTAAAGGTTGAGGAGAGCATTCAAATGTGGGATTCTTCACTGTGTCAAAGCTCCCATCTTGGCTTTTCGGCCTACCTTCCTCTTCCTTTCCTTCTCCAGAGAGGTGCACTTGGATGTTGCCCCTCATCCTCATCATGGTTACAATTATGGAGTCTGCCACTGCATCCCCCTTGATGTTTGTGGGGTCTTTTGAGGAGTGTTTATATTTCTTCACAATTCTTGGTGTTGCTGCTTTGCATGATGCGGGTTCCCTGAACGTTTCCCTTCCTTAATCCAGGATGCTTGGCAGCATAAGGAGATATTGGTAATTGCAGTGAAATGGTAGAAGAGTCTCTAGGAGGAAACAAGTCTGTGTACTCTCTTCTTGTGGCTGTACCCCATACCTGTCTGCTGCTCTTCTTTATACATAGTAATGTTGTTGGCGGAGATGATCTCGAGGGGTATGTGTCAACCATCTGCTCCAGAGGGTCTACCGCGAAGTTCTGCCACTGTTTGTCACCTCTTTCAGTGTCTTAGAATATTCCCTGGTCTCCATGTCTTCTTCGACATAGGAGAACAGCTGTTGATCCTCTTCATGTGGCTCGTGGTGGTTGGTGGCTTGAGCTCGCCATGCTCTTCTTCCTCCCCTACCGGTAACAAAGGAATTCTGTATTCCTTCATTGCTGCATCAAAATCCTTCTTTTTATGCAGTATCTCTGCCATGTCTGCCTTGAGCAGACTTTTCCTCCTCTTCAATTCGAGGGTTCAGTCATAGACATTGATGGTTTTCAACCACCTTTTTCTTGAGCTCAGTGTGACTGATGAATCCTTAGGTCTTTCCTTCTCTTGGTTGCCTTTCAACATCAATGCCAATGATTTTGACCGGGACCGAGTGCCACTGGTGCCTCACTTTCATGGCCTGTGGTTTTCTATTGGTCTTGACTTCCCTTCAGTCTCTGAATGCCGAGGCAGTCTTATGAGGCTTTGAGACCAAAACTTTCGGCTCAGCCCCAGAATGTTTTTAGAATGTTACTTGGATTTGTTTTCAAGGATCTCCCTTCTTGGTCTTCAATGACAGCTGTTTGGTCTCCGTTTTCCTGAACTCCTCTAATTTGGTGTGAGAGCCCTCCACCTGTCCGAGCTTCCTCGGCGACGAGCCCCCTTTATTTTGTGTCTGCATGCTTGTGTGGTGTTCTCACCTCTTTTTTTCCCTAGCTCTCAGGGTCTTGGGCCTCGGAGCATGCTTCATAGGCCATAGTGATGTGGTCCTCCGGCCAACAGAGGTTGCAGACCTCGTGGTTGTCCTTATGTGCAAATGTTCGGTGATTGGGGTTCGGGGTTCGGGGTAGAATATAATGGGGTATTTTCCATGGCATTGGGTGGTACTCTCTGCCTCCTCTCGCATTCTCCATCCACATGGTTGAAGACTTATGCAAACTCGGAAGTCCTTCCGTTACCTATTTTAGTGGTTTTCCTTGTTTTTTGTGCTCTCACCTCCTGTTATTTGCTTTTTCCTTTTCTTTGATCAATGATCCATAGGTTTGTGATTAAACTTCTTGTGGCACCTTTGGAGTTCCAGCAGTTGCTTCCAGACCCAACGGCGGATAGAAGAATCTGAAGATGGAGACCATGCACAGGGGCTGCCAGGGCATCCGCCTGACGTCATAGGATGGTGGGCACAGCACCAAATGGCTAGAGACTTTGTCTCACAACTTTTAATATTGTGTATTCTGGGATCTTTTATCATCTCATGGTCCAGGAGTTTGTGTCATCTTGTGACGTTCAAGCATTTATTGTCTCATGAGAGCTAATGTATTTCATCTTATGACCTTGATATCTATGTTACCTCATGAACTGAAAGCTTTAGTCTTGAGGTCTGAATGCTTTCGTCACCCTGTGACTTGAAATCTACTATCATCTTATGATGTTGTTTTCTAGCCTAAAAACCTTGTCCATCCATTCACACACATATTTTTAGTATCTCGTGGTTTAAAAGCGTGTTCCATCCTATGACATGGACACTTTTTTATATAATGATGTAAAGGCTTTGGTTATCGCTTCATCTGGAAGCCTTTGATATGACCACCTGGTTTGCTAAGTATGGGGGCCAGCAGGTTGGTGCAGAGAAGTGCACTGTAATTTAGCACAAGGCCTCACATACTTCATCAAGCCTCGTGTTCCAATGCAGTGGAGACAGGTCTCCAAATCCCTTCCACAGACCAGGATTGTAAGGTTATTTCACAATTTGCGAACAAGTAAAAAAAAATATCTATTTACTGGCCATGGTCAAGTATATGTGCATGGGTTAACGTGGTCTTGTTACATTGGCGAGCCGCTGGCGTGAAAGGGACGCACTCCTATTAGCTAAAAGGTTAATTTTAATCTTCATGTGTAATTAACGCACACCTATTGGCTATAAGGTTCATCTTACCCATCAGGTGTAATTACAGTCTCTCTTAGATTCCAGGTCTAAAGCTTACATCACGTCACACAACCATTGCTCAAGGAATATTTCTACCCAACCCAGAGATGGCCCTGTACTTATTACTCAAAACGTATCAAAAGACTCATTTCTGGACTACGATGGAAACCACAGATCTGCAAGGAACGCACTCCCAGACAACCTATCATACATTAATATATATACAAATGTCAGCAAAAGAACAGAGCATAACATAACCTTAAATCGACTTTCTTTTTCTAGCTATCTAGGTGAGGCAATTGGCATCTCACAGGGGATGGGGCTAAAATATAAGGTTTTACTCAGGAGAAACTTATCGGAATCATTGCCTGTTTCTTCTAACTCACTCTTTTTTGTCACTTGTGGCAAAGTAACTCACAGGTTCTTAGTGTTTTATCATCTCTTGTGAAGCTGGGACATTTTTGTATAAATCTGGAAACTGTGCAAGAAATCTCCGACTTGCCAAATCTGCTGGAAGGGCCAGCCTGAGCGATGAGAGGTGAGCTGACGGTCCTGGCATCTTAGAGCTGTAAGGCAACATTTGCCAGTGACCGATGTGTCGCCCACCCCAAGTCTAGCCAAATAAGCAGCACACAGACTCTTCTTAAACAAAAAAGACGTTTTATTGCATGAAATCAGCCCTCTCAGAGAAGCCTCCTTTCAGGGGAGCGTGACAGAAAGAACATATATTTGCACAAGACGTATGGAAGATGCAAGAAGTGCCTGGGGACAGGCATCCTCAACCCTTTAGCACCGCATCTGGACTTTACTGTTGGGGCAGGCTCTAGGATGAATGTCTTGCAGCCATTTCATTGGCTGTCAGCTGATTGAATGCCAGAAGCACTGGGAGTCCACATTTGATTCTGGCAGTGTACAAATATTTGATATTAACATTCGGCGTGAAGGTGTGCTTTGGTTGTTTTTCTAGTTCTCAGAAGGGTGTTTAGCAGGAAAAGCAGGGAGGATAATTCAGGAAGAGATAGGCAGAGGATGGGAGGGAGCTCAGCCTTTCCTGGAAGCTCATAGACCTGGTCACGGTTACAGAAGAACCCTTTGGTGACTCGGGTCGCGTTGCACCCGCGCCCTTGCGTCAGCCGGATTGAGGGAGGCGCTCAACACTAGATGCAAGTGTCTGAAGTGGGCATTCCTTATGAAGGGAATTTAGTACTCCCATTTGCCAATATCTACCTGAAACTTAAGTCCCATAGAAATTGGCTTGGCTTGCCAGGAGAGGCTGAGCTGACGGAAGGCACTTAGGAACAGTGAAATGTTTTGTTGGGTTATTCAAGGCTTGGTGAAGAAATCGGATGACTCGGACGTGACCTTCCCGTCTTTGGTCTCCACTGTCTTGACCAGGACAGTGCGCTTTGTCCTGGAGCTCTCCAGCGGGGCGGCATTCACGGCGTAGGCTCCACTCGAGAATGTATTGCCATATCCCGAGCCAAAGCCACTGCTGCCGTATCCACTGCTGCCGTATCCACCGCTGCTGTATCCGCCACCGTACCCGCTGCCGCCGTACCCGCTGCTCACTGCGGAGAGTAAAACCAGAAAGATTCCTGTTAGTTGATAGCATGTACTAAAAGAAATGTTAAGTACTTTCCTTTCCAGCATATTGCGTCTTCATGAAGCTTTGTGCGAGCTTGCGTGCCCCCATACGTGAAATGTCAAAATTCTGCCAAGCTTTTATGCCACTGGCTGCATATATTTCAATCACACCCCTTACTGATTAAATTCTATCCTCCTTCTCTTTGCAACCCTCCCCAACTCAAACATTTACCACAGACACCTCCACCTGCAGCACAGACCCACCACCTCTTCCCAAAGCCCAACTTATATCCCCTTCTCGTGCCCAAGTTATGTGCCCTTCTGCTCGATACCAAGTGTTCTTCTCCAGACATAGAACTTTCAAATTGCATTAAAGGTCCTGCCATTTCTGTCAGAGTTAAAGGGGTCCCAGAACTAGAAAAAATCAAGTATTGCTGCTACTTTAACATTTTACAAAGGAGTACTATTTTTCCCTTTCTTTTTTAACCCGTCGCCTCCATTTTGTGAGCTACAGTCAAGATTTGAATCCGCAAATCACATCTGAGGAGGGCAGAGAGTGCAGCCTTCAGGCCAATTCCAGCAGAAAGGTGTAAGTAAAAGGTTATAGTTTCCTTCATATCTACAAGTAAAAGCAGCCTTTTACTTTGTACCCACAGACAGCAGTTCTCCTCAGATACCACTCACTTCAGGGGCTCAAGTAGATCACAAAGCGAAATACAAATAGCACGGGCGGAGCGGCATTTCAAATAAGGCAGAAGGCAACATTAACAGCAAGGAGGAACTTGGTCAGGCTCTAAAGACGTTTGTAAGGGGGCATTTCCCCTTTAATGAATACCATGGCCCATTCTCTACTAATTATTCCCTTCCCTTGTGGCTTTCTCAGCCAGGGCAGTTGATGACAGCCGTGGTCCGTGCAGGTAACAGCGGTGAGGCGGTGGGGCCAGGTAAGGGGGGATTTCAAGGGACGATGCCGAGGGGAAATTAATTATTTATTTAATTTTTCCTCTGCATCGTCCCTCGAAATCCCCCCTTACCTGGCCCCACCGCTGTTACCTGCATAGACCGCGGCTGGTTGATAACATCTGGCGCTGCATCCAGATGTCCCAATTTGAACACCCATTCTTTCCACTGGCCCAGCTTGCCTCCGGATGCCACATAAAGCAGGCGTACCTGAGTATCCGGAAGTCTTCGTCTGAATGCTCATGTTCTGCATACCCGATTCCAACCTGGGACGTAACAGAGAAAAGTTACACAACATTCGCGAATATGATATGATTATTACATGATAGGCTTAACTGGGACAGTGCATTGTTCATGCCACACCATTACAATACTATAACTATAGGGAGACTAACAAGAACTTAGCCTTCTGCATGAACTGGCCCAGTCTGTTGCTTTCGGTGCTTTAAGGGGCGAAAATCCTACACTGACAAGTAATTGCACTGCGTCCCATCCTCAGTCAACAGAGAGCTGCACCCCACAAAGAATTCAGAAATTGGCTCATCATTGCAGCTCTGAAGCAGTTTTGTTATACTTCTTTAAATATCATTTTATGGTGCTTGTCGGACATCAAGGCCTACTATTGTCTTTTTAAAATAAATCTAGGTATGTGTGTGTGTATATTAACTGTTGACTATTAGTCAAATTGCCTGTGGGTGATTTTTCATGCAACATTAAGGAATGGAACAGTCAGTGCTTGCTTGGTCCTATGCGCATACAGTGAAAAAGATTACGAGAATTGAGAAGCCCTTTTGAATGTTTGCACCCATAGCACTGGGCGTTTTCCTGGTGGGCATGAAGGGTGGGGCCTGTTTTGGACCAATGGTGGCCTTTTTTGTTACTGTGGGATGGTTTTCCAGCAGCGCTGTAATATAGGCCCCCTGTAACAAAAGCAGCAGCAGCAGTGTTTTCATCAGCACCCCCACAACCCCTGAATCCGAGTTAATTGCCAGGGCTGGTTTGCGTTCCCAGCCCGGGAGCTGTTCGATGTACCTGCACGTTTTGAGCAAGGCACTAGGCCACAAAACTGCTAGGAATAAAGACCCTTTCATCATTTACTCAACTGATGCACTGTGCCTCAGCCGTGGTTCAGAGTGCTAACTGCGCCAGAATGTGCATTGAGTAATTCACTGTCACTTGGAATCATTTGTCAATTTATGGCTGATGAATTGGCTCAAGCGGTACAGTGATGTCAGAGCTTCTATTGGACAAATAGCCACCGAACAGAAACATACTTTGTTGTTTTTCTTAATGAAGTAAGCCTATTCAGCCATCACAGTGGGTGGTGTCTCAGGGCAAGGAGCATGCCTTCCAGTCTTAATTTGAGACGGTGGTTTCCAGTACTCTGCACTGGCACTTAAGAGTCGGCACTGGTACTTATGACAGTCTACCACATGGTGGCGCTGTCTCTTTATACATTAAAAATTACTAATGCCGGCCGCCCAAGCCACTCTTCTAGCTTTGGGCACTCTGGAATAGTCCAAGTTGTCACCCATGTAGAAGTGGCATGGTTGGCAGTGGTTATTGTCAGCGCTGGCAGGGCCAACGAGTTGTGTAAGCTGCAGTGGCCTTCTGACAAGAGCCCTGGTACTTCTTTTTTTGTTTGTTTTTTTACACAAATTAAGCCCTGCCTCTCAGTACTGACAACGTTGCCTATTTCTTTCTTGAATGGACATGGTGGCAGCCTACATTTTACAATTGGTCTATTGCACCAACCTGTTCTCCTCTCCTTCCAGCAGCTTCCTGTAGGTGGCGATCTCAATGTCCAGGGCAAGCTTAACGTTCATCAGCTCCTGGTACTCGCGCATCTGGCGCGCCATGTCTTGCTTGGCCTTTTTCAGGGCTGCCTCCAGCTCTTCCAGTTTAGACCTGGCATCTTTGACAGCAAGTTCTCCACGTTCCTCAGCCTCAGCGATGGCTGCGTCCAGGTTGGCACGCTACAAAATGAGAGGAAGGTCACTGGTCAATGTCTAACACCTCACAGGTTCTTAAAATATTATGCTAGAGGTCACAGATCTTTAAGAACAAGCATTGGCATAGCCAATAGGTCTCGCCTTTGGGACCTTATAAGTGTTTAGCCATGCAACAGTTGCATAACTAAACACTTATAAGGTCCCAAAAGCGAGACCTATTGGCTATGCCAATGCTTGTTTTAACTGCTGCAATCTATTGAAGCCTCACGGAGAACATCAAAGCGGCCGTACGGACGCGAAAGTGATCGCGATCAAACATCAAAGCGGCCGTGCGGCCGCGAAAGTGAAAGTAATCGCGGTAAAGCGCGACACATGCACTGCAGCTCTAGGCTGGCCTGGTAGCACTTTTTGGAGCCCTCACAAAATGTCTCGCCAGACCAGCGCATGCGCTGGGTCAGGCGAGACCTAATAAAAAAATACAAGATGGAAGGGAGTTTCACGTTGTAGGGTTTTTGTAACACTGACATTTCAGGGCAGAACATGATATCAGGCACAGAGAGAGAAGAGGAAAGCAGCTTAGAAGTAAATCGACACCAGCCATCTCCCCGCCTCAATGGTGGTGTTGTACATGGTTGGTAAGGGGACCCAAGCATCACTCTGGTTTTCTTTACCCTTCCTAGGGGCCATTGAATGCGCAGGGTTGGACTCAAGTGAAGATCCCCTATCTCAAGCTGCTGCCCGAGTCTCAAGAGGGAGAGATGTGAGTTGAGGAGGTGGGTAGGGGAGCGAGGAGAGTGTTGGGCCAGTCCATAGCACACACAACTATGCCAACTCTGGAGTTACTACAAGAGCTGTTCTATACACAAATTGTGATTTATGCTGTGTCAAAGTGACCAAATCTTTAGAAATTCTATTTTGCTGTTCATGACACAATAACATTGATTGGGTGGGACTGCGGCCCAGCACGACTCTGCCCTAATGCTCAGAAGTCCTAGTCTGGTTGACCCTGTATTCCCTCCCTGTACTATCCACCTTCATACCTGATTTTTAAGGGCATCAATTTCAGACTGCAGCCGGTTGATCGCGCGGTTCATCTCTGCGATCTCATTCTTGGTACTGCGCAGGTCATCTCCATACCTGCCAGCGGAGGTCTGCAGCTCCTGGTACTGATGGTGGGAATCAAAAAGAAAGAGTCAGCACGGTACGAGAGGCGGAGCATCTTGCGTGGGGCATTGAATCGCGCCTGCAGACAGGGCTAGCATACACTATGCGGTCAGTTCACTGTGCGCATACTGGAGACTCACCCATTCCGGGGCTCACCTGAAGCAGCGTACACTTTCTAGGACTAGCTGATCTGATATAGACTGGATTATAGTGTATTGTATTGGTATGTATAAGATGATTTCCATACTCCTTGAGAGGCCTACAGCTCCCGTCACTTACACACCGAAGGTGTCTGTCTGCGATACGTGCTAGTGCATTGCTTCTCTCTCTAATTCATGCCAATGTTCTCATCCTTCTAAAGCCATCAAGAATGTCAGGAAGGGGACCAATGTTTACTTGTGATAAGGAAGCGGAAAATATGAAGATCCGGTAATGTTGGGAAGGCAAGTGTTGTTTTTGGCGACTTCAGACTCCACAGTGGCCTACAGGGCGCATACTCAAATGAAGAGAAACACAGAATTTACCTTAATTTGGTACATGTTTTCAGCATCAGCCCGGCTCTTATTGGCAATCTCCTCATACTGCGCCTTGACCTCGGCGATGATGCTGTCCAGGTCAAGTTTGCGGTTGTTGTCCATGGAGAGGACGACGGAGGTGTCTGAGATCTGGCTCTGGAGTTCATTCAGCTCCTGTCGCATTGAAGAAGAGACAGGTTATTGGTTGGACCTGGAGCACAGTCACTGTACCGAACACCCACTCACTCCCACTGGAATGCCATTGCAGTCTACAGCACTTACAGACCTAGGGCCTAATTTAGAACTCGAAATATAAATCCCATAGGATATAACGGTATTTACATTTCGGCAGACGGGATATCCGCAGAGTTCTAACTTACGCCCCCATTACAAAATGGCACTGCCCTGCACGCAATATGACCACATCCCCAAAACATTTTAGGGAAACAATAGAAATGTAATAATACTACAATGAATAAAAAAAACTGATTTTATACTTAAACACCACAGAACTTTAGTGATTCAAACAAGGAAATACATTGAGTGATCATCTTAAACAAATATCGTATTAACAGCTAGAACTGATGGGGGAAAGATAATTACACGTCGAGGGCAGAGCAAGAACGAGAAATCTTTGGCTGTTTTTCCTGGTTTTGATTTCATACCTTAGAATTTTACAGAGAAGGAACTTCTAGACAGGCTTTGTTGCTGAGCTTCTCCTTTATGTGTGAGCCTAACATTTGCTGCGATGACCACTGGGCACATGGATGATGGTGCCGGAAGTGGGACAGTGCCTCGAATATTGGACTGGGATCACCTGTGACTGACCTGGGCCCCGGTCTCATTTGAGCAGACAGCGATAGAAGTGAATTGCGGCTTCCTAGAACGGTCGTCTCTCTCGCTGGTTGGTTTTAGTGAGAATGTTAAACCTTTGCCTGCTGTACTCTAAACCTTCTGGGTGGTTTATTTCGTGACACCCAGACTCGTATTCAGTGAAGCAAATAGCTAGCGAGCTACCAGCAAAGGCTACTGCAGCGTTGAAACTCTCTCCTATAGGATCTTAAACTGGCGAGAAATCATTCAAACGTCTGAAAATGCTTAAAAGCTTGGTGTTTTTACCAGTGATACTTCCCCAACATACCCTGGCTGAAGCTTTCTTCTGTTTTTTTCATGAGAACTGTACGTTTTTACATTTCTATCCATCCTCTTTTGTGCACTGAATTGCTAGAATATCTTATAGCAAAATATAACATACACAAACGGCGTGCACAGAATATGGTGCTATGGTGTGCTCTGCCTTTCCCTATCCATTAACAAAAGATACTGAGGTGGAGGAGCGTCACCCCTCTGCTCTCTGAGGAATTGAAAGTGGAAAAATGAAATGCTAATCACATAGCGTTATTATGATTTTAGTTTTCTTACTGCAGTGGCTCAGTTGCTTATGTGCGGGCGGAGCTGGGCTCCATGACGCCAGAGCACTGCAGGGGAGGAGTGGTGGGGACTCTGTAAGTGCGCATGATGCTTTGGCCGGCCGTCTCTCACTGCCTGTCTGATCATCGGACCACAGCCCTCAGACCAATCACAACGATGCACTGCAGCATTGGGATTGGCTGTGGGGAGCCTGGGAACCCGTGTGCTTCTTGCTGCCAGACCCGAGAAAGATGAAGTGGATCAGGTAGAGGCGCGATTCCAGGTAAGAGTGTTTTTTCAAATCTTTTTCATTCCCCCTACCCTACCACTCCCATCCGGTTGCAGCCGCTACTGGAAAGATAGTCTGCATCCTTCCGTAGTTTTGTTTGCCTCCGTTGTCATTCCTGTTTGCCAGGATGGCTTTGATAAGGACTCTTCTTCTGTGCAAAATTGACTTTATGGTTCCCTAGCATAAGTTGTAAATTTCAGAGAAGCCTCCTGTGTGCTGCTCTTAGATGCAGAATATGACAAAGTACCACAGCGGAAGCAAGAGCCTCACCTCCGCATAGAGCTGCCGCAAGAAGTTGATTTCATCGGTCAGGCCTTCAAGTCGGGATTCCAGCTGCACCTTGTTCATGTACGCCTCGTCCACATCCTAAAGAAACAATAACAACAAGGCGGTTAAAGTGAGGTATTCGGGAACTTGTAGAAAAGAAGAAGGAGGAAGCTGTTCAGAAGCAGGCCTGGCAGGACTTCATACCCCCCTACCCACTCAAGGAGTAATCAGACAACTCGAGTTTGGTATACACTGGGTAATATTCAATGAAATGCCAAATTACTTATGGAAAATGCAATAATATAGCTATTGGTAAGCACCGACATTTAAAAAAGCACAGTTTAAGATTCAAAGATGCACATGAAAGCATTTGTGCTCAACTGCCTACTGCCCTGAGGGCCTGTTTAGGAGAACCATCTGGGCAACTGTCCCGGGCACACTGGTCCAGACTGCCCCACATCCCATGGACTGCAGGGGATGTCGATAAAAACACTCAAGTGTTGTAAGAGAGCTCCTTGCAGTGAAAAAAGGGAAAGTTGAGCCCCAGTGGCGCACACATGGGAATATATTACATGTTATTAACCTTCATTAACACTCAATAACAATGTATGTATCCCAAAAAAGCAACCAGGGTGCTACTAAATTGTGTTATAGTCTCTGGAAGCTAAGCTGAGGAGGACGAAAGAGGGTAGCTATGGGGACAAGGTTTAATAGCCGCACCTCATGCGATCGACAGACACCTGTGATGTCCTTGTACCTTCTGACCTATGACATGGTGACCCGGAAGCAGTCCACTAGGGGTCAGTAGGGCCAGAGTGATAGTACTCCTAGAATATTCCACTGAGCCATGTCCTGGGCCAGTGTGGGAGTCTGCCCTCAAGCTGCGGCCGATAGAAGCAACCCCAGAGCTGGAAGATTGCTCACTAAAACTCAAAGAGAAACTCACCTTTTTGATAAGAACAAATTCATTTTCCATCTCTGTCCGTTTGTTGATTTCATCTTCATACCTGGATTGGGAGAAGATTGTTCAGTTAGTTCAGACTCACAATAAATCCTCCGGAGAACAGCAATAAAGTGAAAAACTCTTTAAAAGTGTGCAGATTGCCACCAACAAGGTAAAGGTGAGTGTGAGTGAACTTTTTCAGTTGTGAGGCTCAACCAACCACCTTGAAGTAAAGGGTCCACAATAAACAAGAGGAACATTGGAAGCTGAAAATGAAAGCTATGCACACTTTACCAGAGGGTGCTCCTGACACTGCACATGCACCAACAATAAAAACCTCCACACCCACTGCACAGCTAGGCAGCTAGCATCACCCTTGTTGTGAGCATCACTATTAGAGTGACAAAGCAACAAGTCTGTCTCTACTCATACTGGGCAGTCATTGGAGGGCCAGTTCTTAAGACTGTTTAAGGACCGACACTTGAGGGGTGCTAATTCATGAAGCAAATGACTAACCCTACATATCCTATGGAATCTGTCTGTCTTAACCAACAAAAACACTATCAATAATCACGATTGACTGGTTTGATGCTCAATGGTAGCGTTGTCAAATGGGCATCCTGCATCAAACATTAGACGTTCGTGTTACAATCCAGGAGTCAACAGGTTCCCTTGGGAGCTCAGGAGAACACTGCACTGGTGAATCTAGAGGGGCAGGGGCAATGCGGAAAGACTCATTGTAGGTGATCTTAGAAACCCAACTGTACGAGTACTATCTAGAGGTCTCTATCTTAAGATGTACCGATACGGCACCACCTTAAGCGATCAACGACATAACCAGTGGGGTTTGGAGAGTGCAGCAAAACACCCTACAAATCCTGGATCCTGTGTCATCTCAGCCTTTAGAGTGTCTTGCTGCATCATGGCCTCCTGGTACCTCTTCCTTGCTGAATCCCTCAGCCCTCCTCAGACAGGCTTACAGACAGACTCACACTCACACTCCTCCCTTCCCCATTCCTCTCACTTGTTCTTGAAGTCTTCCACCATGCCCTGCATGTTCCCCAGCTCTGCCTCCAGCTTGTGCTTCTCTTGGCCCAGGTTGTCGAGCTGCCGCCGCAGGTTGTTGATGTAGGCCTCGAACATGCTGTCCATGTTGCTGCGGGTTGTCTTCTGGTTCTGGAGGAGGTTCCACTTAGTCTCCAGCATCTTGTTCTGCTGTTCCAAGAACCTCACCTAAAGACAAGAGACAGTGAGTTAAGGCAAATAAAATATATGGGGATTCAGAACACATTACGGAACATAAAATGCGTCTATATATATTTATGTGTAGTCTGTGTAACATGCCAGCATGTCAACTTCAGCCCACGTCACAGCACATAGGAAAATCAAGTGCAATCATGTAGGGATTGGCAACTGGATTTGCAAATCTTTCACTGTGACCAAAACTAAGGAAGGCGCTGTTGATCTCAGGTCCAGCCTTGGGTATAAAACATGCGGCCAGCAAAGCACGCAACCTCTGAGGGACCAGAGACTCCTGATATCATCTCTGTCTCATCAGGATAGACTGAAACACTGAAGATAGCTAGGCCCCGCATGACTGCACCACATAGAAGGTCATTTTGATGACCTTGATGTAGAAAATCATTTGGAATCAGGGAAGATAGCCAAACTTGCTCTCTCACTCTGAGCATTCTAAACTTCTAAGGCTGCCAACTCGGCCCAAGTGTGCTTTGCGTGCAGGGCCTTCCTTTACTTTAGATGTGTTGACCCAAAAGCATGGAAGCGGGGACCATGTTCAGGTCCGTCAGTACAGAGCGTATTCACCAACCTACCAAATGTCCTCAGAATTAAAAAAAAAATCTTTACTATGGCAGCTACTTGAGTGTGTCGGGCCGGACTCCAATTACAGACAAGATGGAGTCTGTGTGCCTGGGTCATGCAGAGAGGAGGCACAAAGCTGTTCACACTGCCCTTGATCTAACCTGAGGTCCCTCACATGACTGATAACCAGTAGTTCTGTCTTGCCTCGCCTGCACTTCTTTCTAGCTTTTAGCCACCTCAGCAAATTGTTGAGAGCTCAGAGGTCACATAAAGGAGGTGCTGCAGCTCATGCGTATGGATGGCGTTACTTTAAAGTATACATTGATCAAAAAGGGACGCAGCAATCCCCACAAGACTCCAAAATGGATCCAGGCTAGCTGTGATACATGGCATCACAGGACCACCTGGGATGCTTTTCAAGATATGACCAAGGCTGAAATAAAGTCCAAGACTTGACCAAGGCTGAAATAGAGTCCAAGACTTGACCAAGGTTGAAATAGAGTCCAAGACTTGACCAAGGCTGAAATACAACCCCAGTCCATGGCCATTCATAAATCTTCTGCTGCTGTGCAGAGACCAACTCCAAATCCAGATTGTTTGGTATATAAACATCATGTCCCCTGATGAAGCTCATCTTCTTCAGCAGCCGGCGTAGATGGAACGGTTGGGTGGCAAGAGCATCGCCATTAAAAGCTGCCCTCTTCAGGAGTGAATGCACATGTGCCTTATTCAGAAATCTACGCCTCATCTCCAGAAAAGGTCTATTGGTGATCCCTAAGACTCAAGCCTCCATTGTGCCAACTACCTTCCGCACAAGTCATGATGGACAAGACTTTGGGTCACCTATTGACCAATTGATCTCCCCATAAGGCACAAGGTGGGTCACCACTGAGATGGGCTGATTTCTTGCAGACTGAGTTCTGTCTGAGATTAGATAGAGACAGACCACGGCTAAACCTCTGTCCTGATAGCAACAGAGAAGTGATCATCTTATCCGCAAAAATGATGGAATTTATTACATCACGGTTAGGTCATGCAAACAGGGATGGGTGTGCAGCTTGTGTGAGCAGGACTGCAGGTGGCTCTGAACATCTCCTTCCTGACTCCTTTGCAAGAAAGCATAAGTCTTTCCTAGAATATCCCACTCTTGCAGCCCCAAATGGCATGTCCTATTTAGTTACCATAAGTGTTTCCCGTGTATGTCCTCTTGCAGGCCCTGCGCTAATTGGAGGACCAATGGAACCTGGAAGTCACAACCATACTGAGGGTCTCTTGTCGCTTTCCATGAATATATATGTTGGGGTGAAAGACACAGAAGTGTTTCCATGACCAAACAAATCTCTCCACATCCTGCATTAAGCCAAAACTTTTCAACACCGATTTTTTAAAAAAATAAGAAGCCCATTAAGCAATTGAATCATTAAATGACCCACTTGATTGGAAGTTAATATTTTAATATTACCTGGGTTGTGTGGTCTTGAGGAAGATTTCTTCACACCTTGTCCCCGGGTTTGCAGGGCTGCTCTGGGCATCTCTGCAGCCGGCAGCGTGCAGCCAACAGAGAGGTCTGGGATTGCAAACTCCTGCCATGCAGGGAGATTGGAAGCCTTTGGTGTAGTTTGGAAGGCAGTATTCTCTGCTCTCTCTGGTGCACTCACAGCTCCGCGCTGAGTGGGTTCATGCACTGACCTCTGCTGTACGGGTGCACTCCCCGCTCCCTGGGTACACACACTGCTCCTGTACCGTGGAGCCTCTTGCTCCATGGGACATATAACACTGCCTGCACCATTGGTACACTTCCTGCTGTAAGTGTACACTCACTGCCTCCTGCATAAGTGTGCACTCACTGCCCCAGCTGCATTGGACCACTCGCCGCCCCCTGCTGCATGGGTCCCCCCACAGCTCTCTGATGTACGGGTACCCCTTTGGGTGAACTCACTGCTTATTCCCGCATGGGTGCACACACTGCTCCGCTTTTCCATTGGTACACTCACTGCCTCCTGCTCTATGAATACACTCACTGCTTCCTACACTATGGATGAAGTCACTGCTTCCAACTTTAAGTACAAACTCACTACTTCCCGCTGCATTGGTACACTCACTGCCTCCTGCTCTATGGATACACTCACTGCTTCCTGCTTCAAGTGTACACTCACTGCCTCCTGCTCTATGGATACACTCACTGCTTTTTGCTGCATTGGTACACTCACTGCTTCCTACTCTATGGATACACTCACTGCTTTTTGCTGCATTGGTACACTCACTGCTCCCTAATCTATTGATGCAATCACTGCTTCCTGCTTCAAGTGTCCACTCACTGCCTCCTGCTCTATGGATACACTCACTGCTTTTTGCTGAATTAGTACACTCACTGCTTATTACTATATGGATGCAATCACTGCTTCCTGCTTCAAGTGTACACTCACTGCCTCCTGCTCTATGGATACACTCACTGCTTCCTGCTTCAAGTGTCCACTCACTGCCTCCTGCTCTATGGATACACTCACTGCTTTTTGCTGAATTAGTGCACTCACTGCTTATTACTATATGGATGAAATCACTGCTTCCTGCTTCAAGTGTACACTCACTGCCTCCTGCTCTATGGATACACTCAATGCGTCTTGCTGCATGGGTACACCTACTTCTCCCTGCTGTATGGGTACACTCACAGTCCCTTTTGGATAGGTACACTCACTACTTCCTATCGCGCGGGTACACGCACTGCTCCCTACCCTGTAGGTGCGCTCACTGCTCCCCACTTGTGGGTACACTACAGCTCCCTGTTGTATGGGTACAGTCAGTGCTTACTTTGGGTACACTCACTACCCCTTTTTTAAGGGTACTGCACTGCGTCCTGCTGCATTGGTACACTCATTGCTTCCCACTCTATGTATACACTCACTGCTTCCTGCTGTGAATGTTCCTTCATGGCTTCCTGTTGTAGGGGTACACACACTGCCTCATTTGGATAGGTGCACTCACTAGTTCTTGCTCTAAAGGGTACACGCACTGCTTGCTGCTGCATGGGTACACATACGTTGGATAGGTACACTCACTGCTTCCTGCTGTGAATGTTCCTTCATGGCTTCCTGTTGTAGGGGTACACACACTGCCCCATTTGGATAGGTGCACTCACTACTTCCCGCTGCATTGGTACACTCACTGCCTCCTGCTCTATGGATACACTCACTGCTTCCTGCTTCAAGTGTACACTCACTGCCTCCTGCTCTATGGATACACTCACTGCTTTTTGCTGCATTGGTACACTCACTGCTTCCTACTCTATGGATACACTCACTGCTTTTTGCTGCATTGGTACACTCACTGCTCCCTAATCTATTGATGCAATCACTGCTTCCTGCTTCAAGTGTCCACTCACTGCCTCCTGCTCTATGGATACACTCACTGCTTTTTGCTGAATTAGTACACTCACTGCTTATTACTATATGGATGCAATCACTGCTTCCTGCTTCAAGTGTACACTCACTGCCTCCTGCTCTATGGATACACTCACTGCTTCCTGCTTCAAGTGTCCACTCACTGCCTCCTGCTCTATGGATACACTCACTGCTTTTTGCTGAATTAGTACACTCACTGCTTATTACTATATGGATGAAATCACTGCTTCCTGCTTCAAGTGTACACTCACTGCCTCCTGCTCTATGGATACACTCAATGCGTCTTGCTGCATGGGTACACCTACTTCTCCCTGCTGTATGGGTACACTCACAGTCCCTTTTGGATAGGTACACTCACTACTTCCTATCGCGCGGGTACACGCACTGCTCCCTACCCTGTAGGTGCGCTCACTGCTCCCCACTTGTGGGTACACTACAGCTCCCTGTTGTATGGGTACAGTCAGTGCTTACTTTGGGTACACTCACTACCCCTTTTTTAAGGGTACTGCACTGCGTCCTGCTGCATTGCTACACTCATTGCTTCCCACTCTATGTATACACTCACTGCTTCCTGCTGTGAATGTTCCTTCATGGCTTCCCGTTGTAGGGGTACACACACTGCCCCATTTGGATAGGTGCACTCACTAGTTCTTGCTGTAAGGGTACACGCACTGCTTGCTGCTGCATGGGTACACATACGTTGGATAGGTACACTCACTGCTTCCTGCTGTGAATGTTCCTTCATGGCTTCCTGTTGTAGGGGTACACACACTGCCCCATTTGGATAGGTGCACTCACTAGTTCTTGCTGTAAGGGTACACGCACTGCTTGCTGCTGCATGGGTACACATACATTGGATAGGTACACTCACTGCTTCCTGCTGTGAATGTTCCTTCATGGCTTCCCGTTGTAGGGGTACACACACTGCCCCATTTGGATAGGTGCACTCACTAGTTCTTGCTGTAAGGGTGCACGCACTGCTTGCTGCTGCATGGGTACACATACATTGGATAGGTGCACTCACTAGTTCTTGCTGTAAGGGTGCACGCACTGCTTCCAGCTGCATGGGTACACATACATTGGATAGGTACACTCACTACTTCCTATCGCATGGGTAGGCACACCGCTCCCCGCCCTGTAGGTGCACTCACGGCTCCCCACTTCGTGGGTACACTGACTGCTCCCCATGTTCCAGGAGCGCGCACTGCCAGCTTGTGACGAGCCGCTGTCCTGCGGCCAGAGTCATCGCTGCCACCCCCGCCCCTGTCGCAGGTGGGCGGCCCCGCCCTTAGGCCCTGAGAGTGACTCCGTGCCAGGCTGCAGGCCTTGCCCCAACCTTTGAACGGGCGCGGCCTGTCATGGCCGCTGCGAGGGGAAAGGACGTATTTCTAAACTGTCGCTGTCGTGGACACTGGAAAAACACAGAAGAAAGCAGGAAGGTTTTTCCCTTTGAGAAAAGCAAATTGGAGACGCGTCCTACGGCTGGCTCTGTCACATGGCAGGGCTCTGCAGCGCGTTCAAGGACACAAACTCGAGAGACTGTGGAACACGAACAGGACGGGAAGGAAAGGAAAGGGAGGAAACTTCTGCTAGAGGAGAGTTTTAGTGACTTAGCCTGGGTTCCACCGCAGGATGCTCAACCTGTGGCAGCAGAGCCTTCTTCCCCTGTGCCAGGCTGCAGCACTGCCACCCGCCTGCCAGCACTGCCTCTGGCTCGTGCTCCAGCACTGCCTTCACGTGCCGGTACACCCTGCCTCCACTATGGCAGTACACCCTGCCTCCACTGTGCCAGGCTGTAACACTGCGTCTCTACCCTAGGCCTGCACAATGACGCATCACACTGCCTCGTGCCCCCGAACCTGCACCAACCATTCACGTACACCGGTGCCAACGCTGCCTCCCTCCCCTTCGAGACGATAGAGCCGTCCCAGCAGGGGTGTCTCCCCTGAACCAGCACAGCAGGCCTTTCCCCACGCCTGGTCATCTGGTGACAGCGGGCTGACCCCCTTAGATCCGACACACCTGTGCAAGAGGGGCGCCTGCCCCATTGCCTCGCTCGTGCCTCCACGGAGACCGGGTCTACCTGCGCGTGCCAGCGCAGCCTCTCCAACGGCGAGAGTCTGCCTGGCACGCACCTCGGCCAGCTGAGACGTCGCACCTTAGACCGGCTGTACCTGTGTCAACTGCTCCGTCCCGTCCCCATCCACTGGGCGTGTCTCTGCCAGCAACCACTCCATAGACTGGTCTGTATGCCCCTTCACCGCAGTCCTCAGAACCCCAGGGCATCCCAGTGCCAACCAAACTGTCCTCCCCTCGTGCCTCCTTCTGCCAGCAGGGCATGCATTCCCCACAGGCCAGGACTGACTTTGTCACTAAACTCGTCTCTTTTGCGCGGTGTTCGGCAGCCTGGGTCGGGGCGGACCTGCCCATTCACAGCCACCTTTACCTGGAGAGGCGAAGTGCCAGCCTAGCCACCCCTTCCCCAATGACAGCGTCTGCCTGTGCCAGCACAGCACCGCGACACCATGACAGCTGTCACCACCACACAGCTCCTCTGCCTGCACAAGTGCAACCACCTTCAAAGCACAGGCCTGCCGGCGCCTGCACATCTGCCCTCTCCATATATGGATGTGCCAATCCCATCACAGTCGCCCCGCACCCAAGCGATGCTGCCACCTTGGCACACCAGCTGCCCACTCCGGGCTATGTGTGCGCCGAAGTGTAATGTAAGCTTATTATACATTCCAGAAAGCAAACATCCTTTAAGCACATGCAAGGCAAATGTGGGCAGGCCCAAGAGAAGCCGTTCACTCTGGGATACGTGGTCGAGCCGGAACCGTGAGTGAGGCAGCCTGGGTCTGCCCTGCCTGTGAGGGGAGTCCAATGAAGTCGAACCCCGGTCTCCATGTCCTGACGGAGTTGTCTTTCGAGTTTCACGTGTGTTCCATGCACGGGCTGTGCCCGGGTGCCCCTGTGTCTGAGTGCCCCCGTACCCTCACATACCCCCGTCTCACCCCCGCCGTCTCACCTTGTCGATGAAGGAGGCGAACTTGTTGTTCAGGGTCTTGATCTGCTCCTTCTCCTGGGTCCGCACCTGCTGGATCTGGGGGTCGATCTCGAGGTTCAGGGGGGCCAGCAGGCTCTGGTTGACGCTGACGGCCGTGATGCCCCCTCCGGTGCTGCCCGAGCTGTAGCCCGTCCGGTAGCCATGGCTGAACTTTCCGCCCCCGTAGCTGGAGCCCAGGTTGAAGGGAGAGACGCTGGCCCGGGAGATGGCCGGGCCCCCGGAGCTGTACGAGAAGCTGCTGAAGTTAGCCGCGGGCCGGACGCCCACGGTGCTGGTCTTGTACACACGGGTGGAGCGGACGGACATGGTGAGGGCTGGACGAGGCGCGGAGGGAGCAACAAGTAACGGAGAGGAGAGCTGGAGGCTGAAGCAGTCCCCGAGGCCAGGAGTGCGCCTTTATACAGAGGGGGGGACGAGGGATCGGGTGTCAGCGGTACCTCAATGGCTGTGCAGGAGCCAAGGGGGCAGAGCCAGTGCCGGGCAAAGCCTGACACCTGCAGCAGCCCGGACACGCCCACTGCCAAACCCCTCCGAAGCCGGGCTGGGGGAGGGTAGGGCTTCTGAGCGCATCCAGGAGAAGGCCCAGCCCGAAAACACACACGCACATCACCACGGTCACCACGGTGCAACAGTCAACCTTATGCAGCAAGTGACGAGGCGCTGCCTGGCACATGCCAACATGCACCGCGTGCACTAAGAGCATGCTAGAAGGCTGCGAGGCCCCTAGGTAGGGAGTCACAGACTGTGTGGAGGACTTACAGCGCTTCAGCGCCTCGTCAGGGCTAGTAAGCGCTATAAAATGCTAACAGCTTATTTTGTGATGTTTGTTAATTAAAAAGTAGTCCCTGCTTTCTTGTTAAACCCTCTAATGCCTTTGGGTCATGTCAGCGCTATACAAAAATCTAAAAATAAAATATACAAATGCGTTTAAAATGGGAAGATGAGTGTGGGCGGCCCGTCGGAGGGCGGTGCCTCCGGGGAGTGTTTCGGAGCTGGCTGGACCGCGATAAAAACACCAGTACACAACACTGCCCAACTTCCAGCCTTGGGATACCTAGCTGGCACTGCCTGGCACACGCCGACCTACAGGAGTGGTTGGGGCTGATTCCTGTGCCAGGAAACAGGGGGCGGGATAGTTGCTGATGGCATGATCAAGAGATAGTATGCGGAGCAGAACATATTGGAATCATTACATCTTAGAACAAGAGAAACGGCAGCGCAGGGCACATGCCAACTGGCATACGTTGTTTATGGGGTTTCCTCCAGAGCTACGTGTTAGTGGGATGACCGGGGGGGTTGGATGGCTTCTGAAAGCATCTGAAAAAAAACTTGAACAGAGTGCAGCTATCAAGCGAGGGAACAGCAAATAAAGGATCGCTGCCTTTCTCATGCCAACTAATCAAACCCGTTACTGCAGGTTACTCAGTTAAAGAGGGTACCACCACCGTGCCCAAGACGTGGCCCCGTGAACAAAATAGCACAGTGGAGCTGGGACCAGAGAACGTGCCAATATTCAGCAAAGAAGCATTACCCTAAGAAGGGCAGCCTGGCAGTGTCCAACACTCAGGCAGGGCCCAGGAAGAGAAAGAACACAGGCTGGTGCCCGCTGTCCCTGGCGAGCTGCGTCCAGCCAGGTGCAGAAAGTGAGCCAGCATTGTAGTCTCAGATGAGATAGCGCTTGGCATATGCCAATATTCTGCCCGACTGAAGGAAGAGCAGCAACACAGTCTAGCACATGCCACCCTTCTCTCAGGGTACATTTAAAGAGCCAGAGCCTGCCACTTTCCAACATCAGCTAAGATGGCATAGGATAAAGAGTACAATTAAGGACATGCCAAGGCCCTGCCAGGATACAATACGTAATGCAGCCTGGTTCCTTCCGACAGCACCCAGGGTGAAGTAGAAGAGAGAGCACCGCCGAAGGCATGCCAACATCACCCAGGGTGAAGCAGAAGAGAGAGCCCTGCCGAAGGCATGCCAACATTCAGCCAGGGTGAAGTAAGCGAGAGAGAGAGCACAGCCTGGCACGTCTCAGCATTCTGTAGCCAGGATGAAGTAAGACATGGAGCCCAGTCTGTTACGCCGGGGGCACTGGGAGAAACACTGCCTGGCACATGCCAGCATGCAGCAGTGCTGCCAAGAGCTGTGAGACTGGAGTAAGGGGTAAAGGGAGGCTGTTCAAGCAGGAGTGTGTGAGGGACAGAAACAGCAAGGGAATGAAAGGAAAGGCCTGTGGCGGGCAGAAGCATGGCACTATTGAATGGGGAGGCAACGAGTAACGATGCCACCAATGGTCCTTTAGAGTGTGACTGCGTACAGGATGAATTAAGAGGGGCGAGGGAGCTCTCTTCCTTCAAATCGTATGGAAAATGGATGCAAAATCATGTGGGTATGGCTAAGTAACCAACATCTGCAGAAGGAAGTCTGTCTGGCAACATTTGTTAGTAAAATCTGAGATGGGCTCGCCTCCAATGTGAAAAGTGTTCTGTGCATGTGCCTCCCTCCTCTCCAATGGTCGGAAAAGTGTTGCAAAGTTAACGATTTTTACAATTGGCAAAACACACTGAGTTTCCTGGTTTAAGTTCACTATCGTCTATGTAAAGGTTCTGTGTTTTGCAAGAGTTTTTTTAAAATCAGTCAGACTAAGCCAAGATGGAGAATGTATGCAGATTTAGATTTTTTTTTGCAAGCTTCATTTTTGCTGTGGCAAAGATCAATGTATATTTACTTTTAGCAACATGAATTGTGACATAAGTAACCATTTTCATGCAAATGTGTGGGAAAACAAGGGTTTTTGTAGAATTTTGTGAAGGATGCGACACAATAAGTTCACACGCTATGTTACTGCTATTAATTGAGACATGAGGCTGCTTTTTAAATTCAAAATCCCAAACGCTGACCTCACTGAGAAGCGAGAATCTCAGAAAGTATGTAGCTGCATCAGCTAAGTGATCCTCTGTGAAAATATTGTAACGTGTGATGTGATGGTTAAAAAGCGACAGACAGCTAGACGTTTCTCTCTCATATTGCTTAGATACCCATAATAAACTATAACTCTTTTTTTTCTCGTAGTTTTATATAGCGCAAACTTGACCCGAAGGTATCAGAGCGCTTTACATGAGCACAGTTGCGTTACACAAGGACACATTCATTTTTGTTAGGCACGGGGAGATTAAGTGATTTGCCCAGAATCACAGGATGTTGAGCGTCATTGCCGAGACTCAAACCCGGATCTCCAGATTTGAGATCGACCGCCCTAGCCATTAGGCCACATCCTCTTCTCAAATTAAATTAATGGTGGCCATTGGCCTTGTGCAGACTACACATGTAGTGACACTCTCGGCAACAGCGCATCCCTCTCTGAGCTGTCTTACTAACAGACCTCCCAATCATTTTCAGTAGTGATGGGCACAGGGCCTCACAACATGTTATGAAGTGACTGTTGGAAAACGTCATAGTGATGCTACGTGGTAGTTGCTGGCCACAAAACTGCAGTAGACTGTTGCAGTATGATATTTGGCAGCCCTCCTGGTGATGCTGGAGGGATGTTGCTGTCCCAAGTCTGCAGAAGACTGTTCCGGAGTGACTGTTCTGAGCTCTCATTGTCATGTTGCTTGGCTGTTTCCAGTCACAATGTTGCAGAAGGGTGTTGTGTGTGCCTGTTGGAATTCTTCACAGTGATGCCACAGAGTTGTTGCTGACATCAAGCCTACACAAGTGTGATTGTTGGAAGCCTTCATGATGTTGCTGCGTGGTGGCTGTGGTCAGAAGACTGCAAAACAGTGTCGCGGTGTGACTGTTTCAAGCTCTCATACTCATGCCAGAGAGTTGTTGCTGAAGTGACTGTTGGAAGGCCTCATAGATGCCTCAGGGTTGTTGCTGACCTAGAGACTACAGAAGGCTGTTCTTTTGTTACTCTTGGAAGTCCCCCTATTGACTCTGTGTGGTAGCTGCGGTCATAAGACTGAAGAAAACTGGTGCTGCAACTGTTCGAAGCTCTCGTAGTGATGATGCATGCTACTTTGCTACCACAAGTCTGGAGTAGACTGTTGTAGCATTACTGTTTTACGCCTTCGGAGAGATGTGCAGGGTTATTGTTCTACTCAGGACTGCAGAAGACTGTGCTGAAGTGATTGTTGGAAGCCCTCATATTGATACTGCAGGGTTAGAGCTGGCCTAAAGACTGCAGGAGGCTGTGCTGGAGTGACTGTTGGAAGCCCTCGTATTGATACTGCAGGGTTAGAGCTGGCCTAAAGACTGCAGGAGACTGTGCTGGAGTGATTGTTGGAAGCCCTCGTATTGATACTGCAGGGTTAGAGCTGGCCTAAAGACTGCAGGAGACTGTGCTGGAGTGACTGTTGGAAGCTCTCGTATTGATACTGCAGGGTTAGAGCTGGCCTAAAGACTGCAGGAGACTGTGCTGGAGTGACTGTTGGAAGCCCTCGTATTGATACTGCAGGGTTAGAGCTGGCCTAAAGACTGCAGGAGACTGTGCTGGAGTGATTGTTGGAAGCCCTCGTATTGATACTGCAGGGTTAGAGCTGGCCTAAAGACTGCAGGAGACTGTGCTGGAGTGATTGTTGGAAGCCCTCGTATTGATACTGCAGGGTTAAAGCTGGCCTAAAGACTGCAGGAGACTGTGCTGGAGTGATTGTTGGAAGCCCTCGTATTGATACTGCAGGGTTAGAGCTGGCCTAAAGACTGCAGGAGACTGTGCTGGAGTGATTGATGGAAGCCCTCGTATTGATACTGCAGGGTTAGAGCTGGCCTAAAGACTGCAGGAGACTGTGCTGGAGTGATTGTTGGAAGCCCTCGTATTGATACTGCAGGGTTAGAGCTGGCCTAAAGACTGCAGGAGACTGTGCTGGAGTGATTGTTGGAAGCCCTCATATTGATACTGCAGGGTTAGAGCTGGCCTAAAGACTGCAGGAGACTGTGCTGGAGTGATTGTTGGAAGCCCTCGTATTGATACTGCAGGGTTAGAGCTGGCCTAAAGACTGCAGGAGACTGTGCTGGGGTGATTGTTGGAAGCCCTCGTATTGATACTGCAGGGTTAGAGCTGGCCTAAAGACTGCAGGAGACTGTGCTGGAGTGACTGATGGAAGCCCTCGTATTGATACTGCAGGGTTAGAGCTGGCCTAAAGACTGCAGGAGGCTGTGCTGGAGTGATTGTTGGAAGCCCTCGTATTGATACTGCAGGGTTAGAGCTGGCCTAAAGACTGCAGGAGACTGTGCTGGAGTGATTGTTGGAAGCCCTCGTATTGATACTGCAGGGTTAGAGCTGGCCTAAAGACTGCAGGAGACTGTGCTGGAGTGATTGTTGGAAGCCCTCGTATTGATACTGCAGGGTTAGAGCTGGCCTAAAGACTGCAGGAGACTGTGCTGGAGTGATTGTTGGAAGCCCTCGTATTGATACTGCAGGGTTAGAGCTGGCCTAAAGACTGCAGGAGACTGTGCTGGAGTGATTGTTGGAAGCCCTCGTATTGATACTGCAGGGTTAGAGCTGGCCTAAAGACTGCAGGAGACTGTGCTGGAGTGATTGTTGGAAGCCCTCGTATTGATACTGCAGGGTTAAAGCTGGCCTAAAGACTGCAGGAGACTGTGCTGGAGTGATTGTTGGAAGCCCTCGTATTGATACTGCAGGGTTAGAGCTGGCCTAAAGACTGCAGGAGACTGTGCTGGAGTGATTGATGGAAGCCCTCGTATTGATACTGCAGGGTTAGAGCTGGCCTAAAGACTGCAGGAGACTGTGCTGGAGTGATTGTTGGAAGCCCTCGTATTGATACTGCAGGGTTAGAGCTGGCCTAAAGACTGCAGGAGACTGTGCTGGAGTGATTGTTGGAAGCCCTCGTATTGATACTGCAGGGTTAGAGCTGGCCTAAAGACTGCAGGAGACTGTGCTGGAGTGATTGTTGGAAGCCCTCGTATTGATACTGCAGGGTTAGAGCTGGCCTAAAGACTGCAGGAGACTGTGCTGGAGTGATTGTTGGAAGCCCTCGTATTGATACTGCAGGGTTAGAGCTGGCCTAAAGACTGCAGGAGACTGTGCTGGAGTGATTGTTGGAAGCCCTCGTATTGATACTGCAGGGTTAGAGCTGGCCTAAAGACTGCAGGAGACTGTGCCGGAGTGACTGTTGGAAGGTCTCGTATTGATACTGCAGGGTTAGAGCTGGCCTAAAGACTGCAGGAGACTGTGCCGGAGTGATTGTTGGAAGCCCTCGTATTGATACTGCAGGGTTAGAGCTGGCCTAAAGACTGCAGGAGACTGTGCCGGAGTGACTGTTGGAAGGTCTCATATTGATACTGCAGGGTTAGAGCTGGCCTAAAGACTGCAGGAGACTGTGCCGGAGTGATTGTTGGAAGCCCTCGTATTGATACTGCAGGGTTAGAGCTGGCCTAAAGACTGCAGGAGACTGTGCTGGAGTGATTGTTGGAAGCCCTCGTATTGATACTGCAGGGTTAGAGCTGGCCTAAAGACTGCAGGAGACTGTGCCGGAGTGATTGTTGGAAGCCCTCGTATTGATACTGCAGGGTTAGAGCTGGCCTAAAGACTCCAGAAGACTTCTGGTGTAACTGTTGAACGCCCTCAAAGTGTTGCTGCAGAACAGAAACTTTACGAGAGCAGTGGGGGCCATTAGATGTCGTACTAGTGTATCGTTCTATTATTGTATGTCCTGCCTACGCTCAACTTTTCGTGATCTCACTGCTTAGAAGTCACAGAGAATGCAATACCAAACAAGACGAATGAAAAGGAGTATACAGTGTATCATAAGCGTAGCTCAATTTAGATTTCAGATTCTCTAAATCAAGATATAATTATGATACACTGTAGGCTCCTTTTACTTTGTCTTGGGCGATGCTGCAGAAAACTGTTCTGGAGGGACTGTTGGAAACCCTCATAGTGATGTTGTGTGGCAGTTGCTGTTCATAAGTCTGCAAGTGTTTTGGTGTGGTTGTCGGAAGCCCTCATAGTGATGCTGCATGGTAGTTGCTGGTCACAAGACTGGAGAAGAGTGTTCTGGTGTGATTATTTTAAGCCGTCATAGTAATGCTGCATGGTAGTTGCTGGTTACAAGACCGGAGAAGAGTGTTCTGGTGTGATTGTTGTAAGCCCTCATAGTGATGCTGCATGGTAGTTGCTGGTCACACGGCTGGAGAAGAGTGTTATGGTGTGATTGTTGTAAGCCCTCATAGTGATGCTGCATGGTAGTTGCTGGTCACAAGACTGGAGAAGAGTGTTCTGGTGTGATTGTTGTAAGCCCTCATAGTAATGCTGCATGGTAGTTGCTGGTTACAAGACTGGAGAAGAGTGTTCTGGTGTGATTGTTGTAAGCCCTCATAGTGATGCTGCATGGTAGTTGCTGGTCACAAGACTGGTAGTTGCTGGTCACAAGACTGGAGAAGAGTGTTCTGGTGTGATTATTGTAAGCCCTCATAGTGATGCTGCATGGTAGTTGCTTGTCACAAGACTGGAGAAGAGTGTTCTGGTGTGATTGTTGTAAGCCCTCATAGTAATGCTGCATGGTAGTTGCTGGTTACAAGACTGGAGAAGACTGTTCTGGTGTGATTGTTGTAAGCCCTCATAGTGATGCTGCATGGTAGTTGCTGGTTACAATACTGGAGAAGAGTGTTCTGGTGTGATTGTTGTAAGCCCTCATAGTGATGCTGCATGGTAGTTGCTGCTGCCAGCAAGACAACAGAAGATAGTTTTGCTATGACTGTTGAAAGCATTCATACTGATGCTTCATGGTATTTGCCGGTCATAAGACTGCAGAAGAGTGTTTTGGTGTGGTTGTTGGAAGCCTTCATAGTAATGCTGCATGGTAGTTGCTGGTCACAAGACTGGAGAAGAGTGTTCTGGTATGATTTTTGTAAGCCCTCATAGTAATGCTGCATGGTAGTTGCTGGTTACAAGACTGGAGAAGAGTGTTCTGGTGTGATTGTTGTAAGCCCTCATAGTGATGCTGCATGGTAGTTGCTGGTCACAAGACTGGTAGTTGCTGGTCACAAGACTGGAGAAGAGTGTTCTGGTGTGATTATTGTAAGCCCTCATAGTGATGCTGCATGGTAGTTGCTTGTCACAAGACTGGAGAAGAGTGTTCTGGTGTGATTGTTGTAAGCCCTCATAGTAATGCTGCATGGTAGTTGCTGGTTACAAGACTGGAGAAGAGTGTTCTGGTGTGATTGTTGTAAGCCCTCATAGTGATGCTGCATGGTAGTTGCTGGTTACAATACTGGAGAAGAGTGTTCTGGTGTGATTGTTGTAAGCCCTCATAGTGATGCTGCATGGTAGTTGCTGCTGCCAGCAAGACTACAGAAGATAGTTTTGCTATGACTGTTGAAAGCATTCATACTGATGCTTCATGGTATTTGCCGGTCATAAGACTGCAGAAGAGTGTTTTGGTGTGGTTGTTGGAAGCCTTCATAGTAATGCTGCATGGTAGTTGCTGGTCACAAGACTGGAGAAGAGTGTTCTGGTATGATTGTTGTAGCCCTCATAGTAATGCTGCATGGTAGTTGCTGGTCACAAGACTGGAGCAGAGTGTTCTGGTGTGATTGTTGTAAGCCCTCATAGTGATGCCGCACAGTTGTTGCTGTCAGCAAGACTACAGAAGACTCATACTGATGCTGCATGGTAGTTTGCGGTCAGAAAACTGAAGACGATTGTTCTGGTGGGGCTGTTTGAAGGCCTCATAGTGATGCTGCATGATAGTTTGCGGTCAGAAAACTGAAGACGAGTGTTCTGGTGGGGCTGTTTGAAGGCCTCATAGTGATGCTGCATGGTAGTTTGTGGTCAGAAAACTGAAGACGAGTGTTCTTGTGGGGCTGTTTTAAGTTCTCATAGTGATGCCGCATGGTAGTTTGCAGTCAGAAAACTGAAGACGAGTGTTCTGGTGGGGTTGTTTGAAGGCCTCATAGTGATGCCGCATGGTAGTTTCCGGTCAAAAGAGTACAGAAGACTGTTCTTGTGTGACTCTTGAAAGCTCTCATAGGGATACCGCAGGGCTGTTCCTGTCCTCAAGATTGCAGAAGACCGCTCTGCATTGATAGTTGAAAGCCCTCAAATTGATGCAGCCTGGTTACCAGAGACCACGACGTTGCAGAAAACCTTTCTGGTGCAACTGGTGAAACCGTTGGGAGAAGAACCCACTGAGCAAGTTCTGGGTTCTCACACTCTTTAGGAGAATGTTCTGTTCTGTGGAGCTCGTACGGAGCCTGGACATCACACACAATGGCCAGGATGCAGTGGATCAAAGCCTGTTAGGATTTCCCGCTGCACTGGCTGTGGATGCACGTCTCTAGGAGCTATGCTGCAGTAACCTCAGACGATGGCTAGAGGACCTCTGCAGGCCGTGCGACTGGGACGGTTCGAAGAGTCTCGCAAGATGTTCTCTTGCAATGAGTAAACCATATGAAGAGACAGCGCAGATCACAACGGCTAGCGGTCTCCAGACATCAGTCTAATGACTCATTCCTGTGGAGAATTCCCTGCTGTGGTTGGTTTGGCATGCCACTATTGGCATATAATGACCTAGAGCTGGTCTGTGGTCCACCAGAGATGGGCAGGGATATACAGCCGGGCAGAAGCTCTCGCTCCCGCAAGCATTGTGCAATAACTCTTCTTTCGCCAACAGGAATCTGAGAACTGGGTCTTTGCATCTTACATTCGCCCCGAGTTGGACCACTGGAATTATGCAGCAGAGGAGGACCACACTGTGCCTCAGGGTCAACTAAATCAGCTGGCAACAAAAATCAAATTATGCGGCTTCATGTAGCACAGTCAGTGGCATTATTATTGTGCTACTTTTTTTTATTTTAATACACTTTAGGAATGTTTGGGCAAATATTTTAATTAGTACCAGTTTATCACCTGACTAAAGCATTCGACAAATGATTACAAAGGGACTGTCTCTGTGCGGCACCGCATGTGATAATTTATTTTGCAAACACTTGATCTGTTTGAGCTATAAGCATTTTTTGATGGAATATGAAAATATGCTGTCAATGGTAAATTATGCGGGAAGTGTAAAAGTTCTGTAAGTGTCCGGAAAACACTTCAGCCATAGAATCGCATACTTCCCCCGGACCTGCACCCACAGCCAGAATGAGCATCTGGGCACAATTATCTAAAAGTTTTAGTTTACGTAAAGCAGATTGAGTACCTGACCACATTTTGGCAAGCTTGACTTTCTAATCAGACTTTGTATGGGTTTCAATTATGCTCCAGATGCGGCTTTCTTTGATTCAGAAAATGTTACTTTGCTACCTGGGTATCAGGTACCAGGCAGTTTTTACCCACACACAGTACAGCCCTGAGGCCTCATCGCAAGGGCGTACCATAAATTGTTGGTTTTTGGTATATTTTCTGAGCTTTACTTAAACATGACATTCCAAGAACAGTTTCTATTTCTCATGATTTGGTTACCCCTTAAGTCAGGAATGGAGGGGTCCATGGGTGTGAATGTTATCCTGTGTAAGATGGCCGCTCGTTGTTTGTAATGGGTGCACACATGAAGATTATGGCTATTAATATGTGTGAGAGCTCTGTTTTATGTGAGCCTTCCAGCAGTAAGGGAATTAGCCATCGTAGCCCATCGTACTTCAAAGAGGTGGCATTGGTTGGTGTTGGAATGTCCTATGAAATCCAGGTGCCAAACACTGAGTGTACTTACCAACAACACACCCAGACTGACTATGAGTATTTAGTCTTGTAGTATTCTCAAGGTGAAAGGAAGGGTCCTCTTTGCTTCTCATCATGCTTTCTTCAACTCTTTAACATGGCCGCATCCATGGCCTAAAGGCCAGGAGACAAGAATTGAAACGTCCAATCTACTATCAATGTGCACGGATTCCACCTAGATCGAATACCTCCTAAAACAGGGGCAAAACACCGCCTAAAACCTCTAAGACTATATCTGGGTGAGAGAGCTCCATCTTGAATCAAGTGATGTGATATTACTATTGGGTCTTGTTTTGTGGTGACACTTTTCATTCTATAATGTCCCAAACCAACCAGATTTAGAAGATAAAGCCAGAAAGGAATCAGCCAAACGAGTGCAATTGTTTATAGACCACAAGGCCTGCAAACAACAACATGGAAATAAATGACAAGTATTAACAAGGGTACAAATATACAGTAGAAGTTATCGTATGGTTAAAGGAATCACTGGCTCAGATTTGGAACCCCTTTTTTTAAAATAAAAAATGGGGATTATTCCAGCTACCTTGTAAGAGTGCTGGACCTTTTATGTTCCATGTATGAAATCATTCTTTACAGTTATTAAAGGGGCTGACATTTTCAGATCTTGTTTGTAAACATGTAGTGGGTTAATATTTGGTACTGGAACACTCAGAGCAGTTATTCTATGAAGGTTCTGAGAGCTTTACTAAAAGAGAAGGGGTAACAGACTGGGCTGCAGCCAGCTACTCATGTAATTGGTCACCCATTTTATTATGGCTTTTATCTGGATGATCGGTAATCCCTGTAGCCTCAATGCAAGTATAAAGCTCGGATTACTGTTTCAGCCAATGTTCTGCTGCCACATTTGAGATTAAATTAGGGATTTGTGCCTTAGTACCTCAGGCTGCTATCTTCCAGAAGGACCTACTGTCCTCCATGGTCAGAGTATCGTCCAGATCAATCCCTGCTTTCATGCATGTCATTTTTTTCTTGCGGTCAGTAACCTTAAATATTTCCCATTCATTTGTGATGGAGAAACGTGGTTATTGTGTAGCTCTGTGGCTCGGGTATTTTGATGTGATCCTTCTGTGTTGGCTTGCTCCCGGACTTTTCCAGTGAGCCCATATGCTTTTTCGTTCGTCCATGTGTTTTGTGGCTCAGAACCTTTGGTGTGAGTCTTTCTGCACTGGGTTGCTTCTGCACTTTTGGTGTTGGTGCATATGTTCTATTCGAAACCAGTGTGCATTTGTTGGCACAGGCATTTTAGAGTGGGCGACCTTCATTGGATGGGATCATGACTTTTGGTATAAAACCTGTCTATAGTTCTACGGTTCCTGTTTTTTTTTATGGAGGCCACATTCTGCATAGGATTGCATCTGGAGTCTTGGCGTGAACCCTTCTGATTTAGGCTGGCTTAATGTGTTTTGGAGTGGGTCCTTTTTCATTGCTTTCATTGATGTCTTTTGGTGTGTGCTTATCTTCATTCAGTTGGTGTAGTTGTTTTGGTGTTCTCCTTTTTTGCGCTGGATTGCTTTTTGAATATTCCTGTGAAACCTGCCTGGTGCTAGTGAAGGTCTTCTGTTGTGAACCAATCGGAATGGGACTGTCTCAGGTCTTTCAAAGTGACCCTACTGCTGTTGGTCGGCTCAGGACTATTGGTGGAGGTCCTCTTGTATTGGTTTAGATGAGTTTGTTTGGTGTGAGCTCATCTACAGTAGGTTGGCTTGGGTCTTTCACCGTGGGCCTTCTGCGTTGGATTGCCCGTGGACTTTCGGTGTGAACCTTGCTCATGGTGATTGGGAAGGTCGTTTGGTGTGACCTCATCTGCATTATGTTGGCTCATGCTTTTGGGAGTGGGCACCTTTGCACTAGATTAACTTGGGACTTGTGCCCATGCACATTATGCCGACTCAGGATTTTGGGTGTCAATCCATCTGCATTACAATGGCTCTGGTCTTTCGAAGAGGCCTGTCTTTCTGCAATGGGTTGTTTCAGTTTCCATTGGGAATGCTTGTCTGTGTTAGCTCTGTGAAGATATTTTGGAACGAGCACTAATGCACTGGGTTCAGTTAGGTATTTCCATGAGAGCCTGTCTGCAGTAGGGTTATCCCAGATCTTTCTAAGGTGGTAACGTCTGCATTGTGCACGTTCGAGTCTTGTGGGGAGAAACTGTCTGCTTTGGGTGGCTCAGGTCTTTTGGTTTGACATGTTATGCAATAGGTTGGTTCAAGTGTTTTGGTAGGAGCGTTCTGCATTAGGTTGGTTCGGGTATTTTAGCATGAGCTGTTCTGCATTGGGTTGGTTCAGGTATTTTAGCATGAGCTGGTATGCATTGGGTTGGTTCAGGTATTTTAGCATGAGCTGGTATGCATTGGGTTGGTTCTTGTATTTTAGCATGAGCTGTTATGCGTTGGGTTGGTTCAGGTATTTTAGCATGAGCTGTTAAGCATTGGGTAGGTTCAGGTATTTTAGCATAAGCTGTTATGCATTGGGTTGGTTCAGGTATTTTAGCATGAGCTGTTATGCATTGGGTTGGTTCAGGTATTTTAGCATGAGTTGTTATGCATTGGGTTGTTTCTAGTCTTTTCATGCGAGCCCTTCTGCAGCAAGTTGCCTTATGGTATTAATCGGGCCTTCTTCATTGGGTAGCTTCAGTGATTTTGGTGCAAGCCCATTAGCATAAGGTAAGCTTGGGTCTCTCTGGTGTGGGCCTGGTGCATTGTGTTGGTTCAGGTCTTTCAAGGAAGAGGAACCAGCAGGTATTGTTAGTCTCTGGTATGGTGAGTCATAGAGATGGGACACCACAATGTCATTTTTATCTCCAGAGCTGGTGCTTAGTGGAAATCATCTGGGGAAACTCCTGAATTTTCATGTGTGGACAGCCCATCCAGACCTACCGTTTATGGTTCGTGGCTTTCACAGTTATTTTTTTTTTATTAAAGCTTGTGGCTGTGTTTAAAACTGAACAAAAATGGAGAGTGGATAAGAAGAGATCTGAACGTTATCCTTGCCATGTCACACTTTGATTGTGATCCAACCTTTGTGCCCACGTTTTGTGTTAGATTATGATTAGGGCTTTCGGTTTTATTTTTGCACTTTTATGTCTGTATTTATCCATATTTTTTTTTGCCCTTCTTTTTGGTATTTATCCATATTTATTTTGTGTTTTGTGAACAGATGATGTGATAATATGTATATTTCCACATTTATTTAACGGTTCAACGTGCAAATTATACCATCAAAAATAATACACAAATCAAACAATTGACATAATAGCACAAATACATGTTGAGATATGCAGTAATCATTTTAAGCAAATATCACTGGCTTTATATCTCCCTATGCTGCCAATATGCACAGCTATAGACCATACTGTCAATATATACAGCAACTGGCCTGAAAGTCAATAATTTCAGCATACAGAATCACCCAAAAGAAGACAATTATCTGTATTTTTCAGCTTTTGAAAATAAATACAGAAAGAAACACAATGTATTTATCTGTAATCTAATTACGATCCTTCCCTCCAACCACAAACAACAGACCTGTTGAACAGTGTACCACCCGTGCCTGATTTGGACTCCCATTTTAACTATTAGTAGACACAACTGCAACCATTGCCCTTTCAGTAGACACTTTAGGATGTCTGCAAGATCCATTTTGGGATTACCATTATGGGATCGCCTCTTGGTTGTTCACGGCTTACACTTGCGAGCCGCATTAAAGTGCTGGCTGGACACTCCTGATTGGCTCTTGTAACCACATCGATTTTTTGCATGCTTTCTGCAACTTTGTACTGTGCAAAGTCATACTTCTTACTCTTCCCTAATGAAGCTCCTCCTTTGCATACTCAAGTTGAGGATACTGAACATGTATTGGCAAAGTCAATATGCAACCTTTTGTCTATGCCAATGCTTTTTAGACATGCTGTACAGAATTATGGCTGCTGTGCAGCATGGCTAAAAAAAAGCGCAATGATGCAGCTGTCGCATCATTTTATAGGTGCACATGTTCAAAATGTATGTGTGTGTCTACAAAACGATGCAGGTTTTTTTTATTTTTATTTATCCATCCGAGATGGATCGATAAATGTTTTAAAAAGTACAGCAAAAGCTTTTTTTTTACATGTAGTGCGGAATAGCTTTCAAATTAAACATATCAGTGTGTTGTGGAAGCAGGTTGTGGTGGAGGGTGTAACAACTGGGCAGGAAGAGGCAGAAGAAACGGTTTGCCACGGCCTGTTTCGTCCGATTTTGTTACAGGGCCGATAAAACATCCCTGTAACAAAAACGGTCCCCAGGGGTTCCTAAACCAGCCCTCACCCTGACGGCCCACCGAGGAAACACCCGGTGCCCGCTCCGGCCAGTCCGGCCCTGTTGCCAATGGTTCTAGTCATGCCGTACTGCATCCCCGATGCCGTGCAGCATGGCTTTAAAAAAAGTTTTGAAAAGCCATACGCGGCCAGCAGTGGCATTTTGTAGACATGAGCAACATGTATGCATGCTCCTCCAAAATGACGCAAGTGCTTTTTTACTGTTTGCCAAACTGAGTTTGATGGATAAACAAAAAAATAAAGTATTGTGGATGGTGGAAGAAACAAGGGGAGAGAGTTTCAGTGAGGGGGGTAACATTGAGTTGGGTGTAGCAACATGGAGGGGAAAAGCAACAAAAGGAGGTGCATAAAGCAACACAGTAGGGCTGGGGGTGCAGGGCGGAGCAACAAGTGTGGGTAACACAGAAGGCAGAAGCAAAATGGAGGGTGGAAGCTACAAGAGGGGATGCAGAGCTACCTGGAGGACGGATGGGGAGCAGTAATACTGAGGGCAAGGAAAAGGAACACAGAGGGGTTGCATAACTGAGACAGGAGACAGGGAGGTACATGAAGAGAGAAAAAAAACAAGAGAGAGAGAGCTCAACATGGAGGTGGGGGAGAAGCATACAAGCAAAAAAAGGAAAGCAGGGGTGGAATAAGCACACACAAGGGCAGTGGGAAGCGTTGCTGAGAGGAAAAGACACATATTCTAATAGAGTTCCTAAACAAAAAGAAAAAATAGCACTTGAAAACGGAGTTGTGGAAGGACACAAGTAATGGGCGCATTCTCCATGGGAGGGACAAATCCAAGAAGAGGAAATGCAGCCCACATGCGCTAACAAATTAGCAGCAAGCAAATGAAAGCGACAAAGAAGCCAACCAATGGTAAGTAATAGTTGGGCTCTAAGCCCATTGTAAGGTAACAAAATGTCTTACAACTCACTGTGCATGGGCTGTCGGAGGCAAGACCTACAAAGTAGTTACCAGAAAGTAAGGAAGGAAGCATAGAAGAAAGCCAACCAAAAAGACAGAAAAGAGCCACGGTCGAAGTGGGCTGGATCTGAGGAGAACTACGTGCCCATATGTTTTTTAATAAAAGAAAAACAATGCCCCAACTTTTTGTGAAATGACAACTGCCCTGGGACGGTTTATTCTGACAGTTGAAATGCATTAGCTGAAGTGTAATACAGGGACTGTCTCCTGTGCTCTGATACCAAGAGAGGGGCAGACGGTTGAACAAGCCTTCTTGCCAGGAGGCCTGCTTGCCTAAAAGAAATATAAATGTGCAAAACTGGTTAATTTGCAAAAGTAAAGGGTGCTTGGAAGTTGGTATTTCCTTTAGTTGATGGAATAACTTGAAACTTCCCAATGGCACAGATTTGCTCTTTTTACATTGTATTGCAAGGGAATTACCAGCTGAGCTGTGAAATGTGGGCTTTTAAAATACAGTTATAAAAAAACTGCACTATGTACAGTTTGGCTTTTACTCAAATGTATATTTTGGAAGCACTTTTTAGGTCTCGGCTGCGAAAGGCTGCGCTTGCGCAGTCTCGCTCCGAGATTTAATGAGTTGGAGTGACTTTGAGAAGAGGGGCTTGCACCCGCCCCTCTTCTCTCCTGTTCTCCATTGGCTGGCCTCTTAAATGCTGGCCAGCCACTGGAGAAGAGGTCCAGTCACTCCATTGAAGCCCCGTCCTTTTCGGATCGGGGGGCGTGTTTTTTGCGAGAAGTCTCAGGGAGGAGACAACAGCAAAACACGCCCCCCAATCCGAAAAGGACACTCCCTTTCTCCGAGGCATTTTCTGCTGTGCCTCGGAGAAAGGCGGTGGTGTCCCGGCGTTGCTCTCTCACCTGATCTCATTGTTTTTTTTACAAGGACGTTCTCTGTTTTTTTACGTCTCGGCTACCGAAGGCTGCGCTTGTTTTCACTGTGACCTGGAGGGAGGATTGCATTGTGCTGAACTCGAAGGCGCACAACGGAGGGCTCCGAGGGGCTGGTGACATATGCACGGCTCGTTTCCAATCGTGTCTACGGCGGGTACTGTTTCACCTATGTGGTGCAGGAGAAGGGCTTGAGGGGAAGATCTTGCTATCATTGTCCAATGGTTTCAGCCGTCTCCTTATTTGATTGACTTGTTTATCCACCAATAAAATTCTCGAACACGTGTGCTTTGAGGAAGGGGCGTGTCACCGTCAGTGAGAGAGAGAAAGGCAGAGAGAGAGAGCTCAGCCGCCATCTTGGATCCAGAGAGCTCTAAACGGAGAGCGGAAGAGGCAGTAAAGAGAGACGGGTGCTCCCCGCCCCCACTAGAGCCATAATAACACAGCATGAGAGGCCGGCCCCGACCTTGGGGGCCACAGAGCGAGCGGGAATAAAACACACTGCACCCCCCAGCGGCCGAACCTGCAAGCAGCGGGGGGTGAGCACTCCTCTGGAAATTATGAAGGAGGGTGGTGGGTAGAGAGAGAAAAGGGGTTGGGGGCATAATGCGGAGGTAGGAGCTGGGTGTTGGCATAGGGAGGGAAAGGTCATGATATGGTATAGGGGTCAGCAGTTAGGATGGCCACAGGTGGTGAAAGGAGGCTAGGGTGGATTGATGGGAAAATGGCCTGGTTGGGGGCTTCCAAGCATAAAGAACGGGACGGAATTAACTGACAGTAGATACTTGATGTGGTTGTGGGGATATCCTTCAGCGGGCTATGATGTGACGTGGAAGTGTTAATGGAATTGGTTAGATGGCTAACGGACGGCATAAAGAAACACGAGTGTATTGCTGATGTGAACACGAAGAACTTTAGACTAGGGGGCTGGAATAAATCCAGGGACAAGCTGCCAAATAGGACGTGGGCCGGGGCGATCTTGTGTTCTGCAGAGAGTAAACATATGGGTGACTGAGAAAAAGGAGTGGGTTTCTGTCGGAAGGGGCCACTGAACGGTAGGTTAGGGGTCATGTGCATACCTGTCCAAGTAGAGATGTTTATGTAGATGGCTTCTTATTGTGGGATGTTCTAGGGCAAAGATGGCTTCCGGTGCAGGCCTGGACTACTCTGGCATAAAAAGCAAGAATAACTCGTCTCGATATTGATTTAGACTGATGGCGTAGTGTCTGGAGCAGAAAATTCTTGCAACTTTTGGGATAGATAAGAACGTGGAGCAGGGTACATTTTGCAGAAGGAGAGCTTCGTGTGCTGTGATAGGCGGGGAGGGCACAGGTGAGGATAAGGGGAGCAAGGCTAGTGGAGTCAAGTGTTTACATATTGATTGCAGGTGTATGCTCAGTAAGGACCTGGTCCAGAGGTGAACGATTTTGATAAAAAACATGTGTGTGTGAAATTAAGTCCTTCAGATAGTTAATCTGGGGCAGTAAAATGGAAAGCGGATTGCATTACCCTAGAACACATGTTACGTTAAATCATGTGACATGGAAGAACGAGGCACATCAATTTAGGTACATGGGTATTTGTGTCAGAAAGTAATCGGGGTAATAAAAACATTCTGTTTGCGTTTAAAATGTATGCATGCTGAGTTTATACAGAAGCAACCGGGGCGACAGGGAGGAGTATGGGTTGCCCATCGTGCTTATTTTGTGTATTGACTGAGGTGTAAACCTTTTCTGCACGTGGCCAGTCTCAATCTGCTGTTTGGAGATGTACGTATATTTGGAGTGCAGTATATCCCAGGTGGGAATTAATATGTAATTGATGGCTAATCTCTGGCTGTCCTAACTTGGACAGTTATGTGCCGATTACTTCACTGTAACCCTCAAACGTTCACCTTCTATCCCTGGTATTCATTTATAGTGTTGGTCAGTCATGATTGACAGGACTGTACTTGAATATAGAGGGCCATTTATGATATATTTCTCATCTCACCAAAGAGTATAATATTAATAGTACTTTTTGTGCTTTGACTTCTAATATTGACTTCTGTGATCCGCAGTTTGGTGTGGGATTGTTTTATGATAAGGAGATTTTCTTGACTGGTGGTTATGGAGGTAACCAATGTTTTTTCATGTTATAAGTCATTTTATTTGTATTGTTTATAAAGCCAGGGTTTAGGCGTCCGGCATCAACGACTCCTCTTTTAAATTCTGTATCAGCTCTTTACTATCTGTATTATTATTATACTACTAGTTTTGCTTCCTGCGTAGAGGCGGTGTTTTTGACACCTCAATCATCATTATCCAAATAGGGATGATGAAGGTGGTGGGGCAGACATACATGGCCAAAACTGTCGTTCATATGTACATGAGTCAGATCCTCTTTCTAGGAATGAAAATAGCTGTTGAAGATATTTTATTGATTTAATCTTGAGCCCTCAGTAAAAAAATCTCTTCATTAGTTAGACATGACTTTCTAAATTTAATCTTCAACCCTCAATAAAAAATGTGTTCATGAATTAGACATGATTTTCTAAATTCGTTATTGCCGGTTAGACCCTTTACTTTCTGACGTGGTCTCTACTATGCTATCGGCGTGATTGTCTCTTAAGACAAATTTATGTAAACATAGGCCTCTATTGTTGCATAATTCATGGTTGATCCTTTATGTACACAACCATTTTGGGCATGTCTTCTGTTGTCCAAAAGAAATACTGTTACTGTTTAGTCCCCTTTAAAAATGCACACACTTCAGCTCCTGAAACCGGTTTATTACATTGAAAAAATACTATTGTTGGTATTATGTTTATGTATGTACAGTGCATGTGTTTTTCTGGCATGCAGATTGTTGTGTGCGGTTCTGCATTGCTTTGTATTAGGTCTGTCGTCCTAATTATGACAAAAAGGTAGTGGTGAATATTTTTTTTCATCTCATATACTTCAAAGAATTGTAATTTCAGATTGACTACTGATAATTATCTCTATATATTCATGCCCTGATGTTTACGATCTGTGTATTACGCTTCAATTTTGGGATCCAAAGCTCACTGTGATTAGGTGTGCGAAGTGTTACGTTTCTCCGCTTTGTCATCAGTGTAAGGGCCCTTTAATTCAGCAACTTTCATTTTTGTCTTCTTTAATGTAATGTATTTAAACCTTTTATCCTAAGAATGAAAATGTTTTTTTATGACCTGACTTGTCATATGTTTTTGTTACAAAAATAAACCCAGTCTGTGTTCCTTGCACGTTTTTAGGTCTCGGCTAGCGATGGCTGCGCTTGCGCAGTCTCGCTCGCGAGACATAATGACTTGGGTGAAGAGGGGCTTGAACCCGCCCCTCTTCTTCCCTGTTCTCCATTGGCTGGCCTAGTAAATGCTGGCCAGCCATTGGAGAAGAGGTCCCGTCACTCTAATCCTGCCCCGTCCTTTTCGGATCGGTGGGCGTGTTTTTTGCGAGAAGTCTCAGGGAGGAGACAACAGCAAAACACGCCCACCAATCCGAAAAGGACACTCCCTTCCTCCGAGGCATTTTCTGCTGTGCCTCGGAGAAAGGCGGTGGTGTCCCGGCGTTGCTCCCTCACCTGATCTCTTTATTCGGATTCAGCTGTTTGTGTCCTTGCTTTGGTGCGCGCTGATGCGTGACCTTCAGGGTGGGCAGGGTGGATGTGTTGTGTCATGCGCGGTTTAAACTGCACACACGACCAGCTGGGAACTTAATTTATGTGGCGCCAGACAGCAGTCTTTGCTTGCCAGTGCCAACGAAGCTGCAAGGTTAGGTGAGTAGGCACCGGCCGGCGGAACAAACACACGGGAGGACAGATTAGCAGGCCACTGGTTTGTTTGTATGCAATGCACACCTTAAAAAAAATTCAGGCAGTATGACACTGAAAAGGTTCCTGGTCGTTTAAATATGGCCGCTACGGATCACAAGTCTCGCCTATTGCCGATACAACTGTAACGACGGCGTCATCCATGTAAAAAAAAAAAAAAGTGGAGGAGTGAGCCCCATGACCTATTACTGGCAACGGAAGATAAGCCTCTGCCAAAAGTATCAGTGTCTTGGCCGGAGAAAAGCCGGTCCCATAGGAAACACGGGCGTGTGACCCTGGGGAGCCCCCTGCTTTACTGTTGTAGGCGTACCCTGTGTGACGTTTAGGTGAAGTCCCAATCGAAGACGGTTGGCAGGCTGCCGGGAGAGAGACGCCATTGCTGTTTCTTCGTCAAAGTGAAAGTGCTGCTCAGGGTGGCGGTAGGCTGCGTGGGGATTTATCTCCTTCCGCTCCCTTGACTGTGTCCGGGCGTCTCTCCGTCCTCTCGTTGCCCAGGGGCTCGGTGTAAGCGGCGGCGGACATGGCGTGCGGTGCCACTCTGAAGCGGCCCATGGAGTTCGAGGCCCTGCTTAGCCCGCAGTCCCAGTCCCCTAAGCGCAGGAGGTGCGCTCCGCTGCCTGGGTCCCCTGGGGGACATTCCCCGCAGCGGTGCGGACTGATGTCCCACGGCGACGAACAGACCCAAGGAGCACCACCACCTCTGCCTTTCGTTAGGGAGCGACACCTCACCCCAGGTAACCGCAGAGGAGGCTCAGGCCGGGTGACACAGGGAAAGCGACGGTCTCGGCATTGTTAAAGTTAGAGCTATTGGCATTGCTCATGACAATGCTGTTTCTTTAAATGTTTTAACCCCTTCGGTGCTCATGACGGAACGGTTCCGTCATGAGCGTCGGTTGAGCTGTGCTCATGACGGAACCGTTCCGTCATGACCACGCCCGCGCAAGAAACGGTCAGCACCGCGGGGGAATCCGCGCCGCATCGAAGGGGTTAAAAACAAAAACATAAACAAAAAAAATGTCATGAGCAATGCCAATAGCTCTAACTTTACCAATGCCGAGACCATTGCATTGTAAATGCTTGTTTTTATCTTAAAACCTAGTTGCACATTTTGTAGCCGTCTATCTTATACTGTGTGTAATGCAAGTTTAAAATAATGACTTACGTATTCACAGTGCACTCTGTCACAGACTGGGACCTTGTAGTTCTAAACATACACAAGTCATACTCCTCCGCACCAACCAGGATTCATATCTGTGGCTCTCTGGTTACAGACACCGACCTCTGCAATCCATTAACTAATAGAGGTTTCATAATGTACAATAGAGCATTTGCCACTGATTAACATCTTGCACTTATTTTTCATTCACCCTGTGCCTTATTTTATATATAAAGACCAAAAAAAGTTACAGAATATTTTGTTTTTTTTGCCACGTCTTTGACCCTGCCCCCACGCTCACATACTCTGCCCACTTTGTGCACAGCATCACGGGTCCCATACCTTTTTTTAATGCACTTTGACCACTGGCAAAGAGTTTGTGCTCTATGGAAGGGACAAACACAAGATGGACAGGGTAAAACTAGGAAAGCTATTGAATAGAAAGCAAGCAAATGCGAGTGACAGTAAAGCCAACCAATGGTAAGCAGTGGGTAGATTTCTGCTCACTAATCCGGGTAAACCCTGTGGCCCTTGTTTGCCGTCTTTGAGGATAGGGCCATGGGTTATGGCAGAGGTCGCCCTGATTCAGAAGTCTTGTCTGTAGTGAGGGCCGTAGCCAGGCCTGTTGTCCTGGTTATTCTCGCCTGGACCTCTGGCCTGCTTCAGTCCACTTGGCCACTTCCTAAAACATTTTCCTGACGTACTGGTACTGGATCCTGGCCAGTTTCCTCTGAGTGTTTGTAATACCGTTTTTTCTTGGTTAATTTCGGTCTATTGTGAACATGCCTGTGCAATGTCGTGCTGCTGAAATCGGACCTAGCATGGAACTTGCAGTCCTTTCCGACCACGGTGGTTCTATTGTGCCTCCTTCCAGGGTCAGATTGGTAACGCGGGCACTCGGGGGCCGGTGTCCAGTTCCAGCTGTGGGCTGCTTTTTTGAGCAGCCTGGGGGCCGATTTGGGCGGTTTCTGCATTGTTCGGATGTCGCCAGCAGCCCAGTAGGTGCCTGAGTGGCCTTTCTGGAGGCAGATGGGCGCCCATTACTTCACTTTTATCAAGGGGCAGAGGTGTCACTCCCTTTCTCTCCCTGTGCCGGTCCATTAATAAATGCATATTGAGCGGGGGCAGGGGGCCTGAGAAAAAGTGGCCTCATTTGTTTTCAGGTGTGTTTCACCAGCGTAAACTAATCTGTGCATTTTACTCCCCACTTTATTTTTTAAATAAAATTTCGCCGAAGCAGTGTTTTGCGGAAAGGCAATATGGAAATGTGGGCCACTTTTTAGGTCTCACTGGTGTTTCAGCGCAGAGCGCTGCTCGCTCGGCGAGAGATTTTGTGGATGAGGGGTTTTCAGAAAGGGACTCACAGCCCCGCCCATAATTTCCATTGGCTGTTGTCACCGTTTATGCTAAACTGTGGCCTGCCATTGGAAATTAGGGTTTTTGGTTGACGCCCTTTCGCCTCCGATCTGGACTGGGTCGCCTTCTTTGCTGCTGTCGCAAAGCACTTTCTTATCTTTATGGGGCCATGTGTTTCTAATTAGAAACACATGGCCCCATAAAGACAAGCGATCGATGCTTGTTGTTGTTAAAGTAGGTCAAAGTCGGAGGCACAGCCTTTATTTGCATGTTACTTGTCCAGTCTCTATTAAAGCAGAGTCTATGTGGCATGTGTGGGAGTGGGTGGGTGGTGAATTGCTGGACTATTCAGAGCCTCTGAGTGCCTACAGACGGCCCCAGCACTGCTTCCTCTGCTCTTTCACCCCATATTCATGGGCGTCCGCAGGGGGGGGCAAGGAGGGGTGCTTGCCCCCCCCCTGGAGTGCTCCTCTTTGCCCCCCCTGCGGCCACCCATGCTTTTATGGACGCCTTTTGTCTGTAATTACGGGCCCTGCAGGGAGCAGAGGTGTTCCCTGCCAGAGGCCTCAACTCCCTGATGGGGCGCCTCGCACTCCTCCTCGCAGCCCCTCCCGCCCATTGTCATTCTGTCTGTGACTGATTATCACAAACAGAATGACAATGGCCAGTTTGAGCTGCGCGCCACAAGCACGAGTGGTTAGGTCTGGACACAAAGACCTCCTTTTAACACTCTGTAGCTTGAGAGCAAGGGGTCTTCTGAATGAAGGTCTAGGGGGAGTCGATGCATTATTGTCCCAAGTCTAAAATTTAGGTTACAGCATAGCCCGGATTTCCAGATCCCACTAAAACGTACACAGACTTGTGTCAATAACATATCTATCTGCCAGTATGCACCCTATCATGTCTGGCAGGACGTCCCGACCCTGTGTTTCACTACCTCCTATCCCTCTGCACCCCACTCCCCACGCTCACTGCCTCATATCCCCCTGTACCCCACTCCCCGTGCTCAGGGCCGGCTCTAGGGCGGTGCGACCGGTGCCACCGCACCGGCTGCTGACTTCGTGTAGGGGGCCCTAATATGATGATTTTAAAAGCACCTGCTTCTTTCCTGGACTCCTAGAAATTTTCAGCCACCAATAAAAATGTCTAAATGACTGCAGTGATTAATGCACTTCCTTAGAGAGAGAGAGAGGGAGGGAGGGAGAGATCAAAGTTTTGTGTAATGGAAGTTTCTACTCATCCTAAGGTAGCGCAGAGGGTTACTATGCTTGCTGCAAAGAACGTGCAGCTCACTAAGTGCGTATAATGTAATGTAAATAGGTCAGTGGGTCACACTTTTGTCAGAGAGACCATATTGTTGATAACTCTTTATGAGTTAAAATCCTAATGTGGAACAGTGAGCAAGTAACTTATCAAAGATGCATGCAAACTGGGCTAGAGCGTTATGATTTCCCCCCAGTTTTTCATTATCCTAATGTGGCAAAATGGGTTAATTTGGGTAGAAATCAATAATAAAGAGAACCCCCCATCCATGGTGCTAGGTTTTAAATTCTAGGTTTCTGATTCTCTCGACCAAGCACTCTTAAACTATCCTGCCTACCTGTATGGATGACATGTGACTCCTACACCTTCTTGTCCTCTCTCTTATGTAACATTTCCTATGCACTGATTTACACACTTATGATTGATTGTCTCTATGTAATCTGTGTGATGTAAAGTGTTCTGACAACTTACACTGATAGGAACGGCGCTATAAAATGAATTAAATGCACCTGAGACTGAATGGTTACGGAGGCTTGAGGGGCGCTGTCAAAGGATGGTTATGAAGAACCTGTAGTGGAGGTGGTCATTGGGGGTGCCAAAAAGCATTGTCGCACTTGGCGCCACGAGCACTAAAGCCGGCCCTCCCTGCGCTCACTGCCTTATATCCCTCTGTACCCCACACCTCACGCTAACTGCCACAACATATCCCTCTGTACCCCGCACCTTGTGCGCACTGCCACAACATATCCCTCTGTACCCCGCACCTTGTGCTCACTGCCACAACATATCCCTCTGTACCCCACACTTCGCACTCACTGCCACATATGCCTCTGTATCCCACTCCTCACACTCACTGCCTGATCGCTCATTTTACCCTGCCATTCATCTTCTACGTGTTATCTCCCCTTCCACTCGTTCTACCTCTGTTCATCCCTTTACTTCTTTTTGTACCTTACTTCTTTCTCAATATCTCTGCTTCTGTTCCTCTTCAGTAACATCTGTGACACATCTCTGCACTTCCTTTATATCAACGCACCCCTCTACCTCACCTGTCTACCTCAGTCTTTATTATTCCCTCTTCCTCAGCTGTCTCTACCTGTCTCTGACACACCTCTCCCTCTCTCTACCTGGCCCCCTCATGTTCTACGACTGCGTTATTCTCCCCTCTCCAGCTTTGATTTACCTGTCTCTGCTCCTGAATCTTTTTCTTCTACACCTCACTTCTTTGTCTACCCTTCACCCCTCGCTACCCTTCTGTTTGCCTCACTACGGTCTTTACCCGACTCACCTTCAGTGCCTCTTCCCATTTCGCCTCACTCCCTCACAGCGCTCTCCTAGCATGCATCTGTTTCTCCCCTCACCACCATGCCTGCCTCTACCCCGCCTTACCTTTCTAACCAGCCTAACTTTCTACCTTCCTGTTATTCCTGGTAGTGAACCTTTCATTTCACCCCTCCGGTTGTATTACCTACGCATTCAAATTGAGTAGGTCATTGCTGTGCTCCCAACCCGACATCGAGACCCAATCCCCTAGCCTCTCAACATGCCCAGATATAACAACAAGCTTTGGCATAGCCAATTGGTCTCGCCTTTGGGACCTGCTGCAGAACTAAATACTTATACTGCCGGCATCATACTTACCCAGCGCCAAGACGCCTTGGCAAAAGTGCGCTATATAAGTTCTTCAGTCAGTGAGTCAGTCATAAGGTCCCAAAGGCGAGACCTATTGGCTATGCCAATGCTTGTTTTTCTCAGGTTGGCCTGAACATTACCCGATCCTGATTGTCTGCCATTTTAGCCCCGCCCCTATTGATTAACATTAGCCACGCCCCTTCATTTGCCAGGTTCGCCCCCCCTGGAAAAATTTCTGCGGACGACCATGCCCATATTGTGCTCAGGCAGATTACTAAAATTCTATTCTGCTTGACAGTTTTCGGAGCATTATCATATTATAGTTTATTTGTCAACACATGCTGCAGATGCATCCGACTGCAGAGCATCGAATGACTGATTACGAGTTTGCAGAGTCGTGCTTCTTAACAGAGGTGGCAGAATGCCTACTGGTTGATTCTCAAGGCGTCTTCTCGGTGATGTTCATAGGCCTTTGTCCCTCTCGTGTTATTTGTCCCCCAACGCGGGAACAAAACCCCCAGTGTTCCCTCAGAGTCCATATTTCACTTCATTACGAGAATTCTCAAGGCCGGGAGGGCGGTGGCCCTTTCAGACTGTGTGGCATCGCCCTCTCCCGCTGTCTGCGGATCATTCCCCGGCTTTGAATGGGAACATTCCTCTGTAGCCCGCGCGCCCGTCTTGTAAGTATCAGTCCTGTGGAAGCATTTGACCCCTCACGCCCCGCTGCCTTTCTCTCGGGCGGCGGGCCATCCCGGCCAAATTATTTCTCAGAATCTTTAATTGCGCGGGGACAGTTGATACATTTCAGGACATTGTACATCACGTCACGTTAGGAAGCGCCCCAGATGCTCATGTATAAACCAGGAGTCACGGTGCATTTGGCAAAATGGCCTCTCCATCCGCTCCGAGGAGCGCCGCGGAGAGGCAGTCCTGACATTTAATGGAGCCGTCTTCTCTCCTGTCAGCACCGCGCTGCGTGGGAAGGGGCGGGGCCGTGCCGGTCCAGAGACATCCAGCTTGGGGGGCCGCATTCTCTGTCTCCTCTTCTGCAGGGTTTACAAGTCACAGTCCCCAGGAACCTTGTGCTATGCAAGGGTTTGTCGAACAGAATCTGCTGAACATGTGACTGAGCGCTGCGGGACGAATTGCTGTGTTTTTAAAAATATTTGATTTGTTTTATATAGCGCCTACATTATGACACTTTAAAAATGCCCTAGGAGGGACATCCCTTTAAGACAACACACAATGGATAGTGGTGCATCTGTGTACACTGGTGGTGACACTGTATAATGATGTTTCATAATTAATTGACACAAGCGGCCCAAGCTTGCTTGATGGCCAGATCTGTCAAGTGTTTCCTGAACGGTTGATTGTTTCTGTGATCAAAGAGGCGTTTGCTTTAGTCCAGAGACGGAGATATCGTGAACTCCAGCGCTGGCCTCTGTGGAGTCCTCTGAACCGGCCTAATGTATAGACTGACCAGCTCTTGTATGTATTTTGGTACCCGTGCATGACACAGAAGCTTTCTGGCCAGGTGAAAGATTCTTTAGGAGGACAAGGCAATCATTGTAGTGATGTTGTTGTGGTGCCTGGTTTCTGTAAGCTTTAATACTTCTTGCCTGGACCTGCAGTATTTTCCTGCTGGGACCCCCTTCTGGGTAGATTTGCAGACATATGCTTGCATTGTTGGCTGAAGTGCCATGTAAATGTGAAACACTAAAGCTTTCTGGTTTTAGGGTTTTACCTAACGGGTACGCTGTTTCTGCTCAGGTCAGTCACAAGTAGCTATTTTTCATCCATCAAAAGACATGGCTGAGTTACTCTGTGTGATCCTGGGCAGATATCCATGTTCTCTCTGAAGAACTCAATTTATTTGGGTGCCATCTAAAAACTAGGAATTTGATGTTGTTTTGTTGGACGGCTTTTCCTATGAGCCAATGATAAATCTCAAGTACATGGTGCAATGAAGGAGCGAAAGTAATTGATAAGTGCTACCCATTTCATAATAATATGCTAGGAGTTTGGCATTTTCATACTCTGCTTTTACTCATAATCCACCGCCACCATCCTGTATAGTGACATTGCTCTCAGCTTCGTCTTGAAATCTTTGAGGCTACAAAACAAGCATTTCTTTTTCAAAATGTTCTTTCCCTACTTGTGCTTTGATTGTGGGTTGAAATCCCTTAGTAAAGGACACAAGATGGCTGCGTAGTGTGCAAATGATAACCAGGACTGTATGTTACGATCGGTGTTGTCCATCCATGGATGAGCTTTAAACCTTATGAAAAGCGACAGCAGCATCCCACCAGTAGGACTCCAGATGTGGTGAAACATATGGGATTGTTGACAGTACTGTGTGAAGTTTTTAATGATAATAATCTGTGCTTTATCTAGCAATCGCTGAAGGAAAAAGTGCATGAGAGGTTGGTTGTTGGTGTACATGTGCATACCCGCAACTTTAATTGTGCCTGAGTCTGGGGTGTGAGTAATGGAGTGAAACAATAAGTGAAAGAGTATTCCAATTTCACTACTCCGATGTATTAAAGACTACTGGGGCATATTATCGAGGAAGAGCGGTAAACATCACTAAGCGCACTTAGCGCATTTCTGTTTATCGTAGTCTATCGCTGAATTACATCGCCGTGTTAGCGGCGTATTAGCAACGCTTTGCAAACTGGTGATGTAATTCCAGCGATAGACGGTGAGAAACAGAAACATCGCCTGAAATCCAGCGATGATTATGGAGATGCTTGCTGATAGGGGAGGATGGTCTTAACATGGCGATCGACCTCCCATTATCAGCATAGCTAAGTAGAAGAAAAAGCAGACGTTAACTTCATGCCATAACCGCAGTTAGCGCGGATTTTTACATCGCTGGGGTCGCATTGTTAATAGTGCGATGCGAAGGTCTGTCTGTCACGTAAATCATGCAGACATTGTGAAGAACGCCCATTTTTTATGTCATTAGCGATAATAATCGCTGAAATGCAAAATGGAGAGAAAACGGCTACTGAATCAAGGAAACGCGTTAGAGTGTCCTTGAAAATAGTGAGATGTTTATTTTGCCGCTTTTCGGACGAAATCGGAGAAAATGGGCTTGTAAATATGCCCCTACTGTGAGTGGGAACATCTAGGCTTTAAGTGTTTTGGACTCTTCGGTTCAAACGGCATGTGTGTATTGCCACAGGACGCTAGAGAAGAAAACGGTGATGTCACTTGGCATTACCAAAGTCATTTTGATCAACACTTTTGGGCTCCCTGGGGCATTTTGAGGGAAATATCTCATTTTGTCACTAGACTTTGCAGGGCAAAATAGAAGGTATTCAGACAGGTAATATTGTACTGTCTTGTAAGAAAGTAGGAAAATTATTCTAATGACAAATCGCGACACACATTTATGGAAGCGCAGAACCTTTAGAACCTGCTTTCTCTCTGAAATTATATAAGTACTTCTTCCATTACGTATGGATGTTCACAATCAAACACAAACACAACAAGGACATGACCACAGACAAATAGTGTCATTGTTCTAAACCCCATACAATTGTGACTGTTAAAATGAAAATGGCATTACCTAGAAAGTCTAATCTGCATATCTTTGTTAAGCAAAAGGCTTAACCTGTTGAGTGCTCATGACGAGCTCAGCTCGTCATGAGTCACCGTGAAGCTGTGCTCATGACGACCTGAGCTCGTCATAATGGCCACGGCCCGCCCACGCGCGATTAATTCCCCGCCTGTGCGGGAGAATTAATCAGTGGGCGGGGTCGTGACGAGCTCAGCTCGTCATGAGCACAGCTCCACTGTGAGTCATGACGAGCTGAGCTCGTCACGAGCACAGCAGCGCCGCAGCTCCACCACCCCCCCGCACCGCGGTGGAATTACCCCCGCAGGGAAGGGGTTAATGGAATTTCTAAAGGTAGCCAATGTCTCTCTCCTCACTTCAGTATCTTAGTCTCCTCCCTACAGCCACAAGGATGCAGGCAATACACTTCCCACTGTCTAAGAAGATATCCTCGCCCCCATCCTGTACCATGCTAAACCAGGGGCATTTAAACAGATCCCACTATGCTTTGGTAATTAACACTGTAACAGAAACTATAAGGGTAAACATCGGAAGGCATTCTCTCCAGCATTTAACAGAACCTCCTTTCTAAGTTTGCTTTATTAATTCCTATATCCTCTGTTGCTTCGATCATGAGGTGACTGCTCCAGGCAAACACAGCCTAGAGTTCTTGATATTTCGCTATATAAGAATCCAACCATTACTTTACGCTCCCAACATCTGTGCTAATCGGCTTTCCATGCTGAAGTGTGGTCCTTTAAAAGCCTAGCAGAATACAGACTGTTTACCTTATTCTAGGACCTATCAAAATACCTAATCTAGTATGATCTGACATCAAATAATTATGTTTTGTATCCCTGAAGTGCATGCTATCTCAAAATTCTACTTTATTTTCATTTCATTGCATTTTTGATGTTATTTTGGCATAATTGAACCACAAAAGTACAAAACAGTATATCTACTTAAAAACATTATAAATGCCAGTCTCACTTCATGACAATATTTAAAACAGGCGTGCTGCATCAGTCAGGGAAGCTACCACAAAGCTCAGACAAAAGCCAAGGGGTCAAAAACCTCGAGTATGAGCTATTGGCGTTGAAAATAACAATGCCTTTTATTTTTGTTTTAAAAAGATAAATAAAAGGCATTGTCATTTACAATGCCAATAGCTTATACTTGTGTAAGTGCAAGACCTATTGCATTGCAAATGCTTGTTTTTTGTGTGCCCAGGTCGATTTTTAATCCCAATCTAACCCTGCCTCCTTCCATGCATGTGTTATGTTATAGATGCCAAGTAGCTATGTATTTGCGTTTGTTGCACTGTGGCTGTCGTTGTGTGCTGTGTGAATGAGTCGCCCATTAAGTAAGAGTGAGAGAGAGAGAGAGTGTCTGCAGGTGTGCGTGGGTGTGTGTGTAATAAGGAGTTTCATGTCATGTTGAGTTTTGTTACTCAGTGATTTTATCATGCCATCTTGTTATATTGTGTAACACGTGAGCCGTTTGTTTAGCGCTTTTATGCCTCACTAAAACCGCCTCAGGGCGTTAAAGTGGAACAGGAGAGCTGTAACTTGTAGGAAACTCGGTGAGAACAGAAAAGGTGACAAGACTGGGGCACGAGAAAATAGCCCCGCTGATGGGGTGATATTCCTCAAACCTCGTATCCCAAAAAAGTAGCGAGTGAATGGGCGCTTGTGCGCAGAGAGGAGCGTGCGGCTGGGATGTTTACTGGTTTAGGAAGAGAGGCGAGAGGGCTCGGCTGGGCGGGGGCGAAGGATTCCTTCAGTGACCAGTGAATTATTAAAACTCATTATTCCTCGCACAATGGCTCTCTGACTGCTCCTTCAAAGGGCCTAGCCGAGGAGGGGCTGACTTCAGGAAAGGGAATTCTCTGACCCTGCGTGTTGCTCCACCCCGAAGGGGCCGTTCCCACCCCAGCCTCACAGGCGAGGTCTGGGAGGAAGTGCGGCAAGGAAGGAGCACCCTTCTCGCACCGATGGGGGGAGTGGGGGCCTGTGGGCAGGAGAGGAGCATGGCTTCACGCCAAAAACGATGGTCCTGAGTCCTAGAGCTCATTTATGGTGTATCAGAACATAACTATTGCACGACCCCTACCTCCCCCGCCTCCACCCCGATTGATAGCCGGGAAACAACCTTTACAACGCAAATTTTACAACGCATGCTTTTACCCCGCATGCCGTTACAACGCAAATGGCTTGCTGTAGGGGGTATAAGGGGTTGGATTTAACTCCAGCACCTTCTCTAGTGTTGCACACACTGGAGTTGGAATAGTAAACTGCCTGCAGCAAGTCGGGGTAAAAAATTGCGTTGTAACGGCATGTGGGGTAAAAGCATGCGTTGTAACGTCATACAACCTTGATAGCCCACCATTCCGATTCCCAGAGGGGCTGGACTCCTCTCGGCGGGGCCTGAGGTTACGTGGGAAGAGGCTCCTCCCACCTCACACCACTAACGCTGCACAGAGAGTAACGGTTACCATTTTGAGAAATCACCACTGAGGAAGTTTTGGACGCTTTCACGAACGCCAAACCTCCAGTTCACCTTCCACCCGTGCTCAGCTTACACGCTGAAGCAACTGGCCCCATCGTAGGCGCTGCCATGGCAGCGTTTTTCAATCTTTCGTTAAGACAAGGGGAACGTTCCCAGGGAACATCTGCGTTTCTCTGCTTCCCTTTCCACCCAAGGTATCTGAAAAAACTGCTAATTAAGCACCTGCACACCTCCGTTGAGCCTAGCAACATTCCCCACCCCTCACAGGCTGGGGTTAGCTCTGGACGTATCACTGGGCAGCTCGTGTCATCTCTCCCCTGGGTGAGTTAATATGCTGTGTGGACAGGGCTGCTATGGGCATTGTAGTTTTATTAGACCTCTCGTCAGCCTTCAACACCATTGGCCACTCTTTCTCCTTTCCAGGCTGAGGAACATGGGCTGTGACCAACTTACCATTCAGTGGTTAAAGTCACTTTTCACCTCCTTTCAAATCGTCTCTTCTGTTTCAACATCTATATGTCTCCCTAGCATCTCTGTTACATGAACCAGATGCATAATTCTGTATGTACACCAATCACACACAACTCCTGTTCAAGTTAGATCATGCAGAGTTTCCCGTCACATAGCACGGACCTTCTTGACAGCCTGGCATTGGAAGCCAATTCCCCTTTTACAGTTGAATCCTGTGAAAACTAAGCTTTTAATCCCTAAGACTGATGTTGAAAAAGTGCAGCTTTCCCTATGGCGAACACCATGGCCCTCTACCCACAACCCACTTAGGTTTTCCACAGCCTGGGCAACCATCTGGAGGACGACCTATTCCTGAAGCTGCAAATCTCTTTGGGACCTGTTTCTGGCAACTAAAGTTGGTGAAGCCGATCTTACCATACCTAGACAGCATAAGCCATGTGTCCATTGTGCAAGGCTTGGGACTTTCCCTTCTGCGCTATGGTAATGTCTGTTACTTGGGACACCAGGATACATCTCTTAAGCATCCCCAACTGTCCAAAATGGAGCTGCCCGCCTCGTGACAGGCTGCTCCCATCTTTAATAGTGCCTCATTGATTCTCATCCAGTTGCACAGGCTGCCTCTTAGGGACAGGATCCTCTTCAAGCCATGGTTATTTTACCTTGCATACTCCATGGCGCAGACCTCAGTTTCTGGCCATTCATTTCTCCTTGTACATACTGCCTGATCTTTAAGATCAAGAGGCCTTTGTGTGCTCAGTGTTTTAAAACCTGCACTGAAACCTTCTGAGACAGAGCGTTCTCCATTGCAACCACCAGAACATGGAATAAACTCTCCACTGATATCCCGTCTCCCACATCATTACTTCCCTTCCGCAATATGCTAAAAACCTACCCTTTTTAACCTGTAGAAAATGCTGATTTGTATTTTATTTCACTAGAACCATGAAGCTTTGGTGGACAAGTTGCTTCTCATTTGCATCTCCACAGAAAAATATGTGTTTCTAAAGTGTTTACCATTGTATGACACCTTTTGTGCTCCTGTTCTATTCCTCCAGTCTACACAGTATATGAAAAAGGTATTCTGCCAGAGCAATGAAGGAATCACAATATTTGCTGGTTCTCTGCTCAAAGCAGATTTTTCACTGTTTTCTTTTAGAGCAAAGCACGTATTGTTACACCCCTGTTAATATGAAAGAAAATTCACAAAAGACAGCGAGTATGTCTATGTGGCTAACTCAGGGATTTTTGTGTACCTTAGTCCTCCGCAAACACATCCCCACACTCTCATTCTGGGGATTAGTGCTAGAACACTACACAGAGAAAGCAGAAACAGTAAAGTGCTTGTCTGTACTTGCAGGTGCTTGTTTAGAATGTGGCAGTGGGAAGTGTCCTAGTGTTATTTCCAGACTGCATAAATTTGTTATCCCCGTCTAGCTGCATACTTCAATATTATCTTTCAACACCTTTTAGTTTCAGTGGGACCTCTGGCCTGCTTCAGTTCATCTGGCAGTGCTTAATTTGGGGCAGTGGTTTCCTGTGCTCGTCACCGGCACATAATTGCCAACACCAGCTCTTATCTTATGACAGTCTGCCACATGTTAGCACTGTTTGGCTAATTTAGAGATAAGCACAGATACAGTTGTTTATTAATTCAATATACTTTCAAAATGACTAATACTTACCACCCAAGCCACTCTTATAGCTTTGAGGGCCTTTAATAGTCTGAATTGTTGCCTTTATAAGCGTGTGATGGTTAGATGTTGTGTTGGTACTGATATCGGCAGCACTGGTAAGAGCAATTAGTAGTACAAACTGCGGTGGCCTCCTGAAGTGGGTACTGGCACTTATTTTTATTACATATTAAGCACATCCGTTTGGCCACTCCCTAAAAAATGTTCATGACCAAATGGGACAGGATCCTGTCCAGGTTTCCTCTCTGAGTGTTTATAATACCTCTTTTCTCAGTTAATTTCACTCTATTGTGCACATATCCATGTCATGTCTACTGCCAAAATCGCAGCTAGTGTGGTACTTACAGCCTTTTTCTACCACAATGGTTCTATTGTGCCTATTGCAGGCATGTGTCATGTTATAGATGCCACAACGCTATGTATATGTGTTTGTTGCACTGTGGATGTTGTTATATTCTGTGTGAATGAGTCACCCATTAAGTGTTTGCCGGTGAGGGTATACTACGGTGTGAATTTTAAAATGGAATGACTTAATTGTCATGTGGTTTGTTACTTGGTGATATGCTTTTTTGTCATATCATGTTCTGTTATACTGTATTATGTGAGTCGTTTGTGTAGCACTTTTATGCCACTCTAAAACCGCCTTAGGGTATTAAGATGGGGTAGGAAAGCTTTAACTAAAGAGTCAGGTGTGAACAAAGGAGGTGACAAGATAGGTGCACGAGAAAGTGGCCCTGCTGATGGGGTGATCTTCATCAAACCTCATATCTAAAAAGTACAGAGTGAAATGGTCTGTTTGTGTGGAGAGAAGAGCATGGGGATGGTATGTTTGTTGACTGGTTTAGGAAGAGAGGCGAGAGAATTCGGTAGGGTGAAGGCCAAATGATTCCTGCTGTGACTAGTGAATTATTAAAACTAATTAGCATTCAAACAAATGGCTCTCTCACTGCTCCTTCAGATCCTCATGATCCCGGGCTATTTTTATGCTACTGACCTCCTATGAATTTAGATGCAGTGTCTTGACTACATATGTCGCAGAACGCCTCAGCCCGACTCATTCTGGACATCCCCCAACGCAGCCACATCTCCGGCCTCCTGAGGGACCTGCACTGGCTCCCCGTCGACAAGAGGATCACGTTCAGGCTCCTCACCCACGCACACAAATCTCTCCACGACCTGGGCCCCAAGTACCTCAACGACCGCCTGACCTTCTACACACCCACCCACCAGCTACGGTCTACCAGCCTCGCCCTCGCAACCATACCACGCATCCGAAGAGCCACCGCCGGAGGCAGATCCTTCTCCTACCTGGCGGCCAAGACATGGAACTCCCTCCCCATCCACCTCCGACTGACCCAGGACCACCTCGCCTTAAGGAGACAACTCAAGACCTGGCTGTTCGAGCAGTAGCGGACCCCTTCCCCCGAGCGCCTTGAGATCCTTCCGGGTGAGTAGCGCGCTATACAAATGCCGTGATTGATTGATTGATTGATTATGTCCTGATGATGACCCAAGAATTCTGACAAGGTCGAAACGCGGTTGACAACTCTGAGGACTGAGGCTTTCAAACTGATGCTTTGTTAAACTTGGTGGAGAATGTTTTCCTCTGCAGTTTATGTGACTGTTGCAAACTCACATCTGTTATTAGTATATTTAAGTTCCAGTCTTTCTATACTGTCCAAGGAGTTATCCTTGACATTTTGCTGTTGCTACCCTTGGAGACTAAAGTTTAAAAAAAAAACATTTTGGTAAGCATTTTGAATAATCAACTGTAGTTACACCCACAGATACCTGAAAGTAACCACCTACTGGCCATGGACGCTGGGAAAATCACAGCATTGCCTCTTTGCAAAAAGGTTTGGTAATAAGCATTGTATTATACGCCTGGTAATAGCCCAAACACAGTGGCCTGCCTCAGGGGAGAGCAGTTTGTGGGCATCGCCTTCACAACTGCTGCCTTTCTTGGTTTGGATCATATGGAAAGGTTGAAAACCGTGAAATCACAAAACTGTGGTCTTTTGCACAGACTTTTTGAAATTATTTCTCTTCTCTTATTTATTGCCAAGACTGTGAGTTCTGAAAATTACGGTAAACAATGGTATTGTTTGATGAAACTGGACTGCACCCAAACCACACAGGATATTACCCCAGAGGAGACAGCAGCCAAACGCAGAGTCTGCTCATTCAAACCTGGGGCAGTGGGAAGTTTGCAGGCCTGGGAATGAGCAGTGCTGTGATACATTGTCGGGTCTACTATTTAACCACAATGTTTGATCTTCGGGAAATTATCTTCTCTCTGTGACATTGGCCCTGTATCTGTCGCTATATGAAATCTTGAAACTAGGCGGCCACTGTCCCTGATTGACTGCAATGAAGATGTGTGAAAATATCTGAATTCCAATACTTCCTAGACTGGTGCACAATAGATTGAAAGGCTTTCTGAAGTCACAAAGTTTTATTTTCAGGTTTTTTACACGCAAGAATTGTAATGAAACTCATTCCTCTGTCTGTCTCAGGCTTCTTTCTCAGATGCCCCTCTGCACAGCTCATAAACAGCTGTGCAGAGCTTTGTAAGGAATAGACAGACAGAGCTTTTGAGGCATCCCAATACAGCCAAGTTTGTCTCCCATCCTCCTGAGAAGTGAGCAGCTCTCCTCAGATGAATCGAGCTTCAGGCTTCCAAAGCCAGTCCCTTTCCACTTGCCTGTCTGCAGCCACCCCTCACCGTCCTCTGTGAACAGCAAAAAGTAGGGCATTTGGTGTCTGACATCAGCTGGGTGCAGGGCCAGGCATAGACATCATAAAAGGCTGGAAGAAAATGGGACAATTGACCATACTGGAGAGGTTACTGTGGAGAAGAACATTTGGGTATGTTCAAGGTCACTGGAATTATGCGGCAGAGGAGGGTCAAATTATGCGGCAGGTTTGAGTACATTACGTGGCAAGAAAAACCACATTAACCGCATTTTTTGATAGTATTCCTTCATTATCATGTCAGTTTTAGGTCTTGCCTGGCGAAAGCAGCGCATGCGTTACTCTCGCCATGTGGGTGCCTTTTGCAATCAATTCTCCCGAGGGCTTACATGCACGCGTCTGCATGGAAAAGATGGCTGCTCTCGCCATTTGTCCAAAGCAAACAGCATGGGCGTGTCCGTACGGACTGTGGACAGTCCGACGCCATCTTGTGACAATAGCTTTCTATTGTCATGGCAACCAAGCTTCGTCACACTGCCTTGTTTAGGTTGCTGTGCTCCCGCCCCCCACCCGCTTCTACCAAGCCTTCACCAGGTTTTTTCATCATCTTGACTCAGAAATCAATTTACTTAATAAAGAGCCTCACACCCGCCCCATGTATGTGCTCTGTCTTCAGATGTGTGTACATATCTCGGGCGGGGGGGGGGGTCCGGGGGTGCACGAGTTAACTGTAAACAGTCCTAAAAGAGATTGGCTGGGACTGTAGCATCTCGCAAACGATTAAACATGCTTTTGAACTGCCCGAATGCATTCACTTTAACCCACTAAAACCTGTTCCAGCCCCAATGCCCTCACTCTTCAAGTGAACACATGTGTGGTACATACACGGTGTTCAGCCTTATAGCTGCTGTTGATGTTTTAACAGATTCATTTGGCCATTGCTTTAGAACTAACGAGTCGTTAATAACCAATCTCTAGGCGGAACATATTCTACGAGTCGTCTTGGAGCGCGAGGTTTGGCAAATCTGTATAATGACCTCGGATTGGAGAATCGGGGGCCACCTCATCTAATTGTAGTGCGCTACTCAGAATTCCCAAGTGCTATTGGCTGTGCATTTCGCACGTGATTCTGTCCTCGCTTGGTGCTGCCTGTCGATGTTTTGGCTTGGCTACCGAAGGTCTTCTTGAGATTAGTTGGTTACTTACCGGGCAGTGGCAGCTTGTTGTTTTTGATATTGTGACATACAACCAACTGAGCTATATCCCACTTTTGAGACTTTGTGCCGCTGATCCAAACATTGTGCACTGAAAGGTAGGCATATGTGCAACGGGAAACCCCACGAACACGACCCTCAGCAGGCTTAGTATGTCAACAATTATTCACTGTTTATTTAGTAACTATGTGCAGCCTTGATGTTTGATCACGGACAAGTTAAAAACACAACCTGCAAGGGCTTGTCACTATAGTGAAAGGTGAAGATCAGAGGGCATGTGGGGTAACCCCACATCCCCCTTCCAATATGGTGAAACGAAGCCACTGCCAGGAACTCAGCAGCAGATCTACTCCATGCTTTTAAGGAGGCACTGATGATCAACGGTGCAAACCTATGGGCTCTGCAGACTGTGAACCTATTACTGTCTTTACACGTCTGACGTTGTTATTAGCACTACTTCAGCTTAAACAATACACACTTGAAGCATCTCTGCACCAACCACACCCTGGATGGAAAAGCCAGTTATACTAAATTAGAGGCTCATGTTCGATAATGCTGCACAAACTACCTCTGCGGTACCTCATGGAGGATTTGCGTCACTTTACAAATTCCACAAGTAAGTAAACAACAAAAATATTACATATTGTGAACTTGTTCTACCTTTTAATGGTTTTTGGTGGTTTACATTGCATTAAGTGAATAGGCGGAGTTGTTTAATCACAGATGTCTTGTATCGCCATGTGTTGCTTGGGCCTACACTGTACTTGCACTTCCGCCGTATTCAGCCTCTTTTGTTCATGGGCATTTATTTGTGAGTGTGGATTCATGAATGACAGCGTATGACAAATGCACATTATCTGGTCCTCTCGACCCTTGCTGTCTATGTGGCGAGAATGTATAGATGCGTTGCATTGTGGGAGGGGTTAGCAGTGGCTCGGGGAAGTGTAGGGCTGTCTCATCGAGTGCTGATTTTTTATAATTTGGCATTACTACACACGTTTTGGACTTCAAGAAGGCGCGAAGACACTCCCGTTCTTATGTAGGATTTGAACTGTAATGAGTATTAGTTATGAAGACCCAGCGATCTTGTGGACGCCCACGTCCCAGAAGCAAAACTGATCAGTCTTAAACAATTTTAATTACATAATTCATGTAGAGTCTATAGCATTTTCTTCAAGTGCTTTTCCACTTTTCTAAGAAATTGTCTCTGATTCTAAACATAAAAAATAGCTAAAATTGATCCATGTGTATCTTTCAGTTAACAAATTATATTGCAAACCGCGCAGGGCACTTGTGAATTGTGTCTAGAGTATGCATAGGATGCAGTACATGATCAGAATATTGTCATTTACACAGGAGTTCCAAGACCATATAGACACCACTGACTGAGTGCCTTTCTAGTGTCCCTGTACTTAAAGGCAACTTGGCATATCATAGTCAAGTTAACATTTGGGCGTACTTGATTCCTGATCATACCTGGAGCCTCACCAGATACTAGCTATTCTGGACTTTCCCCCTATTCAAAGAATTACCAGTTACCAACCATGGTGTCCTACGCAGGAGATGAAAGTAGACTGAAGGTACCTGTATTTGGATAATATTATATTTGTGTTATATTTCTAAGCTGTAATAAGTTAAAGCCAGAACATGATGGGATGCTTGCAGCTTTGCTCTATGCACCGTTGGCGGTGTGCCGCTACAACATGAACCGCTGAGCTCAGTGCGGCTTAGGCAACGTCTTACCTACGGAGCCCTAGGAGGGCCAGTCCCACCTAGGGTTGCTTGCTTCTCTGTGTCTGAAGAACAGCAGGTTTGCTCCTCTTGGAGTAGGATACTAGTTTGCATATGGTGGTCCTTTCTCGTTAACAGCACTCCAGGCCGCAAACAAGTGAGCTATACGGCTGCGAGGGTTCACTCCCAGTGGTTTACAGTGAAAATATACATGGGGTCCTGTCACAGCTTTTATATTGTGTAGAAAGTATAGTCAGTAATAAAAACATCTGCATGTTTTATGCAGGATTTGTAGCTCTCACCGCATATTATTTCTGCAAAATTCACCTATCAGGGTGCTGCAAACCCAACACAGTGTAACAGATTACATAGTAAAAGACTGCCCTTTATTCTGCTTTTGTACCTTCCTCCGGAAGCCAATTTGTTCCTCTTTGGACTTCCCTGAAAATTCACCTTTTTTGGCATTTGTAGAGTGATATTATTCCATTTGTATGGCTTCACAGTGGTAATCCGTTTACAGGAACAACTGGTGACAACTGGCTCTGCAGACATACCACTGAACAAGCATTGGCATAGTCAATAGGTCTCTCCTTTGGGACCTTATAAGTGTTTAGTTATCCAGCACAATATCCTTGGTGCAACAACATCACGTGTTGCATGGCTAAACACTTATAAGGTCCCAAAGGCGAGACCTATTGGCTATGCCAATGCTTGTTACACTTGTTAGCACTGTCTGGGCATTGGTTGCATCTCATTAGTATACACGAACATAGCAATAAGCTACAGAAGAGGTAACCAGTCAACCATTGCAAAGAACCTTCCAATGCGCTGCAGCGCTTTCCGCTGCATTTTTAGTAACTTTCGAACTGTTTGAGCTAGAAACAACATTTTTTTTGCTTAAATCTGCAGATTATGCAGCAGATGATGGATTATGTGGCTAATGCGGCAAATCTGCAACGGCAAAATTCACAGTGGTCACACAATCGCATAATTCCAGTGGCCAGGTTTATTATACAGAGTGGCACCCCCAGGCAGTGGGAGTGAGCCCGGAGAAGCTTTAACTTGGTTGGGTATCCACCAAACCACAAACGAGTATCAATGGAGCTTTGGGTCGGAAACCGCAAGGGCATGGCTGTGTGGAGAGAATGCTGGGTGTCTGGTGGCTCCCTCCTCAGTCCTCACCCGACATTTAGTCAGGGCTCGAGTCGGGGTACCAAGCGGGTTGAAGGTGTCCCCCCACTTATTTTACCGGGAGCTCGACATTGGAGCCACACATTCACTTTTTGGCCTCTCTGGAGCGAGATCGGAGCTCATTCAGAATGCTGCTCACGCGCTGGCTTCTCTGATGCAATCGCATCAAAGGGGGTGAGCGAGGGGATGAGTCTGATGGTGCAAGTCATCCTTCGTGACGTCACTTCCTGTTGTGACGTCAGCGGCCCCCCACTTATTTTTTTAGGACTTGTGCCCTGCATTTAGTTTTAAAATGTAAGCTTTACAGTTAAGAAGCGTACGCGCACTCCTGACCCACCCACCCCCATCCCCCCACACCTGCACTCGACCTAAGATGGAATATATTAATTGTTGCTTTTTGGTATCCCTTGCGAGGTGGAAGGACACTATGCTGCAACTATGTTCTAATATACGGGTCTGGGCCCTGTATTTTTTGAGAGGGCTCCAAAAAGTGCTACCAGTCCAGCCTAGAGCTACAGTGCATGTGCGCCGGCGAGCGCACCGTGCATGACCGCGATTACTTTCACTTTCACGGCCCCACGGCCGCTTTGATGTTTGATCGCGACCGCAACCACTTTCACGGCCGCAGGGCCGCTTGGCATAGCCAATAGGTCTCGCTTTTGGGACCTTATAAGTATTTAGTTATGCAACTGTTGCATGGCTAAACACTTATAAGGTCCCAAAGGCGAGACCTATTGGCTATGCCAATGCTTGTTGTAATGTATTGTTTGCTAATTGGAAATGGTACAGAATGGCAACTTAAACATTGGCCTAAAATGTCAGAAGCTGTGTATCCAGCTAACATAGCAATGCATCGTGTGAACGCAAGAGGTGTTTCGGTCGTATCACGATAGAGTACCTGGGCATTATTTTTCAGGTCTGCTCAGCTTCAGGTGTGCTTTCAGTAAACACGAGGCCTTCCAGGTGGGACCTATCGAATTTCTATCTGTATGTGCGAACGAAGTGCCTCCTTTGTTCATTTATACAAAGAGATAAATGGACAATGGGCCATCATCCGAACACCTTGGATGTATGAATGGGAACGCTGCTGACACCACAAAGCGTTCAGGTTATCAGCAGTCGTAGGTTTTTATGCCTCATTGTTGTGATTAGGCTGCATTTGTGAGATACAACCGTGTTCAGGTCAATTTTCATTAGTGAGAGCAATTCTACAGAGGAGTGTCTGTTGACATCTGAAGACAGAGCTGACTTCCGTGTTTGTAATTCACAACAAAGCACACAATGTCTGTCTTTCACTTCAGCTTGTCATATTTGGATTAAACCGGAGCCAAACCACACAGTTTCCATACCTATATTAACGGTAGTGCATAAACTAGTCATCTTTCAGACTTGTAAGGGCACTCTTGAACAATATGAATGGAGCATCTTATAGATGGTCTCGCTTAGAAATTGCATGGTCAGTACTGCCTCTGCTGGTTTCTTCTTTGGAGTGAGGGCTGCTCTGTGTGTTTAGTGGAGAAGTGTGGCTCAATGGTTAGAGCAGGCAGACCTTGATGCAGAGCTCTGGCCAGGGACCAGGGTTCGATCCCTGCCTCGGCGGGTCTCGGGCTCATAAATTCCTCTGACCGGATATTCTCGCCTCAGTGCCTATTCTAATCATGGGTCCCACGCTGCAACTCTGGGCAATAGCTTGCTTAGTCTCCACAACGGCCCCCACAGCGCGAGGGATGCCTGGTTTCACCATGGGGGTGCCCAGGAGTGGACACTTCACAAGGAAAACCAGAAAGGGTTCCCTTGTGGTATTTGTACAAGCGCCGGGAGACCCCTTGTGTGTAGCTGTGCGCTATACAAGTACAAAACATTTACATTTACATTTAGCCATGGGCCAGTTGTGGTGTATTTCAGGAGTGACAATGGTTGTGGGATGAGTTCATTTCGAAGCTATGTCCCTTCCATGGACTGAACAATATGCTCAGCCTATAGAAGGTAAATGTACTGGGTAGATGTTCCCTGTTCCCAGAGCCGTACTGGCCTTAGTGGGCACCAGGCGTTTTTCTGGTGGGCCGTAGGGGAGGGCACCGGTTTTGGACCCGTGGGTGCCGATTTTGCAGCAGTGCTGCAATATCAGCCCCTGTAACAAAAGCGGCTTGAGTGGTGCTTCCCACATGCCCACCCGCCCCCTCCCCCACCTTGGGGCTGTTTGAGCCACTAGCCAGGGCTGGTTTCTTTTCCCAGACCGGCCATGGATGTTCCATTGTTTCTTACTGTACTCCAAATGTTTGTCTGTATAGCAGAACCTTCAGGTCAAGTTGGGCACAATCGGTTCAGTCAAGATCTTGATACCTCTACCTGTCTCAGGTGTGGCTTTTCAGATCGCACTTTACTGTTCGGACCACCATATGTGGTCCCAGTTGCGTAGCGCATCAGAAGACTGTGCTTGACGCACGATATTTTGAATGTCACTCTGACTTCCACCAGCATCCAGGGAGAGCTCAGAGCCAAACAGGATGAAAAGGTTTATCATTTTTGTACTAGTTCAGGGCTTTGACCAAGTAGAGTGGCTAGGGGCATAAGAGTTTGTTTTGGGATGTGTTACCTACCACCAGTACCTCTTTTGTTTATGTGGATGCATAGATAACATACCACCCTAGTTCTACAGGTAGAGGAGGTCCAAGGATTTCAGTGCTGAGGCATAGTGCAAACCAGCTGTCAAGGTGGCCGTGGATCTGGGTATCAATCGCATGCACCTGAAACTGACGGTGCTAACAATAAATGGTCTAATTTAAGGGGTATTTATACTCGCACTGCATACAAATGTCTTTATCTTTTCTACCATTTCCCTCAGCTCAACCCGTTTACTTAGATTTAAGTCTCTGCATTTCTGTCCATAGAACTGTGGACAGACTTTACATTGCATAGCAGCTCATCTTCTGAGAAGGTCCTGGAATTGGACATTGTGGTATGAGGGAGCCTGGAATAGTCCTTCCACCACTGAGAAGGCCTGAAGCAGACCTTGCATCAATGAAAGAAGGAGTGAGGATTTTATTGGCATGTGATGTAGCTAAGAACAGGATGTTCAGTGACAGGAGATGAAAAAGGGGCAAAGCTTGAGACTGGAGCTGGTCATTCATTCCCACAAGAGGATTGCCATGGACATGCTGTGTGACTAGGAAGTGGCTGTAGATCCAGGAACAAGCCAAGCGCGATTAAAAAGGGTGGCGGTGGAGATCTGGCTTTGCATGAAGAGTGAGCACAGAACAGGCTTTGCACCTCTGAAGGTGTGACTCCTACAAGATGGCGATTGCGGTTCCTAGAGGGGCAGCTGGTGTTCTGAGTGGGACTCCTCTGTATCCCCTTCATCTGATTCCTTCTCCTACACCTTTCCTTGTGGCACCAGTTATGGGCCCGGCAGGAAGCGACCTGTCCAGTCGTCAGGATATATTAATGGGCAAGACATACTTCTCCAAAGGCCATAGTTTGGGGAAAGCCCAGGTCCATGGAAGGCCTCACTGGCAGACTTGTGGAGTGGCAAAGAAGGCAGTCAGCCGGCCTGACTAGCTCCAGATGTCTTCCCCACCCCACACACACACCCTCCCCAGCGGCACCAGAGCACTCCTCCCTCGGAGCATGCTCTCTCAGAAGAGCTGAGAGAGGTGTGTAGATGCCAGGCCTCGGGAGGTCCATGGAAAGAGAATCCGCCTGAAAGGCTTTGCGTCCAAGAAAGGGGTGGCGAGACTGGGACCAGCTTCCCAGTGACAGAGACAGAGTAGCAAACAACATCAGTGAAAGGGGAGACTGGAAACCGCTTCCAGTGGCAAGGAGGGAGCCTGGCACAGACCTGACAAAGACAGGAAGGGAGTCATCAATGAAACCAGCAATATGGCAGGGATGCATGGCACAGGCCTTGCCCACCATTCAGAGGGAAACGTGGACAGAAAGAGGTTCTGCACCAGTGAAAGGTGAAGAGGAGAGAACTTCTATCAGCTAAAGGCAATGAGAGCCTGAAATAAATCTAATGTGGGAACCAGGAGCAGGCCTGCCGCTTGTGCAGGGAGGAGCTGAGGGCCAGACTGGGCTACAGGGAAGGTGGGACTTCTCCCAGAACCTGCTATAATGTTTCCCAATTTGTAGATGGTGATGAAATAATGTTCCAGTGGTAATCCTTGAAGTAAAAATATAGGGCCTCATTTACTATAGTTTGACGGCCTCATTTACTATAGTTTGACGCACGGCAGCGTAGCAAGCCTTCCTGCTGCGCTGCCGTGCATCTAAAAAACAGAGCAGGAATTCAGCGTATCCACAAGAAAGGGCGTGTTCCTGTCCTTCTCCTCTGCACGGGTGCACAAACAGCAGCCGTGCACCAGTGCATACACCCTTGTGACATTTTGCAAGGGTGCCTGCGTTGCGGGGATGATAGTTTTTGTGCAGGACGGGGAATCTACCCGCACAAAAACAATAATTGATGGCATTTTCTTCATTCTATGTATCCTGCAGAAAGCAGTACACATAGAAAGAGAAAAAAAAAGAGGAGAAATAAAAGTATTTCTTCTTGTTGCGCCACTCCTACGCCTTGGGGAGGCGTAGGATTCTGAAGCATTACCAGCTTTACAAAACTTTGTAAATCTGGGAATGAGTCAGGTTCCATGGATGTTGTGTGGTATAACACACAGCATTACCTATGGAACGCCCCTTGCACACAGAGTAATGCATGAAAGGGGCCCATATTTATAATGAAATTAGAAGCCACACAGGGTGGCTTTACGTGGCCTTGTAAATATGGGCATTCCCATTGCGCTGCCGGTGCGTCAAACAAAGTGATGCACTAGCGGCGCAATGGGCTTTTAAACAGGGCCGGACTGGCCGTAGCGGGCACCGGGCATTTCCCCGGTGGGCCTCCAGGGTATGGGTCAGTTTTAGGCCCCTGGGGGGCGTTTTTGTTTCTGGGGGCCGGCAATATCAGCCCCCTGTAACAAAATCGGCTGAAACCAGCCTTAGCATACAGCTCGGCTGCACCCTCCTCCACTCCCTCAGGGGGACCGGCCGAGCAGTTTGCCGGGGCCGTTTTCGGTTCCCAGTCCAGCTCTGCTTGTAAAGGAGGTCCATAGTGTTCGGCCATGTCTAGTCACAGTTGCAGGAACCACCATACACCTCTGCACAGGATCAGTCGAGTGTTCCAGATTTGCTTCTTTTCAATATTCGTCTGACTTTACAACGCTTTTTAGGGCTAGTACTCCATGTGGTCATGAAGGAAGTCAACCAGGGGTAGGCCTTTCAACAGCAAGAGAGGGAGGGGAGTGTCACAGACACCTTTCGCCAGTGGACGGAGGAGGTTCAATGACACACCTTTCATCGAGTATGTACTGCGCCTCATTACCCCACGCTCCCTCCTCTAACCACTCGAGCTGAGTCTAAAGGGCATCCCACGGTTTGTTGCTCTGTTTGTTGTTAGTGACAGGATAGGTGGGAGGCAATGGCAGCTTGTCCCTGAGAACTTCCTGTGCACTCAGCGTCTCTGCCAAGAAAAATTTATGCAAGGGATCTGTAGATCTGTGCTTTTACTGAATGCTTTTGTGTACAGTTTAAGTCCCTCTGTGCATCAACGGGTGATTCTGCTCCAGCAAGCTATTAGTGGAATCAACCTATAGTAACCAATACAGGATGCACTCTTCAAACGAAGGCCACCATTATGAATCGCCCAGACGTCCCATGGAGCCATTAAAGGGAGTCCGATGGAGCAGCAACCAAAGTTACCACCAGCCCCACTGGAAACCATGAGTGGTGCGTAATTGCAGCACCTTGGAGCCGTGAATCCTTCATGCATTACCAAGAACTAATCCTTCTGGTCATACCCAGCTGAATTTATCCCCAGTAAAAAGCCTACGATTACGGTGGCACATGCAGGAACTGATGCAGTAACACCTAGTCCTGCATGTTATTCCCCACTGATTACTGGGCTACAAGGGATCAACTTAAGGTTTCTGAATAACGTCAGGACTTGATGTTAATGGTATCACCAACATTAGCAATACCGTGTGCGGTCTTGGCATCCCTTCAATCTGGACTACGCCTATAGTGTGCCTAAATCTCAAGATGTAGTGTTTTTTAACCAGCTGTGAGATTCCCTTGATGCTGTCAAGTGAGATGTGAACTTTCTGAATTCTAGATGGTTGTGCGAGATGTACTCTGGTGCTACTTAATTGTTAGATTTGTTCTTTCTTGATTGTACTACCATGTCTAGGCTGGAACACAGACCCCTGAAGCCCCTACAGTGTAGGGTGGGCCACACTTTTCAAGGGCCCCTTATTCTGCCTAAAGCTTATGAATATCTGTAAGAGATGGTAGTCTCGCCGGGGGGAGGGGATCCCTAAATTCTGCAGCAGGGTCCCATCATTTTTCATTACATTACTGTGCTATTGTAAGATTTGTAGTCTCTTTGACCCTGCAAAAATGTGAGACTTGTACTCCCTTGGAAAAAGGTAATCGATAGATTTGTGATCACTTAATCATTAAATGTTGTGAGAGATGCTCTCTTTTGGTTCTAAACCATTGTGAGATTTTTAGGTCTGGTTGGACAGTGCAGGTTTCAGCACACCTTTTGTTACCAATTCTTGAAAGCATAAGTAAAGAGGGCTTTGGCTCTGCCCACATTAGTATTTATCTCTCACCACATACTATTCACTGTTTGGTGTGGCATTCCGCTTCCTATGGAGTGCTTTAATTGCAGCGCATGGAGAACTATTTAGCATCTCAAAAGTACACTGAATCACCATACATGATTATCTCATTATCTCATTGATGCACTGTAAACAGAAAGCAGTCATTTTTTCTTTTGATTATTTTTTTACTACAGCGGTTCTTAATGGGATATTCAGGTGTCAAATGAAAGCCAGGCCTATTGCCTTCCCGAATGCTTGTTGATGTGCAGATGCTACATTTTTTAGGTTTTGTACTCTTTAAAACATAATGCAAGTTACACTCTTGATATTATATAATTGTTAGATTTCTACTCTATTGATCCTACACCAATGTGCAGTTTGTACTTTCTTGATGCTGTATCATTGAGAGCTGTAACATTTTTTAATCCTAAATAATTGTGATATCTGTACTGTTTTCGTTTGCCTCCTATATCTTTGTTGGATTTGTGGTTTAAATATACGGCATTGTTAGGTTTGTAGTCTTGATTGGATAATGTATTTTTTTTTAACGGTATTTTCATTTTTACCAACCAAACAGTGTATAATTGACATGATAATCGCTGGTGAAGTACATAGACTACAAGTGCAGTTAAGGCAGGTGCTCTGATAAGATGGCAATAGACAGGGTGGGTGTAGAGGTTACATAAATGGGTATGCTGTAAGAGTCTATGGCCTATATGTACGATTGGATTTTGCATTTCCTAACGGTCTGAATCGCTATTTCGGGCTATTAGGTAATGCAAGATTCCATTTTCCTATGTAGGAAATGCATTCACAGTGGTGCAAAATGCAATTTCTACCTTGTAGAAATCACATTTTGGAAATCGCAAAATAGGAAATCGCAAATAGCAATTTCATAATTGCAAATCGCAAACTGCATGTACAACCGATTTCCTAGTTGCGACTAGTCGGAAAATGGCCATTTAGGAAATGCAGTTACCATTGAATCGGATCAGGTGAAAACCAGGAGCAAATTATAAAAAGACACCCAAAATGCATCAGGCTGTTTCAGAATGGCAGCCCTTTTTTGTTTTGTCAAGGAAGGTGAGTATTTTCGCAGTGAGGCAGGGAAGGAGGAGAAGCCAGGAGAGGATATTTCGGGGGATGGTCACCCTGTTTGAACAGACAGAGGAGGAGATTATTGTGAGGTACAGATTTAATAGTCAGGTAATATTTGATTTAATAGCTGAGTTACAACCTCAACTACAGGCCCCAACACTCACAAGCAACACAACACCACCTCATGTGCAGGTATTGTGTTGACTACACCTCTAAGAGTTGAACAGTTACCAGGGGGTCATAGCAGTGGCGGGGGGGAGGTGTCACAAAGCGCCTTTTCCAGGTTCTTTCACAGGTTCCTTGGCATCATGGTGAGCAAGGTCAACCAATATATATCCTTCCCTATTACCCCCCAATCATTGCAGCAGAACAAATTGATGTTCTCCGGGTAGCACAGTTCTCCAATGTCATTGACTGTGTAGATGGCACACATATTGCCATATGCCCCCCCCCACAACTGAATACATATACAGGATCAGGAAAAGCTCACACTCACTCAATGTGCAGGTAATGTGTGATGCCTTCTGTATCATAACAGACTTTGTGGTCAGATTCCCAGGCAGCACCCACTACTCATTCATGTTCCGCCACAGTGGAATACAAAGTCGACTAGCACAGGGTGAATTTGGCTACGGCTACCTACTTGGTAAGAGAATCACAGACTCAATGATTATAGTGGCCAGCATGGTGTGTGTAGGGTGACCTAATGGTTTTACTTCTCATGTTCTTAAGGTGACAGTGCATATGTGTTACGTCCCTGGCTACTCACACCGTACCTGACTCTGAGGACAAGAAGTGAAAGGGCAATACAACAGGGCACACAGGACAATGCGCTTCCTCATTGAGCAGACCTTTGGGATCCTGAAGTCCTGCTTTAGTCGCCTTCACAAGACCCACGGGGCACTACTATACAGACCGGATAAATGCTGCAAGATCATCGCCACTTGTGCAAAACTACATAACATTGCAATGAGAAAGGTCTGCACGACATCCCCATAGAGCCAGAATCCGACTCCGATGATGAAGTACCAGCACTACACGTGCAGCAGGAGGGCACACAAGCGGCAGAGGGATGTGCACAACAAACAGAGATCACCAGCAACTATTTCTGAGGTAAGAGAAATTAGAATAACAAATAATAAGACATCACACATGATGGTAAATAACTGAGACACCAGCTTTTATTCAGGTAGCAATAATATTGTTACACTCAAGGATAAACTGTATCCTTGTGAAGGTATCGTTGTTAGAAAATGTATCAACAAAGTAACTAATGCCAAACAAAACAAAGGCAACTCATTCCTCTAGTGTTCAGTGTTTCACTTCCTTCGGTCTCTGGGGTTGGGTACTTTGTCTGCAGCATTGAGCTGGGGGACTGGTGACATGTCAGTCCCAGAAGTGTGTCTGCGTGAACACCCGGTACTGCATGCCTCCTGAAAGGATGAGCCCTCTTCGCTCTCAGGTGGGGGCAGGATGTTGATGACAAGGAGGTTGTGGATCTTGTTCTGAAGGGCTTCAGTCACTTGCACGAGCCCACATGCAATGTACTGACAGCAGTGCCCTATATCAGTCTGAATGTTCACAATCAGCCTTGCTAGCGTTTTTGTGGTTACTGCCCGGCGGTTGATTAACTGGGTGAAGGAATCAGACCTTGCTAAGTACTGAATGGTCCTCTGTTTCTGCAAACTGTGCTCCCTCTCCATTGCTGCTAGCCACTGGTCCTGCCCTTTCACCAATTTCTGCATCTACGTAGACATACATTGCAGCTTCTTACTCACAGTCCATATCTGTTTTGTCTGCAGGCGCTGTACGGAAATGATGGACTTCTCCAGCCCACCATGCACAGGAGCACTATCTGACATGTAATCTGACATGTTCCCAATACGGACTGCTGATCTTGGACCTCTGTGCTGTCTTTTTGTCCTGGCCTCCAATGTTGTGGGGTCCCTGCTCTGTGATTGACCCTCATGACTGTCCACAAACTCTGGCAGCTGTGAGATGGTTGCTCTCCTGCCAGTTGGGGTGATAGGTGGAGGGGTGGGTGGTGTTGTGTCCTGAATAACCACATCAGTGTCAGTAACTCCTTTCGCTGCAGTGCTTCGTGGCATGTCCGGGCTGTGATCTTTTAAATGCATGTAAATAGTTATTGTAAATCAATGGTTAAAGTTTGTACACAATATTGTTAATACTCTGTTTCATGTGTGTGTGGCATGTTAATGTTGTAGAGATTTGTTTGGTGTAGTCACAAGGACACCGTTTAGCAAACTAATTGTGTGTACTACAATTCCCATGGTGCATTGCCAGGGTGGGGCAAGCATCTCAATGGAGTTATTCATGCTGAGATGTATGATATATGGATTTGCTAACATTATGTTTTGTTAGGGAAGAAAAGGGTGGTGCCTGCTTGATTGGAGTTGTCACCTACTCCCACCACACTCTCTGGTTCCAGGGTCCCCTCTATGAGGGTCTCCATGAGAGTCAGAGGGGGATGTTTTGAAGGTCCTTCACTGGTATATGTCCCTTTGTCATCCTGTTGGCCACGTCCTCCTTCGTACGAGACCTCAGGTCTCACCACTTTTTGCGGATTTCAGGAATAGTCCTCTGGGCGACTCCTAGGGAGTTCTTCTTCTCTGGGATGCTGGTCCAGATCCAGGTCTTTTGTCTCTCTGGCAGACAGAAGAAGGCCAATCCAAAGAGTTGGTGGATATGGGCCACACATTCCTCTGCCAGGAACTCCAGCTCCTTCGCAGTAAACGTAACTTTCCACTTTCTAGACCCTGAGTCCTTGTTCCCATCTGTGGCCATGGTCTTCTTCTGAAGTGGTGTTCTTCAGTGGGAGTAGTGATGCAGAAGCACTCCTTACTTCCAGCCTAGACCTCTGGGTTGTGGACACACCCTATTTGTAGAAACTTCCAGGTCTAACATCATCATTCTGCACCAGAAAGCACAGTTTCCAATTTTGCAATTAACTAATAGGAAATCTAAATTTTGTGATTTCCTATTTTGCAATTTCCTAATAGTGAATGCGCATCTGTAGGAATCACTTTGAGGAAATCGCAGCTTACATAAATATCAAGTTTTGCGATTCCCAAATAGCAATTTCTATGGATTTGCTATTTGGGAATTGCAAATTCATAGTTTTGTACATATGGGCCTCTAATACTCCCAATACAGACAGCTTAACTTCCATTCCATACAACCCCAGCAGCATAGGGGCTGACCCCACCGTAGGAGTCACAATAAAGGGGTATAGCTAAAAGATACTACCAACATTGTTCAGGGCAGCATCATGCTGCATGGTAGCCATAGACCCAATCAACCGTTAAATATCAGGCCATACACATGTTGCAGGGCCTACGACCCTTCCTCGCCCTCTTCCGCTTAAGCACCACCACAATGCCCTGATCGTAGGTGAAATGCTTGGTAAAGCCCCCAAATATTCAGCTGGCGGTTGCATTTCAGCATGAGGTCATGATAAGCATCAGATTGAGTATTACAATATGTCATATTTGTGTGCAATTCCAGCAGCATTGGAAGAGGACTCTTCACCCAGCTCCTTGCTATCCTGTGCCTCGCCAGGGGCAAGCCCAATGCCATGAGACATCGAGAGGTCTTCAGGACATCCCTGTCATAGCCCAGAAGCACGAATAAGGGGGTAGATTCAAGGTTTGAGCTCATGATCTTTCACATCGCCCCCGGAACCACAGCCCAAAAGCGCTGCACCAACACACAGAACCAGGCTACATGGGCAAATCTTGCACCCTGCACAACACAGCATGGGCAGCATAAATTGTTGCGCAAGCCGTAACTGAACAATCGAGCTGGAGTGTAATACAGTCGATTGAGATACTTAAGGTGGATCAGCCGGTGGCTGCTGTTCAGGGAGATGGTTCAAACTATGGAACAGCAATAAGTCCATTGTTTGTCACAAATCATTATTTACAAGTCTTCCTGCCAGTCCAGACAAGCCTTAATGGCTTCCGGTCGCAAAATTGCCTGCAAACATGCATACATTGTGGCGATCATGTGCTGCAGCGACATCACTTGCAGCAAGTAAATCAAGGCAGATAACTCTGGAGGTTCTGCCAGGGTCTCCCCAAGTAGTTTGTGAATCATGTGGTGTGCCCTATAGTAATGAAACTGAGCAAGTACTGTAGGTGCGTTGCTCTGAGGACTGACCTGTTCCCAACTACGCAGGAGCCCATCCATGAAAAAATCTCCTATGCATCGCAAACCCTACCACTGTACTGCACCCACCATCACCTTTTCCTGTCCAAGGCAACAGAATGAGAATAGGAGACAAGAAAGGCACTAATCCTGCTCCTCAAGGTCCTGTGAGGCCTCCAGCTCGCCATCCTCCGAGTGCGGTGAATGCCGATGGGCCCCTGCCGCCGCCCCTTGCTTAAGAAATTGCTGTAAAAGTTTAGGGTCACTGAAGATCTTGGTTTTTCCATCCATCAACAGATGATCAAGGTAAAGTACAGCATACTCCATGTTCAGTTTTTACAAATTACGCTTAGCCAGAATAAACTGTCTCTGTGCCTCCTGGATCTGTTGCGTGAAATCTGGGAAAATAGAAAGTTCAGTGCCTTCATGGCACTATACCTGTAACTCCTGGGACCAGCGGAGTACTGCGTCCCAGTCTCTATCCTTCGGGAGCTGTGCAATGATCAGGCGGGGTGTTACCTCAGGCACCGGACGCAGTGCGAGGGAACGACGGGTGAGCTCCAAAATGAAGATGTTTGAGAACATCTCTCGCCCCATGAGATCAATGAGAAGTTGTTCCAAATATTTCTCCATGTTTCCTACAGTAGTGAATTCAGCAAGGCCTACAATGCCAAGATTGTTTCGACAGGAGCCGGCTTCCAGGTCCTCCGTCTTCGCATGCAGGGAGGAAAGTACCTTTCTTTAGTTGCTTCTTAGACACTGAGGTAGTGACTTGTTAATCCTCTGTCACACGCCGCTCAACCATATCCAAACATTCAGTGTCTTTATCAAGGTGCTCCAACATTCTGTCCAACTGGAAAGAGAGGGCATCGATTGTTCTGTCCATTTCAGTGAAGCTGAGCTGCATGGCAGTTAAAATTTGATGTAATACACCACCCACCTCAGGTCCTGAAGCATTATGACTTACATTGAGCGCCGCAGCACCCTCTTCATGAGACCGGGTCTTTCGTAGGTCAGATTGCAGTTTGGACTGCATTTTGTCCGTTTTGCTCATTAGGACCAGCTGCCCCACGGTCCACAACAGGAGTCGTCACTAGCAAGGCAGTCTCCATGGAGAACTAGGCAAGGAAGAAGCAAACAGTGTTGCAGGGTGCCCCAATCAGAGAGCTAGGCACTAGAAAGCCTGCAAGCCCAGCATAGGATGAAACAACTGTCCCTAGTATTGCAGGACTCTGTAGCGTCACTGGAGCCTCAGATATGGCGCTGCTGTTGTAGACACCACTCTCACCAATCTGGCAGATGCCTCGGGCCCTGCACTCGCACAAAGAAAAAAGCATTAGGAGGCCGAATGGTCCCATGAGCACCAGTGAATCAAGGAGTCAAAAATGAGCAGGGCACACCGCAGGAGGCTGATCGGGCACCCCACACCTCACCTCCAATAAGGCCAGTCCGTACTGCTAAGTGTTTCGGGAGTAGAGCAGCACCCAATACCATGATGTTGAAAGTCCCCGTACAGGTGTGCAGTCTCAGTAGGCCCAATGATCCTCCGGGAGTCGCAGGGCACTTGTGTCACCCTGGCACACTACAAGGAGACTGTAAGGCCCAGAATTGAACACGGGCCAATTGCGGCGTTTCCTTGCCCCAATGCCAATAGCAGGCTCACCTACAGGCAGAAAATATCAATGACACCGAAGGAGTAGTCTACGCCCAGAAGCAGTCATGCAGTACTGTGATGCCTCCACATAGAGACCGAGACACAAGGAAAGCATAGGTCATCCCCATTCAGCTCTATGCCCCACCTCCGGTTCTCGTCGAGTGGCCAACGTGCGGCCAGCCGCTGTCTCAAGGCAGGAATGTCACATCAGGGCTAATGGTCTGAAAAGTAAAGGGTTGCAGTGTGCCTGTGCTGCTCTCAGCATTCCATCAACGAGATTGAAAGGTCCGGATTCTTACGTGGGACGGTCCCAGTGCTTTCCTGTCCTGATTCAGTTAGTAAGCTCCCCCGTATGGCAGCCCAACAGACTCCAATGACGAAGGAGTGGTCTGCGCCCCAGGGAAGCCAGACAGCACAGTGGGGTCTCCTTATGGGGAATGGGGCTCAGGAATGATATGGTTGAAACCCCCGAACCTGCAAAGTCACCGACCGGCTTCACGGTCCACTGCAGGCCCGAGCCATGCAGACGATAGTGATATGCAGCTACTGGTCATCATCCACTGCCTCACAGTAGGATTTCGGCAATAATGGTTGCGCTGCCCTCGTTAGCAGTCAGCGAGGCGAACAAGGCAGCGAAAGATAGAGATTCGGCACAGGATCATGTTGGATTACCATGAGGCTGAAAGGGCCATTTTCAGGCTAGGCAAGCTCCGCCCCCATGATTGAACTATTTTATTGTATCCAGTTTCTTCCAACTACAGCATCGTGAGAATTGTATGTTATTGTTAAATATGCAATTTGCTGAGTTTACCTCATTTTTAGACTTTTACTTCTAGTTCATAAGTCTTTATGAGAATGGTACTCCCTCATCACACCATAAAGAATGTACTGCGTTAATCCTGAACTATTATGAAATCTGCAGTCTTTTGGTCCTGTATTATTGTTAGATTTCTACTGTCTTGACTCTGCCTCGCGTACTCCCCCTCCTGGGTTTCAAAAAATAAAATCCTACATTTTCTGAGAGAAAAGCAGCGCTTAAAACCCTTAACTCTGGGTCAGTGTGACCATAGCCATATGATCCCTGTAGGTCCAAGGGACCCACCCTCTGAATCAACCCTTACGTGGAAGCTCTGGGCGATCTGGCAGTGCTGCAGTGCAGTTCCTTCCACAAGAGTTTGATAACACCCTTGGGTGCCCCTTAGACTTTGAGAACCAGATAGTGACGAGCTTCTCAAGCTACTTCCACCATCACCAAATTCCTTGTTGTCCTGTCATCAGGAAATAAGGAGGATCGCCAGCAGTGGGTGCGGGGAACTGCAAGAAGAACCTCTCCCTTGTAAGAATCTCTTCCACTAAATATCGAGACTTCATACTTAACTTTAAGCTTGCACTGAAACGTCACAACAGATAGTGACAGAGAGGAGTATCTTTCTCCTATACCTACTGAAGACAGCGTGTCACGTGTTCCCTGTAAAAGAGTTTTAAGAAGCCCTACTTGTGTCGTCACAATGCCCGGGTGAACGGTCTCTCAGGAAATCGACCTTTTCGAGCATCAAAGATTGCAATAGAAACACAGTCCGTAAGAATGTTAGTTGGTGCCTAAAGGATTCACATATATTTTAATCCGACATCATTTTACACCATATCATTGAAGCCTCAACCTATCAGACCTCATCACAGAAATTGAACCTGGCACATCAAGGCCACCCTTCCTAGCACATCAGAGTGAGCAAATATCTGTCTCTAGAACATCCTTAAACCATAGATAGCCCCCCAAAAAAGCACAAGCCGTTTCAGATTCGAGCTTAACATAACAGAATGTTCTGGTAGGATAGTGAGCGCGGTGACTGCTTTTCTATCATGAAGAACTTAAAACACTATTGATAGAAAAACACTCCCACACTGGAAGGGTGGTGGTGTTCTCCCCAGAACATACAGTGGTAGCTTGGCTCGAGTGGTTAGGAATCAGGCACCGTGCTAAGCATACGACATACCCATACAATAACCATGCGTGCATCCGTTCCAAAAACGACTCTACACCGTAAAAATTATGAAAATATCTTTCTTTATCTTCTTTTTCTCTTAGTTGCTGATTAGATAAATAATAACACAATCACAATATACAAACTTTTTAAATAGTGCAGGTCAAATAAATACTGGCTTAATGATTCAATAAATAGGGGTGATCATAAATAATGAAGGCATAAATATAAGTGCAATACATACAGGCAATTAAATATTCTGAGGCAATAAATACTGTAAACCAATAAATATTGTGCATCAATAAATACTGTGGACCAATAAATACAGTGAAGCAATAAATAGGTTAAATACAACAAATACAGTGCCCCTAATAAATAATTAAAAGCTGACAGTGACACTCATAGAATCAGATCACATTTGAATTCCTAAGGGCTGATTTGGCCCAGGCACAGCTTGTGGGGATGTGGAAGGCTTGAGGGTGTCTACTCCCTGGCTTGGACAAGGCTGAGGCCTAAACTGAGGTAGATCAAGGGGGGAATACCAGAGACCTGGCTCTCTCACTCCACACAACCCCTCTAAATTAGTCTCAGCTCACCCCCTGGCACAGTCAGGTTGGTTCCAGCACCTCCCTAGCCCCTTAGAGCAGTCTCTCAGGTCTCCACAGGGCCTTAGGCGCCCTCTACTCCACTTACTGCCCTTTTTCTGATGCTCCGACGCCGCTGGAGTCGTGTCGACGCCGTGAGGCGGTTCCGATTCGATGTCGGCGGCCTCGGCGCAATGTCAGTTCTTGACGACGCCGGTAGGCGGTTCCGGTTTCGATGTCGGCGGCCTCGGTTCGATCTCGACCTCCGATTCGATGACGTCGGGCAGTCTTGGCTCGGTGTCGACGTCGGGCGGCTCCGGTCCGATGGCGACCTCGGATTCGATGACGTCGGCCGTTCTTGGCTCGATGTCGACTTCCGGCGGCTCCGGAGTGCGATCTCCACTCCCGACCTCCGGTGCTCCTCTCCTCAGGTTTCCGGCGACTCCGGAGTGCGATCTCCACTCCCGACCTCCGGCACGATTCTCCTCAAGTTCCGGCGACTCCGGAGTGCGATCTCCACTCCCGACCTCCGGCACGCTTCACCTCGGTCTCCGGCGACTCCGGAGGGCGGACTTCACTCCCCCGTCGACGCCGCTCACTCGACCTCGGGTGACTTCCTCCTCGACCTCTGGTACTCCTCACGACCTCTGACGGCGCCCTCTCTCGACCTCTGGCGGCTCCGGGTATGACGTCCGCTTTCCAGTCGGCGCCGCTTCTCCACCTCGGGCTCCAGGTCTCAGGCTACTCGACGTCGGACTCCAGGGAAACCAGTTTCCAGGTCAGGATCTTGCTGTTCTCTGTTTCTAAGGCCTGTTCCTGCTGTCCAGGTCCTTAGGATGGTTTTTCTTGCTTCTTCCCACACAGGGCTCTAGGCTGGGCTCAGTCAGTAGGGACTAGTATCAAGGGTGGGTTTATGGACCCCACTCCAGGCACAAGTTTCCACCCCTGCTGCTTCACTCCTTCCTCCTTCAAGTTTCTGCTGCTCTCTCTTCACCAGTCAGGTGCCAACTGCCAGCTCCAACTGCCAACTCTCTGTCTTAGCTTCCCAACATTCTAAACCGCCTCCAACTGTCACAGGGTTCTGGAATGTTCTGGAAGGTGCTGGTAGGTTCCAGTGGATGCTGGTGATGTCACAGGTGGCCACCATTTTGTGCTCCAGGCCCTCAGACAGAGGTTCCAGGGGTAGATAAAATGGCTCCCTGAATCTGCAGCAACACTAAAAAAAATCTGGTGGTTCCCAAAAAGGAAAAATTCAAACAGGGTTTGAGGCAAAAGTGGGACAAAATAAATAATGATGAGGAGGGACCACCCAAAGGGCTGACAGGTCTAACAACTATCATTTCAAAATGATTTTTTTTTGCAGTTTAATATAGCACCAACTCAACCGAAGGTATCGGAGCGCTTTACATGAGCACCAGTTGCATTACAGATGAACACTTTCATTTCTAGACACGGTGAGATTAGGTCATTTGTCAAGAATCACAGGATGTTTGAGCCTCCCGCCAGACTCCAACCTGGTTCCTCATCTTAAAAGTCAGCCGCTCTAGCCGTTAAGCCATGGTGGAAATGGTAAACACCTGCAATGGATGCCTGCAAACACCACTATAGTTTCCTTGAACTTGCTTTATGGAAATCTCAAACACTGCATGCAACAATATTGGCCATCGCATGCTCTCAGCTTGGCCATGGTACGGGCGATGCCTTTTGGTAGCCACAATGTTTTACTCAGAAGTGTGCAACATGCAAGGAACAGGTGACTGCTGTAAAAGGCTGCAGAGGGTAGGAAGAAAAAACCTAAAAACAGAAAAAGGCCCTACCCTGGAAACCAGATCGAAATATAGCAGATGGAAGGATCTGCAGCCAATGAAGATCAAAAAGGGCTCAGGGAAGACCAGGTAATAAGAGACCAAAAGTAGCAGGAGCGAAGGAGTCAGTGACCAGCACAAACTGGAGTAGACGAGTCAAAAATGAAGGTGCGGGAAGCAAGGGCGATGGTGAGAAAGACTTTGACATAGTGCAGGCAGGTACACCAAGGTGCACTTTACAAGACAGAAAGTGAAACATTTGCACCAGAAGTGTTGGTAGCATCCATGATGCATCGGGTTCTGCTGCAGGTCATCTGTAAAGTGGATGCTACCTTGCAATGAGCAGTCTTGACATTCTGTGAATCCTGCCTTGAAGTAAAGATGTCCCCCAACGCACAACTCCAGCCCTGCAGAAGAGCGCCAAAATCTAAACCTTCCTCTCAATGGGCCAGATTCACAAGTGGCCTAAGCAGTCATAGCGGAGGCCTCGCAGTCGCGGCGGGACCTCCACAATGGGAAACTGCTGTACGGAGGTCTTGCCACAAGAGGGGGACCCCCGCCCGACTACGGTGGCTGTTTGTGAATTGGGCCCATACTCCCTGCAAAGAGAAGACTACCTTCCCTCACCAAAACCTGAGAGCGTGATTCACAAAGACCCTCCGCACCCATGGCGGAGGTCCCGCAGTCGTGGGGAACTCTCTGCACTCAAGGCGGAATCTACGCACTGAGTGTGGAGACTCCCCCACGACTGCAGGGCCTCCACCGTGCGTGTGGGGGCTCTTTGTGAATAAGCTACCTTCACTCCATAAGTGATGGAGAAGCACTGTGTCCACCCTAGGGAGCCAGAAACACAGTGTCCATTGCATAAGCCTGTTACCGTTCCCGGGGGAAGGGGGCACGAGGGTGCAACAGGTCCTTGAGCCACAGGAGCGAACAAGTGCAGTCAGAACATAACAGAAACATGGGCAAATATTTACTTTTTTTTGTTTTTGTTTTTAGTATGAATTAGCAGTGCTCTGATTTGTAGGATGTAGTGTAGGATTCACAATATTGCTGCACAAAGACATGCACATTTCCTCCTTTTCTATTCTATGTTTCCTATGATGCCCTCATGCATTACTTTGAAAAACGTTAAAACACTTGTCCACCTGTGCACACACGCTTCAAAACTTCCTGTATGAAATCATTATTTGTGGTCGGTGACTACCCACCTCAAGGAATAATCACAACACTTGTCAGGGTGAACCTTCAATGACCCAAGATGAATCTGAGCGCAACCTCCTGGTAGCTATGGCACAGAACAGACAGGCAACTTGTAAAGTGCTGATGCAGTACCAAAAGAGTAATAAAGTCAAAATGCAAAACAGTATCAATCCCAAACCAAATTAGAAAAACAGAGTAAAATGTAATAAACAAAATGACACCAAAATGTGTTTTGAGTAGACAGAGCACCAAAAAGCACAAAGTGTCAATGTTAGACAATGGTCATGGTAGACCAAGACCTAGGCGAAATTTGAGGCTGGTCTTGATGGACTGCAAGTCGGATACACATACCAGGTTCTTCCTGGTCAAAGATTTTAACCTTCTGACTTAGTCTTTTAAGTCCCAATCCACCACTGGCGTACACTTCTGAAGCCCCCCAAGTCCTCGGGGAGGCACTTAGAGACGCAGAAGCCAATAGCAGGGACAAGTTCAGTTCCAGTTGCCACTGGTCAGCTGAGTACTTCAGGGAAAGACCTTTTGCAGCTTGTTTCCCTGTAGTCACAAAAAAGGTCAGCCAGCTGACCCTCAGAGTCCATGTATTTGTCCTGGGTACAAACGGGAGCATGTCTTGTCCGTCAGGCCTCCTCTGAGGTTACACTGGTCCAGTCCTTTTCTGATCTTTCCCAGGTCCAGAAATTGTTCTGGAGTGGGTGCCTGGAGATGCCACACTTACGCATGGCACAAGCTAGCTGGTAGAGTAACTTCTTGGCCCTCCCTATCTAATGTGTCGGGTCATTTTCAAGATGGTGAAAGTATTAGGGCACAGTAAACTTGGGCTCTGAGAACTGTGTGTGTGGAGAGTTTACTAGGGTTATTCTAGTATCCTCCCACATCTAACACTATAATCCAGTTTGGAGCAGATACTGTACCCACAATAGACCTAGATACAGGAGTCTGGCAGGACAAAAAAAAGGCCTCTAGCACCCAGTTAGTGAATACACAAGAATTGTCTTGGCATCATTTTTTCTCCTTATAAGGTATGCCCCAAGTGTTACATGTAAATCCAGAGACAGACGTCTAGTAGGACAAAAGCAGGGTCCTTCAAGCAACTAAATAGTGGATACTGAAGAATTGTCTTGAAATCTTGCTATCTCTCTTTCAAGTACACCCCACGTGATGTATGTGAGCCCAGCAGACCTGTCGATCAAGATTTCACACTCAAGCAGTATTTGACACAGTAGTGTCATAATGGTGTCCCACAAACTTTACACTGCATATTCTGTGGAGTTTTGGGGAGTCATCTCTGCCCATTCAGGTCAGCCTATTGCTTGCTCTGGGAAGGCATTTCACACCTATTCAAGGATAATCGCTGGCGAACCAATGCAAATTAACGTCTGGAAACTTTAGACACAGAAAAGATAACTTTCTAAAAGTTACTTTTCCATAATATTTGTTGAACATCTGACTTCACCTTTGATTTAGATTTTTGGAACTATTAAAAATAATTGTTTAATTATTTTTCTAGCTGGTTCTGTTCCAGCGGTACAGTATTAGTATTTTAATCTGTCCTCTGGTTTTCTGGTTTGCAATCTAGGCCGGCCACAGTGACAATAGAATTTTGGACCTTGTCACTGTAGGGATATAGTAATATTAATTTTCTATATATCCCACTTTTAAAAACCATATACCCTACCTTGTGGACTACAATGCCTACATAGGGGTGACTTATTAACACTTAAAACAAGTGTTTTCTCCTGTCAAAAAGGGTCATTTTTAATCGTCGGACAGCAGGTTTAAAACTGCTGCAGTCAGGTGACAGTGGTTGGCCCCAAGCCGTGTTTGCACTGCCATTGTAGTGGATGGCACAACAGGTGCCGCAGACCACTAGTGGCATTTAACTTCCAGGCCCTGGGTACATTTTGTACCACATACTTGGGTCTTATAGGCCACTTGAACAAAAACTAGAAGTATGCCAATTTGACCATGTTTAAAGGGTAGCATAAGCACTTTACTACTGTTAGCAGCGGTAAATTGCAGAATTCTAAAGCCAGAAAAACTATAGATCCCAGCAAAAAGCAAAAAATCCAGGGTGACCACGTAGAAAAGGCAGATTTCCCACATTTCCACACTGGTCTGTATTCTAAAGTCTGTGCTAAAGTAACCATGAGTCAATGGGAGTCTTAGACTGTGACACAAATCTTTCTGAGTTCATGGCACCTAGTACAATAATGCATTTTCCTGCAAGACAAGTGGAAGGAATGCCTTTATATTGAGAGGGAGCATCTGTCAGTCATGTGGCAGGGTGAACAAGAGCAGAACGAGTGGTTTATAGAATACGTGCACACATTCCTGGCATTCATGACTGCAAGCATGTTTACTCGAAGCACACGTGGCATTATCTTGACACCAACAGGCCTCAAATGACCCTTCTAATCATTATATTTCATCTCAGTGTGAACTCCAGTTGCAGATCTTTATCGATGTCACTCAAATACATCTAACACTCAGTAATGAACCAAAGTATTATAATAACTTTGCTGCAATGCTTTGGGTAAAACTAGGTATGAGTAAAGAACAACATGATATGACTAAAAGGATCCAAAAGGAAAATTCAAGTAATTGGCGTGACAAGCACAAATACGATTTTATTTGACGTTCCTCAGGTTCTAGGACAATCTCCAGCACCATCCAGAAAAGGCACAGACCTTTGATGCTGGTCTCACCTTCTTGCACATCAATGTTGTCAGCACCATCAACTTGCAGATCATGCTCAGAAAAGTTCTTCTGCTCTTGCAAACCAATCCCACTATAGAATTGAGAAGACTACTGGTTCTGTCCTGCTCGCAGCCCTTGAACATAGTGTCTGTAGGCAGGCCAAGAAGAATCAATGTAAACCTCAGTTCATAAAGAACCAATCTTCAAGGTTATCCCAACCCCAAACAACTTCTTTAGGGTGGACAATTAACATCGAAGTCCTCTGCCCCTTATTCAATGATTATGAAGTATTGGGCACAGGGTTCCTTCTTGAGGTGCCATTTCTTACATGCCAGTGCTGAACCAAAGGTCCAGCATGCCAGATTGATGTGCAGACTGAAGCTCAAGGAAAATCAACACAGAAGAATAACTGTTACGATGCCATGACGTCTTATTGTGTTGAAGACTTATTTGCATTAATTGTCATTACCAATGAGCATGTGTGTACTCTTTTGCTTGCTGTTACACAATGTTTCTAATTGATATGTTGCTTGTGTTGCTTACAGTTTTCTGTCCCTGGTGTAACTCTTCCCCCTTGTTCTCTGTGTGAAGCACTCTGCTAACCATGACTGTGTGATGCGCACTATAAAACAACAAAAAATAAAAATAGCACCAAAGGGTGTCATAGTCTTCTTCATAAAATGAACCGCACAGGGCTTTTACGTCCGTAGACAATGCAGTGCTATCAAAGTCCTTCAAGGAACTAAAATGAGGATAATGAAGTAAACTTGAAAAAGGAAAAGGCTATCTATTTTTTAATGGAATATTTGAATAAAGCGTGTGCACTGGAGCAAATAATTAAGTTATGGATTGAGAAGGTGGTCTAGTCTGAACACAGCGCCGCGTGTAAATTGGGATAATGCTGGTGGTATCAAGCGATGAATGGGCACTCTGCCTGCAGCATGTGCTCGTGAAGGAGTTTTAACTTCTGTCTTGTAGCTGTGTCAGCTTTAATTTGAAGCTCGTGGGGCAGTTCCTTTCAAGTTTCCTTGCTCTTTTTGTTTATTTCACCATGACCTCTTTATTTTGCTGGTGGCAGATCATATTTTTCTTTTAAATACTTATTCGTTTTTTCACACCTAAACTACATTTAGGAAGCATCCAATCAGAAGGCCTTAAAGACTAAGAACTTCGCCTGCCCCTTTGACCAGCAATTCATGAGTGATATTTGTGAAAGGAGGCATATCAACATTTCTGTACTTTAAAAAAGAGGTATTTTTGGTTCTGCATAAGATTTTATGTGGCCTGGTTGACGTGCTAAGGGGCCAAATAATAAGAGGGCATGTGAACTACAGAACCTGCGTAACATAATTATTCCTGGAACTCAGCCCTCAGCCTTGGCAGCTTTCTCTCCAGGCCTGGGCTCAGGTGAATTATCTGCAACAACGGCCAAGGCCGTGATCTGTTTGCAGGTAGCTGACAGCTGTCCCATGTCCCCGCCCTGGGTAGGGCTGGGCGCGGGTGAAGCATTCCTTACAAGGAAAGGTATGGCTGGGAGCGACCAGAGGAATCTATCAGGCGAACGATAAGGGGAGCCGAACACTACTCTTCTAAATGTGTCAAATGTCACACGGCTCAAAAGTGGAGTAGGCGCGACATGGTGCAAAGGGTTCAAAAGTGGAGGCAAACCTCGACGTGCCTCGCGGCCTCGTGTCATAAGTGACAGAACCCCAAAGGCTCTTCGGTTGCGCTGGTGGGCGGTGCTCGTCACGCGGACCCCACAGAGCGGCTACTAAGTGCGACATAGCTGTGCCGCGCGCTTCTCTTCAGCCCCCGAGTGTCTCGAGCGCGGGGCCGTGTCATAAGTGACAGAACCCCAAAGGCTCTTCGGTTGCGCTGGTGGGCGGTGCTCGTCACGCGGACCCCACAGAGCGGCTACTAAGTGCGACATAGCTGTGCCGCGCGCTTCTCTTCAGTCCCCGAGTGTCTCGAGCGCGGAGCCGTGTCATAAGTGACAGAACCCCAAAGGCTCTTCGGTTGCGCTGGTGGGCGGTGCTCGTCAACCGGACCCCACAGAGCGGCTACAAAGTGCGACATAGCGGTGCCGCGTGCTTATCTTCAGTCCCCGAGTGTCTCGAGTGCGGGGCTTTGTCTGAAGTGAGACTTGGATTTCTGCCATAACCCGACAAGTGCTTCTGATGTAAACTCCTCCTTTCCCTTGAGATAACGAGAGCAGGAGTAAGTGCCAACGCCTGGAGAGCCATTGAGGTTCAGTGCGCTTTGTAAGAGTTGTCGTTTCGTAAGGATAGTGCTGGCCTGACTTCCGCCTGTCAGAGACCTAGTCAGGCATCGATACTATTAAAATGGTGCTCCAATTGGACTATTTTAGTGTTTTAGCGGGTCCCATCAAACAAACGTCCTTGTTTTTTTATTAAAATAGCACAGTGGGAGTCACACTCTTCAAATGAAGTTTATCCAAGAGCTGTGAATGGTAGAGTGCTGCACTGAGGCAAACCAGAAATTGATGGCTGGACTGCGCAAATTAAACTTTGTCCCTGGTAATTACTTGGGACCACATCCCACTCCATCGTTGTTCTGCCCACCATGCCCTCCTCAGACCGGAACCAGCAATATATAAACCAGCTGCAATAGGAAACTCCAACCTGAGCTACCAAGCCAGGACCACTCTGGGAATATAAACAACCCCGGCCTACTTTCAGCCTACTTGATACTCGTCAGTAGGTGCTGCTTGAGTATTATGTCACAGTGTGGAACCTGTGTCTGGGCCTACCCGTCGTACTATGGGCATCGCACTGAGGAAAACCACAAAGTGATGGGTTGCAATTCGCACACTTGGACAAGCCTGTTGTGGCTTGCGTGTCAACACTGATAAATAATGAAGTGTGAGAGTGTGCAATCAAGTGATGGAGAATCTTATTTTCCCTTTTCATTTATTAAGAGTGAAATGGGTTTATAGGAGGCCGGTGAAGGAACTCAAATTGATAAACGCAAAGAGAACTGTGGGAACTTATTCGGAATTCCCAGTGAAGTCAGAAATCACTGGGCTCCGATTGTAATAATCAGAGCCTTTTGCCACTGGTGTGCTTACTGTTAACAGCAAAACTGGGCACCATGTACACCCCATTACCTTCCTACCACCAGGGTATAGAAGTCGGGCAGTCCGAGGCTCACTCAGAGAGGTGGTGTGGGGTTAGAGCTTGGCATTCATTGTACATCAGGTAATAATAAGTTTCAGTCAATACTTTAGTTTTAGAATGCAAAGTATTTTAATGCTCACGCACACCATGGAAATATGCTGTATACAACAGAGGGCTTTCATTAAGGGTACTAATAGGAACAGTATCCACCGTAATTTGGCATCAGTTTCTTGTGGCAATGTGCTTTGGCTCTGGGCAATATGTGGAGATCTCAGCGAGACTATTGTGGGTAGCTCTGGCAGGGTCATTTTGTCTCTCAAGCTCAAGAACAAATAGATGTGCACTCTTCCAGCCTTTCTGACCTTGGTGAAGACTTTGTGAAGTCCTTATGAAGCAGGCTACACCTGCAGGCATTGCTGTCAGAGGTAGCAGTCTCACTTTTCAGGGATATTGGTGGCCCTGCTCTGGCCCAACCAGAGCAGTTGTGCGTCATGTTACAAGCACCATTACCCGCAACCTCAGATAAATTGCTGCAGCACCTGGACCAATTGTAATGTAGTTGTGCCGCATCGCGATGCCTACTGTGCACTGCTGGAGTTCTTCCCACTTGTATCTTCCTCAGGCCTAATCACAACGCCCCACCAAACAAGCTGATGCCCACCCTGGGTTGCAGCAGTGAACACGCTGCACAAGTACAGTCTCCTTTGATGGTGTGGGTGTGCTTTTGGCACTCGTTTCTTCTCAACTGGACTGTGGATAGTCTTCATAGTCCTTCAGCCTTATCTGACAAATCTTGGCACTTGTTAATGCAGCAGAACTCACCATCTTGCGTTCCATGACACCCTCAGCCACGAAAGTCACTTGTGCTATGGGGACACCTCAGAACCTGCAGACCTCACCCGTAATGCAGTGTTGGTGTCTTTTTTTTTTTTTTTTTGAAACCGTTTATTACAGAATCCAAAAGATGTACAAAGATGGGCCTACAATCTTCAGGCCGGCCGCTAGCAAACAGGAAGAGAATATAATACAAGCAGTAAATCACACGCTGCGGCAGAAGAGAGGTCACAGGAGTTGAAAGAAGCGTCGGCAGCCACACCATCCGGACCCCACACAACGGTTTCATTTTTATATAAGAAACGAAAAAACAAATCCACAAGGCAACCAACAGTCGAAGCAGCAGCATGAGCTCCCCTGGGGGGGACCCTACCGATCCACAGGAATAGCAGGGGGGGGATAGGTCGGGACGGAGACAAAGTGAACTCAATGCCCAGAACCAGGGAGACAAGCAGGCTAAGGAGACGGGGCCGGTGACAGATCAGGCGTCAGCGGCGGGGTACAGATTCCCCCACGGTAGGTGTTCCAGGGGCCCCACACTTTCACCCATTTCCCAGGCTTACCTCTCGCAACATACACTACCTTTTCCCGAAACATACACCAATCCATGTTGTCCTTCCACGCCGAGACAGTTGGCAACCTCTGGGAACCCCACAATTGCGCAATATCACGCTTGGCCACCATATATCCCAGAGTCACCCACCACGTCTGCGGCACTGAGTAGTCGGTTGGCTCCCACACATTTAGGAGACATCTCCTCGCCTCGGGCAGCAGCGTCACATGCGTGACTGCCTGCAAAACCGCATGCACACCACGCCAGAATCGCGCCACCTCCGGGCATTCCCACAAAATATGGAGAAAGGTCCCCAAAGAACCACACCCACGCTTACACAACCCGTCCACTGCATAGCCCATACGCATCAGACCCGGCCCGTAACATAGACCCTATGGAGTATCTTGAGCTGGACGAAGCGAAGTCGAGCCGGTATGGCCACCTCTTTCGGGGAGGCCACCGCAGACACCCAGTCCTCGTCATCCAGCTCCAGTCCATCAGCCCCCCACGCCTCAGGAAGGCTAGTCAGCAGTCCCGAGCGATCATTGATGAGCTTTTTGTAAATTAATGAAATCGTGCCGTCCGGTACATGCCCATCTAGCACTCTATCTTCCAGAGGGGAGTACTCCGGGATGGAGGCAACATCCGGGAATACGGAGCACAGCGCGTGACGGACCTGCATATATCGAAAGTACTCCCTGTCCTGCAACTGGAATTCCGTCTGCAGCACCTCGAACGTCTTAAATCCCCCCTCGTCCAGAGATCGCCCACCTTGCTGATGCCTATCATGTCCCACTTCTCAAAGCCCTGCGAGGTCCACAGGGAGCCCAGCCGCTCCGATGCATACAGTGGCGTCGCTCGGGTCAACCGGTCCTTCCACCCCATCGCCAAGTTAGCCGCGTGCCACACCCGTACCGCGACCCGCATAGGGCCCGTCAGACGCGCGTCAAGCGATCTAGAATACAGCGCCCGATTATAGTCGCCACCCGACAGTAATAGTTTATCCATTTCAAAGGCCGGGTTAAGAGCGGGCCCATAAAGGCCATGGTTTATCGCAGCCAGCTGGGAGGCCCAGTAATACTGTTTGATGTCTGGGAGGGCGACCCCCCCGTCGTACCACGGGAGCGTCAGCTTCGCAAGGGCGATACGCGGCCTACCCTCCCAGAACAGGCGTTGCTGCAGACTCTCCACCTCGCGTAAGTAGCGCGCCGGGACAACGTCCATCGTATTCTGTAAAGCGTACAGGAAACGTGGCAGCGACATCATCTTAAACAATGCCGCACGGCCGAGCGGCGAGAGCGGCAAGCGCCTCCAACGTGCCACGTCATCCTTCAGGCGCTGGAGGGGTGGGAGCAAGTTCTGTTTATATCGGGCCTCCGCGTCCAGGGTAATGAAGATACCCAGGTACTTAAATCCCTGCGGAGCGATCTGGATAGGACAACCCCGCGGAAGGATAGGAGCCTCCCCGGAAAGGACATACACACAAGATTTAGCCCAATTGATGACTAAGCCGGAGTTGCGGCCAAATGAGTGCAAAACATCAACTAGTACAATCAGTGATTTACGCGGGGAAGCAAGGTATAAAAGAATATCATCAGCGTAAAGGGATACGCGATCCTCATACTCGGGGGTCCATCGGAGACCACGGATAGAAGGATGCCACCGCAGCCACTCCGCCAGGGGCTCCAAGGCAAGCGCGAAGAGGAGCGGTGATCACGGGCAGCCCTGCCGCGTGCCCCTACCCAGCTCAAACGGAGCCGACACTCTACCGTTCACCGCCACCTGCGCCAGGGGATCCGGAATACAACAATTTCACCCAACCGATGAATCCCTGGCCAAAACCAAACTTCGCCAGTGTCGCCCAAATATATGGCCACTCAAGCGTGTCGAACGCCATAGTGGCGTCCAGGGACGCCAAAATGGCCGGCTCTCGTATGAACGGGACCCGCGCGAGCACCCCATGCAAACGCTGCAGGTTGAGCGCAGTGTTGCGATGAGGGATAAAGCCGGACTGATCCTGGTGAATCAGATCGCACACCACGCCAACCAGCCGATTAGCCAACACCTTGGCGAGAATTTTGGGTTCCGCATTCAGCAGCGAAATGGGCCTGTAGGACGTGACCCGATCCCGCGGCATCCCTCCTTATGAATAACCACGATAGTGGCCAGACGCTGGTCCAGCGGGAGGGAACCCGCCGAGCGGGCCGCGAGGAACATAGCACGGAGATGCGGCGCCAGCGTATCCGGTCGTAGTTTATACAGTTCGATGGGAAGGCCATTAGGACCCATGGCCTTGCCGGAGGCGACCGAGCGTATGGCGAGGGCAATCTCCTCAGATGTTGGGGTCGCGTCCAACAACGCTTTATCCTCCTCCGAAAGGGAAGGCAACGCAATGTCTTTAAGTAAGGCATGGGAGTCCTCTTCCGAGCGGGAAGATACCGGGGAGTACACCCCACGGAAATATTCTGCAAAGCAATCGACAATTTCTCCTGGGTCAGTGACACACACACCATCCAATTGCTCAATCGACGGGACAACTCGACTCGCTCTTTCCTTTTTATCCAGCCACGCAATCAGTTTACCAGCCTTATCACCCACATCATACAGTCTCCCCTGTTGCTCCCTACTGAGGCCCCTGGCTGCCTCCGTGACGAGGGCCTTGTAGTCCGCCTGCTTGAGTCGGAGAGCATGCAATTTGTCCTCCGTCACCCCACACTCCAAATCACCCTCCAACTCAGTTATCTCCGTTTCAATACGGGTCACCTCCTCCCGCTCGCGCCTCCGGGAATGGGAAATAAGGGACAGGGCCTTCCCCCGGAGTACCGTCTTGAACGCCTCCCACAGAGAGATCGCCGAGGACACAGACCCCACATTATCTTCAAAATATCGCTTAAGGGATTTAACCAACTCTGTGCGAATGGTGGGGTCACGCAGGTACCAGGGATTAATCGGGACCATCCTCCCCTCCCCCCTCGGGACAATGTCGAAGTGCAACAGGAGCGGGGAGTGGTCTGAAATACCCCGCGCCAAATGGCGCACCTCCCCGACCCTCCCCGCATGCGCTGCTGGCATTAGGACATAATCTAGCCTCGAAAGACTGCCATGGGCCCCGGAATGAAAGGTGTACTGTATCTGCGTAGGGTGTTTCAAACGCCAGCAATCCACCAGCCCCAAGGTATCCAAGAGGCCGGACAACCACGCTTGGGCACGGGGGAGATCCCTGGGGGGGTGACGATCCTCAGTCCCGGAAACCACAGCGTTAAAATCCCCCCCAACCACTAGAATCCCCTCCGGAAGGCCAAGGAGGAGGCGCCCCAGATCCGCAAAAGTAGTCGTTTGCAACCCTGGCGGGACATAAACAGAAACGAAAACAATTACTCTGCCCTCCAATCTACCCACCAGAACCGTGTACCGTCCCCTGTCATCATGGAGCACCTCATCAACTTCCAACGGGAGCGAGGTCTTAGCCATAATGCCCACACCCCTTGAACCAGACGTGAAGCCCGAGTGGGCCATAAGGCGGTAGCCCCGTCTATTCATAGCACGAAAGGAGTTTCCAATGAGGTGTGTTTCCTGCAGAAAGACTATATCAGGTGAAATTCGTTTTAGGAACTGCAGGACCACCCCCCGTTTTATCCTGTCCCCCAGTCCATTAACATTCCAGGACAAAAGACTCAGTCCCCTACCCCCCATCATAGCCGAAAACGATCAATCGCCCCCCAGAGAGCACTTTAGGAATAGCACAACAATATTTTTGCCTTGTGTTACAAATGAACAATACCCCACCCCAACCCAACCGCCCCAACAAAACTCCCCCCTCCCTGCACCCCTGCATGAGCCCAGACAGCCCCCCCAACTTGCAGTGTGCCTGTCGCCCCTATGTAATTTAAACTACTAAGACCCCCTAGAGGAGGAAAGAGCACCCCCTCGAGACCCCGCACCACCTCCAGTGGAGGGGAGACAAGACACGACAGACAAAAGACCCTAAGCTTGGCCGAAAGTGGCAGCATCCGGAGTGAGCCCCCGCATCAGTACCTCAGACCCGGTCCGGTGGGCACTCTCCTCCCGCCGCCCCCCCCCCCCGCCATCCCGACCATGACCCCCAGACAAAGTGTCCAGCCAGTCCCCGGCCGTTTCAGGACGGTCAAAAAAGTGAGTGCGACCATCCACCTCCACCCGCAACCTGGCCGGGAAGAGCATGGCGTATTTTAAGTTCATGCCTCGAAGCCGCCGCTTGACGCCCAGGAAACTCAGTCTCTGCTTCTGGACCGCTTGGGTGAAGTCGGGATAAAAGTTCACCTCCATGTTCTCCAGTCTGGAAGCTTGCAAAATCGCATCCCTGTCCCGAAAGTTAAAAAAACGGGCAATAAGAGGCCGCGGAGGGGCTCCGACCTTCGGTCTGCCCCCGGGAACTCTATGGGCCCTCTCCACAGCAAAGAATTTACTCAGTCCTCGAGGCTGGAGATGGGTAGTGATCAGGTCCTCCACAAAGAGATCCGCCGCCGACTCCTCCCGTCCCTCGGGTACTCCGATGATACGGATATTATTCCTCCGGGCCCGGCTCTCGGAGTCCTCCAGGCGCCGATCCACGAGCGCACTTGCCTGACGGAGCCGGTGCACCTCCGTTTGAAGGGCCGCCACCTCAGTCGTGAGGCCCGACGCGGTGTGGGCCAAAGAGTCGACCCGGTCGTTAGTCTTAGAGAGATCAGCTCTCACAAGGTTGACATCAATGAGGACCGCGTCGATTTTGTGCGCTAAAGTGTCAAACTGCTGGCCCACTGAGGCCTTCATCTCAGCAATGGCGCCCATGACGTCTTGCAGAGACAGATCCGTAGGCAAATCCGGGGCATCCGGGGGGCACTCAGAGGACTTGTGCGATCCGCCGGGAGACCCCTTCGGGAGGGTGTAGCGGTCCATGATGTTGGCCTGATGTGCGGTGCCACGCCGGGTCGACTTGGCCTTCAACCGATCCCCATCCTGCTTCGTGGCCATCGTCGCGTGTCTCGCACACCCGCACCAGCCACGCAGTGGAGAGCAAGCAATCAAGGCCGCGAGCCCCGGGGGCCACCCCAGGACCGCAGAGCGGGCCACAGCAGGCAGGCAGGCAGGGTCTCCCAGCGAGGCCACCCCAACACAAAGAGCGCCGTGATCCCACTTGCGCTAACGGCAAGGGGACTCAAAAGTGAAAGTGAAAGTGTGGGGTACGCGACTCGCCAGGCCCAGCCCGCCGTTGTTGTTCACTTTGCCACTGGGTCGCCCCCAAACGCGAATCCGGGGTCAGGAGAGAAGTAGGCCGCAAACTTCAGTCGGTGCTCACTCCGGCACCCGAGGTCCGATTCGAAAACGGGAAACGGGTACCACCTCGGCTCAGACTCACCGACACAGTCCCCTCAACCGATGCAGGATGAAGACAGGATAAACGTAGGAGGTTGCGGAGGTCCTCGGGAGCCTCGCACCTACGCGGCCATCTTGGTTGCGCGCTAGGCTCCTCCCCCCCAGTGTTGGTGTCTTGCTGTCTCTCACTAGAGGTGTTGATTCGTCTCCTACATAAACCCCTGTCCACTGTCCTTCAGAGCAGAATCTCCATAATGCAAGAGCACCTCCACTGCCCCTCGCAAAGAGTTCATCAGCTCTTGGTTCAGGCAGCTTTTTCTGCCAGACTAGTTGAGTTTTTCCTAGGTTACCATTCCAAACCTGGCAGTGGGAGGTGGCGATCAGTAAACCAACCCTGAAGCTCATCCGAATCTCCTGGTTGGTGGGTGGAGCCTACTGCCACCCATAGTTGCAGAGCTCTTGTTCCTCGGCTCCAGTATAACTTCTTCATGTTGCTTATACAAACACGTCCTGGCCTCCCCTGAAAAGGGGTGATCGCAGACTCTGCTTGTACCGGTGCTCGACATAAGATACTGCACTGGTAGGCCCGAAGGTTCGGCAGCTGCTTGCCCTTCCCAGATGACAAATGCTTGGATGAGATAGCCCTGGCATTAATTGAGTGTGGCCAAGAGCCTATCTGCAGTAGCTGATTGATACACAGGAAATCATACTTGCCCTCGACGGCCTGTCTGGGGCAAGGACGGTCTTCCTGTTGAATTCTATAAGGCCTTTGAAACAATTATTGTGCCGCAGCTAGCTGAGCTCCATCAAGAGCCAGTGGAAACAGGAGTACTCCCTCCTACTGCTAGAGAGGCAGAGATCACTGCAATTCTAAAACGTTGGGGTGATGCTCTTGGCTGCTGATCCTACAGACCATTGTGTCAAATGATTTTGGAAAATAAAATCCTAGCTTGGATCATCGCAAACTGACCCAACCCACTGATTTGGGGCTTCGTGAGGTCAGATAAATCTCAATATATACCAGGCAGGGCCATATCCAACAATTTGAGGCTATTGTTTGCCCTTTTGTACCAGATACGGACTGAAATTAGTGCCCGTTTGTGTATCGGGTGGCTCCTCTATTTGAGCAGAGGAGAGGTGCCCCACAAGCCCCAGAGCTGAAAAATAAAATAGAAATAACGTTTATTTATTATCATTTTATTTTTCAGCAACCCATCCGAACTGTCAGGACAATGTGGGGCTAGTGCTGCCGAGTGGCAGTAGCAAGGAGCTGTGTGCTTTAAAATGTGCATTTCTTTTTGGCAGGCCATCTTGCAACAGCCAGCCAGACATGTGCATTTTAAACTTCTCTAACCTAGTTGTCTGAGACAGCTGGGTTAGAGAAAGCACAGGCCTCCAGTGCTCTTGAGAGCTCTGAGTGAGGCTGCTCCCTCCAGTCCTGGTGCTGTTCTCATGCTGCGAAAACAGATCCAGGATTGGATAGTGCAGTGTCCTGGTTCCAGAGAAGACATCCAAGGGAGGAGGACGTTGTACTGCAAGGAAGAAAGATAAGCCGATTTTTTTGTGCCTCACCACCTTTAGTACAAGCCAGCCACCACTGTTCATGTTATTCGATGCCCAAAGGCTTTTGTCTCCCTGTTTACAGTGTTACTCAGGTTTGGATAAGCCCCAGCATCTTGGAGATAATAAGATTGTTTTACTCTGAACCTAAGGTCAGGGTGCATATCAATGGATATACTCCCATGCTGTTCCCAGCATATAGAGGTACACAACAGCAGGGCTCCCTCTTGCCCCTTATGTTGCCCTCGCTATGGGGCTTTTAGCTACATGGCTACAGAAGAGTGATCTGCATAGGGGCATTATCTTCCCAAATATACTTGTGAATTTGTCAATCTAGGCTGATGACATTATGTTATTTGTAAAAAAAAAAAGCTGGAAGTCAACCTGGGGGCAAGCATTAACAAGATGAGGAGATATTGGCACTGTCTGATATACATATTAACTGGGAAAAATCTGAAAATGTTCCAGCTTAAAGATGTGTCCCTTACACCACAGACAATTACCCACTACGGAATACCCACTACGCTGGCGAGAGAGCTTGGTTAGATAACTGGGGATATGTATAAACAGAGACAAAAAAACAAGGTGCAGAGACAACTATGACAATTGTGGCCCGTTAATTGAAAAACTAAGCAGGAAGGTTGAAATATGAATACCAATGGCTGCCAGAGCTGCTTTGATTAAAATGTTAGAGTTGCCCAGATTTCTTTATCTAGTCGACTACATTCAAATCCCTCTTGATAAATCCTTTTTTGCTAAGCTGAGCTTTGCTAAATTGGTCTGGGGAGGGTGGAGCATAAATTAAACTGTGAGTCTCTTACAATACCATGTGATAAAGGTGGGTTTATGGTCCCTGACATGGAGAAATTTTATCATTCAACGCAATCCGACTACATGGTGTTCTGGTTTGATCCACAGCGCTGTGTCCTATCTTCCTATAGAGGATGACCAGATGGAGGCAAACAATTTCAAAACCATTGTTGCAGTTAACACACCTAAACTATCACTGCTTATGCAAACCCACCTCTGTACTAATTGGTTGATGTGGACCATGGCTGGGGTGACTGAAGTGGCACAGATGTACCCCCTCACCATTCCCCTCCTTAACAATCTTGCTCTTCTGCCAACACTGGATAAGGGGGTTAAGACTAGACTAGAGTAATCTGGCCTGGTGAGACTGGGACAGGTGGACAAAAACAATACATTTATGGCACTTGCACAGTTTAGTGGAACCAGGGAGACGACTGCCTTAGGCATGTCCGATTATCTTATATTGTGGCATGCTGCATCAGATAGGGGGCTCTTGTTCCCGGATGAGCCCACAGAGGTTCTCCCACCTACCTATATGATCACTAACCCCAGAGGCAGTGTTGGCTCCTGCGCTAAGGAGGGGGAGCGTTGCCCCACTGCTTTCAGCAGTGGAAATATAGGAAAAACAAAATTAAATAACTCATTATTATCATTTTATTTGTTTCTGCTGCTGCAGCTTTGCAGGTGGAGCAGGGCTGCTCTGCTCTCAGAGCAGAGGGAGGAGAGGTGGGCACTCTGTAAGTGTGAATGTCTTTTTGGCAGGCCCTTTCGGGCCAGCCAAACAGTCATGCATACTTTGATTGTTCCCCACCCAGGCTGCATTACAGCCTGGGTGAAGAACATGCCCAGGCTCCCATTCTCTGGCTGAGCGCCGAACCACGGCGATCAGACCTATCACAATGCTGCATTGTAGCGTTGTGATTGGTCAGGGGAGCCTGGGTGCTTCCTGCTTTTGCCGGAGCAGAGAGAGGACGACGAGGAGAGATGCGGCGAGGAGGTACATTTATTTTTCACCCCCTTCCTTCCCCCGCCGCCCGCTGCTTCACCACCCCTGATCTGTGCCAGCTGCCACTGCCCAGAGGAAGAGGTTAGATTCCTAAGCTGTATGTTTTATGAACTGAATGCTGTGCTAAAGCTACGAACAAGGCCCTTGAAAATGAAAATCGGAAATGGGGAGGATATTAGTGTGGAAATTCTGCTGCACACAAACGAAATCGGTGTCTATAAAATATAAACATAAACTGCTTCATTTTCGATTTCTGAATAGACTACTCTGTTCCCCATATTTCCTTCACAGAATAGAAATTGATAAGCCTTCCTACTGCTCATGCCATTATCAACCTAGCTGGTTTCTTTCTTTTGGCCGGGAAATGTCGCCATTCGAGCATTGTGGGACGAGGTGTCTCAGGTTATCAGAAAGATAGTGGGCGTGCAGATGGATTTAGCTCCATTGATTATGCTTTTGGGATTTGTTAAACACTTCCCCAAATCAACAAGGTGATCGATGGCAGTGCTGATTCTACTAGCTAGGCGTACAATGCTGTGATTTTGGATGAAAGGTCTGACTCCTAGAGTATAATATTGGCTAAAGGCTGCTGTTATCAGTGAGGAGACAGCATTAGAATATCAGTCAATGCAGGTCCCACAGGCACACATAAGGGACATTAGGAACTACCTCTCAGACACTATTTTGCCATCCAGTATGAGGAAAATTATGACATTCCGTGAGTGATGTTCGTGAACATGGGTCTATGATGCACTAATTACTGACCTTGGGTTGCTAAATTAAATAATTGTCAAACTAATGGTCTACTCACTCACTGTGGAAAATTTGGAATATGTTCTAGAACACTGTAGTACTGATTGAGCCACATATATTTCATAGATATGTTCATATCATGTCAAATTGTATGCATTATTTGTTATCAAATGTCTATGTTCAACAAATTCCTGCCCTATTGTAAGCCTATGGTATGTGGTATTCTTATGCCTGTGTTTGTTTCTCATATTCATTTTTTTTATCACAAGCCAATATATAAATATTAAAAACATAATCACCAGGGCCAGTACTACAGAAGTGCCACAGGGGAGCAACAGATGTTTGCTCCACATTGTGTATGCCCCTTCTGTAATACAGATAGCGCTGGCTCACATGTTGCGCCGGCGCTATCTCAAAAGGACGTCCCCTCATTTGCATGGGGGCGAGGTCCCATAATAATGAAGGAATCTCTTTACCTCTGTGCCCATGCCACAAAAAGGAGGCACACTGTCAGTGCGCTCCTTGATGGCAGCCCTCTGTATCCCATTGTAGGCCAGTGTAGTCCCACCTTGCACCCACCTGTAAGGGGATCTCTCGCCCCTCTTCAAAGTGCAGGTGGATTTCTGCCTGTACATTGAAACACAAAGCGGCTTTGAAACAGCCGCTCCATGTTTCACTTGAATGCGCTGTCCCCAGGGCAACATGAGTTCGCAGCCGCGCTGAAGGCAGCGCTTTCAACCTAATATGGGGCACTTTCCCTGTTTGCGCGCAGCGCACCTGTTTGAAGGTGTACTGTGGCTCAAACGGGGAAAGCCTGCCCTGGTCGCCACTGGTATGGGACCACAGGCTTCTGGCCTAGAAATCTTGACACACTGACTGGAAGCTTTTGACTCATGTTTATACCCTAGTTGCTGACAGTCCTTCTGTAAATCGGCAGTTCAGTTCTGGGACCTGTTCTGGGAAGTTCTGTTCTTTTGCTATTTCTAAACGGATTGTTCCAACCATGGTCTTTGTCAAAAGTGTACTTTGGACAGCAGAGGGGAGCTGTAAGTCTCCACTCCGCTATGAGTCTCCTCGCAGAAGCAATCCAAAACAAGGCCACAAAGATAGAAGAGGTTGCCCCACTTAACTACCTGTTAACCAGCGTGCAGTACCATCTCCCTGGAAAAAATGTGTCCGGCGTTCACATAGGGAAATTCACTTTCTTTAAAGGGGGCCTCTGTCTCCTTCCTTAAGACTACCCTATCTGACCCATTACAAAGGATTCCCAGAATTTTCTGAGGGAAGCACTGCAATTCAGCCCTGCTGTCTGGGGCTCTCCCTCCACTCATCAAATGAGGGGTGCACTTGATGTGCCCATCAGACCCCAGGGTCCCAATCTAGATATTACTCCATATCACAAAAAGGCCTCAGCACACATCTATGATCATTGTGTGTGCTGATGTGGGGGTACAAAATACTACAGCTTGCTATGGGGCATTTGAGGCAAAGGGTCACGCTCTCCAGAGCTATACAAGGGACCTTTCTATGTACCAGCAAGGTCAACAAAAACAAGTCTCCGTCCTAAATTAAGAGAGCTTTGACACACAGAGTAACTTGTGGTGAGGCCAGTGCCACAGAGATTGCACACAGGCCGCACTTGGCAAACAAGGGCCCACAGTATTGAAGAGAACAACACACAGGATTCACTCTCAAGGTAGCCTTGCATGGTCAAACACAATTTGCCCTGCAGCTAAGGTCCTGCAGTGCACCCAAGGCTCATCCACAGAGCCTTCTCCGTGTTTACACACTAGCAGCTGTCCAGGGCAAAGCCCCCAGACCGCATTGTGCAAGCAAGGCCTACTATGCTGCCAATACTCACACATGGCCGAGTGCCTTCCCGGTGTGCTGCGATGCCAGAATTACTGCGGAGCTGGATTATGTGGTGACAAGTGGTTGTGTAATAAGGTGATTTAAAAATGTCAGGATTGTGTCCAAAAAAAGGTTTATTAAATGGCCAATCTGACACACTAAAAACAAAATGTGGGGAAAAGGGCTGAATAAATTGTTCAGCTATTTCCCATGGAGTGGGGTCTTCATGTTTCTGCCCTAGTGGTATAATTTACCGGGCATTCTTCAGGACCAAAAGGACTAAACCTCTGCGGTATGGGCGCGCTAAGGCTCACCCTAACCTGAGGACGTGAAAGTGAAAAAGTGGTGAAAAAAGTGCAATCAAAAATGATGTGTGTGGTCTCTCTTGTTTCAGAGAAACCAGATTGCACGTTAGGTGTGAGAAAATTGTACACCATGGGTCTCGGGAGGGAGGTGGTGGCGAGAATGGCACACAGCCGGCGTCGTCAGGCACCCGCTTGGAACCTGAGTGCGTCCCTCATCAACCGGACCCTGATGAAGGACACACGCAGGTTCCAAGTGGGTGCCTAGCGACGCTGGCAGTGTGCCATTCTCGCCACCACCCCCCTCCCGAGACCCATGGTGTAGAATTTTCTTACACCTAACGTGCAATCTGGTTTCTCTGAAACAAGAGCGACCAACCACGTCATTTTTTATTGCACTTTTTTCACCACTTTTTCACTTTCACATCCTCGTGTACCACAACCTTTTTTTGGACACAATCCTGACATTTTTAAAACACCTTATTACACCACCACTTGTCACCATATTCCAGCTCCGCAGTAATTCTGGCGTCGCAGCACACCGGGGACGCACTCGGCCTCTCCCGGTGGGGCCCAATGATGAAGCATGTCACCAACTAGGTTGGTGAGTGAGGGCCTTCTTTAAGAATCTAGAAAGATTCTTCATGCTCGCTCTTCTTGTTAGAAGCTACACTCTTTTGTTGTTTATACTACTTTGATTGGGGGACCAAGAGTGTTCCTATGTACCATCCCTAACTCTCTTGTTGATACTTAATAATCACACATGCACACAATCAACTGCCCAACATAAGGCTGGCTCTAGGGCGGTGCGATTGGTGCGACCGCACGGGGCGCTAACTTGGGGGGGGGTGTATTATCATTTTAAAAACACCTGCTGCCTCTTTCCTGGCGTCCAGCAACTTTCAGACATCAATTAAAATGTCAAGAGAAGTCCCATGATTAATCATCTTCCAGGAGAGAGACCATAGGTTTGTCTAGTGAGAGTTTTGACTCATCCTAAGGTAGCGAAGAGGGTTAAAATGCCTGCTGCTAAGAACGTGTATCATGCAGATAAAGAAGTGCATATAATGTAAATAGGTCAGTGGGTTACTGCTTCTGTAAGAGAGCTCCTTTTGTTGCTTGTCATTTATAAGTCAAAATCCTAATATAGAACATTGAGCTGTTAAATGTAATTCTAGAGCTGCATGCACACAGCAAGGTGTGTTAGAGCTATATCTTTTTTGTCCAGTCTTTCATTACCCTAATCTTGTGAAAAGGGTTCAATTGGGTTGAAAACAATTCTTATTATGAAAGAGATCCCCTAACAATGATGTTACGTTTTAAATTCTGAATTTGTGCCTTTCCTGAATAAGAACTTTACCTATATTGCCTACCAGTATCGATGACATGCCACTCCTACACTACACCTTGTAGTACTGTCTGATGTAACATTTCCTATACACTGATTTAAACATATATGATTGTCTCTGTGAAATGTGTGTGTGGTGTATAGTGCCCTGACACCTTACGCTAGTTTGAGTGGTGCTATAAAACAAAATGAATCTGAGAGACAGTAGTTATGAAGACTTGAGAGGCACTGTTAAAGGGTGCTAGTGAGGGAATCCATGGCAGAGGAGGTCATGGGGGGCGCCAACAGACACGGTCGCACAGGGCGCCACCAGCGCAAAAGCCGGCCCTGGCCCTACAAACAAGGCCTTGTAACGCTGCAGAGGATCACCACATTGCATGGCGTCAGACAAAGATGACGCTTCAAGCAAAGGCCCACTGTGCTGCTGAGGGACACTCACACACTTACACACACATGCATGCACACACACACACGTTACTACACACCTACGTTATTCTGCATGTAGTGACCAAAAGCACTACACAGGGCTCTAACTGCTCAGCGCACAATCGCAGAACGGGCACACTCAGCTCACCCTCTTCTCTGGGACCACTTCTTTGCAGTAGCATCACAAGTGAACCCTCACCTTGCGCTAACCAACACCAGAAAACACTATGGGGTCAAAGTGTAGGGCCTATGAGGTTTTTGTTCTGGGAGACCTTATTTGGGTGTCAGTAACCACTGGGCACATAAGGCTGCAGCATCGCAGAAGAACCTTGAGTTGACGTCACCGACTCTGCAGTCTGCAAGGCTGAAGTACTGGCGAGGCCCAAGTCTGATGACAGCTGATGAATAAACAGATTCTAATTAAAGATCCATTGTTTGTCCAAGGATGTCTAGGGGCCCGCACACAGTGTGGGAAGCCACTTTCCTGTGCTCGTCACCAATGTCTGTAGAGCTCTGCGTCGGGAGGAAGTCACCGCCAGGTGATGCAAAGGATTCTGGGGCGCTCTGCGTGAGTCAACAGGCACAGTAGTCTCGCACAGTAGGCTCGGCGTGCTTACTCTGCGCTCCGCAGGCACCATACGCAAAGCATCTGCCCTTATCTCCTCCACCTTGAGGGCCCCACCCTGGTTACCGAAGGAACAGGGATGTTTGTCATCGGTAAACAGCGCTGGCCCTGGCCCTTCAGTGCCATCAGAGCAAGGGAGGGGCGGGGAATCACGGCTATTCGGGGTCAGCACTGGAATTGCCTGCAGCATCTCTAAACAGATACACAATTGGAAAGAAACTTCTGAGAGAGGTGGTTTGTGGAGGCGGGTAGTGGTTAGGATGATGACAGAGAGCCACTGGGACGCTGCCAGGGCAATGCCTTCTGTGGAAGTCGGCGCCACACCCTACGATGGCGGGAAGCCTGTTACGGTGGTATGCACGCTTGATAAAGGCGCCGTGCCCCTGGCTTCGGAGTGTGTGAATGCTGCGGTAGCCGAAGGCGTGGGCCCCTCCTGTACCCGCCATTCAACATCCTACAAATGTACACACAGCGATTCATAAACTCGGAGGCTCACACCTTCTTTATCGCTCGAGTGTTTGCGCTCTGATGTTCACAAAGGCCGTACAAGCTCGAGGCCTCGAGGCACACAATCTGATAAACGCTTGACAGCTACACCCAGCGCACGCGCTCTTCCCACAGTGTGGTGGACTATGGGCCACTGGAATTATGAGGCAGTGCAAGACCACATAAGGCGGCAGCGTTGACTAAGTTTTGCGTCAAGAAAAGGCAAATTGGGCAGCATATTGACGCACATTGTGTGATAGCGTTAGCTCATTATTTTAAGCCTCAGCTCCTAAACAGCACAGCAAAAAGACCAATTGTCTGCTTACAGTGGGCCAATAGCTACCTCATTGCTTATCACTGGCAGGCTTTATTGCTGTCAACATTCTCTTACTTTTTATTCGTCAGCTCTTGTGAATGCAATTTCCATCTGTCTCTATGAGAAGTTGGCCTGGTATATGCTGTCCACTAGCTATAGTGGCCTCCTACCACAGTCCAAACAACCCTTATTGATGATTAGATTTAAGACAACCTTTATTGAAAGCTATCCTAGTGGTAGCTATGGAGAGCTGCCTTCAGGCTGTCTTGAAGGAGTGTAAAGCAGCTTAGTTTACCAGATTATAACCTCCTGAATAACTAAATGAAAGTAGAACCACACAAGGTATATATATAAAATATATGTATTTATTTCTAAGCTAACCTCTTTATGAAGTTAGAGAGCAAGGCACACAATAATACAGTTATTAAACGACAGTTAATAGCACAATATACAATGGGCCCCAGGGGGAGAGCAAACCATATATTAAGAAAGTGGCATACGAACCACAACTTGACTTGACACAGTGCCTAGAGCACGTAGAATCGCTGGGACCCCAATGAACCACCCAAGGCAGTGACCCAGGGGACCCACGGGGGACGTGTGTAGTGTGAGAACACAGCCGCGAGCCCGTACAATTCAATGGGAAAGTCGCGGTTGGAATTTTAAAGAATAAGGATATTTAGGAGAGGACTTTGAGCAAACCCTTTTAGACTTAGATGGTTCTAGGGCCAGCACCCATGGGAGCACCAGAGTACTCGTGTTACCTCACCCAGGGAAGTCGGGTGCATAGGTGTCAAATGGTGTCGGGAATCGTCGTTGATTTCAATGGGGATGTGCTGCAAAGTGCTGCTGCCGTGGAAAGGAGAAGTGTCCGGGGTGATCCAAGCCTGGATCGAAGATGTGAAGGACCTGAAAGCAGAGGGGACAGTCTGGGTCACTTGCCAGTGACCAGGGGCACGATAGACGAATGCCCAACGATGTCGGCTGTTTCAGGTACGAAGAGGTGAAGCTTGACTCCACTGTCACGGGGAACAGGAGGCGTTGACGATGACCACAGTCCGCAGGTGAGCTGTCCCACAAGTGCTGGGGGGTCAGTTTCCGGATTGGAGACCAACAAGCCTTGGCAATGGCAACTCACGCAGTGAGAGAAAAATGGCTTCGGTGTAGACCAGCAAGGTCCTGTGGACTCCCCAAGTGATAGAGAATCAGGGCACATCTGGGGCAACCAGGTAAGCCCATTGGAAGTCAAAGTACCCTTCTCAGGGACCCACAAGTCGACGGACAAGGGATCGCAAAGGGACCTCGAGAGGAATCACTAGATACCAGCTCACGGGTCACTCGAGGAGTGCAGGCCAGCAATCTTCATTGGAATCACTGCTCGGGGTCTGGACTACAAGTAGCCCAAAGCACAGCCTCAGGGATTGCCAAGAAGCATATGCTACTGCAAATGGTCGCGGTGTTCAGGGGTTCGGGTTGCACGGTCCCCACAAGGGCTTTGGATCTCAGGGTTGGTGAGCGCACGGATCGGCATTGGGGAAGCTTGGAAACCCACCTCCTGTGTTGTAAAATTGTTGGTGTCCTTCGGGAGCAGTGTCGATGCAAACTGGACAGATGCTTCTTTGGTGCCTGCCTTTCAGGGGAGTAACTCCTTTACTCCAAGGGAGATTCTTCGGTCATCCAACGCCATGTAGATAGTAGAATTTGTGGGATTCTGTAGCAGAGTTTTGTCCAGGTAAATCAAAAGTCCTGTAGTCAGGAGTTCCTACTTTATACCCAAGTGGGACAAACTCTGGAGACCCACCTATGGGAGGGTCAGGACAGAGGGGTGGCTGCACCCATGTCCTTTGTCCAGTTTTGCGCCTGAGCAGGGGCTGAGTGCCCCTGCAACCGGTTTGAGCTGTACTATGCACAGGGACACCAAATGTGCCCCCAGTGCAGACATCAAAGCACTCTTGGAGTGCACCCACCCAGCCTCAATACACTAAAGCCTGTCTGGGAGGTGGTTACACCTCCCTGTGACAGGAAACCTATTGTCCAGACCTCCCCTGCCGGAGTTTCGTCCAGCAGCAGGAGGGAAGACTCGTGTCTGTGGCTGGCAGCATCCATTTTGTGATGCCAGGGCTTGCAAAGCTGGTACCGGGTATACCGGTGCTGTCATATTTCTCCCTCTAGTAGGGTGGAATCATACCTCCCACACCAGTTACTGGTGTGGGGGTATGATTCCAAGGTGTTTGACACCAAACATGACATGTTTCCATGCAGCCATTCCAAAGTTAGCATTTACCGCAAGGTTATAATGCACTTAAGAGTATATGGTCTGGCTGCATCACAAACAACCCCAGAATTAAGGTTCCGAAGGCTGCAGAGGGGCTCTGCTCATGCATGAGCACCCTCTCACATAAAACCCAGCACCCTGCCTTCAGGATTGATGAGGCATGTCATTGAGGTGACTGATCTGTTTATATGTGCAGTGATATGGAGAGATATAGGGAACCGATATCTCAGTAAAGGGTGCATACACCACCTTACACAGGCTGCAGTAGCAGACCTGTTGTGTCATTTTGAATGGCTTCTCAGGGGTGGCATAATACATGCTGCAGCCCCTAGTAGGCCTCTGGGGTACCTTTGCCCTGGGTACATAGTATACCACATTCTAGGGACTTATAAAGGTACCCCAGAATCCAATCTGGAGTGTACCTAAAGTACATGGAATCCATTTAGAGAGGAAGCAGCTAGACTGGGACCCTGAATAGCAGGGTCCCAGCCAGACTAAAGTCGAAAAACAGTGAAACATCAGCAAAAAGTGGGGGTAACCATAAGAAGCAGATCCTACTGTCCTACAGTCTCCCTCTTGTGTTGCTCTTCACTCCTCAGCATTCCGTGTTTCTCTATCTCAGCGAGTGCTTCTCCCCAGCCTCCTCTGTGTTATGCTCACCTTGGTGTGCTTTTCTCCTCTACATTACTTTCTAGCCTGTGTCCTTCCTTTCCAACAGCTCCACGTTCCTTTCTCTCACGTGTTGCTTTCCCACACCCTCACTATTGCTTCTCCTAACCTTAGCCTTCTGTGTTGCGTCAGCACTCCATGTTCCTTCTGCCCGCTATGTTGCTTGGCCCTCTGTATTGCTTCTTCCCATCTTGCAGCCTCCATATTGCGTCCATCTCTACCGCACGCTACATGCTGCTTACCCCAACTCGCGCCTCAAAAAAAAATATATATATGTTTACACTACTCTTTAAAAATTAGCCTTTACCTATCCAATTTGTTAAATAAAAAGAACAAAGTTCATTTTGCAAAGCACGAGCATGAGTGTTGCACGCACCGTAAAATGAGACTGACAGACATGTTATAGTGCCCTTATTTGTTTACTCTTTAGTCATGCTGCATAGCATCTGTGATGTTGTACACAACATCCCTAAAAACCGTTGGCATAGCCAATAGGTCCCAAAGGTGAGCCATTGTGGCTTTGCCTATGCTTATTACCCATGGTAACACTGTTTGGGCAATGGTTTCACCTCATTAGTACCAGTTTAACACCCAAACACAGCAATAACTAGCAATACGCACCCAAAAGGTGAGTAATCAACATTTGCTTAAGGGGTTTCAACTGTGCAGGTACACCTATTGCTGCAGTTTCAGTAACTTTTAATCTGTTTGCGTTAGGAACAACATTTTTCGTTAAAATCTTCAAATTAAGCAGCAAATAATGTGCTATGTGGCCAATACAGAAAACCCATAATTTTTCTGAAAGCGCCACTGCCACAGCGTCGCACAATCCCAATGGCGTTGAGTGTACAGACAGAGGGATGCATGTTGGTTACAGTAATAGCATGGGAGGGGCAGTGGGGAGTGTCTCATGGCAGGGCCAAGGAGCATTTTCAACTACCATTTCTACTTTCAAATATTGACAAAAACTGAGCCCTAAGATAAGAACATGTGATTGCTGCAGGTCTAGATTAAAGCGCAATAACACAACATAGAGGTGCGCCGCTTGAAGAGAAGGAAAACAAGGCCATACTCAGAACTCCTACAAAGGAGATGGTGGAGACTTCTGAAAATTCCAAGAGCTCAGATCATTTGTTTCTGATTGAGGGATATTCAAGGGCTCCAGGGAACACGTAGAAATTGATCTGCCACCCCAGAAGGAAGTCCTCAAATGTGGGGCGTGCAATCTGCCATTAGCACAGCATTGACCCACTTGCTACATACATAATTAAATAAATCAAGAGCTGGGTGTCTTCTTTAATATTCTGTGGCAGTAAAATTCTAGGTGTGAGATTGTCTAGACTATAAGTCTAAATACACTTTTGGCCAATGTGAGGAACTTTAAAATTAAACCATCCTCAATGGGATGCCACTATGCAAAGTGTAGAACAGAAGATATGGCAGCTACATTTTGAAAACTTGGGGACTGGTAAGTTGATTACCAGACAGACTGATATTTAAACTGTTGGAGCAGTCAAGGTAGACTTTGCCATTCAACCAGACACTATTCTGCTGGGAGGGTTATAAATGCTGAAGAGACAAGTAAGGTGCTCATGCACCCTACTCTCCTCTAGTGCCACCATGCAGGAACTTCAAGCATCTAATGGTAGAACCCGGAATTGCATCTTGGGCAGCTGTTATTTATTATTGGAAGGTTCATAAAGTTCTATGTTTCTCCTTTTAGTTACAGCTTTAGAGAGAATATGTCCACCCGAACCATGTGTGACCCTCCGTAAAAGAATGCGCCCCACTCCACTGCACTGCATAGCCTGAGTACCCACCATAGTTTCCAGTTTTCCGGCCTGCTATGGAATAAGACATGCTCCTGACAGCAATCTTGCTCAGAGACCAGTGTCTCTGCAACCAAACTGCAGGCTATGTACATGAGACAATAGGAATTTCTGTATAGTTTCTGGTTGGAATCCACCACAAGGTACCTCTGAAGCGAAGTCTTCTTTAAGTGATGTGAGATGAGGGGAAAATACACATCGCACAAGAGATCATTGAATCTTCACATTGCATGTTGTGGCGCACATACTGGTGTAAGTATATGGTATTGGTTGGTAAGTCAGAATTTGCAGTAAGCAATCGTGCTAAATCCCAAGGGCACAGGGACCACATGCCAGAAAATTGAATGGATTTGTATCCCGTCGATAAACACATCAAAGAACATGATAGCTGATGTGATCGGAAACGCACAAACACAAAGATTACCAAGGAAACAAGGCATGAGAATAGATGACAACTGCAAAGATTGCTTTTCACAGCTTTGCATAGCACCTGGGTGAGATCAACCCTTTCAATTGTAGGAGTTCCATCTTACAGAGGTAGAGAAAAGGGGAATTAATTGACTAGAATACTATTGACTATGTCATTGTTAGGGTGCTGAATGGGACCTGGGTGTATGCTCCTTTTAACCTGTAAGTTTGTTGCACTGCCCGCAGTGTTAATTGGCAGGTATCCCTTAGCAATGGATGAGTGGTCTCATAGAACGCATTGCCGAACCTGTCTTCCTATTTGTTTGGTGTGAGAGAGTGTGAGGAAAGTGGTGTATTATATGGTGTGGTTGTGAGACCTCCCTGTGAAATAGACTCACAAATAATACCATCTCGGTCCAGTCAGGCTCGTTTGTAAAACCTTTAGCTCAACCCTGGATAGCTAGGGCTTCGAGCAGTAAGACTCAAACAAAGGAACAAGTGTAAAGTATTTAGAAGAATCAAACAACTGAACAAGAAATTCACACAACATGAAAGATATCTGAGACCAATTTAAAAAATAGGCCTTTTTTTAGTTGATTTTTAGACACTAGAATTAACAAAATCAATGGAGGGTTCCAGGGCTATAGATTTTAAGTAAAATGTACATCACTGCTTTTCACTCAAAATATAAACAAGTATTGGCAACTACTGTTGGGAAAAGATGGCTGCCGGGACGGAGCCCTGAACGGGAGCTCCCGGGCCTCGGGTTTAACTCTGTTGAATTTCCCTTCCTGGCCCGACCCCACCGATACCATTGACACTGGCCTGAATCCTGAGTCCCTGCTCATCTCTTTGGTCCTGTCGATTGCTCCCTGAAGCAATGGCTGACCCCTCCAAGGTCGAGTGAGTTCTTGACCCATGTCTGAGCCTCTTCTGGCTGCTCTGAGGCATGCGGCACACCTGAAGAGGCGAAGCAGAGAGTGAGGATCCTCAGTAAAGTCCCGGCCCGATCGGAGAAAGCACCCGGAGCCGTGACCGAGAGCTCGACCAGAGTTCTGTGTGGGCGGAGCCTCGTGGAGTGGAGCGCAACGACGGAGTGGAGCCTGGGGGCTGCCCGAGGCAACCGGTGAGCAGAGACGCCGCAGCGAGCATCGGCACCAGGACCTTAGGGGACATCAGGACTGGGGCTCCCCAGCGACACCTGAACGAGTTAGAAAGCCCCTAAGCGGCCTGCCTGGCTTCAAAATGGCAGTCGCTGGGACAAATACAGGCATAAATACCTCCGGGAGTGCCAAAGATGGCGTGCAAGGTAAATAATGTGCAGGAGGGAAGGCGCAACCACAAGACTGGGGCCCAAAAGGGACAATAACGGCAGATAAATCCTCTCCCAAGGGGTGAAATGACAAAAGCTACACATCAATGAACTGTCCTCCTTTAACTCTTAGGGGAATTGAAATCAGTACTCTCCGTGAGCCTTTTTTGTGAAACGCGCCTTGACCCCAAAATGGCGTCTGCAGAAGATCGTCGCCAGGGCACAAAAACATTCACCCCAAGGAAGGCCCCTTTAGCATCTAGAGGCCGCATAATTGTTTGAAATAGCAGCAACAGCGAAGGCCTCTAGCGAAGTCTTCCTTTAGCGTCACAAGCAACCCAGAGGGATACTAGAGGCTGATTATCTTATGGCAGCTGTCTCTCCCCCTGGCAGGTATAACGCAGAAATACTCTCCTCCTCAGGAGGCAATCGGACACTGACTCCGGCCTCAAACACCCCCCACCTTGAGCGAAAGACTAAAATGGGAACCGGCTGATTTTAACTCCAAGGTCAGAATCCCTTGCCTGACCCCAAGATGGCTGCCACATTGGTCCCTACCACGTCGTACTGCTACTCTGAGAAAAAACAGACATTGACCAGACCTCGAACACATCCCCCATCCAGCCTACCCATCAGGATACGGAATCTGTGAACCCACCTCTGACCATGGAGACCTAGCTTTTTGGCCGATGCCCAGTGGAGCTACTTGATAGATAAAGAGGAGATGGGCTGTTGACTACCCCTTCAGCAGTCACCTACCCAACCGGACTTTGGGCAGACCTTACTTCGTCTCTCCGTCGTATTCTCCCTCCTACCCCATTACTCCACCTACTTTCTCCTTTACGCGCCATTTATCCCCCCTCTTAGCTCTCTAATTGTTTTCCCCTTGAAACCTAGCTGTTTGGCAGATACCTGGTGTAGCTACCTGATAGCTATAGTGTAGATGGGCTTTAGACTTCTCCCTCGGCCATCACCTACCCAGCCAGACTTTGGGCAGACTCTCCTTCGTCTCTCCATCCTATCGCCATCTTATCTCCCTCCTACCACTTAACCCCACCCCTTACCCTCTAAGCTCCATTTATTTAGTCTTCTACTCTCTAGAAATGTTTTTCTAGTTACTGATGTAACTTGTAACTGATTTAATTTTGTAATTTTGTGGAACCTTATGTAAAGCACTCTGATACCTCCGGGTCTAGCCTGTGCTATATAAAGCTCAAATAAACATAAACCTAAACTGTAGTTAGCAGAAACTTTGCAAACTTTGTAAAACTTTTATTGAGCCCTCCCTGGACGATTACCGCAGTCCCCCCAACAAAAGCGCGCTCCCAGGTTTGAAGATATCACACCCAAGCACCCCCAAACAACTGGAAATCATTCAACTCCATCTCTGAAGCTGAGATCATTGAAATGATTACCAGTTCCAAACCCTAACCTCACTTTTCGGATCCCATTCCTGCCCACCTGGCCAAAAAGCTCAAACTCAACATAGCCCCGCTATGGACCAAAATTATTATTAGCTCCCTCAGAACTGGAGTCATGCCTAATTGTCTCAAAATCGGCCAAGTCACGCCATTATTAGAAAAGCTGGGCTATGACCCAAACGATCTCAACAACTTCAGACCAGTCTCCAATCTCCCATTCCTAGCCAAAATCATGGAAAGATGTGTTCTCCTTCAACTCTCTCAACACATGGACAGTAACAATCTTCTAGACCCCCACCAGTCGGGCCTCAGAAAATGTGCAGCGCATAGACAGTGATCCTGAATGTCATAGATGATGTTCACAAATCACTTGATACGGACCAATGCTGTCTACTCATAATCCTGGACTTATCAGCAGCCTTCGACACGGTTGACCACAAACTACTCATTAAGGTACTTCAAGAAAGGATCAGAGCGGACGAGGTAGTCTTTCAGTGGTTCACCTATTTTCTTCAGAACCGCACCAAAAGAATAAAAATCAAAAACGTCACATCTGACCTACTCCCCAAAAGCAGGAGTGTCCCCAAAGGATCAGTTCTCTCTCCCACAACTATTTAACATCTCCATGGAACTCCTCACCACCATACTCAAAAAAGCCAACATCCCCTTCCACCTCTATGCGGAGATACCCAGATCTATCTAGAAACCTCCTCCATTGGTGACATTCAGAGACTAAACGAGACTCCTAGAGAGGTTCAACACTGGCTATCCCTCAACCACCTGAAACTCAACCAAACAAGACGGAAATCCTCCTCATCTCCAACAAGGAACAAACACCCTAAATCACAGAATGGCTAAAAGCTATTGATGCTCTCAACTGCAATCTCACCCTGGCAGACTCCATAAAATCACTGGGAATCACTCTGGACCCAAACTTAGACATGGTCAAACACACCAAGAACAACGCAAAGAGGACTTTCTTCAACCTCAAAGTACTCAATAAAATAGAACCCTTCATCCCTCCCAACGACCTCAAACAAGCTACTCAATCCCTGGTGCTGTCCAGACTGGACTACGGGAAAGTAACACTCACAGGAACAGCAAAATCTAATTTAGCTCCCCTCAGATCAACTCTAAATGAAGCAGCCAGATATGGTTGCCAGAGTAAAGAAATTGAAACACATCTCGCCCGCTCTCAGAGAGCTAAAATGGCTCCCAATCGAAATGCGTGCCAACTTTAGAACTGCCTGTCTCACGCACAAAGCTCTGCACATGGGGAAACCCGCCCACCTAGCCTCAAAACTCAAGAAGGCCGGTCAGACAAGGAACCTCAGGAGTACCAACACTCTACTTCTCATTCCCCTGAAAACGCGCAAGCAAAAAACCCTATTTAGATCCTTCTCAGGAAATGCGCCCAAAATCTGGAACCCCATCCCAGTACATATCAGGACTACCCCCTCCTTTTTAGAATTCAAAAGCCAGCTCAAAAACCTCTTCCTCAACCGATCTCTTCCGAAGGGATAGCTTCCGGCAAACGCGGAATCTTGCCCATCGCAGCACACTGCCAATTAAACAAAAAGGCTTCCACCTCCCCCTCCGCCTAAATCGAGCCTGTGTCCCCCCTCTCTGAACTGGATTCATCATGAGTCAATGTGTGTGTATTATTGCAATACTGTATGTACGATTTCTCTGCTGTAAATGTTATAAAGCGCTCCGATACCTTCGGGTCTGGCCAGCGCTATATAAAACTCGTAAATAAATAAATACATTTTATAAAGTTTAGTTTGGGTACTCCAGCCTGCTTTTGTGACCAATTCCAGTAGGGAGTAGGTTAAGGGGGCCAGAAATGGATTTGAAGAACAGTTACCTTGTCACCAAAGTTGTCTCAAGTCCAGTTCCAGACTCTATGGGCGTACCGCATTATCCATTAATGGAGTGGCCCTGATGCATGGCATACAGAATGCTAAAGATGCTGTATGATGCTGAGGATGATGGGTGGTCGACAGGGGACTTCCTAGGGCTACTCCTCAGTCCACGGTCTTAATGGGATGACTTCAGCCACAGGGGTCAATGTCCCTCGAAGTCCTGGTGGGTCCAGCTAAAGCCCAGTTGCCACTAGACTGCAGGCTAGTGTCCATCTTGAGTGACCAAACTCACTCAGATGACTCTCCCAGCCCAAGCCCAGCAGACTCACATGCAAATTCTGAGCATTGGGACTCAGTCTACCAGGCTGTTTGTTGGTGGTAAGTGATAATGAAGCAACTGTGGCTGCTGTTTACCTAAAGCAGGCTTCATCAGCTTTTGTGGCCTTGAGGCTGTAACAGCAAGTCACCCAACTGGCTATTGGTTCACCTCTTCTGTCTGGGGCTCAGGGGTCAACTTCTCCCCAAGAAGGGCAGCACAGGTACAGTCATCTCTCTGGTAGCCTAGGAACAAGAAGAGCAATCCAGTCATTGGTTCATCCTCTCTTGCCAAGTCCAGGGAACATCAGGGCAGCCCATCTTCAGTCTTCTCTCCAGTACAGACGTGATCTGAGGTCTGGAAGCCAGGGGTGCCAAATTTATATTCAGAGAGTGCCCTTGGGGATGAAGCAGTTATAAGCCAATTGGCTACTAGGTCCCCACTTGCCTAATGAAAACTTCCTTTAATGTGTGGCATCTAGTTATCCCAGAGTGGACTATCTGCCCACTCCCAAGATGGCAGAACCCCTCTGTCTGTGAGTGGAGCTTGGTAGCCCATCCTAGTGGGGTGGCTACCTGAGGTCTACATGTCCATTTGAAAACTGGCTTGGCAACTGTTTCTCCCCTGTGTCCCCGGGGCCAACCCATCTACCAGAACAAAATAGCAGCCCCTCTGGTGTGTGATCCCCATTTGCCCTTGAAAGGCAGCTTCCTATTTGAAGCTCGCCTTTAGGGCTAAAACCCTGAGTGGCTTCCTGCCAGGGGGAGCTAACACCTCTCCCAATGGCAGGCCTCTATTGTTTCCGTTCCTGGGAGTCATTAACACATCTTCTCAGGAGGGCAGAAGGCTGTCTAGTGGCCTGCATCTGCGAATATCCACTGGAAAACTTGGGCAACAGATTGGCAACTTTATAAAAGTTGTTTTTACTCAGAAGTTACATTAATCTTGACTTAGGCATCAAGTTAGGTTTAATGTAATGATTATTTTAAAATCTCGAAGTACCAACTTTTATAGTTTCATTCAGGAGTGAGCAAAGCTGAGTTGTCAGCATGTAACCCTGTACTTGCTGAAAATTACCAGCATTTCTGCCATAAAAAAGACAATTCAGTGTTTTTACTGTTAGGACATATGAAAACACATGTCCTACATTTTAATATACAGCACCCTACCTTGGGCCTAGATAGGCCTGGTCTAGGAGTCACTTATCTATATTAAAAAGGGAGGCCTGGGCTTTGTCAGTAGTTTAAATGGCAAAGTCAAGTTAGAAATTTAAAACTGCTTTGCCAGTTTGCAGTGGCAGGCTTGGAGACATGTTGTACTTTGTCACACTCAGGGTGGCACAATAAGTGCTGCAGCCCTTGACAGACACCTATTGACATATGCTAGGAACTTGCAAGTTAGTTAACTTCTGTTAATTTGGGCCAGTCAAACATATGCTTTTAGGGGTAAGAGCACTGGCACTAAGGTCTGGTTAGCAGGTCTCAGTGCACTCACAGAGTCATTACATCAGTACCTAAAAGTAAAAATAGTGTCACATAAAGTGGGGATGAAACTGAAAATTCCATTTCCTCACAGAGCGTGATTGGCAAGGCAGGCAGATCAGTGTGTCTGAAGTCTTCCTGTGGCAGAATGTTCTTGTAAATTCAGGAAGAGGGAATGAGAGATCATGGTTATGCTCTGCAGAGTCTGGGACTTACCCTGCAACAGTGTCCTGCCTTCTATGTTTGAACCGAATCTAAGGAGGGTCCGGGCTTTAGGCTCAGGCTGTTGGGTGGTGTGGTCCCCTTCTCAATTCTGGAGAACAAAAAAACTCTGGACTTGCAGACGGCCTAGTGATGCAGACCATTGCAGGAGGTCCATAAGTGGAAGAGACATGTCGATCAACATTAGAGACACCAACCCTGTTAACGAGCTGGGCACCTCATCAGTTTTCCACCCCTTATGTCTTATTATGTCTCTAGGTCGGGCACCCGCATCTTCATCCTCTAGACAGGCATTATAGTTTGCCCATTCCCAGACTAGTCGCCTTGAGAGTGGACAAGAATGGCAGTGGCCACAATGTAACCATCAAATTTACACTGGATGTCTATGAGTCTGTTCTCAATTCTAGCTATTGGGTGTGTAGAGTTAGGTGTGCCTTGGGGGCCAGGTTATAGGGTAGTCTAGGAAGCCTGTGAAGAGAAATCTTTCAGAGAGTTCAGATGACACTCCTGCCCTGCAACCATATGTGGTAAAGTGACCATGGATGCATGTGCTGAGATATGTGTCTCATAGTGCTTGCGTTGTTCTTGGCTATGCTTCGATGGTCTTGGTGGGACTAAGCCCACAAAGAAGGAACATTTAATGTGTTAGTTCCCACATGACAGCACTCTACACACACCTGTAGTTCTACAACCTCTAGCAAAAAAATGTTAGCATACGATCTAGGAGCCTTGGCTGACCTAACTCTAGGTGGGGGTCACTCTGTTAGTGGTGGTTATGTAAGCAGGCAGTGTTCATCCAGAGGAAAAATTGATAATGATAAAGGTCTGCACTATACGCATCTGTACACAAGACCATTAACTCACTCTGTTCACCAGCATTGTTTCAGCCCTCTCTGTCCTTTACTAGTGGGGATAAGAAATTAGGTTTCGTCCTATGACCAATGTTGCACAAATGGGGACAAGGAGGTATTGGGGCTTTACTCTAGTACAGTTTGGCAAAGCAGGTATTGTTCACCATGATCAAGAGGGTAATGGACCTTATATTTGCACTGTTAATCCTAGCAGGGCTTTCTTTGCTGTACAGAAAGATCTAATTCACATCACTGATTCAACAATGAGCCCGTGTCACATGGTCCTTTTTGTCAGAAATGGCTTTTGGCCATGGAACTTACCAGAATAGTAAAGAACATTCTATTTTAGGGTAACATGCTTAATAACCTGGATAAGGGCAAGAAGCGACTGATCTTAGTTAGCTTGGCAGTGATTGAACTGAGTGTCAACAATATTGTCACAGGAGAAACACAGCTGTTGACGTTTTGGAGCAGGGTTGGCTGTCTACATCTCTTTGCCTGCCTTGAAATGTCGATGCCCCACCACATTTTTATTTCAAAATTATTGCTAAGGGCGGCAGTGGATCTCAGCATCTCTCCTGGACTTCGACTTCTGTGCTGCTGTTCAGGGTTCAACATTTTCTGACCCACTGTTGAATAGCTGCAAGTGCACACCCCAAGCTCTGTAACATGGAACCTATAATATGCAGATACTCACTAAGGGGAAGGTTTACAACCGTTTTTGCAGTCGCAAACAGTAATTCGGCCCGTTTGCGACTGCAAAATTGGGACTGCCCCATGCACAAACCATATTTTGCAAGTCGGTAACCTATTACTGACTCGCAAAATATGGTTTTGCAGAGGTCGCCGCACCGCCCGAAGGGGTGGGGAGGCTCAGGGCCGGTGCCATAACCCATGCCGAGCCCTGCAGGCAGAACTGGCTCTGGGCACCCAGAAGCAGTGCGAAGGGCGCACTGCCCCCTCTCATGAGCGCCACAGTGGTGCCAGGCCCCCGTACAATGTGGGGCCTGGTGAGGTACAAACCCCCCAATGGGGGGGCAGCTCCCGAGCGGCGGGAAAGACGTGGGGGGGAATATAAGCCACCGCTACCCCAGGTAGCTCCTAACTGCGGGGGAACAGCGCAGTGACTTTTCAGACGTCCTTTTACTCCAAACCTGCCGGAAAGCGTAGCGCTGCTGGAGGAGGCATCGGGGCAACTTGCTGAAGCTCGACTGGGGCCCGTAGACGAATGAGGTTGGTGAAGGTGCGCCCTCCCCGCTGACTGAGGCTCGCGGTAGACCTGCAAACGACTGCAGTTGCATGATACCGCCACCACCTCTCCTAGCCGCTGCCCCTAAGCTCCGTGTGGCCAGGTCCTGGGAGCACCTGTCCGGCATTAATCTTTCCCGGTGGTCAACCCCCGCCACGGAGCAGTGATCGAGTATGCAGAGTTAGAGCGGCTGCGTGGGTGAACACTCTAGTTTCCAAAGTCCACAAGTAAGTTCCTCATCGAGCCCAGGCTTCGCCAGCAATCCGCAGACAGGACTGCTCCCCTGAGAACGAGCTGCGTTCAACAGGACTCTCGTCCCTGCAACCCCCCCCAATGATCTGCGGGCGGGGGACTGGCCCGGCGGCAGCGGCCCCCTACGCGGAGACACGCCCGTGCTTCAAGGTATGCGCAGTCTCGGCATAAATTCATCGGAGCAGTGGCTGCTCTAATTTTAGGATTCAGGGGCTTGGCGGCAGCGGCAGTATTGTAGCGCGATAGCGTAGTTGCTGCTTCCAAAAACTGCAGCTTGTTCAGCGGGTTCAGCGGCAACCACGAGCCCTGCCCAGTGACGCCAAAGAGGACTTTTTAAAGAGACCAGCCACAATTTTGTCGAATGGTTTGTTAAGAGCCAGGGGAAGCCTTTTGGTGCATCCGAAAGGGCGGCTGCACCCCGCCAGGAGGAATGGCAGGTCAAGGGGGTTAGCCAGTGGATCTTGAGGAGCTGCTAAGGAAGATCTGGGCAGTGTCGGCAGTGCATGGCAAAGGCTGGCTACAAACGCAGTTGGGACAGGAAGGAGCCGAGGGCTCAGGGGGCCAAGCGGCTGGAGACACAGGTGCACCAGCACCCAAAAGAAGTAGGAAGGCTGCACCCAATCAGCCCCAGAAGTCAGCCCCATGACAAAAGCCGCAGAAGAGAGACCGGCTGCCCAAAGCCACCCTGGCGATGGCAGGTGACCCCGGCGAGACCCACAGCAGAGTGAAAAGTGGTGAGCATATTACTGCAATTGTGCAAGAGTGTTTAAAATCGATGGTACCCCTATTGCTCAAGGGGATGAGGTGACAGGGGGTTGAGGACAGGGGGGCACAAAGTGCAGAGGAGGTCTCGGGGCTGCCATGGCATTTATTAGATACAGGCTGCGCACGGCAGGAAAGGCTGCAGGGGCAGGGAGTGCAGGGCTCACAGGAGTGCTGGGGTCCCCACTGGCACAGGCCTAGCGAGCCTCATCCCACTGGCAGTCAAGGAAAGAATTTGGACGAAGAAATTTGTGAATTTGACAATTCAGATTGATCCACCATCTCTCCTTCCCCGAGGGGTCGTCAGTAAATGATGGGATAAGTGCAGAGGCTTGCTCCGTGGGCTATGCGACGTGGACGATGCAATTGACCTAGTGAAGTCATCAGGTCGTGGGGCACTCATGGCCAAGGTGAACACTGAGTCTGCATTCCGACTCTTGCCAGTACATCTCTCAAATTTCCACCTGTTAGGTTTCCTGTGGGATGGGGACCTGTTTACTGATAAAGCCATGCCTATGGGGTGCGCAATATCCTGCGCATATTTCGAGCAGTTCGCCACCTTCATGGAGTGGGCCCTGCACAACAGACACCCAGCGGGGGGGAAACTTCACTACATGGACGATATTCTGTTTACAGGCCCCGCCAGGTCACCAGAATGCTGTAACACACTGGCGGCCTTTGACGAGCTGGCCAGGTACTTGGGGTTCCCTCTGGCAGCCAAAAAAACAGTGGGTCCCACCACAAAAATCACATTTCTGGGCATAGAATTGGACACAGTCACAGGGACGGCCAGGCTACTTGAGGACAAGGTGAAGGATTTCAGAGCGGAAGTAAGGAGCCAATGCGGCCACAACAAAGCAACTCTCCACGAGCCAAAGAGGTTGATCGTCAAGCTCAACTTTGCAGCTAGGGTAATCCCCGCAGGAAGAGTGTTTGCCAGGCGCCTCACTCAGTTGACCACAGGCCTCACCCACAAGCACCATCACGTCCGCCTGGGGGCAGGGGTCAAGCAGGACTTGCTGATGTGGGACAAATTCTTAACAGAATTTAATGGTGTCCTGATCTGGAGAGAAGGTAGGGTAACAGCCAGGCAGATAGCCCTATTAACTGACGCCTCCGGGAGCACGGGCCTTGGGGCAATTCTGGGTAAGAAATGGTACACAGGCCAGTGGCCAGATAAGTGGCACAGGCAAGGCATCACCAGTAACATAACATTCCTGGAGCTTTTCCCTATTATATTAGCATTGACAGTATGGAAACAGGAATTAAAGGACATGAAGCTGACACTGTGGTCAGACAATAAGGGGGTGGTTCAGGCCATTAACAAAGGTGCAGCAAGGTGCCCTGACACTTTAAGACTAATGCGGCAGTTGGTTAAATTGCAGCTGGAGGGGAATTTGGATCTGAAGGCCTGCCACTTACCGGGGGTGGACAACGCAGTAGTGGACGCCCTATCCAGGTCAAAGATGAGTCGATTCAAGGAATTGGTACCTGGGGCGGACAAAGCGATGACCCCTTTTCCAGTACACCTGTGGGACCTGGAGGGGTAGACCTATCCAAATTGGTAGATCAGGCCCTTACCCCAGAGGCAGCCAGACGATACAAGAAATACGCAGCAACTGTGATGCAGATAGGGGGCATACGGACACTGACTGTCAGGGAAAAGACTCAAAGAGCAGTGGAACTATTCATACAATGGGCATTTACCAACAAAAAAGCAAGGTCGTGGGCACAGGCCCACTTGGCGACCATAGCTCATTTCACAAAAATACACACAGGGGAAGATCCCACGGCATCCCTGTACCTCAAGGCAGCACTGAAGGGGTGGAAACGGGCTGAAGGGGTTAGGGCGGACGGCAGGCGTCCCATAGATTTAGAAAAATTGGGCCAGTTGATGGAATCGCTGGCAGTGTGTACAAAGGACAGATTTGAGCTCCACCTGTTTCAAGCAGCCTTTTCCACAGCATTCTTTAGTGCATTCCGCATCAGCAAACTGGTGGCACCTAGGAAGCAGGGGCCTGCAGTGCGGTGCCTCCAAGCCACAGACATTAGGCCCAAGGCAGCCTCAGTGGAGATAGTACTGAGAAGATCAAAAATGGACCAGGCAGGAAGGGGGGTGTTAATACAGCTGCAGTGCATCCAAGGGAGCAAATATTGTGCAGTGTGCTGCTTGTTTAAATTTATGGGAGCACGCCCGGCAGGGGACGGACCACTTTTCAAACATCAAGATGGGAGCAACTTGAGCAAGTTCTAATTTACAGCAGTGATGCGCCAGGCCCTCTCCAAAGCGGGGCTTTCCCCGGAGGCCCTTGCCTCTCACTCTTTCAGTATCGGCGTGGCAACCTCGGCATCGCAGTACGGCATGTCGGAAGCAAGGATTCAGGCAGTTGGCAGTCCCGAGCATACAGAAGCTACATCAGGCCACAACTGCTTTAGATCCCACTGGCGAGGGTGGATGGCCACTCACTTTGGGATGCCGCACAGCAGGGTGGGTGGCCAAGCCTGTCATCTTGGGATGCCGCACTGCAGGGTGACAGGGGGTGGACAACTTCAAAGGGGTATGGCAAGGGACTAGGGCGCCACCACCACTGCAACAACCGCCTGACATTTTGACCCTTTTTCTAGCAGGTAAACGCCCCAACCTGGTGTGGAAGTGGGCCACTCCTTCGTGTCCAGGATGCAGACATGGTGGCAGCGGGCAGGCCACAGGATGGCAGGCAAACCCAAAGGCACGTGCATTCGCTGGTTGGGGATGCCAGGGGTGAGATGGAGCCAGCTGCCGGAAACCCTCAAAAACCTGCTGGCAGATTCGGCATGGCACCCAGACATACTGATCATTCACCTTGGGGACAACGACCTGGCCCATGTGGGTAGAAAGGCGCTGGGACAGGCCATAAAGGCGGACCTCACAGGGGCAGCCGCATGGTTCGGCGGCACGACCATAATATTGTCAGAGGTGATCAGTTGAAGGCATTGGAGGAGTGCTGAATCAAACAAAGTGGTGGAAAACGCCAGAAGAAAAATGAACATCGCGATCCACATGCTCTGCAAGACCAATGGTCTGGAATCCATCAGGCATGGGCTGATCCACCCAGGACGCCCGGAAATGTATGGCCATGACGGGGTCCATCTATCAGAGGAAGGGTTGAGAGTCTTCTGGGATAACCTGTGGGGTGCAATGTCCCTGGCAGGCTGTAGATAAGAGGAAGAAGAAGTAACACACACACTGGGGGGAGCCACAGGAAGACGTTAGCCTCCCTGCGGTGTGGCGGAAAAAATGGTACAATGGTTGGCTAAGGAGACACACTGACAGGGCGGTGTGTAGGAGGAGGGCCACTCACTTTGGGATGCCGCACGGCAGGGTGAGTTGGTCGGGCCAAGGAGGGGAGTAGCAAACGGAGACGGTGCTCGCAGCCCAGAGCCGGCCGGACGGAAGGGCACAAAACGGTAGCGAGTTTGGCCTAACTCCGGGGAGAAGCTAGCCCCTCCCTACACGCAGAGGGAGTGGGTGACCAACCAAATGGTGGTTCCAGAAGTAACATGAGAAGTAGGACTACCAAGAACTAACAAAAGAACTGGTTTGGGTGCCATTTACAAACTGGGAACGTGCACAGAATGTACCGCAATATGATATGCACAATATGCTAATGATATGTATGATTTATGACCAAGATATAGCAGTTCGCAAATGACCGATATGATCATGGGTCATGCTATTGATGACCGAATAACCAGTATGTACATAATCCTAATTTAATTGCATCTCATTTTCCCTGTAAGGAAAACTGGCTACTTTTTTTTTTTAAACGGCTTTATTTAAAAAGCAGTCACAGACATGGTGTTCTGCTGATCCCAGCAGGCCACCATCTCTGCGATTGCTGCTCATTCCCAATGGGGTCGCAAATTAGGCTTGCCTCATGAATATTGATTACGCATGCAGTTTGCGACCCCATTGGGAATCACAAACAGTGTCTGTGAAACTTGTACATTCACTTTAGCGAGACACAAATTGCGATTCGCAATTCGGCGCAATTTCCGACTCGCCTAAGTGAATGGTCGTACATCTGGCCCTAGATCTATCGAAACATTGCTCTTATACCAAGATGAGTTGCACCTCCATGAACAGAAGCTATATGATGCACTGTGACATGAGACAAAATCCATCAATGCTGATGTTATGGCATTGTCCTTCCCAGCAAAGAATTGGCCATTCTTAAGCATAAGTCTGTCCTTCGAAGATAGCAATAATCCAGCGGGACAATTGATAAAAAGCTTTGAGACCCAACTTTTACTTGTCACAGACCATATGTTAGCTGTGGCATTAGCGTCTATACCTTTCAAATGACTCTGTTGTGGCAGATCACATCCCTTACGTTCTTCTTGGACTACTAAACCATGGCCCATATCCCCTTTGATCCCAGTAAACTAGGGAAACACCCTGTGCCTCGACCTCCCAAGAGGTTAAAATGGGTGCAAATCTAAGGTAGTTTTGTGCCACAATATCACGGTTCAAATATCAACAGATATATTGTCACAATAATATTAATTTGGAAAATATTGGCATGGAGGAGTTGATAATGGTTTATATACCATTACCTTGATGATATTTTGGGAGTCAATTTTGTGGAGACAATACATCTAGTGGTCAATTATTACAATGACATACTCTGACATACATTGTAGACTACAGTGCCTGTAGTATCCTACTTGAATTGTGCTCAAACCATTGTACATGCTTTTTATTGCCAACTACTGACGGCGCGAGCCAACTATAAGGCATCATTGCAGCGGACAGGCGGCCTCAAATCCTTCACGTCGCTTCTGGTTGAATTTCGGGACTACATAATGGCACATAGAGATCGGGGTTATGACACAGAAGTACAGTGCCAGGGAAACTTTGAGCAACTCTCCACTTAATTCCATTATATTTTACCAACCTCTAAAAGATACCCCAACATTTCTTTTCAGTTAAACATCGTCATATGGATCCCAGTCCTAAAGAGCTTTTTCTGCATTGCCCTGTTTCTCCAGCGGTAAACATACAAATATATTTTTACATCATCCGACAAAAAATGTTCTATAAAAAGGTGCTGCAGATCTTAACTACTGGTTGCAACATGTCATCGATTTTTAGTCAGTTTCCTCTCATAGGCTCAACGAGGATACTGGTTATGTCAATTTTTTCTCTGGAAATGGTAGCCCCGAGGTTGCTTTTTAGTTGCTGTCTGGGACAGGGAATTGCCATCTTAGGGTCGTATTTATAAGGCCTTACGACAGTTTTGCGCTTATGTGGCGTCACTTTTTTGTGAGGCATCGGCGGCGTAAAGCATGCCCCCTGTTGCTCCCCATTTACAAAGTAACGCATCTTAGCAGATGCGCCAATTTGTAAACCACTGCGCTACATTATACCTGCGTCAGGTATAATGTATGCAGGGTGGGCGTTCCCACGCAAGTAAGCCTCGTAGAAGTGACGCAGTGAAATCTATGAGATTTCACTGCACCACTCTAGGGCGCAAATGTGTCAAAACCTTACGCCTGCCTCATAGCAGGCGTAAGGGTGACGCAGTGCTATACCCATAGCCCTCCCCCTGCATTGCTGGGTTGAATCACGCTTCCGACACAACTCCAGCAATGCGTCATTTTTGCGCCGACAGATACGTCAGTAAAACTGATGTATCTGTCATTCCTTGCGACATGATGCATCATACAGTAAATAAGGAGGGCGCAATGAAAATGACGCATTGCTGTTTTCACACAGCGATGCGTCACTTTTCATAAATGAGGCCCATAGTTGTTAAGCAGTGTAGGCAATCATTCATTCATTCTTTGTTGGACTCACATATTCTCTTGCATTGTTTAACAACAAAGACAGCAGTAAATCACTGAGATGCCTCATTGAATTGGCAGGTAAAGACAAAAGCCCCCCTCCCCTTTGTCTTTGGTAGGGCTGAACGTTAGCAGTGCAAACTCCGGCCTGATTTAGAGCTTGGCGACCGGTAATGACGTATATCCCGCCAGCCCACCTTATTCAAGTGCATTATATCCTCCGCATCTGTAATAGGGCAGACGGGATATCCGTCACGTTCCCACGGAGTTGGCCGTCTGCCAAACTCTAAATCAAGCCCTTTATTTGCACCACACGCAGACTAGCTCAAGAATTCGCTCCATAAACGCTTGGGGGAGGGGAGGGACCGGTTCAGTTAGTAAACACAGCCTCCAGCGGATGCGCGTTTTTGAAGGTGTTTTTTTCAGGGCTTTTCATGGTGTGTGTCAAGACAGAGGTGTAACAGCTCTATTTAGAAACTTTTATGGCGCAGTACCTCACAGAGTGTCTGGGCACCACAGACTGCAGCAGAATACATGTGCGCTTGCTGTGAGTGCATAGATTGTGTGAATTATTCAATGAAATACCGAGTTAAATCAATTTAAATTCTCAAAATGAACTTAGTAGAGGGTCCTCCAAGTATCTCACATCTTTCACATCTTTCAACAGGCATTGGCAAAGCCAATAGGTTTTGCCTATAGGAGATCTATTGGTTTTGTAAAAATGTTTTACATGTTACACAGCAGTGCAAGTTGCTGAGCAGCATGGCTTACAGTTAAAAAAAAAGTGCTATGACGCAGCAAGCATTGAGCACCTCATAACATTTTTTTTCTTTAAGTCATGTTGCACAGCAGCCCGGGCCTCTGTGCTATATTTGTAAAAACAGCACAGAAGCATGGGGATCAAGCAAAACAAAGGGTGCAAGTAGGAAACAAACCATGCACAGGGGAAGGAGCACGGGGTTGGGAAAACAAACAATGGGCAGCAGGAGGAGGGCAGGGAAGGTAGGTGGTGAACAAACCAAGGACAGAGAGAGAAGTCTGGGTGGGTGGGGAAGAAACCATAGACAACAGAAAGAGGGCAGGGGGCTGTTGGGAAAGTAATAACAACAGCAGGAGGAGGGCAAGGGGAAAAAGCAACACGAAGGAGGGAGCAGTTACAGCAGGAAGAGGGTGAGATGAGGAAGAGTGACTGCAGACTCATGCACTCTATAGGATGGCATTTAAAGGAGTAAAAAAAGAGTACTTACAGGTGTCTGCGACCAGTGGAAGGACAATGGCCACAGACAGGAAGCTGTACTTGGTCCATGCTCAATGGCAGGCACACACATGAAGCCCGAGAAGGAATTCGAGGCAAGGATGAGTCTCTGACCAATAAGAAGCAAGGAAACCAAGGTGATGTCCTAGTCAACCAATGGTAAGTAACGGTAAACTATGGGCAGGGTGTGAGCCAGTTTTAAGTTTTGTTTTTGTGTACAAGAGATTTCGCAAGCACAGGGCAATTGCTGTGCAGGCAAAACCTAAAAACTGCCAAAGCCCATCCATTAGCTGCACGGAGCTCTGTACTGCCAAATCTGTGTTGGGAACTTATATTATTGTTCGTCACCGTAACCTGCTTCTATGATTTTAAAACATCATATTCTTGTACCTTCTTATTCTTATTCTGTACCATCCATGTATTTATGAAAAGCGTTCTAACATCACCTTCAATCATGTTCACACTGTAAAAAAATGAAGGCAGAAATAAACCCAGGAGTTTACGAGTGGAACCCAGTGCCAATGAGTATGACCTGCTCTCAAAACTTGACAGCTCAAGAGGAGGAGCATTATTGATATGGCCATATTCTTGTACCTAGAACCATGGCAGGGTCCACAAAGGAATCTCTTTGGCATGATCTGTTACCAGTGCTTTGGGTTTTTCTGGGCTTTTCTCTCTGGATCTTAGTCCACACCGGAGAGAACCCCTGCCCCTGAGGCTGGTTGGAATGGAACTGTAGTACACATGAAAGGAAAACGCGCTTAAACATGTCTGGACCCTATGATGATTTGATCCAACATTGAATGTGGGTGATAAGCTGGCCCTTTTGGCATATCCTGTGTTCACATTTTAATTGAAGAAGGTCTGCACATACGTGTGGAGAAAGGTTGAGCCAGAGGCAGAGTCTATGGCCATCTCCCCTGGAGTGATGGGCATAATACCGCCAGGCTGAGGGAGGGGCATTTCTGCTGCTGCATATGAAGGAGAAGAGACAGACTGCCCTGTATGTAGAGAATCATCTATATTCAGCCAGCTCCTAAGTGCAGTATTCCTGTGAGGAGTTAAAAAGGACCAAGCCTGTCAGCATAGCCTACCTCACCTTGTGATTTCTAGATGCAATCAATATCAATGCCAGCATAAGACCTCTTGTGTCTAAACACACATCCCTACACTTATGAAACACATCTACAAGTGAGGCTGAGGTCAGTCTGATACACCTGTGCCAGCCCCAAAAATTTATTTGGGATCCCGCTGTGAACCCTTCGATGTGCAACTGTGTTGGAAATTTGGTGTTTCTGCAGGGTCACCTCGGATTTTGTCACCTTTTCGCTGAACCCTATTTTTGATGGCAATGGAACCGTATGTCAACGGGGGATACCGGCTGCCTACAACATAGGGATATAGATAAGTCCAGAATGGGTCAAGGTTATATATGCAACTGTATGCACTTTACACTTTCTTACCAAGTAGTAAAGTGCTGGTGCTCCTCCTTTCAACATGATGAAAGTGGCATACCCCTAATTGGCAACTTTACCTATAAGTTCCTAGTATATGGCACAGAGTGTATTAGGGCCTGTAAGTTAAACGCCACGAGTGGGCTGCAGCACCCATTGTGCCACCCACTATAGTGACAAGGCAAGCATGACTGCAAAATAACTCTTTTTGACAGGCCTCAACTATCTTTTTAAATATTAATAAGTCACTCATATGTAAGCCTTAATGCCCATAAGGCAGGGTGCATGCTAATTAAAAGTAGGGAATATAAAAGTGTAATGTTAAACATGTCCTTACAATGGAAATGCCCTAGAGCTTTTTTCACTGCAGCAGGGTTGTCTGTTACATAGGAAAGCAGTAGGATACCTATTACGTTTAATAAAACGTATCTCAAAATATGAAGCAGCTACAAATGTAATTTATGTACTTTTTTGAAATAATAATTGCACAACCATTTTACTGGTTGGATTTGTAATAGACAAAGTCACTGGAAACTAAATCTGCATTTTGCTCACCCAATTCTGCCAGCCAGTAATTAGCATTTTAATAGGTATGAATCAGGAGTGAACATGCTCCCAGGAGCTAACAATAGACTGGCCTGAATAAGGAGAGATGACCCATCTGAACCTGACTGAATGTGTACAGATGTGGGAGGACACTGGGATTACCTCGCACACTTCCCACACACACTCCCAACCTTCAGAGCCCAAGTTTAGTGTGGCCGAAAATGTTGGCCTTCTTGAAAATGCTCAAAGTGGGTAGGGTTAGCCCAGGGAACCGTTATCCCATTGGTTAGGGCATCCCCATGGTTCATTCCCACACCCTTCTTTGTGCCAGGCTTAAATGTGGCACTTCCAGGCACCCACATCTGGACACTACTCGACCGGTGGGAGATCAGAGGAGGACTGAGCATGCTGTCTGAATCCTGAGAGGAGCATAGAAGAGTGGACCTGCTCTTCCTTTGGTACTCAGAACACAGATGTGTACTCCAAGGGTCAAAGGGCTGACCTCCTGTTCAAGCTATCGGAACTCAATAAGCTACTAAATCTCTTTTCCTGCAACTGCCCAGCTGACCAGTGGCAACAGGTCCTGGATTGGACCCTCATGTGGGCCTATCCCTGCCACTCTGTGAGTTTCTAAATACTTCCCCAACGTTACTGGGAGCTTTAAAAGTGTACTCCTGTGGTGGATTTGGACATAGCGGTACAAAAGGGGGTGGTGATGGACGGAGCATCAGAACCAATCAAACACTCACACCCAGTCTACAGATCTGGGTTTGATCCATCACCGTTCTTTAGCCCACTCTGCCACCCCAGTTCAGACATGGCCATATGCAAATCAGTCTGACCCTGTGCCTCATGGGAGCAGTCCAGCCCGAACTGCCAGGCCATACCTTCCCTGGACCGGAAACAAGCTTCCTAGGACCGGTTTATGGCATTTCATTCGACATAACAGACTAAAATCAGAAGGTAAAGTGTTTGACCAGGATGAACCTGGTTAGTGTATCCAACCTGCTCTCCTTTGCAGTCCGCATCAGACTGCGCTTACGTCCTGTTGTACTAAGACCATTGATCATCACTTTGTTCTTCTTGACCCTATTTCTACCTAAAACTTGTAACATTCATAACTCCAGTTCCCTTTATTGGATTTGTGCCATGATGGTGTCGTTTTGCAAAATTTTATTCTAGCTTGTTCTAGTTCATTTTGGGATTTTTATTGTTTTGCATTATGACTTTATTACTCTTTTAGCCCTGCATAAATACTTTACGCTTTGCCCTAAGTTAAACCTGTCTGCTCCGTGCCATAGCTACCAGGGGGTTGAGCTCAGGTTTATTTATTGACTTTTAGTGGTTCACCCTGACAACAATTGTGATTATTACTTGAGGTTGGTAGTTACCCCTCTCAACTAATAGCCCAATTTCTTACAAATGCCATTGTCACTGTGAGTCCTAAGTATCCATATTCTGACATTGCATTTGCAATCCCTATCTACAAGCAATGTGGATGTGACTGTGAGGCCATGATGGTGCAACCCAGCATTGCCGAGGCACTCCCATCTGCTAGTGACACCAGTGTCATTGTGAGGCCCAAGCCCTTGTTGCCGGGCATTGCTCTTGTGGTCACCTTCTACAAGCAACAACAATATCAGCTTGATACCCATGTGCCTATACCCCTGCATTTCCAGTTTGAGTCCTGTTCTATTAGTGCGACCCATTGGAGTGGGAAGGTCACCAAACCACAGTTCTTATGCGGCTCCCCAAGCTGTGACCACTGGTTCCCCTACCACTGGTGACTCAAAAGAATGCTACACAGAAACAGGGGCGCTGGAACTAGAGGTGCAGGGGGTGTTGAAGCTCACTTTGTCATCCATGAATGAGTTAAGTTGGAAACTTTGCTATAAAGATGTCCTTGTGGTTTTTTTTCTTTGAGCATTTACTTTGTGTTCAAAGACAGACTGACAAATGTGAGAAAACCTCTTGTGGCAAACTGTTGGGAATTATTTAACATGTACATTGAGCTGTGCTTTTCCCTTGTATAGTGAGTAGAAAAACAGGGGAGTGAGTCTATTAAGGAGTACAGAGGTATGAATCATAAACTATATTCAAAAACAAAGAAACCTCTGACACCATAAATTCAAATATATTTTTACTCCAGACTGATTTTTTATTTATCCCTGGGTTATATTTAAATATACAAAATATTTTTTGATTATTTTATTTTCCCAAAATGCATTGCCTCTATGCAGAGCCAACTAAATAGAAACCTTTTTGCTGTATTTAACATGTAGATAACACAACATACATACATTTAAACCATATTTACAATAAACAGCCATCAAAAGACAATTTACAAAAGTAACTCATTTTGATGCAAACATGTAACAAAAAATATACATTTCTCCAAACATATAATAGCCCTACTCTTTTCACAATAAAAGGTACATGGAATGTTATGGTTTGAATCCTCAAAGTACACCAATAACTTGCGCCTAGAAGAGGGGGGTCTCACTACTCTCTAAATCCTAGTATAGAGCCATGCTCAATAGACTCTAAAGTGTCCAAATCCAAGACCACAGTTGAAACTAGGTTAATAGAGCGAACCTCCCATCTGATATAACCAACGCGTATCAACCTTCTCTTTGGCACTTCTTATGGAAGAGGTCTTCATCAGGGGAATCCTTTATCAAGAGGACTTGTGATACCTATTTTCCTTTTTGTACTTTTTATAATAGCAAGTGATCTTTTTGTGTATTTTCAGCGAGAGCACGAGGCTTCTTTGTGGCGTGTTCTCAGAACTGGATTTTGTGAGTACACCCTTGCTCGTTCTTCTTGTGGCGGTCGCTGTCTTCGGTTCTTGTCACTGCGCCTACTCTCGGTGCTCGGTTCCTATCGCCGAGTCAGCCGCTAAGGTGCTCCACTGACACGGTCCTTGAATCCGCGTAGGCAGACTTAAATGTCTCGTTCCTGGGGCTCGAAAAGGGGAACGTTACTGCTACGGGATTAATGAGTTGGCTCTGCATAGGGGCAATGTGTTTTGGGAAAACAAAATAATCAAAAAATATTTTGTATATTTAAATATAACCCAAGGATAAATAAAAAATCCGTCTGGAGTAAAAATATATTTGAATTTATGGTGTCAGAGGTTTCTTTGTTTTTGAATATATTTCCCTTGTATAGTGGCGCTTTTGCTGTAGCGGAGGGGAGTGTAAAAGATACATTACATTAAAGGTTTTTGTAACACACGTCAAGATAGGCATTTACTTTCTTTATAAACTAAAAGACAGTTATTTTTAAAATATTCATTAGCAACATGGAAAGCCCAAATATCTCACTTTGCTTCTTACTCCAGAAATGTGATGGTCCAAAGATTTGAGTTGGATCATAACAAAAATAAACATATTGTTTGTAAGAAACGTTGCCAACCAGGCCTAAACTGTTGTAATTTGTTTACTTCTCAATTTTAAATATGTACCTTTTAATTTAAAATTGAAATAATTACAAACACAAACACCAAGATCACGGAATTTTGTGACAGAATAGTCAAATAGAAAGTTCTATTGTCATTCTATGGTATTTATCAACCATCTGACTAATTTGTTTGTATTTAGATTGTCATACAAATAGTAAATATGTATGGAAAACCGATTTCTTTACAATGTAACATTTGCAAGCATTATGTTTTTAGCAGTGACATCATTCATGCGAAGTTGTTCATCTGCATTGGTGTCATGGAAAAAACACACATAATAGCAGGCTAAATCCGTGCCTCATTTCCACCAGCAAAATGCAGAGGTAAATCTTTTCAAAATCATGCGATAATGCTGTTTTCATCTAGCATGCTTTGTTTTTACCTTTGAACAAAATGCTAAATCTGGGAGTAAAGCTCGGTTTAAACAATATTTCTAGTCGTGGCTTTTCCTTACGATTTAGCACTGTTCTCTCAATATGAACCATTGTGTTTCGTTAAAGTTTGTGACTTAAACTTCTTTGTTTTCCTTTTTCAGAGTTTGTGTTCGTCCTGCATTGAATCTGTGTATAGCATGTCATACTGATTTTAACCGAAGGGATCTGTATTTTCCACAGTTTGGGGTATTGAAGGACTGCCCATAGGCTGCATTTATTGTTCCTCAACTGCTGATAAAGAGTCAGCCTCTGTTCCTTCACTCTAATATTTAGATGACCTGAGCAGTATTTGTATAGCGGCTTATTTACAAGCCTCTTGCGCCACTTTTGCGTCATTTTTAACATGGGAAAAGTGATGTACGGGTGGCGCAAGGGGCTTGTAAAAAGGCCCCATAGTCTTTACCAAAGCCTACATACTATTAGGGACTGCAAAACAATAGTGCTGCCCTTCTATTGTTTGATTATTGTATATTAAACAAGCATTGGCAAAGCTACTAGATCTTGTCTATGCAAGCAAGAGTTATTAGGTTTGCAATAGCTGCTGTGCATATGGCTAGAAGTTATAAACAAGCACTATGATGAGGCCACATCATAGCATTTTTTTTATCAACAGGAGGGTGGGAGTGGGAGGGTGGAAGCAACATGGCCGTGGGAGGGCGTGGGTGGGAGGGGAAGAAGAAGGAGCATTTTAAGATGTGATATCCAAGCACCTGCGAGAAGACTTTGCCATTTTTTGTGAATAGCTTTATTGGCACTTGTGCAGCACTACTAGAAACAGTGAACAAGTACACACAACACAAATGCGGTAAAAACATAAGAGAACAATGCATAATGTGGTACCCATAGTCACTACCAGCCCCGCTATGACTTTTGAACCATTTGTTCCATATCCTGTTCAGCTTCTAGACTAGAGACAAGACATCCAATTAATTGTACCATTGTCTTTGTAAGGTTGACTCATAGCCTGAATGAAAAAAGGTAGGGTGCAAAAGTATTTTACTTATTGTGAAACCATTTAAATACATCAAATGACAAAAAATCCCAAATTCATTAACAGTAAGCACACCGTACGGTAATAAACTACTCAGAATGACAAAGGGCACCAAGTGCATGCACATGGTGAAAGTGCCAGTAGACAGAATATGAGGTAGCTCCGGGGGGTGGGAGGTAGCTTTGGGGCGTGGGGGGGGGAATGTTTGAGGATATGCCCCCCCCCAAAAAAAAACAAATGCATTCTTGCCTTTGAAGTTGGATCTGAAGGGCCTGGGTCGAGTCTGCTCTGTCTTTTTCGGCCTTTTGTCCTGCACCAAGAATAAAAGACAAAACAGAGACCTTTAATCTAAAACAGGAGAGAGAGAGAGACAGAGAGAGAGCGAGAGAGAGAGATAGAGAGAGAGAGAGAGAGATACGCCTGGTGGTTGGATATCAAAATGTGAAAAAAGATAAACTGGAAGCATCCATGCTTGTCCAATTGTGTGGTCCCAGGCAAACATTTTATTTCAGAGAGGCTCCTTTTTTAGGTCCCGCCTGAGCTAGCGCATGCGTTACTCTGGCGAGACTTTTAGTTAGTGGGCTTCAAAAAGCCCGACCACAGCTTTTAGTGAGTCAAACAAAAACAGGAGTACACCCATAAACCCAATTGAGACCGGGTAATATATGACAACAATAAACAATGTCTCAACAGGTAATTCACATAAAGGGACTGTTCAATAAGTAATCAATCCTATAGCACAAGGAAGGACAAGGGAGACCAAGGAGAGTGAAAAGGATGTTATTCCTCATATATAAGCACATAAATACAAATTAAATTGTAGTAACCATTTGAACCAAAGTGCACTGTAAGTGTAGGGTGAATAAACGGCGCAGTGACAACTGTGGTGAAAAAACAACGACTAACGGCGCAAAACAGTCAATACAATAGTGTAGGTCAACAAAATTATTATGCATTCATAGACATGATTTCTCCATTACGAAGTTGACCATTAAACAAGCCATAAATAGCGTTGTAGGGTCGACGGTGTTTCAACCTCTATCACTCGAGGTCGTCATCAGGACGATGGTTACATAATTCTTTAAAAGTGCTCTATATGTATAAAGAAATAAAGAGAAAATCATTCCAATACACCCAAGATAATAGTGTAAAGAATGAAAAAGAGGGAGTCAGTGAAAAGAACAGGGGGGGGGGGGGGATGTGTAGGGTACCTGTTATCAATAAATAAGGTTCAAAGAATACCAATGTCCACAGGTATGTCTAATATCCAGGGCAAACTACTATGGAGAGACAATTAGACAACGTCAAGGTCATAATCGTGTTTTAAAGGATAAAGGGCAAGGGCAAGGGAACAACTAAGAGAAAGGGGCTTACCAACACGTGGTCCCGCTTCAAAAGGGAAGGAAGAAAAAGGAATATGGGTACACGCAAGTGGAGGTAGTGACCTGCAGGAAGGGAAAAGGACCGAGGGTTGTAACGAAAAATTGTTTTAAATACAACGGGACTGTACGAAAAACGGCCAATTTGTAATCACTTCTACCTGAAATTGAAGCAGGAACACAGAGTGGAAATCAAGAATGGTTGGTTCCAACGTACTAAATACGAACGCTGGCAATAATCCAAAGTTAGTTAGTTCCAAACGTAACGAATACGAGCACTGGCCGTAGTCCAAGCCACTGGGAAGAAATCCGCAGTCTGGCAGAAATCCAAGTGTTTCAGGAAATAGTTGCAAGGACAGGTCACGTGGGCAAGGAAAGTTTCTAAGGAAAAAACTAGAACGTGGAAAACCGAGGCAAGGTGCCCCAGGGGGACTGAATCCAATTGCGAGAAAGGAGCGGGACTGTTACGAAAATGAAGAAAGGACAATGGACTAAGGTCCTAACAACTAGATCCGGTCACTGAGCCAAGATGGCCAGAAACCTAATTAAGGGACTGAACTCCAAAACAGGGACAGAGTGTTAAGAAGGAACATTAAACAAGGAAAAAGTTGTCAAGGCAAGGAAAAATCAGTCAAAATTTAAAGAAAAAGGAAAAAGAAAAAAGGGGGACACCCGATCAGTGCAGATACTTCCGATTAACATGTATGCATATTCATTAAAAGTTCAATAAATCTTCATTATAAGTTCAATAAATCGCAATAAAACAAACAACACATTGGATATACAACCGTATTGCCCATATTTGGAATTCAGATCCAAAATGATAACCACAAAATGGTTCAATCCAGTGCCTGAAGAGAGCGGCACGGGATTGAAATCACACAAGAAAAGCCAGGGCGAATTATAACACGCATTTACGAAAAGGTGATAGTTACGAATTATAACACGCATATATGTAAAGGTGATAGTTACAGTACTTGGACATCAATTTACATTTGGACAACTAGGAACGATATATTTCGAAATTGGAAAAGGAGTGGACAACAATTATCATAAGATAAGATGTTATCTGTATGAAATAGCCACAGTAATTTGAGAATACAAAACCAGGTTGTGTTAACATCATGACATCATGCACAGGAAAAACTGGATTAAATGCACATTATAGTATATTATTCTTGCACAAAATCTACATTGTATTGGTAACAGTGTTCCATTCATCAAGGGAATTCAAGCCTTTAGTAACAGAATTGCAACGTGCAATCCAATGGCATTCAGATTTATTAAGTAGAAGTTGCAAATTCCCACCACGAAGTGGTAGGGATGGACAGTCTATGACTTGCCAAGTCATCTCAGTTTCCAAGTGATTGTTTTCTTTGTAGTGTGATACCATTGGGGCCGTGGTTACATTGCATCTAATGCGACTCTTATGTTGAGAAATGCGTTCTTTCACCATTTGTGTCGTTTGCCCTATGTACAGTAAGTCACACGGGCAGCGAATAGCATAAATTACATTTTTAGTACGACAGTTTGAAAAATGCTTAAGTTGGTATGTGCGCTCACAAGTAACAAAAACCTTGGTGTTATTGGTAAGTTCACAAACATTACAATTTTGGCATTTAAAATGGCCAACAATGGGCGGTAGTCCCCATAGTGTGGTAATAGATGGGTCTTTCTTTTCCTTGTGCGGCCACGTAATGGCATGAACCAATTTGTCTGCGAGATTGTTACCTCTTTTGTAAGACAACAATGGTGGTTCAGAGAAAGGTGTCAAGGAGCGAAGCAGTGTCCAATTCTTTTTGATAATTGCGCCAACCTTGTTGCTGCAGGGACTATAGGTGGAAACAAATGGAATGCGTGTAGTCTCCCGTTTGGTAGATGGGGCAAGGATAATCTCCCTATGGCTATACCATGCACGTTTGAGTGCTCTTTAAACAAGATGTTTGGGATAACCTCTATTAGTCAATTTTGCGGAAAGGATGGCAGCCTCGCGAAAATAATCTTTTCGCCATTTACAATTACGTCGTATGCGCAAAAACTGCCCATACGGTAATCCATCCCTATGGTACCGTCCTCTGCATGTAATGTAAGGTCCAAAAAAGGGAGGTCATTTTTTCTGATATCAGAAGTGAATGTAAGATGAGGTTGGTTATCGTTAGGCCAAATGACAAAGGAAGAAAGATCTTCTTGTTGTCCATGCCATAAAAGCTAAATATCGTCGATATATCAACGCCATAAAAGAATCTTATTCAGAAAAGGATTACGGGCAGACAAAAAAACAGTGGATTCCAAATGGTGAACATACAAAACCACAAAATTCGGAGCAAAACAAGCGCCCATAGAGACACCTTTGATCTGAAGGTAAAATGTCTCTGTACAGAAAATATTTCTTGGTCAATGCAATTTTGAGTAGTTGGATTATGAACTTGGTAGGAATCTGCACTGGTCTCTCCCGTGTATTCAAAAGATGTTCAATAACGGCCAGACCATCTGCTTGGGTAATGTTAGTGTACAGCGATTCTATGTCAAGGCCGGCCATAAAGTCAGTATCTACATTGTATGGAAGATCCTCTACAATGTTAATCAAATGGGTACTGTCTTTAACAAAGGTATTCGTAAGTGGTACAAAATCTTTGAGGATGGCATCAATACATTTACCCAGAGGTTCCAAAATGGAGCCACACCCAGAGACTATAGGTCGACCTGGTGGGGCAGATGAATTCTTATGCACTTTAGGTAAGGTATAAATAACCGGTGTCCTGGAGTGTAAGTTATTTAAAAAAGCATGTACTTTTTTATTAATCATACCTTCCTGAAGAGCCTGAGAGGTGACAGCTGATATAGTATTCTGAATGGAAGTGAGTGGATTAGAAGACAACTGACGATAATGACTGGTATTGGCAAGCTGGCGAAGAATTTCTACATCATATTTATCATGATCCATAACAACTATACCTCCACCCTTATCGGTGGGTATATTTTTGTTGTTACTGAGACTGTCTATGGCCAGTTTTTCCACCAACGGCAGATTGTATGGTACAAATTTGTATCTGAGTTGAAGTTCTTTTACTTCATGTAGGACTAATTTCTCAAACTCCACAATTTGAGGCGGCATTGAAGATGTAGGAGGTACAAAGGTGGAGGGCGGTCTGAATTGTCTATCACAAGCCAGATAAGTATCAGAAGAGGTAGAAAAAAATCAGAAGAGGTAGAAAAAAATTGTTTCAGACGGATGTGTCTGAAAAAAAGAAGCAAATCTTCCTGAAGTTTGAAAAAATTACTCCGTGACGTAGGGACAAAGGAGATGCCCTTACTGAGGATAGAAATTTCATCAATTGATAAGGAATGGGAAGAAAGATTAAAAATGGGTATGGTCAAATTGGTGGAATTGTTTATTTGAGGTAAGGAGGTAGAAGAAATATGGCTAGAGCCATAAGCAGGGCTTGTGTCAGTCTTGAGGGTAAGGCTTGAAGATTGATTGATAGCTTCCATGTGAAAATTAGAAGAGATGGACACATCGATGGATGGTAAGATGGTGTTGTCAGATAAACTATCAATGTTCATTGTGGAGGGCCCCATTGATAGAATTTGTGTCGGGTCTGTCTCTCGCCTGCAAAATGGCTTTGGTAATTTTGTTTTCTGCGGGCGCGTCCGCGGTCCCCTAAAAAACCAGCAGGGAGAAGTGGAGGTGGTTGAGGACGCCTATAAACGCCTGAACTAGTACCCTCGCCACTATCAGAGTCTTCTATAGAGGTATTTGAGGAATTGGAAAAAGTTATAAGCTGGTTATTACGGTACCTACCCCAATTTTTGTTTCTGAGTGGCTGGTAAGACGTATTATAAAATGCGTCAAGAAGATATGGATATGTTTGATCCTTATTGTAATTCCTGATATCCTTTTGAATTTTATTGATCTTTTTGTTTTGTTCAAAGGTATGGAAAGAAGCTATAGTGGCATTGACTCTGTCTAGTAATCCCTTAGCATCAGTGAGGGAAGTATCTGTAGTAATAAGTTTCTCTAGCTCTGCTGTCTCTTCCAATTCTTTCTTACTATGTTCTATGTCGGTATCGATACCTAAAACCATCCAATGATTTCCACGCTGTGTTCCTGCTTCAATTTCAGGTAGGAGTGATTACAAATTGGCAGTTTTTCGTACAGTCCCGTTGTATTTAAAACATTTTTTCGTTAAAACCCTCGTTCCTTTTCCCTTCCTGCAGGTCACTACCTCCACTTGCGTGTACCCATATTCCTTTTTCTTCCTTCCCTTTTGAAGCGGGACCACGTGTTGGTAATCCCCTTTCTCTTAGTTGTTCCCTTGCCCTTGCCCTTTATCCTTTAAAACACAATTACTGCCCTTGACTTTGTCTAATTGTCTCTCCATAGGAGTTTGCCCTGGATATTAGACCTACCTGTGGACATTGGTATTCTTTGAACCTTATTTATTGATAACAGGTACCCTACACATCCACCCCCCCTCCCCCTGTTCTTTAAATTGACTCCCTCTTTTTCATTCTTTACACTATTATCTTGGGTGTATTGGATTGATTTTCTCTTTATTTCTTTATACTTATAGAGCACTTTTAAAGAATTATGTAACCATCGTCCTGATGATGACCTCGAGTGATAGAGGTTGAAACACCGTCGACCCTACAACGCAATTTATGGCTTGTTTAATGGTCAACTTCGTAATGGAGAAATCATGTCTATTAATGCATAATAATTTTGTTGACCTACACTATTGTATTGACTGTTTTGCGCCGTTAGTCGTTGTTTTTTCACCACAGTTGTCACTGCGCCGTTTATTCACCCTACACTTACAGTGCACTTTGGTTCATATGGTTACTACAATTTAATTTGTATTTATGTGCTTATATATGAGGAATAACATCCTTTTCTTTCTCCTTGGTCTCCCTTGTCCTTCCTTGTGCTATAGGATTGATTACTTATTGAACAGTCCCTTTATGTGAATTACCTGTTGAGACATTGTTTATTGTTGTCACAGCTTTTAGTGAGGCATAGAGCGTGCAGTTATGCGCACAAGTGTGCGCGCCTCGCTCCGCCTCCGCCTCTCCGTCTTCCTCGCCTTCAACGTTCCTCCTCCTCCCCCTCCCCCACCACAGAGTGCGTCTGGCAGCCGCGCCTCTTGTTTGTTATTTTGGTTCGGTGAGCAAGCCTTGGAACTTTGCTGTTTCTATAATTTCTCGATCGTGGCATGCACTATGCTCCTCTCCGCACCCCCACCCCCATGATGTGTCAGTCTGGGCTGTTGCAGCTTCAGGACACACACAAGTCTTTAGCTGATGTGTGCTGGGCTGGGCTGCGCTGCTGATGGGGCTACAGTGGCTGGCTCGTACAAGGTATTTCCTAGGTCATCCAGAGGTTGAGGCGCATAGAAAAAACTAGCTGAACTCTGATCCTGAGAACAATGTTGGTGACATGGCTAAAAAACTAAAACCAAAGCGTTCTGCAACCATTGTGTTTCCCTTCACCTTGAGGTAACTACAGATAAGATATAGCACACATACCTTAAATAAAAAGTAAAGTGTGTGTGTCACTAGACAGTCGCGCAACTGAATCCTGGTTGGGGCACTGGTAGAATAGTGGTGACCATTTAAAGTGCTTCAATGTCCTAACTAAATGACTGAAAGCACTGTGCATGTGACAGTCATTATTTTTAAATTCTATTGCACACAGGATAAAACAAGCATTGGCATATCCAATAGGTCTCGCCTTTGGAACCTTATAAGTGTTTAGTTATCCAGCACAATATCCTTGGTGCAACAGCATCAAGTGTTGCATGGCTAAACACTTATAAGGTCCCAAAGGCGAGACCTATTGGCTATGCCAATGCTTGTCTTTATTACCACACATGAGAGCACTTTTAAATACGGATGTGGACTGTACAAGCACGGCTTATGTTTAATGTAAATAGACTATAATATTACCCCATCTCTAATAAGAATCTAGGCCATGTAGGGTTTACATGACTACAGACTTGCCTCTTAGTTCACTAATAATATTGTTGCTGGCAAGCTCATGTTTAATAAATTGTCTAACTATTCAGTGATGCAATCTGATGTACTAAGGAGACTGTATCATATTTTATATTATGTTTGTTGCATGACAACAGTCCATCCCGAACCTTGGTCATCTTACCCTCCACCCTGCAGTCCACTGCTTTTTAAATGCGGAAATTTGAGATTCTGACCCCCCCAAATCTCACTGACCAAGCTACTGCCTTGGCTAGCCCTCCCCCCCATCCTGTACACACACACAAAATTGCAGCTCTTAACACAACATACTCACTTTTAGCCGCACAGATTAACTGCTGCATTAAAATAAACCTCTATGTTAGGCCTTTCAAGCAAGTTTTGTGTACATCACTCATTATAGATGAAAAGCCAGTGTAACCACAGAGATGCATTAGGTCCCACTGCTCTCAGAGCAGGAAAAAGGAAACATAAATGATAATAACATCGCTATTATCATTTTATTTTTCGTTGCTACAGGGCTGTGTTAGGGTGCGGAGGGGTGGTGTCAGAGCCTGGGAGGAGTGGTTTGCACACTCTAAGTGTGCATGATAGTTTGTCAGGCTGTCATGGGCCGGCCAAACAGTCATGCACACTTTCCATGTTTCCCACCAGGCTGTACTTCACAGCCTGGTGGAGAACATGCACGGGCTCCCAGTACCCATCTGAGCGCTGAACCACAGTGCTCAGACCAATCACAGTGCATTCCGATGTTGTGATTGGCTTAGGGGAGCCTATGAGGCTCCCTCCTTCCAGGTGGAAGCAACGACAGAGGAAGGACAACGCCCGTCGGCTGTGAGGAGGTAAGTGGCTTTATGTTTTGTATTTTGTCACCCCCCTGTTCCCTGTCAGCTGCCACTGGGATACACATGCGTTTGTGAAGAGACACTGAATGGAACACCCTGCAGCAGCGACAAAATATTTAGTGGGCTCAAATCATGATCTTTGTGCTTGTGAGATGAATTTTGTGACATTTTTCAAAGAATGAAAAAAAGTCCAAAGATCTAACAGCAAATTATTAAAACGCTACCTCAACTATTTTAAAACACAAGCATTGGCAAAGACAAAAAGTTTCCCTCTGCAAGAGATATTGTCTTTGCCAAAGTCCTTTAGCCATGTTGTAGTGCAGTGCAGCTCTTGTGCAGCATAGCCAAAAGTTACAAAAAAGCGATATGAGTTGGCCAGCACTGGCAGCGTCATAGTGCTTTTTTTCTTATGGCTTGTGGGGTCGGGCAACACAGATAACTGGAGGAAGAATGGGAGGAAACGGGCAACATGAACAACACGAGGGAAGGTGGGAGTTAACCGCAACTGGATAGTAAAAAAATAGCTAAGGTGCCACCAGTGCTTTTTTTTCCTATGGTGAATGTGCAGGGACACAGACAACAGCAACTCGATCAAGGGGCGTGGGAGGGAAAAAGCAACACAGTCAAGGACGACAGTGGAAGAAGAAAGCAAAATAGTACCTCAATGACGGCACAAGCAGTGGAAGGATACTAATCAAGATGAAGCAATAAGTCTGTGGACCATGCTCCACACAAAAGAAGAGGAAGTGAAGCCAACATGCGTTGGCCAATTGGGTGGCAGTAAATAACAGTGAATAATGAAGCCAACAAAAGGGAAGCAACGGGCGGGCTCCAAGCTCCTTGTTGTATGCAATATCTTTCGCAAGCGACAGCGCATAGGTCTTGTCTTAGGTGAGACTTAAAAATACTCTCCAGTAAGTAGTCTATTTGTACAAAACAGAATGGGTTATCACAAGTTCCCAGCTGTACTGTAACTATATCAATGGTCAATTGCACATCTTCAATTATGAATAATACAACACAAAAAATTAAACAAACTAATGTGCATTTATCACATCTTGGAGGTGGGAAGACAAGATGTCTGTGCTAAGTTCGTTTTCTCACTCCAGGGGCTGCTCACGCCAGGCATGATCCCTATTTAGGTTGCAGCAAAGTCATTTAGGCAAGAGTTCAGCTGAGCATGGACTTTACACAGTAAGACTCTGTCGGGCATCAGCTTTGCCTCTGTTTGGCAATATTAGGGGTAGGGATGCCAGATCCTTCCAAGTTGCCAAGGTATGGTTTTCATTCAACAAACAAATGCATTCTGTGAGTATTCTTTGTTTGTTTTTTATATGGCCATTTGCGCTAACAACCCTGACAACAACGATCTGCGAAAAAAGGACAGGAAATAAGGTGGATGAGACAGTATTTCGCCACAACCCTTTAATTTAGCTGGAACCGACCTTTTGTGTATTTAGTCGATCTCAAATAATCCAAGAAGCACAGTTTTACGGTATAATATTTTGGAGTCTTATTTCAGAAACAGACTCTCGTGTGGCAAAGTCTCTAAACCAGTCAAGAAGTATCAGTGGGCAAAAATCACCGTTAGTTAAGGATGCGAAGAGTATGTGCAGTGGCGTAGCTAGGGGGGAAGGGGTGGCGGCCTCCACCCGCTCTTACCTGCCGCCTCGGGCGTCAATAGCAAGCGGGGTGGTAAATGGAGAAAACTCACCAGCACCCCCCCTTCACTGCAGCCGCCGCAGGGCAGCAGACGCAGGGATCGCCACGGGCAGCCAGAGGGCTATCTACGCCACCCAGTAGGAGTGTAATATGGAGGTCCCTATAATACCCAATACTCAAACAGGTAAAGCACGCCAATATTCTGACTGAGAGCACCATACTGCTTTCAGATGTTTAACTCGAAATAATCACCACAAGAACTTAAGACAGAGCATCATAAGTTATGAAACAGAATGATGTTTGTGCTCCTCTACAATAAACAAAATAATGTTTGGAGTCCAATGGCTATCGCTTGCTATTTAGTTCCACAAAGATATTTGACACACTTGCTCAAAAGTAGTACCTGGATGTTTCACAATCTTTATTTATTTAACCATTTCACATTAGTATATAGTATAGATATACATCTCTGCGCTTTACTAAAAAGAGCAATGGAAATGGACGATATGCATTATGGTGGTTACCAGAATCTCTTCTCAATAACATAGAAGACGAAGAACAATAAGTTAGAAATGACATTAAATTTAGCATCAAAGAGCATAAACATCAGAGCAGAGTGGATGTTGGGCTCTAGGGAAGAGATAGGAGCGAAGACACTTTACCAAAGGTGACAGATATTGCCGGCACACCCTAGCTAAAATTGTTGCAGCACCAAAGTACAGACAAGTATTTGTGGCATTTTTCAGTCCTAATCTGCAACCTGCCAAGAACCTTATGTATGTGCCCTACAAAAAAAAGTCAGACATCGAAACTGTGTGACAGTATCCAAAAGTATCAGGAGCTGCGCTTGTCTGTAGCATTAAACTATACTTGCGACTGTATCCCTGCTTTAATTTCACATAGGTTCTACGTGGAAGGCATTAGTTACAAAGTAACTGCAATGCTTGCCAAACTAGGGATTTTTGCCATAATATTTCTTGTAGTTACCAATCGTATTTCCCTAACATAGATGAAGTTGTATATCTTCTTCTTAATGCCATAACACTATTTAGAAATTATGGGGCCTATTCACACAGGCAAATGTATACATGAGTAAATTATACATGTTTATAGCTACACTTACACTTTGTAGTAATTTTACTATTTTTAGCTATTCTCCATTTGCAAGCGTAAAGTTAATGCAAAGTCTAGATCTACTGATTACACCCCTGATCTACACATTACACCCCCTGAATTCAGGGCATGGAGCTAAATTTACGAGTGTAAAGTTACAACTAGTAACTTTTCACATGTAGACGGAGGTCTGCGCTGCTCGGGTGAAGTTCTGTCTTTCGTAAAGTATAGGCACATTTTAAAGTTCATTAAATAAAAAAATTGTAGAAATATTTTTAGCAAGAAAATGATACAGCACTATAAACTTAATTTGGAATTAAATATTCAAATAATTAAAATATATTAATTTAATGACATTTATTTTTAAAGATATATATAAAAATGGGCACCCAAAGTAAAATGTTTACATTTATATATGATACATTACTCAATGTTATCATTAGAATTAATTTGAATTAATCTTATATTTTTTACAACATAGTACATTTATTTTTAAATACCAAAGTGGTTATTTAAATGTTAGAATAAAATAATATGTATTTGAAATAGACATTTAATATTAAGTTAAAACACACACATATATATATATATATATATATATATATATATATATATATATATATATATATATATATATATATATATATTCGCCACAATGGGATCCAATCAATCCTGCGCGCTCAAGTGCGGGTGCTCTGCATAGGGGTCGGATCCAGACCCAATTCATCAATTTTACTTCCAATGATGCGGCACACAGGGATTCAGTTAAGTTTAGTTGATTTATTCAGCAAACACTCAACCAACGCGTTTCAGCCTCCTGGCTTTGTTCACGGTCAGTGAGCCCTCTTCTCTTTCTACATTTATACCATATAGCCACTATGAAGCATTATGGGATCTGTAGTTTCACATTGCAATTTACACAATCAACATACATTGTATGAGGGACAATTAGGCAATAAAGTTATTTAAATCAAAGCTGTTAATTCACATTGCAATTTATATGGTTCGCGCTAAGCAGCGAGTCACTTGAGGTCATGTGTATAGTACCATGAATCATTACTACTGTGAAAATGTAATATGTATTGGTATAGTACCATACAGTTCGCGCTAAGCAGCAGATATTTGTAAAGACATGTTAGGTGCCAAAAAATCACTATGTAAGTAATGTGATTCGATCTTGGTAAAGTAGCAAAAGGTTTTTGAGACTATAGCCCTCACTATGTAAGTAATGTGATTAGATCTTGGTAAAGTATTAAAAGGTTTTTGAGACTATAGCCCTCAGTGTGATTTGGTATAGTACCCCAATTTATAGTTACAGCAGTTTTAACATGTCTTCCTTGATCATTATACTAGTCCGTTCCAATTAATTCTCAGTCTAAATGTACATAAAGTTCCTCATCATTGTTCATCCCTTTCGGGGTCTTTGTTCTCAGTCGGATGATGCACTTAGATTCAATTTGGCGTAGTTTCTTTATACGATTTCCTCCTCGTTCATCTTGTGATATCATATGAATTCCAAAGAAACTCATCGCTCTCCAATTACTCCCTTGACATGACGCCATATGTTTGGCAGTGGCGTAGGTTACATCTTTATTTTTTACTGCTCTCACATGTTCAAGGATGCGTTTCTTCAACATACAGATTGTACTACCAATGTACCGCATCCCACAGTTACATTCAATTATGTATACCACATGTGTTGATGTGCATGTGATTCTTTGGTCTATTTTGAATATTTTGCCATCAGGTTCTGTAAATGATTTCATGTTTCTTCCGATCTTGCATGCTTTGCATGTGTTGCACTTCTTGAAGCCTCTTTGTTGGTGTTCTAGCCAATTCATTTGGTCACTTTCCTTAAAATGGCTTGGTACTAGTGCATCTTTCAGAGATTTGGTCTTTCTGTACGATACCATTGGTCCGTTACCTAATGTTTTCCCTATGTCAGGATCACCCGAAATCAGATGCCAATATTTCTTGATTTTATTTATTATTTGGCCACTTTCCTTGCTGTAGGTTGTCACAAATCTTGGTATTTGGTCCTTTTTCTGTATATTGCTTCTGGGTTTAAGAATTTCTGTTCTTGATTTCATATCAATCCTTCTTTTGGCTTTTTGTAGGTCTCTTTCATTGTAGCCTCTTGCTCTTAGTCTATCCATTGATGCTGCAATCTGATTGTCTGTGTCTTTTGGTTCAGAGCAATTCCGTTTTAATCGGGTGAACTCTCCATAGGGTATACTCTTAATCAGACTAGTCGGATGGAAGCTGGTGCCATGAAGAATGCTGTTTATCGCCGTTTTTTTGCGAAACAGTGTGGAATGGATTTTATTGTCTTCAATGTAAATTTTGGTGTCCAAAAAATCAATTTCTTTGCTGCTTGACATACATGTGAAAGATAAGCCAATGTCATTATTTTTCAATTTTGAGTAGTATTGTTCGAAACTCTGTTGTGATCCGTTCCAAATTATGAATAGATCATCAATGTATCGGACCCAAAGTATTATGTTGTCCAATTCTACTTGATTTTCAGAGCCCCATGCTGTCACCTTCTCCCACCAGCCCATGGTGATATTGGCATAGTTTGGAGAAAATGATATGCCCATGGCTGTACCACACTGTTGTCTGTACAACTGTTTGTTGAAAAGAAAAACATTGTTCGTCAGGCATATTTCAATCATTTGAAGTAGCATGTTTGTGTGCTGAAGTTCTGAGATATTTCTTTGGCTCAAAAAATATTTACAAGCTCTTAGTCCTACTTCATGCCTTATGGATGTATATAGGGATACCACGTCAATTGTAATTAAAAGATATTGTTCGCACCAATTTATTCCCTCTAGAATCCGAAGGAAGTCACCCGTATCTTGTATGTATGAGCTCATTGATTTCGCAATTGGTGCCAAAAAAGTATCCACATATTGGGACATGTTCTCATACAATGATTCACAGGATGCAACAATTGGTCTTCCCGGCGGGTTTATGAGAGTCTTGTGTATTTTGGGTAAAAAGTATATCGTGGGTGTAACTGGAAAATCATTAGTGAGAAATTTAAGTTCTTCTGCGCTCAAGAGATTTCTCTCATGACATGTTTGTAAAAACTTATTCAATTCCATTGTCATTTTGTTAATTGGATTTTCTTTTATTCTGCAATAGTTGGTTGCATCGTTCAACTGGCGCAGAGCTTCTTTCACATACTCTTGTGTGTTCATGATGACGATATTTCCCCCTTTATCAGCCGGTTTAATAGTCAATTTTGGGTTGGCCACTAATTTGGTGATAGCTTCTCTCTCTTTTCTTGTTAGGTTTTCTCTTTTTGTTTTTTCATTTCTCTTTTTCGGCATTTTTTCCAGTTCTTCAATGATTGCATCTGAGAATAAATCAAACCTGTTTCCTGGAGAGAGGGTTGGGCAGAATCTAGATTTTCTTTTTAGGCCGCTGTCAATTCTTTTGTCAGTTGGTATGTTCAAGTGAGTAGCCAATTGTGTTTCTGATATTTCTCCCTCATCTTGGTTATACATGAGGTCAAACATGTCCTGAAGTTCCGGTATTTCATTTATTGCCCATGTGTCAATATTCTGTGATTGTATTGTTGTTGAGTCTGTAGATTTTTCTGGTTTTCGTGCATGGACTTTCGCTAGTTTTAGCTTTCGGATATATTTATATAAATCAATTCTTACTTGAGTGTAGTTGAAGTGATTCTCAGGACAAAAGGATAGGCCTTTATTTAATAACGATGTTTCTTCTTGTGTTAATTCGTAATGTGAAAGATTAATGATTAAATTCTCTACTTGCGATTTCTTAGTGAATAGAACCTTTTTCCTTTTCGCTCGTCTTGTTTTTATTGTTTTTCTTGTTCCTGTTCTTGTTCCCTGTTCGACATTGCTCTTCCCCGTCCTCGGCCTGGGGGTCTTCCGCGACCTCTTCCCCGCGCTAGTGTTTTGTCCAAGTTCATCAGTCGCATTTCCTCTAAAAAATTCATCGGTGTCGCTCCACTTGTTGCATTCGCTAGTTCTCCATCGCTTACATCTGATTCGATGCTACTACAGGGGGTGCTTGGTTGTTGTTGAGTCGAAAAATTCTTCTTAAGTGCATCAAATCGTCTGGCAAAGGTCAATATTCTGCCCTGGGCATAGTCTTGTTCATCCCTTTTAAATTTACGTTGTTTTCGTTCTTTAATTTCCGTTTCGTATTTTTCCAATCTATCATCCATCTCCTTGCGTGATTTTGCCGTGTCCTCTTTGTTGGTTTGTTGCTTAATAAGATCCTCCATTTCTTCAATTTTTTTGGTGATCTCCACGACATCTATTTTGGCATGTTTTATTAGTATACGCATCATATTCAATGAGCATTGTTGATTATTTTCTACCCATTCATTTAGTAATTCTGCCTTTGTTTCTGGATGCGTCGGTAAGGTAAAAATCCGCAAGCCCCTTGGTATTCTGTTAACTTCTATGTAGTTTTCCAGGGCAATAATCTCCCAACTTTTGTTGATTTCCTTTTTGTACATTCTTTCCACTTCATTGAATAATTGTTTAGTGGTATTTGGTGTTTTATTCTGCTCGCTTGTGGTCGCTGTATCAATTTGTATCCCCATTGAGCTTTTAAACATCGTTGCCGCTTTGTTTGCTCGTTTTGCTGCCCGTGCTTCCATCTTGCAATGGTGATGATTATTTTAGCCTGTTTTTCACTCTGAGTGTTGTTATAATATAACCGCTGTTCTTTCCATCAACCGAAATCCCTACTCGTCGCTTCCACGACCGCCGTACTGTTTACGGAGCGGTCCTGTCTTTGGATAGCAATCAAGTCGCTGCAGTCCGCTACTACGTAATGAAATTGTTTCCCACTCACCTGCTGGGAGACTCCCGAATCGGCGGCGTCTTCCGAATTCATATGATATCACAAGATGAACGAGGAGGAAATCGTATAAAGAAACTACGCCAAATTGAATCTAAGTGCATCATCCGACTGAGAACAAAGACCCCGAAAGGGATGAACAATGATGAGGAACTTTATGTACATTTAGACTGAGAATTAATTGGAACGGACTAGTATAATGATCAAGGAAGACATGTTAAAACTGCTGTAACTATAAATTGGGGTACTATACCAAATCACACTGAGGGCTATAGTCTCAAAAACCTTTTAATACTTTACCAAGATCTAATCACATTACTTACATAGTGAGGGCTATAGTCTCAAAAACCTTTTGCTACTTTACCAAGATCGAATCACATTACTTACATAGTGATTTTTTGGCACCTAACATGTCTTTACAAATATCTGCTGCTTAGCGCGAACTGTATGGTACTATACCAATACATATTACATTTTCACAGTAGTAATGATTCATGGTACTATACACATGACCTCAAGTGACTCGCTGCTTAGCGCGAACCATATAAATTGCAATGTGAATTAACAGCTTTGATTTAAATAACTTTATTGCCTAATTGTCCCTCATACAATGTATGTTGATTGTGTAAATTGCAATGTGAAACTACAGATCCCATAATGCTTCATAGTGGCTATATGGTATAAATGTAGAAAGAGAAGAGGGCTCACTGACCGTGAACAAAGCCAGGAGGCTGAAACGCGTTGGTTGAGTGTTTGCTGAATAAATCAACTAAACTTAACTGAATCCCTGTGTGCCGCATCATTGGAAGTAAAAAAAAAAAAAAAAAAAAAAAAAAAATATATATATATATATATATATATAATCAATCCAATGCCAGTAGAAAAAAGTTTATCGAGCCCAATTCCATTGAAGCGTGAATAATTTATTCAAACATGTAGCAAACAAACGCCCGACGCGTTTCGGTGCAGCCACACCTTGGTCACGGGTCACAGACTGTTTGTAGAGATCAATTACATATAGTGCACAAATATAACAATAGAAGTAGGAGTACATATCCCAATGTTTGATTATACATAGGAACAATGGCATCCATTTTGAAGCTCTCGACTTCTCTACAGGATACAATAGAGCTGTTGTAAATTGTACATGCATAAAGTGCAATTCCAGTGGTTCCAACTCATATGGATCATTATAAATCCAATATAGATCCATATTTTTCACAGATGTGTCATCAAAAACATTTTTTGCTAATAATAATGATTTTCAATTCCGCCCCAGTGATCCCATCACGTAGTGGTGCTCAACCACCCTCTACCATTTGTGACACAGTTCTGCCTAATCCAAAATTATTTTCCGTCCTGCCCTAGTGGACTTAAACAAATCACCACAATTCTTACTCAAGATCTGTCTTCAGTTATGATCTCCTGCTGCATAGATATTTCAGCTCTTTTGTGTTCCTTACATTCAGCAAGCTGATATTTTCGTCTCCTACAAGAATAAAAACAGTGCAATCAATACAATGTGGTCAAAATAAAAACCAAACAAAGATAAGCATACGAGAAGCATACATAAAAGACTGCTATTCTTGTTACAGAACTCTTTAAAATGTCTAGCGACCGGATACTGCCTGTCCTCATTGGCAATGGCCCTCATATCTCCGGTATGGCCAGGATTAACTTTACATTCAGGAATTGGTGACTAGCAACAAAGTATAAAGTTATTACTAAGTGCAGTATTAGTTTCACAGGTAAGTAAATCTAAACATATAAATTTACCTTTGTGAATAGGGCCCTAAAGTCTTGGCAGTTTGGATCTCCGTACATGCTAAAAGTCAAACCCTAAAGAGCAGGCACTTGGCAGGTAATTGAACATGCATGGTTACCTGGTTTCTGGGTTCCCCGGGACAATGGAAGTACTTGGTTCAAGGATTATATAGTTGCTTTTGAGTTACACAGGCACTGAAGAATTAATCTGATATTTTTGTAAAATCTACAAATGTCTCAACTAAAAAATAAAACAAATTAGATACTGAGACATACAAGTGTGCCGCTGGTACTACTACAGGAATTTCCTTAACATAACATGTTCAGCACCTTAAGGAAATCCTCACTAAGACTATTTTATAGACATTCAAAAGCTCATAGGTATGCATAGATCTCTTTGAGAGCATAAAAACCCGGAAATAAGAATGACTAACCTTAAAATAGAAACTTCGAACCCAGTTCAATTTGCTGCTTTCTACGGGAGAATAGAATGCCATTCTGATTAATCATTTGGATAATCAAAAAAAAACAAATCACCAAGCAAAGAATGGTGAACACGAGCCCCTCCCCCCTCCCCTGACATTGGGTCATGGTGTGCACTCATTAACTATAAACAAAACAGTCGTGCAGAGCGCAAATAGCTTTTAAAACAGTTGCTCCTTCAGCACATATAAATATTAAGAGATAATCAAGTGTAAATAAGAAATGTAAATCTGTCTGTGGTCACTGCATGTTCCAAGAGATGAGTACTCAGCTTTAGATGGAACACCACTGTGAATGTTGCATTCTGTGTGTCTACTCCTTTTGAAGCCTGTCTAGAGTGGAGTGGGTAGTCTCTCTAGCCGTGGTAGGCAGAGGTTTTACCCAAATCTATGAGTCATCACACCTGTGGAGAATACATTTCTATACCATTGTTTGTCAGTATAGACTGAGGCAGCAACTCATTATGTCAATATTTTTGCATTTAGACTGTGTAGGGAATAAGAGTATTAGGCAGTATTGAGAGGACCTCAATTTTGATGTGAGCTGTGACTGAGGTTCCACCAAGTCTCAACAATCTAACGCACAAAGTTAAACTGGTGTCTGTAAGGAATTTTGTGGCTTACCTTTGGTAGCTTTGCTCAAGAAGCAAGGCCATCATCCGCGAAACTGCATCTGGTACATATGTAACAACTAGTTAAACGATAATACAATTAGCAAATAAAGATTTATAAAAGTCCTAAGTTAGTTAAAATGACAAAAAATAAGATGAATGGTGCAAAAATGAACATAGCGGTTTGCGTAGTCATGTACATTTCAGAAAGAGAGCAGTCTACAATGAGGTGTCCATTCATCCTCGTCTGATGTGCCACCATAGGTCGGCCCACTAATCTGCTCGATGCTGGCTTATTATGGCAGTTTTTGTACAGTAAAAAGAATTTCAGGTGTTGGATTCTCGTCCTACAGAGATACGCTTTTTCAAAGAAAGTTGAACTAAAAAATGTGTAAGATACCTAAAACATTTCATGCTATGCACCTTGAGTTAATGACATCCAGACCCAGGGCCTGATTATGAGTTTGGCAGTGTGGGAGCGGGACGCAACGCCACGGCCCCGCTCCCACACCGCCAAACCTCACTGCTGGCTGCTCACCAGTTTACGAGTTACCTCGTGGTCTGGCGGGCGATTCTTTGGTGCTCCCACAGCGGTGCCTATTACAAAAGCATTGTAATGGGAGCGCCAAAGCTCGCTCCTGAACGGCATGGATTGTGCAGTCCATGCCATGCAGGAAAGGGGGAGCACACCATATGCTCGCCCTGCACACATCCCATTGCCCTGAGGTAACAAGGTCCCTGTAGGGCCCCCTTTGTTTCCTCACCGCCACAGTTTTCCCAGTGGCCTCACCCCCATGAAAACTGTCGCAATAAGGAAACTCTAAATATGCTTATCGGTGCCGTAGCGGCACCGCCAAGCATTTTGGAGTCTCTGACCACCGCACCATCACCAGAATTCCCGAATCCCTGTCAGTTGGAGTGGGCCTACGGTGGTCCAACCACCGTAGTTGTAATACAGCAGTCAGATTGCAGGTGCGGTGGTCCCCGACCTCCACCACACCTCCACCGCGAGTTTGGCAGTCCAATGAACCGACAAACTTGCAAGCAGACCCACAGAGACAAAAAGATTCTGAGACAAAAAGATCTGAAGATAGAAGAAAATATGAACCCAAAGTCCTGACTACAGTTAACTTCAAAGAACAGGGAGCCTTGAGAAGGAAGAAGTTTTAGGGGTGGGTGTAGAAAGATAGGGTCAATGATACAAGGAAATCCACAATGATAGATGCTAGGGAGAGATGAGGACATGGTGACAAGGGGATAGGAAACAGAAGGATTGAGTAACACTAGCACTAATAGAAACCAGATCAAGTTACACAGCCTAAATCCCCTAGATGTGGATCACACCATTTGGAAAACTCATAACATATATCACACATAGGGCCTGATTCTGATGTGGTTAGGAAGGCCTCCTAACGGCATTTGCTCCGTCCAAATCAGATCGGGAACGTGTCTTTCCGACTGACTCAGAAAGGTTTCTGACCCATCGAGTATGATGCGAGTTAGGTGTTAGGACTATCCCAACCCGACAGCATTTGGAATGACCGAGCCATACGGAGCAGATTCGTACATCTCTATGGGATGCATTTCCGAACGACCGAGTACGATGCTGGATTTGGACAGCCTTTCTGAATCATGCCGTCCGACTCACATCAGCAGTCAGAATCAGACTTTGGGGGCCCATTGTGGGCTCCCTGCACTTAGAGCCTTTCCAATCGGGCCCGGGGGGCTACCCATGGTTCCCCCTTTCCCAGCCATGCACAGTGTGGCGGGCACCAGGGGGTGCCCGCCACAGGGTGCCCTATTTCCCCTGCCACCCATTTCTTCTATGGGAGCCTATGCATTCGGTCCGAACAAAGGCTCCCATTCAAGTCAATGGGAATCCAACCAAATTGTATCTGGAAGCATCCGGATGCATCGGATTCGGTCGGTTAGACTCTTATCCGATGGTTGGAAACCATTCCCAAACCCATTCGGTCGGGAAGCTTTCCAAACCGCATTAGAATCGGGCCCTTAGATGGGTTCGGTGGAAGGCGGAAAAACCATTCTTCAAAACATTATCTTAGGAAAACCTCTCACCACACACACTCCACACCATTCACACTTACTTCACCTATGAAACGTTTGGATGGACACAACTCCATATTGATAGCTTACCAAAAGCAAAACACACTTAGGGGTTCTCACGCTTCCCACTGATGCCTGACAGCACCTAGAAGCCATTGAATTTGAAAAAGCTACACAATACAGAAATCATGTTCGAGAAAATGTACAGAAAGATAAATTATTAATTTGAGTTACCATTGTAATCTCAAATAACATAAAGAAAAGTTGGCATAAAGCACCTTCTGCTAACAGAAAGATCATATGTGTAGGTATGTCAATTAAGATGCAAAATAAAGACGTATTTTCCCAAATTGAGCAGACGTGTACTGTTGCTACTGAGCATCTACTACCCCTCAAGAAGTGAAGCAAAATGCTCCTACAGATCCACTTCCATTGATTCAACATATCGATAGCGCATATCTATTCAACTCAGCAAAGCTGTCCCACCGAACAACTGCTCAGCTTATGAATCAAATGTGACATAGCAACCAAAACCCATAGCAATTATTTTGCAACTCATGTGAATCTATCCAACAAAAGTTCACAGAGGGCTTTCCTGCACAGACCGACCATGTTGTTGCCTCTTAAGTAAGTTCATGCATGAGGGGTACTTATGCAGCAAAGCCAGTTGGCCTTTTCACAAAATTGGGACAACTGGAAGTAGTGGTGTGGCAAGGATGCCATGAGCCCTAGTGCAAGAAAGGAAAATGATCCCTTTAATCGCTGCTGGGATGGTAAAATACATCAATTTACAGGGTTCAATAGGCCACTTTGGGCTCTCGTGTCACTGCGCCTGCAGCACCAATGGTAGCTACGTCCCTGACTGGAGGACCGACATGCCAAGCCACTTGATAATCCCTTGCTCCCAAGTAGATTTATTTATTCATGCCAGGCTTCCCCATCAAGCAGCTGTCTGCCGTACAAAGAAGTGGTCAACAACCAACATACCTTTGAAAGTATGCAACATACTAGTGCCATGAAAAGGCATGCAAAGAGTGGGTTGTGTACCTGCTAATTCCAGGGGCATTTTGCACACCCTTGTTAACTAGAAGCAGAACAACTGGACTCTGTCCCCTTTTATGAGTAGTGAGGTTCAGAACTCACTTACAATCATTGCCAAAAAGAAGATTTAAGGGCTGATTCCGATCCAGGTCGAAAGGGCACCGAACGCGATCCGGCCGGAAAAACTACGAGCCGTACGCGTGTTTTCCGGCCGACTCGTACAGCTGTACGAGCGAGCAAGTACGATGGGAACTACATGAAATTCACCGACCGAGTCATTTCCGGGTCCGAACCGCTCCGTACGTCTCGGTCGTAAGCTAACCGTGGCGTGCAATGGATGCGATTCACGACCGAGCCAGTACGATGCACGCGTCGGACAGCCTGTGCGAGCCGGAGTGTCCTGCTTGCAAATTGTCTTGGTGGTTGCCTTTGGGGGTCCGCATCGGACCCCCTGTCACCCGCAGCCCTACGACTCGGACACAGGCACATACGGTGTGGATGGCACCGACGCGTACCCACTGTAGGGGGTGCACTTGTTCACAACGTACCCATTCAGTCAATGGGAGCCCATGTACGCGTCGTACGACCGGCTCCAATTGACTTCTATGGGAGTCCGACCGAACCGAGTTCGGCAGCATACGGCCGCATCGTACTCGCTCGGTCGGACTGCAAGACTCCGGCTCAGTCGGAAAACACTCCGGATCCGTCTCGGTCGGAGTGCTTTCAGACCCGGATCGGAATCGCCCCCTTTCATGTGACTGAGCAACATATCTACCCCAGAGCTATCTGTAGGGGTATCACTGCTTCGCAACCCTTCAGGTCAGTCTCTGACAAAGGTAATTTAAAATTATGATCATCTCCTTCCAGCCAATAGAGCCTATCTGGAGTCTACCCACGAGGCATGATTTGCATTTAGTACCCAGTTGACCGCAACAAACGTCACAATAGAAGACTAGCTGAAAAGACGTCCGTCAAAGGAAATTCTATTAAAGACCAGAGCTTTTTCCCACCACCGTTGCCAATATCTCCATATCAAGTAACCTGGTGGGGAGTTTTGAAAACTGTCCATGGTTCCGAAAGCCTTCTTCGAGAAGTACTTTAGATTTTTTTTAATAAATGTTGTGAGAAGTTGGCCTGGTATATGATGTTCACTAGTTAAAGTGACCACCTTGTACCATGCCAAGCAACCCTTATGGTGTGGTTGTAAGTCAACCTTTTCGGACTAGCTGCCCTAGTGATAGCGTAGGCTAAGCAGTCTTTGAGGTTAAACTCGTTAAAGCGTGTTAAGCAGGCTGTTTTACCATATGTAACCCCCTTTTATACCAATGAAAGGACACCACACAGATATATATTCAAAATATATATGTATTTATTACTCAAAGTATGCCCTAGATTCTTTATGAGCACAGGAGCACAAATCGTTAAACAAGAAAGTATTACAATATACAGAAGTTACACTTTATATGGATGGGCCCTGGTGGCCACTCAAACCATATACTAAAATAGTGGTATAAGTACCACGAACAGGAAAGGGAAAAGGCCTAGGGCCTCTAGAATCGCTGGGCCTACAAGGAGCTAACTTCAGTTAGTGACCAGGAGGTCCACGGGTCGCGTGTGCAGTGAGTAAAGTCACACGCGAGCTCCCATAGGTTTTCAATGGGTGCGTAAAAGTTAAAAAGTTATTGCAGAAAGGATCTTCTGGTTGGACTACGATCTCAAGATTCAAAGCACAGACACTAGAGATGTTTCTCTACACTTGGGCACCGGAGTGCCAGCGTTACCTCACCCACAGGAAGCGGGTGCATAGGTCTCGAAGTGCGTCGGGTTTCTTCTATCAATTCAATGGAGCCTGATGACAAAGATGCTGCAGGCGGTCGGTCCAGAAGAGATGCGTTGGATCCAAGGGTGGATCGGAGTTGTAGGAGACCTGAAAGCAGAGGGGACAGTGTTCACAGTCACTAGCCAGTGACCGGCGTGGCACCAGGTAGGTACCAGGCGATGTTGGGTGCAAACAGGTGTTGAGGGGTAGCTTGTTTCCACAGCCACGTGGTCCCTGAAGGTCGACGACGTCCAGGCGTCGGTTCACGAGTTGTCCCACGCAGGCTCTCCCTGTCGGCGGTGTCGGCGACTCGAAAGAAGCAAACAAGCCTTGGCAAAGGCAGGAGTTGTGGAAAGAGAGGAAAGCTGATTGTTCTGACCAGCAAGGTCAAAGGGGCTGCTCGTTTGGAGAGCAGCTAGGGCCAGTCTTGAGCAACCAGACCAGCATCGTTGATTTCAAAATAGGTCGCCAAAATGGCCACTAGCCAACGGGCCAGGGACCGGGCAGGCGCGTCGAGAGGCAAAGTGCAGAGGTGCCCCACGCAGATCGTGGAGATGCTGGAGGGCTCACCTTTGGTGCAGATGCTGCTCGGGTGTTGGGCTTCTCAGGACCCAAAGCACAACTTGGAGGGAGCCTCTGTCGTTGCGCTTGCAGCTTGTCGTCGGTCTTCCAGAATGGCTGGCTCCACGTGTCTCGGTGCCTCCACGGGTTCCTTCTTTGCAGGGACTGTGGATCGGGCGGTGAGAGGTCTGGAGGTCCAGTTCTTGTCGGGCTCTGGGCTCGGGCTCCGGCAGGAGGCGGCGGCAAAGCAGACGTTCAATAGCTGGTTGGTGCTTGCGTTAGCAAGATGGTCACTCCCTGACCATAGGGGAGATTTCCTTCAGTCCTCTGTGCAGCAGAGCGTCGAAGTTCCCGTCTTCTTCTTGTGGTTAAGTTGATTTCAGGATGTCTGAAGTCTTAGGACACAGCTCTTACCTTTAAGCGGATTCTAGGGGCCGGACTACCTGCTAGGTCCCTCCCTATGGGTGGGACCAGGAAGGGGGGTGGTAACACCCCCAATCCTTTGTCCAGCTCGCCCCAGGTCCGGGGCTGGTGTGCCCCAGGACCGGTTTGAACTGGCATATGCACCGAGGCTCCTTGTGAGCCTCAGGCATGTCTGATTCTATTGAAGCCCTACCTGACCAATACACAAAATCCTGTCTGGGGTGGTGCATGCACCTCCCCTGGCAGGAACCCTTTGTCCACGTCTCCCAAGCTGGAAGGACTCCCAGCAGCAGGAGGGCAGACTTGTGTCTGTGGTGGCAGCATCCATTTTGTGGAGCTGAGGCTATGTCTGATTTTACCCGGGTTTCAGGTACTGTACATGTCGTGTCCCTCTAGAAGGGTGGAATGCTAACCCCGTCGCCAGAATTGGCGAGGGGTTAGTATTCCAATTTGTATGACACCTTACTCGACATGTTTTGATAAAGCCAAACCAAAGATAGCATTTAACCGCGAGGTTCATAATGCACTTAAGAGTATATGGTATGGCGATATCTGGAAACAGTAAAAGGAAGTGTTTCCGATCACTGCAGACAGGCTCAGCTCATGCCAGAGCACCATCTCACATGAAACCAAGCACTCTGCCTTCAGGATTGTTAAGGCCTGCCATAGGAGTGACTTATAGGTTAATATGTGTCCCATTTAAGGTTAGGTATAGGTATACTACACCTAAGTAAGAGGTGATTACACCAACTTACCCCAGCTGAGTAATCAGCCAGTTGTGTCAAATTGTTAGGCCAGGCCAGGGGTGGCATAATACATGCTTCAGCCCCTGGTAGGCCTTAGATACACCAATGCCCTGGGTACCTAGTGTACACTGGTACAGGGGCTCACAGGGTGATCCAACTCCAATTGGTTATGCACCTATAGTGCATAGTGTTAATTTAGTAGAGAGAACAGCAGGCTGGGGGTCTGATTAGCAGGCCCACAGCCTTAATATGTCAAAAACCAGTGAAGCAAAAAGCAAAAATTTGGGGTGATCATAGGATAGCAGACCCTACTCTCCTACACAACCCCCCCCCCCCAAACGCAGGGACATTAAACTAGCCTTGACCAGTCTCGTCTTCATGTCCTAAGTGGAAGTACCTGGAGAGACCATCTGCATTCCCATGGTCTGTACCTGGCCGGTGCTCCACTGTAAAGTCCATCCCCTGTAGGAAAATGGACCACCTAAGCAGTTTGGGGTTTTCACCCTTCATCTGATTTAGCCACAAGAGGGGCTTATGGTCGGTCTGAATCTTGAAGTGAGTGCCAAACAAGTATGGCCTCAGCTTCTTCAGGGCCCACACCACAGCAAAGGCCTCCCTCTCAATAGCTGACAAATTCTTCTCTCTGGGGGTCAACCTTCTGCTAATAAAAGCAATGGGTTGGTCTTGACCATCCACATTAAGTTGTGACAGCACAGCTCCCACACCCAACTCAGAAGCATCTGTTTGGACAATAAACTCTTTGGAGTAGTCAGGACTTTTCAGGATAGGTGCAGAGCACATGGCCTTCTTCAGGTCATCAAATGCCTTTTGACAGCTTACTGTCCACTGAACCTTTTTGGGCATCTTCTTGGATGTCAGATCATTACGAGGAGTCACAATGGACCCATAGTTCTTAACAAACTTCCTGTAGTACCCAGTCAAGCCCAAGAAAGCTCGAACTTGAGTCTGGGTGGTTGGGGGAGACCAGTCCTTGATGGATTGTATCTTACTCTCCAGTGGTTGAACTTGGCCTCCACCTACAAGGTTGCCCAAGAACACAACCTTACTCTGCCCTATCTGGCACTTAGTAGCCTTGATAGTGAGGCCTGCCTTTTGCAGAGCCTCAAGTACCTTCTTCAGGTGGACCAGGTGATCCTCCCAGGTAGAGCTAAAGACAGCAATGTCATCAAGATATGCTGCACAAAAGTCATCCAACCCAGTAAGGACTTGATTCACCAGCCTTTGGAAGGTGGCAGGTGCATTCTTCAGACCAAAGGGCATCACCAAAAATTGATAATGCCCACCTGGGGTTGAGAATGCTGTTTTGGCCTTAGACTCCTCAGCTAATCTGATTTGCCAATAGCCAGCTGTCAAGTCAAATGTGCTCAAAAACTTAGCAGAAGCTAGTTTGTCTATGAGCTCATCTGCCCTTGGAATAGGATGTGCATCTGTCCTAGTGACAGCATTGAGTCCTCTGTAATCCACACAGAACCTCATCTCTCTCTTGCCATCTTTGGTGTGAGGTTTGGGGACCAGAACCACTGGGCTAGCCCAGGGGCTCTCTGAGGGTTCAATGACACCCAGTTCCAGCATTTTGTGTACCTCAGCCTTTATACAGTCCCTGACGTGGTCAGGTTGTCTGTAAAGTTTGTTCTTTACAGGCAGACTGTCACCAGTGTCCACCACATGGGTGCACCAGTCAGTTTGACTAGGTATCAAGGAGAACATATGTTGAAATGATTGTAGAACCTGTCTACATTCAAGCTGCTGATGCTCAGTGAGGTTGCCTCCAAGGGTCACTCCTTCAACTGAACCATCTTCAGGGTTCTGAGACAACAGGTCTGGGAGAGGGTCACTCTCTTCCTCCTGTCCCTCATCTGTAGCCATGAGCAAGCCCATGTCTGCCCTGTCAACATATGCTTTTAACCTGTTAACATGGAGTACCCTGTGGGGACTCCTGGGAGTTCCTAGGTCCACCAAGTAGGTGACCTCTCCCTTCTTTTCCAGGATTGTATGGGGTCCAGACCATTTGTCTTGGAGTGCTGCTGGGGCCACTGGCTCCAACACCCATACCTTCTGTCCTGGCTGAAACTCAACCAAGACAGCCTTTTGGTCATGCCAAGCTTTCTGTAAGGCCTGGCTTGCCTCAAGGTTTTTGGATGACTTCTCCATATACTCAGCCATCCTGGAGCGGAGACCAAGTACATAGTCCACTATGTCCTGTTTAGGCTTTTTGAGAGGTAACTCCCATCCTTCCTTCACCAAACACAGTGGGCCTCTTACAGGGTGCCCAAACAACAATTCAAAGGGGCTGTAGCCAACTCCTTTTTGTGGGACCTCTCTGTAAGCAAACAGAAGGCAGGGTAGAAGGATGTCCCATCTTCGCCTGAGCTTTTCAGGTGATCCTTTGATCATACCCTTTAGGGTCTTGTTGAATCTCTCAACAAGCCCATTGCATTGTAGGTGATAAGGAGTGGTGAACTTGTAGTTGACACCACATTCCTTCCACATAGCTGTCAAGTATCCTGACATGAAGTTGGTACCTCTGTCAGAAACCACCTCCTTAGGAAACCCCACTCTGGAGAATACTCCCAGCAGGGCCCTGGCCACAACAGGAGCTTTAGTGGTCCTAAGGGGAATTTCCTCTGGATACCTGGTGGCATGATCCACTACCACCAGTATAAATCTGTGCCCAGATGCAGTGGGAGGATCCATGGGACCCACTATATCTATTCCCACTCTTTCAAAGGGGACCCCCACCACAGGTAGTGGTATTAGGGGGGCCTTTGTTGTGCCACCTGATTTGCCACTGGCTTGGCAGGTCACACAGGAGCGACAAAACTCCTTGGTATCTTCATTCATGTGAGGCCAGTGAAAGTGAGGGACAAGCCTGTCCCAAGTCTTGTTCTGGCCTAAGTGTCCTGCTAGAGGAATATCATGGGCTAAGGTAAGAAGGAAGCCCCTAAATTGCAGAGGTATAACCAACCTCCTGGTTGCACCAGGCTTGGGGTCTCTAGCCTCTGAATAAAGGAGCCCTTCATCCCAATACACTTTATGGGTACCTTGAGCATTCCCAGCAGCCTCAGCAGCAGCCAGCTGTCTGAGGGGTTCAAGAGATGGACAGGTTAACTGAGCTTGCCCCAGGTCAGCCCTGGAAGGTCCCCCTGTCCCCAGAAACTCAACCTGATCAGGTTCAAGCTCTTCAGGGACAGTTCCTTCAGGGTCCTCTAGATCATCTTCCTGGGAAGGCTGATCATCACCTTGAGGCAGGGGGGAAGGCACAGCCTTTACCCTCCTGTTCTTCTTCTTGGTAGGTGCTTGGTCCATTGTTCCAGGATCCAAGACCTGTGGTTCAGTAAGGCACTTTTTGGCCTGTGACCTGGTCACAGCAAGGACATGTGGTGATATACCTAACATCTCTGCATGTGTCCTGTACTCCACTTCTGACCATAGAGAACTCTCTAGGTCATTGCCCAACAAACATTCTACTGGGAGGTCTGCACTAACCACAACCCTTTTGAGGCCAGTTACCCCTCCCCATGAGAAGTTAACAACTGCCACACTATGTGAAGTAGTGGCATTGCTGGCATTGGTCACCAGGTAATTCTCACCTGGTATGTACTGTCCAGGATCCACAAAGCCTGGTGTCACCATAGTGACACTGGCACATGTGTCCCTGTAGGCTTGAACCACTTTTTCATTTATTAAAGGAGTCTGTCTGTACTTGCCCAGGTTACTGGGGCTCACAGTCAGGGACAAATCCATGTCCCCATCACAGATCAAGACTGCCTGTGTCAGGGTTCTGTCTAAGTCAGAATCTCCTTCAGTTCCCATAGTGATTCCCACTACACCCTTTGTTTGGGGACCAACACTGCTAACAGTAGTACTGGGAGCAGGTGCCTTAGGGGCAACAGTGTTGGGGGCTCCACCCTTCCTACAATCACTAGTCCAGTGAGTTGTATTCTTGCAATGTTTGCACCAGGGTTTCTTTGGACCTTCTTTCTTCTTCCCTTTTGGCTGGGACCCACCCTCGTTAGTACTAGTTTGGGGCCCTGTTGAAGACTTCTGGTCTTTAGATTTCTGATCTCCACCCTTTTGGTCTGTTTTCTTCTGATCACCCCCTTGGCCCTGGTTCTGGTTCTTTTGCTTAACCCTGGTTCTGACCCATTTGTCTGCCTTCTTTCCCAATTCTTGGGGAGAGGTCAGATCTGAGTCAACCAAGCGTTGATGCAGTTGCTGGTTCTGACAGTTATTTAAAACCTGTTCTCTCATCATCAAATTGTACAATCCTGTATAATCAGATACCTTACTTCCCAGCAACCAACCCTCCAAAGTCTTAGTGGCACATTCAGTGTATTCAGACCAGTCCTGAGTCTGTGTCTTCTGGGTGTCTCTGAACATTAACCTGTACTGTTCAGTGGTTAAGCCTAACCCATCAACTAGGACACTCTTCAGGACTCTGTAATTTCTGACATCCTCCTCTCTAACAGTGAGGAGTCTATCTCTGCCTCTTCCTTCGAAGGAGAGCCATAAGATTGCTGCCCACTGGTCTTCAGGAACCTGCTGCACTTTGCGGGCTCTCTCAAGAGCAGTCATCCATTTGTGGATGTCATCCCCACTTTTGTAGGGGGGCACAACCTTGGACAGGTTCCTATTGTCAAAGACCCTATCTTTGTCCTTAGGGACAATGCTGCCACCAGTGGGTATAGACCCACTCTCTTTAGGTTGCCTAGCCTTACTCAGTTTCTCCTCCATGAGAGCTACTTCTAGCTCCTGTTTCCTCATTCTCAGCTGGGCTTCCTGCATTCTGGCCTCATGCTCCCTCCTCTGAGGGGTGGTCATTCTTCTCCTGGAGTGACCTTGAGAGCCTCTAGAGGCATGAGAAGCATTAGAGTCACCTGAGTGATTCCTTTGCCTCCCAAGCCCCTGGTTAAGTCCACTGGGGAGATCCAATGGGGTGATCCCATTGTCAGTCCCCAATACCCTTAGTTTAGCTGGGCCAAGTATAACACTTGGCACTGGGCTATTTCTCCCTTCATCCTCACTACCATCTGTATCCCTATCACTTTCATCCTCTGTAGTATGAATCTCATCTAAGGGGTGACTATTGGAAAGGGGTACCTCAGTAGCATCTTCAGAAGGGGGGGCTCCTGTTCCAGTCCCTAAGGGGCCTAACTGGGAGGCTTTCTTGAGAGCTTTCTGATCTTCATCAGCTTGCAAAAGCTCTCTGAGTTCAGCAGAAGTAGGGTTCTTGGGCTGTTTAAGGCCCCTGATATTTGCCAACTGCCTGAGCTCATTTTGATTTAGGGTAGCAAAGAGAGTTGGTGCCCTCTGGGGGTCACTCTCGACAGAGCTGGGTACCTTGGACCCCTCTGCCCCCTCCATTGCTCTTAAGTGTGGGTGGATGTGTTGCAATCTACCTACACTTGGATTTACCTACTAAACCTATCTAGTAGTTGTAGTCAGGGTGGGCTACTCCCTTTGCTCTACAACAACTAAGTTCAGTAGAACTTAAGTATATCTATCTTGTTTTATATGTACCTACAGGTACCTATGTGATCTTTCAATTGGTAACCAAGAGATTACAATGGTAAAACACAGCAAGCTCAAATCCAACCGCTGCTCACCAACGTGAGAAGTTGGCCTGGTATATGATGTTCACTAGTTAAAGTGACCACCTTGTACCATGCCAAGCAACCCTTATGGTGTGGTTGTAAGTCAACCTTTTCGGACTAGCTGCCCTAGTGGTAGCGTAGGCTAAGCAGTCTTTGAGGCTAAACTCGTTAAAGCGTGTTAAGCAGGCTGTTTTACCATATGTAACCCCCTTTTATACCAATGAAAGGACACCACACAGATATATATTCAAAATATATATGTATTTATTACTCAAAGTATCCCCGAGACTCTTTATGAGCACAGGAGCACAAATCGTTAAACAAGAAAGTATTACAATATACAGAAGTTACACTTAATATGGATGGGCCCTGGTGGCCACTCAAACCATATACTAAAATAGTGGTATAAGTACCACGAATAGGAAAGGGAAAAGGCCAAGGGCCTCTAGAATCGCTGGGCCTACAAGGAGCTAACTTCAGTTAGTGACCAGGAGGTCCACGGGTCGCGTGTGCAGTGAGTAAAGTCACACGCGAGCTCCCATAGGTTTTCAATGGGTGCGTAAATGTTAAAAAGTGACTGCAGAAAGGATCTTCTGGTTGGACTACGATCTCAAGATTCAAAATACAGACACTAGAGATGTTTCTCTACACTTGGGCACCGGAGTGCCAGCGTTACCTCACCCACAGGAAGCGGGTGCATAGGTCTCGAAGTGCGTCGGGTTTCTTCTATCGATTCAATGGAGCCCGATGACAAAGATGCTGCAGGCGGTCGGTCCAGAAGAGATGAGTTGGATCCAAGGGTGGATCGGAGTTGTAGAAGACCTGAAAGCAGAGGGGACAGTGTTCACAGTCACTAGCCAGTGACCGGCGTGGCACCAGGTAGGTACCAGGCGATGTCGGGTGCAAACAGGTGTTGAGGGGTAGCTTGTCTCCGCAGCCACGTGGTCCCTGAAGGTTGACAACATCCAGGAGTCGGTTCACGAGCTGTCCCACGCAGGCTCTCGCTGTCGGCGGTGTCGGCGACTCGAAAGAAGCAAACAAGCCTTGGCAAAGGCAGGAGTCGTGGAAAGAGAGGAAAGCTGATTGTTCTGATCAGCAAGGTCAGAGGGGCTGCTCTTTTGGAGAGCAGCTAGGGCCAGTCTGGAGCAACCAGACCAGCATTGTTGATTTCAAAATAGGTCGCCAAAATGGCCACTAGCCAACGGGCCAGGAACCGGGCAGGCGCGTCGAGAGGCAAAGTGCAGAGGGGCCCCACGCAGATCGTGGAGATGCTGGAGGGCTCACCTTTGGTGCAGATGCTGCTCGGGTGTTGGGCTTCTCAGGACCCAAAGCACAACTTGGAGGAAGCCTCTGTCGTTGCGCTTGCAGCTTGTCGTCGGTCTTCCAAAATGGCTGGCTCCACGTGTCTCGGTGCCTCAACGGGTTCCTTCTTTGCAGGGACTGTGGATCGGGCGGTGAGAAGTCTGGAGGTCCAGTTCTTGTCAGGCTCTGGGCTCGGTCTCCGGCAGGAGGCGGCGGCAAAGCAGATGTTCAATAGCTGGTTGGTTCTTGCGTTAGCAAGATGGTCACTCCCTGACCATAGGGGAGATTTCCTTCAGTCCTCTGTGCAGCAGAGCGTCGAAGTTCCCGTCTTCGTCTTGTGGTTAAGTTGATTCCAGGATGTCTGAAGTCTTAGGACACAGCTCCTACCTTTAAGCGGATTCTAGGGGCCGGACTACCTGCTAGGTCCCTCCCTATGGGTGGGACCAGGAAGGGGGGTGGTTACACCCCCAATCCTTTGTCCAGCTCGCCCCAGGTCCGGGGCTGGTGTGCCCCAGGACCGGTTTGAACTGGCATATGCACCGAGGCGCCTTGTGAGCCTCAGGCATGTCTGATTCTATTGAAGCCCTACCTGACCAATACACAAAATCCTGTCTGGGGTGGTGCATGCACCTCCCCTGGCAGGAACCCTTTGTCCACGTCTCCCAAGCTGGAAGGACTCCCGGCAGCAGGAGGGCAGACTTGTGTCTGTGGTGGCAGCATCCATTTTGTGGAGCTGAGGCTATGTCTGATTTTACCCGGGTTTCAGGTACTGTACATGTCGTGTCCCTCTAGAAGGGTGGAATGCTAACCCCGTCGCCAGAATTGGCGAGGGGTTAGTATTCCAATTCGTATGACACCTTACTCGACATGTTTTGATAAAGCCAAACCAAAGATAGCATTTAACCGCGAGGTTCATAATGCACTTAAGAGTATATGGTATGGCGATATCTGGAAACAGTAAAAGGAAGTGGTTCCGATCACTGCAGACAGGCTCAGCTCATGCCAGAGCACCATCTCACATGAAACCAAGCACTCTGCCTTCAGGATTGTTAAGGCCTGCCATAGGAGTGACTTATAGGTTAATATGTGTCCCATTTAAGGTTAGGTATAGGTATACTACACCTAAGTAAGAGGTGATTACACCAACTTACCCCAGCTGAGTAATCAGCCAGTTGTGTCAAATTGTTAGGCCAGGCCAGGGGTGGCATAATACATGCTTCAGCCCCTGGTAGGCCTTAGATACACCAATGCCCTGGGTACCTAGTGTACACTGGTACAGGGGCTCACAGGGTGATCCAACTCCAATTGGTTATGCACCTATAGTGCATAGTGTTAATTTAGTAGAGAGAACAGCAGGCTGGGGGTCTGATTAGCAGGCCCACAGCCTCAATATGTCAAAAACCAGTGAAGCAAAAGGCAAAAATTTGGGGTGACCATAGGATAGCAGACCCTACTCTCCTACAAATGTGGATTCTGGTCACAGTACAGCCTGCGGAAGGTACATACGTTCATGAAGACCGTCACCCCCAAGTATAAGCGTTGTTGTTGAGGAACGAGCATGCCGCCTTCTTATCACCACCAAAATGATGGGCCCCAAAGGACAAACCACAGCACTGGATCCCACCCTTCTGAATTCTAACCAAACATTAACCTTATGATGGACACACCTAATATATATGGGTGTCAGGGGTAAGTCATGAAAGCTGACTGTTTTACTCAAAACATGGATTCCTTCCATAATCAATGTGTCTTGATAAGTAATTGACCAATAATGCACCATGTTCTGCAATAGTCTCTAAAACATTTTCCTGTTGCACGTAAAAGATGAACAATCATTGTCTCAAAATCTTCTTGATCTTGGGCTCTTTCTTAATGAGGGCATCCTTACTATCCTCTCCAGCTGCTACAGTTTACTTACATTGAAGAAATTGAAAACCATCAACAAACTATTGCTTCCATAACATGCACTGGATATTAAAAGGACTAATGTGTATCTAAACTCCCTAATGTAGATGTGGTGTTAGCATTTTGAGGATGTAAAACCGCGTTCGAGGCATCAGAGCTAACCAGGGTTCTCTTGGTTATCTACAGGAGACGGCATGGATAATTAGTACCCTCATGAAGAGGAGGACAAACTTAAACCGTAAATCAAGCTGCTGTGGAGGGCAATTGAAATACTTCTTAGCTGAGCCAAATGCATGAGGATCACTTTTCCACCACAGTTATATAAGCCTGGAAAACTGAGTCTCCACATCCTAAGATAGAGAGTTACACCCCAAAGATGCAAGTCACCAGTTAAGTGAACAAAAGCAGGCAAGACTGTACAAAGATGAGAGTCCCGTCTTTGACTCAAAGGTAAGGGTTGGAGAGAAACAAGATGGGACTGGGTTAGCCTTCTTCCTGGATTTCTTAGGTGCTGGAACGTGAACAGGCATCCTACTATACATAGATCTTTCATTCCAGGGATGCTCGAAGACCAAGGCAAGTTTATGGTTAGTGTCATGCAGAATTGGCCACACCTCCCAAACTTCTTCAACATTTGTGCAAGGCCTTCCACTTAACCTGAAATTCGGCCTAAGTCTGTCATGGGAGACAACTCTGAGTCATGGGCTTGAGTTCTGGCTTTGGGACATACATGCTACTGACTGAAAATTCAAAGAGTAAAAACAAAAGTTGCTTAGTATATTTAAGCCAGGCCTAAACTTCCTCAGAATTAGGATCCTGCTGCTCAGGAATAGCATCCCAATATGCCAATGTCATACTGGAAATATCAACAACAAACTGCACCAAACTACAAGGATTGGCAGTAGCATTGTTGGTTGTTGCTTTAGTCTAAAAAACACGGTGTTCTGTTAATGGGCTGCCACTGCTCTGTTTTCGGAAAACTGTGTGTATAAAAAAAACCTTCAAACTGTGCAGAAATTATTTTTGACAATTGTAGCCTTAAAGGGATTGTGTCACCTGATCCATAATCCGAATGGGTCAAGAACGCACATTGCTTTAGTTAAAGGTCACAATCATAACTGTGCACAGTGCTAACTACGTTTTACTCTTGAATATAGGACGAAACATCTGCAAAAATTGGTGTTTTTGTGGAAATGTTTCGCAGAGAAATTTCACAGGAGAAACTGGAGACTTTCACCAGAGCTATAATTGAAAGGAAACTATTAATATTATATTCAAGACATCGCAAAGCGATGAAATATGCCCAGTGAAACAGATGGAATTATAATTTCATACGCCCATACTCTAAATATGAAGTAGGCAGATGCGCCGCCTCAGTGTAACAGTGAACCCGCCACTGAAGCCGAAGACAAAAGAGAAGAAAATTGAGTCTGAGCAGTCCGAAGAGACATCACTAAGACAGGTTGTCAGTTACAGCAGCTACAGCAAAGGGCCAACAAGCATTTACAAAGCAATGGTCTCGGCATTGGTAAAGTTAGAGCTATTGGCATTGCTCATGACATTATTTTTGTTTATGTTTTTGTTTTTAAAACATTTAAAGAAACGGCATTGTTATTTACAATGTCAATAGCTTAATCACTCTCAAATGCGAGACTTATTGCATTTGCACCCACACACAGAGCCACCTACACACACACTGATTCAGCTATTGACATTGTAAATAACAATGCAGTTTCTCTACATGGTGAAGATCAGTGAACAGATCAAGTGAAAACATGTGCCCTCACTCCCACTTAGTCACAGGTCTACGCCAACCGTTAGTCCACTACTGTTATATCACTAAAGAAAGCTCTTGCTTTCACAGTTCCCCCATGCGTCACAGATCTTAAAAGACCCCGAGCAAGCAATCGAATGGTACCTGATGTTCTGCCAGCTTATCTGCCTCTTTGGCCTTCACAAACCAGAGGTAGGCAGGACACTATGGGTAGCCAAATTATCTCTGCCTAGTCAGGCAGCCGCAGTTCGAGTTTAATAGAATTGCAGGCCTTGCTGATGCAGTACTCACCAGCTATCAGCGTAGCTGAATTTAAGGAGTGAAGGCACAAAGTGTGGAGGCAGAAGAGACACTAGGTATCACTTTTTAGGCAAAAGCTCAGGTCATCACACAACATGCATTCTAACAATAGACTTATAATCAGACACCTTAACCAAGACTGAATCCCCATACAGGCTACAGAAACGTCACCAGTATACATATTACACCTGACTATATTCTATACTAAAGGACATGCAATGTAGATTAGGCTAAAGTGATTTTTTTACAGCAAAAATTAAATTCTCTGGGACACTAGACAAGACTGCCAAATTACAAAGACTCCAAGTAACAAAATAAGTACAAAACCAGTTCAGCAGACGAACTAGAAACAAATATTGCTGAGCAAAAATTACTTTAACCCATGCTCTAATAACTGTTTATCTAACCTCAGGAAAAGGGGTCCCTGATCTCCTGTTACTTTATACCCAAGGCTCCCTAATTTCGAATTTTTGCAGATACAGACAGAAAACCATTTTTAAATGGGGATAAAAACAGAAAACTGATTATTTTGAGTGATTCCAACTACCGTCCATCATGACTGCTTGGCCATTAGCTGTGCAGATTGACAGGTAAGGGGTTAAAAAAGTAATTTTTAGTAGATATGCACAACCTTGATACTAACATTTTCATGTTTTCATATGTGCATTGATGTATCATCTGTGGGTGGACATATTAAAACTCACCAGGAGTTCAAGCATGAAGGCACATTTATTGGTTACATAAATGTGGAAATATACTAGTTTCAACATCATTTCTTCACAAAACCCAAATATGGATAAATATATATACCATTAGCAAAAACAAATATGTAGAAATGGAAAAAAAATACCATAAAAATGGAAACCCTAGTTATACATGTAAGTCATACATGGGACAAATATCAAAAGATGTATCCCATATATGTTTGCTCCACAATGTCAATGCAAATATTGGTGGAAAGGGCTGGTACCCAGGGCCACTAATTATACGATTCTGTGGCAGTGCAGTTTCCTGCACAATTATGTGTTTACCTCCTATGCCACATAAAGCATCATCTGTTGCACAATCTGCAGAGTTCAGCAGAAATGTAGGTTCTAGCTGAAACAGGTCAAAAGTTACTAGAAAAAAAAGCTGTGGCAACTGTTGCTGCACATTGGATGGCCCTTTTCAAACGTTGACTGGTCTCTGTTGCTTATGGCTGTACTCACGTTTTAAACTGGTACTAGTGGTGTAAAACCTTTGTCCATGCAGTATTAACATGTAAAAATGAGAAACTAATGAAGCAATACCATCACAAAATGCACCGAATTATGCAGCATAATGTGCCGCCCTGTGCTCCATAATTTAGTCGATCCTGCAACATAATTGGCTCCTTTACTGTTGCATAAGTCAAGTGTCCTTGCAGGTACCATCTTGCACCAACAGCACTACGGTATTAATTGGGACCATTAACTGTCTCAAATGTAATATTAACTACGTGACGTGCGCTGCCATATTTAGGTAAATACATTCTTGCATCTCGAAACTAAGGGGCGCACAACACAGCAGGCCCAAATTTCAACAATTACTAAGCTACAGCAGCGCCACATGCACTACTCGCACATGAAAGCACTTTCCTCTGTCCAACACCCGAATCTAATCCCGCTTCTTGCACCCTGCGAGACTTCCCGTACCTTACATCCAAGAACCACATAAAACACCCAAAGCCCGCAGCCTGCTCTAGAACCTTTTAGTTTCTTACACATATACCAAGTCCTTTTCTTGCATCCAACTAACACACATTATCCTTTTAGGGCTGGGTACGGGGACATACTGTACAAAATTGGGTGTGCATAACAGATTATAAATTTCCGATGCTAGGATGGGTTCTGCCCAGAAGTCGGTGAAATTAAAGTAGTCGGAGAAAGCCACCAAGGATTGGGCAGGGTAGGGGGAATTCTTAACACCAGCAAGGGCGAAGGGCGAAGGGCTTGTCAAGAGTACCCTGAAGAGAACATGGCAGTGTTGGAGTACCAAGAAAGTGAACAATATTAACATGGGTGGAGTTCGCGTATTTCACAGATACGCTTAAATTGGCCGAGAACAGCAAAATAAAGGGTGTTTGGAGAACATATGGTAAAACGAATTATCTCGAGACCAACACCTTCCACCCAGCAAACCAATCCCAACATAATAAGGTTCCCAATCTACAAAGCACCGCGAGACCACAACTTACAACACCCGCAGCATTCTTATACAGTTTCTGCTCCTTTCACCAGGTCACACCTTAAGCTATCACCTCCTTAACACTCACAATGTTCCTGCAACCACGAAGACCCTAAACAGTCATACTCCAAGTTCCATACTCGCTGCTACCGGGAAGTACACCCAGCTTACACTGAGCAGTCTGCTAAACGCGGCGACCCTTCTTAACCTTAAAACAAAGAGACCTTCCCTCATCAAACACTGTGCCTCCATTCCGCAACGCTGCCCCTCACACACAAGTAAATTCCCTGCCCAATATGCGTCCCCAAACGCGACCAACCCTGCGTCATCCTTTACTGCTGCGTGCACCGAACAAAGGATACCAGCACCAAGGCTTGAGCTGCTTCTTCTTCTTCCGCCCCATGTCGTCCACGCGCCGAGGACCGAGTACTGCAGAAAAGGGGCAAACACAGAGCAGACAAGACGCAGCCACCAGCAAGGAGCCACAAAATGGCCGCACGTAAGCTTACACTCTCAGACTGCACTGCGGTCAGTGGAAGAGCGGTGACGTCGAGAAACAAACCAGGGAAACAACGGGGAAGCCCTGTAACAAAGAAACAAAGACAAAGTTAAATCCAAAGCAAGAAAACAAACATACATTAATAAAAAAAAAAAGATCGCTTACCAGCCAACTCCAGGAATCCTTCGCCTCACAGCAACAGACACGAAATGACCATAGAAAGAGTGAAAACAAAAAAAAAAAAACACGCCCACCAGCGGAAAAAGGGGACGGCCGGCGATAATTAAACTTCTTGCAAAAAACTCGCCCCCCGATCCGAAAAGGACGGGGCCTAATCGGAATGACGGACCTCTCCTCCAATGGCTGGCCAGCATTCAAGAGGCCAGCCAATGGAGAACAGGGGAGAAGAGGGGCGGGTTCAAGCCCCTCTTCTCCAAGTCATTAAAACTCGCGAGCGAGACTGCGCAAGCGCAGCCTTCGCTAGCCGAGACCTAAAAAGTAGGAAGAGATAGGTGGACGGGTGATGCAAGAAAATACAAAGGGCAAACAGGCACTGGCAAAGCCAATAGGCCTTGTCTTTGATTTGATTTGAGATTTATATAGCACATGGCTGGCCAGAGACTTCCCGCGCTGACGATGAGAGCTGTGGTGAAAGACAAAGCCCATTAGTGGTTTAGCCGAAATAGCCAGGTCTTCAGCTTTTTCCTAAATACCAGTTCACTTTGCTGCCCTCTTAGGTCCAAGGGTAGCTCATTCCACAGTTTTGGGATCAGGTGTGAGAAGGATCTGCCTCCCCATCTAGATTTTTTAATTCTGGTGGTCTTTATTATGTGAGTGCCGAGCTGTTGTCTTTGCCAAAGTTTATTTGTAAAGAATTGTTTAAAAAACGTTAACAAAAAGCATATTTATTGTATATCATAACTTTATATTGAATTCAATATTCTCAATCTTTATAAATGCCATGGTTCATTTTTCATATAGTTTTCACTCAGAAAACTCCGAACAGAATTTAAATAGAATAAGGAAGTGTCAGAATGTAAAGGAAAATGTTTCCCAAGACCTAATTTAGTTTTCAGAAGTATTAGCCATTTGAGGTTCTGCAGTAGCCCAGGGACAGATCTATGGGCTTCCAGGAGAAATGTCATGCTAAGTAAACCTTTTACATCAGACACCAGCTCAATGAATGCAGCAGAAGGACCTTCACCCAGTATCATAAAAGCCTTTGTGTGTCAAAGTTTGTGATTTCATGCACTATGTGGAATGCAGGAGGTAAAAACAAAAACAACACTTAAAGGTTGCTCTTTAGCCATACCTTAGTAAAAATATCTCTGGGTGGCTGTGCTTTTCCAGACATGCTGTAAGGGGATGGGAGCAACACAGAGCAAGAGCGGGGTGGATATTTGAGAGAGTGAAGCAGCACATGTGGGCGAGATCTTGAAAACACATGCACTCTCATGGAATGATGAATAAAAAGAAAAAAGTAGATGCATAAATTTGAGCAGCGGAAGGATTCAAGTCAGCCAATCAAAAAGATCATAAAGAGGCTTTGCTTGGGGCGGGACAAACACAAGAAGAGGAAAGCAAGTCATCGAATAGGAGGCAAGCAAATGAGATTGAAAACAAAGCCAACTAATGGTAAGCAATGGCCGGGCTTTAAGCCCACTGGAAGTTCACAATAGTTCTTCCATAACTAAACAGTTTTTTCCTGTCTGATGGGCATCACACTAAAAAGAGAAAGTGAGCTGTGTACTGTCGTCAACCAGGGGGGCTGAGACTGGTAAAGAAAGATGCCAGCCTCTGCTGCGTATGTGGTATTAGCCTAGTACTGTGCCCTGGAGCTGGGCGAGTCACTGAAAGCTCGAGACAGGTGGGAGCCTGATAAGAGGCCCTGACCCAGCTTATGATCACCTTGGACCCTCAAGCCTAAAGCAAGCCGACCTTTCATGTGGCTTCTGTCCACCACCTATGCTCTACCCGCATGCATCCAGAATTATAGGCAAAGCTCTAACCTTTTATGTAAAACAGGTACGACAAGAATATACTCTTTTAGTAGCTGAACTGTACAATGTGAACTAGAAAACTTGGGATCAATTCCGGCTTCCTTGATTCATAAAATGGTGTGATCATTGACAAATATTATATTTTACTGAGCCTCCTGTTTTTTAATAATCACAACGACAACTTGAAATATTTTAGTTTAGGATGTGCTCAGTAAGAACACTTCTTGTGTTTGAGTCATTTTATTATAATGCTGCTCCATCTATGAATCTAGGATGGAGCATAATAATAATCTATAATGTAGTGACTTACCCCTTAGTTCAACAATGGCATTGTCTTCAGGGAGAGGGGGCAGGAATGTTTAATAACTATCACATTTTATGCATGCCTTTCAATGCAGTGACATAATCAAATATATGAAGGTGAAACACTTCCCCGTGTTAGAGAAATACCCCTTTTGGAATTTTGAAGAAATATCATATTTTTACATGATGTTTGTTGTATGATGTACATGCCAAGTACTTTGCAGGCCTCAGCTCATGCACCGGCTCTTAGAGCCCAGCCAAGCCTTTGGCTCGGCTCTGGCTCCGCTCTCCCTGGTAATTTGTTGGCTCGCCCACCTCTATCGTGCTGGGGGATTAGGCCTTTAGATCTCCGAATTTTTTGCAGCTGCAGAATAATATAACTCTTTAGCTATCCTCAGCAGGGCTGGCCTTAAACGAAGGCCGATCGCCCAGCTACTGTCTCTGTGCAATACTTTAAGGGGCATATCAGCAAGGCGAGGCGATAAAATTATCGCCGCTTTAGCGTCCGTTTTCAGACAAAAAGCGGCAATAATTTTATCGCCCTATCAGCATGGACACGCTAATGCGGGAATCCATGCCTTAGCGCCTGTTTACTGAACGCCCAGCTTTGCATCTCTAATGAGATGCAAAGTGGGCATTCTTCCCTGAAATAACTGGAGAAATGTCGCTAACCGACATTTCTCCAATAATCAAGGGAATCGCTAACAAGCATAGCGATAAGAAAAGTAGCGCTAACCATGGTTATCGCTACTTTCCTTACGCCTGCTTTAGTTCTGATTTAGCCATGTAATCCAATGGGCGGTGGATTAGATGGCTAAGACCACCCTGCCCTATCAGCAAGGTATCGCCGGTCACAGTGCGATTAGCGCTGGATTTCCAGCGATAACCACACTGTTTTCCAGCTAACGCTTGCATGTCTATCGCTTTGGAGATAAGCGTTGCTGATAGCACCTTATCTCCGCAATAGAAAGCAGCTACAGTCGGCGATAATTATCCTAGCGCTAAGTGCACTTAGCGATAATTATCGCCGGCCCTTGCTGATATGCCCCAAACTTGGGTCATAGTTGATGGACCTTGGTTGGAATGGCTGAAGGTTGCATTTGTGTTCATCACAAGAAAAAAGTCAAAATCCCTTCCAGCAATCCTCATAACAGATTCCATAAATTCCGCATGAATTCCGTCATTCTTTTACCACACAAGTAGTTACAATGACTTGCCTTAGGGAAAGAGTTGGATTGATGTTGGACTTTTAGTCCACCACTTTCCCTACTGTTACGCGGACTGAAGTTGGAATAGCAAATTATACTATTCCAAAGTCCAGCGCTTTCCCTAAGGCAAATCATGGTAACGACTTGCATGGTAAAGGAATGCGTTGTAAAGATGCATTTGTGGTTCGGATCCGTTGCGTGGTAAATGCACGTGTGATTCAAACATACAACCTCCAGCGATAGTGTCGTAATGGGATGAAAAAGTAACTGTACCTGTTTTAGCACTGGCACTGATTTAGATAAGAGCACACATTGGGCTGGTTCCTGGTTTGTTATTGCACTTAACACCAGCATTTCACTGCTGAAATCTGCAAAAAGAAATTGGAATACATACTGAAAGTACTCATCTCCAGGCTCTTCCCTATTCTCAAACTGCGAATATGCCTGGTAGCTTGTCATTGTACCAGAAACTGCTTCTATAGCTGTTTGAATACAGAGCGGTGTGCACCGCACTGCACATGGATCAGACATCTTCCTAGCATGCACCATCCCAAGGCATATTTGCACCCTTGCCAGTTTCCCCTTTTTTCAAACCATCAGTGTTAATAGGAATTAGGTTCTTTTGTGGATCAGCCAATTCTGTTTTAAAGGGTTCAGCCCTATTCTTATGTATTTTCTGAATGCATTCTTGTAGTTTTTCTATCTCCTGCTTTCCGGTTGGTCAGCTATTGCTGTATCAGTCTTCAAGTCTGCAGTGTCTTTACTGCTGGAGGCACTGACCTGCATAATCTCTGCCTCTCGTGCTTGGGGAATTGTCCTTTGGTGCACACCTGCGCCCTGTGAGCTACCTTCAGTACAAGGTTTCTATGGAACTACCTGGCAGCATGCAGAGTACAGGTGAACCAATCCCGAAAGAAGAGAGGGATTTCATCAGCAGAAAAATGAGACATGAGCTGAGAGCCGGAGATCAGCCAGTAAATTACAAAATGATTATTGAAATTGTAATATTAGTTAATATTAAGTATACGTTAATATTAATTTTATTGAACTATGCATTTTATCATATAGGTATATGGCATACAAAATCAAATACATTTTTAATTTAAACTTAAAATATGGTTTTATGGGAATTTTTAGGGTTCAGACAAGAGTAGATTAAGGGTGGTTTGCAGAGTTAGGGTTCAGAGATGGGTTATTTTTAGGAGTGGGAAGAGGTTTTTAGTATTTAGGGATGGGTAGACTATTGGGCTAGCAAGGAGTAGTTTTAGGGTCCAGGGAAATGTACCGCATAGGAGTAGTACACAGATTTAGGACCCAGTGATGGGTAGTGCATAATTGTAGTAAGGAGTTTTTAGGGTTCAGGGATGGGTAGTGTATAGTGGTAATAAGGAATTTCTAGGGTTCAGTGAGGGGTAGTATATGGGGTAGTAAGACATTTTTCATGTTCAGGCATGGGTATCGAGGTAGCAAGGAGCTTTTAGCTCATGGTTTTTTGTATAGGGATAGTAAAGTGTTTTGAGGGTTAAGGGATGAGCAATTTAAAATATTAACTTTAAAAATAATTGAAATACAAGATTAGTTTATTATCATTACAATTGCTAATTAAATGTATGTCAATAATTAGAATTCATTTGTAAAACTTAACATGGGATGTATATATGAAAATATATAGATATATAGATGTCAGAATTGGTGGCACACTGGAAATAAACACCTAAAACATTTGCACCATACCTGGGTTTGTCTTCTGTTATTTTCCGACTAAGGAGAAGTGAAAGGCGGAGTGTGGCTATATATATATATATGCTATTGTGATATATATATATATATATATATATATATATATATATCTATATATTACCTACTGGCGGTCGCCAGTAGGTAGTTATAGTTAGGACCACGTTTCCATAGGAAATCCGCAACATTCTATTTTGAATAACTTTGGCGCCGGTCGACGAATCCTCGCGAATTTTTCAAAATAGGTGGGGCGCTCCGCTCCGCTCCTACCCTGAAAGTCTCGGGGGGATTCGTCAAGCGGGGGCTGAGATAAAAGGGGGGTCCCAAAACGCGTTTTTCCCATGCATTTTTCCATAGGACCGTTAGACACAGCTACAGCCCGAACGGCTGAACAGAATTACTAGAAATTTGGCAGAGAGGTAGTCCTCAGGTCAAGGAAGTGCCTTTTGTAGGTTTGGTGTAAATCTGTTCAGTAGATTCTGAGAAAATAGCCTTTAAATCAATATATATATCTGAGCCAGCTTACGGTGCGCTTACGGTACGCTTACCGTACGCGTACGGTGGCGTGCGCGAGCGCGATTCTGATTGGCTCTTAGATCTTAGTAAACATTCGAATCGGCCAAAACCAGGAAGCGGCGGCCGCCATTTTCTCTCTCGCACTGAGAGTGTGGATTAAAATACAAAGCACAAAAACATGTAAAGGGGCTGTTTGGACAGCTCCAAAACACCTAGCCATGTTGAGGGAGTCCCCAAAGATCCCCCAAGGCCAAAAACGGAATTTTTATTTTTTCGCTAATTTCGCCGAATACGCTTACCGTACGCGTACGGTAAAAAAATATTTAAAAAAAAAAAATTATCCACACTCTCCCCACCCCGTGTGCAAATGGTGCCCGAAGGTCACCATTTGTGCATGGCTTATAAGAGGTGTGAAAAATTTCAATATTACCTTTCAAAACGAAGTGCATCATATGTCCTCCATGTGCGCACGGTGCGCGAAGCGCATCATGCGTACATGGCCCATCTAGCGTAATGTGGGCACCGCGTGCCCACCGTGCGTGCACGGCACTAACTGCGTAAAGTGGGCGCGCGGTGCGCGAAGCGCACCGTGCGCGCACGGAACGAACTGCGTTAAGTGGGCGCGCACGCCACGAATGGCGTAAAGTAACTTAGCAAAAAAAAATAATAATACATAAATAAATTAGCATTTAAAAAACCGTACAAATTCACTGAAAAAACCATAGGTTTCACACACGTTATAGTTAGGAATTAGCATTTAAAAAACCTTGCAAATTCACTGAAAAAACCATAGGTTTCACACATGTTATAGTTAGCGGAAATTTTACTGATAAAAAACCAATGAAATTCCCCCGTTATAGTTAGTGCAGGCAACTATAACTCACGCGACCGCAATCTTCTGCTGATGACATATGTGTCTTTATGAAAAAAAAATATTTGTAATATATGTATAGCTAAAAATTTATGGAAGAAGACATGGGCAAATAAGTGTCTAAATACAGTATTAGCATCAGCAGAGGATTGCGGTCGCGTGAGTTATAGTTGCCTGCACTAACTATAACGGGGGAATTTCATTGGTTTTTTATCAGTAAAATTTCCGCTAACTATAACATGTGTGAAACCTATGGTTTTTTCAGTGAATATATATCTATATATCTATATCTATATATCTATATATATATATATCTATATTCACTTAAAAAACCATAGGTTTCACACATGTTATAGTTAGGTGGATATTTCACTCGTAAAAAACCAATGAAATTCCCCCGTTATAGTTAGTTCAGATAACTATAACTCGCGCGCCCGCAATCCACTGCACATGACGTCACATATTACATCACTCATGACATGGTCAGTGGCATCACTCATGACATCACTGATGACATCATCCTTGTGATAGAGTGGCGGTTCCTGACCCCCTGACAAAGGCTAGGGGGTCAGGAACTCTCTACCCTGCCCCCTTTTCACGTTCGCCACCTTCCTTTTTCACTTTCGCACTGAAAACAAACAAAATGGCGGCCGACACTTCCTGATTTCGACCGATTCGAACGTTGACTAACATGTAACCACCAATCAGAATTACGCTCGCGCACGTTAGGGTGCTCGCACGGTGCTCGCACGGTGCGCGCACCCTGCGCGCGTATAGATATATATGCTTTTAAATGCTATTTTCTCCGGAAATACTGAACAGATTTACACCAGACCTGCAAAAGGCACTTCCTTGACCTTATGGCTACCTCTCTGCCAAATTTCAAGTAATTCTGTTCAGCCGTTCTGGCTGTAGCTGCGACTAAAGGTCCTATGGAAAAATGCATGGGGACCCCCCATTTTTCTCGGCCCCCGCTTGACGAATCACCCCGAGACATTCAGGGTAGGAGCTGAACGGAGCGCCCCATTAGTTTTGAAAATTTCGCGAGGATTCGTCAACCGGCGCCAAAGTTATTCAAAATAGAATTTTGAGATTTCCTATGGAAACACGGTCCTAACTATAACTATCTACTGGCGACCGCCAGTAGATAATATATATATATATATATATATAAAATCAAACAAAGTGCCCAGAAGCTCAGGAATGCACTCGACAAAAAGCCCACCATCCGGTTTGTACTTTCAGCTTGCACGTTTGTTCCAGTCATTTCATAATGATGCCTGACGCGTTTCGTGGCTTGCTGCCACTTAATCATAGGCTGCTTCTTTAGATAAACATCTCACTGGCAACTTCCCTTTGTAATGTTTCCGGCATGCTTAATTAAACCCACTGTGGGTAAAAATAAAATTTCTTCCCGGGACCACAAGTCCCAGCATGCCTGGAACCATTACGCACTCAGCGAGGCCCACGAGGGGCCGCTAATTAATTAAGCATGCCGGAAACATTACAAAGGGAAGTTGCCAGTGAGATGTTTGTCTAAAGAAGCAGCCTATGATTAAGTGGCAGCAAGCCACGAAACGCGTCAGGCAGCATTATGAAATGACTGGAATAAACGTGCAAGCTGAAAGTACAAACCGGATGGTGGGCTTTTTGTCGAGTTCATTCCTGAGCTTCTGGGCACTTTGTTTGATTATATATATATATATATATATATATATATATATATATATATATATATATATATATATTCACTGAAAAAACCATAGGTTTCAGGCATGTTATAGTTAGGAATTAGCATTTAAAAAACCTTAGAAATTCACTGAAAAAACTATAGGTTTCAGGGGCGTTATAGTTAGCTGGACTTTTCACTCGTATAAAACCATTGAAATTCCCCCGTTATAGTTAGTTCAGCTAACTATAACTCGCGCGCCCGCAATGCACTGCTGATGACGTCACATATTACATCACTCATGACATGGTCAGTGATATCACTCATGACATCACTGATGACATCTCAAATGACATCACTGATGACATCACTGATGACATCATCCAGTGAATGTGTGTTTTTCTGAAAATTACATATGTTTTATATATGTATATCTCAAGGTCGATGGAAGAATAAATGGGTATATAAGTGTCTAAATGGATGATTTGTTTTTGAAAAATTGATTGTATAACTGACTGATTAAGTGTATCTTAGTGAATACATGGCTTAGTGAGTAATGTTTAAATGTGTAAATATCTGTATCAGTCTCTCACTTTGTGTATAAGTTGCTGCATGGGTTGGTGAGTAGCTACATGAGTGTCTATATAGGTTATTAGTTGGTTTTTTGAGTATCAGTATGAGTGTCTGAGTGTCTGTATGGTTCAGTGGGGGTATTACGTAGTGCATAGGTGCATGAATGAGTGACTCACTGTTTGTATGTGTTGAAGACAGCATGTGTGCAGGACTGTATGGGTGGATGAGTGTGTGCATGGGTGTGTTAGTGAGTGAATGACTGTCTCAATAGTGTCTTTATGAGTAACTACATATGTTTTAAACTAGTATATGTGACTATTGGTGTATATAAGTGAGTATATGTGAGAGTGAGAGATTGAAAGAGTTCCTGTATGAATAAGTATGTGTTTCTATAAGTGATTGTTTAAAAGTCTAAGTATGTGTAAGTTTCTGTAGAATTAAGTGTGGTGGTGTGTGTATAACTGTATATGCAAGTAAATGGATGTTTGATTCTTTATTGGCATGAGTGACTATGTGTGTGAGTAACTCTATGGATGAGCGGCGTTGTGTAACAGGATGTATAGGTGTATGAGTACATATGATGAGTGAGTACATGTATGAGTGTCTGTATAGGACTGTTGGTGAATGAGTGGATGTGTATGTGGATCTTAGAATTACTGAATAGGTTGTTGTAACTGATATTGGTATGTCCATTGTTTTGAAAATTTTAGTTTCTATTTTTGAATGTGTGTATCAAAGGTTGTATTAGGGGGAGAAGAGGTCTGCCACTCTATCACAAGGATGATGTCATCAGTGATGTCATTTGAGATGTCATCAATGATGTCAATGAGCGATGTCACTGACCATGTCATGAGTGATGTAATATGTGACGTCATCAGCAGTGCATTGCGGGGGCGTGAGTTATAGTTCGCTGAACTAACGATAACGGGGGAATTTCAATGGTTTTGTACGAGTGAAAAGTCCAGGTAACTATAACGCCCCTGAAACCTATGGTTTTTTCAGTGAATTTGTAAGGTTTTTTAAATGCTAATTCCTAACTATAACATGCCTGAAACCTATGGTTTTTTCAGTGAATTTCAAAGGTTTTTTAAATGCTAATTTCTAACTATGCCTACAGAGATAGGACATGTGAAGAAAGAAGAAAAAACGCACAGAGAGAAAAAAAAGAAATGCAGAAAGAAGCAACAGAAGTCCTCAAAGACGAAGAAAAGTGCAGGAAGAAGGATAACGTGCAGAAAGAACAAACAGAAGAGCCGAAAGAAGCCTTGTTGCAAAATCATCCTGTACCCTCAACTTTTTCAGACGGATACTGGTGGTAACTGAGTCTGACTAACCAGTCCTAGAGCCAGTGCTATGTTAAAAGACACTCAGAATACAGTGAAAACACCTACATACACTAGGGAACACTATGCGTTGGGGTCCCCCTGTGATCAGCATGACCTCCTCTGTAAGCCCCTAGTATATAATAGGGCAGTGGATTAAAACTACCTCTTAAAACGCGCCACAGGGCGTGTTTGCACACGTCACCTCAGGCCCTGTCCCCTCACTTCCCCACTGTGTAAACACGCCCTGTGGCCGTTTTAAGTTGGGAGATTAAGTCCCCTTGAATCCTGAGGGTCCCTAGGGTCCAAGTAGCCCACTAGGTACCTCCAGTAAGCGCCACAGAGCTGCGTTGCAGAGAGGCGTAAAAAGTGGCACGGCCTGGACCACCTCCCTGCAACGCAGCTCAGTGGCGCTTACTGGAAGCACCTGGTGGGCTAGTTAGCCCCCAGGGGCCCTCAGGATTGAAGGGGAATTATTTCCCCAACTTAAAACGCGCCATAGGGCGTGTTTGCACACGTCACCTCAGGCCCCGTCCCCTCCCTTCCCCACTATGTAAACACGCCCTGTGGCCGTTTTTTAAGTTGAGAGATTAAGTCCCCTTGAATCCTGAGGATCCCTAGGGGCAAAATAGCCCACTAGGTACGTCCAGTAAGCGCCATTGCAGAGAGGTGTAAAAAGGGGCACGGCCTGCACCACCTCTCTGCAACGCAGAGCAGTGGCGCTTACTGGAAGCACCTGGTGGGCTAGTTGGCCCCCAGGGTCCCTCAGGATTGAAAGGGAATTATTTCCCCAACTTAAAACGCGCCACAGGGCGTGTTTGCACACGTCACCTCAGGCCCCATCCCCTCCTTTTACCACTGTGTAAATGTGCCCTGTGGCCGTTCTAAGTTGAGAGATTAAGTCCCCTTGAATCCTAAGGGTCCCTAGGGTCAAACTAGCCCACTAGGTACCTCCAGTAAGCGCCACAGAGCTGCGTTGCATAGAGGTGTAAAAAGGGGCGTGGCCTCAGGACACCTGTCTGCAACGCAGCTCCCTGGCGCATACTGGAGATACCTGTTGGGCTAGTTGGCCATCAGGGACCTGGCCAGGGGGCGCGTTTGCAGAGTGCTGCAGGGAGGGGACGTGGCCTCCGGCACGATGCTGGTCTTTTATTTATTTTATTTTTTTAAGACGGAGGGCTTTGTGGCCCCCCTTCTTTTTCTAATTTACTGGCCCTGGGGACCCCATCCCCCAGGGCCTGCACCCTAATTTCTTTTGTTGAAAAAAATAAATTTGGCCCTCTCAAGGCCTTAATCGTCCCCGGGGACCCCAACCCCCGGGTCATGACCTTTTTTTAAAAAAATTCTTTAGGAGGGGGCTGCGTTGCCCCCCTCCTCAGGCCACTTATGGCCCTGGGGACCCCATCCCCCGGGGCCGGCCTTTGTTTTTTATTATTTAAAAAAATATATATATTTATAGAAACACCTAGGACATGCTGGACAAACCGTATGTACCTATCACCATGACGATATGCGTGATATTCATTAAAAGGCGACTATGCATAGAATGAATCCACATGGAATGTATTTACACCGCTAGTGAAGCTCTGACGTGTCTGCCGCCCTACCGTGCCTAATCTCGGCACCCCCGCCGGTGGGTACTCTCCAAGTAGACACCCTTGTCGTTTATTTATACAAATATGGGTAGCTATTGACAGGCACATTTAATATACACGCACACCAAGCCATTCAAAGGGGAATCGACAAAAATTCGACCAAACTATGCAAGAAATCCCCCTCACGGTTAATAAAACACACATCCACCGCCGGATGTGTAATACTTTTTATTTTACTCTCTGGAAAGGAGACGAACCTCACTTGAGAGTCACAGCGTGCTCCTGGCTGAGCCCAATGCTATGTTACACCCACCAGTGCCCGCCGAGTGCCTCACACCTGTGTGTTGTATTCCACCAGATAGTGCGTATGCTATGACACTCTCTAGCCCATGTGCACTGTAACACCACCCCGTGAATATGTCATGCCACACTTGCCTTCGCACGGGTTATATTGCCCCATCTAACGTGCCTTCCTCGATGCCTATGTTATAACGCGCAGCGCTATGCCATACATATTACAATCTGGGATCCATATCTTTGTCACAGTGCATATCCAACGTTACACTCCCCAGCACATATTTAATATTACAACTTTAGAGACTAGTTAGGTTACACAACACTGCCCTGTGCATATTACACTCCAAGGCGCATATCGCATAGCACGCGCTAGTGCCTGTGCTATCTCGCGCTCTCCAATGAATCTGTCATTGCGCTCAATGTATTGCTTATTATATTTCACGCCCGGTTCATCTTATATCACACTTTTTGGTGCATAGTTTATACCATATACTATATCTAGTTTTCATTTTCAATCGTGCTCTCAGGACTATGTTCTATATAACACTGCGTTCACCTACCCTTTTCATGGGCATTACATTTTGCGATGGGGGGTGGAGGGTCAGGGGGTGTTTCAGCCAAGTGTGCCCGGAGTCACAATCACAAACGTCCTCTTCTTCCTGAATAAAAGTGAGATTATGCTGCATACTTGTTCATATTTTAAGTAGTTTGCACAGACACACATTTTAAAAACAATAAAGTTCCCAATACCCACCTTCTCTGAACAGTTAGCTTGCTGCCCCATCCACCTCCTCCCTATCCTCTGTTGTCTGAATCCATGGACTAGCCTCCTCCCTCCTGCCATGCATGGTCTGATGTGCTGCTGCTGGAGAGGGTTATGCAAAATCTTTGTATACCCATCCCATTTTGCATGTTGTTTTATTAATTAGATTAATTAATTAATCATAATCGTACTAATGGTTTGGAGTGATGTGGAAATAACTAATCAACCTTATTAATGACCGAAATACACGTGGGATTTGCATCTGCATGGCCTAATTCATGACGTGAACTAAATTTCGTATGCATATTAATGATAGATAATTAGAACATTGCATGATATATGTCGCTTTGGTGATGAAATTGTGATTCGTGCTTTATTTAGTAAGTATAAACCGCATTGAGTGTTGCTTTTGGCTAGATAAATACACACACATATGGGTATTAGCGAGGGAATAACATTTAATTAGTCATTTCTATGTATTAATTACGTTTTTGTGTTTCTTTGCTTAAGTTGACTATTCTGGCCTATCAAATGATGGCTGCTTTTGGTGCCTAACCCAACTGCCGACGCTGAACCAGGCTTGGGTGAAGTGCGCCTGCGCTAAAAGATGAGCAACAATGGCCCTGTCTTGACCTCAGGCAAGCTGTACTTATCAAGGCCACTGGGAAAGGTGCCAGCGCTACAGACAAAAGGCTTTATTAAAGAACCGGAACCAGCAAGTATGCTGACAACATGGACTAAACCTTATGGGAACGGAGAGGTTGACCGCTGATCAGCCAATCAGAACAGTTTAAAACTCAATATTGTTACATTTTGCTATTGAAATTATTATAAAACCCATAGAATAGAGAGGTTGGAGGGTCGCTCCTTCGATTTCCTGATGATATGCTGACGAAGAGGACGGTGACACTGCAGGACAGCTGTTAGCCTGAATCTTTGACGGACTGAATTAATGCCCAAAATCCTGATGAACTTAACCTGCTAAATTGATGGGCATAGATTTGCGAGATTGCCAGATTTGACATAGAGGACGACTTTAGCCAGAATAGGTAAATATGAATGGCAACTTGATCAAATGAATGATTTAATCTGCAATATTAATTTGGATTTGAACATCTACAGAAATGAGTTGGGTTGTTTATTCATTGAAATGTGTTAATGAAAAGGTTAATTAGAGTATTAGAAATTCACTTAAGGAGGTGCCTAGCGCGCAACCAAGATGGCCGCGTAGGTGCGAGGCTCCCGAGGACCTCCGCAACCTCCTACATTTATCCTGTATTCATCCTGCCTCGGTTGAGGGGACTGTGTTGGTGAGCCTGAGCTGAGGTGGTACCCGCTTCCCGTTCTCAAATCGGACCTCGGGTGCCGGAGTGAGCACCGATTGAAGTTTGCGGCCTTCTCCTCGCCGGACCCCGGATTTGCGCTGGGGGGTGACCTGGTGGCAAAGTGAACAACAACGGCGGGCTGGGCCTGGTGGGTCGCGTACCCCGCACTTTCGCACCCCCTCGCCTTCTCTGCGAGTGAGATCGCGGAGCTCTTTGCGTTGGTGTGGCCTTGCTGGGGGACCCTGCCTGCCTGCCGGCTGTGACCCACCCCGCCGATCTGGGGTGGCCCCCCCCGGAGCTTGTGGCTCCGATTGCCTGCCCTCTACGGCGTCGCTGGTGCGAGTGTGAGAACTGTGGCGATGGCCACGAAACAAGATGGAGATCGATCAAAGACCAAGTCGACCCGGCGTGGCGCCGTACACCAGGCCAACATCATGGACCGCTATACCCTCCAGAGGGGATCTCATGGCGGACCACACAAGTCCTCTGAGGGCCCTTCTGATGCTCCGGACTTGCCCACGGATCTGACTCTGCAAGACGTCATGGGCGCCATTGCCGAGATGAAGGCCTCGGTGGGCCAGCGGTTCGATACCCTGGCACATAAGATCGACGCGGTCCTCGTGGATGTTGGCCTGGTGAGGGCTGATCTCTCTAAGACCAACGACCGGGTTGATTCTTTGGCCCAAACCGCATCGGGCCTCACGACTGAGGTGGCGGCCCTACAAACGGAGGTGCGCCGACTTCGTCAGGCGAGTGCACTTATGGATCGGCGCCTTGAGGATTCCAAGAGTCGGGCCCGGAGGAACAACATCCACATCATCGGGGTACCCGAGGGACGGGAGGAAGCGGCGGCGGATCTATTTGTGGAAGACCTGATCGCTACCCATCTCCAGCCTCGGGGACTGAGTAAATTTTTTGCCGTGGAGAGGGCCCACAGAGTTCCCGGGGGAAGGCCGAAGGTCGGAGCCCCTCCGCGACCTCTCATTGCCCGGATTTTTAACTTTCGGGACAGGGACGCGATCTTGCAAGCCTCCAGACTGCAAGGGCCGATTAAGCTGGAAAATATGGAGGTGAACTTTTACCCTGATTTTACCCAAGCGGTCCAAAAGCAGAGACTGAGCTTCCTGGGCGTCAAGCGCCGACTTCGGGACATGAACCTAAAATATGCCATGCTCTTCCCGGCCAAGCTGCGAGTGGAGGTGGATGGTCGCACGCACTTTTTTGATCGTCCCGAAGCGGCCGGGGACTGGCTGGATACTCTGTCTGGAGATCGTGGTCGAGATGGCGGGGGGGGGGCGGCGGGAGGAGACGGCCCACTGGATCGGGACTGAGGGGTTGATATTGGTCCTCACTCTGGACGACTATGATGCCACTTTCGACCAAGCTTCTGTCTTTGTTCTTTCCTCTCCCATGGAGGTTGGGTGGGGTCTGGAAGGGGTACTCTTTCCTCCTCTAGGGGGTCTAGCTAGTTTCATTATATAGGGGCGACAGGCACACTGCAAGTTGGGGGGGCTGTCCGGGCTCATGCAGGGGTGCAGGGAGGGGGGAGTTTTGTTGGGGCGGGTGGGTTGGGGTGGGGTGTTGTTCGTTTATACCACAAGGCAAATGTATCATTGTGTTATCTCTACAGTGCTCTCTGGGGGACGAGTGATGGCTTCTGTTTATGATGGGGGGTAGGGGACTGAGTTTGTTGTCCTGGAATGTTAATGGACTGGGGGACAGGATAAAACGAGGTGTGGTCCTGCAGTTCTTGAAGCGAATTTCGCCCGATATAGTTTTTCTGCAGGAGACACACCTCATTGGCAACTCCTTTCGTGCTATGAATCGACGGGGCTACCGCCTTGTGGCCCATTCGGGCTTCACGTCTGGTTCAAGGGGTGTGGGCATTATGGTTAAGAACTCGCTCCCGTTGGAGATTGATGAGGTGCTCCATGACGACAGGGGACGTTACACGGTTTTGGTGGGCAGAATGGAGGGCAGAGTGGTCGTTTTTGTGTCCGTATATGTCCCGCCGGGGCTACAGACGACCACCTTTGCGGACCTGGGGCGCCTCCTCCTTGGCCTTCCGGAGGGGATTCTAGTGGTGGGGGGGATTTTAATGCTGTGGTTTCCGGAACGGTGGACCGTCATCCCCCTAGGGATCTCCCCCGGGCCCAGGCGTGGTTGCCTGGCCTCTTGGATACCTTGGGGCTGGTGGATTGTTGGCGTTTGAAACATCCCACGCAGCTACAGTACACCTTCCATTCCGGGGCTCATGGTAGTCTCTCACGGCTAGATTATGTCCTGGTTCCGGCGGCTCATGTGGGGAGGGTGGGAGAGGTGAGCCATTTGGCACGGGGTATCTCGGACCACTCCCCGCTCTTGTTGCGCTTTGATATTCTTCCGAGGGGAGAGGGTAGGGTGGCCCCGATTAATCCCTGGTACCTGCGTGACCCCACCATTCGCGCGGAGCTGGTTAAATCCCTTAAACGCTACTTTGACGAGAATGTGGGGTCTGTGTCGTCGGCGGTCTCACTGTGGGAGGCGTTCAAAACGGTACTCCGGGGAGAGGCCCTGTCCCTTATTTCCCACTCCCGGAGGCGCGAGCAGGAGGAGGTGACCCGTGCTGAAGCTGAGATAACCGAGTTGGAGGGTGATCTAGAATATGGGGTGACGGATGATAAATTACATGTTCTCCGACTCAAGCAAGCGGCCTATAAGGCCCTCGTCACGGAGGGGGCCTCAGTAGAGAGCAACAGGGGAGACTGTACGATGTGGGTGATAAGGCTGGTAAATTGATTGCGTGGCTGGACAAAAAGGAGAGAGCGAGTCGAGTTGTCCCTTTGATTGAGAAACAGAATGGTGTGTGTGTCACTGAACCGGAAGAAATAGTTTCTTGCTTTGCAGACTATTTCCGTGGGGTGTATTCCCCGGTGTCCTCCCGCTCTGAAGAAGATTCCCATGCCCTGCTCAGAGATATCGCGCTGCCTTCCCTTTCGGAGGAGGACAGAGTGTCGTTGGACGCCGCTCCAACTTCTGAAGAAATTGCCCTCGCCATGCGCTCGGTCGCTTCCGGCAAGGCCATGGGTCCTAATGGTCTTCCCATCGAGTTGTATAAACTGCGACCGGATACGCTGGCACCACATCTCCGTGCTATGTTCCTTGCGGCCCACTCGACGGGTTCCCTCCCGCTAGACCAGCGTCTGGCTACAATTGTGGTTATCCACAAGGAGGGGAGGCCGCGGGACCGAGTTACATCCTATCGGCCCATTTTGTTATTGAATGCGGAGCCCAAAGTTCTTGCCAAAGTGTTGGCCAATCGGCTGGTCGGCGTAGTGGGTGACTTGATTCACCAGGATCAGTCCGGCTTCATCCCCCATCGCAACACAGCGCTTAACCTGCGGCGTTTGCATGGGGTGCTCGCACGTGTCCCGTACATACGGGAGCCGGCCATCTTGGCGTCCTTGGACGCCACTATGGCGTTTGACACACTGGAATGGCCATATATTTGGGCGACGCTCGCGAAATTTGGGTTTGGCCCTGGGTTTATCAGTTGGGTTAAATTGTTGTACTCTGGCCCGCTGGCACAGGTGGTCGTGAACGGTAGAGTATCGGCTCCGTTCGAGCTGGGCAGAGGCACGCGGCAGGGCTGCCCGTTATCGCCGCTCCTTTTCGCGCTCGCCTTGGAGCCCCTGGCGGAGTAGCTGCGGTGGGAACCTTCTATTCGTGGTCTCCGCTGGACCCCCGAGTATGAGGACCGCGTATCTCTATACGCTGACGATATTCTCCTATACCTGGCTTCCCCACGTAAGTCATTGATAGTACTGGTTGATGTATTGCATTCATTTGGTCTTAACTCCGGCCTTGTCATCAACTGGGCTAAATCGTGCGTCTATGTTCTCTTTGGGGAGGATCCTATCCTTCCGCGGGGCTGTCCTATCCAGATCGCCCCGCGGGGATTTCGCTACCTGGGTGTCTTCATTACCCTGGATGCGGAGGCCCGATATAGACAGAACTTGCTTCCCCCCCTCCAGCGCCTGAAGGAGGATGTCGCACGTTGGAGGCGCTTGCCGCTCTCGCCACTCGGCCGGGCGGCATTGTTTAAGATGATGTCGCTGCCGCGTTTCCTGTACGCTCTGCAGAACACAATGGACGTCGTCCCGGCGCGCTACTTCCGCGAAGTGGAGAGTTTGCAGCGCCGCCTGTTCTGGGAGGGGAGACCGCGTATCGCCCTGGCGAAGCTGACGCTCCCGTGGTATGACGGGGGGATTGCCCTCCCGGATATCAAACGGTATTATTGGGCCTCCCAGCTGGCTGCGATTAATCACGGCATGTACGGGCCCGCTCTAAACCCGGCCTTTGAATTGGATAAGATGTTACTGCCGGGTGGTGATTATAACCGTGCGCTTTACTCCAGCTCGCTCGACGCACGTCTGACGGGACCCACGCGTGTCATGGTACGAGTGTGGCACGCGGCTAATGTGGCGATGGGGTGGAAAGATCATTTGACCCGGGCGTCGCCACTATACGCAGCTGAGCAGTTGGGCACCCTGTGGACTTCGAAGGGCTTCGAGAGGTGGGACATGATAGGCATCAGCAAGGTGGGTGATCTCTGGACTAGGGGGGGATTCAAAACGTTCGAGATGCTGCAGACGGAATTCCAGTTGCAGGACAGGGAGTACTTTCGGTATATGCAGATCCGTCATGCACTAGGCTCCGTTTTCCCGGATGTTGCCTCCATCCCGGAGTATTCCCCTCTGGAGGACAGAGTGCTAGATGGACATGTACCGGAAAGCACGATTTCACTAATCTATAAAAAACGTATTAATGACCGCGCGGGATTGCTAACTAGCCTTCGTGAGGCATGGGTTGCCGATGGATTGGAGCTGGACGACGAGGACTGGGTCTCTGCGGTGGCCTCCCCGAAAGAGGTGGCCATACCGGCCCGCCTTCGCTTCGTCCAGCTCAAGATACTCCATAGGGTCTACGTCACGGGGCCAAGGCTATTGCGTATGGGCTATGCTGTGGACGGGCTGTGTAAGCGTGGGTGTGGTTCTTTGGGGACCTTTCTTCATATTTTGTGGGACTGCCCGGAGGTGGAGCGATTCTGGCGTGGTGTGCATGAGGTCCTGCGGGTGGTTACGCGTGTGTCGCTACCGCCTGAAGCGAGGAGATGCCTTCTGAATGTGTGGGAACCAACCGACTACTCGGCGCCACAGACGTGGTGGGTGACTCTGGGATATATGGTGGCCAAACGCGATATTGCCCAACTGTGGGGTTCCCAGAGGTCGCCGACCGTCTCGGCCTGGAAGGACAACATGGACTGGTGCATGTTTCGGGAAAAGGTGGTGTATGTTGCGAGAGGTAAGCCTGGGACATGGGTGAAAGTATGGGGCCCCTGGAACGCCTACCGCGGGGGAATCTGTACCCCGCCGTTATTGCCCGATCCGTCTCCGGCCCCGTCCCCTTAGCCGGTTTATCGCCCCGGTACCGGGCACTGAGTCCACCTAGTCCCTGTCCTGACCTTTTCCCCCCCTTGATACTCCTATGGATTGGTAGGGTCCCCCTTCTAGGGGAGCACATGTTGCTGTTTCCGATTGTGGGTTGCCTTGTGGATTTGTTTTTTGTTGTTATTTATATTAAAAAGAAACCGTTATATGGGGTCCGGATGGTGTGGCTATCAACGCTGCTAACTCCTGTGCATTTCCCTTTGCCGCAGCATGCGTGCTATTGTTTGTACCATATGCTCCTTCTGTCTGCTAGCGGCCGGCCTGAAGGTTGTAGGCCCATCTGTGTATATTTTTTTAATTTTGTAATAAACGGTTTCAAAAAAAAAAAATAAAGAAATTCACTTAAATCTACAACTAACAGATCCATCCCGGTCATGAGGGGAATACCAAATGTAGAATCTAGGGCCTAATGAGTATAAGAAGGGTTTGTCGGTTTGCTGCTCATTAGGGTAAAGTGGTATCTTCCTCCCTCATTATCCAGCACTTGGAAGGATAATCGCCTCTCGTACGGACTGATGGTGAGTGTGTGTTGGTGTTATGGGCCCCACCAGCGAATGTATGGAGAGTGTGCGTGTGTGAGATCTTTTGGTCCGCAACGGTAGGGAGGGATTTTGCACTCCGCGCTGGAGCACTGCCACTGCCCTCCATTTAGCATGATGTACCAGTCCACTCCTCCTGCCCTCCATTGCCCAATTCTATGGCCCATCATTGACCTCTTGATTAGCCTCTGTGCTTAGCTTGCTGCCCCTATTCTCCTTCCCCCTGCCCTCCGATGTCTTTGTGTATGCCCCTGCTCCATCCTTTTTGCCCACCATGTTCCATGGACCTGCCACTCCTATCTACTCTGAGTGTTCTGTTGAACTGCCACTCCCCTCCCACCTGCCTAGCATTGTCAGATGACTGTAACCTGTCCCTGCCACCTCCACCCTGCCTGTCCACATGCCATGCCCCTATCCCCTTCCTCCTGTCCTCCATGGTCCATTTTACTGCCACACCCTTCTGCCCTCCCTGGTCTGTTGTGCTGCAACTGCTCCTCCTGCCTGCCCGCGCGGTCTGTTGTGAGGCCCCTTCCCCTGAACTCTCTTGTCTGTGCCCAGGTCCTGACCCTCCCTTCTATCCTCCATGGTCCTTTGTGGATGCCCCTGCACCCTCCTTCTTGCCCATCATAGCCATTGTGCTGCCACTAACCCTCACGCTTGCCATGCATGGTCTTCTGTGCTGCCATGGCCCCTCCCACCTTCCCTGTCTGGTCAGCTAGCTGCCCCTGACCCCCTCCCACCTTCCCTCCATGGTCTGTGTGTATGCCATCATAGTCTCATTGTTGCTCTCCATGGTGTGTTTTGTTTCTAGTGCCCAACCTGCCTGACCTCCATGGTCATCTTGCTGCTCCTGCCTTGCCCCCTTGCCCCCGGCCCTCTGTTTCCATGTGCAGACCCCTATTCCCTCCCTCCTGGCTTGTGTGTTCCATTGTAATGCCCCTGATCCGTCCCTTCTGCCCTTTATGGTCTGTTATGCTGCAGCTTTCTCTCCTGTCTGCCCATTATGGTCAGCTAGCTACCATTGCCTCTTTCCCCTCTGTTCTCTGTTGTCCATGTGCATGGTCCTGTCCCCTCCCTATTGCTTTCTATGGATTGTTGTGCTGCACTCCTGTCCCGCATGCGCTGTGTGGTGTATTGTGCTGCTGCAAACCCTGATGCCTGCCCTGTAGGGTCAGTTTGGTGCACCTCTCCATGTCCCTCCTGTCCTCTGTTATCCAAGTCCATGTCCCTACCCCAATTCCTCCTGCCTATCATGATCCAATGTACCATACTTGCGAACATTTTGAACTTGGTAAGAGGGAGATTTTGAAAAAAAACTGGGGTATTGAATTTCCCCTTTGAGTTGCATTGAAAAAGAGGAGATTGTAGACAGGAGAGAGATCAAATAAAGCCCATTTGAGCTTAAAAACATTGGACGTTTCCTGGCTGAAACAGGTCTTTTGGCATGTATGGTTGTACTACCACTGCCTCTTCCTTCTGCCCACAATGGTGTATTATATTGCCACAGCCTCTCTTGCCAGTCCTGTATTGTTGGTTTATTGCCCCTGCCCCCCTTTCCACTGCCCTCCATAGTCTGTTGTGCTGCCACTGCCCTTCCTGCCTGCCCAGTGTGGTCAAATTGTTGCATCTGAACTCTCCTACCTGCCTTCAATTTTCAGAGTCCGGGCCCCTGGCCTCTGCCTCTCAACAGTATCCCAATGAACAACTAGATTGCTAACATTCTATATTTATTACAAAAGTGTGGAACGCCTGACGTCATCTTGATGTATTCAAAACTGTAATACGTAGAGTATTTCCTTTAGAAATTACATATATGAGAGGGTCTTATTTGCATCAAAATTATGGTTAGCGCTCTAAAAAACTAAAATGAGGACATATTTTCTGAGTTTTCAAATAGCGATAAAGAACTTTTACATTATTTGTATTCTTTATGTTTTTTTATCCAGTTGACCACTTGATTAAATGTTGCACCTAGGGGAGAGGATATGGTGTTACTTCCAGAGCTGCAGACTTTGCAACTGGGGAACCAGGTTGGAGTTTCTGCTTCAGCTCAACATTCTGTGATTCTGGTTAAATCACTGAATCTCCCCATGTCTACAACCAAAATTAATTTGGTCTTGTGTAATGTAACCAATGCTCATGTAAAGCACTCCAATACCTGACAAGTCTGCACTATATAAAACTGCAAATACTCAAAAAATAAGTGTTTTGCACACTTCTGTCATTGGGCTACATGTGGGCTACATCTGGGTGATATTTGTGCTGCATTTGGGCTCTTTTGTCTCTGGTGGCCATCTTGGGAGATTTATTTGTTATGAAGTTTCCTAATTTCCTAATTTACTGCAGTCTCCTCAGTAGGAAATGCTTTCAGTTTTTTACTTTGATTCCATCAAGAAGGTATTCAGATATGTCACACATTTGCCATAAATTCTGAATGTTAGCACTCTAGTTGCTCATTAGATCACTGTAGTAAAGCTACTGCTCACCACAGAAGTTTGCTGCTGGTATTAAAAGTGCATGTTTCAGTCTGCATATCAGAAGTTTTTAATGAAATAGAAGAGGATTTGAGAAGTCACTCAAAATGTGCCCTAATTTTTCTTTCTTCAGCACTAATCATAATTTCCATGGCAAAATGAACCCCCTCATTGTGTTCCTTTTTAAATTAAATGTTTTAAGTGTTACCAGTTTTTTCTAATCAAGATGGCTTCAGGTGTGCCATACTTTTGTCATAAGTAAGACAGTAAGCGCTCTAGTTGTTCTTAAGAAAACTCTGGGACATTCTGTCATTGGGCTATACTTGGGCTACATCTGGGTTATATTTGGGCTACATTTGGGCTCTTTTGTCTCTGGTGGCCATCTTGGGAGATTTATTTGTTATGAAGTTTCCTAATTTCCTCATTTACTGCAGTCTCCTCAGTGGGAATACTTTCAGTTTTTTATTTTGGTTCAATCAAGAAGGCATTCAGATGTGTCACACATTTGCCATAAATTCTGAATGTTAGCACTCTAGTTGCTCATTAGATCACTGTACTAAAACTACTGCTCCCCAGGGAAACCTGCTGCTGGTATTCAAAGTGCATGTTTCAGTCTGCATGTCAGAATTTTTTTATGAAATAGAAGAGGATTTGAGAAGTCAAAATGGCCCTAATTTTTCTTTCTGCAGAACTAATCATAATTTCTATGGCAAAATGAACCTCCTCATTTTGTTCCTTTGTAAATTAAATGTTTTAAGTGTTACCACTTTATTCCAATCAAGATGGCTTCAGGTGTGCCATACTTTTGTCATAAGTAAGACTGTTAGCGCTCTATCTAGTTGTTCGTTAGAACACTCTGGGACATTCTGTCATTGGGCTATACTTGGGCTACATCTGGGTGATATTTGGGCTACATATGGGCTCTTTTGTCTCTGGTGGCCATCTTGGGAGATTTATTTGTCATGAAGTTTCCTAATTTCCTGCAGTCTCCTCAGTAGGAAATACTTTCAGTTTTTTACTTTGGTTCCATCAAGAAGGCATTCATTTCTATGGCAAAATGAACCCCCTCATTTTGTTCCTTTGTAAATTTAATGTTTTAAGTGTTACCACTTTATTCCAATCAAGATGGCTTCAGGTGTGCCATACTTTTGTCATAAGTAAGACTGTTAGCGCTCTAGTTGTTTGTTAGAACACTCTGGGACATTCTGTCATTGGGCTACATCTGGGTGATATTTGGGCTTCATTTGGGCTCTTTTGTCTCTGGTGGCCATTTTGGGAGATTTATTTGTTATGATGTTTCCTAATTTCCTCATTTACTACAGTCTCCTCAGTAGGAAATACTTTCAGTTTTTTTACTTTGATTCCATCAAGAAGGCATTCAGATGTGTCACACATTTGCCATAAATTCAGAATGTTAGCACTCTAGTTGCTTATTAGATCACTGTAGTAAAGCTACTGCTCACCAGGGAAATCTGCTGCTGGTATTGAAAGTGCATGTTTCAGTCTGCATGTCAGAATTTTTTTATGAAATGGAAGAGGATTTGAGAAGTCACTCAAAATGTGCCCTAATTTTTCTTTCTGCAGCACTAATCATACTTTCTATGGCAAAATGAACCCCCTCATTTTGTTCCTTTTTAAATTAAATGTTTTAAGAGTTACCACTTTATGCCAACCAAGATGGCTTCAGGTGTGCTATACGTTTGTCATAAGTAGGACTGTTAGCGCTCTAGTTGTTCTTTAGAACACTCTGGGAAGCTGCAGTAGAACACAAAGGAATCAACTGACAGTCTCTGCCCTTGTTGGATGTACATGTTTTACTGAGAATGTCAGACTTCATTCTCACATGACTGAGAAAGATAATGTGAATTTACAGAAAATATGCTCTCAGTTTAGCTTATAGATCACCTTCCAAACCTCTGTGGGAAAAGCATGAGAAAATAGTTTTCTCTCAAACATGATTCATGATATCACAGCAGAAGGCTTTTTCACATGGTAAAATCACCTTAGAACACACCACAATTCCTAAAATTTGTATGGTACCATCAACAAATGATTTATAATGTAACTAAAGTCTTAAAACCTTCTATTAACTGCAATGCTTTTTAATGAGGTGCTATCATGTATATTGGTCCCAAGATGGCTGCCAACACTTCTTGGATGAAGTGCTGACAGCCAATCAGATCTCACGATGAGATGTGTGGTTAGGCTCCGCCCAGATATATATGTGATTTTACTTTTGATTTTCTCAGGAACTACTGAACAGATTTACACCATATATGCAAAAGGCACATGCCTGACCTGAGGACTACCTCTTTGCCAAATTTCAAGTAATTCTGTTCAGCCGTTCGGGCTGTACCTTCGACTAAAGGTCCTATGGGAAAATGCATGGGGAAAACGCGTTTTGGGGACCCCCTTTTTTTTCGGCCCCCGCTTTGACGAATCACCCCGAGACTTTCAGGGTAGGAGCTGAGCAGAGCGCCCCATTAGTTTTGAAAATTTCACGAAGATAAGTCAACCGGCGCCAAAGTTATTCAAAATAGAATTTTCAGATTTCCTATGGGAACTCAGTCCTAACTATAACTGTCTACTGGCGACCGCCAGTAGATAATTCACAGAAGAAACACATAGGTTTCAGGGGTGTTATAGTTAGCTGGGCATTTCACTCGTACAAAACCCCCGTTATAGTTAGTTCAGCTAACTATAACTCGCGCTCCCGTAATGCACTGCTGATGACGTCACATATTACATCACTCATGACATGGTCAGTGACATCACTGATGACATCGCTGATGACATCTCAAATGACATCACTGATGACATCACTGATGACATCATCCAGTGTCTGTGTGTTTCTGTAAAGTTTAAATATGCTTATTATATATAGGGAAAGGCATATTGAAGAATGAGTGGGTGTATAAGTGTGTGAATGGATGATTTTGTAGAAACTGACTCTATAAGTGAGTGATTAAATGTATCTTACTGAATGCATGGGTTAGTGACTAAACTGTGTGAATGTCTGTATCCGTCTGTCAGATGGTGTGTAAGCGGCTACATGGGTTTGCAAATAGCTACGTGAGTGTCTATATGGGTTATAGATTGGTTGTCTGAGGAACTGTATGGGTGTGGTGTGTGTGACTGTGCATATATGTGTGAGTGGGTGATTCACTGGATGCATGCTTTCAAGAGTGCATCTGTGATGGACTGTATGGACGGGTGAGTGTGTGTATGGTTGTGTTAGTGAGTGAATGTATATTTCAGTGGTACATGTGTGAGTAGCTACATATGTGAAAGGCAGTATATATGTGTGTTGAAGTACATAAATGGCTATAAGTGAGAGTGTGTGATTGTGAGAGTGGCTGTATGGATGAGTGTGTGCTTGTATCATTGATTGTATAAGAGCGTAAGAATGTGCTAGTATTTGTATGAGTAATTGAGCTGGTGTGTGTATAACTGTATAGGTGAGTAAATGGCAGTGTGATTAATTATTTGCATGACTGAGTAGGTGTGGGATTACCTCTATGGATGAGTGGCGGTGTGTGAGTGTCTATATAGGTGTATGACTGCATATGATAGTCCTGTACTGAGTGACCATAAGTATCAGTGACTGTACGGGTGAGTGAGTGGATGGGTGTGTAGACCTCAGAATCAGTGAGTGGGTATGTAGTTATTGGTGTTGGAGTGTCTATGGTTTTGAGAATGGCAGTCTGTAATTTAGAGTGGGTGTATCAAAGGTTATATTAGGGTGTGAGAAGATGCATCAAATTATCACATGGATGATGTCATCAGTGATGTCATTTGAGATGTCATCAGTGATGTCATCAGTGATGTCACTGACCATGTCATGAGTGATGTAATATGTGACATCATCAGCAGTGCATTGCGGGGGTGCGAGTTATAGTTAGCTGAACTAACTATAACGGGGGAATTTCAATGGTTTTGTATGAGTGAAATGTCCAGCTAACTATAACACCCCTGAAACCTATGGTTTTTTCTGTGAATTTCTAAGGTTTTTTAAATGCTAATTCCTAACTATAACATGCCTGAAACCTATGTTCTTTTAAGTGAATTTCAAAGGTTTTTTAAATGCTAATTTCTAACTTTAACGTAACTGAAACCTATGTTTTTTAAGTGAATTTCAAAGCTTTTTAAAATGCTAGTATCTAACTATGCCTACAGAGGTAGGACATGTGAAGAAAGAAGAAAAAACACACCGAAAGAAGAAAAAGAAATGCAGAAAAAAGCTACAGAAGCCCTCAAAGACGAAGAAAAGTGCAGGAAGAAGGGAAACGTGCAGAAAGAACAAACGGAGGCGCAGAAAGAGTCTTTGTTCAATATCATACCCTCAACTTTTTAAGATGGGTACTGGTGGTAACTGACTCTGATGAACCAGTCCTAGAGCCAGTGCAATGCTAAAAGACACTTAAAATACAGTTAAAACACCTACATACACTAGGGAACACTATGCGTTGGGGTACCTCTGTTATTAGCATGACCTCCTCTGTAAGCCCCTAGTATATAATAGGACAGGGGTATTAAAACTACTTCTTAAAACGCGCCACAAGGCGTGTTTGCACACTGGTGAAGGGAGGGGGGAGCTGAGCTGACGTGTGCCCTATGGCCATTTTAATTTGGGGGATAAAGTCCCCTTGAATCCTGAGTGTCCCTTGGGTACAACTAGCCCATCAGGTATCTCTAGTTAGCACCACAGAGCTTTGTTGCAGAGAAATTGGGCCCGGCCTGGACCACCTCCCTGCAACGCAGCACATTGGTGCTTACTGGAAGCACCTGGTGGACTAGTTGGCCCCCATGGGCCCTCAGGATTGAAGGGGAGTTATTTCCCCAACTTAAAACACGCCACAGGGCAGGTTTGCACACGTCACCTCAGGCCCCTTCCCTACTGTGTGAACACGCCCTGTGGCCATTTTAAGTTGGGAGATTAACTCCCTTTGAATCCTGAGGGTCCCTAGGGGCAAATTAGCCCACTAGGTACGTCCAGTCAGCACCATTGCCAAGAGGTGTAAAAAGGGGCACAGCCTGCACCACCTCTCTGCAACACAGTGCAGTGGCACTTACTGGAAGCACCTGGTGGGCTAGTTGGCCCCCAGGGTCCCTTAGGATTGAAGGGGAATTATTTCCCCAACTTAAAACGCGCCACAGGGCATGTTTGCACACGTCACCTCAAGCCCTGTCCCCTCCCTTCACTACTGTGTAAACCCGCCCTGTGGCCGTTCTAAGTTGAGAGATTAAGTGCCCTTGAATCCTAAGAGTCCCTAGGGTCAAACTAGCCCACTAGGTACCTCCAGTAAGCGCCACAGAGCTGCGTTCCATTCAGGTGTAAAAAGGGGCGTGGCCTCTGAACACCTGTGTGCAACACAGCTCCTTGGCGCATACTGGAAATACCTGTTGGGCTAGTTGGTCCTCGGGGACCCTCAGTATTAAAAGAGAGTTAATCCCCCAACTTAAAACGCGCCATGGGGCGCGTTTGCACAGTGGTGAAGGAAGGAGGCGTGGCCTGAAGTGACATGTCTGCAAACACACCCTGTGGCGCAGTTTAAGTTGGGGAATTAATTCCTCTTCAATCCTGAGGGTTCCTGGGGGCCAACTATCCCAACAGGTACCTCCAGTATTCGACAGAGAGCTGCCTTGCAGAGAGGTGTTCAGAGGCCACACCCCTTTTTACAACACTCTGCAGTGCAGCTCCATGGCGCTTACTGGAGGTACCTGGTGGGCTAGTTGGACCCCAGGGACCCTCCGGATTGAAGAGGAATTAATTGCTGAACTTAAAACACGCCACAGGGCGTGTTTGCACACATATGACCTCAGGCCCCGCCCCCTCCCTTCACCACTGTGCAAACGCGCCCCGTGGCGCGTTTTAAGTTGGGGGATTACCCCCCTTGAATCCTGAGGGTCCCTGGGTGCAACTACCCCACCAGCTACCTCCATTAAGCGCCACAGAGCTGCGTTGCAGAGAGGTGTAAAAAGGGGCATGGCCTCAGAACACCTCTCTGCAACACAGCCCCCTGGCGCATACTGGAGGTTCCTGGTGGGCTAGTTCACCCCCAGGGACCCCCAGTATTCAATAGGAATTCATTCCCCATCCGCAAACGTGCCAGGGGGCGCATTTGCAGAGTGCTGAAACGAGGGGCCGTGGCCTCCGGCGCGATGCCGGTATTTTTTTTTTTTTTTTTAAGAAGGGGGGGCTGCGTAGCCTCCCTTCTTTTACTCATTTTTTGGCCCTGGGGTCCCCATCCCCCAGGGCCTGCCCCATAATGTTTAATTTTTTTAAATTAAAATATGGGAAGGGGGCCGCGTGACCCCCCTCCCGAGGCCTTAATCAGCCCCGGGGACCCCATCTCCGGGGCATGGCCTCTTTTTTTTTTTTTTTTGGAGGGGGGCTGCGTTGCCCCCCTCCTCTGGCCACTAAAGGCCCCGGGGACCCCATCCCCTGGGGCCGGCCTTTCAAATTTATTGTTTTGTAAACTTTTTTGGGGGGGGAGGGGGGCCATGTGGCCCCCCTCCCGGGCCACTAATAGCCCCGGGGACCCCATCCCCCGGGGCTGGCCCTCTCCATTGGGGGCCGTGGGGGGATCCCCAATCCCCCCACGGTCCCGCCGGCTCCCCGCCTCCTGTGGGAGCCGGCATTGCTTTTTCACATGGGGAGCTGCTAACATGCAGTTCCCCGTGTGGAAAAGCAATTTGGTCTCAATTTTGAAAGAGAGAGCAGGTTTCCTGCTCTCTCTTTCAAAATTCAAACCAAGTGCTATGGCAGGGCTGGAGCCGGGAGGCTCCCGCCCTGCCATAGCAAACAGCAGTGTCCCGGGACACTGCAGAAGCCGTCCCTGGGGGGTGGCGGTCCCCAGGGCCATCATTGGCTCCGGGGGCGGGGGGCGCGCAGCCCCCTCCCACCAATTTACAATGCCCCGGGGAGTGGTGGTCCCTGGGGCTGGGGGGTCCGCCACGGACCCCCCAATTTACATACTTAGAGCCCTGGGGAGCTGGCAGTCCCAGGGGCGTGTGGGAGTGCTTGAGCCCACCCACACAGGGTATTTCTTTTTTGTTTCTCCAAAAAAAACACAAGTTTTTTTTATTGACAGGATCTGCGCACCAGGCGAGAATTTTGCCGATTGTTTAAAAAAAAGAAAATTTTGGGGGGCCCTGGGGGTGCTTGTGGGACCCCCTGAGCAGGCCTAGGGGGTCAGGGTGTTTCTACCCTGCCCCCTTTTTGCGTTCTGCGCATTTGTTTTTGTGCTTTCTTGTGCCTCGGTTCTACCGAGGCACAAGATGGCTGCCAACACTTCCTGGTTTGGAGTGTTGACAGCCAATTAGCATCCAGCTCGTGCTTGGCAGGATGCGCGGATCCACCGTGCCCATAGATATATCTATGATTTTACTTTTGATTTTCTCAGGAACTACTGAACGGATTTACACCATTTAATCAAAAGGCACGAGTTGCCAAATTTGGTGTAATTCCATTCAGCAGTTCGGGCTGTAGCTGAGATTAACGGTTCCTATGGAAAATTGCATGGGGAGAACACGTTTTGGGACCCCCTTTTTTCTCAGACCCCGCTTGACAAATCACCCAGAGACTTTCAGGATAGGAGCGAACCGGAGCGCCCCACCAGTTTTGAAAATTTTGCAAAGATTCATCTACCGGCGCCAAAGTTATTCCAAATAGAATGTTGCGGATTTCCTATGGATAATAGGTCCTAACTATAACAACCTACTAGCGACCGCCAGTAGGTAATATATACGTATATACACACACATACATATCCCAGCATATCGAATGCTGTGCTGATTCGGTCTTCAATTGTTCAAAGCCGCAGCCTCTACCAGCTGGTGTTTGTAATCCTCTACCAGCTAGGTGATGGTTCTCATCTCCACGGCCGGGCTCTAAGGCACTTTGTTGGTAAATATTCACGCACGGCGGCCCGGCCGTGGAGATAAGAACCATCACCTAGCTGGTAGAGGATTACAAACACCAACTGGTAGAGGCTGCGGCTTTGAACAATTCAAGACCGGATCAGCACAGCATTCTATATGATTACAGAGCTTGCTTGCAGGATCCCCCACCTACTACAGGAATGAAAAGGATTTTAATTACAACCGCACGTTTGAACTTACTATAAGTTAATACTATTGCTCGCATCAAGGACTTCATGCCCCACAATGCACCAGAGGGCATTGCACTAAGTATACGCCCACTGGGGGTTAGCATGGAAATAAATAAAGCCGGAAATTTATAAGATGTGAGCTTCAGACGGGTTGTTTGCAATGCCCACGAAGAAGAGGCTTGTAGCCTGGAAACGTGTTGGCAAAGAATTCAAAGGCGGAGAAGTTAAGCAGGCTGCATCACGAAGCCGCATGGCCGAATGCTGTTGAGTTCCATCTCAATGCTCTAGGGCACTTTGTTGGCAAATATTCACGCACGGCGGCCCGGCCGTGGAGATGAGAACCATCACCTAGCTGGTAGAGGATTACAAATACCAGCTGGTAAAGGCTGCGGCTTTGAAATATTCAAGACTGGATCAGCACATCTCAATGCTCTAGGTAGGGGTGGGCGGAATTTGCGAAAGTGACTTTCGCAAATTATCGCGAAAATGTTAAAAATCTCCGCAAACACCCGGAAATATCGCGAAGATGCGGAAGTTTTTTTCCCGCCCGTTCGCGGTATTTTCTGCGGGGTCGCGGCTCGCCAACTTACCCATGCGGTTGCTCGCGGGCGCGGCCATCTTGTTTTCACTCTTCTCGCGGTGCATGATCGAGAGAAGAAAGACGTGATCGCGCGACCAATGACATTACTGCGGGCGCGAACTGTCGCGAGACAGCGCAAATGGCTACCAACAATCCAACATCTCGTGGAGAACGCGACCGGATCGGGAAAACTTGTCGGCGAACGTGGGGATTCAGGTAAGGCGATGGCGCGCGCGCGAGAATGTATTAGTTTACAGCGCGAGCAAGAAACAAATTATCGCTAAGCTGCGGAATGCGCTCTCCGCGGAACGCGAAAATGTCAAATTATCGCAATTTCCGTGAGCGGAACGGAAATTTAGCCCAGGCCTAGCTCTAGGGCACTTTGTTGGCATATATATATATATATATATATATATATATATTCAAAGTTTTTTTTTGGGAGTAACGACGCACACTCAGGAATCCAATGCAAAACCACAGAGGTTTATTAAAGTGAACCGCTACGCGTTTCGACACCAAGAGTGTCTTGATCACACAATTTTCACAGTGAATAATGCCGTGTATATAACAAATAAGAAACATAGAAAAGGTACTCCACTCGGGGAACACAATGCTGTCCCATATTTTTGGCAGCCATCTTGTAAGTGTAATCATAGTAATTGTTGTCTGTCTGAAAGAATGTATATTCACCATTAACTTTTATAAATTCACACAAAATAAAGCCTGTTTGATGAATCATGATTGCAAGTTATCATGTTTGAGATAAATACACAAACTAAAATAGAATTATAAAATTAAACAGTTGACAATTTTATACATTGAAAAATGTCTCACTGATAGCTAACATGATTCATGTTAGCTATCAGTGAGACATTGCGCACAATGTATTGCATATTATATTTCACGCCCGGTTCATCTTATATCACACTTTTTGGTGCATAGTTTATACCATACACTATATCTAGTTTTCATTTTCAATCGTGCTCTCAGGACTATGTTCTATATAACACTGTGTTCACCTACCCTTTTCACGGGCATTACATTTTGCGATAGGGGGTGGAGGGTCAGGGGGTGTTTCTGCCAGTTAGCTTGCTGCCCCATCCCCCTCCTCCCTATCCTCTGTTGTGTGAATCCATGGACTAGCCTCCTCCCTCCTGCCATGCATGGTCTGATGTGCTGCCACTGCCCTCAATTTAGTATGATGTACCAGTCCACTCCTCCTGCCCTCCATTGCCCAATTCTATGTCCCATCATTGACCTCCTGCTTAAACTCTGTGCTTAGCTTGCTGCCCCTATTCTCCTTCCCCCTGCCCTCCGATGTCTTTGTGCATGCCCCTGCTCCATCCTTTTTGCCCACCATGTTCCATGGACCTGCCACTCCTATCTACTCTGAGTGTTCTGTTGAGCTGCCACTCCCCTCCCACCTGCCTAGCATTGTCAGATGACTGTAACCTGTCCCTGCCACCTCCACCCTGCCTGTCCACATGCCATGCCCCTATCCTCTTCCTCCTGTCCACATGGTCCATTGTACTGCCATACCCTTCTGCCCTCCCTGGTCTGTTGTGCTGCAACTGCTCCTCCTGCCTGCCCCGTGCGGTCTGTTGTGAGGCCCCTTCCCCTGAACTTTCTTGTCTGTGCACAGGTCCTGACCCTCCCTTCTATCCTCCATCGTCCTTTGTGCATGCCCCTGCACCCTCCTTCTTGCCCATCATAGCCATTGTGCTGCCACTAACCTTCCCACTTGCCATGCATGGTCTTCTGGGCTGCCATGGCCCCTCCCACCTTCCCTGTGTGGTCAGTTAGCTGCCCCTGACCCCCTCCCACCTTCCCTCCATGGTCTGAGTGTATGCCATCACAGTCTCACTGTTGCTCTTCATGGTGTGTCTTGCTTCTAGTGCCCATCCTGCCTGACCTCCATGGCTATCTTGCTGCTCCTGCCCTGCCCCCTTGCCCCCAGCCCTCTGTTTACATGTGCAGACCCCTACTCCCTCCCTCCTGGCTTGTCTGTTCCATTGTAATGCCCCTGATCCGTCCCTCCTGCCCTTTATGGTCTGTTATGCTGCAGCTTTCTCTCCTGTCTGTCCATTATGGTCAGCTAGCTACCATTGCCTCTTGCCCCTCTGTTCTCTGTTGTCCATGTGCATGGTCCTGTCCCCTCCCTCTTGCTTTCTATGGATTGTTGTGCTGCACTCCCGTCCCGCATGCCCTGTGTGGTGTATTGTGCTTCTGCAAACCCTGATGCCTGCCCTGCAGGGTCAGTTTGGTGCACCTCTCCATGTCCCTCCTGTCCTCTGTTATCCAAGTCCATGTCCCTACCCCATTTCCTTCCATGATCCAATGTACCATACTTGCGAACATTTTGAACTTGGTAAGAGGGAGATTTTGAAAAAAAACTGGGGTATTGATTTTGCCCTTTGAGTTACATTGAAAAAGAGGAGATTGTTGACAGGAGACAGATCAAATAAAGCCCATTTGAGCTTAAAAACATTGGACGTTTCCTGGCTGAATCGGGTCTGTTGGCATGTATGGTTGTACTACCATTGCCTCTTCCTTCTGCCCACAATGGTCTATTACATTGCCACAGCCTCTCTTGCAAGTCCTGTATTGTTGGTGTGTTGCCCCTGCCCCCCTTTCCACTACCCTCCATAGTCTGTTGTGCTGCCACGGCCCTTCCTGTCTGCTCAGTGTGGTTAAATTGTTGCCTTTGCACCCTCCTACCTGCCTTCAATTTTCAGAGTCCGTGCCCCTGGCCTCTGCCTCTCAACAGTATCATAATGAACAACTAGATTGTTAACATTCTATATTTATTACAAAAGTGTGGAACGCGTGACGCCATCTCGATGTAATCAAGACTGTAATACCTAGAGCATTTCCTTTAGAAATTACATATATGAGAGGGTCTTATTGGCATCAAAATTATGGTTGGTGCTCTAAAAGACGAAAATAAGGACATATTTTCTGAGTTTTCAAATAGCGACAAAGCACTTTTAAATTATTTGTTATCTTTATGTTTTTTTATCCAGTTGACCACTTGATTAAATGTTGCACTTAGGGGAGAGGATGTGGTGTTACTTCCAGAACTGCAGACTTTGCAACTGGGGACCAGGTTGGAGTTTCTGCTTCAGCTCGACATTCTGTGATTCTGGTCAAATCACTTAGTCTCCCCATGTCTACAACCAAAATGAATTTGTTCTTGTGTGATGTAACCAATACTCATGTAAAGCACTCCAATACCTGACAAGTCTGCACTATATAACACGGCAAAAACACAAAATAATAAGTGTTTTGCACACTTCTGTCATTGGGCTATATTTGGGCTACATCTGGGTGATTTTGGGCTACATTTGGGCTCTTTTGTCTCCGGTGGCCATTTTGGGAGATTTATTTGTTATGAAGTTTCCTAATTTCCTCATGTACTGCAGTCTCCTCAGTAGGAAATGCTTTCAGTTTTTTACTTTGATTCCATCATGAAGGTATTCAGATATGTCACACATTTGCCATAAATTCTGAATGTTAGCACTCTAGTTGCTCATTAGATCACTGTAGTAAAACTACTGTTCACCATGGAAGTCTGCTCCTGGTATTAAAAGTGCATGTTTCAGTCTGCATGTCAGAATTTGTTAATGAAATAGAAGAGGATTTGAGAAGTCACTCAAAATGTGCCCTCATTTTCTTTCTTCAGCATTAATCATAATTTCTATGGCAAAATGAACCCCATCATTGTGTTCCTTTTTAAATTTAATGTTTTAAGTGTTACCAGTTTATTCCAATCAAGATGGCTTCAGGTGTGCCATACTATTGTCATAATGAAGACAGTAAGCGCTCTAGTTGTTTTTAAGAACACTCTGGGACATTCTGTCATTGGGCTATACTTGGGCTACATCTGGGTGATATTTGGGCTACATTTGGGCTCTTTTGTCTCTGGTGGCCATCTTGGGAGACTTATTTGTTATGAAGTTTCCTAATTTCCTCATTTACTGCAGTCTCCTCAGTAGGAAATACTTTCAGTTTTTTACTTTGATTCCATCAAGAAGGCATTCAGATGTGTCACACATTTGCCATAAATTCATAATGTTAGCACTCTTTTTGCTCATTAGATCACTGTGGTAAAGCTACTGCTCACCAGGGAAAACTGCTGCTGGTATTGAAAGTGCATGTTTCAGTCTGCATGTCAGAATTTTTTAATGAAATAGAAGAGGATTTGAGAAGTCACTCAAAATGTGCCCTAATTTTTCTTTCGGCAGCACTAATCATACTTTTTATGGAAAAATGAACCCCCTCATTTTGTTCCTTTTTAAATTAAATGTTTTAAGAGTTACCACTTTAATCCAAGCAAGATGGCTTCAGGTGTGCCATACGTTTATCATAAGTAGGACTGTTAGCGCTCTAGTTGTTCTTTGGAACACTCTGAGAAGCTGCAGTAGAACACAAAGGAATCAACTGACAGTCTCTGCCCTTGTTGGATGTACATGTTTTACTGAGAATGTCAGACTTCATTCTCACATGACTGAGAAAGATAATGTGAATTTACAGAAAATATGCTCTCAGTTTAGCTTATAGATCACCTTCCAAACCTCTGTGGGAAAAGCATGAGAAAATATTTTTCTCTCAATCTTGATATCCCAGCAGAAGGCTTTTTCACATGGTGAAATCACCTTAGAACATACCACAATTCCTAAAATGAGTATGGTACCATCAACAAATGATTTATAATGTAACTAAAGTCTTAAAACCTTCTATTAACTGCAATGCTTCTTAATGAGGTGCTATCATGTATATTGGTCCCAAGATGGCTGCCAACACTTCTTGGATGAAGTGCTGATAGCCAATCAGATCTCAGGATGAGATGTGTGGTTAGGCTCCGCCCACATATATATATGATTTTACTTTTGATTTTCTCAGGAACTACTGAACAGATTGACACCAGACCTGCAAAAGGCACTTCCCTGACGTGAGGACTACCTCTCTGCCAAATGTCAAGTAATTCTGTTCAGCCGTTCGGGCTGTACCTTGGACTAAAGGTCCCTATGGAAAAATGCATGGGGAAAACGTGTTTTGGGACCCCCCTTTTTTCTCGGCCCCCGATTGACGAATCACCCCGAGACTTTCAGGGTAGGTGCGGAGCGGAGCGCCCCACCTATTTTGAAAAGTTTGCGAGGATTCGTCAACCGGCGCCAAAGTTATTCCAAATATAATGTTGCGGATTTCCTATGGAAACACGGTCCTAACTATAACTATCTACTGGCGACCGCCAGTAGATAATATATATATATATATATATATATATATATATATATATATATATATATATATATATATATATATATATATATATATATATATATATATATATATATATATATATATATATATATATATATATTACCTACTGGCGGTCGCCAGTAGGTAGTTATAGTTAGGACCACGTTTCCATAGGAAATCCGCAACATTCTATTTTGAATAACTTTGGCGCCGGTTGACGAATCCTCGCGAATTTTTCAAAATAGGTGGGGCGCTACGCTCCGCTCCTACCCTGAAAGTCTCGGGGGGATTCGTCAAGCGGGGGCTGAGATAAAAGGGGGGTCCCAAAACACGTTTTTCCCATGCATTTTTCCATAGGACCTTTAGACACAGCTACAGCCCGAACGGCTGAACAGAATTACTTGAAATTTGGCAGAGAGGTAGTCCTCAGGTCAAGGAAGTGCTTTTTGTAGGTTTGGTGTAAATCTGTTCAGTAGATTCTGAGAAAATAGCCTTTAAATCAATATATGTATCTGAGCCAGCTTACGGTGCGCTTACCGTACGCGTACGGTGGCGTGCGCGAGCGCGATTCTGATTGGCCCTTAGATCTTAGTAAACATTCGAATCGGTCGAAACCAGGAAGCGGCGGCCGCCATTTTCTCTCTCGCACTCTGACAGGGGGTTGAAAAACCAAGTGCAAAAACATGTAAAGGGGCTGTTTACACAGCTCCCAAGCACTTAGCCATGTCGAGGGAGTCCCCAACGATCCCCCAAGTGAAAAAAGGCAATTTTAATTTTTTCGAAAATTTCTCCGATTACGCTTACCGTACGCGTACAGTAAGAAATAATAAAAATAAAAAAAAAATATCCACATTCTCCCCACCCCGTGTGCAAAAGGAGCCCGAAGGGCACCTTTTGTGCATGGCTTAATAGAGCTAAACAAAACATATATTTTACCTGTCACAACGATGCTCATCATATGTCCTCCATGTGCGCACGGTGCGCGAAGCGCATCGTGCGTTCATGGCCCATCTAGCGTAACGTGGGCACGCGGTGCGCGAAGCGCACCGCGTGCTCACTGTGCGCGCACGGTGCGCGATGCGCACCGTGCGCGTATGGAATGAACTGCGTTAAGTGGGCGCGCACGCCACAAATGGTGTAAAGTAACTTAGCATTTAAAAAAACGTACAAATTCACTGAAAAAACCATAGGTTTCACACACGTTATAGTTAGGAATTAGCATTTAAAAAACCTTGCAAATTCACTGATAAAACCATAGGTTTCACACATGTTATAGTTAGCTGGACATTTTACTGATAAAAAACCAATGAAATTCCCCCGTTATAGTTACTGTAGGCAACTATAACTCACGCGACCGTAATCCTCTGCTGATGACATATGTGTCTTTATGAAAAAAAAATATTTGTAATATATGTATAGCTAAAATTTAATGGAAGAAGACATCGGCAAATAAGTGTCTAAATACAGTATTAGCATCAGCAGAGGATTACGGTCGCGTGAGTTATAGATGCCTACAGTAACTATAACGGGGGAATTTCATTGGTTTTTTATCAGTAAAATGTCCAGCTAACTATAACATGTGTGAAACCTATGGTTTTTTCAGTGAATATATATATATATATATATATATATATATATATATATATATATATATATATATATATATATATATATATATATATATATACATTTTCACCAAGTACTCACAGGTACCGTTGCACTCCCGTCAGGCACAAATCACCGCACAGAGTCCATCCGTCATTAGGTGAAATAATCGTTTATTCTTTGCTTATCGGTTTACAGCCATCAAATACCCTACGCGTTTCAGCGATCCACTCGCCTTGGTCACGGGTAAACACAAAAACATTTTTCACCAAGTGGTTTTTAAACACATTTACGTGAAACGTACCAACATAGATAACGGACTGTCATTCTAGAGGTTAAGCTCCACCATAACGGCGGCCATCTTAGAGCAGTGTTCTCCTACCCATAAACGTTCTTATACATAAAGTTAATTGAAAAAGCAATGAGGGTGATGATATAAACAATAAAAATCAATTATATCAGACTTTTACACATTTCTAAAATTCGAAATTTTCACCCTGATGTTGCAATGATATCAGTCACGAACATGGAAATTCTTTACAGTTGCCATGGAGAAAAATGGAACCGAATATGCACCATTTCATCCTATTCAAGCACCCGTGAAATATCTCTCCGTGTGCAGATGTCGATAAGAGGGGAATTAATCAATTGTTTTACTTTTTCCTCATTGTGCTGGATAATACTACCACCTTTGCAAAAATACTATGCATATTTAAGCTTGCATTATCATCAAGTGATTACACAACAACGTCTGTCCATGTCCCATAAACGGATATTGTTACTATACCCAAGTGGGTAATCTTAGATGAAAAAATTTTTTTCAATCGAAAAACATATAATTCATTGCAACATCATTTTAACCAAACTTTGCAGTTAATTTATGCATATTGGTGCTCCCATTATTATCAAGTGATTACAAAACAGCGTCTGTCTATGACCCCCATACAGAATATTGCTCTTATACCCAAGTGGGTAATATTGGATGAAACTTTTCTTCAATTGTACACATCTAATTCATTGTAGCGTCTCTTTTATTTTGCCCAAATGGACAATTAATGCTTTCATTTTGAAAAATGCAAAATTGCAAACAGATCATCTTCATTTCTTCCGATGTTTCAAGAAAACTAAAATAAAGGAAGAAGAAAAAGAAACCAATTGAGAAAAGTGTTGCCATAGTAACATCAATACTGCAAAATGTTATATTGGGGTCCGCCAGGTGGAGCCCTCCGAATGACTACTTAAAAATACATGTATACCAAAAATGGATGTTAAGGATATTAAAGAGTACGTGGTAATTTGACTAATTTAAAAATTCAAAAAATTCGAATGATTTAAAGACAAAAAGTCATCTCAGGAAGAAATTAATGGAAAGAAATTCTGGATTTCCACAAGACCTAAAATAAGGAACAACATGTTCCAATAGTATACCTCACAGATAAGGAAGCTTTTAAACCTTCGTTCCATCTCTTTTCTCAGACACAATGAGATGCTGGTGCAAATGATGACTTTCTGCCTAGAAAATAATTTTTTTATTTTTTATTTTTTATTTTTGATGGAGGACTGTTCAGGCAGAAACAAGGGACAGCTATGGGCACCTGTTTTGCTCCCAGCTTTGCCAACCTCTTTATGGGGTGCTGGGAGCGACAGGTGTCTCAGACACAGCATCTTTACCGCAGCCATGTGAAATTATGGCTGCGGTATATTGATGATCTGTTTATTATCTGGGGTGGGTCTGAACAATTAGCGACTGAGTTCATCTCCATGTTAAATCAAAATGAAATGAATTTACAATTTGAAGGAACTATGAGCAACCAGAACATTGAATTTCTGGATTTACAAGTACAGGTGTTGGGCAAGAGATTGATTTCCAAGCTCTTCCGGAAACCGACTGCAGGGAACACTCTGCTGTTTGCTAATAGCGGACATCCTAAAACCTTGATCCGCAGTATCCCCTATGGGGAGTTTCTCCGGGCTCGGAGAAATTGCAGCCTGGATAGGGACTTTATTGCTGAAAGCGAATGTATGTCCCAGAGATTTGCAGAAAGAGGCTATAACCCTAGGGTAATTGAAGAAGCACTAAGAAAGGCTAATGAATTTACACAAGAGCAGTTGTTGACACCTAAAGCTAAAGAGGATGACAACAGTAGTGATGAAGTTATAAGATATATAGCTACATATCACTCTAATTCCTGGGAAGTGCGGAAATGCCTACACCAACATTGGAAAATCCTATCCACCGAACAAACTTTGGCTAAGAGATTAGGACCAGTGCCGAGTATCACCTATAGAAAGTCTGATTCTCTTAAAGATAAGCTTTGCAAAAATGAGGTAACCAGCACGAATAGAACACAGAGTGACATACAGGGATTCTTTACATGCATGCTTTGCAAAGCATGCAAGTTTAGCACTAATGTAAGGAAGGTTTATTACCCCATCTGTGAAACTGAAAGAATCATTGGTAAACATCTTACCTGTTTGTCTGATTTCTGTGTGTATGTTTTGGTTTGCCCCTGTACTAAGAAATATGTGGGTAGCACAATGTTTACAGCGAAAAAACGTGTGCTAGAACATCAAAGGGCAATCCAAAACAAGGACAAACTCTCACCTATTGCCAGACACTTCGAAGAATTTCACAACAGTAATCGTAATCTGCTGAAGTTCTTTGTGATTGATAGAGTAGAGGCAAAACAAAGAGGGGGTGACAGGATACGTAAACTCCGTCAGTTAGAATCAAGGTATATTCTAGATCTAAATACCAAGGCCCCTGCTGGTTTGAATTCAGAAGAAGAGATGTCTTGGCATTTGGGGGAATAATATGTGCCAGGTATCTTTGATTGGTATGCTGAGAGTTTATGGGATCATAAATTCAAAATCCAAAAATTCAAAATGTATTTTTATATGTTCTTCCCTGTGCAGTGGAAGCTTCCTTATCTGTGAGGTATACTATTGGAACATGTTGTTCCTTATTTTAGGTCTTGTGGAAATCCAGAATTTCTTTCCATTAATTTCTTCCTGAGATGACTTTTTGTCTTTAAATCATTCGAATTTTTTGAATTTTTAAATTAGTCAAATTACCACGTACTCTTTAATATCCTTAACATCCATTTTTGGTATACATGTATTTTTAAGTAGTCATTCGGAGGGCTCCACCTGGCGGACCCCAATATAACATTTTGCAGTATTGATGTTACTATGGCAACACTTTTCTCAATTGGTTTCTTTTTCTTCTTCCTTTATTTTAGTTTTCTTGAAACATCGGAAGAAATGAAGATGATCTGTTTGCAATTTTGCATTTTTCAAAATGAAAGCATTAATTGTCCATTTGGGCAAAATAAAAGAGACGCTACAATGAATTAGATGTGTACAATTGAAGAAAAGTTTCATCCAATATTACCCACTTGGGTATAAGAGCAATATTCTGTATGGGGGTCATAGACAGACGCTGTTTTGTAATCACTTGATAATAATGGGAGCACCAATATGCATAAATTAACTGCAAAGTTTGGTTAAAATGATGTTGCAATGAATTATATGTTTTTCGATTGAAAAAAATTTTTTCATCTAAGATTACCCACTTGGGTATAGTAACAATATCCGTTTATGGGACATGGACAGACGTTGTTGTGTAATCACTTGATGATAATGCAAGCTTAAATATGCATAGTATTTTTGCAAAGGTGGTAGTATTATCCAGCACAATGAGGAAAAAGTAAAACAATTGATTAATTCCCCTCTTATCGACATCTGCACACGGAGAGATATTTCACGGGTGCTTGAATAGGATGAAATGGTGCATATTCGGTTCCATTTTTCTCCATGGCAACTGTAAAGAATTTCCATGTTCGTGACTGATATCATTGCAACATCAGGGTGAAAATTTCGAATTTTAGAAATGTGTAAAAGTCTGATATAATTGATTTTTATTGTTTATATCATCACCCTCATTGCTTTTTCAATTAACTTTATGTATAAGAACGTTTATGGGTAGGAGAACACTGCTCTAAGATGGCCGCCGTTATGGTGGAGCTTAACCTCTAGAATGACAGTCCGTTATCTATGTTGGTACGTTTCACGTAAATGTGTTTAAAAACCACTTGGTGAAAAATGTTTTTGTGTTTACCCGTGACCAAGGCGAGTGGATCGCTGAAACGCGTAGGGTATTTGATGGCTGTAAACCGATAAGCAAAGAATAAACGATTATTTCACCTAATGACGGATGGACTCTGTGCGGTGATTTGTGCCTGACGGGAGTGCAACGGTACCTGTGAGTACTTGGTGAAAATGTATGGATAATAGTGGGCGTCTTCGGACCCACGGTTGCACCGACGCTAAAGTGTCCCGGGATATCTGAAGAAGTGAAGGGTGATATATATATATATATATATATATTATATTCACAAAAGCAACCTCCTCTCTTCATGAAGGAAGACACCAGCACTCCAGGGATGTTCCACCACAAGTTTATTGAAACGGCTGATGCGTTTCAACCAAACGGTCTTTGTCAAATCCAAGTAATAAATAAATAAATATATGTAAGAAAGTGGCTCTGTATACACTGTTCCCAAATAGGTACAGTGTGCACAGAGTCCACAGTCCCCAGAGGTTTGGCAGAGGCTAAAGTTAGATATAACCTTACTCTCTAAAGTGGTAGTTTCGTTGAGCAGTAAGTCAGTATCAGAGGACAGTGTAAAGCATTTGTTGCAACACTTAGAGCCAGATGTATCAAAGGGTTTTGTCCATTCTGTGTCTATGGGGAAATGTGTTGATATATATGGCCCTTTGTCAGCAAATGGTCTCACACACTCAAGAACTGAACTCTAGGCTAATGGATTTGTATAAAAATATATAGTCATTTTATTTTAGAACCAACAATAGATTTCAAAATATACTTTCTCTGAATGAGAGGCTTTACATAAATACTTTCAATATGCAATAGGCTTTTGAATGCAATAGACACAGTTGCTGCAATAGGCAACACAATTTCAAACACAATAATACATTGAGCTCAATGGGAACTTCTAGTTAAATGCAATTAGTTACTTTAAGGATTACTTTTCTAACCACAGGACTGGATCCTGGATTCAGTCCTGGGACATTTCCTGTAAACAGTTGAGTAAAAGCGTTTTGGTTACAGTAGTGATTTTTAAGCAATATTTTGGTATTTTAAAAGTTGACAGAAACTTTTTCTCATAGAATCACCAATGTTATCCTACGGGAGGAATTTCACTTAGCAAGTAAGTGGGGTTATTGTTACTTTTTCTAACTCGGTGTTGGATCCTGGATCCAGCACTGGTGCATCACCTGTAAACAGTTGAAAGGATGTGTTTTGGTTATACAGGCGATTTTTAACGAATATTTGTAGGTTTGCAAAATCGACACTTAGAAACTTTTTCAGCAAAAACCAGACAATGTTATCCTAAGAAGGAAATTCAAATTATAGGTAAAGTATGTTCTCATTACTTTTGTAATCCAGTGCTGGGCTCCTAGGTTCAGCACTGGGACATCTATCTAAAACAGGTAAGCAATTACGTTTTCACAGTTGGCGCGATTTTTAACGAATATTTGTAGTTTGCAAAAATCGACACAGAAGAAATTTGATAGATAAAGAGTCAATGGTTTCCTATGGAAGAGAATTGGGTTAGCGGTTAGTACGGTTGTAATTACTTTTCTGGGTCAGTACTGGGCACCAAGATCCGGCACTGGGATCTCTCCTGATAGCAGGTGAGTATTTTCGATTTCGTTACTCGGGTGATTTTTGGTGAATATTTTAAAGTTTAGAAACTCCACACTTAGAAGAATCTCCAAGTGAAACCAGTCAATGTTACCCTATGGAAGAAAAGAGAGTTATCGGCTTTTGGGTAAGTACTCGACTGGCAGAGTTAAGGTTCTGGGCATAGACTCAGGGGTCTTCCAGGGTCGGGTCAGAACAGTTGTTACACCCTCAGCGGCACAGGGGCAGCCGGGTGCAGAGTGAGTTAGGCCCAATGTTATCCTATGGGAGACAGGGGGCCCTTGGTTGGTGGCTGCTGGCTAGCAGGCCACACAGCTGTGGGAGCTGGGCTCCTGGTCACTTTCTCAGGGCAAATGGGGAAGTAGAGTAGAGTAGAGATTGCACTGCCAGGGGCACTCGGGCAGCTGGGTGCAGGGTGCTTTTGAGCCGTCGGGAGCTCAATGGATTGCAATGGAGAAGCTCAAAAATGAACAAAGGCTGCAAGCTCGGGGACGAAGATTCTTCAGGTGTGACCACCACTTCGGGATGTAAGTTGGGTAGTTGGAGGATAGGTAGGCACCCAGAAGTTGGGCACAGGGTGCTGCAGGGCGCTGGGTGCAGGGGTGCCTTTTGGTGTCGGGAAATCTTACCCTCTGCTGGTCATGGTTGGAGGGGTCCCTGGTTCTGAGGCTGCAGGCGTCATCAGGAGCGTCGAGGTGGGTCCTTGGGTACTGGATTCGGGGTCACAGTCACGGGGGGAGCCTCCTTGGGGTCTTTGTCCACTCCAACACAGGCCAGGCTTGGCAGGTGCAGAGTGTGCAGGATTCACGGTTCCTGGGTGGTGCCAGGGGTCAGTTACTTGCTTTGAGCAGTACCACTGCTCGTTGGAGTCCCAGTTGCTTAGAGTCACAAGGTAGCCAGGTCCTCCGGGGTTTGTGAGGTTGCTGGCCACTGGAGATGCTGGGGTTTAGCAGGAGCAGGTTCGAGGGTCGACAGGCCGGTAGGGCTCGGGCCAAAGCAGTTGGTGTCTTCCTCTTGTGAGCAGCTGCACGGCAGGTCTTCTTGTCTCTTGATGTTCTTTGCTGTTTTGGAATCTGGATCTAAGGAAGAAAGGTTCAGGGTGCCCCTGAATACAAAATTTAGGGGCGTTACAGGTAGGTAAAGGGCAGGGACCACTGGGTCCCTGCCCTGGGGTGGGTACACACCCTATCCTGCCACTCTCCAGTGGGAGGGGGGCAGTGGCCTAATCCTGATTGGGCAGGGCTTCCCATCTTCAAGATGGCGAGAGCCCGGAGATGTGCTTCACCTCGCCTCCCCCACCTGACGGGTGGGGTTGGCAGAGCCTGGCACACCCTCTTTCCTTCCTTGGTGTTTCTGGAAAGTCTTCCCATCGGAGTGGGGGTCAGAACCGGTAGGGGCCAGTTGCTGAGTACAGCAAGTGGTCTGGAGAAGCTCACAAAGGCGGCATGCCTTTGAAGCTTCCCCTGCCCATCCTGGGGAGGAGACCTAGCACCTCGCCCAGGATGTGCATTGTTGCAGGCCCAGGAGAGCGGATGGCTCTCTACCCAGGGGTCCAGCAACATGTCTGCTGTGTGGCAGCCTAGGCAGCCCCTCAGACAAGACGTGGATTGTAGGTTAGGCTCAGGGGGCATCTCTAAGATGCCCTCTGTCGTGCATTGTACATTAAATCCCACACTGGCATCAGTGCGGGTTTAATGTACTGAGAAGTTTGATACCAAACTTCTCAGTCTTCAGTGGAGCCATCATGGTGCTGTGGAGTTCGTGTTGACGATCTTCCTGCACCATATACTCTTAAATGGCAGCACAGTTACTTACGGACAAGATATTAGAGTTTTACTGCTTGCCATAAGACTTACGCGCATAGCGTAGCGCTACCTCGAGGGTGCGCTTTGTGTGACTGATATTTTAAAACTCTCCCGTTTTAGTATTTGTGTTGCTCATAGTTCTTACCCTTGGTTTTACTTGGGGTGTTGCCCTCTTACTCGCACTATAATTGTTTGCCGCACCGCTGCTTAGCGGGTCCTGTCCTCGGGTTGGGGAAGCAAGGGGAACTTTGGTCACCTTTTTGGGTTGGGGTATCGGTGGTGACATTGTTGGGTGCCATATTTGTGGTCTAGGCGTGCAGCCTATACGCGGACGGTCTATTTAAGGCAGTCAGTCTAGCGGGTCTGCCGGACAAGATATTAGAGTTTTACTGCCTGCCATAAGACTTACGCGCATAGCGTAGCGCTACCTCGAGGGTGTGCTTTGTGTGACTGATATTTTAAAACTCTCCCGTTTTAGTATTTGTGTTGTTCTTAGTTCTTACCCTTGGTTTTACTTGGGGTGTTGCCCTCTTACTCGCACTATAATTGTTTGCCGCACCGCTGCTTAGCGGGTCCTGTCCTCGGGTTGGGGAAGCCGGGGGAACTTTGGTCGCCATTTTGGGTTGGGGTATCGGTGGTGACATTGTTGGGCGCCATATTTGTGGTCTAGGCGTGCAGCCTATACGCGGACGGACTACTTAAGCCAGCCACTCTAACGCGCAGCGGTGACGCGCAGTGGTGGGCGCCTTCTCGACGCGGAGTCGCGCCAGAGTCTTGCCCGTCTACGCTCGTCCGCGTCGAGGCCGAGCTAGTCCGGATCCCGCTGCCTCTATCATTCTTCGTGATGTCCCAGATACCCTCACTTGTAAGGTATTCAAGAACTGCGCTGCTCAGCTTGCGGAATCGCTCGCTATGTAGGTTTTGTTCACTACACCCTCTTTCGGGCCCATTTAATTGTTCTGACTGTGCATTTCAACTTTTATTGCCTATTTCCATCGATGCTTACAGGAAGTCCCTCGTGGCCTGCCCAGACTGCACTGCATCACCCTCGGTCAAATTTCAGGCCCCTCTTAATCTTAAGATTTGCCACCTTAATGTGAGGTCACTGGTCAGACATCACCTGGATGTGCATAATTTACTTGCTGATGCCGCTCCTGACATTTTGTTCATGTCTGAGATATGGTTACATGAGGATGCCGCGGTGGCGGTTAACTTGGCTCGTCCCTCGGAGTATGCGATTTTCACTCATAATCGTAACTCGAGGGGAGGTGGTATTGCGGCCGTTATCAAATCCTGCTTTCCATGTGTCTGGAAGCCTTTGGATATAGCTGGCTGCGAAAGCGCCCATTTTCGTATTTCGGTCAGCCCTCATTTTACTTTTTCTGGGCTACTTATCTACCGACCCCCGGGTCCTGATGCTGCCTTTAGGTCAGCACTTCCGGAGGCCGTCGGGGCATTGGCCTTAAGTGCTGCTAATTTCAATATTATCGGAGATTTAAATCTCCATTTTGACTCTCCCCTTTCTCCTGCCGCCAGTAGTACTCTTGCAGATTTGGAAGCCCTCCAGCTATATCAGCTTGTTGCCCATTGTACTCATGATGGGGGCCATATCTTGGATCCCTTTTTTACCAATCTAACGTCAGTTAAAGTGTTGCCCCCCAAACCTATGGCTTGGACCAACCACCATCTTATAGAGTTGAACCTTACAATTAAGGATTCTCCCCACAAAACAACGGTACCTGTGCCATTGAGACGCCCATGGAGCAAACTGAAACTAGCCGATTTCCATCGACTCCTTGGTCAACATACTTTGGGTCCTTTCTCCGACATAGAGTCGGGCTATGACCTCTTCTGCAACTGGCTGACTGGAGCGCTAGATTGCTTGATTCCAACTGCTGAGATTAAATGTCGCCGTGGTGAGCCTAGTCCTTGGTATGACGACGCACTTCGGCTTTTAAGGAAATCCTGTAAACAAGCCGAAAGAGCCTGGCGTAAGTCATATCTACCCGACAGGAAAACGGAGTATCGCATAAGTACTAGGCTTTATCATAGCGCGGTCTGTAAAACCCGGGCTGCGTATTTCTCCCGCGAATTTAATTCCAGCACCAATCCCACCAAATCAATCTTCAAAGTGCTTAAGGACCTCACAGCTAGCAGAGCCTCACTTGATGAGATTTGCTCTGCATCGCACTGCGAGGACCTGGCCGCCTTTTTTGTGGAAAAGTGGCGGCCATACATCGTTCTTTTCCTGCCCCTTGGATCAGGTGGAGTCTCATTCAAGGACAACGTTGTCTCTGTGCTCTCTTCCTGAGCTCTCGATGGAGGAATTTATTAAAATAGTGGCGAAAGTTAAATCAGGCTCACCTAAGGACCCTCTTCGTCCTGCTCAGTTTAGAGAATCTGCGTCACTTTGTCTCCCTCCATTGTGCGATCTCGTCAACCTATCTTTAACATCTGGCTCTGTCCCTGCTAGTTGGAAACAAGCTCAGGTGATGCCCATTTTGAAAAAACCAGCCCTAGACCCATCTAAATTGGAGAATTACCGCCCCATATCGCTCCTTCCGTGGGTTGCTAAATTGACTGAGGCCCATGTCAACGCCATTTTATCTGATCATCTCTACCGCGCTAATATTTTGGACCCAATCCAAAACGGTTTCCGACCCGGTCATAGCACAGAGACGGCGTTGCTTTTTATGGTCGACCATTTCCGAACTTTGGTCGACTCTGGTCAAACGGCGGCACTGGTGCTTCTTGATCTCAGTGCCGCGTTTGACACCGTCTCTCATACTATCCTGCTTCAACGTCTGGGTGAGGCTGGTGTCGGTAACATGGCACTGGAATGGTTTCGATCATTTTTATCTGATCGTACGTTCAGGGTTGTTACACCCCCTTTCCAATCTAAACCTTACCCTATCGCCCAGGGTGTTCCGCAGGGTTCGGCTCTCAGCCACACACTTTTCAACCTATATGTACAACCGCTGGCTGCTGTCGTCAAACGGTGGAACCTGACTATGGTATCCTACGCAGACGATACGCAGCTGGCGGTAGCATTAAGTGGGGCTTCTGACCTTGAAGTCGCTAAGTTCCGTGAGGGAATTAGCTCAGTGGCGCGTTGGATGACTGATAATTGCCTACAACTGAACGCTAAAAAAACCGAGGTGCTCATTGTCGGCAAGCAGAGTCATCTCTGGGGCGATCACTGGTGGCCATCGGAGCTTGGTTCTACTCCCCTCCCTGTCACTGAGGTTAAAAATCTTGGGATCTGGTTAGATTCTAAACTTAGCTTTGTTTCTCATACCAAGAAAACTGCTGCCACTTGCTTTGGGATACTTCGCAGGCTTAGACCCACTTTTAAATTTTTTGATGCTCCAACCAGACAGCTTATTGTACAAGCTACGATTCTGTCTCGGCTGGATTATGCGAGTTCTCTTCTGTGAGGAGCCAACCTAGCAGAACTCTCTAGACTCCAACGCGTTCAAAAGGCCGCCGCCAGAGCTCTGGTTGGCTTACCAAGATTTTGCTCGGCCAAAAAAACTATCGGTCAACTTCATTGGCTCCCTGTTTCACAGAGGATTAAGTTTAAGTCTTTATGTGTACTGTTTAAAATCCTCAAGCACTCCTCTCCTCAGATCTTGGAGCATTTCATTCAGCCTTATGTCCCTTTGCGTACTCTAAGGTCCTCTGGACTTCATTTAGTTATAGTTCCACGTTTTAAGAGGGCTAGGGCCGGCGGCCGCTCTTTTAGAGTGCTAGCGGCCAGACTCTGGAACTCTCTCCCTTCCTATATTCGTGCTATTGACGATCTTTTGGCTTTTAGGAAAGCTGTTAAAACTTTCCTTTTTCCCCAGAACTCCTAGTGTTATGCTACTGTCTCTGGTTATGCTTTGGCCTTGATATTTTGTCTGCCGTAGCGCCGGGACGCCCCTTTGCTGGGGCATCTGTGCGCTCTATAAATCTGGCTAACATAACATAACAGTGCCCAGGAATGGACCTGGGTACCGTAGGGGTACAGGATTCATGCACCTGTACCCACACCACTGGCATAGCGCACCCAGCTAGAGGGGTGGCTGATGTATGCCAGGGCAGCGTGTGTTGTGGGCATGGCACACAGGGATGTGTAAAAACCAAAGGAAATGATGGACGGAGTGTTGAACATTGCAAGCACTCACCCCCAGTCAACTGATCTGGGTTTAATCCATCACCATTCTTTAGCCCACTCTGCCACCCCAGTTCAGACATGGCCATATGCAAATCAGTCTGACCCTGTGCCTCATGGGAACAGTTCAGCCCGAACTGCCAAGCCATGTCTTCCCTGGATCGGAAACAAGCTTCCTAGGACCGGTTTCTGGAATTTCAGCCGTCTTCAGCCAGGCTTGCTTGAATCCAGTGGCAAAGTGAGCAAGGGACTCACGTCTGAGCATACCCTGCCAACTTATGGCGAACAAAGCAAAAACCAAAGCAAATGATGGACGGAGTGTTGAACATTGCAAGCACTCACCCCCAGTCAACTGATCTGGGTTTAATCCATCACCATTCTTTAGCCCACTCTGCCACCCCAGTTCAGACATGGCCATATGCAAATCAGTCTGACCCTGTGCCTCATGGGAACAGTCCAGCCCGAACTGCCAAGCCATGTCTTCCCTGGATCGGAAACAAGCTTCCTAGGACCGGTTTCTGGCATTTCAGCCGTCTTCAGCCAGGCTTGCTTGAATCCAGTGGCAAAGTGAGCAAGGGACTCACGTCTGAGCATACCCTGCCAATTTATGGCGAACAAAGCAAAAACCAAAGGAAATGATGGACGGAGTGTTGAACATTGCAAGCACTCACCCCCAGTCAACTGATCTGGGTTTAATCCATCACCATTCTTTAGCCCACTCTGCCACCCCAGTTCAGACATGGCCATATGCAAATCAGTCTGAACTTGTGCCTCATGGGAACAGTCCAGCCCGAACTGCCAAGCCATGTCTTCCCTGGATCGGAAACAAGCTTCCTAGGACCGGTTTCTGGCATTTCAGCCATCTTCAGCCAGGCTTGCTTGAATCCAGTGGCAAAGTGAGCAAGGGACTCACGTCTGAGCATACCCTGCCAACTTATGGCGAACAAAGCAAAAACCAAAGGAAATTATGGACGGAGTGTTGAACATTGCAAGCACTCACCCCCAGTCAACTGATCTGGGTTTAATCCATCACCATTCTTTAGCCCACTCTGCCACCCCAGTTCAGACATGGCCATATGCAAATCAGTCTGACCCTGTGCCTCATGGGAACAGTCCAGCCCGAACTGCCAAGCCATGTCTTCCCTGGATCGGAAACAAGCTTCCTAGGACCGGTTTCTGGCATTTCAGCCGTCTTCAGCCAGGCTTGCTTGAATCCAGTGGCAAAGTGAGCAAGGGACTCACGTCTGAGCATACCCTGCCAACTTATGGCGAACAAAGCAAAAACCAAAGGAAATGATGGACGGAGTGTTGAACATTGCAAGCACTCACCCCCAGTCAACTGATCTGGGTTTAATCCATCACCATTCTTTAGCCCACTCTGCCACCCCAGTTCAGACATGGCACACAGGGATGTGTGCCATGTCGACTCTCTGTTTTGTCTGTACCCAGACACTCAGCCTGCAAGGGCAGTGTGTGTGTGTCAGGGTACAGGGCCTCTAAGGGTGGCACAATAAGTGCTGCAGCCCTTAGGGGCCTTCCCTGGTCACAAGGGCCTGGATACCTAGTGTACCATTAACCAGGGGCTGACATGTGGCCAGAGATGCCAATTGGGTTTAGGTTTCAGTACAGTTTTAGGGAAGGAACAAAGGCCCTGGGTACCTGATTGGCAGGAGCCCAGGGCACACTTAGTCAAAGGACATTCAATAATTCAGCAAAAAGTGGGGGCATACCATGCAAGAAAGATGGCACTTTCTCACAATATATATATAAGGTAATCCTCTAAGAAGCTTGGGCGCGTCGGTCGTGTCCAGCAGGGCCGATGCAAGCAAAAGGGTGCAGGGCCCGTGTTAGTATATTCAAAAAGCCATGGCCAGGTGTCATGACACAAGCAAAACTTGCACTGCACAGATCTAATCTCCAGAAATCTTTCTGGAGATTGGATCTGTGGAGTGTGAGTCTTGCCTGTGTCACGATACCTGACCCTGGCTTTTTGAATATACTAACACGGGCCCTTCACCCTTTTGCTTGCATCGGCACTGCTGGACGCGACCGACGCGACCAAGCTTTTTATGTGTGTATATACATATACACACACATATATATATATATATTTTTTATTATTTTTTTGGGGGGGGGGTGTTCTTTTTAAAGTGCCCCACATTTTGCATACTTTTTATTCGAATACACGCTTTATGGGCAACTGCATGCATTTGTGCTTGCTGCATGCAAATATATGACCTACCAGACCATAAAACAGGCACACAATCAACGCAAACAATTATCCACGTATTGACCTGTCAGACGAGCCCTCCATGCACTGTCAGATTGTCCTATAGGCCAGTGTAAACCTGGAGAGAGGAGGTGAAAACTTCGAACTGTTTAGTATAGACCTATATTGCCATCAAGGTGTTCTGGTGACATTCATAAATCATGAGGCCGAAGGCCAAGTGGTTAATAAATGTCATCTAAATCCCCAAATGGCAATATAGGACCATATTGTATTTGTAACTAGAAATGTATTTTTAAATTACACGATTAACGTATTTATTTGAAGGTCATTCGTTTAGTATTCATTGTTTTCCTGAGATTAAAGATTTGTCTGTCAATGTGTTTAGAAATGTGTGTTTTTGTTGGGGAAATGTGCTAACATTGAAAGGTGTTTTACACAACAATAAATTATAATATAAGTCAAATTTAAAATGCACAGTGCATTGTAAGGAAATTAAAAACGTGCTTGGAAATGTGCTCTTATTGTGTAGAACATATACAAAGAAAGGAAATAAAATGCAAGGAGAGACAGTACAGCATTTTGATGACGGAGTTCTGCGTTTGCAGTATTTATCTTCACATAGTGTGGAGGATTCATTGACAGATGCTTGCATCAAGGATGGACCTGCAAGGGGTAGCTTGTGAGGTGGGCTGATTAATGCTCTGTGAGCAGTACTGTCAATGTGAAAATGTTTACCACCACTGAAAGAAAAATGAAATACTTACCACCTTGCTTGAAAAATAGATGTACTCCTAATGTAAGCCTGCAATGTAAAGATACTCCAATGTAATAAGCACAGTGTAATGACTCCCCATGTAAGGATCTACGAAGTACCGCCTTAGACCCCTTCTGATTATTACACAGAGAGTTTGGGTCTACCTCAATCCTATGGATGGGTGTTATTCCCAGTATCCCTATACTCCTGTTACCTTGGAGACCTGCACCGCCAAGTCAACCCCAGCACTAGTCTGGAAGAGTATGCCCCTTTCTTGATTCCTTATCCACCTTCTGGAGGAGCCCAGCTCCAGTGCTGATTGGATAGCTGTTGAAAAGAGGACGGCCACCCAGTAAGTGCGCTTCAGTGACGGAAGACTAGGAGGCAGACTTTGTCTACTGCTTGGACACATCCAGAGCCCACTGTGAAGGACAGGAAGCATAAAAAGAACCATTAGCATCAGGAAACACCAGACCTGTATAACTAACTATCCCAGTATTGAACCCATCAATTCTGCAGGGAGCTTCCCAACACCTGAGGCTCATCATGTTAGGGAGTATGGTATTCAGCCACCTGTTCTACTGTTCCATTTTCTTCATGAGCAGTACCTTAGCAGCAGTTTCTCTGTCATAGGTATTGGGTTCTCAGGAGGTGATAGTAATGCACATAGTTCATTTCCCATTTCCTCAGAACACAATGCCATGTGGGTTCTCCCTCAGCTATCTCTCTTTCTGTGGCTCTGGACTGCATGGCAGATATGCCAAATATATCTGATCCTTTGGACTAGGAGCAATTGGAGACCAGCCCACACCTCTCCCAGAACCCTTTGAGTCTAGGTTCCGGGTTTGCTACCATTCAGTCCTCAATGTTCTCTTCACGTTCTTTCTTGGTTATTCTGAGAACAGAGTAAAAGCCCAGAAAACATTTACATCCCTCTGCAGCCACAAACGGGTCATGGCATCACATCCCACTGTAGTGGGGACCCTGGCTCACATTAGGTAGGTCAAACAGGCTCTAGCAGCAGCGATGGGGAGCAAGTTTGACGCACATGGACTGACTGCTAGAGACCAGTACAAAGATTGTGGCCTTGCACACGTTCCTCTGAGCACCCGGGCCGTTAGCCTCTGAAGGAAGGCAGGTGAAGGCCCCAGCAGCCTCCTGGACTGAAGTGAGTAGAAGGCTGAGCCCCAGACCACAAGGGGAACCAGTGGGCCCATGGAGGAGAGCTGCTGCCCGCAATTTGTCCAATTGGAGGCTGCAGCGGCCTAAGAGATGCTACCCACACCGGAGAGCAGGTGATCCCCTTGAGGGGCTATGGAGTGGCTATGACAGGAGCAGCACGGCGTGGCAATACCTTGTTGGAGGTAGGCGGGGGAGAATAGCAGAGACGTGGGCCTGGGTCCCCAAGTGGCTAGCTGAGGTCGGATCCTCGGGGAGAATTGTTGGAATTAAATGTTTTTGCATTGTATTGCCCTATGTTATGTTAGCATTTGCAGCGCCATCTTGTGTCATGATCGAAACTAGTTTCTCTGACTCTCTGCTACAGCTGAAAGCATCTGCAATCGTTTTTATTTCTCCAAGGTTGAGCTTCACTGTACTAATGAATACACTGTCTTTGTCTGTACATACCTTTCCCATTAGATAGGCCTGCTCGCACTCATAGTGCAACGGGCACAGGCAGAATGACCTTGGCACTGAGATAACATGTAGCCGGTCTCAGGATTGTGGCCCAACTCTCTGTATCTCCTTCGTTCACCAGCTACCAACTGGAAAATTCCAGTCTGGGCGTGTCTTTAGTTATTCTGAAAATGTACATTATACGTTGCCCTGTTAGTAGCAGTCAGTCCCTCTGCAGCAATCCAAGGAGGCTGGTCAGACTGGACTCCACTTGAGTGCATTACTAATAAATACTTTGGTTTTTATTCTCTACTGTCTGACCAACTCTTCATTTGTTTGGAAGGCTGAGAGGTGGTCGTGAGTGACCCGGGTGGCCCAAATCGGGTCACTTCCTTCAGTTGGCGCCCAAATAGGGACTCCATCAGGTGTGATCCATCCTCGCCCGCGGACGGGTGGGGAGGTCGGGCCACGTCGGGTTGGACGGGCGGACCGGTGATCCCTGTATGAGAGAGTCTGGGACTCGCAACTGCCCCATCTGTCTGATCAGGCGGTGACTCGTCCAGTGGTCATCCGGATTGGAGTACTGAACGGCAAAACCCTTGGATCTGATCATTTGGTCCGAAGAGTCAGTGGAGAATAAATTCATTTGACTTGTGTGCACCAGATGAGTTTCCTTTCGTTCTCTGTGGATATGGCGCCATTTTGATTTGTATTTGATGCAGTCTTAGGACCGCCTTTGGGCAAGCGCTTGAATTTGTTTGAGCTCTTTATGAGCATGGTACCACTTTGGTTTGCATTTGGTACGGTCTGCGGACCGATTTGGATACCAAGTGTTTGCGAGCACTTTGCCAGGCAACATAATGAATTTGGCTTACTTTTGAAAATGCCTGGGCTTTGGCTGGCTTTTGGTTTGTGGTACTGACTTTGGCTTGTTTCCTTGGTACGGTCTGAGGACATATTTTGGGGAAAGTATTTGCAAATACTTTGTCAGGCATAAATAGTGAACATGTTTTCTTTTGAGAAAGCCTGGTAACTTTAAAGGGTTTCTTTGTGCTGTCATTGTTGTTCTGCTGATGTTCGACTAGAGGTAAGTTTGTCAGCACCTCCAGTCGGCACTCCGAATTTTTACGTGTATGGCCTTGGCCCTATTATGTTTAGTATGTTATAGCACAAACAATGCTGACTTGAGTGGCCTTTGATGCGCACTCTCGATGAGCAAAGAATCAAGTATTTACAAGGACAACAGTTCATGGGAAGAAGGAGACAGTCTATGTTTGATTCCCTTAGAACATGGCAAAGAGTACCTTAACAGAGGTAGATGAAGGTAGAGAAAGAAACCGGGAAAGGGAGGATGCAGAATCTGACTCAGAAGGCCGTAGCATGTGACAAGAAAAAAAGAAAGAAAGAGAAGGGTATTGAGTGTGAAGATATAAAGTTTCAATTGCAGATTGATAAAAGTCATGTAGCCCAAGAAGAAAATGATACTTTTGTGATAGAATAGTTAGACACTCAACGCTACCTCCATTTGCCCCGCAGACTATATATACTGCTCTTCCCTCACAGCCCCAGATACCTGATTCTCCTGCTTCTGCTGTTTCCGCTTCTATTGCTGTCGATCGGCCTGCTCTGGCCACGGCACCACTGTCCTTTCTTTGTCCTAGCTGTCTGTGGCGACTATGACTGTTGGTACTTCTGCCACATGTATTGCTTCGGTGTTTCTTTCATCGACCCTTGCATTTGCACTTGCACCGCAGCGACGCAAGTGTGTGCTACTTTCCTTGCTACTCCCACGGTATTGTCCATTCCCCAACATTACTGAATAGTGGAACACTGGCCCCTGGGTCAGACTGCAGAGATTGGATGAACATTAAGAAGGGCATGAGTTTGCATGTGCGATCTGACATAGGAGATGCAGAGACAGAAGAGGTAGTGGCTCACGAGGCTGCGCAGTGGGCATGGAACACAATTTATAGTATGGAAGGTGTGTGGAGTGTGATGAGAGATTATGAGCCCTTTAGTCTTTCCTGTCCTTTAGAACCCTTTTTAAGCCTCCAAATACTACATACAGGTTCCTTGTAATTATTGTGTGTCAGGCCCAATGCAGTCTCCAAGGAGATGTAAGTATCACTTGGTCTTTATGTTGGACCTTCAAGTGTAGAACAGATATGTAAGGTAGCATAGCGTAATAGTCCGATCCGTTTTTTCACCATCGGACTATAGATCAGAGATGTAAAATCAGACAGAATGACCCACCTTCCTTGAGTTGTGAGTTGTATTAATGCCTCCTGCATCTCATGGTTTCAGCATCTAAAACATAGGAATTAAATATAGTCATTAACAGAAAATCAAAACTGCTGGTGCAGAACACTGCTATTTGGTTTGAGACCCATCTCATATACCTTTACAAATATCCTGGCCCTCAATGTTAGCTCATGAATGAGCAGAATATACAATGTTACTCATGCTATTATCTCATTTGAGTGGTACACAGAGAGGGTGAATATGCAGCATTGACCCTATTACCAGAAAACCTACAGCTCTAGGAACTCAATGCCACCCGACAACATCGAAGGAAGTCAGAAATAAAGAGTACCCATGGATTTAGACTTATCCTTGATACCATGTCAAACAAAAAGTGCCTTCTTCGCAATTAAACCACTGTGTCGTAACTTCTCCTACTTTGGTTACCAAAAAAGGTACAAGCTATCGTCACACTCGTAATCTCCAAGCTTGAATATTCCAACAGTCTATGCATTGGCAAACTGACTTTCATCATACACAAAATAGAACTAATTCAAAATGCTGCAGCAACGCTCCTTCTCCACCTTCAAACAAAAATACACGACTGCAGTCCGACAATCACTCCGCTGGCTACTTATAGCTAGAGGGGCAATGTTCAACACACTCGGCATTATCCACAGAGCCTTGCAAGGAAAAGCACAACTATATCATCAAGTTAAATTCAAGCAATAAAACTGAACAGGAATCAGTGCTCCAGGCTTGCACCGCGGGTCATCATTCCACCCTACTATAAGAAATTCATAAGATACCCTGCTTTCTCAGTACAAGCTACCAAGTTCTGGAACTCTCTACCAAGACAAGGTTCAAAGCCTACAGGAGCACATACATTCAGAAGGCAGTTGAAAACATAGCTATTTCCAGGATAACTACATTATCCAACGACCTTGGGAAAAAACCCAGAAAGATAATTGCATCGACAAGGACATTCTCCGGTTTACAGCCCACAGATATGGAACAGCCAGAGCACTACTTTCTATATCCAAATAAGTTATAAAGGGATGACCTATGGCTAACCTGGTATTATATAGTATTGTCAATTTATATATAACTCTTCTGGAACAATCTAATATTAATGCCATATACTCAGTGGTTAGGAGCTAACTGTAGTTCAGACAGGCTGCATAATAAATCCAGTTGACTGCTTAATCATCATACACCCATATGACACACATGTGCTACTGGTCTTGTCAGTCAGTCAGTACTATACCAGCCTATAAACAAGCCATCACTGACTGAGCCAACAACGAATAAATGAAGAGATCTGCTCAAACTGCTGGCCAATCGGTTGACTCTAATCTAGTCAACAAGTGCAGATCCCAGCTAATGACATACTATGGCCACCTCTTTACATCTCAAATGACAATCATATGGGATAATAGTAACAAAGTCCATCTCAGCAGTTTTCTTCATCATTTCTCTCCCAAAACATGCCTGCTTAGGACCATAAACATTTAATTAAAATATCTCAGATTGGACAGCCCAGTGCAGTAACTAGCTTAGTGAACTTTGATGATCAAAAATACCAAAAAGGATCCTGCAGAAATTCGCAAAGCTGCCAGCTTGTGGAAACCTACAAGCTGCACACTTGTCTCTCACACCTCTTCCTCCATCACACTCCTAAGTGCAGTGTCCCATAACAAGATAATCACACCTCTTTCACCATCAATCATAACATGGAACCACTTCTCACATAGGTTCAAAGACAACACTTTTCCAACTGCACACCCCACACAGCATGGTATCTAGTTTCATAAAAACTCCACAAGATTCTGCAGAGTTCTGCCAATAGGTTGAAATAGCCTTATCACACTGCAATTTAGCACTAGTAACGCAATCAGTGCTGAAAAATCAACAGGAATGGCACCATTTGGTGCGCAAGAGCACGCGGACATTCGAGTTGATTTTACTGCGCTCGAGTCGAAAATCTACTTGAGGGGCAGCAAATCTACTCAAGAGGCATTCCTCTAACTGCGACTGCCCATGTAAGAAAATGGTGCTACAGAGAGCCAAATCCCGCTCGAGTTCACATTTCTGGAGCCTCAGAGAAAAAATTCCACCTTGATGCAATTGTTGGAATTTGGCCGGAAATCCGCATTATAAGAGTAATGAAGTCACAAAATTCCTCCAATGAAACATTCCGCCAAAACCAAATAGTATCCTGCTGATGTAGGCAACATCCTCAGTGACCCATAAAGGGGTAGTAAGCGCTATATAAATGTTGCATCACAATACAATACACAAACTTGGATTCTCATCGAACAGCTGAAAATTATCTCTGGTCCCATCCAGAAGGATTAATTTATAGGGCAGATTTTGGACCCCAGCCCTTCAGAGGCCTTACCTCTTCCAAAGAGGGCATCAGCCAATAACCAAGTAGTAATTTTACTTCTGAACCAACAAAACTGTGACACCCTGGTGGGTACAGAGGGTTCTGGGACTACAGGTATACTTCAGAAGAATATTACCTATTGGCATGCCCCATATGCATTCCCTAACATCACATTTGTCAGAGCACTATGGCAAGCTATGAGATGACCAATCAAAGCTCATTCCAGTCTTCCCTACTTGCTTCTGACCTGATAATGAACATGTTCTCAACCTCCTGGTCAGATGCCCTTTTCCACTGTCTCTATCCTCACCTAGCAGTCACTACCTCCCCCTCATAGTACGGGTGAATTATGTATTGCTGAGTTCTCTACATTAGTGACTTGTGGGTCAAATCAGATGTGTCTCAGCACAAACATATATTGGAGCGGAAACATCTTTTTTTGGTGCTAAAGGTTTCATTCAGTACTGGGGTCCAAGGTAGTGATGGTCCACACACACAACATCATGTCCCACTTCTACATCAGTAAACATGGGTGCATCCAGCCTCCTTAGCTCTGGCAATTGGTTGTATCTATATGGGCATTGGAACTGCAATAAGTCATCTTCCTTACAGCCTTCTGCATTGTGGGGAAAGACAGAGTAAGCCATCTAAGGAACCATGTAGACTCATTGCACAGTTAGAAGATAACCCAAAACGTCCTCACCCCCATCTTCAAGAATGAGGGTACATCTAGAAACACATTTGTGACTCACCTCAACAACAAGAGCAATCAGTTCACATTTTGGATGCTCAGGGGACCCAGTTTCCTGGGAGCCCGCCTGAAATGGATTGGATGAGAGTATGTCTGTATGCTTTTCCTCGATGAGTCAAATTATAAGATTTTCCAGAAGATCGTGGTATTCATGGGGTGTGTTTAAATTGTGATTGTTGCCCCCAGCTGACCCTGCCATGTTTGGTACTCAGATCTACTTCACCTCCCGCACAGAGACCACGTCGTCCGCTCCCAGAAGTGAAACTTACTATATCTGAAAGGAGAGGGAATGCTACACCTCGCCTATCATTGGTCGGCTTGAGTGCATGGTTTCTTAGGAACTGACTTTAATATATAGGCCTATCGGCAGAGAACCAGAAAGCACTGGTGCTGCCAGGTACTCCACTAGAACCCGGCATACAAGCAAATGGTAATGATTCTGTCACTGGGCATTAGTAAAGCACATTAACCTACTTACATGATCAGTTGATGATGTCATATCTTGTTCACGCTCTCTGACTGGGACAGGGGAGCAGTTCAAGACTTGCCTAAATACTCAAGGTTGGGTCTCTCCAGCCAATGACATCCCACAGCCTAAAAATTATTCATGAAAAACAAATTTCTTAGTAGAGGTGGGCGAGTCAATAAATGAACAGAGAGGGCTGAGCCAGATCCGAGCCAAGAGTCTGACTCGGCTCAAAGTATCAACGAGCGAGGCTATCCATGAAAATAGTTAGCATGCACATCATATAGCAAACAACATGTAAAAATATGGCAAAATCACTTTAAAATTGAAAAAGTATTTATTTAACAAGTAGAAGCATTTCACTGCAGTACATCAGGTTATATCACTTTGTTGAAAGGTAATTATTAAACTTGATAGCTTTTAAACAGAAGCATAGACGCATTCCTGCCCTCTACCCTGATGAAAATGCCTTTAGTGAAATAAAAGGCAATTCACATGTCATTTGTATCCTGTATTTCTTTAAATGGTCTAGATTCTTATCATGGGTGGAGCAACATTGTCGTCTACTGAATCAAACGCAAGAGGTGATTTACAGCGCACCACCTAAACTGATATATTTTAGTGTGCTTTCATATGTGATGACGAAGAAAAAGGAAGCTCCGTTCGATAAATTATTTGCCAAAGATCACAAAATGTGATCAAGCCTGGAAGCCAAGTTGATCCCAGGCTTTCTCATTTCACCTTGTACAATACAGCCTCTAGGTGGGTATCTCTTTCTCTCCTTCGTAATATCAAAGGTTTAATTTTGGAGCATGAAGTTAGCGTGTCGGTGGAAAGCAGCAGCCACATGAAAGTTCTGCTCATCTGGTGCTCGATGGTCAAAGAGGACCTTGTTCTGAACCAGAGCAGGCATCTGCTCAAGCCTGGCTTGAGCTTTCGGTGGCTCACCCACCTCTACTTCTTAGTGGCCAGAACATTACGCAGCGGCATAAGCATTTGTGAGGTCCTTTTCTGTCTCAGAACTGTTTAGGAAGTGTCATTACAACAGGGTGGTTCTCCATCCCAAAACAGCTATCAAAGCACCACCAGATTGACGATATCATTCTTCTAACTTTCTTTCCGCACAGCTATGGTTCCAAATCAGACTAGATTCTATGGGGCAGATTCACAAGGCCCTAGCGCCACTTTTCCCATGTTAAAAATGACGCAAAAGTGGTGCACGGGTCTTGTAAATAAGCCCCTATATATCTTAGACTTCAAGCATGCTTTGCAATTTTCTTGGTCAAAGAATGAAAAGTATTTCATGGATACTCCTTTACTCTTGTGTTTTTGTGGTTTTTTTTTTGTAAAGCGCACTGCTGCCCTGAGGCGTTGTGGCGCTGTAGACCGCTGGGGAACCCGTCCTGGCTATCCCTGTGAGATGGTCCCTCCTGGGTATCTCCAAGGTGAAACCAGGCATCCCCGGTGAATCCTCTTGCACCATAGACTCTGACCCATGTTCAGTGGCCCTTCTTGCTTCACATAGATCAATCAGGAATCACACACATAGGTTTCTTTTTTTAAAAGAAGCAAACTGGTGAGGCATAGAATATGCAACGGGCTCACTGTGTACCACCTATTAGGCACACAAACACATGTGATAATACTGAGCAAAAATTCTGTATTTAAACAGATATAAAAGCAGATTTCGATCCAGCTGCAAAGCGTAAAGGATATCTCGAGGAGAATAATGGGAAAGACCCTACAGATTAAAAGTAACTGAGCCACTATAAAAGCAATTGTATTCATCACTCCCAAGCAGTAGGGTTAAACAGCGAGAGTGCAGTGGTAAGCCTTCCTGAAGAGCAAAGCGACAGAGCCCAGCAGGAGGAGAGTGCATATGAAGTGGTGAAGGATTGCAACCCTATAAGAATACAAGAAAGCACTTCCATAACTGGCATAGGCTAGGTAGAGGGATGTCAGAACTGGATCCCCCTGCAGAGCATCCCACCTTGAGAACCCATTGCTTATTTACCCCTCAGCAGGGCCGGACTGGGAACCGAAACTGGCCCTGGCAAACTGATGAGCCGGTCCCCAGTGGGGAGGAGGGGGGTGCAGCTGAGCTCTTTGCTAGGGCTGGTTTCGTCAGATTTTCTTACAGGGGGCCGATGTTGCCGGCCCCAGTATCAAAAACTGCCCACAGGAGCCCAAACCCAGCCCCCACCCCAGCGGCCCATGCCCAGTGCCCGCTACGGCCAGTCCGGTCCTGCCCCTCAGACACGTTGGGTTGGAGGTTTGCAAGATCTATCCCATGTATGAAACACAACCATAAGAACCCACTCACTCTGCTGCTTACTTGACCCACACATGCTCAAGCAAGGGGAAGTTGAAAGTTTCTAATGTCTTCCCTGGTGAGACCTCATCTTTTTGACCCACAAATTCAGAGATCAGTCTTCCCACTCACTATATCACAAAACACCAAGAGGCCCGGGAATTGGTGACCACCATTGCCATACAAAACTATATAATAGAATAGAATAGAATACGATATGATATCGTATGATATAATATAATATATACTATAATATAATCTCATATAATATATCTATTTTAATATGATATGATATGAAATATAATATAAGATGATATAATATATATTATATGATATATAATATAATATAGCATAATATATCTATTATAATATGATATGATATATAATATAATATGATATAACATAATATACCAGTGTGGGTGGAGTATAAACTAGTGTGAAGAATTTACAAGGACAAGAACGGAAGCGAATTAAATGGTAAAGGCTGATGCCCAGAAGGGTACGGGAGCGAAAGGCCTTTAACGACAAGAGGATGGTGGTAGGGAATAAAGTGGGGAAGATTGGCAAACATCCAGAAGGATACTACATTGAGGGCAGAGTGATGACAGATCCCTTCATGGAGATGAGGAGGCTGGTAGTGAAAAAGCTGGTATGGTGCCCAACCAGAAGGGTGACACCCTGAGTGCTCAGTGATAAACAGAATCCCTCACATGGAGAAGGAGGAGAGTGGTAGTGAACAAAGTGATGAAGAATTGTGTCAGTGCTTCAGGTGGGGACCGGAACTCTTTTTTGGGGCCGGGGTTTATATTGCATCATCATTCTTAGACCCAGAGCAAGAGAGAGGCAGAAAATGAAAAGAGAAGGAGGAAGAGAAAAATAGGAAAACAGTGACAGAGCGAGAAAGCAGGTGTGAGAAGGTACCGGCAAGAGTGAAATGAAGAGACAGGAAGTGTAGGCTGGTGGGAGGTGGAGCCATGAGCTTGAATGAAGACTAGTCAGTCTTGGCAACGTTGACATGTTGGCCTTGCTCTTCTCTTTTTTTCTTTCTTTATTTTACAAATTAAGCACGGAGTGATGTATACCCAGAATGATACACTGAGGGTACAGGGACAAACAAAGCCTCTCACGAGGAGAACGGTGGTGAATAAAGCGGTGAAAGATGGCGTCCACCCGGAATGATAACACTTCCAGCGTGGAGTTAGGCCGTCAACAACTCCTCCAAAGATAAAACACAGCTGCAGATGGCTCCCGACGGCGACTAACAAAGAGCCGGTTTGAACCAATCAAGGACCACGAGATAACAATGACTGAAAGGGTTTCTGCTGCATTGCAAGAACCAGTACCCCTCTTGTTTTTGGTTTGCACAAGGATCCGAGGATAGAGTAACTGTTTACATCTCCCTCAAGGAGAATTGCCATGGCTGGCATTACGTGCATGTAAATATGTGTGTGTTTGGGGGGTGTTGTTTCAACACAACATCCCCCACGCTGTGTGTTGAAAAAACAAAGGGACTAGGGGGAGGGGGGGGGGGACAACATGAGGCAATCAGGGACAGACTCACAATCTCTCAAGGACAACTTTAAATCCAAGAACAATTGAAGAGCCCCGGGAGGGCGACGACCCGCCGTGAGAAGGAGATTGTGAACCAAGACCCCACCACAGAACCAGCTGGCATAATTTGGGATAATTCCATTATGAGATAAGAGAATAATTAAAAATGGTCAGGAGAGCCACACACAGAGAGCAAAGTCAACCGTCCCCAACAAAGCCAGCAGGTAATCACTGCCCACTTCAGACTAAAATCCAGAGTGGGAGGCGAGTGGGGGAGGGGGGAGTGGTCTCTGCACCGCATCTTCCGACTTGAGAGTGGTCGCGCGTCACGTCAATCAATCAATCAATCAATCAATGTACTTGTAAAGCGCGCTACTTACCCGTGAGGGTCCCAAGGCGCTGAGGGGTGGGGGGGGTGGGTGCCGCTACTGCTCGAAGAGCCAGGTCTTGAGGAGTCTTTTGAAGGCGAGTAGGTCTTGGGTCTGTCGTAGGTGGGTTGGGAGGGTGTTCCAGGTTTTGGCGGCGAGGTAAGAGAAGGATCTGCCACCGGCGGTCATACGTTGGATGCGGGGGACATCTGCGAGGGCGAGGTTGGCGGAGCGGAGCTGGCGGGTGGGGGTGTAGAAGCTGAGTCTGTTGTTCAGGTAGGCTGGTCCGGCGTTGTGGAGTGCTTTGTGTGCGTGGGTGAGGAGCTTGAAGGTGATCCTCCTGTCGATGGGGAGCCAGTGCAGGTCTCTCAGGACGGGGGTGATGTGGCTGCGGCGGGGGGCGTTGACGATCAGTCGGGCGGAGGCGTTTTGGATGCGTTGTAGCCGCCGTTGGTGTTTGGCTGGGATTCCTGCGTAGAGTGCGTTGCCATAGTCCAGTCTGCTGCTGACGAGGGCCTGTGTCACTGTTCTTCTTGTTTCGGTCGGGATCCATTTGTAGATCCGGCGGAGCATGCGTAGCGTGTTGTAGCAGGAGGAGGAGACGGCGTTGACTTGCTTGGACATGGAGAGGGAGGAGTCGAGGATGAATCCTAGGTTGCGTGCGTGGTCGGTTGGTATCGGTGCTGTCCCCAGGGCGGTCGGCCACCAGGAGTCATCCCAGGCTGAGGGGGGGGGTCCGAGGATGAGGACCTCCGTCTTGTCGGAGTTCAGTTTCAGACGGCTGCTCCTCATCTACTCGGCGATGGCCTTCATACCCTCGTGAATGTTGGTTTTGGCGGTGTGAGGGTCCTTGGTGAGGGAGAGGATGAGCTGGGTGTCGTCGGCGTAGGAGATGATATTGAGGTTGTGGTGGCGGGCCACTTGTGCGAGGGGGGCCATGTAGATGTTGAACAGCGTTGGGCTGAGGGATGAGCCCTGGGGGACGCCGCAGATGATGTCGGTGGCTTCTGACCGGAAAGGTGGGAGGCGGACGCTCTGTGTTCTGCCGGAGAGGAAAGACGTGGTCCAGTCAAGGGCCTTCTCTTGGATTCCGGCTTCTTGGTGGCGTGTCTGTAGGGTGCGGTGGCAGACCGTGTCGAATGCGACTGACAGGTCCAGGAGGATGAGGGCTGATGTTTCGCCGTTGTCCAGTTGGCGTCTGATGTCGTCTGTGGCGGCGATGAGGGCTATCTCGGTGCTGTGGTTACGTCTGAATCCAGATTGGGACGGGTCCAGGATGTTGTTGTCTTCGAGGTGGCGGGTCAGTTGAATGTTGACGATTTTCTCGATGGCCTTTGCCGGGAACGGGAGCAGGGAGTTGGGTCGGAAGTTCTTGAGGTCCAGGGGGTCCGCCTCGGGCTTTTTGAGGAGGGCGTTGATTTCAGCGTGCTTCCAGCTTTCCGGAAATGTCGCTTTTTCGAAGGAGATGTTGATGACCTTCCGTAGTTGGGGTGCGATGGCCGCGTCTGCTTTGTTGAATACGTGGTGTGGGCATGGGTCTGACGGAGATCCTGAGTGGATGGAGTTCATGATCTTGCGTGCCTCGTCGTTGTTGGTGTTGGCCCAGGAGGTCAGGCGGTTGGCGCTGTTGGTGATCACGGGGCGGGAGGAGTCGCGCATCGTTGGTGCGGTCGTGGAGTTGAAGCTGTCGTGAATGTCAGCGATCTTGCGGTGGAAGAAGATGGTCAGTGAGTCGCACAGTTCTTGTGAGGGCGGGATGTCGTTGGCGCTGGTGTCGGGATTGGAGAGTTCTTTCACGATGCTGAAGAGCTCTTTGCTGTCGTGTGCGTTGTTATCCAGGCGGTCTTTGAAGGAGGATCTCTTGGCAAGTCTGATGAGGTGGTGATGTCTGCGGGTGGCGTCCTTGTGGGCTGCGTGGTTTTCTGGCGTTCGTTTGTGGAGCCATTTCTTCTCCAGCTTACAGCAGGCGCATCTGGAGGTCAGGAGCTCGTCGGTGAACCAGGTGGCTCTCCTGCTGGCGTGGCTGTTGGATGGTCTCTTGAGTGGGGCGAGGGTGTTGGCGCAGTCATCAATTCACTGTCTGAGGTTACGGGCTGCGGCGTCAGGGCAGGTGGGGTTGATAGGTGGGTTCTGGGCGAGGGTGGTGGTCAGTTGGTCTTTGGTGACTTTGTTCCAGCAGCGGCGCGGCAGCTGTTGGGTGCGATGGTGCGTGGTTGGTTTTTTGAAGGTGAAGTGGATGCAGCGGTGGTCGGTACAGTGGGGTTCAGAGGTGTGGTCGAAGGCGACATGGGTGCTTGTGGAGAAGACGGCATCCAGCGTGTGGCCTGCGGCGTGGGTGGGTGCGGTGACGAGTTGTCTGAGGCCGAGGTTGGCGAGGTTTTCGTTCAGAGTGGCGGAGTTGGCGTAGTTGTTGTTCTCAAGGTGGAAATTCAGGTCCCCGAGGAGGATGTATTCCATGGAGGCAAGTGCGTGGGTGCTGCTGAGGTCGGCGATGGAGTCGCTGAACTGTGCTCGTGGTCCGGGGGGTCTGTAGATGAGGGTTCCTCTGAGGGTGGTGTTGGGGTCGATGTGGATCCGGAAGTGCAGGTGTTCGGCGGTGTTGAGGGTGTCGTCTGCGTGGGTGGTGACATTGAGGGTGGACTTGTAGACGATGGTTATTCCTCCTCCGATTCCATTGGCGCGGTCCCTGCGGGTGATCTTGTAGCCGTCCGGGATGGCTATGGCGATGTCGGGTGCCGAGGAGTCGTTCCACCAGGTCTCGGTGAGGAAGGCCACGTCTGGGGCGAAGGTGTCGAGCAGGTCCCAGAGCTCGACGGCGTGTTTGCGTGCGGAGCGGGTATTGAGTAGGATGCAGCGGAGGTGGTTGGGTCCAGTTCTTGGAGGTTTGGTGGGTCTGTCGCAGGTGAAGCTGCAGGTACGGCAGGAGAAGGGACCGTGGGTCCGTTTCGGGGCGGCCTGGAAGCAGGTGTTGTGTCGGCCGGCATTGAGTGCGTGGAGGGAGTCGGCGTCGTATCTGAGTCTGGCGTCGTGGCGAGCGTCGGGTCCAGGGGTTCTGGCGCTGGGCGTGGTCCAGGCACAGACGGGCGCAGACGGGCTTGCCTTTGGCACGCCTTTGGCGCGCCCGCTGCGCGCAGCCGCTGCGCGGCCCCCATATGAGGGGCTGAGGGAGGGAGGGGAAGCTGGGAGGAGGGAGCGGGGTGGCGAATGGGATGCTCGGGGGGCGGGGCCGCAGGGGAGCAGCGGTGGGAACCAGGCAGCGAGGGGAGGGGGGCGGGGAAAAAAATGGCGGGAATCGGCGGGAATCGGCGATCGGGCGAGCAGGGAGTGGGAGTCAGGAGCAGGTAGCGGGCAAACCAGAGCGGCACTCAGTGAGGCAGCGCAGTGGCTGGGGAGCGACCTAGCAGGGCAAGGTACGTCGCCACCTTAAAATGGATGAATTCGAGGACCGACCCACCCCCCCTCCCCCCAGATTAAGATGATAAACAACAGTCTGAATTGATAACAAGGTGCAAGGAAGACAGGACCCCTCCACACCGCTGGGGCTGCGGGGGCCTGTGTTACGCCCCTGCTGACAGACACAGGGCCTCGTTTAGATTTTGGACGGACCTAAACATCCTGTAAATTTGCGAGGTAACTCTGATTAGGGAGTACAATCCGCGGCTGAATGCTGTCCATCACAGAATTTCTGTGGTGATGATTCGGCCGGGGAATTGCACTCCGTTTAATAATATTCACAGCTTCTTCTAAACGGTAAACTAGGCCCACCCTCTGTGGTGCTGGTTGCGCGTTTTTAGGTCTCGCCTTGCTATCGCGTAAGCGATCGCAAAGCGAGACTATAGGGGCTTTTAAAAGTGCTCCCAAAAAGCGGATTGCATGGCTAGCACGCGCACAATCACGCGCATCGTGCCGCCATGCAATCCGCTTTTTGGGAGCACTTCAAAGGGTCCGCTCCCCCGCCTGGAATGCGCTCCCCTGCCCCCAAGCGCGCGCGCGCCACGCTCTGCCGGGCTTGTCTTGTTTTTGCTTGTGGACTTTTCTTTCACAACTTTCTCTTAACTCATGGCAGATGCTTCCCGATCACTTCGAGCCCTAAATTCTCAGTTTAGAAGACTTGTTCTCATTGTTACAATGCTCCCGGGCAGATGCTCCGCTAGAACAATACATGCTTCTGTGTATGAGTCACGGTCACCTCTGTGTTAGCAACGATCGGAGAAGAGACATGCAAATGTCACACATACCGTTCAGGTCTCCTCCTAACCCTATTTCGCTCATGATTTGAATATTCTCAGAGTTATATCTTAAAGGGACCAACTATTACAGGCACGCAACATGAACTAGTTATCTACCCGCATGCAAAGGATTCTGGGTATGATGCAAATGAGTACGTCGTAGAACCTTTGTTTGGTGTTGTTATTTATTTATTTTATGCGTTTTTATATAGCGCGGACTTTACCCGAAGGTGTCGGAGCGCTTCACAATAGGAGTCCGATAACAGCCTTCTCTATTGTGAGAGGGCTGTATTGGCTCATAGCAACTGCTGCTCAGAAGTTGCCTGACTTGTTTCAGAACCAGTGCCTCCCATAGCTATAAAGCGCTATAAAACAGCAGTACGGTCTAACGCTGTACTCGCGCACCTCTCCGCACTCTCATGAAGAGGTTGGACTCGTGCTCCAGCCGGGTAAAAGGTCGCCTGTAGTCTGTTTTCTGTGTATGGCTATTTCAGGACAGTGCTGTGAAATTAAAGGCGTGGTAGTGTTATAATTTCTTGATGTTCAGTGCATGCTTTACTATCCGCCTGCCTACTACACTCACTCCACCGAGTCTCTGAATATTAAACGTAGCTCTGCAGTTCCTGTCCTACCTTAGATCGCCTGTTTTGTGTTACCTACAACGCTGTAACTAAAACCCTGTCATTTCAGAGCCGCACATCTCTAATGAAAAACAAGCATTGGCATAGCCAATAGGTCTCGCCTTTGGGCCCTTATTAGTGTTTAGCCATGCAACAGTTGACGTTGTTGCACCAGGGATATTGTGCTGCATAACTAAATACTCATAAGGTCCCTTCTTGTACTAAAAGAACGAGTCTTATCTCGGCCTCCGGCGGCAGTCTGGCTTCCACAGTCACTTCAGTGCCTTGGCGTATTCCCTGGCTAGTGGTGTGGTAAGAGCTCCATGAACCCCAATTAAAGCAAAGACAATGATCCCCCTCGGCCAAACGCCCACCCGCCACCCCACACCGATCCCCTGCCCCAGCTGGGGTTGTCATAATTAGGCTGCACTAATAGGCCCCTTTTGTTCTTGGGCCCTGGTAACACTGCACCTGCTGCGCACTACTAACAGATCTACGTCATTATTACTGGTCCCGCGACTAGCCGGAATGCATTCCTTGGCTTGACGCGCACCCAGGGGATGCCAGTCTCGCACTCCGCGCAGTTTCAATAAGGAAAAGATACGCCCTTGCGGCGTCCCTTTCCATAACTCGGCGCCCCTGTACTTGCTTCAGTGTGTATGGGACCACACATGTACTATCATAGGTATTGATACTGTCACATACAGCTTCATGGCAGGTGCAATTCAAGTACTGCAGCCCTCTGAAAATATAGCTCGGTGCTCAATCCGCCGACATGTTCTCACTTTTCACCCCAACCCCCTCCGCGTCCCTGCCCGCGGCCCGAGTTCACCACACTCGTTCCAGTGAATGAGTAGGCATGTATAGTGCAGTGTCAAAAGCAATTTCAACAACGCCAGGCGCTGTTTCCCTAGGAAAAGCACCGTAGATCACTCCGTGTGCAGCTAACCTTCGAATTCCAAGGTGCAGCCGCCCCGAGGGGCAGAGATAGCCAGGGCCGCGCCCTGCCGATAAGGCCCGCAGATAAGACCTTGACGTGGCTCGAGCGGAGCCCAGTCCCACGGCGGAGCGGAGGTGACGCACGGCGGCAATACAGGAACCAACCCTGTGCGCCATAGTGCAGTACAGGCCCCCCCCCCCCCCGCACCTTTAGAGTGGTACGGCTCGTTCCACGCGGGGATAGCTAGTGCGACACCAGGGGACCCGAGTCTGTCAGGAAGGGCTCTTAGAAAATGGAGAGAGAGAGAGACTCGGGGGGCCGCACCCATCAAGGCCTTTTAACTGACCCATTGCTGCATCTTATAAGCTGCACAAAGGCTGTTGGGCCTTATGGATATGTTCGTATATACTCGGCACTGGGACAGTGCTTACATGGAAATACAGAAGTGCTGATACAGTCGAGTACCTGCTTGCTCATGAGAAGTGCCGGCACTCTCCAATTAAATGTATTGCAACAGTGCTGAGAAGTGCAAGCACTCTCCCTTTCAAATGAAAGAAATTCACGCACTCAGTGCTGGAGAGTGCCTGCCCATTTAAAGCAGGGCACCGTGGGCAAAAATGGGCCTTAGTAGCTGAGAAGGTGCCAGCCCCAAGAGGTTCCTGCCCTTGCAGGACAGTCAAGCTGTCTTCGATATGTGAACTCGAGCTGTCCTTCATCTCAGCTATGCCCAATAGCTAAGAATGTACAGAGATCCGCACTCCCATGGCCTCTAAAGCCTACAAACACAAATGTACAGAAGTGGTGTTCCAATGCTTTATGCCAAGCCCCTGCTCAGCAAAACATTCTCCTGGAACCACCACCCATCCCCTTATGGTGTAATCTACTACAAGCTTTATCACTTTAAGAGTCATGGATGTTTGGGGCTGAAATAAAAGACCCAGACCAAACATGGTGTTCAGTGGCGCTTCTCTTTCCGTACATTGAAGGTTACGCTTGGTTTACTGCAATGTTCATTCAAGATTCTGCCTGGGTAGAATTGGATGTTTGCCAGGTTATCACAAATCTAGTAGTTGGTACTGCCCTCCCTCCTGTAGCATAATAGTACTGCCTTACAGTTGATGTGGTAGGTCAACTTAGAACCTTGGGAGGATTCTATCTTGCAGCCAAAGAGAGATTGAGAGAGTTGATGGTGGAAAAGGAGCTGTTGGATGAAGACAAGTTACCTCCTAAGTTTGCGTATCACAATCCTACGTTCACCTTACAGACTCGTGATCTTTCAGGCCCATCAGCATTACCACCAACAACGTGCGACCGGTTTCCCCAAAAATTAGAAATACACTTCCACCGTCTTATATCTATGTGTTGCATAAATGATTAACATTTTTAAAATTCAAAAATAATTTAAAAACTGTAATCGCAGGCATTTTTGACTGCCTTTAATCCTTAGAAGTAATCTCTTGCGTAAATATCTCCCTATGCAGAAATTAAGCAAGTGTGCTTTCCTCTATGTGTAAATGCAACCCAGTAGTTTATTTGCAATTATTACATTTTGATTGTTTTCGCGTGGGACAATTCTTTTTCCAATTTTCACTTGCTCCCTCGCCTTTCCTACTTCCAATACCAAATCCCTCCATTGCTGATGTGAGTAAATGTGCAGCAGATTTCAAGGTTGAAAACTACTGGCAAAAAGTCTGAGGGGACCAACAAAGTTGAAAAAATATATACCTATGAATGCACAGTTATCTTTTACATCTGCATTTTACAAATCAAATATTTTCGCATCTGTACGTTTTTTCTGCACACTGACAGCCTGTACCATCTTATACAAAGTTCATTCACATATAATTCATATTCACAGAATGGGTTTGGTTATTGAGTGTCACAGATTTTCCATATATTTCAACAAGTGACAAATCAAACTTTTATGTGTGATTCCCGTTTTGTGAACAGTCTTTTTCACAGATTTCATCTGCCTGCTTTGACCTGTGGTGTTCATCAGAGAGAATTCTCCACTCACATCTACTCATGCTCCTATTCTCAACTCACATCTACGCACACTCCTATTCTCCACTCACATCAAAGCACACTCCTATTCTCCACTCACATCTACGCACACTCCTATTCTCCACTCACATCAACACACACTCCTATTTTCCACTCACATCTACGCACACTCCTATTCTCCACTCACATCTATGGACACTCCTATTCTCCACTCACATCTACGCACACTCCTATTCTCCACTCACATCTATGCACACTCATATTCACTTAAATCTAGGCACACTCCTTTTCTCCACTCACATCTATGCACACTCCTATTCTCCACTCACATCTACGCACACTCCTATTCTCCACTTAAATCTACGCACATTCCTATTCTCCACTTAAATCTACGCACACTCCTACTCTCTTCTCCACTCACATCAAAGCACACTCCTATTCTCCACTCACATCTACGTACACTCCTATTCTCCACTCACAGCTATGCACACTCCTACTCTCCACTCACATCTATGCACACTCCTATTCTCCACTCACATCTATGGACACTCCTATTCTCAACTTACATCTAGGCACACTCATTTTCTCCACTCACAACTATACACACTCCTATTCTCCACTCACATCTACACACACTTTTATTCTCCACTCACATCTACGCACACTCCTATTCTCCACTCACATCTATGGACACTCCTATTCTCCACTCACATCTACGCACACTCCTATTCTCAACTCACATCCATTGACACTCCTATTCTCCACTCACATCTACGCACACTCCTATTCTCCACTCACATCTATGCACACTCCTACTCTCCACTCACATCTATGCATACTCTTATTCTACAGTCACATCTACACACACTCCTACTCTCCAACTCACAGCTACGCACACTCCTACTCTCCACTCATATCTATGCACACTCCTATTCTCCACTCACATCTATGCGCACTCCTATTCTCCACTCACATCTATGGACACTCCTACTCTCCACTCACAGCTATGCACACTCCTACTCTCCACTCACATCTATGCACACTCCTATTCTCCACTCACATCTATGGACACTCCTATTCTCAACTTACATCTAGGCACACTCATTTTCTCCACTCACAACTATACACACTCCTATTCTCCACTCACATCTACACACACTTTTATTCTCCACTCACATCTACGCACACTCCTATTCTCCACTCACATCTATGGACACTCCTATTCTCCACTCACATCTACGCACACTCCTATTCTCCACTCACATCCATGGACACTCCTATTCTCCACTCACATCTATGCACACTCCTATTCTCCACTCACACCTATGCACACTCCTACTCTCCACTCACATCTATGCATACTCCTATTCTACAGTCACATCTACACACACTCCTACTCTCCAACTCACAGCTACGCACACTCCTACTCTCCACTCATATCTATGCACACTCCTATTCTCCACTCACATCTATGCGCACTCCTATTCTCCACTCACATCTATGGACACTCCTACTCTCCACTCACATCTATGCACACTCCTATTTTCCACTCACAACTACGCACACTCCTATTCTCCACTCACAGCTACGACACTCCTACTCTCCACTCATATCCATGCACACTCCTATTCTACGCTCACATCTACGCGCACTCCTATTCTTTGTTGGGCTTATCTATCTACATTAGGTGTCTCAAAGCTCAATAGTATTTAATTCCAGTGTTGGCCTTTTCGTCTCTTGCGTATCTTGTGTCTCTTCTCGATGTAAAGCAATACTGTCAGACTTAGCCCATTTGCCCAAGTCCTTGTGCTGTTTTTAGTCGGGGTACGGGGTTAGGTGCCGTCGAGTGCTCTGCTATGCTTCTTCTAGCTACTACTGAAGTCAAATCTATAAACGTGTTACTAGTTTACTTGAGTTTCTGCCTGCCACATAAGCCGAGCTTGATTCAGGAGTTAGCAAACTCCTTCCAAACTTATGTTCATTCTAAAATGTGTAGATAATCCAACGCCTTATCTATGGCAGTCTCATATAGAGCATTTTTATATCTGTTGTTCCTAATATCTGATTGATTCTTTTGTGCATTATGAGTGTGTTATGCAAATAGTTAAATTGAATATACTTTAATTTAACATTTCTGGATGCTTGTGTACTCTAGGGGCCATTCCCACTCCATACCATTAAATCATCTCTCTGGGATCTCTCCCTACATGAATACGAGCCTGAGGAAGCCTTTTCGGATATTTCCATCTATAGAATCTGGACAACAGCTTGCGTCAATTCCCTGTTGTTAACAACAGTTGTAAGACCGCTTCTATTTCAGGTTTTGAGGTGGTGGCTCCACATTTATGCCTGATGGTCTTCATTATTGCCCCATATATCACGAACTGAGAAGCCCGAAATCCAAATCCTATATCAAATTTGCTAGAGGCATCAGTTCTCAGTCTTGTTAGAGGCCCCCCTCTGTAATTAATCCAGCTTCTGTCCAAGGTAGCATGCTGGAGGCCCTGAAGTAGCTCTGGCCATTTGGAAACCCCGTAGGTGAATATATGACATTACAGCGCAAACAATTACAATGCATACTTTTGCATCGCAGTTTTTACAACGCATCTACCATTACATTGCATGATTTTACATCGCATACCTTTACAACACATTTTTGAAAACGACCATTTCAACGCATTCCACTACAACGCATACCATTACAACGCATACCATTACAACGCATAATATTTTCCTCTGCAAAAGTAGGGTATGTGTTGGATAGCGTAGGGGTAAAAATTACTATTCCCACTCCAGTGAGTGCAACAGTAGGGAAAGTGTTGGATAGCGTAGGGGTAAAAATTTACTATTCCCAACTACCCAAAAACCCATACCCACCCTAAAACTTAAAATTCTCCATCCCTAACCTTACAATGTGTTGTGATGGCATCCGTTGTAATGGCATGCATTGTAATGGCATGCGTTGTAATGACATGCGTTGTAATGGCATGCGTTGTAATGGCATGCGATGTAAAGGACCTGCATTGTAAAAGTTGCGTTGTAAAGGCATTGCAATGTAATGCCTGCATTGTAAAAGACGTTTCCCCTTAGGTGGTACAGAAGGTGCCTACAGCCGTCTGTGTGCTGTCTTTTTCACATACCCCCTCCAACATCTCAGAGCAATTTTAACTACATCAGGTTATGCACTTTCCTTCTGCTTGCCCACCAGGAGAACAGCAATAAGTACACCCCGATAAGTCTCAGACCCCGTTGTACCCATTTCTTTAAGAACCTACTAGCCAGGACATCTTCCTATCCATTGGGTCTGGGCTGCTAAATAAGAGAGCTCTAAGCCCCGGATCCCCACTCCCCTCTCGAGTATTGGTACCCTCAGAACATTTAGGGCACCTTTATGTCTGCTCCCTTCCAATATGAAATGTATCAGGAGTACTTGTAGTGAAAAGTTGTAGATTTTGCAAGTGTACAGGTGCTGGCCTGGCCACAATCCAACTTTCTAATTCACACTTCAAGAATCACAAAGTACCATTTGCAATTATAACCTAAACTATAGGTGCAAAAGTGTCACTTCAATACACAAATATGTTTGTGAATCAAGCCCAGTGCAATGTTTTTTATTTGTGCTATGCTCTGTCTTAGTGTAAATAAACCATCACTAACCATTCTGCAGAACACTACTGCAGTTCATGGGGACTACCCTACCTCTCTACTGGGTCTACATTGCAGTCAGCTTATCTGGAGGGTTTAATATTTAGGCTAGGGCGAAATGTACGTTACACCAGGGTTATCTCCAATAATTGTGAAGATTTTGTGTCACGCTTTTTATACGAAACTCCTGGAAGGATGCCATTACATCGGATGAAGTAACAACATTTTAGTTTTTGGCAACGCAAACAAACAGAACGCAAAAGGCTGTAGTTCATGCCACTTGTGTTTTTTGCAATTTCTATTATCGTGAAATGTGTTCTCGCACCCAAGGAAGCATATGCCCTAAAATGTAGCGCTAAATGCCGGTTTGGAATTTTCAATAATTTTTCGGGGTTTTTGCCGAATTTCGCTTACTTGCACAAAAACAAATTATACAATCCTGTGATTCTGGGCAAATCACTTAATCTCCCTGTGCCTAACAAAAATGAATGTGTCCTTGTGTAATGCAACTGGTGCTATGTAAAGCACTCTGATACCAGATTCAGGTCAAGTTTGCGCTATATAAAACTCTGTAAAATAAAATAAAATAAATAAAATACAAATTACGCATACCGCAAGTATTTTCACTTGTGCCCTGGCCTCAAGAACTTGCCCACTTTTCAAGTACCTGGCTCTGCACTGCTGAGAGGGATGGATTTATTTGTGTGAATATTCAACCTTATAACAGTCACACTAAAAGCAACATCATAATCAAAACACTAATTATTTACAATTTAAAAAGGTTAGCCTTTATTAGCTTTGTTCATGCACAACTTGTATGTTATGGTCATTTGTATACTGCTTACCACAAATATTATGACACAGTAGTGCATTCTCAAGTTGGCACCCTTTTGAGAATGCCATTGCATGACTGCATCTGTTGTATATTAGTGTTTTGTTACATAAAGTTTGTATAAAGTTAGGGGGGCGTGGCTAACTGCTGATGGAGTAGAAAGCAAGGATGCCGAGCTTCCAGCAGAGGATCGCCATTTGGGCCCATCCCAGACTATTCTGGCAGCCCTCGCTTCCTTAGATGACACTCAGGTACACTCAGCATGCTGCCCTACCCGAGTTGAGGCCGGAGAAGATGTGATTCACCACCCTACATCAAGAGATCGGATGGCGAGTTTTATGCCTCTGGTCGACAGCAGACAAGATGGTAGCGTGAGGTAGGAAGATCGGCCCAGCCTGCCAGCAGGTGACTGGCTCCAGGTGAGGTGCAAAGCAGCAGCGGCTCCCCCACTAGGGCGGAGGAGCGTCGCCCCACTGCTTTCTCGCAGTGCGAGAAGCAGAAACAGAAAATGGTAATAACTGAAAGTTATTATGTTTGGTTGTGGGCGGGTGGGCGGGGCTGCTCAGCCTTTCTGGTTTTTGGAACTTGTTTTTTAGACCTTCTCCTGATTGTCCTGCTATCATCTTTGGATCCCTTATTTGGGTTTCGGAGAATAGGCCCTAGGTGCCCTGAGTGTGCAAAGACTGTTTGGTCGGCCCTCTGGGGCGCCCAAACCAGTCATGCACACTCTGCCCTTCTCCATGCAGGCTGCAGTGCAGCCTACATGGCCTCCCCACAACCTGCTGACTTGTGCATTCTTACCTGGCATTGCCTGCAGTGATTCCACATAGCTGGTGCCTAGTTAACAATATCTGTCTGTTGCCAGAAAGAGGTACTGAGGGTCTTCTCTGTTTGAGCGCTATATTACCCTAAAGGACATAGACTCTCATCACTGGGGCTCTTTCACAGTCCATACCGCCATGGTCAAATACAATAGGAAGTGTTACATTATTGACCCCCCCTCAGTCATCAGACCCCCCTGCCTCTAATGCCTCAACAGGCGAGGATGCTGGGTTTCAGTAAGGGAGACATAGTGGGACAGCATTAGAAACGGTATTGAAAGCAATTGCGGCGTCCCGAGAAGCTTTTGAGCTAAAAATTGATACTATGGTCGCTGACCTAGGACTACTCTGAGATGGCCATAGACAGCTGGACGAAAGGGTCACGTCTGCAAAGCGAACACTGGAGTTCATCCAACCGGAGGTCAATGGTACCCAGGATAAGGTCACCCGGATGGATGCAAGACTGAAGAGACTTCAACTGCGTGAGGTAGATGCAGAGAAGAGGGCTAGACATATTAATCTATGCATAATTGGCCTGCTTGAGTGCATTGAGGGAAATCGAGCGGACATGACTGCCTTCCTCAAGGATAAGCTCCAGACCGAGTTGGCCCCAGAGGAACTCTCAACATTCTACATGCTTGAGCATGCCCATCGAGTGCCTTCCCGCCCTACCTTCCTGGTGCAAGCCCCAGACCGGTCATAGCCAAGGTACTGCACTTTAGGGACCGAGGAGGACATTATCTAGAGGTGTGCAGAGTGCAAACGTCGAGATGCAATGTTGGGGAACTGATCGCTCCTGGAACTATTATAGTTGACGTTATAATGTTGTATGATAACGATGGTGGTTAGGGCTGCACATCTGTCCTTATTTTTTGTGTAAAACTTGCTTGGTTGCCTGGGTGGCATGCAGAGAGGCTGGGAGTCACTTGCGTTAGCCCGTTCCCGTAGCTCTAAACTGTGCATATGCTCTGTGTGTGAATGGTATTATGTTGCTTGAAGGTTTGGATAGGGGTAATTCGACTTGTTGTCCTGGGGTAGGGGAGTTGGGGAGTTCTTGTTCGTTTGTTAGTGAGTCGGGGATCCTTCACTGCATCTGCCCATGCTGTTGTTGCCAGGGCATGCTGGACTGATGCCACACGCATGTCCAGTACTCTGGAAAGCTGGATGGTGGCACTGGAATATTCTGTTACAGCTCCTTTATGGCATCCCCTTAGACTATAACTTGCGCAGTTGGAATGTCAGGGGACTGAATAACATGTTCAAAATGTATAAAGTGTATACATAACTCAAAAGGTGGGGGGGTCCATATCGCAATCTTACAAGAAACCCATATCACGCTCCAAGAGCGAGAAGTACTACACAAGAGATGACGGGGCCAATATGTGCAACAACGGTCTCGGCCTTTGCTAGAGGAGTCCTAATTTGCATCCAGCCGGGGGTCCCTTTCCAAAAGAACAGGAAATTAATTGTTCCAAATGGGCATTGTATGCTGGTGTCCGGGAGGCTTGTGGGACGGGATGTCTCTATAGTGGGTCTCTACACCCCAAATTCAGATCATGGGGATTTCTCCACGCACTCTCTCACTCAATGGCTGCCCACCTGACTCAACCTATAATAATGGGAGGGGACTTTAATAGTGTGTCAGATCTTTGTTAGATAGATCCCATCCTCCCCTGAGGGACTCCCCTGTGATCCGATTGGCCCACACGTTCCATGAATGGCAGACGCATTGGGGACTTGTGGATTCCTGGAGACAGTTAAACCCAGTTACTAGGGACTATTCCTTTTATTCAGGAATGCATGATCTTCATATGCTGCTGGACGCCTTTCTTTGTTCCCCGGGGGTACCGGCGATGGTACGTCATTAGGCCTGGGCAAAAATTTCGTTCCGTTCGCGGAAATTGCGATAATTTGACATTTTTGCGTTCCGCGGAGAGCGCGAAAATGTCAAAAATTCCGGTTTCCGCAGCTTGGCGATAATTTGTTTCTTGCTCGCGCTGTAAAATGATACATTCTCGCGCGCGCGCGATCGCCTTACCTGAATCCCTGCGTTCGCCGACAAGTTTTCTTGATCCGGTCGCGTTCTCCATGAGATGTTGTATTGTTTTTAGCCATTTGCGCAGTCTCGCGACAGTTCGCGCCCGCAGTGACGTCATGCGTCGCGCGATCACGTCTTTCTTCTCGCGATCATGCACCGCGAGAACAACTCAAAACAAGATGGCCGCGCCCGCAAGCAACCACATGGGTAAGTTGGCGACCCGCAACCATGCAGAAAATCTCGCGAACATGCCGGAAATAAACTTCCGCATCTTCGCGATATTTCTGCTTGTTTGCGATAATTTTAAACATTCTCGCGATAATTTGCGAAGGTTAATTCCGCAAATTCCGCCCACCCCTATACGTCATGCAGAATACCTCTGTCGCACTGTCTCTGATCATAATCCTTTGCTGCTGAAAATAAACTGAATGCAGAGTCTCCTGAGAACTCCATACTTTCAGAGCAAGGGCAAGAACAAGATCCAGTGTGCCCATGTTCCTTGGCAAAGACTGGACAATACTGTTCTGTACTATTGAGGTGAATAACGTTTACTGATATGCTGAAGTAATTGTTGTTATGCTGTTTCACTATCATTGCGGGATGGAGGGGGCGAAGGACTGGGAGGGGGGTAGATGGTTTTCTTTTTATTTGTTTTTCAGTTTGCAGGAAGTATGTGCTGGCAGAGAGCTGATAGTGCTGATATCTATCCTAAACAGTTGCTCTTGAACTGTTGGACTGTATGTTCAATTATTTCATTGCAGAGGAATTAACTTGCTGATGTATGTATGATGTAAACAACTTTGGAATGGTAATATTGCTTATCAGGACTGCCAACAATTTATAAAAAAAATGTTGGAAAAAAAATGTGTATAAAGTTTATTCGTTGTTTAGCTTAGATGTAAATTGTGTAGTATAAAGTAAGGGTAAAGTGAGTTTAATCTAGGCAGATGTTTTCAGTGTTTATATATTGGATGGGTGCACAGAGTTGTTTTTGCAGCTTTTTTTGATTGGATGGTCAATTGTCAATGGCGTGCAGGTGCAAAGTGCTTTCTGTACATGCATCTCAAACCCAATACCAATTCAGGGAGGTAATTCTGATACAGTGTTGTTTGCCTGATGGTGTGTTTTTTTAATGCTGGTTTTATCATAGTGGTTGTTGGGTTTATTTTGGTGTTTTGCACGGCAGTCCTGTTGGTTGGGCAGTGACTATAATGTTTAAGGTGCCTTGCTGTGTGCATTAACTTATGAGATTCTGCTTTGCATGTGCCTGTAGAAAATTGCTATTTTTAGGTGTGTTGAGATTGAGGGGTTGTGTTGATATTGTCGAATAGTGAGTCAATAACCCAGAGTTGGGGCTATAGAAGTATGTTGGGTGTCTTTTGTCAGGACTGTGTTGAGTGATTGTTTAAACTGTACTGAATGACAGGTAGTGTAGTGTGTCCTGGGTTTGGGTGGTATGTGTATGATATTAGCTATTCTTTAAACCAAAGCAGTTGTATATTCATGTTTGATGTTAACCCCATATCTCCAGAGGCGTTACCACCCCCAGTGCTGTGCCCTTTTTAGATCGAAGCCTACCAGAAATTGCAGCTGTCTAGTTTGCTAACAAAATCTTGGGGACATTCGGAAAACTTCCCTTGGAATGTATTCTGCTTTTCATTTGCTGGCTTTATTATTTGTTTTAGGCTGTCCAGCTTGAGGTCAGCCCTTCCCTTGCCCAAACCCTATTTACTGTATTCTTCCACCAGAATTGAATTTCTGTAAACAGGCCTTTAAATATTGTTCTTATCTTGTCCCATTTGCTGTGTATTAAAAGACAGAGGTCAAATGTCAGGCTCTGTCTTCCAAGGAGATTGGTGTTTGTTTTCAATCTCAGACTTCAAAGTGAGAGGATTTATGTGAGAATCATGCTGGCTACTCGGGTGTACAGTAAGATGCTAAAAAAAAAATTCTAGCACAAAACACAATGTAAATGAACTGTGCAGCTAATTCAGAATATGGAAAGCACAAATGAAACACAGTTTTTGTTATTCTAAAGTGTGATGGAAACTATTTTTGTGCGCAGTATACTTTCATCAGTAAAACTGTATGCCTGTGCAAATGTAATGGTCATTTTAAGTGAAGTTGTGTTGTCTCTAATAGCAGTGCATTACCACACTGTGCATACCCCGCTTTACCCCCTCCACTCTCCTCTGCACCACTCCACACTATGACACACCAAGCCACAACACACTGCATCACTACACTATCCTCCGCACCACTTCACACTATGCCACTCCACGCCACTCCACACTGCATCACTGCGCTCTACTCTGCACCACTTCACTCCACGCCTCTCTATTCTACACCACTCTACTCTATGCTAATGCACTTCACCTGACACTACTCTACTATGCACCACTTCACTGTATGCCAAACCACTCTTAGCCACTCTAATATACTCTGCACCACTGCAATCTACAGCATTCTACTCTATGACACGACTGCACTCTAAACCACTTCACTTTACTCTTAAACAATATAGTCCACGGTATTGCACTCTACGCCTCTCTATTCCACTCTGCGCCAGTTCACTCTATGCCACTCCACTCAATTCAACTGCACTCTACTCCATTCAAATCAACACCACTGCACTCTACACCACTGCACTCTGAGCCAATGCACTATACACCACTTTATTCAAAACCAATACACTCTACTCTGCAACACTTTACTGTACAGCATTGCACTCTACGTCATTTTAGTCTGCACCACTCTACTCTGCTGCACTCTTCACCAGTGCACTTTTTGCAACTCTACTCTATAGCCCTGCACTCTACAATGCTATATTCTGCAACACTGCACACCACTCTGCCACTGAAGTCTGCGCCACTCTACTCTATGCCACTGCACTCTATGCCACTGCACTTAACTCTATGCCAATGAATTATATGCCACTACACTCTACCCTACTCTAATCTATTGAGCACTGCTGCACTCTATGACACTGCGCTCTACGCCACTTCACTCTATGCCTCTCCACTCTACTCTCCTTTTGGCAAAATGGAAAAAAGTGTTGTTTAAAAAACTGCATAAATTGGTCGATACAGGTAATGTGTAGTTTTGGCCAAATTCCTTTAAAATCATGCTATAATATTCATCATTTTCTGAAACACTTCCCCATTTCCAATGACACTTCATAGGAAGGGTTGGGATTGCTCACATTGCTCAAGCATTTATTGCTATTTATTGGTCAAAGTGGGGGTATTTTATTTTTCTGGCTACTCCCTTGGCCATCAATATAAATACTCTTACTCTGTATTTTAAAACTGTCATCGGGATCTAACGGCTGCTGATATGTAATTAAATTATTGCAGTTGACGCATCCTAAACATGAACATTTTCCTTTTTTTATATTGACATAGCTGTTAATCCAAAGATTAAATTACTGAAGCAACTGATTTTATTAACTCAACCAGCCTATTTACTCATCACACCTTCCAGTGCATACATTCCCATCACTCATTGCTATTAAATAAAATGGATTAAATGCATGGGACAGTCTCCTGGGATCACAAGACTAATCCCAATAGCCAACAATACCTTATAATCACTGGAGGAACCAGCAAACTTGGGTTCTGGGATAGCATGCTACCCACCACAAAGTGCTTCAATTCCTCCCAGTATGCTCTGTCCAAATGCAATTACAATGCAGTGCAGCCTTTAAGATATCTCCCCATTTGATAGCAAAGGCTGGTCTCTCTTGGAAGAACCTTTTAAAATCCTTCTCCCTCTGTATCAGTTCCCAGTGCTTTAATGTCACTTTCTTAATGGTATTAGATCGGACTGAATACCTTGACATGTAAGTTATTTTTTTTTCATGTTGATAATGATTTCCTGTCAGTAGTTCAATACTTGATGCTTTACTGACCTTACAATCTGGTCATCACAAACAGTTGAAAATTTGTTGTAATGATCATGTTTGATAAATTCATCCAAGTCAAGTTAAACTTTTTTAACAGGGATCTTAAATAAGGCGCTCAGTTTTCCGTTTTTACTGATTTGTTCAGGTAAATACAGACAGAAAACAATGTGTTTCCTGTCTGTATTTATTTTAAAAAACAGATAAATACTGAACATTGTGCTTCTTGTGAGTCACTCTCCATGCTGTCTTTTGTGAGTTCCAGGCCAACAGCTGAGCAGATAGACAGCATGAGGAGTTAAAAACCAAGATGAAAATACTTTAATTACAGGCTTATGTGAACATATATTTGTAGTATAATGCTAATATTTACCTGTAGGTGTGGTGTTTTATTATATTTAGCTGCTTAATTTGTGAAATGCAAAAGGTATCAAAGTTTGAATACATGTTTATCAGTTAAATACATGTGGAAATGTACTATTTTATGACTCCATTTATTCTTAAACGCAAAATAAATATTGATGAATATCAATAAGCTGACCTAAAAATAAATATGGATAAATACAGATGGAAATGTTTAATAAATAAATACCATGAAACCGCGTGCCCTAATCTTAAAGTAGGGTGAACTAGTCATGGTTCCTCAAACATGAAACCTCTTTGGACTCAAGAATGTGTTCCTTCCTATCAGCCATTTTGAAATATGGAGTGGTTTTAAATTGCCTGTCTAGCAACTGTACTGGAACAATCAGGCATTGAACGTGCAGCATTCTTGTGTTTAATAAAGATTGTGTTCATAGAGTGATCGTATAGTGTTCTTGGAAAAACTAACTCTTCCTTGGAAAAATCAGCTCTTCCTTTTTAGGCCGAGGCCTACCAGATAGAACAGATGCCTGGTTTGCTCAGTGGCGGCTCTGCCGCTAAGGCGGGGAGCGTCACCCCACTGCTTTTTTGCAGTGAAACACAGAGAAAATAAAATGATAATAACTGGCATTATTAACATTTTATTTTCTACTCTTTCCATCCACAGCATTGCGTGACGGGGCGGGGGCAGGGGAGGACTGGTAGCACCCTCCTAAGGTGCGCAATGACTGTTTTGAAGGCCCTCTCAGGCCGCCAAAGCAGTCTTGCGCACTTTGTATGTTCTCCATGCAGGCTGCACCACAGCTTACATGGAGAATATACCCAGGCCTCCTGTCAGCGTCTGAGTGCCAAAACACGGCGCTCAGACCAATCACAACATTGCTAAGGCAGCGTTGTGATTGACTGATTGGGAGCCTGGGTGTGCTTCCAGTGGCCAAGCGAGGGAAGGACTACGGAGGAGAGACGAGGCAAAGAAGCGGCAAAAAGCTATGTTTTTTTGTGGGTTTTTTTTATAGCCGCTTCCCCTGCATCCTCTCCCCTCCCTCATGTGATATCCCCTCCCACCCTCACCCCCCTATCTCTGATCCATCCTGGCCGCCGCTGGGTTTGCTAAAGACATCTTGGGGATAGTCAGAAAGCTGACTTAGGAATGCATCCCGCCCGTTGCTTACCATTGGCTTTGTGGTTTGTAACTCACATTTTCTGGCTTTCTGTTTGCTGGCTTTATTTGCTTTAGACTATCCAGCTTGAGTTTGTCCCTCCTGCTGCCCAAAGCTTGTTCACTATATTCTTCCACAACCTCGCTTTCTGTAAACAGGCCTTTAAATCCTGGTATTATCTTGTCACATTTGCTGTGCGTTCAAAGAGAGAAGTCAAATATCAGGCTCTCTCTTCCAGGGAGCTTGGTGTTTATTTTTCTTTCTCTGACTTCAAAAGTGAGAGAATTTATGTGGCAATCCTGCTGAGTGCCCAGATAAGAAGAGCTGGTGTAGGATTTTTTTCTAGCACACAGAAAAAATAAAAATGTGCTGATGTTTCAGAATATATCAGAATTAGTACAAATGAAGCATTTTTTTTGTAATTCTAAAGTTTGGTAGAAGCAAATATTTACATACGATCAAAACACATCAATACACTAGGTGATGACATTTACACAAATTATCAATTGTGTGCAGTAAAACTGTACTTCATGCAAATGTAATAGCAATTTAAATTGAAAATGTGTTGTCGGTAATGGCAGTGTGCTACCACACCATTCATACTCCACACTACGCCACTCCACTCTATGCCCTTCAATTCTATGCCATGCAACTCCATTCTAGGTCATTCCACTCCACTCTACGGCATGCCACTCCACTCTACGCCCCTTTACTCTAAGACATCCTGCGACATGCCATGCAACTGGACTCCAATAAACTTCAATCTACACCACTCATGACACAAAACAACACTCCACTCTATGCCTTTCCACTCAACACCACTTACTCCATTCTACCCCACTCCAGACCAATCTACCCCAATCTATCCCACCCCTCTCCACTTCACTACGACCTACCCCACTCCACCCAGTCTACCCCACTCCACTCCAATCGTCTCCAATCTACCCCAGTCCACTCAATCTAACCCAGTCAAGCCCACCCACTACAATCTAAACCCCTCCAACCCAATCTCTCACACCCCACTCAAATTCAAACTACCCCACCCCACTCCACACCAATATATTCTGCTCCAGTTGGCCCATCTACTCCACTCCAATATACTCCACTCCAATTCACCCCACCCTATCCTACTTCACCTCAGCCCACTGCAATCTACCCCAGTCTATCCAGCTCAAATCCTCCCCAATCTATCCCATTCCACTCCAATCTACCCCACTCCAATCCTCCCTCTTCAACCTACCGCCTCCAACCTGCCCCACTCCAATCTACCCCACTACCCACAATCTACCCCAAGCCACTGCACTCAACTCTTCTCCAATATTTCCCACTCCAGTCCAATTTACCCCAATTCATCCCACTCCATTCTACCCCAATCAACCCCACTCCACTACAATCTACCCCAATCCACCCCAATCTATGCCACTCCACCCCAGACTACCCTAATTCTATCTACCAACTCCCTCACGCTAATCTACTCCAATCTAATCTACCCCACTCCAATCTACTCCTCTCCAATCTATCTCATTATATCCCAATCTACCCCACTCTAACCCAATCTACCCCACTCCACCCCAATATACTTCAATCCACTGCACTCAACTCTTCTCCAATCTTTCCCACTCCAGTCAAATTATTCCCACTGCATTCTACCCCAATCGACCCCACTTCAATATACCCCACTCCACTGAAATTTACAAACAGTCTACCCCAATTCAATCTACCCACTCCCCCACTCTACTCTACCCCACTCTAATCTACTCCACTTCAATCTACCCTGATCTACTCCACTCCAATCTACTCCACTCCAATATACCTCACTCTACCCCAATCTACCCCACTCTAACCCAATCTACCCCACTCTACCCCATTCCAATCTACTCCACTCCCCCAATCTACCCACTCCACTCCAATACAGTCCACTGCACCCCACTCCAATCTACTCCACCCCACCTCACCTCAATCTACTCCACCACAACCCACTCCAATCTACCCCACCCCACTCCACCCCAATCTACCCTATTCCAAACTACCCGACTCCAGTCTACCTCTCCCCAATCTACCCCACCCCAATCTGCTCCACTCCAATCTACTTCATTCCAATCTACTAGACTCCACTCTACCCCACTTGACCCCACTCCAATTCACTCTCTCTCCCCACAGCCATCTACCATACTCCACTCCACTCCAATCCACCCCACTTCTCTAGTCTACCCCACTCAAAACTGCCCCACTCAATCATCCCTATTTAATCTACCTCACTCCACTCTAACCCACTCTACCACACTCCATTCTACTCTACGCAATCTTCCACACTACCACATGCTTCTCAAATCTACCCCACTCCAGTCCAATCTAACTCACTCCATCCCAATCCACCCCACTCCACTTCAATCTATTCTACCCCACTCCACCCAAACTAACCTACTCCTGTCTATCATATCCAAGCTGCCCCATTCCAATCTATTCCAATCTACTCAACTTCAATCCACTCCACTCCAATCTGCCCCACCTAGTCCAATCTAAGCCACTCCAATTTACCCCACCCTATCCCAATCTACCCCACACCACTCTATCTAACCCCACTCCAACCTACTCCACTCCAATCTATTACACTCCACTCCATTCTACCACATACCACTCTACCACAAACTACCCTTATCCAATATCCCCCATCTAAATCACCCCACTACAATCTACTGGAAACATCCTTTACCCCGCATGCATTACTCCGCAGTGCCTTTACCCTGCAGTTTTTACACCGCCAAATCTTTGACAACGGAAGGCTTTACACCGCAAGCTATTACCATGCATTCCCCATTACAATGCCACGGTGGAGTTAGAATAGTAAATTGCGTTGTAATGGGGAATGAATTGTAATAGTTTGTGCTGTTAAGCCCTGCGTTGTAAAAGATTTTGTGGTGTAAAAACTGCAGGGTAATGGCACGGTGAGTAGAAGTGTTCGGGGTAAAGTCTCCTATTCCAATTTACCCCACTCCAATCCATCTCAATCTACTCCAGTCCAATCCACCCCAATCTACCCTAACCTAGTCCAATCTACTCCACTCCAATTCACCCCACAACAATCTACCCCACCCCACTCTACCCCACTCCACTCCAATCTACCTTACTCCATTCCAATCTACCCCACTCCAAACTACCCCATTCCAATCATCCCTCTTCAATCTACCTAAGCACAGTCTACCCCACTCCACTCTAATCTGCCCCACTCCACTCCAATCTACGCCACTCCATTCTTTCCTAATCTATCTAACTCTACTCCAATCTCAACTCTATTTCAATATATCCAACTTCACTCCACTCCAATCTACCCCACTGCACTACACCCCAATCAACTCCACTCCAATCCAGCCAATCTAACCCACTCCACTCTACTCCGCTCTATCACACTACAATCTACTGTCCTCAATCTACTGCACCCTACTCCAGTCCAATCTAAGCCATTCTATCCCAATCAACCCCAATCCAATCTACCCTACCCCAATTTACCCCAAACTACCCTACTCCATTCAACCCCATCCAAGCCGCCCCACTCCAATCTACCCCACGCCAATCTATCCCAATCTAGTCCACTCCAATCTACCTCACCCTAGCCCAATCTACCCCACTCCAATCTACCCCACCCCAATTCAAACTACCCCACGCCACTCTATCCAACTCTACTCCAACCTACTCCACTCCAATCTACCCCAATCCACTCCACACCAATCTACGCCAATATACCCCACTCCAAACTACCCCAATCCTAGCAATCTCACTCCAATCTACCCCACTCCACTCCAATCTATACTACCATAATCTATCAAATCTATCCCATTCTAATCTACCCCACCCCACTCTATCCCACCCCGCCCTAATCTACCCTACTCCACCCTAATCTACTCCTCTGCACTCCAATGTACCCCACTCCAATCTATCCCACTTCGCTCCAATCTACCCCAATCCACTGCATTCCACTCTTCCCCAATCTACCCCACTCCACTCCAATCTACCCCAATATATCCTCTTCAATCTACCCCCCTCTACTCTATCCCACTCCATCCCAATCTACTAAACCCCACCTACACCAATTTAATCTACCCCACTCTTCCACTCCAATCTACCTTACTCCAATCTACCCCAATCCACTCCACTCTATTCTACTCCACTCCATTCCAATCTACAACCACTCTACCCTAATCTCCCCACTCCAACCTACCCCACCATTACCAATCTACCCCACACCACTCCAATCTACACCACACCCCCCGTCTACCCTACTCCACTTCACTTCAATGTACCCCACTCCTATTTACCTCACTCCACTCCAATCTGTCCAACTCTACTCCAGTCTACCCCACTCCACTCCAATCTATCCCAAGGAGTCCCACAGGGTTCTGCCCTTAGCCAATTATTTTTAATATATACGTCCGTCCTCTCGCGAACCTAGTGGAAAGCTTTGGCCTTACTCTCTTTTTTTACGCAGACGATACCCAGATTAAATTTTTACTATCATCAGCTCAGGATGCCTCCTTGGAAGATCTCCACTCATGCTTCGGCCATGTCTCCACCTGGATACATTCAAACTCCCTAAAGCTGAATGGTGACAAGACCGAGGTAATGGTATTAGGTAAGATTCCCCAACTGTGGGGGCCCCAACACTGGCCCTCCTCACTTGGTAGTCAACCAGTACCCACTCCCATGGTGAAGAACCTTGGTTTCTGGTTAGACTCTAATCTCTCTATGAAGCCCCAAGTAAACTAGGTCTCCTCCTCATGCTTTGCCATCATGAGATGGCTTAAAATGATCCTGTTGATACTTACCATCTCAGCCCAGAGAACTGTCATACAGCCTGACAGGCCATGATTGTGTCCAGGCTGGACTATGGAAACATCTTATATCTGGGAGCAGAGAAGACCCTGATCAGAGGTCTTCAGGTGGTACAGAATTCTGCTGTCAGACTGCTCTTTCAGCTCCCTAAACACTCCTGCGTGTCCCACCTTCTTCCTGATCTCCACTGGCTTAAAGTGGACAAGCGCATTCAGTTTAAGGCACTGTGCTATATGTATAAAATCCACACGCGCTCAGTACCTGCAAAAACCTCATAACTTACTACATTCCTTAACTGGACAAGCGCATTCAGTTTAAGGCACTGTGCTATATGTATGAAATCCACACGCGCTCAGTACCTGCAAAAACCTCATAACTTACTACATTCCTTAACTGGACAAGCGCATTCAGTTTAAGGCACTGTGCTATATGTATGAAATCCACGCGTGCTCAGTACCTGCAAAAACCTTATTACTTACTACATTCCTTAACGCACTCTGCGCTCCAGCAATCACTAGCTTTTCACAGTTACTGGAGTCAACCGAGCCTGGATGGGTGGCAGCTTCTTCGCGGTATGTGGTTCCAGATTGTGGCACTCTCTCCGGTAACGTTGCTCTTCCTTACTTGCCTTCCGCAGAAAGTTAAAAACTTGGCTATTCCAATCCTCTTCTCCATGCTGACATGCTTGAAACTTAGACTACCCTTTTACCACCCCTGAATTTGATTAGTCTTCCGCCAAGCGCTGGGAAGCCCTATGGGTGCTATGTGCTATACAAAATCGCAATAATAGTAATATATCCCTCTCCACGTTACCCCAGTCTACTCTACTCCTATCTACCTCACTCCAATCTACCCCACACAAATCTACCCAAATCTACTCCACTCAAATCTACCCCACTGCACTCCAATGTAACCCACTCCACCCCAATCTACGCCAATTCAATATATACCAATCCAATCTACCACGTTAATCTACACAACTCCCCCACTCCAATCTACCTCACTCCACCCCTCTCCAATCAACCCCTATCCATCCACCCCACTCCATTCTACTCCCCTCTTCTGCATCTCCACTCTGTGCTAATCCACCCCACTCCACCCTACCCCAATCTGCCCCATCCCACTCTACCCCATTGCACCCCACTCCAAACTACCCCACCCCACTCCACGCCACAAACTTTTAGCCATGCTGAACAACAGCCACACTGGTGTACTACATGGCTAAAAGACATTGCCAAAACCAATTGCTCTTGGATAGCCGAGACCTAATTGCTTTAAATGTAGTGCATTTATAAAGCGCTCCGCACACCCCCAAAAGGGTCTCTCAGGCGCTGTGCACATACCGCTCTGGAACCCTTCCTGGCCTTTCCCTGTGAAGTGTCCACTCCTGGGTACCCCCAAGGTGAAGCCAGGCATCCTAGCGCTGTTGGGGCTGTTGTGGAGATTAAGCAAGCTATTGCCCGTTGTGGAGATTAAGCAAGCTATTGCCCAGAGTTGCAGAGTATGACCCATGATTAGAATAGGCACCGAGGCGAGAATTATCAGGTCCAGGGAAATTGAGCCCAAGACCCGCCAAGGAAGGAATTGAACCCTGGTCCAGGCCAGACCTCTGCATCAGGGTCTGCCACTCTAAACATTGAGCCACACTTCTCCACAATGCCAATGCTTGTTAGCTTTCTAGTCATACCGTAAATAGTGTCAATTTATGCTAGCCATATTATTAGTTGTCCTTTTAGTGTGAATTCACGAATTTGTGTTCTGTTGTATGAATTAGTTCAATAGCACAACACTTTTTCCTGTGCTTCCATGTAGACCAGAAGCATTACGAGTTAGTGAATAACTGTTTGAATAGTCTTTGCGGAAATTGTAAGCTTTCTCTCTAAATAAAGTTCTTTATTTTCTAAAGTTTTGGTTCTATTCTGTCCCAATACCCATATGTGTTACTATGGCAACAGAGTTAAATGGTAATACTACAAAATGAGCTATATAATGTATCTTTCATGGCATAAAATATGCTGTGCAATGCGCCTTTTCACTACCGCATAATTTCCTCATAATTCAGTCAACCGTGCTGCATAATTTAGACCAGCATGACCACATAATTCCAGTGGCCCTCCATGTGACTCACGTCTGAGGTGGAAGCCAGGGGTGTGGGAAGTTTCACCAGATCCCAAGTAGTGCTTCACGCACACTTCAGATTTTCCTGCCTTTCCTGCTTCTAATGCAGTGGTGTCGTTTTTCCAAACAAACTCTGAATATTGCTAGGTGGTGCTGAAAATGGATTCTCAGCCTTTACATAAGTTAATTTAGAAAGACTTTTCCTCACGACTTTGAAGTGCCTGGATGCTGTCAATCTTTTTTCTCTAAATAACTGAAAGGGGCGTGAACGTTATGATTTTAAAGTGACAACCCACATGCAGAAAACTTCATACAATACTAGTTCTAGTAAACAAATGATTGTTTTTGTGTGAATCATGGATCACTTGCATGAGAAAGATGTGTGTGTGTACGGGGGTGCATGCAGGGCCGGACTGGGAACCAAAACCGGCCCTGGCAAAGTGCTCGGCCAGCCCCGGGGGCATGGGGGAACCGCCGAGCTCTTTGTCAGGGCCGGTTTTTGCCTGATTTTGTTACAGGGCCGATTTTGCAGCTACGCTGCAAAAACGGCCCTGTAACAAAAACGGCCCCCCACAGGGGCCCAAAACTGGCCCCCACCCGTACGGCCCACCGGGGGATTGCCTGGTGCCCGCTGCGGCCAGTCCGGCCCTGGGTGCATGTATGATTGCTAGCAAAGGAACCTACTGCTATTCAAGGGTATGGGAGTAAGCAGCGGTTAGAAGCCAGGCATCTACTTGACATAATACAAGGCCCTCTGAGTATAAGCATGGGCGCTTTATGGTGGAATGTGACTTTCTGATGTATGGGTTCTGACAGAATGTAGAACCTCTTGATCTCCAAAAAGGCGATGGATGATGGAGTGAGTTGTACTGACAGAAGCAGGAACTGGGGGTGAGTTTACAGGAATGACCCCTGGCGCAGGAATGCACAGCCATGCTCCAGCTCTCGCGATGGCTCGTCCTCGAGGAGCCAGGCCTTTCTCAGATACGTGAGATGTGAGGGCAGGACCACCATGAGTCAGCTCTGACCAGAACTATCCCGAGTTAATAGAAAGGCGCTGCCGGCGGAGGAATGTGTTTTCACGCACTGTCTTGGTTACAAGACTTGATTTCACTGGATGCTGAAGCATTGCTTTCAGAAACAGACAGGACTAGTCCCAGGCAGAATTTTGATTACATAGGCATAATTTTGGTGATTTTGTGTTCTGCTTGTTACGTAGAATTACTGAAATGACGCTGTAAATACGCATCATTTGTGTCAAAAAATTAGCAAGAGCATACGGGAATTAAGTAAATGACTAGCAGTCGCTGTTTGCAGTTGTTGTGTTTCATGTACTAGTTTTTTTGCAAAATGTATTCTCGCATCAAAAATGGACGTGAGGAGGCATTTAGCACTAAAATATAACACCAAATGACAGCTTTGCATTTCACATAATAATGCATAATCTTATGAAATTTTCCTGAAATTTCTTGTAATTTATGTAAAAACAAAAAAAGCTTATTTCAGACAGCGTGGCTCCTCCGCTAAGGCAGAGATTCGTCGCCCACTGGTTGTCAGCAGTGAAAAAAAGGCAAAATAAAATGATAATGTGTTGTTATTATCTTCCATGTTGAATCCAGTTTTGTGGCGGAGCTTGGCTGTCATCACAGCCAGAGTCCAAGGGGGAGGTGGAAATATGTGCACAGCATGACGGTTTGCCTGGCCAAACAGCCATGTGCACTTAGCATGTTCCCCACCGGGCTGTAATACACGGTTTGGGTGGAAAACATGCACAGGCTCATAGTCCCCATCTAAGTGCCCAAACACGGCACTCAGACCAATCACGACGCTGCTGTCATGCTGGTGACAGCAGTGTCATGATTGGCTTAGGGGAGCCTGTGCGCTTCCTGCTTCCAGGAGGAGAGATGACGGAGGAGAGAAGGTGGCGTGCAGAGGTAATTCTTTTTATTTTTCACCCCCACCACCCCACCCCGTACCAGACACTTCTAGCGAAGACAAGCGGATTCTATGCTTCGCTATAGCACATAGCTACAGCAACTATGTAGGACACCGATGGTTGCATGTCTTAAGATCCTCTTGCACTGAGCCATACTCCTCCGTCATTGTTTTTATTCACATTCACCCTAAATTGTGACTCAGAACACTCCCTGTCTGTCACATCAGACATAAATTTCACTTGACACTCAAGGTAATCCTGATGAGTCAGGTAACAGGTAGATGCTAATGGAATTCTACCCAAAGAGTAGGCAGGTTTTTAATAAGAATGATTATTGGAAAAAAATACACTTAAAGGACCAAACAATCCATGTTGCATATACAGATTTCTACTCTGCCTTATATAAGGTTGATAGTTCATTACTGTAGTATTACCTGGAAGCGCATGGAATTCCGTACCAGTAATCGCACTCTTCACAGATAATGCTGTAAAATTCTTTTGGGGCTGATATGGGTCTGAGTAATGGGATATCAATAACAAGCATTTGCAATGCAATAGGTCTCGCATTTACGCGAGTTTGAGCTATTGACATTGCAAATGGCAATGCCTTTTATTCTTGTTTTCGTTTTTCAAACATTATAAAAGGCATTGTCATTTGCAATGTCAATAGCTCAAACTCGCATAAATGCAAGATCTATTGCATTGCAAATGCTAACGGCTGTCCTGCAGTTCCCCCGGGGCACAAGCAGGCATCCACTTCTGTCAGGACAGCTGATCGCAGCAAAAAGACAGAAGTGGATGCCTGCTTGTTCCCCGGGGGGACTGACATAAAAAAAAAACCACGCAAAGCGGCATTTTGTTGCTATGGCAACAAAATGGCGTGGGACTGTCCACAGTCCCACGGATACGCGCATGCTGCTTGCAATGGACAAATGGCTAGAGCAGCCATCTTTGTCCATTGCAGACGCGTGCATGAGAGCCCTCGCAGAATTGATTCCAAAAGGTGCTCTCCTGGCTAGAGGCAGCGCATGCGCTGCTTTCGCCAGGCGAGACCTAAATAACGGCCGTAAGCATGGATGCTTTTTGGCCTCCCTGTTCTTCTCTGTCTCTACATGTATTTCCATCTGCACTGAAAAAGATAATATGTTCCTTTAAAAATTGGGTGAATTTAAAATACACATCCTACTCTACGTTGACAATATCATATTATTCTATCAGACACTGATAGACATTCAACAAGGATTTTTGGCATTATCCGATTGTTCCAAAAATATTTTACTGGAGATCAATTAAAAAAACCTAAGTGATGATAGCCATAAAATCATACACATGTGCTTTCTAAGTGGTCAATTGGGCCCTTCAAAGTGGAAAAAGATAAAACATTACCGAGGGGTGGTTAAATGTCAGAAATTGTCTAATTTGGTCCATGTATGTCATTTGCAGGGAAAAGTCATTGAACTTGGAACTCGACTCAACAGTTATGTAGTGCCTTGGGGAAAAGACATATTCTCCATTTATTTAAATTGTGAAAAGCAAAAATATATCCGACTTTATTATATAGGGTTGAATCTATTTCATTCAGAAAACTTGGGGCCAGATTTATCAAGAGCTGGCGCGGTACAAACAGCAAGACAACTTGCTGCGTTGCGTCAAATGGAGAGGGAAGGGGAGCCATGCACGGGTTCCCTGCATCTGATTATTTTAAACGTTGCATTTTTAAGACTTTTTTGGTTGTGTTTGGTGGGATGGATTTTGCTCCATTTTGGCGCTGCACCTTGATTAACTTAGTGCCCTGTGATCCACCGCAGCAGTACGGTTTGTGCGGAAAGTGCGGCTAGATAGACTTAATTCCATTGGTTGCTGCCCAGTTCCTGTTTGGTTAGCGGCAGGGCTTTAAGTGGGCCGGGTCTCACCGGGTCTGAGCACCGGCAGTTTTTTTAAGGGGGCCTGGAAACGGGTCTCTATCGGGCTCTCTTTTGTGTCCTGGCACAGGCGGCCCGTTTTTTTTTCCGGATTTGCAGTGACAGCAGCACTTCGATGTGCGCGTGGTGCAGAGGCGCAACTAGAGCCAAATTTCGGGGGGGGGGGGGGGCTAACCAAAAATTTCGGGGGGGGGGGGCTGAATCTTTAAACAGTAGGCAGAGTGGCGCTGATTTCGGGGGTGGGGGGGGCTCAATCTAGGCAGAGTGGAGCTGCAGGGGCTCTTAGAAGGGGTGAAACAACAGCGAGGCCTCATTAACATGCAAATGGTCTTTTTAAAGACCTGTGAAGTGCTCGGGCGCGGTTTTGTGCCTGCCCGGGAAGCGGTCTGATCCCGGGCTGCCACACACGACGGGGGGGGGGGGGGCTGAAGCCCTTTGAGTTCAATGGGTGTTGTGCGCCTGGCGTGGTGAGCCTTGTAGAGAAAGGGAAATCCTTTAAAGAGAGTCTTTTTCTCTATGGATTTCCATTCTGTTTTTGAAACTCAGGAGCAGCAACATTGTCGTGGTGTCACTTTTTCAATATTATATACAAGCTATAGTTGCTGCTTATTTATCTTATGCAACTAACAACCACTGACAAAGCCAATAGTCCTGACACGTAGGTATGATGTGACTTGTATCATATATCTGGACGCAATGACAGAAACAGCAAAAAAATACAAGTCGGGCAGCACACTATGCTAAACACAGATTTTTAGCTTACGTGTTTTTAAGCCACGCCCTTAATTACATTGACCACGCCCCTTTGGGAGACCCCTTAGTTTTTTCCTCCCACTTAAAGCCCTGGTTAGCGGTCTAATTCTCATCTCGGCTGCACCTATTTCAGCTAGATGATAGCACAGATGCGTGCAGAGGGTGTACCCCTGGCACACCAATGGCAGGCCCGTCTGCCCCGCTGCGCCCGTCCGTGTCCGAACATTGCCATGAGCCAGCACCCCTGCTTCTCAGGCAATAAGTAGGATTTTGAAGAATAGGCTTTGTTACTCTGTGGTATCCCTGCACACAATTGGTTACAATTTTTTACATCCTAATAGTCCACAGAAATCTTGTGGCAATTTTTCTTCTTGGGGTCTGGAAAGCCCAGCTACCGGTAGGATTTACAAATGTTCCTGCCTATCTCTGACAACTGAGGTTCTGTGAGTTCTACTTCCCCTCTGTCACCAGCGAGTCAGTTGAATTTCTGTTCTTTAACTGGCTTTTCTTCTATTATCCCATTTGTGCCACTTGCAGGGCCCACAGCAACAATGACCCACAGCCCTCGCCGCAGTATCTATTGCAATATTAGGTAACTTCCAAAGCATGCAGCTGAAATCTGGGATCTTCGACCATCTCTTTCCCCAGACTTCTGTTTCTTTTCGGAAACATGGTTAAATGCCTCAGCTCTCTCATGCATTCCTCCTGCCCTGCCTGATAATTACCTTCCTTCTAGTCAGACTGGACAGAGAATCCAGACCAGGTGGCGGAGTGGCCATTGCTTTTTGCACAACTCCATTATGGTTCAAACTATTGAATCATTTATCGAAGATTGGGTGGAAATGTCCATATTCAGATTAGAGCTGGCAACTGGTCCACACTGGAAGGGAGCACTAATCTATCGCCCCTCAGGGTCTAAGAAAGACTTTAGTCATCTTTTGGCTGAACGCATTGCCCCCTTTGTACTCTCCTCTAATAATTTTCTCCTGCTGGGAGATTTCAACTTCCATGAGGAGGAAGTCTCAAAGCCAGAGGTTGCTCTTCTTTTTGAAGACTTAGGGACATTGGCCCCACACGAGTGGCTGGCCTCACACTGGACATGCTTTTCACAAAGTCCCCATTTCTGATTAGTGAAGACCCCCTTCCCATCACCTGGACAGACCATCACTTGATTAAGTTCCCGGTCACTATGACTGACTCTAAAAATCAGTATGCTATAGGGGGGGTAAAACAGCTATAGAGCTTAGAATAACATCTTGCTGGAAAAGTTCTCTAAGTTATTTTCATTGGTAGCTATGACCCAGGGCTTAGACACTAATGTAGCATAAACTAATTACCACAATGCTCTGTCTATCGCAGTTGACAAAATAGCACCCCTTTCTAACATTCTAAGCAGATTTATTCCAGGCCTCATGCACCTTGGTTTTCTAGGGAATTAAGTATGGTGAAAGTGGGATGCAAAACGCTTGAAAGAAGCTGGAGTCTTTTAAAAACTCCAAATGACAAAGCAGCCTTCAAATCTGCTCTATCTGAATAGCTTCCACACATCAGAAAGACTAGGAGGAGTTTTATCTGCAGCAAGATTGCGAATGCGGGAAATTCTTCTAAAGAGCTCTATAAAGTGCTCAATGATTTTATTAACCCCGTGCCTGCGTTTCCTACATTCCTCCCTCTTTACAACTATGTGACTCCCTAGATGATTTTTTTTAGGACTAGATTGATGCTATATACAACAAATTTCCCATCAATCAGGATCAGATAAATTCCATCCCACAGAGGTGCCCCATAATGACTCTGCTCCGCCCTGGAATAAAGTTGAACCCCTCACTGTAGACCATATCCTGGCACTCCTGACTAAGTTTAAATCTGGTTCCCCTGCTGATGTCTAACTCAGAGGATCTCGGCAACTCTATCAGCAGTGCTAGCTCCCTCCATCCTGTCATTATTGAACCTTTCTCTAGAGTCAGCGAAATCACCACCAGCTTGTAAAACGGTTCTGGTGTCCCCGATACTTAAAAAAATCTAGCACGGACACCAAAAACCTGGCCATCTATCTTCCTTTACCCATCCTCCCTTTATTCGTAAAAATGCTAGAAAGATGTGTAAACAAACAGCTCATTAACATTTCAGAGGATCATACGATACTCAATCCCTCTCAAACAGGATTTAGAGCGGTCCACAGCACATAGTCTGCACTGGTTGCAGTCACAGATTCCATTCGCTTTCCTTTGGATGTGGGTGCCCCTGCTATGCTTGTGCTGCTGGACCTCTAGCGGCTTTTGACACTGTTTCTCATGCAATATTGATTGGCAGATTGCATGAGGTATTGTTCTTCAGTGGTTGACTGACCTTTTAGCTAGCCGGATTCAAATAATCACCCTGGGTCCATTTTAATCACGTATGGTTCCCCTCACCAAAGGATTACCACAGGCATTGAGCCCGATGCTGTTTAACACCTATGTTGCTCCTTTGGCTCAGATCGTTAAACCATCTGGTTTAGATATACTTTTTTTATGCTGAAGATACCCAGTTGATCATCTCCCTGGGACAGGACATTGACGGTTCCATGCACCAATTTCGAGATTGCATGAGGAATATTGCAACTTGGATGTCTAAGAACTGTCTTCAGTTGAACAGTAAGAATATGGAGGTCCTGCTGTTTGGCAATGCCCAACAACTCTGGTCTCCTGATTGGTGGCCTCCTGAATTGCAGTCAGCCCCCTGTCCAAGACAGTCTGCAAAAAACCTAAGTATCTAAATTGACCAGGAACTGGCCATGAAAAGCCACAGAGCAGCTACAAGAGGAACACGCTTTGCTACCATGCGGCTTTTGAGGAACATTTTTCGCTGGCTTCCATATTCAGCTAGGAAAACCTTGGCCTAAGCTTTGGTAATGAGCCATCTGGATTATAACTCACATTGACTATAGGGTAGCAATGAACAAGGGAGAAAACTGTGAGGAAAAGTGGATGAAAGAAAGGGCACAACAATGTTGTGGACAAAAACCCTCACTCACCCGAGGGTGACATGCTTCATCATTGGGTTCCGCCAACACACGGGGACCGCAAGGTACCCCGTGAGGGCTATGACTTCCCCGAGAGGGAAGGAGCGGGAGTGCAAAGCAGGTGTTATTTCTAATACCTCAAGGGGGCAATGAGGGGCAGAGTGCAAACAAAAATGTAAGAGTGCATTAAAACTATCTCCATAGGGGCAACAACTTTATTCTTCCATCCTACGGGATAGTGAATAAAAACAAGTGATATAGGGTTCTGGATATGTACCCTATCGCATGGTCAACATGTTTCTGGATTATAGCAATAGTTTGCTTATGGAAGAGAACGATACCCTTCTGTCTTAACTACAGGTGGTGCAAAATATGGCTGCCCGTTTCATGTGCAACCTCCTCCCGGCAAGTTCTCCTTCTGACCCCATCCTCAGAGCCCTCCAGTGGCTTCAGGTCAGAAAGTACATTTTTTTCAAAATATGCTGTCTTACCCACAATGCTTTGATGGGCAAATCTCCTTTGTATCTGAAAGACGAATTATGTTATCATTCTCGTTCTGGCACACTGTGATCCAGCGACAAGATGCTCTGACCATTCCTCCCATTTGTGCCTCGATATAGGGAGGCAGAGGGTTCTACTACACTGCCCAGATGGCATGGAATTAGCTTCCATTCTATTTACACTGCTGCTTGTATTTTGCTCAATTAAAGAAACTGTTGAAAACCTGGCTGTTTTAGTTATTAGATGCGAGCTATCTGTAAGAAGAGCCGCAAGATACACCTCCAGGTGTGATTTGTTGCCCTTTATTAAATGGATGTAACATAACAATGTGTCATATTCACTAACATTTGGAGCATTTCTTCTCTCTTTTTGTGCTGGCACACCTGCGGCTGCCAATTCAGGCACCCTTGCACCATGGTGTGAGGGTGCCTGTGTTACACCCAAGATTGCTTTTGTGCAGAAAGGGACACATTTGTCTGCACAAAAACAATCTTTAGATGCTTTTACCTCTTTCCAAGCATGCTGTAGAATGCAGCACACTTGGAAAGAGGAAACACCGAGGAGAAATAAAGATATTTCTTCTTCTTGCACCTTCATCAGGAAGGTCTTACATTTTGACTCATTCCAAGGTTTACCACTCTTGGTAAAACTGGCAATGCACCAAAAAGCATGTGTGGATGCATGGGTGCACTCACGCTCCACCAATGTAATGCTTTCCCAGCGCAGAATACCACGAGACAGCAACTTGCACTGCCTGGCGTTACTCCAGATTTACCTAGCCATTGAGTGCCACTCAGCCTGGCTTTGTGTGACTTGGGAAATCTGATTTAAAGTATGCGTTGCTCTTCCATCACCCTGCGTTATCTGACCCTCGATAACTTAACTAAAAATAAATGGAAAAGTATTACAATCCATCTTCTCCGTACATAAATCCTTCTTGGTTCAGTCTATATCGCCCAATCTATGCTTAATTTCAGCCATGGTTTCCGGTGCTCGGCCCCGGCACTCATTTATCAACACTGGCGCTTATGATCGTCTGCTGCATGGTGGTACTGGTTGTGTAATATAGAGATGAGCCTACAACAGTCGTATAGCTTTTGCAGCCTGGAATAGTCTGAAGTGTCACACTTAGGGGAGTGTGATAGTTAATAGCTGTGTTGGCACTGTTATTAGCAGCCCTGGCAGGGGCAATGAGTGGTGAAAGCTGCACTAGCCTCCTGACACGGGCCCCAGCACTTATATTTTCACAAATTAAGCACTGCCAAAGCTGGGTTAATAAATGTACATGATGACGGATAAACTTTTATGATGATGATGATTTGGACATGCTAAAGCTTTAGAGCTAACCTTGAGATGGGACCATCAAGCCTGCTTTGCACCGATCAACACCCCATAAAAAGCAATTCAGAGAGAAACTTGGACCAACATAACAGGTAGTGATACTCTTCAAAAGAATATGGCTCAAGCCATATTGCCGCACGTATCGCTGCTGCGTGGCGCTTTTAAAAAAACTTGAATTGGGAAAGTGATTATTGTATTTTATTTTTTAAATATTGTAAGCTGCTCTACTCACTGCGGGCGGGTCCCTGTTACTTTGCTTAGAAACATCCCCGGCTTCAGCCAATACTGCCGCGAGGTGGGAGGAGTCGGAGGCGGGGCAAGGCATAAATGCTCGCCACAACGCGGGAGCCGGCAATTTGAACTATATCATTGCCGCGCGGACCGCGGCTGCTGCGTGGCGCTTTTTAAAAAACGTGAATTGGGAAAGTGATTGTTGTATTGTATTTTTAAAATATTGTAAGCTGCTCTACTCACTGTGGGCAGGTCCCTGTTACTTCGCTTAGAACCATCCCCGGCTTTAGCCAATACTGCCGCGAGGTGGGAGGAGTCGGAGGCGGGGCCAGGCATAAATGCTCGCCGCAACGCGGGAGCCGGCAATTTGAACTATATCATTGCCGCGCGGACCGCTGCTGCTGTGTGGCGCTTTTTAAAAAACTTGAATTGGGAAAGTGATTGTTGTATTGTATTTTTAAAATATTGTAAGCTGCTCTACTCACTGCGGGCGGGTCCCTGTTACTTCGCTTAGAACCATCCCCGGCTTCAGCCACTACTGCCGCGAGGTGGGAGGAGTCGGAGGTGGGGCCAGGCATAAATGCTTGCCGCAACGCGGGAGCGCAGCGGACACGCGCAGCGGGCGCGCCAAAGGCATGCCCGTCTGCGCCCGTCCGCGCCCTGACGGGCCCTGGGACTAGGCCTAATGCCCAAACGGTAAATTATTCCTGGGAGGAGCTCAGATTATTGGCCCAGTCAGCCTCCCCCCTTGATGCTCTTACTATTGAGCGCATTCGGGCTAATAGCATTTTCCAACCACGGAATTGCCAGGCCGTTTCCTCCCCCCCATCCCGCACTACCCCCAAGACCTCTGCCCTAGCAAAGTAAAAAACACGGCCCTGCGTATCCTCTATCTTAACACCCGCTCCATGGTTAAACACCAGTTAGACATTTTCCTGTTGCTTATGTCAGAAAAACCTGATTTCTTTTTGGTCACGGAAACTTGGCTAACCTCTGATTCCACTCCAGATATCACTACCTCAAGATTACTACATATTACATGCTAACCGGCCCCCAGGTAAATCAGGTGGTGGTGTTGCAGCCATCATCCATAAAAATCATAAATTCACTTCTATCACTCCTCTCCACCTCCCGGCGGTAGAGAACATGGCTATCAAATTGGATTCTAATTCTGGATCCCTCATCTGTGTTATTATTTACAGGCCCCCACAACACATGCCTTCATTCCCTCTCTCTCTGGGCGAACAGATGGCCAATCTAGCCATAAACTACTCTAATATAATTCTTATAGGTGATCGGAATTACTGGCTCAATGCTGCTCTCGGCGAGCCGCATGCTGCAGAATTATCTGACCTACTCTCCAACCTTAATTTCATACAGCATATCTCCTCCCCCCATCCATATCAAAGGGCACACATTGGACCAAATTTGGTCCATGAATCTGACACTCGTGGCTCCCTCTATCTCACCTTGCATTTGGTCTGACCACCACTTAATAAAATTTACAGTAATGCTCCCCCTACATGCCAAGACTGTCACGGCTGAGGGTGGCATGATTAGAAAATGGAGGGCTCTTAACAAGCAGGATTTCATTAACACCTTAGCCAATTCAGCACCCACCTCTGGCCCTGATATCAACTCCATGGAAGATAATATCTCTACTTGGTTACTTGCCACAAGCAACATACATTCCCACCTCACTACTTTCAAGCGGACGCGCCAAGCCGACGCTCAGAAATGGTTCTCTGATGAATTAAAGAATCTAAAACTAGCGCTCCGTCAGAAAGAGAGGAGATGGAGACTATGTTACTCCCCTGAGGGAAAAATTCAGTATCTAAATGCTTGCAAAGAGTACTAAAACGCGATTATTGCAGCCAAGACCGCCCACTTGTCCGCTAGAATTCTAAGCTTCCATAATAGGTCAAAGGAAATTTATATGATTGTTAATGATCTTTGTAATGCCGAGAGAACTCTCCCTAAGAAGTCTCCTACCCAAGACCTATTTAATTCCCTGAATGACTACTTTATGAATAAAATTGCCAGCATTAAAGCCAGTATTTCCACTGCCAGGCATATGATGCCTCCAGATACTCCGTGTACTAATACAGACATCTTAGATCACTTCCCCGCTATTTGTCTACAGACCTTTTCAGACTTGCTGGCCCGAGTCAAATCAGGCTCCCCTAGAGACTGTTGCCCCCCCCCCTATATTTTAAAGGAGATCTTTTCTGCTTTACCACATACCGTGCTGCCCTTCTTAAATTAATCTCTTTCACAAGGTCGGGTCCCTAGCACATTCAAGAATGCAATAGTGGTCCCTCTCCTAAAAAGAAAGGAGCTGATCCCCTGAATCTTTCGAACTATCGCCCTATTTCCTTTCTCCCATTCCTGGCCAAAATATTGGAGGCACATGTTGCCAGGTGTCTGTCGAACTTTATCGAACACTCGGAACACCTTGACTCCCATCAAGCTGGCTTCCGACCTGCTCACTCGACTGAGTCGGTCATACTCACGGTCCTGGATGCCTTACAAGCTAAGGCTGACAAGGGCACACCTCAGGCCCTGGTGCTCCTGGATCTGTCGGCCGCATTTGACACGGTCGACCACAAGACCTTGATGGACCGTGCCAGACAGGCCGGCATACAGGGTTCAGCTTTCGATGGGATTAAATCCTTCCTTGAGGGCCGCACCCAGGCAGTGTGTCTCGCCCCTTTTATGGCTCCAAAGATCGCCACCACATGTGGAGTCCCACAAGGCTCATCGCTGTCTCCCCACCTGTTTAACCTTTACCTCCTGCCCCTGATTCACTCTCTAAGGAACAGGAAGGTTACCTTTTTTTAACTACGTGGATGACCTCCAACTGGTCTTTAATATTGATAACTCCCCTGACTCAATACAGGACTTCCAAGTCACCATGCTTCATATTCAGCGTTGGATGGATCTTAACCATCTTAAACTCAACCCGGGCAAGACCGAATTAGTCTTGGTCGGGAAGGCCCATACTTTTTGGGGCCCACACTACTGGCTGACCAAATTGGGACTTCCCCCCATCCCGTCCCCGTTTGGTAAAAAGTCTAGGAGTCACCATAAACACTGATCTTTCACTCAGAGGCCGAGTGGGGGCAGTGGTCTCCACCTGTTTCTTCCAGTTACGCAAAATCAGGAAGATCGCCCACTTGCTAACCCACGCCGCCCTCATACAGGTAGTGATCGCCCTGGTACTCTCTCATCTTGACTTCTCAAATTCAATCTATTTAGGCCTGCCTCTGTTTCTACTTAAACGCCTCCAGCTGGTGCAAAACTAAGCTGCAAGACTTATTCACAAACAACCTAAATGGCAATCTGCTAGACCTTTATTAATTAAACTCCACTGGCTCCCAGTCGCACAACGGGCAGTTTTCAAGACAGGGTGCCTAATCTTTAAGGCCCTCAATTGTAGGAGTCCTAAATTCATCAACGGCCTGATATCGAGGCATGTTCCGTCCCGCAACTTGCGCTCAGCACACCTTCACTTACTTACCACCCCCACCTTTCAGCTTAAACGCCAGGGAGGGTGCAGGTTTTCTTATCTGGGCCCCAAATTCTGGAACTCCCTACCATTAGGGATTCGATCATGCAACAACCTCTTGAGGTTTAGAAAAATGCTCAAAACATGGTTATTTGAACAGGCCCATGTATAATCCGACGTTGCCTTGATACTGTCCATAGCAAAGCGCCAAGAAACCTTTCAGTGTATGTGCGCTATAGAAATTTTTATTAACATAACATGTTTTTTCTTGGTTTTCAGGAACACAAGTATATCCTGGCTACAACATATCAAGCCAAGCTGGCTGTCAAGGAGGCCATGAAAAGTTGTAGTTTTATTTAAGAGAAGAAACACTACGCCATATTGTGGAATCTGCAAGCAAAGTCAATCATACTCAATCATTTTTAATAGAATTCAAATTAAGTATATTTTATATGAATTTGCAGTCTAATTATGATATGCAATGAATGGTTCAAAGGTTTGAGATATCAGTAGTTAGATGGTACACTGCTTAATGTAGGGAACAGGATTTATAGCATTTATCGTTCATTGTTTGCATGTCCCCCATTAAGGCTCAGCTGTATTAGGTATTTGAAAATATGCCGCTTGAAAAATATGCTTATAAGGATTTGGGAACCAAACTCGGCTCAAGGCCTGAAGTTTGTAATATCCCTACCCACAATAACAAACTGCTATCATGTATATGTATATATATATATATATATATTATCTACTGGCGGTCGCCAGTAGATAGTTATAGTTACAACCTAGTTTCCATAGGAAATCTCAAAATTCTATTTTGAATAACTTTGGCGCCGGTTGACGAATCCTCGCGAAATTTTCAAAACTAATGGGGCGCTCCGCTCAGCTCCTACCCTGAAAGTCTCGGGGTGATTCGTCAAGCGGGGGCCGAGAAAAAAGGGGGGTCCCAAAACGCGTTTTCCCCATGCATTTTCCCATAGGACCTTTAGACACAGCTACAGCCCGAACAACTGAACAGAATTACGTGAAATTTGGTAGAGAGGTAGCCATAAGGTCAAGGAAGTGCCTTTCGCAGGTCTGGTGTAAATCTGTTTAGTATTTCCTGAGAAAATAGCATTTAAAAGCATATAAATATCTATACGCGCGCAGGGTGCGCGAAGTGTGCGCGCACCCTGCCATGCGCGAGCGCAATTCTGATTAGTTGTTAGATCTCGGTAAACATTCGAATCGGTCGAAACCAGGAAGTGTCGGCCGCCATTTTGTCTCTCGCAGTCTGAGGGGGTGAAAAACAAAGGTGGAGAACGTGAAGTGGGGGCAGGGTGGACAGTTCCTGACCCCCTAGCCTTGGTCAGGGGGTCTCAGAAGGACCCCCAAGGGCCAAAAAAAGATTTTTTTTCTTTACGAAAAATCGCCGAGTGCGCACGGTAGAAACGGAAAAAAATCAGCGAAGTTCGCGAAATGTGCGCGCACGGTGCGCGCAAGCTAAAAATTAAATTAAAAAAAAATACATAAATTAGCATTTAAAAAACCTTTGAAATTCACTGAAAAAACCATAGGTTTCAGGCACGTTATAGTTACGAATTAGCATTTAAAAAACCTTGCAAATTCACTTAAAAAACCATAGGTTTCACACATGTTATAGTTAGCTGGACATTTCACTCGTAAAAAACCAATGAAATTCCCCCGTTATAGTTAGTGCAGGCAACTATAACTCACGCGACCGCAATCCTCTGCTGATGACGTCAGATATTACATCACTGATGACATATGTGTCTTTCTGAAAAATAAATATTTGTAATATATGTATAGCTAAAGATTAATGGAAGAAGACATGGGTAAATAAGTGTCTAAATACAGTGATGTAATATCTGACGTCATCAGCAGAGGATTGCGGTCGCGTGAGTTATAGTTGCCTGCACTAACTATAACGGGGGAATTTCATTGGTTATTACGAGTGAAATGTCCAGCTAACTATAACATGTGTGAAACCTATGGTTTTTTAAGTGAATTTGCAAGGTTTTTTAAATGCTAATTCGTAACTATAACGTGCCTGAAACCTATGGTTTTTTCAGTGAATATATATATATATATGTATATATATATATATATATATACATATATATATATATATATATATATATTATTTTTTTATTTATTTATTTATTTTAAATGTTTTATCGTGATGAACATTTTAGATTGAATATCAATTTATTGCTGTGTTTTACTGTACCACAAGTCTGCGTTTAATGTACTTTTACCGTCGTATGGATACAAATAATTAAACATGGATTTCTATTTGTTCTTATGCCTTACTGTTTTTTTATTTTCCTTAGCTTGTCATCTTTTCTGGGAGGACAACAGATCACAATAACAAAGACCTTAGAGTGTGACTGTGGCTTCACTTGTGGCTGCCCCTGGCCGATAGAACGCCTGCGAATATGGAGTCTCCTTCATTGTCTTGTGCCAGATATTTGAATCCTCTATTGAATATGATTGGCAGTAGGCTGGGCCAACAGCAATGAAGCAGAAGATCTGCTCCAGCAAATTTAGGAGCTAAACTGAACCGGATCTGCTTGGACTATTTGTGCTCCATGAAACAGAGCTGAATGCTGCCTGTTTTCTGAAGCATGAAACAATATGGTATCCTAACACTTAGGTAAGCGCTACAAGACAGTTGGTAAGTGTGCGCAATATAAGTGTTATTAACATAACATAAGGTAACAAAGGCTGAAGCTTTGCAAGTGGCCCTGCTGTCATCTCCCCCAACAGTTACACTAATGACGTTTTTGGCCGTTTTTGCAAAATAACCAAATGAGTAAATAAGTCTTTGCTGTGTCTCAATAGCTCAACAGATTTTCAGCCCTCTGCACAGAGACCACTGCTGATGAGCTCTCATGACATAATATTGTCCCATTGTTTCCCATGCAAGATACTTCACCAGTCCTCAGAACAGCACATATATTTTTCAAACAATTTCTCAACCGTTCTTCGCAATACTTATTAAAATGTTATTTCTATTCACGTAATAACCCTGGTTGGATTTTGATTTAGGGCCCGATTCACAGAACTAACTTAAGACAAAATCCTAAACTTACTACCATTCTGGTATTCACAGAAGGCCCTTACTCATTTCGGTATTCACAGAAGTTAGGAGTCCTAACTTTAGGACTCCTAAATGTCTTCTGTGAATACCGAAAGTCTTAAAATTAGGATTTTTCTCAGTTTAGTAGTGGTATAGTTAGGACTCCTAACTTTAGGACTCCTAAATGCCTTCTGTGAATACCGAAAGTCTTAAAATGAGGATTTTTCTCAATTTAGTAGTTGTAAAGTTAGGACTCCTAACTTTAGGACTCCTAAATGCCTTCTCTGAATACCGAAAGCCTTAAAATTAGGAGTGAGCGACGAAGTGCACTGGATTTTCAGAGAAAACAGGCTTTGGGTGCTGTCAACTATTAACCCTACTCTCACCTGCATATACTGATGCAGAACATAATGTATGCATGTGTAGTCTTAATATGCAGTGCTTGATGCCTGCACTAACCTGGTCCATAATCAGCAGAACTTGCTGCTTTAGTGGCCTGGAGAGCAACCCAGTCTCCAGATACCATTTTCCGAGGGCCTGCGTGTGTGGGGGCACTGCTTACCACTGTTGCTATGAAGGTTTCCTTGCTCATGTTAGTTTTTTAAGAGACATAAGATCCAGCCATGAACATATAGACCCAAACTTTCAAGCAAATGTTTTTTCAATCAGCTCCATAGTGTAACCCATATCTTCTGATTCTTGCAGGTTGTCACTGCATCTGTACTGATGAAGACTCCATTGGAAATCATTTGTTTAGGGGTTACAAAAGGCGACGCAACAATATGTTGACTTCAATTGATGTATTCATTGGTCAACCAAGCTGTACTCCTCTACTAAGTCTGTGTTTCTTATGCTAAAAGAGCAGTTAGTTACCATTATGTGTATGTCCTCTAAGGGGAGGGGGCTTAACTCACATGTAGTGTAAGTATACAAAATGACCACAAAATTATGTGAAATTAGACGGAATAATGCAAAATGTATGTTGCACTAAAAAAATTATCCGACCAGTCCTTTTGGCTCAGTTTAGCGTGGAGCCCATCCATGCACAGTCCAGAAGGAATGGATGTGGAGGGAGAGCGAGGGAATGGGAGGCAGCCAAGAAGGAAGGCGGTGTGAAGTGACCGCAGTGAGAAACAAGTGGGATAAAATGCATTAATTGACCAGGACAGATGAGGTTGAGGCGGGTTTGTTCAGGTGAGAGACATCACCCTCCACACAGTTATCTAATGTGAGTTTGGACCTAGTGAAGTCTGAGGGCCTGATTGTAAGTTTGGCAGTGTGGGAGCGGGCTACTGCTCCATCACCCCGCTCCCACACTGCCAAACTCAACGCTGCCCGCCCGCTAGGCTACGAGTACATTTATGGTCTGGTCGGTGGGCAGCGTGGCTGTCCCGCATCTGTGTAGTTTAAAGGCTCACAAATGAACCTTAGAACTGCACTGTCACGGGACTGCCAATCCACGTTCCTTCACATCATGGACTGAGCAGTCCATGCTGTTCAGGAACAGGGGGGCAGGCAAACAGGGGGACACAACATGTGCCCCCCTGCATGCACAGGGGCAACAGGGAGCCCTGTAGAGCCCCCTTTGTTTCCCCACTGCCAGCCTCTTCATGGCGGACTCATCTACATGAAAAGGCTGGCGGTGGTGAAACTCGCAACATGCATGGTGGTGCCACAGCAGTACTTCCATGCATATTGCTTCCGCAGACCGCAGCGTCACTATGAAATATCGCAGATCCCTGGCATGCGGCCCCAAAGTGCTCCGACCACTGTACATGTAATACGCGGGTCGGACTGGTAGCGCGGCAGTCCCCGACCCCCGCTGCACCTCCACCGCGAGTTTGACGGTTTGATGGACCACCAAACTTGTGATTAGGCCCTCAGTCTGGGTAGGAGCTGATGCCTGTCCAGGCCCCCGTTTAGTGTAATGGAGTACTTAGGTCAAACTGAAAGGCTTTTGATCTACCTTCAACAAAAGGTGACAAGCCTTTATCAGCAGGGGTAGCGGCATACTAGAATGTTGTCAGAACCTCTATCTACACTCTTGGCAACCTTTAGGTACACAGGCAAAATTTTTGGATGGACTGCCCGAGATCTAGGTGCAGGGTTGATGGGAAGAAAGGTGCCAAGCAGTGCTTAATTTGAGCCGATGTTTTCCGGTGTTTGGCACCGGCACTTAATTGTCAACACCAGCACTTATGACAGCTGCCACATAGTGAGCTGTTTGTGCAAATAAAAGAGGAGCAGAACAACAGTTGTTTATTAATTTAATATACATAAAAAAACAATAATACCAGCCTCACAAGCCATTCTTATAGCTTTGGGGGTCTCGAACATTCTGAAAAGTCATACTTGTAGCAGTGTGATGGTTAGTAGTTGCATAGGTACTGTCATTGGCAGCGCTGGCAGAGGCAATCAGTGGTGCAAGCTGTCCTGGCCTCCTGAGGAGGTCCATGGCACTTATTTTTTTTAGAAATTAAGCACTGGTGCCAAGTGCCTGGGGCTGGACCTCAGAGCAGGTCAAAGAGGCCATTAAAGGGTTACCACGTTTACAGGTGCATAAAACCCCACGTAAAGCCACAATGGATTAGCGGAGGAATTTGTGCAGGAGATTAGAGAGGCCACGGCTGGCAGCAAGGGTCTGTGAACCGTGACTCAGGTCCCAGGAATGCAGCAGCCCTTTGATAGTGAAGGTGGGGACCGGAAGGAGGGGGCAGCCTTAAAGTGACCATCACCGGGCTTACTCATTACTTGAGGGAATGTGAGGCACGCTGTTGGAGGGAACATTCTACAGATATCTGCAATACTGACGTGGTGCAGAGACCAAGACAGTTATTAAACTACGTCACTCACCAGCGACGTGAACCACTCCTGTCAAAGCCACTGATTGAAACACTTTCACAGAGTTCTGCACAGCTTTGGGGAATGCTGTGCTGTTTCAAACATTGCCACTCATTATGTTTTTAACATTTATTTCAGTACTTTTTGGCCTGGAGTGAGCCAAGACATTTTGTTTTCAATAAAAACATAAATACTGTACATACTTATGCATTTGGGCTTCCAGTGAGTCTTTGTCATCTATTGGCCTGTTGTAGAGTAATTCGCCACTGCATACAGCATGTGTCACGCGGTTACCCTACTTCAGCCATTGGCTTACCTGACTGTGAGTGATTTTTTGGGGGGTTTTTTGTTGCATATTTATTTGGCGCAAACTCGACCCGAAGGTATTGGAGTGCTTTACATGAGCAACGTATTTCCATTACACATTCAGGCACGGGGAGATTCAGTGATTTGTCCAGAATCACAGGATGTGGACGCGACTTTGGGGCTCGAACCCTGGTTTCGTGCACCAAAGTCGGCAGTTTAAGCCTACGGACCACATCCTCTTCCATGACGTTCATGATGACGTTCCATGATGACGTTCTGCTCTTGCACAGCTTGGCCATATGCTCCATAAGTGGTCACTTTCAGTACCAATGTCCAATGTGTGCTTTTATATATATTCTGAGAGCAGGAAACCTATAAATGGGGAGGCAGAACTGCAGGGAGAGAAAAACTTCATCATGCATCATTGTTATTTCTCTGGGCAATTTTACCACCCCCAAAAAAGGGGTAAATTGAAAAAAGGGCCATTGACAGAAGTAACTAAAAATGTTAAGCATTGGTTAAGTCCCACTCGCAATAATGTCCAGTCTCAGCCAAGGACTAGAAAATTGCACCAGTTGAAATGTAAGTGCTCTATGTCTATTTCTCAATGGCATCCAAGCAAAAAGTTTGCACCCACATTTTAAGCAACAAAGGGAAACAGCAACATATGAACCACCAATGTACAGACTGATCATGGCAAAGAATGAAATGGAAAGGAGGCAGCCACTGATGGGCAGAAAAATGCTTAAAATATTTAGGGGCATATCAACAACAACCGGCAATAATTATCGCTGAGTGCACTTAGCGCTCGGATAATTATCGCCGGCTAGCGCCGATTTTTATCGCTGAGATAGCGTGCTATTAGCAACGCTTATCTCATCAGCGATAAAAATCCTAGCGCTAACTGGCTAACGTGAGATTATCGGTGGAAACCCAGCGATAATCTCACGTAAACTTGTTGATAGGGACTCACAAACTTAGCCATGATATCCTCCTTCCATAGGATCTCATGGCTAAGTCAGTCCTGAAGCAGGTGTTAGGAAAGTAGCGATAACAGGTGTTATCGCTACTTTTCCTGACGCTATGCTTCATAGCGTGGGGCTTGATGATAGGAGAAATGTCGCTAGCATTTCTCCTATCATGTCAGGTCAGGAACGCCCACTTTGCATCTCATTAGAGATGCAAAGCTGGGCGTTAGGAATCCCCACGCTAAAGCAAGGTTTCACGCGTTAGCGTGACCTTGCTAATATAGCAATATAATTATCGCCGCTTTTCGGCCAAAAACGGCCGCTAAAGCGGCGATAATTTTTTATCGCCTCGTTGTAAATATGCCCCTGAGTTACTTCTGTCAATGGCCCTCCTTTCGATGGACCATTATTTGGGTGCGATAAAGTTGCCTATAACGATGATGCATGATGCAATTTTTCTCTCCCTGCACTTTTGCATCTCTATTTTTAGTTATCCTGCTCAGAATGAGAGGTAACCTGTGATATCAGAGTTTGAGCACCAGTTATTGCCTGTTTTCCCTTATTATGACCTGTTTTCCCAAAGCACATTTGCCAGGTTTTTCCCAGATGAAATATGCACAGGGAAATTTTTCAGATGTGCCAAATAGGGCACAAAACCCCCATTGCACTTGTTAGAACCTGGGGCGTTTTCTACATCTGCCTCCAGTATGACCTACATCTGAGTTTCCATAAATACTTTTGTGTTGTTAGCTTTCATGACAAGATGGCCTCCACTGTTGCACAGTGTGATCAAGACTGGCTGTTATCATCACTCACACAGGTCATGATTGTGTATACGAGTAATCTCCAAAGGACCATGAGTGCCACATGGAAATAAAGTTAGGGCTACAACAGAGCAGAGACACCACAGTGGAGATTCCACATCATAAAAGTGAGTGCACACTCTATTGGAGCCAATCCCTCTGAAACCAACCCTCTCATGCTTGACTGTACTGCCACAGCCAGATAGTCCTCTGAACAGAACCTTTGAATCTGTCACTGCTGTTCTGTATGATGGAAACAGAACATGTCACTCCTGGGTCTGTCCTTCCTCAGAAAGAACTGTTCTTAGGACGGAGTGTGTACACCTATCACTGAGGGATATGTACTGTCCCAGAGGGGATTTTCCAAACTATAGGGCTAGTCAATCTGATGACCTTTCACTGACAGGTCTTTTCCGACTACATTGCTGATGCTAAGTATCTGCAACTATTGCCAAATAGAAATAAACCCTGGCTCCCAGTTTTGTCACCTCCTATCTGCTAGCACCCATCGAGGCTGCCTAAAATGCCTTGCTTTGGTTTCACCTCGGATTGCCTCGTATTGCCCCTACTAAGAATAGAGGCCGTGAACCTTTTTATGATGGGTCACACACTTCATGAGAAGGGATTGTCCTATGGACAGGGCCCATAAACCAGGGCCGGACTGGGAACCAAAACCAGCCCTGGCAAACTGTTCGGCCGGCCCCCCCTTGGGGGGGAGAGGGGGTGCGGCCGAGCTGTTTGCTAGGGCCGGTTTCGGCCGATTTTGTTACGGGGTCTGATGTTGCCGGCCCTCGGTAACAAAATGGCCCCCAGGGGCCCAAAACCGCCCCCCACCCTGGCGGCCCACTGGGACAACGCTCGGTGCCGGCTACGGCAAGTCCGGCCCTGCCATAAACACAGGGGCGGCTCCTCCGCTGAGGCAGAGGAGCGTCGCCCCACAAGAAAAATAAAATGATAACAGCATGTTATTTTCATTTTATTTTTCAGTACTCCTCTGTGGGGGCGGGTTTGGCCACACTGCCCACTGAGCAGGGTTAGGAGTGGTGGGCACTCTGTAAGTGTGCACGTCAGTTTGGCCAGCCGTCTTGGGCCAGCTAAATCGTCATGCGCACTTGGCATGTTCTCCACTGCCTGGGTGGAGAACATGTCCAGGCTCCCAGTCCCCATCTGAGCGCCGAACCATGGGGCTCAGACCAATCACAAAGCTGCCATCAGCAGAATTGTAATTGGCTAGAGGAGTCTGGAAGCCTGGGTGCTTCCCGCATCAACGGAAGAAGATGAGGTCGGAGGAGAAGCGGCGCTGGCAGGTAAGTTACATTTTTTTTATTCCTTTTATTTTATTTCTTTATTTTTCAAAGCCCTCACTCCCCGGCCCCACAACTACTGCCCCGTCGCAGCCGCTACTGCATAGACTGTGCTTGATTTATGACAGTGGTTGCGTGTGTGGGCACCAGGACTCATCATTTGGGGAGCGGGACTTATTTTTCAACATTACATCCCTGCTTGAATCAGGTGGCAAATGGAAGTGGATTCGTCCATGAAAAAGGGGACATCAAATACAGATTTGGGCCCACCTATTCCAGACCTACCTGTTATTCTCTATTCCGGGGGCAAATATTCAGAATGGCCGGATGTATGGTTGGGGATGCCAGCTGGAGATATTATTTCCAGCCATTCGTTATCGCCGCACATAAATCCAGTCAACTCATAATTGGGGCCGATGTTATCTGTACTACTGAGTTTTCTTTGACCCCAGAAACGCTAGAGTTTTGGGGGTGCTGTGTGGGCCCAGTCCACGGGTGAGATTTCTCTGTGCGCACTCTGAGTCTGCCCTGTGAGATCTTGTGTGACTGAAGGTGTGTGGATGTGCATGAATCAGAGTTAATATACCGTTGTGATGGGCAGGTCACCTCATGGTATCTCAACCCCTAATCGCAAAGGCAAAGCACTGTAGAAATCAGTGACATATGTCCTCATTGTCTGGCAATCCCCGCAGCAGTTATCAGTGTCTGCCGGATGGAAGGCTGAGTCACTTTTCCGCACCCTTGGTGTTGTGTGGACCTCCCACCTCTGCCATTACACTGTCCGGCACGACGGACCAGGAGTAAGTCTTCATTCATCTTAGCAACAATCAATTGGACTAACACACCTGAAAGCAATGATTTGTAAAAGGAAAGCTCAGAAATAGAGTGATATGTCCCTGATGGCACAGAGTCATCTGGGGTTACCTTCTCCAATAGGTAATGGGTGAGACAGTGTGGAAGAGCATGGAGGCGTGGAAGGGTGAGACCTCTCGCCATTGTGCCCTCAGCTCTTCTAGCACATTCTTAGGCGGGGAGCGCGGGCATAGGCCAGTAGTTGGATGCCCCACCTGGATCACCTGATCTCACGAACGCATCCTGGACTTTGACTGCTGATAAGGCTTCCTTAGGTGTGCCGCTGCTGCAAAGTCTCTTCGCCTCTCACTCCCTGGTCACCTCTTCCTCTCTACCTCTGTCTCGCCCTCTCTTTCAATACTGTGCTGGTGCTGTTTTCAAGTTCTCTCCTGCCTTCCCTCTCTCTCGTTCACATTTTCCCTCTCTGTCTCCCGCCCTCCTTCCTTGCTCTCTCCCCCGCCGCCCTTCCATGTCTCTCCCCTCCCTCCCCCTCTGACCTTTGCCTCTCTCTCTCCCTCCCTCCCCTTTCTTTGATTGCTCTCCAGTTGATATGACAACAACACTCCAAATATTGCCCAAGCCGGCGCACAGTAAGCACATTTCTGCACCGAAGCAAAGCCGGGCATTCCTTTCCCATTTTAAGGCAAAGTAAAACCCACCACGGATTCTTTCGGTCGGGAGCGAAAAGCAAGTTTGCGCCAGACAAATCAGGCGAGACAGACACCCAACCACCGAGCTCACGAGCAGGAGGAGAGAGAGCTCCGCTGACAGCCTGTCTGTTTCAATGAGGTCACCGTGGACTGTGCTAGAACCTCTGGGGCTGTCCTTATAGACTCAGAGTCGTATTTCTATCCTAAAACCATTCCCCCGGGCCCAAAAGCTATTGACTGCTACTCAACGGCCTCTGAAGCTGCGGTGTTTTAGTTGCTGAAAAAATACACACAGGAACATATTGTTGGGGTAACCTTCATGGGACCACTGCAGAGCGATGGTGTGCTGATGCCAGGGAGGTAGAGGTGCTATTGGTATCCATTTTGGGACATGGATGGACAATAGCCAGCTCACCATGTGCCGTCTCCCTTCTCCTACTCCTGTAGCCGTAGTAAAGGCAGTGCTTGAAATGGAAGAATAGAAGTGCAGGTACCCTGTACCAGAGTACCTGCTTGTTTCTGAGAAGTGCCAGTACTCTCCAATTAAAAGTATTAATTCACTCTTGAGAAGTGCCGGTACTCTCCCTCTCAAAATAAAACATTGCCGGTATTCCGTACCAGACAGTACCGGCCCATTTAAAGCGCTTTTACTGTAAAAGTGAGTTAATGCCACCAGAGTGGACACTCACGACCCAAGCCAGGCACACACATGCATAGACTTGTGCTCATCAACAAATAACTATGTTGGTTGTCTATGCACTAGTGGAGCAATCAAAACCTGAACAGAGAAGAAAAAGAGCACAGCCTTGAGAATATAGATGGATTCTATTCTTCTAAGAAACCCAGTTCAAAAATCTATTAACACGGATCACTGCTCAGTCTCGCCACAATCAAAGCTATGGTGGAAAGTGGCTTCTCCTCGTATTTAAAAATATTTCGTGGGAGAGTCTATGAGGAGAAAATCGGGATGTTTCAACGTTTTTCATTACATTTTTAGGTCTCGCCTGAACCAACACATGCGCTGAACTGGCGAGACATTTTGTGAGGGCTCCAAAAAGTGCTACCAGGCCAGCCTAGAGCTACAGTGCATGTGCGCGGGCACGCGCGCCGCGCTTGACCGAGCTTACTTTCACTTTCGCGGCCGCACGGCCGCTTTGATGTTTGATCGCGATCACTTTCGCAGCCGCACGGTCGCTTGGCATAGCCAATAGGTCTCGCTTTTGGGACCTTATAAGTATTTAGTTATGCAACTGTTGCATGGCTAAACACTTATAAGGTCCCAAAGGCGAGACCTATTGGCTATGCCAATGCTTGTTAGTGTATCTTGTTGATTAGCTGCTTTTCCATTGAGCTGAGAAGGCCCATTGGGTAAGGCGTGAAGTTGTGATTTCTTGCTGCCCCCAAAGTCCGCAAGAGAGTCCAAGAGTGAAGTGGTCAGACTTTGCTTGTGTCAGAGGCTTGTCAGGCCGTACTTTCTACAAACCTTCCTGCTGGATCGCATGTCTTGCCGCTAATGCTTGCGGTTTGCCGCTATCAGCTTGTGTGGCACCAAATGCATGGTTGGAGTGTTTGCCCAGCGCTAAGCATTGTGGCCTAATGACAGCACAAAAATGTTGCCCATGAAAGCTTAACTCCGAAGTTCAACTTTGATCTTCGAAGGATGAACATGACCGGTTGTCTGGTTCTCACGACATTAAAAATGAATATCCATGCGATGCATTTACATAAAGTGATTCTTAATACATGAAGATTTATCCCATGATATGAATAATAGCTATTATTACCCTGAACTGTTTCCCTACAAGACCTAGTTCTCACAGGTGATCGCCGTTCCTCCCCTTGCAAATGCAGATCTTGGTAATTCTGCGTCCCGCAGCTAAGGTCCCGGCATGAAAAGAGGGTCCTAAAGAAGGATAAAGGCTGGCCACTCTTTCCCGGCATTGTCGCAATCTGGTGACTGGAGTAAGCGAGGGATTTGCGGACAAGCCAACAAACGGCTAACCTCATTCCACGGTGGCTATGATTGCGACTGCTATCGGTGGTTTCAGGCCACTCTGCTGGTTCGTAAGGCTGAGCGCCAGCAGAGGGAACGTAAGAACCAGGGGCACTGCCTTGACGAAAGCAAGCTGTGGGCTGCTGGGTGGATTGTCTAGTGGACGCTCTAGAAATTTGCATTTTGCTGGGTGTTGACCATTGAACATCGGAGACTTTTGGAATTATAAATCAAGCTCCCATTTCAACTGATGCCTTTTCCTCAACCGGACTTGGAGGGTCATCGTGATGTACGAGCAGGGAAGTGTTGACAAAGAAGTATAGCCAAGATTTCTGAGGTGAGATTGTTGCACGACACTCGCGCCAGTTGTCTAAACGGCCAGAGGGTGTGTCTTGGGATACCGGGCTTTTGTTAAACTCTCATTGCAGGAGGCTGATGGTGTCAGAAGTTACCATTCCATACCCTCAAGGTTTAAGCGCAAAATTGGACTGTTGCCTATTGATTGAGGCTTTAACCACCTGGCGAGTGGGAATCAGTATGCAAAGGGTAGAAATGGGTAAACATCTTGAACAGGCGAATGCCATCTTAAAAGTTGATTCCGCAACAGGGCTTAAGGCCAAAACGCGACTAGCCCAGGCAAAAGCAGCTTCTTCAGCAGCAAGAGTCGAGAACACTGTAATCAATCTGATCTAAATTCAAGTCGTGAGAGCTCCGAAGAAGAACTCCATGAACTTTGTTGAGAGGGGGCAGACCCCGTCTCACAGAGGGCAACAGAAGGTTCACTCAACATGGGAAAGGAATTTTTCTCTGAGCCTACTGCTAGTGTAAACAAAGATGTGACAAGGAACCCTAAAGACTTTCCGCTATTCTCCAAAAAAGCTGTGCAGTCAGCCTCAGCTCCGGCTAAAGCTACAGCAGACCCGATACAACGGACGGAGGCGGGATCGGAAAGGGGTGTATTCACAAACCCCCCCGACAGACTCCACCTTTGCCACTGCAGACTAAGATATCGGTACTAGCTCCGGCTTCCTCTGCAACCACCTTACAACCACAAAAGCCCAGTCAATCTCTGGACAACCAGTCCGTTTTATCTGAATCACCAACTCAGGCTTTGGCATTGGCTTCGGGATTGGCCCTGTCATCTCTGGAGGGTCCAACAGTACTGTCATCTGATGTACAGGCACCACCTCAGCTACATTCTCAAATGGACTGTCAGCCCGTTTTGGATTTTTCAGAGCCGTTAGCCTGGACCAAGAAGCAAGACGGGAAGCCACAACAGAACGACTCCCAGTCATCAACCGAAGAAGCTAGTATTCACCAAATGGACATATAAGTCATGCTGAATCTGATCTTGGATGAAATCAGAGAAATGAAGAAGTCTCAAGAAAGTGAGATCTCCGTCTATGAAAAATGGAAGAAGCTGTGGCCTGTTTTCCGGCCAGAATGCAAGAAGCCGAGATGAGGATTTCTGTTCTGGAGGATCAAATGAACACAATGATCCTGAAAGTAAAGGAGGCTGTAAAAGACAAAGCTGTTTTGGAGAATAAACTCGAGAAACTCGAAAATCATTCTTGATGTTCGCATTTAAGCCTCGTTGGAGTACAGGAGGGGAGCGAGGGCTCTCAAACTCTCCAATGGGTCGAGTCTTTTATCAAGCAGAAGGTCCTGCCAGAGTTCTCGGGTGACCTCATTATTACCAGGGCGCATCGAGTTCCGTCACATCCCATACTCAATTCATCAATCCCACGTACAATTCTTGTGAACTTTGCCGATTATCGGATCAAAGAGAGGATCTTGAACAAGGCTATACAGCAGAAACAATTCTTTGTAAACGAGATCTCTAAATGCCGGATCTTCTCAGATATGTCCTTGGTACTCGAACGTCGGCGGAAAGAATTCGTTAAACTCCTGTATCTTTTTAATGCACAAGGAGCGCAGGCCTCAATAGCACAGCAATTAAAGCTTTGAGTCCTTATTAAAGGGAAATTTCATATGTTCTCTTCAATAGAAGAAGCCGAGGGCTTGCTGAAAGAGATTTCATCTGCAAAATGATTTTGTGTTTAATTAAATGTTGAGGATCTCCAGGGTCGGGGGAGGAGCGAGAGTCACCCAGGGTGCGATAATAAGGCATCCCATTGTGTATTAGGGAAGGGTGAGATGTGGTTGTGGGGGTTTTCCACATTTCTGGTGGCGGTACCTCGGGGGGAGCGATGGGGGTTACATAGCAGTAAAAAGAGCAAAGGGAATAAAGAGAGGAGAAAACAGGATTTTGCATCTGACCGAATATCATGGCTATTTAATCAATAGACATGGCTTGTAAATGTAGTATTTTGTCAGTAAACATGAATGGTATGCTTAACAAACAGAAATATGGTTGGCTATAAGATGGCTGGCCTTCTTTAGTTCCCAAGATCTTTTTCTCCAAGAAACACATATCGTAAGTCAAACTCACCTAAGTTCTTTCTGCCAAGAGCATTTTCTGACGCCTTTTTTGCATCAGCTGTGTTAGCAATGAGAGGTGTGTAGCCATTTACTTTTCCAGAAACATGTCTTGGGAGTTTGTGCAAGTTCGGAGAGAACCCCAGGGAGGATGATTATGGGTAGTGGCGAGATTAAATGGGAGTATTTTGAACTACTATGGTCCGATTATGGATGATGATTCTGTGTTGGCAAAGATCAACGAGCTGCAAAGGGGAGCCCCTGGTCAGATCATTATTGGGGGGGGATTTTAATTATATCCAGGACCTAAGAAAAGATACCTCTAATAAAAAATAAAAACAACTTAAACCAAACACAAAAAAGTTTTTGAGGTTTTAATGCGTGACTATCAGCTGATGGATCCTTGGCGCAATGCCAATCCGGCTACAAGCAGTTATACATGCCATTCTCGTCAATACCAGACAGCATCCCGTATCGATTTATTTTTAACATCCAGGTCACTAAATATCTTAAAGGCAGAAACCGGGGCTAATTTCTTTTCTGACCACTCATATATTAAGCTTGACCTAGAAATTGATGAGGGGAGGAGGGAGAGATCCAGGTGGCAGATGGATCGTCTTCTTCTTCAAGGTCAACAATGGGTCGAAGGTTTAAGAGTATGGATTCTTGAATATTTTAGGATCAACGAGGGGACAGCAGAACCTTTCTCAGTATGGGGAGGTTTAAGGCTGCTGTGCGCGGACAAATTATCTCCTACTCGGCCGCTCAGTAGAAAATACGACCGGCTAAAATAGCAGAACTCCAGCAGGCAGTTGAAAGTGCACAAGATCTGAGAAATGCGTCTCAACAAAATTAGTTTGAAAATGCCAAAAAGGCGCTGAGGGAATTCTTTTTATTAGAAGAAATTAGCAGCTCCCGAACTTACCAACAACGGGTATATGAAGAAAGCCAAATGGTGGGCAAATTGTTAGCCGGGTCCACTAAAACCAGACAGGAAGCGGCCTTAATCTCAGAGGTGGTTGATCCTAAGACTGGATCTATAGTGTCAAATAGGGATGAGATTGCTCTGGCTTACATGGGGCATTACCAACAGCTCTATACAATGGAATATCCAGCTGGGCAAGATGCCATACAGAATTAATTTGATGGCGTAAATCTCCAGAGACTGTCTAATTCCCTTGGGGAACAGTTAAAACTAGATATATCAAGTGTTGATATTCTGGCAGCCCTGATATCAACTGCTGGAGCTAAAGCCTGTGGAGATGATGGGCTGCCCATATAATTGTATAAGATATTCCTAAAGGAGTTGACCCCGCCCTTGACTAAGCTATTCAATCATATAAAAAATGGTGGTGCGGTGCCCTCGCTTTTTAAAGAGGCGATTGTTGTTAGGTTCGTGAAAAAGGGCAAGAATCCTCAGGATGTCAATTTCTATAGACCCATTAGCCTCCTTAACGGTGATTACAAGATCTTAATGAAGACTTGGGCGCAGCGTTTTACACCAGTAGCACAGGAAGTAATCCATAAGGATCAGTCTGGGTTTATTGCCGGGAGATCGATGTCATCAAATACTGAATTTTTAATTCAAGCTCTTGATTACTGCAACACTAACTTAACCTCGGCTTGCATTATGATGGTCGATGCCGCAAAGGCTTTCGACCTGGTAAACTGGAATACCCATTTTTTTTATCTTGGCAGGTTCAGAATTCCTCCTCAGGTTATTAAAATGCTCCGGAGCATCTATTAGCGGGCTCAGGCACAGGTGGTAATTAACACAAATCATGTGGGCACAGTAAAAATAAACCGGGGGACAATACAAGGGTGTCCGCTTACCCCTTTACTATTCAAATTTTTTATTGAACTCCTAGCCATCCAAATTCGAGAAAATGTTGCAATTAATGCTCCAATTTTGGGTATGTCCAAACTAAAGTTATTTGCGGACGATATTATCTTATATCTTAGTCCATATAGCCAGATTTTGGAACTGACTATAATAGAATTCAGCAAATTTTAATTAATTGAGGGCTATTAAATAAATCAAAATAAAACAGAAATCCTCATTTTGAATTCTGATACGAATTTACTTCCAGTCAATCTTAAGCACCAAGCCACTAAGCCCGACCCAATACGTTATTTGGGGATCTACGTTTCGGATCAACCTCAACAGCTATACAAGCCTAATTATGTAGCTATGCAGGGTAAAATTAAGAAACTGCTGGATAATTGGTTGCTACTACCTTTAAATTTGATAGGCCGAGTATCCCTTATCACAATGTCCATACTTCCTTTACTCGTTTTTCTTTTTATAAATTTACCTATTAAAATTAATATCAGTTACTTTAAGGAGCTGGAAACAATGTTTTTGGACAGTTTGTCTGGGGGAAGAAGACATCGAGGGTTAAGCTCTCATCGATACAATTAGTCATCGACCACGGTGGATTGGCCTTACCACATGTTTGCACATAGTACAAAGCAGCCTTTCTAGATTTAACAGCTCGTTTATTGTTTTCAAATGGTTTAAAAGACAATTTTATGGGGGATAAAATGTTGCAGGAAGCTGGCTCACAGATCCCGATATTTTTCAAAACCTCTAAACTTCCCAAAAGGAAGAGATATAAGACTTTGAAGGATTATTCTATTAGACTTCAATCCTTTTTTAAACATGCTGGTTCTTCCGGGTTTCATTACCTAAAATTAGGAGAATGCAAAAATCTCTACCTCAAAATTCAATCTAGCCACCTTAGAAACTGGAAGGACTGTGGGTTAGAAGAGATAGGGCATTTCTCAATTCAGAACAGAGTAATCACCTGGCAAGAGGTGCAGATAAGGAGTCGGCGGAAGCCAGTTTTAAAAAAATATATGCAGATCCTATATTTTTTAAATAGACATAATTTATCGTTTAGCGCGACGGCTAAGTTGGTGACTGCCCTTTTCAGAGCAAAGTTAAGAGGGGTCGGGAACTGGTATTGTCTGTTGTGCAATCATGGTCAACCCTTATTGGTTGAGAAACATCTAGAAAGGATAACCCTGGAAACTCAATGTACCCTCTCTAGTCAAGAATGGCAAGTCATATGCCAGTTAGGGAGCAAGGCCTTGAAAGCAGCTAATTTTAAAAGAATGGCCCTTTTGTCCCAGTGGCTGGAATACTTTACACCCAAAGCACTCAATCAAAAATACCCAGAAGTTGAAAATAGATGGTTCCGCTGCCAGGCAGAAGGTGAAGAGGCCTGGCTTCATATGTTTTTTAACGTGTCCTAGACTACGGCCTTTCTGGGGTGAGATTTTCTCGACTTTAAATTGGGCAATTAAGAAGAGGATACAGTTAGAGGCCGAGGTTGCCCTTCTAGAATCAGTAAATATAGGGCAAATCTGACAAAAGAAGAGGAGACATTTCTATCCATCTCCTCCCTGGTTGCTCACTCTCTAGTTCACCAGAATTGGAGGTCGGTGGAAGCGCCCACTTATGAGAAGTGGTTAAACAAAATGAAACGGACAAGGGCTTTTGAGGAAGCCTATGCGAGGCGTGTGGGTGCTTCCAAAACGTTCAATGAAACCTGGAAGTATTTAGGAAATCTTGAAAACCAGACAGATTAGCAGTCTTATCTCGACAAGGAATTTAGGTTCATCTGAATTTTAAGGTTGGGGGAATAGGGGGTACATGCTCTGGGGTCCGGAGGTTTGCTTTATGGTAGTTTCAGCACTTTAGCATCATGGCACTTTAGTACTTTAACACTACTCTAGCACTTTAGCACTTTTGTCAGAACGAATGATATATCTCTAAAGCTGCTTTACTATTGTTACTATTGTGAAAATGGATACGTTCTCGAATCCCTGATGAAACATGCTTCCTGTACTTATTTTGCGCTTTTAACGCATTGATTTTATCGATATTTGTTATATGCTGATCTAACGATGTCCCCCTGTTATGTATTTCCATTGTGATTGCATTTTCTTGAGGTTCTGCTTAATGAAAAATTTAAAATAAAAAAAGACCTAATTCTTCTCTGTTTTGCGTACGGGAAACATATAAGTCATCTTTTGAGTTTCATAGATTAGGTTCTGTAGAAAGCTTCGGGCAGGTGGATGCGAGTCACTATTTACAGTCAGTAATAAGGATTTTGAAAATATGGGTGTGTTTGTTGTAGAGCACACTTTCCTGAAAACTATTATCACTAGGAAAAAAGATGTGGTTAATTTTTAACCTCAAGATCTTTCTTCGGATCAGGCAGCAGCAAAGCGCCCTCTTGTGAACTGGTATGCCATGCCAATCAGTCCGAGCTGATGGATCAAGCTGACAGTAGGGGGCAGAGCTCCGTATTTGCGCCACCGCCCATGGTCGTAAGAGCCGACTGGGTGCCATTACTTGTGTGTACTCATGTTTATTATTTAGTTTTATCTTATTTCTTGCTTATGAGTAGACGACCCTTTCTAGAGGGCACTTTAGAGAATTTCTTATGGAGGTAAGGGCCCACCTGTGGGTGACCAACAGCAGTGCACCGATTCATTCAGTTTGAGGTCATTCTGTATGCAAGCTGGTACACACAGCTTTACATCCCTTTCTGTACTATACAAGGCCTACTCATATGTCAAGCACAGCGGGGAGGAGCGCAATAGGACTGAGCCATGTGAGGCTACGTTTCCACCAACACAATATTGGGCACCTACAGATTTTCTTTTGCTCTATGGTATCTCTGCTTCTGGGCGAAGGCTCCCTTTTGAAAAGACAGGGTAGTAAACAGTAACGTAAAGGGACAGTGACATGCTTATGGGAGATATGCAGCGGTATCTGAAGGGTAGGTCTGTAGATAGCAGCCGGTCCACCATTTTGAAGAAAATAAAGAAATAGGTGAATGGGGCTGACATTCCTTATATACTATCAGATCCCTTTAATCTACCCTCTAAAGTAAACTCTTGAAGGTGGGGTGCTCGGATCTCTGACCTGCTTGCTCTCAACATCTCCAGTGAACTACGGTGTGGAGGCGAGGGGGGTGTTTGCGCAGCGTGTCAGTGATTTGAAAATCATATCTGTCAATTTAAGATTCCCAACTGCTGAAATCTTATTTAGAGAACAGCAATTTTGTCTTATACATATTAGTTTTGTTCAGTAAGATTCCTTTTACTTTTAATCATACCACTCGCTCCCAAGGCTTTAGATATTCCATTAACAGAGAGGGAGGTCGGGGGCCCGAATTCCATTTTACTATTGTGTTAAAAGGAAGTTTAGGGTTAGCACGCAACTGTGCCACGTACAGGAAGGGTGCGGATTATTTAATATCTCGCTGCTGCTGTCAACAATAGGACTCAGAAACTAGCCCTGCTCCCAGGACTCAGCAAAAGAAAAGAAAAGCATTTCACTGGTACATTTCCTTTCACGCGGTTATAAAGTGCAATCAGGCCACCCTTCCTTATAAAGGTGGTGGCGTTTTCCCTGGTAATCCCAAAGAATGGGTCAGCCTAGTCCTAAAAACTAGCAACCAGAAATATGAGTTAGCACAAATATGTAGCCCATGGACGCGTGTTTATATTCATTACTGTTTGTATTCACTGTAATTCTACTGTACTGTATTGTAATTGCATTTATGTAGCGCTTACTACCCCTGAGGAGGAGTATGTATACATTTATTTATTAAGTTATGTATTTTTTTCAATCCAAAAATCGAATTATATTTAGTATCGGGTTAGCGACAAATCCCCCTGCTTTTTTTGTACTTAAAAATTAAGGGCCTGAATGACGAACCCTTTTCTGTGCATAAGTCAAGCATCTGCCTGGAAAAACTGGGCACACTTCATGCAAAATCCTGTACTGCAAGCGGACTATTGGTCTAGTTCTGTGTGCGGATATGTTTTAAGTGAAGATGTTCCACCAGGTATACAATTGTTTTCAGTCTTACCACCTGGGGGCGGAGTCATGGGTGTTCACAGGAAACTGGGCCCTGCAAATGAGTCAAAAAGCATGCAGATTTATAACTTTGATAGTATTCACAAATACTTTGCAATGCTTTCGACATACTTACTTAAACATATAAAGGCGCAACTAGCTAATCCATGTAGGTGCAATGTTGATACAGTAAGTGTGGGATAGTGTCATCGCAATAATTGGGGCAACAGGCGCAGTGGACCAAGTAGTGTGGGACCCCCTCATTAGCTCGATCTCTCGTACCTTGTAAAACACTTATACAGCTGTCTTAACAAGTTTTAAACTGCCCAATTTGCAAACATGGGCCACTTTTTTAGCTATCTTATTTACTAGTGGGTGGCACTTTTATTTTGTGCCCGGGCCAATTATCTGTCCCAGTCCGACCCTGGTTGGTGTGTATTTTCCACAGTATGTAGAATTTGGGCACCTATGGTTGGTGTAGAGAGGTCAGTCAAACTCATAAGCAACCCTCACTTGGCCTGCACTTCTGTACATGAAAGTAAATTCTAGACTTTCCCTCTTCTATCCCTCCATTATCCTTTTCAATCCAACAAGCAGACTCACATGTCCACCGCTCAAATGAACTCATATTTCCCTATACGAATTCACCACCAATTCTTTTTGGGTTCTGGAGTAGCTACTCCCAAAAATAACTTTGACACCTCATCAGGGGTTGTAAATGCTATCTAAATACAATTACACTTTTTTGAGAGTTCAGTTCTTTATGCGTCTTTGTACTTGACCTTACCTTTCACAAGATGACAGTCAGAGGGAGGACTTCTGCCTTTGTCCTTCCTGCCAGCCCAATCTCTTTGATACAGGGGTATCCGCTCATTAAAATCATAGGAGATCTAAAAAATTCTGGGTTTACTAAAACTTAATAATGAGCTTTAAGTGGGACCGTGAATTTGCAGGAGGAATTGAGGTCTATGCAGTGGCGGCTCCTCCGTTAAGGCGGAGGAGCGTCACCCCACTGCTCCTTGATCAGTGCAAAAGAAAAAGAAAATCATAATAACAAGAAATTATCATTTTATTTTTCTTTGCTCCAGCCAGGTCGGGCGGGGCTGGCTCGCCGCAGAGGGAACAGTAGTAGTTTGCACTCCTTCTATATGTGCTCATGACGGCGTTACCAGCCCTCTAGGGCCGGCCAAACCATCATGCGCACTTAGCATGTCCTCCACTGGAAGGTGTGTTGCACAGCCCAATGGAGAACTTGCCCAGCCTCCCAGACACTGCCTGAGCGGCCAAACAGGCTGCTCAGACCAATCACGACGCTGCTCAGGCACCGCCGTGATTGGCTGGGAAAAACCGGAAGCCTGAATGCTTCCGGTGCTGCCAGAAGACGTAGGAGAGGCGTGTGGCGGCGGGAGAGGCGTGCAGCGGCGGAGAAGATAAGTTTATTTGTAATTATTTTTTTACCCGCCACCCCCACCCTCTCCCCTGCCCTACCACCCCCGTTCAGAGGCAGCTGCCACTGGATCTATGATATGCTGGTAGGAGACAGTCTTTGTGAAAATGTTATTCAATCGTTAATTATGATGCAATATTCTTAAATGTTCGGATACATGATGTCAATTTGTATTCAGAGTGAGCTATTTAAAAGAGATCTCAGTGAGAGTGGTCCAATCATGCCTGCTTAGAAGACAAAATAAAATGTGCATTGGTTTGTTTTCTCACCCTATTTCAAAACGTACCTCTCCCTATTAACCCCTTCCCCGCTCATGACGGAACCACTCCGTCATGAGCCACGGTTTCGCTGTGCTCATGACGGAGTGGTTCCGTCATGCTACGGCCGTTGGCGACCGCTCCGCCCACGCGGCGCTAATTCCCCGCCTGTGCGGGCTATTAGCGCAAGTGGGCGGAGACGTGATGGAGCCACTCCGTCATGAGCACAGCTCAATCGTGGCTCGTGACGGAGTGGTTCCGTCACGAGCACAGCGCCACCGCGCTGCCCCCAAACCCCCCCCAGCGCCGCGGCGGAATTCCTGCCGTGGCGAAGGGGTTAAAAGGCCGTAATGAGCCTCATTTTACTTAACATTTGTAAACAATAAAAAAGCAGCGTTTGGTGCCTTTCACGTGCCTCATTCTTTCATCTTCCACCAGACCCGATCTCAAGAATGACAAACGTTTGTTAGCAAATGCCATCTCTTTGAAGTCCCATAATGTAAACTTAGATGTACATGATAAGGGAATGTGCAGTGGTTTGTTAAATGTTATTATCTGGGCTTATCTTAATTACCATCCACCTTTCACTGCCTCAGAACAAACAGCTAATGCTGCAGTAAAAAGAAAACTGACAGATATATTCAGTGTTTTTCATTAACTTTTTGAGCTGCCTCCCTGTGGGAGGGGAGGCTGCAGTCCCTGCTGGCCCCTACTTCCAGCGCCCAGGCTTTGGTACATTCTCTGATCTGGGTGTTTCCCTTCTGAAATGCTGGGAACATCAGGACGACTTTACTTTGAAGTTTTAGCTTTTTCCTAAGGCGTCCACAGCTTCATTGGTCACAGGGGGAAGGGGCTGAGCACATTATGAATCCATCCTCACATTAATGTCAATTATATAGCACACTGAAACCTATTGTTCTGATATTTTGTACTGATTCATATTGATAAAAGAGTTTTGTTGATTACTGTTCCTTTAAGAAGCCTGGCTCCCAGAGCTAACAAGATTTGACACATATTGAAGTCTGAGATGTGTTGACAGAGTGTGGTCTTATAGCAAGCAGCTACAAAAGTGGAAACTCCACAGGTGTAGAAATGGAAACTTAACGACAAAGGTCTGTGCCTGTGGCCTTGGCCAGAATCATCAAGGTTCAAGTCAACCTTGAAAGGTCAGTGATGATTGGTTGTACGTGGTGGGCCAACATCTGAAAGTGGATTCTGGTTTCTGGTCCAAGAGACACCCTCTGAAAAAGTGTCGTCTGAACTGAACCCTGTCTGGAGCCATTGAATCACTTAAAGACTACTTAATTTTTTTATATTAATGTTCTGAGTTCAATATTTACAAATGTCTTAAACAATTAAAGAAGCCCAGCTAATGCGAGCTAACATGATTTATAGGCAGCCTTCTCTATGGTCCATGGCTGCCACTAACAACACAACACATGCTTCAGTGAAGTCTTCGCCAGGAGCTCCAACTCAGAAATGTATATTTATGAATTAGAATGTAACGCTAAAGCTTTCAAAGCTAGATGTACTGCTGGATGAGCTTAAGTAGATTTGTTTAAAAGGAAAGCATGTTTTACAATTGGGAACAAATTCAGAGAAGACAACTCCCAATGCATGGGAAGAAAAGTATGGCGTAAAGTGCTGCCAGTGTTACCAAAGGCTCTTTCATGCACCTACAAAGCAGACCAGCACCAGCCTCAAAAAGAGAATTTACCACTAGAGAATTTTATAGATGAGGTTTGTGCAAAGCTATGCAGGAATTAGCTGGAACGTTGCACTTTTTCCCCAGCACTGCCAGTAAACTTTCCGGGTAGCTTTCAGGTTTCTTGCTGCAATGCACGTCTAATGTATGCCTTTCCTATATGTAGGATGGGTTGGATACGAGTGCATACTTCATTCTGCATTTAACTTTGTGCAGAAATACAGAACATTTTAGGTACCTACAGATCCGACACGCGCTGCTCGCAGAATCCTCCCTGCTAAAAGACAGGGTCTTAGACGGAAATCTACCGGAGAAAGCCATATCGTTAATATATAATAAACCTATCAATAATATGGTGGACCCTCTTCTCTGACTTAGAGCCAAGTGGGACTACGATGTTGCGGGGTTGGAGGGAGATGAATGGCTTGAGGCCCTGGCCTCTCCTAGTGAGACTGCCATCTCCTCTAGGCTCAGACTTGTACAACTGAAGATACTCCATAGAATATACCTCACTGGACCAATGTTGGTAAGGATGGGGTATAGCACTGAGGCCGGATGCATGAGGGGATGCGGGCAGGAGGGCACTTTTGTGAACATACTCTGGGAGTGTATGGTCATCCAGAGATACTGGTCCTCATTGACGGAATGTATGGAGCAATTAATGGGCAACAAGATTGACTGTAACATAAAACTATGTCTCCTGAATATTTGGGGCCCTATGGATTTAAGCACTAAAGAGAGAATATGGGTGACACATGGAATGATAATTGCCAAGAGGAATATTGCAAGATTGTGGAAGGCGCAAGAACCACCAACACTGGGTGCGTGGGTAAAACACATGGAATGGTGCATGGTAACGGAAAGGACTGTATACGAATCCAGAGGGTGTCCCACTAAATGGACACATATTAGGGAAAAATTGAATGAATATAGGGGGGGAGGATCTGTGACCCCCTGCAACCTAGACAGGGTACTGATCCAGGATGGAGTGCCACAAGTGGATCAATGTAAATTGTGTGTAATAACGCTATGATCTCTGGTTTGTTGACAATTCTGTGCCAGCGCAAAACCTCTGGAAACACATGTCGGTACAATGTCTATTATGTTTATCCTTGTCCTAAATAAAAAGAAAATATAAAAAAATGTGTGCAGAAACAATTTCTCCACTCATTTCAGGTTTGCACTTGCCAAAAGAGGGATTTGGTACATGGAGAGGTAGTCAGGTATGTCATGGAGTAAGGAAATAATGGTTCTCTTATTTATGCATAAAAGGTATCAGATTAAAGGTGAGTTTAATGGAGGGCAAACAATGTTTATTTTGAAATACCACACATGCATATAATAAAAATTAAGAAGGCAGTGGAACAGGCAATCTGTAAGAAGGGAACTGAAACAACACTTAAGGTGAACTTTAGAGAGTTATGATTAAAGTTTAATCAAGTCACTGTCCAAGATGTTCACAAATATTGTTCCAAGCTAGCAAGCTATCCCCCCAGAAATTAAGGTGTCCTTCTTATTTTCATTAGGTCTTGTCTACAGCCTCTTCCCTAGTGCATAGCTTCTTCACCACCGATTTGATTGGATAGTTTGTGTCCTTCATTGCTCACAGTGGGGAAATACTTTTTTCTTGAGCATGCCATGGGAGTGCATGTGGTTTCCTGCTCTCTCCCAAGTGCTGCTTCTCCCCATGCATCTCCACCCCGCTCTGTCAGTGTTGCTTCCCACTCCTTGAAGCTTGCCCGTAAAATCACAGTATATTTTTACAGGGTTCTGACTAAAGAGCAAACTTTATCGGGTTGGTTTTTACTTTATCTTCTGCGTTCCACGTGTGTATGTGTGTGAACATATATTAAATATATATATATATTCCAGCAGCCCCCATGAACAAGAGCACATGCAGGCACTCCCGGTAAGCAGAAATTATTTTATTAAATCATGTCAAAAAGACGATGTCCGTCCTGACGCATTTCGGCTGATCCCAGTCTTTGTTATAGTCCTATATATATATGTTGCAACCTCTGATAAGAATATATAATGGAACGGCACTCCTGGTAGCTGATTCCAAGTTACTTTACTTCCAGTGTTAGACGGACAAAAATTAATAAACAAACATTAGAAGCGTTTCGGCACTTAGCCTTTCTGACGACACCATAACACAGTGACTGTTACGTATATAACGCAATACACAAGCGAAAAGATGTAAACTTGTATTCACTTTCCAAAAATGTGGTGTCTAGTCACAAAATTTCCAAAAGTACAATCTGTATCTGTAAATCGTTGCGCATAACGGCATGGTAACCTGTAGTGGCGTCAATCGGAGACAGGTTGTGCTTTTGGAAATTTCGTGACTAGACACCCCATTTTCGGAAAGTGAATACAAGTTTACATCTTCCTGAATACGTATATGATCTTGATATTGTGACTCCAAACTTTCTTGCTTGATTAGAGAGTTCACATACATACTCTCTAAATTTACTTAGTCTCTCCAATTCATTTATTGGACGTTTCTGAGCCCTGATGAAGTCACATATGTGACGAAACGCGTTGGCTGTTTGCTGGTTTTTAGACTGAACTCAATAAAAGAAGGAACCTTTTGAAATAGATTGGATTGGACTGACTGACTTCGTTTCAAGTGCACCTTCCCTTCTTCTTCTTTGAAAAACTTTCTGAGTATTTACATCCTTGGAAGGCGGATGTAGGAAGTGTTTTGCACCACTAACTTATTTATTTGATTTTGGAATTAGATGTGCTTGACCTTGGTCAGCCGTTTGTTCATTTGTTGTTAGATTACAAGCATTTTTAACATCTTTTAGAGGATTTTGCCTCCCTTACTCCAACTAGAGAATTAACACATGGTTCAAACGAGAGATGAAAGTCATGCCTGACTCTAGTAAATGCCTGGTGACCTTTGCCATTGTTCAAAAAGAGTTTGTCTTTGAAGATAGAAACAATAACATTTGCTGGAGAGGGTGTTCTCCTACATTTCCCTTAAGCAATGAATTTCTCTTCACGCATTCAGGTTAATGAGCACATTTGGCCCCTTCAAGGGGACATCTGGGCCCACTGCACAGCTGCAGGAAAACACAGATTCATGAAATAAGCTCTTTATCAAAATACTATGGGGAATGGATAAAGCAGATATAGAAAAAGTAACAATAGGACCCCTTGGGGTGAATGAAATTGCTTGTGATAATATTCCCCAAGTTCACAAGACTTGTCCCCCACACGGCATTCTAACCAGATGTTTCACCATCTGATTTCCTGCAGGTCTGAAATACTGCAAACGCTATTACGCCTCCCTTTTCCCCTCAGTCATACAACGAGGACCTTACTAACAACATGATTCCTGGAAAATTGCGCCGAGCCCCCTGTTGGCTGTTTGCTTCATCTACCACCCTTCGCCTCTGGGTAATGAACTTTTATCTTTCCTTTATTTTTGCCTATTTCCAATCTTTATTGGTCTGAGCAGCTCTGTTTTAATTCTATAGTACCCAAAGCTTCAATATTAAAAAACCTAGCTATATGTACACATTTATTTTAAACTCAATAATTAATTGCATTCAAATATCAAGTTACAACATACAGTGCTCTCTGCAATTTTGGGGAGTCTAAGTTTTGCCAACTACCAAAACTGAAAATTACTCCTGTAAAATGACCGGCCATTGTACCTATTAATCTCTGCTTACAAATCCACTTACAGCCTCATTCACAAAGGTAAACTTCCATATATTATATATGTCCATAACAGTTGTGTGTCAGTGTTAATAACACTTGTATAAGAATGACAAAAGGTACTGGGTTATTTTCACACTAAATGTGTTTTTCGTTTCATTACATATTGAACACCACTTTAAAACCTGAATTGGTGGAATGTGCACTACATAAAACAATACATTATTAAACTAATAAACAAACAATACCTCTATGTCTGAATATTGAGTTCAAAAATATCATCCTAAAAATATTCAAACTCAAAATATGTACTACAAAAATGTATATTTAGGTTAGTATATTCTCAACCTCCACCATATGAGTGTTTGTGTGTGTGTGTGTGGAGATGAAAACAGTAAATGTATACCTACCTGTACTTATATATGGTCGTCGATATTCTGGCTGCAATATTTTTGTAGAACAGTATTTAAAATGTGATTTTCTGGTACAATACACATTATCCTTAGTTTCCTTGCTGACCTGGCCAGCTATCACCAGAACAGCCAATCAAAAACTCGGGTGGAGGGGCGGGAAATCCTGGCTCGAGTTTAGATTGCTTGGAGAGCTTAAATATAGCATACCTTAGTGGTTCATCACCAAACCATTGTGCTGTTACTGAAACAAATATTCTCTTTATCGAGGAGTGGAATTAAGAAAGGCTTATGTGTCCCTGATAGCGAGGCAGTTATTGAAGCTCCGGATTTTAGAAAAAGAGAATGAGGAGGAGGCAGCAAGCTAGATAAGTCTGTGCACTGATTTGTGTGGAACAGTGGCCCGGACTACGTTTTGTCATTGGATCCCAAACCTGTCACCAAAAGAAAACCTCTGATAGAAACTAATCTCATGAAGAAAAAATTATGCATCAGTGATGCACATGGGAATGAGATTCAGAGGAGGCGTTATTACATGTATGTTTATGTAGACAAGAGAATATAACCCTACTTTGAAGCTAAGGGCGAAGTCCCATCTACCTACGCACTCAGACTAACATTGAACTTTCCTGCGTTTACACTGATTAGGGGCACACATCAGGGGTGCCCAGTGTTGCAGGATGTCCAGCCGATAGTGCGCAACCACTCTGCCACTTTGAAGGACCTGATGGACCACGTTAACATTCTAGAGGACCGTGCAGAGGATGCAGAGGGCCGCTCTCGGCGCCAGAACATACGCGTCGTGGGTCTAGTGGAAGGTGAGGAAGGACGACGACCGGAGCAGTTCGTTGAAGGCTGGTTGTTGGACATACTACCCCCGGGGGTGCTCTCCCCGCAGTTTGTGGTGGAGCAGGCGCACAGAGTGCCGATGCGGAGACCTGTCCCTGGGGCACGGCGCGTCCTTTCCTGTTTCGGCTCCTCAACTACCGTGACAGGGACGTGATCCTCCGGGAAACGAGGAAAATGGGTGCCCTGACGGTAGGGGGTGGCGCAGTGATGCTGTTCCCGGACTAAACTGCGACCGTTCAGAAGCGGAAGAGTAACTATCTGGAGGTGAAACGCCGACTCCATGAACTGCAAATCCAATATTCGCTGCTGTTCCCCTCGCGCCTCAGGGTGGTCACGAAGGATGGGACACGTTTTTTCGACGCCCCGTCTGATGTCTGGGACTGGCTGGAGGAAACGGGCCAACATGGTGGCCCCAGGCCCGCGGACCCGGGCCTCGTGGGGCGCCGGGAGAAACGACTGAGACGACAGAGACAGAGGGACCGACGCGGTGGAGCGGGGCTGAGTCCTCCTGCGGCCCGAGTCCGGAGAGGATGCACATGGAACGGCTGGAGGCTCTTGAGGCGGTGGCCACCCTGGGATCTGTGAGCAGCCAAGGGGACGCGGCGGCCCGCGCACACAGTGACACTGAGACTGACCAGTCCTCCTCCCCGTCCATCATACTTTCAGAGGACCAGGTGTTACCAGTGGTGACTCCCCAGACGGCCGACCTTCTGGGGTGAACTCTTGTCTGATTGCACTGTGTTCAATGCAGGTGCCCTGCGGGGGTGGGTTGAGTGCTGTGGACTACTCTTGAGGGGGGGGGGGGTTTCCTGCCTCTGTTGCCTCTTGGTTTGTGGTTCTGTGGCTCTTTATGCTTACACGACTGGGCTGGTTGGGGTGCCGCGGGTGTCACGGGGAATGGAGGGACAGTGTGGGTTCCCTTACACGCAGGATGGGGTAGGGAGTCCACGCATGCCTTGGTCGCGGGGGTGTGGGGTGGCAGCGATGCCCACACACACTCCTCTGGGGAGCAATTGCGCGACTGGCAGCCCTGCAGGCACACGAGGCTCTGACAGGGGTAACACGGGGCTCTTGTAGACCGGGACCAGCAGTATTGCCCTTTGGCACCCACTAGCACATATTTGGCCTGGTAGTTCACAGGCGATCGAGTCTTACATGTTTGGACGAATGCCTATTCTGGGGTTTGCCCTTGCAGTTATGGAATTCCCTCTGTTAATCTTACTTTTACCTTTGTTTACCTACACTCTGCAGTGTTCTGCAGTTCTATTGTACACCATGTTATTGCAGCAGGCGGTCTGGGCAACAGTGATCTTGGTCCCCTTCCTCCCCCTGGCTGGCCCGCTCCTGCCCGTGGGCCTCGCGTTGTCCACACTCAACACTGATGGCTGACACTGCGATAGTCACATGGAACATTAGAGGCATGCACACACCGGCCCGCCGATACTCTGTTTTTGCCTACTTGCAGCGGCATAGGATAGCGGTGGCCCTTCTCCAGGAGACACACATGACACGGCCAGAATTGGATAAATTACGCGCTCGGTGGAGGGGGCAGCTTTTTGGGACCACATATTCTGCGCATGCTCGGGGTACGTTGATTTGGGTATGGGCAGGTACACCCTTCACATGCTCCGAAGTAGTGATTGATCCTGCTGGACAATACACACTGGTTCGGGGGAGGCTCAACGGGCACTCTATGCTTCTGGGATCCATCTAGGCCCCGAACGTCGACCAACCGTCGTTCCTAGATCAACTCTCGGTGGCCTTAACCCCGTATGTGGGTCTTCCCTGGTTACTGGGTGGGGACTTTAACGCGGTGCTGGACACGAGCCTTGATAGATCCTACCCGCCGCTCCGTAGCACACAGGCAGTCTCGAACGCGAGGAACCTTACTAATTGGCTGTCGCGATTGGCCCTGCATGACGTCTGGCGTACCTTACACCCCACTGACCGACTCTACTCATATTATTCGGCGGTACATGACCTTCACGTCTGCCTTGACAGGGTGGTGGGTTCTCCTTCGCTGGACCCATTGATAGTCCAGGCGGACTACCTGGGCCGGACCCACTCGGATCACAATCCTCTTAGGCTGCGTCTCTGCTGGGACCTGGGGAGGCCCCCCATTCCCACGTGGCGTCTGCAACCGCCCGCTCTTGAGGATGCGGAGTTTCGAGCTTCGCTCGGCACGGCGGTCGAACAGTTCTTTGATCTCAATGAGGGTACGGCAGGGAGCGTGCTGACCGAATGGGACGCGCACAAATCTACCATGCGGGGACATTGCCTAGGGGCGACGGGGAATATTCGTAAGCAGCTTACGTTACTGCTTACCGCTTTGGAATCGCGGCTATTGTCGTGTGAGCACCATGGTGAGGGAGGAGGTCGAGACTCGACCCGGCTGGCGCGGCTCCGGGCACGCCACGCTGAGCTGCTGGAGAGATTGCGCTGCCATAACTACGCTGCACATTCGGCTCGGGTCCACGCCACATCTGATAGTGCGGGACGGTTGTTGGCCTGGTTGATCAGGCAGGAATCGGGCTACGAACCAATAGCCTCCATCCGTGGATCGGACGGGGCGCTGGTACACACGCAATAGGAGATCCATCAGATACTCACAGTGCATTACAAGGCCCTGTACACTTCAACGGGGCGCCGACAGGCACAGGATCTAGACCAGTTTCTAGAGGCCGCCTGCCTGCCCACGGTTCCGGATGCCCACCAGGAAACATTAGAAGGTCCCCTCACGCTGGAGGAGATAGGGGAAGCGGTGGCCTCACTGGCTTCTGGCAAGGCACCTGGGCCGGATGGTCTCCCGGCGGAGTACTATAAAGCATATCGGGAGTCTCTGGTGCCCAGACTGCACGCGTTATATCTCACGGCCCTTGAGGAAGCTACCCTGCCCGCCTCCATGAGAGAGGCCTACCTGATCTCTTTACCCAAGCCAGGACGTGACCCTACTAACCTGGGGTCCTTTCGCCCCCTCGCCCTTCTCAACACCGATTATAAAATTCTGGCCAAGGTCCTGGCGGAGCGGCTGGCCCCCACTGTACCTGTACTGGTGCACAGGGACCAGAATGGGTTTGTGCCGAAGCGCAGCACCTCGCTTAACCTCCGTCGGTTCTTCCGCGTTGCCGCACATGGCGCACAGCATTGGCCGCGAGCGGGCTGTTTAGTATTGGACCTTGAAAAGGCCTTCGATTGCCTTGAATGGGGGTACCTAGTGGCAGCATTGTCGCACTATGGACTAGGCCTCGGGTTCCTACAAATGGCGGCGCTTCTTTATAAGAATCCTGTGGTCCGGGTGAGAACTGGCCCATACATCTCTGAGGCCATTTCAGTCGGCCGTGGTACCAGGCAGGGGTGCCCTCTTTCGCCTCTCCTTTTTGCACTTGCCATAGAGCCCTTAGCGGCCACCCTACGGAAGGTTTTGACGGACGGCATTCCCATGAGCGACGCAACGCACCAGGTCTCCTTATATGCGGATGACCTCCTGGTCTTCGTTAAAGACGTGGCGAACATTTCAGGGGACCTTGAGCGAGTCCTAACGGAATTTGCTGCGCTATCCGGGTTAAGGGTGAATGCGGCCAAATCGTGCCTTTACCCGTTCTGCGCTGACGCTCTGGATCCCCAGTATCATCTGGGGGGTGTGCCTGTCAGGTGGCATTCGGACACCTTCCGTTACCTGGGCATCCAGGTGTATAGGCAGCCAGCTGACCTGGTGGAGGGCAACTTGGGGAGGGCGGTAACGGCGATCAGGGCCCAGATGCGTTTCTGGGGTACCCTCCCTCTCGCGGTCACAGGCCGCATTGCCTTGGTCAAAATGGTGGCTCTGCCCAGGCTCCTCTACTATTTTGCTAATCTGCCGATCTACATCCCGGCGTCCTTCTTTGCCACCCTGGAGCGCTCACTCCGGGATTTTGTATGGGGTAACGCGTGCCACAGAGTGGCACTATCTAAGTTATATCTCCCCACGAGTCAGGGGTACTCGCGATGCCGTTCTTTGCGCACTACTACCTAGCAGCGCAGCTGGAGTGGGTAGCCAGGTGGTTGGCCGATAGGGAGAGGGATGACACGGCGTCCGCGGAGCCACCGCTCCCCTAGGCGGATATCATTGCGGCGTTCCACCCGACGGCCAGAGTGGTCAAACCGGGTCCCCTCCTTGTGGCAGTGGCCTACAAATGCTACCGGCGTGCCCTTTACTTGACCCGGTCGAATGTCCCTTACGCTCCTGCCATGCCGATTGAGGGCTCGCCTAGTGGACAGGGGATACTGCGCTCGACGGAGCTTACGGAATGGCACGCGGCGGACATCTGCACATTGGGGGACCTCTACTGCGATGGTGTGCTTATCCCATTCGCTCAATTAGCGGAGGAGACGGGGTTACCAGCCGGTCAATTCCTCCGTCACTGCTCGCTGATCGCGACATTGACGAACCGGTGGGGAGCTCTTCAGGAGGAGCCGGCACAACACCTCATGATGCAATACCTCCATGTCATGGGACGGGGCAATCACATGATCCGTTGGTTCGCGGCCTCCCTGCGCACACAGGTGGTGACCGACCTGTCTCCTTTGCGCGGTAAATGGGAAGCGGACTTGGATCGCCCCATGGCTGACAAGGAATGGAGGGATGTGCTACGGGGGCCAACGCGGGTTCCCAGGAACTTGCGGTTTCGCCAAATCCAATACTTTATACTACACAGAGCATATCTCACTCCTGACTCCATAAACCGATATTTCCATCGCGCGGATGCAGACTGCCCACGCTGCAAGGCTCTGGATGCTGGACTGCTGCACATATTATGGAGTTGTCCAGCACTAGAATCGTATTGGCGGATGGTGCATGGAGCGTTAAGTAAATGCGCCGGCCCGCTGGCGCCGCGGGAATGGCCGGCCTGCTTGCTGCACTTGTTTCGTAGAACTCCCCCCACGAAGGTTGCCTCTCGCTTCTTCGACCTGGGTTTGGTGGTGGCGAAGCGGTTGATCACCAAGCGCTGGAAGGCAGCTGAACCCCCCCGAGCGCAAGCATGGCGGAGCTCCCTGCTGGTGTGGGCGGGGGCGGAGGGTACGGCCCTTTTGCGGGAAGAAACGTTGGGCCTCAGGCGCACGCCTATAGCGAACCAGTGGGGCACACACTTGCAGACCCTGATGCAGCTGGATGGGGACGCCCTGGGGCTCTGTGGGACAGGCACTGCGGAGGCACTCCCTGAGGAGGGGGGGAATGGAGGTGAGCCCCGGGGGTCTAACTTGGGGACTGATGCGGAGGCCCTCACTGAACCGGGCATGTGTGCGGACACTGAAAATTGCCTTTAATGGAACTGTTTGTACCGGGGGGGTGGGGACCGGGTGGGGGGGGTCGGGCCGGGAGAGGTGCCTTGGGGATCATATGGTTAAAGACCGAACCTGCTGCTGCTGTTGTGCTGGGGCTTCTGTTGTTTTGCCTCTTTCTTTTTGTTGTTCCATGGAACTGTTTAGATAAGGGCAGTGGTCCTGAGACCCATAAGTTTTATCTTGCTTAGCACATGGGGGTGGCGTTTGATCCTGTTGTTTGCCATACTCACAACTGGCGGGGACTACTCAGAATGGCTGACTCATTCCCTGTGTGATACTTCATTTATGACATGTGCTATGTCTATATTAACGAAATGCCAATAAACAGATTTCATAATAATCAGGGGTGCCCAGTCTCTCCACTCTTATTTATCATTGCCATGGACTCCCTAATACACCACTTGCAAGAAAAACCCCTTTGACGCGGACTACAGTTTTACACTGGTCCGCTTTTGGTATCTCCGATGACATATTACTCTTCCTCAGACTTCCAAGCACAAAGATCTCTCCTATTATACAAGAGATCCAAAGATTTAGCCTTTTTTCTAGTCTCCAAATGAACTGGAGCAAGTCTGAGTTGTTTCCACTAACGCCTGCCACTCAGCTGTTTCATTGTAAATTCCCTCTGCAATGGCGAGATGATACAGTCAAATACCTTGCTAACCAGATCCACTGTGATAAGGAGCAGATCCTACGCCTAAATTACGGCCCTGCCATCAAAAATTAACATTACAATTTGAACGTTGGATTGAATTGCCATTATCGATGGCTGGGCGTTTTGCCATTATTAAAATGGTTGTTCTTTCTAGATTTTGATATCTATTTGTTAATATATCTATAGTCCTTACTAACGCATTCTTTGTCACACTGAGGGGTTTGCTTCTGCTGCTTATTTGGGCAGGTCGTAGACCACGAGTGGGCTGGCGTGCATTGGTTCTTCCCTACGCAAAGGGCGGCTTTGGTGCACCTCATTTCCAGCCGAATTATCTGATAGCACAGTGTCAATATGTGTACCATTGGGACCACAGGATGACCCCCTTACATATGACCGTTTGGACCGGGAAGCAGCTGGCACTCTACCCCTGAAATATCTTTTACCAGAGGGTCCCCCTTTGGACTCCAAGGACATTCAGCCACATAGCTGTGCATGTTGGGAAGGCAACACTAGTATTCTTCCCTTTGCTGATAATCGTTGGCCCCCCCAGATGATGGAGATGATATGCTTTTCATACTATTGTCGGCTTGTTTTCGGAGGGTCACGCTATCTCTTGGGTTGAGGGCAGCCACTTTGCTGATGCCACACTGCTCGATAGGTTTATACTGCATCAAAGTCAGAGCACTTTGAAGGCCCAAATCCCAACATACCCTCTTGCTCCTGATGACTTTACCCCCTTACGACTCGCATTATTATTATTATTTTTTTAAAAGTTTTTATTATCATTTACAGGGACAATATAACAAAAGAAAGCTGGTTACATTGGGTAATGTCTATTACCATATTACTTCCATTGCAGGTCATATACACAGGTAATGCAGTATCAAGAGTTGTCGTATTTTACATTTTAGATGTATCAAAACGTCTGGATCACCGATCCCGGGCATTGATCTGTCCCCTTACTAGACCCTATGGGTTAGTTGCTCAAGTCTGGATCCGAGTCTTCTGCCGGAGGAGCACAGATGCTACCCCAAAATGAATTCCACTTACCCCACACCCGTTCCCACTTTTTGGGACACCCCCTGTGTATAAAAACTGCTTTTTCGGCCACCATTCAGCTATCCATATCTTGACACCAGCGTCTCTGCTGGGGGGCTGCTGGCACGCCCCAGTGTTGTGCGATATTGCGTTTTGCCAACGTGATCCCCAGGGTTGCCCAGTCTTGTGCTGCGTGGTTTAGGCCAGTTGGTTCCCATATATTGAGTAGGCACCTTTTTGGTTCCGGGGGAACCTGAAAGCCACACACCCGAGTAATTGTGTCCCTAACCTCCTCCCAGTAGTGTGTTATGTGGGGACATTCCCAGAACGTGTGGTAGAATGTGCCCCTTGTCCCACATCCCCGCAGACAGGGAGGTGTTTCAGCTCGGCCGATTTTGTGGAGCATGGTTCTAGTGTAGTATGTCCTATGTAAGATTTTCAGTTGTACCAACCGTAGTCGGGACGGGATCGCCACCTCCCTTGGGGACGCCAATGCTTCTTGCCAGTCCTGGTCGTCTGTCTCCAAGGTCCGTCCGCCATTTGTCTCATAAGGCTAGCGTGGGATCTTTCTGATTATTAATAAGTTTACGGTAAGTGAGGGAAATGGCCCTCTTAGTGAGCTGGTTTGTAAGGAAACGGCCCTTGAGTGGGGATGATTCAGGGAGAAGCGTGCCTCTAGGTATGGCCCTTGTAAGTGCATGTATGATTTGTGTGTAGCGAAATAGTTCTGTGTCAGCCATTTTATATGTCGTTTGCAGTTGAGCAAAAGCCACTACTTCTCCCTTTTTCCAGAGGTCCCCGATTCTTGAGATACCAATCAGGTCCCACTGCGCAAACCCTTTACTGTTGCGGAGCGTACCAAGTTTGGGTGTATCCCACAATGGTGTGAGTTGTGTAAGGACTCCCTCCCATCCGAGCGCCCGCTGCGCTATGAACCATGCGCGTATTGTATGCGCAGTGGGACCCATCCATGCATCTTTTTTGTTCTTGTGGTAAAGCGCCCTTAGGGGTCCTTCGGTCCCAAGAGCATGCCGGTAGAGCCGGAGAGCCGGTTCCTCCTGTGGGGCATGGAGCCATTGGTTCACTATAATAAGTTGTGAGGCCCAGTAATACAGCCGTATGCTAGGCAAGGCTATTCCACCATCGTACCAGCTTCTAGTAAGTTTGGACAGGGCTATGCGGGGGTTTTACCACCCCAGAGGAGCAGTCCCACCTCAGCCTCGATTGCCTTAAAGTAAGAGTCTGGGACCAGGGTGGGTGTATTTTGCAGAGCGTATAGGAATCGTGGGAGAGCCATGATTTTAAATAAGGTTGCGGACCCCAGGAAGGTCAGGGGTAGTGTATGCCAGTGTTTTACGTCATTCTTTAGTCTCCGGAGGGGGGCTTAAGATTTCTCTCGTAAAATTGAGCAGGATCTGGGGTACTGTGGATACCTAGGTATTTAAAGCTGTCTTTCCCCAGCTGTATCGTTACTCCCTTGGGCAGACGTGGAGGGGAACCGTGGAGGACAAACAGAACCGACTTCGCCCAGTTAATCGTGTAACCGGAACATCTGCCATAGGCAGCAAAAATGTCTAGTAGACAATTGATGGAGCGGCTGGGGGAGGACATATATAATAATATATCACCTGCGTACAGTGATATACGGTCTTCCCACCCCTCTGTCCATCTCAATCCTCGTATCACTGGGTCGCATCGTATCCAAGTTGCGAGGGGCTCGAGCACTAGGGCGAACAGGAGCGGGTACAAGGAACATCCCTGTCTGGTCCCGCGCCCTAAAGGGAAGTCCTCAGAGATGCGCCCATTGACCACAACATGTGCCAAGGGTTATGTATATAATACCGGACCCATGCGCGAAAATTGGGCCCAAAGCCAAAGTGCTGTAGCACTGCGAACATGAAGAGCCATTCCACCCGATCAAAGGCCATACTGGCGTCCAGCGATAGAATGACTGCCTCCTCTCGGATGGTAGATATTCGAGCCAACACCCCGTGGAGCCGTCTTAAATTCATTGCCGTGTTGTGGCCAGGCATAAACCCGGACTGATTCGGGTGGACAAGTGACGCGAGGTGTGGCTGAAGCCTAGTGGCAAGTACTTTCGCCAAGATTTTCGCCTCCGCATTGAGGAGTGAAATAGGACGTATGAGGCACAATCCTGAGGGGGCTTGCCAGGTTTTGGGATCGTCACTAAGGTCGCTGTCCTCTGATCCCTGGGCAGCATTCCATTATTCAGACTGTCTTCGTACATTTTCAATAAGTGGGGTCCCAGTCTGTCTGCTTCAGTTTTGTAGAATTCTACCGGGATGGCGTTGGGACCTAGGGCTTTGCCTGATTGTAGACCCCTAAGTGCAGCAATAATTTCATCCACCATAAATGGGTCGTCTAATGTGTCGGCGCCTCCGGGTGTCAAAGTGGGCAACCGAATGTCTCTGAGAAAATCTAAATTCTCCGCCACTGTGGCGTTTGTAGATGGTGTGTAGATTGCCTCGTAGTGTCTTGCAAAGGCTGTCACTATGTCTTGAGGGTTCGTTATGTCCTCCCTGGAGGGTAAATGTAGATGGGCCACCCAGCGACTAGCACGCTCTTTCTTGTCTAGCCAGGCTAGCAACTTACCGGCCTTGTCCCCTGTCTCATAGATTGTATGTTGTGTTTTTCGGACTCTTGCGTTTGCTTCCTCCTGTGTGTAGTCCCTATACGCTTGTTTGGCCAAGTCTAGCTTATGCGTAGTCTCATTGGTCTGTGTTCTGGCGAATTCTTCTTCTGCTAAGCTAACCGCGCTCTCTAGTTCTAGCACTTGTAGGGCCTTGTCATGTTTGTGCGATGTTATTACGGATATTGCTTGCCCTCGTAGGACCATCTTGTACGCCTCCCCCAGAATACCAGGGGAATCAACAGAATGTGTATTTTCCTGAAAATATTGTTCTGTGGTTTTTCGCAGCTGTTTCCTAACAGTCGGGACTTTTAAGTACTTCCGGGTAAAACGGATAAATGCGTCTACGCCCCACGTGCTGTGATGTGTATGTCACTAACAGGGGTGAGTGATCGGATATTCCTCTAGGGAGGTGTGTGATCTCTGAAATTGCTGCTAGGCTTGTCGGGGATGAGAGGATGTAATCTATCCTGGACAGACTATTGTGGACACCTGAGTGGTACGTGTATTGGCGCGCCGCCGGATGTCGTGTACGCCAGACGTCTATAAGTCCCATCGCTTCCGCAAAATCACGTAAATGTGTAGAGGGCTTTCCTTGGTCTCGTGATGGTAACCTATCCTCTGAGGCATCAAGGACTGCATTAAAGTCCCCTCCTATAATTAGTTCCCCCGGGGGTAAGGTGAGCAGAAACTTACCAAGAGCTGAGAGGGCCAGGGCATGGAGCGCGGGTGGGACGTATACCGTAACTAAGTTGTACGCTCGACCCTCCCATTGACAGGATAGTGTTGCAAAACGCCCCTGTTCATCCCTCTGAGTGTCCTGTATTAGCAATGGGCAGCTTTTACGTATTAATATTCCCACCCCTCTGGATCCCGTGGTGAATTCAGAGTGTATTACCATTTTGAAACCCCATCTGTCAAGCGCTTTAGTAGCGGTCCCTACTAAATGGGTTTCCTGCAAGAGAACTACAGACGGAGCGTGTCTCTTGAGATGTTGTAGCACGAGCCCTCTTTTAATTTTATCGCCTAGGCCGTTGACATTCCATGATATGAGAGTGAGGGGGGGGGGCAGGGCTTGCGGTTGTCGTCCAGACTTAATTGCGGGGGGCCAGGCATCTTGGCGCCCTGGACATTAAGGCCGTTCTGCGACATTGGATTTGTGTATGCGAGTTAATGGGTTCCCTGTGCACAACCCCAATGTAGATGGTACCAGCATAGAACAGATGAACATATCTAGGAAAAAGGAAGTACAAATTCTAACAATACCTAAATCAAAATACCCCCCTCCACCCCCTCCCTGCCTCCCTGCTAGACGGATTTCCAACTACCCGCCACCCCAACTTTGCAGAGCGCTTTAATCCCATGAACAGTACTTGCGTGTGGGAGGAGAGAGTATCCGGGGCATGCCAGACATCCCTTCCCTCCAGGACGTTGAAAAAGTTTTGATATTACATTAATCGAGGCATCTTAAACATAGTTTCAGTAGGGGTACTATGTCTCTATTAGTTCACTTCTGGACCACCATGGGCGATCCGTACCTCGGCCAGGTCTCTTGGTAGGAGGTGAGCAGAGGTGTCATCTCTAAAGTCTGAGCTTCACCGAATTGGTGACCAACATCCAGTGAGGGTCAGTTCTCAGCATCCGTGTGGCGGTGGTCGAGTTCCTTGTCCGTGCGTCTCTGGCCGTGTGTTTTTGCTTCTGTTGCATGATGTTGTTGCCGTCCATTGCCGTTTTTAGGCCTGGTAACCTGCCGCCAGCCCTCTAGCCAGTCATGAGCGTCTTCCGGCTTGTCAAAGAAGAGGGTCTTACCGTCTGCCACTACCCAAAGTTTCACGGGATAAAGCATGGAGTATGCCAGCTCTCTGCGCTGAAGTTCCTTCTTGAGCTCAAGAAAGCTCCTTCTCTGCTTGGTGACTGCCGCTGTGTAATCTGGAAAGAAAGAGATGACGGAGTTCTCTATACGCAGAGGTGGAGCCACTCTAGCTGTTTGGAGAATGGCGTTGCGGTCTCTAAAGTTGAAGATCCTGGCCAAGATCGGTCAAGGGGGGGGCCCCAGGTTTTGGCTTACCCCCCGGTATTCTGTGTGCCCGTTCCACCGAAAAGAAGCCGGAGAGACCCCTTGGCTGGAGGTGATTCTTGATGAGATCTTCTACGTAGAGGTCCATGGCCGGCATCCCCTGCGACTCCAGAACTCCTTTGATACGGACGTTGTTGCGTCTCGATCTGCCTTCTTGGTCATCCAGTTTGGCTGCCATCTGGCCGTTCTGTGCTTCCAAGTGTTGGACCTGTCGCTGGAGGCTGGCTGTATCCTTTGCGAGAGACTCCGTCCTGGTTTCGACTTCAGTCATTCTGGAAGTCATCTTCTTAAAGTATGCTAGGAGGAACGATACAGCTGAGGAAATGGACCCCACTGTCGTCTGGACGCTCGTTAGAGCAGACATGATGTCTAGCAATGTGACTTCTGGCTGGCCTTCTGGTGTGGCACCCACATCTGTGGGCATCTGCTGAGTGGTCGCTTCCATTGTGTCTTTAGAGAAGGCATATTTGTCTAGTTTGGCTTGCTGGGTCGCCCGAGGACTCCGGCCCCCCATTGGGCCCCCGTCACAGGATCACGGTTATTGCGCAGTACTCACCGCCGCCTGCCACGGGACTAGGTGTCACCCTGCGGACTGTCGGGTTTCCTGCTTGAGCGTGGGGCGCCTCTGGCTCTGGCGGATGTCAGTCTATTCTAGCCCAGTGGAGTCCAAGTCTATGGCCTACAGCGCCTCGTTAAGTGCTGGAGCGAAGGTTGCCAGCTTGGGGGGTTTTCTCACTGCGCGTGGGCCATGGGGCCTCCCCGCTGGTATCCGCGTGACCTAGGTGCGGTATCTCCAAATGCCCGGAGTTGCTCGGGGGGAGTCTGGTTTCCCGTGCCTGCGCCTGTGCACCTTTTCTCCTCCTTCCCTCCCGTTTGTTTGGGGGGTATGCGGGGACTTGCACAGTTGGCAATGTCACCAGGGTGCCGGGTATTCTTGTGCCCCAATTTGTGCCCCCTCAGTGCAGTCAGGCAGTGCGGGGTTTGTTAATGTTCCAGGGAGCACGCTCCCTCCAGCCACAAGGACCAATCGCCACGTTAGGGGCGGGTGGGCCCCTGGGGGCTGCTGATACTCCTTGCTGTTTTGCCCCCCTACCTGGTACCTCTTCCGGGGGGGACCTCGAACTTGTGGTGTCCCTGCTGGGTCATGAAGTGGACCACCGAGGCTCCTCAAGCTCTCCTCCGCAGGGAGCCGTATATGTCCGCTTGTCAGGGAGCACGGAGCGCAACCGGGCCCTTCCCGGCGCCCCAGGCTGCCGCAATGCCGGTGCGTGTCGCAGGAGTTCCCTCGGCCCCCAAATGTGCTGCAGTGCTCAGTCACCCAGGTGCCGACTCCTTAGTGTCTCGGCCCCCCGCGCCCCTCACTGCCGCACCTTCGTGTCACTGGGCCGGGCGGGCCGCGGGTCTCTCAATCACGCGAGACCCCGGCTCCGCGTACGGCTCCAGGCCGCTCCTTGCCTCTCGCCCGCAGATCGATGTTGCCTCATTGGTTCCGCCTCAAACTCGATCAGAACACTCCCTCAGTGTTCCGATGTCCATAACGGTCCTGGGGGGTAGTTTTGAAGCAGGATAAGTGCCCGGATTAATTGGGGATGCTTTTGTGCTGGCCGGAGCTCGGCTAGGTTGGGGCCATTGCGCTCGGCTGCAAGCCACGCCCCCACGACTCGCATTATTGATGACACTGGTGAGCACTTGGTATCTAAGCTTTACTGTGCCTGCCTGGACTTGTTACCTACCAATGACGAATGGCTGCGGGAGGCTTGGCGGGAGGACCTTCGGCATCCTTTACCGGATGACATCTGCTCCTATTGCAGTTTACAGACCAATTTGTATCTCCTAATCATCGACACAAACTGCTGGATTTTAAGTTTCTCTGACCTATCTATGTGACACCCAGTCTATTGGCTAGAATTGACCCCACTTGTTTAGTGGCCTGCCTCAGGTGTAACGCTCCCGAAGCAGACTTTTCACACCTCACCTGGACGTGCCCCCATATACAACTATTGGACTGATACTTCCTCCAAGATTTCCCAGATGATAGGATTAACACTGGCACCTGAGCCTCGAGTGGCGCTGCTGGGCTACGTACATGATGTTTCGACAGAGGTACACCCTTTTGTGGCAATTGCGCTTCTTTTTGTCAAGTGTGAGATTGCTGTATACTGGGGTAGTGGACAGCGCTCCACCACAGCACAGAGCCTAACTTTTTGTGTACTACCAGTGAAATTACGCACAGATACAGCCGCCAACATCTCGCCCTTCAAGACATTTGGCAGCCCTTATGTACTTACTTGCATCATGCCACTTTGGCTACTTAGGATTGACTATGTAGAGGAGTGCATCTCGTTGATAGTATTTACACTACATTTATTGCTACATGGGTTGTGAATGGAACCATGCTTGTTTACATCTACGTCCTATTCCACCGACGTCACTGTAAATTACCATGCACAATGTTACTGTAAGTTATTTGAGAATTTGAGTATTGTGTTTTTCAGATAAGGGTCTGGACCGTCTCATATATTTCACTTCCTTGTTTTCTATTTTATTGTACTGCCATAACTTGAGGTGTATGATTGTTGTTGAATGTGGTGCTCTTTTTGTATTCAGAAAATGATAAATAATCATTTCAAAAAAACATTTAGCTTTCACACCAGAAGTCCACTAAACAGCTGTTCTGGTCTTTGGTTTTCTTTCATTTGCCGAGGGCGTTGAATACACTGTACCTCAGATTCACCGAAACGTTTTCTAAGCTTCAAGAAAGGCAGTCAGACACATAGGTGTTCTAAATTCCCTAACATTGAACCAACATCTTCCTCGTTTCCCTGAAAATGCCTGGCTGCACGTTAGCACCTCTGAAATCGTCTGCAAGCATAAGAAACCTGGACCTCTAGAGGCAACGTGAAGCATCTAGCGATGTAGCAAGCATTTGTATTCACTTTTTTTCTGAATTATAATATTTAAGAGATTCAACATCCCTGTACTAAGATGGGCTGGTGGTGTTGAGGATAAAGGCCTCGTTTCCATGCAGGTCAGGAAAGGATGACGTAATCACTGCACCCATCAACGCCTTACCCACGGTGTGAGGTGTGTTTTTGGGTGAGACAATCAGTTCCAATTCCAAGTCTAACGTATCCAGTTCCAGTCGTGCTTTTCTTTCAGTGCCTTTCCCATACATGCCAACACTCCTGATTCAGGCGTGAGACTACCGATTTGAAGGCTAGTCTCCCGCCTCCCGATTCCTGCAAGCAAAAACCCGATCCCTCGCGGTTTCAGCTGACAGGGCTTGGTATTGTGTAGCGTGCTAATTCTTCCAGCAATAGTCAGAATGGCGATGCAGGGGCTCTAGAAGAGGTGAAAAACCAACAAAGCCCCATTAACAACCGAATGGTCTTTTAAACACCTGTGAAGTACTGGGGGGGGGGGGGGGAGGGGGGCGGCTGTGTGCGTGCCCGGAAGCTGTTGCAGCCCGGGCTGACGGGGGAGGGAGGGGGGTGTATGCACTGACCGCAACCTGCCAGGCCAGTGCAAACTCTTGCATCCCCCTCTTTCTCTGCCTGCCATTGCGCTCCATGCTTCTGAAAGGTGATAAAAAAAAACATGTGAATTTGCTTTCAAATGTCCGATCCTGCAGCAGCACACTTCCAAAGTCCATACATGACAGAAACCCGATTGAAGGCCCCATTCTCCCGATTTTTTTTTGATTTTTTTTTTAAATCTCCCACTTTGCTCTTCTGAAATGTTGGCATGTATGCTTTCCCTACAATATATTTGTTGGTTTAAAATTCTGAAATCTGTCAGGGGTAAGCAGCAGGGGAGCGATAATTACCATACATCTCGGAATTCCGATCCCTGAGCTAACTGCACTGTCCTGCCAAGTACCACACATCAGGCGTTACACTAAAGCATGTCAGTGTGGTGATCCGCATCACTGCACAGAAATACTTTGTCACGCATTACATGTATAGTGCCTCAGCTGTGAAAGCCGTTAGTGTTGCCTACTAAATGCCTGACCGCATAAATGCTATCCCAAACTAAAGCTGGTGGTGTGGCTGGCACCGCACCGTGGCGTGCCTGCGCTGCTCCCCGCAGGGTTGGCGGCTCGGCGCTGACTGAGCTAGTACAGCTGCTGGCTGCTTCAATATATCAATAAGGAGATTCCCGCCTTCCTGCCGCTAACGTTTCCATGGCAGTGCTGCACCGCCTACTGTAAGTAAAATTAAAATAATGACCATCACCAGCCTCCCCTTCACCTTCTAATTGCGAGGGAGTGATGTTGCAGGGCGGGACTCGGAGGATGTGGACAGCTCGGCGCAGCGTGGTAAACAAACTCCGTGAGCACAGGTGTTAATACTGGGGTCACCCTCATGGCAGTTCCGTAAAGCAACATGTACAGGGTCACCGGAGTCTCAGCCTCTCCCCATAGACTTCTTTCAGTGATCGCGCCGACGTGATATATCAATTTCCCGAACGCAGACCTTCCACGGTACTGTCAGTGATGGAGGCTGCCTCCAAGTAAGTGAGACTGTGCCCTGCATGGCAGCGCGCGATCAGCTGTCCGCAGCCAGAGCCGGTCATGAAGTTCCCCATGGCATGTCTTCAGGCTCGAGGATGCTGGCGTGCTGTGACCAAGTTTGTACTGCCTCACCACCTGAGCTTGCCTTGCCCCAAACGCCCGGGGGTGCGTGCTGTTGTCTTTTGCCGCTGTCACCCTCTGCTTTTTCAAATCAAGGCAGGCTTTGCAACCATAAAACGTTTTTGTGTATATGAGACCCAAAGTTGCTCAGGAAGCTTTGGAGCATTGCGTATATGTTTGGAACAGTAAACTTGCTAATGCAGTATAAGCCAGCTTGGAGTCCGGTTCGTATGTGTTCCTGTACTTTCTCTCTTCGGTGAACTTTTAGTTTAACTTTAACAAGTTCAGCAGAGACTCAGTAAATTCTTTTTTGACGGAATTCCCAACTCGTATTTTAAAACAGATAAAGCTTTTGTCAGTGAACAAAGCACTCTACTCCTAGGATATCTGTTCCTTATTTCGTCTCAGGAGGAGCGTTCTACAGCTCGCTCGCAAGAGCCTTGCTCAAGAAGTGAGCAGCATAATGCATATTCTCACTGTCCCTTTGTCAGCTTTTACGTATCTGGATGTTAACATATCAAAACTGAGCAATAGACCTTGGTTTATTGCTTTACCAATACCTGTTAACTGCCGATATTGGCTTTGCCAATGCTTGCAGAATTGTGGCAAAGGCAATTGCATCAGGTGGTAATCTTGGAATGTTATTTGGTATAACTTCCAAGATGGCCCTCACGGTACATCTTTATGATCCTGGAAGGGTATAACAATAGGTACACAACATAACATGCTTACACTATTCCAAGATGTCTGCCCAGCATTATTGGCTATGGAAAAGCCAACAGTGGCAGCACTGGGTGACGGATCGGTATGGTAGGTGAGCTGGGCGGACGGAGGGATAAGGAGGTGAATAGGAGGGACAGACATACATCTAGTGGCAGCAGTGCTCTGTGTTGGAAGAATGGGTGGTAAGGCAGAAAGAGGGGCGAATAGAGCGATAAGGAGGAAAGAAGTGTATGGAGTAAATACGAACTAGACTTCACCCTCAGCCAGCCAACAGCTCCAGCTGCCCTTTACTTAAGATACGGCAGCTCGTCTCTGTGCAGCAGCAGCAGGCTGCTGCTAACAGTGGCTGCGGCTGGGCAGGGTACCAGTGCAGAAGGCCTTCCACTTCTTGTGGCTCATCTTTGTCCCGTATACAGTGCTTAATTTATGTCAATGGTTGGTATGGAGGGAATTCATTATTGGGGACTGAGAGAATCATTTTCCTTCCACCACATTTTGGTCCAGAGCAAGAGAGAATTGCAGAGAGCGAGCAAGAAGAAGGCAGAGGAAGATAAGGGAGCAGTGACAATTGCACATAGCAGGATTGAAAAATAGCCTAAAAGAGTGAGATAAGGAAACAGGAAGTGTAGGTTGATCAAAGAAAGAAGAATGACGTGGAATCAAAATTTATAAGCCTTGGTATTCATGAATCCCTACATTCGGCAGCCTGAGTGACGGCATAACAAGAATATGTTTGAGCTCCTTGCCTATGTTTTTTGTTTTCAAACTAAGCATGGCATATGTATACAATACCAATTGGCTTGGCCTGAACGGCACTGAGGCAAGCCTAAAACCAAACCGAAAAATGACACATTCATCAAACTTGGTAATGTGAAGACTAGTATTTGAAAAGAGCTCAGCAAACCTAAACCTGGGGAGAGGATGGAGCCTTACGGCTAGAGCTGCCGCCCTTAGAGCTAGGGAACCAGGTTCGAGCCTTGGCGCGGGCTCAACATCCTGTGATTCTGGCCAAATAACGTAATCTCCCCATGCCTACCAAAAACGAATGTGTTTGTGCGTAACATAACTGGTGCTCAGGTAAAGCGCTCCATTACCTTCGGGTCGAGTTCACGCTATATAAATCTGCAAAAAAAATGCAGGATCCTTGAAAAAAAAAAACAGAACCCATATCCTCAAAAGGGTTTAATTTATGATATTCATATGTTTCCTTCCTCTTCATTGCTTGATTTTGCTCGCGAGAAAGTGTCACTCATATTGGTTTAATTGTCACTCAATTACACTGGAATTATGAAAATGTCACACGACAATATAAAACCTTGGCAACTATGACTGCACAGGGTTCAAAATGTAACCCTCATCTGGATAAGAGGTCCATGTGCCTTGTTAGAAGTGCCAGGAGCAGCCTCGTGGCAAAGACCAAACAAAGCCTCACAGATTAGATCTGTGCCTGCTCTCCATGAGGTCACTGCACAGCACTGCCATTTGGCCACCAGGTGACTTACATGGCTAGTCACAGCTCTGATTTTCTATCCGATGCTCTATGGTGTGTGATCCATTGGTGGAGCTGTTAGGCAAGTGGCCACCAGCCGATTCCCAGGCCATGCACACTTCGTGCTTCAGCCCAGGGATTGATAGAAATCCCCAGCAGGAGCAGTGCTCTCGCGTGCGGGTTTATGAATGAAAAGTGTTCATTAAGTGGCATGGGGCATACCCACGTCATGCGCACGTCTCCCATTACTGCGTTTCAGGGACATTTGTAGGAGCTCTGGTTCCCGCGTGGCGGTCGGATATGATTAAGAGGTTCTCAATGCTGTGGTGCAGGGCAGGGCTTCCGGCATGGCTCTGTACCCAGACGCTGGCTCCGGCCTGTGCTCAGCCGCCTCCATGAAAGCGTAGGTCTCTGACGCCGTCCGCGCGCGCGCTCCCAAGCCTGCCACCTGGGCTCAATCCAGGTTACCACGGTTACCAGCCGTGCAGGTAAATCCAAGCCGGCTGTATCCGGAATGCTAAAGTCAATAACTGGACGCGGGATAGAGGCGGACAGAGGGAAACACCCAGGCCGTGGCTAGAGAGCGGACTTGGAGCGCAGCACAGACCCCTCCTCCCCTCGCAGGGCCCTTCCCGCTCTGCAGCCAGTGACTCATCAGCCACCTTCCTCCTCATCACACTTCACACAGAGCCCTTTGTGTGCCGTTGATCATTATTAACACACCTGTTTGTTTAGCCGCCAAAATTATCTCGAGTTTTCACTCCAGAGGTGGAGCACAAAGGACTCTGTCTGGGTATGGAAATATTCCCGGAGAAACGCAGGCCTTTTGGTTTCGGAAACTTTTTTTGTGGAGTAACGGTTCCCATCACGCCAACTGTAGTTTTTTTTCCCAATCAAGATCATATTTTTAGACTCGGCTGTGTCTGGCTGCTTCGTTTCGTGGCATTGCTCCAAAGGGTGGGGGTCCTTCAAAGCCCGCCTTTCTTCCTACTGCACCCCCACTCCTGTCTCTATGTTCCATGGTTTGGGGGCAACCGCTCCGGGTAAGAGCCATGGAAATAATTACGGAGAACTGCGGTTTCAATCACTTTTAACATTTTTGAGGCGACCACTTTAAACATAGCTTTTCCACTGTATGGGACTTATGCCCATATGTCTTTTTATGACTTGCCGCTGGCTTTTAGAAAATGCTGCGTCTTCTGACAGTGCTGCAAAGGATTGTGGTTCCTCAGTGACAACCCACTCTCCAGATTCTTTGTTCCTTGTTTCTGGTTTTAAACACTGCGTGTAAGATTCTGCAACAAACGTATGTTGTTTGTGAGTGATCACGGGAAATGTGTTATTATTACCATATGTGGCACAGTGGGTGGGATTTTTCCCTTTGTGGTCACTTTCCTCAGCCTTAGTCCCGTTTGGTTGGTCGAACTTTCCCTGAGTCTTCCAGCCTTCATCGCACAATGGATTGGATGCCTTTTTTAACGAGATGGGGGTTGCTTAAACCTTTGAGGTGTGGCACAGCGGCTCACAGCGTACTATGGGTCACCTACATTGAAGAAAATCTGACCATGTTTATTTCACACAAAGCAAACATTCCCAGCATCTTACAATTCGTTATGTACGAAGCAAATGGCACAACACACACAATTAAAAATTTGCGAACATACGTGACAAGAATTTTCAATTCTATTAAGGACACGGAGGCGAGGATTATGCTTCTCATTTCTTTACTAGAAATTTGCTCAGCAGCCAATCATATTACACTATCACAAAAAACTACAATACCCATGAACCAATGGGTATGACGAGATAACCATAGAGTATGTACATATAAATAGTCAGCAAGAGAATACCACATCCTCTTTCTTTGGAAATTAGCAACAGTTAGAAGAAGAAAACAATGCAACAACTGGAAAAAAGGCGTGGAAGATAAAATCGTAGCTCGAACACTTCAACTGAAGACCAACAGGATGGAACAGCTGATTTGATGCGTGAAACAACATCCCCAAAACAGGAACCAGTAGACGTCCAAAAATAGTCCAAGATAAAGAAAGAAGCGCAGCTCACTTCGGATCAGAACCTGAAAGAAGATACAAAGTCGTAATATACCAGTCCGAAAGGAAAAAGAAAAGCATAGAATACTTAGGGAGGGAAGAGAAAAATAAGGACTGTATCCAAATACATAGAATTGAAAATTATCATATGCAAAAAATACATAACAGAAAAAATGGGTGGGATAATCCTCGCCTCCGTGTCCTTAATAGAATTGAAAATTCTTCTCACGTATGTTCACAAATTTTTAATTCTATGTCAGGACCGGAGGCTCCGATTATGCTTGTTCAAAGCTGAGCCACCACAACAGAAGCAATATCCAGAATAGGTTTATAATAAAAAGTCTTAAACATAGAATCAGTTGACCAATCAGCTGCTTTCATAATATCTATTAAGGTCACACCCATAGAAAAGGCCTTGGAAGCCATAGCTCCACGAGTTGAATGTGCACCAAAAGTAGTAACATCAATACCAGCTTCACCCATGAGCCATCTGACCCATCTGGCTAAAGTAGCCGGGGTCACAGGGCGAAATGGTTTTTGCAACGCAATCAACAATTGACCATGTAAATCTTGTCGAAAAGGAGCAGTACTTACCTCATAATCCTTAATACATTGCACTACACAGAGTTTTGGATTATTGGGAAAACTTGGGTAAGTGATGGAGGCAGTATTAGACTTAGTACGTCTGGAAATGGAAAAGGTAACCCCTTCAGGAGAAAAAATACGACCTGCAAGATCTAGCGCGCGAACATCAGACACACGCTTGCAAGAGACTAGACACAACAGCATAGTTAACTTTGCTGAAAGTTGTTTGCGGGACAAAGAGTCGTTGGAAGGCCAAGCTTCTAAGAAATGTAAGACAATAGACACATCCCATAACGCAACATACTTAGGAGAAGGAGGTTTTACCAATCTGACACCTTTGAGTAATTTGGAAATCAAAGGATGTTCACCTGCAGGTTTACCAGAAATAGGAATATGCCCCGCAGAGATAGCCGAACGGAAATTGTTGACAGTCCGATATGCAAGGCCGGAGGATGCCAGAGAAGCTAAAAAATTCACAATCAAAGCGACATCCGCAGAAGAGGGATCCACTTGCCGTTGAGTGCACCAATCACACCAACGTTTCCATGCTGCGGCATAACGTTTGTGTGTGTTGGGAGACCAAGCTTCGTTGATAAATCTGGAAGCGTCTCGTGAAAGGCCTGGGATCTGCCAGCGATCCCCGAAACCCGCCATGCCACCAGAAAGAGTTGACCCGACTCTATGAGAGGATGAGGATTGTTGAGTGGATCCAATAACAGATTCCACAATTGGGGAAGAAGAACTGGAACTGCACAAGACAACTGCAGGAGAACAGGGAACCAAGCTTGAGCCCTCCAGAGAGGGGTGATCAGAATCAACTCCGTCTGAAATAGTCTAATGCGTGCCAGAACCCTGGATATCATGACAAACGGGGGAAAGGCATAACACAGAAGAGACGGCCAGGTCTGGAGAAATGCATCCGTGGCAAGAGCCTCCGGATCCGGACGCCAACTGAAAAACCGAGGAAGTTGAGTGTTGAGGCGAGAGGCAAAAACATCGATCTGGCAGGGGCCCCACATTCGAGACAGAGATCTGAACACTCGAGGGTGAAGTCTCCAGTCGCTGAAATCGCGAAGATGTCGAGAATTCCAATCTGCTATCAAATTGCTGTGACCCGGCAGGTACTCCGCAATTACCGTGATGTTTCTCTGGAGGCAAAAGTGCCAAAAAGTCCTTGGCAATTTCTGCCAGAATCTTGGAACGTGTCCCCCCCCAACTTGTTGACATATCGAACCGCTGAGACATTGTCCATGCGGAGGAGAATGCAACAATTCGTCATGCGTGGAGACAGACAACGGATCGCAAACGACCCCGCCAGAAGCTCCAGACAATTGATATGGAGAGATAGTTCCTCCGAGGACCACCGGCCGCCCGTGGACATTGGACCGCAACGGGCTCCCCATCCCCATCGACTGGCGTTGGATTCGATCACCACCTCCGGAGACACTCCGAACAGGGCTCTGCTATTCCAGAACTCCATGTGTTCCAACCACCACAACATCTCCCACCTCGCCTCCTCTGAAAGAGGACTCTGATCTGAGTATCGGAGGCCTTTCTGGAGATGCCGGATTTTGAGTCGCTGAAGTGCCCGATAATGGAGGGGACCCGGGAAGATGGCCTGAATTGAAGAAGCTAACAGACCGACAATCCGAGCTAGAGACCTCAATGACACAAGCTGTTTGTGTAAAATCAATTTCAACTCCCGTTTGATCATCCTGATCTTCTGAAGAGGCAGGAATGGATCAGAAAACCCAGAAATTCTATCGACTGGGAAGGGCGGAACATAGATTTCTGAGGATTGACTAGAAATCCGAGTGACTGTAAAAGATCTATTGCCCAGTCCAAATGGAGCATTAACAGACGTGGACAGTGCACCATGATAAGAATATCGTCCAGATAAATTATCAGACGAACTCCCCGAGAGCGTAGAGACTCTACCACCGGCCTCAGAAGTTTTGTGAAGCACCAGGGTGCTGACGAGAGGCTGAACGGGAGAACCTGGAACTTGTACCAGACACCCTGCCATTGGAATTGGAGAAACCGGCGATGAGGACCGTAAATGGGAATTGACAAATACGCATCCTTTAGATCTAGACGAACCATCCAGTCCCCTTCCTGAAGAAGATCCCTCAAAAGATGGATGCCCTCCATCTTGAAGTGGCGATAGACAATCCAGCCGTTGAACTCTTTCAGGTTGAGAACCAACCGTGAACCGCCTCCTTTTTTCTGAACGAGAAAAATGTGGCTGGAAAAACCCTGCGGATGAGGGGAAGACCGGACAACCGCCCCTTTTGTCAGAAGGGAGTCTATTTCTGCGGAAATAATCGCCTGATCCTGAAGGGAAAAGACCAAGGGGAAAGGAGGGACAGGTTGACTTGGGCAACTGAAAATCTCTATCCTGAAACCCGTGACCGTTTCCAACACCCATGCATCGCTGGAGATCAAACGCCAATTGGGAAGAAAAAACTGAATTCTGCCCCCCAACCTGACCTCTGAAGCAGAGATCAAACTCACCTGAAGCGGAGGAATCGTGGTGCCCTCCTTGATTGCCACCGGCACGCCCCTTCCGGAATTGGTGTCGACCTCAACGGGAAGGGTAGAAGGAAGGCTTGTTGTTGGAGTAGTTGGGGTCCTGACCTCCTCCACGGTGGGACTGGAAACCACGCTGGTTAGAGTGGTTATAACCTCGGCCGGACGATCGTCCCCTATATCGACCGGCCCTTCCAAAAACCGGGCGAAAAGCCCGTCTGATAGACGCTTGCGCCTTATCAAGACCACTAAAAGTGGCCACAAATTTAGTGAGTTCTTTGAGGAAAGACTGGCCAAACAATAATCCCTGCGCCAAAGGACCAGATTCAGAAGTAGAAAGTTCAGCCAATTTTGGGTCCAATTTCAGTAAAATATAACGCCTACGTTCCGAAGACATAGCACAATTGGCGTTACCCAATTGACAAACTGCTCTTTGAGCCCAACCAATAAGGTCATCCGGGTCAATGGCAGAGGAAGACTCCTTGGCCCGATAACCTAAATCCAAAATTTTGGTGAGGGGTCCCAATAAATCCAAAAGTTTATCTTGGCAAGATCGCCAGGCTCTGTCAATGCCCCTTTTAGGGTCTTTGGCATATTTTTTTAGATATGTCACCATAGTGGGATCCACCTCAGGGGTGTCCGCTAATTTATCAGCCAAGTCAGGACGGGGACACTCAGAGCGAAGACGGGAACGTACCTCCTTGTCAAAAGGTTGACGAATATGTGTCTGGACGTACTCCGCCACCTCAGGAGACGGGAGCCAAGAAGAGGAATTGGGATGAATGATATCCGAAGGTTCAAACGTGAGAACTTGGGGATGCGATGGCGCATCAACAAAATGCTCCTTGCGAGCCTTTTTACGAGGAGGAGAAGATACCCCATGGTCAGAAGAAGATGGAGAGGTGCCGTCATCGTCTGTTGGGTGAACTGAAGAGGAGGAAAGCTCCTTAGGAGGTTGACCATAAGAATGTTCCGAGGAAAGGGCTTTAGCCAGCTTTGCAAAATCTGACCTGTGAGGATTAGACACTTTAGAAGATTTAGAGGACTGAGAAGATTTCGAAGATTTAGAGGACGAGGGCAACCAACCCTGTTGCACAGCATAATGCGATAAATGACGTTTTAGTGGTGTAATAGCGCGGACCAGCGCTTTATTCACAGAGGATTGTACACCCAAGTCAAGAGCCTCTACCAAATCCTGCTCCATAGAGCCAGAGGCGTCCTCATCTTCATAATCATAATAATAGTCATCTTCCTCAAAATAATCAGCCATGGTAGAACCTGGCGCGAATAATGCCCACAAGAGGAAGGAAAAACAATAGTAAATCTGGTATGCCAAAGCACAATAAAGGGGGAGCGGCACAAACCCCTAAGGCAAGTTTAAATAAACAGGTCAAATGAACCTGAAATATGTAAATACTTAGATGTGGAGGGAGGACTTGCCAAATGAAAACCACTCTAGGCAAAGCCTAAGAAAAATTATACAGCCCCAACTGCTTCAAACCTGCAGCAGGACGTCAACTGGGGCAAGAGAAAACAGGCTGTGGGCATGAGCAATGAAAAGCGCTGCTCTCGCGCTGAATAGCTGAGGAAACAACAAGTTTTACTCAGAAAAATGGCCGCCGCGCATGCGCGTAAACGGCCGCCTGAATTTAAATGAGGAAAGACCTACGCGACACGCGCGTAGCCTTTCAGCCCCGTAATTCACTCCCGCTCCACTTAAACTGAGGCGCGGGTGCAGAGCGCCCGAACCGGGGAGGCAGACACGCGCTCCCTGCAACGATGGAACCGAGAACAATCCAATAAAAATTCACCAGCGTAAAACAAGGTCCGCAAGCGGCGCACAGCGCTGAGAAGTGAAAAACCAATGCAGAATGTAAACCACAGAGCAATGAAATACAAACGGTACAATAATGCAAGACAAGCAGTATAATAATGCAATACAAGCGGCATAATAAATAAACAAATAGCTGGAAAGAGAAAGAGAAAAGCACTTAACTGGCTGCGGAGCAGCAAAGAAAGAGGATGTGGTATTCTCTTGCTTACTATTTATATGTACATACTCTATGGTTATCTCGTCATACCCATTGGTTCATGGGTATTGTAGTTTTTTGTGATAGTTGTTGGAAAACCACTCCCACACTAGAAGGGGTGGTGGTGGTCTTCCGGACACACTGTGGTAGCTTGGCTCGAGTGGTCAGGAATCAGGCTCCGTGCTAAGCATACAACATACCCAAACAATAACCATGCGTGCATCCGTTCCAAAAACGACTCTACACCGTAAAAATTATGAAAATAACTTTCTTTATCTGCTTTTTCTCTTAGTTGCTGATTGGAGAAAATAAATAACAATCACAATATACAAATTTTAAATAGTGCAGGTCAAATAAATACTGTCTGAAGATTCAATAAATAGGGATGATCATAAATACAAGGGACATAAATATAAGTGCAGGTAATACAGGCAATTAAATATTCTGAGGCAATAAATGCTGTACCAATAAATATTATGCACCAACAAGTCCTGTGGACCAATAAATATAGTGAAGCAATAAATGGGTAAAACTCACTAAATACAGTGCCCCCAATAAATAATTAACAGTATACAGCAACACTCATGTAATCAGATCACTTTTCAATTCCTAAGGGCTGATTGGGCCCAGGCACAGCTTGTAGGGTTGTGGAAGGCTTGAGGGGGGGGGGGGTCTACTCCCTGGCTGGGACAAGGCTGAGGCCTAAACTGAGGTAGATCAAGGGGGGAATACCAGTGCCCTGGCTTTCTCTCTCCACACAACCTCTCTAGGTTAGTCCCAGTTCACCCCTGGCACAGTCAGGTTGGTTTCAGCACCTCCCTAGCCCCTTAGAGCAGTCTCTCAGGTCTCCACAGGGCCTTAGGCGCCCTCTACTCCACTTACTGCCCTTTTTCTGATGTTCCGACGCCGCTGGAGTCGTGTCGATGCCGTGAGGCGGTTCCGGTTCGATCTCGGCGGCCTCGGCACAATGTCAGTTCTAGACGACGCCGGTAGGCGGTTCCGGTCCGATGTCGGCGGCCTCGGTTCGATCTCGACCTCCGATTCGACGGCGTCGGGCAGTCTCTACTCGATGTCGACTTCGGGCGGCTCCGGTCCGATGGCGCTCTCGGCTTCGATGACGTCAGCCGGCCTGGCCTCGATGTCGACTTCCGGCGACTCCGGGGTGCGATCCTCACCCCCGACCTCCGGTGCTCCTCCTCTCAGGTTCCGGGCGACTCCGGAGTGCGATCCTCACTCCCGACCTCCGGTACACTTCACCTCGGTCTCCGACGACTCCGGAGGGCGGACTTCACTCCTCCGATGACGCCGCTCACTCGACCTCGGTTAACTTCCTCCTCGACCTTTGGTATTCCTCACGACCTCCGTCGGCGCCCTCTCACGACCTCAGGCGGCTCCGGGTACGACGTCTGCTTCTTCAGTCAGCGCCGCTTCTCCACCTCGGGCTCCAGGTCTTGGGCTACTCGACGCCGGACTCCAGGGAAACCAGTTTCCAGGTCAGGATCTTGCTGCTTTCTGCTTCTAAGGCCTGTTCCTGCTGTCCAGGTCCTTAGGATGAGTTTTTCTGGCTTCTTCCCACACAGGGCTACAGGCTGGGATCCATCAGTAGGGACAAGTATCAAGGGTGGGTTTATGGACCCCACTCCAGGCACAAGTTTCCACCCCTGCTGCTTCACTCCTTCCTCCTTCACTGTTGTGCTGCTCTCCCTTCACCAGTCAGGTGCCAACTGCCAACTCCAACTGCCAACACTCTCTCTTAACTCCCCAACATTCTAAACCGCCTCCAACTGTCACAGAGTTCTGGAATGTTCTGGAAGGTGCTGGTAGGTTCCAGTGGATGCTGGTGATGTCACAGGTGGCCACCATTTTGTGCTTCAGGCCCTCAGACAGAAGTTTCAGGGGTAGGTAAAATGGCTCCCTGAATCTGCAGCAACACTAAAAAGTCTGGTGGTTCCCAAAAAGGAAAAATTCAAACAGGGTTTGAGGCAAAAGTGGGACAAAATAAATAATGATGAGGAGGGACCACCCAAAGGGCTGACAGGTCTAACACGCGTCCCCCCCAGCTGAAAGTGGGGAGAGCTACCCAACCCCTTGGGAGTTCTCATCACTAAGGCGGAAATACCTTGAGAGACCGTCTGCATTGGCGTGGTCCACTCCAGGCCGATGTTCCACCTGAAAGTCCATCCCCTGTAGGGAAATAGACCACCTCAACAACTTGGGATTCTCCCCCTTCATTTGCATCAGCCAACGAAGGGGTCTGTGGTCGGTCTGAACTAGGAAGTGCGAGCCAAACAGGTATGGCCGCAACTTCTTCAGAGCCCATACCACTGCAAAGGCTTCACGCTCTATTGCACTCCACTTCTGTTCCCTGGGAAGTAGTCTCCGGGATAGGAAGACCACGGGTTGATCCAGACCCTCTTCGTTGAGCTGCGATAACACTGCCCCAATGCCATGTTCTGATGCATCTGTCTGGACAATGAACTCCTTGGAAAAGTCTGGGGCCCTTAAGACCGGGGCCTTGCACATGGCTTTCTTCAATCTCTCAAAGGCTTGCTGACAAGCCTCCGTCCAGACTACCCGTCGAGGTTGTTTCTTGGACGTGAGCTCCGTGAGGGGGGTTACGATGGTACCGTACCCCTTCACGAAGCGGCGGTAGTATCCCGTGAGGCCCAAAAATGCTCGGACCTCAGTCTGTGTCTTGGGGGGTTCCCAGGCCATGATGGCCTCGATCTTCGCCTGGAGGGGTTGCACCGCTCCCCTACCCACCAAGTGTCCAAGGTACACTACCGACCCCTGCCCGATCTGGCACTTGCTGGCCTTGATCGTCAATCCAGCTTGTCTCAGGGCCTGGAGAACAGCTTGCAGGTGACGCAAGTGATCCCCCCAGCTGTTACTGAAGACGGCTATGTCATCCAGATAAGCAGCAGAGAAACTCTCCATTCCGGTGAGGATCTGGTTTACCAGGCGCTGAAACGTGGCAGGTGCGTTCTTGAGCCCAAAGGGCATCACACAGAACTGGTAGTGGCCATTGGGCGTGGAGAAGGCTGACCTTTCCCTTGCTCCATCAGTCAACGAGATCTGCCAGTACCCTGAAGTAAGGTCAAAGGTACTTAGATATTGGGCAGCTCCCAGCCGGTCAATCAATTCATCCGCCCTAGGGATCGGATGAGCATCAGTTTTTGTCACTGAATTCAGTCCCCGGTAGTCCACACAGAACCTCAGTTCTGGTTGGGCACCCGGTGGTGCAGCTTTCGGTACTAACACCACCGGACTAGACCAGGGGCTGCTAGAAGGTTCAATCACTCCTAGCTCCAGCATCTTAGTGACTTCACTATGAATGCTGGCCTTCACCTTGTCCGACATCCGGTAGATCTTGGACTTCACAGGTGGGCTGTCTCCTGTGTCCACGTCATGGACGCACAGGTGAGTCCTACCCGGGACAAGGGAGAACAACGAAGAGTACTGCCCCAGGACCTGGCGACAGTCCTCCTGCTGTTCAGGAGTTAGAGATGGGGAGAGAATCACTCCCTCCACCGACCCATCCTTTTCTTGAGACGCAAACAAATCGGGGAGAGGCTCGCTTTCCACGTCCTCTCCTCCGTCAGTCACCATCATCAAGATGACTTCGGGCCTCTCGTGGTGGGGTTTGAGGCGGTTGGCATGCAGCACCCGCAGGGGCTGACGAGGGGTCCTCAGGTCCACCAAGTAGGTAGCCTTACCCTTCTTCTCCAACACCTCAAAGGGTCCTGACCAGCGATCCTGGAGGGCACTAAGCTCTCCCGGTTCGATCACCCACACCTTCTGGCCAGGCTCCAACTCCACCGGGTGAGCGTTGTGGTCATACCACGCCTTCATCACTGCTTGGCTGGCTTCCAAGTTGTCAGAAGCTTGCTTCCACAACTTAGCCATTTGGCTCCGGAAGGCCAGCATGTAGCTCACCACATCCTGGGGAAGCTTTCTGGGAGTTCTTTCCCATCCGTCTCTCACCAGGTTGAGAGGTCCACGTACAGGGTGCCCATACAGAAGCTCGAAGGGGCTGAAGCCCACTCCCTTCTGTGGCACTTCCCTGTAGGAAAAAAGTAAACAGGGTAGGAGGACGTCCCATTTCCTCCGCAGGCTTTCAGGCAGACTTCTGATCATGCCCTTCAAGGTTTTATTAAACCTCTCCACCAGACCATTGGTCTGGGGGTGGTAAGGAGTTGTGAACCGGTATGTCACTCCACACTCCTTCCACATTGCCCGCATATACGCTGACATGAAGTTGGTCCCCCTGTCGGACACAACTTCCTTGGGAAAACCCACTCGGGTAAAGATTCCCATCAGGGCCCTAGCCACAACAGGTGCTGTTATGGTCCTCAGAGGTATTGCCTCTGGGTACCGTGTGGCATGATCCACCAGAACCAGGATAAACCGGTGACCAGCTGTAGTCGGTGGATCTAACGGACCCACAATGTCGATGCCCACCCTTTCAAAGGGGGTGCTAACGACAGGAAGTGGTTCCAGGGGAGCTTTCAGCTTCACCCCTGTTTTCCCACTGGCTTGGCAAGACACACATGTCCGGCAGTAGGTATCGGACGACACTTTCATCTGAGGCCAATAAAAGTGTGGGACAAGACGGGCGAAGGTCTTGTCTTGCCCCAAGTGTCCCGCCAATGGTATCTCGTGAGCCAACTCCAGAAGGAAGGCTCGATAACGTTGAGGAACTACCAAGGCTCGTGACGACCCGTGTAGGGGTGCCTTGGGTTCACTGTAGAGGAGGCCATCCTCCCAGTAAACACTGTAGTTCCCTTCAACGTTCCCTGCTGCCTGGGCTTCGGCCTGCCGCCTCAGCCCCTCAAGGGTAGGGCACTCCCTCTGGCCCTGGCAGAATTCCTCCCTGGACGGGCCTCCCTCCACATGCCACTCGGCCGGGATGGGTAGGTCCTCCAGGTTGGTAACGTCCCCCACCGCAGACTCCTGGTCCACCACCTCCGGTGGCCTATCCGTCCTACGGGGTGGGGACGCCGAGGCAGGCTCCTCCTGTCCTCGGTTCTTCCCTTGACTGGCAGCTGGCTGGGCCTTTGTTCCAGGCTCCAGCCGAAATGAACTCCCTCTTCGGGTAGTCGTGGACCTTGTGCTAACACAGGCCCAGTCAGGTGTACCCAGCATCTCAGTGTGAGTCCGGTATTCCACCTCCTTCCAAGCGTTGTGCTCCATGTCATTCCCCAGCAGACAATCGACTGGCACGGCAGGGCTTACGGCAACTCGAAGTGAACCTGCAACCCCCCCCCATTCAAAGGGAACCTCGGCCACGGGATAGTGACCTGTTCTGCCGTCAGCCATCGCGGCTGGGTGGAGTACATCGGGAATTACCTGCTCTGGAGACACCAGTTGACTACGCACCATAGTCATACTGGCTCCTGTGTCTCTCAGAGCCTCCCCTCTTTGGCCGTTGATGGTGACCCACTGCCCATACTTTGCGGTATTTGCGGGCACCTGGATCTTAGGAACCATCTCCCGTTCTCCCAGGGACACTAAAGTGACACCCGCCCACTCCCTTCCCTTAGTTAAGGGCATCTCCTCCCCGAGCACTGCACTAGCTACTCCGGGGGTCTTTCCTCCAGTGGGAGGGGGTGGTCGTTTCTGGCACTTCGGATCTCCTTTATAGTGTCCAACGCCACCGCACTCATAGCAATGGACAACCCTTGGCTGCTGACTCTGGCCAGGATTAGGGTTTCTGGGTGGGTTAGCCTTAGAGGTGAATCCTGTTCCCTTCCCTTGGAAGTTATTTTGGGGGCCTTTGGAGAACTCCTTTTTCTTTTCCCCTCCCTCTTTCTTCTGGGGGGCGCCCTGTCCGGCCTTTTGAGTATCCCCTCCAGTCCCCCTTGTGGACACCCGGGTACTAGCCCAAATGTCCGCCTCCTCAGCAAGCTTCCGGGGACTGGTCAGCTTGCTATCCACCAGGTGTTGCCGCAGTTCAGGGAAACATTTCTCGAGCAGGTGTTCCTTCAGTACTAGGTCAAACAACTCCTCGTAGTTCCTCACTTCACTGCCCTGAATCCAACCTTCCATTGCCTTCTTCGCATAGTCCAGGAAGTCCACCCAATTCTGCGTGCCCAGTTTGTGACTACCCCTGAACTTCTGTCTGTACTTTTCAGGTGTTAGTCCAAACTTTCTGATGAGCGCCAGTTTCATGGTGGGGTAGTGGGTCTGCTCATCCTCTTCGAGGGCCAATAAAGCATCCCTACCAGCTGGAGGCATGTACTTGTACAATCCCCCTCCCCAGTACTTCTCTGGAACCCCATGGGCCCTCAACGAGACCTCATAGGCTGCTAGCCACTTGGCGATATCATCACCCACCCCATAGCTAGCCACTATGTCCTTTGGCAGGTATGGTTTAGATTCCCTGGTGATCTCTTGGGTTTGGCTGCCACCATTAGGAACAGGCTGTGCCCCGATTCTCAAGATCTGAAGATCTATTTCTTTCAGTCGCAATTCATGGGCCATCCTCTGCTCCTCCTTCTCCTTCTCCAGCCTTGCTAAGTCCCATGTGAGCTGTCTTTTCTCCCTCCGGTCTGTTAGCTCCACTTCAGACAAGCCACCGCTAGAGGCACTGCTGCCCTTCCTAGAAATGGTTCTGGGCCCTGCTGACAGGTTCCCCACCTCAGGTTGGTACATCTCAGCCCCCTCGGGGTCAGGCTCTCCATCCCTGTCTTCCTCCTCAGCCTTGCTTTCTCGGCGTGCCTCCCCCCAAGCCCTTAAGCTGGTTTGGAGTGCACCCTTCTTTGCTCCTGGGGGACAGTACACCCCCTCCCGCTGGCAAAACTCCCTGAGTTGGGCCACAGTGTACGTTTCTAGATTTTCTAGTACAAACTCCATCTTGCCCACTCAGGTTAGAGGACAGGTTTTTGTGCAGTAACTATGCAGGGGGGTACCTTAAATAATACCTCCTCCCACCACCAGAGTAAATTTGGAAAAAACAAAAACCCACAATTAGGAAGGCCGCTTTGAGAAAACTCCCGGTGTAGGCCTATGGACTACCCACAGTTATTGTTGAGTATACGTAGGCACAGCTCAATCCCACCACTGAACACCAATTTATGTTGGAAAACCACTCCCACACTAGAAGGGGTGGTGGTGGTCTTCCGGACACACTGTGGTAGCTTGGCTCGAGTGGTCAGGAATCAGGCTCCGTGCTAAGCATACAACATACCCAAACAATAACCATGCGTGCATCCGTTCCAAAAACGACTCTACACCGTAAAAATTATGAAAATAACTTTCTTTATCTGCTTTTTCTCTTAGTTGCTGATTGGAGAAAATAAATAACAATCACAATATACAAATTTTAAATAGTGCAGGTCAAATAAATACTGTCTGAAGATTCAATAAATAGGGATGATCATAAATACAAGGGACATAAATATAAGTGCAGGTAATACAGGCAATTAAATATTCTGAGGCAATAAATGCTGTACCAATAAATATTATGCACCAACAAGTCCTGTGGACCAATAAATATAGTGAAGCAATAAATGGGTAAAACTCACTAAATACAGTGCCCCCAATAAATAATTAACAGTATACAGCAACACTCATGTAATCAGATCACTTTTCAATTCCTAAGGGCTGATTGGGCCCAGGCACAGCTTGTAGGGTTGTGGAAGGCTTGAGGGGGGGGGTCTACTCCCTGGCTGGGACAAGGCTGAGGCCTAAACTGAGGTAGATCAAGGGGGGAATACCAGTGCCCTGGCTTTCTCTCTCCACACAACCTCTCTAGGTTAGTCCCAGTTCACCCCTGGCACAGTCAGGTTGGTTTCAGCACCTCCCTAGCCCCTTAGAGCAGTCTCTCAGGTCTCCACAGGGCCTTAGGCGCCCTCTACTCCACTTACTGCCCTTTTTCTGATGTTCCGACGCCGCTGGAGTCGTGTCGATGCCGTGAGGCGGTTCCGGTTCGATCTCGGCGGCCTCGGCACAATGTCAGTTCTAGACGACGCCGGTAGGCGGTTCCGGTCCGATGTCGGCGGCCTCGGTTCGATCTCGACCTCCGATTCGACGGCGTCGGGCAGTCTCTACTCGATGTCGACTTCGGGCGGCTCCGGTCCGATGGCGCTCTCGGCTTCGATGACGTCAGCCGGCCTGGCCTCGATGTCGACTTCCGGCGACTCCGGGGTGCGATCCTCACCCCCGACCTCCGGTGCTCCTCCTCTCAGGTTCCGGGCGACTCCGGAGTGCGATCCTCACTCCCGACCTCCGGTACACTTCACCTCGGTCTCCGACGACTCCGGAGGGCGGACTTCACTCCTCCGATGACGCCGCTCACTCGACCTCGGTTAACTTCCTCCTCGACCTTTGGTATTCCTCACGACCTCCGTCGGCGCCCTCTCACGACCTCAGGCGGCTCCGGGTACGACGTCTGCTTCTTCAGTCAGCGCCGCTTCTCCACCTCGGGCTCCAGGTCTTGGGCTACTCGACGCCGGACTCCAGGGAAACCAGTTTCCAGGTCAGGATCTTGCTGCTTTCTGCTTCTAAGGCCTGTTCCTGCTGTCCAGGTCCTTAGGATGAGTTTTTCTGGCTTCTTCCCACACAGGGCTACAGGCTGGGATCCATCAGTAGGGACAAGTATCAAGGGTGGGTTTATGGACCCCACTCCAGGCACAAGTTTCCACCCCTGCTGCTTCACTCCTTCCTCCTTCACTGTTGTGCTGCTCTCCCTTCACCAGTCAGGTGCCAACTGCCAACTCCAACTGCCAACACTCTCTCTTAACTCCCCAACATTCTAAACCGCCTCCAACTGTCACAGAGTTCTGGAATGTTCTGGAAGGTGCTGGTAGGTTCCAGTGGATGCTGGTGATGTCACAGGTGGCCACCATTTTGTGCTTCAGGCCCTCAGACAGAAGTTTCAGGGGTAGGCAAAATGGCTCCCTGAATCTGCAGCAACACTAAAAAGTCTGGTGGTTCCCAAAAAGGAAAAATTCAAACAGGGTTTGAGGCAAAAGTGGGACAAAATAAATAATGATGAGGAGGGACCACCCAAAGGGCTGACAGGTCTAACAATAGTGTAATATGATTGGCTGCTGAGCAAATTTCTAGTAAAGAAATGAGAAGCATAATCGGAGCCTCCGGTCCTGACATAGAATTCAATAACCACCACAACAATTGTTATAATCGAGAATTGCCTCCAATTACAGTGTGGTGGTGCCTTAATACAGCACTTTGTCCAAGACCTACCCTCCCTGTCCTCATGCACTGAGGGTCCATGGAATGGATACAGCCCGAATCACAAATTAGAAGCTCCACGCTCAGAAATCTCAACTCAAAATGAGAACAGAAGAAAAGTTGTGGAGTAACATTTCTCAATAATAGAAAGAAAGAATATTGCAACCTATCCACCCATAAGCTGACCTTGTAATGATAGGACAAAGAAAACTTCAACTAATAGTAGCACAAATTACCCAAAAAATTATAATTCCCAAGACATTATACAATATATGACTCGTATACGCAATAATATTTTTCACTCTGGGCCCTATTAACAAGGGATGGTAGGGGGGAGGGGGGGGGGGGAATGCTGTCTTTGATGCCTAGAGAAAAGGGAAATAAAGAGGTCTACAGTACTTCTCTGTTGCGCTTTTAAGTCCCAAGCCTGAGTCGACCGGACATTGAGAGAAAGTCCCAAAACTGCCAATTTATGAAAGTAGTGATATGAAATAACATTGCCTTCCACCATATTCTGGAAGTAAAACTCACTGCAAGCATTCCACCACTGTGTCCTGTCCACTAGCACCCTATATATTATTTACACTATGCAGCTCCACACAGAAAGGAAAGATACACTCTCCTTATGGAACATCCCCTGGCTCCTGGGTATCACATGGAGCATACTAGGCCCTTGTAGAACATCTCATGGATCCTAGAGTGTGCATTGGAGCATACTAGGCTCTCTTGGAATTCTGTTGAGGTATTCGGAAACAACCCACTTTCGTCACCAATGAAAACAAGTTCAAGCTCAGTTACCAAGCAGTCATTCACTCTCTGCAATCAAACGCCATCTCCCAAACTCTTCACAGGTTAGGTGAGACCAGCATTTATGATCTTGAGAAAAAGATGAGCAATTCATATTTATTCACATTGGGGTAGCTTCGGAGAAGGCTTCCTTTGAAGGAGCATTTCATTCTACCCAACATATAAAACGATTATGCCTAAAACATGAAGCTCTTCGATGAGGTTAGTCTGCTTACCACCACCCCCTAAGAACTCTATGGATCTGATAGTTCACTGGCATTTTACAAGTGGATCATCAGTTCGGAATCCGATCTTCTGGACAAAGGAATTTCCCATGGCATAACTAGGTGGATCTGCACTGAAATTTCAATTAAAAACAAGGATGATTTTCTCCAAACCAAGAGAGCAAATCCAAACCACAGTACATATGGCCGCACATATCATTCTAATAAAAATGACTTTCACTTACCTTTCTCCACTCCAAGGCCAAACTCTACAGCAGAAGTGGAATCACTATTAGCAAAGCAGCGGCAATTAAAGGTAAGTAAAGCAGTCTTATCCAGGAATGGAATTCCACCCCTCAGCTGTTAACGCACTTTCCTGTTAAGACACATTTTAAAAGAATTAAAATATCTCCTGTTTCAACGTCACAGCACACCCTGAGTCCCCTGGTTGAGTGCAAAATGACTTGATTTTGAATTGGACGAAGGCAGGTATGGACCTACATTTTTTGACTGCTTTTCTCTTATGAACAGTTGGTCACCCTATTCTCTCTGTTTTAAAGCCCTCTGTATGTTTCTTATAGTTCAGTAGTTACATTGTTACAATGTGTGGTATATCATCTGTAGCTACCCTATTAATTTGTGTTTATGCAATGCCCACACTTGTGCCTTTATTTAGCCTCTAAAACATGCATTATACCAGTTGTAACTTGTAAACTGAAATCTGTTCTTGTGTTAAGCACTCTGTTACCTTCTGGGTATAGTCCACACTGTAGGGAAATAAAAAAATAAAGTCTGTAGTATCCAACGCCATAGCCCGAAGAGACTTGGTATAGAGGGAAGACTTGTTCTCATGAATGTAGAGGCCTTCGTTCGTTAAAAGAATTATCTGCTCTTACAGATCAATAGCCTAACAGTGCAGTCACCAGGCAGATCAAGTAGAAGATCATGGGTAGACCAGAAACATTTAAAAACCTAGCTGCCAGGATGTGTCTAAATCTGAAGACCACATAAAACAAGCTCTAAAAGCTCTCCTCAGACTCCAGGTACATGCAAGGACAATATTCAAGGTGATTGTTCTACATGCTACAAAGGCAGAGGGCCATTGTATTTTCAGAAATTAACAACTCACTGTAAGCCAAACAAAGGTCAATGATCATTGACTACAGAAGTGATCACCCAAAGAGTTTTAAACCAATGAAACACTGAGGTAAGGATCCGAAAATCCAAGTCCCTAAGTCATGCAATACCCCGACACCCAGCCTGAGGGCACAAACAATCAACGTGTTTCAAGAAAAGGTGGGAAAACATCTGTCTTCCTGCTCGTAAATGCTTCCCATCCATACGGACATTGAAATTGAAAAACCTGTGAGGGAGAACTTCCCTTTAGTGATTGCACGATAAATTCCTCCTTTTTTAACTCACATTGTACATTTTGCTAAAAAAGTTGACCATTTCACTCCACGTCATCAAAGGTACTGTGTGTAGTTCCAGGCTTTCATAATACAAGTTCATACATTGTGGGTGTTGTAGTTGTGGTTTCCATCAACTGAAGGAATTAGACCAGAACATGTGACAGCAATTATATGTGAGTGAAAAATTCATTCCTGAAAACAGTGTCCATGGTGACAAGTCATGAGGTAGTTATCCTACTGATCCACCATCGCGCTCTGAAATAATACACAGAGGACAAAAAACGCTCTATGAAAAGTACTTAATAAACAAATAAGTAATAGCCTGACAATACACAACCTGCAGGTCAAGAAGGGACGCTCTTTCTTTCTGACAAATATTTGAGCAGGGCTAGTTGAACACAAATCGCCTGTCCCCAACTTTACATCTCTCAGCCTTAACCCACCAGTCATATCCATGTTGGGCCCTCAGGCACCTCATTAATTCTGGAAACAGCTCAAAGTGCCCTGCTCAGAGCAAGGCACAAATAGGCAAATGCTCAAGCTATTTAAAGTTTGGAGACAAAAGACAAGTTTACTCACAGCTAGCGGCCTTTTTTCTGTCAACGACGGCTAAAACCTCCAATTAACAATCTTCCATAGGCTGCTCAATCAAAAAGTATGCGCCCAGTATTGGGTTCCTGTCATCCTGGCCTAGAATGTGGCTGCTGTGACTATGAGAATACACCAGCTTGTATCCCATCTCCCTCAAAAACCCGATAAATCGCACCATACCCTTGGTTTGGCAATATCTACTACTATTATTGCTTCTTACAAAACACAGTAAGAAGAAAATCCTTCTCACAAGCCAGTTTGTTTCTAGGTGCCAATAAGGATGCAATCAGCTCTTTCAGGATGTGGCACCAAGCCTTCATAGTTCTGTTAGGAAGACCACCCTTTCCTCTGAAAATTAAAAATTCCTGTATCTAAAAAAAGCTAAAATATCAGAAGCATCATTTTGCATGCCAGGAAAATGTTTCACTCTGAAAAGCACATTATCTTTAAAGCCATCCAACAGCAAACACTTCAGCAGCTGGATCATCATTGTGTAGGACATCACACCCCTGATTTTTTTTATTGCTTTGAAAATTACCATCAGACTAAAGCACAAAGCTGCTATCCCTGTGCTGCTACTACCATCCCAATCAAAAGAGTTTACAAGAAAGAATTTTTTTCTCATCAAACCAGAATAACTGGATCCTGCAGGCCATCTTTGCATAAATTTCCTATCGCTAAGAAATGCTCGAAAAGGGAAACAGCGTTTACATCGCATGCGCTATAACGCATGCGATTACAACACGGTCGTTACAATGAACACGTTGTTACAACACGAGCCATTACATCTACGACTTACAGTAGGGAGTTCGCTAAACTAATGAATAGCATAATTTACTATTCCAACACCTCCCCTACTGTTGCACACGCTGGAGTTGGAATAGTAAATTATACTATTCCTTAGTCCAGCGCGCCCCCTACAGCAAGTCGTAGAAATGACTTGCGATGTAATGACTTGCGTTGTAACAACGCAGTCATTGTAAAGACCACGTTGTAATCGCATGCGTTGTAGCGCATGTGATGTTACATCACATATTCCTCAAAAACCAGTGTTGACAATCCCAGTTTCACACCTGACATTATGACTGAAGGCCAACTGAGAGTCTAACTGTACATCTGAAGGAGTTAATCTGAAATGAGCAAATCGTCCTTAATCTCAACCGATAACTGCATTCACCTAAGCTTGGCCTTCAAAGTTGGCATGGCTTGGGAAATTGAATGATAAAAAAGGTAGCACATCGGAATAATAATTCAGACTACAAAAGTAAGCTTAAAAATCAATTAGCATTTGAAACTGACATTACTTTTTGGGTGAGAAACACAGTGAAATGAATTCAGGAAGATCTTAACCTTGACTGATGCCAGGCAGCAGTAACCTCCAGGAGAATCTAACTCTCTGCCCAAGAAAGTTATCCTGGAACATGAAGAGATTCTCATACCCAAAGATAAAGGCACTACAAGATCATACATCACATAAATTAAGCATTTCCTCACACTCAAGCAATGATTCATTCAAGGCGCGCTGAGGAACTGGACATGATCCTGGTAACAAAGGACCTGATCCAACCTGGACACTTCCCTCACTATCCAGTTGAAAAAAACTATGCCATGGGCAAATCAGTTTTTTCTCGATTCTTGGGAACCATGCTTTTGTTGCAACAGATTTGACAGGTATTTCAGGTCTCACAGTTCACCAACAAGGTTCGACCATCTGTTACAAAGAGAGTTGGGAGGGGGCTTTATTTCAAACAGGAGTGGCACATTTTCTGTAGAGTGATGCCCATGCAGAGCAGAGTAGTGTGCCATCTTTTTAGGTTGAGCCTACCAGACAACACAATCTGCCTGGTTGCAAAAGAATGTGAGCTTATCAAGAACATACAGGGGCTTGCAGTCTACACATGGGCGAGAAAGAGCAACATGGAGAGCGGGAGAAAAGAACATGAGGAAGACAGCTGGAAAACACACGCACTCTTATGGTGTGCTTAAATACAGTGAAAAAAGTAGTTCCCTACATATGAGCAGATGAAGTAGAGAAACCAGACAATCAAGAAGATGATAAAGGGGAAGTGCTCCATGGGAGGGACACATAAGATGGACAGGTTGAAACATGGAAAGCCATCCAATAGAAAGCATACAAATAAGAGTGACGGTAAAGCCATCCAATGGTAAGCAATTGGCAGGCTGCAAGCACTTGTTTCTTCTTGTTAAGCCCACAATATGCCTTTCACAACCAATAAGCTTGCACCGACTGGTACATTAGCCCTATATTTACGGATCCAAGATGGATCGATAAAAAAAGGTAGCGTGAAATACCTTTAAAAAAAACAAAAATCAATTAATGAATTGGAGTGGGTTGAGGAGGGGCTGGGAAATGAAGCAACACAGCAGCTGGAGTAAGAAGTAACAGGGCAGGCAGGTGAGAAACAACATGAGGGAGAAAACAATGCGATGCTCCATGGGAGGGACAAACACAAGATGGACAGACTGAAATGAGAAAAGCCATCCAAATAAAAGCAAGTAAATAAGAGTGCCAGTAAAGCCAACCAATAGTAAGCAATGGGTAGGCTGCAAGTCCCTATATGTTGTTGATAAGCCCACAACATGTCTTCTACAACGAGACAGCCTGCACTGTCTGGAAGTCTGGACCTAAAAAGTACTATTTTAAAAAGGTAGATGGGGACATTACCCATTTGCAAAAAGTACTTACCACATCACAACTTTCCGCTGCCTTGTCACTCCTCCTCTGTAGTGAATATATTATAAACACAGTAAACAGACTATGATAATGAGGCAGGAGGATCTGACTTATTCACTCTACATTATTCTAGACTGTGTAATATGTTACACAATTCAACACTACCTGAGTAGATGGAGGCTCTCAATATATTTAGGCAAAAAATAGTTTAGCTTTCTCTCTTATGAAACTTCCTCCCCTCCAACACAATTTAATGGTAAAATATGTTTCCTGTTATTTTTCTAAATCTACCTTGTAGATGTTCCCAATGTTGGGAAGAATACTAAGTCACTGCAATTATGATTACCAGATCATAACAAAGAGGTGGAGGACCTCTTCTTTTTGTATGGGTACCTGGAAATAGCAACCACATTAGCAAAACAGCGAGGGAGGAGGGGTTTCAATCCTCTTCCTCCTCCCTCCAAACAGGGCCAGACTGGGAACAGAAACCAGCCCTGGCAAACTGCTCAGCTGCACCCCCCTGGGGTGAGGGGGAGTGCAGCCGAGCAGTTTGTCAGGGCCGGTTTCGGCCGATTTTGTTAAAGGGGGCCGATATTGCCGACCTCGGTAACAAAAACGGCCCCCAGGGGGCCAAAACCAGCCCCCACCCTAGCGGCCTACTGGGGAAACGCCCAGTGCCCGCTATGGCCAGTCTGGCCCTGCCTCCAAATAGTGTTGTCTGATTTCTAAATCTGTGAAGCCATGGTCACTTGGACTTTGCAAAACAGACTACCACCACCGAAGAGAGAAGGTCCAATCCTCCTTACCTGTTGTGCTCTCCATTTCACTATGCCCATATAACCATAGTTACACGGGCATAGTAAATTGACTACAAAGAGTTCCCAGTGGCTAGTTTGATCATGCTATTATTTTTTATAAGGTACTACTCACTAAGGAATAACATGAATATACCCTGCCATGCAGGACCTGATTTTCGCTTGCAGGTTTTCTAACAAAATAATAAAGAACCCACACTTTGCACAAAATCGAATCACATGCCCTCAAACTATTAAAAAGTTTGAAGGACTGTCACTCATAACTACTGAAAACTAACTAAAACACTCAAAGTAAGCACAGGACGTTGCACAGCTCACAAGCAACATTTCTCAAATTAGAATTCCCCTTCGGACTGGAATTCTAATAGCCTTAAATAATTACACTAGGCCAGAAGTAAAAAAATATATATATATTTATAAGGTTTTGTTATCAAGGACTTCCTGTCTACGTCTGGAAGTTTACCATGGCTAACTGAAACTAGCATTTGCAATGCAATAGGGTCTCGCATTACTGGTAGTTTGAGGTCTTGATGATGCAAATAATAATGCAACGCCAATAGCTAATTCTTTCAGTAATATGAGACCTAATGCATTGCAAATGCTTGCATAGTGAGCCAGGAACCAGCATTGTATGTCTCGGTGCAGTACCGCAAGCTGCTCCTAGAGGTCCCTAGTGAGCAAGGCACCAGCACTGCATGTCTCAGTGCAGTACCGCTAACTGCTCCTAGAAGTCCCTAGTGGGCAAGGCACCAGCACTGCATGTCTAGGTGCAGTACCACAAGCTGCTCCTAGAGGTCCCTAGTGAGCAAGGCATCGGCACTGCATGTCTAGGTGCAGTACCGCAAGCTGCTCCTAGAGGTCCCTAGTGAGCAAGGCACCAGCATTGCATGTCTCAGTGCAGTACCACAAGCTGTTCCTAGAGGTCCCTAGTGAGCAAGGCACTAGAACTGCATGTCTCGGTGAAGTACCGTAAGCTGCTCCTAGAGGACCCTAGTGAGCAAGGCACCAGCACTGCGGACCCCTTTTTGTCACATATGGTACTGCACCCTGCAGAAGATATGGTAAATCCACCCTACCCATTATGCATTGCATGCAAGACAGTACTAAGAGTACATTCAAATAGCTATGTCCATATATACAATTAGTAGCTTTGAAATGTGATAAAAGAATTATTACATTAATTTCGGATTGGGTTGCACTCTGTGTGGAGCTGATAAAGTGAATCTATAGACGGTCTCATATAAATTTGAGATGTTTTAGTGAGTGAAGTAACCACTGCCAGCCTAGCTTAGGACCAAGTGTGTGTCTTGCCTGAAGCCTTTTAAGAAAATAGTGCCTTGAGGCTGTAATTAAAACCTAGGGAGTAACAACACATGTAACTGGGGGTGTCCTCAAGAGACAAGGCGGTACTAAGGAGGGACTACTAAGCCTATTGACCAATGAAAAGCCACCATTTACAAGGGACAGGGGCCAATTAAAAATATGGGCAGAAAGTGGGCGGAGATTTATGCACATATCCTGAATGCAGCATGTCTCGAAGAGACAGCGCAAGCACCACCTAGGCGAGACCTAAAAAGTCATAGGTCAAAAAACTCATAGCTCTTATCATCCCATCTTTCACTAATGCACTGCCAGAGGCTGAAAAGTTATGAATTAGCCCAAAAATGCCCAAGACATTTATTTTGGAAGATTCCAAATGCACGGCAAACAAATCAGGGTAAACATTTAAGAGTGGGACTCCATCAAGAACCCCTGTTTTTGCCTGTGCTCTATGTCTTTATTGATGGTGGGGTCAGAAGTTCCTCCAACCTCGGGAATATTACAAATTATTGTATTTAATCTCTATGCTAGACCTTTCCTTTGATTGGGACCCTTTGTCCGTGGGTTCTTGTCTCCTTGAATGCAGCGAACAGTTGAGACTGTGGTTCAGGTGGCAGGGCAGAGGATAACGCTGGACAGGTGCTGGTGCAATTACCTCGTTGCCTAATCACTTCACCCTCAAACAGCACCATCACATTGACAGCATCCATTCCTAAATCCTCTTCAAGTCCACCCCTTATCCTCAAGCAACTATGACCCACATATGCACCTCAAATCAGGCCCAGCATATGCACCATCACACTAACAAATTAAATGGGGTCTTCCTCTAATTGCAATGATCAAGAAAAGGAATCTTGCATCCCCAGGACAATTGTCTGTCGCTATGACAACGCATAAGTATTATCCCACTTCCTGATTAACTGCCCTCACTAGTAATCATTCAAAGGTAGTAAGACCAAATACAAGCATTCAGAAATTATTTTCTACTTATTGAGTGATTTGTTTGAAGCCACCTCTCGATTTATGGTCAAATCCTGGAACAGAAGAGGGTGGCAACCAAAGTCAAGCTTAAATACTGATGACGCCGCCAAATTAGTGTAAATTGAACATGAATGACTCAGTAGAAATCCCAGAATTACTACTTTTCTTATCCTCTGTGACATTGATTTTCTATCTTTTGGTCAGTTTTTTACCATTTCCCATGCATGAACCATGAATTAAGCATTCATTTGGTGTATTTTACGGGAAATACACCTCTGCTGATAGCATTTTAGAAAAAAAATCTAAAAACTCAATGGAAAGGTTGAGTACAGGAACAATAAGAAAACACGGTTTGACAAAGCTAATAGGTTTTTCAATTTTTTTCTGTGGTGGGCAGATTCACAATGTGAATGACGTTTGCACAGATAAGTGAATGGAAACATCTGAGTAAATGCTCCTGTAAATATTATATATATATATTTTAATCTAGTAAAACAGATAACGCTACATCTTGGCCAGACCTAAAAATGATTGGCACCAAAACATATCATTTCATGGTATGTTCCAAAGTGGGAATCGATTGAACCAACATCTTCTAGACATCCTCTGAGTCAAATTGTAGCTGTGATTGGCTTCGAGCAAAAACATGCCACAATACAACCAAAGACAAGTCTCAGAGGTCTCAGCAAGTTTGACAAACGATCCTTTTCTGCGATTTACCGGGCTGCAGGAACCTGTAGGAGTCACTCCACTAGCCACGTAGGCACCACAACATGGTTCAAGCACGTGGTGCATGCGATGGCGACAACATGCAATGACATCATCCACCACCACACGCAGGAATTGAAATACCCCTCTGCTATATGTTCCCTGGTCCTTGACCAAACTGCCCGCCTGCAAAATTACTGTTATTTTGAAGATGGTGCTTTTGCTACTCACTTCAAAAACAGAAAACATTACACCACTACCTCATGGTGGTGCTAACCACATGAGGATGTGTTTGCTTTTAGCAGCCTATAACAAACTCACCAAAGTTTGACAAAATACAAGAAATCTGTTCATGTTATTGGTAAACAGGGGATAAAGGGGAGGACAGAATATGAGGAACAACCGAACTGCTGGCAGGGAATACACAACTGAATCCCCGGCATAATGTGAAAATGTTGTTAATTGAAAAGAGCAAGGCGGGGGGGTACACCTGAAGTACAGCCTTCATCTGCATTAGCGGCCGAGTCTTAGACGGATATAGACGTCCTGACCGAGAATACCACTATGTGGCGATCGTTATGACGGCACCACTTTCTTCCTAAATTGGGTAAATTATTGTCAAGAATTTATGATCAATCCATATGTCGGCTGACATCTCCTTTAATGCGATACCAGGAAACCATATCCTATAATAAATTCTGATCCCAGGCCGCCAGCCAACTTTTTGTCCTGATGAAGACCCGCTCTAGATGCACACAATTCGGCACTACTACATAGGGTTGAAACGTCGACGTTACGTGTCCTATTTGTCTACGCAATTCCACATTCAGAACTAAGAAAATTATATCCTGCTGTGGTCTATGCTCTTGATTTTGGACCCGTTTGTATATCTCAGTCTATTGTTATTGTATATATATGTTATATGTGAATTTGTGGTCAATTGTATGTTAATAGACACGCTGAATCACTGATTGTTTTATGTTTTATGTGTTTTATGGTTGGTCAGTCCTGTAAATATTTTGTTGAATATTTTGATACACATTATAGAGTAAAATGAATTCAATTTCTGAATCTCTTGGTTCATGTGTGTGCTTCGTTGTTTCTTACTGAATGTTTACTGACTCATTGATTAGTTGTATTGAGTACATACTGAATTAAGTCTACGTGTTTCCCAACAGAACCATTGTTTTTTGTTTTCATTATAACGCCCAGGTTCTGAGGGTTACTGGGTTACCCCATTATCTTTAATGTTCATCTGCTTGTAGGCATTGACCCAACATGCCTCTCTAGTTTCTGATTTTATCCACAGGAGAATGGTGGCATGTGGTCAGGGCTGGCTTTGCCAAGCAGCACTACTTCTGTGTTGGAGCCATTTAGATATAAAGGGCTCCTCGTTATCCCTTCCAGAACCTGGAGTAGGAATGTGTTATTTCAAGGAGGGTTTCAGATCATCTTCGGTGGAGCAGAATCTGTCTGTCATGCGTTCTCACTTGAAGTAGTGCTATAACTTGATTATTTAGGTCAGACACTGCCTAAAAACATTGAATAGCAAAGGAAGAGTACAGGGACACAGGGGACAATTCATTACACATTTTGAGTATTAACCGAGAATGTGCCTAGCTTTAGGTTTTATGAGCAGCTTTGCAGGTAGAACCTTAACTAGCAAGGGCATTGCCTGATTGCCAAGATCTGATTCATTGTATAAGAGATATGGGTACAATACTTAGAGTTGCAATGTGTGTTACTTATTTACTAAGCATAACACAGACCACAATATATGCTGCTAAGAGTTCGAGGAGTATTAAGGCTGCCACTGGACTAGTTTCTTGCTGCTGCTTTGGGCGGTTGGTTTGTGAAGAGTATGTCTCTCTGAAAGTCCTTAATCCAGACCCAGGCCGTTTCCTCACCTTAAATTGTGGCTGCTTAGTTTCCATTCGTAAGAAGATTTTGCTTTGATTGAGGTGGAGTGGTTGATGTGTGTCAGTAGTTCAAGTGATGGTTTCTCTCAGCAATGTGTTGTACAGCAATTGGGTAATAGTGGCATATGCCAACTGGAAAATCTAAGGCTTAAGGGGCAAGGTAAGGCTAATGTATGGGTCTGCTAATATTGAGAGCAAGATTAAAGGAAAGAGTTAAGGTTAACAGAGAGGCGTTAGGATAAATGGGTGATTTATGGTTAACAGGATAGTTAAAACTAAGACTGAGAGTTAAAACTAACAGCAAGAGTTAAAGATGGCAATTAATGGAGTTACAGCTAATATGGGGGCATATTATCAAGGACGGCGTTAATATTATCGCTGGTTTAGCGGCAGAAAACTGCCGCTAAAGCGACGATAATGGGCTTGATAACATGCCCTGGAGAATTCCAATAGAAGCCCAGGCTCACACCAGAACATGGACTTCTATTGGAATTCTCAAGGGCATATTTTCAAGCTCATTATCGCCGCTTTAGCTGCAGTTTTCTGCTGCTAAACCGGCGATCATTTTTAACGCCGTCCTTGATAATATGCCCCATGAAGAGTTCAAACTAATGAGGCAAGTTAAAGCCAACAGTGGCATGAAAATACAAAGCTTAACCTAACAGTGAGGAGAAGCTGAACAGGGAGCGAGACAGCCAATCACAAGAACTTTGGTCAACAAGGGTGAGGAGGACATAAAGAGTTGAGTTTCATGGTAGAGTTAAGTAAGCTGGAATGTCCAAGCTAATTGCAGAGATGGGGCAAACTGGGAGAGTTAAGACTACAATGGAGAGTCAAAATGATCAGTTTGAATTAAGGCTATTTCTGAGAGTTATATTTAATAGTGAAAATTAATGCAAGCATGGGGCAATACGTTTAAATGAGAGTTCGGGCTAATGAAAGGAGATAAAGCTATTGCATCAAATTATGACTAATAAAAAAAAGCTAATGGGGCAAGTTAATGATAATAGTGGGGCTAAGGCTAATGCTCAGAATAATGGCTGATGGGGAGATGTTGGGAGGGGAATGTCCTCTGCATTGCTTTGAAGCATGTGCACACCTGGCCTTATTTAACGATGTACCAAGTCTGCGGATGCTTTTACTTTGCATCTCAGCACCTATCAAGCTTGAGCACTAAGGGTCTCAGTGTGATGAAATAACGCAGAAAGAAAGCCCCTGGGGTCTGGAGGAGCTCTTTTCAGCCAACGTCTCAGATCCAGAATTTGTGTTCATGAGAGCCAGTTTCCCTGCCAGTTTAGGGAACATAACCTGAAGTGTGAGGAATCCTCCTGGAAGCATCGAAGATCTCCCACAGGAAAGGAATGTGCCCTTGCTTCTGGGAAGAGAAGCACTCGATATGCCCTCTGCAGAAGGAAAACTGGCTGAAGGGGATCCCAACCCAGCTGCCTGGAAGAGATGAAGTTAACCAGAGGAAGGCTACGCCTGGATCATCTGTGAAACACCTGCACAACAAGCCTCCGGGACAGGACAAGTTCTTCAAGAACTGGGATGATCCTATGCACCCTTGTGACTCAAAGTCTGATCTTAGCTGCCCCCATGTGCACCTTGAGCTCGTTGGCCATTCCTCCCCCTTTGGGGGTGTTCTGAAGAACTGTCAGTGCAGTTTGAAGCTCCTAGCCCCACTGATCACGTTACAATCTGCTGGTTGACTGTGCCCTGCAAGCCATCCAGTTTCTTGACTAAGCTCCCTGAAGCATGTAGTGCTGTGAAACAAAAACCTCGACCAGCATTTTCCAACTATCTGTAGGAATCGTGTGCAGCACCAAGGGGTGTTGCTGTTAGTGACATTTCCCACTTCACTGCCATATCTTGGTAGGGGAAGGCACCAGCAGGGTAGTAATTGTGGTTTGGAAGGTAACAAAGGCGGTATGTCCCTGTTCCAAACATCGGAACTGCAGGCGAAGAGGGCTCTCTACAGCTCACCAGCTCTGACACTTTGCTTCTTGACACAGCAGTCTTCAAAAAACTAACACTCAATATAGACCTTCTCAAGCTGTGCACAGAGTCTGTTATTCTATCTCACCTACAATCCGGACTAACCTCTGTCATGCAGCTTATAAAAATGAGAACTTAAACAACTCCTTCTTAACTCTAACTTCCCCTACTCCTCCAGCTAGTCCCTCACACATATGTCCAGGTAGGAGACATCCCTGGGCTTATGATATTTCAATCAGGTCCTCTGGGTGATTAGCCACGCTCAACAAATTCACATAACATAACAATACACACATCCTGTACATAATTTGATGGGTCTTTCTCATGATGCAGGTACCTTTCGATGGTTATCGCTTGTTTTCATGCTTATTAGCTTGACATTTCCAGCTATCTTAGTTACTTTTACACTGTGATTGATATTGATCTGTTCGTAAACTGTTCAATCTCCATGTAAATCCCGCTTCTGCTCTTGAGCCTTGCACTCGCTGTATAAAAGCATCCAATAAATAAATGTGGGACTTCCAAGAAGATGTCCCACCGAAGAGAAAAATAACAAATCATAACCACAAAGTGTGACACAAAGGAAGGTCCTTCAGTGTCCTGAAGTTAAAAACTCTCCTGAAACATGTTTGGTGGAGATCCAATTCTCCCCAATGCCCCCTCCAGTAGAAGCCACAGACGGAGAGTCACCCTGCTCAGGGCAGAGAAGTATTATGAACAGGCCTCGATGCCAATGTCACTAAGTAGGAACCCTGTCATTCCAAATTCACTGTAAAGTATCACTTGTCATTCACTTTTGTATACTGGAGTAGGGATTAATGCATACACGTTTTGTGTACACTATCTTGAGAAGAAATAAATACTTTCTCTTAAAAAATGATAAAGCACCATCTGGACAATCATTTATTATAGCCTTGGAGCCCGACCTAGCAGGCTCTACCGGCCATTAAAGGCCCGCTCCAGCGTTCAGCGAGGGCCTCTAACAAGGAATCAGGCCTTTAATGGCCGGTAGAGCCCGCAAGGATGGCTCTAAGGCTATGAGAACATTCTGCCCCTAGAGGGCATAATGTTCTATTTAAATCCCCTCGTGCTCCGAGAGGCCTTTGTTCACAACAGCAACTGTGAACAAAAACAACATTGGAATGTTGTTCTGCGGGCTTCTACCAGCTCCACATTCCAGTGTTCTAATAAGTTCTATACGGTGTGTCATTGAATTCTGAGTCTCTAGCACACATCGCCTCCCTGAGTAAGTCTTGAAATGCCGTGCTTCGCCAGCCGGAGGATCAGGTGCTGAAGGGTGTATCTGGTGCTCAGCTGGAGGCCCTGATCATCTGAGGTACAAGGCCTCCAGGGAGACAAGTGGAGCTGAGTAACCTCTGTTTGCCAAGGGAACCCAGAGCCCGTTCCCACAGGAGAGCTAAAATGAGTGGGGAGACTTGAGACTACAATTACAACTAATTATGACTAATGAAATGTAGTTAAAAGAGCAAACGTTAATGCAAAGTTAATGCAGAGGTTTAAAATTAATTGCAAGCTGGGTTACTGCAGAAAGATGAAAAGAGTGTTAATACTCACTTTAAAAGTGAATGTCTACATGGAGGGTTATGATAATGAGGAGAAATTATAATGCTGATTCAGAGAATAAAGATAACAGGCCACACCTAGAGGAGATCTTTGGTCTGTCTCTCAAAGTAGTATATCTTCTATTTTGTCTGACTAGCTGGGTTGCAAGGTCCTCAATACCCGAATGGATCTCCTCTTCAAAGGCACCTTGATGCGTTCTTCCTACTACTTTGCCCGCTTCTTGTCCTCCTGGATAGAGTCCATCTGAGGGCCGTTTCTACCATTAGGCAAGACTAGGCGGCCGCCTAGGGCGGCAAAAGGGGGGATTTTTAAAAAATTTGAAATCAAACAGAGAAACAATTTAGCAAATTAGGAGAAAAAGGGAGGGGGCGGCATTTTTTAATTCTCGCCTAGAGCGGCAAAACACCTAGAAACGGCCCTGCATCTCATCCCCACGCTTTGCTGTATAGCTTCATCCTCTTCCTGGCCAGGTCACAATAGGCATTCTCCCAAAAGAAAGAACACGCACACAAAGCCCTGCTTCTGACAAACATTGCTCTGTGCTGATGCAACTACTTACCCCTGCTGTCCAGATGAAATATAATCTGTTGTCATGGGAATAGTATCAGGGCTTTAGTGGATGTCAGGGCATAGCAAAAGGTGCCGTGGTACAAAATCATTACCTCTGGTAAGCCACCAAAAGGCACAGGTCCCTAGCACTTCACCACATAGAAAGAGTGGAAGCAGACACAAAGAACTGAACTTGTATTTCAATAGGAGGGCGTACTCAAATTATATGGGGTCACTGCAATTTCAAGACAGTTGTCATTGCATGACCAAAGATGGCCACATAACATGGGTTTAAGGGAAGACAGAACAGATACACCAACCATCAGCAGTTCAATGCTCTGCAGGGCGACTGATAGATTTGTAACAAGCATACACAGGTTCTGGTACTGTCAGGGCTTTAAGTGGGATGAAAAACTGGGGGGTCTCTCAAAGGGGCGTGGCCAAAGCCATTAAGGGCATGGCTTAAAAACAGGTAAGCAAAACATCTATGCTTAGCATAGTGTGGCAAACGACTCGTATTTTGCTGTTTCTGTCATTGCATCCACATATATGATACCACAAGTAACATCATACCTACAACAAGTCAGGACTATTGGCTTTGTCAATGGTTGTTAGTTGCATAAGATAAATAAGCAGCAAATATGGCTTGTTATATAGAATATTGAGAAATCTTCCACTTAAAGCCCTGGTGGCACCACGACAATGTTGCTGCTCCGGAGTTTCAAAAAGAGAAGGGAAATCCAGAGAGAAAATGACTCTCTTTTAATGATTTCCCTTCCTCTACAACACTCACCTGGCATGACGTCATGGTGTAACTTCCCCACTAGGGAGAAGTGAGCAGTGTGAGCACGCGCACATTATCTGCCTGCTGTCACTGTCTGCAGTCCAGAAAAAAATGAAGCGCATGTGCCAGGGCGCAAAACAGAGCCCGATAGAGACCCGTTTCGAGGCCTCCTTAAAAAAACTGCCGGTGCTCCGACCCGGTGAGACCCGGCCCACCTAAAGCCCTGGGTACTGTGTCCTCTGGAAGGACTCATGCCTGGCAAGGGATGAGTGTGGATTCTCCAAGATGGGCTTTGGGGCACTAGAGAGGGACTCTTAGTGGGGCAAGGCACACTCAGAAGCAGGGCCGGCTCTAGGCCGGTACGATTGGTGCGACCGCACCTGGCGTTGACTTCGGGTGGAGGTGTCATTTTTGAAAATGTGTATCATCATTTTAAAAGCACCTGCTGCCTCCTCCCTGGCCCCCAGCAACTTTCAGACATCAATTAAAATGTCAAGAGAAGTCCCGTGATTAATCGTGTTCCTCAAAAGAAACCTTAGGTTTGTCTAGTGGGTTAAAATGCCTGCTGCTAAGAAAGTGTAACATGCAGATAACGAAGTGCACATAACGTAATTAGGTCAGTGGGTTACTGCTTCTGTAAGAGAGCTCATTTTGTTACGTTTCTAAGTCAAAATCCTAATATAGAACATTGAGCTATTAACTGTCACCCTAGAGCTGCTGCAAACTGCAAGGTATATGTTAAAGCTATATGATTTTTTGCCCAGTCTTTCATTATCCTAATCTTGTGAAAAGGGTTCAATTGGGTAGAAAACAATTCTTATCATGAAAGAGAACCCTTAACAATGATGTTACGTTTTAAATTCTGAATTTGTGCCTTTCCTGAATAAGAACTTTAACTACATTGCCTACCAGTATCGATGACATGCCACTCCTACACTACACCTTGTAGTACTGTCTGATATAACATTTCCTATACACTGATTTACACACACATGATTGTCTCTGTGCAATACGTGTGTGGTATAAAGTGCTCTGACACCTTACACTGGTATGAGTGGTGCTATAAAACGAAATGAATCTGAGAGACAGTGGTTATGGAGACTTGAGAGGTACTGTTAAAGGGTGCTAGTGAGAGAATCCGTGGCAGAGGTGGTCATGGGGGGTGCCAACAGACATTGTCGCACAGGGCGCCACCAGCGCTAAAGCTGGCCCTACTCAGAAGGCAACCTGGAGATAAACTCCAACGTATACTGCACTCACCTAACACCACAAAGGAACACAGCATGAGTAAGAAGAAGGCACTCGTTACAATTACATACATACATACATGGGGACTGAACGAAACTAGTTAAGGGAGAATCACTAGTTAAGGGAGAGTCTAGCATATTCAACAAAGTGGAAGTCAATAGACTCCTCTCCTGAGAATACCAGTAAAAAGTCTGTTCTGCTCACTAGTCATAGCTGCCACCAGCTATCTGCCTGTCCCTCTCCCCCCCCCCCCCTTAGACTGGTGGGGGGGGGGGCACTGTGCCAATACGCCAGGGGGGCTTCAAAAACACCAGGGAGCACATCCAGTGAGATCCAAAATAGGAAGCCCTTCGTCCCTACAAAACCTCTGCCCTCCCCCCAACCCCCCCTCTAAAATTAAAAAAACGAATCCCGTTGGCTCTGAAATGTTATGTGTTTTGGCGAAGAAAATACGCCAGCAGTGTTTTAACGAGGCGCCGTTTTCCTGTTGTTTTCAAGCAATCTATGATTTGTGCACTCTTACATAATTCGCACACATTGTTACCCTCGCCATCAGCCCCTAGCTTCCCGCTCAAATCGCTCTTCTAATTCTTAGCTCTTGAAAAAAAATCTTCCTGTTTTGAAAAAAAAAGCCAAATGCTGGCACGCGCGCAAGTATTTCAGCGTCCAAAATTGTCGAAGCATCCAGAAGTTTCCTTCAAGCTTGTCTGGCTCCCCCTTCCTGGCTCCTGCTGGCTGCAGCTACCGAAGCAGGCAGGCCCCCCCTGACCGCCGGCCAGCTCCTCGCACGGCATCGTGGAGCTATTTCAAGGGGGGTTTTGAGGCTGGCACAGTTAGTGCCTTGACACGGGGCCTGCTTATATTTAAAAGGGTTAACCTTGAATATTATCTTCAAGTCTGTACTCCCCAGCGTCGCAGCTCCCCGCCATATAAGCATTCTTCCATTCTGACAGAAGACGGGAGCACTTTAGCACAGCAGAATAACTTCCCAAATTTGGAATCCTTGCAGTTTGCGCAGCCCTCATCCCCCCCCCCCCCCCCCCTGCATCCACCGGCTGCCTCTGACGTGTTGCGGGGTTTCATTCTCTCCTCGCTCACGAGGATGAGACGTGAATTTGCACAGTGTGCACGTGCCCCCATCTGTGCTCCTTTTGTCTTCATACGTCAGTTCGAAGTTTTTTTTATTTTCATTTTTGCAGCCAGGGCTTCTTTGCTTGGTTCCCAGGCTTCTGCGTACTCTGCGGGTCACTAGCATCGTGGAATGTGGGTGCAGCCGACCCCCTGGAGAAGCTGCTTCCACTTTGAAAGACGCCTTGTCCTTCAGGATAGGTCATGGAGGGGTCAAAGGAGGAAATGACAATGGTTTATCTGTCTGTTGTACCTTCCCCTGGAACCAACCAAAGGAAATTTACTGCCCAGCCTGATGGTCAGAGACCAAAACACTGGACTAGGGGAGTGGGGGCGTGGGGGCGTGGGGGCGTGGGGGCCTGGGCTACTCGCCTTTCTTATTATGTCTTGAGTGAGAAGAGACCGTGGAGTTCTGTCTGTGATCAGACAGGGTGTGGGTACTGAATACTGAGTAGGGAATATCGTTATGCACTAATATAGCTAAAATATGGAAGACATAAATACTGACAGGGAAGTATGTATAGATTTTCTATATTTAACTCCATAAACATACATTGACGATGTAAATATCTCCAAGGTACGTAGATGTGGAGTCAAGAAGAGTAAATCTGTACTTCCCTATAGGCACTTACTTATTGCTATTGTGAGCCCCAATATTTTGTCAACAATATTAACGTATCATGATATTCTTTCCAGGCTACAGCCCTTATATAGGAATTTGGGGGCATATTTACAAGTCCCTTGCACCGCCGGTGCATCACTTTTTGTGACGCACAGGTGGCGCAATTTGCTGCTCCATATTTACCAGGACACGTAAAGCTACCCTGCGTGGCTTTTTGTGTCCTTCTAAATATGTCCCCCATTCACGCAGCACTTTGCGTGAAAGGGGCGTTAAATGGGTGTTGCTGTGGGGGTTCCCACGCAACACCCATGGATTCTGTCGCATTCCCGGATTTAGAAGGTTTCGTAAACCTGGGAATGTGTCAGAATCCTAGAGGCGCAATGAGGAGAAATATTTGTATTCCTCCTCGTTTTTTCCGCCTTCTATGTGTGATGCATTCTGCAGCACGCATAGAAAGAGGAAAAACACCTCTTGTGATTGTTTTTGTGCATGTAGGTGTGCCTTCCTGTTCAAAAACAATCATCCCCGCAACGCAGGCACCCTTGCACCATGGAGCAAGGCTGCCTGCATTGGCACAAGGCAGCCAATTGTGTGCCAGCGCAGGAGAGAGTACAAGCATCTGTTATATTGTTGTAAATATGACACATCCCTGTGCTCTGAAATTAACGCAGCACGGTGCAGCCAAATGGCTTGCGGCACCACACTGCGTTACTTTCTCGTAAATAAGGCCCTTCAAGTGCCTTTACCCCTTGCCCAATCTCACTTACTTTCATACAGTTCCTCCTGAATTGCAGTTCAAATGTCCAAAGTGTCATGTACCTGGGGATCGTATAACGCGCTCCAGAGAAAGTGCTCTTCCGGAGATTCAACTACCGTTTCTTTGCCGTGGACAGCGTCTTAGGGCATCATTGACCTAATTTGGATATTTGCTTCTTCCTACTCAAGTTAGCCGTGCCAGACCATGGTGCACATCTTGTTTGCTCTGTAGCTGAGGAAGTGGCTCTATGTCATAGACTGAACGGTTATGTACTTCCCCAACCCCGTGTGCAAACCTCAAAGATATGTAGGTTAGGTATGTGTCTGGGAGATATGCTACCAATACGTAAGGTCCCTTTCAAGATAAGCTTGCCTCGACAAGTGTTCAGGAGGCCAAATATGTGGTGGTATTTTTGAGGTTTTAGATGTTCACATTTAACCAAAGCCTTGTGCATCGTATGTCTTCGTTGCTTTATGATCTGGGATGTTCTAAGACCCAAGCAAAGCCCTGCGTGCATCATTCGGATTTTGAAAGAAAAGATATTGGCAGTGGTACATAGTGAATGTAGGAAGTAAACTCTATCCTTTTGGGATTTATTGTCATCGGTCTCCATTCATTTTAGTCCCTCAGTTTGGTGATACTTGGTTTTGGGCAATCCAGTTAGGTTTCCCGTTTGTTATATATTGAGAAGACCCTTTCTATTTCTATGCTGTGTTTTTTTGTAGCACTTGGATACATGTTGAAGTTATCATAACTGCTCTGCCTTAGTCGTACCAGTACTAGTCCAGTGTCACAGTATTTTATTTACCTATTAGTATCTTATCATATCAATGATAGCCAGAGATGTTAATCTTGTACACCATGTCTCCTGTAGTGTAACGTAGGTGGCACTGTCGAGTAAGTATGAGGGTACATACTTACCTACATGCAGTGCTTAATTTGAGCTGGTGGTTGCTGATGGGGGCCACCGGCACTTAGTTTTGGGGACTGGCACTTATTTATCCAAAGCAGATATTTAACGAGTGCAAAAGAGGGAAAACAAACTGATCACAAAGGGAAAAAGCAGGAACCTGCCAGAGTGAGATAAAGGGGCAGGAAGTGTCTGGCAGCAGATTAAAGACTCATTTTTTGTTTACTTTTTTTGTTGAAGACTACCATCCTTGCTATTCGGGGCAACAACATTTAATTGCACAATCTACTGGCATCTGAGCAGAGCTTCAGGCACCAGCACTCTTTCTTTCACAAATTAAGCACTTCATGAAGCTGGGTAACTGGCGGGGAACACATTTTTCCTACCTGTGTATTGTCTGGCTAATCTTAGAAGTATCTGGATGGGGTTGGAACGACACATTAGTGTAAGGCCCTGATTATGAGTTTGGCAGTCTTCTTGAAGGACCGCCACCATTGTGGTTCCACAAAAAGCGCCAAGCCTGTGGTGAACCCATCCACAGGATTCCGAGTTGAATCCAGGGCTGGCGGTGTGGCTGCAGTGTCACGGAGGTAGAGATGTTTGGCTCATAGGAGAGTCTAAACATCATGCCGCCACTGTGACTGTGCCTACAGCACGTTTGTGCACGGTGTGGCATGCACCATGCATGCATGACTGTGCATTTTGTGGGAGGGTGGCACATCATGAGCCCCCACCATTAACCTCCATGGGCAGGTTTGCCTTGGGGCCATGTTGGGCGCTCCTTTCCATGCCTTTCCACCAAGCATTTCATGGTGGGGTCCCTGCCATGAAATGCTTGGTGGAAAGGTAGGTCGGAATCTGCTAAGTGGTGACGGCATCGGCATCGCCATGATTCCCGCTTGCTTTCCACACAGCAGCGGGATCATTGATCCTGGCGGTGGAGGTGGCGTTGTGGTGGTCCCACCACCACCATCGTAATACGGATCACTAGGATGGTGGTGGTGGTGTTCAGACAGCCACCGCGAGTAAGGAAATCCTAGGACCGTCTTACTTGTAATAAGGCCCTAAACGTTCCCTCTACCTGTCATGATTCTTTCAAGCTGGGCTTGACCCATACATGCGAGAACTGTCCCTGATCCAGTGCGAGGTTCACGAGTATTCCGTTGTCTCGATGAGTCTTTCCATGTGGGAAGGGTATGCAGTGATGTGCTTCCGAGTTCTCTATGCCATAGGCACTCAAGCAGCACCTCATCAATAAAGCCGAAAGGTTAAACGTATCTAGGTTTACTTGTGATAGTGTACAGAGGAAATGTGGCCTGACAGTCGGAGCTGCGCTGCTTCTCTGCGGGTGGGGTGGACACTTGTCTTCATACTGCAGTCACATTTGATATTAGCACAAGCGAGCTATAAACCGCCTTGGAATGATGCCTTGAGCCGGGACCCCGTTTGAGAACAGTTAGCCCAAGAATTCCCATTCGTCACTTTATCTGTCTCCTTGTTATTATGTGAAACGAGGACCTGTTCTAATACCCACTTTTTGTTTTTAAGGATTAAAAAATTAGCAGATGGAGATAGAAAATGTTTGCGGTAGCTTCTAAGTCAAGTTACCAATAATCAGCGGATGAACAGAGCCTTACACACCTGCCCATCAACAGGCAAACTTTCCTAAATTATACCTGTTGAACACTAGTCCTGTTTTTTTGGAGTTTTATATAGCAGGACCTAGACCAGAAGGTATCAGAGCGCTTTACATGAGCACCAGTTGTGTTACACAAGGATACATTCATTTTTTTGGGGGCAAGGAGAGATTAAGAGATTTGCCCTAGACTTACAGGATGTTGAGTCCCCCAGCTTCCAGGTCGACCACCCTAGCCATTAGGCCACATCCTCTCGCCTTGGTTATGAAGTTTGATAATTAACAAAAGTTGGATATTGACACCGACTTCCAATGGATATTCATTTACCAATCTTCTGTGAGAAATGACAGTAAAGTCAAGAGGTGGCGGGAAGCCACGTAAATGATGCGAAGAGAAACTGTCAGATATTTCCAGCGCATGATATATGAAGGTACAGTTCAGCCGTGTGTGGTTGCCTGGTCTGCCAATGTATGTTCTAATCTCCACGAATACAAATGTTTGGCAGGAAGGGCTCTCTGACCTTCTAGGGTGTGCAGCTGACGTCTGGAGTGTAGATTTAGTGGGGACAGTAGGGGCCCATAGATACTACAGGCGCCAGCATTTGGTGGTTTGAGGGAGACTGAAACGGTGTATGCAGAACAAATGAGTTTGGACACGTGGCAAAATAAATAGCAATCTACAAGCCAGCTATAAATCGAAATTAGGCATCTGGACCACTCTAAAAAGGAAAGAATAAATGTTTAAAGTGTAAAAGGAGGCCGTGATGTTGAAGAAAACAGCTCCGTAGAATGTTGCAGGTTTTCATCCAAGGGGTAGGTGATCCCAGGACCCAGGGAAACTTTCCAGAGGTGCTTCTGGAAACAGTTTAATATTATTCTGTACCCTGAGAGCTAGGGTTTTGCTAAAGTTCAAAGTAAAAGATGAGATAGGTGTGATTCCATGGGATCAACTGAGTAAAATTAATAGTCCCCATACTGCTGTTCTTAGTCATCATACTGCTGCGCCTTGTCGCATTGTAATTCATTTCAAGAGGTTTTAAGGAATGGAAGGCCCCTTTACTGCATCACTGCTCACTACATTTGGCAGATTGGCGGTGTGCTGGACTACTCCTGCAGTGGCCTTACAATCCCAACATACAAATGTAGCGGTGCAAGTAGTTTTAATATCCTACCAATGGATTTCATAAATATATAGACTTGAGGTTTTTCAGCTTTGGGAACAGGCCTTTTAGTAATGACTTTGGCTTAAAAATCCCTATGGCTTCCAGACAGAGGTTACAGTGTCCTTCTGTGGATATCCCATAGGCTTTGATAAGCTGGACAGAGCCCTCACCTTTGAAAATTAAACGCATCCCAGCAGTACTGCAGAGGCTGATGGCGGCTTTTCACCTAAGTGAGTCAAAAGTACTCTTGAAATAACCCTAACTCGAGGCTCACCAACTAATGGTGGTGTTCTCAGAGTTGTTTTTTGACTCCATTCTACTTAACATCATACCTTTTTGACAGATCTGCAAAAACGGATGATTTTCACTGAGATGAATAGGGCATTCTTTTTCAAATAAGAATGTCAATTAAAACATCACAAATGACATCATCAACATAAGCACTAATAAAGTCACATCGAATGTAACACTTATCTGTTACAATGAAGTGAGGCGTGTGCGAACATAGAACACCCTAACCTGAATCTGGGCTGTAGACACACCCCAGTACCCATGTGTTCTATCGCTAGTAGTCTTGTGTCCTCCATTTATACTCTTGGCGGCCTACACAGCTCTGTTGTGTGTACTACTAATGCTCAATGGGCAGTTGAGTAGCTTTTACACAAGCTTGGAAAACGTATGCTCTTTACACACTAGTGAACCAAGAAAGGTTGAACTGGAGCAAGTTCACATCTTCAGTACACCATCTTTTTAATGCTTCCCCAAGTCTAGCATTGCACGGCAACGGTCTCCCAGAGCCCAGTGCCGCCCCGCCAGCTCACCCTGCATACTAAAGATCTCTGGCAGGCGCCAGCAGTCACTCCCCGCAGTTACCTCAGAGCCTTACGTCTGCTCCACAGAAGTCTCCACGGCTCTTACCTCACAAATTGGTCAGCTTACCTCCTTACTGCATCATGGCTGCTCCCAAGGTACCACAGTTCTGCTGCCGGAAAATGGACGTTGGAACTAATAATCCTGCTTAACTGAAAACTAAAAATGATGTACATGTAGTCTGCATTTTGTGAACTTTAAAACAACTAATACTATTTTAGGGGGGCTACTCCTCAGTTTCCCATGAGGTCTTTTTCCCTAGGTTATTTTCATGAAGCTTGGTCTAAGTCATGAACAAGAGGCCCACCTTAGAATCATCTTATAGAATCAATTTAGTGAATGCTAGACTTATTATGTTTGATGCCAAATAATGTATTTCCCTAAGCATATACCCTAGAAACATTGCTTATTATTAGCCTAGCAAAGGTACTTCCAGGTTAAGATTGTTTAGTGTTTTTTGGGCTTACTTTTGAATTATTTTTGCACAGGGTTTCCAGATATTATGCGGTGTCATTCGATGTCTACGAAGCTCATCCAGGTCTCCTCTCTTCTTTGTCGTCAATAGTTTACTCCAGTATTGATAACACGTAAAACCAAGCTACAGATAAGAAAATGCAAAGATTAGAAGAACTAAAAAAAGTACTAGCAGAAATCTCAACACCAGACTCTGATCAATTTGAGACCGTTGTTGGTGTGATTCAGTCATTCGTTCACTAGAAGGAAAGGATTTCCTTAGTGTCCTGTTTAGACAGTTAGTGTGTACCAATAAAAGTGATGAAAGTGCTGTATGCTCAGTATGCTCTGGTACTATGCCCTTCCGACAGGGCACCCAAGATGGCTGATATGCACACGACCAGGGCACTATGGCTGATTCTGGAGCTGCTGCTACACTAGAGAGTAAGAAAGTGATGGGATGGAATGGCAGTAGAGTCTCTGAGATGTGTGTTTCATGCAGCCCATGTTGATTCTCCCACTTTAAGGCCAGTTTTGAACCCCTATAGTCCCAACACTTTTAGATGTACTCCAAAAGATGTATGCTGAGCCTCCAAAGCCAGGAGATTTCTTAATGGACTGGTAGGTAGCATACGTGTTGGTTTGACTTGTCCGTAAAACATATTCGTCAAGTACAAAGAGCAATGTTTATTATTTTCTCAAAATAGGCTTCTTGTACCAAGCCCACCCAAACACTCCACGCAGAGGGCTGGAGTTGCTCACTGTTACTGATTAGGGCAATGAATGGATGGTACAGCGACCTCTTTTCAGGGTTCCTACTGGTTCCCTGTCTACCCATTCACCGTAGCTACCGAAATCATTATTCTAGGTTGAATATTTTGAATTCAATGTATTTATTTATTTCACAATTTTACAACGCACAACTCAACTGGAAGTGTATAAGTGCACAGCACATAATAACAATATGGCGACACGTGGCAATCCCTTACAGAGAACTGGCAGGTAAAAATGGTGAACAGGCAAGTAACAGCGGATAAGACATTAAGCTTCAAATCTCTGCGGAAAGAGGGCAGGGCTAGACGCCAAATTAGCTAAATGGTTATTTAAGGTTCAGAGTAACAACGGGGTAAGAGGAAAAGTGAAAAAAATGAGGAAGCGTGATATAACTTCACAATAGGGGGAGAAAGGGTAGCATGTTAGAAGATAGAAAAGAAAAGGGGAAAGCAGGACAATACGAAAAAAGAAGTGTAAGGGGAAAAGGGACTACAAAGAGGGTGGGACTTGAGAAGGGAGGTGGCCTCAAAAAAAGAGAAATCGATCTAAGAGAGTAAGAAGGATGTGTGGAAGGCGGTGCTGCAGAGAAAGAAAAAGGAGGCTGAAGAGAAGAAGGAAGACCGGTGTCAAGGTATGAGGGGTGGGGGGCTAGGAGTTGAGATGGAGGTAGTGGTGTTCTTTTGATTCCTGAGTGCCTCTTCTTGCCGGCATAAAGGGAAGACCTAGTGTAATTATTTCTCTAATCAATGCACATTCTCTTATGAGCAGGGTCAGCCATATCTATGTCAGCCATTTGTGAATTGTCTACTTTGGAATGGACCTCTACTTCCTGCCAGGCACATGCAGATCTAGCGCCTCCAGCCATGGATGCGTGCACAGCAGCTTTCTATTTTTTCTAATAGGGCGAAAGGGAGTTGATAACACTCAAAATGAGTGGAGTTTACTATCGTTTTATGTCATGTTGTACTGCAGTCTGAACAACACAGAGTACAGCTCGGATCTTTGAATAAGGAATGCTTTTAGCACTGCATCAGTGATTGATGCCTATAAGACTGTTGCTTTGGTTTAGCATCACTTTGATGGATATTTCAGTCTGTAATCCCTTTTGAGAGATCCCACCAGGTCTGAAGTTTGAATGTTGCAGAAGCTCTTTTGGCTCAGAAGTCTTTTGAAACAGTATCACTAAACTGGTGATGCAGAAGACAGCTTGTCCTCCTGTGCTTACTTTGGCCAAGAGATTGAGCGAGTTCTAATCTCTTTCCTCTGTAGAAATCCTTCTGCTTTCACATATCCATAACTAAAGAACAAACAAGTGCCAGTACTGATCCTTTATTCACCTTTCAAAACTGAAACATCGGAAACACAATGTCAACACAGAAAATCAATTTCCATCTGAATTAATCAAAATTATTTTTTTAGCCATAGACAAACTTAGATTCAAATAGCACACTATCATATCTTTATCTTTATCTTTTGCATATATTCATCATCGTCATATCACCAATGAACCACTCTTATTCTTACATCACGATATTTACCACATTCGCATCACTTCCAGCACCCATTCACACCTGCTTTTTCCACACACTTTACAAACAGTACTCAATTTCACACTTCCCAGACATTCAAACAATCCACACCCAGCCAACTTTCCCAGAACAATTTTTTTAATCAAGTTTCGTATATCAGATCAAAAAACCGGGCCAAAGACCAAACACGTTACAAAGAGTTCTAAACTTTTTGATTCCTTAGATAATATGCACAAAACAATTGGCCACGAAACAAAGGTTGTCACGTTTCGAACCCCTCCAACTACGGGGTTCTCCTCAGGGCCAGAAAGCTTGGTTTATATTGCCGCCGGATCAGCCGATCCATGCTTCATACTCATGAAATAACTTGTATCTTGTTTATGGTGATGAAAAGAAAAAACGAATTGTATCAATGTCCCCACTCCGGTTGTATATGTTTCAGCTCACTTTCTTGCCTCTGCTCTTATAGCGCTGTTGAGCCCGGCGCTGCCGAACAGTCATCCGCAGTATCTCCCGCCCTTTGTTTCCTTTATGGCCAGTGACTCAACAGAGTGTTGTACAACGAAAAGACCGGAGCGTTTCAGCACTAATCTCTCCTTTTGGGTTTTCAATGTACACCTTTCATCCCTTTTATTGTGTTACTCCTTTGTGTGTTGAGAGGGCTCTTAACACATTTAACTTCAGATGGCCACCAAGGCGGTGGAGCCACGGAAAGGCGTTTTGTTAAGTATATTACAGATAACAAACTCCAAACCTTCAGTTGTGTAGTAGAGTGTTCCTGCTAGCAGGAAGGGCTCCACTGTGCAGTTACAATTCATTGCTGGTGGTATTTATGCTCGTGCAGCCAGGGCCAGCCCAGTGACAATGGCTCTTCATTCACAAATTGAACACATTCCTCAGCATGGCTTGGCCAACTAGAGTGTGTATAATGTATGGACTGTGTGTGGGTGTGTGTATGTGAGAGATACTCCTGTCCCACTGAGTGTGATCCACCCAGTGGATGACGTAGCACAGAGGCAGGTATATGGACCACATAGTATTGTTCGCACGCTGCCCGTTAGAACACAGAGACAGAAGCAGGAATGGCCACCTGTCACACACACTAATTCAAAAGCAGAATGAGCAAAATGGACATTGATGGTAGTTTATACACTTCACTGCATACCTGTGCATCAAGTAGGGTCACTGAGCATGGTCAACCCACTCTACGATGCAAAGAGACAGAAAAGCGCATGTGAGCGATCGCTTAAGGCTCAAGCACTGCACATTATAACAGAACAGAAGGAACACATGGACTAGAGAGTTTGGTCCCTCCACTGCTGTGTAACATACTGACCGAAGAAACACTAGAGCCACCAGGTATGGTTCGCCTACTGCAAGATGCAGCTCAAAGACTGATGGGGGACATTTTGTTTCATGTCTGCCCCTTGCTACCACTCACAAGCTAACACTGACAACGGTGGCATACCATTAGCCTCCGTAGCGCGCGTGGTGCAGCGGGCTCCCTCTGGCACTGTGCTCAGGCAGCAGGCCCCTGGCCTGAGAACTCCTGTCCGGGTCTGGAATGTGGGGGCCCCTTCATGTACTTTGCAGGGAGCCCCCTCAAGTTACATTACGCCACTGACTGGCAACAGGAAAGACAAAAATGCTTTATAAATTGTGTTTCATTTATAGGAAGTGTAACACAGATGAAGTGAATCCCGATCACATATGTCCCCATCCGATGATTTATCACAAACAGTAGCCATTCCTTGACCACGCACTAAGTCCGAGTGCAATTTGTAAGACAAATATGACTCAAGAAACATGTTCCCTCCACCTACCGAGCAAATAGTGCTCCGTCTCTGACTTAGGGCCTGGTTTAGATCTTAGCGGACAGGTTACTCCATCACAACGATGACAGATATCCCATCTGCCGAAATATAAATCCCCTTATATCCTATGGGACCTATATTTCAGCGGGCGGGATATCTTTCACCGTTGTGACGGAGTAACCTGTCTGCCAAGATCTAAATCAGGCCCTTGCACTAAGACTAAAGAAAGGACATTCGTTGAAGAGTGCTCTGCGTGGATCGTGTGTTGATACAGAGAGTTCCCATGATCCTTGTAGCTCACCGTATGCACTATGGTGCATCAAGGCTCTCCCTCCAACTGCACGGAAGGGATGGACCTCATTAAACATAGGGTCAGTGAGTCTGCCCCTAATCGCAAGGTGCAGCAGGGATAAGAGTGAACCATGATGCATCTAAACTATAAATATTCCTTCTACGCCGCAACAAGACAACTTCTAGAGGTGGCAGAAACTCATCCCTCATTGATTAGTCCCCTAGCACATGATGTGGCCCGGGGTTGAGGGATCTTGCCTCTCATTAAGTCTCCCAAACTACATGGTTTGTTCATGAAGAAAAAAGTAATTCTCTGTCCCTCGGCCATGTTCCTCCCCACAAATTGTGAGCTAAAGATAAAAAAAGATGCAGGGTTTATGGATTCTGTGCCTACCACAAGTGTGGGTCAGAGCACAAAGGTACAAGGTACACTGGGCATGTCCCCCACCACTTGTTATCTACATCTGGAGAGCATCACTGGTTAACCAGTTCAGCATGGGACCAATATGGACAGGGGCCTTAGTCACCCCTTGTTCATCATGCCTTGGTCTTTTGAGCTGCCCCTCCCCCCCACCCCAGTAGTGTTTTCCTTTTTAGGTCAAGCATAGCGCAGCACGCAAGCGCTGCTCTAGGAGATGACCTTTCGGAATCGGTCTGCTCTTTTGAAACACTCGTGCTTGCGGTGGCATCCACCTTGCGGGAGCAAGCAGCAGCGCGCAGCGGCTATCTGTTTCCAATTAGCGTGGCCATGTGCGATGCGCGCTGTGCGCCATCTGTTCAGTTTCCTATTTCAAGTGTTCGCATTCACTTTGTGGCAGCGCGGCCGTGCACTGTTTTGTTTAATTGCTTTTGTCCTGCCTGACACACTCTTCGGCAAAGCACTTTGTGTTGTTGTGTTTATCCCCACCCGTTTACATTTTCAAAACGTGTCTATGCACAAAGGCGAACTTAAATGTTTACTCCTCTCGGCGAAGTTTTATGCAGTGGCCCTGCAGAGAAGCACAAGGGCTGTTTTCTGCTATCTAAATCTTGCCTACAAAAACATGAAGAGAGAGTTCAGGAAATAGGCGGGTGAATGAATGTTCTTCTCTTCTTGCAGCGCTTGCTGTAAGCTCATACCATGGGCAACATAGCTGCTTTCAAAATTAATTTCACATAAATACAGACTGCACCCTCCTTCAACCAAGAAAACCCCTGCTAACTGGCACCCCAGCCTTTGCCACCTACTGCTTCATTCAGGAAAAATTCAGGGGGTCACTGCAGAACATTCCCCTCCATAGAGACGGGGCCAGACTCTGCCACTGAGTGCACTGAGGCTGTTTGTTTTGTTCCCGACGAACCCCGCCTGCAAATTACACACCGTTCTTTGGAAGTGTTGATTTATGCGACGGCAGCCAGTGAGCTTGTAAAACAGTTACGCCAAGGTGTAAAGGTTTGATTAAAAGCTAATGACGGAAAGGGAGCTTGCCCTCTCCTGTCTTTGTGCTGTTTTGCGGTAAAATGATATCAGCTGTCATAAACAGGGCCGTTTCTACCCTTAAGCAAGACTAGGCGGCCGCCTAGGGCGGTGAAAGGGGGAAGGCGGCATAAAACATGAGTTTGGGAAACCCGGCCAAGTGAATCGGTAGTGCCGCCTTTCCTGTATTACTATTTTTCAGCAATGAACTGCCTGGTGATGCTACCGCACCCACTCCAGCTCAGTGTTAGTGTCACTGACATGACACCTTTTGACGGCCCTGCGGCATTATTTGCAGAAGATCACACTGTTCTTTCATCTTGAATTGGTGCCCTCCGCCAGAGTAGGGCGGCTGGCTCCTGTCAGGTTGGTGCACTTGGACAGACTCTGTCGGACTATGACCCACCCCCCACGCATGGCTGCGCCCCGGAGACTACTGACTTCATAATAGTTGCAAACAACACACGCAGCGCGTCATGTTCGTACAAAGCGCGCTTTTATTCCAAAATGCCAGCCTGCTGCTTGAACCAAACCCCCTGTCTCTTCTGTCCTGGCCTAGCCCCAAGGGCGGCGAATGGAAGTTCGTGCCCCTGGTGAAGCACCTCACCCTCCACTACAGAGAGAGTAGGGGCGTGCGGGTGTTTGGTACCCAGAAAACTGGAGCCACTTGCCTTGTACTGGGCCAACTTCCGCAACTGGAAGGAGGCGGCCACGGAGCTCCGGCGGGCAGGTGAGTCCAGGGCCGAGGGGCACGCAGTGCAAGTGTGTCCAGAACAGCAGGCGACGCAACGCAGGGGGTCCTAGCTGGACAAGCAGTGCACAGTGTGTACAGGGTAAGTGTGGCCTGCAGTGCAAGTGTGTCCAGTCTGAGTCCAGGTTAGTAGGCCATGCTGGGCCTGCAGTGCAAGTGTGTCCAGTGCGCAGTGTGAGTTCAGGGTAGTAGGGCCCCCTGGGCCCACAGTGCAAGTGTGTCCAGTGAGCAGTGTGAGTCCAGCTAGGGCCCGCTGGGACAGCAGTGCAAGTGTACCCAGTGCGCAGTATGAGTTCAGGGTAGTAGGGCCCGCTGGGCCCGCAGTGCAAGTGTGTCCAGTGCGCAGTGTGAGTCCAGGGCAGAGGGGCACACACATCTGCATGTCCATGTAGCACGCAACGCCATGCAGAATGTGTCATAGCTGGAAAAGCAGTGCACAGCGTGTCCAGGATAATGTGGCCTGCAGTGCAAGTGTGTCCAGTGCGCAGTGCAAGTCCAGGGTAGTAGGGCCCGCTGGGCCCACAGTGCAAGTGTGTCCAGGACAGCAAGGCCCATAAGTACAGCGTGTGTCCAAGATAACAGGGTATGCCGGGCAGGGTTCCAGGGTGTCAAGTCCTGCAGTCAGTGTGTGTCCAGGATAGCTGGTAACGCATGGCAGAGTGTGCTCAGTTTAGAACATGACTTGCAGAATTTGTCATGACTAGAATAAACGTGACGGCGGTATTAAAATGCCCTTGCATCCGGACAGGGTTCTTAGGGGACCTCTTTCGCAGCGCTGCCCTGCAGAGGCCTCTCTCGCATCTCACTACCTGGATCCGGCAGGACTTCCAGTCTGGAGATCTCCTCAGCGTGTGCAGATAAGAGTCCTGTCAAAGTGTGACTTGCTCACCCTCTCCTTCGGACGATGTCATTATCCCTGTCTCACCTTCTACTACCCCGTGCCCTGCTGCCAACTATACCCCAGTCACACCACCTCCTTCTAGCCCTGTCACACTCATCTCTCTCTTGCCCCCACACACCCTCCGCTTGCTGCCTGTCATGCCTCCCTTCCTCTACCTCCCCACATGCCCTCTTCTTATTCTGGGATCTCCTGTCGAGGCTCCTTAGCTCTTATTCAGGGTCTTCTGTCATGGGGGGGCTTTCCTAGGGCTCACATTATTCAAATTTCTGCATCCTGTCTATCCTACCTGGACGTGGAGCACTCATTTTCACCTTTCTTATTAGGTGCTGCGTCCCATCACGTGATAACCGCACCTCACCTCGGTGGTCATCACGCATGACAGGGAAATACTTCGCACATAGGATAAAAAAACAAACACAAAACCCTTCCAACCACACACTATACATGGCTTAGCTTCTGCCCATGTAGATGAGTGCTTCAGTGCCCCACATAAGGGTAGTAGGCGCTATATATTGGGGACAGGATGTAGCCTTACGGCTAGAGCGGACGACCTCGAAGCTGCGGAACCGGGTTTGAGTCTCGGCAAGGACGCCCAACATCCTGTGATTCTGGGCAAATCATTTAATCTCTCTGTGCCTAACAAAAATAAAAATGAATGTGTCCATCTATAACTCAACTGGTGCTCATGTAAAGCGCTCTGATACCTGATATACTCGGGTCTAGTTCGCGCTACGTAAAACTCTAAAATATATATATATATAGAACTGTTACAATACAGGATCACTGGGGCTCTTCATCTGCGTTCCCTGTGGTTGTGTTTGTCGGGTCCGTGGGGCTCCTGAGGTCGCTGAGTCCTGGCCTCCTTTACTAGGGTTCCTCTAGGCTTCTTTTTTGGAGCCCCGGGGGCACTTCTTCTGGTTCCCTTTGGCTCCTACTGCGGGGTCTTTGAATCTCATGTTCTATGGTGCCCTCTGTACTTCCACTCTGAGGTCCTCCTGTATGTTCCTTTTTCGTGGTCCCACTGCACACCTCTTCAACAGCCTGTGTGTTCTTATTGTAGGTCCCCTGTCTGCTACACGTCTTCAGTTCCCAACATATTCTCTTGTGTAATGGTTATCTGTTAACCCGTTCGACGCGCATGACGGAACAGTTCCGTCATGCACGTCGGTTGGGCTGTGCTTATGACGGAACCGTTCCGTCATGGCCCCGCCCGCGCACGGAACCTTCAGCGTGGCGCGGAAATCCGCGCCGCGCTGAACTTTAATTAGGCTCTGTCGGATGGAGGCATATTTGGTACGCGCCCTCCTCCCGGATTCCAGTTTGAGGCTCTCCCGGCCTCCTATCTGTCTGAATCTGCGTGGCTTGGCATCCGCAGACGGCTAATGCTTTCAGATTGGCTTTGTAGCGTTGTTGGAACAAATCGCGCCTTTTTCCTCCTTCACACGCAGGAAGCAGTTCTTGAAATGTCGATTGTTGTGGGTTACGGAGGCACACAAGGTGTCCTCCATCTTGGCTTGGAGGCCAGGGGCTTCTGGCACAGCTGTGGAGAGTAGGAATGGGTGTGAATCCGGGCCAAGACCACAGTGTGCCCTGGCCTAGAGACCGACCCTTGCCTTGGCGCATTCATGCCAACAACCAAGTGGGAAAATCCATGCGCTAAAAAGCGAGCTGGTATTTGCAAACCGACCTGCATTATTGGACTGAGGGATTTTTGAAAGAAAAATATTGCGATTTTTTTACTACTAAATTAGAATCTCCCTTGTCAGTGATGAGTGATGGCCAGGGGAATAACTGTTTTTGGATAACGAGGTCCAAAATTATTTCAAATGCATCGAATTCTTCTACATACGGGCCTGGATATAGAAAGAAACACAAATGGCAGGAGAAAAGCAAACAAGCATTGGCATAGCCAATAGGTCTCGCTTTTGGGACCTTATAAGTATTTGGTTATGCAGCACACTATCCTTGGTGCAACAACATCAAGTGTTGCATGGCTAAACACTTATAAGGTCCCAAAGGCGAGACCTATTGGCTATGCCAATGCTTGTTTCATCTAAGTCTTAAGCGCGCTGGTTACGTTCCTTGAAGACGCTGCTGGTAGATGGAGAAAGCCTCTCCCAGTTCATCCCCAGCGTCCCCCTCTGTGAGGAGCCCCCTTCCAATCGCACGTGAATGTGCCTTTTCCCACCTTTCTCATCTGTGTGCCTCTATTGCAAGTCCCACCTCCGTGGAGGGGCCGTGCCAGGTTTGGCGGGGGTGGAGCACGGTGACTCACCAGGGTCTGGGTCTGTAGTGCTAATGCCGACCTCACCTTCCCCTGGGCCCCATATGGCGGGACGAGGGCACGCATGGCAACCTGCCAACATCTTACTGGCTTCATGAGACCTGAACAGAAGCCGTCTAGGAGGCGAATTGTGGCAGACCCAGCCTGGAAACTGCAGGTCACGTGGCTTTGATATTTCCTGAGCAGAACAAGACAAATGTGGTGTGAGTCAAGCGGCTACCACCGAGTATGCCGAGGCCTTGCCCCCGACAAGCCTCCTCTGTGTGCTCACCTCTCCATCAGCGGCCTGTCAACGGGCAGCCCCCCCAACCTGTTACCCACTCGCAAGATTCCATGAATATGAGAGTGGGCGAGGAGGGTCCTGTAGTGAAAGCAAACAGTAATCTGGAGAGGGAGATGGAGAGGGGGGTGGACGCTCCCAATGCACCAATGCAAAGGCCGCCTCAATCTGGAAACCAGACGCCCTCTCTCCAAAATGGTTAAGTCATCGGCAAAGTGGGCAATTGTCCAGGGCCTCCACCTTCCAAAAGAGCCCCTGAAAAAAGTGAACTTTCTCTGTGTCTCACCTCTCTGACTTTCTCTCTCTGGGTTTTGGTGCCATTAAAAAGCCATATTTAAACAGTTTTTGTTTAACCACATTTCTGAAAGTTTGTTTCGCATCATGCCATCTTGATCTATAAGAAAATGGGCAAAGAATTAAAAGTTGGTACGAGCAGGGGACCCCAAGATATATGTTGTCCAGGGTCCCTAAAATCCTACATTTGATACTGCTCTGGGTTCCATCTGATAATTGGTGGTTGAAGGAGACTCCGTCCTCCTTCCAGCAGCAGGATGCTATGGACCCTGGTGCACACAAGGAATATGTCCCCGTTTGCTGTTGAAGTGGTCAAATACAGCTCAATGGGTTCCTCATGGCTCTGGGCACTGGTGCCACTGCACCTGCTGAACCAATGGCAGCCATGCCTCAGCCTCCTCTACCAGGAGAGTGCTAGACTGACAATAGGTGCCACTCAGAGATACAAAAGGGTGCTACCCCTGGGGTCTACCAGGGCCTGGATGCACTCGCATCAGCCTCACAGAACCGAACATACGAGTCACTCTGTCCATCTCGTAGGCTGACCACATTTTGAAACCCAAAAGCTGAGACATAGAAGTAGGACTACAATTCTTCATGAACACAGGAGCGCAGAATTATTCAATTGAGAGTGGTCAACAACATAGAAACGGGAGGGAATAAAATGCAATTTATAGGCACAGTGTCATCCGTTCTAACATTGCTGTGTGTTGGGGACTGGTAATTAATTCTGGACTGGTACGCATGAAAACTTGCCTACCCCATTGTTCAATCAACATATTCTGAAAACAAGGGTGTGCCAAATTAGCTTCACTTTATCAGGATAGATGGCAACAATGGAACTGTTCCAGCAATACAGTGGGCCCCCTCTTCACCCTACCAGCATCGCCTGTACTCACAGAGTATCACTTGCCGCAGTCGTGAGCGCCTAAAGTGGCTCCGCTGGCACCAGCCGCATGGCACCCGAGTGCCCTGGGTGTGTCTAAGTACAGCAGAGACCTCTCCCTTTTCTGCTCCATCCAGTGAGTGAGCAACCCCTGCCGGCGTGCAGCGGGCCATATTTAGTGCAAATAGGATTATCACACACTTGCTGTTTCCAAATAACTAGGGACTCATTTATTGGTACTCAATTTATAGACCTTTGCAAGGGTTAAAGAGTTTGTCAGACACGACGGGCTTGGTATATGTGACCTGTAGAGCGCTATGTGTGTCGATGTTGCGCATTAAGCTCGCTGTGCCATCCTGCCAATATGATGGTTGGGCTTATATATAAGAGAATTCTGCCTCTGAAGTGTCTAGGTGGAGTACATACTTGTTAAATGGGTTTTCACCCAGTTGCATTGGTCCTCCTTTTATTGACACGGGAGGGGTTAAAGGTGAGTGAGGTCACTAGGGACTCAAGCAGTCAGGTTACCACAGATGTGTGGAGAAGGTGCCCTACCATCCACGCGTACAGACACCTCCATGCACACACAGACCACCGACTATGTATGTAGAGATCATTACTCTGCCACGCCTTATGCTAGAAAGTTATGTTATGTTATGTTATGTTATATTGATTTATTATGCGCACAGCTACTCCAGCCAAGGAGCGTCCCGGCGCAAAGACAAGGAGGAACACAACACAACAGAAACGGGAAAACCTGAGATAAACAACTAAAACAAAAAAGTCTTAATGGCTCTCCGGAAAGAAAGCAGATCGTCTAACTGACGGATTTCAACTGGGAGGGTGTTCCAAATTAGTGCAGCTTTCACGCTGAAGGAACGACCCCCCATCCGACTGATTCTAAATCTAGGGACCACAGCAAGGGCCTGGCCCTGAGATCGGAGGCTACGGGTGGGGATATAGAAAAAAATAAAATTGGACAGGATTTCAGGGCCTATACCTCTTAATATCTTAAAAGTCAAGCAAAGGACCTTGAAAAGAATACGCTTCCTTACAGGGAGCCAATGCAAGGAGCGGAGGACATTCGCCACCGGGCAAAATCTGGGTAGGCCAACAATGGCTCTGGCCGCAGCATTTTGAACCCGCTGTAGGCGAGTTAACTCAGCCTGATTAGCCCCAGCCAGAAGAGAGCTAGCGTAGTCCAGGCGAGAGATGATAGTAGCCTGGACTACAAGCTGTCTGGTAGGGGCATCAAAGTATTTAAGAACTGGTCTAAGTCCTCTTAACAGACCAAAACAACAGGCTGCCGTTTTTTTAGTATGTCCTATGAAGGTAAGGCCTACGTCCAGCCAGACCCCAAGATCTTTCACCTCCGACACTGGGGTCGGAGTGGGGCCCAGCTCAGAAGGCCACCACTGATCGCCCCAGAGCTCCACTCCCTTCCCAACAACCATCACCTCTGTTTTTGTGGCATTAAGCTGGAGACAGTTTTCTGTCAGCCAGCAAGCCACCGCCTTCAGTCCGGACTGAAACCTGGGGGCATCTTGATGAACATCTCCGCTGAGGGTAACCGCCAGCTGAGTGTCATCGGCAAATGAGACCAGAGTAAGGCCCCACTGCCTCGCGACATCAGCCAGCGGTCTCACGTAAAGATTGAACAACGTGGGACTTAGCGAAGACCCTTGCGGAACCCCCATGGCCAGAGGCCGGAAACTGGACGAAAATGGAGGAATGGCCACACAGAAGGAACGGTTGTCCAGGAAGGAGCGGAACCACTGCAGCGCCAGACCACTGACACCGATCTCCTCAAGCCGATGCAGGAGGATGCCATGAGATACAGTGTCGAAGGCGGCGCTGAGATCTAACAATATCAGCGCCGCCGTCTGACCCGCATCCAACCTAGCACGCAGATATTCCACCATTGCAAGGAGAGCGGTCTCCGTGCTGTGACCAGCGCGGAAACCGTTCTGTGTGGGATCAAGGGCGTTGGTCCGGACTAGATGTTCCAACAGGGCCAGATTGACATGGGCCTCTGTCAACTTTGCCGGCCAAGGTAGCAGCGAGATGGGGCGAAAACTTTCAGGCTTAGACGGGTCTAAGGAGGGTTTTTTGATGATCGGAGACACTACCGCCTGCTTCCATTTAGTTGGAACTACCCCCGACTCCAGAGAGAGGTTGACAAGGGAGCGCACAACAGGGCGCCCCAAAAAGGTCTGGTCTCGAAAGAGAGCAGGCCTTACCGGATCAGATGGAGATCCTGATTTAACTTGCAAAGCAAGTTTGTCAAACCCGTCCGAGGTGAGAGGGGGAAATGAGGGCAGGGTGATCTGACGTAGTGCCTCATTGGAACTTCCCAGCGGAACCCCAATGCTAGGGAAGGTCCGATAAATGGCTTGGACCTTTCCCAAAAAATAGGAAGCCAGGGCTTCACAATGGGAGACAGAGCTCTCGGCTAAAGAGATAGTCCGTTTGGCCATAAGATCTTTAACCGCTTTGAAGATGGCCTTCGACGGGTTGGTGCTGTTCCGAAATTCTTCAGCATAGAAGGCCGCACGAGCACGACATATGGCCCGGTGATAGAGCTTAACCGAAGCAGCATATGCGGCTTTTAAGTCAGCCCCATATGTCTTCCGCCAGGCCCTCTCCGCCCGTCTACAAGCTCCCTTCAAGGCGCGTAAGGCCCCGTCATACCAGGGACTAGACTCGCGAGGATTGATCTTAGTCGATACAATGGGTATCAGAGCGTCCAGAGCCCTAGTAAGCCAGGAGCAGAAGAGATCATACCCTTCGTCAACATTGTTCAATGGGCCCAAAGGCTCCACCAACAAAAGATGGTGAAAGTCTTCCAACCTGAGTTTGTTCCAAGATCTCCTGAGTACCCGTCTAGCTGAAGAAATGGGAATAGTCACTGATACGGGACACTGGATAGACACCAGGAAATGGTCACACCATTCTACTGGGGTAATCGCAGTGACTTTGGCCTCAGTCAAGTTGGTGAAAAAAGGATCCAAAGTATGTCCCCCAATGTGCGTAGGCTGGGAAACCAGCTGGAACAATTGAAAAGCCTCTAGGTCCAAAGCGATGGCACGAGCTGTCAAACTGGACAGTGTGTCGAAATGCAAATTTAGATCGCCCAGTATAGAAAAGTTGGCGCAGTCAGTGGTCAAAGTGCCGACAGTATCCGAGAAAGCATTTCTAAACAGCACATCACTGCCCGGCGGACGATATACCACCATCCCAGACAGCGTAAACTCAGGGTTGACAGAGACTTTGAAAGAGGCGCTTTCACAGCCAGCGATCTTAAGGCTGTTCCACACACAGGGAAAACAAGACCTAACTATCAGCGCTATTCCCCCCCCTCTAGATGCTCTATTCAAGGTGTACATCGAATAGTCAGAGGGGCATGCCAGATTGAGAATGGCAGTGTCAGCTTCCTGAAGCCATGTTTCAGTTATAGCCAGGATATCCGGACCTTCATCCTCAATGAGATCATACAGATTTTGCTGATGTTTCAAGATCGACCTCACATTCAGGTTCATTATCCGCAGAGAGGGAGAAGAGACCCTGCTATGATGGACAACAGAGAGAGATTTCCGAGGGAGAGGCATTGGGGGGTCAAGTATCAGACCATTACATGGACAACGATACGGACCACAGAGAGGATGGACAGGCGGAAGTGCACAGCAGCGGCTCACCTGGTTGATGGACATCAGGCTCTCCCTAGAATATGTCAGCATGGCAACAAACCAGTTGTTATAACTATCACGAACCAGAGCCAGAGCCCGCCACGTCCCGCACGGCCTTAGCGCGGACGGGCGCAGACGGGCAGGACTCTGGCACGACTCCGGCCATGCGAAGACACGCCCGCTGCGCGATCCCGCTGTGCTAGGGGAGGAGCAATAAATATGCGTTCCCCCGCTGGCGCATGCGCAATGAGCGCTGTCAGCCCAATCCTCACCACCCCAAACCAAGATGTCCGCCTCCCCAGAACCAGCCCGCCAAACGGCGGTGAGGGGCACGATTACAGTGCAAGTGAGGGGAGCAGAGAAGCGCGAATCCGGTACCTAAAAGAAAATAAACAGGTGAGTTTTAAAAATTGCACAGCAAGCGCCGTAACGCTCCTGCCAGCAGTACGCTCCTTGTCAGGGGGAGGGAAAGGTGGGGACTCGCTTTAAATATGCGTTCCCCCGCTGGCGCATGCGCAATGAGCGCTGTCAGCCCAATCCTCACCACCCCAAACCAAGATGTCCGCCTCCCCAGAACCAGCCCGCCAAACGGCGGTGAGGGGCACGATTACAGTGCAAGTGAGGGGAGCAGAGAAGCGCGAATCCGGTACCTAAAAGAAAATAAACAGGTGAGTTTTAAAAATTGCACAGCAAGCGCCGTAACGCTCCTGCCAGCAGTACGCTCCTTGTCAGGGGGAGGGAAAGGCGGGGACTCGCTTTAAATATGCGTTCCCCCGCTGGCGCATGCGCAATGAGCGCTGTCAGCCCAATCCTCACCACCCCAAACCAAGATGTCCGCCTCCCCAGAACCAGCCCGCCAAACGGCGGTGAGGGGCACGATTACAGTGCAAGTGAGGGGAGCAGAGAAGCGCGAATCCGGTACCTAAAAGAAAATAAACAGGTGAGTTTTAAAAATTGCACAGCAAGCGCCGTAACGCTCCTGCCAGCAGTACGCTACTTGTCCTCCTTGTAAAGTATGTTTATGCGAGTCGTTGCATGTATTTATTATTTATATATGTAAGGGATTTTGTATAGCGCCAACACGTCACCTTGCAGCCACTCCAGAGTACTAGTTGACAGTAAGTAAAACTTAAAAAGTGAGTAAGAGATACATAAAGTGCTCGATTGCCGAGGCGTCTTGGCGCTGACATAGCAGAGATGTGTGAAGAATCCAAGAAGAGCGGGTTGTTACTGAGTGGGAAAGAGCCAGGGTTTCAGTAAGGCCCGGAATTGTGTACGGACAGGATGTGATCTAATGTTCAGAGGCAACTTAGATCCAGTTTGATCAAATGCCCTCCAGGTAATGTAAAATCAGAAAAAAACACCCTCCTGAAAGATTGGTAACAGAGGACCTACTGTGTACCAGCCAGTCCTCCAGGGACAGAGGCATGTATACTAAAGTGCAACCTAACTCTGAGACATTCACCCCATGGAGACAGGCAGACAATAGAAGCTGTGTGCACTGAGTTTAATCTATCTCCAGTAAATAAACCACACACACACACACAAAATCTGGACAAAGAGAAACATGCATAACACAGTCTGGCGCGTACTCAAACACTCGCGTGCACACCCACGCTCATATGTAAACAGACCACACACACCATCTAGTCACCGCAAAAGCACACACACACACACACACACACACACACACACACACACACACATTACAAATGTGGAAACTTCGAAATCCAGCTGTTGGTGATCTCCAGCCCATCCTTCCACTTCAACCACCACCCTTTCTACATCCAGATGTTAAACACTTCCTACAATGATTGTCTCGAAAATCAAATCATTCGGTCTCACAAATGGTACATTTTTTCCTCATGTTGGTGTTAATTGTAAGGCGTTTGCTACCTCTCGGTATGACTGGAGTCAGAATAGTAAATCCCCACCCCGCCACCTCAAATATAAACTTACCCCAATGTTTGATGGAGTGGAGATAGAACAATAAATCTGACCCCCCATCCAATGTATGCACTTTCACTAATGTTTGTTGGACCTCCTGCAACACCCATGTACCACAAAACCCGAGCAGCTGTTGTTTGCATGCATTGCTTTTTTGCACTTTTTAGCGCAAAATGTGTTTCTACATTAAAACTTGACATAAGGACATATTTCGCACTAAAATATCTTGCGAAATGACGGATTTGATTTTCACATGATTTTGCTGAAATTTCATGTAAGTTTGCAAAAATATTGCGCAATTATGTAAAAGCAAATTCCACACTTTCCACACAACCCTAGTTAGAATAGAAAACTTGCCCCCCTCTCATGACATCACAGCGCTTGGCATCATAGTGTGTGGCAATGCAAGTGGCATCACAAGGAGTGGTGTCACAATCCATGACTTCACAGAAAATGACAAAACAAGAAGTGAACATGACAAAAAGTGATATCATATCTTAAGCCCGCTCACATATGTTTAGCAGGTCTATCATGAGTACGTTTGAGCACATTACAATATTTAACAAATTAGATTTTGCGTCGGGTTCTGCCAAAAAATGAAGCAAAATCTGGGCCTCAACTTATACATTTATGTTTTCAAAACCCTGCAACAAGGAGAAACATGGCAGTAAACCTGTTCCACTTAATTGGTTGCAAAGTCTGCATTTTAAAATATCTTATGGGGTTAAGACACCTGCTGCAGGGATCTTTGTGTGCCAACTAAATCTTGGGCAATAATAATAATGGTAAGATAACTCTGGAGGTTAACATATTTGCTGGAGAGATTTGTGGTAAGATAACTCTGGAGGTTAACATATTTGCTGGAGAGATTTGTGGTAAGATAACTCTGGAGGTTAACGTATTTGGTGGAGAGATTTGTGTTTTGTCAAGCCACAGTTTTGAATAAAAGTAGCATTGAAAGTTAACATGTCTTCTGCAAAGCACATTATGTAACATGCAGATGACAATTTTTTATTTTATGTAAATGAGTAAGTGGGTAACTGCTTTTAACACAGAGATCCTTTTATTACTTGCAGTTCATACATTGTAATCCTACTAATATAGCACAGTGAGCTATGAAGGCCATGTGGCTCCTACACCATGTAACCCTCACTGTCTTATGTAACACATCCTGCACAATAATTTAGACACATATGATATATTGTCAATCTAAAATGTGTATGTGTGATGTAAAACAGCATGACACCCAGCAGTGGAATGAGTAGTGCTATGGTGCTATAAAATAAATAAAACAAAATAGTGGTATTTAATGTGTTATTTGTGTAAAATAATGGGGCTCACTGTGCCACTGGATTCAAGCTAGACTGGCTAAAGAAGGTTAACATACCCTGAAACTGGTCCCAGGATGCTTGTTTTCGGTCCAGGGAGGACCTGGCCTGGCAGTTCGGTCTGGACTGTTCCCATGATGCACAGGGTCAAGACTGATTTGCATATGGCTGGGTCCAAACTGGGGTGGCGTAGATCAATGGATTTAACCCAGATCTTTTGACTGGGGCAGAATGTTTGCATTGTCAGCATTCCGTCCATCATTTGTTTGCTGTAACACTTTTCGCCCTAAGTGGGATGGGTATGCCCAGACACTGGATTCAAGCTAGCCTGGCTGAAGAAGGGTGACATACCCTGAAACCGGTCTCAGGATGCTTGTTTCCGGTCCAAGGAGGACCTGGCCTGGCAGTTCGGTCTGGACTGTTCCCATGAGGCACAGGGTCAAGACTGATTTGCATATGGCTGGGTCCAAACTGGGGTGGCGTAGTGGGCAAAAGAACGATGGATTTAACCTAGATCTTTTGACTGGGGGAGAATGTTTGCATTGTCAGCATTCTGTCCATCATTTGTTTTCTGCGACACAGCTGACATTCCTACAGTACATTCACATCTCTGATATGAAGAATACCTGCAAAGTGACTTGCTGTGTGACTTTGTTTCCCTTCCATTGCGTTTAGGTGTGAGGCTCACAATAGCTCACCATACATGCCAACACTCCCGATTCAGGCGTGAGACTACCGATTTGAAGGCTAGTCTCCCGCCTCCCGATTCCTGCAAGCAAAAACCCGATTCCTCGGGGTTTCAGCTGACAGGGCTTGGTAATGTGTAACGTGCTAATTCTTCCAGAAATAGTCAGAATGGCGATGCAGGGGCTCTAGAAGGGGTGAAAAACCAACAAAGCCCCATTAACAACCGAATGGTCTTTTAAACACCTGTGAAGTACTGGGGGGGGGGGGGCGGCTGTGTGTGTGCCCGGAAGCTGTTTCAGCCCGGGCTGACGGGGGAGGGAGGGGGGGGTGTATGCACTGACCGCAACCTGCCAGGCCAGTGTACAACTCTTGCATCCCCCTCTTTCTCTGCCTGCCATTGCGCTCCATGCTTCTGAAAGGTGATAAAAAAAAACACGTGAATTTGCTTTCAAATGTCCGATCCTGCAGCAGCACACTTCCAAAGTCCATACATGACAGAAACCCGATTGAAGGCCCCATTCGCTCGATTTTTTTTTTTTAAATCTCCCACTTTGCTCTTCTGAAATGTTGGCATGTATGGCTCACAGCCAGGACTCTCCAACAAATGGGGGCCAGATGGCCTCTTAATTTAGGCCTTTGTTATTGGCCCAGCTGGAATCTGATAATCCCACTCCCAGCCTGCACGTTGCTGCTCTGAACGAAAGTAGACAACATGCAGGCATTGCTGAATATGTCCTGGTGTTTCTTTGAGGCACAATTTCTTGGCAGGGTCCACCCTGTGAAAAGAGTGGGCATACACCGTCTAGCCACGTGTATCCTTGACTTGTGCCTTGGATATACTCCTATCTTAACTCTTGTCAGACTAGTTTGGAGTTAGAATAGTAAATACAACCCCTTCTCCCCCTCATGTCTGCAATTTCTCCAATATTTGTTGCTCTGGAGCAACATTAGTAAGTCTGACCCCCAACATATGCACTTTCTACAATGTTTGTTAAACTAGAGTTAGAATAGTAAAGCTGCTGCCCCAGTGAATGCATTTTCCCTAGCGTTTGTTGGACTGGAGTTTGAATAGGAAATCAGCCCAACACACCCTCCAAAACCATGTCATTTCCACAATATTTTTTGGACTGAAATTAGAATGGTAAATCTGGCACCCCTCAAGGCATAGCCTACCACCATGTTTGCGAGACTGGAGTTAGAATTGTACATCTGAATTTCCCTCCACCACAATATAGGCACATTCTCTGATGTTTGTTGAGTTTGAACTAGAATAGCACATTCCACGTCCGAACATGCACTTACCCTAAAGTTTGTTAGACTGAAGGCAGAATACTTAGCCCCCCAATATATGCACAGTCCCCATTCTTTGTTATAGTGGAGGTAGAATAGTAAATCTGACCCCTCCACCCCGTCCATGTGTATACATTCCCCAATTTCTGTTAAACTGAAGTAGAATAGTAAATCTGACCTCCTTCTCCGACCCCTAATGCTATTCTACGCCACTTCACTCTACGACACTCTTTGGCACTCTATGCCACTCAATGCTACTCTACAATATTTTAGGCAACTTTACTCCACTCTACTCCACTCCATGCAATGCCACTTCACTCTCTAGCACTTTACTCCACTCAACGCTACGCCCCTCCACTCTACGCTATGCCAATCCACTCTACTCCACTTTAGGGCACTCCACTCAATTGAACTCGACTCTACTCCCACTCTACAATACTTTAGTCCACACTACAACACGTTACTCCACTCTGTGCCATTCCACTCTACGCCCCAGCACTCTACGTGAATCCACTCTACTCCATTCTATGACATTCTAAATACTCTATGGCACTCTGCATTACTCCACTCTATGACACTATACTACACTACACCCTATGCCCCTCTACTCTATGCACCTTCATTCTACAACACTCCACTCTACACCACTCCACGATACTCTACAAATCTCCACCGTACAGCCCTCCATGACACTCTACGACTCTCTACTCCACTCTACCACACTCTACTCTGGGACACTCCACTCTACGCAACACTACTCTATGCCAACCTTTGCCACTCCACTCTATGCCACTTTATGCCACTCTACACTACTCCACTCCCCTCTACACCACTCCACTCTATGCCACTCTGCTCCAATCTAGGCCAGTCCTCTCTACACCACTCTACCCTACTCCACTCTATGGCAATCTAATCCCCTCTATGACACTTTACTCCACTCTATGGCGTGCCACTCTGGACCCCTCCACTCTGCAACACTCTACTCCAGTCTACAACATTCTACTCCACTCTATGCCCCTCCACTATAAATCCCTCCTTTCTACGTCACTCTCCATCACTTCAATCTATACCACTCTATGCCACTCCACTCCACGCCACTATCCTTTATGCCACAACCTTTTACACATGCTGAACAGCAGCCACGCTGGTTCAAAACATGGCTAAAACACATTGCCATTGAAAATAGCTCTTGCATAGGCGCTACCATTTGGCTTTGCCAAATGCTTGTTAACCATTGCACTGAATAGTCTCAGGGGTGTTCTCTGAGGGTGTTGTGTTAACCAGTGGAGGGGTTTGGTTTTTTAAAAACTAGGTGGGAGGCTGCTGGTAGAAGGCCTTCTAGAATAGGTCAATATGTTCCACATGTTCAAATGGACCTGTTACTCCCTACCAATGGAACATTTGTCTGCTGCCCCAATCATCTGCACCATTCCCCTAGTCTGTGTAGTGTTTATGTAGCTGGGCTGCTCATAAAAAGGATTTCTGCTCGAGGATTGCTGGCACTCACAGGGGAAATCGGATGGCCGAGCACCGGGGGTGCAGGAGCTAGTGGAGACGGCGGGGATGCAAAATGGCGGCTGAAGTGGCCAGCGAAGCGCCTGGGCTGTTGCTGTGAGCCGCATTCGAGGAGGGCACGGGAACCTCGAAGGCGGCGAGGGGAGCGGACAGGAGGACCCGAAGCACTGCTGGCAAAGAAGAGAAAGGGGCGGTGGCGCGTCTTTCTCCCCCCCCATCGCCTTGTAAGCTCAAAGGGCGGCACTGGTGGCGCTCAGACGGCTGGTGAGTGTGGACTGGCGCAATTGGGGGAGACCTGGGGTGCGCTGGACCCCCGAAGGACGGCGAGCGCCCAGGAAGAGGTGGCGCCCCACTAGATTGATCATCTGGGTGATGAGACTGTGAGAAAGCAGGGAGGAGGCGGGGGCGGCGAGTGATGCGGGTGAGCCGCTGCGGGGCTGGCTGCTATGAATGGAGCAGAAGAAGAGCATAGCGGCAGCTAAAGCGGGGAGCTGAGAGGGCAGGCAGCGTGGAACATCGACCGTCAGAGGAGAGAGGAGAGCGGTGGCGCCAGCCCTTACCGGGGCTCCGTGCAGTTGCTGAGGGAGGTTCTGGTGGCCGGAGGCTCTCAGCGAGAAAAGGCAGGAGCAGCGGGGGGCGGCTTGGGCCCCCTGGAGACCAGCGATAAACGAGGAAGGGGCAAGGCGGATCAAGAGTGACTGGCTGGACTGCATATTGCTTGAGGAGGGGGCACCGGCGGCCACTGAGGCGATGGTTCCAGGCCTGGAGAGGAGGGCAAACTAGGGTGGCCACAGGTGAAGGAAACCGACTGATGAGGCGCTAGGCTTGAGGGGAATTGGCTCGGAGGAAGCAGCTGGCAATAGGAGCACAGGTCGCGGGACGAGGGGAGGGGCCCTGAAGGAGCAGTGCTGGATCTGGAGGTCAGAGCGGAAGCATCCAGGACAGTGGAGGTGCCCAACCGGGGAAAGTACGGAGAACGCCGAAGGGGCGGCTTACTCCCTGAAAGGGGGCCACTTAGTGGGACCCTCTGAAAGGGGGCAAAAAGCAGCTGACCGTCAGAAGGATTGCTGGAGCTAGAGGTCGGAGAGAGCATGGGGAAACCAAGAGGGAAACAGGTGGGAGCGCCTGCGGACCAGGAAGAGGACACTGCTGTTCGGGATAAGCGAGAAGATCAGCAGCAGAGACCAGAGGGGATGCTCCAACAGCAGGTTGAAAGAATTCTGAAGGCCATAACAGACACCAAGGAGGCTCTGCAGATGGACATTGCGCATGTGATGCAGAGTTTGGGGCTGCTTCGAGCGGACCACACCAAACTGGCCGACAGGGTGAAGCAAGCAGAGGCAACAATAGGAGCTTTGGAACCAGCTCAAAAGGAGATGGCCGCGACAATGATAGACTTCCAGAGCAGGCTGAGGACACTGGAGAGGCGGGCAGAGGATGGTGAAGGGAGGAATCGAAGGAATAACATTCGGGTGGTGGGGCTACCTGAAGGGGTGGAAGGACCCAGCATGGTGGATTATCTGGAGGAGTGGCTGAAAGAGACTGTAGCACCGGAAGGTTTGTCGTCATTCTTTACACTGGAAAGGCCTCATAGAGTACCTGCCAAGCCCTTGGCACCTGGGAGACCACCAAGGCCGGTGGTGGCCAGGTTGCTTCACTACAAGGACAGGGATCTCCTGTTGCAGAGGGCGAGGATGGCGGGCCCTTACATGGTGGACAACAGTAGGGTATCCTTATTTCCGGATTACATGCTTGAGGTGCAGCGCCGCAGAATGTCATATGTGGCAGTGAAAAGGGCGCTCCGGGAGGAGGGGATCCAATATTCCCTGGTGTACCCGGCTCGATTGAAGATCATTGTGGATGGCAAGATGACTTTCCAGGACAGTCCGGAAGGGACATGGGACTGGCTCGAGAGATATAGAGCGGGTGCGGGAGGAGCGGGGAGGGGAGCTGGGGGGGGTGGAGGGGCCTTGGCTGGGTAGACAGAGACGTAATCGGCGACGGCAACCGGTGGCCCAGAAGCCGACAGGGATTCAAACGGATAGGGAAAGAGCGGATGCGTTGCAGGCTGCTTCGGCCATTTCTCAAGGGGAAAGGGGACTGTCCTCAGCGAAGACGGATTCGGAAGGGGGCTCTACGGAAGAGGACACTGAACAGTCGTAAGCCGGGAGTGTGCGATTGCCTCATGTGACAGCCGGGACTGCGGACGAGCTAATAGATGGGTGAAGTAGGCACACGTCAGGCATGGGAAAGTACAGTGAAATAATTTCGGGGGAAGATTGGGAGGAGATCAGATGAGTGTTGAGTGGGCGGGGGCCGCCTGTTCCGACCCGGGGGCACTGCGGGGAGGGTGTGAAATCTGAGGAAGATGAGGGGTTGAGGTGTGGCCCCTATGGGGGCGGATTTGCTTTTACGGGGATCGGGCGCGGGCTGGAGGTCTAGCTGGGGTCTGGTTCTCTGAAGCTAAGGGCGCACCTTCCATAAGTTTGTGTGGCTGTAGCTCCTTAAGGGGTAGAGGGAGCAGTTGAGCAGTAGTTTGGATGGGTTCTAAAGTTGTAGGGCCTGTTCTGGGGGGAGGGAGTTGGGGCGGGGCTGGGTGGACGGTGGGGGGAGACAGGGATACCGGTGTGCTCTTAGACGGAGGATGTGTGCAGGGGGGAGACTGTTGGACAAATGGGGTCAATACATGACTTGAAATGTATCACGTGGAATGTGCGGGGGCTCCACACAATGCATAGACGACACAAAGTGCATGCCTACCTAGTGAGACGAGGGGTGCAGGTGGCGCTCTTACAGGAGACACATCTCAGTCGCTCTGAGGGGGCAGCATTGAAGAAGAGGTGGAGGGGGCAATTATTTTATACAACTTACTCAGCCTTTGCCAGGGGTGCACTGGTATGGGTCAGAGCGGGGGTCCCTTTTCAGCCAACACGTCATTTGGTTGAACCAGAAGGGCGGTTTGCAGTGGTGATGGGCAGGCTGAATGTTGTGGAAGTGGCTCTATGTAGTGTATACGCCCCAACGTAGGCCAGCACTCTTTTTTTGAGAAACTGTCAGGGAGCCTGGCGCCATATTTAACTGGAATGGTGATAATGGGGGGGGACTTCAACTCCATAGAGGATGTGGACAGGGATAGATCACACCCTCCGCTACCTAGTGCTCCGGTACATAAGATTTCCAAGGCAAGACGAGCATGGCAAGATAATTGGGGCCTGGTCAACATCTGGCGGGCCCAGCATCCGGAGGAAAGCGATTACTCCTACTATTCGGGTCTACATGACCTGCATGTGCGTTTGGATGCAATATTAGGTACTCCGAATGTTCACGCTAAGGTGATAGGGAGCGAGTACGTAGCACGCACGATCTCAGACCATAATCCGCTCTTAGTGCGGATGCGATGGAACCAAGGGAGATCACCTATACCGACTTGGTGGCTCAGACCAGAGGCGCTAGAGGATCCGGTTTTTAGCCAGGAGTTGGGGGAGGGTGTTGCACAGTATTTTGAAAAGAATGAGGGAACGGCAACATCGGCATCAGTTGAGTGGGACACGTTCAAGGTGGTGGTTAGGGGCATCTGTATCAGCACGGTGGTGGGAGTGAGGAAAACATTATTACAAGACTTGGAGAAAGCAGAACAGAGATTGAGGGCAGCAGAGAGAGACAGCCCAGGGCGGCCTGGTATGCAGACTGAAGTGCAGGAGGCTAGAGAGGCAGTGGCAGTGCAGGTGGAGAGATTGCGCTCCTACGACTTTAAGACTTACAGAGCACGGATGCATGCAGAGGGAGACAAAGCGAGCGCTTTGTTGGCATGGTTGGCTAACCCGGTCCCCAGGGGAGAGACGATACTGGGCTTGGCATCTCCAATGAGGGAGGTAGTGTACACGCAGGAGGGGATAAACAGATTATTCCTGGAATATTATGCTGCGCTCTACAGCACTCAACTGGCTAGAGGGCCCGATAGTATAGGGGAGTATCTCGAAGATGTGGCTCTGCCGAGCTTGAGTAAAGAGGAGGGAGACTTATTGGGTGGTGAAATAACGGTGGGAGAGATTAGGAGCGCGATTAAACAAATGGCTCGTAATAAGATGCCTGGGGTGGATGGTATCCCCATAGAATTTTATGCCAAATATGTTGAATGTCTGGCCCCGCGATTACAGGCGGTTTACAAGGAAGCCCATAAAGTAGGGAAGCTGCCGGAAACGACTAGGGAGGCTATTATCATACCACTTCTGAAACCTGGGTGGGATGCCACGGATGTGAAGGCTTATCGTCTGCTTTCAATGTTGACGACAGACTATAAAATCCTGAGCTGGATCTTGGCATCCCGTCTGCTCCCACATATGTCGAGGTTGGTGCACCGGGATCAATCGGGTTTTATACCCAAACGCAACACGGCTATTAATGTGAGACGACTGTTGCGAATAATGGAGGAACATCAGGCGCCGAGGTCGAGAGCGGGGATCCTATCAGTGGACATAGAAAAGGCATTTGACAGCCTGGAGTGGCTGTATCTATTTCAGGTGATGCGCAAGATGGGTTTGGGTGAGGCATATGTAAGATGGGCTCGAATTTTGCATGATTCTGCTACGGCTAGAGTACGAACGGGGGGGATGGTATCGTCGCCTTGCTCGGTTGGAAGAGGGACGCTCCAGGGCTGCTCGTTGTCGCCACTACTGTTCGCATTGGCGATTGAACCACTGGCGATGCGAGCTAGAACAGGGAGGCATTATGCTGGGCTGGAACTGGATGGGGAAGTACAGTATATTTTGCTTTACGCGGATGACCTGCTGATGTTTTTGGCCGGCCCCGGTGAAGAGCTCCAGGGAGCATCGGTACTATTGCAGCTATTCGGGGAGGTATCGGGGCTGTGCGTGAATTGGGAGAAGACATGCTTGTTCCCAGCAGCTCGAGTACTGGCTCCCCCCGCTGGATTGGAGAGAATAAGGTGGGAGCCCAGTTGTCTCCAATATTTGGGGACTAACATATACCATGAGCAGGCGGACTTAGTGGAGGGCAATGTGAATAGAGCAGTGCGAGGGGTCAAAGGGAGTATGGCATTTTGGAGCACCCTGCCGCTATCAGTGGCGGGTAGAGTTGCACTACTGAAAATGGTGGTGCTGCCCAGACTCTTGTATAATTTCAGGACGCTGCCGATCTGGATACCAGGTGGGGTGTTTAAGACACTTAGAGCCATGGTAGGTGGATATTTGTGGGGGAGCGGAAGGCGGCGAGTAGCACTGGCTACGATGATGAGACCCAGGGCGGAAGGAGGTTGGGCGGTTCCGGACTTCGAGGGGTATTACCTGGCGGCCCAGCTGCAGTGGCTCACACAGGCGGTGGCACGGGAATTTCGAGGCCCGATTGGTCAGGAGGGCGGCTGGATTCCGAGGCATGTGTTGTCGTTTATAGTTCTAGGAAAGCGATTGCGGATGGAGTCATTAGGGACCGAGGAGAAAACATTACGAGCCTGCTGGAATAGATGCAGGCGAAGGAACGCAAATATTTGCCCATACGCTCCGGAGATTCCCCTGGGCATGTGTACGGCCTTACCGCATGGCGGAGACTGGTCGGAGTTAGCAGATTGGGAGGAGATGGGGCTGCAAATGGTTGGGGATTTATATGAGGAGGGGGTACTATTGCCTTTCCAGACATTACAGGACAGGTATGGCTTACGCAGGGGGGCGATTCAGAAGCATTGGGGTGAAGGGCTATCGGAGCCACAGACATCCCTGATATGCCAATATGTGGTGATGGCAGCGGGGACAATGAAGGCATTAGCATGTCTGAATAGACGAATGATGATGGAGGGACTACAGCCATTGACCCAGATGCGCGAGAAAATGGGAAGCAGACTTAGGGAAGGAGATACCAGAGACAGCTTGGGCTACAATAATGGAAAGGGCATGGAAAGTCACGCGGAACGCTCGGTTTCAACTTATTCATTTTTACATCATCCATAGGGCATACTTAACCCCGAAGCAGATAAATAAATACTTTCAAGTGGAATCTGCAAGTTGCCCAAGATGCAACAGGGAAGTGGCGGATTGCAACATATGTTGTGGAGCTGTCCGCAGCTTGGAACATATTGGGAGTTGAGATCCTAAGTGAGGTGACAGATAGACAGATAGAGCCCGACATGGGGGTGTGCATTCTGCACTGGTTTCCCCACACCGCAAGAACTAAGCTAACGAGTAAATTCATTGATCTGGGGTTCCTATTGGCTAAGCAAGAGCTGACAAGGCACTGGAAGTCGAAGCAGGGCCCTAGAGCAGAGCGTTGGAAGGTGGAGTTTATAAACTGGGCGGCAAGTGAGAGTATAATTCAGATGCAACAGGCCAGGAGAGCGAACAATGAAAAATCGATGGAAACAGCACGGGCATGGGAAGCATTGGTAACTCAGTTGAAGACCCCAGAGCCGGAATCGGATACAGATACCCTAGAGGGGGCTGGGGATAATGAAGGAGAAAACTGAGCGTAGATAGCTGCATATGGGAATGACACAGGGGAGAAGGAGAGGGAATCGTCAATTGTAAGTTGGCATGTGTGGAGGACAGAGTTCAACTGTGCAACAACATAAAATCTGGCAATGTAACAAAGGAAATGTCTCCAACTGATGAAGTGCACGATATGCGGGGGTTTGAAGGTGTTGAAAATTTAATAAAAACATTTAAAAAATAAAAAAAATAATCAATGAGTGGAAGAGTAGGGTTGTTCAATAGCTTCATCACTGAGTGCAAGAGTAGGGTATTTCAACAGCGTCATAGCAACTGTGCACCAATAAACAGGTTTGAACGTCATTTAACTCTTAAGAGGCAGGATCCCAGGTAGCCTAGAAACCATTGGGTCCGGTCTATGGTGAAATATGCCTCAGCTCCCAGAGCACACAACCAAATGTAAAGTCCTTGCGTAACTTTGTAAACATATTTATGGAAACGGAAAAGGCGTTATGACTCTCCTTAAGGTCACTGACATATCCATGGATTAACTGACCAAAGTAGCCTTCTGAATAGAATGTGTGGCAGTGTCTGAAAATGATCACCCCTCACACATTGGTGGATTATATTCTTGGGCAGTTGTAAAATATGTACAATAACCCAGACCTCGCCCCAGGGTCATGGGCAATGAAGCTAATTTCCAAAGAGTTGTTTCCAATAACTCTCCACCCCCCCCTAACCACTTCGTCAGAAATTGTACAGGCTTATGTACAGGATCATCACAGTTAGTATAACAATAAAAATCCCCGCAACATCCATTGGAAACTCCCCATCAAAGTTCATCACTTGGAAAGGCGTAGCATTTTGATGCATTCTCAGGTTTACAAGTCTTTGTAAATATGAGAATGATCCAAAATCCATGGGTGGATGCATGGGAACGCCTATTCTCCACTCATGGGTCCCGATTCACAGAACTCATTTAAGGCATAATCCTAAACTTACTACCATTTTGGTATTCACAGAAGGCACTTACTCATTTTGGTATTCACAGAAGGCACTTACTCATTTTGGTATTCACAGAAGGCACTTACTCAACAATGAGTAAGTGCCTTCTGTGAATACCAAAATGAGTAAGTTACTCAAAATTAGTAAGTTACTCGTTTTGGTATTCACAGAAGGCACTTACTCATCAATGAGTAAGTGCCTGCGGTGAATACCAAAATGAGTAAGTTACTAAAAATGAGTAAGTTACTCATTTTGGTATTCACAAAAGGCACTTACTCATCAATGAGTAAGTGCCTTCTGTGAATACCAAAATGAGTAAGTGCCTTCTGTGAATACCAAAATGGTAGTAAATTTAGGATTTTGTCTTAAGTTAGTTCTGTGAGTCGTGCCCGTAGACAGCCTCTCAGGGTTGAAATGTAATGCAACGCAGAGCAGATCTTCTGTGGCTTTATAAATATCAAGGAAGCATTTGTGTTGTCATTTCATTGTGTGACACAAGGGCAGTGCAAAGGCTTCATAAATATTGGCCTTTGGTTACATTCAGGGAGCTTGGGCGGTTCCAGACTTCGAGGGGTATTACCAGGCGGCCCAGCTGCAGTGGCTCACACAGGCGGTGGCATAGGAATTTCGGGGCCCGATTGGTCAGAAGGGCGGCTGGATTCCGAGGCATGTGTTGTCGTTTATAGTTCTAGGACAGCGATTGCGGATGGAGTCATTAGGGACCGAGGAGAAAACATTACGAGCCTGCTGGAATAGATGCAGGCGAAGGAGCGGAAATATTTGCCCATACGCTCCGGAGATTCCCCTGGGCATGTGTACGGCCTTACCGCATGGCGGAGACTGGTCAGAGTTAGCAGATTGGGAGGAGATGGGGCTGCAAATGGTTGGGGATTTATATGAGGAGGGTGTACTATTCCTTTCCAGACATTACAGGACAGGTATGGCTTACGCAGGGGGGCCTTTTTGCTGCATTCAGCACTGATTGCTGCGATTCAGAAGCATTGGGGTGAAGGGCTATCGGAGCCACAGACATCCCTGATATGCCAATATGTGGTGATGGCAGCGGGGACAATAAAGGCATTAGCATGTCTGAATAGACGAATGGTGATGGAGGGACTACAGCCATTGACCCAGTTGCGCGAGAAAATGGGAAGCAGACCTAGGGTAGGAGATACCAGAGACAGCTTGGGCTACAATAATGGAAAGGGCATGGAAAGGCACGCGGAACGCTCGGTTTCAACTTATTCATTTTTACATCATCCATAGGGCATACTTAACCCCGAAGCAGATAAATAAATACTTTCAAGTGGAATCTGCAAGTTGCCCAAGATGCAACAGGAAAGCGGCGGATTTGCAACATATGTTGTGGAGCTGTCCACAGCTTGGAACATATTGGGAGGAGGTAGTTGAGATCCTAAGTGAGGTGACAGATATACAGATAGAGCCCGACATGGGGGTGTGCATTCTGCACTGGTTTCCCCACACCGCGAGAACTAAGCTAACGAGTAAATTCATTGATCTGGGGCTCCTATTGGCTAAGCGAGAGCTGACAAGGCACTGGAAGTCGAAGCAGGGCCCTAGAGCAGAGCGTTGGAAGGTGGAGTTTATAAACTGGGCGGCAAGTGAGAGTATAATTCGGATGCAACAGGCCAGGAGAGCGAACAATGAAAAATCGATGGAAACAGCACGGGCATGAGAAGCATTGGTAACTCAGTTGAAGACCCCAGAGCCGGAATCGGATACAGATACCCTAGAGGGGGCTGGGGATAATGAAGGAGAACACTGAGCGTACATAGCTGGATATGGGAATGACACAGGGGAGAAGGAGAGGGAATTGTCATTTGTAAGTTGGCATGTGTGGAGGACAGAGTTCAACTGTGCAACAACATAAAATCTGGCAATGTAACAAAGGAAATGTCTCCAACTGATGAAGTGCACGATATGTGGGGGTTTGAAGGTGTTGAAAATTTAATAAAAACATTTAAAAAATAAAAAAAAATAATCAATGAGTGGAAGAGTAGGGTAGTTCAATAGCTTCATCACTGAGTGCAAGAGTAGGGTATTTCAACAGCGTCATAGCAACTGTGCACCAATGAACAGGTTTGAGCGTCATTTAACTCTTAAGAGGCAGGATCCCAGGTAGCCTAGAAACCATTGGGTCCAGTCTTTGGTGAAATATGCCTCAGCTCCCAGAGCACACAACCAAATGTAAAGTCCTTGCGTAACTTTGTCAACATATTTATGGAAACGGAAAAGGCGTTATGACTCTCCTTAAGGTCACTGACATATCCATGGATTAACTGACCAAAGTAGCCTTCTGAATAGAATGTGTGGCAGTGTCTGAAAATGATCACCCCTCACACAGTGGTGGATTATATTCTTGGGCAGTTGTAAAATATGTACAATAACCCAGACCTCGCCCCAGGGTCATGGGCAATGAAGCTAAATTCCAAAGAGTTGTTTCCAATAACTCTCCACCCCCCCTAACCACTTCGTCAGAAATTGTACAGGATTATGTACAGGATCATCACAGTTAGTATAACAATAAAAATCCCCGCAACATCCATTGGAAACTCCCCATCAAAGTTCATCACTTGGAAAGGCGTAGCATTTTGATGCATTCCCAGATTTACAAGTCTTTGTAAATATGAGAATGTTCCAAAATCTATGGGTGGATGCATGGGAACGCCTATTCTCCACTCATGGGTCCCGATTCACAGAACTAATTTAAGGCATAATCCTAAACTTACTACCATTTTGGTATTCACAGAAGGCACTTACTCATTTTGGTATTCACAGAAGGCACTTACTCTTTTTGGTATTCATAGAAGGCACTTACTCAACAATGAGTAAGTGCCTTCTGTGAATACCAAAATGAGTAAGTTACTCAAAATTAGTAAGTCACTCGTTTTGGTATTCACAGAAGGCACTTACTCATCAATGAGTAAGTGCCTGCGGTGAATACCAAAATGAGTAATTTACTCAAAATGAGTAAGTTACTCATTTTGGTATTCACAGAAGGCACTTACTCATCAATGAGTAAGTGTCTTCTGTGAATTCCAAAATGAGTAAGTGCCTTCTGTGAATACCAAAATGAGAAAGTGCCTTCTGTGAATACCACAATGGTAGTAAATTTAGGATTTTGTCTTAAGTTAGGTCTGTGAGTCGGGCCCGTAGACAGCCTCTCAAGTTGAAATGTAATGCAACGCAGAGCAGATCTTATGTGGCTTTATAAATATCAATGAAGCATTTGTGTTGTCATTTCATTGTGTGACACAAGGGCAGTGCAAAGGCTTCATAAATATGGGCCTTTGGCAGTGCTTAATTTGTGCCGGTGCTTGCCGGTGCTGAGCACCGGCACTTAATTATCAGGGCCGGGTCTACACGCATTTAGTGCACATCAGTAATTGATTGATAATTAGTGGTGCAGAGTATGTGTGGCTCTTCCGTAAGTGCTGCTGTGTAACTAGTTAAGTGTTACGTACTGGTAGTGTGTTCAGTTGTTTTTGATGACTGACGGAAGTCTTGGAAGAACTTGTTTCACTTTTGAGATACTCCGATTCTGTCTTCTTCACGTTTAAGTTGTGGCGCGGCAGCGCAGATCAGTTTTGCCGGCCCAGTGGGCGGGACACTGAGTTGGGCAGGGCTTCTGCGGAGGTTGGGGCTGTGCGCAGCAGCAGGCAGCATGTGCAGACTTTTTTAGATTGCCTTGCTATGCGCGCGCTTTAGCTGCTTTTTTGCCACGCCCTATCATACCCGCACAGCCGCACGGTGCACCTCGCCACCATACCGGCACCTAATATCGATAAGTAGCGCGACCTGGACGACGTGGTTGGCTGCATTTGAGGTGGACTCGGAGAAGTAGTCTGGTCTGGACTGGACAGTAGATCGAGTTAAGCACCCACCAGGTAAGGCATGGCCTGGAAGGCCTAATCATCATGAGTTAAAAAAATAAAGTTGCGCCGCGGCCTAATGTCATGAAGCTGCGCGGCCGGCAGCCTAATAGTGACAGTCAGAGCCCCGAGTTAGTCAGTCATGTCCTAGACTCCCACAATCCCACTCAACTGTCTGATGATGATGGCGTGGCTGGCGGCTGCGGGCCCGCGGCCCTTAGTTTGTCGGCCGGGCTGCCTGGGTTCAGGTTTGGCCGATTCAACAAATCTGCGGGGTTTGAGGCTGTGCGCAGCAAGCAGCGTGCGCAGATTAATTTTTTTTGCATCGCAATGCACGCGCATTCGCTGCTCTGCCTCAGGCTCTCCAGCAACACGGCACCGTCCGACTCCGAGACGAGTCATCGTGGCCATTCATGGTCAGGGGTGTACCGTTCAGCAGCGTCAGTTCACAAAGAAGAGTCTAAAGTGAAAAAGTCTAAGTTAAAGTCAGCCAGCCCAGCAGCAAGCGTGAACAGCTAGGCCGGACGACGTTATGCGGTGTGACCATGCATTTGGTGACTTGTTGGCGTAGCCGATGCCAGCAGTGAGTACTACTGACTCTGCTTTGGCCAGTGAGTGCCGCCAGTAACCGCTCCAGCCACCAGTTGAGGGTGGGCCTGGCAGCAGGCCCAATCAGTTAAAATAAAGCTGCTCAGCAGCCTAAGTAAGGCTGCAGGCTGTGCACTACACTGCAGTGAGTCAGTGTGTGTGTGTGCGCGTGCCCCGGCCCGAACCGAATTCAACCGACCGGTCACTTAATTACATGCACTGTTCCAACAGTAAGGTAGCGCCAATATTCTCAGAGTCGTATACCAAGTATGAATTTGTGTACACTTTAGCACCTGCAGGCTCTGACCCTTTGTAGTGCTTGCCGGATTACTTGTTCTGTCCATGAATAAGACACCAGTGCTAAGTATATCACATATTTGCCCATGGTATATATCACATGAACTCCTAGCCCGCGTGACCCGGCCCTTCCCTACACCCACAGACACTCTCATTGCATTGCAGGCTCTTGACAGACACTCTGCTCCTCTCCACAGCTCTTGCTTTCCAACTATGACACAGGAACCCTTTACTTCCCCACCCTCCTCCGTCCCACGGCACTGTCTGGAGCTAAGGGCTAAAGTCACAAGTCTCTTCGGTAATGCGCCTTATAACCCGCTTTAACCGCTAGTTTCATCTCTCTGATTAATCCCCTTTCTTTCTGCCCGCCAAGCTCTGCCCCACAGCCTTTCTCTTTTGTCCCGTCCGAGTCCACCCTCGTCCCCCGTACCCTCCATCGCACTCCCTCTCCAGTACCTGCAGTGGCTGCGCAGAGGTGCCCAGGGCAGACTAATTGCCAGTGAATTCGCAGGCAGGGTTATGTAATACATCCCACAGTTGTCGCTCTTGACTTGTGCTGCTTTCACATCGGTTTGTTTAGTACTTTGCATGTCTGATATGCCTCCCTGCAGAATGAAAGTTGCCCTTTGCGGTCTGTTCACTTATTACATGTTGTGTTGATTTATGTGAATGTGCTGCTATGAGAACAATGTACATTTGTCTCTGTTATTTGGACTTTGGACCGGATATACATTCTTGTGTGTGTTGTGCTTCCTGTGGTGCATTAAGTCCGAATGTACAAGATGCTATACATTATTGGGAGTCAAAACACACGCTTTAGTTCAAATGACCATTATGTGTTTGAAAAGGAGCTTTTTTTGGTGCTCAATTCCAATTGTTTCTGATCGTTAATGCGCTGGACTTCGTACTGACCTGGTTATCTAAAGTAGATATTAATATGGACAGGCAGTACTTAAATAAACATCCGTAATGGCTTTGAGTACTGCACCTACGTTGCACGGTACTCCACAACACCGAACTAATTTAACCCATTAATGTCCACTTCTAGCATTTCATGACCTCTCCCTGCACTCAACAAAGGCGATCACTAAACCGTGTGTAAATGTCAACAGGGCTATGAGACGCCTTTACTAAACCAGATTACAAATGATGTGTCATGTGTATGTGTTTACATAACTGTCTGTAAAACACTGTGTTTGATCATGCTGATGTTTTACTCAGATAAATATTCTGGTCGCTAGTGCACTCTTACGGCTAATCTTCAGAACGATGAAGTCTACCGTGCTCAGATTATGAGATTATTTTCAATTTGATTGGCAGAGAAAATGCAGCATCTAGATAGTATCTTCCCCTTAACATAAATTGGGTATAGGTAGTAGTAAGGGAAAGCATCGCCAAAATTGGCAGCGTCAGTTTCATGAGGAACGTGTGCTTTCTTTCACTGATTGGTTACTGCCCCCAATGGGCTGTCTTTTGATATTTCCACATGCACTCTAGATAATTAACATATGTCTGCGGAATAGGGCTTGCATCACAGGTGGTTGAGGTCGCCAAATACTGACAGAATTTAAAAATCATTGTAATTGCCTCTGGTAGTCATTTACGTATTATTGTTTTTATGTAGCACTCACATTGCCTCTTGACACTAGTATTCAAGGCACTTGCAAGTCCGTATTTGGAATCGCATTTGGTAGTTATGTAGTTATTGTTATATATCACTGGCACAAATTGAGCACAGCAGGCACAGATCCCATAGTATGGGCTCCACATGATACCCCTGGTCTCCAACCAATAAAACAAGAACGTTTGCTTGAAAATGCACCATTTGTCCACTCTTTTTTCAAAATTTTCATGGGGGTGCACCAACCCGAACACCCCGAAGATTGTTCAGGCTTGCTCGCTCGCCCCAGTGCAGTACGATGATTGATTTACACCTCCCCACTTTCAAATGTCACCAGGAGATTAAAGGTGCAGTGAGGAGCCTGGGCCTCCCAGGCAATAATCCAGAGAAGAAAATTACCTCCCAAGTAGTCAGCAGTGTCAATTGAGGAAGTGGTTGGAGCAACTAGAGTAAGTGGGTGGAGCCACTTGTGCAAGTGGGTAGAGCCGAGGGAAGTGGGTGTGGCCTCCTACCAAAATTTGAGCCCCTGCACTTCATATTTTACAAATTAAGCACTGGCCTTTGGTTACATTCAGGGAGCTTGGGCGGTTCCAGACTTTGAGGGGTATTACCCGGCGGCCCAGCTGCAGTGGCTCGCACAGGCGGTGGCATGGGAATTTCGGGGCCCGATTGGTCAGGAGGGCGGCTGGATTCCGAGGCATGTGTTGTCGTTTATAGTTCTAGGACAGCGATTGCGGATGGAGTCATTAGGGACCGAGGAGAAAACATTACGAGCCTGCTGGAATAGATGCAGGCGAAGGAGCGGAAATATTTGCCCATACGCTCCGGAGATTCCCCTGGGCATGTGCACGGCCTTACCGCTTGGCGGAGACTGGTCGGAGTTAGCAGATTGGGAGGAGATGGGGCTGCAAATGGTTGGGGATTTATATGAGGAGGGGGTACTATTGCCTTTCCAGACATTACAGGACAGGTATGGCTTACGCAGGGGGGCCTTTTTGCTGCATGCAGCACTGATTGCTGCGATTCAGAAGCATTGGGGTGAAGGGCTATCGGAGCCACAGACATCCCTGATATGCCAATATGTGGTGATGGCAGTGGGGACAATAAAGGCAGTAGCATGTCTGAATAGACGAATGGTCATGGAGGGACTACAGCCATTGACCCAGTTGCGCGAGAAAATGGGAAGCAGACTTAGGGAAGGAGATACCAGAGACAGCTTGGGCTACAATAATAGAAAGGGCTTGGACAGGCACGCGGAACGCTCGGTTTCAACTTATTCCTTTTTACATCATCCATAGGGCATACTTAACCCCGAAGCAGATAAATAAATACTTTCAAGTGGAATCTGCAAGTTGCCCAAGATGCAACAGGGAAGCGGCGGATTTGCAACATATGTTGTGGAGCTGTCCGCAGCTTGGAACATATTGGGAGGAGGTAGTTGAGATCCTAAGTGAGGTGACAGATAGACAGATAGAGCCCGACATGGGGGTGTGCATTCTGCACTGGTTTCCCCACACCGCGAGAACTAAGCTAACGAGTAAATTCATTGATCTGGGGTTCCTATTGGCTAAGCGAGAGCTGACAAGGCACTGGAAGTCGAAGCAGGGCCCTAGAGCAGAGCGTTGGAAGGTGGAGTTTATAAACTGGGCGGCAAGTGAGAGTATAATTCGGATGCAACAGGCCAGGAGAGCGAACAATGAAAAATCGATGGAAACAGCACGGGCATGGGAAGCATTGGTAACTCAGTTGAAGACCCCAGAGCCGGAATCGGATACAGATACCCTAGAGGAGGCTGGGGATAATGAAGGAGAAAACTGAGCGTAGATAGCTGGATATGGGAATGACACAGGGGAGAAGGAGAGGGAATCGTCATTTGTAAGTTGGCATGTGTGGAGGACAGAGTTCAACTGTGCAACAACATAAAATCTGGCAATGTAACAAAGGAAATGTCTCCAACTGATGAAGTGCACGATATGCGGGGGTTTGAAGGTGTTGAAAATTTAATAAAAACATTAAAAAAAATTAAAAAAAATAATCAATGAGTGGAAGAGTAGGGTTGTTCAATAGCTTCTTCACTGAGTGCAAGAGTAGGGTATTTCAACAGCGTCATAGCAACTGTGCACCAATGAACAGGTTTGAACGTCATTTAACTCTTAAGAGGCAGGATCCCAGGTAGCCTAGAAACCATTGGGTCCAGTCTATGGTGAATAATGCCTCAGCTCCCAGAGCACACAACCAAATGTAAAGTCCTTGCGTAACTTTGTAAACATATTTATGGAAACGGAAAAGGCGTTATGACTCTCCTTAAGGTCACTGACATATCCATGGATTAACTGACCAAAGTAGCCTTCTGAATAGAATGTGTGGCAGTGTCTGAAAATGATCACCCCTCACACACTGGTGGATTATATTCTTGGGCAGTTGTAAAATATGTACAATAACCCAGACCTCGCCCCAGGGTCATGGGCAATGAAGCTAAATTCCAAAGAGTTGTTTCCAATAACTCTCCACCCCCCCTAACCACTTCGTCAGAAATTGTACAGGATTATGTACAGGATCATCACAGTTAGTATAACAATAAAAATCCCCGCAACATCCATTGGAAACTCCCCATCAAAGTTCATCACTTGGAAAGGCGTAGCATTTTGATGCATTCCCAGGTTTACAAGTCTTTGTAAATATGCGAATGTTCCAAAATCCATGGGTGGATGCATGGGAACGCCTATTCTCCACTCATGGGTCCCGATTCACAGAACCAATTTAAGGCATAATCCTAAACTTACTACCATTTTGGTATTCACAGAAGGCACTTACTCATTTTGGTATTCACAGAAGGCACTTACTCTTTTTGGTATTCATAGAAGGCACTTACTCAACAATGAGTAAGTGCCTTCTGTGAATACCAAAATGAGTAAGTTACTCAAAATTAGTAAGTCACTCGTTTTGATATTCACAGAAGGCACTTACTCATCAATGAGTAAGTGCCTGCGGTGAATACCAAAATGAGTAAGTTACTCATTTTGGTATTCACAGAAGGCACTTACTCATCAATGAGTAAGTGTCTTCTGTGAATTCCAAAATGAGTAAGTGCCTTCTGTGAATACCAAAATGAGTAAGTGCCTTCTGTGAATACCAAAATGGTAGTAAATGTAGGATTTTGTCTTAAGTTAAGTTCTGTGAGTTGGGCCCGTAGACAGCCTCTCAAGTTGAAATGTAATGCAACGCAAAGCAGATCTTCTGTGGCTTTATAAATATCAATGAAGCATTTGTGTTGTCATTTCATTGTGTGACACAAGGGCAGTGCAAAGACTTCATAAATATGGGCCTTTGGTTACATTCAGGGAGCTTAGAGTCCGCCCATTGCTTACCATTCGCTGGCTGGATTGTCAGACTTATTTGATGGGTCATGTTAGGGCAGCACGTGCTGGCTTCACTTTGGTTCCCCTTTTTAGGTCGCAGCCTACCAGACAGCACAGCTGTCTGGTTTGCTAAAGACATCTTGGGGATATTCAGAAAGTTGACCTAGGAATGAATTCCACCCATTGCTTACCATTGGCCTTGTGGTTTGTAACTCACATTTTCTGGCTTTCTATTGGCTAGCTTTATTTGCTTTAAGCAATCCAGCTCAAGTTTGTCCCTCCCGTTACCCAAACCCTGTTTTCTGTATTCTTCCATGAACTAGCTTTCTGTAAACAGGCCTTTAAATGTTGTTCTTATTTTGTCACATTTCCTGTGCATTCAAAGTTGGAGGTCAAATGTCAAGCTGTGTCTTCCAGTGAGCTTGGTCTACAGTTTTCTTTCTCTGACTTCCAAGCCAGAGATTTTATGAGATAATCTTGCTGATTAGTGGGGGCTTGCTTGATGAAGGCTGTACTGATTTTTTTTCTAGCACACAAAACAATTTAAATGTCAATGTATTCTCCCAATGTATTGATCAAATCAATACATTGCGTGAATACATTTCCACACATTAATGTTTATGCGCTGGATACTTTTATCAGTAAAAGTGTACGTGAGTGCAAATGTAATGGTCATTTCAATTGAAGATGTGTTGTCTGTAATGGCAGTACGCTGCTATACCATGCATACTCCACGTTACTGCACTCCTCTCTACTTCGCACCACTCCACGCCACTGCACTTTAACCTGCACCATTCAACACGACACCACTCCACACTGCGTTGCTGCACTCTTCTCTGCATCACTCTATTCTTTGCCGCTCTTCTGTATGCCAATCCACTCTACTCTATGCCAATGCACTCTACTATGCACCACTGTACTTTTTGCCACTGCACTCTTTGCTACTACACTCTACACCACTCCACGCCACTCCACTCTATGCCTCTCTGCACTCTATGCCACTGCACTCTATACATCCACTCTGCGCCATATCACTCTACGCCACTATAGTCTATGCCCCTGCACCCTTCACCAATATATACTACTCTGCGTCACTCCACTTTCCGCTACTCTATTCTACTCTGCATCACTGTACTCTACACCAGTGCTCTTTATGCCACTCAACTCTGTGCCACTGTACTCCATACCACTCTACTCTGCGCCACTGCACTCTATGCCAATGCATTCCAGGTCACTCTACTATACACCACTGCTCTCTACGACAGTATACTCTGCAACACTGCACTCTCTGCCACTCTACTTTAAGCCACTCTACGGCACTGACCTCTATTCTACTGAACTCTATGCCACTGAACTCTAAGTCACTGAGCTCTAAGCCACTGCCATCTACGCCAATCTACTCTAAGCCATTCTAATCTACTCTGCACCCCTGCACTCTGCGACACTCTGCTATATACCACTGCACCGTATGCCACTTCATTCCACTCTGAAACAATCTACTCTGCCATTGCAGTTACGCCACTCTATTGCACTCTGCGCCACTTCACACCATGCCACTCCATACCACTGTACTCTATGCCACTGCACTCTACACCAATGCACTCTGCACCACTTTACTCAAAACCAATACAATCTACGCCACTGCACTCTATGCCAATCTACACTGCACCACTGCACCGTATGCCACTATACTCTACTCTATGCCATTGCACTTTATTCTGCACCACTGTATGCCACTGCACTCTGTATCAATGCACTCTATGCCCCAGTACTCTACACCACTGCACTCTACGACACTTTACTCTGCAACACTGCATTCTGCCACTAAACTCTCTGCCACTGAACTCTCTGCCACTCCACTCTGTACCACTCTACTCTGCATCACTCTACTCTATGCCACTGCACTCTACTCTTTACCACTCTACGCCACCCTTCTACACTTTACACCAATGCATTTTATGCCACTCTAATCTATTGTGCACCACGGCACTCTGACACTGCACTCTATGCCACTTACCCTATGCCTCTCTACTCTATTCCGCACCACTCTACTCTATGCCAGTGCACTTTATCCCATTCTACTATGCACCACTGCACTCTACACCTGTCCACGTCACTCCACTCTGCAACATTGCACTCTACACCAAGGCACTCTATACCACTTCTCTATAATATTCCACTCTATCCTGCACCACTCTACTCTATGCAACTTCACTCTGCTCTGAAACAATCTACTCTACACCACTGCACTCTATGCCACTGCACCTTATGCCACTCTACTCCACTCTGCACCACTCCACTCTACATCACTGCAATCAAAGCTGCACCACTGTAATAATGGTACTCTACTCTATGCCACTGCACTCTGTGCTACTACTACTCAGTAGAGAGGTGTGGTGCAGCGGCCAGGGCAGCTGATTTCGGAGCACAGGGTTCACGGTTCGATCCGCCGGCTCCGGCGGCAGCTCAGCTCAGCACCATGTGACTCTGGGCAATAGCTCACTTAATTTCCACAATGGCCCCCAGCGCCTTGAAACCCGTAAGGGTGAGTAGTTCGTGATTTACAAATACGGATTTACATTTTTTAAAGTTACTCTATGCCACTGCACTCTACCCTGCACCACTCCACTCCTCTTCACTCTACTCTGAAATAATCTACTCTACTCCACTCCACTCTATGCCACTCTGCGCTAGTCCACTCTACGCCAATGTACTATATGCTGTGCCACTCTATGCTACACCGCTATACTCTAAACCACTGCACTGTACGCAAATTCACTCTACACCATTTTACTCAAAACCAATGCACTCTACAACACTGTACCTATCCCAACTACTTTGCACCACTGCACTTTACGTCACTATACTCTACAACATTCTACTCTATGCCATTGCACTCTACGTCACTGCACTCTATGCCACTATTCTACTGTGCACCACTGTACTCTACGTCACTGCTCTCTGCACCACTCTGCTTTGCACCACTCTACTGTGCACCACTCTACACCACTGCACTCTACGACATTGCACTCTACGACACTGCACTCTATGACATTCTACTCTACATGACTGCACACTACACCGCTGCACTCTAATCCACTGCTCTCCACTGCAATCTATTGCACTCTAGGTCACTGCACTCTATGTCACTCTATTGAACTCTATGCCACTGCACCACTCTACTCTATGCCAATGCACTATACACCAGTCTACTCTACATCCTTCCACTCCTATGCCAGTGCACTCTACCCTGCACCACTCTGCTCTACTCTACACCACTCCACTTTATGCCACTTTACTCTACATCACTCTAGTCTGCAACACGGCTCACTAAAACACTCTAAAACAGTGCACTTGCCACTCTACTCTACACCACTGCACTCTACGACACTACTGTGCAGCACTGCATTCTCTGCCACTGAATTCTATGTCACTCTACTCTATGCTACTCTACTCTGTGCCACTTAACTTTACTCTGAAACAATCTACTTTATGCCACAGCACTCTACACCACTCTACACCACTCTGCACCACTCCACTCTATGCCTACAGTCAATGCTGTGCCAATCTACTTTACACCACTCTACTCTATGCCACTGCGCTCTACCCTGCACCACTATATTCTACCCTATACAGCTCTTACATTCTACTCCACACCACTGCTCTCTTTGCCACTGCACTCTAGGCCACTCTACTACACTGCAGTCTACACTATGCCATTGTACCCTAAACCACTGCACTCTACGCAAATGCACTCTACACCACCTTACTCAAAACCAATGCACCCTATGCCACTACACCTGCTCCAAATACTCTGCACCACTGCCCTTTAGGTCACTATACTCTACTACAACATTTTACTCAATACCACTGCACTGTACATCACTGCATGCTACGTCACTTTACACCACTGCATTCTATGTCACTGCACTTTACCCCACTCTATTCTACTCTGCACCACTGTACTCTATGTCACTGCTCTCTGCACCACTCTACTCTGCACCACTCTAACCCACTGTACTCGAGAACAATGCACTCTGAGACATTCTACTCTGCATGGCTGCACTCTACATCACTGCGCTCTATGACACTGCACTCTACATCACTCTATTACACTCTAGGCCCCTGCACTCTACACTACTCTACTGCACTCTACACAACTGCAAGCTATGCCACTGCACCACTCTACTTTATGCCAATGCACTCTACACCAGTCTACTCTGCATCTCTCCATTCTTATTCCATTGCAGTCTACCCTGCACTACAACACTCTACGCTGCACCACTCCGCTCTACTCCATGCTACTCTGCAACACTGCTTTCTACGCCACTAATCTCTTCACCACTCTACTCTGCATTGCTCCCCTCTAAGCCACTGCACCCTACACCAATGTACTTTTTGCCACTCCACTCTACACCACTCTACCCTGCAGTACTCCACTCTCTGCCACTGAAGTCTATGCCACTCTACTCTATGCCACTCCATTCTGCACCACCTTACTCTATGCCACAGCACTCTAACCTGCACCACTCCACGCCACTCTACTGCACTCTACACCAATGCACTCTACACAACTCTAATCTACTGTGCACCGCTGCACTCCATGACACTGCACTCTACACCACTCCAGTCTAGGCCACTCCACTTTGCACCACTCCACTTTGCAACACTGCCCTCTACGCCAATGCACTGTATGCCACTACTCTATACTACTCGACTCTACCCTGCCCATTCCACTCTACGCCACTTCACTTTACTCTGAAACAATCTACTATATGTCACTTCACTCTATGCCACTGCACTCTACTCCATCTACTCCACTCTGCACCACTCCAATCCACGCCACTGTAATCAGTGCTGTGCCACTCTACTCTACACCATTCCACTGCACTCTACCGTGCACCACTATCCTGTACCCTGCAGCACCCCACCCTACTCTGAAACAATCAAATCAATGCCACTGCAGTCAATGCCACTCTTCTACACTCTATGCCACTGCAGTCTATTTTTTTATTTTTTTTTTATTTGAGAGGTTTTATATAGCGCTGGCTTCACCCTGAGGTATCAGAGCGCTTTACATTGGAATGACGATAGTCCTTTTCGAGAGGACTAGGGATTGTACAACTGATTTGAAATCTTCGGCAGGAATGAAGGGTTTCATTTTTTTGAGATGTTGGAGCGTAAACAGTGCTCCTTTTGCCAAGTTTTTTATGTGGGCGTTGAGCGTAAACTTACTGTCGAAGGTGATGCCGAGGGATTTTACTGATTGGGAGAGGGAGAGTGGACAGTTTAGGGCATTAAGGTCAGTGATCCATGTTTGGATGGGGAGAGGGTTGTTTTTAGGAGAGAAAATAATAATTTCAGTTTTATTAGGATTACGTTTGAGATGATTGGCAGAGAACGAGGTTTGGATATTGGTCAGGGCAGTGTTGAGGTGCATGAGGTGGTGAGGTCTATGCTATGCCACTGTACTTTAAACCACTGCACTCTATGTCAATGCACTCTACATCACTTTACTCAAAACCAATGCACCCTACGCCATTGCATCTATGCCAACTAATTTGAACAACTGCACTTTACATCACTAAAATCTACAACATCCTACTTAATGCCACTTCACTCTACACCACTGCTCGCCATGTCACGCTACACCACTACACACTACATCACTGCACTCTACACCACTCTGCTCTGCGCACTCTACTCTACACCAATCTACTCTGCAACACTATACAACCCTGCACTCTATGATTCTACACTCTGATACTCTGCTCTACATGACTGCATTCTATGCCACTGTACTCTGTGCCACTGACTCTACTCTGCACCACTCAGCTCTATGCCACTCTACTGCACTATACACAACTGAACTCTGCACTACTACACACTATACCAGTGCACTTTAAACCACTGCACTCTATGCCATTCCACTCTACACCTCTGCACTCTACCCTGCACCACTCCACTCTATGCCACTCTTCTCCACTCTGTGCCACTCTACTACACTCTGTGCCACTCCACTCTACGCCTTTGCACTCCACGCCACAGTAAGCTACTCTGCACCGCTCTACTCTATGCCACTGCACTTTACTCTATTCTTCGTCACTGCACTCAGTGCCAATGCACTCTACACCACTTTATTCAATACCCTTGCACTCTACTCCACTCTACTCCACACAGTGCCACCCTACAGCACTCCATTTTAAACCACTCCACTTCACTCTATGCCACTCTGCTTTACACCACTCTACAACACTCCACTCCACAATACTTCACTCTATGATGATTCACTCCATTAAAGTTTGCTCCACGGACACACTACTCTACTCTATGCCACTCCACTCTACAGCACTTAACTCTACTCTATGCCATGCTATTACACTACTCAACTCTAAGACACACTTCGCAACTCTCTCTGCCACTCCATACCACTTTACTCCACTTTATTCTACGACACACTACTCCACTCTACTCCACTCTATGCCACTCCACTCCATGACAATCTATGTAACTCTATGCCTCTCTACCCTACAACTCTCTACTCCACTCTACACAACACCCTCTATGCCACTCCACTCTGCTGCACACCACTCAACAACAGTCTATGCCGCTCCACTGTACGACACTCTACTCAACTCTGACACTGATCTCTGCTCTACGCCACTCAACTCTATGCCCTTCCACTCTACGACACTCTACTGCCTCCACAACACTGTGCGCTGCTCCATGACACTCAACTCAACTCTACTATATGGTACTCCATGCCACTCTATTCCACTCCATAACTCTCCACTCTACTGCACTATTGTACTGCTCGATTTTCCCGGCCCTATTGTGTTGATGGGTGATTAGGGTGACTTCAGTCTCTTTACCATTCAAGCCTAAGGGTTAGAGTAGTGAATGAAGTCTATTTACTAGGCACTTCGACATGATCCTGTGTTCTTCCCCATAGATTAGGGCTTGCACACATATCCTAGGGGATAGATTCGTTAGTATTAGGGATAACCTGCCCTGTAGTGAGGGTATTTCATGGAGCCGTGCTGAATTCAGGCCTGGTAGGCCTCAAACGGGAGAGACTCCATCTTTCTTTCTGCTCCGGCAGCTTGAGATGCTTCTAGGTTAAAGGGGATGTTTTAGTTATGAGGTGTTATTCGCTTGGAGAGAACCGGTTCAGACCGGCCCTTATCGAAGGATTGTATTTTTCTTCATGCCGAAGACGCTACATCAGGCCGGCCGGCTGGGAAAGTGTCCTTGGCACGGGGAGGTACAAGAATTTGGTGGGCGGCAGGTTACGGGCCGGAATTTTCCATGAGGAAATGCACCTCTATATTAGTAAAAGTCTGAGGCAGTTACGAGGCACTTACTTCAGTCCGTAGGCGGCATCTAGCCGTTAGCAGTAAAGCTACTACTTATTCCAGGGAAGACAGATGACAAACTTGAAGGCGGAGAAAAACCGAGAGACAGATACTCTTCTAGCAGAATTGCCAGAGAGGAGAGAGTAGCCGATGAGGAAGAGGTCCCAGTGACTCGGAGAAGGGAGCTCCAGACGAGCCGAGGCACAGACGAGAAGGGAACCTAGATGACCATTGAGTGCAGGCTACACACGACTAAGGTGATGTCGACCCCTTTCTTATTAGAGTGTACAACCTAATCTTTCACTTTTCTTTGCAGGTTATGTGTTACACAGTAATGTTGTGTGATTGCGTATATAATAAATAATAAAGTATCCAGTTTGTAGTGAATCAACATGTGCTGCGTGTTCCTGTACAAGAGGGTAGCCTATTCTTCTAGTCAGCTGTGACTTGACATGAACAGATGTTAACCCTGATCAGGTAAGTGGTAGCTGAATAAGGGAGAGAGGAACCCCTCGAACCAGAGAACAGGTTGTGCTCAAACTGGCAGTTCTTGTGTGATCTGGTAAATAGTAAAACTGATTCCCCTGCTGTATGTTATGGTAATCATAGGATGAACTTGTGCTGAGGCTGCCGTCTGGGTAGGAAGTCCTGGGTCCGTCTGGGACCGCGAGGCTAAGGCTGCCGTCTGGGTAGGAAGTCCTGGGTCCGTCTGGGACCGCGAGGCTGAGGCTGCCGTCTGGGTAGGAAGTCCTGGGTCCGTCTGGGACCGCGAGGCTGAGGCTGCCGTCTGGGTAGGAAGTCCTGGGTCCGTCTGGGACCGCGAGGCTGAGGCTGCCGTCTGGGTAGGAAGTCCGGGGTCCGTCTGGGACCGCGAGGCTGAGGCTGCCGTCTGGGTAGGAAGTCCGGGGTCCGTCTGGGACCGTGAGGCTGAGGCTGCCGTCTGGGTAGGAAGTCCTGGGTCCGTCTGGGACCGCGAGGCTGAGGCTGCCGTCTGGGTAGGAAGTCCTGGGTCCGTCTGGGACCGCGAGGCTGAGGCTGCCGTCTGGGTAGGAAGTCCTGGGTCCGTCTGGGATCGCGAGGCTGAGGCTGCCGTCTGGGTAGGAAGTCCTGGGTCCGTCTGGGATCGCGAGGCCGCCACTTATATTATAAGAGGTCTATATATATATATATATATATATGGATATATATATATATATATATTAGGAATTCCCTGTCCTTAGGTGGTATATATATATATCGGTGGTTACTTGTTGTGAATAGGCCCTAGGGAGAGGGTAACGTTCTGGCTGGGTTAGAGAGGCTCTGATGAGCGGGTTCTATCTGATCCGAAAACCCAAGCAGAACATTTGGCGTCACGAACCGTTTTCGAAACCTGTGTGCGTCGTGTTGTCTCGTGTTTGCTTTCGGCGTGTGCGTGGTTTTGTTTGTATATTATTTGTGGTATAATTGTGTGTATAGTTTTTCTTCTTCTTTCTTTTCTTTTTCTTTCTTTTCTTCTTTCTTTTTCACGATGTTTTCTAGAAAGTCAAAATCTACTTTTAAGTTGCCCGTTGATATTCCCGGATGGGATTCAACACCTTATGAAGCCTTAGCCCGTGAGTGGGCTGATTCTACTGGTTTGAGTGAGAATTGGAATTCTTCTTTGGAGCTGGCGGAGCCGGCTAATGTGATAACTTGTTTACAGAAGGCACCCATCTCGAAGGGTGAGGAGATTCCCATTTTGGGGCGCAGAGGTTGGATTGTTCTGTCTGCGTACAGGATTCTGCATGAGAGGTTGTTGAAGCTACAGATATCTCTTAAGGATGTGGAAGTGCACTTTGTTGAGATTCAGAATTCTCATACTTTGTTGCGGTGTCAAAATAAGTTGCTTGCTGACAAACTTGAGACTTACCAGACTATTGCCGAGAGGGCGGCTGTGCGAATTGCCCGTTATAAATACAAGAATCGGCGCGGTCGGGTTTCGACGCGAAAGGTGCGTCTGGTCGTGGCGAAAGCCGGACTGGATTGGAATCCTGATGAATGGGATGGTAATATCTGGAATTCGAGTGATTCTTGTTCCTCGGGTGAGGAATCTGTCAAGCGCGAGTCCTCTCGCTCCCGCCATGATTGTAAGCCTGCTTCTCGCACCCCTGATGGTGCACCCCGTGATTGCGCTCGTCCTTCGAGTGGGGTTGATGCTTCTTCCACTGATTGTTCCTCTACGTGTACTGGTCGAGCTCCTTGTGATGCTCATCCCGCGGTCTCGGTGCATCCAGTTTTTCGTCGGAAATTGCAGCAGTCTCCCGCTGCTCCGCAGGGTGTTTCTTTAGACTCTTTAGAGGACTTTACTCAACAGGAAATTAGTGATATTTTGCAGCGATTTCGGCAGCGAGCTGGTGAGACCTTACTCACATGGATGGTGCGCCTTTATGAACTGGGCGCTGCTGGCATTATGTTAGATAATGGCGATTGTTTGAAGTTTTGTTCCTTGAGTTCGGATTCTACTGTACAGGATCATTTTCGTAACTATAATGGTGGTGGTCAAATTTCTTTACTTCAATTGGCGACTGAGGGTTGTAATATTAAGTATCCTACTGAGTCTGATTGGCCTGTGACTGACATACCATGGTATACTTTGCGCGACGCTGCACAACGTCTCAAAGAGGAGGTGATGAAAACGGCAATTTTTCTGGGTACGGCTGACAGGTTGCTTGATGGTTCGTTGACATCTTCTGTGCGGAATCGTATTATTCGTTCTTCCCCTGTTGCTTATAAGCAGGTCATGATGACTTTATTGATTAATCAAACTGGTAACGTGTTATCTACGGTACTGGAATCGGTACGCCAACTCGGGGAGTTAGGTGAGTGGTTTAAACCTGAACGTCAGTCCCGGCCTGACACTCGTACTCCTGGTGACAATAAACTTACTAGACGTGATATCTTTTCTGGTCTTCTGGCCGATGGTGTGCGGAGGGAGGACATTGACGGTGAGACTACTGCTCGTTTGTGGGAGTTGTTTCGCAAACGTGGCTTGGATCGGAAGGAGGGTGCCCGGCGTGTTCGGATGACTGAGTGTGACCGTGGTGGTTCTGACGGTAGCGGTGATGACGACCGTCGTGGGCGCTCTGTTCGTCGTGATGACCGACGTTATGTACGTGATATGTCCCCCCGTCGAGAGAGAGAGAGAGAGAGAGAAGAGGAAAGAGAGAGGGGAAAAAATGATTATATTTACAGCAGACGTAGAGATGATAGGGATCAATCCCCTGAGTTGAGGAGGAGAGAGGATCGTCATAATTTGGCCGATCGAAACCAGCAGTGTACTGCAGAAGACACCAATCCATTTCGTACTGGGAATGGATATGAACAGGAGGTACCGATACCTAAGAAACGTGAGAGTCTTTATGCTGATTTATCCTGGTACACAGAATGCAGTAGACATGACTAGGAAATAGGTCAAGCTCCAGTACACAGATGGGCTCACAGAGATAATAGACCCTATGTAGATATTGAAATTTATTGGAGACATCGTAATATCCAAAGGGCCCGAGCATTGGTAGATACAGGAGCGGAGGCCACTCTTATTCATGGAAAATCAAAGAAGTTTAAAGGTCAGCCTTTTACAATTACCGGATTAGGTGGAAAGGAAACTCCCGCAGTTCAAACCTTACTTGAAATGAGAATAGGTAGAATCCCTAGAAAAGAATACTCTGTACTAGTGGTGCCACTCTTAGAATTCATAATTGGAATTGATATTTTGAAAGGAATGACTTTGCATTTAGATGATGGATGTTACCAATTTGGAACTACGCATTATATATCGTCCAGGCCTATACGGGTTGGTCGTTTACGAATGCCCCCCATAAAAGTTCCTCAGGCTACAAAAGTGGTTTGTCAGAAGCAGTATCGTATTCCAGGTGGTCATGAGGAGATTAGTACCACTATTCAGGAGTTGGTGGATGCAGGTGTTATAGCCCCAGTTACTTCTGCTTGGAATAATCCTGTTTGGCCTGTACGTAAGAGTGATAATTCTTGGCGTATGACTGTTGATTATCGAGAATTGAACAAACACACACCCTCTGTGACCGTTGCAGTACCGGATGTCATTACTCTACTTGAAAGAATCCAAAAACATCCAGGTACATGGTATGCGTCCATTGATATTGCTAATGCTTTCTTTTCGATTCCGATTGCCCCTGAGTGTCAGGAACAGTTCAGTTTTACGTGGAATGGGCGTCAGATGACGTTTAGAAGTCTTCCTCAGGGCTATGTGCATAGCCCTACGATATGTCACCGGCTGGTGGCAGAGCATTTGGCTGAAATACCGGTTCATCCGCAAGTTCAGATGTGTCATTATATTGATGATGTTTTGATCCAAGGCGAAACACAAGAGGAAGTTCAGACCCAATTGGACAGAGTCATTGGGTGCCTGCGTGAGAAAGGTTGGGAAATCAATCCGGATAAACTACAAGGACCGTCCCAGGCTGTAAAATTTTTGGGTATTAACTGGCATGAAGGGCACCGTGAAGTGATCCCTCAGGTTAAACAGAAAATTCTTGATTTTGCAGTTCCAAGGAATAGGAAAGAAGCCCAAAGCTTCATTGGTTTATTTGGTTTTTGGCGTCAGCATATTCCTCATTTGAGTCAAATATTGGCCCCCTTGTACCGTGTCACTCGTAAAAAGAATGCATTTGATTGGGATAAACCACAGCAAGATGCGTTCAACCTAGCAAAAGAGGCAATTCAACATGCTTTGGATTTATGGCCCGTACGTGATGGTGAGGTAGATTTGAATGTGTCTGTACAGGGCCTTTATGCGAATTGGAGTTTGTGGCAGAAGCAAGGCAGGAGTAGAGTGCCGTTGGGTTTCTGGACCAAAAAGTTACCTGATGCTGGTGAGCGTTATACACCTTTTGAGAAACAGTTACTTGCATGTTATTGGGCTCTGGTGGATACCGAGCAACTGACTTTGGGTCATGATATAGTTTTGCGACCTGAAATTCCTATCATGCAGTGGGTTATGAGTTCGCCGAAAACTCACCGAATTGGACATGCTCAAGAGGCGAGTGTGATTAAATGGAAATGGTATATACAAGACAGGGCACGTGTGGGACAAAAAGGAGTTGCATCTTTACATGAGCAGGTGGCGCGAGCGCCATCGACTGAGACTGAGAGTGTATGTTCCGTACCTTTAGTACAGGAGTCTCCTGTCAAGTGGGGTAGACCTTTTGATGATTTGTCCGCGGAGGACAGGAACCATGTCTGGTTTACGGATGGTTCAGCAAGGTTCATAGGGACGAAACGGCACTGGAAAGCGGTGTCCTATAATCCGATCACGCAAAAACTGCTGAGCACAACTGGTGAAGGTAAGAGCAGTCAATTTGCTGAACTGTATGCTGTTTATCAAGTCCTGAAACAAGAATTACCTGGCACATGTCATATTTTCACCGACTCTTGGTCTACTGCCAATGGACTGGCAGTTTGGTTACCGACTTGGCATTCCCATAATTGGGAATTGCATTCAAAACAGTTGTGGGGAAAAGAATTATGGCAGGAGATTTGGGAGATGCTCCCACAGAGTACTGTTACAATCTTCCATGTGGATGCTCACACCCCTATAGATTCTCTTGACAAATTTTTTCATAACATTGCAGATGAGAAATCTAAAATTGCTGAGGCAGTGGTGGACAGGCAAGATTCTGATATTGCGGGATTGGCGAAATGGGCCCACCAGAAGGCAGGACATTTTGGAGAGAAAGCCACTAGCAGGTGGGCTGCTGATCGAGGAATTTATATTCCCCTAGATTTGATCAAAAATGTTATTTTACATTGTCCCATTTGTCAACACATCAGACAGCGCAAAGTGCCCCAAATTGTTAAAGGTCATTTACATCGCGGGAAACTGCCTGCTCAAATTTGGCAAATTGATTACATCGGTCCACTTCCCATGAGTAGGAATTGTCAATATGTTTGCACTATTGTTGATACATACAGTGGCCTGTTGGTAGCCCTTCCCTGTAAGCAAGCTACCCAATTGAATACCATTAAAACATTGGAATTGATTATCATGTATTATGGTGTGCCATTCCAAATTCAATCTGATAATGCATCCCATTTTCGTGGAAGATTGGTACAGGAATTCTGTGTGGAAAACAATATTGACTGGGTGTTTCATGTCCCATACTATCCACAGGCCTCGGGTCTTGTGGAGAGATTGAATGGTCTACTGAAGGGGCAGCTGCGTAAATTAACTGATGACAAATATAAGAATTGGCGAGACTTTTTGTCCCAAGCACTATTAATTTTGAATAATCGTCCTTTTCTAAATGCTGAATCTCCACTTATGCGTTTGTTCCCTCCGAATGTTAATGCTCAGCCAAATGAAATCAGAGAGACTGTGATGTACTGGGAGATTACTCCCGGAGCTTTGGCTCCATGTAGAGCGACCCCAGGGTCGGCAGGTTTAGACTTGCATGCCATGGATGACACCGTTATAAAAGGTAAAGATCGGGTCATCATCGCGACTGGTGTTGGTGTTCATATACCACCCGGGAATTTTGGATTAATCGCCCCTAGATCGGGACTGGCTGTAAAAGGCATTCAGGTACTTGGAGGGGTCATTGACAGTGATTATCAGGGAGAGATTAAGGTGCTCCTGCTGAATAGCAGTGAGGCTGACTTGCTGATCCATCGAACTGACCGAGTGGCTCAATTACTCATAATGCCTGTCTTCAGTGGTGGGATGGTAAAAGGCACTGCCCCAACTTTGCTAACTGTACGAGGCCAGAAAGGTTTTGGCTCCACAGATAACCCTGGGGCCAGGGTTTGGGTGCAGTCACCTAAGACTCCCCCTGAACAGGCAGAGGTTATCGCCACCGGTCATGATAACACCATTTTAGTTATGAGACCAGGGAAAGATAGCTGGGAAGCGGTCCCGGCTGACAAATGTTACTTACGAGAATGATTAATGCCTGTATTTGATTCTCTTTCAGATCATTCTTTGGATTGTTGCTGCAGGATGTGTCGTCGCCGGACTATTTTCGGGTTGGTTCGACGAGAGAGGAGGAATCCCGTCAACCCCGGATGAGCTACGCACCCGAGTGTCGCGTTCCCTCGCTGCGTGGGATTCGTCATCGAACTTTTGGACCCTACTGGCGAAAAGGGTGACCGATGCCCCTCACTTTTGTTTGACGCCGATGAGATCTGTACACGACATCTTAGCGACCTGTCTGGTTGCTGTCCCTGCTTCACTGGAAACCTTAACTAATATTTTCAACATTTCAAAGGCTCGCCCCAATGTTCTTCTGGGCGATTTTGCCACCCATGCGTATTGCCCCTTATGTACTGAACTACCAGACCAGATACCCCCCGTCCAGTCCCAAATAGTTACCTATAATATCACACAAGGAGATATGTGTTTTTTCCTTACGTGTAATCCTAGTGCAATTTCTGAATGTCTGCGTCTGAAACTGAAAGGTGCTACTTCCTTCACCCTTCATGAGCGAACTTTGTGCTTTCAAAGGACACCGAAAACATGTGCTTCGGTCCAGAACAATATGACTTGCAAGAGTTTGGTAGTTACCCCTAGTCATTATCGCACGATGTTGCTACCTGCCGGATGGCTTTTCTCATGTGGTAATACTTCCTGGCCATATGTCCCCGCAAATATTTCTGGTGGCCCCTGTGCCATTACGAGACTCAGCTTACTGATGTTCTCGTCACATCCGAATGCCAATTCTCGTGTGATTCGAGATACAGTGATGTTACAGGAGGATTGTGACTCATCTTTGCATTTATATTCCAAGTCTGAATACCTTAGCCTGGCTATTTCAATTATTGGTGTTCCTGCTTTGGCGGTTTATAATGCTAAATCTATTGAGAAAATGGCGTGCTGGATGGTAAAATCCATTAATCATACTTCTACAGTCCTGTCTGACATGCTGTTAGACGCCCAGGGTGAACGGAGAGCCATCTTGCAAAATCGAGCGGCCATTGATTATCTTTTGCTTAAACATGGACACGACTGTTCCGATTTTGAGGGTCTTTGTTGTTTTAACTTGTCTGATCATACACAATCTATTCGCGCTCACATTGACAGGCTACATGACTTGACGGAGGAAGTTAGAAAACATATTGTCCAGGGCTGGTTTGACTGGCTCTTTAATTGGTTACCTGACTTGTATCTGTTACGTCGAATATTAGGAGGTATTCTAATTACCATCGCTGTTTTGATTTCTATTTGTTGCTTTATTCAGTGTATTCCTTCACTACTTCAATTTTGCACATTTGGTACTAGACATAGATCAGTTAGCTTTGTTTCATATTATTCTTCCACAGATGTTAGTTCTGTTTAATGAATGTATAATAGACTGAAGTCAAGGGTGAAATGTACTGCTCGATTTTCCCGGCCCTATTGTGTTGATGGGTGATTAGGGTGACTTCAGTCTCTTTACCATTCAAGCCTAAGGGTTAGAGTAGTGAATGAAGTCTATTTACTAGGCACTTCAACATGATCCTGTGTTCTTCCCCATAGATTAGGGCTTGCACACATATCCTAGGGGATAGATTCGTTAGTATTAGGGATAACCTGCCCTGTAGTGAGGGTATTTCATGGAGCCGTGCTGAATTCAGGCCTGGTAGGCCTCAAACGGGAGAGACTCCATCTTTCTTTCTGCTCCGGCAGCTTGAGATGCTTCTAGGTTAAAGGGGATGTTTTAGTTATGAGGTGTTATTCGCTTGGAGAGAACCGGTTCAGACCGGCCCTTATCGAAGGATTGTATTTTTCTTCATGCCGAAGACGCTACATCAGGCCGGCCGGCTGGGAAAGTGTCCTTGGCACGGGGAGGTACAAGAATTTGGTGGGCGGCAGGTTACGGGCCGGAATTTTCCATGAGGAAATGCACCTCTATATTAGTAAAAGTCTGAGGCAGTTACGAGGCACTTACTTCAGTCCGTAGGCGGCATCTAGCCGTTAGCAGTAAAGCTACTACTTATTCCAGGGAAGACAGATGACAAACTTGAAGGCGGAGAAAAACCGAGAGACAGATACTCTTCTAGCAGAATTGCCAGAGAGGAGAGAGTAGCCGATGAGGAAGAGGTCCCAGTGACTCGGAGAAGGGAGCTCCAGACGAGCCGAGGCACAGACGAGAAGGGAACCTAGATGACCATTGAGTGCAGGCTACACACGACTAAGGTGATGTCGACCCCTTTCTTATTAGAGTGTACAACCTAATCTTTCACTTTTCTTTGCAGGTTATGTGTTACACAGTAATGTTGTGTGATTGCGTATATAATAAATAATAAAGTATCCAGTTTGTAGTGAATCAACATGTGCTGCGTGTTCCTGTACAAGAGGGTAGCCTATTCTTCTAGTCAGCTGTGACTTGACATGAACAGATGTTAACCCTGATCAGGTAAGTGGTAGCTGAATAAGGGAGAGAGGAACCCCTCGAACCAGAGAACAGGTTGTGCTCAAACTGGCAGTTCTTGTGTGATCTGGTAAATAGTAAAACTGATTCCCCTGCTGTATGTTATGGTAATCATAGGATGAACTTGTGCTGAGGCTGCCGTCTGGGTAGGAAGTCCTGGGTCCGTCTGGGACCGCGAGGCTGAGGCTGCCGTCTGGGTAGGAAGTCCTGGGTCCGTCTGGGACCGCGAGACTGAGGCTGCCGTCTGGGTAGGAAGTCCTGGGTCCGTCTGGGACCGCGAGGCTGAGGCTGCCGTCTGGGTAGGAAGTCCTGGGTCCGTCTGGGACCGCGAGGCTGAGGCTGCCGTCTGGGTAGGAAGTCCTGGGTCCGTCTGGGACCGCGAGGCTGAGGCTGCCGTCTGGGTAGGAAGTCCTGGGTCCGTCTGGGACCGTGAGGCTGAGGCTGCCGTCTGGGTAGGAAGTCCTGGGTCCGTCTGGGACCGCGAGGCTGAGGCTGCCGTCTGGGTAGGAAGTCCTGGGTCCGTCTGGGACCGCGAGGCTGAGGCTGCCGTCTGGGTAGGAAGTCCTGGGTCCGTCTGGGACCGCGAGGCTGAGGCTGCCGTCTGGGTAGGAAGTCCTGGGTCCGTCTGGGATCGCGAGGCCGCCACTTATATTATAAGAGGTCTAGATATATATATATATATATATGGATATATATATATATATATTAGGAATTCCCTGTCCTTAGGTGGTATATATATATATCGGTGGTTACTTGTTGTGAATAGGCCCTAGGGAGAGGGTAACGTTCTGGCTGGGTTAGAGAGGCTCTGATGAGCGGGTTCTATCTGATCCGAAAACCCAAGCAGAACAACTATGCTACACTCCACTTCATGCCATTTTGCTTTACCCTACTAACTTTTGGCAATGCTGAACAGCAGCCACTCTGGTGTACAGCATTGCTAAAACATATTGGCAAAGCCAATAGCTCTAGCATAAGCGAGACCTTTTGGCTTTGTCAATCCTTGTTATTGTGTTTCCCCCGCCTTAGTGTATGGAAAATTCGGCTCTCTTTTTATGAGTGTCCTTCCTCTGCTTGCGCTTTAGTCTGGGCCTATTTGTTTCCTTCTACTTGCAGCTCTTCGTACGAGTGTATGTGTTTTTTAGTTTGTCCTGCTCCTAGTCTTGCTCCCTGCCGTTGCATCACCGCTCGTTTCCCATGTTCCTGTTTGTTCAGTTTTGCACACCACAGACCTTTATCGTGGCTTTTAATAATGATTTCAAAATACTTTATGGGCTTAGTGCTATCGCTATTAAGTAAATACTCGTTTGGTTTGGCATGTGTTTCATGATTTATAGGATATCTTGGGCATGAATTAAATGTGATCGAACATTCTAACGTGTAAATAGCATTATATTTGAAAGAACCTTTTCGCTTGTTTGGCCACTCTTAGTGTGGTTCCTCCTGTAACTCAATATGTACATTGCAACAAAGATTACCATGCAATACTATACAATGACAGGACATACTAGAACAGAACGTACTATGCAATAATAGCCTTTGACCTACCATAATATACCATACTATACAATGACAGGACATATCATACCATACTATGCAATGATAGCCATGACAGACCATAATATATCATACTATACAATTGCAGGCCATATCATACCATAACATAAAATACTATAACAGGTTATAGCATACCATATTGTATAACTGCAGGCTTTAACATACCATAACTTACAATGACAGACAATGTCATACCAGTGTACTATACAATGGCAGGCTATACCATACGATACTATCACATACTACACAATATCATACTATAGTACACAATGAAAGGCCATACCATATCACACTACACCATACCAAACATACCATATAATGACAGGCAACACCATAGCATACCACACAGCACCATACCATGCCATACAATGACAGACCATATCATATCATACTATAGAGTGACAGGCCATACCATACCACACTATAACATACCATACATTGACAGATAATACCATATCATACTATACAATGACAGGCCATACCATACTATACAATGGCACACCATATCATTCTATACAATGACAGGCCATGCCATAACATTCCATACCAGAATATTCCATAATATACCATACCATAATATGCTATGCAATAACAGGCCATACAATATCATACCATGTCATTTGATACCATACAATGACAAGCCATACCATACCATGCTATACAATGATGAACCATGTCATACCACACAATGACAGGCTATACCATACCATATCATACCACACCATACAATGACAAACCATACCATACCATACTATACAATGATGAATCATACCATGCCATACCACACAATGGCAGGCTATACCATACCATATCGGACCATGCCATACAATACCACACTAGACCAGGCTATACCATACTATATTTATAACTCACTAAAGAGAGAAGGACTAAAATGAATATTAGAAGTAAGGGAGATATTGAAAAATGGGTCAGAAAAGAGCGGACTTAATATAGAATCCTCAGGTACCTACTCCCTGTTTTAACTACACAATATCTCTAATTGGTGTGCTAGGGAGCAAGAAAAGACAGGGGGAAAGAAAACATTTTTCTTAATACTGCCCTCACCCACTATGCAGTGGCATGCTTCATCATTGGGCCGCCCATTAGCAATAATGGGGTAACCCTGTGTCACTCAGAACCTGGGTATGTATGATATGTAAAGAAATGGTTCTGTCGGGAGAGTGACAATTCCTTTGTTCAATGTGTGTAATACATCCTGAATTTTCAATTTTCAATAGCAAACATTACAAACTTAATGTAAGAAATGTAGAAAATGGTTCAACAACACTTTTTAAGAACTAAATTGGGATAAATGGATCACACCATACAGACAAAAAAGATTTTGGGTCAAAAAGTGACGATTGTATTGTATGAATATTATGTATACATATCAATGCATATGGCTGTCAATAAAGCAATACAATACACGGCGATGAAGTGATTGAAGTGCAGCAAAGGTGACTTGTGGGGATAGGTGAAGGCGGGTATTCATCAGGACTGGGGGTAGAGAAGCCAGTGTTGACAGCCGCAAGGAATAAAAGCCCACGATCCTATTGAGTCGGTGCATTGGGATCTGAGTTTATTCCGATTTTGAGGAGCTAGCAGACCTACACCAGGAGGTTGTGGTCTAAGGAAATGATGTTATCTCAAACATGCTCCACCAGCCGGTTGGAGACCAGATAAACAATAATTTAGCCAACACCGCCCTCAAGCGATCGTTAAAATAAGAGGAGACGTGACCAATTCAGTCTGCTTCCACTCCCTAGTCCTGATAAAGACGCGCCTCTGACGCATATTAAAGTGCGCTTCCGCCTAGGGTCGAAACGTCGATGTTGCAGTCACACTAGTCCATGCAGCTTCTCTGACTCTATTATAAAGTCACACTTGGGTCGTGTATTCATGCTTGTAGGAATGGACAGTTCAACATAACTGTTTTTTGTATTGTCATATATGTTACCCATTTGTATAGTATACGTATAGCACTTTTTCACCTATCACCACAAGTCACCTTTGCTGCACTTCAATCACTTAATCGCCGTGTATTGTATTGCTTTATTGACAGCCATATGCATTGATATGTATACATAATATTCATACACTACAATTTGACCAAAAAATAGTTTTGTCTTTATGGTGTGTTCCATTTATCCCAATTTAGTTCTTAAAAAGTGTTGTTGAACCATTTTTTACATTTTTTACATTAAGTTTGTAATGTTTGCTATTGAAAATTAAAAATTCAGGCTGTATTACACACATTGAACAAAGGAATTGTCACTCTCCCGACAGAACCACTTCTTTACACATCATCATTGGGCCACTGCAGACGTCTAGGTGCAAACCAACACCCTGGACGGAGCGCAATTTTTTAAGAAAAGAATAAAGTGGTGAAGGCGAAAAAGTCTCCAGGAGAGTTGAAAAGAAAAGTTCTAGGCAAAATTATTCCCTCAAGAAGGGATCAACAAGTGCAGGAAAATAGATTAAAACTGTCGAAGGAGATACCATATAATTACCTTTATTCTAGGTTCTCCTTGGCAGGGTCAAAAATAGATGTTGGGATAAATATGAGTAGTAAGTGCCCCTATATCCCATCTGCAGGAACCAACATGTTTCGGCCTCTCTAATACGCCTCCATGGGTCGATGAGGCCTTCTTCAGGGTCAAGATCCCTTTGGTATAGTGGCCTGGTCCCCCAATTGGAGTGTATACCAAATATAAAGATTTTCGGTTAACCTTTCTAGCAATACTGAGAGGTATGCATTTTCTGAAAAACAATGATTTAAAACTACATATTGGGCTTAGCTCTATTGCTAATAAGTAAATACTCGTTTAGTTTGGTACTTGTTCCATTATTTATAGGAAAGCTTGGTCATGAATAAAATGTGACAGAACATTCTGACGCAAAGGTCTTCAATCTGTGTGGCCCGACCCCTAGGGGGGCCGTGGAGTCATGAGAAGGGGCGTGCATTGTGCAGCCTTATTGTCCGCACTCTAGGAGTGCTGAATGACATCAGCTCCAAGCAGTTGTACCAGACAGAGCCTCACACTGGGAGCTGCTCTGAGAAGCAAACCTATTGTGCACACTCCTTACCAGCTGATGAATGACAATGGGTCTTGGCGACCACGACCAATAGGAGGCAGTCAGGCCCTGCAGGAGACAAGTACCAGCTTAATTAAGCCCAGCGCACCTGTTTATGTACTGCGTCCACAAGGGAAGGTGTGAGCTGGGCTTTGGGGCGTTCTCACAGAGGGGAAAATGGAATGGAAGTCAACCCAACCACAAACTTTTGGTACCTTCTGCTATCTCGAAAGTTTTCGTTTTTCCTGTTTTTGTCACCTAGTCTACACCAACCACTACTTTTATAATGCATACTGTAAAGGGCTCTTGTACTTAGAACTGGTTTAAAATTTCCGATTTTTTATTATGGTGCATAAAAAACCTTATTACTGTAAAGGATTATTGACGTCTGTTGCTAGACTATCTATATTTCCTTTTAAATACGTTTGCAGATTATTTTGAACATTTATGTCTATTAACTTTTAATTTTTAATTCCATGCTCTCATTGAGGCTTAATTCTGCCAAATATGATATTTATAAAGTGTAATTGCATGACCCTTCGTGTGATGAAGATGGTTTCCATGGTGAAAGCATTTGCAAGCATATTTAAATAGCCGTTCCCTTACTTTTTGGAAAAAGACAACAATCCTGGGACGGTTAATTCTGATAGTTAAAATGCTTCAGCTGGAGTTTCATTCAAGGAGTGTCATGTGCTTTGAAACGGAAGCCGGGCAGACAGCTAACTACCAGGGTGCCTGCTTGTCTGATAGAAACGCAAATGTGTGCTACGAGTTATTCTGCAAATGTAAATAAAGGGTGTTTGGCAGCAGGCACTAGTTTTAATTGATTAAATCACTCAAAGCTTTGTGATGACAAAGATGCATTCTTTTTGAGTGGTAGTGCAAAGAGTTAACAATTGAGCTGTGAAGTGTGTGCTTTTAATTGTAATTGTATTTGTATAGTGCTTACTACCCCAGGAGATGTTGAAGGGACAGTTTTGTAAAAAAAAAAAGAAATTCTGTACAATCTGGGTATTACCAAAATGCAAGTTTTAAATAAATACTTACATTTTCACAGTGCTTTCTGTTACAAGTTGTGACCTTCTAGCACTAAAAATGAACAAGTCACTATTCTCCAATACACCATCAACGAATTGTGCATTTCCCACTGAGTATTTATTTTTCATTTTAGCTACCTATTATTTTATACGTAGCTACCTGGCGGTGAAAGACCTAAAAAACATACAGAATACACTGTTTAATATTATTTCTCTACCACAAAATCGATTTGCCATGGGAATTGAGTGCATGTATGGGTGTTGATGATGAGTAACAGGTTCCAGAATTTGTTGTCAATAGGGGGTCCTTACCCCTAAAAACCTTTGACAAGGGGGTCTCGGCATCAAAAAGTTTGAAGACCTCTGTTCTAACGTGAAAATAGCATTATATTTTGAAGCTTTTTTTTTTTACCGCTGATATTGCACTTCCTCCTGTAGCTTAATGTGTACATTGCAACAAGGATTACCATACTATACAATGACTGCCTCTACCATACCATACCACACCATATAACCACACCATATAATGACAGGCCATACCATACAATATAATACCATATAGCATACTATACTATACTATACAATGACAGGCCATACCATACAATATATATAGAATTATATTATACTATACTATACTATACAAAGACAAGCCACACCATACAATATAATACAATATATAAAAATATACTATACTATACTATACTATACAATGACAGGCCATACCATACAATATAATACAATATATCATATTATACTATACTATACTATAAAATGACAGACCAAACCATACAATATAATACCATATAGCATACTATACTATACTATACAATGACAGGTCATACCATACAATATAATATCATATAGCATACTATACTATACTATACAATGACAGGCCAACCCATACAATATAATACAATGTATCATATTATACTATACTATACTGTTCCATACTATACTATACTGTACTTACTATACTATACTATACTATACTATACTATACTATACTATACTATACTATATAATGACAGGCCATACCATACAATATAATACAATATATAATATTATACTATACTATACTGTTCCATACTATACTATACTGTACTTACTATACTATACTATACTATACTATACTATACAATGATAGGCCACACCATACAATATAATACCATATAGCATACTATACTATACTATACTATACAATGACAGGCAATACCATACAATATAATACCATATAGCATATTATACTATACTATACAATGACAGGCCACACCATACCATGCTATAAAATGATAGGCTATAGCATACCATAATATACAATGGCAGGCATTAATATACAATACCATACAATGACATGCCATGCCATACCACTGTTCTAGACAATGATAGGCCATACCATATCATACTATACCATGCTACAGTGTACCATACTATAGTATAGTACACAATGAATGGCCACACCACACCACACCACACCACAACATACCATACCATACTATCAGTGTTAATGGACTTATGTGATTGCATGGCCGCAGAGTTTTTTGCATAATTATAGATATGCCACATTTGCCACATAATCCATCATCTGCTGCATAATTTGCAGATTTTAACCCCAAAAAATTGTTACTAGCTCAAGCAGTTCTAATGTTATTTAAAACGCAGCAACAGGTGCTGCAGCACAGTGGAAGGCCCTTTGCAAAGCCTTACTTGTCAGCTTTCTGTTTATGTTTGCTATATTTTTGTGTTACACTGGTACTAATGTGGTGTACCTAACGCCCAGGCAGTGTTAACAAGTGTAAAAATGACAAAATAATGAAGCATTACTATCATAAAATGTGCCGCATTAAGCTGCCTAATTTGCTTTTCGTGCTGCATAACTTACTCAACCCTGCTGCATACTTTGTCCCTCCCCTGATGCATAATTCCAGTAGCCCTGCATACCACACCGTACCATGCCATACCATACTATATTATACAAAAGTTATCATACAATTATAATACTATATTATATATAATATATACTGCATTATAATATATTATAGTATAATAATCATTTTGTAGAAAAGTTGTGAAAGGTGGCAAAAAAAAACATTGTCAAAGCCAATAGATCTCACATAGGCAAGACCTACTGGCTTTCACAATGCTAGTTACAAACCCAAGTTCATAGCTAACCCAAAGTACAACATAGTCAAGGGGGTGGAGAAGAAAAACGACACACAGGTAATCCAGGTGGACACAGAAATGCTGGATCAAAGGAGCTGAGAGATCTCCCGTGCGGGACTTTAAAGCCTCTTCCTGCCCAGGAACACCAAGACCAGCCACAAAATCTGCACATACTTCTGCGGGCTGCACATTGCACCCGAAGTAAGTTTGGTGGAAAATGGTGGTGCTCTTCCATTGCCTTCAGATGCTCTGTTGTGTAAAGGATCCCAAGAAGCTAGTGGTCATTTGAAGAGAAATTCCAAGAATCGAAAACCGATTTTTCAGTAAAATGTGATCCCTTATCTGCAGAAATCCCGTTAAAAATCCAGCTAGTTCAGTTCTATTCAGCGTTTCTGGAGTTTAAACAGAGTTTTCATGTCGAATCGCCCTTGTCGCAGTTCTAACAGCGTGAGAGCTGCCCTGTTATGGAGTCCGGTTCCTTCCTGTGAATGTTTTCTGATGTACTGTAGAGATATGGTGTACTCTGAGCTAGATGTTATACTGGTCCAGCATTAAACAAGGAAACCACCGGTCTGACCCGTGGCTAGTTAAAGGCTCATTCCATGGTAGAACCAAGCACACGTCTGCGGCAACATCCATGTTCACTGATTGACTCGTTGGAAGCTCATTGGCCAAAGTACAATGCTGGTCATGTGTTTGCTTAAAATTACCTTATTCTGCAGCAACCTTGGGTTTATTCTGTGGCATCGTTTGGTTTTATTCTATACAACAATAGTTTGCAGCTATTGCCTTGCAGGTAACAGCAGAAATTAGTGATGGAGGCCTATTTTGTGTGTGTTCTTGTCAATGGAGACACAGCGCCCCAATGTTCAGCTCACGTCAACTGTCCATTTTCGCTTCTAAGAGATAACTGTGTCGAAAATACAGAAGAAACCTTATGACATGGTCAGGCCAAATGGCTTTGTCAGAGGCTGTTTACATTATTATGACCAACGTTGATCCCACTATCCTAAACATGGTCCTACATGAATTTGTCCCATAAAATTGTCACTCCTCATCACCATTCTCAATTCATTAGTTATTTCGGCCCAACTAGGGCATCTGTTATCTGTGCTCCCATGTAACATTGAGTTACTGCTCGCCATCACCTCCCGATGCTTCGTACCATTAGCAAAATTCTGCCAGCTACTAAGCAAATTGTCTAAACAAAGCACATATTGTGTAATTGTGGTTATTTGAGTTTGTGATTCCATCATCGACTATATTTTTGTTTCCCAAGCTTTAATTGGTAGGGTCAGTCACTTTTCGATAATCCCCAGCATATTTAGTGACCACAATCCTCTGGAATTAACAATAGAGACCTTAGATCCGTGCGCCAAAATAGACAAAAGGATCCCCGGGGGACAATACAAGGCAATGGATCAGGGCAGGAGAATCAAATGGTGTAAGATTGATGGACTGGCATTACACAGAGCGCTCCTGGTAGACAATGATAGCTACATGTGGAAATGCCTAGATAGTAATATTGAGGGGAGCGACCTGATTACAGCATTTGAGGGTACCGCCCAACACATTGATAGCCTCTTAAGGCGTAAGATGAAAAAGCAGACAGACCCTTGCCCGAGATGGTTCGACAAAGCATGCTTGAAGGCCCACAGGAATTTGAAGCAGGCGCTCAAAATAGTCCCAAGGGATAGAGGCACGATCATGGAATGCAGGAATCAATATAAAAAGGCCACTAGTAGAAGGAAGCATTGCCTTCAATCTCAAGCTTGGGAGTCACTAAGAGAAGCAGCGGAGCATCGTGACATGACAAGCTTTTGGAAAACAATAAATGACCCTTGTTTCCAAGACTCGAATAAGCCTCAGGTTGCATCCCACATCCTACCGGAAGAGTGGGTAGTGCACTTCTCAAAATTAGACAATCGGGGTAATCCAGAGACGTTGCAATCCCAAACTCTGGAACTACCCGAGGGTGAGTGCATACCATTCACGGTGGAAGAAGTTAAACTTGGAATAGATGGCCTGACTTTAAGAAAAGCGCCTGGACCCGATGGGATTCCGCCAGACCTATTCAAAAGCCAGGCGGAACTTTGGGCACCAATATTGACCAGGGTATTAAACGCTGCCTGTCAGGAGGGCATGCCGAGATCATGGTCCACGGCGGTCATCGTCCCAATATTTAAAAAGGGCAATAGAAATGACCCCCAATGTTATCGCCCAATATCCCTCATAGATGTCACGGCGAAAATCATGGGGAGAGTCATTCTCAATCGCCTTTTGGAATGGGCCAAAGAATATAACATCATTACCGATCTCCAGTATGGGTTTAGAAGTGGGCGCTCAACATCAGATCAGTGCCTTAACCTTTACCATCTAGTGGCCAAATACACCCTGGCCAGGGAAGGCACTGTGTACTTAGCGTTCATGGACCTCTCAGCAGCTTTTGACTGCGTCAGCAGAAGGAAGCTGTGGGAGATGCTGGCTGAGATGGGCATAGATTGGGGCTTGTTACGAGCACTACAGTCACTTCACCTCGAAACCACGGCACAGGTGAGATTCACAGACAACGGTGACCTGACCGTGGAGTTCTACTGCCGGGGAGGGGTGCGGCAAGGCTGTATCCTGGCCCCTTTTTTATTTAAGTTATACGTAAATGGGCTAGATAAAGCATTGGGAGGGCTGGATGCAGACTGCCCTTCTATAGGGAAGAGAAGCATACCAGTCCTCCTATATGCAGATGATGCAGTACTATTGGCCCGCACAGGAAGGAGCCTGCAGTTGCTTATATAGTTGTCAGGTTCATGGCGGACCTAGATCTAGTGCCAAATTTATCCAAGTCTTATGTCATGGAAGTAGGCAAAAAACCGGCTAAGAACTATAGCTTCTCAATAGGTACCCATAAAATGGAAAAAGTAAAAACTTTTAATTACCTGGGGATTGTTTTTGACCAAGATCTCAGTTTTAAACCCCTAGTAAGCCTGAAATGTAGTCAATTTCCGAGTGCTGTGGGATCCATCATGAATTTCGCAACAAGATTGGGTCGTTGGTCCCGCACGAAATCATCCAATTATATAGTTCAGTTTGCTGCTCAAAGACCCTCTATGGAAGCGAGGTATGGGGCTTTCGTGATATGGGGAACATTCAAAAAGAAGAAGACAAATTTCTAAAAAGGCTTCTGCAGGTCCCCATAAGCGTCTCTTCGTATGTTGCCCACGAGGAATTGGGCATAGATTATTTTACCGATAAAGCTGCCTCTAACCCAATTTCTTGTTGGGTAAAAATATGGACTAATCCAGAGGCCACCCTGAGTAGATTAATCATACAGGATTGCATGAAAGGGGATAAGTGGCTTAGAATACCATGGTTAAGATATGTAAGGGATGCTCTGACCAGGCTGGGTCATGAAAAGTTCTTTAATGATCCAAGCACGCTGGCCGATAGAGATAAGGGCAGCATAAAGAAAGCCTGTAGGCAGTACTTGGCTAGGACCAGAGAGGCAACAGAGGGGTCTAAAAGTACAGTGAGATTACACCAGCTCATTAAAACTCAGCCGGGTATGGAATTCTATTTGGCCAACATGTACAATAGACATGATAGATATTTAATGTCTAGATTTAGATTAGACTTGCTGCACCATATTCTGGCCGTCCCAGCAGGTTTTGTACATGACATAAGCTTAAAAGGGTGCTGCGGCTGCGATCTTAGATCTCCGCAAGACACCCTGCATTTTGTTTTACTGTGTCCCTACTTTTCTTACCCACGCTCATTGTTTTTAAAAACATTACTCAAACGTGCTAATATTGGACAGGCCAAAGTGGCCCTTTTATTTCTTAAGCTTGCGGCTGACCCTTTTACATTGTTCAGCATGGTACATTTCTTGCGTCTGGCAGTCAAGCTGAGAAAAACTAGGGGAGAGGAGTAACGGGGTCGACTGTATCAAAAATGAGCAGTAACAAAAATAAAACTAAAATTAAGAAAGGAATAGAGTACAAGTGTATAGCTCTCCCGCACAAGGACGACATGGATTGTTAGCTTTTAAAGTCGCTTGTTTTAATATGAATTATTTATTAATGTATGGAATACTGTGTTTTAGAAGGCCCGATTGTATAACATGTATCTTTTATGGCTATTTTTTTAATAACCGAATAAAGATTATTTGAATTTGAATTTGAATTTGAGTTAACTTGGTCCAAGTAATCCTGTACATCCCATTCTCTATTTTGTTTATTTCTTGCCTTACGGTCACTCCATTTAGCTATTCTTTGAGAACGCTTTGAATCCTTCATGCCATTCGTTTATAAATATACTAACACCAATCACAGCAGTGGCTCCTGATGCTTCCTACCTATAACTATCCCCTTTCTAAAACTAACCCTACATTTTATGAATTCCCTTCTGCAGCAAGAAATGGCCTGGTTGTTCGTAAATACCACAACTTCCATATTGACAACGATTTTGCTAGTGGTACATGGCTGACTCAAAAACTCACTCAGATTTGTTTTAACTTATTTTCCGCAGCCTCGTGGTGTCTCATGTTAGACTTTCTTCCACATTTATTGAGATAGTTTGGCATAATATTTCACGTGGTTTTCTTGCCAAGGCCAATGACAGGTATTTTCCATGGAGCTTGTGTGATGTCCATCGGGCCTGGTTGCCCTAGGGGTCATATTCAAGATCACTGGATCGAGCACATGGCTACCAGTTTCTGGATCTCAGCCCTCCCCAGTGGAGACCAAAAGAGGGAGGAGAAGCAACTGTGCCCCAAATCTCTTGCAGCACTTGGAGAGTAGTCATGGATGCCACCTTAATGCCAAACTAGGGAAACACACAGTGGAAGAGAAAGGGAGAGGCCTTGTGGGAGCACATGGGTTCATTGTTGAACGATGATGCGCCATGCAGATCGAATTGTTTGTTGCCAACCGGAGGGTGACTGTCATCTGTCGGTTGGTCCTGAGTCCTTAATCATGGAATAGATGCTCCAGCTTTGTCCAGCAAGTCCTTGATATCAAGGGATTGCCAGAATGCTTTGGGATGGGGTTAGGCCCTCCTTTCACTGGAGCAATGCTTACAGTCCAAAGACAAGAACTTCACGTCAGGCAGGCGTCTATGGTCCTTGGACCCTGGCACCACTGCACCAGCTGCTCTATTCATTTCCAGTCCTCTGAGTCTGGTCAGCCTGTTCTAACCGGGGGGCGGGCCTGATGTGACACCATTCTCACTACATGAGAGATGGGCCTGATGTGACACCCTTCTCACTACATGAGATATGGCTTTATCATTGCACGTCTGTCTGAGTGCTCCAATGTGTCCATCATTAACGAAATTGGTGCTCATGTAAAGGGCTCTGATACCCGATGCCTCGGGTCTAGTTCACACTATATAAGACTCTAAAAAAAAAACTAGACGCCGTTTCTTTTGTATTTAGAACTACACCCTGAAGACACTCATTATTCCGATGGATACCTCCAGTGTAATGAGGGACGCGGTTATATTGGTTTAATAACATGACCAGCGCAGAGGAACAAGGACATTGAATGGAAACAGCCCATGTGAACGCACGTGCAGGGACAAGGCGCGGCAGCCATTTTACCGCGGCAGACACTGGGCCTCGAGAGCGTCACCTACATTTGCAGTATGTTTGTCTCCCGAGGTGGAGCGCGGGCCAGGAAGACAACGAGGGCCTGTCTGGACTGGAGCTCAGTCACATTTGGAAGCGTTCAGGGGCCGCATTGAGTTGTCAGGGTGAGTAACTTTGTTCGGTCACATAAGGTCAGTCAGGGTTCGGGTAAAGACAACAGTGGTCTGCAGGGACATTGCTTTGTAAGCAAAGATGACTTCCGACAATAAATAAGGTGGTTCCAGTACAAGATATTCAAAAGAAGGGCGAAGCTTGTTAAAAGTAAGAGTATCGAAGCAGCAAAAACCAAGGAGTGAATAATGCGCGCCTGTGAACGTCAAGATGGGGCTGAGCGCGCCGGGTGAATGAAGGCATTAGCTGTGGGCGGACCGTGGAAAACCGCTTCTAGGGGAAAACTCCAGGGGCCTGGCAGAAGGACTGCTGACGCAAAGAAAAGACGGAGAGCTGTAAGGGGCCCGCCTGGCGGGTTAGTCCCACAGGCCAGTCCTATAAATGGAAACCCATTTTTTTGCAAGATGTCATTGACTCACCATCGGAAACCTGCCAAGCTGACACATCAACACAGCAACAGTAGCCGGAATTCCTTCCTATTGAGCCGCAAATTGGGGCCTAGACTACGCGCCCAAATTTCTGTCACTGTTCCAGACAAACATTTGGGGGAAAGTGCGCCATTTTCCATCTGGCTTCCCCTTTACTACTGTGAAGATATAATAAGAGTTTCCAGACCTGCCATCTCACATGGTGCATCTGTTTGTCCCACAATAGCGGAACTCTTAACACGGTCTCTTGGTGAAGAGCCAATATCACACGGTGCGCACCAGCCGAGCTGGAAACCCCGGCAGTGAGTGAGTTTCTAGCTACGCACAGCCAAAGTCCATTACGAATTCCGAAAACACCCCAGGACATCAGCGGTAGCCTCACTAAGCTTTGGGTGGGGTAATAGTGCCTCTCAGGCAGTTCTCAGTAAAAATCCCAGTCTCTCCAAGGCCGTTTTAACAGCATCATAGACCCCCAGGCAGGGTTGCATTGGGATTAAAAATTGCCCGGGCACGCAAAAAAAAAGTGCCCCATATTTGCATATTGCCTTGCAGCAAAACACTGTATACGTTAATGATTAATGGGCCGGCCCAGCGAGAGAAAGGGAGTGACACCTCTGCCCGTTGAGAAATGGGAGGTAATAGAGACCCATCTGCCTCCAGAAAGGCCACTCAGGCATCCACTGGGCTGCTGGTGGCATCCGAACAACAGAGATACCGCTTAAATTGCCCCCCAGGCTGCCTTAAAAAGCAGCCCACAGCTGGAACTCGTAGACCGGCCCCTTGGCCATTGCCCAAGTGCCCGCCTTGCCAATCCGACCCTGCCCCCGGACAAAGTAGTGCGCTGGGCCCTGCCTACATGACAACTCAGAGTAATGAACATGTTTAACGGAAAATTAGTGTTCCATTCTGGTCTGCATAGGGTCCCTATGATTGTGAGGCCCCTGGGTAACTACCCAGCATGCCCATGCTTAGGATGACACTGCCCGCCCTCCTCTCACACAGTGACACATTGTTTGAAGTTGGAAGGTCTGAGGTACCTACACAAATCTGACAGGATGGGAGATGCTCCATTGACATATATGGTAAAGGAGAGACTATCAAGTCGACATGCCTTGGAAGGAGCAAGTGACATTGACAAGACAGCTCAAACGCTTCAATGACTTTAGGCCCTAGGAACATGAACTAGGCCTAGGCACTTTGCATTCTTCAGTTGTTTCCTACCCCAGATGGAAACACGACCTGGATTTAATGCACCTTGGAAACTATGGTAAATTGCTTCCCCCATGCCCCACAAGCAGAAAGAGATATCTATAATGTATCTTTTTCAGCTTACTCTGCTCATGCAGAACTTCAGTCTCTGCATAAGCTGAAACTCATAAGCTGCCACCATCACAGAAAGAATAATTCTGCAACAGAATTTCATGTTATGTTTTTTACAATAAATGGCTCCAATTCGAGTTGCCAATGTGTCACACAAAAATCCGCTTATGTGAAATTTTCACGGAGGAGAAAACTAGCCTTACTTCCCTAATCCGCGTCTGTTCAGTTATGAGTATTTGGTACCTTTTACTGCGTGGCTTGGCAAAATGCGTGTGCCCTGCATTAATTGCCGGTGGGGGCGGGAGGGTCATGTGGGGAGGGGGCTAGTAAATGTAATAATACATTTTTAAAACGTACCTGTCCACCGGCTGGCCGGGTTCCGCGTTTTCTTGGCTCCTGCTTCTGTTCTCCTGCCTCTGGCAGGAGCAGGAAACAGGTAGCCTCCCTCCCCTCCCCAAAGCCAATCACAATGCTGCAATGGAAGCATTTTGATTGGTTGGGACCACGCCCAGCCAGGTGCCCATGGGGAAGCCTATGCATTGCAGCCTGCATGGAGAAAGGGCAGAGTGTGCATGACTGGTTTGGGCAGCCCAGAGGACCAACCATACCAGTCATGGTCACTCAGGAGTGGGCACACCCCTCCTCCCCTGCCCAGCCCTGCTCCTAGAGCAGCCCCGCCCACCCGCCCGCCCGCAACCAAACACTTCTGCTTTCTGGCAGTGCGAGAAGCAGAAACATAAAATGGTAGTTTTACCAGTTTATGTTTCTGCTTCTCGCACTGCGAGAAAGCAGTGGGGCGACGCTCCTCCGCCCTAGTGGAGGAGCCACCCCAATATATGTCTTGCAGGTTTGCTAAACCTACCTCTGAAACAACAAAGTCAAAGGCACGGCAAAAATCAGGGTAATATGTGCAAAGCAGGAGAGGATCCCTACAAGAGCGCTCAGTTGAAAACGTATTCAAGGACTGTGTGGGTCCAGAGTTTAGCGAGAAAGCTTGGCCTCTAAGACCTGCTTGGTTCTAATGGGTGGCTTGATCAAGCAGTCAAAACCCGGATCACAGGACGTGGTGTGAAAGTTGTGTGTCAGGCAGTGGTTGAAGTGGGCGGGATCTTAACAAAAAAATGTTCCCCTACTTTTTGTGAACAGACAACAATCCCGGGATGGCTAATTCCGAGAGCTGAAATGCCTCAGTTGAGAAGTAAAGCAAGACATCTCCTGTGCTATGAAACCGAGGGAAGCACCTAAACAAGAAACAAGCCTTCTTGCCAGGGTGCCTGCTTGCGTGAAAGAAATGTAAATGTGCGTAACTGGTCAATGTGCAAAGGGAAAGGGTGCTTGGAAGCTGGTATTGACTTTAATTGATGGAATCACTTAAAACTTCCTGATGACACAGATATATATTTTTTTTGCGTGGTATTGACTTAGATGTTCACAGTGGTTTTTGTCACAAATTGGGACTGCTTAGCAATAAACATGCACAGGTCACTATTCTCTGCGGCTCCAAACAGGATTCAATTATGTGGCTCTCTTGTTACACACACTGACCCACGCTGTACAGTAAATAATAGAGGTTTCATAATCTTCAGTAGTGGATTTCTCACTTTACTTGAATTTATTTTTCAATTAGGCTGTGCATTATTTTATATGTAATTACCTTAAGGTGAAAGACCCAAAAAAATACAGAGGGGCAGATTTACAAGCCCCTTGCGCCACTTTTGCGTCACTTTTAACATGGCAAAAGTGACGCAAAAGTGGTGCAAGGGGCTTGTAAATCTGCCCCAGAATATTTTCTTTTTCATCCATGCTTTTGACCCCACGCACATTCATACCGCCCCTATTGCACACAGCGTCACAGTTCCCATGCTTTTTCTAACGCACTGCGACCACTGGCTTCAGCTATTCCAGAGACATTCACATAAGAGCTAGGTGCCCAATTTTAGGGTTTGAGGGTTGGTCTGAAAATCCTGCTTCCAGGAAAAAAGCTCTCATAACTATGTTTTGTTATTTTGCATCACTTGTCTGTATAACCACCATAATGTCACCTCAAAGGCCTGAGGGGGACATCTAAGATGAACCAGTGTTACCCTTTGGGGTACAGCATTATGGGCAGCCGCAGAGGTCCCAAAAGTATGAATCCAACTGGTAGATATAAATACAAGAGCCAACACCCCCTAGATATAGGGGCTTTAGGATAGCCCTTGGAAACAGAGCTGCCCTAATCTGTGGAGGCCATTCACTGATTGACAGATGCAGGGTTAGGAGCACAAAAACATCAAGGGGCAGATTTACAAGAAACTAATGCAGCGCAGTGCAGCGAGTCATTTTGCTGCGCCGCACTGTGTTAGTTGCGAAGCACAGGGATGAGACATATCTACGACAATATGTTGCATCTCTGTGCTTCCCCCTGCGCTGGCGCACAAACTGCTGCCATGTGCCGGCCCAGGCACCCTTGCACCATGGTGCAAGGAGGCCTGCGTCGTGGAGAGATTGTTTTTGTGCAGGAAGGGGCACCTTCCTACACAAAAACAATCAATTGCAGTGATTTCCTCTTCCAATGAGTGCTGCAGATTGCAGCACGCATTCAAAGAGAAAAAAACCGAGGAGAAATGAAAACATTTCTCCTCGTTGCACCTCGCTACACCGCGTAGCATTCTGACACATTTCCAGATTTACAGCTGCGCATAAATCTGGAAATGCATCAGTGAACATGGGTGTTGCGTGAAATGAGGCGGTATTTACAAGCACAGGTAAAGCCGTGGAGGGTGGCTTTATGTGTGCTTGTAAATATCACGCAGCAGGTTGCGCCGCCGGTGCGTCACGACGCACCATGAGACGCATCGGTCGCGCAAGGGGCTTGTAAATCTGCCCCCAAATGCTTTTCCTCTTAACTTCAGGGTTCCCAGGCCCCACCAAAGGTTTCCATTAGCAGAGCCTCAGACCGAGCCTCTGAGGGAAACTCTTGACCTGGAGGCCTGTCAAGCACAGGAATAGCAAGTCACAGTGGGGTGGGCCACATTCGGCGGGTCTTCATGCAGAGATCTCTAGAGTTGACATGGCAGTCCCAGCAGGGAACTCAGTCTGTGGCCCTTGTGTGCAGGGGAGGAAAATCTCGGCGCTTCTGGGCCGCTGCTGTTTTGTGTTTTTCTCAAACAAACTCCAGCTGCGGGAGTTTGTTTTAGAAAAACAAGAATGTATGCTGACCTTGTTCAAATAAACACAGCCTCCTCTCCGCATATTTCCTGCCTTCAGTGCAATTGCAGTGAGGACAGTGAGACTCCTGGCAGGCAGGTGGGAAGCTCATAAAATGGCAGGCAGCCTTCCACCAGGGAAACGGGTTCAGGGCCTCCACCAACGTGGCAAGTTTGTTGCCCCGCCCCTCGCCTCCATGGTCTAAATGTCTCTTTATACCTTTAAATCTCAGGTTGACGTAGAAGGATTCACACACAAATGGCCAATTGAAACTGGAAAGACCTGCCGGTCTTTAGATTTAGAGTTCAGATGACCCTGAAAATTGAAAGTGACGCATATTTTAGTAGATGATAGCCGCAAATGTCCATGTGGCCCTATGCTAAGAGGGACTCCCTTTGATGATGGTGAACGTTAGGGACTCCCTTACCTTGAGAAGACTTTGTGCACTTTGTTCTCTAGACGAGGTTGGGTTAAGTCATGTTTGGAAATCCTAGTCCTGTTATCATGAAAACATAGATTTGGGGGTATAGGTGGCAACTGGTCAATGGACCTCGGCATGGCTGGGAAGGGTTCATGGTGGAACTCCAATGAATCTCTTCACACACCCTCGAAGCCTACAGAGGAAATGGTCCACCTCATCCAGGTGCCACTTCAGAAAATGGTGTGTAGGGCTGTGAAGCAGGGTTTCCATTTCCCATTGCTTCTGACTTGCACTTCTTGTGATTATGTCAGGACACCTTTTTTAGCTTCTGTCAAGATGGTGGGAGGAGCGCTGTCAAGTTATCACTGAGGTTATTCGGGGTCTCCTTAGACCAGATGTGACTTTCAGCACATAGATCCGGGCTGGCAATGGAGTTGATATTTCTTGAGGCTTAGCTACAGTCTTGAGTGAATCTGCACTATGCAGCTCCTCATCAAGGAGCTACCATCATAAGGATCATGCGGGACTAAATTTGAGGTCAAGGAGGCATTTAAGTACCGGCTTGCCATGGGGAATGAGTGTATCTGCCTGAAAAATTGCAAAAGTTATTTTTGCCCCCTTTTAACTTTATGTGAGATGTACTCGCTTATTTTTGTTTACCCTGAACAACTGCTTTTCTTGATAGCTTCTGTTCATGTAAAGCGCTCTGATACCTCCGGGTCTAGCCAGCGCTATATAAAACCTTTCAAATAAATAAAATAAATAAATCTGTTCTTGGTGAGACGGGTGGTGGTCCAGCACGCATCAGATCAAGAGCAACATTCAAAGTTTAAGCGTTCAGCTAATCAATGGGAGAGCTGATTTGCAAGCTTTCTCTTGAGATGAGATAAAGGAACTGGCTGAAGCTTGAGCATGATGTGAATAACATCTCCCAAGCTGGATATGGAAAAGAACTCCAGATATGTAGTTCCACCTTCTGGAACCGTATTGTCACTTACTTATTCACACTTTCTGGAGAAAACTGTCTAGGTGAAAGTATTGTGGTCCTCATTTATAAAAAGTGGAGCATCTCTTTACTGGCGCAGAGATGCGTCACAAATACTTTGATACGCTGCGTCACTTTTGCAAAATGTCATAAATATCCATGCAACACTTTTACGCATGTATTTACGACAGAACGGCTACCTTGCATATTGTAATACTTGCGTGACGCAGTCCATTCCAACGCTGTGCCTTCTTGACGCAGGGGTGGGAAAAGTGTCGCATCATCAAGGATGCGTCACCCTATAAATATGGAGTAAAATCTGCACCGCCAATGCGTCAAACATTTTGACCCATTGACGGCACAACCTCTTCATAAATAAGTCCCTGTATTATTACTCCAGTATGGTGAGGCAGTGAAGATAGAAGGCAGGATTCGAAAATCAGATGATGGAAGGTCACATCCAAAGAGCTAGCCCTCTATTGGCCAAATGCCATTATTGCATGCACTCACATATGCAGGAGGTTACCACAGCATTAACACATGCATACACCCATACAAACACAAACACACAAATGCACACCCACACTTGAGTGGGAAAAGGAGTCTGAATTGTTTTGAGGCTTGTTGGAGTTTCTGAGGAAAGCAAGTAAGTTTCAGCCCCAAGATGCAGCAAAAAATCCTATAATCCGATGCAAGAATCCTATAATCCTTATAACTACCATTACGGAAGCACTCTTCCTGCATAGAATCAATGAAGTGCTCTACCTCATTGACCAGCAAGAGGGCACTTTTGGAGTTCTCCTTTTCCCTGCAACTGCCTATGACTCTATGGGGAGCACTGGCAGCGATATACTGTGGTTTCCGGGATCAAGGGCCACCGGATGTGCCAACAAGTGGGGAAATGGCAGACACAATTTAAAAATGCTGGGTTGGACAACTTTGCAAAGAGCTGTGGATTTCCCCTGCTAACCCCAGGGAACGCAGCAGAAGCGAGAATAGACTATTGAATGCCAGCCCCCAGGAAAAGGCTTCCAGGCACATGCATCAATGTAGGCTTTTGCGATTCCTTAATTGCTATTATTAAGGAATCGCAATTAAGGAATTGCAAAAGCCTATGCATGTAGGAATCGCAATAAAATTAGCGATTCCCAAACATTACTTAATTCCGACTCGCAAATTGCAGGTCGCAATTAAGGAATGCCTTCCCATAGATTGCATGCGCAATTTGCGAGTACCAACAGGTACTCGCAAATTGCGCATGCAATTTCAAGGGTGTCAAAATAACACCCTGTTGCACCCCTGAAATAGTGATGTGCACCCATGTTGTGCACACACATGCCCCAAGGGCATGTGTGTGCGCAACATGAAACTTTAAAAAATGCACTAAAGTGCAACCATGAAGTTCAACTTCATGGTAATTTGCACCCCCTATTAGCAAAATCGCTATTTTAAAAGGCATCTTGCATTGCATTTGAGGAATCGCAATTGGTGATTCCTTAAATGCAATTGCAAATTAAGAAATCACAAATAATTGCGATTTTTTAAATTGTGAGTGGCAAGTTGTTTCATGCATCGCAAAAGCTAACTTTGCAATTGCAAACGGCCGATTTTTGCGATTCGCACAGTTTGCGATTGCAAATTGCTTTGATGCATGTGCCTGTTCGTGTTTAATAAGGCAGTGTAGAATGAGAAAAGGGAACTTGGGCTGCAGAAGTTAATACATTACCCGGAGGAAAATGATTTCGAATTCGTAGCCTGTGATAACATCATTTTACAAAACATTTGTTACAGAAATTACTTTTAAAACAAACACATTGTTTTCCTATAACATATTAGACCAAACTAATCATTGCATTCTATTGTACAAAAAACGTATTTCGTTTAAAGGTGTGTATCTGTAATTTGGCAACACATTTTTCAGAAAATAACATTTATTAACCTTCCTTGAGAACAATTTGAAACTGATTTAAAAAAAATATATATATATCTATATTCACTTAAAAAACCATAGCTTTCACACATGTTATAGTTAGCTGGACATTTCACTGATACATCACTGATGACATATGTGTCTTTCTGAAAAAAAAATATTTGTAATATATGTATAGCTAAAAATTGATGGAAGAAGACATGGGTAAATAAGTGTCTAAATACAGTGATGTAATATCTGACGTCATCAGCAGAGGATTGCGGTTGGGTGAGTTATAGTTGCCTGCACTAACTATAACGGGGGAATTTCAATGGTTTTTCACGAGTGAAATGTCCAGCTAACTATAACATGTGTGAAACCTATAGTTTTTTAAGTGAATATATATATATATATATATATTACCTACTGGCAGTCGCCAGTAGGTAGTTATAGTTAGGACCTATTTTTCATAGGAGATCAGCAACATTCTATTTGGAATAACGTTGGCGTCGATTGATGAATCTTCGCAAAATCGGCGAAATTTTCGAAAAAATTAAAATTGCCTTTTTTCACTTGGGGGATCGTTGGGGACTCCCTCGACATGGCTAGGTGCTTGGGAGCTGTCTAAACAGCCCCTTTACATGTTTTTGCACTTTGTTTTTCAACCCCCTGTCAGAGTGCGAGAGAGAAAATGGCGGCCGCCGCTTCCTGGTTTCGACCGATTCGAATGTTTACTAAGATCTAACGGCCAATCAGCGCACCGTAAGCGCACCGTAAGCTGGCTCAGATATATATATTGATTTAAAGGCTATTTTCTCAGAATCTACTGAACAGATTTACACCAAACCTACAAAAGGCACTTTCTTGACCTGAGGACTACCTCTCTGCCAAATTTCATTAAATTCTGTTCAGCCGTTCGGGCTGTAGCTCTGTCTAAAGGTCCTATGGAAAAATGCATGGGAAAAACGCGTTTTGGGACCCCCCTTTTATCTCAGCCCCCGCTTGACGAATCCCCCCGAGACTTTCAGGGTAGGAGCGGAGCTCAACGCCCCACCTATTTTGAAAATTTTGCGAGGATTCGTCGACCGGCGCCAAAGTTATTCAAAATAGAATGTTGCGGATTTCCTATGGTAAGAGGGTCCTAACTATAACTATCTACTGGCGACCGCCAGTAGATAATATACATATATATATATATATATATATATATATATATATATATATATATATATATATATAATAAATATATTATATATATATATTCGAATGTTTAATGGGCGTTGAAGGATAAACAGATTCAGTAAAGAAGGTGAGAGCACATATAATTAGGACTAAACAAATATATTTTTCTAATGTTTTGTGTCTTTTCTGTCCCAAAGCCCATATGTGTTACAATGGCAACAGAGCTAAATAGTAGTACCACAGGATGAGATGTATAACTTATCTTTCATTGCATAAAACAAGCTGTGCAATTTGTAATTCAGTCAATTTGCAGCATAATAAATGTATCCCTGCATGACCATGAAATTCCAGTGGCCCTCCATGTGACTCACGTCTGAGGTGGAAACGAGGGGTGTGGGAAGTTTTTTATTATGAAATGAAATCCAAGCCTCACCCAGATCCCAAGTATTGGCTTACACATTCTTCACAGTTTCCTGCTTTTCCTGTGTCTAACGCACTGGTGTCCTGTTTTTTCCAAACAAACTATGAATAATACAGCGTGAGTGCCAGATGCGGCTGAAAGCGGATGTGTAGCTTTCTCATAATTCACTTTAAAAGTTTTCCTCACGACTTTGAAAGTGGGTGGAAGCTTCATATCTCTACACAACTCAAAGGGGCGTAAAAGTTCTGATTTTAATGTGACAACCCATATGCAGAAAACTTTAAAGGATAGAGATCGTAATCGTCGAATTTGTGTGCATTATGGTGCACGTGCAAGGGGAAATTCGCTGCATAACCCTCATGGACACAAGGGGAAACTGCTACTACCCCGAATTAGGTCTCCCTCGTCCCAGTCGAATAGGTGGGCGGGGCTACCATCATCAGGTGTTGGACTTGGACAAGGGGGACCAACGAGAGGTCCACATCTGGTACAAGTACAGAAAGAGAAGGATACTTCTGTTCATGATTGCTAGCAACGGAACAAATGAAATTCAAGGTTACCGGAGTGGGCAGCGGCTAGAAGCCAGGGATCTACTTGCTAACAGAATGTAGAGCCTCTGTGTAAAGGCGGTGGTAGGGCGTGGCACTCCCGATGTATAGATTCTGACATAGGTGTCATTGCTGTTTATAGTTTCTTGTTGCAAACTCCAGTGGGCACAACTCATACACATGATGGTATGTAAAGGCGTGGGATGATGGAGTGAGTTGTACTGACAGAAGCAGGAACTGGGGGTGAGTTTACAGGAATGACCCCTGGTGCAGGAATGCACATCCATGCTCCAGCTCTCGCGATGGCTCGTCCTCGAGGAGCCAGGCCTTTCTCAGATACGTGAGATGTGAGGGTAGGACCACCATGAGTCAGCTCTGACCAGAACTATCCCGAGTTAATAGAAAGGCGCTGCCGGCGGAGGAATGTGCTTTCACGCACTGTCTTGGTTACAAGACTTGATTTCACTGGATGCTGAAGCATTACTTTCAGAAACAGACAGGACTTGTCCCAGGCAGAATGTTGGTTACCCGCATGTAATTTGGGGAATTATGCATTATGGTTGTTATGCAAAATTGCTGAATTTAACGCCATTACACCACCTTTATAACAACGTGCTGATGGTGGCAAAAAGGCCAAAATTTAGGGGGCGCATACAGGAATATAGCAACTGATCAGAATAAGGACGGTGCTGTTTTCAGCGGGTTGTGTTTTTTGGGCTATTTTTAGTCAAAATGTATTCTCTCGGCCTAAACGGATGTAAGGACGCATTTAGCGCTAAAATATAACACTAAATGCCAGTTTTGCATTTTGTGTAATTTTGTGTAATGTTTCCGAAATGTTTTGTGACTACTCAAAAGCAAATAAAGTTAATTTTAGACCTTCCTAGAAAGGACGATTTGTTTCTATTCTTTACTGTAGCACATAGCTACAATGGAGAAGGACCTTTACAACGCGGTTAAAACACCGCGATACATTTACATCACGGTCATTACAACGCAAGTCGTTACAACGACTTGCGCTGGATGGCGCTATACACTAAGGAATAGTATGATTTACTATTCCAACACCTTCCCTACTGTACTTAGGCTGGAGTTGGAATAGTAAATCATACTGTAACGAACGCGATACAAAATACAGCGTTGTGAGTGTATGCGATGTAATGTCATACATTCAGCTACAACAGCTGTATAGGACACTGATGGTTGCATGTTTTAAGATCCTCTTGCACGGAGCCTTACTCCTCCGTCATTGTTTTTATCCACATTCACCCAGAAATGTGACTCAGAACACTCCCTGTCTGTCCCACTTGGGCATTCATTTAACTTTACACTCAGGGCGTCATTACAAGATAATCTCAATGAGTCGCGTAATGAAGATTACGAAAAAGTAACCGCGTCATTACCTCGTCGTTCCTCCTCCTGCCGGAGTCCTTATACTGTGAGCCAATACCCAGGCTGGTGACAACTGAGCAATGTGAAAACAAGAAAGCCACAGAAAATAAAAATGGGGCTGCATCTGTGAGATTTAATAAAGTAATTAGAACACAAACATCATGCTTGGAAGACAAAACTCAGGTACCAAAGTCAGCAGGGGACCACCCAAAATGAAAACGATAATGCATCATTAAAGTGCGGGGAGAAGCCCAAGGGGCCGCGTTGCACATGTCCTTCAGACGGGCCCCTTTAAAAAAAGCCCACTCTTAGGTATGTTAAGTTTTCTTTCTATATTCCTCTGCTTAGAGGGCGGATTGACGGAGGGTTCTAGAACACTAAATGCAACATGAAATGACTGTAACCATCAATACGTTTCCTATGCCACAGACCTCGTGAATAAGCTGTAACCCACATGTGATTTCTGTAACTCTTGGCCTATATTGACAAATCTGTTGCATATGTACAATCTTTAGACCACTCATAAGCCTTAATGATTGCCCTCTTCATCTATTGGGATAGGGTAGAGGATGATAGACAGAGCCCCTTGCCTGAACGGCTGTTGGTGACAAACAAGGAACCAACCTTATGAAAGGTTCCTCCTTTTCTACGTGTTGAGATTGGGGGCCATATTGAAGGAATTTTCTTTTTTAGCTAGGGAATGGTATTCTGTCATGCAGGGGAACTGCTCTAGTTGTAAGGACTGTGGCAGGAAAACAGACTAAGAGGTAATGGTATTCTACCCAAAGAGCAAGCTGGTTTTACTAACGATGATTTTTTTTAAGAATATTTGCTCTTAATGGATCAAATGATCCATGTTTCATCTATAGATTTCACCACTGCATTTGATAAGATTGACTGTTCATTACTCTGGTATAAACTGGATGCGCCTGGAATTCCGGATGGCTACCCAGACTACAATCACACTCCACACAGATACATACTGTAAAATTCTGTTGAGGCTGATATGGGTCTAAGTAATTAGATAGCAATTAATCATGGATGCATTTCAGCCTACCTGTTTTTCTCTCTCTATATACACATTTTTCCATCTCTACTAGAAAAAGCTAATATGTTCCCTCCCAAATTTGGTGTTTTTAAAATACATATCCTACTCTATGTTGACAATATCATATATCCGATCAGACACCAATAGACCTACAATAAGGCCTTCAGGCATTAACCGATTACTCCCAAAATATTTTTTTGAAGCTCATTGTGAATTAAAGCAAAGTGATGCTAGTCACAAAAATCTTAAAAAGGTGCATTTACGAGTCAATTTGGGCCACCCATTGGAAAGAGCTAGAGCTATCTGAGGACGATTATCTGCCAGAATATGTCTAATATGGCCCATATAAGTCAATTACAGAGAACAGTAATTGCACTTGGAACTGGACTCCAAAGATTGCATAACGGATTGGGAAAAACATATCTTTTCCACTCACTTAAAGAGCCAGAATCCAAAATATATCCATCTGAATTATATGGTGTTGAGTACAGAAAGCTTGATTACCCAAATCAGAGGGGAGAATATTAAAATTCATCGTCTCAGTAAGTAAAACTTCCTTGGCAGGTAAAATGGTGGAAGCTGTATTAATAAGTCTATAGGATAAAGCTTAAGTGTTGATCCCGAGATGGGACGATCAGGTCTGTTATATATATATATATCCTATGCAAATATCTTCATGGGCTAACTAGAGAACTGTATACTTGCTACTTCTAGCATCAAACCACTGGTATGGCTACGATACATTGATGACATATTTATAATATGGAATTCAGGAAGTAGAACATTGGAACAATTTACAGCTTATATCAACAAAATCCATCCTACCATCAAATTTACCAGCAGCAATACTAAACAGAAGCCTCATCTCCCTTTTCTGGATGTGCTACTCACCATTCATGAACACAAAATTACAACTGATCTGTACCACAAGCCTACAGATGCTCATTTGTATCTAAACTGGACTTCATGTCACCCACACCACACTAAACTGAGCATCATCTACAGCCAAGCACTCAGAATAAGACGCATCTGCAGCAATGAGGAAACCTGTAAAGACCATCTACAGGAGCTTGCTACATTATTTAAAAGGCGAGGCTATCCTCTGCATATCATACAGCAACAAATTGACAAGTGTATGCAGTTACCCAGAGAAGCACTTATTTGGAATAACAACGGCAGAAACAAAAGTGACAGAACTCCATTTGTAGTTGACTATCATCCATCAGCTCATAACTACAGAAATATAATGCAAAAAACATTTCCCTTACTGTCCACTTGTGAAAAATTGCAAAAGGTTTTTCCAAAACCACCAGTCATTGCTTACCGCAGAGCTCCAAATTTACGATCTCTTATTGTGAGAGCTGAACTTAAGCAAGCTGTAACAAATGCAGGGGTTCATTGCTGTGACTCTAAAAGGTGCATCACGTGTGAATATCTTTTACAATCATCATCTGTAACTAGTTCTGTTACGAGAAGGACCTATGCAATAAGGCAGCATCTTACATGTCGCTCAACATGCATTATTTATGTGATTCAGTGCCAACAGCAAAGCTGTAAAAAACAATATGTAGGCCAAACAGTGAATGACCTCCGTGCACGATTCAGGAACCACAAATCTACAATAATTAATAAGAAAATTGACCAGCCTGTAGCCAATCATTTCAACCTTGTGGATCATTCACTATCAGATTTGAAGATTTTCCCCGTGGAACATGTTTCAAAGGAAGAACTACTGGACTCCAGGGAAAACTTCTGGATGCCCCGTTTAAAATCACTGCATCCAGATGGACTGAACATTACTGACAACACAACCTGATTACTGCATATCTCAAGAGCTCTCAGGACTGCATTGATTCCACATTCCAAATGGAATCTTCACTCATGATGCTTTTTGAAAATTCAGCTGTGTCATCTGTGCAGCCACAGAGCAAACCATCTTGTACTACCTGAAGAAGGCGGAAGCCGAAACGTTGTAGTGGAAATATATTATTGTTCTTTGGTGAATCTATCTGTTTGAGTCACTTCTTTCTTGGATATTTTATTTCTTTGTGACTCATTGTATCCTTTGGGATCCAGATTTTTGCCCTGGCTGGCTTTTGTTCTCTTGTGATCCTTCATCTTCAAGTACATATATATATATATATATATATATATATATGCTTGAAAAAAGAGTTTCCCCTTGGGTGGAGGCACACATCAATAGTTGCTGGAATCCCACACTCGCGATCACATTCCAAATTCGCCGCCGACGCGTTTCGGGCTGTTTCCCTTCTTCATGGGCGGTCTTAGACAAATGGACGGCACGCAAGGACCACCAGCGTTTTCCCTCATCGCTTTTTATTCATCCTGAAATAGGTCACTGGAATTATGGGACTGGTAGTTCCTCCATACAATTGAGCCTCACATGAGGTGCTGCCAACAATGTCCATCTGTGAAAAATAATAAAAAACAATCACTGGGGTGCTCACAAGGTGCAGGAAAAGCAATGACAGCAACAGTCGTTCCGCTGCCGCTCTTGATCTATGGCGACAGTGGACCCACAAGTTCAGTGAGGGTGCCATCCTGCACCTTGTGAGCACCCCAGTGATTGTTTTTTATTATTTTTCACAGATGGACATTGTTGGCAGCACCTCATGTGAGGCTCAATTGTATGGAGGAACTACCAGTCCCATAATTCCAGTGACCTATTTTAGGATGAATAAAAAGCGATGAGGGAAAACGCTGGTGGTCCTTGCGTGCCGTCCATTTGTCTAAGACCGCCCATGAAGAAGGGAAACAGCCCGAAACGCGTCGGCGGCGAATTTGGAATGTGATCGCGAGTGTGGGATTCCAGCAACTATTGATGTGTGCCTCCACCCAAGGGGAAACTCTTTTTTCAAGCATCCTAGTGACTGCCCCGGTCACGGATGGCACCCTCACTGAACTTGTGGGTCCACTGTCGCCATAGATCAAGAGCGGCAGCGGAACGACTGTTGCTGTCATTGCTTTTCCTGCACCTTGTGAGCACCCCAGTGATTGTTTTTTATTATTTTTCACAGATGGACATTGTTGGCAGCACCTCATGTGAGGCTCAATTGTATGGAGGAACTACCAGTCCCATAATTCCAGTGACCTATTTCAGGATGAATAAAAAGCGATGAGGGAAAACGCTGGTGGTCCTTGCGTGCCGTACATTTGTCTAAGACCGCCCATGAAGAAGGGAAACAGCCTGAAACGCGTCGGCGGCGAATTTGGAATGTGATCGTGAGTGTGGGATTCCAGCAACTATTGATGTGTGCCTCCACCCAAGGGGAAACTCTTTTTTCAAGCATCCTAGTGACTGCCCCGGTCACGGATGGCACCCTCACTGAACTTGTGGGTCCACTGTCGCCATAGATCAAGAGCGGCAGCGGAACGACTGTTGCTGTCATTGCTTTTCCTGCACCTTGTGAGCACCCCAGTGATTGTTTTTTATTATTTTTCACAGATGGACATTGTTGGCAGCACCTCATGTGAGGCTCAATTGTATGGAGGAACTACCAGTCCCATAATTCCAGTGACCTATTTCAGGATGAATAAAAAGCGATGAGGGAAAACGCTGGTGGTCCTTGCGTGCCGTCCATTTGTCTAAGACCGCCCATGAAGAAGGGAAACAGCCCGAAACGCGTCGGCGGCGAATTTGGAATGTGATCGCGAGTGTGGGATTCCAGCAACTATTGATGTGTGCCTCCACCCAAGGGGAAACTCTTTTTTCAAGCATCCTAGTGACTGCCCCGGTCACGGATGGCACCCTCACTGAACTTATGGGTCCACTGTCGCCATAGATCAAGAGCGGCAGCGGAACGACTGTTGCTGTCATTGCTTTTCCTGCACCTTGTGAGCACCCCAGTGATTGTTTTTTATTATTTTTCACAGATGGACATTGTTGGCAGCACCTCATGTGAGGCTCAATTGTATGGAGGAACTACCAGTCCCATAATTCCAGTGACCTATTTCAGGATGAATAAAAAGCGATGAGGGAAAACGCTGGTGGTCCTTGCGTGCCGTCCATTTGTCTAAGACCGCCCATGAAGAAGGGAAACAGCCCGAAACGCGTCGGCGGCGAATTTGGAATGTGATCGCGAGTGTGGGATTCCAGCAACTATTGATGTGTGCCTCCACCCAAGGGGAAACTCTTTTTTCAAGCATCCTAGTGACTGCCCCGGTCACGGATGGCACCCTCACTGAACTTGTGGGTCCACTGTCGCCATAGATCAAGAGCGGCAGCGGAACGACTGTTGCTGTCATTGCTTTTCCTGCACCTTGTGAGCACCCCAGTGATTGTTTTTTATTATTTTTCACAGATGGACATTGTTGGCAGCACCTCATGTGAGGCTCAATTGTATGGAGGAACTACCAGTCCCATAATTCCAGTGACCTATTTCAGGATGAATAAAAAGCGATGAGGGAAAACGCTGGTGGTCCTTGCGTGCCGTCCATTTGTCTAAGACCGCCCATGAAGAAGGGAAACAGCCCGAAACGCGTCGGCGGCGAATTTGGAATGTGATCGCGAGTGTGGGATTCCAGCAACTATTGATGTGTGCCTCCACCCAAGGGGAAACTCTTTTTTCAAGCATCTTAGTGACTGCCCCGGTCACGGATGGCACCCTCACTGAACTTGTGGGTCCACTGTCGCCATAGATCAAGAGCGGCAGCGGAACGACTGTTGCTGTCATTGCTTTTCCTGCACCTTGTGAGCACCCCAGTGATTGTTTTTTATTATTTTTCACAGATGGACATTGTTGGCAGCACCTCATGTGAGGCTCAATTGTATGGAGGAACTACCAGTCCCATAATTCCAGTGACCTATTTCAGGATGAATAAAAAGCGATGAGGGAAAACGCTGGTGGTCCTTGCGTGCCGTCCATTTGTCTAAGACCGCCCATGAAGAAGGGAAACAGCCCGAAACGCGTCGGCGGCGAATTTGGAATGTGATCGCGAGTGTGGGATTTCAGCAACTATTGATGTGTGCCTCCACCCAAGGGGAAACTCTTTTTTCAAGCATCCTAGTGACTGCCCCGGTCACGGATGGCACCCTCACTGAACTTGTGGGTCCACTGTCGCCATAGATCAAGAGCGGCAGCGGAATGACTGTTGCTGTCATTGCTTTTCCTGCACCTTGTGAGCACCCCAGTGATTGTTTTTTATTATTTTTCACAGATGGACATTGTTGGCAGCACCTCATGTGAGGCTCAATTGTATGGAGGAACTACCAGTCCCATAATTCCAGTGACCTATTTCAGGATGAATAAAAAGCGATGAGGGAAAACGCTGGTGGTCCTTGCGTGCCGTCCATTTGTCTAAGACCGCCCATGAAGAAGGGAAACAGCCCGAAACGCGTCGGCGGCGAATTTGGAATGTGATCGCGAGTGTGGGATTCCAGCAACTATTGATGTGTGCCTCCACCCAAGGGGAAACTCTTTTTTCAAGCATCCTAGTGACTGCCCCGGTCACGGATGGCACCCTCACTGAACTTGTGGGTCCACTGTCGCCATAGATCAAGAGCAGCAGCGGAACGACTGTTGCTGTCATTGCTTTTCCTGCACCTTGTGAGCACCCCAGTGATTGTTTTTTATTATTTTTCACAGATGGACATTGTTGGCAGCACCTCATGTGAGGCTCAATTGTATGGAGGAACTACCAGTCCCATAATTCCAGTGACCTATTTCAGGATGAATAAAAAGCGATGAGGGAAAACGCTGGTGGTCCTTGCGTGCCGTCCATTTGTCTAAGACCGCCCATGAAGAAGGGAAACAGCCCGAAACGCGTCGGCGGCGAATTTGGAATGTGATCGCGAGTGTGGGATTCCAGCAACTATTGATGTGTGCCTCCACCCAAGGGGAAACTCTTTTTTCAAGCATCCTAGTGACTGCCCCGGTCACGGATGGCACCCTCACTGAACTTGTGGGTCCACTGTCGCCATAGATCAAGAGCGGCAGCGGAACGACTGTTGCTGTCATTGCTTTTCCTGCACCTTGTGAGCACCCCAGTGATTGTTTTTTATTATTTTTCACAGATGGACATTGTTGGCAGCACCTCATGTGAGGCTCAATTGTATGGAGGAACTACCAGTCCCATAATTCCAGTGACCTATTTCAGGATGAATAAAAAGCGATGAGGGAAAACGCTGGTGGTCCTTGCGTGCCGTCCATTTGTCTAAGACCGCCCATGAAGAAGGGAAACAGCCCGAAACGCGTCGGCGGCGAATTTGGAATGTGATCGCGAGTGTGGGATTCCAGCAACTATTGATGTGTGCCTCCACCCAAGGGGAAACTCTTTTTTCAAGCATATATATATATATATATATATATATATATATATATATATATATATATATATTCACTGAAAAAACCATAGGTTTCACACATGTTATAGTTAGCTGGACATTTTACTGATAAAAAACCAATGAAATTCCCCCGTTATAGTTACTGTAGGCAACTATAACTCACGCGACCGCAATCCTCTGCTGATGCTAATACTGTATTTAGACACTTATTTGCCCATGTCTTCTTCCATTAAATTTTAGCTATACATATATTACAAATATTTTTTTTTCATAAAGACACATATGTCATCAGCAGAGGATTACGGTCGCGTGAGTTATAGTTGCCTACAGTAACTATAACGGGGGAATTTCATTGGTTTTTTATCAGTAAAATGTCCAGCTAACTATAACATGTGTGAAACCTATGGTTTTTTCAGTGAATTTGTACGGTTTTTTAAATGCTAAGTTACTTTACGCCATTTGTGGCGTGCGCGCCCACTTAACGCATTTCGTTCCATGCGCGCACGGTGCGCTTCGCGCACCGTGCGCGCACAGTGAGCACGCGGTGCGCTTCGCGCACCGCGTGCCCACATTACGCTAGATGGGCCATGAACGCACGATGCGCTTCGCGCACCGTGCGCACATGGAGGACATATGAAGAGCAAACTCTTAAATCTGCTTTTCATTTTTTTTTTTTTTTTTTTTTTACCGTACGCTTACCGTAAGCTTACGGTACGCGTACCCCGTGATTTTTTTTAAAATCAATAAATGTTTTTTTTGTACTTTTCTGTCCTTCTTTGACCCCCTTACAAATGTTAGGGGGTCTGTAACTCTCCTCATTGCCCCCTTTCCTTGTTTTCTCTGTTTTTTTTCTGAGTGAAACACACAAAATGGCGGCCGCCGCTTCCTGGTTTCGGCCGATTCGAATGTTTACTAAGATCTATGGGCCAATCAGAATCTCCTTCGCGCACGCCATGTTTCTTCCGTACGCTTACCGTAAGCTTACCGTACGCGTACCCCGTGATTTTTTTTAAAAATCAATAAATGTTTGTTTTGTACTTTACAGTCCTTCTTTGACCCCCTCACAAATGTAAGGGGGTCTGTAACTCTCCTCATTGCCCCCTTTTCTTGTTTTCACTCTTTTTTTTTCAGAGTGAAACACAGAAAATGGCGGCCGCCGCTTCCTGGTTTCGGCCGATTCGAATGTTTACTAAGATCTAAGAGCCAATCAGAATCGCGCTCGCGCACGCCACCGTACGCTTACCGTAAGCGTACGGTAAGCGTACCGTAAGCGGGCTCAGATATATATATTGATTTAAAGGCTATTTTCTCAGAATCTACTGAACAGATTTACACCAAACCTACAAAAGGCACTTCCTTGACCTAGGGACTACCTCTCTGCCAAATTTTGAGTAATTCTGTTCAGCCGTTCGGGCTGTAGCTCGTTCTAAAGGTCCTATGGAAAAATGCATGGGAAAAACGCGTTTTGGGACCCCCCTTTTATCTCAGCCCCCGCTTGACGGATCCCCCCGAGACTTTCAGGGTAGGAGCGGAGCGTAGCGCCCCACCTATTTTGAGAAATTCGCGAGGATTCGTCGACCGGCGCCAAAGTTATTCAAAATAGAATGTTGAGGTTTTCCTATGGAAACGTGGTCCTAACTATAACTACCTACTGGCGACCGCCAGTAGGTAATATATATATATATATATATATATATATATATATATATATATATATATATAACCGTCAAATTGCCGAAGCTTTGGGAACGCACACTCGTCGAACTGAACCATCTGGCTTTCTCTTGAGGGCATATCCTTGCACCACTGCTCCGTAGTAGACCTGACGCGTTTCTAGGCTCTTGCCTTTCATCAGAGGTCGTTCAAACACAGGTGAGAGGGGAGTGTCTGGTTTTCTGGATGGACTTCGATTCCAAACATGCACCGCAAGCACTTAGCTGATTCCACGAGGGCGGGGCATGTATTTCAATAAATAAAGAAAACCAGACACTCCCCTCTCACCTATGTTTGAACGACCTCTGATGAAAGGCAAGAGCCTAGAAACGCGTCAGGTCTACTACGGAGCAGTGGTGCAAGGATATGCCCTCAAGAGAAAGCCAGATGGTTCAGTTCGACGAGTGTGCGTTCCCAAAGCTTCGGCAATTTGACGGTTACATTTTTCGCGGTCGCCGTGCCGCGGGGAGCAGCACCATCCTCTTTACTCAAGGGAAGCCGTGGGTTGGAACTGTGTCCGGACCCGTTTGCGGCTCGACGAACTGGGGCTAATGAAACTTGTACTCCACTCTGGGGCCCACTATGGGTGAATAATTAGGTTTAAATGCAATGGTGAAAGGGACCTACTAAGGTTTCATTGTCTGGATGGACTTCGATTCCCAACATGCACCGCAAGCACTTAGCTGATTCCACGAGGGCGGGGCATGTATTTCAATAAATAAAGAAAACCAGACACTCCCCTCTCACCTATGTTTGAACGACCTCTGATGAAAGGCAAGAGCCTAGAAACGCGTCAGGTCTACTACGGAGCAGTGGTGCAAGGATATGCCCTCAAGAGAAAGCCAGATGGTTCAGTTCGACGAGTGTGCGTTCCCAAAGCTTCGGCAATTTGACGGTTACATTTTTCGCGGTCGCCGTGCCGCGGGGAGCAGCACCATCCTCTTTACTCAAGGGAAGCCGTGGGTTGGAACTGTGTCCGGACCCGTTTGCGGCTCGACGAACTGGGGCTAATGAAACTTGTACTCCACTCTGGGGCCCACTATGGGTGAATAATTAGGTTTAAATGCAATGGTGAAAGGGACCTACTAAGGTTTCATTGTCTGGATGGACTTCGATTCCCAACATGCACCGCAAGCACTTAGCTGATTCCACGAGGGCGGGGCATGTATTTCAATAAATAAAGAAAACCAGACACTCCCCTCTCACCTATGTTTGAACGACCTCTGATGAAAGGCAAGAGCCTAGAAACGCGTCAGGTCTACTACGGAGCAGTGGTGCAAGGATATGCCCTCAAGAGAAAGCCAGATGGTTCAGTTCGACGAGTGTGCGTTCCCAAAGCTTCGGCAATTTGACGGTTACATTTTTCGCGGTCGCCGTGCCGCGGGGAGCAGCACCATCCTCTTTACTCAAGGGAAGCCGTGGGTTGGAACTGTGTCCGGACCCGTTTGCGGCTCGACGAACTGGGGCTAATGAAACTTGTACTCCACTCTGGGGCCCACTATGGGTGAATAATTAGGTTTAAATGCAATGGTGAAAGGGACCTACTAAGGTTTCATTGTCTGGATGGACTTCGATTCCCAACATGCACTGCAAGCACTTAGCTGATTCCACGAGGGCGGGGCATGTATTTCAATAAATAAAGAAAACCAGACACTCCCCTCTCACCTATGTTTGAACGACCTCTGATGAAAGGCAAGAGCCTAGAAACGCGTCAGGTCTACTACGGAGCAGTGGTGCAAGGATATGCCCTCAAGAGAAAGCCAGATGGTTCAGTTCGACGAGTGTGCGTTCCCAAAGCTTCGGCAATTTGACGGTTATATATATATATATATATATATATATTATCTATTGGCAGTCGCCAGTAGATAGTTATAGTTAGGACCGTGTTTCCATAGGAAATCCGCAACATTCTATTTGGAATAACTTTGGCGCCGGTCGACGAATCCTCGCGAAATTTTCAAAATAGGTGGGGCGCTCCGCTCCGCTCCGCTCCTACCCTGAAAGTCTCGGGGGGATTCGTCAAGCGGGGGCTGAGAAAAAAGGGGGGTCCCAAAACACGTTTTCCCCATGCAATTTTCCATAGGGACCTTTAGTCCAAGGTACAGCCCGAACGGCTGAACAGAATTACTTGAAATTTGGCAAAGAGGTAGTCCTCAGGTCAGGCATGTGCCTTTTGCATATATGGTGTCAATCTGTTCAGTAGTTCCTGAGAAAATCAAAAGTAAAATCACATACATATCTGGGCGGAGCCTAACCACACATCTCATCGTGAGATCTGATTGGCTGTCAGGACTTCATCCAAGAAGTGTTGGCAGCCATCTTGGGACCAATATACATGATAGCACCTCATTAAACAGCATTGCAGTTAATAGAAGGTTTTAAGACTTTAGTTACATTATAAATCATTTGTTGATGGTACCATACTCATTTTAGGAATTGTGGTGTGTTCTAAGGTGATTTTACCATGTGAAAAAGCCTTCTGCTGTGATATCACGAACCATGTTTGAGAGAAAACTATTTTCTCATACTTTTCCCACAGAGGTTTGGAAGGTGATCTATAAGCTAAACTGAGAGCATATTTTCTGTAAATTCACATTATCTTTCTCAGTCATGTAAGAATGAAGTCTGACATTCTCAGTAAAACATGTACATCCAACAAGGGCAGAGACTGTCAGTTGATTCCTTTGTGTTCTACTGCAGATTCCCAGAGTGCTCTAAAGAACAACTAGTGCGCTAACAGTCTTAATTATGACAAAAGTATGGCACACCTGAAGCCATCTTGATTGGAATAAAATGGTAACACTTAAAACATTTAATTTACAAAGGAACAAAATGAGGGGGTTCATTTTGCCATATAAATTATGATTAGTGCTGCAGAAAGAAAAACTAGGGCACATTTTGACTTCTGAAATCCTCTTTTATTTCATAAAAACATTTTGACATGCAGACTGAAACATGCACTTTGAATACCAGCAGCAGACTTGCCTGGTGAGCAGTAGCTTTACTACAGTGATCTAATGAGCAACTAGAGTGCTAACATTTAGAATCTATGGAAAATGTGTGACACATCTGAATGCCTTCTTGATGGAATCAAAGTAAAAAACTGAAAGTATTTCCTACTGAGGAGACTGCAGTAAATGAGGAAATTAGGAAACTTCATAACAAATAAATCTCCCAAGATGGCCACCAGAGACAAAAGAGCCCAAATATCACCCAGATGTAGCCCAAGTATAGCCCAATGACAGAATGTCCCAGAGTGTTCTTAAGAACAACTAGAGCGCTTACTGTCTTACTTATGACAAACGTATGGCACACCTGAAGCCATCTTGATTGGAATAAACTGGTAACACTTAAAACATTTAATTTAAAAAGGAACACAATGAGGGGGTTCATTTTGCCATAGAAATTATGATTAGTGCTGAAGAAAGAAAAATTAGGGCACATTTTGAGTGACTTCTCAAATCCTCTTCTATTTCATAAAAAAATTCTGATATGCAGACTGAAACATGCACTTCTAATACTAGCAGCAGAGTTCCGTGGTGAGCAGTAGCTTTACTACAGTGATCTAATGAGCAACTAGAGTGATAACATTCAGAATTTATGGCAAATGTGTGACATATCTGAATACCTTCTTGATGGAATCAAAGTAAAAATCTGAAAGCATTTCCTACTGAGGAGACTGCAGTAAATGAGGAAATTAGGAAACTTCATAACAAATAAATCTCCTAAAATGGCCACCAGAGACAAAAGAGCCCAAATGTAGCCCAAATATCACCCAGATGTAGCCCAAATGTAGCCCAATGACAGAAGTGTGCAAAACACTTATTTTTTGTGTATTTGCAGTTTTATATAGTGCAGACTTGTCAGGTATTGGAGTGCTTTACATGAACATTGGTTACATCACACAAGATCAAATTCATTTTTGTTGTAGACATGGGGAGATTAAGTGATTTGACCAGAATCACAGAATGTTGAGCTGAAGCAGAAACTCCAAGCTGGTTCCCCAGATGCAAAGTCTGCAGCTCTGGAAGTAACACCACACCCTCTCCCCTTGGATGCAACATTTAATCAAGTGGTCAACTGGATAAAAAAACTAAGATTACAAATAATTTAAAAGTTCTTTGTCGCTATTTGAAAACTCAGAAAATATGTCCTCATTTTAGTTTTTTAGAGCACTAACCATAATTTTGATGCAAATAAGACCCTCTCATATATGTAATTTCTAAAGGAAATGCTCCAGGCATTACAGTTTTGATTACATCAAGATGACTTCAGGCATTCCACACTTTTGTAATAAATATAGAATGTTAGCATTCTAGTTGTTCATTGGGATACTGTTGAGAGGCAGAGGCCAGGGGCACGGACTCTGAAAATTGAAGGCAGGTAGGAGAGTGCAGAGGCAACAATTTGACCACACTAGGCAGGCAGGAAGGGCAGTGGCAGCACAACAGACTATGGAGGGCAGTGGAAAGGGGGGCAGGGGCAACAAACCAACAATACAGGACTGGCAAGAGAGGCTGTGGCAATATAATAGACCATTGTGGGCAGAAGGAAGAGGTAGTGGTCATACAACCATACATGCCAACAGACCCTTTTCAGCCAGGAAACGTCCAATGTTTTTAAGCTCAAATGGGCTTTACTTGATCTGTTTCCTGTCTACAATCTTCTCTTTTTCAATGTAACTCAAAGGGGAAAATCAATACCCCAGTTTTATTTCAAAATCTCCCTCTTACCAAGTTCAAAATGTTCGCAAGTATGGTACATTGGATCATGGTAGGCAGGAGGAATTGGGGTAGGGACATGGACTCGGATAACAGAGGACAGGAGGGACATTGAGAGGTGCACCAAACTAACCCTACAGGGCAGGCATCAGGGTTTGCAGCAGCACAATACAACACACAGGGCATGCGGGACGGGAGTGCAGCACAATAATCCATAGAAAGCAATAGGGAGGGGACAGGACCATGCACACGAACAGACAACAGAGGGGAAAGAGGCAATGGTAGCTAGCTGACCATAATGGACACACAGGAGAGAAAGCTGCAGCATAACAGACCATAAAGGGCAGGAGGGACGGATCAGGGGCATTACAATGGAACCGACAAGCCAGGAGGAAGGGAATAGGGGTCTGCACATGGAAACAGAGGGCTGGGGGCAAGGGGGCAGGGCAGGAGCAGCAAGATGACCATGGAGGTCAGGCAGGATGGGCACTAGAAACAATACACACCATGGAGAGCAACAGTGAGACTATGATGGCATACACACAGACCATGGAGGGAAGGTGGGAGGGGGTCAGGAGCAGCTAGCTGACCACACAGGGAAGGTGGGAGGGGCCATGGCAGCACAGAAGACCATGCATGGCAAGTGGGAGGGTTAGTGGCAAAACAATGGCTATGATGGGCAAGAAGGAGGGTGCAGGGGCATGCACAAAGGACCATGGAGGATAGAAGGGAGGGTCAGGACCTGGGCACAGACAAGAGAGTTCAGGGGAAGGGGCCTCACAACAGACCGCGCGGGGCAGGCAGGAGGAGCAGTTGCAGCACAACAGACCAGGGAGGGCAGAAGGGTGTGGCAGTAAAATGGACCATGGAGGACAGGAGGAAGGGGATAGGGGCATGGCATGTGGACAGGCAGGGTGGAGGTGGCAGGGACAGGTTACAGTCATCTGACAATGCTAGGCAGGTAGTAGGGGAGTGGCAGCTCAACAGAACACTCAGAGTAGATAGGAGTGGCAGGTCCATGGAACATGGTGGTCAAAAAGGATGGAGCAGGGGCATGCACAAAGACATCGGAGGGCAGGGGGAAGGAGAATAGGGGCAGCAAGCAAAGCACAGAGGCTAAGCAGGAGGGCAATGATGGGCCATAGAATTGGGCAATGGAGGGCAGGATGAGTGGACTGGTACATCATGCTAAATGCAGGGCAGTGGCAGCACATCAGACCATGCATGGCAGGAGGGAGGACGCTAGTCCATGGATTCAGACAACAGAGGATAGGGAGGAGGTGGATGGGGCAGCAAGCTAACTGTTCATAGAAGGTGGGTATTAGGAACTTTATTGTTTTTAAAATGTGTGTCTGTGCGAACTACTTAAAATATGAACAAGTATGCAGCATAATCTCACTTTTATTCAGGAAGAAGAGGACGTTTGGGACTTTGACTCCGGGCTCACTTGGCAGAAACATCCCCTGACCCTCCACCCCCCATCGCAAAATGTAATGCCCGTGAAAAGGGTAGGTGGACACAGATTTATATAGAACATAGTCCTGAGAGCACGATTGAAAATGAAAACTAGATATAGTATATGGTATAAACTATGCACCAAAAAGTGTGATATAAGATGAACCGGGGCGTGAAATATAATATGCAATACATTGTGCGCAATGACAGATTCATTGGAGAGCGCGAGATAGCACAGGCACTAGCGCTTGCTATGTGATATGCGCCTTGGAGTGTAATATGCACAGGGCAGTGTTGTGTAACCTAAGTAGTCTCTAAAGTTGTAATATAAAATATGTGCTGGGTAGTGTAACATTGTATATGCGCTGTGACAAAGATATGGATCCCAGATTGTAATATATATGGCATAGCGCTGTGCTTTATAACATAGGCATCGAGGAAGGCACGTTAGATGGGGCAATTTAACCCGTGTGAAGGCAAGTGTGGCATGACATATTCACGGGGTGGTGTTACAGTGCACATGGGCTGGAGAGTGTCATAGCATACGCACTAGCTGGTGGAATACAACACAGAGGTGTGTGGCACTCGGCGGGCACTGGTGGGTGTAACACAGCATTGGGCTCAGCCAGGAGCACGCTGTGACTCTCAAGTGAGGTTTGTCTCCTTTCCAGAGAGTAAAATAAAAAGTATTACACATCCGGTGGTGGATGTGTGTTTTATTAACCGTGAGGGGGTTTCTTGCATAGTTTGGTCGAATTTTTGTTGAATCCCCTTTGAATGGCTTGGTGTGCATGTGTATTAAATGTGCCCGTCAATAGCTACCCATGTTTGTATAAATAAACGACAAGGGTGTCTACTTGGAGAGTACCCACCAGCGGGGGCGCCGGGATTAGGCACGGTAGGGTGTCAGACATGTCAGAGCTTCACTAGCGGTGTGAATACATTCTACGTGGATTCATTGTATGCATAGTCGCCTTTTAATGAATATCACACAAATCGTCATGGTGATAGGTACATACGGTTTGTCCAGCATGTCCTAGGTGTTTCTATAAATATATATATTTAAAAAAAAATAAAAAACAAAGGCCGGCCCCGGGGGATGGGGTCCCCGGGGCCATAAGTGGCCTGAGGAGGGGGGCAACACAGCCCCCCTCCTAAAGAATAAAAAAATAAATAAAAGGCCATGACCTGGGGGTTGGGGTCCCCGGGGCCGATTAAGGCCCTGGGAGGGCCAAATTAATTTTTTTCAACAAAAAAAATTAGGGTGCAGGCCCTGGGGATGGGGTCCCCAGGGCTAAAAATTAGAAAAAGAAAGGGGGCCACACAGCCCTCCTTCTTTAAAATAAATAAATGAAAGACTGGCATCGCGCCGGAGGCCACGCCCCCTCCTTGCAGCACTCTGCAAACTCGCCCCCTGGCCAGTTGTAAGTTTAAGTTGAGGAATTAATTCCCCTTCAATACTGAGGGTCCCTGAGGGCCAACTAGCCCAACAGGTATCTCCAGTATGCGCCAGGGAGCTGTGTTGCAGACAGGTGTTCTGAGGCCATGCCCCTTTTTACACCTCCATGCAACGCAGCTCTGTGGCACTTACTGGAGGTACCTAGTGGGCTAGTTTGACCCTAGGGACCCTTAGGATTCAAGGGGACTTAATCTCTCAACTCAGAACGCCCACAGGCCCTGTGGCGCGTTTTTAAGTTGGGGAAATAATTCCCTTTCAATCCTGAGGGACCCTGGGGTCCAACTAGCCCACCAGGTGCTTCCAGTAAGCACCACTGCTGTGCGTTGGAGAGAGGTGGTGCAGGCCGCGCCACTTTTTACACCTCTCTGCAACGCAGCTCTGTTGCGCTTACTGGAGGTACCTAGTGGTCTAGTTGGACCCTAGGGACCCTCAGGATTCAAGGGGACTTAATCTCCCAACTTAAAACGGCTACAGGGCGTGTTTACACAGTGGGGAAGGGAGGGGACGGGGCATGAGGTGACGTGTTCAAACACGCCCTGTGGTGTGTTTTAAGAGGTAGTTTTAATCCCCTGCCCCATTATATACTAGGGGCTTACAGAGGAGGTCATGCTAATCACAGGGTGACCCCAACACATAGTGTGCCCTAGTGTATGTAGGTGTTTTCACTGTATTCTGGGTAACTTTTAACATAGCACTGGCTCTAGGACTGGTTAGTCAGACTCAGTTACCACCAGTATCCATCTGAAAAAGTTGAGGGTACAGGATGATTTTGCAAAAAGGCTTGTTTCTGCTCTTCTGTTTGTTCTTTCTGCACGTTATACTTCTTCCTGCAGTTTTCTTCGTCTTTGAGGACTTCTGTTGCTTCTTTCTGCATTTCTTTTTTTTCTTTCTGTGCGTTTTTCCTTCTTTCTTCACATGTCCTATCTCTTTAGGCATAGCTAGAAATTAGCATTTAAAAAACCTTTGAAATTCACTGAAAAAAACATAGGTTTCAGGCACGTTATAGCTAGGGATTAGCATTTAAAAAACCTTAGAAATTCACTGATAAAACCATAGGTTTCAGGGGCGTTATAGTTAGCTGGACTTTTCACTCGTACAAAACCATAGAAATTCCCCCGTTATAGTTAGTTCAGCTAACTATAACTCGCGCGCCCGCAAGGCACTGCTGATGACGTCACATATTACATCACTCATGACATGGTCAGTGACATCACTTATGACATCACTGATGACATCATCCTTGTGATAGAGTGGCAGACCTCCTCTCCCCCTAATATAACCTTTGATACACACATTCAAACATCGAAATTAAAATTTTCAAAACAATGGACATACCAATACCAGTTACAACAACCTATTCAGTAATTGTAAGATCCACATCCACATCCACTCATTCACCAACAGTCCTATACAGTCACTCATACATGTACTCACTCATCATATGTACTCATACACCTATACATCCTGTTACAAAACGCCACTCATCCATAAAGTTACTGACACACATAGTCACTCATGCTAATAAAGAATCAAACATCCGTTTACCTGCATATACAGTTATACACACACCACCACACTTACTTCTACAGAAACTTACACATACTTAGTCTTTTTAACAATCACTTATAGAAACACATACTTATTCATACAGGAACTCTTTCAATCTCTCACTCTCACATATACTCACTTATATACACCAATAGTCACATATACTAGTTTAAAACATATGTAGTTACTCATAGAGACACTATTGAGACAGTCATTCACTCACTAACACACCCATGCACATACTCATCCACCCATACAGTCCTGCACACATGCTGTCTTCAACACATACAAACAGTGAGTCACTCATTCATGCACCTATGCACTACATAATACCCCCCACTGAACCATACAGACATCAGACACTTATACTGATACTCAAAAAACCAACTAATAACCTATATAGACACTCATGTAGCTACTCACCAACCCATGCAGCCACTTATACACAAAGTGAGAGACTGATACAGATATTTACATATTTAAACATTACTCACTAAGCCACATGGCACATGTATTCACTAAGATACACTTAATCAGTCAGTTATACAATCAATTTTTCAAAAACAAATCATCCATTTAGACACTTATATACCCATTTATTCTTCCATCGACCTTGAGATATACATATATAAAACATATGTAATTTTCAGAAAAACACACATTCACTGGATGATGTCATCAGTGATGTCATCAGTGATGTCATTTGAGATGTCATGAGTGATGTCATGAGTGATGTCACTGACCATGTCATGAGTGATGTAATATGTGACGTCATCAGCAGTGCATTGCGGGCGCGCGAGTTATAGTTAGCTGAACTAACTATAACCGGGGAATTTCTATGGTTTTGTAATAGTGAAAAGTCCAGCTAACTATAACGCCCCTGAAACCTCTGTTTTTTTCAGTGAATTTATATATATATATACATACATACATACATACATACATACAGCCACTTATACACAAAGTGAGAGACTGATACAGATATTTACATATTTAAACATTACTCACTAAGCCATGTATTCACTAAGATACACTTACTCAGTCAGTTATACAATCAATTTTTCAAAAACAAATCATCCATTTAGACACTTATATACCCATTTATTCTTCCATCGACCTTGAGATATACATATATAAAACATATGTAATTTTCAGAAAAACACACATTCACTGGATGATGTCATCAGTGATGTCATCAGTGATGTCATTTGAGATGTCATCAGTGATGTCATGAGTGATGTCACTGACCATGTCATGAGTGATGTAATATGTGACGTCATCAGCAGTGCATTGCGGGCGCGCGAGTTATAGTTAGCTGAACTAACTATAACAGGGGAATTTCTATGGTTTTGTACGAGTGAAAAGTCCAGCTAACTATAACGCCCCTGAAACCTCTGTTTTTTTCAGTGAATTTATATATATATATATATACATACATACATACATACATACATATATATATATATCATGAAAACTCCTCCAAGGAAAGAGCAGAGGCCACAGTTGGAGTAAGCAGGGAGGGCACTTTATTCTGTCACAAACGGCGAATGCATTTCGGCATCACATATGCCTTCTTCAGCGCCAGGAGTCTTATGGGGAATATGCAGGTAACATCGTGTATTTGAATGATAGCCCCTCGATGATTGGTTTAGGTCCGCCCCGCCCCCAGGAGCATAGTCCTTTCTCACCATCTGTAGTGCACTGAATACATGTGCACTACAGTTCCCAGAATGCAGCAAGAATCCAGGTGGGTAAGGCGGATTAATGGCTTGCTGTTAGTGCGGAAATTAACATCACGATGTCATCTGGCCAAATCCCCTGCATGTTGTGTGAATGGCAATGTCCTCCTGGGTCCCCAGACCGCATCAACCTCCAGGCACAGGTTTCCATTCAGCGGGGGCAGGACCAGGGATCCAGTCGCGCCCAGGGCAGAGTTAAATAACTCCGTCACCGCCCCATCTCTTCCTGGACCCGGGGGTGTGCCTTGGTAATCCAGTACCCTGGAAACAAACAAAGTCCGCCACAGCAGATGCCAGCGAAGCCAAGGCCAACTTGAGGATGCGGGTGCCTCTGAAGCGCGCCTCTGGCATGCGCGCGAAACATCACGAAAACTCCTCCAAGGAAAGAGCAGAGGCCACAGTTGGGGTAAGCAGTGAGGGCACTTTATTCTGTCACAAACGGCGAATGCATTTCGGCATCACATATGCCTTCTTCAGCACCAGGAGTCTTATGGGGAATATGCAGGTAACATCGTGTATTTGAATGATAGCCCCTCGATGATTGGTTTAGGTCCGCCCCGCCCCCAGGAGCATAGTCCTTTCTCATCATCTGTAGTGCACTGAATACATGTGCACTACAGTTCCCAGAATGCAGCAAGAATCCAGGTGGGTAAGGCGGATTAATGGCTTGCTGTTAGTGCGGAAATTAACATCACGATGTCATCTGGCCAAATCCCCTGCATGTTGTGTGAATGGCAATGTCCTCCTGGGTCCCCAGACCGCATCAACCTCCAGGCACAGGTTTCCATTCAGCGGGGGCAGGACCGGGGATCCAGTCGCGCCCAGGGCAGAGTTAAATAACTCCGTCACCGCCCCATCTCTTCCTGGACCCGGGGGTGTGCCTTGGTAATCCAGTACCCTGGAAACAAACAAAGTCCGCCACAGCAGATGCCAGCGAAGCCAAGGCCAACTTGAGGATGCGGGTGCCTCTGAAGCGCGCCTCTGGCATGCGCGCGAAACATCACGAAAACTCCTCCAAGGAAAGAGCAGAGGCCACAGTTGGGGTAAGCAGGGAGGGCACTTTATTCTGTCACAAACGGCGAATGCATTTCGGCATCACATATGCCTTCTTCAGCGCCAGGAGTCTTATGGGGAATATGCAGGTAACATCGTGTATTTGAATGATAGCCCCTCGATGATTGGTTTAGGTCCGCCCCGCCCCCAGGAGCATAGTCCTTTCTCACCATCTGTAGTGCACTGAATACATGTGCACTACAGTTCACAGAATGCAGCGAGAATTCAGGTGGGTAAGGCGGATTAATGGCTTGCTGTTAGTGCGGAAATTAACATCACGATGTCATCTGGCCAAATCCCCTGCATGTTGTGTGAATGGCAATGTCCTCCTGGGTCCCCAGACCGCATCAACCTCCAGGCACAGGTTTCCATTCAGCGGGGGCAGGACCGGGGATCCAGTCGCGCCCAGGGCAGAGTTAAATAACTCCGTCACCGCCTCATCTCTTCCTGGACCCGGGGGTGTGCCTTGGTAATCCAGTACCCTGGAAACAAACAAAGTCCGCCACAGCAGATGCCAGCGAAGCCAAGGCCAACTTGAGGATGCGGGTGCCTCTGAAGCGCGCCTCTGGCATGCGCGCGAAACATCACGAAAACTCCTCCAAGGAAAGAGCAGAGGCCACAGTTGGGGTAAGCAGTGAGGGCACTTTATTCTGTCACAAACGGCGAATGCATTTCGGCATCACATATGCCTTCTTCAGCACCAGGAGTCTTATGGGGAATATGCAGGTAACATCGTGTATTTGAATGATAGCCCCTCGATGATTGGTTTAGGTCCGCCCCGCCCCGCCCCCAGGAGCATAGTCCTTTCTCACCATCTGTAGTGCACTGAATACATGTGCACTACAGTTCCCAGAATGCAGCAAGAATCCAGGTGGGTAAGGCGGATTAATGGCTTGCTGTTAGTGCGGAAATTAACATCACAATGTCATCTGGCCAAATCCCCTGCATGTTGTGTGAATGGCAATGTCCTCCTGGGTCCCCAGACCGCATCAACCTCCAGGCACAGGTTTCCATTCATAATATATATATTATCTACTGGCGGTCGCCAGTAGATAGTTATAGTTAGGACCTATTTTCCATAGGAAATCCGCAACATTCTATTCCCAATAAGTCTGGCACCAGTTGATGAATCCTCGCGAAATTTTCCAAACTTTTGGCCAGGTCCGCTCCTCTCCTACCCTGAAAGTTTTGCGGTGATCCGTCAAGCGGGGGCCGAGAAAAGAGGGGGGTCCCAAAACGCGTTTTCCCCATGCAATTTTCCATAGGATCTGTTGTCGCAGCTACAGCCCGAACCGCTGAACGGAATGACACCAAATTTGGCAAAGAGGTAGTCCTCAGTTCAGACTCATGCCTATTGCATAAATGGTGTGAATCCATTCAGTAGTTCCTGAGAAACCTAGATTTAAAAGTACATATATATCTATGGCTGGGGAGGAACCGCGCACCCTACCCGCACCGAGCGCGCACCCTCCTCGAACCGAGCGCGCACCCTCCCAATCGCGCGCTGAATGCTAATTGGCTGTCGAGTGTCCGTCTACATTCGAAACCAGGAACTGTTGGCGGCCATTTTCTGCCTCGGTAGAAGCGAGGCTGAAGAAGCAAGGGGAATAATTGTATAAAACATATAAAGGGGGCAGAGTGGAAATACTCTGACCCTCTAGAGGTGCTTAGGGGGTCCCAGAAGGACCCCCTTTTAAAAAAAAAAAAACGGCGAAATGCGCGCACGGTGCGCACATCCAATCGCGTTGGGTGCACGGATTCTCTCGCGTTGGGTGTGCGGATCCAAGGGAAAAAAAATTGAAAAAAGACAGGAAATCATTGGTTGTTTGACAACTTTCTACACTGAAAGGTAGGGTGTATATGTCTGTTTTTTAAAGGCATGATTTTTATTGGTTAACAAAAATTGATTGTAAGGAACATTATATACGATAAGCTGATATGTTGAAAAGTCAAGCACACTTGCTGTCTTGTTTAGCAACATTGTGTGCTGAACTTGTGACCTGTGTGCTCAGTGCAGTGTTCCATGACCTGTTTCTATGGTAACAGGCAGAAGGAAGATTGGGGGAAGGGTTGAAATGTATTTCATTTGGAAAGGGTTGAAATGTTTAACCAATAGAAATGTGTGTTTGCTTTTGAGTTTATGTGTGAAGGATTGTGATTTGATGTTTACATGTATATGTGTGGAAAATGAAAGGGAAACTTTTCCATTCTTTGTTTTTGCTGAGAGGTGCACAGTGCAGAGATTCTGTAAAAGAAAATCTGGCGTGTGACTGATATACTTCTTAATCTACAAAACAACTTGAAAGGTGAGTTATTTAATTGTGAGGGGATGTATGTAGACTATTTTGATTTTAATCAGACTAATGTATTTCTCCTGCTAAAGTGTAGGGAGTACTTTTTTTCTCTACAATCTTATTGACAGTGTGTGTGCATGTAGAAACCATTCTGTGATAAGCATTTGTGTTTTTCATGTGTTTGCAGACAGATAACTGTGCTGTTTTTATATTTTGGTAGAATTAGAAACCAGTCATTGTTTATGAATTTGTGATATGAGCTATGTTTCTATACTAAAATGTAGTACTCCTTCTAGATGAAGAAATGTGTTTTGGTAAGCTGCTAGGGATAGTGTTGCTTGTCTAGAATCACACTGTGAGTCTGTGTGCATTTGGGAACCACTGTGAGAGAAGCATTTGGTAACATTGTGTATTTGGTGACAGATAACTGTTTTAAAACCTGTCATGTTGTCAAGTTTTAGTAGCATTAGAAGCCAGTCTTTGCTTATGCATTGATAAAATGATTCATGCTTTGACACTAATGTGCTGTACTTTAATATGTAGATTGTGTGTAGTCTCCTTACCCCTTGCACAGTAGTGAATGAGTTTTGGTAAGCTGCTAGGGATAGTGTTGCTTGTCTAGAATCACACTGTGAGTCTGTGTGCTTTTGGGAACCACTGTGAGAGAAGCATTTGGTAACATTGTGTATTTGCTGACAGATAATTGTTTTAAAACCTGTCTTGTTGTCAAGTTTTAGTAGCATTAGAAGCCAGTTTTTGCTTATGCTTTGATTAAATGAGTCAGGCTTTGACACAAAAGTGCAGTCCTGAAATATGTAGATTGTGTGCAGTTCCCTTATCACTTCCACAGTAGTGAATGATTTTTGTTAAACTCCTAGGTATAGTGGTTGTTGTCTAGAATCACGCTGTGAGTCTGTGTGCATTTGGGAGCCACTGTGAGAGAAGCATTTGGTAACATTGTGTATTTTCTGGTAGATTACTCTTTTAAAACCTGTCATGTTGTCAAATTTTAGTAGCATTAGAAGCCAGTCTTAGCTTATGCGTTGATTAAATGAGTCATGCTTTGAGACTAATGTGCTGTACTTAAATATGTAGATTGTGTGCAGTACCCTTATCTCTTCTAGACTAGTGAATGAGTTTTGGTAAACTCCTAGGATAGTGTTGCTTGTCTAAAATCAGACTGTGAGTCTGTGTGCATTTGGGAACCACTGTGAGAGAAGCATTTGGTAACATTGTGTTTTTGGTGACAGATAACTGTTTTAAAACCTGTCATGTTGTCAAGTTTTAGTAGCATTAGAAGCCAGTCTTTGCTTATGCATTGATAAAATGATTCATGCTTTGACACTAATGTGCTGTACTTTAATATGTAGATTGTGTGTAGTCTCCTTACCCCTTGCACAGTAGTGAATGAGTTTTGGTAAGCTGCTAGGGATAGTGTTGCTTGTCTAGAATCACACTGTGAGTCTGTGTGCTTTTGGGAACCACTGTGAGAGAAGCATTTGGTAACATTGTGTATTTGCTGACAGATAATTGTTTTAAAACCTGTCTTGTTGTCAAGTTTTAGTAGCATTAGAAGCCAGTTTTTGCTTATGCTTTGATTAAATGAGTCAGGCTTTGACACAAAAGTGCAGTCCTGAAATATGTAGATTGTGTGCAGTTCCCTTATCACTTCCACAGTAGTGAATGATTTTTGTTAAACTCCTAGGTATAGTGGTTGTTGTCTAGAATCACGCTGTGAGTCTGTGTGCATTTGGGAGCCACTGTGAGAGAAGCATTTGGTAACATTGGGTATTTTCTGGTAGATTACTCTTTTAAAACCTGTCATGTTGTCAAGTTTTAGTAGCATTAGAAGCCAGTCTTTGCTTATGCGTTGATTAAATGAGTCATGCTTTGACACTAATGTGCTGTACTTAAATATGTAGATTGTGTGCAGTACCCTTATCTCTTCTAGACTAGTGAATGAGTTTTGGTAAACTCCTAGGATAGTGTTGCTTGTCTAAAATCACACTGTGAGTCTGTGTGCATTTGGGTAAGGATTGTAATAGAAGCATTTGGTAACATTGTGTATTTGCTGACAGATAACTGTTTTAAAACCGGTCATGTTGTCAAGTTTTAGTAGCTTTAGAAGCTATTCTTTGCTTATGCATTGATAAAATGAGTCAGGGTTTGACACTAAAGTGCAGTACCATGTACTATTCTCTTCACTGTGCCAGAACTGAAAATTTAAAAGATTTACCCAGGCACTATCCTAGCAGTAGTCTGATGATTTAGTCAGTTTCCAAGTACTCATGTTGTGAACTATACATTACCACATAGACTGCTTCAAATGTCTATGTAGTATGCATGCAGTCTTCTAACATACTACACACTTGTCTTTCACATCTTCAATTCCCTAGTCAGTATCCATACAGTCCAGCAAACATCCTGTCATTCCCTTTGCACTCCTCTAGTGACCCATTCAGTACCAAGTACTAATCCATTCACTGTGTCAAAAGCCAACCACTTATAAATTCACCCAGGCACTCTCTTTGCTGTACTCTAATCATTCCGTCAGTTCCCAAGTACTCATGCAGTGAGCCAGGCCTTAGCACATAGACTGCTTCAAATGCCTATTCACTATGCATGCAGGCCTCTAACCACCAATACAGTTGTCTTTCACACCTTCAATTCCCCAGTCAGTATTCATACACTTCTAGCAAACACCCTGTTACTCACCCAGTGTGTCTCCTTATAGTAGTGTAATTATTCAGTCAGTTAGCATGTAGTCTTTTAGTGAGGTAGGCTTTAGGGCATGAACTGCTTCAAAGTAGTATGCACTATGCATGTAGTGTTTTAACCACCGTCACACTTGTGGTTCAGGGTTATAGTTTCTTAGTCAGTTTTTATATAAAATGTGTTTGTACAGTAATGGAATAGTATAAATGTGAAAGTTATTAAAATACATTTATTTGTGATTTTTTTTTACAGATACAGAATATAAGTGTTTCTCATCCATTTGCACTCTTCTCGTGCAAGATTGTTTGGATGAAGGGTCCTTCGGTGTTTCATCATACTTGCCGTGCCGTACGAGTATTTCTTATTAGGATCCCCTCGCAACAGAACTCTTTTGCAAATCTTGCACGTGACCAAGGTGGCATTGATCTTTGTTTGCCCCTCGGGAAAAGTAAAACATTTCCACAGCACGGAAGAAAAACGTTGTGGGCGTGGTGCCTCCTCCAAAAATTCATCCTTAGATTCGGTGAATATTTTAAAGCAACAACATTTACAGTTTTTGTAAGTTAAACTTATAAAATTTTGTTAGCCGTAAGCATTTTATATATCTGTGATTTGTATCTTGTGGTATTTTGCTGAGAATAGCATGTTGTTTTTTTTTTAACAATCTTTCTGATTGTTTTTTTTTTGCCCGCTTTAAGTGATGAGTACGATTGAAATCACTATTTTTAGTGCAATTCAATATATTCTGAGAACAGCCAAAAAAAAAACAAATTACTTTGTGGAAATTATGCTGTGTTGTAAAAAATTTATTATTACATGTTATAATTTTTTTTTCCTTTTCTTTCACAGATCCAAATTTAAAAATAAGCAATTTATATGAATTTAGATTGCAATGAAAATCTGAATAAAATGTATACCATTTTTTATTCCTATTACTGTGAAGTTTAACTAAGTCTCAATATGCAGAATGAGGAGGTCTGCAAGAAGCTACAAAGTTGAAACACGTTTCTAAAAACACTCTGTTTATACCTATGTAGTTTTGAAATCTGACCATAATCAGATATCATGTGACCTGCAAAAAAAAAGATTTGAGGGGTTCATAATATTTCCCATTGTAGCTATTGAAGGATCACAATCATTTAAATCATTCTTCTTTGAATATCTTTGCAGAAAAAACTCTGTACTTACCTTCTATCATTCGCAAGGAATTTTAAAACTGGAAATATGTCACTTTTTGTAACATAGTTATTGCGCAAGACACTCTTTCATATTTACAAAGAGAGGCAAAGGCACTCTGTGCACTTTTTATACTCCATGTAAATACAACCTCATTATGCACACCAGTTTGGGTTGAAAGGGTGTTCTATAAGTGTTGTTGTGCATGATTGCACTGAATACTCATAGAACAAGACATATGACTAGATTTGTCAGAAATGATAAATTTCGATATGTGTGTGAATGCTGCACCATTCTAAAATTGGTGTAGGAAAGCACAACAAGGAGAATTGTTTTCATTTCTCCACATTTTTATATCTTCAATGCATGTTACAATGCTCAGTATACATTGAAGGAGAAAAATGCCTTTACTGATTTTTTTTGTGCAGGAAGGTGTGTCTTCCTGCACAAAAACAAACAGCACATGACACAGATATCCTTGCACTATGGTGCAAGGGTGCCTGTGTCACCACATGGCTGCAGTTTAAGCAGCCGTGCAGAGAGAAGCATAGATTTGCAACATATTTATGTACATATGTTGCATCCCTGTGCTTCGGAAGTACTGCAGCACACTGCAGTTAAAGAGGTTACTGTGTGATGCTGCAGCACTTCCTCATAGTTCTGCACTTATACATTCACCATACGCTACTAATGCATTCATTCAGTCAATTACATACTACACATACATTCATCTAATCTTTCACACACTAACAAAGAAATGTAGCTCTTTTTTGAAACCAGGAAAGTTAGTTCTTACAAGAACTTTTTTTTTCCTTCTTTCTTCTTTTATATTTTTGGGGGGGTTTTCTGAACAATTTTTACATTTTTTTGGTTTTTCTGCAAAAAAAACCAAAAAAACAAAACAGGAGGAACCAAACAATGAACTTCAGGGAACAATAAATTTTTTTTTTTAAAAACTAGCAAATGTGACTTTCTTGCCGGCGGCAGATCAGATCGATCGACTGCTCACCGTAGCACAAAGTCGCATTGCACTTAGTGCAGAGCACTTTTAAATATTGAAATTGAGGACGGATGTCCAAATTTTGGGCTGATGGATGCACTCTTGAAGTGCTCGGCTGCGATGAGGTGGAAGGCGCAGGAGCAGGAGTGTTTCTCATCCATTTGCACTCTTCTCATGCAAGATTGTTTGGATGAAGGGTCCTTATGTAGGATCCCCTCGCGACAGCACTCTTTTGCAAATCTTGCATGTGACCAAGGTGCATTGGTCTTATTCTGCCCCTCGGGAAAAGTAAAAAATTTCCACACCACTAAAGAAAAACGTTCTTTGCTTGGTGCCTCCTCCAAAAATTCATCCTCAGATGTATGAGGAGATGCAGGTGATGCCTGCTGCCCTGAAGCCATTTTTAGTTGAAAAAGGTTAGAGCTAAGTGTAAACTTAGTCTAAAAAATCTTCTTCTCTTCAAAGAGATGCTCCTCCAAAGAAGGTCAAAGAAGAATGATTGAATTGGGTGGGGTCTTTCAATAGTTAGAACAGGAAGTGTAATGATCCAATCAAATCTCTTTTTTTGCAGGTCACATGGGATCCGCGCACCCTGCGCTTACGCAGCATGCACCCAGCGCGGATCCGCGAAATTGAATTAAAAAAAATTATAGGATTAGATGTAAAAATATATTAGTTTTAAGACTAGTATAGAGTTTGTCTTCAATTAATCTTCACATGAAATACATATGTATATGTTTTTTTAAATGTTAAATATTTCACGGGATCCGCGCACCTACCGCGTCATAGACGCAGATGATGCATCGCGTAAGCGCGTAAACGTCGCGTTACGTACATCGAACGTGTCGCGCATAGGCTGGGAGTCGTGTACCGGTCGCATTGCGATCGCACACTAAACACATACCCAACGCATACCGTGCGCGGATGCTTCCGCGTAGGGATCGAGAACGGTGCGCATAGGGTTAAAGTTAAAGAAATATTTTAAAAAATATGTTTGAAAAACCCAATACAAACAAATAATATTTTTTATTTTTTTTAAAAGAATTAATTAAATAAATAAATTTAAAAAATGGTGATAAAAAAGAATTTAAAAAAAACATAATTAATGAAATTGACACACTGAAATTGAAAAACATAGGAATCCAATGAAAATCATTAAACATGATATCTTTAGAGATAAGTTATAGATAGGAATTAGCATTTAAAAAACCTTTGAAATTCACTGAAAAAACCATAGGTTTCATGCACGTTATAGTTAGGAATTGGCATTTAAAAAACCTTTGAAATTCACTGAAAAAACCAAAGGTTTCAGGGGCGTTATAGTTAGGAATTGGCATTTAAAAAACCTTAGATATTCACTAAAAATACCATAGGTTTCAGGGGCGTTATAGTTAGCTGGACATTTCCCTCGTACAAAACCCTAGAAATACCCCTGTTATAGTTAGTTCAGCTAACTATAACTCGCGCCCAGCAATGCACTGCTGATGACGTCACATATTACATCGCTCACGACATGGTCAGTGACATCACTGAATACATCACTGATGACATCTCAAATGACATCACTGATGACATCACTGATGACATCATCCATGTGATAAATTAGTGCATCTTGCCACACCCTAATATGACCTTTGATACACCGACTCAAAATTTCAGACGGCCATTTTGAAAGCCATAGATACTCCAATACCAATAACTACATCCCACTCATTGACTCTTAGGTCTACATATACCTCCACTCACTCACCTGTACAGTCACTCATACTTACAGTCACTCAGTACAGGACAATCATATGCATTTATACACCTATATAGACACCCACACACCGCCAATCATCCATTGAGGTACTGACACACCTAGTCAGTCATGCAAATAATTAATTACAGTCCAATTTACTCACCTATACAGTTAAATACACTCAAGTTCACTTACTCATAAAAATACTAACAAATTCTGACGCTCTTATACAATTACTGATACAAGCACACACTCATCCATACAGCCACTCTCAAAATCACACACTCTCACATATAAATAGTTATATACTCTTAAACACACATATACACTGTGTTTCACATATGTAGTTACTGACACATGTACAACTGAGATATACATTCAATCACTAACACACCCTTACATACAGTCACCCAACCATACAGTCCATCACACATGCACTCTTAAAACCATGCACCCACTGAATCACCCACTCAGACATCTATGCACAGAGTCACACACACCCTACCCACACAAACACTCAGGCACCCATACAGATACTCAGACAACCAATCAATAACCCCTATAGACACTCATATAGCTATTCACAAAACCATGCAGCCACTTATAAACCAACACACAGACACATACAGACATTCACACAGTTTAGTCACTAGTCTGCAGTAAGATACATTTAATGACTCACTTATAGAGTCAGTTACACACCTAGAATATCACCCATTCACACACTTATACACCCACTCATTCTTCCATAGGCCTTTCACTATAAATAAATAAAATGTATTTAAACTTTTCAGAAAAACACCCATTCACCGGATGATGTCATCAGTGATGTCATCAGTGATGTCATTTGAGATGTCATCAGTGATGTCTTCAGTGATGTCACTGACCATGTCATGAGTGATGTAATATGTGACGTCATCAGCAGTGCATTGCGGGGGCGTGAGTTATAGTTAGCTGAACTAACTATAACAGGGAAATTTCTAGGGTTTTGTACGAGGGAAATGTCCAGCTAACTATAACGCCCCTGAAACCTATGTTTTTTTTAGTGAATATATATATATATACACACACACACACACACACATATATACTCATATATGCACACACACACATATATATATATACACACACATATATATATATATATATATTTACTGAAAAAACCATGACATCATCCAGTGACTGTGTGTTTCTGAAACGTTTAAGTATGTTTTATACATATATATATGCCAAGGTGTAGTGAAGAATGATTGGGTGTTTGAGTGTCTGAATGGATGATTTAGTAGGTGCGTGACTGACTGTATAAGTGAGTGATTAAATTTGTGTTAGTTAATGAATGGGTGACTGACTAATCTGTATGAATTTCTGTATCAGTCTGTCAGTTGGTGTGTAAGTGGCTGCATTGGTTGGTGAGTAGCTATATGAGTGTCTATATGGGTTAATGAATGGTGGAGCGTCTATAACTGCATAATGATTAAATATCAGTGTGATTGATCCTTTGGTTGACTGACTAGGTGTGTGAGTAACTCTATGGGTGAGTGGTGGTAAGTATATCTATAGGTGTATGAGTGCATATATTAGTGGATATATTGATGAGTGACTGCGTGTATGAGTGACTGTATGGGTGAGTAGATGTATGTGTGTAGACCTATGAATCAGTGAGTGGGTATGTACTAACTGGAATTGGTGTGTCTATGGTTTAGAGAATAATAGTTTGCATTTTAGAGTATGTGTAGGAAAGGTTATATTAGGGTGTGAGGAGGTCCATTACATTGTAAATGGATGATGTAATTAGGTTTGTCATCAGTGATGTCATCAGTGATGTCACTGACCATATCATGAGTGATGTAATATGTGACGTCATCAGCAGAGCATTGGGGGGGCGTGAGTTATAGTTAGTTCAACCGACTATAAAGGCCGAATTTCTCTGCTTTTGTACAATTGAAATGTCCAACTAACTAAAACATCCAAGAAACCTATGGTTTTTCAGTGAATTTCTAAGGTTTTTTTACAGGCCACGCCCCCTTTTTCCATCACTATGCAAACACGACTCTTGGCACGTTCTAAGTTGGGGGATTAAGTCCCCTTAAATACTGAGGATCCCTAGGGGTGAACTAGCCTGCCAGATACCTCCAGTAAGCCCCACACAGCTGGATTGCTGTGAGTGGTACGAGGCCGTGCCCCCTTTTTACACCACTCTGCAAACACGCCTCCTGGTGCACTGCTGCTTGGGGGATGAAGTCCACTGTAGTCCTGAGGTCCTCAGGACTCAAGAGGACCTCATCACCCCACCAGCAGTGCGCCAAGAGTAGCGTTTGAAGAGTGGTGTCAAAAGGGGCATGGCCTCGGACCACCTCTCAGCAATCCAGCTGTGTGGCGCTTACTGGAGGTACCTGGTGGGCTAGTTGGCCCCCAGGCACCCTCAGAATTCAAGGGGACTTACTTCCCCAAATTAGAACGTGCCAGAAGGTGCGTTTTCACAGTGCTGCAGGGAGGGGGCGGGGGCTCGGTGAGATGCTGGCTTTTTTAAATGTTGTTGTTGTTAGAAGGGGGGCTGTGTGCCCCCCCCTTCTTTAAATGTTTTTGAGCCCCGGGAAGCCCATCCCCCAGGGCCTGCCATATTTTTTTTACAGGTGGGTTGCGCAGCCGATTTTAACCCCGAAGACCCCAGGTACCCCATCCCCCGGAGCCTGGCCAGCTTTTTTTTATTTTATTTTTTATTTTGGAGGGGGGCCCTCCTGAGGCCTATAATGACCCCGGGGCCTGGCCTTACGTTGGAGACCGCGGGGGATCCCCAATGCCCACCCAGTCCCAGCCGGCTCCGCGCCTCCTCCAGGAGCCGGCATTGCTTTTGGACAAGAGGAGCTGCTGGCAGCAGCTCCCCTTGTCCAAAAGCAATTCTGCTTCACTTCATGGAAGCGAGAGCAGTTTTCCTACTCTCGCTTCCATGAAGCGAAGCTGAGTTTGCAATGACAGGGCAGGAGTAATGCACCCGCCCTGTCATTGCAAACTGCAATGTCCCGGGGTAGGCACTCCGGGACATTGCTGGAGCAAGCCCTGGGGTGTGGCGGTCCCCAGGGCCATCTAGGGCTCCAGAAGTGGGGCCGGAGGCTCCCCTCCCATCATGTTTATAGCCCCATGGATGTGGTAGTCCCCTGGGCCGGGAGTCCACAATGGACCCCTGTATTTCAGTACAGAGTGCCCCGGGGAGGTGGTGGTCTCCAGGGCAGTGTGGGGGGGCTTGAGCCCCCCACAGCATATATTTGTAAAAGCCCCGGGTTGGTGGCGGTTCCCAGGCTTGTGGGGTCCTGTGAGGCACCCCTGCCCTAAAATAAACAAAGCCCCGGGGAGGTGGCGGTCCCCGGGGCTGCGGGGCGGCTGTGTGCCCCGCACATTATTTATGAAGTCCCGGGGAGGTGGCGGTCCCCGGGGCTGCGGGGGTTCCCGCAGGCCGCCGCTATATAATTTGACAGTGCCCCTGGGACCTGGCCCACCCGGGGGCTTACTACAAACGAAGTGCGGGAAACAGCGCTTCGTTTTGTAAAAAAAATTCTACCGGATTCGTGCGCCCTGCACGACTCTGGCCGAAAAGTTTGAAAGAAATTGCTTTTTTTACCCCCTGAGCAGGCCTAGGGGGTCTGTACACTGTCCCCTTTTCTTCTTTTTATCTTTAAAACTTTTTTCTTGTGACTCTGTTCTACCGTGACACAAGAAGGCTGCCAACACTTTTTGCTTTGGAGTGTTGGCAGCCAATCACAGCGAAGCATTTGAAAGGGAGGGTCCGCGGTCCCCAGATATATAATTTTTTTGTAAATATGAATATCTCAGGAACTACTGAACGGATTTACACCCTTTTAAACAAGCACACTTACTACACCAAAAGCGACTTCTTTGCCAAGTTTGGTGTAATTCCATTCAGCAGTTCAGGCTGTAGCCTTGCCTAAAGTTTCCTATGGAAATTAACATGGAGAAAACACGTTTTGTGAGACCCCCCCCCCTTTACTCGGTCCCCACTTGATGAATCACCCCGAAACTTTCAAGACAGGAATTGACCTGAGTGAACCATTAGTTTTGCAAAGTTCGCGAAGATCGTCAGCCGGTGCCAAAGTTATTAGCAAAACAAAAAATGCTTCTTGAATAGAAACAAGGTTCTAACTATAACTACCTTCTGCTGACCGGCAGTAGGTAATATATATATATATATATATCTATATATCTATATATATATATCTAGATAGATAGATAGATAGATAGATAGATAGATAGATAGATAGATAGATAGATAGATAGATAGATAGATAGATAGATAGATAGATAGATAGATAGATAGATAGATAGATAGATAGATAGATAGATAGATAGATAGATAGATAGATAGATAGATAGATAGATAGATAGATAGATAGATAGATAGATATTGACTGAAAAAACAAAGGTTACAGTGACGATAAAGTTAGGCTCAGAAATTCACTTGTACAAAACCATTGAAATTCAGCAGTTAAAGTTACCTGAGCTATTAACTTACGCCCCCGCAATGCACTGCTTATGACCTCACAATTTACATCACTGATGACAAGGTCAGTGACATCACTGATGACATCACAAATGGCATCACTGATTACATCATCCAGAGATTATGAGTGCTTTCTAAACGTTAATGAGTGTTAAACATATATACTAAGGTACTACAAAAGTTAAATTACTATATTTTGTTTACTACTAATGAGAGTGATACTATTTCTAACACAGATTATGGCCGTGTGACTGTGTGCATCTATGTTTGAGTGGATGTCTGAGTGGCTGTATAGGTGTGTGAGTGGCTGTATGGGCGAATAAGTGGGTGTGTTAGTACCTGTAATGGTGAATAAGTGGGTGTGTGAGTAACTGTATGGGTGTGGGAGCAGCTGTGTGACTGGCTGTATTGGTGAGTGAGTGGGTGTGTGAGTTGCTGTCAGGGTGAGTGAGTGCCTGTGTGAGTGGCTGTATGGGTGAAATAGTGTGTGTGTTAGTGGCTCTATGGATGAGTGAGTGAGTGTGTGAGTGTCTGTGTTGGTGAGTAAGTGTATGAGTGGCTGTTTGGGTGAGTGAGTGAGTGGCCGTGTGAGTGGCTGTGTGGGTCTGTGTGTGAATATGTGAGTGGCTGTATCAGCAACTAAGTGGCTGTGTGAGTGAGTGACTGTGTGTAAGAGACAGCATGGGTGACTGAGGAGCTGTTAGAGTGGGTGTTTGGTTAACTGATTGGTTGTCTGAGTGGCTGTATGGGTGAATTAGTGTGTGTGAGTGGCTCTATGGATGAGTGAGTGGGTGTGTGAGTGTCTGTGTTAGTGAGTGAGTGTATGAGTAGCTTTTTGGGTGAGTGATTGTCTATGTGAATGGGTGTGTGGCTCTGCTGATAGGCTGTATGGGTGAGTGACTGGGTGTGTGAGTAGTTGAATGGGTGATTAAGTGGGTGTGTGAGTAGCTATATGGGTGAGCGAGTGGCTGTGTGAGAAGGTGTATGGGAAGTGAATAGCTGTGTGAGTGGCTGTTTGGGTAAGTAAGTGAGTGAGTGGGTTTGTGAGTGGCTCTATGGATCAGTGAATGGGTGTGTGAGTGGTTGTATGGGTGTGTGAGTGAGTGTATGAGTTGTGTGGATGTGTGAGTGGTTCTGTGAATTATGTCATCATTGGTGTCATTTGATATGTCATCAGTGATGTCGCTGACCATGTCATCAGTGATGTAATATGTGAGGTCATGAGAAGTGCATTGCACATGTATACACTATAGTTAGCTCAGGTAAATTTAACTGCTGAATTTCAATGATTTTGTATGAGTCAAATCTGAGCCTAACTATAACGCCCCTATAACCTCAGAATTTTTCTGTGAATTCCGAAGGTTTTTTATTTTTTGTTAACTAACTATTGCATCCTTGTAACCTTTGGTTTTGTTTTTGTTAATTTCAAAGGATTTTTAAATTGTATTTTCTACCTGTAACCTCTAACCTTCCAGAATGAGTGTGTGGGTGGCTGTATAGGTCAGTGAGTGGGTGTGTTAGTGGTTGTATCGGTCTGTGACTGGGTGTGTGAGTGGTTATGTGGGTGTCTGAGTGGGTGTGTGAGTAGCTATGTGGGTGTGTGAGTGGGTTTGTGAGTGGCTTTATTGATTTGTGAGTGGGTGTGCGAGTAGCTGTGTGGGTGTATGAGTGGATTTGAGAGTGGCTTTATGGGTGTGTGAGTGGCTGTATGGGTCTTTACAGTGGGTAAAAAATGGAGCAGGGTCTCTGACGAGCTCTCAGCAATCCCACTGTGGGACTTACTGGCTGTAACAGGAGGGGTTCTTGGCCTCCAACGATCCTCAGCATCCAATGGGACGTCATCCCCCAACCAGCAGTGGGCCAGGAGGCGCATTTGCAGAGTGGTGGAGAAAAGGGAGGGGCCTCCAATGAGCTTTCAGCAATCCCACTGTGTGGGACTTACTGGTGGTAGCATGAACTGTTCTTGGCTCCCAAGGACCCTCAGCATTCAAGGGGACATCTCCCCCAACAAGTAGTGCACCAGAAGGGAAATTTGCATAGTTTTGGATGAAGGGGACAGGGCCTCTGATCAGCTGCATCAGGATTTGCAGTTCCACAGGAAAAGGAGATCGCACTGCTGGGGAGCCGCAGATTCCTCCGGGTTGAGAAAATAAATTATAAGGCAATTTATTGGACTTTATGAGTCCCTATGGGGTTCCGCTAACACACCCATGGGGTCAGAGTACCTGTATCATGACCCCTATATTCACTTTGCGCAGCCATTTCCAGCCCCAGGGACTATTTCCCAACAAACAAAATGGTGGCAACAACTTTTCTGTGAAGGTGTGGCCAGTCAATCATGACTTTGCTTTGGCGTGTGGATCCGCGGATCCCGCGTGGGTAGATCCACATCCCTATATATACAAATTTGCTTTGGTTAAGATTTCTAAAACTACTGAACGCATTTACTGCCAAATTTAGTGTAATTCGGTCCAACAGTTAGAGCTGTAGTCGTGTTTAAAACTCCTATGGTATTTAACATGGGAAAAACATGTTTTGGGACACCCTTGTTTCTCGATCCCAGCTTAACGGGCCACCCAGGAAACTTTCCAGACACAAGCTAAAGTGAGTGTCAAACATTTTTGGAAAATGTTGTGAAGATTTGTCAACCGGCCCAAGTATAGGAAATTAAAATACGATTTACTTATGGAAACGTGGTCCTAACTATACCTCCTGGCGACTGTCAGTAGGTGATATAATATACATATTATATAGACTACTCTGGCAGCTATAGCACCTTAGTAGTTGCAGTCAGGTCAGACATTCCATAGGAAATGCAGATTTTTGTTTTCTTAATAACTATGGTGCCAGTTCAAACTTTCCAAAAATAAAGTTCACCAATTTTTCTCCTTCATGGAAAGTTTTGCGCTGACCTGTCAATGTCAAGTGGAGGCTAAGAAAGCGGCTGGGGTGGTCCTAAATAATTAATTTTACATTTAAATACCCATAGGAAAGTTTAATCTCCAATACACAAAAAACAGGTGAACAGAATCACATGAAAGTTGGCAGAAAGTTGGAACTATATTCAGAAAGTTTGTTTTTCATTTTCTGGTGTAAATTTGTTCAGTCGTTTTCACAAAATTGGCATTGAAAAGAGTGCTTGGATGGGCATGAAGGAGTTAACCACCAGAAAATGTTAGTACTATCTGGACCATTGGTGTCCAGATATGCTCTGATTGACCAATTTATAGAGGACTGGTCAATCATGATTTGCTAGCCACAACATGAACAGTATGTTGTAGCACCCATTATAATACTCATGCACCCTGCAGCGTGAAAATTAATAAAAAAAATACTTATAAGGGAGTCGGGTGAGCATACCCGGCCCCAAGGGAAAATGTGGGGAGGTTCCAAAGGGAACCCTGTTGGAAATCTTCTTTTTCTGCCTGGTCAGCCTGGATTTTTCACCTTTGCTAGACTCTTTTTTCTTTGCTGGCTTCAGAACCTTGCGGACTTTGCCCCTGTTAACTAGTAATAGGGTGGCTGTGCTCCATCTTTAAACATGGTTCTTTTGACATACTCCTAATTGGTATATTTGTTTGCCTATGAAGTGTAACCAGGGCCTGAAGGTTAAATGCCACTTGTGGGCTACAGCACCTATTGTGCCTTCCACTACAGTGGCAATGTAAACATGGCTTCCGGCCTACGCTGTGTAGCTGATTGTGGTAGTGTAAACCGGCTACCTGACCTGTTATAATAGCCCTTTTTGACAGGCTAAAACCTCCTTTTTAAATTTTAGTATGCCACCCCTATGTAGCCCACAAGGTAGAGTGCATGGTTAAAAGTGAGATATGCAGCAAATTAATATTGACATGTCCTTACAGTGACTAGGACCCCAAAGCTATTTTCACTGTGGCAGGCACAACTGTCCCATGTAGAAAACTCTAGTCCACATTAAATACCAATTTTGCATATCGCGAAAGGAACCACCTATAAAAATAATTAATAACAATCCAATCCAATGGTGAAGGTGGACTTTTTCAAACTATTAAGGAAAAGTAATGTTTAGAAAGTTACCCTTTATCTGTCTGAACTGTCAGAGGGCTAATTAACATACGTCTCTGCCAGGTCCCAGCCAGTGATTAGCCCAGAATAGGAGTGAAAAACGTGTGAAATGCCTCCTAGGAGCAAACAATAAGCTGACCTCTATGGGCAGAGATAACTCCTCTGCTTTTAACGGAACATGCCAGGTGGGTGCTATGGACATCCTTTTGACTTCAGAGTGTCTGCTGGGTTCACCTATAATACCTGGGGCACACTTGAAAGGGAGAGAACATTATGCCAAGACAATTCTTGTGTATCCACTGAAGGACCGTGCTTTTCTCCTACCCTGCTTCTGTCTCTGGGAATGTTGTGTTGTGTATTGTGGGCACACTACCTGCTCCAGACTAGATTTTAGTGTTAAATGTGGTAGGACACTAGGATTACTATAGTACACTCTTCACACATGCACACACCAGTCCTCCGAGTCCAGGTTTAGTGTTTCAGAAGACTTTCACCATCTTGAAAACTTGCTGACACATTGTATTTTGGGCATGTTTACAGTACAACAAACAGGCCCTGTTGCAAAAGTGGTAAGGTTTGCAATACATGTAATGTTTCATCTCCCTGCATCCGCTTCATAATATTTTCTGGACTTGTGGAAGAGCAGAAGGTGACTGGACAAGCTGTTTGTGACCTGAAGGACTGGACCTGCTCCCTCTTGTACCAATGACAAAAAAGTGTCAGTTGGCTGACCTCCCATGAGGCTACAGAAACATAACAAGCTGCAAGATGCATTATCTAAGAAGAACCCAGCTCACCTGTGTCAACTGGACCTGTCCTTGGTGTCTCTACATGTCTTCTCTGAGGTCCTGGTAGCTTTAGATGTGTACTCCTGTGGTGGATTGAGACTTAAAAGACTAAGTCAGAAGGTAAAATCATTGGCCAGGACAAACTTGCTTGGTATATCCGAACCGCACTCTATTGCACTTAGCCTCAAATTGCAGCTAGATACCAGCCTAGCTCGTCATTTTGGTTTAATTTTGCTGATTAAATTTTGCTCTGTTTTTCTAAGTCAGTTTGGGAGTATTATTGGTTTGCATTTTGACTAGGCCTGGGCGAAGCACTACGCTACGCTCGCGTAGTTTGCGAAGTTCGCGCTACTTCGCACTACGCGAACTGCACGTAGCACAGTGCGAACACGCGTAGCGTAGTGTTGCGTAGTGCTGCGGTCATTTTTTGCTTGCTCGCGGTCCTCAACGTCAAGTTGGCGACCGCGAGCAAGCAAAATGACATCCTGGCGAGACTTTTTCCTTGTTCGCGATCGCGAGCATGGAAAATAAACCTCCCGGCGAGATTCCCAACGCGAGAAGGTCAGGTTTCTCATTGCGAGGGGTCGCGTATGCTCGCGACCGCTCGCGATGAGAAACTACCAGTTCGCGTTGAGAAAGCTGCAGCTCGAGTAAAAATCTACTCGAGCAGCAGAAAACTACAGCTCGCACTGTGCAAGATGCCATTTTCAATGATTGCACAGTGCCGGTTGCTTGTCCGCACTGTGCAATCATTGAAAACAACATCTTGCACAGTGCGAACATGTTACTTCGCAGTTCGCGAAGTGCTACGCGTAGCTCGCGTAGTGCGAACTTCACTTTGCGTAGCTTCGCGAAGTGCTACTTCGCGAACTACGCCCACCCTTAATTTTGACTTTATTTATTGTTTGGTATTGCATACATTCTTTACACATTCATTAGGCTAAGGTAAGTCTATCTGTTCTGTGCCATAGCTACTAGGGGTTGAGCTCAAGTTAATTGAGTGAGTGTGAGGGTTCACCGTGACAAGTGTTGCGATTATTCTCTACATGATGTTCGTACAGTCACTCCAATGCATTTCGGACTAATGGAGTCCTTGATCAGAGCGACTCCTATTCTGAAGAACAAAAACAAGACAAGAGGAAATATTATCAAGGGCGTCTCCAATCATTTAAAAGAACTGTATTCTGTACCAAAAAAGGTTTGGAATAAATAGGAAACACCTGTGGGTGGTGCAGGAAAATGGAAAAAGACTGAATGAACCCATTGCCATTAGAATAGTGTCACGAAATAATGTCATGTGTTATAAAACCTGCTCTAATTGTAACTGTGCCTTATTCCACTATCATTTACCACGTTACCAAATGGCGACCGAACGAGACTTTTCACGTTGTGTTTTGCATCTGTAACCTCGGCTGATCAGAAGAGCATACCAAAACTATCAAAGTGTTTGCAAACAAAATGTATCAGTTTTTCATCAAGCTACTTCATGCAGAAAGCCAACTACGCAAAATCTTATACTACCCAGTGAAATAACTAAATAAATATTCTACCACAAATTGCCGATCTCCTAACCTTGAAGATTTGTAAAGCCTTCCCGAGAGTGTGTGAATGAGTAACATGAGCACAATCCTAAGCGTGTTGAACAACGCGCATAGTCATGTGCCAGCTTTTAACATCACTGACTGAGGGATGGATGGGGAAGGTAGAGAGAAAGCGATCAGAGACGGAGAAGCGAGAGAGGTGAGAGGGAGAATGGATGGAAAGAACGAGATTGTGCGATGAGATTAAAGGAGTGGGACTGGTTTGGGCATTTTTTCCAAGGCTGCTTTTGGTTCCCCAGTCCTGGCCTGGTGCTTCCACTGTCTTGGTGATACACCAGGTGCCAGCATAGATGCCCCTGCGTGTAGAGCATTTGTAGCCCAACCCATGTGACAGTTCCCTTAGTGAAGGCAAAGTAGCTGGTGTTATGACATTTGTAGGACTGCTCCTAAGACCCTAGCTAGCATGTACCTAAGGTAGAGAAGCCACAGGGACTAGGATGAGATTGTTCTTGGTAGCCCTGCGTGAAGCCCAGTGACACTCTACTCTTACGGCCCCATACTAAAAACTTTGAGAAAAATGTTCCCTTTCATCTCAGAAGAACTGCAAAAGACGGTCATGGTGGTGCTCTTCCTGTCTAAACTGGACTACTGCAATGCCCTTTCTTGGGGCATTGATAAGACCCAGATGAGAAAACTGCGGTCTTTACAGAATGCTGCAGCAACATTACTTTTAAACATCCCCAAAGGACAATCAACCTCGGCAGGAATTAAGTCACTGCACTGGCTTCCCATCCAGCAGCGTGTGGAATTTAAGGCCTTATGCCTGGTGCACAAAGCACTCTACGGTGGCGGAGCTGAGGATATCCCAAAGAATTTCCTATCTTCCACCCCCTCACGTGCTCTTAGATCTGCCAATTTGGGCCTTATCCAGATTGCTAAGATTAGGTGGGCAAGATGGGGTGGCAGGACTTTATCAAACGGTGCGGCAAAGCTATGGAACAAAATGCCAATGGCCATGAGATTTCAATCTAATCGGCAGCTCTTTAGGAAGGACTTGAAAACATGGCTGTTCACCTCCACCTAGTCCCCCAGTAACACAGGCCGTACTTCCTCCCACATATACTAGCGCCAAGACGCCATGGCGCTCTATAAACATATATCCTATCCTATCCTACCATTGGGGTAGGATATGCATCTGGTCGTGGCTCCCGGTGTGAGTGAACGTGTGATCCTCCTCACTTTTCCAGTTACACTTGGATCAGTCTAAACCCCGAAAAGTAGTCCCTTATCTTTGTTCCTGGATGGGACTGCAGCTTCCACACACACATCATCTCGGTGATAAAAAAGAGCTGGTATATAATTCAAGTGCCTGTGGAGTTTGGGAGGGGAAGAAAGCGTGCATGTCGTTTGAGGACTAGTAAGACACCAACCAGGAGGAGAGTAAGGAGAAGGGCTGCACATGGGATTGGACAGCACTGCTCGAATCAAAGCCTGGGACACTTAGCACAGGTTGCCACTGTAGGGCTACTGTATAGGATCACGTACTATGACTTGCACCGTTGCCCTCATTTATTTTAGGACACCAGAAGGTACCAGTGGGACTTCTATAGTACTTAGAAGAGGGGGATGCCATGGCGGGTCCTTTTCCACTTAAAGTGGCTTGGACTTCATTAGGTTAATGTTAAGTATGCAGCCTGCTGCCCCTCCTACTATGACTATTAAACACACTTGTCCCATCTTCTGATGCGCCCTGCACAGTAGGAGGGAATTGTGTGGTAAAGCAAATGACGTCATCTCAGCAGCCATTGTTTGTGACACTTCAAGTGGGGTGTAAATAGCTCTTCCTCGTTTGTTTACGAACCTTTAAGACGCCCATCCAGCGGTGCAGAGAAAGCATACCACCCACCCACCTTTAGGCATGGATGCGCCCTCGCGCCTGCCCATGGCTGACTAGAGTTGGGTGTAGGCAGCAGCAGTGAATTGCAGGGAGCGCTGCAGATCATGAGAGAGGCGCTCTGACGGCGCTGTATGTTAGCCCGAGAGGTAGCGCAGAAGGCCGGGATTAAGGTGGATTGGCAGCAGGGCCGTATTTAACAGCATTTTAGGCCCCCGGGCAAAGCAGTGCACTGGGCCCTGCCTACACAACCACTCACAGGAATGAAACTGTCTAAGGGAAAATTAGTGTTAAATTGTGGTCTGCGTGGGGCCCCCATGCTTGTAGGGTCCCCGGGCAAATGTCCAGCGTGACCAAGCCTTAAAATGGCACTGATAGGCATATTTGGTTTAAATCCTGACATTGTAGTTTCAGTCGGTGTAAATGACCAGTATGGTGGAGCAGTGTGTGAAGCATTGGGCCACCTTGTTATATAACCAGGCTGAAAGCCGCTTGCGGCAAACGAGGACTTTGATCGACTGCTCTCTGAGGGAGTGAACCAAGTCTTCATTTTTTTTGTGTGCATATTTATATAGCCCGAACTCGACCCGAAGGTATTGGAGCGCTTTACTTAGCACCGTATTTACATTACTCATTCAGGCACGGGGAGATTTAGTGATTTGCCCAGAATCACAGGCTGTGGACACGACCTCGAGGCTCGAACCCTGGTTTCCTGCACCAGAGGCGGCAGCGCAGCCGACGGACCACAACCTCTCCACTTCATTCTTACTTGTAAAAGCTTCTGAGTAGCCTTGAGGAGGTAACACCGGTGTTTGATTGGGGTTGCCACCTGGTAGGTATTTTACCAGCATTGATAATATTTTTATATCAAAGCTAGTAAAGCAAACAGGGAAAATCAGCAAAAAGCGTTACTTTTACACTTTGAAATATAAACATATCTCAGCAGATGAGTGAACAAAACAGATTGAATGTATTGCAGAGCTGTCTAAATTATCCCTAAATGGTAATCAGAGCAGAGACAAATTGCGAGACTCAACAACAACAAAAATACCGGTCATTGTACACAAATTCTTAATGAAGTTCTCGCTCCTGGTCCTTCCTTTCAACATCTGAAGACATGAATTTTCTGGTATTTTTATCTGAGAAAGGTGGCATCCACCTGTGTTATTCTTTACAGAAACCTGTGGTCTCACAGCTAGACTGACGACCTTGGAGCTGGGAAACCTCAGGGTCGACTCCACAACCTGTGATTCTGGGCAAATCTCTTAATCTCCCCACGCCTACCAAAAAATAATAATAATATTAATGAATTTGCCCTTGTGTGAAGTAACTGGTGCTCATGTAAAGCGCTCCAATACCTTCGTGTCGAGTTTGCGCTATAAAAACCTGCAAATAAATAAATAAAATAAATGTGTTGGTCCAGTCGCTGGCTTAGAAAGGAGTGCAGGACATGGTTCTGTTAAAGGCCCTGAGTGTTTGTGGGAGGCGGGTGAAGTTGAAGTATTTATCACACCGATAATCAACATTACCCTGAAGTGAGATTTGTTCCGGGTACAATGAGTACCTCCTATTCCGAGTTTTTCACTCGGAAAGGAGGCATAACGTAGAATCTGCATTTAAAACAACAAATTCTGCAGGTTTCATTTTTTTTCCCCTGGGTTTCCCCCTGATAAATTTTGCCACATGTGACCTGTCTAAATCTGTAAGGGGCAAAGAGCTAGGATGCAATAACATACGAGTCAGAATTTATTTGCCTACAATGTTCCTCTTTGGACAGGGATTAGGAGCGAACTCCCAGTTTGCAATCCGGCAGTGCTTAATTTGTAAAACAATATGTGCCGGGGCCCTCCCCAAGAGGCCCCTGCAGCTTGCACCACCCATGGCCCATGACAGTACCAAAATAACGATTAACCATCACATTCCTAAAAGTGTGACTATTCAGATAATTCCAGGCCCTCAACGCTATAAGAATAATTTAAGCACTGGTGATAGTAATTTTTAATGTATCTTGAATTAATAAACATCTGCTTTTTGTGCTCATGTCTAAATTAGACAGTTAGTGTCACCATGGTGCAGAGTGTCATAAATGCCGGTGTTGACAATTAAGTGCCGGTGCGGAGCACCAGAAACAACCAGCTCAAATTAAGCACTGCATTCCGGCCACAGAGATTAGTGTATTGTGCTTTCAGCTATTAATGTGGCCTTGAGTTCTGTTAGAGTTGAGGTGCAATGGAGGACCTAGGTCTGTGGATTATCATACTAGAAGAGATAGAATTTCAGGACAGGTTTGCGGTGCACTGTGTGTCAAGGGACTAGCCAGAAAAGTAAAATACCCCCTCCACCTTAAACCAATGATCTGGTGGCTCCAAACAAGCGAAGCAAGAGAGCCTGACCCTCCCTTGAAGAGCTCCCATCTCTGTGCCATTCAAGCATCTATCCATTCATCCTTTCACCCCTCCAACCACCTGCTGGTGGCCACCATTTCACTTTTACATTCGCACATCCATCCATTCTTTCTTCCATCACTCACTCTTTCACCATTCCATCTGTCACCTATGCAGTTATTCATTCATATATCCACCCACCCCCCATCCATCCTTTGACTTCCAAATCCATTAATAAAGCATTTCATCCATCATTTGATCCTTTTTGCCAGTCATCAGTCCACTCAGATTTTCATTTATTCTGCCATCCTTTAACTAGCCCATCCACCTATCCATTCACCCATCCATCCACCCACTCATTCGTCCTATCACAGCTCCTACCCTTCTTTCGCCCTTCTCTACTTTCACCTCTCCTTCCTTGTAATCTCCCATTCTTATTTCCCTTTTCTATCTACCTATGTTTCTTCCTTATAATTTTAATTATGAGCTTTTGTCTGCTGAGTTACAGACAGAAGAGGCCAGTTAAGAACCTCCTCCCCACCCTAGCTGGTCAAGTAGAATTCAGGACGCCCCCGCTGTGTGACCTATTACTAGAATTACAGGTCTAAGGGCACCGGTGAGGTGCACTGCAAGAGCTGCATGTGGCTCCTTCTACTGACGTAGCAAGAGGTGCACGGCTACGTTTCGCTCTTAGTACTCTCATTTTAGAGGACTGTGGCCAGGGGCGGCTCCTCCATTAGGGCGGAGGAGCGTTACCCCACTGCTTTCTCGCAGTGCGAGAAGCAGAAACATTAAATGGTAAAACTAAAATTTTACGTTTCTGCTTCTCGCACTGCGAGAAAGAAAGAGTGTTTGGTTGGGGGCGGGTCTGCTGGAAAGCAGGGGAGGAGTGGCTAGCTCAATGCTGTGGGTCCTGACTGTTTGGCGGCCCTCTGGGGCCGACCAAACCAGTCATGCATGCAGCCTACATAGAGAAAATGAACTCCCCATAGGCGCCATCCCCACGAATCACAACGCTGTCACAACGCTGTCATTGCAGCATTGTGATTGCCTTAGGGGAGGTGAGGGAGGCTGCTTGCTTCCTGTTCCTTACCGCGGTACCTGGCCAGGAGCTGCGACGACGCGGGACCCGGGAAGGTACTTTTTTTTTTTTTTAAATTAGCCAACCCCCCGCGCGACCCCCTACCCGCCCCCCTACCCGCCCCCCACCCGCGAGTCATGCCGGCCGCGACAGTCTGTAGCACAGCTGAGGTGCCATGGTACCCTGTACAGGAGCAGTACGGGAGTGCAAGGCACGTTAGAGATGCCCTGGCACAGCTGAGGTGCCATGGTAGGGTGACCAGGCTTCCCGGATTCACCAGGACAGTCTCGGTTTTTCACCAACTGTCCTGGCAGATTTCAAGAAATGTAGCTCATGACCCGTTTTTAGGTCGAGCCCTTAGCCAGCGAGCAAGCGCTGCTCTGGGGTTGATCTGGGGTAGTTCAGTACGGGAGAGAAGTCACGCCCACATTCCCGCCCATCTTTTTCCTTGGCTTGTGTCTCTGTTGTTCCTAAATGCTGCCTTCCGATTGGTTTATAGGCTTGTTAGTCCCTCCTTATGACTGCTATGTTGTCATTTGTATCCTTCCAAGGCTACTGGCCGCTTTACTTCGAGTGTTGCAGGGTAACTATTTTCTTCCCGTGCCTTCTCCCCCACACCCCTCCTGCAGTCCGTACGGTCTCGCCCCCACACTCTCATTATTCGTGCCTTTTCGCTCCCTGCCCTGCCCGCACTCCCGTTTTCGATGCAATAGGTCTCGTATAAATGCGAGTCCTTTTGCATTGCAAATGCTTGTTTAAACAGGGTCCACTGACAACGGCAGGTGGTGCTTTGTTTTACAAAGCAGGAATAGGTAGCAGTTGTTTCAAGAATGCAATTTAATTACCAGGCAAGCTACTTGGTCTAAAAATTGCATTTTATATATGTTCTTATTGCCTGTTATATATTTCTCTGCTGAGGAGCGATGTGATTCTGTGCGCTCGCTTGAAGTAAAATTGTAGTCCCTTTTCTATTTTTAGGTCTCGTGACGTAAGCAGCGCATGCGCTGCACTCGTCTTACGAGGCTTCTTGGAATCGATAAGATTCCAGAAGCCTCGTCTCAGCTCCGCCTTCAGTTTTGATTTGTGCGCATCGTTTGCCGTCACGACTTATGCCGAAGACAGAGCAATGATTGCATGCAAGGCATGTCAATCGCTGCTTGTTGCCACCCTGTCTCCTTTTAGGCACGCCCACCGGGATTGGATCGTTTACGGGCGGATTTACACTCTTTCCTTTATAGGACTCGATGCACTATTTTTTTCTCATTTGCAGCGCCGTCCACATGCATGTAATGGCCCCTGACAGCCTCTCCTGCATCAGCCCCCACCCTCGCAAAATGCGGAATTCTGCTGCATCATCAACGCACCTTATCTCTCTGGTGTTTAGCTTTTTAAAGCAATCTATTCATGCATTCATTTGCGCACCCCACCCTCGCAAAAATGTTGAATTCTGCTGCATCATCAATGCACCTTATCTCTCTGGTGTTTAGCTTTTAAAGCAATCTATTCATGCATTCATTTGTGCATTATGATGAGCTGACGAGTATATTTCGTGTGAGGCGGAGGTTGGACTACAGAGGTATGTTTGAATAGTCCTAGTTAAGGATACAATGTATATTTGTAATACAGCACAGCTGCTCTAGAGCCAGAGAACCAGGTCAGCAGAGCTGCTTTAGAGCCAGAGAACCAGGTCAGCTGAGCTGCTCTAGAGCCTAAGAGACAGGTCAGCAGAGCTACTCTAGAGCCTTAGAACCAGGTCGGCAGAGCTGCTCTAGAGCCAGAGAACCAGGTCAGCAGAACTGCTGTAGAGCCAGAGAAGCCAGGTCAGCAGAGCTGCTTTAGGCGGAGAGAACCAGATCAGCAGAGCTGCTCTAGATCCTAAGAACCAGGTGAGCACAGCTGCTCTAGAGCCTGAGAACCAGGTCAGCAGAGCTGCTTTAGCACCAGAGAACCAGGTCAGCAGAGCTGCTTTAGAGCCTAAGAACCAGGTCAGCAGAGCTGCTCTAGAGGCACACAACCAGGTCAGCAGAGCTGCTGTAGAGTTAGAGAAACCAGGTCAGTAGAGCTGCCTTAGGGGGACAGAACCAGGTCAGCAGACCTGCTCTAGAGCCAGAGGACCATGTCAGCCGAGCTCCTGTAAGCCTGAGAACCAGGTCAGCCGAGCAGCTCTAGAGCCTAAGAACCAGGTCAGCAGAGCTGCTCTAGAGCCAGAGAACCAGGTCATCTGAGCTGCTGTAGAGCCAGAGAAACCAGGTCAGCAGAGCTGCTTTAGAGGACGAGAAGCAGGTCAGCAGAGCTGCTTTAGAAGGAGAGAACCAGGTCAGCAAAGCTGCTCTAGAGCCTAGGAACCAGGTCAGCACAGCTGCTCTAGAGCCAGAGAACCAGGTCAGCAAAGCTGCTTTTGAGCCAGAGAACCAGGTCAGTAGAGCTGCTCTAGAGCCATAGAACCAGGTTAGCAGAGCTGCTCTAGAGGCAGAGAACCAGGTCAGCAGAGCTGCTGTACAGTCAGAGAAACCAGGTCAGCAGAGCTGCTTTAGAGGGAGAGAACCAGGTCAGCAGAGCTGCTTTAGAGCCCGAGAACCAGGTCAGCAGAGCTGCTCTAGAGCCTAAGAACCAGGTCAGCAGAGCTGCTCTAGAGCCTAAGAACAAGGTCAGCAGAACAGCTCTACAGCCAGAAAACCAGGTCAGCAGAGCTGCTGTAGAGTCAGAGAACCAGGTCAGCAGAGCTGCTCTATAGCCTAAGGACCAGGTCAACAGAGCTGCTCTAGAGCCTAAGAACGATGTCAGCAGAGCTGCTCTACAGCCAGCAAACCAGGTCAGCAGAGCTGCTGTAGAGCCAGAGAACCGGGTCAGCAGAGCTGCTCTAGAGCCTAAGAACCAGGTCAGCAGAGCTGCTCTAGAGGCAGAGAGCCAGGTCAGCAGAGCTGCTGTAGAGCCAGAGAAACCAGGTCAGCAGAGCTGCTTTAGAGGGAGACAACCAGGTCAGCAGAGCTGCTTTAGAGCCTAAGAACCAGGTCAGCAGAGCTGCTCTAGAGCCAGAGAACCAGGTCATCTGAGCTGCTGTAGAGCCAGAGAAACCAGGTCAGCAGAGCTGCTTTAGAGGACGAGAAGTAGGTCAGCAGAGCTGCTTTAGAAGGAGAGAACCAGGTCAGCAAAGCTGCTCTAGAGCCTAGGAACCAGGTCAGCACAGCTGCTTCTGAGCCAGAGAACCAGGTCAGTAGAGCTGCTCTAGAGCCATAGAACCAGGTCAGCAGAGCTGCTCCAGAGGCAGAGAACCAGGTCAGCAGAGCTGCTGTAGAGTCAGAGAAACCAGGTCAGCAGAGCTGCTTTAGAGGGAGAGAACCAGGTCAGCAGAGCTGCTTTAGAGCCAGAGAACCAGGTCAGCAGAGCTGCTCTAGAACCTAAGAACCAGGTCAGCAGAGCTGCTCTAGAGCCTAAGAACCAGGTCAGCAGAACAGCTCTACAGCCAGAAAACCATGTCAGCAGAGCTGCTGTAGAGCCAGAGAACCAGGTCAGCAGAGCTGCTCTATAGCCTAAGGACCAGGTCAGCAGAGCTGCTCTAGAGCCTAAGAGGCATGTCAGCAGAGCTGCTCTACAGCCAGAAAACCAGGTCAGCAGAGCTGCTCTAGAGCCAGAGAACCGGGTCAGCAGAGCTGCTCTAGAGCCTAAGAACCAGGTCAGCAGAGGTGCTCTAGAGGCAGAGAACCACGTCAGCAGAGCTGCTGTAGAGTCAGAGAAACCAGGTCAATAGAGCTGCTTCAGAGGGTGAGAACCAGGTCAGCAGAGCTGCTCTAGAGCCAGAGGACATGGTCAGCCAACCTGCTGTAGCGCCTGAGAACCAGGTCAGCAGAGCTGCTCTAGAGCCAGAGAACCAGGTCAGCCGAGCTCCTGTAGAGCCAGATAAACCAGGTCAGCAGAGCTGCTTTAGAGGGAGAGAACCAGGTCAGCAGAGCTGCTTTAGAGCCAGAGAACCAGGTCAGTAGAGCTGCTCTAGAGCCAAAGAACCAGGTCAGCAGAGCTGCTCTAGATGCAGAGAACCAGGTCTGCAGAGCTGCTTTAGAGGCAGAGAACCAGGTCAGCAGAGCTGCTTTAGAGCCATAGAACCAGGTCAGCAGAGCTGCTTTAGAGCCTGAGAACCAGGTCAGCAGAGCTGCTCTGGAGCAAGAGAACCAGGTCAGTAGAGCTGCTGTAGAGCCAGAGAAACCAGGTCAGCAGTGCTTTAGAGGGAAACAACCAGGTCAGCAGAGCTGCTTTAGAGCTAGAGAACTAGGTCAGCAGAGCTACTCTAGAGCCAGAGAACCAGGTCATCCGAACTGCTGTAGAGCCAGAGAAACCAGGTCAGCAGAGCTGCATTAGAGGGCGAGAAGCAGGTCAGCAGAGCTGCTTAAGATGGAGAGAACCAGGTCAGCAGAGCTGCTTTAGAGGGAGAGAACCAGGTCAGCACAGCTGCTCTAGATCCTAGGAACCAGGTCAGCAGAGCTGCTCTAGAGCCAGAGAACCAGGTCAGCAGAACTGCTGTCGAGCCAGAGAAACCAGGTCAGCAGAGCTGCTTTAGACGGAGAGAACCAGATCAGCAGAGCTGCTCTAGATCCTAAGAACCAGGTGAGCACAGCTGCTCTAGAGCCTGAGAACCAGGTCAGCAGAGCTGCTTTAGCACCAGAGAACCAGGTCAGCAGAGCTGCTTTAGAGCCTAAGAACCAGGTCAGCAGAGCTGCTCTAGAGGCACACAACCAGGTCAGCAGAGCTGCTGTAGAGTCAGAGAAACCAGGTCAGTAGAGCTGCCTTAGGGGGACAGAACCAGGTCAGCAGACCTGCTCTAGAGCCAGAGGACCATGTCAGCCAAGCTCCTGTAAGCCTGAGAACCAGGTCAGCCGAGCAGCTCTAGAGCCTAAGAACCAGGTCAGCAGAGCTGCTCTAGAGCCAGAGAACCAGGTCATCTGAGCTGCTGTAGAGCCAGAGAAACCAGGTCAGCCGAGCTGCTTTAGAGGACGAGAAGCAGGTCAGCAGAGCTGCTTTAGAAGGAGAGAACCAGGTCAGCAAAGCTGCTCTAGAGCCTAGGAACCAGGTCAGCACAGCTGCTCTAGAGCCAGAGAACCAGGTCAGCAAAGCTGCTTTTGAGCCAGAGAACCAGGTCAGTAGAGCTGCTCTAGAGCCATAGAACCAGGTCAGCAGAGCTGCTCTAGAGGCAGAGAACCAGGTCAGCAGAGCAGCTGTACAGTCAGAGAAACCAGGTCAGCAGAGCTGCTTTAGAGGGAGAGAACCAGGTCAGCAGAGCTGCTTTAGAGCCCGAGAACCAGGTCAGCAGAGCTGCTCTAGAGCCTAAGAACCAGGTCAGCAGAGCTGCTCTAGAGCCTAAGAACCAGGTCAGCAGAACAGCTCTACAGCCAGAAAACCAGGTCAGCAGAGCTGCTGTAGAGCCAGAGAACCAGGTCAGCAGAGCTGCTCTATAGCCTAAGGACCACGTCAGCAGAGCTGCTCTAGAGCCTAAGAACCATGTCAGCAGAGCTGCTCTACAGCCAGCAAACCAGGTCAGCAGAGCTGCTGTAGAGACAGAGAACCGGGTCAGCAGAGCTGCTCTAGAGCCTCAGAACCAGGTCAGCAGAGCTGCTCTAGAGGCAGAGAGCCAGGTCAGCAGAGCTGCTGTAGAGCCAGAGAAACCAGGTCAGCAGAGCTGCTTTAGAGGGAGACAACCAGGTCAGCAGAGCTGCTTTAGAGCCTAAGAACCAGGTCAGCAGAGCTGCTCTAGAGCCAGAGAACCAGGTCATCTGAGCTGCTGTAGAGCCAGAGAAACCAGGTCAGCAGAGCTGCTTTAGAGGATGAGAAGTAGGTCAGCAGAGCTGCTTTAGAAGGAGAGAACCAGGTCAGCAAAGCTGCTCTAGAGCCTAGGAACCAGGTCAGCACAGCTGCTTCTGAGCCATAGAACCAGGTCAGTAGAGCTGCTCTAGAGCCATAGAACCAGGTCAGCAGAGCTGCTCTAGAGGCAGAGAACCAGGTCAGCAGAGCTGCTGTAGAGTCAGAGAAACCAGGTCAGCAGAGCTGCTTTAGAGGGAGAGAACCAGGTCAGCAGAGCTGCTTTAGAGCCAGAGAACCAGGTCAGCAGAGCTGCTCTAGAGCCTAAGAACCAGGTCAGCAGAACAGCTCTACAGCCAGAAAACCATGTCAGCTGAGCTGCTGTAGAGCCAGAGAACCAGGTCAGCAGAGCTGCTCTATAGCCTAAGGACCAGGTCAGCAGAGCTGCTCTAGAGCCTAAGAAGCATGTCAGCAGAGCTGCTCTACAGCCAGAAAACCAGGTCAGAAGAGCTGCTCTAGAGCCAGAGAACCGGGTCAGCAGAGCTGCTCTAGAGCCTAAGAACCAGGTCAGCAGAGGTGCTCTAGAGGCAGAGAACCACGTCAGCAGAGCTGCTGTAGAGTCAGAGAAACCAGGTCAATAGAGCTGCTTCAGAGGGAGAGAACCAGGTCAGCAGAGCTGCTCTAGAGCCAGAGGACCAGGTCAGCCAACCTGCTGTAGCGCCTGAGAACCAGGTCAGCAGAGCTGCTCTAGAGCCAGAGAATCAGGTTAGCCGAGCTCCTGTAGAGCCAGAGAAACCAGGTCAGCAGAGCTGCTTTAGAGGGAGAGAACCAGGTCAGCAGAGCTGCTTTAGAGCCAGAGAACCAGGTCAGTAGAGCTGCTCTAGAGCCAAAAAACCAGGTCAGCAGAGCTGCTCTAGAGGCAGAGAACCAGGTCAGCAGAGCTGCTTTAGAGGCAGAGAACCAGGTCAGCAGAGCTGCTTTAGAGCCATAGAACCAGGTCAGCAGAGCTGCTTTAGAGCCTAAGAACCAGGTCAGCAGAGCTGCTCTAGAGCCTAGGAACCAGGTCAGCAGAACTGCTCTACAGCCAGAAAACCAGGTCAGCAGAGCCGCTGTAGAGCCAGAGAACCAGGTCAGCAGAGCTGCTCTAGAGCCTAAGAACCAGGTCAGCAGCGCTGCTGTAGAGCCTAAGAACCATGTCAGCACAGCTGCTCTACAGCCAGAAAACCAGGTCAGCAGAGCTGCTCTAGAGCCATAGAACCAGGTCAGCAGAGCTGCTCTAGAGCCTAAGAACCAGGTCAGCAGAGCTGCTCTAGAGGCAGAGAACCAGGTCAGCAGAGCTGCTGTAGAGTCAGAGAAACAGGTCAGCAGAGCTGCTGTAGAGTCAGAGAAACCAGGTCAGCAGAGCTGCTTTAGAGGGAGAGAACCAGGTCAGCAGAGCTGCTTTAGAGCCAGAGAACCAGGTCACCAGAGCTGCTCTAGAGCCTAAGAACCAGGTCAGCAGAGCTGCTCTAGAGCCTAAGAACCAGGTCAGCACAGCTGCTTCTGAGCCAGAGAACCAGGTCAGTAGAGCTGCTCTAGAGCCATAGAACCAGGTCAGCAGAGCTGCTCTACAGCCAGAAAACCAGGTCAGCAGAGCTGCTCTAGAGCCAGAGAACTGGGTCAGCAGAGCTGCTCTAGAGCCTAAGAACCAGGTCAGCAGAGGTGCTCTAGAGGCAGAGAACCACGTCAGCAGAGCTGCTGTAGAGTCAGAGAAACCAGGTCAATAGAGCTGCTTCAGAGGGAGAGAACCAGGTCAGCAGAGCTGCTCTAGAGCCAGAGGACCAGGTCAGCCAACCTGCTGTAGTGCCTGAGAACCAGGTCAGCAGAGCTGCTCTAGAGCCAGAGAACCAGGTCAGCCGAGCTCCTGTAGAGCCAGAGAAACCAGGTCAGCAGAGCTGCTTTAGAGGGAGAGAACCAGGTCAGCAGAGCTGCTTTAGAGCCAGAGAACCAGGTCAGTAGAGCTGCTCTAGAGCCAAAGAACCAGGTCAGCAGAACTGCTCTAGAGGCAGAGAACCAGGTCAGCAGAGCTGCTTTAGAGGGAGAGAACCAGGTCAGCAGAGCTGCTTTAGAGCCTGAGAACCAGGTCAGCCGAGCAGCTCTAGAGCCTAAGAACCAGGTTAGCAGAGCTGCTCTAGAGCCAGAGAACCAGGTCATCTGAGCTGCTGTAGAGCCAGAGAAACCAGGTCAGCCGAGCTGCTTTAGAGGACGAGAAGCAGGTCAGCAGAGCTGCTTTAGAAGGAGAGAACCAGGTCAGCAAAGCTACTCTAGAGCCTAGGAACCAGGTCAGCACAGCTGCTCTAGAGCCAGAGAACCAGGTCAGCAAAGCTGCTTTTGAGCCAGAGAACCAGGTCAGTAGAGCTGCTCTAGAGCCATAGAACCAGGTCAGCAGAGCTGCTCTAGAGGCAGAGAACCAGGTCAGCAGAGCTGCTTTAGAGGACGAGAAGTAGGTCAGCAGAGCTGCTTTAGAAGGAGAGAACCAGGTCAGCAAAGCTGCTCTAGAGCCTAGGAACCAGGTCAGCACAGCTGCTTCTGAGCCAGAGAACCAGGTCAGTAGAGCTGCTCTAGAGCCATAGAACCAGGTCAGCAGAGCTGCTCTAGAGGCAGAGAACCAGGTCAGCAGAGCTGCTGTAGAGTCAGAGAAACCAGGTCAGCAGAGCTGCTTTAGAGGGAGAGAACCAGGTCAGCAGAGCTGCTTTAGAGCCAGAGAACCAGGTCAGCAGAGCTGCTCTAGAGCCTAAGAACCGGGTCAGCAGAACAGCTCTACAGCCAGAAAACCATGTCAGCAGAGCTGCTGTAGAGCCAGAGAACCAGGTCAGCAGAGCTGCTCTATAGCCTAAGGACCAGGTCAGCAGAGCTGCTCTAGAGCCTAAGAAGCATGTCAGCAGAGCTGCTCTACAGCCAGAAAACCAGGTCAGAAGAGCTGCTCTAGAGCCAGAGAACCGGGTCAGCAGAGCTGCTCTAGAGCCTAAGAACCAGGTCAGCAGAGGTGCTCTAGAGGCAGAGAACCACGTCAGCAGAGCTGCTGTAGAGTCAGAGAAACCAGGTCAATAGAGCTGCTTCAGAGGGAGAGAACCAGGTCAGCAGAGCTGCTCTAGAGCCAGAGGACCAGGTCAGCCAACCTGCTGTAGCGCCTGAGAACCAGGTCAGCAGAGCTGCTCTAGAGCCTAAGAACCAGGTCAGCAGAGCTGCTCTAGAGGCAGAGAACCAGGTCAGCAGAGCTGCTGTAGAGTCAGAGAAACAGGTCAGCAGAGCTGCTGTAGAGTCAGAGAAACCAGGTCAGCAGAGCTGCTTTAGAGGGAGAGAACCAGGTCAGCAGAGCTGCTTTAGAGCCAGAGAACCAGGTCACCAGAGCTGCTCTAGAGCCTAAGAACCAGGTCAGCAGAGCTGCTCTAGAGCCTAAGAACCAGGTCAGCACAGCTGCTTCTGAGCCAGAGAACCAGGTCAGTAGAGCTGCTCTAGAGCCATAGAACCAGGTCAGCAGAGCTGCTCTACAGCCAGAAAACCAGGTCAGCAGAGCTGCTCTAGAGCCAGAGAACTGGGTCAGCAGAGCTGCTCTAGAGCCTAAGAACCAGGTCAGCAGAGGTGCTCTAGAGGCAGAGAACCACGTCAGCAGAGCTGCTGTAGAGTCAGAGAAACCAGGTCAATAGAGCTGCTTCAGAGGGAGAGAACCAGGTCAGCAGAGCTGCTCTAGAGCCAGAGGACCAGGTCAGCCAACCTGCTGTAGCGCCTGAGAACCAGGTCAGCAGAGCTGCTCTAGAGCCAGAGAACCAGGTCAGCCGAGCTCCTGTAGAGCCAGAGAAACCAGGTCAGCAGAGCTGCTTTAGAGGGAGAGAACCAGGTCAGCAGAGCTGCTTTAGAGCCAGAGAACCAGGTCAGTAGAGCTGCTCTAGAGCCAAAGAACCAGGTCAGCAGAACTGCTCTAGAGGCAGAGAACCAGGTCAGCAGAGCTGCTTTAGAGGGAGAGAACCAGGTCAGCAGAGCTGCTTTAGAGCCTGAGAACCAGGTCAGCCGAGCAGCTCTAGAGCCTAAGAACCAGGTTAGCAGAGCTGCTCTAGAGCCAGAGAACCAGGTCATCTGAGCTGCTGTAGAGCCAGAGAAACCAGGTCAGCCGAGCTGCTTTAGAGGACGAGAAGCAGGTCAGCAGAGCTGCTTTAGAAGGAGAGAACCAGGTCAGCAAAGCTACTCTAGAGCCTAGGAACCAGGTCAGCACAGCTGCTCTAGAGCCAGAGAACCAGGTCAGCAAAGCTGCTTTTGAGCCAGAGAACCAGGTCAGTAGAGCTGCTCTAGAGCCATAGAACCAGGTCAGCGGAGCTGCTCTAGAGGCAGAGAACCAGGTCAGCAGAGCTGCTTTAGAGGACGAGAAGTAGGTCAGCAGAGCTGCTTTAGAAGGAGAGAACCAGGTCAGCAAAGCTGCTCTAGAGCCTAGGAACCAGGTCAGCACAGCTGCTTCTGAGCCAGAGAACCAGGTCAGTAGAGCTGCTCTAGAGCCATAGAACCAGGTCAGCAGAGCTGCTCTAGAGGCAGAGAACCAGGTCAGCAGAGCTGCTGTAGAGTCAGAGAAACCAGGTCAGCAGAGCTGCTTTAGAGGGAGAGAACCAGGTCAGCAGAGCTGCTTTAGAGCCAGAGAACCAGGTCAGCAGAGCTGCTCTAGAGCCTAAGAACCAGGTCAGCAGAGCTGCTCTAGAGCCTAAGAACCAGGTCAGCAGAACAGCTCTACAGCCAGAAAACCATGTCAGCAGAGCTGCTGTAGAGCCAGAGAACCAGGTCAGCAGAGCTGCTCTATAGCCTAAGGACCAGGTCAGCAGAGCTGCTCTAGAGCCTAAGAAGCATGTCAGCAGAGCTGCTCTACAGCCAGAAAACCAGGTCAGCAGAGCTGCTCTAGAGCAGGAGAACCGGGTCAGCAGAGCTGCTCTAGAGGCAGAGAACCAGGTCAGCAGAGCTGCTGTAGAGTCAGAGAAACCAGGTCAGCAGAGCTGCTTTAGAGGGAGAGAACCAGGTCAGCAGAGCTGCTGTAGAGCCAGAGAACCAGGTCAGCAGAGCTGCTCTATAGCCTAAGGACCAGGTCAGCAGAGCTGCTCTAGAGCCTAAGAAGCATGTCAGCAGAGCTGCTCTACAGCCAGAAAACCAGGTCAGCAGAGCTGCTCTAGAGCCAGAGAACCGGGTCAGCAGAGCTGCTCTAGAGCCTACGAACCAGGTCAGCAGAGCTGCTCTAGAGCCTAAGAACCAGGTCAGCAGAGCTGCTCTACAGCCAGAAAACCAGGTCAGCAGAGCTGCTCTAGAGCCAGAGAACTGGGTCAGCAGAGCTGCTCTAGAGCCTAAGAACCAGGTCAGCAGAGGTGCTCTAGAGGCAGAGAACCACGTCAGCAGAGCTGCTGTAGAGTCAGAGAAACCAGGTCAATAGAGCTGCTTCAGAGGGAGAGAACCAGGTCAGCAGAGCTGCTCTAGAGCCAGAGGACCAGGTCAGCCAACCTGCTGTAGCGCCTGAGAACCAGGTCAGCAGAGCTGCTCTAGAGCCAGAGAACCAGGTCAGCCGAGCTCCTGTAGAGCCAGAGAAACCAGGTCAGCAGAGCTGCTTTAGAGGGAGAGAACCAGGTCAGCAGAGCTGCTTTAGAGCCAGAGAACCAGGTCAGTAGAGCTGCTCTAGAGCCAAAGAACCAGGTCAGCAGAACTGCTCTAGAGGCAGAGAACCAGGTCAGCAGAGCTGCTTTAGAGGGAGAGAACCAGGTCAGCAGAGCTGCTTTAGAGCAAGAGAACCAGGTCATCTGAGCTGCTGTAGAGCCAGAGAAACCAGGTCAGCCGAGCTGCTTTAGAGGACGAGAAGCAGGTCAGCAGAGCTGCTTTAGAAGGAGAGAACCAGGTCAGCAAAGCTACTCTAGAGCCTAGGAACCAGGTCAGCACAGCTGCTCTAGAGCCAGAGAACCAGGTCAGCAAAGCTGCTTTTGAGCCAGAGAACCAGGTCAGTAGAGCTGCTCTAGAGCCATAGAACCAGGTCAGCAGAGCTGCTCTAGAGGCAGAGAACCAGGTCAGCAGAGCTGCTGTACAGTCAGAGAAACCAGGTCAGCAGAGCTGCTTTAGAGGGAGAGAACCAGGTCAGCAGAGCTGCTTTAGAGCCCGAGAACCAGGTCAGCAGAGCTGCTCTAGAGCCTAAGAACCAGGTCAGCAGAGCTGCTCTAGAGCCTAAGAACCAGGTCAGCAGAACAGCTCTACAGCCAGAAAACCAGGTCAGCAGAGCTGCTGTAGAGCCAGAGAACCAGGTCAGCAGAGCTGCTCTATAGCCTAAGGACCAGGTCAGCAGAGCTGCTCTAGAGCCTAAGAACCATGTCAGCAGAGCTGCTCTACAGCCAGCAAACCAGGTCAGCAGAGCTGCTGTAGAGCCAGAGAACCGGGTCAGCAGAGCTGCTCTAGAGCCTCAGAACCAGGTCAGCAGAGCTGCTCTAGAGGCAGAGAGCAAGGTCAGCAGAGCTGCTGTAGAGCCAGAGAAACCAGGTCAGCAGAGCTGCTTTAGAGGGAGACAACCAGGTCAGCAGAGCTGCTTTAGAGCCTAAGAACCAGGTCAGCAGAGCTGCTCCAGAGCCAGAGAACCAGGTCATCTGAGCTGCTGTAGAGCCAGAGAAACCAGGTCAGCAGAGCTGCTTTAGAGGACGAGAAGTAGGTCAGCAGAGCTGCTTTAGAAGGAGAGAACCAGGTCAGCAAAGCTGCTCTAGAGCCTAGGAACCAGGTCAGCACAGCTGCTTCTGAGCCAGAGAACCAGGTCAGTAGAGCTGCTCTAGAGCCATAGAACCAGGTCAGCAGAGCTGCTCTAGAGGCAGAGAACCAGGTCAGCAGAGCTGCTGTAGAGTCAGAGAAACCAGGTCAGCAGAGCTGCTTTAGAGGGAGAGAACCAGGTCAGCAGAGCTGCTTTAGAGCCAGAGAACCAGGTCAGCAGAGCTGCTCTAGAGCCTAAGAACCAGGTCAGCAGAGCTGCTCTAGAGCCTAAGAACCAGGTCAGCAGAACAGCTCTACAGCCAGAAAACCATGTCAGCAGAGCTGCTGTAGAGCCAGAGAACCAGGTCAGCAGAGCTGCTCTATAGCCTAAGGACCAGGTCAGCAGAGCTGCTCTAGAGCCTAAGAAGCATGTCAGCAGAGCTGCTCTACAGCCAGAAAACCAGGTCAGCAGAGCTGCTCTAGAGCAGGAGAACCGGGTCAGCAGAGCTGCTCTAGAGGCAGAGAACCAGGTCAGCAGAGCTGCTGTAGAGTCAGAGAAACCAGGTCAGCAGACCTGCTTTAGAGGGAGAGAACCAGGTCAGCAGAGCTGCTGTAGAGCCAGAGAACCAGGTCAGCAGAGCTGCTCTATAGCCTAAGGACCAGGTCAGCAGAGCTGCTCTAGAGCCTAAGAAGCATGTCAGCAGAGCTGCTCTACAGCCAGAAAACCAGGTCAGCAGAGCTGCTCTAGAGCCAGAGAACCGGGTCAGCAGAGCTGCTCTAGAGCCTACGAACCAGGTCAGCAGAGATGCTCTAGAGGCAGAGAACCACGTCAGCAGAGCTGCTGTAGAGTCAGAGAAACCAGGTCAATAGAGCTGCTTCAGAGGGAGAGAGCCAGGTCAGCAGAGCTGCTCTAGAGCCAGAGGACCAGGTCAGCCAACCTGCTGTAGCGCCTGAGAACCAGGTCAGCAGAGCTGCTCTAGAGCCAGAGAATCAGGTTAGCCGAGCTCCTGTAGAGCCAGAGAAACCAGGTCAGCAGAGCTGCTTTAGAGGGAGAGAACCAGGTCAGCAGAGCTGCTTTAGAGCCAGAGAACCAGGTCAGTAGAGCTGCTCTAGAGCCAAAGAACCAGGTCAGCAGAGCTGCTCTAGAGGCAGAGAACCAGGTCAGCAGAGCTGCTTTAGAGGCAGAGAACCAGGTCAGCAGAGCTGCTTTAGAGCCATAGAACCAGGTCAGCAGAGCTGCTTTAGAGCCTAAGAACCAGGTCAGCAGAGCTGCTCTAGAGCCTAGGAACCAGGTCAGCAGAACTGCTCTACAGCCAGAAAACCAGGTCAGCAGAGCCGCTGTAGAGCCAGAGAACCAGGTCAGCAGAGCTGCTCTAGAGCCTAAGAACCAGGTCAGCAGAGCTGCTGTAGAGCCTAAGAACCATGTCAGCAGAGCTGCTCTACAGCCAGAAAACCAGGTCAGCAGAGCTGCTCTAGAGCCATAGAACCAGGTCAGCAGAGCTGCTCTAGAGCCTAAGAACCAGGTCAGCAGAGCTGCTCTAGAGGCAGAGAACCAGGTCAGCAGAGCTGCTGTAGAGTCAGAGAAACAGGTCAGCAGAGCTGCTGTAGAGTCAGAGAAACCAGGTCAGCAGAGCTGCTTTAGAGGGAGAGAACCAGGTCAGCAGAGCTGCTTTAGAGCCAGAGAACCCGGTCAGCAGAGCTGCTCTAGAGCCTAAGAACCAGGTCAGCAGAGCTGCTCTAGAGCCTAAGAACCAGGTCAGCACAGCTGCTTCTGAGCCAGAGAACCAGGTCAGTAGAGCTGCTCTAGAGCCATGGAACCAGGTCAGCAGAGCTGCTCTAGAGGCAGAGAACCAGGTCAGCAGAGCTGCTGTAGAGTCAGAGAAACCAGGCCAGCAGAGCTGCTTTAGAGCCAGAGAACCAGGTCAGCAGAGCTGCTCTAGAGCCTAAGAACCAGGTCAGCAGAGCTGCTCTAGAGCCTAAGAACCAGGTCAGCAGAGCTGCTCTACAGCCAGAAAACCAGGTCAGCAGAGCTGCTCTAGAGCCAGAGAACTGGGTCAGCAGAGCTGCTCTAGAGCCTAAGAACCAGGTCAGCAGAGGTGCTCTAGAGGCAGAGAACCACGTCAGCAGAGCTGCTGTAGAGTCAGAGAAACCAGGTCAATAGAGCTGCTTCAGAGGGAGAGAACCAGGTCAGCAGAGCTGCTCTAGAGCCAGAGGACCAGGTCAGCCAACCTGCTGTAGCGCCTGAGAACCAGGTCAGCAGAGCTGCTCTAGAGCCAGAGAACCAGGTCAGCCGAGCTCCTGTAGAGCCAGAGAAACCAGGTCAGCAGAGCTGCTTTAGAGGGAGAGAACCAGGTCAGCAGAGCTGCTTTAGAGCCAGAGAACCAGGTCAGTAGAGCTGCTCTAGAGCCAAAGAACCAGGTCAGCAGAACTGCTCTAGAGGCAGAGAACCAGGTCAGCAGAGCTGCTTTAGAGGGAGAGAACCAGGTCAGCAGAGCTGCTTTAGAGCCTGAGAACCAGGTCAGCCGAGCAGCTCTAGAGCCTAAGAACCAGGTCAGCAGAGCTGCTCTAGAGCCAGAGAACCAGGTCATCTGAGCTGCTGTAGAGCCAGAGAAACCAGGTCAGCCGAGCTGCTTTAGAGGACGAGAAGCAGGTCAGCAGAGCTGCTTTAGAAGGAGAGAACGAGGTCAGCAAAGCTACTCTAGAGCCTAGGAACCAGGTCAGCACAGCTGCTCTAGAGCCAGAGAACCAGGTCAGCAAAGCTGCTTTTGAGCCAGAGAACCAGGTCAGTAGAGCTGCTCTAGAGCCATAGAACCAGGTCAGCAGAGCTGCTCTAGAGGCAGAGAACCAGGTCAGCAGAGCTGCTGTACAGTCAGAGAAACCAGGTCAGCAGAGCTGCTTTAGAGGGAGAGAACCAGGTCAGCAGAGCTGCTTTAGAGCCCGAGAACCAGGTCAGCAGAGCTGCTCTAGAGCCTAAGAACCAGGTCAGCAGAGCTGCTCTAGAGCCTAAGAACCAGGTCAGCAGAACAGCTCTACAGCCAGAAAACCAGGTCAGCAGAGCTGCTGTAGAGCCAGAGAACCAGGTCAGCAGAGCTGCTCTATAGCCTAAGGACCAGGTCAGCAGAGCTGCTCTAGAGCCTAAGAACCATGTCAGCAGAGCTGCTCTACAGCCAGCAAACCAGGTCAGCAGAGCTGCTGTAGAGACAGAGAACCGGGTCAGCAGAGCTGCTCTAGAGCCTCAGAACCAGGTCAGCAGAGCTGCTCTAGAGGCAGAGAGCCAGGTCAGCAGAGCTGCTGTAGAGCCAGAGAAACCAGGTCAGCAGAGCTGCTTTAGAGGGAGACAACCAGGTCAGCAGAGCTGCTTTAGAGCCTAAGAACCAGGTCAGCAGAGCTGCTCTAGAGCCAGAGAACCAGGTCATCTGAGCTGCTGTAGAGCCAGAGAAACCAGGTCAGCAGAGCTGCTTTAGAGGACGAGAAGTAGGTCAGCAGAGCTGCTTTAGAGCCATAGAACCAGGTCAGCAGAGCTGCTTTAGAGCCTGAAAACCAGGTCAGCAGATCTGCTCTAGAGCAAGAGAACCAGGTCAGTAGAGCTGCTGTAGAGCCAGAGAAACCAGGTCAGCAGAGCTGCTTTAGAGGGAAACAACCAGGTCAGCAGAGCTGCTTTAGAGCCAGAGAACTAGGTCAGCAGAGCTACTCTAGAGCCAGAGAACCAGGTCATCCGAACTGCTGTAGAGCCAGAGAAACCAGGTCAGCAGAGCTGCATTAGAGGGCGAGAAGCAGGTCAGCAGAGCTGCTTTAGAGGGAGAGAACCAGGTCAGCAGAGCTGCTTTAGAGGGAGAGAACCAGGTCAGCACAGCTGCTCTAGAGCCTAGGAACCAGGTCAGCACTGCTGCTCTAGAGCCAGAGAACCAGGTCAGCAAAGCTGCTTTTGAGCCAGTGAACCAGGTCAGTAGAGCTGCGCTAGAGCCATAGAACCAGCTCAGCAGAGCTGCTCTAGAGGCAGAGAACCATGTCAGCAGAGCTGCTGTAGAGTCAGAGAAACCAGGTCAGCAGAGCTGCTTTATAGGGAGAGAACCAGGTCAGCAGAGGTGCTTTAGAGCCAGAGAACCAGGTCAGCAGAGCTGCTCTAGAGCCTAAGAACCAGGTCAGCAGAGCTGCTCTAGAGCCTAGGAACCAGGTCAGCAGAACTGCTCTACAGCCAGAAAACCAGGTCAGCAGAGCCACTGTAGAGCCAGAGAACCAGGTCAGCAGAGCTGCTCTAGAGCCTAAGAACCAGGTCAGCAGAGCTGCTGTAGAGCCTAAGAACCATGTCAGCAGAGCTGCTCTACAGCCACAAAACCAGGTCAGCAGAGCTGCTCTAGAGCCATAGAACCAGGTCAGCAGAGCTGCTCTAGAGCCTAAGAACCAGGTCAGCAGAGCTGTTCTAGAGGCAGAGAACCAGGTCAGCAGAGCTGCTGTAGAGTCAGAGAAACAGGTCAGCAGAGCTGCTGTAGAGTCAGAGAAACCAGGTCAGCAGAGCTGCTTTAGAGGGAGAGAACTAGGTCAGCAGAGCTGCTTTAGAGCCAGAGAACCAGGTCAGCAGAGCTGCTCTAGAGCCTAAGAACCAGGTCAGCAGAGCTGCTCTAGAGCCTAAGAACCAGGTCAGCACAGCTGCTTCTGAGCCAGAGAACCAGGCCAGTAGAGCTGCTCTAGAGCCATAGAACCAGGTCAGCAGAGCTGCTCTAGAGGCAGAGAACCAGGTCAGCAGAGCTGCTGTAGAGTCAGAGAAACCAGGTCAGCAGAGCTGCTTTAGAGACAGAGAACCAGGTCAGCAGAGCTGCTCTAGTGCCTAAGAACCAGGTCAGCAGAGCTGCTCTAGAGCCTAAGAACCAGGTCAGCAGAGCTGCTCTACAGCCAGAAAACCAGGTCAGCAGAGCTGCTCTAGAGCCAGAGAACCGGGTCAGCAGAGCTGCTCTAGAGCCTAAGAACCAGGTCAGCAGAGGTGCTCTAGAGGCAGAGAACCACGTCAGCAGAGCTGCTGTAGAGTCAGAGAAACCAGGTCAATAGAGCTGCTTCAGAGGGAGAGAACCAGGTCAGCAGAGCTGCTCTAGAGCCAGAGGACCAGGTCAGCCAACCTGCTGTAGCGCCTGAGAACCAGGTCAGCAGAGCTGCTCTAGAGCCAGAGAACCAGGTCAGCCGAGCTCCTGTAGAGCCAGAGAAACCAGGTCAGCAGAGCTGCTTTAGAGGGAGAGAACCAGGTCAGCAGAGCTGCTTTAGAGCCAGAGAACCAGGTCAGTAGAGCTGCTCTAGAGCCAAAGAACCAGGTCAGCAGAGCTGCTCTAGAGGCAGAGAACCAGGTCAGCAGAGCTGCTTTAGAGGGAGAGAACCAGGTCAGCAGAGCTGCTTTAGAGCCATAGAACCAGGTCAGCAGAGCTGCTTTAGAGCCTGAGAACCAGGTCAGTAGAGCTGCTCTAGAGCAAGAGAACCAGGTCAGTAGAGCTGCTCTAGAGCCAGAGAAACCAGGTCAGCAGCGCTGCTTTAGAGGGAAACAACCAGGTCAGCAGAGCTGCTTTAGAGCCAGAGAACTAGGTCAGCAGAGCTACTCTAGAGCCAGAGAACCAGGTCATCCGAACTGCTGTAGAGCCAGAGAAACCAGGTCAGCAGAGCTGCATTAGAGGGCGAGAAGCAGGTCAGCAGAGCTGCTTTAGAGGGAGAGAACAAGGTCAGCAGATCTGCTTTAGAGGGAGAGAACCAGGTCAGCAGAGCTGCTCTAGAGCCTAGGAACCAGGTCAGCACAGCTGCTCTAGAGCCAGAGAACCAGGTCAGCAAAGCTGCTTTTGAGCCAGTGAACCAGGTCAGTAGAGCTGCGCTAGAGCCATAGAACCAGCTCAGCAGAGCTGCTCTAGAGGCAGAGAACCAGGTCAGCAGAGCTGCTGTAGAGTCAGAGAAACCAGGTCAGCAGAGCTGCTTTATAGGGAGAGAACCAGGTCAGCAGAGGTGCTTTAGAGCCAGAGAACCAGGTCAGCAGAGCTGCTCTAGAGCCTAAGAACCAGGTCAGCAGAGCTGCTCTAGAGCCTAGAAACCAGGTCAGCAGAACTGCTCTACAGCCAGAAAACCAGGTCAGCAGAGCCGCTGTAGAGCCAGAGAACCAGGTCAGCAGAGCTGCTCTAGAGCCTAAGAACCAGGTCAGCAGAGCTGCTGTAGAGCCTAAAAACCATGTCAGCAGAGCTGCTCTACAGACAGAAAACCAGGTCAGCAGAGCTGCTCTAGAGCCATAGAACCAGGTCAGCAGAGCTGCTCTAGAGCCTAAGAACCAGGTCAGCAGAGCTGCTCTAGAGGCAGAGAACCAGGTCAGCAGAGCTGCTGTAGAGTCAGAGAAACAGGTCAGCAGAGCTGCTGTAGAGTCAGACAAACCAGGTCAGCAGAGCTGCTTTAGAAGGAGAGAACCAGGTCAGCAGAGCTGCTTTAGAGCCAGAGAACCAGGTCAGCAGAGCTGCTCTAGAGCCTAAGAACCAGGTCAGCAGAGCTGCTCTAGAGCCTAAGAACCAGGTCAGCACAGCTGCTTCTGAGCCAGAGAACCAGGTCAGTAGAGCTGCTCTAGAGCCATAGAACCAGGTCAGCAGAGCTGCTCTAGAGGCAGAGAACCAGGTCAGCAGAGCTGCTGTAGAGTCAGAGAAACCAGGTCAGCAGAGCTGCTTTAGAGCCAGAGAACCAGGTCAGCAGAGCTGCTCTAGAGCCTAAGAACCAGGTCAGCAGAGCTGCTCTAGAGCCTAAGAACCAGGTCAGCAGAGCTGCTCTACAGCCTGAAAACCAGGTCAGTAGAGCTGCTCTAGAGCCAGAGAACTGGGTCAGCAGAGCTGCTCTAGAGCCTAAGAACCAGGTCAGCAGAGGTGCTCTAGAGGCAGAGAACCACGTCAGCAGAGCTGCTGTAGAGTCAGAGAAACCAGGTCAATAGAGCTGCTTCAGAGGGAGAGAACCAGGTCAGCAGAGCTGCTCTAGAGCCAGAGGACCAGGTCAGCCAACCTGCTGTAGCGCCTGAGAACCAGGTCAGCAGAGCTGCTCTAGAGCCAGAGAACCAGGTCAGCCGAGCTCCTGTAGAGCCAGAGAAACCAGGTCAGCAGAGCTGCTTTAGAGGGAGAGAACCAGGTCAGCAGAGCTGCTTTAGAGCCAGAGAACCAGGTCAGTAGAGCTGCTCTAGAGCCAAAGAACCAGGTCAGCAGAACTGCTCTAGAGGCAGAGAACCAGGTCAGCAGAGCTGCTTTAGAGGGAGAGAACCAGGTCAGCAGAGCTGCTTTAGAGCCATAGAACCAGGTCAGCAGAGCTGCTTTAGAGCCTGAGAACCAGGTCCGCAGAGCTGCTCTAGAGCAAGAGAACCAGGTCAGTAGAGCTGCTGTAGAGGGAAACAACCAGGTCAGCAGAGCTGCTTTAGAGCCAGAGAACTAGGTCAGCAGAGCTACTCTAGGGCCAGAGAACCAGGTCATCCGAACTGCTGTAGAGCCAGAGAAACCAGGTCAGCAGAGCTGCATTAGAGGGCGAGAAGCAGGTCAGCAGAGCTGCTTTAGAGGGAGAGAACCAGGTCAGCAGAGCTGCTTTAGAGGGAGAGAACCAGGTCAGCAGAGCTGCTCTAGAGCCTAGGAACCAGGTCAGCACAGCTGCTCTAGAGCCAGAGAACCAGGTCAGCAAAGCTGCTTTTGAGCCAGTGAACCAGGTCAGTAGAGCTGCGCTAGAGCCATAGAACCACCTCAGCAGAGCTGCTCTAGAGGCAGAGAACCAGGTCAGCAGAGCTGCTGTAGAGTCAGAGAAACCAGGTCAGCAGAGCTGCTTTATAGGGAGAGAACCAGGTCAGCAGAGGTGCTTTAGAGCCAGAGAACCAGGTCAGCAGAGCTGCTCTAGAGCCTAAGAACCAGGTCAGCAGAGCTGCTCTAGAGCCTAGGAACCAGGTCAGCAGAACTGCTCTGTTAGAAATGGCGATTTCTGGTTGGCTAAGGCTTGCGCCAAAGTCAGGCAGAAACCACCACTCTAGTCAGGGCAAGGAAGTTACACGCCAAAGATAACCCCTGCTCACCCCCTTGGTAGCTTGGCACGAGCAGACAGGCTTATCCCTGAGGCGATGTGTAAAGCGTTTGCGCGCGCACCCAGCAACAACACCCAAGGCCCACCACAAAGGAAACTCCACACAAGGTATTATATAAAAATAACCTTTGTATTATACACAACACATTAGATAAAAACACACACTTTACAATGTGCCAACAGGCACGGGCAGAATTTACAAGGGATTATATATACAGGGGACAGGGCCACATGGACCACTGTCAGGAATTAGCACTTTTTAGAAATAGCACTTAGAACATAGGAATAAAACTTTAGAACATAGCACATACAATCACTGTAGCACTAAAAATAGAACATGTAGCACACAACCAGTAACTACTGGTATCAGAAAGTACCACCTACGCAACCCTAACCACCTTTAGGAATATCACGCAGGGAACTAGGACCTCACTAGTACCACCTGTACTAGGGAGAAAACAACCACCTAAGTATCACAATACCTGTAGGGGTCTAAGCACATAAACACATGATGCATAACATTCAGAGGTGTAAAGCAAAGCACATGACGCATAACCACATTCAGAGGTGCAGGAAAGGTACAATGGCGCAAAAACTCACATTAGCCACTATCTGTGGCAGTCCCTGGGCCAACTGGCCTAGTAGGGGCAAGGACGCCCTGCGTCCAGAAAAGTCAGGGCAAGGCTGCGCAAGCTGCGCAAGCTAAAACACAGAGGCCCCAACCTAAACATTGCAGCTGCCCACTAAGTGCTGGGCAGCTGGAGAAAGTGAGCGTGGGCACCACTGCGCCTTCTAAACAAATATGGCAGGGGTTGGAGTTCCACTGAGGGGAACTCGTGAGCCTCACAGGCTCGTGGAACAATGTGCCCCCTTCGCTGGAGCCTTCACGGCTCTAGGACCATGCGCCTGTCTGCAGCCTCGTGGGCTCTTAAAACAAATATGGGGGCCAACGTTGGAGCGGCTCGCTGCCTTCCGGGGCCGCTCTCCCTCGTAAGGTCAATGCTCCTTTTCCGGGCTTCGGTACCCGACCAATGCGGCCCTCGCTGGAGTGCACTAGCGCTCTCACACAGTCAGGGCTGGCTTCGTCCTCGGAGCCTCGAGGCTCAAGAAGTACTGCCCCCCCCTCCTCCTTCGATGGAGTGTCAGGCGCTCCGAAAATAACCAGGCTGCCCCCACTCACCGGGACTCCTGGCGGCGCTTCGGTTCTTGGCGCGGGGCTTCGCAGGAATGCAGGGCTCTCCCCACTTGCGGGAGCCCTGCCGGGGAAGTCACCGTACGTCCTCACTGGAGCGCGGGGTAGGCTCCCGTCCGCTCCTCTTCCGGGCTTCGGCCCCGCCCCCAGGAAGGCCGGACTTCTCTTTGTTTCCGGGTCGCCGCAGGCAGCGCGGCGGCCCAGAGCTCCTAGTGACGGTGGCAATACGGGGTGGGCTCCCGTTTACGGCGAAAAGAGTCCCTGGCGGGTAGACACCCGCCGCTGAGCGTCACGAAGCGGGGTGGGCACCCGCTTTCGTATTAAGGGCAAAGGTACGCAAATAAGCGGGGTGGGCACCCGCTAGGAGTGGCAATGTCCCTGGCAGGGTGGGCACCTGCCAGGGGACTTCAGGCTCGGAAAAGACGGGGCGAACGCCGGGTGGGCACCGGCTAGCAGAACTAAAGCGCTCCTAGGCTGCAGGTCAAAGAACAGCGCTTCCAGGTGCTTTGGGGAGCATACAATCAAAAGCGCAAGTCCAGCAGAGTTCTCCCCTGCAAAGTTTGTAGGAAGATAGGCAGGGGGGCAAGGCTGGGCCAGGGGCCAGCTCACTTGGCCCTCCAGGGCAGGAAGGCAGTCCCAAGTGGCGGTTCCTCCTGGCCTCCAGCAGCAGCAGCTGCAGCCCCCCCCTCAGGATCCTGGAAGTGAACAACTTCTGTGGGGACACAGCCCCATTCTTATACAGTAAACCCCTTTGTTCTGGGTTCAGGGTGAGGGGGGAAACCAGTCGCAGCTGGTTGGGGAGCACCCTTGATGTGCTCAGCCCCTCACTCTATTCACTGGCAGGGCTAGGGTCGTCAGTCGCACCACAGGGGGCGGAGCCAGCATTGTGTGTGGAAAACCCTGCCCTATTCAGGACCCAGGTGTACTCCTCCCACCCATCTAGCTGCTGATCTCCCCATTCACCACTGGGTGACTCATCCTGACTCTGGGGAATCCCTAGCCCGTCACATGACATGACCAGCCAATCACGCGACAGACACACTGCACACAGAAGTGCCCACTTCTAGAAGTGGCACTTCCACACTAGGTACATGCACGCCGCACACATCATCGCGCAGCATTCAATCACACGAGTCCGCACATACCAAACTCGGGCCTGCACACCCCACGCATCAGGAACTACTAGGGACACATACATTCCCCATGCATTCCTATGGGAGGGCAGGCCTATCTCACCACATGCACTCAGAGCGCGCACGCACTTTACCCTGGGACACAGGGAAAGTGCGCAGAAACCAACAAATCACCACACCAAGTCACCAATAAAAAGCAAAAAAAGTTCAGGGGTGAACCTGCCAGAAGGGCCAAGTCCAACACAACCCCCTTCCAGCCAAAACGCAGGGCAGCCCAATCACCACCGTGATGGACTTCCCTGCTTGGGGCGATAGAACACGGACGCGGGCCCGCAACTGCAGGGACACCCTCCGGTTCTACGCCACGGTGAACCCATGGAATTCTTTCTAACACCACTGTCTGGACCAACTGGGCTACCCCACTGGTACTCCCAAGCTGTCCGCGGCCAAGACCAGGCCCTAGGCCACCCAGGTGCCACCGGTCTTTGCCTAATCACAGAGTGGGGGGTAGTAACCCCTGGCACATAGCGGCCATTCTCCACTCTTCCTCTCTGCAAGATAGGACTAGACTGCCACTGGTTCTCCAGCCTAGGGTCTACACCCTCAGGCGGACCAGGAGTCTCAGGGAAGGCTCTCCTCCCCCTACCTCTTCTCCTAGGGTTCCTCCTCCTCTGGTGAGGGGTACACCTAGAACGCCATTCCAACCCAGGGTTTAACCCCTCAGGTTGTACCGGGGGCAGAGGTGGGCTCTCCCACCCTCTGCACCCCCTTCCAGAACCCTGCTCCCTACCAACTGGGGCGGTACCTCTGGAAGAAGAACCGGTCGGGACGCTGGTTACAGACGTCCCACCCTTCAGGTCAGGCTGATCATGAACCTGGCCTTCCAACCTCCGGCCTAGAACCTTTGGTGGAATAATCGCCTGGCACTCCAGGACTTTGTGGGATTTACACTCCATCCCCCTAAGGCTATCAAATGACACATATGTCGAGCGACTGTCTGTCTGGCGCTGATCTCCCGTCCCCTGTCCACCTGACAGTGCGCGGAGATCCCCCAGAACAGAAGTGGTGCCACCCTGGCCACTACACGGGATCCTAGCCCAACTGGGTAGTCCCTGACCCACAGGCTCTTCCACTGGGGAACTCATCCCCCACTCACTCTTCATGCTGGACTCCTGTACCCTCCCTACCGGAGCTGTACTGCCAGCCTCTAGAACCACAGGAGCCCTGGTTACAGGTGCTCCAGGTCCTCTACTCACTAAGAGATCTTCCTCAAGTGGAGTAACAGGACAGCCTAGGTCCCCAACTTGGTGTTCCCTCAAGAAACCATCCAAGTCCTGAGGCAGGGTTTCGTGCGTCTGGGGACCCTCGGTCACCCTCTCACTCCTGCTCCACTGAGCCAGGCAGTGAGCCCCTACACCCTCCTCGCTATCCTGGGACCTAGCTGGGCTACACTGAGCCTCTTCCACCACGCTGGGCTGGAAGATACCTGACCCACTACTTTTGGAGTCACTCCCTAATGACTCTAGAGAACCTCTAGCCCTTTCCCAGCGCTCTGCTTCATCCGCAAGGTCAAATGGCTCAGACAATCCACACCCCAACAGGTGTTGGCGCAATCCCGGCACACAACAACTGAGCAGGTGTTCTTTGAGAACCAGATTACACAGTATATCAAAATCACTTGCTGTGGTAATCCAATCAAACATTGCATCCTCACATCCATCCACAAACTCCTCCCAAGTCTGGTGAGACAGTTTCCTACTGCCCCTGAATTTTAACCTTAACTCCTCCTCCTGGGGAACAGGTACCAGACTGGGGGAACTGGGACTGGGATTTCCTACACTGGAATCTATCTGGCTGCTACCACTGGACTCAACCCTCCCTGGAGAGTCCAGAAAACCACAACTGCGCTCAGGGGATAACCTACCCTCCAGAGCTAGTTTCTCTCTGGCAAAGGCCCTCTCAGCCTCCGCCATCTGTCTTTTGACCTCCAGCTGCGCCATCGCCTGGGCATGCTGCAACCTGAGCTTTTCTAACGTCAGCTGGTGCTCCCTTTCTTTCCTCCTATCTTCCCACTCCTCTGGGGACAGGGAAAGGGATGAGGCGCTGCCTCCTACGCTGGACCCAGCAATGGACTCCCTACCTATGGGGTCTTCACTCTCTACTGGCGTCCAGGTATTGTCATCCTCTACCTCCTCTTCTGAATCTTCAGGGCTCCCCACGGACCCACCACCCTCCAGGTGTGAGGCCCGGGCCCTTTCCATACTGTGCTCAAGATCCCATGGACCCTTTTGCCATAGGACCAGGTGGTCCTGAAGTTCGTACCGAGTGTCGGACTCTCTCCCTGTACAGGACCTTTCTAACTCCTGCCTCTGGCGCCAAGCTAGCTCATAGGGATCACAAGCAGGCTCCATTCTGGCGGACGTTATAGAGAAAAGATCACACAGGGAACCTAGGGGTCTGAGCTTAACACAGGAGCACACAATTCACAAAGGGTTCAGCAAGCTCTCTAACCCAGAGAACTCACACTCACTTGCCTAGTGCCACTCACCACTCATCCACACACAACCCTCCCCTCGGACTGGTAAGGCAGTTTCTACCACCCCTGATTCCTCAACCTGACCACCACGTGACACAGGTACCAACTCTGGACGCAGGGCGGGGGACAAATGTACTGGACACTATTACGCTGCCACCACTGGATCCCACCCTCTGGTGAATCCAGAAAACACAATGCACTAAGGGGGATGATCTACCCTCCCGAGCTAGGGACACCTAACTCACAGTGCACAAAAACACATTTCCAAAGAAATGACAATTAAAAACAATCTTAGAACAATAATCCCTATACCATGTGATTTATCTAAATGCAGAGTTTTGTAGTGCGGCCAGTTGCCGCTGCGGTACAGCGCAAACGCAAGTCCAAATCCCACCGCTGATCACCAATGTTAGAAATGGCGATTTCTGGTTGGCTAAGGCTTGCGCCAAAGTCAGGCAGAAACCACCACTCTAGTCAGGGCAAGGAAGTTACACGCCAAAGATAACCCCTGCTCACCCCCTTGGTAGCTTGGCACGAGCAGACAGGCTTATCCCTGAGGCGATGTGTAAAGCGTTTGCGCGCGCACCCAGCAACAACACCCAAGGCCCACCACAAAGGAAACTCCACACAAGGTATTATATAAAAATAACCTTTGTATTATACACAACACATTAGATAAAAACACACACTTTACAATGTGCCAACAGGCACGGGCAGAATTTACAAGGGATTATATATACAGGGGACAGGGCCACATGGACCACTGTCAGGAATTAGCACTTTTTAGAAATAGCACTTAGAACATAGGAATAAAACTTTAGAACATAGCACATACAATCACTGTAGCACTAAAAATAGAACATGTAGCACACAACCAGTAACTACTGGTATCAGAAAGTACCACCTACGCAACCCTAACCACCTTTAGGAATATCACGCAGGGAACTAGGACCTCACTAGTACCACCTGTACTAGGGAGAAAACAACCACCAAAGTATCACAATACCTGTAGGGGTCTAAGCACATAAACACATGATGCATAACATTCAGAGGTGTAAAGCAAAGCACATGACGCATAACCACATTCAGAGGTGCAGGAAAGGTACAATGGCGCAAAACCTCACATTAGCCACTATCTGTGGCAGTCCCTGGGCCAACTGGCCTAGTAGGGGCAAGGACGCCCTGCGTCCAGAAAAGTCAGGGCACGGCTGCGCAAGCTGCGCAAGCTAAAACACAGAGGCCCCAACCTAAACGTTGCAGCTGCCCACTAAGTGCTGGGCAGCTGGAGAAAGTGAGCGTGGGCACCACTGCGCCTTCTAAACAAATATGGCAGGGGTTGGAGTTCCACTGAGGGGAACTCGTGAGCCTTACAGGCTCGTGGAACAATGTGCCCCCTTCGCTGGAGCCTTCACGGCTCTAGGACCATGCGCCTGTCTGCAGCCTCGTGGGCTCTTAAAACAAATATGGGGGCCAACGTTGGAGCGGCCCGCTGCCTTCCGGGGCCGCTCTCCCTCGTAAGGTCAATGCTCCTTTTCCGGGCTTCGGTACCCGACCAATGCGGCCCTCGCTGGAGCGCACCAGCGCTCTCACACAGTCAGGGCTGGCTTCGTCCTCGGAGCCTCGAGGCTCAAGAAGTACTGCCCCCCCCTCCTCCTTCGATGTAGCGTCAGGCGCTCCGAAAATAACCAGGCTGCCCCCACTCACCGGGACTCCTGGCGGCGCTACAGTTCTTGGCGCGGGGCTTCGCAGGAATGCAGGGATCTCCCCACTTGCAGGAGCCCTGCCGGGGAAGTCACCGTACGTCCTCACTGGAGCGCGGGGTAGGCTCCCGTCCGCTCCTCTTCCGGGCTTCGGCCCCGCCCCCAGGAAGGCCGGACTTCTCTTTGTTTCCGGGTCGCCGCAGGCAGCGCGGCGGCCCAGAGCTCCTGGTGACGGTGGCAATACGGGGTGGGCTCCTGTTTACGGCGAAAAGAGTCCCTGGCGGGTAGACACCCGCCGCTGAGCGTCACGAAGCGGGGTGGGCACCCGCTTTCGTATTAAGGGCAAAGGTACGCAAATAAGCGGGGTGGGCACCCACTAGGAGTGGCAATGTCCCTGGCAGGGTGGGCACCTGCCAGGGGACTTCAGGCTCGGAAAAGACGGGGCGAACGCCGGGTGGGCACCGGCTAGCAGAACTAAAGCGCTCCTAGGCTGCAGGTCAAAGAACAGCGCTTCCAGGTGCTTTGGGGAGCATACAATCAAAAGCGCAAGTCCAGCAGAGTTCTCCCCTGCAAAGTTTGTAGGAAGATAGGCAGGGGGGCAAGGCTGGGCCAGGGGCCAGCTCACTGGGCCCTCCAGGGCAGGAAGGCAGTCCCAAGTGGCGGTTCCTCCTGGCCTCCAGCAGCAGCAGCTGCAGCCCCCCCTCAGGATCCTGGAAGTGAACAACTTCTGTGGGGACACAGCCCCATTCTTATACAGTAAACCCCTTTGTTCTGGGTTCAGGGTGAGGGGGGAAACCAGTCGCAGCTGGTTGGGGAGCACCCTTGATGTGCTCAGTCCCTCACTCTATTCACTGGCAGGGCTAGGGTCGTCAGTCGCACCACAGGGGGCGGAGCCAGCATTGTGTGTGGAAAACCCTGCCCTATTCAGGACCCAGGTGTACTCCTCCCACCCATCTAGCTGCTGATCTCCCCATTCACCACTGGGTGACTCATCCTGACTCTGGGGAATCCCTAGCCCGTCACATGACATGACCAGCCAATCACGCGACAGACACACTGCACACAGAAGTGCCCACTTCTAGAAGTGGCACTTCCACACTAGGTACATGCACGCCGCACACATCATCACGCAGCATTCAATCACACGAGTCCGCACATACCAAACTCGGGCCTGCACACCCCACGCATCAGGAACTACTAGGGACACATACATTCCCCATGCATTCCTATGGGAGGGCAGGCCTATCTCACCACATGCACTCAGAGCGCGCACGCACTTTACCCTGGGACACAGGGAAAGTGCGCAGAAACCAACAAATCACCATACCAAGTCACCAATAAAAAGCAAAAAAAGTTCAGGGGTGAACCTGCCAGAAGGGCCAAGTCCAACACAACCCCCTTCCAGCCAAAACGCAGGGCAGCCCAATCACCACCGTGATGGACTTCCCTGCTTGGAGCGATAGAACACGGACGCGGGCCCGCAACTGCAGGGACACCCTCCGGTTCTACGCCACGGTGAACCCATGGAATTCTTTCTAACACCACTGTCTGGACCAACTGGGCTACCCCACTGGTACTCCCAAGCTGTCCGCGGCCAAGACCAGGCCCTAGGCCACCCAGGTGCCACCGGTCTTTGCCTAATCACAGAGTGGGGGGTAGTAACCCCTGGCACATAGCGGCCATTCTCCACTCTTCCTCTCTGCAAGATAGGACTAGACTGCCACTGGTTCTCCAGCCTAGGGTCTACACCCTCAGGCGGACCAGGAGTCTCAGGGAAGGCTCTCCTCCCCCTACCTCTTCTCCTAGGGTTCCTCCTCCTCTGGTGAGGGGTACACCTAGAACGCCATTCCAACCCAGGGTTTAACCCCTCAGGTTGTACCGGGGGCAGAGGTGGGCTCTCCCACCCTCTGCACCCCCTTCCAGAACCCTGCTCCCTCCCAACTGGGGCGGTACCTCTGGAAGAAGAACCGGTCGGGACGCTGGTTACAGACGTCCCACCCTTCAGGTCAGGCTGATCATGAACCTGGCCTTCCAATCTCCGGCCTAGAACCTTTGGTGGAATAATCGCCTGGCACTCCAGGACTTTGTGGGATTTACACTCCATCCCCCTGAGGCTATCAAATGACACATATGTCGAGCGACTGTCTGTCTGGCGCTGATCTCCCGTCCCCTGTCCACCTGACAGTGCGCGGAGATCCCCCAGAACAGAAGTGGTGCCACCCTGGCCACTACACGGGATCCTAGCCCAACTGGGTAGTCCCTGACCCACAGGCTCTTCCACTGGGGAACTCATCCCCCACTCACTCTTCATGCTGGACTCCTGTACCCTCCCTACCGGAGCTGTACTGCCAGCCTCTAGAACCACAGGAGCCCTGGTTACAGGTGCTCCAGGTCCTCTACTCACTAAGAGATCTTCCTCAAGTGGAGTATCAGGACAGCCTAGGTCCCCAACTTGGTGTTCCCTCAAGAAACCATCCAAGTCCTGAGGCAGGGTTTCGTGCGTCTGGGGACCCTCGGTCACCCTCTCACTCCTGCTCCACTGAGCCAGGCAGTGAGCCCCTACACCCTCCTCGCTATCCTGGGACCTAGCTGGGCTACACTGAGCCTCTTCCACCACGCTGGGCTGGAAGATACCTGACCCACTACTTTTGGAGTCACTCCCTAATGACTCTAGAGAACCTCTAGCCCTTTCCCAGCGCTCTGCTTCATCCGCAAGGTCAAATGGCTCAGACAATCCACACCCCAACAGGTGTTGGCGCAATCCCGGCACACAACAACTGAGCAGGTGTTCTTTGAGAACCAGATTACACAGTATATCAAAATCACTTGCTGTGGTAATCCAATCAAACATTGCATCCTCACATCCATCCACAAACTCCTCCCAAGTCTGGTGAGACAGTTTCCTACTGCCCCTGAATTTTAACCTTAACTCCTCCTCCTGGGGAACAGGTACCAGACTGGGGGAACTGGGACTGGGATTTCCTACACTGGAATCTATCTGGCTGCTACCACTGGACTCAACCCTCCCTGGAGAGTCCAGAAAACCACAACTGCGCTCAGGGGATAACCTACCCTCCAGAGCTAGTTTCTCTCTGGCAAAGGCCCTCTCAGCCTCCGCCATCTGTCTTTTGACCTCCAGCTGCGCCATGGCCTGGGCATGCTGCAAGCTGAGCTTTTCTAACGTCAGCTGGTGCTCCCTTTCTTTCCTCCTATCTTCCCACTCCTCTGGGGACAGGGAAAGGGATGAGGCGCTGCCTCCTACGCTGGACCCAGCAATGGACTCCCTACCTATGGGGTCTTCACTCTCTACTGGCGTCCAGGTATTGTCATCCTCTACCTCCTCTTCTGAATCTTCAGGGCTCCCCACAGACCCACCACCCTCCAGGTGTGAGGCCCGGGCCCTTTCCATACTGTGCTCAAGATCCCATGGACCCTTTTGCCATAGGACCAGGTGGTCCTGAAGTTCGTACCGAGTGTCGGACTCTCTCCCTGTACAGGACCTTTCTAACTCCTGCCTCTGGCGCCAAGCTAGCTCATAGGGATCACAAACAGGCTCCATTCTGGCGGACGTTATAGAGAAAAGATCACACAGGGAACCTAGGGGTCTGAGCTTAACACAGGAGCACACAATTCACAAAGGGTTCAGCAAGCTCTCTAACCCAGAGAACTCACACTCACTTGCCTAGTGCCACTCACCACTCATCCACACACAACCCTCCCCTCGGACTGGTAAGGCAGTTTCTACCACCCCTGATTCCTCAACCTGACCACCACGTGACACAGGTACCAACTCTGGGCGCAGGGCGGGGGACAAATGTACTGGACACTATTACGCTGTCACCACTGGATCCCACCCTCTGGTGAATCCAGAAAACACAATACACTAAGGGGGATGATCTACCCTCTCGAGCTAGGGACACCTAACTCACAGTGCACAAAAACACATTTCCAAAGAAATGACAATTAAAAACAATCTTAGAACAATAATCCCTATACCATGTGATTTATCTAAATGCAGAGTTTTGTAGTGCGGCCAGTTGCCGCTGCGGAACAGCGCAAACGCAAGTCCAAATCCCACCGCTGATCACCAATGTTAGTAATGGCGATTTATGGTTGGCTAAGGCTTGCGCCAAAGTCAGGCAGAAACCACCACTCTAGTCAGGGCAAGGAAGTTACACGCCAAAGATAACCCCTGCTCACCCCCTTGGTAGCTTGGCACGAGCAGACAGGCTTATCCCTGAGGCGATGTGTAAAGCGTTTGCGCGCGCACCCAGCAACAACACCCAAGGCCCACCACAAAGGAAACTCCACACAAGGTATTATATAAAAATAACCTTTGTATTATACACAACACATTAGATAAAAACACACACTTTACAATGTGCCAACAGGCACGGGCAGAATTTACAAGGGATTATATATACAGGGGACAGGGCCACATGGACCACTGTCAGGAATTAGCACTTTTTAGAAATAGCACTTAGAACATAGGAATAAAACTTTAGAACATAGCACATACAATCACTGTAGCACTAAAAATAGAACATGTAGCACACAACCAGTAACTACTGGTATCAGAAAGTACCACCTACGCAACCCTAACCACCTTTAGGAATATCACGCAGGGAACTAGGACCTCACTAGTACCACCTGTACTAGGGAGAAAACAACCACCTAAGTATCACAATACCTGTAGGGGTCTAAGCACATAAACACATGATGCATAACATTCAGAGGTGTAAAGCAAAGCACATGACGCATAACCACATTCAGAGGTGCAGGAAAGGTACAATGGCGCAAAAACTCACATTAGCCACTATCTGTGGCAGTCCCTGGGCCAACTGGCCTAGTAGGGGCAAGGACGCCCTGCGTCCAGAAAAGTCAGGGCACGGCTGCGCAAGCTGCGCAAGCTAAAACACAGAGGCCCCAACCTAAACGTTGCAGCTGCCCACTAAGTGCTGGGCAGCTGGAGAAAGTGAGCGTGGGCACCACTGCGCCTTCTAAACAAATATGGCAGGGGTTGGAGTTCCACTGAGGGGAACTCGTGAGCCTCACAGGCTCGTGGAACAATGTGCCCCCTTCGCTGGAGCCTTCACGGCTCTAGGACCATGCGCCTGTCTGCAGCCTCGTGGGCTCTTAAAACAAATATGGGGGCCAACGTTGGAGCGGCCCGCTGCCTTCCGGGGCCGCTCTCCCTTGTAAGGTCAATGCTCCTTTTCCGGGCTTCGGTACCCGACCAATGCGGCCCTCGCTGGAGCGCACTAGCGCTCTCACACAGTCAGGGCTGGCTTCGTCCTCGGAGCCTCGAGGCTCAAGAAGTACTGCCCCCCCCTCCTCCTTCGATGGAGCGTCAGGCGCTCCGAAAATAACCAGGCTGCCCCCACTCACCGGGACTCCTGGCGGCGCTTCGGTTCTTGGCGCGGGGCTTCGCAGGAATGCAGGGCTCTCCCCACTTGCGGGAGCCCTGCCGGGGAAGTCACCGTACGTCCTCACTGGAGCGCGGGGTAGGCTCCCGTCCGCTCCTCTTCCGGGCTTCGGCCCCGCCCCCAGGAAGGCCAGACTTCTCTTTGTTTCCGGGTCGCCGCAGGCAGCGCGGCGGCCCAGAGCTCCTGGTGACGGTGGCAATACGGGGTGGGCTCCCGTTTATGGCGAAAAGAGTCCCTGGCGGGTAGACACCCGCCGCTGAGCGTCACGAAGCGGGGTGGGCACCCGCTTTCGTATTAAGGGCAACGGTACGCAAATAAGCGGGGTGGGCACCCGCTAGGAGTGGCAATGTCCCTGGCAGGGTGGGCACCTGCCAGGGGACTTCAGGCTCGGAAAAGACGGGGCGAACGCCGGGTGGGCACCGGCTAGCAGAACTAAAGCGCTCCTAGGCTGCAGGTCAAAGAACAGCGCTTCCAGGTGCTTTGGGGAGCATACAATCAAAAGCGCAAGTCCAGCAGAGTTCTCCCCTGCAAAGTTTGTAGGAAGATAGGCAGGGGGGCAAGGCTGGGCCAGGGGCCAGCTCACTGGGCCCTCCAGGGCAGGAAGGCAGTCCCAAGTGGCGGTTCCTCCTGGCCTCCAGCAGCAGCAGCTGCAGCCCCCCCTCAGGATCCTGGAAGTGAACAACTTCTGTGGGGACACAGCCCCATTCTTATACAGTAAACCCCTTTGTTCTGGGTTCAGGGTGAGGGGGGAAACCAGTCGCAGCTGGTTGGGGAGCACCCTTGATGTGCTCAGCCCCTCACTCTATTCACTGGCAGGGCTAGGGTCATCAGTCGCACCACAGGGGGCGGAGCCAGCATTGTGTGTGGAAAACCCTGCCCTATTCAGGACCCAGGTGTACTCCTCCCACCCATCTAGCTGCTGATCTCCCCATTCACCACTGGGTGACTCATCCTGACGCTGGGGAATCCCTAGCCCGTCACATGACATGACCAGCCAATCACGCGACAGACACACTGCACACAGAAGTGCCCACTTCTAGAAGTGGCACTTCCACACTAGGTACATGCACGCCGCACACATCATCGCGCAGCATTCAATCACACGAGTCCGCACATACCAAACTCGGGCCTGCACACCCCACGCATCAGGAACTACTAGGGACACATACATTCCCCATGCATTCCTATGGGAGGGCAGGCCTATCTCACCACATGCACTCAGAGCGCGCACGCCCTTTACCCTGGGACACAGGGAAAGTGCGCAGAAACCAACAAATCACCACACCAAGTCACCAATAAAAAGCAAAAAAGTTCAGGGGTGAACCTGCCAGAAGGGCCAAGTCCAACATGCTCTACAGCCAGAAAACCAGGTCAGCAGAGCCGCTGTAGAGCCAGAGAACCAGGTCAGCAGAGCTGTTCTAGAGCATAAGAACCAGGTCAGCAGAGCTGCTGTCGAGCCTAAGAACCATGTCAGCAGAGCTGCTCTACAGCCAGAAAACCAGGTCAGCAGAGCTGCTCTAGAGCCATAGAACCAGGTCAGCAGAGCTGCTCTAGAGCCTAAGAACCAGGTCAGCAGAGCTGCTCTAGAGGCAGAGAACCAGGTCAGCAGAGCTGCTGTAGAGTCAGAGAAACAGGTCAGCAGAGCTGCTGTAGAGCCATACAACCAGGTCAGCAGAGCTGCTTTAGAGGGAGAGAACCAGGTCAGCAGAGCTGCTTTAGAGCCAGAGAACCAGGTCAGCAGAGCTGCTCTAGAGCCTAAGAACCAGGTCAGCAGAGCTGCTCTAGAGCCAGAGGACCAGGTCAGCCAACCTGCTGTAGCGCCTGAGAACCAGGTCAGCAGAGCTGCTCTAGAGCCAGAGAACCAGGTCAGCCGAGCTCCTGTAGAGCCAGAGAAACCAGGTCAGCAGAGCTGCTTTAGAGGGAGAGAACCAGGTCAGCAGAGCTGCTTTAGAGCCAGAGAACCAGGTCAGTAGAGCTGCTCTAGAGCCAAAGAACCAGGTCAGCAGAACTGCTCTAGAGGCAGAGAACCAGGTCAGCAGAGCTGCTTTAGAGGGAGAGAACCAGGTCAGCAGAGCTGCTTTAGAGCCATAGAACCAGGTCAGCAGAGCTGCTTTAGAGCCTGAGAACCAGGTCCGCAGAGCTGCTCTAGAGCAAGAGAACCAGGTCAGTAGAGCTGCTGTAGAGCCAGAGAAACCAGGTCAGCAGAGCTGCTTTAGAGGGAAACAACCAGGTCAGCAGAGCTGCTTTAGAGCCAGAGAACTAGGTCAGCAGAGCTACTCTAGAGCCAGAGAACCAGGTCATCCGAACTGCTGTAGAGCCAGAGAAACCAGGTCAGCAGAGCTGCATTAGAGGGCGAGAAGCACGTCAGCAGAGCTGCTTTAGAGGGAGAGAACCAGGTCAGCAGAGCTGCTTTAGAGGGAGAGAACCAGGTCAGCAGAGCTGCTCTAGAGCCTAGGAACCAGGTCAGCACAGCTGCTCTAGAGCCAGAGAACCAGGTCAGCAAAGCTGCTTTTGAGCCAGTGAACCAGGTCAGTAGAGCTGCGCTAGAGCCATAGAACCAGCTCAGCAGAGCTGCTCTAGAGGCAGAGAACCAGGTCAGCAGAGCTGCTGTAGAGTCAGAGAAACCAGGTCAGCAGAGCTGCTTTATAGGGAGAGAACCAGGCCAGCAGAGGTGCTTTAGAGCCAGAGAACCAGGTCAGCAGAGCTGCTCTAGAGCCTAAGAACCAGGTCAGCAGAGCTGCTCTAGAGCCTAGGAACCAGGTCAGCAGAACTGCTCTACAGCCAGAAAACCAGGTCAGCAGAGCCGCTGTAGAGCCAGAGAACCAGGTCAGCAGAGCTGCTCTAGAGCCTAAGAATCAGGTCAGCAGAGCTGCTGTAGAGCCTAAGAACCATGTCAGCAGAGCTGCTCTACAGCCAGAAAACCAGGTCAGCAGAGCTGCTCTAGAGCCATAGAACTAGGTCAGCAGAGCTGCTCTAGAGCCTAAGAACCAGGTCAGCAGAGCTGCTCTAGAGGCAGAGAACCAGGTCAGCAGAGCTGCTGTAGAGTCAGAGAACCAGGTCAGCAGAGCTGCTGTAGAGCCATACAACCAGGTCAGCAGAGCTGCTTTAGAGGGAGAGAACCAGGTCAGCAGAGCTGCTTTAGAGCCAGAGAACCAGGTCAGCAGAGCTGCTCTAGAGCCTAAGAACCAGGTCAGCAGAGCTGCTCTAGAGCCTAAGAACCAGGTCAGCACAGCTGCTTCTGAGCCAGAGAACCAGGTCAGTAGAGCTGCTCTAGAGCCATAGAACCAGGTCAGCAGAGCTGCTCTAGAGGCAGAGAACCAGGTCAGCAGAGCTGCTGTAGAGTCAGAGAAACCAGGTCAGCAGAGCTGCTTTAGAGGGAGAGAACCAGGTCCGCAGAGCTGCTTTAGAGCCAGAGAACCAGGTCAGCAGAGCTGCTCTAGAGCCTAAGAGCCAGGTCAGCAGAGCTGCTCTAGAGCCTAAGAACCAGGTCAGCAGAGCTGCTTTAGAGCCAGAGAAACCAGGTCAGCAGAGCTGCTTTAGAGCCAGAGAACCAGGTCAGCAGAGCTGCTCTAGAGCCTAAGAACCAGGTCAGCAGAGCTGCTCTAGAGCCTAAGAACCAGGCCAGCAGAGCTGCTCTACAGCCAGAAAACCAGGTCAGCAGAGCTGCTCTAGAGCCAGAGAACTGGGTCAGCAGAGCTGCTCTAGAGCCTAAGAACCAGGTCAGCAGAGGTGCTCTAGAGGCAGAGAACCACGTCAGCAGAGCTGCTGTAGAGTCAGAGAAACCAGGTCAATAGAGCTGCTTCAGAGGGAGAGAACCAGGTCAGCAGAGCTGCTCTAGAGCCAGAGGACCAGGTCAGCCAACCTGCTGTAGCGCCTGAGAACCAGGTCAGCAGAGCTGCTCTAGGGCCAGAGAACCAGGTCAGCCGAGCTCCTGTAGAGCCAGAGAAACCAGGTCAGCAGAGCTGCTTTAGAGGGAGAGAACAAGGTCAGCAGAGCTGCTTTAGAGCCAGAGAACCAGGTCAGCAGAGCTGCTCTAGAGCCTAAGAACCAGGTCAGCAGAGCTGCTGTAGAGCCTAAGAACCATGTCAGCAGAGCTGCTCTACAGCCAGAAAACCAGGTCAGCAGAGCTGCTCTAGAGCCATAGAACCAGGTCAGCAGAGCTGCTCTAGAGCCTAAGAACCAGGTCAGCAGAGCTGCTCTAGAGGCAGAGAACCAGGTCAGCAGAGCTGCTGTAGAGTCAGAGAAACAGGTCAGCAGAGCTGCTGTAGAGTCAGAGAAACCAGGTCAGCAGAGCTGCTTTAGAGGGAGAGAACCAGGTCAGCAGAGCTGCTCTAGAGCCATAGAACCAGGTCAGCAGAGCTGCTCTAGAGCCTAAGAACCAGGTCAGCAGAGCTGCTCTAGAGGCAGAGAACCAGGTCAGCAGAGCTGCTGTAGAGTCAGAGAAACAGGTCAGCAGAGCTGCTGTAGAGCCATACAACCAGGTCAGCAGAGCTGCTTTAGAGGGAGAGAACCAGGTCAGCAGAGCTGCTTTAGAGCCAGAGAACCAGGTCAGCAGAGCTGCTCTAGAGCCTAAGAACCAGGTCAGCAGAGCTGCTCTAGAGCCTAAGAACCAGGTCAGCACAGCTGCTTCTGAGCCAGAGAACCAGGTCAGTAGAGCTGCTCTAGAGCCATAGAACCAGGTCAGCAGAGCTGCTCTAGAGGCAGAGAACCAGGTCAGCAGAGCTGCTGTAGAGTCAGAGAAACCAGGTCAGCAGAGCTGCTTTAGAGGGAGAGAACCAGGTCAGCAGAGCTGCTTTAGAGCCAGAGAACCAGGTCAGCAGAGCTGCTCTAGAGCCTAAGAGCCAGGTCAGCAGAGCTGCTCTAGAGCCTAAGAACCAGGTCAGCAGAGCTGCTTTAGAGCCAGAGAAACCAGGTCAGCAGAGCTGCTTTAGAGCCAGAGAACCAGGTCAGCAGAGCTGCTCTAGAGCCTAAGAACCAGGTCAGCAGAGCTGCTCTAGAGCCTAAGAACCAGGTCAGCAGAGCTGCTCTACAGCCAGAAAACCAGGTCAGCAGAGCTGCTCTAGAGCCTAAGAACCAGGTCAGCAGAGGTGCTCTAGAGGCAGAGAACCACGTCAGCAGAGCTGCTGTAGAGTCAGAGAAACCAGGTCAATAGAGCTGCTTCAGAGGGAGAGAACCAGGTCAGCAGAGCTGCTCTAGAGCCAGAGGACCAGGTCAGCCAACCTGCTGTAGCGCCTGAGAACCAGGTCAGCAGAGCTGCTCTAGGGCCAGAGAACCAGGTCAGCCGAGCTCCTGTAGAGCCAGAGAAACCAGGTCAGCAGAGCTGCTTTAGAGGGAGAGAACAAGGTCAGCAGAGCTGCTTTAGAGCCAGAGAACCAGGTCAGCAGAGCTGCTCTAGAGCCTAAGAACCAGGTCAGCAGAGCTGCTGTAGAGCCTAAGAACCATGTCAGCAGAGCTGCTCTACAGCCAGAAAACCAGGTCAGCAGAGCTGCTCTAGAGCCCTAGAACCAGGTCAGCAGAGCTGCTCTAGAGCCTAAGAACCAGGTCAGCAGAGCTGCTCTAGAGGCAGAGAACCAGGTCAGCAGAGCTGCTGTAGAGTCAGAGAAACAGGTCAGCAGAGCTGCTGTAGAGTCAGAGAAACCAGGTCAGCAGAGCTGCTTTAGAGGGAGAGAACCAGGTCAGCAGAGCTGCTCTAGAGCCATAGAACCAGGTCAGCAGAGCTGCTCTAGAGCCTAAGAACCAGGTCAGCAGAGCTGCTCTAGAGGCAGAGAACCAGGTCAGCAGAGCTGCTGTAGAGTCAGAGAAACAGGTCAGCAGAGCTGCTGTAGAGCCATACAACCAGGTCAGCAGAGCTGCTTTAGAGGGAGAGAACCAGGTCAGCAGAGCTGCTTTAGAGCCAGAGAACCAGGTCAGCAGAGCTGCTCTAGAGCCTAAGAACCAGGTCAGCAGAGCTGCTCTAGAGCCTAAGAACCAGGTCAGCACAGCTGCTTCTGAGCCAGAGAACCAGGTCAGTAGAGCTGCTCTAGAGCCATAGAACCAGGTCAGCAGAGCTGCTCTAGAGGCAGAGAACCAGGTCAGCAGAGCTGCTGTAGAGTCAGAGAAACCAGGTCAGCAGAGCTGCTTTAGAGGGAGAGAACCAGGTCAGCAGAGCTGCTTTAGAGCCAGAGAACCAGGTCAGCAGAGCTGCTCTAGAGCCTAAGAGCCAGGTCAGCAGAGCTGCTCTAGAGCCTAAGAACCAGGTCAGCAGAGCTGCTTTAGAGCCAGAGAAACCAGGTCAGCAGAGCTGCTTTAGAGCCAGAGAACCAGGTCAGCAGAGCTGCTCTAGAGCCTAAGAACCAGGTCAGCAGAGCTGCTCTAGAGCCTAAGAACCAGGTCAGCAGAGCTGCTCTACAGCCAGAAAACCAGGTCAGCAGAGCTGCTCTAGAGCCAGAGAACTGGGTCAGCAGAGCTGCTCTAGAGCCTAAGAACCAGGTCAGCAGAGGTGCTCTAGAGGCAGAGAACCACGTCAGCAGAGCTGCTGTAGAGTCAGAGAAACCAGGTCAATAGAGCTGCTTCAGAGGGAGAGAACCAGGTCAGCAGAGCTGCTCTAGAGCCAGAGGACCAGGTCAGCCAACCTGCTGTAGCGCCTGAGAACCAGGTCAGCAGAGCTGCTCTAGGGCCAGAGAACCAGGTCAGCCGAGCTCCTGTAGAGCCAGAGAAACCAGGTCAGCAGAGCTGCTTTAGAGGGAGAGAACAAGGTCAGCAGAGCTGCTTTAGAGCCAGAGAACCAGGTCAGCAGAGCTGCTCTAGAGCCTAAGAACCAGGTCAGCAGAGCTGCTGTAGAGCCTAAGAACCATGTCAGCAGAGCTGCTCTACAGCCAGAAAACCAGGTCAGCAGAGCTGCTCTAGAGCCATAGAACCAGGTCAGCAGAGCTGCTCTAGAGCCTAAGAACCAGGTCAGCAGAGCTGCTCTAGAGGCAGAGAACCAGGTCAGCAGAGCTGCTGTAGAGTCAGAGAAACAGGTCAGCAGAGCTGCTGTAGAGTCAGAGAAACCAGGTCAGCAGAGCTGCTTTAGAGGGAGAGAACCAGGTCAGCAGAGCTGCTTTAGAGCCAGAGAACCAGGTTAGCAGAGCTGCTCTATAGCCTAAGAACCAGGTCAGCAGAGCTGCTCTAGAGCCTAAGAACCAGGTCAGCACAGCTGCTTCTGAGCCAGAGAACCAGGTCAGTAGAGCTGCTCTAGAGCCATAGAACCAGGTCAGCAGAGCTGCTCTAGAGGCAGAGAACCAGGTCAGCAGAGCTGCTGTAGAGTCAGAGAAACCAGGTCAGCAGAGCTGCTTTAGAGCCAGAGAACCAGGTCAGCAGAGCTGCTCTAGAGCCTAAGAACCAGGTCAGCAGAGCTGCTCTAGAGCCTAAGAACCTGGTCAGCAGAGCTGCTCTACAGCCAGAAAACCAGGTCAGCAGAGCTGCTCTAGAGCCAGAGAACTGGGTCAGCAGAGCTGCTCTAGAGCCTAAGAACCAGGTCAGCAGAGGTGCTCTAGAGGCAGAGAACCACGTCAGCAGAGCTGCTGTAGAGTCAGAGAAACCAGGTCAATAGAGCTGCTTCCGAGGGAGAGAACCAGGTCAGCAGAGCTGCTCTAGAGCCAGAGGACCAGGTCAGCCAACCTGCTGTAGCGCCTGAGAACCAGGTCAGCAGAGCTGCTCTAGAGCCAGAGAACCAGGTCAGCCGAGCTCCTGTAGAGCCAGAGAAACCAGGTCAGCAGAGCTGCTTTAGAGGGAGAGAACCAGGTCAGCAGAGCTGCTTTAGAGCCAGAGAACCAGGTCAGTAGAGCTGCTCTAGAGCCAAAGAACCAGGTCAGCAGAACTGCTCTAGAGGCAGAGAACCAGGTCAGCAGAGCTGCTTTAGAGGGATAGAACCAGGTCAGCAGAGCTGCTTTAGAGCCATAGAACCAGGTCAGCAGAGCTGCTTTAGAGCCTGAGAACCAGGTCCGCAGAGCTGCTCTAGAGCAAGAGAACCAGGTCAGTAGAGCTGCTGTAGAGCCAGAGAAACCAGGTCAGCAGAGCTGATTTAGAGGGAAACAACCAGGTCAGCAGAGCTGCTTTAGAGCCAGAGAAACCAGGTCAGCAGAGCTGCTTTAGAGCCAGAGAACCAGGTCAGCAGAGCTGCTCTAGAGCCTAAGAACCAGGTCAGCAGAGCTGCTCTACAGCCAGAAAACCAGGTCAGCAGAGCTGCTCTAGAGGGAGAGAACCAGGTCAGCAGAGCTGCTCTAGAGCCTAGGAACCAGGTCAGCACAGCTGCTCTAGAGCCAGAGAACCAGGTCAGCAAAGCTGCTTTTGAGCCAGTGAACCAGGTCAGTAGAGCTGCGCTAGAGCCATAGAACCAGCTCAGCAGAGCTGCTCTAGAGGCAGAGAACCAGGTCAGCAGAGCTGCTGTAGAGTCAGAGAAACCAGGTCAGCAGTGCTGCTTTATAGGGAGAGAACCAGGTCAGCAGAGGTGCTTTAGAGCCAGAGAACCAGGTCAGCAGAGCTGCTCTAGAGCCTAAGAACCAGGTCAGCAGAGCTGCTCTAGAGCCTAGGAACCAGGTCAGCAGAACTGCTCTACAACCAGAAAACCAGGGCAGCAGAGCCGCTGTAGAGCCAGAGAACCAGGTCAGCAGATCTGCTCTAGAGCCTAAGAGCCAGGTCAGCAGAGCTGCTCTAGAGCCTAAGAACCAGGTCAGCAGAGCTGCTTTAGAGCCAGAGAAACCAGGTCAGCAGAGCTGCTTTAGAGCCAGAGAACCAGGTCAGCAGAGCTGCTCTAGAGCCTAAGAACCAGGTCAGCAGAGCTGCTCTAGAGCCTAAGAACCAGGTCAGCAGAGCTGCTCTACAGCCAGAAAACCAGGTCAGCAGAGCTGCTCTAGAGCCAGAGAACTGGGTCAGCAGAGCTGCTCTAGAGCCTAAGAACCAGGTCAGCAGAGGTGCTCTAGAGGCAGAGAACCACGTCAGCAGAGCTGCTGTAGAGTCAGAGAAACCAGGTCAATAGAGCTGCTTCAGAGGGAGAGAACCAGGTCAGCAGAGCTGCTCTAGAGCCAGAGGACCAGGTCAGCCAACCTGCTGTAGCGCCTGAGAACCAGGTCAGCAGAGCTGCTCTAGGGCCAGAGAACCAGGTCAGCCGAGCTCCTGTAGAGCCAGACAAACCAGGTCAGCAGAGCTGCTTTAGAGGGAGAGAACAAGGTCAGCAGAGCTGCTTTAGAGCCAGAGAACCAGGTCAGCAGAGCTGCTCTAGAGCCTAAGAACCAGGTCAGCAGAGCTGCTGTAGAGCCTAAGAACCATGTCAGCAGAGCTGCTCTACAGCCAGAAAACCAGGTCAGCAGAGCTGCTCTAGAGCCATAGAACCAGGTCAGCAGAGCTGCTCTAGAGCCTAAGAACCAGGTCAGCAGAGCTGCTCTAGAGGCAGAGAACCAGGTCAGCAGAGCTGCTGTAGAGTCAGAGAAACAGGTCAGCAGAGCTGCTGTAGAGTCAGAGAAACCAGGTCAGCAGAGCTGCTTTAGAAGGAGAGAACCAGGTCAGCAGAGCTGCTTTAGAGCCAGAGAACCAGGTCAGCAGAGCTGCTCTATAGACTAAGAACCAGGTCAGCAGAGCTGCTCTAGAGCCTAAGAACCAGGTCAGCACAGCTGCTTCTGAGCCAGAGAACCAGGTCAGTAGAGCTGCTCTAGAGCCATAGAACCAGGTCAGCAGAGCTGCTCTAGAGGCAGAGAACCAGGTCAGCAGAGCTGCTGTAGAGTCAGAGAAACCAGGTCAGCAGAGCTGCTTTAGAGCCAGAGAACCAGGTCAGCAGAGCTGCTCTAGAGCCTAAGAACCAGGTCAGCAGAGCTGCTCTAGAGCCTAAGAACCTGGTCAGCAGAGCTGCTCTACAGCCAGAAAACCAGGTCAGCAGAGCTGCTCTAGAGCCAGAGAACTGGGTCAGCAGAGCTGCTCTAGAGCCTAAGAACAAGGTCAGCAGAGGTGCTCTAGAGGCAGAGAACCACGTCAGCAGAGCTGCTGTAGAGTCAGAGAAACCAGGTCAATAGAGCTGCTTCAGAGGGAGAGAACCAGGTCAGCAGAGCTGCTCTAGAGCCAGAGGACCAGGTCAGCCAACCTGCTGTAGCGCCAGAGAAACCAGGTCAGCAGAGCTGCTTTAGAGGGAGAGAACCAGGTCAGCAGAGCTGCTTTAGAGCCAGAGAACCAGGTCAGTAGAGCTGCTCTAGAGCCAAAGAACCAGGTCAGCAGAACTGCTCTAGAGGCAGAGAACCAGGTCAGCAGAGCTGCTTTAGAGGGAGAGAACCAGGTCAGCAGAGCTGCTTTAGAGCCATAGAACCAGGTCAGCAGAGCTGCTTTAGAGCCTGAGAACCAGGTCCGCAGAGCTGCTCTAGAGCAAGAGAACCAGGTCAGTAGAGCTGCTGTAGAGCCAGAGAAACCAGGTCAGCAGAGCTGCTTTAGAGGGAAACAACCAGGTCAGCAGAGCTGCTTTAGAGCCAGAGAACTAGGTCAGCAGAGCTACTCTAGAGCCAGAGAACCAGGTCATCCGAACTGCTGTAGAGCCAGAGAAACCAGGTCAGCAGAGCTGCATTAGAGGGCGAGAAGCAGGTCAGCAGAGCTGCTTTAGAGGGAGAGAACCAGGTCAGCAGAGCTGCTTTAGAGGGAGAGAACCAGGTCAGCAGAGCTGCTCTAGAGCCTAGGAACCAGGTCAGCACAGCTGCTCTAGAGCCAGAGAACCAGGTCAGCAAAGCTGCTTTTGAGCCAGTGAACCAGGTCAGTAGAGCTGCGCTAGATCCATAGAACCAGCTCAGCAGAGCTGCTCTAGAGGCAGAGAACCAGGTCAGCAGAGCTGCTGTAGAGTCAGAGAAACCAGGTCAGCAGAGCTGCTTTATAGGGAGAGAACCAGGTCAGCAGAGGTGCTTTAGAGCCAGAGAACCAGGTCAGCAGAGCTGCTCTAGAGCCTAAGAACCAGGTCAGCAGAGCTGCTCTAGAGCCTAGGAACCAGGTCAGCAGAACTGCTCTACAGCCAGAAAACCAGGGCAGCAGAGCCGCTGTGGAGCCAGAGAACCAGGTCAGCAGATCTGCTCTAGAGCCTAAGAACCAGGTCAGCAGAGCTGCTGTAGAGCCTAAGAACCATGTCAGCAGAGCTGCTCTACAGCCAGAAAACCAGGTCAGCAGAGCTGCTCTAGAGCCATAGAACCAGGTCAGCAGAGCTGCTCTAGAGCCTAAGAACCAGGTCAGCAGAGCTGCTCTAGAGGCAGAGAACCAGGTCAGCAGAGCTGCTGTAGAGTCAGAGAAACAGGTCAGCAGAGCTGCTGTAGAGCCATACAACCAGGTCAGCAGAGCTGCTTTAGAGGGAGAGAACCAGGTCAGCAGAGCTGCTTTAGAGCCAGAGAACCAGGTCAGCAGAGCTGCTCTAGAGCCTAAGAACCAGGTCAGCAGAGCTGCTCTAGAGCCTAAGAACCAGGTCAGCACAGCTGCTTCTGAGCCAGAGAACCAGGTCAGTAGAGCTGCTCTAGAGCCATAGAACCAGGTCAGCAGAGCTGCTCTAGAGGCAGAGAACCAGGTCAGCAGAGCTGCTGTAGAGTCAGAGAAACCAGGTCAATAGAGCTGCTTCAGATGGAGAGAAACAGGTCAGCAGAGCTGCTTTAGAGCCAGAGAACCAGGTTAGCAGAGCTGCTCTAGAGCCTAAGAACCAGGTCAGCAGAGCTGCTCTAGAGCCTAAGAACCAGGTCAGCAGAGCTGCTCTACAGCCAGAAAACCAGGTCAACAGAGCTGCTCTAGAGGCAGAGAACTGGGTCAGCAGAGCTGCTCTAGAGCCTAAGAACCAGGTCAGCAGAGGTGCTCTAGAGGCAGAGAACCACGTCAGCAGAGCTGCTGTAGAGTCAGAGAAACCAGGTCAATAGAGCTGCTTCAGAGGAAGAGAACCAGGTCGGCAGAGCTGCTTTAGAGCCAGAGAACCAGGTCAGCAGAGCTGCTCTAGAGCCTAAGAACCAGGTCAGCAGAGCTGCTCTAGAGCCTAAGAACCAGGTCAGCACAGCTGCTTCTGAGCCAGAGAACCAGGTCAGTAGAGCTGCTCTGGAGCCATAGAACCAGGTCAGCAGAGCTGCTCTAGAGGCAGAGAACCAGGTCAGCAGAGCTGATGTAGAGTCAGAGAAACCAGGTCAGCAGAGCTGCTTTAGAGGGAGAGAACCAGGTCAGCAGAGCTGCTTTAGAGCCAGAGAACCAGGTCAGCAGAGCTGCTCTAGAGCCTAAGAACCAGGTCAGCAGAGCTGCTCTAGAGCCTAAGAACCAGGTCAGCAGAGCTGCTTTAGAGCCAGAGAAATCAGGTCAGCAGAGCTGCTTTAGAGCCAGAGAACCAGGTCAGCAGAGCTGCTCTAGAGCCTAAGAACCAGGTCAGCAGAGCTGCTCTAGAGCCTAAGAACCAGGTCAGCAGAGCTGCTCTACAGCCAGAAAACCAGGTCAGCAGAGCTGCTCTAGAGCCAGAGAACTGGGTCAGCAGAGCTGCTCTAGAGCCTAAGAACCAGGTCAGCATAGCTGCTTCTGAGCCAGAGAACCAGGTCAGTAGAGCTGCTCTAGAGCCATAGAACCAGGTCAGCAGAGGTGCTTTAAAGGCAGAGAACCACGTCAGCAGAGCTGCTGTAGAGTCAGAGAAACCAGGTCAATAGAGCTGCTTCAGAGGGAGAGAACCAGGTCAGCAGAGCTGCTCTAGAGCCAGAGGACCAGGTCAGCCAACCTGCTGTAGCGCCTGAGAACCAGGTCAGCAGAGCTGCTCTAGAGCCAGAGAACCAGGTCAGCCGAGCTCCTGTAGAACCAGAGAAACCAGGTCAGCAGAGCTGCTTTAGAGGGAGAGAACCAGGTCAGCAGAGCTGCTTTAGAGCCAGAGAACCAGGTCAGTGGAGCTGCTCTAGAGCCAAAGAACCAGGTCAGCAGAGCTGCTCTAGAGGCAGAGAACCAGGTCAGCAGAGCTGCTTTAGAGGGAGAGAACCAGGTCAGCAGAGCTGCTTTAGAGCCTGAGAACCGGGTCAGCAGAGCTGCTCTAGAGCAAGAGAACCAGGTCAGTAGAGCTGCTGTAGAGCCAGATAAACCAGGTCAGCATAGCTGCTTTAGAGGGAAACAACCAGGTCAGCAGAGCTGCTTTAGAGCCAGAGAACTAGGTCCGCAGAGCTGCTCTAGAGCAAGAGAACCAGGTCAGTAGAGCTGCTGTAGAGCCAGAGAAACCAGGTCAGCAGAGCTGCATTAGAGGGCGAGAAGCAGGTCAGCAGAGCTGCTTTAGAGGGAGAGAACCATGTCAGCAGAGCTGCTTTAGAGGGAGAGAACCAGGTCAGCAGAGCTGCTCTAGAGCCTAGGAACCAGGTCAGCACAGCTGCTCTAGAGCCAGAGAACCAGGTCAGCAAAGCTGCTTTTGAGCCAGTGAACCAGGTCAGTAGAGCTGCGCTAGAGCCATAGAACCAGCTCAGCAGAGCTGCTCTAGAGGCAGAGAACCAGGTCAGCAGAGCTGCTGTAGAGTCAGAGAAACCAGGTCAGCAGAGCTGCTTTATAGGGAGAGAACCAGGTCAGCAGAGGTGCTTTAGAGCCAGAGAACCAGGTCAGCAGAGCTGCTCTAGAGCCTAAGAACCAGGTCAGCAGAGCTGCTCTAGAGCCTAGGAACCAGGTCAGCAGAACTGCTCTACAGCCAGAAAACCAGGTCAGCAGAGCCACTGTAGAGCCAGAGAACCAGGTCAGCAGAGCTGCTCTAGAGCCTAAGAACCAGGTCAGCAGAGCTGCTGTAGAGCCTAAGAACCATGTCAGCAGAGCTGCTCTACAGCCAGAAAACCAGGTCAGCAGATCTGCTCTAGAGCCATAGAACCAGGTCAGCAGAGCTGCTCTAGAGCCTAAGAACCAGGTCAGCAGAGCTGCTCTAGGGGCGGAGAACCAGGTCAGCAGAGCTGCTGTAGAGTCAGAGAAACAGGTCAGCAGAGCTGCTGTAGAGCCATACAACCAGGTCAGCAGAGCTGCTTTAGAGGGAGAGAACCAGGTCAGCAGAGCTGCTTTAGAGCCAGAGAACCAGGTCAGCAGAGCTGCTCTAGAGCCTAAGAACCAGGTCAGCAGAGCTGCTCTAGAGCCTAAGAACCAGGTCAGCACAGCTGCTTCTGAGCCAGAGAACCAGGTCAGTAGAGCTGCTCTAGAGCCATAGAACCAGGTCAGCAGAGCTGCTCTAGAGGCAGAGAACCAGGTCAGCAGAGCTGATGTAGAGTCAGAGAAACCAGGTCAGCAGAGCTGCTTTAGAGGGAGAGAACCAGGTCAGCAGAGCTGCTTTAGAGCCAGAGAACCAGGTCAGCAGAGCTGCTCTAGAGCCTAAGAACCAGGTCAGCAGAGCTGCTCTAGAGCCTAAGAACCAGGTCAGCAGAGCTGCTTTAGAGCCAGAGAAACCAGGTCAGCAGAGCTGCTTTAGAGCCAGAGAACCAGGTCAGCAGAGCTGCTCTAGAGCCTAAGAACCAGGTCAGCAGAGCTGCTCTACAGCCAGAAAACCAGGTCAGCAGAGCTGCTCTAGAGCCAGAGAACTGGGTCAGCAGAGCTGCTCTAGAGCCTAAGAACCAGGTCAGCATAGCTGCTTCTGAGCCAGAGAACCAGGTCAGTAGAGCTGCTCTAGAGCCATAGAACCAGGTCAGCAGAGGTGCTTTAGAGGCAGAGAACCACGTCAGCAGAGCTGCTGTAGAGTCAGAGAAACCAGGTCAATAGAGCTGCTTCAGAGGGAGAGAACCAGGTCAGCAGAGCTGCTCTAGAGCCAGAGGACCAGGTCAGCCAACCTGCTGTAGCGCCTGAGAACCAGGTCAGCAGAGCTGCTCTAGAGCCAGAGAACCAGGTCAGCCGAGCTCCTGTAGAGCCAGAGAAACCAGGTCAGCAGAGCTGCTTTAGAGGGAGAGAACCAGGTCAGCAGAGCTGCTTTAGAGCCAGAGAACCAGGTCAGTAGAGCTGCTCTAGAGCCAAAGAACCAGGTCAGCAGAGCTGCTCTAGAGGCAGAGAACCAGGTCAGCAGAGCTGCTTTAGAGGGAGATAACCAGGTCAGCAGAGCTGCTTTAGAGCCTGAGAACCAGGTCAGCAGAGCTGCTCTAGAGCAAGAGAACCAGGTCAGTAGAGCTGCTGTAGAGCCAGATAAACCAGGTCAGCAGAGCTGCTTTAGAGGGAAACAACCAGGTCAGCAGAGCTGCTTTAGAGCCAGAGAACTAGGTCAGCAGAGCTACTCTAGAGCCAGAGAACCAGGTCATCCGAACTGCTGTAGAGCCAGAGAAACCAGGTCAGCAGAGCTGCATTAGAGGGCGAGAAGCAGGTCAGCAGAGCTGCTTTAGAGGGAGAGAACCAGGTCAGCAGAGCTGCTCTAGAGCCTAGGAACCAGGTCAGGACAGCTGCTCTAGAGCCAGAGAACCAGGTCAGCAAAGCTGCTTTTGAGCCAGTGAACCAGGTCAGTAGAGCTGCGCTAGAGCCATAGAACCAGCTCAGCAGAGCTGCTCTAGAGGAAGAAAACCAGGTCAGCAGAGCTGCTGTAGAGTCAGAGAATCCAGGTCAGCAGAGCTGCTTTATAGGGAGAGAACCAGGGCAGCAGAGCTGCTTTAGAGCCAGAGAACCAGGTCAGCAGAGCTGCTCTAGAGCCTAAGAACCAGGTCAGCAGAGCTGCTCTAGAGCCTAAGAACCATGTCAGCAGAGCTGCTCTACAGCCAGAAAACCAGGTCAGCAGAGCTGCTCTAGAGCCATAGAACCAGGTCAGCAGAGCTGCTCTAGAGCCTAAGAACCAGGTCAGCAGAGCTACTCTAGTGGCAGAGAACCAGGTCAGCAGAGCTGCTGTAGAGTCAGAGAAACCAGGTCAGTAGCACTGCTTTAGAGGGAGAGAACCAGGTCAGCAGAGCTGCTCCAGAGCCAGAGGACCAGGTCAGCCGAGCTGCTGTAGAGCCTGAGAACCAGGTCAGCAGAGCTGCTTTAGAGCCAGAGAACCAGGTCAGCAGAGCTGCTGTAGAGTCAGAGAAACCAGGTCAATAGAGCTGCTTTAGAGGGAGGGAACCAGGTCAGCAGAGCTGCTCTAGAGCCAGAGGACCAGGTCAGCCAACCTGCTGTAGAGCCTGAGAACCAGGTCAGCAGAGCTGCTCTGGAGCCAGAGAACCAGGTCAGCCGAGCTCCTGTAGAGCCAGAGAAACCAGGTCAGCAGAGCTGCTTTAGAGGGAGAGAACCAGGGCAGGAGAGCTGATTTAGAGGGAGAGAACCAGGTCAGCAGAGCTGCTTTAGAGCCATAGAACCAGGTCAGCAGAGCTGCTTTAGAGCCTGGGAACCAGGTCAGCAGAGCTGCTCTAGAGCAAGAGAACCAGGTCAGCAGAGCTGCTGTAGAGCCAGAGAAACCAGGTCAGCAGAGCTGCTTTAGAGGGAGACAACCAGGTCAGCAGAGCTGCTTTAGAGCCAGAGAACTAGGTCAGCAGAGCTACTCTAGAGCCAGAGAACCAGGTAATCCGAACTGCTGTAGAGCCAGAGAAACCAGGTCAGCAGAGCTGCATTAGAGGGCGAGAAGCAGGACAGGAGAGCTGCTTTAGAGGGAGAGAACCAGGCCAGCAGAGCTGCTCTAGAGCCTAGGAACCAGGTCAGCACAGCTGCTCTAGAGCCAGAGAACCAGGTTGGCAAACCTGCTTTTGAGCCAGTGAACCAGGTCAGTAGAGCTGCTCTAGAGCCATAGAACCAGCTCAGCAGAGCTGCTCTAGAGGCAGAGAAGAAGGTCAGCAGAGCTGCTTTAGAGGGAGAGAACCAGCTCAGCAGAGCTGCTTTAGAGCCATAGAACCAGGTCAGCAGAGCTGCTCTAGAGCCTAAGAACCAGGTCAGCAGAGCTGCTCTAGAGCCCAGGAACCAGGTCAGCAGAACTGCTCTACAGCCAGAAAACCAGGTCAGCAGAGCCACTGTAGAGCCAGAGAACCAGGTCAGGAGAGCTGCTCTAGAGCCTAAGAACCAGGTCAGCAGAGCTGCTCTAGTGCCTAAGAACGATGTCAGCAGAGCTGCTCTACAGCCAGAAAACCAGGTCAGCAGAGCTGCTCTAGAGCCAGAGAACCAGGTCAGCAGAGCTGCTCTAGAGCCTAAGAACCAGGTCAGCAGAGCTGCTCTAGAGGCAGAGAACCACGTCAGCAGAGCTGCTGTATAGTCAGAGAAACCAGGTCAGTAACGCTGCTTTAGAGGGAGAGAACCAGGTCAGCAGAGCTGCTCCAGAGCCAGAGGACCAGGTCAGCCGAGCTGCTGTAGAGCCTGAGAACCAGGTCGGCAGAGCCGCTCTAGAGCCAGAGAACCAGGTCAGCCGAGCACCTGTAGAGCCAGAGAAACCAGGTCAGCAGAGATGCTTTAGAGGGAGACAACCAGGTCAGCAGAGCTGCTTTGGAGGGAGAGAACCAGGTCAGCAGAGCTGCTTTGGAGCCTAGGAACCAGGTTAGCACAGCTGCTCTAGAGCCAGAGAACCAGGTCAGCAGTGCTGCTTTAGAGCCAGAGAACCAGGTCAGTAGAGCTGCTCTAGAGCCAAAGATCCAGGTCAGCAGAGCTGCTCTAGAGGGAGAGAACCAGGTCAGCAGAGCTGCTTTAGAGCCATAGAACTAGTTCAGCAGAGATGCTCTAGAGCCAGAGAACCAGGTCATCCGAGCTGCTGTAGAGCCAGAGACACCAGGTCAGCAGAGCTGCTTTAGAGGGTGAGAAGCAGGTCAGCAGAGCTGCTTTAGAGGGAGAGAACCAGGTCAGCAGAGCTGCTCTAGAGCCTAGGAACCAGGTCAGCACAGGTGCTCTAGAGCCAGAGAACCAGGTCAGCAAAGCTGTTTTTGAGCCAGTGAACCAGGTCAGTAGAGCTGCTCTAGAGCCATAGAACCAGGTCAGCAGTGCTGCTCTAGAGGCAGAGAACCAGGTCAGCAGATCTGCTGTAGAGTCAGAGAAACCAGGTCATCAGAGCTGCTTTAGAGGGAGAGAACCAGGTCAGCAGAGCTGCTATAGAGCCAGTGAACCAGGTCAGCAGAGCTGCTCTAGAGCTTAAGAACCAGGTCAGCAGAGCTGCTCTAGAGCCTAGGAACCAGGTCAGCAGAGCTGCTCTACAGCCAGAAAACCAGGTCAGCAGAGCCGCTGTAGAGCCAGAGAACCAGGTCAGCAGAGCTGCTCTAGAGCCTAAGAACCAGGTCAGCAGAGCTGCTCTAGAGCCTAAGAACCATGTCAGCAGAGCTGCTCTACAGCCAGAAAACCAGGTCAGCAGAGCTGCTGTAGAGCCAGAGAACCAGGTCAGCAGAGCTGCTCTAAAGCCTAAGAACCAGGTCAGCAGAGCTGCTCTAGAGGCAGTGAACCAGGTCAACAGAGCTGCTGTAGAGTCAGAGAAACCAGGTCAATAGAGCTGTTTTAGAGGGAGAGAACCAGGTCAGCAGAGCTGCTCTAGAGCCAGAGGACCAGGTCAGCCGAGCTGCTGTAGAGCCTGAGAACCAGGTCAGCAGAGCAGCTCTAGAGCCAGAGAACCAGGTCAGCCGAGCTCCTGTAGAGCCAGAGAAACCATGTCAGCAGAGCTGCTTCAGAGGGAGAGAACCAGGTCAGCAAAGCTGCTTTGGAGGGAGAGAACCAGGTCAGCAGAGCTGCTTTAGAGCCTAGGAACCAGGTTAGCACAGCTGCTCTAGAGCCAGAGAACCAGGTCAGCAGAGCTGCTTTAGAGCCAGAGAACCAGGTCAGTAGAGCTGCTATAGAGCCAAAGAACCAGGTTAGCAGAGCTGCTCTAGAGGCAGAGAACCAGGTCAGCAGAGCTGCTGTAGAGTCAGAGAAACCAGGTCAGCAGAGCTGCTTTAGAGCCATACAACCAGGTCAGCAGAGGTGCTTTAGAGCCAGAGAACCAGGTCAGCAGAGCTGCTCTAGAGCCTGAGAACCAGGTCAGCAGAGCTTCTGTAAAGCCAGAGAAACCAGGTCAGCAGAGCTGCTTTAGACTGAGACAACCAGGTCAGCAGAGCTGCTTTAGAGCCTAGGAACCAGGTTAGCACAGCTGCTCTAGAGCCAGAGAACCAGGTCAGCAGAGCTGCTTTAGAGCCAGAGAACCAGGTCAGTAGAGCTGCTATAGAGCCAAAGAACCAGGTTAGCAGAGCTGCTCTAGAGGCAGAGAACCAGGTCAGCAGAGCTGCTGTAGAGTCAGAGAAACCAGGTCAGCAGAGCTGCTTTAGAGCCATACAACCAGGTCAGCAGAGCTGCTTTAGAGCCAGAGAACCAGGTCAGCAGAGCTGCTCTAGAGCCTGAGAACCAGGTCAGCAGAGCTGCTGTAAAGCCAGAGAAACCAGGTCAGCAGAGCTGCTTTAGACTGAGACAACCAGGTCAGCAGAGTTGCTTTAGAGCCAGAGAACTAGGTCAGCAGAGCTGCTTTAGAGCCAGAGAACCAGGTCAGCAGAGCTGCTCTAGAGGCAGAGAACCAGGTCGGCAGACCTGTTTTAGAGCCACAGAACCAGGGCAGCAGAGCTGCTCTGGAGCCTGAGAACCAGGTCAGCAGAGCTGCTCTAGAGCCTAAGAAGAAGGTCAGCAGAGCTGCACTAGAAGCAGAGAACCAGGACAGCAGAGCTGCTGTAGAGCCAGAGAAACCAGGTCAGCAGAGCTGCTTTAGAGGGAGAGAAGCAGGGCAGCAGAGCTGCTTTAGAGCCAGAGAACCAGGTCAGTAGAGCTGCTCTAGTGCCAAAGAACCAGGTCAGCAGAGCTGCTCTAGAGGCAGAGAACCAGGTCAGCAGAGCTGCTTTAGAGGGAGAGAACCAGGTCAGCAGAGCTGCTTTAGAGCCATAGAACCAGGTCAGCAGAGCTGCTTTAGAGCCAGAGAACCAGGTCAGCAGAGCTGCTCTAGAGCCTGAGAACCAGGTCAGCAGAGCTGCTCTAGAGCAAGAGAACCAGGTCAGCAGAGCTGCTGTAGAGCCAGAGAAACCAGGTCAGCAGAGCTGCTTTAGAGGGAGACAACCAGGTCAGCAGAGCTGCTTTAGAGCCAGAGAACTAGGTCAGCAGAGCTAGTCTAGAGCCAGAGAACCAGGTAATCCGAACTGCTGTAGAGCCAGAGAAACCAGGTCAGCAGAGCTGCATTAGAGGGCGAGAAGCAGGTCAGCAGAGCTGCTTTAGAGGGAGAGAACCAGGTCAGCAGAGCTGCTCTAGAGCCTAGGAACCAGGTCAGCACAGCTGCTCTACAGCCAGAAAACCAGGTCAGCAGAGCCGCTGTAGAGCCAGAGAACCAGGTCAGCAGGGCTGCTCTAGAGCCTAAGAACCAGGTCAGCAGAGCTGCTCTAGAGCCTAAGAGCCATGACAGCAGAGCTGCTCTACAGCCAGAAAACCAGGTCAGCAGAGCTGCTGTAGAGCCAGAGAACCAGGTCAGCAGAGCTGCTCTAAAGCCTAAGAACCAGGTCAGAAGAGCTGCTCTAGAGGCAGTGAACCAGGTCAACAGAGCTGCTGTAGAGTCAGAGAAACCAGGTCAATAGAGCTGCTTTAGAGGGAGAGAACCAGGTCAGCAGAGCTGCTCTAGAGCCAGAGGACCAGGTCAGCCGAGCTGCTGTAGAGCCTGAGAACCAGGTCAGCAGAGCTGCTCTAGAGCCAGAGAACCAGGTCAGCCGAGCTCCTGTAGAGCCAGAGAAACCATGTCAGCAGAGCTGCTTCAGAGGGAGAGAACCAGGTCAGCAAAGCTGCTTTGGAGGGAGAGAACCAGGTCAGCAGAGCTGCTTTAGAGCCTAGGAACCAGGTTAGCACAGGTGCTCTAGAGCCAGAGAACCAGGTCAGTAGAGCTGCTATAGAGCCAAAGAACCAGGTTAGCAGAGCTGCTCTAGAGGCAGAGAACCAGGTCAGCAGAGCTGCTGTAGAGACAGAGAAACCAGGTCAGCAGAGCTGCTTTAGAGCCATACAACCAGGTCAGCAGAGGTGCTTTAGAGCCAGAGAACCAGGTCAGCAGAGCTGCTCTAGAGCCTGAGAACCAGGTCAGCAGAGCTGCTGTAAAGCCAGAGAAACCAGGTCAGCAGAGCTGCTTTAGACTGAGACAACCAGGTCAGCAGAGCTGCTTTAGAGCCTAGGAACCAGGTTAGCACAGCTGCTCTAGAGCCAGAGAACCAGGTCAGCAGAGCTGCTTTAGAGCCAGAGAACCAGGTCAGTAGAGCTGCTATAGAGCCAAAGAACCAGGTTAGCAGAGCTGCTCTAGAGGCAGAGAACCAGGTCAGCAGAGCTGCTGTAGAGTCAGAGAAACCAGGTCAGCAGAGCTGCTTTAGAGCCAGAGAACCAGGTCAGCAGAGTTGCTCTAGAGCCTGAGAACCAGGTCAGCAGAGCTGCTGTAAAGCCAGAGAAACCAGGTCAGCAGAGCTGCTTTAGACTGAGACAACCAGGTCAGCAGAGTTGCTTTAGAGCCAGAGAACTAGGTCAGCAGAGCTGCTTTAGAGCCAGAGAACCAGGCCAGCAGAGCTGCTCTAGAGGCAGAGAACCAGGTCAGCAGACCTGTTTTAGAGCCACAGAACCAGGGCAGCAGAGCTGCTCTAGAATCAGAGAACCAGGGCAGCAGAGCTGCTCTAGAATCAGAGAACCAGGTCAGCAGAGCTGTTCTGGAGCCTGAGAACCAGGTCAGCAGAGCTGCTCTAGAGCCTAAGAAAAAGGTCAGCAGAGCTGCACTAGAAGCAGAGAACCAGGACAGCAGAGCTGCTTTAGAGGGAGAGAACCAGGTCAGCAGAGCTGCTTTAGAGCCATAGAACCAGGTCAGCAGAGCTGCTTTAGAGCCAGAGAACCAGGTCAGCAGAGCTGCTCTAGAGCCTGAGAACCAGGTCAGCAGAGCTGCTCTAGAGCAAGAGAACGAGGTCAGCAGAGCTGCTGTAGAGCCAGAGAAACCAGGTCAGCAGAGCTGCTTTAGAGGGAGACAACCAGGTCAGCAGAGCTGCTTTAGAGCCAGAGAACTAGGTCAGCAGAGCTACTCTAGAGCCAGAGAACCAGGTAATCCGAACTGCTGTAGAGCCAGAGAAACCAGGTCAGCAGAGCTGCTCTAGAGCCTAGGAACCAGGTCAGCACAGCTGCGCTAAAGCCAGAGAACCAGGTCAGCAAACCTGCTTTTGAGCCAGTGAACCAGGTCAGTAGAGCTGCTCTAGAGCCATAGAACCAGCTCAGCATTGCTGCTCTAGAGGCAGAGACCCAGGTCAGCAGAGCTGCTTTAGAGGGAGAGAACCAGGTCAGCAGAGCTGCTTTAGAGCCATAGAACCAGGTCAGCAGAGCTGCTCTAGAGCCTAAGAACCAGGTCAGCAGAGCTGCTCTAGAGCCTAGGAACCAGGTCAGCAGAACTGCTCTACAGCCAGAAAACCAGGTCAGCAGAGCCGCTGTAGAGCCAGAGAACCAGGTCAGCAGAGCTGCTCTAGAGCCTAAGAACCAGGTCAGCAGAGATGCTCTAGAGCCTAAGAACGATGTCAGCAGAGCTGCTCTACAGCCAGAAAACTAGGTCAGTAGCGCTGATTTAGAGGGAGAGAACCAGGTCATCAGAGCTGCTCCAGAGCCAGAGGACCAGGTCAGCCGAGCTGCTGTAGAGCCTGAGAACCAGGTCGGCAGAGCTACTCTAGAGCCAGAGAACCAGGTCAGCCGAGATGCTTTAGAGGGAGAGAACCAAGTCAGCAGAGCTGCTTTGGAGGGAGACAATCAGGTCAGCAGAGCTGCTTTAGAGCCAGAGAACTAGGTCAGCAGAGCTACTCTAGAGCCAGAGAACCAGGTAATCCGAACTGCTGTAGAGCCAGAGAAACCAGGTCAGCAGAGCTGCATTAGAGGGCGAGAAGCAGGTCAGCAGAGCTGCTTTAGAGGGAGAGAACCAGGTCAGCAGAGCTGCTCTAGAGCCTAGGAACCAGGTCAGCATAGCTGCTCTAGAGCCAGAGAACCAGGTCAGCAAAGCTGCTTTTGAGCCAGTGAACCAGGTCAGTAGAGCTGCTCTAGAGCCATAGAACCAGCTCAGCAGAGCTGCTCTAGAGGCAGAGAACCAGGTCAGCAGAGCTGCTTTAGAGGGAGAGAACCAGGTCAGCAGAGCTGCTTTAGAGCCATAGAACTAGGTCAGCAGAGCTGCTCTAGAGCCTAAGAACCAGGTCAGCAGAGCTGCTCTAGAGCCTAAGAACGATATCAGCAGAGCTGCTCTACAGCCAGAAAACCAGGTCAGCAGAGCTGCTCTAGAGCCAGAGAACCAGGTCAGCAGAGCTGCTCTAGAGCCTAAGAACCAGGTCAGCAGAGCTGCTCTAGAGGCAGAGAACCAGGTCAGCAGAGCTGCTGTATAGTCAGAGAAACCAGGTCAGTAGCGCTGCTTTAGAGGGAGAGAACCAGGTCAGCAGAGCTGCTCCGGAGCCAGAGGACCAGGTCAGCCGAGCTGCTGTAGAGCCTGAGAACCAGGTCGGCAGAGCTGCTCTAGAGCCAGAGAACCAGGTCAGCCGAGCTCCTGTAGAGCCAGAGAAACCAGGTCAGCAGAGATGCTTTAGAGGGAGAGAACCAGGTCAGCAGAGCTGGTTTGGAGGGAGAGAACCAGGTCAGCAGAGCTGCTTTAGAGCCTAGGAACCAGGTTAGCACCGCTGCTCTAGAGCCATAGAACCAGGTCAGCAGAGCTGCTTTAGAGCCAGAGAACCAGGTCAGCAGAGCTGCTCTAGAGCCTGAGAACCAGGTCAGCAGAGCTGCTCTAGAACCAGAGATCCAGGTCAGCAGAGCTGTTGTAGAGCCAGAGAAACCAGGTCAGCAGAGCTGCTTTAGAGGGAGACAACCAGGTCAGCAGAGTTGCTTTAGAGCCAGAGACCAGGTCAGCAGAGCTGCTTTAGAGCCAGAGAACCAGGTCAGCAGAGCTACACTAAAGCCTGAGAACCAGGTCAGCAGAGCTGCTCTAGAGGCAGAAAACCAGGTCAGCAGAGCTGGTGTAGAGCCACAGAACCAGGGCAGCAGAGCTGCTCTAAAATCAGAGAACCAGGTCAGCAGAGCTGCTTTAGAGCCAGAGAACCAGGTCAGCAGAGCTGCTCTAGAGCCTGAGAACCAGGTCAGCACAGCTGCTCTAGAGCCAGAGAACCATGTCAGCAGAGCTGCTGTAGAGCCAGAGAAACCAGGTCAGCAGAGCTGATTTAGAGGGAGACAACCAGATCAGCAGAGTTGCTTTACAGCCAGAGAACTAGGTCAGCAGAGCTGCTTTAGAGCCAGAGGACCAGGTCAGCCAAGCTGATGTAGAGCCTGAGAATCAGGTCAGCAGAGCTGCTCTAGAGCCAGAGAACCAGGTCAGCAGAGCTGCTGTAGAGCCAGAGAAACCAGGTCAGCAGAGCTGCATTAGAGGGAGACAACCAGATCAGCAGAGTTGCTTTAGAGCCAGAGAACTAGGTCAGCAGAGCTGCTTTACAGCCAGAGGACCAGGTCAGCCGAGCTCCTGTAGAGCCAGAGAAACCAGGTCAGCAGAGCTGCTTTAGAGGGAGAGAACCAGGTCAGCAGAGCTGTTTTAGAGCCAGAGAACCAGGTCAGTAGAGCTGCTCTATAGCCAAAGAACCAGGTCAGCAGAGCTGCTCTAGAGGCAGAGAACCAGGTCAGCAGAGCTGCTGTAGAGTCAGAGAAACCAGGTCAGCAGAGCTGCTTTAGAGGGAGAGAACCAGGTCAGCAGAGCTGCTTTAGAGCCATAGAACCAGGTCAGCAGAGATGCTTTAGAGCCAGGGAACCAGGTCAGCAGAGCTGCTGTAGAGCCAGAGAAACCAGGTCAGCAGAGCTGCTTTAGAGGGAGACAACCAGGTCAGCAGAGCTGCTTTAGAGCCAGAGAACTAGTTCAGCAGAGCTGCTCTAGAGCCAGAGAACCAGGTCATCCGAGCTGCTGTAGAGCCAGAGAAACCAGGTCAGCAGAGCTGCTTTAGAGGGTGAGAAGCAGGTCAGCAGAGCTGCTTTAGAGGGACAGAACCAGGTCAGCAGAGCTGCTCTAGAGCCTAGGAACCAGGTCAGCACAGGTGCTCTAGAGCCAGAGAACCAGGTCAGCAAAGCTGCTTTTGAGCCAGTGAACCAGGTCAGTAGAGCTGCTCTAGAGCCATAGAACCAGGTCAGCAGAGCTGCTCTAGAGGCAGAGAACCAGGTCAGCAGAGCTGCTTTAGAGGGAGAGAACCAGGTCAGCAGAGCTGCTTTAGAGGGAGAGAACCAGGTCAGCAGAGCTGCTCTAGAGCCTAAGAACCAGGTCAGCAGAGCTGCTCTAGAGCCTAAGAACGATATCAGCAGAGCTGCTCTACAGCCAGAAAACCAGGTCAGCAGAGCTGCTCTAGAGCCAGAGAACCAGGTCAGCAGAGCTGCTCTAGAGCCTAAGAACCAGGTCAGCAGAGCTGCTCTAGAGGCAGAGAACCAGGTCAGCAGAGCTGCTGTATAGTCAGAGAAACCAGGTCAGTAGCGCTGCTTTAGAGGGAGAGAACCAGGTCAGCAGAGCTGCTCCAGAGCCAGAGGACCAGGTCAGCCGAGCTGCTGTAGAGCCTGAGAACCAGGTCGGCAGAGCTGCTCTAGAGCCAGAGAACCAGGTCAGCCGAGCTCCTGTAGAGCCAGAGAAACCAGGTCTGCAGAGATGCTTTAGAGGGAGAGAACCAGGTCAGCAGAGCTGCTTTGGAGGGAGAGAACCAGGTCAGCAGAGCTGCTTTAGAGCCTAGGAACCAGGTTAGCACAGCTGCTCTAGAGCCAGAGAACCAGGTCAGCAGTGCTGCTTTAGAGCCAGAGAACCAGATCAGTAGAGCTGCTCTAGAGCCAAAGGTCCAGGTCAGCAGAGCTGCTCTAGAGGCAGAGAACCAGGTCAGCAGAGCTGCTGTAGAGTCAGAGAAACCAGGTCAGCAGAGCTGCTTTAGGGGGAGAGAACCAGGTCAGCATTGCTGCTTTAGAGCCATAGAACCAGGTCAGCAGAGCTGCTTTAGAGCCAGAGAACCAGGTCAGCAGAGCTGCTCTAGAGCCTGAGAACCAGGTCAGCAGAGCTGCTCTAGAACCAGAGATCCAGGTCAGCAGAGCTGTTGTAGAGCCAGAGAAACCAGGTCAGCAGAGCTGCTTTAGAGGGAGACAACCAGGTCAGCAGAGTTGCTTTAGAGCCAGAGAACAGGTCAGCAGAGCTGCTTTAGAGCCAGAGAACCAGGTCAGCAGAGCTACACTAAAGCCTGAGAACCAGGTCAGCAGAGCTGTTCTAGAGGCAGAAAACCAGGTCAGCAGAGCTGGTTTAGAGCCACAGAACCAGGGCAGCAGAGCTGCTCTAAAATCAGAGAACCAGGTCAGCAGAGCTGCTTTAGAGCCAGAGAACCAGGTCAGCAGAGCTGCTCTAGAGCCTGAGAACCAGGTCAGAAGAGCTGCTCTAGAGCCAGAGAACCAGGTCAGCAGAGCTGCTGTAGAGCCAGAGAAACCAGGTCAGCAGAGCTGATTTAGAGGGAGACAACCAGATCAGCAGAGTTGCTTTACAGCCAGAGAACTAGGTCAGCAGAGCTGCTTTAGAGCCAGAGGACCAGGTCAGCCAAGCTGATGTAGAGCCTGAGAATCAGGTCAGCAGAGCTGCTCTAGAGCCAGAGAACCAGGTCAGCAGAGCTGCTGTAGAGCCAGAGAAACCAGGTCAGCAGAGCTGCATTAGAGGGAGACAACCAGATCAGCAGAGTTGCTTTAGAGCCAGAGAACTAGGTCAGCAGAGCTGCTTTACAGCCAGAGGACCAGGTCAGCCGAGCTCCTGTAGAGCCAGAGAAACCAGGTCAGCAGAGCTGCTTTAGAGGGAGAGAACCAGGTCAGCAGAGCTGCTTTAGAGCCAGAGAACCAGGTCAGTAGAGCTGCTCTAGAGCCAAAGAACCAGGTCAGCAGAGCTGCTCTAGAGGCAGAGAACCAGGTCAGCAGAGCTGCTGTAGAGTCAGAGAAACCAGGTCAGCAGAGCTGCTATAGAGGGAGAGAACCAGGTCAGCAGAGCTGCTTTAGAGCCATAGAACCAGGTCAGCAGAGATGCTTTAGAGCCAGAGAACCAGGTCAGCAGAGCTGCTGTAGAGCCAGAGAAACCAGGTCAGCAGAGCCGCTTTAGAGGGAGACAACCAGGTCAGCAGAGCTGCTTTAGAGCCAGAGAACTAGTTCAGCAGAGCTGCTCTAGAGCCAGAGAACCAGGTCATCCGAGCTGCTGTAGAGCCAGAGAAACCAGGTCAGCAGAGCTGCTTTAGAGGGTGAGAAGCAGGTCAGCAGAGCTGCTTTAGAGGGACAGAACCAGGTCAGCAGAGCTGCTCTAGAGCCTAGGAACCAGGTCAGTACAGGTGCTCTAGAGCCAGAGAACCAGGTCAGCAAAGCTGCTTTTGAGCCAGTGAACCAGGTCAGTAGAGCTGCTCTAGAGCCATAGAACCAGGTCAGCAGAGCTGCTCTAGAGGCAGAGAACCAGGTCAGCAGAGCTGCTGTAGAGTCAGAGAAACCAGGTCATCAGAGCTGCTTTAGAGGGAGAGAACCAGGTCAGCAGAGCTGCTTTAGAGCCAGAGAACCAGGTCAGCAGAGCTGCTCTAGAGCCAAAGAACCAGGTCAGCAGAGCTGCTCTAGAGCCTAGGAACCAGGTCAGCAGAACTGCTCTACAGCCAGAAAACCAGGTCAGCAGAGCCGCTGTAGAAGCCAGAGAACCAGGTCAGCAGAGCTGCTCTAGAGCCTATGAACCAGGCCAGCAGAGCTGCTCTAGAGGCAGAGAACCAGGTCAGCAGAGCTGCTTTAGAGGGAGAGAACCAGGTCAGCAGAGCTGCTTTAGAGCCATAGAACCAGGTCAGCAGAGCTGCTTTAGAGCCAGAGAACCAGGTCAGCAGAGCTGCTCTAGAGCCTGAGAACCAGGTCAGCAGAGCTGCTCTAGAGCAAGAGAACCAGGTCAGCAGAGCTGCTGTAGAGCCAGAGAAACCAGGTCAGCAGAGCTGCTTTAGAGGGAGACAACCAGGTCAGCAGAGCTGCTTTAGAGCCAGAGAACTAGGTCAGCAGAGCTACTCTAGAGCCAGAGAACCAGGTAATCCGAACTGCTGTAGAGCCAGAGAAACCAGGTCAGCAGAGCTGCATTAGAGTGCGAGAAGCAGGTCAGCAGAGCTGCTTTAGAGGGAGAGAACCAGGTCAGCAGAGCTGCTCTAGAGCCTAGGAACCAGGTCAGCACAGCTGCTCTACAGCCAGAAAACCAGGTCAGCAGAGCCGCTGTAGAGCCAGAGAACCAGGTCAGCAGGGCTGCTCTAGAGACTAAGAACCAGGTCAGCAGAGCTGCTCTAGAGCCTAAGAGCCATGTCAGCAGAGCTGCTCTACAGCCAGAAAACCAGGTCAGCAGAGCTGCTGTAGAGCCAGAGAACCAGGTCAGCAGAGCTGCTCTAAAGCCTAAGAACCAGGTCAGAAGAGCTGCTCTAGAGGCAGTGAACCAGGTCAACAGAGCTGCTGTAGAGTCAGAGAAACCAGGTCAATAGAGCTGCTTTAGAGGGAGAGAACCAGGTTAGCAGAGCTGCTCTAGAGCCAGAGGACCCGGTCAGCAGAGCTGCTCTAGAGCCAGAGAACCAGGTCAGCCGAGCTCCTGTAGAGCCAGAGAAACCATGTCAGCAGAGCTGCTTCAGAGGGAGAGAACAAGGTCAGCAAAGCTGCTTTGGAGGGAGAGAACCAGGTCAGCAGAGCTGCTTTAGAGCCTAGGAACCAGGTTAGCACAGCTGCTCTAGAGGGAGAGAACCAGGTCAGCAGAGCTGCTTTAGAGCCAGAGAACCAGGTCAGTAGAGCTGCTCTAGAGCCAAAGAACCAGGTCAGCAGAGCTGCTCTAGAGGCAGAGAACCAGGTCAGCAGAGCTGCTGTAGAGTCAGAGAAACCAGGTCAGCAGAGCTGCTTTAGAGGGAGAGAACCAGGTCAGCAGAGCTGCTTTAGAGCCATAGAACCAGGTCAGCAGAGATGCTTTAGAGCCAGAGAACCAGGTCAGCAGAGCTGCTGTAGAGCCAGAGAAACCAGGTCAGCAGAGCTGCTTTAGAGGGAGACAACCAGGTCAGCAGAGCTGCTTTAGAGCCAGAGACCTAGTTCAGCAGAGCTGCTCTAGAGCCAGAGAACCAGGTCATCCGAGCTGCTGTAGAGCCAGAGAAACCAGGTCAGCAGAGCTGCTTTAGAGGGTGAGAAGCAGGTCAGCAGAGCTGCTTTAGAGGGACAGAACCAGGTCAGCAGAGCTGCTCTAGAGCCTAGGAACCAGGTCACTACAGGTGCTCTAGAGCCAGAGAACCAGGTTAGCAAAGCTGCTTTTGAGCCAGTGAACCAGGTCAGTAGAGCTGCTCTAGAGCCATAGAACCAGGTCAGCAGAGCTGCTCTAGAGGCAGAGAACCAGGTCAGCTGAGCTGCTGTAGAGTCAGAGAAACCAGGTCATCAGAGCTGCTTTAGAGGGAGAGACCCAGGTCAGCAGAGCTGCTTTAGAGCCAGAGAACCAGGTCAGCAGAGCTGCTCTAGAGCCAAAGAACCAGGTCTGCAGAGCTGCTCTAGAGCCTAGGAACCAGGTCAGCAGAACTGCTCTACAGCCAGAAAACCAGGTCAGCAGAGCCGCTGTAGAAGCCAGAGAACCAGGTCAGCAGAGCTGCTCTAGAGCCTAAGAACCAGGCCAGCAGAGCTGCTCTAGAGGCAGAGAACCAGGTCAGCAGAGCTGCTTTAGAGGGAGAGAACCAGGTCAGCAGAGCTGCTTTAGAGCCATAGAACCAGGTCAGCAGAGCTGCTTTAGAGCCAGAGAACCAGGTCAGCAGAGCTGCTCTAGAGCCTGAGAACCAGGTCAGCAGAGCTGCTCTAGAGCAAGAGAACCAGGTCAGCAGAGCTGCTGTAGAGCCAGAGAAACCAGGTCAGCAGAGCTGCTTTAGAGGGAGACAACCAGGTCAGCAGAGCTGCTTTAGAGCCAGAGAACTAGGTCAGCAGAGCTACTCTAGAGCCAGAGAACCAGGTAATCCGAACTGCTGTAGAGCCAGAGAAACCAGGTCAGCAGAGCTGCATTAGAGTGCGAGAAGCAGGTCAGCAGAGCTGCTTTAGAGGGAGAGAACCAGGTCAGCAGAGCTGCTCTAGAGCCTAGGAACCAGGTCAGCACAGCTGCTCTACAGCCAGAAAACCAGGTCAGCAGAGCCGCTGTAGAGCCAGAGAACCAGGTCAGCAGGGCTGCTCTAGAGACTAAGAACCAGGTCAGCAGAGCTGCTCTAGAGCCTAAGAGCCATGTCAGCAGAGCTGCTCTACAGCCAGAAAACCAGGTCAGCAGAGCTGCTGTAGAGCCAGAGAACCAGGTCAGCAGAGCTGCTCTAAAGCCTAAGAACCAGGTCAGAAGAGCTGCTCTAGAGGCAGTGAACCAGGTCAACAGAGCTGCTGTAGAGTCAGAGAAACCAGGTCAATAGAGCTGCTTTAGAGGGAGAGAACCAGGTCAGCAGAGCTGCTCTAGAGCCAGAGGACCCGGTCAGCCGAGCTGCTGTAGAGCCTGAGAACCAGGTCAGCAGAGCTGCTCTAGAGCCAGAGAACCAGGTCAGCCGAGCTCCTGTAGAGCCAGAGAAACCATGTCAGCAGAGCTGCTTCAGAGGGAGAGAACAAGGTCAGCAAAGCTGCTTTGGAGGGAGAGAACCAGGTCAGCAGAGCTGCTTTAGAGCCTAGGAACCAGGTTAGCACCGCTGCTCTAGAGCCAGAGAACCAGGTCAGTAGAGCTGCTATAGAGCCAAAGAACCAGGTTAGCAGAGCTGCTCTAGAGGCAGAGAACCAGGTCAGCAGAGCTGCTGTAGAGTCAGAGAAACCAGGTCAGCAGAGCTGCTTTAGAGCCATACAAACAGGTCAGCAGAGGTGCTTTAGAGCCAGAGAACCAGGTCAGCAGAGCTGCTCTAGAGCCTGAGAACCAGGTCAGCAGAGCTGCTGTAAAGCCAGAGAAACCAGGTCAGCAGAGCTGCTTTAGACTGAGACAACCAGGTCAGCAGAGCTGCTTTAGAGCCTAGTAACAAGGTTAGCACAGCTGCTCTAGAGCCAGAGAACCAGGTCAGCAGAGCTGCTTTAGAGCCAGAGAACCAGGTCAGTAGAGCTGCTATAGAGCCAAAGAACCAGGTTAGCAGAGCTGCTCTAGATGCAGAGAACCAGGTCAGCAGAGCTGCTGTAGAGTCAGAGAAACCAGGACAGCAGAGCTGCTTTAGAGCCAGAGAACCAGGTCAGCAGAGTTGCTCTAGAGCCTGAGAACCAGGTCAGCAGAGCTGCTGTAAAGCCAGAGAAACCAGGTCAGCAGAGCTGCTTTAGACTGAGACAACCAGGTCAGCAGAGTTGCTTTAGAGCCAGAGAACTAGGTCAGCAGAGCTGCTTTAGAGCCAGAGAACCAGGTCAGCAGAGCTGCTCTAGAGGCAGAGAACCAGGTCAGCAGACCTGTTTTAGAGCCACAGAACCAGGGCAGCAGAGCTGCTCTAGAATCAGAGAACCAGGGCAGCAGAGCTGCTCTAGAATCAGAGAACCAGGTCAGCAGAGCTGTTCTGGAGCCTGAGAACCAGGTCAGCAGAGCTGCTCTAGAGCCTAAGAAAAAGGTCAGCAGAGCTGCACTAGAAGCAGAGAACCAGGACAGCAGAGCTGCTGTAGAGCCAGAGAAACCATGTCAGCAGAGCTGCTTTAGAGGGAGAGAACCAGGGCAGCAGAGCTGATTTAGAGCCAGAGAACCAGGTCAGTAGAGCTGCTCTAGTGCCAAAGAACCAGGTCAGCAGAGCTGCTCTAGGGGCAGATAACCAGGTCAGCAGAGCTGCTTTAGAGGGAGAGAACCAGGTCAGCAGAGCTGCTTTAGAGCCATAGAACCAGGTCAGCAGAGCTGCTTTAGAGCCAGAGAACCAGGTCAGCAGAGCTGCTCTAGAGCCTGAGAACCAGGTCAGCAGAGCTGCTCTAGAGCAAGAGAACCAGGTCAGCAGAGCTGCTGTAGAGCCAGAGAAACCAGGTCAGCAGAGCTGCTTTAGAGGGAGACAACCAGGTCAGCAGAGCTGCTTTAGAGCCAGAGAACTAGGTCAGCAGAGCTACTCTAGAGCCAGAGAACCAGGTAATCTGAACTGCTGTAGAGCAAGAGAAACCAGGTCAGCAGAGCTGCTCTAGAGCCTAGGAACCAGGTCAGCACAGCTGCGCTAGAGCCAGAGAACCAGGTCAGCAAACCTGCTTTTGAGCCAGTAAACCAGGTCAGTAGAGCTGCTCTAGAGCCATAGAACCAGCTCAGCATTGCTGCTCTAGAGGCAGTGAACCAGGTCAGCAGAGCTGCTTTAGAGGGAGAGAACCAGGTCAGCAGAGCTGCTTTAGAGCCATAGAACCAGGTCAGCAGAGCTGCTCTAGAGCCTAAGAACCAGGTCAGCAGAGCTGCTCTAGAGCCTAGGAACCAGGTCAGCAGAACTGCTCTACAGCCAGAAAACCAGGTCAGCAGAGCCGCTGTAGAGCCAGAGAACCAGGTCAGCAGAGCTGCTCTAGAGCCTAAGAACCAGGTCAGCAGAGCTGCTCTAGAGCCTAAGAACGATGTCAGCAGAGCTGCTCTACAGCCAGAAAACCAGGTCAGCAGAGCTGCTCTAGAGCCAGAGAACCAGGTCAGCAGAGCTGCTCTAGAGCCTAAGAACCAGGTCAGCAGAGCTGCTCTAGAGGCAGAATACCAGGTCAGCAGAGCTGCTGTATAGTCAGAGAAACCAGGTCAGTAGCGCTGATTTAGAGGGAGAGAACCAGGTCATCAGAGCTGCTCCAGAGCCAGAGGACCAGGTCAGCCGAGCTGCTGTAGAGCCTGAGAACCAGGTCGGCAGAGCTACTCTAGAGCCAGAGAACCAGGTCAGCCGAGATGCTTTAGAGGGAGAGAACCAGGTCAGCAGAGCTGCTTTGGAGGGAGACAATCAGGTCAGCAGAGCTGCTTTAGAGCCAGAGAACTAGGTCAGCAGAGCTACTCTAGAGCCAGAGAACCAGGTAATCCGAACTGCTGTAGAGCCAGAGAAACCAGGTCAGCAGAGCTGCATTAGAGGGCGAGAAGCAGGTCAGCAGAGCTGCTTTAGAGGGAGAGAACCAGGTCAGCAGAGCTGCTCTAGAGCCTAGGAACCAGGTCAGCACAGCTGCTCTAGAGCCAGAGAACCAGGTCAGCAAAGCTGCTTTTGAGCCAGTGAACCAGGTCAGTAGAGCTGCTCTAGAGCCATAGAACCAGCTCAGCAGAGCTGCTCTAGAGGCAGAGAACCAGGTCAGCAGAGCTGCTTTAGAGGGAGAGAACCAGGTCAGCAGAGCTGCTTTAGAGCCATAGAACCAGGTCAGCAGAGCTGCTCTAGAGCCTAAGAACCAGGTCAGCAGAGCTGCTCTAGAGCCTAAGAACGATATCAGCAGAGCTGCTCTACAGCCAGAAAGCCAGGTCAGCAGAGCTGCTCTAGAGCCAGAGAACCAGGTCAGCAGAGCTGCTCTAAAGCCTAAGAACCAGGTCAGCAGAGCTGCTCTAGAGGCAGAGAACCAGGTCAGCAGAGCTACTGTATAGTCAGAGAAACCAGGTCAGTAGCGCTGCTTTAGAGGGAGAGAACCAGGTCAGCAGAGCTGCTCCAGAGCCAGAGGACCAGGTCAGCCGAGCTGCTGTAGAGCCTGAGAACCAGGTCGGCAGAGCTGCTCTAGAGCCAGAGAACCAGGTCAGCCGAGCTCCTGTAGAGCCAGAGAAACCAGGTCAGCAGAGATGCTTTAGAGGGAGAGAACCAGGTCAGCAGAGCTGGTTTGGAGGGAGAGAACCAGGTCAGCAGAGCTGCTTTAGAGCCTAGGAACCAGGTTAGCACAGCTGCTCTAGAACCATAGAACCAGGTCAGCAGAGCTGCTTTAGAGCCAGAGAACCAGGTCAGCAGAGCTGCTCTAGAGCCTGAGAACCAGGTCAGCAGAGCTGCTCTAGAACCAGAGATCCAGGTCAGCAGAGCTGTTGTAGAGCCAGAGAAACCAGGTCAGCAGAGCTGCTTTAGAGGGAGACAACCAGGTCAGCAGAGTTGCTTTAGAGCCAGAGACCAGGTCAGCAGAGCTGCTTTAGAGCCAGAGAACCAGGTCAGCAGAGCTACACTAAAGCCTGAGAACCAGGTCAGCAGAGCTGCTCTAGAGGCAGAAAACCAGGTCAGCAGAGCTGGTGTAGAGCCACAGAACCAGGGCAGCAGAGCTGCTCTAAAATCAGAGAACCAGGTCAGCAGAGCTGCTTTAGAGCCAGAGAACCAGGTCAGCAGAGCTGCTCTAGAGCCTGAGAACCAGGTCAGCAGAGCTGCTCTAGAGCCAGAGAACCATGTCAGCAGAGCTGCTGTAGAGCCAGAGAAACCAGGTCAGCAGAGCTGATTTAGAGGGAGACAACCAGATCAGCAGAGTTGCTTTACAGCCAGAGAACTAGGTCAGCAGAGCTGCTTTAGAGCCAGAGGACCAGGTCAGCCAAGCTGATGTAGAGCCTGAGAATCAGGTCAGCAGAGCTGCTCTAGAGCCAGAGAACCAGGTCAGCAGAGCTGCTGTAGAGCCAGAGAAACCAGGTCAGCAGAGCTGCATTAGAGGGAGACAACCAGATCAGCAGAGTTGCTTTAGAGCCAGAGAACTAGGTCAGCAGAGCTGCTTTACAGCCAGAGGACCAGGTCAGCCGAGCTCCTGTAGAGCCAGAGAAACCAGGTCAGCAGAGCTGCTTTAGAGGGAGAGAACCAGGTCAGCAGAGCTGTTTTAGAGCCAGAGAACCAGGTCAGTAGAGCTGCTCTAGAGCCAAAGAACCAGGTCAGCAGAGCTGCTCTAGAGGCAGAGAACCAGGTCAGCAGAGCTGCTGTAGAGTCAGAGAAACCAGGTCAGCAGAGCTGCTTTAGAGGGAGAGAACCAGGTCAGCAGAGCTGCTCTAGAGCCTAGGAACCAGGTCAGCACAGCTGCTCTAGAGCCAGAGAACCAGGTCAGCAAAGCTGCTTTTGAGCCAGTGAACCAGGTCAGTAGAGCTGCTCTAGAGCCATAGAACCAGCTCAGCAGAGCTGCTCTAGAGGCAGAGAACCAGGTCAGCAGAGCTGCTTTAGAGGGAGAGAACCAGGTCAGCAGAGCTGCTTTAGAGCCATAGAACCAGGTCAGCAGAGCTGCTCTAGAGCCTAAGAACCAGGTCAGCAGAGCTGCTCTAGAGCCTAAGAACGATATCAGCAGAGCTGCTCTACAGCCAGAAAGCCAGGTCAGCAGAGCTGCTCTAGAGCCAGAGAACCAGGTCAGCAGAGCTGCTCTAAAGCCTAAGAACCAGGTCAGCAGAGCTGCTCTAGAGGCAGAGAACCAGGTCAGCAGAGCTACTGTATAGTCAGAGAAACCAGGTCAGTAGCGCTGCTTTAGAGGGAGAGAACCAGGTCAGCAGAGCTGCTCCAGAGCCAGAGGACCAGGTCAGCCGAGCTGCTGTAGAGCCTGAGAACCAGGTCGGCAGAGCTGCTCTAGAGCCAGAGAACCAGGTCAGCCGAGCTCCTGTAGAGCCAGAGAAACCAGGTCAGCAGAGATGCTTTAGAGGGAGAGAACCAGGTCAGCAGAGCTGGTTTGGAGGGAGAGAACCAGGTCAGCAGAGCTGCTTTAGAGCCTAGGAACCAGGTTAGCACAGCTGCTCTAGAACCATAGAACCAGGTCACCAGAGCTGCTTTAGAGCCAGAGAACCAGGTCAGCAGAGCTGCTCTAGAGCCTGAGAACCAGGTCAGCAGAGCTGCTCTAGAACCAGAGATCCAGGTCAGCAGAGCTGTTGTAGAGCCAGAGAAACCAGGTCAGCAGAGCTGCTTTAGAGGGAGACAACCAGGTCAGCAGAGTTGCTTTAGAGCCAGAGACCAGGTCAGCAGAGCTGCTTTAGAGCCAGAGAACCAGGTCAGCAGAGCTACACTAAAGCCTGAGAACCAGGTCAGCAGAGCTGCTCTAGAGGCAGAAAACCAGGTCAGCAGAGCTGGTGTAGAGCCACAGAACCAGGGCAGCAGAGCTGCTCTAAAATCAGAGAACCAGGTCAGCAGAGCTGCTTTAGAGCCAGAGAACCAGGTCAGCAGAGCTGCTCTAGAGCCTGAGAACCAGGTCAGCAGAGCTGCTCTAGAGCCAGAGAACCATGTCAGCAGAGCTGCTGTAGAGCCAGAGAAACCAGGTCAGCAGAGCTGATTTAGAGGGAGACAACCAGATCAGCAGAGTTGCTTTACAGCCAGAGAACTAGGTCAGCAGAGCTGCTTTAGAGCCAGAGGACCAGGTCAGCCAAGCTGATGTAGAGCCTGAGAATCAGGTCAGCAGAGCTGCTCTAGAGCCAGAGAACCAGGTCAGCAGAGCTGCTGTAGAGCCAGAGAAACCAGGTCAGCAGAGCTGCATTAGAGGGAGACAACCAGATCAGCAGAGTTGCTTTAGAGCCAGAGAACTAGGTCAGCAGAGCTGCTTTACAGCCAGAGGACCAGGTCAGCCGAGCTCCTGTAGAGCCAGAGAAACCAGGTCAGCAGAGCTGCTTTAGAGGGAGAGAACCAGGTCAGCAGAGCTGTTTTAGAGCCAGAGAACCAGGTCAGTAGAGCTGCTCTAGAGCCAAAGAACCAGGTCAGCAGAGCTGCTCTAGAGGCAGAGAACCAGGTCAGCAGAGCTGCTGTAGAGTCAGAGAAACCAGGTCAGCAGAGCTGCTTTAGAGGGAGAGAACCAGGTCAGCAGAGCTGCTTTAGAGCCATAGAACCAGGTCAGCAGAGATGCTTTAGAGCCAGAGAACCAGGTCAGCAGAGCTGCTGTAGAGCCAGAGAAACCAGGTCAGCAGAGCTGCTTTAGAGGGAGACAACCAGGTCAGCAGAGCTGCTTTAGAGCCAGAGAACTAGTTCAGCAGAGCTGCTCTAGAGCCAGAGAACCAGGTCATCCGAGCTCCTGTAGAGCCAGAGAAACCAGGTCTGCAGAGATGCTTTAGAGGGAGAGAACCAGGTCAGCAGAGCTGCTTTGGAGGGAGAGAACCAGGTCAGCAGAGCTGCTTTAGAGCCTAGGAACCAGGTTAGCACAGCTGCTCTAGAGCCAGAGAACCAGGTCAGCAGTGCTGCTTTAGAGCCAGAGAACCAGATCAGTAGAGCTGCTCTAGAGCCAAAGGTCCAGGTCAGCAGAGCTGCTCTAGAGGCAGAGAACCAGGTCAGCAGAGCTGCTGTAGAGTCAGAGAAACCAGGTCAGCAGAGCTGCTTTAGAGGGAGAGAACCAGGTCAGCAGAGCTGCTTTAGAGCCATAGAACCAGGTCAGCAGAGCTGCTTTAGAGCCAGAGAACCAGGTCAGCAGAGCTGCTCTAGAGCCTGAGAACCAGGTCAGCAGAGCTGCTCTAGAACCAGAGATCCAGGTCAGCAGAGCTGTTGTAGAGCCAGAGAAACCAGGTCAGCAGAGCTGCTTTAGAGGGAGACAACCAGGTCAGCAGAGTTGCTTTAGAGCCAGAGAACAGGTCAGCAGAGCTGCTTTAGAGCCAGAGAACCAGGTCAGCAGAGCTACACTAAAGCCTGAGAACCAGGTCAGCAGAGCTGCTCTAGAGGCAGAAAACCAGGTCAGCAGAGCTGGTTTAGAGCCACAGAACCAGGGCAGCAGAGCTGCTCTAAAATCAGAGAACCAGGTCAGCAGAGCTGCTTTAGAGCCAGAGAACCAGGTCAGCAGAGCTGCTCTAGAGCCTGAGAACCAGGTCAGAAGAGCTGCTCTAGAGCCAGAGAACCAGGTCAGCAGAGCTGCTGTAGAGCCAGAGAAACCAGGTCAGCAGAGCTGATTTAGAGGGAGACAACCAGATCAGCAGAGTTGCTTTACAGCCAGAGAACTAGGTCAGCAGAGCTGCTTTAGAGCCAGAGGACCAGGTCAGCCAAGCTGATGTAGAGCCTGAGAATCAGGTCAGCAGAGCTGCTCTAGAGCCAGAGAACCAGGTCAGCAGAGCTGCTGTAGAGCCAGAGAAACCAGGTCAGCAGAGCTGCATTAGAGGGAGACAACCAGATCAGCAGAGTTGCTTTAGAGCCAGAGAACTAGGTCAGCAGAGCTGCTTTACAGCCAGAGGACCAGGTCAGCCGAGCTCCTGTAGAGCCAGAGAAACCAGGTCAGCAGAGCTGCTTTAGAGGGAGAGAACCAGGTCAGCAGAGCTGCTTTAGAGCCAGAGAACCAGGTCAGTAGAGCTGCTCTAGAGCCAAAGAACCAGGTCAGCAGAGCTGCTCTAGAGGCAGAGAACCAGGTCAGCAGAGCTGCTGTAGAGTCAGAGAAACCAGGTCAGCAGAGCTGCTTTAGAGGGAGAGAACCAGGTCAGCAGAGCTGCTTTAGAGCCATAGAACCAGGTCAGCAGAGATGCTTTAGAGCCAGAGAACCAGGTCAGCAGAGCTGCTGTAGAGCCAGAGAAACCAGGTCAGCAGAGCTGCTTTAGAGGGAGACAACCAGGTCAGCAGAGCTGCTTTAGAGCCAGAGAACTAGTTCAGCAGAGCTGCTCTAGAGCCAGAGAACCAGGTCATCCGAGCTGCTGTAGAGCCAGAGAAACCAGGTCAGCAGAGCTGCTTTAGAGGGTGAGAAGCAGGTCAGCAGAGCTGCTTTAGAGGGACAGAACCAGGTCAGCAGAGCTGCTCTAGAGCCTAGGAACCAGGTCAGTACAGGTGCTCTAGAGCCAGAGAACCAGGTCAGCAAAGCTGCTTTTGAGCCAGTGAACCAGGTCAGTAGAGCTGCTCTAGAGCCATAGAACCAGGTCAGCAGAGCTGCTCTAGAGGCAGAGAACCAGGTCAGCAGAGCTGCTGTAGAGTCAGAGAAACCAGGTCATCAGAGCTGCTTTAGAGGGAGAGAACCAGGTCAGCAGAGCTGCTTTAGAGCCTGAGAACCAGGTCAGCAGAGCTGCTCTAGAGCCAAAGAACCAGGTCAGCAGAGCTGCTCTAGAGCCTAGGAACCAAGTCAGCAGAACTGCTCTACAGCCAGAAAACCAGGTCAGCAGAGCTGCTCTAGAGCCTAAGAACCAGGCCAGCAGAGCTGCTCTAGAGCCTAAGAACCATGTCAGCAGAGCTGCTCTACAGCCAGAACACCAGGTCAGCAGAGCTGCTGTAGAGCCAGAGAACCAGGTCAGCAGAGCTGCTCTAAAGCCTAAGAACCAGGTCAGCAGAGCTGCTCTAGAGGCAGTGAACAAGGTCAACAGAGCTGCTGTAGAGTCAGAGAAACCAGGTCAATAGAGCTGCTTTAGAGGGAGAGAACCAGGTCAGCAGAGCTGCTCTAGAGCCAGAGGACCAGGTCAGCCGACCTGCTGTAGAGCCTGAGAACCAGGTCAGCAGAGCTGCTCTAGAGCTAGAGAACCAGGTCAGCCGAGCTCCTGTAGAGCCAGAGAAAACATGTCAGCAGAGCTGCTTCAGAGGGAGAGAACCAGGTCAGCAAAGCTGCTTTAGAGCCTAGGAACCAGGTTAGCAGAGCTGCTCTAGAGCCAGAGAACCAGGTCAGCAGAGCTGCTTTAGAGCCAGAGAACCAGGTCAGTAGAGCTGCTCTAGAGCCAAAGATCCTGGTTAGCAGAGCTGCTCTAGAGGCAGAGAACCAGGTCAGCAGAGCTGCTGTAGAGTCAGAGAAACCAGGTCAGCAGAGCTGCATTAGAGGGAGAGAACCAGGTCAGCAGAGCTGCTTTAGAGCCATAGAACCAGGTCAGCAGAGCTGCTTTAGAGCCAGAGAACCAGGTCAGCAGAGCTGCTCTAGATCCTGAGAACCAGGTCAGCAGAGCTGCTTTAGACTGAGACAACCAGGTCAGCAGAGTTGCTTTAGAGCCAGAGAACTGGGTCAGCAGAGCTGCTTTAGAGCCAGAGAACCAGGTCAGTAGAGCTACTCTAGAGCCTGAGAACCAGGTCAGCAGAGCTGCTCTAGAGGTAGAGAACCAGGTCAGCAGACCTGCTTTAGAGCCACAGAACCAGGGCAGCAGAGCTGCTCTAGAATCAGAGAACCAGGTCAGCAGAGCTGTTCTAGAGCCTGAGAACCAGGTCAGCAGAGCTGCTCTAGAGCCTAAGAAGAAGGTCAGCAGAGCTGCACTAGAGGCAGAGAACCAGGACAGCAGAGCTGCTGTAGAGCCAGAGAAACCAGGTCAGCAGAGCTGCTTTAGAGGGAGAGAACCAGGTCAGTAGAGCTGCTTTAGAGCCAGAGAACCAGGTCAGCAGAGCTGCTCTAGAGTCAGAGAACCGGTTCAGCAGAACTGCTTTAGAGCCGTAGAACCAGGTCAGCAGAGCTGCTGTAGAGCCAGAGAAACCAGGTCAGCAGAGCTGCTGTAGAGCCAGAGAAACCAGGTCAGCAGAGCTGCTTAAGAGCCAAAGACCCAGGTCAGCAGAGCTTCTCTAGAGCCTAAGAACCAGGTTAGCAGAGCTTCTCTAGTGCTAGAGAACCAGGTCAGCAGAGCTGCTTTAGTGGGAGGGAACCAGGTCAGCAGAGCTGCTTTAGAGCAAGAGGACCAGGTCAGCAGAGCTGCTTTAGAGGGAGGGAGCCAGGTCAGCAGAGCTGCTTAAGAGCCAGAGAACCAGGTCAGCAGAGCTGCTTTAGAGCCTAAGAACCAGGTCAGCAGAGCTTGTCTAGAGCCTAAGAACCAGGTCAGCAGAGCTGCTTTAGAGGGAGGGAACCAGGTGAGCAGAGCTGCTTTAGAGCCAGAGGACCAGGTCAGCAGAGCTGTTTCAGAGCCTTAGGACCAGGTCAGCAGAACTATTCAAGAGCCTGAGAACCAGGTCAGCAGAGCTGCTCTAGAGCCTAAGAAACCGGACAGCAGAGCTGCACTAGAGACAGAGAACCAGGACAGCAGAGCTGCTGTACAGCCAGAGAAACCAGGTCAGCAGAGCTGCTTTAGAGCCAGAGAACCAGATCAGCAGAGCTGCTCTAGAGCCAGAGAACTGGGTCAGCAGAGCTGCTTTGGAGCCATTGAACCAGGTCAGCAGAGCTGCTCTAGAGCCAGAGAACCAGGTCCACAGAGCTGCTTTAGAGCCAGAGAATCCAGGTCAGCAGAGCTGCTTTAGAGGGAGAGAACCAGGTCAGCAGAGCTGATTTAGAGGGAGAGAACCAGGTCAGCAGAGCTGCTTTAGAGCCAGAGAACCTGGTCAGCAGAGCTGCTTTAGAGCCACAGAACCAGGTCAGCAGAGCTGCTCTAGAGCCAGAGAACCAGGTCAGCAGAACTGCTTAAGAGCCATAGAACCGGGTCGGCAGAGCTGCTCTGGAGCCAGAGAACCAGGTCCACAGAGCTGCTTTAGAGCCAGAGAAACCAGGTCAGCAGAGCTGCTTTAGAGGGAGAGAACCAGGTCAGCAGAGCTGCTTTAGAGCCAGAGAACCAGGTCAGCAGAGCTGCTGTAGAGCCACAGAAACCAGGTCAGCAGAGCTGCTTAAGAGCCAGAGAACCAGGTCAGCAGAGCTGTTGTAGAGCCAGAGAACCAGGTCAGCAGAGCTGCTCTAGAGCCTAAGAACCAGGTCAGCTGAGCTGCTCTAGAGCCAGAGAACAAGGTCAGCAGAGCTGCTTTAGAGGGAGGGAACCAGGTCAGCAGAGCTGCTTAAGAGCCAGAGGACCAGGTCAGCAGAGCTGCTTTAGAGCCAGAGGCCCAGGTCAGCAGAGCTGCTCTAGAGCCTGAGAGCCAGGTCAGCAGTGCTGCTCAAGAGCCTAAGAAGCAGGTCAGCAGAGCTGCACGCAGAGAACCAGGACAGCAGAGCTGCTGTAGAGCCAGAGAAACCAGGTCAGCAGAGCTGCTTTAGAGGGAGAGAACCAGGTCAGCAGAGCTGATCTAGAGGCAGAGAACCAGGTCAGCAGAGCTGCTTTAGTGCCACAAAACCAGGGCAGCAGAGCTGCTCTAGAATCAGAGAACCAGGTCCGTAGAGCTGCTTTAGAGCCAGAGAACCAGGTCAGCAGAGCTGCTCTAGAGCCTGAGAACCAGGTCAGCAGAGCTGCTCTAGAGCCAGAGAACCAGGTCAGCAGAGCTGCTTTAGAGGGAGGGAACCAGGTCAGCAGAGCTGCTTAAGAGCCAGAGAACCAGGTCAGCAGAGCTGCTTTAGAGCCTAAGGACCAGGTCAGCAGAGCTTGTCTAGAGCCTAAGAACCAGGTCAGCAGAGCTGCTTTAGAGGGAGGGAACCAGGTGAGCAGAGCTGCTTTAGAGCCAGAGGACCAGGTCAGCAGAGCTGTTTCAGAGCCTTAGGACCAGGTCAGCAGAACTGTTCAAGAGCCTGAGAAGCAGGTCAGCAGAGCTGCTCTAGAGCCTAAGAAGCCGGACAGCAGAGCTGCACTAGAGACAGAGAACCAGGACAGCAGAGCTGCTGTACAGCCAGAGAAACCAGGTCAGCAGAGCTGCTTTAGAGCCAGAGAACCAGATCAGCAGAGCTGCTCTAGAGCCAGAGAACCAGGTCAGCAAAGCTGCTCTAGAGCCAGAGAACCGGGTCAGCAGAGCTGCTTTGGAGCCATTGAACCAGGTCAGCAGAGCTGCTCTAGAGCCAGAGAACCAGGTCCACAGAGCTGCTTTAGAGCCAGAGAATCCAGGTCAGCAGAGCTGCTTTAGAGGGAGAGAACCAGGTCAGCAGAGCTGCTTTAGAGGGAGAGAACCAGGTCAGCAGAGCTGCTTTAGAGCCAGAGAACCAGGTCAGCAGAGCTGCTTTAGAGCCACAGAACCAGGTCAGCAGAGCTGCTCTAGAGCCAGAGAACCAGGTCAGCAGAACTGCTTAAGAGCCATAGAACCGGGTCGGCAGAGCTGCTCTAGAGCCAGAGAACCAGGTCCACAGAGCTGCTTTAGAGCCAGAGAAACCAGGTCAGCAGAGCTGCTTTAGAGGGAGAGAACCAGGTCAGCAGAGCTGCTTTAGAGCCAGAGAACCAGGTCAGCAGAGCTGCTGTAGAGCCACAGAAACCAGGTCAGCAGAGCTGCTTAAGAGCCAGAGAACCAGGTCGGCAGAGCTGCTCTAGTGCCTAAGAACCAGGTCAGCTGAGTTGCTCTAGAGCCAGAGAACAAGGTCAGCAGAGCTGCTTTAGAGGGAGGGAACCAGGTCAGCAGAGCTGCTTTAGAGCCAGAGGACCAGGTCAGCAGAGCTGCTCTAGAGCCTGAGAACCAGGTCAGCAGAGCTGCTCAAGAGCCTAAGAAGCAGGTCAGCAGAGCTGCACTAGAGGCAGAGAACCAGGACAGCAGAGCTGCTGTAGAGCCAGAGAAACCAGGTCAGCAGAGCTGCTTTAGAGGGAGAGAACCAGGTCAGCAGAGCTGATCTAGAGGCAGAGAACCAGGTCAGCAGAGCTGCTTTAGAGCCACAGAACCAGGGCAGCAGAGCTGCTCTAGAATCAGAGAACCAGGTCAGTAGAGCTGCTTTATAGCCAGAGAACCAGGTCAGCAGAGCTGCTCTAGAGCCTGAGAACCAGGTCAGCAGAGCTGCTCTAGAGCCAAAGAACCAGGTCAGCAGAGCTGCTGTAGAGCCAGAGAAACCAGGTCAGCAGAGCTGCTTTAGAGGGAGACAACCAGGTCGGCAGAGTTGCTTTAGAGGGAGACAACCAGGTCAGCAGAGTTGCTTTAGAGCCAGAGATCTAGGTCAGCAGAGCTGCTTTAGAGACAGAGAACCAGGTCAGCAGAGCTACTCTAGAGCCTAAGAACCAGGTCAGCAGAGCTGCTCTAGAGGCAGAGAACCAGGTCTGCGGATCTGCTTTAGAGCCAGAGAACCAGGTCGGTAGAGCTGCTCAAGAGCCTAAGAACCAGATCAGCAGATCTGCTCTAGAGCCAGAGAAACCAGGTCAGCAGAGCTGCTGTAGAGCCAGAGGAACCAGGTCAGCAGAGCTGCTTAAGAGCCAGAGAACCAGGTCAGCAGAGCTGCTCTAGAGCATAAGAACCAGGTCAGCAGAGTTGCTCTAGAGCCAGAGAACCAGGTCAGCAGAGCTGCTTTAGAGGGAGGGAACCAGGTCAGCAGAGCTGCTTTAGAGCCAGAAGACCAGGTCAGCAGAGCTGTTTTAGAGCCAGAGGAGCAGGTCAGCAGAGCTGTTCTAGAGCCTGAGAACCAGGTCAGCAGAGCTACTCTAGAGCCAGAGAAACCAGGTCAGCAGAGCTGCTTTAAAGGGAGAGAACCAGGTCAGCAGAGCTGCTTTAGAGCCAGAGAACCAGGTCAGCAGAGCTGCTCTAGAGCCAGAGAACCGGGTCAGCAGAACTGCTTTAGAGCCATATAATCAGGTCAGCAGAGCTGCTCTAGAGCCAGATAACCAGTTCAGCAGAGCTGCTGTAGAGCCAGAGTAACCAGATCAGCAGAGTTGCTTTAGAGGGAGAGAACCAGGTCAGCAGAGCTGCTTTAGAGGGAGAGAACTAGGTCAGCAGAGCTGCTTTAGAGCCAGAGAAACCAGGTCAGCCGAGCTGCTGTAGAGCCAGAGAAACCAGGTCAGCAGAGCTGCTTAAGAGCCTAAGAACCAGGTCAGCAGAGCTGCTCTAGAGCTAGAGAACCAGGTCAGCAGAGCTGGTTTAGAGGGAGGGAACCAGGTCAGCAGAGCTGCTTTAGAGCCAGAGGACCAGGTCAGCAGAGCTGTTTCAGAGCCAGAGGACCAGGTCAGCAGAACTGTTCAAGAGCCTGAGAACCAGGTCAGCAGAGCTGCTCTAGAGCCTATGAAGCAGGTCAGGAGAGCTGCACTAGAGGCAGGGAACAAGGACAGCAGAGCTGCTGTACAGCCAGAAAAACCAGGTCAGCAGAGCTGCTTAAGAGCCAGAGAACCAGGTCAGCAGAGCTGCTCTAGAGCCAGAGAACCGGGTAAGCAGAGCTGCTTTGGAGCCATTGAACCAGGTCAGCAGAGCTGCTCTAGAGCCAGAGAACCAGGTCAGCAGAGCTGCTTTAGAGCCAGAGAAACCAGGTCAGCAGAGCTGCTGTAGAGCCAGAGGAACCAGGTCAGCAGAGCTGCTTAAGAGCCAGAGAACCAGGTCAGCAGAGCTGCTCTAGAGCCTAAGAACCAGGTCAGCAGAGCTGCTCTAGAGCCAGAGAACCAGGTCAGCAGAGCTGCTTTAGAGGGAGGGAACCAGGTCAGCAGAGCTGCTTTAGAGCCAGAGGAGCAGGTCAGCAGAGCTGTTCTAGATCCTGAGAACCAGGTCAGCAGAGCTGCTTTAGAGCCATAGAACCAGGTCAGCAGAGCTGCTTTAGAGCCAGAGAACCAGGTCAGCAGAGCAGCTTTAGAGCCAGAGAACCAGGTCAGTAGAGCTGCTCTAGAGCCAAAGAACCAGGTCAGCAGAGCTGCTCTACAGGCAGAGAACAAGGTCAGCAGAGCTGCTTTAGAGCCAGAGAACCAGGGCAGCAGAGCTGCTCTAGAATCAGAGAACCAGGTCAGCAGAGCTGCTTTAGAGCCACAGAACAGGTCAGCAGAGCTGCTTTAGTGCCAGAGAACCAGGTCTGCAGAGCTGCTTTAGAGCCAGAGAACCAGGCCAGTATAGCAGCTCAAGAGCCAGAGAACCAGGTCAGCAGAGCTGCTCTAGAGCCAGAGAACCGGGTCGGCAGAGCTGCTGTAGAGCCAGAGAAACCAGGTCAGCAGAGCTGCTGTAGAGCCAGAGAAACCAGGTCAGCAGAGCTGCTTAAGAGCCAGAGAACCAGGTCAGCAGAGCTGCTTTAGAGCCAGAGAACCAGGTCAGCAGAGCTGCTCTAGAGCCAGAGAACTGTTCAGCAGAGCTGCTCTAGAGCCTAAGAACCAGGTCAGCAGAGCTGCTCTAGAGCCAGAGAACCAGGTCAGCAGAGCTGCTTTAGAGGGAGAGAACCAGGTCAGCAGAGCTGCTCTAGAGCCAGAGAACCAGGTCAGCAGAGCTGCTTTAGAGACGTAGAACCAGGTCAGTAGAGCTGCTCTAGAGCCAAAGATCCTGGTTAGCAGAGCTGCTCTAGAGGCAGAGAACCAGGTCAGCAGAGCTGCTGTAGAGTCAGAGAAACCAGGTCAGCAGAGCTGCATTAGAGGGAGAGAACCAGGTCAGCAGAGTTGCTTTAGAGCCAGAGAACTGGGTCAGCAGAGCTGCTTTAGAGCCAGAGAACCAGGTCAGTAGAGCTACTCTAGAGCCTGAGAACCAGGTCAGCAGAGCTGCTCTAGAGGTAGAGAACCAGGTCAGCAGACCTGCTTTAGAGCCACAGAACCAGGGCAGCAGAGCTGCTCTAGAATCAGAGAACCAGGTCAGCAGAGCTGTTCTAGAGCCTGAGAACCAGGTCAGCAGAGCTGCTCTAGAGCCTAAGAAGAAGGTCAGCAGAGCTGCACTAGAGGCAGAGAACCAGGACAGCAGAGCTGCTGTAGAGCCAGAGAAACCAGGTCAGCAGAGCTGCTTTAGAGGGAGAGAACCAGGTCAGTAGAGCTGCTTTAGAGCCAGAGAACCAGGTCAGCAGAGCTGCTCTAGAGTCAGAGAACCGGTTCAGCAGAACTGCTTTAGAGCCGTAGAACCAGGTCAGCAGAGCTGCTGTAGAGCCAGAGAAACCAGGTCAGCAGAGCTGCTGTAGAGCCAGAGAAACCAGGTCAGCAGAGCTGCTTAAGAGCCAAAGACCCAGGTCAGCAGAGCTTCTCTAGAGCCTAAGAACCAGGTTAGCAGAGCTTCTCTAGTGCTAGAGAACCAGGTCAGCAGAGCTGCTTTAGTGGGAGGGAACCAGGTCAGCAGAGCTGCTTTAGAGCAAGAGGACCAGGTCAGCAGAGCTGCTTTAGAGGGAGGGAGCCAGGTCAGCAGAGCTGCTTAAGAGCCAGAGAACCAGGTCAGCAGAGCTGCTTTAGAGCCTAAGAACCAGGTCAGCAGAGCTTGTCTAGAGCCTAAGAACCAGGTCAGCAGAGCTGCTTTAGAGGGAGGGAACCAGGTGAGCAGAGCTGCTTTAGAGCCAGAGGACCAGGTCAGCAGAGCTGTTTCAGAGCCTTAGGACCAGGTCAGCAGAACTATTCAAGAGCCTGAGAACCAGGTCAGCAGAGCTGCTCTAGAGCCTAAGAAACCGGACAGCAGAGCTGCACTAGAGACAGAGAACCAGGACAGCAGAGCTGCTGTACAGCCAGAGAAACCAGGTCAGCAGAGCTGCTTTAGAGCCAGAGAACCAGATCAGCAGAGCTGCTCTAGAGCCAGAGAACTGGGTCAGCAGAGCTGCTTTGGAGCCATTGAACCAGGTCAGCAGAGCTGCTCTAGAGCCAGAGAACCAGGTCCACAGAGCTGCTTTAGAGCCAGAGAATCCAGGTCAGCAGAGCTGCTTTAGAGGGAGAGAACCAGGTCAGCAGAGCTGATTTAGAGGGAGAGAACCAGGTCAGCAGAGCTGCTTTAGAGCCAGAGAACCTGGTCAGCAGAGCTGCTTTAGAGCCACAGAACCAGGTCAGCAGAGCTGCTCTAGAGCCAGAGAACCAGGTCAGCAGAACTGCTTAAGAGCCATAGAACCGGGTCGGCAGAGCTGCTCTGGAGCCAGAGAACCAGGTCCACAGAGCTGCTTTAGAGCCAGAGAAACCAGGTCAGCAGAGCTGCTTTAGAGGGAGAGAACCAGGTCAGCAGAGCTGCTTTAGAGCCAGAGAACCAGGTCAGCAGAGCTGCTGTAGAGCCACAGAAACCAGGTCAGCAGAGCTGCTTAAGAGCCAGAGAACCAGGTCAGCAGAGCTGTTGTAGAGCCAGAGAACCAGGTCAGCAGAGCTGCTCTAGAGCCTAAGAACCAGGTCAGCTGAGCTGCTCTAGAGCCAGAGAACAAGGTCAGCAGAGCTGCTTTAGAGGGAGGGAACCAGGTCAGCAGAGCTGCTTAAGAGCCAGAGGACCAGGTCAGCAGAGCTGCTTTAGAGCCAGAGGCCCAGGTCAGCAGAGCTGCTCTAGAGCCTGAGAGCCAGGTCAGCAGTGCTGCTCAAGAGCCTAAGAAGCAGGTCAGCAGAGCTGCACGCAGAGAACCAGGACAGCAGAGCTGCTGTAGAGCCAGAGAAACCAGGTCAGCAGAGCTGCTTTAGAGGGAGAGAACCAGGTCAGCAGAGCTGATCTAGAGGCAGAGAACCAGGTCAGCAGAGCTGCTTTAGTGCCACAAAACCAGGGCAGCAGAGCTGCTCTAGAATCAGAGAACCAGGTCCGTAGAGCTGCTTTAGAGCCAGAGAACCAGGTCAGCAGAGCTGCTCTAGAGCCTGAGAACCAGGTCAGCAGAGCTGCTCTAGAGCCAGAGAACCAGGTCAGCAGAGCTGCTTTAGAGGGAGGGAACCAGGTCAGCAGAGCTGCTTAAGAGCCAGAGAACCAGGTCAGCAGAGCTGCTTTAGAGCCTAAGGACCAGGTCAGCAGAGCTTGTCTAGAGCCTAAGAACCAGGTCAGCAGAGCTGCTTTAGAGGGAGGGAACCAGGTGAGCAGAGCTGCTTTAGAGCCAGAGGACCAGGTCAGCAGAGCTGTTTCAGAGCCTTAGGACCAGGTCAGCAGAACTGTTCAAGAGCCTGAGAAGCAGGTCAGCAGAGCTGCTCTAGAGCCTAAGAAGCCGGACAGCAGAGCTGCACTAGAGACAGAGAACCAGGACAGCAGAGCTGCTGTACAGCCAGAGAAACCAGGTCAGCAGAGCTGCTTTAGAGCCAGAGAACCAGATCAGCAGAGCTGCTCTAGAGCCAGAGAACCAGGTCAGCAAAGCTGCTCTAGAGCCAGAGAACCGGGTCAGCAGAGCTGCTTTGGAGCCATTGAACCAGGTCAGCAGAGCTGCTCTAGAGCCAGAGAACCAGGTCCACAGAGCTGCTTTAGAGCCAGAGAATCCAGGTCAGCAGAGCTGCTTTAGAGGGAGAGAACCAGGTCAGCAGAGCTGCTTTAGAGGGAGAGAACCAGGTCAGCAGAGCTGCTTTAGAGCCAGAGAACCAGGTCAGCAGAGCTGCTTTAGAGCCACAGAACCAGGTCAGCAGAGCTGCTCTAGAGCCAGAGAACCAGGTCAGCAGAACTGCTTAAGAGCCATAGAACCGGGTCGGCAGAGCTGCTCTAGAGCCAGAGAACCAGGTCCACAGAGCTGCTTTAGAGCCAGAGAAACCAGGTCAGCAGAGCTGCTTTAGAGGGAGAGAACCAGGTCAGCAGAGCTGCTTTAGAGCCAGAGAACCAGGTCAGCAGAGCTGCTGTAGAGCCACAGAAACCAGGTCAGCAGAGCTGCTTAAGAGCCAGAGAACCAGGTCGGCAGAGCTGCTCTAGTGCCTAAGAACCAGGTCAGCTGAGTTGCTCTAGAGCCAGAGAACAAGGTCAGCAGAGCTGCTTTAGAGGGAGGGAACCAGGTCAGCAGAGCTGCTTTAGAGCCAGAGGACCAGGTCAGCAGAGCTGCTCTAGAGCCTGAGAACCAGGTCAGCAGAGCTGCTCAAGAGCCTAAGAAGCAGGTCAGCAGAGCTGCACTAGAGGCAGAGAACCAGGACAGCAGAGCTGCTGTAGAGCCAGAGAAACCAGGTCAGCAGAGCTGCTTTAGAGGGAGAGAACCAGGTCAGCAGAGCTGATCTAGAGGCAGAGAACCAGGTCAGCAGAGCTGCTTTAGAGCCACAGAACCAGGGCAGCAGAGCTGCTCTAGAATCAGAGAACCAGGTCAGTAGAGCTGCTTTATAGCCAGAGAACCAGGTCAGCAGAGCTGCTCTAGAGCCTGAGAACCAGGTCAGCAGAGCTGCTCTAGAGCCAAAGAACCAGGTCAGCAGAGCTGCTGTAGAGCCAGAGAAACCAGGTCAGCAGAGCTGCTTTAGAGGGAGACAACCAGGTCGGCAGAGTTGCTTTAGAGGGAGACAACCAGGTCAGCAGAGTTGCTTTAGAGCCAGAGATCTAGGTCAGCAGAGCTGCTTTAGAGACAGAGAACCAGGTCAGCAGAGCTACTCTAGAGCCTAAGAACCAGGTCAGCAGAGCTGCTCTAGAGGCAGAGAACCAGGTCTGCGGATCTGCTTTAGAGCCAGAGAACCAGGTCGGTAGAGCTGCTCAAGAGCCTAAGAACCAGGTCAGCAGATCTGCTCTAGAGCCAGAGAAACCAGGTCAGCAGAGCTGCTGTAGAGCCAGAGGAACCAGGTCAGCAGAGCTGCTTAAGAGCCAGAGAACCAGGTCAGCAGAGCTGCTCTAGAGCATAAGAACCAGGTCAGCAGAGTTGCTCTAGAGCCAGAGAACCAGGTCAGCAGAGCTGCTTTAGAGGGAGGGAACCAGGTCAGCAGAGCTGCTTTAGAGCCAGAAGACCAGGTCAGCAGAGCTGTTTTAGAGCCAGAGGAGCAGGTCAGCAGAGCTGTTCTAGAGCCTGAGAACCAGGTCAGCAGAGCTACTCTAGAGCCAGAGAAACCAGGTCAGCAGAGCTGCTTTAAAGGGAGAGAACCAGGTCAGCAGAGCTGCTTTAGAGCCAGAGAACCAGGTCAGCAGAGCTGCTCTAGAGCCAGAGAACCGGGTCAGCAGAACTGCTTTAGAGCCATATAATCAGGTCAGCAGAGCTGCTCTAGAGCCAGATAACCAGTTCAGCAGAGCTGCTGTAGAGCCAGAGTAACCAGATCAGCAGAGTTGCTTTAGAGGGAGAGAACCAGGTCAGCAGAGCTGCTTTAGAGGGAGAGAACTAGGTCAGCAGAGCTGCTTTAGAGCCAGAGAAACCAGGTCAGCCGAGCTGCTGTAGAGCCAGAGAAACCAGGTCAGCAGAGCTGCTTAAGAGCCTAAGAACCAGGTCAGCAGAGCTGCTCTAGAGCTAGAGAACCAGGTCAGCAGAGCTGGTTTAGAGGGAGGGAACCAGGTCAGCAGAGCTGCTTTAGAGCCAGAGGACCAGGTCAGCAGAGCTGTTTCAGAGCCAGAGGACCAGGTCAGCAGAACTGTTCAAGAGCCTGAGAACCAGGTCAGCAGAGCTGCTCTAGAGCCTATGAAGCAGGTCAGGAGAGCTGCACTAGAGGCAGGGAACAAGGACAGCAGAGCTGCTGTACAGCCAGAAAAACCAGGTCAGCAGAGCTGCTTAAGAGCCAGAGAACCAGGTCAGCAGAGCTGCTCTAGAGCCAGAGAACCGGGTAAGCAGAGCTGCTTTGGAGCCATTGAACCAGGTCAGCAGAGCTGCTCTAGAGCCAGAGAACCAGGTCAGCAGAGCTGCTTTAGAGCCAGAGAAACCAGGTCAGCAGAGCTGCTGTAGAGCCAGAGGAACCAGGTCAGCAGAGCTGCTTAAGAGCCAGAGAACCAGGTCAGCAGAGCTGCTCTAGAGCCTAAGAACCAGGTCAGCAGAGCTGCTCTAGAGCCAGAGAACCAGGTCAGCAGAGCTGCTTTAGAGGGAGGGAACCAGGTCAGCAGAGCTGCTTTAGAGCCAGAGGAGCAGGTCAGCAGAGCTGTTCTAGATCCTGAGAACCAGGTCAGCAGAGCTGCTTTAGAGCCATAGAACCAGGTCAGCAGAGCTGCTTTAGAGCCAGAGAACCAGGTCAGCAGAGCAGCTTTAGAGCCAGAGAACCAGGTCAGTAGAGCTGCTCTAGAGCCAAAGAACCAGGTCAGCAGAGCTGCTCTACAGGCAGAGAACAAGGTCAGCAGAGCTGCTTTAGAGCCAGAGAACCAGGGCAGCAGAGCTGCTCTAGAATCAGAGAACCAGGTCAGCAGAGCTGCTTTAGAGCCACAGAACAGGTCAGCAGAGCTGCTTTAGTGCCAGAGAACCAGGTCTGCAGAGCTGCTTTAGAGCCAGAGAACCAGGCCAGTATAGCAGCTCAAGAGCCAGAGAACCAGGTCAGCAGAGCTGCTCTAGAGCCAGAGAACCGGGTCGGCAGAGCTGCTGTAGAGCCAGAGAAACCAGGTCAGCAGAGCTGCTGTAGAGCCAGAGAAACCAGGTCAGCAGAGCTGCTTAAGAGCCAGAGAACCAGGTCAGCAGAGCTGCTTTAGAGCCAGAGAACCAGGTCAGCAGAGCTGCTCTAGAGCCAGAGAACTGTTCAGCAGAGCTGCTCTAGAGCCTAAGAACCAGGTCAGCAGAGCTGCTCTAGAGCCAGAGAACCAGGTCAGCAGAGCTGCTTTAGAGGGAGAGAACCAGGTCAGCAGAGCTGCTCTAGAGCCAGAGAACCAGGTCAGCAGAGCTGCTTTAGAGACGTAGAACCAGGTCAGCAGAGCTGCTGTAGAGCCAGAGAAACCAGGTCAGCAGAGCTGCTTTAGCGACAGAGAACCAGGTCAGCAGAGCTGCTTTAGTGACAGAGAACCAGGTCAGCAGAGCTGCTTTAGAGCTAGAGAACCAGGTCAGCAGAGCTGCTGTAGAGCCAGAGAAACCAGGTCAGCAGAGCTGCTTTAGCGACAGAGAACCAGGTCAGCAGAGCTGCTTTAGTGACAGAGAACCAGGTCAGCAGAGCTGCTTTAGAGCTAGAGAACCAGGTCAGCAGAGCTGCTCTAGAGCCAGAGAACCAGGTCAGCAGAACTGCTTTAGAGCCATAGAACCGGGTCGGCAGAGCTGCTTTAGAGCCAGAGAACCGGGTCAGCAGAGCCATTGTAGAGCCAGAGAACCAGGACAGCAGAGCTGCTCTAGAGCCTAAGAACTAGGTGAGCAGAGCTGCTCTAGAGCCATAGAAGCAAGTCAGCAGAGCTGCTGTAGAGCCATAGAAACCAGGTCAGCAGAGCTGCTTTAGAGGGAGAGAACCAGGTCAGCAGAGCTGCTTTAGAGCAGGAGAACCAGGTCAGCAGAGCTGCTTTAGAGCCAGAGAACCAGGTCAGCAGAGTTGCTCTAGCTGACACTGACTGACTGACACTGACTGACTTACACTGCCTGACTGACAGAATGACACTGACTGACTGACACTGACTGACTGACACTGACTGACTGACACTGACTGACTGACACTGACTGACACTGACTGACTGATACTGACTGACTGACAATGACTGACACTGACTGATACTGACTGACTGAAACTGAATGACTGACACTGACACTAACACTGACACTGACTGACTGACACTGACTGACTGACACTGACACTGACTGACACTCACTGACACTGATTGACACTGACTGACTGACACTGACTGGCTGACTGACACTGACTGAGACTGACTGAGACTGACTGACTGACTGACACTGACTGACTGAATCTGGCTGACTGAAACTGACTGACTGACACTGACTGACACTGACTGACTGACACTGACTGTGACACTGACTGACACTGACTGGCTGACACTGACTAACATTGACTGACTGACACTGACTAACATTGACTGACTGATAATGACTGACACTGACTGACTAACACTGACTGACACTCACTGACTGACACTCACTGACTGACACTAAGTGACACTCACTGAAACTGACTGACACTGACTGACACACTGACTGACACTGACTTACACTGACTGACTGACACTGACTGACTGACAATGACTGACTGACACTGAATGACACTGACTGACTGACACTGACTGAAACTGACTGACTGACACTGACTGACACTGACTAACACTGACTGAGACTGACGGACTGAAACTGACTGAAACTGACTGACACTGACTGGCTGACACTGACTGACTGACACTGACTGACTGACACTGACTGAAACTGACTTACTGAAACTGACTGACTGACACTGACTGACACGACTGACACTGACTGACACCGACTGACTAACACTGACTATCTGACTGACTGACACTGACTGACACTGACACTGACAGACTGACTGACTGACTGACACTGACTGACAGACTGACACTGACTGAAACTTACTGACACTGACTGACTGACACTGACTGACTGAAACTGACTGACTGAAACTGACTGATACTGACTGACTGACACTGACTGACATGACTGACACTGACTGACACTAACTGACTGACACTGACTGACATTAGGTCTCGCCTTTGATTAAGTTAAAGCCATTTGCTTTGCTATACAGTACCATTAGCAAAGCAAATGGCTTTAACTTAAGCAAAGGCGAGACCTATTGCATTTTCAATGCTTGTTGTGAAAGGTCTCGGTTTTTGGCTTTCAAAATTCGGGTTACCCTCCTATGCCATGGTCCCCTGTGCAGGAGCAGCAGGGGGTGCAAGGCAGAGCTGTGTGTAGATACTTGCACTCGCGCTACAGAGGTGTGTGGTTCCCTCTACTGGAGTGGCTGGGGGTGTAGGGTCGGCTGAAGTGCGTTGACACTCAAGATGTTTCACTGAGGCTGCTCCGAGGAGTGGCCCCTGCGTCATCAGACCCTCTCGCCTAGTCTTAGGCCGTCTGCAGCAGGGAGGGCCGAGCCCCACCCCACGCCAGCATTGTCTCCACACACAAGAGCAAGGATCAGATAGCTGGTGTCACTTAACCTCAAGTCCACTTCACGCCCCTCGGGTGGCTGATTCAGGCGCAGAAAAGGATACCCCGGGGCCTTCTTACAGTAATTCCATCTACCAACAAACGGCGCCACACCCAGCAGCCGCGGCTTTACCAGATCCCGGGCCAGCTCTTTCAACCGCCCCCGCCTGCCCCCAGACACCGCCCCGCCTTTCCGCTCTCAAACCAGACTTCCTGATGAATTCTTGCTGCGAAAGGATTGTAGTTAAAATGAAGCAAATAGCTATAAAAAAAAAGAACAGCTCTTCAAACAAGCCCCAGAAAAGTAAGTGAACAAACAAGCCGAGCTCTGCCCCTCCCCCACCCTGCCTGCACCACCCATGGTGAACGCACAAAGAAATGTTTAACCGCCTCAGAGATCACTAGAGTGCAGGCTTAGAGTGGATTTTGAGTCTGCGGGCCCGCCAAAGCAGCTCGTGACCTGTCGAGCACTTTTACAGCGCCGAGGACAGGTGCAGCTGGTAGTGAAGGAGCGGCGTCTGTGTGCCTCAGTGCTGAGGGCTGGCGAGGTGTGCCCGGTCCACTTACGTGAGTGGCGCAGTTTATGACGCTGAGTATTGATGAGACAAGCGGTCGTTTTAGTAAGTGTGCAGGGCGCGTGCTCTTCGGTGATTGGTGAAGGCGTGACTGGCTTCATTTACTTGAGTGGCAGTGCATATGTCTCAATGAGGAGTACAGTATGCCACGCGCCACCGCCTTGAGTGAGAATGGCATTTGACTCCCTCATTGGCAGTGCAGTTCTGCCAAGATTCCTCTGCTGAGAATGGCCTCTAAACCCTCAGTAGGAGCACAGATGGCCAAGTTTCGGTTACTTAAGAGAGAGAATGGCGTTTGAATGCTTCGGCATTGCGTACAGGTTTGCCAAGCTTTGCTTACTTGAGTGTGACTGGCCTACAACTCCCTCAGTGGGAGTACAGATCAGCCAAGCTTGAGTTCTTTGAGTGACAATGGCCTGTGAGTGCAGTTCAACATGCTTCAGTTGCCCCTCAATTACTTGCATGGCATTGGCCTGTGACACCCCCCTCCACCCTCAGTGTTGAGTACAGGTCTTGAGTTACTTGACAAAGAATGGCCTGTGATTCCCTCAATGTGGAGTACAGGTTTGCTAGGATTAAGTTTCTTGAGTGAGTATGGTCTGTGACTCTGGTTACAATGCGTGGGCAGAAAATGCCCAGATATTATCTAAAGTGTTAGGATGGGAAGACTGTATCGGCAGTCTCGCCCCAAAAGCTGTAATTTAGCACCTAAACCAGTGGGGCGGGGAAGTATGAGCTTGTAACTGAGAACAGAAGCTGTGTAGATAGCAAATCAGTTGTTCTAGAGTAACCTTCAGACAGGTGCAAAGCAAGTAAATCTGAAGACAATAGTGGAGTGGACGGCAAAATCAGTAATCTGCTAACGATTAGTTGATGCAGCCTCAGCGCAATCTTTTGGCATGGGCGTCTCTCATTGACATTAGGGCTAAGAAAGAGTAAGGCAACAGGCCGATTAAATTCAGTTTCTTCGAATAGCTTAGATTGTGTTTTTTCAGCATGACATTAAACCATTCTACCGTCCCTAAGGTCTCAGGGTGAAAAGCAATGTGGAAATCTTGTTGAATCCAAATGGTTTTGCAGAGTTCCTGAGCTACAAGTGACACAAAGTAAGCTACTTTGTTACTTCTGAACTTAACCTAGGTTCTAAACGTGGGCAAAAAGTCTTAGATCAGTCTTTTGGACACAGTGATAGCACCAGCTTGGCAACATAGATAGAAAACACAAGCCAGAACCAAAACTTAAAAATAAGAGTAACATTATGGCATTTGGATAAGCTCTTTCAGAACATAAACGAATGAATGAATTATCTGTGGAGTGCAGTCTGCGGCCCAAAACTGAAGGTCCCAGCACTGAAGAACAGTAGAACTCATTGCATTGGTTAAAGGAGCACAGCTAGGGAGAGAAAAGCCAGGTTTTGGGTGATTAGACAAAATATCGGAGAAGAAACATTGTGTGGACAAAATATCGTGTCAAGAATGTCAAGGACTAAAATAGTGTGAAGGTAAGTTTCTATAGGTAAACAAAGTTTTACTGCATATAACTCCACATATATGTACCTTGACGATATATTTGTCTTCAAGGTACATAGATGTGGACAGGGCTGGACTGGACGTAGGGGGCACCGGGCATTTCCCCGGTGGGCCAGAAGGGTGGGGGCTGGTTTTGTTGCTGGGGGCCGGTTTTGCAGCAGTGCTGCAAAGTCGTCCCCTTGTAACAAGAGTGCAGCAGTTATGTTACAGCCCTGGCAATTACGTCTGACACCCCCCGTCCCCCGGTCGGACGTAATTGCCAGGGCTGGTTTGCAATCCCAGTTCGGCCCTGTATGTGGAGTTAAGAACGGAAAATCTAAACTTACCTATTTGCACTTACCTTTTTTGTTTCGGATATTCTGTCAGGGATCCCAGGTTTTGATCAGTTTACAGAAAGAAGCTTCATAGGAGCAGGGAAAGAGCATTCCAGAACTTGGCAGCCCCAAGGACAAAGTGTCAACCTTGCCCTTGCGAAAACACGAGAGCAAACGTGATCTGAGGCCCAGCAGATCTGAGAGGTCGAAGTAGTACATAGACGTAAAGGGTGCATGAAAGTATTTAGGCCTGGTACCAGCCAAAGATCTGTGGGTAATATAGGGCCTTAAGTTGATTTATTTTCAGAATAGGCAGCCAGTGGAATTGTTTCAATGTGCTTCAGCTGTGGTTTGTCCAGTCTGGAGACTGAACCTGATAATGGCAGGCACCTAGTAGAAGGGAATTCCCATAATCCAATCTCGGTGTTATTATAGGATGGGTCACAGTGAATGGGTAGTGGTGGGGATCAAGGCAAATCCTTTCCTTGTAGCTTTTAATACAGCAAATGAAGTTGCTGAGACTGTGGTAATGTGAATGGAGAAGCAGAGATTGGAATCAGTCCCGATGCCAAGGTTTCTTGCTGCCATAGAAGGGCAGGGGGAAAGCCTAACTCCTCAGACCTCCAGGCTGGAGACCATTGTGAGGTTTATGGCCCAAAGAGCAGGATCTCCATCTTGTCACTGTTACATTTAAGACAGCTAGACATTATCCATGGTGCTACTGCAGAGAGGCACCCCTTAAAGCTTGCTTGTAGGCCAACCTCAGATTCTGAGAGCGTCACAGTCAGTTGGGTGTTGTGAGAGTTCCCAAAAAAAGAGTGCCGGTGGACCTCAACTGCAACTATCAGCTAAACTTCAGCATTGTGGTCAGGCCTCTGGCAAGAGTAGCTGGAGAGCAACGATCTGTAGGACAGACTGGCTTGCAGGCGCAGATAGCCTCTGAGAGAACTTCCTCATAAAGTGGAGTAAAGTTAGACAAATCCCACCTGGGTCAGGGGGAGACCTTGTCAGAGTGCAGAGAAGTGGGGAAGTCTTTATAGAAATTGAGCATTTTGTTTATTGGAAAAAATCCTGGCTGTTGCGAGGTTCTTGCTAATTGGAGATTGCACAAATGAACATGCACAAATGAAGCCCTCGGGGCTGGCTGGTCAGCTTTGGAAGTGTTTGTGCCGTTACCAACGCTGTATGCCTCACAGAAGACACAATTGTCAATATTGCTGAGCCTTGTAGGGTGAAAATGGTGCAAACTAAAGTGTATCGGCGCTGTGGAGTATTCCATCTCAGGTGACGTGCAATACCGTAGAACTAAGGGATAAAGTTGGGTAGTAGTATTCTAAAACAACCATTTTGCCTTCCTTGTTGTGCCACAGCCCATTTGGATAGCTAAGACACCCGCACCTTGTCAAGACCATCATGTCGTTCTCCGGGACCAGCTTCTGTATTTTGGTGAGATCCTGGAGGGTGGGCATGAGGGCTTCAGCAGTTTAGGACACATACTGGGTCATATCAGGAGACAGGTGAGCAGGTTTAGCAGCATTATCAGCAAAGCCTGCCCCATAGATACTGTGCCTTGGGCAGAATAGCGGGCAGCATCCTTAATAATCGCTGAAAGATGGAGAACATCAAGCAACCCTTTAACACTGGATCCATTTTTGATAGGAGTACATACAGAACTGAGAAAGCCCATCTGTAACCTTCAAATTCCAGATTGAGGCACCACTCAAAAGGCATATTTTGAGTCTCTGTGGGGATGGTGACACTTTTCCGCGTAGCTAGAATATAAGTACAGAAGGACATTCAGTTCAGCAACTACAGCATAATGCACTTGTGTTAAACAACTGTCAACTATTGCATGTAAGGTGCACATAGCGTATCCTGAAACTAGTTTCCATACATCATTTCTAAAGCAATAACCATCTAATAGTTAGGCGAAGGTGCATCAGTGCGATTTGAGTGATGTTTAGTGAGGTGCACAGTGATAAGGAGACAATGGTGCAATGCTCCAGCTAGAGACATAAGGAACAATGAGACTGTAATCAGTGCAGGGCATCTTACCAAGGTAATGCGTGAGATGGAAAGCACCAATATTTAATATCTTGCCAGCCTGGACATTGATGGGTGATGTGTCTATGCGGCCAGTAACGGCCACCACAGCAAAAGGCACAGTAACAGGAAGAGGCGAATCCAAGGACAATATTTTCAGGCCCTTCAACAAGACAGGCAGCTACTGCTACAGTAACAGGCTTGGAGGCAACTCTGAGGCCACAGCATCAAGAGCAGAAGAATAATAAGCAGTAGTGTTTTTTGCAACTATGATCTTGTGTTGACACTCTAAAGGTGAAGCCCTTCCTCTCGAGACAATAAAGAGAGAAAGGTTTTGTATAAACAGTCAAACCCAAGGCAGGGACAAGAGCAATGCATTTTTCAGGGATACAAAGGCTTGTCTACTTCCAAGGAACAGGGCAAAAGTTCAAGGGTATCTGTTTTTACAGGATCTTGAAAGGTTTTCACAATATTAGCATGACCTAGAATCCACTGGCAACAGAAATGTTCAACTCCTAAAAGTTTATGTATCTGAGAAATAGTGACAGGGTAGGTAGTTTACGGATGGATTGTATGAGCTCAAAAGCCAAATGTTTCTCTCCTGTGGAAGCGATGTGATCTACATAACATACACAGGTAAACAAAATTACCTTTTTCTGTAGAAGCCTTGAGCCCATGCTTTGCCAATTCAGTGACCAAGCAGAGTGAGTCGAATTGCATTGCTCTATATATTCAGACGTTACCAACACACTGCAGCATAATAAACCAGGATGGAACCACATGGAAGACCAACGTCATTGAATCTTTCTTACCTGCTTGTGAAAACATCGAAGGTGATTTTGGATACCTTTCAGCAAATTAAGTCCATGTTATTTGAGAGCCGCTGAATGAGAACACGGAAAGAAACTGTTCTCAGGGTATTTAGGAAAGAAAGCAGAACATATGCCAACAACAGCAAACCATGTAGCTGTGGATGGAATACATGAAAGAATAGTCACTAGGTTTGGTAGAACATGAAAACTGGGCTATACGTATATGTACGTAATGGTAAACAGACATACTATAGAATTAAAAATATCGACAGGACAGAATATCGAGTTTTTAATATAGAATGGACAGAATATCGAATTGTCAAAATATTGTGGTGAAGAATATCGAAAATCAGGTAAGAAATATGGATTTAAATAATATCGAAGTAAGTAATATCGACAGTCATAATATAGTTGTTAAAAATATCGAATTTTTTATAGTGTTTTAAGTGTTAGTATATGTGTTAAAAGTATGTATTAATTTTGTAATGTATGTTTGAATATTTTTAAAGTAATGAATTTTATGTTATTTAATTTATGTGTAATTTAATTCCGTAGCGGGTTGTGGGTTTATAGGGGATTAGGGTGGGAAGTAATTTATTATAGAACATAAAATAATAATTTTTAGGAATTATTAATTATTTTTAATGTAATTTGGCGTTTTACTTCTGTAGCGGGTTGTGGGTTTATAGGGGAATAGGGTGGGAAGTAATGTAATTATTATGAGGTAATTATTAATTGGTATTGAAAATTAATTGGTTGTTGATTAATTATTAATTGTTAAATAATTTGTATTAATTGGTAATTAATTTGTATTAATTGTTTAATTGATAATTATGTTAATTGTATTAAATTATTATTTGTAGCGGGTTGTGGGTTTATAGGGGAATATGGTGGGTAGTAATTTAATTGTAAATAATTAATTATAGAAATAATTTTTGTATATTGATAATTAAATTATTATTAATTAATTATTAATTGGTATTAATTGTATTTAATAAATTTTTGTATTGGAAATTAATTGGTTGTTAATTAATTATTAATAGGCAATTAATTACAAAAATATTTGTATTTATAAATAATTAATTATTAAATATTGTGTAATTGGTAATTAAATTTAATACCTTTTTTGGTATTAATAATTAATTTATTTTTCATAAAATATTAAAATATTATTTTCCCTACTATTGCACTCACTGGAGTGGGAATAGTCATTTTTACCCCTACGCTATCCAACGCTTTCCCTACTATTGCACTCACTGGAGTGGGAATAATAATGTTTACCCCTACGCTATCCTAAGCTTTCCCTACTGCTGCACTCATTGGAGTGGGAATAGTAATTTTTACCCCTACGCTATCCAACGCTTTCCCTATTATTGCACTCACTGGAGTGGGAATAGTAATTTTTACCCCTATGCTATCCAACGCTTTCCCTTCTATTGCACTCACTGGAGTGGGAATAATAATTTTTACCCCTACGCTATCCAACGCTTTCCCTACTGTTGCGCTCTTTAGAGTGGGAATAGTAATTTTTACCCCTATGCTATCCAACGCTTTCCCTACAGTAGCACTCACTGGAGTGAGAATAGTAAATTTTACCCTCCCGCTATCCAACGCTTTCCCTACTGTTGCACTCTCTGGAGTGGGAATAGTAATTTTTACCCCTACGCTATCCAACGCGTTCCCTACTGTTGCACTCTTTGGAGTGGGAATAGTAATTTTTACCCCTACGCTATCCAACGCTTTCCCTACTGTTTCACTCACTGGATTGGGAATAGTAAATTTTACCCTCCCGCTATCCAACGCTTTCCCTACTGTTGCACTCTCGGGAGTGGGAATAGTAATTTTTACCCCTACGCTATCCAATGCTTCCCTATTATTGCACTCTCTGGAGTGGGAATAGTAATTTTTACCCTCCCGCTATCCAACGCTTTCCCTACTGTTGCACTCTCTGGAGTGGGAATAGTAATTTTTACCCTCCCGCTATCCAACGCTTTCCCTACTATTGCACTTACTGGAGTGGTAATAGTAAATTTTACCCGCCCGCTATCCTACACAAAAAATATTGAATATTTTTAATTAATATTACGTTAATATATGTATTCATTTTTTATTTTTAATTACATTAATTATTTATTAATGTTAAAGTTATTTAAGTTTTTTTAAGTATGTTTCAGTTAATTATATGTATTATTTAATTAATTTTACATTACTTTTAAGACATTTCAAAAATTCGATATTTTGACTAACTATATGTTTTACAACGATATTTTGGATTCAATATTTTTGTACTTACCTGTTTGGAGATAGGCATTCGATATTTTGGCATTCTATATTTTTCCTTCTATATTTTGGTAGTTCGATATTCTTCTTCTCGATATTATGTCAGTGATCCGTACGTAATAGGATAATTAATTGGAGTTGGGGACTATCCACTTCAAAGAATAATCACAAGCCTCATCAGGGTGAATCCCTAAAGTCACTAAAGGCACAGAGGAGATAGGCTTTGCATAGGGCAAAGTGTAAAGTATGTATGCAGTACTAAAACAGTAATGAAGTCGAAATGCAAAATAATAAAAATTCCAAACTGAATTATAAAACTAGAGTCAAATTTCATAAACCAAATTTTTTCGTGCATGGTACCAGAATGGCAAGTTGATGAGGGCGATCGAGATTTGGCATCCCGTAGTGCAACTTCCGGTCGCTAGGAGGACATCTGGCTAGATTCTTCTAAAGCAAGCAAGCAGTCAAAACCCTTCACAGTCAAAAGGCTGGAGCTCAAATAGAAATTCTACTCGAGCTGTAGCAAAATCAACTCGAGTAGCCTCACCCTCTTGTGCACCATGTGGTGACGTTCGCGCTGATTTTCAGCGTGCAATATGCTACAAGTACTATATCAGAGCGAGAGCAGCACGACATGCCTATTTCCGCCAATTTGCAGAACTTCTCAGAATCTCGTGGTGTTTGTATGTAACTTCACAGAATTCCACTGAGTCAAATTCCACGAGTTCTGCTCTCCCTTACTGGAGATATACATTTTAAAAATGTTAAGTAGGAATAGCACCAAGAAGCATAATTTGCAAATGATACTCAATGTTTGTGATAGTTTGTGAACTAGGCATAATTTTACCCTGATCCCAATAGAGGGCAGGTGGGACACAGCAACCAGGTTCGTCCTGGTCAAAGATTTTACCTTCTTACTATAATCCTTTAAGTCCCAATTTACAGCAGGAGTACAATTCTAAGGCCCTCTAGGACTTCTGGGGTGGCGTTTAGATACTCACAGCAGAGACAATAAAGCAGCTCCAACCTAGGGCCAGTTTCCCAATGGCCAGTTGGGCAGTTACAGGAAAAGGCCTCTTGTGATGTGTTATGTCTCTGCAGCTTTAATAGGAGGTCAGGTTTATGGCCCTTGGGGTCCACTTCTTTGTTCTGGGTACAAGAGAGAACAGGTCCAGTCCTTCAGGGCTCTTCTCAAATCACAGACAGCAGGTTGAGTCCTCTTCTGATCTTTCTAGGTCCAGGACTGTCCGGGAGAGGGAGCCTGGAAATGCCACTTTTATGCTTGTTACAAACTAGTGGTCGGGAATGATTCTTGGACATGCCCCAAACAAAGGGGTAGAGGTTTCAGGGGCCAACATTACCCACTTTGAGCATTTTCAAGATGGCAGTAGTGTTCAGTCACACTCAACTTGGGCTCTGAGGGCTGGAGTTGTGTGTGTGGGGGGTGAATTATGGCAATGCCAGTGTCCTCCCACATGTAACCCCAAAATCTAGCTAGGAGCAGCCACTGTACCCTCAGTATATCCAGGGGCAGAAGTGTGGTGGTATAAAACAGGGGTTTCCAGCAACCTAGCAGGGGATACACAAGAATTGTTTTGCCATCCTGTTTTCCTTCCTTCCACGTGTGTCCCCAGGATTATATGTAAAACCTAACAGACCTGTCAAGATAGCTTTGAAACTCAAGCAGGATTTGACTCTGTAGTGTCAAAAAAGGAAGGAGGCTCACAGACCCCCGTGCATATTCTGTCACATTCAGCGGTGACATCTCTGCCCATTCAGGTCAGTCTGTTGTTTGCTCCTGCAAAGCATTTCTCACATTTCTCGCACCTACCCCTCTATCTGACTTTCTGATTGGTTAAATAGGAGTTTTACAGATGCTAATACTGAGGGGCATAAGTACGAGGAAGTTGCGTAGTGAGGCGTTAGCCATCATTGCTTCACGCCTCACTCCGCCACTTCAGAAACGCAAGGCTGCTCCATATTTACAAGAATATGATGCGGCCTTCAAATTCCCCCTGCGCTGGTGCTACACTTAGCAGTGTAGCGCCAACGCAGGCACCCTTGCACCATAGTTCAAGGGTGTCTGCGTGCAGGGGAGGATTGTTTATGTGTAGGAAGGTGTCCCTTCCTGCGCATAAACAATCCTAAAATACCATTTTGTCACTTTTATGTATGCTGCTTCATGCAGCACACATGAAAGTCACAAAATGGCATTTATTTTTACAAATTGTTTATGTACAGGAAGGGGGACCTACCTTTACATAAACAATCCATGGCAGTTTGCATTTTCCAGGCAGCACACATGGAAAAAGCAAAAACGAGGAGAAAAAATGCATTTCTCCTCGTTTCGTCAACTTAAGACCAGGTTTTTCCTGGTCCTATTTTTGGCGCTGCCTCCTATGTATGCTGCCCTTGTACATAGGGGACAGCGTCAAAATCAATGGGTGCTGCGGTGGAACGCCCACCACAACACCCACTGCCCACCCCTTTCACGCTACCCATAGCGTGAAAGGGGGCCTTATCCTGGGCGGTAAATTCCGTTCCGTTTGCGGAATTTGCGGAATTTGGGTAATTTCGCGTTCCGCGGAGAACGCGAAATTGCCCAAAAATCTGCGTTCCGCGACTTCGCGAAGTTTTTTGCTTGTTCGCGTTCTCAATATGCGTGTTCGCGAGATATTTCACCCCGAGCACGCAAACAGCGATCGCGAACAGGAAAAAAGTATCGCGAACAAGAAATTCCGCGTGTTCGCGGAATTTCTGCGTGTTCGCGGAGATTTTTTACCGTTTCGCGGAGATTTGCGTAACGCAATTCCGCAAATTCCGCCCACCCCTATGTAACAAGACAGCGTTAAGCCACGTTAAGTGGCTTAACGCTGCCTTGTAAATAAGGCTAAGCCCCTATCGCCACCACAACATCGTAAAAAGTGACATTGTGGTGGCGATGGGGCTTGTACATATGCCCCTGAGAATAAAAACAATTTGCTTTAACAGATAGATCAGCAATACTTGGACAGATTCCTGCTCCCTCCTCAGAATGGAGGGGTATTGTGGTATGCGCTGAAGCTTCTTCATTAGGTTCAACCAAATCATAATAGGGTCAGCAGTTAAAATACAGCCCGGTCTACTACTGTGCTGAGACCATAAAGATGATACCTTGGGCTAACACATCAAACATACATTGCGAAGACATATTTACATTAGCAAAGGTATCAGAGTAATACTTGTTTTCATTCATCACAGCATTTTCATTTTTAATTGAAACATCTCAAGATACACCACCACTAATGCAGTATACAGTGCAGTTTAATTTACACAAGAGGTGCCTCCCCAGCAGGTTGCCTACTACATCCATCATTGTGCCAGAGAGAGGGAGGGCAGAGAACTCAGGGGTCTTCAGAGTGGATCGACTAGAATCAGTACCATGAAAGCATGAAGTAGGCTTTCCATATCGTACTTACAGCCCTATCTGGTCTGCAGTGATCAATGCATGAAGACACCAGGCGGCTGTCCTAGCGCTGTCTTAAAATGGCGGATTCCTGTTCAGAAGAGAAGGAGGAAAGTTACCCTGTTCATGAAGCTGAGGAATGCACAAGCTACTCACAATTGACCACACCTAGCCCCTCCCAGCCCTGCCTCCTCTGCCCCTCCCTCTGATCATTTGCTTGAAAGGCTACATTTGTTAAGACATCAATTTTGATTTGATATATTCTTCCTGCTGCCTAAAAATTAGCTACATAAAGCAATTAAGGCCATGTCTTATATTGCAGGCCCACACAGATTGATCTCAGCTATGTTTCCACTTTTGGATACACCCCAGCATAAATATCCCTCCCAATGCCCATTTAGCAGCTTTTAAAAACAAGAAACATGACCAATTACATCTTTCAGTCACTCTAAGACATCAACAGGAGACTTGTTGTCATTTTGCTGTCAATTGTTAACTTTCGCCCTAACAGTTTTGGTAGGATGAGTATTGTAACTGCATTCAGTAAAATAGCTCCAGCTGTGGTTAAAGCGCCTTTGTCGCTAGGTGTTTGCTATGGCCAACCAGCCTCAGCAACCAACTGGTTTCCGACTTCTCCAGGCGTAGTAACTCATGACTGTTAGCTCATATCACTATTAAACAATGGGGTTACCCAGTAACATGCAGAACCTGGGGACTATATCGTTAAACGGACAGTGGTTCTGCCACAATACACTTTGCGCAATTATTTTTTTCTTTCTGGCCCCGAAATATCCTGGGATTACATTGAATGTCCTTCAGACAATTGGCCCAAACATATATTCGAAACTAAACAAATAAGTCATAATTTTGATACCAAATTTAAAGTTTATAGATTGCAAAAAATCTTATGTTTCTTCAAAAGCACGACATATCATATACAAATTCAAAATGACACACAGGGCATATACACAAACTAAATAGAACATAAATAAAACGACATTGTGCATCTATGACCACACAATACAATACATACGTGAATATTTAGATTACAAACAATTACATATAAATAGAGCGTGACACAAAAATGTCTCAAAATGACCTAAGGGTATATTCCTTTTAATTGTAATGGCCAGAAATGACTAACGCTTCCTTAATTGAGCGTCGACGTTTCGACCCTTCTAATCTCGTGAGAATTGATAAACATCTCAATGGGTCTTCATAAGGAAAAAAGAAAGCAAGTAGTCTGTGTATGCCTTTCAGGGTCCCTCAAAGGATTCCACAAATAGAGAAGACTTCTTTGTGGGGCTCATTAGTAGCACCCACACGAGTAGAAACCAATCTTTTTAACGGAATGGGCGGGCACACCGTGCTCCTGCGCCACCTCTGGCATCAAGCGCCAAGAGACAACCGATGGTTCAACAATTAAAAGAGATGCAGGGCACCTGTATTAAGTCCATTCATGTAGCAAAAAATGCGAGGAATCGGCAGAAATCTCTGTCACCGTCAGCGCGGAGTCGCCTCGTCTATTCTTACTGGCGATTTCACCAACTGATCCCCGTTTGGAGTAAATCCAGGATTTCAGAAAACCGTCTCGCACACAGAGTAACCACAGCGCGAGACGCCCACTATTCCCTGCTCTGATCTTATCTCACTGACATTACCCTTTAATGTCATCTTGTAATGCAAACCCTCCTTTCCTAAACCTAACATCTGATACCTACCTACACTCACTCATACCCCTACTCAGTGCCACATCAGTTGTTTCAATAACCCTAGGTGCCTCTCTGCCTCCTACTCACCATCTTCTGTAATCCAATGTTTTCCTTCCACTCCAACCATTTAATTCTGCTCCCCCAGACTTCAGTCCTTCCTCCTTTCATCCCTCTGTCTCTCATTCCCCATCACTAGGCCTCCCACTATCTCCCCTGACTCTACCTTACCTGCTCCTACTTCTCCACCCCTCTCTCAAATTCAGTAAAATCTGAATGGAGCATGCTCATGCCTGGTAATGACCATATCTTACCTTCTAGCCTTCTCCTGAACCCACAATGTTATCCATTATGCACTACCACCCGAACAGGAAATCTATTCACTTCTTCTCCGGTATACTCCTTAGCGCTAGCTTAATCAACAATCTACAAACAAATGTTTGCCCACTCAAAAAGACCGGCGGAGGTGGAGCCATTCCCCAGACCCACTCTTCAGACCACTTAGAGGACTAGCCAGCCCCTGAATGGAAATAACTACTGGCCCAATGTTCTTCACCGTCGATCTGCATGAGTACGTTTTTCCTAATCTTCTATATATCACCTCGTTTAAAATATTTGATCAAATATTGACATCCACTGAAGAAATTGACCTGCTCCGTCTATTGAACTAAGGGGCATATTATCAAGACACCGATAAAATGATCGCCGCTTTAGCGGCAGAAAACTGCCGCTAAAACTGCGATAATGGGCTTGATAATGTGCTCTATGGAATTCCAATTGAAGCCCATGTTAGATGTGAAGGACATCTAACCTGAGCTTCAATTGGAATTCCATAGAGCATATTATCAAGCCCATTATCGCCGTTTTAGCGGCAGTCTTCTGCCGCTAAAGCGGCTATAATTTTATCGCCTGTCTTGATAATATGCTCCTAAATTCTGTCATGGCCAGGGTACTGAATGGCACCCCTAAGAGATGATGTCAAAACTACTGTTGGGTGAAAAATACAAATCATTCTCTAGTACGCTAGCGGAATATAATCAACATAGTTCATTGCTGTTTATGGAGTTGTCTAACACTGTTTTATTACACGTAAGATTTTAATTTTTATGGGGAATTTTGAAGAAATATATCTTTTGATAGGATTCATCTTGGTTCTGTGCATAATATGATATATATCTTGGTCATGCTGTTGTATGTTCTGTTATAAATGATATAAAATGTATAGTATGATCTTAAGGATTACTATGTTATGATTAATTGAAAATTCGTTTTTTTATGTTTTTAGATACTTCTTATGTGCTAATGGCCTGAGGGAGTGATGTTAATCTCACAAAACACGTGTTGGCCTGAGTTCTGCACAATTATATATTTCTGTACCATCCAGGTCAATGGGAAACAGACAAAGAAATATATTTAGGATTTTAGTAAATAACTTTTTTATGAACCTCCAACTCGACTCCCGCAAATGTGATATTTGTTTTTTATTTAAGTATACTAGGTTGGGCAAACCAATGTTAAAAGAGGGCACCTGTAAGGGTAGTCCATATATTTGAATATGCCCAAATTATTGACTCACTATGGAAATAATAGTGCATTCAGAATGCAGCTGTTAGACGGCCTCTGAGCCTCCCAATGCAAATTCATGTCACACCAAGAATCACATCCCTACATTGGCTGGCTGTGGCCAGGTGGATTATCTTCAAAGCGATATACATCCCGGATTGTGCGATCCATGGGACTAGACTACACCAATTGCTAAACGAGATTATTGAATTCAATGCTGGCTCCTCTCTTGTTAGTCCCAGCTTTTAAAGCTTTTTAGACTGGCGGTATTTTTTTGCCGATCCAGATAGGAAAACTTTAGAGCTCGATCTCTGCACTAATAAACATTGGTAACTGTCCAACTCTTCTCATGCACATAATCACAAAATGCATAGGAACCGAAAAAGTTAATAGTGTTAGTGCATCTATTTTCACATGTTCTGCAATGCTTCAAGCTTATGTGCAAGTACCATATCTGAAGCATGTCTTTGAACCTTACTCAACTCATGCAATTCCTACTATAATGGACATAGTGCATCCAATATCCTTCCAATGATACACTCCAAAAGGGCGCTCCGGAATCCATCATGGGTATGAAGTGGTGTACAAATACTGCAATACAGTACAATACAGTGACATGCAAATGGGAGAGATGGCCTATACAAATGTTGATAACATGACTTAGGGGTTTACACTAGATGAAATAAATAAAGTCATTCACTGCTCTCTGCCAGTCTAAAGAGAGGAATATATAGAAACCAGTGAGACAAATGGGGTGGTCCAAAGGTGTCCTGATGTATTCTCTGTGCCTCAGTAGAGGATCTTTAGCAGGACCGAGTGCTCGCAAAGGAACTTCAGCAGGACAAACCGTTGAATGCAGGGTGGGTAGCTGGGTTACATGGGTGGCGTTGTGAGGCAAGTTGGGTCCTGTCAGGTCAGCTTAGTTTTCAGTCTGACCTGGTTTCAGGCAGGGATTCTTTTTCCACAGCAGTGGAAGATATCTCCTGTTGGTTTGAAAGCCATCAAACGCCTGGGTTGGATTTTGAGACTTCCGGTCAAATACCTGGTTGCAAAATACAGACTCCACTCTTGTTGGCACTTTCCAAGGTAGCTCCCATGGCTCGCGAAAAGGTAGGCGCTGATTTCATCTGCCATTAGATATTTAGTAACTCGGCCCAGCAATGAATGGGGAAGCAATGCATCCCAGGATTTCTTCACAGCCTTGGGTACCCTGGTGCTTGTCCATGCACTTGGCTCTTTCTGAACTCTATCAATACCGCTACGATGGATTCTTTGTCAATCATGAACTAGGAAAACTGGGGAGAGGAAGAAGCAGGCAGTGGAAGAACTTTTTGGTGGGTCTGCAGGCTTTGCCATGGTAGACAGACTCAGACAAAAAGGACACCTACTGGATAATCACTCCTGCTACAGCCTCGCGGGCTCAAAGCTTGGCCAAGAAGCAGAGTTCAGACGTTCACCAAACAGGGAGGTGACATTTAATGGAGTCCAGAGGTGCACCGAACAGATAGGTGACATTTTATGGAGTCCAGAGGAAGGAGCAGCTGGCACGGATCGGGGCGGTGGGGCAGGGGATAAAAAAAGAAGAAAAAAACATACCCCCTCGCTGCGTATCTCCTCCATCGTCCCTTCTACATCTCTCCCGGACAGTGTTCTAGGAACAGGAAGAATCCAGGCTGAGGCTCCCCTGTGCCAATCGCAATGATGCAATGAAGCATTGTGATTGGTCTGAGCACCGTAGATCGGCGCTCAGCCAGGGAATGGGAGCCTGGGCATGTTCTCCACCCAGGCTGTAATGCAGCGTGGGTGGAGAACATGCACAGTGCGCATGACTCTTTAGCCGGCCCGAAATAGCCGGCCAAACATTCATGTGCACTTTAGGAGTGTAAACCACTCCTCCCTGCTCTGTCAACAGAGCAGCAGAGCCCTGCCCACAAAGCTGCCTCAGCAGGGAAAAAATAAAATGATTATAACCTCGAGTTATTAACATTTAATTTTTTCTTTATTTCACTGCTGCAATACGGTGGGGAAACGCTCCTCAACCTTAGTGGAGGAGCCGCCACTGTCCAGAGGTGCACCCAACAGGGAGGTAAGATTTAATGGAGTCCAGACGTGCACCAAACAGGGAGGTGAGATTTAATGGAGTCCAGACGTGCACCAAACAGGGAGGTGAGATTTAATGGAGTCCAGACGTACACCAAACAGGGAGGTGAGATTTAATGGAGTCCAGACGTGCACCAAACAGGGAGGTGAGATTGAATGGAGTCCAGACGTGCACCAAACAGGGAGGTGAGATTTAATGGAGTCCAGACGTGCACCAAACAGGGAGGTGAGATTGAATGGAGTCCAGACGTGCACCAAACAGGGAGGTGGCATTTAAAAAAAACATTTCTTTGAAATTATGCGTAGTTACAGATTGGTACATTAGATCATTTGTAATGGACTTGTTACACAGCTCTATAGCTGAGGTGAGTGGGGATGAATGGAATGTTGCACATGTATGTTGCATAGAATTTACATTAGATATATTAATGGATTTTCTTAATGACTTTCTCAGAATCACACAACGATGTGGCTCAGCAACTCTCAAATATGAACTGATCTTCTACACGAGTGCTGGTACCTGGTGGTGTTTTCGATGGGTCCCGAGTCTTGTCTTCCTCTGTACAGATCTGTTAGTAGGCAAGCAAGACAGCGTCAACTTGGAAACATGACCACAATGCTCCTTGCAAAGCTCTTAGCAGGACCTGGTCAGACTCATTAAAACTCTACACTTACTGGAGGATGACACACCTGGGGCCATATTACACATGGTGCACAGGGGGGGGCAACGGTGTGTGAACCCAGTTTGTGGGCCCCTGGGGCACTACAGCATTATTTTTTTTTTATTTTATTTTTTTTTTTGGTTGAAACCGTTTATTACAGAATCCAAAAGATATACAAAGATGGGCCTACAACCTTCAGGCCGGCCGCTAGCAAACAGAAAGAGCATATAATACAAACAGTAGAACACACGCTGCGGCAGAAGAGAGATCACAGGAGTTGAAAGAAGCGTTGGCAGCCACACCATCCGGACCCCACACAACGGTTTCATTTTTATATAAATAACGAAGAAACAAGTCCACAAGGCAACCCACAATCGGAAACAATAGCATGTGCTCCCCTGGGGGGGACCCTACCGATCCACAGGAATATCAAGGGGGGGGATAGGTCGGGACGGAGACAAAGTGAACTCAATGCCCAGAACCAGGAAGACAAGCAGGCTAAGGAGACGGGGCCGGTGACGGATCAGGCATCAGCGGCGGGGTACAGATTCCCCCACGGTAGGCGTTCCAGGGGCCCCACACGTTCACCCATTTCCCAGGCTTACCTCTCGCAACATACACCACCTTTTCCCGAAACATACACCAATCCATGTTGTCCTTCCACGGCGAGACAGTCGGTGACCTCTGGGAACCCCACAATTGCGCAATATCACGCTTGGCCACCATATATCCCAGAGTCACCCACCACGTCTGCGGCACTGAGTAGTCGGTTGGCTCCCACACATTCAGGAGACATCTCCTCGCCTCGGGCAGCAGCGGCACATGCGTAACTGCCTGCAAAACCTCGTGCACACCACGCCAGAATCGCGCCACCTCCGGGCATTCCCACAAAATATGGAGAAAGGTCCCCAAAGAACCACACCCACGCTTACACAACCCGTCCACAGCATAGCCCATACGCATCAGACTCGGCCCCGTAACATAGACCCTATGGAGTATCTTGAGCTGGACGAAGCGAAGGCGAGCCGGTATGGCCACCTCTTTCGGGGAGGCCACCGCAGACACCCAGTCCTCGTCATCCAGCTCCAATCCATCAGCCCCCCACGCCTCACGAAGGCCAGTCAGCAGTCCCGAGCGATCATTGATGAGTTTTTTGTAAATTAATGAAATCGTACCGTCCGGTACATGCCCATCTAGCACTCTATCTTCCAGAGGGGAGTACTCCGGGATGGAGGCAACGTCCGGGAATACGGAGCACAACGCATGACGGATCTGCATATATCGAAAGTACTCCCTGTCCTGCAACTGGAATTCCGTCTGCAGCACATCGAACGTTTTGAATCCCCCCCTCGTCCAGAGATCGCCCACCCTGCTGATGCCTATCATGTCCCACTTCTCAAAGCCCTTCGAGGTCCACAGGGAGCCCAGCCGCTCAGATGCGTATAGTGGCGTCGCCCGGGTCAAACGATCCTTCCACCCCATCGCCAAGTTAGCCGCGTGCCACACTCGCACCATGACCCGCGTGGAGCCCGTCAGACGTGCGTCGAGCGAGCTAGAATAAAGCGCCCGATTATAGTCGCCGCCCGGCAGTAACATTTTATCCATCTCAAAGGCCGGGTTTAGAGCGGGCCCGTAAAGGCCGTGATTTATCGCAGCCAGCTGGGAGGCCCAGTAATATCGCTTGATGTCTGGGAGGGCAACCCCCCCGTCGTACCACGGGAGCGTCAGCTTCGCCAGGGCGATACGCGGTCTACCCTCCCAGAACAGGCGGCGCTGCAAACTCTCCACCTCGCGAAAGTAGCGCGCCGGGACAACGTCCATTGTGTTCTGTAAGGCGTACAGGAAACGTGGCAGCGACATCATCTTAAACAATGCCGCCCGGCCGAGCGGCGAGAGCGGCAAGCGCCTCCAACGCGCGACATCATCCTTCAGGCGCTGGAGGGGGGGAAGCAAGTTCTGTTTATACCGGGCCTCCGCGTCCAGGGTAATGAAGATACCCAGGTACCTAAATCCCCGCGGGGCAATCTGGATAGGACAACCCCGCGGAAGGATAGGAGCCTCCCCAGAGAGGACATACACACAAGATTTAGCCCAATTGATGACTAGGCCGGAGTTGAGGCCAAATGAGTGCAATACATCAACCAGTACTATCAGCGATTTACGCGGGGAAGCCAGGTACAAAAGAATATCATCAGCGTCAAGAGATACGCGGTCCTCATACTCGGGGGTCCATCGGAGACCACGGATAGAAGGATGCCACCGCAGCCACTCCGCCAGGGGCTCCAAGGCAAGCGCGAAGAGGAGCGGCGATAACGGGCAGCCCTGCCGCGTGCCCCTGCCCAGCTCAAACGGAGCCGACACTCTACCGTTCACAGCCACCTGCGCCAGCGGTCCGGAATACAACAATTTCACCCAACCAATGAATCCCGGGCCAAACCCAAACTTCGCCAGCGTCGCCCAAATATATGGCCACTCAAGTGTGTCAAACGCCATAGTGGCGTCCAGGGACGCCAAAATGGCCGGTTCCCGTATGAACGGGACACGCACGAGCACCCCATGCAAGCGCTGCAGGTTGAGCGCAGTGTTGCGATGAGGGATAAAACCGGACTGATCCTGGTGAATCAGATCGCGCACCACGCCAACCAGCCGATTGGCCAACACCTTGGCGAGAATTTTGGGTTCCGCATTCAGCAGCGAAATGGGCCTGTAGGACGTGACCCGGTCCCGCGGCCTCCCCTCCTTGTGAATAACCACGATAGTAGCCAGACGCTGGTCTAGCGGGAGGGAACCCGCCGAACGGGCCGCGAGGAACATAGCACGGAGATGCGGCGCCAGCGTATCCGGTCGCAGCTTGTACAATTCGATAGGAAGACCATTAGGACCCATGGCCTTGCCGGAAGCGACCGAACGTATGGCGAGGGCAATTTCCTCAGATGTTGGGGCGGCGTCCAACGACACTCTGTCCTCCTCCGAAAGGGAAGGCAGCGCGATATCCCTGAGCAGGGCATGGGAATCCTCTTCCGAGCGGGAGGACACCGGGGAATACACCCCACGGAAATATTCAGCGAAGCAATCAACAATTTCTTCCGGTTCAGTGACACACACACCATCCAGTTTCTCAATCGACGGGACAACTCGACTCGCTCTCTCCTTTTTATCCAGCCACGCAATCAATTTCCCAGCCTTATCACCCACATCATACAGTCGCCCCTGTTGCTCTCTACTGAGGCCCCTGGCCGCCTCCGTGACGAGGGCCTTATAGGCCGCCTGCTTGAGTCGGAGAACATGTAGTTTGTCATCCGTCACCCCCCATTCTAGATCACCCTCCAACTCGGTTATCTCAGTTTCAACACGGGTCACCTCCTCCCGCTCGCGCTTCCGGGAATGGGAAATAAGGGACAGGGCCTCCCCCCGGAGTACCGTCTTGAACGCCTCCCACAGAGAGACCGCCGATGACACAGACCCCACATTATCGACAAAATATCGCTTAAGGGATTTAACCAACTCTGCGCGAATGGTAGGGTCACGCAGGTACCAGGGATTAATCGGGACCACCCTACCCTCCCCCCTCGGGAGAATGTCGAAGTGCAACAGGAGCGGGGAGTGGTCTGAAATACCCCGCGCCAAATGGCGCACCTTCCCGATCCTCCCCGCATGCGCCGCCGGCACCAGGACATAATCTAGCCTTGAGAGACTGCCATGGGCCCCGGAATGAAAGGTGTACTGTTTCTGTGTAGGGTGTTTCAAACGCCAACAATCCACCAGCCCCAAGGTATCCAAGAGGCCAGACAACCACGCTTGGGCACGGGGGAGATCCCTAGGGGGGTGACGGTCCTCAATTCCGGAAACCACAGCGTTAAAATCCCCCCCAACCACTAGAATCCCCTCCGGAAGGCCAAGGAGGAGGCGCCCCAGATCCGCAAAAGTAGTCGTTTGCAACCCTGGCGGGACATAGACAGAAACAAAAACAATCACTCTGCCCTCCATTCTACCCACCAGAACCGTGTAACGTCCCCTGTCATCGTGGAGCACCTCATCAACTTCCAACGGGAGCGAGGTTTTAGCCATGATGCCCACACCCCTTGAACCAGACGTGAAGCCCGAATGGGCCAGAAGGCGGTAGCCCCGTCGATTCATAGCACGAAAGGAGTTGCCAATGAGGTGCGTCTCCTGCAGAAAAACTATATCAGGTGAAATTCGTTTCAGGAACTGCAGGACCACACCCCATTTTATCCTGTCCCCCAGTCCATTAACATTCCAGGACAAAAGACTCAGTCCCCTACCCCCCATCATAGCCGAAAGCGATCAATCGTCCCCCCGAGAGCACTCTAGGAATAGCACAACAATACTTTTGCCTTGTGGTACAAATGAACAATACCCCACCCCAACCCAACCGCCCCAACAAAACTCCCCCCTCCCTGCACCCCTGCATGAGCCCAGACAGCCCCCCCAACTTGCAGTGTGCCTGTCGCCCCTACATAATTGGAACTAGTTAGACCCCCTAGAGGAGGAAAGAGTACCCCCTCAAGACCCCGCACCGCCTCCAAAGGAGGGAAGACGAGTACAACAAACAAAAGACCCTAAGCTTGGCCGAAAGTGGCAGCATCATCCGGAGTGAGCCCCGGCATCAGTACCTCAGACCCGGTCCGGTGGGCAGTCTCCTCCCGCAGCCCCCCCCCGCGCCCTCCCGATCATGACCCCCAGACAAAGTGTCCAGCCAGTCCCCGGCCGTTTCAGGACGGTCAAAAAAGTGAGTGCGACCATCCACCTCCACCCGCAGCCTTGCCGGGAAGAGCATGGCATATTTTAAGTTCATGCCTCGAAGCCGCCGCTTGACGCCCAGGAAACTCAGTCTCTGCTTCTGGACCGCTTGGGTGAAGTCAGGATAAAAGTTCACCTCCATGTTCTCCAGCTTAATCGGCCCTTGCAGTCTGGAAGCTTGCAAAATCGCATCCCTGTCCCGAAAGTTAAAGATACAGGCAATAAGAGGCCGCGGAGGGGCTCCAACCTTCGGTCTGCCCCCGGGAACTCTGTGGGCCCTCTCCACGGCAAAGAATTTACTCAGTCCTCGAGGCTGGAGATGGGTAGTGATCAGGTCCTCCACAAAGAGATCCGCCGCCGACTCCTCCAGTCCCTCGGGCACTCCGATGATGCGGATATTATTCCTCCGGGCCCGGCTCTCGGAGTCCTCCAGGCGCCGATCCATGAGCGCACTCGCCTGACGGAGCCGGTGCACCTCCGTTTGAAGGGCCGCCACCTCAGTCGTGAGGCCCGACGCGGTGTGGGCCAAAGAATCGACCCGGTCGTTAGTCTTGGAGAGATCAGCTCTCACAAGGTTGACATCAATGAGGACCGCGTCGATTTTGTGCACTAAAGTGTCGAACTGCTGGCCCACCGAGGCCTTCATCTCAGCAATGGCGCTCATGACGTCTTGCAGAGACAGATCCGTGGGCAAATCCGGGGCATCCGGGGGGCACTCAGAGGACTTGTGCGATCTGCCGGGAGACCCCTTCGGGAGGGTGTAGCGGTCCATGATGTTGGCCTGATGTGCGGCGCCACGCCGGGTTGACTTGGCCTTTAACCGATCCCCTTCCTGCTTCGTGGCCATCGTCGCGGGTCTCACACCCGCACCAGCCACGCAGTGGAGAGCAAGCAATCAAGGCCACGAGCTCCGGGGGGCCACCCCAGGACGGCAGAGCGGGCCGCAGCAGGCAGGCAGGCAGAGTCTCCCAGCGAGGTCACCCCAACACAAAGAGCGCCGTGATCCCACTTGCGAAAACGGCAAGGGGGCGCGAAAGTGAAAGTGAAAGTGTGGGGTACGCGACTCGCCAGGCCCAGCCCACCGTTGTTGTTCACTTTGCCACTGGGTCGCCCCCAAACGCGAATCCGGGGTCAGGAGAGAAGTAGGCCGCAAACTTCAATCGGTGCTCACTCCGGCACCCGAGGTCCGATTCGAAAACGGGAAACGGGTACGAGGCTCACCGACACAGTCCCCTCAACCGATGCAGGATGAAGACAGGATAAACGTAGGAGGTTGCGGAGGTCCTCGGGAGCCTCGCACCTACGCGGCCATCTTGGTTGCGCGCTAGGCTCCTCCCCACTACAGCATTATTGATAGGACCGCAGATGCTTGTTTTGGCCCCTTCTGTAATGCTGATAGCGCTGGCACACACGTAGAGCCAGCGCTATCCTGAGAGGGCGTCCCCTAATTTGCATGGAGGAATAGCTTATGCAAATGAGGGAGTCACTTTACCTCTGCGCCCATGCTGTGTTACCAATGAGGGAGCAGAGGCAAGTTTGCTCTTAGGAGGCACACTGACAGTGCACCACTAAAAGTGGCGCACTGTCAGTGCACCACCTGAGGGCTGTCCAGTCGAGGGGCATAAGGGTGTCCAAGGACCCCCCAGACATCCCCCTGCAGGCGGGTGCTGTCACTCACAGCACCCGGCTGCAGGGAGATCTCTAAACCCTCTATAAACTGCAGGCGGATTGCACAGAGAAACAGAGAGGCTTTGAAGCAACCACTGTTTTTCACTGAATGCACTACCCTCAGGGCAGCACAAGTTAGTGGCTGCCCTGTAGACAACGCATTTATTGTAACAGGGTTCACTGCCCCTGTTTTCTACTGGCACACATAAGGACAGTGTGCATTGTTATATGTGACATGGGCCATGACTGGCAGTGAGAAGAATTCAAAGTGTCCCATGACTTAGTGAAATGTATGGGCGATGGAGTGATGGTGCTAAATTCCAAGAGGGTAATTACAAATTTTCTTCTGAGCAGGCATCATTATACTATACAAGTGGGGAGCCAGCTTTGCTCCCGCCAAGGCTTGCTTGTCCCAAGACAGGCCCTGACCTCTGCTGGATGGAAGACAGGGAATCCTTGGATCTTCAGCATTAGATGAATGCCAGGGGTGTGGATCAAGGGCCACACAAAAAGGCTTTCGCTTGGCCCACAATGTTTATCCAGCAGCAGAACATGTCTTGGGGTGAGAGCTAATGGATCTGACTACTCTGCAACAAGCAACAAGCAGTACTGAATTTAAGTGGGTAGTACTGGAGAGATAGCCGCTTGATCTCTTTAACATCGGGGCTACATTCCAGTCCATTTTTGACAACTTGTCCACTGCACACAAGGACTACCATGATGCCAATTACAGCTGGTCTTGATATAATAGGTTCTTTCTAGCTCAGACTGCCAGACCAGGTCCCCTCTGAATGTCCACACAAGCAACTGGTTGCTGGTTTCACACTTCTGAGGCCTTAACCTTATGGCACAGCAAACACACGACCCACATGTCTGGACATAAATGACACAGAGAGCCACACTGAAGCACAGTTGAGATGGGTGGAAGGGTTGCAAAGTCTTAGCCACAGGCAATCATTCAGATGGCATTCAAATCCATCTGTTTTGTGCATATTGTGCCATTCTAGACAGGGATCAGCCCCATGTAAATCAGACTTGGTTCTGCTCTCATAGGAATAGTCAAGCAGAAACTAAGAAGCCAAGTCCACATAAACAGCTCCAGATTGTTTTCATCCTGACTGGTGTGGTGTAGCTTGAATCCTGTATCACTGCAAGCCTCGCACCAATGTGTGGGTGGTACACCCGCTGGACGGAGAGTATCACACAAACACAGAGAGGATAGCTGGAATGTCTGCAAAACTCTCACCCAAAAGCAATCACTCAAGCTACATTCCAGTCCATCATTTATTTGCCCGCTATGCCACACCAGATCAGGAACAACATTATGAAAATCAGATATGGTCCTGCTCCAGGAGGAACAGTCTACTCACAACTGCAGGGTCAGTTGAACCACTACATTGGTTAATTGAAATATCGGCTCTTTACAGCACTATCAAATTACAAACTTGTAGAAAATGCTAAGAAATCGAATAAATCGTATTATTTCTCTACCTATTTTATTTTTCCATCCTTACCACCTCTTTCCCTCTTCCAGAACCTCATTCTATGTTCCTCTGAATCTTTTTGCCTTTCCCCTGCGCGTCCTATCCTTTCTACCACCACGTCTTTCTCTTATCTGTGTACTTCATTCCCTTTCTCCCAATTCCTGTTCCTTTCCTTTTCTTTTTGCGCTCTTGCGTGGGCCCCTTTTTTCCCCACTGGACCTCCTTTTCTCTCTCCAAATTCGTCTTCTCCCCACTTCTGTATTATACTTAATCTCTCTCCCCTCTTCCTTCCCATCCACAATATTGTCCCGATCCCTTTGCCTAGTTCCTTTTCCCCTGCACTTATACCTCTTTCTTCTTGTACCTCGTTCTCTCTATCCTCGTACTCCCTTCTTTTTGCATCTCGTTCACTCCCTCCCTGCATCTTTCCTTTGCTTCCTATACATCTCAGAGCTTTATTTGAGCCGGTGGTTGCGGGTGCTCGGCACCGGCACTTAATTGTCAACAGCGGCACTTGTGGCAGTCTGCCACAAGGTGGCGCTGTCTGAGATGACCACAACAACAGTAAATTAGTAATTCAGCATACATTAAAAATTACTATTACCTGCCGCCCAAGCCATCTTTATAGCATTGGGGCCCTGGAAAAGTCTGAATTGTCACACTTGTAGGAGTGCAATTGTTAGTAGTTGGGCAGTTACAACCACTAGCATCATGGTAGAGGCAATGTATGGTGCAAGCTGCAGTGGCCTCCTGATGAGACTACTGGCACTTATTTTTTTTACAAATTAAGCACTGAATCTGTGTTTGTGCACTTCCTGTGCTAAGTGACCAGCCCCATATCTTTCTCCTTCCTTTCATACCACACCCTCACTAACCCTGCACCTCCTCCTCCCTATCCTTTCACCATGTCACACTCTTCCCTTTTGCGCCATGACACCTCTTTCGCTGTATATTCCTTTCCCTTGCACAGATTCCACTTTCTTCCATCCATTAGTTTCCTGTAGCCATGTAACTCTTTCCCTTTCTCTCTCTTCCTGTACCCCTTTCCCTCCATCTCTGCACATTGTTCCATCTCCTATGGATCACTTTCCACTCTCCCTCAACTCTTTCCTATGCCTTCTGCCGCTCTTTCCCTCTCCCCTACACTTCTTTATCCTTGCCTCCTTCCTAATACTTCTCTCCTTGCTCCAGTCCCTCTCCCCTGGGCCTCTTTCCCTACACCCATTGACTTTGTCCCCGCTCCCATTCCTGCCTACCTCTCTTTCCCTACTCCTCTGTGCTCTCATTGCACCTCTTTTCCTTTCACCCTGCTATTCCTGCCCTACTTCTCCCCTTTCCCCTTGTACCCCTTTCGCTATAAATGCCTGACCCAGTTCACCTCACTCTCAATACCCTTTCCTCTTTACGCCGCACCTCTTCCCCCTCTCTCTGAACATCTTCCTTCTATCTCAGCAGCGCTCCCCCAGCCCCTGCTTCTCTTTCCCTGCCACTAGAACTCTTTCCCTCTATGCCTTTCATCTTTTCATCTCTCTCTGCACCTGTTTCCATATCCCCTCCACACCGTTCCCTTGATGCAACTTTCTCTGTGTTCATGAAACCTTCTTGCTTTTACTGTTTCTCTTCCCCCTACGTCATGGCAAGTCTCCCCGCACCCTGCTTTCACATCTATTCTCTCCAACTACACTTATCTCCCTCTTTTTGCAGTTTTATAGGGCGCCAATTCGACCAGAAGGTATTGCAGCACTTTACATGAGCACCAGTTACATTACACAAGGACGCATTCATTCTTTACTTAACTTTGCTTTACTTCTTTCTTTGCACTCTACGATTTTAACTCTCTCGTTGCTCCTCTTCTCTGCTCCTGCGCCTCCTGCCTGCACCTCTGTCACTCTAACCAACCCTGTACCTATTTCGTTCTATCGCTGCACCACTTTCCTTCTTTCCCGTGCTTTCGATACCCTGTGTACCTGCGCCTCACTCATTCAGTGCGCGCACCTTTCATCCTCGCTCACTTGCCCTCTGCTCTGAACCACTGCCTCCGCACCTCTTCCACTTTCTCACTTCGCCAGTTCCGCTTGCACCCCCTTTCCCTCTCTTCCTGTAGTGTTCCTGCGCCCATTTCACCTCTTCCCCTCCGTCTCCACACTTCTTCCTCCCTCTCTGTATCTTGTGCCCTTCCTTCCATCTTTGCAACCCTTTCCCCGTCTCCCTCGACGATAGTCTTTGCCTCTTTCTGTATACTTTGGCCATGCTCTCTCCTTCTGCCTCTTAATTTTCTTTAACTCATTCGCTTTCTCTGCACATCTATTAGTCTCTGCATCTTTTACTATGTTCGTCTTTCTGTACATTTTGCTTCCTCTTGCTGTTCTTTACCCTCCACCCAGCACTCCTTTCGCTCTCTCTCCTTGTACCCTTCTCCCTCAATGCATGGGTCTTTTGCTTCCCCGTGACTTTTTACATCATATTCCCATACGCACGACACGTTTCTCCTTTCTCCCTACAGGTCTTTCTCTTTCCTCATTTGCCACGTCAGTGCACCACTTTTTCCCTCTCTCTCTGTACCACTTTTCCTGTGTCCTTCTCTCCTTTCATTTTTTCTTCCGTTTACCTCAGTCTTCCCTCTGTTCCCTATTACCCTCTGTCCTTTTACTTCTTCCCCTTCCCCCTGCTTCTCTTTCCCGCTGTCTCTGCACTCCGCAACTCTCCCTCCACCTTCTCCCCGCCACCCCCCCTCCTTTCTCCTGCCCGCACCAGTGTGGGTGGAGCAAACACCCCACCCCTTCCTCTCGCCCTCCCTTTCCACTTGTGGATATAAATCCGGGAGGCGAGCACTGAAGTTGGTTCCCGCAGCATCTCCTGCCAGCGCCTCTCCTCCTCGTCCCTCTCTGCTCCCTCCGCGACTCCCTCGGCACCATGAGCGTCAGGTCCTCCAACGTCATGTACTCCACCACCATGTCCGGGGGCGGCAGCTACCGGCCCCTGGGCTCCAGCCAGAGCGTGCAGGGGTTCAAGAGGTTCGGGCCCCTGGGCAGCTCTGCCAGCATGCACGCGGGAGCCGGGGGCCAGGGCTCCCGCATCTCCGTGTCCAGAGTCTCCACCGTGAGCTCGGGCTACGGCGGGGGCTACGGCGGGGGCGCGGGGGGCTACGGTGGCTCCAGCAGCAGCTTCAGCCTGTCCGGCTCCGGGGGTGGCCAGAACGAGAAGGAGACCATGCAGGACCTCAACGACCGCCTGGCCACCTACCTGGACAAGGTGCGCAGCCTGGAGGCGGCCAACCAGGGCCTGGAGGTGAAGATCCGGGAACACCTGGAGAAGAAGGGGCCGAGCACCAAGGACTGGAGCCCCTACTACCGGACCCTGGAGGACCTGAGGCGGCAGGTAAGAATGCAACCCGAGCGAGCGAACCCCAACCCCAGGTGACAGGTAAGACACCCACTCACCCACAACCAGAGCCCCCTCCACACTGACCGTACCTGCACGAGGAGCGTGCGCGCGCCCAGGTCGGAGGCCTCCGTGCCAGACCCTGGAGTACTGAGGAGACAGGTAAGAGAGACCAGCCTTGCAACAGCACCCCCCTCCCCCCCCCCCCCCCCCCGCATAACCCTACCGTCGCAAAGTGTTTGCGTCTTCCCAGGACCGAGGCCCTACTGCTGGGCCCGGGAGGATTTGTAGCTTTAGTTAAGAGACTCTGGCCTAGAACTGTCCACTGCCCTTAACCCCAGACCAGTTTCACAAGAAGTGTGCAAGCACCCAGGAGAGAGGCCCTACTGTCAGACCGTGGAAGAGCCAAGAAGAGAAGTTAGGGAGAGCAGCTGCCACCCTCCACAAGACCAGCACTGACCCCACCTGCCCAAGAAAAGAGCAGGCACTGGGCGCGGGCCTCCACTTCCGCACTCTCGAGAAGACCTCACTCTGAACACTGGCCCCTCCCACCACAGCACCAACGGTAAATCCATCCCCACTCCCCAGCCCTAATCCTACCTAGAGAATAACGGACCGGGCAGCTCTGGCAGAAGCAAAGAGAGGAGACATCCAATTTTAAAATAAAACCAAAACTTCAAACCTAGCCATGCTCAACACTAACCTTAACCTCAACCCCTCTTAGAGGAGAAAGGCCTGAGCTCCTAAGACATGCGCCCCAACGTCTGCACCCTGGGCGAGAATAGGAGGCCAATAAGGCCCACCCCATAAAAACCATGCTCCTAAACTCTGTCCTTAGCCAAAGGACTGAAACGACAACCCCAACAGCCCCACCCTAACAACCTTCCATACCTTGGTTAAAAGCGTCAGCGCCTTAGAACTTAAGCTCCTAATGAATTAATTCGGAGAAGCTGAGGCAACAAGTTAGAGCCCACAATAACCATAATCCACAACCCTAACGTCAACGACATTCGTGCAACGTCAACCGTGACCCCTAACCCTACTTGGGCAAGAAGGTGCTAATCGCCCAGCAGTGGAAACCCTCTCACTAGAACATGCAAGAGCTGAGTGATTGGTAAGAGGCCAAGTCCCAGTGATGCCCACAACAACAACAAAGCAACCTCAATTCCCACCTGAGACTGAGCACCAGGGAGTAGAGCCCTCAGTTCATGCTCCAGAGGAGAAGCAGCGGAGACAAGTAAGTGTTATCTCACTGCCCCTCCTCACCAGGTGAGCCTCGCCCACTCCACCCTATCGCTCTACAGCCTCTCCACCAGGGAAGGGCGGCCAGTCCACCCCAGACCACTACTACTTCTCATGAGGTGGGTGTGGGCCACTCCAGCCTACCTGCTCACGTGAGGAGTGGTCCAACCACCTCACTACCCGATCATTAGGGTATAGTAGTGACACAATTCCACATTTCCCCTTGACCTATCCCACTGGCCACTCACCTGATGAGGGTGGCCCACTCCACCCCAGACCACTACCCCTTCTCATGAGTCTATCCGCTCACGTGAGGAGTGGCCCAACCACCTCACCCCACTGCATGCTCATTAGGGTATAGTATCCGCACAATCCCACTCTCCCTCTGATCTATCCCACTGGCCACTCAACTGAGGAGGGCGGCCCACTCTGCCCTTTGCCACTGCTTCCTCCAGGTGAGAGGGGCCCAGCCTCACTGTCCATGTCGATTGGGAATACTAGACTCCCTTTTCCTCTTTTTTAGGCTGGCCCACTCTGTCCCATGTCACTGTTTCTTAGTATGCACCCCCCCCCCCCCCTTCATCTGGTGACTATTGCCCTCGACAGTGCAGTTCTTAGGGTGTGCTAGGGCTACTGGGGTGTTGTTCTTCTGGGCTTTTCTCCCATTTGGGTGTGAGATTCTAAGGAACCATCTCCCATCCCCCCATGCGGTGTTGGGGCTGGGACTGACATGTTGAACGACGGCTCAAAAGTTAGTTTTTTCTCACTGTCGCCCCCCAGAAAGAATCTTTCTGTAGTGTGTGTGTGTACACCACACCCTGTTTCCGTTTCCTGTGTGTCCCTGCTGCTGGCCTCAGCTAGTCCTCGGCTGTGCTGCGTCAGTGACCTTGGGAGAGCGGTCTTCGTTGGATACATTGCGCTCCCACACTGGTCCGTCGCCAGTCGCGAGAGGCCGAACTGTAAGGAGAAACACATGACTTCATGTCGCTTCTGCGCGCCATCTTGTTGAACATTAACCCAACAGCCTGTGGACCGTGAACATTTGTGAACAGGTAGGCTCGGGGCAAAAGCCTGGCCTGGTGCACCCCTGCCCCAGAGTCAGGATGGCACAGGGCGGGGGCAGGAGGACAGCACGAGAGAGAAGGCCGAACTGTCCTGACACATGTTCACACTGCATGAGGCATCGACTAGAATGTGGTTAAGGGACCAATGGGTGGGTCTTACCAGCCCTTCCCGCGCTCAGGCCGGCACCCTTGGACGCAGCTCTCCGAGAGAATGCCAGCGTGGCAGAATACAGGAGCCTATGGCAGGCTCCAGCGGGGCCTTCAGGGCACGTGCCCCACCCTTCACGGGCCCCATTGAACCAAAAGCCGGTGGATATCTATACACCGCTGCACCGCATTCCGCATGGCTGTCCCCATCATATTAGGTTTCGCCACTGGCAGTAGGGCAAGGAGGCGGGATGGGGTAGAACAATGGAGGAGAAGGAGAGAGTTAAGCGGATGTGCAAGGCCCAGGCCTGAAGCCAGCATTTGCCAGCCAGGAAGGCAGACTCAGCCCTTGCGTCCTGGCTGAAGGAGCGGTTGTGGAGCAGGGGGTCGGGTGTAGGGCCTCTCAGTACAGAGGCACGCCCTGACACTGTGGATAGAGCGCAGGAGCACGAAGCCTCCCAAGACTCCGGGCATGTCGCGGGGGCAGCCCACTGAAGACCAGTCCACGGTGTTAGCCGACAGTCTGTCTTTCTTTTCAGCCTCTAATGCCCACTCCGTTCAGCTCCCAGGACAGAAGAAAGGCGCACCTGGCTGGGAATGTAAACAACGGCACTGGCAGCCTCGGAAAGACAAACAGACGGCAGCTGCGCCAGCCTCCTCAGGTGTGCTGTGGAGCCCGGGAGGGGGAGGGCGGCTGAGTCCGGGGAAAGTGAATACCCAGGGAGCATTGCGGTGAGCTGATGCCAATGGTGAACGTATGTCAGCCACGGGAAGTTAGCAGACGACTGAGCAGAAGGGAGAAAAGGCTGTAATTGGCAGCCTGAATGCCAGTGATGCCACACAAGACTTCACGCTGCGAAGAGGCTATACCGCGTCATGTTGGTACTATGCACTGCACCATTACATATCTCAGGAAGAAATTAATAGAGGCACAACTATAAAGTTCCATTGACACACAATGCCCTCCTAATTCCAGGGGCCAGGGAGACTCTCACGTGACCTCTTGCATCCCAGGTAACGCACATTCCCAGTAACGTAGGTGCCCCAGGCACCCCAGAGCCCGCTTACACCAGTGATGATCGCTGTTTGGGCCACAGAAGAGCCAGACAGAGTTTTGTTCAGTATACCAAATGCATAACTAATAGTTTGCTAATATATTAAATATACATTGATGTTTTATGAGTTTCTGCAGGTGTGTCTTGCCTATTTTGTTTTCACAAACAGGTCAGTTCATAGCATACAGTCGACAACACCTCACACTTTGAACACGCCTTTCTCTCTTATGCACCCCTCCCCGCTCGTTCTGTTTTCGCTATTGCTGTGACCTTTATTTCTTTACAGATGCGCGTGCACATTTCCTTGCACACATCGCCATGTTCAGACTCTTGCAAACACTCACGATTTCCATAGCCCTGCACCCACACCGTGGCACTCTTTTGTGCATGCCCGTTCCCATCTATGTGCGTCTGATGCCCTTCCTCTCTTCTCCAGGTTCACGACAGCACCGTGGATAATGCCCAGCTGGTCCTGCAGATCGACAACGCCCGCCTGGCAGCTGATGACTTCCGAGTCAAGTGAGTGTCGTGTGGCCTCTCAGAGATCTGGGCCTGGGGACGGCCTCACTGTTAGCGTCAGACTCTTTGCTGCCCCTGACTGAATGGTGTTAGATTCTGAAGGCTTCCAGCCCCATCACACTGGGCATGTTTGCACCAATCCACAGCTTCTGAGCACTTGCAGTGCCACAGGCCCTGGGCCTAGTGAGCTGTCGGCTCAATTCTAGACACAAGAGGGTCCATGTAAACTGATAATAGGAAAAGACAAAACCAGGGGAAAACAGCAATCAAAACACACGAAAAACAACGCTCCTCCACTTACTTTCACATAGGTATAACTCAATAAATAATCAATTTCATGAATCAGACATATTCAAAAGATACTTTATTGCATGATATATATTTGTTTTCTCCTATACTTCAACTTTAAATTCTTATTTGTCACAGGCTTTCTGTCAGGTACCGAAATCTAAAAGCCATACTCGTACATCAAAGCACCCAAACACATTCATTCAAAGGAACAAACACCCAATCAATTCTCTAAAAACAGTGCTTAGAATCCCATATTGGCATTACTTTCAGTCATTAGCCAATTGTATATTAGTCTAGGTATCAAATGCCAAGGATAGTCAGTGGTTGTGGTAGACAGGGTCCAAGGTACAATTTAAAGCTGACCACAATGGAATGTGGATCGGATACACCAACCAGGCTCGTCCTACTCCACAATTTTACCTTCTGACTTATGTCTTTAAGGCCCAATCTACCACCGGAGTGTATTTCTAAAACAGGAACTCAGGGGAGGCACTTAGAGACTCACAGGGTGTCAGGTGAGACCAACAGCTGGGTCCATTCCATATCCAGATGCCACTGTCAGCTGGAAATTTCCAGGAACAAGCCTCTTGTAGCTTGTGGTATCCATGTAGCTATAACAGGAGGAGCAGCCTTACGGCCCTTGAAATCTTCTTCTTTGTCGTGGGTACAAGGGAGGCTAGGTCTAATCCTGCAGGGCTCCTCTCAGGTCACAGACAGCAGGGTTAGTCTTCTGATCTTCCTCAGGTCCAAGAAGTGTTCTGAAATGGGTGCCTGGAGATGCCACATTTATGCCTGGCACGAGCTAGTGGGTTGAAATGACTCTTGGGAAACGCCCTAACCAATGGGGTGAACATTCCCGGGCCTACCCTATCCACTTTGGGCATTTTCAAGATGGTGAAATTCTATGCCCTTATCGCCACCAGAGCATTATTTTTTATGATGCTCAGGTGGCATAGCACCATTTTCTATATTTACAAGGGTGCGCTAAGCCACTTAGCATGACTTAACCCCACCTTGTAAATATGCCCCTTTTCGATGCAGCCCTCTTTGGCAAAGGGGCACACAATAGGTTTTGCTGTGGGTGTTCCACTGCAACACCCATTGCTTTTTGACATGGCCCCAGATTTTCCATGGAATACCAGGCATTAGAATGATGATACAAGGAAAAATTATTAGTTTCTCCTCATTTTTTGCTCTTTCTATGTGTGCTGCATTCTTCAGTACACATAGAAAGAGCAAATCACCGTTATTTATTGTATATGTGCAGGAAGGTGTCCCTTCCTGCACATAAACAATCATCCCTGCAGTGCAGGCACCCTTGCAACATGGCATCAGGGTGCCTGCATTGGCGCTAGGCAGCCTTTTTTGCCCCATCGCTAGGGGAAACACAGGGGTGCACCGTATTCTTGTGACTACGGCACATCCCTACATTTTCAAAATGTCGGACTGTGGCACCACCAAATTTGCCACAGCTCTGTGCTTCGAATTCTTTTTGTAAATGTGTCCCCTGGTAGCTGGTGGCATTAATGGGGAGTGTACTTTGGTAAACATAGTGTCCTCCCCAATATAATACTAAAATTCAGATTGAAGCAGACACTCAACCTGCAATAAACCCAGAGACGGAAGTCAGGTAGGACAAAAGTAGAGCCCTTCAGTAACCAGACAAGGGGTCCAATAGAATTGTCATGGCATCCCGTTCTCTCCCTTTTCAAGTGTGCTCCAAGGGTTGTAGGTAAACACAGTGGCAGAAGTCTGGTAGGACAACAACTAAACAGAATCCTTCAGCAAACAGACAGTCGACCCACAAGAATCATCTAGGCATCCTGTTCTTTCCCCTTTCAAGTGTGTCCCAAGGGTTATATGTAAACCCAGCAGACCTGTCAAACAGGATTTGACACTTGGAGCAGGATTGTTGACTGCAGTGTCAAAAAGGATGCACACAGCCCCCACCATGCGTATTCAGGTTAGCCTATTTGTTTGCTCCTGGGAGGCATTTAACAACTAGTCTTATGTATTCAAGTTTAAGAACTGTCTGGGAGACACTGGAGATCAACGTGAAATTAGCCTTCAGGAAGGAAAATGGTGACTCTCTAAAGTGGCTTTTCCTTAATATTTACTAAAAATCCAACTTCATCAATTAATTGAATTTTTGATAACTATTAAAATTAGTGGTTTAATTATTTGTCTAGCTGGTTCTATTTCTGAGATACAGTTTTAGTATTTACTATCACTTCCCAGTATTTCTCCATAGGTCAGCGGGCCTTCATACAGTGAAAATAACTTTTTGGTAATAGTCACTGTAAGGACATGTTGACATTAAATTTCAACATGTCCTGCTTTTAATTACCATGTACCCTCCTTATGGGCCTAAAGGCCTACATAGGGGTGAGTTATTATTGTTTAAAAGAGTGGTTTTGACCAATCAAAAAGGTTTATCATGACAGGTCTAATTGCAGTTCTATATTGCTACAGTAAGGCTACAATGGTATGTCTGATGCTATGTTTGCACTGCTACTGTTGTGGATGGCACAATAGGTGCTGCTGTCCACTAGGGAACATTTAACTTCCAGGCCTTGGGTACACTTTGTACCATATACCAGGGACTTCTAGGCAAGTTACATATGCTAATTTGGAGTATGCCAATTCAACCAGGTTAAAACGGATAGCACAGGCACCTTACTAATGGTTATCAGGAGGAAAAGGCACTGAGTACAAAGCCAGCAAAAATTAGAGTCTAGCAAAAGGCAAAAAAATCTGGGGTGACAATGCAAAAGAGGCAGATTTCCTACAGTTGATTGTTGTTTTCTGGCAAGACCCTAGCGACCTCCGCATTCTTCGGCTGGTTTCAGCGGTTTGTGGTATATAAGGCTCTTGCCAGCTCCCATTTTTTCATCTGGTTTTGTTCCTTGTTATCGTGCAAGGACCTAGATGGTTCCTCTTTATTCAGCTACTTTTAGTTGTATGTATTTCCATTCAAGACCCTTGATGGATGTGCTTTCTTGAGATGGTTTAAGTTGCTTTCACTACCTTCCAAGACCCTAGCCGCTTGTGCTTTCTTTGGCTGTTTCAGTTGATTGCGTTGCTTAACAGTAATCCACCCTTGTCAGGTATGAAGCGGAACTGGCTATCAGAACATCAGTGGAGATGGACATTGCTGGACTTCGGAAGGTGATTGATGACACCAACATGAACCGTCTGAACCTTGAGAATGAAATTGAGTCCCTGCGCGAGGAGCTGATGTTCCTGAAGAAGAACCATGAGGATGTAAGGATGCTCTGGTCATCTGGATGTGGGGGCGGGACTGGGAGCGAGTAGTAAAGCGAGGTAAACAGGATTGAGGATGCCCAAGAAGGAAGCATCAGGAGACGAGAAGTGGGGTTCTAAGGGTAAAAGTAATGCAGCACAAACAGCATTTACTGCTGGAGATGTAAGGAAAACAGCAGAAGGGGATCATAGAAAGCAAAAGTTTGTCTTTAGGCAAAAGAGAAAGGGAGACCACTGGAAGTGATACCGAGGAGGGAAGACAAGGAGAGGCATAGTAGGACAAAATAAAGAGGTTCCTTTAATGGCTAAACTTGTTGGATATTTGTGCCTTGAATTTTGTCGCTTTTTCTTACAAGCAATTTCTATTTTGCCTTTTGTAGGAAGTGAACAACATGCAGGCTCAGATTGCTAGCTCTGGTTTGACCGTGGAGGTAGACGCACCCAAAACCCAGGACCTGGGCAAGATCATGGCTGAAATCCGGTCACAGTACGATGAGCTGGCACAGAAGAACAGGGAGGAAGCAGAGAAGAACTTCCAGCGCCAGGTACCATTGGAAAGATATTCGAGGCAGGAGCATTGCTTTGCTGTTTAGAAGTAGGAAATGTAGCTCAGATGTTCATCTTTCTGCAGGATATAAAGCAGAGAGACAATGAAATGACTAAAAATGATTTTATGACAAATATTTAAAACGTTTCTGTCCAAAGCCCTGCAGATAGTTTATTTAATGAGGAAGCATCTGCAGGGCATGGGCGAGGGTAGATACCCCTCCTCAGCGCCTTGAGACCCTCACGGTTCAGTAGTTGCGCTATACAAGAAACCTGATTGATTGAGGGTCTTTATAGCCTTGACGGGTTATAGTATTAAATATTACAGTGATCAAAATATTAAAGACCAAAACATTGAGGCAGTAAGTGCACATAGGCAAGTATAGATTTACCATTCTTTCCGTTCTACATTGGCATACCAAGAGCATATATATCAGTGTACATATATGTGGAGTTAAGCACAGGAGAACTATACTTACCCGTATATCGCTACCCGCGAATATTTTGGTCCTCCATATTTTAGTCACAGTGTTCTTGTACCTCCTTCTTCAGTGCACGATGTTCTGCATCTACGCCTCCTCGACGGAGACCTGCAGACACACTAGTATGGTGTAATTGATGCCCTTCCTACCTGAGCAGCAGACCCATGTTCCAGTGACGAGTGAAGGTGCAGTTGATGTTCTAACGCCTCCTATGTTTTCTCGTGCTCCAGGTGGAAGAGTTCACAGTCCAGGTCTCACACGAAACTGAATTGTTGCAGTCCTCCAGGTCCACGGCCACAGACCTGCGTCGGACTCTCCAAGGCCTGGAGATCGAGCTGGAGTCCATGCGAAGCTTGGTAAGGATCTGCACACGCGATTGTTCACATAGTATTGAAAATGCATCAGAGAGGCACTTGGAAATCCTCTCAACCCTCTGCCTTATACATCACTGAAACCCACCATTCTCAGCCATAAATCACCCAGAACAATGATTTTCCCCAAACATGTCTGTGTAAATGAGTTTCTTCTGACCTCTCCAACACTGCCAAGGATGCTCTTACATCTGCTCTACCTCTCCCTCTCTCCCAAGAATGCTAACCTAGAAGACAGCCTTAGAGAAACAGAGGGGCGCTATGCAATGCAGGTGGATCAGCTCAACAGTATCCTCTTGCGGCTGGAGGAAGAACTCACGCAAGTGCGCAATGACCTCCAGCGACAAGCCCATGAGTACCAGTCCCTACTCAACATTAAGATGAAGCTGGAGGCAGAAATCGAGACCTACAGGCGGTTGTTGGATGGTGGTGATGATTTCACGTAAGTGCTTACCATGAAACGGGTTGATGGAAGGGAAAGGAATTTATCTGCGTCCGTTATGCCTACAGGTCACACCTCACTAAAACTAGGCCTTTGGAGATATTTCACCCCTCAGTCCTGGGTCTGTTCCTCAATGGATCAAAGTCTCTTAGAGATTTTGTGCAAGACAAAGAGGGAAGCTGTCTTCCATCTGACAAAGAGGGAAGCTGTCTTCCATCTGCCTACTCTTGGAACTTTAACACTAAGAGAAGGAATATTGGCTCCACCCCCACCTCCCATTTCTAATCCGCTATAAGAGAGGTGTCTTCATCTGTCTTCTCCGAGAGAGTCTGCTCAAAAGACAGGGTGGGATTCAGCTGTCCCTGACTTTGCCCAAAGTTACTGTCCAACACAGAGACGTCTCTGTTAGGCCTAGGTGAAATATAGATAATGCTGGCGTAATTTATGGAATTTCCCTTTATGTTTGTTATGTCAAATTCCTACAATGGCGCCACATCAGGTAATTATGTCCTGTTTGGAGCACTATTTTGCTGCAAGTACTCAGCAATAATACAAACGGCCAGAACGTGAGCTTCTGTTGCTCACACCACTTGTTTTTCATGCTTTTTACTGTATTGAGAAATATGTCATTTCATCAAACATTGACGCAAGCATGCATTTTATTCTAAATATAGCACTAAATGACAGATTTGCATTTCATGTAATTATTCAAAACGAAAGAAATTAACGCAAATTTCGCACACCTTTAGGATCCGATTTATCAATGTTTCACGCAACGCAGCAAGACACCTTGCTGCACTGAGATGCATGAAAAGAAGAGGACAGGAATGCACCATATTTAACATTATATGGGGCACGCCTGTCCTCTCCCTGCGCTGGCGCACAATATGCTGCCTTGCACCAATGCGGGCACTGTTGCGCCGTGGTGCAAGGGAGCATGCATGCTAGTCAAGATTGGTTTTGTGTTGGAAAGGGCACTTCCTGCACAAAAACAATGCTCTGAGGCGAAGTGCAGCTCACTTAGAAAGTGGAAACAACAAGGAGAAAATAAATATATTTAAAGATATTTCTCCTCTTTGCGCCTCTGGTGTGAAGGAGTACATTTATGATGCATTCTCCCAGGTCTACCATTGTTGTTAAATCTGGGAATGCGTCAGATTGCATGGATGGATGCATGAGAACACCCACACTCCACCCATGTAATACCCCCACCATGCAGCGTCGACTTGTGCTGCCTTGCATTTGACCTAATTTACCAAGCCATGCAGGGTGGCCGTGCATGGTTTGATAAATTTGAATCTAGGTTTTGTGTCGCTCTGCATCACTTTGCATGGTGCAAGGTCGACACAAAACCTTAATAAATCTGGGTCCATGTCTCCATCCATGCCAACCACAAAAATTGTTGTCTTTCAATAGGTAGTTAGCAGCTTTAGGCCTGTGTTGTTTCTCTGACTCCCTCTGATGTGGTCCTCACCAACGCCAATGCCTTGATGACGGTTACCAGGCAGCTCTTGGTCTCAAACTGATTTGCCTCTTTTCCTTTCTCCAGCCTGCAGGATGCCCTGACCAGCAGTTCTGCCTCCGGCACACAGATGGTGAAGAAGGTCATCACAACCACACAGAAAGTCATCGATGGGAAGGTGGTGTCCGAGAGCAACGACACAAAAGTCATCAAGTCCTAAACCGTGCCCTTGACGTCCCCGTACCATGCATTGAAAAAAGTGAAGCTGTGATTGGTTGACAATGTTCAAAAAACAGAATGCAACTTTTTTACCTCCGGCCCTTCTATTTGCCAATAAATGATGATCGCCAAGTTTTTGACTCAGCTATTTATTTTCATACAAGTTTTTCATGTTTATCTGCGCCCAAAGGTGGCCGACTCAGGTAAGCGCGGTGCGGCGGGCAGAACACGGCAGCGGGGAAGCCGACGAATAGGTATTGTTTATTCAATTATGCCTATTCCATCGTCCGTCAGCTTCCACCCCCCCCCCCCCCCCGAGTCTTGCCCCACCGCACCACGCCACCGCTGTCTGTTCCCTGTGACCAGGCTTCTGCCCTACTTCATTTTTATTTATTTAATTGTTGTCTGATAAAGCACAAGCTCCACCCAACCTGGTTCACAGCACTGGTCAGTCCAAAGGCACGAGCAACCATGGGTTGACTGGTATCCTAAAAAATAGATTGTTTACAGTTTAACATAAGCGGTATAGAGAACAATCTTCAAAATACATTTATTGTTAGTGAGGGATAAAAAGTCTGCAGACAGATCACTTTTTCCAGCAAACATAGAGCAAATACAGTACCCTTAACCATAGCTCGCGGATTGGGCCTATATCTCGGGTTCAGGGCCTTTAACAACCGGTATAGCCCTCAGCAGCGGGTTATAAGACAATAGCATTGGTTTTAAATTGCTGTAGGATGTAGCGATACCTGCGAAGGTTACAATTTCATTTATAGATGTTTGGGGTTCTTTTCATTTAGAACAAGCACAAACAACCTAGTTGTGAGTCAGCACTTTGCACAACAGAAGAAAGATGCAAACATGGGGGCACAATAGAGGCAGGATACAGAGGTTCCTCAGGGGGCAAGTCCCTGTGGCGGGATCTTAAGTGGTGAAAGATGAGGGTGTTTATGAAGTGCAGAGGAAAAGTGATCCATACTGCGGACACGGAGAGAGTTCAGCTGCCTTTATAGTAGAGGGAGTAAAAGGCTCCAAATATGGGAAGCTTGAGGGTGAGATATTAAGGAGTTCGGTGGTTAAGGGCTTTGAATCTGAGGCAAGCACTTATCATGTGACCAGTGACTGCGGGCCCTCTCTCGCGGTCGTCTTAATAACGTGTAATATTTCATAATCATGCCCGTATTCACTGTATCAGGAGGAAACCCCTCACTGTGCTCTGGTCCTCTACAGTGGGAGGAGGGCCTGAAAAAAATGTTCTGGGCCTGTCAAGCTTTCTCACTCCGGTAGCAACAGGGTGAGCCCCAGGCAGGCCCAGGACTGTCACTGGTTGCCCTAGATGCACTGAATCACAGTGGCGATTCTAATCTGCAGGTATTGTATTGTAATTGCATTTGCATAGCGCTTACTAATCCTGACGAGGCGTCTAAGCGCTTTTTCGGCGAGTAGCACGCTACTCCGGAACACATAAAGGATTAGTGTTGAATTAGTATAGTGAAATATCAAAGTAATTTGAGTGGTGGATAGGTTAGTCAGTTATTTATAGCGGAGTGATAGAAGAGGTAAAAAGGTTTGCATTTATATAGCGCTTGTTAATGTTAAGGCAGACAAGATGGAGGGAGGCTTGGTATCAAACGGCCCTAAACCAGCAGTTAAATCTAGGCTTGGGTCAATCAAAGTAGCGGTGTAAAATTAAAAATCATCTCATTACTGTAAAAGATCACATTCCAAAATAATGTAAGTGTGACAAGAAAGAACACCAGAGGCCTCTGTTACACTAGGCAGTAATGCGACAAGCCTCTTTTTTTCAGCACCAAAGCTTTGTTCTCTGCAGCCGTAAAATGTTTCCATTTCTATGCAGCGCCTCGACTCGCACTGCTGCTGAAGGAGGCAGGAGGCCAAGAGCACAGAATAAACTGCAGGACCCAGTACTATTGCCTCAAAGCACTTTCTCTACGGAGCTTTAGTGCTGCGTCAGACAAGTGGCTTCAAGGTGCTGGATTCAGGCACGCAGCTTTAAAGGACCCCATAGACATTGCATGCAATTGAGGGTGGCACGGTGGCACCGGAGGAGGGTTCCACAAAGTCTGGCCGGGGTCTCTGACTCATCTTGTGTGTTTTGCTGTTCGCCCTATGTGGGAAGGGTATGCCCAGACGTGTGTCCCGTGCTCACTACGCCACTGGAGTCAAGCTATTCTGGCTGAAGAGGGGTGAAACCAGGGCCGGACTGGGAACCAAAACCGGACCTGGCAAAGTGCTCGGCCGCCCCCCTTTCTCCCCCCCCCCCCCCAGGGGGGTTTGGGGGTGCCGCCGAGCTCTTTGTCTGGGCTGGTTTTCGGCCGATTTTGTTACAGGGCAGATCATCGGCCCCCACCCATGCGGCGCACCGGGGGATTGCCCGGTGCCCGCTATGGATAGTCCGCCCCTGGGTGAAACCCTGAAACCGGTCCTAGGATGCTTGATTCCGGTCCAGGGAAGACATGGCTTGGCAGTTCGGGCTGGACTGTTCCCATGAGGCACAGGGTCAAGACTGATTTGCATATGGCCATGTCTGAACTGGGGTGGTGTGGTAAGCAAAATAACGATGGATTAAACCCAGATCTGTGACTGGGGGTGAATGTTTTGCCAATGTGCAACATTCCGTCCATCATCTTGTGTGCTTCAGGGTCTCTGACTCGACTGGTCTGGCAGTGAAGCCTGTGATTGGGCTTTTGCAGGAATTGTATGACAAACTGCTGAGGTTTATGGACGTCATTCAGGCGTCACCAGGGTTCGCAGCAGCGACCCCTGGCTAGCCCCTTGAGACCCCTGACACTGCTTTTGCGACCACTGACCCAGTGGTAGCAAAAGTAGTACCAAGCCTGGAAGGTAAACAGTGCTCTAATGAACACTGCTTGCTTTCTGCAAATCACACTGGAAAATAACATTTTAATTAAAAAAATAAATACATTCAGAATTGAATGTGTATTTTTTATAATTATAATACAAAATAAAGTTATAAAAGAGACACATTTTTAACATGGTTGCCACAGTCCACTATTCGCTCAGTCCACTGTTGCGAATAGGTGAAAAGGTTTTTGGGAACAGATACGTCACTTCTGTACTCCACAAGTGTGATAGTTCCTTACAAGCGATGATAAATCAAAACGTATTAATAAAGGAAAGGAGTAACTCAAGCCACCAAAGAGGTTCATTTGCAATTTATAGCCCCTACTAATTACCAGTGGGCCTGACCACTATAGTTTTTCTAAATCTCTTTTTTTGGTGCATGATTTAGCAATAATTTGTCTCTTTGAGATATACACTAGGCTTCAGTGACGCCAATTATTATGATGTCATATGGATGGAGGTGTGTGACATTTATTGGTATTCAGGTCAAAGGTCATATGATGTCAATTCATGTGACATCATGAGATCAAAAGGAGTGTGTGAGGTCACTTATGCTACCCCTGGCGTTTTGGTGAATCGACATTCATGCTGAGGTTGTGGGTCTAGAATTGTTCTCAATGTGAGGATGAAATGCTATAACATTCCAGCGTTAAACATGGGTCATTTTCATAAATTCAGATGCACCAATCAGAAGTGGCGTATCTTTCATTCAACCATAAACCTGGTTGTAGTTTGAAAGGGGCCAATGGATAAGCTGTCATTCCAACACCCCATATGAGCTGCATCCTGACAGCACTGAACGCTTGATCGAAACAATCTGCTGCAGAGAGGATGCAGGGAATTTGTTGACTTTTAGCTTTCAGCCTATCACACTGAAACCGTTGGTGATGAACTGCAGGATCTCTGTGTCTGAGATGAAACTTGTTGCAGGCAGGGCCGGTGACACAAAACAAAGCTTATGCCATATTTATCTCGAAAGTGAGGAATCATCCATTCTTTAGGTCTCACCTGAAACGCCGCATGCGCTGTTTCTTGTGAGACATTCATTTTACATACAAGGGGCTTAAAGCCAGCCCATTGATTACTATTCATTAGCTTCATTGCCAGTCTTATTTGCTGGCTGCTGTTTGGTCATCAATGCTAGCTTCACTTTGACTACCCTATCTGTTTGAGTGTTTCCCATATCCCTGGAGCAGGGACCAAGTAATGCTTCTGTTTTTTTCTGGGAGTGTCATTCTGGTGCTTCTGCTTTCTGTCTCGGCCTATTCTTTTCTTCTGCTTGCGGCACTTGGAAGAGGGTATGTGTTTTTAGGTTGCCCTGCTCATGGTTGTGCTCTGTGCTGTTGCTTTCACTGCTCATCTCCAGCGTTCGTTCCATTATACTTTTCATCATCTCCCCTTCTGCTCTTTAGTTCAGCACAACAACACCAGCAGCCCACACGTTGTTAGCATCTCTTTTAACAATGATTTCAAAATATATTAATGACTTCACACTATCGGTATTAAGTAATCATTTGTTTAGTTTATAACATAGGGCTAGATGCACGAAAATAGGACTAGCGATTACCTAATTGCGATTTTGTTTGCAAGTTGGCCACAGGTGGTAACTGCAAGCACCCACAGCACAGGGGAGGAGTCAGGGCAGAAGCACCTTCAATGAGAACCTGGAGTTTACCCCATTTCCCTCAATGCTGATGTGCAACAAGTTTCTCTATCTTGAGCAGTTGTCTGAAGTCTCCTTGTGTGCCAAAGGACAGAAGCTTCCACAAGCCTCAGACAACTCTGTCTCTGCTCCGATGCTCCTCCAAACAAGTAGCAGCCAGCTCCTTCATTCAGACTCACAATTTCCTTTAACTGGTTAAATTCTGTCAAGGAGACATCTTCATAAGTTCAAACCTTGTCACCAGATCTGAAAGAATAGCAATCCAACCCTGGACTCCACTACTGGATCTTAACTTCCTTGTCCACTCCTTGTGGGTACCTTGTCAGAAAAGAGAACAGCCTTGAACAAGCAACCGTCCGATGAGGCCAGACTTTCCTCAATTCCTGAGTAACAGGCTAATCTGATCAGAGGGTCTGCTTCTTTTTCATCCTGGGTGCCCGTTCAATCCTGTGGCATATTTCCTGCGTTGTTACTGTGTGATCAATCTGTGATTAGTCCATGTTGGGAGGGCTCTCCCAATCCCTTGGTACCTGTCTGTCGTGCCCACCAGACAGGAATTTTAATCAACTGCAGACCAGGAGACCCTGACCATCACCCAACAGAAAGAGGAGGGGGATGTCCCAGCAAAAGGAGTTTTAGCAAAATACAGATAAGAGGTAGTTCCTACCCCAACCCACCAAGCGTCTGCTAAGAATAGGGAGGGGCACAGGGAGCTGGAATGTCCAGAAGAACAAATACTACTTGGTCTTACATTAAAAACAATGGCTCGCCATTCTCACCAAGGAAACTAATTGGCTCTCAATACACACATCCCACTATACAATGACAGGCCATGCCACAGGGAAGGGAGCATGCACAGACTTTGCCAGGAGGAAGCTGGTAGGCAGCCCCTCCACCAAGGTACAGGTAACACAAGGAGATGATGGAAGGAGTGCTGAAACTTTTCAGACACTCAACCTCAGTCACTATTAGATCTGGGTTGGTAGTTCGGACTGGACTGGACCCAGCTATGTGCAAGACTAACTTGCACATGGCTGGGTCCAAACTGGGGTGGCACAGTGAGCAAAAGAATTATGGATTAAACTCACATCTATGACTGGGGGTGAGTGGTTAAAAAATGTCAGCACTTAGTCCATCATCTTGTTGTGTTTGCTATGTTAGCCTTAAGTGGCCAAGGGAAAGCCCAGACATGGGTCCCTTGCTGGCTGTGCAACTGGATTCATGCTAGTCTTGCTGATGAGGGGTAATACCCCGAAACTGGTCCCAGGATGCTTGTTTCTGGTCCAGGGAGGACCTGGCCTGGCAGTGCAGGCCGGACTGTTCCCATGAGGAACAGGGCAAAGACTTATTTGCACATGGCCGGATCCAAACTGGGATGGCATTGTGTGCAAAAGAACCATGGATTCAACCCAGATCTGTGACTAGGGGTCAGTGGTTGAAAAGTTTCAACACTCCATCCATCATCTTGTTGTGTTTGCTATATATTAATGCTGCCACCACTGTCAGTCTACGACAGCCTGGGTAGAGAGGGCAGTGCCACTCTCTGTAAAAGAGAGATGCACTAGATGTGCTCTCTCGACCTCAGAGACAAGCTCTAGAGTCTTAATCCATATGAACAAGAAGACCCTCAGTGGACATGCATGATTGTCATGTTCACTGAGGTACAATTCAAGAACACCTACTGCACTTTCAAGTGTCTGCCAGGAGATCAACATAGGGCAGGGAAGCACGTTCTCCAGAGCCATGCAAATGTTTCCCGTCCCAACACCATACTATACCGTACCATCCTACCATGCCATGAAAGACCATAACTAGGGTCTCTGGAATTATGCGATTTTCCGGCTGCAGCGATTTTCGCATAAATATAGATGTGTCGCACTTGACACACAATCCATCATCTGCCACATAATCTGCAGATTTTGTTTTTAAAAAACGATTTGTTTCTAGCTCAAACGGCTCAAAAGTTACTAAAATACAGTGACACGTGTTGCCGCTCAGTGAAAGGCCCTTTGCAAAGCTGGACTTATCGTCTTTTTCTTCCTTATTGCTATATGTGGGTATTAAAATGGCACTTATGGGGTGCAACCAATGCCCAGACAGTATTACCAAGCTTAAAAATGACAAAATAATGAAGTAATACTATTATTAAATGTGCCACATTATGCCGCATAAATATGCTTTTCTTGACGCATATTTTACTTAACACTGTTGCATAAATAGGACCTCTTTTGATGCAAAATTCCATTCGTCCTGGCCATATCATACCATGACAGGCATTACCATACCATAGCACACCATACCATACCATATTATAACATACCATATGACACAATACCATACCATATCACACCATACGACAGGCCATAACTTACCATTCCACATTATACCATTATCATACTAAACAATACAATGACAAGCCATGCCATACCATAGCATACTATCCCATACTATACAATGACAAGCCATACAAAACCATACTATATAATGACAGGCCATGCCATAATACAATGGCAAGCTATTCCATACCATTCTGTACGATGGCAGGCCGTACCATACTTGTACCACAGCATACTGTACAATGACATACTATACTATACAATGACAGGACATACCATAAGATGCCGTATTTGTATGCATTTCTGTTGCATTTTATGTTTTTTGCAATTTTTATCCCAACACTGTCTTAAGCATATTCTTGAAAACATTTGCCTTTAAGAAATGCAGATATGCCTTGAAGTTTTTTCAAATGCTAGGCACTTCTGATGTTTGTTACAGTGTTTGTTGTTTCCTAAAAATGTCTGTAAGAAGTAGGAAATCGATGGAAGAATAATGGTAGTGGTGATAGCTCTCTTTGATAAGTTAACACACTTTATGGTAGTAGTTTTTAGGTCTCGCGTGAGCCAGCGCATACGCTGCTCGGAGAGACATTTAGTATACGGGTTTCCAAAGTGCTGCCAGACCTCGCTGGCCTAATGCTTGCGTTCACGCAGGCATGCACGCGCGCAGCCGCCAATCACTGCTGCGCGCACACCACTCACGTGCTTACCACACAGCGCATCACGTCCTCGCGATCGCGATCACTTTCGCTTTGATCGCGATTACTTTCGCTTTCACGGCCACGCGGCCGTTATCTTACGGCCGCGCGGCCAATGCTTGTTTAAAAAGTCCTTCGAGGCATTCGGGGTCCTTCTGAGCATGTACTGCAAGATGGCGGTGCTCAGGAGAGCACAGGTGCTGTCCCTGTACAGGGCACTGCTCCGGGAGAGCTCTGGCTTCAGTGCCTACAATTACAGGTAGCGCTTACCTGCGTTATCGGCAGCCGCAGTGCTTCATGTGCGACTCTCCTGGATATTCCGCTTATTGTATGCGCTATTTCGCTCTGTTCGGAAAAGAGCAGTGTTTACAAACGTGGTCACTCCTCCTTAAGACATGCCCCCTTTTTATCTATCACATACTTTTAGTTTTAAGCAAAGCTGTAGAATGCTTTATATGAACACATGTATCGTAGTGCTATTACTTCTACTAAAGAAACTCATTTTAGGCATTAGGTTGTAGGAGATTCACTAGATGCGGACTATTATTCTTTATTCGTTTTCCGTTCATTTGTTCTAGTTGTGGGCAGTGCAAGAACATGCATTAAACAAATAATTACTCCGGTATTTGAGACAAACCACCATATTTTGTGCGGTGGGGGTACAGAGAGCGGCACCATGCGCGAACTCGGGAGGTCACAGGTTGCCAGTCACAAAGGGCTGTGTAATATGAGTAGGAACACAGCAATGAAAACCAGTCTATTACCTGCCATTACCCATGGGTTCTATTTTTTACAAACTATACCCCTGAAAGAATTAATAACAAGGATAAAGTAAAGCTGTTCTGATTGTATTAAATAAGTTACTAGCTGAATTAATTTAATATTGTAATACTAGTGTAGGGGTAAAGCATCTACTCCAGAGAAAGTTTGGTCTACAATACAAGTAAAATATTGGTTTAATGGGATTGCTGAAGAGATTTCTGTAATCTCTGAGCAAAGGCGTGTCGCACTGAGAAGTAGTTTAGGGAATTAATATGCCTGCTACTTTGCTGAGCATCTCGTATAACTGATAAGTTACGGATTTATATTGTTTGTAGAGCTTTCAGTGTATGGGGTTCAAGTTTTGCTTCTTTTATCCGTATTTATCCACATGTATTTTGGATTTAGTGGAATGACAACTCATATATGTTCATATAAATTTAATTGATAATTGCACATGCACCCTTGGATATCTGGCATGTTTTGGCAGTATAAACAGCCATATGTAAAACAGTGTGCTTATCAGAAAAACATTAGCATTGTTTAAGAGATACCTTTGTGACTTTTTATTCTTCACTTGGAAACCTTTTCCCTTGTTTTAAGCTTCCCTACATATCAATATGCATAGTTTTCAGCCTGAAAAAAAGGAACTTTTGGTGGCCTGATTATCTAGGATAGTTTCGTCAATGCGTTTGTTTCAGAGATCTCTAATGAATTTGCAGATCATAAATTTAAATAACAGTATGTTACGGGCTAGCTGTAACTAAAGATCAAGGTTTAAACTTGAATTCTTGCAGGTTTGTTCTGAATGTTTCATTATTCTAAAGTTAATGAAATATGTTCCATTGGGTTGCAATAAACATTTGTTATTAAATGCTATAAACAGTTGTCTATATTGTGTACTATATACATGTTTATGATTGGGAGTTAGCACAATAATACGCTCAGCTGGTAGCAAGATGTGAGCATCAACTATGTTCGCTGTGACTTCTATCTCCCACTTCCAAATAGGAAAAAGCTCAGTCAAAATGAATTACAAATTGCCCAGGAAGTGAGGCAGTTGCAGCCCTGTTGTGCTGGAGAGTGACATCAATCCCCTTAGCCTGCGAGATTCTACTCTGAATGGAGACATATACAATTAATATGTACTGGCACCGCTGCATTTGTGCCAGTGTTGACACACTAAACTGTGACACGATTTGCTGTGGTCAGTTCGATATTATTTGAACTTCCAGGGTTAATGCCGATGGCAGCACCTGTGCAGGTCTTGCAGCACTTCCTCTGAATGCCTGTTTCTAGTTGCTTTTTTGAGGCTATCACACAGAGTCTGCAAGGCTTTGCTCTCCCCATTCCTAGGGTAGGCTTAATCAAAGGCCGAGACTACTTGTTTACTTAAAGTGGTAATAATTGACACACAACAGACAAGCTAATCGGCACTTTGTGTTACACCAAGTTGAGATAACCACAGTGCAGAGGGCCATATTACATACAGAACCCAGAGAGCGTATTCGAAGTGTGCACCCATTTTCGTCTCCCCGGGGCACAGTAGTATTAAAGAAGGGAAAGCAGGTGCTTGTTTGCCCTGTTCGGTAATTCAGACAGTACCGGCACACACATAGCGCCATTGCTAACTTATGGCGGCATTCCCTTGGCATGGACCGTTACGCTTTGCAGATGAGGACACACTTTGCTCTTCACCTCTACTTTATTATGGGCGCAGGCACAGACAGAAGGAGGCTGTGAGGAGCCACACTGAGTCAGTCCACCCCCACCGCCCCTTCCCAAGCGTGCCACCTGAAAGGAGTAAACCATCTTGCAGGGGGTTCTCTGACACCCCCCCCACCCCACCTTTCAAGCCTGATCCCGCCCGTACTAGGAAAGATGGAGTGGTTGTAACTTGTTTTTTAGGTCTCGCTGAGACAGCGTATGTGCTGCTCTGCGAGACATTTAGTGTGTGGGTTTGCAAAGTGCTGCCACAGGCTTTTGGTGGCCTAAAGCTTGCGTGCACTTGAGCTTGCACGCGCACAGCCGCCATCTGTCTTTCCTCCGCCGCGCTTGATCGCGATCACTTTCACATTTCGCGGGAAATGTCAAAATAATAGCATAGGTATGACGCCTATGACCAGAACACGAACTGACTTTTTCCCCGGCACATTTTTTTTCCAAGCGATTTTTGAAGCACTAAATCGCTCACGCTTTCAAAATAGATGCCAGGAAGCGTTAAATGTCTAATCGCATTTTGCGAAGTGTGCGTAACTTCTTGAATGTTTTATAATGAGCATTTCTCATACCTCTGAAAAAAAATCCTTTGAATTAAAGAGGAAAATGATATAAATGCTGTATAGTTAACTTAGGTTGAAATGTTTCAAATATTGTCTGTTTGTGATGTTTACGATGGGTGTAATGTGTTTTTTCTGCTTCCTAATGTTTTCCTCTTTATTAAGATTTGTGGTTTTGGACTGATATCAGAATAGCGTCACTCTACCCTGAAAATATATAGTCCCAATGGATTATCTGATGTGTGGCCTGCAATGGAAAGTTTAAAAACACAGGACTGCGATTCTTTGCAGCCCTTCCATTTAATGAAGTCCTGTGAATTCCCTAACATTTGTTTTCAGTGGGATAATCCCTTTCAAATTAAATTGAATGTCGCGTCACCTAAATATAGACTGATCAGACAATGTCAGATGGGCTTGTCAGACACTCTTGTTTGTCCTTCAGAGCAAATAAAAACGCAAGCATACACGCATAGTTGTGTGCACTTTAGCTGTGTTTAGGAGACGTTGAAGGCCTTTAAACAAAGGCAATTTTTATCATTTTAACGAAATAATTTCAAGCCCAAAAATGTTTTGTTGTCTGCTTGGAATTAAACCCCCTGATTAGCAATAGAATCCACTGTCAGTGGAGTTCTAAAGCAAACCGCCTCTCTCTCCCAGAACGAGTGGCCCAGTAAAAAGCAAATTATATCTTTTTTTCTATTCCCAGCAGCAGCCTTTGGTTTTGTTTTTATTTAGTCCAAAAAAGTGGCCCCAGGGATATAATTGCTGTTTTGCTGTGTGTCTGTGTTGTCTCTTTGTTGATGCCCTGCAGAACCACCCTGACACTGCCTTGCCAAGCTTTAGACTTTTGCCAGACATTTGCTACTTCCGGTTTGGATTGCGCATTTCCGTCCCGCGGCTGCGCTTCCTTGGTCGCCACTGTCATTTCCCGGAGGAACTCGTGTAATGCGTCTCGTCTGAGGGTCTGGATTAAAAGGCGCTCGTGCCCTCAAGGAGCCGCAGCCATCGAGGAGCGAAGCGTGAGAGGCTCTTTAATTTCTCATGCCTGCCATACGAGAGGATTGTCTGCTCGCTCACTTACTGTCACGCATTTGATTGATGTGGTTGCTATTTCTGAAGATATGGAAAGAGAGCGAGCCTGCCGTGGCCATTCACATAACCCTGGGTCACTGGTCACTTCTCCACACAAAACCCAAACCTGCTTATACTTCTCCATTAGTGCCGATGGACTCTGCTCTCATTCAGCCTTCTCTGCCCGTGTATTTGAGGGTAGACGTTATCACCACCTTCTAGATTATTCGTAAATTAAGTTACAACGTTTGACTTAGTTGGTCCCTGCCAGCGACAGCGTTGTGGTTTTGAAACATCTGTAGAGCACACCGGACGGCCGGCAAGATGGATTTAGCATGTAGGCGCTTGAAGAGTAGAAGGGGCCATTTAGTCTGGTCAATGCATACGCTGTGTGCTTGGTCCAGACCAAACCAGACCAGACCATAAACAATTACATACTATGACATACCATGAAAGGCTATACCATACCATACCATATAATAAAAGACAGTACCATACTATACGATGACAAATCCTACCATAACATAATATACATAGGCCTGGCCTTATCACACAATGACAGGCCATAACATATCATACACAGACAATACCATACCTTACCACACAATACCATACCATATCATACCATGCCATAGAATACAATACCCTACTGTAGGATGATAGGCTATACCATACTATACCATACCATACCACTTCATTCCATACCATACTATACAACAACAGGCCGTACCATAACATACTTTACAAAGACAGACAATACAGTACAATACAATAAAATATAATACAGTACAAAACAATGACAGGTGGTACCATACTATAAAATATTATTTAATGACAGGACCACCATACCATGGTCTACTACACATTGATTGGCCATACCATACTATAGAATGACTGGTCTTATAATTCCATATGATACCATACAATACCAGAGCAGGCCATATTATACATTTGTAGGCCATACAATATGATACCATACCATACCACACCATACAATGACTTGCTACACCATGCCATACCACACTATACATTGATAGGCCATGCCATACCAGCAGTTCGGGCTGGACTATTCCCATGAGGCATAGGGTCAAGACTTGCATATGGCTGGGTCTGAACTGAGGTGGCGAAGTGAGCTAAAGAACGATGATGGATTCAACCAAGATCTGTATACAATGATAGGCCATTCCATACCATACCATACCATACCATACCTATCCATACTATACAAAGAAAAGGGCCATCCAATACCATACTATAAGCTGACAGGCCATTCAATACTATACAATGACAAGCCATACCATACCGTACAATGACAGGCTATACCATACCATGCCATACCATACCAAATCATACCTTTCAATGCCAGGAGGTACCATAACGTACCATAACATACCATAATATGCAATGACAGGCCATACCATACCATACAAGACCATAGCCTACTATACAGTGACAGGCCATACAATACGATATTATGATAGGCCATACCATACCATACCATACTATATCATACCTCAACATATTATTCCATACTATACAAGGCAGGCCACACAATACCATCAATACCATCAATACCATGCCATGCAAACACAGGATATGCCATATCATACTATACAATGACTACCTTAGGCTACTATATTTTAAAATGACAGGGACATACCATACCATATCATACAATGAGGGGCAACACCATTTCATACTATACAGTGACAGGCCACACCATGTCATACTGCCCAGTAGCAGGCCATAACATCACTTACTATACCATAGCACACTATAACTATAAAATGACAGACCGTGCTATACCATACCATACCATTTCATTCTATACAATGAGATGCCATACAATACCACACCATATAATAATGTTAGGTCGTACCAAACCATAAACAATGACAGGCTATGCCATAGCATACCATACCAGACCATAAAAATGGCATACTATACCATACCGTGACAGGCTATACCATACATTACCTTGCCATATCATACCTTACAATAAGATACAGTACCATATCATTCTATACGATGACAACCTCTACCATAACATAATATACATAGGCCTGGTCACACCATACCATACAATGACAGATTATAGCATTTCATACACAGTTAATACCATACCATACCACACCATGCCATAGAATACAATTCCCTACTGTACCATGATAGGCCATACTATACAATACCATATGTTATGTTATGTTATGTTAAAATAATGTTATAATGCGCACAGCTACCCAAAAAGGGTATCCCAGCATAGTATTAAGGTCAGAGGAAGAAAAAAGTCAAAGGTTTATTGATTAAATAGCCAGGTTTTTAGTAATTTGCAAAAACTTAGTATATAGTGTTTCTCTACAGATCGTTATGGGGAGAGAGTTCCATAAGAGAGGTCCGAGATAGGAGAAGGAACGACCACCCATTCGTGCAAGCTTGACACTAGGGACCACAAATTTTTCCTGAGTGGTGGATCGTAACAAGCGAGAAGGTTGATAGGGATGGACTAACCTTTGCAGGTAGTGGAGAGCAGTACCTGTCTTAATCTTGAACATATAGTTCAGAGCTTTAAATTTAGTCCGGTTTTCCACTCTAAGCCAATGAAGATCTCTCAAAGCAATAGTGGTGGAAGTCATTCTAGGAAGTTTGCAAAGCAGTCTAGCGGCCGAATTCTGAACCACCTGAAGCTTACGTAGAACATCCCTATTTGCGCCCAAAAAAAGAATATTTCCGTAATCCAGTCTAGATGTTACAAGTGCCCGGACAACTGTCTTAGGGTAGTAATAGGGAGCATCCAAATGATTTTCTTTAACCATTTCAGTATGGTAAATCAGGTGGTCGCCATTTTTACCGCATGTTGTTTCAGGGAAAGATTACTGTCCATGATAAATCCTAGGTTGCGGACTTGAGAGGAGGGCACAGGGTGAGGACCCATTACGGTGGGCCAATGTTGGGGGCTCTATAGGTCTTTGTTTTTCACTAAGATAAGGACCTCGGTTTTTTCACCGTTAAGCTTGAGAAGATTACTTTGCATCCAAGATGCAATCATACTCAAGCCAGTTTGAAGCGTAGAAGGGCCTGACTGCTTATCTGCTGAGAGAGAAAAAATTATTTGGGTGTCGTCGGCGTACGAAAAGAGAGACAGCCCAGCCTCTTCTGCAATTGTTGCCAAAGGTTGCACTTAAATATTGTACAGAAGAGGACTAAGGATGGACCCCTGAGGCACACCATAAGGTGAAGAATGGATTTTTGAGGTAGCTCTAGAGGAAAAGACTTGAAAAGTCCGTCTAGATAGAAAAGAGGACAACCAACCAAGTGCCATGCCAGAAACACTGAGAGACTACAAGGATTTAATTAACACGGTATGGGAGACCGTGTCAAATGCAGCACTCAAGTCCAACAAAACAAGGGCTGCTGTGTTACCTTTATTCAAGTGTAGCCGCAACAATTCAGTAACACCAAGAAGAGTCGTTTCAGTCGAAAAGCCTGCGCGAAAGCCAGACTGAAAAGAATGCAAAAAATTTGAAGATTCGACAAACTCAGTAAGCTGTAGATTGACGTGTTTCTCTAGAATCTTGGAAAAAATAGGGAGCAAAGAGATGGACCTAAAATTAGAAAGCTGAGAAGGATCAGCATCAGCATACCATACCATCTATACCATACCATTCCATACCATAATATACAACGACAGGCCATGCCATAACATAATTTACAATGACAGACAATACAGTACAAAACAATGACAGGTAGTACCATACTATAAAATACTACATAATGACAGGTCACACCATACCATGGCACCCTACACATTGATAGGCCATACCATACTATAGAATGACTGGCCATACAATACCATATGATACCTTACAATACCATACCAGAACAGGCCATAATATACAATGAGAGGCCATACCATATGATACCATACCACACCACACCTTACAATAACTTGCTACACCATGCCATACCATACCACAATGATAGGCCATCCCATACCAGCAGTTCGGACTGGACTATTTCCATGAGGAATAGGGCCAAGACTGATTTGCATATGGCTGGGTCTGAACTGGGGTGGGGAAGTGCGCTAAAGAACGATGATGGATTCAACTAAGATCTGTAACTGGGGGTGAGTGTCTGAAAGGTTTCAGAGCTCCGTCCATCATCTCCTTGTGTTTGCCATGCCATACCATACCGTTTCAAACTAAACAAAGAAAAAGGTCATACAATACCATACAATAAAATGACAGGCCTTACCATACTATACTGTACAATGACAGGCCATACCATACCATACTATACTATACCGCACCATATCATACCTTTCAATGCCAGGAGGTACCATATTGTGCCATACCATATATGCCATGCCATACAATTACAAGCCATTTCATACTTGTAGCAAGCAATATTATACAATGACACAACATATCATACCATACCACGCCATAATATACCATCCCATAATACACCATCCCATCCTATACCATACCATACGATACAATGTCAGGCCATACCATATTATACAATGACAGGCCATACCATACTAAACCACATATTTTCATACCATACCATGCCATACTATATAATGTAAGGCCATACCATACCATATAATTTCATACCATACTATACAATGACAGACCATACCATACTGTACAATGACAGACCATACCATACCAAACTATTCAGTGACACCCATATCAAACTATACAATAGCAGGCCATAACTTGCCATACCATAGCATACTATACAATGACAGGCTATACCATACTATGACAAGCCATACCATACCATACCATACCAAACTATACAATAACAGGCAACACTACTCCATGCCATACTATACAGTGACTGGCCATACAATAAAGTATTAGGCAATGACAGGCCATACCATACCATACTATACAATGAAATTCCATGACATACTGTACAATGACAGCCCATACCATACAGTACAAAATTTATCATATTATAAGTATATATATATATCCTTTGCCTGCATCCACAACATTTCCCAACACTGTATTGCTGGTGAACCAGAAGTACATAACGGGAAAGAAAGGAAGTCAGCAGCACAGCACAGGTTCCCAATCCTCTTATTTTATTTCTCCCTTAGATGCCGACAAAAAGCCTAACGCGTTTCAGCCGTAGCCTTCAACAGGGTCATAAGGTTACAATAGTGACAGTCGTTTATTTAAAGAGGACCACTCCTCATTTACACTTGTATAAAAAGAAAACAAGACTGCTAACTTTCATTAAATTATGGCACATTCTTGACTCCATTTTGTATCAAGAAAGAACTCATTCATTTATATACACACACACAAAAAGGGAAGCAGGAAACTCTGGGTTGTTCCCGAGGTGTAGGTGAAGAGCAGCTCCTATTGGAGCAACCTAGAGCGCCATCGACACTCTGAATTTGCTTAAATGTGCCTGTTTTTCTCGCAGTGTTTTTAAGCAAAGAATTAGCACAGTGCCATCCACACTGAGCTAAAGAGTGACAAAGCCTTTTGCCGTTTTTACAGAAAAGTCTTTAAGCATGGGTTTAGATACTGCCATCCATGTCCAGCTGAAAAATTAGAAAAGCCTTTTTCCACTCTCGGCACAGTATTACAGCTATAGATTGGTAAAATATTATCTAAGCTAACCTGTAATGAATAAAAGCAACCCCGGGCACATGTGTTTTGCTCATATTAGTACTCTTCAGATAGGTATAGCTTTGTCCTGTCTCAAAGGAGCACCCAGTGTAAGTCAAGACAATTTCCCTTATGCCTTAGAGTACAAAGATGTAACTGTTTTGTTCAAAAGTTGTGCAACATGGCCCAAAAAATATTGACAAAGCTAATAGACCTCGCATATGCGCTGCTTGTTTTTTCTTTACAAGGCAACCTTACCCTTTGATACCTTTAGACTTGATAGGACAATGTCACTACTAAATGAGACAGTGAGGTACATATAACTGAAAAGCAATACATATAAAAAGTACAGAGCAAAGATCACTGTTGCAAGTTGTCATGAAGGGAACATTACATTCCAAAAGATAAGATAGAATTTATATCTTGAGCAACCAGAGGTTAAAATAACATGAGGTTGTGTATCTTTCAGAACATAAAAATGTCGGTGTCTGTGTTATAAACTCCACTTTCAAACATTAACCAAATTTGTAGAATTTATCAATTTAATAGTATCAGGGAAACTGCAGAACTACATTTTAATTCCCAGATCCTTAAGGTGTATCATTTCTTTTTTTACAGTTGGCTATCCTAATAAAATATGTGGCACTTGTAGTAGTAGAATATTGTTTTATAATACGTGGGATTCAGAAATCCTTGTATAAAAACACATCTCTCATTTAGACCTAATAGTCAACTTGTGTGCTCCAGGTCGCATATTGTAAAAGAAATATGTCAGACCTCAACTGTAATAACTTATTACACTTGAGTTCTGACATCACAATGCCTGAGCCAGCAGCTAAGGGGAAAGGCAGGCCAGGTCAGGGAGCATAATTAAATCAGCTGTTTATAGAATGAAAAGAAAACATTGCTTTTCTTTTTCTGCTTTTCTAGCTGTATAGTGAGAAGCAGAAATAATTTATTTATGGCAACATGTTTATTTTATTCACTTCATAGTTAACTACAGAAAAGTTTGAATCTTTGTGCGTGTCTCTATTGCACCTTTAAAAAAACTGACTAGCATTAAACTGATTCTAATTTCTTTTTGCAACAAAGATCTACCATCTTTCTTAATATGTTTAATTTTGCACTAGAAATTCTATTTTTATTCTTCAAATTTGAAAACATACTTTGCCTTACATATGAAATGACCATGCACCAAGGATCTAAATGGTTTTGTGGGAAAGGTGATGGCAAGACTATGTATTAAAAGGATTAAAGTACTCCCTGCCTTACATGTTAAGGATATAGCAAGTGACCTTGGAGTTCCATAACCTTATAAAGAAACTCGGCCTTCAGCCTTGGTCCTCCACATGTGAATAAAATTAAACCACAAAAACAACCGGGCCAGGAGCTTTATCTTTCTGTAGGTTTTGTCGAAAGGTCTGTTTTCAGTGAAGAAAGGTCTACTGATCTATCTTGCTGTTTGGGAATATAATTTAACAATTCATAGAGCCTCTGTCGATGGAGAAAGTTCTGGAGTGTATAATTGGGTGTTGTAATCCAGAAAACAACCAACAATTCTCTGGTCTGCATGTTGTCCATTACCTAGTTTATCGTGGACAATATTAATTTTAGATTATTGCTTTTTAACTTTAAGATAATTTGCCAATAGTTTGTCTGCCTTATTAAGCCACCATAATATACAGCATTCGTTTGTAATATAGTCTCACAAACGCTCTCAAAGATTTTCTGTTAAACTCCATTTTGACTTTAGTTAAACAGACTAATTCATTTTTGTGATTAGAAGAGGAATATCATGTTCAAAGTCTTTGATATGCTGCAGCGCAGCAAAGCAGAAGGTTCTCTCAAAGCATTCTTTTTCTTTGTTGCCACAAAACCTCTTGTATTTGCTTCAAAGCATCCCAAATAATGTTCATGTCTGAATCAGCAGGCTGATTATTATCAACCAATTTAGAGGCAAATTGTTCAAATTTCTCTACAAATTTATGGTTGTGAAAAATGAGTTTCTTGTTCCGGTTTCCTTCCCACCACCACCACGTTTTGCCTACTTTTTGTTGCAACTTTGACTGAGGTGTCCTGGGTCCGTGCTAACCAGGTTCCCAGTACCGTTGTTCTTTCCCTAAAACTGGACCATAATTGGCACAACTTCAGAAATCCCCATACATCTCTAGTAAATGGTACCCGTGGTACCTAGGGCATTGGGACTGAAGAGGGTCCAATGGGGCTGCAACACCAATTGTGCCAGCCAAGAGGCTCCTCAACAATACTATTCAAGCTGCCATTGCAGGCTGCATGTCTTGGTGCAGAAAAAAACGAAGTGTTGACAAGGCACATAGCCCTGTGTGCCATGTCTCCATACACTGCATGAGATATAGGTATGTCACCTCTACTGCAGGTCTTACAGCCCTAAGGCAGGGTGCACTATATCCCAGATGTAGACAGATCTGCATGAGCAGATATGACCTTACAATATCAAGTCCATTCTTGGATATTGTAAGTATCCGGGGAAGCCATAGAGAGTACATGGGCTGGATACTTGTCATTATGAGTCTACTAGCTCCATGATGGCTTCACTGTACCCTAAGATGTTTAGTACCAAACATCTTGTCTTAATGAATCCTCACTGATACCATTGTTGGATTTATTACTAAATTCACACAGGAGACCCTTGAGAGTGTCCACTGAAAACCTGCGAAGCACTGGTATGTTTCTGACCTCAATGGGGTGAGGCCGAGTGCTCTGAGAGGCCAGGAACAAAGATTGCTCTGGGCAGAGGAGCATCATACCTCCCCCAGGACAGGTTGGCCTTCCAAGGCGGGCAGCTTCAAAGACAATGCAGCCTTTGAAATGCAACCCATACAGCTCAAGCTCGTGGGGGATGCCAACCCCTCTTTCCTGCTGCACATTTGGCAGGAGGCCAGGTGGGAAAATTAGGTAAATTCGGAGGTGGGTCCCCATTTAGTCAGCCCCTCCCCAAGGTGAGGCTGGCAATGTGGACCCCACTTTTCATGTCCCTCCATCTAGGTTTGAGGGGGAATTAGCCAATTACGGTCAGAGTAGTGCTCTTTCCCACAGGAAGTGGTTACTTAGAGGGTATAGACACTCTTAAGGTAGGTAACCCATTGGCTACTACCTGTCTCCCCCTTTAACGCCCCTAAATTTAGTATTTTGGTGACATCCCTGGACCCTGAACTTAGATTCAACAGATAAAGAGAAGAAAAGGACAACGAAGAGCTTCTCACCAGAGGACTGAAGCCCTGCTGCAGAATATTGGCGCCAAACCTTGCCTGCTGCCTTAAATACTCAACAATCAGGGCGTGCTGTCTCGTCCTGCAACTGTGAGGCCTTCAAGAACCCAGAAGATCCTCCAGCCTTCTACAAATCACCAAAGAACTCCCTTTTGAGTGGAGGCACCACTCCCCTGCAGCCTGCAGGCGCCAAACAACAGAATCTGGTTTTACTGACTTGCTGTTCTCTGGCAACTCTGAGGCAGCTCCCAAACCAAAAGTGGTACACCAGCTCCGGACGGTCAGATCTGTTTCCCCACCATGTCTGGAGACACCAGAGCCTACCAGAGCCTTGCGGCATTAATACCTGGGCAACTGGACCCTCTGCAGCATTCACTGAGACGAAGACTCCAAAACAGACTCCGAATGCCCAGGAAGCAAGCACTTGTCAAGGGATAATGAGACCCCTGAGGCCCACTTTGTGAGTGGGCCAGCTGTCCCGAAATTGCCTCTCCAAGCTGCCTGCTCCTGACCGCAAGGACATCTTGATGCTGCTCCCTCGAATGGGACCCCTCGGACTTACCATTAAGTCCCCTTGTGCAGTGTGTTTTCAGATATCCCGCTTCTTCGTAGGGCACTAGATACCAACAACCTCAGCACCCTGCTCCTGGCCAATTCCGGGACTCTCCCGAGAATCTGCTGGTGGAACATTGGGCCTGGCCTAGCTACTTACTTAAAACCTTAAGGTGAACCATGAAATCCAACTGTATGATTCTATATGCATTTTCTTGTTTCTGCCCCTTAACTTCAATGGTGCGTCATTGCTCAGAAAAGTAATTCATTTTGCGAACCTTGAAAATTCATATCCTAAAAAGTACTTACTGTAGAACGAAATTCTTGGGCTAATAAATTACATAAAAATTAGTGTTATTTTTATAAATTGGTCTCCGATTTATTCTTGAGTGTGTGTCTCATTTATTTCCTCTGTGAGTACAAGAAATGCTTAGCACTACCCTCTGATAAGCCTAACTGCTCGCTCACACTACCACAAATAGATCATTAGCATTATCTACTTTTGCCTCTGCATACCAATCTGGGTCTTACTGGACTCTCTGCAGCATGTACTTCATTTTAGTGCACTATCTAGAGAGCCAGGGTCCTACAGTGTTGTTTTAACAAGGCATTATTAAAAATCTCCAAAAACAACAGATAATGGACGTAAGGGTTGAACAAATCAAATATTCACCCCCAGTCATAGATCTGGGTTTAATCCATTGCTTTTTTGCTCACTACGCCATTCTAGTTTGGACCCAGTGTATTGCTTCAGACTTTAAACACTAGGACACGAGTAAAAAGGAATTCAGCACTCTCCCAAAACAAGGCAAATAAACTTATCAAGGCGCTTTAAAAATAAAACAAGTATTTATTAACACAGCAGTTTTTAAAAAGAAGACAAAATATACATATTGATGCACTTCCCAGATGTCAAATGAAAAAGTCAAATATAGAGAACATGCATACAAAGCAGGAAAACATATGAAACATTTACACAGAGCAAAGAAACTTATAGAATAAATGCACAAATTAATTAATAGAAATACATCACTGTCATTCTGCCCAAAACGACTGGGGAGCTGTCATAGTCAGGCAGAAGTCTCGATTGGGATCACAAAAGGTCCCTGTGGCAACGCATCAACTCCACTGCGAGCTCCTATTTGAGAGCCAAGATTTCCCGTCATTAATACTAATACATCGAGTCAACACCATTATAGATGAACAGAGTGTGAGTCTTTATTGACACCCACCGAGAGCCACCGCACTGCAGTCATCCCACCACAGTAACTGCTTCAAGTGCTCTCCCGAGTTCTAGTGATGCACCTAACATTCTTACAGGTGCATCACACTTAAAGGGCAAGATACAACACATACCTATCCTCAACCCAAGGAGAGATTTCTAGAAACCTCTCCTCCCTTCCTTCTGTTGTGGAAACAAGGCCAGCCGTACCAGTCCGTGCTGAGGTCACTCACAGGAGCTGGCCAGTCCCCTGTGTTTGCGCCGAGGCAGAGCTGTGCATTCTGCACATTTCTCTGGCAAAAACATTCTCAACCCTGTGAACAGTACCAAGTGCTCATCCCACAAGACATACTCTGCACAGTGAAGAACAAAAACAGGTGAAAAGCGAAAACATCCCCACCCTGTAACTTTGTGAGAGCACAAAAATGGAATTGTGAATTCAAAAGGGAGTCAGTGGTCACCATCTTACTCATTGTATTACACCCAGCCATTTGCAATTCAGTCTTGACCCTGCTCCCCACGGGAAGTCCAGCTTAAACTGACAGGCCAGGACTTCCCTGGACCAGAAACAAGCATCCTGGGACCGGTTTCAGGGTCCGCCCCTCATCAACCAGGCTACCTTAAATCCAGTGGCATACTGAGCACGGGCCCCACGTCTCGGAATACCCTTCCCACTTAGGTTGACGAATGCTAAAAGAACAGATAAGGGATGGAATGCTGAATAAATCATTCACCCCCAGTCCCAGATCTGGGTTAAATCTGTTGTTTTTTTGCTTGCCACACCATTCCAGTTTGGAACCAGCCATATGTAAATCAGTCTTGGCCCTGGTCCCCATTCGAACAGTCCAGCCCGAACTGCCAGGTCAGGTCTTCCCTAGAAAAAAGCATCCTGGAACCTGTTTCGGGGTATCCCTCCTCATCAGCCAGGCTAGCTTGAATCCAGTGACACAGCAAGCACAGGACCCACAATGGATTAAACTCAGATCCGTGACTGGGGGTGAATGTTTGATTTGTTCAGTATTCTGTCCATGATCTGTTCTTTTTGCTTTTGTCACCCTAAGTGGGAAGGGTATGCCCAGACTTGGGTCCTGTGCTCACTGAACTTACTTAGACTTACTTACTTGTGATGTAGTGACTAGGTCAATTTAGTGAATGTGATATTTTTGCTATCAAATATATTGCATGCGATAAAGCGAGAGTGCACCTTTTAATATTGGCTTTATGATCTCTTGCATGAGAATAGCGCATGTAATAGTGCCCTTCTCCCTCCTTAGCACGTTATAATTCAGTGGTATCTGTGCCCTCTCTTAGAGGCAGCGTTTTAACATTATTTTTACTCTCTGTAGCCTGTGATATTTTAAAACAGCATGTACCTCCTTTAACATGCTCTCCTTTACGAAGATATCTATCCCAGTAGATATTTGCAGTTATAGTGTATGCATCCGCTTTAGCAGTATGATCTCTTTCCAAATGCTATGTCTGCCCTCGCCAGCAGGGGGACATTCCTCCAAGTTTTGTAGTTTGTCTCTCAAGCAGGGTTAGGGGTATATCATGTAATACGTAACTGCATTCTCCAACTAGAGGATACCTCCAGTTATATTATCTGTGTCTTTTCTAGCAGTATTACATCTCCGCATATTCTATTTTATTGTAATTGCATTTATGTAGCGGTGCATGTATCCTCTCTGGAAGGGGCATTACTTATATACAAATGGATATAGCCTTCTGTGTCTGGATGACAACTCCTATGGTGGTGTCTGTGCCTTCTCCAGTAGGGAGTTTTCTGCTACATTACTACACATGCTCTTTCCTGCAAAGGGATAAATATTGAAGTAATGTAGGCTATCTCCAGATGGGGATTCCTGGTGATATGTCTGGTAATATTGCATGTACTCTCATTAGATGTAGGACTTTGCTCCTAATGTTGTTGGCAACCTCTCTTATAGGGTTATAACCTCTCTGGTGGTTTATCCTCTCACTTGTAGCTCATCTCTAATAGGATCTGTACCCGCTCTAGCAGGGACTATTGAGTGTAATGGTTTATTTGCCAATTCGCCTGCTGTAATGTCTGAGTCCCATCTAACAGGATGGTAACAATAGCGACTGTGCCATCTGTAGCCAGAGCATATCTCATTTCATAATATCTGCACGCCTCTAACAGGCGGATATCTGCAAATATTATTACCTCCTATAAAAGTATCCATGCCCTGCCCAGCTATGGTCTTACCTCACTTAATGTTGCCAGTGCTTCTTTGTGCTGTGTGGAAGATCTCGTATCACTTTATCGTGTTATAACACCCTCGAGTGCATCAAGTTCATCTTGATCTATCTGCAATAATATCACATACAGAATATTGACTCCTACCAGCAAATATATTGCATCTAGTATATCGACTACCACTCTATTGTCATGGTAAGTAGATGTGGGGTTATGAATAGTAAATCTATACTTATTTATTTATACTTCTCTTGACAATATAGTTGTAATCTATATAGTACATGCAACACTTTTATAGGTCGATATTTGAACCATGATATAGGCATGAGGAGCAGGCAGCTTGCAGATGTTAAAATAATTTCTCACTTCTCTACAGGTTGTAGTAGTAAGTAGAGTTTATTGATTTAATCAAAGATTACAATAATAGATATAAAACATCACACATAATATAAATAAGCTTCTAAAATGGTAGAATTCTACAATTGTGACATACTAGCGGCCGATTTCAATACATTTAAAACTCCGGCCAACAATTTCAAGAATAAGCGTTATCTTTAGGTCATAATTAATTAGTGCATATTATCTAAAGAGTGCCATAAAAAGTGTTGTTTCTTAAATATATTTTTTAAAATACACTAGCGTACAAAGGCATATGTTTATATTTAAACTCAAAATTCAAAAGCAGTTTGCACCCATCTTTATTCATATATCATCGGCATAGTCTTAACAAATATAAAGATGCATGGGTGGAGTTTTTAAGTTTCAACCAATAGTAGCACTGACCTTGTTGCTCATACCATTGACCAAAACATGTTCAACCTTTCCTTCAATCCTACTGAGTTTTCCTGTCAAATTCAAATCTCCACAAATCAAGACTCTGGAAACTCTGATTTCAGAAATTCACTCAATAGATGACCGAGATCACTATTGTGCCCCTTATATGTGAGTTATTTCTCAGGCTACTAAGTGCCACCTAGTGATCAGAAGACCCATCGGGTCATGCCAAATCCATTTTACTTCCGTCTTTGCCCTGAGAGATTATAAAGTTTGCTGAAGCCTGAATCCCTCGCAAATGAATTCTGACTTCAAGAAGGTCATAACTTAAGTTTCAGTAGTTGAACAAATGGGCATAGAATTCACTTTTCCAATCATCAAAAAACTTAAAAATGGGGTTATCTTACATGAACCCGTTAAGATGAAGGGAACATGCATATCAGTACTCCACGCTTCTATTGCCACGAATATATAACATACTGAGCCGACAGAAGTCTGCAATGTAGACGTAGACCCAGTATCTAGTTTTACAACTTTCTCAACGCGATCACCGAAACAGCTGTATTTTATTCGGGAATTGTACACCAGAACATGTACACAAAGTCGAGAGAGTGGTGGACGTGCAATTGGGGATTGGCTAGGCAAAGCTACAGGAAGCCATTCCTATTTGCAGAGGTCACAAGGGGGAGGCTTACTTGGGTTTTACACAGTTGGAGGTTATTAGCATTTGTCACAAGTGGGTACAGAAAAAGTCTGTGCCACAATGATCATCAAGCCAACCACCAACCCTGTCACGAGGACATTATTCCTTGGGGATACAAGGAGGAGCAGTTGGGATGCTCCTCAAACTGTGGGAGTCTGACCTGAGCGTCCCTGGTGATCAGAAGACCACCAAATGGAAACATTGTGAACAAAGAAACTTACAACCCAAAACCGCAATATGTGGCACGGCCCGCTGTAGTACCTTTCAGCAATGCCTCCTAAATTTGACCCCAATGGGATTAAAGTCGGTACATGAGCGGCTCAGCGGGAACCCTGAGGTCCAGTGAATGGCTGACCTGGGATTAACGCGCATGTCTCAGAGCAGTGGGACCCGCGATCCAGGGTATGGAGGTTTGCTGCGTAGGGAGGTCTGGTGGCTGTCTGGAAATGAGACTTTTGATGTTCAGGATATGGTTATGCAGTCACCTGGTGATCGAGGCCTATAATGAGTTTTTTTTGGGGGGGGTGCTTGTTGCAATTTTATCCTTGTACAAAATGTTTTTATTTTATTATTATTTATTTTATTTTACTCACTTATATAGCACAAACGAATCATCCCCACAGGGATCTCTCGGCGCTTAAAGAAATGAGTACTCATAGTCGAAGTCTCCTAGAACAGCCACGTCTTCAAAAGTTTCTTAAAACAGGATATCTCGGTGCAAGACCGGATCTTTTCTGGTAGAGAGTTCCAGTGACTGGGGGCCAGATACGAAAAGGCACTGCCCCCCATTTTTACTCTGTTCATTCTGTGAAGGCACAGAAAGTTACGGTTACTAGATCTTAGTTGCCGCATAGGATTATATAAGGTACATTTCTTGTTGAGGTAGGCAGGGCCATTCCCCTGTAAGGCCTTGAAGACCACACATAGCATCTTAAATGCAGCTCGTTTCCTAATGGGAAGCCAATGAAGTTGGCTCAAAAGGGGTGCAGAGGGAGTGAGGGCCGGTTTATTAAGGGCAAGGCGTGCTGCCGTATTCGGCACCACCTGTAGTCTGGATAATAAGTCTTCCCTTATTCAGACAAGCAAGGCGTTGCCATAATCCAGTCGGCTAACCAAGAGTGACTGGATAAGGGAGGTTCTAGCCGAGAGTGGGATCCAGGGAAAGATCTTTCTAAGCATCCTCATAGTTCCAAAACAGGTCCCTGACAATGTCTTCACGTGTTCCTCCATGGATAACTTGTTATCGATCCTGATGCCAAGATTCTTGGCACATTTTTTGGGGGCAGGTGCCTCTCCCAATTCTGGCGGCCACCAGCCGGGGGACCAGATCTCCTCGGCCTTCCCAAACAGCAGTATCTCTGTTTTAGATGAGTTGAGCTGTAGGAAGTTCTTCCTCATCCAAGTTGCAATACTAGACATGCAGCTTTTAAATTTTAATTGAGTGGATACAATGTCATCCCCAATGGGGACAATCAGCTGCGTGTCATCGGCGTACGAGATGGTCTCAAACCCACAGCTTCTAATGATTTCCGCCAAAGGAGCCACATACACATTAAACAGGGTAGGACTCAGGAACTCCCCTGTCCACTAGTGAGGTTTGTGACACAAAGGTACCCAACTGAACGCTCTGAGTGCGCTCTGATAGATAGCTTTGTATCCACTTAAGGGCCAGGTCTCTGACACCAATCCCCCGCAGTCTGTCCAACAGGATCCTGTGAGAGATGGTGTCAAAGGCCGCTGACAGATCGAGAAGGACCAAAATCACTGGGGTCCCGCTGTCCAATGTCATCCTTATTGTATCCGTGACCTCCTGCAAAGCAGCTTCAGTGCTATGCGAGGTGTGGAATCCGGACTGGGAAGAAATCAGAAGGTTATTATGTTCCAGGTAACGAGACAGATGCTGATTTACCAATGACTCAATTACCTTCGAGGAGCAAGAGAGAAGCGAAATCGGCCTGTAGTTTTGTGAGTCAGTCGGACCACTAGCGCCTTTTTAAGCACTGGTTTAATACGTGCGCTTTTCCACTTCCTCGGGTACGTGGCAGTATCTAATGAGATATTATAGACCTCTGCCAATGCAACAGCCAGGACCGGGCTAAGATCTGACATGACGGTCGGTGGTACAGGATCTAAAGGAGATCCTGATTTCACAAGCCTTAATAGAGAGCCCACTTGTTCACTCGTAACGCAGGGGAAATGATCTAGCCTGGGAAGATCTAGTATTTCCAGCAAAGAAACTCCAGGAGGATCTAGCTCCACTCTTGCAAAAGAGCAATAGATTACATCAATTTTATGCGTAAAATAGGTGGCTAAATCGTCGCAACACTCCTGGGTGGGCGGTGGCAATTGCGGATCCAGGAGGATGTGCACTAGAGCGCTGACCGCGTCAATGGCGCCCGCTGTAGCTGAGAACTAAATAAAAAAACTCTCTCCACTCAATCAATCGCTGAGCGCGATTGCGGTGGACCGGAGAGATATACAAATTACTTTACCAAGCAAAATCAGGTGACAAATTTCCAAACCCCAATACAAAGCAAAATTCCTGCCTTCAAGTACATTCAATATTTAAAAGCTCATTGATTTTTTTAAAAGCAGGGTTCAGGGATACTAAATCTGAGTGCCCATTTCTCTTCCCTCTCTGCACTCATATAAAGTGGCTTATACATGGGGCACAGTTAGGAACGTATGATAGTTGTTATTAACTGACCTTCCACGTTGGCGCACCCTAGGCTGTAGATCACCAATCGAATCTATTATGACTTTTTATCTATACCTTCATCACAGGGAAAACTATGGACATCGCAGTGTAGCTGTTTGAGAATAAACTTGCATGTGTGGTAATGTGTATAGGTATGAAAGTGTGTATGTGTGTGTGTGTGTATATACTAAACCTTTTTGTGTTCAAGAGTAGCGTGCTATCCGCTGAAAAGCATTTCGACACCTCACCAGGGGTAGTAAGCGGTATATAAATGCAATTATAATTCAATACAATACAAAGGGGCAAAAGGTAAAAAAACAGAATGTGGATGCTGATGTAGGGAGCCCTCAATGCAGAACTCTAATATTCAGATTATCAACACCCCTTTACCCGCCTTCTTGAACAGCCAGTGTAGGCATTCAAAACAGACATGCAAATTGAAGCCAAAACATTTGCTTATTCTCACAGGTGTTCATGCGAGGTGGGGTAACCCTCAATCTTCCAATCAATAAATAGGGAAAGGGCAGGAATGCACCGTATTTATCAGCTGGTGCTAGGCGCTGTTTTGGCAGCCTAGCACCAGCGCAGGCACCCTTGCACCATGGTGCAAGGGTGCCTGCACTGCATGCAAGATTGTTTCAGGATGCAGCACACACATAAAAAGGAAATAACAAGGAGAAAAAAAGATATTTCTCCTTGTTACACCTCACCTGAGAAGGCATATCTTTTTGGTGCAGTCCCAGGTCTACCAGTTCTGGTAAACCTGGAAATGCATCAAAAACATAAGACTTGCATGAGAACAGCCACGCAACGCCCATGGAACGCCTTCCCCGGGCAGAGTAAGGCAGCGCAGCAATTTCTGCTGTGTTGCCTTACACCAGATTTATGGACCCACTCAGGGCCATACAAAGTGAGCTTGCTCGGCTTCATAAATCGAATGTGAGGTTTGCGTTGCTGTTTCACCACATTGTGTGGTGCAAGAGCAACTCAAACGTGTTCATAAATAAGCTGCTTCAAGTTTCCAAGACAGTACTACATATATTCACACACATACAGTACAGAGAGAGTCAGCTTTTAGTCAACCACCTTCAGCCATCAGGTTGTGGGATATTTTTAATAATTGTCATTGGCAAGGTTTGTTGCCCGTAAAGTCAGGCATTTCATAGAAGGTTTCATAGGACCTTCAGCATTCCCATGTGGTAACCTTTACCAAGGCCAACCTAAGGATTTTGGGAGCCCGGGACAAGGCATGGTTTGGAGTCCCCTGTGTGGAACAACTTTAAATTTATCACCCATTTCCAACTAATGTAAGCCCTCTTAATATCTAGCAAAATTGAAATACTCATAGATCTTTCAGAAACAGAGGCCCACCAACAGCCAGGTGCTCAAGTTACCTGGAATCTGCCAGTGAAATAGCAATATATGGATCTGTGAACAAGCATTGACAAATCTATTTTTTTTTTCTTGTATCTAGATATTTTTGTCTTGCAACAACAGTTTATGTAGCATTCAGTGTCCAACTAGCATGTTCCTCCTCTTTTTAGGAAGATATGATAACGGTGATTTGGTTAATGTTTAGTAGGTAGTGTATATTATGAAAATAAAATATAGTGCTTGGAAATGTATCAATAATTGTCGGATATTCCTCATTACATTTGCACAAATAAATTCATCAGAACCTGTCATTTTTGTTGTAACATGGAAAATCAAAGCACTGCTTGACATATTTTCTCCATTCCGCCAGGTGAAATCTGATAACTTCTCCTTAATTCTCTTCCCCATTCCCTTTTCTCCTTTTTAGGTCTCTCTTCCCGACAGCACATGCGCTGTCACTGCAAGAGTATTCTTTACAATACAGGGTTTGGAGGTACCATTCGTTTGTTTCATTGTCACTCTTCTTTGCTGTCTCCTAATTGGCCAGTGCTTCCCAGACGTCAGTTCCTGTTTCTTCTGTGGAGCATGGACCAAGCACAGATTGCTTCCTCTTGATTACTGTCCATCTGCTGCTCATGCCGTGGTTGAAGCACTATTTCTTCTTCACCTCCCACTCATCCCTTCTCCCTGTTTTCTCATTCAGTTACAGAATTCAGCTACTGTTATTAAAATGTCCTTGTAAACTCGTACGTCTTGTGTATTCACATATTTGAAGCTCTGTTCATGCTCTACCTTATCCTGACACCAGTATGGTACAAAATTAATGAGCAGACGCTGCTGTTTCCTTAACGTATGCAGTGTGCAACTCGTACGTCCAGCACGTTGCATTTCATTGCTATAATTTAATCTGTGTGCAAACATCCATATAATTCCACTCCACTCTGTTTCATGCCACACAAAGCCACACAGTTACGCTCAACTTCACACAATGCTATACAGTTCCACTCCACACAATTCCACTCCACTCCATGCTACACCATCCAACACAGTTCCACTCCATGCCACAAAATGCCACTCCACTTCACACCACCTAATGCCACTTCTCTCCACTCGAAAATGAGCGCCCTCCAACAGGGAAAGAGTGAACTCAATTAGCACTACTAGCGACATGATGTCGCTTCAAAAGCATTGTAACCACTTGAAAAAATATTTTAACCACTTGAAAGAATATTCATTGAGGTTTTTTCTTCGTGAATATTGCGCTTATTATATCTTCATTTGCCTGAATTCATATGATTCTTCTCATATACATGCCGCCATTATGTTGGTTATCACATTATACAGGTACCCCAATGCATTTCGGGCTCTGCCCTTCATCAGGGGGAATTCCTACAAGGAATATTACACATACAGAATTTTTCAGCAATCTAACTATCTATCTAATGAATGCATTAAATAATATTTGCAGTGCTGACTAAGTATGTAGAAAAAAGTGACCACGGTGGATCAGTGAAAAGTACAATCTGAAGTGTAGAACCCAAATGAGTCTCTCCACTCCACACCACTCCTCACTGCATATGTCACACAATTCCACTCCATGTCACACAATGCCACTCAAAGTCACTCCACTCCACTCAGTGCCTCACAATTCCACTCCACTCTACACATTGTCACATAATGCCACACAATGCAATGCCACAGAACTTCACTCCTCTGCATTACATACCGCAAAATGTGACACAATTCCACCACACTCCAATCCACGCCACCTATTGACACACAGTTCCTCTCCACTCCACACTATGCCACACAATTCTACTCCACGCCACACAAGGTCACACAATTTCACTCCACTCCACACAATACCACACAATTCCACTCCATTCCACTCCACACCACACAATTTCACCCCACTCCAATCCATGCCACCTATTGACATACAATTCCACTCCACTCCATACAATGCCACACAATTCTACTCCACTCCACACAAGGCCATACAATTTCACTCAACTCCACATCGTGCCACACAATTGCTCTCCACTTCACTCCATGTCACACAATTCCACTCCACTCCATGCCACACCACAAAGTGCCACACAATTCCACTCCTCAAAATGCCACATAGTTCCACTCCTATTCACTTCACTCCACTACATGTCACACACTGCCATCCACTGCCAGTCCACTCAGCTCCACTGGACACAATTCCACACACTTGTACTACACTCTATGCCACTCCACGACACAATACAATGCCACTACATTCCATCCCACAAAATGCCACTCCACTTTAATCCACTTCATGCCACACAATGCCACTCTACTCCACTCTGTGCTACTCCATGACACACACAGTTTCACAATTCCACTCCACTCCTCTCCACACCACACAAATCCACTCCACACAGTGTCACACAATTCCAATCTATACCACACAATACAACTCCACTCCACACAATGCCACACAATTGCACTCCCCACAATTCCACCCTATGCTAATCCACTCCACACAATTCCACTACACTGCATGCCACATCACCAGCATAACACTATTCCACTCCATTCTACACAATGCCACACAATTCCACTCTACTTCACATCACACACTACCACACAATTCCACTTCACTTCACAACACACATTGCCACACAATTCCACTCCATGCCACTTCATGCAAAGCAAGGCCACTCCACTACATGCAACACAATGCAATCCACACTCCATGGTGTCTCACAGCTCCACTCCACACTACTCCACGCCACATAATTCTATTCCACTCCATATAATGCAACGCCACTCCACACAATGTCACATATTTCCACTCCATGCTACACAATTCCACTCAATGCCACACAATGCCACTTTACTCCACCCCATGCCACAAAATTCCACTCCACACCACACAATGCCACTCCAGGCCACACAATGCCACTCTACTCCACATAATTCCACCCTGCTCCACACAATTCCATTACACACCACACAATTTATTTTCAGTCCACTCAATTCCACTCCACTCAATTATATTCCACTCCACTCCACACAGTTCTACTCCAATCCACACAATTCTTCTCCAGTCCACACAATTCCACTCGATTCCACTCCACTCTATGCCACACAATTGCACTCCACTTTAGGGCACTCGACACCACACAGTTCTGCACAATGCCACTGAACTCCACAGAATGCCACACAATTCCACTCCACCCCAAACACTACCACAGAATACCACTCAAAGCCACACAATGTCACATAATTCCACTCCACACAATGTCACACAATACCAGACATTCCACTCCAAGTCACTAAATGTCACACAATTTCAATCCACATCTCTCCACACCACACAATGCCACACAATTCCACTCCACTCCAGTCGGCGCACCTAATGTAATACAATTCCACTCAACTCCAGTGCACACATTCCCACATAATTACATTCCACTCCACTTCCCACAATGCCATTCCACTCCACTTCATGTCACACAGTACTATTCCACTTCATGTTAGTCTACACCACACAATGCCACACAATTTCACTTCACTCCAGTCGGTGCACCTAATGTAATGCAATTCCACTCAAATCAAGTACACACATTCCCACATAATTACATTCCACTCCACTTCCCACAATGCCATTTCACTCCACTTCATGTCACACAGTACTACTCCACTTCATGTTAGTCCACGCCACACACTGCCTCACAATCCCATTCCACTCTACTCCACACAATTCCTCTCCACTCCACTCAACTCAAGTCCACACAATTCCGCTTCATGCCACACCAGTTCACTTGATGCCACACAATACCACTCCACTCCATGCAACATAATGCCACTCCATTCCACATCACAAAATGGCACTCCTCTCCACACAATTCCACTTCACTCTACACTTCCACTCCACTCTACACAATTCCACTCAACACAATTCCACTTCATGCCACACAAAGCCTCTCCACTCCATGCCACACAATGCCATTTCACTCCATGCCACATGATGCCACTCCACTGTATTCCACACATTGATACTTCACTCCACAATGTGCCACGCACTGCCACTCCACAAAATGTCACTCCCCTCAATGCCACTTTTCAACACTCGATGCCACTCCACTCAATGTCACTCTATTCCGCTTCACCCCACAAAGTGCAATTCCACTACATGCCACACAAAGCCACTCCACTCAATGCCACTCTACTCCATTCGACATAATGCCACTCCACACCACACAATGCCACTCCACACCTCACCATAAAATGCCTTTTCACTCCACTCACTGCCACTTCACTCCACTCCATTTAGTGCCACTCCTCTCCACTCAATTGTAGTTGTATTTATTTATTATATATCCCAGACAGGGCACTGAAGCACTTTGTGGCATGCCACTCCACTCCACTCAATGTCACTCCAATCCACTTCATGCCACACAATGCCACTCCACGTCACACAATGACACTCCACTTGGTGTCACACCACTCCCTACCACTCTCCTCCACACAATACCAGTCCAGTCCACTCCACTTCACACATTGCCATTCCAATCCACTACACTCCACGCCATGTAATACCACTCCAAGCACACAATAGCACTATACTCCACTCCACACAATGCCACTCCACTCCACCCCAGGTCTCATAATGCGACTCCACTCCAAACCTTATAATGCCGCTCCATGTCAAGCCACATAATGCCACTCCACTCATTGCCACACAATGCTTCTCCAAGCCATGCTACTCCACTCCACGTCACTCCGCTCCACCAAAGCCGATAGATCGCAAACAGGCAAGAGCTATTGGGGTTCCCAATGCTTATTCTATGTGTACATCTCTCTGGCTAGATAGTGACATCTAGCTCTGAATGAGAGGAATGGGAGGAGCGTGAGATAAGTAGAGTGTGGTGTATAAAGGGAAGGTTGGAAAAGAGGCATTTAGAGGTGAATTAAATATAGCTGATGCTAAGAGAGAGGTGAGGCAGATGAAGGAGAGATACATGGAGGTGAAATAGAAACAGATAAGTAAGGGGTATGGCGAGGGATGAGGTGAGGTAGAAAGAAGGGGGTAGAGAGGTAGAGGAAGGACATAAGGTTGGCAGAGAAACGGGCGAGTATGTGAAAGAATGGTAGAGAGAGCCCAGGGTAGAGGGAGGTGTATTGAAAGATTAGTCAGGTGGACAGAGGTGAGATTGAGAGAGTTTCAATAGAGATGTAGGTAGGTGCTTAGAAGTACTTTGACATAGGAATAGGGAGGTAAACAAAAAGAGGTGAGGTAGAAGAAATGAGGTGACGTAAGGAGGTTGTATGTGACACACAAAGACACTTGGGGTAGAGAGCGATGTAGAGGATAACAGAGGAAGGTAGCACAAAAGTAGTCAGAGCGAAAAGGAAATAGAGAAGTGAAGTTGAAAGAAAGGTGGGAATTTAGTGATCACTACGGCAGAGCAAGATGAGATACAACAAGATAGCGAGGTATTGAACGAAAGGGAAAGTAGAGAAAGATAGAGAGAGAAGCAAAATAGAGAAAGAGAGGTAAGAGTAATTTATAGTAAGATAGAGAGATATGTAAATAAGGGTGATAGGTAAGTAAGGGTAAGTATAAGAAAGGCAGGAAAAGAAAGAAAGAAAGATGACAAGCCTAGAGACAGCTGATTTAAGGAAAGAGACAGAGAGAGACAAATTCAGACATAGATGTACTTACTGTGATATGGGTGGAGCTAGAGAAAGAGGATAATTAAGTCTTCTAACAGTTGTGATCACTTTAGCAAGGGGGCTTTTGAAAAGTGCATGCCCAGGCAATTGGCCAGTTTGCCCATGTCTTAAAACATCTCTGACCTTCCCCTGTTGCCCAGCTCATTCCCCCCTCCTGGTTGTCTTGGTGATACTCATGCAGGATGTGGCCCTACTGCCACCACTGCAATTCTCCACTGATGGCCGTCGCCACATGTGGATTTGGTTATGCGACCATTCCAAAACACCTGCCTCAACCATGCAGAGAGGCCATTTTGAAATGGTTTCTTTATACTTTATAAAAAGCTTGTTATTATGGCTGTTTTGAATGCAATCAGGAGAAAACACTGGCAAAGGCAATAAGTAGGTGCCAATATCAAAAGCGAGACCTTTTGGCTTTGCCAGTGCTTGTATTATCTTACATATAGTCTTTCTCTTCCAGTTCAAGGGTACTAGGACTCGTGTTTCTCTCAGGTGTTTCTATTGTATGTGGAAGCAATTATGCATTGCACAAAACCTTTTCTGCTGAGGGCTGCAATTAACACACCTATAATTTCTGTGTGTGGAAGGGAGTGGCCGCAGGTCAGAGTTTTGGTGAATTGCTAAATTGTTTGCTTAATTGTTACTGTGGGCCCTGCCACAGACAACCCACCCTCCCCCAGCTGTTGTCAAGAAAGGCACCTCGTTCAGGGACAGGGTGACCCGTTTCCTTGTATCAAAAGCCCTCGAGCCCAAGTCTGTGCGAATGACTGGCCCACAGGAATGTCCCGCCCTTTTGTTTTCTCTTTGGAATTCTGCCAGGATGAATGTCTGGACTTGGTGTGTGGGGTTCATTGCTTCACACAAAGCATAAAAGATTACATCACTTGGGGCATTAAAAGGGGATTTCAGGTTTACACCAGACGTCTCATGCGATACTTAAATCTAGCCCTTATTCCTCGAGCTCATTACTAGCCTCCCCCACGGTGCCTAGGCATGCACGTTATAGCTCCACCTTCGCACTCTCGCGCACACGGGCAACCGGGCCTGAAGCGCTGCCCGTCGCCATCTTCTTCAGCACTCCGCCTGAGACACGCAATTTGACTTTTGCTGTCACTCACTCGCTCTGTTTTTTTTCGAACCCAGTGGCGGAGCTTTTCCTTCCTATCATATATTAATAAACCGCATGGTACCTCAAAGCAGGTTCGCTCTCTCTAAATACGTCATACCAACCTCCAAATACGTCATACCATCTGTTAGACCTGTCAGCCCTAGGGTGGTCTCCCCCTATATTTTTGACCGTGCCTAATTTTTTCCACCCTCATTTTTGTGTTGGACTTAGGTCTCCTGGCACCTTTTCATTGCCAACCAGTGTTAAGGTGCAGGTGTTCCCTTCTCCCAAGATGGCTGCCACAGGCCCCTGCTACTGCGGAGTGGCCTTTCTAGTAGCACCCTAGCTGCCAGGAGCTGGCTGGAACCCCAAAACAATGTCGCGACACCAGCCCGCCTTTTTTGTCCTATAGTTAGAATGGGGAAGCTCCTGGAATGTGCTGGAACCTTCTAGAAGGTTGCCGCCTTAGAAAGTGGTCACCTGACCTAGGGCTACTTAACAGAGGGAGGGAACGTTTTCTAGGCAGTTGGAGTAACGCAGACCTGGGGAACTCACGCAGGAGTTTTAGGCGGTAGGGCCTAGTCAGGGACTTATGCCCCTGAAAGTGACAGGGCTTAGGTGCTGCCTTTTAAGTGAGTGAGGGATCCTGTACAGCCCACTGATCTAGCCCAGCGGTAGGGGAACCCTGGGGGCCATCTGCCAAGCTTGACTAGGAGCGAACTAGTCACCAACTCAACCCCCCCCCAAGCAACGGAACCCCCAAGGGCGCCAGAGCCAACTGCGCCACTAAGAATGCTGAAGCTGAATGCTGAAACTTAATGCTGAAACTGAATGCTGAAACTTAATGCTGAAACTGAATGCTGAAACTTAATTCTGAAACTGAATGCTGAAACTTGAAGCTGGAACTTACTGACGGACTGCCGGGGGATCAACCGGGTACTAGCGCTGTGACCCCTGCATTCCCCGACCTTGCCTGGGACCCCCCTAGCCAGTCCGGCCACGGGCGCTGTGCGCCGAAGTCACCCCTTAATTTCTGCCCCCCCCCCCCCCGGGGAGGGGATCGGAGGTACTCTCACCGCTGCGGCCCAGGGCCGGAAGTCTGCCCCCTGTAGTCACCGGGACCCGCGGAGAAGCCCGGGGCCCCGCCGCTGCCGTCGCAGCCGAAGAGTCGCGACCCCCAGCGCCGGGAAGGCCTCGTTGGGCCCAGACACCTTGCTGCGGCCGCATAGGCCTGAAGCCAGATCCCCAGTCACCTGGTGGGTTGGGCCGCTCCCCCGCAGACCGCACTGCCATTGGCGGCTGCGGGCGCGGGCCCTTGAGGCACCGAAGGAAACCCCGGAAGCCCCGGCGAGGGCAGCGGAGCTCCCCGGTCACGTCCAATCCACCCAGGAGCCCCACGCTTTGTTCCCCCACTGCCGGAAGCCACGAGGGAGGCCCTCGACCCGGAGATCGTCGGGAGGTCTCCGCCGGGGAGGAGTAAGACCCGCGACGCAGGTAACCCCCGGGGAGGAGGGCGGGAGGCCCCAAAGGCCCGGCGCACGCCCCTCCCCCGGGGCGATCCCCTGCAAGACCCCCGCTGTCCCACACAGACTCCTGACTGTCTTCTAGGGGCAGCGCGAGGACTGCCTCATGTAAGGCTCCGAGGAACAATCCAGCCAAACTCACTGCAGGCTCGACCCACCCATGCTTCCCTGATTTGAAGTGGTATTCAAACGTTATGATCAGAAGCCTGATTTGAAGTGTTATTCAAACGTTATGATCAGAAGCCTGATTTGAAGTGGTATTCAAACGTTATGATCAGAAGCCTGAGTTGAAGTGTTATTCAAACGTTATGATCAGAAGCCTAATTTGAAGTGATACTCAAACGTTATGATCAGAAGCCTGACTTAGAGTGTTATTCAATCGCTATGATCCTAGGCCTACTGTAAAGCGGGATGCCAACGCTGCGTAACGCACTAGGGAACTAGGCCTGATCTTAAGCGCAATTCCAGGGCCATGTACAGTGCTATGTCCCTCTGCCTACTTCTAAGTTGCTACGCGCAGCGTTGTATTTAACTACTGTGTTTGACGCTCCTCCAGGATCACCAGGTGTCGCGTCTGGGTCCCATACCCGTTCAATGTACTCAGGTATTGCCAATTTAAAGTGTAATGACACGCTTTTGAACCTGACATTCACGGTACTCAGGTATTGCCATTTTAAAGTGTAATGAAATGCTTTTGAATGTATACTGGTACTGCCAGTGGGAACCTAATGAATTGCCTTTGAACCTAATCTGAACTAGATAAACTGATTGACTTCCATTGAACCTACTGTGTGGTGTCCGTTATTGCGTGCGTTTCCTGCTTCAGGGGATGTGTGTGTTGTATGGTCGCTTTACACTTAAGCCTTCGGGTGCCCACCCACTCAAGTCACGTTACCCCCTTAGGGCCTGGTGACCCCTGGTCCTACATTGTTGGCGAGCGGTGGGATAAGGACCTGTGACCATACAGCACCCTCCAGTGAAGCGGAGGGCGCCGCAATTAGACGCCTATTGTGTTTAAGCTCTGCAACTGTTTATTACTGCATTGATTGAATTCCACTGTCAAGACTGAGGGTGTAGAATCCTAGTTAGCCTGACCTTGTCACCCTTATCCTAGTATTTTTCTTCCTTGATATCTAGGTCCCCACCTGTCACGATAGAGTTCCGGTTAGCCGACCTTGAGGGGTATACTGTAAGGCTGCTGAGAGAATTCGGGCAGGGGATGGGGGTGCCTGGGGTGCGGAGGGTCAAAGGACCGGAACTCCGTACTGCCTTAAGGGCATGGGTAGAGGCCCACCCAGGAGGGAGAGAGGATGAGGGACAGCAGGCGCAGGATGCACCTCGGGAGGAGAGTGCGCAGGAAGAGCTAGACCTACTCAACGTAGATGTGTCTGAAAATGTGCCACCAGGGAGACGTTCTGGGGCCAGCAGTAGGACGGGGTCTAGGAGGAGCGCATCTCCAGAGGAGTATGAGGACAGGAGGGAGGAGAGACAGTTGAAGTGGGAGCTAGCCAAATTAGAACAAGAGAGAGAAAACAAGAGACGGGCAATGGAAGAAAAGAAGCTGGCGCACGAGCTTCAGCTGAAGGAGTTGGAGCTGCGTGCTATCCAGTTAAATGCGTCCAATAAGGACAATGGTGGCAGCGTACCAAAAGATCCACAAGAGTCAAAATGTTATTTGCCCAAAGAAGTAATTGCTAGTTACACGGTGGGGGAAGATATTGCCAAGTGGCTGGAGGCATACGAGGTGGCCTTGACTGCCCATGGGGTGCCCGAGAGCAACTGGGGAGGTGGCCTGTATCGCTATATACCTCTCAATGTCAGGGACACCCTGTTATATTTAGCCAAGGCAGATCAGGTCAGGTATGCCCCCATGAAAGAGGCCTTACTAAAGATATTTGGTCTCAACCCCGAGAGGTATAGGCAGACGTTCCGTGGCAGCCATAAGCTGTCCACACAGAATTGGGTGGATTTTTTTTACTATGCCCGTAAGGCACAAGATGGTTGGGTGCGTGGCAGCGAGGTGCAGGACTACCAAGGGTTGTACAAACTTTTTTTAAGGGAGCACCTCTTGGATAAGTGCTTTCCGGAGTTGCGCCAACATCTGGTGGACCGCATGTTTACGGATCCCCGTGAGCTTGCGGAAGAGGCGGATATTTGTGTAAGCCCCCGGGTGTCTCACCAGGGCCCCAGGGGAGATGGCTCGAAAGGCGGACAGGGTTTCCCCCAGAAGAGAGAGGGGGGAGATAAAAAGGTGGAGTTCTCGAGAGGCCCACAAAATAAGCAGTTTGGGAAAGGAGTAGGAACCCCACCTCCGTCCAATTCCCCAAAGCCCACTTACCCTGACAGGAGTCAGCAGCCAAGGATTGTGAGGTGCTACGAATGTGGGGAAATTGGACACTACAAAGGCGATCCTAAGTGTCGCAAGAGACCCCCAGCCCAACGGGCGGGAAGAGCCCCGGGGTGGCTAGTGTAGCGCTTGGGGTGGAGCTGCCCTTAGATATGGAAGGGGAGTGGACAGGCCTGACCCTGGTTTCACTCGGGGATAGAGAGATGGTCCCCGTAGTTTCCTTGCCCCCGAACACTGCTAAATACCAGCAGAGGGTGAGAGTTAACGGGGAGGAGGTGGAGGCTCTGAGGGACACAGGTGCCAGCATGACCACCGTAGTGAGGCGGCTGGTGTCCCCAGACCAAGTAGTCCCCGAGGAGTTCCATCCGGCCGTATTGGCTGACGGCAGTGTCAGTCACTATCCAGTGGCTCGAGTTCCATTTGAGTGGGGAGGAGTCAAAGGCCTACTGAGAGTTGCGGTGAGCCCTGCCTTGCCTGTGGGGTGTTTGCTAGGGAACGACCTGGAGCACACCAAGTGGAAATATGTCGAGTTTCGAGCTCATACCGAGATGCTGGGATTACCAGGGTGGACTTGCGTAGTCACGCGGTCCATGGCTGCCCGGCATGGAACTCAACCCGGGTTGGAGCCTGGGATAATGGCTCAACCCAACGCCAAGTGTGGAGAGGAGCACGTGATAGAAGACACACCCCGTGAGATGGATGGGGAGGCCGCAGAGGTGGCCCCGGAGTTCGTGGAGGTGGATGTCGTTCCCGTGGGGGACTTGCCGACCCTTGCCGACTGGCATGTGGAAGGAGGGCCTACCCGGGAGGAATTTTGTCAGGCGCAAAGGGCGTGCCCCACGCTTGAAGGCATGCGGCGACAGGCCGAAGCCCAAGTGGCCAGTCAGGAGACGGGCGGATATCATGTGTATTGGGAGGATGGCCTCCTGTACAGTGAGCCTAAGGTGCCGGTGCATGGATCTTCGAGGGCCTTAGTGGTCCCCCAATGCTACCGGGCCTTCCTGCTGGAGTTAGCGCACGAGATACCCTTAGCCGGACACCTGGGCCAGGACAAAACCTTTGCGCGGTTGGTCCCACATTTTTATTGGCCCAGGATGAGAGTTGCCTCAGACACCTTTTGTAAGACCTGTAAGTCTTGCCAGGCAAGTGGCAAGACTGGGACTAAATTGAAGGTCCCTTTGGAACTGCTCCCGGTGGTCGGGACCCCTTTTGAGCTGGTCGGTATAGACATTGTTGGGCCGTTGGACCCTCCGACCTCTGCGGGACACCGGTTCATTCTGGTCTTAGTGGACCACGCCACTCGGTACCCAGAGGCTATTCCTCTGAGGACCATCACTGCACCGGTGGTGGCGCGGGCCCTGTTGGGGATTTTTACCCGAGTGGGATTCCCCAAGGTCGTGGTGTCGGACAGGGGCACTAATTTTATGTCAGCCTATATGCAGGCCATGTGGAAGGAGTGTGGAGTGACCTACCGATTCTCCACTCCTTACCACCCCCAGACTAACGGGCTCGTAGAGCGCTTCAACAAAACCTTGAAAGGAATGATCCAGAGCCTGCCAGAGGGCTTGAGGCGTAAATGGGACGTCCTTCTCCCTTGCCTGCTGTTCTCCTACCGGGAGGTACCACAGAAGGGAGTTGGGTTCAGCCCGTTCGAGTTGCTCTATGGCCATCCCGTTAGGGGACCCCTCAGCCTAGTGAAGGAGGGGTGGGAGAAGGCTTCGCAGAAGCTTCCCCGTGATATTGTCAGCTACATGCTGGCATTCCGCAGCCAGATGGCCAAGCTGTGGAAGGCGGCCTCAGAGAATCTAGAGGCTAGCCAGACCGTCATGAAGGAGTGGTATGACCGCAACGCTCGGACGGTAGAGTTGGACGTTGGACAGAAGGTGTGGGTCATGGAACCTGGGGAGCTTTGGGCCCTCCAGGACCGGTGGACTGGTCTGTACGAAATTGTGGAGCGACGAGGCCAGACCACATACGTAATTGACTTAAAGACCCCCCGACAGCCCCATAGGGTGCTCCACGTCAACCGCCTGAAGCCGCACCATGAGCGATCGGGGCTTGCTCTCCTTATGGTGACGGATGGGAGCGAAGAGGAAGAGAGTGAAGCTCTTCCTGACCTTCTAGCGGCCCAGGAAAAGGATGGTTCAGTGGAGGGCGTAATCCTTTCCCCATCCTTGACCCCAGAGCAACAGAGGGACTGCTGCCAGGTGCTGGGGCAGTACGCCTCGTTGTTCTCCCTCACGCCTGGAATCACTCATCTGTGTACCCATGATGTGGACACAGGGGGCAGCCCACCGGTGAAGAACAAGTCTTACCGGCTCTCTGACCGAGTGAAAGACAGCATCCAGAGTGAGGTGGCGAAGATGCTGGAGCTGGGGGTGATCTAACCTTCCAGTAGCCCGTGGGCTAGTCCGGTGGTGTTGGTGCCGAAAGCGGCCCCACCGGGCACCACACCAGAACTTCGGTTCTGTGTGGACTACCGGGGGTTGAACTCTGTCACGAAGACAGATGCTCACCCCATCCCACGAGCAGACGAGCTGGTGGACCGGCTGGGAGCGGCCCGGTACCTCAGCATCATTGATCTAACGTCCGGATACTGGCAGATTGCCATGGCCGATGGAGCCAAGGAGAAGACAGCGTTCTTCACCCCCGAGGGCCACTCCCAATTCCGAGTGATGCCCTTTGGGCTCAAAAATGTTCCGGCCACTTTCCAGCGGTTAGTGAATCAGGTACTATCTGGCCTGGAGTCCTTCTCAGCGGCATACCTGGACGACATAGCTGTCTTCAGCAGCACCTGGGAGGACCATCTGCAGCACCTCCAGGAGGTATTGCAGGCACTGCAACGCGCTGGCCTAACCATTAAAGCCAGCAAGTGCCAGATTGGACAGGGATCTGTCGTGTACCTGGGACACCTGGTGGGCGGAGGTAAGGTGCAACCCCTCCAGGCCAAAATAGAGACCATCTTGGCTTGGGAGCCCCCCAAGACCCAAACGGAGGTCCGAGCTTTCCTCGGCCTCACTGGGTATTACCGCCGGTTTGTCAAGGGATATGGTACCATCGTAACCCCCTTGACAAAATTGACCTCCAAGAAACAACCTCGCAAGGTCATATAGAGAGCTGCTTGTCAGGAGGCATTTGAAACGCTGAAACATGCGATGTGTACCGCTCGAGTACTCGCAACCCCAGATTTCAGTAAAGAGTTCATTGTTCAGACGGACGCCTCAGAGCACGGCATAGGTGCAGTGCTCTCGCAACTCAACACCGAAGGCCAAGATCAACCTGTGGCCTTCATCTCCAGAAGACTCCTCCCTCGGGAACGGCGATGGAGCACCATCGAGCGGGAAGCCTTCGCGGTGGTCTGGGCTCTGCAGAAGTTGAGGCCATACCTCTTTGGATCTCACTTCCTAATTCAAGTCAAGTCAAGAAAGCTTTATTCGACGATTGTCATAAAAGCATATTCATATCATACATATTAGAAGATAAAAACATTTTAAGATATTTTAAAATGGTTTAAAACAATAAATAAAATAGAGATATTTACAAACTGATTCAGCAATTCATTGGAAGGAAAATTAATCAAGACAGCATTTTGCTCCTAATCACCCATGCCCTACCAAGAAACTTTGCAACAGATATATAAACAAATGAAGTTTCAGCAGATCGCAAAATGCGAACAGCCACCTTGGTATTCGTGGTACCCAAGGTCCGGCACATTGGTTTAAGCCAGGTCTGTCGAGGGATTATGTAGGAAGGGCATTGGAACAAAAAGTGATTAACAGATTCAACAGGTGCAGTGCAACCAGGACAATTAAGTACATTTTCTGTAGACCATCTAGATGTAAACTCTCTTACTGGGAGACTACCAACTCTGAGCTGAAAGTAAAGCTTCCTGTCCAAAGGACTGGTTATATCATCCCAGAAAGGTGCCAAGGAAATGGTATCCTTAAAGTCCAAGAAGATGCCAGATAGTGAAAGCGGAGCTGTTGTTCTGAAAACTCTGGATGCTACCATTTCCCAGTACAGAGACTTCAGGACTTGTTTGGTGGGGAAACAAGCATTTTGAGGATCCTCCCACAGGTTTTTTAGACCCAGGTCCCGAAGTGACTCATAGATCCTACGGAGCCACTTGACCTTTCGGCAAGTGTCCAATTTGATAATGTCCATGAGGCCAAGAGCAAAAAGCCTAAGTTCGGGGGTAACCCATAGCCGCCTCCAGTATAGAATAGGGCGGAATGAGGCAATTAATGCTATCGGTCTCACACCAAGGTCATAGAATAGAGGGCAAAGGGGAGTGCTCTGTGGTAGACTTGTTAAATTTCGAAGGAATTTATTCTCATAGGAAGATAGCTTATGTAAATTTTCAAATCCCCACAATTCAACTCCATAAAGTGCTGCTCCAACCACTTTTGCATCATAGACCCGAAGAGCAGGATCAATCGGTTTGGTCAAAGATTTGGCGTGTTCTTTACTTAAAGCACCAGAGAGTTGGGAGTGCTTAAGAGAAGCCAAGTTAACCTGCTTTTTCCAGCTCAAGTCATGCTGAATACAAATGCCCAAATAAGTAAAATCTTGGACCTGGTCCAGTAGCAAACTATTCATAAATATCTTACATTTAAAAGATTTTGGTTGGTTAAAAGACATGAATTTGGATTTTAAAACATTAATTTCAAGCCCACGGGCTAGACAGAACGCCTCAAACAAACTTAAGGACCTCTGTAGGCCACTCGGGGTTTTAGAAATTATGAGGCAATCGTCGGCAAACATTAAAATAGGAATTTTCGCACCTGCCAGAGAAGGGGCATCCACTTTCGCATCTATTAATAATTTTGCTATGTCATTAATGTATAGAGAAAATAAGGTTGGCGCGAGGACGCAGCCCTGCCTGACCCCCTTTTGGATGGGGAACTGCCTGGTCACTTGTCCAACACCACCCCATCTAATCTGCGCAAAGTTGTCTAAATGGAGTCTAGCAATTAGAGAAACCAGAGCAGCTGGCATCCCCAGATTGTCTAAGACAGCCCATAGGGTTTGCCGAGGGACTAAGTCAAAGGCTGCCCTAAGATCTATAAAAGCTGCATATAGGCTGCCTCCCCCCAAGTAGACCACCTTCCAGTAAAGCATAGCAAAATGCAGCACCTGATCAATGGTGCTTATTCTTGCTCTGAAGCCAGCTTGTAGATGGGAAAGGATTGCATTATCTAGGGCCCAATCCAACACTTTGTTCAAGATCAACCTGCCTAAGATCTTTTGTGTGGTATCTATCAGGCTGATAGGACGGTAGTTAGCGGGGAGAGACTTGTCCCCCTTCTTGAACACAGGAATAATTTCTGCTCCCTTCCAGGATCTCGGGATAGGAGCGCCTCTAGCAATCAAATTGGCTAAAATTAGAATGTAGTTACCCCATGACTCACTATTACAGGAGAAAATATCAGCAGGGACTCCATCCATCCCAGGAGCCCTCCCAGGAACCAATGACTTAAGGGCAGTAACAACATCACCCAAGCTAAAGGCATCTTCATTGTAAAAAGTATATTGATAATTTTGAGATGGGCATGTGTTTTCATCAATTGCATATAAAGATTCAAAATGCTTGACCCAATCATCTTGTGTAACCCAGTTTTGTGGTTTATCAGGGTTACCGCCAGCCCCCCATTTAAAAACTGACCAGAATTGTCTCATGTCTTTATGGGCACCTGCTTCCCTAAGTTCCTGCCATCTTTGGAAGTCCCATGCTCTCTTAGCTTTAAAGATGGCTTGCTTATATGCATACCTAGCGGGACGAACTAAGGAGATGTCGCCAGATTTCAATGCGGTGCCCAGATTAGCACGAGCTTCTCTACAATCGGTAGAATACCAACGTAGTGAGAAGTCGATATTAGGTTTAGTTTTTTTTTTGGTGGGTCTAATAAAGATATCTTTGAGTTCTGAGAAGAAGGTTTCATGGATCGAAGTTCCCAGATTACAATGAGTTGCCGATGGGCACTGGTTAAGTACGGCCCCCATATCCTGAGTGGCAAGCACTAATCTATTAAAAATATGAGTTAAGCTTTCTTGGCTTTGAGCAACCTTTGCCCACTTTACGTGACGCATATCATTTGAAATAACCACGTCTTGAAGGACCTGGGGAGAAAGATTATTGTGGGCAGTTGGAGACACCCAAAGCGAGATAGTCAGAGAGAGAGGGTTATGATCACTCTCCAATCTGGCTATAACTTCCATGCCCTTCAGGGATTCCCATGAATCTAGAGATAGAAGGATGTAATCTATCCTGCTTGTGCGGGAACCACTCTTGAAGGTGATAGATCCAGATTTATCCTGTTCAGTCCTTCCATTTGTTGCACGAAGCCCCTTGCTTAAGCAAAGAGCGTTGATCTGGATTACCAGTTCAGACCAACGAGTGACAGGTTCAAGATCTAAGCATGGGACGCCCCATAGGGCATCCTCAGCCGCCGAGATATTCCAATCAATACCAGAAAGGGGTTCAAAGGTTATATTAAAATCACCACCTACAATGACATGTGAGTGGTGAGAATAAAGAAGCAAGAGTTCCTCCAAACGTGCTATAATATCGGATTTCTTGCCCCCAGTGCTTCTAGCATAAACATTGTAGATATCCAGCGATTTGCCGTTTCTAAACTTGAGCTTAAGTAGTTGGATATCTGGGTGAGAAGTTGAAAGCTCCTTAACAATGATACCTAGGTCCTGTCTAATCCAGGTGGTGAGACCACCTGAAGGACGCCCCTTTTTGCCCTTTACGGCCAAGACGTTAAAATTCAGAAAACCCGCTGCAAACTGAGCCTCCAGTAGCCAGGTCTCTTGGAATAAGCAAATGTCATAAGAGTTGATGAATCGTACCCAGTTAGGATCATTCAACTTAGATTTAAGTCCTGCGATATTCCAGGACAGAAGTGTGCCATACTCAGAGATGGTTGCACTATCTTCTTGAATAGATTCTAGGGTACCATTCAGTGGAGTGTTCTCTATTGGGTTTGCAAGAGAACAATGCATATCCAGACTACCCAATTTACCAATGACAGGGACATTGTTAATCTCTGGGATGCTGCTCAGTGAAGACATCCTTACATAGACTTTGGAAGCATGTTGGTTATCCCTACTAGCCTGAGTACCGGTGTTAAGGGTTTTGTTAGGCAAAAGAGGAGAGGCAAGGGAAACCACTAGCCTAGCTTCATTACAAAGTCAATCATTTAATTCTAGGCCGGACTCTCCCAGGGGCTGTGGCCAAACACCTCCTGAGCAAGAAGTTTGTATAGGGGAGGACTTGATTTGGATTGTAGAATGGTCAGGAGGGCAACTTCTGTATTCTAGATTGATGAGGTTATCTGCTAAGATGGGATCGAAAAAAGTGACCTCTATAAGGTCCATCCTGTTATCATTCTGAGAAATCCTTCTAGCTCCCTCTATATCAGCTCTGATTACAGAGCAACATCCCCTTACATGCCTGAGCCAGTGTATGACCTTGTTAACCAGAGATTCACTGCTTTCAAATTGGGACCCAGAGGACAGTTTTGGAACATTTACCATAAGGACCTTTCGTGGGTGAAAAGTGCGACTGTGTGGCCCATGTCTTTGAGTTTGATGGTAGGGATTACCTTTAAAAGTAGTTCCTGTTCTCTCATTAGTAAGAGAGGATCTTTCAGCGCGTGGTAATGCCTGAGGCATACCAGGAGAGACTCTGATGGGATGTCTAACAGAAGGTGGGGTGCAAGCAGCGGCAGAGTTAGCCTTTGATATAGCTAAAAGACGAGACTGGATATTCGCAGGGTGAGAAACATGGGGCAGTTTCTTAGCAATAACATTAGATGTTACTGACGGCCCATCGGTCACCTCTGTGGAGGCCTTAACCAAACCCCTCTCCGAATTAACAGAGTTTAGCTTAGAATAAGTATCAGTAGCCAGCTTAGATTCCCCCAACTTCGTGACAGTAGTTGATAGTGTATCAATCTTGAGTTGCATAGTCTCAATCAGGGAGTGCAGGTTTTTCACTAGAACCAACAGAGATTTTATATCATGTTTGCAGGATTCAGTCCCCATGAATTCCTCGGGCAGGTTAATGATAGGACTATCTTGAGGTAAAAGAGGACCTGTATTTGCATCCAAGCTTGCTGGAGGGAGCAGGGCTGGACATCTAGCATCAATATCAACTTCACTCAGAATGGAAAACCTATTGCTACAAGCTATACCCGGGGGACAGTTGAAGTCAGAAGGGGATTTGTCAGAGTGAACTTGGCTCACTTCCGTTGATACTGTGGGGGTGATAGAGACCACAGCTTTGCCCCTTACTCCACTTGATTGTTCTTCCCCACCCTTTTTCGAAAGGAACATGTCCGGGACTATAACAATGCTTTTAGTAGCCACATTTCTACCACCAGTAGCCTGCAAGGGGGTGGCGTTAAGTATTTCCCCACATTCATCAACAATAACCTCAATGCGATCCATGACACAGTTACTGGGCAGTAGCAGGACACTCGAGGACAGTGGCGTCCAGACCCCAGGTACGAGCAGGGGCAACAGAGAGTCGTTTTTAGAAGGCACCCGCTCCGCCGGGTGTGCTGACGATTTTTAAGCGCCTCCGGGCGCTAATCCGATGACGCTGGTTCCGACGTGGGCCCGGGGATCCTGGGTAATGTAGTCCTTACACGCCCTCCCTCCACGCTGCGGCCACAAAGGTTTCACACGCGGCGGCGGGAGGGGGGGGGAAGGACAGGGCAGTAGCAGGACACTCGAGGACAGTGGCGTCCAGACCCCAGGTACGAGCAGGGGCAACAGAGAGTCGTTTTTAGAAGGCACTTCCTAATTCAGACGGACCACCGCCCCCTTCGCTGGCTCATGCAGATGAGAGGCGAAAACCCCAAGTTGTTGAGGTGGTCCATTTCCCTACAGGGGATGGACTTTCGGGTGGAACATAGGCCCGGAGTTGACCACGCCAATGCTGACGGTCTCTCCAGGTTTTTCCGCCTTAGCGATGAGAACTCCCTAGAGGTTGGGTAGCTCTCCCCTCTTTCGGCTGGGGGGGACGCGTGTTAGACCTGTCAGCCCTAGGGTAGTCTCCCCCTATATTTTTGACCGTGCCTCATTTTTCCCACCCTCATTTTTGTGTTGGACTTAGGTCTCCGGGCGCCTTTTCATTGCCAACCAGTGTTAACGTGCAGGTGTTCCCTTCTCCCAAGATGGCTGCCACAGGCCCCTGCTACTGCGGAGTGGCCTTTCTAGTAGCACCCTAGCTGCCAGGAGCTGGCTGGAACCCCACAACAATGTTGCGACACCAGCCCGCCTTTTTTGTCCTATAGTTAGAATGGGGAAGCTCCTGGAATGTGCTGGAACCTTCTAGAAGGGAGGTGGGGTTTTACTTTTGCCGCCTTAGAGAGTGGTCACCTGACCTAGGGCTACTTAACAGAGGGAGGGAACTTTTTCTAGGCAGTTGGAGTAATGCAGACCTGGGGAACCCACGCAGGAGTTTTAGGCGGTAGGGCCTAGTCAGGGACTTATGTCTCTGAAAGTGACAGGGCTTAGGTGCTGCCTTTTAAGTGAGTGAGGGATCCTGTACTAGCCCACTGATCTAGCCCAGCGGTAGGGGAACCCTGGGGGCCATCTGCCAAGCTTGACTAGGAGCGAACTAGTCACCAACTCAACCCCCCCCCAAGCAACGGAACCCCCAAGGGCGCCAGAGCCAACTGCGCCACTAAGAATGCTGAAGCTGAATGCTGAAACTTAATGCTGAAACTGAATGCTGAAACTTAATGCTGAAACTGAATGCTGAAACTTAATGCTGAAACTGAATGCTGAAACTTGAAGCTGGAACTTATTGACGGACTGCCGGGGGATCAACCAGGTACTAGCGCTGTGACCCCTGCGCTCCCCGACCTTGCCTGGGACCCCCCTAGCCAGTCCGGCCACGGGTGCTGTGCGCCGAAGTCACCCCTTAATTTCTGCCCCCCCCCTGGGGAGGGGATCGGAGGTACTCTCACCGCTGCGGCCCAGGGCCGGAAGTCTGCCACCTGTCGTCACCGGGGCCCGCGGAGAAGCCCGGGGCCCCGCCGTTGTCGTCGCAGCCGAAGAGTCGCGACCCCCAGCGCCGGGAAGGTGTCGTTGGGCCCAGACGCCTTGCTGCGGCCGCGTAGGCCTGAAGCCAGATCCCCAGTCACCTGACGGGGGCGGACTGCCGAGCGCCGCCCCCGCCGTAGCCCCATTGGTGGGTTGGGCCGCGCCCCCGTAGACCGCACTGCCATTGGCGGCTGCGGGCGCGGGCCCTTGAGGCACCGAAGGAAACCCCGGAAGCCCCGGCGAGGGCAGCGGAGCTCCCTGGTCACGTCCGATCCGACCGGGAGCCCCGCGCTTTGTTCCCCCACTGCCGGAAGCCACGAGGGAGGCCCTCGACCCGGAGATTGCCGGGAGGTCTCCGCCGGGGAGGAGGAGGACCCGCGACGCAGGTAACCCCCGGGGAGGAGGGCGGGAGGCCCCAAAGGCCCGGAGCTCGCCCCTCCCCCGGGGCGATCCCCCGCAAGACCCCTGCTGTCCCACACGGACTCCTGACTGTCTGCTAGGGGCAGCGCGAGGACTGCCTCATGTAAGGCCCCGAGGAACAATCCAGCCAAACTCACTGCAGGCTCGACCCACCCATGCTTCCCTGATTTGAAGTGGTATTCAAACGTTATGATCAGAAGCCTGATTTGAAGTGTTATTCAAACGTTATGATCAGAAGCCTGATTTGAAGTGGTATTCAAACGTTATGATGGGAAGCCTGAGTTGAAGTGTTATTCAAACGTTATGATCAGAAGCCTAATTTGAAGTGTTACTCAAACGTTATGATCAGAAGCCTGACTTAGAGTGTTATTCAATCGCTATGATCCTAGGCCTACTGTAAAGCGGGATGCCAATGCTGCGTAACGCACTAGGGAACTAGGCCTGATCTTAAGCGCAATTCCAGGGCCATGTACAGTGCTATGTCCCTCTGCCTACTTCTAAGTTGCTACGCGCAGCGTTGTATTTAACTACTGTATTTGACGCTCCTCCAGGATCACCAGGTGTCGCGTCTGGGTCCCATACCCGTTCAATGTACTCAGGTATTGCCAATTTAAAGTGTAATGACACGCTTTTGAACCTGACATTCACGGTACTCAGGTATTGCCAATTTGAAGTGTAATGAAATGCTTTTGAATGTATACTGGTACTGCCAGTGGGAACCTAATGAATTGCCTTTGAACCTAATCTGAACTAGATAAACTGATTGACTTCCATTGAACCTACTGTGCGGTGTCCGTTATTGCGTGCGTTTCCTGCTTCAGGGGATGTGTGTGTTGTATGGTCGCTTTACACTTAAGCCTTCGGGTGCCCACCCGCTCGAGTCACGTTACCCTCTTAGGGCCTGGTGACCCCTGGTCCTACACCATCCACCACCCTTCCCATCACAACATTCATACATGGTGGTGACCGGGCGTCAGAGACATGTCAGTAGCAGAACTCATAACAGGATCCCGTTTTCTTCCAAACATTCAGCTTCCTTCGCTCAGCTCCGCCATGTGCTACTCGTGTCCGTCCTCCATATCTCCTCAACATAATTGTCTTTCGTTGTCCTCTTTTCCGTCTCCCACTATTGACATCCTCTCTGCCACGGTGCAGCTTTATTTCTCTTTTATCTCCCATCGGTTTATATTGTTAGCTTTTCCTCCCCCATACCCGTCCAGTTTTAGGCACAGATGATATTTTATCTTTCTCCATCTTAAAACTTCCTCAAGAACATAAATGCCCCTTTTTTTTCAATATCTTCCTATTAAGGGTTCCCAAATGTTGCCATGTACAGCAAGGTATACGACGCTGCTGGGTCATTTTGATGCCTAGAGTAGGTGAAGTTCAGTAAGGGAATCGCAGACCTGCTTTGGGTGAGAGGAAGTTCCAGTGGGGTGTGTCACAGAAGTGCCCGGGCCTAGCGCCAAACTCTTTCAACTTCACCTTGTGTAAGTAGACAGTTGGGGGGGGGGAGGGGGGCAGATCCTAGCTGTCTGGTTCGCAGAGGGGCTTGGACCACTCTAGACAGGTATTATCTTCATTGCTTACTGGTAATTTCATTTCTCTGAGGACTTTCTTCCTTGTGTCGATCGTTTTTCGGTTCCTCAGTACCCCGTTTCACGATTTCCTCCCAAAGGCATTCTTTTAGCCTCCTCACCCATCCCTCTTAGGAGATCACCTGCCCAGGAGACCCCTGTAGCATTCCCAAGCCCCAGATCCGCCAGGTTCAGCGACCATCCAACCAATGGTAAACCAAAGACAGACGATTCAGGAAAACATGCCAACAGTACCAAACTTTTGCACAAAATGGAACCATCCAGGTAGCAAATTTCCACGAAAGAACTGTCCCCATCCAGGAACCAGTCAATGCTTGAGTACAAAATCTATCTACCCCAAAAGACATTGAGAGATTCCAAACTGATAGCTCTAGAAAGTAAGAGGGCAAACAATGTGAATCAAAAGTAGGAGGCTGCAATCCACGCATTATCAACCCCAGATCACACCAGGGGACCGCTTGAGCAGGAGGAAGTTGCCGGAGACAATAGGGCCCATGCAGCGTATATGTACAGCCAAGGAATGCAGGCAACACAGTCTCCTGATCCAACATGTGTGAAATAGAGGATGACTTGTGGGTTGGTGGTCATAGTGTAGGCCTCCTACGAGGCGTGGGTGCGGCAGAAAGAAAACCATTAGGAGGACTAGTGCAAAAGAGTGCCTGGCTGGGCAGAACTCACCTCAAACAGTCAAGAATGGAACAAAGAAGAGGACAAAGAGATCACGGTAAGTGCGGCTATGGTGTGACATGCACTGCAAGGTGTCTTCACTGCAGTTTCTCCTTGCTTGGGGGGGGGGGTCACCGAAAGGCTTTCATGGCAGGTGTGATGTCCTCATAGCATGGGACGTGGAAAAGACTCCTGCTATCACTTGTTGACTGTATCTTTGGCCTAGACCATGTACAGCACATCACTACCTTTCGGGTATGTTTGTGCGACAATACTACATTCATGCATACATTAGACTCCTTACTGTTTGAGTACACTCTTGATTGGGAGCCCTGGGTAGATGGCTACAGTGCTTAATTTGAGCTGGGGTTGCAGGTGCAGCCCACAGGCACTCATATTTGAGGGCCAGCACTTATTTTTTCTCATTAGACTTTGACCCATAGAAAGAGAGAGGAAAACAAAGAAGGAGGAAGTAAAAAACAGTAAAAAAACATGACAAAGGGAGCAAGCAGGAACCTGCCAAAGGAGATAAAGGGGCAGGAAGTGCCTGGTGGTGGATTAACGAGGCACGAGCTGGAATCGAGAGACTGCATACCTAAGGTATTCGGCACCCCCAACATTCGATATTGCTGGCAACAGGCCTATAAGCAAAACTTTGGTCCCCTTCACTCATTCTTTTTCAAATTAAGCACTGACATCACCAGAGCATTGACACTTCTGGAACCAGCGCAGCCATAGGAAGTAAGAGCTGTTGAGGGGTGTGGGGGAACATTCAGCTGCTGCATTAACAGAGGATTTAGGCATTATGTGCTATAAAAAAACACCAACCAGCAAACTTTCTGACCTGCCTGTTGTGGTGACTAAAACACCACATGATGAATTCCACCCTCCGCCCTGACTCCACGCTGGCGGGATTTTAGGCCCAGACAAGAAGAATTCCCCAGCACCGCCCCTGCATTCCTCCTTTACCCACTTGTGAAATCCACAGCCTCCCTGCCATCAACGGGGAGTTAGGCAAAAGGAATGCATTCCGGCCAGGCTTAATGCAGCCTCTGTTCCTCCCTACGGGCGCCTCCAACTGTACCCATGTTACTTACTGGATTGGCAGAGTTCTCCTCACCCCCTCTGCTTGGGGCGCAGAGACTCTCACTGCCACCAAGCTGGGTGGTACAGCTCCACAAGAGACCGAGTGTTGCTTTGGGAGCCACTTTCCAGTGCAACTCCTGCTGTGCGTTGGATAGTAGCCCTAATGTAATACAAAGCAGCACATCAGCAGCGTTGCCCACTGCCTTTCAGCAGTGCAAAAAAGGAAAAATAAAATGATGACCACACAATGTTATTATAATTTTATTTTTCCGATCTGAAGCCAGTTTTAGGGCGGGGCGGCTTGGCTGTCGTTACAGCCAGCAGGAGGAGGAGTGGTTGGTGCACATAAGTGCGCATGATGGTTTGACTAGCCATCTTGGGCCAGCCAAACAGTCATGCACACTTAGCATGTTCTCCACTCGGCTGTATTGCACAGCCTGGCTGAAGAAGATGCACAGGCTCCCACTCCGTGTCTAAGTGCCAAACCAGGCCGCTCAAACCAATTATGATGCTGCTGTCATGGTGGTGATAGCAGCGTCGAGATTGGCTTAGGGGGGCCTATGTGCTTCCTGCTTCCAGGAAGAGAAGTGGAGGAGAGACGACGAAGAAGAGAGGGCGGCAGTGCAGCGGTTGGTGACAGTTCCCCATCCCCTGCCCGCCAAACCCATTCTGTACCAGCCACCACTGGTAGCACTTTTTGCTACTTTGCTTCAAGGGGGTGTTCCATGGATGGTACATGGGCATTCCCTTGCAACCACCCATAGATTTTGACACAAAGCCCTATATTATAAAACAAGCATTGTCAAAACTAATAGGCCTCACTTGAGAGAGCTATTGGGTTTGTCAATGTTTTATAGCAATGGTGCACAACAGGGTGTCTGCTGTGCAGGGAGACAACACATAGGGAGGGAGGTAGTCAACACAGATGGAGGCCACATGGAAAATGGGAGGCAAGGATTCCACTGGGAGCACACAGACCTCGGAAGGTGTTGGGAGGGGCTAGGGGCAAGCAGATGGACACTGGAGTGTGAGAGGAAGGGGCTGGGGGCAAGCACACAAACAACATAGAGTGGGAACAAGGGTCTGGGGGCAAGCAATGGACAACAGAGGGGCGGAGGACAGTCTGTGGGCAAGCAAATGGACAACAGATGGTGGCAGGGAGGGACTGGGGCAAGCATCAGACAATGGAAGACTATCAAGAGGTTGCTGGTGGCAAGCAAATCAATCAAGGGTGGGAGAAGGGGAATGGGGACAAGCAGACGTAATACAATGGAGAATTAACGGGCTGGAGATACTGGGGGAAGAACACAGAGGGGTGAGAAGCACACAAGCGAGACAGCTGGAAAACACACATTCTCTGAGAGTGTTTAAACAAAAAAAACTAGCAGCTGAAAAAAAATGTGCAGTAGAGGGACACAAGTAATGAGTCCAAGCTCCAGTCGAGGGACAAATATAAAAAAAGAAAGGAACCCTATGGAAGCTGACTAATAAGAAGCAAGCAAATGAGACTGACAATGAACCCAACCAAGGGTAAGCAATGGCCAGCCTCTAAGCCCCCTGTAAGATAACAAAAGGTCTCACAAGAGACAATACACACACTTTCTTAAGGAAGACCAAAAAAGTAGACCGGACATTGCTCCAAAACTTAATGCCTCCAAAAGGCAGGCATAATTTTTGGGAAAAGTTTTCTTTTGGGTGATACAGCTCTTTTAGTGTACACAGAATACTCCACTGCATGGCATAGCTCTATCCTCAAGCACACAGAGCCCCAACGTTACTCCTTTAGAAGTACGGGCCAGAATCGTATTCTTTCGCCCATACAGTCCTAATCCAGATCCCTGCTGAGCAGCGCAGCTCCATTCGTGAGCATGTAGAACCCTAGTCCCATTCCACTAAGCTTCAGAGCTCTGTCACAGATCACACACAGCCCGAGGCCCGATTCTCTGAGTGCAAACAGATGCAGAGACTTAGAGCATGTATATCACATTGTTAACAGGGCCCTACCTGCACTGAGAGAACCATCAGCAAAGCTGGGTCCCAGAGCACAACCTTTGACCGCGAGCAGAGGGACGTGCCTTTGCTCTGGCATCCATGGCAATGGTAAGACAGAGGGTTGCTTGCTTCCGGTACTTTTGCTGGCATAAGATGATAACACACCTTTCAAAAACCATAAGATGAGCCACCAAGTCCAGCCAGTGCTGGAAATGTAAAGTTCACTCTGGAATCCCTTATATTGAGCCTATCAGAAAGGGTACAGAGTCATGAGGGACAATGCCGTGAGGAGTGGAATCAGTGACAGTCAGCCTGTGCATTATTTTCGTATAACTCTGCCCCCAAAGAATTAGTCAATAAGGAAAATATTATAGTAAAGCTGGTTTGGTTTACTTAGCTGGTCCCCAATATACAACACTTTGCGTTTATTTAGGGGGTTGGCACTGCTTTAAGTGGGCAGAGAAAATATGCAGACCCTACTGGTTTACCTGCTGGTCCTCCTCCTCCTACTAATCATCATCAAAGTTACCCAAGTGGTTCTTCTCCTCCTGGTCCTTCTTCTCCGCCTGGTCCTCCTAGGTTCGGTCCAACCCCTGTGCCTCTTGGCTTTGCTACTCTTTTTGGCCCTCGTCCTTCGGGTCCGAGACCATCCTTCTAGCTTGTCATCTGCCCCACCCCCTTCTGGCCATTCTCCTTACTCTGGTCCTGTCCTCAGCCTCCTTGTCTTTCCTGTCCTGTCCTCTTGTGGGTCCTGATCCTTCTGGTCATCTTAGTTTGGTCCTCCTGGTCACCCTAGTCCTCTTCCTTCCCATCCTACCCCTGACCTCCCTATACTTGGTCCCCGTGGTCTTCCTGACCTTGGTTTTCCTGGTTCTGTTATTCTCAGCCCTCTTTGCCCTGGTTCACCTGGCTCTGGTCCTTCTGGCCCCCCTCTTTCTAATTCTGCTGGCTCTGGTCCTCCTGGCCCTCCTCTTTCTAATTCTCCTGGGCATGGTTCTCCTGGACCTCCTTCTTCAGGCCCTCCTTTGCCTGGTCCTCCTGGTCCTGTTCTTCTTCCAGACCCTGATCCTATTCTCAGCCCCCTTGGCACTGGTCCTGCTCCGGGTCATCATAAGTTTGGTTTTCTTCCTACTCCTCTTGCACCTCCAGGTTCTCCTAGCCCTAATCTTCTTCATGTAAGTCATCTGGTGCTGGTCTTGATAGTCCTGTCCTCATAGTCCCGGCCTCCGTTCTCCTCTTGGTCTTTCTTCTCCTGGTCCTTCTGGTCCTGGTTCCCTTGTCCCTGCCCTCTTGGTCTTCCTGGTTTTGGTTCTCTTGGTCCTTGTGGCTCTGACCCTCTTATCCTTTCCCTCCTGGTCTTGGCTCAGCTTGTCTTTCTGCTCCGCTTGGTCCTAATTCTCCAGGTCTTCCTGCTCCTGCTGGTGATAGCTGTCCACGTTCTGGGCCTCCTCTTCCCCTCCCTCTCCTCAGCCAGTTATCATCTCCAAGCCAGTCGATCCGTTTTTTATTTCTTTTATAACCAGCTTCCTGATTTTAAGGCTAATCGCATAGAGGACAGAAAAAAAGTGAGTCGAATATGGATCCCCCGAGCTCAGACATTCGTTGTTATTACCTACAGGTCATAAGCTGCAATTCTGTTAAAATAGTTGAGTGCATAATGCGCTTGCTTCAAAACAGCTCCATGTTACGCATAAGTCTGAAACTTCGCTGGTTTCCACGTAACCATGTCAGTGATTCATTAAATTGCGTAGTATTAAACACGTATTCATTGAAAAAAATCTGTTTGTCTTGTGGGCTATTTGTTTGACATGCGTATATAGCGTACAGAGACTAAAATTGGGGAAGTCGACAAAAATTTTCAAATCACAGTTTGCTCCTTAGCAATTTGTGAAGCAACATTCCATGTGTATGTTAGTTTCTTCGGATGGTTTTAGGCTCCAGTAGTACTTGGTACCAGCTCCAACTGTTCAAAGTTAGGACAGCTCAAAAAGAAGTTTCTTGTGTTCATTTTCCCTTGTGTTCCTCCTTGCAGGCTAGGAGACTCACAAAGTCAATTTGCCCTAGTGCTGAGTCTATGTCCCGGTGTCAAACACTCTCCACTGGGACATTAATGGAAATATCCCTGGGACCGGTCAGAACTTTCGATCCAGCTCAAGAACAGCTGCTAGAGCCAGAGCCAGAGTCCAGCTGGACCGTACGCTGCCCCATTAGAGTCCAACAGTGCATGGTGGTGCTGGAACCGAGGCACAGTTCCTGTCATATATTATTTCGCCTACAAACACGAGTCAGGTGGGTGACAACAGTCCGATCCTTAAACTCACCGCGATGCGGGCTCCCTTCCATTGCCTTTACACTGTATTTTCTTCCCTTCAATCTGAGTCACGATCATCTTCAGGTGCCTTACTTTTGTTGGGTGAGCGCAAGCATATACTCTTGGAGATCACACCAAAAACTGTCCGATACAGAGTCCTCTTCGCCATTTGGTGGTTTCTTCCCTTTGAACGCTTTATATACCAATGTTTCTAGTCATTGCCATGAACCAACCTAGTGCTACGATTCCGGTGGGCACCCCCTGCCAAAGAATCAAGTTTGCCTTCCTGCTCTCCCAAATCCATATCTCTCAATCTTCTGCACAGCTTGACAGCTGGAAGTGGTCTCATTGAAGGCGCCACTTAATTTCAGTGGTCTATTCTCAAATTGTCAACCTTAAAATTCCATTATTTTACCTTTCAGCACATATTTGAAGCCCTCCGTTGACAATAGCATCGCGAGTGTGATGTCCTATTTTTCAAAATAGCATTGCTTGGTCACATGGCCTTCTTCCTGCTCCGTTCATGGCTATATTCTATCAGCAGGCGTGTGGTTATAGCGTTGTTTCATGTCAGAACTTTGAAACTGCAGTCTGAAGTCGCAAACACATGGTAACAACTGCTAGGGGGGATGAAGAAGGAAGGCTGGTGGCCCCAGAGTATGTGCCACCTGTCATTGGCCAGTGAGGTGAGTTATGCCGCAACCAAAACAGGTCCCATTTTCTAATCATCATATGTCATTCTGCAATTCTGATGGCGTCCTTTGCGATGTGCATGGACCATTCGTCTTCCGCACTATCCTGCGAGCCGTAGGGTCTACAGGTATTCCAGAAACTCATTCCCCTAGAAGCGTGTAGCAGAAGTCAACTGTGACTTCCGCAATGGTTTCATGTTGTGTTCTTCCGTGGTGTTTGGTGCTGTTGTGTCCCCTCTGCCAGTCACCTGAGAAGCAAGATATCTGGAGATTGCGTCTTCAAGTCATGCATTGCCAGCATATTTGCCAGTGTGGGATGACTTCCCTCTGCCAAGAACTTTCACACTTTACACTTAGGATACCGAGAAACTTAATTCGACATAACTGAGAGGGCTGGCCAAATCGTCATGCGCACTTAAGTGTACATACCACTCCTCGCCCTGATGGCTGACAGCCCAGCCCCACCCCTTAAACAAATCTGGGCCAATACCATAAAAATAAAATTATAATAACGGTACGTTATCATTTTTTTTCCGTGTGGGGCGACACTCCTCCGCCTTAGCAGGGGAACCGCTGTTGCATCAAGGATTTTACAGAAGGTCACAATGACCTTCGCCGTTAGTTTCATGCCGGGTTCCTTCATCGTGATAGGTGTTGCTGTGTACCTGTAACCAGTCATCTGAGAACAAGACACTTGGAGAACACATCTGCCATGGGAACCATACTTTCTACCAGATTCTTACTTTAGCCTACACCGCAGTGTCGGATTGGTAAAGTGGGCACTCGGGCAATGGCTGAGGGGCCGGTATCAAAGTTCCAGCTGTGATCTGCTTTTTTGGCAGCCGGGGGAGTGGGGGGGACATTTGGGATGTGTCTTGTGTGTTCAGATGCCACCAGCGGCCCAGTGGGGCCCTATGTGGCCTTTCTGAAGGCAGATAGGCGTCCATTACCTCCCTTTTATCAACGGGCAGAGGCGTCACTCCCTTTCTTTTGCTGGGTCGGCGAATTAATGTGTGCATACTGAGTGGGGGCCTGAGCAGAAGTGGCCTCACTTGTTTTCAGGTGTTTATAAAACTTCGCCGAAGCAGTGTTTTGAGGCAAGGCAATATGTAAATGTGGGCCACTTTTTTTTAGCGTGCCAGGGCCGATTTCTAATCCCAATCCACCCCTCTTCACCACCCCTTGCTGCCCAGCGTGTGCTTGGTGTAAGAGTGACGTCAGTATTATGATTCACATGCTCAGAGCAGCAGTTGTCTTGCCTGATGTTTGTTAGTACCTTTAGACCTCGACAGGCCTCGGCTGTGGGGGGTTCTTGTTTTTCAGGATACGTTTTCATGTGATCTATCGACAAGCACTCATCTGCGTCGGTAGGCATCTCTACAGAGCAGTGACCTCAACCATTTCATTCAGCTGAAGGGATTTGGACATTCCCTCACTAGCCTGGCATGCCCTTTGGTTTCTTCAGCCTCTTTGTGTTTTGCCAACATTTCTGGCAAAGGCTGGGACAGGCGAGCAACAGTTCGCAGTAATCCTCAGCGTCCGGGCAGGTCAGGAAAATCAGCAACAGAGGAAGAGTGGAGGTGAGTGCAGGGCCTAAATAGCCCCCTGGCCCCACCTCCACTCCCCCCCACCGGAAGTCCACGTTGGGCCCACGACGTGGTGCCCCGGAAGTAATCCTACCGGCCAGCAGCCTATTAGGCTGCTGGCCGCGTTAAGGGGGTGTGTCCCAGGGCAGGGGGCAGGGGGCCGGGCCCTAAGTGCGCGCTCCCCCAGGGTCGCGCTTGGCACAGTTGTCTGCCCTCAGCTGGTACCCTACCCAAACTGATCCTCCTTTAGCTGCAGGCCCCATTTTGCAATTAGAGTGGGGATTAGGCCAAGGCGTGGATCTCTGGAATTATATGTATGTGCCGACAGTGATCTGTGAGGGCCGGGGAAGGGTGCCCACAGATAGTAACCTTCTGTCTGCTTTGGTCCCTTTGAGTAAAAACTGTTTGATCAATGCCTCCAAGTGTTGCAACCTAAAAAAGAGGTTTCACTGTCAACATTCCATACAGCAAGCTTAGGAACCAAGTTAAATATTTAGAAGCACTGGTGTAAGAGGGCACCATTATTGAGACATTAATCAAACAGGGAATATATGTGAAGGAACCCTGATGCACTGATCACCTCTGGCCTCTTTTACCCGGCCACAGACGTATTGAGTAGGGCTACTGCAAGAAATAAAACCCCAGCGTGTCAAGCAGGAACACCAAAACAGTGAGCAGTCCATGCCTATTTGTACAGCGCCACTGTCGTGGGAAGCAGGCTTCGACTTTTGGGACAGAGTGTGTAAGAAAGCATAACTCTGAAATATCTCAGATGACTTTTGATCAACTTGTGTACTGTCCATGGGTAACTCTGCTTCTCTGGTGCACCGCTGGGGGTGAAGGAAAGGTAACTCAGGATCTAACTGAGCTTGCCTTAAGCATGTGATACCCACTCCTCGCTGACTGCCTATTCTCCTACTAGCAGTAATCGTAACAAGCATTGGCATAGCCAATAGGTCTCGCCTTTGGGACCTTATAAGTGTTTAGCCATGCAACAGTTGCATAACTAAATACTTATAAGGTACCAAAAGCGAGACCTATTGGCTATGCCAAGTGGCCTTGCGGCCGGGAAAGTGAAATTGATCGCGATTGCGATCAAACATCAAAGCGGCCGTGCGGCAGCTAAAGTGAAAGTATTCGCGGTAAAACGCGCGCGCGCGCCCGCGCACTTGCACTGTAGCTCTAGGCTGGCCTGGTAGCACTTTTTGGAGCCCTCTCAATAAGTCTCGCCAGACCAGCGCATGCGCTGGGTCAGGCGAGACCTAAAAACTAGAATAGGTTACTTGGTATAAGAACCCCCAAGCACGCTGCTGGAAGCATATTCTTGGGAAGAGGCTTCAGTTCACCTAGTGTCGCCACTAACCCAGGATGTCATAAGGTCTTTTCCATGAGTTCATTTGTGAAATGCTGACTCGTGTTGGCCTTCTTTGAGGAGGTGGGTTGGTCCTCTCCAGATTCAAAGAACACAGCCTGACAGTGAGTTCAAGTTTGGAGCACCCTTCAGAGTTTTGGTTATCCCTGTAAATGTGCCCCTTCCCTTACCCTGCTGTCCCACCTGTCACATTGTGCAAGATATCCTTTATGACCACTCATGGCTGCCGTCCACCACATCCGGTGGGGCATCCTAGGTCTGTTTCCTGCAGAAGCTTTGACCATCGGGCAGGGCCTCTCATTGCTTTTTGAGATGATCGGCCTAGGGTAGGGATTGAACCCGTCACTCTGCCCCCAACATCGCTCCAGTGCTACTCTCCAACGCAGTCGGCACTGAGTGTCAGAGGCCAGACAGCCAGCGTGAAAAGTCCATTTATGCGTGGCCAACGAAAGACAGTGTGCGGGATCCGGGCCCTTGATCGGAGGTGCAGAGCTGGGAGAACTCGCCCTAAGGAACATATGTAACCCATGCACCAAATACCCTCTCTGCCACTTGACACATCCCGGAGTGTGGTAGAGGAGCATGGGCACGGTGCCCCCTCCACCCCAAGGGTGCCCTCGAAACCCTGCAGCTGGTTAGGAGACCTGAGTCTCGTCTGTCCGCCCCCCCCCCCCCCCGCCTAGGGACTTTAGTGACGTCACTTGCTCTTTCCCCTGTTTGTCTCTGCGAGCTCCGGCCCCAGATGCCCAGGCATCGCCAGCCTCTGAGCAAACAACTCGTTGCACAACAGCCCCGTGTCATGTCTGCCTGTGTTGGTGGTGTGCCTGAGAGATGCAATGGCGCCTCTCTGACCTCACTTGCTCGCACAAGGATTGCTCCAGCGGCAGTCTCTTTTCCCTAGAAGGCCCGGCTGTGTCGGTGTCTCTGGGTTCTACGTGGTCAGGGATGCAGAGCCCGCCCACCCCCCTCCTCCCCGGCCACCTTTGGTCAGGGTTGACCTGGCATTGCACGGACCAGGGGAGCTGGATACACTCCATGCATCTGTCCAACACGCGGGTTTACATTCCAGCTGTCCACGAGGCTGTGCGCTTCAGCCTGTGTGCAGCCACTCCCCTCCCCGCGGGTCACCCTTTCACCTCGCCTTCACTCTGCCCTCCCACATCCTACTTAAAGTGCAGTTTTTGCAGGTTTTTAATTAAAATGGAAACTTATAAAGCGCCAAAGAAAAGACGGAGCAGAAGAACTCCCCCGCGGCCTTCGATGGAATCGCCTCTAAGCTTCCTAAACGCGCCTTGCTGCACCCCACCAGTTGGAAGCCGGGTTCCCAGCTGCTGAGTAAACACTGCGGCTTAAACTAGCAGCCTCGGGATTTCCCTCTCCGTTTATGTATTTTCAAGACGGGCTGTGGAGGAAGGCGGGAAAGCAGGCGAGTAACCGGAATTCCTGAGGCCGCCTACAGTGTGCGCGGCTGAAACAGTGACGCAGGCGCTGCTGCCCAGGGGAGAGGATATTAATGGGGAGACTTGTCTTAAAGGGAGTTCCAACAGCCTTCCCCACCCCCATGTTGGTTGTGTCTGAGGGGAGCCCACCTCAAGGAGGGTGTATCGGTGCTTAATTTGGGAAATAAAAAGTGCCGGTGCCCAAAGCTCCGCTCAGAAGCTGGCGCACAGTGCAGTAAAAGATTGGCACACCGCATACCAAGGCTGACAGTCCTTAATCCACTGCCAGACGCGCCCCACCCCCTTCTCTCGCTTTTGCTGTTTCCTGTTTTCTACCGTTGGGACGATTTTTGCCGTCTTGCTCTTCCTCCATCTTTCCGATGTGTGTGTTTTCCCCTCTTTCCCTCGGGAAATATCTGATGCAAAGAACATAAGTGGCAATCCCCCAAAATAAGTGTTGGTGCCCCCTACTGGCAACTAACAACTCGAATGAAGCACTGGGTATTCTATCTCTTTTTTGTGCTGTATAAGGGACGTTATTTGGCACCAGAAGCCAACTGGGGTTTCTTGTGCTGTATCATTTCTCTGGCCATTGTGCCTCTATGTTGAAGCCTTCCCCGGCCTGGATATGGGCCTCACCCAGATCAGCAGTGGCGGCTTCTCCACTAAGGCGGAGGAGCGTTGCCCGACTTCGCAAAAAGTACAAATAAAATGACAATAATGTATTGTTATTATCATTTTATTTTTCTTATTGCATGCAGTCAGTGGCCTTGTTCAATGTGGGGCGGGTGGGGGCGGCCAGAGCAGGGGAGGGGCGGTTTGCACTCCATAACTGCGCCTGACCTGTTGTTTGGCAAGCCCACTTGGGCCACCCAAACAGTTCATGCGCACTTTGCATGTTCCCCACTAGGCTGCATTGCACAGCCTGGTGAGGAACATGCATAGGCTCCCTTTTCCCGTCTGAGCGCCGAACCACGGTGCTCAGACCAATCACAACACTGCTCAGGGTAGCTTGTGTGCTGCGTGCTTCCTGCTGCCGGCCGGGACTGGAGACAGGAAGAGGACGCAGAGAAGGCGGCAGCCAGCCGTTCCAAGGTAAGTGTTTTTTTTTCTTAATTAACGCCTCCCGCCTCACCACCCCTGCCTGGTAGCAGCCACTACTGAAGACCAGGCAAAATGAGAAGGGGTAGTCGGTCCCAAACCCTTACTGGCCGTATTTAATTGAGCAAAATATGGAGATGGTGCTTGTCCTTCACAGGGGGAGACCCCTTACCCGCTAGTCAAAAGAGAGTTCCAAGAGAGAGGCAGGCCAAGCCAAACAAGTTATCTTATCGCACAGAGAAAAGTCCAATGCCAGGTGTGCAGAGTGGTTATTTTTATTTTGTTGTCTTTGTGACTCGCTTCAAGGAGTCCAAGTCAGTTTGTAAGAAAGGAGTGACAGCCAACAAGTGTTTCTCCCCCTTTACAAGGCCATCTGCCCTTGGGCTTCCTCTGGGCGTAGAAATATTCTGAACAGGACTGATGTGGTCCTGTGGAATCAGCTTGTTACATGTTGTTCTCAAGAAATCACGGGCATAATGCCCTCGTATCGGAAATCTCAGTCGGCATCAGCTACTGCAGACCAGCGCCTCGAGTAGTTGTCCTACCAACCTAGAGAGATTCCCTGACAGGCAGGTGGGTCACATCCTCTGTGGGCGGCAGCTAGGGCACAGGCTGTACCTCTTTTGTGTATGGATTTGCCTCTAGGCTCGTCCTGGCTTGTACCACACTGAGAAGAAGAGGAGATGCGGCGGGAACATCAACCCTGGGAACCAGGAGAACTATGGGACAGATGCAAGCAGATGGACCTGGCGGGGAAAAGATGCCCCCTCCAGTGGTTGCTACACATTTCCAGACGGCGCAACTCTACATCTTATGTTGAAGCCTTGCAAAGTACCTCAAATCAGCTTACGGCCGATACAAAATTCCGTAGCGTACTGCAAGGCATATGATAACAGAAGGTTTGTGGGTTTGTAATGTCCAATTGGATGCAAAGTTGGTAATGGTTTGAGCATTGTCTCCTGGCAGCAGCGTAGTAGGGTGTCAGAGTTAGGATATATTAGGTGACTTTGTTCTTGTGGGCTTTATGAATGATGCAAAATGTATTTTAAATGATGCCTGACTCCACCCCAAGCATGAGGAGTCTTTTCACATGGCTCCAAGTCAGTTGGCGTATGCACTTTCTAGCAACATGGTTGTTTAGCCTTGCAGATTGCTGATTAGTTTTGTTTCTGTTCTTGGAAGCTCAGTGTAGATCACTTTGCAGTGATCTACTCACACCTACCACCAAGGTGCCAGTCTGGATTACTTGCAGCAGCCCACCAATGCTGCCCCCCCCCTAATTTGTGACTTTCCAAAAACTACCAAGAATTTGTTATGAGAGTGTCACAGGGGCTCAGTAAGTCTGCTCGCCTCTGTGGATTCTGACTTTCTACTGCTGTTTACGTTTATTGTATTACATTTTGGTGATTTATTGTGTGCACAGTCCTCTGAAAGCCCCAGCAATTTTTAGCTCTGGCCTAAAGACAGTCAAGGGCCCAGTCAAGGGCCCTCATGTTTTCCATAAATATAATAAAAAAAGTATGCACATGTGCATTCATACAGAGGCTTTGGTCAGCCCTCTTCAGCCACTGGTCTGTTCAAGTGTCATTTACAGTTTGCTTCCGCCAGCCCCATCCTGCAAAATGGGGCAATGGGTCAACACACTTCAGACATTGGCTGTGTTCACTGTGAGAGCATTTCTCTCCTGCACATATACACATTTCCCACAAAAGAAGTGCACTTCAGTGTCAAGCCTGACAGGCCAATAACTGCATTCATTTCTGTATTAATGTAATTTTTATTTTTGTTTATTTTTGCAATGGCACATTTTTAGGTCCACCTAAGACATAACATGTGCTGTTGCTAGCAAGAGATTTTGTTTAACAGAAGGGGCTCGCAGCCCCCATTACTTACCATTGTTGACTTCATTGTTAGTTTTATTTGCTGCCTCTTAATTGGCCAGCACATGCTGGTTTCACTTCATCTTCTTTTGTTTCTTCCTTCCGTGGAGCATGGCTCAAGTACTGACTGCTTCATTTTGATGAGTGTCCTTCTGTCCCATCATCATTGTTTGTGTTGCCTCTGATCCTCCCAATCTCTCCCCCTTTTGTCCATGTTGCTTCTTTCCTTCCACCCTCCCGTTGTTTGTGTTGTCCCTGCACCCGCTGAAGAAACAAGCATTGAAAATGTAATAGGTCTCGCCCTCGTTTAAGTTAAAGCAATTCAGTTTGTAATTAGGTGGCTTTTTAGCTTTGCTTTTATTAGAGTTTTTCAAACTTTCATGTATATAACATGCATATGTATGTATATATGTATATGTATATGTAGGCATGCATTTATATTTGTATTTATATAGATATGCAGATGTATATATATGTTTATATATGTATGTATGTATATACACATACATATATATAAATGCATATGCATATATATGCATATATATACATATATTTAGGTGCATATGTGTGCGCGTAGAGAGGTAGAGAGAGGTAATGAGAGGTGGAGAGAGGTAGAGGTAGAGGTAGAGAGAGGTAGAGAGGTAGAGAGTTAGAGAGATAGGTAGAGAGAGGTAGAGAGAGAGGTAGAGAGGTAGAGAGGTAGAGAGTAGAGAGTGAGTAGTAGAGAGTGAGTAGTAGAGAGTAGAGAGCAGAGAGTGAGTAGTAGAGAGTAGAGAGTGAGTAGTAGAGAGTGAGTAGTAGAGAGTAGTAGAAAGTAGTAGAGAGTAGTAGAGAGTGAGTAGTAGAGAGTGGTAGTAGAGAGTAGTAGAGAGTGAGTAGTAGAGAGTAGTAGATAGTGAGTAGTAGAGAGTGAGTAGTAGAGAGTAGTAGAGAGAGTAGAGAGTAGAAGAGAGTAGAGAGTAGTAGAAAGTGAGTAATAAAGAGTGAGTAGTAGTGAGTAGTAGAGAGTGAGTAGTAGAGAGTAGTAGAGAGTGAGTAGAGAGTAGTAGAGAGTGAGTAGTAGAGTGTGAGTAGTAGAGAGTGAGAAGAAGTGAGTAGTAGAGCGTGAGTAGTAGAGAGTAGTAGAGAGTGAGTAGTAGAGAGAGTAGTAGAGAGTAGAGAGTAGTTGAGAGTGAGTAGCAGAGAGCGAGTAGTAGATAGTAGAGAGTGAGTAGTAGAGAGTGAGTAGTAGAGAGTGTGTAGTAGAGAGTGAGTTGTAGAGAGTGAGTAGTAGAGAGTGAGAATAAGTGAGTAGTAGAGAGTGAGTAGTTGAGAGTAGTAGAGAGTGAGTAGTAGAGAGTAGTAGAGAGAGTAGTAGAGAGTGAGTAGTAGAGAGTGAGTAGTAGATAGTAGAGAGTGAGTAGTAGAGAGTGAGTAGTAGAGAGTAGTAGAGAGTGAGTAGTTGAGACTGAGTAGTAGAGAGTGAGTAGTATAGTAGAGAGTGAGTAGTAGAGAGTGAGTAGTAGAGAGTAGTAGAGAGAGAGTAGTAGAGAGAGAGAAGTAGAGAGTAGAGAGTAGAGAGTAGAGAATAGTAGAGAGTGAGTAGTAAAGAGTAGTAGAGAGTGAGTGTTGGAAAACGAGGCAGCATCTGTGAGGCCTGCTCAAATAACATGACTACATTTGTCCTTCACTGGGAACCAAACACCCAATTGTAGCGCCTGACTCTCAGAGGGTAGCGTTGCAGAGCAGTCTGAGGCTTACTCAAGGGAGGTGGTGTGGGCTAGTAATCACCATTTGCAGGTTCGCAGAAATAACACTCAATAATTGATTGTCCAGTCTGTACTTTGCTTTAAAAAAGTAAGAGTACATTTATTAAACACACACACTACTCAATACTATGCACCAATTTACAAATAGACATAAGCTGTTGGAATTACTTTGTGACATTGCATAACATCTCCACCCCTCCCGCAGGGGGGGTGGGGTCTAGTACCACCACTCCCATGTATGCACATCAACTTGCCCCCAATGCAGTTAGTTGAACATAACCTGGAGCAAGGGCCCTGCGCACTGGCACCATCCCAGTGGCGACCCACCCCATTACCTCAACAAGCATTAAAAAGGAGTAAACCTGCCTTGGTGACACATGACCCTGACTGAGCATCTCCTACTGACCATGAAGTAGGCACCTCCATATCTTAAGGGCTAGCAATCTGGGGTCTTCACCTAAGCGCAGCAGCAAGAATCCATGTTTACGCATACTTTAGAAGGACAGTACTCATCACCTTAGTTGATCATTTGAATGCATTGCAATTCCAGCCCCTAAAGGCTTCACATATGAAATCACAGATTTACACATATACAGCCAGAAACACTAGCAGGACTGTCGGGCAACATAACCCCACTTGCACGTTAAACAAATGAATTTCAGTCCCTCTGAAAGAAATAACCATTAGTAAATGCATTTCGGTGCAGTTACACCACTTCACCTCCAGGGAATGCCCTTCTCCAGACATCCCCAACTCAGCCCTTCACTCCATGATGCACTTCGTAGTACACCCTCAGCTGCAGAACATAAGTTCCAGCCTAGAAGGTGTTAAATACTGGCTGAGCCCTTGAGGGGTTATTATTTCAGATGCCCCGTGAAACTTATGGGGGGACTGTTCTCCTTTCTGCTGGGGGAGGCCGCGGTGCTCCTGCAGCCTCCATGCACTTCCTTTCACACATGAGGGTGACCCCCTCCTCTGGGGGCTACCAGGCGCCAAAAACGATGTTCTTCCCATGTCTTGCAAGGCATTATGGGGCACTTCGAGCTCCTTTCTATGCATAATAGATGAGCGGCTCTCCCGCTGTGCCGGGGAGAGCTGCGCCGGTGGTGCCGGCGGCTTCACCGCATCTTCCTCCCTCGGTGGGGGGCCCGGTCCCACCCGGACCCCCAGGTGCTGCTAGGCGACTCGGGGAGCCCACCCCCGGCCGCTCCTTATGGTTTCTGGGGCCCAGTCCCACCCGGGCCCCTCGCGCCTCCTCTCTTCGTGTTCGGGGTCCCGGTCCCACCCGGGACACCCGCATGCCTCTGTGATGGAGGGCAGCCTGGGGAGCCCACCCCCGACTGCCCCCGCCGGCTCCCCGCCCAGCCAGCACCCTCGCGTGCGGCCGCGGAAGCCGGCACGACTCTTCTCGTCTGCCCGCTCCAGCGGGTAGACACGCAGCATCCTCCGGGGAGCGGTTCTTCGGGGGGGTGCGACGGCACTTCCCCCACCTTCTCCACACTCGGGCCCGGGGATGGGGTCCCGGGCCCCCGAACATCTTCGGGGGGCGCGACGGCGCTCCCCCTCGCTCCGCATCGGTGGGGGCCAGGGTGGGCTCCTGGCCCCCTGCCTAGGGCCACCTTCATGGGACATAAAAGTTGAGTAGGGGGCTGGCAGGAAGTCTCTGTTGGTCCTATCAAACAGCGACACATCACGTCCCTGCCCCTGCTCCCTCCTTGTCCAGCCTCTGGGTTTGTTCAAACATGGCATCGTCCAGTGCCTGGCCACATGCTCCCCTTCCCCCAGTGCTGCCTTCACCTGGGTTCAGCTTGGTGTCTGGCACCCACCGACAGCGGTTGATGGATTGGCTCATAGCTCCACCTATCTCCCTTCCTTGGAGGGAAGATCTTCGCTCAGGGAAGAAAGGGCATTAATCTAACCTGCTAGGGCCAGACCCCAGCAAGAGACTCAGAGAAATATGACATTTCTGGACGACCCAAAAGCAGTACAAATATGACTTTGGACTCTGCAGAATACTTCTTTTCACCTCCAATACAATGGACTTTAGTGCGTGTCTGGAAACTGTAGGCCTTGTGGAAGTTAATCTAGCCATGGGCCCCACATTCCCTTAGGGGAATAATGAAGTGAAACACAGTAAAACACACTGACTATCCCTGGCATGTTTCTTTCCAGCGTATAAAGCCTATTTCATGTCACCACCCAATACTGCATAAGTCCTGCCACACCACTGACTTTGTAGCTGCTCCTGGACTGCGCACGCTAGGAATCTCCCCTGCGCAGCCCGTACACGTGTGCACACGCATGTACACATGTGTCTGCATGTAACCATCCCGGTGTCCCTTACTCCAGCTGCTGCGCAGTGGCCTGGTCAAGTCAGGGGAACACCAGTAAAATCCCCATGCAGTCTCTTACATCCTGAGTTCACTGTGGGTGAGTCCCAACTTATGAGGCTCCCCCACAGTAAAAGCTCAACAATTAGGTGCTCAAAAAGTGAAAAATCCGGGCGGCCCATAATGTCAGAACCACCTTCTAACAGTGAGTAGTAGAAAGTAGTAGAGAGTGAGTAGTAGAGAGTGAGTAGTAGTGAGTAGTAGAGTAGAGAGTAGTAGAGAGTGAGTAGTAGAGAGTAGTAGAGAGTGAGTAGTAGAGAGTGAGTAGAGTAGTAGTGAGTAGTAGAGAGTGAGAAGTAGAGAGTGAGTAGTAGAGAGTAGTAGAGAGTGAGTAGCAGAGAGTAGAGAGTAGTAGAGAGTGAGTAGTAGAGTGAGTAGAGTAGTAGTGAGTGGTAGTGAGTAGTAGTGAGTAGTAGTGAGTAGAGAGTAGTAGAGAGTGAGTAAGTGAGTAGTAGAGAGTAGTAGAGATTGAGTAGTAGAGAGTGAGTAGAGTAGTAGTGAGTAGTAGAGAGTGAGTAGTAGAGAGTGATTAGTAGAGAGTGAGTAGTAGAGAGTGAGTAGTAGAGAGTGAGTAGTAGAGAGTAGAGAGTAGTAGAGAGTAGTAGAGAGTGAGTAGTAGAGAGTGGGTAGTAGTGAGTAGTAGAGAGTGAGTAGTAGAGAGTAGAGAGTAGTAGAGAGTGAGTGAGTAGTAGAGAGTAGTAGAGAGTGAGTAGTAGAGAGTGAGTAGAGTAGTAGTGAGTAGTAGAGAGTGAGTAGTAGAGATTAGTAGAGTGAGTAGTAGAGAGAGAGTAGTAGCGAGTAGAGAGTAGAAGAGAGTGAGTAGTCGAGAGTGAGTAGTAGAGTGTAGTAGAGAGAGAGTAGTAGAGAGTAGTAGAGAGTGAGTCGTAGAGAGTAGTAGAGAGTGAGTAGTAGAGAGTGAGTAGTAGTGAGTAGTAGAGAGTGAGTAGTAGAGAGTAGAGAGTAGTAGGGAGTGAGTGGTAGAGAGTAGTAGAGAGTGAAGTAGTAGAGCGTGAGTAGTAGAGAGTAGAGAATAGAGTGTGAGTAGAGAGTAGTAGAGAGTGAGTAAGTTACTAGTAGAGAGTAGTAGAGAGTGGGTAGAGTAGTAGTGAGTAGTAGAGAGTGAGTAGTAGAGAGAAGTAGAGAGTATTAGAGAGTGAGTAGTAGAGAGTAGTAGAGAGTGAGTAGTAGAGAGTAGAGAGTAGAGAGTAGTAGTTCGAGTAGTAGAGAGTGAGTAGAGTAGTAGTGAGTAGAGAGTAGTAGAGAGTGAGTAAGTGAGTAGTAGAGAGTGTGTAATACAGAGTGAGTAGAGCAGTAGCGAGTAGTAGAGAGTGAGTAGTAGAGAGTAGTAGAGTGAGCAGTAGAGAGTAGTAGAGAGTGAGTAGTAGAGAGTAGAGAGTAGTAGAGTGAGTAGTAGAGAGTGAGTAGTAGAAAGTGAGTAGTAGAGAGTAGTAGAGCGTGAGTAGTAGTGAGTAGTAGAGAGTAGAGAGTGAGTAAGTGAGTAGTAGAGAGTAGTAGAGAGTGAGTAGTAGAGAGTGAGTAGAGTAGTAGTGAGTAGTAGAGAGTGAGTAGTAGAGAGTAGTAGAGAGAGAGTAGTAGCGAGTAGTAGAGAGTGAGTAGTAGAGAGTAGTAGTAGAGAGTGAGGAGTAGAGAGTGAGTAGTAGTGAGTAGTAGAGAGTGAGTAGTAGAGTGTAGTAGAGAGTGAATTAGTAGAGAGTGAGTAGTAGAGAGTAGAGTAGAGAGTGAGTAGTAGAGAGTGAGTAGTAGAGAGTAGTAGTAGAGAGTAGTAGTAGAGAGTAGTAGAGAGTGAGTAGTAGAGAGTAGTAGAGAGTAGTGAAGAGTAGTAGAGAGTGAGAGGTAGAGAGTAGTAGAGAGTAGCATAGTGAGTAGTAGAGAGTAGTAGTAGAGAGTGAGTAGTAGAGAGAGAGAGTAGTAGAGAGTTGAGAGTGAGTGGTAGAGAGTAGAGAGTAGAGAGTAGTAGAGAGTGAGTAGTAGAGAGTGAGTTATAGAGAGTAGTAGACTGTGAGTAGCAGAGAGTGAGTAGTAGAGAGTAGTAGAGTGAGTAGTAGAGAGTAGAGTAGAGAGTGAGTACGAGAGTAGTAGAGAGTGAGTAGTAGAGAGTGAGTAGTAGAGAGAGGTAGAGAGGTAGATAGAGACAGGCTCTGAAGATGAAACTACGCCTCTTTCTCCGTGGGACATCTGTGTCACTGCCCCAGGGCAGCAGCTCTAACAGAAAAGAGCGGAAGTGAAAGTACAGCGAGGCCAAAAAAGGGAGGGGCAGGGTTGCTTAATGGATGGGGGAGGAGACGGGGGTGGCTATTCTTTCACTGAGCACAACTGTGCCTTGGCTGAGGTTTACGTCGAATGACGCGGCTCGGGAGTAAACACAAACAAGCCCCACAACGGTACCTTTATGTGCACTAGCGCCATGAACATTTGTAGCCACATCATTGACACAGTAACCAACTCTTGGTCTGGTCAGCAACAGGAAATGCCTCAGAGAGCATGGAACGTTAAATAAAAAAATGTATACCACACGTTAATAAAATAACCAGTTGTGGGACTGATGTGGAGGGAAGGGGGATACACGACATTACAGCATGACAGGAACTGAAATGAAAAGAGGCGAAATCGCAAGAAGGGGGAAACAGGGCGAGAGATTGGTATGCTGGTAGACAGCAACATTTAAGCAATGTGTCTCTGAGATAGACAGACGGAAGGGGAAAAAAATAGTGCTTCCCCAGTAATTAAAGGCAATAGTGTAACACCGCGGGTAAAAGATCTGGTGTGCGTGCCTAAAAGGAGACAGGGTGGCAATAAGGAAGGATTGACATGCCTTCAGTGCAATCATTGCACTGCCTTTGGCATAATTTGTGATGCCAAACGACGCGCACAAATGAAAGCTGAAGGCGGAGCTGGGACGAGGCTTCTTGAATCGTATCGATTCCAAGAAGCCTCGTATGACGAGGGCAGTGCATGCGCTGCATACGTCAGGCCGAGACCTAAAAAACGTCATGATGCGCCCAGTGCTGGCTGCGCCATAAAACTTTTTTTTACCATCCCTTAGTCTTGTTTCAGTTAGTTCCCTCCCTTCCATTGCCCATGTTGCCCACCCCCTTTCACTCTCCCTCCTGTAGTCCATGCTGCCCACTCCCACCCACCAAATGGAGAAAAAGCACTATGACGAGGCCAGTGCTGGCTGCATCATATAACTTTTTTCCTATCTTTTGGCTCTGCTTCACAGCCGCTGTGCTGCTGTACAACATGCCTACAAGAATAGGCAAAGCCAATAGCTCTGATATAGACGAGACATATTGAATTTTTAAATTCTTGTTACTCAATGTTTCCAAACGTATATGCATGCTACAATTAGACGTATGCATTTTTATTTCTTTGTTATTGTTTCTCTCTTAATGTCTATTACATATGTTTGCCAAAAAAAAAAACCATAGAATCCTTGTCAAGGCCAGACTAATTGGCTTTATCAGAGCTTGTTCTTACTTATGACTTTAATGCATAAAGAAGGCTGAGAGGGTGTGCAGGTAGTGCAGGCAGGACAAAATGGAGGTACACATTAAAGATGATACAGTTACATTGCGTTGTGGCACAGAAGGGGTACATATCCACATAAAAAAGGATGGGTTCATTTTGGAGTACAGATTCTGGGGAGTGCCTCATAAAGCATATTAGCCAATGAGGTGGAAGAAGAGCCTGGTTTTGAGTTTCTTATGCAGACTTAAGGGGTCACATGACCCATTTACTCTAGTGGTGGTGTGTGGTCTCTTATTATCTGTTAATATTTCTACTTACCAGCTCAGATTTTGTGCGATGTTCTGGCTCTAAGATGCTGACTCATCAAGTGTGGTCAGTGAAAATTCTGTGGGTTCTTATGGTCCAAGCCCCAAGAGTTAACTTGAGATTCAGGGAAGACGTTTCGATGAGGCAGGTACGCAGAGGGTGCTGTTATTTTCTGGAAACCGATTCATGTGAATTTTATCAGCAATAATCCTCCATCTGCTGATAAACCTAAAACGATCTTTGGGAATACTGTGGGATAGGGAACAGTCACACGGTTCTTTAAAGCAACCCAGAATGTTTCTTAAATGTGCCAAAATTATGTCAACCAATAAAAATATGCAATATAAAGAGAGGAAGTTCAAAATGGCCGAGCCCCAGACGCTGCAGTAATTAATGTGCCAGAAAAAGGGTAATTTTGTGCTTGCAGAGGAACTACAGAATGTGCAGTTTCCGATCCCATCATGGGAAAATAAATAAAATTCCGGAGGTTTATGGAGGAAGGCAAACATGGCCAGTACAATGCCACCATCCGCTGCCAGTCCAAACCTTGGCACTATACAACAACTTGCCCCTCCGTTGAAACCAATAACCAGAACACAGCCTTGCCGCTGTTCCCTCAGGTCTGAGGATACCAGCCTCGATGTTTCGCTGAGGGTTGCATGCATGAGTTCAGGGGGGTAGTAGGGCCTTGCATGGCTTCACTTATGGGGTTCTCCCAAAAGGCAGTCTCAGTAGCGTTGAGTTACAGTCCTGTCCGCCATGTCTGGTGCGCATTGTTGAATCCAGATTTAGAACCTTAGTGGGGTTTCATCAGGCGTTCGTTTAGTCTAAGGAGCACAGTTGAGCGGGAGTCTTCTTGCGCAGGCCTGCGAGACGAGGCGCTGTGGAAACGCTCAGGGATACAGTCCTCGCTTGCGATATTTGAACGCGCTTGCAACAAGCCTGTTAGGACTTTCTAAGGTGAACCTGAAGGTAGTTATGGTTCGACCCATGAGGGCGCGTTGGATTGGACATCAGGGGAGAACAAAAGAGACCTAACACGAGAAGTGGATGGAGACATGATAGGAGAATCGTACAAGACACTCGAGGGCAAACATGAACTGTGTGACCTGAGGTAAGATATGCAAACAGACCCAAGTGAAGAGCAGACAACTGGGAGGGGAGACGGACATCTCAAGAGAGCTTTACAGAGAGACATAAGGATAGAGTTGAACAGAGGCCTGACGAGAGGGGAGATAGAAAGTGAATCAAAAGGAGAGTTGGAGGATCAGATGAGAGACAGACATCAGAGAAGAGATGCATAGAGACCTGAGGAAGTGGGCGACTGTGACCAACGCTGAGTGATGGGGGAGTGCTGGGCAATGGCATAAGAAGAAAGATGGGCGAACACCTGAGCGGAGAGATGGACATAGACTAGAGGAGAGAGATGGACAGTTCTGACAAGTAGAGAGAAGTAAGAAGTTTGAATAAAACAGGTAGCTGGAGACTTGGGGCAGGGGACTCAGAGACAAGAGGAGGGGAAACTGACAGGCACCTGAAGGCGAGCTGAACAGAGACCTGAGCTGCAAGGCTAGCACTGACGCGTGGAGAGCTGGACAGAGATGCGAGAAGAGAGGGGGGCCTGTGAGGAGACTGTCCACGGATCTAAAGGGAGATGGAGAGAGTCCGAAAACAAGACATGGACAGAGGTCCGAGACAGAGCTGAACTGGGAAGAGATCTCACAGGCGACGGACGCTTATCTTGACGAGAGCTGGAGAGGGCTGGACAGGGACCCGAGGCGGAGAGATGGATAGAGTTCGGGTGAGAATGTGGCAGATAGACCCGAACGGCGTTGGGTGCTGGACAGACTGAAGGGAGCGACTGGATACAAACTGAAGCGAGTGATTGAACGGGAACCGGAAGGGAGGGGTGGACAGTGACCAGCGAGGAGCGGTGAAGGCAGGTCTGAGCACAGACCCCACCTGGCTGAGACTTACCAGCACATAGCGCGTTTCCGGCTGGCCGGCGCGAGGTGTTTCTCCACAAAGAGATTGAAATCAGGTTGTTTACAGAAGGCGCTGTCTCTTCCCGGGGTCTGGAGATTGAACGCTTTGTTCTGTTTAGCCTCCCACACTCCTGTGCCTGTCAGTGGGGAGAGATGGGGGAGGGGCATTCCTGGGTACTTGCAGCCCTACGGTGTGATCTGTTGGCTCTCAGAATCCTTATCTGCAAAGAAGCTGGCACTGGACTCAGGAATGCTTTCAAGGCCCCACCTGTACTGCAGTCAGCGCTGTCTGTACTGCCCCTTCCCAACCATGGCCCACAGCTCTGACCAGCAACAACCGCCACCCTCGCCTCTGTCCTCCTACAACCACAGCTGCTGTGCATGCAGTGCCCTCAACTCTACCCAACAACCTCCACATACATCTGTGTTACCCTGCAGCCACAGCTGTCAGCACTGCCTTCTAGCAACCCCCACCCTCATCACTGTCCTACCATCACTGCACTCTTGCCTACCTAGCACTGTCAGCCTATGCGCTACCCTCCTACAAACACCGCTGACAGCACTGCCATGCTGCACCCACCGCTCACTCCCTACACAGCTCCCCCTCATCACTGTGCTCCTAGGACCACAGATCTCAGCACTGCTCTCCGACAAGTGCTTAATTTGTAAAAGATTAAGTGCCAGGGCTCTCATCAGGAGGCCACTGAAGCTTCCGCCACACACCGCCCTGCCATGCTGCCAATGATAGTAACAACACAACTACGAACCATCACCTTCCTATAAGTGTGAGAATTCGGGCTATTTCAGGCCCCCCAAACTATAAGAATGGCTTGGGCAGCAGATAATGTTATTTTGAATTAATATAGCATTAATAACAAACTGTTATTGTGTGCATCTCAAAATTACCTAGACAATGCCACCTTGTGGCAGGCTGTCCCAAGTGTTGGTGCTGACAATTAAGTGCCCGTGCTGAGCACCGGAAATCACCGGCTCAAATTAAGCACTGCTGACAACTACTGTACTCTGCTGCGCCCACTAACCATCTTCCTCTTTGTTGCCCTCCTAGAACAACGGTACTCTTCTCAACCCTTATCAAACCCTGTTGTGTTCCCCTCACATACCTCCCACTGTCTGCTCATACAGAGAAATGTCAGGTATCCATTCCCATGCTGGCAAAGGGGCTAGTAAGACAATTCTGTGCCTCTGGAGGTTGAAGTGAGGCCTTCCTGTGAAGGTAAAGCAGCCTGCAAGGTCTTCCTGCCAAACATTAAGCAAAGGCCTAGCCGTGAAGGGGAAAGGCCCGTGAGAGCTTCTGGCGCCAGTGAAGCATCCTGCAAGACTGTGCTCCTGGGAACCTTTGGTGTGGGGCCTTCTGGTGCAAGTGAAAGAACCAGCAACACTGAAGGGCCCAATGAGGCCTTCTTACAGTGATGCAAGGTCCGCTGACACCTTCCTGCATACATGATGAGCCCCAAGAGACCTTCCTCTGCAGCTTGAGGGCCAAGAGGGCAATTCCAGCATCCACAAATGACCCTTTGAGGTATCACTGTGATGGAAAAGACTGTGTTGGCAAATGACCCAGCAGGGTATTAATGCAACTATAAGGCCTTCCTGTGCTGTGCCTGGTAAGGACTTCTCACAGTACTGTTGCACATAGCCAGACGTGTGTGCAGCAAGAAAGGGCACAGCATTACTTTCCTGCACTAAGGAAGGACTTCACTATTGTAGAATATGTCCTGTATAAGTCTTGTGGTGCTGCAAAGGGTCCAGGATGCATTCCGGCACCACCAATTCCTTGCAGTGCTGGCCCAAGTAAAGTCTTCCAGCAAAGTTGAAGAGCCTCCCTTCACCAGTAGAGAGCTCCTGCCCCAGCGAAGGCCCCAGCAAGTACTTCCTATGCTGGACTTCCAACGCTGGTGAAAGACCTTGAAAGACTTTGCTGGTGGAGGGTCCACAAAGGCCTTCCGTCACCAGTGAAAGGCCTAGCGAGGTCTTCCACCGTTGTTCAGGGCCGAAGTCGGGCCTACCAAATCAGAGAATATGCGATCTATCATTTCGATTTTCCCTGATTTCTCCAGCTGATCTTGAGCAGACCCTAGGCCCTCCACTGCAGAGACCACCTAACATTCTGAATCTGTACGGCAGCAAACTATATGGCTTTCTTTCATTTTTTAATATAACTGGGGGTGCAGCTTTAAAGCTTTTCCGTTAACCCACACATGCACGACTGTGGTGGACATTTTGTGGTGGCTTAACAGTGGTGGCTTATGGGGTTGAGCTTCTGTCCAGAGTGGCCTCCATAGTGTATTAACAGGTGACTTAAGGTTGCTTCTTGGAGTAGGGCATCTGTCACTCCAATGTTTTTCACCCAGATCTACACTGATGAGAGAGAGTACCTTCACTACCCAAGCATGTAACGCCTTGACACACTCCCAGAGAGACTAGGAACCATATAGATTTTAGAAAAGCAATAGAGACCTCAGTATTCCCAAAATCGGGACTCAAATCACTTTCCGACTACAAGTCATATCTGGGAATAATAGTCCTTTTTAATGTATATTGGATTAGTAATTGATTGTTGTTCTGGTCATCTTTAAATTAGCCAGACATCACCACCTTGTGGCGGACTGTCACAAGCTAGGTGTTGACATTTAAGTGCAGTGCCAAGCACCGGAAACCACCGGCTCAAACTAAGCACTGAACGAAACTATCGCTGACATTCCCTTCTTCTGTGGCCTCACCCTTACATAAAAATACACTCACCTCTAACCCTTCTCCGACCCCCATTCAGCCCAAGGTCAACGAGTATCTGAGAGATACGGGAGACTCCAGAGTCCCTCAGACATTTGTCATTTTGCTCTACGTCACTGCTGCGTGGCTGACGTCTTCCCGGGTTAACATCGGGCCCCGGGCTCAAGGAGGCCGTCCAGCGCTAGTGAAAGGCCCAGAGACCTTTCAGCGCCTTGTGTCCCGCGGAGCTCACCTGCTCTGCTCGGCAGTGTGGGCTCCGCCCTCGCACAGGTGCACGTGCAGGTTCACACAGGTGAGCCTGCAGGCCTGACATCCGAACAGACGTGTGTTTATGTAAGCGTGGGGTGTGGTAATTGACGATCTTGCTCACTTTCACTAATAGCTGTCGGTGCCCCCGAGGCCTGGAAACAAGCAGGGCGTTGCAGGGCCAAGCTGTCTGTCAGTCTGCGAGCTCGGAAGTCAGTGTTTCGGCTCTCCAGGAATGACCTGATACATTCATGGATTACCGAAGCGGCACTGGGAGGCCCGGCATTCAGGCCGTGCCAACATCGGGCATCGTAGAGCCTGGCAGAGATTTTGGCGGGGCATCGTAGAGCGTGACGTGGCATAGCCGGGCATGGACGAGCATGGCAGGCCTCCCAGAGCATGACGTGGCATCGCAGAGCGTGACGTGGCATCGCGGAGCGTGACGTGGCATCGCAGAGCATGTAGAGCATGACGGACATCGCAGATCCTGACATGGCATTCCAGAACATTGAACAGCATGGCGGGCCTTGCAGAGCATGGCATCACAGAACAAGGAAGTGCATGACAGACATCGCAGAGTGCGAGATGGCATCGCAGAATAGGACATGGCATCGTAGAGCTTGACATGTCATCTCAGAACATGGCAGAGCTTTCAGCGCATGACACGGTCTCACAGAGCATTGTAGGGCATGACGGGACATCTCAATGTATGACCAGACGAATCTGCCTGTCAGTCTGAGAGCTCGGCCTGTTGAGGGAGCCCTGGTTCCCTGGCACCCTGCCTCATACCAGAGATGACAGCCACTGCCAGGGCGTGGAGATGATTCCAGGAGTCAGACAGCAAGACCAGTGCTAATTTGAGCCGGTGGTTGCAGGTGGAGCGCACTGCCACTAGTTATCTTTGGCGCCTGTCACTTCTTTACATCATCAGCCTTTCAACCAGAACAACAGAGAGAAAGGCAGAAAAGGGGGAAATAAAGAGGAATAGAATGACAGAAAACAGTGACAAAGGGAGACAGCAAGGATGAAAAAGAGCCTGCAACAGTGAGATAAAGGCAGGGAGTGTGTGGTTGTTGTTGAAAGAGACATAAGGTCGAATCAAGGTTAGTCAGCCGTGGCATCCGGCAATCCGTCAGTCATGGCCAGGGGCTTTTCAGGAAAAACTTTGGGCCCAGGCACAAATTCTTGTACGGATTAAGCCCTGCAAAGCCCGGCACTGACGCACAAAAAGAGGCTGGTGCAGACGGCTAGCGTTCATTTTCCATTTCTAAGGGACGAACACGCATCCATACTACCCATGAGCTTGGCTGGTGACTTTCCGTTCAAGCACCCTTGATAACCCTGCTTATATTAAGGAGTATGTGCCTCTTACACTGGCATGGCAGGAGGCACTAAAGGGGTAAACTAAACAAACCTATTAAGGGCCATTTCCAGCACAGTGGGAGATTGGCTGAGTACCAACCTACTGTGTGGCATATTTTGGTGAAGTTCTATTGCTAAATTTTATGAAGTCATCTAAAAAGTTACTGAGAAGGCTAGCAGCGGGAATCAACATTGTGGGAGCCATGAAAGGCCCAAGCTGATGGATTCCTTTTTGGAGCTGGAACGCATTCAACAATGTCAGTGTTGTAGAGTTACTAAAACTAAGTGGCTTGACAAAGAGAGAAGGAAAGTTGCACAGTGGCTATGTCAATCTATAGGAAGAGGGGGTAGGACTTTTAACACTGTGAGGGCGTCCAGGACAATTTTATGGGGCACAGTAGAAAATAATCCAGTGGTCAAAGACATCTTTAAGGAGCTCTTGAAATAGCACGTTAGGGTTGATCTTGAACACGTTCAGTAACTTTTAGGTGTAGCAGACATGGCAATCTTCTCAGAAGGTTAGGAGATCCCGGAGGACGCCATTAGAAATCAATGAAATCAAATGGGCTATGGAGAAGTTCGATAAAAGGAAGGGTTGGGGTAAGGCAGGTTCCCAGTATCACCTTTATTTAGTGAAAGAGGCTTTAGAAAGAAGCACATTGCCAGAATCACTGAGGGACACGCTTATCTTCCTTTTGAAACTGCGCAAGAACACTGCAGAATGCACTAGGTATCCTTCCTTGTCTGTGACTCCAAAGTTACAGAACTTGGTTATATATCTGAGGCAATGTTTCTAACCTCGCTAATGTGGCCTTAGAAGTGTGAAGTTTACACAGCACATGTATTGTGCACTTATGAAAGTTTGATTAAGCCAGACAGATGCTGGTCAAACCTTCACGCCTGCTTTCCACATATAACCCACGCACACACACCGGTGGTTAAAGTCAAAAACTGCTCAAGTGCTTCTGGACGGGCCTGCGTCATGAAGGGCCTTAGCTGTGTTACCAGTGGGGCCACACAGCAATGAGAGAATTGTCACTAGACATCAAACTCAGTTCTCCATCCAGGCAGGGCTGCAGCAGAGTCCAAAATTGGGGGACATACAGGCATACAATCTCAGAGTACCCCTGGAGTGCTGGTGGATTTCCGAGAGTGAGTGATGTACAGGAGCAGACGGTAACGTTACCTTGATCCCTGCTTCTGCTGCGGCAGCGGTTAATGTGCCCCTGTGCATGCAAGCAGGGCTTTAAGTGGGATGAAAAAACTGGGGGGTCTCTCAAAGGGGTGTGGCCAATGTACTTAAGGACATGGCTTAAAAACATGTAATCTAAAAATCTGTGTTTAGCATAGTGTACCGCCCGGCTTGTATTTTCCTGTTTCTGTCATTGCATCTATATATATGATACAACAAGTAACATCATACCTACAACAAGTCAGGACTTTTGGCTTTGTCAATGGTGGTTAGTTGTATAAGATAAATAAGCAGCAACTATGGCTTGTATATAATATTGAAAAAGCTTTCACTTAAAGCCCTGGTGACACCACAATGTTGCTGCTCCAGGGCACAAAGCAGAGCCCGATAGAGACCCGTTTCGAGGCCCCCTTAAAAACCTGCCAGTGCTCAGACCCGGTGAGACCCGGCCCACCTAAAGCCCTGCATGCAGGTGATGCGCACCTGCACTCATTTGAGGACCTGAGAGTTATTTTCCATCAAACTTTGATCCAGTGCGAGAGAACGAAATATAAAGAAGTGAGAAGTGTGAAAATATTAGAAACACGTAGGCGAGTTGAGAAAGCAAGGCTGCAAAAGAACCTTCGAGAGTGCACAACACTTAAGTCCTTATGTAAAGTAACTGGTTCTATTGTAAAGAGCTCTGACAGCTTCGGGTAAAGTTCGCGCTATATAAAAACGCATAAATAAATAACTAAATATATAGGGTGTTGGAAAGGATAGGTAGATCCTCGGTTTTCGACAACCTTGGAATTCATTGGCGCCGCCAGGGGGCTCCAAAGAAACACTTTGGCTCACAGGCGCTAATTTAGTATTCTTTTAAAACACAATGAGAACTGTCGCGTCTCGGAGAGTTGTGTACCCGAGATTGCCCTGTTGCCCTGCGCTCGGAATCCTCCCATTAATCAAGAAACGTAAGGTTCCCGCCCCCGGCTGAGGTAAGCCGCGGTTACCACGGAAACCACGCAAACACTCCCCCAGGCAACCTTGACATTTCCATGGCAGCCGCTGCCCTGATATGAACGTTGGTGGCAGTAGCCACGGTCAGATTACATTCCCGCTCTCACGACAAGGCCAGGGTGGGGACTCTGGATTGGGGGCACTCATGACATGCCCTCCTCCGGGTAGGCCGAGTATGGAGAGGGGCAGCCACCTGAGAGGCGCATGACGCAGGCCCCGCCTCGTGCGTCTGGAGTGTCTGCATGTGCGTGTCGACTAAGTCTACTGTTCACCTATTACAACACGGCTCATTTACCACGGCTTGTTATCCGTGACAGCAAAAGCTTTAAGAAAACACAAAGCTTCCAGCAGATTAGCAGAGTGAGGGAAGAGGAAAAAAAGAGTCCAGGATAATGGATTGTAAAAATGCAGCTTCAAAGAGAGAGTAAGAGAGAGAGATTGAGAGGCACAGAGTGAGGGAGAGCGAAAGAGAGGCCGAGAGAGTTTAGTTTGAAGGTGACCGGTCAAAGCCTCGCGGGAGAAATACAACGAAGACATGAAGCAAAAGTGCAAAGATAACTGTGTGTGAGAGAGAGAAAGAGATGTATGTAAAGGTAAAGAGAGAGAGGTAATTTGACAAGTTTCAAAGGAATTGAAAAAAACCTCAATTCATAGTGCTTGGAGGAGGCCACTTTTTTCTTTCAGAACACTTTCTCCAAACTCCACTCACCCTCTTTAGGTCTGGTGTCAGACAAGCTCATTTGATGTTACTTAAATTGTGTATAATAATACACTTACTACGGGAATTCAAGCCCGTTCACTTTATCTATTGGTCTGTTATTGAGTCATTCACATTTTGCGCCCACCCCCTACAACATGGAGCAATGGAGTCAGCCTACTTCTGCCACTGGCTAGCTTCATTGTGAGTGTCAGCGTTCTTTCCTTTCACAAGGAGCACATCCACACCCAAAGTAGTTCCCGTAAGTGTCAGGAACTACTATCACTATATGTCTTTTTAGGCCCCAAGATGTTTTTGCTACACTCGTAAGCGGAGAGCACCACTTCCAGCTCGCCTGAAAGATTTAGCACACACAGACCCTTATCAAGGCGGCCCCCGCGCTGAACACTTGCCACCTTTCCATTTTGACTTTACAAGAATGCTCACTTATGCCCTGAAGAAGTTCAATTTTTGAACGAAACGCGTTGGCTGGCAAACTATCTCTGAGAAAAATAAAAAAAGATTTATTACACATCAGGACTCATTGACTATTTGACCACCACTCGTATTTACGAGCTGTGCACCACTCCACCAAATCCCAGTCTAAATGTTTTTGCTTGTAGGCAGTTTCTCTATTTTTATTGATGAGAGCCTGGCACCTTCTCCAACAATAAAACTGTTTCAAAAACCATAACAAAGCAAAACAAGTATTGACAAAGGCAAAGGTTTGGCGGCCAACACCAGACCTACTGGCTTTGTTAATGCTTGTTGCTTTTGTACCTGAGTCAGTCTCTCTTGAGACTAGTTTTCCTTCCCTCTCACCACAGCTCAATCTTTTTGCAGATTGCTAATGCTTCTCTAGCCAAAACCCTCTTCACCTCATGTGGACTTCTGCCGCTTTATGGCTTATCTCTGTAGGGCTTCCTCGATGGCTTCCTGCTATGTTCAGTGCTTATGTGTACACAGCTCATTTTGAAGTCATGAAACATTTATTTCATTTTTTGAAACCACTGCAATAAATAAAATAAACAAATCCATGTTTAGAAATGTAAACACGCTGTACCACCATTCCCTTCTGAACCATGCCCTTCTTCTCTTCATGACTCTGCAACGTAAGATGCTTCAGTGTCGCCTTCCCTTGTTGGCATGCGCAACTTGCCAGCGCTGAACTTTCACACTTGTGGCCTGAGTTTGAGTTCAATGGTGGGTGTTTCTTCTGCCCATGCCCCACATTGAGAGTTCACCGCCAAGACTGTGGTGGTTTCTCCACCTAAATGATTGCATTTGCTGTGGGATGAGCCGGTTGTGTAGTAGGGAGCTGCGGTGGAAATTCCACCAATGCCTGGGCTGTATGGTAGAATTTCCACCACCGAATGCGGGCATTGCATATGTGTTGCTAACGTAAGCACACATTGAGGCAGTGTGGGTGCCCACGAATCTATTTTCGCTGACATGATAGGGGATGGGTTTTCAGGGTTTCATGGACACTGAACTCATTTTATTGTGGAAGGCCAATATTCTTTCCATGGCACTCTGTCACACTGGACTCTCAGACAGCCACTGTAGAGAGGGGTTCAAAGACCTCCATGCACGGTAGGGCTACCTACACACATTGGCAGGGAGTCGAAGGACTTGTGGCTGGAGGGACGGGGACCGCTAATATTTGCCTTACTCTGAATGGGATGAACATGAGGCAGGAGGTACGGGTGGAAAATCCCCCGGTGTCACGGCGGACACTCCAGTACCGCCCTCCCTCCCTCCCCTGGATCAGGCTCGTAGTCTCCTCGTCGCTGTCGCTGGCTCACATCCTCCCTGTTCACAGTGCGTCAGAGTTGGCATCTGTTGTTGCTACTTCCTGTCTTAGGGGTGGGGTGGAGCGGCGCGATGCAGTCCTTCTGAGGGGATTTCTGGACTAGATGTCAACGTGCGCTGTGTTAGAGTGTGTACCCATACATGTTCTTCCCTGCGTAAATAATGTAACTGCCGATATCAGTGGCGAGGAGGGTGTGTGTGTGTGTGGAGGGGGGTGGGGGGTGTTTCGTACTCCATTCGGGTTCCCTTGGAAACAAGAGCCCGCCTCTTGCGCCAGGTGTGCAGACCTGTCCTTTTAAGGGAATCATATCCAGTGTGGGGCGGCAAGAAATAAGGGCGAGGCACGCTGGGAACTGAGCTCTCCACTCTCTCACCCCCCCCCTCTCGTCCCACGCCTCTGTTCTTAGCTGAGTCATCTCGTTTCATTTCCATTGTCCCTGAAGGCTGGGACAGGTTACCTGGGTAAAGTTTCTTTGTTTTCACTCACGCATTTGTCGCGCGCTATCCCGTCGTACACACGGTCCCATTACAGGCCTACAGCACCGCGACACTATACCACAGGTTCAAAGCTTCGCCCCAGGACCCCTGGGGGCTCCCCAGGCACTTACATCTCATCTGGTATCCTCAAACAAAGCCCCGCCGTCAGCGTCGTCACACCCGCTGTGGTACCCTCCCCACTCACATTCCGTCTAGTATCCGCACTCACGCTTCCTCTGCACTCTCGTATACTCACACCCCATACACTATCCTCACAGAAAGCCCCTGGCACCCTCGTAGCCACTAGATACCCTCACCACTCACATGCCCACCAGCATTCTCACTCACAGTTCCTCTACATCCCTCATACAAGCACATTCCATCTGTTATCCTGAGGAAAGCCCCTCACACCCACTGGTACCCTCACCACTCACATTCCGTCTAGTATCCGCACTCACGGTTCCTATAGCACCCTTACACACTCACATACCATCTGCTATCCTCACCCATGGCCCTCTGGTACCCTCACACACTCACAGCCCACAAGCATATCCATGCAAAGTCCCCTTGGCAAGATGACGCGCACAGCTCGTCTGGCACCCTCACACATCCCTATCCCATCTAGTATGAGCTCACACAGTCCTTGTGGCACCTTCACACACACACACACACACACACACACACACACACACACACACACACACACACACACACACACACACACACACACACACACACACACACACACACACACACACACACACACACACACACACACACACACACACACACACACACACACACACACACACACACACACACACAGCAGCAAGGATCGCAGACTCTTGGTTTCCCCTAAAAAGGCAATTGTGTTTAGACCCGTGCAAAAATGAATGCATTTGATTTCATTTCTTGCTTTAGCAATAAAACATGCTGGCACTTCAAGGTTTCAAATCTGAATAATATTTTGGCCTCACTTCTTTTATCTGGCATCACGCGATACGAGTTTTACTCTACAGAACAACCTAATAATTCACCTTATAAACTATCTATCCAATAAACAGACAAGCTTCTCGATGTCAGAGAGAAATGAAACAGACATTTCTGAACAGTTAAATCACCTTTACGTGTACAGACCGCACTTCGGCCAGGATACTTGCACATAATGAATCATTCTGGATATATTCGTGGCAGTCACCAGTCAGGAATGAGTAAGAAGAACAAACATAAGTGATATGATGGAACACTTGAGTTATTTGTAAGTGTCACCATTCCCCTGGGTAGCATGCTATTCCCTCATGGTTTGCATACTGAGAGGAGGCAACCATGTGCAGATCAGCCTTGGTAAGATCCCCAAAAGCTAGAGCCAATCCGAACCGCTAGGCCAGAGCAGGAATAAAAACAAGCATTTACAATGCAATGGTCTCGGCATTGTTAAAGTTAAAGGTATTGGCATTGCTCATGACATTATTTTTGTTTATGTTTTTGTTTTTAAAACATTTAAAGAAACGGCATTGTTATTTACAATGTCAATAGCTTCATCACTCTCAAATGCGAGACCTATTGCATTTGCACCCACACACAGAGCCACCCACATAGCCACCTACACACACACAGTTACCCACACACAGACAGACCCACCACGCATAGAGCCACCTACAAAAAAAGCCACCCACACACACAGAGCCACACACACAGAGCCACCCACACACACACAGACCCTCCCCTACACACACAGCCACCCCCCACACACAGAGAGCCACCCCCACACACACACAGAGCCACCCCCACACAGAGCCACCCCCCCACAGAGCCACCCCCACAGAGCCACCCCCACAGAGCCACCCCCACACAGAGCCACCCCCCACACAGAGCCACCCCCACACAGAGCCACCCCCACACAGAGCGACCCCCCCACAGAGCCACCCCCACAGAGCCACCTCCACACAGAGCCACCCCCCCACACAGAGCCACCCCCACACAGAGCCACCCCCCACACAGAGCCACACACACACACACACACACACACAGAGCCACACACACAGAGCCACACAGTTGAAGTTAATGTTTTACTCAATGTTTATATGTTGCAGACATGCCGCTCTGCTTCTAGTTAGCCTTTCAGTTCAGGTGACGAAACATAAGTGCACGCCCCAAGTGAGAAGAGTTGAAAATAATAAACATCAAGCAAAATGTAGAGATAAAGAGAAGCCAAGAAATATGCATCTTGACCTCTTTGCCACGAGTGTACTACTCGGAGATAGAAGAGACTCCAGAAAGAGCACCCCGTTTACCTGCAGTACAAGGCTGAGCACAGCAGGCTTCAACACAGACAGCAGCTGCACACCTAAAAGCTCACTCATCAATTGTTGGAAGGGCACCAGCATGCCTGACGGGAGGTGTGGCCAAAGCAAGCTCAGATTCTCTCACGACATGTAAGTTTAGAGGTCCAGGAGTGCTGTTAGCAACCTTCGAAGAGCCTCCGGGAAACCGGTCATTCAAATTTCAGGATCCAATCTTAACCCTCTTGGACCGATTAACAAAGATTATGCTGTGGCTTACTCTCGTAGTACTCTTGAATTTTGGAGGCGAGCCTGAAGTAAGCCAAGAGCGCTCCTAGTTCACTCTTGAAACCAGTACTACAAGAGAAGGGCACACTTACTCCTACACAAAATCTTCCATGATAGTACGCATTTCTACTGAGGTCCCAAATGACAGATTTATACCTGAAATTCATGAGTAAACCAGGACTACTGTAAGAGTAAAACACATTTACATGAATCATGATAATTAGGCCCTTAATATCGCTTATTGTGGCGTTTTCCACTAGGAGCGCTCGTTTCCTGCCAGTTGACTGTTGAGATTACGACTATTCCTCTCCAGTAAATTACCCGTTTGTCCGCACACCATGCTAACCACTTTTTAGCTTACATGTTTTATGCCACGCCCTAATTCGACCACGCCGCTGTGAGAGATTCCCCCCAGTTTTTCATCCCACTTAAAGCCCTGCTAAGGTCCACTGTATTCTTTGTGGCTGGGGGATAAGGGGGCGGAAAAGGTCAGCTAGGCAAGAGGAGGCAGTTGCCAAGCGAGAGAAACATACGAAACTACATGTATGCGATCTCGCAGCCCAAGAGGCGCAACGCGTGAGAGTTATATCCAGAGTGGCCCCATAGAAAGTGGACTAGCCTTCTTCACGAAACACATTGCATATTCCAAGCAAGGCACGCCCGCTCTGCGCCGAACAAATCACAGAATCATAAGTGCAACACTCTTTTCCTCGAAGCACACACCCCACCCGCTCAGTGCAGTGTTCTACAAATCACGCATTCGGAGTAAATACACAGCCCTAACCGCTCCTCACAAGTGCTCTGCACTCCGTGCCCCTTCACCCAATCGGCAAGTGCTAGTGTGCTTCTAACAGAGTGGATAAGCCCATATCAACCAGACAATACGTAATAAAAATAACAGGCAATACACCTATTAGGCGCTAGCATAACGTAGGTGATAACTAATAACGAAACACATCCGAAGGCCTTGGAGGATAATGAGAATATTATAACCTCCTTTTGGATTGTGATAAAGTTCTAGAATTTTGCAACACCCTGATTAATTTCAAATACAGACATATATAAAAGGCAGCCAACAATAAGCAGTGCTCACCTTTAAACTCCCTAAAATATTGCAAACAGGAAACGGCGAGAACCCAACAGGTCACCTCTTTACATGGAACAAGTTGAGAACACGCCAAGAAAAAAACACTCAGCCAGGTATTTTTTCTATTGCTGGGTTTTCTTCTGCTTCCGGGTCTGCGCGATTGTAAAGGGGCGTGTTTAATCAATCAGGGCGTGTTCGTGGGAAAAAGTCAGAAGGGAAACGGCGTGTTACCGCCGGAGGAAAGATTTTAAGAATCGGGATTCCTCTCCTTTAGAGTATACTGTAGCCGACATCAGTATAGGAAGGAATGGGCTTAAATTATCTAAAATAAGAATCTGGTTTACTTGTTGCCAATTTGTGAACGGTGCTAATGAAAGGGCTTGAAGGCTGTACGGCGATTGGTTAGAAATAAAAACAGGATGGCCTGCACGGCGACTCACGAGTCGCACGCCTCAGGAGACCCGCCCAACTGCTTAGGTCGTGATCGTTTAGAAAGAAATTAGGCACTGCGTGTACTGATTCTGGTCCTGTGGTGACAAAATGACTCCAGGGGGATATCTGGGCTCCCGCAAGTGCAAGACTATAAACAGTCGTGGGACACAAATCCCTTACAATCCCTAGCAGTCAATGCACAGTGCTCGGAGTGGGCGGAGACCTGACCAGCTCTGGACGCTTCACTACTACCTGAAAAGAAGAAAGTGCATATTCATAGGACCAGACGAACAGCAGGGGGAGAGGACGCCATGAACACCGCCGCCTTTCTCCGAGGCGAAGCTGAAATGCCTCGGAGAAAGGCAGCGGCGGTTTCGGATTCGGGGTGTGTTTTTCTTTTTTCTCCTCTTGCCATTGGCTGGAGGAGATAATTAGAAAAGTTGCAAAAAACACGCCCCCGAATCCGAAAAGGACGGGGCCTTTTCGGAGTGACGAACCTCTTCTCCAATGGCTGGCCAGCATTCAAGAGGCCAGCCAATGGAGAAGAGGGGAGAAGAGGGGCGGGTTCAAGCCCCTCTTCTCCAAGTCATTATATCTCGCGAGCGAGACTGCGCAAGCACAGCCTTCGCTAGCCCGAGACCTAACAACCTCTGTCAGTGGTGCACAGGAATATAAACAACCCCTGCAAGTGGTGCACAGGAATATAAACAACCCCTGCCAGTGGTGCACAGGAATATAAACAACCCTTGTCAGTGGTGCACTGGAATATAAACAAATCCTGTCAGCGGTGCACAGGCATATAAACAACCCCTGCCAGGGTTGCACAGGAATATAAACATCCCCTGCCAGGGGTGCACAGAAATATAAACAACCCCTGCCAGGGGTGCACAGGAATATAAACAACCACTGCCAGGGGTGCACAGAAATATAAACAACCCCTGCCAGTGGTGCACAGGAATATAAACAACCCCTGCCAGTGGTGCACAGGAATATAAACAAACCCTGCCAGTGGTGCACAGGATTATAAACAAACCCTGCCAAGGGTGCACAGGAATATAAACAACCACTGCCAGGGGTGCACAGAAATATAAACAACCCCTGTCAGTGGTGCACAGTTAAACAACCCTTGTCAGTGGTGCACTGGAATATAAACAAATCCTGTCAGCGGTGCATAGGCATATAAACAACCCCTACCAGGGTTGCACAGGAATATAAACAACCCCTGCCAGGGGTGCACAGAAATATAAACAACCCCTGCCAGGGGTGCACAGGAATATAACCAACCACTGCCAGTGGTGGACAGGAAAATAAACAACCCCTGCCAGCGGTGCACAGGAATATAAACAAACCCTGTCAGCGGTGCACGGGAATATAAACAACCACTGCCAGTAGTGCACAAGAATATAAATAACCCCTGCCAGTGCTGAACTTGAATATAAACAACCACTGCCAGGGGTGCACATAAATATAAACAACCCCTGCCAGTGGTGCACAGGAATATAAACAACCACTGTGAATGGTGCACAGGAATATAAACAACCACTGCCAGTGGTGCACAGGAATATAAACAAACTGCCAGCGGGACACAGGAATATAAACAACCCCTGCCAGTGGTGCACTGGAATATAAACTAACCCTGTCAGCGGTGCACAGGAATACAAACAACCCCTGCCAGGGGTGCACAGGAATATAAACAACCCCTGCCAGCGCTGCACAGGAATATAAACAACCCCTGCCAGTGGGGCACAGGAATATAAACAACCACTGCCAGTGGTGCATTGGAATATAAACAACCCCTGCCAGGGGTGCACTGGAATATAAACAACCACTGCCAGTGGGCCACTGGAATATAAACAAACTGCCAGCGGGACACAGGAATATAAACAACCCCTGCCAGTGGTGCACTGGAATATAAACAAACCCTGTCGGCGGTGCACAGGAATATAAACAACCCCTGCCAGGGGTGCACATTAATATAAACAAACCCTGCCATTGGTGCACAGGAATATAAACAACCACTGTCAATGGTGCACAGGAATATAAACAACCACTGCCAGCGGTGCACAGGAATATAAACAACCCCTGCCAGTGGTGCACAGGAATATAAACAAACCCAGTCAGTGGTGCACAGGCATATAAGGATCCCCTGCCAGTGGTGCACAGGAATATAAATAACCCCTGCCAGTGATGCACAGAAATATAAACAATCCCTGCCAGTGGTGCACTGGAATATAAACACCCCCTGCCAGCGGTGCACTGGAATATAAACAACCCTTGCCAGTGGTGCACAGGAATATAAACAACCCATGCCAGCAGTGCACTGTAATATAAACAACCCTTACCAGCAGTCCATAGGAATATAAACAACCCTTGCCAGTGGTGCACTGGAATATAAACAACCCCTGCCAGCGGTCCATAGGAATATAAACAACCCATGTCAGTGGTGCACAGGAATATAAACAACTCTAAGCAGCGGTCCATAGGAATATAAACAACCCCTGTCACTGGTGCACACAAATATAAACAACCCCTGCCAGCGGTGCACAGGGACATAAACAACCCCTGCCAGTGGTGCACTGGAATTTGAACAACCCCTGCCAGCAGAGCATATGAATATATAAAAGACCCCTGCCAGTGGTGCATAGGAATATAAACAACCCCTGCCAGCGGTGCACAGGAATCTAAACAACCCCTGTCAGCGGTGCACAGGTATATAAAAACCCCTGTCTGTGGTGCACAGGAATATAAACAACCCCTGCCAGTGGTGCACAGGAATATAAACAACCCCTTTCTGTGGTGCATAGAAATATAAACAACCTGTCTGTGGTGCACAGTAATATATACAACCCCTGCCAGTGGTGCACAGGAATATAAGCAACCCTTGCCTGCACTGCACAGGAATATAAACAACCCCTGCCAGTGGTGCAATGGAATATAAACAACCCCTGTCAGTGCTGCAGCAAGGTTCCCGTGGGCTATGATGCAAGCAAGGATAGGCCCCTCCAAGCCCTGGTTTGGTACACTTGGGATGTAGTGCACCCTTCATACCCCCAGGCCCCGGTGCAAATTCACCCGCTGCATGGTTAATAGCTAATCACGCCAAAATAGAACAATCCAACCTTGAAATGTTAGCCCATTTCCCTGCTGAGCAGGAGTGTAAAAACCCAGACCAACCATATGCACTTCAATGAAGGACAGACTGGGTCTGGTGGTACTGGCACTAAGGGTACGGGACGTGCTGCAGCGTGTCCATAAAACTTGAAATGGTATAGGTGGGGAATGAACTATGAAGGGCCCATTCATATGTTTTCTTCTGGAAGCATTTGTTGTGTTTTCAAAACAACACTAACACATCCATTATGCACCCCCACTCTAAAAGTTGTTCCTGCCCTCTGATTGGGTCCTTCTGACCCAGAGAGCTACAGGACCCTTGCCTGGGCATGCTTGCGAATACCTGTGCCACTTGGGGTAACTTACAAGCACAGAAACAATATTTTATTCATAGAATGCCTGCATTAATCATAATCACTAGGGTGGTTCTGAGTACATTAAATTAGATTACGCTTCACCTCAGCATTTCACTACAGACATGAGCCAAACATATGCAAATCAATCTTGGCTTTTATACCCAAGAACATTTTGTTCCAAAAACTTGACCAGGTTCCCTCTAAACAGGCCCTGAACCAACACGAGGCCATTTTCAGAATTCTTGGGCCTCCTGAGTGAGGGTCTAGGCAGAGTCGCTCTCACCCAGCAACCTGCAGGGCGGTGGAAGAGGTGTGGCGCAGCGGCCAGGGTGCCTGACTACGTGGTTCATGGTTCAATCCCCGGCGCCAGCAGGAGGTTAGCCCAGCACCATGTGACTCTGGGCAATAGCTCCCTTAATCTTCCCGAGGGCCCCCAGCGCCGGGACACCACTTCGGAGGTAGCTGTGCACTTTACAAATACTGGTATTTCATTTTTGATTTCATTTTACGTCAGGCATACCGATGCCACTCCAAGTGAAGTAACAAGAGCAGAACATGTGATTAATGGAATGCTTTAATGAATCCTAACGGGTGGCACTGCTCCATGTAGCATGCCATGACCTGTTTTTGATTCCTTCCCCATGTCAGCGAAGGTTCCGACATGCAAATAACTCTCTGTTTCACCACAAAAGGGACGGTCAAGCTTGAAATGCTAGGCTGTGCCTACTTTAAACAGATATACACAGGCAACCACAGGCCTGTTTCAGAATTATCGTGCCTCCTCAATATGTTCCAGCTCAACACCTCTGGCACAGATGGCTGTGGGACCCACTTACTGACTTATGCCCTACGTTTGCCCCAGGAACAGACAGAAAACAAAATTTTCCAATATGCATGGCTAATGCCCCTCAATCAGAGACAATCTCAGACCTTAATAAACTTCTCTTCCAGCTTCCAAAGAGTTGACTATCTGAATGAATTTATTAACTGTTCGATTAATTAAAATCATTACAGTAAAAAAGCTACATCTATTAAAGAAAAAACAATTGTTAAAACAATTTCACCTCAGTCCCCTGAGCGCCCAGTCCTTCAGTGTCACTGTCCTTGTGAGGACTTGCATGCCTCAATTAATTTGAGCACGTTCTCAGGGTTTTACTTTAAAGTAGTTTAAAAACTCTAAAATTGTGAAATAGACTTTGGGTAAAGGTATTGGCCCTTCTGGTGCCTCGCAGGGTCCCTCTACTTTTGCCCCAGGAACAGACAGAAAACATCATTTTTCATTATGCATGACTATTTCCCCTCAATCAAAGACAAACTCAGACCTTAATAAAATTCTCTTCCACCTTCCAAAGAGTTGACCACAACATGTCCCTGAATCACTTATCTGTGGCTGTTGAAACACATCTCTGTGGCTGTTGATACACCTCTCTGTGGATGTTGAAACACCTCTCTGTGGCTGTTGATACACCTCTGTGTGAATGTTGAAACTCCTCTCTGTGGCTGTTGAAACACCTATCTGTGGCTGCTAGTATCAGAGAAAATCCTCTAGAACCATTCATGTGTCTACCTTAGAACAGAGCCCACTAGTTTGAGCTTGGTTCCTATCTTGACTACAGAGTCTCACGACAATGGCTCAATAACATAAACCTTGATGGCTTTGAACACTAGCTTTCACCGAATGCCAAGTCATTTGGATTCATCCTGGGCACCAACCTCCCCTATCATGGAACACATTGCCAAAAACCAAAGATGGCCTGGTATAAGAAATCCATACCATTTCTTCCAGAATGCGACTTCAGAACTTCTACTCAAGCTCTCAAACTCTTGCATCTGGATGGTGGTAATGCCCTGGTCCATGGGCTCCCTGACTCCACACTGGCACCCCTTAGGTGCATCCTACATACTGCAGCACATTTCATCCAGGACCAGAAGAAATATGATCCCATCACCCCCATCCTGGTGGAATTCCTTTAGCTCACCTTGCCTGCTTGCACCATTTTCAAACCCAGCGGCATAATTTACAAATCTATCACAACCAGCGCCCCTGCTTATCTTGCAGACAAGCACACCATCCCATCTGCGGTGAATCACACATCCGTTGCCGGGACACCATCGAACAGCAGACTGAGAACTTTAAAAAGAAGAAACAAGGCAGGAGGCCTTTTACATCTATGCCCAGAATCTGGAACAACATCCCCGTATCCATCAGGACCACCACAACGCTGCTCCAATTTAGGAAAGATTTGAAGACTCCCCTCTTTAAACAGCACTACATCACAGTGCATTAACTATCCACAACCCAACTTGCTCTCATGTTACTCACTGAATGTATGCTTGTTTTTAATCATGTACAGAGCTCTGCTCCATTTTGGCTATGTTTGCACGATAGAAATACCACATGCCTACATACAAACATAAATATATAAATACACCCATACAAACATACACATGATTATCAACCTTATCAGAGGCCTATGCAACATAGATGTGGTGCCCTTTTTCCCATCATCAATTCCAACATAAACTGTCATGTTCCTCAGCAAATCTAATGCTGAGTTCCTGTTCTTCAGCCCCCATGGACTGCGCATCGGTAAGTTCAGCTGCTCTATACCGATGGGCCACCTCCACAACCCGATCAAATCTTTCAAACCTGATGGCATTGTTTAACTCTGGGTTTAACTCCATTCCTCACTCAGCACTCTGTCCAGGATATTTGTCCACTATCTGCCACTGCTGCAGATGTTTCATTCCTCTTAACCTTATCCTTTAGGATCACTCTGCTGCTCACGGTCACAACCTTCCATCTGCACTAGTTCACAACCATCTATATAATACTCCCGGTCCGGCATTCCCGTATTGGACCACTGCCAATTTTAAAGACCCTAGAAAGACACTGTCTAGAGCACATTACAAGTTCTTTGAATTATACACATCATGCCATCTCTAATCACCTTCCATTGGCTATCAATCACAGTCAGATCCAAATTCAGGAAATTGTCCCTACTGCATAGGATACCTCATAGAAGGGTACTTGCCTATTTCACTTTGGTTGTCTGCCATTTTAAGCCCAGGCACCTAAAGTGAGCTTCTCTGAATCATCGAGCCATGCGACCAACTAAATGTTATAAGTTTACACAAGGTTTGAAGAATGGGTAAGGAAGCCTACTACTAGAAACAAGAAATAAAATTGAGGAAGGGGTGCAAGCATTCTCCAGGGGAAGGGTGAATGCACAGCGTGGAATGCAATATCCTTCAATGTTCCAGTGGTTGGTGTATCTGCTGTACCAGATGAGTTTGATACTATTGCGATTAATAACAGAATACTGACTAAAAGCAAATTTAAAGTGCTGAGCATGCGATTCAGTTTCTGCCCTCTGACTATGATTACTCCAAACTAAAAATCAACTTACACAAATTAGTAAGATACCTAAAATTTACATTTTCAATGCTTTACCATCTTGTTGTGAATCATTTGACTAGCTGCACTGCCTGTGAAAAATTGGATCTCCACTTCTAGTGCACAGTGCTTAATTTGAGCCGGTGGTTTGCAGTGCTCGGCACCGGCACTTAATTCTCAGCACCGGCTCTTATGACAATCTGCCACATGGTGATGCTGTTTGTCTACTTTTGCGATAAGCACAACAACAATTGTTTAATCATTCAATATAAATTAATAATGAATAATAACTGTTGCCCGCGCCATTCTTATTCATTTGGGTAGCCTGTAATTGTCTGGTGGTTAGTAGTTGTGTTGATACTGTCATTGGCAGTGCCAGCAGCGGCTCCTCCGCAATGACGGAGGAGCATCACTCCATTGGCTGGCTCAGAGCCAGCAAATAAAAAATAAAATGACGTTCTAACATTGTTTTATTTTTCATTTGCTGGCTCTGAGCCAGCGCTGTAGGGAGGGGCAGGGATGAGGAATGGGAGGGGGGAGGAGCACTGCTATGTACACTCCCTAAGTGCGCATATGCGTTTGGCCTGCCAAAACACACATGCACACTTAGGTTTCTCCAGTCGGGCTCCAATGAACAGCCGGGCTGGAGAAACCCCACAGACTGCCTGGTTTGAGTGAAGCGTCTTTCCAGCCTGCTCAGGCCAATCCTGCGCTGCTCTGCAGCATGGGGACTGGATGGGAGTCTGTCCCAGGGGCTGCTGGGATGAAGAAGAGGAGAGGAGGCACAACGTGACGCTGGAGGAGGCTAGCAGCTTCAGATCATTTTTTTTTTTTTAATATACTATTACTATCCCCCTCCCCGGTGTGATCCCCGCCTAACCACTCCACCTTTGTTTGGGGAGGCTACCACTGAGAGCAGGGGCAATGGGTGGCAGCAGCTGTGGTGGCCACCTGAGAAGGGCCCTAGCATTTACTTTTTTCTTTTTTTTTACAAATTAAGCACTGCATGTAACATCCACTCCTGTCACCTATTCTCTTTCCCAACGTTCCCTGAGGCCTCCATAATGAGGTTAGCAGCGCTGTTCAAAACCCTGAATAAATAAATAAAAATTTTCAAGCATTGGCATAGCCAATAGGTCTCGCCTTTGGGACCTTATAAGTGTTTAGCCATGCAACAGTTGCATAACTAAATACTTATATGATCCCAAAAGCGAGACCTATTGGCTATGTAAAGCGGCCGTGCGGCCGCGAAAGTAAAAGTGATCGAGATCACGATCAAACTTCAAAGCGGCCGTGCGGCCGCTAAAGTGAAAGTAATCGCCGTCAAGCGCGGCGCGCGCGCCTATGCACACATGCACTGTAGCTCCAGGCTGGCCTGGTAGCACTTTTTGGAGCCCTCTCAATAAGTCTCGCCGGACCAGCGCATGCGCTGGGTCAGGCGAGACCTAAAGAAGATATGCGTAGATAAAAAAGGGTGATAGACAACATCTTTCTCCAAAGATCCAATTCCTACATGATGCTATGTATGCACTTCTTTCAGTCGCAGAAAAAGAGCATGAACCTATTTTACTATCCAGGCTCCTTTCTGATCAGATGTTAGCTGGATTGGGAATGGGCACAAAGGAGCCACAATACTGGACTGACGTTTACAGCTATGCTATGTTGCACCTGTTATACAGATTTGGACTAACTAATATCTACAGACAAGGAATCTCCCCCAAGTCCATGTTATGGTTCGCTAGCTGGGCACCCACTCCTTTGTTTATAAGATTACCTTCAGACTGTATGGATGCCATTTTTTTACTCGACTGTAATTTTCTATGGACTTGAATATTTGATTTTATGTGTCTTGAATTATAAATATTGTTTTACCTAGAAGTTTTAGTACACTTCCTAAGGCCCTACACACATTGTTTTTTAGAGTTTCACATGCTAGCTAATAATGCTTTAGTGATGGTGCCTCATTCAGTCTAACAGAATAAAAATGTCGCACACTATGTCTGTTTAGATAAATGAGGTAAAATGTCCAATTTATGACCACCAGCCAATAATCAAATATGGGCGTTCCTACATTTTGTTGACTGCTTCCTCTAAGAGGGAGAGACTCCAGCACACTGGATTAATCTGTGATGCTCATTTTACTGCTGGACTCAATAACTCTGTTTAGGATTAACTATTGAACAACAGTGCATGGAATGTATTTACTTTATTAACACACACCTACCACAATGACGCTTTTGGCACATTCATCTTATAGTTTCTGGCAGTATGCCTGTGTGAGCATATTTACTTCTATATCACAACATAAGAGCATTACAGAGTTTCAACTTTTGAGGGTTTAAGGTTTATATGCTTGCCCTCATACAACAGTGTATTCATCCACTCACTTTTCATGAAAGCGTACGCCATGGTCTGTTGTTATTTTCTCTCGACCCCTTTGGGTTCTCAACACGATTTCAACAGGGATCTGGGTTTAATATGCTAACAGGCAGTGGTAGCAAATTAAAGCAAAAAACACAGGATGGAGCCACCAGGAGTGGACGGAGTGAGCTATACTTGTAAAGTAGTCAGTCCTCAAGCAGTTCAAAGTAAGTACTCCCATATAGGCAAAAAGATACATCCAAACAGCCAATAGCACTGCGTGAGAGGTGAACCGGGTGAGCCAAGACGTGATTGACAAAGTATCCAGAAAATCGCTGAAAGAAGCTGGTCAGTGATAGCCTACAGAAGAAAATGGTGGACCCAAGACCCACGCTTTGTAAATAAATGGCAATGTGTCTTTTGGACAACTCTGCTGCCAAATCCAAACCTAAAAAGGATTATTAACATAACTGGTAAGCACATTTTTGCAATCTTTTTTAATTTCCTTATTTCATTTTCTACACATTTTAGAAGTTTGTCCACCACTGATGCTTTGTCTCCAATGGCCTTGAGTATTGTTCTCTCTATATTATACATTTCGTTGGGATACCACAACAAGCTAAGTAGGCACATTATAATTTAAGGTATTGGTGGTATCTTGCCTGAGTGTCCTTTAAGAAATATTGCCACGGACCTTTTAAGTGCTGGGTTTATTATGTATGCACCTACTTTTATGGTGTGGGTCTTCATTTAATGCTAAATTGATGGCTTTAAACTTGATGTATAATTTATACTTCTGCTCACAGCTTTTGTTAGCATATCTTTGGAACAGCATTATGGATGTCATTTGGAGCAACTGCATGCAAAGCATCAAAATGTGAAGAATGAAAAGAAGAAATAAATCTATTTGTTTGCCTCTTTTTGGTACCGCCCCTGAAACTCCACCACCTTTCGTAGACGACATTGTTAGAAGCTGACATTGGGACAGATTCTCTAGAGTTTTGGGTTTCAAAATCAGTTATAAAAAGTCAGTGGCACTGGGTGTTCCACATATGCAAGATAACTGGTCCGAACTGTTGGGTACTCTGAGCCTCGAAGTTGCGATAGGACACTTGGAGTACTATGGGGGTAAAATAACTGCACAAAGGCAACAGTTGTACGAGGCTAATATTTTTCCTCTAATAGATGTACTTCTTGAAGACTTTACAGATGGCGGAAGCTCGAAATCTCCTAGATCGGCAGAATTGCTTGTATAAATATGAATTTTATTCCCAGATTGCTATACGTGGCCCAGGCCTTACCACTCACACATCCCAAAGGAATGCTCCAACACATACAGGAGAAATTGCTGGCATTTACCTTGAAGGGTAAATCCCCACAAACATACTAAAAAGTCTTAAATGGGGGTTTGGGTTTTCTTCAGATAGAGCGATATGTGCGCACTACCCAACTGCAACCCTTGTTGGATCTCACTACACCCAACAGTCCTAAACTCTGGGTATCCTTAAAGCCTATATACTCACCTAAACTGATAAACATTTTACCCTGACTCCACCCGAGCTCGAGAAACCAGAAGATACCCTAGGATTCCATTAACACACTGGGTGACGTCACAACGTATCCCTCTCGAATGACCCCTGTGCTAAACAAATCAGAGTTCCATCTGGGAATTATCGACAAGAGTTTTGATAACAGTTGTAAGTATAACATGATTACAATTGGTGACCTGTTGAAAAGGGTAAATTAATTTCCTTGGAATCTTTATGCCAACGATGGACAAAGATAGACCATATCACCTTCCACTATACACAGTTATCACAATGGGTTAATTTCCATAATCTCAGGGCGCCAACCACATGAGATCTCACACCATAGAAGCCTGGCTATCAGAACAAGTCCCATAAAAAGTTATTACTCGGCTGTATCAATATTTAGCAAGGCTCCTGACCTGAACTAAATCGACACACGCCATTCAATGGGAGGAGTTGGGTCAAGAGCTAGATGAAACACCTTGACTTTCTACTTGGGAGCGAGCCACCTCCGCTTCCATTTGCACTCAATACAAAGATAAACGTGGTGGTGCCTGACCACTCCCACCATGGCGCTATGTTTGTTTCCCCCACAGAATGCCGGGGGTGCAAAGCATAGAAAGACACAATTTGCTATAAGTGGTGGGGGTGCGAGATTATCCAGCTTTACGCGACACTCTGGGCAATAGCTCGCTTAATCTTCCCGACGGCCCCCCGCGCCTTGACACCTTCGGGTAATTGTGCGCTTTACAAATACTGGATTTTATAGTCTAGAAAATTCAAGAAGTCACTACAATGGAGTTGCGACAGGATCCCCCTGTCACTTTTGTTGGGAAATACAGAAAACCTTTTACAGTGCTTAATTTGAGCCAGTGGTTGCTGTTGGGGGCCACTGGCAATTATTTCTGGGGCCAGCAATTATTTTTCTGCAACAAATAATTATCTAGAGCAAGAGAAGCAAAACAAAGAAGTCGAAAAGACGAAAAAGAGGAAGACGGGGAAACAGGTACAAAGGAAGAAAGCAGGAACCTGCAAGAGCAAGTTAAAGGAGCAGGGAGTGTCAGCCTGTGATTGTATTAAAGAGGCATGAGGTGGTTTAAGACGACCAGCCTTCGTATTCGGTGCGCTGATGTTTAATTGCATCGGCCGCAGGCTTCTGAGCAGAGAGCTTCGGACACTCTTTCTGTAACAAATTTAGCGCTGAATATATTTTGACTCCCTGTCTGGAAAATGTATTTCTCACTCCCCGCAGTGTGAGTGAGAGTGGCCCAGGGCCTGTTTGGGAAATCTCCTTTCGCTCTGTCAGTGAGGGTATGGGTGAGACCAAGGTCTGGTCGGTATACGCAACAAGAAGTTAATAACTCTTGCGAGACCGAATACAGGCATTTTTAAAAATACAACTAACCTTCCCTACTTACATTAAACAACAGGGTAGGGCCACCCGGGTCTAATACCCAAACTTCTCCAAGGATCTGGACTTTGTGATCCTCCACACTCCTCTGAAATCGCAAATTCACATCGCCACGGAGGCCCCAGTGACTAATACTAACCATGTAACCCTTAAGTCAAACAATGGGCTGTGTGTATTGCTAAGTGCAGCCTGGTCATGGAGGCCTTGGGTTAGTCAGAGTAAGAGGGATGCTCAGGGGATGACTAACTTGAGAAAGCTGCTTCTACTTATCGGCTGTACTTTTTATTACTTTGTGTTTTTATTAATGTTATTACCTCTTTTGGCAGTTGTGTTGCTTGTTTACTTGCTCTAAGGAGACTGATGGGGTGGTGTCCACAGCTTTCCCAAAATGTAATTTATTGATGCTGTAAATCCTGCCTTCTTTCTGTTGTATAATCTGTACTGTATGTACCTTTCTAAACGCCAATAAAAACATGCTTTACATTTTTTTTAAAAGCTGCACTGGTGACAGGATGAGAAGCTGGCACTGGCTGTCACTGATAGTATACCCTTGAGAGAAAGTGTGAGCAGCAGACACTGGTGGGCAGTGTTAAAATCTGGCCCTGAATAGACAATGAGAAGAGAAAGGCACGTGATGGCACTCGGAGAAGCCAGTGCTGAGAGCAGGGTGAGAAACAGGCCCTGCCAGGGCACAGTGAGAGAAGCTGCCAACGATGCCATGGTCAGTGTTTGGTGCAGATCCTGACGTACAATGTGAGAAACTGTCCCTAACGTGCAGAGAGCATATAATTGTTGGCCCGTATGAGGAGTCAGCTCTGCTGTGGAGAACTTTACACCAGCACCAGTGTAAAGTTCTCCACAACAGAGGGACAAATTCACTTTTCAGGAACGGGTACATTAAGTGATTTGCCCAGTGGTCGAAGAGAGGGAAAAAAAGTAGGGGAACTGTGGGCGGAGAATCAGAGGGCGGGAATAACCCAAGGATTGGCTCAGTGGGCGGAGCCAGAGGTGTGGCCAGAATGCGCAAACATCCCAATTTTTAGTATTTGTTTGGCATTTCACTGCCCAGTTTAATCAATCAATGGATACACATGATTATTTAAGGTTAAGGTTGTTGACATTAAAATATATTCACAAAGTGGGATATGCTTCTAATCACAGAATGTCCCAAATATGATAAAATGTGGAAGCACAAGCCATTTGTCGCCGAGCCATGGAGTTTGTCATCAGCACTTCTCCTTTTTTCCACAACAGCAGTTCAAACATGAATGGCAAAATATCCTAGTTTGCAAATGTTTTCTATATAATTATGGCTCTGCCATATTTGCCTCATAATGCTAGATCTGATTCATGATCTGAACATTTAAACTAATAAATTGCTTGTAGCTCAAACGTATCAAAAGTTAATAAAAAATGTGACTTGTTTTGCGGAGTGGATGGCTTATTGCAAAGGTTAATCGATCACCTTTCTCACTGCTGCATTTGTATGCTACACTGGTACTAATAAGGCAAAATCTTTCTAGAGACTGTTAGCATGTGTACAGATGTCAAAATATTTGAAAGTATACTGTATTAAGCTGCAGCCTTTTTTAATGCATAATTTAGTCAACACTGCGGCATAATTTTGTCCTCCTTTGCTGCATAATTAATTTTAATGGCCCCACAGCAGGCAGCACCTGTTAAAAAGGGCTTGTGAATGAATCAGAGAGACTGTGAAGTTTGCGAACTTAGTTTGGTGTGCGTGCAAATCCTGCATTGCCAATCCCTGGTGAGTTGCAGCTACTACTGCTGAAACAAGGCCAATGGAGGTACCTATGGGTGAGGCAGACTGGCCTCAAGGGCAGGGCCGGCCTTAGCACTGGTGGTGCCCTGTGCATTAATGTTTGTTAGTGCCCCCCAATGACTACCTCTGCCATGGATTCCCTCACTTCCACCCTTTAACAGTGTGCCACTCAAGTCTCCATAACCACACTCTCTCTCAGATGCATTTAATTTGATTTACAGTGCCACTCATACCATTGTAGGGTGTCAGAGCACTTTACATCACACACATTACACAGAGACAATCAATATGTGTGTAAATCACTGTATAGAAAATGTAACATAAGACTAAGGACTACAAGGTGTAGGAGTCACATGACAACCCTACTAGTAGGCTGTATAGTTTTATAGTGATTGGTCTGGGAAAACACAATACCCGGAAGGTAAAACGTAATTACATGGTTGGGGTTCTCTTTAATAATCAGAATTGATTTCTGTCCAAAAGGACACTTTTTGCAACATTAGGATAATCAAAGACTGGGGGGAAAAAACATAACGCTCTAATTTATACCTTGCAGTTTGTATGCAGCTCTTAGATGACAGTTAATAGCTCACTGTTCTATGTTCGGATTTTAACTTATAAACTGCAAGTAACAAAAGAAACTCTCTGACAAAAGCAGTAGCCCACTGACCTATTTACATTATGTGCATTTTGTGATCTGCATGGTACATGTTCTTTGCATCAGGTACATTAACCCTCTGAGCTACCTTTCCATGAGTCAAAACTTCCACTAGACAAAATTCTGATCTCTCTCTAGGAAGAACATTAATCACCAGATTCATCATGACATTTTTATTGTTTCCGAAAATTGCTGGAGGCCAGGAAGGAGGCAGCAAGCGCTTTTAAAACCATAATATGCTTCAAACATGGTGCCTCCACCAAAAGGCAGAACCCGGTGCGGTCACACCGGTTGCACCGCACTAGAGCGGGCCCTTCTCAAGGGTCCTGTGACCTCAGTGACAGGGTTAGTGTTGATCTAGGGTCTGCTGCTTCATAGACCTGTCTGGAAGACTGGAGGTGAACGTCAGTATGGATAGTGATGGACAAGCCTTGAAGGTTAACCTACACTTGTCATGCTAGGGTCCACCTGCTGGTGCTATGACACCAGGGCTTCCAAGGTCTTGCGAAGCCTTCTAAGGTCTAGCATGGGATTGTGCTCTCTCAGGAGAGTGGTCTGGTGGACTGATTATTAAGGCTGAACCTGGTTCCCCAGTTCAGAATCCAGCAGCTCTGGGCATAGTGCCACATCCTCTCCCCCACTGAACATCGTACTGCCCCACTAAGAAAACACACTGCCTTCAACTACAACCCAATTGTTGACGCCTATAAACAGCTGGATGCAGCTCAATTTAAATGACGCACTAGACAAGACAATATGGGGCCTACAAAAAAAAGTAACAACATCCTGGAAAAAGCAAACATTCATAGGGAATGCAAAATTTAGCAAACCATCTGAAATGTAAGCAGGAACAACATGGTTACCTTAATACTTTTACACTCACTGTTCATAAATCAGTGAGTGCGTTTGCCTGAAAAGCTAAGGACCTGACTACAGGGCCATTACAATGTCCATTGCTTATAGCCTTACAGAACATAAGCAGTATGGTAACAAGACCACATCCCTGGACACCGAGCCGCAGTACACATTTTGTTTTCCAACCCACGCATTGCAGTACCTCCAGGATTGGTGCACTAGTTCCAAGTCCAGGGAAAACAAAGACAAGAAAATAAAAATAGCGCTTCACTGTAAAAGTGGCGCTAATGTGTTTGGGTGTGAATAAAATCAATCTGGCCAGTTTGCTACCACTCTGTCTTACTTTATTTAGTTATTTATCTGTTTTTCATATTTTTAACCTTTTTTCCCGATGTTGCACTTTAGGATTAAAATGTCAGAAAAATAGGACATTTCCAACAAAAGTGTTTTAGATCCATTTCACAGGGGAGCAAATAAAAGAAAGTAGAGGAAAGAGAGTGAGAACCCCGTCTTGAAGTCACAGTTTTCAGTAAGAGAGAGAAGAACTGCTAGACAGAAAGAGAGGGAAGAAGGAAAGAGTGGGGGGGGGGGGCAGCTGAAGCGGCAGAGCAGAAGTGGACACTGTCTTTGTCTTCTCTGAGCAAGAAGGAAAAGACAGGGTCCTGTTACTTCTCTGCCGCCCCGCCCGTCACGAACGCCAGGAACGCCGAGCTTTAACTATAGGCGATGGCGATTCCTTGTTTCCTGGGCAACGCATTTTCAAAATCAAAAAGTAGGGGAACGGAATCTTTAGAATGAAAGAAGTAGAGGCACGCCGTGCCCTGCCGATCCCGCCCACTTCGACCACTAGATTTGCCCAGAATCACAGGCTGTTGAGTGTCCCTGCAGAGACTCGAACCTGGTTACCCAGCTTCAAGGTCGACCACGCTGGTCCTTACACCACATCCTTTCCCCTTTTCTTTTGCTCTCAGTAATTGAATGGCGCAACCTTTCAACGGTATGGATTCCATACCCCCACATTCCCGGTTCAGCCCCGGTTGGAAATGTGCAGTGGCGAAATAGTCCGTGAGATCTGACGCCTCAGACGTTCTCACTGAATTTCTTGCGTGCAACGTCTACTAAGGGATCACTACGCCACCTGCCGGTGAGGGGAGAGGCCTCGCGGCAGCTGGCTTGCCTGTAGGGCAACAGTGTAGGGGGCGGGGTCACGGCGAGATGGTCGTTATTTTTACAACAAACTGTTGAATCACCAAGGAGATGTCCTTGGAGCCACGAGGATTCTGCTCGGACTGACACAGAGCACAAACAAAGCCTCCTTTATCGCTGCTGGAATGCGGGTGTGCCCTCTGGGGGCGCTGAGCCGGCTGCGGCCCAGGGTTTCTCAGAAAGTGAGAAGGACGGGCACGGACCCAGCGCGTGCCACCTCCTCACACCTGCACTGGGTGTGCCCAAAAGTATTAACGCGCAGCCGCAGAGGGAGCAGCAAACGCTTTCATGGAACAGGGAAGTGACTTGGAAGTGCACGCTAAAATATAGGCCCTGTATGGTCGCTGCTGTGCATGCTCGCTAAAAACACTGCATACCCCACATGCAAGCGGGGGAGGTGAGGGGGTGCACAGGGGCCCCGTCATGACATGATACACAGATTTAACCGTGAGAGCCAGAAGGCAAAGTCTCCACAAGGAGTTCAGATAAAAAGAAGTGTACCTTACCAGGGCCAGACTGGCCTTTCTATGGCTGTCTGGCGGTGCCAGAAGGGCAGGTCTGGCAGGTCAATGTATGGGTCGGGTTTTGGCTGTTTATGAGCTTGTGCTATGGTCTGGTGGGCCCGGTTTTACTGTTGAAATTACTTCATTGCCACGTATATTTCCTGCAGCAAGGACAAATGCATGCTGTCTCCCCAGTGGTCGACGTGCATTAAAAGAAAGTATGGGAACTGTGATCCTGAAGGCAATGGGGGCAGGATGAAAGAGCATGGGGGCAGGATCAGAATTGTGTCTAAAAAAACAAAAGAGTCATAACAATTTTGTTGGTCTTTCGCCATAAGATAACAGCATATCAAATAACTCACACCTTAATTGAAAAATAAATTGTAAGTTAAACTAATCAGTGAGAGGTGCACTGTTTTACATTCTGAAATCTCTATTAACTAATGTGATCACTTGTTTTAAAGGTGTGTTAACCACTTAAAACTCGATTCAGGCTTGAGCCTGACGCCTGGCTCTGGCTCAGCTCGAGGTCCTGTTAGAACCTCGAGTCCATATCTAGACAAGCTTTTATGTGACTTCTGCCAACCACACTCCCTCTACCCAGGATGTGGCATTATGGCCAGTGCTGCCGCCTTGGAACTGGGGACCCAGGTTTGAATCTCGTGTGAACTCAACAGCGTGTGATTCTGGGCAAATAACTTAATCTCCCTGTACTTCTAAAAAATTAACTTGGCCTTGTGTAATGTAACTTGTGTGCATGTAAAGCGCTGCTATAACTTTGGGTCAAGTTTGTGCTATATAAAAGCTGCAGAAAAATTCACAAAGAGGTAAAAACAAATCATTGACATAAAGAAAGACAAATTGGTGCCCATATAGTGTCTTATTTGTAGAAAGGGAAACCTGGATAAATCATGGCTTCGCCACTTAAATTATGTGATCCTAGGCAAATTTTATTTCACAGAAACTCCTTTTCTGCATTTTTTTTACGTATGAAAGCACTTTTGAATATGTGAGTTTAGAATACCAGTTGTACAAAAACCTATTATGTTCGATTTAATAGACTATAATGTTGTTCTACAATAATCTGGGCCATATGCAGGGTTTACATGACAACTGTCTTGCTATTTACTTCCCTAATGGTTCATGCCTAAAGGTATTGCATTTAATAAGTATTTCTTAGTGCAGTGCTATAATGTGGCATATTAATAATAGATTCCATATGTTAAAGAAATAAAATTTCTTGAATTTTGAAGAGACTTCACAATATTTTATGTGATATTTGTTGTATAATTTACATAGCAAATATTTTCAGGGCTCGACTCTTGCAAGGGCTGTAGGAGCCGAGCCAGATCCTAGGCACGGTTACGATTTGGCTCTCCCTGTTAATTTGTTGGCTCACTCATCTGTAGTCTGTGTATGTTATAATAGAGTCACAGAATTGAATTCTGATTGGTGCGGGGGGGGGGGGAGCAGTGACATGTGTGTGTTTAGTGTTATGAGGGCCCAACCTGCGCCAGGCACCCCTGTGAACATGTAAGTCTTTTTTTTAACTTACATTACGCACACCACAAAATGTGCAAAATGATTTCGGTATAAGATAAAAAAGTGCTTCCAAAATATATATTATAGTAAAACTCAACCTGTATGCAGCCGCGGCCCATGCAGGTAAGAGTGGGGCTGGGTGAGGGGGGATTTCAACGGAGGATGGCGAGGGAAAATTGAATAAATAATTAGCTTTCACTCGTTGTTTCAGTAGCCAATGCTGATTTCTTATACTTCATATTTAACAGAAATGAATGGTGAGTTAAGGTCCTCGATGTGCCCCAGCAGTGCACGCTACCTTCCTTCATGGGTTCCAAAAGTGCATGCTAATATACTGACCTGTAGGAGTCCCAGCAATGTATGGCACAGTCCAGCCGTGCAGCAGTGCCAAAGTGCATGGTGATGTCAAGTCCAGCAACAGCTGCAGAAGTCATCCAAGGAATTCAGCACTGAGGGTCCAATGCACAAAGAGCCTCTGCAGTTGTAGCGGAGTCTCCACACTCATGGCGGAGTCTTCGCAAAGAGAAATGCAGTGTGGAGATTCCGCCACAAGTACAGAGACTCCACCACAATTGCGAAAGCTCTTTGTGAATCGAGCCCTGAAATTCAATTTACAGCTCTGCAGGGGTCTGAGGAGTGCTTGCTAATTACAGCCATGCAACTGCATGGTGTGCATACTTTCAGCCTTGGACTGTCCTCAGAGGTGCATGCTAATGACAGCCATGCAACCGCATGGTGTGCATACTTTCAGCCTTGGAATGTTCTCAGCAGTGCATCTTAATGACAGCCATGCAACCGCATGGTGTGCATACTTTCAGCCTTGGAATGTTCTCAGCGGTGCATGCTAACGACAGCCATGCAACCGCATGGTGTGCATACTTTCAGCCTTAGACTGCTCTCAGAGGTGCATGCTAATGACAGCCATGCAACCGCATGGTGTGCATACTTTCAGCATTGGAATGTTCTCAACAGTAATTGCTAATGACAGCCATGCAAATGCATGGTGTGCTTACTTTTAGCCTTGGAATGTTCTCAGCAGTGCATGCTAACGACAGCCATGCAACCGCATGGTGTGCATACTTTCAGCCTTGGAATGTTCTCAGCAGTGCATGGACAGCCATGCAGCCGCATGGTGTGCATACTTTCAGCCTTAGACTGTTCTCAGCGGTGCATGCTAATGACAGTCATGCAAATGCATGGTGTGCTTACTTTTAGCCTTGGAATGTTCTCAGCAGTGCATGCTAACGATGGCCATGCAACCACATGGTGTGCATACTTTCAGCCTTGGAATGTTCTCAGCAGTGCATGGACAGCCATGCAGCCGCATGGTGTGCATACTTTCAGCCTTAGACTGTTCTCAGCGGTGCATGCTAATGACAGTCATGCAAATGCATGGTGTGCTTACTTTTAGCCTTGGAATGTTCTCAGCAGTGCATGTTAATGACAGCCATGCAACCACATGTTGTGCATACTTTCAGCCATAGACTGTTCTCAGCAGTGCATGCAAAAGATGGCCATGCAACCACAAAGTGTGCATACTTTTTGCTTTGGAATATTCTCAGCGGTGTATGCTAATGCCAGCCATGCAACCGCATGGTGTTCAAACATTCAGCCTTGGAATGTTCTCAGCGGTGCATGCTAATGCCAGCCATGCAACCGCATGGTGTGCAAACTTTCAGCCTTGGAATGTTCTCAGTGGTGCATGCTAAAGACAGCCATGCAATCGCATAGTGTGCATACTTTCAGCCTTAGATTGTTCTAAGTGACACATGCTAATTACAGCCATGCAACCGTATGTTGTGCATACTTTCAGCCATAGACTCTTCTCAGCAGTGCATGCTAATGACAGCCATGCAACCACATGGTGTGCATACTTTCAGCCTTGGAATGTTCTCAGCAGTGCATGCTAATGACAGCCATGCAGCCACGCGGTGTGCATAACTTCAGCCTTAGACTGTTCTCAGCAGTGCATGCTAAAGACAGCCATGCTACTGCATGGTGTGCATACTTTCAGCCTTGGAGTGTTCTCAGCAGTGCATGCTAATCACAGCCATGCAGCTGCATGGTGTGCATACTTTCAGCCTTGGAATGTTCTCAGCAGTGCATGCTAATCACAGCCATGCAGCCGCATGGTGTGCATACTTTCAGTCTTAGACTGTTCACAGCAGTGCATGCTAATGACAGCCATGCAACTGCATGGTGTGCATACTTTCAGACTTAGACTGTTTTCAGCGGGGCATGCTAATGACAGCCATGCAACTGCATGGTGTGCATACTTGCATCCTTTGGAATGTTCTTAGCAGTGCATGCTAATGGCAGCCATGCAGCCGCATGGTGTGCATACTTTCAGCCTTGGACTGTTTTCAGCGGTGCATGCCAATGACAGCCATGCAGCTGCATGGTGTGCATTCTTTCAGCGTTGGAATGTTCTCAGTAGTTCATGCTAATTACAGCTATGCAGCCACATGGTGTGCATACTTTCAGCCTCGGAATGTTTTCAGCGGTGCATGCTAATTACGCTATGCAGCCGCATGGTGTGCATACTTTCAGCCTTGGACTGTTTTCATCGGTGCATGCTAATGACAGCCATGCAGCTGCATGGTGTGCATTCTTTCAGCCTTGGAATGTTTGCAGTAGTGCATGCTAATTACAGCTATGCAGCCACATGGTGTGCATACTTTCAGCCTCGGAATGTTTTCAGCGGTGCATGCGAATGAGAGTCATGCAAATGCATGGTGTGCTTACTTTCAGACTTGGAATGTTCTCAGCAGTGCATGCTAACGATGGCCATGCAACCACATGGTGTGCATACTTTCAGCCTTGGATTGTACTAGCAGAGCTTGCTTCTGCATAGCCCTCAAACAATCCTATCACTGATTGGGAATGCAGTGTAAGCAAGTTCCGTAGCAGTTCGTGCAAATATACAGCTCCAAAGAGCCCCTGTCAGTGCATTCTAATTTACTGCTCTGCAGCTCTACATGGATAACAGCAGTAAATGATAACTTACAGATGCAACAGTGCTGCTAACTCATAGCCCTGTAACCATATTAGCAGCACATGTAACAAACACATCTCTGTATGCTTTTTCATTAGGTTTTATTTCCTTAATGCCCTGGAACTATCTTTGCCTTCCATGCTTCCTCACAGCCATGCAAGCACTCAAGTACTGTGGACCAAAAGCGATCTTGCACTGAGGATCAGTTGTGCATGCTAACATATAAATAACCCTGACAGAAGTCACTGGTGCTTGTTCACTCGCAGCCATGCTCAGCCCGGCTATCTGCATGCTCCCTATCAGCTCTGCAGAGATCACTGCGACGCATGCTTTCTTAACTCCCTGGAGGTATTCCTAAAACGCAAGGCTCCTTATAGCCATGTAAAGGTCCAAGACATGTGGAATAGTTTATAGTGTTCTAAAGGTCCCGGGCATGCACACATCTTAGTAGAGAATGCTCTTTACATTCATGCTGCATTACAGAAATGTATTCTTCCTTACAGTCAAGCTTCGACCCCACCAGCGCATGCTTCCTTAGAGCCATGCAGATATCTTAGTGCATATTTCCTTAGATCCATACAGATATCTCAGTGCATGCTTCCTTGGAGCCATGCAGATATCTTATGACATGCTTCCTTAGAGTTACACACATAGATCCCACTTCACACTTCCATAGAGCCATGCAGATATCTTAGTGCACACTTCCATAGAGCCATGCAGACATCATAGTGCATGCTTCCTTGCAGTACATACATTGATACCAGTGCACACTTACTTAGTGCCATGCACATATCTTAGGTCATGCTTCGTTACAGGTACATACATAGATCGCAGTGCACACTTCCTCAGAGCAAAGCAGAAATTTTAGTGCATGCTTCCTTACAGTTACATACATAGATCCCAGTGTACACTTCCATAGTGCCAGGCAGATATCTTAATGCATGCTTCCTTGCAGTCACACTCATAAATCCAAGTGCACACTTCTTTAGCGCAATGCAGATATCTTAGTGTATGTTTTCTTACAGTTACACACATAGATCCCAGTGCACACTTCCTAAGAGCCATGCAGATATCTTAGTGCATGTTTCCTTGCAGTTACATACATAGATCGCAGTGCACCCTTCCTTAGAGCCATACACATATCTTAGGTCGTACATCCTTACAGGTAAATACAAAGATCGCAGTGCATGCTTCCTTAGAGCCATGCAGATATCTTAGTGCATGCTTCCTTACATGCACATACATAGATCACAGTTCACGCTTCCTTAGAGCCATGCATATATTTTAGTGCATGCTTCCTTGCAGGCACATACGTAAATCCCAATGCACACTTCCTTAGAGCCATGCAGAAATCTTAGCTCATGCTTCCTTGCAGTTACATACATAGATCCCAGTGTACACTTCCTTAGTGCCATGCAGATATCTTAATGCATGCTTCCTTACAGGCACACTCATAAATCCAAGTGCACACTTCCTTAGAGCCATGCAGATATCTTAGTGCATGTTTCCGTGCAGTTACATACATAGATCGCAGTGCACCCGTCCTTAGACCCATGCAGATATCTTAGCTCATGCTTCCTTGCAGTTACATACATTGATCCCACTGCACACTTCCTTAGAGCCATGCAGATATCTTAGGTCATACTTTCTTACAGGTAGACTCACAGATCCCAGTGCCAACTTCCTTAGACCCATGCAGATATCTTAATGCATGCTTCCTTGCAGGCGCATACATAAATCCAAGTGCACGCTTCCTCAGAGCCATGCAGATATCTTAGTGAATGCTTCCTTGCAGTTACGTACATAGATCCCAGTGCACACATCCTTAGAGTCATGCAGATATCTTAGTGCATGCTTCCCTGCAGTTACATACATTGATCTCAGTGCACACTTCCTTAGTGCCATGCACATATCTTGTGTCATGCTTCCTTACAGCTACATACATAGATCGGAGTGCACACTTCCTTAGAGCCATGCAGATATCTTAGTGCATTCTTTCTTAGAGCCATGCAGATATCTTAGTGCATGCTTCCTTGCAGTTATATACATACATCCCAGTGCACACTTCCTTATAGCCATGAAGATATCTTAGTGCATGCTTCCTTGCAGTTACATCCATCCATCCCAGTTCACACTTCCTTAGAGCCATGCAAATATCTTAATTCATGTTTCCTTGCAGTTACATACATATATCCCGGTGCACACTTCCTTGGAGCCATACACATATCTTAGGTCATGCTTCCTTACAGGTACATACATCGATCACAGTGCACACTTCCTTAGAGCCATGCAAAAATCTTAGTGCATGCTTCCTTCGAGCTATGCAGATATCTTAGTGCATGCTTCCTTGCAGTTACATACATAAATCACAGTGCACACTTCCTTGGTGCTCTGCAGATATCCTAGCTCATGCTTCCTTACAAGTACATACATGATCGCAGTACACGCTTCCTTAGAGCCATGTAGATATCTTAGCTCATGCTTCCTTACAGGTACATACATAGATCGCAGTGCACGCTTCCTTAGAGCCATGCAGATATCTTAGGCCATGCTTTCTTCCAGGTACACACATAGATCCCAGTGCACACTTCCTTAGAGCCATCCAGACATCTTAGTGCATACTTCCTTACAAGCACATACATAAATCCCAGTGCACACTTCCTTAAAGCCATGCAGATATCTCAGTGCATGCTTCCTTGCAGTTACATACATAGATCCCAGTGCACACTTCCTTAGAGCCATACAGATATCTTAGTGCATGCTTCCTTGCAGTTACATACATAGATCCCAGTTCACACTTAATTAGAGCCATGCAGATATCTTAGTGCATGTTTCCTTGCAGTTACAAAGATCCTTGTGCACGCTTCCTTAGCGCTATGCAGATAGCTTAGTGCACACTTCCTTAGAGCCATGCAGATATCTTAGTGAATGCTTCCTTGCAGTTACATACAAAGATCCAAGTGCACTCTTCCTTTGAGCCATGCAGATATATTAGTGCATGGTTCTTTGAAGTTACATACATAGATCCCTGTGCACACTTCCTTAACCCCTTCCCTGCGGGGGTAATTCCCCCGCGGTGCAGGGGGATTGGGGGGGTGGCACCACTGTGCACGTGATGAGCTCAGCTCGTCATGACTCACAGTGGAGCTGTGCTCATGATGAGCTGAGCTCGTCACGACCCCGCTCACTGATTAATTCTCCCTCACAGGCGGGGAATTAATCGCGCATGGGCGGGCCGCGGCCATTATGACGAGCTCAGGTTGTCATGAGCACAGCTCCACTGTGACTCATGGCGAGCTGAGCTCGTCATGAGCACTCAACGGGTTAAAGCCATGCAGATATCTTAGTTCATGTTTCCTTGCAGTTACATACATAGATCCAAGTGCACACTTCCTTAGAGTCATGCAGATATATTAGTGCATGCTTCCTTGCAGTTACATACATAGATCCCAGTGCACACTTCCTTACTGCCATGCAGATATTTTAGTGCATGCTTCCTTGCAGGCACATACATAGATCCAAGTGCACACTTCCTTGGTCCCATGCAGATATCTTGTTGCACGCTTGCTTGCAGTTACATACAAAGATCCCAGTGCACGCTTCTTTAGAGCCATGCAGATATCTTAGTGAATGCTTCCTTGCAGTTACATACAAAGATTCCAGTGCACACTTCCTTAAAGCCATGCAGATATCTTAGTGCCGGCCTCCTTACAGGCAGAAAGATAGAGCCAAGTGCACACTTCCTTAGAGTCATGCAGATATATTAGTGCATGCTTCCTTGCAGTTACATACATAGATCCCAGTGCACACTTCCTTACTGCCATGCAGATATTTTAGTGCATGCTTCCTTGCAGGCACATACATAGATCCAAGTGCACACTTCCTTGGTCCCATGCAGATATCTTGTTGCACGCTTGCTTGCAGTTACATACAAAGATCCCAGTGCACGCTTCTTTAGAGCCATGCAGATATCTTAGTGAATGCTTCCTTGCAGTTACATACAAAGATTCCAGTGCACACTTCCTTAAAGCCATGCAGATATCTTAGTGCCGGCCTCCTTACAGGCAGAAAGATAGAGCCAAGTGCACACTTCCTTAGAGCCATGCAGATATCTTGGTGCATGTTTCCTTGCAGTTACATACATAGATACCAGTGCACACTTCCTTAGTCCCATGCAGATATCTCAGTGCATGCTTCCGTGCAGTTACATACAAGGATCTCTGTGCTCGCTTCCGTAGAGCCATGCAGATAGCTTAGTGCACACTTCCTTAGAGCCATGCAGATATTTTAGTTCATGCTTCCTTACAGTTACATACATTGATCCCACTGCATTATTCCATGGAGCCATGCACCTATCACAGTAGCGCAACCTTCATTTCAGGCATGCAGGTATCTCAGGAGTGAATGTTACCTCACTGCCATGCTGCATCACAGCAGTGTATTAGTCCATGCAATCATGCCATGATGACAGTAGAGCATAATTCCCTACAGTCATATTTAGAACACAGCAGTGCATGCTTACAGTCACACCCCGATCACAGCCACATAAAATTCCTTATATAGCAGGAATTTAGCCAGAGGGCATTAGAGTGCTTTATTAGAGAACCAGATTACTTTACTTTTATTTATGTTTTTTGGCACATGGAAGCTGAGTGATTTTACCTACAATCACAGCATGTTGAGCTGAGGCCGGGTTTTGAGCCTGATTCCCCAGTTCCAAAGTCAACAACTCAAGCTGCTACACCACATCTCCTGCACTTATGTATAGCTCAAGACAGTGACCATATCCTTCCAGATCTGCGAAGCTTGTCCTGCAGTCTCTGCTGCTGGGCTAGTGCACTCTTCAGGGAGCCCGTCCCAACATATCTGCAGCGCTAAACCCACTCTGTGCACTCAGCCCACCTCACTCCAGCTTAGGCTCACCCAGTGCTCTGCAGCCAGCCCATCCCTCTCTCAGCAGCTGGCCAAGCCCGCTCTCCACAGCCCCCTGTGTCTGCAGCTAACTAGCCAGTTCTCTCTGCAGCTGGCCATCACGCTCTACCCAGCCCACTCTGCAGCTGGCCCAGCCTGCTCTCCACAGCCCACTCTCTCTGAAGCTGGCCCAGCCAGCTCGCCACAGCTCACTCTCTCTGCAGCTGGCCCAGCCCGCTCTCCACAGCCCACTCTCTCTGCAGCTGGCGCAGCCCGCTCTCCACAGCCCACTCTCTGCAGCTGGCCCAGCCCTCTCTCCACAGTCCACTCTCTCTGCAGCTGGCCCAGCCCGCTCTCCACAGCGCACTCTCTCTGCAGCTGGCACATCCCACTCTCCACAGCTCACTCTCTCTGCAGCTGGCCCAGCCCGCTCTCCACAGCCCACTCTCTCTGCAGCTGGGTCAGCCTGCTCTCCACAGCCCACTCTCTGCAGCTGGCCCACCCCTCTCTCCACAGCCCACTCTCTTTGCAGCAGGCCCAACCCACCATCCACGGCCCACTCTCTCTGTAGCTGACCCAGCCCGCTCTCCCTAGACCTCTTTCTCTGCAGCCAGACTAGCCCACTCTCCCCAGCTCACTCTGCAGCTGGCCCAGCCCGAACTCTACAGATCACTCTCTCTGCAGCCACTCCAGCCTGTTCTCTCCCCAGCTGGCCCACCAGTCCATTCTCCCCAGCTCATTCTATCTGCAGCCCACTCACTCTGCAGCTGGCCCAGCCCGCTCTCCACAGCCCACGCTCTCTACAGCTGTCCCAGTCTGCTCTCCACAGCCCACTCTCTCTGCAGCTGGCCTAGCCCACTCTCCACAGCCCACTCTTGCTGCAGCTGGCCCAGCTCATTGTATCTGCAGCCCACTCTCTCTGCAGCTGGCCCTCCCGCTCTCTACAGCTCACTCTCTCTGCAACTGGCCCAGCCAGCTCACAACAGCTCAGCTCACTCTCTCTGCAGCTGGCCAAGCCCGCTCTTTACAACTCACTCTCTCTGCAGCTGGCCCAGCCTGCTCTCAACAGACAGCTCTCTCTGCAGCTGGCCCAGCCCGCTCTCCATAACTCACTCTCCACAGCCCACTCTCTCTGCAGCTGACCCAGCTAGCTCTCAACAGCTCACTCTCTCTGCAGCTGGCCCAGCCCACTCTCCACAGCCCACTCTCTTTGCAGCAGGCCCAGCCCACTCTCCACAGCCCACTCTCTCTGCAGCTGGCCCAGCCGGTTGTATCTAAAGCCCGCTCTCCATAGCTCACTCTCCACAGCCCACTCTCTCTGCAGCTGACCCAGCTAGCTCTCAACAGCTCACTCTCTCTGCAGCTCACCCAGCTAGCTCTCAACAGCTCACTCTCTCTGCAGCTGGCCCAGCCCGCTCTCCACAATCCACTCTCTCTGCAGTTGGCCCAGCCTGCTCTCCACAGCCCAATATCTCTGCAGCTGGTCCATCCCACTCTCCCCAGCCCTCTCTCTCTGCAGCCAGCCTAGCCCGCTCTCACCAGCCCACTCTGCAGCTGGCCCAGCCTGATCTCCACATCTCACTCTCTCTGCAGCCAATCCAGCCCGTTCTCTCTGCAGCTGGCCCAGCCCGCTCTCCATAACTCACTCTCCACAGCCCACTCTCTCTGCAGCTGACCCAGCTAGCTCTCAACAGCTCACTCTCTCTGCAGCTGACCCAGCTAGCTCTCAACAGCTCACTCTCTCTGCAGCTGGCCCAGCCCGCTCTCCACAATCCACTCTCTCTGCAGTTGGCCCAGCCTGCTCTCCACAGCCCAATCTCTCTGCAGCTGGTCCATCCCACTCTCCCCAGCCCTCTCTCTCTGCAGCCAGCCTAGCCCGCTCTCACCAGCCCACTCTGCAGCTGGCCCAGCCTGATCTCCACATCTCACTCTCTCTGCAGCCAATCCAGCCTGTTCTCTCTGCAGCTGGACCGCCCGCTCTCCTCAACCCACTTTTTTTGCAGTCAGCCTACTCTTCCCAGCTCGTTCTCTCTGCAGCCGGCCAGCCCTTTGTATCTGCAGCCCACTCTCTCTGCAGCTGGCCCAGCCTGCTCTCCACAGCCCACTCCCTCTGCAGCTGGCGCAGCCCGCTCTCCACAGCCCACTCTCTGCAGCTGGCCCACCCACTCTCTGCAGCCCACTCTTGATGCAGCTGACCCAGCCGGTTGTATCTACAGCCCACCCTCTCTGCAGCTGACCTGCCCGCTCTCCACAACTCACTCTCTCTGCAGCTGGCCCAGCTCGCTCCCCACAGCTCATTTTCTCTGCAGCTGGACCAGCCCGCTCTCCACAGCCCGCTCTCTCTGCAGCTGGCCCACCCGTTCCCCACAGCTCACTCTCTCTGCAGCTGGCCCAGCCCGCTCTCCAGAGCCTGCACTCCACAGCCCACTCTCTCTGCAGCTGGCCCAGCCTGCTCTCCACAGCCCACTCTCTCTGCAGCTGGCGCAGCCCGCTCACCACAGCTCACTCTCTGCAGCTGGCCCACCCACTCTCTGCAGCCCACTCTTGATGCAGCTGACCCAGCCGGTTGTATGTACAGCCCACCCTCTCTGCAGCTGACCCGCCCGCTCTCCACAACTCACTCTCTCTGCAGCTGGCTCAGCTCGCTCTCCACAGCTCATTTTCTCTGCATCTGGCCCAGCCCGCTCTCCACAGCCCGCTCTCTCTGCAGCTGGCCCAACCCGCTCTCCACAGCTCACTCGCTCTGCAGCTGGCCCTGCCCGCTCTCCACAGCCTGCTCTCCACAGCCCACCCTCTCTGCAGCTGATCCGCCCGCTCTCCACAACTCACTCTCTCTGCAGCTGGCCCAGCTCGCTCTCCACAGCTCATTTTCTCTGCAGCTGGCCCAGCCCGCTCTCCACAGCCCGCTCTCTCTGCAGTTGGCCCAGCCCGCACTCCACAGCGCACTGTCTCTGCAGCTGGCCTAGCCTGCTCTCCACAGCTCACTCTCCACAGCCCACTCTCTCTGCAGCTGGCCCAGCCCGCTCTCCACAGGTCACTCTCCACAGCCCACTCTCTCTGCAGCTGGCCCAGCCAGCTCACCACAGCCCACTCTCTCTGCAGCTGGCCCAGCCCGCTCTCCACAGCTCACTCTCTCTGCAGCTGGCCCAGCCCGCTCTCCACAGCGCACTGTCTCTGCAGCTGGGCTAGCCCGCTCTCCACAGCACACTCTCCACAGCCCACTCTCTCTGCAGCTGGCCCAGCCTGCTCTCCACAGCTCACTCTCCACAGCCCACTCTCTCTGCAACTGGCCCAGCCGGCTCACCACATCCCACACTCTCTGCAGCTAGCCCAGCCCGCTCTCCACAGCTCACTCTCTCTGCAGCTGGCCCAGCCCACTCTCCACTGCCCACTCTATCTGCAGCTGGCCCAGCCAGTTGTATCTGCAGCCCACTCTCTCTGCAGCTGACCCGCCCGCTCTCCACAGCCCGCTGTCTCTGCAGCTGGCCCAGCCCGCTCTCCACTGCTCACTCTCCACAGCCCACTCTCTCTGCAGCTGGCCCAGCCGGCTCACCACAGCCCACTCTCTCTGCAGCTGGCCCAGCCCGCTCTCCACAGCTCACTCTCTCTGCAGCTGGCCCAGCCCGCTCTCCACAGCTCACTCTCTCTGCAGCTGGCCCAGCCCACTCTCCACTGCCCACTCTATCTGCAGCTGGCCCAGCCCGTTGTATCTGCAGCCCACTCTCTCTGCAGCTGACCCGCCCGCTCTCCACAGCCCGCTGTCTCTGCAGCTGGCCCAGCCCGCTCTCCACTGCTCACTCTCCACAGCCCACTCTCTCTGCAGCTGGCCCAGCCGGCTCACCACAGCCCACTCTCTCTGCAGCTGGCCCAGCCCGCTCTCCACAGCTCACTCTCTCTGCAGCTGGCCCAGCCCGCTCTCCACAGCTCACTCTCTCTGCAGCTGGCCCAGCCCACTCTCCACTGCCCACTCTATCTGCAGCTGGCCCAGCCCGTTGTATCTGCAGCCCACTCTCTCTGCAGCTGACCCGCCCGCTCTCCACAGCTCACTCTCTCTGCAGCCGGTCGGCTTGCATCTATTGGTCTTGCATAACCAGGGAAGTGAAACTTGGCAGTAAAACATTAGCGCTAACATTCCTTCAGATAACAACTATAAAAGGGAATTGTGGTGTAGTTCAATTTTAAATTACTTCTTTTTAGTCCAGATAAGCCAGACGTTATCTCTTCTATAGTACGCCCTAAAAGCAAAGAGTTGGAATCCAAATGCTGCAGGTTTGCAAAGTACATTGTGATTAGTTGGTCTGGCCTCATTGAGAAGCTCTGTTCAGAAAAACGGTGGGGTCAGTCACACTGATGTCTAGTGTGACGGGGAGAAAGGTCGTGTGCAGAGTGACTACACGGCCTAGGCATCTGTTGAATTTAAAAAATGCACCCCGTCAAGAGACATAATCTCCTAAAATATTTAACTGTGAATATGAAAGACTGCTGGCATGCAACGCTAGAAGTTATGGGTTCTTTGGGGTAAAATCAAAGCCGGAAGAACAGACATGATATTCAGTGGTGTTTGCCCCCACTAGCCCTGCAAGTATAAAGGGTTACTGCACAGGCAGCAGTAGTGAGAGCGCCCCTCACTCACACTGACCAGGCAGTCAGGAGCAGGGCAAGCTTCTCTCACACAAAAATCAGGTTTTGTAGTGGCAGCAGTGCAAGCTTTTCCCTGAAGCACGGAGCAGGCACGGCAGCCATTGGAGCAGGGCAAGCTTCCCTCCTACACGAGCCCGGCGCACCACGAGCGACAGCAGTAGAAACTTACCTTGCAGAGAGAGCAGGCATAGCATGGGTAGCATAAACCAAACATGGGGGCAGGACCTACGGTGGATATCTTTTGCTTGGGGGTAGTGCCTACTGTGGGTGTCTTTTGCTTGGGGGCAGGACCTACGGTTGGTGGCGTTTGCTTGGGGGCAGGACCTGCGGTTGTTGGCTTTTGCTTGGACACAGGAAGTACGGTGGGCGACTTTTGATGGGGGCAGGACCTACCGTGGGTGGCTTTTGCTTGGGGGCAGGAAATACGGTGGGTGGCTTTTGATGGGGGCAGGACTTACGGTGGGTGGCTTTTGCTTGGGGGCAGGAAATATGGTGGGCGGCTTTTGATGGGGGCAGGACCTACGAAGGGTGGCTATTGCTGGGGGCAGGATCTACAGTGGGTGGCTTTTGCAGGGGACAGGTCCTACGGTGGATGGCTTTTGCTGGGGACAGGACCTACGGTGGGCGGTTTTTGCTGGGGGCAGGACCTATGGTGGGTGGCTTTTGCTTGGGGAAAGGACCTACGGTTGGTGGCTTTTCCTGGTGACAGGACCTACAGTGGCTGACTTTTGCTGGGGATAGGACCTACGGTCGGTGGCTTTTGCTTGGGGAAAGGACCTATGGTGGGTGGCTTTTGCTTGGGGAAAGGACCTATGGTGGGTGGCTTTTCCTGGTGACAGGACCTACAGTGGCTGACTTTTGCTGGGGATAGGACCTACGGTGGGTGGCTTTTGCTTGGGGAAGGGACCGATGGTGGGTGGCTTTTGCTTGGGGAAAGACCTATGGTGGGTGGCTTTTCCTGGTGATAGGACCTACAGTGGCTGACTTTTGCTGGGGATAGGACCTACGGTGGGTGGCTTTTGCTTGGGGAAAGGACCTATGGTGGGTGGCTTTTGCTTGGGGAAAGGACCTATGGTGGGTGGCTTTTCCTGGTGACAGGACCTACAGTGGCTGACTTTTGCTGGGGATAGGACCTACGGTGGGTGGCTTTTAGCCACAACAGTGTTTGTATTAAGGTAGGGAGACCTGCTGTGGCACCCGTCTGCCACGTCAACAGGGGGTGTGTGGGTGAAGAGGTAGGTGCAGCAGCCTAGTCAAAGGTCCTTCAGCCCAGCGTTGTATGCTGGATGGAGGGCAGAGACAGTACTGCTCCAATTGTTGGAACAAGGCCTCTCTCATCTACAGCAAACCTCTGCCATCCCACAAAAACCTGTTGGAGTTCATCCAGCCACTTAGATGTTTTCTACTGGCCCCTGGGAGCCACTAAGTTTGGAATCAGCCATCCTCATTCAGCAGCTCAGAGATCCCCTCCTGACTCCCAAGGGTCCTCTGCTGGTCCTGCTCTCACAGACCCTCATCTGACCCTCACAGAGTCTCAGCCAGCACATAAAGACCCTCACCCAACCCTACGAGAACAAAAGTTAGACCTCATGCAATCCATGAACTCGCAGGCTCTCAGCTGGTGCGCACAAACACCCCACCCCCCACCGCCGCCAGTTCCCACAGAACCTCACTCACACTGCCATCCGACAGAGCTTTGGGACCTCCACTCCAGGCGCTTACAGCAAACCCTCTGCCCCAAAGAGCACGTCAGCGCCTCTCAGAACCTCATATATCCTCCAAGCACTTCTGCTTGCCTTCAGACCTTCCTGCGACCCCTAAGCAACCGTCCGTCCTTCCTCCGTCGGCACCACGCGCGAGCCCCCAGAGCCCGTTTCCTGACACTCGGGGCACGTGAGATTCTCTAGCGGCCTGCACGTGCCCCAAACTGCATCGAATGCAGGTGCACCTGCATTTGTTGCTATGCAACTTGTTACCACAGTCATGCAGATTAGTAGCACTGTTGATGTGCATTCTGGAAACTACTTCCTGTCACATACAGGTGACAGGTAAGACTGATAAATAGCTCAGTGGGTTATGTGTCTGCTGCAGTCCTCTCCTTGTTATGTGTATGCCATAAATGTAAATAAGTGCAAGGCTTCATTCTAGAAAATGGTAATAAAATGACTGCCATTGAATTAGGTTGTAGCCTCTAAAACAATTCAGTTTTTGTGTGCTAGATGAAAAGTCATTATAGTATACTTACACATATAGCCACGATATAATCCAATAATTTTGTGAATTAACCCATTATGTAGCATATCTTCTCTCTCTCTCTCTCTCTCTCTCTCTTTCTCTCTCTCTCTTTCTCTCTCTCTCTCTCTCTCTCTCTCTATCGCTCTCTCTCGCTCTTTCTCTCTCTCACTCTCTCTCTCTTCTAGGATCCAGCGCTTTTTGTTTGTTCATTCTTTTTTGATGAGTCATAGCAATAAAAGTCTTATTTCACTGGCATTTATGTAGCACATACCTACCCTTTACAAGCCCCAAAGTGCTGCTGAGATGTGCAAAGAAGCACTGATTCTGTTGTGCATGTCCGAAATAATGTTGGTTGAGATTTTGCCTACTGGGGTCGTGACTGAGGATTAAAAGTGCGCTCCAATAATGTTTCAGCGGGCATGCCAACACGATTCATTATATGAGGCTTGGCACATGAGAGATATTAAGGCATTTGTATATACAGACGGTAGCTCTCGTAAATTGTGCCTAGCTGGAGCTAAGTTTTATGAGGCAGCCAGATTGTTACTGGCATTAATTCAAGATGGCTGCCCTTTTGTCGTATTATCTTCACGTGTCCCAGAGCGTTTATGTCTGTACAGCGAAGGGTCCCCACTCAATTGAGTTATTTTAAAAGGGGCGGGGAGACCATCAAGAGAGTCATTCTAGGCCTGAGCGTCCTCCATGGAGATTCACCCTTTGTCAATAACGCCAGAGTTTGGATAGAAGAAAGATAAATCCGTTCGTGTGGATTGCCTCATGGGCGACACAGAGAGCTTGAATAAAATGTTTCGGCTGGATGCAGAACAAGCATTTACAATGCAATGGTCTCGGCATTGGTAAAGTTAGAGCTATTGGCATTGCTCATGACAATTTTTTTGTTTATGTTTTTGTTTTTAAAACATTTAAAGAAACGGCATTGTTATTTACAATGTCAATAGCTTAATCACTCTCAAATGCGAGACCTATTGCATTTGCACCCACACACAGAGCCACCTACACACACACTGATTTAAGCTATTGACATTGTAAACAACAATGCCGTTTCTGTACATGTTTTAAAAACAAAAACAAACAAAAATAATGTCATGAGCAATGCCAATAGCTCTAACTTTAACAATGCCGAGACCGTTGCATTGTAAATGCTTGTTCCCATTCTACCTGTATATGGTGAAACTTAATGCCTGACTATCTTTGAGCTCAGCTAGATTTTCTAAGGTTTATAAAACAACTGAAAACTTGGCTTGTCAGCTCCTTTGTTTAAAACTCATTTCCATGCATTTGTTCTGCCACCACATTTGACATTAACGTCAAAGCGCCAATTGGTACTTGTGAGCTTTATAAAATTATTAACATGAACCAAATTATTAACAGTAACAAAAGTATCCATCAGAAGAAAAGTTACTCAACTGCAGTAATGCTCTTTCTGGTGTATTTTCTGTCTAACCACAGATTCCTCACTCACCCACCCACCTCCCTATTCGGTGGAATGGACCTTTGGTCAATACTAAAAAAGATTCTGAATTAGAGATCTGCACACTGGCACAATCTGATTACTAAGGGCTCCACATCCACTAACGGATATCAGCTTGTGAAAGTGGCAGTTATATTGCAGCCCCTTAGAGAATTGATTAGAAAGGTCTTTGCCCAGGCACTTCCCGTGTACGTCTTGCGCAGCGGGATACCCGGCGGCTGTAAATAGTTACCTCCTTGTGCTGGGTGCAACGTTGGTGTTGTGGGCTGCTCCTGTGGCGCAGATGTCTTTGGCTTTGAGTCCTGCCCCTGCACTGTTTGTGGTGTCCCGTGTAGCCAGATCCCCGCGGATGTAAATAGGTGCCTCCAGGCGCTGGCTGCATAGTCAGCGGTGTGGGAGCTCCTGCCGCACTGATTTCTGGGGCTTCGAGTCCAGCCCCTGCACTGTTAGCGGTGTCCAGTGCAGCGGGTGTCCCGCGGCTGTAAATGGGTGCCTCCGGACTATTTTACTAGTAAACAAGCAGTCACAATTGCAGTTACCTTGCAGGCACTAGGGTCATGACTTGAATGGTGCAGCAGGTGCTGTGGCACAGGGACAAAAGGCCTAGGAAATCCACTGAATACAGATTATTATTGTCTAAAACGATTTTGTAAAAAGTGGGTTTTAAACCTGTTTTCTATTCCTTTTATTTTTAAATTTTTTTAAACTGCTGGCAGGAGGGGGGGGGACGCTCCTATAGTGGAGGAGCCGCTGCTGATTAGATCAGTTGCTGTTAACATATCTTAAACTCACTGCCTGGTATATTGCTCTTATAATTCACCAACATTTTATATTCTTTCTACTCTGGTAGATGGAAGAAAGGAAGTGAAAATATACTCCTTCATTTGAAATCTGCACATCAGTATTGTGCTTAGGAAACCAAGTGAAGGCGGGACACAGTTAGAGAAAGAAACAAACATAACAACAGAGACCAGTGAAAAACCTGGACTTCTGGTATTGTAGGACTAATGTCAGTGCCAGCGTGGAAAGGAGATAGGCTGCTGTTAGCAAAAATCCTTAAGCAAGTGTGGGGACAAAACACATGGCTGCACGAGAAATAAGTTAAACCTTCCTCAATACAACACCACTTGGCGAAGGAATGCACATCCGATGCCTCTCAGGCAATGAGCACAATAAAAGCTGCTTCTGCAAGTTCCATGCCATGTGACCAGTGAGTATTATGAGAAATATACTTGCCAGGGGCGGGAGTATGTAGCCAATGGGAAAAACCAGTTGAAGATCTGCAAGTTAAACATACACGATGCCCGTCGTAAATTAGGGAAGAATTTAATTGGCGACGCTTTGATAATGGCAGAGTCCGTACTGCATGCTCCTTTACATGAGGGCATCTATACAAGTAGAAGCTGCACATGCATCCCTACAGTTAGCTGAAATATTATACACAAGCACAGAAGCAGCCAGCGAGCACTAATCAAATGAACAAAGACAGCGACAACATAAACACAAATATTACTTCAAACTGAAGCGAAAAGTCCAAAAGATGTACGAAATCGTGCAACAATAAGATTAAACAAGTGAATAAACAATGTGCAATTATTTGTGGTGCTGCGACCCTTTCCCGTTATCAAGTTGAATTTATGTATGTGGGGCCTATATGCACTGGCAAGAGACCCTTAAAAACAGCCTCTCTGCTTTCCCAGAACCTAGCGCCGGGTCCAAAGAACACGCACAAAACCTATCAGTATATCATTTAGCTCCCAGCGATGCCTCCGAAAACTTGCTGGTTGCATCTGGACACTTTTTCATGAATGAACTATATTCTCTGTGGCATTTCACCCGTATGTGACAGCAGAGAGAAGTTTCACAGCAATGACAGGGGGAAATCTCGGTTTATACTAGGCTTGACCTAAAAAACAAGAATGGGCCAGAAACGCCGAGTCTGGTGAATGTTCAAATAGTCGCCGGTGTGTTAGAGGCTATGGAGATAGAAGGAGGACTAATATATGGTCCCTACCCGAGTTAAATAGCGGTCGCCATTGCAGTCTGGCAGTCCAGTAATGTGGATTAGTTGCTCGGGTTCGGGCAGATGCCCAAACACTATTAACATATGGATATGTTTAAAAATGAAATTAGTGACCAATCGCCGCTCTCTACACTCCAGAACTATAGCATAATAAAATGATATTTAAACAACGGTGTTATGGCATGCCAATCCTAAGCAAAGCTCCAAATGCAGAGACAAAATCAAATAAATGCAAGATACCTAGAAAACATTATTCTTGTAAGCATAACGTATAACAATTGTAACAAAATGTAAAAATGCTGAAAGCAAATTAAATGCCGATCTAAAACAGAAACAGAGTGGGTAAAAGCACGTTTGCTGGTGTTACGTCCAGAAACCAATGCAAAAAGCAGCTATTGGCATTGCTCCACGCCTCACCTCGTACTCAGTTGTTTCTCTTAGTCTGGTAGTCTGTTCCTTTCCTTCGCTCCTCGTCAGCAGTGAAACTGCATTAACACAGCTCCAATCATCTTCAGGTGACGGTACATCAACTCTGCGGGTAGCCCCCCCAGGAGTTTAGTGGGGATCCCGTCCAGAAGCTCGGGAGGAAGCCCCTCCAAAACATCTGCTGACAGACCCTTACCCACTGACTCCTAGAGCAGAGGGTCCGTGCCCAGGTAGAGCGCCTGAGCGTGCTTCCCCCCTCCGCCCAATGCCTGAAGCATCTCCTGCCACTCGTACTTCTCCTCAGCACGCAGCAGCAACTGATCCCTGTCCAGCAAGGCCCCCCAGGCTAGGGCGACTAGCTGCAACCAGCGGGCGGGCAGACCAATTAACAACCGCAGCAGCAAGGCGGGTAACGGCCGAAAAAGCCATCCCAGAGCGCGGCACCAGGGTGTCCGGGAGAAGTGCTGGGGCCATCCATCCCGTCACCTCTCGGAGCCCGCCTAAGACGGCACGCCTCAGACCCGATAGCCTGGAACTTCAGCATTTTGCTGTGGCCCAGCCGGGCACTGGGGAGTCTCGGGTGCGAGGACGAACAAGGTGCTTAAAGCAACCTACCAATCAACAAGGGTGTAGGGAAGCTCCGTTCCTTGTTGGCAGGTTGCTTAAACGGCCGCGTTGAAGCCGGGTTTCAGTATTGTTAGGGACTTAGATGGCCCCTCCTCATAGCGTGGCGGGCGGCTTGTCAGGCTCTCGGACATACAGCAACCCCTTCCCGTGTCCGACAACTGCTGGGCCTGTACGATGAGGAAGATGGCGTCGCAGCGGAAGTAGGCTGTCGGGAAGGGTCAATCACGTTCACATAGTTAAAGTGAGTGACTGCGTCACAGCAAAGAAATGGACATCGAAGAACACCTGGCCAGATAAAACCATGTGATTGGTATCATAGCAATTCCTATACATGGAGATGTGAAGTAGAGTGTGAGGTAACGATTGCACGATTTTATAAATACCTACCTAAGGGTTGGTCAGAAGCTTATTGGGTGTTGGCCGGACTATGTTTGAACAGCTCAGATGATTTTGGTTACGACTCCATATGGCAAGAGCACCCGGATCGGCTTGAACTGGAACTTGCAGCCGAAGCACAGCGCCGAGTCGCTGAAGACGGACACAGAAACGATGGGCCTTTCGAAGATGTGGATGGGGTCCAGGTGCGAGACGATGCAGCCTCCGGGCTGGTAATCGTTGATGACGAAGGAGATCAGGTGAGGGAGCAACGCCGGGACACCACCGCCTTTCTCCGAGGCACAGCAGAAAATGCCTCGGAGGAAGGGAGCGTCCTTTTCGGATTGGGGGGCGTGTTTTGCTGTTGTCTCCTCCCTGAGACTTCTCGCAAAAAACACGCCCCCCGATCCGAAAAGGACGGGGCTTCAACGGAGTGACTGGACCTCTTCTCCAGTGGCTGGCCAGCATTTAAGAGGCCAGCCAATGGAGAACAGGAGAGAAGAGGGGCGGGTGCAAGCCCCTCTTCTCAAAGTCACTCCAACTCATTAAATCTCGGAGCGAGACTGCGCAAGCGCAGCCTTTCGCAGCCGAGACCTAAAAAGCACATTACCTAATACCAAGCGTATCAAGTTAAATGCAAGTTAGTGCTGTGCTCATACCTCAGCAGGGCCTCAGAGCAGTGGCTGGGAGCCAGCACAACACCCCTGTCTCTGAACAGGGAGATTTCGGAAGCAACGGGCGCGTTTAGTTTGAAAGTGGCACGTGTCTCATGTCCGCATGACTTTCCCATTTCTTGTTGACCAGGAAAGGGGCACTGTCAGGCATGATGGCATTGAACGCAGATGTAAATCATCCTATTGCCGCCATCTTGGAGGAGAGTCTCATGTAAACCCTCCTAACCCTGGGCCGTGCACTTTCCTTCCTGTGTTGGCTGAGTTATGCATCACTATGTGCAGACACTGTGCACTCCTCACAGTTTTCCACTTTGTGTAGCAACACAGTTTAGACTAGGTGGCTTTGACGCATTTTTGATTGAATCCATGTTGCCAACTGGATTCTTTCTGAATCGACAGTTTTACTATAGCAAAGTTCACTCTTTTAAGTGGAACAGATCAGCCCAAATGCTTGCAAGGACTTTCTGCAAATTGCAAACACAGATGATGGAAATGAGGAAGATTTACGCTGGAGGAAGGGAGTGTTTTCTCAAAAAAAGGTGTAACCAGACAAAGTGCATTTGTGCTTACACTCATGGCATGCTGGATGTGGCGGCCTGAGTCCAATCTACTGTCCTTTACCTGAGGCCGTTTCACTGACTGAGTGAGCACTGAGCCAGACATGATGGAGATCTGGTGTGAGCTGATACAAGAGTACGTGTGAGTAACTCCTCTGTGGAGACAAATCTTCCGCGTGGGACAGCACATCACCTGAATTAGTCGTTAGGCCTTGGCTGGCTGTGCTACAGTAGTATCTGAGCGAGGGCTGCTTATACGTCGGAAGGCAAATTGAAGGCGCTGAGAAGTCATGCGGATGTATGTTGAGTAGATGGGCCAAGGAGCCTCATTTTGGAAGTCTGCCTCTCTTCTGTGATGTGCAGTGAAGTCTGTGTTCTGTGAACTGAGATAGCACCAGTAGATCGCGTGACAGCCAAAAAAAACGACAGACCGACAGAGGTGAGTAACTCTTGAGTCGTGTTTGCCGGGTCGGACATGCCTTTCTAAGAATCTGGTATTTCCTTGGTGGGATGAAACTGATTTCATGACCCAATCAGGATAGCCACCTGGCTCAGTCCACTTACCCCTTCTGTGGTGGGGGGCTTGTTTGGACATTTTGTCCAAGTCTGGCTATGATAACCAGTCCAGCCCTGCTGGCCTGAGCTCTGTGCCTTGAGACGGCTCTTGCTGAGTGGTTCCTGAGGGCAGTTTGCCTTCAGTGACCTGAGTACCGTGTAATGAGCGACGTAATATTCCTATTGCATTTCGGTGCCCCAAAATAAGCTAATGGCTGCAGAGCCCAGTATAAGTTTAATAACTTCAGACCTTAACCAGTGAGTCAGTCCTGTGACCTAAGGCTGGCTTGGGCTAAGTGGTAGCTAGTGTTCATCGGAAGTGGTGTGGGGTACTTGTCAGCTTCGATGAGCTATTGGGCGCTTTATGCAAAGATAACGAGGGTTGAAGCAGCCTTGGAGTGTGGAAATGTTGGTGAGAGAAGATGTGTGTTTTTCACAAGTGGCAGAAACTGAAAGATCAAAGGAGAATAGGAACACTGCTGGATACAGATCAGAGGTGGAACAGATCATCATTGGAGAGCGAACCCACCGGCCAATGAGCAATCGCCGGATAAAGATAGAAGCGTGTTGCCGTACAGGCATGCAGTGAGGTCATCCTCATGCGTAATCTAGGACCTCAGAAGGCAGGCTGTGAAGTGGCACTTGGAATCAAAGGAGAATCATGGCAGAAGCTTTGGAATTCATCTCCCCATTAATCCTGGTAATCTCGGTCCTTACACAAAGAAGTTCTTGAGGGCTTGGTATCAAAGAAGCAGTTCCTGCTTTCAGCCCCAGCAGTGCAGGAAGAAGTGAGTCAAATAGCCAACATGTGAAAGTACTGTCGGGGACGGACTCTGTACCAGAGCTGGTACCAATCAGGGGAGTCTTTCCGTTCTCCTTCTTTTCCTTTTTAGGTCTCGCCTGACCCAGCGCATGCGCTGGTCTGGCGAGACTTATTGAGAGGGCTCCAAAAAGTGCTACCAGGCCAGCCTAGAGCTACAGTGCATGCGCGCGGGCGCGCGTGCCGGGCTTTACCGCGATTACTTTCACTTTCGCGGCCACACGGCCGCTTTGATGTTTGATCACGATCACTTTCGCGGCCGCACGGCCGCTTGGCATAGCCAATAGATCTCGCTTTTGGGACCTTATAAGTATTTAGTTATGCAACTGTTGCATGGCTAAACACTTCTAAGGTGCCAAAGGCGAGACCTATTGGCTATGGCAATGCTTGTTCTGTTTCTTGCGGTGCGTGGTCCTATACACTGGAGATAAGGGTTGAACTGAGGGGGTTTCAGTGCCGGACTTGAATCGGATGAGAACTGCGGCCCATCTTGTGCTTGTTCACAGTGAAAGAGGAAAACCTTCTTAGAATCTGGCCGAGCTTTGATTCACCTTTGGGAAAACCATAATCTCTGGAATTTTCTGATCAATTGTCAGCAATTCACTAACACAATCACATGGAAGACCTCTGACAAAGGCCTGAAAACCACCGTGGCGGGGTGGTGGCCTTTCTGTGTTTTTGAAGTATTGATCTGCGCTATATTCCAAGCGGAGTGGATGTGTGAGGTCTTTTGGGATCACTGCGGTCCCTTAATCAAGATTTGCTCCCATCAAGCTATGGCTGCAGGAGTGAGACCCGCAGTGTGAAGAAGGTCATGGAACAGGGGCACAGCTTTCTGATTGGTTCTGTAGGGCTATTCTGGCCTAGTACGGCATCCATGGGCAGCAACCAATCTTCTCAAACCATCAACATTCTCAGTCCAAAATTCTAAGTGTTTATTGGGCTGCATCAGGAACATTCATGATCACCTTGACTTCCACAGGGCCATCAAGACATGGCGGCACCCACACACATAGCTTGTCTCCAGGTTTCAAGCCAACACTGTCTACTGCTGGTGTGTATCACAACACTATCCTTTCCAGGTCTGCATTAACCAACGCCCTTCCCATCGCCTTTGCATTCATTCTGAGGGCACCGAGCCCACGCTAGTGGCATCCGTGTGTTACATGAAGGACAATGGCAACTGTCACCGTTATACACCCTTCTGTTCTCCGATATTTCAGTGCTTAATTTGTGCCGGTGTTTGCAGATGGTGGACACCACAACTCATTTTGGGGGCCAGGGTTTATTTTTCATGCTAAGACTTTGGCTCAGAAAGAAAGACAGAAAAAAGAGAAAAAAAGTTGAATAACAGTGATAAAGGGAGAATGCAGGGGTGAAAAATAACTTGCAAGAGTGGGATAAAGAAACCAAAAGCTTGAGGTGTTGGAAAACAGTGGAATAAAGTCGACTCAAGGCTCGGCAGCCTTGGTATTTAGGAAAGACAGCATCCAGAGGTGCACGAGAACTGCGCAAATCTCGTAATTTACTGAGAGTTTACTGGGCCAAACCCTGCGTGGCTCAGAGTGCGGTCTGAGGTGCTCTGAGTGAGCTCTGAGGCAGTTTTCAGTGACAGCACTGCCAGGGCCCTGCTCCCTGGGGGCACTGTGGCTCTCAGGAGGCGCCCCAGGTCTGCGGCCCGAGACACTCTGACAGGCCTGAATAAGAACTAGGGGCGCAGAGATGCGTGCAGGTAAACCCGCCCTGTGACTGAGTGGCACCGGTGTACATGAAGAGGGGAGGGAGTCCAGTGGGGGGCGCCACAGGCAGCCCCTTTTCTGAAGAGACTGGGTCATCGGCTACCGGCTCCTTCACAGGATGTGCAACACCCCTCTGATACCAACACAGGCGAATATTGCTCAAATCACCCTCTAAAAAAACCTACTCTGATGCAAGCCTTCTTTACCTTGTTGGGGGTGGGACTGGCGAAGGTGGTCGACTTTGGCTGGCATTTAGCATGAATCTTGCCCCCTCTCCACCTCCCTGCGCCTCTAAAATTGTCAAGCCATACACCATTTAAGGGGGCCTGGGGGGAGGAAGGGAGCGGGGGGGGGGGGGCGGATTGGGGAGGGAGCGGGGGAGGGAGGCGGTGGGGAGACAAGCTCTGGTGGTCTTCAATGCGCATAGCGCCCCTTTCTGGACAGAGTGCGCGTACAGGCAGAAAAAGAAAGAGGGCGATCAGTGGGGGGGGGGGGGGGAATAAGTACCTCTCCCCCCCACCCCCTCCTGCCCGGAAGTGAAGTGGGCAAGGGGGACCCTCGAGGGTCCCAAACGCTGGAAGGTTGACTCGTCGTGTGCCATCCTGTGGCACTAAGGGGGTCCGCCCTCTTAGGAGGGCCCCCAGCCCTGCAATCTCGGGCAGGCTGGGTGACCCTGGACGGCCCTTTCATCGTGCTCTGGCCGATTTGATGTTATCTTAAGGGCCTTTCAATTTAAAGTCTTTCAAAATCTCCCAGCAAGTTTAACAGACCAAAACTGATGCGATTCCAGAAAAAAATGCTGACCTCTCTGACCCCTCCTGTCCAGACGCCCTTTACATCCCTCGACTGGCTTGGAAACAGAGTTCCATCTGAGACTCTGGCAGCTCTGCTGATGCGTCTCAAGCCTGGCTTGCAACACTCCGAGATATGCCGCAGTGAACACATAGGGGCATATTTATGTTGCACTTGCGCCACTTTTACGCCGCCGGTGCGTCACTTTTGTGACACAGCAGCGGCGCAAATCCTGCGCCATGGTGCGGGGTATTTACAACGTGACGCATCTGGGAGATGCGTCACGTTGTAAAGCCCTGCGCCACATGTAGGCGTTCCAGGGCAGGTGGGGGCGTTCCGGCGCAGGAACGCCTCCTAAAAGTGGCTGAGTGAAATCTACAAGATTTCACTCAGTCACTTTTAGGCCCATGCTGCGTCAAAACCCTGCGCCTGCTTGAAGCAGGCGTAAGGATTGACGCAGCATTGTACAGATAGGGCCCCCCAGAACATTGCTGGAGCTCTGTCGCGCTTGCGACGCAACTCCAGCAATGCGCCACTTTTACGGCACAGATGCGTCACGCATCTGTGCCGTTTTTGCCCCATGGTGCGCCGCATTATAAATGCGGCGCATCCATGGTGGCGCAGCTGTGGCGCATAATAATTGGCGCATCCCTGCTGATATGCAGGGATGCGCCAGTTAACATAAATCTGCCCCATAGGGGCTTATTTACAAGCCCCTTGCGCCACTTTTGCGTCATTTTTAACATGGGAAAAGTGACATACGGGTTGTGCAAGGGGCTTGTAAATAAGGCCCATGGGGTTTAGAGGTGCGCAAAGCAGTCTAGAAACAGAAACAGAAACAGATACAATCAAAAAGAAAATGCTACACCTAAGCTTTGAAATAAAAAGAGAGAGGTGTACCAAAGGGTAGAGGCTATGCCATTGCGCACAGGGCTAATGACCTTAATAGTGAGGAACCAGGTTCGAGTGTGGGTGTTGCTCAACATGATGTGATTTTGGGCAAATCTCCCCGTGCCTGTGGCCGTGTGTAATGTAACTGGTGCTCCTGGAGAGCGCTCCAATACCTCCGGATCGAGTTCTCACTGCATAAAATTGCAACAAAATATCCAGCAACCCGTTTACAAATTTGAGAGCGGGAAAAATAAAAAATATTCTAGATTTAGCAACAAGAATTTTAGATTCTATTAAGGACACGGAGGCGAGGGTTATGCTTCTCTTTCTGTACTACCAAAACCACAGCAGGCAATGAAAACGTCAATAAACAAAAACTACAAATCCTACAAGTATAATCCCACCCCCCTCGACCCAGTCCTCCAATCACGGCTCCTCAATGTCCTCAAAACCGAGGAGCACCATCTTTGCGAGGCCAGTCCAATTATCAGTGATGAATAAAGCAACAACAACTCCAATATAATCAACAGCGAACATTTCGAACTTCAAGTGGCAACACTTCCCCAGGAAGCACTTCTGCCACCAATCGAAATGTCAAGCTGCAGGATACCCATAGTTTTCATTCCTGCTTCTGATCCGTACCTGTAACAAGAACAAAGATTAGGCAACTATCGGCATCCATGTTCACAACAGGGCAGGAAACAGTATAACATCACAGCGGATAAACATTATATACATTGAATGCAGGAGTACACACAGTATACACTCCAGCAACAGTACAGGGTGGGATAATCCTCTTCTCTGTGTTCTTAATAGAATTGAAAACAGGGGCAGCTCCTCCGCAATGGCGGAGGAGCGTTGCCCCACTGCCAGTAGATGATAAATAAAACGATAATAACAACGTTGTCATTATCGTTTTATTTATCTCTGTTTGAGTTACTTATGTCAGAAAGGAGGGGCGGGGCCGGGCCAGGGCAGGGAGGAGTACTGTGCACTTGTAAGTGTGCATGTGTGTTTGGCCTACCGTCTCCGGCCGGCCAAACACACATGCACACTTATGTTTCTCCAACCCAGCTGTGTTGTACAGTCAAGTTGAAGAAACCCCACGGGCTCCCAGGCACCGTCTGAGCGTCAAAGGAGGCTGCTCAGACCAATCCTGGCGCTGCTCGCGTGCTAGGGAGCAGCATCTGGATTGGGTGGGGAGCCTCTGCCTCTAGGCCCATCCACTTTCGGGCTTCTGGGACGCGGGGAGCAGGAGAAACAAGGCGGCTGGCAGCAGGAGCAGAGTGGAGCGAAGCAGTAGGTAAGTGGTTTTTGATATATTTTTTATTTCCCAAACTCTCCTTTCCCCCCTGTTCCCGCCGCCTTATCAGTTTTGATTGGCCCCTTTAACATAAGTACAATCTTATACACTATCGCCTGGCTCTCGCTTTAATCCAAAAATAAGAAGACCCATATGTATGGTATGCACTTGCATTTTTTTTTATGGGCAGTAATGAACCATAGACGTTTGCATGATGATATGTGAGGCCATGCACTAGGAGAAGGAATTGTGATGTCTCACAATGATAAGAGATGTATAGGGGGCTGAAAGGGGAACATTGTTATTCCTAATATAACCATTCTAGTTTTTAGCAATTTGAAAAATATGATGTAATGTGACTAATGGAATTATTATTGCCCTTTTAACTGTGTTAAATTTAATATTTTATGAATTTTTATTGTCACCTAATTGGTTGATATTCTGTGGCCTATGACCTTTATGCATTGGAAAATAAAGTGAAATAAAGTATTGATTGATTGGCGGAAGCCACCACTGATCGAAAGTTCTTGTCCCGAAAGATACATTTTTTTTTATTCTATGTCACCACCAGAGGCTCTGATTATGCTAGTTCAAAGCTGACCAATAACAAAGAAAGACACATGAACAATCAGCTTATAATAGAATTGCTTAAACGTCGAATCTGAAGACCAGTCTGTCACCATCAGAATATCCACCAACCTAGAACCCAAACAGAGAGCTTAAGTGGCCATAGCCTCACGAGCAGAGTGTGTATCAAATCTGCTAACAACAATACCTGCCTCGGCCATAACCCATCTGACCCATCGAGCCAGAGTCGCAGTGGCAACAGGTCTAAAGGGCTTTTGTAAAGCAATCCAAAGTTGACCATTTGGATCAGCACGAAGCAACCTAGTGCATTTCCCATACATATTCAGACATTTCATAACACATAACTTCTCATCGTGAGGAAAAGCAGGATAATCAATAGACTTTGAAAACATTTCCGTACGTCTAGAAATAGCAAAAGAAACTCCTTACGGAGGGAATGCTCTACCTGCTAAATCCAGCACACGGATTTCTGAAATTCTCCAACAAGAAACCTTACAAAGCAACATAGCGAGCTTAGCAGAAAGTTGTTTCTTAGACAAAAGCTCATTGTCTGGCCATCTCTGAAACAATCTCAGTACCAAATTAACATCCCACAATTGTTCATAATGGGGCTTTGGAGGATTGGAAAATCTGATACCTTTGAGCAACTTCCATACCAATGGGTGGGCCCCAACCGCCCTACCATCAATATGAGACTGACCAGCCGAGGTAGCTTAACGAAAATTGTTTCCAGACCAGTAAACAAGTCTTCTCCGGCCTTCTCACCTAGAAAATTCATGACATCTTTCAAGATCTGCCTGCAGGGGATCCAAATCCTGTTCCACACACCAATCCAACCAGATCCTCAATGTTGATAGCCCCCACAAGTCCTTCTTCAAAATAATATTCACCCTCCTTTCCAAAGGGCTCATATGCAGCAGAATCATAAGTCTCACAGTCAAACAGGACGACAAGTAACAAAAGTCTGCAGACAATGGAATAATCATAGACGGGTGACCCCTAAAAAACACCCTAAAGAAGAGGGGAAGTGTGTCTCAGGCAGAGGCTGTCACGAGGATACTTGCTGCCCCAGTAGCTCCAGCAGGGAGGGGCGTCAATGTGTGGCAAGGCCACAGGTCCCAGAAATTATTGAATTGCAATGTGAAAATTCTCTACATCATGGCAGGAGTCAAATCAAGGGAATTTAAAGCCCAAGGCTGCAGTGTAGAACGTTCCCAAAGGTGTGGGAGGAGTGGGGGTCTCCTGTTATTATAGCCCGGTGTTGATGGCTGCAGGTGCGTACACAGGGCCAGCTTTAGCGCTGGTGGCGCCCAGTGCAACAATCTTTTTTAGCGCCCCCTTCCCCCCACAACCTCCTCCTCAGATTCCCTCAATACCACCCAGCAAAAGGGCCTCTCATCTTTCCATAGTCCCTCTCTCGCATGCATTTCATTTATTTTAAAGCGCTGGTAAAGGCTGGCATTGCTAATCCACTCAGCTATCCTCTTTAAATACAGATCTGTTCTTTGCAGCATGCATATTAACCCTCATCTCTAGTTTATGGGGAGTCAAAACTGCCATGGCTCTCTCTAGCAGGAACATTAATCACAAGAGTCATCTTGACATTTTTATTGCTGCTTGAAATCTGGATGCACAAGGAACTCTGCATCAGTTGCTTTTAAATCATATGTTTTTACTAAACACAGCACCCCCACCTGAGGTCAGTGCCCCACCTCCAGGTCAGCGCCCAGTGCCACAGCACCGGTCGCACTGCCCTAAAGCCGGCCTTGCACGTACACTCTCCGTGGGTCCATGAGGGGGGAACGGGTCATGGAAAGCACCATGTACTGAAGAGCCTGGCTCTTCTTCCTCCAGTGTGTGTACATCCCACCCAGCTACCAGGAATGCAGGAATCCACAAATCTGTCTTGGGGGAGTGCTCCAACTCCCCAGTCTGCCCTGGGTCTCCCAAAGTGAAACCTAGAGTCTTCCATGTATTGTATTCCTCATAGGCACACAAACACCTAGCGCATGCAAACAACGCACAAGCACTGCATAGAACGACATACTAACTTGATGTAGGCCATGGGTGAGTTAAGCACACAGCAGTGGAATTTTACATGAATGAGCCAGTAGGCCTTACTCCAGTAACACAGGTCAAAAGGTCTGTTCACTCCTACCGATCATTACACAGTATGCTGCCACCACCAGGCTTGCGAAATGTAACTCCTGGCAAAAGCAGTAGACTTTCACCACTATGGGGGTAGCATTTTGGGGGCCCTCCCGTCCAACAAAACCTCTATCATTGAGGCAGGCCTATGTCATGGCGCCCACGGCAATAAAAATCAGCACCTTGGAGCCCGACATCGTTGCAGCTGGGGCACTCAGAAAAGAGGTACACGTCCATCACCATGCAGGGGACTTTTCCATCCCCACCCAGGGATTGGAGTGCACTGTGTGTAGATCTATGTTCAAAGAGCAGGGGGTGCTCCCAGTACTGGAGGAGCAGAGGTACTGCAGGTCTGAATTGCAAAGCTAGCCCTATATGAATTGTTTGTCTCTGAGGCCAGCTGAACAGGCCTCAGAGATGTGCTCTGTTTTAAAATATCTTCCTCTGCATTTCAGTGGAGCAACCACTGCAAGGGCCTCGCCTGTCACGATTTAGCAGGCCCAGTGGTTGGCACTGAGCGAGAACAAATAATAACTGAACAACTGTAAGTCACAGACCCATTGTTAGCTTCCTGTAAAGACACACATTTATGAGGAGTGTTTAGGACTTGGAATGGACTGAGCTGCAGAGACGTCTGCACACTCCTTGTTAGATCTTCTCTGTACAGAGGTTGCCTTAGGTTTTCAATCAGAAGGTACTCTTCTGGAGGCCAGGAAATACTTGATTCTGTGGTAAAAACAAACGTGGTTTGGTGCGGACATTGTCAGGAACCTGGATGACTGTTTTCCGCCCGTGTGATAGGTTTGCACACTTTACATACCCCCGCCCTTCCTACTGTAGCTTAGCTCCATCTTGGAACTTCGAAGAGAAAGGAAGACACTCTGCCCCAAAGATTGGACTCTCTGGATTGTACTGACCAATCACCTGATGTGGACTTCTAAGGTCATAGGGCACTGCAGGCTGCTGGAAGCACTGTGACCTGTTTGAGATGGCCACTGTCTATAACTATGCGCGGGCCGTGCCACATGTGGTGTCCTCGTGCGTACACAGACTGGTGCACAAGGCTCTGTATTCAGAGTTAGAGAATCTGTTCCCTGTTGTTTCCTGTCCCACCACGTGAGGATACCTGTAAGTTGAGAACGGGACAAAGCCATAACATAAGCACAACATCTATTTTTAGGGCTCTTTAATTCAAAACTTTATTCGTCGGCATTGTGGCAGCCATAAAGGTTATTCACAAGCAGAAAATGATAGAAATATTTTACATCATAACATTTTAAAGTAGGATTTAACCAATATATAAAATGCCTCAGCTAGAAGGATAAATATCTCAGACAGTACCAAATAGCAAATTTTACAGCTCTTAGAAACAACAAAAGAGCTATAGCAAAGACATATTTGCAATAATACGAGAAGGCATTAGCAGAATCTGATGACGTTTCAGTACTGGACAAGAAAGTGGTGAGAGTGGAAGTGTAGGCCTCCTCCACAGTGACAGGGACACTATCTCTCATCACCATGCTGCCTCATTATGTGGCCAAGCCTTTTTTTTAGGTCTCACCTTAAGACAGCATTTAGCAGTCTGTTATCAAATACATATTGTGGAGAATATGAATACTTACTTTTGACCTGCCCATTGCTTACCCTGCCATTGGCTGATTTTCTTATCAATCTAATTTGTTTTTTTCTTGAATGGATTTTCTTCCTCTTCTTCCGTATGCCCCTGACCCAGAGCATAGATTCTTTACCATCCTGTCTATTGGATGGCTTGAGTCGGTGCTTAACTTGTAAAACAATAAGTGCCAGGGCCCTCGTCAGGAGGCCCCGAAAACTTGCACCACACATTGCCCAGGCTGCCGATGGCCGTACCTGCACAACTACTAACCATTGCCCTGCCTTCAGTGTGACAATTCAGGCTCTCAAAGCTATAAGAATGGCTCGGGCTCTGGTAATAGTTCTTTTTGATGTATATTATTTTAATAAATGACTGTTGTCCTGCTCATCTCTTAATGACGCGGACAGCGCCATCATATGGCAGCTGTCATATGTGCCGGTGTTGACAGTTAGGTGCCGGTACCGAGCACCCGAAACCACCAGAACAAATTAAGCATTGGCTTGAGTCCTTCCACTGCTGACATTCAGGGAACTACTTCCCCCTCAAATACCCACCCCTTTCTGTGTGCTTTGTGTTGCTCCCTCCCCACCCACCTGCTCATCCATTGCTTCCCCCACTCTATCCTACCTGACATTTTTTGCTTTAAATTTTATTAACCACAAAGCACCTCAAGCTCCCCTATTACTCTCCTGCCCCCAACTCCATGTAGCCACCCCATGATGAGTTCTCCCCACCTGCTCCTCCATTGCACCCCCACCCTTCTCGTCGCAAACATTTAAAAAAATAATTCTGGGGGGAGGACCGAGCAGCTGCTATTTTATACCAGGCCACACCTTTCACATACGCTTAAATATTTTCTTTTTTTATCTACTACACCGAGATCATAGTCTGCCATCTTGGAATGATAAATGTAAAAAAAAAATTCTTAATGGCAGCTGCGTAATGCAATATGTGCAGGATTTGTTTTTTCGTTCCTCAGCAAAAAGGATTGGCCAAGTCAATAGTTCTGTATTGGTAGCCAAAAGAAAGTATCTATTGACTTAAGCAATGCTGTGCGAATGAGCTGTGGATCTGGGGTAGATAATCTCTGACAGGTGTAGTGGGTTGGGTGTACCTTTTACCAATTTGCACCAATGTAGAGTGGATTTGAATGGAAACTGGTGTATGGTCTTTGAAAGGGGAAGGCCACAGTCCAGCAGTATGATAGGTTGGAGGTGCACGCTGACGAGTGCTGGTGGTGGAACCTGGGTGGAGTAGGAGATACTTTACAGTATACCACCCAGCTCGGATGGCTGTTTAAAATGGATTACATCACTCCACTTTGCGCCACTGCACTCTACTATGCACCATTTCAAATCTGCACCACTGCATTCTACAACACTACACTGTATGTTGCTGTATTCTATGCCACCTCACTCTACGCCACTATACTATGCAACTGTCTAAACTAATGCACTGTACATCAGTCCACTCTACTCTACGTCAGTTTACTCCACTCTATTCCACTGCACTCTACTCTACGCCACTCTACTCCATGCCACTGCACTCTATGGCAACACTGCTGCCCCACTGTACTCAATGCCACTGTACTCTGTGCCACTGCACTCTACAGTATTCTACACCCCTGCACTCTACAACATTCTACTCTGCAACACTGCACTCTTTGCCACTGCACTCTACTCCTCTGTACTCTGCGCCAACACCGCTGCACCAATCTACTCTACATCACTGCAGTCTACACCACTGCACTCTTTGACACTCTACTCTGCAACACTGCACTTTATGCCACTGAACTCTACACCACTCTGCTCTGCACTACTGCATTCTATGCCAATGTATTCTACTCTGCATCACTGCACACAACTGCACTGTACAGCACTCCACTCTATGCCACTACACTCTATTCCGCCATACTCGATGGCACTATACTCTAATCTACACCACTCTACTGTGAGGTACTTTGCACCACTGCACTTTACACCACTGGACTTTACACCACTCTACTCTAGTCTGCATCACTCTACTCTGCACAACTGCACTCTGGGCCACTGCACTCTATGATGCAACACTGTAATGTACACCACTGCATTCTACAACTGCACTGAATTCTGCTGAATTCTATGCCATTGCACTCTACTCCTCTGCACTCCACGCCACTATACTCTGCAACACTCTATGCCAATGCACTCTACACCAGTCCACTCTACTCTACGCCGCTCCACTCTACCACACTCTACTCCACTCTTTGCCATTCCACTCTGTGACACTCCACGCCACTCTCCTCTATGCCACTAACATTTAGCCATGCTGAACAGCAGTCACGCTGGTGTACACATGGCTAAAATACATTGGCACAGCCAAGAGCTCTTGCATAGGCAAGACCTATTGACTTTGCCAATGACTTGTTAATAACTGTCAATGCTCAGACTTGGCAGCACCGGGACCAAGTAAAGCTGTATTTAGTGTACTTCAATCCAGACATTCCAGGTCTCGGTCACAAACAGAGCTCTGCAAATGAACTTTGGTCCTGCCCTGTATCACTACCAAAGACGTCTGTCAGTTCACCTCCGTCCTGTCGAGTTTCAGCACTTTCACCATTATCTTTCAATAAATACATGCATCCTTTGGGCTTCAACGCCGTGCTTCCCTGCCCCCCAAAAAAAGAAAATGAGTGAATAAAAGTGACGATTGAAGGAACAGGCACTTGGAGTGGGCCGGAATCTCTGGACGTGTGACCACGTGAGACTTACTTTCAAAACACTCCATTAGTTGCCGGTGGAAGCGAGAATTAAACTTTAAGTTCTCTGTAGCGTACACAAAGCACACTGGACGCGAAGGCTGAGTTATTTTCGACCCACTGCCTGCCAACCAGGAATCTGCGGTCAGCCTTGACGGGTCTAAACAATAGAGGCAGATCTCTGGAGGCTGAAGGAGCAAAGCTTTGGAATGCCCAGACACCGAGTGGACAGGTAAATCCAACCAATGGGGTCTCTAGAAGGCTGAGAGGCAGCCAAATAGGTCACAAATAAAACTGGTGGGGTGACCTACGACAGACAATCGTGAAGAACGTGTGGGTGTGTGTGTCCATAAACACACACGAGGACAAAGTCAGATTTAAACATTTTAAGCAAACGTAGGCTCACGTATTGCCTTCAGCAATTGCTGCTTTGCAGTGACAAGCATTTGGATATATTACTAACACGTGTGCTCCAAAATCACTGAGGTCCATTTTTTTTTTTAATATAGCAGGAACTCGACCCGAAGGTATTGGAGCGCTTTTAATGAGCACTAGTTGCGTTACAGAAGAACACATTCATCTTGTTAGGCACGTGGAAATTAAGTGATTTGCCCAGAATCACAGAATGTTGAGCATCCCTGTCGAGACTCGAACCCGGTTCCCCAGCTTAGACGTCGACCGCTCTAGCCGTTAGTCCACATCCTCTCCCAAATTGCACCGTGAGTAAATGCACAGCACCATACAAAGGGGCAGATTTATGTTCCCTGGCGCATCCCTGCAAATCAGCATGGATGCGCCAGGGAAGATGCGTTACGCAAGTTACCCTTGCGCCACAATAGATGCGCCGCATTTACAATGCAGCGCATCGTGGCGCAAGGATAAACAGATGCGTGACGCATCTGATGGCGGAAGGACGGCGCATTGCTGGAGTTGCGTCGCAAGCGCGACGCAGCTCCAGCAAGGCTCGGGGGTGCCCTATCGGTACAATGCTGCGTCAATCCTTACGCCTGCTTCAAGCAGGCGCACGGATTTGACGCAGCATGGCCGGAAAGTGACTGAGTGAAATCTTGTAGATTTCACTCAGCCACTTTTTGGAGGCGTTCCTGCGCTGGAACACCCCCCCCCCCTGTGAAGGTACGCCCACATGTGGCGCAAGCTTTACAACGTGACGCATCTCCCTAGATGCGTCACGTTGTAAATCTGCCACAGCATGGCGCTGGCTTTGCGCCGCCGCTGCGTCACAAAAGTGATGCAACGGCGGTGCAAAAGTGACGCACAGGGCTTATAAATCTGCCCCAAAGTTCCCAACTAAATAAACGTGCCATGCTTTAACGTGGGCAGGGCTGAGATAAGGTGAACAAATGAGTAGACCAATCTGCTGGAAAAGTAGGCATGATCTTAGAAATGCTCAGCAAACTCAACACTCAAGGACTAGAACATAGCCCAGCAAACCTGTCCCACCTCTGGGAGCTACCTGATATCCAGAGGAGTCAAGAGAACTCCATCTCACACCCTATACCTGACCCTCAATGTAACCCGAGGTGTAGTTACCTGCCAGCCCCAAGGTTCTGTCCTCAAATTACAGTAATGCTCCGCCTACACTGGCCCTTCCTCTCTGCTAGATCTTTTTCTGTAAAATAAGTCAAGCTTCCTTGGCTCTTAATTTTGTCCTGCTTCCCAGGACTGGCAGCTGCTCCTTGCTGCTTGTCAAAAAGAACTATTGAAGGACAGAATGCAGAACAATGTCGTACATTCACCCCAGTACAGAGATCTGGGCCTAAATGCTTGTCTGCATGTGCATTTCCATCCCTAATCTCTGTGAAAAAACTGGCGTTGGTTTGTTTGTAAACATGACTGTCAGGATGCTGGCTAAAGCTGCGGCAACACCTGGAATTCCAGGATCTTGGAGATGGGACTCAGGCGGTTGCTTCCAGCAAGTGTAGGAAAATAGATGGTTTGGGTTCTTGCAGGAAAGAAACCTGGATTTTACTGGAATATATATATATTTTTTTTACAAATGAAGCACTGGAAAGTACCCCCTGCCATACATTATAAGGATATTGCAAGTCACCAAGGAGTTTTGTGACCATATAAGGATGAGACCAAAGGCAAAGTTCCTTTATAAGGTCATGGAACTCTGAGTTGTATTGCTATATTCTTAAAATGTAAAGCATGGGGTACTTTATTCCTTAAGATACATGGTCAAAACATTATCCTTCTCACAAACCACTTAAATATTCGGTGTGTTGCTCTGTCATATGAAAGAGATAGTTCAATTGCAGACATGACAAAATCAGAATCTAGTGTGAAATTAAACACATCAAAAATCAGTTAGCAATTTGTTGTAGAAAGATATTAGAATCAGGTTAATGTAACTCAGATTTATATTTAAAAAATGATGGGGCTCACAATGTTTAACTAAATGCACATATGTTCTATTTTTCTTGTAATTACCCTTAGTGTGAAAAAATAAACATGTTCCCACTACTATTTTCCCTTTTGCTCCCCGCTGTGTTTTTTGAGAAAAACAAGATCCGAAGAATGAAAAGCAGTTTCAGTTGTTACTGCTTTGTTTAAACTGCAGCTGTAATGATAATGCCTGGCCTGTTCACCTTGGTTGCTGACTCTGGCGTCAAGCATTCTGACGTCAGAACTCGAGTTTACTAATATATTACAGTTGTCCAGCTCCATAATTTCTTTATTGCAGGCAACTAGACAGGTTATAAGTGGCCTTTAACAGGGAAATTAGAGACAGGATTCTGTAAAGTAAAAGCAAGCTCCCATGCATTATAGCATAAATTACAGCATCATATTAATTTAGGCATCACATTGTTATTCAGGTAAATAGCGTTAAATAATGTGTATACATGAGTCAATTTACAAGGTAGCAAAGGCAATAGCTTTTGCCCTTCATTGTAAACTGGCATACCCTCGTCCTAATCTCAAGAGAGCTTCATGTGTCGATTGCAAAATTAGGAATACTTTTGTTTAGGGAATGACTCCTGGTATGTAGTGTAAAAGAGAGAGGTAGGTGGCCTTCTATCAAATTGAGGTTTTACATTACCAAACCATAATTTAGCACAACCCTTGCTTCTCATGCTATCATTTAACTAATGTAAAGTGATGACGTCCTCACTAGCAGGCGTGGATGGCAAGGCCTCAGGGAGTATCATGTCACAATGGGTGCTAATATCTTCTTCATTCCCATAGATACCTATGCACACTTTGTATAGAGACAGTGAGTGTTTTTTCACAAAATGGTCCCACACTTTTTTTTTTGTGTGGAATTTGCTGGCCGGGATTGTAATGTATTGTCGAGCGAGCATATAATTCCTTGTGCTTAATGCACAATGTCAGAATTTAAATTCAAGCTTATCAAAGTTTGGATTGAGCAAATTCGGGTACTTTGAATTTTGTAGGCCTCAAGCGTCTGAATTGTAAGTTGCAATGGGTGCTCTTTTCTCATTCAGAGAATTTTATTTTGTTGATTGAGGAGGCTTGTAACATTTTTATCAAATGTGAGGCCTATAAAGAGAGTTGAGAGATGGATATTTCATGGATTAGCCAATGAGTTTTGTGTTTCAATGCCAAACCCTAATTACCAAATTAATATACTTTTTTCAGTTGACTTCTGCCGAGATGCCAGCTGTTCCCCAGATACCAAGATAACTGTTTTCTCTTTTATTGATGACACAATCTATCAATCATCTGGTGGTTATTTGCAGTTTGTCAGAGAAGGACCATGTTATCTGAATGTCTGGTCGTCCCACAAAGCAAGGTAAGCTAGTAGTACCCTTAGGTCGCCATCTAGTGATGATACAAAAATACTGCACAAGGCTGGGAAGATGGCCATTTTACAGTGTACTAGGGGCGCTCCTGAAAGCAAATTTCAATTTGGTCTGGAACATACATTTCCTTGCAGCATTCCTCTGCATATACCAACGCAGGCTAAGACACCACATAGTTTCCAGTAACAGATCATCATTTTGGCCTAAGAAAGAGAAGTAGTATCTATATATGTATGTTTATGGTATTAGTATAATGTGAACCTAGAAAAAAGTCAGCTGAGTGCAGTACAGCAGTAGTTCCCAAACTAGGATCCGGGGACCCCTGGGGGTCCCTGAAGCCTCCCTAGGGGGTCCGCGACTACTTTGAAAATCAAATAATGTCAACAGATTAACAAAGTTCTATATATATATATGTATTCACTGAAAAAACCATAGGTTTCACACATGTTATAGTTAGCTGGACATTTTACTGATAAAAAACCAATGAAATTCCCCCGTTATAGTTACTGTAGGCAACTATAACTCACGCGACCGCAATCCTCTGCTGATGCTAATACTGTATTTAGACACTTATTTGCCCATATCTTCTTCCATTAAATTTTAGCTATACATATATTACAAATATTTTTTTTTCATAAAGACACATATGTCATCAGCAGAGGATTACGGTCACGTGAGTTATAGTTGCCTACAGTAACTATAACGGGGGAATTTCATTGGTTTTTTATCAGTAAAATGTCCAGCTAACTATAACATGTGTGAAACCTATGGTTTTTTCAGTGAATTAGCAAGGTTTTTTAAATGCTATTTCCTAACTATAACGTGTGTGAAACCTATGGTTTTTTCAGTGAATTTGTACGGTTTTTTAAATGCTAAGTTACTTTACGCCATTTGTGGCGTGCGCGCCCACTTAACGCAGTTCGTTCCGTGCACGGTTTTTATCAACTTTAATAAGCCCTGTACATTTGGTGGCCTTCGGCCACCAAAAGCACAGGGGGTGAGGTCAATGTGGATAGTGTTTTTTTTATTTCGATTTTATAATTTCATGTTGCCAAAATTACGTTTTTTTTCTCTATTAATAAGCCCTGCACATTTGGTGGCCTGCGGCCACCAAAAGCACAGGGGGTGGGGTAAGTGTGGATAGTGTTTTTTTTATTTTTATTTTTTTACCATAAGCGTACGGTAAGCTTACGGTAAGCGTACGGTAAGCGTACGGTAAGCGTACCCCGCGAAATTGCCGAAAAAAAAATAAAACCGTTTTTGCTCTTGGGGGATGTTTGGGGACTCCCTCAACATGACTATGTGGGAGGGAGTTGTCAAAACAGCCCCGTAACATGTTTTTGGCCATCATGTTTGATAAACAACACTCAGTGCGAGAGACAAAATGGCGGACGCCGCTTCCTGGTTTCGGCCGATTCGAATGTTTACTAAGATCTAAGAGCCAATCAGAATCGCGCTCGCGCACGCCACCGTAAGCTTACGGTAAGCGTACGGTAAGCGTACGGTAAGCGTACCGTAAGCGGGCTCAGATATATATATTGATTTAAAGGCTATTTTCTCAGAATCTACTGAACAGATTTACACCAAACCTACAAAAGGCACTTCCTTGACCTAGGGACTACCTCTCTGCCAAATTTCTAGTAATTCTGTTCAGCCGTTCGGGCTGTAGCTCGTTCTAAAGGTCCTATGGAAAAATGCATGGGAAAAACGCGTTTTGGGACCCCCCTTTTATCTCAGCCCCCGCTTGACGAATCCCCCCGAGACTTTCAGGGTAGGAGCGGAGCGTAGCGCCCCACCTATTTTGAGAAATTCGCGAGGATTCGTCGACCGGCGCCAAAGTTATTCAAAATAGAATGTTGAGGTTTTCCTATGGAAACGTGGTCCTAACTATAACTACCTACTGGCGACCGCCAGTAGGTAATATATATATATGGGATCTTGGTTTTCACCAGCAAGAAAGGCCTTGCCCGGAAGACTGGTACCAGCTGGTGATTGGGCACCGTAGTCGCCAACGCCGATGTGGTGAGGTGGTTTTGGCGTTATCAATTTTGATGATGGGTCCCCCTCAACCCTGAGGTTGTGCCATATTGTGACTAATTGTATGCCAACTGTCAGCGTACCTCTTTTTTACTAATTAATGCCTTTGCCCCGGTGTGAGACACCTTTGACACTGACACCGCAACAATAATATCTAATGTTCATCATCCATTTAACAGTTCACCATTCTGTGGCATTATGGGATTTGGAGTCCTAAGGGTTTGGGAGCACGTGCTCGGAAGATTTTGAGTTGCAAGAATACTCATTGTCTGAACATGCAACCCCGAGATAAGACTTTAATTATCCAGTCCCGGTGCTCGGTTCTCATCAGGATTGTGACATTGATAGTACGGCAGAAAAACACTTCGATTTCAAAGTTGAGGTCAGAGGTCATGCTGCTGCGGACTTGGTATCAGCTCGGGTGAGCTTTCCGGACATTGGCTAACAAAAGCGGACATGAACAATAACGTTTAACAGCAGTGGCATTTTTATATTAAGAGTTCTATATTTTTATTAAGGCAACACAGGATTACGAGTTTGGCTGCATTTTTTAAATACCCACATTAATCCCACTGTGATAAACGATTTTGGTGATTCATATGTATAATTATCCATGCAGTCAACATTTTCGGTATTTTAAGCAAACTAAATACATGCATTGTGCGCAATATTTATGAAGTTATGCCTTACCTGCATTTATGCTGATTTTCTAGCTGTGGATAGTACATATATATTTTGTATTTCATCTGTGAGTTGATCACATACTTTATAGTATGTTGTTTATGTTTATTCATCAGTCCGGTGGGAAGGGCTACTTAATACAGGTGCAATTCAGCGCCAAACTAGATTGACAAAGGCCTCTTGAAGGTTGAAACGCGTCTCTCCTTGTGCTTGGGATTGAGGGTGAACTGAATAAATAAAAAGATGCCGAATCTGGAACCACCTCGAGCCCGTGCCTTCTTCCATAGAGCTTCTGTGGGAGGTGGTTGTTTGTTTCATATATATCAATGCTAAATGTACAATTGGACATTTTAAAACACTGTAAATGTGAAGGCATTTGAAACTGGAGGCTAAAAAGTAAATTAGTATCCTCAGATTGATTTGTGAGAGCAGTGCAAGTTCATCAAACTGAACACAGAATGGATGATAAGAGGCCTCAATTGAATTTACAAAACCTCCAACCATTCGATTAAAATTACATTTTGATTTCTTTTTTTATTTACATGTTTTCTATTTAAATAAAATGTGTCATTTGTGTATTTGTTTGATTAATCCTTTTTTCTGTATTTTTGTGTACTGTTTAACGGATCAGATCGTCAACATTGCTTAGGCCGGGGTTTATGGCTTACAGTAATGACTCAGGGGTCCCCAGATTCGAATAATGATTCAGTTGGGGTCCCCAGGTTCCAGTAATGATTAAGTAGGGGTCCCCAGAAGTCAAAGGTTTGGGGACCACTGCAGTACATGGTTAAAGGCAAGGATAAAGAGGTAGCTGTGCTTTGAGAGGTGGACTCTTATTGCATCATGATGTAGTGCTCTTTAAAGACGGACCACTTCAATTCTTCCCTGAATTGGAACACGTTTGGGGTGGTCCTGATGCATACAGAGATCTTCCAGATTATGGCTGCATTGTTGTAAAACGTTTGTTGCATTGTTCTTTTTTTACGCTTCGTCACCAATCTGATGGTATCCTGGTAGCAAGTGTGCGAGAGTCAGCAGAGATGATGGGATCGGCAGCCAGGCATGTGGAAGTTCTGGTTGTGGTGCTTTGTAAATGATGCCGCTGGCTTTGAAGATGGTGTCGGCTGGCCAGCCGATGGAGCTTGGTAAGGCCAGGAGTTTGGGGGGGAGGGGGGAGTGGAAGGACATATCATCTGCTCAGGCCATGTTTGGGGACTTACTGGCTGTCAGACTGTTGTGCTGCCTTTGCTCTCCCAGTCTATTCCCGCCTACTGTAAAGTATTTTACTTGCGTACAAGACCCAGACAAGTTCTGATCCTGGAGGACAAAAATGTATACTTAACTAACATGCAATACGAGGGTGAGAAACTCTGTACAATACCACCGGAGTTCCTTAGTGACAACTTATTTTGGGCTACCCTTTACCCCACCCCTTGGCCAATCACTCCCAGTAATTGTGTTGAGTAGGAAATCCTGTTGTCCATTTTCCTTTAGGCACCCTCAAATCTGCAACTTAGCAAGGATCATGTGCACAAGGAGAGACAGGCATTCTCTGCATACAATTGGTACCCAGGGAACAATGCAGAGAAACAAAATGGACACTAGGCATGCAAAGAGTATGTGACCTGGGTCATACTGATTGCCAGCATTACAACAGTGCTGTTTTTTGGGTGGGGTGCTATTTAACTACTATTGTGGGTTTACTCAGGTATTTCAGTGCTGTTGATCTGCAGCATGTATTTCAGGTGAGCTTTAAGCTTGCAGGTTGCCCTCTCTGCGAGTCCTGCTATGCAGTTGCCTGCATCACACCGATTGTGGCCACTGCACATTTCAGCAAGCTTAACTGGCAGGCCAAAGTAATTGTAGCTGTGTACTGTATCTGAAGCATCATTAGAGAATGATTTGGGTCTGGATAAGTCTAGCCTTGCCTAAGACTGTGTCCTGATACCTGCAGTTGGCTCCCTCTGCTTAGAGGTGGTTGAAGCTCTAAGCTTCTGTTCGCGGAGCCTTTGAGTGACAAAATCTTTAACCTACAGCCCTTCCGCCACATTGCCATCAGTCAATGTACTTCAGAACATCCTATTTAGGGCAGTCCTTATAATAACTTCTTACAGTTCAGGGACGCAACGGAAAACCCGTTGGTCCTGAAGAGGGATTAGAAGAAATTACCTCCACATGCTGGGAGGAAACTTCAAGCACATCAGGGCCATTGATTTTTTGTTTTTCAATAAGAAACTCCCACTGTTGGAGTTTGTTGCTGAAAAACGACCTCTTTGGTCAAACACAGTGCACGTTTGGTAAGGCTTCATTGTCTTCAATGCAACCAAGTTGGCTCTGCAAGGGTATCAAGATCCTCCCTGTCTGACAACAATATCTAAATATGTCAGACGGTCCTGTGCCAGGCATAGAATCCGCCGCCCTGGCACGCCCACAGGTTTGTCGTCATACTCTTAATATGGCCATTAGTCTCTAGCACCACCAGCAACTGGACCCATTTCTAGGCATTTCCTACAAATCATTATTTTTGTTATCTGCCAAAAGTGTCTCTAAAAGGGGGTGAGGGATTTCACATCTCTGACAACCATGCATTCCTGCTGTCCAGATATTGGTATCCATAAAGACTGGTCAAACGAAAAGGGTATACAGTTCCTCTGTTCATAGAGGAGAGAGTGAAGGGTAATCTCCTCAGAATTAGACTAAGTGGGGAGTGGTGTTCAATAAGCCCAAAGGGTATAGGACTGTGTGGGGTGGGGGAACCCACATTGGTGGAACTAAAACCCTCACACACCCAGCAAGCTAGGTGTCATGCTTCATCATCTGGGTTTTGCTCCTCGTCGGGTCGGCGCTGCAATTCCCGACGGGCACCCAGAGATGGGGCTCTTTGGCGGAGATCTTTTGTTCCTTGCCGAGGGTGAGTGCAGGTGAGGGCCAGGGAGGTGTAGACGTTAGGTGGGTGTGGTTAAAAAGGGTCGGTTAGTCTGGATAAATGATTTTATTTGGTCAGTAAACCACCCTGTTAAAATGAAAAGAGAGGTGGTAGTCTTGACTAGATGGGTCAGGGACTACTCTACTCTACTCTGGTGGTCGACATGTTTCATGCCTTCTAGGTCAGGAGGATCCAACGGCAATTCATCAGGACCAGTGATTAAAACTATCTACAACTATGTGAGGGTGTGGTACTAATTATAAACAGTGATAAGGACTACCCTAAGTAAGTGTCGGAATAACTAGACTCTTACTATCTGGACCGGCCTATAGAAAAGGAAAAAGGGAACAAAACAAGCACCAGCGTACATTAAGACGCACACTTAGTCAAAACAAAAGAAGAAACAGGAGCCAAGGTCTCCTCGTATGCATTTGTGGAATGAACAATATAATTTACATATTGGTGGTCATGCATAGGTGGATGCATGGTGCAGAAACGTGCCAGGTGAGCAAATCTGGAATAACAATATATACAATTCATTAAAACCACTCAGAATCTAACCTTAAGTGCAAAGATGCTCACCTAAAGTATTCGAAAGTGCCGCTCCAGTCGGTACTTGGCGAGCTTCTTGGGGATGCGCACTTGCCTACTAGAGATAAGGGTAAAGGGTGAAGAGGCAAGGGGCTCATGCTAGGGGAGATGCATGCTCCTTGTTCCTGACGATCAAGGAAAAGGAAGGTGTCAAGCTAACCCCCCGGGTCCCGTGATAGGCGAGAGGCTGATGCTCAGATGCGATGCATTCTGCCAGTTCGCTCTGTCATCCAGGACAGAGAAGCTAGTAAACACCCCGTGGGGGCCCGTGAAGGGAGTAACCACGGCCGCGGGACGATCCGTCAAACAGTCCCAGGCGTCTCGAGGGAGACAGCGAGGAGACCGGGAACGGGCCGTCACAGCAGCCGAGGGGCGCCGATCACAGAGACCCGAGGAGTCTCAGCGTCACAGATGGGAAAATAAGATGCTACTCACAGTTGAATCGCCCAAGGGTGGTGTAAAGACCTACCCTGCTCCGCCGAAACCGGGAAGTAGAGTCTGTTTCCCGCTACTCGGTTAAAAGGAATAACTCGTCACGCTAGATTGATGCTGATTGGTTAACGGGCACCGGCTGATGAAATAGACGTAGGATCTAATATCAAGGGTAAACAAAGGTGCCATCTTGGAGAGGGGTATGCCACTGAGATGTGGATAGTGTGTGTGGCGTAATAACGTCAAAGGGTCCTATAGAAACAGACGTAAACATGGGCTTATGAGTGTATGGATATGTACTTTCTCCAAATCAAACATTTATTGGAAAGTAATACTCGTGGATATAAATAGATATGGTAATTTATCACATATACTGGTGATGAAAGAGGTATGGCAAGTTGATGTGGCCTCAAATCATCTGGGTTTACTGCCGGCAGGCTAAGTAAGAAGTTAAATAAGTAGGGGGTTTTTTTTGACAAGAAGTTTAGCGATGGTGGTCTCATCAACGGAGACGACATTGGGCGCCATGTTGAAAAGTAGTTAAACGCCTGGAAACCAAGTATAATGATGAAAAGCAGGGCGCTGCAGAGCATCAATCTCCGGTTCGAATCACACATATGGTGTTATGATGTCATAGAAGAGGCGTGAAAGGTAGAGGAACTGTAAGTAAGTTAATTCCAACCTAATGGTGTGTATCGGGGAAGTGTTGCAGGGTAGTCAAGAATTTCCCAATCAATGTCACGAGTTAGCAGATGATACCCCTCCCTTTATGGAATACTACTCGAGGGTGCGATTGCAGTGGAGTAGAGGTGTCAAGGGAAAGTACTCTCAAACTCAGTGTTGTGGGGTATGATCATGGGAAAATTGTGTTTCTCCCTTAGGTTAAACTAACTGATAGGGATTGACATATAAGTGTCGTGTAAATGTCAATGAGTTAGAGAGACCCATGGTATGTCATCGTTAAGACCACGTGTATCAGAAGACAGTTTATGGACCCATCTTTGTTCCAATCTTAGAAGGGATTGTGGTGGCATGCCTGGATGTGATTCAAGGACAACCCATCTCAAGGAGTCTGCTGTGTGATGTAGATCCTTGAAGTGACAGTATAATTTTGTAGTTTCCTTGGAGCATCTGATATTACTTTTATGCTCTGTGATGCGTATCTTAATTGATCTTGTCGTCATCCCTATGTAATACAAAGCGCAAGGGCATTGTAGTAGATAAATGCAATTCTTAGAATTACAATTCGTGTGACGTTTCAATTTCCAGGTTAGATTGTCAGACAAAACCAATTCCTTAACGGTCATCGTTTGTTGGCAAGATGTGCAACTGCCACACGGGAAATGTCCTGTGACTGGCGGGAGGCCCCACAGGGTCGCTTGGGTGTTCTGTGCTGTTTTTTTGGGTCTGGTGTGGATCAAGATGTCTTTAAGGTTTAGCGTTCTCTTAAAGGCAAACCTTGGTTGTGGTAAAGTCAGATCTCCAGCCGCCAGAATCCCCCAGTGTTTCTTGATGACCTTTTTAATGTTGTTAGAAGATGGGGTAAAAGAAGTAACACAGGTCAGGATATCGGTTTGTTCATGGGTCTTTGTCTCTAGTAACACATCTCTAGGGTTATTCCTTGCCCGTTTCATCGCGTTATTGATAGTGACGGGGGGATACCCTCTCTCTTGTAGGTTACTGGCCAGGTTGTTTGCCTCTCTTTTGTAGTCCAACACAGAACTGCAATTTCTCCTTAGTCGGAGAAACTGGCCGAACGGCAGATTGTCCCTCAACGCTTTGGGGTGGTGACTGCTATATAACAACAGGCTGTTTCTGTCCGTTGGTTTTTTGTAGAGACTAGTGGTTAGGACTCCTGCCTCCAATCTGATGTCTAGGTCCAGGAAGGGAATGTGTGAGGGGGAGATGTGATTGGTAAATCTCAGATAAGGATTTTGGATGTTGATCCATTGGCAGAACTCATCACATCTGCTCATTGGACCCTTCCAAAGGATGAGGATGTCGTCAATAAATCGCCTCCATAGCATCAGATTCTCATTGAATGGGTTGTTGGGACTCTGAATGATTTCCTCCTCGAAGGCTGCCATATAAAGGCAGGCTAGACTAGGGGCGAATGTGCTGCCCATAGAAGTCCCCTGGCATTGATGGTACAGTTCATTCTTGAAACCAAAAAAGTTCTCAGTTAATGCCAAGGATGCCAAGTCCATGATAAAGGACACCGGGGTGGGTGATGTCCATTCTTCCTTTCGTAGTGCCTCCTCGATCACAGTCAGGGTGGCTTGTTGTGGGATATTGGTGTACAGTGCCTCCACGTCTAGAGTGACGAGGAGGCTAATATCCCCATTAGGTGCCAACCCTTCAATTGTTCTTAAGATATCGCTGGTGTCTTTAATATAAGATGGTATTTTTTGGACCAGGGGTTGTAGGTAGTGGTCAACAAACCTAGATAGGGGCTCCAGGATTGAGCCAATTCCCGACACAATGGGCCTACCTGGGGTGGGAAAGGTTCCCTTGTGGACTTTAGGCAAGGTGTAGAAATATGGTGTTACAGGATTGGGTGTATTGAGGAAGTCTGCCTCTTTTTTAGAAATCCACCCATTGGTCTCAGCCTCGAGAGTTAGGCTATTAATGGTGTCCTTCAGTCTGGGAGTAGGGTCTATAGTAATCGGAGTGTAGTATTTCCGATCACCTAGTTGCCTCTGACATTCTCTCTCGTAGTCAAGGGTGGACTGGATTACTGTAGCCCCACCCTTGTCCGCTTGTTTGATGGTGATTGTGGGGTCATCTGCCAGGGCCCTGGCAGCATTCATTTCCTCCTTTGAGAGATTATAGAAGGTGTTTGACCTCTCTCGTGTCATGGCTAGATCCTTTATTATTGCTTTCTCAAATGTTAGTACTTCTGGGGGAACCATGCCAGAGTTGGGAGTGAAAGTTGAGGGATTATGTAACCCCGTATCTGTGGTATCAGGATCGTTATTTGATTTGTTGTGAAAGAAGGCTTTGAGGCGGATCTTTCTGAAGAAACTGTGCAGTTCGCAAGCTTCCCTGAATTTATCCACTTTAGGAGTCGGTACAAAGCCTAACCCTTTTTGCATCACTCGTAACTCAATGTTGTTGAGTGATCTTTCAGAGAGATTGATCACTAGGTCCTTCTGCCCCTGCGTTGGCTCCGGGTCTCCATTTGTGGCTGTGCTTGGTCTTGCCACTGCACATGTTGTGTTCCTCGCCTTCGCCCTCTTCCTCTGCCCCAGCCTCTGCCTAAAAAAGGTTGGGGGTTGGTTCCTGGGTAGAATTGGGGAGGACACGGGGGAAATGTGGGGTATTGCCAAAATTGAGTTTGTGGAGGTTGGCCAGGGTACATTTGTGCCCCTTGGTTGTAGAAAGAGCGATTGTTCTTTCTCCTCTGGTTAGTGGAGTCCCAGCTACCCGAGCTTGAGTTACTGTTGTTAGAACCCCTCCTACTGCTGTTCCCAGATTCTTCATCACTCGAGTAATTGTTCCTGTTGGGTGTGAAGTCAGGTTTTAGGTATGGGAAGATTTTTTCCTTATCGAACCTGGAGATATCCTTTTGTAGTTTAGTGATCTTCTGTTTAAGAAGATACTCCCTATTCTCCGTTATTTCTAAATTGATTTCAGCTAGCTTCGTTTTGTATGTACTGTTAGGCACTGCAGATTTCATATTGGACTCTGCAGCTTGTATCCTTAATAACAAGGCATCTGCGAGTCGTTTTGCAGTGTTAATTATAAGTACTAGGAGGTCACGGGTACACTTCCAAGAGACTGCAGACCAGTCCTTCTTAAAAGGGGGGTCCTCCAGAAATAGCCGGGGAAGGATGTTCACAATCAGTCCATTGGGGGCAATGTTTGCCCTCAAATACTCAGTCATAACAGCGCCATGCATCGTTATCCTGAGCCATTCTTTTTTGAGGGATACCAGATTAGACCAGTCATCTGAGTGGGACACGTTTGCTGTTGCACCTTCTACTCCAAGGAGTGATGGTGTTCTGAGGATGTCTGAGACTGCATCCTCGCCATAGCTAATCCCTAATTCTCCCTCCATTGTGTTGAGGACGGGGGGGACAATGGCTACTAACCCAACGTGGAGGGTTAGTTGGTTGTGGAATGGGCCTACCAGTGTAAATTAACACTGTAGGTAACCTCAATCTTATCCTACGGTTAGCAAACCGCGCAAGGAATCGTTATCAAAAGAAGGAAGGATAAAACGTCAGAGACGGATGGGCTATATTTAATGAGGTCCAGTATACAGGCCCTGAACTGGTCAAACGAAAAGGGTATACAGTTCCTCTGTTCATAGAGGAGAGAGTGAAGGGTAATCTCCTCAGAATTAGACTAAGTGGGGAGTGGTGTTCAATAAGCCCAAAGGGTATAGGACTGTGTGGGGTGGGGGAACCCACATTGGTGGAACTAAAACCCTCACACACCCAGCAAGCTAGGTGTCATGCTTCATCATCTGGGTTTTGCTCCTCGTCGGGTCGGCGCTGCAATTCCCGACGGGCACCCAGAGATGGGGCTCTTTGGCGGAGATCTTTTGTTCCTTGCCGAGGGTGAGTGCAGGTGAGGGCCAGGGAGGTGTAGACGTTAGGTGGGTGTGGTTAAAAAGGGTCGGTTAGTCTGGATAAATGATTTTATTTGGTCAGTAAACCACCCTGTTAAAATGAAAAGAGAGGTGGTAGTCTTGACTAGATGGGTCAGGGACTACTCTACTCTACTCTGGTGGTCGACATGTTTCATGCCTTCTAGGTCAGGAGGATCCAACGGCAATTCATCAGGACCAGTGATTAAAACTATCTACAACTATGTGAGGGTGTGGTACTAATTATAAACAGTGATAAGGACTACCCTAAGTAAGTGTCGGAATAACTAGACTCTTACTATCTGGACCGGCCTATAGAAAACTTCTTGTCAAAAAAACCCCCTACTTATTTAACTTCTTACTTAGCCTGCCGGCAGTAAACCCAGATGATTTGAGGCCACATCAACTTGCCATACCTCTTTCATCACCAGTATATGTGATAAATTACCATATCTATTTATATCCACGAGTATTACTTTCCAATAAATGTTTGATTTGGAGAAAGTACATATCCATACACTCATAAGCCCATGTTTACGTCTGTTTCTATAGGACCCTTTGACGTTATTACGCCACACACACTATCCACATCTCAGTGGCATACCCCTCTCCAAGATGGCACCTTTGTTTACCCTTGATATTAGATCCTACGTCTATTTCATCAGCCGGTGCCCGTTAACCAATCAGCATCAATCTAGCGTGACGAGTTATTCCTTTTAACCGAGTAGCGGGAAACAGACTCTACTTCCCGGTTTCGGCGGAGCAGGGTAGGTCTTTACACCACCCTTGGGCGATTCAACTGTGAGTAGCATCTTATTTTCCCATCTGTGACGCTGAGACTCCTCGGGTCTCTGTGATCGGCGCCCCTCGGCTGCTGTGACGGCCCGTTCCCGGTCTCCTCGCTGTCTCCCTCGAGACGCCTGGGACTGTTTGACGGATCGTCCCGCGGCCGTGGTTACTCCCTTCACGGGCCCCCACGGGGTGTTTACTAGCTTCTCTGTCCTGGATGACAGAGCGAACTGGCAGAATGCATCGCATCTGAGCATCAGCCTCTCGCCTATCACGGGACCCGGGGGGTTAGCTTGACACCTTCCTTTTCCTTGATCGTCAGGAACAAGGAGCATGCATCTCCCCTAGCATGAGCCCCTTGCCTCTTCACCCTTTACCCTTATCTCTAGTAGGCAAGTGCGCATCCCCAAGAAGCTCGCCAAGTACCGACTGGAGCGGCACTTTCGAATACTTTAGGTGAGCATCTTTGCACTTAAGGTTAGATTCTGAGTGGTTTTAATGAATTGTATATATTGTTATTCCAGATTTGCTCACCTGGCACGTTTCTGCACCATGCATCCACCTATGCATGACCACCAATATGTAAATTATATTGTTCATTCCACAAATGCATACGAGGAGACCTTGGCTCCTGTTTCTTCTTTTGTTTTGACTAAGTGTGCGTCTTAATGTACGCTGGTGCTTGTTTTGTTCCCTTTTTCCTTTTCTATAGGCCGGTCCAGATAGTAAGAGTCTAGTTATTCCGACACTTACTTAGGGTAGTCCTTATCACTGTTTATAATTAGTACCACACCCTCACATAGTTGTAGATAGTTTTAATCACTGGTCCTGATGAATTGCCGTTGGATCCTCCTGACCTAGAAGGCATGAAACATGTCGACCACCAGAGTAGAGTAGAGTAGTCCCTGACCCATCTAGTCAAGACTACCACCTCTCTTTTCATTTTAACAGGGTGGTTTACTGACCAAATAAAATCATTTATCCAGACTAACCGACCCTTTTTAACCACACCCACCTAACGTCTACACCTCCCTGGCCCTCACCTGCACTCACCCTCGGCAAGGAACAAAAGATCTCCGCCAAAGAGCCCCATCTCTGGGTGCCCGTCGGGAATTGCAGCGCCGACCCGACGAGGAGCAAAACCCAGATGATGAAGCATGACACCTAGCTTGCTGGGTGTGTGAGGGTTTTAGTTCCACCAATGTGGGTTCCCCCACCCCACACAGTCCTATACCCTTTGGGCTTATTGAACACCACTCCCCACTTAGTCTAATTCTGAGGAGATTACCCTTCACTCTCTCCTCTATGAACAGAGGAACTGTATACCCTTTTCGTTTGACCAGTTCAGGGCCTGTATACTGGACCTCATTAAATATAGCCCATCCGTCTCTGACGTTTTATCCTTCCTTCTTTTGATAACGATTCCTTGCGCGGTTTGCTAACCGTAGGATAAGATTGAGGTTACCTACAGTGTTAATTTACACTGGTAGGCCCATTCCACAACCAACTAACCCTCCACGTTGGGTTAGTAGCCATTGTCCCCCCCGTCCTCAACACAATGGAGGGAGAATTAGGGATTAGCTATGGCGAGGATGCAGTCTCAGACATCCTCAGAACACCATCACTCCTTGGAGTAGAAGGTGCAACAGCAAACGTGTCCCACTCAGATGACTGGTCTAATCTGGTATCCCTCAAAAAAGAATGGCTCAGGATAACGATGCATGGCGCTGTTATGACTGAGTATTTGAGGGCAAACATTGCCCCCAATGGACTGATTGTGAACATCCTTCCCCGGCTATTTCTGGAGGACCCCCCTTTTAAGAAGGACTGGTCTGCAGTCTCTTGGAAGTGTACCCGTGACCTCCTAGTACTTATAATTAACACTGCAAAACGACTCGCAGATGCCTTGTCATTAAGGATACAAGCTGCAGAGTCCAATATGAAATCTGCAGTGCCTAACAGTACATACAAAACGAAGCTAGCTGAAATCAATTTAGAAATAACGGAGAATAGGGAGTATCTTCTTAAACAGAAGATCACTAAACTACAAAAGGATATCTCCAGGTTCGATAAGGAAAAAATCTTCCCATACCTAAAACCTGACTTCACACCCAACAGGAACAATTACTCGAGTGATGAAGAATCTGGGAACAGCAGTAGGAGGGGTTCTAACAACAGTAACTCAAGCTCGGGTAGCTGGGACTCCACTAACCAGAGGAGAAAGAACAATCGCTCTTTCTACAACCAAGGGGCACAAATGTACCCTGGCCAACCTCCACAAACTCAATTTTGGCAATACCCCACATTTCCCCCGTGTCCTCCCCAATTCTACCCAGGAACCAACCCCCAACCTTTTTTAGGCAGAGGCTGGGGCAGAGGAAGAGGGCGAAGGCGAGGAACACAACATGTGCAGTGGCAAGACCAAGCACAGCCACAAATGGAGACCCGGAGCCAACGCAGGGGCAGAAGGACCTAGTGATCAATCTCTCTGAAAGATCACTCAACAACATTGAGTTACGAGTGATGCAAAAAGGGTTAGGCTTTGTACCGACTCCTAAAGTGGATAAATTCAGGGAAGCTTGCGAACTGCACAGTTTCTTCAGAAAGATCCGCCTCAAAGCCTTCTTTCACAACAAATCAAATAACGATCCTGATACCACAGATACGGGGTTACATAATCCCTCAACTTTCACTCCCAACTCTGGCATGGTTCCCCCAGAAGTACTAACATTTGAGAAAGCAATAATAAAGGATCTAGCCATGACACGAGAGAGGTCAAACACCTTCTATAATCTCTCAAAGGAGGAAATGAATGCTGCCAGGGCCCTGGCAGATGACCCCACAATCACCATCAAACAAGCGGACAAGGGTGGGGCTACAGTAATCCAGTCCACCCTTGACTACGAGAGAGAATGTCAGAGGCAACTAGGTGATCGGAAATACTACACTCCGATTACTATAGACCCTACTCCCAGACTGAAGGACACCATTAATAGCCTAACTCTCGAGGCTGAGACCAATGGGTGGATTTCTAAAAAAGAGGCAGACTTCCTCAATACACCCAATCCTGTAACACCATATTTCTACACCTTGCCTAAAGTCCACAAGGGAACCTTTCCCACCCCAGGTAGGCCCATTGTGTCGGGAATTGGCTCAATCCTGGAGCCCCTATCTAGGTTTGTTGACCACTACCTACAACCCCTGGTCCAAAAAATACCATCTTATATTAAAGACACCAGCGATATCTTAAGAACAATTGAAGGGTTGGCACCTAATGGGGATATTAGCCTCCTCGTCACTCTAGACGTGGAGGCACTGTACACCAATATCCCACAACAAGCCACCCTGACTGTGATCGAGGAGGCACTACGAAAGGAAGAATGGACATCACCCACCCCGGTGTCCTTTATCATGGACTTGGCATCCTTGGCATTAACTGAGAACTTTTTTGGTTTCAAGAATGAACTGTACCATCAATGCCAGGGGACTTCTATGGGCAGCACATTCGCCCCTAGTCTAGCCTGCCTTTATATGGCAGCCTTCGAGGAGGAAATCATTCAGAGTCCCAACAACCCATTCAATGAGAATCTGATGCTATGGAGGCGATTTATTGACGACATCCTCATCCTTTGGAAGGGTCCAATGAGCAGATGTGATGAGTTCTGCCAATGGATCAACATCCAAAATCCTTATCTGAGATTTACCAATCACATCTCCCCCTCACACATTCCCTTCCTGGACCTAGACATCAGATTGGAGGCAGGAGTCCTAACCACTAGTCTCTACAAAAAACCAACGGACAGAAACAGCCTGTTGTTATATAGCAGTCACCACCCCAAAGCGTTGAGGGACAATCTGCCGTTCGGCCAGTTTCTCCGACTAAGGAGAAATTGCAGTTCTGTGTTGGACTACAAAAGAGAGGCAAACAACCTGGCCAGTAACCTACAAGAGAGAGGGTATCCCCCCGTCACTATCAATAACGCGATGAAACGGGCAAGGAATAACCCTAGAGATGTGTTACTAGAGACAAAGACCCATGAACAAACCGATATCCTGACCTGTGTTACTTCTTTTACCCCATCTTCTAACAACATTAAAAAGGTCATCAAGAAACACTGGGGGATTCTGGCGGCTGGAGATCTGACTTTACCACAACCAAGGTTTGCCTTTAAGAGAACGCAAAACCTTAAAGACATCTTGATCCACACCAGACCCAAAAAAACAGCACAGAACACCCAAGCGACCCTGTGGGGCCTCCCGCCAGTCACAGGACATTTCCCGTGTGGCAGTTGCACATCTTGCCAACAAACGATGACCGTTAAGGAATTGGTTTTGTCTGACAATCTAACCTGGAAATTGAAACGTCACACGAATTGTAATTCTAAGAATTGCATTTATCTACTACAATGCCCTTGCGCTTTGTATTACATAGGGATGACGACAAGATCAATTAAGATACGCATCACAGAGCATAAAAGTAATATCAGATGCTCCAAGGAAACTACAAAATTATACTGTCACTTCAAGGATCTACATCACACAGCAGACTCCTTGAGATGGGTTGTCCTTGAATCACATCCAGGCATGCCACCACAATCCCTTCTAAGATTGGAACAAAGATGGGTCCATAAACTGTCTTCTGATACACGTGGTCTTAACGATGACATACCATGGGTCTCTCTAACTCATTGACATTTACACGACACTTATATGTCAATCCCTATCAGTTAGTTTAACCTAAGGGAGAAACACAATTTTCCCATGATCATACCCCACAACACTGAGTTTGAGAGTACTTTCCCTTGACACCTCTACTCCACTGCAATCGCACCCTCGAGTAGTATTCCATAAAGGGAGGGGTATCATCTGCTAACTCGTGACATTGATTGGGAAATTCTTGACTACCCTGCAACACTTCCCCGATACACACCATTAGGTTGGAATTAACTTACTTACAGTTCCTCTACCTTTCACGCCTCTTCTATGACATCATAACACCATATGTGTGATTCGAACCGGAGATTGATGCTCTGCAGCGCCCTGCTTTTCATCATTATACTTGGTTTCCAGGCGTTTAACTACTTTTCAACATGGCGCCCAATGTCGTCTCCGTTGATGAGACCACCATCGCTAAACTTCTTGTCAAAAAAAACCCCCTACTTATTTAACTTCTTACTTAGCCTGCCGGCAGTAAACCCAGATGATTTGAGGCCACATCAACTTGCCATACCTCTTTCATCACCAGTATATGTGATAAATTACCATATCTATTTATATCCACGAGTATTACTTTCCAATAAATGTTTGATTTGGAGAAAGTACATATCCATACACTCATAAGCCCATGTTTACGTCTGTTTCTATAGGACCCTTTGACGTTATTACGCCACACACACTATCCACATCTCAGTGGCATACCCCTCTCCAAGATGGCACCTTTGTTTACCCTTGATATTAGATCCTACGTCTATTTCATCAGCCGGTGCCCGTTAACCAATCAGCATCAATCTAGCGTGACGAGTTATTCCTTTTAACCGAGTAGCGGGAAACAGACTCTACTTCCCGGTTTCGGCGGAGCAGGGTAGGTCTTTACACCACCCTTGGGCGATTCAACTGTGAGTAGCATCTTATTTTCCCATCTGTGACGCTGAGACTCCTCGGGTCTCTGTGATCGGCGCCCCTCGGCTGCTGTGACGGCCCGTTCCCGGTCTCCTCGCTGTCTCCCTCGAGACGCCTGGGACTGTTTGACGGATCGTCCCGCGGCCGTGGTTACTCCCTTCACGGGCCCCCACGGGGTGTTTACTAGCTTCTCTGTCCTGGATGACAGAGCGAACTGGCAGAATGCATCGCATCTGAGCATCAGCCTCTCGCCTATCACGGGACCCGGGGGGTTAGCTTGACACCTTCCTTTTCCTTGATCGTCAGGAACAAGGAGCATGCATCTCCCCTAGCATGAGCCCCTTGCCTCTTCACCCTTTACCCTTATCTCTAGTAGGCAAGTGCGCATCCCCAAGAAGCTCGCCAAGTACCGACTGGAGCGGCACTTTCGAATACTTTAGGTGAGCATCTTTGCACTTAAGGTTAGATTCTGAGTGGTTTTAATGAATTGTATATATTGTTATTCCAGATTTGCTCACCTGGCACGTTTCTGCACCATGCATCCACCTATGCATGACCACCAATATGTAAATTATATTGTTCATTCCACAAATGCATACGAGGAGACCTTGGCTCCTGTTTCTTCTTTTGTTTTGACTAAGTGTGCGTCTTAATGTACGCTGGTGCTTGTTTTGTTCCCTTTTTCCTTTTCTATAGGCCGGTCCAGATAGTAAGAGTCTAGTTATTCCGACACTTACTTAGGGTAGTCCTTATCACTGTTTATAATTAGTACCACACCCTCACATAGTTGTAGACAGTTTTAATCACTGGTCCTGATGAATTGCCGTTGGATCCTCCTGACCTAGAAGGCATGAAACATGTCGACCACCAGAGTAGAGTAGAGTAGTCCCTGACCCATCTAGTCAAGACTACCACCTCTCTTTTCATTTTAACAGGGTGGTTTACTGACCAAATAAAATCATTTATCCAGACTAACCGACCCTTTTTAACCACACCCACCTAACGTCTACACCTCCCTGGCCCTCACCTGCACTCACCCTCGGCAAGGAACAAAAGATCTCCGCCAAAGAGCCCCATCTCTGGGTGCCCGTCGGGAATTGCAGCGCCGACCCGACGAGGAGCAAAACCCAGATGATGAAGCATGACACCTAGCTTGCTGGGTGTGTGAGGGTTTTAGTTCCACCAATGTGGGTTCCCCCACCCCACACAGTCCTATACCCTTTGGGCTTATTGAACACCACTCCCCACTTAGTCTAATTCTGAGGAGATTACCCTTCACTCTCTCCTCTATGAACAGAGGAACTGTATACCCTTTTCGTTTGACCAGTTCAGGGCCTGTATACTGGACCTCATTAAATATAGCCCATCCGTCTCTGACGTTTTATCCTTCCTTCTTTTGATAACGTATCCATAAAGACTGCCTCAGAACAGCCTGCCCTGTCGAGGTGGGACAGGAAGCATTGGGTCATATTAACTTACAAAGCTTTTTCAAGAGGATCCTTTCCCCAACACACCCCTGAATCCAGTGGCCCTGGAAGTAGGGGTCCGAAGGGGGAGCTGCAGGACCCCCATAAATCCTTGAAGGAGCTCAGATGGACAATAAACAAAGAAGAGGCCTTTATTTAATAGCCCTAAAGCATTTCTTGTGCATTCAAGGGCAAACTGTCTTGTGATGAGTAACTGTGTGACAAAATGCTGATAACTCTTTAAACATGGAGAGCTGTGTTTATTATTCTCTTCTCTGACTGCATTTGTAGGGTATTTTGTAATCTCCTTTAAACATTTTATTTAAGTTTTGATCCAGGGCCACATAAAGCAGCAAAGCATGCCAGTGTTTTAAAGGACGCGCAGCATATCAATCAAAATACAGAAAGACGTCCATGCGTCAGCAATATAGAAATAATAAACCATAGAAACATGTAAAGCGTATGCACAGACAAGACTGAATTGAGTCTCAGACCCCATGTCACACTTTAAAGATCTTTTATATAAGTTTGTTTGATCATTATTTTTACTTGTTGGTGTAGATAGTCCCTCTAATTGAGCAACCTGCATGTTCTACAGTATTGTAGTGGTGGGAGCTACTGACTTCCTTTCTCGTTTAACATATGTTTTGAACGGCAGCCATACTATTTCAAAGGTAAACTTCCTGTCTTATCATAGTCGTCACTTTCTCTATTGGATATATATGCCACATCTTGGCCTACCAGAGTGACATCCGAGGAAAGGTGGGGCAGGAGGAATGATGTTTCCAAGTGTGAATACCGAGCCTAACTGCCAACAAGAATTGTGCCAGTAATTTGCCTCTCAACGTGGAGCATTTAAAAAAAATATATATTTAACAATCTTGCTGGGGTATAGGTGAAAGGAGAAGGCCACAGTATTTCAGAGGTTTTAAAACACATATGATAAAGCAGGAAAATTTAGCGAAAAATAAATTTCCTAATTTGCGCAATATATTAACATGAGAATGCTTAAAGAATAAAATGTAGGAAAAGACGCCTTTCCTGAAACATGCAATTAAAGTGTAGCATGATTTATTTTGTAGTAAGCACTCATTTCTTTCGCAATTACATTGTCAGATCAGACTAGGCTTCATTTATTTACTCTACCCTTTCTTTCCCTTTCCTTTATTTCTCTTCTTAAATAAATAAATGCTTTAGCGGATGCTGAACTGTGCTGTATTAAGTAAATAATTCATGTTTGACTTCATTTGACAGGTCATCTTTGTAGAATGTTTTGACTTAAAAAATGTATTTCTTTCCTTCCTAAGCTACATGCTCTCATTGTATTTAGTTAGATTTTAGTTGCCGCATATTCACAATCTTGAATGCAAAGCAGTATATTAAACCAATGGTGCCTACATGAAACTGTGAATCTCATGACTTTATTCAGTAAAGTTACAACTAAGATGTTTCTGCTTTAGAATAGTTCAATGTCACGCATTAGAGTTTTAAATACCTAATAGTTTAGACTGCAGGGTTCTCATGGCAACTCCTAGTGAATCTAAAGCATATGAATGTTAGCAACTAAATAGATGACTTGTAGACAGCAACTTGTCGACTTCGTACGTTTACCGGGGAACGGAGAAAAACACAGCAAACCACTGAACGATCCTTTCCATTGGTTTGAGTTGACCTAACACACGCGTGGATTGATACATGTGTTTTTGTATTTATTATATACGTGTTCCTAGTTAGACGAGTAACACTTCCAGTTTAGAGAAATTTGTTCTGCGACTATCATTTTTTCTCAACCTTTTCGCCCTATTGGCTGTGAGCTACTGCTGATGGTGGTTTCTGCCATCTACAACTTTATGGGTGTCTAATTTCTTTAACAGTTATAGCTTCTGCTGTGACAATTTTTCAAGCGTAACTTTGATGCCAACTGGAAGAGGAGACTTGGACGGGTTTCCAGAACTACTCTTCAAGAGAATTTCAACAACAAACTGATTCTATTCCAATGTCCCATTGAATCTCGCTCTTTTCTGAAAGGACTCTATGGGTTCTCATAGGTTAGGATCTGTTGGAGTAGAACAGGGACTTAGATAACATTTCCTTTCTGGAACATGCTGTAATTTTGCTTGATTGATTCTAACTATGATTTGCTTGACATTTCTGTAAATGGATCTATCTAATTTGAATAAATAATAATAAATAAATAAATCCAGTATTTGTATAGCGCACGAACCACCCCCGAAGGAATCTCTCGGCGCTGGGGGCCGTTGGGAAGATTAAGCGAGCTATTGACCAGAGTCGCATGGTGCTGGGCAGACCCTGCCGCCGGAGCCAGGGATCGAACCGTGATCCCCAGCGTCCAGCGTCAGTCGCCCTGGAGATCAAAAGAAAAATACTAAACTCTTAATGATGAATAAAGGTTTTCAAACTAAATGCAACTCTCATTATTGACTAAACATAATAAATAGTGTTTATAGAAGATGTTGTTGAATTATGGTCCATTTTAAAATGGTGGCAAAGATCTAGTAGACCTGAAAAAGAACAGGCACGGAGTTGGAGACCATCTTTGTAAATCATAGGTTGAACTGATTTAAATAAAAAGTATTTCCGCAGCAGCACATACATAAATAAAGTTGTGCTTACTTTACAAAGTAATGTACAAATGTCTCAAAATATATATCAGCAGCATAGAAAGAACAATCAAGGCACTTAAGTCAGGTGATGGATAGCCAGAACCCACACTGTAAAAATTGTTCCAGAACCACTAACATCTTTTCAGTTTGTGTTCCTTCAAAATGAAAAGATGTTAGTTTCCGGGTGGAGATGCAGATGAAGAGAATTCCAGAGGAAGGAGCCTTGTTGATGTAGAGTTCGGGCCCCAAGCCATTTTACTTTTGACTTGGAAATAGAGAGACAAAACTGTCAGGCCGATCTTAGGCTTTGGTTCAGAAGGTGCAAAGTAAAAAGACTGCCATGGTAGTCAGGGGCTGAGCCATGTAGTGCTTTGAAGACTATAGAAAGGGACCTATCGAGCACAAAGAAGCGCAACAGTGGGGATGGAGAATTCCATTTCCATCTGAATGTACTTTCACATTTGTTTTGCTACTCACAAACAATTCTCAGTAGTACACCTGATACGCTGCTCCAAGAGGAAATGTCCAGTCATACTACTAGTATATGTCATGTGACTATTTGCAAGGGCTGCTATTCCTCCTGCGCAGAATTCTACATAGTGCAAAACTCAACACTGGAAAAATAGATGCTCCTGTACAAATGCAGTTTTTTTCTGGGGGAAAGACATTTTTCTCAGTGACCAAAATATCTTACTCTGCACCCACACCGTATCTGGCGGTGATCTGTTCCTCTCCCCATTCTTAACAGGGAGTTACACCAGCTCTTGGTACTCCAGCTACTAGTCTGAGTAAACATCAGTTCACTTCCAGGGTGGAGGGGATGTGACATTATGGCCAGAGCTGCCGACTTTGGATATAGGGAACCAAGTTTGAGTATCGGCGTCAGGTTGACATACGGGGTAAGTCACATAATCATCACTGTGCCTGAAAAAAAGAAAAAATAAATGGAATGCAACCTTGTGTGATGTAACTGTGGCTCGTGTAAAGCTCTCCAAATACCTTCAGATCGATTTTGCACTTTATAAAACAGAAAAAAAGGGTTGGAGCAGAGTTTGGGAATGTCTTCTAGCGTTCGTGTTTAAGGATGTTCCCAAACTTCCAAAGCAAACCACACCTTAGAACACTCTCTTCCCACCACTTAAGTGGGGTTTTATCCCTTTGTGGATTCCTGTCAGGCAGCAAAAAAGATCTTTTCAGATTGAGCTTGTTTTTCTTTTTATACTTTGCACTTTTAATTCGAAAAATGTTTTGGATGGGAGGCCGGCATAGATTCATTTGCTGTAGTCGAAAAATAAAGTGCACCAGCTCAGAGCTCCCACGATTCCCTGAGCCATGCTTGAGTAGCTCATCCAGTCCAGGTTTTGTCCTTTCATTCTGAAACTAGTTGAGCTACTCACACATAGGGTGATGAATTGTCCGTAAATTTCATGGACCGTCCGTGATTTGAATCTCACGTCCATTGTCTGTGGCCATCCCTTTTACGGACGCCTTTTGGCCGTAATCTTGAAGTTTGAAGGGAGCACCGCTTTTCCCATGAGAGAAGCCTCCGCTCCCTGATGGGACTGCCTCGCCCTCCTCTGTGCTCAAGAGCAGCCCCTCTCACAGTCTGGGATGAACCCATTGTCATTCTATATGCCGGCTGATTGTCACATAATGAATGACAATGGGCCAGTCTGGGCTGTTACAGCATGTGGTGGGCCTCCTCCTGCCTCTGTCTAGGGCAGGGCATTCTGTCAGATGGAAGAAATGTAAGAAAAAACTAATGTACAAAAACTCCCATGGTGCTATGTGCCAGATCATGAAGAAAAAACGGCGAAAGAAATTAAAAATAGGAGGTTATAGTTCTTTCACAGTTTTATCATTTCAGAGCTGAAGCATTTTCAATAGTATATACAACTAAGCCATAGTCGCTGCTTTTTTTATTTTATGCAACTAACAACCATTGACAAAGCCAATAGTCATGGCTTCTTGTAGGTGTAATGTTACTGGATGCAATCACAGAAGAAGCAAAATATCCGTCAGTGGCCCACTGTGCTAAGCACGTATTTTTAGCTTAGGTGTTTTAAGCCCTTAATCAAATTGGACACGCCCTTTGGAGAGACCCTCCATTTTTTTCATCCCACTTAAAGCCCTAGAAACAACATTATGTCACAGTCATCTCACGTCTTGGCATTGTGCATCATGCATGACTTATGACTTCCACGTTTTCAGATTGCCTATGTGCAGTAAGTGGCCAAACATACAAAAGCTGAAAAAAAAAGTTTTGGGTTTTGACTTATGGACAGCAAGGCCAAGTCTACTAATAGCAAATACCAAACAGTGTGCCAATGCTGCACATGACTTTTAACAAAACTTTTTAAGTGTGTGTATTGACTAAAACAATCACACTTTAGACTACTTTTTCGGTCAGATTTAATCAGACATAGTTCATTTAGATTACATTAAATTTTTCTTTGCATTGAATGATCCATAGCCCTAATGCCACAACGTGGCAACCACATTAATTTTTTTTTTTTTTTGTGTACAACAATTTTTTACGTTTTTTAGACACCCTCTAACAATATACAAAACTTAACATATACATTACGCACTTTACAACATTCATACCTACTCACACCCATTCATATTCAGAATCTTATAAAAACAAACTCAGTACAAACAAATCAATGACGCAAAAGGCCATCCAAAAGACAGTGTTGAATTTTTTAGACACTTTGTTCTTTGTTAAAGCTTTATGCCAATTGATTGGCCTTGGATATTATGGTCTACGCGTTTCGAATCCCTTTTCTTCCTGGGACCCTCGTCAGGACCAGTGTTCTCTGCAATTTGAATGCAGTCTACAAAATTCAGAGGGATTTCATGATCTAAACGTCAGCCTCTGCTTTAGGTGTCAGCCGGTGTCCAATACATCCGATAAATCATACCATGCCACAATTTGAACAATGAATAAATGGAGTGTGGCTATGTCACAATCCGTGTATATAAGTTGCTTCAGAATTCCCAATTCTGTTCGTAACGCTGAATGAAACGAACTTCCCGCGTCTCTCTGGGGTTCTCGCAAGTGGCTGCTATGCTTAGCAGCCACTTGCGAGAACCCCACAGAGACGCGGGAAGTTCGTTTCATTGTTCAAATTGTGGCATGGTATGATGTCTAAAAAACGTAAAAAATTGTTGTACACACAAAAAAAAATAATAATAATAATTAATGTGGATGCCACGTTGTGGCATTAGGGCTATGGATCATTCGATGCAAAGAAAAATGTAATGTAATCTAAATGAACTATGTCTGATTAAATCTGACCGAAAAAGTAGTCTAAAGTGTGATTGTTTTAGTCAATACACACACTTAAAAAGTTGTGTTAAAAGTCATGTGCAGCATTGGCACACTGTTTGGTATTTGCAACATACAAAAGCAGCCAAGGTCTGAATTTAGTGATTACACTCAACATCAAAGTATCAAATCTAAGTGCCAGACGACTCATGGTCCGATTTATCTTCCTAACATTAAACACGGCTCCAGGGCATGGCAACAAACAATGGAACGCTCCAATTCTGCCCAAACAGATCAATAAAGTAAATAAAGTTCCAAAAAGACAGTGTGAACTGCATCACAAGAGGCATCTAGAGCAAAAGCTCTTCGCTGCCCCTTAACCAACACACTCACTAGAGCTTCTCCAAAATCAAAGTCCTAGGACAAAGAGGCACTTTGAACACATGCAGGAACCCTATGCTAGAGCTCCTCAATCAAGAGACAATATATGCCAACACAGTAATATGGTACAGAACATTTTATTTCTTAGCAAAAAATGTTTTGAAGTACAAAATCACAGAGTACAATAATGAGATAAAGAATAGATGAGTGAGTGGAAGGCTAGATGAGAGAAAGGGTAAATAGATGGATGGGTAAAAGGGTGGATGGATGAGTGAAAGGATGGATGTACAAGCGAAAGGAGGGATGGATGAGTGAAATGATGGATTGATGAATGGATAAGAGGGTGACTGGATGGATGGGTGAAAGGGTGGATGTAAGGATGGACTAGTGAGTGAAAGGAAGGGTAGGTGGACAAAAGGATCGATAGATGATTGAAAGGATGAATGGATGAGTGAAATGATGGATGAGTGATAAGGTCAATGGATGGATTCATGAGTAGATAGGTGGGTAGGTGGGTGGGTGGGTGGATGGATGGATGGAAGGATGAGTTGCTAAGTGAAAGGGGGATAGAGAGAGAAAGGGAGGATGGATGAGTGAATGGATGGATGGATGATTGACAGGATGGATGGGTGAATGGGTGCATTGATGAGTGAAAAGAAGGATGTAAAGATGGATGAGTGAAAGAACACATAAATAAGTGAAAAGGAGTGTGGAGAGCTAGAAGAAAGGATGGCTGAGTGAAAGGGTGAATGGGTGGGGGTGAGAGACTGGGTGGATGGATGAGTAAGTGAAAGGATGGCTGGATGGTGTACAGGTAAATGGTTGGATAAATGAGTGAATGGATAGATGGGTGGAAGAGAAGGATAGATGAGTGAAAGGATGAATTGGGTGAAAGGATGGATGAGTGAAAGGGTGGATGGAGCGATGGATGAGTGAAACGATGTATGAAGGGATAGATGATGGATAGGTTTGCAAATGGTTGAATAGGTTTGGATATGGATGGACACAGAGATGGAAAGACAGAATGAATGGTGAAAGACTGAATGATGGATGAAAGAATGAATGGATTACAGAATGTAAATGTGAAATGGTGGATATCTGTGGGTTGATGCAAAGATGAAAAGCAAGATCCTTGGACAAGAGAGCTCTTCTGGAGAAGGTTGTAATTACTTACTTTGCTTTCTTGGTGCCATAAGAGCTTTAGTTCAAAGTGGGAGGTATTTAAATGTTCTAGCTTCTCCCCTGCCTATCTGTGGCTTCTCTGTATTTGCTGTGTGCTGATCTATACATCCTGCATATGATATTTTTAGTGATGCCCAACTTCTACTTGAATGTTACTCTAGTAATTGTAAATGTTTTCATGTTTTGTTTTAGGTGTAAGGTTTTAGGGAGAGCCTCAGTGCCATGAGCTGTGCTTGAGATGTATATGTGTTTGTAGCAATAGGCAAGGTGTCAAAAATAAGCTTTGTAATAGTGTATCGACAGTGCCTTCTTTAAGAAAGCTGCCGGGAAAAGCACCTTTGTGACTTCCGTCAGCCAGTGCAACTTTCTCTACAGCCCCCATAAACAAAGTCTAATTCCATATTTTAAGTTCCGTTTGTTGAAACACCCACAATGCGTTCCTTATAGTGGGTTCGTCACAGCAATCCTCCCTTTAGTTCGCCTATGCGTGCCGCTTTACATCTCACAATGGCACTCAAATATGAGATGCCAGTAACAAAGTCTATCCGAGCGGATCTTCCCGACCACTTGTCTCACCAAACATGCCTGCTCAGGACCATGAATTGTAAACAAAATATTAGACTGGACAACCCAATGCAGTAACCATATAAATAGAATATTATATGAAATACCACAAAAAGACCTGCACAGTTGCTCAAAGCTGCGTGCATACCGAAAAAGCGTGAAGTGCACGATTGTCTCAACCTAATTTAAACTTATTTTGACTTGTACTTAAGTGCTTGTCTATTTACTTACTTATATACTATTGCGCAACCTCCTCTGATAGGTCTGTAAAATTTACCTTTTGTCCCAAAGTTTTGTTCTAAATTTTGACCTTCTGTCCTGATTTTTAGTCCTAAATTTTGACCTTGTGTCCTGAATTTTTACACTCACCGTCGTGAATTTGCACCCATACCGGTTGGTCATATTACTCACACACGAAGACGGGACCTGTGAGAGCTCTGACAACTATAGAAAAGGCAATCCGAGCCTGAATTTGTAGTAGCAAGAGTAAACTTTATAAAGCCTATCCGTAAGTGCACACCCTCACCTCTACACCCAGGGCCGGCTTTAGGGCAGAGCGAACGGTGCGGCCGCACAGGGCGCTGAACTTTGAAGGGGGTGCTGACCTCAGGGGGAGGGCGCTGTATTTAGTAATAACTAATGACTGGAGAGATGAGAGGCAGTTATGCCCAGTGGTAGTGAGAGAATCTGAGGAGGGAGTCATGGGGTGTGAGGACGCCAAAAATGATTGTCGCACAAGGCGCGACCAGCTATAAAGCCAACCCTGTCTACACCATGTAACAAAGCTGTGAGTTGTGCAAGGCACGTTTATTAAAGCGATAGCACAGGGGTGGCAACAGCAGCAGGCAATATTAGCAGATATGGCTCTGAGCTGACCCTTGCACAACGCATTATAGCAAATATGGTTGCCGCACTGCATTACGTGAACAAATAAATATCTAACAGTATGTTGAGAGGAATGCAAAGCTGCCCTCCCCTTCCCCTGCAGAAAAAAAGCCAGGTGCTCTTCCCCCCTTCATTCCTAGCTATCTGTCTCGTCTTCACCATACTGCATTTCTCTCTTCTTATCTCTGCACCTCCGCGCTCTTTCCCTCTGCTTTATCGCACCTGATAAAAGTGCGTTATCTCATTCAAATTCTTCCTGGGTGAATGTTGTTTGCTTGACACTGAGTGGGAAGGGAAAAATGATTTGCAGCAGAGCCAGACGGCTAACAACGAGTCAGCAGTGCCAGCCAATCCAGGCGTACCAGGTGCCGGCTGGTTCCACTAGGGTTCATCGGCCGCAGGTGACGGAGAGCTGCTCTGCACCTGCACTTCCGGCCACGCCCAAAGGCATACTACATTGAGCGGCAACGGCCCCGCCCTCCACCCGGATCACAGGGCCTATCCGGCAAGCACGTGACTGTTAATGTCGCGCCTTTAAAGGGGAAGAGCTCGGCGCCATTGTGGCACTGCTGCGTGTGGACCAGAGTACAAGAACTGATCCAAAATACTACCTACAGCCATGGGTGCCTCTTCACTCCCTCTGTCAGAGCTTCAGTTTGTAAACTTACTCACACGTGCCAAGATTACAGGCCCATGCTTAAGTAACTTCTCTAGTCCAGGTTACTTTTCTTTGCATTATGGAACTTGTAGTCCTGGCTTTATTATTTTATAAACAGGACTACAAGTTCCAGAATGCAAAGTGAAAATATCTACTGTAGAAAAATAGTCACTTATGGACCTGGAAAACATGGCAGAGTTGCCTAATGTGCTCTGGGAGTTGTAGTCATGGGTGCCGCCATTGAATCTACAGGAATGGCACATCTGGCAAAGATGATTTGTACCACAAAGTCAAGGACTAAAAACATGACATTATGGGGCTAGACCCGGACCAAAAAGGAATACCTTCCTTCCACGGTTCATTGACCTGGCTCTTCTGCTTGCCAAGCGCTTGATCACTTGCAGATCGAAGTCATCCACTCCCACTGTGCTCGCTACCTGGGTGCACTCCATGGAGGCCTACGCCCAGGTTGAGAGTGCGGCCATGCACAGGGAGGATATCAGGGCCCTGTGAAAATACCCTATTTCTCCCGGCTGGGACACTCTGCTGGCTAAGTTAAAATCTGTCTCGGGAGACAAGGACCACCCCTGGACACACCTCTGCTCACTCTGCCTGCTTGGCTGGCGCATTATTCGTTGGACGATGTTGTTTTGCCCCACCACCTCCAAACCAAAGGCCGTACATTTCCATGCTCTATTGATGAATAGTATTAACTATTTTAGCTCACCCAAACACAATTTTAATGTGGGTCTAACAAAGAGAAAAACATAAATGTCAACTTACAGGACAACACCTCACCCAAACTAGGAAAGCGTACAAACAGTGAACAGCAGTATTCTCATATGCTTCCCAGTACTAGATTTGGAGCACGCTGTTGGAACATACAATACTAGGTAGGTCAAAGTTCATCATCCTATGTGAGTACATTAGTGTATGATAATTCCATAAGAGGTTTTGCAGTTTGTTCCAGGAGCTTTCTACTTTGTGTATGTTTCTATCTATTTGCAGAAGAGCATAAGGCAGTCCTTTAGCTCATCTCAGTACCTCTTTACTATGTTAGGCACCTGTGTTGTAGCTGTCCTCAGTGGCGTAACAAAACTTCAGGGGGCCCGCTACAATGTGCACGTAAGGGGCCCCTCAGGCTATGGACCCAGTTGGCAGCTCTCTGGCCCACCAGGGCATAGTGCCGTGGGGGGCTTCTTGAGCTCGGGGCCCCCCGCACCGCAGATCCTGCGGGGCTATTGTTACGGCATTGCCTGTCCTGCATGTGTGTCATGTTCCTCCTACTACTGCAGTCTGTCCTTTATGTATTGTTGGTGTTTGGGAAGATTTCATGGCTGTTGTCTATTTGTACCCTTGTTGCGTTGTGAAGCTTGGTGTAAAACGTTACACCACACAAATGCAAAATAATTCCCATTGCCAACGCTAGTTTTACTGGATAATGTGAGTGAGAGAGTACACCCTCACAAAATATGGGGCATATTAACAAGGGCCGGCGATAAATATCGCAAAGCGCGCTTAGCGCTTGCATATTTATCGCCGGCTATCTCTGGAATTTATCGCCCGCTTTGCACGTTATTAACAACGCGCATCGCCGAGGCGATAAAAATTCCAGAGATAGTTGGGATATCGCCGTTTTCCATGGTGGAAAACGGCGATATCCTAGATGATAGGGCCTGTGGTCTTAGGCACAAAATCCACCCCCCATGTTAAGTATGCCTTAGTCAGGAATTTAACAGACGTTAAATTCCTGCGTTAAGGCATACTTAACGCGATTTAAAAAATCGCTACCCTCCCTTGTTAATATCGCGAAGCTGCCTTCGCGATATTTTCCCAAGGGAGTCTTGTCAGGCACGCCTCCTTTGCATCTCATTAGCGATGCGATCGGAGGCGTGCTGCGAACGCGCGCTAAGTCAGCAAGACACGCGATAGCATGTCTTTGCTGATAAGGCGATGAAATTATCGCGGCTTTTCGCCCAAAAACGGACGCAAAAGCGCCGATAATTTCATATCGCCGCCTTGTTAATATGCCCCTATGTGAGCAGAGTTCACTTTTGGTTTCACGTGTGAAGCAAAAAGTTCTTGAAAGCGACTAGATGGCTTTGTAAACTTTTAAAACATACCTGAAAAGTTGTTCTGTTTCCTCTAAAACACCTTTGTTCAATATTGACATTTTAGACAGCAGCACGTTCTATGCTGGAGGTTGGAGCCCATAATGAAATTGTTAAAAGTAAAATCACAAGCCTGCAAACAGTACATGCTGTTTTCTGAAAAGCTACAAATGGCTTATCGTATGTCTTAATGCAATTTAGGAGACTCGTGAATGGCCAAATAAAATTCAGTTCCTGACCTTCTGCCTTTTTTTGGGTGTAGACGTTCAAGGGCTAAACAGCCAGTGGGTGAGAAGGTAGAGATTTCCTTTCAAATGCAATGGCAAGTATCACACTTCTAAAGGGAGAACATTAAAACTCATTGGAAAAACAAAGGCCATTCTGAAAAAGCCAAATTTTCGCAGAACAACGAGAGCAGCAACAGCTGGACTTGCCTGAAGAGACATTGAGAAACAGAAAACAACTTGCTGGCACCCACCCCTCTTCTAGAGGCCATCTTCAGCCTAATAGGGTGGTGCGATCTAAGTGGCGTGCCTACAACAGCACTGTGACGTGCCCTGCCCCATGAGTGGCCACAGTTTAGTGTTCGCAGCCCTACTTAGGGGCATATTATCAAGAAAGGCGATAAAATTATCGCCGCTTTAGCGGCAGAAAACTGTTGCTAAAGCGGCGATAATGGCCTTGATAATATGCTCTATGGAATTCCAATTGAAGCCCATGTTAGATGTGAAAGGACGTCTGACATGGGCTTCAATTGGAATTCCATAGAGCATATTATCAAGCCCATTATCGCCGGTTTAGCGACAGTTTTCTGCCGCTAAAGCGGCGATAATTTTATCGCCTGTCTTGATAATATGCCCCTGTGTGCTTATCTAGCGAACTCAGGGGCATATTTACAAGGAGGCGATAAAAAATTATCGCCGCTTTTGCGGCCGTTTTCAGCCGAAAAGCGGCGATAATTTTATCGCCGAATTAGCAAGCCCACGCTAACGCGTGAAACCTTGCTTTAGCGTCAGGATTCCTAACACCCAGGTTTGCATCTCTAATGAGATGCAAAGTGGGCGTTCCTGACCTAACATGACAAGAGAAATGTCGCTAAGCGACATTTCTCCTATCATCAAGCCCCACGCTATGAAGCATAGCGTAAGGAAAAGTAGCGATAACCCCTGTTATCGCTACTTTCCTTACGCCTGCTTCAGGACTGACTTAGCCATGATATCCTATGGAAGGTGGATATCATGGCTAAGTTTGTGGGGCCCTATCAGCAAGCTAACGCATATTGCGTGAGATTATCGCTGGGTTTCCAGCGATAATCTCACGTTAGGCAGTTAGCGTGAGGATTTTTATCGCTGAGGAGATAAGCGTTGCTAATAGCACGCTATCTCAGCAATAAAAATCCACGTTACCCGGCGATAATTATCCTCACGCTAAGAGCGCTGAGCGATAATTATCGCCGGGTGTTGCTGATATGCCCCTCAGAGCTCTGACGTTTACGAGTTCCATGAAGGAGTAACTCCTCCAAGCCAACGTTTTAATTTGCATTGTGGGATTTGTAGTTCTATTTACCCCATATAACATCAGGACTACAAGTCCCAGAAGCCAAAGAAAAAGCCTTGCCTGGATAACACACATGACCCTGGGAAACCTGAGAGTTCTGTGAACCCACATGAGGTCACAGCTTTGGTACCCAGAAGTAACCAACGTTAGGAGCCTGAGAGCTCAAGTTTCCACAGCAAGGCATGAGGGGTGGAGTGCAGCCAAAACCATTCGTTTCTTCTTATGCGTGTTACCCTGTATTTAGAGCGTGAAAAAAGCTGCATATAGTAAAATACTGTAAAAAAAAACAGGGCCAAGCCATCTGCTCATGCTCGACGTCTCCTAAAACTAGACGTGCACAGCGGGATTCAAAAGACCGTTTAAATCGACATTCGCCAACATTATTAGCTCTGTCAGGCAAAAACGGTTCAAGTCGAATCCTCCTTTTTTGGTGTTAGCCAGATGCTTAAGATGTTCGCCATTCAGCGTCAGTGAAAAGTGGCACATTCAAATAATTTGTTAATTTAGACCCCAGAGGAGGTAAGGGAAAACCGAGCTGCTGCCTGTGTTTCCGAGGGAAGCTTGCGCCACTGCCGTCCATTCTTTACTCTCTGTTTCCTAAATGACTGCTGTGTGGAAATCTTGCTGTTTTTTGCCAGTGCTATTCTAAGAGGAGCGAAGACGTCCACTGCCGCCACGTATGCTGTGTGGGTACTGTGTGCATGAGGGAAGCTTGCACAGCGGAGGACTATTGTGTGGCTTTTAAAACACATTCCAAATGAAATGCAACCTAAAGTATTATCTCGCCATCTAGCGGTCATAGATCGCGTAAACAGCTGCCCTCCATCATGCCAAACTTGCTCGCTGACTTCGTTGCTCTGTGCCAACATCCGCACCGTCCTTTTCAACTTTCATTGTGACCCCTATTTCCGGTCTTGTGCCACTCGTAGTTCGGTCCTGGACGTCCTTTTCTTCTTACTGTGCACACGCTTTGCCCTGCCTCAAAATGAAAGGGCAGGAATGGGTTGTATTTATGATATGCGGCGCATTTCTGTCCTTTCCCACTGCACTGGCACCTTTGGCTGTCTAGCGCCAACGCAGGGGTGTCTGCGTTGTTGGCAGGATTTTTTTTGTGTGCAGGAACAGCCACCGCCCTGCACAAAAACAATCCATGGAGGTGTTTTCATCAAGAAAAAAAGATGAGAAATGAAAACATTTCTCCTTCTTACGGCTGCTCTGGGGAGGCGTACGGTTTTGGTGCTGCCCCAGCTTTATGTAGATTTGTAAATCTGGGGCAGCGCCAAAATCCATGGGTGTTGCGTGGGACCACCTACCGCAACGCCCATAAAATGCCTCCTTGAATGCAGAGTAAGGCAACGAAGCGCCTTGCCCTGCTTTGCCTCACTCCATATCTATGGGACCATGCATTACCTCACAGAGTGGCTTTGTATCGCCTCATAGACATGATTGAGAGGCCTGCGCCACCGGAGCGTAAAAAAAATGGAGCTCCAGCTGCGCATGCCTCTTGTAAATGAGGGGCAAAATCTGGTACTTTTCCCTTATCAAAATATACTTAACCCATTGAGTGCGGGTTTATTTCTCCCGCTGTGAGGGAGAAATAAACGGCGTTCGGGAACACGACGTCTCCCGGCCGTCGTGCGCACACGCCCACCGCAATGCACGACGGCCGGGAGACGTCGTGCGCATGCAAGGTGTTAAAACAGTAATTATAAGAAGAAAGCAACTTAAAATGTGTTCTAGAGCTGCCTTATATGACCCCTGAAACGTTGCTTGAAATGGAAATCTAGAAGTGCAGGTATTCACTGTCCCAGAGTACCTGTTTCATTCTGAGAAGTGCCTGAACTCTCCCATTAAAACTATTATATCTCTGTTGAGAAGTGCAAGCACTCTCCCTCTCAAATCAAAGAAGTGCACGTACCTGCCAGTACCAGTCAGTTTAAAGCACTGCCCTGACAGATAATTAAAGTAAATAAAGACAGAAAGGCCATGTTGAAAAATGAAAACGTATGATTTTGTTTAAAGTTCTGTTTAAGTATCATGCTCAAATTTAAAACGTGGGTGAATGAGTGGTATTTTTCTCTGAGAAAAGTGGCAACCCTGGGTCTCCTCTATACTGTTTTTGCCTAGCTTGTTATCTTTGCATCCATCCTATGTGCAACAGCGAAAGCATTCTGCAGTCATGTGCAGGGGCGCCACACAAGCCCCTGCAACCCTTGAGGTGCAGGGGTCCCCTACCTTGGAGGGTGTCGTGTTCCACACAATACACGGACGTCAGGTATGGTGTGTGATATCTTTATTGCTTGTCTGTACAGCGCGCTTATCTCCGCGTCCTTCCCCGTCCCCTCGTGTCCTCGACTGTCCCCTGTCCCCTCCCCTCACCGGACCTGGTGTCCGGTGTCCTCTGGCCTTTGCCCTTTGCCCTGGGGTCCTAGTGCCCCTGGTCTGGTCATGACATCTCCCCCTTTGTTGCAAACAAACTTTTTTTTTTTTTTTTTTTTTTTTTTTTAGAGAGAGAGAGAGAGAGAGAGAGAGATACTTTCTATAGACTTCTGTCTCCTCACATTTCTTCAATTAGTCTTTTTGTTTTCTTGCATTCCCTTCTTGGTCGTTGTGTTCTGATATCAGCTGGAGCTGTCTCCTCGTGCGTCTCTTCCTTCAGCCCATGTGTTGGCAGCTATTCTTCTGCTCTTGCTCGTGATAGGATGTTTTCTAACGACGTTGGTTCCTTTAAAATTCTTGCGCGAAATTCTGTGTCACGGCAACCCTCAATGATGCGCAGTCTGATGGCTTGTTCGTTGTCAAATTTGTCAAACTCACAGTGTGTTACGAGTTTCCGCAGTCTCGTTGCGAAGTCATCCAGCGTTTCATCTTGTTGTTGGAACGCAATCGTGAAGGTGTATCGCTCAAAATCGACATTTCTTTGTGGGTCAAATTTATTTGTCAGGCACGCTTTTAGTTTGTTGTAGGTGGTGATTTCTTCTTTTGGCAGTGTCACAAGCAGGTCTTCAACCTCATCCCCTACTAAGTTTAGGAATAGGCCTAGTTGCTTCTCTGCTATCACATCCGTCGCTTCCGTGTATCTTTCAAAACGCCTTATCCATTTCTCCCACCGTATTCCTGCTTGCGGCTCTGATAAATTGAATGGTAATGGTCTGCGATATTGTGCACTTTGTCTTTCTGCCATCCTTTTCTTTGTTGCTGCTCCTTTATTTGCCTTTGCCAAAGCTTGTTTCGTCACTTCTGGCTCTCTATATTTATTCCTTTATTCCTTTATTTATGTATTATTGTCCTTATATTTTTATTTTTTTGTCTTTACCAATGCTTGTTTTTTTTCTTTCTGGCCCTTTGCTTGCTTTTGCCAGTGCTTGTTTCTCTTTGTGGTGCTCTATTCGGCACTTTTTCCTCTTGCCTGACCTCAAAATGGCCGTCGCGCTGTTCTGTCTGCCTATTGGCTCGTTTTGCCTGATTTTAAAATGGCCGCCGTAGTCTCGCGAGAGTTTGTTTAAAATCTCTCGCGCTTCTCCATTTACTTTCATTTTTCTTCCGGCAAGCTTTAACACCTCGCGCTCCTCGCTTTAGAGGACCTTTGCTTAATTTATTTCTTTTGATTGCGCTCTTACCGCTCTCAGTTTTCCCGCGGCCGGGGTGGGCTCCCGCGTCGCTTCAGCTTCTACTCCCTCAGACCAGGGTGGGCTCCTGGCTCTTCAGTTTGAGGAAGTCAGCGCGATGATCGCGGATCGTCGCTGTTCTTTTCCAGTCACCTCGCGGACCAGGGTGGGCTCCTGGTTCGTCGCAGCTGCTTTTACTCTTCGGCGTCTTCCTGTCCTTCATGTATCCCACCCTCGTCGCCAGTTGTCGTGTTCCACACAATACACGGACGTCAGGTATGGTGTGTGATATCTTTATTGCTTGTCTGTACAGTGCGCTTATCTCCGCGTCCTTCCCCGTCCCCTCGTGTCCTCGACTGTCCCCTGTCCCCTCCCCTCACTGGACCTGGTGTCCGGTGTCCTCTGGCCTTTGCCCTTTGCCCCGGGGTCCTAGTGCCCCTGGTCTGGTCATGACAGAGGGCACCCCTAATGAGCCCAAGTCCCATAAATATATGTGAGACACAGGAGACTCAGGGCCCCTCATCACATTCTGTAGGGGGGCACCTTCCTTTTGTGTTACTCCACTGGTCTTGCGCCAACCCTACACCTCACCTGAACTTCTGTATCAGTCACTTCGACTCTAGCCCTGCTATCTGGTACCCCAATCGCACCACTGTATTCTCTGACAAGCCCAGCACAATGCCTCCTGGTGCTCACACCATCACACTAGGTGCCCTTGCTGCTCTGATTCTGCTACTCTGGGGAGGCAGTGTGAGACAGTAAACACTTCACCATGCCTGCTGTCTGTGGCTGTTTAGACAAAATATCTCTACTGGGCACGGTCTTCTTGCCTCCTATTTCTGGCACCAGGTACACGCAGTGCGTCCCCATACAATGCTCTTCTAAGTCCACTCTATGGCACCCCGCGCACTGCGGTGAACCCCCTTTCATAAGCACCACTCTCAAGCACTACACTATTATGACTGCTGTTGAACTGTATTTTAATATGTGTAAGCTGTGGAGTAAAACAGCAGTCTCCGCAGAATTGTCTTTGTACCATTCTGGGACCTCTGTCCTTAGCTCGAGCTAATAAATAACTTACTTCCCTCCACGGCTGGTTGTCCTGGTCTCTTTGGTAATGTATGATTTGAGCAAGAAGAACCCGTAGATTTTAAGGTGTCCCCTGCACCACTGGCTTTGACTCTACTAGTATGGGGAGGTCTCCAAAAAGCCGGTTCTACACTGCGCCAAGAGGGCCTAGAGGGGCCTTTAATCCTAACCTCACACAATCCTCACTACCACCTTATCTCAGCTACCGGTGCCATCACATCTGTACATGCTCCACTCGAATGTCTGTCGAAACTGCACTCCTATCCCCCATCGCAAACCTCTCCTTCATTTCACCCTGATGTCTTCCGATCTCTGTCCGAAAGACAGTATCAGCTCCAACAGACTGAGCTCTCGCTGCACAATCTTTGCCTTCTTGGGTGCACATTAAGGCCCAGATTTACACAGACGGTGCATTAGATTTTGATACTTATTTACACAAACCTGATGCAAAGTGAAATGGTGGCATTTACAATCCAACGCAAATTGCGATTTCTGTTGGATTGTAATATAAAACGAATGGTAGTGAAGGCACAAACCATTGCACGGGATATTTCTCTCAACATTTCAACAAATTGTGTTTTACTCTTGGAGGACTAACCACCAATCATCCACCGTAAAAGCACTTTTTTAACATTTAGAGACCGTGAAGCACACAAATTGTGTCAAAGTATTGTTATTTCATATCATTCCTTGTAACCGGTTTCCTAGTCTAATCCTCCCAATTATGTACTGTAATCAAAAATAGTAATTGCAAATCTCACAGACCCATCCAAAGAAAACAGCTTCAATCATCTTAAAAGGAAAATGTTTTTTATTATTCCTTCATGTGACTTCTTCACATACATACGTAAATCAGCTGAGCCAGCATCCTTCGCCCCATCCTGGGACTTCATCAGGGCTGAAAAAACATCTGAGCACCATAATTACAATAAAAAAATATATGAATGAACCTATGACAATTAAAAATCTATAGGATCGTTATCAAAAATAATGCAAAGTTAGTTAGTGTCAAGGGAACATTCCATGAATGGTGCATAGGTGTTCCCATGCAACCACAGATTGGGTTTGATGCAAATCACTATCTACAAAGAGTTGTACACAAGGATTTGTGCCAAAATCCTGCACCTCCTTGAGACAGGTATAACAAGAACTGTTTTCATTTCTCCTTGTTTTTCCCTCTTTGCTTGTGAGCTGCATTGTACAGCACACATACACAGCGGAAATTCCTTAAAGAATAGTTGTTGTGCTGGAAGGAATCCCTTCCTGTACAAAAACTATACTTTGCACAACACAGACACCCATGCACCATGGCACAGAAGGGTCCGCTTTGGTGTATGGCATCCAAAAGTGCACTAGGGCAGGGACAGAGCAGAATAGTGCCTCATCTAATAGCTATAGCCCTGTTCTGCTCTCTCCCATTTACGCAACGCAGTGCACCAACTTTATTTGCATCTCTGTACTTCACAATTTTGTTTTCAGTAAATCTGGTCTTGCATCTCCATCTCTGCCTGTGCCCATGCTGTAGCTCACTTCCAGACCCACACTGCAGCCACACGTCTGCCACCCTGCACCCAGCCTACTCCATACCTCAGGTAGCCATCATTCACAGTGCTGTGCCATCTCCGCCAGCTTGTCCCCACGCCATCTCTGCCAGCTTGTCCCCACGCTGCTCTGGGTTTACCAGCTTCTGCCTATATTGCATGAATCCATCTGGCCCGTCTGCATTTAATCACAGGTACATCGAAGTATCGTCTTCACAAACATGAAATCCTACATCCGACAACCTCAGGCTCTCCAAGAGGGGCTGAATGCAAATATTACTAATTAGCTAACCCTGATAACACATAAGAAAGCTGCCAGGTGAGGTTGCTGAAGTCCCAGAGGACCAGTGGAAGAGACCAGAAGAACTCATTCTAGCAGCCATCTATTAGAATGATAGTATTGCATATTAAATATATTCCACAGTTTCTTTCAATAGAATGTAACATGTATAGATATAGCATTATTTCCCATATTCTAGCAAAGTATAGGTTGGAGTGTCTAATTCCCAGCCCTCTTCCTCCATATTTCAAGGCGCACAACGTAAAAAATGGCGTCATTTTTCTCTAGGGTTTGTGGCATGTTTATTACCTCTGAGGGGGCAAAGGCTTTGCAGAAGTCTGTAGGCAGGCTGAATCCCTATTTCCGTGAGCCTCTGCTCACACTGGCCCTTATCGTTGCCAACCTGTGTTCACGTTGCACCCTTATCTGGGTCAGTTTGTGCCCAGACTTCACCCCTGCACCTCTTCTTGAGTCATTCTGTACCCGCCTTGTACCCCTATCTCTGCCAATGTGTGCTCACATTCAGGATCGGCCTGGCCTATTGGGCAATGTGCTGTGCTTCACAGACCGTGGTTGCCGGTGGGGCCCAACGGCACTCATTTTTGGGGACCGGTACTTGGTTTTCCTCATCAGTCATTTACGAAGAACAAATTAAGAAAATACACACAAAGGAGAAAGAAGAAGGAAGAGAAAGACGGACAAACTGTCATAAAGGGAGAAGGAAGGCACCTGCGAGAGTGAGGTAGGAGGGCTGGGAGTGTCTGGTAGCGGATTCAAGAGGCACGAGGTAGATTTAGGACTACGCGGCCGTGCTATTCAGTGCTCTGATCTTCAACACCACCTGCTGTGGGACTCTGAGCAGAGCTTTGGGCAAAGGCGCTCATTCTTTCACAAAGTGAGCACTGGCAATCTAGCAGCGCCAGAAGGGCTGGTCTGACAGGTCAGGGTACAGGCTGTGTCTGTGGCTGAGTGTGGGCCCGTTTTACGGTCTGGTGGGACCATTTTTACTGTTGATTTCCCTGATATTACCACAAACGTTGCCAGCAACAAGCACAAATGCATGCAGTCTCCCAAACCTTGCAAAATACCCATGCAGCCTGTCTTTACAAGTGCAAAACTGCTCTTCAAAGGGGGTCCAGTGTTTTAGGTATCTGCCTCACTAATGGAGGGGTCGCTTTTATTTTGGTGCCTGGACCTATTGTATGTCCAAGTCCTACCCTGTCTCCATGTTTGTCTCATCCAACACCCATCAATGTAACCTTTGATCACGTTACCCTGCTATCTCTGCCATGGTACCAGCATGACAACTTATCACTGTGAGCCTGTGCCATGTCTATGCCAACCTGTACACACACTGCACCTCAGCCAATATAGCAATTCCATAAGAAGCTGTCCTCACACAGCGCCCTTACTTGTGCAGACCAGTCCTTACAGAGTACTCCACATCTAGCAGGCTGCGCTCTCGGTAACCCACTCCTGCTGGGATCCTATATGAACACGGACCCTGGCCACATCGCGCCCCTGTTTCCGTCGAGGGAGCCCAGACCATCAGTGCTGTTATAAGTTTTACTGGGGCCGGGGCAAAAGGTTCTGATGGTGCCACCCAACCCAGGAAATTATGTCGATCTTGGAATTACAAAATATATGAGTAGAGCTGCCAGGATTAAAAATTAACACCTATACACACACACACACACTTGTCTGTATATATAGCTAGAAATATATATATATACAGACATTACCGTATTAACCTATATCACTTGCAAACAAGTACAGAGGGTGCTTAGAAACAAATACAACACAAGCACGAAGCACTAGAGTGTTTTATTATATCAGGTGTCATCCTGAAAGGTGCCCGGGGTAAATGAGGTTAGAAGTAGCACGTCACAAATATACACTGTCGCTGCAGTGAAATTACTATTTTCCTTCCAAAACAAATAAAGGAAAACAAACATTTTCCTTACCCGCCCACTCCTATACCATGGTGTGTATGAGTGAACATTGTTTTCATCAATGTTTATTGACCTGGAGGAGGAAAGAATACAGTGTCACTCGTAGGACAAAGTGCACATACTGCAGTATTCCTTTTTGTGCAAAAACACATCCATCTCCTCCCACCTCCCCCTTCGCCCCCCCCCCCACCCCTCTCCCCACCACCAACATTCCGAAAATAGTCTTGACTGACTTTCCCAAAGCTGTCCTTTTGCTGGGAACGTATTCACATGGTCATGACCTTTCTATCCTCATTTAACTGAGCCATTAATTACAAATATTGTCAGCTAGGCAAGTACCCCACTGCTGCATCCGTCACCCCCTAATCGCCCCCGCGCTCTGACGTTTGTCCACTTCGCTCTATTCCAGCAGTGGCTGCCTTCAGAATGTGGAGCATGCAGTCCTTTGATTCTTCTGCCCTCTGGTGGTAGAATCTAGGAAGTGTATCCTAAAAACATTCCCTTCCCATTCCTATCCATTCTTCCAGCCCTGGTATGAAGTGATCCCAGTCCAAGTATGCAAAGCTTCTAAAGGGATGAGGGTGATTTTCCCGTCACATCTCATGCCAAAGTTTGCATGTGGTCTGTTTTAAGCATAATAACTCTTCCAAGACAAGCACTAGTGCTTTCAGTTAGATTCAGATGTATCCATTTACTTTTCTGTATCGGATAGGACCCAAAAGGCCAAGGACATGTAATTAAACAGAAGCTGTTGTACATGCATAACCTTGTATGCAGAACTCAGCGATGTCAGTGTCCCAGAAGAGCCCAGTGCATAGTTGATGTGTAGATCTAGAAGCAGGAGACTTCCCTTTGCACACTTCAGATACAGAGGTAGATCTGCCGACTGGTAAAAATGTAAGGAGGGAACAGGCCTTGAAGCGGGAGGGGAATTGTGCTGAGCCCTGACCTAATTAGGACCCAAACTACCCAAAACAAACAAAACCAACTAAAGGGCATCGACTGTACAGATTCTCCCAACAAGAACCAGAAACCGATTCTGTGCATGTGTTTCCACTCCAGCTCACCTGTCTGCTCACTGTGCGATATCGGCTCTCCACCAGGTGACCATGTGAAGGGAGCTGATATCATGTAACACACTGTAGCACTGTGTCAGTTGGCATGTCTGTGATTCCATGAGCTGTGTTGCAGCAGGGTGGGATCTGCACCATGTGCATCGTTGGTGCAAACTCAAGTACAAGCTGCACTCGAGCAGATGGATCTTTAGTCCGGGCTGAGGCTAACATCAATAAATCAACAGTACATCAATGACAGTGAAGCACATTTGGCCCCACAATGATGACGTAGAGTAGTAGATTTGCAAACCGGGAAGGTTTACGAACAGATTAGCAAGGTAACAAACTCAAATCATTTAAGGTTACCACAGATAAATGGTCAAAACAAGAACGTTTCTGTTACATAATTCAGTCAATTTAAATTTGCTAATACAAACAAAATGTTAAGAGTTGTCATAAAGTTGAGCAAATTCAGTTTCCCATGAAGAGATTCCCTGACATGCTAAGTTAAGGGGAAATTCGAAAATGTGTGAGAGAAGTGAAGCAGGAGATATCAGCAAGTAAGGTCGCTAAAAGGCAGTATCAAATAAAGATTCAGTCAGGTCAGTGAGAAAAGATTTTCTCAGGAGTTTAACTCTTCAAGCAGAAGCAGAGAAGTCTCCTCTAAGGAGAGAGGAAAGGGGCATCTGAATCTAACTAGTTCAGAAGTGCACAATTAAATCTTACAGGGCCATATTTTCAAGGAACGGCGATAACATTATCGCCGCTTTAGCGACAGGAAACTGCAGCTAAAGCGGCGATAATGGGCTTGATAATATGCCCTTGTGAATTCCCATAGAAGCCCAGGTTCTGGTGTGAACCTAGGCTTCTATGGGAATTCTCAAGGGCACATTATCAAGCCCATTATCGCCACTTTAGTGACAGTTTCCTGCATCTAAAGCGGCGATAATGTTATCGCCGTTCCTGGATAATATGGCCCTTAATTCTTTTCAGTAAATAACGATTCCCTATGGTTCCCATGAAAAGAACCAGAGTCTAACTTTACACGGTAAAACATTTTCAGTCTTATTCCCAGATATTACACAATGGAAGTTTTCTGCGCAGTCTTCAAGAGATATCCTGTAGCAGGATGATACGTCGGAGTCAGCCTGTTCTTGGTGAAGGTGCGGGGATTTATTATTCAACACTCCGTGAAACGCACATAGATAACCATTCACACAGAAACTTTAAACAAGACAATACAAACTTTAATTGAAAGTTGACAGTTACAACATGGCTCCGGAAATGAGAGAAAGAGAAAAATACACAGCATCCAAAAGACAGTTCATATTAGGTTGACTCATTAAAACTGAGGCCTATATTAACTATGGTCAACTTTAATGTTACAATCACGCCCTATACATATATATAACTATGTGTAATTTGGAATATTGCAAATGTTACATAAAGCATAAAAATATTGACGGAGGGTCACCAGATGTGATCAACTGGGATGAAGAAGAATGTGCGCATTACATTGGAGAGAGAATATAGCCAATCTCTGCAGTACTCCACACGATCTGGCTTATCTCAGACGTATATTCAGATCCAGACTTGAACCAAACGCAGCCCTGGCAAACATGCTCAAACATGCCCTGCTCCTTTCTCCCTTCCTCCTGTCTCTTTCCATCTTTTAATTCTATCCTCCCTCTATCTCTCTCTGGCTCTCTTTCTAGACTCCAATGTGACTTCTGCAGTAAAACCCAGAGAGCTGGAGGGACTGACAGAGGTGGCTGAGAGCCTTCAGAAAACAGCTTTCAACGCCTCCAGAAGACAAATAGCCTGCCCGGCCTGTTTTTATTCTTCCACCTTCTCCCACTGTTCTTGGCCAACAAAAAGGGGCTTTACCAGTCCAAGAGGTTCACATTTAGCGCTATTGTTCTTTCAGTAATCTTCTCTGTATGGTCTGCTGGAACAAAGGCCATATGTTGGTCTCACTGAATAAGAACCTCCAGTGCATGGTGCCAGTTTATCATTCAAATATCCCCCCCCCCCCAAAAAAAAAACACCCATGTTGGAGTTTAGAAGGTGAATGAACAATAAAGATGCATTTTCTGGTAACATTTGCTGTGCTTCAAAGACAGAGCTCAAATGTCAGACAATAACATCTGGCAAAAGGCTGTTTATTCTTCTAACATGGAGATTGGTGTTTACTTTCTCTAACTGCAAAGAGAGATGATTTTTTAAAATGAACTATGTGACAATCTTACAGGCGCACAGTGGATCTCATTTTTCCTAAGCATAATAACATTTACATTCCTGTAAATGAACTGTAAAAATGTTTCAGATGTATCAGCAGTTCAGAAAGCACAAATTAAGATTTTTTTAAAATTAATTCTGAAATGTGGTGGAAATAAAGATTTTAATAGCATCAAAATAAATCAAGACAGATTTATGACCTGAAATCCGATTTCCGTACATTATAGTTTGTCTGCATTTTATCAGTAAAAACCGTATGTTAGCAAATGTAGTTGCTATTTGAAAGGAAAATGGGCTGACTGTATATTATACTGCACTACTGTACACTGCTTTGGTGATATATTTGGGACAGTGTTCTCCAAAAACCACCACCAGCTACATACTACACACTTACCACTTTCCTGCTGAATTAATTTGCTACACTTATCGTTTGTGCAACACCTGGTGTTTTCACAAGCCCTATGACTTCAGTGATGCAACATTGATGGCAGCACCGCCCCTTCGAAAACTGTTCCAGCAACTATTGAAAATTTGGTGGTCACGCAGCCAAAATGATAATGACTCTGATAATTTACTACAGCTGATTTGTGAGCTCCCTCTCCCTCATGTCTGCAACAAATGGAAGATTTGAAATGGAACGCAGGTCCCTTTAGATCCCTCCTTCATTTACATATCTAGACTCACATTGCAACAGCCCGTTAACCATGGTGTTGACCTATGCAGTGCTTTAAATGGGAATAAAATAGTGCAGGTACTCATTTAAATGTGATGAGTGGGCGGGGCTAGGGGCGGGGCTAAAGGCAAGACATGGGAAGCTTACTGACTTATATCCTAGTTGCAGCACATACCAAAACACGAGAAATGTGTTTCTATAAACAAATCAGGTGAATTCGTTATACAAAACGAAAGTTAAACACAGTGATAATTTAACATTTCCTTGTGTAGTAATATTTTTCTACTTTTTCTCTCACACAAAAACACGCACACACAAGCAGGCAAACAGACAAACATAGGCAGGCTCGCACACAAAAGAATCAGGTGGGATTAAAGCCCCTTTAACCTCCTTACCCCCCATGGATTTCCTCATTGTGCTGTCACTGGGCTGCCTCGATTCCTTACACAACATGACGGCGAACACCCGGATTTATTGCAAATGAGCCCACGCTGAGTAGTTCAGCGGGGGCTCAGCTCAGGGTCATACAAGTGTATTGGCTGTCAAAGAGACAGGCAACCACCACTAGCGGCCAATGCACCTACCCTTCATGAGTACCAGTACTCTCCACGGCAGTAGAGAAGTGCCGGTACTCAGAGTGATAAAAAATAGAAGTGCCGGTACTCAGTACCTGTGAGTACCGGCCCATTTAAAGCACTGGACCCATGGGTATAGAGAACACTCACACCCCTTACACAGCTTCGATCTTCTGATTTAATTCTGGCTGCCCGTGGCAGTCCCCGTGTTTGCCGCCCCGCTGCGGCCGCATCAAAGAGCGGGGCTGCTGGCGGGATGTTTTGAGTTTGCCGCCCCTCGTGGCCGGTTGAAGGAGGGGGGCAACTGCCGCCCCGCTATGGCAGGTAACAGCGGGGGGAGGCTGCCGCCCCCAAAACTCATGCCGCCCAAGGCGCACCACCCCCCCCCCCCTTGCTACGCCACTGCTTGAGAAACTATTAATTCAATTGCCTGATAAAGGGTGCACCCAGAGGCTTTTTAACCCTCTCATTCTCTCAGAGTCTTAGTAACATATCCTTTCAGAAATTTAAGGGGCTCCCCCTAAAGTGGGGTTGAGCTCGCCGGGTATAGTTTACCGGGCAAGGGACCGATGATGAAGCATGCCACATAGAAATATGTGAATGAGGTCCCCACCCAAGGACTTCTTTCTGAAAGGCTACCTCTACTGTTGTTAGATTCCTAGGTCTCAGTACACAAACTAGATTAGCGTGTGGGCTGGGTCAAAATAAAAAACAGGACACCAGTTTGACATGCAGTCTAGCAGTCAAGGCAGGAGTACACTTCTGTTTAGCATTCCCGTGCCAACATGGAGTATCACATCTTTACTCTTAGGTCACAAATTTTCCTTATCACAGTTCATGTTAACAGTCAATCAGTGTTTCGCGAAACACTTAACTTTAACCAAACTGTAAGGTATAAAGAGAATAATATGATTTTAGAGCCAAAGGCATATATCATCTCAATCAAAAAACCCATATTATTTAATCACAGCTAAATAGAAAATGATCTAACATGAAGAGAGTGTTGACATGCGATACCTGTCAACATGAACTGTAACATTTTGTAACCTGAAGATTAAATTTGTGATATAGTGGATCATGTGAAAACGAATTCAAGGCAATTTTTCTGACCTTTTTCCATCCTTGTAAATTCATTTTTGTAAATATATATATGCACTTATTGTCAAATATGATTGGTAAACACTGTAACATGTACATATAAAGTTGCTCAACACTACCCCGACAATTGTTGATGAAATAGTTCATCAGGAGGGTGCCTGAGATTTGGTGAGTGACAGCAGAGGGTCTACATTCCCTCAACATTCTTTTCTAGAATATTAACATGTGTGTGTTCAGACCCACTGGCTTAGATGGCAATGCATTATACATTGGGGGCTTCATGTACAAAGCAATTTTATGGACTCAAAGGTCAAATTGGAGTCTTGCAACTTCAAAATTACATTTTTAAACGTGCAATACTCACATTGCTATTCAGTAACACATCACAAAATTGCAGTTTGGGTGTAAATACCGAGTCAGTATTTTGAGGGAATGTGTAAACAGCGTCCCTTCCAAATATCAATTCCTTAAGTGAAGTATTAATGTTTTGCAACTGAAATCCGGTTGCAAAACATTCATATTTTACCTTCAAGCCAAAGGAAGTGGTAACCATTCACAAACAGAGAGCGGTCCCTAAGGGACTTCTTCCCCTTTGCAAATGTGGACAATTTTTTTTGAGTTTTGAGGAGCAGGTATTGGTTCCTGGGGCCACAGACTACTCTAAAAACAGGTTGTAAAATGTTTCATTTTTTGTAGCGCATCCTATTTTCTTTTAGGAAAAAGGGATGCTTTTACAAAACAAAACAAAAAAGATTGTTTTATTTAAAAGCAATCACAGATATGGTGGTCTGCTGACCCCTGCAGGCTACCATGCCTGTGACTCTAGACAATAGTAGTGGGTCGCAATTTGCAACCTACCTCATGCATCTCAATGAGGTAAGTTGAACTGGCACCCATTATGATTCAGTATTTTGTGACCCAACCTATTAATACATAAGTTGGTTAGTAACATACAATGCCTTCTGTAGAAGTCAGCGCGCAAATTGCGACCACTGCTACCGAATACATTTTAGTACATTTCATATGAGAAATCTCAAATTGCAAATCATTCTTATTCACATTTTACAAAGTCTTATATTGGAATATTAGTAAATGGGGCCCATACATCAGTTCGCAAAATCAAAAGTTATTCAGGAGTAGCCGGGACGCAATTTGCCACCACTTTTACAAAATCGATTCTTTGTACATGAGTCCCTGAGTACCGCATTGCAGAGTTGGTCAAGCATGCGAAAGTACATCTGCCATCAAGAGAACCCCATCCACACCAATAGCACAAACAATCACAATGTTAAAAATCCCTCTGTTTTTCTACTAGTAGCCGTTGACACCTGGGGGAAGTAGTTTTATTCCTAGGCTAGGCTGGTGTATTCAAAGTCGCACAGCCATCAAAGTATTTAAAGAGCTAGTTCACTGTGAGAGCACAGTAGTCATTCCCTCAGGAGTCTTATCACATGTATATAGAACCTTCACACCCTAGGTTCAAAAGGCATCTCCCTAAACAGAGGGGAGGAGTGGGCAAAGGAACTACAATAAGGATAAAGTTATGGAATAACAGGATGGATTCTTTTAAATAACACACTCGCGCACAGAAAATAATAATGGCTATTGTATGTGAGTTATGATCATTAAAATATGCTGGAGTAACATATAGCAAAGGTCTTGACGAGCTGATGGCATTGACGGAGGCCACACTTTCAAATGCAAGGATGGGTTGAGGGCTGGTCCCAGTGGTGGCTTTTGGTCAGCAACAAGGTAACCTGTACCACAAAAGACTTCATACGCCCACCACAGGTACAAGGCCTTGCAGATTTATCATTTTCATCATTAAAGTTTTCAGGAATTTCTGATTGTTTTTAGTTTGCTAAATACATTATCTGCATCCACCACCTCACTACCACTTTTGAGCACCACGCTTTTGCTCCCTCACCATAACCGCCCATCAGCACCACTGAAGCTCCAGGGCACCAGTCAATCAGCCCTTCCACCCACCCACTCCTTCCACTTTTCTCACCGTCCGCTGTCTTTCCAGCACTTCTCTGCCAACCCCAGCACTCGTTCTCCTCACTGCACACCCCACAGCCACATTTCCTCTACCTCCCCAAGGCGTCGCATATTTATATTATAGATGGGTAATAGTGAACAACAGGGATGTGTTTCACCGAGGGGTTCTAAGTGACATCAAATAGACATCGAGAGAGAAGCTGGAGTTGTCTATGATGCCACTGAGAACCCCAAGGTGACAAACATGCACGTAATTCACTTTTTACACTTTTTTAATTTTATGTTATGTATTGTTAGACGGACCGGGAGGGTCGGCCGAGGACAAGGGGAGAGGTCTCCGGGGAGAGCCGTCTCCAGCGATCGTACAGACGAGTAACTTCCCCCCCACAGATGTACACCACACGAAGATAAGGTTTAACGTTCTTTATAAGCAATCTTTAGGCACGATAGACTGGTACAAGGAGGTCAGGACTCAGGGGTCCCCTCGATTCTAGTCTCTTGGTTGGGAAAGGGGGGAGCGGGACAGTCTTGTTACCAATCTGGTAGATGCGATGATATGATGGATAGCTCACAATCCTCGAGCTCGGCGTTCTAGATGGACGGGCCGCGGCAGCGCCAGCAGGTCCCGGTGAAGGTGGTAGTTACAACGGTCCGCGGCAGCGCCAGCAGGTCCCGACGAGGATGAAGGATGCAGAAGGTTGCGGCAGCGCCAGCAGGCAGGACGATAGTTCGCAAGGCAGGGCTACGGCAGCGCCAGTAGTCCGTCAAGGATGAGTTCTTCACGGTGTCTCTCGACTCCAGGATACAACTGCCTTCCTGCTCTGGAGCTGCCCCAGTTATAGGTCTGGCGCCCTTTGATGTCCGGACCCTCGCACTTGGAGGTCGGGAGGTCCGGGATGAGGGAGTCCAGACACCCAGCAGGGGGGTGGAGCCAGCGCCCGGGGGAGCTGGGAGGCGATCGGCACCTGGCGGGGGAGAGCCATCGACACTTCTGTCTCCCATTGACCTGCCAAGTGGTCCGTTCACCTCCTGGGTGGATGGTGGTGCCAGGATGTCGGGGCCTGGCCAGGCCCAGGGTTAGGGTCGAGCTGAGGCCACGCGGCCTCGTGGTGCAGTGTCCAAGATGGCGGCCGGGCCGGGCGAGGGAGCCGGTAGTGGTTCGGCCCCATGATACAGAGATGTCCGGGGGCAGGAGTCCCGTATGAGACGGGGTGCGGGTTGCTTCTGTGGGTAACACCTGGAGGGCCGGGGCTCGGGCCCTGTCATGCGGGGGGGGAGCAAGCCCTTTATGTGGCCTGTCCAACATGTATGTTCCCCAAAATCATCTCTCTATGCTTTCAACTACTGAGAAGGGGCAGAGGAGTAATTGGGGGCCATAAGTTACATGGCTTCTCCTCCCTGTCCCAAATGCCAAAAAAATGAATAACTGGCCTCCAGCCACCAACCACCACCCTCTGTGGCATCCAGTGCATAGTTTAATCTGGTGGTTGCAGGTGGGGCTCACCGGCACCCATTTTGGGGGACCGCCACTTATTTTCCCCCAACAGACTTTGTCCAGAGAAAGAGAGACCAAAAATAAAAACAGGACAAAAGGAGGAAGAGAAAGATGGAAAAACAGTGACAAAAGGAGGAAGCAGTGATGAATGAAAAAGAACCTGTAGGAGTGAGGAAAATAAGCAGAGTGTCAAGATTAAAGAGCCATGAGGTGGAATCAAGACTACACAGCCTTGGTATTCGGAACCCCAGCCTTTCACAGCACAGGCAGCGGGCTTCTGAGTAAAACTTTGGACCCCGATATTTATTTGTTTACAAATCAAGCACTGGGGCCATCACACTCCCAGCTCAAGGCTGACAGGCTCTTACAGAGCCCTGTCAGAGCAGCAGAGAATTCATGCATGACATAGCAATAGGGGGAAACAACTTCTGTTACCAACTATTGCCATGTCATTAGGGTGACCAGATGTCCCAGATTTGCTCGGACAGTGCCGGTTTTTGAAGGACTGTCCCGGATTACCGATAATTTCTCCTAAAACACAAAAAGGTCCCGGATTTTAAAGGAGGGTCGGGTGAACCTACACATTAATCACAGTGTTGTTTGTGCAGCTTCACATTTCAACTATCCTCAGTGGCGGCTGGTGACATTTGAAAGTAGTGAGGCATAAAAGTTTGGGGTGAGTGCTCGGTGGCGAGTGAGCCTAGCGAGTGAGCCTGACTGCCATGAGGTGGGTTCGAGGGTCCTTCTCGCCTTTTTTGTAATTACTCTGACTATCCCCAGAGCTCAACTAACACAGGCTATCAGTATTCAGATGCTGATTAAGCTGTCGTGTAATATCTGAAAAAACTCCGGGTGAAAATGGCCAACACTGCACAGAGATGGTCTCGTGACCACCGAAGCGCACACGGTATTGGACAGGCACACAATTCATGCACATGTGAGATAATTGGCCACAGTGGGTAACAACAAAAGGAATTGGGGCGATTGACACCCTGAAAACAGGCAACATATGCAGGGAACAAGCCCCTAGGCATCCTATGTGATAATGTGACCCAAGAACACCACCCAGCATGGATGCAACGATAAAGGAGTATGCATGCAAAATGAATAGCATATGAAGAGAGCAGTGCCTGAATAAACAAAAAAAACAGTAATAAACACATTCATGAAAGAAATAAATGAATTTACCAACCAGGAAAGAAACACTAAAATACTTATTTATGAGACTCCATGCCATCTGAGCTCCTCGCAGAACATTTCACTACAAGTGACATCACACAGCCAGGTCCTTACCAAGGCTGCACATCCCACCCCTTAAAATACAATAATCTGCAAACACCAGAATCATTGAGGGAAAACAAACCGTGTGACAACACCATGTTAATTTTTTAAATAATTGTCTGTGTGGTATTTTAAATCAAGTCCTTGCGTGCACTGGTTTGTGTAACTGTGCAGTGCTGTTTACATTCCACTCGCCCAAGAAACTGAACTAATAAGCTCTCGGATTCGTACACTTCACTTCCTTACACCCGTGGTATCCATACCGTTCAGACAGCGGCCGCCATTAGCAGATGTCCACTTCTCTATTCCTAATCCCAGCAGAATCACGGTTCTTTCCGTGGCCTGCCCGTTATCTGTAACCAGTTTGCCTCATGTCTGGAAACCTCTGAAAAGGTCAAATTTTCAGACTCGCTTGTAATTAGAGTCACATAACTTGAAGCAACAAATATCCGCATATTAACTTGTGCGTGCCCAGACACAATCTATGTATGGGCCCGGAAAGTACCCATTGTGTACATCAATTATGCGGCAGTGAAGGATGGGCGTTATTATGAACGTTTGAGGTGCTTTCTGCAGACTTCAATGTTTGTGTGCATTTAGTAGGTGCGTGCTTACAGTAAACACCGTCATTGTGCCGCACCCCCCACAGTCTCCCGGGCCTCTTTTGTCCTGTAGTGTAAGGAGATCCTATTGAAATGCGGGTAATACGACTGTCTCTTTTCGAATTGATATGCAATGGGGCTCTGTTTTACGTATTCAGAATGGGAAGGGGGTGGTGCAGGGCACAAGTCCTAAAAAAAGAAGTGGGGGGACGCTGTCACCGGAAGTGACGTCACAACAGGAATCTCATGAAAAGAAGTGGGGGGACGCTGTCACTGGAAGTGACGTCACAACAGGAATCTCATGAAAAGAAGTGGGGGGACGCTGTCACCCGAAGTGACGTCACAACAGGAATCTCAAGAGTATTCATATGCCTTTAGATGACGGGGCATTTCACAGCACTGCTACCCCTGGTCTGTTCCTCGATGTCCTTTGCAACCCCCCCTCCCCCCCACTCCCCCGAGGGGGTGCCCCAGTTGCACAACGAAGTGCTCAAAAGTGCACAAGATACAGAAGGACACACATTCCAAGCGTTAACCGCCAACGCCTGCTCGCTCCGCCTCCCAATCACTCCAGCCTGCACACACCACCGGTGCCTCTTAAAGTCTCCAATTACAAATATTAGCATATCTTTGGTAATTTACGGGAAACTTCCCTCCCACCCGGGCTCTCTGCTCACACAATGCTGTCCAGCTTTTGGGCAGGGGGGACGGCGTCCACCCGGAAAAACCTGGTAAAATAAGTGGGGGGACGCCGTCCACCCGCGTGGTACCCCGACTCGAGCCCTGGGGTGGTGTGTTCATCCAGCACCGCGCAAGCAAGTAGCACGGCTTACCTAAGACGAACTGGAAGATAAGGGATTTGCCCAGGATCGCAGCATTTGGCCATGTAGTGAAGACACGTTTAGAACTCGACTGTATGGCCATTTGCCGCCTGAACAATCTAGTATCCGGGCCTGCAGCTGCACATTCACATTTATATAACGTCTTATATAGCAGTTATTGCCGTTTCCTAATCATTGTGAATAGCTAGCCCTGCTTTTATCCATTACATTGACACCCAATTGGGGTTAGTACGAGCCCATCTAAGTGGATATAGCCATAACTAGCAATAATTCTAACTGGCCTTGTTCTCACTGTCCACGTGCATATTCAGCCTTCAACATTGGTAACGTACTCGAGCTGACCACTCACGCCATCCGCTGCTTTCCTGACCACCGGCCACATTAGCAATACTCGCGGGGGGAGGGTGGGGGGTTAGTAGGTTGACGACCAGGGAAGTTTAAAATTAAAATATAATAAAAGCAAACTTACCAGTCCACTCCGCCTCTGCTCGACTGCTCCTGGGCCGGGGTCCCGCGCGCGCTCTTCAACACACAGGAACAGCCGCGACGTCACTGCCAACCCCTCTATTGATGCTGCTCCAGCAGCACCAGGATTGGTTGAGGGCAGAGATACTCCCTGCCCATTAGGAGACCGGGGGCTGCGGCATGAAGCAACCCTCGGTCTCTTAAGGCTAGTGCGCATGTACGGGCTGATCATAAACATGATCAGCCCAAAAACGAACATGCACACTATTGCTGTGAGTGCACGCTGCTGTCACTCAACTCCCTGAGTGCTGCCGCAGCCCCGCCCCCTCCCACACCCTTTAGCATCCCTCGTTCTACTTCTCCGACGCTAATTCCAATCAGGAGTCCTGATTGGAATTAGCATCGGAGAAGTAGAACAAAGAATTTGAATGCCGTGGCATTAGTGGGGCAATGCCCCAGCGCCCCCAATGGACGCACCGCCACTGACTATCTTCTTAGAAACCTGGGGCAGAAGTTCATCTGTTTCGACTTTCCTGCATTCTGTTTCGCCTCATTCAAGCAGTACAGCAGGAGTTAATGAGGTGGGAATCAGGGCTGCAGAGCCCGGCCAGGCCCAGCACCCGGGCCTCTTCACAGGCAGGGGAGGGAATGTGAAATAAAAAAAAATGTATATTATATATACATATATATGAGACTTAACAGTATATTTAGTCCTACTTCTATGTCTGTGTCTATCCGGTTTTTCCATCTAAAAATCTGGTCACCCTACACGTTATAGCAGTTAAAAACTTTAAAACATTAAAAAAGAAGGCATGGTGTGGCCATTTAACATAGATCAGCCCACGATGCACCAGTTCCATTTATGAGAGAAGCATTTACTTCTAGGGACTTAGTTACCTTTGGTGCAACAGGTGCAGTGGCACTGGATCACAGAGGGGCCAATTGAACCCGGGTAATTGCTGTATTTTACTGCCCCAACAGCAAAGGCATGGGAAAAGGTTGTACATCAGCATCGGTACATCATAACAGCAGTGCATGCCTCACTCACGTATAGAACCGGTAAGGCTTCCATAGTACAGAAGTTTCTCAGCATGACAGGAGAGTAAGCTCCATAACACAGAGGTGCTACAGCAGGGCAGCAGTGCAAGCTTCCACTATACAGAAGTGCTACTGCATGACAGGAGAGTTAGCTTCATTACACAGAAGTGCTACTGCATGACAGGAGAGTAAGCTTCCATTACACAGAAGTGCTACAGCCTGGCAGGAGTGCAAGCTTCCATTACAGAGAAGTGTTAATGCATAACAGGAGAGTAAACTCCATTACACAGAAGTGCTACAGCATGGCAGCAGTGCAAGCTTCCAGTACACAGAAGTGCTACTGCATGACAGGAGATTAAGCTCCATTACACAGAAGTGCTACAGCATGGCAGCAGTGCAAGCTTCCAGTACACAGAGGTGCTACTGCATGACAGGAGAATAAGCTCAATTACACAGAAGTGCTACAGCATGGCAGAAGTGCAAGCTTCCAGGACACAGAAGTGCTACTGCATGACAGGAGAGTAAGCTTCCATTACACAGAAGTGCTACAGCCTGGCAGGAGTGCAAGCTTCCATTACACAGAAGTGTTAATGCATGGCAGTCGAGGGAGCTTCCCCCACACACAGGTACAGTATGAATGGCTTGAATGCAAGCTTACCCACTAAACAATGCACAGGTACTAAAACACAGGTCAAGCCTGGGAAGTATAATATACAATCACACAAAGATCTTGTGTACAGCATTGACAGCAGAGATCAAGCACCCACAGTAGTTGCACAGCACAGGAGCAATGCATGTTTATGCCCCTTTCCTCACCACACAAAGAACAGTAACCATATAGAAAGCAGCATTCCAATTTCCTTATACAATCAGGACTGGTACTAATGGTATTACAAAACAAGCATTTGCAATGCAATAGGTCTCACATTTACGCGAGTTTGAGCTATTGACATTACAAATGACAATGCCTTTTATTTTTGTTTTCGTTTTTAAAACAAAAATAAAATGCATTGTCATTTACAATGTCAATAGCTCAAACTCGCGTAAATGCGAGACCTATCGCATTGCAAATGCTTGTTTTGAGGGTGGTCTCCGGCACACACCCTAGTACTCAGGATGTTTGATTGACAGCTGCATCAGGATTTTAAGGCTGTATCGGGATTTTAAGGTGATGGGATCCAGCACTCACAGGAGCTTGGAATGATGCCAACTTGTCCGGCACCTAGGCCACGCCTCCTGACCCTGAGCTCTCTTGACTGCTGTGTTCTGCTTTGACTTCATATTTTGTTCAGCTAGGTGATATCTTGGCTTTAGATTGCTTCTGCCTCCTTGATTCAGGAATAACCGGTTCTTTACCTTCATTCCTTTCTGGGCTTCAGATGGTACTGTGTACTTCTGAACTTGGCTGGTGAAGAGTTCCAGCGCTTTGTCCCCTGCTTCGAGAAGAATGCTGTACTACCAGCAGTTGTTTCCCATACACTTGAGTGGTTATACAAGGTGGAGTCTTCTGTTCTGGGAGCACCATTGAACTATAGCTTATAGAACCGCAGACCTTTATCTTATATGGCTCGATAGACAACGCAAAGTGCCTTAAAGGAGGGGCCTGCAGTTGGTCAGTACAATACAGGAACCACCCGTGCCTTGTTCTCCTTTGAATGGAGGTGTGGCATCAATCTAGCTCCAGTGTTTTGAATATTTCAAAATTTCTGCAGTATACTGTGTACCTTCTAGGGGTATATCTGGTGAGGAAACATGCGTCAGTGTATGCGTTGTATATAATTCTCTGCTTTTGACTTTCTCTCCCGATTAAATCGACTTGTTAAATATAATGGGGCAGATTTACAAGCCCCTTGCGCCACTTTTGTGTCACTTTTAACATGGAAAAAGTGACGCAAAAGTGGTGCAAGGGGCTTGTAAATCTGCCCCAATGAATATTGCACGAGAGCTAAACTCTTTGGGAGATTGTCAATCATTTATGCAAGGGGAGTTTTAGGAATGGATTCATGGGGAAGGGTATAGTTGGTATACTAAACAGTTTGGGAATATTCACTCTTTGCATCTTGAACACACAATATTTTAGGTTAACTTGGAATGCGAGGACAGACTGGTGATCTAGTCGTTTATATCAGCGATTTCTATGCTATTGAAAACAAACCATAGTGTTAATAGTAGAGGTTTTCGAATGTTTATATTCTTGCTCCAGTGGATTCAGATTAGTAATACAACAACGTTTTGTTTTTCTAGCATAAAAATGTGCTTTTAAAAGAAATCCCTTGCTTTCCACACGGTAAGGCTTCCTGCATTTAAACATTAAAGCCTTCCTTTTCCCTATGGAACATAATGTGCCATTTTTTCTTCCTCGTGTTTAGAGTAGGCACAGGTGCAATAACTAACCCGGCATTGAAAACGTCCAGTGTTCGTGCTTGCATGATCTCGGTGACAAACTAAACAAGCGGCCGTGCGGCCGCGAAGGTGAAAGTGATCGCGAACGCGATCAAACATCAAAGCGGCCGTGCCGCCGAGAAAGTGAAAGTAATCGCGGTAAAGCGCGGCGCGCGCGCCCGCGCACATGCACTGTAGCTCTAGGCTGGCCTGGTAGCACTTTTTGGAGTCCTCTCAATAAGTCTCGCCAGACCAGCGCATGCGCTGGGTCAGGCGAGACCTAAAAACACTAGTATCATCCTGGGCTCTGTTTTGTGTGTGGAGTCCCTTAGCGAAAGCCTGCATGACCAAAATGGGTTTAGGGCTATCACTGTGTCACTCACCTGTCTCCTTACTCTCCAAGCTTAGTGAAGTCCACAGGCTAACTCTGTGCTCCATTTTCAACATCATATACCTTAGACCTTGATGGATGATAGGTGTGCAACAAAAAAGTATGGACATCTATGAGGAGAGAAAGGCTGAACCACTGGAGACCCAAAAAGGGAGGGGTGGAATGTAGGGGAAATAACAATACCTTTTTCGGTCGAGAAGCATGTGAAGCATGCTGTAACGTACATTGTAGATTGAAAGTCCTCCTCAGTTTTTTCATTGGTTCCTGTTTGTGCCTTTTAGAAATGCATGCTTCTGTTTATTCAAAATGTCCAATTACTCCCGCTTTTTGTTGAATTAGATCCTCCCTGCGGACTGCCCCTGCTACATGTGGTTTTCAGCTGTCTTTAATTAATGTATTTTTGGTCACACTCCTTTTTTTCTTTGTTATAAGAGGCATCACTTTCTTGTCCCAAAAAGCATGGCCCGCAGCCCCTCATCCCCGTTCCTCCTACGGGCACCGCGCTTAATGTTTCAGCACAACTCCCGCTTTTACTTTCACAACACAGGTGCACACATTTAACAATGGTGCCCATGTCTCACAGCCTGTCATCCCCATCCTGCTACTGGGTGCCATGCTTAATGTTTCAGAAAGAGAATGACCGTAATGGGGTAACCCTGTGTCCCTCAGAACCTGGGTATATATATATGACAAGCTACAATGGTTCTGTCAGGAATGCACAATTGCTTTACAAATATTAAGCAAATAAAAAAGTGATTGCTTTATAAGTACTAAATTAATCAAAATGAAATATCATATGCTTAAATCAATAGATTAGCACGCATGTTGGAACACAAAAACAAAACACTTGCTATTAGGTGCTTGCAAAGAATCTTATTTTATATAAATTGAAGCGTTCATGTATATTTACAGATATCTAACAGGCTGTCAAACAGAGTTGCAGTGTAAAGGTGACATATACTTTAGTGACATCAGGTGCTCAGTGACAGTGGTGAGATTATGTACAAATTTAACAGAGGACAACAACCAAGGGTGGTCAGGACAAAGGAGAAAGCAATATCTCTGGTGGTTAGCACAATCACTTATTGATTTGGGCCAAGAGACTTGATCTGAAACATATTATCATCGACGTTTCAACCCTGACAACGCATAATTAATGTGTCGCGGCAGGTCTTCTTCAGGACAACGGTAAGGGAGACAGCCTGAAAGGAAGGGAGGTAAGTTTCAAAGGGTGTTCCAACCAAAAGGGACGAGGGAGGGACAAAGGTGAAGATTCACCAATTACTCACCCTCACGCAGGGTAGTGTTCCCTGGGATGTCCCTCGATGAGTGAAGGCTGCCCGTGGATCTATGGGAAGTTAGATCAAACACTTTAGCTTAAGATCCCTGTAAAGGAGAGGTGAGACACAGATAGCGTGCAGCCAAAGAGTCTTACCTGCAAAGGTAAGGAAAACTCTAAATTGTCGATGCGACTCAAGTGAGGCAGTCTTTAAGATCTAGAAGTAAGTAGATTGAGTGAGGCACAGAGTATTATGTAGTCTCAAAAATCTAACGGTGAGTAGGTACATAGAAGGGGGCCAAGAGCGCGCAAAGCGCAGTTCACGGCTCGCCCATCCTGAATGGAGACGCTCACCTAAGTGATTGCTTGTCGTTAGCGGGCTGTTTAGGGAATTATCAGCCGGTTTGGAAGAAAACTGAATTCGATCCCCAAATTTAGCCAGACATCCATCCTACGAGACAAGCGTGAAGGGGATTAATGTCAAATATCATGCGGATAAGGGGTTTGAAACAATTGCGGAAGCTAAAGGAGTTTAGCCCGCTTAACTGGTATTTTGTGTGTGCGCTGCGCTGCAGTCTTGAACATGACTGCCCGGCCGCTGTTTAAGTAGTGAGCTGGGGGCCGCTGACATGGAAACGTGCACGTAAGCGGCTTGCGTGGCTATTCGCAGCAGCTGGATGCTGACTGACTTGTCACCATTAGCCGCATGGGGTTAGGGATGGTCTAAATTGTTGGCTACAACAGTAACGGAGTAATTCCTTCACAACAAATGACAGATTGCATTTGAGATAGTATCTCGTGGAAGAGATTGCAGGGGTTGATCATACTTAAGACCCAGTGTGCTGGTGACAGATAATTGTTCGGAGCATATAATACAGACGTTAAGATCGAACCCACAAGTTAACCATCAGTTATAATAAGTGCACTTGTAGATTATGTAACGGGTAGTGCAAGTGAGTGTTGTCATACATACTGCATGGGTTTAACAATTAAAAGAAAAGGACAATACAAAGCGGCCCGCTATACTAAGACATGTTAAAAAGACAATCCACATGGTCACTGAGTGTAAAAGAGGATGAAACAAAACCCTCAAGAATAACGGACCTCTTAGTTTGAAAAGGTTACATAAGTCAATACATCAGTTACCCAGTACACACTATCCACATGGTCACTGAATGTAAAAGAGGATGAAACAAACCTCTAGTATAAAGGACCTCTTAGTTTGGAAAGGTTACATAAGTCAATGGAAAGAGAGAGAAGACTTCCCCACTGTAACAGCTCCTTGAAGTAAACAGAGCGGCCATCTTGAACTGTCTCACTCAGAATGGTTTGGTCCCCAGACAACACAGAAATCTTCTGCGATTCCATACTCAACTTATTCTCAGGTGAGAGTTCTTGCCCTGTCCCAGCCCCACCTAAACCTCCTAGTGCTCTCTGCCTCACGTACCCCCCTATCATTCTCTACCCCCCTCCTACAAGCTTCAACTACACTATGGAGCTTACTGGTCTACGCACATATTCCATCAAATACCCCCAAACCTTACAAAAAAAGCAGCTAAAAGCTTTAAACACAATCTATTGAAATCTCACCCCGAAACACCAATCTCTGACCCTTACTTCTCTTCAAACAAAGGACACATAACTAACAACATCATATTTTATACTAAAAGAAGAGCCCAATGGAGGAAAGCCTTTCTGGCCCTTCTCTCAATTGTCTCAACTAGGAAATCAGCACATGGCCTCACGTTATCTATCACCCTCTCCCCAATACACAATGCTGCAGCAACAATCACCATCTACCATAATGGGATCATCCTTATGCAAGCATCAGATCGTAACCTAAACTTACAGGATAATATATTTCCTCTCATTAAGGAAAAAGTTGTAACACCCCAACTAACTATCACCCCCTCGAGATGACTTACAGCCCTCCAAGTCCTACTCATTCCCCAGCACTTACAATATTCCTATTGTTCCATTCACACCCAACACCCCTATCTCCCTGCATCCCCCGTACCTCCTACCCCATCTCCCCTCACCAACTCTACTTTTATCCGACACATACCCCCATTCATACCTGCTCACATCCTCATGATAATTCTCATCCCCCAATTCCTTCCCCGCCCCCACCACCACCAATAGTCCTCACATCTCGCCTCTACACCCCCCTCTCAGACAATCACACACCTTCCTCCTCACCTCCCGCCTTCCCACCCGCCCCTTCCCACCACACCACTAATCCCATTTTCCCACACATAACCCACATCCCCACCTCCTCACATCTCACCTCTACACCTCCCCTCTCTGACAACCACACATGAAGATTACTTTACTATGAATCAGAATACGATTCCCACCCAAACTTCACACACTGCGCTTCCACTCTTCCCTTAACCACAGTCTAGACAGCTAATATGTCACCTCCGACACCAGACCCCAGACTTGACGAGATACTTCTATCTCTACAACAAGTCAAAGAGGACCTGCAAACTCTTCATTACTTCATTCGACAACAACCCAAATTCACGCGATCCGAAACAGAATCCAGAAATTACCACCACATCAACCATTCGAAACGCACCCAACAGCTGCACACAAGCTCCCCGAAACTTGTTTCACCAAGGTGGACAACAGTGCCCTACACGAATGCATCATCCCGTCCGATCAGAATGAAAAACTCTCTTTCAGACACAGACTTAACCTCCCTACTCCATTCCTATGAGCTACCGGCAGTCCCCCTTAATACTGTGCACCCAGACAACGTGCCTAAACTTGCCCTTATCCAATCTATTCCCTCTAATACTCATAGAGTTACAAGACACATTTTTAGAGGTATAGTGGAAAACAACCTCATGCAAGTCCCCATATTACATGAACCCACCACAACACCCATCAAAACTCGGCTAAAATGTATGCTTCTGAACTGTAGGTCTGCCTCAAGACATGCAACCGATATAGCTGACCTCATACTTTTGAATGAACATGACCTACTAATTTTGACTGAAACATGGCTAAACAAATCATCTACATCCATCCTAGACATACTAGTACCCCCAAACCATTACATAACAAGACTTGACAGAACTGATAGGCCAGGTGGGGGTATTGCTTGTATACATCGGAGCAATCTCTCAGTGAACCCCTCCCACTCCTCGATACTATCCTCCTGTGAATACCTGTGTTTAGACATCACTAGTAATAATAAACCAATATGCTCTCTAAAGCATTTTACCACCCGCCAGGTGATAACCTCACCTTCATCGAACATCTTATGGACATTATGGGCCTCATGTAGGTAAATAAAAATTACCGATTCTTAAATACCGAACCGTACCGAATCGGTATTTAAGAATCGGTAAGTTATATGTAGGTAAAAATTCGGTAATAATTACAGAATCGGTAACATTCGGTAATCAAGAATCGGAATTTACCGAATCGGTAAATACCGAGGTGGTATTTACCGAATCGGGAAAAAAATCACATGACTTGATGAAACAGCCAATCCTGTGCAACCACACCCCACCCAACCAGGAAGTGGCCACACCCAGGCAGGTGCACACAATTAACAGCAAATTAGATGCTGACATAGATGCACGGCGCCGGGAACGGCAGAGGAGGGACACTAACACCAGGGCACTCAACCGTCTGGCAACTGCCACTTCTCTACTCTGCCGGCGCTCTGTGTCGATGCAGGAGGGCCTGACACACTGCTGCAGCGACGTGTCTCGGGGGATGGTGCAGGTGACAAGTGCACTAGAGGTGCTATTAACAAGTCAGGCGGCGACAACTGCTGCAGGGGATGCTGCGGAGAGCATCGACTCCAGCAGCAGGAGCAGCATCACACCCCCCATCCCAGAAGCACGCAGGAGCAGCAGGCGGCTTGGGGTTGGCTGTAGTGAGGATGCTCAATCCGTGCCATCCCACACTGCAGCGCGTATGCGCAAACAATGATGCAGCCCTGCGTAGCCAATTCCCAATGGGTGACGTAACCCTGGACTTACTCCTTGTAAATATGCTATGTTGCCAGATTAGCTTTATCTTGTTTTCATGGCGTAGTGCCGCATTAAAACTACGTCATGACATACCACAACTGGCTGTGTCCCCTTACTTACTCAGAAATAGTTGCATGTGATCTCTGCCCGTCTCTCTCTCCCATCAATTGCAGTTGGCACTCCAGCTGCGTTGCCCTCTGGCTGGCCTGACTCTTCCTCGTTGTCCTCAAAATCTGTTATTTCCACCTCTGTACCTCTCTTCGTGGCAAGGTTGTGCAGCATTGCACAAGTGGCAATGATCTTGCAGCAGTTGATCGGTGTGTACTGGCGTGCGCCTCCGCTCTTGTGGAGGCAGCGGAACCTGCTTTTCAGTAGTCCAAACGTGCGCTCCACCACATTGCGTGTAGATTTATGTGCCACGTTGTATCGTCTCTCACTCTGGGTTGATGGGTGTAGGTAGGGAGTGAGGATGAATGACCGGCAGGCATATGCACTGTCGCCTAGGTGAGTAAAAGGGAACCATCAGTCACATGCCTCTATACACTATGATGTTCAGGTTTCATGGGGCGTCACTGTTACTTACCTAGCAGGTATCCCTCTCCAAATTCTCCGGCAATCAGTCGTGTGTAGATCCCACTGTTCTGGAAGATGTAAGAGTCGTGGGTGCTCCCAGGAAACTTCGCTACAATATCAGTGATGATGTTCCCTGCATCACAGATCACCTGCACATTGATGGAGTGGGTGGACTTTCTGTTCCTGTAGATGTGCTCTGTGTCAGCTGGTGGGCAGATTGAGATGTGTGTGCCATCAATACAGCCAATGACATGGGGGAACTGTGCCATGTGATAAAAGTCAGTTTTAGTTTTCTGCAGTTCAGCCTGTGTGTTTGGGAAGCTGATGTAGTGGTGCATTCTCTGCATCATGGCATCCAGGAACTTCCTGAAGAAACGGGACAGGCAACTCTGGGATACACCACCCACCGCAGCTATCCCCCCCTGGTAACTGCCAGATGCCAGTAGATGTAGGCTGCAGAGCACCTGCACATGTGGTGGTATGGCATGCGCCCTTCTTGTTGGCTGGTCCAGGAGTGGGTGCAGGTCCCTTATCAGGTCCATGATGGTTTGGGGGTGTAGCCTGTACCTTTCATGTATCTCTGCATCAGTCAGTTGGAAGAGTGTGATGCGCTGTCTGTAGATGCGTTCCTCCCGTCTCCATATCCTCAGACCTGCTGCCTGTAGACGTAGGCGCCTTGCAATGACATACAGAGCGGCCATGTTGTCCACGCTGTTGCATTTTGGGATTGCTTATATGGTCTGTTGATGGTTACCACCTGCTTTCACTCAGTGTTAATTACCGACTCTTAATTACCGAATTTCATGGATTTCTTAATTACCGATTTTTCCTACATGTCATTTTCAGTTTTACCACTTCATATTTACCACTTCATATTTACCGATTCATATTTACCACTTCATATTTACCGAATCGGTAAATATGTATTCGGTAAATATGAATCGGTATTTTAGAATTCGGTAATTATGAATCGGTATTTACCGCTTCATATTTACCGAAAACTGGTTTTTGGCCTCCTACATCTCACTTGTCTAAATACCGGTCGGTAACGGCATATTTACCGATTTTCGGCCGTTACCGACCGGTATTTAGCTACCTACATGAGGCCCTATATCTGCAAAGGACGGACAACAAATTACTCAAATATTCCTTGGTGACTTCAATCTCCAGTGGAAGGACCTTGACGACCCAGGAGTCAACAGCCTAAAAGGCTTCCTCTCAGACCTTAACCTCACCCAAATCTGTGACAGCCCTACACATGTTAGAGGCTCAAACCTTGATCTAGTAATTTCAAAATCCGACTCCACTCAGCTTGATTCGACCTGGCCTGACCACCACATCATTATATTCCACATCAACAAACCAGTTAGATTAATTTCTACCCAACCCACGAGATCTAAAATTTGGAAGAGAAATCCAAATAATGTTTCCGACCTACTCACAACCTACAGTCCTAACATCCTGCTTCCCCCTGAAGGCCTATCTGCTGTATAAGAGCTGACCAACCATTACTTCCACTCAATGAACACGGTACTAGACAGTCTAGCTTAATTACAACTGAAAAAAGTAGCCACAAGAGACTTAAAACCCTGGTATGATGGTAGGCTAAACAAAGACAGACGTTCCCTAAGACTAATCGAACGAAGATGGAGAGCGGCACCATCCTATGACCTCCTCAAGCTACTAAGGAGCACGAGAAACTCCTACTACAGAAAGATCAGGCAATTAAAGGCAGACTTATTTACTAAGAAATTGGTCCATTGCCAAGCAAGCATTTACATTTGTGAAATTTCGTTTAGTCGGTATACATGAGGTACAAGTAGAAATACATAGGGAACAGAGTATTGGGCCACATTGAATACATAGACAACAAGTAAAAAGAATAGTAAAAAGTATACATAGGGTTGACAATAGTTTCCAACCCCATACAGTAAACATGTTCCATAGCCATCCAGTCGAAGTCCAAGTCCCTGATTCCTGGTGGATTTCAGTGGCTATTTTGTGCTTCTGCTCATGATAAGGAAGAGTAAAGTAGTGATGTTCAATAGGGACAGGAGTAGTAGCAGTCAATACATTTCGGACAGGAGCTCCTTCCTCTACAATCCATGTTATTATAGCAACAGTAACAACAGTCAAGGTAAGTCCAATAGCAATCATTGTTCTTTTGTTACAAACTCTTGCAGCAGTTGGTTTCTTCTCCTTAAACATATTTATTTTGTCGACAAACAACAAAACAGATGGTGCCCTTCACTAACGTTGAGACGAGTAGTCACTAATAGACTACCCCCCTTTGTAGTCAGTCTTTAACCACCCAGGACAGTGGCTCAAACAGTCTTTTTCAGCAACAAAGTGTCTTTCTTCCTGGGTCGCAGCGGGATATCGAGATGTACCAGGAATCATGTGGTCCAGAAAGACTTCCTCAGATCCTTTAGGTGACGTAGCTTGTCCTTTCTCGGTGACCAGGATATGGCGGTGATCTGCCAACGAAGCTGGACTCACTAGGTCTTGCAATACTTTTTGACAGTGTGTCGCTGGATCCAGTTCTTCCGGTTCGTCACTCGAACTGCAGTCCTGGTAGCCAGCAGCACCTGCTCAGGGCCTTGCCATCTCGGTGCTAGGGAGCTGGTCCTCTGGAATGACTTTACGACCACAAAGTCACCAGGGCGCAAGCAGTGGCCCTCACCTTGCGACCTGTCTGGAAGAGTCTCCCGAACCTGTTGAAAAATAGATGACAAACTGTCAGTCAACTGAGACAAATAGTCATTCATCAATACATCGGGTACATCATGTATAGGGCATGGCTTAGGAATCCCCCAAATATTCATTGGCCTTCCGAAGACCACCTCATACGGTGTGAGGCCAGATTGTGTATGTGGTATTGATCTAATGGATAGCAATGTTAAAGGCAGTGCATCAGGCTATTTCAAAGATGTGGAAGCCTGTATCTTGGCCAATTTTAATTTCAAGGTAGAATTGTAACGTTCCACTAGCCCTGCTGATTGTGGGTGAAAAGCAGCATGAAGCTTCTGCTTAATTCCCAACCCTTTCATGAGGTAATCAACAACTTGCCTAATGAAATGGGGTCCGTTGTCACTCCACAAAACTTGGCAAATGCTGAATAGGGGAAAGAACTCCTTTAGGAGCACCTTTGCTGTAGTTAGAGCTGTATTATCTTTTGTAGCGTATGCCTCCACCCATTTACTAAAGGCACAAACCACTACCAAGACATACTTCAGGTTGTTACAGCGCTCAAGCTGGATGTTATCCTTTTGCAGGACCTCAAAAGGTGCAGTAGGTATTGCAAACCCTCCTGTTGGAGTTCGTGTTCCTTTTCCAGGATTATACTGGAGACAGATCAGACAGGACTGGACTATTTTCTTAGCCGTACCGACAATCTCTGGATGATCCCAAACTTGCATAAGTTGCTTTGCTATTGAGGATGCTCCAACATGTGCTGGCCCATGTGCCATGTGAATCATAGGGTGTAAATAGGCTATGGGTAACTTCCATTTGGTCATTTCTTTCTTCCTTCAACAGCCCTCATCATTCAATGCTACCTCCTTGGACCATTGGTCTAATTCATCAACAGAGGCAGATTGTTGCATGTCCAGGACCTCTTGCCTGGCATCATGCCAACGTTCAGCCTGTGATTTGACTACATACATAGATGTGGTACTTGCTGCATTGCGGTCTCCCGAGCTGTGTGATCCGCAAAGGCATTGCCTGCTCCTATTTTATCGGTCACTTTCTTATGTGTGCTACATTTAGCAATTGCCACTTTCTTTGGGTAGGTAAAGGCAGTAAGGATATTATGTACTTATTCCCCATGCACTATTTGTGTCCCATGTGAAGTAAGAAAGCCTCTTTCTTTCCAGAGTTGCCCAAAATCATGAGCCACTCCAAAGGCATATTGGCTATCAGTGTAAATGTTAACAAGCCATTCTATACTAAGCTCACATGCTCTTGTCAGTGCTATCAACTCAGCTGCTTGAGCTGACTTCTGTGGGATGCGAGCCGTCTCAACTACTGTTTGAAGTGTTGTAATTGCATTAGTAACAGATGTAGTACCATCGATCAACTTCAGGCAGGACCCATCAACCCACAATTCCCCATCAACACTAGAAAGAGGGGTATCTTGTAGATCAACACAACCCCTTTTTGTTTTCCGGTAAGGGATATGCGGTCATGCACTCTTGTGACTGAGACTGAGAAGATGGAAGTGGCAATAATGTAGCAGGATTCAGAGTCAAACATCTTTTCAACGTGATATGAGGGGCCAAAAGTGTCAGTTCATATCCTGTCAAATGGGCACTATTCAGATGCTGTGTTTTCGTTTGATTTAGGAAGGCATCGACTGAATGAGGTACTAACACAAACAATCTATGTGACAAGACTATTCCCTTGCTCTGACATATGGACACAGCTGCTGCCGGCACTGCTTGATAACAACCAGGCAGCGCACGGGCAACTGGATTAAGGACAGCTGAGAAAAATGCACAAGGACGCTGTTTATCACCATGTGTCTGTGTCAAAACCGAGAGGGCACAACTTTCCCCCTCGTGTACATAGAGTGTGAAAGTCTAAGTGTAGTCTGGAGTTCGTAATACTGGTGCCGAACAAAGAGCTTGACGTAGCTGTTGGAAGGCATTATGGCATTCAGTAGTCCCTGGGAGAGGCATCGAAGTGTCTTTAGTCAAAAGGTGCCAACAACTGTTTAATAACGTACGAGAAACTAGGGATCCACTGCCTCCAAAAGGAAGTAAGGCCAATCAATGCACAGACGTCCTTCTGAGTATGGGGCACAGGTGTGTCTAAAATGGCCTGAATGCGATCTGGTGTGAGTGCACGTCCCTCCTTAGACAGGAGGTGACCTAAATAGGTAACCTGCTGTCTACAAAATTGCAATTTCTTTCAGAGACCCTTGTGATGATGAGAGGCAAGGAATGATAATAATGACAGTGTTCCTTCTTTACACTGTTCAGGGGTATCGGCAGCCAACAAGATGTCATCAACATATTGAATAAGAGCCACCCCTTTTGGTACAAGAAAATAATGCCTTTTCAATGCCTGACTATAAATGCTAGGACTCTCTGTATACCCTTGTGGAGCTCTACAGAATCTGTATGATCTATTATTCAAAGTGAAGCTGAACAAATAACGGCTATCAGGGTGAATAGGTATTGAAAAAAATGCATTCTTTAAATCAATTACACTAAATGTAGTAGCAGTAGGATGAACCATAGTAAGGAGTAATGTGATGTCAGAGACTACCGGGTATTGGGGCACCACAATTTTATTAACCTCTCGTAAATCAATAATAAATCTGTACATTTTAGTGTCAGTGTCTCTTTTCAAAATAGGAAGAATAGGGCGGTTACAAATGTTATAAGGGACTTCTTCCACAACCCCCACCGTGATCAAATCCTGAACAATGTGCGTCAATGCTTCTTCGCCTTCCCGAGATATTTTATATTAGGGCAATCGAAGCAATGAAGCACCTTCCTTCACTTGTATATGCACTGGTGGAATAAACATTTGTCCCACATCAGTATCTGATGTAGCCCATAAAGTACTAGGTAACGATGCCAGAACAATATCTTCTTTAATGAGACAAGACCTCTCAACCATTGGATAGTTATCATTTAAGATAACACGCACACCTTCTGGGGAACAACGTATTGTAGCACGAAAATGTTTGAGCATATCGATACCCACAATGTTATCCGGCGTGGTAGGGGAAAGCAAAAATGGACATGCTACAGTGAATTTATCAAGACTAAATGCAAGTGGCTGTGACAGTGGGCTAGATGTAGGTGTCCCATTGAATCCTATCGATGTTATCATTGCGCCAGACAGGGGAGCCCTAGGAACCAATTTTTTAGACAGAGCACTACGAGTAGCTCCTATATCAACCAGAAACCGAGCAGTAGAGCCCAAGACATTTGCATCAACATAAGGACCTTTCTGATATACTGGGACCTCAACCGGTTCCTTACCCCATCCTAGGCATTCCTATGAATAATCAGAATCCCCAAGACCATCAGCCGAATAATCTGACATTTGATATTGATTCCGTCTGTCAAAAGTATTAGAATAATTTGACCCATGTTCAACTGCCTCAAACCTGGGACGAGTTTCTATTCCTCCCCTATTTCCTGAATTCCCTAGGCATCCTCTCATACTTCCTCTACCCCGTTGATACTGCTGACCTCACAAATGGGGCACTCAGAACGCCAATGTCCAATCTCTTTACAATAAGCGCACTGATCAGAAGACAAAGTTGATCGAGAGAAAGAGGATACACCAGGGGTATATACTGCACATCCGCCTCTACCACCACTTCTGAATGGTGGACCATATACTTGAGCCAACATAACTTTCGTCTTTAAGTCCTTAACCTTCTTAACCTCCTTGCCCTTTGGTTCCAGTTCCTGACGCTCATAATACTGGGCCATAGTCAAAAGGGAAACTGGGGAAGACGTAGTCCATGAACTCTCACTGGCCTTTAGACGACTAGCTATTTCTGGCAACATGTTAGCGACAAATTTGTCGACGAACAGATGCTTACCCGTGTCATCTGTCAATGACTGTCCACTAAAGTCATGAAATGTCTCTTCAAATCGTGTAAAGAAATCAGAAACTGACCCATCCGCTTTCTGTTTACAAGACGCTAACGTTGTCCAATCTATTTTCTTAGAGGGTATGAGAGTTGTTAACTTAGTTACAATAGCTTTGGGAAGATATAATATCTCCTGTTGTGGTTTCTGCGCAGGCTCTCTAGCCGCATCTATTTCTTCTAAATTCTCCCAAGTATCACCATATGCTACATTATCATCTATTTTCCGAATTGTTCTCCACATTTCAGGGGGCAAAATAAGTCCAAAAAACATATCAATATCCGGCAAGGTCATAGTGCAGAAGCTAATGGTGCCTTCCACTTCTTCATAGAAAGCGGCTGGATTTTTCAGCGGGTCAGGCAAAGCAGCTTTAAGAGCCATAACATCTGCTCTACTCCAAGGAGTATAGACCCAATTATAGACAAAATATCCCTTTGCATCAGCTGAATCTTTATCAGCACTTGTTCCCGCACCCTTCGGAAGAACATACAAAGGCTTAGCTTCACGCTTCGGTTTTACAGTAACCACAGTATCACTAGGGTCATTATCTGTCCCCAAAACTTCTTCTTCTTGCAATGGGGTCTGAACTATTTGTGCAGTTTTAACTTTCCTAGCTGATTTTTGCTCTGCTTTTAAAAGTAGTGTATCATGTCTTAATTTATCTACTTGCCTAATTAAATCAGGTATATTTGAAAAAAAGAAAAGTTCCATCATTTAGTTGTTTATAATCAGAATTGATATCAGTGGGCTCTAAGTTTTTAGAAACGTTTCTAAAACCAAGTATTACCTCTCAGGTAAACTTCTCTGCAAAATACAACTGCTCTTAATCTTTCCACTGCTGAATCATCGTTGCAAGGTCTGGGGCAGAAGTAGTCCCATGAGCTTCTGTACAAACAGTGGATCTGATAGTGGCTTTTTCATCAACAGTCAAAGCAGAGCGAGCCTGCCGCCCATCTTGCTTATTTAAGTCTTTATCATCTGAAGAAAAATGTTCTTCAGAAAGATCATCCTCAGGGGTAGAGGGACATTTATACGGGGGTCTATCCTCACTCTCTCTTGCACTTCTTTCTCCCACATTCGTACACAAACATATCTTGTCGACTCTTATACTTAAACAAACACTGCTCTACATACTGAATCTTTTTAAAATCGAATGACCCATTCACTGGCCATCGTAGATCAGAATCCTTTTTCGTATATTTGTTCCACAGTGTACTATACATCATGGAAGAAATACCGTATTTAATGTACATATGCCTATTAGGTGTCCCCTCTGGGGGAGCCGGCTGACTTCTTTCTAAATCCATTTTGGTACCACCAAGACAGCAACACAACCTACGGAGTGTGCTGGAAACAGGCATGCTACCAAGATTTTGTAAAATATTACGTCTCCAAAATATTCAAAAGTAGAGAAAACTCTCCACATTACCTGCCTTTATCTTTTGCAAAGGATAAATCAAACAAACAAAACCAGAATCTTGGCCAAGCAAATCAAGAGTGCTGCTTCAGCGACCTTACCAAACCAAAGTCTCCAACTTCTAACTGCCAAGATCTTGGTCGACATAATGGTCTGTCGTAAATAACGTATTACGCACTCATAATTTCTATAGGTATCAATAGGATCATGCATAAAGCAAGAGGCTGAGTCCGTGGTATCAGGTTCAAAAGGGCTTTATTCCAATAACTCGAGTTATAGGGAGAATGGTTCCATCACCACAAGGGATCAGGAAGGGTCTTCTGGAACTTTATTCACAGAGTACAGTATATATACATCCCATATTATACGTAAGCAGGAGCGCTTCAGGCAGAGCAAGAGAGAATGAGATAAGAGCATGTGGGCGTGTAAGTAGGCGTGAAGGTGGGTGTCCATGTGGGCGTCCACTTGATGAGTCATAGGTAAGTGTCATAGGTGGGTGGGTACCTGGAGGGGGTTGCGTGATCAGCTGGAACTTTACTGGACCTTTGCCTTACTTGTGCTCAACTCGAGCATGACGTGTAACTGACGTGTAATTGGGGGAAGGTTGCTGTGCAGCCGGGGAGTCTGGAAGAGAGGCCTTCAGTGTCAGGACGACCAGCACATCTTGTATTATCTGATATCTAAAATCCGGAGCAGGAGCTGATCTGTGACATAGGTTGCCCATCACCAAGAGCCGATGTGGCTTCTATTTCTTTATTCACTGCGTGGGCCTTACATGGGGGCTATGGGTTTTTCACTGACGTGAGCTTTGCAATCACTGAAAAGGAGACAGGAAGGCTAGGCTCTATCCTTTGCAGGCGGGTTTTGTTTATTCCTCCTTTTCCAGGCAGGAATGTGATTCAGTAGGAGTAAGCAGATAACCGTGCTCAATACTATCTTGGCACCCGGGACTGGGTCCCTTTGGCTGAGGCCCAAGTGTGCGAGGCCAAGGATACGCAGCTGCAGCTCTCAGAGCGTCTGAGGCCTGAAACCTCTTTTCAGGCTCCAGCTGAGCCACAAAATGGGCTTTCATGAAAATGGCACGAGTGCAGGAAAACATAATGCAAAACGTGTAGGCCTCAGTGCAGATTTGTCGTTTCTCTCATGGGAGACTTGATGGCAGGCCACGTTATAGCATAGGCATCATGGTTGACAGGCCATGGAGGGAAAATGCATGGCGTACATGCATGTACACGAAACGTTGGGGAACACACAGGGGACACATAGGCCTTGTCATACTCTTTATTTTCTCATTCCCTCCTTGTCCCCTAGTGGACCCTTCATGTCACATCTATTCTCATGAGACAGTTGATCTGTTCTTGCAACATTATTTTTCCATTTTCAATGCTTTGTATATGGGGACGTGGAACACATGCAGTAGCACACAGGCCGCAAATGGCCGGGCCACACTGCAGACATAAACAACAACTGAATACCATTAGTAGTATTAACCCACAGACGGTCAACACCTTCCATCCCCATGCCGATATTACTTCCCAGAGCCAACTGGACCAAGTCCACGTGCCTGGGTCTTGATGTATGCTTTGGGCAATCTTGTGGAGCCTTGTTATTGCTTTGTATACAGATGGTGCGTTATTAGGAATAAAAACGCAACAGCTGGAGCCGATGATTCTATAAGCCCCGCCCCTATCCGCCAGGATGACGTCAAGAACAAGGCGGTTCTGAAGAACGACCATTCTCATAGCAGACTGTTCCTGGGTCAAGTTCCCCAGGGCTGATGCAGTCTCATTTACAACTGTTTCTAGAATCCTTGTTAGCCTGCGGATAAGTTTACTATTCTGGACGGGACCTATGAAGAAAAAGAATCCTTTGTTGAAATCTGTATATTGCTCCCAAGCTGTCTCGGTCTGGTCAATGCCGGATGCATCGAGCCCTTGTCTGTGTCTGATAAGTGCTAGTTTGGGATCTTGATGATAGTTCGATGGGGCCAAGAAAACGGGTGGTAAAAGAAATGATATGTAGCACGTCCCACCCCAGTCTAAGGGCAGCTGTACATAGGCTGTCTGGCCACAAATAAAGTAGGTGTGTCATGATGCTCTGAAATAGGACTTTCCTTTGTCTTCAAACTCTATTATAGTATTACACTCGCTGTGCCCCAAATGTACTGAGCCTTCTTTTCTGACACACAAGTCCCCTTTTACTGGCAGGATTGTAATTGAGGATGGATCTACATTGTGTATAGGCTTGACATTCAACATTATAAAGTCGAGGGTCGCATTTCCTTGCTGATACTCCTCATTTTCTAGATCTGTACCTTTTCTTTGGGGAAGACCTTCTTCGTCTGGGAAACATGCTTCATTCATGACTTTATTCAAGTTACCCCATACCCAGTCACCCCTACACTCCTTGTCTTGACATTCTTTGGCATCACCGTTGATGGATGTCATTAAGGCAAACCATGCTCCGCAAGAACCATTATGGGAGAACGGAAAAGGGAAAAGAGGCAACACCCCCTTCACCTTCTGATACGGGGGAAGTCGGCCACAGACCCAGCAGTCTGTAGCATTGCTAGTCTGATGTGAATGGTGCAGCATCTGAATAAAGGTATTGTTGCGCAGGGCAAGTCGATAGGATAGCTCATAGAATGGCAGATCACTAAATGTATGCTTTATGGTATCATTAGTGGAGGAGTGTAAGAGTGAGGCAATAGGAGGAAAAAATAGCATGTAGTATTAAGCTGATACATATTATCGTGATGCACAGAAGAGATAGAAAAATCAAAGTCACTATACATCTACCACGTAATATTTTACAGTATTTGCTTTTCATCTTGCTCTTTTTATGATTATCATTGTCCGAGATCTTATGCAAGTCAGAATACATGTTCAACCGATTCACCACCTAGTGGACTTAATTGATCAAACGGGGTCTGGCTTTCTAGATCTAAGTTTAGCTTTGTACTCCTGCTGAGGAGTCTCCTCTAGTAAAGGGGGCTCAAAGTCTGAAAAGTTTGTTTCCTTTTTAAAAGAGTCGTTATTCCCGAAGTAGCGCTTGCAGTGATGTATATGCAGCCATCCTTTCCGTCCTTCGACTTTAACGGCTGTCCTTGTGGTCAATAGCACTAACTTCGGCGCCTTGCACCTCGGCTCAAGAGGACTCGTCCTGTCAAAGTTCCTTATTAAAATATAATCCCCAGGAGCGATGGAGTGTTCCTTGACCTGGGTGTTGTCAGGGAAGGCGGCGGCAACCTGCGAACGACAAGAGAGTAGTGCAGACATCAAGGAAGCCAGGTAACCAGTCAGCATGTTACTATCAACATCAGTAATCTTTTTAGGCATCGGAGTGCCCCACATATTCGGTGGTCTACCAAAGACCACTTCGTAAGGGGATAAGCCAGTTCTAGAATGGGCTACCATTCGCATGTAAAAGAGGGCAACCGGCAGGGCTACCATCCAATCTACACCTTTTTCTGCACAAATCTTTGCTAGTTTTGTCTTTAAGGTTTGATTGTGCCTTTCTACAAGGCCTGCTGCTTCAGGATGTCGTACACAATGAAACTTCCAGGTATACCCTAACAGAAGGGACACCTGCTTCATGAGTTCAGAGGAGAAAGGCTGACCGTTGTCGGAATATACGACACGCGGTAATCCATAACGTGGGAAGAACTCTCGCACCAATTGTCTGGCGGTAGTTACAGCAGTATAATCAGGGACTGGATAAGCTTCTGTCCATCTTGTGAGTGCACATACAACTACCAGGACATATTTGTAACCTCTACATCTGTTCATTTGGATATAATCCATTTGGAGGACTTCAAAAGGATGGTCAGGTGGAGAGAATCCACCTTGTTCCACCGGAATGCCTTTACCTGGATTGAATTGGCAACAGATCATACATATTCTGACTTTTTGTTTCGCTGCTGCACGCAGGTGCTTGTTGAACCAGATATTCTGTAAGCTGTCTAGCATTGCTTTCTCTCCTAAGTGTGCAGGACTATGTGCGGTATTTATGATCACTTGTACCATCGAATCAGGAAGAAACCATGTTGCTTTGCCCTTAGTCATCCAACCCTGATCAGTCAGTACCCCTCCTTGTTCCGACCATTTCTTTAATTCGTCTAGAGTAGCATGTGTCTGTATGTCTTGTACATCCCTGGAAGGATCCCTTACTGTCATGGCTTTGGTCATTGATGGTATCTGTGAGTTCGTCATGTCTAGTGGGGTCTGAGCTGTCTGTTTAGCAGTTCGGTCTGCCAGATCATTGCCTTGAGAAATGGTATCTGTGGCTTTAGTATGTGCTTTGCATTTCAGGATAGCTATGGCTGTCGGTAAATGTATCGCTTCCAGAAGGGCTTGTATAAGGGGGCCATGCTGTATCTTGGCCCCGTGAGAGGTCAAGAAACCTCTTTCTCTCCAAAGTACTCCAAAATCGTGAACTACCCCGAATGCATATTGTGAATCGGTGTAAATGTTTACTCTCAAGTGCTTAGCTCTTATGCATGCTTGTGTCAGAGCGATGAGCTCTGCTGCTTGTGCTGACAGTATGTCTATTCTTTTAGTCTCTATGATTTCAGTAGCAGTGGTCACTGCATACGCTGCCACTAATTCTCCCGCCCCCGTCCTCATGCATGAGCCATCAACATAGAGTGTTAGGTCAGGGTCTGGGAGTGCAACATCTGTCAAGTCTTGTCTTGGTTTAGTCACGGTATGTATCACTTCAACACAGTCATGTGGTGGAACGTTTTCTGTACTAGAGGGCAAAAGAGTAGCAGGATTCAGTATGTTGCATCGTCTGATCTCTATGTGTGGTTGAAATAACGTCAGCTCATAACCTGTCAGTCTCGCTACAGTCAGGTGTTGGGTTTGTGTCCGGTTCAAGAGAACCTCCACTGCGTGCGGTACTTGTATTGTCAGGGGGTGGCCCAGCACTATCGAGTCACTTTGTCTTATGGCTAAGGCCGTTGCTGCAACAGATTTTAGGCACGCAGGCAAAGCCTGGGCTACTGGGTCCAATGTACTAGAAAAATAAGCGCAGGGCTTGTGTTTTCCTGCATGATCTTGTGTGAGGACAGATAGTGCTGTTCCATCTCGCTCTGTCACAAAAAGCATAAAAGATTTGTTGTAATCAGGGGTCGCTAAAACTGGTGCTTGACATAAAGCTCTTTTTAATTCTTCAAATGCCACAGTGTGTTCTTGTGTCCAAGGGAGGACATTAGTAGAAGCTGACTCCTGTGTCGTCAACTGTATTAGGGGCCTGGCTATGTAAGCATACTGGGGAATCCACTGCCTGCAATATGAAGTGAGGCCAATGAATGCACGTACCTCCTTTTGTGTCTTGGGCTGTGAAAGGCCAGAAATCAATTGAATACGTTCCGGTGTCAGTCGCCTACCCTCCTTGGATAGCAAGTGCCCAAGGTACGCCACTTGCTGTTCACAGAATTGTAACTTCGAAGGGGACACTTTGTGCCCCTTGTCAGCCAGAAAGTGTAAAACCGTGAGTGATGCATCTTCGCAGTCAGTTTCTGATCTTGCTGTGATGAGGATGTTATCTACGTACTGTATCAGTGCTGTAGTGGTAGGCATATGAATACTGTCTAGTTGGCGTTTGAGTGCCTGACTGTAGATGCTAGGACTCTCTGTGAAGCCCTGTGGTGCTCTTGTGAATCTGAAGCTGCGGCCTTTTAAACTGAAACCAAAAAGATATTGGCTGTCTGGATGTATTGGGATACTGAAAAATGCGTTCTTCAGATCGATAACTGTAAAGAACGTAGCCTCTGCATCAATAGCAGTCAATAATGAAGAAATGTCCGGGACCACCGGGTACTGTGGGACTACACATTTGTTCAATTCTCGCAGGTCCACAACTAATCTATAGACAGGTGGTGCTTTGGGATCAGTTTGCTTAAGAATAGGAAGAACAGGTGAGTTGCATACGTTTGAATCAGTCTCCACCACCACCCCTTGTGCAATGAGTTCGTCGATTAATTTCAGTAACCCTACTTCAGCCTCAGGTGGGATATTGTATTGTCGTATCCATAGCAGCACTACTCCTGCTTTGAGGGTGACCTGGTATGGTGTAATGTTCATGAAACCTACGTCAGTCGGACCTTGTGCCCATAGGTGCTGTGGTACAGTTTGGAGCCTGATGTCAAAATCTTTTATTACAAAATGTCCCTTGAAATCACGTAAATACAGTCGCACTCCTTCTGGCGAGCAACAGATAATTGCTCCCAGTTCCTTTAATGTCTTTATACCAAGTAAGTTTTCTGGACATGATTTAGTAAGCAGTAAGTCTGTTGTATGTATCAGTGGACCAACTCCTAAAGAGACTGGTTCCGAAACCTCATTAATAATTGGCTTTCCTGAAAAACCCAGGGATATGCTCTTTGAGCCCGAGAGGGGTGCCCCTGGAACCTCGGAATGACTGATGGTAGTTCTACTCGCCCCAGTGTCAATCAAAAACTTTTTATCCTGTCCCAGTAAACGTGCATGTACATAGGGACCCTCTTGGTCCACAGGAACTGGAATAAGGGGCAAGTCGAATTCCCTCTCTAGGCTGCTTCATGAATATGCTTGGTATTCTGGATAGTTATGTTGAGCGTGCTGATACATTTGTGCTGTAGCGTGGGTGGGTGCAGGTTCATGGACTGGCGGCGGTGGAAACGTATCTGATGTCTGATGCGTTTTATTATCCTTGGGAGGAGATGGACGTGGCTTTGTTTTACCTGTAGCTATATTGTGTTTCAGGACTGCACATTCATTTACGTAGTGGCCTGGCTTCTTGCAATAATTACAGTTCCCTTTAACTGGTGTCGCGCTACTTTTGTTCGTGTTTGTGTTTGCCGGTGCCGATTGGGCCACCAGCATCTTCATCTTTGTGTCTTTCATGCGTCTCTTTTCCTGCTCGTGTTCTTCTCTAATTCTGTTCTGGTGATATTGTAACATTTGTAACATTTGTGAAGGGCTGTTTGCTTGCCAAGTACTCTCAACCTTCAGTACCCTATACTTAATCTCGGGTAGGGAATTTTCTACTAGTTTGCTCACGAAAAGATGGGGATATGATTCGCTACCGGGCTTAAGGCCACTATTGATAGTAAAACATTTCTCAAACCTAGAGTAAAAATCGCTTGTGTCCTCATCTGGTTTCTGCTTACAGGCTGAAATAGCATCCCAGTCTTCCTTTTTAGTAACTAATAATCTAGGCAAAACTTGTACAAGGAGTTCAGGTAATTCTTTAGCTCGGGGACCCAGACCAACCCCCGGGGCTCTGGCTGTATCCTCTCTTTCCAACACATCCCAGCTAATCTTTTTCTCTCCCACCTCCCAGTCCTTTTCTTTAAGCTTCTCGTAAATACCAGCAGGCAATAGTACTTTCAATAATTTTAGAATGTCAGCATATGTATACTCTCCTAAGCGGAGAATGTCTTTTAGTTCTCGGTGGAAACCCCCCGGGTCTTTATCATGGGAGGGCAACATCTTTTTCATTTCCAGTATCTCTAATTTCGACAAGGGGGTGTAGACATACACCCGTTGTAGAACATTGTTTGTATCTTTTACAGGATGAACTTCTCGTAGGGGGTTCAGCTTGTCGTATAACTGTCGCCTATCATGGGGTGGAGCGGGAAGCAGGGACCTAGTCACGAATTCTATATATTTGTGTCGCTGATCTAGGATGACATTAATCAATTCAGTACCCATGTTCGTCCACCTTTCTAGTACTATGTCGTCTAGCAACTTATACAATAGACCGGGATCAGAATATTGACTCTCATACAATGTAATCAAATGTTGGACCATGTAAACACCAGCTATGCGCTGTTCGTTTGGTGGGAGGCTCAAGAACGTTTGGGCTACTATATCATTATTATATGTATCATATTGGGACACCCACAGGGTGGCTGACCGTGCTAATTCTTGTTCGGTCGGGGTGAGGGGCTGGTCGTTACCTATCCATCTATTCAGGGCCTTTTCGGTAGTTTGGAATAAACTTTCAAGGGAATATCTTTCTTTTATAGCCGTTCCCTGTTTACGGTAATTGAGGCCCTTGGGCCTCTCGAATCGTCGGGCATGGCCCACGTATAGTACTTTGTCTTTGTCCCCGGCTTCGTCATCAGAGGATGACTCAGCCTTTCCGTCCGGTCCTGCTTCGTGTGATGCTATTATTGCCTTTTGGATTTTGGTCAACATGCTGTCTGTCTGTCCTGATTTATCATGCTGACCGGCATCTATGTGATCACTCCAACCTATATAACAAGGGTGTACGTCCCCGTCACCTTCGTCTTTTTCCCTGATCAGACAGTTAATTAGGAAATGAAGGATATAGTTCTTAACAATTACTTTTCGGTTTTGTGTGGCCTCTGCTATGCACTCAGGACCCTCCCCTGTTCTTATGAAATTGTACATTTTCTTTAGGTGTTTATCCATATCTGGTAATTTTTCCAAATATGCGACTGCTTGTCTAAGTCTTAATGAAATCACGAGCATATTGCCCTTTCCTGGATCTGGATCGTATATACATTCGGAGATGTCTACTTTTACAGTCAGCCCCCCTCCTGATGCTGTCCCGGATCCCTCCCCGCCGTCCTCGAGCCCCTGGAGCTGGGCCTGTGTTGGGGGTGCAGGGAAAGATCCGTCTGGGTATGCTGGTGGGGATTCCTCTAGGTAGGTGTTAATAAACGCTTCGGATGCTGTTGGTCTTATTTTTCGGGGTACTTGCGGTGGCACTCTAACGGGTCTTTCTACTGGGGCCACTCTTGCTAGTTCCTCTGAAAGGACGGGATAAATACCAGCAACGTCAGTATTTCTTTCTCTTTCAGCCTGTTCTCTTTTGACCCGCTCCCCTTCCTCCTGTAACTTCTTTTCTTTGGCTTTTTCAGACTCCTGTCTACTTCTCTCTGCTTTGTGGAACTCTTTCTCTGTTCTTCTATGTGACTCCTTGCGCCAAAACTCAATGGCATCCTTCTGAGCAGGTCTACATTTTCTCTTCCATAACTCTTCCTCTACCTTCATAATGCATTCCGCATCCCACGTTCCCGTGATAGGCCATCTATACTGTGTCTCTAAATCCTTCGTGTAATCCACCCATAGCTCTAAAAACAACACGGCATCTAAACCATGTTTACAGTACATGAAATGTCCAGGTGTGTCTCTAGGCGGAATGTTAACTGATTTCTCTAATACACCTTTCCTAGTACCTATTTTACGCAGTTTTGAAAATAACGACATGTTGAAATGTAACCAAAAAAAAAAGAAAAAAAATCACAATAAAACAATCTTACATACGAAACTGACACATTCAAACCTAACTGAACCTGACTAAGACAATAACATTCATACAGTTGAATCGGTGCACCTGAATACTTGAATACTTAAATACTTGAATACTTTATGCATGCACTTGAATACTTGAATACTTGAAAACTTTATGCACTGAAATACAGCACAACCATACCGGTCTCACAAGTGAGACACGTCTTTACTGTGTTCATTAAATGAACCCGTCTTTATGCAACCCCCATGAAACTCACCGGGAAGCAGAACTTGAAAGCCTCGGACACTCGACGCGGCGCGGGAAGAGCGTATCTTTGGTGGATCTCTAGAAACCTCGGACACAGCTCTCTCGCAGGGTGGGCTCTGGGTCGGGACAATCCGCAATCCTCACCGCCTCGTATGGATGCCTGGTCGCAGTCCGTCTCCTTCGTTGGCCTGAGGGAGTTGGCGGGAAAACCCGCGACGTGTACACTTGAAGTCCGTCACGGCTGTAGAAGGGGGCAAAACTGGACCTTCATCTCCGGCGCGTGGGGAAGGGGATTCGTCCCTATTCAGGCGCCATATAATGTCGTAAATAACGTATTACGCACTCATAATTTCTATAGGTATCAATAGGATCATGCATAAAGCAAGAGGCTGAGTCCGTGGTATCAGGTTCAAAAGGGCTTTATTCCAATAACTCGAGTTATAGGGAGAATGGTTCCATCACCACAAGGGATCAGGAAGGGTCTTCTGGAACTTTATTCACAGAGTACAGTATATATACATCCCATATTATACGTAAGCAGGAGCGCTTCAGGCAGAGCAAGAGAGAATGAGATAAGAGCATGTGGGCGTGTAAGTAGGCGTGAAGGTGGGTGTCCATGTGGGCGTCCACTTGATGAGTCATAGGTAAGTGTCATAGGTGGGTGGGTACCTGGAGGGGGTTGCGTGATCAGCTGGAACTTTACTGGACCTTTGCCTTACTTGTGCTCAACTCGAGCATGACGTGTAACTGACGTGTAACTGGGGGAAGGTTGCTGTGCAGCCGGGGAGTCTGGAAGAGAGGCCTTCAGTGTCAGGACGACCAGCACATCTTGTATTATCTGATATCTAAAATCCGGAGCAGGAGCTGACCTGTGACATAGGTTGCCCATCACCAAGAGCCGATGTGGCTTCTATTTCTTTATTCACTGCGTGGGCCTTACATGGGGGCTATGGGTTTTTCACTGACGTGAGCTTTGCAATCACTGAAAAGGAGACAGGAAGGCTAGGCTCTATCCTTTGCAGTCGGGTTTTGTTTATTCCTCCTTTTCCAGGCAGGAATGTGATTCAGTAGGAGTAAGCAGATAACCGTGCTCAATACTATCTCGGCACCCCGGACTGGGTCCCTTTGGCTGAGGCCCAAGTGTGCGAGGCCAAGGATACGCAGCTGCAGCTCTCAGAGCGTCTGAGGCCTGAAACCTCTTTTCAGGCTCCGGCTGAGCCACAAAATGGGCTTTCATGAAAATGGCACGAGTGCAGGAAAACATAATGCAAAACGTGTAGGCCTCAGTGCAGATTTGTCGTTTCTCTCATGGGAGACTTGATGGCAGGCCACGTTATAGCATAGGCATCATGGTTGACAGGCCATGGAGGGAAAATGCATGGCGTACATGCATGTACATGAAACGTTGGGGAACACATAGGGGACACATAGGCCTTGTCATACTCTTTATTTTCTCAGGTCACTGCAAAAATAACGCCAAAGGATACCTCAGTCGGGACCGGCCATTACCTGGAGGGTCAAATCAAGAAAAACATAAAAACCACGTTGGCTGCAAAGACAAGGGTCTCCTCATGCAGGACGTCTCTTCAGCAATATTCCACAATTCCGTCAAGATATACACAGTCACGACAATCCCCTTTTTTTGTACCACTCTGATCTTCGGCGATTACATCCCCGTGTATCTGGTTTTTTTCTTACAAGTAGTATAACGCAAGTAAGGTAGCACTTCCCTCTTTTAAAAACTTAGAATCTATACAAAAACAATGCTTCATAATCGAACAGGCAATTTAACAAAAGATCTTATTCGCATGAGGGTCGCTGTTAGAAAGTAATAGATAAACATACATTTTCCCTACTAAGACTAGTTCGTTTCTCTAAAATTCCCTACTAAAAGATATGGGAATTACGCAATAAAAATTCTCTTTGAGGCCATGTTGTCGATAAATATTCACCGCTTAGATTATTCAAACCGTTGCATATTATCTCTTATTTTTTATTCTTTTCAGAATTTAGATTGACATTTGCGTACTACGGATATAACGTGTTCAATATAGCCTGCTGATTTCTGGCTTTTGAGTGTATACCTTTCAATACTAAATAGTAAGAGACATATATGTGTAACTATCTGATTAAAATTCTTCAACCCTATATGTTCTTATTTATATTCGTTCCTCTTTGACACACAAATGGAGTTTCTTGGGAATCACTTTTTTCCTTTTTTCTTGTATATCTTTTCTTCAATCTTCTTTTGTCTTAAAAACACTAATTTTTTGCTCTAAAATTGATATGCACTATATCTATATATAGGTGGGGCATTTTTGCCTTTTCTTTTAGTCACATATCAAAATAAGTCTGACACACCGCTTTTTAAATATTTTGAAATGCTTGCTTCCTAGCATGGGTCAATTGAAAACTGAAATAAATATATTATTCCATTGTTACCTTTTTAGGTATTCCTACTCTGTATTAAGTTGATGACACTGTACCCTAGTTGGGCGAGGTCCTGATGAAGGTGGTCCCTGTTTGTTCAAATCAACCGAAACGCGCGTAGACCACATGCGCCCCGATTGGTTTATGTTGCTGCCATCTACAAACTAAACATTGAAGATACCGCCACATTCTGAGGCTCCCTGTACCCTTAAGTACATGTGTTCTGTATGAGTGTGAATAAGTAAGAGTGGTTAGTATGTCTGGGAATTGATTGTGTCATGCCGAGTAGATTGTAGTTGTTCTTTCATATATAAATTGTATAAACAAATACCTTTCTAAAAACAAAAATACATGTGTTCTTTAAAGTGAAATGATTTGTACTGTTTTTCAGAAAAAAATGGAGACTAATGCTCAATGGCCATATAAAAAGTATAATTTATGATCAACCAACAAAATAAAAGGAAGATTTTTATAACCAAAGTATAGACTATGCATTTGTGTATTCAAGTTTAAATCATACATGTACCATAAGAAGTGATTAACCCATGCCTAGATTAATTATTGAAAAAAGAAATAGAGGTTCATGAGGAGTTTTTTGTCTTATATTAATGGACAGTATTACTCATAAGAAAAAGGTGATCTCTGAATGCGGTCTGCTTCTGCTGCCTGACCAGTGCATTGAGCGCTTAGAAGCCAGCATCTTTCAACTGCCCTACTCTTATTAAATGCATTAACCCATTTATTCTTTACCTCTTGCAGATGTTCAAGAATATGTTTGCTCTCGGCCCTCAAGCCGCCATTGTGTTGGCGCTGAGGACTTGTAATCGGGTAAAGACCCCCCTTGCACCTGACGCTTTTGAATCAACTCTTTCGGCTACTAAGGTCTAACGGTTAGAGCGGTCGACCGTGAAGCTGGGGAACCGGGTTCAAGTCTCGGCAGGGACGCTCGACATCCTTTGATTCTGGGAAAATCACTTAATGTCTCAGTGCCTAAAAAAATGAAAACTTGCAAGCGGTGCGTAAACACGCACTTTGGACCTATAGTCGTTGCTTTCGAGCAGCGAGGCTGGCAGTAAAAGAGGTGCAGTTACTGTCAGCCTCACTTCTCGTAAGCAATGACTGTTTATGCACCGCTGGCAGGGTATCTCGTAAAGCTGTAGTGGCAAAGTACCATGTTTTGTGAAGTAGTAGTATGAGCTGACCTTTTTCTGTGTGTTCAGGAGAAGCAAATGTACTGGCTTCTCTCACATAAGTTTCCACTGTTATATGAATCCCCAGAATCTTGCACTGGAATTCCTTGTGCAGGTTGAGTGTGTCTATATGCATTGAAGGAGTAGCGCATGTATGGTAGTAGGTCTGTGTGTGGGATATGGGTTTGAGTACTGAGACAAGTGGTAATCCATTTTACATACCATTGGTTTAGTATGGCACAAGATGGGGGATGAAAACAGTTTCTCTAGACAGTGGAAGAAAGCCTGCATTCCTGTGGCTTGAAGGTGGAGATCCACACTTAAGTGAGGAGGATGGAGATATGGCTACCCATGGAATTCAATAAGGACCTCACTTGTAAACGGCTTCATATTAGTTCTTATTGAGCACTGCCAATTGGTAGTTGTTTGAGGTGAGGAGTGGGACTGGATTTTTAGTTGTTCAAGGAGATCACGGTTCTAGGCAGTGCCGACACTTTTGTCTGTCCCTGACTACTGCTTCAAGAAGGCCGATGATAGCCAAGTGCAGAGATCTCACACTCCAACATGGTGTTGTTTTGGATACTCCTGCTTGGAGCCAGCCCTAAGGCTGTCTGCTGCCAGAGCCATCACCTTACACATAGGCTATGTTTGGAGAGGCGACCTGAAAGTGATAGTTGACTGGCTCTGAAACCTTAGACAGTGGATCCACATCCCCTGCCTGGAAAACACATAAAAAAGCGGGATCCAAACCACCCCACTTTGTCCAGCTCCAAGTCTTCATGACCAAAGAAGTGAGTGCTCTGCAATGTTCTTGAAAGACTGCTGTGTGACCAGGTCTCGTGCTGCATGACAGACGGTTTCACAGAGGTGAGGAGATATTGTAGCAACGTAGGATCTGCTTCTCATGGTTACCCCCACTTTTTGCTTGATGTTACACTGTTTTGACTAGTCTGACTGGAATACTGCCAATTAGGACCCCAGTCTATCTGCTTTCTCCCTAAAATGTTATGCCATGTACTAAGGTACACTCCAGATAGGATACTGGGGTACCCTTGTCAGTCCCTAATATATGGTACACATGTACCCAGGGCATAGGTACCCCAGAGGCCTCCCCTGGGCTGAAGCATGTATTATGCCACCCATGAGAGGTCATGCAAAATGGAACTACAGGCCTGCCATTGCAGTCTGTGTAAGATGGTACATGCATCACTTACTTTAGATATAGGTTTACTATATCTATAGGTCACTACACTTAAAACCTATCAGTTACCCCTCTAGCAGGCCTTGACAATCCTGAAGGCAGGGTGCTGGGTTTTATGTGAGAGGGTACCCCTGCATGAGCAGACCACCCCTGCAGCCTTCAGAGACCATTCTGCAAGGTTGTCGGTGACGCAGCCAGACATATAGGTAGAGATACATTATATGCACGCGTAAAATGCTATCTTGAAAACGGCTGCAACAAAACATGTCATGTTTGGTATCAAACACCTTGGAATCATACCTCCATACCAGTTACTGGTGTGGGAGGTATGATTCCACCCTTCTGAAGCGAACTTCGTGAGGTCTCTGGTCTTCCCGGTACCAGCCTTCTCGACCCGAGCAGCACAAAATGGCAGCTGCCGACCAGAGACATCTTTCTGCCCTCCTGCTGATGAGCCAAGTTCGAGTAGGGTAAGGCAGCACAATAGGCATCCTGTCACAGGGAGGTGTGACCACCTCCCAGACAGGATTTAGTGTACTAGGGCTGGGTGGATGCACTTCCAAAGTGCCTGAAAGTCTGCACGAGGGGCGCACTTGGATCCCTGTGCATAGTCCAGTTCAAACCAGTCCTGGGAGCCGTTGGCTCCTGCTCTGGCGTGAAACTGGACAAAAGACAGGGGAGTATCCTCCCCACTGTCCTGACCCTCCCATGGGAGGGTCCCCTGAGTCTGCCTAAACCTCTCCCGTGGGTACTTAAGGGCTTACCTGGCAGTAGGACCCTAGATTCGATGTGGACAAGATTCTGAACAAGAAACCACTGATCTTCAACCGTATGGACACTCTGGACTTCGCTAGACTTCGACTGGGCCCAACTTCGTCTCCCTCTCTGTCCAAAGCATCGTCTGTGCCCGTGCACCATACAGGCTCCGTGCAGGACCTGTGGAGCATCAAGGACAACTGAAGTTATCTCCCTTGGGGTGAAGGAGTCACTCCCCTGCATTCGCAGGCACCATAATGCAACTGACCAGTCTGCTGATCCTGAGCCCCTGCGGACTCCGAAGGCTCCCGCAACACAGGAGGTGGGTTAATACATTTCTTGAGGTCGAGCTGTACTCTCACCAAGTCTGAGGCCAGTATCTTTTGTGGGGACTGCATAACCCGAACCCCGTGTGCACTGCATACTTTTGCAAGTGCATATGCTTGTTGGTGTTTCCAGAACAAGTGCATTGGGCTACAAGTAGCCCCAACCTCTTCGCACATTTTGTATACATGACTTCAGCCTCCTCACACTCTGTGCCCTGCAAGCTGTTACTTTCTGAAACTGCAAGAAGTCCCCTTGCGACTCCCGTACCTCCGGCCTGTGGGTCCATTTGAAGGACAACACTGCTTTTGTTGGGCTCCCCTGGTTGCTCCAGGACTTCCCGCACTCCCCTTGCTGTGGTGAGTCTCCTGGCCCTTGCTGGGGCAGACCGTAACCTTCTTTGACCTTCTTCGTGGGTTGCCGCTGACAAGGCTTGTTGGTGCTCCCGCCGGACACTGACCCCTCAGCACTCGACATTCTTTGTGGGGCAGCTCGTATCTGGCTCCTGGTTGTCTTCGACATCTCCTGGTCCCTGCAGCTGTAGAGTCAACGTCTCCATCAACACACCTGAAGCACACGACATCAGTGGGCATTCGTCTACCGAGTCCCTGGTCACCCCTGAATGACCCAGACTCTGTCCCCTCGGCTTTCAGGTTCCTTCCATAAGGAATCCCACCTTTGGATTCCACCGGACACTTTTCTTCTTTCCAGCAGTGGCATTTCTTTGAAGACTTCCATTGAGATCGAGGACGGTTTCTGACGCCACTTCAGCCATATGCATCCGGCTTTCCTGGGAAAGGTAACTCTGGTACTTCGGTATCCATGGGTGGGTTGGCTATCCAAACTTCTAGCTTCCATAGGGTTTCTTCGTAATCCACTGGGAAGGGTCCTTAAACAATACAACTGCAACCGCGACTCTCCCATTGAATTGTACGTAGCAAACTGTCATGTTCTCACACTGCACCCGTCCTCCGTGGGGTCCCTACTTACTCACCTTGGGTGGTTCCTTGGGGTCCCAGTGATTATACAACCTCTAGAAACTGTCTTGACTTGAGTCGTGGTTCCTATACCACTATTTTAGTATATGGTTTGGTCTCCACCTGAGGCCCTCTGTGTAATAGTGCTACTTACGATTGTTTCTGTGCTAAAGTATTGTGTGCTTTATGTTTATCTGCATGTAGCAAATATTGTGAGGTATTTAGAGTGTGTTATAATATTAAATACATATTTTTATAACTACTGTGTGGTTCTCCTTTCATTTAACCAATATAATAAGGTTGCGTTCTGGTAAAACAAGCTGCTTAACATTCCCTCAAGACTAAGCCTGAAGGCTGCTCTCCACAGCGGATATATGTCATTACATCGCATACCAATACCACACGTGCCATCACAACGCGGATATTACTACGCGATGTCAATGACAACGACATGCCATTACATCGCAAACTTTAACCACGACTATGCCTTTACCACGCATGCCATTACAACGCAAAGGCATGTGTGGTAAAGCTATACTCGTGGTTTAAGTTTGCAAGGTGAGTGACTACCCTACCCCTGCACAGCCCTTCCCCGACCCCCACTCCTCTCCCTACAATAACACTACACTACTCTGCACGGCCACCCCAACACTACCCTAAAACACTACACTATACAAAGACTACAACACTACCCTAAACCCTAAAACCCTACACTACACAAACACTACAATACTACCCTAAACCCTAATACACTACACTACACAAACACTACAACACTACCCTAAACCCTAAAACACTACACTACACAAACACTACAACACTACCCTAAACCCTAAAACACTACACAAACACTACAACACTACCTTAAACCCTAAAACACTACACTACAACACTACCCTAAACCCTAAAACACTACTACAACACTACCCTAAAACCTAAAACACTACACTACACAAACACTACAAAACTACCCTAAAACCTAAAACACTACACAAACACTACAGCACTACCCTAAACCCTAAAACACTACACTACACCAACACTACAACACTACCCTAAACCCTAAAACACTACACTACACAAACACTACAACACTACCCTAAACCCAAACCCTAAAACACTACACTACACAAACACTACAACACTACCCTAAACCCTAAAACACTACACTACACAAACACTACAACACTACCCTAAACCCTAAAACACTACACAAATACTACAACACTACCCTAAACCCTAAAACACTACACTACACAAACACTACAACACTACCCTAAACCCTAAAACACTACACTACACAAACACTACATCACTACCCTAAACCCTAATATACTACACTACACAAACACTACAACACTACCCTAAACCCTAAATCACTACACAAACACTACAACACTACCCTAAACCTTAAAACACGACACTACACAAACACTACAACACTACCCTAAACCCTAAAACACTACACTACACAAACACTACAACACTACCCTAAACCCTAAAACACTACGCTACACTAAACAAACACTACTACTACACTAAACCCTAAAACACTGACACTACCCTAAAACAGTACACAAACACCCTAAGCTACCCTAAAACGTAAAACACAACCCCACACAACACAAACATTACAACACTACTTTAACATTACCCTAAACCCTACAAAAGTAACCCCCAAGCACAATCCCTCTTACCTGTCTTTCCTCGTGGTTCCTCTCCAGCATTGCCGTCTCTGCTCCTGGTTCCTGCTTCCAGTGTCGTCTGAGGGGCGGTGCATGTCCTTGTGAGAAAACAGCCTCAGTTTCTTCACAATTACGTGAATAGCCATTACATCGCATGCGTTATAAAAGCGCATGCGATGTAATGGTATGCGTAGTAAACGCTACACGTTGTTACATCGCATGTGTTGTAACGCATGCGATGTAATGGCTACGCGTGGTAAAAACCTCGTAGTAATGGCTGTTTCACCTCCACAGCTACCACTTCGATAGCTTTGTAAGGTTATCTTTAACTCTTAAATAACCTTAAGGGTTGTTTGGACTGGTGCAAGGTGCCCACTTTAATTAGTGGACATCATATACCATGCCAACTTCTCACAGACATCAACTCAAATTCACAACTTGCTGGACAAGTTGAGGGCCTGACTAGCTGCTAGAAGTACCCCCAGCCTTCTCAGAGAGGAACGGAGAGTGGCTGGCCCTGCAGGATGAGAGTCTGTTGAGGAAGAGAAGTCCATAACGTTCTGTAGTGTAGGGCACAGAGAAGTAGCTGATTGCTGACAGTTAGTAAAGCCGGTCCTAACCCAAAGACTGCTGCCCCCAGTCTCACGTTGCAGCTCCTGCCTTAAGCTGAAAAAAGAAGCATTCACCAAGTCTTCATCATGCTGCCCAGTGTCCCTGCCATTAACCCAAAGGCCCAGCGCTACCACCTGAGGTAGAAGTTGCCACATCGGCATGGAGGCTGCAAGTGCCAAAGATCAGCACTGCCTCCATCAGCCTGAAAATGTAAACTGCCAAATACAGCCTCCCACCTGCATCGGCCAGTGGGCATGAGTGCTGAGATGAGCATCCACCTCAGGCCACACCTGCTCCAGAGGAACGCCCACCGGTGTCGAGCAGGAAACTGTGACTGCTGACAATCCCGCCAACCATTCTGCTCAGTGCTCATGGTCCTGCCCATGGTCAACCATCCCGGCTGCACAAACTGAAAGACCGCTTAACCAAAGCAGAGGAGAACTGTTGCTAATACAAGCTCTAATCTTTGACAGTACAAGCTTGGGCTCAAAGACTATTGAACTGACCTACAAGCCAATCTTTGGGGTAATGGCTAATGATTTCATAAAAATGATGATGGCAGAAAGGGAAGGGATTGAGTTGCAAAAACCTCTAGTTAGGGCTCATTCTTTAATAAAAACAACATTGTCAATAGAACACTATCTGCTAATAGTTACTAAACCGTTTCATCGTTGGCTCCTGACCAGATTTCTATTTAATTTGATACATCTGTCCTTGGGGGAGTTTGTGAGCTGCTCTAAACCTGAGGATGCAGGATTATGCTCCTGTGATAATTACTCTATCCAAGATACCCTACATTTTTTACTGTTTTGTAAACATTACACTGCCATTCGGAAGACGTTTTTGGTTCCCTTACTCCGTAAGAGGGGCTTTTTACAGGCCAAACCTGCCTTACTTTATTTACAAATGCTAACCAACACGTGGGAAATTTTTAACATTGCTTCTTTTTTAGTGCCCGCAGTCAGGCTGAGGGAAAGAATTATAGTCAATTGACATTTTTGTATATCTATATAAGATAGAATATATAGCGATTTCTGGTCCCCTATGTATTTTTGCAATTTGTTTTAATTCCTATTGATCAAATTTGATCAATGACTTAGTTAAGTAACTTTCAAAATTTGATGGACTCTGATGGTTCGGTATTCTTTCAGTGACCATGCTTTTGTATGCACTTTAGCTTTGAGAGTTATGAAATAATTTTTATGAATGTATTTACGATGAGCATAATATTGTTATTTATTGTATTTGTATTTGTTTATGAATGTAAATGTTGTCTTGTACTTTTATGATTTTAACTAATCGATTAAAGTGGATTGATTGATTGATTGATGGCTAATGATCTGCACCTGTGCCTAACCTATGCCTGTACAAATATCGTTGTCAGAGTCGCCCAAGAGAGAAAGGAGGAGGCAGCTGGAAATGTCGGTGATATGCACATTTCATTAGCTCCCATAAGGGGTAGACACCTCTGTTCTTAAATAACATTTGGAATGTGTAGTATTTAATTTTGCTGTATAAAAAATACTTTCTTTTTAACAAAGGATCCATGCAGGGCTGGACAGTACATTATTATGGTGAGTTCTGAGCACTTATCCCCCCAGACTATCTCTCTGAGAAGCTTTTGACTGCTTGCTGTCACTACCCTAAGCCAAGTGTGGAAAGGGTTGTACTCGGCCCAGTCAGCATAGCCATAGTAAGCGGACCTGAGGACACCAGTGGCAAATGCCCTCAATCACCACAGCTGGGGGTCAGTAGCGGGGTCTAACACAACATTTCTGCTGTTACTAAGCACTGTAAGCAACACATTCTACTAATGCTTCTGGGTGTACTCCATATAGTCCTTTAGTCGGGGTTCCATAGGTTTGGGCTTTGTTCCGCCTGGGTGGACATCTTTATAATGTTTTACTGATGGCTTACAGAGCCCCAAGGGATTTGGGCTGCTTTTCCTCATTGGTGGACTCCACATAGTGTTTCACCGGTGGCTTAACTGTGCCTTTAGTGGTTGTGCTCTAATGCACCTTTTTAGATTCCAGCCAAACCATATTGGTGGGAACTCTTGCAACACACCTTCATGAGCAATGGGGATAATTAAAGCCACCTTGAATTCAGAATAGCAATACAGCCTTAAATGCTCCAAAAATCTGAACACAGCTGACTACAGGACATGCTGTTTCAATTTGTTGCATGCGAACTACCCCTCAGACCCCCTTGGCACTCTGCATCATGCTTAAGAGACTGATATGCATGGCCATGCCAAGTCTGGAGCACACTGATGGAGTGGTCTGCTGCTTTTGATACGGTAGACCATTTCTCTATAGGCGGATTGAGGAATGGGGCAATTTCTGGACCCCTTTAGACAGTTTCTGGAGAAGAGGAATTTTATTGTTAGAATACTTTCTCTTAATTCTAAAACATTTGCTGTTTTCCACATTTATGGAATACCATTCCTGTGACACCACAACAAAGTGAGATTTTGAGGCCACTCAAGAAAAAGCTCAAAATATAATTTATTTTTTTAATCTGATGTCCTTTGGTGGTTTCTTGTATTGGATCTTTACAGTGTGAGTCTTGAGGAATATATGTGCTCTTTATAAATAGCTGTTTCATTCATTCATTCACTATATGGGGCTCATGCATGACACTGAACTCAACAAAAATACATGAGACTGAAACCAGCACCCTCCCCTATCCATTTCATCATCTGGAGAACACCTTGAGGCCTCTGCAAAATGTAGACAAGCACTATAGGAATTGGTCCGGGGTGGACACCATAAAGGAATATGTCGATGCCTTCGTGGTATGGTTATCCTATTGCTTCGGGCGGACTACGTATAGGCCATTATTACGAGTATCCCTGCAGACCCAATGAAGCTGGTGAATGGATTCATGGGCTACACCAGGATTATAAATTGCAGTGTTTCCATGGATATTTCAGATGCTGAAAGCAGCCAGGATCTGTGGATTAAAACCTACGGAGAAATGCGTATTAATCAGCGCAGTATCATCGATTCCCACATGGTATTCCCCAAAACCTTGTAATCCTCATTATTTCCTTGCCATCAGAATTACCGGGACCCCTTGTAATGGTAACACCCAAGCTGGGCCAATAACAACGATTTTTTCTTGACACTTGCAATAAAGCCCATTGTGGTTTACTCGTGGTCTAACTGTGTCCCCAGAGGTTGGACTAAGATCAAAGTCTTTGAGAGAACACTTTCCTTTGGGTTGTCATGCAAACATTGGCACTTTGCCCATAAAGAATTATGATTGTCATAGCTGCCGGCATTACGGTTACCAACGAAGACTTGGGACCTGTTCTAGAGTTTGGCAGAGGCAGACGGTCCATCAAAAAACAGCTGTTTAACCGTCCGCCGCCATGCAGGTTCATCCATCCTATTTAGATGCAGGCGCTTCGACAGACGAAAGTCAGTCATCCATCCACAGCCCGATGCATTTTCTTTACCCCGTCATATGGGCCATGGCGAACAGGGCAACGAAAAGTCAATGCCCCACCTGCCATATTTAGAGTATAATTTCCGCCAGCAGAAACATGGCTGTTCATCCTCCTCACCTGAATTGGAAATAAAAAGCCAAACCCTGTCCACAAGCCACACACAATCAACTCAATTACCATGTCCCTGCCAGTCGTGGCTTGTGCAGGTAGGTGCGGTGGAGCGGCGGGGCAGGGGTGGAAGTGACAAACGACTGAATAGGGAAAATTGAAATAAATAAATAAACCACTTACCTTGCGCATCGCCAAGTGTTCGTTGAGGTGAGCGCAAGGTAAGTGGTTTTATTGATTTATTTATTTCTTTTCTCTATTCATTCGTTTTTCGGTCTCGTCTGACCCAGCGCTTGCGCTGGTCTGGTGAGACTTTAAGTAAGGGCTTCAAAAAATGCTACCGCCGGCTACAGCTTGCAGTGCATGTGCGCGGGCGCGCGCTTGAGCAGAGGCGCCATATGGCATTCCTCATGCTCATTAAGCGCATCGCTCACCGCGCGCTTGATCGCAATCACTTTCACGTCTGAACGTGACTTCCCCAGGCCCCCTTGGTCCATCATGGGTTCTCTCTGCTTTTCCACTGCAGCTAGGTCTTTCCTCTTCTCCTTTCACCCAGATTCTCTCCTCATTCGGTCTTTTGCTACCCATTATCTTGTCTTTTGTCTAAACATTTCTTCGCTTGACTCCTTGTGGCCCTGAAGTAGTTTATCCACAAGCCATATTCAGGGACTGGTGTGAAAGAAAGCAGGCCCTCTCAAACATTTATAAAGACTTCATTGCAGCGTGGACTCACACCAGGTGTCTGACTGCTTGAGCAGCAGCCTTCCTAAGGCGCTGGCTGGACTTACTAGGTGTGCTTTATTTTGGTGCCATATAGACCCATATAGACACAGTGACTGACGGTGCTTGGCAGGCCTGCAAGATAGTTGCCTATTGAGTGAGGTGATTATTGCTTGAGAGCACAGCAAGGCCCAAATGCATAGCATCCCTGCCCCAGAGAGTCCCATTTATGCCAGAGGTGGGCTCGCAAGCCGAATGAGTCCAATTTAACTGGCCCAAAGTCTTCTGTCGCAATCAACTCAGCTGAGCTACGGTCTAGGCCATTCTCCAACAGCTGCAGATGAGCATAGGTTTGTGGAACACAATTTGTGATTGGATCTCAAAGGTGAGGCAGCAAAGGCCTGAAAAGTCATAGTCTTGGCTTGTAAAATCTGTTTGGTTTGCTAAAATGTAGTAGCCTACTGTTTAAGTATGGTTGCCTAGTCTTAGATCTGTGGTGTTGAAGTAGCAGTGACTGTTGAATACCGGCTAAGACTTCTTTTAGCGTAAACCTGCTGTGTATGCACCCGCCCCTCTTAGCCCCAGAGGCAGTATTTGATGGAATGGTGCATATGCAATGTGTATGATGGTCTAAATGCTTACCTGAAATATTTAGGTCACCTTTGCTGTACTCTTACTGCTTGTCCAAGCCGCTGCTTCCTTGGAGGCAGGCTGAGAAAGTCTGACACTGAAGAGAGGGACCATCGCAACTCATGCTTGTATATATTCTTGTGCACATGCACCACTGCCCTCAACCTCTGGCTATGTCTATACTGACATTAATGCAGTTTGGTTGAGCATAATCATTTGATTGCTCGTGTTGTGCTATTTGCTTAAGGGGTCTCGAATGCAGTTACATGTGATGCTTCAGCTGCGTTATTATCTGTACTACTGCGGAAGAGCTATTGGAGCCAGCACTATAAAAAAACAAGCATTGGCATAGCCAATAGGTCTCGCCTTTGGGACCTTATAAGTGTTTAGCCATGCAACAGTTGATGTTGTTGCAATAAGGATATTGTGCTGCATAACTAAATGCTTATAAGGTCCCAAAAGCGAGACCCATTGGCTATGCCAATGCTTGTTTAACTTCCAACCCCCCACCCCTGCCCTTCCCCCACCCCGCCAGCTCACCATACCGACCGACCGCGCTTACCGGCACGAGACGCAACTGATCCCTGCTACTTCGAGCCCTGGTACTCTATCTGGCAGTTGTGAAGGAACTACAACACAATGCATAACAAATTATAGGGTAAATACAACTTTTTAAAGTTTTTAGTTCTCTATATTAACTACTAATGTCACTAAACTAAACCCTGTATACACTGAAGCATATCTATCAACAATTTCCCCCATTCTTCTATCTCTCCACATGCCTCATACCACCTACCCAATTAAAATAACCAGGTAACACAGTTTTAGTTCCCCCCCCACTCAAATTTGTAAATTAATGCACAGTATTTTAAAATGTACATGGGCAGCCGCATAATGCAAACACTCTATACCAACCTGTTTATATGTTTTAACTAAAGTATATATAGACTTGTTCAAGCTATAAGCAAAAGTGGTTTACTTTAAAACCACACCTAATGTGAGACTATCGTTGATCCCTGTCTGCACACTTACCTCATACTACACAATAATATGAAATAACTAAGTACCCCAAATAAATATTACCACAACCCACAAACTGCAATGTTACACAGGTACATCTTAGCCATAATAATATATCAAGGGCAGCTTGCACACCCAAATACCAGACATTGTTCTAGTATAGGCTACCTAAGTGTATGCACACTTAATATATGGCATGAATTATGTTATGTTATGTTATGTTATTTGGTTTGTAAAGCGCTCAAATCACACTGGGGCATCTCGGCGCTGCATAATAGACTAACATCCAAAAATAGCAGGTCAACAGGGGGAACTAGCAGAAGAATCAGAATAAAAAGGTTTTCAGTTTTTTCTTAAATAGCTCGTATCTGGGGATGGATCGTAAAGTGTAAGGAAGCTGGTTCCAATATTTTGGGGCCAGATATGAGAAAGATCTGCCTCCCGTTCGGGAGAGACGAAAGCGAGGGACTAGTAATAGGCCCTAGGAGCTTGATCTAAGGTTCCTTGAAGGAGAATATTTAAACAATTTTTTTTGTAGATAGATAGGCCCTCTATTGTTGTATGCGATGTAGGTGAAGCAGCAGATCTTAAAAAAAGATCTCTTTTACACCGATAGCCAATGTAGTTCTCTAACGGTAAGAAGGATTTCCTGCAGGTCGATTTAAAATCATCCTTGCCACAGTATTCTGAACAACCTGTAATTTGGCTAAGAGGGTCAAGCCTACTTCTGCCATCAGGGCATTGCCATAGTCCAACCGGCTTGTGACCAAAACCTGAACTAAGGTCCTACGATGGTTAGTAGGTATAAAAGGAAGAATTTTCCTCAGAGGCCGTAGACAGTAGTAACATGTGGCAGATGTGTTGATGATATGTTCTTTCATCGACAGAGCCCTATCGATTTTTATTCCCAGATCATTGACTGAAGCCTTAGGAGTGGGGGCCACACCTAATTGGGTGGGCCACCAATCATTTGTCCAGACCTCCGCTGCTCTGCCTAGTAACATGATCTCTGATTTATCTGGGTTTAATTGAAGATAATTGGCCGTCATCCAATCATATATAGTCTTTAGGCCGTTAGCAAAACGGATTTTCTCATTCTCTAAATTATTTCCAATAGAGAACATGAGCTGCGTATCATCTGCATATGAGATGATATCGAAGCCCAGCGGTTCAACTATCTTCGCCAGAGGAGACATATAAATGTTAAAGAGGGTCGGACTCAAACAGGAGCCCTGCGGAACACCCCTCTTTAACTGCATTTTTGGCGAGGAGTAAGGCCCCACCGTAATTATTTGAGATCTTTCAGACAAGAAATGTATTAACCACTTCAAAGCCGTTCCTTTGATGCCCCCATAGACTAGTCTCTCCGCCAGCTTTTTGTGCGAGATGGTATCAAAAGCCGCGGAGAGATCTAGAAGAATCAGAATCACTGAGCCCCCTGCATCAACTGTCTGTCTAAGTGAGTCAGTTACTGCCAGTACCGCAGTTTCTGTACTGAAACCTTTCCGGAAGCCTGATTGTGAGGGGTCTAAAATACCATTCTGTTCAAGATAGAAGCAAAGTTGTTTATTTACAATGCCTTCAAGTTGTTTACCCAATAATGGTAGTAGGGATATAGGGCGATAGTTGGAAAGAATAGTCGGGTCAGCTGAGGGTTTCTTCAAGATAGGCCGGACAGTTGCCTCTTTCCAAGCAGTAGGGATGGTGCCCGTGGTTAAGGAGGAATTAAAGATATCTCTAATAGTTGGAGCGCAGCTAATGGCTATAAGTGCCATAGTTTTTGGGGGACATAAATCCTTTGGGGGCCCTGATTTTGCTTTAGCAAGGCCATTTAAAACTTCTTCCTTCGTAACCAGTGCGAACTGCTCCAGACAGGCCTCCTTTGCTGTTGGTGCTTCTCCCATGGGGTTAGACAGCAGATCTAAAGTTAAAGGGGTCTCTGGAGGGAAGTTGTTATAAATTGTGGATATCTTATCCCTAAAGAACGATGCTAATGAATCACAGAGATTTTGAGATTCAAGAGATGGTTGTGCACACACTCGGGGAGATGTAAAGTCTTTGACTATGGAGAATAATACTTTCGAGGAATTGCTAGCTTGTTCTATTTGTGTTATGATTGAGGTGCGTCTCGCTTCTTTCAAATTTAGATGATAAATGGCCAGAGATCGTCTAAATAGAAGTCTGGATTGACATTCCTTATTAGACCGCCAGAGTCTCTCCAGACGCCTACAATTGGCTCTTTCCTTTCTAAGGTCCTCTGTGTACCAGGGGTTGGAGGTTCGCCTTATACCTGTGCTCTGTTTAGATGGAATAACTGCATCAAAGGCACTACAGAGAGCAATATTCAGATCTTCCAATTTTTTGGAGGGATCGTAAGAGTTATTTCCCTCAGGAGGCGAGAAGGCATTGTTAAAAGCCTCTATAGACAGATTTCGCCACATTCTGTATTGTCCCAGGGGTACTCTCTTCTGAGCCTCACCCTTTTTTTCCCAGGCCTTATTAGAGGAGAATGCGATTAATGAATGGTCAGACCAAGTTAGAGAAAGGGGGGGGCACACTTCAAGTGGTCGTCATTAGAAAATATTAGATCCAATAGGTGGCCAGCTTGGTGAGTAGAGCCCACCACACGCTGAGTCAGACCAATCGAGTTCAGTGCGACAAACAATTTATCAACCTCTGAATTAGTGTCATTTTCAGCGTGAAAATTAAAATCTCCAAGGAGGAGAAAAGTATTGGAAGCCATTACATGCAATGCTATGAGTTCCACTAGGAGATCCGCAAAGTTGGCTTTAGCTCCAGGAGGTCGATACAGTAGAGCACCATGCCAGGAGTTGGTAGAGGATTCGATAACCTTGAAAATTCCTAATTCCAGCCATTCATTTTGAATCGAGAACACCCAATTCACTTTAAGATGTTTCTGGAAGGCAATTGCAATGCCACCACCTATTTTCCCTTCCCTATTTAAGTGTATAAATTGGTAGTTATCAGGAGTAGCCAGATAAACCTGCGGATGGTTCGTGGAATTAAGCCAAGTTTCTGTAAGAAAACATAAGGCAGGGCTATTCGTAGTGATAAGATCCCAAATTTCAAATGGATGTTTGGCAAGGGACCTTACGTTGAACAACACATTGTTTGACCCTGCTATAGAGTAAGCAGGGGTCACTCCCCCTTGGCACAGATCCCCTAAACGGGTCTTCGTAGAGAATCGACAGGTAAAACAAGCGACCGGGCCTTCCAATGCTCTAGGAAAGCTCTGAGAACAAATGATATCCTTATGGCTCTTTAGGGTCCAGGCATCTCTTATGGCCCGTAGAGAGTCTGCAGAGTAAGTAATGCGACTGCTACCGCTATTTACCAGAGGAGCGGCAGCCTCTCCTGTACCTGGACACGGCTGGACGCGGACGGGCGCAGACGGGCTTGCCTTTAGCGCGCCTTCGGCGCACTGTCGGCGCGCCCGCTGCGCGCACGCGCAGTCATGGTCGTCTTATAGCGACTAGAGACAAACGACTAGCGCGCTAAGTATGCACCCCACCCAATATGTCTGCCTGATTCAGTGTGAGTATTGTGGTCAGATAGGAAGCACACAACCGCTAACTATCCAGCGTGGTCACTGTCACAACATCAGCCAAGATTTTAAAATACGACGCAATTGAATTTAAAAGAAAATAATGAGGAAAATACCAGCAAAGCAAAGCACGAACTCCCGGCTTCCGCCTCAGGAGGTTAGTCTATGGTGCAGTGCGCAGGCGCAGTCATGGTCGTCTTATAGCGACTAGAGACAAACGACTAGCGCGCTAAGTATGCACCCCACCCAATATGTCTGCCTGATTCAGTGTGAGTATTGTGGTCAGATAGGAAGCACACAACCGCTAACTATCCAGCGTGGTCACTGTCACAACATCAGCCAAGATTTTAAAATACGACGCAATTGAATTTAAAAGAAAATAATGAGGGAAATACCAGCAAAGCAAAGCACGAACTCCCGGCTTCCGCCTCAGGAGGTTAGTCTATGGTGCAGTGCGCACGCGCAGTCATGGTCGTCTTATAGCGACTAGAGACAAACGACTAGCGCGCTAAGTATGCACCCCACCCATTATGTCTGCCTGATTCAGTGTGAGTATTGTGGTCAGATAGGAAGCACACAACCGCTAACTATCCAGCGTGGTCACTGTCACAACATCAGCCAAGATTTTAAAATACGACGCAATTGAATTTAAAAGAAAATAATGAGGAAAATACCAGCAAAGCAAAGCACGAACTCCCGGCTTCCGCCTCAGGAGGTTAGTCCATGGTGCAGTGTTGAACCCCAACACCTGAAGGTGTTCCTTCCTTTTTTCTCTCAAATAACAACATAAAGTATGGTCATAATACATGCCCCACTCTGCATGCCACACACTACCACTTCCCAGTAGGGGAATCGTGTCCTAGTGCAGTCTGTCCTTCCCTCTCATTCCACATAGATTCCTCCTCACAGCGCTCTTAATCTTTGTGGAGCGTGATCCGGGAACCTATTTTCTTTTTTTTTGGATGAGGGTTAAGCATTTTTGTGGGAGGGGCAAGGCCTTGGTGTTCGAAGAATGAAGGTCTAGAGGCATGGTGAGTTTTCAGCAGTTCTGGTTTTCAGGGCAAGGTGAGGTCTTGGTGCAGGTGAGATTATGTAGTGAGGTGAATCAGCTACGCATGCAGGTGAAATTGGGACCTGTGGTGGAATTTAAGCAGGAATTGGAATTTGGGCAGGTGGTGGAACTGTGATTGAAGGAGGAATTTGAGCAGGTACAGAAATAGGGTCAGGGTCCCGGAAGCAGAGGTGCCCAAGGAGCCACTGGCACAGACATGATCTTTCAGTGGGAACAGACATGGCAGAGTGCATGCCCTCCAGGATGTCAATCACTCTTGTAAGTTTGTGAGTGACAGCTTGGTGGCATCCAGCAATGCTGTCTGCCTCACAGAAATGTTCTTAAGAACCTCCAGTGCCTCCTCTGACAACACTGGGGGTTGTGAGTAGTGGGAGAGGTAATCGGTGAAAGGAGTGCCCAGTCTGTGTTAGTTCAAACTTGATGAAGGACCTGGTTTCTAAATGGATGGATGGACTACTCCATCACTAATGTGGCAGATAGCAATCTGCCGTATTAAAAGTGCATTTTTGCCTATGGCACTTGTAATATAGCAGACGGGATAGCCATCAAGGTAGTGATCAAGTATTGGAGACACAAAAATATAAATCAAAACATTCTTTTTTTAATTCACGCTTGTTAGCTAGCCTTATAGAAAAAACACAGGAGTGTAACCCATAAACCAAACTGAGATCTGGGTAAGTACAGTATAAATTCAACAATATCTCAGCAGGAATTATTGAGACTACTTAAAATTGTATGTGCAAGACATTACGATAAACGAACATAAGACAGGAGGCTTCAAATAATTCAATCAATGCGCCCGTAGGCGTAGGCGTCTTGCACACTGTTAGCTAGCCTTGACATACAAATATACGCACACATATTCATTTGCAAGCAAGTTAACATGCAAGCTAACCTAAAGCACAAAATGAGCAAAGCATTGTTAGTGTTGACACAGCACCCATAGCCTAGAAGACCCATAGAACCTGGTTTACAGTTTGGTGGATGGGTTAATCTGTGACGAATGTGACAAATATCACATCCGCAAACTTGCAAGTGCAATATATTCTGTGTCACTTGTAAAATGAGGGGACAGTATACCTGTCCCGTTTGAGATGCAGCATTCCCTGCAACAAACTGTAAAGAAAGGTCGTAAGCAACATCGATGTTTAGAAAGATGATAACACTCACCCCCTTGTCGCTGCTTCATGTCCTTCAGCTGCCCATCCAAGTCGGAGTAGGCCACTGCAAGAATGCACCTCATCATCGAGGCCAATGACTGCCACACCCGGTGTTTCTTCTGGGAAGACCAAGTATTCTGCAGCGCCTGTAGACTCCTGTTGGTCCACACTTCTCACCATGGCCTGTCGGAGCTTCTTGTTATTGGGGCTGACCTACACAGAGGGAGATAAGAACAAAAAACAAAATGCTATTAACAAATATGTAATGATAAACATCACAATATATCTTGAAAAAATGAGAGGGAACCGTTGTGCACCAAAGGACTAGGGTTAAATTGTGATTCTCCTATTACCATGACTAGAGAATCTAGATTTCATTAAAGACACGGAGGCTAACATTATGCATATCACTTTTAATGCGTCCCCAAGCAGCCGCATACATCATAAAGCAGAAAGGTTCCAGAACAGAACAATAAGAAACCTACAAAAGGCATGAGGACATAACAATCAGCCTCTTTTAAAATGTGGTATAGAAAAGATAAGTCAAATACACTTTAGAGTCCAGAGAAGTCCTTTAGAATGTCCTGAAGCGATGGATGAAATGAAGAAAGAACTCTTCCACTGATCAAGATAATGAAGATTATGAGAGGTTATCTGAAAAAGAAGAAAAAAGTTATATGAAAAACAAGAATGGTAAAAATTCAAAAGTGGGAGTAAAAGGGTGATTAAGCACATGTACGAGAACAAGAAAGCATTTATAATAAGCATCATCAATCTTTGCATAAAGAATAAAATATCAATATAATAATGTTACAATGAAATGTTAATATAAGTACTGTATACAAGAGAGTCAACCACCCAGGGAAAGGGTTGGGAGGGATAATGTTAGCCTCCGCGTCTTTAATGAAATCTAGATTCTCTAGTCATGGTAATAGGAGAATCGCACTTTCATTACAAGACCGGAGGCTACCATTATGCATGTTGGTAGCCTTGTAGGACAACATCTGACATATGAGAGATTGGTTTACAGTAGTGTTTTGCAAACGTAGAAGAATTAGACCAATCAGCAGCTTTAAGAATATCATCCAAATTACCACCTGAATAGAAGGATTTACTGGCCCTAGCGCCTCTGATGGAGTGAGCTTTGAATATATTCATATCGATACCTGCTAAATTCATGACGATTTTAACCCATCTAGCTATAGAAGCCGAGCTAATAGCTTGGTGAGGTTTAACGAAGGAGATAAGTAACTGATTCACACCAGAAGGGCGGATGGAGGTCATTCTAAGCTCATATTCTTTCATACAGTCTACAACACAAAGTTTTTTGTAAAGGTCAAAGCGTGGGTAGAAAATAGAGTCAGACATAGTCTTGGTTCTTCTATACAACTCGAAATTGACTCCAAACATGTTATAGGATCTATATGAAATATCAAGAGCTTTAACATCAGAGACTCTACGGCAAGAAACTAAGCAAAGTAGTGTAGCGAGTTTGATGGAAAGATTCTTTCTATTCAAAAGGTTATTTTCAGGCCAACTACAAAAGAGGTCAAGAATAACATTGACGTCCAATAGAGATTGGTATATTGGTTTAGGAGGTCTCCTAAGTCTGATACTTTTGAGGACTCTACAAATAATGTTGTTTTTCCCAATCGTTTTACCATTAATCAGAGCATGACCAGCGGAGATAGCTGACCTATAGCAATTGATAGATCTATAACTAAGTCCCCTCTCGAATTGTTCGACAAGGAAATTAACTATGTCAACGATAGGTGCCTCCACGGGATCCAAGTTCCTTTCCAAGCACCAACGTAACCAAACCTTCCAGATGTTGTTATACCGGTAGTGTGTACCGGGGGCCCAAGACTCACTGAGGAGAGTTGAAGCTATCGATGAAAGTCCTGTGAGATGGTTGGATTTCCTGACACTCTCCAGGCAAGAAGGCTCAAATTCTTTGTTTGGACTAGAGGGTGAATATGACCATCTACGTCTGAGAGTAGATCCGCGAGGGGTGGGATTGAGAAGGGAAGGTCATACGAAGGTTCCAGAGTAGTGGGAAACCAAGCTTGGGGTGGCCAGAAGGGAGTCACTAGGACAATTGAAGAGTGTTGATGTCTGATCTTCTGGAGGACTCTCTGTATCATTGCGAAGGGGGGAAATGCGTAAGCGTTGATTCCTTTCCAAGATTGGAGAAATGCGTTCACCGCTAGAGCACCCGGGTCGGGCATCCAGCTGTAGTAATTCTCCAGTTGGAATGTTAGTCTGCTCGCAAAGAGATCTATTTGGAAAGAACCCCAAAAATTGTTGAGAGAATTGAAAACAGAGGTGTTGAGCTTCCAATCGCTGTGATCTAAGAGGAACCTTGAGTTCCAATCTGCATATAGGTTTGATTTTCCTGGGAGATATTCTGCTCTTAGGGAGATCTTGTGTTCTAGACAAAACATCCAAAGTTTCTTGGCTAGATTCGATAGATCTGCGGATTATGTACCTCCCAGACGGTTTATGTAGGCAACAGCGGACATGTTGTCCATCCTTAGTATAACTGATCTGCCTTGAAGAGAGTGTTTGAAACTCATTAGAGCATAAAGACAGGCAGTGAGCTCTAGAAAGTTTATATGGAGTGAAGATTCTTCTTGAGACCACACTCCTCCTGTATTCTGATCCAGAAAACAGGCACCCCAGCCATGAAGGCTGGCATCTGATTCTAAGACAAAATCTGGGGTTGAACCAAAGATTGCTCTGCCATTCCAAGCGTCTAAGTTCTCTAACCACCAGTTCAGTTCCAGTTTGGCTTCTTGGTTTAGAGAAACACGATCTCCGTACCAGAGACCTGATCTCAGAGCCTTTGCTTTTATCCTTTGGAGGGCTCGATAGTTTAGTGGGCCTGGGAAGATAGCTTGGATAGAAGAGGAAAGGAGGCCCAGAAGTCTTGCTAGTTCTCTCAAGGATAGATTTTCTTGTTTGAGAACATGTCTTATCTCCTTCCTGATTTTGGAAATTTTCTTCGAAGGGAGAAGGAGGAGACAATTTGTGGTGTCCACAGTGAAACCCAGGAATTCCAAAGTTTTGGAAGGGGATAGTATTGACTTTTCTTTGTTTATGATGAACCCCAGGTTTTCTAAGAGATTTATTACAGAGTTCAGGTCTTGGATGATTTGAGAGTGATCCTGAGACAGGATCAGGATATCGTCCAGGTATATGATAAGGCAAATACGCTTTTCTCGTAGGGAAGAGGCAACTGCTCTCATCACCTTGGTAAAACACCACGGGGCTGAGGAGAGGCCGAAAGGAAGAGCTTGGAACTGAAAAACATGATTTTTCAAGATAAATTGGACAAAGGGTTGATGAGTCTTGGCCATGGGAATTGTAAAATAGGCATCTTTTAGATCTAATTTGACTAGCCAATCTCCTTCTAATAACAAGTCTCTCAGAAGATGGATTCCCTCCATCTTGAAGTGTCTGTAAACAAGGTATTTGTTGAGTTCCCTTAAGTTTATGATGGGTATCCGACCTTTGTCCTTTTTCTCTACTAGGAATAGTGTGCTCACGAATCTTAACGTATGCATAGGGACTTCCACGATTGCATCTTTCAGAAGCATTGAGGAAATCTCTTCTTCTATTATTTTTTCTTGATCTAAAGTGAGTGAAATGATTTTGGGAAGGCAAATTTGTGTTGGAATGTCTATAAAGTCTATCATGAACCCATTCACAGTATTCAGGACCCAAGGGTCTTGGGTGATTCATTTCCAGTTGTGAGAAAATAATTTTAGTCTTCCTCCTACCTTTGGAGAGAGGGAAGAAGAATTGGGAAGGATCATAGTACTCACTTTGAGGGTTGATGTCACTGGATGCTCCTCTTCCTCTGAAATTTCTTGAGCGAAATCCTCTCCCTCTTGGGGGATAAAATTGAGGTATGTTTGGGGGTTGATAACCTCTTCCACCGTAACCTCTAGATCTGGAGTATGGCCTGCGGTTGAAGCGGACGGAAGATTGGCCCCTTCTTCCGGCCCTGCCAAAAAGGTTGTTATTGTTGAAGACTCTCTTCATATTTTGATGGGCCTTGTCTAATGCCGTGAAGGTAGATACGTATTTACCTAAGGTCTTGATCATCTCTTCGCCAAAAAGTAAACCTTTGGGATTGAGAGAGGGTTCCTTTTCCGCTAGGTCACTCAGTTTGGGACTGATTTTGGTGAGAACAATTCTTCTCCTTTCAGAGTTGATGCTGGCATTGGCGTTGCCCAATAAAACCAATGCCCTTTTGTGAGAAGTTGGCCTGGCATATGCTGGTCACTAGTTATAGTGGCCACCTTGCACCAGTCCAACTCGACTCTTATGGTAGATAGGTTTAAGACAACCTTTTAAAGAAAGCTATCCTAGTGGTAGCTGTGGAGAGCATCCTTCAGGCTAAGTCTCTGAGGAATGTAAAGCAGCTTGTTTTACCTTATAATCTCTTGAATTACCAAATGAAAAGGACACCACACAGGTATATATATCAAATATATATTTATTTATTTCTAGATACACTCTACTAATCTCTTTATGAGATTAGAACCCAGGTCACATTCAAATGTCAACAGTTCTCAATAAATTAAGCACAAATATGGCTGTAGCCCTAGGGGCGTACCAGACCATGTACTAAAAAAATGGGTTAACAAAGTCGACTTGCAAAATGACAAAGCCTAGGGCCTTGGGAATCGCTGGGACTTCACTACTGCAGTGTTAGCAGGTAAGTAACAAGCCCACAGGAGCCGCGGGCAGTGCCTAAACCAAGCCGCGGGTTTCCTATAGGTTACAATGGAGCAAGTCGCGGTTTGTATTTTAAAGTTTTAGGGCACTTCAAAGAAGTCAACAAGCAAGCCACTTACAGGGTAAGTATTTCGAGGGCCAACACACACTTGGGCACCCGAGTGCACGAGTTACCTCACCCAGGGAAGCCGGGTGCATAGGTGTCTTTTGGTGTCGGGTCGAGATGCTGTTTTCAATGGAGATCACTGAAGACTTGCTGCTTGCCACGACTGAAGAGGTGTCCGCTGGAATCCGAAGGTGGATTGAAGATGAAGAGGACCTGAAAATTGAAGGGACAGTGTTCAAAGTCACTTGCCAGTGACCGGTGGCCAACAGGATGGATGACCACAGATGTTGCGTCGTTTCAGGTCGTCGATGGTGATTTGTCTCTTCGTTCACGAGGTCCAGGAGGGATTGACAATGACCAGCAGCTGGATTCGGAGTGTTCCATGATGTCTACAGCTGATGACGGTGTCAGCAACCTGATTGGAGCCAACGAACCTTGGCAACTACAAGTCTTGTGTAAACTGAAGATTGACGATGGAGCAGACCAGCAAGGTCTGATGGACTTACCCAGCAAGGATAAGTGAGGGCAGGCCTGGAGCAACCAGGAGAGCCCTTGAAGTTGGTTGGAAAGTCTTCGGGGGAGTCACTAGTTAACGGGCAAGTAACTGCAAAGACGCCTTCACAGGAAAAGTTTCACAGGAGCCCACGGTCAATCGGGACGGGGTAGGCCACTGATATTTGGAACAAGACCTGCTAGGGACTTGGACTACAAATGGTCCAAAGCACAAGTTCGTGGAACGTTGTTTAGGGTTTGCACTCAAAATCAGTGCACGTTTCCCTGGTATTGCTGTTCCTCGTGACTCGTGGGGTCCAGATGCCAAAGCTTCACTGGGGACTCAAAATGGCCATCGAGAGGTCAGGAAATCTGCTTCAGGGGACGCAGGGACTTCGGACTCCGGCGGGAGCGGTGAAGTTTGCAACCGTCGATGAAGAGTTTTGGTGCCTGCCAAGCAGGGGAGTCACTCCTTGACTCCAAGGGAGATTCTTCAGTCTTCCAGAGATAGTGGAACATCGAAGGACCAGGATTCTTCTTTGTAGAGCGTCGTCCGGGGTAATCTGGATTGCATTGGCAATGCTTGGTATCTTATAGTGAAGATAGGGGAGGGACTAGCTCTATGACCACTCCTCTAGGAGGGTCAGGGTAGTGGGTGGTTACACCCACTTCCCTTTGTCCAGTTTCGCGCCAGAGCAGGGGCAGGTAGCCCCTGAACCAGTTTGAGCTGGCATATGCACAGAGGAGCCTACTGCTCCCCCAGTGCAGGACTTCAAGGCACTCTAAGAGTGCACCCACCCAGCTCCAATACACTAAATCCTGTCTGGGAGGAGGTGACACCTCCCTGTGACAGGATGCCTTTTGTTGGGCTCCCTCCACTGCGAGATTCGGTCAGCAGCAGGAGGGCAGCCCAGTGTCTGTGCTGGTGGCATCCATTTTGTGATGCCAGGGCTCTAGGAGATTTCTACCGTTTAGTACAGTGGGTACATGTCATCCCCTCTAGAAGGGTGGGATCATACTCCCACACCAGTTACTGGTGTGGGGGTATGATTCCAAGCTGTTTGACACCAAACACGACATGTTTTGATGCAGTCATTCCAAAGTTAGCATTTACCGCAAGGTTATAATGCACTTAAGAGTATATGGTTTAACCGCATCCACAAACAGCAGCAGAGAATAGACTCTGCCAGCTGCAGAGGGGTCCTGATCATGCAGAAGCACCCCCTCACATAGTAAACCAAGCACCCTGCCCACAGGATGGATAGGGCCTGCAATAGGGGTGGCTGATAGGTTTATATGTGTGTGCATGGTGAGATATAGGAACCTATACCTCAGTGAGGAGTGCTAACACTACCTCACACAGGCTGCAGTAGCAGGCCTGTGGTGTCAGATTGAGAATGCTTCCCAGGGGTGGCATAATACATGCTGCAGCCCCTGGTAGGCCTGCGAAGTACTAATGCCCTTGGTACCTAAGGTACCATATACTAGGGGCTCATAAGGTACCACAGTATCCAATCACTAGTGCATCTAATATGCACACCAATCATTTAAGGGAGTAAGCAGATAGGCTGGGGTCCTGGATAGCAGGATCCCAGCCAGACTAGTCAAAAACCATTCAAACACCAGGAAAAAAGCGGGGGCAACCATATAGTCAGATTCCACCTTCCTACACCTTTGGCTCCAGCCTCGGATTGTATCAGTGTTAAGTGGAGAGCCATTGATATGGTTATCTTCTGCAGCATCGATGATTTTAGCTAGAGGACTGACAATATCAAGGAGACGATCTTGGCAAATTTTAAAAGATCTTTCCATTCCTTTCCTGGGGTCTCTCCCAAGTTAAAAAAGATATTTGATTAATTCTGGGTCAAGATTTGGTGTTTGGCAGACCTTACCCTCAATGAAGGGTCTAGAGCATTCGGATCTTAAGAGATTTCGTGTGTCTCTTTCTGGGGGGTTTCTCAGCCATTTTGCGATAAATTTGCAAACATGATCTTGTGGAACCCAATCTGTATTCCTTGGGTGTTTAATATTAAGGGGAGAAAACATCTCTTCCCCCAATGGATCTAAAATGGTGTCCTTGGAAGAGGAAGGCAGATCATCGTTGAAGGGTTGAGAGTTAAATTCCTGATCGTCCTCATCTAAGTCGAGGATACATTCATCAGGGAACTCGGAGGCATCATCGTCAATAAAATCATCATCATCATCATTATGATCCAAGTGTGTATCAATGAAATGAGCACTTCGATAGTTTGTGCCGCTATGGACACCCATATATTTTGTGCCGCTAGGGACACCTTTAAGAGTCGTGCCGCTATGGACACCTGAAGTATTTGAGGTGCGAAGACCTCCCATCAAATTTGAGGTGCTGTGACCTCCCATAGTGCTCTTGGGGATAAAATCGATGTTTTTAATTTTTTTAGATCTTTTTCCCCTTATTTCAATGAGATCATCATCGTGAAGGGTATGTTGTAGTTCAGTAGTGTCATGCTCCTCAGGAGGGAGTGATCTTTTAGACGTAATAACTTTAGATAAAGTTGACAACATACAGGATCTCATTTCGTCATGGATCATGCTTTTGATTGCCTCGTTCTCCATATTAGGAATGGGGGCGCTAGCCTCATCTGAGTCAATGTCAGACATGGAGAATTAGGGGAGAGATATATAAAATTATCTATTCCGTATGTATATAAATATATATATATATATTTATATATAATATTATTTATATATATATATATTTTTGTTTTGGGAAGAGATGTTTAAAAATAGGTAAGCTCTCTTATTTTATTTGATTTTTTATTGAATTATGGTGGGGGAAATATAATGAAAAGGAGTGTCTGCCTTCTTCTTCTCTTAATAAGGATATTATTCAATAAGATTGTATGGGGTAGAGGTGGGAGCAATAAAGCAAGGTTGAAATATCTAGCCCTTAAAACAAAAACGATCTTGTGAGTCTGCTTCCGATGCACCCGAGTAACAGTCACTGTGCTCGAACGTTACCAAGGGAGTCACAGTGGTTAGAGGAAAGTTCCCTGGCAACGCGCAAACGTTGCGCGCGCGTTGCCCAGGGACCTTCCTCAAATTGATGCAGTGACGTTTAAAGAAGGTGGAAAGGAAGTAGGTCAAGCGCGGATCCCCACGGGAGATCGAGGGGGTTCTCCGTGAAGTAATGGTGCCAAAAGAACATGCCCAAGGAGCGTCTGTGAATGTGAGTCCAACACAGAGCTCGAGGTATGAGTAGGAAGTCAGGCAAAAAAACGATGCGCGATGAAAGGGAAGAACGGGTCGGTCGGGTGGAGACCGATCTCCGTAAATTGGAGAACGGTAGAGTGAAGGGAGTGGGTGTGGGTGGGGGGGGAAACCAAAGCACAAAGTCAACCCATAAGAGGCATAGTGAGTAGGATGTTGGGACAATAAATCATGTAGGGAAATAGTATATTATCAACAATAAATCACGTAGAGATGGTATATAATCAACAAGACAACAATTTCAAATAAATAATCAATAATAATGAAGGTAGTAAGAGAGGAATATAAGGTGACTTATCTGCTTGGAGCCGCATTTAAAAGAGGCTGATTGTTATGTCCTCATGCCTTTTGTAGGTTTCTTATTGTTCTGTTCTGGAACCTTTCTGCTTTATGATGTATGCGGCTGCTTGGGGACGCATTAAAAGTGATATGCATAATGGTAGCCTCCGGTCTGGTAATGAAATCTAGAAAAATAACAATATATCTTTTGGTTGGCAAATACTGAGAGAACTCTTCCTCTTTCACTCACCTAAATCACACACATCCAATCATGGGGGATACAGTACCAATTGAAAAAGTAGTGTGCCAGTACACAAGAAAAATATTGGAAATGTTATGCATCAATTTATTAAAAGCATATAAAAAAAATTGTAGTGAATTAAAAAACAGTTGAACATACATAGTATATTTATGTAAAAAAAAATAATTACACTATAAATAAACAAATGAGCAAACTTAATAACAAAGACAATTAGACAAGAGTATTAAAAAGACACTACACTTTGTCATAAAGGGACCATATCTGTATATGGTAACGTTGGGGCTGGACCCTGATGTACAAAAGACAATCAATATCTAGTGTGGTAGCCCTCATGATTGGATGTGTGATTTAGGTGAGTGAATGAGTAAGAGTTCTCTCAGGATTTGCCAACCAAAGGATATATTGTTATTTTTAAACATCACAATATATGCAAAAAATTATAGATATTTTATGTTAGCATAACTTAACATTCAATACTCTGATTTTGGATCATTGGCTAACACTTTTGAACTTATTACAGGGGACATCACACAATATTGTGTAATGGCACTAACAACCATGCTCTCTTGTGAAAACAGTTGTTTTGGCCTTGTCACTGTAGGGACTTGGTAAAATTATTTTTTTACACATCAATTTTAATTACCATATACCCTGCCTTGTTGGCTGCAAGGCATACACAGGGGTCACTTATTAATATTTGAAAGGGAGGTTTTCTCCTGTCAAAAAGGGCTTTTTCGTCAAGTCGTACTGCTGGGTTTACACTGCAGGAGCCAGGCTACATAGGGTTGGCCTGAAGTCATGCTTGCCCTGCCACTGTAGTGGAAGGCACAATAGGTGCTGCTATCCACTAGAGGCATTTAACATCCAGGCCGTGGGTGCACTGTTTACACCATATACTAGGATTTATAAGCAAGTTAAGTGAGCCAACTAGGATCAAGCCAATGCAACCATGTTTAAAGGGGGAGCACAGTCACTCTGCTTCTAGTTAGCAGGGTTTTAGGGCCAGCAAAAATATAAGGTCCAGAAAAAGGAAAAAAATCCAGGGTGATCACACAGAATCTGCAGATTTTCTCTGAACAGTAGTTTCCATACGCTGCCTGCTAAGCTATCCCTTGCATTGGCTCCTGCATACTACTTCATGTTTAGAGCGCTGTTACACAATACTGCAACATGTGTGCAGCAAACTCTCTGGGCATCAAGCACAACATGAAAACTCTACACTTCAGTTGACACAGCAATACCCATCCTTACCCCAGTGTCGTAGCACGGGGTTGCCTGTTCTTGGCAGCATGAGTTATGGGGGCTGCGGCCTCCCCCCGTGTCGGGGTGGCAAGAATAGGAATCGCTAGCACCCCATCCCCTGCTCTTACATTCGGCCGCCGCTGGCAGCAAACACAGGATAGCCACGGGCGGCAAGAGGCCTAGCTATGCCACTGCCTTACCCACACCCTTGAAGATTGAGCTCGATCTGTTCATGCACATGGAGAGCGTTGTGAAGTCTCAACAAGAGAAACAGCTATAGAAGTGCTACAACACAGCACTATTACTTGATGTAATTGGGCTTAATGTTATGTTATGTTATGTTATGTTATGTTATAAAGGGTTTTATAGTGCGATCAAATACTCAAGAGTGTCCTGGCGAGTGCAGTTATCAAAAACCCAAGGGAGTGAAAGGCATGGATCAGCTAGTCAAAAAGAAAAGTTTTAAGCCATTTCTCGAAGGGTCCAAAATCCTGAATACTTCGTATTTCTAGTGGGAGAGAATTCCAAGCCAAAGCAGTTTTGACAGAGATGGACTGACCTCCCAACCGGGACCTTCGAAATCGGGGAATGGTCATCCGATGTTGGGTGGCTGAGCGCAAAGCTCTGCTGGGGACATAGAAGCAGAACCGCTTCCTGATGTATAAAGGTCCCAAACCATGCAGAGCTCTGTGAGCAACCGTGAGGACTTTAAATAGCACTCTTTGGGCCACCGGGAGCCAATGCGTGTCACGCAGATGCTGTCTCACGCTAGATCTTCTAGAGATGTTAAAGAGAAGTCTGGCCGTGGCATTTTGTATAGTCTGCAGTTTACTCAGCAGATATCCAGGGATACCACAATATAAGGCGTTGGCATAATCCAAGCGAGAAAGAATGAGTGCCCGGGCAACCGTTTCCTCGGCATGCCTGGGAAGTAGGGGGAAGAACCTTCTAAGAGATTTGAGAGTGCCGAAGCAAACTCCGGTGAGTTTCTTGACTTGCACTGAAAAGCGAAGGTCATCACCAAACCAGATCCCCAGGTTCTTAGCAGGCGCGCCCGCTGACTTAGGGCGAGGAAAGTCAGGCTGCCACATGTTTTCTCGAAAGGCAGGTGGAAATGAGCCATATAAAAGGACCACCGACTTATCCTCATTGCACTTCAGTTGGGCACATGCTAACCACTGAAACACGGAGGAGAGGCAGGTCTGTGCCTGAGAAGTCAACAGGTCGCCATCCTTCCAAGAAATTAGGAGCTGGGTGTCATCGGCATAGGCAATTATTTTTGCCCCCACTCCTCAGCCAGGAAAATAAGGGGTGTCAGATAGATGTTAAAGAGTAAAGGGCTCAAGGTAGAGCCTTGAGGTACTCCCATAGACACTTTCCTGGCAGCTGAAGAAAACAGAGGTGACCAGACCTGCTGAGAGCGATCTTCCAAAAAAGATTTAAGCCAGTCCAGGGCAGAGCCTGCGATGCTGATGTTTGCAAGGTGGGTGAGGAGAAGATGGTGGGGTACCGTATCGAAGGCGGCAGAGAGATCGAGCAAAACCAGGGCCGCCTTGCCGCCCGCATCCAGGCATTCCCTGATTGTTTCTGCCATTTCCACTAGAGCAATCTCGGTGCTATAAGTTTTCCTAAATCCGGATTGAGCCGTATGGATGGCGCCAGAATTTTCAATAAAAATGTCAAGCTGACGGAAGACGACTTTTTCACAAACCTTGGACAGGGCTGGAAGAAGAGAAGTGGGGTGATAATTAGCAGCTTGTGACGGATCTAATGAGGGCTTCTTCAAGAGTGGCAGTAATTTAGCCTGCTTCCAAAGCAGAGGAACCCGCGCCGTGCATAAAGACAGATTAATAATTGATCTCACTTCAGAGTAGACGACTTCGGCAACTCCTGCCAGAACTCTGGCAGGGCATGGGTCAGAAGGCGAGCCTGATTTAAGGGAATTAAGAATAGACAATATATCTGACCCAGTTGCAGGAGAAAAGCCGGTGAATATAGGTGGCGCTGGAAGCGGAGGAATATGGGGCAGATGGTAGGGAACACTAAGCCCCTGAACATTCTTCATCAGACTATCTTGGATAGATTGTATTTTCCCAATAAAAAAGGAGGAAAGCTCCTCACACCATTGAAATGATGCGGGAGAAGCCGCTTGTTTGGCATAAGGTGACAAAAAGCTTCTGACAATGGAGAAAATCTCTCTACCATTGTTTTTTGCTTTAGCAATGCGATCTGCATAGAAGCTACTCTTAGCCAATTTAATGGCCGCGTAGTAATCACTTTTAGCTTTACGCAAGACAGATTTTGCTGATGGAGAGTACTCCAAGCGCCACTGGCATTCCAATTTCTTACAGCCCAATTTGAGCTCTCTTAGTGCACCAGTGTTCTAAGGATGAGCTGGAGAGGAGCGCAGCTGCTTTTTAAAAATAGGATGGGAGACGGAGCTGACGCCCTGCCTAATCCAAGTAGCAAAGCCGTCTACTGCCTCATCCAAGTCACAAGAAGGCACCGGGCGGGAGAGTAAGAGGGCCGTGTAAAGGGCTGGGATTTCATTTTTCGGTGGGGGTTTGCATTGGGCCGAGGCACTGGGGAGCAACGACATCCCCATTGGCCAGGAAAAATGGACCAGAAAATGGTCAGACCAAGTAACCTGGATAGGGTCCTCCATAGAAAGGGCAAAATTGGAACAAACCAAGTCAATGGTATGGCCACCTAGGTGGGAGGGAACTTTCAACCACTGAGTTAGTTGCAACAGATCAAGGAGATCGATTAGTTCCTTAGTGCCTGGAGACCCAGGGCAGTCCATATGGATGTTGAAATCACCCACAAGGAAAAAGTTTGTAAAGCGGTGAGCACGAGGGACAATAATGTCATCCAGGCTCTTCAAAAAAGCGCTCAAAGGGCCGGGGGGACGGTAAACCAACGTGCCGCCCAACGTAAAGTGTGGACACAGAACAATGGAGAAGTCAAGAGCAATCTCAGAACAATAAAAGTCCCAGCTGGTCTAGCTGTGATTCAAACTTGTGACCTGCTGATGACCAAAGCAATCGCGGCCAGCATGACTCGTGGGTGGGGGGCGGAGGTTGCGTGGGGAGGAGGATGCCCGTGGGATTGTTGGGTATTTTAAAAAAAATAAAAGTTTACTTACCTTCGCCGGGCCGGTCCCTCATCATCTCTGCTTCTCTGCTCCTCTCCTGAACAAGAAGCAGGCAGACTCCCTCCCCTCCCTAAGTCAATTACAATGCTGCAGGGGCAGCGTTGTGATTGGTCGGGACAACAATCAGCCAGGTCTATGAGGAGGACATTTTCTCCATGTAGGCTGCATGCAGCCTACAAGGAGATAAGGCAGAGCCCGCATGACTGGTTTGGTCAGCCCCATAGGGTCGACCAAACAGTCAGCGCCCTCAGCAGTGGGCAAGCAACTCCTCCCCTGCCCTAGAGCAGAACCACCCAGCTGTGGAAATATGGATTTTTCTGGTCAGTTATGTCCCCTATCTTGGACCCCAACGGTTCTATGTGCATGTTACAAGTACATGTATGTTCCCTCCAGTTCCAGTTATGAAGACGCAAATACATGTGCGTCCACCGTCAACATGTCCTCTTTCAGATCCGCCATGAATGGGCTGGATATTCGATTCCTAAGTACGAAAGGCCACCGACTTTATATGGCTTAGTTATGCCATTTTACAGTTCAGGCGAGTAGGCCCTGATTCTGCCATCAAGCTTTCCCTGCCTTCTGCCTCTGAGAGCTCCAGTCTGAGCCTGCATCTGTGACCATGAACTTTGTCTCATTCCCTGCGCGGCTCACGGTGCCTGACATCAGCTTGCTGCCTGCCAAGAACTGTATTTCACCTTCGAAATTATCTGCTCCGCTCCCTGCCCAATGCATTCCTGTCTAGTAGTTTAAGTAAACATTCTTCCAGCTACCGAGCAAAGGCCCGGCTTCTCTGTCTTTATGCAAGTAATTCATAGCCCCGTTACCATGGAAGACTTCTGCCCTCGCATCTAGTGTAGACACTTAGACGCTTGTACACGCACTAACAGTCAGTATAGTCAGTATAGAATAAGATTCTACTCTAAGAGACCTCTCTTTTGGATAACATAGTTCTTTAAACATAGGATGTTAGATATGATTTGGGATTAGGTTGACTTGACCCTCCAGACATCTGTCGCCACATGTAGAGTTAAATGTCAAATCCCCTTCACCCCCTAGTCGCACGTCAATCATACGTCATGCTGCTGCGCGCGCATCTCTGCCAAGTATTTCTGCTGACATTGCGAAATTATTTCATAGGTCCACCCATATGTGACATCACAACCAATGACGTTTCCTTGTTACTCCCAATTACGCCTCCTTCAGCTACGCATGTGAAATGTTATCTTTGTTATCAATTGTTACGCCTCTTACATTGGTTTCATTGTAATGTCTGTTCTATAAAAATGATTACTTATCAATAAAGTTTGTACTTCACTTCCTGAACCTCCGTGGTGATGGAACTTGGAGGCCACGATTCGAATCGTCCATTGGAATAAAGCCCATTCTGAAACCTCTTATATCACGGATTCTGCCTCTTATTTTACTGAGCTATTTTACTAAGATTCCGTATCAAATTCAGTCCCGGTAATTGAATTATTTACCACATAATGGCGCCCGAACAGGGACACTTTCTCATCTCACGCGCCGGCGGTGCGTTGCAGGCCCGGTCTCCTGCCACAGCTGGACGGACAACAACGCGTACCAGCAGGATTTCCTGTATCTCCCTCCGGTCAAGCGGGGGCGACTGAGGCTGCGATCAACACCCAGACGAGGCGGTGAGAAGTGCGAAGTATCCCGACCAGAGCCTAGCTGAGAGAGCAAGATCCGAGGTATACAGACGCCCACCAGGTTTCCGATGTCCAGAAGTGTCCGAAGTTTTCGAGTCCAGTCCGGTCCAGTCCAGTTCAGTCCCGTTCCGAGGCCTTCCGTTCCGAGCTACCCGGTGAGTACCATTACTGGGGAGGCGTTCTGGCGTGCACATAAGTTGTGCCGGTCCAGACGGGTTTGGGTACACAAATCCGGTCTGCACTGTTTTAGCAGTGTATCTGTACTGTTTAGCAGTATATCTAGTATATCAAGTATATAAATTCAGAATAATTCAGTTAAAATGCCGAGGATTATGTCTTGTGATAAAGTTTTCTTAGATCGTCATCATCATTGTTGCTCATTTAAACGTTAAATATTAAATATGTTAATACGTCCTGCATATTGTGGTATGAATGACTGTTCATTATTGTGCTTTTGTATTAAGTGTGTTTAAGAATAAGTATCAGATCAGTTGTCAGTATGCCGCTCTTTTCGAAATTAAGACAGATCACAACTAGAAAAGGGGTACTCGAAGAAGCTGTTCCTATTCCTCCTAGGGACACTCCAGGGCACTTTATGTATCACAAACATGGCTTAGACGCCATATTATTTCTTGATTTATGGGTGGACTACACCAAGGAACTACCAGAAAGTCACAGGTGGCCCGCAGCTGGGACCTGGGATGCAGATTGCATTGTGAAAGTAGAGGAAGAATTATGGAAAAGGAAAGCCAGACAGTCGCAGAAAGACGCCATTGAATTATGGCGTAAAGAATCGTATAGACGTACAGAAAAAGCACGTAGACAGGAAGAGAAGAGTAAGGAAAATTCAAATAAAGTCCGAGAGAATCTATTAATTCAAGAAGGTACACGAGTGAAATCAGAACAAGTAGACAGACAAAGAAATGCCCTTATGAAGGGTATGTATCCCCTTCTGGCCGAGGGATTACCTAAGGCTACTCCGGGGATACCAAAAGACTTGCCACCCCCATTGTTCCCAATAAAAATGCATCCTAAGGGGCATCCTAGAACAGCAGAAGATGTTTTTCTTTCCTCATATTTAGATGAGGCAGCTCCCGAGTATGCTAACCCCGCCCCACATAGACCGTCTGCCGGGGAGGTTCAACGCCAAGACCCTGTATCTGTATCCTTACAGCATCAAATCCTGACACAAGTTCCGGCAAGCACATCTGTTTCCACGTCTGTTCCTACAGCTGCTTCTACAGCTGTGCCCACACCTATAGTTGCTGTATCGCGTTCAACGAATCCTTTCACGCCCGATACCCCAGACGGGGCTACCGGAGGTGCTACCAACATTTTTTCTACGCCACCCAGAATAAATAAACTTACTTTTCAAGAAACAGCACATCCACGTACCCCCAAACTCATAAATGCCCGCACGCTTAAGGAACTTCTAGTAGATTGTAGATATGACCCTGTGCCCGGCAAAGAGGACGAAATGATCATGGCATCATTACGTATCAGACGAGCCGCGGTGTATTTGGGGAAGTTACCAGGAATGACTGTGCATCTAGATAATATATATCATTTTGTCCAAACAGGGCGAGATTCTGAATGTATTAACAGAGCTATGGAATACCAGAAAGTGGAGATACAGGGGGAACTGTTACGTTTCCTCATAAATTGTGTGATCAGAAATCAAGACCGACCAGGGGTAGACCCGGAAGCAATGCAAATTCTTACCAGATGAAGCCAGAATATATCAGAAGGGAGACATGATAAGCAAAAATGTATAATAGCCATGTGTCGAAAGATCCGTAAAGAAATAGAACGCCTACATGAAGAGAGATTAACGGTAGATCAGTTCGAACAAAGCGAGGAGGAAGGATCAGGACTGCCCACAGGACAGTCAGAAACCATAGCCTATGTAGGTAGAGGAAGATCTTGTAATAGTACTAGATGTTTTACTGACCCGATACGTCCGATATGTCTAGAAAATAACAGGAATTTCCAAACACCTATAATAAATATAAGGTCCCCCGAGCATTCGTTCCAAGCCGCTGACAAATTACTCCGAGAACGAAGGGGTTATCATTTTCTCGATTCTATGGATGAACAAGAATTAGCCAGGTCAGCCGTTCAGTGGGTTGACAGTCCCGGAAAATATGGTGATGATACAGTAGCACACACATTTTTGAACCTCACCCCAGATGAACAGCGTTTAGCTGGGATTTATATGATTCAACAACTTCTTATACTTTATCAAAGTCAACATTCAGACCCTGGTCCGTTACCTGATATATTGACTGAATTACTCACGAATAGATGGAGAGGTTCAGGTACTAAGTTAATTAGAGAAATACTAGAATCAAGAAAGCAGTACATTCTTTTTGTATGCCCAGAACATGTCTCACTGCCCATCAAGGAAAGAACGACGTATTACATGGACAGACAGAACCCCTTACGAGAAGTACACCCAATAAAGGGCGAGGACAATCAGTTTAAACGTGTATATGTATATACGCCCATATCGAAAATAGAATTGTTAGAAATGAAGAAAGTGGTACCCAGTCATGATAAAGACCCAGCGGGTTTTCACCGAGAAATTAAAGACATGTTACTCATGGGAGAGTATACCTATCCCGACATTATGACAATATTAAAGGTATTAATGCCTGCTGGCATTTATGAAAAACTCAAGGAAAAAGAGTGGGAGGTAGGAGACCAAAAGATAGACTGGACAGCATTAGAAAATGAAGAAAGGGCCCGAGGTCCAGGTTCGGGGCTTGGGGATAAAACTAAAGCACTACCAGGTTTACTAGTACAGGTACTGCCACGTTTATTAACGACGAAAAAGGAAGACTGGGGTGCAATCTCAGCCTGTAAACAAAAGCAAGATGAAGACACTAGTGATTTCTATGCCCGATTCGAAAAATGTTTTGGTATAAATAGTGGTATAAAAGCAAGTAGCGAGTCATACCCACATCTGTTTGTGACAAAATTAGTTGAAAATTCCTTGCCCCAGGTGAAGAATAGAGTACTAAAATTCGAGAGTACCTGGCAAGGTAATACCCCATCACAAATGTTACAAATGTTACAGTACCATTACAATAGAATTAGAGAGGAACAAGAACATGAACAGAAACGCATGAAAGACACAAAAATGAAAATGCTAGTCTCCCAGACAGTTCCAGCTGAAGGTCATAAAAAGGGTACGACACAGTCCGGTGATTCAGCAGGACCTGTAAAAGGGACATGCAACTATTGTAAACAACCAGGTCATTACATACACGATTGCCCAGTCTTGAAGCGTAATATCGCCACAGGTAAAACACAAGAAAGACCACGGCCACCTAGACAGGATCAGAATGAACAAGGAGCACCACAGCATGCACAGTCCATGCCAGCTCCACAACAGTCTATACAGTTTGTGCCAGCTGCACCAGCGTTGCCTGTTGCTGCCACACAAACCACGACACGACAGCTGTACCAGACCGCACAGTATGACTATCCTGATTATCAACGATACGCATGAACAAGCCTAGAGAGGGAAGTTGACTTACCCCTTATCGAGGTCCCTGTAGACCAAGAAGGACCTTATGTACATAGTGAACTATTAGGCCAAGATAGAAAATTTTTACTTGATACAGGGGCAAGTCGAACAACTATAAAACGTAGTGAAGTTCCAGGGGCACCCCTCTCAGGCTCACAGAATATTTCCCTTGGTTTTTTCGGAAAACCTATTGTTAATGAAGTATCACAGCCTCTTCCACTTACGATAGGACCTTTGACCCGAACTACAGATTTATTGCTTACTAAATCATGTCCAGAAAACTTGTTAGGTATAAAAACTTTGAAAGCTCCAGGAGCTATAATATGTTGTTCTCCGGAAGGAGTAAGATTGTTTTTACGAGATTTCAAAGGGCACTATGTGTCCCGAGACATGGATTCCCGACTGCAGACTTTACCCACACATTTATGGGCACAAGGCCCTACAGATGTTGGTTGCATGAACATTACACCCTATCGAGTCACACTAAAGGCAGGAGTGGTACTACCACGAATGCGACAATACAAGTTACCCCCAGATGCTGTAATGGCTTTACTGCAAATCATTGACGAGCTTATTGGCCAAGGAGTGGTTGTGGAGACCGACTCCAATGTATGTAATTCACCGATAATTCCGATTCTTAAACAAACTGATCCAAAGGCTCCACCAGTATATCGATTGGTTATTGATCTGCGCGAATTAAATAAATGTATTGTACCACAATACCCCGTAGTTCCAGACATCTCTTCATTACTGACAGCTATTGATTCCGAAGCAACATTCTTTACTGTAATTGACCTCAAGAATGCCTTTTTCAGCGTCCCAATAGATCCAGAAAGTCAATACTTGTTCGGATTTAGTTTAAATGGACGAAGCTTTAAATTCACACGCGCACCCCAAGGATTTACAGAAAGCCCCAGCATCTATAGCCAAGCACTGAAAAGAGAACTTGACAGTATACACATGCCAGTCAACACTGCCCTGCTTCAATATGTCGATGATCTGCTGATCACCGCCCGAAGCGAACCTGAATGTGAAAAAGCATCACTGACGGTTTTACAATTTCTAGCCGAAAAGGGGCACAAGGTGTCCCCTTCTAAGCTGCAATTCTGTGTCCAGCGAGTTGTTTACCTTGGTCACTCGCTGTCCAAGGAGGGAAGGCAGCTTACACCAGATCGCATCCAGCTAATTGCAAATATGCCAATACCCAAGACACAAAAGGAGGTGCGGGCTTTTATAGGCCTCACTTCATATTGTAGGCAGTGGATCCCTCAGTATGCATTTTTAGCAAAACCACTCATTCAATTGACAACACAGGAGGTAGCCACATCGACTGTTCTCCCTTGGACTCAGGAACATACACACGCTTTTGAAAGTTTAAAGAAAGCTTCATGTCAAGCACCTGTCCTAGCAACACCATGTTACGGCAAACATTTCACACTCTTTGTTACAGAACGCGAAGGTACTGCCTTGTCAGTACTCACACAGGAACAAGCAGGATCACACAAACCGTGTGCTTATTTTTCTAGTACATTAGATCCCGTAGCTCAGGCTCTGCCTGCGTGCCTGAAATCAGTGGCAGCGACAGCTTTAGCAATCAGACAAAGCGATGCCATAGTGTTAGGACATCCATTGACAGTACAAGTACCACATGCAGTAGAGGTTCTCTTAAACCGCACACAAACACAACACTTGACCATAGCAAGACTTACAGGGTACGAACTAACACTGTTTCAGCCACACATAGAAATCAGACGCTGTAATACATTAAATCCTGCTACACTTTTACCTGTAATCGGAACAGACCCACTAGCTCATGATTGTATTGAAGTTATTACAATAACGACGAAACCCAGACAAGATTTGACAGATGTTCCATTGTTAGATCCAGACCTGACGTTGTATGTAGATGGTTCATGTATGAGAACAAGTACAGGAGATTTAGTGGCCGCATATGCAGTCACAACAGATACTGAAGTCATTGAAACAAACTGTATAAATACCTTGTCAGCTCAAGCAGCAGAGCTTATTGCTCTGACACAAGCCTGTATTCAAGCCACAAATAAGAAAGTCAACATATACACTGATTCACGTTATGCATTCGGAGTTGTACATGACTTCGGCGTGCTGTGGCGAGAGAGAGGTTATTTAACGTCTCACGGTGCCCACATTCAGCACGGATCCCTCATTCATGCTCTGTTAGATGCAATACATTTACCCACTGCAATATCGATTATGAAATGCAAAGCTCATACGAAAGTTACTGATATCATTTCTCAAGGCAATGATTTAGCTGACAGAACAGCTAAACAGACTGCGCAAACTCGCACATCCGACATGACAAAGACAATAGTCCAGACACCGACACATTGTATGACGATTAAGGATCCCGCTATTGATATAATTGACATACAGACACATGCTACACCAGACGAAATAAAGAAATGGACGGAATTAGGAGGGATCCAAACGGACCAGGGATGGATGACGAAGGAGAAATCTGTATGGTTTCTTCCTGACTCTATGGTCCAAGCTATCATAAATACAATACACAGTCCAGCGCATCTAGGAGAGAAAGCTATGCTAGACAGCATCCAACACATTTGGTTCAACAAACATTTACGAGCAGCAGCTAAACAAAAAGTCCGTACCTGTATGATATGTTGTCAGTTTAACCCAGGTAAAAGCATCCCCGTAGAGCAGGGTGGATTTCAGCCTCCTGATCACCCTTTTGAAGCCCTTCAGATGGATTATATCCAGATGGAACGATGTCGAGGATTCAAATATGTTCTCGTAGTTGTCTGCGCTCTTTCCCGTTGGACCGAAGCGTACCCAGTATCAGATTACACTGCCCCGACCACTGCCAAGCAGCTAGTTCGAGAATTCTTCCCACGGTACGGTTTACCACGTGTTGTCTATTCAGATAACGGCCAGCCGTTCTCATCCGAACTGATGAAACATGTTTCACTTCTGCTAGGATATCAGTGGAAGTTTCATTGTGTCCGACACCCCGAGGCAGCAGGTCTCGTGGAACGACATAATCAAACTTTGAAAATCAGATTGTCCAAAATATGTAGAGAGAAAGGTGTTGACTGGGTAGTAGCTTTACCAGTTGCACTCTTTTACATGAGAATGGTAGCACACTCTCGAACAGGGCTATCCCCTTATGAAGTGATCTTTGGTAGACCACCAAATATGTGGGGGACGCCTATACCACGTAAAATAACTGATGTTGACTGTAATATGCTGACAGATTACTTGGCTTCCTTGATGTCTGCACTACAATCTTGTCGTTCACAGGTAGCTGCAGCCTTTCCTGACAACACTGAGGTGAAACCCCATGACGTAATTCCGGGGGATCTCGTTTTAGTGAGGAACTTTGATCGAAAGACTCAGCTGGATCCTAGGTGGAAGTCGCCGCAATTGGTCCTGCTCACCACAAGGACAGCCGTGAAGATCGAGGGCAGAAAAGGCTGGATACATTCAAGTCATATCAAGAAATTTCATGGACTACCATCGGATGTAAATGCCACACCTCGTGTGTCTTCACCCATTGACTCAAAGCTTCCTCTGGTTGAACTTAGTAGTCCGGAACAATATAAATTAAAACTCAGGTCTAACCCGTCAGGCAATTTGATTGTTTAAGTCCTCTCCAAGGTGAAGCGGTTGAATTTGCCTCTGACATGTACCCCTTAGACCTGAATAGAGAAAAAACGCGAAAAATGTTGAAACGACATGCATACTGTAAATCACTGCGTAGTCATTGCACAGTGACGTTATTAATTTTGTTTTTCTTAAGTCTTTTAATAATTACTGCAAGTATATTGTTGCACATATATTATCCTATTTCTAAACATGTCTATAATGTTACTGCTGAACATTCTTTTAGTGACCTACCCCCGCATGAATTGTCATATAGATTTGCGCTGCGCAATAACACTTTTATTAGTATGTTACATCATTCCCATCAGACTAGTAATGCTACCAATTGTTGGATATGTGGCCGACTCCCTCCCTATCAGAACTATAAAGGAATTCTACCTCTCTTTCCATACCCGTTCACACACAACGGCTCCTGTGGAGCATGGTTTAGTTTAATTAATTCCTTAGACTCAAACACAGCAGTTTATCAAGACAATTGGGTATGGGGAAATCTGAACTTAGTTTTACTCAAAGTCTGCTACCCCGACAAGGAGGGTCGTCCCAAAAGAACAGGAACTGATCTAGAAAATGAAGTATATGGATTAGGTAATTTTACGCTTAACCTCATGATCCTGAACGTTGAATCTGAAGCTACACCAATCTTGCCCGCCATGTCCGTATTCCCAGTAAAAGGGGAATTATGTATAAGAAAGAATGGCTCCATACACATGGGCCATAGTAAATGCACTACTGTAATAGAATTCAGTGATCAAGGCAAGTCTTCGTTTAGAGCTTCTCGCCATTCCTACTTTGTATGTGGTCAGACTGCATATATGCGTTTGCCTCTAGATTGGGATGGTACCTGTTACATTGCATTCCTTTTGCCACCTGTTTTTCTAGCTCCTCCTGATTATCACAGAAATACTCATTTAGTACACAATAGAGAAAGGAGAGATCTCCCAATAGTCGATTACACTGAAACAGCATGGGAAAAATACACAGATTTCAATAAAGGTCTCTTTCCCTATATAGGTACAGTTACCAATAGTAAGCTAATACGTAGATTAACCAGGACTCTTGAAGCTGTAGTGAATGAAACTATTTCCGCCCTAGGCAATTTGACAGAGGAGCAGTCTGCGATGAGGATTGTTGTTCTTCAAAATCGTCTTGTCCTTGACGTCATCCTGGCCGATAGGGGCGGAGCTTGTAGGGTCATCGGATCAAGCTGCTGCGTATTCATACCAGAAAATTCGCCATCTGTATATAAAGCTATAACTCGCCTTCATAAGATTGTGAGCCAGATACACCAGAATCCAGGCACTTGGACTTGGTCCGGGTGGTTTTGGAGCGTGTTATCAGCCTGGGGATGGAGAGTTCTATCGTTCCTAGGTATTGGCCTTCTTATACTATTCAGTTGCTGCTTATGCCTGCAATGTGGACCAGCGATTTGTGGTCTGTGTGCCACTTCGTGTATTCCACATCAAGATTTTCATTCAAGATCCCAGAAGAAAAAAGAAGAACAAATGATGCTATATGAACAGATCAATGGATTGATGAAGATTGATATCTCTTGACGGGCAAGTAGGGGACAAGGAGGGAATGTGGAAATATGGATTTTTCTGGTCAGTTATGTCCCCTATCTTGGACCCCAACGGTTCTATGTGCATGTTACAAGTACATGTATGTTCCCTCCAGTTCCAGTTATGAAGACGCAAATACATGTGCGTCCACCGTCAACATGTCCTCTTTCAGATCCGCCATGAATGGGCTGGATATTCGATTCCTAAGTACGAAAGGCCACCGACTTTATATGGCTTAGTTATGCCATTTTACAGTTCAGGCGAGTAGGCCCTGATTCTGCCATCAAGCTTTCCCTGCCTTCTGCCTCTGAGAGCTCCAGTCTGAGCCTGCATCTGTGACCATGAACTTTGTCTCATTCCCTGCGCGGCTCACGGTGCCTGACATCAGCTTGCTGCCTGCCAAGAACTGTATTTCACCTTCGAAATTATCTGCTCCGCTCCCTGCCCAATGCATTCCTGTCTAGTAGTTTAAGTAAACATTCTTCCAGCTACCGAGCAAAGGCCCGGCTTCTCTGTCTTTATGCAAGTAATTCATAGCCCCGTTACCATGGAAGACTTCTGCCCTCGCATCTAGTGTAGACACTTAGACGCTTGTACACGCACTAACAGTCAGTATAGTCAGTATAGAATACGATTCTACTCTAAGAGACCTCTCTTTTGGATAACATAGTTCTTTAAACATAGGATGTTAGATATGATTTGGGATTAGGTTGACTTGACCCTCCAGACATCTGTCGCCACATGTAGAGTTAAATGTCAAATCCCCTTCACCCCCTAGTCGCACGTCAATCATACGTCATGCTGCTGCGCGCGCATCTCTGCCAAGTATTTCTGCTGACATTGCGAAATTATTTCATAGGTCCACCCATATGTGACATCACAACCAATGACGTTTCCTTGTTACTCCCAATTACGCCTCCTTCAGCTACGCATGTGAAATGTTATCTTTGTTATCAATTGTTACGCCTCTTACATTGGTTTCATTGTAATGTCTGTTCTATAAAAATGATTACTTATCAATAAAGTTTGTACTTCACTTCCTGAACCTCCGTGGTGATGGAACTTGGAGGCCACGATTCGAATCGTCCATTGGAATAAAGCCCATTCTGAAACCTCTTATATCACGGATTCTGCCTCTTATTTTACTGAGCTATTTTACTAAGATTCCGTATCAAATTCAGTCCCGGTAATTGAATTATTTACCACACAGCCCCCAACCAAACCAATCTGCTTTCTCGCAGTGCGAGAAGAAAAAACATAAAATGGTATTTATAATTCTGCGAGAAAGCAGTGGGGCGACGCTTCTCCGCCCACATGGAGAAGCCAGCCTTGGACCAAAAGGTGTTAGCAGCGAGTATAAGTAAGTAAGTAAAAGGCTTGCAAAGCACGCTAATGCCCAAAGGCATCTTGGCGCTAGCATCTGAGTGGGAGCCATCCAGAATAAAAACCTATTTAGCACAAGAGCACGAAAACAGTCAGGTTTTAACCTGTTTTCTAAAAGGTAGCAGATTGGACTGAGCTCCTACCACCCAATCAAGCTTTTAGGTCTCTCCTAGCGATGCAGCGCATGCGCTGTTTTCCTTGGCGAGATCTATTGTTGTCGGTTTCTTGGCCGAAGGGGGACAGGAGATGTGCACGCGTACAGACCGGAGACGTGAACGCGTGCACATCGCCAGTCCCTCCCTGTCTCTTGCTCACCCTGCCAGCGCGAGTACGTCTTTAAGGAGGGCGGAAACAGAGAACAGACTCACCCAAAATTGTTTGCGATGCAGGGGGATGGGTTTCTGTAATTGAGAGGGATTTGCGCATGCGTAAATGTACCTTACCTATATTTGTTTCCAAAAATACCCATATACGCATGTGAGAACGTTGAGATTTATAAAGAATTCCACAACTGACCTCACGAAAGTGTGATTGTCATCATGCTTTCCCGGCAGTACTCCTACAATGCTCTGCCAATTCCAAAATGTTGCAAATGTACTCCTGGGTAACTTTTCTTCAGAATGAACCCTATATCTGTTGCAACCAGGTCAGCAGAGCCATTGTAGAGCCAGAGAACCAGGTCAGGAGAGCTGCTCAAGAGCCAGAGAACCAGAGCAGCAGAGCTGCTTCAAAGCCAGAGAACCAGGTCAGCAGAGCTGCTCTAGAGCCAGAGAACCAGGTCAGCAGATCTGCTGTAGAGCCAGAGAAACCAGGTCAGCAGAGCTGCTTTAGAGGAAGCGAGCCAGAGCCAGAGAACCAGGTCAGCAGAGCTGCTTTAGAGCCAGAGAACCAGGAAAGCAGAGCTGCTCTAGAGCCAGAGAACCAGGTCAGCAGAGCTGCTTTAGAGCCAGAGAACCAGGTCAGCAGAACTGCTGTAGAACCAGAGAACCAGGTCAGCAGAGCTGTTGTAGAGCCAGAGAACCAGGTCAGCAGAGCTGCTCTAGAGCCAGAGAACTAGGTCAGCAGAGCTGCTGTAGAGCCAGAGAACTAGGTCAGCAGAGCCGTTGTAGAACCAGAGAAACAGGTCAGCAAAGCTGCTTTAAAACCAGAGAAACAGGTCAGCAGAGCCGTAGTAGAGCCATAGAACAAGGTCAGTAGAGCTGCTGTAGAGCCAGAGAACCAGGGCAGCAAAGCCGTTGTAGAGCCAGAGAACCAGGTCAGCAGAGCTTCTCTACAGCCAAAGAACTAGGTCAGCAGACCTGCTGTAGAGCCATAGAACCAGGTCAGCAGAGCCGCTCTAGAGCAAGAGAACCAGGTCAGCAGAGCAACTGTAGAGCCAGAGAACCAGGTCAGCAGAGCCGCTGTAGAGCCAGAGCACAAGGTCAGCAGAGCTGCTTTAGAGCCAGAGAACCAGGAAAGCAGAGCTGCTCTAGAGCCAGAGAACCAGGTCAGCAGAGCTGCTTTAGAGCCATAGAACCAGGTCAGCAGAGCTGCTCTAGAGACTGCGAACCAGGTCAGCAGAGCAGTTGTAGAGCCAGAGAACCAGGTCAGCAGAGCCATTGTAGAGCCAGAGAACCAGGTCAGCAGAGCTGCTGTGCAGCCTGAGAACCAGGTCAGCAGAGATACTGTTGATCCAGAGAACCAGGTCAGCAGAGCTGCTTTAGAGCCAGAGAACCAGGTCAGCAGAGTTGCTCTAGAGCCAGAGAACTAGGTCAGCAGAGCTGCTTTAGAGCAAGAGAACTAGGTCAGCAGAGCCGTTGTAGAACCAGAGAAACAGGTCAGCAAAGCTGCTTTAAAGCCAGAGAACAAGGTCAGTAGAGCTGCTGTAGAGCCAGAGAACCAGGTCAGCAAAGCTGTTGTAGAGCCAGAGAACCAGGTCAGCAGAGCTTCTCTACAGCCAAAGAACTAGGTCAGCAGAGCTGCTGTAGAGCCATAGAACCAGGTCAGCAGAGCCGCTCTAGAGCAAGAGAACCAGGTCAGCAGAGCATCTGTAGAGCCAGAGAACCAGGTCAGCAGAGCTGCTGTAGAGCCAGAGCACAAGGTCAGCAGAGCTGCTTTAGAGCCAGAGAACCAAGAAAGCAGAGCTGCTCTAGACCCAGAGACCCAGGTCAGCATAGCTGCTTTAGAGCCATAGAACCAGGTCAGCAGAGCCGCTCTAGAGACTGCGAACCGCCCCAGTTGGTAGGGAGCAGGGTTCTGGAAGGGGGTGCAGAGGGTGGGAGAGCCCACCTCTGCCCCCGGTACAACCTGAGGGGTTATACCCTGGGTTGGAATGGCGTTCTAGGTGTACCCCTCGCCAGAGGAGGAGGAACCCTAGGAGAAGAGGTAGGGGGAGGAGAGCCTTCCCTGAGACTCCTGGTCCGCCTGAGGGTGTAGACCCTAGGCTGGAGAACCAGTGGCAGTCTAGTCCTGTCTTTCAGAGAGGAAGAGTGGAGAATGGCCGCTATGTGCCAGGGGTTACTACCCCCCACTCTGTGGTTAGGCAAAGACCAGTGGCACCTGGGTGGCCTAGGGCCTGGTCTTGGCCGCGGACAGCTTGGGAGTACCAGTGGGGTAGCCCAGTTGGTCCAGACAGTGGTGTTAGAAAGAATTCCATGGGTTCACCGTGGCGTAGAACCGGAGGGTGTCCCTGCAGTTGCGGGCCCGCGTCCGTGTTCTATCGCCCCAAGCAGGGAAGTCCATCACGGTGGTGATTGGTCTGCCCTGCGTTTTGGCTGGAAGGGGGTTGTGTTGGACTTGGCCCTTCTGGCAGGTTCACCCCTGGACTTTTTGGCATTTTATTGGTGACTTGGTGTGGTAATTGTTTTGGTTTCTGCGCACTTTCCCTGTGTCCCAGGGTAAAGTGCGTGCGTGCTCTGAGGTGAGATAAGCCTGCCTTCCCATAGGAATGCATGGGGAGTGTATGTGTCCCTAGTAGTTCCTGATGCGTGGGGTGTGCAGGCCCAAGTTTGGTATGTGCGGACTCGTGGGAGTGAATGCTGCGCGATGATGTGTGCGGCGTGCATGTACCTAGTGTGGAAGTGCCACTTCTAGAAGTGGGCACTTCTGTGTGCAGTGTGTCTGTCGCGTGATTGGCTGGTCGTGTCATGTGACGGGCTAGGGATTCCCCAGAGTCAGGATGAGTCACCCAGTGGTGAATGGGGAGATCAGCAGCTAGATGGGTGGGAGGAGTACACCTGGGTCCTGAATAGGACAGGGTTTTCCACACACAATGCTGGCCCCGCCCCCTGTGGTGCGACTGACGACCCTAGCCCTGCCAGTGAATAGAGTGAGGGGCTGAGCACATCAAGGGTGCTCCCCAACCAGCTGCGACTGGTTTTCCCCCTCACCCTGAACCCAGAACAAAGGGTTTGCCTGTATAAAAATGGGGCTGTGTCCCCACAGAAACGGTTCTCTGCCAGGATCCTACCTGAGGGGGGCTGCTGCTGCTGCTGGACCAGAGGACCGCCACTTGGACTACCTCCCTGCCTGGAGGCCCAGTGAGCTGGCTCTGGGTCCAGCCTTGCCCCCACCCCTGCCTTGCTGTGTGCAGGGGAGACTTTTGCTGGATTTTGTGGTTCTTTTGTCCTTCAAGCGCTGGGAGCGCCTTATTTTGCCCATAAGCGCCTGGAAGCGCTTTTATCTCCCTTCAGCGCTCAGGAGCGCTTTGTTGCTGCAAGCCGGTGCCCACCCGGCATTTGCCCCGTTCTGGGCCGATCCTGAGGTCCCCTGGCAGGTGCCCACCCTGCCCGGGACATTGCCGCCCTATCGAGTGCCCACCTCGATTTATAGCATTTTAAAAAGCGCCTGTGCCCACCCGGCATTTGTCCGCGAATCGCCCTCCGGCGCCCGACCAGGAAGTCAGGCGGGCCGGGGGCGGGTCTCCGGGACAACCGGAAACGGAAATAGGAGGGCGGGAGCCTACCCCGCCTCCCACGAACACTCGCGGCTAATTTGAGCCCCGGAGCAGGCAGGAGCCTACCCTGCGCCCCGGGGCACTCCGGAGGAGAAGCGCCGTGTCCCCCACCCAGGCGGGAGCCCACCCCGCACTGGGACGTGTGGCCTTCGTGTTCGGAGCCCGTAGGCTCCGCCTTCCAGTCAAGTCCGCGAGGAACAAGCCCCGCAGACCGAGTCCTGCCTTCGCCACCTCTCCCCTAGCCGGTAAGTGAAACAGGGAGTCCGGGTGGGGAGAGGCAGAAGCAGAGCGGCCCGCTCCACAGCGGACCGCTCCAACGGGGGGCATTGTTTGATTTAGAGCCTGTTAGGCTCCAACGTCTGGGGACATTTGTCTCTCGAGTCCCTGAGAGGGACTCCAACGACGGGGCACATTTGCATAGAGTCCCGAGGGACTCCGACCACGAGGCCCGCAATATTTTCTTTGAGCGCTGGTGCGCTCCAACGGCCCACATTGTTTTTGAAGAGCCCAGGGAGGCTCTAAACCTAACGGGGGGCATTTTGTTCATCAGCAGAGCGGCCCCGGAAGGCAGCGGGCCGCTCCTACGTTATCTAGGGGCATTCTTGATTTCGAGCCCACGAGGCTCTAACGAAGGCGCACAGTATTATTTAGAGCCTGCGAGGCTCTAGGGGGCATTTCATTTGTTTCAGAGCCCTGGGAGGCTCCAGTGTTGGCCCCATCCTTGTCCTACAGCTGCCCAGCACTTAGTGGGCAGCTGCAACGTTTAGGTTGTGGCCTCTGTGTGTTGGCTGGCGCAGCTTGCGCAGCCTTGCCCTAACGTTTGGACACAGGGCGCCCTTGCCCCTTCACGGCCAGTTGGCCTGGGACTGCCACAGGTGGTGGCTAATGTGAGTTTTGGCGCCATTGTACCTGTTCTGCACCTCTGAATGTGTTTTTGCGTCATGTGCTTTGCTTTACACCTCTGAATGTTATGCATCATGTGTTTAGGTGCTTAGACCCCTACAGGTATTGTGATACTTAGGTGGTTGTTTTCTCCCTAGTACAGGTGGTGCTAGTGAGGTCCTGATTCCCTGCGCAATATTGTCCTAAGGTGGTTAGGGTTGCGTAGGTGGTACTTTCTGGTTACCAGTAGTTACTGGTTGTGTGCTACCTTTGCTATTTTGTACTACAGTATTATTCCTATGTTCTAAAAAGTGCTAATTCCTGACAGTGGTCCAGGTGGCCCTGTCCCCTGTATATATAATCCCTTGTAAATTCTGCCCGTGCCTGTTGGCACATTGTAGAGTGTGTGTTTTTATCTAATGTGTTGTGTATAATACAAAGGCTATTTTTATAGAATACCTTGTGTGGAGTTTCCTTTGTGGTGGGCCTTGGGTGTTGTTGCTGGGTGCGCGCGCAAACGCTTTACACATCGCCTCTGAGATAAGCCTGTCTGCTCTGCCAAGCTACCAAGGGGGTAGCAGGGGTTATCTTTGGCGTGTAACTTCCTTGCCCTGACTAGAGTGGTGGTTTCTGCCTGACTTTGGCGCAAGCCTTGGCCAACCAGAAATCCCATTTCTAACAGCAGAGCAGTTGTAGAGCCAGAGAACCAGGTCAGCAGAGCCGTTGTAGAGCCAGAGAACCAGGTCAGCAGAGCTGCTGTGCAGCCTGAGAACCAGGTCATCAGAGATGCTGTAGAGCCAGAGAACCAGGTCAGCAGAGCTGCTTTAGAGCCACAGAACCAGGTCATCAGAGCTGCTGCAGAGCCAGAGAACCAGGTCAGCAAAGCTGCTGTAGAGCCGGAGAACCAGGTCAGCAGAGCTGCTTTAGAGCCAGAGAACCAGGTCAGCAGAGTCGCTGTAGAGCCAGAGAACCTGGAGAGCAGAGCCGCTGTAGACCAACAGAACCAGGACAGCAGAGCCACTGTAGAGCCAGAGAACCAGGTCAGCAGAGCTGATGTACAACCAGAGAACAAGGTCAGCAGAGCTGTGTTAGAGCCAGAGAACCAGGTCAGCAGAGATGTTGAAGAGCCAGAGAACTAGGTTAGCAGAGCTGCTGTAGAGCCAGAGAATTAGCTCAGCAGAGCTGCTGTAGAGCCAGAGAACCAGGTCAGCAGAGCTGCTCTAGAGCAAGAGAACCAGGTCAGCAGAGCTGTTTTAGAGCCAGAGAACAAGGTCAGCAGAGCTGCTTTAGAACCAGAAGAACCAGGTCAACATAGCCGCTGTAGAGCCAGAGAACCAAGTCAGCAGAGCTTCTTTAGAGCCACAGAACCAGGGCAGCAGAGCCGTTGTAGAGCCAGAGAACCAGGTCACCAAAGCTGCTTTACAGCCAGAGAAACAGGTCAGCAGAGCTGTTGTAGAGCCAGAGAACCAGGTCAGCAGAGTTTCTGTAGAGCAAGAGAACCAGGTCAACATAGCCGCTGTAGAGCCAGAGAATCAGGTCAGCAGAGCTGCTTTAGAGCCACAGAACCAGGCCAGCAGAGCCGTTGTAGAGCCAGAGAACCAGGTCAGCAAAGCTGCTTTACAGCCAGAGAAACAGGTCAGCAGAGCCGTTGTAGAGCCAGAGAACCAGGTTAGCAGAGTTTCTGTAGAGCCAGAGAAGCAGGTCAGCACAGCTGTTGTAGAGCCAGAGAACCAGGTCAGTAGAGCTGCTCTCTAGAGCCAGAGAACCAGGTCAGCAGAGCTGCTTTAGAGCCAGAGAACCAGGTCAGCAAAGCCGCTGCACAGCCAGAGAACCAGGTCAGCAGAGGTGCTTTAGAACCAGAGAACCAGATCAACAGAGCCACTGTAGAGCCAGAGAACCAGGTCAGCAGAGCTGCTTTAGAGCCAGAGAAACAGGTCATCAAAGTCACTTTAGAGCCAGAGAAACAGGTCAGCAGAGCCGTTGTAGAGCCAGAGAACCAGGGCAGCAGAGCAGTTGTAGAGCCAGAGAACCAGGTCAGCAGAGCTTCTCTACAGCCAAAGAACTAGGTCAGCAAAGCTGCTGTAGAGCCATAGAACCAGGTCAGTAGAGCCGCTCTAGAGCGAGAGAACCAGGTCAGCAGAGCCGCTGTAGAGCCAGAGAACCAGGTCAGCAGAGCCGCTGTAGAGCCAGAGCACCAGGTCAGCAGAGCTCCTTTAGAGCCAGAGAACCAGGAAAGCAGAGCTGCTCTAGAGCCAGAGAACCAGGTCAGCAGAGCTGCTTTAGAGCCATAGAACCAGGTCAGCAGACCCTCTCTAGAGACTGAGAACCAGGTCAACAGAGCCATTGTAGAGCCAGAGAACCAGGTCAGCAGAGCTGCTGTAGAGCCAGAGAACCAGGTCAGCAGTGTTGCTGTAGAGCCAGAGAACCAGGTCAGCAGAGCTGCTTTAGAGCCACAGAACCAGGTCAGCAGAGCTGCTGCAGAGCCAGAGAACCAGGTCAGCAAAGCTGCTGTAGAAACAGAGAACCAGGTCAGCAGAGCTGCTTTAGAGCCACAGAACCAGGTCAGCAGAGCTGCTGCAGAGCCAGAGAACCAGGTCAGCAAAGCTGCTGCAGAGCCAGAGAACCAGGTCAGCAAAGCTGCTGTAGAGCCAGAGAACCAGGTCAGCAGAGTCGCTGTAGAGCCAGAGACCCAGGCCAGCAGAGCCGCTGTAGACCCACAGAACCAGGAAAGCAGAGCCACTGTAGAGCCAGAGAACCAGGTCAGCAGAGCCACAATAGAGCCAGAGAACCAGGTCAGCAGAGCTGCTGTACAACCAGAGAACAAGGTCAGCAGAGCTGCTCCACAGCCAAAGAACCAGGTCAGCAGATCCATTGTACAGCCTGAGAACCAGGTCAGCAAAGCTGCTCTATAGCCAGAGAACCAGGTCAGCAGACCTGCTCTAGAGCCAGAGAATCAGGTCAGCAGAGCTGCTGTAGTGCCAGAGAAATAGCTCAGCAGAGCTGCTGTAGAGCCAGAGAACCAGGTCAGCAGAGCTGCTCTAGAGCAAGAGAACCAGGTCAGCAGAGCTGTTTTAGAGCCACAGACCCAGATCAGCAGAGCTGCTTTAGAGCCAGAGAACCAGGTCAACAGAGCCGCTGTAGAGCCAGAGAACCAGGTCAGCAAAGCTGCTTAAGAGCCACAGAACCAGGCCAGCAGAGCCGTTGTAGAGCCAGAGAACTAGGTCAGCAAAGCTGCTTTACAGCCAGAGAAACAGGTCAGCAGAGCCGTTGTAGAGCCAGAGAACCAGTTCAGCAGAGTTGCTGTAGAGCCAGAGAACCAGGTCAGCAAAGCCGCTGTAGAGCCAGAGAACCAGGTCAGCAAAGCCGCTGTAGAGCCAGAGAACCAGGTCAGTAGAGCTGCTCTAGAGCCAGAGAACTAGGTCAGCAGAGCTGCTGTGGAGCCAAAATACCAGGTCAGCAGAGCCGCTCTAGAGCCAGAGAACCAGGTCAGCAGAGCTGCTTGAGAGCCAGAGAACCAGGTCAGCAGAGCCGCTGCACAGCCAGAGAACCAGGTCAGCAGAGCTACTTTAGAGCCAGAGAACCACGTCAGCAGAGGTGCTTTAGAGCCAGAGAACCAGGTCAACAGAGCCGCTGTAGAGCCAGAGAACCAGGTCTGCAGATTTGCTTTAGAGCCAGAGAAACAGGTCAGCGAAGTTGCTTTAGACCAAGAGAAACAGGTCAGCAGAGCTGTTGTAGAGCCAGAGAACCAGGTCAGCAGAGCCTTTGTACAGCCTGAGAACCATGTCAGCAAAGCTGCTCTAGAACCTGAGTACCAGGTCAGCAGAGCTGCTTTAGAGCCAGAGAACCAGGTCAGCAGAGCTGCTCTAGAGCCAGAGAACCAGGTCAGCAGAGCTGCTTTAGAGCCAGAGAACCAGGTCAGCAGAGCCACTCTAGAACCAGAGAACCAGGTCAGCAGAGCTGCTTTAGAGCCAGAGAAACAGGTCAGCAGAGCTGCTTTAGAGCCAGAGAACCAGGTCAGCAGAGCCACTGCACAGCCGGAGAACCAGGTCAGCAGAGCTGCTTTACAGACAGAGAACCAGATCAACAGAGCTGCTCTAGAGCCTGAGAACCAGGTCAGCAGAGCCGTTGTAGAGCCAGAGAACCAGATCAGCAGATCCGCTAAAGAGCCAGAGAACCAGGTCAGCAGAGCTGTTTTAGAGCCACAGACCCAGGTCAGCAGAGCTGCTTTAGAGCCAGAGAACCAGGTCAACAGAGCCGCTGTAGAGCCAGAGAACCAGGTCAGCAAAGCTGCTTTAGAGCCACAGAACCAGGCCAGCAGAGCCGTTGTAGAGCCAGAGAACTAGGTCAGCAAAGCTGCTTTACAGCCAGAGAAACAGGTCAGCAGACCAGTTGTAGAGCCAGAGAACCAGTTCAGCAGAGTTGCTGTAGAGCCAGAGAACCAGGTCAGCAAAGCCGATGTAGAGCCAGAGAACCAGGTCAATAGAGCTGCTCTAGAGCCAGAGAACTAGGTCAGCAGAGCTGCTGTGGAGCCAAAGAACCAGGTCAGCAGAGCCACTCTAGAGCCAGAAAACCAGGTCAGCAGAGCTGCTTGAGAGCCAGAGAACCAGGTCAGCAGAGCCGCTGCACAGCCAGAGAACCAGGTCAGCAGAGCTACTTTAGAGCCAGAGAAACAGGTCGGCGAAGTTGCTTTAGACCAAGAGAAACAGGTCAGCAGAGCTGTTGTAGAGCCAGAGAACCAGGTCAGCAGAGCCTTTGTACAGCCTGAGAACCATGTCAGCAAAGCTGCTCTAGAACCTGAGTACCAGGTCAGCAGAACTGCTTTAGAGCCAGAGAACCAGGTCAGCAGAGCTGCTCTAGAGCCAGAGAACCAGGTCAGCAGAGCTGCTTTAGAGCCAGAGAACTAGGTCAGCAGAGCCACTCTAGAGCCAGAGAACCAGGTCAGCAGAGCTGCTTTAGAGCCAGAGAAACAGGTCAGCAGAGCTGCTTTAGAGCCAGAGAACCAGGTCAACAGAGCCACTGCACAGCCGGAGAACCAGGTCAGCAGACCTGCTTTACAGACAGAGAACCAGATCAACAGAGCTGCTCTAGAGCCTGAGAACCAGGTCAGCAGAGCCGTTGTAGAGCCAGAGAACCAGATCAGCAGATCCGCTAAAGAGCCAGAGAACCAGGTCAGCAGAGCTGTTTTAGAGCCATAGACCCAGGTCAGCAGAGCTGCTTTAGAGCCAGAGAACCAGGTCAACAGAGCCGCTGTAGAGCCAGAGAACCAGGTCAGCAAAGCTGCTTTAGAGCCACAGAACCAGGCCAGCAGAGCCGTTGTAGAGCCAGAGAACTAGGTCAGCAAAGCTGCTTTACAGCCAGAGAAACAGGTCAGCAGAGCCGTTGTAGAGCCAGAGAACCAGTTCAGCAGAGTTGCTGTAGAGCCAGAGAACCAGGTCAGCAAAGCCGCTGTAGAGCCAGAGAGCCAGGTCAGTAGAGCTGCTCTAGAGCCAGAGAACTAGGTCAGCAGAGCTGCTGTAGAGCCAAAAAACCAGGTCAGCAGAGCCACTCTAGAGCCAGAGAACCAAGTCAGCAGAGCTGCTTAAGAGCCAGAGAACCAGGTCAGCAGAGCCGCTGCACAGCCAGAGAACCAGGTCAGCAGAGCTACTTTAGAGCCAGAGAACCACGTCAGCAGAGGTGCTTTAAACCAAGAGAAACAGGTCAGCAGAGCCGTTGTAGAGCCAGAGAACCAGGTCAGCAGAGCCTTTGTACAGCCTGAGAACCATGTCAGCAAAGCTGCTCTAGAACTAGAGTACCAGGTCAGCAGAGCTGCTTTAGAGCCAGAGAACCAGGTCAGCAGAGCTGCTCTAGAGCCAGAGAACCAGGTCAGCAGAGCTGCTTTAGAGCCAGAGAACTAGGTCAGCAGAGCCACTCTAGAGCCAGAGAACCAGGTCAGCAGAGCTGCTTTAGAGCCAGAGAAACAGGTCAGCAGAGCTGCTTTAGAGCCAGAGAACCAGGTCAGCAGAGCCACTGCACAGCCGGAGAACCAGGTCAGCAGAGCTGCTTTACAGACAGAGAACCAGATCAGCAGAGCTGCTCTAGAGCCTGAGAACCAGGTCAGCAGAGCCGTTGTAGAGCCAGAGATACAGATCAGCAGATCCGCTAAAGAGCCAGGGAACAAGGTCAGCAGAGCTGCTCTACAGCCAAAGAACCAGGTCAGCAGAGCCGTTGTACAGCCTGACAACCAGGTCAGCAAAGCTGCTCTAGAGCCAGAGAACCAGCTCAGCAGAGCCGTTGTACAGCCCGAAAAGCAAGTCAGCAGAGCTGCTCTACAGCCAGAGAACCAGGTCAGCAGAGGTACTGTAGAGCCAGAGAACCAGGTCAGCAGAGCTGCTCTAGAGCCAGAGAACCAGGTCAGCAGAGGTGCTGTAGAGCCAGAGAACCAGGTCAGCAGAGCTGCTCTAGAGCCAGAGAACCAGGTCAGCAGAGCTGTTTTAGAGCCAGAGAATTAGGTCAGCAGAGCTGTTGTAGAGCCAGAGAACCAGGTCAGCAGAGCCACTCTAGAACCAGAGAACCAGGTCAGCAGAGCTGCTTTAGAGCCAGAGAAACAGGACAGAAGAGCTACTTTAGAGTCAGAGAACCAGGTCAGCAGAGCCGCTTTAGAGACAGAGAACTAGGTCAACAGAGCTGCTCTAGAGCCTGAGAACCAGGTCAGCAGAGTTTCTGTAGAGCAAGAGAACCAGGTCAACATAGCCGCTGTAGAGCCAGAGAATCAGGTCAGCAGAGCTGCTTTAGAGCCACAGAACTAGGCCAGCAGAGCCGTTGTAGAGCCAGAGAACCAGGTCAGCAAAGCTGCTTTACAGCCAGAGAAACAGGTCAGCAGAGCCGTTGTAGAGCCAGAGAACCAGGTTAGCAGAGTTTCTGTAGAGCCAGAGAAGCAGGTCAGCACAGCTGTTGTAGAGCCAGAGAACCAGGTCAGTAGAGCTGCTCTCTAGAGCCAGAGAACCAGGTCAGCAGAGCTGCTTTAGAGCCAGAGAACCAGGTCAGCAAAGCCGCTGCACAGCCAGAGAACCAGGTCAGCAGAGGTGCTTTAGAACCAGAGAACCAGATCAACAGAGCCACTGTAGAGCCAGAGAACCAGGTCAGCAGAGCTGCTTTAGAGCCAGAGAAACAGGTCATCAAAGTCACTTTAGAGCCAGAGAAACAGGTCAGCAGAGCCGTTGTAGAGCCAGAGAACCAGGGCAGCAGAGCAGTTGTAGAGCCAGAGAACCAGGTCAGCAGAGCTTCTCTACAGCCAAAGAACTAGGTCAGCAAAGCTGCTGTAGAGCCATAGAACCAGGTCAGTAGAGCCGCTCTAGAGTGAGAGAACCAGGTCAGCAGAGCCGCTGTAGAGCCAGAGAACCAGGTCAGCAGAGCCGCTGTAGAGCCAGAGCACCAGGTCAGCAGAGCTCCTTTAGAGCCAGAGAACCAGGAAAGCAGAGCTGCTCTAGAGCCAGAGAACCAGGTCAGCAGAGCTGCTTTAGAGCCATAGAACCAGGTCAGCAGACCCTCTCTAGAGACTGAGAACCAGGTCAACAGAGCCATTGTAGAGCCAGAGAACCAGGTCAGCAGAGCTGCTGTAGAGCCAGAGAACCAGGTCAGCAGTGTTGCTGTAGAGCCAGAGAACCAGGTCAGCAGAGCTGCTTTAGAGCCACAGAACCAGGTCAGCAGAGCTGCTGCAGAGCCAGAGAACCAGGTCAGCAAAGCTGCTGTAGAAACAGAGAACCAGGTCAGCAGAGCTGCTTTAGAGCCACAGAACCAGGTCAGCAGAGCTGCTGCAGAGCCAGAGAACCAGGTCAGCAAAGCTGCTGCAGAGCCAGAGAACCAGGTCAGCAAAGCTGCTGTAGAGCCAGAGAACCAGGTCAGCAGAGTCGCTGTAGAGCCAGAGACCCAGGCCAGCAGAGCCGCTGTAGACCCACAGAACCAGGTTAGCAGAGTTTCTGTAGAGCCAGAGAAGCAGGTCAGCACAGCTGTTGTAGAGCCAGAGAACCAGGTCAGTAGAGCTGCTCTCTAGAGCCAGAGAACCAGGTCAGCAGAGCTGCTTTAGAGCCAGAGAACCAGGTCAGCAAAGCCGCTGCACAGCCAGAGAACCAGGTCAGCAGAGGTGCTTTAGAACCAGAGAACCAGATCAACAGAGCCACTGTAGAGCCAGAGAACCAGGTCAGCAGAGCTGCTTTAGAGCCAGAGAAACAGGTCATCAAAGTCACTTTAGAGCCAGAGAAACAGGTCAGCAGAGCCGTTGTAGAGCCAGAGAACCAGGGCAGCAGAGCAGTTGTAGAGCCAGAGAACCAGGTCAGCAGAGCTTCTCTACAGCCAAAGAACTAGGTCAGCAAAGCTGCTGTAGAGCCATAGAACCAGGTCAGTAGAGCCGCTCTAGAGCGAGAGAACCAGGTCAGCAGAGCCGCTGTAGAGCCAGAGAACCAGGTCAGCAGAGCCGCTGTAGAGCCAGAGCACCAGGTCAGCAGAGCTCCTTTAGAGCCAGAGAACCAGGAAAGCAGAGCTGCTCTAGAGCCAGAGAACCAGGTCAGCAGAGCTGCTTTAGAGCCATAGAACCAGGTCAGCAGACCCTCTCTAGAGACTGAGAACCAGGTCAACAGAGCCATTGTAGAGCCAGAGAACCAGGTCAGCAGAGCTGCTGTAGAGCCAGAGAACCAGGTCAGCAGTGTTGCTGTAGAGCCAGAGAACCAGGTCAGCAGAGCTGCTTTAGAGCCACAGAACCAGGTCAGCAGAGCTGCTGCAGAGCCAGAGAACCAGGTCAGCAAAGCTGCTGTAGAAACAGAGAACCAGGTCAGCAGAGCTGCTTTAGAGCCACAGAACCAGGTCAGCAGAGCTGCTGCAGAGCCAGAGAACCAGGTCAGCAAAGCTGCTGCAGAGCCAGAGAACCAGGTCAGCAAAGCTGCTGTAGAGCCAGAGAACCAGGTCAGCAGAGTCGCTGTAGAGCCAGAGACCCAGGCCAGCAGAGCCGCTGTAGACCCACAGAACCAGGAAAGCAGAGCCACTGTAGAGCCAGAGAACCAGGTCAGCAGAGCCACAATAGAGCCAGAGAACCAGGTCAGCAGAGCTGCTGTACAACCAGAGAACAAGGTCAGCAGAGCTGCTCCACAGCCAAAGAACCAGGTCAGCAGATCCATTGTACAGCCTGAGAACCAGGTCAGCAAAGCTGCTCTATAGCCAGAGAACCAGGTCAGCAGACCTGCTCTAGAGCCAGAGAATCAGGTCAGCAGAGCTGCTGTAGTGCCAGAGAAATAGCTCAGCAGAGCTGCTGTAGAGCCAGAGAACCAGGTCAGCAGAGCTGCTCTAGAGCAAGAGAACCAGGTCAGCAGAGCTGTTTTAGAGCCACAGACCCAGATCAGCAGAGCTGCTTTAGAGCCAGAGAACCAGGTCAACAGAGCCGCTGTAGAGCCAGAGAACCAGGTCAGCAAAGCTGCTTAAGAGCCACAGAACCAGGCCAGCAGAGCCGTTGTAGAGCCAGAGAACTAGGTCAGCAAAGCTGCTTTACAGCCAGAGAAACAGGTCAGCAGAGCCGTTGTAGAGCCAGAGAACCAGTTCAGCAGAGTTGCTGTAGAGCCAGAGAACCAGGTCAGCAAAGCCGCTGTAGAGCCAGAGAACCAGGTCAGCAAAGCCGCTGTAGAGCCAGAGAACCAGGTCAGTAGAGCTGCTCTAGAGCCAGAGAACTAGGTCAGCAGAGCTGCTGTGGAGCCAAAATACCAGGTCAGCAGAGCCGCTCTAGAGCCAGAGAACCAGGTCAGCAGAGCTGCTTGAGAGCCAGAGAACCAGGTCAGCAGAGCCGCTGCACAGCCAGAGAACCAGGTCAGCAGAGCTACTTTAGAGCCAGAGAACCACGTCAGCAGAGGTGCTTTAGAGCCAGAGAACCAGGTCAACAGAGCCGCTGTAGAGCCAGAGAACCAGGTCTGCCGATTTGCTTTAGAGCCAGAGAAACAGGTCAGCGAAGTTGCTTTAGACCAAGAGAAACAGGTCAGCAGAGCTGTTGTAGAGCCAGAGAACCAGGTCAGCAGAGCCTTTGTACAGCCTGAGAACCATGTCAGCAAAGCTGCTCTAGAACCTGAGTACCAGGTCAGCAGAGCTGCTTTAGAGCCAGAGAACCAGGTCAGCAGAGCTGCTCTAGAGCCAGAGAACCAGGTCAGCAGAGCTGCTTTAGAGCCAGAGAACCAGGTCAGCAGAGCCACTCTAGAACCAGAGAACCAGGTCAGCAGAGCTGCTTTAGAGCCAGAGAAACAGGTCAGCAGAGCTGCTTTAGAGCCAGAGAACCAGGTCAGCAGAGCCACTGCACAGCCGGAGAACCAGGTCAGCAGAGCTGCTTTACAGACAGAGAACCAGATCAACAGAGCTGCTCTAGAGCCTGAGAACCAGGTCAGCAGAGCCGTTGTAGAGCCAGAGAACCAGATCAGCAGATCCGCTAAAGAGCCAGAGAACCAGGTCAGCAGAGCTGTTTTAGAGCCACAGACCCAGGTCAGCAGAGCTGCTTTAGAGCCAGAGAACCAGGTCAACAGAGCCTCTGTAGAGCCAGAGAACCAGGTCAGCAAAGCTGCTTTAGAGCCACAGAACCAGGCCAGCAGAGCCGTTGTAGAGCCAGAGAACTAGGTCAGCAAAGCTGCTTTACAGCCAGAGAAACAGGTCAGCAGACCAGTTGTAGAGCCAGAGAACCAGTTCAGCAGAGTTGCTGTAGAGCCAGAGAACCAGGTCAGCAAAGCCGATGTAGAGCCAGAGAACCAGGTCAATAGAGCTGCTCTAGAGCCAGAGAACTAGGTCAGCAGAGCTGCTGTGGAGCCAAAGAACCAGGTCAGCAGAGCCACTCTAGAGCCAGAAAACCAGGTCAGCAGAGCTGCTTGAGAGCCAGAGAACCAGGTCAGCAGAGCCGCTGCACAGCCAGAGAACCAGGTCAGCAGAGCTACTTTAGAGCCAGAGAAACAGGTCGGCGAAGTTGCTTTAGACCAAGAGAAACAGGTCAGCAGAGCTGTTGTAGAGCCAGAGAACCAGGTCAGCAGAGCCTTTGTACAGCCTGAGAACCATGTCAGCAAAGCTGCTCTAGAACCTGAGTACCAGGTCAGCAGAACTGCTTTAGAGCCAGAGAACCAGGTCAGCAGAGCTGCTCTAGAGCCAGAGAACCAGGTCAGCAGAGCTGCTTTAGAGCCAGAGAACTAGGTCAGCAGAGCCACTCTAGAGCCAGAGAACCAGGTCAGCAGAGCTGCTTTAGAGCCAGAGAAACAGGTCAGCAGAGCTGCTTTAGAGCCAGAGAACCAGGTCAGCAGAGCCACTGCACAGCCGGAGAACCAGGTCAGCAGACCTGCTTTACAGACAGAGAACCAGATCAACAGAGCTGCTCTAGAGCCTGAGAACCAGGTCAGCAGAGCCGTTGTAGAGCCAGAGAACCAGATCAGCAGATCCGCTAAAGAGCCAGAGAACCAGGTCAGCAGAGCTGTTTTAGAGCCACAGACCCAGGTCAGCAGAGCTGCTTTAGAGCCAGAGAACCAGGTCAACAGAGCCGCTGTAGAGCCAGAGAACCAGGTCAGCAAAGCTGCTTTAGAGCCACAGAACCAGGCCAGCAGAGCCGTTGTAGAGCCAGAGAACTAGGTCAGCAAAGCTGCTTTACAGCCAGAGAAACAGGTCAGCAGAGCCGTTGTAGAGCCAGAGAACCAGTTCAGCAGAGTTGCTGTAGAGCCAGAGAACCAGGTCAGCAAAGCCGCTGTAGAGCCAGAGAGCCAGGTCAGTAGAGCTGCTCTAGAGCCAGAGAACTAGGTCAGCAGAGCTGCTGTAGAGCCAAAAAACCAGGTCAGCAGAGCCACTCTAGAGCCAGAGAACCAAGTCAGCAGAGCTGCTTAAGAGCCAGAGAACCAGGTCAGCAGAGCCGCTGCACAGCCAGAGAACCAGGTCAGCAGAGCTACTTTAGAGCCAGAGAACCACGTCAGCAGAGGTGCTTTAAACCAAGAGAAACAGGTCAGCAGAGCCGTTGTAGAGCCAGAGAACCAGGTCAGCAGAGCCTTTGTACAGCCTGAGAACCATGTCAGCAAAGCTGCTCTAGAACTAGAGTACCAGGTCAGCAGAGCTGCTTTAGAGCCAGAGAACCAGGTCAGCAGAGCTGCTCTAGAGCCAGAGAACCAGGTCAGCAGAGCTGCTTTAGAGCCAGAGAACTAGGTCAGCAGAGCCACTCTAGAGCCAGAGAACCAGGTCAGCAGAGCTGCTTTAGAGCCAGAGAAACAGGTCAGCAGAGCTGCTTTAGAGCCAGAGAACCAGGTCAGCAGAGCCACTGCACAGCCGGAGAACCAGGTCAGCAGAGCTGCTTTACAGACAGAGAACCAGATCAGCAGAGCTGCTCTAGAGCCTGAGAACCAGGTCAGCAGAGCCGTTGTAGAGCCAGAGATACAGATCAGCAGATCCGCTAAAGAGCCAGGGAACAAGGTCAGCAGAGCTGCTCTACAGCCAAAGAACCAGGTCAGCAGAGCCGTTGTACAGCCTGACAACCAGGTCAGCAAAGCTGCTCTAGAGCCAGAGAACCAGCTCAGCAGAGCCGTTGTACAGCCCGAAAAGCAAGTCAGCAGAGCTGCTCTACAGCCAGAGAACCAGGTCAGCAGAGGTACTGTAGAGCCAGAGAACCAGGTCAGCAGAGCTGCTCTAGAGCCAGAGAACCAGGTCAGCAGAGGTGCTGTAGAGCCAGAGAACCAGGTCAGCAGAGCTGCTCTAGAGCCAGAGAACCAGGTCAGCAGAGCTGTTTTAGAGCCAGAGAATTAGGTCAGCAGAGCTGTTGTAGAGCCAGAGAACCAGGTCAGCAGAGCCACTCTAGAACCAGAGAACCAGGTCAGCAGAGCTGCTTTAGAGCCAGAGAAACAGGACAGAAGAGCTACTTTAGAGTCAGAGAACCAGGTCAGCAGAGCCGCTTTAGAGACAGAGAACTAGGTCAACAGAGCTGCTCTAGAGCCTGAGAACCAGGTCAGCAGAGCCAGTGTAGAGCCAGAGAACCAGGTCAGCAGATCCGCTGAAGAGCCAGAGAACCAGGTCAGCAGAGCTGCTGTACAGCCAGGGAACAAGGTCAGCAGAGCTGCTATACAGCCAAAGAACCAGGTCAACAGAGCCGTTGTACAGCCTGAGAACCAGTTCAGCAAAGCTGCTTTAGAGCCAGAGAAACAGGTCAGCAGAGCTACTTTAGAGTCAGAGAACCAGGTCAGCAGAGCCGCTTTAGAGACAGAGAACCAGGTCAGCAGAGCTGCACCACAACCTGAGAACCAGGTCAGCAGAGCCATTGTAGAGCCAGAGAACCAGGTCAGCAGATCCACTGAAGAGCCAGAGAACCAGGTCAGCAGAGCTGCTGTACAGCCATAGAACAAGGTCAGCAGAGCTGCTCTACAGCCAAAGAACCAGGTCAGCAGAGCCGTTGTACAGCCTGAGAACCAGGTCAGCAAAGCTGCTCTAGAGCCAGAGAACCAGGTCAGCAGAGCCGTTGTACAGCCCGAGAACCAGGTCAGCAGAGCTGCTCTAGAGCCAGAGAACTAGGTCAGCAGAGGTGCTGTAGAGCCAGAGAACCAGGTCAGCAGAGGTGCTGTGGAGCCAGAGAACCATGTCAGCAGAGCTGCTCTAGAACCAGAGAACAAGGTCAGCAGAGCTGTTTTAGAGCCAGAGAACCAGGTCAGCAGAGCTGCTGTAGAGCCAGAGAACCAGGTCAGCAGAGACGCTTTAGAGCCAGAGAACCAGGTCAGCAGAGCTGCTTTAGAGCCACAGAACCAGGTCAGCAGAGCTGCTTTAGAGCCACAGAACCAAGTCAGCAGAGCTGCTGCAGAGCCAGAGAACCAGGTCAGCAAAGCCGCTGTAGAGACAGAGATCCAGGTCAGCAGAGCTGCTTTAGAGCCAGAGACCCAGGCCAGCAGAGCCCCTGTAGACCCACAGAACCAGGACAGCAGAGCCACTGTAGAGCCAGAGAACCAGGTCAGCAGAGCCGCAATAGAGCCAGAGAACCAGGTCAGCAGAGCTGCTGTACAACCAGAGAACAAGGTCAGCAGAGCTGCTCCACAGCCAAAGAACCAGGTCAGCAGATCCGTTGTACAGCCTGAGAACCAGGTCAGCAAAGCTGCTCTATAGCCAGAGAACCAGGTCAGCAGACCTGCTCTAGAGCCAGAGAATCAGGTCAGCAGAGCTGCTGTAGAGCCAGAGAATTAGCTCAGCAGAGCTGCTCTAGAGCAAGAGAACCAGGTCAGCAGAGCTGTTTTAGAGCCACAGACCCAGGTCAGCAGAGCTGCTTTAGAGCCAGAGAACCAGGTCAACAGAGCCGCGGTAGAGCCAGAGAACCAGATCAGCAAAGCTGCTTTAGAGCCACAGAACCAGGCCAGCAGAGCCGTTGTAGAGCCAGAGAACTAGGTCAGCAAAGCTGCTTTACAGCCAGAGAAACAGGTCAGCAGAGCCGTTGTAGAGCCAGAGAACCAGTTCAGCAGAGTTGCTGTAGAGCCAGAGAACCAGGTCAGCAAAGCTGCTGTAGAGCCAGAGAACCAGGTCAGTAGAGCTGCTCTAGAGCCAGAGAACGGGTCAGCAGAGCTGCTGTGGAGCCAAAGAACCAGGTCAGCAGAGCCACTCTAGAGCCAGAGAACCAGGTCAGCAGAGCTGCTTAAGAGCCAGAGAACCAGGTCAGCAGAGCCGCTGCACAGCTAGAGAACCAGGTCAGCAGAGCTACTTTAGAGCCAGAGAACCACATCAGCAGAGGTGCTTTAGAGCCAGAGAACCAGGTCAACAGAGCCGCTGTAGAGCCAGAGAACCAGGTCTGCAGAGCTGCTTTAGAGCCAGAGAACTAGGTCAGCAGAGCCACTCTAGAGCCAGAGAACCAGGTCAGCAGAGCTGCTTTAGAGCCAGAGAAACAGGTCAGCAGAGCCGTTGTAGAGCCAGAGAACCAGTTCAGCAGAGTTGCTGTAGAGCCAGAGAACCAGGTCAGCAAAGCCGCTGTAGAGCCAGAGAACCAGGTCAGTAGAGCTGCTTAAGAGCCAGAGAACCAGGTCAGCAGAGCTGCTTTAGAGCCAGAGAAACAGGTCAGCAGAGTTGCTTTAGAGCCAGAGAACCAGGTCAGCAGAGCCACTGCACAGCCGGAGAACCAATGTCAGCAGAGCTGCTTTACAGACAGAGAACCAGATCAGCAGAGCTGCTCTAGAGCCTGAGTACCAGGTCAGCAGAGCCGTTGTAGAGCCAGAGAACCAGATCAGCAGATCCGCTAAAGAGCCAGAGAACCAGGTCAGCAGAGCTCTTTTAGAGCCACAGACCCAGGTCAGCAGAGCTGCTTTAGAGCCAGAGAACCAGGTCAACAGAGCCGCTGTAGAGCCAGAGAACCAGGTCAGCAAAGCTGCTTTAGAGCCACAGAACCAGGCCAGCAGAGCCGTTGTAGAGCCAGAGAACTAGGTCAGCAAAGCTGCTTTACAGCCAGAGAAACAGGTCAGCAGAGCCGTTGTAGAGCCAGAGAACCAGTTCAGCAGAGTTGCTGTAGAGCCAGAGAACCAGGTCAGCAAAGCCGCTGTAGAGCCAGAGAGCCACGTCAGTAGAGCTGCTCTAGAGCCAGAGAACTAGGTCAGCAGAGCTGCTGTAGAGCCAAAGAACCAGGTTAGCAGAGCCACTCTAGAGCCAGAGAACCAGGTCAGCAGAGCTGCTTAAGAGCCAGAGAACCAGGTCAGCAGAGCCGCTGCACAGCCAGAGAACCAGGTCAGCAGAGCTACTTTAGAGCCAGAGAATCACGTCAGCAGAGGTGCTTTAAACCAAGAGAAACAGGTCAGCAGAGCCGATGTAGAGCCAGAGAACCAGGTCAGCAGAGCCTTTGTACAGCCTGAGAACCATGTCAGCAAAGCTGCTCTAGAACTAGAGTACCAGGTCAGCAGAGCTGCTTTAGAGCCAGAGAACCAGGTCAGCAGAGCTGCTCTAGAGCCAGAGAACCAGGTCAGCAGAGCTGATTTAGAGCCAGAGAACCAGGTCAGCAGAGCCACTCTAGAGCCAGAGAACCAGGTCAGCAGAGCTGCTTTAGAGCCAGAGAAACAGGTCAGCAGAGCTGCTTTAGAGCCAGAGAACCAGGTCAGCAGAGCCACTGCACAGCCGGAGAACCAGGTCAGCAGAGCTGCTTTACAGACAGAGAACCAGATCAGCAGAGCTGCTCTAGAGCCTGAGAACCAGGTCTGCAGAGCCGTTGTAGAGCCAGAGATACAGATCAGCAGATCCGCTAAAGAGCCAGAGAACCAGGTCAGCAGAGCTGCTGTACAGCCAGGGAACAAGGTCAGCAGAGCTGCTCTACAGCCAAAGAACCAGGTCAGCAGAGCCGTTGTACAGCCTGACAACCAGGTCAGCAAAGCTGCTCTAGAGCCAGAGAACCAGGTCAGCAGAGCCATTGTACAGCCCGAGAACCAAGTCAGCAGAGCTGCTCTACAGCCAGAGAACCAGGTCAGCAGAGGTACTGTAGAGCCAGAGAACCAGGTCAGCAGAGCTGCTATACAGCCAAAGAACCAGGTCAACAGAGCCGTTGTACAGCCTGAGAACCAGGTCAGCAAAGCTGCTTTAGAGCCAGAGAAACAGGTCAGCAGAGCTACTTTAGAGTCAGAGAACCAGGTCAGCAGAGCCGCTTTAGAGACAGAGAACCAGGTCAGCAGAGCTGCTCCACAACCTGAGAACCAGGTCAGCAGAGCCATTGTAGAGCCAGAGAACCAGGTCAGCAGATCCACTGAAGAGCCAGAGAACCAGGTCAGCAGAGCTGCTGTACAGCCATAGAACAAGGTCAGCAGAGCTGCTCTACAGCCAAAGAACCAGGTCAGCAGAGCCGATGTACAGCCTGAGAACCAGGTCAGCAAAGCTGCTCTAGAGCCAGAGAACCAGGTCAGCAGAGCCGTTGTACAGCCCGAGAACCAGGTCAGCAGAGCTGCTCTAGAGCCAGAGAACTAGGTCAGCAGAGGTGCTGTAGAGCCAGAGAACCAGGTCAGCAGAGGTGCTGTGGAGCCAGAGAACCATGTCAGCAGAGCTGCTCTAGAACCAGAGAACAAGGTCAGCAGAGCTGTTTTAGAGCCAGAGAACCAGGTCAGCAGAGCTGCTGTAGAGCCAGAGAACCAGGTCAGCAGAGTTGCTGTAGAGCCAGAGAACCAGGTCAGCAGAGCTTCTTTAGAGCCACAGAACCAGGTCAGCAGAGCTGCTGCAGAGCCAGAGAACCAGGTCAGCAAAGCTGCTGTAGAGACAGAGAACCGGGTCAGCAGAGCCGCTGTAGACCCACAGAACCAGGAAAGCAGAGCTACTGTAGAGCCAGAGAACCAGGTCAGCAGAGCCGCAATAGAGCCAGAGAACTCCACAGCCAAAGAACCAGGTCAGCAGATCCGTTGTACAGTCTGAGAACCAGGTCAGCAAAGCTGCTCTATAGCCAGAGAACCAGGTCAGCAGACCTGCTCTAGAGCCAGAGAATCAGGTCAGCAGAGCTGCTGTAGAGCCAGAGAATTAGCTCAGCAGAGCTGCTCTAGAGCAAGAGAACCAGGTCAGCAGAGCTGTTTTAGAGCCACAGACCCAGGTCAGCAGAGCTGCTTTAGAGCCAGAGAACCAGGTCAACAGAGCCGCTGTAGAGCCAGAGAACCAGGTCAGCAGAGCTGCTGTAGAGCCAGAGCACAAGGTCAGCAGAGCTGCTTTAGAGCCAGAGAACCAGGAAAGCAGAGCTGCTCTAGAGCCAGAGACCCAGGTCAGCATAGCTGCTTTAGAGCCATAGAACCAGGTCAGCAGAGCCGCTCTAGAGACTGCGAACCAGGTCAGCAGAGCAGTTGTAGAGCCAGAGAACCAGGTCAGCAGAGCCGTTGTAGAGCCAGAGAACCAGGTCAGCAGAGCTGCTGTGCAGCCTGAGAACCAGGTCAGCAGAGATGCTGTAGAGCCAGAGAACCAGGTCAGCAGAGCTGCTTTAGAGCCACAGAACCAGGTCATCAGAGCTGCTGCAGAGCCAGAGAACCAGGTCAGCAAAGCTGCTGTAGAGCCGGAGAACCAGGTCAGCAGAGCTGCTTTAGAGCCAGAGAACCAGGTCAGCAGAGTCGCTGTAGAGCCAGAGAACCTGGAGAGCAGAGCCGCTGTAGACCAACAGAACTAGGACAGCAGAGCCACTGTAGAGCCAGAGAACCAGGTCAGCAGAGCTGATGTACAACCAGAGAACAAGGTCAGCAGAGCTGTGTTAGAGCCAGAGAACAAGGTCAGCAGAGCTGCTTTAGAGCCAGAAGAACCAGGTCAACATAGCCGCTGTAGAGCCAGAGAACCAAGTCAGCAGAGCTGCTTTAGAGCCACAGAACCAGGCTGTTGGACTTGGCCCTTCTGGCAGGTTCACCCCTGAACTTTTTTGCTGTTTATTGGTGACTTGGTGTGGTAATTGTTTGGTCTCTGCGCACTTTCCCTGTGTCCCAGGGTAAAGTGCGTGCGTGCTCTGAGTGCATGTGGTAAGATAGGCCTGCCCTCCCATAGGAATGCATGGGGAATGTATGTGTCCCTAGTAGTTCCTGATGCGTGGGGTGTGCAGGCCCGAGTTTGGTATGTGCGGACTCGTGGGAGTGAATGCTGCGCGATGATGTGTGCGGCGTGCATGTACCTAGTGTGGAAGTGCCACTTCTAGAAGTGGGCACTTCTGTGTGCAGTGTGTCTGTCGCGTGATTGGCTGGTCGTGTCATGTGACGGGCTAGGGATTCCCCAGAGTCAGGATGAGTCACCCAGTGGTGAATGGGGAGATCAGCAGCTAGATGGGTGGGAGGAGTACACCTGGGTCCTGAATAGGACAGGGTTTTCCACACACAATGCTGGCCCCGCCCCCTGTGGTGCGACTGACGACCCTAGCCCTGCCAGTGAATAGAGTGAGGGGCTGAGCACATCAAGGGTGCTCCCCAACCAGCTGCGACTGGTTTTCCCCCTCACCCTGAACCCAGAACAAAGGGTTTGCCTGTATAAAAATGGGGCTGTGTCCCCACAGAAACGGTTCTCTGCCAGGATCTCACCTGAGGGGGGCTGCTGCTGCTGCTGGACCAGAGGACCGCCACTTGGATTACCTCCCTGCCTGGAGGCCCAGTGAGCTGGCTCTGGGTCCAGCCCTTGCCCCCCCCCCACCCCTGCTTGGCTGTATGCAGGGAAGGACCTTGCTGGACTGTGTTTTATCCTCCTAAGCGCTGGGAGCGCTTCATTTGTATCCCTGAGCGCCTGAAAGCGCTTGTTCTGGACTTGTAGCGCTAGGAGCGCTTTGGTCGTGGCCCCAGCGGCGCTAGGAGCGTCCACGGGGGGAACCCCGACGTAGGGATTCCCCCGTTTTGGCCGAGATCGAGCGGGTGCCCACCCCGCTGATTTACGTGGCCTGATCCTCACGGGTGCCTACCCCGCTTATTTTATTATTTCTATCGCGGGTGCCCACCCCGCATACTATCGCTCTAAAAGCGGGTGCCCACCCCGCGTTTCTGCCTTCGAGCGGGTGCCTACCCCGCGCTCCCCAGGAATCACCGCTGCCGGCCCGGGAACCCCGGGAGCACCTTGCCACGTCACCCGCCGCGTCAGGGGAGAGCCGCGCTGCGGTTGGAGAGTGCACGGGGTGTTGCTTAGCAACCGGGGCCTCGTTGATTGGAGAGTCGGAAGTCCTGGAAGTGCGAGGCCGACGGACAGTCTTCCGCGCCCAGAGAAACTCCACGAGGACGAAGCAGGCCCCTGCGCCCGGAGCCCCCGAGTTCCAGGGAGAGCTACGTGGTGCCGGGGGAAACCAGGAGAGTGAGGCAGCGCGACGCTGCTGCCCGGTGGAAGGCTCTGGCAACGAATAGAGCGGAAGCGGGGACAACGCGGGAGTCCCAGGTGAGTGGGACCCCCGTTTGGTGACTCTGCCCCTGGCCTCCACAGCGGCGCCACAGTTGCGGGCCGCTCCATCGGGGGCATTAATTACTTTCTGAGCCGGCGTGCTCCAACACGGGGCTCAGATGCTTATCTTTAAAGCCTGTGCATGGCTCCAACGTGGGGGCAGGATTGTTAGAGCTTAGTGGGCTCCACCCCCAAGCCGGGCATTGTGTGCTGCAGAGCGCTGGAGGGCTCCAACGTCTGGGGGCACTTTTCTGTGCGATCAGAGTGGCCCCGGAAGGCAGCGGGCCGCTCCCACGTTTTAGGGGCACATTTGTTTGTTGAGCCACGAGGCTCTAACGGGGCACATTAGTTTACAGAGCCACAGAGGCTCCAACTCGTGGTGTACACCATTTCAGAGCCCAGAGAGGGCTCCCAAGGGCAGAGTGGTGCCCAAGCCTTTCCCCAGCTGCCCAGCACTTAGTGGGCAGCTGCAACGTTCAGGTGGTACGCTTGGTGCTTCGCCCTGACTGCGTGCGCAGTCTTGCCCCGGACTTTGCTGGGACATAGGGCGTTCTTGCCCCTTCAAGGCCAGTTGGCCTAGGGACTGCCACAGTGGTGGCTAATGTGAGTTTTGCGCTATTCTTCCTCACCTGCACCGCTGAATGTGTTTTTATGCGTCATGTGCTTTGTCTTACACCTCTGAATGTTATGCATCATGTGTTTATGTGCTTAGACCCCTACAGGTATTGTGATACTTAGGTGGTTGTTTTCTCCCTAGTACAGGTGGTGCTAGTGAGGTCCTGATTCCCTGCGCAATATTTTCCTAAGGTGGTTAGGGTTGCGTAGGTGGTACTTACCTGATACCAGTAATTACTGGTTGTGTGCTACATATGTTATTTTGTACTACAGTATTATTCCTATGTTCTAAAAAGTGCTAATTCCGGACAGTGGTCCATGTGGCCCTGTCCCCTGTATATATAATCCCTTGTAAATTCTGCCCGTGCCTGTTGGCACATTGTAGAGTGTGTGTTTTTATCTAATGTGTTGTGTAATACAAAGGTTATTTTCATAGAATACCTTGTGTGGAGTTTCCTTTGTGGTGGGCCTTGGGTGTTGTTGCTGGGTGCGCGCTCAAACGCTTTACACATCGCCTCAGGGATAAGCCTGTCTGCTCGTGCCAAGCTACCAAGGGGGTGAGCAGGGGTTATCTTTGGCGTGTAACTCCCCAGCCCTGACTAGAGTGGTGGGTTCTGTCTGGCTTTGGCGCAAGCCCTAGCCAACCAGAAATCGCCATTTCTAACATTGGTGGCAGCGGTGGGATTTGGACTTGCGTTTGCGCTGTACCGCAGCAGCAACTGGCCGCACTACAAAACTCTGCATTTAGATAAGTCACATGGTATAGGGATTATTGTTCTAAGTTTGTTTTTAATTGTCATTTCTTTGGAAATGTGGTTTTGTGCACTGTGAGTTAGGTGTCCCTAGCTCGGGAGGGTAGATCATCCCCCTTAGTGCATTGTGTTTCTGGATTCACCAGAGGGTGGGATCCAGTGGTGGCAGCGTAATAGTGTCCTGTACATTTGTCCCCCGCCCTGCGCCCAGAGTTGGTACCTGTGTCACGTGGTGGTCAGGTTGAGGAATCAGGGGTGGTAGGAACTGCCTTACCAGTCCGAGGGGAGGGTTGTGTGTGTGGATGGATGGTGTGTGGCACTAGGCAAGTGAGTGTGAGTTCTCTGGGTTAGAGAGCTTGCTGAATCTTTTTGTGAATTGTGTGCTCCTGTTAGGCTCAGACCCCTAGGTTCCCTGTGTGATCTTTTCTCAAGAACGTCCGCCAAAATGGAGCCAGCTTTTGATTTCTGTGATCTTTTTGGGTACAGTATGTTGGAGTTGGTAAGGTTCTGTGAAGAGAGAGACATAGGGGTGGATGAGTCAGACTCTCAGTCCGAACTTAGAAGCAGCCTGATCCTATGGCAAAAGGGTCAATGGGGTCTTGAGCGCAGTAGGATAAGGGCCCGGGCCTCACACCAGGAGGGTGGTGGGTCTGTAGGGAGCCCTGAAGATTTAGAAGAGGAGGAAGAAAGTAACCTGACAGGGACGCCAGTAGATAGTGGAGACCCCATAGATAGGGAGTCCCTTGCTGGGTCCAGTGTCAGGAGCAGCACCCCATCCCTTTCCCTGTCCCCAGAGGAGTGGGTAGATAGGAGGGAAGAAAGGGAGCATCAGCTGGCCATGGAGAAGCTCAGGATAGAGCATGCCAAGCTGGAGACCGAGAGGGTCTTAGCTCAGAAACAGATGGCGGAGGCTGAGCGAGCCTTTGCCACAGAGAAATTTGCTCTGGAGGGTAAGTTGTCCCCTGAGCGCAGTTGTAGTTGTCTGGGCTCCCCAGGGAGGGTTGAGTCCAGTGGTGACAGCGAGATAAAGTCCAGTGCAGGAAGTCCCATTCCCAGTTTACCCAGTCTGGTACCTGTTTCCCAAGAAGAGGAGTATAGGTTGAAATTCAGGGGCAGTAGGAAGCTGTCTCACCAGTCTTGGGACACGTTTGTGGGTGAATGCAAGGATGCACTGGATGATTGGGTAAGAGTAAACACGAAACGGGATTTTGAAGGACTGTATGCTCTGGTTATCAAAGAGCAGCTACTCAGTAGTTTTTACCCCGGGTTGCGCCAACACCTGTTGGGATATTACGATTCGGATGCTTGGGACCTTGCAAAAAGAGCAGACCGATGGGAAGGGGTCCCAAGTTCTGATGAGGAATGGGAGAGTGATTCCAACAGTAGTGGTTCAGAGATCCTCCAGCCCAGCGTGGTGGAGGAGGCTCAGTGTAGCCCAGCTAGGTCCCCGGATAGCGAGGAGGGTGTAGGGGTTTACGGCCTGGCTCAGTGGAGCGGGAGTAAGTGGGTGACCGAGGGTCCCCAGACGCACGAAACCCTGCCTCATGACTTGGATGGTTTCATGAGGGAACACCAAGTCTGGGACCTAGGCTGTCCTGTTAGTCCATTTGAGGAGGATCACCTAGTGTATGGAGGACCTGGAGCATCTGTAAATAAAGCTCCAGTGGTTCTGATGTCTGGCAGTACCGCTCCAGTAGGGAGGGTACAGAAGTCCAGCGAGAGGAGTGGCATGGGGCGGTGTTCCCCGGTGGAGGAGCCAGTGGGTCAGGGACCAGCCGGGAGGGCTGAGTCTCCTCGAGGTGACCATGGTGACCACACGTCTGTCCTGGGGGATCTTCGCGCACTGTCAGGTGGACAGGGGACGGGAGATCTGCGCCAGGCAGACTGTCATGCAACATATGAGGCATATGTTCCTCTTGGGGGGATGGTGTGTAAGTCCCCAGAAGTCCTGGAGTGCCAGGCAAGTATTCCACCAAAGGTTCTAGACCCGAGGTTGGGAGGCCAGGTTCAGGATCAGCCTGACCTGAAGGGTAGGACGACTGTAACCAGTGTCCTGACCGGTTCTTCTTCCAGAGGTACCGCCCCAGTTGGTAGGGAGCAGGACTCTGGAAGGGGGTGCAGAGGGTGGGAGAGCCCACCTCTGAACCCAGTGCAACCTGAGGGGTTAAACCCTAGGTTGGGAGACCAGTTCTCAGGGAGGGGTCCTGAGCTGGTAGGTGAATTGCGTTACGGGGTCGCCTCTCAGAGGAAGAGAGGGCGGAACCCCAGAAGAAGAGGTAGGGGGAGGAGAGCCTCACCCGTGACTTTTTGTCAGCTTGAGGGTACAGACCCTAGGCTGGAGGATCAGTGGCAGTTTAGAACTGCCCTGATGAGGGGTAGAGTGGAGAATGGCCGCTATGTGCCAGGGGTTACTACCCCCCACTCTATGGTTAGGCAAAGACCGGTGGCACCTGGGTGGCCTAGGGCCTGGTCTTGGCCGCGGACAGCTTGGGAGTACCAGTGGGGTAGCCCAGTTGGTCCAGACAGTGGTGTTAAAAAGAATTCCATGGGTTCACCGTGGCGTAGAACCGGAGGGTGTCCATGCAGTTGCGGGCCCGCGTCCGTGTTCTATCGCCCCAAGCAGGGAAGTCCATCACGGTGGTGATTGGTCTGCCCTGCGTTTTGGCTGGAAGGGGGTTGTGTTGGACTTGGCCCTTCTGGCAGGTTCACCCCTGAACTTTTTTGCTTTTTATTGGTGACTTGGTGTGGTAATTGTTTGGTCTCTGCGCACTTTCCCTGTGTCCCAGGGTAAAGTGCGTGCGTGCTCTGAGTGCATGTGGTAAGATAGGCCTGCCCTCCCATAGGAATGCATGGGGAATGTATGTGTCCCTAGTAGTTCCTGATGCGTGGGGTGTGCAGGCCCGAGTTTGGTATGTGCGGACTCGTGGGAGTGAATGCTGCGCGATGATGTGTGCGGCGTGCATGTACCTAGTGTGGAAGTGCCACTTCTAGAAGTGGGCACTTCTGTGTGCAGTGTGTCTGTCGCGTGATTGGCTGGTCGTGTCATGTGACGGGCTAGGGATTCCCCAGAGTCAGGATGAGTCACCCAGTGGTGAATGGGGAGATCAGCAGCTAGATGGGTGGGAGGAGTACACCTGGGTCCTGAATAGGACAGGGTTTTCCACACACAATGCTGGCCCCGCCCCCTGTGGTGCGACTGACGACCCTAGCCCTGCCAGTGAATAGAGTGAGGGGCTGAGCACATCAAGGGTGCTCCCCAACCAGCTGCGACTGGTTTTACCCCTCACCCTGAACCCAGAACAAAGGGTTTGCCTGTATAAAAATGGGGCTGTGTCCCCACAGAAACGGTTCTCTGCCAGGATCTCACCTGAGGGGGGCTGCTGCTGCTGCTGGACCAGAGGACCGCCACTTGGATTACCTCCCTGCCTGGAGGCCCAGTGAGCTGGCTCTGGGTCCAGCCCTTGCCCCCCCCCACCCCTGCTTGGCTGTATGCAGGGAAGGACCTTGCTGGACTGTGTTTTATCCTCCTAAGCGCTGGGAGCGCTTCATTTGTATCCCTGAGCGCCTGAAAGCGCTTGTTCTGGACTTGTAGCGCTAGGAGCGCTTTGGTCGTGGCCCCAGCGGCGCTAGGAGCGTCCACGGGGGGAACCCCGACGTAGGGATTCCCCCGTTTTGGCCGAGATCGAGCGGGTGCCCACCCCGCTGATTTACGTGGCCTGATCCTCACGGGTGCCTACCCCGCTTATTTTATTATTTTTATCGCGGGTGCCCACCCCGCATACTATCGCTCTAAAAGCGGGTGCCCACCCCGCATTTCTGCCTTCGAGTGGGTGCCTACCCCACGCTCCCCAGGAATCACCGCTGCCGGCCCGGGAACCCCGGGAGCACCTTGCCACGTCACCCGCCGCGTCAGGGGAGAGCCGCGCTGCGGTTGGAGAGTGCACGGGGTGTTGCTTAGCAACCGGGGCCTCGTTGATTGGAGAGTCGGAAGTCCTGGAAGTGCGAGGCCGACGGACAGTCTTCCGCGCCCAGAGAAACTCCACGAGGACGAAGCAGGCCCCTGCGCCCGGAGCCCCCGAGTTCCAGGGAGAGCTACGTGGTGCCGGGGGAAACCAGGAGAGTGAGGCAGCGCGACGCTGCTGCCCGGTGGAAGGCTCTGGCAACGAATAGAGCGGAAGCGGGGACAACGCGGGAGTCCCAGGTGAGTGGGACCCCCGTTTGGTGACTCTGCCCCTGGCCTCCACAGCGGCGCCGCAGTTGCGGGCCGCTTCATCGGGGGCATTAATTACTTTCTGAGCCGGCGTGCTCCAACACGGGGCTCAGATGCTTATCTTTAAAGCCTGTGCATGGCTCCAACGTGGGGGCAGGATTGTTAGAGCTTAGTGGGCTCCACCCCCAAGCCGGGCATTGTGTGCTGTAGAGCGCTGGAGGGCTCCAACGTCTGGGGGCACTTTTCTGTGCGATCAGAGCGGCCCCGGAAGGCAGCGGGCCGCTCCCACATTTTAGGGGCTCATTTGTTTGTTGAGCCACGAGGCTCTAACGGGGCACATTAGTTTACAGAGCCACAGAGGCTCCAACGCGTGGTGTACACCATTTCAGAGCCCAGAGAGGGCTCCCAAGGGCAGAGTGGTGCCCAAGCCTTTCCCCAGCTGCCCAGCACTTAGTGGGCAGCTGCAACGTTCAGGTGGTACGCTTGGTGCTTCGCCCTGACTGCGTGCGCAGTCTTGCCCCGGACTTTGCTGGGACATAGGGCGTCCTTGCCCCTTCAAGGCCAGTTGGCCTAGGGACTGCCACAGTGGTGGCTAATGTGAGTTTTGCGCTATTCTTCCTCACCTGCACCGCTGAATGTGTTTTTATGCGTCATGTGCTTTGTCTTACACTTCTGAATGTTATGCATCATGTGTTTATGTGCTTAGACCCCTACAGGTATTGTGATACTTAGGTGGTTGTTTTCTCCCTAGTACAGGTGGTGCTAGTGAGGTCCTGATTCCCTGCGCAATATTTTCCTAAAGTGGTTAGGGTTGCGTAGGTGGTACTTACCTGATACCAGTAATTACTGGTTGTGTGCTACATATGTTATTTTGTACTACAGTATTATTCCTATGTTCTAAAAAGTGCTAATTCCGGACAGTGGTCCATGTGGCCCTGTCCCCTGTATATATAATCCCTTGTAAATTCTGCCCGTGCCTGTTGGCACATTGTAGAGTGTGTGTTTTTATCTAATGTGTTGTGTAATACAAAGGTTATTTTCATAGAATACCTTGTGTGGAGTTTCCTTTGTGGTGGGCCTTGGGTGTTGTTGCTGGGTGCGCGCGCAAACGCTTTACACATCGCCTCAGGGATAAGCCTGTCTGCTCGTGCCAAGCTACCAAGGGGGTGAGCAGGGGTTATCTTTGGCGTGTAACTCCCCAGCCCTGACTAGAGTGGTGGGTTCTGTCTGGCTTTGGTGCAAGCCCTAGCCAACCAGAAATCGCCATTTCTAACACAGGCCAGCAGAGCCGTTGTAGAGCCAGAGAACCAGGTCACCAAAGCTGCTTTACAGCCAGAGAAACAGGTCAGCAGAGCCGTTGTAGAGCCAGAGAACCAGGTCAGCAGAGTTTCTGTAGAGCAAGAGAACCAGGTCAGCAGAGCTGCTTTAGAACCAGCGAACCACGTCAGCAGAGGTGCTTTAGAGCCAGAGAACCAGGTCAACATAGCCGCTGTAGAGCCAGAGAATCAGGTCAGCAGAGCTGCTTTAGAGCCACAGAACCAGGCCGGCAGAGCCGTTGTAGAGCCAGAGAACCAGGTCAGCAACGCTGCTTTACAGCCAGAGAAACAGGTCAGCAGAGCCGTTGTAGAGCCAGAGAACCAGGTTAGCAGAGTTTCTGTAGAGCCAGAGAAGCAGGTCAGCACAGCTGTTGTAGAGCGAGAGAACCAGGTCAGTAGAGCTGCTCTCTAGAGCCAGAGAACCAGGTCAGCAGAGCTGCTTTAGAGCCAGAGAACCAGGTCAGCAAAGCCGCTGCACAGCCAGAGAACCAAGTCAGCAGAGGTGCTTTAGAACCAGAGAACCAGATCAACAGAGCCACTGTAGAGCCAGAGAACCAGGTCAGCAGAGCTGCTTTAGAGCCAGAGAAACAGGTCATCAAAGTCACTTTAGAGCCAGAGAAACAGGTCAGCAGAGCCGTTGTAGAGCCAGAGAACCAGGGCAGCAGAGCAGTTGTAGAGCCAGAGAACCAGGTCAGCAGAGCTTCTCTACAGCCAAAGAACTAGGTCAGCAAAGCTGCTGTAGAGCCATAGAACCAGGTCAGTAGAGCCGCTCTAGAGCGAGAGAACCAGGTCAGCAGTGTGGAAATTTAGCGTGCAAACTGAACATTATCTGCGCCATCTTGCCTCTCCCCAGCGCCACGCATAGCAAATGCACGGCCGCCATTTTAGGCACCCCACTCTCTCTCCCCGCTCACTCTCGATCGCCAGCGCTTTCCCTCGGCGCTGCGAGCATCCCCCGGGCGCCGGCCACCCCCGCTCTCTCATACAGGCCACAAACCCTCTCCTTCTGCGCGACCCTGCTACGGAACCACTTCCGACCGACAACCCATACATGGTCATGCCTCTCCTTTGATAACCCCCTTCCCCTGCGCCCCATTGTCTGAACTGGTCCCAGGCCATCACCTAGCCCTGCGGATGCAGTTTATTGCCCCTACTGTAAGGGAAACACCCCGCATCAAAGGGATTACAGTAGATCAAAGCCCCTACCCCCTGAGACCCGGCCGGTTGCACACACCCCCGGGAATTAGCGGAATTCCCTGCTGCGCGATAGCCATCTCCCACTGCGGGTAGGGTGGGAACCTCTACTGTAACCATGTGTGGGATCGGATCTGAGCCGGGGCTTCAGGGTATGTTCTTTCAGGCATCAAGAAAATCTCAAGAATGTACTATATGTAATAAAGCAATAAACCGGTGTATAAGAGACCAGGTCTCAGAGATGCGGTTAGAGCACCTCGTGACGATACCTTGCTGTCTGATCTGATGTGTTCTGCTCCGACGGAATAAAACTTTGTTTCCTGCCTTCCAGTCTCCGGCGCCTGCCTCTTTTATTGGTAAATTCATCGAGTGGTATGAGAGGCGATTACCGCCGGGCAAATACTTGAAAGGTTATCAACTGAAACTGCCGCTACCATTTAACAATTGGCGTCCCAAACGTGGGGCCCATCAGCGACACGTGGATCCAGTGGGAGAGGTCCCGACGACAGAGTGAACGACTGCAACGATCGGGAGAGCTCCTGCCCAATAGACCCTCGTCTGGCAGCCGATCATCCGAACTTCACTGGTTCCGAGCAGACCTCTCTCGAGTGATCTACGGTCCTGACTGGGAACCATCAGGAGTGCCGCGGCAAATACGGAGAGTAGAGGACGATCGGGCGCTGGAGGCGGAAGACGAGAAACTGTCCACGCGGTCCGGGTAAGGTCGTGATACACGACAAATTGAGAAATAATTGATTGATTGTTTGATGCTTTGGAAATACTAGTATTGCTCATTGATTGTGCTCATTGATTGTTCTCTTTGAGATATTCGCTGTCTACAAACGGGGAGGAGTAGAAATACTCTCTCTCTCTCTCCCTTTGCAGATAGTGAAGGGTAGGTAACGCAGACTTTTGTCCCCGTTGAAACCCGTCGTGCCTATCTTTATCTCCCCATTGATTGATTGTCCGAACATTGATTGTTTTGGAGAATAGTGCTTTTTGAGATATTCTCTGTTTGCAAATAACGTAGAATAGGAATATTCTGTCTAGTCTTTGCAAATAGTGAAGGGTAGGTAATGCTGACTTTTGTCCCCGTTGAAACCCGTCATGCCTATCTTTATCTCCCATTGATTGATTGATTGATTGATTGTCCGAACACTAGTTGTTCGATATTGGTTCTTTGGAGGTATTCTCTGCTTGCAAATAACGAAGAATAGAGATATTCTGTCTAGTCTTTGCAAGCAGTGAAAAGATAGGTAGTGCTGACTTTTGTCCCCGTTGAAACCCGTCATGCCTATCTTCTCCCCACTGATTGGTAGTTGGTTCTGCCCGGACCGCTTATTAGAGGTGAACCATCCGGCTCCACTGGAGGGCACCCCTAATAAGGACATGTTCACTAAATATGGACTAGTCGCCGTAGCTTATACCAAGCTATGGCATAAATATACAAAGAAGGACCCCGAGAGTCAGTGGCCACTGATGGGATCCTTCGACGACCATAAGATAGAGGTGCTAGAAATAGCTCTGCGTAGCAATAAGACGACGCCTACTATGCTTGACAGTATCGGCATGTGGCGCAAAGAAGCGACGCAACGGAAAAAGAGGGAAGAAGTAAAAGCAGAAAAGGAATTACGAAAGGCAGCTCACCTTGCCGCTAGAAAGTTAGAAGAAGACATAAAGGAGAGAAGGGAAACTAAACTAAGACAGGAGCCCGAAACCTCAGGCCAGTACGCTGTTAGGACCCCTTCTTTGCTCTACCCTGAGTTGTCCTCCAAGCAGCGAACGAATGACGAGTTACTGTTAGGTCCCCCGATCATTTACATGCCCCCTCCGTATGCACCCTCCCAATCAATAGTGCAACACCCACAACCCCCGAACACGAGCGAAAGCAGTACAGGGGCCTCGGCCCTCACGGCCTCCGCGCCGGCTGAGCCTCTTGTGCCAAACCCAACGTCGACCACAACGCCAGTCGACCATGAGATAGGAAAGAAAGAGTCCACCAGAATGAATCGACTAACTAAGGATGAACGAGCAGGAATTGACAAGATAGTAGGGACGCTGGTGGAACGAAAAGAAAGTGAGGAGTATATAACAGACGTGTATAACTCGTATGCCGACAGCCGCAGACGACACTTCGTCGTACGGCTCTGTTATCACGCCCTGAATGCATATGAGGATAGGTACCACGATAAAGGTCCCGAAGGCTTAGCGGCCCTATATAGGAAGGTAGACATTGGGGAAGAAAGAGAGGGCGATGTAACGAACCTCTTCACTCGTACACTCGAGGTCTACCGACACCTTAAAGAACATGGACAGACTACCAAAACAGAAACCCCCATAGCAACTAATCCCCAGGGAGGAAGGGCCGATGCCATGATGCCCATTAAAGAAGCTGCCCCCTACTGGGTCCCCCCACGGGGTCAGGGAACACACGACGACATCAACAACCCAGATGCGAAGGGAAGGGTTGTATATAACTGGGTCTATCAGCCGTGGGACCGGCAAGATATTTTGACTTTTAGAAAGACTCTACCCGACTTAAGAAAGAACCCGACTGCCTTCTACACGGAATTGGGCACAGCCTTAGGCTCAACGATAATGACGTTAGCAGATATCGACTTGTTCTTTGGGCTATGTCTGCCGGCTGATGTGTGGAAACAAATCCGGAAAGTTGACCACGCTGAGCCGTTCGGATATACCTGGGTACAACTCGATACCATAGATAAACAGCGAGAGCCAGGACAGAAACCCCCGAAAGCCATCTTAGAGCTCCCAGACAAGATTGTACAAAAGCTGAAGACTCTAATCCCAGAAAGAAAGTTAGACTGGTCGATAGTGACGGCTTGCCGTCAGAAACCCCAGGAAGATGTGTCTGAATACTTCTCCCGATTCGAGACTGTGTTTTCCGATTACAGTGGCCAAGACATGACCACCGCAACCGGACACCACCTCTTTGTCCAGAATTATGTAAAGGGTCTGTCACAAGAAGTTTCCCAGAAGCTACAGACCAGCGAGAGTAGCTGGGCAGCCTCCAAACCCGCAGCGATTCTCCAGATGGCCCAATACTACGAAAATCAGAAAAACGAGAATGATAGGGCATCAGAGAAGAAGAAAAAGGAACTGAAGGAGAGGGTAATGATAGCACAGTTGCAAGGGATGACCATAGGAAGGGAACCCCCGAAAGAGAATTACCAACCAACCGCCCCTAGAAAGCTACCCCCTAGAGACCATACACCTACACCCTACAACGGACGGAGAGACTTAGATGGGAATCAATGCGCGTTCTGTAGAGGGTTCGGACACTGGAAATCCCAGTGCCCGGTCCTTCTGGAAATGAACAAGAATAGGGACCCCAGAGACACAGCATATGACCCCAGAAATAGAGGACAGGGACGAGGGCACACGAACAACACCATCAACGACAGGCCAGGCAGACCAAACACCTTTGATCGCCCCCGACAAAACCAGTGTCAGCAGTCCGACTATGAAAGCACCCATGACTTTGCATAGGACCGCCAGGGGCAAGGGAGGGATCCAGTCGAACTCCGTGTTGACCAGCAAGGCCCTTACGTCACTGCTAAGGTCTTGGGCACAAAATCCCCATTCCTGGTAGACACTGGGGCGACACGTAGTGCGTTATCCAAACGACTGATCCCTAGGGCACCCTTGTCTGGCTCACATGTAACCTCAATAGGCTTCGATGGAACGCCCTCCACTAACCCCTTATCAGCACCAATCTCCTTTGACTTAGAAGATAACACCACTGACACGACCTTTCTGCTCTCCTCCAACACCCCCGATGCTATTATGGGACTTGATTTGCTAAAACATTTTCGAGCTACCATCAGATGCTCCCCAGACGGAGTTCGAGTCATCCTACACGATAACCCAGATCTGTCCAGACCCTGTCACACACGGTGTATGCTCTCTATAACCGATGCTGATATGTCCCTACTCGACACATTACCTTCACATCTATGGGCTAAAACCGACTCAGATGTAGGGCGCATGGTGATCGACCCGGTACACATAACCGTCCGACCGGACGCAGTGCTCCCAAAGCTTCCGCAGTATCGGGTATCACCCGAAGGCGAGAAGGCATTGGTGGAAATCATCGAGTCCCTGGTCGAGGCAGGAGTGGTAGAAGAAGTGGTCAGTAATGTTTGCAACAGCCCTATCCTACCCATTGTAAAGAAGCAAGGCGAGGGGGATGAGAAAGCCTACCGTTTCATTGTTGACTTGCGAGAGGTTAACAAAGTAGTCATACCCCAGTACCCCGTAGTCTCAGACATCACCACCATCCTTACCCTGATTCCATCCACTGCCACCATCTTTACTGTTATTGACCTCAAGAACGCATTCTTTTCCATTCCCATCCACCCAGACAGCCGCTACCTGTTCGGCTTCACTTTAAAAGCCCGTTCGTACAGATTCTGCAGGGCACCCCAAGGCTACACTGAGAGTCCCAGTATTTACAGCCAAGCCCTCAAGAGGCAACTGGATGCAGTCCAACTACCCGATGGAGTGGTGTTGATACAGTACGTTGATGACATTCTTTTGGCGGCCGACACCACTCCTCTTGCCGTCACAGCCACCATTCACCTCCTCCGCTTCCTTGCGGAGAACGGTCACAAGGTCTCCAGAAAGAAATTGCAATTCTGCCAGCCCCAAGTAACGTATCTAGGCCACCTACTATCCAAAGACGGGAGGAAACTTACCCCTGACCGAATTCAAACCATTCTAGAAACCCCTGTTCCCAAAACTCAGAAGCAAGTGCGGTCCCTAGTGGGCCTCACCTCCTTTTGTCGACAGTGGTTGCCAAATTTCAGTCTTATCGTAAAACCTCTGCTTTCCCTGCTGGCTAAAGATACCCCCTTACCCCTCCCCTGGACACCCGAATGCCAATCCTCCTTCAAAGAATTACGAGACGCCCTCTGCTCGGCCCCAGTCCTAGGAACCCCAGACTACACTAAACCTTTCTCCCTCTACACCCACGAAAGGGAGGGATGTGCGTTGTCTGTCCTAACCCAGTCCATAGGCCCTAAGCAACGCCCTTGTGCCTACTTCTCTGCCACTCTTGACCCCGTAGCCAGAGCTTTGCCCGCCTGCCTTCGAGCAGTAGCCGCCGCTGCTGTCTCTATCCGGCAAAGTGAGGGGATCGTACTCTCGAACCCCCTCACAGTATTGGTACCCGATGCTGTTGATACCCTCCTGAACCAAACCAAGACTCAACACCTGACTAGCGCACGACTGACTGGGTATGAACTGACTCTGCTTGCACCCCATATCACATTGAAACGATGCACCACTCTGAATCCAGCTACTCTACTACCTCTCCCTGACCGCAATGCATCCCCTATACATGATTGCGTGACCCTCACCGACGAACAAACCAAGAGTAGGGTTGACCTCCGGGATACTGCCTTCCCGGACCCTGACGGAGAACTGTGGGTGGATGGCTCCTGCATCAAGCTCCCTGATGGCACCACCTCAGCTGCCTATGCAGTCACCACAGCTCGAACAGTTGTTGAGACAGCCCGCATCACACAGCGATCCGCACAGGCGGCTGAACTAATTGCCCTCACACGAGCCTGCATCCTGGCAGCAGGGACAACCGCAAACATTTACACAGACAGTCAGTATGCCTTTGGGGTAGTTCACCACTTCGAGCTCTTATGGAAAGAGAGGGGATTCTTGACTTCTCATGGCACACCCATCCTGCATGGAGATCTAGTCTCTGCCCTGACCGAAGCAGTCCTCCTCCCCACACGGATAGCTGTGATCAAATGCCAGGCACACAAGAAGGTGACAGACATTATAGGTCAGGGAAATGCACTAGCTGACATTACTGCCCGAACCACAGCCGAGAATAGGTCCACAACCCGCATGTACGTGACCAGGTCGCAAACTGAGAAATGGAAGGATGCTAGGGAAACGATTAGGGATATCCAACTAGCCAGCACACCACACGAATTAACTGAATGGGCCCGGGTGGGATTGAAGGACGATGACGGTTGTTGGCGAACTAAAGACTCGAACAAATGGTTGCTACCCGACTCATACTTGATCCCCATGCTGACCATGGCACACTCCCCCGCACACATAGGGTCTGCCCCCATGATCGAACTCATCTCCAAAGTCTGGCACAACGACAGAATACCAGACTCAGCCAAACGTCTGGTCCAACAATGCCTAGTATGCCTCCAACACAACCCTGGGAAAGGAACTGCTGTACCCCGGGGAGGGTTTGGGGTCCCCAATCACCCCTTTGAAGTCCTACAAATGGACTATGTCCAGCTAGAAAGGTGCCAAGGATTAAAGTATGTACTGGTCGTTGTGTGTGCCTTCAGCAAGTGGGTGGAAGCCTACCCAACCCATGACAACACCGCTATAACTACCGCAAAAGTACTACTGAAGGAATTCTTCCCCCGATACGGCCTTTGTCGAATTTTGTGGAGCGACAACGGCCCCCACTTCGTAGCCGAAGTTATCCAACTCATCTTAAAGGGGTTGGGTGTAAAACAGAAATTCCATGCGGTCTTCCATCCCCAATCTGCAGGCCTGGTTGAGCGACACAATGCCACATTGAAGCTTAAGATAGCAAAAATAGTCGCCACCACAGGACTAAGATGGCCAGACGCTCTCCCACTAGCATTGCTATCAATGCGTTCCACCCCCACCAAACACCACTTAACCCCCTACGAGGTCGTCTTTGGGCGGCCCATGAACCTTTGGACTGCACCAAAACCATCATCCATCCACGACGTCCCGGACGTCCTCATGTCTGACTATTTGTATAACCTAACTAAGACGTTGTCTGCTATCCATCAGCAGGTGCTGCACGCCATTCCCGATGTTTCCAGGGGCCCGGGACACGACATCCAACCCGGTGACTTCGTCCTAGTGCGTAACTTCCAGCGCACCAAGAGTCTGGAGCCCCGGTGGACGGGCCCCCTGCAAGTCCTGATCACCACCCGAACAGCTCTTCGAGTGGAGGGGAAATGCAATTGGCTGCATGCACACCACTGCAAGAAGGTATCACCGACCCTGACAACCACGGACAACATCACCGCCCAAGAGGAACTTCTGGACAAAGACCGACCATCCCTGAGCCGCTGCCCAGATACAGAGACACTTGAATTGATTGAATATCCCGATCCCACTGTGCCATCCAAAGAAGGGTATAACTTGCGACGAAAGGAGAGAACTTCGGCTAAGCAGACCACAGGCTAAGTGGAAATCTCAGAACGGTAGCCTAGTCACCTCAAAGGCCACCAGGAGAGAAACTAAAACAAAGTCTGTGGTTCTGCCCGCTACCGAGTCTCTTGAAGGTGATGGAAGCGCCCGACATGAAGATGATGGAAGCAACCGGATGTCCGAAGATCCACTTCAAAAACCCAAAGACTGACCGAATGCACAGCTTTAAGACAATAGCACTTTTCATTTCCCTTCTCTTTTGCCTTCTCCTCGTGGTCACCTTCTGGATCATGGAGGAGAGCACACCCGCTCATAAGACATTGCTGACTACCGTTCAACCTACCACCACGAAAGAACACCATCTGATCTCACTTTCACCCCAACTCCGAGAAAGGCGTAAGGAGTTCTGGAATAACTCTTTTGTGCAGTTGCTCCACCAACACAATCTTGCCACCAATGCCACTAACTGCTGGATCTGTGGATTGCTGCCCCATGCCACTGGACACTCAATCCCTTTCATCCCTTCACCTTTTTCTGTCCATGGTTCCTGCCTCGCCTGGCTGATCCTCCTGCAGGAGAGCTACAAGGACAATGCCACTTCCGGCAGAACCATGTCACACTTCTACCATGGGTTCTGGCTGAACAAAACCGGTAGAACCTCCGCCCTCTTCTGCCCTCTGAGATCGAACACTTCCTTTCACATGGACATCCCCGCCAAAGAACGAATTGAAATGCAAGTGTTCAACAATCCAGCCAGACCCACCTTCTCTTACCTCCGAAAACGGACAGCCGCCACCCTAACAGTGGCCCTGTCCGTCATCAACATCACTGGATCTGTATGCCTCGAAGGCCTGGGGGCACAGCTGGTGGGCCACAGCTCCTGCCTCATCAACCGAACATTGGACTCAGTTGACCCACCCTCCTTTGTTGCCTCCCCGAATATGTACTTTGTCTGTGGTACTAAGGCCTACACCTGGCTCCCGAAAGGTTGGGGAGGCACCTGCTACATCGCCTTTGTCCTTCCTCCGACGTATGTGGCTCCAGCAAACCATCACCGACAGAAACGTGCCAAAGACATTGTACAAACCGACTCCACCGGAGCACAGTTCATGGACGCAGTAAAGGGTCTTGTTCCGCTCTGGGGTCCGATGGCAAACAGCCGTGCCATCCGCCACTTAACCCAGGCAGTCGAAACAGCAATGAACATTACAGCTGGCGCCCTCGCCAACAACACCGCTGAGCTTCAGGCCGTCCGCCTGGTGGCTCTCCAGAACCGCCTTGTTCTAGATGTGGTTCTGGCTGACCGCGGAGGAGCATGCCGCATCATTGGGTCCAGCTGTTGTACCTACGTACCGGATAACTCACCCTCAGTCTACAAAGCAATTGAACACCTCCACAGACTGTCCACAGAGGTCCATCAAGAGCAAGAAGAATGGTCACTGGGGAGTTGGTTTTGGGACGCTATTAAAGGTTGGGGATGGAGGCTGTTTTCATTTATCCTCATACCAATCATGATACTATGTGGATGTTGCTTGGGGATTCAGTGTCTGCCACCTTTATGTTCGCTTTTTATGAACTGCATCTGCCCTAAGACTTTGGACTTTGAAACTGAGCGGATGAAAGCTCTGAATGAGGTGGAGGTACGGGGTATTATGGGGATAGATCCAAACTAGGCAAGCTGGCGAGACATGTTAAAAGGGAGGACTGTGGAAATTTAGCGTGCAAACTGAACATTATCTGCGCCATCTTGCCTCTCCCCAGCGCCACGCATAGCAAATGCACGGCCGCCATTTTAGGCACCCCACTCTCTCTCCCCGCTCACTCTCGATCGCCAGCGCTTTCCCTCGGCGCTGCGAGCATCCCCCGCGCGCCGGCCACCCCCGCTCTCTCATACAGGCCATAAACCCTCTCCTTCTGCGCGACCCTGCTACGGAACCACTTCCGACCGACAACCCATGCATGGTCATGCCTCTCCTTTGATAACCCCCTTCCCCTGCGCCCCATTGTCTGAACTGGTCCCAGGCCATCACCTAGCCCTGCGGCTGCAGTTTATTGCCCCTACTGTAAGGGAAACACCCCGCATCAAAGGGATTACAGTAGATCAAAGCCCCTACCCCCTGAGACCCGGCCGGTTGCACACACCCCCGGGAATTAGCGGAATTCCCTGCTGCGCGATAGCCATCTCCCACTGCGGGTAGGGTGGGAACCTCTACTGTAACCATGTGTGGGATCGGATCTGAGCCGGGGCTTCAGGGGATGTTCTTTCAGGCATCAAGAAAATCTCAAGAATGTACTATATGTAATAAAGCAATAAACCGGTGTATAAGAGACCAGGTCTCAGAGATGCGGTTAGAGCACCTCGTGACGATACCTTGCTGTCTGATCTGATGTGTTCTGCTCCGACGGAATAAAACTTCGTTTCCTGCCTTCCAGTCTCCGGCGCCTGCCTCTTTTATTGGTAAATTCATCGAGTGGTATGAGAGGCGATTACCACCGGGCAAATACTTGAAAGGTTATCAACTGAAACTGCCGCTACCATTTAACAGCAGAGCCGCTGTAGAGCCAGAGAACCAGGTCAGCAGAGCCGCTGTAGAGCCAGAGCACCAGGTCAGCAGAGCTCCTTTAGAGCCAGAGAACCAGGAAAGCAGAGCTGCTCTAGAGCCAGAGAACCAGGTCAGCAGAGCTGCTTTAGAGCCATAGAACCAGGTCAGCAGACCCGCTCTAGAGACTGAGAACCAGGTCAACAGAGCCGTTGTAGAGCCAGAGAACCAGGTCAGCAGAGCTGCTGTAGAGCCAGAGAACCAGGTCAGCAGTGTTGCTGTAGAGCCAGAGAACCAGGTCAGCAGAGCTGCTTTAGAGCCACAGAACCAGGTCAGCAGAGCTGCTGCAGAGCCAGAGAACCAGGTCAGCAAAGCTGCTGTAGAGACAGAGAACCAGGTCAGCAGAGCTGCTTTAGAGCCACAGAACCAGGTCAGCAGAGCTGCTGCAGAGCCAGAGAACCAGGTCAGCAAAGCTGCTGCAGAGCCAGAGAACCAGGTCAGCAAAGCTGCTGTAGAGCCAGAGAACCAGGTCAGCAGAGTCGCTGTAGAGCCAGAGACCCAGGCCAGCAGAGCCGCTGTAGACCCACAGAACCAGGACAGCAGAGCCACTGTAGAGCCAGAGAACCAGGTCAGCAGAGCCACAATAGAGCCAGAGAACCAGGTCAGCAGAGCTGCTGTACAACCAGAGAACAAGGTCAGCAGAGCTGCTCCACAGCCAAAGAACCAGGTCAGCAGATCCGTTGTACAGCCTGAGAACCAGGTCAGCAAAGCTGCTCTATAGCCAGAGAACCAGGTCAGCAGACCTGCTCTAGAGCCAGAGAATCAGGTCAGCAGAGCTGCTGTAGTGCCAGAGAAATAGATCAGCAGAGCTGCTGTAGAGCCAGAGAACCAGGTCAGCAGAGCTGCTCTAGAGCAAGAGAACCAGGTCAGCAGAGCTGTTTTAGAGCCACAGACCCAGATCAGCAGAGCTGCTTTAGAGCCAGACCACCAGGTCAACAGAGCCGCTGTAGAGCCAGAGAACCAGGTCAGCAAAGCTGCTTTAGAGCCACAGAACCAGGCCAGCAGAGCCGTTGTAGAGCCAGAGAACTAGGTCAGCAAAGCTGCTTTACAGCCAGAGAAACAGGTCAGCAGAGCCGTTGTAGAGCCAGAGAACCAGTTCAGCAGAGTTGCTGTAGAGCCAGAGAACCAGGTCAGCAAAGCCGCTGTAGAGCCAGAGAACCAGGTCAGTAGAGCTGCTCTGAGGCCAGAGAACTAGGTCAGCAGAGCTGCTGTGGAGCCAAAGAACCAGGTCAGCAGAGCCGCTCTAGAGCCAGAGAACCAGGTCAGCAGAGCTGCTTGAGAGCCAGAGAACCAGGTCAGCAGAGCCGTTGCACAGCCAGAGAACCAGGTCAGCAGAGCTACTTTAGAGCCAGAGAACCACGTCAGCAGAGGTGCTTTAGAGCCAGAGAACCATGTCAACAGAGCCGCTGTAGAGCCAGAGAACCAGGTCTGCAGAGCTGTTGTAGAGCCAGAGAACCAGGTCAGCAGAGCCTTTGTACAGCCTGAGAACCATGTCAGCAAAGCTCCTCTAGAACCTGAGTACCAGGTCAGCAGAGCTGCTTTAGAGCCAGAGAACCAGGTCAGCAGAGCTGCTCTAGAGCCAGAGAACCAGGTCAGCAGAGCTGCTTTAGAGCCAGAGAACTAGGTCAGCAGAGCCACTCTAGAGCCAGAGAACCAGACCAGCAGAGCTGCTTTAGAGCCAGAGAAACAGGTCAGCAGAGCTGCTTTAGAGCCAGAGAACCAGGTCAGCAGAGCCACTGCACAGCCGGAGAACCAGGTCAGCAGAGCTGCTTTACAGACAGAGAACCAGATCAACAGAGCTGCTCTAGAGCCTGAGAACCAGGTCAGCAGAGCCGTTGTAGAGCCAGAGAACCAGATCAGCAGATCCGCTAAAGAGCCAGAGAACCAGGTCAGCAGAGCTGTTTTAGAGCCACAGACCCAGGTCAGCAGAGCTGCTTTAGAGCCAGAGAACAAGGTCAACAGAGCCGCTGTAGAGCCAGAGAACCAGGTCAGCAAAGCTGCTTTAGAGCCACAGAACCAGGCCAGCAGAGCCGTTGTAGAGCCAGAGAACTAGGTCAGCAAAGCTGCTTTACAGCCAGAGAAACAGGTCAGCAGAGCCGTTGTATAGCCAGAGAACCAGTTCAGCAGAGTTGCTGTAGAGCCAGAGAACCAGGTCAGCAAAGCCGATGTAGAGCCAGAGAACCAGGTCAGTAGAGCTGCTCTAGAGCCAGAGAACTAGGTCAGCAGAGCTGCTGTGGAGCCAAAGAACCAGGTCAGCAGAGCCACTCTAGAGCCAGAAAACCAGGTCAGCAGAGCTGCTTGAGAGCCAGAGAACCAGGTGAGCAGAGCCGCTGCACAGCCAGAGAACCAGGTCAGCAGAGCTACTTTAGAGCCAGAGAAACAGGTCAGCGAAGTTGCTTTAGACCAAGAGAAACAGGTCAGCAGAGCTGTTGTAGAGCCAGAGAACCAGGTCAGCAGAGCCTTTGTACAGCCTGAGAACCATGTCAGCAAAGCTGCTCTAGAACCTGAGTACCAGGTCAGCAGAACTGCTTTAGAGCCAGAGAACCAGGTCAGCAGAGCTGCTCTAGAGCCAGAGAACCAGGTCAGCAGAGCTGCTTTAGAGCCAGAGAACTAGGTCAGCAGAGCCACTCTAGAGCCAGAGAACCAGGTCAGCAGAGCTGCTTTAGAGCCAGAGAAACAGGTCAGCAGAGCTGCTTTAGAGCCAGAGAACCAGGTCAGCAGAGCCACTGCACAGCCGGAGAACCAGATCAACAGAGCTGCTCTAGAGCCTGAGAACCAGGTCAGCAGAGCCGTTGTAGAGCCAGAGAACCAGATCAGCAGATCCACTAAAGAGCCAGAGAACCAGGTCAGCAGAGCTGTTTTAGAGCCACAGACCCAGGTCAGCAGAGCTGCTTTAGAGCCAGAGAACCAGGTCAACAGAGCCGCTGTAGAGCCAGAGAACCAGGTCAGCAAAGCTGCTTTAGAGCCACAGAACCAGGCCAGCAGAGCCGTTGTAGAGCCAGAGAACTAGGTCAGCAAAGCTGCTTTACAGCCAGAGAAACAGGTCAGCAGAGCCGTTGTAGAGCCAGAGAACCAGTTCAGCAGAGTTGCTGTAGAGCCAGAGAACCAGGTCAGCAAAGCCGCTGTAGAGCCAGAGAGCCAGGTCAGTAGAGCTTCTCTAGAGCCAGAGAACTAGGTCAGCAGAGCTGCTGTAGAGCCAAAGAACCAGGTCAGCAGAGCCACTCTAGAGCCAGAGAACCAGGTCAGCAGAGCTGCTTAAGAGCCAGAGAACCAGGTCAGCAGAGCCGCTGCACAGCCAGAGAACCAGGTCAGCAGAGCTACTTTAGAGCCAGAGAACCACATCAGCAGAGGTGCTTTAAACCAAGAGAAACAGGTCAGCAGAGCCGTTGTAGAGCCAGAGAACCAGGTCAGCAGAGCCTTTGTACAGCCTGAGAACCATGTCAGCAAAGCTGCTCTGGAACTAGAGTACCAGGTCAGCAGAGCTGCTTTAGAGCCAGAGAACCAGGTTAGCAGAGCTCCTCTAGAGCCAGAGAACCAGGTCAGCAGAGCTGCTTTAGAGCCAGAGAACTAGGTCAGCAGAGCCACTCTAGAGCCAGAGAACCAGGTCAGCAGAGCTGCTTTAGAGCCAGAGAAACAGGTCAGCAGAGCTGCTTTAGAGCCAGAGAACCAGGTCAGCAGAGCCACTGCACAGCCGGAGAACCAGGTCAGCAGAGCTGCTTTACAGACAGAGAACCAGATCAGCAGAGCTGCTCTAGAGCCTGAGAACCAGGTCAGCAGAGCCGTTGTAGAGCCAGAGATACAGATCAGCAGATCCGCTAAAGAGCCAGAGAACCAGGTCAGAAGAGCTGCTGTACAGCCAGGGAACAAGGTCAGCAGAGCTGCTCTACAGCCAAAGAACCAGGTCAGCAGAGCCGTTGTACAGCCTGACAACCAGGTCAGCAAAGCTGCTCTAGAGCCAGAGAACCAGCTCAGCAGAGCCGTTGTACAGCCCGAGAACCAAGTCAGCAGAGCTGCTCTACAGCCAGTGTACCAGGTCAGCAGAGGTACTGTAGAGCCAGAGAACCAGGTCAGCAGAGCTGCTCTAGAGCCAGAGAACCAGGTCAGCAGAGCTGTTTTAGAGCCAGAGAATTAGGTCAGCAGAGCTGTTGTAGAGCCAGAGAACCAGGTCAGCAGAGCCACTCTAGAACCAGAGAACCAGGTCAGCAGAGCTGCTTTAGAGACAGAGAACTAGGTCAGCAGAGCTGCTCTAGAGCCTGAGAACCAGGTCAGCAGAGCCAGTGTAGAGCCAGAGAACCAGGTCAGCAGATCCGCTGAAGAGCCAGAGAACCAGGTCAGCAGAGCTGCTGTACAGCCAGGGAACAAGGTCAGCAGAGCTGCTATACAGCCAAAGAACCAGGTCAACAGAGCCGTTGTACAACCTGAGAACCAGGTCAGCAAAGCTGCTTTAGAGCCAGAGAAACAGGTCAGCAGAGCTACTTTAGAGTCAGAGAACCAGGTCAGCAGAGCCGCTTTAGAGACATAGAACCAGGTCAGCAGAGCTGCTCCACAACCTGAGAACCAGGTCAGCAGAGCCATTGTAGAGCCAGAGAACCAGGTCAGCAGATCCACTGAAGAGCCAGAGAACCAGGTCAGCAGAGCTGCTGTACAGCCATAGAACAAGGCCAGCAGAGCTGCTCTACAGCCAAAGAACCAGGTCAACAGAGCCGTTGTACAGCCTGAGAACCAGGTCAGCAAAGCTGCTCTAGAGCCAGAGAACCAGGTCAGCAGAGCCGTTGTACAGCCCGAGAACCAGGTCAGTAGAGCTGCTCTAGAGCCAGAGAACTAGGTCAGCAGAGCTGCTGTGGAGCCAAAGAACCAGGTCAGCAGAGCCGCTCTAGAGCCAGAGAACCAGGTCAGCAGAGCTGCTTGAGAGCCAGAGAACCAGGTCAGCAGAGCCGCTGCACAGCCAGAGAACCAGGTCAGCAGAGCTACTTTAGAGCCAGAGAACCACGTCAGCAGAGGTGCTTTAGAGCCAGAGAACCATGTCAACAGAGCCGCTGTAGAGCCAGAGAACCAGGTCTGCAGAGCTGCTTTAGAGCCAGAGAAACAGGTCAGCGAAGTTGCTTTAGACCAAGAGAAACAGGTCAGCAGAGCTGTTGTAGAGCCAGAGAACCAGGTCAGCAGAGCCTTTGTACAGCCTGAGAACCATGTCAGCAAAGCTGCTCTAGAACCTGAGTACCAGGTCAGCAGAGCTGCTTTGGAGCCAGAGAACCAGGTCAGCAGAGCTGCTCTAGAGCCAGAGAACCAGGTCAGCAGAGCTGCTTTAGAGCCAGAGAACTAGGTCAGCAGAGCCACTCTAGAGCCAGATAACCAGACCAGCAGAGCTGCTTTAGAGCCAGAGAAACAGGTCAGCAGAGCTGCTTTAGAGCCAGAGAACCAGGTCAGCAGAGCCACTGCACAGCCGGAGAACCAGGTCAGCAGAGCTGCTTTACAGACAGAGAACCAGATCAACAGAGCTGCTCTAGAGCCTGAGAACCAGGTCAGCAGAGCCGTTGTAGAGCCAGAGAACCAGATCAGCAGATCTGCTAAAGAGCCAGAGAACCAGGTCAGCAGAGCTGTTTTAGAGCCACAGACCCAGGTCAGCAGAGCTGCTTTAGAGCCAGAGAACCAGGTCAACAGAGCCGCTGTAGAGCCAGAGAACTAGGTCAGCAAAGCTGCTTTACAGCCAGAGAAACAGGTCAGCAGAGCCGTTGTAGAGCCAGAGAACCAGTTCAGCAGAGTTGCTGTAGAGCCAGAGAACCAGGTCAGCAAAGCCGATGTAGAGCCAGAGAACCAGGTCAGTAGAGCTGCTCTAGAGCCAGAGAACTAGGTCAGCAGAGCTGCTGTGGAGCCAAAGAACCAGGTCAGCAGAGCCACTCTAGAGCCAGAAAACCAGGTCAGCAGAGCTACTTGAGAGCCAGAGAACCAGGTGAGCAGAGCCGCTGCACAGCCAGAGAACCAGGTCAGCAGTGCTACTTTAGAGCCAGAGAAACAGGTCAGCGAAGTTGCTTTAGACCAAGAGAAACAGGTCAGCAGAGCTGTTGTAGAGCCAGAGAACCAGGTCAGCAGAGCCTTTGTACAGCCTGAGAACCATGTCAGCAAAGCTGCTCTAGAACCTGAGTACCAGGTCAGCAGAACTGCTTTAGAGCCAGAGAACCAGGTCAGCAGAGCTGCTCTAGAGCCAGAGAACCAGGTCAGCAGAGCTGCTTTAGAGCCAGAGAACTAGGTCAGCAGAGCCACTCTAGAGCCAGAGAACCAGGTCAGCAGAGCTGCTTTAGAGCCAGAGAAACAGGTCAGCAGAGCTGCTTTAGAGCCAGAGAACCAGGTCAGCAGAGCCACTGCACAGCCGGAGAACCAGATCAACAGAGCTGCTCTAGAGCCTGAGAACCAGGTCAGCAGAGCCGTTGTAGAGCCAGAGAACCAGATCAGCAGATCCACTAAAGAGCCAGAGAACCAGGTCAGCAGAGCTGTTTTAGAGCCACAGACCCAGGTCAGCAGAGCTGCCTTAGAGCCAGAGAACCAGGTCAACAGAGCCGCTGTAGAGCCAGAGAACCAGGTCAGCAAAGCTGCTTTAGAGCCACAGAACCAGGCCAGCAGAGCCGTTGTAGAGCCAGAGAACTAGGTCAGCAAAGCTGCTTTACAGCCAGAGAAACAGGTCAGCAGAGCCGTTGTAGAGCCAGAGAACCAGTTCAGCAGAGTTGCTGTAGAGCCAGAGAACCAGGTCAGCAAAGCCGCTGTAGAGCCAGAGAGCCAGGTCAGTAGAGCTGCTCTAGAGCCAGAGAACCAGGTCAGCAGAGCTGCTTAAGAGCCAGAGAACCAGGTCAGCAGAGCCGCTGCACAGCCAGAGAACCAGGTCAGCAGAGCTACTTTAGAGCCAGAGAACCACGTCAGCAGAGGTGCTTTAAACCAAGAGAAACAGGTCAGCAGAGCCGTTGTAGAGCCAGAGAACCAGGTCAGCCGAGCCTTTGTACAGCCTGAGAACCATGTCAGCAAAGCTGCTCTGGAACTAGAGTACCAGGTCAGCAGAGCTGCTTTAGAGCCAGAGAACCAGGTCAGCAGAGCTCCTCTAGAGCCAGAGAACCAGGTCAGCAGAGCTGCTTTAGAGCCAGAGAACTAGGTCAGCAGAGCCACTCTAGAGCCAGAGAACCAGGTCAGCAGAGCTGCTTTAGAGCCAGAGAAACAGGTCAGCAGAGCTGCTTTAGAGCCAGAGAACCAGGTCAGCAGAGCCACTGCACAGCCGGAGAACCAGGTCAGCAGAGCTGCTTTACAGACAGAGAACCAGATCAGCAGAGCTGCTCTAGAGCCTGAGAACCAGGTCAGCAGAGCCGTTGTAGAGCCAGAGATACAGATCAGCAGATCCGCTAAAGAGCCAGAGAACCAGGTCAGCAGAGCTGCTGTACAGCCAGGGAACAAGGTCAGCAGAGCTGCTCTACAGCCAAAGAACCAGGTCAGCAGAGCCGTTGTACAGCCTGACAACCAGGTCAGCAAAGCTGCTCTAGAGCCAGAGAACCAGCTCAGCAGAGCCGTTGTACAGCCCGAGAACCAAGTCAGCAGAGCTGCTCTACAGCCAGAGAACCAGGTCAGCAGAGGTACTGTAGAGCCAGAGAACCAGGTCAGCAGAGCTGCTCTAGAGCCAGAGAACCAGGTCAGCAGAGCTGTTTTAGAGCCAGAGAATTAGGTCAGCAGAGCTGTTGTAGAGCCAGAGAACCAGGTCAGCAGAGCCACTCTAGAACCAGAGAACCAGGTCAGCAGAGCTGCTTTAGAGCCAGAGAAACAGGACAGCAGAGCTACTTTAGAGTCAGAGAACCAGGTCAGCAGAGCCGCTTTAGAGACAGAGAACTAGGTCAACAGAGCTGCTCTAGAGCCTGAGAACCAGGTCAGCAGAGCCAGTGTAGAGCCAGAGAACCAGGTCAGCAGATCCGCTGAAGAGCCAGAGAACCAGGTCAGCAGAGCTGCTGTACAGCCAGGGAACAAGGTCAGCAGAGCTGCTATACAGCCAAAGAACCAGGTCAACAGAGCCGTTGTACAACCTGAGAACCAGGTCAGCAAAGCTGCTTTAGAGCCAGAGAAACAGGTCAGCAGAGCTACTTTAGAGTCAGAGAACCAGGTCAGCAGAGCCGCTTTAGAGACAGAGAACCAGGTCAGCAGAGCTGCTCCACAACCTGAGAACCAGGTCAGCAGAGCCATTGTAGAGCCAGAGAACCAGGTAAGCAGATCCACTGAAGAGCCAGAGAACCAGGTCAGCAGAGCTGCTGTACAGCCATAGAACAAGGTCAGCAGAGCTGCTCTACAGCCAAAGAACCAGGTCAGCAGAGCCGTTGTACAGCCTGAGAACCAGGTCAGCAAAGCTGCTCTAGAGCCAGAGAACCAGGTCAGCAGAGCCGTTGTACAGCCCGAGAACCAGGTCAGCAGAGCTGCTCTAGAGCCAGAGAACTAGGTCAGCAGAGGTGCTGTAGAGCCAGAGAACCAGGTCAGCAGAGGTGCTGTGGAGCCAGAGAACCATGTCAGCAGAGCTGCTCTAGAACCAGAGAACAAGGTCAGCAGAGCTGTTTTAGAGCCAGAGAACCAGGTCAGCAGATCTGCTGTAGAGCCAGAGAACCAGGTCAGCAGAGTTGCTGTAGAGCCAGAGAACCAGGTCAGCAGAGCTTCTTTAGAGCCACAGAACCAGGTCAGCAGAGCTGCTGCAGAGCCAGAGAACCAGGTCAGCAAAGCTGCTGTAGAGACAGAGAACCAGGTCAGCAGAGCCGCTGTAGACCCACAGAACCAGGACAGCAGAGCTACTGTAGAGCCAGAGAACCAGGTCAGCAGAGCCGCAATAGAGCCAGAGAACCAGGTCAGCAGAGCTGCTGTACAACCAGAGAACAAGGTCAGCAGAGCTGCTCCACAGCCAAAGAACCAGGTCAGCAGATCCGTTGTACAGCCTGAGAACCAGGTCAGCAAAGCTGCTCTATAGCCAGAGAACCAGGTCAGCAGACCTGCTCTAGAGCCAGAGAATCAGGTCAGCAGAGCTGCTGTAGAGCCAGAGAATTAGCTCAGCAGAGCTGCTCTAGAGCAAGAGAACCAGGTCAGCAGACCTGTTTTAGAGCCACAGACCCAGGTCAGCAGAGCTGCTTTAGAGCCAGAGAACCAGGTCAACAGAGCCGCTGTAGAGCCAGAGAACCAGGTCAGCAAAGCTGCTTTAGAGCCACAGAACCAGGCCAGCAGAGCCGTTGTAGAGCCAGAGAACTAGGTCAGCAAAGCTGCTTTACAGCCAGAGAAACAGGTCAGCAGAGCCGTTGTAGAGCCAGAGAACCAGTTCAGCAGAGCTGCTTTAGAGCCAGAGAACCAGGAAAGCAGAGCTGCTCTAGAGCCGGAGAACCAGGTCAGCAGAGCTGCTTTAGAGCCATAGAACCAGGTCAGCAGAGCTGCTCTAGAGACTGCGAACCAGGTCAGCAGAGCAGTTGTAGAGCCAGAGAACCAGGTCAGCAGAGCCATTGTAGAGCCAGAGAACCAGGTCAGCAGAGCTGCTGTGCAGCCTGAGAACCAGGTCAGCAGAGATGCTGTTGATCCAGAGAACCAGGTCAGCAGAGCTGCTTTAGAGCCAGAGAACCAGGTCAGCAGAGTTGCTCTAGAGCCAGAGAACTAGGTCAGCAGAGCTGCTGTAGAGCAAGAGAACTAGGTCAGCAGAGCCGTTGTAGAACCAGAGAAACAGGTCCGCAAAGCTGCTTTAAAGCCAGAGAAACAGGTCAGCAGAGCCGTAGTAGAGCCAGAGAACAAGGTCAGTAGAGCTGCTGTAGAGCCAGAGAACCAGGTCAGCAAAGCCGTTGTAGAGCCAGAGAACCAGGTCAGCAGAGCTTCTCTACAGCCAAAGAACTAGGTCAGCAGAGCTGCTGTAGAGCCATAGAACCAGGTCAGCAGAGCCGCTCTAGAGCAAGAGAACCAGGTCAGCAGAGCATCTGTAGAGCCAGAGAACCAGGTCAGCAGAGCTGCTGTAGAGCCAGAGCACAAGGTCAGCAGAGCTGCTTTAGAGCCAGAGAACCAGGAAAGCAGAGCTGCTCTAGAGCCAGAGACCCAGGTCAGCATAGCTGCTTTAGAGCCATAGAACCAGGTCAGCAGAGCCGCTCTAGAGACTGCAAACCAGGTCAGCAGAGCAGTTGTAGAGCCAGAGAACCAGGTCAGCAGAGCCGTTGTAGAGCCAGAGAACCAGGTCAGCAGAGCTGCTGTGCAGCCTGAGAACCAGGTCAGCAGAGATGCTGTAGAGCCAGAGAACCAGGTCAGCAGAGCTGCTTTAGAGCCACAGAACCAGGTCATCAGAGCTGCTGCAGAGCCAGAGAACCAGGTCAGCAAAGCTGCTGTAGAGCCGGAGAACCAGGTCAGCAGAGCCGCTTTAGAGCCAGAGAACCAGGTCAGCAGAGTCGCTGTAGAGCCAGAGAACCTGGAGAGCAGAGCCGCTGTAGACCAACAGAACCAGGACAGCAGAGCCACTGTAGAGCCAGAGAACCAGGTCAGCAGAGCTGATGTACAACCAGAGAACAAGGTCAGCAGAGCTGTGTTAGAGCCAGAGAACCAGGTCAGCAGAGATGTTGAAGAGCCAGAGAACTAGGTTAGCAGACCTGCTGTAGAGCCAGAGAATTAGCTCAGCAGAGCTGCTGTAGAGCCAGAGAACCAGGTCAGCAGAGCTGCTCTAGAGCAAGAGAACCAGGTCAGCAGAGCTGTTTTAGAGCCAGAGAACAAGGTCAGCAGAGCTGCTTTAGAGCCAGAAGAACCAGGTCAACATAGCCGCTGTAGAGCCAGAGAACCAAGTCAGCAGAGCTGCTTTAGAGCCACAGAACCAGGCCAGCAGAGCCGTTGTAGAGCCAGAGAACCAGGTCACCAAAGCTGCTTTACAGCCAGAGAAACAGGTCAGCAGAGCCGTTGTAGAGCCAGAGAACCAGGTCAGCAGAGTTTCTGTAGAGCAAGAGAACCAGGTCAGCAGAGCTGCTTTAGAACCAGCGAACCACGTCAGCAGAGGTGCTTTAGAGCCAGAGAACCAGGTCAACATAGCCGCTGTAGAGCCAGAGAATCAGGTCAGCAGAGCTGCTTTAGAGCCACAGAACCAGGCCAGCAGAGCCGTTGTAGAGCCAGAGAACCAGGTCAGCAATGCTGCTTTACAGCCAGAGAAACAGGTCAGCAGAGCCGTTGTAGAGCCAGAGAACCAGGTTAGCAGAGTTTCTGTAGAGCCAGAGAAGCAAGTCAGCACAGCTGTTGTAGAGCGAGAGAACCAGGTCAGTAGAGCTGCTCTCTAGAGCCAGAGAACCAGGTCAGCAGAGCTGCTTTAGAGCCAGAGAACCAGGTCAGCAAAGCCGCTGCACAGCCAGAGAACCAGGTCAGCAGAGGTGCTTTAGAACCAGATCAACAGAGCCACTGTAGAGCCAGAGAACCAGGTCAGCAGAGCTGCTTTAGAGCCAGAGAAACAGGTCATCAAAGTCACTTTAGAGCCAGAGAAACAGGTCAGCAGAGCCGTTGTAGAGCCAGAGAACCAGGGCAGCAGAGAAGTTGTAGAGCCAGAGAACCAGGTCAGCAGAGCTTCTCTACAGCCAAAGAACTAGGTCAGCAAAGCTGCTGTAGAGCCATAGAACCAGGTCAGTAGAGCCGCTCTAGAGCGAGAGAACCAGGTCAGCAGAGCCGCTGTAGAGCCAGAGAACCAGGTCAGCAGAGCCGCTGTAGAGCCAGAGCACCAGGTCAGCAGAGCTCCTTTAGAGCCAGAGAACCAGGAAAGCAGAGCTGCTCTAGAGCAAGAGAACCAGGTCAGCAGAGCTGCTTTAGAGCCATAGAACCAGGTCAGCAGACCCGCTCTAGAGACTGAGAACCAGGTCAACAGAGCCGTTGTAGAGCCAGAGAACCAGGTCAGCAGAGCTGCTGTAGAGCCAGAGAACCAGGTCAGCAGTGTTGCTGTAGAGCCAGAGAACCAGGTCAGCAGAGCTGCTTTAGAGCCACAGAACCAGGTCAGCAGAGCTGCTGCAGAGCCAGAGAACCAGGTCAGCAAAGCTGCTGTAGAGACAGAGAACCAGGTCAGCAGAGCTGCTTTAGAGCCACAGAACCAGGTCAGCAGAGCTGCTGCAGAGCCAGAGAACCAGGTCAGCAAAGCTGCTGCAGAGCCAGAGAACCAGGTCAGCAAAGCTGCTGTAGAGCCAGAGAACCAGGTCAGCAGAGTCGCTGTAGAGCCAGAGACCCAGGCCAGCAGAGCCGCTGTAGACCCACAGAACCAGGACAGCAGAGCTGCTGTACAACCAGAGAACAAGGTCAGCAGAGCTGCTCCACAGCCAAAGAACCAGGTCAGCAGATCCGTTGTACAGCCTGAGAACCAGGTCAGCAAAGCTGCTCTATAGCCAGAGAACCAGGTCAGCAGACCTGCTCTAGAGCCAGAGAATCAGGTCAGCAGAGCTGCTGTAGTGCCAGAGAAATAGCTCAGCAGAGCTGCTGTAGAGCCAGAGAACCAGGTCAGCAGAGCTGCTCTAGAGCAGGAGAACCAGGTCAGCAGAGCTGTTTTAGAGCCACAGACCCAGATCAGCAGAGCTGCTTTAGAGCCAGAGAACCAGGTCAACAGAGCCGCTGTAGAGCCAGAGAACCAGGTCAGCAAAGCTGCTTTAGAGCCACAGAACCAGGCCAGCAGAGCCGTTGTAGAGCCAGAGAACTAGGTCAGCAGAGCTGCTTTAGAGCCAGAAGAACCAGGTCAACAAAGCCGCTGTAGAGCCAGAGAACCAAGTCAGCAGAGCTGCTTTAGAGCCACAGAACCAGGCCAGCAGAGCCGTTGTAGAGCCAGAGAACCAGGTCACCAAAGCTGCTTTACAGCCAGAGAAACAGGTCAGCAGAGCCGTTGTAGAGCCAGAGAACCAGGTCAGCAGAGTTTCTGTAGAGCAAGAGAACCAGGTCAGCAGAGCTGCTTTAGAACCAGCGAACCACGTCAGCAGAGGTGCTTTAGAGCCAGAGAACCAGGTCAACATAGCCACTGTAGAGCCAGAGAATCAGGTCAGCAAAGCTGCTTTAGAGCCACAGAACCAGGCCAGCAGAGCCGTTGTAGAGCCAGAGAACCAGGTCAGCAACGCTGCTTTACAGCCAGAGAAACAGGTCACTAGAGCCGTTGTAGAGCCAGAGAACCAGGTTAGCAGAGTTTCTGTAGAGCCAGAGAAGCAGGTCAGCACAGCTGTTGTAGAGCGAGAGAACCAGGTCAGTAGAGCTGCTCTCTAGAGCCAGAGAACCAGGTCAGCAGAGCTGCTTTAGAGCCAGAGAACCAGGTCAGCAAAGCCGCTGCACAGCCAGAGAACCAGGTCAGCAGAGGTGCTTTAGAACCAGAGAACCAGATCAACAGAGCCGCTGTAGAGCCAGAGAACCAGGTCAGCAGAGCTGCTTTAGAGCCAGAGAAACAGGTCATCAAAGTCACTTTAGAGCCAGAGAAACAGGTCAGCAGAGCCGTTGTAGAGCCAGAGAACCAGGGCAGCAGAGCAGTTGTAGAGCCAGAGAACCAGGTCAGCAGAGCTTCTCTACAGCCAAAGAACTAGGTCAGCAAAGCTGCTGTAGAGCCATAGAACCAGGTCAGTAGAGCCGCTCTAGAGCGAGAGAACCAGGTCAGCAGAGCCGCTGTAGAGCCAGAGAACCAGGTCAGCAGAGCCGCTGTAGAGCCAGAGCACCAGGTCAGCAGAGCTCCTTTAGAGCCAGAGAACCAGGAAAGCAGAGCTGCTCTAGAGCCAGAGAACCAGGTCAGCAGAGCTGCTTTAGAGCCATAGAACCAGGTCAGCAGACCCGCTCTAGAGACTGAGAACCAGGTCAACAGAGCCGTTGTAGAGCCAGAGAACCAGGTCAGCAGAGCTGCTGTAGAGCCAGAGAACCAGGTCAGCAGTGTTGCTGTAGAGCCAGAGAACCAGGTCAGCAGAGCTGCTTTAGAGCCACAGAACCAGGTCAGCAGAGCTGCTGCAGAGCCAGAGAACCAGGTCAGCAAAGCTGCTGTAGAGACAGAGAACCAGGTCAGCAGAGCTGCTTTAGAGCCACAGAACCAGGTCAGCAGAGCTGCTGCAGAGCCAGAGAACCAGGTCAGCAAAGCTGCTGCAGAGCCAGAGAACCAGGTCAGCAAAGCTGCTGTAGAGCCAGAGAACCAGGTCAGCAGAGTCGCTGTAGAGCCAGAGACCCAGGCCAGCAGAGCCGCTGTAGACCCACAGAACCAGGACAGCAGAGCCACTGTAGAGCCAGAGAACCAGGTCAGCAGAGCCACAATAGAGCCAGAGAACCAGGTCAGCAGAGCTGCTGTACAACCAGAGAACAAGGTCAGCAGAGCTGCTCCACAGCCAAAGAACCAGGTCAGCAGATCCGTTGTACAGCCTGAGAACCAGGTCAGCAAAGCTGCTCTATAGCCAGAGAACCAGGTCAGCAGACCTGCTCTAGAGCCAGAGAATCAGGTCAGCAGAGCTGCTGTAGTGCCAGAGAAATAGCTCTGCAGAGCTGCTGTAGAGCCAGAGAACCAGGTCAGCAGAGCTGCTCTAGAGCAAGAGAACCAGGTCAGCAGAGCTGTTTTAGAGCCACAGACCCAGATCAGCAGAGCTGCTTTAGAGCCAGAGAACCAGGTCAACAGAGCCGCTGTAGAGCCAGAGAACCAGGTCAGCAAAGCTGCTTTAGAGCCACAGAACCAGGCCAGCAGAGCCGTTGTAGAGCCAGAGAACTAGGTCAGCAAAGCTGCTTTACAGCCAGAGAAACAGGTCAGCAGAGCCGTTGTAGAGCCAGAGAACCAGTTCAGCAGAGTTGCTGTAGAGCCAGAGAACCAGGTCAGCAAAGCCGCTGTAGAGCCAGAGAACCAGGTCAGTAGAGCTGCTCTAGAGCCAGAGAACTAGGTCAGCAGAGCTGCTGTGGAGCCAAAGAACCAGGTCAGCAGAGCCGCTCTAGAGCCAGAGAACCAGGTCAGCAGAGCTGCTTGAGAGCCAGAGAACCAGGTCAGCAGAGCCGCTGCACAGCCAGAGAACCAGGTCAGCAGAGCTACTTTAGAGCCAGAGAACCACGTCAGCAGAGGTGCTTTAGAGCCAGAGAACCAGGTCAACAGAGCCGCTGTAGAGCCAGAGAACCAGGTCTGCAGAGCTGCTTTAGAGCCAGAGAAACAGGTCAGCGAAGTTGCTTTAGACCAAGAGAAACAGGTCAGCAGAGCTGCTCTATGTTAGAAATGGGATTTCTGGTTGGCTAGGGCTTGCGCCAAAGCCAGACAGAAACCACCACTCTAGTCAGGGCTGGGGAGTTACACACCAAAGATAACCCCTGCTCACCCCCTTGGTAGCTTGGCACGAGCAGACAGGCTTATCCCTGAGGCGATGTGTAAAGCGTTTGCGCGCGCACCCAGCAACTACACCCAAGGCCCACCACAAAGGAAACTCCACACAAGGTATTCTATAAAAATAGCCTTTGTATTATACACAACACATTAGATAAAAACACACACTCTACAATGTGCCAACAGGCACGGGCAGAATTTACAAGGGATTATATGTACAGGGGACAGGGCCACATGGACCGCTGTCCGGAATTAGCACTCCTAGAACCTAGCACTTGGAACATAGGAAATAAAATTACTGTTGCACAAAATTACACCTAGCACACAACCAGTCACTACTGGTATCAGGTAAGTACCACCTACGCAACCCTAACCACCTTAGGACAGTATTGCGCAGGGAATCAGGACCTCACTAGCACCACCTGTACTAGGGAGAAAACAACCACCTAAGTATCACAATACCTGTAGGGGTCTAAGCGCCTAAACACATGATGCATAACATTCAGAGGTGTAAAGCAAAGCACATGACGCAAAAACACATTCAGAGGTGCAGAAAAGGTACAATGGCGCCAAAACGCACATTAGCCACTACTGTGGCAGTCCCTGGGCCAACTGGCCTAGTAGGGGCAAGGACGCCCTGTGTCCAAATGTTAGGGCAAGGCTGCGCAAGCTGCGCCAGCCAAAACACAGAGGCTACAACCTAAACGTAGCAGTTGCCCACTAAGTGCTGGGCAACTGGAGAAATGCTGGGGCCAACGTTGGAGCCTCCCAGGGCTCTGAATCAATACTGTGCCCCTTGAGCCTCGCAGGCTCTAAATAATAATATGCCCCTTCGTTGGAGCCTCTGGGGCTCGAAATGGCCAATAGAAATGCCCCCTGGGAGCCTCCTAGGCTCCTGAAGAATGCGCCTGGGTGGAGCCTCGTGGGCTCTGAGGACGAGAATGCCCCGTAACGTTGGAGCCTTCTCGGGGCTCAGGGCAAACCAATGCAGGCCGTTGGAGCACACAAGTGCTCGAGAAAATAATGCGGGCCCCTTCGTTGGAGCGGCCCGCTGCCTTCCGGGGCCGCTCTGACTGCAGGAGAAATGCCCCCGTAGTTGGAGCGCCACTCGCGCTCTGGCCTGCTCCAGAATACTGCCCCCAATAGGTTGGAGTCCCACTCTGGGACTCGAGCATAGACAGGCCCCCGCTGGGGCGGGAGCGAAATGCGGTCCGGACCCCCCCCCTCGGAGCCTCACTCACCGGGACTCCGGCGACGCTTCTCGTGGAGCCTCCGAGGCTCCAGGCTCACTGGACGCGTCGGGGTCAGGGCGGCCGGCACTAGAGAGCTCCCGCTCCTCGGGGGCTCTCTCTCTCTTCCCCGGCAGCCTCCTCTCGCTCCTCCAGGAAGCCGTCCAGTGCGGAGTGGGCTCCCGCCTGGACTTCCGTTGCAGGCCGAGGCTCCGCCCCCGTCCTACGAGCCGTTGCCTGACTTCCGGTTTGAGAACCGGGCCGCCGCGGTGATTTCTCCGGGGATAAGAGGGGTGGGCTCCCTCGATATGCAGTACACGGCGGGGTGGGCACCCGCCGTAGGAATACTTCAATAAGCGGGGTGGGCACCCGCCAACAAGCACACAATGCGGGGTGGGCACCCGCTTCGAATATAGCACAATAGCAGGGAATCCCTACGTCGGGGTTCCCTTGCTGATAATCGCAGCGTTGCGCTGCCGGCCTCAATTAAAGCGCTTCCAGGCGCTTAGGGGACCCAAACAAAGCGCTCCCAGCGCTATGAAGCCAAGAAAAGCGCTCCCAGCGCTATGAGGGAAAGGAAAGCACTGCCTGGTGCTTTAGGATAAAAAGAACCACAAAGTCCAGCAAAGTTCTTCCCTGCATGCAGCAGGGCAGGGGTGGGGGGGCAAGGCTGGACCCAGAGCCAGCTCACTGGGCCTCCAGGCAGGGAGGTAGTCCAAGTGGCGGTCCTCTGGTCCAGCGGCAGCAGCAGCAGCCCCCCTCAGGTAAGATCCTGGCAGAGAACAGTTTCTGTGGGGACACAGCCCCATTTTTATACAGGCAAACCCTTTGTTCTGGGTTCAGGGTGAGGGGGAAAACCAGTCGCAGCTGGTTGGGGAGCACCCTTGATGTGCTCAGCCCCTCACTCTATTCACTGGAAGGGCTAGGGTCGTCAGTCGCACCACAGGGGGCGGGGCCAGCATTGTGTTTGGAAAACCCTGTCCTATTCAGGACCCAGGTGGACTCCTCCCACCCATCTAGCTGCTGATCTCCCCATTCACCACTGGGTGACTCATCCTGACACTGGGGAATCCCTAGCCCGTCACATGACACGACCAGCCAATCACGCGACAGACACACTGCACACAGAAGTGCCCACTTCTAGAAGTGGCACTTCCACACTAGGTACATGCACGCCGCACACATCATCGCGCAGCATTCACTCCCACGAGTCCGCACATACCAAACTCGGGCCTGCACACCCCACGCATCAGGAACTACTAGGGACACATACATTCCCCATGCATTCCTATGGGAGGGCAGGCCTATCTCACCACATGCACTCAGCGCACGCACGCACTTTACCCTGGGACACAGGGAAAGTGCGCAGAGACCAAACAATCACCATACCAAGTCACCAATAAAAAGCCAAAAAGTCCAGGGGTGAACCTGCCAGAAGGGCCAAGTCCAACACAACCCCCTTCCAGCCAAAACGCAGGGCAGACCAATCACCACCGTGATGGACTTCCCTGCTTGGGGCGATAGAACACGGACGCGGGCCCGCAACTGCATGGACACCCTCCGGTTCTACGCCACGGTGAACCCATGGAATTCTTTTTAACACCACTGTCCGGACCAACTGGGCTACCCCACTGGTACTCCCAAGCTGTCCGCGGCCAAGACCAGGCCCTAGGCCACCCAGGTGCCACTGGTCTTTGCCTAACCACAGAGTGGGGGGTAGTAACCCCTGGCACATAGCGGCCATTCTCCACTCTTCCTCTCTGAAAGACAGGACTAGACTGCCACTGGTTCTCCAGCCTAGGGTCTACACCCTCAGGCGGACCAGGAGTCTCAGGGAAAGCTCTCCTCCCCTTACCTCTTCTCCTAGGGTTCCTCCTCCTCTGGCGAGGGATACACCTAGAATGCCATTCCAACCCAGGGTTTAACCCCTCAGGTTGTACCGGGGCCAGAGGTGGGCTCTCCCACCCTCTGCACCCCCTTCCAGAGCCCTGCTCCCTACCAACTGGGGCGGTACCTCTGGAAGAAGAACTGGTCGGGACGCTGGTTACAGACGTCCCACCCTTCAGGTCAGGCTGATCCTGAACCTGGCCTTCCAACCTCCGGCCTAGAACCTTTGGTGGAATAATTGCCTGGCACTCCAGGACTTCTGGGGATTTCCACTCCATCCCCCTGAGGCTATCAAAGGACACATATGTCGAGCGACTGTCTGTCTGGCGCTGATCTCCCGTCCCCTGTCCACCTGACAGTGCGCGGAGATCCCCCAGAACCGAAGTGGTGCCACCCTGGTCACTACACGGGATCCTAGCCCAACTGGGTAGTCCCTGACCCACAGGCTCTTCCACTGGGAAACTCATCCCCCAATCACTCCTCACACTGGACTCCTGTACCCTCCCTACCGGAGCGGTACTGCCAGACTCTAGAACCACAGGAGCCCTGGTTACAGGTGCTCCAGGTCCTCTACTCACCAGGAGATCTCCCTCAAATGGGCTAACAGGACAGCCTAGGTCCCCAACTTGGTGTTCCCTCATGGAACCATCCAAGTCCTGAGGCAGGGTTTCGTACGTCAGGGGACCCTCGGTCACCCTCTCACTCCTGCTCCACTGAGCCAGGCGGTGAGCCCCTACACCCTCCTCGCTATCCTGGGACCTAGCTGGGCTACACTGAGCCTCTTCCACCACGCTGGGCTGGAAGATACCTGACCCACTACTTTTGGAGTCACTCCCTAATGACTCTAGAGAACCTCTAGCCCTTTCCCAGCGCTCTGCTTCCTCCGCAAGCTCAAGGGGCTCAGACAATCCACACCCCAACAGGTGTTGGCGCAACCCTGGCACACAACAACTGAGCAGGTGTTCTTTGAGAACCAGATTACACAGTATATCAAAATCACTTGCTGTGGAAATCCAATCAAACATTGCATCCTCACATCCATCCACAAACTCCTCCCAAGTCTGGTGAGACAGTTTCCTACTGCCCCTGAATTTCAACCTTAACTCCTCCTCCTGGGGAACAGGTACCAGACTGGGGGAACTGGGACTGGGATTTCCTACACTGGAATCTACATCGCTACTACCACTGGACTCAACCCTCCCTGGGGAGCCCAGAAAATTAAAACTGCGCGCAGGGGATAGTCTACCCTCCAGAGCTACTTTGCCTCTGGTGGAGGCCCTCTCAGCCTCCTCTACCCTCTCCCGCGCCAAGACCCACTCAGTCTCTCGCTGTTGCTTCCTGGCCTCCAGCTGCGCCATAGCCTGAGCATGCTCTAACCTGAGCTTCTCTAATGCCAGCTGGTGCTCCCTTTCTTTCCTCCTATCTTCCCACTCCTCTGGGGACAGGGAAAGGGATGAGGCGCTGCCTCCTACGCTGGACCCAGCAAGGGACGCCCTACCTATGGGGTCCTCACTCTCTACTGGCGTCCAGGTATTGTCATCCTCTACCTCCTCTTCTGACTCTTCCTCTGTACAGTACCTTTCTAACTCCTGCCTCTGGCGCCAAGCTAGCTCATAGGGATCACAAGCAGGCTCCATTCTGGCGGACGTTATGGTAACAATTATACAGGGAACCTAGGGGTCTGAGTTCCACACAGGAGCACACAATTCACAAAAAGATTCAGCAAGCTCTCTAACCCAGAGAACTCACACTCACTTGCCTAGTGCCACACACCATTCATCCACACACACAACCCTCCCCTCGGACTGGTAAGGCAGTTTCTACCACCCCTGATTCCTCAACCTGACCACCACGTGACACAGGTACCAACTCTGGGCGCAGGGCGGGGGACAAATGTACAGGACACTATTACGCTGCCACCACTGGATCCCACCCTCTGGTGAATCCAGAAACACAATGCACTAAGGGGGATGATCTACCCTCCCGAGCTAGGGACACCTAACTCACAGTGCACAAAACCACATTTCCAAAGAAATGACAATTAAAAACAAACTTAGAACAATAATCCCTATACCATGTGATTTATCTAAATGCAGAGTTTTGTAGTGCGGCCAGTTGCCGCTGCGGTACAGCGCAAACGCAAGTCCAAATCCCACCGCTGATCACCAATGTTAGAAATGGGATTTCTGGTTGGCTAAGGCTTGCGCCAAAGTCAGGCAGAAACCACCACTCTAGTCAGGGCAAGGAAGTTACACGCCAAAGATAACCCCTGCTCACCCCCTTGGTAGCTTGGCACGAGCAGACAGGCTTATCCCTGAGGCGATGTGTAAAGCGTTTGCGCACGCACCCAGCAACAACACCCAAGGCCCACCACAAAGGAAACTCCACACAAGGTATTATATAAAAATAACCTTTGTATTATACACAACACATTAGATAAAAACACACACTTTACAATGTGCCAACAGGCACGGGCAGAATTTACAAGGGATTATATATACAGGGGACAGGGCCACATGCACCACTGTCAGGAATTAGCACTCTTTAGAAATAGCACTTAGAACGTAGGAATAATATTTTAGAACATAGCACATACAATCACTGTAGCACTAAATTACACCTAGCACACAACCAGTCACTACTGGTATCAGGTAAGTACCACCTACGCAACCCTAACCACCTTAGGAAAATATTGCGCAGGGAATCAGGACCTCACTGGCACCACCTGTACTAGGGAGAAAACAACCACCTAAGTATCACTATACCTGTAGGGGTCTAAGCACATAAACACATGATGCATAACATTCAGAGGTGTAAAGCAAAGCACATGACGCATAAACACATTCAGAGGTGCAGGAAAGGTACCATGGCGCAAAAACTCACATTAGCCACTATCTGTGGCAATCCCTGGGCCAACTGGCCTAGTAGGGGCAAGGACGCCCTGCGTCCAGAAAAGTCAGGGCGCGCCGGCGCAGGCTGCGCAAGCCAGAACACCGAGGCCACAACCTAAACGTTGCAGTTGCCCACTACGTGCTGGGCAACTGGAGAGATGCTGTGGCACCACTGTGCCTTGTTAAACCAATATGGCGGGGGGGGTTGGAGCCTCTCCTGGGCTCTAATATGTCACACTTGGGGCCCCCTGAGCCTCGCAGGCTCTAAACAACTTTGAGGGGCAAGGTGGGAGTGGCCCGCTGCCACCTGGGGCCACTCAATCCCAAAAGAAGTGCCCCCAACGTTGGGGAAATGCCCCCTGAGCCTCGCAGGCTCTAAACAACAATGGGCCCCGCTTTGGAGCGACCTCGCGCTCCCAACAACGCTCTGCCCGCGTTGGAGCCTCTCGGGGGCTCCCGGACACTGCCCCCGATGTCAGAGCCTCAACCGGGCTCTGGCTCAATCACCGCCCGTGGGGGACCGAGGAGAGACCGGCGGGAACGCCCCCACTCACCGGCTCTCCGCGGCGTCGTCCCTTCTCTTCCCGGGGCCGGAGATCTTCAGTAAATGCGGAGCCTACGGGCCCCGGACACGACGGCAGCTCGTCCCAGTGCGGGGTGGGCTCCCGCCTGGGTAGGACGCTTCTCCTCCGGGTCAAGGGCACCGGGCGCAGGGTAGGCTCCTGCCTGCTCCGGGGCCCCCAAAACCAGCCGCGATGCTTCGGTAGGAGGCGGGGTAGGCTCCCGCCCTCCTACTTCCTTTTCCGGTTGTCCCGGAGGCCCGCCCCCGGCCTGCCTGACTTCCTGGTCGGGCGCCGGAGGGCGATTCACGGGGCAAATGCCGGGGGTGCACCGGCGCTATTCTAATCTAATAAATCGAGGTGGGCACTCGATATTGCGGCAATGTCCCTGGCAGGGTGGGCACCTGCCAGGGGACTTTAGGATTTGCAGAGAACGGGGCACACGCCGGGTGGGCACCGGCTTTTTAGAAATAAAAGCGCTCCTGAGCGCTAAAGGAAAAGGAAAGCGCTTCCAGGCGCTAGAGGTGAAAAATAAAGCGCTCCCAGCGCTTCAGGGCACACAATCAGCAAAAGTCCAGGCCAGTTCTCTCCTGCATGCAGCAGGGCAGGGGTGGGGGCAAGGCTGGACCCAGAGCCAGCTCACTGGGCCTCCAGGCAGGGAGGTAGTCCAGGTGGCGGTCCTCTGGTCCAGCAGCAGCAGCAGCAGCCCCCCTCAGGCAGGATCCTGGCAAAGAACAGTTTCTGTGGGGACACAGCCCCATTTTTATACAGGCAAACCCTTTGTTCTGGGTTCAGGGTGAGGGGGAAAACCAGTCGCAGCTGGTTGGGGAGCACCCTTGATGTGCTCAGCCCCTCACTCTATTCACTGGCAGGGCTAGGGTCGTCAGTCGCACCACAGGGGGCGGGGCCAGCATTGTGTTTGGAAAACCCTGTCCTATTCAGGACCCAGGTGGACTCCTCCCACCCATCTAGCTGCTGATCTCCCCATTCACCACTGGGTGACTCATCCTGACACTGGGGAATCCCTAGCCCGTCACATGACACGACCAGCCAATCACGCGACAGACACACCGCACACAGAAGTGCCCACTTCTAGAAGTGGCACTTCCACACTAGGTACATGCACGCCGCACACATCATCGCGCAGCATTCACTCCCACGAGTCCGCACATACCAAACTCGGGCCTGCACACCCCACGCATCAGGAACTACTAGGGACACATACATTCCCCATGCATTCCTATGGGAGGGCAGGCCTATCTCACCACATGCACTCAGAGCACGCACCTTACCCTGGGACACAGGGAAAGTGCGCAGAGACCAAACAATCACCAATAAAAAGCCAAAAAGTCCAGGGGTGAACCTGCCAGAAGGGCCAAGTCCAACACAACCCCCTTCCAGCCAAAACGCAGGGCAGACCAATCACCACCGTGATGGACTTCCCTGCTTGGGGCGATAGAACACGGACGCGGGCCCGCAACTGCATGGACACCCTCCGGTTCTACGCCACGGTGAACCCATGGAATTCTTTTTAACACCACTGTCTGGACCAACTGGGCTACCCCACTGGTACTCCCAAGCTGTCCGCGGCCAAGACCAGGCCCTAGGCCACCCAGGTGCCACTGGTCTTTGCCTAACCACAGAGTGGGGGGTAGTAACCCCTGGCACATAGCGGCCATTCTCCACTCTTCCTCTCGGAAAGACAGGACTAGACTGCCACTGGTTCTCCAGCCTAGGGTCTACACCCTCAGGCGGACCAGGAGTCTCAGGGAAGGCTCTCCTCCCCCTACCTCTTCTCCTAGGGTTCCTCCTCCTCTGGCGAGGGGTACACCTAGAACGCCATCCCAACCCAGGGTTTAACCCCTCAGGTTGTACCGGGGGCAGAGGTGGGCTCTCCCACCCTCTGCACCCCCTTCCAGAGCCCTGCTCCCTACCAACTGGGGCGGTACCTCTGGAAGAAGAACTGGTCGGGACGCTGGTTACAGACGTCCCACCCTTCAGGTCAGGCTGATCCCGAACCTGGCCTTCCAACCTCCGGCCTAGAACCTTTGGTGGAATAATTGCCTGGCACTCCAGGACTTCTGGGGATTTCCACTCCATCCCCCTGAGGCTATCAAAGGACACATACGTCAAGCGACTGTCTGTCTGGCGCTGATCTCCCGTCCCCTGTCCACCTGACAGTGCGCGGAGATCCCCCAGAACAGAAGTGGTGCCACCCTGGTCACTACACGGGATCCTAGCCCAACTGGGTAGTCCCTGACCCACAGGCTCTTCCACTGGGAAACTCATCCCCCAATCACTCCTCACACTGGACTCCTGTACCCTCCCTACCGGAGCGGTACTGCCAGACTCTAGAACCACCGGAGCCCTGGTTACAGGTGCTCCAGGTCCTCTACTCACCAGGAGATCTTCCTCAAATGGGCTAACAGGACAGCCTAGGTCCCCAACTTGGTGTTCCCTCATGGAACCATCCAAGTCCTGAGGCAGGGTTTTGTACGTCCGGGGACCCTCGGTCACCCTCTCACTCCTGCTCCACTGAGCCAGGCCGTGAGCCCCTACACCCTCCTCGCTATCCTGGGACCTAGCTGGGCTACACTGAGCCTCTTCCACCACGCTGGGCTGGAAGATACCTGACCCACTACTTTTGGAGTCACTCCCTAATGACTCTAGAGAACCTCTAGCCCTTTCCCAGCGCTCTGCTTCCTCCGCAAGCTCAAGGGGCTCAGACAATCCACACCCCAACAGGTGTTGGCGCAACCCTGGCACACAACAACTGAGCAGGTGTTCTTTGAGAACCAGATTACACAGTATATCAAAATCACTTGCTGTGGAAATCCAATCAAACATTGCATCCTCACATCCATCCACAAACTCCTCCCAAGTCTGGTGAGACAGTTTCCTACTGCCCCTGAATTTCAACCTTAACTCCTCCTCCTGGGGAACAGGTACCAGACTGGGGGAACTGGGACTGGGATTTCCTACACTGGAATCTACATCGCTACTACCACTGGACTCAACCCTCCCTGGGGAGCCCAGAAAATTAAAACTGCGCGCAGGGGATAGTCTACCCTCCAGAGCTACTTTGCCTCTGGTGGAGGCCCTCTCAGCCTCCTCTACCCTCTCCCGCGCCAAGACCCACTCAGTCTCTCGCTGTTGCTTCCTGGCCTCCAGCTGCGCCATAGCCTGAGCATGCTCTAACCTGAGCTTCTCTAACGCCAGCTGGTGCTCCCTTTCTTTCCTCCTATCTTCCCACTCCTCTGGGGACAGGGAAAGGGATGAGGCGCTGCCTCCTACGCTGGACCCAGCACGGGACGCCCTACCTATGGGGTCCTCACTCTCTACTGGCGTCCAGGTATTGTCATCCTCTACCTCCTCTTCTGACTCTTCCTCTGTACAGTACCTTTCTAACTCCTGCCTCTGGCGCCAAGCTAGCTCATAGGGATCACAAGCAGGCTCCATTCTGGCGGACGTTATGGTAACAATTATACAGGGAACCTAGGGGTCTGAGTTTCACACAGGAGCACACAATTCACAAAAAGATTCAGCAAGCTCTCTAACCCAGAGAACTCACACTCACTTGCCTAGTGCCACACACCATTCATCCACACACACAACCCTCCCCTCGGACTGGTAAGGCAGTTTCTACCACCCCTGATTCCTCAACCTGACCACCACGTGACACAGGTACCAACTCTGGGCGCAGGGCGGGGGACAAATGTACAGGACACTATTACGCTGCCACCACTGGATCCCACCCTCTGGTGAATCCAGAAACACAATGCACTAAGGGGGATGATCTACCCTCCCGAGCTAGGGACACCTAACTCACAGTGCACAAAACCACATTTCCAAAGAAATGACAATTAAAAACAAACTTAGAACAATAATCCCTATACCATGTGATTTATCTAAATGCAGAGTTTTGTAGTGCGGCCAGTTGCCGCTGCGGTACAGCGCAAACGCAAGTCCAAATCCCACCGCTGATCACCAATGTTAGAAATGGGATTTCTGGTTGGCTAAGGCTTGCGCCAAAGTCAGGCAGAAACCACCACTCTAGTCAGGGCAAGGAAGTTACACGCCAAAGATAACCCCTGCTCACCCCCTTGGTAGCTTGGCACGAGCAGACAGGCTTATCCCTGAGGCGATGTGTAAAGCGTTTGCGCACGCACCCAGCAACAACACCCAAGGCCCACCACAAAGGAAACTCCACACAAGTTATTATATAAAAATAACCTTTGTATTATACACAACACATTAGATAAAAACACACACTTTACAATGTGCCAACAGGCACGGGCAGAATTTACAAGGGATTATATATACAGGGGACAGGGCCACATGGACCACTGTCAGGAATTAGCACTCTTTAGAAATAGCACTTAGAACGTAGGAATAATATTTTAGAACATAGCACATACAATCACTGTAGCACTAAATTACACCTAGCACACAACCAGTCACTACTGGTATCAGGTAAGTACCACCTACGCAACCCTAACCACCTTAGGAAAATATTGCGCAGGGAATCAGGACCTCACTGGCACCACCTGTACTAGGGAGAAAACAACCACCTAAGTATCACTATACCTGTAGGGGTCTAAGCACATAAACACATGATGCATAACATTCAGAGGTGTAAAGCAAAGCACATGACGCATAAACACATTCAGAGGTGCAGGAAAGGTACCATGGCGCAAAAACTCACATTAGCCACTATCTGTGGCAATCCCTGGGCCAACTGGCCTAGTAGGGGCAAGGACGCCCTGCGTCCAGAAAAGTCAGGGCGCGCCGGCGCAGGCTGCGCAAGCCAGAACACCGAGGCCACAACCTAAACGTTGCAGTTGCCCACTACGTGCTGGGCAACTGGAGAGATGCTGTGGCACCACTGTGCCTTGTTAAACCAATATGGCGGGGGGGGTTGGAGCCTCTCCTGGGCTCTAATATGTCACACTTGGGGCCCCCTGAGCCTCGCAGGCTCTAAACAACTTTGAGGGGCAAGGTGGGAGTGGCCCGCTGCCACCTGGGGCCACTCAATCCCAAAAGAAGTGCCCCCAACGTTGGGGAAATGCCCCCTGAGCCTCGCAGGCTCTAAACAACAATGGGCCCCGCTTTGGAGCGACCTCGCGCTCCCAACAACGCTCTGCCCGCGTTGGAGCCTCTCGGGGGCTCCCGGACACTGCCCCCGATGTCAGAGCCTCAACCGGGCTCTGGCTCAATCACCGCCCGTGGGGGACCGAGGAGAGACCGGCGGGAACGCCCCCACTCACCGGCTCTCCGCGGCGTCGTCCCTTCTCTTCCCGGGGCCGGAGATCTTCAGTAAATGCGGAGCCTACGGGCCCCGGACACGACGGCAGCTCGTCCCAGTGCGGGGTGGGCTCCCGCCTGGGTAGGACGCTTCTCCTCCGGGTCAAGGGCACCGGGCGCAGGGTAGGCTCCTGCCTGCTCCGGGGCCCCCAAAACCAGCCGCGATGCTTCGGTAGGAGACGGGGTAGGCTCCCGCCCTCCTACTTCCTTTTCCGGTTGTCCCGGAGGCCCGCCCCCGGCCTGCCTGACTTCCTGGTCGGGCGCCGGAGGGCGATTCACGGGGCAAATGCCGGGGGTGCACCGGCGCTATTCTAATCTAATAAATCGAGGTGGGCACTCGATATTGCGGCAATGTCCCTGGCAGGGTGGGCACCTGCCAGGGGACTTTAGGATTTGCAGAGAACGGGGCACACGCCGGGTGGGCACCGGCTTTTTAGAAATAAAAGCGCTCCTGAGCGCTAAAGGAAAAGGAAAGCGCTTCCAGGCGCTAGAGGTGAAAAATAAAGCGCTCCCAGCGCTTCAGGGCACACAATCAGCAAAAGTCCAGGCCAGTTCTCTCCTGCATGCAGCAGGGCAGGGGTGGGGGCAAGGCTGGACCCAGAGCCAGCTCACTGGGCCTCCAGGCAGGGAGGTAGTCCAGGTGGCGGTCCTCTGGTCCAGCAGCAGCAGCAGCAGCCCCCCTCAGGCAGGATCCTGGCAAAGAACAGTTTCTGTGGGGACACAGCCCCATTTTTATACAGGCAAACCCTTTGTTCTGGGTTCAGGGTGAGGGGGAAAACCAGTCGCAGCTGGTTGGGGAGCACCCTTGATGTGCTCAGCCCCTCACTCTATTCACTGGCAGGGCTAGGGTCGTCAGTCGCACCACAGGGGGCGGGGCCAGCATTGTGTTTGGAAAACCCTGTCCTATTCAGGACCCAGGTGGACTCCTCCCACCCATCTAGCTGCTGATCTCCCCATTCACCACTGGGTGACTCATCCTGACACTGGGGAATCCCTAGCCCGTCACATGACACGACCAGCCAATCACGCGACAGACACACCGCACACAGAAGTGCCCACTTCTAGAAGTGGCACTTCCACACTAGGTACATGCACGCCGCACACATCATCGCGCAGCATTCACTCCCACGAGTCCGCACATACCAAACTCGGGCCTGCACACCCCACGCATCAGGAACTACTAGGGACACATACATTCCCCATGCATTCCTATGGGAGGGCAGGCCTATCTCACCACATGCACTCAGAGCACGCACCTTACCCTGGGACACAGGGAAAGTGCGCAGAGACCAAACAATCACCAATAAAAAGCCAAAAAGTCCAGGGGTGAACCTGCCAGAAGGGCCAAGTCCAACACAGGTCAGCAGAGCTGCTCTAGAGCCAGAGAACTAGGTCAGCAGAGGTGCTGTAGAGCCAGAGAACCAGGTCAGCAGAGGTGCTGTGGAGCCAGAGAACCATGTCAGCAGAGCTGCTCTAGAACCAGAGAACAAGGTCAGCAGAGCTGTTTTAGAGCCAGAGAACCAGGTCAGCAGAGCTGCTGTAGAGCCAGAGAACCAGGTCAGCAGAGTTGCTGTAGAGCCAGAGAACCAGGTCAGCAGAGCTGCTTTAGAGCCACAGAACCAGGTCAGCAGAGCTGCTGCAGAGCCAGAGAACCAGGTCAGCAAAGCCGCTGTAGAGACAGAGAACCAGGTCAGCAGAGCTGCTTTAGAGCCAGAGACCCAGGCCAGCAGAGCCGCTGTAGACCCACAGAACCAGGACAGCAGAGCCACTGTAGAGCCAGAGAACCAGGTCAGCAGAGCCGCAATAGAGCCAGAGAACCAGGTCAGCAGAGCTGCTGTACAACCAGAGAACAAGGTCAGCAGAGCTGCTCCACAGCCAAAGAACCAGGTCAGCAGATCCGTTGTACAGCCTGAGAACCAGGTCAGCAAAGCTGCTCTATAGCCAGAGAACCAGGTCAGCAGACCTGCTCTAGAGCCAGAGAATCAGGTCAGCAGAGCTGCTGTAGAGCCAGAGAATTAGCTCAGCAGAGCTGCTCTAGAGCAAGAGAACCAGGTCAGCAGAGCTGTTTTAGAGCCACAGACCCAGGTCAGCAGAGCTGCTTTAGAGCCAGAGAACCAGGTCAACAGAGCCGCTGTGGAGACAGAGAACCAGGTCAGCAAAGCTGCTTTAGAGCCACAGAACCAGGCCAGCAGAACCGTTGTAGAGCCAGAGAACTAGGTCAGCAAAGCTGCTTTACAGCCAGAGAAACAGGTCAGCAGAGCATTTGTAGAGCCAGAGAACCAGTTCAGCAGAGTTGCTGTAGAGCCAGAGAACCAGGTCAGCAAAGCTGCTGTAGAGCCAGAGAACCAGGTCAGTAGAGCTGCTCTAGAGCCAGAGAACTAGGTCAGCAGAGCTGCTGTAGAGCCAGAGAACCAGGTCAGCAGAGCCACTCTAGAGCCAGAGAACCAGGTCAGCAGAGCTGCTTAAGAGCCAGAGAACCAGGTCAGCAGAGCCGCTGCACAGCTAGAGAACCAGGTCAGTAGAGCTGCTTAAGAGCCAGAGAACCAGGTCAGCAGAGCTGCTTTAGAGCCAGAGAAACAGGTCAGCAGAGTTGCTTTAGAGCCAGAGAACCAGGTCAGCAGAGCCACTGCACAGCCGGAGAACCAATGTCAGCAGAGCTGCTTTACAGAGAGAGAACCAGATCAGCAGAGCTGCTCTAGAGCCTGAGTACCAGGTCAGCAGAGCCGTTGTAGAGCCAGAGAACCAGATCAGCAGATCCGCTAAAGAGCCAGAGAACCAGGTCAGCAGAGCTCTTTTAGAGCCACAGACCCAGGTCAGCAGAGCTGCTTTAGAGCCAGAGAACCAGGTCAACAGAGCTGCTTTAGAACCACAGAACCAGGCCAGCAGAGCCGTTGTAGAGCCAGAGAACTAGGTCAGCAAAGCTGCTTTACAGCCAGAGAAACAGGTCAGCAGAGCCGTTGTAGAGCCAGAGAACCAGTTCAGCAGAGTTGCTGTAGAGCCAGAGAACCAGGTCAGCAAAGCTGCTTTAGAGCCACAGAACCAGGCCAGCAGAGCCGTTGTAGAGCCAGAGAACTAGGTCAGCAAAGCTGCTTTACAGCCAGAGAAACAGGTCAGCAGAGCCGTTGTAGAGCCAGAGAACCAGTTCAGCAGAGTTGCTGTAGAGCCAGAGAACCAGGTCAGCAAAGCCGCTGTAGAGCCAGAGAACCAGGTCAGTAGAGCTGCTTAAGAGCCAGAGAACTAGGTCAGCAGAGCTGCTGTAGAGCCAAAGAACCAGGTCAGCAGAGCCACTCTAGAGCCAGAGAACCAGGTCAGCAGAGCTGCTTAAGAGCCAGAGAACCAGGTCAGCAGAGCCGCTGCACAGCCAGAGAACCAGGTCAGCAGAGCTACTTTAGAGCCAGAGAACCACGTCAGCAGAGGTGCTTTAGAGCCAGAGAACCAGGTCAACAGAGCCGCTGTAGAGCCAGAGAACCAGGTCTGCAGCGCTGCTTTAGAGCCAGAGAAACAGGTCAGCGAAGTTGCTTTAGACCAAGAGAAACAGGTCAGCAGAGCCGTTGTAGAGCCAGAGAACCAGGTCAGCAGAGCCTTTGTACAGCCTGAGAACCATGTCAGCAAAGCTGCTCTAGAACCAGAGTACCAGGTCAGCAGAGCTGCTTTAGAGCCAGAGAACCAGGTCAGCAGAGCAGCTCTAGAGCCAGAGAACCAGGTCAGCAGAGCTGCTTTAGAGCCAGAGAACTAGGTCAGCAGAGCCACTCTAGAGCCAAAGAATCAGGTCAGCAGAGCTGCTTTAGAGCCAGAGAAACAGGTCAGCAGAGCTGCTTTAGAGCCAGAGAACCAGGTCAGCAGAGCCACTGCACAGCCGGAGAACCAGGTCAGCAGAGCTGCTTTACAGACAGAGAACCAGATCAGCAGAGCTGCTCTAGAGCCTGAGAACCAGGTCAGCAGAGCCGTTGTAGAGCCAGAGAACCAGATCAGCAGATCCGCTAAAGAGCCAGAGAACCAAGTCAGCAGAGCTGCTGTACAGCCAGGGAACAAGGTCAGCAGAGCGCCTCTACAGCCAAAGAACCAGGTCAGCAGAGCCGTTGTACAGCCTGACAACCAGGTCAGCAAAGCTGTTCTAGAGCCAGAGAACCAGGTCAGCAGAGCCGTTGTACAGCCCGAGAACCAAGTCAGCAGAGCTGCTCTACAGCCAGAGAACCAGGTCAGCAGAGGTGCTGTAGAGCCAGAGAACCAGGTCAGCAGAGCTGCTCTAGGGCCAGAGAACCAGGTCAGCAGAGGTGCTGTAGAGCCAGAGAACCAGGTCAGCAGAGCTGCTCTAGAGCCAGAGAACCAGGTCAGCAGAGCTGTTTAAGAGCCAGAGAATCAGGTCAGCAGAGCTGTTGTAGAGCCAGAGAACCAGGTCAGCAGAGCCACTCTAGAACCAGAGACCCAGGTCAGCAGAGCTGCTTTAGAGCCAGAGAAACAGGACAGCAGAGCTACTTTGGAGTCAGAGAACCAGGTCAGCAGAGCCGCTTTAGAAACAGAGAACCAGGTCAACAGAGCTGCTCTAGAGCCTGAGAACCAGGTCAGCAGAGCCATTGTAGAGCCAGAGAACCAGGTCAGCAGATCCGCTGAAGAGCCAGAGAACCAGGTCAGCAGAGCTGCTGTACAGCCAAGGCACAAGGTCAGCAGAGCTGCTATACAGCCAAAGAACCAGGTCAACAGAGCCGTTGTAAAGCCTGAGAACCAGGTCAGCAAAGCTACTCTAGAGCCAGAGAACCAGGTCAGCAGAGCCATTGTACAGCCCGAGAACCAGGTCAGCAGAGCTGCTCTAGAGCCAGAGAACCATGTCAGAAGAGCTGTTTTAGAGCCAGAGAATAAGGTCAGCAGAGCCGCTTTAGAGACAGAGAACCAGGTCAGCAGAGCTGCTCCACAGCCTGAGAACCAGGTCAGCAGAGCCATTGTAGAGCCAGAGAACCAGGTCAGCAGAGCCACGCTAGAGCCAGAGAACCAGATCAGCAGAGCCGCTTTAGAGCCAGAGAAACAGGTCAGCAGAGCTACTTTAGAGTCAGAGAACCAGGTCAGCAGAGCCGCTTTAGAGACAGAGAACCAGGTCAGCAGAGCTGCTCCACAGCCTGAGAACCAGGTCAGCAGAGCCATTGTAGAGCCAGAGAACCAGGTCAGCAGATCCACTGAAGAGCCAGAGAACCAGGTCAGCAGAGCTGCTGTACAGCCATAGAACAAGGTCAGCAGAGCTGCTCTACAGCCAAAGAACCAGGTCAGCAGAGCCGTTGTACAGCCCGAGAACCAGGTCAGCAGAGCTGCTCTAGAGCCAGAGAACTAGGTCAGCAGAGGTGCTGTAGAGCCAGAGAACCAGGTCAACAGAGCCGCTGTAGAGCCAGAGAACCAGGTCTGCAGCGCTGCTTTAGAGCCAGAGAAACAGGTCAGCGAAGTTGCTTTAGACCAAGAGAAACAGGTCAGCAGAGCCGTTGTAGAGCCAGAGAACCAGGTCAGCAGAGCCTTTGTACAGCCTGAGAACCATGTCAGCAAAGCTGCTCTAGAACCAGAGTACCAGGTCAGCAGAGCTGCTTTAGAGCCAGAGAACCAGGTCAGCAGAGCAGCTCTAGAGCCAGAGAACCAGGTCAGCAGAGCTGCTTTAGAGCCAGAGAACTAGGTCAGCAGAGCCACTCTAGAGCCAAAGAATCAGGTCAGCAGAGCTGCTTTAGAGCCAGAGAAACAGGTCAGCAGAGCTGCTTTAGAGCCAGAGAACCAGGTCAGCAGAGCCACTGCACAGCCGGAGAACCAGGTCAGCAGAGCTGCTTTACAGACAGAGAACCAGATCAGCAGAGCTGCTCTAGAGCCTGAGAACCAGGTCAGCAGAGCCGTTGTAGAGCCAGAGAACCAGATCAGCAGATCCGCTAAAGAGCCAGAGAACCAAGTCAGCAGAGCTGCTGTACAGCCAGGGAACAAGGTCAGCAGAGCGCCTCTACAGCCAAAGAACCAGGTCAGCAGAGCCGTTGTACAGCCTGACAACCAGGTCAGCAAAGCTGTTCTAGAGCCAGAGAACCAGGTCAGCAGAGCCGTTGTACAGCCTGAGAACCAAGTCAGCAGAGCTGCTCTACAGCCAGAGAACCAGGTCAGCAGAGGTGCTGTAGAGCCAGAGAACCAGGTCAGCAGAGCTGCTCTAGAGCCAGAGAACCAGGTCAGCAGAGGTGCTGTAGAGCCAGAGAACCAGGTCAGCAGAGCTGCTCTAGAGCCAGAGAACCAGGTCAGCAGAGCTGTTTAAGAGCCAGAGAATCAGGTCAGCAGAGCTGTTGTAGAGCCAGAGAACCAGGTCAGCAGAGCCACTCTAGAACCAGAGACCCAGGTCAGCAGAGCTGCTTTAGAGCCAGAGAAACAGGACAGCAGAGCTACTTTGGAGTCAGAGAACCAGGTCAGCAGAGCCGCTTTAGAAACAGAGAACCAGGTCAACAGAGCTGCTCTAGAGCCTGAGAACCAGGTCAGCAGAGCCATTGTAGAGCCAGAGAACTAGGTCAGCAGATCCGCTGAAGAGCCAGAGAACCAGGTCAGCAGAGCTGCTGTACAGCCAAGGCACAAGGTCAGCAGAGCTGCTATACAGCCAAAGAACCAGGTCAACAGAGCCGTTGTAAAGCCTGAGAACCAGGTCAGCAAAGCTACTCTAGAGCCAGAGAACCAGGTCAGCAGAGCCATTGTACAGCCCGAGAACCAGGTCAGCAGAGCTGCTCTAGAGCCAGAGAACCAGGTCAGAAGAGCTGTTTTAGAGCCAGAGAATAAGGTCAGCAGAGCTGTTGTAGAGTCAGAGAACCAGGTCAGCAGAGCCACGCTAGAGCCAGAGAACCAGATCAGCAGAGCCGCTTTAGAGCCAGAGAAACAGGTCAGCAGAGCTACTTTAGAGTCAGAGAACCAGGTCAGCAGAGCCGCTTTAGAGACAGAGAACCAGGTCAGCAGAGCTGCTCCACAGCCTGAGAACCAGGTCAGCAGAGCCATTGTAGAGCCAGAGAACCAGGTCAGCAGATCCACTGAAGAGCCAGAGAACCAGGTCAGCAGAGCTGCTGTACAGCCATAGAACAAGGTCAGCAGAGCTGCTCTACAGCCAAAGAACCAGGTCAGCAGAGCCGTTGTACAGCCCGAGAACCAGGTCAGCAGAGCTGCTCTAGAGCCAGAGAACTAGGTCAGCAGAGGTGCTGTAGAGCCAGAGAACCAGGTCAGCAGAGGTGCTGTGGAGCCAGAGAACCAGGTCAGCAGAGCTGCTCTAGAACCAGAGAACAAGGTCAGCAGAGCTGTTGTAGAGCCAGAGAGCCAGGTCAGCAGAACCACTCTAGAGCCAGAGAACCAGGTCAGTAGAGCTGCTTTAGAGCCAGAGAAACAGCTCAGCAGAGCTACTTTAGAGTCAGAGAACCAAGTCAGCAGAGCTGCTCTAGAGACTGAGAACCAGGTCAGCAGAGCCATTGTAGAGCCAGAGAACCAGGTCAGCAGATCCGCTGAAGAGCCAGAGAACCAGGTCAGCAGACCTGCTGTAAAGCCAGGGAACAGGGTCAGCAGAGCTGCTCTACAGCCGAAGAACTAGGTCAGCAGAGCCGTTATACAGCCTGAGAACCAGGTCAACAAAGCTGCTCTAGAGCCTGAGAACCAGGTCAGCAGAGCTGTTGTACAGCCTGAGAACCAGGTCAGCAGAGCTGCTCTAGAGCCAGAGAACCAGGTCATCAGAGGTGCTGTAGAGCCAGAGAACCAGGTCAGCAGAGCTGCTCTAGAGCCAACGAACCAGGTCAGCAGAGCTGCTTTACAGCCAGAGAAACAGGTCAGCAGAGCCGTGGTACAGCCAGAGAACCAGTTCAGCAGAGTTGCTGTAGAAGCAGAGTACCAGGTCAGCAAAGCCGCTGTAGAGCCAGAGAACCAGGTCAGTAGAGCTGCTCTAGAGCCAGAGAACTAGGTCAGCAGAGCTGCTGTAGAGCCAAAGAATCAGGTCAGCAGAGCCACTCTAGAGCCAGAGAACCAGGTCAGCAGAGCTGCTTAAGAGCCAGAGAACCAGGTCAGCAGATCCGCTGCACAGCCAGAGAACCAGGTCAGCAGAGCTGCTTTAGAGCCAGAGAACCACGTCAGCACAGGTGCTTTAGAGCCAGAGAACCAGGTCAACAGAGCCGCTGTAGAGCCAGAGAACCAGGTCTGCAGAGCTGCTTTAGAGCCAGAGAAGCAGGTCAGCGAAGTCGCTTTAGACCCAGAGAAACAGGTCAACAGAGCCATTGTAGAGCCAGAGAACCAGGTCAGCAGAGCCATTGTACAGCCTGAGAACCATGTCAGCAAAGCTGCTCTAGAACCAGAGAACCAGGTCAGCAGAGCTGCTTTAGAGCCAGAGAACCAGGTCAGCAGAGCTGCTCTAGAGCCAGAGAACCAGGTCAGCAGAGCTGCTTTAGAGCCAGAGAACTAGGTCAGCAGAGCCGCTCTAGAGCCAGAGAACCAGGTCAGCAGAGCTGCTTTAGAGCCAGAGAAACAGGTCAGCAGAGCTGCTTTAGAGCCAGAGAACCAGTTCAGCAGAGCCACTGCACAGCCGGAGAACCAGGTCAGCAGAGCTACTTTACAGACAGAGAGCCAGATCAGCAGAGCTGCTTTAGAGCCTGAGAACCAGGTCAGCAGAGCCGTTGTAGAGCCAGAGAACCAGATCAGCAGATCCGCTGAAGAGCCAGAGAACCAGGTCAGCAGAGCTGCTGTACAGCCAGGGAACAAGGTCAGCAGAGCTGCTCTACAGCCAAAGAACCAGGTCAGCAGAGCCGTTGTACAGCCTGACAACCAGGTCAGCAAAGCTGCTCTAGAGCCAGAGAACCAGGTCAGCAGAGCCGTTGTACAGCCCGAGTACCAGGTCAGCAGAGCTGCTCTACAGCCAGAGTACCAGGTCAGCAGAGGTGCTGTAGAGCCAGAGAACCAGGTCAGCAGAGCTGCTCTAGAGCCAGAGAACCAAGTCAGCAGAGCTGTTTTAGAGCCAGAGAATCAGGTCAGCAGAGCTGTTGTAGAGCCAGAGGACCAGGTCAGCAGAGCCACTCTAGAACCAGAGAACCAGGCCAGAAGAGCTGCTTTAGAGCCAGAGAAACAGGTCAGCAGAGCTACTTTATAGTCAGAGAACCAGGTCAGCAGAGCCGCTTTAGAGACAGAGAACCAGGTCAGCAGATCCGCTGAAGAGCCAGAAGACCAGGTCAGCAGACCTGCTGTAAAGCCTGGGAACCAGGTCAACAGAGTTGCTCTACAGCCAAAGAACCAGGTCAGCAGAGCCGTTTTACAGCCTGAGAACCAGGTCTGCAAAGCTGCTCTAGAGCCAGAGAACCAGGTCGGCAGAGCTGCTCTAGAGCCAGAGAACCAGGTCAGCAGAGCTGTTGTAGAGCCTGAGAACCAGGTCAGCAGAGCTGCTCTAGAGCCAGAGAACCAGGTCTGCAGAGGTCCTGTAGAGCCAGAGAACCAGGTCAGCAGAGCTGCTCTAGAGCCAGAGAACCAGGTCAGCAGATCTGCTGTGAAGCCAGAGAACCAGGTTAGCAGAGCCGCTGTAGAGCCAGAGAATCAGGTCAGCAGAGCCGCTTTAGAGCCAGAGAACCAGGTCAGCAGAGCTGCTTTAGAGCCAGAGAACCATGTCTGTAGAGCCGCTCTAGAGCCAGAGAACCAGGCCGCAGAGCTGCTTTAGAGCCAGAGAAACAGGTCAACAGAGCTGCTTTAGAGCCAGAGAACCAGGTCAGCAGAGCCTCTGCACAGTCGGAGAACCAGGTCAGCAGAGCTGATTTAGAGACAGAGAACCAGATCAGCAGAGCTGCTCCAGAGCCTGAGAACCAGGTCAGCGGAGCTGTTGTAGAGCCAGAGAACCATATCAGCAGATCCGCTGAAGAGCCAGAGAACCAGGTCAGCAGAGCTGCTGTACAGCCAGGGAACAAGGTCAGCAGAGCTGCTATACAGCCAAAGAACCAGGTCAACAGAGCCGTTGTACAGCCTGAGAACCAGATCAGCAAAGCTGCTCTAGAGCCAGAGAACCAGGTCAGCAGAGCCGTTGTACAGCCCGAGAACCAGGTCAGCAGAGCTGCTCTAGAGCCAGAGAACTAGGTCAGCAGAGGTGCTGTAGAGCCAGAGAACCAGGTCAGCAGAGCTGCTCTAGAGCCAGAGAACCAGGTCAGCAGAGGTGCTGTAGAGCCAGAGAACCAGGTCAGCAGAGCTGCTCTAGAGCCAGAGAACCAGGTCAGCAGAGCTGTTTTAGAGCCAGAGAATCAGGTCAGTAGAGCTGTTGTACAGCCAGAGAACCAGGTCAGCAGAGCCACTCTAGAGCCAGAGAACCAGGTCAGCAGATGTTAGAAATGGGATTTCTGGTTGGCCAAGGCTTGAGCCAAAGCCAGGCAGAAACCACCACTCTAGTCAGGGCTGGGGAGTTACACGCCAAAGATAACCCCTGCTCACCCCCTTGGTAGCTTGGCACGAGCAGTCAGGCTTATCCCGGAAGCGATGTGTAAAGCGTTTGCGCGCGTGCCCAGCAACAACACCCAAGGCCCACCACAAAGGAAACTCCACACAAGGTATTATATAAAAATAGCCTTTGTATTACCAAAACACATTAGATAAAAACACACACTTTACAATGTGCCAACAGGCACGGGCAGAGTTTACAAGGGATTATATGTACAGGGGACAGGTCCACATGGACCACTGTCAGGAATTAGCACTTTGTAGAAATTAGCACTTAGAACATAGGAATAATGCTTTAGACCATAGCACATACAATCACTGTAGCACTAAATAACATATGTAGCACACGACCAGTAACTACTGGTAACAGGTAAGTACCACCTACGCAACCCTAACCACCTTAGGAAAATATCGCGCGGGGAACCAGGACCTCACTAGCACCACCTGTACTAGGAGAAAACAACCACCTAAGTATTACAATACCTGTAGGGGTAAATGCACATTACACATGATGCATCACATTCAGAGGTGCAGGTTTAGGAACAATAGCGCAAAACTCACATTGGCCACCACCTGTGGCAGTCCCTAGGCCAACTGGCCTTGTTGGGGCTAGGACGTCCTGTCCAGCAGAGTCAGGGCAAGACTGCGCACGCAGTCTAGGCAAAACACCAATCGCCCAGGAGCAAATGAGCACAGCCTACACGTTGCAGCTGCCCACTAAGTGCTGGGCAGCTGGGATAATGCTGGGGCACCACTGTGCCTTTTAACACAAGTATTGCCGTCACGTGGGGCCTCTCTGGGCTCTACCCACAAGAAATGCCCCTAGAGCCTTCGTGGCTCTGAACGTCACTGTGGGGCAAGGGGGGAGCGGCCCGCTGCCTTCTGGGGCCACTCTATCACTGAACAACTGGTGCCCCCTTCGTTGGAGTCCCGCTCGGGGGACTCGTTAAAAAATAATGCCCCCGAAAGTATGGGAGCCTCGTGGGCTCTGAAAACAATGGGCCCCTTCGTTGGAGCCTCTCGGGGGCTCAAGGACACTGCCCCCTATGTTTGAGTCCCACTCGGGGGACTCGTGACACCCGCGGCCCGCGTTGGAGCCTCACAGAGCGTCAGGCGCTCTGCAAACAGCGATGCTGCCCTCACTCACCGGAATTCTGGCTGGGGCGGCGCTGGCGTCTCCGAAGGCGGCGGGGCTCTCCTCTTCTAAACGAGAGCCCCGCTCGGGCAGCCAGGACCTCGGGGACCCTTCGCTTCTCGGGCGAGGGCACCGGGGCGCAGGGTAGGCTCCTGCCTGCTCCGGGTCCCAAACAAACAGTCGCGAGTCCTCGGAGGGAGGCGGGGTAGGCTCCCGCCCTCCTACTTCCGGTTGTCCCGGAGTCCCGCCCCCGGCCTGCCTGACTTCCTTCGAGCCCGGCCGCGGCGGTGATTAAATCTCGGTAATAAGAGGGGTAGGCTCCCTCGTAACCAGGGATATATGGCGGGGTGGGCACCCGCCGTGGAATAACACAAATAAGCGGGGTGGGCCCCCGCCAACATGGCAAAATAGCAGGGAATCCCTACGTCGGGGTTCCCTCGCTAATAATTGCAGCTCCGCGCTGCTGGCCACAAATAAAGCGCTCCTAGCGCTATAAGTGAAAGAAAAGCGCTCCCAGGCGCTATAAAGCGCTCCCAGCGCTTAAAGGAGGATACAAGCAAAGTCCAGCAAAGTTCTCCCCTGCATACAGCAAGGCAGGGGTGGGGGGCAAGGCTGGACCCAGAGCCAGCTCACTGGGCCTCCAGGCAGGCAGGTAGTCCAAGTGGCGGTCCTCTGGTCCAGCAGCAGCAGCAGCCCCCCTCAGGCAGGATCCTGGAAGAGAACAACATGTAAGGGGACACAGCCCCTTCTTATACTGTAAAACCCTTTTGGTCTTGTTTCAGGGTGAGGGGGAAAACCAGTCGCAGCTGGTTGGGGAGCACCCTTGATGTGCTCAGCCCCTCACTCCATTCACTGGCAGGTCTAGGGTCGTCAGTCGCACCACAGGGGGCGGAGCCAGCATTGTGTGGGGAAAGCCCTGTCCTATTCAGGTCCAAGGTGCACTCCTCCCCAGCCATCAGCATGCTAATCTCACACTCACCACTGGGGCAGACCCAACCAGACTCCTGGAGCCAGGCTCACCAGCCAGCTCCAGCCAATCACACGCCAGACACATTTTACACTAATATGCCAACTCCTAGAAGTGGCACTTCAGCACATGACATAATCACGCATTATACATCATTGCGAAGCATTCAATCACACAAGTCCGCACATACCAAACTCGAGCCTGCACACCCCACGCATCAGGAACTACCAGGGACACATACATTCCCCATGCATTCCTATGGGAGGGCAGGCCTATCTCACCACATGCACTCAGAGTGCGCACGCACTTTACTCTGGGACACAGGGAAAGTGCGCAGAAACCAAAAATCACTACCACCAGGTCACCAATAAAAGCAAAAAGTTCAGGGGTGAACCTGCCAGAAGGGCCAAGTCCAACACAACCCCCTTCCAGCCAAAACGCAGGGCAGACCAATCACCACCATGATGGACTTCCCTGCTTGGGGCGAGAGAACACGGACGCGGGCCCGCAACTGCAGGGACACCATCCTGTTCTACGCCACGGTGAACCCATGGGATTCCTTCTAAAACCACTGTCCGGACCAACTGGGCTACCCCACTGGTACTCCCAAGTTGTCCGCGGCCAAGACCAGGCCCTAGGCCACCCAGGTGCCACCGGTCTTTGCCTAATCACAGAGTGGGGGGTAGTAACCCCTGGCACATAGCGGCCATTCTCCACTCTTCCTGTCTGCAAGACAGGACTAGACTGCCACTGGTTCTCCAGCCTAGGGTCTACAACCTCAGGCGAAACAGGAGTCTCAGGGAAGGCTCTCCTCCCCCTACCTCTTCTCCTAGGGTTCCTCCTCCTCTGGTGAGGGGTACACCTAGAACACCATTCCAACCCAGGGTTTAACCCCTTAGGTTGCACCGGGGTCAGAGGTGGGCTCTCCCACCCTCTGCACCCCCTTCCAGAGCCCTGCTCCCTACCAACTGGGGCGGTACCTCTGGAAGAAGAACCGGTCGGGACGCTGGTTACAGACGTCCCACCCTTCAGGTCAGGCTGACCCTGAACCTGGCCTCCCAACCTCCGGTCTAGAACCTTTGGTGGAATAATCGCCTGGCACTCCAGGACTTCTGGGGATTTACACTCCATCCCCCTGAGGCTAACATACGACACATAAGTCGGGTGACTGTCTGTCTGGCGCGGATCTCCCGTCCCCTGTCCACCTGACAGTGTGCAGAGATCCCCCAGAACAGAAGTGGTGTCCCCATGGTCACTACACGGGATCCTAGCCCAACTGGGTAGTCCCTGACCCACTGGCTCTTCCACTGGGAAACTCATCCCCCAATCACTCCTCACACTGGACTCCTGTACTCTCCCTACCGGAGCGGTACTGCCAGACTCTAGAACCACAGGAGCCCTGTTTACAGGCGCTCCAGGTCCTCGACTCACTAGGTGATCTTCCTCAAATGGACTAACAGGACAGCCTAGGTCCCCAACCTGGTGTTCCCTCAAGAAACCATCCAAGTCCTGAGGCAGGGCTTCGTGCGTCTGGGGACCCTCCGTCACCCTCTCACTCCTGCTCCACTGAGCCAGGCAGTGAGCCCCTACACCCTCCTCGCTATCCTGGGACCTAGCTGGGCTACACTGAGCCTCTTCCACCACGGTGGGCTGGAAGATACCTGAACCACTACTTTTGGAGTCACTCCCTAATGACTCTATAGAACCTCTAGCACTTTCCCAGCACTCTGCTTCTTCCGCAAGCTCAAAGGGCTCAGACAATCCACACCCCAACAGGTGTTGGCGCAACCCCGGCACACAACAACTGAGCAGGTGTTCTTTGAGAACCAGATTAAACAGTTTATCAAAATCACTTTCTGCGGGAATCCAATCAAACAGTGCATCCTCACATCCATCCACAAACTCCTCCCAAGACTGGTGAGACAGTTTCCTACTGCCCCTGAATTTCAACCTTAACTCCTCCTCCTGGGAAACAGGTACCAGACTGGGGGAACTGGGACTGAGATTTCCTACACTGAAATCTATATAACTACCACCACTGGACTCAACCCTCCCTGGGGAGCCCAGAAAATTTAAACTGCGCGCAGGGGATAGTCTACCCTCCAGAGCTACTTTGCCTCTGGTGGAGGCCCTCTCAGCCTCCTCTATCCTCTCCTGCGCCAAGACCCTCTCAGTCTCTAGCTGTTGCTTCTTGACCTCCAGCTGCGCCATAGCCTGGGCATGCTCTAACCTGAGCTTCTCTAACGCCAGCTGGTGCTCCCTTTCTTTCCTCCTATCTTCCCACTCCTCTGGGGACAGGGAAAGGGATGGGGCGCTGCCTACTACGCCGGACCCAGCAAGGGACTCCCTACCTATGGGGTCTTCACTCTCTACTGGCGTCCAGGTACTGCCATCTTCTTCCTCCTCTTCTGAATCCTCAGGGCTCCCCACAGACCCACCACCCTCCAGGTGTGAGGCCCGGGCCCTTATCCTACTGCGCTCAACACCCCATTGACCCTTTTGCCATAGGATCAGGCTGCTTCTAAGTTCGGACTGAGTATCTGACTCATCCACCCCTATGTCTCTCTCTTCACAGAACCTTACCAACTCCAACATACTGTACCCAAACAGATCACAGAAATCAACAGCTGGCTCCATTTTGGCGGACGTTCTTGAGAAAAGATTACACAGGGAACCTAGGGGTCTGAGCTTAACAGGAGCATACAATTCACAAAAAGGGTTCAGCAAGCTCTCTCTCCCAGAGAACTCACACTCACTTGCCTAGTGCCACACACCCTTCATCCACACACAACCGTCCCCTCGGACTGGTAAGGCAGTTTCTACCACCCCTGATTCCTCAACCTGACCACACGTGACACAGGTCCATGTGGCCCTGTCCCCTGTACATATAATCCCTTGTAAACTCTGCCCGTGCCTGTTGGCACATTGTAAAGTGTGTGTTTTTATCTAATGTGTTTTGGTAATACAAAGGCTATTTTTATATAATACCTTGTGTGGAGTTTCCTTTGTGGTGGACCTTGGGTGTTGTTGCTGGGTGCGCGCGCAAACGCTTTACACATCGCCTCCGGGATAAGCCTGACTGCTCGTGCCAAGCTACCAAGGGGGTGAGCAGGGGTTATCTTTGGTGTGTAACTCCCCAGCCCTGACTAGAGTGGTGGTTTCTGCCTGGCTTTGGCGCAAGCCTTGGCCAACCAGAAATCCCATTTCTAACAGCAGAGCTGCTTTAGAGCCAGAGGAACAGGTCAGCATAGCTACTTTAGAGTCAGAGAACCAGGTCAGCAGAGCAGCTTTAGAGACAGAGAACCAGGTCAGCAGAGCTGTTCTAGAGCCTGAGAACCAGGTCAGCAGAGCCATTGTAGAGCCAGAGAACCAGGTCAGCAGATCCGCTGAAGAGCCAGAGAACCAGGTCAGCAGACCTGCTGTAAAGCCAGGGAACAAGGTCAGCAGAGATGCTCTGCAGCCAAAGAACCAGGTCAGCAGAGCCGTTTTAAACCTGAGAACCAGGTCAGCAGAGCTGCTCTAGAGCCAGAGAACCAGGTCAGCAGAGGTGCTGTAGAGCCAGAGAACCAGGTCAGCAGAGCTGCTCTAGAGCCAGAGAACCAGGTCAGCAGAGCTGCTGCACAGCCATAGAACAAGGTCAGCAGAGCTGCTTTACAGCCAAAGAACCAGGTCAGCAGAGCCGTTGTGCAGCCTGAGAACCAGGTCAGCAAAGCTGCTCTAGAGCCAGAGAACCAGGTCAGCAGAGCCGTTGTACAGCCCGAGAACCAGGTCAGCAGAGCTGCTCTAGAGCCAGAGCACTAGGTCAGCAGAGGTGCTGTAGAGCCAGAGAAGCAGGTCAGCAGTGCTGCTCTAGAGCCAGAGAACCAGGTCAGCAGAGGTGCTGTAGAGCCAGAGAACCAGGTCAGCAGAGCTGCTCTAGAGCCAGAGAACCAGGTCAGCAGAGCTGTTTTAGAGACAGAGAATCAGGTCAGCAGAGCGGTTGTAGAGCCAGAGAACCAGGTCAGCAGAACCACTCTAGAGCCAGAGAGCCAGGTCAGCAGAGCTGCTTTAGAGCCAGAGAAACAGCTCAGCAGAGCTACTTTAGAGTCAGAGAACCAGGTCAGCAGAGCCGCTTTAAAGACAGAGAACCAGGTCAGCAGAGCTGCTCTAGAGCCTGAGAACCAGGTCAGCAGAGCCATTGTAGAGCCAGAGAACCAGGTCAGCAGATCCGCTGAAGAGCCAGAGAACCAGGTCAGCAGACCTGCTGTAAAGCCAGGGAACAAGGTCAGCAGAGCTGCTCTACAGCCAAAGAACCAGGTCAGCAGAGCCGTTTTACAGCCTGAGAACCAGGTCAGCAAAGCTGCTCTAGAGCCAGACAACCAGGTCAACAGAGCTGTTGTACAGCCTGAGAACCAGGTCACTAGAGCTGCTCTAGAGCCAGAGAACCAGGTCAGCAGAGGTGCTGTAGAGCCAGAGAACCAGGTCACCAGAGGTGCTCTAGAGCCAGAGAACCAGGTCAGCAAAGCTGCTCTAGAGCCAGACAACCAGGTCAACAGAGCTGTTGTACAGCCTGAGAACCAGGTCAGCAGAGCTGCTCTAGAGCCAGAGAACCAGGTCAGCAGAGGTGCTGTAGAGCCAGAGAACCAGGTCAGCAGAGGTGCTCTAGAGCCAGAGAACCAGGTCAGGAGAGCTGTTTTAGAGCCAGAGAACCAGGTCAGCAGAGCTGCTGTAAAGCCAGAGAACCAGGTTAGCAGAGCCGCTGTAGAGCCAGAGAACCAGGTCAGCAGAGACGCTTTAGAGCCAGAGAACCAGGTCAGCAGAGCTGCTTTAGAGCCAGAGAACCAGGTCAGCAGAGCCGCTGTACAACCAGAGAACCAGGTCAGCAGAGCTGCTTTAGAGCCAGAGAAACAGGTCAGCAGAGCCGTTGTAGAGCCAGAGAACCAGGTCAGTAGAGCTGCTATAGAGACAGAGAACCAGGTCAGCAGAGCTGCTGTACAGCCAGAGAACAAGGTCAGCAGAGCTGCTCTACAGCCAAAGAACCAGGTCAGCAGAGCCGTTGTACAGCCTGAGAACCGGGCCAGTAATTCTGCTCTAGAGCCAGAGAACCAGGGTAGCAGAGCTGCTTCAAAGCCAGAGAACCAAGTCAGCAGAGCTACTCTAGAGCCTAAGAACCAGGTCACTAGAGCTGCTCTAGAGCCAGAGAACCAGATCAGCAGAGCTGCTGTAGAGCCAGAGAAACCATGTCAGGAGAGCGGATTTAGAGCCAAAGATGCAGGTCAGCAGAGCTGCTGTAGAGCCAGAGAATCAGGTCAGCAGAGCTGCTATAGATCCAGAGAACCAGGTCAGCAGAGCTGCTATAGAGCCAGAGAACCAGGTCAGCAGAGCTGCTGTTGATCCAGAGAACCAGGTCAGCAGAGCTGCTGTTGAGCCAGAGAACCAGGTCAGCAGAGCTGCTGATTTAGAGCCAGAGAACAAGGTCAGCAGAGCAGCTGTAGAGCCAGAGAACCAGGTAAGCAGAGCTGCTGTACAGCCAGAGAACCAGGTCAGCAGAGCCGTTGTACAGCCTGAGAACCAGGTCAGCAAAGCTGCTCTAGAGCCAGAAAACCAGGTCAGCAGAGCTGCTTTACAAGCAGAGAACCAGGTCACCAGTGCTCTTCTAGAGCCAGAGAACCAGGTCAGCAGAGCTGCTGTAGAGCCAGAGAACCAGGTCAGCAGAGCAGTTGTAGAGCCCGAGAACCAGCTCAGCAGAGCTGCTGTATAGCCAGAGAACCAGGTCAGCAAAGCCGTTGTAGAGCCAGAGAGCCAGGTCAGCAGAGCTGCTCTAGAGCCAGAGAACTAGGTCAGCAGAGCTGCTGTAGAGCCAGAGAACCAGGTCAGCAGAGCCACTCTAGAGCCAGAGAACCAGGTCAGTAGAGCTGCTTTAGAGCCGGAGAACCAGGACAGCAGAGCCGCTGTAGAGCCAGAGAACCAGGTCAGCAGAGCTGCTTTAGAGCCAGAGAACCAGGTCAGCAGAGCTGCTCTAGAACCTGAGAACCAGGTCACCAGAGCTCCTCTAGAGCCAGAGAACCGGGTCAGCAGAGCTGCTGTCGAGGCAGAGAACCAGGTCAGCAGAGCAGTTGTAGAGCCAGAGATCCAGGTCAGCAGAGCTGCTCTAGAGCAAGAGAATTAGGTCATCAGAGCTGCTGTAGAGCCAGAGAACCAGGTCAACAGAGCTGCTTTAGAGCCAGAGAACCAGGTCAACAGAGCCGATGTAGAGCCAGAGAACCAGGTCAGCAGAGCTGTTTTAGAGCCATAGAATTAGGTCAGCAGAGCCGTTGTGAGAGCCAGAGAACCAGGTCAGCGAAGCTGCTTTAGAGCCAGAGAAACAGGTCAGCAGAGCCGTTGTAGAGCCAGAGAACCAGATCAGCAGAGCTGCTGTATAGCCAGAGAACCAGGTCAGCAAAACCGTTGTACAGCCAGAGAACCAGGTCAGCAGAGCTGCTCTAGAGCCAGAGAACTAGGTCAGCAGAGCTGCTGTAGAGCCAGAGAACCAGGTCAGCAGAGCCGCTCTAGAGCCAGAGAACCAGGTCAGCAGAGCTGCTTTAGAGCCAGAGAACCAGGTCATCAGAGCCGCTGTATGTAGGAAGGTGGAATCTGACTATATGGTTGACCCCACTTTTTTCCTGGTGTTTGAATGGTTTTTGACTAGTCTCGCTGGGATCCTGCTATCCATGACCCCAACCTATCTGCTTACTCCCTTAAATGATTGGTGTGCATATTAGATGCACTAGTGATTGGATACTGTGGTACCTTATGAGCCCCTAGTGTATGGTACCTTAGGTACCTAGGGCATTGGTACTTCACAGGCCTACCAGGGGCTGCAGCATGTATTATGCCACCCCTGGGAAGCATTCACAATCTGACACCACAGGCCTGCTACTGCAGCCTGTGTGAGGTAGTGTTAGCACTCCTCACTGAGGTATAGGTTCCTATATCTCACCATACACACACATATAAACCTATCAGTCACCCCTCTAGCAGGTCCTAACAATCCTGAGGGCAGGGTGCTTGGTTTACTATGTGAGGGGGTGCTTCTGCCTGAGCAGGACCCCTCTGCAGCTAGCAGAGTCAATTCTCTACTGCTGTTTATGGATGCGGTTAAACCATATACTCTTAAGTGCATTATAACCTCGCTGTAAATGCTAACTTTGGAATGACTGCATCAAAACATGTCGTGTTTGGTGTCAAACAACTTGGAATCATACACCCACACCAGTAACTGGTGTGGGAGTATGATCCCACCCTTCTAGAGGGGACGACATGTACCCACTGTACTACACGGTAGAAATCTTCTAGAGCCCTGGCATCACAAAATGGATGCCACCAGCACAGACACCGGGCTGCCCTCCTGCTGCTGACCGAAACTCGCAGAGGAGGAAGCCCAACAAAGGGTATCCTGTCACAGGGAGGTGTTACCACCTCCCAGACAGGATTTAGTGTATTGGAGCTGGGTGGGTGCACTCTTAGAGTGCCTTTGAAGTCCTGCACTTGGGGAGCAGTTGGCTCCTCTGTGCATATGCCAGCTCAAACCGGTTCAGGGGCTACCTGCCCCTGCTCTGGCGTGAAACTGGACAAAGGGAAGTGGGTGTAACCACCTACTACCCTGACCCTCCTAGAGGAGTGGTCATAGAGCTAGTCCCTCCCCTATGTTCACTATAAGATACCAAGCATTGCCAATGCAATTCAGATTACACCTGGACGACGCTCTACAAAGAAGAATCCTGGCCCTTCGACGTTCCACTATCTCTGGAAGACTGAAGAATCTCCCTTGGAGTCAAGGAGTGACTCCCCTGCTTGGCAGGCACCAGTAACTTGATCAACGGTTGCAATCTTCACCACTGCCGCCGGAGTCCGAAGTCCCTGCGTCCCCTGAAGTGGATTTTCTGACCTCTCAATGGCCATTTTGAGTCCCCAGCAAAGCCGTGGCATCTGGACCCCACGAGTGACGAGGAACAGCAATACCAGGGAACCGTGCACTGATTTCGAGTGCAAACCCTAAACAACGTTCTACGAACTTGTGCTTTGGACCATCTGTAGTCCAAGTCCCTAGCAGGTCTGGTACCGACAACCAGCAGCCTACCCCGTCCCGAGTGACCGTGGGCTCCTGTGGAACTTTTCCTGCAAAGGCATCTTTGCGGTTGCTTGCCCGTTGGCTAGTGACTCACCCGAAGACTTTCTCATCAACTTCAAGGGCCCTTCTGGTTGCTCCCGGCCTGCCCTCACTTACCATCGCTGGGTAAGTCCATCAGACCTTGCTAGTCTGCATCATCTTCAATCTTCACTCCACACGAGACTTGCAGTTGCCAAGGTTTGTTGGCTTCAATCTGGTTGCTGATACCGTCATCAGCTGCAGACGTTTTGGGACCCTTTTAATCCAGCTGCTGGTCATCGTCGAGCTCTCCTGGACCTTGAGAGCGAAGAGACAAATCACCATCGACGACCTGAAGCGACGAAACATCAGTGGTCATCCATCCTGCTGACCACCGGTCACTGGCAAGTGACTTTGAACTCTGTCCCCTCAATATCCAGGTCCTCTTCAACTCCAATCCATCTTCGGATTCCAGCGGACACCTCTCCAGTCGTCACAAGCAGCAAGTCTTCAGTGATCCCCGTTGAAAACAGCATCGCGACCCGACACCAAAAGACACCTATGCACCCGGCTTCTGTGGGTGAGGTAACTCGTGCACTCCGGTGCTCAAGTGTGTGTTGGCCCTCAAAATACTTACCCTGTAAGTGGCTTGCTTGTTGACTACTCCGAAGTGCCATAAAACTTGAAATTACAAACCGCGACTTGTGCCATTGAAACCAATAGGAAACCCGTGGCTGTGTTTAGACACTGCATGCGTCTCCCGTGGGCTGATTACTTACCTGCTAACACTGCAGAAGTAAAGCCCCAGCGATTCCCAAGGCCCTAGGCCTTTTCATTTTGCAAGTCGAGTTTGTTAAACCCTTTTCTTAGTATATGGTCTGGTACGCCCCTAGGGCTACAGCCATATTTGTGCTTAATTTATTGAGAAGTGTTGACATTTGAATGTGTATCTGGGTTCTAATCTCATAAAGAGATTAGTACAGTGTATCTAAGAATAAATACATATATATTTGATATATATACCTGTGTGGTGTCCTTTTCATTTGGTAATTCAAGAGATTATAAGGTAAAACAAGCTGCTTTACATTCCTCAGAGACTTAGCCTGAAGGCTGCTCTCCACAGCTACCACTAGGATAGCTTTCTTTAAAAAGGTTGTCTTAAACCTATCTACCAAGAGTCAAATTGGACTGGTGCAAGGTGGCCACTATAACTAGTAACCAGCATATGCCAAGCCATCTTCTCACATTGGTGGGCAGCGTGTGGGATTCCAGCTTGCCATTGTTTTACCAGAAAATCTCTATTTTAATTACTAACTGATAACCACTAAAGGTACTCAAGGTACATATAAAGTCAAGCTAGTATCAATAAGTTCTACTGAACTTAGAGCTGTTTGTGAAGCACACCCTTGCTACAGCTCAAGCTAGGTCCAGTAGGCCTCAACTGGTGTAGGTAGTACAACACTGCACAACACTAGTATGTCTCACCAAGGTGGAGCCAGTGGGTCCACCCCATCTCAGTACAAAGATATAGCCTACACTGAACTGAAGGCCTTATGCTTTGAAAGACAACTGAGGGTGGGCGGGAGTCCCTCATCACAACACCTGATAGATCTGTTAGTAGCAGATGACCTGAAACAAGCTCTAGGAGCAAGTGGGTCTGCACCAGGGAGTGGGTCAGCCATATGCTCTGGGTCTGATGATGAAAATCAAGATGACCTGGAGTCTGTGATTAAAGGCCCAGGCCCAGAAGGGTCTGAAAAGAACAGAGGAATTCTCCCTAAGAGAATTGAGAAAGTGGGAGAAAGGCCTAGGTCCTTCTCAAGGGACTCTGACCATTCATACCACTCTGGAAGAGAATCTGTTCACCAGAGGAACTCCACATATCCCAGGGAGTCCTCCTCTGAAAGAAGGTTCAAGATGCTCCAGTATGAGGAAGCTAGGCTTGCCCTCAGAACCAAGCAATTGGCCTTAGATAGGGAAGCCTTTGAGCTCCAAAGAGCTTCTAAGAAGGAGGGGTTAGATACCCCTGGTGGCAGCAACAGTGTCCCTAGAGGCAGAGATTACATTCCAGACCATAGGAACCTGTCCAAGGTTGTTCCTCCCTACCAGAGTGGGGATGATATCCACAAATGGATAACCGCTATGAAGAGGGCCTGTAAAGTTCAACAGGTCCCCCAGACACAGTGGGCAGCAATCTTGTGGCTCTCCTTTTCAGATAACGGTAGAGACAAGCTCCTCACTGTTAGAGAAGAGGATGCTAATGACTATGAATCCCTGAAGAGTGCATTAATAGATGGGTTTGGCTTAACCACTGAACAGTACAGGTTCAAGTTCAGAGACACCCAGAAAGCTCAGACTCAGGATTGGGTGGACTTTGTAGATTGTGCTACCAAGGCTCTGGAGGGTTGGACAGTTGGCAGTAGAGTCACTGACTTTAAAGGATTGTATAATTTGATTGTGAGAGAGCAGATCCTTAACAATTTTCAAAACCAACTCTTACACCAGTACCTGGTGGACTCTGATCTGACCTCTCCCCAAGAATTGGGAAAGAAGGTAGACAAATGGGTCAGAACCAGGGTTAGGCCCAAGAACCAAGGTGGTGACCAGAAGAAGGATTCCACTACGCCCAAAGAGAAAGGTGGGGATAATAAAACAGAAAAGTCCTCTGAAGGGCCCCAAAAACCCAGTTCTGGGGGTGGGTCCCAAAATCCTTCCTCTTCCAATAAGAAACCATATTGCCATGTGTGCAAGCAACCTTGACACCACCCAAAAACTTATTTGGGTTTTCTTGGGGAACTCAGGGGGACTCTGGCCTAACCAGGTCCCCTACACAAGCAACTCTAGTCTGTGATGGTGGCATGGGGTTTGCCAACTTTACCATGAGTCCCAATATCTTGGGCAGGTACAGACAAGAGCCCATGATCAATGGTCAGAAGGCTTTGGCCTACAGGGACACTGGGGCTAGTGACACGATGGTGACAAGGAGACTAGTGCCCCTAGAACAGCTTTTACCTGAGTTTAGCTACCAGGTGACCAATATTGATGGAATTAGGACAGACCATCCCATGGCAGTAGTAAATCTCAGCTGGGGAGGGGTCACTGGCCCCAAGAGAGTGGCAGTGTCCCCAACCTTGCCTGTAGATTGTTTACTGGGGAATGATCTAGAGATCTCAGCCTGGGCTGAGGTAGACCACAATGCCCATTTAAGAATGTTAGGCATCCCTGAGAGAGTGGATGAGACCCTGAGGGCCTCACCTCCACCCCAGGAGAAAGTAAGGGGAGTTGAGGAACTTCGATTTCCGATCGTGATCGAATCGACCCGCCATTTTGTGCTCCGCCGCCATTTTGTGTTGCCATCACTCAGGCAGCACGGCGAACAAAGTCTATTATGCTTTTTCTGTAGCTTCGTGTTAAAAAACAGCCTTTCTGCCTCTATTTATAAAGCTGGTGTTAGGACTGGCCGAGTACACTAATCCCCGTCTGGTTTTCTAATCCCCGTCTCAACTATCTGTTGGTTCACACTATTCTTTTCTGACTTTATCTTATCGTCTGGCCTTCACTGTCTCCTGCTAGCATTCTCTTGTTTCACAACTGTCCTCCAATACACACAAACGTATCTCGCCACCTGCAAGTTAGTTACGAATCCGTTAATAAATTAGATTGAGGGAGGGGTGACAAACATAGTTGGAGGAGAGGTTTCTTCGAGTCATCTGACACTTTGTTTTCCAATCTCTCCTATTGGTTCTGTCCTGTTTTCCAACTTTCCTTATTGGCTCTTTCTTGTATGCTCTGGGTGTGTATTTGGTTAATGTATATGTTTCTATATAGTATTTAAGTTTGTGCGCCACAGAGTGAAGTGGCAGTCTCCTGAGAACCTACATTGTGTACTTCTGGGATAACTGTACTAGCTGCAGCTAAATAAATCTGATCTTCTAACACCGACAGAGTGTCCCGTGTCTCTGTGTACCTGAGCAGGTGAACTCCGGAGAATAGGGCGTACCCTGCGCCGCCAGGCCCAAAAGGTTCTGGTTCTTCAACTGGCGCCCAATGTGGGGCGGCTTCAGTGGTACCGGTTCTGCCTGAAGGTCGTGAGGAACCCCGCAAGAAAATTCCGGAGGGTTCGCGAGCCACGTTAAGCGACCCCTGTATGTCGAAAGTGGTCCGAAGGTCTTTTTCAGCGCGGTTACTCCTTCCTGACGGCTACTAACGACCGCTGCCCTGACTGCCGCCCTGCCTTGGCCCTTCCTTTGATGATGTATGGTAAGGCGAGACGATAGAAGGGCCTCTGTTGGTGTGAGAAGACGTCCTTAGTTAAGTATCTTCGTTCGTCGCGCCCCCAATTTTTTTGTTATTTGATTTTCTTGGTATTTGTAGTCCTTAGATTCGACTATTGCAATAGCCGAAGCCGAGGGTAAGTGCATTTGTGCTGCGTAAACTGAGTTTTACCCCCTTGAAGTTTGTGAACAGTCCGATGAAATCACGAGATGCCTGGTCTGACTAAGTTTGGAAGAATTTGTTGTTTGGGTTGTAATAGGGATTCCCGACTTGAGGACTCTTGTCCGATTCCTTCGGTTGGAACTTCCACATATGAGCTCTATTCAAAACATGGTAGTGGCCCCATTGCCTTTAACGAGACATGGACCCGATACACGAAGAAAGATGGTGTTTTAAAATGGCCAGAAAATGGTAGTTTTGATCCCGATGTGCTAGATAATTTAGAAGCAGTCTTATTCAAAAGAAAAGCCCGGCCGGCAATGTTTGACTCTTTCCGCCTTTGGCGTAAGGAAGCCAAACAGAAAGAAATTAAGCAAGCAAAACGAGATAGGAAAGCACAAGGTATGACAATTATACAGGCTGCCCAACAGTTTAAAGATGATGAAATTGATAATGCGACTGAAATTTCAGAAAGACAGCATCGCATGGCAATAGATAAATGCTATCCGGTGTTGCCTGTTTCCCCTTCTGATAATAAGAAAGATATAGAAGAAGATCCCCTAATGTCCCATTTATTGAGGTTGCCTCCGCCCTATGCACAAAGTGCCAATGCACCCCAATTGGTACAGCCTGTTCAGCCGCCAGCGGTACCTCCGCCTGTTCCGGCTCTTCCGCATTTGCCTCCTCCAGTATTACCGCCTCTGCCAGTTTTACCGTTAGTTTCATCTTCTTTGCCCTCATCTCCAGATCTTAGATCTCCTTTGCCTTCTGCTCCTCCTGCAATTATCGGTTCTTCTCCTGTCAGTTCTCCTAACACTTTGTCTCCCTTTCTTATGTCTGATTCTCCGTCTGTGCGTAAGCGTCTCACAGACACTGTCACTGGTATTTTATCTCCTTTCTTCGAAGCTTTAAATATGTCTCCGGCTTTTGCTCGAAGACAGTCTCGTAGTCAGTTCCCAGATTTTGAAGAACGAGAAAAGTTGGACTCTCTTGCACGTAAATGGATCAAAAAGGGTCCTCAATACAGTGTGCTTGATATTATGCCTACTTTTTCGCAATGGAATGCGCCTACGCAAAGATATGTTTTTAATACAATGTGCGATACTCTCATTAAAGAATGGGAACATGTGAGTTCGAGTCCAATCCCACAAGATCTGTTAGATGTTCAGACTGATTTTGATAAAGGACGTGTTGTGGGTTCTAAGGTTGAGAAAGCCGTAAGGACACTTATCTCCTATAGATCCTTATTGTCCTCTCAGGCTTTCCCTGATTCTGATCCGTCAGTTAAACTAACACTGAAAAATTATCCTATGAGAGAGGTTCCTCCAGTATGGAAGGAAGAGGTTCCGGCAGCAGGTAACGTACCACTTATTCCTGCTCATTTCCAGCGTATATGGGTACATGTCCCCTGGAAGAGATCTGAAGTTTTGGCCCTTAAGCAGACTCTACTGGATCCTCATAAAAACCCTGCAGGTTATTACAAAGAATTATCACAGACAGTTGATGCTTGCATTATGAACCTAGCAGATATCGACATGTTGATGGGAAATGTAGTCCCACAGACAATATGGGATAAGATTCGTAGAGAGGATCACGTGCAGGAACTAGGTGCTACTTGGGATGTTATAACTACTACAGATAGAGATCAAGTGGGTGGTGCAAAGCCTGACGCCCTGATTTCGGAACTCCCTGGTAGGATTATTACATTAATGAAAACTATGATGCCTGCATTGAGAGTTAATTGGGATAAACTAGCAGCATGCAAACAAAAGAAAGATGAAAGTGTCTCTGATTTCTTTACTCGTTTCGAGGAGACATTTATTGATCACAGTGGTCAAGACATGGCTACAGAGGGTGGACAGAGATTATTTGTGGAAAAATTCGTATTCAATTTGCTTCCCGAGCTGTCACATAAATTGAAAGATTCTGAGAGTTCATGGGCTGTTTCTTCTTCTGCAAAAACCAAAGGAAATGATGGACGGAGTGTTGAACATTGCAAGCACTCACCCCCAGTCAAATGATCTGGGTTTAATCCATCACCGTTCTTTAGCCCACTCTGCCACCCCAGTTCAGACATGGCCATATGCAAATCAGTCTGACCCTGTGCCTCATGGGAACAGTCCAGCCCGAACTGCCAAGCCATGTCTTCCCTGGACCGGAAACAAGCTTCCTAGGACCGGTTTCTGGCATTTCAGCCGTCTTCAGCCAGGCTTGCTTGAATCCAGTGGCAAAGTGAGCAAGGGACACACGTCTGAGCATACCCTGCCAACTTCTGCCCAGATATTGGCTACTGCGCAATATTATGAAAATAGAGATAAAGAAGAAAAAGAAAAGCAAGAGAAAAAGACGAAAGAATTAAAAACGAAGGTTCTCTTGCAACAAGTTTATCCTCCTCGTTATGCTCAGCCTCAGTCTCAACAGCCTCCGCAGTTTCAGAGGTTGTATCAAAAACCTGAGCGATACATTCCGCGACCTTTGTTAGGACCTAATCAATGTGCCTATTGTAGAGAGGAAGGTCATTGTAAAAATAGTTGTCCGGTTTTATTGCAGCGCAATGGAGCATTATCTGCTCCACGAGGTCGTGCTGGCCTCCAGTCAGCAAACAGAGGTAGAGGTCGGGGTATGTTGACTCAAGAACAGCGTGCCCTTCCTTCTCCCAATTCCATGAATTACTTCGATCAGCAGAATGTCAGGTCTACACAGTATCACAATGAAGACCATTATATTGAAAACGGAAATGAAAGTCTTCATGCCAACTAGGACAGCCATGGACAAAGTAAGGGAGTTGTGTCGATTCCAGTAGATCAGAATGGACCTTATGTTAACGTTACTACATTGGGTGTTTTAGAGCCATTTCTTCTAGATACTGGGGCGATGAGAAGTTCTATCATTCATTCGAAACTCCCTGGGGCACCTTTGTCTGGCTTAACGAATGTTTCTCTAGGATTTTCTGGCGCCCCTGTTCGTAATCCAGTTTCTTGCCCTTTGCCTATTTCAGTTGGTCCTTATGATTTGGAAGCTCCACTTCTGTTGACGAATGGTTGCGGTGAGAATTTGTTGACCTATTGAAAAGAATGCATGCTACGATATATTGTTCTCCTTCTGGTGTACATCTTACTTTAGGACAGAAACTGATCTCTCCAATGTATTTGTCTAAAGATCAGTTTCCATCTGAATTGCTTTCTCTTCCAGCAACGCTTTGGACCACGGGTCCGAACGATGTGGGTTGTCTTGAGATTCCACCTTATGTTGTCACTCTCAAGCCCAATGTTGAATTACCGCACATTCTGCAGTATAAAAGTTCCATTGAAGGTGAAAAAGGGCTTTTGGAAATCATTCATGATTTAATTCAGAAGGGTGTGGTTAAAGAAACAAGAGGTAACACATGTAATAGTCCTATTCTTCCTGTTCTTAAACGCACTGATCCTTCTCAACCACCTGTATATCGTTTTGTAATTGATCTGCGGGAGGTAAACAAAATTGTTGTACCACAATTCCCTGTTGTTTCAGATATCACTGCTCTATTGACAATGATACCTTCCACAGCGACTTGGTTCTCTGTTATTGATCTAAAGAATGCCTTCTTTAGTATTCCCATTGCAGAAGAGAGTAGGGACATTTTTGGCTTCTCTCTTGGAGGCCGAAGCTTCCGGTTTAAGCGCGCACCTCAGGGCTATTGTGAAAGTCCCTCTATTTACAGCCAAGCTTTAAAATGTCATCTTGATACTTTTGATTTGCCGTCTGGTGCAGCCCTTATCCAATACATGGATGACTTGTTAGTCGCTGCAGACTCAGAAGATATTTGCAAAAATGTCACTGTTGCATTATTACGCCATTTGTTTAATCTGAATCATAAGGTTTCACCTTCCAAATTACAATATGTTTCTCGAGAGGTTACCTATTTGGGTCATCTCCTATCAAAGGAGGGATGGCGATTGACACCAGAACGAATTCAGGCGATTACGCAAATGTCTGTGCCATCCACACAAAGGGAAGTACGTGCCTTTCTAGGTATTACTTCTTATTGTAGGCAGTGGATCCCTAACTTCTCTCTGTTGGCCAAGCCTTTGTTGGCACTTACTTTGAAAGATACGCCTCAGCCCCTTCCTTGGACTGATGAGTGCCAAAAGGGTTTTTACTGACTTACGTACTGCTCTGTGTTCTGCCCCTGTATTGGGTACTCCTGATTATAGTAAGCCTTTTACGCTCTATGTTCACGAGAGAGAAGGTTGTGCATTATCAGTTTTAACACAGCAGTTTGGAGACAAACAGCGGCATGTGCCTATTTTTCGGCTACGTTAGATCCTGTAGCTAAAGCATTACCCAATTGTCTGAAAGCAACAGCAGAAGCAGCAATTTCTATTCGACAGTCTGCTGGAATAGTGTTGGATAACACTCTCATTGTTATGGTACCACATGCAGTGGATACTTTGTTAAACAGAACGAAAACGCAACATCTTACAAGTGCTCGTTTAACTGGATACGAGCTGACACTTTTGGCTAGTCATGTACACATCAAACGATGTCATACCCTAAATCCGGCTACTCTGTTGCCCCTTCCAGATGAGGAAAGTGTTGAGGAACAGCAGGATTGTTTCTTCCGTACTGAGGAAGAGACATAAGGAAGAATTGATTTGAAAGACACACCACTAGAGAATCCGGATGGAACTCTATGGGTAGACGGTTCTTGTTTTAAAATGCCAAATGGAGATACAGTTTCAGCCTATGCTGTTACTACTTTGCATACAATTGTGGAAACTGCACGTATTAGACACAACTCGGCTCAAGCAGCAGAACTGATAGCATTAACGAGAGCATGTGTATTGTCGAAAGGGAAGAGAGTGAACGTGTACACCGACAGTCAGTATGCCTTTGGTGTAGCGTTCAACTTTGGGCGTCTTTGGAAGGAAAGAGGATTTCTCACTTCACATGGCACCAAAATACAACATGGTCAGTTAGTGACTGATCTCCTCGAATCACTTGTCTTACCCACCCAAATAGCAATCGTGAAGTGTAGTGCACACAAAAGATTACAGATGATGTTGGTCGAGGAAATGCATTTGCAGACGAAATAGCGAAAAAGACAGCGAGAGATGCAACAAGTCGAATGTATGTGGCGGGTCCTGCGAATTGGGTCAGAGAGAGAGGAATGTATGAGGATACAGTGGAAAGTGTAAGAGCGATTCAGAAAGAGGCTTCAGAGAGGGAGTTGAGCAACTGGAAAGAAAGTACAGGAATGTTGGATGAGATGGGTTGTTGGGTAGAATTATCTGAACACCAACGTTGGCTGTTACCAGATGCCTATGTACTCCCAGTGGTACATGGCACAGCCCACTTGAGTGCAAAAGGTATATGCAAACTTCTGGCTCCAGTGTGGCGAAACGAACAGATCCCAAAATGCGCAGACAATGTAGTGAAACATTGTATTATTTGTTTAATGTACAATCCAGGAAAGGGAACCCCAACTCCAGCGGGTCACTTTGCTCCTCCAACATATCCATTTGAGGTGTTGCAAATCGATTATATTCATATGGAACGATGCAACAACCTTAAATACGTTCTGGTGGTAGTATGTGCTTTTTCAAGATGGATAGAAGCATACCCTTTAAAAGACAACACAACCTTATCAACAGCTAAAGTTCTATTAAAAGAGTTCTTCCCCAGGTTTGTTTTGCCGCGCATTGTCTGGAGTGACAATGGGAGCGAATTTGTTGGCCAAGTCATGCAAAAAGTTTGTGCAGGTCTTGGTATCAAGCAAAAGTTCCATGCGGCAAATCATCCAGAGTCAGCGGGTTTAGTAGAATGTTACAACGGAATCTTGAAGTTAAAACTAGCAAAGGTTAAAGCTAGTACAGGACTCAATTGGCCCGATGCTTTGCCATTAGCTCTGCTGTCCACCAGAACTGCTGTACACTCTCGTTTGGGACTTAGCCCTTACGAAGTGGTTTTTGGAAGCCCGGCTAATATATGGGGAGTCCCTCGCCCTAAGAAATACTCAGACTTGCCATATCCAATGTTGATTGACTACTTGCATGATCTTACGACTAAATTGCGTGTTCTCCATCAACAGGTTCAGAGTGCTCTGCCAGAGGCCTCCACAGACCCAGGTCATTCCATCCGACCAGGTGACTGGGTGTGTACCAAAAATTTCCAAAGGACAAGGAATTTGGAACCCAGGTGGAGAGAGCCCCGAATGGTTTTGCTAACCACGAGAACAGCAGTTAAAGTCGAAGGAAAGAAAAATTGGATTCACGGCGTGCATTGTAAGAAAGTGCCTTTGCCTTTACCCTATGATCAATGGGTGCGCAGGGGTATTGGTAACTCTGAAAGTGAGAAGGTTCCACGATTCGTGCCCTTTAGTGATGCACGCCTGAATGGAACACTGTCTGAGAAAGAGGACGACAACATTCTTCAGGAAGCAATACCATCACATCGTCGCTTGGATACGACTAGTCCACGAACATTGTTCCAAGATCAAAACACTCCTGGAAGGGAACATTACAATTTGAGACCTAGACCAAAGAACACTTAAGATTTTTTTTCTCTTGTATAGTATTCTGTCCCGGTTGCAGGGTCACGGTAGGAGTCTGAATTGCGACCTGAGTAGTGGCAATAGGCCTGCAGGACTTGCAGTGTCATAGGACGGCAGACAATCGTGATTGAGTGATGGGGTACCTGGGGACGTTTTTAAAAGTTCCCCGAAATTTTTGTCTAAAGTACTATGTAAGGTTTTTAATACTCTTTCATCTGATAAAATCCCACCTTCTTGGAAGAAATCTATAATTATACCAGTTTTTAAAAAGGGGAATAGGCAAGACCCATCCTGTTACAGACCCATTTCACTGATCGATTCATCGGTGAAAATATTGGGCCGGGTTATTTTAACAAAACTGAATGATTGGCTAACAGAGAAAGGGGTCCTAGCAGATGTTCAGTATGGTTTTAGACCGAAAAGGAGCACTATAGATCAAGGCTTGAGTTTGTATTTATTAATAGAAAAATACACGAAGGCTAAGGAGGGGTCCATGTACCTGGGGTTCATGGACCTCTCGTCAGCCTTTGACCTTGTTAACCGTTCCAAATTATGGAAAATTCTGCTTGACCTGGGACTGGACAAGGCTCTTGTTAATCTCTTAGCAGATCTACATACCGATCTAACTGCTTCAGTTAGAGTTACCACTGCGGGCCGATGCGCAAGCCACTTTAACTCAGAAAGGGGAGTTAGGCAGGGGTGCATTTTGGCACCCCTCCTTTTTACTATTTACATAAATGCATTGGAACCCACACTAAAAGATGCCACCCATGACATTCCACGTATAGGAGAACTTGGTATCCCGGTCCTCCTATACGCGGACGATGCTGTCTTGCTTTCCCGTACTGGTGTTGGCCTCCAACGATTATTGGACGCTTTTGAGGTCTTTATGACTTCCCTGGACTTAAAGATCAATGTTAAAAAGTCTCAGATAATGATTATGGGTAAGGGTAATAAAAATAAACTCTCCAAAACTTTCATTTGTGGGAAGCAAGAATTGTGTAGAGTAGCAACGTTTCCATATCTGGGGATCACTTTTGACGAGAAAGGCTCCTGGGGTCCCCAGATAAAAAATAGAAACGTTGGCCTTGTTAAATCATCCTCTGCTCTTCAGGGTTTTATGAATAAACTAGGAGTAAGGCATATTGTAACTTTGTTAAAAATATATAAAGCAAAATGTCTTGCTGTTGCCACATATGGAAGTGCGATATGGGGTAATTGCTCTATGGAAAGTATACAGATCACGGAGAACACATTTTTAAGATCTGTCCTCTCTCTCCCTCAGTCTACTTCCACACATATTGTTCATACTGAACTTGGTGTGGGTTACATTTCAGATTTGATTAAAATGGCCCCCATTTTAGCCTGGCTAAAGACTTGGTTGAATCAAGAAATTCCCCTCAACCATATCATTTTAAAAGACTGCCTGCAGCTGGATAAAGTAAATAAAATAGTTTGGTTAGTCTACATCAAAAATTGCCTTGTTAAAATAGGGAGACCAGATCTTTTCTATTCCCCGGAATTGATAACTGTCAAAGATATTGGCCTGATTAAAAGCATGATGAGAGATTTGTTATGTTTAGAAAGAGAACAAGTAGAATATGAGAAACCATCGGTGCGGGCTAGTATCATTTTGAGTACTCATGTTGGCCCTGAATTATACTTATCTATTGTAAATCAACCTTTTCACCGGTTTCTCCTTACACGTTTTCGGTTCAATCTGATTCATTTAACCCTTGGCCATTTTCCAACTTGGTGTATTCCTGAAAAAGGAATGCCGTGTAATTGTGACAATTTTTCGACCCAGAACACAATGCATTTTTTGATGTTCTGTGACCATTACGCGGCACTAAGAAAGAAATACTTGATCCCAATCTTAAAGGAGGCTGGGTTTATACAGGTTAAACCTGCCCTCTTGTATTTACAGTTACTGCAGACCCCTAGGATCATGTTTCATGTCGCTAGTTTTTTAGTGGGTGCTGTTAGGGATAAGAAAAGGAAGTTCGCTATTAATCCGAATATTACAATGTTATGAAGGGTTGATTATTTAACTTTTTATATGAAATGCCCCATCTGTGAATCTGAGAGAATATAAATTTAATATGCTAAATGATGTTTTTAGGATGTTTTATTTAACTGACCTCTTTTTAAACATTTTAGAAAGTATGAATTGTTGATTGTTTGTAATATTTATTGTACTGTTTCTATGCCTTTTTATGATATTTATTTATCGAAATAAAGTACTTTGACTAACTGATCGAGGAAGATTGCCGTGAGCATCCATTAGAAAGATGGAAACTATACTAGGAAAAAGAGAGAGAAAGGATAAAATGAAGAAAGAATCCTGTAAAATAATGTACAGTCATTTCAGTATAACTTTATGTATTATTATATCATTGTGTATTGCTTTGGCGTTTATAGGTTGGATTATTTATGCTCTGCAGCAAAAAGTTGTCTCTCCTTCTTCTTCCTCCCCGTCTTCTTCAACTATCTCTCCACATCTCTTTCATACTCTTCCTCCACATGAAGTCATTAGAAGAACTGAATATTATAACAATTCTTTCATCCGGCTATTACATCAACACCAGTTAGTGGTCAATACAACTGACTGTTGGGTGTGTGGACTTATGCCACATACCACAGAGAAAGGAATGCCATATTTAGTTCTCCCGTTTTCTTATGAGGGTTCTGCTTGGGCTTATTTTGTCATCTTCTCCAATGCTTATCAAAGCAAATTCAGACGATCCGTTATTTTACATGTTAGCGATCCGGATTTTAGTCATAGTTCTTTGATTAAGGGAATGGTAGCTATGGCTAAAATCATGGAAAATAGTAAAATCTCCATTGACGAAAGAAAAGCGTACACTAACTGGAACGTCACCCAATATATGTCTAGTCTTAGTGATAAAGTTAAGAAAGGAAAGTCTTCACCAATTTGGACTATACCACATCAGGGCAATTTCTGCTTACAGATTAACGATCGCTCTTCTGACACCATACATAGAAATAGCTGTTCCCACACGTACGCTTACTCCTCTCAAAACTCGCCTCCTCTAGTGCCGTCTCAAGGCACATATTTCATTTGTTACAATAGGGCTTATACGTGGTTGCCAACGGGTTTCTCTGGTACTTGCTATATAGCTTTCCTTCTTCCTCCTACTTACACCGCTTCCGCAAATCATCATCGAAACAGATACGGCAGAGGGATTTTTGATTCGAAGGACACAGCAGGACAAGAGGGAGGAGATTTCCTTAAAGGATTTCTTCCCTTCTGGGGTCCAATGGCCAACAGCAGAAATATAAGGCAACTGGTTTGTGTCGTAGAGACCACAATAGATATCACTGTAGGAGCCTTAAGTAACATCACGGCAGAACTACAGGCGGACCGTCTTATGACCTTACAAAATCGAGTTGCCTTAGATTTTGTTCTTGCAGATCGTGGTGGAGTGTGCAAATTGATTGGGTCAAGTTGCTGTATTTTCATACCTAATGACGCTCCGACAGTATACCAAGCTATCTCCAAGTTGCACATAATCTCTGAGTCTATTCACCAGGACGAAGGAGATTGGTCTTTTACGGAGTGGTTTTGGGGACTACTGTCCAAATGGGGTTGGAAAGTATTGACATTCCTTGGAATAATTCTGACCAATATCTTTTCTTGTTGCCTTTGTATACACTGTGGTCCCGCCATCTGTGACCTATGTGCTACTATGTGCATCCCAAAACCCAAACCACAAGTAACAGAAAACATAAGAATGATGTTACAGCAACAGCTCGATGACCTCATGGCTATCGACATTGACTCAGATTAACATGAGTCTATCTTGCCTGAGTTCTGGCAAAAGGAGGGTCTGAGGAACTTCGATTTCCGATCGTGATCGAATCGACCCGCCATTTTGTGCTCCGCCGCCATTTTGTGTTGCCATCACTCAGGCAGCACGGCGAACAAAGTCTATTCTGCTTTTTCTGTAGCTTCGTGTTCAAAAACAGCCTTTCTGCCTCTATTTACAAAGCTGGTGTTAGGACTGGCCGAGTACACTAATCCCCAACTGTTTTTCTAATCCCCGTCTCAACTATCTGTTGGTTCACACTATTCTTTTCTGACTTTATCTTATCGTCTGGCCTTCACTGTCTCCTGCTAGCATTCTCTCGTTTCACAACTGTCCTTCAATACACACAAACGTATCTCGCCACCTGTAAGTTAGTTACGAATCCGTTAATAAATTAGATTGAGGGAGGGGTGACAAACATAGTTGGAGGAGAGGTTTCTTCGAGTCATCTGACACTCTGTTTTCCAATCTCTCCTATTGGTTCTGTCCTGTTTTCCAACTTTCCCTATTGGCTCTTTCTTGTATGCTCTGGGTGTGTATTTGGTTAATGTGTATGTTTCTATATAGTATTTAAGTTTGTGCGCCACAGAGTGAAGTGGCAGTCTCCTGAGAACCTACCTTGTGTACTTCTGGGATAACTGTACTAGCTGCAGCTAAATAAATCTGATCTTCTAACGCCGACAGAGTGTCCCGTGTCTCTGTGTAGCTGAGCAGGTGAACTCCGGAGACTAGGGCGTACCCTGCGCCGCCAGGCCCAAAAGGTTCTGGTTCTTCAGAGTAAAGCCTGAAACTATGGATCACTCCACACAATCAGAGAGCATAGGGGGTGAGGAACAGTCCTCTCCCCACCAGACTAAAGGTAAGGGTCAAGTTTCTAAGGGAACTGATCCTGCCCCTTGTGAAGTAACTGCCCCAGAAGTGGTCAGGCCTGTCCTGGCCACCACTCTGATGGCAGGGGATCCTTCCAAGGTGGCACCCAGTCTGGAGCAGGTATCCTGCCCCTCTCTACCCTGCCTCAGTCAGCCCAGGGCTGCAGGGGTCAGGGAGGTCAGTGGACCCTTAATGGGCCCCTGTCCAGAGGAACCCCCTCATCAGCAGATTAGGGACACCCAGCAGAGTAGTTCTAGCCAGGTGAATATTCCTCTACAAACTGAGGGATCCCCTTACCCCTTGGTACACGTACCCCCCAGATGGACTCTGTTGGGCACAGGGAAACCTGGGGCATAGTTGCCCCAAACATTCCAATGCCATCCACTATTCCAACCAGGGGGATCCAACCCCCAGCTGTAGGCAGCCAGAGGTTGACCCTTAGGGCCAGATATGGACAGAAAGGCTTCCATGGTGACCAGTGTGCTGAGGAAGTTGAGACCACCCCAAATAGGGCCTCACTTCCACACTCAGACACCCCACCAGCCTACTTCTGTACCAGAAAACAATACAGGTAATTTCCCTAGACTTTGGAGAAACTCCAAAACCCCTTGGGGTAGGATTTCCCAAGTGAACCATGAGACAGGGAGCAACCATGCTAGTGCAGGTTCTTCCTTATATGGCCACTCAGGAAATAAAGGCTTAACTGGGCAAGGTTAGCCTTATCTCCTTTCGTTTGGGGGGGGGTTATGTAGGAAGGTGGAATCTGACTATATGGTTGCCCCCACTTTTTTCCTGGTGTTTGAATGGTTTTTGACTAGTCTGGCTAGGATCCTGCTATCCAGGACCCCAGCCTATCTGCTTACTCCCTTAAATGATTGGTGTGCATATTAGATGCACTAGTGATTGGATACTGTGGTATCTTATGAGCCCCTATTATATGGTACCTTAGGTACCTAGGGCATTGGTACTTCACAGGCCTACCAGGGGCTGCAGCATGTATTATGCCACCCCTGGGAAGCATTCACAATCTGACACCACAGGCCTACTACTGCAGCCTGTGTGAGGTAGTGTTAGCACTCCTCACTGAGGTATAGGTTCCTATATCTCACCATACACACACATATAAACCTATCAGTCACCCCTCTAGCAGGCCCAAACTATCCTGAGGGCAGGGTGCTTGGTTTACTATGTGAGGGGGTGCTTCTGCCTGAGCAGGACCCCTCTGCAGCTAGCAGAGTCTATTCTCTACTGCTGTTTGTGGATGCGGTTAAACCATATACTCTTAAGTGCATTATAACCTCGCGGTAAATGCTAACTTTGGAATGACTGCCTCAAAACATGTCGTGTTTGGTGTCAAACAACTTGGAATCATACACCCACACCAGTAACTGGTGTGGGAGTATGATCCCACCCTTCTAGAGGGGACGACATGTACCCACTCTACTAAACGATAGAAATCTTCTAGAGCCCTGGCATCACAAAATGGATGCCACCAGCACAGACACCGGGCTGCCCTCCTGCTGCTGACCGAAACTCTCAGTGGAGGAAGCCCACCAAAGGGTATCCTGTCACAGGGAGGTGTTACCACCTCCCAGACAGGATTTAGTGTATTGGAGCTGGGTGGGTGCACTCTTAGAGTGCCTTTGAAGTCCTGCACTGGGGGAGCAGTAGGCTCCTCTGTGCATATGCCAGCTCAAACCGGTTCAGGGGCTACCTGCCCCTGCTCTGGCGTGAAACTGGACAAAGGGAAGTGGGTGTAACCACCCACTACCCTGACCCTCCTAGAGGAGTGGTCATAGAGCTAGTCCCTCCCCTATCTTCACTATAACATACCAAGCATTGCCAATGCAATTCAGATTACACCTGGACGACGCTCTACAAAGAAGAATCCTGGCCCTTCGACGTTCCACTATCTCTGGAAGACTGAAGAATCTCCTTTGTAGTCAAGGAGTGACTCCCCTGCTTGGCAGGCACCAGTAACTTGATCAACGGTTGCAAACTTCACCGTTCCCGCCGGAGTCTGAAGTCCCTGCGTCCCGTGAAGCAAATTTCCTGACCTCTTGACGGCCATTTTGAGTCCCCAGCAAAGCTGTGGCGTCTGGACCCCACGAGTGATGAGGAACAGCAATACCAGGGAACCATGCACTGATTTCAAGTGCAAACCCTAAACAACGTTCTACAAACCTGTACTTTAGACCATCTGTAGTCCAAGTCCCTAGCAGCTCTGGTACCGAAAATCAGTGGCCTACCCTGTCCCAAGTGACCGTGGGCTCCTGTTGAACTTTTCCTGCAAAGGCGTCTTTGCAGTTGCTTGCCCGTTGGCTGGTGACTCACCCGAAGACTTTCTCATCAACTTCAAGGGCTCTCCTGGTTGCTCCGGGCCTGCCCTCACTTACCTTTGCTGGGTAAGTCCATCAGACCTTGCTGGTCTGCATCATCTTCAATCTTCACTCCACACAAGACTTGCAGTTGCTAAGGTTTGTTGGCTCCAATCTGGTTGCCGACACCGTCATCAGCTGCAGACTTTGTGGGACCCTCTTAATCCAGCTGCTGGTCATCGTCAATCTCTCATGGACCTCGTGAGTGAAGAGACAAATCACCATCGACGACCTGAAGCGACGCGACATCAGTGGTCATCCATCCTGCTGGCCACCGGTCACTGGCAAGTGACTTTGAACTCTGTCCCCTCAATTTTCAGGTCCTCTTCAACTCCGATCCATCTTCAGATTCCAGCGGACACCTCTCCAGTCGTCACAAGCAGCAAGTCTTAAGTGATCCCCATTGAAAACAGCATCGCGACCCGACACCAAAAGACACCTATGCACCCGGCTTCCGTGGGTGAGGTAACTCGTGCACTCCGGTGCCCAAGTGTGTGTTGGCCCTCAAAATACTTACCCTGTAAGTGGCTTGCTTGTTGACTTGTCCTGAGTGCCCTAAAACTTTAAATTACAAACCGCGACTTGTGCCATTGAAACCAATAGGAAACCCGCGGCTGTGTTTAGACACTGCACGCGTCTCCCGTGGGCTGATTACTTACCTGCTAACACTGCAGAAGTAAAGCCCCAGCGATTCCCAAGTCCCTAGGCCTTTTCATTTTGCAAGTCGAGTTTGTTAAACCATTTTCTTAGTATATGGTCTGGTACGCCCCTAGGGTTACAGCCATATTTGTGCTTAATTTATTGAGAAGTGTTGACATTTGAATGTGTATCTGGGTTCTAATCTCATAAAGAGATTAGTAGAGTGCATCTAAGAATAAATACATATATATTTGATATATATACCTGTGTGGTGTCCTTTTCATTTGGTAATTCAAGAGATTATAAGGTAAAACAAGCTGCTTTACATTCCTCAGAGACTTAGCCTGGAGGCTGCTCTCCACAGCTACCACTAGGATAGCTTTCTTTAAAAAGGTTGTCTTAAACCTATCTACCAAGAGTCGAATTGGACTGGTGCAAGGTGGCCACTATAACTAGTGACCAGCATATGCCAGGCCAACTACTAACACTATAGAACCAGAGAACCAGGTCAGCAGAGCTGCTTTAGAGCCTGAGAACCCTGGTTGTAATTAAGTACTAGATGCCGTATACACATTCACACTAGGATGTTTCTCTTGTCTTTTCTTGTCTTTTTTTTTTTTCGTTTTTCTCAACCGTTCATAAACTTAGATGCTGTATCACTGGCAGTTAGCATGAATTTAGTTGAATTTATGCGGCATTGTGGTGCGGTCTGGATGTTTAAGATCACTTTTTCCAAGAGTGCATATGTCTTGATTGTGCTACTTTTTGGCTACATTCTGATGAGGCTCTGAGGGTTATTTATACACTTTGGCTTTAAACTGTTTGCCAACAACATATGTGCCCACTCTGAGGGATTTCCACTGCCACAGGACATTAAGGCCCAGGGGAATTTTTTTAATGATCTATTAAATTCCTTGCTAATACCAGATGTTTCTGGCTGTAGGTCCAGGTGTCTCGCGGATTCAGCTGCTCCTGGCTTCACAACCGTTTTTCAGTTGGAAGTATTCAAGCTTCACTGGACACCAAAAGGTTGCAACTCTGCTTAAGAGCAGGATTTTCTCTGGGATATATGTGTGCGCATAGAGTGAGCGGCAATCGACTGGCATCTTTAAAGCATTCTGCCAACGACATTGGGGCCCATTTACAAGCCCCTTGCGCCGCCGCTGTATCACTTTTTCCCACCCAAAAAGTGAAGCACCGGCGGTGCAAGTGACTTGTAAATAAGCCCCATTGTGCCCATTCAAACGCAATAAAACAGTTTTGTAACCTTCACACCACGGAAAAGGTGAAATAAAGCACCAGTTTCTAAAGTTATTGCTCTTTCCACAGTTACTGGTAACTCAAGTCTCCTGCCTGAGTTCTACTACATTTATTGTAATTTAAAAATTCAGGTATCAAAATGCAAAGTTGTGTGAGTTATTAGCCTTACACTGGCTGAACAACCTCCTCCTACCATAGGACTGTTACGAGTGTCTAGAAATCTAAGGTTGTATTTTGGGAAGTAGATGATGCACCTCATGCCTGCAACATAAAACAAGCATTTGCAATGCAAGAGGGCCGGCATTACTAAAAGTTTGAGCTATTGGCGTTGCAAATGATAATGTTTGTTAGTTTTTGTATTTTTTTGTTAAAAAATATTCCAGCAGTAGCATAAGTAATGAAATAAAATCCACGTAGAACACCAGTACCACCACCACTAACACCACCAGTACCACCACCACCAGTACCAATACCACCACCACTACCACCACCGCTACAACCACCAGAAGTACCATAACCACCATTACAATTATTACTATTATAAATTACAATACCTGTTAATTTTTCAAAAGGCATTGCCATTTACAATACCAATAGCTCTAAAACTCGCAGTTGCAAGACCTATTGCATTGGAAATGCTTGTCTGATTCTGGGAATGTCCACTATTTGGCTGAACTGGACACCAGCTTACAAGTGGAAACGTGACAATGAAAGATATTTTGAAAGTAAACAGGGCCGCCTTTGTGAAGGGCTTTATGAACCTGGTAGAGAACCTTAAACTTAACCCGCTCACAGACAGGAAGCCAATGAACGTTAAGAATGGTTAGCCAAACAGACCTGAATTTGGGGTTTTCATGAGGAGGCGAGCTGCCGCGTTTTGAAGGGTCTGAAGTTTCTTCAACAAACGTCCCTGAATGTCAACGTAAATAGACTTGCAATAGTCTAACCTTGAAATGACAAGTGTAACAATGAGTTTTCTGAAGCTCTATGGGAATGAAGGGAAAAACCTTTTTTTACAAAATCCTTAGCAAAAAGAAGCAGTTAGATGTAACCTGATTAATATGATCAAAGAAACAACGCTTGCCAAACAAAGCAGCATTTGACTCATTATAGCATTTTGCCTACTTGTTATATAATATTTAGTTTGATGATACCGATAGATTATAAATAAAAAGACCAACAAATCCAAAGAAAGCTGCAAATACAGAAGCAGAACGAGCCCGAGGTCAGAATATGAACGAGCACGCAAGTAATAGTCAGCAAGAGAACTATTTCGTAACATAGAGCAACATTGCCGCACTGTGGTTAAAATAGGAACAGCAGGTAAAACCGTGAATGTTTTTCCATATGCTGAAGGCGACGCTATTCAACAAATCGACGAAGTAATCAGACCCCTCAGGATATTGCGGCATAGATTTACAAATTTAGCGGCACAAAAATTGAAATTTAGCGGCACAAAGATTGAAATTTAGCGGCATTATTGCAGCACTTTATTTTACTCGTAATCATTCCTTTTCAGTCTTAAATCAATGGAAACTGTTTTTAGCAGAGTATTATTCCACTTTCAAGTAGGCATTTTTAAAGTGCCTGAGAGTATTTGTTTGCTATGCTAAGTCAACGAGGGAGGAACTGACACTTGCACCTGAATAGGGCTGTGCTTGTCCCCACACAAAGAGCTGCATACCCCATGTAGTGAGTCTGTAGTCAGGACTTCCAAGATGTACATCACAGGCGCAACTGCACTTGGAGTTTGCCCTAACGTAACAAGGGCCACAAAATGTCCATATCTCAAGATGTGCCACACCCTTAGATTGACAAAAGAAAACACACTTGCTGCATGTGTCTTGTTCGAAATGAAAAAGGCAAAATTCTACTTCAACAAGTAGATGTTTTTTAGACAACAACATGCAGTCATTACAAGCAAGCAATTTATGGAACACCCCAATGTCAACTATCAAATTTATAAAACATATTAACAGAATGGGCAGATCCGTCTCCTTGCAAGACAAAGCAACCTTGAAGAAGCTGGACCATGCCGGGCAAGTCATTAACACCTACAAGTCATTAAGCCTCAGTCATATTTTGATAATAGAAATTCAAGTCATATAAAGTTCAAGTTCCTGTGACTCTGGTTAGGAGTTTAACAAACATTGGACTTGAAGCCGGCCTGGTTACAAATGGCTGAGGTGGCAGAGTGCAGTCAATGCAGCTTGGGAAAAGAGACAATGACACATGTCCTCTGCATTTGCCGAGCTATGCTGTCCAGTGCCTGGATGTAGAAAGATGCTGGTGGGGCGTTCAATCAAGCCACAAACCAAACCTTTCCACAAGCCCTCATCGCGGCCCAAACTCCAGAAAACACCCACCTAAATATACCAGTGGTGGAGTCTCTCACCACGTTTGAAGCCAGAGTAAAGGCCCATGCAAGGCAGGGGAGTAACGGAGGCCCCCGCATTCCCTGCAGTGTGTGTGGGGGGCAACACCGTTCACATTAAAGGGGGCCCCCTTGGCTGGCCAACTGAAAACAAACAAACCATAGATTATTATCGTATGAAATACCACTTTTGTGGTATTTCATACGATAATAATCTATTCCAGAAGCATTCCTTCAATTTCACAGGCACTTTTGTAAAAATCACGGCATTTTTACAAAAGTGCCGATTTCGCAGCAAATCGCGAAATCGCTAAATTCTGGAGGGTCTGAGTAATGCTATTTGACACAAGCATTTTAAAAAGAATTTCAATTCTAGTGTCTGTGCCACATTTACTGTTGGCTTTATACTTAAGGGTAGATGGTGGGTAGTGACAGAATTTATTACGAGGAAGTCAATTGTGCAACTTGTTTGAAGTAAACTATGAGTATGTATGTATTTAGCTATGCAGCACATTAGCCTGGGTGCTGAAACATCTACTGTTCTTTACTATGGAGGGAAAGTAAGCACCAAACTGCGTGACATGCCAGGTATGGGAGCACATGCAGAGAAATATTGCCTTTAAGCGGGGTATAGTCCAAAGCCCTGTTTTTCATATAAAATCAGGGTCTTCGGTGGTCATATCACTGAAAATACAAGATTTGAAAAAAATATTTTTGTCTACGGGTGCTCGTGCAAGACAATTTCTATGGACTGGAATCTAAAGAATGCTAAAGTAATTCTGGCATTTTACTGACCTCTGCTGGTCGTTTTTCATCAAGAAAGTTAAACAGAGGCAGTTGCCAGAAAAATAAAAAAAGCAAGCCCCTCAGTAGAAAGCAATTGTGGTATTTTACTGACCTCTACTGGTCGTTTTCTATCAAGACAGTTAAATAGAGGCAGTTGAACAAGCAGAAAACAATTCTGGTCTTTTACTGACCTCTACTGGTCATTTTCTATCAAGACAGTTAAATAGTGGCAGTTGAACAGAAAGAAAAAGTCCATACGCAGAAGCAGACAAGTCCTGGGGCTGATCTCCAGAGCCCACAAAGTAAATACACATATAAGTATATACTAAAGCATATACAAGAGGTCTCGAATGCTCGACCTCAAAAGGCAGTCAGTGAGTGACTGGAAGGAAAGCTGGGTTTGTCAGAGGGGATGAACTGTTACGTCATGATGTGGTGCTCTTTGAAGAGATGTGTCTTTGCTCTTTAGACCGGGATCGATTTTGTGCAGCTCTTGTAGGCATTAAGGCAAACTTTGGAAACATAAAAAAAAACTAAAGACAAGCAAAATCTTCCGCCACAGCACTGGGTACCGAGGCAGAATTGGGCTCGATCAATTATGTGGCCAGTTTTGAGGATGAAAACGAGAGGCAACAACCCAAGGAAATAAAAAGGAAGATAACACATAGAAAACTAGAAGTATAACAGCAAAACCATGTTACCAGAGACAGTATTAATAACCATGCATTAGGAGCTGTTTCAAAACTTAGCAGTATACTGCCTGAGCTTACTTATTTGCCTATTTAAAGTCTTGTAAGGTGCAGCTTGTTTCTTTCCCATTACTTTACAGCACCCAGTAGTGTAAGAAGAGCATGTAAAAACCAGGGCAAAGATTTAGTAAAAGGTTTTTGCAGGGGCTCTTGTAACACAAATCAGCTCAGAGTGACGCACAGAGGTTCAATGTGGCGCAAACAGCAGTGACAATCAAAATGTGACGTACAAAAGCCATTTTGTGCCAAAAATTGACCCACCTCCCCCCCCCCTCCCCCAGCATCAACCCCACTTTGCGCCAAACCTTAATTTATGTAAAGGAGCCTGTGGGGGGCATAGCAGCACAAAATCTACGTTTTAATGTAAAGCCAGATCTATTAAAGAAGTGTGTTCTGGCTTTGCACCATATCCTAACCCAAGTGAGACCATGTGCAAGCAAGGGGGCAAGACGTATATTGCCTGATTTACCTAACTGTAACATGTGTGCTTTAAAGCACATATCTTACATGTCTGAACTCTGTACAGTTGTCACACGTAGGAATGTGTACTGGAGGATGTACCTCATGTTAGACAACGCTAGCTCGCTCTTGAGCCATAGTGCAAACCTGTGCGTCATGTAGAGACAAATGTTTTTAGTGTAAGCACGGCCAATGACATCATCTGTAGGCGTCTCTTGCTAAGTATGGTGCTTCACTCTTTTTAAGTCCTTCACTCACACTACTCTTGTTCATGTAGTACTCATTTGCATGAAGGATGACAAGTCATGGCCCAGGAGTCAAGGCATCTGGAGGTCAAACTGATGCTAGGACAGCCCCTTAACTGACAGCCTTCAGGTGCTGCCCTTTGATAGACATCATTTATATCGAATAACTCTGGAATGTTCCGTCTTGAGAATTTTCTTGAGCACTACGAAATTTGGCTCTTCTCAAAAGCGAGGGTTTAGGGCGTTCCAGATTCTGGGTCCCAATGAACTGGTGATCATGTTTTAGTCATTGGAAGAAATGTTGCTGGATTATATGCAAAGTGACTGAATATAGATTCCTGATTGGTGTGTAGTCGGGTGCCATGCACTTGATGCAGAATGTTTTCGGATACCAGGAATGAGTGAGGAGCTTTCAAGACTGTTTTAATATGATAACATTTCCAAAGGTTAAGACACACTCTAACAGCCTTCTTTTGAAGTCTTTGAGGTCCACTTGCAAGTTGCTTTGGAAGACCTGTGTATACCACATCTCAGCAGTGTTACCGTGCTAACACAAGGGCTTGTACCAGCTCCATTCGAGGAGAAGGTTTCAGAAGTGGAAGGATTCTTTGAAGCATGGGTAACTGTAGGAAACTGGCTTTCCGTTCCAGTACCCCTCCTTTCCACTGTTGCCTGCCTTTTGATGCAACTTTGACTGAGGTGTATTGGGTCCCTGCTGACCAGGTTCCCAGTACCAGTGTTCTTTCCCTAAAAACTATACCACAATTGGCACAACTTCAGATTATCCGTTTAAGTCCCCTGGTAAGTGGTACACCTGGAACCTATGGCATGGGTACTGAAGAGGGTCCTCTGGTGCTGCAGCACTGGTTGTGTCAACCCAGAGACCCCCCCCCCACCAAGGCTATACAAACTGCCACTGCAGCCTGCATGCCTTGGTGCAGAGAAAAGCGGCAACGTCGACATTGCACACTGCCTGTGTGTCATGTCAAGCAACACTACGTACTACGTACTATCAGTAAACTTACGAATACTGGGCTGATTGAAGCCATGTACTTCACCATTTCAGACTCGGCTGCGGTTATTTTGGCTGGTATTTTAGTGTATAATCCCCCCAACGCTTCAGCCCCCTCCCTTATGCCACTGATACACCAGATAGCGGATCTTTCTCTTAAACATCCACACTTTATAGTGCTTGGTGATTTCAACCTACATGTTGATAATTCTTCCTGCTCCCAGGCTACTCAACTATTAGACACCTTGCAGGGCTTAAACCTGACCCAATTAGTTCAGGGCCCAACGCACGTAGCGGGCCATACTCTTGACCTTATTTTTTCCAACCATCCTGGTATTACAGTCCATCCCTCCCTCCCTCTCACCTGGTCACTATTTTCTCCCTTTTGATCTCATTCTTCCCTTGGCACCTGGTCCGGTTGCGCCTGGCAGGGAGTATGGGAGAAAATGGCATAAAGTTACCTGTACCGCCTTAGATCCCTTTTTCTCATTTCAACCTGACTCCCTGTCTAAAGATGTTGATGCTAGCCTGGCTCAGCTCCATTCTGCTCTATTGCTTGCCATCGATGCCATCGCACCTATGCAACTTATTACTTCCGCTAGATCTCGACCTTCTGCCCCGTGGTTCTCCCCTGCCCTTCGTGAGGAAAAGAGTCGCTGCAAGAAATTAAAACGTAAATGGCGGCTAACCTATGATCTAGAGGCTAAAACTGCCTATAAGTCTGCTTTAAAAAACTTTTCTAAATTAAAAAAATCTACGATGAGAGACTTCTTTGCTCTACAAATTAAGAATGCAGATAACTTTTCTAAAACTCTCTTCAAGATTGTAAAGGACTTTGTTAAACCCCCCGTTACGGTGCCGCAAAATTCTTCTAGCCAGGCTTTATGTAATGGTCTGTCGGTATACTTTCAAGACAAAATTGACAACATTACGTCTTCTTTTCCTACTGTGCTGACCTCCCATATCCCCTGTGCCAGGGACTCTGCGAGATCTTCATTGATGGCTTTTAAAGAGCTTACTACTGAGTCTGCACTCATTCTGCTCACCCAGTGTAAGTCTGGTTCCCCTTTAGACCTGGTCCCTGCCAAAGTCATGGGCAACCTGGCCCCCTTGTTGGTCAGACCATTTCTCTCTATTTGGAATACTTCATTGCGCACGGGCCAGTTCCCGACTGTTTGGAAGGAGGCCTTGTTAGTTCCCATTCTGAAGAAAGTGGATGCGGACCCGGCGCAATTTTGCAATTATCGCCCCATCTCTCTCCTCCCCAAACCGGCGAAAATCTTGGAAAAGGCTGTGCAGTTACAATTGGCAGACTATTTAGAAACCAACTCACTGCTTCATGACTCACAGTCAGGATTTAGAACTGGTTTTAGTACCGAGACCGCTCTATTAGAGGTCTCTGAGACGATCCGGGAGTGTGTGGATAGGGGCGAGGAGGCCATGTTGGTCCTCCTCGACCTATCCGCCGCTTTTGATACGGTGTCCCACGAAATCCTATTGGATCGTCTGAGACAGATTGGATTGGGTGGCGCCGCTCTATCTTGGATTGCCTCCTTTCTTACTGGACGAACTCAGAAGGTTCTCCTCAAACCATATGAATCAGAGGGTAAACCCCTCCTATGTGGTGTGCCTCAGGGCTCTGCGCTTAGCCCTTTATTTTTTAATGTGTATCTTGCCCCCCTGGCTGAGGTGGTGGAGTCCTGGGGGATCAGAGTGATCTCTTACGCTGATGACACACAGCTTATGTTTTCCTGTAGAGATCACTCTGACTCCAGCTTCGCCAGTTTTCGCCATTGTCTTGGCAATTTATGTTCCTGGATGAATTCTAATAATCTCAGACTCAAAACTGATAAGACGGAGGTCTTATTTTTTAATCAGAAAACCATTCCTTCTGCCACTTTGTGGTGGCCGACTGTGCTTAACCCCCCTCCCACCCCTGTCCAAACAGCTCGTAACCTGGGCTTTCAATTCGACAACGCTCTTTCCTGTAAAGCTCAAATTAATAAGGTCACGGCAGCCTGCTTCAGGAAACTGCGCATGATTAGAAAGATCTTTCCTTATCTTCCTTTGGATGCTCGTAGAACTGTCATCCATGCCCTGATTACGTCACATCTGGATTATGCCAACAGTCTCTACGCCGGTGCCCCCTTGTACCAAATTGAACGTCTTCAGATCGTTCAGAATGCGGCGGCGAGGCTGATAGGTAATATCCCTTACCGTCAGTCGGTTGCATCCTACTGTAAGAAGCTTCACTGGCTGCCCATTTACCGTCGCATTCAGTTCAAGATGCTGACTCTTGCTTTTCGGGCCCTCAACGGGTCAGGCCCGGTCTATTTGAGAAAGAGACTTGTGCTTTCCCAATCGACCAGATCTTTGAGGTCAAACAACCTATGCCTTCTTATTGTTCCCCGCTTTCGCCGCTCTAGAATGAGCGGTAGAACATTCACCGTAATGACGGCTAAACTTTGGAACAGCCTACCAACTCATCTTAGATTTCTTCCTTCAGAGTCTCTTTTTCGTAATAAATTGAAAACCTGGCTGTTTACCATTCCTTAAATTGCCTCTCCTTCTAAGTATGCAGTCCACAGCGCCGGGACACCCCCTTTGGGGGTAGCCGTGCGCTTTACAAGCTTCTTAAATAAATAAATAAATAAGGTATGGGCAAGTCACCTTCTAGCAGACCTTACACACCCTAAGGCAGGGTGCACTATAGCTGAGTTGTGGACATATCTGCATGAATAGATATGCCCTAACAATATTTAGCTCTATTCTTGAAATTGTAAGTGCAAGGAAAGCCATAGAGAGTACATGGGCTGGAAACTCGACAACTCAAGTTCCCCAGCACTATGATGGCTTCAAAGAACCCACGAGTGTTTGGCACCAAACAACTCCGCTTAATAAACCCACACTGATGCCAGTGTTGGATTTATTAAAACATGTACCTCAGAGGTGCCCCCTGAAACCCTGTGCACCCTGGTGTGGTCTCTGACAGGCTCTAGGCAGCCTGCCACCACCAGACATGTTTCTGGACCCCTGGGGTGAGAGCCCTTGCTCTCTGAGGCCAGAAACAAAGTCCATCCTAGGCAGAGGTGTCACACTTCCTCCCCCACACAGTGCTCGAGAGGAAAGTTTCAAAGGCCTTGCCGCCTTTGTAATGCAACCCCGTCCTCTGCTGCTAGCTTAACGACTGTAGCCTCAATCCGAAGGCTCCCCCTGACTGCGACCAGCCCGGTAAGCTGTTCCCGACACCAAAGGACAGCCCGCACCCGAAGCCCTGGGGCCTTGGGGAGCTTGGCCAATGGTGTCCCTATGTCCCCTAGCATCACTACTTACTTGGGCAGCTGTGGGTTTTCTTTGTCTGGTGTCCTGGCCTGAGCCTGCAGCCTTTCTTCAAAACCAATCTCCCCTGTTGATTTTCATTGTGCACCCAACGCTGTGTTGGCACTATGCACCCGTCCGCCCTGTGTCACTGAGGGGGTAAGATTGGTCCTACCTTGTGGCCCCCCCTGTACTTACCTTAACCCCAGGATATTGACCCCTGACACCGCTTACTCACCTGTGAGCAGGTCATCTTTGATCACCCCCAATCTCTATTCGTTAACATGAGCACCCGGACCCACAATTTGACCTCTGCACCCGGTGGCCCCTTTGCAGCTGGTGGTGCACTCTTGGTACTGATGAACCTTGCTTGTTGGTGTTGAAACCCCAAAGCCTGGATTTGTAGGTTGTGTACGTACCTTCAAAACTGCATTCTTGTTTCCCTCCCATAGGTTAACATTGCCGAAATGAAAAATTGCAGTGTCCACTTTTTAAAGTCGAAAGTGTTTCTATTGAAAAACTTACTTACCTTGGAATGTATATGTTGGTCTTAAAATAAATCTTGAAAGAAGCTTATTATTTATAAAATTGGTGTGGATCTCTTTTTTGAGTCATGTGTCATTTATTGGTCACACTGTGTATAACAAATGTCTTACACTCCTCTGTGTTAGGCCTAAGACTGCTCGACCACACTACCACAAATAGAGCACTTTGGGTTTACATTGAGCCCTGTACACTTCTGGGGGAATCGCTGGGCTCTTCGCACGATATAGGCACTTAGTGGTATATCCAATAAAGAGCCAACTTGGTGGCGCTGAGTGATATTGTTGTGGCCCTGAGTGATGCTGTGGTGGCGCTGAGTGATGCTGTGGTGGTGCTGAGTGATGTTGTGGTGGTGCTGAGTGATGCTGTGGTGGTGCTGAGTAAGGCTGTGGTGGTGTTGAGTGATGCAGTGGTGGTGCTGAGTTATGCTGTGGTGGTGCTGAGTGATGCTGTGGTGGTGTTGAGTGATGCTGTGTTGGCCATGTGTGATGCTTTGGTGGTGCTTAGTGATGCTGTGGTGGTGCTGAGTGATGCTGTGGTCATGCTGAGTGATGCTGTGGTGGCCCTGAGTGATGCTATGGTGGTGCTGAGTGATGCTGTGGTGGTGCTGAGTGATGCTATGGTGGTGCTGAGTGATGCTGTGGTGGCCCTGAGTGATGCTGTGGTGGCCCGGAGTGATGCTGTGGTGGTGCTGAGTGATGCTGTGGTGGTGGTGACTGATGCTGTGGTGGCGCTGAGTGATATTGTTGTGGCCCTGAGGGATGCTGTGGTGGTGCTGAGTGATGCTGTGGTAGTGTTGAGTGATGCTGTGGTGGTGTTGAGTGATACTGTGTTGGCCCTGAGTGATGCTGTGGTGTCGCTGAGTGTTGCTGTGGCGGCACTGAGTGTTGCTGTGGTGACATTGAGTGATGTTGTTGTGGTACTGAGTGATGCTGTGGTGGTCCTGAGTGATATTGTTGTGGCCTTGAGTGATGCTGTGGTGGTGCTGAGTGTTGCTGTGGTGGCGCTGAGTGATGCTGTGGTGGCGCTGAGTGATGCTGTGGTGACCCTGAGTGATGCTGTGGTTGTGCTGAGTAATGCTGTGGTGGTGCTGAGTGATGCTGCGGTGGTGCTCAGTGATGTTGTGGTTGTGCTGAGTGATGATGTGGTAGTGCTGAGTGATGCTGTGGTGGTGTTGAGTGATGCTATGTTAGCCGTGAGTGATGCTTTGGTGGTGCTTAGTGATGCTGTGGTGTTGCTGAGTGATGCTGTTGTGGCGCTGAGTGTTGCTGTGGTGGCCCTGAGTGATGCTGTGGTGGCACTGAGTGATGCTGTGGCGGTGGTGAGTGATGCTGTAGTGGCCCGGCATGATGCTGTGGTGGCACAGAGTGATGCTGTGGTGGCACAGAGGGATGCTTTGGTGGCGCAGAGTGATGATGTGGTGGTCCTGAGTGATGCTGTGGTGGTCCTGGGTGATGCTATGGCGGTGCTGAGTGATGCTGTGGTGGTGCTGAGTGATGCTGTGATGGTGTTGAGTGATGCTGTGTTGGCCCTGAGTGATGCTGTGGTGGCACTGAGTGATAATGTGGTTGTGCTGAGTGATGCTGTGGTGGTGCTGAGTGATACTGTGGTGATGTTGAGTGATGCTGTGTTGGCCGTGAGTGATGCTTTGGTGGTGCTTAGTGATGCTGTGGTGTTGCTGAGTGCTGCTGTGGTAGCGCTGAGTGTTGCTGTGGTGGCCCTGAGTGATGCTGTGGTGACGCTGAGTGATACTGTGGTGGTGCTGAGTGATGCTGTGGTGGTGCTGAGTGATGCTGTGGTGGCCCTGAGTGATGCTGTGGTGGCGCAGAGTGATGCTGTGGTGGCGCAGAGTGATGCTGTGGTGGCGCAGAGTGATGCTGTTGTGGTGCTGAGTGATGCTGTTGTGGTGCTGAGTGATATTGATGTTGCACCGAATAATGCTGTGGTGGTCCCAGAGTGAAGCAGTGGTGGTCCTGACTGATGCTGTGGTGGAGCTGAGTGATGCTGTGGTTGTGCTGACTGATGCTGTGGTGGCGCTGAGTGATATTGTTGTGGCCCTGAGTGATGCTGTGGTGGTGCTAAGTGATGCTGTGGTGGTGCTGAGTGATGCTGTGTTGGTGTTGAGTGATGCTGTGTTGGCCCTGAGTGATGCTGTGGTGGCGCTGAGTGTTGCAGTGGTGACTTTCAGTGATGCTGTGGTGGCGCTGAGTGATGCTGTGGTGGCCCTGAGAGATATTGTTGTGGCCTTGAGTGATGCTGTGGTGGTGCTGAGTGTTGCTGTGATGGCGCTGAGTGATGCTGTGGTGGTGCTGAGTGATGCTGTGGTGGCGCTGAGTGTTGCTGTGGTGGCCCTGAGTGTTGCTGTGGTGGCCCTGAGTGATGCTGTGGTGGTGCTGAGTGATGCTGTGGTGGCGCTGAGTGATGCTGTGGTGATGCTGAGTGATGCTGTGGTGGCACTGAGCGGTGCTGTGGTGGTGTTGAGTGATATTGTTGTGGTACTGAGTGATGCTGTGGTGGTCCTGAGTGATGCTGTAGTGGTGCAGAGTGATGAAGGGCAGTGAAAAAGAGAGAGAAATAAGGTGATAGAGAGAGTAAATGAAGGGGAGAGAAAGAGAGAGAGAAAGGGAGAGAGAGAGAGAGAGAATGCAATAAAAAATGTATACATTAATACAATGCTTAATGCCTCTGCTTATGTCGCCTTGCCCTGTATCAGCTGCTTGTTTCTGAGGAAAAAAAACAGTGCACGAAGGAATAAGAAATGCTATCGTTTTAAAAAACATCCATGTAACATAGATTGTGTCACAATAGATAGCTAATAATAATATTTTAAAGCACACACAAAATAAAAGCCGTGCAGGAGTGAATAATGCTAATTTGCCATTTGCACGCGCTGTAAAGCACACGCAAAATAAAAGGCGTGAAGGAGGGATTAACTAATGCTGATGTGCGATGTGCGCGCGCAGTAAGGGTGCCCTCGAGCGATGCACTTAATTTGGAAGACAGAGGAAAGCCAGATGGCGTAACTGTGCTCGTCACCACACGCTCTAGGCCACACAAAAAGCATGTGGTCAGATTTTTCAATGCCCACTTACTAAAAGTCTCACCAGGGCAGCGCATGCACAGGCTCAGGCGAGACCTAAATAGTGTCAGAAGCATTTTGTTACCTTATATATGACCAAGAAGGCTTTATGTACAACTGAACGACCATGTTAAAAAAAAGTATTTACAATAAAAAATGTCCTCAGTTTTCTTTTGTCCTAATATTGTATTGTAAGTTGTGTTTGTGGGGGGGAGTGCGGGGGGGTCCCAGCTACCAACACACCCAGCCAGGCTCAGCAACCATTACTGTAATGCAGACAAGTGACCTAGAAGGTCACTTGTCTGGTCTCTGCTTTCTCCTGTTTTACCTCCCTGCCCTTTCACTGGCGCCTCAGCAGCTTTTGGGAGGCTGAGGAGGGAACGAGGTGCAAGGCCTGTCCTGTGAATGGCGGTAAAAGGGAGCGTGATGTCACTTCTGCTGACCCTGGCGGGTTGTGGAAATAACGTCCACGAGCTGCCAGTGGAGGGGGGCACTGAAGAACTGTCCTCCAGCCCGGCCTATAAGTGCAAGCAGCTCCCTCGGGAGGGCAGCTTCGCCAAATCCCTTAAAACCAGCCAAGCTGGTGCCACGCCAGAAGACAAACAGAAACTCACAGCCATCACCAGTGGTCCCTTTTCAGGAAGAAAAAAAGTCAACGTAATTTCAGAAATCACATTTACTGCAATTTTCGTCTGTATACATTCGATAGATTGGAACCTTCTGGAATGTCTGTCTTGTGTTCGTGGCGTGGGCCTGTTCTTTCGCCTGTGCATGTGGTGTGTTTGTGGTCCTTGCGCATGGTGTGTGCAAGCATGCTTGTGGTGAATGGGTGTGCGAGTGTTCGTGCGCAGGATGTGCTATGTCAACGTATGCATGTGTCTTCGTGCATGCATGTGTAATTAGCGTGCTGAGACCGGGTCATACATGTCATCATGTGAATGCACCTAAGGGAGTTATTTTGATGTAAAAAGAGGGGATTGCGCCTGTCCGTTGGGGGTGATAGTAGTGGCATTTTAGATAAGGAGAAATTTAAATCAATTCAATGTTTCAACATTTCGGGGGCAACAGTTGTGAAATTCCTCCTTAGTGGGAAAAGTTGTGAAGTTCAGTATTTTGGGAGCAGTGCCGCTTTTAAGCACGTGTTGCTCTCTGGAAGGAGCGCCTATACTTTAAAAGTATTTAAATACATTGTACATTCGCAGTGCCTACCTCTTGACTGCCAAACGCGATCTGTCACCGATTTTCAGTGTTAGAAAGCAGCCTTACCCTACTCTTGCTTGATTTACAAACGCGTATTCTCTTTCCTTATGTCATACGTAAAGCGCTTGATCACCTTGTGTGTTTGTGTCTAAGTGCATGCAGGAGTGTGAAATTTGTGTGAACACTCATCCAACATTTTGTCCTACGGATGTGGACTGATTGGAATCAGAGCAAATAACACAAGTGCGGCCACGTGGCCGCAAAAGGAATGTGAGGTATGCATCTGGCACCCGGCCATGGTTCTGCTCGCTCCCGAGCTCCCTAGGCCAGGGGAGAGAGAAGGCGGGACATGCACCCGGCTTTGGCCAATTGCGTGCTGTCTTTCTTAGAAAGACGCACGCAAAGGCCAATAGCGAGTGGGCAAAAAAAAAGCACACACACAAGCTTGTGGTCCGAGTTGAAAGTCCTTACTAGAAGCCTCGCAGAGCAGTGCATGCGCGCTGGCTCAGGCGAGGCCTAAAAATGGCGGAGGTGTTGCAGTGATGATGTCATATTTCAGGAACCATGTGACCTATATACTTCATTTTGTTGTCAAAACATAGGTTTTGGGGTCAAGTAGTTTTACAGAGACAGACAATAACTCCTCAGAGCAACCCTTCCACCATTTTCCAAAATGGCAGCTATAATAGAGGCAGAAGAGACATATATAGAAATGAAACAAATAATAATGGTTTTTAATCCTTTTATGTATATACCAAACAATGTGTATGATCCGAATATGAAAAAATAAATGTTTATCACTAATGTTTTAGACCCATTTTCATAGTTCACTTTATTTGTTTCGGCAATCGCTCATGGTACATTTGCAGAATGTTGAGCATTTGAGAACATTTGTAGCAGATTTACCAGAATGCTTTTTTTCTCTACAAGGAGATGCTCCGTAGATAGGTTGCCGATCTTTTGAATATCTTATGTATGCAGATGACATTGCAATTATGGACCTGAGCCCCAATGGGTTGACTAAAAAGCTGACATAATTGCAGAGATATACGATGGCACAGTTTCTGAAGATAAATGTTTCCAAAAGTAAAGTTCTGATTATGAAAGGTAGCAGATGCAGAAAACTGTGTAATTTTTAATTGGAAAATCAGTCCTGAAAAACTGGAGATGGTAGATTCTTTTCTCTACCTATGGAAAGTAATAAAGGGTAACACAAAGAACAAGCCACATACTGAACATAGGGCCAGATGTACGACCCACCAATTTGCGACTCGCAAATTGTGTCGCATTTGCAACTCGCAATTTGCGACTCTCAAATTGGGATGTATAACAGTGTCTCAGACACTGTTTACGATTCCTAATTGGGTCGCAAATTGCATGCCTCATGAATAGTAATGAGGCAGGTGCAACTGGCGACACAATTAGGAATGGCTAGCCCTCACAGGGAAGGTGGCCTGCTGGGGTTAGCAGAGCACCATGTTTGGGACTGCTTTTAAATAAAACAGTCTTTTCTTTTTTAAATGCAGCCCATTTTCCACTTAAAGGAAAACGGCATGCATTTAAAAAAGAAAAATGAAACTTTTCAGTTTCATTTTTTTTAATGGCAGGCAGTGGTCCCTGGGACCACTGCCTGCTCTTAAAAATATTTTCTCACATACTCACAAAGGAAAAGGGGTCCCCTGGGGACCCCTTCCCATTTGCGAGTGGTTTACCACCTACTTGAAGTAGGTGGTAAACTTACAAGTGTTTTGGGGCCGCAAATGCGGTCGCAAAACAATTGTGCATGGCATGGTGACTCGCTATTAGGAAGGGATGCCCCTTCCTGATAGCGGGAGTCGCAAATGCTATTTTGCGAGTCAGTGACTCGCAAAATAGCATTTGTACATGCCATTGCCCTTTTTTGCTGTCACAAACGGGACGATCTCCCTTTTAAGGTCGCAAAAAAGGGTTGTACATCTGGCCCCTAGTTCTTGTAAAGCGGTAACACAGGCAAATAGTTTATGCATATTTTATAGTGCAATAGGTCGAAGACACTTTTTACATTTGCTCACAGTTTTTGAAGCAAAAATCCCTCCCACGTGCTATATGCTATTGAATCTATCCCAGTAAAGGACTGGAGTCTCCTAGATAAAATTGAAGGCCAGATTGTGTGCAAATTATGTAATTTTAACACTCTGGTCCCAATATCTACTATTAGATTGGAATTCGGTTTGATAAGTTCATTTATTCAAGGCTTAGTCAGGATATTATGTTGGGGATACCAGCTGAAGAATAGTGAGTTATATACATTAAGGGGTTTCTTGTGTCAAGAAATGTTTGGAGGAACCGCAGACAAACATTCCTTTTCTCATGACTTCATTGAACTACTTTCGTATACAGGAAGAGTCAGTGATTTCTCTCCCGCTTTTAGAATTTAAATCCTTTTAAAAAATCACAAGTTGTATGGTTAGTTATGAGAGAGATGTCAAATATTGTAGATCAAAAGAAAGGCTGAAGATAATAGCCATATCAAATACACCGTGAGTTCCTTAGAGATACTTATCTTGGAAGTTAGATCATGGTATTCGACGTTGGCTTACATTATTTCGCATGAATCCTCTGCCACTAAATGATCTAACAGCAAATTGGTCCCCCTTTAAGAAAATGGGAAAAATTGTAACTTATGTAATCTGGGCATTCAGAATTTAGATCTTATTTTGTTGGTGTGCCCAGCCTTGTTTTCATTTTGTTATCAAAGTCTTCGACCAATGTTTTTAAAAAACTGTATCAAAAATGTAACTTCAGCCCGTGAATTTCTTTTTTATCCCAAAAATGAATTAGTGTGTGCAAAATTTTAAAAAATGTTTTAAAGGAGTTTATGACTATATTTTAGATGTTACTATATTCTATTTAAGCAGGCTCTTTTGATATTTTGGTATTAACCCTATTGATTATGAGATACATGGCCCTCCTTAAAATTATGGTTTTAGGTTTCGGGCCTTTGTACCCTTTAAGACTAATGTAGTTTAGCACTCTCTGATTTGTATTTTGCACATGTTAACGGCAGCTATCCAACTGCCTTTTGCACAAAATGGGGATGTATCCTACTTTTAACCATTGTTGCTAAGGGATAATGAATCGTTAATTGTAAATGTGTTAGTCCTTTTCTTAGAATGTCTTTTGGTGTATGACCTGCTGTCACACAAAGCACTTTGTTTAAAATTGGACCCCCTGTGAAACTCCTATTGCATATTATTTTAATACTTACATATGTTACTGCTGTTACTTAAATGCTTTTTGCACAAAAAACTGGGATAAATTCTGGTTGTATTCATTGTTGCTAAGCGAAAATGAATTGTTAGTTACAAATGTGTTAGTTTATCCTTTGCACAGTATCTTAATATTTATAATCTTTTGCTGCTACACAATACACTTTATCTATTGCATAGGAATACTTTTTCTCACTTTATGCTATTTTGGTCCTATTAACTGTATTCATGTGCTTGTAGATATCTTATTTTGCTGCGTAAGGGAGAATTCGGGTCTGGCTATGAAGGGTCACGATTCCGCTATGATGGACTAACTTGAATTTAAAACTGTTGTTGTTACATAGTTATACATTTTTATGCTCTGTGAATTTGTGAAGCAATTTCACTGGAATTTTTAATCCTGTTTTATTATTTTATTTACGGTAGAAATTAATTGAGTTTTTATTTTGATATGCTTATCATGTAATAATTGTGTATATTTCTTATGTGAACCTCATTGGGGTTCCAAATTCTTAATAAATATATTGAATTGAATTGAATTGAGAAGAGCATATCGCCAGGGACATTTTTATTTGTAGCGCAGGTTTTGCAAGTAAATGTACGTGTAAGTTCTGTGTGTAAAAGCTTTAGACATTTTGTAGGTTTTAGCACCCCATCAATATCTTCTCAACAAAATTCACATAGATCTTTCTCTTCATATGCATGATTCAAAACATTTACGCATCTTCTGATCAAGTAGAACACTCTTTTGATGTGTCCACGCACAGAATATGACATTGGTGGAGGGTCACTTAGCAAGACTGATCTCTGGAACATACTGTGTGACAGTCAGAACTCGTTTTCCACACACGAACAAGGTATTTTTCTACATCTTTAAAGTCACATTCTTCTTCTGTCCCAGAAAATCCCTTTTGAAACTTCACAGGTTCAGCAGTTAGAGCTCCAAGTTTTGTTCCAATTTTGCTCATAGGGTCATCACCCGTAAGAACATGCACCTTGAAAAGAACACTGGGCATCTATGGTTCAAGTTTCTTGTACAGAACATGAAGCAGGATTAACTGTCTTTTCTCGCCTGTTCCATAACGTATCCATAACTCTGATAATCCTTGACTTATGAACATTGCAAGTCTAAGTGGCACAATAATAATATCTGTGTCATTTGACAGTACAATGTGCCGATTGGAACCATTTCAAACAGCCCACCCAATATGTGGCACAACACGAAGGTCAGCTTCCTCCAATTTGCTATTAAGTTCTTGAACAAAATGGCCTGTACCTTTTGAATATATCTCTGCAGGCACCAATCTCTGCAGGCACCAACTCCTCATTGACAATCTTTCCACTTGCAATAATTGGAAATTCAGTGTTCACTGAAGCATCAACAATATTTTGGCATGTTAACATCTCCAAGTTCATCTTGTTTGATGTTGATGACCAGAATGTATCAAGTTGCACAGGTTTAAGTGTCGAATTTTTGATGCAGGAAAGGCCAATTTTTCTGCTTGTAGACAGTCATCTAATTCTATCACATTCTTTGACAGATAGTTCAATATAACTGTCAAAGACAATGTGCAGTTCTTGCAAGATGCACACTAAGTTTGACATCTGTAGAACAGTCTGAATGACCTCTACGAAGTTTTGCATGGATGAAATCTTGACCATTCACAATTGTGACATATAGTCCACAACAACAGCAGTTTTCAATGAAGACACCTTTTCAAATTGAAATTCTTCAGGTGAAAGATCTCTTTGGAGCTCTTGTACGAGTTTGTGCTTCACTGGTTTGGTTGCAGCATCTCCATCAAATAACGCGTTTGCTGGAGGAGGATAATGCAACAGAATGTCCTTGATAAATTTACCCCTTTCTTTCGCTACATCCATCTCTCTATGTGCTTGCGAAAGTTGTATTTTTGTAACCTATTTTGTAGTGGCTGGTTGGCCGGCAATTACATCGTGGAAGTTTAGCTTAAGTGATTATGTCAAACAGCTTTTTCTCTTTCAGTACACATCTCTCCTGCTTCAGTTCTGTGTATAGTTTCTATCCATGTTCCAGGACATCCAGTAGACGTGCCTTTATATTGTTGTCCAAATATTGATTGGTCTCAAAGTTGTGTAGTTGCACAGGCTCAGTCATTTCCAAGAGGTTTCTTTGTTGCGCATGGAATGAAGAAGGCTGTCAACATGTTTATTAAAATGTTCCCCTCTCTTTCCTACAAGTTCATGGTGAGGAACAGTTTCACGATGGTCCATTCATTTTGAATTTATCATATCTCTGAAAACATTGCAAAGAGAAAGGACTTTATGGTAAACTAGCTGCCATTGAGCAACGTATTCACTTTTACGTGTCTGACCAACAATGCCCTTGTGCTTTTCTGTGATCTCTGGATCGTCTGTTCGTTTCATATCTGGAGCCACAGCAGGGAACCTTTCCTCACTGTCTTTCACCACAAAATATCTTTGGAGGAATTTTCTTTAGCGATATGGTTTTTCCACCTGTAGTTGCTTTACTCTTTCCAAATACTAGGACCCATATCTCAGGTAGTTTAGGTAATAGAATTCGCGAAGCACAGCAATCTGTGACTCCACAGTCTTCACATGTAGTTCCCAATCATCTTTCCAATCAGCGTGTACCACGTTTTTCACCAGAGCTTCCATGTGTAGAACATTTCCCTAGTACTTGCAAGGTTCAGATTTTGCTTCACATTCTTTGCCAAACTCTACAAACTTGTTTGTCAGGTTTTCTGATTTTGAACTGAGTGTATTGAACATTGCCTGGCTTTGCATTATGTCTTTTTTATGAAGTGCACCCTGTGCCTTGTTCACTTCTGAGATAAGATATGCAAAACCAAATTTGTCATTCTTGTTCCAGAAAAAATTCCAATGCAATGTTCCTATAGCCTCAGATATGATGAGCATACCTTGTAACAAACTAACATAATGAGTTCTGCTCAATACTGACTGGACAATTTTGCTTCCAAAGATTTCAGCCTCAATAAGTGCATCATCTATGCACATCCACTGAGAAAAAGTCTTTTGTCATGTGATAAATGCCCATCATTGGATAAAGATCATCAAATTTTACTGGATTGCTCATACAAATATCAGCTACAATCAGGAAAATACCTGCATCGCTGAAAATTGACAGGATAGGGGGGTCTTCAAGCTGAGAAAGTACATTTTGGGAATTATTTAGAGCTGTTGCATAGTTTGTGACTGGAGATGGTATGCCTGGTAAAAACCCAACCTCCTTGAGTGGGACGGTATTCTGGGAGATCAGAGCATGAATTCCAGCCCATGGCAGAACTAGCTTTTCTTTATCCTTTAGTCCGCACCAAATAGGCGATATCAGTTAAATCAGAGGGTTTTTTTTGTAACATAGTTTTATTGATTTTCACAGCTGCACAAATCACATAAACAGTGGTTATCATCTGTTACCTAACATTGTAAATAACAGTAAATCAAACAAGGAATTAATCCCTCCCTCCCTCCCCGGACTCAGTCGGGTGCTAGTATACGTGCCCACCGGTCAACAGCACAATTCAACACAATTATGCATATTGGCACATTTACATTCCCAGTCTTGAACAATACATGCACCATTTATGTCATCTCGTGTTGTATTCTTCCCATCATTATGACCCAGCCCTGAATATTTATGTGTGTGACCTGCTTCAACGCCTGCATATCTAAGGCCGCAAATTCTTCCATCAAGTGTTCCATTCCAGCGAAATGGGTATCTTTCACAGCCTCCTGTGCTCCTCCCACTTAAGTTCTGCTCCCTCCGCTTCACCCCATCTGTGCACCTCATTATACCAGTCTATTACTGAGGGCGATCTAGTAGCCTTCCACCTCATGGTAATGTTCCTCTTAGCTAAAATCAGTGCCAGGTTAGCAAATTTGCGGGCAGGGCTTCCCGTCTTTCCCTTAGGTCCTAATCCCAGTAAACAATTTTCCTGTGTTCTTATATTCCATATCGGGGCTCCCGCATGCATCATGTCTTGCACCGATGACCAGTAGTGGTTCAACCTCGGGCAGTACCATAACATATGCAGTAAATCCGCATTTGAGAAGTGACAGTGGGAGCAACTATCCGTTACATCTGGAAACATTAAACTCAGTTTGTGCGGAGTCAGATACGCCTGGTGAACAGTCATTAGCTGTATAAACTTAAACTTTGGATTCCTTGATATCTTCCGCGGGTGTTTCAGCAGTGATGAAAACAGAGCAACACCAAAGGGGATGATGGATGGAGTGTTGAACATTGCACGCACTCACCCCAAGTCAACTGATCTGGGTTTAATCCATCATCATTCTTTAGCTCACTCCACCACCCCAGTTCAGACAAGGCCATATGCAAATCAGTCTGACCCTGTGCCTCATGGGAACAGTCCAGCCCAAACTGCCAAGCCATGTCTTCCCTGGACCAGAAACAAGCATCCTGGGACCGGTTTCTGGCTAATCAGCCGTCATCAGCCAGGCTAGCTTGAATCCTGTGGCAAAGTGAGCAAGGGACCCATGTCTGGGCATACCCTGCCAGTTAGGGCGAACAAAGCAACACCAAAGGGGATGATGGACGGAGTGTTGAACATTGCAAGCACTCACCCCCAGTCAAGTGATCTGTGTTTAATCCATCATCATTCTTTAGCTCACTCCGCCACCCCAGTTCAGACATGGCCGTATGCAAATCAGTCTGACCCTGTGCCTCATGGGAACAGTCCAGCACGAACTGCCAAGCCATATCTTCCCTGGACCGGAAACAAGCATCCTGGGACCGGTTTCTGGCTAATCAGCCATCATCAGCCAGGCTAGCTTGAATCCAGTGGCAATCCAGTTCCAGCAGTGATGCCCACTCCCTATCCGTGAGCGAACAACCAATATCCGTGTCCCATTTGTCACGGGTCGTCTGAAGTGATACTAAAGTGTGTGTACGGATACCCCAGTATATCCATTTCGTCAAATGACTACCGTTGCCCATCAGACATTGCATGTGCGTCAGTGCGTGTGTTGGTGGCTCTTCACCCCCTGGGGCCCATACTGTTTGGACGTATCGAGAGATGTGTGCATGAATCAGAAATAACCCGGTCGGCACTCCCATTTCTCTCACAAATGCATCGTGATTCATTAAAATACCGTTGGTAAAGAAAGTGTCTAATGTGGTCACACCCGACACCGCCCATGCCGCTACATGCCTAAGGGACACCGTCCCTGATGGCAGAGGGAGTACCAACAGGGGTATGTTGGGAGCGTAAGGCGGCATTATTTTTGTGTATCGCATTGCCTTCTCCCAGTATATCAAAGCCGTCCGCAGGGGGTGGCAGCGACGACAAAGGGAGTTTGCTGCCTAACAGTAACAGCGCGTGTAGTTCCCCTCTTTCCCACACCTGGGAAGTCATAGTAATTTCTCGTAAGTTACGGCCTGCAATCCAATATGCCAACCATTGAAGCTGGCCTGCATAGCAATAAGCTCGCAGGTCCGGAATTCCCAGTCCCCCTTGCCGTGTAGTCAGCTGCATTTTAGTAAGGTCTATGCGTCTGGGTCCCAAGCCCCATATTAACTCAATCAAAAGGGTATCCAGTAGTTTAAACATCAGAAGTGGAATTATGAAAGGTATATTGACGAAGTAATATAACAGCCTTGGGAGCACTACCATCTTAGTAATGGCAGCACGCCCCGGCACCGATATAGGCAGTGAGGTCCAGAACCGTATTTGCTGCCTAAGCATTGTTATAGCACAAGTTAGATTGCCATATAGCATATCATCCACATCTCGATATATCTGGACACCTAAATACTTAAAGGTAAATGTAAATGTAAATGTAGTGCATTTATATAGCGCTCCGCACACCCCCGAAAGGGTCTCTCAGGCGCTGTGCACATCCCGCTGTGGAACCCTTCCTGGCCTTTCCCTGTGAAGCACCCACTCCTGGGCACCCCCAAGGTGAAAGCCAGGCATCCTAGCGCTTTTGGGGGCGTTGTGTTAAAGGTAACAGGTGCTGTTTGAAACGTCCAGCGTCCAAAGCTAATTGGTTCTGCCCTGGCCATATCTTTAAAAAAAAGTATACATAGGATTTGTTTTCATTGATAGAAAGCCCTGAGAGCTGTTGAAATGTTTTGAATAGAGTGGGGATAGGGTCGTAAGTCTCATCCAAGTTGTTAAAATATAGGATGAGGTCGTCAGCGTACGCCAAGATGACATGTACCTCTCCCAGTGTTCATATTCCTCTGTGGGCTGCCGTGCTATGGAGCTTATGTAAGAGAGGCTTCAACGCTAAAATAAATAGTAATGGTGAGAGTGGGCACTCCTGTCTAGTGCCTCGAGCTATCTGGTATTGTTGTGAGATATGGGCACCCGTGCGTTCGTATGTAGCAGCCACACCCATTGCATGTACTCTACCGGTATTCCAAACTTGGGTAGTGTATTCAACATTTATCGCCATTTCAGGGAGTAACATGCCTGGCATAGGTCCAGGGCGATGCAGCCCCGTGAGTGGGCATCGGCGGGTGTATGAGACATTACCTGATGAAGCCTCTTAATATTGAGAGCTGTACATCTACCCAGTACAAATCCACACTGTTCTGTATGTATCAGTCGAGGGATGTATTGTAGGAGTCTTTTTGCTTATAATCCGTGTTGAGTCCTGTAGGCGTGGAACCAACAATTCTGAATAAGCGGCATAGAATTCTACAGGCAATCCATCATTGCCCAGAGCTTTATTACGTGGGAGGTCTTTGATCACTGCTTTTATTTCCATACCAGTGACAGGCCTTTTCATATCTGTAACATTTAGTATTTGTGGAAGTTGCAGACCCTCAAAGAATAACTTTTATTCGTCATCTCCAGCCTCTACCGAGGGCGCATATAGCCGTTCATAATATTTCCGATAGGGAATGTTAATTTCCAGCTGGGTGCTCACAAAAGCACCCTCCAGGGTATTTATTTCGAGAATAGGTGACACAGACGGTGCATCTTTAATAATTCTAGCAAGCATCGAGCCTGCCCTGTCTGCGTACACGTGTTGTGTCTGTGTGTATAAGCGGTAATCCAGGGTGTGAAGCTCTTCTAGAAATTCAACATGCATTATGCATAACTCTTGCAGTGCTTCCCTGTGTGTATCAGTTGAGACTTTCTCCTGCTCTAGTGTACCCATCTTATCTTCCACTATCTTGAGTTTATCAAGTGATACAATACCCGCCCCCCACTTTTGTGCTTATCACCACCCCCGTAACACAGTTTTAAATGCTTCCCATTCAATTTGACGTGTGCTAGCTGTATCTGCGTTTTCAGTGAAGCAATTAACTATAGCCGTGGAGAGGGCATTGTGGAATATCGTATCCTCCAATAGTGAGGGGTGTAATCTCCAAGTTGCTATTGGTGTCGGAACCCTCCCCCACAACAGTGTAGCTTCCAGCGGGTTATGATCCGAATAGGTTTTACCCAGGTACGTGGTATAGGAAGCATGTGCTAATATATTCTATGAGCAAAACATTCTATCTATTCGTGTATGCAGCCCATGCGGTGCCGAGAAGAAAGATACATCTCCCACACCCTAGCCCTCCGCCCATGTCTGAAGAGCCTCTGCCTGCTTCCTGCTGCCCATGCCCGGGGGGGGGTGATCTATCCAGGTCAATATCCAACACCGCATTAAAGTCCTCACCCAAAACCCACAGATATCCCTCCCAACCCACCAGTGCATTACTAAAGGTCTCGAGAAACTTATCCTGTTCGGTGTTCAGGGAATAGATGCTCCCTAATACTATGTGTTCTCCATCTCATTGACCATGCACTAGCACATACCTCCCATTGGAGTCAATTTGTTGTCCTAGGAGCGAAAAAGAGGTGCCGTTTCTGAACCAAATTGCTGCCCCACGGGCAAATGCAGAATAGGATGTGTAAAATAATTGGCCTCTTCATTTCTTTTGGAGCTTAGTAGCTTCCGCTTTCATTAAGTGAGTTTCCTGGAGAAATACTATATGCACCTTCCTGCGATTCAGTTGCGCCAGGATTCTATGCCTTTTATGGATGGAACCCAGACCTCTCGCATTCCAGGTTGTGTATTTATACTTATTGGACTGTGTCATTGGAATCCTGATAGTGCCCCCCCACAAGGGCAGAAGTCCCTGTGCATTGACCAACAAGTGTACTATATGTGGCTGAGTCCGTGTACCCCATTAAACACCCCAATACAAGGTTCCCCCTTAACATGTTAGAGGACCAAACCATGAAGAAAAACACAACAGGAACACTATAATATCCATAACTAAGTGCCATCGCATTGGGGGGAGTGGCCATCAACCACCTCCCGCTGCACTGCACACTATACTCAATGTTTTTTGGCAGCAGGGCTCTAGCCTAGACCCTATCATTTCAACTGTACATCAAGCAGCAAGACCATCCGGCGTGAAAACATGCAAAGATTCATATACAGTAGACTAATTCGGCATGGCATACAGAGGTTCATTCTCATCTGACATTTTGACACAGCAGATAACGAGGAGCGCCGCATTCAGCCCAATTAATCGTTGGCAGTCTGTGGGGTAACCAGGGGGAACAGTGCCACACTACTTTCAGAGTCTGAGTGGGCGCTAGCGTCCACAGAGGAGTCCACAGTTTCTACGTTGGATTGCGCATCGTGTGCTGCCAACACCACTGCCGTCAATATAGTGTCTCTTTGGCTGTCCAGGATTTGCTCCTGCGAAGGGTTTCTTCCGCTTCCCGGTCCTGTCCGGCGTCTCTTCTCCATTCTGTCCCGTCGAACATGCTGTGCCTGGGGCTGCTGTCTCCCACTGGACTGGGTGGAGTGTTGCGATGCAGGTGGTGACATAGTAATTTCTACCCAGTCCGCCACTTCTTCCGGACTGTCAAAGAACAGGGTTTTCTGATCATAGATAACTTTTAGCCGAGCTGGGAATAACAGTGCATATTTCAAGTTATGAGCCCGGGGTTTCTTTTTGACGTCTTGAAACGTAGCCCTCGCCTTCTGCACAGCCAGGGTGAAATCCGGATAGAGAGAAATCGTTTTGTTTTCAAATGTTATTGGCGCATTCTCTCTGGCCGTGCGCAATATCGTGTCCCGGTCTTTATAATTCAGTATCCACGCTATAATCGGCCTAGGCAGCGCCCCTGGGAGGGGGAGCTGGGGTGGTACTCTGTGAGCTCTTTCCACGCTGTAATGTTCATTGAGGCCCACCGTTGCTACTCCCTCCCGCAGCCATTGCTCTACAAATTGGGTGGGGTTGGATCCCTCGCTCCTCTCCAGTATTCCCAGAATGCGGACATTGTTGCGCCTAGATCTTCCTTCCGCATCATCCACCCTATCATGTAGACCTTTCACTTGACACTGTAGTTGTCTATCTGGGAGGTGTGTATTGTTTGCTGGTGTATTAAGTCATCCAGGGCTAATCTATTAGATTTGACCTTGTCTGCCAGCTTTGTATGATCCACTTTCAATAGATTAAAATTGGTGGTTAGTTTACCTATTTGAGTTTCAATAGCAGTACGGGAGTCCCGGATTTCCTTCAATATCAGGTCCAGTTTGTCTACATTCTGAGTGGGCTCCGTAGGCGGGATCGCCTCCATGTCAGGGCTGTGCATCTGGGTGTCCTGCACCGTGTCATGAGGGCCATCCAGGTGCGGGGATCTGATTGTTTGGCCTTGGGACGCCCCGTTGCGGTGAGCAGTTGAAGTAGGCGGCGCTGCCGTTTCAACACTACACTACTGTTGCAGCGCTGAACATCAAATTCCCCCTTCGGCACAGACAAACTACCTCAGCATCAAATTCACTCATATACATTCATTGGTGGGGTTGCCACGCAGTGCTGATGTGACGTGCTGTTCCACTTCGAAGAGGGCAGAGAGGCGCCAACGCGGACCAGGAGCAGCGGCGGTCAGGTAAGTTTTCCTCTTAATTTTATAAGGCTTGTTTGTAGTGTTTTGTTTATAAAATGTGGGCAATAGCAGTACGGGAGTCCCGAATGTGGGCAAATGAATTTATTTCTCTCTGGGGGTCTTGCTGGTCGTAGTACTGACAGTGTGTTTCTCTCTGGGGATCACGCTGAAATTAGTAGGGGTAATGTGTTTCTCTCTGAGGGTCTTGCTGCTGTTAGTATGGACAGTGTGTTTCTCTCTGGGGATCTTGCTGATGTTAGTGTGGACTGTGGACAATGTGTTTCTCTCTGGAAATCTTGCTTAAGTTAGTACTGGTAATGTGTTTCCATTTCCATTTCAAAACTTTATTTCGACAATTAAGTCATAAAAGTAACATATGCCATCCATTTACATCAACATGAATTAGAACAAAACTTGATTTACTACATGTTAAGAATCAATGTTACACTAAACTCCATTTAAAATAAACAATAATATTAAAGCTGTACATACAGACGAATAAAAACATTTCATTTTTAGACAACAATGGTTAATGTTCCTCATCATAAGTCTATCAAAACAACAGAATATCCTATCTAATGTATGAGTATAAATAGATAAATAGACAAATAATTGCAGGAATTGAATGGCTACATTTGGGTGCCTATTCATTGGGTGCTTTCGTAAGGAGCAGTCTGGACCGTATTATCCAAGGCCACTTTATAAATTTTGCCATTGCTATTGCAATGGTCGGGCTTGGATCTGTACACAAGATTCTTAATGCCTCCTCGTGCTTTCTAGTGCCTATGAGCCGACAGACGGGTATTACCCATTTTTTGCGTGGAAGCACATAAAGGGGGCAAATGAACAAAAAATGACTCAAAGATTCAGACGTATCCCTACATTTAGGGCATTTATCCTCGGGCCCTTTAGTCCATTTGGATGTGAATGAACGAATAGGGAGGGTACCTATCCTAAACTGAAAATAGAGTTTACGATCAGTTGGTATTTCAATCATGCCCCAGTATAGTTCCTGTCTAGGATGGGCTTTAAATTCTAGAAATCTGGCTGTTAGATGCGATGTACTCCCCTTGGAAGCTAATTCCATAGCGATCATCTCCCAGTACTTAGTTTTCATACTGTCTTTTGAGGGGAAGACTGCATTTTGGGGGTCATCCCATAAATTACTCAATCCTAGTCTACAAAGTAGTGATTTGATAGACCTCAGCCAGTCTATTTTATGAAAAATATCTTTTTCCATTATTTCTTTTAGGCCCAAGGCATAGTGTTTGAGCTCCTCAGTTGACCAGACCCTACGCCAGTACAACAATGGCCGCAAATTAGCGGTATCTTGTAGGGTCTTTAGACCAAGGTCCCAAAAAAGAGGTAGCAGAGGAGTACTCTGGGGCACGCCGTCAACTTTTCGGATAAACTCACTCTCCATGGCATTCAAGCGTCTCGGATTATTGCCGTACCCCCATAGCTCAGATCCATATAAAGTTGAGCTGCGGACCTTCATCGAATAAATTTCAAGGAGTGGGCCTATTGGCTGCGTTTTCGAGGTTTTAAATCTCTTTAAAAGGGAGCCCGTCTGTTGCTGGTACTTCAATATATTTAAATCTAGCTGGCTTTTCCAATGCATGTTCTTCTGCAACGTGACTCCTAGATAGGTAAATGCATCGACCTGCTCTAAGGGCGAACCATTCATGGAGATAACACCAGTTACGGGTTTATAAGATCTACACAGATTAGGGCCGTTAAGAACCATGAACTTGGTCTTAGAGACATTTATTTCCAGACCACGCAGCAAGCAGAACTCTTCAAAGCGTCGGAGGGTAAGCTGCAGGCCACTCGGAGTTTTAGAAATCAGCAGCGTACCGTCCGCGAACATGAGGACTGGGATTCGAGTGCCAACCATGGCCGGTGCATCCGAGGGGACCCGGGCGAGGAACTCGGCAACCCCGTTCACGAAGAGTGAGAACAGGGTCGGTGCCAAGACACAGCCCTGCCGGACTCCCCGCTCCACGGGGAAACACTCCGTTACCTCACCCTGCCGGCCCCATCGAACCCGGGCATAGTTATCCTCATGCAAGCGGACGACCAATGCCAGCAACTCCGGTGCCATCCCCTGCTCCTCCAATACTTGCCATAGCTTACTGCGAGGAACCAGATCAAAGACCGCCCTCAGGTCGACATACACGGCATACAAAACCCCTTTTTCTAAGACCACCGTCCTCCAATAGAGGACAACAAACCTGAAGATCTGATCAATGGTGCTGGTTTTTGGGCGAAACCCAGCCTGTAGGGGACTTAGAACATTACTAGCCTCCATCCAGGTTTGGATCTTGCCCAAGACCAGCCGGCCCAAGATTTTCTGCATTGCATCGATTAAGCTAATGGGCCTGTAATTACTAGCCAATGATTTATCCCCTTTTTTGTATATCGGGACAATTTCAGCACCTCTCCAAGAGTAAGGCATAGACATTCCCTGCGCTATAGCATTAGCTAGGTGGGTGATATATAAACTCCATCTTGGTCTGTCATGCAAGAATACATCAGCCGGGATGCAATCCATACCGGGTGCACGTCCCTGAGTAACCATATCGAGCGCAATATCAACCTCCTCGGTACTAAACACAGGGCTGTTATAAAACAGCCTCTCCTGACGGTACGTACTAACATCCTCAGTTCCTTTTGAGTATTGTGACTTAAAAAACTTTACCCAGGAGCTCTGGGGAACATGATTATGGGGACTGTCGGTATTTTCGCCATTCTTCCATTTGAAAATATTCCAGAACTTTTTCTGGTTTTTATCTGTACATGCTGCTTTTAAGTCTTGCCACTCACCCTCCTCCCATTCCTTTTTTGCTTCCCATTGGACCTTTCTATAAGTCCTACGAACTATTTTGATCTTACTTGGATCTTTTGTTTTTAGAGCTTGTCTCAAGTTTCTACGAGCTTGTTTACAGGAGGCATTAAACCAATCCTCCTGTTTGCTTCTCGGGACTTGATTTCCTGAGGAAGGCCTACAGAAACAGGATTGAGTTTGGTAAATAGGTTTTCATGTATGCTTTCAAATTCTGCTAAGGGTTGGCTGTTGGTACCTTCTACCCTCATAAGAGTCAATGCCTCTTCGACATAGGTCTCAATGCTATCTATGAGATCAAGATGCTCTACTACATTACGCCACTTAAGGTGGCGTTCATCATTTGTTAGGGCGACAGCTGGACCTATCATTTCAGTGGCTCGGTCCCTACTATCTCCCAGCCCAATCTTAAAAATAGCGATCAGGGGATTATGGTCGCTTTCAATCCGTATCTTGACCTCCATATCCACAAGGGTATGCCACATCTTCAGATGTACTAAGATGTAATCTATGTTACTTGCCCTGATGCCGTTATCAAACGTTTTGCTACATGTCCTGTCAGATGCTGTTCTACCATTAGCCGCCCTCAATTGGTTGCCCAAGCAAAACCCTTTCATATACAATGCCGCCTCAGTCCACTTGCTCACTGTCTTTGTCTCAAGCTGAGGGACACCCCATTTTAGGTCTTCTTCCTCCGTTAAAAACATATCTTGAGGCCCTAATGGCTCAAAAGTCGTGTTAAAATCTCCAGCAATTAGTGGGAGCGCATCATCAGAGGTGGATTCGATAAGAGTATTCAGTAATGTTACCACCTCAGATTTTTTTCCACCTGGTAGGCCCCTAGCATATACATTATATATATCGATTTTGTAGTTTAACAAGGAAATCAACCTTATGCCTAAAATATCATTGGTCTGGGTGGGGATAGGTAGGATGTTACACTCCAGACTTTGTTTGACCCAGATGACCAAGCCTCCCACTGGCCGTCCCCTGGGCTTTTTTTCCGCTGGGATGAAAAAATTCAAGTAACCCAACATATATACAGGCTCTAGAGACCATGTCTCCTGAAAAAGACCGATATCATGCTTGCAGATGAAATCTGCCCAATCTGGAGACAATAGTTTGGATCCCACGCCCGCCACATTCCAAGATAGTAACGATACATGCCCTGCACGGTTGGTTCCCTCTACAGTATTCCCAAAATTTGGTAATGGGCAAGGGGCTGCATCAGGTAGAGAACGGGGAAAACCCTCAATGCTTGAAGTTTCATTTTGATACACATCTTGTTGATCTTGTTCATTAGCCCCAGTATTATTTATTTGGGCAGAGGGCATATTAACAACTCTTTCGCCATCTATTCTAAGCTGTTCATTTTTCCTTAAACCCTCATCTGTCACCAAAACTACATGGGACTCTATGTGATTGTCTACTGCCCCTAGGGCTTCATGTAACATTTCGCAGTCAGAATGACCACAGCCTCCAATTAGTCAGTCACAATCCGCTAGCCCAGATAGCACATCAAATCTATTGGTTGTTCTAAAATCATTAAAGGTGCTACCTTTTGACAAAGAACCTCCACGCATGATCCCACCTAGGGGTAGAGACAAGGGAGCATAGAAATAGGCCACCGACATTGTACTTATTGAGGACAAAGGGTCATTCTGGGGCCAGGAGCAGATGTATTCCACACAACGTCTGTCTCTAAAATTAATAACAATACAATCCCCCTTTGACGATTTAGGTCTCTTACCTGCCCAGTTTACTCTTCTGACGAACAAAATTTCGTTAATGTGTTTCTCTCTGAGGATCTTGCTAGTGTTAGTATGACCCCCCCCCCTCCTCGCGACTGCTCACACGTTCGTTTGCTTCCTTTGCAATCATTTTACTCCCCGCCACTTTCAAATGTCACCAGCCGTCCCTGATGGCACACTGCCTCACTGCAGATCTCGAGAGGCAAGTGTGCCTGGGGGATGGGGAGGATGTATTGGGCACTCACAGTTCCCGGACCGGCCACCTCCGCAGTCAGGTCCGAAGAGTGGCTCGAGTTTTCCATATCCGATGGGGGACGACTACCACGCATCACTTGTTTGTCGGTCCGTCCGGTTACAGTCTTTAAAAACAGGCTAGTACGTTCATCACTATTGTCCGTGGTTCCACTGCTCCAGCCTCATTTTGCTCGGGTGTACACCGCCACCGTTACCCAGCACCGCCTCTCCGTGGGCCACAGCTCCAGGCGTCGTCGAGCTGTGCAGGGGAAAGTCGTTCCCAAAATGATGCTTTATCAGGGTCGCGATAATATGCAGACACTCCTGTGTCCAGGCCGCCGTGTACAAGGTGCAGATGGTCTAGCGCTGCCAGGATAATCGCCACAGTGTCAGGGCAAGGCATAGGAGTTCCACTAACACATGTCCGCCATACTCGGCAGTTAGCCACACCCTCCTAGTTAAATCTGAATTGTGGACCACAGCATCAGGTAGAAGAAGATTCATGTCTTCAGCCACTTTGAAAGGTCCTGGTAGACTGGGATTTGTTCATGGCTTGTAGAGATTTTGCACACAATGGCAAGGCGGTTGGGTTATACGTTTTCAGCCTCATTTGTTTATGTCTACAGCTGACACAGCTTGTTTTCCAGCAGCTACTTCATTGGTATAGTCTTGAAAAAGCACCATGGAAGTATCATGGGTGCTGGATGTTCCAGACAAAGAAGAGCTGTCTTCAAATTCAAAATTATCAATAGCAGCAATTGTAAATTCTTTCCTGGTAAAGTGAAATGGAAGTGGTGTGCTGTCGGATTCACAAGATTTTACGGCATGAGCTGCTAACAAGTTCCTGCTCCGTACTGTGTCATTATAACTTGTTGATACACCAATTCTATTCATTGCAGAAATTAGCTCTCTATTTTTACACTTATCATAGATTGTGTGGGCAGTCCTAATGTGTAACGGTGTTGTGCCGTGATGTAATTCATAAAACATGATTTGGAAAAGACAGTACATTTGCACAGCATAAGCCTGTCGGGTCATGGGATTGTCTTCCACTTCTTTGCTTATTTCTTCATAGCCATCATCAATGTCATGAGCTTCTGTTCCGAACTCAAGAACTTTTAGTTTGTAAAAGATTTGCTTTGCTGATATTAAACAATGATGTAACATTTTTTAAGACATCTGGCATTCTTGTTAACTCCCATGATTTGCGGAGCTCTGGGGCATCGCAAAATGTGTCATCAAGTCCAAAATCAAAATCTTTCAGGATGTTTCTTAAAATGGTTCCGGCTGATCTTCTTTTAGCAGCATGAACTTCAGGTGTCAAATCAGCCAAGAAGAAGCCAAGAATACCATAAGTGGCTTATTCTTTTTGTTAGACTGACAAAAACACATTCTGTCGTTGTACAGACTCAGCAGAAAAATCTTAATTTCATTATTATGGCTCAATACAGTTTCATCAATATTGACCATTATTTCTTTATCTCACTGAGTGTGAACCCATAGTCAGCAGTCAAGAGTGGCTTTAAAACTTCATCTACTTTTTCAAAGAATGCTAAAGTAACTAAAGGCTGGCGGTTACATTGCTGCTGGGAGCTCATTGTACATTCATATTTTCGAATGTATGCATGCATGCAGTTTAGATGGGAATATAAATCTGCTGCAAATACATTCACCTCGCTATTTGGATAAGCTACTCTGCTAAACACCTCATCTTGTAAGAAACTATTTGCAGATAAAAACATGTTTGCCTCTTGAGACTCACATTCTCTGTACTTTGTTCTTTTGTCAGTCCCTTTGGCCCTTGTTCTGGCTACACCACAGATAACACATTGAAGATCCTCTGCTTTCTGATCAGTTGTTAGATGTGGACAAGGGGTATCCACTGATCTTCTAAGTGGATGGGCATTGGGTTTTGCTTTCTCAGAAGACTCGGATTCTGCTACTTTTACATTTCAAGGCATCCACCATTTTTAGGTCTCGCTTGATTTATTGTTAACGAGGAGTTTCAGTAGAGGGCTTGAAGCCCCGCCCCTCATTTCCATTGGCTGGCATCACCGTTTATGCTAAACAGTGGCCTGCCATTGGAAATGAGGGTTTTTGGGTAACGCCCTTTGGCCTCCGAGCTGGATTGGGTCGCCTGCTTTGCTACTGTCGCAAAGCAATTTCTTATCTTTATGGGGCCATGTGTTTCTAATTAGAAACACATGGCCCCATAAAGACAAGAGATTCCCATGCTCCGGCTGCAGCGCGGTCCACTTTCACTTTCGGAACCGCTCTTGTTTTACTCTGCAGCACATTCTCAACTATACCTCTTAAATTCACAGAAAAACTACTACTTCCCCCCCCCGGTCGCGCCCAGTGACATCCATGTCTGGGGTAGCTCAAGTCCTTTAGATCAACATGCCAGAGGAGCAGCAGCTTCTCCTTCGACGAATCCGCGTGCTGCCACTCTTTCAAAGTTGTTTCCGAGTATGCGCTATGGCTCGCGCACACGCGTTTTTGTCAAAGAACCCAGGTAATGTGCAGCACAGCGAATGGTGCAGTCATCTCATGCCTAATTTCATAGAATGTAATACACAGGGTTACATAAAATGTGGCGTAATATATCAATTTAGAAAACAGGCAACACTTTTTTAAAGTAGTTTAATATTGTATATACTTTGTCACTAAATATTAGGTATGCAAGCTTTACTTCTTTTTGTACTAAGTAGCCATATAATAATAAAACAAATTTAAAATTGATAAAAGAAAACATGAAGTATTAGTATATGAGTGGTTTACTTCAGTGTTAGCCAAATTAAGACGAAAAGCGTTTCTTCTTAAAATGGCGCTGGCATCTGCACGGCTTTACTGTAGTGACTAGGACGTAGTGGTATAGTCCTTTGTTTATATCTAGAGTTACTGGATACTGATCTGCTGCTCAACCCAGCAGACTTGCCCACACCACATTACTCCTGGAAGGTTTGAGGGTATACCGTGCTCCCTTCACACCCGCGGAGGGGCGGTACCCATAATGCTCTTTTAGTCAGCCTATACATGACATTATAGACCTGTCAACTCAACCTAATTAAGGAGTGTCACCCTCCTCGCTCATATTCACCCTTTCTGACCAGCAAAATGTCTACATAGACTTTATTGGGGACCAATTTAAACGTCTGCCTGTACCCTCATTTCATTGTTAACAGATTGAGGGGTGTGCAACCTGGGCTAGATGGCTTTTGTGTTTATTTAAGTCGCAAATGGTTGGGGGAGGGGTGGCACAAACAAAATACCTGGATATGTTTGTATTTTCCGGTACAACTCGCATTGTTTAAAAAAAATGATTTTCTTTGTGTCTCCTGCAAGTTAAAAGTCTCACTCTCAATACTTAGGGTCTTGCTGTATACAGGAGACTGATGACCTCTGTAAAGTCTTAATATAATTCCAGTGGTTGACTGTTGCAGTTCCACCCATCCAGAGGTGCAGCTGCGGCTGCTTCTACCACCTGCCCCTCCAGGATTCAATTACACACATTCCACTTAATTATTTGAAGAGTTTTATATAGCGCTGGCTAGACCCGGAGGTATCACAGCACTTTACATGAGGTTAGCGTTAGAAAAAAATAGAGTTACTTCATCACATCAGTTACTAGAGCATAGCATAACATAGACAAACAAGCATTGCAATGCAATAGGTCTCGCATTTACGTGAGTTTAAGCTATTGACATTGTAAATGACAATGCCTTTTATTTATGTTTTAAAAAACAAAATATGAATAAAATAATAATGTTAGAAAAGCACAAATCAAAAATGAAAATCTCTGGACAGCAACTTTTTTACGGAGGTATATCAAGGGGCCAGGACTACAAACAATTTCTGGGCATTAAGAGGCAAAAGTGTGCCTTCCACTTACAGTCTGTTTTATCAGAGGTATTTTATGCCATAGTTGAGTGACATGGCTGAACCGCTGAGGTCAGCAGACACCGTACTCTTTGCAGTGCTTTTGAGTAAGAAATATATACATCACTATATTTCGACTTCAATGGAGATGAACTGATGGATGTGTGTTGGTTTGTCAAATACAACTGTATAGTCCTTGCACTTTCAAGGTCCAGCCTACTCAATGTTATGGGTGTCATAGTAGTCTGTTACTAAGTTGATGAGATGGATCAACGCACCATAACACAACTTTTCCATTCCTTGGCTTTGATGCATCATTTGAATTGCATTAGTTCAACAGACAAAATATAATATTTAAAAAAACGTTGTGATATGGTGAAAAAAGTTTGTTGTTGCGTTATCTGTTGCTTGACTTCTCATGCAGACATTTTCTGACTGGTTGCCGTTGTAGTGAGTTTCACCTTTTGATGGGTGTGGTGGAGTCTTGACTGTTCACTTCCCAACCCCTTACAGTAGCATGTATGTTGATTGGGAATGAAGCTTTATTGAAAATGGTGTTCTCTATTAATTGTATCTATATACACTTGTGCTAGATTTTATTTAAAAAACTAATATTTTAAAAAAAATGTAAATCATGTACCGATACAAAACATTTGCCCATTTCCAAATTTTCTGTATTAGTGCTGGTCCATGTCTCCAACTATTTCTATGACAGCACCTTGTAGTATCATTGATTGGCCATGTGTAGTGTGTGACTTACTCCAAGGCATAGCTAGAGTAGATTTGAGCCTATTTGGTGAGTAATACTACTGGAGTAGATCTGGGTACAACTTAGGTGAATAGCAATTGTCATACTTTTTTATGGATGTGTTTTAGTATTTACATGTGCCTCCATAAGCCCCTCTTTATTTTCACTTAAACTCCTCCAACTTTTAGAAGAAAATTCTAATTTTCCAGCCACTCCTCCTTGTCCTACATTTACACCAAAAACAGAGACCTCTTCATGTGGAGTTCCACACACTTGTGGCACTGAACTCCCCATGCAAGAGACAGACAGTCATAAGCAGAGATTTCCACCTGTAGATTAGTGAACAGCGTTTGTGAGTATGTAAAGTAGGCCTACTGAAGTACTAATTTAGGCATTTAAAAATGAGAGGAGACGATCTCAATTGCTCCTAAAAAAAATATCCTCTATACATCGTGCAGAAGTTCTTGGGATGAAGACTGGCACAAAGACCACCTGGATGGCAGTGACAAAGGCATACCCATTCTTGGCCTCTAAAAGTGCCCTAGTATCTTTGGTATCTGGGTCCTATGGTAATAATGGGGAGGGGCATTTCCCCATCCAAGTGGAGTCATCTTCCTGACATGGTGTCAAGGAGGACCATGGCCCAAGGGGATGTCACCGGAACAGAAAACCTTCACTACCTAGAAAAGAAGAAAGCACAGGCTGGTACTGCATAGATATCACTTAGCAATTAGCAGCAACCATACTCCTCTCGTATTGCTGAAGGATCTCATTTATCGATAGATCAAACAAACTTTCTGTCAAAGGGGAATTTAATCCATTTTCTCTAGACTTCCTGCTTCAGGTTCTTGGATTTGGGCCACAAGTTTTGATGCATGGCCGGGCCAGAGTTTATGTTTGGCCATGCAGTGAGATTGCTTGGCTGAACATGGGACACTTAGAAGGAGAGTCTTTCACAAAAGCGGCAGATTAAAAACACTTTTGCATTTTGATAGCTATCAACCTAGAAGCCAAAGAGAAAATAGGCCTTTGGTCAGTGTTTAAAACAGGCTGAGACATTAAAAAGAAAACTAGAGGCTTAAGGAAACCCAAAAAGACAAATCTGACATTCTCTCAAAAAACGTTAGTTATTACAATACAGAAGCTCTGTTTGAATGCAAAAGACTTAAAAATGAGAGAGAAAAAGTATTGTGTGTCTCTACTTGCTCATGTTGAATGAACAATCGAAAACAATGGGAGAAACTGGAATTGGCATTTGCAGATAAACCACGAGAGGAACTCTATTTGCTTTAAAGAGAAATAAGAAGATCAGAGACCAGATTATCCACACATACAGAGAATATGAACAAACAGATGCATAATGGACAATGGGACTTCCCCAGTAGTTGGACATTTCCCAAGTAGAAATTGGTAAGCATGTGAGACATCTTGAAAAACAGCTAATATTTATTTTGGCACTAGTTCTTAGGATTGAAAAATAAATACATTGTAGGACCCAGACTGTAATCTACATCATCCCAGAGCACCTTGATACCCTTGCAGGTGAGTAGTGTGCTTTAAAATCCCTGATTAATTGATTGATAGTACATCCTTGTGGTCAGAAATATGTAGGAGTGGCAGAACTGGAGATAACATTACATACATCAGTCCACTATAATAAGGAAGGTTCTGAATGCTCCAATGGAGGAACATTTTATCACAATGGGGCTCTTGGACAAAGGTCTAAAGTGAACCATTCTAGAAACAAAATCAGACAATGAGAAAGGCTGACGATTTAAGAGAGAGAAAATTCAGAAACCGGCACTGGATTCTTGAGCTGCACTCCTTGAAAAACAATCTCAATCAGAAGATATCATGGGAAGCTATAAATCCTTTTTATGATTTTCTGAGAGACACACATTAGGCCCGATTCACAAACTGTATTTTGTAGTTTATAAATTAGTACTACAGTAGCATTACTTTCTTACTAGAAATATACAATTCACAAAACTGAAGGGAGAGCTCTTCACTTTAACCTCACATAGCTTGTCTATGGAGAGATCTTCATGCTTGTAAGTTTACTACTTAGGGGGTGATTACGATGTCGTTAGGAAGGGCTCCGGATGAGATTCGGTATTGCAGAATCAAATTCGGAACCCTTGTTTGATTCTTAAACGTACGGTTTATCCAAAGACCAATTAGGATGTCTGGAACTGTACGAGCAGTCCGAATCGGTTCCGAAAGGCATTGGGTTAGTCCGAGTCTTTCAGAGCCGAATCTTTCAGCTCAATGGGTACTGTTTCCAGACGAGCAATGACGATGACCGATTCGGACACCCGTTGTGACTCGGTTTGCCCGAGATGAAACAGTTTTCGGAATTGGTCTTGGGGAGCCTGTTGGGGGCCCCCCATCACCCGGAGGCATCCGAATGTGGCCCGTGGAGGTTCCCAAGGGATTCCTATTCCCGACCATGCACAATGTGTCAGGCACCATGGGGTGCCCGCCACAGGGTGCAAGGTTTTCCCAAACACCTCTTTTTCCAATGGTAGCCTGTGTTCTTGGTCAGAACACGGGCTCCCATGGGAATCAATTCGAGTCCGACTGAACAATGTTGTGAAGCTTCTTAATCGGTCGTCCGGACTAGCAGGACCCAATTCGGTAGGAAACAAGTCCAGAACTGATTTGTTTGGGACAGTTTTCTAACAGCATCGTAATCGGGCCCTGAGAAGTAAATGTGAGAAGGACCGGGTAAGTGGTAAAATGTAAGAGTATCTACTACTATGTGTGAACGGCTTAGAGAAAAGTAAAGAGGGGTTTAGGAGGGACAGGCTTCTACAAACACACACACACAAAATAACAGGCCCTTTGCTATTCAATAACTACACTTCTAAAGTTACTACAACCCTAAAGGTGATAACTCATCGTAAATGTACTCCATCCTAGCCTCGTTGTAAGTCAAGCACCACATATGGCCTCTCACAGGTATTGCAACATGCTCCTGTAGAAGATAATGGCGAACAAAACATAGGAAATAATGTAAATGAAATTAAATTAATTTGACTTTGTATGTGTGTGTATGGCGTGTGTGTGTTTGTGCAAATAGATAGATAGAAAGATGGGTCGATTATTTAATCTTAAAATATATATATAATTAAATATTTACTGTATTATTTTATAATTTACTAATAAACATATCTTAAAAATACATTGAAGTGAACTTTTACCTTTTTGTTTAAAAAAAAAGAAGTATTTAAATTAACACAATGTTAAACAAAATTGAATACATATTAAACAAAAATAAAAATGTTATGGTTGGTGTGTATTTTTTTAAATATTCCTTAAGAAACATTATTTATAAATAAAACAAATGGATGAGTTAATGTCTGTAATCAACATTTAAAAATATTTTACATTTATATTTTATATTAATATGCTTTAACTATTATTCAAACAATAATAATGTTTAATATTTGGCCCTATACTTACCCATAAGAATACCTTCACCATGGTGGCAGACTTAAGCCGTGTCTGAAAAATGACTAGTTGTATTTTAGCACGTGTGATCCTGTTGTAGGAGGCTCCAATAGTAGGTAGAGAGAGGGCAGTCTAAACTCTGGTGTAAAAAAACACTCAGAAATGGTGAATATCAAAAACATGTAAATTTTCATTTAGGTGCATGTAGAATTACATATGAGTAAACTCACACGTGTAAAGTCACATTTACGAATAGATCCTGTTGTCTGTTGATATATATGGACTTTCAGCATACACCAGGCCAAAACAGAATATGAACATTTGGGAAGAATAGTCTACTGGGAGAAGGTTACTTCCCCCAATATGGGTTATCTTTACAATGAAAAATAGGTGACACATTTTAAGAGGATCATCAAGTCTCCTTTTCAAAATTGTTAAACATTGCTATCTTGAAACCCGTGTTTGTCACATGAGACAGTTATTCAAATAAAGATTTTGGTTTATATAAAAATGCATTACAGACCAACATATACTAGAACCAGTATATATTATATGCATATGACCATATCATAAGGATAATTACGAAACATGAACTGTGTCGGATTAAGGGCCTTATTATATGTCTGGCGGTCCATAGGCCGCCAGACTCACGGTAGAGGTCTCCTGACTGCCCTATTACGACTAGGTAATTGTGCTTACAAGGGATTTCTTTAAATACACTCAATTAGACATTTAGTATACAGAACAATGATCGCAAGCTCCACTTAATAGCTTACAATTGATTAATCAAAAATTAAATGTATTCATTTGTATCAGAATAAATCTGCTACAGATACTCTTCAGATGGGTGTACATTTTTCAAAATGCAAACTTTATGATGAAAGAAGATTTATCAGAGGGTACAAAAAGCTAAAACAACACACAGTGACTGAGATTTACCACTGGTTCGTTATTACCTCATGATCACTAGTGTGAGCATCTATTCCAAACAATATTTATAGAAGAAAAATTAAACTGATCAACACAGAAAACAATTCCTTGAGGAGGATGAATCACAGAGGAAATAGATCTGGTTGCCGGCGTTTCGGTCTGTTTGGTGCGAGCATCCGTTAGACCATCTTCAGGACGATGAATTTAAGTGTTGAATGACCCTTATAAAAATTCCATGGGTAAATGTCAATCGTGACTAATTCTGTTTTTGGTTAAAACCTTCCTGGTCTACGAAACCGGAAAAGAAGCTATTGAAAAGCTGTCATAATTGATAGGTCCGAACGATTCATGTGACCCGCATGAAGCAATCCTCAAGGATTTGCTTCACCTTGAGCTGGCAACCGTCTAGCAAATAGTGGGGTGCTGCTCCTCCGACATGCCGCTGTCCCTGCAGTCGGCGTCCATAAACATATACATTACCCAAGCCTCCAAGGGTCGATTGGGTTCCCCCCTTTTTCTTGCTATACTATTACAACTAGGGCGGTCAGGCCACCCTAGGACCACCATATTCGCCGCAACCACCAGGGAACCACCATTCCCTGGTGGTTGTGTGGGGTTTCAGAGGCTGCAATATGCTTGGTGGGGCAGCTGCGGACCCGCCAAGCATATTACGAGTTTCCTCATTGCCACACTTTTCATGGCTGTGCGACCACCATGAAAAGTGTGGTGGTGAGGAAACAAAGGGGACCCTACAGGCTATGTGGATGCGCAAAGTGGGGGAAGATGGTTCAAACATGGGGTTGGCAATGCGAGAGCGGGGCAGTCCCGCTTCCACACTGCCAAACTCATAATAAGGCCCTAACTATTAGATGTGCGTGGTGATTAATGAGCTAATTTCCCTAAAGTAAAAAAAGAAATTATTAGATGTCCCATCTCAGATAAATTCAGGTAATAGAGAGCAGGAGTTTATGACATAGGCATGAATAGGCTGTAGATTAAATGAAATAGAGTGAATATAAAACATCAATTCTCCCATTCCAACATGACACTCACGCTCACTCCTCATCCCTATAGGTTACTAAATGCGGTTTAACTGATACCAATGGAATATCGATAACTAATAAAATAAGCGTGCAGCAAGTGCCAAAACTCGATGAGCAGATAGTTCCCACTGGCCCCTAACAATGAAAATTAGAACTCTTGCAGATGTCTTGTAGATATCAAGGAGACTGTCTATGATCTACTTTTAGGTTTTATACAAAAAAGTACATGTTTCTTAACATATTTTGCAGGAATTTCGTCTTAACAGCACCATGGTTTACTGGCTTTATGATCTCTAAAAGACCCTTGTCTATTTTGTGACATTTATAGATTCTCAGCTACTATACAGAAGGACTCGACAAGATATAATATTTATACTGACTGAATGAATTACAAGCAAAATATACTCGATACATAAACCGGAGGTATGTTCTACCTTGATGCTTTGCCCCTCACTCGGTGTTAGGGTATCTTCAGTTCTAACTACTGGCTTCAGTTAATATTATATGACACATAAAATATTTCTTGTAGGTATCTATCTGAGATTTAGAATCTCCCAATATTAAATATAACGGTAGGAATTGCCCTAGGTGATGCATATGAATGTTGTATAAAAGATGATAAAAATCAGGTTGCATTCTGCTATTGAGTCCGGAAGCCCGCTATGTATTAATAATATAGTAAGGGGGCATGTTTCATATATATAACCAATAATTTGAATTGTCTGCATTGCATATAGTATGCTGTTGATGTAATATTGACTGTTCAATGTACTTTGTAGATGGTGTTCTAACTGTTAACTTTGAGCATATCAGAGTAATATTGCAAAAATATAGAGTTTTTAAATTTGTATATAATTGTACATTTTGTAAATATTTTTGTATATACTTTTTGTAGCCCTGAAGAAGTCCTTGAAAGGACGAAACGCGTTGGCTACAACATTGCTTACTCGAAGCCTTTCTTTTAAAGAAAAGAAAATGAATAAAGAACTTTTGAATTGAAACACTGCTGCTGGATGTAATGATTTAATGTAGGGCATTATTTCTGTTTGATATGCTCACAGTGCAAACTATTGTTGAATTTATGTTGGACTCCCAGTAATTTGGATATACTGTTTACAGTTTTGTGTGTGCTGGACCACTAGTGGTTTATGTTAATTTGAAAGCTGTTTTTCAAACTGGAGTAGAGAGGGGTTGCACTCCAGGTTCGTTGCACCGCGTGTAGCTTCATCATTTGCCCAATCATTTTGGATATTAGGTGCGGCAGTGCTTTACCTCGACCCCTCTATCTCATTTCCTTATTTAAATTTGGTATACCAGCACTAACGTCAGGGCTTATAATAAAGACATACAAATGGATTTTGAGGACAACAGAAAAGAGTTGTTGGGAGATTTGTTTAACAAAAAAGGAGGGCATTCTGGACAAGGTCAAGTAACAACAACTAAGACTGATGGACTAAAGAGTAAATGTATGAGACTAGGAAAACTCAAGAAGTTAGAATTAGCTAAGTGGTGGGAAGGGGCCACATTAAAAAAATACATCGAAAATAAAAGGATACCAAGAGGGTTATGCATATTAATGTTTCCTAACTATGAGGACCTGGAACTCTCCCTACTAGAGGAATGGGAAGAAGGTCTATATATGGCATCATACAGAATGATGGAAATCCTGGTTATGAACTCCAAAAGTAAAGTGAAAAACATAAGAGAAGAAATAGTAAAACTTGAGAAGGAAATCAGTGAGACTAACTTGAGGGAGCTCATACAGAAAAATTATGAAATCCTGAAAAGGAATTAACCAGTTACCAATTATATTTGAAGAAGAAAAAACAAATAAAGATTCAGAGAGACAATGGTGATTATGCAAGAGGCCATATCTTCACATGTTCTAAAAAATATGATGATATTACCACTAAGATCCAATCAGGTGTGATCAGCAATGAGAAACATAAAAGTGTCTCCTCGAGTAACACGTCTCTCTCCTCTGTGGAGACAGACCCTGAAGAGGGCACAAGCAACAGTAATTTAAACAACTATTTGTCTGATTTTTTAAGAGAGGTACAGAGGTATCGGCTAGGGAACAAAAAAAGACCAGCAAACGAAGACTCAGGAGGGGTGGCATGAAACACAAGAGCAGGGGTACGAGCAAGGTTACAGAACAAGGACATGTGCCAATATGATACATGAACCTACCAGACCAGATTAAATCACTAACTCCAAAGAATTAAGTGTCATTAATTTGTCATCTAGATCATTGACTGTACAAGAAATAAATGTTCTATGTAAAGGCTTGAAATATTACCCCACTGAACAATGTAATTTTGAAAAAGCATATAGATTTGTGTGGAAAATCAAATTAAAAAAACATTTTAATAACATCCTATTGTGCCCACTACTATGTTACACACCTTTGAAACGCCTGAGCTTACCATCGTAGATTTGAATAATATACATGTTATTGCATCACTGGTTGTGCATAATGGGGTGGAGAATATAGTAGAACTTGCACTCGATTTAGCAATACATGAGGATGTCAGCACAGACATTGGTCTTTGTCACAAATCAAAGTACATGCCATCAAACACACAGTATACAGTCATTGATGAATTTAATGATAATGAAACAAGGGATTTATAGCGATTAGAGGATGAACATACAGGGTCTTATTCATGAAAACATGAATATAATATGACCAAAAACGAAATTACTGAAATCTTTGAGGGATGATGCTAGCCTTGTTATTTGGGAAGCGGACAAAAGCAGTAGCATCGTCCTGATGAATCAATGTGATTACTTGATGGAAATAGGAAGACAACTGAACAACATTGCTTGCTATGAGAGACTCAAAGCTAACCTGATGGCTAAACCTGAAATATATATCAATTTGAAATTACTTGATTGGCATGAGTCTTGTCTACTGACAGACTTAGAGTATAGATTTCTAAAAGTACATCAACCAAGATATCTCTACATTTATACTCTACCAAACATCCTCAAAGGTGGATCTTTTTCACCAGGTAGACTGATCATTTCGGGAAATGGAGGACCGACAGAACAAGTCTGAATATGTCAACAAGTTCCTCCAGCCATTCATACGAAATCTCCCATCCTATTCGAAGGACAGCAGGGATCTGCTATGCAAATTTGAAGATTTCAAGTGGGACAGTGAGGATTTACTATTTGTAACGCTGTACGTGTAGAGCCTCTACTATACCTGCATACAACATGAATATGGCCTCAAAGCTCTAAAACATTCCTATATAAACACAATGTTAAACATCTGGAGCACACTATAATGTTGCTCAAAATGTTTGAATTATCTTGACACAAAATGTGTTCCTACATGATGGTGTTCAGTACCAACAAAAGCAGGGGACTGCCATGGGCTCCAGGTTTGCTCCATCCTATGTGAATCTATTTATGGGTTTGTTTGAGGTGGAGCATGCATGTACTTGGAGCGACAACATTATTTTCTATGGTTGCTATATAGATGACATCATAATGATCTGTAATGGAAATATGAGTGATCTATTGACCTATCACAAATATCTAAATGACAATCATTTAAATGTCAAATTGACAATCGAATATTCAAGATCAGAAATTGAATTTCTTTATCTACGATTGTAGATTAGAGACAATATGATCCAGAGTGACATCTATAAAAAGGAGACTGCCTGCAATAGGTGCGCACCTTAAGTCGACTATAAGAGCCATACCATATGGCGAGATGGTAAGGGCAAGGCGCAATTGCAACCAAGATTCAGATTTCCAAAGAAAAATTGGAGAAATCATACAGAATTTCACAGAGAGGGGATACAAAATGTCTTGCCTAATGGAAGCAGAAAAGAGAGCGGGAAAGCTAAAAAGAAAGAAAACCTTGACTTCCAATCCCACCAAAAAGTGTTCAAGGATAAAACCAACTGAAGTTATATTTATCACGGAATATAATGCATATAGTACGCATGTATACAACATTTTGAGGAAAAACTGGCACTTACTAAACTGTAATTAGATACCTGAAAGCACACTATCAAAAAAAACCCACAAGTAGTGCACCGTAGAGGAAGAACTTTAAAGAACACATTATGTTCCAGTTATATCAAACATGTGTGTGAAAACTTGGCTACCTGATAAACCACGAGGTTTCTATACATGTGGATCTTGTAATATGCGGAAATTGGGACTGAACAAACTAACAACTTGTAAATACAACAAGTCTAGAGAATATTCCATTAACTCCTTCATAAATTGCAATACCAACTTCACGTTCTATGTGATTGGCAGTGCTTGTGGTAAGATTTATGTTGGGAGCAGCATACGCAGTCTAAAATTATGAATTAACTCCTTCATAAATTGTAATACCAACTTCACGTTCTATGTGATTGGCAGTGTTTGTGGTAAGATTTATTTTGGGAGTAGCATACGCAGTCTAAAATTATGAATTCAAGAATACGTGAGGTCTGTTAGAAACAGGGTTCCTAAGAATCCGGTTGCGACTCATATTTATGGAGAACATCCTGGTGGAATGAGAAGTTGGTTCCACACTATGGAACAGGTACTGTTCCATGAAAGTGGTGGTGACAGAGAAGTTGCCTTAAGACAGGCGGAAGCAAAATGGATCTGTCGTTTTAGATCAGTACTGCTTGGTCTTAAAACCAACAATGAATTTGATCATTTTTTATAATGATCCTTTTCTCTTGCGATATATGAATATGAGTCAATTCACATGGAGTTCAGTGTATGTAATTGGAATATTTGTAATTGTGAAATGAATGCATTTATGTGTTCATATTATGGTAGTAGACTGTTGTCAAATATCTTATGAGTCTTATTGAATGTAACTACCCAAACCAATATTGTTATTTGTAATCCAAATATGAACATTTTGAAATTTATAGAAATGCTTTTTTGAGATGTTGTATTGATATAAGATTCATATAAAGGAATTGAGTATTTGCATGAAATAGGCACTGATGTGGTTGCCATCATTAGGCAAGCACATGAATGCACAGGATTTGTATAAAGTATGTACATTATTGAGATATTTTGAATAGATTTGTTGGATTTTGCACCTTTAAAGAGAGCACCAACAGAATAGTCACATGTTTGAGTTACAAATTAATAATACTAATTTCGAATAATAATTTCTCCCTTTACTTTTGAGTGATACATGAGTTAAAGTATGCATAAAAACCTAATTTCTAATGTTAATCCTTAACATGAATTGGTCCCCTGTCATGCGCTAAATCCTTAAAGCGCTCTAAATCTTTGGCTTGACACAATCACGTTTGGAAGTTCAAAGATGGCGCTCACGAAAATGGCACAATAATGCTGGTTTATGATTCCTCGACACCCAATACAGGCTATTTTCTCTCTTCTCTCCAAGAAATACATAAGTCAAAGGATGCACAAAAATCTAACTCCTAATGTCAATCATTAACATGAACTGGTCCCACGCTATGCGTTTAATCTTAAATGCATCAAATCTTTAGTTTGATATAATTCCTTTTGATGCTCTAAGATGGCGCCCATGAAAACGGTATATTAATACTGGTTTCTGTATTGCGGCACCTAATACAAATTATATTCTTACTGTAGCCAGATAACCCTATGAAAACAGTTACCTATACATTTTTCTTCGCTTGTTTTAAACTCTAAACAATTTACAATTAACATCTATTGTGCTTGCATATGCTATGCACATGTGCCTTACCACATTCAAAGATGGCGGCCAAGATATTAACTCTTTAACGGGCATCGTGGAATTTGTGAGCCAGGTGTTAGGAATTTGAGGTCGCTGAATGGGAGTATTTAAACACATGCCTAATCTTTTTCTGGTTGTTTGCCACATGACGATGAGCGGAATGACGGAGTGTTTTGGGCACATGAACCCAGTGAGTATTGCAATGAATGTTAGACTACCATAGCTAATTTAGTATGGAGGGCTGTTTGTAACTACTGAATTATCATGTATTTTAAACACTCTCCGTTAGTTTATTCTTTCTTTCTTTTAAATCTTTATTTCGACTCAAAGAGTCATAAAAGAATTCATACACATACAATGACAAAAAAAACAAAATTTACAATAACACAAGACATCTATAATCTAGGGTGGATGCAACAACAGTTACAGGAGTATTCCAACATAAAAGAACCACATAGAGAAGAATTTTGAATTTCAGTTCAGCAAATAAGTTCTTCTCATATTCCATACAGCTGCTAGGTACTTGCTGATGGCAAATACAGTGGGGGGGGGGGGGATAAATCACTTTTCAGCAGCCTATATGCATCTAAGTGGTGCCTAAAACCCCAATTCCTGCAAATGGGAATAATCCACTTTTTCCTAGATTTAATGTACGAGGGACAAAAAAACAATAAATGAATATCGTCCTCTAGCTCGCTAGAGCAAGCAGGACAATTTTTTGGAGTAGGCGGATGCCATTTGCTGGTAAGGGCTCTGGTTGGAAGTGCATTGTATCTCCATTGTAAAAATAATTTTCTCAGGGCAGTAGGATTAATATCATCCAACACTGTTTCCAAATTGTAGTGATCCTTCATAGATATGAAGGTAGTGGTCATTGGTCCCAATTTGTCACTTACAAGGGATACTGAGAGATTGTAATTATGATATAATGCAACCAATTCTTTACACGATATGGTTGCACAGGCCTCTAAAGGTTTTGTCCACAAAGTCGAAAGTCCCAACCTAAAAAGTTTGTTTTTACCGTACTTAAGCCATGGAGTGTTGCATAGAGCTGGGTGTAGGTAGAGTTCCATAAGTTCAGAACGATAACTCAGGAGTTCAGGGGTTGTCCAAAGACGCCTCCAAAAAGTTAGGGGCTTCACACCAAGTTCCTCCTTTATTGGTCTCAATCCCATATCGAGCCTTAGGGGAAGAAGCGGCGTACTTGATGGAAGGGTAGCCAAGTTCCGTAAGAACTTGTTTTCCGTAGCGGCACACTCAATGCCCCAGAGTTCGCCGCCATATATTAAAGCCCCGCGAGCCTGCATTTTATAAATTTCCAGGGGCGGACCGATAGGATGAGTCATGGATTGATTCCATAGTTTCAGAATTCCCGCCACCCTTTGAGTTAGCTTTAGATTTGATTTTATCTGATGATGGGACCAAGACATTTTTTCATTCAAAGTTAGTCCCAAATACTCGAAAGTATGGACTCTCTCTAGGCTAATGCCGTTAGTTTATTAGTCCTGCTGTAGAGTAGATACAAGGCAAATAATTAACTTCAAAATACTTCTGTCATATTAGATACATAGCGCAATTTCGATTCAAGTTGGCTCTGAGTCAAACAATGTATAATAACTGTTTTTAGATTACCTTTGGGAGCCCTACACCCCAGTAGTGGCTATGGATGCGTTTGCAAATCGTACACAAATTTGAAAATGATGTTGGTGGAACAGATATTGCTGTTGTAATAATGCTAGCTTAACCATATGGTCAAATTTATAGATCTAAATACAGTCAAAAAATAAAAAATTTTAATAAATCTTATTTGTGATTTTTGGGCCAATACACTAAGGAATATATGAGCATTATGACCTCAGTTGAAGTTACTAAATGCGGTTTAACTGATGCCTTTACGGAATATCGCTAACTATTAGAATAAGCACGCAGCAAGTGCCAAAACTCTATGAGCTGATAGTTCCCACTGGCCACTAACAATGAAACTTAGAACTCTTGTAGTTGTCTTGTAGATAACAACAAGGCTGTCTATGATCTACTTTTAGGTTTTATACAAAAAAGTACATGCTTGGAGGTATGTTCTACCTTGATGCTTTGCCCCTCACTCAGTGTTAGGGTATCTTCAGTTCTAGCTACTTGGCTTCATGTAATATTATATGACACATAACATATTTCTTGTAGGTATCTATCTAGGTACTTAGAATTGATGTGCACAAATTTCTACATTTAGAATCTCCTAATATTAACGATAATGGTAGGCATTGCCCTAGGTAATGCATATGAATGTTGTATGAAAGTCTCAGCTTTTAAAAGCTTCCAGCAATGAATACGATGATAAAAATCAGGTTGCATCCTGCTATTGAGTCCAGCAGCCCTCTATGAACTAATAGTATAGTAAGGGGCACTTTTCATATATATATAACCAATAATTTGAATTGTCTGCATTACATATATTATACTGTCAATGTAATATTGACCGGTCAAAGTACTTTGTAGCTGGTGTTCTAACGGTTACCTTTTAGCATATCAGAATAATATTGCAAAACTTTAGCATTTTTTTAATTTGTTATATAATTGTACATTTTGTAAATATTTTTGTATATACTTTTTGTAGCCCTGAAGAAGACCCTGAAAGGACGAAACTCATTGGTTACAACATTGCTTACTCAAAGGCATTTCTTTTAAAGATGAAGAAAATGAATGAAGAACATTTGAATTGAAACACTGCTGCTGGATGTAATGATTTAATGTTGGGCATTATTTCTGTTTGATATGCTCACAGGGCAAACTATTGTTGAATCTATGTCAGACTCCCAGTAATTTGGATATACTGTTTACAGGTTTGTGTGTGCTGGACCACTAGTGGTTTATGCATTGTAGTGTGATCTGCTTAACCAAGATTGTTCCCTTATTTTCAGACTTTTTCTTTAAAAGGCTTTACAACTCAGGAGAATAGTGGTGAAAAAAGTGGATTCTACATCAGTAATATTTTCAAAAATGTGCATATTTCCACATAACTAGTGTTGGGCCTGATAATACATCATTTTACATAAACTGAAATTATGACTCCCTAAAAAAGGGATAGTTGAGCACATAAAGCTATATATATTTCCTTCCTCCCTGTAGATTCTACACAGTGTGTAAACATAACTTGCTTGTATGGGGTATAAATTAACAAATCAGGTTGAGATAGACTTGCCCTAAAATTTGATGTCTGAAGGATTTGAGGTGAGTAACATGAGACAAGGGGGCCTATTCACAAACGCAAATCCACATGTATAGATTTTCTACAAGTAACTTTACTGTTACATTTTGAGTAACTTTATTACTTTTGTCTATTCGCCATTAACTAATGCAGTCACTCAAACTTGTAGACTTACATGTCCCCAATCCAATATCCAATATGACAGTAAAGTTACTAATATTAGTGAATTTATTACCATATTTTAAGATCTGTGGACTTGGCGGAGACTTACATAATCGGGGCAGCAATCACCCTTTGGTAAAGTAAAGGGAAAAGTGTAAAAGTTTATTACCCTTTTAAAAAAATATATAAAAAATAATTTTATGTTAAATATTAATGTTATTTATGTGGCTATATTTATTTTAGATGCAGAACAATACAAAAAAGAGAGAGTATTAATAACTTAAATTGGATCTATAATTATTTTGAAGATATTAACCCCTTCCATGCTGCGCAGATTCCGCCGCTGTGCTGACGGAATCTTGCGCGGGCGGGGTCATGACGGAACGGTTCCGTCATGAGCACAGCTCAACCGTGGCTCATGACGGAACCGTTCCGTCATGAGCACCGAAGGGGTTAAATTAAAATAAAATACATTTTCTGTAGTTTACATTAAAAAAAATACTCCCAGCGAAAGTAAAAAAGCTTATTACGTACTAAAAATTATTAAGCTGCCGATTCCGATCCGTGAAAAAAATTTACCGTCCGACTCGTATCCGTATATTTTTACGTACGAATCGTATAAGTCCCTTACAAACGGCAAGTCCCGTACAAACGGCGAAGTACGATTTGTACGTGAAAAATCCATATGAATGACTTCGGGAAAAGTCTACGAGACGTCCCCGGACAGTTTTATTTACGAGTCGTAAAACTGAAGTCCGAGCGCACAAGTCCGATCCGTACCGGCGTCCCGAATACACAAGTGTATGGAATACGTCCCGTACGGAGCGAACTTTGTACGACCCCTACCCCGGGTACACTTGGGACCGGGGTACGAGTCGTACGGCCCCCCCACCCCACCCGCGCATGACCACGCCGTACCACCCACCCCAGCACCTGCGTATGTATGTGCCGTATGCAGCACCCGCGTATGTACGCGCCGTACCCCCACCCCAGCACCCGCGCATGTTCGCACCGTACCCCCCACCCCAGCACCTGCGTATGTATGCGCCATACTCCAGCACCCACGTATGTACGCACCGTACCCCCACCCCAGCACCCGCGTATGTATGCGCCGTACCCCAGCACCCACGTATGTACGCGCCGTACACCCACCCCAGCACCCACGTATGTACGCCCCGTACCCCCCACCCCAGCCCCGTACTCAGACGCACCGTACCCCAACACCGCACCCCAGCATCGCATATGTACGAATCGTACAACACCATTGCATATGTGATCACTGTACAACAACATAGCGTATGTACGCACATTACATACGCGAAAACGACTCGTACTGAACCAGGACACTGTAAAACAGCACAAGGACTGTCAATTCGACTCGCACAACACCACAAAACACGTCTACAGGACAAAAAACATCTAAAAGACTGACCTGGCACATCCAAACAGGCAAACAGAGGCCCAAACTCACAACCACCTCTTATAACACACCCACCGGAAGTTCAAACCCAGCCACACCCACAAATGGACCAATAAAAAGGGCCCACACTCACAAACCATGAGCCTTTGCAACAGACCCACTGCTGACAGACATCACACACAAACAACTGCACCCATACACCTTAACTTACACACCTTCACACAACCTCCTTCACACATACCCCCTTCTACACATACACACACACCTACACTTTCACACCGACACACCCACAACCATACACACCCACACCACACACCATGCCCACAGACAAGAATCCAAAGTTCACAAGGGAGGAGCTGGACATCCTTGTCAATGAAGTCATCAGAGTCGAGCCACAGCTCTTTGGAACATTGGTCAGACAGACCAGCATAGCCGAAAAAACACACCTGTGGCAGAGGATCGTCGATCGGGTGAATGCTGTTGCGCCCATCAGAAGGACCAGGAATGAATGCCAAGCCAGGTGGTACGATCTGCGGAGGGCAGTCAAGCGCAAAATGAACGAGGACTACGCCCAGAGTAACATCACAGGAGGTGGGCTGCCCCGCAGACCGGTACATTACCATCCCTGGGAGGAGAAGGTGATTGCCCTGCTTCCGCCGGTGGGAGTACACGGAGTCAAAGGAGTTCGAGAGCCTGCTGAGTACACAAACAACTGACGTAACATGGGGGGAATGGCATCCACACCCCAACTACAACAAATCCACTCACCTACCCCCAAGCCCTCACCGGACACAACCACACTCAAAAACAACACTCAAGCCACTAACATGAGTATGCCCCATTCACAAAGCAAGGCCATGCCATGTCCCAGCCTACACAAACCACAAACCCGAGACAGGATGTCGGGGATGCTGGGAGGGTGGGGATCACTAAACATATTGTACAACTCAGAAACAGACACCATTGCCCTCAGCCCATATGGCCCAGGTACATACCCATGCACCATGCGCAATGCACAGGGACTGCCAAAGTACTGACAAGGTAGCTGACACTTGGCCCTGCTGTAGGCAGCACAAGGCCCTCCTGTGACAACTGCAAACTCGAACACAAACACAACAAGCTCAGATATCTAGGACAGGAACTCACACTCACTGACATGGCAGCATGCGCCATGGGGGGACAGATACATCACCTGAGAGACCCACTGCCAAATCACACCACACCCACCAGCAGGCACCGTCAATCAATCAACAATCGATCAGGGTACTTGTAAGGCGCGCTACTTACCTGTCAGGGTCTCAAGGTGCAGGGGTTCCATCACTGCTCAAAGAACCAGGTCGTGAGGAGTATTCTGAAGGCAAGTAGGTCTTGGGTCAGTCGTAGGTGGGTTGGGAGGGTGTTCCAAGTCTTTGCGGCGAGGTAGGAGAAGGATCTGCTGCAGGTGGGCGTACGTTGGATGCGGGGGACAGCTGCAAGGGCAAGGATGCCGGAGCGGAGCTGGCGGGTGGGGGTGTAGAAGCTGAGTCTGATGTGCAGGTAGGCTTGTCCTGCGGTGTGGAGTGCCTTGTGTGCGTGGGTGAGGAGCTTAAAGGTGATCCTCTTGTCGATGTGGAGCCAGTGCAGGTCACTCAGGAGGGGGGTGATGTGGCTGTGGCGGGGGGCATTGACGATCAGTTGTGCGGAGGCGTTTCAGAAGCGTTATAGCCGCCGTTGGTGTTTGGATGGGAGTCCTGCGTAGAGTGCATTGGCGTAGTCCAGTCATCTGCTGACGAGGGCCTGTGTCACTGTTCTACTTGTTTAGGTCGGGATCCACCAGTAGATCCAGCGGAGCGTGCGTAGGGTGTCGTAGCAGGAGGAGGAGACGGCGTTGACCTGCTTGGACATGGAGAGGGAGGATGCGAGGATCAATCCTAGGTTGCGTGCGTGTTTGGTGGGTGTCGGTGATGTCCCCAGAGCGATCGGCCACCAGGAGTCGTCCCAGGCTGAGGGTGTGGGTCCCAGGATGAGGACCTCCGTCTTGTCCGAGTTCTGTTTCAGATGGCCGCTCCGCATCCAGCCGGTGATGGCCCTCCGACCCTCGTGGATGTTGGTTTTGGCGGTGTGAGGGTCCTTGGTGAGGGAGAGGATGAGCTGGGTGTCATCGGCGTAGGAGATGTTTTAGAGGTTGTGGTGGCAGGCCACTTGTGTGAGGGGGGCCATGTGGATGTTGAACAGCATCGGGCTGAGGGATGATCACTCACCCCTTACACAAGCACACACCCCTGGGGCAGCCAATGGAGTCACCCACTCTCACAATGGACATGTGACACAACAAGATCATGTCACAGCCAAAAAAGCATCCAAGCTCAAATTCGACATGTCAAACACCCTGGAGACCATTTCAATCAGTCCCCTGCAACATACCCATCCACAAGTGAACATTGATGTGAATGCTAGGCACATACAACTACCTGGAGGAACTGTGGCAACTAGAACATGTATGAAACATGGATGTCGCATTAAACAGCATTAACATTGTCTCTCTCTCACACACAGGGCAACGTCACGGATCGCCCCCAAACAATGGGGGGGAAAGTATCACAGTCCCAGGCTCGGGAGGAGCCTGATCCTACCGGCAGCGACACCTCACAACACTCCGCGGATTACCCCAACCCACCTGGCCCCTCTGGTGTCCAAGTCCCTGCAGCACCTGCTTCAGGTACATCTGTTCCAACCACCACCCCCATTACTGCCACATCCCAGGAGACACCCAGGAGCCCTGCCCACACTGGACAACTGAGCCAGTCTGACCTGGAGGGACAAGGTTCGCCGGGCACCCAGGAGGAGGCAGCCAACACCGACACTGCCATCCCTCAGGGGTCCCATAGACCCGATGTGCCCACAACGGCAGGCCAGGCTCGTGTGGGCAGGGGTGGTGGGAGTGGAGGCAGGCGGAGGCGAGAACCTGACCAGACAGCTGAAGGGACCGGTATGTCACACGTACGCAACATCATGGAGGCATACCGGCATGACACCAGGGCCATCAGTCAGGTAGTGGCTACCTTCACAGACATAAAGAATCAGCAGGCCGAGCAACACGCCAGTCAACAACAACACCAAGGACGGATGGAGGCAAGACTGGCTGAGCTCCTGGCGGTGCAAAGGGACATGAGCCATTCACTCCGTCGGATCGCCGACAACATGGGCAACCCTCCCTATGACACCAGGCGCAGACCAGCACCAGCCACAGGGAAGGAGGAGGAGGATTCGTCCGACGGAGCCTCCCAAACATCGTCAAGGCCAGCATCTGAGGGTCCCCGGAGGAAGGTGGGTCGTCCACGGAGAAGACCGTGAGAGGCAGCGGACCATCCACATCTCTAAGGTCACCTGGCCTGGCACCTGGCCTTCATGCGCAACAGCAGCACATCATTCACTGACATTCTCTGCCACATGGACTTGCTGGTCACAGTCTGACCAATGATGACCAACACTGTGGTCTGGACTCTGATGACTTCAAATGCCAAGGATCCCATCTCCCCCTGTGAACTTTGGATTCTATGCACCCAGTAGAGCACCTTATTTTTTCTACAAGAACACGCACCCCACCAACAATAAAACTATTTATTTGTCATGAGATGTTGCTGTCATTCTGCATTAGTCCACAACATACGTGTGTGTAAATGTCAAACTATGCCTGAGTGTTGAACTAACTCCAGCCATCCATACCCTGGGATCTGAGTCCGGTACAGGACACACATGGGTCACAATGTATCATCCGATACAGCCTGGGATTCCAATACTCACCCGTGATGGCCTCAAGCTGCTGAGGGGGTGCTTGAAATACTGTGCGGACACACCAATCAGGAAGAGGATGATGAAGGCCTAGAGGTCATGGCTCATGTGGAGGTTCCCGGGGAGGGAGTCCCAGGTATGTTTGTCCAGGCGTGAGAAACATCTCCTTCATGCTGGAGTGTTGTGGATGTGAAGAATGTTGTCCAGGCCAAGTTCGGATGCATAGAGTTGGGCCAACGGGGTCTTGGATGACAGACGTACAAGGTTGATTTTGGGATATGGGGTTGTTGACTGCCTCCTGAGTGTGTGTGAGGAGTGTGAAGGTCATCCTGCAGCACACAGTGATCCCTTGCAGCTATATCAGGTGGACGGGGATGTTGATGGGGTGCGGGATGTTGAAGCTGAGTTGTGCAGATGCACCCTGGATGTGGACAAGTTTCCCGTGAGTTTGGATGTACTTGCTCTGTAGAGGGCGGGGCAGTAGTTGACATGGCTGGTGTCGGGAACCTGGGGGATGGTCTGTCTTTCCTTGGAGTGGATCTATCTGACGATCATGTGCCTCATGCAGAGGGTGTTGCAGCATGAGGTACAGATGCTGGTGATTTGCATGGCAAATGTGAGTGACAAATTCATGATGCACACCATCTTGTGTGCGTGCCCACTGGGTGCTTGTGTAGGGCCCCTGCGGGTGGGACACAAGGAGTTGATCCAGCTGTAAGGGGACAATCCTCAGATGATTACCTCAGTCCTGTACAAGTCCAGCCTCAGGTGGCTGATGTTCAGCCATTCATCAACGGACCTCATGCCATTTTGAATGTTGGAACTGGCTATGGCTGCGTCTTTGGTGAGGCTGAGGAGCACCTGGGTGTCAATGGCATACGACATGATGTGGAGGTTGTGTGCGTATGTGACGGTGGAGAGGGGGGTCCTGGACACATTGAAGATTGACACGCTGAGAGATGATCCCTGGGCCATGTGCCAGATGACACCACTATACCACATGTTGAAGGCTTGAGTCCCACTCCCATGGCCTTGCTGGTGGCGGGAGCCTGTGTGGAGCAGGAGGGACATGATTTGGTTGGTGTGACAGGGCCTGGAAGGTGGGGCAGCGCTGTGTAGCCTGTTGGAGTTGCACACTCAGCATGCAAAGGTGTTGTGTGTGCGGTTAGGGTATGCCTGAGAGCAGGCGGTTGAGTTTTGGATAGACATTGCTTGGAGGGTGGCTACAACATCAGACTGTAGTGTGATGTGAGTCATGCAAGGACATGAGGGTTGTGCAATGTGCACGTTGCATGTGCTGACGGTCCAGCCTTTGGCACCGCGTGGCCGCAACAGTGGCACAGACAAGATGATGACAGCCAAATTAATGGGTTGAGGGAGGCAGGGAGGAGCATCTTTGAGGCGTGTGTGTTGCCGACTCCCGCTACTTTGTGGGCCCTTGCTGCAGCGGCTGCAGCAGCAGGCGCCATGCCCTGGAAAGTATGCCAAGAGTTGCACACAAAGACAAGGATGTCAGAAAGGACAACTGCAACAGGCGTATGTAAAGGAAGGAGTGTCCGGTCACCCAACAGGCGTATGTAAAGGAAGGAGTGTCCGGTCACCCATGGCACACCCCGAGAGAATGGATGCACAATCATCAAAGATGACTGACACAGGATCAGGAAACAGAAGGCCAAGCTGCGCACAGGAGACACACCCTCAGCAGGTGTTGACGGCCCGTTGTGGGGACCAACATGCCCAAATACATACACAACCATGGACTTCATGCACAATACAGATTCGAATCCATGAAGAACTGCATGCATGTTGCTAAACTACACATAGACTCATATGCACTATCTTTGACGACTATGCCAGAGATGCCGCATGCAAAGTGGCAAGAGACCTGCATTGACGGAGATGAGGCACCTTGGAGTGTGAGGAACACCTTTATTACTCAGGCTCACACTAAGGGAAATGCATCAATATGAACAGACTCACAGGTCATTTGGCTGAACATGTGGGACCTACACTGGACACCCCCTTCACAACACAGATGTTGTAAATCCAAATGAACTGGCACACAAGTGAAGGAGGTGTCCCAAACACCCCCTGCTGCACACGGAGAGGCTGCAATTCCCCAGTGAGCCTCCTATGGGGATGTCCCACACTATGTCCACCCGTAGCATCCTGTATGTGTCTGTGTGAAGTTTTACACACATTGATGCCTTCCTCAGAATCCACAAACCATTACAGATGACCGTCACGAAGGGTGACTATCAATTAATGGGAGTCATGCTACATGTCATGTGCCCCATGGTGAGTCGACATGTATGCATGGTAACACAACATGCACAGGAGCAGTCCCCACACATTCAAAACACGTAAAACCCCCAAAATGCCTTGCTGCAATCCTTACCCAAAATGTCTTTTCAACATGTCCGTTCATGGAACGCTGATTCAGCACACGTTGCAATACTCATAAGGAATATCAGGAGGCCAACGATGACACGAGCAGACAACATGCGCAAGACCCTGGGGATGACAGACACACAAGGAGACAGCGAAAATATTGTTATCCGCATGCATGGTCATTTACTCTACATGAATAATGTTGTCACCGTGCTAATTTAAAATTTAGTGTCTCTGCTAAAATGTGTGGAATTACATCATCACTCGAGTGACACATCAGAACACACCTCTAAGTCACTTAGCATACAGTCAGCTGGACACACACATTGCAACACCTGTCACACAAGGCTCCAAGCGTGCACACTGAGACCCAGTGACTCACCATCATGAGAAGAAGTTGCGTATGAGCTGACTCCAGATGTCCTCCTCCTCCTCCTCCTCCTCACTTACCTCGTGACCAAGCTCTTCATCCTCCACGGGTGGATGTTCCAGCTCATCCGGATCCAGGATGAGTGGCACTGCCTTCTCCACTGCCATGTTGTGCAGCATGCAGCACACGAGGAAGATGTTGCAGACCTTTGCCGGTGCATATGGGAGGGACCCGCCTGTCTTGGTAAGGCACCGGAATCGGCTCTTCAGGAGGCCAAACGTCCTCTCAATCACTCGCCTGGTCTGCCCGTGTGCATTATTATAACGGTGATCTGCAGCTGATCTTGGGTTGCGGAGAGGCGTCATCAGCCATGGCATGTTGGGATAGCCAGAGTCCCCTACATGGAAACATCATGTGAAGAAGTGGGTCCGGAGATGCCGTAAGATACAAAGATATCTCAACACACAGGACAAACAGAGTATACCCACCAACAAGACATGCTCGTTCGTTGTGCAGCCGCAGCACAATTTCTAGCACCCTGCTACGCCTCATGATGTAGGCATCATGTGCTGACCCTGGAAAACGTGCACAGACATGGGAAATCAGCATGTTAGCAAGACACACCACAAGGGCATTAATAGAGTGGTAATGTTTACGGTTGCGATAGGCTACCTCCTGTGCCTGTGGTGGTACCAAAGCCACATGGGTCCCATCAATGGACCCAATTACATGGGGCATCCCTCCCAGGGCATAGAAATTACCCTTGACACCTGTCAACTGCTCAGGAGTCGGAAAATGGATGAATTCATCCAGGTGCTCCAACATGGCTTCTAAAACATCATGCAGGACACGGCTGAACATCGTCTGAGACATGCCACCGACATCAGCTATGGTGAATTGAAACGTACCAGTGGCAAAAAAAGTAGGGCTGCCATCACCTTCATCTTGGGGGTCAGCGCTGTAGAATACCTGTGTCGCGGTTGGAGGTATGGTGCCAGCCTGGCGGTCAAGTCCTCAATCAACTGTTGAGAGAATCGGTAACGTCTTATGCAGTCACGTTCCCTCAAGGCAGCCAAGTCTGGCATTGGTCGGGGGAGAGGCGGTGCCCTGCAGAAAATTGGAATGAATAACAAAGAGTGAGAACATAACAACATCAATGTCAATGAAGTGAGCACATGCTCAACTGCTACTACACATCTGCTCAATACAGAGTCTGTTCTGTGTAATACATCCAGGATAAGTATGCCAGCCAGGTGATACTCCTACGAAAAGCCAGATACAACCGTTGATTGGCAAGTCTACATGACATGCCCTGAAACGAGCTGTGGGCCAGTGTAAGTGAACAGCCATAGACATCACAGGAGTGACATACATCCACATATCTGCATTTGAAGGATGTCATCTCATACAGACAGCTGACGGCCAGCTAGACGCACAGGTCACATGGAAGGTCAAATGTACAGATCACACCCATTGTGATGAAGGGGTACACAGGAAAACTGAAAACACAGACATTGAGACAACGCAGATATGTCCTCATGTCAAAATCCCATGTTCAATGCATACAGACACGCATTACATGGGATTCCACATGTGGCATGGTGTGTGCCATGCCCATCTACACACCGTCACATGTTGGATGCAGCAACAGCAGATGCAGTTGACGGGACACCAACTGCCAGCTCATGAGAACACATGACGCACACATGACATAATCACATCGTGGCACGCTGGTCATTCAATGTCAGTTATTAGTGTCCCTGTCCCTGGCATCAGGTGACAGTTGCGGGTTTTGGTGACTGTGCCATACCAGTGATGCTGTACTTGACACGTTTGGACTACTTGCACACATGTGCAAAGTGTGAAGGGGAAGTGTGCCACATAGTGCCACATCACACATGACATGTTCACACAGGTCATCACACATCTATTGTGCTCAAACATGAGGAGACATGTGGAATATCACTGCCTGACACACCAAGGCCCTGCACATGAAGGACATTAATGACAATGACTTGATGTACAGCCTTGTGCGAGTCTGAGACCTCCATTGATTTCGTGTGTGCCCCCTATCACCAGTGTAAGCGTGTGAAACGCACCGTACACACGCTCTGAGGGCGTGTGTACGGTCCGTATCTCTATAGTAGTGTTGCTGTAGGAGCACGCGTGTTACGGGACGTACACAAGTACGTGTAATGCCTTAGTACACGTACGTGTACAACTAGTGCATACACATACGTATACTACCTCAGTACACGTACGTGTAGGCACTAGTTGTACACGTACGTGTACTGAAGTAGTACACGTACGTGTAGGCACTAGTTGTACACGTACGTGTACTGAGGTAGTACACGTACTGTTGTAGGCACTGGAAGTACACATACGTGTACTGAGATAGTACACGTACGTGTACGCACTAGTTGTACACGTACGTGTACTACCAGTGCCTACACATACATGTACACGTACATGTAGGCACTGGTAGTAGATGTACGTGTACTACCTCAGTACACGTACGCGTAGGCACTGGGAGTACACGTACATGTACGCACTAGTTGTACACGTACGTGTACTGAGGTAGTACACGTACGTGTACTCCCAGTGCCTACGCGTACGTGTGAAACGCACCGTGCCTTTGTGGGGATTTGAAATTTACATAGGGGACACATAAGGGACAAGTTTTAGGCCATAAATGCATGCTGGTTGTCATGGATACCGAGTTTTCTGTTCAATTTTTTAGGTCTCGACTGAGACAGCGCTTTAGCGCTGCTCTGGCGAGACTTATAGTAAGCGAGTTTTGGAAGTGCAAACAGTGGCTTTTCAGGCCTCCAAAGACAGTGCATGTGCATCGGCCAGGCGCGCGCACCATTTGGAGGCCTGAAAGCACTCGTTTGCTTTCACTTTCGCGGGCCGCACGGCCGCTTTGATGTGATCGCGATCGCGATTACTTTCACACACGCACAACCCCCCCCATAAGATCCCAGAATGGTTGGCTGTCGTGCTCTTTCGATTATCCTACTCACGCACCTACATTCCTCTGGTGTCTCGTGTCCCCTGCTCATATGGTTCTCAGGGATCCATACGGGTCTCCAGGCTCCAGCTCACTTAGTCAGACTGCGTGAGTCCCTGTCGGCTGATTGATTTATGTCACTTCCCCACGCAGCTCCCGTGCCTATCATCAGCCCCGCCCCTTACGGTGCCTCGGCCCTCCTCTCTTGAATCACATGTTTGGTCTCGGCGCTGCACTGTTCTCCCAGGTCCTCCTCCGTCCGTGTACATCAGCCGGCTCAGGGCGGACGGTATTCATGGGACGCTTTAAAAGAGACTGCCGAAAACAGGCGGGTGAGACGAGAGGCAGTTGGGCAGCGTAGGCGCAAAGCAGGGTACAAAGGCAGCGTAGGAGTAGTGCTGAGTTTAGGAACAGCCCTGGGCATGCGGCTTGCAGTACTGATCCCGGGTTGAAACACAGCTGATTCACTCCACAACACCTCAGTTCTGAATGACCGATTCCTGTATTTAATGCCTGGCTGTGTGGCAACTGGAGTCATTTTATATCTTCTATACATTTGGGGCCAGACTGACCAGTCGGGACAGGTTCCATGCTATTGTAACGCGTATTTAAACAGTTCGAGCTTCTCTCAGGGGCATTACTCCGCTAGCTGCTAGTTCAGATTTATTTAATCTTACTATTAAAGATTTAGACTACGTAGCTATTTTATACATTTTTTTAACGTTAGGTTTTATTGCCCCCCCCCTTCTTTTGTTTTGTAGGCTAGATTTCAGTAGCTATTATTCTACACATTTTACATCTTTAAGGCGTTTTGCTGATTCCTGCCCATTTCTTTAGCGGCGCCCTAGGTGTTTATATCAGTTCAGAAGCATGAGGTCTTCTCTGGCCCCTGGTATCCGGCTCATCCGATCCATTTCCACAGGCGACTGGTAAGTGAAGTACAAACATTCGTCTGTCAGCTGTGTGTGCCGCTTGACTGTTTCCTTAGAACAATCGTGCACGTCTGAGTTGAGCTTGCTTTTTTAAATATGTTACATTCCTTCTGCTATTCGGGATTTATAAATACCAGTTCACTGTACACGGTACAGCCCATGATGCTGCTCCTGTGAGTGCCTTTTCACATCCTCATTAACTTTATAATAAACAGCCAGGGCCACTGTAATCATGCGATTCCGCTGCCGCTTCGTTTTCTGCATACTTATGAATTTATTGCTTTGCCACATAATCCATCATCTGCTGTGTGAGCTGCAGGTTTTAACAACAAAGTTTGTTTCTTGCGGTGTTGCTACACAGTGGTCGCAAAGGTAGACTGGTCACCTATTGTTGCTTTTTGCTCTATTTGCTGGTACTGATGAGGTGAAACCTTTGAACGGGCATTGTTAACAAGTAAAATTTGCAAAATAATGAAACAATAGTATAACAAAATGAGCCGCATCTTTTGACTTTTCTTGCTACATAATTTAGTGAACCCACCAACATAATTTGGTCCTCATCTACCACATAATTCCAGTTACATTGCTTACAGCCTGTTCTGCGAGTGCCATTTCATATTTTAATTTACCGTGAAAATATAGTGGACGGACAGTAAATGTATGCAAACTTACTTTTATGTGTTTCATTGCCTACTGTAATCCTACTTCGTGTGCATTTGCAAATCTTTCCTAAGAGACGTTCCTCACGGCTGCTCGGTATTTGCCTTTGCACATCTTCATTTACTCTGGAAGTATTATCCTCTTTCAAAAGTTAATTACTGTATATTTTACAGTCTATACGGTGCCGTTGGAAATAGTTTAATAGTTTACCTTCCATCCTGCTGTATGGGCTGTGAGAAATTTTAAATCAACCTTTATAGAATGCATGCAGTGCTTCTATTCTGAGCCAACCTTTCCATAAATTCATGTATTGTATTGGTTACAGCACATGCTTCTGTTCTCTCTGTATGTCTTTGTAAATCTTTACCGGTTACCGCCACAGTTCCCGAATGATCTGTGCGCTCTGCACTTTTATTCACAAACTATGCTTAAATGCTGTGCCATATTTGCGAAATATTCATTTTCAGATTGTATTCAGTATTTACTCTCTGTAGTAAGTTTCAAGTAGCAACTGATCTGAGTGGACCACCTCAGGTCTTTGATGAGCAAGTATAATGAAGTTGTGGTATGAGGTATTTATTTATTTATTTACAACACATTTCTCTTTTATAGGATAGTCACTCCTTTCTCGATTATGTATGTAAGCAAGCATGTGACCCTTGTGGGCCGCACACATAGTTGAAAAGCAGCAGAGTGCTGTACTGGCTCAAAGATAAAGATAAGTCGTGTGATTGAAAAGGTAGCTAGCTTTTAAGAATGAAAGCGGATTGGCATGCCTTAAACTCTTCCCGAGCTTGAGGCTGTATTGATGGATTAGAGGATGTTCCAGAGCCTACCTGCATGGATGGGAAGGTCTGTTAAGTTGATTGTTCTAATTTGCCCTTCTTTGTTTCTATTCTTTGTGTCTTGGCTGTAGTTGTGCTGAGAACCACCAGTGATGGTGTCCTTGTCAGCCAGATATGCTAGGTGCATAGATTGAGAAGGCCTGTTTCCCTGTTTTTTCTTTTTTGCATTTTTTTCGAGTCTGATGGGGTCCTGGGTGTGCTGAGAACCGCCAGAGATGGTGTGTTTGTCCGTAAGATATGCAGGGTTGCTGGTGGTGATGGCTTTGTAGATGATGATGCTGCTGCTTTTGAGGATGGTTAAGGTCAGCAAGAGGAGCCAATGGAGTGTCATGAGGGTCGGGTTGATGTGGGCATATTTCTTCAGGCCCCGGGTGGGATGTACCACAGCTTGTAGGATGCCTTTAAGGAGAGTCAGTGTGGCGTCTGAAAGGCTGCGGAGCAGGTCCCCACCCAGTTTCAAGAGTACAAGGGTTTAAACAGCAGTTTTCAATTCTAGGAGGAATGGTTTCACTTACTAGAGAGGTTTTTTTGGTTGCAGTTTTCTATAGCGCAAACTCGACCAAAAGGTATCAGAGCGCTTTACATGAGAACCAGTTGCATTACAGATGAACACATTCATTTTTTTTTTAGGCACAGGGGTATTACGTGATTTGCCCAGGATGACTAAGGCTCCAGCCAGACTCTAACCTGGTTCCCCAGCTTCAAGGCTGGCTGCTCTAGCCCTTAAGCCACATTGATACCCGGTCATCTTGGTTTCTTCGCAGCGTATTCATTGTGACTGAAGTCGGTGCCCAGGGTGTATCGAGTGACTTGGCATTGTAGAAAGTTTGGGTTGGAATCCATCTAGGTTCGTCTGTGAGCCAAGGTTAGAAATTCAAAATCAAATTTCTTTATTCGGCACAGAAAATGGACATGAAAAGGTTCATTAAAAAAATCACATAAAATCATACACAAAATATAAATCAGCTTAAAAGACGACAATAGAAAAATTCATCAAATACACTAGACATATTTCTCGTTTCCCCAAAATCAGTATAGCCATCTTATTGCACCTAGCCATGCATCAACTTTAGAGCCCTCGTCAGTAGATAGCCTGCACCAGCCCATTTCTCCTGTAAGTGCTGCCTAAAACAGAACCAACTACTAACCATGAAAGTGGGGAAAGGATGTGGTGGTACAGCCAGAGCTGCCGACTTCAAAGCTGGGGAACCAGGTTTGAATCTCAGCTCAAAATCCAATGATTCTGGGAAAATAGCCTAAATCTCTCGCGCCATAAATGTCCTTAACTGGTGCTCATAAAAAGCGCTGGGGTTGATAATTAAGTGCCAGGGCTGAGCACTGGAAACCACTGTCTCAAATTAAGCACTGTTCATGACTGCTTTGAGAAATGCGCAAACACTTAAACCGACATCATGACCATTTAAAGGTTGAAGGAAAAACACAGCATCCCTGCACTTATGTAAACTTAGTGATATGAAAATAGGCTCAATAAATAAGATAAAAAAAGTTTCATAAAATTGGCAAAAGAGCATAAACTGCATTATGGTCTGGCCAGATGATCCATCACAGGGACAAACTAGAACCTGTGACCCCGAGGAGCCACCAGCACCTGTGAAATTCAGAAGCTGTACCACGAGGCGGTACTGAAACAAAACAATAAAGATCTCTCCCACAGAGAGAGTGGGATTGCAAAATAGAGAACTGGCTTCTCAGGTAAATACAGGGTATGATACTCCTTAACAGTGCTTTTACTATACTCAATTTGTTGTTATTTACAATGGTAATAGCTTAAACTCTCACAAATGCGAGACCTATTGCACTGCAAATGCTTGTTCCATCAGGTGGCCTTGAAAAGTCAGTTGGCCACAAAATTACATTGTTGCAAAGTGGTTGTTGACTTGACATGATGCTGCTAATTTGAACCATGCAAATGCTGTCACTGGTGTATGTTTAAAGGGATTGGAGGAAACGTAGGATGCAAATGAGTCTGACCAATCACTCTGTACTCCTGTAAATGAAAGGACCCAGCAAGGCAGATATAAGTCAGGCAGAACCCATGAGAGGGCACTTGCCTGCACAACCTTTCAGTCGACACCACTGCTGCTGCCTGTGCTTCCTCTGGCACCATGTCAAGGTCTGTGGAGAGGGCCCAGCCTTTCACACAGGAGGAGAATGAAGCTTTGCTTGATGTCATCCTCCCACAATACCCCAGCCTGTATGGGAGACCAGGGGAGCAGGTGAGTGCTGACTCCACTAGCTTTGACTGTGCACCTTTTTGTGACTGTCACTTCTGGCATTGTGTCCAGGTGTGACAGACATGCAATGTTGATTAGAGTGGGTCCCGGGGGGGGGGGGGCTTATGTCTCCCATGCAGAGCATGATGTAGTTCATGTGTGCACCCCTCACTTGCATTGTGCTTACTGTGACATTCACTGCATAGTGCATGAAACATTCAGCCTGGCTAATCCTTTGTGGCATATTTTGTCTCTTGTCCTGAGGTGATTCAGTGGTCCCCCTGGTGTGACAGGTGACTGTTCCCACAGATGTGTCTGAGTTGAGTGGAGCTGTGGTGAGAGTGTCCAAGTGATGTGTACACCCCATGGATATTGATGTGTGTGAATGTTCCTTGTCATGTTGGTGAGTGTCTATGTGAAGTGTTGCACCACAGCTGCATGGAGGAGGCAACAGCTCTACCCATCTGATGTGTGAAGTAAGCCGTGCTGTGTGTCTGACTTGCTGAGCTAGCCCCACACCTGTCACCCCCCCACAGGCAAGTGGCACATGTGCAGAGTGAGGTTTGTATCCGCTGTTGCCAATGGCATGAGATTGATCTGTGCCTGTGTGTGTCTGTGTACTCTGCTGAGGTTGCATCAGTGGCCTGGGGCATGTAACTGCTTGGAGGTGCTGTCCATCAGCCTGGTGTCTCTTGTGAGGCACAGTGTGTGCCATGTTCATGGAGTGTGTCGCACCCCTCATGCCACCTGTGTACTTTACATGCCATGTAGTGCATATGGACTTCCACAGAGGCCAATGTCCATATGACTAAGATGCAATTCCTTGGCAGCATCCTATGCCCTGTTCAACATTTCAAAGATGTTCAAATGTGAATCTCTCTGACATGGAGCAGGTGTAGTGATGTTGTCTCACTTTGTCATCCTCACAGGTAACTGCCTACGCCAAGGGGGAGATCTGGAAGCAGGCCGTCAGGGCCGTGAGATCGGTGGAGGGTCGCAGTTGGCGCCTAGCACAAGTGAGAAAATGGTGGTAGGACATCCGGTGCTGGACCCGGAGGATTGCCCGGGTCCTGCTGAAGGACTCAACTCCACGCCGCCACGGCGGGCGCCGACGCCTGACCCACCAGATGAAGCGTGTCCTGGTGGTGGTCTTCTCTGACATGGATAGGCGGTTACAGTAGATGCAGCAGCAGGAAGGGGGTAGGTACATGTGTGTTTGTTGTGTGTCACCAGCTTTTAGAAGTGCTCAGTCACCTGGATACACTGCCAGGGTTTATATGTGCAGTGCATATCCTTTTCCCCCAAGTCAACCGATGCTGTTCTTCCTCTCTTCCCCTCCTTGACATGTGTTCCCTGGTCTGTGTGTAAACACTATTGCACATGGTAATCTAGGCTGGCAGTTAATCCACGTGCACATTGCTTTCTGCATCATGTGTGGGGGTGGTCTGTGACATGTGTTGGTACCTTGCCTGTGCCCTGTCCTGTTCAGTCATTTGGGGGTCCATATTTGTTGGCACTGATGCTGACTCTCAACACAGGAGTGTGAGGATTCAAATTAACAGACTTGCAGCATGCATGACCGATGTTGTGGCCTCAGACATGATGTGCATGAGTGGGAGATATGCATAGTGCCGGGACGGTTGGTCATGTTACAGTCAGATCATTCCAGGACCATGGAGCAGTGTGCCCACTACAGTCCCCTGAGACACCCTTGCCTCGGAATCATGTGTGTCATTCAACACTGTGCCCATTCTCTGTGTTTTCAGCATAGGTTGGCCTCTGTGTCATTGCTCCCTGGCCTCATTTGTATTTATGTAAAGTGTGCTACATGTGTCCACTGTACAGGGTGAACCCATTTGGCCTGTGCATCCTCACACTGGGCAGTGCCTGTGTGTCTATGTACAACTATCTGTTGATGGTTGTTTGTCACAAATATGTGTTGGCAGCCTCACGAGGTGATGTGGAGTACATTTACGAGATCTTGATGCACATTTTAGTAAACCCAGATTAAGAGATGTCACTTCTTGATCTGTCTCAATAACATTGTCTCAGGTATGGGGGGTTTGTACGGGCAAGGCCTACATGTCCAAACCTTATGTCTCCTTGCCAGGTCTGACGTGTGTGTGATAATTGTCTGGACAGACACTCAACATGCAGTGACCCAGTCATGTTGTGCAGGGTTTAATGTTTGTGCTTTGCAGCATGTGTCAAAAGTTGAAATACATGGTTCCTGCTCATCCATTTTTGGCCCCAGTGTGTGGTCCAGATGCTACGTAGTTTGGTCTTTGTGTGCTGACATCTGTGTGGATATTCTTGCTTCCCATGAGGGTGTCTCCTCAGTGCAGGTGCTCCTTATTCCAACACAATAGCAAGCCCATTGTCTTATGCATTGTCCTGTGTTTGGACATGTGTGCCACTCCACATGACAGGCAGTGGGTCAGTTTTGTTGCCAACTGTGTCATCATGGTACGGATGGCCATGTGACAGGTGGCATAATTCAAGTTGTTAGTCAAGAAGTCTTGTACCTTGGCACTCAATACACTTGTCAACATGTCTCGATTTTTTCTATGCTTGACTTTGATGTTTTGTTGTGAAGGACAATAATGTGCCTGCATGACAGATGTCTCCCAAGGAAGTGCACAAGAAACCACCTTTACACTTTCCGGGGACATGCTGGCACATTTTAAAGGAAGGCACAGTTCAAATAACACTTGTTTTCAGATTATACATATACATGTTCCCACAGTGTGGTTGCATTTGGGTAAGTCCTTGGTTGTTCATGATACCAACTCACGAGTGTCAAGTCATCCAGACCGCCGTGGTGCCATGTATATGTACTTACAGAAACCCCATTTCTTCCTAACAGTGGCTTATATGAATAAGGCTGGCAGCTCATACAATGACTGTGTGAATGTAGTTTTGTGTGCACCTCATTGTGTGACTTCTTTTATACAGGCACATGTGTGTTCTGTTCACAAAGTGGCACATTCACACATTCTAAACATGGAGATTGTGTAAAGTGTTGTTATTCCCAAGGGATCACAATGTATTTCGTTTGGGTTTCCAAAGTACTCACAGGTCTCTGAGTGTGGGGACACCTTCAGCATTGAGGTCTGTTATTTGGCCTTGGCTGCACCAATACTGTTTTTGTTCACAGTGAACATGAGGTGGCATGCCTTCATAGTCTTGCTGTGCTCAACTGTTCCCAGACACTAGCTTCTCAGTTTAATTCGATATCAAGTTATTTGCTGTTGTGTCCTAATTTTCCTGGTTTCCAAGTGGCATGGTGGGTCAACCAACTGGGGAGTGCAGGGCTTACATATGTGCGGAATATTCTAGATGTTACTCATGATGCATTTCCTGATATGCACTGTGACATATTTTGTTTGGACTCAGGTGTCAGATGTATACAGGTGACTGATTATTTTCTGTATCTTCACCTTGCCCACAGCATCATCGGAGGACACCGAGGGAGACACCTGCACGGACCTGGAGGAGGGATCCAGCACCGGTGCCACCACTGCTGGCGAGTCTGCGGGAGCAAATGGCACAGAGGGCGAGGGGAGTCAGGCGGAGGACCTGTCTGGTGGCGACACCGACTACGACGCTGACGGGTCAGAGGCTGAACTCCTCGAGGGGGAGAAGGCTGCTACAACACCTGGCAGCAGCACAACATGTGTCACCGCCCCCTCCATTCCCATCACCGCCCTCCCAGTTGCTCCGGTCCCTTCTGTCCGTGCAGGGCACCACCGTGTCTCCTTCGTGCCTGGCACCGCACTGAAGTACTCCAATTTTTGAGACCTCAGAGTTGCTAGGGGTAGCACCCTATGACTTCGAGTACTTCCTGATGTGGTATTATAGAATTCTGCATATCTTGATAATATAACAAAGAACTTGGCAACAGAAGCTGAAATATGAAAAGACATCTTTATTAAACTCAAATGAGTGAGACTACGTCGCACAGAAGCCTTAGCAACTGGATGAGGCAGTCTGCAGAACAGAAACCAGTCTCCTCTTTTATGGAGAATGTTACGCTCTGGGCAACACCGCCCTTCTCTTGCAGTTGGTCATTCACATGTATACATTGCAAACGAAAAGGCAGAGTCATGATGAACATCCCACATTCCAGTTAAGCCAGCCCATAATTATTTACCCAGCAAGGCTCAGATCCCACATCAGATATCGATAGGCCCCAATAAACATGAGCATCTCCTGTTTTGGGAAACAAGCCATAAAGCAGGAACAGTCAGGTGTGAAAGAGATTAGCCGGAGGCTTGTGTAGGATGAAAAGACTTTATGGTGTGTCAAGCCCTGATGCTAATCACAGGTGGCCAGAGGACGGGGAACTCGTGAGACCAGTTTGACCTGGGGTGGCGGAGCCAAGCTGCCCAGGTCACAGAAAAGTCAAAGAAAGGCACATGTGCTCTAAAAGGCCCGTTTTCGCTTCATGCTATATAGCCTATGTGAGGGCAACCATAAGATGGCCACCGCTACAAAATGGAACCCACGGGGTCAATGTATAATAACGTATACATAGTGCATTCATAGCTAAAACGTTACACAAAGCACTTGTACATACCGCATTGACCATTCGCGGTTCGCTAATACCGGGATAGACAGGGGTAGGGCCCTGCCTCCTACGCGGTCCCAAATTTTAAAGTACGACAGACCCTCCTTTTGCCCTTACATAGGCAATAACTATACTCTCATCAATCCGAGTCCAGGTCTACAGACATGAAGTCATGGAGATGTTGCTGTAGCATCATCCTATTACTTAGCGACTCTCACGGGACACGTCTCCTTACACATGTAGTAGCACAAAGGCCATATATGGCAGGACAAAATAAGGAATACCTCTATCTAGGTGGCATAAGATCACACCCCCAACAATTAGTGATGTTTACTACTAACTAGTATCGATGCAGAAGCTGTACAAAAGAATTGCTTACGAATTCTGATCTTTTAACCTGCTCATGTTCAGGAAAAGGGTGAAAAAAGTGCAAAGAAACAGTGGTAGGGAAAGACATAGGTTGGGAAGAGGGTGCAGAAGTCAATTGAGTAGAGAAATTCAATCCCACCCATAAATGACAACGTCATGTTTAAAAAAACACTAGAAAACACGTTATTAAGAATATATAGACAACGGGAGAAAGTAGCGACCACTATTACAAATGAAATAATATTTGTCTACAACCCTGAGCAAAAAGCAAATCCTAAAATTATTTAGTAACATTTTAGGGCTCCTATACATTTTGTATGTTCAGGTGAAACAGTGGTGACCCTCATCAATGCTCTGAGGTGAAAAGGGGGTACTCTTCCACAGAAAATGGATTTTATTCTGCTTATACCAGACAATGCCAGCAAAACAAACAGTCTTCTAACACCTAGTCTATACAATCACACGGAAACCTCTTGTGAAACCACCTATGCCCAGAGTCCGTTCAAAAAGCCTCTCTGGCAGGCTTCTATTGTCCATCAAATCTTCTTCTGTTGTTTTCTTTTGCCTGGGCCTCTTCATTCAAGCCTTTCATGAGAAAAGTACTGCTTAGTTGGAGTGCCCTCCTGGCAAACACCCACAGCTCACTCGAAAAAGTCTCAATGTCTCAAGGCAGTGCGCCAGTATTTTTCCTTTGCGGCAGGCACTACAGGTAGTGTGCTCTCCATTGATCAAGGGCACAGGTCATCTCGTGCAGATTCGGGACCATTCTCAAACTCCAACACTCGTCATTCAGTGTCAGAGGACGCTCAGGCTGCTCTTCCATGGGCACTGGAATGTAGTGCCTTCTGTCAATCTTGGATCCGCCGGTGCACTGCACTTCCATTGAAACAAAGGAAAAGAGGGGGGGTGTGGCCAAAAACTCAGGCCAAGGGGCTCAAGGGACTGCACACTGTCAGAGGTTACCAGCACATGACAGGCGCTCTTTTGCACTGGAATTCTGGTTCTGTGGCAAAACCAGCTCCTCCTTCTTTTCTGATGTTGAACGCCTTCTGATGAAGCAAGTGTGATGCTTTAAACAGTTCGTTGTATAACAAGGGGACTGTAAACAGGTGGCCTGTGATTTTCAAAGGAGTGGCCACACGCCATGGGACAATTTTCGTCTAGAATACACTGTCTTTCTCAGGAAGCAATACAAATAAAAAGGCAGTAGGCAAAACAGTGCCTCTAAGCTTTTCAATTGGGTTTCCGTGTGAGAGCCTCCATCATCTAAGGGTAGATACCTACACGAGAATTCTATCTAAATGGATGTCTTTACATATGGTGGCATTGTCTAACGGGGCAAACACATTTTTTTCTCAATGATTACATATAAGTGTTTCTAAATTCCTTATCTAGGACATCTCAATAAAGAAATCACATGGTACAGATTATCATAGGCATGTAGAAACCTTTCACATCAGGTGCACTAGGCAATACACAGGCTAATAGTCAGATATGAAAACAAAAGACAAGAACTAGAGGGTCCTGATATTTGCATGATTAGAACACATCTGATCCCACCAAAAATTAAAGCAGCAGGAACAAAAGGGTAAAAACCACATTAAAAAATAGATATTGAAAATTCGTCATGTTCAAAAGAGGTAAACGTGAGTTATTTCCTATCGGGATGGAAAACTTGTCTTACTATAATATAATATACTTGACAGTCAGGCTGGAAAACATTGAAGTAGGCCTAGGGACAATTCTTAAAAACCAGTCTGGTCATACAAGAGGGGATTATACATAATATGGAGGTTCCTGGTGCATCACTGCAGTCTGGAAGTGTGTACCTGAACAATACACCTACAATAATAAATGGGCTGACTGGTGAAAGGAATACAGAAAAGGGAATTGGAACTGGGACACAACTAAAATCCCCAATAACTAAGCATGATGCGACATCGGTCAGGGGAGAAACAACAAAAGCAATTAAAAATAAAAATCTATAGGAAGGACAAGAATTTACTTGGGTGATAGTCAGGCATGTGACACTACACCAAGAGTACGGGTGGTACACAAAAGGCCAAAGATACATACATTTTAACTCTACCGCTGGTGACTACACCATATACGGTAATCTTAGGTAATGTTCCAGTTCCTTCTGCAGTGAAAAATGAAAACCTAGTTTTCTTTTAAGAAGCAAAGGCCATATGCTACTTAGGAGACAGGACACCATTAACTAATGTAATATAGAAATTAGGCCACCTTGAGTCACAGATCTATAATTTCATCCTTAGGTCCAATCAAGGATACATAAACGTAGGGCTGCCTGTTCCTTTAAAGGAAAGGGGCAGTAACGTGACTAACTGCAGGTGACACACTTTGATCCTGTAGATCTCTTTTAGTTTTCTGTAATACCATTATAGCCAATTTAGACATGCACTGGTAAAGTGCTGCCTCTCATGTTCACAGCATGAAATATCATTAGCTGTGGAATTTAGTAACCAGAACAAGTTCAACCAACTGTTGCGTAGCGATGGGCATCGTCATGACCATCCCCTCACAACACAGGTAAACATGTAATAGTATCAAAAAGCAGCAACAAAAAACAACGAAAACATGCAAAAAATAATAAAAACACACAAAACGTCAAGCCATCAGATATACTTGCTGTATATCAAGCACAAAAAAGCATAGACAAAACAATAGTATATGTAAAATAAGCGGTGACACACAACACCATGTCATGTACTTTTATGCACTGTAAACCTGCAGCCCAAAACCCAATATTTGGGCCTGTTTAATTTGTCAGGTTTAAAATCCTTACCCTCCTTTTTGACAGTAGATCACCAGGCAATGGAAATCTGCTGTCAAATATAACGTTACTGTCTCTCTTCTAACATACAGGACCAGCAAGAACAATTCATGATAGGACCAAATACACAAAAATAAATTGCCATTACTTAACTGTACCCCCTTGTCAGTCCTTGCAACATCCAGCCACTTTACCTTTCTAAAAAAATTGTTACACTGACACTCCATATTAATTTGGCACCTACAATTTCCACTGTGAAAAATAAGTCTTAATTTGTCAATTCGTTCACATTTAGGCATGTAGCCTTAAAAAAATTTTAGAATCTTTTTGTCTGTCTAAGACTTAATGCAACACTCCGTTTTCTGTTAAATAAGAGCTAATAGCAGGCATCATTCTCTTTTTTATTTTTTTTAGAGCGAGACGCAAATGTATCAGTTCTGCAAAGCATTTAACACGATGTTTGGGCTTTTAAAGAAACCCCTTTTTCTATATTTTCCCTTTGGAATTAAGTTCTTTAGTTTTATTGATGTTCTTGTGGAGAAACCAGAAACCCCACCTTCAGAGGCCCGTGTTGCAAGGTCATTCTGCATTCCACAGAGGCAAGGCCCTAATTTAAAAGGTCATAAATGTCAACGTGGCAGCCTACGGGAAAACCAAAGATAACATCTCAGCAGCATAACTTGAGCCAGCCTCTGCAGCTCTCCTTAGCCTTCGGCTTTTGCCACTCTGAATTTGTCAAAGCCAGAAGGCCTTCCTAATTCCTCCTAACTTGCAATAATTCACTCTATTTTGAAAAATAATTTCTCCTTTTTAGGCGCTAAAAAAAAATTATCTCTATTCCCAGATTATTAAACTACATTTACTGTGAATAATTCACGAAACTTAATAACACACATACCACTTTTTAGAATAAATCCTTGTTACAATCCTATGTAATGGTACACATTTCAACAACCTTAAATGAATGAACGTCTCAGTAGGCCCAGCTAAAGTTAGACTGAACTCCAGCAATTGGGACCGCTTTCTGCCCCAGTCCACTGGCACTGCGAATTGCATTTGCAATGAGTTTTGATATTTTCTTCATCATTTAGTCACTTGCCTTTATACCACATTCCTTTTTATTCCCTTCGTCAATACAACCTTCCTCACGCTACTCTTCATGTCTTTATTACTCCCCTTCATCATCTCTCTTCCCTCCACGGCATTCTATTTTCCCAATTGTTCTTCTCCTTTCTACGTATTACCTAGTTCCTATAACCGTAATTCTACATTTCTCCACCCCTCTATCATTACTGACTTCATCACGTACCTGCTCACAAACATCCTCTTTTTCCTTTATCAAAAAAGAATTCTCCATTTCTCTTTCTCTATGTGGGTGCTAACTCCATTAAGGCCGTTTTTTATTAACATCAAATAGTTACGGGTTGCGACACCATATTTTATTTAATTTCTCCAAGTTTTAAAAAGGTCCTGTTTTTCATAGCGTGTTCAGTAGTATCGTGACAGACACAGCTAAAGTTAGAACCTTCAACCCTGATATTAAAACAAGCCTTTGTACTGGCACATTGACTCATTGAATCATAAGAAGGCACAACCTGTAAATATATATCAAACCTAAACGTATGCATTTACTGAAGTCTGAGACACTTTAAAAAGTACTCTGAATGGAAGAAAATGCAGTTCAAACAGTGTTTTCTACCCAAATTCGACTTTCATTTTTTTGGCATTAAAAAATGAATATCCTACAATTTTTTTGCATAATATGCATTACCAGAATGTTTATTACATAACCCATGAGTCAGGCATTGGAAATAATAACTTATACTTTATAGAAATGAGCTTGTTTGCGCCTGCGCCAAGGGAAAATTGTACACGCGAATGCTTGTCATTTTAGTGATGCAACACAACTTAAATCAAATTTTAATGCTAGGAGGTCATAGTATGAGTATTAAGCTTTATAAATATCAAAAAACGATTTTGAAAAGCACTTATTTTTTTAAAATAATTTTTCCATGATTAATAATTTTCTTTTTTTAAAAATCCCAATTATTCGTTTTTGTGATAAATCCATGTATAAAAACCAAGCTGCATCCCTTGCCTATCATTTTGGACACATTAACTCACACGCCTAAGCGCATAAGCCCAACTTGAAACGCGTCACATTTTTGCGCCACTTTCATTTAAAAGGACGGTTCTGCAAAATTCCACCCGTGTTCAACTGGGAAGGTGCTGGCTGAATGAACATTTCTATCAAATATACTGCAGCTGAAAAGTTTGCCTGTGAACATCTAATACAATGCATCTAAGGAAAATGCTGTAAATTTATTTACTTTTGCAAAAATAGATAATTTCGTTTTTGGGGCCTCATTTATATCTATTGAATGTGTTTCTAATGTTATCCTTTAAGCATTTAACGGCAGTTTTGTATATGTGCACAATTGCTCATTCTATAAATTAAAGAGCACCATATAGCTATTTTAGCACGTCACATGGTTCGTGTCTGGATTTCTTTTTTAAGTTTCTACTTGATATTAATTAACCAACAATTTACTTAACAGACTGGAAACATCAGAAGACCCACAAACACATATTGAGCTCATTTCAGACAAACAGAAAGGGGTTAAACAGACAATACAGCACGCTTTAGCCATTTTTCATAAATAGCGCCGTCGCAATTTACTTACAGAAGTTGCACTAATGAAAAAAAAACACAGACATTTAAACACACAGTTGACTTACAAATCAATACGCATGACAGAAAGAAAGAACAGCTCACAGACTATACTTGAAACAAACCATTTGCAAATACTAGTTGTAGGTCATATTTACAAGCAACGCTTTTCAATAGTGTTCCAAAAGGCTGCATAAACAGCCCCACAGACAGATGCATGTCCAAGAAGTAGTGAATGCGCTCAATTCACTAGCTTTGCCTAGCAGAACACCACACAAAATCGTTCTGCATATCTTCATTCATGAAACTGCGCAGAACGAAGGATCCTTGTTTTGTATTATGTCATATTTTAATTCCCTGGGGATACAAAATCACCAAGGAAGAAATATGTTTTTAAATTTAACCTATTTAGATATTTCCCACACTATGGTACCTTTCAAAACAAAAAGCAACACATTTTTCCATGTGAGCTTACAAACAGGCATGCCAAAAATACTGCGGAAAACGCAAGTATTATAATCAAAACCAAATGGAGAAATATCTCCTCATTACCTGCCTACACAAATTGCAATTCGCATATCCAAACCAATACAAACCAAAAGCTACATTTCCAAATTTGCTAAGATCAGGCATCTTATAGCTCACTAATCTAGCTTCAAACTTCAAGGGGTTATCTCTACCAATACACTCGCAAATATGCGAGACCCTCGGTTTTGGTAATTGCAATGACCAAATCAGAAACCAAGAAACGTAATGCTAATTTGGTAATTGCGATAACGAAATTAAAGACCCAAAGAACCAAAGGACTGGGAGCGACCCACTTATACTTAATTCTTATTCTTAATAATCAAAAGGTTATCCAAATTCTAATTGTCAAGTTCTACATGACCAAACGTCTTCTATAATACTCACGCCAAAAGGGTTCTTTTTCTAACCTTTTGAGTGACATAATGTGCAGGATCAAAATCAGGAAGAGCAGAAATATACCGGGCTACATAATCAAAGAATCTCCAGAATCCCTGTGCACAGAGTACCTTCTTGGTAGAATCCCGTTCTGTCCTCCTCAGTAGATTTCAGTCTCCTGACAAGATCACTCCCACAGAAAGTCACTTCTCTGATGAGGCCGCGCTGGTGGGCGCCAACTGAAGTACTCCAATATTTGAGACCCCAGAGTTGCTAGGGGTAGCACCCTATGACTTCGAGTACTTCCTGATGTGGTATTATAGAATTCTGCATATCTTGATAATATAACAAAGAACTTGGCAACAGAAGCTGAAATATGAAAAGACATCTTTATTAAACTCAAATGAGTGAGACTACGTCGCACAGAAGCCTTAGCAACTGGATGAGGCAGTCTGCAGAACAGAAACCAGTCTCCTCTTTTATGGAGAATGTTACGCTCTGGGCAACACCGCCCTTCTCTTGCAGTTGGTCATTCACATGTATACATTGCAAACGAAAAGGCAGAGTCATGATGACCATCCCACATTCCAGTTAAGCCAGCCCGTAATTATTTACCCAGCAAGGCTCAGATCCCACATCAGATATCGATAGGCCCCAATAAACATGAGCATCTCCTGTTTTGGGAAACAAGCCATAAAGCAGGAACAGTCAGGTGTGAAAGAGATTAGCCGGAGGCTTGTGTAGGATGAAAAGACTTTATGGTGTGTCAAGCCCTGATGCTAATCACAGGTGGCCAGAGGACGGGGAACTTGTGAGACCAGTTTGACCTGGGGTGGCGGAGCCAAGCTGCCCAGGTCACAGAAAAGTCAAAGAAAGGCACATGTGCTCTAAAAGGCCCGTTTTCGCTTCATGCTATATAGCCTATGTGAGGGCAACCATAAGATGGCCACCGCTACAAAATGGAACCCACGGGGTCAATGTATAATAACGTATACATAGTGCATTCATAGCTAAAACATTACACAAAGCACTTGTACATACCGCATTGACCATTCGCGGTTCGCTAATACCGGGATAGACAGGGGTAGGGCCCTGCCTCCTACGCGGTCCCAAATTTTAAAGTACGACAGCACCCCCTGCCCCTGTCCCCCCTGCTGCCCTCACTGCAGAGTCTGTGGACATTCAGCGGCAGTTGCAGGTTGGGCAGACATCGATGCTGAATGTCCTCCATGGCCACACCAGACTGCTGACACAGATGGTGTCATTCATGGAGGGCATGTCAGCAGCGATGTCTGACCAACGGATGTTGCTGAGATCCATGGACTCTTCACTGACGGCAGCAGTGAGTCTCCTGCAGCGCTTCGTCCCCGCCCTACCCCTGCACCATCCACACTTCCCACTCCCATGCCTGTCCCATGCACACCCAGACATTCCCAAGCACGCACCCCACCAGACACAGGCAGCACACAAACACGTAAGAGCAGGCACACACCTCCTGGCATGCACACTCAAGGGGATAAAGGCACACCCACTGGGTCTGGGGCACACAGGCATACACGCAGCCACATTCTGAGTCCGTATGCCTCACTACCCAGTCCCTCCAAAAGCACTCCCCTCGGCTCCCCTGCCACACAGTCTGACAAAGAGAGCTACTTGGCTGTGCTGGGCCTCAGCCCCACTGGCTCACCAGCCCGCAAACGGGCAAGGCACTCCATGGGTAGGGGAGTTGAGTCCCCCCCCATGTCCACCCCCTCCGCCAGTAGCACAGCACCCCATCCCTCCGACCCCCCCCTCCTTTGTGCCTGTGGTTTCTTCGGGTGCAGGGGATACTCTGGATGCCCTGGCAGAAGTGTGCAGCGCCGAGCTCACCTCCACCTTTGGCGCTGCCCCACCCCCTGTGGTGGAGGCGTCCAGCCCTGCACCCACCACACCTACCCTTCCCCCTCCTGTCCCTGCGGTGCCTGGTCCTTCCCCACATGATGCCCCCCCCCCCCAGTCGACGAACCTGAGGGTTCTAATGTGCAGGCAAGCTAGGGGAGACACGTGGCCATGTGTCCCCCCCAAGGACTTATGATCTGGACTGGCCATTGGCCTTTGTAAATAGTGTCCTTTAATAATTTTTTGTTGAATGCTGAATAAAGCATTTTATTTTTACTTTGAACACTATTGCATTTCAGGTATTGATGTTGGTGCTGATGCTCCAGGAGTTGGGGTTGTGGTAATGTGTTATGTTTCAGGGAAATGTTGTAGTCTGATACTCATGGGGTGGACCATGGTATCTGCGTGCCATCACAAGGTCTCTGCAAAGAATCTTTGGTCGTGTGTGCTATTTGTGTTTGGAGACATTGTCCCAAGGAGTGTCCCTTCCTCCGTGGCACCTGGCATCTTCCCTGCAGAGAGTTGCACAATTGTTGTGCTGACCTGTGTATACATTCCCTTTGTTGGTGACGGATCCCTTCAACTATGGCCATGCCTGCTCAGCAATGTCTCCAGCTGCATCGTCTGTGCCATCCTTGCTAGTCACTGTACTTGTGTATTGAGTATGTTGCCATGCCTTCATGGAGAAATTCTCCCTTTTCCGCACTATGCATGTGTGTAATCCCAGCCTAGCACACATATGGTACTTGTTCCGCAGGGTATTTGGGCACCTGACTGACAATTGTGGGCATTGTATCTGTGGGAACTCCACCCTATTCCTTCCATGAGAGGCAACATCTTGGTGGCTGTCCCAGCACCTGTACATTCCTATCAGTCCTGGGATGTGCGTGACAGTGTATGTTCCCTTTGGCTCTCTTAGTTTAGTAGGCATTGACATGACTATACAGTATTGTGGCATGATCTCTGTGTGTGTATTGTGCTGCATCCGCCAGGGGTGGGTATGCATGTGTAATTTGTCCTCACACCCACATGTGGTGTGTCATGCAGTGGGGGAGAGACATCCATCCTCATGGGAGTGGGACACTGCTGTCAGTGATGTGTTGTTATGGCACTATCAACATAGTCAAAAATTAGGGATGCGTACATACACCCATGGAGTTGTGGTCATCTGCTAATGATATACACACCCCCATGTCTCTGTCTACTGCTGGGAGTCCTCTGCACCCACCCCTCACATGTCTCTGTCCACTGCTGGTATTCCTCTGCACCTACCCCTCAAATGTCTCTGTCCACTGCTGGGAGTCCTTTGCACCCACCCCTCACATGTCTCTGTCCACTGCTGGGAGTGGTAGACACCCACCCCTCACATGTCTCTGTCCACTGCTGGGAGTGATAGGCACCCACCCACATGTCTCTGTCCACTGCTGGGAGTCCTCTGCACCCACCCCTCACGTGTCTCTGTCCACTGTTGGGAGTGATAGGCACCCACCCCTCACATGTCTCTGTCCACTGCTGGGAGTGATAGTCACCCACCCCCATGTCTATGTCGACTGCTGGGAGTCCTCTGCACCCACCCCTCACATGTCTCTGTCCACTGCTGGGAGTGATAGGCACCCACCCCTCATATGTCTCTGTCCACTGCTGGGAGTGATAGGCACCCACCCCCATGTCTCTGTCCACTGCTGGTATTCCTCTGCACCCACCCCTCACATGTCTCTGTCCACTGCTGGTATTCCTCTGCACCCACCCCTCACATGTCTCTGTCCACTGCTAGGAGTGATAGGCACCCACCCCTATGTCTCTGTCCACTGCTGGTAGTCCTCTGCACCCACCCCTCACATGTCTCTGTCCACTGCTGGGAGTCCTCTGCACCCACCCCTCACATGTCTCTGTCCACTGCTGCTATTCCTCTGCACCCACCCCTCACATGTCTCTGTCCACTGCTGGGAGTGATAGGCACCCACCCCCATGTCTTTGTCGACTGCTGGGAGTCCTCTGCACCCACCCCTCACATGTCTCTGTCCACTGCTGGGAGAGATAGGCACCCACCCCTCACATGTCTCTGTCCACTGCTGGGAGTGATAGGCACCCACCCCATGTCTCTGTCGACTGCTGGGAGTCCTCTGCACCCACCCCTCACATGTCTCTGTCCACTGCTGGGAGTGATAGGCACCCACCCCCATGTCTCTGTCCACTGCTGGGAGTCCTCTGCACCCACCCCTCACATGTCTCTGTCCACTGCTGGGAGTGATAGACACCCACCCCTCACATGTCTCTGTCCACTGCTGGGAGTGATAGGCACCCACCCCCATGTCTCTGTCCACTGCTGGTATTCCTCTGCACCCACCCCTCACATGTCTCTGTCCACTGCTGGTATTCCTCTGCACCCACCCCTCACATGTCTCTGTCCACTGCTGGGAGTGATAGGCACCCACCCCCATGTCTCTGTCCACTGCTGGTATTCCTCTGCACCCACCCATCACATGTCTCTGTCCACTGCTGGTATTTCTCTGCATCCACGCCTCACATGTCTTTGTCCGCTGCTGGGAATCCTAGGCAGACACCCACCCACCCACCCGCACCCTTGGTGCAGTACACTGCTGTCCTGGCCATGAACACACCCCAATATACTGGTTATATGCTGCACCAGGCCCTAAGCCAACATTTGTGGCGTGTGTATGCCTTGTATCACAAATGTACTGGTGCTTACCCCCGCATTCATAGGTTGGGTACGGTCCGTACCATGCGTACCTCTACATCACCACTACAATGGTGGTACGGGCCGTACCCACGCTCTGAGGGCTTGGGTACGGCCCATACCACGCGTACCCCTACATCACCACTACAATGGTGGTAGAGGCCGTACCCACGCCCTCAGAGCGTGGGTACGGCCCGTACCACCATTGTAGTGATGATGTAGGGGTACGCGTGGTATGGGCCATACCCACGCCCTCAGAGCGTGGGTACGTCCCGTACCACCATTGTAGTGGTGATGTAGGGGTACGCGCCGTACCCACGCCCTCAGAGCGTGGGTATGGCCCGTACCACGCGTACCCCTACATCACCACTACAATGGTGGTACGGACCGTACCCACGCTCTGAGGGCGTGGGTACGGCACGTACCCGTCCATCACCAATACAATGGTGGTACGGGTCGTACCCACGCTCTGAGGGCGTGGGCACGGCGCGTACCCCTACATCACCACTACAATGGTGGTACGGGCTGTACCCACGCCCTCAGAGGGTGGGTACGGCCCGTACCACCATTGTAGTGGTGATGTAGGGGTACGCGTGGTACGGGCCGTACCCACGCTCTGAGGGCGTGGGTACGGCCCGTACCACCATTGTAGTGGTGATGTAGGGGTACGCGTGGTACGGGCCGTACCCACACTCTGAGGGCGTGGGTACGGTTCGTACCCCTACATCACCACTACAATGGTGGTACGGGCCGTACCCACGCTCTGAGGGCATGGGTATGGCCCGTACCACCATTGTAGTGGTGATGTAGGGGTACACGTGGTACGGCCCGTACCCACACTCTGAGGGCGTGGGTATGGCGCATACCCCTACATCACCACTACAATGGTGGTACGGGCCGTACCCACGCCCTCAGAGCATGGGTACGGCCCGTACCACCATTGTAGTGGTGATGTAGGGGTACGCGTGGTACGGGTCGTACCCACGCCCTCAGAGTGTGGGTACGGCCCGTACCACCATTGTAGTGGTGATGTAGGGGTACGCGCCGTACCCACGCCCTCAGAGGGTGGGTACGGCCCGTACCACGCGTACCCCTACATCGCCACTACAATGGTGGTACGGGCCGTACCCATGCTCTGAGGGCGTGGGTACGGCGCGTACCCCTACATCACCACTACAATGGTGGTACGGGCCATACCCATGCCCTCAGAGCGTGGGTACGGCCCGTACCAACATTGTAGTGGTGATGTAGGGGTACGCACCGTACCCACGCCCTCAGAGCGTGGGTACGGCCCGTACCACCATTGTAGTGGTGACGGGTACACGTACACGCCCACTGCCATTGTAGCGGGACGCAGGGATTGGAGACACGCCCCCGAAGTGACCAGACCCTGGAGGTAATGTATGTACAGAATATGGTATTTTTTAAATTAGGTGGAGGTTATGTTTCCTGCCCCTCACCCCCCCTTTGCCCGTGGGTGTTGTTCTGATCTTCTGCGGCATGCGCGGCGGTTTCGGTGCACCAGGTCGTAGGCTTGGAGGGCCGGGATGACACGTTGGATGGGGTCCATGGCTGTCCGTCGCGTACCGGTGCTCCTTCTTCGCGTCGTCCTCAATTTCCCAGGAGTTTTTGGCTGCCGTAAAAAATGAGCCGTGCGGAGTGACGTAGGCACGAATCGTACTTGCTGGTCCGTAAAACGCTGCCTGACTCCGTCCGGCCATCACGTACGCGATGTCCCGGATCAGATATGTGGGTCTTTTTTAGCCGCACGTAGATTTTTATGAATCGTACGGAAATGATATTTCTGTGCGATTCGTACTTGCTGGTTTGTAAGGAGGATTTCCCAGGTACGAGTTGTACAGAGAATACGCTCCATACGACCATTCGTACCCGGGTTTTACAGGATCGGAATCGGCACCTAAGTGTTATATAGAATTAATTAAATGTAATTTAATTCTTCCTAAAAGCTATTAATGTCACATTAATTTTTACATTTAAAAAATTGTATCTAAATATTTTGCAATAAAATAACAATTTTTATTTATAGACTATTTTTTAACCATTTAACAAAATGTATTTATATTTTTAAATAGTTTACATAATTTAATTTATTTTAACCTTAGTTCCTGTGGAGTTTTATTTTATGTCCCTACCTTCATTATTTTCTATTGTAGGGTGCTGCAGTACCAGTGGTTGGCCATGTGTAGTGCTGGAGTTATTCCAGCTCTGAGCTGCAGTAAATTTACAACTGTTTGGGGTATTTGTGGCTGCAGTAGCTATAGAAGGGCAATTTGTGAGCATGAATGGGCTTACTCTTTTAACTGTAGGAGCGTATCCCTTTTAAAAATCCTCCCTAACTAAATCTAAACACATCCTTAGTCCTCCTACCTTTAGTCATAAGAACACTCAATTGTAACTACTAACACAAATGCTTACATGTGCAGGGATCTCTGTATTTGGACCCGAGATCTCAGAAACAAAATGATAGGAGAGGCGGCGGCGTAGACCTCCACATATATGTGTGTTAATAGCATTTTTTAGTACATTAGTAGTACTAAAGTAGTACTATTAAAGTACTACAAAATGCAGTTCGTGGAAAGGTCCATATGAGTCTAACAAAATAAGCATCCCCACTGTAGGGTATGCACACAAAAAGTGACTTGGGGCACCATGTTCGGCAGTGCACTACCTATTTTTTTTTTTTTTAGCTTGAAGCATTGGTACCAAGTTTTTGGTTTTCACCTAGCGAGGGTGATAATTGTACCTATTACCGGGTAATGAGCGAATGATAGTAGAATGATGGTAAAAAAAGTGGCAGTTCTATATTTTGACATATAGCTTTTAAAGAATGGAAATTTCACAGTAGATACTCTTCAAGCTGAGCGCTTTTGGGAGTTTAGATCCAGGATTAATTATATAGTGTTCTATTATAGACCCACCACACATGAAATTAGTTTGCATTGTGAAGATGTTCCAAAACTGTATGTCTTGAAGTAGATAAATGCAAAGATATTAATTTCCATGTTGACACTGTGTTGACATTTTTAGGAGCACCTCATGAGTAGACTACTAATATTAAAAAAAACAAATCTATTAGTGTAGATGTATACTTTCTGGGCGATTGTTAGGATGGCGTGTAATTGGAGCGAATTGTATGTTTGATTAATAGGGTGCTTATATGTGGATAGTTTTAAAGAAAGCTTGTAGTTGGTACATAGGATTTAAATGACTGTTTTCTACAATATATTATGAATATATGAAATTATTTGTGACAGCAATTTCTTTTTATATTTTTCACCTCATGACTGGTGTAAAGTTTGCTTTATAACTCCTAAAGATTAGAAGAAAAATGAGAGAGAATCATCTAGAATAGATGAATTCATGCAGCATAGGTAATTGTAGCTAACTGTAGTGAGAGGTCCCTAGGCATCTGCAGCTTCAACTCAACTGCTTCCTTGTCAAGAGTGACATGCAAATTAATTAGGGAGCCTGATGAAAAGTCCTATAGAAACCCTTAATTCAAGTAAATGAAAATGTATAGGATGGCAAGAAAAGGACATATATTTAGAGCAAGACAATATTCGGTGAGCCAACAAAAGCAGTTTGGTAATAAATGCTCCAAGTGAAGGCCCAGTGCAAGTGAACAGTTAGAGAGTAAGATGTACACAAAACATTTCTTTGGTCACAAGTACGGTTCTTTTGACACCCTGACATAAAGACTGTCCGGGGCATTTTCTCTACAGTTCATGTGTGACCAAGTTAAAACCGTCAATGCTTCAGCCTCCAGTATAATTTAAGTAGGTCTTCCCCAGGACAAAAAAACAGGTAGCAAGCTATGGCAATGAATGACAATAGAACCCATATGTCTATACTATAACAATAGCTGTTTTGCCAACATTACACACAAGCATAATTACAGCATTACGGAAAAAGCTCACCTCTATTAGTCAGTACAAAGTATCTCACATATCTGTGGAATATTCATCAATTTGATCCATGGTCAATGGAAGTTAATTCTGCAAGGTATAAACATGTTTAACAACAAATATCTGTCAGAAGGAACATGAGATAATTGTATATGATAATTGATACATTGCGTAGCATTTGTACATGTAATAATTCAGAGGAAAAAAGTTGGTACACTTACTCATGTGTCCCCATGGAAGCTCAGTAGCAGGAGACAACATGCTAGGAAAGTAGAGTGCCAGGGGATTATGTGTCTAGTTGGCTGTGAGCTCCATTGATCGTTTCGGAAACAGGCAAAGAGTCAGCAGACTTAACCCTCAGTGGAGAAGCAGATTTTCTCCATCCCTAATGAGGATCAGTGGCATAATATCAAAGCACAAAATATGGTTATATAAAAGTATCAGAAAATAAATATCATTAATAAAAATATCGTCTTCCTATACTTTACTAATAAAACCACAAATATCGAGAACACAAATATTGATTTTAACTTATATCGAAAATATACACACAAACAGCAAAAATATTGTTACCTTTAAATAAACATATGACTTAATAAAAATATCACCTCAAACATTTCAACTACAATATTACCGCCAGAATACTTGTACTATCATTAATAAACTTTTTAAAACTACTTTTTACATTAAACAAATAATTACAATAAACATTAAACAATATATACGTGTTTAAATAAAAAAATATATTACATCACCAGAATATTTCTAATTCACTGCAAAAACATATATAACTTAATACCAATATGAGTGAAACAAATATTTATATAACATTTATGCAACAATCTAAATAAATAAGTATATATATATATATTCAATGAAAAAACCATAGGTTTCACACATGTTATAGTTAGCTGGAAATTTTACTGATAAAAAACCAATGAAATTCCCCCGTTATAGTTACTGTAGGCAACTATAACTCACGCGACCGCAATCCTCTGCTGATGCTAATACTGTATCTAGACACTTATTTGCCCATGTCTTCTTCCATTAAATTTTAGCTATACATATATTACAAATATTTTTTTTTCATAAAGACACATATGTCATCAGCAGAGGATTGCGGTCGCGTGAGTTATAGTTGCCTACAGTAACTATAACGGGGGAATTTCATTGGTTTTTTATCAGTAAAATTTCCAGCTAACTATAACATGTGTGAAACCTATGGTTTTTTCATTGAATTAGCAAGGTTTTTTAAATGCTAATTCCTAACTATAACGTGTGTGAAACCTATGGTTTTTTCAGTGAATTTGTACGGTTTTTAAATGCTAAGTTACTTTACGCCATTCGTGGCGTGCACGCCCACTTAACGCAGTTCGTTCCGTGCGCGCACGGTGCGCTTTGCGCACCGTGCGCGCACCGTGAGCACGCGGTGCGCTTCACGCACCGCGCGATCACTTTACGCAGTTAGTGCCGTACACGCAAGGTGGGCACGCAGTGCGCTACGCGCACCGCGTGCCCACGTTACGCACCGTGCGCACATGGAGGACATATTATGCGCTTCCTTGTGATAGGTAATCTGTTAAATTTAATTTGTAAGTGATGACAATAATATGCCATGCACAGAGAGTGTTTTTTTTTTTTTATTAAAATTTTTAGCGTAAGCGCACCGTACGCGTACGGTAAGCGTAATCGGCGAAATTTTCAAAAAATAAAAATTTACCGTTTTTGGCCTTGGGGGATCTTTGAGGACTCAACTAACATGGCTATGTGCATGGGCGCTGTCTAAACAGCCCCTTTATATGTTTTTTGCCTTTGTTTACAGCCCCCCCCTCAGAGTGCGAGAGAGAAAATGGCGGCCGCCGCTTCCTGGTTTCGACCGATTCGAATGTTTACTTAGATGTAACAGCCAATCAGAATTGCGCTCGCGCACGCCACCGTACGCGTACGGTAAGCTTACGGTAAGCGTACCGTAAGCTGGCTCAGATATATATATTGATTTAAAGGCTATTTTCTCAGAATCTACTGAACAGATTTACACCAAACCTACAAAAGGCACTTCCTTGACCTGAGGACTACCTCTCTGCCAAATTTCTAGTAATTCTGTTCAGCCGTTCGGGCTGTAGCCCTGTCTAAAGGTCCTATGGAAAAATGCATGGGAAAAACGCGTTTTGGGACCCCCCTTTTATCTCAGCCCCCGCTTGACGAATCCCCCCGAGACATTCAGGGTAGGAGCGGAGCGTAGCGCCCCACCTATTTTGAGAAATTCGCGAGGATTCGTCGACCGGCGCCAAAGTTATTCAAAATAGAATGTTGCGGATTTCCTATGGAAACAGGGTCCTAACTATAACTACCTACTGGCGACCGCCAGTAGGTAATTATATTATATATATATATATATATATTCCAACTCAAAGTGCCCAAGCATATCTGGAGGCACACACCGCTGCTGTTAACCGCTGAATCACACCAACGATTAAATTAAAATATAGCAACCAGCAGGATCCGGGATTACAGTCTTTCTGCCGACGCGTTTCGAGGATGTCACCTCTTCTTCATGGGCGACTGCATTGCTAAGTCAAATTCGGAACGACCAGCACACCATTTTGATCAGTTCCCGCCCTGAGTGGGTGTTGCTTAGTGCTCAGGAGGATGCTGGTAGAAGTAGTTCATTCCCTGAGTGGGATTCCGATGACTTCTTTTTGCAGTGATGTTGTTACCCTAGGTAGGGTTCCGAATAAAAGCGCTGGTCTTATTCTGCTCCAGCAGTGGCGCCGATTAGGCAAGGATCAGTTCCCACCACGGCCTCTCCTCGTTTGGGACGGTGCTCTCCAGCGCGGCAGGGCTGCCGCGGTTTAAATTCCAACTCAAAGTGCCCAAGCATATCTGGAGGCACACACCGCTGCTGTTAACCGCTGAATCACACCAACGATTAAATTAAAATATAGCAACCAGCAGGATCCGGGATTACAGTCTTTCTGCCGACGCGTTTCGAGGATGTCACCTCTTCTTCATGGGCGACTGCATTGCTAAGTCAAATTCGGAACGACCAGCACACCATTTTGATCAGTTCCCGCCCTGAGTGGGTGTTGCTTAGTGCACAGGAGGATGCTGGTAGAAGTAGTTCATTCCCTGAGTGGGATTCCGATGACTTCTTTTTGCAGTGATGTTGTTACCCTAGGTAGGGTTCCGAATAAAAGCTCTGGTCTTATTCTGCTCCAGCAGTGGCGCCGATTAGGCAAGGATCAGTTCCCACCACGGCCTCTCCTCGTTTGGGACGGTGCTCTCCAGCGCGGCAGGGCTGCCGCGGTTTAAATTCCAACTCAAAGTGCCCAAGCATATCTGGAGGCACACACCGCTGCTGTTAACCGCTGAATCACACCAACGATTAAATTAAAATATAGCAACCAGCAGGATCCGGGATTACAGTCTTTCTGCCGACGCGTTTCGAGGATGTCACCTCTTCTTCATGGGCGACTGCATTGCTAAGTCAAATTCGGAACGACCAGCACACCATTTTGATCAGTTCCCGCCCTGAGTGGGTGTTGCTTAGTGCACAGGAGGATGCTGGTAGAAGTAGTTCATTCCCTGAGTGGGATTCCGATGACTTCTTTTTGCAGTGATGTTGTTACCCTAGGTAGGGTTCCGAATAAAAGCGCTGGTCTTATTCTGCTCCAGCAGTGGCGCCGATTAGGCAAGGATCAGTTCCCACCACGGCCTCTCCTCGTTTGGGACGGTGCTCTCCAGCGCGGCAGGGCTGCCGCGGTTTAAATTCCAACTCAAAGTGCCCAAGCATATCTGGAGGCACACACCGCTGCTGTTAACCGCTGAATCACACCAACGATTAAATTAAAATATAGCAACCAGCAGGATCCGGGATTACAGTCTTTCTGCCGACGCGTTTCGAGGATGTCACCTCTTCTTCATGGGCGACTGCATTGCTAAGTCAAATTCGGAACGACCAGCACACCATTTTGATCAGTTCCCGCCCTGAGTGGGTGTTGCTTAGTGCACAGGAGGATGCTGGTAGAAGTAGTTCATTCCCTGAGTGGGATTCCGATGACTTCTTTTTGCAGTGATGTTGTTACCCTAGGTAGGGTTCCGAATAAAAGCGCTGGTCTTATTCTGCTCTAGCAGTGGCGCCGATTAGGCAAGGATCAGTTCCCACCACGGCCTCTCCTCGTTTGGGACGGTGCTCTCCAGCGCGGCAGGGCTGCCGCAGTTTAAATTCCAACTCAAAGTGCCCAAGCATATCTGGAGGCACACACCGCTGCTGTTAACCGCTGAATCACACCAACGATTAAATTAAAATATAGCAACCAGCAGGATCCGGGATTACAGTCTTTCTGCCGACGCGTTTCGAGGATGTCACCTCTTCTTCATGGGCGACTGCATTGCTAAGTCAAATTCGGAACGACCAGCACACCATTTTGATCAGTTCCCGCCCTGAGTGGGTGTTGCTTAGTGCACAGGAGGATGCTGGTAGAAGTAGTTCATTCCCTGAGTGGGATTCCGATGACTTCTTTTTGCAGTGATGTTGTTACCCTAGGTAGGGTTCCGAATAAAAGCGCTGGTCTTATTCTGCTCCAGCAGTGGCGCCGATTAGGCAAGGATCAGTTCCCACCACGGCCTCTCCTCGTTTGGGACGGTGCTCTCCAGCGCGGCAGGGCTGCCGCGGTTTAAATTCCAACTCAACGTGCCCAAGCATATCTGGAGGCACACACCGCTGCTGTTAACCGCTGAATCACACCAACGATTAAATTAAAATATAGCAACCAGCAGGATCCGGGATTACAGTCTTTCTGCCGACGCGTTTCGAGGATGTCACCTCTTCTTCATGGGCGACTGCATTGCTAAGTCAAATTCGGAACGACCAGCACACCATTTTGATCAGTTCCCGCCCTGAGTGGGTGTTGCTTAGTGCACAGGAGGATGCTGGTAGAAGTAGTTCATTCCCTGAGTGGGATTCCGATGACTTCTTTTTGCAGTGATGTTGTTACCCTAGGTAGGGTTCCGAATAAAAGCGCTGGTCTTATTCTGCTCCAGCAGTGGCGCCGATTAGGCAAGGATCAGTTCCCACCACGGCCTCTCCTCGTTTGGGACGGTGCTCTCCAGCGCGGCAGGGCTGCCGCGATTTAAATTCCAACTCAAAGTGCCCAAGCATATCTGGAGGCACACACCGCTGCTGTTAACCGCTGAATCACACCAACGATTAAATTAAAATATAGCAACCAGCAGGATCCGGGATTACAGTCTTTCTGCCGACGCGTTTCGAGGATGTCACCTCTTCTTCATGGGCGACTGCATTGCTAAGTCAAATTCGGAACGACCAGCACACCATTTTGATCAGTTCCCGCCCTGAGTGGGTGTTGCTTAGTGCACAGGAGGATGCTGGTAGAAGTAGTTCATTCCCTGAGTGGGATTCCGATGACTTCTTTTTGCAGTGATGTTGTTACCCTAGGTAGGGTTCCGAATAAAAGCGCTGGTCTTATTCTGCTCCAGCAGTGGCGCCGATTAGGCAAGGATCAGTTCCCACCACGGCCTCTCCTCGTTTGGGACGGTGCTCTCCAGCGCGGCAGGGCTGCCGCGGTTTAAATTCCAACTCAAAGTGCCCAAGCATATCTGGAGGCACACACCGCTGCTGTTAACCGCTGAATCACACCAACGATTAAATTAAAATATAGCAACCAGCAGGATCCGGGATTACAGTCTTTCTGCCGACGCGTTTCGAGGATGTCACCTCTTCTTCATGGGCGACTGCATTGCTAAGTCAAATTCGGAACGACCAGCACACCATTTTGATCAGTTCCCGCCCTGAGTGGGTGTTGCTTAGTGCACAGGAGGATGCTGGTAGAAGTAGTTCATTCCCTGAGTGGGATTCCGATGACTTCTTTTTGCAGTGATGTTGTTACCCTAGGTAGGGTTCCGAATAAAAGCGCTGGTCTTATTCTGCTCCAGCAGTGGCGCCGATTAGGCAAGGATCAGTTCCCACCACGGCCTCTCCTCGTTTGGGACGGTGCTCTCCAGCGCGGCAGGGCTGCCGCGGTTTAAATTCCAACTCAAAGTGCCCAAGCATATCTGGAGGCACACACCGCTGCTGTTAACCGCTGAATCACACCAACGATTAAATTAAAATATAGCAACCAGCAGGATCCGGGATTACAGTCTTTCTGCCGACGCGTTTCGAGGATGTCACCTCTTCTTCATGGGCGACTGCATTGCTAAGTCAAATTCGGAACGACCAGCACACCATTTTGATCAGTTCCCGCCCTGAGTGGGTGTTGCTTAGTGCACAGGAGAGCACCGTCCCAAACGAGGAGAGGCCGTGGTGGGAACTGATCCTTGCCTAATCGGCGCCACTGCTGGAGCAGAATAAGACCAGCGCTTTTATTCGGAACCCTACCTAGGGTAACAACATCACCGCAAAAAGAAGTCATCGGAATCCCACTCAGGGAATGAACTACTTCTACCAGCATCCTCCTGTGCACTAAGCAACACCCACTCAGGGCGGGAACTGATCAAAATGGTGTGCTGGTCGTTCCGAATTTGACTTAGCAATGCAGTCGCCCATGAAGAAGAGGTGACATCCTCGAAACGCGTCGGCAGAAAGACTGTAATCCCGGATCCTGCTGGTTGCTATATTTTAATTTAATCGTTGGTGTGATTCAGCGGTTAACAGCAGCGGTGTGTGCTTCCAGATATGCTTGGGCACTTTGAGTTGGAATTTAAACCGCGGCAGCCCTGCCGCGCTGGAGAGCACCGTCCCAAACGAGGAGAGGCCGTGGTGGGAACTGATCCTTGCCTAATCGGCGCCACTGCTGGAGCAGAATAAGACCAGCGCTTTTATTCGGAACCCTACCTAGGGTAACAACATCACCGCAAAAAGAAGTCATCGGAATCCCACTCAGGGAATGAACTACTTCTACCAGCATCCTCCTGTGCACTAAGCAACACCCACTCAGGGCGGGAACTGATCAAAATGGTGTGCTGGTCGTTCCGAATTTGACTTAGCAATGCAGTCGCCCATGAAGAAGAGGTGACATCCTCGAAACGCGTCGGCAGAAAGACTGTAATCCCGGATCCTGCTGGTTGCTATATTTTAATTTAATCGTTGGTGTGATTCAGCGGTTAACAGCAGCGGTGTGTGCCTCCAGATATGCTTGGGCACTTTGAGTTGGAATTTAAACCGCGGCAGCCCTGCCGCGCTGGAGAGCACCGTCCCAAACGAGGAGAGGCCGTGGTGGGAACTGATCCTTGCCTAATCGGCGCCACTGCTGGAGCAGAATAAGACCAGCGCTTTTATTCGGAACCCTACCTAGGGTAACAACATCACCGCAAAAAGAAGTCATCGGAATCCCACTCAGGGAATGAACTACTTCTACCAGCATCCTCCTGTGCACTAAGCAACACCCACTCAGGGCGGGAACTGATCAAAATGGTGTGCTGGTCGTTCCGAATTTGACTTAGCAATGCAGTCGCCCATGAAGAAGAGGTGACATCCTCGAAACGCGTCGGCAGAAAGACTGTAATCCCGGATCCTGCTGGTTGCTATATTTTAATTTAATCGTTGGTGTGATTCAGCGGTTAACAGCAGCGGTGTGTGCCTCCAGATATGCTTGGGCACTTTGAGTTGGAATTTAAACCGCGGCAGCCCTGCCGCGCTGGAGAGCACCGTCCCAAACGAGGAGAGGCCGTGGTGGGAACTGATCCTTGCCTAATCGGCGCCACTGCTGGAGCAGAATAAGACCAGCGCTTTTATTCGGAACCCTACCTAGGGTAACAACATCACCGCAAAAAGAAATCATCGGAATCCCACTCAGGGAATGAACTACTTCTACCAGCATCCTCCTGTGCACTAAGCAACACCCACTCAGGGCGGGAACTGATCAAAATGGTGTGCTGGTCGTTCCGAATTTGACTTAGCAATGCAGTCGCCCATGAAGAAGAGGTGACATCCTCGAAACGCGTCGGCAGAAAGACTGTAATCCCGGATCCTGCTGGTTGCTATATTTTAATTTAATCGTTGGTGTGATTCAGCGGTTAACAGCAGCGGTGTGTGCCTCCAGATATGCTTGGGCACTTTGAGTTGGAATTTAAACCGCGGCAGCCCTGCCGCGCTGGAGAGCACCGTCCCAAACGAGGAGAGGCCGTGGTGGGAACTGATCCTTGCCTAATCGGCGCCACTGCTGGAGCAGAATAAGACCAGCGCTTTTATTCGGAACCCTACCTAGGGTAACAACATCACCGCAAAAAGAAGTCATCGGAATCCCACTCAGGGAATGAACTACTTCTACCAGCATCCTCCTGTGCACTAAGCAACACCCACTCAGGGCGGGAACTGATCAAAATGGTGTGCTGGTCGTTCCGAATTTGACTTAGCAATGCAGTCGCCCATGAAGAAGAGGTGACATCCTCGAAACGCGTCGGCAGAAAGACTGTAATCCCGGATCCTGCTGGTTGCTATATTTTAATTTAATCGTTGGTGTGATTCAGCGGTTAACAGCAGCGGTGTGTGCCTCCAGATATGCTTGGGCACTTTGAGTTGGAATTTAAACCGCGGCAGCCCTGCCGCGCTGGAGAGCACCGTCCCAAACGAGGAGAGGCCGTGGTGGGAACTGATCCTTGCCTAATCGGCGCCACTGCTGGAGCAGAATAAGACCAGCGCTTTTATTCGGAACCCTACCTAGGGTAACAACATCACCGCAAAAAGAAATCATCGGAATCCCACTCAGGGAATGAACTACTTCTACCAGCATCCTCCTGTGCACTAAGCAACACCCACTCAGGGCGGGAACTGATCAAAATGGTGTGCTGGTCGTTCCGAATTTGACTTAGCAATGCAGTCGCCCATGAAGAAGAGGTGACATCCTCGAAACGCGTCGGCAGAAAGACTGTAATCCCGGATCCTGCTGGTTGCTATATTTTAATTTAATCGTTGGTGTGATTCAGCGGTTAACAGCAGCGGTGTGTGCCTCCAGATATGCTTGGGCACTTTGAGTTGGAATTTAAACCGCGGCAGCCCTGCCGCGCTGGAGAGCACCGTCCCAAACGAGGAGAGGCCGTGGTGGGAACTGATCCTTGCCTAATCGGCGCCACTGCTGGAGCAGAATAAGACCAGCGCTTTTATTCGGAACCCTACCTAGGGTAACAACATCACCGCAAAAAGAAGTCATCGGAATCCCACTCAGGGAATGAACTACTTCTACCAGCATCCTCCTGTGCACTAAGCAACACCCACTCAGGGCGGGAACTGATCAAAATGGTGTGCTGGTCGTTCCGAATTTGACTTAGCAATGCAGTCGCCCATGAAGAAGAGGTGACATCCTCGAAACGCGTCGGCAGAAAGACTGTAATCCCGGATCCTGCTGGTTGCTATATTTTAATTTAATCGTTGGTGTGATTCAGCGGTTAACAGCAGCGGTGTGTGCCTCCAGATATGCTTGGGCACTTTGAGTTGGAATTTAAACCGCGGCAGCCCTGCCGCGCTGGAGAGCACCGTCCCAAACGAGGAGAGGCCGTGGTGGGAACTGATCCTTGCCTAATCGGCGCCACTGCTGGAGCAGAATAAGACCAGCGCTTTTATTCGGAACCCTACCTAGGGTAACAACATCACCGCAAAAAGAAGTCATCGGAATCCCACTCAGGGAATGAACTACTTCTACCAGCATCCTCCTGTGCACTAAGCAACACCCACTCAGGGCGGGAACTGATCAAAATGGTGTGCTGGTCGTTCCGAATTTGACTTAGCAATGCAGTCGCCCATGAAGAAGAGGTGACATCCTCGAAACGCGTCGGCAGAAAGACTGTAATCCCGGATCCTGCTGGTTGCTATATTTTAATTTAATCGTTGGTGTGATTCAGCGGTTAACAGCAGCGGTGTGTGCTTCCAGATATGCTTGGGCACTTTGAGTTGGAATTTAAACCGCGGCAGCCCTGCCGCGCTGGAGAGCACCGTCCCAAACGAGGAGAGGCCGTGGTGGGAACTGATCCTTGCCTAATCGGCGCCACTGCTGGAGCAGAATAAGACCAGCGCTTTTATTCGGAACCCTACCTAGGGTAACAACATCACCGCAAAAAGAAGTCATCGGAATCCCACTCAGGGAATGAACTACTTCTACCAGCATCCTCCTGTGCACTAAGCAACACCCACTCAGGGCGGGAACTGATCAAAATGGTGTGCTGGTCGTTCCGAATTTGACTTAGCAATGCAGTCGCCCATGAAGAAGAGGTGACATCCTCGAAACGCGTCGGCAGAAAGACTGTAATCCCGGATCCTGCTGGTTGCTATATTTTAATTTAATCGTTGGTGTGATTCAGCGGTTAACAGCAGCGGTGTGTGCCTCCAGATATGCTTGGGCACTTTGAGTTGGAATTTAAACCGCGGCAGCCCTGCCGCGCTGGAGAGCACCGTCCCAAACGAGGAGAGGCCGTGGTGGGAACTGATCCTTGCCTAATCGGCGCCACTGCTGGAGCAGAATAAGACCAGCGCTTTTATTCGGAACCCTACCTAGGGTAACAACATCACCGCAAAAAGAAGTCATCGGAATCCCACTCAGGGAATGAACTACTTCTACCAGCATCCTCCTGTGCACTAAGCAACACCCACTCAGGGCGGGAACTGATCAAAATGGTGTGCTGGTCGTTCCGAATTTGACTTAGCAATGCAGTCGCCCATGAAGAAGAGGTGACATCCTCGAAACGCGTCGGCAGAAAGACTGTAATCCCGGATCCTGCTGGTTGCTATATTTTAATTTAATCGTTGGTGTGATTCAGCGGTTAACAGCAGCGGTGTGTGCCTCCAGATATGCTTGGGCACTTTGAGTTGGAATTTAAACCGCGGCAGCCCTGCCGCGCTGGAGAGCACCGTCCCAAACGAGGAGAGGCCGTGGTGGGAACTGATCCTTGCCTAATCGGCGCCACTGCTGGAGCAGAATAAGACCAGCGCTTTTATTCGGAACCCTACCTAGGGTAACAACATCACCGCAAAAAGAAATCATTGGAATCCCACTCAGGGAATGAACTACTTCTACCAGCATCCTCCTGTGCACTAAGCAACACCCACTCAGGGCGGGAACTGATCAAAATGGTGTGCTGGTCGTTCCGAATTTGACTTAGCAATGCAGTCGCCCATGAAGAAGAGGTGACATCCTCGAAACGCGTCGGCAGAAAGACTGTAATCCCGGATCCTGCTGGTTGCTATATTTTAATTTAATCGTTGGTGTGATTCAGCGGTTAACAGCAGCGGTGTGTGCCTCCAGATATGCTTGGGCACTTTGAGTTGGAATTTAAACCGCGGCAGCCCTGCCGCGCTGGAGAGCACCGTCCCAAACGAGGAGAGGCCGTGGTGGGAACTGATCCTTGCCTAATCGGCGCCACTGCTGGAGCAGAATAAGACCAGCGCTTTTATTCGGAACCCTACCTAGGGTAACAACATCACCGCAAAAAGAAGTCATCGGAATCCCACTCAGGGAATGAACTACTTCTACCAGCATCCTCCTGTGCACTAAGCAACACCCACTCAGGGCGGGAACTGATCAAAATGGTGTGCTGGTCGTTCCGAATTTGACTTAGCAATGCAGTCGCCCATGAAGAAGAGGTGACATCCTCGAAACGCGTCGGCAGAAAGACTGTAATCCCGGATCCTGCTGGTTGCTATATTTTAATTTAATCGTTGGTGTGATTCAGCGGTTAACAGCAGCGGTGTGTGCCTCCAGATATGCTTGGGCACTTTGAGTTGGAATTTAAACCGCGGCAGCCCTGCCGCGCTGGAGAGCACCGTCCCAAACGAGGAGAGGCCGTGGTGGGAACTGATCCTTGCCTAATCGGCGCCACTGCTGGAGCAGAATAAGACCAGCGCTTTTATTCGGAACCCTACCTAGGGTAACAACATCACCGCAAAAAGAAATCATCGGAATCCCACTCAGGGAATGAACTACTTCTACCAGCATCCTCCTGTGCACTAAGCAACACCCACTCAGGGCGGGAACTGATCAAAATGGTGTGCTGGTCGTTCCGAATTTGACTTAGCAATGCAGTCGCCCATGAAGAAGAGGTGACATCCTCGAAACGCGTCGGCAGAAAGACTGTAATCCCGGATCCTGCTGGTTGCTATATTTTAATTTAATCGTTGGTGTGATTCAGCGGTTAACAGCAGCGGTGTGTGCCTCCAGATATGCTTGGGCACTTTGAGTTGGAATTTAAACCGCGGCAGCCCTGCCGCGCTGGAGAGCACCGTCCCAAACGAGGAGAGGCCGTGGTGGGAACTGATCCTTGCCTAATCGGCGCCACTGCTGGAGCAGAATAAGACCAGCGCTTTTATTCGGAACCCTACCTAGGGTAACAACATCACCGCAAAAAGAAGTCATCGGAATCCCACTCAGGGAATGAACTACTTCTACCAGCATCCTCCTGTGCACTAAGCAACACCCACTCAGGGCGGGAACTGATCAAAATGGTGTGCTGGTCGTTCCGAATTTGACTTAGCAATGCAGTCGCCCATGAAGAAGAGGTGACATCCTCGAAACGCGTCGGCAGAAAGACTGTAATCCCGGATCCTGCTGGTTGCTATATTTTAATTTAATCGTTGGTGTGATTCAGCGGTTAACAGCAGCGGTGTGTGCCTCCAGATATGCTTGGGCACTTTGAGTTGGAATTTAAACCGCGGCAGCCCTGCCGCGCTGGAGAGCACCGTCCCAAACGAGGAGAGGCCGTGGTGGGAACTGATCCTTGCCTAATCGGCGCCACTGCTGGAGCAGAATAAGACCAGCGCTTTTATTCGGAACCCTACCTAGGGTAACAACATCACCGCAAAAAGAAGTCATCGGAATCCCACTCAGGGAATGAACTACTTCTACCAGCATCCTCCTGTGCACTAAGCAACACCCACTCAGGGCGGGAACTGATCAAAATGGTGTGCTGGTCGTTCCGAATTTGACTTAGCAATGCAGTCGCCCATGAAGAAGAGGTGACATCCTCGAAACGCGTCGGCAGAAAGACTGTAATCCCGGATCCTGCTGGTTGCTATATTTTAATTTAATCGTTGGTGTGATTCAGCGGTTAACAGCAGCGGTGTGTGCCTCCAGATATGCTTGGGCACTTTGAGTTGGAATATATATATATATATATATATATATATATATATATATATATATATATATATATATATATATATATATTCACAGAAAAAACCATAGGTTTTAGGCACGTTATAGTTAGGAATTAGCATTTAAAAAACCTCGGAAATTCACTGAAAAAACCATAGGTTTCAGGGGTGTTATAGTTAGCTGGACTTTTCACTTGTACAAAACCATTGAAATTCCCCCGTTATAGTTAGTTCAGCTAACTATAACTCGTGCGCCCGTAATACACTGCTGATGACGTCACATATTACATCACTCATGACATGGTCAGTGACATCACTCATGACATCACTGATGACATCTCAAATGACATCACTGATGACATCACTGATGACATCATCCAGTGAATGTGTGTTTTTCTGAAAATTAAATATGTTTTGAATATGTATATCTCAAGGTCGATGGAAGAATAAATGGGTATATAAGTGTCTAAATGGATGATTTGTTTTTGAAAAATTGATTGTGTAACTGACTAATTAAGTGTATCATAGTGAATACATGGCTTAGTGAGTAATGTAAATAGCTGTATCAGTCTCTCACTTTGTGTATAAGTGGCTGCATGGGTTGGTGAGTAGCTACATGGGTGTCTATATAGGTTATTAGTTGGTTTTTTGAGTATCAGTCTGAGTGTCTTCATGGTTCGGTGGGGGTATTACGTAGTGCATAGGTGCATGAATGAGTGACTCACTGTTTGTATGTGTTGAACACAGCATGTGTGCAGGACTGTATGGGTGGATGAGTGTGTGTATGGGTGTGTTAGTGAGTGAATGACTGTCTCAATAGTGTCTTTATGAGTAACTACATATGTTTTAAACTAGTATATGTGACTATTGGTGTATATATGTGAGTATATGTGAGAGTGAGAGATTGAAAGAGTTCCTGTATGAATAAGTATGTGTTTCTATAAGTGATTGTTTAAAAGACTAAGTACGTGTAAGTTTCTGTAGAAGTAAGTGTGGTGGTGTGTGTATAACTGTATATGCAAGTAAATGTATGTTTGATTCTTTATTAGCATGAGTGACTATGTGTGTGAGTAACTCTATGGATGAGTGGCATTGTGTAACAGGATGTATAGGTGTATGAGTACATATGATGAGTGAGTATATGTATGAGTGACTGTATAGGACTGTTGGTGAATGAGTGGATGTGTATGTGGATCTTAGAATTACTGAAGAGGTTGTTGTAACTGGTATTGGTATGTCCATTGTTTTGAAAATTTTAGTCTCTATTTTTGAATGTGTGTATCAAAGGTTACATTAGGGTGAGAGGAGGTCTGCCACTCTATCACAAGGATGATGTCATCAGTGATGTCATTTGAGATGTCATCAGTGATGTCATGAGTGATGTCACTGACCATGTCATGAGTGATGTAATATGTGACGTCATCAGCAGTGCATTGCGGGCGCGCAAGTTATAGTTAGCTGAACTAACTATAACGGGGGAATTTCAATGGTTTTGTACAAGTGAAAAGTCCAGCTAACTATAACACCCCTGAAACCTATGGTTTTTTTCAGTGAATTTCTGAGGTTTTTTAAATGCTAATTCCTAACTATAACGTGCCTAAAACCTATGGTTTTTTCTGTGAATTTCAAAGGTTTTTTAAATGCTAATTTCTAACTATGCCTACAGAGATAGGACATGTGAAGAAAGAAGAAAAAATGCACAGAAAGAAACAAAAGAAGGGCAGAAAGAAGCAACAGAAGTCCTCAAAGACGAAGAAAAGTGCAGGAAGAAGGACAACGTGCAGAAAGAACAAAAAGAAGAGCAGAAAGAAGCCTTGTTGCAAAATCATCCTGTACCCTCAACTTTTTCAGACGGATACTGGTGGTAACTGAGTCTGACTAACCAGTCCTAAAGCCAGTGCTATGTTAAAAGACACTTAGACTACAGTGAAAACACCTACATACACTAGGGAACATTATGCGTTGGGGTCCCCCTGTGATTAGCATGATCTCCTCTGTAAGCCCCTAGTATATAATAGGGCATGGGGATTAAAACTACCTCTTAAAACAGGCCACAGGGCGTTTTTGCACACTTTAACTCAGGCCCCGTCCCCTCCCTTCACCACTGTGTAAACACGCCCTGTGTCCGTTTTTAGTTGGGAGATTAAGTTCATTTGAATCCTGAGGGTCCCTAGGGTCCAACTAGCCCACTAAGTACCTCCAGTAAGTGCCACAGAGCTGCGTTGCAGAGAGGTGTAAAAAGTGGCACGGCCTGGACCACCTCTCTGCAATGCAGCTCAGTGGCGCTTACTGGAAGCACTTGGTGGGCTAGTTAGCACCCAGGGGCCCTCAGTATTGAAGGGAAATTATATCCCCAATTTAAAACGTGCCATAGTGCGTGTTTGCACACGTCACCTCAGGCCCCGTCCCCTCCCTTCACCACTGTGTAAACGCGCCCTGTGGCTGTTCTAAGTTGAGAGATTAAGTCCCCTTGAATCCTAAGGGTCCCTAGGGTCAAACTAGACCACTAGGTACCTCCAGTAAGCGCCACAGAGCTGCGTTGCAGAGAGGTGTAAAAAGGGGCTTGGCCTCAGAACACCTGTCTGCGGCGCAGCTCCCTGGCGCATACTGGAGATGCCTGTTGGGGGCACGTTTGCAGAGTGCTGCACGGAGGGGGTATGGCCTCCGGCACGATGCCAGTCTTTTATTTATTACAATTTTTTAACAAGGGGGGCTGTGTGGTTCCCCTTCTTATTCTAATTTATTGGCCCTGATGACCCCATCCCCCAGGGCCTGTCTCCTAATTATATTTTTTTGACCCCAATCCCCAGGGCCGGCCACTGTTTTTTATTATTTTTAAAAAATATATATTTATAGACACACCTAGGACATGCTGGACAAACCGTACGTACCTATCACCATGACGATTTGCGTGATATTCATTAAAAGTCGACTATGCATACAATGAATCCACGTGGAATGTATTTACACCACTAGTGAAGCTCTGACATGTCTGATGCCCTACCGTGCCTAATCCCGGTAGACACCCTTGTCGTTTATTTATACAAACATGGGTAGCTATTGACGGGCACATTTAATACACATGCACACCAAGCCATTCAAAGGGGATTCGACAAAAATTCGACCAAAACTATGCAAGAAACCCCCCTCACGGTTAATAAAACACACATCCACTGCCGGATGTGTAATACTTTTTATTTTACTCTCTGGAAAGGGGACGAACATCACTTGAGAGTCACAGCGTGCTCCTGACAGAGCCCAATGCTGTGTTACACCCACCATTGCCTGCCGAGTGCCACACACCTCTGTGTTGTATTCCACTAGCTAGTGCATATGCTATGACACTCTCTAGCCCATGTGCACTGTAACACCAGCCCGTGAATATGTCATGCCACACTTGTCTTCGCACGGGTTATATTGCCCCATCTAACATGCCTTCCTCGATGCCTATGTTATAACGCACAGTGCTATGCCATACATATTACAATCTGGGATCCATATCTTTGTCACAGTGCATATGCAACGTTACACTCCCCAGCACATATTTTATATTACAACTTTAGAGACTAGTTAGGTTACACAACACTGCCCTGTGCATATTACACTCCAAGGCGCATATCGCATTGCACGCGCTAGTGCCTGTGCTATCTCGCGCTCTCCAATGAATCTGTCATTGCGCACAATGTATTCCATATTATATTTCACGCCCGGTTCATCTTATATCACACTTTTTGGTGCATAGTTTATACCATACACTATATCTAGTTTTCATTTTCAATCGTGCTCTCAGGACTATGTTCTATATAACACTGTGTTCACCTACCCTTTTCACGGGCATTACATTTTGCGATAGGGGGTGGAGGGTCAGGGGGTGTTTCTGCCAAGTGAGTCCGGAGTCACAGTCACAAACGTCCTCTTCTTCCTGAATAAAAGTGAGATTATGCTGCATACTTGTTCATATTTTAAGTAGTTCGCACAGACACAATGTTTTAAAAACAATAAAGTTCCTAATACCCGCCTTCTCTGAACAGTTAGCTTGCTGCCCCATCCCCCTCCTCCCTATCCTCTGTTGTGTGAATCCATGGACTAGCCTCCTCCCTCCTGCTATGCATGGTCTGATGTGCTGCCACTGCCCTCAATTTAGTGTGATGTACCAGTCCACTCCTCCTGCCCTCCATTGCCCAATTCTATGCCCCATCATTGACCGCCTGCTTAAAGTCTGTGCTTAGTTTGCTGCCCCTATTCTCCTTCCCCCTGCCCTCCGATGTCTTTGTGCATGCCCCTGCTCCATCCTTTTTGCCCACCATGTTCCATGGACCTGCCACTCCTATCTACTCTGAGTGTTCTGTTGAGCTGCCACTCCCCTCCCACCTGCCTAGCATTGTCAGATGACTAACCTGTCCCTGTCACCTCCACCCTGCCTGTCCACATGCCATGCCCCTATCCTCTTCCTCCTGTCCTACATGGTCCATTGTACTGCCACACCCTTCTGCCCTCCCTGGTCTGTTATGCTGCAACTGCTCCTCCTGCCTGCCCCGTGTGGTCTGTTGTGAGGCCCCTTCCCCTGAACTTTCTTGTCTGTGCACAGGTCCTGACGCTCCCTTCTATCCTCCATCGTCCTTTGTGCATGCCCCTGCACCCTCCTTCTTGCCCATCATAGCCATTGTGCTGCCACTAACCCTCCCACTTGCCATGCATGGTCTTCTGTGCTGCCATGGCCCCTCCCACCTTCCCTGTGTGGTCAGTTAGCTGTCCCTGACCCCCTCCCACCTTCCCTCCATGGTCTGTTTGTATGCCATCACAGTCTCACTGTTGCTCTTCATGGTGTGTCTTGCTTCTAGTGCCCATCCTGCCTGACCTCCATGGCTATCTTGCTGCTCCTGCCCTGCCCCCTTGCCCCCAGCCCTCTGTTTACATGTGCAGACCCCTACTCCCTCCCTCCTGGCTTGTCTGTTCCATTGTAATGCCCCTGATCCGTCCCTCCTGCCCTTTATGGTCTGTTATGCTGCAGCTTTCTCTCCTGTCTGTCCATTATGGTCAGCTAGCTACCATTGCCTCTTGCCCCTCTGTTCTCTGTTTTCCATGTGCATGGGCCTGTCCCCTCCCTCTTGCTTTCTATGGATTGTTGTGCTGCACTCCCGTCCTGCATGCCCTGTGTGGTGTATTGTGCTGCTGCAAACCCTGATGCCTGCCCTGCAGGGTCAGTTTGGTGCACCTCTCCATGACCCTCCTGTCCTCTGTTATCCAAGTCCATGTCCCTACCCCATTTCCTTCCATGATCCAATGTACCATACTTGCGAACATTTTGAACTTGGTAAGAGGGAGATTTTGAAAAAAAACTGGGGTATTGATTTTCCCCTTTGAGTTACATTGAAAAAGAGGATATTGTAGACAGGAGACAGATCAAATAAAGCCCATTTGAGCTTAAAAACATTGGACGTTTCCTGGCTGAATCGGGTCTGTTGGCATGTATGGTTGTACTACCATTGCCTCTTCCTTCTGCCCACAATGGTCTATTACATTGCCACAGCCTCTCTTGCAAGTCCTGTATTGTTGGTTTGTTGCTCCTGCCCCCCTTTCCACTGCCCTCCATAGTCTGTTGTGCTTCCATGGCCCTTCCTGCCTGCTCAGTGTGGTTAAATTGTTGCCTTTGCACCCTCCTACCTGCCTTCAATTTTCAGAGTCCGTGCCCCTGGCCTCTGCCTCTCAACAGTATCCTAATGAACAACTAGATTGCTAACATTCTATATTTATTACAAAAGTGTGGAACGCCTGACATCATCTTGATGTAATCAAAACTGTAATACCTAGAGCATTTCCTTTAGAAATTACATATATGAGAGGGTCTTATTGGCATCAAAATTATGGTTAGTGCTCTAAAAGACTAAAATAAGGACATATTTTCTGAGTTTTCAAATAGCGACAAAGAACTTTTAAATTATTTGTTATCTTTATGTTTTTTTATCCAGTTGACCACTTGATTAAATGTTGCACTTAGGGGAGAGGATGTGGTGTTACTTCCAGAACTGCAGACTTTGCAACTGGGGAACCAGGTTGAAGTTTCTGCTTCAGCTCGACATTCTGTGAATCTGGTCAAATCACTTAGTCTCCCCATGTCTACAACCAAAATGAATTTGTTCTTGTGTGATGTAACCAATGCTCATGTAAAGCACTCCAATACCTGACAAGTCTGCACTATATAACACTGCAAAAACACAAAATAATAAGTGTTTTGCACACTTCTGTCATTGGGCTATATTTGGGCTACATCTGGGTGATTTTGGGCTACATTTGGGCTCTTTTGTCTCCGGTGGCCATCTTGGGAGATTTATTTGTTATGAGGTTTCCTAATTTCCTCATGTACTGCAGTCTCCTCAGTAGGAAATGTTTTCAGTTTTTTACTTTGATTCCATCATGAAGGTATTCAGATGTGTCACACATTTGCCATAAATTCAGAATGTTAGCACTCTTTTTGCTCATTAGATCACTGTAGTAAAGCTACTGCTCACCAGGGAAAACTGCTGCTGGTATTGAAAGTGCATGTTTCAGTCTCCATGTCAGAATTTATTAATGAAATAGAAGAGGATTTGAGAAGTCACTCAAAATGTGCCCTCATTTTCTTTCTTCAGCATTAATCATAATTTCTATGGCAAAATGAACCCCCTCATTGTGTTCCTTTTTAAATTAAATGTTTTAAGTGTTACCAGTTTATTCCAATCAAGATGGCTTCAGGTGTGCCATACTTTTGTCATAATGAAGACAGTAAGCGCTCTAGTTGTTTTAAAGAACATTCTGGGACATTCTGTCATTGGGCTATACTTGGGCTACATCTGGGTGATATTTGGGCTACATTTGGGCTCTTTTTTCTCTGGTGGCCATCTTGGGAGACTTATTTGTTAGTAAGTTTCCTAATTTCCTCATTTACTGCAGTCTCCTCAGTAGGAAATACTTTCAGTTTTTTACTTTGATTCCATCAAGAAGGCATTCAGATGTGTCACACATTTGCCATAAATTCAGAATGTTAGCACTCTTTTTGCTCATTAGATCACTGTAGTAAAGCTACTGCTCACCAGGGAAAACTGCTGCTGGTATTGAAAGTGCATGTTTCAGTCTGCATGTCAGAATTTTTTAATGAAATAGAAGAGGATTTGAGAAGTCACTCAAAATGTGCCCTAATTTTTCTTTCTGCAGCACTAATCATACTTTTTATGGAAAAATGAACCCCCTCATTTTGTTCCTTTTTAAATTAAATGTTTTAAGAGTTACCACTTTAATCCAAGCAAGATGGCTTCAGGTGTGCCATACGTTTATCATAAGTAGGACTGTTAGCGCTCTAGTAGTTCTTTGGAACACCCTGGGAAGCTGCAGTAGAACACAAAGGAATCAACTGACAGTCTCTGCCCTTGTTGGATGTACATGTTTTACTGAGAATGTCAGACTTCATTCTCACATGACTGAGAAAGATAATGTGAATTTACAGAAAATAAGCTCTCAGTTTAGCTTATAGATCACCTTCCAAACCTCTGTGGTAAAAGCATGAGAAAATATTTTTCTCTCAATCATGATATCCCAGCAGAAGGCTTTTTCACATGGTGAAATCACCTTAGAACATACCACAGTTCCTAAAATGAGTATGGTACCATCAACAAATGATTTATAATGTAACTAAAGTCTTAAAACCTTCTATTAACTGCAATGCTTTTTAATTAGGTGCTATCATGTATATTTGTCCCAAGATGGCTGCCAACACTTCTTGGATGAAGTGCTGACAGCCAATCAGATCTCAGGATGAGATATGTGGTTAGGCTCCGCCCACATATATATATATATATGCTTTTAAATGCTATTTTCTCAGGAAATACTGAACAGATTTACACCAGACCTGCAAAAGGCACTTCCTTGACCTTATGGCTACCTCTCTGCCAAATTTCACGTAATTCTGTTCAGCCGTTCGGGCAGTAGCTGCAACTAAAGGTCCTATGGAAAAATGCATGGGGAAAACGCGTTTTGGGACCCCCCCCTTTTTCTCAGCCCCCGCTTGACGAATCACCCCGAGACTTTCAGGGTAGGAGCTGAACGGAGCGCCCCATTAGTTTTGAAAATTTCGCGAGGATTCGTCAACCGGCGCCAAAGTTATTCAAAATAGAATTTTGAGATTTCTTATGGAAACTAGGTTGTAACTATAACTATCTACTGGCGACCGCCAGTAGATAATATATATATATATATATATATATATATATACGTACATACATATTAAACTCTACTGAACTACATTAAACATTATAAATGAAACCTAAATTAGCATTTACCATAGAAGGACATAACTGATTACAAAAATTGAAACTAAAACTAAGCTAACCAATAAGATCAAACTATAAACAAACTTAACCAATAAAATCACACAAACAATTAAATCAACAATATAAAAGACACATATATTTTATTAACTTAATACTGCAAAAATGACAAAAGTTGCAAGACGATGAAACTCTGCCAGATTCTCTGACCAGACCCTGAAAAATAAAATGTATACATCTCGACAAGAACCTTGCAAAATAAGTAAAACTTATATTTAAATTAAAACTTGCTTGTAATTAAAACTAAAATTGTAAATTATAAAATAATTAACAAAACACTCCCCAACTTCTATCTCTTTATATGCACTTACTATAAGAAAATACTACAACTTCAAGAAAGTGCTAACCTGCTGAAAACCAACACCAATCACAAACCAGAAAAAAGACATAAAAAAGTAAGTGTAAGTAAATTATTATAAAATAGAAACTCGCCCCAAAACAGATTTTTTTAAAAACCTAACTACCTCAACCTCTACAAACTACCAGCATATACCCACTTATGGGCCGATACCGATCTGGGTCGGAAAGCTCTCCGACCGAGCCGGATCCGGAGTGTTTTCCGACCGAGCCGGACTTCTGCAGTCCGACCGAGCGAGTACGATGTGGCCGCATGCTGCCGGACTCGGTTCGGTCGGACTCCCATAGAAGTCAATGGGAGCCAGTCGTACGATGCGTACATGGGCTCCCATTGACTGAATGGGTACGTCTCGCACAAGGGAGCCCCCTACAGTGGGTACGTGTCGGTGCCATCTGTACCGTACATGCCTGTGTTGGGAAGACCCTTGGGTCTCCCTCTGTGTCTGAGTCGTAAGGCTGTGGGTGACAGGGAGTCAGACGCTGACCCCCAAAGGCAGTTTCCCAGACGTTTTGCGAGCCGGAAACTTCAGCTCGATCCAGCTGTCCGACGCGTGCATTGTACTGGCTCGGTTGGGATTCACCTCGATTGCACGGCACGGTTTGCTTACGGATGAGGCGTACGGAGCGGTTCGTACCCGGAAACGTTTCGGTCGGTGATTTTGCGTTTCTCGCATCGTACTTGCTCGCTTGAACAGCTGTACGAGTCGGTCGGTAAACACCCATACAGCTCGTACTTTTTACGGCCGGATCGCTTTCGGAGCACTTCTGAGCGAGATCGGAATCAGCCCCTAAATGTGAAACGGATGTTCTTTTTTTGATCCAACAGATAAGAAAGTATCTGCTCCACATTACAACACCCCTATCGGAAAATCTGCAAAAAAGTGTGAAACATCTAAGAAGAACCTACATGTAAGTATAAATAATAAAAGTTGTTGCATATCTTTATATCTAAATAATAAATGTTGAAACATTTTAAAATTTTAATTGTTTATACAATTACATTATTTTCAGTCATAATGACAGAAAAACCAATATACAAAAACATCCCAGAAAGGAAAACTTGGGGCCTTATTATGAGTTTCTTCGGTACTGGAGCAGGCAGCACGCCACCGTTCTGCTCCAGGACCACTGAAACTCACCGCCACCAGCCAGATTACAAGTAATTTTGTGGTCTGGTGGGCGGGCGGAGTGGCAGCTCCACGACGGTGCTGGTTAAAGGCTCATTGTGAACCTTAAACAGCACTGCCACGGGACCGCCAGTGCACATTCCTGCATAGGAATTAATGCACTGTGTCATTCAAAGTGGCACCTGGCATAACTCACGAGTTGCGGGTGCAGGGGGGTGATGGAGCATGGGGTTGCGCAATGCAAAAAATAATAATAATAAAATAATACCTTGCCGCCTGGTCCCACGTCTCTGCTCCTGCTCTCCTTGTGCCCATGGGACTTGAGGAATAGGAAGACAGGAAGAACAGCCAGGCTACCCTGACCATCACAAGGATGCAATGTAGCATTGTGATTGGTAAACACCCAGGCTCACCTAACCAATCACAATGCTGCAATGGAGCATTGTGATTCGTTTTGAGCGTCCTGGTTCGACGCTCAACCAGGAAATGGGGACCTGGGAATGTTCTTCACGCAGGCTGTAATGCAGCCTGCATGGAGAACTGGGAAAGTGCACATGACTGCTTTGGGCGGTCCGAGAGGGCCAACTAAACAGTCATTGCACACTTAGGAGTGTGCAAACCACTCCTCCCCTGCCCAGCTCCAAGAGCAGAACAGCCCTGCTCACCCGCAAAGGTAACATAAAATGATTATAACTCAAAGTTATTATCATTTTATATTTCCTTTACTTTGCACTGTTCAAAAGCAGTGGGGAAACGCTCCTACACCATAGCAGAGGAGCCGCCGCTGGTCATTCATTCCTTCCTGTGCAGTAACTGGGGGTGCATAACTAGGGGCCCTGCAGAGATCCCTTTGTCGCCTCACTGACACCCTTTTCATAGTGGTGCGACCACCATAAAAAGGGAAATGCAAAAACAACAGTTGATGGACAGAATGCAGAACAATGTCATACATTCACCCCAGTACAGAGATCTGGGCCTAAATCCATCGTTTTTTTTGCTCACAATGCCATTCCAGTTTGAACCCAGCCATATGCAAATCAGTCTTGACCCTGTGCCTTATGGGAACAGTCCAGCCTGAACTGCCAAGCCAGGTCCTCCCTGCACTGGAACCAAGCATCCTAGGACCGGTTTCGGGGTTTCACCCCTCTTCAGCCAGGATAGCTTGATTCAAGTGGCATGGAGAGCACGGGACTCACGGCTGAGCATACCCGTCCCACTCGGGTGACAAATGCAAAAACAACAGTTGATGGACGGAATGCAGAACAATGTCATACATTCACCCCAGTACAGAGATCTGGGCATAAATCCATCGTTTTTTTGCTCACCATGCCATTCCAGTTTGAACCCAGCCATATGCAAATCAGTCTTGACCCTGTGCCTCATGGGAACAGTCCAGCCCGAACTGCCAAGCCAGGTGGCAGTGAGGCAACTCAAAATGAGCTCAGCAATGCCATTGCAGTACCGCCAGCATATATTGACCTCAAACCGCTGCCAGACCGCCGCAGGATCCTTGACCCGCGGCGGTATCAGCGGTTAAGTGGTGGTCCAATAAGCACACTTATAATACTGTGGGCGGTCCCGCAATGTGGCAGTGGTCGGACGGCCACCACAACTACTGCGGTCCCATGGATTGCCATAGTCATAGTAAGGCCCTAAGTCACATGGACTACACCTACAAGCAAGAAAGTATATTGACGAAAAATGTGGATTGCAAATGTACCAAATATTATTCTAATGCATCCTATGGGAGGGCCAATACAAAACATGCTGTAATTAATGCAAGGGACCACAACCACCCACGAAATGTGATAGAAATAGAAATAGAAATAGGGAGGATATAAGAGAGGCAAGCACTAACTCTCAGGAGCCCACAACAAAAATCCCAAAAGATATTTTCCCTAAAGTCCCTGAACCCATCACAAGCCAAGTATCACCTATACCTGCTTTAAAACATTGAATTCCACAAACTAAAAAAGCTACTAGCCATGCCCTCCTGCCCATAGAAGACACCAAGATATAGAAATACCGGAACACTTAAAAATTACACATAATTATTATTATTATTAAATGAAATTTGTAGAGCGCACTGACACCATGGGTTTCCTGGCGCTATAGGACAAAGGTGATACACAATCTGGGGTTAATGCAGGGTTAGCAGGGTGGGGGAAAGAGAAAGGTTTTGAGCAGCTTTCTAAAATGAAGAGGGAGCTGCTCGATTTGATGATCAGGGGAAGGGAGTTCCAGAACTTCGGTGCCAAAAGGGCGAACCTTCGTCCGCCAAATTTGTTGGTTCTGGTTTTGGGTATGACAAGTGATTTAAGATGAGCAGAGCGAAGATTGCGATTTGGACAGTAGGCAGTGATGAGGGAAGTCAGGAAAGCAGGGCTGGGGCAGTGGAGGGCTTTGAACGTGAGGCAGCCCAACTTGAAGGCCACCCTCTGTTCTATGGGCAGCCAATGTAGTATATGCATCAGAGGTTTGGCAGATTGCCATTTTGGAGATTTGAAGATGATACGAGCTGCCTGGTTTTGGGCCACCTGAAGGCGGTGGAGAAGGGTTTTGGGAAGTCCGTGGTAGATGCAGTTGGAAAAGTCCAAGCGGGAGAGCACAAGAGATATGATTACTTGAATCAGAGCAAGTGGGGGGAGCAGGTGACTGACCTTCCGGATCTTTCTGAGTTGGAAGGAACAGGATGAAATCACGGAGCCGACATGAGGTCGGAGAGAGAGTTCGGCGTCGATAGTCACGCCAAGACTTTTTACAGAGATCGAAGAGGTCGGTGGGAGGCCCAGTTCAGTGGGCCAGAACTGGGTTCCCCAGAAAGAGGGGCTGGAGCCCGAGAGAAGAAGCTCGGTTTTCCCGGGGTTCAGCTTCAATTGGTTGGAATTCATCCAATCTTGGATGTGGAGCATAACGGAGTGAAAGTTATCTATCGCATTGGGGGAGTTGAGTGGAAAGATGATCTGCAGATCGTCGGCATAGTTATAAACTGTGATGTCCCAGTTACGGAGTGAGTGGAGTAAGGGCCGAAGGTATAGATTGAACAGTAAAGGTGACAGGGAGGAGCCCTGGGGAACTCCGCAGGTTGTGGGGGTCTTGGGTGCTGTGTGGGGGCCCAGCCGGACGGCTTGGGTTCTACCAGACAAGAAAGACCGGATCCAGCTGAGGCGGGGTCCTGGATGCCAGCCTGTTCGACATGGTCGAGCAAGATGTTATGGTCAACCGTGTCGAACGCGGCCGAAAGGTCCAGGAGAACGAGGGCCTGGGGGGTCCCTGAGTCGGCATTTCTCCTCAGCGTGTCGACAATAGCTAAGATGACGGCTTCAGTAGAAAATGAAGGCCTGAAGCCGGCCTGATTAGGCTCCAGGTAGCAAGAGGTCTCAATAAAGTTGGAGAGGCATCTAGTGACATGTGCTTCGAGAAGTTTTGAGAAATAGGGCAGAAGCGATATGGGGCGATAGTTGGAGAGTTCCGCTGAGTCCGCACCAGGTTTTTTTAAGTAGCGGGACTAGGATGGCCTCTTTGAAGGATCTGGGAACAGTACCTGTGCTGAGCGAGCCATTCAAAAGAGGTAGGATGCATTCAGGTAAGGAATGACATACACATCGTAGGACTGAGGGTGGCCAGCCATCGTTCGGGGAACCTGATTTTATCCGGGACGCAAGCTGTACTAGGGAAATAGGGTTGATGGGGGGGATTTTGGTGAAGGCGGAAGGGTTGTTAAGGGGAGTTTCCGGAGTGGTGATCTGAGGGACGGTGGAGATCGATGCCTTGATTTTATTAATTTTTTCGACGAAGAAGAGGTTGAGAGCGTCACAAGTTTCTTGGGTGGGGGTTTGGCCTGGGAGGGTTCTGTCGTCAGATGTCAGTTCGTTCATGATTTTAAAAATCTCTTTAGATTTGTTGACCGAAGAAGAGATTCGGTCAGAAAGGAGGGTTGATTTGGCTGAAAGTATTGTGATTTTGTAGTCTCTGCGGGCTGAGGTGTATTGTGATCTGGCTGGTTCGGAGTAGTTGCGTCTCCATGCCCTTTCTAGCTGACGTACCTTCAGTTTAAGTTTTTTGAGGTCGTCCGAGAACCAACGGTGGGAGTTGTGGTGTCTGGTCGGGGGAAATTTGATTAAGGGGCAAATTGGTCACTGGCTGACTGCAGCCAGAAGCATATGTCACTTTCTAATTTGTCAATGTTGGTTCGCGAAACGAGGGCAGGGCGGGTGTCTGAGAGAGTCGCAAGAAATCCTTCGGAGTCATAGGCGTTCCATTTGAGAGATAATGAGGAACCTTCCTGTTATATGACAATCTTAACAATGATAGACGAATCCTAATATTTTCTACAGCAAATAGATTACTATAGCTAAGCCATTGTCAAACCTGACTGATGGATGGGGCCTTTAAAATGTGTCCCAAATCATTCACTCAGATATACACTACACATGGTGAATATCAAAAAACAAATTTCCCTTTCATATACACCCTACTACCAAATAGCTAAAGTAGCACTTACTACAAACTTGTAAACCACATGAAACAAAAAACAAATTACTTCTACCCACAAAAAATGATCATAGACCTTGAACAAGCCATGATTCAAACCATTTTAAAAATGTACCATCACACAGTCATACATGTCTGTTACCACCATTTCAATCAAAGCATATGGAGACACCTGCAACAATCTCCACTAAAGCCCGGATTTAGATTTCAGTGATGGGTTACTCTGTCACATCAGTGACAGATATCCCATCCGCCAAAATATAAATCCCATAGGATATTATAGGACATCTGTCACCTTTGTGACGGAGTAACCTGTCCACCAAAGTCGAAATCAGATCCTAACTGTAGAATATGCTCCAGTCAATTTGCTTTTGAAATGAAACAAAAGATAGCACTGGCCTGTGTCCCTGTCACTGAGGCAGCTAACCAATACAAGTTACTAATAGAAAGTCCTATCTACCATCAAATCGAACACAAGCGAAATCCCATAATGGAATATTTCAAATATATTTGGATTGGTAGACTACATAGCTTCGGACACAGACGCCAACTCAAATTCTAAATACCATGTTGGAATGTCTAGGATGGCCCCTTAGCACAGGAAACCAAAACAAACAATACAGGACAAGGATGGCACAATGCCTTCTAATCCACACTAAACAGAACCCAACCTCACTCTATAAATGTAAAGAAGTGTTAAAAAAAGAGCAGAGATACTAACAACTATGAATGGAGAAAGCTGTAACCCAAACTGCAAGTAAACTTACCAAACAAACCAAAAGAATGTACGACATGCTCCAATTTATAATAAACTATTCACAAACTACAAAGGAGAAGATTACTTAGAAATAATAGCCAAAAGCATTTTATATAATAAATACTAACCGACAAAACTCCCAGAAGTATAATATAATCTTAACCAACAGTACAAATCATTTTTATATAAATTATAAACATATTATTTTATTACATCAGTCACAACATTAAATAAAACTCCAATCTTAAATAAGATATATAATAAAACAATATGTAAATTATTTATATCAAAAATCTAAACCTCACCAGCCAAAAAGCTCAAAGAACAAACTCAACCCATTATGTAAAATAATTACAATACTTAAAATACACATTTCCAAATACCAATCACATAATTTTTACATAAATAATAAAATATAATGTTTCCCACCCAAAACAAAGAAATTAAATATGACTTACTGTTCTGCAGCTGTGGACTACCTTCTGCATTCACATAGACAAAAAGAATATTCCACCAAAAAAGGGAAAAGTGTTTTCCAAAAAGTCCCTAAAAAAAAAATGGACAAATAAAACCAATCTAAAGATCAATCGAAGCAATCCAAAATATCAAAGAACCATAAAAAATCCCAAAAAGTATTTAAAAAAAGAACCACTCCAGGAAACCCAAAACCAAAAGCAAATCAAAGTAAACAAATATTTATTTATGATAAACCTAAAAATAAAGGTAAGTCAAAATGCCCATAGGACATGTTTGTACAGGAAAACCCTGCAAAGTAAACAGAAAATCCAACTGCAAACAAAATGATGTTCCTAAAAGTACATATACTTAACACTTAATGACCACAAAGCAAATAATATAACACAATATCACATAACATATTGATACATTACTAAGCAGTGTACGAAAGCCCAAACCAGCACACTGGACTAAACATCTACAAATAATACAACTAAGGGGCTTATTACGATGCCGGGAAGACTGTCGCGGAAACAGGACTGACCGAACTCCAGTCCAGCCGGAATGACTGGCCAGTTTCACTTCCCACCACCTAAATTGTAATTAGGCGGTGTGAAGTGAAGCCGACGATCTTGGTGGGAAAGCCTCAGACCTAAGGTCACCCATACCGTCAAAACCCTAAAAAAATGGACTTACCTGTTTCGATGAACAACATCACCTTACCATGACCTCAATCCTAGAAAAAAGACTAGAATGAGACAAACAGACTACAAAATAGCGGGTAGTGGTAAAAAAATGGCTGTTAACTGAAAAACAAAATACTACATCGCCATAGAAATGAATGGGGAAATAAGTAAAAATGTTGAATAAATGTATTCAAAAATGTAAAAAAATTAATAAACATGTAAAACATATCAAACAAATGCTGTAAACAATGTTAAAAAATTGTAAAGTAGAAATTAAATAATATTAAAAAAATTAATTATTTAATAGATACTGAAAAATGTATGTTGAAATTCTGTTAAGAATATCTATATAAAATAATGTACAACACAATACTAGTTAAACATACTTCATATTGTTTATTTAATAATAAAAATTCATTAATATTGTTTTATTTATCAATATATAATTTTTTTAACTAGAAATATATGTTTAAAAATGTAAAAGTATACATCAAATAAATGATTAAATAAAAAATTGGAACATGTTACATGCCTTCATTATATGAAAAGATGTAAATAATAAAGTTATTATTTGTAAATATACAACGAACTACTTTTAAAATTATCTGTAATTTTGGTGCACATGAGAGATTGCAGCACTAGGAAAATGGCCACAATGGATCTTACAGCGTGCAGGCAGCAATGGTCTGCTGACCAAAGTACAAAAACCCAAGGAGGGGTGATCCTCAATGGGGATCCCAACTGGTACTTTAATCACTGGCATCAGAACCTTCTGCGCCCACTTTTGCATCCTCTGAGCTCCGACCCAAAGCAGAGAGGGGTGGGGATGCCTTGTTAACTCTGTGTTGCCTAGGTTCTCAAGAGGCAGGCAGATCCAAAAGGCACATCAATTAGTACTCCTCTGCTTTCCCTATCAACACCAAAGGTAGAGATCACCAAAAGTCACTTCACATGCCGCGGGCCCCCAGATACTGTGATTTTCACTTTGCAGAAGCCATTGAGCTGCAGCCACCCTCCTATCCTCGCCTCCTTTGGGACTCAATAGGTTGGGGGGGTATGTCACTGATATGCCATTTATTGAAGAGCCAACAGGAGTAGTGAGACCTCCCTAAAACATATTGTTCTATGAGAAGCGAATAACATCATCTGTTTGTTCCAGAAGTGTGTAAGATAATAGGAAGCTTCTTCTAGAGAGGCTGTGTTGGTCCAGGAAGGTTTCATGCATGATGCATAGTCATGTCCTCTACCTTGTGTGCCCAAACAACATTCCTGGGAACCAGTTTTTGAAATTTTTGATCAGGTCACAAACAAATCCTATGTGCGTGCATTGACCTAGGCCTGGTCTTTTGACAATAAACGATTCTGGACCTAATCCTAAACTGGGATGGACGCATCAAGCGTACCCTCATTGTGACAGAGAACTACTTTTCCTGTTACAGGTTTCATGCATGGAAGGCAGTGGTGGTAGTGTACCATGTCGGGTGAATTATTGTGACAGACCTATTCATATAACGCTGCTCACAATTAGCTCAGAATCATGAACACAACAACTCAAGCATTATACATATGCATGGGTGCTAGGGGTGATAGTGTGCTGTACACAAGTATTACAGGCCTGCGGGTTCCATTTTGAATGGCCACAGCCTAGGCCAGAATACAAGATTGAGGAGTGGTTGCTTTCTACAGACAGCAAATGTGCATTACTGGCATCTCCTCGATTGGCGGGAGAGAGGGAGCACCAGGCACTATGTAGAGGAAAGAGAAGTCAGGCTTCCCTTGGAAGTGTCAAGGACCTTCCTGATACACTGGACTCTAAATGACTCTGAGTGCAGCTGCCATTAGGTAGATGGCAGAGTTACAGGGTGAGGCCTGCAGTATCTGTTGTTAGGGACAAGAGCAATTTAAAGGGGCGCAGATTCTTCTCTCTCTTACTGATCCCTGGTAAGAGGGACAGTAAAATGCTGGGTGCAGCCTGCTCTCACCTCTTTGTACTTCTGTGGTGGGCACTCCACATGGAGACTGCTCTGCTGGGCAGGGAAGCTTTAAATACAGATGCCATGCTTGGAAGAATGTAAAAGAATCAAAAGCAACCCTTGTGAGGAACATGATCCATGGAGCTGATTTGTTCTGAAATAATCCTCAATGGTTGCAGGGTGCCCAATCTCAAGAACCAGGGAGAAATCTACTTGAATACTTGACCTCATAGTGACATTCCTACTCTCTTCAGAGCTAGCTTGTATTAATCAAAACTTAATTAAACTGTGGTGACCAGCTAGCTATTGCCATGATCAGGTGTACACCTTCACAGATAGACATTTTCTTACAAAACATAGGGGCAGTCCTGATTGACAGGGGATGGTGTTGGCTGTGGAAGAAAGGAAGGACAGCAGATGTGGAGGACTTGGACGATTAGGACACCAGCAAGCATGGTGGAACTTAAATGTAATCCTAAGTGAGTTAGAGCAACAGAGGCACAGATACTCCTTGAGAGACTCAAATAAAACAATTGAAAGAACTCAGACAAATCATGAAGGTGGCAGAGAACTGTGATCCGGTAGCAAACACTACATAACTGCACCCATAACCTGGAAAGACTTAATGGGACCTTCCATCCCTTAGCAAATGAAAGATTTCATAGCTATCAAGAAGAAATGTTTCAATTCAATTAACGACACTCAGGCGAGGATTATGCATAACTTTCTTCACTTTATTCTTTACAACGGTGGTTACCAAGGACACTCCTTTAAACATAAAACAATCATATTTCACAATAAACACAGAAAAACTAAATAGCAACAAAGGAACCACATGTTCCACCAATCGCTGTAATCATAATCAGTCCAATATATAGTCCTCTGTCCATATCATATTGTCCTCTTTGTTCTTGCAAGAAATTCCTAACCTTCTTTCGACTCACTGATCATTCTTCTGGTCCAACCCAAATAAGGCAATACAGGTCTGTTGATGCAGCTCTTTCAGCAAACATATATAAACTAATACCTCATCTGAATTCATCAAGAAAACAACATTATTTACCCTATAATTGTCTGATCTATAGACAACATCAGACTTCATTAATAACAGCATTTCATCAATGTACATGTTGGTACATGGCAACAGTACCAGCAATATATGTAATAAACATGCCTACTCTTCCTAAATTAACTCATGGGAAGGAAGAATGTTTATCCTAAGATTCCTGGGTGGGATAATCCTTGCCTCTGTGTCCTAAATAGAATTGAACGTTTCCTTCTCGATAGCTAGGAAATGTTACATTCTATGTCAGGATCGGTCTGAAGATTATGCATTTTCAAAGCCTACTTTTCACCAAGAACACCACCTCGGAGGAGGGCTTGAAGCAGACATTTTTAAAGGTTGATTCCAATCCACAGTATTCATAATGTCTTTCAGTCGCCCTCCCACTGAGACTGTTTTGGATGCCATAACTTGTTGAATGTACCCCAAAGTGAGACACATCTATACCTGCCTCTTGCATTACCCAACTTGAGCACCTGGTGATGGATGGAGATGAAACTATCTTGAAAGGTTTCTTTAATGCAAAGTTGTCTCTCACCCAGCAGCCTTACCTCTGCTATTATATTTTCATAAGCATTCACACACTGATCCTCATACAGCTTCTATCTAATACTACGTCCTGAAACATCCAGCTCCCTGACATTAGAGACCCCTCTACCTGACACTAGACATAACAGCATGGCTATTTTCACTGATGACTCCATTCTGGTTAGGAATTAATTATCTTGACAGGCCAGCAGTAGATTTAGAACCTAATCTACCCCCCTATAAGTTGGAATACCTAGGCTTGGAAGGTTCAAACATCCTTATTTTTCATTAGGTTACACACCCAAAAATGTTCCCCGCTGGGGTCACTTCATCCAGCAGTGTCCTACCAAAATCACGTACTTTAGGGATAATCACTGTTCTACATGCCGATACTGTCACCTCTTTTTCGGACAGAAAATGTGGGTTGTGGACAATTCCTGCCCTCAGAGGAGCCGGGTATTCCTCAAAACCATTTCCTCCAGGCAAAGTGGTATATCTTGACTGTGCTTCCAGCCCAGACTCTTTCTATGAAGCCTGCAGCGACTTCTGATATTCTCTGGTCCATCCAGCGTACCCTGAAATCCTCTATACTATTAGTCTGAAATGACCCTCTAGGACTGGAGGGTGTAACTGACCCCTGAGGCCATCAGAATGACTGGGAACTCTATCAAGGCTTCCCATGACAACAGTAGTAAGCTTAGTAACCATGCCTGTGATCTCCAAATGGGAGTCACCAATATCAGGACCACTGTCTGTTGTCTCACTGTCTATTGATCCTAGCAATCATGGCGAATGGTGGAAAGGCATAGTTTTGAGATCCCGAACAGTCCTGCAGGAAAGGGTCCAGCACTGTCATCCCTGGATCTGGCTTGCAGCTGAAGTAATCTGGAAGGTAGGTGTTAATCCTGAATGCTCAGAAGTCTGTTTTGCATGGAACCCTTCTGGTCATCAGTGTCTTGAAGACCTTGTGATTCAGTTTCCAATCGCCGGTGTGCCATCTGAACCAGGAGTTCCATTCCACCACTTCATTTTGTTTTCCTAGCAGGTATTCCGCTGTCATGGATATTTGTCTTTGTTAGTTCTGCCAGTGTCTTGGACCTTGCGCCTTCTAACCGGTTGATATATCTCAGTACTGACATGTTGTCCATTTTCAAGAGCAGCCATCAAAATACCATACCTTGTCTTTTGTGAGGAGCTTGAGAGCAAATTAACCCGCCAATAGTTCCTGGTAGTTTACGTGAAATGTCAGTTTGTCTTCCATCCATCCCCCACCCATGGAGATGGAGATGTCTCCACATCTAGCCCCCCAGCCCCATCAGCTGACATCCAAATCTCTATGTCTGGGGAGGCATGAAGATCGCTCTCTCGTTCCACGCCACCATATGATCCAGCCACCACTGCTTCTCCATTCTAAAATATATAGATAGCTGCATGTGTTCTGAGAACTGCACACGTCTCCTGAGACGATTCGCCTTCAGGCTCTGAAACACTCTGTAGTGTAGAGGAAGCAAGAAAAAGGCCAGCATTGACAACAACAGTAGTCCTGCTGTTCTGTTCAATTATCTGAGGGACACTCAATCCCTTCGAATGAAGGTCTGCAGCTCTTTCATTATCTGGAAGACTGAGGTTGACCTTCTCCGCATCTATGAGGAACAGCAGGAAAGACATTGCCTGGCTAGGCTGCAGATCTGATTTCATTTTGATTGTGGCAAACCCTGTATAGATCCTGAAACAATAGAATAGTCATGTTCAGATTGATTGACAGTTGCCGTTGTCATTGATCCATCAACAGCATGTTGTATAGTGTAGTATAGGATCAGCTTATTTCCTCTTATTCTCAAGTATTCCACAACCAGGTGCAGTAGTTTAGTAGAGCACCAGGGGCCCGATAACGGCCTTGATGGAAGTGCTCGAAATTCATACACTTGATCCCTCTAACAGAATTGAACAAATCTCATGTGTGGAAGAAAAATTGGAACCATCAGGCAGGAGTCCTTCATGTTTAGCCTGACCATTCAATCTCCCATAAGGAGCATGTCTCTCAAGAGATGGAGGCCGTCATTTTTGAAGTGATCGTAAACCAGCCACTCGTAGAATTGCTTTAGGTTTATCACCAATCCTTTTTTCTTCATCGGGAAGATATTTCTTAGAAAACCTCCTGCTCCCCTGAATGATCCTCTGCTTCCCCTGCCTTTCAAGTAGCCTTGAGACAGGAAGAAGGTTCCTGCATGGTGAGTATCTTCCTACCCATCATTCCTCTTATTCTGCCCTCTGCAGGAGCCTTGGTTAAAGGGACGGCTGGAGGAGCAGCCCCTGCCTCTTCCCACCCCAGCAACAACCTTCCCCAGAAAGATTTTCGTAAAAGATATTTGAACCTTGGTCAGAGCCGAGAAAGTTGCCACAAATTTCCCCAGCTCTTTGACAAAGGTGTCTCCAAAAGGATTCCCTTGGGCTAAGGGTCCTGCCTCAGAAAATACCATACCACCTAATTTGGGATCAGTCTTGATGAAGAGGGATTTGCACCTTTCTACACACAGTGCACAGTTGGCGTTGCCCATCATACACAATGTCCATAGTGCTCAACCAGAAGCTACCTCAGCAGGCACTGGATTGTCAAAAACCTTGGCCTACGCAACCAGTTCCAATACTTTTGTGAGGGGACATATAACATAGACGGTTCATCTTAGCAGGCCCTCCACAAACAATAAATCCTTCATGTATTTGGAGAAAAAGGTGCCCATCTTATGTTTATGTTTCCCATAGCTGAAGAGAAGGTGCAGTCAGGCCGAATAAGTTATTGGGGAAAAAGCCAAGTTTTGAATTTTTTCCTAAACAACAATTCATCTTTTAGCAATCGTGTTTCTTTAAGTAGGGAGTTCCGCAGGCTAGGTGCAAGATGTGCAGAGGATCTTCCTCCCCATCTTGATCTCTTTCTTCTTGTATTTTTCATGAGCAGAGCTGAAGAGGATCTTAGAGATGTTCCAGGAACATAAGGAACTACAAGCTTTTTTATTAGGGTCGGGCCTTTGTCATACATGGCTTTCTGGACAATACAAAGTGATTTAAACTTAATACTGGCTTGGATCGGCTGACAGTGTGGTATTTTCAGTGCAGCTTTCGCTGAGTTTTGTTTGGTAGTGCCTAGCAGTGTCCTGGCAGCGGCATTCTGAACCAGCTGTAGTCTGTTCACTACATATATGGGGGCGCCCAAGTAGAGGGAGTTACCGTAGTCCAGCCCTGATATCAAAATGGTCTGGATCACAGTTCTCTGGGTTTGTTCCGGGATAAGAAGTAAAATCTTCCGAATCATGCAGAGTAATCCAAAGCAAGTGGCTGACAATTTTTTGGCTTGTGTCTCCATAGAAAGGCTATGGTCTAACCATATTCCCAGATTTCTTACAGAGTCTTTTGGGACTGGGGGGTTGCCTAGTTCTGGAGGCCAGCCAATAAAGGTTCTAGGAACAGACTTATTTCCCAGGAATATAAGTTCTGTTTTTTCTCCATTCAGTTTTAGACTGCACCGGTTCATCCATTCTACTACTTTTACCATGCAGGGGGCCAAATTGGTGTGTATAGATTGTGGGCTGTCGGTCATTGATAGTACCAGCTGGGGATGACCCGCGTATGATACAATAGATAACCCAAATTCCTGTACTATCTTTGCCAGCGGTTGACTGTATAAATTGAATAATGATATTGGCAGGATATCTGAGAGGTGTTCGCCTTTCATTATCTGGAAGGATCTATCTTCTAAAAATGAGGACAACCATTTCAGCACAGTGTCAGTGATGCCCGCATTCTTTAACCAGAGGATCATAGTGTTGTGATCAACCATGTCAAAGGCTTGGTATCAGTCTCTAGGGTCGAAGGTCACCTTCCCCTCCAAGGGGGGTCTGGCACACTCCACCTTCAGCCTCACCATAGCCTCCTTGTCTAAGTGTTGTCTTACTTTCCTGGCCACCTAATATGCCACTTTAGTGGTCAGAACCCATTTGGTTGAGTTACGATGGTAGATCTGTTCGAGTTCAAACATATCCAATGTGATTGGTTTGTTATCCACCCCTCCTCTAGGGAAGGGTTTAGGCACCAGGGTACCCTACCTCCAGGCTCATCATCTCCCCTTTTATGGGGTACCCAGTGTTGTGGTGCAACTACGGGGTGATGTTGTTGTTTTCCCTGATGATTACAGCCACACTCTTACTGAAGATTTCCCTGTGCCACACTTCTTTGCAGCATTGGCCATTCATTGAATGTCACTGCATCCTGAATTGTCCTATATCTGTCTCATATAGATATTCCCCCACTAAGGGATCTGTAACTCTTGCTGCCTGCAGTAGAAGCTGATAATTAGTAGGTTTTGTAGTGGACCACCCCGCCACTATGGACTGCCCCGGTGACCCAGATATGTATCACCTCAACCCTCACTGCCAGGCGCGGCCAAGGGTATAAATAACGTAATCGTAACACAACTCAGGGTCTTATGAATATACCACCAGTAAACTGCATGCCAGTCTTTCATTATTAGCATTGGTGTCCGCTCTTCACAGTGAGCATGACACCACATCGGCAACATGGAGGGCCTTCGCGCTCACCTACGCCCCTGTCTAGAACATGGCATCACCACCCCTGCAGCCCTGCCTGCTGCTCCTGCTCCTAAACATGCCTGGCCAGTGCTCCTATAGCTGCAGAAATGCCCCGCTGCCTCAACCATCCAGCAGTTCCATGCACCTGGGCTGCCACTTTCATCAGGCACCCACACCCTGTGGCTCCTGCCCTGCACACGCACCTACAGATGTGTGCTGGGTCTCCTGGTCCAGCCCATATATGATTGCAGGCAGATGGCCCCATATTGTATCCTGCTGGGCCTGCCGCCCACGTGGTCATACTGCTTAGGGCAAACACGCTCACACAACCTCAGTTTCTAACCCCAGCGGGGGCCCTGATCCTGGCCCCACATCTTCGCTGACTGCCGTGTTATCAGTGCTAAATGCTGCACTGGTGATCTCTTGACTGCCAACCAGCCCTGAACAGTGGAGATCAGGCATTGCAGCGCCCACCTGCAGGAAGGCCTCCATGCTTTGCCAAGCTGCCCTGCAGGCACAAGTCAACCTTCAGAAGCCGGGGTAAGGATGATCCTCATTGCCCCTAGCCCCAGAGGCACAGAACCCGCTCCAAATTAGGATGTGCTGCGCCCGGACCCTGCGCAACATGGCAGGCAATGCCAATGCTGCACAGGCACCTCACCCCGCACCAAACACCTGCTACAACGCTTCAGCCATTCATTGAGCTAGCCGATCCCACCACCCCCAGATGGAGGACGTAGGTCAGCTGCTTGAATAACTATTTCAGGATGACACGCAAAATGGATGGCACCGTGAAGCGCTCCCTTCAGCCCCACTATGCAGGGGAGAGATCTACAAACAGTTCGAACACTTACCTGATTTGGGCGCAGATGATGACTACGGTGCTGAGGTGAGGGCCTTGAATGCCCATTTTGACCCCCACTTGAACCAAATTTTTGAGCATTTCAAACTACACCAAGCCCACCAACTCGAAGAGGAGTTGATTGATAACTTCTATGTCCATCTCCGTGAGCTGCCCAGCCTAAAGAAATCCGGGCACATCTCATCCAGGGATGCCGGACCAAGATGCTCTGAGAGTTTATGCTGCGCCCACTCAACATCAGTCTCGACGACATCCTTATCCTGCCACAATCCCACAACCTGGCGAAGTTGCCATGTCGCTGACCCACCTTCAAGTCTGAAGTTGTGAACGCAGTCTCCAACGGAACGAGAAGCACCCACCACAAGGCGATGGCGTTCCTCATCCACAACCCAGTACCGGAACTGCAAAAGAGGTGAACACCCCCTGGAACACTGCCAGGCCCAAGAAAAGACTCACTCCAACTGTGACAAGCGGAACCACTTTGCAAAGGTATGCTGTGGAGGCCCGAGGACCCGAAGCAGCAGAGGGAAGACACTGGTGACCAAAGCAGTCCTACAACTTCCACTGACTGACCAAGGTGCAACACCACAGTGCATGTGGTCAAACAACCCCCAAGACGAGTCACCCTTGGATTATCAGGACATCTTCCTCATAGCCTTTGTGGCGCACCTCAAGAGACACAAATGGCCCCAACCCACGTAGAAAGTCATTGTAGTAGGCACAACCATCAGAGCCCTCATCAATACAGGGGTGCCTGTCAACGTCATGTGCTATCACCATTATAGGAACCTCTGCCCGAGGCCTATGATCTCACCTTCCACAACCAGGATTTACACCTACGGGGTACACACTCGCTTGCTGTTCAAAGGGATAATGACTGCACAGGTTCAGTCTAACGGCAAGGAGATCCTGGCTAAGTTCTGCATCATTGAAGGCGAGGCAAAGACCCTCATTGGATGCCACACAGCAGAAGACCTCGGCCTCATGGCCTTCACCCGAAATGTGCAGGTCTTACAAATACGTCAACTCTAACACAAATTCCCCAGCCTGTTCCAAGGGTTTGGGAGCCTCCGAGGACCCCCAATAACACTGCACATCGACCAGACAGTCAAGCCAGCGGCATTGAGGCATCGGAGAATTCGGTTCGACCTACGACCAGTGGTAGAGGAGGAGCTGGAGAATTTTGAGAAACTAGGCCTAACTGGGAAGGTGTCTGGGACTACCATGTGGGTGTCACTGATGGTCATTGCTGAAAAACCCAAACAACCGGGCAAGATCAGCCTGTGCATAGATATGGGCCTCCCCAACAGAGCCATCAGATGGGAGAGGCACATCACGCCCACAATGAAGGACATCATCATCATCGATCTAAACGGGGCCTGGTGGTTTTCAAAGCTCGACCTTAACACTGGATACCACCAACTACAGCTTGATGAAAGCAGCAGATGAATTACAACCTTCTCCACACACCTAGGTCTGCGGCGGTACAGGCGTCTGAACTTTGAGATCTCATCTACAGCCGCAGTGTTCCAAAACACAATTTGGGAAGCTTTCTTCGGCTTCCAGGGATTGATGAACATCAGTAATGACATATTGATGTATTCCACAACAGGAGAAGAACATTACAGCTGACTCAGGGCCACACTGTAGGGCTGTGCGATCAAGGCATCACCCTTCATCTGGAGAAATGCTCCTTCTTTGAGACAAGCATCGGGTTCTTTGGCAATGTATTCACAAAGAATGGTATCCAGGTTGACCCCCAGAAATCACAAGCAATCCAGCAAGCACCAGTGCCCCACAACGCAATACAATGGAAGACCACAGTTTCCTGGGGATGGCCACTTATAGCGGGTGCTTCATCCCCGACATGGCGACTATTGACAAACCTTTCACAGCACTAACAAAGGGTGATGCCAAATAGGCCTGGGCCCCATGGAGGATGCATTGTTTTGACGTATCAAGAAAACACTCATCAGCAAATCGACAATGGCCACTTTGACCACAAGCAGAAAACAGAAGTCCTCCTTGATGCCAGCCCAGGAGGGCTGGGGGCTGCACTGATGCAGAAAGTGGAACCAGGGTGGTAGACAATGCTCGCCTTTGCAAGCAGAGCACTCACCCCACTGGAAACCAGATACACCCAGATCAAAAGAGAGGCGTGGCCATCAAGTGGGCTTGTGGGCATTTCCACCTGTACCTCAGTGGGTGACCATCCCATGTGATCACCAACCATTAGCCACGAGTACCGCTATTTAAGGATATGGCACCCCATCATCTGTCCAAGATAGAACAGTGGGTGATACAGCTCCAGCTGTATCAGTTTGAAACAGTATACCGACAAGGCTCCCGGAACCCAGTTGATTTCCTCTCCCGACACATATCACAGGAGACTAGTAAGGTGGAGGAAAATGCAGGACGGAAAATTTAATAAATTGGGACTTTGAGCAGGGGGGCGTGCTAGATAGCACTGAGCCTCCAGAAGATTAAGCAAGGCACCGTGGAGGATGCAGTACTGCGAAAAGTTACAGCAGCACTACGGAAAGGCGACGGGAGCACATTTCTGCAGGATGCTAACCAGTGTGGGAGGCCCAGACAAGGAGTGGCTGATGCATCTCTGGAGATGAACTGAGCTCCATCCCAAATAGCCTTGGTCTACAATGGTATAGTCTTACCAAGAGGGTTAGCACGGCGAATGGTGGAACTAGCTCATGGAGGACACCAAGGGGCTGCCAAGACAAAAAACCGCTTGAGACAAAAGGTATGGTTTCCTGGCCTAGAAGGAGCTGTGAATGGTTTAGTACAACAGTGTGAGGCCTGCCAAGTCCCGGCACCCATCATTACAGAAGAATGAAGTGGAGCTCCATATAGCAAAGTCAGTTTTGACTTTGGCAGTTTCCTAAATGGACGCACAACCCTGATGATGGTAGACAGTGATCCTGAACACACCATCCCGTTCCACCCTGAGTGGTACCCACCTGAGTATGACCTGGAGAGCAAGCAAGCAAAAAGAGAACAGACCAACACAAGGCCTAGCCAGAATCGTGGAGCCTGCCATCGCCAGTTAGAACCCGGAGACCATGCACTCCTGTGTGACAGAATTCCAGGCTGGAAATTTTGCACAACCTACGAGAAGGAGGCATAAATGGTAACAAGCACACCCAGCACAATGGTGACTACTCGTAGAGGCAAAGATGCGATAACCAGGAACATATCTCGGTTCAAAATAGTGGATGCCCCCACAGAGAGTGGAGAAGATGACTAAAGGAGCCGTGATGAGCTGAAAACAACAACAGGGGACAGGTTTAATAGCAAACAACCAGAAGGAGAGGAGTCACTGGAACATAGCCATCAGAGAATGCAGTTGATAGACCATAGGGCAACACAAGCCAAGATGAGCTGATCAGTATTCCCCAGATCCAACACTATCACCTGCAGCCCAATCCCCAACCCAGTCAAAGACTAAATGACTTTGTATGCCAGACACAGTCGAGAGAGCCAGAGTAAAGTGGGGAAAGGATGCAAAGAGTCATCCAACCCCTATGGACTGCCCCAGTGACCCTGATATGTATCACCCTGAACCCGCATGGCTGGGCATAGCCAATGGTATAAATAAAGCCACATAAGACCACTCAGTGCCTTACATACACACACCCAATATACTGCATGCCAGTGTCTTTCTTTATTAGCATCAGTGTCCTCTCTTCACTGCGATCATGACACCACAGGTTTCAGCACCTTTTAAACAGACTGAGAAAACATCCATCCATGTCATTATGGAGACTGTACCCCTCAGGAGGCCCTTCTTCCCCTTCGCTCTCATATTAGTGAGAATATTTGTGGTCCAGAAAGGAGTGCACACTAGACTGAGTTTTATGCTGTGTGATTTATTTTTCACTTTAAAGTATGATAAGGGAGGTTGCTTCTTAAAAACGTCCTTAGTTTGATGGGCTCACTGGTGCATTGCACCCCTCGGGCGGGGTCTACTTACCATCAGCGCTGTTCTGTGAGCAGAGAAGACGATTAGAGATGAACTTCGCTGTTCAGTCAGCCTGAAAGTGTGCGCTGTCAGGTAGAAGGTTGTGGTGAGCCACCACAGCATGCTCTAGTGGATCATCTTGACCATGGATGTCAAGCCCACCATTTTTAGGATTTAGGAATCACAATGTTGAAAACCTACTGCGCTGATGGAGGAAAGAAACAAGCGCATTCGTGCAGTAAGCATGCAGTATTGCAGTTGAAATACTAAATCAGAAAAGCAAGCACAGACCATAAAGGCAAAAGTGTGACTGAACTTTCGTCAAACATTGAAGACAGAGGACGATATGATAGGTCCACAGAATTAACTATTGGACTGATTGCCGTGATTGGTCCTACAAATGGTTACTTTGGGCCCGATTACCATGTCAGGCGGAAAGCAATCCTACAGCTTGTTGGAGGCTTTCTGTCCGACATCGATGGTTTCGCTCGAGACCGCAGTATTACAATACCGGCAGTTGGAGGGGAACCGGGGGGGGGAGGGGGGGGGGAGATTCCACTGCACTTCCAACGGGCTCAAGGAGCCTGTCAGAGCATCAAAATGACTCGTAATCCCATGATGATGGTGGAGCCAGCCTCGGTGTTGGACAGGCCACATGAAGGGCTTGCTCCCTCCCCGCATGACAGGGCCCAAGCCCCGGCCCTCCAGGTGTTGCCCACAGAAACAACCCGCACCCCGTCTCCAGACGGAGCTCCTGCCCCCGGACATCTATGTATCATGGGGCCGAACCACTACCGGCTCCCCAGGCCGGACCAGCCGCCATCTTGGACACGGCACCACGAGGCCGCGTGGCCTCAGCTCGACCCTAACCCTGGGCCTGGACAGGCCCCGACATCCCGGCACCACCATCCACCCAGGAGGTGAATGGACCACTTGGCAGGTCGATGGGAGAAAGAAATGTCGATGGCTCTCCCCCGCCAGGTGCCGATCGCCCTCCAGCTCCCCCGGGCGCTGGCTCCACCCCCCTGCTGGGTGTCTGGACTCCCTCATCCCGGACCTCCCGACCTCCAAGTGCGAGGGTCCGGACATCAAAGGGCGCCAGACCTATAACTAGGGCAGCTCCAGAGCAGGAAGGCAGTTGTATCCTGGAGTCGAGAGACACCGAGAAGAACTCAGCCTTGACGGACTACCGGCGCTGCCGTAGCCCTGCCTTGTGAACTATCGTCCTGCCTGCTGGCGCTGCCGTGGCCTTCTGCATCCTCCATCCTCGTCGGGACCTGATGGCGCTGCCGCGGACCGTTGTAACTACTACCTTCATCGGGACCTGCTGGCGCTGCCGCGGACCGTGTAACGACCACCTTCATCGGGACCTGCTGGCGCTGCCGCGGACCGTGTAACGTCCACCTTCATCGGGACCTGCTGGCGCTGCCGCGGACCGTGTAACGACCACCTTCACCGGGACCTGCTGGCGCTGCCGCGGCCCGTCCAAGCTAGAACACCGAGCTCGAGGATTGTGAGCCTTCCATCATCACATCTACCAGATTGGTAACCAGACTGTCCCGCTACCCCCTTTCCCAAACCAAGAGACTAGAATCGAGGGGACCCCTGAGTCCAGACCTCCTTGTACCATTCCATCGTACCTTAAGAAATCGCTTATAAAGAACGTTAAATCCTATCCTTGTGTGGTGTACATCTGTGGGGGGGAAGTTACTCATCTGTACGATCGCTGGAGACGGCTCTCCCCGGAGACCTCTCCCCTTGTCCTCGACCGACCCTCCCGGTCCGTCTAACATTGGTGGCCAGCGGCGCGATCCGAATCAACGCGTAATCGTACAGAGAGTAGCTCACCCCACGACAAAACCACAATGTCAACCAAAGAGAGCGGATCCACCGAGAAATTCCAGATGGATAAATTGAAAGAGTACAGCCATCGTGAATTGAAACAATTCTGCATGGAACCAGGCATTGCTACCACCGGCCTGAGTACCAAAGACGATTTCGAGCACGCCATTGAGTCGTGGGCAGAAACCGGGGTCGCCAGATCCCCAGACCGAAACAGTGCAGCATCAGAGAGGAACGCCACGGCCCCCGCGGAGCGAGGAATGGGCCTCTCGCAGGAAGAGATCCAAGAAAGAGAAAAAAACAGACTACATGAGTTAGAAATGGCACGGCTCAAAATGGACGGTGAACTAAAATTAGCCGAGCAAAAACTGAACCTAGAACATCTGCGACTCCGAGAAGAACGGGAAGAAAAACAGAGGCAGAGAGAGCTCGAAGAAAAGAGATTAGCATACGAACACGAGCGCAAACTGGCAGAAATAGAACTACGGAAGCAGAACAAAGAACCGGAGGTGCCCGAGCGACCGCGCACCCCGGGAGCGACAGAAAAGAAAGTCCACATCCCCAAGGATGTCGCTCGAGAATATGTCCGAGAGGACGACATACAACAGTGGTTCAAGGCCTACGAGATCGCCATGACCTCCCACCGGATCGATCGAAGTGACTGGGGAGCCGGCCTATGGGGGAGGTTCGTCAACGAAGGCCGCGATGCCCTGCTACAGCTCCCAGACCATCAGATGTCATCCTATGACCACATGAAGGCTGCCCTCCTCACCCGATATGGGCTCACACCCGAAATGTACCGCCAGAGGTTTCGGGACTGCACCCGGATCCCGGGTACAACTTGGGTGGAATATGTCAACTATTTCAGCCGAGCCTTCGAGGGTTGGATCAAGGGAAGCCACGTAATGACCTACGAGCAACTTTTTAATCTCATGGTGTGGGAGCACCTCTCTAACAACTGCTTCGTCGAGCTCAGGCAGCACCTCCTCGACAGTAAATTGACTGACCCACGGCAACTCGCCGCCGAAGCTGACCGGTGGGAAAGCACCCGAGTGGGCCGGAGAGGGCCACACGAGCAGAACCGGAACAACCAAGGTCAGCACCGTCCCCGAGGAGGAGGAGGAGGCCAGGGGCGAGGGAGAGACACCGTCCCGGCTGCTCCCACTGCCAGCACCCCGCCCCCGGCCAGCCGGGGCAACCCCCCGATGCGCCCGGGGTTCCGAGCCAACGTCACGTGTCACCGATGCCAGCGAGTCGGCCACTACGCCAATGACCCGAACTGTCCACAGAACCAAACTCCAAAACCCCGCCAGGTAGCTGCCGCCGCCCTGGGGGGAGAACAAATCTCCGAAGAACAAGAAGAATACGAGCAGGCACAACAGAAGTGGGAACCGGCCGCCATGGTTCTAGCGTGCCTAGGGGGAAAAGACATGGTCCCGCGGGCCCCCCTACCCGCCAACACCAGAAAATATAGCCAGTGGGTGAACATTAATGGGCGCCGGGCCGAAGCACTACGTGACACAGGGGCCAGTGTGACGGCCGTCCGCTGTCACCTGGTAAAACCAGAGCAGATCCTGCCGAACATTCTCTGCCCCGTCCGTTCAGCCGACAATTCAGAGAGTCTATGCCGAATGGCCTGCGTCCCCTTCGAATGGGGAGGGGTCTCCGGCATGTTGAAGGTGACGGTCCGGGATGATGCCCCCGTGGACTGTCTCCTGGGGAATGATCTTGAGAGTTCCCCGTGGGCCGCCGTCGAAAGAAGAGAGCACCTGGGGATGTTGGGCCTCCCGGACTGGGCGCCGCCTGTGCCATCCCCCGACCAGAAGAACCAGAATGGCCTGCACCTCCTCCCCCGATCGCTCCAGTAGAGGACACCGACTATACCGACCCCCCAGAGCAAACCCCCGAAGGGGTCGCCCAGCCCCAGGACCTTCCCGACCTGGCTCAGTGGCGTCAAGAAGGGGGGCCCACCCAGGAACAGTTCCGTCAAGAGCAGAAGACCTGTCCCTCCCTCGAGGGACTCCGCCAGCAAGCCATCGTCCAGAGCACCGGGGACACCACCGGAGCCCATTGGATCTATTGGGATAACGACCTGTTATACAGTGAACAGAGAATCGCGGAGTTAGGGCCCAGTCGAGTGCTGGTGGTGCCCCTCCGTTTCAGAGACTTCCTGTTAAATTTGGCCCACGATGTCCCTCTGGCTGGACACCTGGGCCAGGACAAAACCTACAGTCGCCTGGTGACCCACTTTTTCTGGCCGAAGATGAGAAACGACGTCCTCAACCACTGCCGGTCCTGCCCCACGTGCCAGGCCAGCGGGAAGAGCGGCCGCAAACTCAAAGCACCTCTGCAACCCTTCCCAGTTGTCACCACCCCATTCGAGAGGGTGGGAATAGACATTGTGGGGCCCCTGGACCCCCGCACAGCACAAGGACATCGGTTCATCCTGGTGCTGGTGGACCACGCCACCCGCTACCCCGAGGCTGTGCCCCTGCGAACTGTAACAGCCCCGGTGGTCGGCCGGGCCTTAATGGGGATCTTCTCCCGGGTGGGCTTCCCCCGAGAAGTCGTCAGCGACCGAGGCACAAACTTTATTTCGAAATATATGAAGTCCCTCTGGCAACAGTGCAGGGTCACCTACCGATTCACGACCCCCTATCACCCTCAAGGAAACGGACTAGTTGAGCGATTCAACCGCACGCTCAAGGGAATGATTGGGGGATTGGAAGAGCCCCTCCGTCGCCAGTGGGATGTACTACTTCCGTGCCTCCTCTTCGCCTATCGAGAAGTTCCCCAGAAGTCCCTCGGTTTTAGCCCTTTCAAACTCTTGTACGGGCACCCTGTGCGAGGGCCCCTCAGCCTAGGCAAAGAAGGTTGGGAGATGGCCCCCCTAAAGACCCCTCCAGACGTCTTCAAGTACCTCCTGACACTACGCAATCAGACCCGGCGATTCAGGGAAATGGCAAAAGCGAATCTTGAGGCCAGTCAGGAGGACATGAAAAAATGGTACGATCAAAATGCCTCCTCCGTCGAATTCGAACCTGGTCAACAAGTGTGGGTGATGTCCCCCACCGAACCATGTGCCTTGCAGGACAAGTGGACGGGGCCCTTCAAAGTGGTCGAACGCAAGAGCCCCGTCACCTATCTCATCGATATGGAATCTCCCCGGAACCCCCTCCGGGTCCTCCACACCAACAGACTCAAACCCCACTTTGTGCGCTCGGAACTCAACCTCCTGATGGCTACAGACAGTGGAGCGGAAGAAGACTCCGAGCCTCTCCCTGATCTCCTGAAGACTCAGGAGAAAGATGGTTCCGTGGACGGGGTCCGGCTCTCCGATGCCCTCACCCCAGAGCAGCGCCAAGGCTGCCGGGACCTCCTGCTGCAGTTTGCTACCTTGTTTTCCCTCACCCCAGGGGTCACCCCCTGGTGCTTGCACGACGTGGACACTGGGGACAGTCCCCCTATCAGACACCGGGCATACCGCGTACCAGATCGGGTGCGGGCCTGCATCCAAGAGGAAGCATCCAAGATGCTCACGCTCGGGGTCATCGAGCCCTCGGACAGCCCCTGGGCCAGCCCGGTCGTGCTGGTCCCCAAAGCTGCTGCCCCCGGCACCACTCCTGAACTCCGATTCTGCGTCGACTATCGGGGCTTGAATGCTGTCACCAGGACCGACGCTCATCCCATCCCCCGAGCGGATGAATTGATCGACCGCATGGGGGCTGCCCGCTACCTCAGCATCTTCGACCTGACAGCGGGCTACTGGCAGATCGGTCTCACACCCCGGGCCCAAGAACGGTCCGCCGTTTCTACCCCCGATGGCCACTACCACTTCAAAGTCATGCCCTTCGGCATGAAGAATGCCCCAGCTACTTTTCAGCGACTAGTGAACCAGGTCTTGGCGGGGCTCGAGGAGTTCAGCGCCGCCTACCTGGACGATATCGCTGTGTACAGCCGCCACTGGTCCGACCACCTCCACCACCTCCGAGAGGTCCTGCAGGCCCTCCAGCGGGCCGGCCTCACAATCAAGGCCGGCAAGTGCCAAATTGGTCAGGGATCCGTGACCTACCTCGGACACCAGGTGGGAAGCGGTCTGGTGGCCCCTCTGCAACTCCAAATCGCTGCCATCCAGTCCTGGCAGCCCCCAGTCACGCAGACCGAGGTCCGAGCCTTCTTGGGGCTCACCGGCTACTACCGGCGGTTCGTGAGGGACTATGGCAGCATTGTGGGGCCCCTCACGGGTCTCACATCCAAAGACCACCCGAAGAAGATTAACTGGACCCCAGACTGTCAAGCGGCCTTCGAGAAGCTGAAAGCCGCCCGGTGCACTGCCCCTGTGCTCCAGGCCCCCGATTACAGTCGGGAATTCATTGTGCAAACGGATGCCTCTGACCACGGCATCGGGGCGGTCCTCTCCCAGCTGAACACCGAGGGACTTGACCAGCCGGTGGCCTTCATCAGCAGACGCCTCCTGGCCCGAGAACAGCGCTGGAGCACAATCGAGAAGGAGGCCTTCGCAGTGGTGTGGGCCCTCAAAAAGCTCCGGCCCTATCTCTTCGGTACCCACTTCCGGGTGCAAACAGATCATCGACCCCTGCAGTGGCTAATGCAGATGCGGGGGGAAAATCCCAAACTATTGCGCTGGTCCATCTCCCTGCAGGGGATGGACTTCACTGTGGAACATCGACCGGGCCAAGACCACGCCAACGCAGATGGCCTGTCACGCTTTTTCCGCCTCGACGAGGAGAGTCCCCAAGAGGATGGGTGACTCTCCCCGCCTTCAGCTGGGGGGGACGCATGTTGGACAGGCCACATGAAGGGCTTGCTCCCTCCCCGCATGACAGGGCCCAAGCCCCGGCCCTCCAGGTGTTGCCCACAGAAACAACCCGCACCCCGTCTCCAGACGGAGCTCCTGCCCCCGGACATCTATGTATCATGGGGCCGAACCACTACCGGCTCCCCAGGCCGGACCAGCCCGCATCTTGGACACGGCACCACGAGGCCGCGTGGCCTCAGCTCGACCCTAACCCTGGGCCTGGACAGGCCCCGACATCCCGGCACCACCATCCACCCAGGAGGTGAACGGACCACTTGGCAGGTCGATGGGAGAAAGAAGTGTCGATGGCTCTCCCCCGCCAGGTGCCGATCGCCCTCCAGCTCCCCCGGGTGCTGGCTCCACCCCCCTGCTGGGTGTCTGGACTCCCTCATCCCGGACCTCCCGACCTCCAAGTGCGAGGGTCCGGACATCAAAGGGCGCCAGACCTATAACTAGGGCAGCTCCAGAGCAGGAAGGCAGTTGTATCCTGGAGTCGAGAGACACCGAGAAGAACTCAGCCTTGACGGACTACCGGCGCTGCCGTAGCCCTGCCTTGTGAACTATCGTCCTGCCTGCTGGCGCTGCCGCGGCCTTCTGCATCCTCCATCCTCGTCGGGACCTGCTGGCGCTGCCGCGGACCGTTGTAACTACTACCTTCATCGGGACCTGCTGGCGCTGCCGCGGACCGTGTAACGACCACCTTCATCGGGACCTGCTGGCGCTGCCGCGGACCGTGTAACGACCACCTTCATCGGGACCTGCTGGCGCTGCCGCGGACCGTGTAACGACCACCTTCACCGGGACCTGCTGGCGCTGCCGCGGCCCGTCCAAGCTAGAACACCGAGCTCGAGGATTGTGAGCCTTCCATCATCACATCTACCAGATTGGTAACCAGACTGTCCCGCTACCCCCTTTCCCAAACCAAGAGACTAGAATCGAGGGGACCCCTGAGTCCAGACCTCCTTGTACCATTCCATCGTACCTTAAGAAATCGCTTATAAAGAACGTTAAATCGTATCCTTGTGTGGTGTACATCTGTGGGGGGGGAAGTTACTCATCTGTACGATCGCTGGAGACGGCTCTCCCCGGAGACCTCTCCCCTTGTCCTCGGCCGACCCTCCCGGTCCGTCTAACACTCGGCTTCACCGTCCGGATTATGATGTCACTTTCCCACATCCTTTCCATGTCAGCCTTTCCGACATGGAAAGGCTGTCGGAAAGTGACTTTGGGGGGCATGAGCAGGCCCCCTTCCCCTCTGCACCTCGGCTATCGGGCATGGGTGCACCTGTTGAAGGAAGTGACCCAATTAGGGCCACCCGGGTCACTCATGACCACCTCTCAGCTTTCCATACAAATAAAGAGTCGGTCAGACAGTAGAGAATACAAACCAAAATTATTTTATTAGTATTCGCTCGAGCGGAGTCCAGTCTGACCAGCCTCCCTAGATAGCTGCTGAGGGACTGACCCCCGTCCTCAAGGTAAAGTTAGATATACATTTCCAACACCCCTAAGACACGCCCAGACTGGAATTTTCCAGCTGGGGCACAGATGAACAAAGGAGGTACAGAAAGATGAGTTACCGGGTACAGACTATCTTAGCTTCAAGGTTACTCAGTCTGTGATTGTCTCTCTGAGAGTGGGAGCCGGTCTACATACGCGGAAAGGCATACAAACACAGAATGAGCTATTCATTAGTGCAACGAAGTTCAACTTTGAATAAAAAAAAAAAGAGAACAATCGAGGCTGTTTTCTGCTGAGGCAGACGGTGTGAGACAGAAGCTTAATTTCGAACATGGCACAAAATGGCCACTGAAGACAAAATGGTGCAGCAAATGCTAACTTAAACTCACATAATGCTAAAAGCAGTCTGCCAGACACATTTTCAGTCCAACAGACCCTCCTTTTAGCATTTGCTAACTATTTTGTCTAATGCTATATGCAAAGTAAAAGGACTATTGGTATATGCCAGTACACACATGAGTAATATTCAAAAATACCCCCAGGAATAGACATTAGGTCAATGGTAGCCTGCATATTCATTGGGGCATCATCACCCGACATGCATAAGGACATCAACACTGAAAATTATCCATATATTCAATATCAGGAATAGAAGTTGCATTTTGTGAATATCCTTCTGCAACATAATTGCAGTAGTGTCACAGACTGTCTTCTGCGGCTTAGGGGTGAGAAGCGTTGAACAGTAAGAACAGCATAAGGGAAGGCACTGCACCAGAATGCAACAGACCACTAAAATCACAACAAAGTAGATCACCTTTTCCAGAATCCAACCCCATCCACTAAAGAGGGACCAACCCCAATGTCCGCTCTCCATCCCCTTGACATTCTCCAAAATATCTAAAATGTGTTGGGTAATATTATTTTCCATATTTGTGATCCTGACTACACACTGGTCTCCTACTACTACGCACACAACCCCGCTCGTAGCTAAGATGAAATCAATTGCATATCTTGTTTGCTCTGAATAAATTTGCATACATTCCAAGTAGGTGGTGATGTCATGTAAAGCCGCTACTGTAGAGTTAGGCAGTATCTACAGCTTACATCCAAAATATTCCCTAGCCCTTCCCCCCCAAACGTAATTATGGAGGAAAGTATGTATCCAAAGGTGATACCATTACTATAATTATTTACCTCCAGGTCTGTCACAAAATTCCTTTGTCAACGTCCTTTTAACTCACCTTATATTTTGTTTACTATACTTACAAGGCACCCCAAGAGGAAGCACCATTCCCAAAACCACGTCCCCAGTACCATTATGAACATTGGAATAAGTACCATTAGACAAGAAGTAAAATCCTGGGTGTGCATAAAGTGGACCTTGGTAATCTACAGGAGCATATCTGGTATTCATTCCCATTTCCTCACTAAAGACATTGTATTCTTGAACAATGTCAGTCCAGAAAAATTAATGTATAGGAAAGCGTCAGTACTATTTACTATCGGACAGCATCCGGGAAAGTAACCTGCTTTTCGAGTGACTGTCAAATCTTGATAATGCCAATCCATCAGAGTAATGATCTGTTCCTCCATATACAGATTTTCACAATACACATTAATGTTACGACCTGGATATTCCTTACCTTGCGGCTTTCTATAATACAAACAGGGACCGAGATATCCCATCCCGAACTCACCCTTTACCTCTACAAATTGAGGTTCAGAACATATGCATAATTAACCAGTGACAATGGGTAAGCAGTCCACAAACTCGTAACAGATTCAGTAGGATAACAAGCTGTACCTTCACCAAAGAATTTCCTGTGTGTATCTAAAAATACCTTGCTTGGTATTGTTCTTTGGGGACAAACTGGAGAAACAATCTTGTATATAACACATAATGGGGCATTACAATAGCACTCCAAAACCCAGGACACCCTTCCCAAAATCAACAATAGTAACAATACAAAAACAGCACAGAGCACTTTTTTCTTAGTAGACCAAGCAGACCAACCAGACCCATTCTGTCCGAAACGCGGGGCTGCAAAGGTCTGTTCTTCCTCCATAATGGGGCGACCAAATGGGTAAATGTTTTTAATCAGAGAAAAGGACATGCAATGGAGCCAACAATAATAAAACGAGAAAAGGGGCAAAGTTCCCAGCGTCCGTCAGAGCCTCACTTGCAGACTCCTATTGTTCATCTACTATGGTGCTGTTGATCACTTTCAGTGGAGCTGTGCGATCGCAGCCCTTTCAGAAGAAATCCCACATCATTCAGGGTAGTGTACACCCCTTCTTGTCTGGGGGAGCATGTCGAATTAACTCTGTCCAATGTCTGAACAATGCACCAATCTCCCTTTCCCCAAACTACTGTTGGTACCACAGGCAAGGTACACCCTATTCTTTCTCCTCGCAGTCCATCCCTGCTAATCTGACTTTCCCTTTGGTGCACTGCTCTTCCGTCGGGGGCGCAGATTGTACCTAACGACTCCAGGCACAGAGGGGTCAGCAAAAAGGGTCTCAGACTCAGAGGGACCAATGGGCAGGGGCTCAAAAACAGATGAGCCAGCAGGCTGGGGCTCAATGGGCTGGGGCTCTAGCACAGATGGGCCAACAAGCTGGGGCTCCTGGATGGCCTTAATCGCAGGTAGCACCGCCTCATTCAATACTGCGTTACTCTCCTCCTCGGTGGATGCCCACATCAGTCGTGCATCTGAGAAGGGAACGAAGCATGGCACCTGCTCCGTTTCAGAGTTCAGCACCCAGCAGTCAGAGGGCAGTAGAAGGGGCACCCGCCTGCAGTGGGTAGAATGAATAGAATTCTTCTGACCGTCTACCTTCACTGCCGTTCGGGTGGCGAGGAGGACCTGGAGAGACCCCTTCCAGCACAGCTTCAAACTGCCTTTCCTCTGATAGTTCCTCACCAGGATGTAGTCACCGGGTTTGATATCGTGGCCTGGCCCCTCGGGAGTTGGTGGCAAAGTTTCATGAATCTGTTGGTGAATAGAGCGCAAGTCTTTAGTCAACTCATATAAATAATCCACAACCAAAAGGTATTCTATCTCAGAGAAACGACGAGGTTGCGGGACGCCCCAGACATTCGCCGGGCGGCCAAACACGACCTCATACGGTGACAATCCTGTCCTAGTGTGAGCCGTAGCTCTTGTAGACAACAGAACCAATGGTATAGCATCTGGCCATTGCACTCCTTTACTTTCTTTGATCAGCGCCAGCTTCGGTTTGAGAGTACCATCATACTTCTCAACCAAACCTGCCGATTGGGGACGGTTTGCAGCAAGAAATCTCTGTTGATGTACAAACCATCGCACACCAATTGGATAACCTTTGAGTTGAAGTAACTTCGGTTGTCACTCCAAATCAAACGGGGCAAAATAAAATGAGGGAAGAACTCTTTTAAGAGCGCCTTTGCGGTCACCATGGCTGTGTTCTCTTTAGTGGGGTAAGCTTCAATCCATTTACTGAATGCACAAACAACTACTAACACATTTTTCAGATTGTTGACTCATTCCATTTCGATGAAATCCATCTGGAGAACCTCGAAAGGGAAGGAAGGCGGTGCAAAATTACCAGGAGGTGTAGGGGTGCCTTTTCCAGGATTATACATCATTCATACCATACAGTACTTCACTAGGTGAGCAGCAACTTTGGGAATGTTGTCATTCTACCATACAGGGTCTAACAGCTTATATATCCCCTTTGCACTAATGTGAGCTGGCCCGTGTGCCATAGTAACCACAGGAAGGACATATGCATCTGGTAGCATCCATTTCTGCTTCTCTGACTTATCAGTCCAGCACCCATCCTCATCCAAATGTGCCATACTTTACTGCCATACTGCTAACTCCTCAATCATTGCCTCACTCTAGATCTCTTTGATATTGTCCAGAGTGTCCTCAAACATGGTGGCCTTGGGTACTCACCTGGCAGGACCCGCTACAAACATCTTTTTCATCTTTGTTCAAGCTAACACCTTAGCTATCTGATCTGCAAATGCATTTCCCCTCCCCACATCATCGGTGATTGTCTTGTGGGCACTGCACTTTACTATAGTCAATTTCCTAGGTAGTGTCTGGGCAGACAAAAGCCTATATATAAGGGGCCCATTCTGAATACGTGTCCCATGGGATGTGCGGAACCCTCTCTCTGCCCAGAGCCGCCCAAAATTATGAGCGACCCCGAAGTCATACTGGCTGTCAGTGTAGATATTGACGGCCAGTCCCTCGCTCAGGTCACAGACTCTAATCAGGGTGACTAAATCAGATGCCTGGGCAGACTGATAAGGAACTCGTGATGTCTCAACTACCGTGTGCAATGTAGTGATTGCTTATGCTGCAGTGGTGGTGCCATCTGGCAATTTGAAGCAAGAGCCATCAACATATAATTCCCCTTTGGGGTCAGATAAGGGAACATCAATCAGGTCTACCCGTTCCTTCGTCTCCTACTCCGTCTGAAACAGACAATCATGTATATCTATTCCCTCACTCTCAGAAAGGAGGGGTAGTAATGTGGCAGGGTTCAGAGTGCACATCTTTTTATCGTAATATGCTGGCGAAAAGAGTTAGCTCATAACTGGTCAGAAGTGCACTGGTAAGGTGCTGTGTCTTGGTCTTATTCAAAAGAGTGTCCACAGCATGCGATACCATGACTGTGAGGTCAGTATCAAGTACAAGCCCAGCCCCTTATAGAAATGGCCACAGCCGCAACCGCTCTTAGACAGCTCGGGAGGGCTCTGGCGACAGGGTCAAGGAAAGCGGAGAAATAAGCACATGGCCGTTGCTTACCTCCAAAGGCCTGTGTTAAGACAGAAAGTGCACAACCGGCCGACTCGTGTACATACAGCACGAACAGCTTCACGTAATTTGGCGTACCAAGCACAGGAGCAGAGCAAAGTGCAATTTTTAGTTGCTCAAAAGACTGCTGACATTCATGCGTCCAGGGCAAGGGTTCATGCACATCTTTAGTGGTTAGTGCTAGCAAGCACTTTATTAGTAATTAATAATTAAGAATCCAATGTCAACAGTAGGAAGTGATCCTAATGAAGGCGGGTATATCCCGCTGAGGTTTAGGGATAGGCATTTTAACAATGGCGCTAATGCGCTCAGGTGACAATCGCTGACCCTCCTTCGACAGTAGGTGACCTAAATAGGTGACCTCCTGTCGACAATACTGAATTTTAGAAAGGGACACTTTATGTCCATGGTGAGTCAAATGTAGCAACAACTTAACCGTACTGTCTTTGCATCCCTGTCAGGGACCACTGGGATCTGAGGAATCACTATTTTGTTAACTGCGTGCAGATCAATCAAAAAACGATAAACATCTGTGTTGCCATCAGGGCAGTCTGGGGATCTCTTTTTTAAAATAGGAAGAATAAGGCTGTTACACACATTCGATGCTGTCTCCTCAACTAACCCCGACTCAATCAGATCCTGTATAATACGTAATAAAGCTCGCTCCCCCGCTTGTGGTATTTTGTACTGGGGAATATGGGGCAAAGCGGCATTGTCCTTAACCTTGATGGAAACTGGGGAAATTTGTAAGAGTCCCACATCCATATCACGCGTCGCCCACGAGGTGGGTGGTACATCTGTAAACTCAGCAGGATTGGGCGCATCTTTGGACAAACATTGCTTGGAACTCGTTACATTTGGTCCCACTGTCATATAGACACCTTACAGGGAACAAAACATGGTTGCATGCAGCTTCTTCAATGAATCTAAACCCATTAGATTTTCTCCACAACTGGATGTCAATAGAAAGGGCGAATCGACAGTAATGGGACCGATAGACAAGGCAAGTGCCTTGGAAATGGGGCTCACAACCGGTACACCTGAAAAGCCTACTGAAACATTATTTTGGCCAAACAGAGCTGCCCCAGGGACCAGCGAACGAGAAACAAAGCTATTCATTGCACCTGTGTCCACTAAGAATTTCTTAACTAAGCCTTGCAAATCTGTGGTGACATAAGGACCGCACTGATCTACAGGAATCTGAACTAGTCCCTCACCCTGTCCCTGGCTGTCCTATCTGTGGGGCATCCCTGTCACCTCGTACAGATCATAATTAAGGCTCCCAGTTTTCCGTTTTTACTGATTTTTACAGTTAAATACAGACAGAAATAAATGTATTTCCTTTCTGTATTTATTTTTAAAAATAGAAAAATACTGAAACTGTGCTTCTAATGAGTTCTTTTCAACTATCTTTTGTGAAGTTCAAGACAACAGATGAGCAGATAGTTAGCATGGGGAGTTAAAAAACAGGTTAAGGTAACTTTAAATTCAGGCATGTGTTAAAATATATTTGTAGTATATTGCTAATTTTTCCCTGTGTGTGTAGTGTTTTGCTATGTTTGGCTGCTGAATTTGCTAAAATGCGAAAAACATCAAAGTATGAGTGCATGTTTATCAGTTAAATGTATGTGTGAATGTACCAATTTTGAATCCACTTATTTGCAAACCATAAAATAAATATGGATAAATACTAATAAGGTGGCAAAAAAATAAATATGGATAAATACAGACGGAAATGTTAAAAAAATAAATACTATAAACCCGGGAGCTCTAATCATAATCATCGTGATAATACTGTCTCCCACGAGGGGTCATCAAAATAGTTCTGATCAGAGCGACCCTGTGATGTCCCATCCTCCCGAGCCTTGTCCCGATCACTAACTCCGTGACCCCGTCCACAAGAACCCTGTCCTTGAGGTGCTGCAACTTTCTGAAATAACACCGGACACTCGCTATGCCAGTGCCCCTCCTCTTTGCAATACGCACACTGATTCGGCCCTACAGGCGCAGCATTCCTGCTAGCACAGGGAAGTTGCCGGGCTGGACCAGTTCCACGTCCCCTTCAATTTACCCTAGACGCCTGCTGTAACAACACCTTCGTTTTCAACCCCTTATGCTTCTTCTCCACCTTCTCCTTCTCCTAATTCTCCCTTTGTTATAATACTGTGCCATACTCAAAACCACGGAAGGGGAGGATGTCGTCCAAGTGTTCTTCGAAGCCTGCAACCGAGTCGTGAACTCTGGGAGCAGATTCGTAACAAATCTATTGACAAACAATCAGACACCCCCTTCTACTGACAAATCCTGTCCACTGAAATCCCAAAACAAGCCCTCGAACCACGTGAAAAAATCGGACACACTCTCATCTTTCTTCTGACGTCATGCCACTAACTTGTCCCAATCTACCCTTCTCGGAGGAATAAAAGAGTGAATATAGGTAATAATTTGGCCAGGTAAAGCCAAAATCTTGGGCTTTGGCTTCTCTCCAGGCTTCCTTTCCTTATCCCATGCCTTAATCTGTACCACACAATTCTACAGCTTGATCTTGCGTGTGCACCTGCCTCCAAATGTCAAGGGGCACCAGTAACCCAAAAAACATTTCAATATCCGCAAGTGTCATTACTGTAGACAAAACGGCTTCTGTCAATTCCTTATAATATGCAGTAGGATTTGGCCTAGGGTCAGGTAACTGAGTCTTAAGGGATAACACCTCACTCCTCTTCCAAGGGGTATAGACCCACTGTTCTTGGAAGCGGGCCTCTACCTTTGGTCCAAGGACAGCATCATGCTGATCTCGAAGCTCTGGCAACTCAGGGTGATGTATGGGGTGGACTTCCCTCATTGGAAACTGGGATACTGTGTTTGGGCTCTTCTCAAACAGCCTTCCAATGTTGCAACATTTCTGGAAACCTCCTCTTGTGCCATACCAGTTACATATACATTATCTCTGGTATCATAAATAATCTGGGGCGCTATTGCTGGAGCGAGGTTTTCCTTAAGAATCGTATACCTCCTCCATTTTATCATTCTGAATTAACATGAATAATTGATTAACATTAATAGTATTAATGTTTTGCGGTGTGTTTAATTAACCAACATTACTAATTAGAAAATATATGTGGGAATCGCATTTGCATGGCCTGATTGTTACGTAAACTAAAGTTCGTACGCATATTAACATCAGGGGCCTCATGTAGGTAGCCAAATACCGGTCGGTAACGGCCGATTTTCGGTAATTATACCGTTACCGACCGGTATTTTGGCTATTGGTATGTAGGGGGACAGATTGTGGATTCGGAATTTACCGATTCGGTAAAATTACCGATTCGGTAATAATACCGAATCGGTAATGTTACCGAATCGGTAATTTTTCCGATTCGGTAATTTTACCGATTCGGTAAATTCCGAATCCACAATCGAGATGTAGGGGGAGTGTGTGTGTGTGTATACGAGTCGGTATTTACCACCAACTTATAGTTGGTGGTAAATAATTAATGTATGTGTTACTGCATTTTGATGCGCGCAGCAGTGTGCAATGTGGCATACATACATGCCCTTAGGGCATGTATGTGTGCCACATGTGCACACATGGCCGAATCAGGGGTGCAACAGGGTGTCAATGTGACACCCTGCCACCCTTGCATGTCTTCCCCCCATTACCGAATCGGTATTTACCGATTCGGTAATGAGGCATACCTTCCCATCAATGGGAAGGTATGCCTCATTACCGAATCGGTAAATACCGATTCGGTAATTACCGAATAGTAACGAATCGGTAAAAAATACCGACTCATTACCTACATACGAGTTACCACTTCTAAAATACCGATTCGGTATCGTTCGGTATTTTAGAAGTGGTAACTCGTATGCTACCTACATGAGGCCCCAGATATTTAGAATTTGCATGTTATATGTTGCTTTTGTGATGTGATTTGTGAATCGTGCTTTAAATTGTGAGTATAAACCGCAATGCGTGTTGCTTTGCTAGATAAATACACACACATAGAGGGTTTAGTGAGGGAATAACATTTTAATAGTCATTTCCATGCATTAATTACATTTTATGTCTCTTTGCTTAAGTTGACCTTTCTGGAGTGGCCACAAAATGGCTGCCATCCCTATTTTGACGAACAGACGAGATACCGAAATCACGGAGTGAAGTGCGCCTGCGCTAAAAGATGAGCAACAATAACCTCGTCCTGACCCCAGGCGGACTGTACTCGTGAAGGACACTCCGGGAGGAGTGCCAAGCCTAAAACAAAGAACTTTCTTAAACTATGAACTGTTATAATTGATGACACCATGAACACAAACCCGCATGGGAATAAACATGCCCAGGATGGACTAGAAACTGTAACAGTTTTATTAATGAACTGAGAACTACATCTAATGCAACATTGAATGTATGGGAATCAGGAAGAATGATTCTGGTTCAACCAATTCAATTTGTGCTAAAACATGTATTGTAACATTTGTTATCGAAATTTTACTATAAAAGTAGACTAGAGAGGGTAGTCACTCGCTCACGCACATCATCACTTTACCAGATTGCTCGACGTTATGCTGACGGAGAGGACGGTGACACTGCTGGACAGCTGTTTGCCAGAGACTCTGACAGACTGAGCAGATGCCCAATTGATTTGCGAACTGATTCTTTGATTTATGAGCATAAAGACGAAAGATCTGAAATTGACATAGAGGACGCCATTTAGCCAGATTAGGTAAATATGCGAACCAAAATATTGAATGCTATATGATTTCCTCATGCTTTGATTAGATAAAACATTTAATTCATTTAAGAACTGTTTCGGGTTATTATTTGAAGTAATTTGATGTATATTGTTTAGAAGAATAAGATGTCGTTTTTCCCAGCAACTAGTTGATCCATGGCCAATAGTATGGGAGGAACTACTAGCTTATAAAGATCTTAAGACCCTGGTGAGGTAGGAAGGGATAGGTGAACTTGTTGTTACTCATCAGGTGATTGGTGAAATCCTCCTCCCATATTTTTTCCACCGCATGGAATAAGAGAAAGGAATCCCCTCTCTCTCTCTCAAGGACCATTGATCTGAATATAGAATGAATGATTGGTGTTATGGGCCCCACCAGTGAATGAGTGAATGAAATGTGGTTGTAGAAGAAGATCTGTGGTCTGGTCTGTAGCGAGGGAATTTGTGATATTCAGCGCTGGAGCACTATAGCATTGAAGCACTGTTCCCACAATCCAATCAGTGTAGCCGACATGTGCTTAAGGGCATGCTGCTGCACAAATGGCTCATAATCTCTAATCACACTCCACATATCTTCAGTACTATAGATGGGATGACGGGCCCACTGAGCGGCCTGATTTTGCTACCGCCTTCTTTTCTTCCTCCCCACATCAGATCGTATTAAAATTCATCCAAATCGTTCCCTAGCTGTCACTTAGCTCCCGTCCCACAGCCCGTGAACAAGCATTCCACTACCTAGTGCTGCCAGGGAGTGAGGGAAGAGGGAAGGGATAGTAACCGAGTCGATAGGCAGCAATGTCGTTAATGGCTGTGTAGTAGGCGAGAGGGCCGGAGAAACAGAAGACATGGACACGATAGGTGTAGCAGGAAGGCCAGCAGTCATAGCAGGCACGACGGACGAAGTAACAGAATGGACAGGAGGCACAGCTGATAAAGCGAATGAGTCAATAACAGAAGAAACAGAAACAGGAGGGGCAGGAGAGACAGACGACTGGGGCTGTGGCACAGCCGGATATATTCTCTGCGGGGCGTATGGAGGCGGAGGTCGGGTGTCTAACAATTCCTCCACAAATGTATCACCTTCCTCTCGGGCAACATAGGATTTGTCACATTGCAATCGTAGCTTTCTATGAGTACAGTCTATACCCTTTTCTACATTCTCTCTATCATACGCAACTGCTTTCTGCGTCATTGTCTGCATTCTCCCTTTGCGGGCCTCTTTTTCTGCCTTCATTCGTCTCTGCTTACCTTCCTTCTGCAAAAACCTGAAGATAATCAAACATCGACTGCCTACTCCGTTTTGCAAACAATTTATCGTGCAGGAAATACAATTTTTGTTCATGAAAGGTACCTGTTAACGGCCACTGTAACTCGCCATTGTCCCTCGTATATCTGTGCCATAATGTACTAAACATAATAGGGCCAAACTTGACGTACATGTTAAAATTCGGGGTGCCCTCTGGAGGTGCCTTTCCTCCAATCAGCATCACTAGAATAACAACGACAACTCACACAACATAGTTGACTAAAACAAAGTATCTTGAAACGAAAACGCGTTCACTAACAATGCCAAGCAGATGATTTCAAATATCTTACCAAAATCAGCCCACAGACCTCACCAAGACCGGATCAAAGCAACACCATGTTCACTAAGAATTCAAAAAAATTCAAGCACTAGTCCAAAAACGATCGTCAGACCGTACCAAACTCAAACAAAACAGTGCTATGGCTCAAAACAAACTCACCTGGTGCACTCAGGTCAAACAAAGTTATTCTCCACTGCCGTCTCTTCGGACCAAACGGTCAGATCCAAGGGTTTTGCCGTTAAGGACCCCAGCCGGAATGACCGCTGGCTGAGGCACCGCCCGGTCAGACAGACGGGGCAGCCACGAGTCGAGACTCTATAGTGCAGGGATCCCCGATCCGCCCGTCTGACCTGATGTGGCCCGGTCTTCCTCACCCGTCCACGGGCAAAGACGGGTCACTCACCCAATGGGGTCCCTGCTCAAGCGCCAACTGAAGGAAGTGACCCTATTAGGGCAACCCGGGTCACTCACAACCACTTCTCAGTCTTCCATACAAATGAAGAGTTAGTCAGACAGAAGAGAATACAAACCAAAGTTATTTTATTAGTATTCACTAGAGCGGAGTCCGGTCTGTCCAGTCTCCTTAGATAGCAGCCGAAGGACTGACCCCCGTCAACAAGGTAAAGTTTGATATACATTTCCAACACCCCAAAGACATGTCCAGACTGGAATTTTCCAGCCTGGGCACAGATGAACAAAGGAGGTACCAAAAGATGAGCTACCATTCTGAGACCGGGTACACACTATCTTAGCTTCAAGGGAGCCGGGCTACATACGAGGAAAAGCGTGCAAACACAGAACGAGCTATTCATTAGTGCAACGAAGTTCAACCTTGAATAAAAAAAATAAAAGAGAACAATCGAGGCTGTTTTCCGCTGAGGCAGACGGTGTGAGACAGAAGCTTAATTTCGTTCATGGCACAAAATGGCGGCTGAATACAAAATTGTGCCGCAAATGCTAACTTAACTCGCATAATGCTAAAAGAAGTCAGCCAGACACACTTTTAGTCCAACACTGTGTTGCCCCCTATACATCCCTGCACTGTGTGTTAACTAATAAAATCCTGGCTGCAGGGGTGTTTCTGTCTTCCGTGGACGAGTTCCTTTTGAAGTATATGTTGAAATACTAGAATTTCATAGTTCTAGGGGACCTTAATATACATGTGGATGCATCTTCTGATCCGCATGGTCAACTTCTTTTGGAACATGTGTCATCTTAGGATATGTTACAGTTTGTGACTCAGCCCACTCACATCACGGATCACTAGACCTGGACCTTCACGGATGCGGGTTCCGCTGTTCTCTACCGATCGTAGTTGGGCAACTGTCTCTTCAACTGAGTTAAGTCTTGCTTTGAGCAAGCACTCACAACCTATGACGGAGAACATGGAGGTCAATGTCAGTCGTTCAACTCCTTGCTTACACAGGAGGCAAACCACATCATACCTATTAAACACAGAGATGTTAATTCCTCAGGAAAAAGATAGTCAACCCCTTGGATTAGTGAGGAGCTTAAAGTGCTTTGAAAGTACTGTAAGAAAATGAAAAGGGATTGAAGGCGTCATTAAGTTTGTAATGACAAAGTGCTCTACAAGAAGGCTCAAAATATCTACCATCGTGCAATTAAGAAAGCTCAGTTTGACTTTTTTACAGATCAGATTGACATGTTTCAAAACAAGTCCATGGAGATATTTAAAATCGTCAAAACGTTTACGACCCAAAAGTCTTTGACACTAAAATTCAAACCATCGTGGATGCTTTACACCTCACGGACGCCATCTTGATGAGGATCAGTGACTACACTGCACGGCAGATAGAAATAGTGCCTCTCGTGGGCAATTGCTACAGGAATGTGCCTTGATTTCACTTGAGGAGTTCGCTCAAGCCTTGAGTGCCTCAAATCAGGGTCGCCAGATGACCCCTGTCCCACTCACATTCTTGCCGCCAATTGTACGGCCATCAACCCTGTTCTAAAACAGCTTCTAAATCAGTTGATTTGTTTGGCCACAGTGCCCAATGATTGGAAGCAAGCCAAGTTGATACCTGTTTTAAACAAACCCTTGGCAGACAAGACTAATCTTGCCAATTTCTGTCCCCTTCCTCTGCTGACATCTTTTACCAAGATTTTAAAGTACCTCATAAACAAACAGCTCTCTGCTTTTTGAGAACAAAATGAGTTTCTTCACCCTACCCAGTTGGGCTTCCGCCCAGATTTCAACACATAGACCACACTATTAGAGGTCTCAGATACAATTAGGCTAGTGGTAGATCAAGGGAAGCAGGTGGCACTGATCCTTTTTGATCTATCCGCGGCTTTTGGCCTGGTCTTGCATTCGAAACTCCTGCAGCACCTCAAAGCCATAGGTGTCTGCGGTTCTGCTTTGGCATGGCTCCGTTCTTTTTTGACAGACAGGTACCAGTCAGCCTGGATGGTCCCATTTGCCTCTGATCCTAAACCATTGGGTTATGGGGTCCCTCAGGGGCCTGCACTAAACCCCATATTGTTTTCAATGTGTATGTGACTCCTTTGGCACCCAAAATTAATTTTTTTGGAGTACAGACAATATCTTATGGAGATGATACACAACTGGCCCTTACCCTTGACAGAAATTCACCTAATGCACTGCGTAACTTCCAGCCCTGATTGACGTCTTTATTTCGGTGGATGTGCAATCGTGGCCTCCAATGTAATACTAACAAGACAGAAATTCTGCCCTTTGGGGTCCCCCCGTTCAGCTGGGACAGTGACTATTGGCTCAAGGATTACCCTCCGTCACCTCTCCCTATCTCTGTGGTGCGAAATCTTGGGGTAAAATTCAATACTACCGCTTCTTTTGCCCCCCAGGTGGAGGGGTAGTAGGCACCTGCTTTGGCCTGCTAAAAATGATAAAAGGTCCTCTAATTCCTCTCCATCCCGCAGCAGACAACAGTGATCTAGGACATGATTTCCTCAAGGCTGGATTATGCTAACTCTCTGTAATGGGGCCTACCTGCCTGTCTCCCGGAGAGATTACAGCTGGTGCAGAATGCTACTGCCAGGCTTCTATTACACCTTCCCAAGAGAGCCCACATTCCGCCAGGCCTAAAGGAACTGCACTGGTTGCCTATGAAAGAATGAGTGATGCTCAAAGGTTTGGTTCTGGCACACAGAGCTTTTTACCACAAAAGCCCTCAGTATTTTTCAACAGAGTCACACCTTACCAACCCGCTCGGTCTCTTCGGTCAACCAACTCCTTGCTTGTAGTGGTTAATCATTTCAGATGGAAAAAAGTGGAGCAGTAGCTCCTTCTCTTATCTGGCCGCCAGGAAGTGAAATGACCTCCCAGTTCAGCTCCCTGCTTCCAGGGACATTCTGACCTTTAAGAGACTTCTTAAGACCTGGCTCTTTGGTTCTGCTTCTAGTACCTCTGTTATTTAGGGATCAGACTTGCTACTTAGTGCTGGGACACTCTATTGAGTAGCTGTTGCGCTTTCCAAATCTTTAAATAGTAATAATAATAATGTCTAATTTCTTCAGCAGGTAAGGGTTGAAAGACTGTCTATCCTTGGAGAAGAACAGGATGAATTATTTTTTTGTGGCTTTAGGATAAAGAAGTTCTTTAAATGTTGTAAATGTTTACAATTACAGAACGAGCATGTTCAGTGGTGAAGATGGGTTAAGATATATTAGGGTGTCGTCTAGGTATTGTTGGATGGAGACATGTCTTTTCACCAGTTACAAAACTTGGTGACGATGGGCCCTAATGCAAACTGAGACCAAACTCCACCAGATAGCTGTCTCAAATCCTCAACAAACCCTGCTACTCTTTAACCTACCCCTCCATTTTCCACACAAGTCTGTCTGTCACAGGAGGTGACAACAGTGACATACCTTTACTTAAGATTACATATAATAGATGCCACTGCCAGCACATTACATTGTCTTTGCTATTAGTGTTCATGATTGCCCAAGTTACCACAAAACCATTATAAATACAAGCCCCATTATTAAGACATAATTTTACATTCTGAACACAGCCGAACAGAGTACCCCACCATAGCATGTATGTGCTATGTTTCTAGAATCCTATATGACTACATGTCTGCCTAGGTTTATACTATTCAGAGGCGAGTAGCAGGGCACTTTTTTGCCCAGTGTTGACAGTGATGCTGTGATGCACATATTTTCGCATTTTTTTACAATAATACTGTAAAGTTCACATTTGCCAAAGTTGGTTGGTACCCTTTTGTGATGTTCTTCACTGCTTCTTCTTTGTGTAGGTGAAACTACCCATTTTTCAACAGCGTTCAGTTATCTGCACAGTTTAGAAGAAGTGATATGTTTGTTTAAAAACAAAGCGTTGTGTTGTGCAACAGCTCCTCCTCAGACAAACTCATATTTTAGTTGCTCACTTCCAAGAGAATCAAAATAATTTCCCTTGGCACTTCAGAGAGTTTCTCTTACTCGTTGCTGTTTGTGTCTGAATAGTGCGGTGGCGATCCGCACTACATTCTTCCCCGCCCGCCACCCATTTCTCCCCACCATATTAGTATAGCGGGGGTACCGTGGTGGACGGGAAGACCGTCCGCCGCTTTTCCGCCCGGTCGACAAGTCAACCTGACGGAAAAGGGTTTAATTTGGTGGCGGTGTCTGCTAGACACCGCCATCCATATCAGGATGGAGGCGGGAGGCAGCCGTTGCCGCCACAGAAAGGCATGTGGAGTTTGAAGTTGGGGGTCTGTTGCGGGCCCCCAGGATGTTAGGGGGTTGGGGGGGCACATGGGGTACCATAGGTACCCCCTGCATTTGCATACATAAGGTGGCAGGCACCACGTTGTGGATGCAAATGCACAACATGCATTTCTGACATCGCGGAGGGTGCTGCTGAAAGCACCGCCCGCCGCAATGTCAGGAATGCGGGATGTGCCCGCCAGTATGGCCGGGGCATCCTAATGCCTAATGCGGGACCGCCGCATACATAACGGGCGGTCCCATTTCCCGGGCCTATTGTCCGCCCGCCATACTAATGAGCCCCTAGGTCTTCACTACGGCCAGTGTGAGGGTGAAACATTTTATTCTAATTCTGGCTCCACCTCCACTCAATGTAGTGTGATCCTGGAAATGTCATTCAATCTAACTTAGCTTCAGGCACTGCTAAACTCTTAGAAAGTGGCTACTAAGAGGCACAAATAAAGTGTCTTTTAGCCCCCCCCCTTACTTACTATTGGTTTGCTTCATTATCACAAATTTTTTTTTCCTAGTCATTGATGAGGCATCTCTAGGCATGCCGGCTTCACTTTGTCTCCATGGTTTTGTTTTCTTCCCTGAAGCATGGTCCAAATATTGTTTCTCAATGACTTCTTATCCCAGCTTCCCCTACAAATACTTTGCCTGTACTGCAAAGCTGGTCAAAAGGCATATACAATTCTTTCTCTTCCTGCTGAGGGATCTCCCTTCCTCACACTTCCCAAAAGTTGCAGGTATATATATATTCACTGAAAAAACCATAGGTTTCACACACGTTATAGTTAGGAATTAGCATTTAAAAAACCTTGCAAATTCACTGAAAAAACCATAGGTTTCACACATGTTATAGTTAGCGGAAATTTTACTGATAAAAAACCAATGAAATTCCCCCGTTATAGTTAGTGCAGGCAACTATAACTCACGCGACCGCAATCCTCTGCTGATGCTCATACTGTATTTAGACACTTATTTGCCCATGTCTTCTTCCATAAATTTTTAGCTATACATATATTACAAATATTTTTTTTTCATAAAGACACATATGTCATCAGTAGAAGATTGCGGTCGCGTGAGTTATAGTTGCCTGCACTAACTATAACGGGGGAATTTCATTGGTTTTTTATCAGTAAAATTTCCGCTAACTATAACATGTGTGAAACCTATGGTTTTTTCAGTGAATTTGCAAGGTTTTTTAAATGCTAATTCCTAACTATAACGTGTGTGAAACCTATGGTTTTTTCAGTGAATTTGTAAGGTTTTTTAAATGCTAAGTTACTTTACGCCATTCGTGGCATGCGCGCCCACTTAACGCAGTTCGTTCCGTGCGCGCACGGTGAGCACGCGGTGCGCGTGCCCACTTTACGCAGTTAGTGCCGTGCACGCACGGTGGGCACGCGGTGCGCTACGCGCACCGCGTGCCCACGTTACGCTAGATGGGCCATGTACGCACGATGCGCTTCGCGGCGTGCCCGCCCATTCGTGGCGTGCGCGCCCACTTAACGCAGTTCCTTCCGTGCGCACACGGTGTGCTTCGCGCACCGTGCGCGCCCACTTTACGCAGTTAGTGCCGTGCACGCACGGTGGGCACGCGGTGCGCTATGCGCACCGCGTGCCCACATTACGCTAGATGGGCCATATACGCACGATGCGCTTCGTGCAACGTGCGCACATGGAGGACATATGATGCGCTTCGTTGTGAAAGGTAATATTTTAATTTTTCACATCTGTCATATGCCATGCACAAATGGTGCCCTTCGGGCGCCATTTGCACATGGGGTGGGGAGAGTATGGATACTTTTTAAAAAAAAAAATGTTTTACCGTACGCGTACGGTAAGCGTAATCGGCGAAATTATCGAAAAAATTAAAATTCCGTTTTTGGCCTTGGGGGATCTTTGGGGACTCCCCCAACATGGCTAGGTGCTTAGGAGCTGTCTAAACAGCCCCTTTACATGTTTTGGTCCTTTGTTTTTTAATCCCCACTCAGAGTGCGAGAGAGAAAATGGCGGCCGCCGCTTCCTGGTTTCGACCGATTCGAATGTTTACTAAGATCTAACAGCCAATCAGAATCGCGCTCGCGCACGTCACCGTACGCGTACGGTAAGCGCACCGTAAGCGCACCGTAAGCTGGCTCAGATATATATATTGATTTAAAGGCTATTTTCTCAGAATCTACTGAACAGATTTACACCAAACCTACAAAAGGCACTTCCTTGACCTGTAGACTACCTCTCTGCCAAATTTCAAGGAACTCTGTTCAGCCGTTCGGGCTGTAGCTGTGTCTAAAGGTCCTATGGAAAAATGCATGGGAAAAATGCGTTTTGGGACCCCCCTTTTATCTCAGCCCCCGCTTGACGAATCCCCCCGAGACTTTCAGGGTAGGAGCGGAGCGCAGCGCCCCACCTATTTTGAAAATTTCGCGAGGATTCGTCGACCGGCGCCAAAGTTATTCAAAATAGAATGTTGCGGTTTTCCTATGGAAACAGGGTCCTAACTATAACTACCTACTGGCGACCGCCAGTAGGTAATATATATATATATATATATATATATATATATATATACCTATGGAAAAAGGCATGGGGAAAACCCGTTTTGGGACCCCCCCTTTTTCTCAGCCCCCACTTGACAAATCCCCCCAAGACTTTCAGGATAGGAGCGGAGCGGAGCGCCCCACCTATTTTGAAAATTTCGCCAGGATTCATCAATGGGCGCCAAAGTTATTCCAAATAGAATGTTGCGGATTTCCTATGGAAACACGGTCCTAACTATAACTATCTACTGGCGACTGATATATTACCTACTGGCGGTCGCCAGTAGGTAGTTATAGTTAGGACCACGTTTCCATAGGAAAACCTCAACATTCTATTTTGAATAACTTTGGCGCCGGTCGACGAATCCTCGCGAATTTCTCAAAATAGGTGGGGCGCTACGCTCCGCTCCTACCCTGAAAGTCTCGGGGGGATTCGTCAAGCGGGGGCTGAGATAAAAGGGGGGTCCCAAAACGCGTTTTTCCCATGCATTTTTCCATAGGACCTTTAGAACGAGCTACAGCCCGAACGGCTGAACAGAATTACTAGAAATTTGGCAGAGAGGTAGTCCCTAGGTCAAGGAAGTGCCTTTTGTAGGTTTGGTGTAAATCTGTTCAGTAGATTCTGAGAAAATAGCCTTTAAATCAATATATATATCTGAGCCCGCTTACGGTACGCTTACCGTACGCTTACCGTAAGCTTACGGTGGCGTGCGCGAGCGCGATTCTGATTGGCTCTTAGATCTTAGTAAACATTCGAATCGGCCGAAACCAGGAAGCGGCGTCCGCCATTTTGTCTCTCGCACTGAGTGTTGTTTATCAAACATGATGGCCAAAAACATGTTACGGGGCTGTTTTGACAACTCCCTCCCACATAGTCATGTTGAGGGAGTCCCCAAACATCCCCCAAGAGCAAAAACGGTTTTATTTTTTTTTCGGCAATTTCGCGGGGTACGCTTACCGTACGCTTACCGTACGCTTACCGTAAGCTTACCGTACGCTTACGGTAAAAAAATAAAAATAAAAAAAACACTATCCACACTTACCCCACCCCCTGTGCTTTTGGTGGCCGCAGGCCACCAAATGTGCAGGGCTTATTAATAGAGAAAAAAACGTAATTTTGGCAACATGAAATTATAAAATCGAAATAAAAAAAACACTATCCACATTGACCTCACCCCCTGTGCTTTTGGTGCACGGAACGAACTGCGTTAAGTGGGCGCGCACGCCACAAATGGCGTAAAGTAACTTAGCATTTAAAAAACCGTACAAATTCACTGAAAAAACCATAGGTTTCACACACGTTATAGTTAGGAAATAGCATTAAAAAAACCTTGCTAATTCACTGAAAAAACCATAGGTTTCACACATGTTATAGTTAGCTGGACATTTTACTGATAAAAAACCAATGAAATTCCCCCGTTATAGTTACTGTAGGCAACTATAACTCACGCGACCGTAATCCTCTGCTGATGACATATGTGTCTTTATGAAAAAAAAATATTTGTAATATATGTATAGCTAAAATTTAATGGAAGAAGATATGGGCAAATAAGTGTCTAAATACAGTATTAGCATCAGCAGAGGATTGCGGTCGCGTGAGTTATAGTTGCCTACAGTAACTATAACGGGGGAATTTCATTGGTTTTTTATCAGTAAAATGTCCAGCTAACTATAACATGTGTGAAACCTATGGTTTTTTCAGTGAATTAGCAAGGTTTTTTTAATGCTATTTCCTAACTATAACGTGTGTGAAACCTATGGTTTTTTCAGTGAATATATATATATATATCACACATTTGTAATCTCCAAAAAATCCGTAGAAACAAAGAATGGAAACCACGCAAATCCAGGTAAGGCACAATTGTTGTTAATTTATTATCAGCCGAGTTTCACCAATCTGACGCGTTTCGGGCATCCGCCCTTGCTCACAGACAGTCAGTTGGATAAAATGTGCCCCTTAAATACTATAAGGTATTTCATTGGTTACATTTTTTTCACTATTTTTTTACACCATGTGACTTTAAAAAAGTGAAGACACACTATTCAGAATTACATTAGTCTGTTTTCCAAACATATACATTTCAAACTTAAATGTATATAAATAATTAAATAACAGGTTTAAATCCAAAATACCATAAAACATTCATCAAGTGCTCAATTGGTATCAAAACAAAGTTCTTATGCATATAATGCAAATGTTCCAAAAATGTATAACATGATGGTATCAATGTTCGATTGACTGTGCAAATAACGCAATAAAGTGCAAATATATCAGATTAAAATTCATCATATCAAAATGTGCAAACTACGCAAATATGTAAACACAGGAAGAAAATTGTGCAAATTATGCTAATTTTATGCCTAACCATACATGTTGTACTAAAATTTGTCTAATATACCTGAAAGTATAATATATGTTATCAGAACACAGAATATAATGTGTGAAGCACTTGAAATGTTTGAAATTTAAAATCTTATAAACACAAACACTATAATTGAATTTAATGTTAATATTGATTTTTAAATCTGGACAGACACATCACTGAATCTATGTCAAATACAAAAAAAAGTGAAAAAAACATTTTTTTGTGTATCCCTAATTTGTGCGATTAAGCACACATAGGAAAAAATAAAATGTAAAATAAAAGAAAAAGAGGAACAAATGGAAATTCATAATATCATTTTTACATGATATGTTGTTTTTACGTGAAAGCGGTCATGGCAATACACTCTAAAATAAATCTGACCCAAAATTTGACATGTCTTAAAGAAACACATGCAGATCCTCCGTTGTATTTAGCCCATTGGGAAATCTGCTGTCTAATTTTAAAATGAATTCAGACTCTAATCTTCTGAGCATTTTATCCCGGTCACCCCCTCTCTTAGTTTTTGGAACCGAGGCGATAACAAAATAACTGAGGCATTGCAAATTATTGTTATGACAAACTTTAAAATGCCTTGCCACCGGATAAGACGCATCATTATTTACAATAGCACGTAAGTGCTGAAGAATTCTAACATGTACTGGTTGCCGGGTACTCCCTACATATCTGAGATCACAGGTACACGTTAATATATAGACAGCAAATTCAGTTTTGCAATTAAAAGATCCATGTATATTAAGCGGATCAGGGCTAAATGGTGTGCAATATATATATATCAAAACTAATCCAGCAACGCCACTAACAGTCAACAGGCGGAAAGAACGCTGGCAGGGACCTCTTCGATGTGCTCACGCTGGTAGAGATAGACAGGAATCCGAAATAGGTGCAGGCATTAATTTATTTGGCAAAGGCAGATATAAGTCCATTACAATCGTCGGACATAGTGTCCACCATGACGCGTTTCGCTCGCATACGCGAAATTATAGCACATGCACAATTTACTTTAGAAATAAACCTTAATGTGTGCGTGAAACTAAACAACAGACTTCAGAAACATATGGTATCAAGCCTCAAAACTACCGACAGTCCAAAAATGCAATATTAGCAATTAATTGCAACTTAAATAAAATCAATACTTTATAGCTGCTGAAATATAGCAAATAAATATGGCAAATATTATTTACATACATAATAAATATCACTTTGTAAATACCATTAAAAAATCACAAAAGAGTCTCATCATTAGTGTGGTAAAAACAGCAGAGTTGCTGTTATAAGTGCAAAAGATGCAAGTTCAAAGAGTCAAAATTGTTGTGCAAATACCGCTAAGTCTTAGGCAAGTGCAAAAAATCAACATTGTTGTGCAAATACCGCTAAGTCAAAGGCAAGTGCAAATTGCCAAAGGAACATAAGTATGATCACAATGTACAATAACATATAACATTTAAATTGACAGTTGGAATTCTCAAACACTGTGCAAAATGAGCATTTTTTTAAAAAATGACGGATAAAACTCATATGTATCAGTCAAAATTTGATAAAAAAGTTCAATGTGCAAAGCATAAAAAGCTGATAGCTAACATAGTTAGAATGAGGCAGTAAGTAGAATTTGTTCAAGCCTGAACAAATATACGGAGGTAAGTATTGAGAGCCTAACAAAAGTTCTCAGTGAAATATATAAATCTCATAGGGTAGATAAAAAGTTAAAATAAATGACACGATTGGCACAAGTGAGCTGTTACAAATTATTTTGAGAGACTACGGCATAATTAAAACAAAACAGGGCAAGGATCCAAACAGGGAGGACTAAAGTAAGGTGGATTACAGAAAATTATGTAAATCCTCACTATTGTTAAGGCCATAAGGCATCTTAGTGTCGAGGGACATGATAAAATGGGTCTCTAATTGGCGGAGGGTTTTGTCGCGGTTACCTCCTCTCACAGAATTAGGGACAGCCCCTAACACAGTGTATTCTAGATCCTTTAGTTTATTATCATGGACCATTTTAAAATGCCTCCCCACTGGGTAGTTTGGATCCGAATTAACAATAGCCCTGACATGTTGTAAAATACGCTTATGTACAGCGAGTTTTGTGCTTCCAATGTACTCAAGGCCACAAGTACAGCGCAGTTTATAAATCGCAAACTCTGTGCGGCACGTGAGATAGTCCCGAATTGGGACTTTCTTGTTGTCAAATGCAGTGGTGTAGTCAGTGCTATTAATGGCAAAAGTGCATGCACGACATGAATTGCATTTATAAAAGCCTTTTTTAGTCAACCAAGTTTTTTTAGGGGAGACTTCAGGACTAGATTTAACAAGGGAATCCCTCATTGAGGGTGCCCGTCTAAAAGTAATCGCAGGCAATTCTGGCAAAATAGATTTAAGTGTCATGTCAGTGAGCACGATAGGCCACTGAGTATAGATCATTTTGAGAATTTGTTTATCCTGCTGACTGTAAGTGGAAACAAATCTGATGTTAGTTAAATCTGTCTCACCATTAGATTGTGAAGAAGGTGTCACTTGTGCTTTTTTAACGATCAAAAGATCTACCCTAGGTAACAAATTGGCCTTGATGAGTGCAGAGTCCAAAATTATTCTGAAATAACCGCGAGTGAGGAAACGAGCATAAGCTTCTGATTGACAAGTCTGGCATTCTGATTCCTCACTACAAATTCGGCGAATCCTAAGGAATTCGCTGTAGGGAATACTCCGAATAGTGTGATGGGGATGAGCACTATCCGCGTGTAGAATGGAGTTCCCTGCGGTGGTTTTCCGATGTAATCTAGTGTGGAGTTGGCCATTGCTAACATAAAGGATCATATCAAGAAATTCCACTTTAGCATTATCAATGGTTGCAGTGAATTTGAGATTTAAATTGTTAACATTGATGGAATCAACAAATTGTAACGCACTCTGTTTATCACCCTTCCAAATCATACAAATATCATCGATATATCGCCAGAAATACATCACATTATTAGTCCATGTGGCTTGATAGCGCAATCTGAGGACATGTTCCTCCCACCAGCCCACATGTAAACATGAGTAGCTGGGGGAGAAACATGCCCCCATAGCCACACCTCGCAACTGCTGATACACCTCTGTACCAAACAAAAAGAAATTATTGCAAAGGCATAATTCGATCATCATTAGCAGCATTTTGTTGTGATCACACATACTGATATCCCTTTGCGCAAGGAAATACTGCACTGCTGCTAAACCATCAGAATGATTGATACTAGTGTATAGGGATTCAATATCCATCACGACTAGCAAGTAATCTGGCTCCCACAAAATATTCTTGATTTTATTAAGAAAGTCAGGAGTGTCTTTGACAAATGAAGGAAGGGCAAAAACAAAAGGCTGAAGAAAATAATCCACATACTTGGACATCATTTCAAGTAAACTTTTCTGAGCCAATATAATGGGTCTCCCAGGAACAGGATCAGTTTTTTTGTGAACCTTTGGCAAAAAATATAAGACAGGGATCACTGGAAAGTCTACTTTAAGTAAATAAATTCATCCTTGGTTAATAGACCTTGTCTTTTCCATTGTAGTAAATGTTTAGTGATAGTTTCTTGAACAAGTCGTATCTCTTGTCGTGTATATATATATATGGTATTTACTCATAGTAAACTCTATGTACCTTTTTGTCACACAAGACACAAATCATCAGCCTAAGTGCAGCACGTAACAGGTCTGCAAAGAGGTGGGTAAATACACAAGGCCATCAAGTACTACAGCTACAAATGAGAAGTTGTTTGGTTGTATCTATAATGCACTATTCCATAAAATATGGGAAATAGTGTTTTACAATGCCATAGTGAATTAATAACACCTCCATGGCTCAATGTTTTCCATTCTACCAGGTCAAGGGCATCTTCACTCAAGCTTCTCCAAGCAATCAAAACATGCATCTATAAATTCTGTAACCTCTGGGCAAATATTGTCATCCAAGAGGCCAGGCACCAATAATCCTCCCCCTCACATCCCAATATTATCAATGTTATCACACAAAGGGTGTGTTTTTCCTCTGTTTTCCTTAACATAAAAGCGAATATACCAACCATACATACACTTTGAGAAAATGAAGTCCATATTAGAGCTACCAAACCAGGGCACTCCTTTTCTTGGTAGCAATAACTATTCGTATATATACCTACGGTTAAGAGGAGGCTCCAGATGATGAAGCATGCCACTTCAGTGGGTGATGGGACTCCGTCCTTTCTATGAGGACTTCTTTCTTCAATATTTTGTGGGGTATTGTCAGTTTTTTTATTTGTGCAAAGACCCGCGGACTCTGTGTTGATATACATTAAGTAATTAGGGGATGTGTCTGTGCTGGTCTCTAAATTTCCCTGTGACCCTCTAACCAAACGGTGTTTTTTGATAGCAATAACTATTCCCCAAAGATTATTTCACCGTTAATATTCAACTCTCCATATGCCACTTGTGAATAAATCATCACAGCTTTGAGCAAAGCCTCCATGCCTTCAATCATTGTTTCAATTAAATGCTCAATATTTTGGCTTGAATAACCCTAGCACGAGGCATATTTGCGAGTTTTGAGCATTTTATAGTTTTTGTTAGTATCCCATATAACAATGTTTTCATGTGCTTTAGTACAGGGGTACTCGAGTACTCGCAAACATTTTCCCAGGGGCCATAAAGCTTGGTCTGTGATGTGATCGAGGGCTGCATTGAAGTCAGCAGGGTGGGAATCAAGGGTTTGCGGTGAGAGGAGTTGGCGGTAATGTGGGTGTAGAGGAAGGAAAGCATAGTGTCTGAAATGCACAATTTGAAAAACAAAACGTGGGATTAATACCGGCTTCTCCGCTTAACCAAATTGTGTGTTCCTAGACGTTTGTTTTATTTGACTTTTCCTCTTTTGTCTTCATTATCACATATAAGAGGGCCTCGAAATACATGACTTCAGGATGAGTGCTATACAAATCCTTCTCCTGTGTTTGATTAACTAAACTCTAATGTTGTTTATCTATAATAGAAACCCAGGCCACCCAAAGAGTGCACATACCAACTAACTTGCCTCTTAGTTCTCTATTGACATTGTTGTCAACGTGAGAGGGAAGAAGGAATTCTTCTAAATTCATGTTTGATAACAATCACTTTAAAGACAAATTCTTCTCATTGCACTGATAATCTTATGTACTAAGGTGGAACGGTTCTGCATGTTAATGAAATACACTTTTTGAATTTGTAATAGACTTTATCATACTATTAAACTTTTACTGCAAGATGTCTGTAAAACTGAAGATGGTTGTTAGGGTTAAGCAGTGTAGGACACCCGAGTTACTTCCTTTCTTTAACTAACGTTTAAATAAAGGCTTGCTTGTTTATTTAACATCCTTTCAATGTTAGTTGAGTTGGGTAAACAGCAGCCCAGTGCTGCTGCTGACCATGGGGCCACATGTAAAGGTCAGGAGGGCCGTATCTAAAGGTCAGGAGGGCCGCATGCAGACCCCAGGTTTACTTTGAGTATCACTGCTTTAGTGCATCCCACGCACTACTCATTCATGACCTTCCACCCACTGGATTCATTTGTAAGCTTCACACACAAACACTTTTTCTGGTGTTCATCACTAACACCTCAGATCTGAGCTTTGCCACATACCTCATTCTGCATATCTCACTATACCTATCTTCTGTGAGCATCTCATACGTGTCTATCACAACAGACTTTTTTATTGGTAAGCATCTCCCTTCCACACAAACACTGTATATCACATTTTTGTGAGCATCCCACACGAGGCTAAGTCTTATTGGAAATTCAGCTCATGGGGCTTCTTATATTTTTGTGCAAGATAATGTGGTTTGAGTACCCTCTACACTCCTATCATCCTTCTGCAATAAATGCTTCTCATGGATGCATTATGGATTTTTCCGCCCTCTGGCCACAGGAATGCAGGCTAAAAGCTTCCAGTGTTTGAAAAACTATTCTTGCTCTCCTTCCTGTGCCCTACTAAACCAGTGGCTTTCAAAAGGGATCTGACTGACTTCACTGCTCAAACAGACACACAGACTCCACTACCATACCATTAGACCTACCAGCCTTCGGGTGGTCTTCCCCCAAACGTTTTGCCAGCTTACCTCCTCTTATTGCTGATTATATTTGTTGACCTTAGGACTCTAAGCATTTTGCCACTGCTGACCGGTGCTAAAGTGCATGCACTTCTCCCCTAAACATGGTGACATTGGTGTATACACAATTGGCATATTTAATTTACTTGTAAGTACCCTGTACATTGGTATACCATGTACCCAGGGCCTGCAGTACTGATTGTGCCACCCACACAAGTAGACTTTTGAACATGTCTCAGGCCTGCCACTACAAAGCTGGTGTGTGCAGATTTACTGCCATGTCGACTTGGCATTAAAAAACCCTTGCCAAGCCTTACACTTCCATTTTATTACACATAAGTCACCCCTAAGGTGGGCCCTAGGTAGCCCATAGGGCAGGGTGGTATGTTACTATAAGGTAGGGCATGTACCTTTAAGTTTTGCATGTCCTTGTAGTGAAAAACACCTACATACATTTTCCCCTGCTGTGAGGCCTACGCCGCTTGTAGACTAACATTGGGAATTCCTTAATACACTCTTTCAAGCTGTAAGTCCTGGCCTGGTTAGAAAGGAGTTGAAGTGTCATGTTTTATATTGTTGGAATCGTAACGATAAATCCTCTTTACTAGTAGAACACAAAAACTGAAAGAGGTGACAGACTAACTAGGCTGCACCTCATTTATCTGAGGTTTGTAGTTAACATGTCCCATGCGCAAGTCCTCCAGCACTTGTCGCCCTTCAGTGCCACTGTACGACAGATTCCAAAAATATTGACAGTAAGGAGGTGCACTAGGAGAACAAATCCAGTCCCCTACATTGTGTAAAGAGATTCTTTATTCCAAATTCATTTACAATAAATGCAATCCAGCCAACGTGTTTCGTTCCAAACAAACACTCATGGAACTTCTTCAGGGCTGTAATGAATCACACCAAACACATAAATATTCAACAAACAGTACCAAATATTGTTTACTACATTTAGAAAGACACTTGTTATCTCAAACCAAACTATATATGTGCATGTATATATATATATATATTCACACAAAAAAACATAGGTTTCAGGGACGTTATAGTTAGTTGAACATTTGACTCATCTAAAACCAGAGAAATTCCCCTGTTATAGTTAGTTCAGCTAACTATAACTCACGCCCCCGCAATGCACTGCTGATGACGTCACATATTACATCACTCATGACATGGTCAGTGACATCACTGATGACATCACTGATGACATCTCAAATGACATCACTGATGACGTCACTGATGACATCATCCAGTAGGTATGTGTTTCTGTACAGTTTTAATATGTTTAATATATATAGGGAAAGGTCTGTTGAAGAATGAGTGGGTGTACAAGTGTGTGAATGGATGATTTTGTAGGTGCGTAACTGACTCTTTAAGTGAGTCATTAAATGTATCTTACTGCAGACTAGTGACTACACTGTCTGAATGTCTGTATGTGTCTGTGTGTAGGTGTATAAGTGGCTGCATGGTTTTGTGAATAGCTATATGAGTGTCTATATGGGTTATTGATTGGTTGTCTGAGTATCTGTATGGGTGCCTGAGTGTTTGTGTGGGTAGGGTGTGTGTGACTCTATGCATAGATGTGTGAGTGGGTGATTCTATGGGTGCATGGTTTTAAGAGTGCATCTGTGATGGACTGTATGGTTGGGTGAGTGTATGTATGGGTGTGTTAGGGATTGAATGTATATCTCAGTGGTACATGTGTGACTAACTACATATGTGAAAGGCAGTATATATGGGTGTAAGAGTATATAAGTGGGTATATGTGAGAGTGTGTGATTGTGAGAGTGGCTGTATGGATGAGTGTGTGCTTGTATCAATGATTCTATTAGAGCGTAAGAATGTGGTACTATTTTTATGAGTAAGTGAACTTGAGTGTGTTTAACGGCAAAGGTGAGTAAATTGGACTGTGTTTAATTACTTGCACGACTGACTAGGTGTGTCAGTACCTCAATGGATGATTGGCGGTGTGTGAGTGTCTATCTAGGTGTATAAATGCATATGATAGTCTTGTACGGAGTGACTGTAAGTATGAGTGACTGTACAGGTGAGTGAGTGGAGGTGTATGTAGACCTAAGAGCTAATGAGTGGGTATGTAGTTATTGGTATTGGAGTATCTATGATTTTGAAAATGGCCGTCTGAAATTTTGAGTCGGTGTATCAAAGGTTATATTAGGGTGTGAGAAGATGCACTAATTTATCACATGGATGATGTCATCAGTTATGTCATGAGTGATGTCATTTGAGATGTCATCAGTGATGTCATCAGTGATGTCACTGACCATGTCATGAGTGATGTAATATGTGACGTCATCAGCAGTGCATTGCGGGGGCGCGAGTTATAGTTAGTTGAACTAACTATAACAGGGGAATTTCTAGGGTTTTGTATGAGGGAAATGTCCAGCTAACTATAACGCCCCTGAAACCTTTGGTTTTTTCAGTGAATTTCTAAGGTTTTTTAAATGCCAATTCCTAACTATAACGCCCCTGAAACCTATGGTTTTTTCAGTGAATTTCAAAGGTTTTTTAAATGCTAATTCCTATCTATAACTTATCTCTGAAGATATCATGAAAAGCATTCTTTTTTAAAAGTAGGGTGCACATTAGTTTTGTGGAAAAGCATCTTTGTGATTGGTAAGAAAAAGCAGTTTCAACGTGGAGTACATATCAAAGGATCAAATTTGCTCAGATCAACCACACCTGCTACTTGCATTTGAAAGGTACTGTTCGAACTTAAAACTATCGTCAACTTTTAACCTGCACATGTCGTTAAATATTCAAGAAAATGTTACAAAAAAATATCGTTACGTTTTAAAAAATTGATGAACTTTTAACCTGCACGTGTTGTAGAATGTTCTAGAAAGTGTGTTGATAGAATACGTTGCACTTCTGACTTCTATGTGTTGTTCGATATTAAAAAAACAGTTCATATGGAAAATTAAAAAGAAACCAATAGAGAAGTTTTGAAGCCTAAAAGAATCAAGGAACTATTCTAATTTATTCTTTACATGTATTTATGTGTGCAGCAACAAAATTATAGACACAACAGCAGTAGGAAGAGGAAGAAGCAGGGAGTGGGGGGAGGGGGGGAGATGGGCAGAATGGCACACATGCACATTTAAGTCGAACACACATATAGACTAACAATGGCCAAAATGAAACACACCAACAAGCAGCACAAGTCACACAACCCGCCAACATCACACCACTGAACGAGCATAGAAGTGAAAACCACGCTGCATTCATACAGGATGTGTACAAAGGCCAGTCGTTGGTGTTGTGGGATGTCTGCGACCATGGTCATCATGGATGAGATGCCCAGCATGTGGCACATGGTCGAGTTCACTGTGTGTTATGTTGCCAAACGGCTGCACCTCCCTCCCACGAGCCCCCACACTTTTGTACGGTGCGCTGTTGTATCTCGTGCACTATTTGCGCATGTCCTGCTACATTCCAACTACAACATCACAGTGCCGTTTGGAGGTGGTGCATGACAGTTTACAACATCAACTGCTGCGGCTCTTGTAGCAGGCAACACCAGAACACAGAGACACACTTACCGCACTTCCTGTACACGGACATGTCCGAGACACCCCGTTCCCCTTGCCGGATAGGCACACCCCTGCACTGACCTGTGAACCCCAGACCAGCACACGCCAGTTGTGCATGCAGGAAGATGCGTGCGTAGCTACACATCCAGGCTCACTGCCAACGCTGAGGTGACAGCACATTGTGATGTTGCAGGGCTCGTGCCTATCATGCTAAGACAATGACCACAGGGACACACTTACTAAGATGTGGGTTTGGGGGGCATTGGCGGTCCTGGAGTTGTTGAGATGGGTCTTCTGTCCCTCATGGGTATCCCTGTATCATGCTCATTGACTCTATGGTACCTGTGGGTGTTCTGGTGTGGCTCTTGACTGTGTTCCCTTTCATGGTGCAGGTAGTTGTCCTGCTTAACACCAGCAGAAAAATGGTGTAAAATCCCTGGTGCTAACGTGTCTTATCGCCGGAATTTGTTTCGCATTGCAATTGGTGTGAAAGTTGGATTTTAGTATTTAGAATAAATCGGAAAGGTGCACCTCGTGTCTTTTTGCACGGGAACGGCTACTCTCCATTTCATTATCAGCACTTTAACGGAAGTAAAGTTGAGATAAATCTAACACACTATTCAAAAGTTAGTGCATACTGCAGATATCACCAGTATTCCAGCAATAAGTCCCCCAAAATTTAACACCATGGTGGACTCCATCAAATAACAGTAATAAGAACAAGAAAGAGTCACACAGCAGTTAAGAGAACAACCAAAAACGTTATTAATTTTTTTTTTCAAACTTTATTTTTTATAATAATAAATATATAAACGAAAAACTATTTTCAAACTTTATTTTTTTATTAACATATATATGAACAATAAACTAATAAACAAAATGTAACAACTATGATAAAAAACAACAAGGCGGAACACTACTGTGGGGACAATGGATGTCGACAACAGACCTGGAAAATAAGAAAGATTGTTAAAAAAACAACAACATGGTATTCTCAACAAAATACCACAAGAAACAAATCACAGATATATAAAATGCATACAGCTAACAAAATTTTATAAGTTTAACTTACAAAAACTGTAAATGTTGCCGCTTTAAAATATTTACCGAATCTGAAGAAAATGTTTTGCAGAAGGCACCACACAAACAACGTTTTTCTTCAGTGGTGAGGAAATGTTTTACTTTTTCCAAGGAGCAAACAAAGACCAATGCCACCTTCGTCACTCACAAGATTTGCCAAAGAGTTCTGTTACGAGGAGATCCTAACAAAAAATGCTTGTGCGGCACAGCAAATATGATGAAACACCTAAGGACCCTTCATCCAAACAATCTTGCACGAGAAGAGTGCAAACAGATGAGAAACACTCCTGTTCTGTATCTGTAAAAAAGAATCACAAATAAATGTATATTAATAACTTTCAAATGTATACTATTCCATTACTGTACAAACACATTTTATATAAAAACTGACTATGAAACTATAGCCCTGAACCACAAGTGTGACGATCATTAAAACACTACATGCATAGTGCATACCACTTTGAAGCAGTTCATGTCCTACAGCCTACCTCACTAAAACACTACATGCTAACTGACTAAATGATTACAGTAGTATAAGGAGACACACTTGGTGACTCACAGGGTGTTTACTAGAAGAGTATGAATACTAACTAGGGAATAGAAGGTGTGAAACACAACTGTGTAGGTGATTAGAGGACTGCATCCATACTGCATAGGCATTTAAAGCAGTCCATGTGCTAAGGCCTGGCTCACTGCATGACTACTTGGGTACTGACTGAATGATTATCGTACAACAAGGAGAGTGCCTAGGTGCATTTATAAGTGCTAGGCTTTTCACACAGAGAATAGATTAGTACTTGGTACTGAATGGGTCACTAGAGGAGTGCAAAGGCAGTGACAATTTTGGACTGTATGGATACTGACTAGGAAATTGAAAGTGTGAAAGACAAGTGTCTAGGTGGTTAGAAGACTGCATGCATAGTGCATAGGGGTTTGAAGCAGTCCATGTGCTAAGGCCTGGCTCAGTGTATGAATACTTAGGCACTGACTGAATGATTAGAGTACTGCAAAGATAGTATCTTGGTGAATTTATAAGTGTTTGGGTTTTAGAACAGTGAATGGATTAGTACATGGTGCTGAATGGGTCACTGGAGGACTGCAAAGAGAGTCACAGGGTATTTCCTGGAAGTGTATGGATACTGACTAGGGAATTAAAGGTGTGAAAGACAATTGTGTAGGTGGTTAGAGGACTGCATACATAGGGGATAAGGGTTTGAAGCAGTCCATATACTAAGGCCTGGGTCACTGGATGAGTACTTGGGTACTGACTGAATGATTAGAGTACTGCAAGGAGAGTGCCTGGGTGAATTTATTAGGATTTGGCGCTGTGAATGGGTTAGTACATGATGCTGAATGGGTCACTAGAGGAGTGCAACGGCAGTGACAGGGTGTTTGCGGCAAGTGAACGGATACTGACTGGTGAAAGACAAGTGTGTAGGTGGTTAGAGGTGTAGGTGGTTAGAGGACTGCATGCATAGTGGATATGGGTTTGACGTAGTCCATGTGCTAAGAACTGGCTCAGTGTATGAATACTTAGGCACTGACTGAATCATTAGAGTACTGGAAAGAGAGTGTCTAGGTGAATTTATAAGTGCTTGAGTTTTGGCACAGTCAATGGATTAGTACATGCTGTTGAATGGGTCTCTAGAGGACTGCAAAGGAACTGCCAGGATGTTTCCTGGAAGTGTATGGATACTGACTAGGGAATTGAAGGTGTAAAAGACAAGTGTATAGTATGTCAGAACACTTTTATTTGAAGCAATCTATTTGGTACTTAGAAACTGACTAAATAATCAGACTACTTCTAGGACAGTGCTTAGGTAAAACTTTTAAATTTTCAGTTCTGCCACAGTGAACAGAATAGTACATGGTACTGCACCTTAGTGTCAAATCCTGACTCATCTTAAAAGGCTAGCTTCTAATGCTACTAAAACTTGACAACATGAGAGGTTTTAAATTAGTTATCTGTCAGCAAATACACGATGTTACCAAATGCTTCTCTCACAGTGGTTCTCAAATGCACACAGACTCACAGTGTAATTCTAGACAAGCACCAGTATCCCTAGGAGTTTACCAAAACTCATTCACAACACTGGAAGTGATAAGGGAACTACACACAATCTACATATTTCACTACTGCTCTTTAGTGTCAATGCCTGACTCATTTAATCAACACATAAGCAAAGACTGGCTTCTAATGCTACTAAAACTTGACAACATGACGGGTTTTAAAACAGTTTTCTCTCAGCAAATACACGATGTTACCAAACGCTTCTCTCACAGTGGTTTCCAAATGCACAAATACTCACAGTGTGATTCTAGACAAGCACCAGTATTCCTAGGAGTTTACCAAAACTCATTCACTACACTGGTAGTGATAAAGGAACTGCACACAATCTACATATTTCACGACTGCACTTTAGTGTCAATGCCTGACTCATTTAATCAACACATAATCAAAGCATAAGCAATGACTGGCTTCTAATGCTACTAAAACTTGACAACATGACAAGTTTTAAAACAATTTTCTCTCAGCAAATACACAATGTTACCAAACGCTTCTTTCACAGTGGTTCCCAAATGCACAAAGACTCACAGTGTGATTCTAGACAAGCACCGGTATCCCTAGGAGTTTACCAAAACTCATTCACAACACTGGAAGTGATAAGGGAACTGCACACAATCTACATATTTCACGACTGCTTTTTAGTGTCAATGCCTGACTCATTTAATCAACACATAAGCAAAGACTGGCTTCTAATGCTACTAAAACTTGACAACATGACAGGTTTTAAAACAGTTTTCTCTCAGCAAATACACAATGTTACCAAACGCTTCTCTCTCAGTGGTTCCCAAATGCACAAAGACTCACAGTGTGATTCTAGACAAGCACCAGTATTCCTAGGAGTTTACCAAAACTCATTCACTACACTGGAAGTGATAAGGGAACAGCACACAATCTACATATTTCACGACTGCACTTTAGTGTCAATGCCTGACTCATTTAATCAACACATAAGCAAAGACTGGCTTCTAATGCTACTAAAACTTGACAACCTGACTGGTTTTAAAACACTTATCTGTCAGCAAATACACAATATTACCAAATGCTTCTCTCACAGTGGTTTCCAAATGCACACATACTCACTGTGTGATTCTAGACAAACAACACTATCCCTTGCACTATATGAAAACACATTCCTTCATCTAGAAGTTGTACTACATTTTAGTATAGAAACATAACATAACTCATTTCACAAATTCATACACAATGACCGGTTTCTAATTCCACAAAAATATAAAAACTGCACAGTTATCTATCTACAAACACATGAAAAACACAAATGCCAATCACAGAATGGTTTCTACATGCACACACATTGTAGAGAAAAAAAGTACTCCCTAAACTTTAGCAGGAAAAAAACATTAGTCTGATTAAAATCAAAATAGTCCACATACATCCCCTCACAATTAAATAACTCATCTTTCAAGTTCTTTTGTAGATTAAGGAGTATATCAATCACTCACCATATTTTCTATACATAATCTCTGCACTGTGCACCTCTCAGCAAAAGCAAAGAATGGAAAAGTTTCCCTTTCATTTTCCACACATAAACATGTAAACATCAAATCACAATCCTTCGCACATAAACTCAAAAGCAAACACACATTTCTATTGGTTAAACATTTCAACCCTTTCCCCAATCTGCCTTCTGCCTGTTACCATAGAAACAGGTCATGGAACACTGCACTGAGCTCACAGGTCACAAGTTCAGCACACAATATTCCTACACAAGACAGGAAGTGTGCTTGACTTTACAACATATCAGCTTATCATATATAATGTTCCTTACAATCTGTTTTTGTTAACCAATAACAATCATACATTTAGAAAACAAAAATATAAACCCTACCTTTCAGTGTAGAAAGTTGTTATACAACCAATGATTTCTTGTCGTTCGTTTTTCAAAAAACGTTGCTGTGGATCCGCGCACCCACCGCAAGAGAATCCGTGCATCCAACGCGATAGGATGCGCGCACCGTGCGCGCATTTCGCAGCTTTTTTTTAAAAAAAAGGGGGGCCCCAGGGGGTCCTTCTGGGACCCCTAAGCACCTCTAGAGGGTCAGAGTATTCCCACTCTGCCCCCTTTATATGTTTTACGCACTTATTCCCCTTGCTTCTTCAGCCTCGCTTCTACCGAGGCAGAAAATGGCCGCCAACAGTTCCTGGTTTCGAATGTAGAGAGACGCTCGACAGCCAATTAGCATTCAGCGCGCGATCGGGAGGGTGCGCGGCTCGGTTCGGGGAGGGTTCGTGTACGGTGCGGGTAGGGTCCGCGGATCCTCCGCGGCCATAGATATCACTAACTTTTTTACCCTAATTTTCTCAGGAACTACTGAACAGATTCACACCAAATATGCAAAAGGCACGAGTCCGAACTGAGGACTGCCTCTTTGCCAAATTTGGTGTCATTCCGTTCAGCGGTTCGGGCTGTAGCTGCGACAACAGATCCTATGGGAAATTGCATGGAGAAAACGTGTTTTGGGACCCCCCTTTTTTCTTGGCCCCCGCTTGACGAATCAGCACGAAACTTTCAGGGTAGGAGCGGAGCAGAGCTGGCCAAAAGTTTGGAGAATTTCGCGAAGATTCGTCAATCGGCGCCAAAGAAATTCCCAATAGAAAGTTGCGGACTTCCTATGGAAAATAGGTCCTAACCATAACTATCTACTGGCAACCGCCAGTAGATTATATATATATATATATATATATATATATATATATATATATATATATATATATATATATATATATATGGACTCAAAGCATTCATCGGTTTTCTCCAGGAAAAGAAAGAATGCACGAACTCCTCTTCGTCGGTAGATACTGTTATTTTATTTTACAGTTTTCAAATCTCCCTTATGTCATGACGCGTTTCGGCCGACGAACGGCCTTGATCACATGATATATATATATATGAAGATAAGCGTTCCTGACTCGCTCCTTATCAGCAAAGAAACAGGTACGGACCACAGCGTGCGTTTCCAGTGCAGATTTATTGCATCCTTATTCAGCTACATTCGTACAGCAAGTGCCCAGCATGACGCGTTTCAACAGCAGGACGCTGTCTTGATCACATGACGCCCCAAGGGCCAATCCTCATTAAATACTTTTTTTAAAAGTTAAAAAAACTGGCAAAACATTTCTTTCTACACTCTAAGGAAATAGAAAAAATACTACGGTTGTAAATAGTACAATCATAGTCAAACATGTGAAAATCAAACAATGCAAATAATGCGAATGTTTAGTGAAAAAATGTCAACTCATTACATCATGGTTACTTTTATCACATAGATGACCAGTTTTTTTAATAATAATAGCTGAAGAATTCGTTATTTTTCTTAAAAAAGGAAAAAACGCCGTAAAGATGCTTTCACATTGTCACATAATATGCGTGAATGCATGCAATTAGCTATCTTTATATATCAAGCATAAAGTGCAGAGAGTACATTTAAAGTGCAAATCATGGCAAATCATCATAGTTTGAAATACTTAAAATATCAAAAAATAATGACTGAAGATAGTAAAATTAAAAAGTGCATTACGCTTATAGTGCAAATACAGCGCTAAAGTGCATATCATTGGTAATCATCACAATTAACTTTCTTATTAATGATGTCAGAGTTGTGTGATGATTATACAAAATGTCAAGATAAAGTGCCAGTGCATCAATATAACATGACAACAATGAAAATACGTAACGACAATAAAATCCAAAAGGTAAAATAAGAGTGGATATTTGAAAGATAAAAGACATACTAAAATTGCTCATATAGCTACCCCCAAACCATGCCTAGCAAAAGCCAAGTAAAACCACAGGTAAAAGCCAGAGAATCCAGATAAAACCAGTAGTAAAACCTAGCTAAAACAAGACAAAAACTGGGAATAAAAGCATGAAGCAACATATAGGAGTCAATTTACTGGGCAGTCCAAATATAGGCCAACACATCAATAGGTACCAGGTTGCAGGGGAAAAGGCAAACTACACAATTATATGTTAAAATTCATAAAAAATTATGTAGGTCCTATCCTGTATTTAAACCATTAGGCATTTTAGTATCTAGTGTGAGTATATAGTGAGACTCCAACTGCCTGAGCTTTTTCTCCCTATTGCCACCTCTTAGTGACCTTGGTACAGAGTCTATTACATAGTAACTCAGATCTTTAAGGTCATTTTTATGGACATATTTAAAATGTCTGGCCACTGGGTAGCTAGGGTCAGAATTCACAATGGCTTGTAAGTGTTGTAATATACGGTTATATACTTGCAGTTTGGTGCTGCCTACGTATTTTAATTTATAGGAACATTCCAGCACGTAGACAGCATACTCTGTCTGGCAGGTTAGCAGAGTTTTGATTTTCAGAGGGTTAGACTCAAATGCTGTAATAATTTTGTTAGTATTTTTCCCAAACTTGCAAGCTCGGCATGAGCTACATTTGAAAAAGCCTGTTCTTTTGCTGAGCCAGTTAGAAGAAATAATTACTTCAGGACTAGTTCTCACTAGTGCATCTCTCATGGAGGGTGCACGTCTGAATGTGAGAACAGGTAAATCAGGCACCATTCTAGACATAGTCAAGTCAGTTTTAATAATGGGCCAGTTCTTATATATTATTTTCCTAAACTGTTTGTCCTGACAGCTAAATGTAGTAATGAGTCTAACGATATTATCACTTCTAGTAGGTTCTGAGTTGTACTTATTCGGGGTGTTAAAATTCAAACTGACTGGTAGTCCAACATCTTGTGTCTGACCATTGACTTTGTCCATAGCTATTGTTAGATCTTTAGCTTTGTACCCTCGTCTCATAAATCTTAGGAATGCTTCTTTTTGACAGAGCGTACAATCATTTTCAGAGCTACAGATACGTTTTATTCTTAAAAATTCCCCGTAGGGGATACTTTTTATTAAATGGTTTGGGTGCAAACTGCTAGCAAGAAGTACAGCATTGCCTGCAGTACTTTTTCGATGTAATTTGGTGTGGATTGTATTTTGTTTGATATAGATTTCCACATCCAAAAACTGCACAGATTCATTGCTAATAGTTGCAGAAAAATTCAAGTTCAAGTTGTTAATGTTAATTTCATTGACAAAATGATTAGCTGATTCCATTGACCCCTCCCATACAACACAAACATCATCAATGAAACGCCACCAATGTTTAACATGAGTGTCATACAGCATCCCGTGGGTGGTTCTGAGGATGTGCTCCTCCCACCAACCAACGTGGAGACATGCATAGCTGGGAGAGAAGCACGCCCCCATCGCCACACCACGTAATTGCTGATAATCTTCTTTGTTAAATAGACAATAGTTGTTATGCAAGCACATTTTAATCATTTTCAATAACATTACATTATGATGATGAAATTCAATGTTACGTTTGGATAGAAAATATTTGACTGCTGTTATTCCATCTGAATGATGTATGCTCGAATATAAGGAACATATATCCATGACAATCAGAACATACTCGTGTTTCAATTTGATTCCTTGAATTATTTATAAGAAATGGCCAGTGTCACGTATGTATGATGGTAGAGTTTCTACAAATTCATGTAAGAAAAAATCCACATATTTGGACATAGGTTCTAATGGTCCCTTCTGGGCAGAAATGATAGGTCTCCCAGGTATTGGTGTGACATTTTTATGCACCTTTGGGATGAAATATAGCACAGGAGTAATGGGGTAGTCATTTTTAAGGAAACCAAATTCATTTTTACTGAGGAGTCCTGTTCTTTTCCATTGATGTAGTTCTTTATAAGTCGATTCTTTAATGTTCCTTAAATCATTGAATGTTGCTTTTCTGTAATATGTTTCATCATTCAGGTGTTTGTTGGCTTCTTGCATATATAATTCTCGAGGCCAGAGAACTATATTCCCCCTTTGTCTGATTTGTTTATTATGATGTTTTCATATATATATATATTCACTGAAAAAACCATAGGTTTCAGGGGTGTTATAGTTAGCTGGACTTTTCACTTGTACAAAACCATTGAAATTCCCCCGTTATAGTTAGTTCAGCTAACTATAACTCGCGCGCCCGCAATGCACTGCTGATGACGTCACATATTACATCACTCATGACATGGTCAGTGACATCACTCATGACATCACTGATGACATCTCAAATGACATCACTGATGACATCACTGATGACATCATCCAGTGAATGTGTGTTTTTCTGAAAATTAAATATGTTTTATATATGTATATCTCAAGGTCGATGGAAGAATAAATGGGTATATAAGTGTCTAAATGGATGATTTGTTTTTGAAAAATTGATTGTGTAACTGACTGATTAAGTGTATCATAGTGAATACATGGCTTAGTGAGTAATGTTTAAATAGGTAAATATCTGTATCAGTCTCTCACTTTGTGTATAAGTGGCTGCATGGGTTGGTGAGTAGCTACATGGGTGTCTATATAGGTTATTAGTTGGTTTTTTGAGTATCAGTCTGAGTGTCTGCATGGTTCGGTGGGGGGTATTACGTAGTGCATAGGTGCATGAATGAGTGACTCACTGTTTGTATGGGTTGAACACAGCATGTGTGCAGGACTGTATGGGTGGATGAGTGTGTGTATGGGTGTGTTAGTGAGTGAATGACTGTCTCAATAGTGTCTTTATGAGTAACTACATATGTTTTAAACTAGTATATGTGACTATTGGTGTATATATGTGAGTATATGTGAGAGTGAGAGATTGAAAGAGTTCCTGTATGAATAAGTATGTCTTTCTATAAGTGATTGTTTAAAAGACTAAGTATGTGTAAGTTTCCGTAGAAGTAAGTATGGTGGTGTGTGTATAACTGTATATGCAAGTAAATGTATGTTTGATTCTTTATTAGCATGAGTGACTATGTGTGTGAGTAACTCTATGGATGAGTGGCATTGTGTAACAGGATGTATAGGTGTATGAGTACATATGATGAGTGAGTACATGTATGAGTGACTGTATAGGACTGTTGGTGAATGAGTGGATGTGTATGTGGATCTTAGAATTACTGAAGAGGTTGTTGTAACTGGTATTGGTATGTCCATTGTTTTGAAAATTTTAGTCTCTATTTTTGAATGTGTGTATCAAAGGTTATATTAGGGTGAGAGGAGGTCTGCCACTCTATCACAAGGATGATGTCATCAGTGATGTCATCAGTGATGTCATTTGAGATGTCATCAGTGATGTCATGAGTGATGTCACTGACCATGTCATGAGTGATGTAATATGTGACGTCATCAGCAGTGCATTGCGGGCGCGCGAGTTATAGTTAGCTGAACTAACTATAACGGGGGAATTTCAATGGTTTTGTACAAGTGAAAAGTCCAGCTAACTATAACACCCCTGAAACCTATGGTTTTTTCAGTGAATTTCTGAGGTTTTTTTTTTTTTTTTTTTTTTTTTTTTAAATTTTTTATTGAACAATAAATCAGTTACAAGCATGGGCCTACAACCACCAGGGCCGGCCGCTAGATTCAGAAAGGATCGTACATTAGTTAAGGCAGTAGGCGACTCCTGGGGCCCAGCCCCGTTAAAGGCTCCGGATAGTTCGAAGGAGGCAGGAGACATAAATTTAACATAAATAACAACTAAAAAACAAAAGGCGAGGCATAAGGGCAAAAAACGTGGGTCAGGCTACATCCGGGGGACTCTACTTCGGACCTTCAATTAGCTATCAAGAGGAAGGAGCACTGAAAGATCGGGGGGGGGGTAACGTTAGAGGAACATCTATATTCGATTATTACAACAAGTTGCAAGGAACTATCAAGGGTCAGGGGGACAAGGCAATATCGGTGTCCACAAGGGGGGGAGCACAGATACCCCCACGATATGCGTTCCATTGCCCCCAAATTCTACCCCATGCCCCGGGTTTACCACGGGCCACATACACAGTCTTCTCCCTGAACATACACCAGTCCATGTTCTCCTTCCATACTGACACGGTGGGAGGCCGCTGGGAGCCCCAAAGCTGCGCTATATCCCTCTTGGCAATCATGTTCCCCAGGGCCGCCCACCGAGTCTGAGCCGCGTTATAATCATTGGGCTCCCACACATTCAGGACACAGCGGCGCACCTCCGGCAGCAGCGCAACTCCGGTGACTTGTCCCATGACCCCATGAACCCGACGCCAGTATTCCGCCACCTCGCGGCACTCCCAAAGGATATGGAGAAAGGTGGCACTGAGCCCACATCCCCGCTTACAGAGCCCATCTTCCGAGAATCCCATCGAGACCAAACGGGGACCCGTCACATACACCCGGTGGAGAATCTTTAACTGGACCAGGCGGAGACGGGCTGGAATGGCTACTTCCTTAGGGGACGACAGTGCGGACTGCCAGTCCTCGTCGTCTAATTCCACCCCATCCCCCGTCCACGTCTCCCGAAGGCGCACCAATAGGTCAGCCCGATTATTAATAAGTTTTTTATAGATTAAAGAGATAGTACTGTCGGGGACATGACCATCGAGTATGCGGTCCTCGAGGGGCGAAGAGGCAGGGATATTAGTCCCCTCCCCAAAGACGGAGAGCAGGGCGTGCCGAACCTGGGCATATCGGAAGAACTCCCTGTCCGTGAGTTCGTATTCGCTCTGGAGCGCCGCGAAGGTCTTAACCGCGCCCTTCCTCCATAGGTCTCCCACTCTACTAATACCAATCGTGTCCCAACGGTCAAACCCTTTCGTCGTCCAGAGGCTTCCCAGTCGGTCGGAGGCAAATAAAGGAGTAGCACATGTTAGTCGCTCACTCCAGCCCATGGCTACATTGGCCGCCTTCCAGATCCGCACCGCAATCTTAGTAGGGCCCGTCAGGGTCCGTCCAGCCGAGCGGGAGTAAAGCGCCCTGTTATAATTCCCGCCGGGAAGCAAGAATTTATCCATCTCATACGCCGGATTCAAGCCAGGCGCATACGTGGCATGGTTAATGGCCGATAACTGCGAGGCCCAATAATACCTGCGAATGTCGGGAAGCGCGATGCCCCCGTCGTACCAGGGGAGAGTAAGCTTGGCCAGGGCGATACGCGCCCGTCCGTCCCACACCAGTCTCCTCTGCAGGCCCTCCACCTCCCGAAAGTAGGCCACTGGAATGACATCGAAGGAGTTCTGAAGTGCATAGAGGAATCTGGGAAGGGACATCATTTTAAACAGTGCTGCCCGACCCAGCGGGGACAAGGGCAGCCTACACCACCGAGCCGTGTCTTCCCTCAAACGCCGCAGTGGAAGCAGGAGATTTTGCTCATAGCGAGCCACCGGGTCCAACGAGACGTATATCCCCAGGTATTTAAAGCCGGCCAGAGATACTTGGATCGGAAGCCGAGGCGGCAAGAGAGGAGGGCCACCGGAGATAGGATAGACACAGGATTTAGACCAGTTAATCGTGAGACCCGAATTTCTCCCGTAGGAAGTCAGAACATCAAAGAGAACGTTAAGCGACTGCCGCGGCGAGGTAAGATACAGGAGAATATCGTCAGCATATAACGAGACCCGATCCTCGAAGCCCGGGGCCCACCGGATCCCCTTGATCGAGGGCTCCCAGCGGAGCCAAGCAGCGAGTGGCTCCAGGGCGAGAGCAAAGAGCAGAGGGGACAACGGGCACCCCTGCCTCGTACCCCGACCGAGCGCGAAGGGCCGAGAGACCCGCCCATTCACCACCACCTGAGCCATGGGTCCCGTGTAGAGAAGCTTCACCCAGCCAAGAAACCCCTCCCCAAAGCCGAATTTGGTCAAGACAGCCCAGAGGAACGGCCACTCGATGGTGTCGAAGGCCATCGTGGCGTCTAAAGAAACCAGCACGGCTGGTTCGGAGAGGTACTCCGCCCTGGCGAGGGCGCCATGAAGACGCTGCAAGTTGAGGGCGGTGTTGCGATGCGGGATGAAGCCGCATTGATCAGGATGAATCAGATCGCAGATGACGCTCAACAAACGATTGGCGAGGACTTTAGCCAGGATTTTAGGCTCTGCGTTTAGCAGTGAGATAGGCCTGTAGGAGGCACAGCGGTCCCGCGGCCTACCTTCCTTGGGGATCACGACTATCGTGGCCAGTCGCTGGTCGACAGGAAGGGAACCTGCCTCAAGGGACTCCTGGAACATACGACGGAGGAAGGGCGCTAGTTTATCCGGGCGCAACTTATATAATTCGATAGGTAGACCGTTGGGACCCATAGCCTTGCCCGAGCGAAGGGATCGAATCGCAGTTGCTATCTCATCTACCGACAAGGGGGCGTCCAGCTGCTCACGGTTCTCGACGGACAGGCCGGGCAAAGCAATATCCCTCAGTAGAAGGCAAGATTCTTCCTCATCCCTATCAGTCACCGGGGAGTACACGGCCCGGAGGTGGTCGGCGAAACATTCCACAATCTCACCAGGCTCAGTCACACACACTCCATCCGAGACACGCAGCTCCGGGACAACACGATTCACTCTCTCCTTCTTGTCCAGCCACGCAATCAACTTACCCGCCTTGTCCCCGGCATCATACAATCGACCCTGCTGCTCCCTATACATAGTTTTGGCAGCGTCAGTGACAAGAGACCTGTATTCAAACTGTTTCAGGCTGAGGGCATGGAGTCCGTCCGGAGTGACACCCTCCTCCAAGGCCGACTCCAGCCCAGAGATGTCAGTCTCCAGCTTCACCACTGCCTCACTCTTGAGCTTCTTAGCCACCACTATCTGGGAGAGGGCGTGTCCGCGGATTACAGTTTTAAAGGCTTCCCACAGGGACATTGCAGACAACACCGACCCCTCGTTTTCAAGGAAGTATTGGTCCATAGCCTTAACCAGGCTATCGCGAGTCGTAGGGTCTCGCAAGTACCACGGGTTAATGGGGGCGATCCGCCCTGCAGACCGCGACTCGGTGTCAAAGAGCAGCCACAGCGGGGAATGATCGGAGATACCCCTCGCCAGGTGCCTGACCTCTCGAATTCGACCAGTCTGCGCCGCGGGCATAAGGAAATAGTCTAACCTAGAAAGACTCCCATGTGCCCCAGAGTGAAAGGTGTACTGACATTGGGTCGGATGCATTAATCGCCAACTATCCACCAGGCCGAAGGTCTCCAACAGACCACCTAGCCATGCCTGGGCAGCGGGGAGGGCCCTGGGTGGGTGACGATCCAGGTCACCCGAGACCACCGAATTAAAGTCCCCGCCCATAAGCAAAAGACTGTCCGGAAGTTCAAGCAGCATTCGACCCAAGCCCACGAAGGTGGAGTTCTGGAGGCCCGGGGGGACATAAACTGAGACCAGGGCAAGGGGATGCCCCTCCCACCTCCCAGTCAGACACACATAACGCCCTCTGTCATCTGAGACTACCCTGGTGATCTCCAACGGAAGTGAGGATCGCAGGAGAATGCCCACCCCCCTGGAGCCAGTTGTGAAACCAGAATGAGCCACGAGGCAGTATCCCCCCCTATTCATTGCATGGCAGACATTACCAACCAGATGCGTCTCCTGGATAAACACCACATCAGGAGTCAGACGACTCAAGTACTGCAGTACTACACCCCGTTTGATACGGTCCCCCAACCCATTGACGTTCCATGACATCAGCTTCAACCCGTCCCCCCCCATCCCCTCCAATAAATCAAAGGTCCCCCAGTAAGCAGCACAGTTCCCGATGGTGGACAAAAATCAATACCTCGCCCTACAAACAAAAAACACACAACAAAACAACCCCTCCTTCCCCCCCACCCCCCCAACATCCAACTCCCCCCACCCTGCACCCCTGCGGGCCAAAAAACCCCCCCAACTTGCAGTGTGCCTGTCGCCCAACTAACCCCATTCTACGAAAAGACCCCGGAGGAGGAAAGGGACCCGACCCCGCCCGCCCTCCACGCAGGTCCTAGCAAGACACAATGAACCAAAGAAGTACAACCCAGCTGAACAGTGCAAAATGGCAAAATCAAGGACCAAAAGTCACTCCAAAGGGGACCCGTCACCGTTGGCACCTGCAGAGGGCCCGGGACGGCCACCTCTGTCCGGCAGCGAGTCCAGCCAGTCACTCACGGCCACAGGAGAGTCAAAAAAGGCAGTCCGATCCTCATGTTCCACTCGGAGTTTTGCAGGGTAGAGCATAGAGTACTTTAGGCCCAGTTCACGAAGACGACGTTTCACCCCCTGGAATCCCATCCGCTGTTTCTGGACCAGTTGGGTAAAGTCCGGATAAAAGTTAATGGATGAGTTCTCATATCGAACCGGGCCATGGGCACGTGAGGCCTGCAGAATCGCATCCCGGTCTCTGTAGTAAAACAGCTTGGCCACGATAGGCCTCGGGGGGGCCCCCGGCCGTGGTCGACCGCCCGGAACTCGATGGGCCCGCTCCACGGCAAAGAACTTACTCAAGCCAGCAGGGGTCAATTGTTGGAGGATGAGCTCCTCGACCAGGAGGTCAACCGGGCGGTCGTCGGAGGACTCCGGTACGCCTATGACACGGATGTTGTTGCGTCGGGCCCGTCCCTCGAAGTCCTCCAGCCGCCGGGCCATCTGATCGTTGACCACCTTGATGTCACCAAGCGCGGCTTGCAGGCCCGACACATCCGCCCCAAGGGTGGAGGTCCGCGCATCGAGAGCCTGAACCCTCTCATTTGTTTTGGAGAGATCCGCCCGTATTAAGGTGACATCAATTGCCACCGTGTCGATTTTACGGGCCAGGGCCTCGTATTGCGTGGCGATGGTTTCCCTGATGCCATCAATGGCACCCATGATATCCTGTAGGGAAAGCTCCGAAGAGACGGACGTGCCACCACCGGTGGCGTCCGGGGGGGGACCGGCCGCTCCAGGGGAGCCTCTGCCCTGAGTGTAGCGGTCCATGTTGTTGGTCTGGACCGATCCCCCACGGAGGGAGGCCTTAGTCTTACGCCCCTCGGGGCCCCCCTTGCCCCCCATGTGGTCACGGACACCGAAGGGGACCGCCGATCAAAGTAGCAGAGGCACCGGCACCGGAGACTAGCGCCTCATCCGAGACCACAATATGGCGGTGCGGGGGGACCCAAGGCGATAGGCACTCTAGTGGCAGATGGAGACAAAGCCTCGTGCAGAGGCCAAGGATACACCTCGCCACCTCAAGCGCTCCACCGGCCAGCCCCCTGAGGTCCGAAAGTGAAACCGAAAGTGGTCGAGCGGCCCCTGGCACCGCGCTGCAGCCGCTGTTGTTCAATTGCGACACGGCTCCACTGTTCACCTTCGCCCCGGGCACCTCCGTCGGGTGGGTCCCAAAAGTTCTAACAATGATAACTCAGGATTCCCAGGTCCGATTCAATTTCTGAAAAGAGATACGTGCTCAGCCGGTCTTCATCTCCCAGATTCCATAAACCACATCAGGATATTATCAGGATAAATTCCGAGGAGCAGCGAGGGTCCGGGGAGCCCTGTGCTCACGCGACCATCTTGGATGCGCGCTAGGCTCCTCCCCCTCTGAGGTTTTTTAAATGCTAATTCCTAACTATAACGTGCCTGAAACCTATGGTTTTTTCTGTGAATTTCAAAGGTTTTTTAAATGCTAATTTCTAACTATGCCTACAGAGATAGGACATGTGAAGAAAGAAGAAAAAAATGCACAGAAAGAAACAAAAGAAGTGCAGAAAGAAGCAACAGAAGTCCTCAAATACGAAGATAAGTGCAGGAAGAAGGATAACGTGCAGAAAGAACAAAAAGAAGAGCAGAAAGAAGCCTTGTTGCAAAATCATCCTGTACCCTCAACTTTTTCAGACGGATACTGGTGGTAACTGAGTCTGACTAACCAGTCCTAGAGCCAGTGCTATGTTAAAAGACACTTAGAATACAGTGAAAACACCTACATACACTAGGGAACATTATGCGTTGGGGTCCCCCTGTGATTAGCATGACCTCCTCTGTAAGCCCCTAGTATATAATAGGGCATGGGGATTAAAACTACCTCTTAAAACAGGCCACAGGGCGTTTTTGCACACGTTAACTCAGGCCCCGTCCCCTCCATTCACCACTGTGTAAACACGCCCTGTGTCCATTTTTAGTTGGGAGATTAAGATCATTTGAATCCTGAGGGTCCCTAGGGTCCAACTAGCCCACTAGGTACCTCCAGTAAGTGCCACAGAGCTGCGTTGCAGAGAGGTATAAAAAGTGGCACGGCCTGGACCACCTCTCTGCAATGCAGCTCAGTGGCGCTTACTGGAAGCACTTGGTGGGCTAGTTAGCCCCCAGGGGCCCTCAGTATTGAAGGGAAATTATATCCCCAATTTAAAACGTGCCATAGTGCGTGTTTGCACACGTCACCTCAGGCCCCGTCCCCTCCCTTCACCACTGTGTAAACGCGCCCTGTGGCTGTTCTAAGTTGAGAGATTAAGTCCCCTTGAATCCTAAGGGTCCCTAGGGTCAAACTAGACCACTAGGTACCTCCAGTAAGCGCCACAGAGCTGCGTTGCAGAGAGGTGTAAAAAGGGGCTTGGCCTCAGAACACCTGGCTGCAGCGCAGCTCCCTGGCGCATACTGGAGATGCCTGTTGGGGGCGCGTTTGCAGAGTGCTGCACGGAGGGGGCATGGCCTCCGGCACGATGCCAGTCTTTTATTTATTTTAGTTTTTTAAGAAGGGGGGCTGTTTGGTTCCCCTTCTTATTCTAATTTATTGGCCCTGATGACCCCATCCCCCAGGGCCAGTCTCCTAATTATATTTTTTTGACCCCAATCCCCAGGGCCGGCCACTGTTTTTTATTATTTTTAAAAAATATATATTTATAGACACACCTAGGACATGCTGGACAAACCGTACGTACCTATCACCATGACGATTTGCGTGATATTCATTAAAAGGCGACTATGCATGCAATGAATCCACGTGGAATGTATTTACACCACTAGTGAAGCTCTGACATGTCTGATGCCCTACCGTGCCTAATCCTGGTAGACACCCATGTCGTTTATTTATACAAACATGGGTAGCTATTGACGGGCACATTTAATACACATGCACACCAAGCCATTCAAAGGGGATTCGACAAAAATTCGACCAAAACTATGCAAGAAACCCCCCTCACGGTTAATAAAACACACATCCACTGCCGGATGTGTAATACTTTTTATTTTACTCTCTGGAAAGGGGACGAACATCACTTGAGAGTCACAGCGTGCTCCTGACAGAGCCCAATGCTGTGTTACACCCACCATTGCCTGCCGAGTGCCACACACCTCTGTGTTGTATTCCACTAGCTAGTGCATATGCTATGACACTCTCTAGCCCATGTGCACTGTAACACCACCCCATGAATATGTCATGCCACACTTGTCTTCGCACGGGTTATATTGCCCCATCTAACGTGCCTTTCTCGATGCCTATGTTATAACGCACAGTGCTATGCCATACATATTACAATCTGGGATCCATATCTTTGTCACAGTGCATATGCAACGTTACACTCCCCAGCACATATTTTATATTACAACTTTAGAGACTAGTTAGGTTACACAACACTGCCCTGTGCATATTACACTCCAAGGCGCATATCGCATAGCACGCGCTAGTGCCTGTGCTATCTCGTGCTCTCCAATGAATCTGTCATTGCGCACAATGTATTGCATATTATATTTCACGCCCGGTTCATCTTATATCACACTTTTTGGTGCATAGTTTATACCATACACTATATCTAGTTTTCATTTTCAATCGTGCTCTCAGGACTATGTTCTATATAACACTGTGTTCACCTACCCTTTTCACGGGCATTACATTTGCGATAGGGGGTGGAGGGTCAGGGGGTGTTTCTGCCAAGTGAGCCCGGAGTCACAGTCACAAACGTCCTCTTCTTCCTGAATAAAAGTGAGATTATGCTGCATACTTGTTCATATTTTAAGTAGTTCGCACAGACACAATGTTTTAAAAACAATAAAGTTCCTACTACCCGCCTTCTCTGAACAGTTAGCTTGGTGCCCCATCCCTTTCCTCCCTATCCTCTGTTGTGTGAATCCATGGACTAGCCTCCTCCCTCCTGCCATGCATGGTCTGATGTGCTGCCACTGCCCTCAATTTAGTATGATGTACCAGTCCACTCCTCCTGCCCTCCATTGCCCAATTCTATGCCCCATCATTGACCTCCTGCTTAAACTCTGTGCTTAGCTTGCTGCCCCTATTCTCCTTCCCCCTGCCCTCCGATGTCTTTGTGCATGCCCCTGCTCCATCCTTTTTGCCCACCATGTCCCATGGACCTGCCACTCCTATCTACTCTGAGTGTTCTGTTGAGCTGCCGCTCCCCTCCCACCTGCCTAGCATTGTCAGATGACTGTAACCTGTCCCTGCCACCTCCACCCTGCCTGTCCACATGCCATGCCCCTATCCTCTTCCTCCTGTCCTACATGGTCCATTGTACTGCCACACCCTTCTGCCCTCCCTGGTCTGTTGTGCTGCAACTGCTCCTCCTGCCTGCCCCGTGTGGTCTGTTGTGAGGTCCCTTCCCCTGAACCTTCTTGTCTGTGCACAGGTCCTGACCCTCCCTTCTATCCTCCATCGTCCATTGTGCATGCCCTTCCACCCTCCTTCTTGCCCATCATAGCCATTGTGCTGCCACTAACCCTCCCACTTGCCATGCATGGTCTTCTGTGCTGCCATGGCCCCTCCCACCTTCCCTGTGTGGTCAGTTAGCTGCCCCTGACCCCCTCCCACCTTCCCTCCATGGTCTGTGTGTATGCCATCACAGTCTCACTGTTGCTCTTCATGGTGTGTCTTGCTTCTAGTGCCCATCCTGCCTGACCTCCATGGCTATCTTGCTGCTCCTGCCCTGCCCCCTTGCCCCCAGCCCTACTCCCTCCCTCCTGGCTTGTCTGTTCCATTGTAATGCCCCTGATCCGTCCCTCCTGCCCTTTATGGTCTGTTATGCTGCAGCTTTCTCTCCTGTCTGTCCATTATGGTCAGCTAGCTACCATTGCCTCTTGCCCCTCTGTTCTCTGTTGTCCATGTGCATGGTCCTGTCCCCTCCCTCTTGCTTTCTATGGATTGTTGTGCTGCACTGCCGTCCTGCATGCCCTGTGTGGTGTATTGTGCTGCTGCAAACCCTGATGCCTGCCCTGCAGGGTCAGTTTGGTGCACCTCTCCATGTCCCTCCTGTCCTCTGTTATCCAAGTCCATGTCCCTATCCCATTTCCTTCCATGATCCAATGTACCATACTTGCGAACATTTTGAACTTGGTAAGAGGGAGATTTTGAAAAAAAACTGGGGTATTGATTTTCCCCTTTGAGTTACATTGAAAAAGAGGATATTGTAGACAGGAGACAGATCAAATAAAGCCCATTTGAGCTTAAAAACATTGGACGTTTCCTGGCTGAATCGGGTCTGTTGGCATGTATGGTTGTACTACCATTGCCTCTTCCTTCTGCCCACAATGGTCTATTACATTGCCACAGCCTTGAAGGAGGGTAGATTTTGTATCACAGGGGGCCCCTGGCCCGTTCTGTCCACACCTGAAGTATGAGACCCTTGTCCTTGCCCTGCCAGCTGCATTTGTAGGCCGTATTAAATTGACCAGCGGGTCCTGTGTTGCTATATAATTATCCTGAGACATCCTTACCACTCAGCCAGCATAAAACCCCTGTGTAGGCCCTTCTGTTCAATATGTAGGCCTCTTTGTTAAATTGACCATAGCTCTGCAATTTTAGTGTATAGCAGTCTGAAGGCAGGTCTGCGAGGCCTTCTGATCCAAACTAGTAGCCCCCACCCTACCCGAGTGCTCCGTGCTCGGTATCAAAGTTCAACATCCCCCTGAAGCTGTCGACATACAGTAGGCTGCATCCTGGACTGGTACTTGCTTCCTGGGCAGGTTTCCCGCTTTTAAGGAAGTGGCAACCGCAGAGCGTCAAGTTAGGAGAACTGAGGAGATTTTATACATGAATATATTGAATTCCCATACAATACCCATTATTTTCTGCTTGCTCTATGGAACTTACGATAAGCGATTGGCCTGAGAGACTGACCTTTTCACCCAGTCCATTGTCAGCATTAAGTGGGTAAATGACGAAATGTCTGGTAAAATCTGCAGACGAAGCTTTTGGGTAGCATACGTAGGTAGATGTAGCGTGCAAAGGAGCCCACAAAATGATATAAAAAGGGAGCACCCACAGATATCGACGGACTACCTCGCCGTCTGTATGTAGGTTAACAGGCAGTGCAGGTTTTCCCCAAGAGCTGGGAGCTCTTGTCTTCCTTTGCTTAAAATGTCTTGCTCTGCTTTGCTTGAAGTATCTTATTCTATTTTACCTATATGAAATGTCATGTTATGTTTAACCATTGTTCTCTTTACTTTTGCATTTAAAAGATTTTGTATTGTAATTGCAGGAATGCTTGCTCTAAGAGTAAACGTGAGTGTTCCTAGGTAACATTTTCCTTGGTGTAACTTGTTTCTCATGATGCATTTATAGATGTGTTTTCTCTCTCTCTCTGTCAGTACATTAATTGAGATACAGAGAATATTATGACAGCTGTATGATTATCTGGATTCTGTATTTTGTACTTTATGTCTCTATTCTGCGGTTTCTTTGAAGTTGCATCTTCTCATTAAACTGCCATTGTATTCTGCCTCCAATTCCATGTCTCATATGTCTGTTTTCTTCATTTTTGGAGCAAGCGTTCCTAGGCACCCCGGCTCAAATTAAGGTGCCCCTTTTGTCCCTGACTCACTCTCCTGCTCAGTTCTGTGGTGGCTCCCGGGGATCTGGGGACCGCCCCTAGCTTCCTTGACCCGTAATAGATCTTCCCTCCAACAGCCTCTCTTGCAAGTCCTGTATTGTTGGTTTGTTGCCCCTGCCCCCCTTTCCACTGCCCTCCATAGTCTGCTGTGCTTCCACGGCCCTTCCTGCCTGCTCAGTGTGGTTAAATTGTTGCCTTTGCACCCTCCTACCTGCCTTCAATTTTCAGAGTCCGTGCCCCTGGCCTCTGCCTCTCAACAGTATCCTAATGAACAACTAGATTGCTAACATTCTATATTTATTACAAAAGTGTGGAACGCCTGACATCATCTTGATGTAATCAAAACTGTAATACCTAGAGCATTTCCTTTAGAAATTACAAATATGAGATGGTCTTATTGGCATCAAAATTATGGTTAGTGCTCTAAAAGACTAAAATAAGGACATATTATCTGAGTTTTCAAATAGCGACAAAGCACTTTTAAATTATTTGTTATCTTTATGTTTTTTTATCCAGTTGACCACTTGATTAAATGTTGCACTTAGGGGAGAGGATGTGGTGTTACTTCCAGAACTGCAGACTTTGCAACTGGGGAACCAGGTTGAAGTTTCTGCTTCAGCTCGATATTCTGTGATTCTGGTCAAATCACTTAGTCTCCCCATGTCTACAACCAAAATGAATTTGTTCTTGTGTGATGTAACCAATGCTCATGTAAAGCACTCCAATACCTGACAAGTCTGCACTATATAACACTGCAAAAACACAAAATAATAAGTGTTTTGCACACTTCTGTCATTGGGCTATATTTGGGCTACATCTGGGTGATTTTGGGCTACATTTGGGCTCTTTTGTCTCCGGTGGCCATCTTGGGAGATTTATTTGTTATGAAGTTTCCTAATTTCCTCATGTACTGCAGTCTCCTCAGTAGGAAATGCTTTCAGTTTTTTATTTTGATTCCATCATGAAGGTATTCAGATATGTCACACATTTGCCATAAATTCTGAATGTTAGCACTCTAATTGCTCATTAGATCACTGTAGTAAAACTACTGCACCATGGAAGTCTGCTCCTGGTATTAAAAGTGCATGTTTCAGTCTGCATGTCAGAATTTTTTTATGAAATAGAAGAGGATTTGAGAAGTCACTCAAAATGTGCCCTCATTTTCTTTCTTCAGCATTAATCATAATTTCTATGGCAAAATGAACCTCCTCATTGTGTTCCTTTTTAAATTAAATGTTTTAAGTGTTACCAGTTTATTCTAATCAAGATGGCTTCAGGTGTGCCATACTTTTGTCATAATGAAGACAGTAAGCGCTCTAGTTGTTTTTAAGAACATTCTGGGACATTCTGTCATTGGGCTATACTTGGGCTACATCTGGGTGATATTTGGGCTACATTTGGGCTCTTTTGTCTCTGGTGGCCATCTTGGGAGACTTATTTGTTATGAAGTTTCCTAATTTCCTCATTTACTGCAGTCTCCTCAGTAGGAAATACTTTCAGTTTTTTACTTTGATTCCATCAAGAAGGCATTCAGATGTGTCACACATTTGCCATAAATTCAGAATGTAAGCACTCTTTTTGCTCATTAGATCACTGTAGTAAAGCTACTGCTCACCAGGGAAAACTGCTGCTGGTATTGAAAGTGCATGTTTCAGTCTGCATGTCAGAATTTTTTAATGAAATAGAAGAGGATTTGAGAAGTCACTCAAAATGTGCCCTAATTTTTCTTTCTGCAGCACTAATCATACTTTTTATGGAAAAATGAACCCCCTCATTTTGTTCCTTTTTAAATTAAATGTTTTAAGAGTTACCACTTTAATCCAAGCAAGATGGCTTCAGGTGTGCCATACGTTTATCATAAGTAGGACTGTTAGCGCTCTAGTAGTTCTTTGGAACACTCTGGGAAGCTGCAGTAGAACACAAAGGAATCAACTGACAGTCTCTGCCCTTGTTGGATGTACATGTTTTACTGAGAATGTCAGACTTCATTCTCACATGACTGAGAAAGATAATGTGAATTTACAGAAAATAAGCTCTCAGTTTAGCCTATAGATCACCTTCCAAACCTCTGTGGTAAAAGCATGAGAAAATATTTTTCTCTCAATCATGATATCCCAGCAGAAGGCTTTTTCACATGGTGAAATCACCTTAGAACATACCACAATTCCTAAAATGAGTATGGTACCATCAACAAATGATTTATAATGTAACTAAAGTCTTAAAACCTTCTATTAACTGCAATGCTTTTTAATGAGGTGCTATCATGTATATTGGTCCCAAGATGGCTGCCAACACTTCTTGGATGAAGTGCTGACAGCCAATCAGATCTCAGGATGAGATGTGTGGTTAGGCTCCGCCCACATATATATATGCTTTTAAATGCTATTTTCTCAGGAAATACTGAACAGATTTACACCAGACCTGCAAAAGGCACTTCCTTGACCTTATGGCTACCTCTCTGCCAAATTTCAAGTAATTCTGTTCAGCCGTTCGGGCTGTAGCTGTGTCTAAAGGTCCTATGGAAAAATGCATGGGGAAAATGCGTTTTGGGACCCCCCTTTTTTCTCGGCCCCTGCTTGACGAATCCCCCCGAGACTTTCAGGGTAGGAGCGGAGCGTAGCGCCCCACCTATTTTGAAAATTTCGCGAGGATTCGTCGACCGGCGCCAAAGTTATTCCAAATAGAATGTTGCGGATTTCCTATGGAAACAGGGTCCTAACTATAACTACCTACTGGCGACCACCAGTAGGTAATATATATATATATATATATATATATATATATATATATATATATATATATATTATCTACTGGCGGTCGCCAGTAGATAGTTATAGTTAGGACCGTGTTTCCATAGGAAATCTGAAAATTCTATTTTGAATAACTTTGGCGCCGGTTGACGAATCCTCGCGAAATTTTCAAAACTAATGGGGCACTCCGCTCAGCTCCTACCCTGAAAGTCACGCGAGTTATAGTTATCTGAACTAACTATAACGGGGGAATTTCAATGGTTTTTACGAGTGAAATGTCCAGCTAACTATAACATGTGTGAAACCTATGGTTTTTTAAGTGAATTTGCAAGGTTTTTTAAATGCTAATTCATAACTATAACGTGTGTGAAACCTATGGTTTTTTAAGTGAATAAATATATATATATATATATATATATATATATATATATCACAAAAAGTCTCTCGTTGCTGGGGCCCTCAACCCTTCAGGGTGGCCTCTTAACAATGGGCACGGAGCAGCCCATCAATCTCCAACATGAAAGCACACAAGAGAGGCCCATTGCTGGTGAAACATCGACGTTTATTTTCAGTCAGGCACAGCAGATTCCTTCCTGCCCCTAACGTTTCGGCATCAAGCCTTGCTCACAGGTAGAAGGATGAAATACAAATGCTAATTGCAGTCTGCTGTGCGCTTTTTAAATTCAAGTGACCCACGTGACTAAATGAAAAATACAAGTTCCAGAGTGCATCGCCACAATGCTGTTTCACAAAAAATAAAGTCAGTACCTGCATGGCGGTGTCACTCGTGAATGCAAATAATTTTAGAAGTCAGGTGAGTGAAAGTAATCTTGGCGCATTGCTGTACATTGTTCTTGGGACATGAAATAAACAAGAAATCCAGCCAGCACGATCAATGATGAAAATAATTCATCTTGAATCCCTTCCACCACGCGTACCCAATGAACCAAATTGGCATCTCCTCAATAGGCAGGGGCGCGTGAGTGGGTCATGCTCCTCATTCTGAATCACAAAAAGTCTCTCGTTGCTGGAGCCCTCAACCCTTCAGGGTGGCCTCTTAACAATGGGCACGGAACAGCCCATCAATCTCCAACATGAAAGCACACAAGAGAGGCCCATTGCTGGTGAAACATCGACGTTTATTTTCAGTCAGGCACAGCAGATTCCTTCCTGCCCCTAACGTTTCGGCATCAAGCCTTGCTCACAGGTAGAAGGACGAAATACAAATGCTAATTGCAGTCTGCTGTGCGCTTTTTAAATTCAAGTGACCCACGTGACTAAATGAAAAATACAAGTTCCAGAGTGCATCGCCACAATGCTGTTTCACAAAAAATAAAGTCAGTACCTGCATGGCGGTGTCACTCGTGAATGCAAATAATTTTAGAAGTCAGGTGAGTGAGAGTAATCTTGGCGCATTGCTGTACATTGTTCTTGGGACATGAAATAAACAAGAAATCCAGCCAGCACGATCAATGATGAAAATAATTCATCTTGAATCCCTTCCACCACGCGTACCCAATGAACCAAATTGGCATCTCCTCAATAGGCAGGGGCGCGTGAGTGGGTCATGCTCCTCATTCTGAATCACAAAAAGTCTCTCGTTGCTGGAGCCCGCAACCCTTCAGGGTGGCCTCTTAACAATGGGCACGGAGCAGCCCATCAATCTCCAACATGAAAGCACACAAGAGAGGCCCATTGCTGGTGAAACATCGACGTTTATTTTCAGTCAGGCACAGCAGATTCCTTCCTGCCCCTAACGTTTCGGCATCAAGCCTTGCTCACAGGTAGAAGGACGAAATACAAATGCTAATTGCAGTCTGCTGTGCGCTTTTTAAATTCAAGTGACCCACGTGACTAAATGAAAAATACAAGTTCCAGAGTGCATCGCCACAATGCTGTTTCACAAAAAATAAAGTCAGTACCTGCATATATACATATATATATATATATTACCTACTGGCGGTCGCCAGTAGGTAGTTATAGTTAGGACCTATTTTCCATAGGACATCCGCAACATTCTATTCCCAATAAGTCTGGCACCGGTTGACGAATCTTCGTGAAATTTTCCAAACTTTTGGGCAGATCCGGTCCGCTCCTATCCTGAAAGTTTCGTGGTGATTCGTCAAGCGGGGGCTGAGAAAAAAGGGGGTCCCAAAACACGTTTTCCCAATGCAATTTCCCATAGGACCTGTTGACGCAGCTACAGCCCGAACTGCTGAACGGAATTACACCAAATTTGGCAGAAAGGTAGACCTTGGTTCAGAGTCGTGACTTTTGCTTAAATGGTGTAAATCCGTTCAGTAGTTCCTGAGAAAATCAAAAGTCAAATCACATATATATCTGGGCGGAGCCTAACCACACATCTCATCGTGAGATCTGATTGGCTGTCAGCACTTCATCCAAGAAGTGTTGGCAGCCATCTTGGGACCAATATAGATGATAGCACCTCATTAAAAAGCATTGCAGTTAATAGAAGGTTTTAAGACTTTAGTTACATTATAAATCATTTGTTGATGGGACCATACTCATTTTAGGAATTGTGGTATGTTCTAAGGTGATTTTACCATGTGAAAAAGCCTTCTGCTGGGATATCATGAAACATGTTTGAGAGAAAACTATTTTCACATGCTTTTCCCACAGAGGTTTGGAAGGTGATCTATAAGCTAAACTGAGAGCATATTTTCTGTAAATTCACATTATCTTTCTTAGTCATGTGATAATGAAGTCTGACATTCTCAGTAAAACATGTACATCCAACAAGGGCAGAGACTGTCAGTTGATTCCTTTGTGTTCTACTGCAGCTTCCCAGAGTGTTCCAAAGAACAACTAGAGCGCTAACACTCCTACTTATGATAAATGTATGGCACACCTGAAGCCATCTTGATTGGAATAAAGTGGTAACTCTTAAAACATTTAATTTAAAAAGGAACAAAATGAGGGGGTTCATTTTGCCATAGAATATATGATTAGTGCTGCAGAAAGAAAAATAAATCCTCTTCTATTTCATTAAAGAATTCTGACATGCAGACTGAAACATGCAGTTTCAATACCAGCAGCAGACTTCCCTGGTGAGCAGTAGCTTTACTACAGTGATCTAATGAGCAACTAGAGTGCTAACATTATGAATTTATGGCAAATGTGTGACACATCTGAATGCCTTCTTCATTGAATCAAAGTAAAAAACTGACAGTATGCCTACTGAGGAGACTGTAGTAAATGAGGAAATTATGAAACTTCATAACAAGTCTCCCAAGATGGCCACCAGAGACAAAAGAGCCCAAATGTAACACGAATATCACCGAGATGTAGCCCAAGTATAGCCCAATGACAGAAATCCCAGAGTGTTCTAAAGAACAACTAGAGCGCTTACAGTCTTACTTATGAAGCCATCTTGATTGGAATAAAGTGGTAACACTTAAAACATTTAATTTGCAAAGGAACAAAATGAGGGGGTTCATTTTGCCATAGAAATTATGATTAGTGCTGCAGAAAGAAAAATTGGGGCACATTTTGACTTCTCAAATCCTCTTCTATTTCATTAAAAAGTACTGACATGCAGACTGAAACATGCACTTTGAATACCAGCAGCAGACTTCCTGGTGAGCAGTAGCTTTACTACAGTGATCTAATGAGGAACTAGAGTGCTACCATTCAGAATTTATGGCAAATGTGTCACATCTGAATGCCTTCTTGATGGAACCAAAGTAAACAAGCATTGAAAATGCAATAGGTCTCGCCCTCGTTTAAGTTAAAGCAATTCTGTTTGTAATTAGGTGGCTTTTTAGCTTTGCTTTTATTAGTGTTTTTCAAATTTCATGTACATAACATGCATATATGTATATGTATGCATGCATTTATATTTGTATTTATATAGATATGCAGATTATATATATGTTTATATATGTATGTATATATATACACATACATATATATAAATGCATATGCATATATGTGCATATGTGTGCGTGTAGAGAGAGGTAGAGAGAGGTAGAGAGGTAGAGATGTAGAGTTAGAGACGTAGAGGTAGAGAGGTAGAGGTAGAGAGGTAGAGAGTAGTAGAGAGAGATGTAGAGAGGTAGCGAGTAGAGGGTGAGTAATAGAGAGTAGAGAGTAGAGAGTAGTAGAGAGTAGTAGAGAGAGTAGCAGAGAGTGAGTAGGAGAGAGTAATAGAGTGAGTAGTAGAGAGTGAGTAGTAGAGAGTAGTAGGGAGTGATAAGTAGAGAGTAGTAGAGAGTAGTAAAGAGTGAGAAGTAGAGTGAGTAGTAGAGAGTGAGTAGTAGAGAGTAGTAGAGAGTGAGTATTAGAGAGTGAGTAGTAGAGAGTAGTAGAGAGTGAGTAGTGGAGACTGAGTAGCAGAGAGAGAGTAGTAGAGAATGAGTAGTAGAGAATGAGTAGTAGAGTGAGTAGTAGAGAGTAGTAGAGAGAGAGTAGTAGAGAGTGAGTAGTAGAGAGTAGTAGAGAGTAGAAAGAGTAGTAGAGAGAGAGTAGTAGAGAGTGAGTAGTAGAGAGTGAGTAGTAGAGAGAGAGTAGTAGAGAGTGAGTGATAGAGAGTAAGTAGTAGAGAGTGATTAGTAGAGAGTAGTGGAGTAGTAGAGAGTGAGTAGTAGAGCGTAGTAGAGAGTGAGTAGTAGAGTGAGTAGTAGGGAGTAAGTAGTAGAGAGTGTGTGGTAGAGAGAGAGTAGTAGAGAGTAGCAGAGAGTGAGTAGTAGAGAGTGAGTAGTAGAGAGAGTAGTAGAGAGTAGTAGAGTAGTAGAGAGTGAGTAGTAGAGAGTGAGTAGTAGAGAGTAGTAGAGTGTGAGTAGCAGAGAGAGTAGTAGAGAGTAGTAGAGTAGTAGAGAGTGAGTAGTAGAGTGAGTAGTAGAGAGTAGTAGAGTAGTAGAGAGTGAGTAGTAGAGAGTGAGTAGTAGAGAGTAGTAGAGTGTGAGTAGCAGAGAGAGTAGTAGAGAGTAGTAGAGTAGTAGAGAGTGAGTAGTAGAGTGAGTAGTAGAGAGTAGCAGAGAGCGAGTAGTAGAGAGTGAGTAGTGGAGAGTGAGTAGTAGAGTAGTAGAGAGTGAGAAGTAGAGAGAGAGTAGTAGAGAGTAGTAGAGTGAGTAGTAGAGAGTGAGTAGTAGAGAGACAGTAGTAGAGAGTAGTAGAGAGTGAGTAGTAGAGTAGTCGAGAGTGAGTGGTACATAGTAGTAGAGAGTAGTAGAGTGAGTAGTAGAGAGTAGTAGAGAGTGAGTAGTAGAGACAGTAGTAGAGAGTGAGTAGTTGAGAGTGAGTAGTAGAGAGTAGTAGAGAGTAGTAGAGTAGTAGAGAGTGAGTAGTATAGAGTAGTAGAGTGAGTAGTAGAGAGGGAGTAGTAGAGAGAGAGTAGTAGAGAGTAGTAGAGAGTGAGTAGTAGAGAGTAGAGAGTGAGTGGTAGAGAGTAGTAGAGTGAGTAGTAGAGAGTGAGTAGTAGAGAGTAGTAGTAGAGAGTAGTAGAGAGTAGTAGAGAGAGAGTAGTAGAGAGTGAGTAGTAGAAAGTAGTAGCGAGTGAGTAGTAGAGAGTGAGTAGTTTAATTTAAAAGGAACACAATGAGGAGGTTCATTTTGCCATAGAAAGTATGATTAGTGCTGCAGAAAGAAAAATTAGGGCACATTATGAGTGACTTCTCAAATCTTCTTCTATTTCAATAACAATTTCTGAGATGCAGACTGAAACATGCACTTTCCATACCAGCAGCAGACTTCCCTGGTGAGCAGTAGCTTTACTACAGTGATCTAATAAGCAACTAGAGTGCTAACATTCCGAATTTATGGCAAATGTGTGACACATCTGAATGCCTTCTTGATGGAATCAAAGTAAAAATCTGAAAGTGTTTCCTACTGAGGAGACTGTAGTAAATGAGGAAATTAGGAAACTTCATAACAAATAAGCCTCCCAAGATGGCCACCAGAGACAAAAGAGCCCAAATATAGCACAATTATCACCCAGATGTAGCCCAAGTATAGCCCAATGACAGAATGTCTCAGAGTGTTCTAAAGAATAAGTAGAGCGCAAACAGTCTTACTTATTACAAAAGTATGGCCCACCTGAAGCCATCTTGATTGGAATAAACTGGTAACACTTAAAACATTTAATTTAAAAAGGAATACAATGAGGGGGTTCGTTTTGCCATAGAAATTATGATTAGTGCTGAAGAAAGAAAAATGAGGGCACATTTTGAGTGACTTCTCAAATCCTCTTCTATTTCATTAAAAAATTCTGACATGCAGACTGAAACATGCACTTTTAATACCAGCAGCAGACTTCCGCGATGAGCACTAGAGTGCTAACATTCAGAATTTATGGCAAATGTGTGACATATCTGAATACCTTCTTGATGGAATCAAAGTTAAAAACTGAATTAATTTCCTACTGAGGAGACTGCAGTAAATGAGGAAATTAGGAAACTTCATAACAAATAAATCTCCCAAGATGGCCACCAGAGACAAAGGAGCCCAAATGTAGCACAAATATCACCCAGATGTAGCTCACATGTAGCCCAATGACAGAAGTGTGCAAAACACTTTTTATTTTTTGAGTTTTTGCAGTTTTATGTAGTGCAGACTTGTCAGGTATTGGAGTGCTTTACATGAGCATTGGTTACATCACACAAGAACAAATTCATTTTGGTTGTAGACATGGGGAGATTAAGTGCTTTGACCAGAATCACAGAATGTTTAGCTGAAGCAGAAACTCCAACCTGGTTCCCCAGTTGCAAAGTCTGCAGTTCTGGAAGTAACACCACATTCTCTCCCCTAAGTGCAACATTTAATCAAGTGGTCAACTGGATAAAAAAACATAAAGATAACAAATAATTTAAAAGTGCTTTGTTGCTATTTGAAAACTCAGAAAATATGTCCTCATTTTTGTTTTTTAGAGCACTAACTATAATTTTGATGCAAATAAGACCCTCGCATATATGTAATTTCAAAAGGAAATGCTCTAGGTATTACAGTTTTTAGTACATCAAGATGATGTCAGGCGTTCCACACTTTTGTAAAAAATATAGAATGTTAGCAATCTAGTTGTTCATTAGGATACTGTTGAGAGGCAGAGGCCAGGGGCACGGACTCTGAAAATTGATGGCAGGTAGGAGGGTACAGAGGCAACAATTTGACCACACTGGGCAGGCAGGAAGGGCAGTGGCAGCGCAACAGATTATGGAGGGCAGTGGAAAGGGGGGCAGGGGCAACAAACCAACAATACAGGACTGGCAAGAGAGGCTGTGGCAATATAATAGATCATTGTGGGCAGAAGGAAGAGGCAGAGGTAGTACAACCATACATGCCAACAGACCCGATTCAGCCAGGAAACATCCAATGTTTTTAAGCCCATATGGGCTTTATTTGATCTGTCTCCTGTCTACAATCTCCTCTTTTTCAATGTAAGTCAAAGGGGAAAATCAATAACCCAGTTTGTTTTCAAAATCTCCCTCTTATCAAGTTCAAAATGTTAGCAAGTATGGTACATTGGAGCATGGAAGGCAGGAGGAATTAGGTTAGGGACATGGACTCGGATAACAGAGGACAGGAGGGACGTGGAGAGGTGCACCAAACTGACCCTACAGGGCAGGCATCAGGGTTTGCAGCAGCACAATACACCACACAGGGCATGCGGGACGGGAGTGCAGCACAACAATCCATAGAAAGCAATAGGGAGGGGACAGGACCATGCACATGGACAACAGAGAACAGAGGGGAAAGAGGCAATGGTAGCTAGCTGACCATAATGGACAGACAGGAGAGAAAGCTGCAGCATAACAGACCATAAAGGGCAGGAGGGACGGATCAGGGGCATTACAATGGAACAGACAAGCCAGGAGGGAGGGAATAGGGGTCTGCACATGGAAACAGAGGGCTGGGGGCAAGGGGGCAGGGTAGGAGCAGCAAGATGACCATGGAGGTCAGGCAGGATGGGTACTAGTAGCAAGACACACCATGGAGAGCAACAGTGAGACTATGATGGCATACACACAGACCATGGAGGGAAGGTGGGAGGGGGTCAGGGGCAGCTAGCTGACCACACAGGGAAGGTGGGAGGGGCCATGGCAGCACAGAAGACCATGCATGGCAAGCAGGAGGGTTAGTGACAGCACAGTGGCTATGATGGGCAAGAAGGAGGGTGCAGGGGCATGCACAAAGGACCATGGAGGATAGAGGGGAGGGTCAGGACCTGGGCACAGACAAGAGAGTTCAGGGGAAGGGACCTCACAACAGACCACGTGGGGCAGGCAGGAGGAGCAGTTGCAGCACAACAGACCAGGAAGGGCAGAAGGGTGTGGCAGTAAAGTGGACCATGGAGGACAGGAGGAAGGGCATAGGGGCATGGAATGTGGACTGGTACATCATGCTAAATGGAGGGCAGTGGCAACACATCAGACCATGCATGGCAGGAGGGAGGAGGCTAGTCCATGGATTCAGACAACAGAGGATAGGGAGGAGGTGGATGGGGCAGCAAGCTAACTGTTCAGAGAAGGAGGGAAGGCCAGTGGCAGAACAACGGCCACACAGGGCTGTAATAAGGGAGCAGGAACATGGACTTGGACAATGGATGGCTAGGAGGAGGGACGGCAGGAGCAGCAAGCTTGGGTGGGAGCAGCACAATGCCAGGCCCTGCTTCCAACCCCCCACCATCCATTGTGATATGCATCTTACTTAACGTAAAAAAAAACCTAGAAATTTGCTGAAAAAAACAAAGATTACAGGGACAGTATAGTTAGACTCAGATGAAATTCAGCAGTTATAGTTACCTGAGCTAACTATAACTTACGCCCCCGCAATGTACTGCTAATGACCTCAGACATTACATCATTCATGACATGGTCAGTTACATCACTCATGACATCACTCATGACATCTCAAATGAGCTGTGAATGGAATGGAACTATAATCACTAGAACTTTATTTAGGGATAGTGTGTGTATATTAACACCCCTTTTTCCTTTTCTTTCATGTAAGAACCATTATAATACGCAATCGGCCCAGATTAATATGGCCGATAGCCTTTCACTTTAAAGTATTGTGTAATCCATTGTTTATGTTGATGTTTGCAATTCTAAGTATGTTTATTATGAATAAGTCACATTGACGAACATACAGGTATGGCGGTCACGGGGCAAGATATGCTGAAATGACATTGTGTGCATATTAACACTTGTTTTCTTTTCTTTATTGTATCAATTCCTGAATTTTCACATCGTGACCAGGCCAATATGGCCGCCAGATTTTTTGATTAAAGTAATATGTAATCCTTTGTTAATGTTGGCAACTGGAGGCATTTGTACATTTAAATAAGGATGCTACAATGACATCTCGTATCGTTATCAAGGTTCGGACGAGCCAAAACGCGTGAATCACGTCCTTTGCAGATTAAATACTTCCAAACTACAACCTGAGTGCTGATTCCTTCCTTGTAAGAGTGAGAGGAGATTAAATACATATATATAAAATTCACTGAAAAAAACACAAGTTTCAGGGACATTATAGTTAGAAATTAGCATTTAAAAATCCTCAAAAATTCACTGAAAAAACCACAGGTTTCATGGACGTCATAGTTAGTTGGACATTTCACTAGTACAAAACAAGAGAAATTCGGCCGTTATAGTTAGTTGTGCTAACTATAACTCGCGCCCCCGCAATGCACTGCTGATGATGTCACATATTACATCACTCATGACATGGTCAGTGACACCACTGATGACATCACTCATGATATCTCAAATGACATCACTGATCACATCATCTACGTGATCATCTGATGCACCTCCTCACACCCTAAAATACAGACTACCATTTTCGAAACCATTTATTAGTCATACACTTAAGGAATGGCCTAGCCACTAACCCAAGTACAGGTACAATGTTTTGTACACTATGCATGCAGATCTCTAACAAGCTACATACTATTAATACGCTTTTCTAAATACCCAGTTAATACCTATGCAGTGTTGGAATCCTTCTGTCTGTGCCATGTATTTCTCCAATCACCCATCCAGCACTATCTACGTATCCTATCACTCCGCCAATACCTAAGCACTTATAAATTCAACATGTACTCTCTTTGCAGCACTGAAATTATTCTAGTTACTAGTCATGTACCTAAGGAATGGCCTAGCCAGAAAAATTAGTACAGCTAAAATATTCTGTGCACTATGCATGCAGACCTCTAATCAGCTGCATAGCATTATACAGTCTTTTGAATACTCAGTTAGTACCTATACAGACTAGGAATCCTTCTGTCTGTCCCATGCAGTTCTCCATTCATCCATCCAGCACTATCTACGTATCCTATCACTTCACCAATACCTAAGCACTTATAAATTGAGCATTCACTCTCTTTGCAGCACTGAAATTACTCCAGTTATTAGTCATATACTTAAAGAATGGCTTAGCGGGGGCATGTCTAAGATGGCGATGGAGTAGGACGTGCTTTCTGTCCCTCCGCCGCCGTGATCGCTTAGCCTTGTATGGCGCCTTCCCTCGACCCTGCCGGCTGACCCAGAAGTAGCGCTTTCCCTCTGGACGGCGCTGGAGGGGGTCCGGAGTTGTTTACGGACCCGGAGACGGAGGGGTGGCCACCAGCAGACCTGAGGCCTACGACGTGGCTGGGCGGCTGAAGCCGGGAGCCTTGCGTGGGGACGCAGTTGGGGCGGTGCCATCTGCCTTGCCGCGAACTCGGAACCGCTGCCTGCGGAGCGGGGAGCGTCGCCTGCGGAGCGAGACCCGGCTCCCCCGCGAGTGGAGTGAGCCCTGCTGGACCCGTTGCGGAGCGGGAACCGTGAGAGGAGTCCTGGGGCGGAAGGCGGACGGCCTATCGAGCCGCGAGGGGCCCGGAGACTTGGGCCTAGTCCGGACCGCGACCTGAGCAGAGGCCACGCCCGCGAGGAGTGGCAGAGGGCGCCGAGCGGGCCAGAGGCCGGGTCCAGAGGTGCAGCGCGGGTCCATCGGGCACTTGGACTACCCGGGCTCGAGGTGAGCTGTCACGGCGGGGTGCCGCCTGCACTGGGGTGCTGGTGAGCTGTCGGGGTATCTCCGAGCTCCTGCATACTGCGCTGGGGACACGAGGGGGTGAGGTGTGCTCCCCCGAGTTGGGCGCTTGCCTGGGCAGCCCCCACTGGGGTGTGTCCTAAATTGCCTCCCGGATGGTCGCTGGCCCCCCCGAGGAGCTCCCCCCCCACCGTTGGACTACATCTGGAGTGGGAGGCCCATGGGGTTGAGCGAGTGCACTCCTGGCGCTGCTGACTGCCCCGACGAAGCGACCTGGTGAATGAGCGGCTGTGGGCAGGAGCGCAGACGGGGGGACAATCGCTCCCGGCTTTCGTTGGGACTCCAGGTGCTGGCTGGTCGGCCGGATTGGGGCCTGGGGTCGCTTGCGCCACGGACTCTGGTGCGCCGCATAATGAGAGGCGGGGACTGCCCTGGCCGGAGGATTGAGGTGGTGCCGCTTTGCCCCTGTGCTCTCTGTTCGCGTCCTGGCTGCTAGAGACGGGAGAGACATCCTTGGAGCAGTCGGCCTGGCCTGGTCCCGAGCCCCGTAGCAAAGAGACGGGGCGGTCCGGTGACGATCGCAGGGGGTGAGGGAGCTCTGCAAGTGGTTCTGAGCACGATGTCTAACAAGCCCCGCAAGGAAAAGCCGGGCAGGGAGGGGCCGCCGAGGGGTCCACGGCCGACGACACCCCCGGGTACCAGTGCTTCCCCCCGGCAGAAGGACGACGAGGCGCCAGCCACCAAAGCCTTTATGTTGGAACTCTTCTCTGCCATCAAAGAGGACATCGCGGAGCTCCGCACCCAGCTAGCCTCGGTTCTCAGAGAGGTGAGGAGAGAGGTAGATGGCATCGGCGAGCGAGTGGCAACGCTGGAGGAGCATGATCTGGGTCTAGCGGGCGATGTGCACCAGCTCCAACGGGATGTGCTTCGATTGACGGAGCAAAACCTAGATCTCCAGGCCCATGCGGAGGACCTAGGAAACCGGTCTCGCTGGAACAATGTCCGCATTCGCGCGGTGCCCTGGGATGGACAGGCGGGAGACCTGCGCGGCTATGTAGAAGCCCTCTTCCTGCAGATCCTTGGTGAAGATGATCTACACGAAGTCAGGATGGACAGGGTCCATAGAGTGGGACTGCCGAGAGGTGCTGGGGCTCCTCCTCCGGACATACTGGTCTGCGTACATGATTTTCAGCTCAAGGAACGTATCCCTCGGAAGGCGAGGGGTATTCCAACTTTGCTATTCCGAGGTCACCACCCCCAACTTTTCCAAGATCTGGCGGCTTCAACGCTACAGAAGAGACGCGCCTTTAAGCCAGTGACGACCTTCTTACGTGACCATAACGTGACATACTCCTGGGGCCATCCCTTTCGCCTCATCTTCAGGTGGCAGAATAGACTGGTCCAACTTCGATCCCTGCAGGCGGCTAAGGACCTCCTGGGGTTGGACGATGCTGCCCCTTCTCCAAGGGATGGACGCTCGCCATCGCGGCAACGGCGGCGCTCTTCTTCATGGCAAAGAGTGGGGCGCCCCGCGGAGCAGAATAGGCCGGATCCCGCGGCCAGCCAGCAAGAACGAAATGGTGCAGTGGCCTCCGTGGTGAGTGTGACGGTGGCGCCCCCACAGGACAGCTCGTCTGCGGCTTGAACGTAGAGGGAAGGCTGTTAGGCGTCGGAGGGACCCCCCCTCCATTCAGGTACCGTGGGTAATTATGTACTTTTGGGGAAGACGCCCCGGGCCGGAGAGCGAATGGGACACTGACTGTTATCTGGGACCCCGCTCTCTGAGGGACTCAACACCAGCCCTCTCTGTGGAACTGTTTGTTCTATTGTTTCTCTCTCTTTGGGGGTTGTTTGTTCTCTTATTTTTTGCATTTTGTCTTTCTTTGGGTCCTTGTTGGGGTGGTCTTGGGAGAGGGAAGGGGAGATGTGGGGGGGTGGGTTGGGGGTAGGATGGGGAGGGGTCAGTGGTGGTAGTTGCCTGGGGGTGTTGTATGTGAGGAGCGACTTGTGGGGGGACTGAGGGGGGAGCTGGGGAGGGTGGATGTGGGATGTCTAGCGGCGCGGGGTGGGATTTGTGATCTGCTCGGAGGGGGCTTCAGTTCTGGACGATGTGGCGGGATGAGGGGCTGCTGTTGTGTGGCGAGACGGCTGGGGGCATGGTCCGAGATCCCTGTGCTGGATGGCCTGGGGGTTACAGTCCTGGGGTGGGCTACTGGCCTGCGTTGGAGGAGGCATTTGTGGATGCGGTAGGGATCGGGAGAAGGGGATGTATTTTGTATGGGGGGGCCTGGAGGAGCTGGGGGACGTGATGTGTGCATAATGCCTGTTGCCCTAGGAACTTGGAATGTGAAGGGGCTGAACTCTCCCCAGAAACGCCAAAAGGTCTGGAAGTACATCCTGGATCACCACCTGGATGTGGTTGGCCTTCAGGAGAACCACCTGGCCCGGAAGGATGAGTCCCGATTGAAACATAAGCAATTCCCCCTTATTTATAGGTCCTCGGCGGCTTCAAAGCATAGGGGCGTGGCCCTATTGTTCCGCTCGACGCTCCACTTTCAGCCTCTGAGGGTTCGGGGAGACAGGGAGGGTAGGTGGCTTATTGTCAAGGGGGTACTGCTCGGTAAGACTTGCTTGTTCCTTGTGATATATGCCCCCAATGTGGGTCAAAATAGATCCCTCCTGGAACTGCTGCGAACCGTGGAGGACTTTGTGGAGGGGGCACTTTTCGTGATGGGAGATTTAAATTTGGTATGGGATAGGGACTTAGACAGCTCTCACCAGCAGAGAGCAGAGGTCGGTCTCTTCTCCGACGAGACGCGCCGGAAGTTTGAAGAACTGGGCTTGCTAGATGGATGGCGCTCTCTGCACCCCATCTCTCGGGACTACACTTTCTTCTCTCATGTGCACCACTCTTATTCCCGCTTAGATCATATTTTTTATAGTCAATCCCTCCGGAGGTCCCTGAGAGAGGCCAAGATCTTTCCTCTCTCTGTCTCTGACCATAGCCTGTTCGCGCTGGACCTTCAGTGGGCGCCGGAGGGGAATGCCCCGCGCAAGTGGTACTTCCCAGCTTCCCTGGTGAGGGACGAGTCCTCATGCAAGGAGCTCCGTAAGGCGATTCAGGAATTCTTCGAGCTCAACCCTGTGCAGGACACCTCGGTTTTCACTACCTGGGACGCCTTCAAGGCGTCCGTGAGGGGTAGCTGCTTGGCCCTTAACGCGGCTCTCAATAGATTGAGGAGGACGGAACGGGAGGCGTTGGAGTTGGAACTCTCTGCGCTGGAGCAAGCACATAAGGCCACACCTTCCAGACAAACGTTGCGGCCGCTGACTGCCCTTAGGGGCAAACTCCGGGCTCACTACAACAACAGGGCGGAGTTCACTCTCCTGAAGCTCCGCCATCTCTCCTACTCTCAGGGGAACAAGGTAGGGAGGCATTTGGCCCGCCAACTTCGCTATAAACGGGAGAGGGATTACATAGGGGGCGTTCGAGATGCAACCGGCTTGCTGCGGCATTGTGATGCTGCCAAGGCTGAACTCTTCGGGGAGTTCTATGCGACGTTGTACTCGGGAGACACCCTGGACTCCGTCGCCCAAAAGGACTATCTGAGCGCGCTCCCGCTCCCTCGTGTCTCTAACGAATGGAATGAACTGCTTTCCGCCCCCATCTCTAGGGAGGAGGTGCTGGGTGCCATCAGGTCCTTGAAACCCCATAAGGTGCCTGGTGCGGACGGGTTCACGGCCCTCTTCTACCAATCCTTTGCCGCTGACATTAGTGGCTTCTTGGTTCGACTGTTCAATGTTATGGCCGACTCGGGGGTCTCCTCGGTCTCCATGGCGGAAGCGGTCATCTCGGTAATCCCCAAGCCTGGTAAGGACCCCTCTGCGTGTTCGTCGTATAGGCCGATAGCCCTGCTTAATATCGATGCCAAACTTTACTCTTCCATTCTTGCGACTCGCTTGCAGGACCTGATGCCGGCTCTTATTCACCATGATCAATCGGGTTTGATCAAGGGGCGTCAAACCCATGATAACACTAGGAGGGTGATCCACCTCATTGAGAAGGCCAACCGCTTTAACATCCCGGCGGTATTGATTGGCCTGGACGCCGAGAAGGCATTTGACCGGGTGGACTGGCAGTTTCTATTCCGAACCTTGGAAGCATTTGGATTCTCGGACAGATTCTTGACCATGCTCAAGGCCAATTATAGCGACCCCCGTTCTAGAGTATCGGTCAACGGATATTTATTATCTTTCTTCTCGCACTCACGGGGCACACGGCAGGGGTGTCCCCTCTCCCCCTTGTTATTTGCTTTGAGTATTGAACCCCTGGCGTTGGCGATACGGGAGCACCCGGACATACGAGGATTGCCCTTCACGGGCGAACAACACAAGATCTCCCTGTTTGCGGACGACGTCTTGCTCTCTCTTGCAGACCCTGCGCACTCCCTCCCCCATGTGCAGACGGCTCTGGCGTGTTTCGAGGCGGTAGCAGGTTTCAAGGTGAACTATGATAAATCTTATATTCTTAACCTCACACTTTCCTCGGCAGAGGGTGACCGCCTCCGACCGCTTTCGCCCCTGCCGTGGGCCCATTCCTCTTTACTGTATTTAGGGGTCCACTTGACCCCCACGGTGGGGAAACTGTACTCGGCCAATTTCCCCCTTTACTGGCTACGATCCAGGTGGATTTGAATCGCTGGAAGCCGTTATTTATCTCCTGGTTGGGTAGGATTCATGCGATTAAAATGACGCTCCTCCCGAAGCTTTTATATTTATTCCAGGCTCTCCCTATTGTCTTGGACAGTGATTTCTTTTGTCGCATAAAGACTCTTATGCTTCGTTTCGTTTGGCAGGGGGGACGGGCTAGATTTTCCTTTGCCGCTCTCCGGCGCCCTCGGGGGGAGGGTGGGGTGGGTCTTCCGGACCTGCACCTCTATTACAAGGCAGCGCAACTGAGAATATTGGTGGAATGGACCCAACCCCTCTCGGACTAGCTGCACATGGATAGAAGTGTGGCGGGGCGAACGATATGGGACTTGGCGTGGAAGCCCAAGAGGGATAGGCCCAGGAATGCGTACATCAGCACACCTACCGGTACCACCCTTAAGGTCTGGGATTCGGTTTCTGGAGATGAGCGGTGGACTACGTTCCCGTCGCCCTTTACTCCCCTACACTTCAACCCGGCCTTCCCGCCTGCACTGCGAGAGGGGCCTTTTGATGCCTGGAGAGAAGGGGGCTGCCTCGCTCTCACGCATCTGTTTCATGGCTCTGCCCCGATAACGTTTGCCAATTGTGGGCGGGATTATGGAGTTCCCCCAGTTGGAACAGTTCTGCCACACTCAGATGCTGCACTGGGCATTGTCCTCGTCAATTCGAGAAGCGGCGACTAGGCCGCTCACCCCCTTTGAGGCCTTTCTTTCCCGAACCTCGACCATGCGCGGTGCCATTTCCTTTATTTACAGCCACCTCTTAGCCACTGCTATCTCCCCACGACCGCGCTACATGGGCCTATGGGAGGACATCCTTGGTCGCACCATCACGGATGAAGAGTGTTCCCATTTGTGGAGGGACATGGCCAAGCATAATCACTCGGTGGAACTGCGGGAGGCGCATCTCAAGACCATGATGGACTGGTATTTCTCCCCCGCCAAGTTACACCGCATCTTCCCTAACTCTTCGGACAGGTGTTGGAGGGGCTGCGGTCTACTGGGGGACTTTCGCCATATCTGGTGGGACTGCCCGATCATCCGCCCCTACTGGGAAGAGATCTTGTCCCATATTAAGGAGATCCTGGGTTACCCGATCATGGACTCCTTGACTCACGTGTTGTTGGGCCTTCGGGATCCACTCCTCGAACACCAGACGCGAGCGGACAAAAAGATCTTCTGGCTTTGTGTGGGGGCACCAAGATAACCCTGGCAGCGGCCTGGAAGAAAAAGGAGGCCCCGGCGATCTCTTTGTGGCATGCGAGATTGTGGAAATTGTTGAGCATGGAACGGATGGCGGACATCTTTCTGGGGAACTTTAAGAATTTCATTTTCCGTTGGGGAACATTGGTTCGCTTTCTTTCCAAGGGATTACCGGCAGCGGTATGTCCACCCTCGGTTCGAGCCCTCCATCTGTTTCAGGTATGAGTGTGGGCAGCGGATCGTAGTAAGTATGACTGAGAGCTACCACCACTAGGGGGGAGGGTGGGATGGTTGGGGGTAGTTGGGGGGTAGGGGGGTTTCTTTTTTTGGTTTTGGTTCATTGTGATACCCCTGGACGACGGAGGGGGGAGCCTGATCGTGCTAGGTTTGGAGTGACCGGCCCCAGTAGCTTGAACTCTGCTGAGCCTTAACGATGAGTGGGAGCTGGGCTCCTCTACTAGCTTTGTATTTATGGCTTAGATTTGGACCCTCTGTATTTTTGTGGCCTGTTGCTTGGGAGGGCCGTAGGACTGGACACTCTTTACTTTCTACGGCCTCCCCTCATATTTGGCGTACCCCCTGCGAGGGAAGTTGTGCGGGACTGTCGCATGTTTTTTTTTCTTCTGTTTGATTATCAATAAAAAACACCTTTGAAAAAAAAAAAGAAAAAAGAATGGCCTAGCCACTAATACAAGTGCAGGTACAATATTTTGTACACTATGCATGCAGACCTTTAACCAGCTACATACTATTGATACGCACTTCTAAATATCCAGTTAGTACCTCTGCAGTGGGGTAATCCTCCTGTCTGTCCCATGCATTTCTCCAATCACCTATCCAGCACTAGCTACTTATCCTATTACTCCACCAATACCTAAGCACTTATGATAACAGAAAAAATGTTTAGCATTTTTTGATATGAACTACTGTCAAGGTAAGATTAAGTAATCCAAACACTATCAATGCACAACTACATTCAGCTGTGCACTATATATATAAACCTCTAACCAGCTACTTAGTAAAGTACTACCCATGCAACCTAGGAATCCTCCTGTCTGTCCCATGCACTTCTCCATTCACCCATCCAGCACTATCTACGTATCCCATCACTCCACAATACCTAAGCACTTATAAATTCAACATGTACTCTCTTTGCAGCACTGAAATTATTCTAGTTACTAGTCATGTACCTAAGGCATGGCCTTGCCAGTAAAACTAGTACAGCTACAATATTCTGTGCACTATGCATGCAGACCTCTAATCAGCTACATAGCTTTGATACAGTCTTTTAAATACTCAGTTAGTACTTATGCATTCTAGGAATCCTTCTGTCTGTCCCATGCACTTCTCCATTCAACCATCCAGCACTATCTACGTATCCTATCACTCTGCCAATACCTAAGCACTAATATATTTAGCATGCACTCTCTTTGCAGCACTGAAATTATTCCAGTTATTAGTCATATACTTAAGGAATGGCCTAGCCACTAACACAAGTTCAGGTACACTATTTTGTACACTATGCATGCAGACCTCTAACCAGCTACATACTATTGATACGCTCTTCTAAATACCCAGTTAGTATCTATGCAGTCTAGGAATCCATCTGTCTGTCCCATGCACTTCTCCATTCACCCATCCAACACTATCTACGTATCCTATCACTCCACTAATACCTAAGCACTTATAAATTCAGCACGCACTTTCTTTGCAACACTGAAATTACTCCAGTTATTAGTCGTATACTTAAGGAATGGCGTGGTCAAAAACACAAGTGCAGGTACAATATTTTGTCCACTATGCATGCACACTTCTAACCAGCTACAAACTATTGATACGCTCTTGTAAATACCCAGTTAGTACCTATCCAGTGTAGGAATCCTCCTGTCTGTCCCATGCATTTCTCCAATCACCCATCCAGTACTATCTACTTATCCTATTACTCCACCAATACCTAAGCACCTATAAATTCACTATACACTCTGTTTGTAATACTGTAATTATTCTAGTTACTAGTCTTGAACTTATGGAATGGCCTAGCTACTAACACAAGTACATCTATAATATTTTGTGCACTATCCAAGCAGACCTCTAACTAGCTATATACTATTGATACACTCTTCTAAATACCCAGTTAGTACTCATGCAATGTAGGAATCGTCCAGGCTGTCCCAAGCACTTCTTTAATCACTTATCTACCACTATCTACTTATCCTATCACTCCACCAATACGTAAGCACTTATAAATTAAGTATTCACTCTGTTTGCAGCACTGTCATCATTCCAGTTACTAGTGTTATTCTTATAAAATGACTTAGGCACCAACACAAGTACACATAAAATATTCTGTGCATAATCCCTACAAATCTCTAAGCAGATACATACTATTGGTCCACTCCATTAAATACTGAAGTAGTACCCATGCAGCGTAGGATACTTCCCGTCAGTCTCATGCAATTCTTCAATCACCCATCCAGCACTATGTTCTTATTGTATCAGTCTGCCAATACCTAAGCACTTATGGGGCAGATTTACAAGCACCCTGCGCCACCAGTATGTCACTTGATGGCACCAGGCACTCCTTCATATTTACAAGGAGAGGAAAAGCCACCCTGCGTGGTTTTTCCTCTCCTTGTAAATACGACCCCTTCATACACACAACTTGGTGTTGAAGGGGCATCCCATGGGTGTTGCTGTGGGTGTCCCCACGCAACACCCATAGAACAAGACACATCTCCAGATTTATGAAGAATCGTAAATCTGAAGATGTGTGTGAATGCTGCGCCATCCTAGAGTTGGTGTAGCATGGCGCAACGAGGAGAATTGTTTTCATTTCTCCTCATTTTTTCCTCTTTCAATGCATGCTGCATTCCACAGCATACATTGAAAGAGGAAAATGCCTTTACTGATTGTTTTTGTGCAAAACAATTAACGAATAACACAGGAAACATTTGGAATTACTTATCATTCCAAAAATAAAAAACAATAAAATTAACAACGATGGTTGCGTTGTGCAGCACAGACTGCATCCACCGACTGCTCACCAAAGCATATAAGTTTCTTACACTTCACGCAGTGTTGCTCGAGAAAGGCGAATTCAGGCCTAATGTCCATTGCAGGTGTTCTTGGGGATGCTCCAGATGTACTTGCCACAGCAGGTGAGGGGTTCAAAGCAGCTCGCCACATTTCCTCCTCATGCTTGTACATAGAAGCAGTGCCACAAGAGTATTTTACAGTGAGTGATGAAAGGTTATACTAGTGTATGATGAGGTGTATCAGATTGTCACATGGATGATGTCATCAGTGATGTCATCAATGATGTCATTTGAGATGTCATCAGTGATGTCACTGACCATGTCATGAATGACATCATCAGCAGAGCATTGCGGGCGCGCGAGTTATAGTTAGCAGAACTAACTATAACGGAGGAATTTCTATGGTTTTGTACGAGTGAAATGTCCAGCTAACTCTAACACCCCTGAAACCTATATTTTTTTCTGTGAATTTCTAAGGTTTTTTAAATGCTAATTTCTGACTATAACGTCTCTGAAACCTATGGTTTTTTCAGTGAATTTCAAAGCTTCTTTAAATGCTAAATTCTAACTATAACGTCTCTGAAACCTATGGTTTTTTCAGTGAATATATATATATATATATATATATATATATATATATATATATATATATATATATATTCACTGAAAAAACCATAGGTTTCACACACGTTATAGTTAGGAATTAGCATTTAAAAAACCTTGCAAATTCACTGAGAAAACCGTAGGTTTCACACACGTTATAGTTAGGATTTAGCATTTAAAAAACCTTGCAAATTCAGTGAAAAAACCATAGGTTTCACACACGTTATAGTTAGCGGACATTTCACTCATAAAAAAACATTGAAATTCCCCCGTTATAGTTAGTTAAGCTAACTATAACTCGCGCACCCGCAATCCACTGCTGATGACGTAACATATTACATCACTCATGACATGGTCAGTGACATCACTCATGACATCACTGATGACATCTCAAATGACATCACTGATGACATCATCCAGTGAATGTGTGTTTTTCTGAAAATTAAATATGTTTTATATATGTATATCTCAAGGTCGATGGAAGAATAAATGGGTATATAAGTGTCTAAATGGATGATTTGTTTTTGAAAAATTGATTGTGTAACTGACTGATTAAGTGTATCTTAGTGAATACATGGCTTAGTGAGTAATGTTTAAATATGTAAATATCTGTATCAGTCTCTCACTTTGTGTACAAGTGGCTGCATGGGTTGGTGAGTAGCTACATGAGTGTCTATATAGGTTATTAGATGGTTTTTTGAGTCTCAGTATGAGTGTCTGAGTGTCTGTATGGTTCGGTGGGGGGTATTACGTAGTGCATAGGTGCATGAATGAGTGACTCACTGTATGTGTTGAAGACAGCATGTGTGCAGGACTGTATGGGTGGATGAGTGTGTGTATGAGTATGTTAGTGAGTGAATGACTGTCTCAATAGTGTCTTTATGAGTAACTACATATGTTTAAAACTAATATATGTGACTATTGGTGTATATAAGTGATTATATGTGAGAGTGAGAGATTGAAAGAGTTCCTGTATGAATAAGTATGTGTTTCTATAAGTGATTGTTTAAAGACTAAGTATGTGTAAGTTTCCGTAGAGGTAAGTGTGGTGGTGTGTGTATAACTGTATATGCAAGTAAATGTATGTTTGATTCTTTATTAGCATGAGTGACTATGTGTGTGAGTAACTCCATGGATGAGTGGCATTGTGTAACAGGATGTATAGGTGTATGAGTACATATGATGAGTGAGTACATGTATGAGTGACTGTATAGGACTGTTGGTGAATGAGTGGATGTGTATGTGGATCTAAGAATTACTGAATAGGTTATTGTAACTGGTATTGGTATGTCCATTGTTTTGAAAATTGTAGTCTCTATTTTTGAATTTGTGTATCAAAGTTTATATTAGGGTGAGAGGAGGTCTACCACTCTGTCACAAGGATGATGTCATCAGTGATGTCATTTGAGATGTCATCAGTGATGTCATGAGTGATGTCACTGACCATGTCATGAGTGATGTAATATGTTACGTCATCAGCAGTGGATTGCGGGTGCGCGAGTTATAGTTAGCTTAACTAACTATAACGGGGGAATTTCAATGGTTTTTTATGAGTGAAATGTCCGCTAACTATAACGTGTGTGAAACCTATGGTTTTTTCACTGAATTTGCAAGGTTTTTTAAATGCTAAATCCTAACTATAACGTGTGTGAAACCTACGGTTTTTTCAGTGAATTTGCAAGGTTTTTTAAATGCTAATTCCTAACTATAACGTGTGTGAAACCTATGGTTTTTTCAGTGAATTTGCAAGGTTTTTTAAATGCTAATTCCTAACTATAACGTGTGTGAAACCCATGGTTTTTTCAGTGAATTTGTATGGTTTTTTAAATGCTAATTCTTACCTAAAACATGTGTGATTCCCATGGTGTTTTCATTGATTTTGTATGATTTTTTTTATTATAAATAATTATATTATTTTTTTTTTTTTTTTTTTAAATGCAAGTTTTTTTTTTTTTTTTAACTTTATATTCTCTTAAAACACTATTTTTTTTTTTTAATTCTGCAATATATTAATTTTTCTCTTTTTTTTAACCAAACAGGTAAGATATATTACTATAACATAGAAATTCTTTTCTTCCTTCCTTTTTTTTTTTTTTTTTTAAAGTGCGCGTACGGTAAGCTTATGGTAAGCGTACAGTTTGCGTAATGTTCGTAATAATACTACTCATTTTGCGTATGGTTACGCAATTTACGTAGCCGTGCGTACTGCGTATGGCGCGCATAAGCGTGTACACGCGCACGTTACGCGGAAGTGTTGGGGAGTGACTGTTATGCGCGCGAGCGCGTGTCTTTTTTACGCGCATGCGTACTTTTACCGTAAGCGCACCGTAAGCGCCCTGTAAGCGTAACGTAAGCGTAACGTACGCGCACGGTGGGTCATGTGATCATAAAACAAAACTTTTGATTGGTTCAAAGTAGTTTCAGTTCTAGAACTCTCCTACACCACACCCATTCCCCTCATTTCTGCTTGTGATCCCTTAGGAGAAGGAGCTGACTTGTCTTTGTGATACGATGGCAGAACAGCACTCTTCTGCTGAGAGTGAGGCTAGCAGCACCACCATCAGGCAGAGAAAGAGGAAACAGAAGAGCTCTTTCATATGGGAGTATTTCAGTTTTCCTGAGGGTGAGAAAAAAGTCAATGCTGCATTGTTGACTTGCAAGCTGTGCCAGCGTGTACTTTCGAGAGGAAATCCCAACAAGAAGTATTCCTTCGGGAATCACACTATGTTGAGACACCTTGAGGATGTACATCTTAGGACACATGCACGACATACTAGAGGCAACCCTTCAGTAAGTCGAGAAAGCACATCCACAGCAGCTCAGCCGAGTCCTTCTTCGGAAGCTCAGCAGAGCCCTTCATCTGTGGGGGCAGATTCACCTTTTTCTGATCCTGTGGAAACGAACCATCGGTTTGCGAGGGTTACTATGCGGTGTTCATTTTGCCATGGTCTAATTGTTCATAGGGAGACCAGTCTTCCCCTCATTAACAACAAAATAGACCAGCACATATGTCCTACCAGCTAATGTTCCCATTCTTCCTTTCCTCTGTCCCTGCATGAACACAACGGCTCTTTTAAGAGCCAACCTTACCTCTCAACTTTTTTTTATTGTTTCTTTAAAACTTTTTTTTTTTTTTTACCGTACGCGTACGGTAAGCGTAAATTTTTTTTTTTTTTTTTTAAAACACAAAAAATCAATTACCACATCTCAAGATCCTAGAGGAATTAATAACTAAATACTAAAAATCTGTTTGAGGAGAAGTGGAAGAAAGGGACCATCTAATTTCTGACTTACCTGACCCACCCAAAAATTTAATTTTTAATTAAAATTTAATTGAAATTACTTGAAAAAATGGTAGGTTTTTTACGAAAATTTTCTTTCACAATCTGAAAAAAAAGAAAAAAGTATTAATATTTAATAAATCATTATATAACACAGTACACGTATTTACATATTTTCCCCAAAAAAATGTTTTGCCTTTTTTTTGCTGTTTTCAGAATATATTGCATTTCACTATAAATCGTGAAAGCAATTGCATTCATCACTTAACAGTGGGCAAAAAAAAATAACAATCTCAAAGATTGTTTTAAAAAAGCCCAGAATCTCTTTTTACTTAAACATAACATTATAGAAAAGCATAATATTCTAAAAAAATATCATCTAATAACAATAACTATTTCCTTAAAATACCGTCTGACAATTTTGTTACAGAAGCATAATCTCAAAAATAATATATCTCAAATAACTCCACAATACATCTGGTTACATTTCCTTTAGGCCAAATAGTAATTTTAAAATTCTTTTTTGATTAAATTTCCAATGGTAATCTAATAAAATTCCAAAATTTAAATTGTACAGATGTTACCGATTCTCTCTAACATTTTGGTTTCCGAAAGATTAATTAATAATTAAATAAGTCCACAATACAATTGGTTACTTTTCCTTATGGCCAAATAGTAATTTAAAAAATCTTTTTTGAATAAATTTCCAATGGTAATCCAATAAAATTCCAAAATTTAAATTGTACAGATGTTACTGATTTTCTCTAAATTTTTGGTTTCCGAAAGATTCTACAGGAATTAAATAAGTCCACATTACAATTGGTTACCTTTCCATTAGGCCAAATGGTAATTTGAAAAAAAAATGTTATCCAATAAAATGGTAAAATTGTTTTGTACAGATCTTGCCAAGTCTCTCTAAAATTTAGGTTTCAGGAAGATCGGATAGGAATTTGCTAAATCAAAAGGCAAACATTGCTTGAAAATCAATTGGGAATCATTACACAGTGTCCAGCCTTTTTCACATTTAAGATAAACTGTGTAATGTCCAGAAGTAACAGTAGGTCCTTCATGGAAAATTATTGCAACCGTTACAAAAGTTTTTCCTGAAATTGATAATTGCTGTCCTATAAACTTCTTTATTAAAGTATCCAATTTTGAACCATCAGCTTTACATCGTTGCATCATTAAAATTACATACTGTCCGTATTCCTTTAAAATTAACGTTGAAAACATGTCAGATTTACACTCACCGCATTCCATGCTATGATTAGCATCTTTAACTAATTTAGCAAAAGTGACTGTTTTACTGTCTGGCAATGTTAAATAAATAAACCTTTCAGAATCAACATTAGAGCCACATGTATTGAAACAGTTTTCACAACTATGTTCCCATTTATAAGAGACACCAAACATATTTTCAATTGGCACCCCTTCTTCTTCCAGTACCTGAAGAAAATACATCAAGAATTCCTGTGCGTCTTGCTGTACATTTTGAGAAAACTGTGTTCGTCCTGAACATACATCTAAAAGTTTTCTAATTTCAGTAGCACTTTCTATTTGAGTTTTATCATTACTCAGCTTTTGAAAAAGGAGACTCAACTCAGAACAGAATCTTTTTCTCTGATTTACTATTATCTGCTCTTGCAAACTTTCCAGATAAAAAGCAACATTCAGCACTACATTAGCGTAGCAGTTGACACCAGAGCTATTTTCAAAATGACATCCTACAACCTCTTCTTCATTTTCCTTTTTCTTTTTGCTTGCAATTACATCACTCCTCTTTTTTTTCCTCCTCTCTACATCCTCATTACAGATATTCTCAATTCTCCTTTTACGAGAAACTACATGTTTCTCTAACACAGGATACTGACCTAAATGAGGAGCATAGGTTCTTCTTAATCTATTATACTCCTTTACACAGTTTGTATCTGCACTAACTTTTGAATCATCAAAGTCTATCATGAATAAACTAGATAATGTTTTCACTCGTGACAAAGCTACATAAGCCATACCTTCTTTGAACACAGTTGAACCAATGTTTACAAATGCACAATCTACAGTCAATCCTTGAGACTTGTGAATAGTTACAGCATATGCTAGAGAAAATGGAAACTGTTTCCTTTGTACATATAAGTCTTTCACAAGCATGAAACGAACTGTACAACGACAAATGTCTATAACTTCTTCTATCTGATCAAATTTTATTTTTAAACATTCCATTCCATCTTTTTTCTGATAATTAATAAAACCCACAACTCTTCCCATATCTCCATTAACTAAACCTTTTTCAACATCCAAATTTCTCCTTAAAAATACTCTACAGTTCATGCAAACATATAGATTTTTTTCTAATCCAGCAGTTTTGGAAATGTTCTTCTCTAGTGAATCCAATTTATTTTTCAGTTTGCCTGTTAATGTGATAGTAATTCTTCCATCCTGAATTTTGTCCACTGCTTCCAATTTCCTGATATCTTCCTTTTCCAATTTCAAAAGCTCCTCATTGAATATTGAGCATTCACGTAGAGTTGGCATTAAGCAGATGACACTTTTCTTTTCTGCAATGTTCGTGTATATCTTCTCTGCAACTATTTCTTCCTTTGGAAATAAATTATGTAGCAACCGACTCTGTAATGCTTTTGTGCCAGCTTCAGTGAGTAGTCCAATTCTGATATCTTTCAGAATACTTCCATATTCTTCATCGTTTGCTTGCCTCATATTAGTAGTAAGTTCCTTGTACTCAAAGAAGGACCAAATATTTGCATTACCAATGCTTCCCAATGACTTCTTTGTGTCTTCATGTGTCACAGTATTAAACACTGGTTGTCCTTTAACTGGAGTAAGCTGTAGAAGATCCCCAAAAACTATGACATGTTTTCCACCAAATAACACATCATAGTCTGTCCTTAGAATTTGCTGCATTCTTAAATGCACAAAGGCAAGCATTAAGTTTGATACCATGCTCACCTCATCAATAATGAGAACTTGCATCTTCTTCAATACTCTTGAAACTTCCAAGCATGCTTCTCCAGTTAGCTTGTGGTATTGTATTTTGTTCTCATGCTCCACTGGTAACATTAGCAAACGATGTAAGGTGATTCCTTTTATATTATATGCTGCTAACCCAGTTGGAGCAGTAACCACACAAGACAAAGTTGAATCCGTTTTTTGCTGTAGGTAGCTTCTGATGACTTTTATTAAGAAACTTTTTCCAGTTCCAGCTTGTCCGCTTACATACATCCTGATTGGATGAAATGATGTGCATGAGCACTCTTTTTTTTCATGTAGTAATCCGTGATCAATTTTGTTTCTGATCTCTTCATAAATTTGTTGCTGCTCTTCATTCAGTTTTCTTTCCAAATTTGGTAAGTCTATAAATTCTTCTTGAGCTTGATTCATAGCCGTTTCCACTTCATTCATGGCTATTGCAGCTTCATTTTCAACGATTGGTTGTCCTAGGGGATCTTGACTGAGTGTTCCTGAACTTTGGCTGTCTTGAGAACTGTCTCTAGCTACTTCAGCTGCAATTGTAGTTTCCTGTTCAATTTCTTCATTTAACATTTGCACATAATTTGTGAATGTACTGCATTGTATGGTGTCTTTGCAAGCATTAAATGAATCTTCATAGCTTTGAAATTCTCCCAGTAGTTCATCCTCTGTACGCCATGGTTTAAACAGCTGTAAAAGAGCCAAGTAGTAAAATTCCTTTTTGTCAGTAGTGTCGCAACTGAGCTTCCTGTGATTTATCAAACTTCCTTTTGTTTGCTTCACCAAACATCCTTCCTCACCAATGACTTTATATTTTCCATTGTTGATGTCTTCTGTGGCTTTCCGTGAATAAATGTAGTTCTGCAGCACTTCATAGAGACACATGTTCTCTAGATGATGACTTCTCTTGGGATAATATGTGTCCATCATGTTTGATTTCAAAATATCTGTACTTTCTGGGTCATTCTCGGCCAAATATTCAATTTCTCCAACAGATTTCAGTACCCGATTTCTCATTGCTGCAAGGCCTAAACTTGCCCAAATTATTCTTCTTCATTTCGAGTAGAGACTTGCAGAAGATAACCTATCTGAACATTCGTAGGATACAATTTCTCGATGCGATAACATCTTTAAACTGAAACTGTACAGCTTCTTACTGACAGTCTTCTCGTGAGAAATCTCTTCCCACATTTCTTTCAATTCAGTTTTTTCTGATTTAGTAATGTAAGACGTTACATATCGAGCAACAGCAATGGAATTGTCAGCTACATACTGTATATCCATGTTAGCATTCCACATGGATAAAATGACTGGGTTGTAGTCATTTATATTTTTTGATTCTACTTTTCTTTTAAGGTTGTAGGTATTCTTAGGTGATTTTCTTGTAATAGTATGTCTCACAGATGACATAAAACTGTTTACTCTTCCATTTGAAAGAACAGGTCTAGGAAATCCAAATCAACATTTAGTGTAGTATTTATCTTTGCTCTTGTATTTCCGTCGACAGTATTTTCCACACCGATGACTTTGGAAACGTAAAACTTGCTCCTTTAACTTTTTCTCTTCTGTGCTTTTTGGTATAGCACATGTTGCATATTCTTCAATGAAAGATAACACTGCTTCATCAGTATCTGTTCCAAACTTTGGGGCATCCTTGATCCACAACAGCATATGAATATGAGGAGCACCTCTTGCTTGGTACTCTTTTCTCCAAAAGAAATCCTCTACTTCTCCAAGAGGTGGATTTTTTTTATTGCAGATGAAGGACATCATAGCCTCAAATCTATGATTGAAATATCTGCAAACATTAACCGGATCCAATGAGCACAGTTCTCCTGCTGTCTTGTATTCGATGTTTTTAATGTTTGAATTTGCCTCTCGTAGAAAATCCAGTAAATCATCCCAAGCGTACTCAGCACAGCTTAGAGTAAGGAACCATGTTGGTGTTCCTAAATTCCGTAACATGCATTTTAATTCACCATGACGTCGGTACCAATATTCATTTGTCCCACGCTGACAAGCCATCAGATTGATCAGTTGTGTTTCCAAATGATCATCTCGGTGCTGCACTTTCTCCATAAAATCCTTAGCAGACACATTTTGTAAATGTACTCCACTGTTTAAAATGTGATTTACTGCATATGATAATGCAGACAAGTCGCTTTCAAATACAAGATGGAACAAATAAGGAATACTTTGTCGAAATCTGGGATCTTCTGCATATAGTCTTGTAGTTCGATACTCAGAAGCTGGAATCTGTTCTGGACGTTCATCGTATCGTCCTCCTTTTCCTGTAGGAAACAGCTGGGGAAAACATCGAGCTTCCAAGCTCTCCTCCCATACACTCACATGAGTTTCTTTTGCTTTCTTCATCTGAAACAGATCAATATTGTCTCCCATAACTTCTTTTGAATGAAGAGGATGTATGCTAAAATGTTCATAAATTTCTTCTTCCTTTGACTTGTCCACTTTTTCAATTTGTCCAGTTGGTGTTTCTGTGTCTTCTTGTAAATCTTCTTCTTCTTCTTCTATATAAATTGATTCATACCATTTGTTATTCCTTTTCAAATACAAATTTGCTCTTTGTACTTTCCGTACATCTACCAGCTCCTGCCAAATCTTCTTATTCTTTGTAGGTACACCATTTACCAGAATAACTAATGGTTCAGTTTCCAAAGTATCTGCATCAATAGTTTCCATATTTTTTTTCAAATCCAAGGGCAAATACACCACTCTACCTTTTAAACCTCTCAGTAAATCTGAAGGAGGTAATTTACCAGTTTTGGGCTCCATACGTACTATGGTCTGGAACGGATGAACACATTGAATAAGTATAGACTCATAAGTATTTAATTCAGAAAGTTCGGCAGGAATAACATCCAATTCTAAATTATTATGTACAGCTCTGGTCGGCATTCTATTTTACTCTAACTTGTTGTAACAGTATTTACAAATACGCTGATCTTCACCCAATTCAAAACAATTTTCAAGAAATATATATGTGGCAAAATCCTTCCACTTATAATTATCTTCATTTTCACTTTTTCTGTAGAGATCAACATTCCTGGTTTGTTTTCTATAATGAGTTCTGCGGCAACAAATACAAGTAATATTTGGTCTTTCATTAGAGATTATTGCACATTTTGTTATGTGATCATTAAATGTCTTACTTACAGAGGGTTCTACATTCTCTTCCACTTCTTCCTCATTTACTGTGTCCTTTTCTGCACTGTCTTGTTCAGGACCAAAGTAACAAAACTGAATTTCATCAGTAACCTTCTCTACATCTGATACCGATCCACGGAACAGAGCCCTATTCAATTCATCTAACTTTATTGCTGGACTTTTAGCAAAATACAACCGTCTCACAAACTTTCTCATTTCAGTATGATGAACAGCCAGCATCCTAAAATGATGAAAAACACTTTTACACACTTTTCTAGATAGACAAGCCAGAGAATGTCCCTGCAAACCAGTATTCTCTCTCACTCTGCATGGATCTAGACTTTGAAGCACCTTAATCTTCTGTTTAACACTTTTTTTACTATATTCTCTTAGAAACTCACGAAATTTATCAATAGATTCCTGACGCACAGTGCAAATACTACTACAATTCCAAGTGTACACTGGGGCTTTAGGACGTCTCCCCATAGCCTCATCCGCCATCACTTGTACCTCATCTCTTGGAACCATTTTCTCCTTCTCCATTATACAACCATTTTTCACTTCATAAGCACGACCTCTGGTGTCAACTGCATGCAGCAAACTATTACTTTGAAAATAACTCTCTTCATTAAAGAAAGGTTCACTACTTGAACTATGCATCCATTCTCCTAAAAACACTTTACAAAAGTTTGTTCTTTTCACTACTCTTTTCCTTTTGCTTTGTGATTTCAGTACATTAACCATTTTATCTAATGTACGCATCCTGTTCAAAATTAAAATGAATAGTTTCCTTTTTAATTCTAATGCCTTTGCTGCAATGGCTTCAATTTCTTTTTTTCTCTTATAAAATTTAGCCTTTTGCTTATATTTCTTCACATCCTTTATCAAATTGGACATAACTCTTCTCTGAAACATTTTTCTACGTATCTCTTTAAACGCTGTTTTTCTTTTTAAGTTAATCTTTATTGTTTCTGAAGGTATATTTGCATTAACTAAATGCTCAATTTTTTCCTGTTGTTTTCTATTTAAAACATTCTTTCCAGTACAGACATTTTGTACATTTTTCCTTTTTTTGAAGATGTTCTTGAAAAATTCTTTTGTCTGCTTACCAGAAGACTTTCTCTTTTTCCCAACATGAGCATCTCCAACTAACTTAGGTCCTCCAGTTGTCTTCAAATATAGTTTTTTTTGTGGTTTTTCCTTAGTCTGGATTTTGTAGGCATCTTAAATTTTGTTCACTGCTCTTCAGCAATACCTGAAAAAAACTAAAAAAAAATTCCTTTATTTTATTTAAATATATTACTACATTTTTTATGATCTTTTCAAATCTTAAAATACTATGTACCCCTTTCCTACAAGTGAAAATCACAATAACACCTTCACAAATTAAATATCTAAAAACAATTCCTGTGTGCACACAGAGTCATGGTTTGAAATTAGGCAGAAAACGAAATATCTTTGCCAATTGGAAAGCACACTTCCTACTGCTTTTTTGGCAAGTGATAAGTACTTTTACAGTCTGACACATTTTGAATCCACTTTTCAGATTCATAAAAAAGCACATGTCCAAACAGCTTTTTCAGACCAGAAACACGTGTAACCTGGGTGACTGACTACACTCCAGCAAGGGCAACCAGCCTTAGTGATGCTGAATGTATTTGCATTACTGACTGCAACCTCAAACCCCACTCGGTTGTGAATACTATGCATGATTCCACAGGATAAGCAGCTGGGTGTGTGCTAAGAGTCTGCTTCTGCAGAAAAAATAGCTCCCCCTTTCCATCTAATGCAAATGTAAAATTACCAGAGTAATACGCAATCAATCTCTTTGTGTAATTCCTCTTTGCACACAGAGTCATGGTTTCATATTAGTCAGAAAACGAAATTTCTTTGCCAATTTGAAAGCACACTTAATACTCTTTTTTTTTGCAAGTGATAAGTACTTTTACAGTCTGACACATTTTTAATCCACTTTTCAGATTCATAAAAAAGCACATGTCCAAACAGCTTTTTCAGACCAGAAACATGTGTAACCTGGGTGACTGACTACACTCCAGCAAGGGCAACCAGCCTTAGTGATGCTGAATGTATTTGCATTACTGACTGCAACCTCAAACCCCACTCGGTTGTGAATACTATGCATGATTCCACAGGATAAGCAGCTGGGTGTGTGCTAAGAGTCTGCTTCTGCAGAAAAATAGCTCCCCCTTTCCATCTAATGCAAATGTAAAATTACCAGAGTAATACGCAATAAATCTCTGTCTATAATTCCTCTTTGCACACAGAGTCATGGTTTCATATTAGTCAGAAAACGAAATTTCTTTGCCAATTTGAAAGCACACTTACTACTCTTTTTTTTTGCAAGTGATAAGTACTTTTACAGTCTGACACATTTCTAATCCACTTTTCAGATTCTTAAAAAAGCACATGTCCAAACAGCTTTTTCAGACCAGAAACACGTGTAACCTGGGTGACTGACTACACTCCAGCAAGGGCAACCAGCCTTAGTGATGCTGAATGTATTTGCATTACTGACTGCAACCTCAAACCCCACTCGGTTGTAAATACTATGCATGATTCCACAGGATAAGCAGCTGGGTGTGTGCTAAGAGTCTGCTTCTGCTGAAAAAATAGCTCCCCCTTTCCTACTAATGCAACTGTAAAATTACCAGAGTAATACGCAATAAATCTCTGTCTACAATTCCTCTTTGCACACAGAGTCATGGTTTCATATTAGTCAGAAAACAAAATTTCTTTGCCAATTTGAAAGCACACTTACTACTCTTTTGTTTTGCAAGTGATAAGTACTTTTACAGTCTGACACATTTCTAATCCACTTTTCAGATTCTTAAAAAAGCACATGTCCAAACAGCTTTTTCAGACCAGAAACATGTGTAACCTGGGTGACTGACTACACTCCAGCAAGGGCAACCAGCCTTAGTGATGCTGAATGTATTTGCATTACTGACTGCAACCTCAAACCCCACTCGGTTGTGAATACTATGCATGATTCCACAGGATAAGCAGCTGGGTGTGTGCTAAGAGTCTGCTTCTGCAGAAAAAATAGCTCCCCCTTTCCATCTAATGCAAATGTAAAATTACCAGAGTAATACGCAATAAATCTCTTTGTGTAATTCCTCTTTGCACACAGAGTCATGGTTTCATATTAGTCAGAAAACGAAATTTCTTAGCCAATTTGAAAGCACACTTACTACTCTTTTTTTTTGCAAGTGATACGTACTTTTACAGTCTGACACATTTTTAATCCACTTTTCAGATTCATAAAAAAGCACATGTCCAAACAGCTTTTTCAGACCAGAAACATGTGTAACCTGGGTGACTGACTACACTCCAGCAAGGGCAACCAGCCTTAGTGATGCTGAATGTATTTGCATTACTGACTGCAACCTCAAACCCCACTCGGTTGTGAATACTATGCATGATTCCACAGGATAAGCAGCTGGGTGTGTGCTAAGAGTCTGCTTCTGCAGAAAAATAGCTCCCCCTTTCCTACTAATGCAACTGTAAAATTACCAGAGTAATACGCAATAAATCTCTGTCTATAATTCCTCTTTGCACACAGAGTCATGGTTTCATATTAGTCAGAAAACGAAATTTCTTTGCCAATTTGAAAGCACACTTACTACTCTTTTTTTTTGCAAATGATAAGTACTTTTACAGTCTGACACATTTTTAATCCACATTTCAGATTCTTAAAAAAGCACATGTCCAAACAGCTTTTTCAGACCAGAAACATGTGTAACCTGGGTGACTGACTACACTCCAGCAAGGGTAACCAGCCTTAGTGATGCTGAATGTATTTGCATTACTGACTGCAACCTCAAACCCCACTCGGTTGTAAATACTATGCATGATTCCACAGGATAAGCAGCTGGGTGTGTGCTAAGAGTCTGATTCTGCAGAAAAAATAGCTCCCCCTTTCCTACTAATGCAACTGTAAAATTACCAGAGTAATACGCAATAAATCTCTGTCTATAATTCCTCTTTGCACACAGAGTCATGGTTTCATATTAGTCAGAAAACAAAATTTCTTTGCCAATTTGAAAGCACACTTACTACTCTTTTTTTTTGCAAGTGATAAGTACTTTTACAGTCTGACACATTTCTAATCCACTTTTCAGATTCTTAAAAAAGCACATGTCCAAACAGCTTTTTCAGACCAGAAACACGTGTAACCTGGGTGACTGACTACACTCCAGCAAGGGCAACCAGCCTTAGTGATGCTGAATGTATTTGCATTACTGACTGCAACCTCAAACCCCACTCGGTTGTAAATACTATGCATGATTCCACAGGATAAGCAGCTGGGTGTGTTCTAAGAGTCTGCTTCTGCAGAAAAAATACCTCCCCCTTTCCTACTAATGCAACTGTAAAATTACCAGAGTAATACGCAATAAATATCTGTCTATAATTCCTCTTTGCACACAGAGTCATGGTTTCATATTAGTCAGAAAACGAAATTTCTTTGCCAATTTGAAAGCACACTTACTACTCTTTTTTTTTGCAAATGATAAGTACTTTTACAGTCTGACACATTTCTAATCCACTTTTCAGATTCTTAAAAAAGCACATGTCCAAACAGCTTTTTCAGACCAGAAACATGTGTAACCTGGGTGACTGACTACACTCCAGCAAGGGCAACCAGCCTTAGTGATGCTGAATGTATTTGCATTACTGACTGCAACCTCAAACCCCACTCGGTTGTGAATACTATGCATGATTCCACAGGATAAGCAGCTGGGTGTGTGCTAAGAGTCTGCTTCTGCAGAAAAATAGCTCCCCCTTTCCATCTAATGCAAATGTAAAATTACCAGAGTAATACGCAATAAATCTCTGTCTATAATTCCTCTTTGCACACAGAGTCATGGTTTCATATTAGTCAGAAAACGAAATTTCTTTGCCAATTTGAAAGCACACTTACTACTCTTTTTTTTTGCAAGTGATAAGTACTTTTACAGTCTGACACATTTCTAATCCACTTTTCAGATTCTTAAAAAAGCACATGTCCAAACAGCTTTTTCAGACCAGAAACACGTGTAACCTGGGTGACTGACTACACTCCAGCAAGGGCAACCAGCCTTAGTGATGCTGAATGTATTTGCATTACTGACTGCAACCTCAAACCCCACTCGGTTGTAAATACTATGCATGATTCCACACTTTTACAGTCTGACACATTTCTAATCCACTTTTCAGATTCTTAAAAAAGCACATGTCCAAACAGCTTTTTCAGACCAGAAACACGTTTAACCTGGGTGACTGACTACACTCCAGCAAAGGCAACCAGCCTTAGTGATGCTGAATGTATTTGCATTACTGACTGGAACCTCAAACCCTAAAAGTATTCCTCATTTATAACAATACACCTCATTTTATGGTAAAAACATAGTCCATATTATTTTACATGTTCCTCACATTTAAATTTCTCCCAAAACACAAAACGATAAACACAACTTCAACAAAAGGAATTCCAATTCTATTATTCATTTCTTAATTTACCATATACATCCCCTCTCAAACTCATAACTCACCTTTAAAATTAGTTAGTTGTGAAAGAAATGTGGCACTCAAACAGCAGATTATCAGAGCCAGGATCTCTGTTCTGTACACCTCTCTCCTCTCAGCAGAACCAGATAATGGCAATGTTTCCCTCTCTTTGGTTCCTCACAGGGTGGGACTAGGTCATGCAAAAAGCCCCGTGTTAATTTACCACCTGAGGCAACCCCGCTCGTCGCTGTATTAGTTAATATTCCCCCTTTAAAACCAGAGGAGGAAGAGCCTCAGGGCACCCTATTAGAGAATGTTATGTCATGGTGTGATGAAAATTGTACAGGGCCAAAAAATGTATCCTCCCATGTTATGACAGCGAGACGAGTCGACTGGCTGGGCCCCACGCCAAAAAATCTACCGGGAGATTGCATTATTGGAAATTTTAATAGACCTAATGTGGCTGCCCGTCTGTTCTGGGATGCTACTGACATTAAGCCAGGCGGGGTCCGTGTGGTTCCTTTGGGTTATTTTTACCCCCAGTCATATCCCCCTAACTCACCCTTATGTGTTGGTGGCCACCACGATGTTCCGAGATGTCCAACTGACTCCTTAACTCGATCATTACAGTTACCAGGCTCCGTCCAAAGACGTACTGACGTCACTAGACTAACAAACAGGGCTCCCTTGGAATTATCAAATAGGTTCACAGCCTTATCTCATTTAGACGAAAACGACTGACTGACCTGCCATGCTGCTCCTAAACCACAGCTGTATGGAACACCTACTGTGGACATGGGAGCCGGCAAACCAGTTAAAATCATAAGCTGGAACATTGCTGGGCTTCGCTCGAAGAGGGCGGACAGTTTATGGATTGAACAAATTAAGGAGTATGATGTTGTCGCACTTCAGGAAACTTGGGATAGGGAATGTAATTTTTGGCTAGATGGATATCTATCGTATTTTGTAGCTGCTACAGCAACAAGTTCTGGGAGAGATAGAGGGGGCCTTTTGTTGCTGATCTCTGTGAAACACTTAGGAATCGCTAAAATTCTAAACACCTCTTCCCCGAATTTTTTAGCCTTGGAATTTACTTTCCCAAACAATCACAAAATTGTGTATGTTAATTTTTATAATTCCCCTTGCGGTACATATTGTAATGAAAACATCACTGCATTGGCTAAGTTTTTAACGAATTATAAGAATGGTCAAAACACTTTTGTTCACTTAATTGTTCTCGGTGATTTTAATACTCATCTGTGTCAGCTGAATTGTCAATACAGGGATAGAACTGATACTGATTTCTTGCCCTATGTACATTTCGAACACTCCTCAAAGGGTGCTGCCCTAGAAGATCTACTGTCCGATGTTGAACTGGCTGAACCAGAGTTCTTCGACACTAATGATCGGGTAGCTACCTATAGCGCCAGGAACAGCAACACTATTATAGATTTTATTTTTATCTCTTATGGGTTGCTGCAAAATGTCATTTTTTATAACGCAATTCACGCTGCTTTTAGTGATCACAATCCAGTTTTATTAGAGCTACGTAACAATAATCCATACCTACTTAATGATAATACAAATACAAATTTAGTCCCCCCCGTGGAATTATCCGCTAAAGATCAGGGGAGAAAACTTAAATGGAATAAAATAATCCCAGAGGCATTTTATATCTCACTGAGTGATAAGGTGGGCAAGGAAATTAACAACTGCCTGGACCCATTAAGGTGGGGTGGAGACATTATATCCTCCTTTGACTCAATATGTCAGCAGGTAGCTGTAGACTTAACATGCAAGTCACCACGTAAGGAGCAAACACCTCATGGTTGGTTTGACCAAAAATGTTCAAAAGCTCATAGAGACCTACTGATGGAATTGAAAAAGAGTCCTAGAGATAAAGCAGAAGTCGCCAGACTAAGGAAATACTATAAAATGACTGTTGAGTCCCGTAAAAATGTCATTAAAAAAACTGCCTGGGACTCCTTGTATGACAAGTCTAGCCTTAAGAACAGCTCTAAATTCTGGGAAATAATTAATTCCCCACTTTTTAATGACAAGGAAAACACCCCGCTTGATTCAAATATATCTGAGCATGATTGGCTAACCCATTTTGGGAAAATTTATGGTAATGACCTCCCAGCAGATGTCTCTGCCCCGATTGTATGTAACCAAGAAGACCCCCCACTGAGATTCACTGTTAAAGAGATACAAAAGGCTATCGAGGAGACGGTTGCTTATAAGGCCCCTGGCCCTGATGGAGTACCTGCCGACTTGTTTAAGGCACATTCTAACATCTGGTCCGTGGTCCTCACTAATGTATTTAACATGGTCTGTATAGATAACAGCAGATTACCTACCTCCTGGTCACGAGCAATTATTGTCCCTATCTTCAAGAAGGGCCAGAGGGGGGACCCTAGATGTTATCGGCCCATATCTCTATTGGACTCGTCCTTTAAAATTCTAGGGAAAGTCATTTTGTCTAGGATTTCCTCCTGGGCTACTAACAATGACATCATTTGTAATGCCCAGTATGGTTTCCGAACAGGTCGAGGCACCGAAGATCAGTGCCTGAATTTGCATTTAATAGTTAGCAAATATACTGTAGCCACAAAAGGGGCAATATATCTGGCCTTCATGGACTTGTCCACAGCTTTTGACCTAGTTAATAGGTCGAAGCTGTGGACAATGCTCCTGGAGTTGGGTTTAGACCGGGCACTGGTGAGCTTTTTGGCGGAGCTACACAAAGATCTAACAGCGGTTATCCGCATAACTCAAGACGGGAAGTGTTCTGCTGGCCTCAAGTCTGGCAGGGGAGTTCGGCAGGGGTGTATTTTGGCCCCAATGCTTTTTTCTCTGTATATAAATTCACTGGGTTCTTCCTTGACGTCTGCATCAGCGGACGTTCCTTGTATGAGAGGAACTGCAGTCCCGGTTCTATTATATGCTGATGATACGGTGCTGATTTCAAGGACCCCAATAGGCCTACAACATCTGCTAAATTCTTTTGGGGTCTTTATGCAAAATCTGGACCTAGTTACTAATGTAGAGAAATCCCACGTCATGGCCATAGGGAAAGGTAGTAAAAATATGAGAACACTTTTTTGTAATGGCCAAATAATATCGAGAGTGAAAGTATTCACCTATCTTGGTGTAGTGTTTGATGACAGAGGCTCTTGGGGTTCCCAAGTTGCTAACAAAGTAGCAGCCGTGAAAAGATCTTCGGCGGCTATATTGGGTTTCGCCAAAAGATTGGGTGGTAAACCAGCTGAGGCTATACTGATGATTTATAAAGCCAAAACCCTAGCCATGGCAAGGTACGGGGCAGGTATTTGGGGCTATAAAGATCTAGCACCAATCCAGAGAGAAGAAAATAAATTTCTTCGTTCTGTTCTGGGTCTCCCCCAATCTACATCATCCTTTGCAACCCATATGGAGCTCGGGATGGGGTATATTACGGATGTCTTAATTCTGGCACCACTCTTACTCTGGATTAAAACCTGGCTGAACCCGAACCTTACACTAAATCATAAGATCATTAGAGACTGTATGGAGAGGGATGGAGTGGCGGACATTCTGTGGCTGACTTTCATCAAAACTTCTGCAGCATTTTTGGGTCGCCCTGAATTATACTCGGACCCGGAAAATCTAATTAAAGAAGACATTATATGGGTAAAAACTAAATGTATTAGTCTGCGTGAATCAGAACGAGAAGCAATAGAAATTATAAAGCCTACAGTTAGGTCTCATTTTTTGCTGATCTCGTCTCTGTCAACTCAACCCTATTTGACCATTGTCACCAGACCCTATCATCGGTGGCTCCTAACAAAATTTAGATTTAATCAAGTTCATTTTTTGTTGGGAAATTATGAAAAGTGGTGCCACCCAAATGAAAATGTGCCCTGTGACTGTGATCACTTTTCTGATCAGGACCAGACACATTTTGTGTTTTTCTGTTCTTTCTTCTCCGAAAGCAGGAAAAAGTTTATTAGACCGCTGCTAAGGGAAAAGGGGTTTGTACAGTTTAAACCCGCTTTGTGCTATCTCCAATTAATGGAGACCCCTTTTGTAATGTTTGGCGTAGCCAATTTCCTGATTGCCTGTATCCGGGGTAGAAGAAAAAGACTCAACCCAAATGCAGGTCCTGGTGTTGTAACCGCATATTCGAGTACTGTATGAGATAATTTTTATTCAACCAGCCTATAACACATGAAATACTGGGATTATGCACCTTGTTATATTTTGTTATCAAATTCTAGCTTGTGTGGATTTATTGCTAATGTATTTTAATATTCAAAATTTTTTTACCTGCATAAAATGTTCTGGAAATTTTAAAACTTTTTAACTGTATAACTGTATAGTATACTTTTATGATTTTTATTTAATCGAATAAAGTGTTTTTTTACTTGACTTGACTTGACTCCCTCTCTTTTTCCACACATATACATGTTAATTTCAAATCTCAGTGCTTCCCCCTTTTTTTCAAATGTAATCACACATTTCTATTGGTTGAAAACCAACCCTTTTCCAAAAGTACCCTTCCCCCAACTTGACTTCAGCCTAGTACCCTTCCCCCAACTTGACTTCTGCCTGCTACCATAGCAACAGCTCTTGAAACACTGCTGTGTAGAGTTAGGTCAGAAGTTCACCACACAATGTTTCATTTCCAAAGAGCAGGAGTGCTTGACTTTTCAAACCTAACAGCAAATCCATAGTACTGTTCTTTGGTAACACATTTTTCTGTACCAATACAAAACATGCTTCTATAAATTTACACATACAGCCTAGTTTTTAGTGAAGAATGGTATGAAACAGCCAATCAGTTCTTTTTATTTTAAAAAAATATGTATGCCTCCATTTCCAAACTGTCTTTCATTTCTTTTTCCCATTCTACTGAAAGACACCTCCTGAGTGCATCCAGATCTCCTTTGAAGATGTTCACAGTGTGGATTGTAGGGCGCAGCTATGTCTTCTGGAGTGAAAAGTATGCAGAAAAAAGAGGTATGGTGAGAGACCTTGCTTTGCCAAATGTAGACATTAAATGGATTGGTCAGAGAGGGTTAAAGTGGCACCAATTGATGGCATTGGTGAAATCCTTCATGCAAATCCAACACCCTGACCTCATAATAGTGCACTGTGGTGGCAATGACCTAGGCACTTTGACTGGGGTAGGTCTGGAAATGCTTATGAAGGAGACCTTTGCACAACTGTTTTCACTTTTCCCTAAAACTGCCTTTGCGTATTCTAACATATGCCAAAGGCAAAAATGGAACTGGTCCAATCATTTTTGTCCGCAGATTGACAAAGCAAGAAAGTACGTCAACAAATCTGTTTCTGCTTTCCTCCGAGACTATGGTATGGGTTCCATTTACCACAACAACTTGCGTTACGACATGCAAGACATTTATAGAGGAGATGGTGTACACTTCACTGATGAAGGGAACATAGTCTTCCTCTTGAACCTTAGACTCTGCATCGGTACTTACTTGTAGGTACCACTAAAAAATCAAATCACTTTATAAACACAACGGCTCTTTTTAGAGCCCCCTAATATCTAAACACTTAAATCTGAATTTTTTCTTTTTTTCCTTTTTTTTTTTTACCGTAAGCTTACCGTACGCGCACCCCGCGATTTTTTTTTAAAATTAATAAATTTTTTTTTTGTACTTTTCTGTCCTTCTTTGACCCCCTTTCAAATGTTAGGGGGTCTGTAACTCTCTTCCTTGCCCCCTTTTCAAGTTATCACCCTTATTTTTTCTGTGTGAAACACACAAAATGGCGGCTGCCGTTTCCTGGTTTCGACTGATTCGAATGTTTACTAAGATCTAACAGCCAATCAGAATCGCGCTCGCGCACGTCACCGTACGCGTACGGTAAGCTTACCGTAAGCGCACGGTAAGCGCACCGTAAGCTGCCACAGATATATATATTGATTTAAATGCTATTTTCTCAGGAACTACTGAACAGATTTACACCAGACCTACAAAAGGCACTTCCTTGACCTGAGGACTACCTCTCTGCCAAATTTCAAGTAACTCTGTTCAGCCGTTCGGGCTGTAGCTGTGTCTAAAGGTCCTATGGAAAAATGCATGGGAAAAACGCGTTTTGGGACCCCCCTTTTTTCTCAGCCCCCGCTTGACGAATCCCCCCGAGACTTTCAGGGTAGGAGCGGAGCGTAGCGCCCCACCTATTTTGAAAATTTTGCGAGGATTCGTCGACCGGCGCCAAAGTTATTCCAAATAGAATGTTGCGGATTTCCTATGGAAACAGGGTCCTAACTATAACTACCTACTGGCGACCGCCAGTAGGTAATATATATATATATATAGATATATATATATTCACTGAAAAAAACATAGGTTTTAGGGGTGTTATAGTTAGCTGGACATTTCACTTGCACAAAACCATTGAAATTCCCCCGTTATAGTTAGTTCAGCTAATTATAACTCAAGCGCCCGCAATGCACTGCTGATGACATCACATATTACATCACTCATGGTCAGTGACATCATCAGTGATGTCATTTGAGATGTCATCAGTGATGTCATGAGTGATGTCACTGACCATGTCATGAGTGATGTAATATGTGACGTCATCAGCAGTGCATTGCGGGCACGCAAGTTATAGTTAACGGGGGAATTTCAATGGTTTTGTACAAGTGAAATGCCCAGGTAACTATAACACCCCTAAAACCTATGTTTTTTTCAGTGAAAATATATATATATATTATCTACTGGCGGTCACCAGTAGGTAGTTATAGTTAGGACCTATTTTCCATAGGAAATCTGCAACATTCTATTCCCAATAAGTCTAGCGTTGGTTGATGAATCCTCGCGAAATTTTCCAAACTTTTGGCCAGCTCTGCTCCGCTCCTACCCTGAAAGTTTCGTTATGATTCGTCAAGCAGGGGCCGAGAAAAAAGGGGGGTCCCAAAACGCGTTTTCCCCATGCAATTTCCCATAGGATCTGTTGTCGCAGCTACAGCCCGAACCGCTGAACGGAATGACACCAAATTTGGCAAAGAGGTAGTCCTCAGTTCAGACTCGTGCCTTTTGCATAAATGGTGTGAATCTGTTCAGTAGTTCCTGAGAAAATTAGGGTAAAAAATTAGTGATCTCTATGGCCGGGGAGGATCCGCGCACCCTATCCGCACCGTAAGCGCGCCCTCCCCGAACCGAGCGCGCACCCTGACGATCACGCACTGAATGCTAATTGGCTGTCGAATGTCTGTCTACATTCGAAACCAGGAACTGTTGGCGGCCATTTTCTGCCTCGGTAGAAGCGAGGCTGAAGAAGAAAGGGGAATAAGTGTGTAAAACATATAAAGGGGCAGAGTGGAAATACTCTGACTCTCTAGATCTGCTTAGGGGGTCCCAGAAGGACCCCCTGGGGCCCCCTTTTTTAAAGAAAAAAAACGGCGAAATGCGCGTAGGGTGCGCGCATCCTATCGCGTTGGGTGCACGGATTCTCTCGCGTTCGGTGCGTGGATCCTAGGGGAAAAAAATGAATTTTTGGGGAGATAAACATCAAGCTTAAGTGTTTTGTTCTTGAGTGGCTCTAAAAAGAGCCGTTGTGTTCATTGAGAGTTTTTGGTACTTATAAGTAAGTACTTATACAGAGTCTAAAGTTGTTGAGGAAGACTCTGTTTCCTTCATCAGTAAAGTGTACTCCATCTCTCCTATACATCTCTTGCATATGAAAGCGCAGATTGTTATTGTAAATGGACCCCATTCTATAGTCTCGGAGAAAAGCAGAAACAGATTTATTCACATGTTTCCTAGCTTTCTCAATTTGTGGACAAAATGATCGGACCAGTTCCATTTTTGCCTTTGGCATATGTTAGAATACACAACGGCAGTTTTGGGGAAAAGTGAAATCAGTTCTGCAAAGGTGTCCTTCATAAGCATTTCCAGACCTACCCCAGTCAAAGTGCCTAGGTCATTGCCACCACAGTGCACTATTATGAGGTCAGGGTGTTGGATATGCATGAAGGATTTCACCAATGGCATCAATTGGTGCCACTTTAACCCTCTCTGTCCAATCCATTTAATGTCTACATTTGGCAAACCTAGGTCTTTGTGAATGCCTTTGTTTTCTGCATACCTTTGGCTCCAGAAAATATAGCCGTGTCCCACAATCCACACTCTAAGCATCTTGAAAGGAGGTCTTGATGCACTCAGATGGTCTCTGTAAACGAAATGGCAGTTTGGAAAGTAAGATTTTCTAAAATGGTGGCTAAGATGCAGTTTTGAAAAAAGACAAGAAATCATTAGTTGTTTGACAACCTTCTACACTGAAAGGTATGGTGTATATTTCAGTTTTTTAAACGCATGTATCTTATTGGTTAACAAAAACTGATTGTAAGGAACATTATATATGATAAGCTGATATGTTGAAAAGTCAAGCACACTTGCTGTCTTGATTAGCAACATTGTGTGCTGAACTTGTGACCTGTGTGCTCAGTACAGTGTTCCATGACCTGTTTCTATGGTAACGGGCAGAAGGCAGATTGGGGGAAGGGTTGAAATTTATGTCATTTGGAAAGGGTTGAAATGTTTAACCAATAGAAATGTGTTTGCTTTTGAATTTATGTGGGAAGGAATGTGATTTGATGTTTACATGTATATGTGTGGAAAATGAGAGGGAAACTTTGCCATTCTTTGGTTTTGCTGAGAGGTGCACAGTGCAGAGATTCTGTATAAGAAAATCTGGTGTGTGACTGATATCTGGTGTGTGACTGATATACTTCTTAATCTACAAAACAACTTGAAAGGTGAGTTATTTAATTTTGAGGGGATGTATGTAGACTATTTTGATTTTAATCAGACTAATGTATTTCCCCTGCTAAAGTGTAGGGAGTACTTTTTTTCTCTACACTCTTATTGACAGTGTGTGTGCATGTAAAAACAATTCTGTGATAAGAATTTGTGTTTTTCATGTGTGTGCAGACAGATAACTGTGCTGTTTTTATATTTTGGTAGAATTAGAAACCAGTCATTGTTTATGAATTTGTGAAATGAGTTATGTTTCTACACTAAAATGTAGTACTCCTTCTAGATGAAGAAATGTGTTTTGGTATAGTGCAAGGGATAGTGTTGTTTGTCTAGAATCACACAGTGAGTCTGTGTGCATTTGGGAACCACTGTGAGAGAAGCATTTGGTAACATTGTGTATTTGCTGACAGATAACTGTTTTAAAACCTGTCTTGTTGTCAAGTTTTAGTAGCATTAGAAGGCAGTTTTTGCTTATGCTTTGATTAAATGAGTCAGGCTTTGACCCTAAAGTGCAGTTCTGAAATATATAGTTTGTGTGCATTCCCCTTACCTCTTCCACTGTAGTGAATGAGTTTTGGTAAACTCCTAGGGATAGTGGTGCTTGTCTAGAATTACACTGTGAGTGTGTGTGCTTTTGGGAAATACTGTGAGAGAAGCATTTGGTAACATCATGTATTTTCTGACAGATAACTCTTTTAAAACCTGTCATGTTGTCAAGTTTTAGTAGCATTAGAAGCCAGTCTTTGCTTATGCATTGATAAAATGAGTCATGCTTTGACACTAATGTGCTGTACTTTGATATGTAGATTGTGTGTAGTCCCCTTACCCCTTGCACAGTAGTGAATGAGTTTTGGTAAGCTGCTAGGGATAGTGTTGCTTGTCTAGAATCACACTGCGAGTCTGTGTGCATTTGGGAACCACTGTGAGAGAAGCATTTGGTAACATTGTGTATTTGCTGACAGATAACTGTTTTAAAACCTGTCTTGTTGTCAAGTTTTATTAGCATTAGAAGGCAGTTTTTCCTTATGCTTTGATTAAATGAGTCAGGCTTTGACACAAAAGTGCAGTCCTGAAATATGTAGATTGTGGACAGTTCCCTTACCACTTCCACTGTAGTGAATGAGTTTTGGTAAACTCCTAGGGATAGTGGTGCTTGTCTAGAATCACACTGTGAGTCTGTGTGCATTTGGGAACCACAGTGAGAGAAGCATTTGGTAACATCATGTATTTTCTGACAGATAACTCTTTTAAAACCTGTCATGTTGTCAAGTTTTAGTAGCATTAGAAGCCAGTCTTTGCTTATGCGTTGATTAAATGAGTTAGGCTTTGACACAAAAGTGCAGTCCTGAAATATGTAGATTGTGTGCAGTTCCCTCACCCCTTCCACAGTAGTGAATGCGTTTTGGTAAGCTGCTAGGGATAGTGTTGCTTGTCTAGAATCACACTGTGAGTCTGTATGCATTTGGGAACCACTGTGAGAGAAGCATTTGGTAACATTGTGTATTTGCTGACAGATAACTGTTTTAAAACCTGTCTTGTTGTCACGTTTCAGTAGCATTAGAAGGCAGTTTTTGCTTATGCTTTGATTAAATGAGTCAGGTTTGACACTAAAGTGCAGTTCTGAAATATGTAGTTTGTTTGCAGTCCCCTTACCTCTTCCACTGTAGTGAATGCGTTTTGGTAAACTCCTAGGGATAGTGGTGCTTGTCTAGAATCACACTGTGAGTGTGTGTGCTTTTGCGAACCACTGTGAGAGAAGCATTTGGTAACATCATGTATTTTCTGACAGATAACTCTTTTAAAACCTGTCATGTTGTCAAGTTTTAGGAGCATTAGAAGCCAGTCTTTGCTTATGCGTTGATTAAATGAGTCAGGCTTTGACACAAAAGTACAGTCCTGAAATATGTAGATTGTGTACAGCTCCCTTACAACTTCCACAGTAGTGAATGAGTTTTGGTAAACTCCTAGGGATAGTGGTTGTTGTCTAGAATCACACTGTGAGTCTGTGTGCATTTGGGAACCACTGTGAGAGAAGCATTTGGTAACATTGTATATTTGCTGACAGATAACTGTTTTAAAACCTGTCTTGTTGTCAAGTTTTAGTAGCATTAGAAGGCGGTTTTTGCTTATGTTTTGATTAATTGAGTCGGGCTTTGACACAAAAGTGCAGTCCTGAAATATGTAGATTGTGTGCAGTTCCCTTACCACTTCCACAGTAGTGAATGAGTTTTGGTAAACTCCTAGAGATAGTGGTTGTTGTCTAGAATCACACTGTGAGTCTGTGTGCATTTGTGTAACCACTGTGAGAGAAGCATTTGAGTAGTTCATTTCTTTGAATATGCATAACTGATTAAAAAAATTCCTTTTGTCAAGTTTAGGTAGAATTAAAAGGTAATCATTCCTTATGTATTCACCGAGGAACTGTCCTTGCAATACTGTAAACATTCAGTTAATATTCAAGTAGTAATGGAGAGAGGCAGGCCTTTGCACATGCATTGATTCAAATGCTTATCTACTATGCATGCAGTTCTCTAACCATCTACATAGTTCTCGTTCATACCTTTAATTCCACAGTCAGTATCCATACACTTCAAGTAAACACCCTGTCACTCCCCATGCACTCCTCTAGTGACCCATTCAGCACCATGTACTAATCCATTCACTGCGCAAAAACCCAAACACTTATAAATTCTCCCAGGCACTCTGTTTGCAGTACTTTAATCATTCAGTCAGTGTCTAAGTACTCATGGTGTGAGCCAGGCCTTTCAACATGGACTGGTTTAAATCCTATAAAGTATGCATACAGGCTTCTAGTCACCTACACACTTGTCTTTCACTTCTTTAATTAACTAGTCGGTATCTATATATTTCAAGAAAAATCTTGTCAGTCATCTAGCACTCATTCAGTGATGGATTCAGTACCATGTACTATTCTCTTCACTGTGCCAGAACTGAAAATTTTAAAGTTTTACCCAGGCACTGTCCTAGCAGTAGTCTGATGATTTAGTCAGTTTCCAAGTACTCATGTTGTGAACTATACATTACCACATAGACTGCTTCAAATGTCTGTGCAGTATGTATGCAGTCTTCTAACATACTATACACTTGTCTTTAACAGCTTCAATTCCCCAGTCAGTATCCATGTACTTCCAGCAAACATTCTGTCACTCCCCTTGCACTGTTCCAGTGACCCATTCAGCACCATGTAGTAATGCATTCAGTGCGCCAAAACTGAAACACTTATAAATTCACCCAGGCACTCTTCTTGCAATAGTATAATCATTAAGTCAGTACCCAAGTACTAATGGAGTGAGACAGGCCTTTGCACATAGTTTGATTCAAACGTGTTTCCACTATGCATGGAGGCCTGTAACTACCAACACAATTGTCTTTCACACCTTCAAGTCCCCAGTCAGTATATATACACTCCAGCAAACACCCTGTCACTCCCCTTGCACTTCTCTAGTGACCTATTCAGTACCATGTACTAATCCATTCACTGTGCCAAAAGCCAAACACTTATAAATTCACCCATGCACTCTCCTTGCAGTACTGTAATCATTCAGTCAGTACCCAAGTACTCATTCAGTGACCCAGGTCTTAGCACATGGACTGCTTCAAACCCCTATCCACTATGCATGCAGTCCTCTAACTACTTACACACTTGTCTTTCACACCTTCAATTCCCTAGTCAGTATCCATACAGTCCAGCAAACATCCTGTCACTCCCTTTGCACTCCTCTAGTGACCCATTCAGTACCAAGTACTAATCCATTCACTGTGCCAAAAGCCAACCACTTATAAATTCACCCAGGCGCTCTCCTTGCTGTACTGTAATCATTCAGTCAGTATCCAAGTACTCATGCAGCGACACAGGCCTTAGCGCATAGACTGCTTCAAACGCCTATTGACTATGCATGCTGTCCTCTAACCACCTACACCGTTGTTTTTCACACCTTCAATTCCCCAGTCAGTATTCATTCACTTCCAGCAAACACCCTGTCACTCCTTTTGTACTCCTCTAGTGACCCATTCAGCACCATGTACTAATCCATTCACTGTGCTAAAACCCAAACACTTATAAATTCACCAAGGCACTCTCCTTGCAGTACTGTAATCTTTGAGTCAGTGCCCAAGTATTCATGCACTGAGCCAGGCCTTAGCACGTGGACTGCTTCAAACGCCTATCCACTATGGATGCAGTTCTCTAACCACCTACATACTTGTTTTTCATACCTTCAGTTCCCCAGTCAGTATATATACACTCCAGCAAACACCCTGTCACTCCCCTTGCACTTCTCTAGTGACCCATTCAGTACCATGTACTAATCCATTCACTGCGCCAAAACCCAAACACTTATAAATTCACCTATGCACTCTCCTTGCAGTACTGTAATCATTCAGTCAGTACCCAAGTACTCATTCAGCGACCCAGGTCTTAGCACATGGACTGCTTCAAACCCCTATCCACTATGCATGCAGTCTTCTAACCACCTACACACTTGTCTTTCACACCTTTAATTCCCTAGTCAGTATCCATACAGTCCAGCAAACATCCTGTCACTCCCTTTGCACTCCTCTAGTGACCCATTCAGTACCAAGTACTAATCCATTCACTGTGCTAAAACCCAAACACTTATAAATTCACCCAGGCACTCTCCTTGCTGAACTCTAATCATTCAGTCAGTACCCAAGTACTCATGCAGTGAGCCAGGCCTTAGCACATGGACTGCTTCAAATGCCTATCCAGTATGCATGCAGTCCTCTAACCACCTACACAGTTGTCTTTCACACCTTCAATTCCCCAGTTAGTATTCATACACTTCTAGCAAACACCCTGTTACTCACCCAGTGTGTCTCCTTATAGTACTGTAATCATTCAGTCAGTTAGCATGTAGTCTTTTAGTGAGGTAGGCTTTAGGGCATGAACTGCTTCAAAGTAGTATGCACTATGCATGTAGTGTTTTAACCATCGTCACACTTGTGGTTTAGGGCTATAGTTTCTTAGTCAGTTTTTATATAAAATGTGTTTGTACAGTAATGGAATAGTATAAATTTGAAAGTTATTAATATACATTTATTTGTGATTCTTTTTTACATATACTCTTTTTCAACGTTAAAATAGAGAAATCATGCCAGAAAAAAAAGAAAAAGAAAAGAACAGAGACAGGAGGATTATTTGAAGAAACATCAACCACAAGTATTGAATGTACAAGAGAATGTGGCTAAAAGGAAAAAATCTTCTGGTAAGATCACAAAGCAATTTATTAAAAATGTTTGTAGGAGCAAACAGAATGTAGATAATGCTGGAACTACTGAGAATTCTTCAAGTAAGAAAAAAATTCAAAATAAGAGGAAAAGTAAAAAAGCAAATGGTCAGTCAAAGGAGATAGAGTATGGTAAAAGAAGGCAAAATCAGTATAAGGAATTATGCAAAAAAATATTTTACAAGAGAGTAGCGCATAATTTGCTGTAAGATGTGAGGAAATATAAGAAGAAAGCTATATTTTATAAAAAGAAGAAGCATATTGAAAACATTGTGGAAAAGGCTTTTGAAGTAAAAAGGAAACTGTTTATTTTAGTATTAAACAGAATTCGATCACTAGATAAACCAATCCATGTATTGAAGGCCAAAAGTAGGAGGAAAAGAGTTATTAATAAAAAAATAAATTGTGATTTTTTGGGGGAGAATGGAAACACAGTTCCAGTTCAGAGCCTTTTTTTAACAAAGAGAGTTATTCACTGAGTGAAAAATTATTGTATGCAGTTGACACCAGTGGTAGAGGTTATGAGGTTAGCGACGGTTGTCCAATTGAGAAAGAGAAAATGGTTGAAAGAAATGCAGAAGAAGTGATAGCTGATGAAGTTTTAGGGAGACGTGCTAAAAACCCTGTGTACACTTGGGATTGCAGTAGTGTTTGCAGTGTACGACAGGAATCTATAGAACATTATGTCGTTTTTTACAAGCCTATACTAAAAAAAGTGCACAACACAAGATTAAGCTGTTGCAAGGACTAGACCCTTGCAGAGTGGGAAAACATACTGGTTTGCAAGGTCATTCTTTGGCTTGTCTTTCTAGGAAAGTTTGTCAAAGTGTTTTTCACCATTTCAGAATGCTGGCAGTACATTTTACTCAAATGCGGAAGTTAGTGAGAAGGTTGTATTATGCAAAAAGTCCAGCACTAAAGTTAAGTGAGTTGAACAGTGCTTTTTTGCGTAGGTCAGTATCAGATGTGAAGCAGGTCTGTGATGATATTGAGTTTTGTTACTTTGGTCCTCAGCAAGAGAGTGAAGAAACTGACACATTAGTAAAACAAAATGTTGAAGACAATGTACAACCCGTAATTCCAGAAAAATTTGAGGATGAAATCACAAAGTTTAAGGTAATTTCAGGTGAAAGACCAAATGTTTCTTTTATTTGTTGTCGGCGAAGTCACTATAAAAATCAGACTAGGGGTGTCAATCTGTATTTAAAAAGTGAAATAGAAGATAATGATAAGTGGATGGAATTTGCAACTTATTTGTTTGTAGAGGATTGTTTTCATTTGGGATCTGAGCAGCGTATTTGCAAATATTGTTATAACAAATTAGATGAGAATAAAATGCCTGCTAGAGCTGTTCATAATAATCTAGAGTTGGTTGCTATTTCTACAGAGCTGATAGATTTAAATACGTATGAGTCTATTCTCATACAATGTGTTCACCCGTTTCAGGCTATTGTTCGCATGGAGCCCAAAACAGGTAAATTACCTCCATCAGAGTTGCAAAGAGGATTGAAAGGAAGAGTTATGTATTTACCGTTAGATTTAAGGAAAAATATTGAAACTATTGGTGTAGACCATGCAGAAAACGAGCCACTAGTCATTCTAGTTAATGGTGTTCCTACTAAGAATAAGAAAATTTGGCAAGAGTTAGTGGATGTTAGAAAAATGCAAAAGGCATCATTGTATCTGTTAAAAAATAATGAGTAATATAGAAATGTGTTTGTAGGAGAAGAAGAAATAGATTTAGCAGAAGATACTGAAACATTAAGTGGACAAACAGAAAAAGTGGACATGTCCAGATCTGAAGAAATCTATGAACATTACAGTGTACATCCACTTCATTCCAAAGAGGTGATGGGGAATACAATTGAGTTGTTTCAAATGAAAAAAGCAACAGGAAGTCCCATGAGTGTATGGGAAGAGAGCTTGGAAGCTTGTTGTTTCCCACAGTTGTTTCCAACAGGAAAAGGTGGACGATATGATGAACGTCCTGTGCAGATTCCTGCATCTCAATATCGGACAACAAGATTATATGCAGAAGATCCAAGATTTCGACAATGTATCCCTTATATGTTTCATCTTCTGTTTGAAAGTGACTTGTCTGGACTTTTATATGCAGTAAATCACATTTTAAAAACTGGAATGCATCCTCAAAATGTAACTGCAAAGGATTTTATGGATAAAGTGCATCAGAGAGATGATCATTTAGAATCTCAGTTGATTAATCTGATGGCATGTCATCATGGGACTAATGAATATTGGTACCGTCGACATGGAGAACTGGAATGTATGCTACGGAACTTGGGAACTCCTACATGGTTTGTTACACTAAGCTGTGCTGAGTATGCTTGCGATGATTTACTTGAATTTCTTCGAGAGGCAAATTCTAATATAAAAAATATTGAATACAAGATGCCTGGAGAATTGTGCTCTTTGGATCCTGTCAGTGTATGCAGATATTTCAATCATAGATTTGAAGCAATGATGTCTTTCATCTGCAATAAAAAGAATCCTCCTCTTGGAGAAGTTGTGGATTTCTTTTGGAGAAAGGAGTATCAAGCAAGAGGTGCTCCTCACATACATATGTTGTTATGGATCAAGGACGCCCCCAAATGTGGAACAGATTCAGATGAAACTGTTTTGTCTTTCATTGAAGATTATGCTACATGTGCTCTTCCCAATAGCAGAGAAGATAAAAACTTAAAACAACAAGTCTTACAATTTCAAAGCCACAGGTGTGGAAAATACTGTTGACGAAAGTACAAGTCAAAGGATAAGATCTATACCAAATGTCGTTTTGGATTTCCACGTCCTGTATTATCCAAAGGAAGAGTGAACAGTTTTATGTCAGCTATGTGACATACCATCACAAGAAAGTCTCCGAAAAACACCTACAACTTAAGAAGAAGCGAAGAATCGAAATACATAAATGACTACAGTCTAGTTATTTTATCCATGTGGAACGCTAACATGGATATTCAGTATTTTGCGGACAATTCCATTGCTGTTTCTCGATATGTAACGTCTTACATTACTAAATCAGAAAAGACTGAATTGAAAGAAATGTGGGAAGAGATTTCTCACGAGAAGACTCTAAGTAAGAAATTATACTGTTTCAGTTTGAAGATGTTATCGCATCGTGAAATTGGAGCATATGAATGTTCAGATCGGTTATCATCTGCAAGTCTATATTCCAAAAGTAGAAGAATCATTTGGGTGAGTCTAGGTCTTGCAGGAATGCGAAATCGGGTACTGAAATCTGTTCAAGAAATTGAATATTTAGCAGAAAATTAACCAGAAAGTACAGATATTTTGAAAACGAATATGTTGGACACATGCTACCCAAATAGAAGTCATCATCTTGAGAACATGTGTCTCTATGAAGTGCTGCAAAACTACACTTTTAAACGGAATACTACAGAGAACATCAACGATGGAAAATATGCAGTTATTAGTTCTGAAGGATGTCTGGTGAAAAAAAGGAAAGGAAATTTAATTAATCACAGGAAACTGAGTTGCGACACTGCTGACAAAAGGGAATTTTACTATTTAGCCCTTTTGCAAATGTTCAAACCATGGCGTTCTGGAGATTTTCCCAGCTATGAAGATTCATTTAATGCTTCTAAAGATAGCGTACAATGCAGTGCTTTCGCAAATTATGTCAAAATGTTGAATGATGAAATTGACCAAGCAGCTATAATTGCAGCTGAGATTGCTAGAGGCAGTTCTCAAGACAGTCAAAGTTCTGCTGCTCTGAGTCAAGATCCACTAGGACAACTAATTGTTGAAAATGAAGCAGCAATTAAAATGAATGAGGTGGAAACAGCAATGTATCAAGCTCAAGAAGATGCAATACAGTTAGGAAACTTGGAAGAACAACTAAAAGTTGAACAAAAACAAATATATCAGCAAGTGAAAGAGCAGATTGACCATGGATTACTTCATGAAAAGAAAGGGTGCTCATGTACATCATTTCAACCTATCCGAATGTATGTGAGTGGTCAAGCTGGAGCAGGAAAAAGTTTCTTAATTAAAGTAATTACAAGTTATCTGCAAAAAGCAACTGAGTCGCCTTTGTCTTGTGTTGTCACTGCTCCAACTGGGTTGGCAGCACATAACATTAAAGGAATTACTTTACATCGTTTACTAATGCTGCCAGTAGAGCATGAGAACAAATTGGAATACCACAAGCTATCTGGAGAAGCTTGTTGTGAAGTTTCAAGAGTCCTGAAGAAAATGAAACTTCTCATTATTGATGAGGTGAGCATGGTCTCAAACTTGATGCTTGCCTTTGTGCATTTAACAATGCAGCAAATTCTTAAAACAGAGTATGACGTGTTATTTGGAGGAAAACACGTCATAGTTTTTGGAGATCTACTGCAACTGACTCCGGTAAAAGGACAACCGGTATTTAAAACACTAGCCCATGAAAATACCAGAAAGTCTCTTGGCAGTGTTGGTAATGTGAACATTTGGACTAATTTTGAATACAAAGAACTGACAAGAAATATGCGACAGGCAAATGATGCTGAATATGGAAGTAGTCAAAAAACAAAAATAAACCTTGAGGATTTATTCAACTTAAATTGATTATTTCAACAGTCACAATCGTGATCATGATTTCTAGGAACTCAAAAAAGAAATTCAAAAAGGAAGAAACTTTCAAAATGACCCAAGTTCATTTTATATATTATTTTATCAAAAATTATTTTGCATATTTCAATATTTTCATTTGAAAAAGTAATGAAACAATCCACTTAACATTTCATGAATGGCAACATAACACTACTGTCTCATTTCGAATCACATAAGCAGTAGTTAATGACACTTTTTACAAACAAATACGAGACATACACATTTGGCCCTATGTTGAAATAAATCAGTTCAAACAAATGTAATTTCTAACTGCATCAAATGCGCCTTAGTTGTGTAAAAGAAGTGTTGTTGCGTCGACGTTTCGGTCTCACTATTGAGAGGTCAATCACCAAGATCATCCTCAGGACCAAAGTTGCACCATGAATTTCATCGTGAAGTCGAAACTTTCAGCCTGTTTTGTAAATGAACAGCGTTCTTCAAGAAGGGGAGCAAAGTCAGGCGGCAAAAACTCGTCTGTCCCTCTTTACTTTATTTTGTTCTGATTCTGGCAGCTTGACTTTCCTGTGCCTCACTCGCCAAATAGATCGAATATGGAAGTATTCTTCAAGATATAAGAATTGGAATTCTTTCAAAACAAGGCAAACAAGCTTTGGAGAGTCAATTACTTTGCAATGAGTTTCCAAATGAAAATGCAGTTCCTGCAAAAGTGTACGTCGAAATGGCTCAAAATAAATCAGTGATTTGCTTAATGCTAACACTGCGCGAGTGTTCCATATTTAACGAAGAACTATTGAAACTGGAAAATGAAGAAATTGTAAAAATGGAAGCCATCGATAAAATACAGCATGAAGGAATCACTATTATTTTGATGGGAAAGTTGAGATCAAAACTGGATTGTTTAGAAAAAAAATATCTGAAACTGCTGGTTTAGAAAAGACACTATATGCGTGTGTAAACTGTCGGGTAATTTTAAGGCATAATTTGGATGTAGAGAAAGGTTTAGTTAATGGTGCAATGGGTAAAGTGGTGGATTTTCTGAATTATCAGAAAAAAGAAGGAATTGAATTTAAAAAAATTAAATTTGATCAGATTGATGATGTTAAAGAAATTGGTCGTTGATCAATTCTTTTTTGCTTGTTAAAGATTTATATGTCCGTAGGAAACAATTTCCATTTTCTCTGGCATATGCAGTGACTATTCATAAATCTCAAGGATCAAGTGTAGACAGTGCGTTGGTGAACATAGGATCTACCGTTTTTAAAGAGGGTATGGCATATGTTGCTTTGTCACGAGTCAGAACATTATCTGGTTTGTTTTTGATTGATTTTGAAGAGCCGAAGGTTACTGCAGATGCAAACTGTGTAAAAGAGTATAATAGGTTAAGAAGGGTGTATGCTCCCAATTTAGGTCAATATCCTGTATTTGAAAAGTGTGTGGTTGGTCGAAAAAGAAGGTTTGAGAATATCTGTACTGAAGATGTCAAGAAGGGAAAAGAACAAGATAATGTTGTGATTGCAGGTAAAAAGAAATTGGACACTGTTGAAGAGATTGTTGGTTATCAGTTTGAAAATAGTTCAGGTGTCAACTGCTATGCTAATGTAGTGGTCAATGTTGTTTTTTATCTGGAAGGTTTGCGAGAACAAATTATGTAGAATCGGCAAAAAAGATTTTGTTCTCTGTTGCATTCTGTTTATGAAAAATTGACAACAGATACAAGTAAAATACAATCTGTTTCAGATGTTCGTAGTGTTTTGGCTGTGTGTTCTGGTTCTACATAATTTTCACAAAATATCCAACAAGATGCTCAGGAATTCTTAATGTATATGCTTACCATTTTTGAAAATGAAGGTGTAGAAATAGAAAATATTTTTGGCCTTTCTTACAAATGGGAACATGATTGTGAAAATTGCATATATACATGTAGTACCAATGTAGACACTGAGAGATTTCTGTATTTAACATTACCAGACTGTAAATCAGTGTCTTTCAATAAATTAGTTAAAGGTGCAAATCAAAACATGGAGTGTAGGCAATGTAAATCAGAAATGTTATCCACATTATTCTTAACAAAATATGGAAAATACATAATTTTAATGATGCAACGTTGTACAGCTGACAGAAGAAAATTGGATACTTTAATAAAGCAATTTGTAGCAGCACAACTATCAATATCAGGAAGGACTTTTGTAGCAATTGCTATAATTTTCCATGATGGTCCTTCCACCACATCTGGACATTACACTGCCTATCTAAAATGTGACAAAGGCTGGACACTTTGTAATGATTCTCAGTTGGTTTTAAACAATGTTTGCCTAGGGAATTACAAAATTCCTACCTAATATTTTTAAAGATCAAAGTTTTAGGAAGATAATTCATTCTCTGAGGAATTTAATTTATTATTATAATTTAATAGGACTACCATTGGACAATTTACATAAAGAAGGAGTGCAAAAATACCATTTGGCCTCAGGGAAAGGTATATTTTTGAATTATGGACTTTTTGGTGGTCATTGATTCGGTGAATATTTTAAAGCGGCAATATTTACAGTTTTATAAGTTAAAGTTATAAAATTTTGTAAGCCGTAAGCATTTCATATATGTGTGATTTGTATTTTCTGGTATTTTACTGAGAATAGCATGTTGGTTTTTTTTAACAATCTTTCTGCTTGGTTTTTTTTGCCCGCTGTTAAGTGATGAGTACGATTGAAATCACTATTTATAGTGAAATTCAATATATTCTGAGAACAGCAAAAAAGGCAAACAAATTACTTTGTGGAAATTAAGCTGTGTTGTAAAAAATGTATTATTACATGTTATAATTTTTTTTCTTTTCTTTCACAGATCCAAATTTTAAAATAAGCAATTTATATCAATTTAGATTGCAATGAAAATAAGGAAAAAATGTCTACCATTTTTTATTCCTATTACTGTGAAGGTAAGTTTAACTAAGTCTCAATATGCAGACTGAGGAGGTCTGCAAGAAGCTACAAAGTTGAAACACGTTTCTAAAAACACTCTGTTTATACCTATGTAGTTTTAAAATCTGACCATAATCAGATATCATGTGACCTGCAAAAAAAGAGATTTGAGGGGTTCATAATATTTCCCATTGTACCTATTGAAGGACCGCAATCATTTCAATCATTCTTCTTTGAGCATCTTTGCAGACAAAACTCTGTGCTTAACTTCTATCATTCGCAAGCAATTTTAAAAACAGAAATATGTCACTTTTTGTAACATAGTTATTGCGCAAGACAGTCTTTCATATTTACAAAGAGAGGAAAAGGCACTCTGTGCACTTTTTCTACTCCATGTAAATACAACATCATCATACACACCGCTTTGCGTTGAAAGGGTGTTCTATACGTGTTGTTGTGCATGATTGCACTGAATACTCATAGAACAAGACACATCTCTAGATTTATCAGAAATCATAAATCTGGATATGTATGTGAATGCTGCACCATTCTAAAATTGGTGTAGGAAAGCACAACAAGGAGAATTATTTTCATTTCTCCACATTTTTACATCTTCAATGCATGCTAAAATGTTCAGCATACATTGAAGGAGAAAAATGTGTTTTCTGATTGTTTTTGTGCAGGAAGGTGTGTCTTCCTACAGAAAAACAAACAGCACATGACACAGATATCCTTGCACTATGGTGCAAGGGTGCCTGTGTCACCACATGGTTGCAGTTTAAGCAGCCGTGCAGAGAGAAACAATGATTTGCAACATATTTATGTACATATGTTGCATCTCTGTGCTTCGGAAGTACTACAGCACACTGCAGTTAAAGAGGTTACTGTGTGATGCTGCAGCACTTCCTCATAGTTCTGCACTTATACATTCACCATGCGCTACTAATGCATTCATTCAGTCAATTACGTACTACGCATACATTCATCTAAACTTTCACACACTAACAAAGAAATTTAGCTCTTTTTTTAAACCAGGAAAGTTAGTTCTTAGAAGAACTTTTTTTTTCTTCTTTCTTCTTTTATATGTTTTGGGGGTTTTCTGAACAATTTTTAATTTTTTTTGGTTTTCTGCAAAAAAAAAAAACCAGGAGGAACCAAACAATGAACTTCAGGGAACAAAAAAAAAACCTAACAATTGTGACTTTCTTGCCGGCGGCAGATCAGATCGATCGACTGCTCACCGTAGCACAAAGTCGCATTGCACTTAGTGCAGAGCACTTTTAAAAACTTGAAATTGAGGACGGATGTCCAAATTTTGGGCTGATGGATGCACTCTTGAAGTGCTCTGCTGCGATGAGGTGGAAGGCGCAGGAGCAGGAGTGTCTCTCATCCGTCAGCATTCTTCTTGTGCAAGATTGTTAGGATGAAGGGTCCTCAGGTGCTTCATCATACTAGCTGTCCCGCAAGAGTATTTCTTGTTAGGATCCCCTTGCACTCTTTTGCAAATCTTGCACGTGACCAAGGTGGCATTGGTCTTCGTTTGCCCTTCGGGAAAAGTAAAAAATGTCCACACCACAGATGAAAAACGTGGTGTGCGTGGTGTCTCCTCCAAAAATTCATCCTCAGATGTATGAGGAGATGCAGGTGATGCCTGCTGCCCTGAAGCCATTTTTGGTTGAAAAAAGTTAGAGCTAAGTGTAAACTTAGTCTAAAAAAATCTTCTTCTCTGCAAAGAGATGGTCCTCCAAAGAAGGTCAAAGAAGAATGATTGAATTGGCTGGGGTCTTTCAATAGTTAGAACAGGAAGTGTAATGAACCAATCAAATCTCTTTTTTTGCAGGTCACATGGGATCCGCGCACCCTGCGCTTACGCATCAAGCACCCAGCGCGCATCCGCTAAATTGAATTAAAAAGAAATATAGGATTAGATGTAAAAATATATTACTTTTAAGACTAGTTTAGAGTTTGTCTTCAATTAATATTCACATGAAATACATATATAGGTTTTTTAAAATGTTAAATATTTCGCGGGATCCGCGCACCTACTGCGTCATAGACGCAGATGACGCATCGCGGAAGCGCGTAAACGTCGCGTTACATACATCGAACATGTCGCGTATAGGCTGGGAGTCGCATACTGGTCGCATTGCGATCGCGCACTAAACACGTACCCAACGCATACCATGCACGGATGCTATCGCGTAGGGATCGATAACGGTGCGCATAGGGTGCGCGGATCCAAAAAACATGGGAACATTTTTTTTTAATAAAGTTTTGAACATATAGTTACAAAATATTTTTACAAATATAAAAAAAATATGTTTGAAAAACCCAATAAAAACATATAATATTTTTTAATTTTGAAAATATTTAAATGACAAAATAGGTTAAAAAAATAGTGTTAAAAAAGAATTTCAAAAAAACATAATTAATGAAATTAACACACTGAATTTGAAAAATATAGAAATCCAATGAAAATCATTAAACATGATATCTTTAGAGATAAGTTATAGATAGGAATTAGCATTTAAAAAACCTTTGAAATTCACTGAAAAAACCATAGGTTTCATACACGTTATAGTTAGGAATTGGCATTTAAAAAACCTTTGAAATTCACTGAAAAAAACATAGGTTTCAGGGGCATTATAGTTAGCTGGACATTTCCCTCGTACAAAACCCTAGAAATTCCCCTTTTATAGTTAGTTCAGCTAACTATAACTCGCGCCCCCGCAATGCACTGCTGATGACGTCACATATTACATCACTCATGACATGGTCAGTGACATCACTGATGACATCAATGATGACATCTCAAATGACATCACTGATGACATCACTGATGACGTCATCCAGTGAGTCTGTGTTTCTGTAAAGTTTTAATATGTTTAATATATATAGGGAAAGGCCTGTTGAAGAATGAGTGGGTGTACAAGTGTGTGAATGGATGATTTTATAGGTGCGTAACTGACTCTATAAGTGAGTCATTAAATGTATCTTACTGCAGACTAGTGACTAAACTGTGTGAATGTCTGTATGTGTCTGTGTGTTGGTGTATAAGTGGCTGCATGGTTTTGTGAATAGCCATATGAGTGTCTATATGGGTTATTGATTGGTTGTCTGAGTATCTGTATGGGTGCCTGAGTGTTTGTGTGGGTAGGGTGTGTGTGACTCTGTGCATAGATGTGTGAGTGGGTGTTTCTATGGGTGCATGGTTTTAAGAGTGCAACTGTGATGGACTGTATGGTTGGGTGAGTGTATAATGGGTGTGTTAGTGATTGAATGTATATCTCAGTTGTACATGTGTCAGTAACTACATATGTGAAACGCAGTGTATATGTGTGTAAGAGTATATAACTATGTATATGTGAGAGTGTGTGATTGCGGGAGTGGCTGTATGGATGAGTGTGTGCTTGTATCAGTAATTGTATAAGAGTGTCAGAATTTGTTAGTATTGTTATGAGTAAGTGAACTTGAGTGTGTTTAACTGTATAGGTGAGTAAATTGGACTGTGTTTAATTATTTGCATGACTGACTAGGTGTGTCAGTACCTCAATGGATGATTGGCGGTGTATGAGTGTCTATATAGGTGTATAAATGCATAGGATAGTCCTGTACGGAGTGACTGTAAGTATGAGTGACTGTACAGGTGAGTGAGTGGAGGTGTATGTAGACCTAAGAGTCAATGAGTGGGTATGTAGTTATTGGTATTGGAGTATCTATGGTTTTCAAAATGGCCGTCTGAAATTTTGAGTCGGCGTATCAAAGGTTATATTAGGGTGTGAGAAGATGCACTAATTTATCACATGGATGACCTCATCAGTGATGTCATCAGTGATGTCATTTGAGATGTCATCAGTGATGTCATCAGTGATGTCACTGACCATGTCATGAGTGATGTAATATGTGACATCATCAGCAGTGCATTGCGGGGGCGCGAGTTATAGTTAGCTGAACTAACTATAACTGGGGAATTTCTAGGGTTTTGTACAAGGGAAATGTCCAGCTAACTATAACGCCCCGAAACCTATGAATTTCTAAGTTTTTTTAAATGCCAACTCCTAACTATAACGTCCGTGAAACCTTTGGTTTTTTCAGTGAATATATATATTATATATATATATATATATTCACTGAAAAAACCATAGGTTTCAGGGGCGTTATAGTTAGCTGGACTTTTCACTCATACAAAACCATTGAAATTCCCCCGTTATAGTTAGTTCAGCTAACTATAACTCGCGCGCCCGCAATGCACTGCTGATGACGTCACATATTACATCACTCATGACATGGTCAGTGACATCACTCATGACATCACTGATGACATCTCAAATGACATCACTGATGACATCATCCAGTGAATGTGTGTTTTTCTGAAAATTACATATGTTTTATATATGTATATCTCAAGGTCGATGGAAGAATAAATGGGTATATAAGTGTCTAAATGGATGATTTGTTTTTGAAAAATTGATTGTATAACTGACTGATTAAGTGTATCTTAGTGAATACATGGCTTAGTGAGTAATGTTTAAATGTGTAAATATCTGTATCAGTCTCTCACTTTGTGTATAAGTGGCTGCATGGGTTGGTGAGTAGCTACATGAGTGTCTATATAGGTTATTAGTTGGTTTTTTGAGTATCAGTATGAGTGTCTGTATGGTTCGGTGGGGGGTATTACGTAGTGCATAGGTGCATGAATGAGCGACTCACTGTTTGTATGTGTTGAAGACAGCATGTGTGCAGGACTGTATGGGTGGATGAGTGTGTGCATGGGTGTGTTAGTGAGTGATAGACTGTCTCAATAGTGTCTTTATGAGTAACTACATATGTTTTAAACTAGTATATGTGACTATTGGTGTATATAAGTGAGTATATGTGAGAGTGAGAGATTGAAAGAGTTCCTGTATGAATAAGTATGTGTTTCTATAAGTGATTGTTTAAAAGACTAAGTAAGTGTAAGTTTCTGTAGAAGTAAGTGTGGTGGTGTGTGTATAACTGTATACGCAAGTAAATGGATGTTTGATTCTTTATTAGCATGAGTGACTATGTGTATGAGTAACTCTATGGATGAGTGGCGTTGTGGAACAGGATGTATAGGTGTGTGAGTACATATGATGAGTGAGTACATGTATGAGTGACTGTATAGGACTGTAGGTGAATGACTGGATGTGTATGTGGATCTTAGAATTACTGAATAGGTTGTTGTAACTGGTATTGGTATGTCCATTGTTTTGAACATTGTAGTGTCTATTTTTGAATGTGTGTATCAAAGGTTATATTAGGGGAAGAGGAGGTCTGCCACTCTATCAAAAGGATGATGTCATCAGTGATGCCATTAGTGATGTCATTTGAGATGTCATCAGTGATGTCATGAGTGATGTCACTGACCATGTCATGAGTGATGTAATATGTGACGTAATCAGCAGTGTATTGCGGGCGCGCGAGTTATACTTAGCTGAACTAACTATAACGGGGGAATTTCAATGGTTTTGTATGAGTGTAAAGTCCAGCTAACTATAACGCCCCTGAAACCTATGTTTTTTTCAGTGAATTTCTAAGGTTTTTTAAATGCTAATTCCTAACTATAACGTGCCTGAAATCTATGGTTTTTTCAGTGAATTTCAAAGGTTTTTTAAATGCTAATTTCTAACTATGTCTACAGAGATAGGACATGTGAAGAAAGAAGAAAAAACGAACAGAAAGAAAAAAAAGAAATGCAGAAAGAAGCAACAGAAGTCCTCAAAGACGAAGAAAAGTGCAGGAAGAAGGATAATGTGCAGAAAGAACAAACAGAAGAGCAGAAAGAAGCCTTGTTGCAAAATCATCCTGTACCCTCAACTTTTTCAGACGGATACTGGTGGTAACTGAGTCTGACTAACCAGTCCTAAAGCCAGTGCTATGTTAAAAGACACTCAGAATACAGTGAAAACACCTACATACACTAGGGAACACTATGCGTTGGGGTCCCCCTGTGATCAGCATGACCTCCTCTGTAAGCCCCTAGTATATAATAGGGCAGGGGATTAAAACTACCTATTAAAATGCGCCACAGGGCGTGTTTGCACATGTCACCTCAGGCCCCGTCCCCTCACTTCCCCACTATGTAAACACGCCCTGTGGCCGTTTGAAGTTGGGAGATTAAGTCCCTTTGAACCCTGAGGGTCCCTAGGGTCCAACTAGACCACTAAGTACCTCCAGTAAGCGCCACAGAGCTGCGTTGCAGAGAGATGTAATAAGGGGCACGGCCTAGACCACCTCTACTGGAAGCACCTGGTGGGCTAGTTGGCCCCCAGGGTCCCTCAGGATTGAAGGGGAATTATTTCCCCAACTTAAAACGCGCCACAGGGCTTGTTTGCACACGTTAACTCAGGCCCCGTCCCCTCCCTTCACCACTGTGTAAACCCGCCCTGTGGCCGTTTTTAGTTGGGAGATTAAGTTCATTTGAATCCTGAGGGTCCAACTAGCCCACTACGTACCTCCAGTATGCGCCACAGAGCTGCGTTGCAGAGAGGTGTAAAAAGTGGGAGATTAAGTCCCCTTGAATCCTGAGGATCCCTAGGGGCAAAATAGCCCATTAGGTACGTCCAGTAAGCGCCATTGCAGAGAGGTGTAAAAAGGGGCACTGCCTGCACCACTTCTCTGCAACGCAGAGTAGTGGCACTTACTGGAAGCACCTGGTGGGCTAGTTGGCACCCAGGGTCCCTCAGGATTGAAAGGGAATTATTTCCCCAACTTAAAACGTGCCACAGGGCGTGTTTGCACACGTCACCTCAGGCCCCATCCCCTCCCTTCACCACTGTGTAAACGGGCCCTGTGGCCGTTCTAAGTTGAAAGATTAAGTCCCCTTGAATCCTAAGGGTCCCTAGGGTCAAACTAGCCCACTAGGTACCTCCAGTAAGCACCACAGAGCTGCGTTGCATAGAGGTGTAAAAAGGGGCGTGGCCTCAGAACACCTGTCTGCAACGCAGCTCCCTGGCGCACACTGGAGATACCTAATGGGCTAGTTGGCCCTCAGGGACCCTCAGTATAGAAGGGGAATTAATTCCCCAACTTACAACTGGCCAGAGGGCGCGTTTGCAGAGTGCTGCAAGGAGGGGGCGTGGCCTCCAGCGCGATGCCAGTCTTTTATTTATTTTATTTTTTTAAGAAGGAGGGCTGTGTGGCCCCCCTTCTTTTTCTAATTTACTGGCCCTGGGGACCCCATCCCCCAGGGCCTGCACCCTAATTTTTTTTGTTGAAAAAAATTAATTTGGCCCTCCCAAGGCCTTAATCGGCCCCAGGGAACCCACCCCCCGGGTCATGGTCTTTTTTAAATTTAAAATCTTTAGGAGGGGGCTGCGTTTCCCCCCTCCTCGGGCCACATATGGCTACGGGGACCCCATCCCCCAGGGCCGGCCTTTGTTTTTTATTATTTTAAAAATATATATATTTATAGAAACACCTAGGACATGCTGGACAAACCGTATGTACCTATCACCATGACAATATGCGTGATATTCATTAAAAGGCGACTATGCATAGAATGAATCCACATGGAATGTATTTACACCGCTAGTGAAGCTCTGACGTGTCTGACGCCCTACCGTGCCTAATCCCGGCGCCCCCGCCGGTGGGTACTCTCCAAGTAGACACCCTTGACGTTTATTTATACGAACATGGGTAGCTATTGACGGGCACATTTAATATACACGCACACCAAACCATTCAAAGGGGATTCGACAAAAATTCGACCAAACTATGCAAGAAACCCCCCTCATGGTTAATAAAAAACACATCCACCGCCGGATGTGTAATACTTTTTATTTTACTCTCTGGAAAGGAGACGAACCTCACTTGAGAGTCACAGCGTGCTCCTGGCTGAGCCCAATGCTGTGTTACACCCACCAGTGCCCGCCGAGTGCCTCACACCTCTGTGTTGTATTCCACCAGCTAGTGCGTATGCTATGACACTCTCTAGCCCATGTGCACTGTAACACCACTCCGTGAATATGTCATGCCACACGGGTTATATTGCCCCATCTAACGTGCCTTCCTCGATGTGTATGTTATAAGGCACAGTGCTCTGCCATACATATTACAATCTGGGATCCATATCTTTGTCACAGTGCATATGCAACGTTACACTCCCCAGCACATATTTTATATTACAACTTTAGAGACTAGTTATGTTACACAACACTGCCCTGTGCATATTACACTCCAAGGTGCATATCGCATAGCACGCGCTAGTGCCTGTGCTATCACGCGCTCTCCAATGAATCGGTCATTGCGCACAATGTATTGCATATTATATTTCACGCCCCGGTTCATCTTAAATCACACTTTTTGGTGCATAGTTTATACCATATACTACATCTAGTTTTCATTTTCAATCGTGCTCTCAGGACTATGTTCTATATAACACTGCGTCCACCTACCCTTTTCACGGGCATTACATTTTCCGATGGGGGTGGAGGGTCAGGGGGTGTTTCTGCCAAGTGAGCCCGGAGTCACAGTCACAAACGTCCTCTTCTTCCTGAATAAAAGTGAAATTATGCTGCATACTTGTTCATATCTTAAGTAGTTCGCACAGACACACATTTTAAAAACAATAAAGTTCCTAATACCCACCTTCTCTGAACAGTTAGCTTGCTGCCCCATCCACCTCCTCCCTATCCTCTGTTGTCTGAATCCATGGACAAGCCTCCTCCCTCCTGCCATGCATGGTCTGATGTGCTGCCACTGCCCTCCATTTAGCATGATGTACCAGTCCACTCCTCCTGCCCTCCATTGCCCAATTCTATGGTCCATCATTGACCTCCTGCTTAGCCTCTGTGCTTAGCTTGCTGCCCCTATTCTCCTCCCCCCTGCCCTCCGATGTCTTTGTGGATGCCCCTGTTCCATCCTTTTTGCCCACTATGTTCCATGGACCTGCCACTCCTATCTACTCTGAGTGTTCTGTTGAGCTGCCACTCCCCTCCCACCTGCCTAGCATTGTCAGATGACTGTAACCTGTCCCTGCCACCTCCACCCTGCCTGTCCACATGCCATGCCCCTATCCCCTTCCTCCTGTCCTCCATGGTCCATTTTACTGCCACACCCTTCTGCCCTCCCTGATCTGTTGTGCTGCAACTGCTCCTCCTGCCTGCCCCACGCGGTCTGTTGTGAGACCCCTTCCCCTGAACTCTCTTGTCTGTGCCCAGGTCCTGACCCTCCCTTCTACCCTCCATGGTCCTTTGTGCATGCCCCTGCATCCTCCTTCTTGCCCATCATAGCCATTGTGCTGCCACCAAAGCCTCCCGCTTGCCATGCATGGTCTTCTGTGCTGCCATGGCCCCTCCCACCTTCCCTGTGTGGTCATCTAGCTGCCCCTGACCCCCTCCCACCTTCCCTCCATGGTCTGTGTGTATGCCGCCATAGTCTCATTGTTGCGCTCCATGGTGTGTCTTGTTTCTAGTGCTCATCCTGCCTGACCTCCATGGTCATCTTGCTGCTCCTGCCCTGCCACCTTGCCCCCAGCCCTCTGTTTCCATGTGCAGACCCCCTATTCCCTCCCTCCTAGCTTGTCTGTTCCATTGTAATGCCCCTGATCCGTCCCTCCTGCCCTTTATGGTCTGTTATGCTGCAGCTTGCTCTCCTGTCTGTCCATTATGGTCAGCTAGCTACCATTGCCTCCTTCCCATCTGTTCTCTGTTGTCCATGTGCATGGTCCTGTCCCCTCCCTATTGCTTTCTATGGATTGTTGTGCTGCAATCCCGTCCCACATGCACTGTGTGGTGTATTGTGCTGATGCAAACCCTGATGCCTGCCCTGTAGGGTCAGTTTGGTGCACCTCTCCATGTCCATCCTGTCCTCTGTTATCCGAGTCCATGTCACTACCCCAATTCCTCCTGCCTACCATGATTCAATGTACCATACTTGCGAACATTTTGAACTTGGTAAGAGGGAGATTTTGAAAAAAAAACTGGAGTATTGATTTTCCTCTTTGAGTTACATTGAAAAAGAGGAGATTGTAGACAGGAGACAGATCAATTAAAGCCAATTTGAGCTTAAAAACATTGGACGTTTCCTGGCTGAAACGGGTCTCTTGGAATGTATGGTTGTACTACCATTGCCTCTTCCTTCTGCCCACAATGGTCTATTATATTGCCACAGCCTCTCTTGCCAGTCCTGTATTGTTGGTTTGTTGCCCCTGCCCCCCTTTCCACTGCCCTCCATAGTCTGTTCTGCTGCCACTGCCCTTCCTGCCTGCCTAGTGTGGTCAAATTGTTGCCTCTGCACTCTCCTACCTGCCTTCAATTTTCAGAGTCCGTGCCCCTGGCCTCTGCCTCTCAACAGTATCCCAATGAACAACTAGATTGCTAACATTCTATATTTAAGTGTGGAACGCCTGACGTCATCTTGATGTAATCAATACTGTAATACCTAGAGTATTTCCTTTAGAAATTACATATATGAGAGGGTCTTATTTGTATCAAAATTATGGTTAGTGCTCTAAAAAACTAAAAATGAGGACATATTTTCTGAGTTTTCAAATAGCGACAAAGAACTTTTAAATTATTTTTAATCTTTATGTTTTTTTATCCAGTTGACCACTTGATTAAATGTTGCACCTTGGCGAGAGGATGTGGTGTTACTTCCAGAGCTGCAGACTGTGCAACTGGGGAACCAGGTTGGAGTTTCTGCTTCAGCTCAACATTCTGTGATTGTGATCAAATCACTTAATCTCCCCATGTCTACAACCTAAATGAATTTGATCTTGTGTGATGTAACCAATGCTCATGTAAAGCACTCCAATACCTGACAAGTCTGCACTATATAAAACTGCAAATACACAAAAAATAAGTGTTTTGCACACTTCTGTCATTGAGCTACATGTGGGCTACATCTGGGTGATATTTGGGCTGTATTTGGGCTCTTTTGTCTCTGGTGGCCATCTTGGGAGATTTATTTATTATGAAGTTTCCTAATTTCCTCATTTACTGCCGTCTCCTGGGAATACTTTCCGTTTTTTTATTTTAGTTCCATCAAGAAGGCATTCAGATGTGTGACACATTTGCCATAAATTCTGAATGTTAGCACTCTAGTTGCTCATTAGATCACTGTAGTAAAACTACTGCTCACCAGGGAAGTCTGCTGCTGGTATTCAAAGTGCATGTTTCAGTCTGCATGTCAGAATTTTTTAATGAAATAGAAGAGGATTTGAGAAGTCACTCAAAATGTGCCCTAATTTTTCTTTCTGCAGCATTAATCATACTTTCCATGGCAAAATGAACCCCCTCATTTTGTTCCTTTTTAAATTAAATGTTTTAAGAGTTACCACTTTATTCCAACCAAGAAGGCTTCAAGTGTGCCATACGTTTGTCATAAGTAGGACTGTTAGTGCTCTAGTTGTTCTTTAGAACCCTCTGGGAAGCTGCAGTAGAACACAAAGGAATCAACTGACAGTCTCTGCCCTTGTTGGATGTACATGTTTTTCTGAGAATGTCAGACTTCATTCTCACATGACTGAGAAAGATAATGTGAATTTACAGAAAATATGCTCTCAGTTTAGCTTATAGATCACATTCCAAACCTCTGTGGGAAAAGCATGAGAAAATAGTTTTTTCTCAAACATGATTCATGATATCACAGCAGAAGGCTTTTCACATGGTAAAATCGCATTAGAACACACCACAATTCCTAAAATGAGTATGGTACCATCAACAAATGATTTATAATGTAACTAAAGTCTTAAAACCTTCTATTAACTGCAATGCTCTTTAATGAGGTGCTATCATGTATATTGGTTCCAAGACTTCTTGGATGAAGTGCTGACAGCCAATCAGATCTCACGATGAGATGTATGGTTAGGCTCCGCCCAGATATATATGTGATTTTACTTTTGATTTTCTCAGGAACTACTGAACGAATTTACACCATTTAAGCAAAAGGCACATGCCTGACCTGAGGACTACCTCTTTGCCAACTTTCAAGTAATTCTGTTCAGCCGTTCGGGCTGTACCTTCGACTAAAGGTCCTATGGGAAAATGCATGGGGAAAACGTGTTTTGGGATCCCCTTTTTTCTCAGCCCCCGCTTGACGAATCACCCCGAGACTTTCAGGGTAGGAGCTGAGCGGAGTGCCCCATTAGTTTTGAAAATTTCACGAAGATAAGTCAACCGGCGCCAAAGTTATTCAAAATAGAATTTTCAGATTTCCCATGGGAACTCGGTCCTAACTATAACTATTTACTGGCGACCGCCAGTAGATAATATATATATATATATATATATATCAAGCACCGCAGCAGTAGCGCAAACGCTACTTTTAGCCTTCCCCCCACTCACATGTGATGGTGGTCCGCGGCGAGGTGGCAAACCTCTAAGTATTCAACCGACGCTGTAATCCCTCCTTCCTCGAATCACCAGCAACCACGGACACCGATGAGCTTCAAAACAGTCTTTAATCAGAGCATAAGGCAAAACAACTTACTCTACGCGTTTCGGGATAACAATCCCTTGTTCACGAGTAAAGTGAAAGTCAACCAGGAAGTGTATTAAATAGTCATGTGATTTCCTTATGATAAACAAAGAAAACAGACTTAGAGGCTTCTCGTTACTTCACGAGGCCACTTTTTTCTTCAATGCAACTTTAACATGATTTAAATTCACAACTAATGCATTGCGAAGAACTGAGCAACAAAATGGATTTAGACTGATACTATAGTGCATTGTAGGAAAAGTAAATGGCAGTTATCATCCTTTTGGATCATAAAGGTTAAACATACACCTTAAAACACCAGTTCTAATTGAACCGTGGTTTCACTTAAACATAGTTCACAACATTGACCATTAGGGCCCATGTGGGCATTGATATCAAATGCCGATAATCTCAATTTTTTACATCATAATTTTGTCCTACTCGGCATGTTAACCAAAATGCCATAATAAATCAATGCATCTTTAGTTAATACTTATTGCCCCAGTGGGCTTATAAAAAATACTCAAGATCTTCTGTACGTCACCAGAATAGACCAAAGTTTTGCATCTACAAGAAAAAACAAATAAATCAATCACCCACTGATCGAAAGGAATCACTAAAAATACATTCCCTGAAACTTTACACATAACAAAATATTTAAAACATTTTTGGCAATTACATTAGTAAAATGAATAGCTGCTGACTCTCATTAGACAATACGGGATTGCGAAGATTAGACAAAAATACCTACGAATTCTTTTACCCTAAGTGCACCGCCAATTCTTCGTCACAGTTATGACCAATGGGGGCCAGAGTTCCATACTGAATTATGAGTTTAGACTCCAACCGTCTAAGATCTTGAACCCTATTGCCTCCTCTTTCATTAATCTTTATTGAGTCAAGAACACAAAAACTAAGCAAATCACTGTTCTGACTGTGGTGACTCAAGAAGTGGTGTGCAACAGGGTATTGTTTGTCGCCATGTTTTATAGCGCGAAGATGTTCTAAAATCCTGACTTTTAGCTTTATGTATGGTGCTGCCGATGTAAGCTTTCTTACAGGGACAAAAAAGGGCATAAACCGCAAAATCTGTGTTACATGATGTGTGCTTCAAAATTTTGTAGGGCTTGTTGTTTGGGGAAAGAATACATTCTTTGCAGTTTTTGCTATGTTTACATGCCTTACATTTTCTGCATTTGTAAAAACCTTGTACCCCTAAAATGTTAACCTGTGTCGGTTCAATGGCTCTGCACAATGTATCTTTTAATGATTTCGCCTTTCTGTACGTGATCTGTGGAAACATTTCCACACTCTTTGAAAGGTCACTGTCAGTGTGTAACACTGGCCAAAAAGTGTTGAGGCTTTTGCGAAAATCTATGGCCTGATTATTGTAGGTGGTGATGAACCTAATTTTCTCTGTCTCTTCATCATTTTTTTCAGCCTTATCGGTTAATAATGATTCCCTTGATCTTTTAGCCACTTCTGCCTTCGCTTTGTTGACAACAGTTTTGGAGTATCCTCTTTCCAAAAATCTTAAAATCATCACCTTTTCTTCCCTTTCATAATCTTCCAATGAGCTGCAGTTGCGCTTAGCTCGCAGAAGTTCTCCAAAAGGGATACTGTCTAACAGAAGTTTTGGGTGACAGCTACGTGCATGCAGAAGGCTATTCCCGGCTGTTTTTTTCCTAAATAGACAGCTTTTTAAGCTATCATTTTGGATGGTAAGGGAAAGATCCAAAAACTCAATGTTAGTTTGTGACCATTGACTCGTAAAATGAAGATTGAAAATATTATCATTGAGACTCTCCACAAACAAATTTGCTTCGGTCTCACTGCCATTCCAAATGCAAAGGATGTCATCTATGTATCTTACCCACTTCACTACTTTTTCATTGAAAACCTCATGTTCTTTGACAACCTTTTCCTCCCAGTACCCCAAATAGAGACCTGCAAAGCAAGGAGCAAAGCAAGTCCCCATTGAAGTACCGAGGGATTGTCTGTAGACTTTGCCGTCAAAAATAAAAAAGTTTTGTGTCAAACAAGAAGTCATCATTTTAACAAGCATCTCAGTGTGTCGGAAATATGAAATGGATCTTTCATTCAAATAGTATTTGCATGCTGCAAGTCCTAGCTTGTGTGGTATACACGTGTAGAGACTTGCAACATCTAAGGATAGGAGTGAAAATTCTTTTTTCCACTCTAGATTTTCAATTACTTTCAAAAAATGACCCGTGTCCTTAATGTATGATGGAAGTTTTGTGACAAAAGGTTGCAAGAAAAAATCGACATATTTGGAAGTGTTTTCCATACAGCTGCCTCTAGAAGAGATAATCGGTCTTCCGGGAGGGTCTGTTGGATTTTTATGAATCTTAGGTAATAGGTATAGAGCTGGTAATCTTGGATGTTTACACATCAAAAAATCAAATTCATTTTTCTCTAACACCCCATCTTTTTTCCATTTCTCTAAGCTTGCCTGGAACAATCTTATAGAATGTTCATACTCCATCCTATTACTTCTTTGGTATTTTTCAGTGTCTGCGAGTTGTTGCAAGACTTCATCTATATATTTCTTCCATGATTGAACAACAACATTTCCCCCTTTGTCTGATTTTTTAATAACTATGGTGTTATCGTTTTTCAAACTGTTGATAGCATCTCTTTGTGTTGACGTAACATTATTCCACCCATACCATTTATTCTTTGAAAGTTTCATTAACTCTTGTGTAACTCCTCTCTCAAATACCTCAATCGCATCGTTTTTAATTTGTGGCAAAAAAATGGACTTTGGTTTAAAAGGATTTCTAGCATTCAAATTAAGGATGACATTATCGTTCTCAAAATCGGAAAATGGATTATCGTTATTCGTTGCTATGCCAGCCAAAACATTGGCTGTATGAAGTAACTCGGCATCATTAATACTCACTGTGCTTGGATTATCTCTTATGTTTTTTACTTTTGTTTCAACCTTGGTAGCAAACCATTTTTTTATACGTAATTTCCTGGTAAAATGGAAAAGATCTATTCGACTTTGCGTGTAATTGAAGTCATTGGATGGACAAAAGGTGAGTCCAAGGGAGAGTAGTTCTACTTCAAAATCACTAAGCACTCTGTCCGATAGATTGATTACCGTTTTCTTATCCATTACTTCGTCTTGCTTTGGCCCCTTGTACGACTTCCCACTGGGCTCATAGTGTCTTTCCGTGTTGGCTTGTTTCCTCTTCTTGCGCCTTTGCTTCCTCTTCCACGACCTCGTGCATTTCCTTGTTTGTTGTTGGTTTGTCTCCCCTTGGCCATCATGTTGAATTCTGTTAAAATGCTGGTTTTTGCCCCATCAAAATTAGAAATATTCGAGACTTCACTACTACTAGCGATACTTCCGTCAGTTTGGGGTTCAGTGTCTGTTAGTTCTTCTTGTATATTAGTTCCTCTGTTAGTGTTCTCCACCATTGGCCTCTCCACGGGGGGATTTTTCCGAAGTTGGTCATATTTTTTTGCAAAGGTTAGAATTTGTCCTTTTTGGTAATCTACCAAATCTCTTTGAAACTTTCTCTGTTTTTTTAATTTGATGTCATCCTCTATCTTTTCCAAATTTCTTTCCATTTTGTCCATTTCTTTCTTGAATTCATCATGTTCACAGAGCGCTTTGATCTGTTCAGTTAAATTGTCAATGGTATCTGCCAATCTTTCACAATCTTTCTTGGCGCATTTGACCAATAACGTCAACATGTTGGTTGAGCAGTTATGGTTGTTGCTCGCCCAATCATTCACCAATTCAGGATCGGGATCACTGAAGGTAGGTGTAATGAAGATACGTAACCCTCTGGGTATTCTACCCACGTCGATGTATTTTTGTAGGGTGGTGGCTTCCCACCATTTGTTCTGCTCCGTTTTTAACGCCTTCCACAATTGATCCCATAATTGTCGTTTACTCGATGTCGGTATGTCATTGCTTGTTGACGGTCTGTTTTCAACTGTCTCCACAGTCTCTGCATTGTCAAACATCCTGTCCGCTGCTTCAGCGCGTTTAATGTTCCTTGTTGTTGCCATAACTTGCTCTTTGAATTTAAACGCTACTTAGCGTGACTGTTAATCGCTCCGAAAGTCTATTGGTTTCCACCTTGACTTTTGCAATGCATTAGTTGTGAATTTAAATCATGTTAAAGTTGCATTGAAGAAAAAAGTGGCCCCGTGAAGTAACGAGAAGCCTCTAAGTCTGTTTTCTTTGTTTATCATAAGGAAATCACATGACTATTTATTACACTTCCTGGTTGACTTTCACTTTACTCGTGACCAAGGGATTGTTATCCCGAAACGCATAGAGTAACTTGTTTTGCCTTATGCTCTGATTAAAGACTGTTTTGAAACTCATCGGTGTCCGTGGTTGCTGGTGATTCGAGGAAGGAGGGATTACAGCGTTGGTTGAATATATATATATATATATATACACTGAAAAAACCATAGGTTTCACACATGTTATAGTTAGCTGGACATTTTACTGATAAAAAACCAATGAAATTCCCCCGTTATAGTTAGTGCAGGCAACTATAACTCACGCGACCGCAATCCTCTGCTGATGCTAATACTGTATTTAGACACTTATTTGCCCATGTCTTCTTCCATTAAATTTTAGCTATACATATATTACAAATATTTTTTTTTCATAAAGACACATATGTCATCAGCAGAGGATTGCGGTCGCGTGAGTTATAGTTGCCTGCACTAACTATAACGGGGGAATTTCATTGGTTTTTTATCAGTAAAATGTCCAGCTAACTATAACATGTGTGAAACCTATGGTTTTTTCAGTGAATTTGCAAGGTTTTTTAAATGCTAATTCCTAACTATAACGTGTGTGAAACCTATGGTTTTTTCAGTGAATTTGTACGTTTTTTTAAATGCTAAGTTACTTTACGCCATTCGTGGCGTGCGCGCCCACTTAACGCAGTTCGTTCCGTGCGCGCACAGTGAGCACGTGGTGCGCTTCGCGCACCGTGCGCCCACTTTACGCAGTTAGTGCTGTGCACGCACGATGGGCACGCGGTGCACTATGCGCACCGCGTGCCCACGTTATGCTGGATGGGCCATGTGTGCACGATGCGCTTCACGCACCGTGCGCACATGGAGGACATATTATGCGCTTCGTTGTGAAAGGTGATCTTTTACATTTTCATTATCTACATATGCCATGCTCAAATGGTGCCCTTCGCGCACCATTTGCGAACGGGGTGGAGAGAGTGTGGATAATCTTTTAAATTTTCATTAAAAAATTTATGCCGTGCACTAATGATGACCTTCGGGCACCATTTGCACACGGGGTGTGGAGAGTGTGGCTAATTTTATTTTTTTAAATAATTTTTACAGTACGCGTACGGTAAGCGTAATCGGCGATTTTTCAAAAAATAATAAAATTGACTTTTTGGCCTTGGGGGTTCTTTGGGGACACCTTCATCAAGGCTAGGTGGTTAGGAGCTGTCTAAACAGCCCCTTTACATGTTTTTTGCCTTTGTTTTTCCTCCCTCCCTCAGAGTGCGAGAGAGAAAATGGCGGCCGCCGCTTCCTGGTTTCGACCGATTCGAATGTTTACTAAGATCTAACAGCCAATCAGAATCGCGTTCGCGCACGTCACCGTACGCGTACGGTAAGCTTACCGTAAGCGCACGGTAAGCGCACCGTAAGCTGCCACAGATATATATATTGATTTAAATGCTATTTTCTCAGGAACTACTGAACATATTTACACCAGACCTACAAAAGGCACTTCCTTGACCTGAGGACTACCTCTCTGCCAAATTTCAAGTAACTCTGTTCAGCCGTTCGGGCTGTAGCTGTGTCTAAAGGTCCTATGGAAAAATGCATGGGAAAAACGCGTTTTGGGACCCCCCTTTTTTCTCAGCCCCCGCTTGACGAATCCCCCTGAGACTTTCAGGGTAGGAGCGGAGCGTAGCGCCCCACATATTTTGAAAATTTCGCGAGGATTCATCGACCGGCGACAAAGTTATTCCAAATAGAATGTTGCGGTTTTCCTATGGAAACAGGGTCCTAACTATAACTATCTACTGGCGACCGCCAGTAGATAATATATATATATATATATATATAAAACACCAAAAGTTTTTAGCAAGTCTGCGCGGAGCTCCAAACCGGGAGGGCGTGCCGGTTAGCGGTGCTTGCTATACCGCATTAAACATACACTCCAATCCCCAATTTATCCGAAGAACAAACGGGGCCGACACATGCTCAGAGTTGCCACATGCTTTTATTCCAAAATCAAGCGCTTCCATTTAGATGAATGAAACGCAAGGCAGACGCGTTTCAGCCTGTCGGCTTTCCTCAGTGCCACGTTTCTTCCAGTGAATGTAGTAACACTTGGGGGCTGGTTAAAGTAAAGGATAGTCCGCTCTGATTGGTGTAGTGCGTTGAGCCAGCCTCCCCATAGCGCTGCTTCCATCAAGTTCATGTCGGGTTTTGATGCATACCATAGCGAGTGAAAAAATGCAGTGACTCTTCACTCGAAACGCCAAATGGCTTCCCAGTCCTGCTGGCAAGGGCTTGCACTTAGTCCCGGCATTAACAATGGTTTCGAAAAATCCCATCTGGCAAACTCCTAACGCAGCACACGACTGCGTCCTCTCTCCCCGTCAGGTATTTCAACTCAGGTGAGTGTCCTTGCCATACGGGGGGGCGCCGCGCTGTAGTTAAATACAACACCAAAAGTTTTTAGCAAGTTTGCGCGGAGCTCCAAACCGGGAGGGCGTGCCGGTTAGCGGTGCTTGCTATACCGCATTAAACATACACTCCAATCCCCAATTTATCCGAAGAACAAACGGGGCCGACACATGCTCAGAGTTGCCACATGCTTTTATTCCAAAATCAAGCGCTTCCATTTAGATGAATGAAACGCAAGGCAGATGCCGTATATATATATATATATATATATTCACTGAAAAAACCATAGGTTTCAGGGGTGTTATAGTTAGCTGGACTTTTCACTTGTACAAAACCATTGAAATTCCCCCGTTATAGTTAGTACAGCTAACTATAACTCGCGCGCCCGCAATGCACTGCTGATGACGTCACATATTACATCACTCATGACATGGTCAGTGACATCACTCATGACATCACTGATGACATCTCAAATGACATCACTGATGACATCATCCAGTGAATGTGTGTTTTTCTGAAAATTAAATATGTTTTATATATCTCAAGGTCGATGGAAGAATAAATGAGTATATAAGTGTATAAATGGATGATTTGTTTTTGAAAAATTGATTGTATTACTGACTGATTAAGTGTATCTTATTGAATACATGGCTAAGTGAGTAATGTTTAAATGTGTAAATACCTGTATCAGTCTCTCACTTTGTGTATAAGTGGCTGCATGGGTTGGTGAGCAGCAACATGAGTGTCTATATAGGTTATTAGTTGGTTTTTGAGTATCAGTATGAGTGTCTGAGTGTCTGTATGGTTCATTGGGGGGTATTACGTAGTGCATAAGTGCATGAATGAGTAACTCTCTGTTTGTATGTGTTGAAGACAGCATATGTGCAGGACTGTATGGGTGGAAGAGTGTGTGTATGGGTGTGTTAGTGAGTGAATGGCTGTCTCAATAGTGTCTCTATGAGTAACTACATATGTTTTAAACTAGTATATGTGACTATTGGTGTATATAAGTGAGTGTATGTGAGAGTGAGAGATTGAAAGAGTTCCTGTATGAATAAGTATGTGTTTCAATAAGTGATTGTTTAAAAGACTAAGTATGTGTAAGTTTCCGTAGAAGTAAGTGTGGTGGTGTGTGTATAACTGTATATGCAAGTAAATGGATGTTTGATTCTTTATTAGCATGAGTAACTATGTGTGTGAGTAACTCTATGGATGAGTGGTATTGTGTTACAGGATGTTTAGGTGTATGAGTACATATAATGTGTGAGTACACGAATGAGTGACTGTACAGGACTGTTGGTGAATAAGTGGATGTTTATGTGGATCTTAGAATTATTGAAGAGGTTGTTGTAATTGGTATTGGTATGTCCATTTTTTTGAAAATTTCAGTCTCTATTTTTGAATGTGTGTATCAAAGGTTATATTAGGGTGAGAGGAGGTCTGCCACTCTATCACATGGATGATGTCATCAGTGATGTCATCAGTGATGTCATTTGAGATGTCATCAGTGATGTCATGAGTGATGTCACTGACCATGTCATGAGTGATGTAATATGTGACGTCATCAGCAGTGCATTGCGGGCGCGCGAGTTATAGTTAGCTTAACTAACTATAACGGGGAAATTTCATTGGTTTTTTACGAGTGAAATGTCCAGCTAACTATAACGTGTGTGAAACCTATGGTTTTTTCACTGAATTTGCAAGGTTTTTTAAATGCTAATTCCTAACTATAACGTGTGTGAAACCTATGGTTTTTTCACTGAATTTGCAAGGTTTTTTAAATGCTAATTCCTAACTATAACATGTGTGAAACCTATGTTTTTTTCAGTGAATTTGCAAGGTTTTTTAAATGCTAATTTCTAACTATAACGTGTGTGAAACCCATGGTTTTTTCAGTGAATTTGTATGGTTTTTTAAATGCTAATTCTTAGCTATAACATATGTGATTCCCATATTTTTTTTTATTGATTTGTTATGATTTTTTTTTTATAAATTCTTATATTAAATGTGTTTTTTTTTTTAAAAAAACAAGTTTTTTAAAAACTTTTTATTCTCTTAAAACACTATGTTTTTTTTCTAAAAAATCTGCAATATTTCAAGTTTTCTCTTTTTTTTTTTACCAAACAGGTAAGATATATTAGTATAACTTTGAAAATATTTTTTTTTTTTTTTTTTTATTTTTTTAGTGCGCGTACGGTAAGCTTACGGTAAGCGTACGGTTTACGCAATGTCCGTAATTTATCTACGCTGTTTGCGTATAGTTACGCAATTTGCGTAGCCGCGCGTACTGCGCGTGGGGCGCGTACGCGTGTACGCTACATGCGCACGTTACGTGGAAGTGTTGGGGAGTGACTGTTATGCGCATGCGCGCGAGCGCGTGTCTTTTTTACGCGCATGCGTACTTTTGCCGTAAGCGTACCGTAAGCGCACCGTAAGCGTACGGTGGGTCATGTGATCATGAAACACAACTTTTGATTGGTTGAAACTGCTTTCAGTTCTAGAACTCTCCTACACCACACCCATTCCCCTCATTTCTGCTTGTGATCCCTTAGGAGAAGGAGCTGGGTTGTCTTTGTGATACGATGGCAGAACAGCAGAGCTCTTCTGAGAATGAGGCTAGCAGCACTACCTTGAGGCAGAGAAGGAGGAAAGAAAAGACCTCTTTCATATGGGAGTATTTTACTTTTCCAGAGGGCAAGAAAAAGGTAAATGCACCCTTAGTGACTTGTAAGCTGTGTGGCCGTGTACTTTCAAGAGGGAATCCCAACAAGAAGTATTCCTTCGGGAATCACACCATGTTGAGGCACCTTAAAGATGTACACAGAAGGACACATGCTCGACATACTGAAGGTAACCCTTCAGTAAGTCAACCAAGCACATCCACAGCAGCTCAGCCTGGTCCATCATCTGCAGGGCCGAGTCCTTCTTCTGCAGGTCAGGTGAGCCCTTCATCTGTGGTGGGAGCATCTCCTTTTTCTTCTCCTCTGGAAACAAACCATCGTTTTTTGAGGGTTGAAATACGGTGCGCCACTTGTCATGATCTAATTTGTCATAGGGAGACCAGTGTTTCCCTAGTGAACAATAAAATAGATCAGCACATTTGTCGTACCGACTAATATTCCCATTCTTTCTTTCCTCTGTCCCTGCATGAACACAACGGCTCTTGTAAGAGCCAACCTTACCTTTCATCTATTTTTTATATATGTTTTTAAAACTTTTTTTTGATTTTTTTTTTTACCGTACGCGTACGGTACGCGTAATTAATATTTTTTTTTAAAAAAAACACTAAAAATCAATTATCACATTACAAGGTCCTTGAGAGACTACAATGAAAAACTGAAAATGTGATTGTGGAGAAGTGGAAAAAAGGGACCATGAAATTTTTGACTTACCATACCCACTCAAAAAATTATTTATTAATTTAAATTTAATTTTGATTGCTTTAAAAATGGTTCTAGTTGTCGAAAATGTTCTATCTCAATCTGAAAAAAAAGAAAAAAGTATTAATATTTAATAAAACATTTTATAATACAGTACACATATTTACATATTTTTCCAAAAAATGTTTTGCCTTTTTTTTGCTGTTTTCAGAATATATTGCATTTCACTATAAATTGTGAAAGCAATTGCATTCATCATTTAACAGCGGGCAAAAAAAAAATTAACAATCTCAAAGATTGTTTTAAAAAAGCCCACAATCTCTTTTTGCATAAACATAACTTTATAGAAATGATTAATATTCTTAAAAAATATCATCTAATATCAATACTTATTTCTTTAAAATACCGTCTGACATTTTTGTTTCAGAAGTATAATCACAAAAATATATCTCAAATAACTCCACAATACATCTGATTCCATTTCCTTTAGGCCAAATAGTAATTTTAAAATTCTTTTTTGATTAAATTTCCAATGGTAATCCAATAAAAATCTAAAGTTTAAATTGTACAGATCTCACCGATTGTCTGTAACATTTTGGTTTCCGAAAGATTAATTAATAATTAAATAAGTCCACAATAGAATTGTTTACCTTTCCGCATGGCCAAATAGTAATTTTAAAAATCTTTTTGGAATAAATTTCCAATGGCAATCCAATAACATTCCAAAATTTAAATTGTGCAGATGTTGCCGATTTTTTCTAAATTTTTGGTTTTCCAAAGTTTCATTAAAAATTGAAAAAGTCCACATTACAATTGGTTACCTTTCCATTAGGCCAAATGATCATTTGTAAAATCATTTTTTTTGAAAATTCCAATGGTAATCCAATAAAATGGTAAATTTGTTTTGTACAGATCTTGCCAAGTCTCTCTAAAATTTTGTTTCAGGAAGATTATATAGGAATTTGCTAAATCAAAAGGCAAACGTTGCTTAAAAATCAATTGGGAATCATTACACAGTGTCCAGCCTTTTTCACATTTAAGATAAACTGTGTAATGACCAGAAGTTACAGTAGGTCCATCATGGAAAATTATTGCAACTGTTACAAAAGTTTTTCCTGAAATTGATAATTGCTGTCCTGTAAACTTCTTTATTAAAGTATCTAATTTTGAACCATCAGCTTTACAGCGTTGCATCATTAAAATTACATACTGTCCGTATTCTTTTAAAATTAACGTTGAAAACATGTCAGATTGACACTCACTGCATTCCATGCTATGATTAGCATCTTTAACTAATTTAGCAAAAGTGACTGTTTTACTTTCTGGCAATGTTAAATAAATAAACCTTTCAGAATCAACATTAGAGCCACATATATTATAACAGTTTTCACAACTATGTTCCCATTTATAAGAGAGACCAAATAAATTTTCAATGGGAACCCCTTCTTCTTCCAGTACCTGAAGAAAAAACATCAAGAATTCCTGTGCGTCTTGCTGTACATTTTGAGAAAACTGTGTTCGTCCTGAACATACATCTAAAAGTTTTCTAATTTCAGTAGCACTTTCTATTTGAGTTTTATCATTACTCAGCTTTTGAAAAAGGAGACTCAACTCAGAACAGAATCTTTTTCCCTGATTTACTATTATCTGCTCTTGCACACTTTCCAGATAAAATGCAACATTCAGCACTACATTAGCGTAGCAGTTGACACCAGAGCTATTTTCAAAATGACATCCTACAACCTGTTCTTCATTTTCCTTTTTCTTTTTGCTTGCAATTACATCACTCCTCTTTTTTTTCCTCCTCTCTACATCTTCATTACAGATATTTTCATTTCTCCTTTTACGAGAAACTACACGTTTCTCCAACACAGGATACTGACCTAAATGAGGAGCATAGCTTCTTCTTAATCTATTATACTCCTTTACACAATTTGTATCAGCACTAACTTTTGAGTCATCAAAGTCTATCATGAATAAACCTGATAATGTTTTCACTCGTGACAAAGCAACATATGCCATACCTTCTTTGAACACAGTTGAACCAATGTTCACAAATGCACAATCTACAGTCAATCCTTGAGACTTGTGAATAGTTACAGCATATGCTAGAGAAAACGGAAACTGCTTCCTACGTACATATAAGTCTTTCACATGCATGAAACGAACTGAACAACGACAAATATCTTTAACTTCTTCTATCTGATCAAATTTTATTTTTAAACATTCAATTCCATCTTTTTTCTGATAATTAATAAAACCCACAACTCTTCCCATAGCTCCATTAACTAAACCTTTTTCAACATCCAAATTTCTCCTTAAAAATACTCTACAGTTCATGCAAACATATAGATTTTTTTCTAATCCAGCTGTTTTGGAAATGTTCTCCTCTAGTGAATCCAATACATTTTTCAGTGTGCTTGTTAATGTGATAGTAATTCTTCCATCCTCAATTTTGTCCACTGCTTCCAATTTCCTGATATCTTCCTTTTCCAATTTCAAAAGCTCCTCATTGAATATTGAGCATTCACGTAGAGTTGGCATTAAGCAGATGACACTTTTCTTTTCTGCAATGTTCTTGTATATCTTCTCTGCAACTATTTCTTCCTTTGGAAATAAATTATGTAGCAACCGACTCTGTAATGCTTTTGTGCCAGCTTCAGTGAGTAGTCCAATTCTGATATCTTTCAGAATACTTCCATATTCTTCATCGTTTGCTTGTCTCATATTGGTAGTGAGTTCCTTGTACTCAAAGAAGGACCAAATATTTGCATTACCGATGCTTCCCAATGACTTCTTTGTGTCTTCATGTGTCACAGTATTAAACACTGGTTGTCCTTTAACTGGAGTAAGCTGTAGAAGATCCCCAAAAACTATGACATGTTTTCCACCAAATAACACGTCATAGTCTGTCCTTAGAATTTGCTGCATTCTTAAATGCACAAAGGCAAGCATTAAGTTTGATACCATGCTCACCTCATCAATAATGAGAACTTGCATCTTCTTCAATACTCTTGAAACTTCCAAGCATGCTTCTCCAGTTAGCTTGTTGTATTGTATTTTGTTCTCATGCTCCACTGGTAACATTAGCAAACGATGTAAGGTGATTCCTTTTATGTTATATGCTGCTAACCCAGTTGGAGCAGTAACCACACAAGACAAAGTAGAATCCGTTTTTTGCTGTAGGTAGCTTCTGATGACTTTTATTAAGAAACTTTTTCCAGTTCCAGCTTGTCCACTTACATACATCCTGATTGGATGAAATGATGTGCATGAGCACTCTTTTTTTTCATGTAGAAATCCGTGATCAATTTTGTTTCTGATCTCTTAAATTTGTTGCTGCTCTTCGTTCAGTTGTCTTTCCAAATTTTGTAAGTCTATAAATTCTTCTTGAGCTTGATTCATAGCCGTTTCCACTTCATTCATGGCTATTGATTCTTCATTTTCAACGATTGGTTGTCCTAGGGGATCTTGACTGAGTGTTCCTGAACTTTGGCTGTCCTGAGAACTGTCTCTAGCTACTTCTGCTGCAATTGTAGTTTCCTGTTCAATTTCTTCATTTAACATTTGCAGATAAGTTGAGAATGTACTGCATTGTATGCTGTCTTTGCAAGCATTAAAAGAATCTTCATAGCTTTGAAATTCTCCCAGTAGTTCATCCTCTGTACGCCATGGTTTAAACAGCTGTAAAAGAGCCAAGTAGTAAAATTCCTTTTTGTCAGTACTGTCGCAACTCAGCTTCCTGTGATTTATCAAACTTCCTTTTGTTTGCTTCACCAAACATCCTTCCTCACCAATGACTTTATATTTTCCATTGTTGATGTCTTCTGCGGCTTTCCGTGAATAAATGTAGTTCTGCAGCACTTCATAAAGACACATGTTCTCCAGATGATGACTTCTCTTTGGGTAATATGTGTCCAACATGTTTGATTTCAAAATATCTGTACTTTCTGGGTCATTCTCGGCCAAATATTCAATTTCTCCAACAGATTTCAGTACCCGATTTCTCATTGCTGCAAGGCCTAAACTTGCCCAAATTATTCTTCTTGATTTCGAGTAGAGACTTGCAGAAGATAACCTATCTGAACATTCGTAGGATCCAATTTCTCGATGCGATAACATCTTTAAACTGAAACTGTACAGCTTCTTACTGACAGTCTTCTTGTGAGAAATCTCTTCCCACATTTCCTTCAATTCTGTTTTTTCTGATTTCGTAATGTAAGACGTTACATATCGAGCAACAGCAATGGAATTGTCAGCTACATACTGTATATCCATGTTAGCATTCCACATGGATAAAATGACTGGGTTGTAGTCATTTATATTTTTTGATTCTTCTTTTCTTTTAAGGTTGTAGGTATTCTTAGGTGATTTTCTTGTGATAGTATGTCTCACAGATGACATAAAACTGTTTACTCTTCCATTTGAAAGAACAGATCTAGGAAATCCAAATCGACATTTAGTGTAGTATTTATCTTTGCTCTTGTATTTCCGTCGACAGTATTTTCCACACCGATGACTTTGGAAACGTAAAACTTGCTCTTTTAACTTTTTCTCTTCTGTGCTTTTTGGTATAGCACATGTTGCATATTCTTCAATGTAAGATAACACTGCTTCATCAGCATCTGTTCCAAACTTTGGGGCATCCTTGATCCAAAACAGCATATGAATATGAGGAGCACCTCTTGCCTGGTACTCTTTTCTCCAAAAGAAATCCACTACTTCTCCTAGAGGTGGATTTTTTTTATTGCAGATGAAGGACATCATAGCCTCAAATCTATGATTGAAATATCTGCAAACATTAACCGGATCCAATGAGCACAGTTCTCCTGCTGTCTTGTATTCGATGTTTTTAATGTTTGAATTTGCCTCTCGTAGAAAATCCAGTAAATCATCCCAAGCGTACTCAGCACAGCTTAGGGTAACGAACCATGTTGGTGTTCCTAAATTCCGTAACATGCATTTTAATTCACCATGGCGTCGGTACCAATATTCATTAGTCCCACGCTGACAAGCCATCAGATTGATCAGTTGTGTTTCCAAATGATCATCTCGGTGCTGAACTTTCTCCATAAAATCCTTAGCAGACACATTTTGTAAATGTACTCCACTTTTTAAAATGTGATTTACTGCATATGATAATGCAGACAAGTCGCTTTCAAATAAAAGATGGAACAAATGAGGAATACTTTGTCGAAATCTTGGATCTTCTGCATATAGTCTTGTAGTCCGATACTCAGAAGCTGGAATCTGTTCTGGACATTCATCGTATCGTCCTCCTTTTCCTTTAGGAAACAGCTGGGGAAAACATCGAGCTTCCAAGCTCTCCTCCCATGCACTCACGGGAGTTCCTTTTGCTTTCTTCATCTGAAACAGATCAATATTGTCTCCCATAACTTCTTTTGAATGAAGAGGATGTATGCTAAAATGTTCATAAATTTCTTCTTCCTTTGACTTGTCCACTTTTTCAATTTGTCCAGTTGGTGTTTCTGTGTCTTCTTGTAAATCTTCTTCTTCTTCTTCTTCTATATAAATTGATTCATACCATTTGTTATTCCTTTTCAAATACAAATTTGCTCTTTGTACTTTCCGTACATCTACCAGCTCCTGACAAATCTTCTTATTCTTTGTAGGTACACCATTAACCAGAATAACTAATGGTTCAGTTTCCAAAGTATCTGCATCAATAGTTTCCATATTTTTTTTCAAATCCAAGGGCAAATATACCACTCTACCTTTTAAACCTCTCAGTAAATCTGAAGGAGGTAATTTACCAGTTTTGGGCTCCATACGTACTATGGTCTGGAACGGATGAACACATTGAATAAGTATAGACTCATAAGTATTTAATTCAGAAAGTTCGGCAGGAATAACATCCAATTCTAAATTATTATGTACAGCTCTGGTCGGCATTCTATTTTCTTCTAATTTGTTGTAACAGTATTTACAAATACGCTGAACTTCACCCAATTCAAAACAATTTTCAAGAAATATATATGTGGCAAAATCCTTCCACTTATAATTATCTTCATTTTCACTTTTTCTATAGAGATCAACATACCTGGTTTGTTTTCTATAATGAGTTCTGCGGCAAAAAATACAAGTAATATTTGGTCTTTCATTAGAGATTTTTTCAAATTTTGTTATGTGATCATTAAATGTCTTACTTAAAAATGGTTGTACATTCTCTTCCACTTCTTCCTCATTTACTGTGTCCTTTTCTGCACTGTTTTGTTCAGGACCAAAGTAACAAAACTGAATTTCATCAACAACCTTCTCTACATCTGATACTGACCCACGGAACAGAGCCCTATTCAATTCATCTAACTTTATTGCTGGACTTTTAGCAAAATACAACCGTCTCACTAACTTTCTCATTTCAGTATGATGAACAGCCAGCATTCTAAAATGATGGAAAACACTAATACACACTTTTCTAGATAGACAAGCCAGAGAATGACCCTGCAAACCAGTATTCTCTCTCACTCTGCATGGATCTAGACTTTGAAGCACCTTAATCTTCTGTTTTACACTTTTTTTTACTGTATTCTCTTAGAAACTCACGAAATTTATCAATAGATTCCTGACGCACAGTGCAAATACTACTACAATTCCAAGTGTACACTGGGGCTTTAGGACGTCTCCCCATAGCCTCATCCGCCATCACTTGTACCTCATCTCTTGGAACCATTATCTCCTTCTCCATTATGCAACCATTTTTCACTTCGTAAGCACGACCTCTGGTGTCAACTGCATGCAGCAAACTATTACTTTGAAAATAGCTCTCTTCATTAAAAAAAGGTTCACTACTTGAACTATGCATCCATTTTCCTAAAAACACTTTACAAAAGTTTGTTCTGTTCACTACTCTTTTCCTTTTGCTTTGTGATTTCAGTAAATTAACCATTTTATCTAATGTACGCATCCTATTCAAAATTAAAATGAATAGTTTCCTTTTTAATTCTAATGCCTTTGCTGCAATGGCTTCAATTTCTTTTTTTCTCTTGTAAAATTTTGCCTTTTGCTTATATTTCTTCACATCCTTTATCAAATTGGACATAACTCTTCTCTGAAACATTTTTCTACGTATCTCTTTAAACGCTGTTTTTCTGTTTAAGTTAATCTTTTTAGTTGCAGAAGGTATATTTGCATTAACTAAATTCTCAATTTTTTCCTCTCCTTTTCTATTGAAAACATTCTTTCCAGTACAGACATTTTGTACATTTTTCCTTTTTTTGAATATGTTCTTTAAAAAATCTTTTGTTTGCTTACCAGAAGATTTTTTCTTTTTCCCAACATGAGCATCTCTAACTAACTTAGGTCCTCCAGTTGTCTTCAAATATAGGTTTTTTTGTGGTCTTTCTTTACTCTGGATTTTGTAGGCATCTTAAATTTTGTTCACTGCTCTTCAGCAATACCTGAAAAAAACTAAAAAAAAATTCCTTTATTTTATTTAAATATATTACTACATTTTTTATGTTCTTTAGAAATCTTAAAATACTATAAACCCCTTTCCTATAAATGAAAATCACAATAACACCTTCACAAATTAAATATCTAAAAATAATTCCTGTGTGCACACAAAGTCATGCTTTGAAATTAGACAGAAAACGAAATTTCTTTGCCAATTGCAAAGCATACTTTCTACTACTTTTTAGGCAAGTGAAAAGTACTTTTACAGACTGACACATTATGAATCCACTTTTCAGATTCTTAAAAAAGCACATGTCCTAACTGCTTTTTCAGACCAGCACCATGTGTAACCTGGGTGACTGACTACACTCCAGCAAGGGCAACCAGCCTTAGTGATGCTGAATGTTTTTGCATTACTGACTGAAACCTCAAACCCCACTCGCTTGTGAATACTGTGCATGATTCCACAGGGTAAGCAGCTGGGTGTGTGCTAAGAGTCTGCTTCTGCACCAAAAAATGGCTCCCCCTTTCCATCTAATGCAACTGTGAAATCACCAGAGCAATACGCAATAAATCTCTGCCTGTAATTCCTCTTTGCACACAGAGTCATGTTTTCATATTAGTCACAAAACGAAATTTCTTTGCCATTTTGAAAGCACACTTACTACTCTTTTTTTTGGCAAGTGATAAACACTTTTACAGACTGACACATTTTGAATCCACTTTTTAGATTCTTAAAAAAGCACATGTCCAAACTGCTTTTTCAGACCAGCACCATGTGTAACCTGGGTGACTGACTACACTCCAGCAAGGGCAACCAGCCTTAGTGATGCTGAATGTATTTGCATTACTGACTGAAACCTCATATCCCACTCGCTTGTGAATACTGTGCATGATTCCACAGGGTAAGCAGCTGGGTGTGTGCTAAGAGTCTGCTTCTGCACCAAAAAATGGCTCCCCCTTTCCATCTAATGCAACTGTGAAATCACCAGAGCAATACGCAATACATCTCTGCCTGTAATTCCTTTTTGCACACAGAGTCATGTTTTCATATTAGTCACAAAACGAAATTTCTTTGCCAATTTGAAAGCACACTTACTACTCTTTTTTTTGGCAAGTGATAAACACTTTTACAGACTGACACATTTTAAACCAACTTTTTAGATTCTCAAAAAAGCACATGTCCAAACTGCTTTTTCAGACCAGCACCATGTGTAACCTGGGTGACTGACTACACTCCAGCAAGGGCAACCAGCCTTAGTGATGCTGAATGTATTTGCATTACTGACTGAAACCTCAAACCCCACTCGGTTGTGAATACTGTGCATGATTCCACAGGGTAAGCAGCTGGCTGTGTGCTAAGAGTCTGCTTCTGCATAAAAAAATACCTCCCCCTTTCCCTCTAATGCAAATGTAAAATCACCAGAGCAATACCAAACAGCTTTCTGAGACCAACAACATGTGTAACCTGGGTGACTGACTACACTCCAGCAAGGGCAACCAGCCTTAGTAATGCTGAATGTATTTGCATTACTGAGTGCAACCTCAAACCCTAAAAGTATTCCTTATTTATACCAGTACACCTTAATTTATCGTGAAAACATAGTCCATATTATTTTACATGTTCCTCACATTTAAATTTCTCCCAAAACAGAAAATGATAAACACAACTTCAACAAAAGGAATTCCATTTCTATTATTCATTTCTTAATTTACCATATACATCCCCTCTCAAACTCTAAACTCACCTTTAAAATTAGTTAGTTGTGAAAGAAATGTGGCACTCAAACAGCAGATTATCAGAGCCAGGATCTCTGTTCTTTACACCTCTCTCCTCTCAGCAGAACCAGATAATGGCAAACTTTCCCTCTCTTTTTCCACACATATACATGTTAATTTCAAATCTCAGTGCTTCCCCCTTTTTTTCAAATGTAATCACACATTTCTATTGGTTGAAAACCAACCCTTTTCCAAAAGTACCCTTCCCCCAACTTGACTTCTGCCTAGTACCCTTCCCCCAACTTGACTTCTGCCTGCTACCATAGCAACAGCTCATGGAACACTGCTGTGTGGAGTTAGGTCAGAAGTTCACCAAACAATGTTTCATTTCCAAAGAGCAAGAGTGCTTGACTTTTCAAACCTAACAGCAAATCCATAGTACTGTTCTTTGGTAACACATTTTTCTGTACCAATACAAAACATGCTTCTATTAATTTACACATACAGCCTAGTTTTTATTGTAGAATGGTATGAAACAGCCAATCAGTTCTTTTTTTTATAAAAAAAATATGTATGCCCCCATTTCCAAACTGTCTTTCATTTCTTTTTACCATTCTACTGAATTACACCTCCTGAGTGCATCCCGTTCTCCTTTGAAGATGTTCACAGTGTGGATTGTAGGGCACAGCTATGTCTTCTGGAGTGAAAAGTATGCAGAGAAAACAGATATGGTGAGAGACCTTGCTTTGCCAAATGTAGACATTAAATGGATTGGTCAGAGAGGGTTAAAGTGGCACCAATTGATGCCATTGGTGAAATCCTTCATGCAAATCCAACACCCTGACCTCATAATAGTGCACTGTGGTGGCAATGACCTAGGCACTTTGACTGGGGTAGGTCTGGAAATGCTTATGAAGGACACCTTTGCACAACTGTTTTCACTTTTCCCTAAAACTGCCTTTGTGTTTTCTAACATATGCCAAAGGCAAAAATGGAACTGGTCCAATCATTTCTGTCCACAGATTGACAAAGCAAGAAAGCACGTCAACAAATCTGTTTCTGCTTTCCTCCGTGACTATGGTATGGGTTCCATTTACCACAACAACTTGCGTTACGACATGCAAGACATTTATAGAGAAGATGGTGTGCACTTCACTGATGAAGGGAACAGAGTCTTCCTCTTGAACCTTAGACTCTGCATCGGTACTTACTTGTAGGTACCACTAAAAAATCACTTCATAAACACAACGGCTCTTTTTAGAGCCCCCTAATATCTAAACTCTTAAATCTGCATTTCATTTCTTTTATTTTATTTTTTTTCTACCGTACGCGTACGTTAAGCTTACCGTACGCGTACCCCGCGATTTTTTTTAAAATCAATAAATGTTTTCTTTGTACTTTTCTGTCCTTCTTTGACCCCCTTACAAATGTTAGGGGGTCTGTAACTCTCTCCCTTGCCACCTTTTCAAGATATCACTCTTTTTTTTCTGAGTGAAACACACGAAATGGCGGCCGCCGCTTCCTGGTTTCGTCCGATTCGAATGTTTACTAAGATCTAACAAGCAATCAGAATCGCGCTCGCGCACGCCACCGTACGCGTACGGTAAGCGCACCGTAAGCGCACCGTACGCTGGCTCAGATATATATATTGATTTAAAGGCTATTTTCTCAGAATCTACTGAACAGATTTACACCAAACCTACAAAAGGCACTTCCTTGACCTGAGGACTACCTCTCTGCCAAATTTCAAGTAATTCTGTTCAGCCGTTCGGGCTGTAGCTGTGTCTAAAGGTCCTATGGAAAAATGCATGGGAAAAACGCGTTTTGGGACCCCCCTTTTATCTCAGCCCCCGCTTGACGAATCCCCCCGAGACTTTCAGGGTAGGAGCGGAGCGTAGCGCCCCACCTATTTTGAAAATTTCGCGAGGATTCGTCGACCGGCGCCAAAGTTATTCCAAATAGAATGTTGCGGATTTCCTATGGAAACGTGGTCCTAACTATAACTATCTACTGGCGACCGCCAGTAGATAATATATATATATATATGTATGTGTATATATATATATATATATATATATATGGTTCCATCAAATGCCGCTCACATTGCCGAACTCCATAGACGGGTGCTTCCGTGCCGTGCGAGTGGCTTGCACGTTGTTAAATTCATCACCAAAAATCCCAAAGGAAAACGGAGCACTCTGCGGGTTTCTTTAAATGCACTTTTATTCTCAGTATCCCCAGTAGACGCGTTTCAGCAAACTGCCTTTCTCAATACTGGATATGGATGTGAGGTCACATGATTGATTTCAAATACACTTGTAATCGCTCCCATTGGTTCACTGATTCGTTCCCATGGAGACGATGTCAAGTCTCCATTCACCTTTCTCAGCAAGCGTGCAGCCATCTTGGAATGTATTGAAAGTCAATATCCAAGGGAGAGTCTTTTAGCTCTGCGTGGCGTAAGTAGCTTTTCTTCCATAATGGAACTTCGCTGCATGATTTGTTGTTAATTTACACGCTGGTTATGCTTGAGTTTTTGTTGGTGAGAGCGATATTCTCTTACAGTGTGTATCGGTGCTTCCCTCGTAGCCGCAATCAACAATTACAGGAGAGTAAACGCGAAGGCGCCGGTCTGAGTAGCCAGCATCTTGACATTTAGTAACGTCCCTTTGCGGCGCGCTTCCTCCTGGTGATTGTAGCGGTCCGCTACAATCACCAGGAGGAAGCGCGCCGCAAAGGGACGTTACTAAATGTCAAGATGCTGGCTACTCAGACCGGCGCCTTCGCGTTTACTCTCCTGTAATTGTTGATTGCGGCTACGAGGGAAGCACCGATACACACTGTAAGAGAATATCGCTCTCACCAACAAAAACTCAAGCATAACCAGCGTGTAAATGAACAACAAATCATGCAGCGAAGTTCCATTATGGAAGAAAAGCTACTTACGCCACGCAGAGCTAAAAGACTCTCCCTTGGATATTGACTTTCAATACATTCCAAGATGGCTGCACGCTTGCTGAGAAAGGTGAATGGAGACTTGACATCGTCTCCATGGGAACGAATCAGTGAACCAATGGGAGCGATTACAAGTGTATTTGAAATCAATCATGTGACCTCACATCCATATCCAGTATTGAGAAAGGCAGTTTGCTGAAACGCGTCTACTGGGGATACTGAGAATAAAAGTGCATTTAAAGAAACCCGCAGAGTGCTCCGTTTTCCATATATATATATATATATATATATATATATATATATATATATATTATCTACTGGCGGTCGCCAGTAGATAGTTATAGTTAGGACCCTGTTTCCATAGGAAATCCGCAACATTCTATTTGGAATAACTTTGGCGCCGGTCGATGAATCCTCGCGAAATTTTCAAAATAGGTGGGGCGCTACGCTCCGCTCCTACCCTGAAAGTCTCGGGGGGATTCGCCAAGCGGGGGCTGAGAAAAAAGGGGGGTCCCAAAACGCGTTTTTCCCATGCATTTTTCCATAGGACCTTTAGACACAGCTACAGCCCGAACGGCTGAACAGAGTTACTTGAAATTTGGCAGAGAGGTAGTCCTCAGGTCAAGGAAGTGCCTTTTGTAGGTCTGGTGTAAATCTGTTCAGTAGTTCCTGAGAAAATAGCATTTAAATCAATATATATATGTGGGCGGAGCCTAACCACACATCTCATCCTGAGATCTGATTGGCTGTCAGCACTTCATCCAAGAAGTGTTGGCAGCCATCTTGGGACCAATATACATGATAGCACCTCATTAAAAAGCATTGCAGTTAATAGAAGATTTTAAGACTTTAGTTACATTATAAATCATTTGTTGATGGTACCATACTCATTTTAGGAATTGTGGTATGTTCTAAGGTGATTTCACCATGTGAAAAAGCCTTCTGCTGGGATATCATGATTGAGAGAAAAATATTTTCTCATGCTTTTACCACAGAGGTTTGGAAGGTGATCTATAAGCTAAACTGAGAGCTTATTTTCTGTAAATTCACATTATCTTTCTCAGTCATGTGAGAATGAAGTCTGACATTCTCAGTAAAACATGTACATCCAACAAGGGCAGAGACTGTCAGTTGATTCCTTTGTGTTCTACTGCAGCTTTCCAGAGTGTTCCAAAGAACTACTAGAGCGCTAACCGTCCTACTTATGATAAATGTATGGCACACCTGAAGCCATCTTGCTTGGATTAAAGTGGTAACTCTTAAAACATTTAATTTAAAAAGGAACAAAATGAGGTGGTTCATTTTTCCATAAAAAGTATGATTAGTGCTGCATAAAGAAAAATTAGGGCACATTTTGAGTGACTTCTCAAATCCTGGCATGCAGACTGAAACATGCACTTTCAATACCAGCAGCAGTTTTCCCTGGTGAGCAGTAGCTTTACTACAGTGATCTAATGAGCAAAAAGAGTGCTAACATTCTGATTTTATGGCAAATGTGTGACACATTTGAATGCCTTCTTGATGGAATCAAAGTAAAAAACTGAAAGTATTTCCTACTGAGGAGACTGCAGTAAATGAGGAAATTAGGAAACTTCATAACAAATAAGTCTCCCAAGATGGCCACCAGAGACAAAAGAGCCCAAATGTAGCCCAAATATCACCCAGATGTAGCCCAAGTATAGCCCAATGACAGAATGTCCAAGAATGTTCTTAAAAACAACTAGAGCACTTACTGTCTTCATTATGACAAAAGTATGGCACACCTGAAGCCATCTTGATTGGAATAAACTGGTAACACTTAAAACATTTAATTTAAAAAGGAACACAATGAGGGGGTTCATTTTGCCATAGAAATTATGATTAATGCTGAAGAAAGAAAATGAGGGCACATTTTGAGTGACTTCTCAAATCCTCTTCTATTTCATTAAAAAATTCTGACATGCAGACTGAAACATGCACTTTTAATACCAGGAGCAGACTTCCATGGTGAGCAGTAGTTTTACTACAGTGATCTAATGAGCAACTAGAGTGCTAACATTCAGAATTCATGGCAAATGTGTGACATATCTGAATACCTTCATGATGGAATCAAAGTAAAAAACTGAAAGCATTTCCGACTGAGGAGACTGCAGTACATGAGGAAATTAGGAAACTTCATAACAAATAAATCTCCCAAGATGGCCACCGGAGACAAAAGAGCCCAAATGTAGCCCAAAATCACCCAGATATAGCCCAAATATAGCCCAATGACAGAAGTGTGCAAAACACTTATTATTTTGTGTTTTTGCAGTGTTATATAGTGCAGACTTGTCAGGTATTGGAGTGCTTTACATGAGCATTGGTTACATCACACAAGAACAAATTCATTTTGGTTGTAGACATGGGGAGACTACGTGATTTGACCAGAATCACAGAATGTCGAGCTGAAGCAGAAACTTCAACCTGGTTCCCCAGTTGCAAAGTCTGCAGTTCTGGAAGTAACACCACATCCTCTCCCCTAAGTGCAACATTTAATCAAGTTGTCAACTAGATAAAAAAACATAAAGATCACAAATAATTTAAAAGTGCTTTGTCGCTATTTGAAAACTCAGAAAATATGTCCTTATTTTAGTCTTTTAGAGCACTAACCATAATTTTGATGCCAATAAGACCCTCTCATATATGTAATTTCTAAAGGAATGCTCTAGGTATTACAGTTTTGATTACATCAAGATGATGTCAGGCGCTCCACACTTTTATAATAAATATAGAATGTTAGCAATCTAGTTGTTCATTAGGATACTGTTGAGAGGCAGAGGCCAGGGGCACGGACTCTGAAAATTGAAGGCAGGTAGGAGGGTGCAAAGGCAACAATTTAACCACACTGAGCAGGCAGGAAGGGCCGTGGAAGCACAACAGACTATGGAGGGCAGTGGAAAGGGGGGCAGGGGCAACAAACCAACAATACAGGACTTGCAAGAGAGGCTGTTGGAGGGAAGATCTATTACGGGTCAAGGAAGCTAGGGGCGGTCCCCAGAGCCCCGGGAGCCACCACAGAACTGAGCAGGAGAGTGAGTCAGGGACAAAAGGGGCACCTTAATTTGAGCCGGGGTGCCTAGGAACGCTTGCTCCAAAAATGAAGAAAACAGACATATGAGACATGGAATTGGAGGCAGAATACAATGGCAGTTTAATGAGAAGATGCAACTTCAAAGAAACCGCAGAATAGAGACCTAAAGTACAAAATACAGAATCCAGAAAATCATACAGCTGTCATGATATTCTCTGTATCTCAATTAATGGACTGACAGAGAGAGAGAGAAAACACATCTATAAATGCATCATGAGAAACAAGTTACACCAAGGAAAATGTTACCTAGGGACACTCACATTTACTCTTAGAGCAAGCATTCCTGCAATTAAAATACAACATCTTTTAAATGCAAAAGTAAAGAGAACAATGGTTAAACATAACATGACATTTCATATAGGTAAAATAGAATAAGATACTTCAAGCAAAGCCGAGCAAGACATTTTAAGCAAAGGAAGACAAGAGCTCCCAGTTCTTGGGGAAAACCTGCACAGCCTGTTAACCTACATACAGACGGCGAGGTTGTCCGTCGATATCTGTGGGTGCTCCCTTTTTATATCATTTTGTGGGCTCCTTTGCACGCTACATCTACCTACGTATGCTACCCAAAAGCTTCGTCTGCAGATTTTACCAGACATTTCGTCATTTACCCACTTAATGCTGACAATGGACTGGGTGAAAAGGTCAGTCTCTCAGGCCAATCGCTTATCGTAAGTTCCATAGAGCAAGCAGAAAATAATGGGTATTGTACAGGAATTCAATATATTCATGTATAAAATCTCCTCAGTTCTCCTAACTTGACGCTCTGCGGTTGCCACTTCCTTAAAAGCGGGAAACCTGCCCAGGAAGCAAGTACCAGTCCAGGATGCAGCCTACTGTATGTCGACAGCTTCAGGGGGATGTTGAACTTTGATACCGAGCACGGAGCACTCGGGTAGGGTGGGGGCTACTAGTTTGGAGCAGAAGGCCTCGCAGACCTGCCTTCAGACTGCTATACACTAAAATTGCAGAGCTATGGTCAATTTAACAAAGAGGCCTACATATTGAACAGAAGGGCCTACACAGGGGTTTTATGCTGGCTGAGTGGTAAGGATGTCTCAGGATAATTATATAGCAACACAGGACCCGCTGGTCAATTTAATACGGCCTACAAATGCGGCTGGCAGGGCAAGGACAAGGGTCTCATACTTCAGGTGTGGACAGAACGGGCCAGGGGCCCCCTGTGATACAAAATCTACCCTCCTTCAAGGCTGTGGCAATGTAATAGACCATTGTGGGCAGAAGGAAGAGGCAATGGTAGTACAACCATACATGCCAACAGACCCGATTCAGCCAGGAAACGTTCAATGTTTTTAAGCTCAAATGGGCTTTATTTGATCTGTCTCCTGTCTACAATATCCTCTTTTTCAATGTAACTCAAAGGGGAAAATCAATACCCCAGTTGTTTTTCAAAATCTCCCTCTTACCAAGTTCAAAATGTTCGCAAGTATGGTACATTGGATCATGGAAGGAAATGGGATAGGGACATGGACTTGGATAACAGAGGACAGGAGAGACATGGAGAGGTGCACCAAACTGACCCTGCAGGGCAGGCATCAGGGTTTGCAGCAGCACAATACACCACACAGGGCATGCAGGACGGGAGTGCAGCACAACAATCCATAGAAAGCAAGAGGGAGGGGACAGGACCATGCACATGGACAACAGAGAACAGAGGGGCAAGAGGCAATGGTAGCTAGCTGACCATAATGGACAGACAGGAGAGAAGGCTGCAGCATAACAGACCATAAAGGGCAGGAGGGACGGATCAGGGGCATTACAATGGAACAGACAAGCCAGGAGGGAGGGAGTAGGGGTCTGCACATGTAAACAGAGGGCTGGGGCAAGGGGGCAGGGCAGGAGCAGCAAGATGGCCATGGAGGTCAGGCAGGATGGGCACTAGAAGCAAGACACAACATGAAGAGCAACAGTGAGACTGTGATGGCATACACACAGACCATGGAGGGAAGGTGGGAGGGGGTCAGGGGCAGCTAACTGACCACACAGGGAAGGTGGGAGGGGCCATGGCAGCACAGAAGACCATGCATGGCAAGTGGGAGGGTTAGTGGCAGCACAATGGCTATGATGGGCAAGAAGGAGGGTGCAGGGGCATGCACAAAGGACGATGGAGGATAGAAGGGAGGGTCAGGACCTGTGCACAGACAAGAAAGTTCAGGGGAAGGGGCCTCACAACAGACCACACGGGGCAGGCAGGAGGAGCAGTTGCAGCACAACAGACCAGGGAGGGCAGAAGGGTGTGGCAGTACAATGGACCATGTAGGACAGGAGGAAGAGGATAGAGGCATGGCATGTGGACAGGCAGGGTGGAGGTGGCAGGGACAGGTTACAGTCATCTGACAATGCTAGGCAGGTGGGAGGGGAGTGGCAGCTCAACAGAACACTCAGAGTAGATAGGAGTGGCAGGTCCATGGGACATGGTGGGCAAAAAGGATGGAGCAGGGGCATGCACAAAGACATCGGAGGGCAGGGGGAAGGAGAATAGGGGCAGCAAGCTAAGCACAGAGTTTAAGCAGGAGGTCAATGATGGGGCATAGAATTGGGCAATGGAGGGCAGGAGGAGTGGACTGGTACATCATACTAAATTGAGGGCAGTGGCAGCACATCAGACCATGCATGGCAGGAGGGAGGAGGCTAGTCCATGGATTCACACAACAGAGGATAGGGAGGAGGGGGATGGGGCAGCAAGCTAACTGTTCAGAGAAGGCGGGTATTAGAAACTTTATTGTTTTTAAAACATTTTGTCTGTGCAAACTACTTAAAATATGAACAAGTATGCAGCATAATCTCACTTTTATTCAGGAAGAAGAAGACGTTAGTGACTGTGACTCCGGGCTCACTTGGCAAAAACACCCCCTGACCCTCCACCCCCTATCGCAAAATGTAATGCCCGTGAAAAGGGTAGGTGAACACAGTGTTATATAGAACATAGTCCTGAGAGCACGATTGAAAATGAAAACTAGATATAGTGTATGGTATAAACTATGCACCAAAAAGTGTGATATAAGATGAACCAGGCGTGAAATATAATATGCAATACATTGTGCGCAATGACAGATTCATTGGAGAGCGCGAGATAGCACAGGCACTAGCGTGTGCTATGCGATATGCGCCTTGGAGTGTAATATGCACAGGGCAGTGTTGTGTAACCTAACTAGTCTCTAAAGTTGTAATATAAAATATGTGCTGGGGAGTGTAACGTTGCATATGCACTGTGACAAAGATATGGATCCCAAATTGTAATACGTATGGCATAGCACTGTGCGTTATAACATAGGCATCGAGGAAGGCACGTTAGATGGGGCAATATAACCCGTGCGAAGACAAGTGTGGCATGACATTTTCACGGGGTGGTGTTACAGTGCACATGGGCTAGAGAGTGTCATAGCATATGCACTAGCTAGTGGAATACAATACAGAGGTGTGTGGCACTCGGCAGGCAATGGTGGGTGTAACACAGCATTGGGCTCTGTCAGGAGCGCGCTGTGACTCGCAAGTGATGTTCGTCCCCTTTCCAGAGAGTAAAATTAAAAGTATTACACATCCGGCAGTGGATGTGTGTTTTATTAACTGTGAGGGGGGTTTCTTGCATAGTTTTGGTCGAATTTTTGTCGAATCCCCTTTGAATGGCTTGGTGTGCATGTGTATTAAATGTGCCCGTCAATAGCTACCCATGTTTGTATAAATAAACGACAAGGGTGTCTACCGGGATTAGGCACGGTAGAGCATCAGACATGTCAGAGCTTCACTAGTGGTGTAAATACATTCCACGTGGATTAATTGCATGCATAGTCGCCTTTTAATGAATATCACGCAAATCGTCATGGTGATAGGTACGTACGGTTTGTCCAGCATGTCCTAGGTGTGTCTATAAATATATATTTTTTTAAAATAATAAAAAACAGTGGCCGGCCCTGGGGATTGGGGTCAAAAAAATATAATTAGGAGACAGGCCCTGGGGGATGGGGTCATCAGGGACAAAAAATTAGAATAAGAAGGGGAACCACACAGCCCCCCTTCTTAAAAAAATAAAATAAATAAAAGACTGGCATCGTGCCGGAGGCCATGCCCCCTCCATGCAGCACTCTGCAAACGCGCCCCCAACAGGCATCTCCAGTATGCGCCAGGGAGCTGCGCTGCAGACAGGTGTTCTGAGGCCAAGCCCCTTTTTACACCTCTCTGCAACGCAGCTCTGTGGCGCTTACTGGAGGTACCTAGTGGTCTAGTGTGACCCTAGGGACCCTTAGGATTCAAGGGGACTTAATCTCTCAACTTAGAACAGCCACAGGGCGCGTTTACACAGTGGTGAAGGGAGGGGACGGGGCCTGAGGTGACGTGTGCAAACACGCACCATGGCACGTTTTAAATTGGGGATATAATTTCCCTTCAATACTGAGGGCCCCTGGGGGCTAACTAGCCCACCAAGTGCTTCCAGTAAGCGCCACTGAGCTGCATTGCAGAGAGGTGGTCCAGGCCGTGCCACTTTTTACACCTCTCTGCAACGCAGCTCTGTGGCACTTACTGGAGGTACCTAGTGGGCTAGTTGGACCCTAGGGACCCTCAGGACTCAAATGAACTTAATCTCCCAACTAAAAACGGACACAGGGCGTGTTTACACAATGGTGAAAGGAGGGGACGGGGCCTGAGTTAACGTGTGCAAAAACGCCCTGTGGCCTGTTTTAAGAGGTAGTTTTAATCCCCATGCCCTATTATATACTAGGGGCTTATAGAGGAGGTAAGGCTAATCACAGGGGGACCCCAACGCATAATGTTCCCTAGTGTATGTAGGTGTTTTCACTGTATTCTAAGTGTCTTTTAACATAGCACTGGCTCTAGGACTGGTTAGTCAGACTCAGTTACCACCAGTATCCGTCTGAAAAAGTTGAGGGTACAGGATGATTTTGCAACAAGGCTTCTTTCTGCTCTTCTTTTTGTTCTTTCTGCACGTTATCCTTCTTCCTGCACTTATCTTCGTATTTGAGGACTTCTGTTGCTTCTTTCTGCACTTCTTTTGTTTCTTTCTGTGCATTTTTTCTTCTTTCTTCACATGTCCTATCTCTGTAGGCATAGTTAGAAATTAGCATTTAAAAAACCTTTGAAATTAACAGAAAAAACCATAGGTTTCAGGCACGTTATAGTTAGGAATTAGCATTTAAAAAACCTCAGAAATTCACTGAAAAAACCATAGGTTTCAGGGGTGTTATAGTTAGCTGGACTTTTCACTTGTACAAAACCATTGAAATTCCCCCGTTATAGTTAGTTCAGCTAACTATAACTCGCGCGCCCGCAATGCACTGCTGATGACGTCACATATTACATCACTCATGACATGGTCAGTGACATCACTCATGACATCACTGATGACATCTCAAATGACATCACTGATGACATCACTGATGACATTATCCTTGTGATAGAGTGGCAGACCTCCTCTCACCCTAATATAACCTTTGATACACACATTCAAAAATAGAGACTAAAATTTTCAAAACAATGGACATACCAATACCAGTTACAACAACCTCTTCAGTAATTCTAAGATCCACATACACATCCACTCATTCACCAACAGTCCAATACAGTCACTCATACATGTACTCACTCATCATATGTACTCATACACCTATACATCCTGTTACACAATGCCACTCATCCATAGTTACTCACACACATAGTCACTCATGCTAATAAAGAATCAAACATACATTTACTTGCATATACAGTTATACACACACCACCACACTTACTTCTACGGAAACTTACACATACTTAGTCTTTTAAACAATCACTTATAGAAACACATACTTATTCATACAGGAACTCTTTCAATCTCTCACTCTCACATATACTCACATATATACACCAATAGTCACATATACTAGTTTAAAACATATGTAGTTACTCATAAAGACACTATTGAGACAGTCATTCACTCACTAACACACCCATACACACACTCATCCACCCATACAGTCCTGCACACATACTGTGTTCAACACATACAAACAGTGAGTCACTCATTCATGCACCTATGCACTACGTAATACCCCCACCGAACCATGCAGACACTCAGACTGATACTCAAAAAACCAACTAATAACCTATATAGACACCCATGTAGCTACTCACCAACCCATGCAGCCACTTATACACAAAGTGAGAGACTGATACAGATATTTACATATTTAAACATTACTCACTAAGCCATGTATTCACTATGATACACTTAATCAGTCAGTTACACAATCAATTTTTCAAAAACAAATCATCCATTTAGACACTTATATACTCATTTATTCTTCCATCGACCTTGAGATATACATATATAAAACATATTTAATTTTCAGAATAACACACATTCACTGGATGATGTCATCAGTGATGTCATCAGTGATGTCATTTGAGATGTCATCAGTGATGTCATGAGTGATGTCACTGACCATGTCATGAGTGATGTAATATGTGACGTCATCAGCAGTGCATTGCGGGCGCGCGAGTTATAGTTAGCTGAACTAACTATAACGGGGGAATTTCAATGGTTTTGTACAAGTGAAAAGTCCAGCTAACTATAACACCCCTGAAACCTATGGTTTTTTCAGTGAATATATATATATATATATATTATCTACTGGCGGTCGCCAGTAGATAGTTATAGTTAGGACCCTGTTTCCATAGGAAATCCGCAGCATTCTATTTGGAATAACTTTGGCGCTGGTCGACGAATCCTCGCGAAATTTTCAAAATAGGTGGGGCGCTGCGCTCCGCTCCTACCCTGAAAGTCTCGGGGGGATTCGTCAAGCGGGGGCTGAGAAAAAAGGGGGGTCCCAAAACGCATTTTTCCCATGCATTTTTCCATAGGACCTTTAGACACAGCTACAGCCCGAACGGCTGAACAGAATTACTTGAAATTTGGCAGAGAGGTAGTCTACAGGTCAAGGAAGTGCCTTTTGTAGGTTTGGTGTAAATCTGTTCAGTAGATCCTGAGAAAATAGCATTTAAATCAATATATATATCTGTGGCAGCTTACGGTGCGCTTACCGTGCGCTTACGGTAAGCTTACCGTACGCGTACGGTGCCGTGCGCGAGCGCGATTCTGATTGGCTGTTAGATCTTATTAAACATTCGAATCGATCGAAACCAGGAAGCGGCGGCCGCCATTTTCTCTCTCGCACTCTGAGGGGGCACGGAAGTCAAAGGCAAAAAACATGTAAAGGGGCTGTTCAGACAGCTCCTAACCACCTAACATTGATGAAGGTGTCCCCAAAGAACCCCCAAGGCCAAAAATTCAATTTTATTTTTTTTTGAAAAATTGCCGATTACGCTTACCGTACGCGTACGGTAAAAAATTTAAAAAAAAAAAAAACCTCACTTTCCCCACCCCGTGTGCAAATGGTGCCCAAAGGGCACCATTTGTGCATGTCATATTTTGTTTATGAAAATGTAAAAGAGTACCTTTCACAACGAAGCGCATAATATGTCCTCCAAGTGCGCACGGTGCGCGAAGCGCATCGTGCGTACATGGCCCATCCAGCGTAACGTGGGCACGCGGAGCGCATAGCACACCGCGTGCCCACCGTGCGTGCACGGCACTAACTGCGTTAAGTGGGCGCGCACGGCACTAACTGCGTAAAGTGGGCGCGCGTGCTCACTGTGCACGCACGGTGCGCGAAGCACACCGTGCTCGCATGGAACGAACTGCGTTAAGTGGGCACGCACGCCACGAATGGCGTAAAGTAACTTAGCATTTAAAAAACCATACAAATTCACTGAAAAAACCATAGGTTTCACACACGTTATAGTTAGGAATTAGCATTTAAAAAACCTTGCAAATTCACTGAAAAAACCATAGGTTTCACACATGTTATAGTTAGCTGGACATTTTACTGATAAAAAACCAATGAAATTCCCCCGTTATAGTTAGTGCAGGCAACTATAACTCACGTGACCGCAATCCTCTGCTGATGACATATGTGTCTTTATGAAAAAAAAATATTTGTAATATATGTATAGCTAAAATTTAATGGAAGAAGACATGGGCAAATAAGTGTCTAAATACAGTATTAGCATCAGCAGAGGATTGCGGTCGCGTGAGTTATAGTTGCCTGCACTAACTATAACGGGGGAATTTCATTGGTTTTTTATCAATAAAATGTCCAGCTAACTATAACATGTGTGAAACCTATGGTTTTTTCAGTGAATTTATATATATATATATATATATATATATATTTATATATCCACTGAAAAAACCATAGGTTTCAGGCCTGATATAGTTAGGAATTAGCATTTAAAAAACCTTGGAAATTCACTGAAAAAACCATAGGTTTTAGGGGTGTTATAGTTAGCTGGACATTTCAATCGTACAAAACCATTGAAATTCCTCCGATATAGTTAGTTGTACTAACTACATCTCGCGCGCCCGCAATCCACTGCTGATGATGTCACATATTACATCATTCATGACATGGTCAGTGACATCACTGATGACATCTCAAATGACATCACTGATGACATCACTGATGATATCATCCAGTGAATGTGGTTTGGTTCGTTATTTAAATATGTATTATATATATAGCAATTTGCATTGAAGAATGAGTGGATATATAAATACAAATATCTGGATGGAGGATTTAGTAGCAGTGTGATTAACTGTTTACTTGACTAATTTATAGTGTCTCACTAAATATATTGGATAGTGACTAAACTGTGTGAATATCTGTATCACTTTGTCACTTGTTGTGTAAACTGTAAACCAGTTGGTTACTAGCTATGTGAAAGTCTATATTAGTTATTGATTAGTTAACTGAGTATTTGTATGGGAGAGTGAATGTGTGTGTGGTGCGGTGGGGGGTGTGTGACTGCCCAAAGATGTGTGAATAGTTGATTCAGTAGGTATATGAAGTTAAAACTACATGTTATAACAGTTGTTTGGGTGAGTGAATATCTTTATGGGTGTGGTGATGAGCAAATATATGTTTCAATGGTACATGTCCAACAAACTAGAAAAATAAAAGCCAGTGTATATGTCAGTTGTTGTATATAAATAAGTATACATAAGACTCAGTGATTGTAAGAGTGACTGTTTGGAAAACTTTATACTTGTAATAGTGATTTTATAACACACTAAGTATGAGTTACTATCTATATGAATAGATGAAGTAGTGTTTGTAAAAGTGTGTAGCTAAGTAAATGTAAGTATGATCCATTGTTTGCATAAGTGAGTAGGGTGACTTCATAAGTGATTAGGATGTGTGCTGACGTGTAATGTCAATATAGGTGTATAACTATATTTGATAGTGTTCTATTTATCATTGACAGCATCTATGAGTGAATCTATAGGTAAGTGATTAGATGTGTGTATAGATCTAGGAATCACTGCGTGGGTGTTTAGAAACTTGTATTGGTGTGTCAATGGATTCAAATATGGCACTCTGGTGCCGATCACGATCCTGTAAAAACCGGGTACGAACCGTCGGACGGAGCATATTCTCCGTCCGACGCGTACCCGGTCGTCAAAATCTACCAACATGGAATTACGATTCATGCGGAAACACCATTTCCGTATGAATCGTACAAAACCCCGACCGACGATAATAAACCTACAAATGCGATCCGGGAAAGCGCCGACCTGACGTCGGGACGCTCGCAGCCTGCCATTCACGAACCAGGAATTACGATTCGCACCGACGTCATCCCGCACGGTGAATATTATCCGGCAGCCAAAAACTGCCGGGAAATCAGGACGACGCGAACAAGGAGTACCAGTACGCGACAGACAGACAGGACGACGCGAACAAGGAGTACCCGTATGCGATGGACAGACATGGACCCGAACCTACGTGTCATCCCGGCCCTCATAGCGGTCGACTTCCTCTACAGGTTCGGACGCAGACGCCGCAGAAGGTCAGAACAACTAAGGGAGGGGGGAAAGTGGGGGGGGGGGGGTGGCAGGACCAGGGCAGGCCACAAACCCCCCACCAAAGTCACACAGCACACATTCCCTGGACATACCTGACTCCCAGGCCCTGGTCACTACGAGGGGGTGGGGGCGTGTCCAGCTAAGCCAGCGACCGCCACAACGGAAGTCCTTCACGACGCGAACCGGCAACACAACCAGACAGGTACGTCCCGTACCCATGCCTGAAGAGCGTGGGTACGAGTCGTACCACGCCCACACCCACGTCACCCCAACAATGGCGGGACGGCTCGTACCCACGTGGCAAAGGCCTGGGTACGGGCCGCACAAGCATCACATAGCGTGGGGACGGACATGTACGGACCGTACCCCCACCCCGTATGCATGGAGCGTACCCCCACCTCAACAGTGTAAGTACGATCCGTACCCTCACTTCGAATGCATGGAGCGTACCCCCACCCCAACAGTGTAAGTACAACACGTACCCCCACCCGCGTACGTATGGAGCGTACCCCCACCCCAACAGTGTAAGTACGACCCGTACCCTCACCTCGAATGCATGGAGCGTACCCCCACCCCAACAGTGTAAGTACGACCCGTACCCTCACCTCGAATGCATGGAGCGTACCCCCACCCCAACAGTGTAAGTACGACCCGTACCCCCACCCGCGTACGTATGGAGCGTACCCCCACCCCAACAGTGTAAGTACGACCCGTACCCCCACCCGCGTACGTATGGAGCGTACTCCCACCCCAACAGTGTAAGTACGACACGTACCCCAACCCGCGTACGTATGGAGCGTACCCCCACCCCAACAGTGTAAGTACGACCCGTACCCTCACCTCGAATGCATGGAGCGTACCCCCACCCCAACAGTGTAAGTACGACCCGTACCCTCACCTCGAATGCATGGAGCGTACCCCTACCCCAACAGTGTAAGTACGACCCGTACCCCCACCCGCGTACGTATGGAGCGTACCCCCAACCCAACAGTGTAAGTACGACCCGTACCCTCACCTCGAATGCATGGAGCGTACCCCCACCCCAACAGTGTAAGTACGACCTGTACCCCCACCCGCGTACATATGGAGCGTACCCCCACCCCAACAGTGTAAGTACAACACGTACCCCCACCCGCGTACGTATGGAGCGTACCCCCACCCCAACAGTGTAAGTATGACCCGTACCCTCACCTCGAATGCATGGAGCGTACCCCCACCCCAACAGTGTAAGTACGACCCGTACCCTCACCTCGAATGCATGGAGCGTACCCCCACCCCAACAGTGTAAGTACGACCCGTACCCCCACCCGCGTACGTATGGAGCGTACCCCCACCCCAACAGTGTAAGTACGACCCGTACCCCCACCCGCGTACGTATGGAGCGTACTCCCACCCCAACAGTGTAAGTACGACACGTACCCCAACCCGCGTACGTATGGAGCGTACCCCCACCCCAACAGTGTAAGTACGACCCGTACCCTCACCTCGAATGCATGGAGCGTACCCCCACCCCAACAGTGTAAGTACGACCCGTACCCTCACCTCGAATGCATGGAGCGTACCCCTACCCCAACAGTGTAAGTACGACCCGTACCCCCACCCGCGTACGTATGGAGCGTACCCCCAACCCAACAGTGTAAGTACGACCCGTACCCTCACCTCGAATGCATGGAGCGTACCCCCACCCCAACAGTGTAAGTACGACCTGTACCCCCACCCGCGTACATATGGAGCGTACCCCCAACCCAACAGTGTAAGTACGACCCGTACCCTCACCTCGAATGCATGGAGCGTACCCCCACCCCAACAGTGTAAGTACGACACGTACCCCCACCTTGAATGCATGGAGCGTACCCACATCCGTGCATGTCATGAGCGTACATATTGTGAAATAGGAGGGGTGTGTGCAGAGTCCTCCCAGCAGTGCCCAGAGACAGGAGGGGTGGGGGCCTATCACTCCCAGCAGTGCCCTGAGACAGGAGGGGTGGGTGCAGAGTCCTCCCAGCAGTGCCCAGAGACAGGAGGGGTGGGGGCCTATCACTCCCAGCAGTGCCCTGAGACAGGAGGGGTGTGTTCAGAGTCCTCCCAGCAGTGCCCAGAGACAGGAGGGGTGGGGGCCTATCACTCCCAGCAGTGCCCTGAGACAGGAGGGGTGTGTGCAGAGTCCTCCCAGCAGTGCCCTGAGACAGGAGGGGTGTGTGCAGAGTCCTCCCAGCAGTGCCCAGAGACAGGAGGGGTGGGTGCCTATCACTCCCAGCAGTGCCCTGAGACAGGAGGGGTGTGTGCAGAGTCCTCCCAGCAGTGCCCAGAGACAGGAGGGGTGGGGGCCTATCACTCCCAGCAGTGCCCTGAGACAGGAGGGGTGTGTGCAGAGTCCTCCCAGCAGTGCCCTGAGACAGGAGGGGTGTGTGCAGAGTCCTCCCAGCAGTGCCCAGAGACAGGAGGGGTGGGGGCCTATCACTCCCAGCAGTGCCCTGAGACAGGAGGGGTGTGTGCAGAGTCCTCCCAGCAGTGCCCAGACGCAGGAGGGGTGGGTGTAGAGTCCTCCCAGCAGTGCCCAGAGACAGGAGGGGTGTGTGCAGAGTCCTCCCAGCAGTGCCCAGAGACAGGAGGGGTGGGTGCCTATCACTCCCAGCAGTGCCCAGAGACAGGAGGGGTGGGTGTAGAGTCCTCCCAGCAGTGCCCAGACACAGGAGGGGTGGGTGCCTATCACTCCCAGCAGTGCCCTGAGACAGGAGGGGTGGGTGCAGAGTCCTCCCAGCAGTGCCCAGAGACAGGAGGGGTGGGGGCCTATCACTCCCAGCAGTGCCCTGAGACAGGAGGGGTGTGTGCAGAGTCCTCCCAGCAGTGCCCAGAGACAGGAGGGGTGGGGGCCTATCACTCCCAGCAGTGCCCTGAGACAGGAGGGGTGTGTGCAGAGTCCTCCCAGCAGTGCCCTGAGACAGGAGGGGTGTGTGCAGAGTCCTCCCAGCAGTGCCCTGAGACAGGAGGGGTGTGTGCAGTGTCCTCCCAGCAGTGCCCAGAGACAGGAGGGGTGGGTGCCTATCACTCCCAGCAGTGCCCAGATGCAGGAGGGGTGGGTGTAGAGTCCTCCCAGCAGTGCCCAGAGACAGGAGGGGTGTGTGCAGAGTCCTCCCAGCAGTGCCCAGAGACAGGAGGGGTGGGTGCCTATCACTCCCAGCAGTGCCAAGACGCAGGAGGAGTGGGTGAAGAGTCCTCCCAGCAGTGCCCAGAGACAGGAGGGGTGTGTGCAGAGTCCTCCCAGCAGTGCCCAGAGACAGGAGGGGTGGGTGCCTATCACTCCCAGCAGTGCCCAGACGCAGGAGGGGTGGGTGTAGAGTCCTCCCAGCAGTGCCCAGAGACAGGAGGGCTGGGTGCAGAGTCCTCCCAGCAGTGCCCAGAGACAGGAGGGGTGGGTGCAGAGTCCTCCCAGCAGTGCCCAGAGACAGGAGGGGTGGGTGCCTATCACTCCCAGCAGTGCCCAGACGCAGGAGGGGTGGGTGTAGAGTCCTCCCAGCAGTGCCCAGAGACAGGAGGGGTGTGTGCAGAGTCCTCCCAGCAGTGCCCAGAGACAGGAGGGGTGGGTGCCTATCATTCCCAGCAGTGCCCAGACGCAGGAGGGGTGGGTGTAGAGTCCTCCCAGCAGTGCCCAGAGACAGGAGGGGTGTGTGCAGAGTCCTCCCAGCAGTGCCCAGAGACAGGAGGGGTGGGTGCAGAGTCCTCCCAGCAGTGCCCAGAGACAGGAGGGGTTGGTGCAGAGTCCTCCCAGCAGTGCCCAGAGACAGGAGGGGTGGGTGCAGAGTCCTCCCAGCAGTGCCCAGAGACAGGAGGGGTGGGGGCCTATCACTCCCAGCAGTGCCCTGAGACAGGAGGGGTGTGTGCAGAGTCCTCCCAGCAGTGCCCAGAGACAGGAGGGGTGGGGGCCTATCACTCCCAGCAGTGCCCTGAGACAGGAGGGGTGGGTGCAGAGTCCTCCCAGCAGTGCCCTGAGACAGGAGGGGTGTGTGCAGAGTCCTCCCAGCAGTGCCCTGAGACAGGAGGGGTGTGTGCAGAGTCCTCCCAGCAGTGCCCAGAGACAGGAGGGGTGGGTGCCTATCACTCCCAGCAGTGCCCAGACGCAGGAGGGGTGGGGGCAGAGTCCTCCCAGCAGTGCCTAGAGACAGGAGGGGTGTGTGCAGAGTCCTCCCAGCAGTGCCCAGAGACAGGAGGGGTGGGGGCCTATCACTCCCAGCAGTGCCCTGAGACAGGAGGGGTGTGTGCAGAGTCCTCCCAGCAGTGCCCAGAGACAGGAGGGGTGGGGGCCTATCACTCCCAGCAGTGCCCTGAGACAGGAGGGGTGGGTGCAGAGTCCTCCCAGCAGTGCCCTGAGACAGGAGGGGTGTGTGCAGAGTCCTCCCAGCAGTGCCCTGAGACAGGAGGGGTGTGTGCAGAGTCCTCCCAGCAGTGCCCAGAGACAGGAGGGGTGGGTGCCTATCACTCCCAGCAGTGCCCAGACGCAGGAGGGGTGGGTGTAGAGTCCTCCCAGCAGTGCCCAGAGACAGGAGGGGTGGGTGCAGAGTCCTCCCAGCAGTGCCCAGAGACAGGAGGGGTGGGTGCAGAGTCCTCCCAGCAGTGCCCAGAGACAGGAGGGGTGGGGGCCTATCACTCCCAGCAGTGCCCTGAGACAGGAGGGGTGTGTGCAGAGTCCTCCCAGCAGTGCCCAGAGACAGGAGGGGTGGGGGCCTATCACTCCCAGCAGTGCCCTGAGACAGGAGGGGTGTGTGCAGAGTCCTCCCAGCAGTGCCCTGAGACAGGAGGGGTGTGTGCAGAGTCCTCCCAGCAGTGCCCTGAGACAGGAGGGGTGTGTGCAGAGTCCTCCCAGCAGTGCCCAGAGACAGGAGGGGTGGGTGCCTATCACTCCCAGCAGTGCCCAGACGCAGGAGGGGTGGGTGTAGAGTCCTCCCAGCAGTGCCCAGAGACAGGAGGGGTGTGTGCAGAGTCCTCCCAGCAGTGCCCAGAGACAGGAGGGGTGGGTGCAGAGTCCTCCCAGCAGTGCCCTGAGACAGGAGGGGTGGGGGCCTATCACTCCCAGCAGTGCCCTGAGACAGGAGGGGTGGGGGCCAACACTCCCAGCAGTGCCCTGAGACAGGAGGGATGTGTGCAGAGTCCTCCCAGCAGTGCCCAGAGACAGGAGGGGTGGGTGCCTATCACTCCCAGCAGTGCCCATGGAACACAAAGGGTGGAGTAGCCACAGATACCATACCCACAAATGTCAGTCAGGTGCACAAAGACCCTGCAGTACATGTACCACATGTGTGCGAGGCTGGGAGTATACGCATGCATAGGGCCAAAAAGATAACATGTCCACATGAAGTCATATCAATAGTCCACATACACAAGTACAATGACTACCAAGGATGCCACGAATGATGCAGGTGGAGAATGGCTCATGCATGTGCAAAGTTGAAGGAGTCCGTCACACACCCAGCTAATGTACACACAGCTCGGCACGAAATATTGGGAACACCCTGCAGGGAAGAAGTCAGGGTACACAGAGGAAGGAAAACACCTTGGGACAATTGCAACATGCAGCAACTGCTTACATGAATTGAGAAAGCTAGCTAACACCGTGTGATGGCACACAGATCCCATGGTCCCCCCTATGAGCAGCACACTACTACATTTCCCACACACCCAACACATGAACACCACCCACAACCATGTAGCAGCCCCACCGCCAGCAATGCCAGCAAAGCAGGAGTGTTCCAAGGGCAAAGAATAAATAGCTTTATTCAGCATGATCCAAAAACTGGTATGTAGAAAGTTCAATATTTACAATGCCCATAGGGCAGTCCAGGAGTCACAGCTGGATGGGGGACACAGTGGGATGCGTGTCCCCTAGCTTGCCTGCACAGTTACAAGCCGTTGTCTTCCACAGGGGTGAGGGCATCAAGTGGGGGGGAAGGAACAGGCACCACAGGGACAGGAGTGCGAAGGATAGGCGACGTGGGTGCAGGGATGGAGGACTCCACCACAGGGGGTGGGGCAGGGCCAAAGGTGGATTCTAGGAGCGCGCTGCACACCTCGGCAAGGTCCTCCAGGGACTCCCCTGCACCCGAAGGAACCACAGGCCCCAAGGAGGGGGGGGGTCAGAGGGATGGGTCGCAGCGCCACTGGGGGAGGGTGTGGACAGGGGGGGGACTCAAGCACCCTGAATGTGGACTTCCTTGACCGCTTGCGGGGTGGTGTCACTGTGGGGCTCAGGGACAGAGCAGCCATGAAGGAGTCTTTGGGGGAGATGTGGCCAGGAGAGCTGAGGGGAGGGGATTTGGAGCGAGTGGATTGGGTGGAATGCGGACTCCCACTCTGGCTGCGTGTCACACGTTTGCCCCCCGACCCAGTGGGTGTGCCTACTTCACCCTGTGTGTGCGTGTCAGGAGGTGTGCGGCGGACCTTCCCTGCTGGTGTGGTGCCTGTGTCTGTTGTGGTGGGTGCATGCTTACGTCTGGGTGTATGTGGGACAGGCATGGGAGTGGGAAGTGTGGAAGGGGCAGGGGTAGGGGGTGGGACGTAGCGCTGCAGGAGACCCACTGCTGCAGTCAGTGTGGAGTCTATGGACCTCAGCAAGTTGCGTTGGTCAGCCTGCGATGAATGAATGCCCTCCAAGTATGCCTCCATGTTGTTGAGGACCTGGCTGTGGGCATGGAGGACATTAAGGATCGCAGTCTGACCAATCTGCAACTGCCGCTGGATGTCCACAGACTCAGCATTGGCGGCAGCAGTGGAGACAGGGGCAGGGGGTGCGGTGCCTGGCAGGAAGGAGACATGTGGTGACCGGGCACGTTGGGAAGGGACACGAGCATGTGGGAGGCAGCTGATGCCAATGGAGGGGGCGGTGTGAGATGTAGGGCTGCTGTCAGATGGTGGTGCAGCCACCGCCCACTCGGAGAGATCATCCTCGGACCCGTCAGCTTCATACTCTGTTGTGCCAGTCAACAGGTCCCCGGGTTCACTCTCCTCCGCCTCAGTCCCACTCGAAGTGCCAGCCACGATGTCACCGCTGGCACTGGTGCTCGGTCCCTCCGCGCCGTCTGTGTCCATGTCTCCCTCTGTGTCCCCCGACGATGCTGTGGGCAGGGTGAAGAGACAGGAATTAATCATACACCTGTATACATATGTCACATGAGTCAAATCTACTTAGGTTAAAGTGCATAGCCTGAAACAAAGGAAGAGTTACAACTACAAAACAAGGTACATATGTAGGCCCTGCAAGACACAGTTGTGTGACCCACCATGCCATGGAAAAACTATGGAGAGCATGACACAATAGCAAATGAGATGACATGGAATTTTGACTGAGGAGCAAGGCCCTGGGGACAATCCAGCACTGCATCTGCACCACACAGCGTGGCAGGCAATAGGGATGAGCAGGGACCACATCCAGGAACTAGAGGCACATGCAGCATAGGTAATACTGATAACATGCCCACCCTGACTGGCACACTGCACCTTGAGTGTATGTCCAGACAAACATCACACACTGGCCAGTCCTAGCAAGGAGATTACAGGTCTTGACATGTAGGCCATGCCCGCACCACCCACCCCCTACATGAGACAAATCTGTGGAGACACAGGAAGCACTTACAAATCTTAGTCTGGGTGAAATACACATGGGATGCTGTTCTGCTTGGGTTTTCGGATCAGATAGAACCCGCTCATCAGAGCCTCACTAACCCAGCCAGAACGTTACCCCCTCCCTAGAACCTATTTACAATCCTGCAACCACATATATCTATCACCTAAGGACAGGGGATTCCTACTATGTATACCAAGACCTCACAATCGGCGGCCTCGCGATCCCCTACAAATCCAGACCTCTCTGCCCATACGACAGTATCACAAGTGGCGGCCTCGCGGTCCCATACGAACCCAGACCTCTCTGCCCATACGACAGTATCAGCACAATCGGCGGCCTCGCGATCCCCTACGAATCCAGACCTCTCTGCCCATACGACAGTATCACAGGTGGCGGCCTCGCGGTCCCATACGAACCCAGACCTCTCTACCCAGGCGGCAGTCTCAGCACAATCGGCGGCCTCACGATCCCATACGGATCCAGACCTCTCTGCCCATACGACAGTATCACAGGTGGCGGCCTCGCGGTCCCATAAGAACCCAGACCTCTCTACCCAGGCGACAGTCTCAGCACAATCGGCGGCCTCGCGATCCCCTACGAATCCAGACCTCTCTGCCCATACGACAGTATCACAGGTGGCGGCCTCGCGGTCCCATACGAACCCAGACCTCTCTGCCCATACGACAGTATCACAAGTGGCGGCCTCGCGGTCCCATACGAACCCAGACCTCTCTACCCAGGCGGCAGTCTCAGCACAATCGGTGGAGTCGCGATCCCATACGGATCCAGACCTCTCTGCCCATACGACAGTACCACAGGTGGCGGCCTCGCAGTCCCATACGAACCCAGACCTCTCTACCCAGGCGGCAGTCTCAGCACAATCGGCGGCCTCGCGATCCCATACGGATCCAGACCTCTCTGCCCATACGACAGTATCACAGGTGGCGGCCTCGCGGTCCCATACAAACCCAGACCTCTCTGCCCATACGACAGTATCATAAGTGGCGGCCTCGCGGTCCCATACGAACCCAGACCTCTCTGCCCATACGACAGTATCAGCACAATCGGCGGCCTCGCGATCCCCTACGAATCCAGACCTCTCTACCTAGACGGCAGTCTCATACGACAGTTCATCCTATGATCACCATAACATACAAAAAGGGAATCAGTCTCACTATTCATCAGATCACACAAGGATTGCCAGTTCGGGCATAGCCTGTTCTCAGGTTCGAGGGGCTCCTCTTTCCATTATTCAGTTACCACTTACCTGATCAGGGTTAACATCTGTTCATGTAGCCACAGCTGACTAGAAGAATAGGCTACCCTCTTATACAAGAACACACATCACATGTCGGTTCACTACAAACTGGATACTTTATTACTCATTACATACACAAACACATAACATTACGATATAACACATAACCTGCAAAGAAAAGTGAAAGATTAAGTTATACACTCTAATAAGAAAGGGTCGACATCACCTTAGTAGTATGTAGCCTGCACTCAGTGGTCATCTAGGTTCCCTTCTCGTCTGTGCCTCGGCTCGCCTGGAATCACCCTTCTCCGAGTCACTGGGACCTCTTCCTTATCGGCTACTCTCTCCTCTCTGGCTATTCTGTTAGGAAAGCATCTGTCTCTCAGTTCTTCTCCGCCTTCAAGATGGCGTCTGTCTTCCCTGGAATAAGTAGTAGCTTTACTGCTAACGGCTAGATGCCGCCTACAGACTGAACATGTAACTGCCTCAGACTTTCACTAATTTAGAGGTGCATTTCCTCATGGAAAATTCCGGCCCGTAACCTGCCGCCCACCAAATTCTCGTACCTCCCCGTACCAAGGACACGTTCCCAGCCGGCCGGCCTGATGTAGTGTCTTCGGCATGAAGAAAAATACAATCCTTCGATAAGGGCCGGCCTGAACCGGTTCTCTCCAAGCGAATAACACCTCATAACTAAAACATTACTCTTGACCTAGAAGAATCCCAAGCTGCCGGAGCAGAAAGAAAGATGGAGTCTCTCCCGTTTGAGGCCTACCAGGCCTGAATTCAGCACAGCTCCATGAAATACCCTCACTACAGGACAGGTTATCCCTAATACTAACGAATCTATCCCCTAGGCTATGTGTGCAAGCCCTGATCTATGGGGAAGAGCACAGAATCATGTCGAAGTGCCTAGTAAATAGGCTCCATTCACTACTCTAACCCTTAGGCTTGAATGGTAAGAGACTGAAGTCACATTCAATCACTTGTTAACACAAGAAGGCCGGGAAAATCGAGCAGAACATTTCACCCTTGACTTCAGTCTATTATACATTCATTAAACAGAACTAACATCTGTGGAAGAATAATATGAAACAAGACTAACTGATCTATGTCTAGTACCAGCTGTGCAGAATTGAAGTAGTGAAGGAATACACTGAATAAAGCAACAGATAGAAATCAAAATGCCGATAGTAATCAGAATACCTCCTAATATTTGACGTAACAAATGCAAATCAGGTAACCAATTAAAGAGCCAGTCAAACCAGCCCTGGTCAATGTGTTTTCTAACTTCTTCTGTCAAGTCATGTAATTTGTCAATGTGAACCTGAATGGATTTTGTATGATCCGACAAGTTGAAACAACAAAGACCCTCAAAATCAGAACAATCGTGTCCATGTTTAAGCAAAAGATAATCAATGGCCGCTCGATTTTGTAAGATAGCCCTTCGTTCACCCTGGGCGTCTAATAGCATGTCAGACAGGATTGTAGAAGTATGATTGATGGATTTTACCATCCAGCAGGCCATTTTCCCAATAGATTTGGCATTATAAACTGCCAAAGCAGGAACACCAACAATTGAAACAGCCAGGCTAAGGTATTCAGACTTGGAATATAAATGCAAAGATGAGTGGATATATGGCCAGGAAGTATTACCACATGAGAAAAGCCATCCGGCAGGTAGTAACATCGTGCGATAGTGACTGGGGGTAACTACCATACTCTTGCACGTCATGTTATTCTGAACAGAAGTACATGTTTTCGGTGTCCTTTGAAAGCACAAAGTTCGTTCATGAGCGGTGAATGAAGTGGCACCTTTCAATTTTAAACGCATACATTCAGAAATCGCACTAGGATCACAAGTAAGGAAAAAACATAAATCACCTTGTGTGATATTATAGGTAACTATTTGGGACTGGACAGGCGGTATCGGGTCTGACAGTACAGTACACAAGGGGCAATACTCATGGGCAGCGAAATCGCCCAGAAGAACATTGGGGCGAGCATATGTTATATTAAAAATATGAGTCAGAGTCTCCAATGAAGCAGGGACAGCAACCAAACAAGTTGCCAATATATCAGTTACCGATCTCATCGGTGTCAAGCAGAAATGAGGGGTCTTCGTCACTTGCTTGGCCAATGTAACCCAAAAGTTTGGCGACGAATCCCACGCAGCGAAGGAACGCGACACTCGGGTTCTCAACTCTGCCCGGTTTGATGGGATCCCTCTTCTCTCGTCGTACCATCCCAAAAGGAGTCCAACGCCGACACATCCTGCAGCAACAGTCCAAAGAATGATCTGAAAAAGAATCAAATACAGGCATTATTCATTCTCGTAAGTAACATTTGTCAGCCGGGACTGCTTCCCAGCTATCTTTCCCTGGTCTCATAACTAAAATGGTGTTGTCTTGACCGGTTGCAATCACTTCTGCTTGTTCAGGGGGATTCTTAGGCGACTGCACCCAAACTCTGGCCCCAGGATTATCTGTGGAGCCAAAACCTTTCTGGCCTCATACCGTTAGCAACGTTGGGGCAGTGCCTTTTGTGATCTCACCGCTGAACACAGGCATTATTAGCAATTGAGCCACTCGGTCAGTTTATGTATCAGTAAGTCAACCTCACTGCTATTCAGCAGGAGCACCTTAATCTCTCCCTGATAATCACTATCAATGATTCCTCCAAGCACCTGAATGCCTTTTACAGCCAGCCCCGATCTAGGGGCAATTAATCCGAAATTTCCAGGTGGTATCTGAACACCAACACCTGTTTCAATGATGACTCGATCTTTACTTTTTATAATGGTGTCATCCATGGCATGCAAGTCTAAACCTGCCGACCCTGGGGTCGCTCTGCATGGAGCCAAAGCTCCGGGAGTAATCTCCCAGTACATCACAGTCTCTCTGATCTCATTGGGCTTAGCATCAACATTCGGAGGAAACAAACGCATAAGTGGGGATTCAGCATTTAGAAAAGGACGGTTATTCAAAATCAATAGCGCTTGAGGCAAAAAATCTCGCCAATTCTTATACTTGTCATCTGTTAATTTGCGCAGTTGGTCTTTTAGCAGGCCATTCAACCTCTCCACAAGACCCGAGGCCTGTGGATAATATGGTATATGAAACACCCATTCAATATTGTTTTCCACACAGAATTCCTGTACCAATCTTCCACGAAAATGGGATGCATTATCAGATTGAATTTGGAATGGCACACCATAATACATCATAATCAATTCCAATGTTTTAATAGTATTCAATTGGGTAGCTTGCTTACAGGGAAGGGCCACCAACAGGCCACTGTATGTATCAACAATGGTGCAAACATATTGACAATTCCTACTCATAGGAAGTGGACCAATGTAATCAATCTGCCAAATCTGAGCGGGCAATTTCCCGCGATGTAAATGACCTTTAACAATTTGGGGCACTTTGCGCTGCCTGATATGCTGACAAATGGGACAATGTAGAATAACATTTTTAATTAAATCTAGGGGAATATAAATTCCTCGATCAGCAGCCCACCTGCTAGTGGCTTTTTCTCCAAAGTGTCCTGCTTTCTGGTGGGCCCATTTCGCCAATCCCGCAATATCAGAATCTTGCGTGTCCACCACTGCCTCAGCAATTTTAGATTTCTCATCTGCAATGTTATGAAAGAATTTGTCAAGAGAGTCTATCGGGGTATGAGCATCCACATGGAAGATTGTAACAGTACTCTGTGGGAGCATTTCCCAAATCTCCTGCCATAATTCTTTTCCCCACAATTCTTTGGAATGGATTTTCCAACTATGGGAATGCCAAGTCGGTAACCAAACTGCCAGTCCATTGGCAGTAGACCAAGAATCGGTAAAAATATGACATGTGCCAGGTAACTCTTGTTTCAGAACTTGATAAACAGCATAGAGTTCAGCAAATTGACTGCTCTTACCCTCACCAGTTGTACTCAGCAATTTTTGTGTGATCGGATTATAGGACACTGCCTTCCAATGCCGTTTCGTCCCTATGAACCTTGCTGAACCATCCGTAAACCAGACATGGTTTCTGTCCTCTGCGGACAAATCATCAAAAGGTTTACCCCACTTAACAGGAGATTCCTGTACTAAAGGTACGGAACATTCACTCTCAGTTTCAGTTGATGGCGCCCGTGCCACCTGCTCATGCAAAGATGCAACTCCTTTTTGTCCCACACGTGCCCTGTCTTGTATATACCATTTCCACTTAATCACACTCGCCTCTTGAGCGTGTCCAATTCGGTGAGTTTTCGGCGAACTCATAACCCACTGCATGATAGGAATTTCAGGTCGCAAAACTATATCATGTCCCAAAGTCAATTGCTCGGTATCCACCAGAGCCCAATAACATGCAAGTAGCTGTTTCTCAAAAGGTGTATAACGCTCACCAGCATCAGGTAACTTTTTGGTCCAGAAACCTAACGGTACTCTACTCTTGCCTTGTTTCTGCCACAAACTCCAATTCGCATAAAGGCCTTGTACAGACACATTCAAATCCACATCACCATCACATACAGGCCATAAATCCAGAGCATGCTGAATTGCTTCTTTTGCCAGACTGAACGCATCTTGCTGTGGTTTACCCCATTCAAATGCATTCTTTTTACGAGTGACCTGGTACAAAGGGGCCAATATTTGACTCAAATGAGGAATATGCTGGCGCCAAAATCCAAACAAACCAATGAAGCTTTGGGCTTCTTTCCTATTTCTCGGAACTGCAAAATCAAGAATTTTCTGTTTAACCTGAGGGATCACTTCTCGGTGCCCTTCATGCCAATTAATACCCAAAAATTTCACAGCCTGGGACGGACCTTGTAATTTATCCGGGTTGATTTCCCAACCTTTCTCACGCAAGCACTCAATGACTCTATCCAATTGGGTCTGAACTTCCTCTTGTGATTCACCTTGGATCAAAATATCATCAATATAGTGACATATCTGAATTTGTGGATGAACTGGTACCTCAGCCAGATGCTCTGCCACCAGCCGGTGACATATCGTAGGACTATGCACATAGCCCTGAGGAAGACTTCTAAACGTCATCTGACGCCCGTTCCACGTAAAACTGAATTGTTCCTGACACTCAGGGGCAATCGGAATCGAAAAGAAAGCATTAGCAATATCAATGGACGCATACCATGTACCTGGATGTTTCTGGATTCTTTCAATTAGGGTAATAACATCCGGTACTGCAACAGTCAAAGAGGGTGTGTGTCTATTCAATTCTCGATAATCAACAGTCATGCGCCAAGAATTATCACTCTTACGTACAGGCCAAACAGGATTATTCCAAGCAGAAGTAACTGGGGTTATAACTCCTGCATCCACCAACTCCTGAATAGTGGTACTAATCTCTTCATGACCACCTGGAATACGATACTGCTTCTGACGAACCACTTTTGTCGCCTGGGGAACTTTTATGGGGGGCATTCTTAAACGACCAACCCGTACAGGCCTGGACGATATATAATGTTTAGTTCCAAATTGGTAACATCCATCATCTAAGTGCAAAGTCATTCCTTTCAAAATATCAATTCCAATTATGAATTCTAAGAGTGGCACCACTAATACAGAGTATTCTTTTCTAGGAATTCTACCTATTCTCATTTCAAGTAAGGTTTGAACTGCGGGAGTTTCCTTTCCACCTAATCCGGTAATTGTAAAAGGCTGACCTTTAAACTTCTTTGATTTTCCATGAATAAGAGTGGCCTCCGCTCCTGTATCTACCAATGCTCGGGCCCTTTGGATATTACGATGTCTCCAATAAATATCAATATCTACATAGGGTCTATTATCTCTGTGAGCCCATCTGTGTACTGGAGCTTGACCTATTTCCTAGTCCTTTTTATTGTGTTCTGTGTACCAGGATAAATCAGGATAAAGACTCTCACGGTTCCTAGGTATCGATACCTCCTGTTCATATCCATCTCCATTACGAAATGGATTACTGTTCCCTGCATTGTACTGCGGGTTTCGATCGGCCAATATGTGTCGATCCTCTCTCCTTCTCAACTCAGGGGATTGATCCCTATCATCTCTACGTCTGCTGTTAACATAATCATCTCTCCCCCTCTCTCTTTCCCCCTCTCTCTCCCTGTCTCTCTCACGACGGGGGGACAAATCACGCGCATAACGTCGATCATCACGACGATCAGAGCGCCCACGGCGGTCGTCATCACCGCTACCGTCAGAAAAACCACGATCATACTCAGTTGTCCGAACACGCCGGGCACCCTCCTTTCGATCCAAGCCACGTTTGCGAAACATTTCCCACAAACGAGAAGTAGTCTCACCATCAATGTCCTCCTTCCGCACACCATCGGCCATAAGACCAAAAAACATATCACGTCTAGTAAGTTTATTGTCACCAGGAGTACGAGTGTCAGGCCGGGACTGCCGTTCAGGTTTAAACCACTCACCCAACTCACCGAGTTGGCGTACCGATTCCAGCACCACAGATAACATGTTACCAGTCTGATTAATCAATAAAGTCATCATGACCTGCTTATAAGCAACAGGGGAAGAACGAATAATACGATTCCGCACAGAAGATGTTAAGAAACCATCAAGCAACCGGTCAGCAGTATTCAGAAAAATTGCCGTTTTCATCACCTCCTCTTTGAGACGTTGCGCAGCATCGCGCAAAGTATACCACGGTTTGTCATTCAGAGGCCAGTCAGACTCAGTAGGATATTTTTGATTACAACCCTCAGTCGCCAATTGAAGCAAAGAAATTTGACCACCACCATTAAAGTTACGAAAATGATCCTGTACAGTAGAATCCGAACTCAAGGAACAAAACTTCAAACAATCGCCAGCAGCCAGCATAATGCCAGCAGCGCCCAGTTCATAAAGGCGCACCATCCATGTGAGCAAGGGCTCACCAACTCGCTGTCGAAATCGCTGCAAAATATCACTAATTTCTTGTTGAGTAAAATCCTCCAAAGAGTCTAAAGCAATACCATTCGGAGCACCGGGAGCCTGCTGCACCTTCCGTCGAAAAACTGGATGCGCCGAGACCGCGGGATGAGCATCACAAGGAGCTCGACCAGTACACGTAGAGGAACAATCAGTGGAAGAAGCATCGACCCCGCTCAAAGGACGAGCGCAATCACGGGGTGCACCATCAGAGGCGCAAGAAGCAGATTTACAAGCACGGCCGGAGCGAGAGGACTCGCGCTTGGCAGACTCCTCACCCGAGGAAGGAGAATCACTCGAGTTCCAGATATTACCATCCCATTCATCAGGATTCCAATCCAGTCCGGCTTTCGCCACGACCAGACGCACCTTCCGCGTCGAAACCCGACCACGCCGATTCTTGTATTTATAACGAGCAATTCGCACAGCCGCCCTCTCGGCAATAGTTTGGTACGTCTCAAGTTTGTCAGCAAGCAACTTATTTTGACACCGCAACAAAGTATGAGCATTCTGAATCTCAACAAAGTTCGCTTCCACATCCTTATGCACATTCTGTAACTTCAACAACCTCTCATGCAGGATCCTGTACGCAGACAGAAGAATCCAACCTCTGCGCCCCAAAACGGGAAGCTCATCACCCTTAGATACCGGCGCCTTCTGTAAACAAGTAATCACAGTAGCCGGCTCCGCCAGCTCCAAAAAAGAATTCCAATTCTCACTCAAACCAGTAGAATCAGCCCACTCACGGGCTAAGGCTTCATAAGGCGTTGAATCCCAGCCGGGAATATCAACGGGCAACTTAAAAGTAGATTTCGACTTTCTAGAAAACATCTTTGAAAAGAAAGAAAAAGAGAAAAAGAAAAAGAAGAAAGAGAAAAGAAAACTACACGCAGGTATATACAAATAATATAGAAACAAAACCACGCACGCGCCGAAGGCAAACACGATACAACCACAACGCACACAGGTTTCGTAAACGGTTCGTGACGCCAAATGTTCTGCTTGGGTTTTCGGATCAGATAGAACCCGCTCATCAGAGCCTCACTAACCCAGCCAGAACGTTACCCCCTCCCTAGAACCTATTTACAATCCTGCAACCACATATATCTATCACCTAAGGACAGGGGATTCCTACTATGTATACCAAGACCTCACAATCGGCGGCCTCGCGATCCCCTACAAATCCAGACCTCTCTGCCCATACGACAGTATCACAAGTGGCGGCCTCGCGGTCCCATACAAACCCAGACCTCTCTGCCCATACGACAGTATCAGCACAATCGGCGGCCTCGCGATCCCCTACGAATCCAGACCTCTCTGCCCATACGACAGTATCACAGGTGGCGGCCTCGCGGTCCCATACGAACCCAGACCTCTCTGCCCATACGACAGTATCACAAGTGGCGGCCTCGCGGTCCCATACGAACCCAGACCTCTCTACCCAGGCGGCAGTCTCAGCACAATCGGCGGCCTCGCGATCCCATACGGATCCAGACCTCTCTGCCCATACGACAGTATCACAGGTGGCGGCCTCGCGGTCCCATACGAACCCAGACCTCTCTACCTAGGCGGCAGTCTCAGCACAATCAGTTGCCTCGTGATCCCCTACGAATCCAGACCTCTCTGCCCATACGACAGTATCACAGGTGGCGGCCTCGCGGTCCCATACGAACCCAGACCTCTCTGCCCATACGACAGTATCACAAGTGGCGGCCTCGCGGTCCCATACGAACCCAGACCTCTCTACCCAGGCGGCAGTCTCAGCACAATCGGCGGCCTCGCGATCCCATACGGATCCAGACCTCTCTGCCCATACGACAGTATCACAGGTGGCGGCCTCGCGGTCCCATACAAACCCAGACCTCTCTACCCAGGCGGCAGTCTCAGCACAATCGGCGGCCTCGCGATCCCATACGGATCCAGACCTCTCTGTCCATACGACAGTATCACAGGTGGCGGCCTCGCGGTCCCATACAAACCCAGACCTCTCTGCCCATACGACAGTATCATAAGTGGCGGCCTCGCGGTCCCATACGAACCCAGACCTCTCTGCCCATACGACAGTATCAGCACAATCGGCGGCCTCGCGATCCCCTACGAATCCAGACCTCTCTACCTAGACGGCAGTCTCATACGACAGTTCATCCTATGATCACCATAACATACAAAAAGGGAATCAGTCTCACTATTCATCAGATCACACAAGGATTGCCAGTTCGGGCATAGCCTGTTCTCAGGTTCGAGGGGCTCCTCTTTCCTTTATTCAGTTACCACTTACCTGATCAGGGTTAACATCTGTTCATGTAGCCACAGCTGACTAGAAGAATAGGCTACCCTCTTATACAAGAACACACATCACATGTCGGTTCACTACAAACTGGATACTTTATTACTCATTACATACACAATCACATAACATTACGATATAACACATAACCTGCAAAGAAAAGTGAAAGATTAAGTTATACACTCTAATAAGAAAGGGTCGACATCACCTTAGTAGTATGTAGCCTGCACTCAGTGGTCATCTAGGTTCCCTTCTCGTCTGTGCCTCGGCTCGCCTGGAATCACCCTTCTCCGAGTCACTGGGACCTCTTCCTTATCGGCTACTCTCTCCTCTCTGGCTATTCTGTTAGGAAAGCATCTGTCTCTCAGTTCTTCTCCGCCGTCAAGATGGCGTCTGTCTTCCCTGGAATAAGTAGTAGCTTTACTGCTAACGGCTAGATGCCGCCTACAGACTGAACATGTAACTGCCTCAGACTTTCACTAATATAGAGGTGCATTTCCTCATGGAAAAGTCCGGCCCGTAACCTGCCGCCCACCAAATTCTCGTAACTCCCCGTACCAAGGACACGTTCCCAGCCGGCCGGCCTGATGTAGTGTCTTCGGCATGAAGAAAAATACAATCCTTCGATAAGGGCCGGCCTGAACCGGTTCTCTCCAAGCGAATAACACCTCATAACTAAAACATTACTCTTGACCTAGAAGAATCCCAAGCTGCTGGAGCAGAAAGAAAGATGGAGTCTCTCCCGTTTGAGGCCTACCAGGCCTGAATTCAGCACAGCTCCATGAAATACCCTCACTACAGGACAGGTTATCCCTAATACTAACGAATCTATCCCCTAGGCTATGTGTGCAAGCCCTGATCTATGGGGAAGAGCACAGAATCATGTCGAAGTGCCTAGTAAATAGGCTCCATTCACTACTCTAACCCTTAGGCTTGAATGGTAAGAGACTGAAGTCACATTCAATCACTTGTTAACACAAGAAGGCCGGGAAAATCGAGCAGAACAGATGCAAAAATTCAATATTGCACACAAACTACCCAAGGTGCGCCTGTCCAAATAATCATGTACAAACAGGCATCATCAGATGATTGCAACAAGACACACAGGCAATGGCCACCGTGAGTATGTACTTGGAAAATCAGGTCAGGCTGGACAGTGGACACTTGTAATACATCTCACGTCAATATACATGGTGCCAGGGGACAATGGCACAGAGCACAACCTATGCTGTAGACACAGAGATTGTCGACATTCTCGGATTACACACATGATACCTAGGAAAAGATGCCCCTGGGGACAGTAGTGGCCACACAACTCCATGCTCCTGAATGGGAATGACTGCAACACACGCTAACATCCCTGCACTATGCGTAACGCACACTCATGCACATCATGTCACAGGCCACCACATGGGACATGCCTGCTAGAAGGCCTCGCACTCGAGAGATTAACTCCCATGTCTGGAATCAGCATTAGTGCCAACTGACATGGAACCCACAAGTCCAGAACTGGACAGGGCACAGGCAAGCTCACTAAACCTGTTACACACCACCCCCACACATGATGCTGCAGGCATTGTACACTTGGAGAAGGTGTCAGGCTACATAACCTTGTGATGGAGTGACTACACACAGACCAGGGAACACATTGCAAGGAGGGGAAGGGAGGCAGGAGAGCCCTGCAATACTGTGGGTAACAGGATCTGCACAGCACCATAAACCCTGGAAGTGTATCCATGGAACAGTGCACTTACAAATGCGGGTGAAACACAACAAACACACACATGTACCTACCCCCTTCCGGCTGCTGCATCTCCTGTAGGCGCCTGTCCAAGTCAGGAAAGACCACCGTCAGCACACGTTTCTGGATGTGGGAGAGACGGCGGCGCCCGCGGTTCTTATGGCTCTCAGGTGAGTCCCCCAGCAGGACCCGTGCGATCCTCCGCGTCCAGCACCGGATATCCTTCCAGCGTTTCCTCACCTGGGGCAGGCGCCGCTTCCGACCATCCGCACTCCTCACGGCGCTGACGGCGTCCAGCCATATCTTCTCCTTGGCAGAGGCGTCTACCTGTGAGGATGGACAAGTGACACTACCTCAATACACCTGGCACATGTCACGGGGACACAGATTATAACACATTTGCTGTTTCCAACAAGGCATAGTATGCATCCAACACATTGCACCTTTGTCATAGGGACATGATCCTCTGGGGGAAGGCCAAAAGCAGTACGTGCCATTTCAAGGACACAGGTGGAATGAGGGCAACTACACAAGCAATGAGCCAGGCTCACACTGTGCATCACACCCACCCCTCCTGTCTCAGGGCACTGCTGGGAGTGTTAGGCACCCACCCCTCCTGTCTCAGGGCACTGCTGGGAGTGTTAGGCACCCACCCCTCCTGTCTCAGGGCACTGCTGGGAGGACTCTGCACACACCCCTCCTGTCTCAGGGCACTGCTGGGAGTGATAGGCCCCCACCCCTCCTGTCTCAGGGGACTGCTGGGAGGACTCCGCACCCACCCCTCCTGTCTCAGGGCACTGCTGGGAGTGATAGGCCCCCACCCCTCCTGTCTCAGGGGACTGCTGGGAGGACTCCGCACCCACCCCTCCTGTCTCAGGGCACTGCTGGGAGTGATAGGCCCCCACCCCTCCTGTCTCAGGGCACTGCTGGGAGTGATAGGCACCCACCCCTCCTGTCTCAGGGCACTGCTGGGAGTGATAGGCCCCCACCCCTCCTGTCTCAGGGCACTGCTGTGAGGACTCTGCACACACCCCTCCTGTCTCAGGGCACTGCTGGGAGTGATAGGCCCCCACCCCTCCTGTCTCAGGGCACTGCTGGGAGTGATAGGCCCCCACCCCTCCTGTCTCTGGGCACTGCTGGGAGTGTTAGGCACCCACCCCTCCTGTCTCAGGGCACTGCTGGGAGTGATAGGCCCCCACCCCTCCTGTCTCTGGGCACTGCTGGGAGTGATAGGCCCCCACCCCTCCTGTCTCTGGGCACTGCTGGGAGTGATAGGCCCCCACCCCTCCTGTCTCAGGGCACTGCTGGGAGTGATAGGCCCCCACCCCTCCTGTCTCTGGGCACTGCTGGGAGTGTTAGGCACCCACCCCTCCTGTCTCAGGGCACTGCTGGGAGTGATAGGCCCCCACCCCTCCTGTCTCTGGGCACTGCTGGGAGGACTCTGCACCCACCCCTCCTGTCTCTGGGCACTGCTGGGAGGACTCTGCACACACCCCTCCTGTCTCAGGGCACTGCTGGGAGACATCAGGCATTCCCCCCCCGGGACCCCCCCTACAGTACATAGCATGTGTGTTACACCTGGACACAATGGCAGAAGTCACAGTCACTAAAAAGAGACACAGTCTGTGCCAGTGGACACTGCACTCACCTGATAACCTGGTCGCCCATACAGCATGGGGTACCGTGGGAGGATCACATCCACCAAAGCCATGTTCTCCTCCAGGGTGAATGGCTGTGACCTCTCCACAGCCCTTGACATGGTTCCAGGGAATCAGTAGCAGCAGCTGGGTCGTGGAATACAAAGATGTGCAGGCAAGTGCTCCCTCATGGGACCTGCCTGCCTTTTGCTGGCCCATCTCATGCACAGGAGTACAGAGTGATTGGTCACTCACATTTGCATCCTATGTTTCCTCCAATCCCTTCAAACCTAGCAGTCTGTGGGTTCTAAATCTGTTTTTTTCTCCTGCATGATGTCAGCCCCACAAACACATTGCAACAAAGTAGATTCATTCCAACTGACTTCTGCCATGCAGCTTCCTGAACAAATTCAAAATTTGAACTTGGTCTCCATGACAACCAGCATGCATGTAGGCCTTAATACTTGTCCCTCATGTGTCCCCTATGTAATTTTGAGCTTCACACACAGGTACGGCGCGTTCCGGGGCCCTAGGGCACCCCAAATGCATAGCAACGGCCCGTACACGCGTGCCTACGTTCACTATCACTATGGGTGTCCTCGCGTATGCGTACTCGTAGTGGTACGGGCCGTACACGCGCCTGTACGCTCCCTATCACTACGTGTACGCATACGCGAGGACACCCAGAGTGATATGGAGCGTACAGGCGTGTGTACGGTCCGTACCACTACGAGTACGCATACGCGAGGACACCCAGAGTGATAGGGAGCGTACAGGCGTGTGTACAGTCCGTACCACTACGAGTATGCATACGCAAGAACACCCATAGTGGTAGGGCCGTACACGCGCCTGTACGCTCCATATCACTATGGGTGTTCTCGCGTATGCGTACACGTAGTGATAGGGAGCGTACAGGCGTGTGTACGGTCCGTACCACTACGAGTACGCATACGCGAGGACACCCAGAGTGATAGGGAGCGTACAGGCGTGTGTACGGTCCGTACCACTACGAGTACGCATACGCAAGAACACCCATAGTGGTAGGGCCGTACACACGCCTGTACGCTCCATATCACTATGGGTGTTCTCGCGTATGCGTACACGTAGTGATAGGGAGCGTACAGGCGCGTGTACGGTCCGTACCACTACGAGTACGCATACGCGAGGACACCCAGAGTGATAGGGAGCGTACAGGCGTGTGTACGGTCCGTACCACTACGAGTACGCATACGCAAGAACACCCATAGTGGTAGGGCCGTACACGCGCCTGTACGCTCCATATCACTATGGGTGTTCTCGCGTATGCGTACACGTAGTGGTACGGACTGTAAACATGGCTGTACGCTCACCATCACGATGGGTACACATACGGCAGCACTCCCATATTGATATTGGCACGTACACAGGCCCTCTTAGCAGCAGTACGGTGTTTTTCACACATCACAGTGGTGACAGGCAGCACACAGGAAGGAATAGGGCGGACATACTTGTCCATGGATGGACATCAAGCCATTGTCTGTGCATTACTACATGTGTAGGGCACAGGTGTGACAGGCTGTGATGTGGAACATTACTCCTGAGTCGAGAAGGCACCAGATGTATGATGAGATGTGTACAGATATAATGTGTGACGGTGCAATGTGTGCCAGGCATGCCCTTGACTCCTTTGACATGTGTGCATGTCATACTGCACACATGGGATGAGCGTCACTGCCATGGCACGGACACCAACACACGGAAGTGTCCCCTGATGCCCGGTACAGGGGTTACCAGACATGACTTGTCACTACCCACGGTGCACGATGTGACTATGTCATGTATGTGTGGGGGCTTCCCATTAGGTTGATGTTGGAGCACCCTCAAAAGCTGCAGCTGTTGCAGCAACCGACATGTGTATGTGTGTAGATTGACATTGGACACTGTTCCGCACACCATGCGACATGTGGTATCGGATGTAAGGTGCGTATGTATGCATGGGACACGGATTAGCGTGACAAGGACATGTCTGCATCCTCTCAATGAAGGTGTGGTGAGTCATGACATGTGCACCTTCATGGCAAGGTGTGTGGGCTGTCCTAGTGTAATGTCATGTGACCTGTGGCTCTAGTGTTCCGCTACCAGTCTCTGCAATCTGCATCCTACTTCTGCTGATGTGTGGGTGATGTCACTCCTGTGTTGCGTCTGGCTGTTCACTTGCACTGGGACACAGCTAATCCCATGGCATGGCATGTGGAGGTTCTCAATCTCCGTGTGTAGCTGGGTCTTGGTAGGAGTGTCACCTGGCAGCCATACGTGTCCAGGGCATGTGGCACATACCTGACTCCGTATGTAGCATATGTGTATAGACAGATTAACATGTGCTCAGTACAAATTTTTTGTTGTTATGGGGCACTCACTCTTCCGTGTCACTTCCAAATTCCTGCAGAGCGCCGCCTCTTCCCCGAGCAATTCCGGACTTGGCTGCCATGCGGGAGAATGATCGGATCCGGTGCTACCGCTTCCCCCAACAGTTGATTCTGGAGTTGACGGCGAGACTGGCACCACACCTGCAACCGCTGCACAGGTATCCTACGGCACTGACACCCAAGCTGAAGGTAATGGCAGCCCTACATTTTCTAGCCACGGGTACCTTTCAAAATACCATAGCTCATGTTGGTGGCATGTCCCAGAGCATGTTCTGCCGTGTGCTGCATGATTTCTTAGAGGCCATGTTGATTCACCTGGATGACTTCATCAAGTTCCCAACCCCTGAACAGTTGACTGGGGTCAAGCGTGGATTCTATGCCCTGGGAGGGATGCCCCATGTCATTGGTCCATAGATGGGACACATGTAGCTTTGGTACCACCACACGCACGGGAGGTAGCGTACCGCAATCGGAAGCACTACCACTCCATCAATGCCCTTGTGGTGTGTCTGTCCAACATGGTGAATTCACATGTCTGTGCCCGTTTTCCAGGATCAGCACACGATGCCTACATCATGAGGCGTAGCAGGGTGCCTGAAATGATGATGCAGCTGCGCAACGAACGAGCATGTGTTGTTGGTGGGTACAGTCTGTCTGTCCTGTATTTTGCATAGCCTACCAGCACGACCGCTTCACCAGTTCTAACGATGTCCATGTGCTTCACATGTAGGGGACGCTGGCTATCCCAACATGCCATGGCTGCTCACACCTCTCCGCAACCCCATCACGCCGGCCCAGCTCCGCTACAACACCGCCCATGGCCGGACAAGGCGAGTGATAGAGAGGACGTTTGGCCTGCTGAAGAGCCGATTTCGGTGCCTCCACAAGACCGGCGGCGCGCTCCCATATGCCCTTGCGAAGGTCTGCAAAATCTTCATGGTCTGCTGCATGCTGCACAACATGGCAGTTGAGAAAGCTGTGCCACTCATCCTGGATCAACATGACGAGGACCATCCACCCGTGGAGGACGAAGGGCTTGGCAATGGGGCTAGTGATGTGGAGGTTGTGGAGCCGCAAGAGGACATCCGGACTCAGCTCATACGCGACTTCTTTGCTTAGTGGTGAGTACCAGTGTCTGAGTGTGCACGCATTGGTCCCCGTGTGGCATGTGTTGTGATGTGTGTCTCCACCTGCATGTATGGCACGTGAGTCAGAGGTGTGTGTGGGTGTGTCACTGGAGTGATGGTGCCAGTGATGGTTGTATTTCCCCAGTCATAATTGTGACCTAGCATGTTGTCATCCATACATGTGTCGAGTAAATGCACATGCAAGTGGCTGTGCTTTTTGTGGCTGACTTCTTGTGTGTCTCTCTTCCCCAGGTACTTGCGCATGCCGTCTGCTGCTTGCATTGTTGTGGCACTGCTATTCCTCATGGACACGTCATCGTGTGCTGACTCAGCGTTACAGGCACGGACACGTTTGGAAGTCTCCATAGGGTAAGGGATGCATCAGGGGTGTATTGGGTGTGGCAGTTGTTCACGATGTATGCACACTGCCCCTGTCGATGTTTGGTTCCTCTGCAGACATGTAGCATCACCATGGTACACATAACATGCAGCTGGGTACACCTGAATAGATGGTCAGACTTGTTGACAGTCATCAGTGATGGGATAGTGGATTGTGATGATGGCATCAATGTGTGTAACACTGCCCTCGGTCACATACGGTTTGCATTGGCTTGACATGGTGTGGGACTTCTACATCAGTGGATCAATGGTGTATGGCAGGCTCTCCGTGAGCAGCTGTGGGTGTTTAGCTGTTGGCCGACAATTGTGTGCCAGTTCCATGGCTATCACGCATTTGTGCTGCAGAAGGGGGGTGCCAGTGTTGGACCCACATGTTACTCCACATGAAGTGTTCATGTGTACTTCAAGTTGCCTCTGCAATCCCGAAAACATGACTAATAAAGGTGTCCCTATGCCTCCAAGGTGCCTCTTCTCAGTCAATGCTGGTGTGTTGCCACGGTGCATCCAGCATGTCTGGCATGGTTTCCCCTGATAGTGGCTATGTGTCTATGTGTTGAGTAGCAAGATGCAAGCTGTGTGTGTGGGCTGAGACTGTGTATTATGCATGATGTCCATGACTGTGTGGGTATTGTGACATGTGCCATCCCCATGCATCCAACGTTGGCCAGGCCCCCATTCTCTGCATCCACCGGACTCAAGCTTGCAGGACATGGTTCTGCCACCTGTCTACACATACCTGGGTGCCCCCCAGGACACTGGACTGGATCCCTGACCTCTGTGCATGACTGTTGCTGTACTCAATGTGTCTGTCAGCACGGTTGTTCGGCCACGCCCTCAGCTGGTTGGGCCCATCACGGGTGTGTGTGGTGCTCCATGTCTGTCTTGCCTAATACACTGTGGCCCGTGTGTCCTGTGCCAGACTCAGGCCCCAGGGTGTGGATGGTTGAAGTCAAAAGAGAACTCAGGCATGTTTAGACTTTACAAGACACATGTAAAGTAATAATGCAACCAGCAGGCATCTTCTCTTCATGGTGTGAATTTTTATTTTTGGGGGGGGGGGGGTATGACGTGAGGGGCTTTCTGGGAGTTTGGAATCCAAAGTTCAGTAGGGGAGTTGGTGTCCTTGCCATTGGAAGTCCTCAGAGTACATGCCACAGTCTTTGTCTACATTGGTCAGACAGTGACCAGCAAGGCCATGTGGCAGAGAATGTCTCTTGATGCTGTGATGCTGTTGCTCCAGTGGGCCAGGTGCCAGGCCAGGTGTCCTGGGAGATGGTGATGTAGCGCCGACCCTCACGGTCTTTTCCGTGGACGACCCGCCCTCCTTCGGGGACCCTCAGAAGCAGGCCGTGACGACGTCTGGGATGTTCCATCGGATGTTTCCTCCTCCTCCTCCTGATCCCTCCCTGTGGGTGGTGATGTTCTCTGCCTTCTGGCACAGGGAGGGTCGGCCATGTTGTCGGCCATCCGACGGAGTGTATCGTGAATTCCCGTGTACACCGTCACGAGCTCAGCCTGTCCGTCCTCCATCCTCCGTTGGTGTTGCAGTAGACAGGCATGTAGCTCCGCATGTTGCTGGGCCTGCTGAGTCTTGATCCCCTCGAGGACGGACACAACCTGGGCCAGGCCGGTGGTGTCCTGCCGGTATGTGTCCAGGATGTTTCGGACATGGGAATACACCGGTTCCGCAGCCAACTGGTCAGGCTGGCGCCTCCGCCGTCCTCCACTCCCACCACCCCTGCCCACTTGCACCTGGCCTGCCCTTGTGGGCACATCGGGTCCCCGGGACCCCTGAGGGGTGGCATTGGCGTTGTCGCCTGCCTCCTCCTGGGTGCCCGGGACACCGTGTCCCTCCTGGCCAGCCTGGCTGCTTTGTGGTGGTGGGGCAGGGATCCTGGGTGTCTCCTGGGATGTGGCAGGAATGGGGGTGGTGGTTGGCCCCGTTGAACCTGACGCAGGTGCTGCAGGTGGTTGGACACCAGAGGGGCCAGGTTGGTCGGGGTCGTCCACAGAGTGGTGTGAGTCGTCGCTGCCGGTGGGATCGGCCTCCCGCAGATCCGGGTCCTGTGAGTCTTCCCCCCAGTGTTGGGGGGTGAACCACGATGTTGACCTGTGTGTGAGAGAGACAATGTTAATTTTGGTCCATGCAACATCCATGTTTCATCAGTTTCAACGTTGGCACATTTCCTCTTGGAATTAGGATCTGTCTTGCATTCCACTCACAGTGCACTTGTGCATGGGTGTGTCCCTTGGGCACCACTTTGGCCCCTTTAACTATGTGTGGCACAGTCTTACTTGCTGCGTCAAGTGTGACTGCAGTCAGCAGTGGAGTGGGCAGGTGTGGCGAGCCATGCATTGGCGCCTTCCGTGTAGCACTGTACATGTGCACATGGAGTGGATCCACACACTTATATAATGCAGGTAGCTGTCGTTGTGCTCGTGAACAGGTTGTGACATGGCCCTGTGTTTTGCCATGGAGAAGAGGGGGGGTTCTGGCACTGGCCACCCTTGGCTACATGCACGCAGTCTACCTGCTGACGAGCAGACATTCCCACACACCACACGGCTGATTTGCTCTCCCTGTGTCTCCCTCCCTCTCTGTCCCCCTCTCCCTCCCTCTGTGTGTCAGCCTCCTCCCTCTGTCTGTCTCCCTGTGTCTCCCTCCCTCTCTGTCCCCCTCTCCCTCCCTCTCTGTCCCCCTCTCCCTCCCTCCGTGTGTCAGCCTCCTCCCTCTGTCCGTGTCCCTGTGTCTCCCTCCCTCTCTGTCCCCCTCTCCCTCCCTCCGTGTGTCAGCCTCCTCCCTCTGTCCGTGTCCCTGTGTCTCCCTCCCTCTCTGTCCCCCTCTCCCTCCCTCCGTGTGTCAGCCTCCTCCCTCTGTCCGTCTCCCTGTGTCTCCCCCCCTCTCTGTCCCCCTCTCCCTCCCTCCGTGTGTCAGCCTCCTCCCTCTGTCCGTGTCCCTGTGTCTCCCTCCCTCTCTGTCCCCCTCTCCCTCCATCTGTGTGTCAGCCTCCTCCCTCTGTCCGTGTCCCTGTGTCTCCCTCCCTCTCTGTCCTCCTCTCCCTCCCTCTCTGTCCCCCTCTCCCTCCCTCCGTGTGTCAGCCTCCTCCCTCTGTCCGTCTCCCTGTGTCTCCCTCCCTCTCTGTCCCCCTCTCCCTCCCTCCGTGTGTCAGCCTCCTCCCTCTGTCCGTGTCCCTGTGTCTCCCTCCCTCTCTGTCCCCCTCTCCCTCCATCTGTGTGTCAGCCTCCTCCCTCTGTCCGTGTCCCTGTGTCTCCCTCCCTCTCTGTCCTCCTCTCCCTCCCTCTCTGTCCCCCTCTCCCTCCCTCCGTGTGTCAGCCTCCTCCCTCTGTCCGTGTCCCTGTGTCTCCCTCCCTCTCTGTCCCCCTCTCCCTCCCTCTCTATCCCCCTCTCCCTCCCTCTGTGTGTCACCCTCTGTCACCTCAGCCCAGCTTCCTGGGCACACACTGTTAGCAGATCTTTGAATGGCCCTTGGCTTGTTGATGTGAGTTTGTTTCTGATCTCCAGGCACCCATTGGGTGTAGTGTGTGTCTCTGCGCTGCTGCTGTGGTGGTGTGTGCTGCCACTCTTTCACAATGTTGGCTGTTCATTAGCTGCTGTCATGTGCAAAACAGTGCCTTCACCCCCATGTGTTGATGCAAGGCGTCCGCCATTTGCTGGCGGGTCTTTCCTGTGTGGGGACACTGTTTGTATGGCTGTGACCTAGGCCATATGGGCAGAGGGCATTGTTGTCTGCTTCTGAGTTGCACTATGTGAATTTTGGGGCCCACCCTCCCGCCATCCGGGTTACCGTGTCATGTGTTGGTGTCTTCTGTGGCCTGTGACTTGACATTGTCCAGCTGGGTGCATGGGGCATGGTGGCGGCAGTGGCATGTGCGTGTTCATGGAGTGTGGTTGAGTCATGCGATAGCTTGGGGTGGTTGCGTGCCTGTTAGTGATTTTGGTTGTGGATGACGTTCCCCCCATGTGAGGTGCGTTGTTTGTGTACTCACCCGGGTCTCGGAGTCCTCCTAATCCTTCGACTGCCTCCACCGGCTGTATGGCCATCACCCTCTCCTCCCAGGGCTGGTAGTGTACGGGTCTGCGGGAGGGCCCTCCTCCAGTGGCGGTGGCCTGGTTGTGTTCCTCCAGCATCTTGGCTCGGACCCTCCTCCGCAGATCGTACCACCTGGCTTGGCATTCATGCCTGGTCCTTCTGGTGTCCGCAACAGCATTCACAGCATCGACGATGGTCTGCCACATGGCTGTTTTTGCTGCCATGCTGGTCTGTCTGACCAATGTTCCAAAGAGCTGTGGCTCGACTCTGAGGATTTCATCAACAAGGACCTCCAACTCTCGGTTACTGAACTTTGGATTCTTGTTAGTGGGCATGGTGAGGGGTGTGGGTGTGGATGGTGGGGGGTGTGTGTGGATGGTTGTGGGTGTGTGGGTGTGGTTGTGCAGGTGTGTGTGTGAATGTGATGAGGGGGTGTTTGTGAAGGTGGTTGTGTGAAGGTGTGCAAGTGTAAGGTGTGGTGAAGCTTGTAGTATGGTTCTGTGGTGTCTGGCAGCAGTGAGTCTGTTGCAAAGGCTCATGGTTTGTGTGTGTGGGCCCTTTTTATTGGTCCATTGGTGGGTGTGGCTGTGTTTGAAGTTTGGGTGGGTGTGTTATAAGGAGTGGTGGTGTTTTGGGCCTCTGTTTGTTTTTGGCAGTTGCAGGTCAGTGAATGTGTTTTTTTAGTGTTTGTTGGACATGTTTTGTGGCTTTGTGCCATTCGAATGGTGTATTCTTGTGTTGTTTTGGTTTGTCCTGGTTGTGTATGTGCGTTTTTAGCGTGTGTACGGTGTGTACATGGGCCATTTGGTTGTACGGTGCTGTCCTTGTGTGTGGCTTGGTACGACTTGTACATGCGGTTGTGATGTTGGGGCCTGGGGTGCGCTCCGTACTTAGGAGGTTGTGGTGGGGGTGCGACTCTGACGTACACGGGTGTACATACAGGGGGGTAGGACACGTACAGGGGTGGGGGTATGACTCGAACGTACAGGGGTGTACATACAGGGGGGTAGGACACGTACAGGGGTGGGGGTACGACTCGAACATACAGGGGTGTACATACACGGTGGTACAACACGTACAGGGGTGGGGGTACGACTCGAACATACAGGGGTGTACATACACGGGGGTAGGACACGTACAGGGGTGGGGGTATGACTCGAACGTACAGGGGTGTACATACACGGTGGTACGACACGTACAGGGGTGGGGGTACGACTCGAACGTACAGGGGTGTACATACAGGGGGGTAGGACACGTACAGGGGTGGGGGTACGACTCGAACGTACAGGGGTGTACATACACGGGGGTAGGACACGTACAGGGGTGGGGGTATGACTCGAACGTACAGGGGTGTACATACAGGGGGGTAGGACACGTACAGGGGTGGGGGTACGACTCGAACGTACAGGGGTGTACATACACGGTGGTACAACACGTACAGGGGTGGGGGTACGACTCGAACATACAGGGGTGTACATACACGGGGGTAGGACACGTACAGGGGTGGGGGTATGACTCGAACGTACAGGGGTGTACATACACGGTGGTACGACACGTACAGGGGTGGGGGTACGACTCGAACGTACAGGGGTGTACATACAGGGGGGTAGGACACGTACAGGGGTGGGGGTACGACTCGAACGTACAGGGGTGTACATACACGGGGGTAGGACACGTACAGGGGTGGGGGTACGACTCGAACGTACAGGGGTGTACATACAGGGGGGTACGATGCCTACAGGGGTGGGGGTACGACTCGAACGTACAGGGGTGTACATACACGGTGGTACAACACGTACAGGGGTGGGGGTATGACTCGAACGTACAGGGGTGTACATACACGGGGGTACGACACGTACAGGGGTGGGGGTACGACTCGAACAAACAGGGGTGTACATACACGGGGGTACAACGTGTACAGGGGTGGGGGTACGACTCGAACGTACAGGGGTGTACATACACGGTGGTACAACACGTACAGGGGTGGGGGTACGACTCGAACGTACAGGGGTGTACATACAGGGGGGTAGGACACGTACAGGGGTGGGGGTACGACTCGAACGTACAGGGGTGTACATACACGGGTGGGGGTTCGACACGTACACGGGTGTACATACAGGGGGTGTGTGTACATTAACGGGGAGTACGACTCGAACGTATGGGTGCTGGGGGGAGTGTTGGGCGCGTATGCGGGCACATGTCTCCATGGTTGCAATGGGAGTTCGGTGCGGACGGTGTTTTTACCATACGGTTGTGAGATCGGACGCACGGGTTGGATCGTGATTCCTCGGTCGGACTTCACTTTTCACATTTGTACGGTAAATCGTCCGAGGACGTGTCGGACACATTTTCCGACCCGAGGACGTGTGGGGAAATATTCCGAATGCGGTTCGTATGGACTTTTTACCATGCGAATCGTGATTGCCAGTTTGTACGGCACTTGTACGATTCGTACGGTAAAAAGACCGGATACGAGTCGTACGGGCTATTTTTTTACCGGATCGTGATCGGCACCTCTGTATTTTACAGTGAGTGATGAAAGGTTATACTAGTGTATGATGAGGTGTATCTGATTGTCACGTGGATGATGTCATCAGTGATGTCATTTGAGATGTCATCAGTGATGTCACTGACCATGTCATGAATGATGTAATATGTGACATCATCAGCAGTGGATTGCGGGCACGCGAGATGTAGTTAGTACAACTAACTATATCGGAGGAACTTCAATGGTTTTGTACGAGAGAAATGTCCAGCTAACTATAACACCCCTAAAACCTATGTTTTTTTCAGTGAATTTCTAAGGTTTTTTAAATGCTAATTCCTAACTATATCAGGCCTGAAACCTATGGTTTTTTCAGTGAATTTCAAAGTTTTTTTAAATGCTAATTCCTAACTATATCAGGCCTGAAACCTATGTTTTTTTTACTGAATTTCAAAGGTTTTGTAAATGACAATTTTTAAATGTCTTAATTGTTATATTGGTTTTTTTATACTGATTTCCTAAATTTTTTTAAACTATTTATTTTTAGATATTTTCTTTTTTAAATTACATTATAATTACATTATACATTACATTACAAAATATACTTTCTCAGAATGAATTACTTTAGTTTAAATACTTTGCAAATAGGCAATAGACTTTTAAGTACAGTAGTTACAGTTGTTGCAATGGGCAACACAATTTCAAACACAAGAATTTCTAATTAAATGCAAATAGTTACTTTATGGATTACTTTTCTAACCACAGGACTGGATTCTAGATTCAGTCCTTGGACATCTCCTGTAAACAGTTGAGTAAAAGCGTTTTGGTTACAGTAGTTATTTTGAAGGAATATTATTGTATTTCTTAAAGTTGACACTTAGAAAAATTTTCACATAGAATCACCAATGTTATCCTAAGCCAGAAAATTCACTTAGCAGGTAAGTAGTGTTATAGTCACTTTTTCTTACTCAGTGGTAGATCCTGGATCCAGCACTGGTGCATCTCCTGTAAACAGTTGAAGAATGCGTAAAAGTCATACAGGCGATTTTTTAGGAATATTTTTCGTTTGCGAAAATAGACACTTTGAAACTTTTCTGGTGAAAACCAGACAATGGATTCCTATGGAAGGAAATACAAGTTACTGGTAAGTACGGTTAGAATTACTTTTCAGGGTCAGTGCTGGGCTAAAAGATGCAGCACTGGGTTCTCTCCTGATAACAGGTGAGTAAATCGGAATTCGTTGTTCAGATGATTTTAGGTGAATATTTAAAAGTTCCTAAACTCTACACTTAGAAGAATTTCCAAGTGAAACCAGACAATGTTAGCCTATGGAAGGAAATTCAAGTTAGTGGTAAGTACGGTTAGAATTACTTTTCAGGATCAGTACTGGGCTCATAGATGCAGCACTGAGGTCTCTCCTGATAACAGATGAGTAAATCGGAATTCGTAGTACATCCAGTAAGCGCCCCAGAGCTGCATAGCAGAGAGATGTAAAAGAGGCATGGCGTGCACCACCTCTCTGCAACGCAGCGCAGTGGCGCTTCCTGAAAGCACCTGGTGGGCTACTTGGCCCCCATGGTCCCTCAGGTTTGAAGTTGAATTTTTTTCCCAACTTAAAACGCGCCACTGTGTAAACGTGCCCTGTCACCATTCCAAGTTGAGAGATTAAGTCCTCTTCAATCCTAAGGGTCTCTAGGGTCAAACTAGCCCACTAGGTACCTCCAGTAAGCGCCACAGAGCTGAGTTGCAGAGAGGTGTAAAAAGGGGCGCGGCCTCTGAACACCTGTCTGCAACGCAGCTCCCTGGCGCATACTGGAGATACCTGTTGGGCTATTTGGCCCTCAGGGACCCTCAATATTGAAAGAGAATTAATTCCCCAACTTAAAACGCGCCACAGGGCGCATTTGCACAGGGGTGAAGGAAGGGGGCGTGGCCTGAGGTGATATGTCTGCAAACACACCCTGTGGCGCGTTTTAAGTTAGAGAATTAATTCCTCCTCAATCCTGTGGGTCCCTGGGGGCCAAGTAGCCCACCAGGTACCTTCAGTATGCGCCAAGAGGCTGCGTTGCAGAGAGGTGTTCAGAGGCCACGCCCCTTTTTACAACACTCTGCAACGCAGCTCTGTGGCACTTACTGGAGGTACCTGGTGGGATAGTTGGCCCCCAAGGACCCTCAGCATTGACAAGGAATTGATTCCCCAACTTAAACCGCGCCACAGGCCGTGTTTCACACATGTGAACTCAGGCCCCGCCCCCTCCCTTCACCACTGTGCAAACGCGCCCCGTGGCGCGTTTTAAGTTGGGGGATTAACTCCCCTTGAATAATAGCCCACTACCTACCTTCAGTAAGTGCCACAGAGCTGTGTTGCAGAGAGGTGTAAAAAGGGGCGTGGCCTCAGAACACCTCTCTACAACGCAGCTCCCTGGCGCATACTGGAGGTACCTGGTGGGCTAGTTGGCCCCCAGGGACCCTCAGTATTCAAGGTGAATTCTTTCCCCCTCTGCAAACACGCCAGGGGGCGCGTTTGCAGAGTGATGCTGGTAGGGGGCGTGGCTTCCGGCGCAATCCCGGTCTTTTTTTTTTTTTTTTGGTTTATGAAGGGGGGCTGTGTACCCCCTTCTTTTCCTAATATTTTGGCCCTGGGGACCCTAGACCCCAGGGCCTGGCCCCTATTTTTTTTTTATTAAAAATTCTGGAAGGCCCCCCTCCACAGGCTATAATCGGCCCCGGGTCCCCATCCCCCGGGGCATGGCCCTTTAAAATAAAAAAGTTTACTTCTAGGAGGGGGTTGCCTTGCCCCATCCCTGGCCTTTTTTTATTTTTAAATCACATTTTGGGGAGGGGGGCGCATGGCCCCCCTCCCGGGCCATTTCTAGCCCCGGGGACCCCATCCCCCGGGGCTGGCCCTCTTCGTTGGGGACCGTCGGGGGGTCCCCAATCCCCCCACGGTCCCAGCCGGCTCCCCGCATCCTGCGGGAGCCGGCATTGCTTTTCCCCACGGGGAGCAACTAACATGCTGCTCCCCATGTGGAAAAGTAATCTGCTTTGCTATTTGGAAGAGAGAGCAGGTTTCCTGCTCTCTCTTCCAAATAGCAAAGCAGTTTGCCATGGCAGGGTGGGAGCCGCGAGGCTCCCACCATGCCATAGCAAACTACAGTGTCCCGGGGGTGAGCACCCTGGGACACTGCAGGAGCCGGCCCTGGGGGGTGGCGGTCCCCAGGGCCATCACAAGGCTCCAGGAGGGGGGCCGCATGGCCCCCTCCCACCATCTGCAAAGCCCCGGGGGGTGGTGGTCCCCGGGGCTGGGGGGTCCATCACGGACCACCCAATTTAAATATTTAGTGCCCCACGGAAGTGGCGGTCCCCAGGGCATGTGGGGGGGCTTGAGCCCCCCACACAGGGTACAAATATTTTCAAAAAAAAGCCTGGGGTGGGGGTCCCCAGGGCTGCGGGGGGGTGTAGTGTGCCCCCCTGCAAATCAAAGTGAAGTTGAGCCACGGGGTGGCAGTCCCCGGGGCTCGGGGGGCCTTAGAGGCCCCCCTACATTAAAGTATAAGCCCCAGGGGGTGGCGGTCCCCGGGGCTGCGGGGGGGGCCATGAGCCCCCCGCCTATAATTTGTTGAAGCCCCGGGGGGTGGCGGTCCCCGGGGCAGATCTGATTGGCTGTCAGCACTTCATCCAAGAAGTGTTGGCAGCCATCTTGGAACCAATATACATGATAGCACCTCATTAAAGAGCATTGCAGGTAATAGAAGGTTTTAAGACTTTAGTTACATTATAAATCATTTGTTGATGGTACCATACTCATTTTAGGAATTGTGGTGTGTTCTAAGGCGATTTTACCATGTGAAAAGCCTTCTGCTGTGATATCATGAATCATGTTTGAGAGAAAACAATTTTCTCATGCTTTTCCCACAGAGGTTTGGAATGTGATCTATAAGCTAAACTGAGAGCATATTTTCTGTAAATTCACATTATCTTTCTCAGTCATGTGAGAATGAAGTCTGACATTCTCAGTAAAACATGTACATCCAACAAGGGCAGAGACTGTCAGTTGATTCCTTTGTGTTCTACTGCAGCTTCCCAGAGGGTTCTAAAGAACAACTAGAGCACTAACAGTCCTACTTATGACAAACATATGGCACACCTGAAGCCTTCTTGGTTAGAATAAAGTGGTAACTCTTAAAACATTTAATTTAAAAAGGAACAAAATGAGGGGGTTCATTTTGCCATGGAAAGTATGATTAATGCTGCAGAAAGAAAAATTAGGGCACATTTTGAGTGACTTCTCAAATCCTCTTCTATTTCATTAAAAAATTCTGACATGCAGACTGAAACATGCACTTTGAATACCAGCAGCAGACTTCCCTGGTGAGCAGTAGCTTTACTACAGTGATCTAATAAGCAACTAGAGTGCTAACATTCTGAATTTATGGCAAATGTGTGACACATCTGAATGCCTTCTTGATGGAAGCAAAGTAAAAAAGTGAAAGTATTCCCTACTGAGGAGACTGCAGTAAATGAGGAAATTAGGAAATATCATAACAAATAAGTCTCCCAAAATGGCCACCAGAGACGAAAGAGCCCAAATGTAGCCCAAATATCACCCAGATGTAGCCCAAGTATAGCCCAATGACAGAATGCCCCAGAGTGTTCTAACGAACAACTAGAGCGCTAACAGTCTTACTTATGACAAAAGTATGGCACACCTGAAGCCATCTTGATTGGAATAAAGTGGTAACACTTAAAACATTTAATTTACAAAGGAACAAAATGAGGGGGTTCATTTTGCCATAGAAATTATGATTAGTGCTGCAGAAAGAAAAATTAGGGCACATTTTGACTCTCAAATCTACTTCTATTTCATAAAAATATTCTGACATGCAGACTGAAACATGCACTTTGAATACCAGCAGCAGACTTCCCTGGTGAGAAGTAGCTTTACTACAGTGATCTAATGAGCAACTAGAGTGCTAACATTCAGAATTTATGGCAAATGTGTGACACATCTGAATGCCTTCTTGATGGAACCAAAGTAAAAAACTGAAAGTATTTCCTACTGAGGAGACTGCAGTAAATGAGGAAATTAGGAAACTTCATAACAAATAAATCTCCCAAGATGGCCACCAGAGACAAAAGAGCCCAAATGTAGCCCAAATATCACCCAGATGTAGCCCAAGTATAGCCCAATGACAGAATGTCCCAGAGTGTTCTAACGAACAACTAGAGCGCTAACAGTCTTACTTATGACAAAAGTATGGCACACCTGAAGCCATCTTGATTGGAATAAAGTGGTAACACTTAAAGCATTTAATTTACAAAGGAACAAAATGAGGGGTTTCATTTTGCCATAGAAATTATGATTAGTTCTGCAGAAAGAAAAATTAGGGCACATTTTGACTTCTCAAATCCTCTTCTATTTCATAAACAAATTCTGACATGCAGACTGAAACATGCACTTTGAATACCAGCAGCAGACTTCCCTGGTGAGCAGTAGTTTTACTACAGTGATCTAATGAGCAACTAGAGTGCTAACATTCAGAATGTATGGCAAATGTGTGACACATCTGAATGCCTTCTTGATGGAACCAAAATAAAAAACTGAAAGTATTCCCAGGAGACTGCAGTAAATGAGGAAATTAGGAAACTTCATAACAAATAAATCTCCCAAGATGGCCACCAGAGACAAAAGAGCCCAAATGTAGCCCAAATATCACCCAGATGTAGCCCAAGTATAGCCCAATGACAGAATGTTCCAGAGTGTTCTAACGAACAACTAGAGCGCTAACAGTCTTACTTATGACAAAAGTATGGCACACCTGAAGCCATCTTGATTGGAATAAAGTGGTAACACTTAAAGCATTTAATTTACAAAGGAACAAAATGAGGGGTTTCATTTTGCCATAGAAATTATGATTAGTTCTGCAGAAAGAAAAATTAGGGCACATTTTGACTTCTCAAATCCTCTTCTATTTCATAAACAAATTCTGACATGCAGACTGAAACATGCACTTTGAATACCAGCAGCAGACTTCCCTGGTGAGCAGTAGTTTTACTACAGTGATCTAATGAGCAACTAGAGTGCTAACATTCAGAATGTATGGCAAATGTGTGACACATCTGAATGCCTTCTTGATGGAACCAAAATAAAAAACTGAAAGTATTCCCAGGAGACTGCAGTAAATGAGGAAATTAGGAAACTTCATAATAAATAAATCTCCCAAGATGGCCACCAGAGACAAAAGAGCCCAAATGCAGCCCAAATATCACCCAGATGTAGCCCACATGTAGCTCAATGACAGAAGTGTGCAAAATACTTATTTTTTGTGTATTTGCAGTTTTATATAGTGCAGACTTGTCAGGTATTGGAGTGCTTTACATGAGCATTGGTTACATCACACAAGATCAAATTAATTTTGGTTGTAGACATGGGGAGATTAAGTGATTTGACCAGAATCACAGAATGTTGAGCTGAAGCAGAAACTCCAACCTGGTTCCCCAGTTGCAAAGTCTGCAGCTCTGGAAGTAACACCACATCCTCTCCCCTAGGTGCAACATTTAATCAAGTGGTCAACTGGATAAGTTCTTTGTCGCTATTTGAAAACTCAGAAAATATGTCCTCATTTTAGTTTTTTAGAGCACTAACCATAATTTTGATACAAATAAGACCCTCTCATATATGTAATTTCTAAAGGAAATACTCTAGGTATTACAGTTTTGATTACATCAAGATGACGTCAGGCGTTCCACACTTTTGTAATAAATATAGAATGTTAGCAATCTAGTTGTTCATTGGGATACTGTTGAGAGACAGAGGCCAGGGGCACGGACTCTGAAAATTGAAGGCAGGTAGGAGAGTGCAGAGGCAACAATTTGACCACACTGGGCAGGCAGGAAGGGCAGTGGCAGCACAACGGACTATGGAGGGCAGTGGAAAGGGGGGCAGGAGCAACAAACCAACAATACAGGACTGGCAAGAGAGGCTGTGGCAATATAATAGACCATTGTGGGCAAAAGGAAGAGGCAGTGGTAGTACAACCATACATGCCAACAGACCCGTTTCAGCCAGGAAACGTCCAATATTTTTAAGCTCAAATGGGCTTTATTTGATCTGTCTATCTACAATCTCCTCTTTTTTTTTATTTTTATTTTTTATTTCTATTTATTGAGTTCTTGACAATCCATTCAAGACAATTAATACAGTATATCGAAAATAAATAAAGAGTACATAAGCAGAGATATCACCCGAAGGCATACAAACAACTCAACGAATTAAAGTTCTGTCAAGAGACATCCAATTTTGATTCAAAATAAGATTCCCAAATTTTGGTGAATTTATGCATTGCCCCAATCCTTTGAGCAAATATCAATTTGCTTTTCCTAACTCTCTTAATTTTTTGATAACATTCATCTACAGTTGGAACTATTTCTGACTTCCAGTACTTAAGAATCAGCGATCTGGCTACTGCTACTAATATATACAAAAGTTTCGCTAAAGAATCAACCAGATTAAGCTCTGGATCAAATCCAAATATAATTAAATTTTCATAACTGGTAATCGAAAAATGTAAATGAAGAGAAAACAAAGAGAACAATCCTTTCCAAAATGTCCTAATTTTAGGACAAAAGGCCATTATGTGGGACCAGTTAGCCAGGTCCGTTTGAGAACATCTAAAACAAAAGGGCGACGTAGTGCTATACATTTTGGCCATAGTTGCAGGAGTATAATATAAGAACCACTTACTAAAGAAAAGCATTAGTCTCCAGTCGGCCCCTCTCAAAACCGTGAAATTAAATGTATTTAGAGTTTTCCAGCAATTATCAGTTAATTTAATATTTTCCTGTTTCTGCCATTTTTTAATTGCTTTGAGATTTACATCCTCCTCCCTATTTTGCACTAAGCTTCTTCTCCACTTTCCGGAATTTTTAAAAGTTGGGGACCAGAAAAGATCATTTATTAATTGTGAGGGTTGGCTAATCTGCGCTACATCGAGTTGAACCAGGGATTTATACAGTAAGACATATGAACCCATAAGAAGAATATTTCCACAAGTTGAGATAGCAATCTCATTAGGAGTCAGCCATATACCATCTTTCACGAAGTTCGATAAAGTTATAAACCCAGATCTAGCCCAGTTATGTATAGTTTCTGACCCCAAGTTGATCCCGAATCTAGAAACTGCATCACTCAGTGGCGTTATTAAATTCAGGGAGGAAAGAGAGTACCTTTCCAGCATAAGATCGCGTTTTTTAAGAAACCATCTTAAAACCTTATATCTAACTAATTTAGGAGATTTAAATATCGATAATGGAGAGGGAATTTTAGTCTCTTTACAAATTAAGTCAAAGAAAAAATTTATAAACAGTGTCTCTGTAGGAATTGAATGTTTAAATCTTGAGAGATAATGTGCGAAGTATGCATAATAATAGTCTTTCAAATTTGGCAAACCGAGGCCTCCTTGTTCCTTATCTATATATAGAGTATTAATAGCGATTCGAGGAGTCTTTTTTGCCCAAACAAAGGCTGAAAATAAGGACTCGACTTTTGAGAAGAAGGAGCCAGGAAGAACACAAGAAATAGTGGAGAACAAAAAATTGAATAAGGGAAGTACTGACATTTTAATTAATGCTACCCGGCCCAAAATGGATAGAGGCAATGCATTTTTCCATCGTGAAAACATATCACGGACCTTTTGAATCAAGGGTTCAAAGTTCAAAATATATAAATCACGGACTGAGGACGAAAAATAAACACCCAGATACCTTTTAGGTCTATTATTAATGCAGTTCTGAATATCTGGGTGTAGTTCATAATTGATCTCACCGCAAATTAAAATCTCAGTTTTCTTTTTGTTAATTCGATACCCCCCCAGAGCTTCGAATTCTGCAAAAACAGAAAAAACCTGAATTTGTGAATGCTTCTCAGGCTTCAACAGCAGCATTATATCATCTGCATATAATTTTATCTTGTCCATGCAGGGGATAGGCGGAAGAATATCCTTACTTTTTCTAATTGCAGCTGCTAAAGGCTCAATAAAAAAAGCAAAAAGGACGGGGGACAGTGGACAGCTTTGCCTCGTCCCTCTTTGCACCAAAATCGAGCCCACCATAGATGAATTAACAAGGATATGGGCTTTTGCCCCCTGATATAAATTTTAAATTAAGGTAATAATTTGAGGGGGAATACCAAATCTATGTAAAATAAAAAAAAGTGTATCCCAAACCACCAAATCAAAGGCCTTTTCTGCATCAAAAAGGAGGACTAAGGCCGGGACTTTCCGTGTTTCAAAATAATCTAGTGCCTCAATAAGATAATGTGTGTTAGTAATAAGTTGGCGACCTGAAATAAAACCATTTTGATCTGCATGAATCAATTGCGAAGAGGCAAAATTAAAATGAATTGAAAGCAATTTTGTAATAATTTTATAATCCGAATTCAATAATGTTATGGGCCTATAAGAATTTGGGTCTTTGGCATCATTTCCTTTTTTCAAAAAACTGACCACTGTTCCATCATGGAAGGATGCTGGGATTGAGCCACCCTCCAACATAGAGTTGGCTAATAAAAGAAGAAGGTCAGAGAGAGCACTATAAAACGTAACAAAAAACTCGGCAGGAAGTCCATCTGGGCCACAAGCCTTGCCGCATGGAAGACTTTTGATTACCAGCTCTAATTCATCACTCGAAAATGAAGACGCCATTTCTTCTTGGTCCAAATGAGGAAGGGTAGGGAGACGATATTTATTTAGAAAGTCAGCTAATCTCAGCTGATCCGTAATATGGTGTGAAGTATAGACATTCTCATAGTGGGACAGCATAATTGCCCCGACTTCTCCTGCATCTGAAGTATCCATGCCACTAATTGGAGATTTAAGAGATCGAATTGAGTTAGTTGCAGTTCGTTCTTTAACCTGCCACGCCAGCAATTTACCCGTAAAATTGCTATGTTCATAAATTTTTTGAGCTTGTCTACAAAAGATTTCCTCACTTCTTGTGAAGTAGTGTGCATTCAGCTCCCGTTTTGCAGCGTTTAATTGATTCCGTATTTCAAGAGAGGGCTTGTGATACATTTGATCTACTAAAACCTGTACTTTTTGCTGTAATTGATTCTTTGTATCCCTATAGATAGCTGATTCCTTTGCATCCCTTCCTATAACTACCCCCGAATAAATGCTTTCAGTGAGTCCCATACAACATAAATAGGGGCTGTCCCCATATTTCGTCCAATATACTCCCTAATCTCATTTTTAAGAGAGGTAACCCATATTTCATCTGACAGGTAGGATTTATTGAAGACCCATCGTTTCTGGATATTTGTGCTTTCATCCAGCACAAACTCCGCCACTAACATCGCATGGTCGGAAAAGCCATTGTGTAGCATCCAATGGTATCGAGTTTTAAGTTTTGAAGAGACTAGAAGAAAATCAATACGAGAGAATGACTTATATCTTCCCGACCAACAAGTATATTCCCTTTTATAAGGGTTTAGTGAGCGCCAAGGGTCAACAAGATCAAAAATCCTTACGTTATTCATAATTGTCTCATATGATTTAGGTTTCAACTGCTTTTTCCCAGGGACGATAGAATCTAAACTCGGTTTCATAAGAATATTGAAGTCCCCTCCGATCACAATATCCCCGCCAACCATAAGTAGGGACTGAAACATTTCATCATAAATTACAGGATTATCATTCAGAGGGGCATAAAAGTTTACAAAGATAATGTTCGATGGTCCATTCTTTAATTTACATGTGGCCCAACACCACCGACCCTGCCTATCCGCATCAGTTTGAATCATCTCTGCCTCCAATCTCCTATTAAAAAAAAGTGCGACTCCTCTCTGTGACTCAGAGAAAAAGGAAAAGCCACGGTAAAAGGCCCACCCTTTAAACATAGAAAAATTATCGGCTTTTGAGATAGGAATATGAGTTTCTTGCAAAAATATAACTGCAGGATTTTCAGTCAAAATCCAAGTCTCTATTGCCCGCATTTTCTTTTTATTATTGAGACCATTCACATTAAAAGAGATAATTTCCAAACTTATTTTAGTCGTCATTAAAGCTTTTACTTAGGATCAAAAAACATACTATTCTCTCTTTTATCAAGTCTCACTTTATGCAGTCTATACCCTGATCTATATTCACCACAAATCAACCCCAAGGGCCGCATTGTCTCCAGCCGTTGAAAAAAAAAAAGGAAAAACAGAAAAAACAAAACATTTGACAAGAACTTCAATTTTAACTTTTTTACCCACCCCACCCCCATCTACAACTTGTGGCACCCTCCTAACTCTACCTCCCTCTTCCCACGCTCGCCACAGGAACCTTTCCCTTAACATTGAGGTGTCTTGGAATGACACCCCTTCAACCCCAGGGCCATGCCCCCCCCCCCCTAAAGCATTTATAAGTCAAACTTATATCGCAAAAAGTGTTCAAATGCTCAGTCTAAGGTTCAAACTAGCCATTTTGGATTCCATGAAGCAGCGCCTGTGCTTCCTCCACATCCGATAACATGTAGAACTTCCCCTTGATCAATACTCCGAGTTTCGATTGTTGAGCAATCATTGCTTGGGCCCCATGGGCTTTAAACAAATGTAAAATTTTAACAAACTCTCTCCTACATCGTGCCGCTGCTGCAGACATATCCGAAAAGATGCGGCATTTCACCATAGCGTTCACAGGAAACTGCCTTTGTTGGATTGCCCTAGATAAAATTTTCTCCTTAACTCTGATATCTGCAAAATTTAACAAAATGGTGCGCGGGAGAGTAGAATTCGGAAAAGGGTGAGCGGGAACTCGATGAGCTTTGGTGATAGTGAGATCATCTTTATGTTCCGGAATCACCATCTGTTGCAGAAACGTAGTCACCCATGCAAGTCTGATCCCTCAATTCCTTCAGGAACTCCCACTAAACGTAGATTGGACCTTCTGTTGTAATTCTCCAAATCGTCCAGTTTAATCTCCAAAGCCTTTGTTATTTTAGAGACATCTTTGGATTCTTGCTTCACCTCAGCCATTTGGTCCTCTAAAGAAGAGATCCTTTCCTCTGCCTCCACTAAACGAGCTGGAAAGGTGGAGACCAATGCCTCGATTTTATCCATTTTATCCAGTCTCTGGTGAATCGCAGTAAGTTCAACGTTTTGCAACCTCTTCATTTCTCTTACTTCATCCAAAATTAGATTCAGCATATCCTTCACAGACATCCTCATTTCCCCCTCAGTCTCTGTATCCATCTCTAACAAAGGGCCGGAGGGATCAACCAACACCCCATCACATCCCTTGTCAGAGACTACAGAGGGTTGGATAATTGTGCTCCTTGCCTCTTTATTTTCTTACGTCATCAGGGTCAGTTGTTGTCTTTTTTTTTTTTTTTAAATCAGATGTAGAAGCAGCAGGTAGAGCAGAACTTATAGGGGTATTAACAGCCAGGCTCAGACCATTTGTGTCAACATGCTGAATCTGACCAAATTCCAGATTTAAAGATTTTAGAGCGGGCGCTTGGCTGGGTGAGAGAGGAGGTGTTTTTTTTACAAACAGAGGAAATTGTTTGGATGGTGGATGCAATAGAGGAGGTTGAGGGGGTTCGGGAGTTTTAGCATGATCTTCAGAATATAAAGCATTGATTTTATCCCCCATACTTGGTTGAACTAAATTTTCTGTCGATGCATCCTCTGCCTCTGAACTCTCTGATGAAAGTACTGAGTCATCTTCCTTGGGGATGACTCCATCCGTTAACTTAACCGCTGCCTCTTTTGCCTGCTGTCGACGTTGTTTGGCTTTGATACGAGCGTTTAATAACTTCCCCATGATGCACACTGCAAAAACTTGCTCAGAGCCTCAAAGGATTCACACCACGAACTTATCACCGAGTTTTTTTTTCTTCCTTTTTATCAGCCCAAAGAGGCGATTTTTTTTTTCTCCCCCTTATAAGTCTCTCTCGGAGAAGGAGCTATAAACAGCTATAAGCACCTATGAGCAGATAAACAGAGGCTTACTCACTCTATGCAAAAGATTTTGGCGGAAGCAGGAGCCAGAGCTACTCTGTTATTATCACTCCCAGTACGTTTTCCCCAATAGCTTCTGCCCTTGCACACTTATTTAGTGCCTGCCACAGCCACCTCAAAACGAATTATTTACAGGTAGAGTCCGAGGCAAAATCACTGAAAGAGTCAAATCTGCTTAGCAGAGAACAGCTGTCAGCTGCGCCTCCCTCGGTGCGCCGAACACGCAGAACGCCGAAAAACAACGCTCGAACTAAAGAGTTCAAACCTGCGCCCTCTCACCATCTCACCGCTTTGTCAGCTGTCAGCCGCACCTCCCTCGATGCATCACCGTGAATAGTTACGAGTTTCCCTCGCTTAGCATCCAGAAAAGACTCCGGCTTCAAGGACCAAAGGCAAGCAGAAATGAAGGTCGAGGCCACACAACCACAGCCACAGCACAACACGGCAAACGGCTCACGGCCGCCATCGCTGACCTCGAGAGGGGGAGGGGCAGCAACACGGCCCTCAGGTGCTACATGGAGGCGTGGAACTCCCTCCTGTAGCCGGGGAGGCAGATATTAACAATATTAACCTGTTCGACGCTTGTGACGGAGCGGTTCCGTCACGTGCGTCGGTTGCGCTGTGCGCATGACGGAACCGCTCCGTCATGGCCCCGCCCGCGCACGGAATCTTCAGCGCGGCGCGGAAATCCGCGCCGCGCTGAAGGGGTTAATGTATATTGTATCAATCTCCTCTTTTTCAATGTAACTCAAAGGGGAATATCAATACCCCAGTTTTTTTTCAAAATCTCCCTCTTACCAAGTTCAAAATGTTCGCAAGTATGGTACATTGGATCATGGTAGGCAGGAGGAATTGGGGTAGGGACATGGACTCGGATAACAGAGGACAGGAGTGACATGGAGAGGTGCACCAAACTGACCCTACAGGGCAGGCATCAGGGTTTGCAGCAGCACAATACACCACACAGCACATGCGGGACGGGAGTACAGCACAACAATCCATAGAAAGCAATAGGGAGGGGACAGGACCATGCACATGGACAACAGAGAACAGAGGGGAAAGAGGCAATGGTAGCTAGCTGACCATAATGGACAGACAGGAGAGAAAGCTGCAGCATAACAGACCATAAAGGGCAGGAGGGATGGATCAGCGGCATTACAATGGAACAGACAAACCAGGAGGGAGGGAATAGGGGACTGCACATGGAAACAGAGAGCTGGGGGCAAGGGGGCAGGACAGGAGCAGCAAGATGACCATGGAGGTCAGGCAGGATGGGCACTAGAAACAAGACACACCATGGAGAGCAACAATGAGACTATGATGGCATACACACAGACCATGGAGGGAAGGTGGGAGGGGATCAGGGGCAGCTAGCTGACCACACAGGGAAGGTGGGAGGGGCCATGGCAGCACAGAAGACCATGCATGGCAAGCGGGAGGGTTAGTGGCAGCACAATGGCTATGATGGGCAAGAAGGAGGGTGCAGGGGCATGCACAAAGGACCATGGAGGATAGAAGGGAGGGTCAGGACCTGGGCACAGACAAGAGAGTTCAGGGGAAGGGACCTCACAACAGACCGCACGGGGCAGGCAGGAGGAGCAGTTGCAGCACAACAGACCAGGGAGGGCAGAAGGGTGTGGCAGTAAAATGGACCATGGAGGACAGGAGGAAGGGGATAGGGGCATGGCATGTGGACAGGCATGGTGGAGGTGACAGGGACAGGTTACAGTCATCTGACAATGCTAGGCAGGTGGGAGGGTGGCAGCTCAACAGAACACTCAGAGTAGATAGGAGTGGCAGGTCCATGGAACATGGTGGGCAAAAAGGATGGAGCAGGGGCATGCACAAAGACATCGGAGGGCAGGGTGAAGGAGAATAGGGGCAGCAAGCTAAGCACAGAGGCTAAGCAGGAGGTCAATGATGGGCCATATAATTGGGCAATGGAGGGCAGGAGGAGGGGACTGGTACATCATGCTAAATGGAGGGCAGTGGCAGCACATCAGACCATGCATGGCAGGAGGGAGGAGGCTAGTCCATGGATTCAGACAACAGAGGATAGGGAGGAGGTGGATGGGGCAGCAAGCTAACTGTTCAGAGAAGGTGGGTATTAGGAACGTTATTGTTTTTAAAATTTGTGTCTGTGCAAACTCCTTAAAATATGAACAAGTATGCAGCATAATCTCACTTTTATTCAGGAAGAAGAGGACATTTGTGACTGTGACTCTGGGCACATTTGGCAGAAACACCCCCTGACCCTCCACCCCCATCGCAAAATGTAATGCCCGTGAAAAGGGTAGGTGGATGCAGTGTTATATAGAGCATAGTCCTGAGAGCACGATTGAAAATGAAAACTAGATATAGTATATGGTATAAACTATGCACAAAAAGTGTGATATAAGATGAACCGGGCGTGAAATATAATATGCAATACATTGTGCGCAATGACAGATTCATTGGAAAGCGCGAGATAGCACAGGCACTAGCGAGTGCTATGCGATATGCGCCTTGGAGTGTAATATGCACAGGGCAGTGTTGTGTAACCTAACTAGTCTCTAAAGTAGTAATATAAAATATGTGGTGGGGAGTGTAACGTTGCATATGCACTGTGACAAAGATATGGATCCCAGATTGTAATATGTATGGCATAGCGCTGTGCATTATAACATAGGCATCGAGGAAGGCACGTTAGACGGGGCAATATAACGCGTGCGAAGGCAAGTGTGGCATGACATATTCACGGGGGGGCTGTTACAGTGCACATGGGCTAGAGAGTGTCATAGCATATGCACTAGCTGGTGGAATACAACACAGAGGTGTGAGGCACTCGGCGGGCACAGGTGGGTGTAACACAGCATTGGGCTCAGCCAGGAGCACGCTGTGACTCTCAAGTGAAGTTTGTCTCCTTTCCAGAGAGTAAAATAAAAAGTATTACACATCCGGCGGTGGATGTGTATTTTATTAACTGTGAGGGGGTTTCTTGCATAGTTTGGTCGAATTTTTGTCGAATCCCCTTTGAATGGCTTGGTGTGCGTGTATATTAAATGTGCCCGTCAATAGCTACCCATATTTGTATAAATAAACGACAAGGGTGTCTACTTGGAGAGTACCCACCGGCGGGGGTGCCGGGATTAGGCACGGTAGGGCGTCAGACACGTAAGAGCTTCACTAGCGGTGTAAATACATTCCATGTGGATTCATTCTATGCATAGTCGCCTTTTAATGAATATCACACAAATCGTCATGGTGATAGGTACGTACGGTTTGTCCAGCATGTCCTAGGTGTTTCTATAAATATATATTTTTTAAAAATAATAAAAAACAAAGGCCGGCCCCGGGGGATGGGGTCCCCTGGGCCATAAGTGGCCTGAGGAGGGGGGCAACGCAGCCCCCTCCTAAAGATTTTTTTTTAAAAAGGCCATGACCCGGGGGTTGGGGTCCCCGGGGCCGATTAAGGCCTTGGGAGGGCCAAATGTATTTTTTTCAACAAAAAAAACTTAGGGTGCAGGCCCTAGGGGATGGGGTCCCCAGGGCCAGTAAATTAGAAAAAGAAGGGGGGGACACACAGCCCTCCTTCTTAAAAAATAAAATAAATAAAAGACCGGCATCGTGCCGGAGGCCACGCCCCCTCCTTGCAGCACTCTGCAAACGCACCCCCTGGCCAGTTGTAAGTTGGGGAATTAATTCCCCTTCAATACTGAGGGTCCCTGAGGGCCAACTAGCCCAACAGGTATCTCCAGTATGCGCCAGGGAGCTGCGTTGCAGACAGGTGTTCTGAGGCCACGCCCCTTTTTACACCTCTATGCAACGCAGCTCTGTGGCGCTTACTGATGGTACCTAGTGGGCTAGTTTGACCCTTGGGACCCTTAGGATTCAAGGGGACTTAATCTCTCAATTTAGAACAGTCACAGGGCGCGTTAACACAGTAGTGAAGGGAGGAGATGGGGTCTGAGGTAACATGTGCAAACACGCCCTGTGGCGCGTTTTAAGTTGGGGAAATAATTCCCTTTCAATCCTGAGGGACCCTGGGGGCAAACTAGCCCACCAGGTGCTTCCAGTAAGCGCCACTGCGCTGCGTTGCAGAGAGGTGGTCTAGGCCGTGCCACTTTTTACGCCTCTCTGCAACGCAGCTCTGTGGCGCTTTCTGGAGGTACCTAGTGGGCTAGTTGTACCCTAGGGACCCTCAGGATTCAAATGAACTTAATCTCCCAACTAAAAACGGCCACAGGGCGTGTTTACACAGTGGTGAAGGGAGGGGACGGGGCCTGAGTTAACGTGTGCAAACAAGTCCTGTGGCGCGTTTTAAGTTGGGGAAATAATTCCCCTTCAATCCTGAGGGACCTTGGGGCCCAACTAGCCCACCAGGTGCTTCCAGTAAGCGCCACTGCGCTGTGTTGCAGAGAGGTGGTCTAGGCCGTGCCCCTTTTTACATCTCTCTGCAACGCAGCTCTGTGGCGCTTACTGGAGGTACCTAGTGGTCTAGTTGGACCCTAGGGACCCTCAGGATTCAAGGGGACTTAATCTCCCAACTTAAAACGGCCACAGGGCGTGTTTACACAGTGGGGAAGTGAGGGGACGGGGCCTGAGGTGACGTGTGCAAACACGCCCTGTGGCGCATTTTAAGAGGTAGTTTTAATCCCCTGCCCTATTATATACTAGGGGCTTACAGAGGAGGTCATGCTGATCACAGGGGGACCCCAACGCATAGTGTTCCCTAGTGTATGTTGGTGTTTTCACTGTATTCTGAGTGTCTTTTAACATAGCACTGGCTCTAGGACTGGTTAGTCAGACTCAGTTACCACCAGTATCCGTTTGAAAAAATTGAGGGGACAGGATGATTTTGCAACAAGGCTTCTTTCTGCTCTTCTGTTTGTTCTTTCTGCACGTTATCCTTCTTCCTGCACTTTCCTTCGTCTTTGAGGACTTCTGTTGCTTCTTTCTGCATTTCTTTTTTTTCTTTCTGTGCGTTTTTTCTTCTTTCTTCACATGTCCTATCTCTGTACGCATAGTTAGAAATTAGCATTTAAAAACATTTGAAATTCACTGAAAAAACCATAGGTTTCAGGCACGTTATAGTTAGGAATTAGCATTTAAAAAACCTTAGAAATTCACTGAAAAAACCATAGGTTTTAGGGGCGTTATAGTTAGCTGGACTTTTCACTCGTACAAAACCATTGAAATTCCCCCGTTATAGTTAGTTCAGCTAACTATAACTCGCGCGCCCGCAATGCACTGCTGATGACATCACATATTACATCACTCATGACATGGTCAGTTACATCACTCATGACATCACTGATGACATCTCAAATGACATCACTGATGATATCATCCTTGTGATAGAGTGGCAGACCTCCGCTCCCCCTAATATAACCTTTGATAGACACATTCAAAAATAGAAACTAAAATTTTCAAAACAATGGACATACCAATATCAGTTACAACAACCTATTCAGTAATTCTAAGATCCACATACACATCCACTCATTCACCAACAATCCTATACAGTCACTCCTACATATACTCACTCATCATATGTACTCATACACCTATACAACCTGTTAAACAACGCCACTCATCCATAGAGTTACTCACACACATAGTCACTCATGCTATTAAAGAATCAAACATCCAGTTATACACACACCACCACACTTACTTCTACAGAAACTTACACATACTTAGTCTTTTAAACAACCACTTATAGAAACACATACTTATTCATCCAGGAACTCTTTCAATTTCTCACTCTCACATATACTCACTTATATACACCAATAGTCACATATACTAGTTTAAAACATATGTAGTTACTCATAAAGACACTATTGAGACAGTCATTCACTCACTAACACACCCATGCACACACTCATACACCCATACAGTCCTGCACACATGCTGTCTTCAACACATACAAACAGTGAGTCACTCTTTCATGCACCTATGCACTACGTAATACCCCCTCCAAACCATACAGTAACTCAGACACTCATACTGATACTCAAAAAACCAACTAATAACCTATATAGACACTCATGTAGCTACTCACCAACCCATGCAGCCACTTATACACAAAGTGAGAGACTGATACAGATTTTTACATATTTAAACATTACTCACTAAGCCATGTATTCACTAAGATACACGTACTCAGTCAGTTATACAATCAATTTTTCAAAAACAAATCATCCATTTAGACACTTATATACCCATTTATTCTTCCATCGACCTTGAGATATACATAGATAAAACATATGTAATTTTCAGAAAAACACACATTCACTGGATGATGTCATCAGTGATGTCATTTGAGATGTCATCAGTGATGTCATGAGTGATGTCACTGACCATGTCATGAGTGATGTAATATGTGACGTCATCAGCAGTGCATTGCGGGCGCGCAAGTTACAGTTAGCTGAACTAACTATAACGGGGGAATTTCAATGGTTTTGTACGAGTGAAAAGTCCAGCTAACTATAACGCCCCTGAAACCTATGGTTTTTTCAGTGAATATATATATATATATATATATATATATATATATATATATGTGTGTGTATGTATATCATCTACTGGCGGTCGCCAGGAGATAGTTATAGTTAGGACCGAGTTCCCATAGGAGATGTGAAAATTCTATTTTGAATAACTTTGGCGCCGGTTGACTTATCTTCGTGAAATTGTCTAAACTAATGGGGCGCTCCGCTCAGCTCCTACCCTGAAAGTCTCGCGGTGATTCGTCAAGCGGGGGCGGAGAAAAAAGGGGGGTCCCAAAACGCGTTTTCCCCATGCATTTTCCCATAGGACCTTTAGTCGAAGGTACAGCCCGAACGCCTGAACAGAATTACTTGAAAGTTGACAAAGAGGTAGTCCTCAGGTCAGGCATGGGCCTTTTGCATATATGGTGTCAATCTGTTGAGTAGTTCCTGAGAAAATCTAAAGTAAAATCACATATATATCTGGGCGGAGCCTAACCACACATCTCATCGTGAGATCTGATTGGCTGTCAGCACTTCATCCAAGAAGTGTTGGCAGCCATCTTGGGACCAACATACATGATAGCACCTCATTAAAAAGCATTGCAGTTAATAGAAGGTTTTAAGACTTTAGTTACATTATAATTCATTTGTTGATGGTACCATACTCATTTTAGGAATTGTGGTGTGTTCTAAGGTGATTTTACAGTGTGAAAAAGCCTTCTGCTGTGATATCATGAATCATGTTTGAGAGAAAACTATTTTCTCATGCTTTTCCCACAGAGGTTTGGAAGGTGATCTATAAGCTAAACTGAGAGCATATTTTCTGTAAATTCACATTATCTTTCTCAGTCATGTGAGAATGAAGTCTGACATTCTCAGTAAAACATGTACATCCAACAAGGGCAGAGACTGTCAGTTGATTCCTTTGTGTTCTACTGCAGCTTCCCAGAGTGTTCTAAAGAACAACTAGAGCACTAACAGTCCTACTTATGACAAACGTATGACACACCTGAAGCCATCTTGGTAGGAATAAAGTGGTAACTCTTAAAACATTTAATTTAAAAAGGAACAAAATGAGGGGGTTCATTTTGCCATAGAAAGTATGATTTGGTTAGTGCTGCAGAAATAAAAATTAGGGCACATTTTGAATGACTTCTCAAAACCTCTTCTATTTCATTAAAAGATTCTGACATGCAGACTGAAACATGCACTTTCAATACCAGCAGCAGACTTCCCTGGTGAGTAGTAGCTTTGCTACAGTGACCTAATAAGAAGCTAGAGTGCTAACATTCTGAATTTATGGCAAATGTGAGACACATCTGAATGCCTTCTTGATGGAATCAAAGTAAAAAACTGAAAGTATTTCCTACTGAGGAGACTGTAGAAAATGAGGAAATTAAGAAACATCATAACAAATAAGTCTCCGAAAAGGGCCACCAGAGACAAAAGAGCCCAAATGTAGCCCAAATATCACCCAGATGTAGCCCAAGTATAGCCCAATGACAGAATGTCCCAGAGTGTTCTAACAAACAACTAGAGCACTAACAGTCTTACTTATGATAAAAGTATGGCACACCTGAAGCCATCTTGATTGGAATAAAGTGGTAACACTTAAAACATTTAATTTACAAAGGAACAAAAAGAGGGGGTTCATTTTGCCATAGAAATTATGATTAGTTCTGCAGAAAGAAAAATTAGGGCACATTTTGACTTCTCAAATCCTCTTCTATTTCATAAAAACATTCTGACAAGCAGACTGAAACATGCACTTTGAATACCAGCAGCAGACTTCCCTGGTGAGCAGTAGTTTTACTACAGTGATCTAATGAGCAACTAGAGTGCTAACATTCAGAATTTATGGCAAATGTGTGACACATCTGAATGCCTTCTTGATGGAACCAAAATAAAAAACTGAAAGTATTCCCACTGAGGAGACTGCAGTAAATCAGGAAATTAGGAAACTTCATAACAAATAAATCTCCCAAGATGGCCAACAGAGACAAAAGAGCCCAAATGTAGCCCAAATATCACCAAGATGTAGCCCAAGTATAGCCCAATGATAGAATGTCCAAGAGTGTTCTTAAGAACAACTAGAGCGCTTACTGTCTTACTTATGACAAACGTATGACACACCTGAAGCCATCTAGGTTGGAATAAAGTGGTAGCTCTTAAAACATTTAATTTAAAAAGGAACAAAATGAGGAGGTTCATTTTGCCATAGAAAGTATGATTAGTGCTGCAGAAATAAAAATTAGGGCATATTTTGAGTGACTTCTCAAATCCTCTTCTATTTCATGAAAATATTCTGACATGCAGACTGAAACATGCACTTTCAATACCAGCAGCAGACTTCCCTGGTGAGCAGTAGCTTTACTACAGTGATCTAACAAGCAACTAGAGTGCTAACATTCTGAATTTATGGCAAATGTGTGACTCATCTGAATGCCTTCTTGATGGAATCAAAGTAGAAAACTGAAAGTATTTCCTACTGAGGAGACTGTAGTAAATGAGGAAATTAGGAAACATCATAACAAATAAATCTCCCAAGATGGCCACCAGAGACAAAAGAGCCCAAATATGACCCAGATGTAGCCCAAGTATAGCCCAATGACAGAATGTCCCAGAGTGTTCTAACAAACAACTAGAGCACTAACAGTCTTACTTATGATAAAAGTATGGCACACCTGAAGCCATCTTGATTGGAATAAAGTGGTAACACTTAAAACATTTAATTTACAAAGGAACAAAAAGAGGGGGTTCATTTTGCCATAGTAATTATGATTAGTTCTGCAGAAAGAAAAATTAGGGCACATTTTGACTTCTCAAATACTCTTCTATTTCATAAAAAAATTCGGACATGCAGACTGAAACATGCACTTTGAATACCAGCAGCAGACTTCCCTGGTGAGCAGTAGTTTTACTACAGTGATCTAATGAGCAACTAGAGTGCTAACATTCAGAATTTATGGCCAATGTGTGACACATCTGAATGCCTTCTTGATGGAACCAAAATAAAAAACTGAAAGTATTCCCACTGAGGAGACTGCAGTAAATGAGGTAATTAGGAAACTTCATAACAAATAAATCTCCCAAGATGGCCACCAGAGACAAAAGAGCCCAAATATAGCCCAAATATCACCAAGATGTAGCCCAAGTATAGCCCAATGATAGAATGTCCAAGAGTGTTCTTAAGAACAACTAGAGCGCTTACTGTCTTACTTATGACAAACGTATGACACACCTGAAGCCATCTAGGTTGGAATAAAGTGGTTACTCTTAAAACATTTAATTTAAAAAGGAACAAAATGAGGAGGTTCATTTTGCCATAGAAAGTATGATTAGTGCTGCAGAAATAAAAATTAGGGCACACTTTGAGTGACTTCTCAAATCCTCTTCTATTTCATTAAAAAATTCTGACATGCAGACTGAAACATGCACTTTCAATACCAGCAGCAGACTTCCCTGGTGAGCAGTAGCTTTACTACAGTGATCTAACAAGCAACTAGAGTGCTAACATTCTGAATTTATGGCAAATGTGTGACTCATCTGAATGCCTTCTTGATGGAATCAAAGTAGAAAACTGAAAGTATTTCCTACTGAGGAGACTGTAGTAAATGAGGAAATTAGGAAACATCATGACAAATAAGTCTCCCTAAATGGCCACCAGAGACAAAAGAGCCCAAATGTAGCCCAAATATCACCCAGATGTAGCCCAAGTATAGCCCAATGACAGAATGTCCCAGAGTGTTCTAACGAACAACTAGAGCGCTAAAAGTCTTACTTATGACAAAAGTATGGCACACCTGAAGCTATCTTGATTGGAATAAAGTGGTAACACTTAAAACATTTAATTTACAAAGGAACAAAATGAGGGGGTTCATTTTGCCATAGAAAGTATGATTAGTGCTGCAGAAATGAAAATTAGGGCACGTTTTGAGTGACTTCTCAAATCCTCTTCTATTTCATTAAAAAATTCTGACATGCAGACTGAAACATGCACTTTCAATACCAGCAGCAGACTTCCCTGGTGAGCAGTAGCTTTACTACAGTGATCTAATAAGCAACTAGAGTGCTAACATTCTGAATTTATGGCAAATGTGTGACACATCTGAATGCCTTCTTGATGGAATCAAAATAAAAAACTGAAAGTATTTCCTACTGAGGACACTGTAGTAAATGAGGAAATTAGGAAACATCATAACAAATAAATCTCCCAAGATGGCCACCAGAGACAAAAGAGCCCAAATGTAGACCAAATATCACCCAGATGTAGCCCAAGTATAGCCCAATGACAGAATGTCCCAGAGTGTTCTAACAAACAACTAGAGCGCTTACTGTCTTACTTATGACAAAAGTATGGCACACCTGAAGCCATCATGATTGGAATAAACTGGTAACACTTAAAACATTTAATTTAAAAAGGAACACAATGAGGGGGTTCATTTTGCCATAGAAATTATGATTAGTGCTGAAGAAAGAAAAATTAGGGCACATTTTGAGTGACTTCTCAAATCCTCTTCTATTTCATTAAAAAATTCTGATATGCAGACTGAAACATGCACTTTTAATACCAGCAGCAGACTTCCGTGGTGAGCAGTAGCTTTACTACCGTGATCTAATGAGCAACTAGAGTGCTAACATTCAGAATTTATGGCAAATGTGTGACATATCTGAATACCTTTTTGATGGAATCAAAGTAAAAAACTGAAAGCATTTCCTACTGAGGAGACTGCAGTAAATTAGGAAATTAGGAAACTTCATAACAAATAAATCTCCCAAGATGGCCACCAGAGACAAAAGAGCCCAAATGCAGCACAAATATCACCCAGATGCAGCCCACATGTAGCCCAATGACAGAAGTGTGCAAAACACTTATTTTTTGTGTATTTGCTGTTTTATATAGTGCAGACTTGTCAGGTATTGGAGTGCTTTACATGAGCATTGGTTACATCACACAAGATCAAATTAATTTTGGTTGTAGACTTGGGGAGATTAAGTGATTTGACCAGAATCACAGAATGTTGAGCTGAAGCAGAAACTCCAACCTGGTTCCCCAGTTGCAAAATTTGCAGCTCTGGAAGTAACACCACATCCTCTACCCTAGGGGCAACATTTAATCAAGTGGTCAACTGGATAAAAAACATAAAGATTACAAATGATTTAAAAGTTCTTTGTCGCTATTTGAAAACTCAGAAAAGATGTCCTCATTTTAGTTTTTTAGAGCACTAACCATAATTTGGATGCAAATAAGACCCTCTCATATATGTAATTTCGAAAGGAAATACTCTAGGTATTACAGTTTTGATTACATCAAGATGACGTCAGGCATTCCGTACTTTTGTAATAAATATAGAATGTTAGCAATCCAGTTGTTCATTGGGATACTGTTGAGAGGCAGAAGCCAGGGGCACGGACTCTGAAAATTGAAGGCAGGTAGGAGAGTGCAGATGCAACAATTTGACCACACTGTACAGGCAGGAAGGGCAGTGGCAGCACAACAGACTATGGAGGGCAGTGCAAAGGGGGGCAGGGGCAACAAACCAACAATACAGGACTGGCAAGAGAGGCTGTGGCAATATATTAGACCATTGTGGGCAGAAGGAAGAGGCAGTGGTAGTACAACCATACATGCCAACAGACCCGTTTCACCCAGGAAACGTCCAATGTTTTTAAGCTCAAATGGGCTTTATTTGATCTGTCTATCTACAATCTCCTCTTTTTCAATGTAACTCAAAGGGGAAAATCAATACCCCAGTTTTTTTTCAAAATCTCCCTCTTACCAAGTTCAAAATGTTCGCAAGTATGGTACATTGGATCATGGTAGGCAGGAGGAATTGGAGTAGGGACATGGACTCGGATAACAGAGGACAGGAGGGACATGGAGAGGTGCACCAAACTGACCCTACAGGGCAGGCATCAGGGTTTGCAGCAGCACAATACACCACACCGCATGCGGGATGGGAGTGCAGCACAACAATCCATAGAAAGCAATAGGGCGGGGACAGGACCATGCACATGGACAACAGAGAACAGAGGGGAAAGTGGCAATGGTAGCTAGCTGACCATAATGGACAGACAGGAGAGAAAGCTGCAGCATAACAGACCATAAAGGGCAGGAGGGACAGATCAGGGGCATTACAATGAAACAGACAAGCCAGGAGGGAGGGAATAGGGGGTCTGCACATGGAAACAGAGGGCTGGGGGCAAGGGGGCAGGGCAGGAGCAGCAAGATGACCATGGAGGTCAGGCAGGATGGGCACTAGAAACAAGACACACCATGGAGAGCAACAATGAGACTATGATGGCATGCACACAGACCATGGGGGGAAGGTGGGAGGGGATCAGGGGCAGCTAGCTGACCACAAAGGGAAGGTGGGAGGGGCCATGGCAGCACAGAAGACCATGCATGGCAAGCGGGAGGGTTGGTGGCAGCACAATGGCTATGATGGGCAAGAAGGAGGGTGCAGGGGCATGCACAAAGGACCAAGGAGGATAGAAGGGAGGGTCAGGACCTGGGCACAGACAATAGAGTTCAGGGGAAGGGGCCTCACAACAGACCGCGCGGGGCAGACAGGAGGAGCAGTTGCAGTACAACAGACCAGGGAGGGCAGAAGGGTGTGGCAGTAAAATGGACCATGGAGGACAGGAGGAAGGGGATAGGGGCATGGCATGTGGACAGGCAGGGTGGAGGTGGCAGGGACAGGTTACAGTCATCTGACAATGCTAGGCAGGTGGGAGGGGAGTGGCAGCTCAACAGAACACTCAGAGTAGATAGGAGTGGCAGGTCCATGGAACATGGTGGGCAAAAAGGATGGAGCAGGGGCATGCACAAAGACATCGGAGGGCAGGGGGAAGGAGAATAGGGGCAGCAAGCTAAGCACAGAGGCTAAGCAGAAGGCCAATGATGGGCCATAGAATTGGGCAATGGAGGGCAGGAGGAGTGGACTGGTACATCATGCTAAATGGAGGGCAGTGGCAGCACTTCAGACCATGCATGGCAGGAGGGAGGAGGCTAGTCCATAGATTCAGACAACAGAGGATAGGGAGGAGGTGGATGGGGCAGCAAGCTAACTGTTCAGAGAAGGTGGGTATTAGGAACTTTATTGTTTTTAAAATGTGTGTCTGTTCGAACTACTTAAAATATGAACAAGTATGCAGCATAATCTCACTTTAATTCAGGAAGAAGAGGACGTTTGTGACTGTGACTCCGGGCTCACTTGGCAGAAACACCCCCTGACCCTCCACCCCCCATCGCAAAATGTAATGCCCGTGAAAAGGGTAGGTGGACGCAGTGTTATATAGAACATAGTCCTGAGAGCACGATTGAAAATGAAAACTAGATATAGTATATGGTATAAACTATGCACCAAAAAGTGTGATATAAGATGAACCGGGGCATGAAATATAATATGCAATACATTGTGCGCAATGACAGATTCATTGGAGAGCGCGAGATAGCACAGGCTCTAGCGCGTGGTATGCGATATGCGCCTTGGAGTGTAATATGCATAGGGCAATGTTGTGTAACCTAACTAGTCTCTAAAGTTGTAATATAAAATATGTGCTGGGGAGTGTAACGTTGCATATGCACTGTGACAAAGATATGGATCCCAGATTGTAATATGTATGGCATAGCGCTGTGCGTTATAACATAGGCATCGAGGAAGGCACGTTAGATGGGGCAATATAACCCGTGCGAAGGCAAGTGTGGCATGACATATTCCCGGGGTGGTGTTACAGTGCACATGGGCTAGAGATTGTCATAGCATACGCACTAGCTGGTGGAATACAACACAGAGGTGTGAGGCACTCGGCGGGCACTGGTGGGTGTAACACAGCATTGGGCTCAGCCAGGAGCACGCTGTGACTCTCAAGTGAGGTTTGTCTCCTTTCCAGAGAGTAAAATAAAAAATATTACACATCCGGCGGTGGATGTGTGTTTTATTAACCGTGAGGGGGGTTTCTTGCATAGTTTGGTCGAATTTTTGTCGAATCCTCTTTTAATGGCTTGGTGTGCGTGTATATTAAATGTGCCTGTCAATAGCTACCCATGTTTGTATAAATAAACGACAAGGGTGTCTACTTGGAGAGTACCCACCGGCGGGGGTGCCGGGATTAGGCACGGTAGGGCGTCAGACATGTCAGAGCTTCACTAGCGGTGTAAATACATTCCATGTGGATTCATTCTATGCAGAGTCGCCTTTTAATGAATATCACGCAAATCGTCATGGTGATAGGTACATACGGTTTGTCCAGCATGTCCTAGGTTTTTCTATAAATATATATTTTTGTAAAATAATAAAAAACAAAGGCAGGCCCCGGGGGATGGGGTCCCCTGGGCCATAAGTGGCCTGAGTAGGGGGGCAACGCAGCCCCCTCCTAAAGAATTTAAAAAAAAACGGCCATGACCCGGGGGTTGGGGTCCCCGGGGCCAATTAAGGCCTTGGGAGGGCCAAATTTAGTTTTTTTCAACAAAAAAAATGAGGGTGCAGGCCCTGGGGGATGGGGTCCCCGGGGCCAGTACATTAGAAAAAGAAGGGGGGCCACACAGCCCTCCATCTTAACAAAAATAAAATAAATAAAAGACCGGCATCGCGCCGGAGGCCACGCCCCCTCCTTGCAGCACTCTGCAAACGTGCCCCCTGGCCAGTTGTAAGTTGGGGAATTAATTCCCCTTCAATACTGAGGGTCCCTGAGGGCCAACTAGCCCAACAGGTATCTCTAGTACGCGCCAGGGAGCTGCGTTGCAGACAGGTGTTCTGAGGCCACGCCCCTTTTTACACCTCTATGCAACGCAGCTCTGTGGCGCTTACTGGAGGTACCTAGTGAGCTAGTTTGACCCTAGGGACCCTTAGGATTCAAGGGGACTTAATCTCTCAGCTTAGAACGGCCACAGGGCGCATTTACACAGTGGTGAAGGGAGGGGACGGGGCCTGAGGTGATGAGTGCAAACACGTCCTGTGGCACGTTTTAAGTTGGGGAAATAATTCCCTTTCAATCCTGAGGGACCATGGGGGCCAACTAGCCCTCCAGGTGCTTCCAGTAAGCGCCACTGCTCTGCGTTGCAGAGAGGTGGTGCAGGCCGTGCCCCTTTTTACACCTCTCTGCAATGGAGCTTACTGGACGTACCTAGTGGGCTATTTTGCCCCTAGGGATCCTCAGGATTCAAGGAGACTTAATCTCACAACTTAAAAACGGCCACAGGGCGTGTTTACACAGTGGGGAAGGGAGGGGATGGGGCCTGAGGTGACGTGTGCAAACACGCCCTATGGCGCGTTTTAAGTTGGGGAAATAATTCCCCTTCAATCCTGAGGGCCCCTGGGGGCTAACTAGCCCACCAGGTGCTTCCAGTAAGCGCCACTGAGCTGCGTTGCAGAGAGGTGGTCCAGGCAGTGCCACTTTTTACACCTCTCTGCAACGCAGCTCTGTGGCGCTTACTGGAGGTACCTAGTGGTCTAGTTCGACCCTAGGGACCCTCAGGATTCAAGAGGACTTAATCTCCCAACTTAAAACACAGTGGGGAAGTGAGGGGACGGGGCCTGAGGTGACGTGTGCCAACACGCCCTGTGGCGCGTTTTAAGAGGTAGTTTTAATCCCCTGCCCTATTATATAGTAAGGGCTTACAGAGGAGGTCATGCTGATCACAGGGGGACCCTAACGCACAGTGTTCCCAAGTGTATGTAGGTGTTTTCACTGTATGCTGAGTGTCTTTTAACATAGCACTGGCTCTAGGACACTGTTAGTCAGACTCAGTTACCACCAGTATCCGTCTGAAAAAGTTGAGGGTACAGGATGATATTGCAACAAGGCTTCTTTCTGCTCTTCTGTTTATTCTTTCTGCACGTTCTCCTTCTTCCTGCACTTTTCTTTGTCTTTGAGGACTTCTGTTGCTTCTTTCTGCATTTCTTTTTTTTCTTTCTGTGCGTTTTTTCTTCTTTTTTCACATGTCCTATCTCTGTAGGCATAGTTAGAAATTAGCATTTAAAAAACATTTGAAATTCACTGAAAAAACCATAGGTTTCAGGCACGTTATAGTTAGGAATTAGCATTTAAAAAACCTTAGAAATTCACTGAAAAAACCATAGGTTTCAGGGGCGTTATAGTTAGCTGGACTTTTCACTCGTACAAAACCATTGAAATTCCCCCGTTATAGTTAGTTCAGCTAACTATAACTCGCGCGCCCACAATGCACTGCTGATGAAGTCACATATTACATCACTCATGACATGGTCAGTGACATCACTCATGACATCACTGATGACATCTCAAATGACATTTGAGATGTCATCAGTGATGTCATCAGTGATGTCACTGACCATGTCATGAGTGATGTAATATGTGACGTCATCAGCAGTGCATTGCGGGGGCGCGAGTTATAGTTAGCTGAACTAACTATAACATGGGAATTTCTAGGGTTTTGTACGAGGGAAATGTCCAGCTAACTATAACGCCCCTGAAACCTATGATTTTTTTAGTGAATTTCTAAGGTTTTTCAAATGCCAATTCCTAACTATAACATGCATGAAACCTATGGTTTTTTCAGTGAATTTCAAAGGTTTTTTGAATGCCAATTCCTAACTATAACGCCCCTGAAACCTTTGGTTTTTTCAGTGAATTTCAAAGGTTTTTTAAATGCCAATTCCTAACTATAACGTGTATGAAACCTATGGTTTTTTCAGTGAATTTCAAAGATTTTTTAAATGCTAATTCCTATCTATAACTTATCTCTAAAGATATCATGTTTAATGATTTTGATTGCATTTCTATATTTTTCAAATTCAGTGTGTCAATTTCATTAATTTTTTTTTTTTTAATACTTTTTTATCACCATTTTTTAAACATATTTCTTCAATTAATTCTTTTAAAAATTAAAAAATATTATTTGAACTTAATGTGTTTTTCAAACATATTTTTTTATATTTTTCAAAATATTTTTTTAACTATAAGTGCAAAACTTAATTTTAGATATATTTTTTTTCAATGTTGTTGGATCCGCGCTCCCTAAGCGCACCGTTCATGATCTGTACGCGATAGCATCCGCGCATGGTATGCATTGGGTATGTGTTTAGTGCGCGATCGCTATGCGACCGGTACGCGACTCACAGCCTATAATCGATACGTTCGATGTACGTAACGCGACGTCTATGCGCTTCCGCGTTGCATCATATGCATCCGTGACGCAGTAGGTCAGCGGATCCCGCGAAGTATTTAACATTTAAAAAAACATATTTATGTATTGCATGTGAATATTAATTGAAGACAAACTCTAAACTAGTCTTAAAACTAATATATTTTGACATCTAATCCTATATTTCTTTTTAATTCAATTTCGTGGATGCGCGCTGGGTGCGTGCTGCATAAGCGCACGGTGCGCGGATCCCATGTGACCTGCAAAAAATAGAGATTTGATTGTTTCATTACACTTCCTGTTCTAACTACTGAAACACCCCACCCATTTTAATCATTCTTCTTTGAGCTTCTTTGGAGAACCATCTCTTTGGAGAGACGATTTTTTTAGACTAAGTATACACTTAGTTCTAACTTTTTGCAACCAAAAATGGCTTCAGGGCAGCAGGCATCACCTGCATCACCTCAAACCTCTCAGGATGAATTTTTGCTGGAGTAACCACACTAAAAACGTTTTGCTTCAGTGGTGTGGATATTTTTTACTTTTCCCGAAGGACAGAATAAGACCAATGCCACCTTGGTCACTTGTAAGATTTGCAAAAGAGTCTTATCGAGAGGGGATCCTACCAAGAAATACTCTTGCGGCACGGCAAGTATGATGAAGCACATGAGGAGCCTTCATCCAAACAATCTTGCACGTGAAGAGTGCCGACGGATGAGAGACACTCCTGCTCCTGCGCCATCCACCTCATCACAGCCGAGCACGTCAAGAGTGCATCCCTCAGACCAAACCTTGGACATCCGTCCGCAATTTCAATTTTTAAAAGTGCTCTGCACTAAGTGCAATAAGACTTTGTGCTATGGCGAGCAGTCAATCGAACTCATCTGCCGCCGGCAGGAAAGTCATATTTGCTAGGTTTTTTTGGGGGGTTTATTTTACTGCTTCCTGAAGTTCATTGTTTGGTTTCTCCTGTTTTCTTTTTTTTTTTTTTTCAGAAAAACCAATAAAAACACAATATTGTTCAAAACCCCCCAAAAAAAACATAAAAGAAGAAAGAAGGAAAAAAAAGTTCTTTTAAGAACTAACTTTCCTGGTTTAAAAAAAGAGCTACATTTCTTTGTTAGTGTTTGGAAGTTTAGATGAATGTATGTGTAGTACGTAATTGACTGAATGAATGCATTAGTAGCGTATGGTGAATGTATAAGTGCAGAACTATAAGGAAGTGCTGCAGCATCACACAGTAACCTCTTTAATTGTAGTTTGCTGCAGTACTTCCGAAGCACAGGGATGCAACATATGTACATAAATATGTTGCAAATCTATGCTTCTCTCTGCACGGCTGCTTAAACTGCAGCCATGTGGTGACACAGGCACACTTGCACAATAGTGCAAGGATATCTGTGTCATGTGCTGTTTGTTTTTCTACAGGAAGACACACCTTCCTGTACAAAAACAATGAGAAAATGCATTTTTCTCCTTCAATGTATGCTGAACATTTCAGCATGCATTGAAGAAATAAAAATGTGGAGAAATTAAAACAATTCTCTTTGTTGTGCTTTCCTACACCAATTGTAGAATGGTGCACCATTCACACACATATCGAGATTTACGATTTCTAATAAATCTAGACATGTGTCTTGTTCTATGAGTATTAAGTGCAATCATGCACAACAACACTTATAGAACACCCTTTCAACCGAAAGTGGTCTGCATGATGAGGTTGTATTTTCATGGAGTATAAAAAGTGCACAGAGTGCCTTTTCCTCTCTTTGAAAATATGAAAGAGTATCTTACACAATAACTATGTTACAAAAAGTGACATATTTCCGGTGTTTAAATTTCCTTGAGAATGATAGAAGGTAAGCACAGAATTTTGACTGCAAAGATGTTCAAAGAAGAATGATTGAAATGATTGCGGTCCTTCAACAGCTAAAAAGATGAAATATTATGAACCCCTCAAATCTCTTTTTTTGCAGGTCAGTTGATATCTGGTTATGGTCACATTTCAAAACTACATAAACAAAGTGTTTTAAGAAACGTGTTTCAACTTTGTAGATTCTTGCAGGCCTCTTCATTCTGCATATTGAGACTTAGTTAAACTTACCATCACAGTAATAGGAATAAAAAATGTTATTCATTTTTGCCTATTTTTCTTTCAAATATAAATTCCTAAAAATTGCTCATTTTAAAATGTGGATCTGTGAAAGAAAATAAAATTAAAATTTTAACATATAATAATACATTTTTTACAACACAACATAATTTCCACAAATTAATTTGTTTGCCTTTTTTGCTGTTCTCAGAATATATTGAATTTCACTCGAAATAGTGATTTCAATGGTACTCATCATTTAACAGCGGGCAAAAAAAGAACAATCAGAAAGATTGTTAAAAAAAAACAACAACATACTATTCTCAGTAAAATACCAGAAAATACAAATCATACATATATGAAATGCTTACAGATTACAAAATTTTATAACTTTAACTTATAAAAACTGTAAATGTTGCCACATTAAAATAATCACCGAATAAATGACCACCAAAAAGTCCATAATTCAGAAATATACCTTTCCTTGAGGCCAAATGGTATTTTTGCACTTCTTTATGTAAACTGTCCAATGGTAGTCCTATTAAATTATAATAATAAATTCCTCAGTGAGTGAATTAGCTTCCTAAAACTTTGGATTCAAAAATATTAGGTAGGAATTTTGTAATTCCCTAGGCAAACGTTGTTTGAAAACCAACTGGGCATCATTACAAAGTGTCCAGCCTTTGTCACATTTTAGATAGGCAGTGTAATGTCCAGATGTGGTGGAAGGACCATCATGGAAAATTATTGCAATTGCTACAAAAGTCCTTCCTGATATTGATATTTGTGCTGCTACAAAATGTTTTATAAAAGTATCCAATTTTCTTCCATCAGCTGTACAACGTTGCATCATTAAAATGATGTATTTTCCATATTTTGTTAACAATAATGTGGATAACTTTTCTGATTTACATTGGCTACACTCCATGTTTTGAATTGCACCTTTCACTAATTTATTGAAAGCCACTGATTTACAGTCTGGTAATGTTAAATACAGAAATCTCTCAGTGTCTACATTGGTGCTACATGTATATGTGCAATTTTCACAATGATGTTCCCATTTGTAAGAAAGGCCAAAAATATTTCCTATTTCTACACCTTCATTTTCAAAAATGGTAAGCATATAAATTAAAAATTCCTGAGCATCTTGTTGGATATTTTGTGTAAATTGTGTAGAACCAGAACACACATCCAAAAGACTACGAACATCTGAAACAGATCGTATTTTACTTCTATCTGTTGTCACTTTTTCATAAACAGAGTGCAACAGAGAACAAAATCTTTTTTGCTGATTCTCCATAATTTGCTCTTGCAAATATTCAAGATAAAAAACAACATTGACCACTACATTAGCATTAGTTCTCTTCTTGATACCTTCAGAACAGATATTCTCTAACCTTCTTTTTCGACCAACCACACGCTTTTCAAATACAGGATATTGACCTAAATTTGGAACATACACCCTTCTTAACCTATTATACTCTTTTAGACAGTTTGCATCTGCAGTAACCTTTGTCTCATCAAAATCAATCAAAAACAAACCAGATAATGTTCTGACTCGCGACAAAGCAACATATGCCATACCCTCTTTAAATACAGTAGATCCAATGTTCACCAATGCACTGTCTACACTTAATCCTTGAGATTTATGAATAGTCACTGCATATGCCAGAGAAAATGGAAATTGTTTCCTATGGACATATAAATCTTTAACAAGCAAAAAACTAACTGAATAACGACCAATTTCTTCAACTTCATCAATCTGATCAAATTAAATTTTTAAAAATTCAATTCCTTCTTTTTTCTGATAATTCACAAAATCCACCACTTTGCCCATTGCACCTTTAACTAAACCTTTCTCTACATTCAAATTACGCCTTAATATTACCCGACAGTTTACACACACATACAGTGTCTTTTCCAAACCAGCAGTTTTAGATATTATTTTTTCTAAACAATCTAGTTTTGATCTCAACTTACCAATTAAAATAATAGTGATTCCTTCATGTAGTATTTTATCGATGGCTTCCATTTTGACAATTTCTTCATTTTCCCATTTTAATAATTCCTCGTTGAATATTGAACACTCACGCAGTGTTGGCATTAAGCAAATCACTGACTTATTTTTAGCAATTTCCACGTACACTTTGGCAGCAACTGCATTTCCATTTGGAAAGACATTGCAAAGTAATCGACTCTCCAAAGCTTCTTTCCCTTTTTTTGAAAGAATTCCCATTCTTATATCTTGAAGAATACTTCCATATTCAGCATCATTTGCCTGTCGCATATTTGTTGTCAGTTCTTTGTATTCAAAATTACTCCAAATGTTCACATTACCAACACTGCCAAGAGACTTTCTAGTATCTTCATGGGCAAGTGTTTTAAATACCGGTTGTCCTTTTACCGGTGTCAGTTGCAGTAGATCTCCAAAAACTATGACGTGTTTTCCTCCAAATAACACGTCATACTCTGTTTTAAGAATTTGCTGCATTCTTAAATGCACAAAGGCAAGCATCAAGTTTGAAACCATGCTCACCTCATCAATAATGAGAAGTTTCATTTTCTTCAGCACTCTTGAAACTTCACAACAAGCTTCGCCAGATAGCTTGTGGTATTCCAATTTGTTCTCATGCTCTACTGGCAGCATTAGTAAACGATGTAAAGTAATTCCTTTAATGTAATGTGCTGCCAACCCAGTTGGAGCAGTGACAACACAAGACAAATGCGACTCAGTTGTTTTTTGCAGATAGCTTGTAATTACTTTAATTAAGAAACTCTTTCCTGTTCCAGCTTGACCACTCACATACATTCGGATAGGTTGAAATGATGTACAGGAGCAGTCTTTCTTTTCATGAAGTAATCCATGGTCAATCTGCTCTTTCACTTTCTGATATATTTGTTTCTGTTCAACATTTAGTTGCTCCTCCAAGTTTCCTAACTGTATTGCATCTTCTTGTGCTTGATACATTGCTGTTTCCACCTCATTCATGGCAATCGCTGCTTCATTTTCAACAATTGGTTGTCCAAGTGGATCTTGACTCAGTGTAGCAGAACTTTGACTATCTTGAGAACTGTCTCTAGCAATCTCAGCTGCAATTGTAGCTTCTTGATCAATTTCATCATTCAACATTTTCACATAATTTGCTAAAGCACTGCATTGTATGCTATCTTTACAAGCATTAAATGAATCTTCATAGCTGGGAAAATCGTCAAGTAATTCCAGTTCGGAACGCCATGGTTTGAACATTTGCAAAAGGGCTAAATAGTAAAATTCCCTTTTGTCAGCAGTGTCGCAACTCAGTTTTCAGTGATTAATTAAATTTCCTTTCCTTTGTTTCACCAGACATCCTTGAACCAATCACTCCATATTTTCCATCGTTGATGTTCTCTGTAATATTCCGTTTAAAGGTGTAGTTTTGCAACACTTCCTAGAGACACATGTTCTCAAGATGATGACTTCTCTTTGGATAGTATGTGTCCAACATATTGGTTTTCAAAATATCTGTACTTTCAGGGTCATTTTCTGCTAAATATTCAATTTGAACAGATTTCAGTACCCGATTTCGCATTCCTGCAAGACCTAGACTCACCCAAATGATTCCTCTACTTTTGGAATATAGACTTGCAGATGATAACCGATCTGAACATTCATATGCTCCAATTTCACGATACGATAACATTTTCAAACTGAAACTGTATAATTTCTTACTTAGACTCTTCTCGTGAGAAATCTCTTCCCACATTTCTTTCAATTCAGTCTTTTCTGATTTAGTAATGTAAGACGTTACATATCGAGCAACAGCAATAGAATTGTCTGCAACATACTGAATATCCATGTTAGCGTTCCACATGGATAAAATAACTGGGTTGTAGTCATTTATGTATTTCGATTCTTCGCTTCTTCTTAAGTTGTAGGTGTTTTTCGGAGACTTTCTTGTGATGGTATGTCGTACAGCTGACATGAAACTGTTCACTCTTCCTTTGGCTAATACAGGACGTGGAAATCCAAAACGACATTTGGTATAGAACTTATCCTTTGACTTGTACTTTCGTCGACAGTATTTTCCACACCTATGGCTTTGAAATCGTAAGACTTGTTCTTAAAGTTTTTGTCTTCTCTGCTATTTGGTACAGCACATGTAGCATAATCTTCAATGAAAGACAAAACACTTTCATCTGAATCTGTTCCAAATTTGCGGGCATCCTTGACCCATAACAACATATGTATGTGAGGAGCACCTCTTGCTTGATGCTCCTTTCTCCAAAAGAAATCCACAACTTCTCCAAGAGGAGGATTCTTTTTATTGCAGATGAAAGACATCATAGCTTCAAATCTATGATTGAAATACGTGCATACATTGACAGGATCCAAAGAGCACAATTCTCCAGGTGTCTTGTATTCAATATTATTTATAATGGAATTTGCCTCTTGAAGAAATTCAAGTAAATCATCCCAAGCATACTCAGCACAGCTTAGTGTAACAAACCATGTAGGAGTTCCCAAGTTCCGTAGCATGCATTTCAGTTTTCCATGTCGACGGTACCAATATTCATTAGTCCCACGCTGACATGCCATCAGATTAATCAACTGAGATTCTAAATGATCATCTCTCTGATGCACTGTATCCATAAAATCCTTTGCAGTTACATTTTGCAGATGCATTCCAGTTTTTAAAATGTGATTTACTGCATATGAAAGTCCAGACAAGTAACTTTCCAACATAAGATGAAACATATAAGGGATACATTGTCGAAATCTTGGATCTTCTGCATATAATCTTGTTGTCCGATATTCAGATGCAGGAATCTGCACAGGACGTTCATCATATCGTCCATCTTTTCCTGTTGGAAACTACTGCGGGAAACAACGAGCTTCCAAACTCTCTTCCCATACACTCATGGGACTTCCTGTTGCTTTTTTCATTTGAAACAACTCAATTGTATTCCCCATCACCTCTTTGGAATGAAGTGGATGTACACTGTAATATTCATAGATCTCTTCACATCTGGACATGTCCACTTTTTCAATTTGTCCACTTAATGTTTCACTATCTTCTGCTAAATCTATTTCTTCTTCTCCAACAAACACATTTCTATGGTACTCATTATTTTTTATCAGATACAATGATGCCTTTTGCACTTTTCTAACATCCACTAACTCTTGCCAGATTTTCTTATTCTTAGTAGGAACACCATTAACTAGAATGACTAGTGGCTCATTTTCTGCATGATCTACACCAAAAGTTTCAACATTTTTCCTTAAATCTAATGGTAAATACACAACTCTTCCTTTCAATCCTCTTTGCAACTCTGATGGAGGTGATTTACTTGTTTTGGGCTCCATACGAACAATAGCCTGAAATGGGTGAACACATTGTATCAGAATAGACTCATACGTATTTAAATCTATCAGCTCTGGAGGAATAGCAACCAACTCTAGATTATTATGAACAGCTCTAGCAGGCATTTTATTCTCATCTAATTTATTATAACAATATTTGCAAATACGCTGCTCACATCCCACATCAAAACAATCCTCTACCAACAAATAAGTTGCAAATTCCATCCACTTATCATTATTTTCTATTTCACTTTTAAAATACAGATTGACACCCCTAGTCTGATTTTTATAGTGACTTCGCCGACAACAAATACAAGAAACATTTGGTCTTTCACCTGAAATTACCTTAAACTTTGTCATTTCATCCTCAAATGTTTCTGTAATTACAGGTTCTACATTGTCTTCAACATTTTGTTCTACTAATGTGTCAGTTTCTACACTCTCTTGCCGAGGCCCAAAGTAACAAAACTCAATATCCTCACACACCTGCTTCACATCTGAAACTGACCCACGCAAAAGAGCACTGTTCAACTCACTTAACTTTAGTGCTGGACTTTTTGCATAATACAACCTCCTCACTAAATTCCGCATTTGAGTATGATGTACTGCCAGCATTCTGAAATGGTGAAAAACACTTTCACAAACTTTCCTAGAAAGACAAGCCAGAGAATGACCTTGCAAACCAGTATGTTTTCTCACTCTGCAAGGGTCTAGTCCTTGCAACAGCTTAATATTTTGTTTTACACTTTTTTTAGTATAGACTCGTAAAAAACTACATAATTTTTCAATAGATTCCTGTCGTACACTACAAACACTACTGCAATCCCAAGTGTACACAGAGTTTTTAGCACGTCTCCCTAAAACTTTATCAGCTATCACTTCTTCTGCATTTCTTTCAACCATTTTCTCTTTCTCCATTGGATAACCATCACTAACCTCATAACCTCTACCACTGGTATCAACTGCATACAATAATTTTTCACTTAGTGAATAACTCTCTTCATTAAAAAAAAGCTCTGAACTAGAACTGTGTTTCCATTCTCCCCCAAAAAATCACAATTTTTTTTATATTAATAACTCTTTTCCTCCTACTTTTGGCCTTCATTACATATATTGATTTATCTAGTGATCGAATTCTGTTCAACACTAAAATAATCAGTTTCCTTTTTACTTCAAAAGCCTTTTCTACAATGCTTTCAATATGCTTCTTCTTTTTATAAAATAAAGCTCTCTTTTTATATTTCTTTGCATCTTTCAGCAAATTATGCACTACTCTCTTGTAAAATATTTTTTGCGTAATTCCTTATACTGATTTTGTCTTCTTTTACCATACTTTATCTCCTTTGATTGAACATTTGCTTTTTTACTTTTCCTCTTATTTTGATTTTTTTTCTTACTCAAAAAATGATTTGAAGTTGCAGCATTCTCTACATTCTCTTTGCTCCTACAAACATTTTTAATAAATTACTTTGTGATCTTACCAAAAGATTTTTTCCTTTTAGCCACATTATCTTTTCCATTCAATACTTGTGGTTGATGTTTCTTCAAATAATCCTCCTGTCTCTGTTCTTTTCTTTTTCTTTTTTTTCTGGCATACTTTCTCGATTTTAAAGTTGAAAAACAGTATCTGCAAAAAAGAGTCACAAATACATGTATATTAATAACTTTCAAATTTAAAATATACCATTACTGTACAAACACATTTTATATAAAAACAGACTAAAAAACTATAGCCCTGAACCACAAGTGTGACGATGATTAAAAAACTACATACATAATGCATACTACTTTGAAACAGTTCATGCCCTAAAGCCTACCTCACTAAAAGACTTCATGCTAACTAACTGAATGATTACAGTACTAAAAAGAGACACACTGGGTGAGTAACAGGGTGTTTGCTAGAAGTGTATGAATACTAACTGGGGAATTGAAGCTGCGAAAGACAACTGTGTAGCTCATTAGAGAACTGAATGCATACTGGATAGGCATTTAAAGCAGTCCATGTGCTAAGGCCCGGCTCACTGCATGACTACTTGGGTACTGACTGAATGATTAGAGTACAGCAAGGAGACTGCCTGGATGAATTTATAACTGGTAGACTTTTTGCACAGGGAATGAATTAGTACTTGGTACTAAAAAGGTCACTACAAGACTGCAAAGGGAGTGACAAGATGTTTGCTGGACTATATGGATATTGACTAGGGAATTGAAAGTATAAAAGACAAATCTCTAAGTGGTTAAAAGACTGCATGCATCGTACATAGGGGTTTGAAGCTGTCCATGTGCTAAGTCCTGGCTCAGTGCATGAATACTTAGACAGTAACTGAATCATTAGAGTACTGGAAAGAGAGTGTCTTGGTGAATTTATAAATGTTTCGGTTTTGGCACAGTGAATGAATTACTACATGGTGCTGAATGGGTCACTAGAAGACTACAAAGAGAGTGATAGGGTGTTTCCTGGAAGTGTATGGAAACTGTCTAGAAAATTGAACGTGAGAAAAACAAGTGTGTAGGTGGTTAGAGAACTACATGCCTACTGCATGGACATTTGAAGCAGTCTATTTGGTAATGAATGGTTCACAACATAAGTACTTAGAAACTGACTAAATCATCAGACTACTTCTAGGACAGTGCCTGGGTAAAAATATTAAATTTTCAGTTCTGGGGCAGTAAAGACAATACTACATGGCACTGTACTTTAGTGCCAAAGCATGACTCATTTTATCAACGCATAAGCAAAGACTGGCTTCTAATGCTACTAAAACTTGACAACATGACAGGTTTCAAAACAGTTTTCTGCCAGCAAATGCACAATGTTACCAAACGCTTCTCTCACAGTGGTTCCCAAATGCACACAGACTCATGGTGTGATTCTAGACAAGCACCACTATCCCTAGGAGTTTACCAAAACTCATTCACTACAGTGAAAGTGATAAGGGAACTGCACACAATCTTCATATTTCACGACTACACTTTAGTGTCAATGCCTGACTCATTTAATCAGCACATAAGCAAAGACTGGCTTCTAATGCTACTAAAACTTGACAACATTACAGGTTTCAAAACAGTTTTCTGTCAGCAAATGCACGATGTTACCAAACGTTTCTCTGACAGTGGTTCCCAAATGCACACAGACTCACAGTGTGATTCTAGACAAGCACCACTATCCCTAGGAGTTTACCAAAACTCATTCACTACAGTGGAAGAGGTAGGGGAACTGCACACAATCTACATACTTCACGACTGCACTTTAGTGCCAATGATGACTCATTTAATCAACACATAAGCAAAGACTGGCTTGTAATACTACTAAAACTTGACAACATGACAGGTTTCAAAACAGTTATCTGTCAGCAAATGCACGATGTTACCAAACGCTTCTCTGACAGTGGTTCCCAAATGCACACAGACTCACAGTGTGATTCTAGACAAGCACCACTATCCCTAGGAGTTTACCAAAACTCATTCACTACAGTGGAAGTGATAAGGGAACTGCACACAATCTACATATTTCATGACTACACTTTAGTGTCAATGCCTGACTCATTTAATCAACACATAAGCAAAGACTGGCTTCTAATGCTACTAAAACTTGACAACATGACAAGTTTTAAAACAGTTATCTGTCAGTAAATAAACAATGTTACCAAATGCTTCTCTCACAATCCGTACCCAAATGCAAACAGACTCACAGTGTGATTTTAGACAATCAACACTATCCTAGGACTTTACCAAAACTCATTCACTACTGTGGAAGGGGTAAGGGGACTGCACACAATCTACATATTTAAGTACAGCACATCAGTGTCAAGGCATGACTCATTTAATCAACATATAAGCAAAGACTGGCTTCTAATGCTACTAAAACTTCACAACATGACAGATTTCAAAACAGTTTTCTGTCAGCAAAAGCACGATGTTATCAAACGCTTCTCTGACAGTGGTTCCCAAATGCACACAGACTCACAGTGTGATTCTAGACAAGCACCACTATCCCTAGGAGTTTACCAAAACTCATTCACTACACTGGAACTGGTAAAGGAACTGCACACAATCTACATATTTCACGACTACACTTTAGTGTCAATGCCTGACTCATTTAATCAACACATAAGCAAAGACTGTCTTCTAATGCTACTAAAACTTGACAACATGACAGGTTTTAAAACAGTTATCTGTCAGTAAATAAACGATGTTACCAAATGCTTCTCTCACAATCCTTACCGAAATGTACACAGACACACAGTGTAATTTTAGACAAGCAACACTATCCTAGGAGTTTACCAAAACTCATTCACTACTCTGAAAGAGTTAATGGTACTGCAGACAATCTACATATTTAACTACACCACATCAGTGTCAAAGCATGACTCATTTAATCAACGCATAAGCAAAGACTGGATTCTAATGCTACTAAAACTTGACAACATGACAGGTTTTAAAAGAGTTATCTGTCAGAAAATACATGATGTTACCAAATGCTTCTCTCACAGTGGTTCCCAAAAGCACACACACTCACAGTGTGATTCTAGACAAGCACCACTATCCCTAGGAGTTTACCAAAACGCATTCACTACAGTGGAAGAGGTAAGGGGACTGCAAACAAACTACATATTTCAGAACTGCACTTTAGTGTCAAACCTGACTCATTTAATCAAAGCATAAGCAAAAACTGCCTTCTAATGCTACTGAAACGTGACAACAAGACAGGTTTTAAAACAGTTATCTGTCAGCAAATACACAATGTTACCAAACGCTTCTCTGACCGTGATTCCCAAATGCACACAGACTCACAGTGTGATTCTAGACAAGCACCACTATCCCTAGGAGTTTACCAAAACTCATTCACTACAGTGGAAGTGATAAGGGAACTGCACACAATCTACATATTTCACGACTACACTTTAGTGTCAATGCCTGACTCATTTAATCAGCACATAACCAAAGACTGGCTTCTAATGCTACTAAAACTTGACAACATTACAGGTTTCAAAACAGTTTTCTGTCAGCAAATGCACGATGTTACCAAACGTTTCTCTGACAGTGGTTCCCAAATGCACACAGACTCACAGTGTGATTCTAGACAAGCACCACTATCCCTAGGAGTTTACCAAAACTCATTCACTACACTGGAAATAGTAAGGGAACTGCACACAATCTACATATTTCACGACTACACTTTACGGTCAATACCTAACTCATTTAATGAAAGCATAAGCCATAACTGTCTTCTAATGCTACTAAAACTTGACAACATGACACGTTTCAAAACATTTATCTGTCAGCAAATACACGATGTTACCAAACGCTTCTCCACAGTGGTTCCCAAATGCACACAGGCTCTCTGTGTGATTCTAGACAAACAACACTATCCCTTACACTATACCAAAACACATTTCTTCATCTACAAGGAGTACTACATTTTACTGCAGAAACATAACTCATTTCACAAATTCATAAACAATAAGTGGTTTCTAAATCTACCAAAATATAAGAACTGCATAGTTATCTGTCTACAAACACATGAAAAAACACAAATCCTTATCACAAAATGGTTTCTACATGCACACACACTATCAATAAGATTGTAGAGAAAAAAAAATACTCCCTACACTTTAGCAGAAAAAATACATTAGTCTGGTTAAAATAAAAATAGTCTACATACATCCCCTCAGAATTAAATAACTCATCTTTCAAGATGTTTTGTAGATTAAGAAGTATATCAGTCACACACCAGATTTTCTTATACAGAATCTCTGCACTGTGCACCTGTCAGCAAAACCAAAGAATGGCAAAGTTTCCCTCTCATTTTCCACACATATACATGTAAACATCAAATCACATTCCTTCCCACATAAATTCAAAAGCAAACACACATTTCTATTGGTTAAACATTTTAACCCTTTCCAAATGACATAAACTTCAACCCTTCCCCCAATCTGCCTTCTGCCCATTACCATAGAAACAGGTCATGGAACACTGTACTGAGCACACAGGTCACAAGTTCAGCACACACAATGGTGCTAATCAAAACAGCAAGTGTGCTTGACCGCTCAACATATCAGCTTATCATATATAATGTTCCTTACAAATCTGTTTTTGTTAACCAATAAGAATCAAGCGTTTAAAAAACAGAAATATGCACTCTACCTTTCAGTGTAGAAGGTTGTCAAACAACCAATGATTTCTTGTCTTTTTTCAAAATTGCATCTTAGCCACCATTTTAGAAACATCTTACTTTCCAAACTGCCATTTAATTTACAGAGACCATCTCAGTGCATCCAGACCTCCTTACAAGATGCTTACAGTGTGGATTGTGGGACACCGCTACATTTTCTGGAGCCAAAGGTATGCAGAAAACAAAGGCATTCACAAAGACCTAGGTTTGCCAAATGTAGACATTAAATGGATTGGACAGAGAGGGTTAAAGTGGCACCAATTGATGCCATTGGTGTAATCCTTCATGCAAATCCAACACCCTGACATCATAATAGTGCACTGTGGTGGCAATGACCTAGGCACTTTGACTGGGGTAGGTCTGGAAATGCTTATGAAGGACACCTTTGCACAACTGATTTCACTTTTCCCTAAAACTGCCTTTGTGTATTCTAACATATGCCAAAGGCAGAAATGGAACTGGTCCGATCATTTTTGTCCACAGATTGAGAAAGCTAGGAAACATGTGAATAAATCTGTTTCTACTTTTCTCCGAGACTGCAGAATGGGATCCATTTACAATAACAATCTGCGCTTTCATATGCAAGAGATGTATAGGAGAGATGGAGTACACTTTACTGATGAAGGAAACAGAGTCTTCCTCAACAACTTTAGACTCTGTATAGGTACTTACTTATAAGTACCAAAAACTCTCAATGAACACAACGGATCTTTTTAGAGCCACTCTAGAACAAAACTCTTAAGCTTAATCTTTATCTCCCAACAATTTCATTTTTTTTTCCCTTGGATCCGCGAACCCACCGCGAGAGAATCCGTGCATCCAACGCTATAGGATGCGCGCACCGTGCGCGCAGTTCGCCGCTTTTAAAAAAAAAAAAAGGGGGGGACCCAGGGGGTCCTTCTGGGACCCCCTAAGCACCTCTAGAGCGTCAGAGTATTTCCACTCTGCCCATTTTATATGTTTTACACACTTATTCCTCTTGCTTCTTCAGCCTCGCTTCTACCGAGGCAGAAAATGGCCGCCAACAGTTCCTGGTTTCGAATGTAGAGAGACGCTCGACAGCCAATTAGCATTCAGCGCGCGATCGGGAGGGTGCGCGCTCGGTTCGGGGAGGGTTCGCGTACGGTGCGGGTAGGGTCCGCGGATCCTCTGCGGCCATAGATATCACTAACTTTTTTACCCTAATTTTCTCAGGAACTACTGAACAGATTCAAACCAAATATGCAAACAGCACGAGTCCAAACTGAGGACTACCTCTTTGCCAAATTTGGTGTCATTCCGTTCAGTGGTTCGGGCTGTAGCTGCGACAACAGATCCTATGGGAAATTGCATGGGGAAAACGCGTTTTGGGACCCCCCTTTTTTCTCGGCCCCCGCTTGACGAATCACCACAAAACTTTCAGGGTAGGAGCGGAGCGGAGCTGGCCAAAAGTTTGGAGAATTTCGCGAAGATTCGTCAATCGGCGCCAAAGATATTCCCAATAGAATGTTGCGGATTTCCTATGGAAAATAGGTCCTAACTATAACTATCTACTGGCGACCACCAGTAGATAATATATATATATATATATATATATATATATATATATATATATATATATATATATAGATATATATATATATATATATACAAGTTTTTTGGTTTGAGATAACAAGTTTCTTTCAAAATGTGGTAAACAATGTGTGGTACTGTTTGTTGAATATTTATGTGTTTTATGTGATTCATTACAGCCCTGACGAAGTTCCATGAGTGTTTGTTCGGACGAAATGCATTGGCTGGATTGCATTTATTGTAAATGAATTTGAAATAAAGGGTCTCTTTACACAACGTATGGGACTGGATTTCTTCTCCTGGTGCACCTCCTTAGTTTCAATAAATCCTCTTTACTAGTAAGGCTGGATTTCACATAATTCTTTTAGATATGCCACTTTTAGAAAGAGGTATTACTCTGCTCTTACAACTCTGTGTGCCTACAGCCTGTCTCCAATACGCTTCAATATTAGTCCAACTGCATTTTGAGGTTTAGGAATGTCGTGAAGAGCATTCAGTTGATTCTTCCTTTTTTCGTCCCACTTTTGTTTGCTCGGTTCCTGAAGATGTAAGATTCAAAACATGTGTTTTTTTCTCACATTTGGTCTAATTACTTTGTGAATGTAGATAGCAATTAAAACATACTTGCAAACGGTGACTACATGCCTGCTTTTATCAATGATTCACTAGAAGTCTATGTGATTGTATTGTTTTAACAGAGTGTACGGCTCTCAGACAATGGGCAATTTGTATAGAGTCACTGGAAAGTCCAAAATGTTTCCTTGTCCCCCGGAGAAATTAGTGTCTCCTGAACCCCTGGCTTCAAGCCCTGCCTAGGCAACCCAGTGAGAGTTCCCTATTTTCCATCCACGCTCAATTTTATTTTGTGACACAACATTTATTTTTTCACTTCTGGGCCAAAATTTGCTACCAGCCCCAAATAAGTGATTGCTCACTTCCAGCTTTAACTATTACTTTCTGGGGCAAGATGTTGTCACTGCCCTTTGTTCTAATTTAACTTTAGTTCTTCTGGGTGAAGTACCAAGGCCAGAACCTTGTGTACACTTCAGGGTCACTGGTCACGTACCAGTATACTATGTTTAACCTTTCACCCCCCACCCTTTGCAGGGTGACTGTGACACTTCCGCACAAAATCTTTCCGGGCCATGAGCTCTGTCCTGGAGCAGTTCCTTCTAGTTCAGCGTCCATGGTGATCATAGTCACTTGCCAGTACCCACTCAGATCTGTCACCGCCTGCACATAATCCTTCTGTGACGGCTCTAACTCACCTAGGGTTGCGTTGTAAGTACAGCCCCAAAACAGAGCAGAGAGATTATAACTCCCCCTCAGATGAACAATATAGATGTGAGGGTTGTGCACCAGGGGCCAGCATAGCTGAAATGTTACTCAAAAATACAACATCGCAACCCTTTATCCCCCCCCAAACCATTTAAATGTCATGGATTAAAGTACAAAATTCCATATTCCTAATACTTCGTGTCAGTTTGCTCCGCCACCATGGGCAAGAAATGCCAGGTATCCCACATTAGTCCCCTCTAGGAAGTAGAAAACAAAAGAGGAAATCGGTGGTACGTGTTTTGATAAATATTTTTGTAGTACATCATATTTCCATCGCATCAACAGCCATCCATGACCACCCTCTCGTTGCATTTTTCCCTTCTTCTTTCTTGCTCTGTCCCTCCCCAAGCTAATTGGTTATGTTCCAATAGAGCCTCCCCTTCTCCTTATTTTCCTAATGGTGCCATCTGTCAAACTCTAGGTGGCCACCGTTGTGGCCACTCATATTTGGTATTAATTGGTTATAAAGTGACCGGCAACCACCTTTTTAACAGCTGCTGCCACCTTGTTCTATGGTGTCCCACCTACATGTGCAAAAGGCACCCCTCATTCCATACTCTCGTTAATTCCCCAAAGAAGTCTGTATACCTCATCTCTTTTCTTGCAACAACCTTTAGATAGATATTTTTCTATCTTTCTTGCAGAGTAGGCTCATCCAATCCCAGGTGCTTGTCCCTGACTATGACAGGACATGACACTTTTGTCATCTTAGGCTTGGGCTGATATGTCACTCACATGGAAAGTCCCAAAAACCAGTGAAATGGGTATATTAAACACTTAAAGCCTGGGTCACCTACACTGATTGGTGGTGGAGCCGGATACACCTTGCATTCCAATACCAGAAGCCATTCCCATAACTGTGTCCAGCTGGCCTTAACCCCTGACTCAGTGGTTTAGTTACAACCTCAAGTGTCCCAATTGTAAACATGAGCCCCAACACCCTTCTTTACTGCTCATTACCGTCTTTACAGAGGTTACCTACACATTAGCCTTCGACCTCAGTCTTAACACTCACTGCTGTAGTTTTATTTTAAACAACACTACCACCTGCATCAGAATTGTACCCATTGCATGCCAATTGCCTGCTGTGCACCCCACTTATTCGCGAGGCTCATTCCTTATCTACTCTTAGCTTGTTTCCCTCATACCTTCCCCACCAGCACTAGCTGGTCCCACTGGAAACTCAACTCAATATGTGCCCCCATCCAAGAGCTGACATAGTGCCTAATTATGAGCTTGTTGAGCCATGACACCTCCAAACTGGTGGTGGAGGTGTGGTGGCAGTTGGGGATCACCGCATCAGCGGTCCAACACCGTATTATGAGTACGGCGGTCGGACCTCCAGAGAACCGCGGCAACCCCTAAGGATCCATGGTCCCTGGCGGTGGCACAGCAGTCTTGAGGGCGCAATATGATTGGTGGTGCTGCTGCGGCACTGCAATCATATTACAAGTTTCCTCATCACCAGAGGTTTCATTGCGGTACCCACGCCATGACACTGCTGTGGGTGAGGAAACAAAAGGGGCCCCACAGGTCCCCCTCTTGCTCCTGTGCAAGGGTGTGCATGCAAGGGCATATGTTGTGGCCCCCTGTGTGCATGCACCCCTGTTCCTGCACAGCATGGACTGCACAGTCCATGCCGTGGAGGAGCGCACATATGCAGTCCATGGCAGTGGAGTTCTAAGGTTCACATACAAGTATTTGTACTTCACCACTGGAGGACCGCCACGCTGCCTGTTCACCAGACCATGAAATTACTAATAATCTGGCGGGTGGGCGGTGGACCTGTTTGGCGGTGTAGGAGTGGGGCGGTGGCGTGGCAGCCCGCTCCCACAACGCCAAATTCGTAATTGGGCACATAATGTGCTCCACCATGAGAGCACCAGTGACAGGCCTTTCATATGTAACTACATGACTCCTGGAAGGCCTGATCCCTGCATAGAAGAAACTACACCAGCTTATCCACCAAGCCTGTATCACAATGTCCAGGCACGAACATGCAGGAACTGCGCACACAATTCCATCCCATTGTGAATCTGAGTGCTGATTGCGTCCCATCCCAGCAAGAAAATCACCTCGGCAAGATCTGCTCTTTCATCGGGGTCTGTGTAACAGTGAGGCACCGGCCAAGGGTCCTCTTGGTCCTGGGATCAGACAGACTAGGAGGGTGCTGCTGTTACCTGGTTCCAGGTGAGTGGGAAAGGGAAACAGGAGGATTACAGATTAACCTCAGGTGAGATGCACTCCGTGCAGGAGAGGGGACAAGTTTGGTAGTGGACTGTGGAGAGTAGAAGCACTAGGAGCTGTCTCCAGGCCCATAAAGGGTAAGGTGCTTCACCAGGAGGGGAGCCTGGGAGATAGGGGAGACTAGGGATTCTTTTCGCTTTTCTTGATATACACAGCACTTGGCCTTTTTCATGTATTCACAATAATGAAACATGCAAACAAGTTGAAAATGTGTATACTTTTAAATGCAATTTTTTTTGTTGTCTAAAAAATGAGCAATGCACTGCTGAATGTCTCTATTTAATAGCACTGAAAGTGTAATGCACACACTCAGCATGCAGGTCATGCACAGGAACAGTGCGGTGGTAGAAGTCTTTGTGCAGCAGCTAGGCCAGGGAGTCCAGGGTCTGTGGTTCATAGGGCGCGTTGTCCCTGAGGCAGCAAACCTAATTGTGGGGCTACAGTAGACTAAAGAAAGGGTGGTGCGATGGCAATAGAGGTTGCTGCTGAACTGCAGGAGACACTACAGTTGTGTTGCTGGAGCAGAGTTTTCTGTTGAAAATTTATTGGGTTTTTAAGCTCTAGTTTTGTCTATATGTCTTGACTTAAAATACTAATCCATAATCAATAATTATTTGTTTTGTGTGAAAATTCTGATTAACCAACATGATTAACAAGAAAAACTACACGTGGGAATGCATATATGTTGCTTAATAATAATGTGCGGTTATTTAATAAGTGTGCTATTTGTTTTGTGTTGATGCTTTTAAATAATAACGTGTACTAATGCTTAAATATGTTGCAGATGGCTAGTTAATTACATACACATAAAGGTATTAGTGGGATTAACACTGTTTAATCATTGCGATGATGTAGTAACGTTGTTTGTGTTTCTTTCAATTAAGATGGTTCGTTTTGGCCTAAGAAAAGATGGCTGACATTTACAGCCTGTGCTCGAGTGAATATGAGATGACGAGAGGCCTTGTTGAAAGTCACCTGACTATGGCTTCTGCTGGAGTTTTGAAAGTTTCCGTGATGACAGCGACTCCAGGCAAACATCCAAGTAACCTTGGAGGAAAAGAGAGCCACAATGAACTTTGTGATTACAGTGGTGGTTTCGCTATGGTTCTGAGGAAGAGCATTTTTAAAAGTAACATTTGCAAACTCGAGTTTCCTTCTTCCGTCTTTTTATTTTTGTGATTTTTCTGAGCGGAGATTTTCCAAATGCAGCGATGCTACATCCTTTCCTGCTCGCTCTGCTCAGCGGCTCAACGGAAATTTAGAACATTTTATGTTGCTTTATTTTGTAAGTTCTATTATAAATATTGTTAGACTAGAGAGGGTCTAAGGCCACTTCTTCCCAAACCTGCGTTGGTGAGGATCGATGCTGTGAGGACGGCGACTCGGGAGACTCCTACTGAGAGACCTGTCCTGACCCATTTATGACATTTAGCTAGAATAGGTAATTATGAGAATAATGATTTTGCTTTGATTGACTTTCTTTGAACTAATTTTAGATAAAGAATCATTTATGAATTACAGTGTTGGTGGTTATTTCTTGTCGTTTATTGAATACACAAATGTGATTATTATTGTTTATATCATGACTCAGGACAGAATAAATTTGGTTTCATTGACCTTACTGTAGATATAGGGTATTTAGGAGTTTTCTCTCCCATGTTTGGCACTGGTAGAGTAATCTGAGTGTATGTTAGTGAAATGGGCCCAAGCGTATGATGAGTGTATGTGCGTGTATCTGTGAATTTACTCTATCCGTGGAAGTAGGGAGAATTTGTATGCCCTGATCTGGATCAATTTCCTGGTAGCAGAGGATGGTTTTGATTATTGTCTTGATCTGATTAGATTGCTTGTACATTGGCTTTTTGATTTATTGATTATTGATTGATGTTGGTATATCTACTAATACTATATGTTGGAATCGTCGTGTTGAGTTTTATGTAGTGCTTCTGGAACTTGGGAGCTGGTAGCAGTTCCGTAGTAGGGCAGAGGGAAGTATATACTGCTCTCGGGAAAGACAGGATTGTTGGTCCTGTACGTATGCAGGAGAAAACGTGTGACAATTGAAGTTGCGCGTCACATTGTCTGGGTTCGGAATCAGTGACATCGTCGTGTGTTACTATTAGGGATATATTTCCAGTATAAAAGGAGTGTGAATGGTAGCGAAGGTTATCTGTGAAACTCTGGTCTTAAGTCCCAGGGATCCGTAAGGTTTGCCGTTAAAGCTTATCGCTGGGGAAGTAATAGGTATTCTCTGAGCTTGTTTGAAGAACTGAACAGAGGTAAACACTGTTTGGTTAACGTGTGTTATAATTCTGTAGTAGGGCAGACTGATTGCTGTTCTCGGGAAAAGCAGGATTCTGTGTGTATGTACTACATTTTCCTGTATGAAAGTGCGTGAATGTATGAGCATTTAGTTGATTGTAAGACTCTTTGGAGCAGTCCTAGAGGAAACAGTTAATAAATGCATGTTAGAAGGGCAGAGTAGAGGGATGTGCTACTGTGTCAACGAGAGTATTAATTCCGTAGTGAAGCAGAAGTGAGTGCTGTTTCAGGGAAAGACGGGATTCTTGTGAAATAGATTTTCTTTACTATTCTATGGTTAGTGAAGCAGACAATGGAGATGTTTATATGTTGTAACTAATAGAATTTGTGAAAACCGAAGTCTACTAAGGAGATTTTGTAAAGGAGGGGTAGACGAGTGACAAGAGACAGAAGCAGGAGCAACTGCAGCGACTGCTGACGTCATTGAGACCGCGCTCTGATTGGGTAGTGGATCAGAACAGTGCTCGCGCTGGGATTGGTGCGTTGGTGTGAGCCGCGCAGGGATTGGAAGGAGTACAGGGTGACGTAGACGCTCCAGGATTGGTGCGTTGGTGTGAGTCACGCTGTTATTGGGTGAAATATCATACTGTACAGTAGTATCACGGAAGGGATTAGAAAGTTTTGGTAAACGCAGAAATGTATTACCAAGAAGAGAAAAAGAAGAAATCCTTGTTCGGAAAAATAAAAAGATGGTTTGACAAGGATAAAGATGTTAAAACAAGAGAAGGTGAATTGTTACCTCCAACGAAAACGCCTGCATCCTTCATGGCTGCGAAGTATGGGTATCATACCTGTATATGGTTAGACAATTGGGTTAGGTACACTAGAGAGGATGGTGTTTTGGCTTTCCCGGAACATGGTTCATTTAATATGGCCGTGTTGAGAAATTTACGGGAGAAGATGTTGTGTCTTGACCCAAGACTAAGGCCGACACAGTTTGAGGCTCTGGTAGAATGGGAAGATGAAGTACATGAGCGAGAAAAACAGAGGTCTGGAGGCAACTATAGGTATATGTTTAGAAGGAAATATGATCGTGAAACTCATCATGATCGAATGAGGAGATGGCGAGATGCTAGTATGTCAGAAGGATTATATCCTATGAGAACAGTTGACGAGAAGGAAGAAAGGAAAGGTACGGAAAGGGTTCCTGAGGCAGAAGTGAAAAGATATGGAGTTAATGATTATGAGGATGAGGTCTTGGATGACATGATTTACAAGAGACCACCTCCATATAGACCAGAACCAGAAGAGAGCACACCAGTTGCTTCTCCGATAAGAGATACATTGCGTATCATTGAGACAGAAGTTGTGACACCTGATTTAAGAAGTGGTAGCTCTTTCAGAGAAAGAGAAAGAGAGAAAAGATGTGGTGACGAGAATACGAGAGAATTAGCCAGAACTACATCTGAACTGACTGAAAAGATTACAGAACTGACAAGGAATTTGGAAGCGGTTACGGTGCCTGTAACCATAGGTCCGGTTATGCCTATTTTTGATAAGCAGAGGACGGGTGAAAATGGTTTGGTGGTTCCATATGTTGGGAATAAGTTGACAAGTTTGGCTGGTCCCTCAGGAGAGTCCGGGAAAAGGACAGGGAGTAATGATGATTTGAGACAATCCAGACGTGACACATGCAGTGGAGGATTAGAGGTACAGTCTAATTTGAGATTGGAAACTAGTGATACTAGTTGTTCAGGGATGCCAATTTTAGAACCACAAAGGATGCCAGAGAAAGTGGTTCCAGTGAAAAAATCTACTGAAATAACAGCTGAAGATTTGAATGAATGGATGAGAGTTCTTCAAAAGAGGGATAAAGATTCACAGGCAATTGATGTGGCCAGGTTACGCATAGAATTAGAGGAGCTTGTTGCAGGGACAATTCCTACAGATATTCTCAAAAACCATCATGATGGAGAATTATTATTTATGTGCAAAAACATTACCTGGAGAGCTAAAAATACACATGACAGGTTAAGAGCAATAGCGAATGAACAAGGAGTTGACATTGATAAGGTGAAAGCATTGCAGAAGTCTTACAGGATGGATTTTACGGACAAAGATATTGAAAATCTGAATGGTGCTGGTAGAACAGGACAGATTAAGGAAATGATTGCATTATTGCGAAAATGGGGTGATGTAGAAAAATGGAAGGATAGGTGGTACAAGAAAAGGGAAGAATCAGTGGATAGGACTTATTCAGCATTTCCTGTGAGAGAAAAAGAGAAAACAGTGGATTCTTATCCTATGAGAGAAATACCTGGAGGAGGATATGTACATGTTCCATGGACCAGACAGGATATTTTATAATTTACGAATGATTTCCCTCGACTGAGAGAAAAGCCCGTCGAGTGGTATAGGCAGGTAGACAGGTTTGTGAAATTGTCAAAAGTGCTGTGGATTGACCTGAATAGTCTGTTTGATATAATTGTTCCAGCAGACTTATGGGCTGAGTGTAAAATAGTTGTAAGTTGGCCTACTGAAGAATATCCAAGAGATCAGAGAACAGGAGCACCAGATCCAGAGGTAATGAGGAAATATGATCAGGTGATTGTATACCTGAAAAGTAAAGTACCTCCAAAAGAGACAGACTGGGTTAAGATAGATCGAACACATCAGGAAGCAAAATAATCAGTTCATGCTTTTTATGAGAGGCTGATACTGGCTTTTAAACAATTCAGTGGGGATGAACACCTGGGTGACAAGGATTTGAGTCATTTTGTATACAGATTTGTATATGGCCTGAGACCTGAGATTAGTGAGAGAATTCATGAGCATACAGTGGACTGGCAGAGTAAGAAAATAGATGAGATTCTGAGACATGCGAAGTACTTCAGTGATGAAATTGAAGCAAAACAGAGAAAGCTGAAAGAAAAGGCAATGTGGGCACAAGTGAAAGTTGCGGAGAGACAAGAAGCACAGTTGGTGGAACAGGCAAATAATTCAGGGAATAGGCCCAGATATGCAGGGAAAGGAAAGGGGAATCTGGAGGAAGCCAAGAAAAAGTTCCCTTGTCACAACTGTGGCCAACTGGGACATTGGAGATCTGAATGTACAAATCCACCATTAGCGAATAACGAGAGTAAACCCTTAAATCAACAGGTGCAGAATGAGGGGAATAATCAACAGCAGCAACAACAGAAGGTTGTGAGACAGCAGAGCCAAGAGCCAAAACCGCCCTTGCCGCAGAATAGAGGGTCACAAAAGTACAATCAGGATTCAGGATTCTACAATGATGAGCAGGTAAACAAACCAAGGCGTTCTAACCAGGTACAACAGTATTTGTTAAAGAATGAAGGGAGTGAGTCTGAAGGTGATTATTGACGGTGCCGAGGAGAGGAGGAAGAGTGCATACTTGGTGCAACTCTAGACATAGACCAGGCAGGACCATTTGTAGATGGGAAAATAAATGAAGAAAGTGTTACTTTTTTAGTAGATACAGGTGCGACGAGATCAACTGTCAGGTCAGCAGATATTAGAAATCTTCCTCTCTCGGATGAAGCAATCCAAGTAGTTGGTGTAGCTAATACACAAATCAAGACACGTCTTACTGAACCAGTAAGGGTAAGAATAGGGAAATTTTCAGACATGCACAGATTTGTGGTCTGTGACACTAGTCCAGTGAATTTGTTAGGCAGGGGCCTGCTATGCAAGATGAATTGTACAATTTTTTGTACTCCGGATGGAATAGCTTTTGAAACACAAGATGAGGATGTTTTGTACTGAATGACTCTAGATAATAGAGAAAATGAGATGGTTGGTACATATGCTGTGTTTAATCCAGAGGATTTGCCTCAAGAGCTGAGAGACACAGTGAAAAAGATAGTTTGGGATTTTACTGGAGAGGATGTGGGATTGATGAATAATGTATATCCTGTGAAAATTTCAGTGAAAGAGGGAATTACTTATCCTAACATTCCTCAGTACAAAATGACACCAGAAATAATTGAAGGAATAACTCCTATTATTGAGAAAATGATTCAGCAAGGAGTTTTGAGAGAACTACTGAGTAGCCCGTGTAATTCACCGATAATGGGGCTAAAGAAACCTAATGGGAAGTTCAGGATTGTACAAGATTTGAGAAAAGTTAACAAAATTGTGGTGGCATGTTGTCCCATTGTGCCAAATCCGTCAGTGATTTTGTATCAGATTCCACATGATGCTGAGTGGTACACAGTGATTGATTTGTGTCATGCTTTCTTTTCAATTCCATTGCATCATGACAGCCAGCCGATTTTTGCATTTAGGTTTGGCCAGCGTATTTTAGCATGGTGTCGTATCCCACAGGGGTATACAGAGAGTCCTTCGATATTCAATCAGTTATTGAAAAAATCATTGGAGAGTTTGATCATGCCTGAAAGCTCAGTACTAGTGCAGTATATTGATGACCTACTTGTGGCATCAAAGACACGTGAAGCTTGTGAAGTGGATACCATAGCTTTACTGAATCATCTGGCAGATGGAGGGTTAAAGGTATCTCCACCCAAATTACAATTTTGCAAGAAAGAGGTGCATTATCTTGGACACAATATTGAAAAGGGTCTGAGAAAAGTGACTGATGACAGGATCAAAATTATCAGGGGAATGAGAGCCCCAAGGACCCAGAGAGAAGTGAGGATGTTTCTGGGGATGGTGGGTTATTGTCGTCAGTGGATTAGTAATTTCTCCCTGATAGCAAGACCACTGATTAAGCTGACAAAGAGTGAGATGAAAGACCCATTGGAACTAGATGGAGAACAAATGGCAGCATTTGAGGAGTTGAAGAGCAGAATGTGTGAAGCCCCTGCTTTGGGTATGCCAGACTATGAAAAAGAGTTTGAGTTGTACTGCAGTGAGAGAAATGGATGTGCACTTTCAGTGTTAATCCAGAAGCATGGACAACTGAGAAGGCCTATTGCGTACTTCTCATCGACACTTGACCCTGTAGCTGTGGGTTTACCAGGTTGTCTAAAATCTGTAGCTGCAACATGCAGAAGTCTGGAACAGAGTGAGGGGATAATAATGGGATAGCCTGTAAGGGTATTTGTACCTCATAATGTGGCAATTCTTTTGACAAGAAGCAGAACTCAGTACATGTCACATAGTCGGCTGACTAAATATGAGAAAGTCATTTTGGGAGCATCAAATGTGACTCTTGAGAGATGTGTGAATGTGAATCCAGCAACATTGTTGCCAGATAATGAAAATATGGGTGTGAAAGAAGATGATCACAATTGTTTGGATGTGCTTGATTACTGTACAAAACCGAGACCAGACATAAGAGATCTTCCATTGCCTGAGAGTGATCATGTGCTGTTTGTGGATGGATCATGTCTGAGGAATGATGATGGTGTGCTGAGTGCAGCATATGCAGTGTGCAAGGTTTCAGAAGTGATGGAAGCTTCACCATTAAAAGGAGTAAAATCTGCACAAGTTGCTGAATTGGTGGCATTGACGAAAGCTTGTGAAATTGGGAAGAATCTGAGAGTGACTGTGATGACTGATAGTCAGTATGGATTTGGAGTTGTGCATGATTTTGGCCAGCTTTGGCTACAGAGAGGTTTCTTGACGTCGAGTGGAACTCCAATAAAGAATGCTGAAGTGATTGGAAAATTACTTGAGGCGATACAGCTGCCTAAAGAATTAGCAGTTGTAAAATGTGCTGCTCATGGACAAGGAGATGATTTTGTAACACTCGGAAATCGTTTTGCAAACGATATAGCACAATATTGTGCTAAAAATAATCACAAGATTAATAGGGAACGAGAAAGGGAAATGTCTTTTTGTTCTGTGATGTTTACTAATGTCCTAGAAACGTGGGATGAGGTGAAACAGTTGCAGGATGAGGCAGGAAAGGAAGAAAAGAAAGACTGGATCAAGGCAGGTTGTGCCCCAAGAGAAACAGATCATGTTTGGATCTATAGAGATGGTAGACCAGTTATGCCAAACTCTATGCTGTCGACAATGGCAAGGATGTATCATGGCCAGGGACATTTGGGAAGGGATGCGATGATCAGGTCTTTTAAACAGACTTGGTATAATGCAAAGTTCAGGATGATTGCAGAAAGCATTTGTCAAAGATGTTTGATTTGTCAGCAATTTAACACTGGGAAAAAGACAGTGGTGAGTCTGGGAACGATAGGCAGAGAAGGTGGTCCTTTTACGAGAATGCAGATTGATTTCATTGAGATGCCACAAGTGAACAGATTGAGGTATGTTCTAGTGGTAGTCTGTTTGTTCTCAAGATGGGTGGAGGCCTATCCGACTAGGAGAAATGATGGAATAACAGTGGCAAAGTTACTGTTAAGAGAGCTGATTCCTAGGTACGGGTTTCCAGTAACAATTGAGTCTGATAGAGGTGGACACTTCTATAATGAGCTCATGAGTTTAATTTGTGAAGCATTGAGCATACAGCAGAAGCTACATTGTGCATACAGACCAGAGGCTTCTGGCGTTGTGGAGCAGATGAACGGCACGATCAAGATTAGGATTGGTAAGATGTGTTTAGCCACTGGAATGAAATGGCCTGATGTCTTGCCTCTAGTGCTAATGACTATTAGATCTACTCCAGATAGAACTACTGGTTTGAGTCCACATGAGATCTTGATGGGACGTGCAATGCGTCATGCATTTGTGCCTGTCAATAAGTTGATGACAATAACTGATGACATGATTTTGGATTTCTGTAAAGGCCTGGCTGACGCAGTTCATTCTGTGTTTCACCAGGTTGGAGAAGACGCTACTACACTTGAGAAGAAGCAAGCTCATGATCTGAGTCCAGGGGACTGGGTGAGGTTTAAAGTGCACAGAAGAAGAAATTGCTTGGTCCCAAGGTGGGGAAGGCCAAGACAAGTTATTCTGACTACAACGACTGCAGTAAAGTGTGCTGGTGTGAAAAACTGGGTACATGCAAGTCATACTCTGAGAGTTCCAAATCCAAAAGAAGGAACTGGCAAGGAGTATTTTGAAGAATCAGATTCAAGTGATGAAGAAGAAGCTGAACCAGTGAGGAGGAATCAGAATTCTGGAAGGAGTGAAGAAGAAAGAGGGTCAGGTGATTCTTTCTTTCCAGGGGAGACTTCAAGAGAAACATTGAGAGTTTCAGAAGGGAGATCAGATTCTGTAAGAGAGCCTGAAGTTCTAACAAGCGGTGGAGAAGAAAGAAGAGAAAAGAGCAGTTCCACAGAGACTACTTCTGAATCAGATGAGGAAGTTGAAAATCCACTTGAGATTACACCTGAAGAAGCAGGGTCAGAAGAAGTTAGAGAGGGACAGATTGCGGAAGACCCCCGAGGAGGTGTAGGGAACATTCCTGATAAGCTAGGTGAAGGGACAAGTAGAAAGCAAGAAGATTGCGTGTCGGAGACCCGAGGAGGGAAAGAAATAGGGAAGTCTCAAACAGTGGTGATAAAGAGTGTGGAGCGAAAGAAAACTGCTGAAGAACAAGAGGTATTTGAAACAGAATCAGATGAGAGTGAGAATGAGAAATCAGAAGGTCGAGTTCTGAGAAAGAGAGCTTGGATTGGAGAAAGAAATAATAAAGCAACAAGACCAAAAAAGGTTGTAAGAGGAGATCTTTGGCCTAACAACAGAGTAAAGAGGCTAAGATACAGATTGACACGAGCAAATACATCGAAAGCTGAACAAGTGAATGAGGTGTCGAGTCAAAATCAAGCAAAAGGTGAAAAGCGGAAAGAGTCGAAAGAATCAGAAGAGATCAAAAGAATAAGAAAACCTAACCAGAAGTATAGGTCGCCGGAATGGATGTATGTGGCACTGTCTGAAGGTGAAGAGGCAGAAAGTCAAGGAAATCCAGAGGAGACCGTACGAGAAGTGGTTGAGGAAGAAACAGGTGAAATCCTGAAAGTTATCTTGACTGACATTGGAGAAAATTCGGATACTGAAGATGTTGTTGGAGATCTAATACAATTTGATGTTGAAGAAGTCGAAGTGAAGAGTGATGAATATCCAAATTGAATGAACTGAAGCAATCACTTGGAGAAAAGTGAAAAGAAGAAAGTCTGAAATTTAGCTGTCTGAAGTAATCCAGAAATAAAGAATTGCAGTAGTGGAGTAGTAGAGGCTAAGTCAAAAGACACGGTCAAAGGAGTAAAATGGCTAACATAGAAAATAATCAAAGTAGATGTGCCTTCTTAAAAAGATGGTGTAGAATGTGCTGCTGCTGTACTGGATTATTAATGCTATTATGGGGAGTTTTAGCTTTATTAGTTACATTTAGAGTTACAATAGGTACATTTGAGATACATACTGAGAATGAGACTAATGTAGAAAAGAATTCACAAAAAGTGGTTCCAACTAGAATTAGTAATACTTACATACATAAGGATAGGTCAATTAATGATTTTTCTAGTAATGTTTTTTCAAAGTTGTTGTATGAATATGTGAAGACGATGGAAGTAAGGGATTGCTACGTATGTATGCAGTTACCTGCATCCGTTTCAGAGGGTGTTACTTATCACCATTTACCAGCTACGTATGGAATTTCATGTAGTGTGCTGAGTAGTATTTTTTATTTGTTAGGGAAAACAGATTATGAGATGTCTAACAAAGATAACATTTTTGGGCAATTGCCTATGAACAAAAGGCTGAATCCAGCTAAAGAAGCTAACATTTTTGGTGAAATTTTTATTGAGAAAGAAGAATTAACATTAGATTACATTTTTAAGAACAATTTAACTTGTAGTTTGAAAGAAGAGTAGAAGGCTTTCCTAAACATGGTAGAGGGAAGGAGAATGAGCGTGCATGAAAAGGCAGGGAAATATAGAGTGAGTGAGACAATTTGGGACATTGAGATGGGGAAAGAGTTGAGGAATGGGGCTAGTCCAACTTTAGCTCTAGATGCACCACAGAAGGGTAAGCTATGCATTACTAGGAGGAAATCCCAATATGATACATATTTTGTTGGGACTAGTGAGTGTCATGATACATACTTCATTGCAACAGGATGGGGTTTCAAGGGAGGAGAGGATCCAATTTTCCCAGGAGTGTATTATGTTTGTGGGAATAAGGCTTATTACAGGTTGCCTGACCATTGGTATGGCACATGTTATGTGGGCCTGGTCTTTCCAAAGATCTTTCATATAGATAGAATAGAAGATGTAGAACATATTAATTTACTAACACGTTTTAAGAGAGAAACTTGGTCCGAAATTGTAGGTGATATTTTTGGAGCTTTAATTCCAGCAGTGGGAATTTCTTTAAATGCATATGGAATTCGGAAATTGTCAACAGTGGTGGATCGCTTATCGACAAGTACCGCTGGAGGGTTTCTTTTGGTGAATACGGAGATGGGTGCCGTACGTGCCATGTCTATGCAAAATCGACTTGCCCTTGATATTCTATTGGCCAAGGAGGGTGGAGTTTGTGGAATGCTGAAAGTTCAACATTGTTGCACTTACATTCCTGACGAAAGCAAAGACCTGAAGGTCTATATTAAAAATATTACTGATTTGCATGAAGAATTGGTACCACTGGAAGCTGAAAGTATCTGGACCAAAATAGCTAATAAAATAGTTGCTGTTAAGAGTTTTATTGCTAAGATAGGTAGTACTATTATAGGTAAGATATTGATTCCTTTGACATGTGTGATTGTTGCTTTATTGATACTAAGATTGGTGTGTTTGTGTTGTAAAAACAGGGGAGGGAAAAAGAGATTAATTAAAAGAAATATTGAAAAGAAACAAAAGAGGTCAAAAAGAGATCCACAAGAAATAGAATTAGAAGAATTGAGGGAGAGTGTTTACCTGGAAGCGAAGAGGGATGATGAAAGGGAGTCTGGTGTGTAGTGTTGTGGGAAAGAAAAAGACATTTTCAATTTCTCCTAAAATGGGACTAAAATTCTTTTTTTTTTTTTTTTGGGTTGTTTATTTGGTGATAATATCACCAAAGGGGGGATTGCTGGAGCAGAGTTTTCTGTTGAAAATTTATTGGGTTTTTAAGCTCTAGTTTTGTCTATATGTCTTGACTTAAAATACTAATCCATAATCAATAATTATTTGTTTTGTGTGAAAATTCTGATTAACCAACATGATTAACAAGAAAAACTACACGTGGGAATGCATATATGTTGCTTAATAATAATGTGCGGTTATTTAATAAGTGTGCTATTTGTTTTGTGTTGATGCTTTTAAATAATAACGTGTACTAATGCTTAAATATGTTGCAGATGGCTAGTTAATTACATACACATAAAGGTATTAGTGGGATTAACACTGTTTAATCATTGCGATGATGTAGTAACGTTGTTTGTGTTTCTTTTAATTAAGATGGTTCGTTTTGGCCTAAGAAAAGATGGCTGACATTTACAGCCTGTGCTCGAGTGAATATGAGATGACGAGAGGCCTTGTTGAAAGTCACCTGACTATGGCTTCTGCTGGAGTTTTGAAAGTTTCCGTGATGACAGCGACTCCAGGCAAACATCCAAGTAACCTTGGAGGAAAAGAGAGCCACAATGAACTTTGTGATTACAGTGGTGGTTTCGCTATGGTTCTGAGGAAGAGCATTTTTAAAAGTAACATTTGCAAACTCGAGTTTCCTTCTTCCGTCTTTTTATTTTTGTGATTTTTCTGAGCGGAGATTTTCCAAATGTAGCGATGCTACATCCTTTCCTGCTCGCTCTGCTCAGCGGCTCAAAGGAAATTTAGAACATTTTATGTTGCTTTATTTTGTAAGTTCTATTATAAATATTGTTAGACTAGAGAGGGTCTAAGGCCACTTCTTCCCAAACCTGCGTTGGTGAGGATCGATGCTGTGAGGACGGCGACTCGGGAGACTTCTACTGAGAGACCTGTCCTGCCCCATTTATGACATTTAGCTAGAATAGGTAATTATGAGAATAATGATTTTGCTTTGATTGACTTTCTTTGAACTAATTTTAGATAAAGAATCATTTATGAATTACAGTGTTGGTGGTTACTTCTTGTCGTTTATTGAATACACAAATGTGATTATTATTGTTTATATCATGACTCAGGACAGAATCAATTTGGTTTCATTGACCTTACTGTAGATATAGGGTATTTAGGAGTTTTCTCTCCCATGTTTGGCACTGGTAGAGTAATCTGAGTGTATGTTAGTGAAATGGGCCCAAGCGTATGATGAGTGTATGTGCGTGTATCTGTGAATTTACTCTATCCGTGGAAGTAGGGAGAATTTGTATGCCCTGATCTGGATCAGTGTAACATTGGTACAATGTAACAAGGCATTGGCTATGGAGAGGTGTGCCCAGGATGTGTGACTAAATTGGGGCTGGTGCAAAAGTTGCGTGGAATGAAGAGCAGCAAAGTTAATGACTGAGGTTCAGCTGGACAAGTAATAAGGAGAATCAGCCCTGATGTATCCGAATATGGACAGGAAAATGGGCTAGTGATCTAAGCGACATGGCAATTGTGTTGTTCCCTCATCACAAAATACTTTACAAAATATATAGTACTGCCTGTTCTCTGGCCTCTATGGGGTATTCAGGAACAGATCCTTCTCAGGAAAAACCACTGCATTGTCACTGAATAAGCCTACACACAAAGCCCGACAATGCCACTCGACTCATCAGCATCTCCTCAGCAGGAAACACCAAGGTATCCTTCACCAGGAGTGTCCTCACAGAGAAGAATGATGAACTGATGGAACTTGCACTTGATATTGGTGTCAATAGAACACTGACCCTTTTCTTGGTGTATATGGATGACACCATCATCAGAAATGACTGACACTGACTTTGCAAGGCTGCCTGAGAAGCCCCCTCTGTACTGCGTTTCAATTTGGGCTTCAACATGATCAAGCAATTATCCCAAATGTCCTGGAGGTTTTCATACTCTGTTCACTAATCTTTTTAAATAAATCTTTTTATTGCATTCTAAACAATGACACAACTGCCCAATCATGCAGAATCATAGTAAAAATATACTTGTCCCATCTGAACACCAGTACACCTTTATCCTTCTGCTGTCAGGGGCACATCCGCATCCTTCCATCCCCGATCAGAAGCAGAATGCAATGAAACCAAGGGAACAAAGGTTTGTCCTGCAATTTAAGGTGGCTTGACATCCTCCTTAGCCACTAGTTTTTCAACATACACATCCCACATGAGCTCCACTGATGCATGGTCATCTCAAGCAATGTTAACGTATCAGCCTCTGCCCTAGCCAATTTCAATAAATCCTTTGTCCATATGCCAACTTCCTGGAGTGCCGGCATCTTCCAGGCCATGGTGATCCTAAACAATTCCGGCGCCACATCCACAAACCTGTATTCCAATCGATTGGCTTTTGTCTGAGTCATGAGCCACACCAAGGAGAGCACAGGCATACACAGGATTGGGCGGTCCATTATCTTATCTCCTAGGTGATAATCATTACCTGCACACGCACCCGCTGCAGGGTCGACCAGTCCCACACCATATGGTCGGTTGTGGCTGCTACTTAATGGGGGTGGCAGGGCAGGAGGCAGGATGAGTTAATGGACAAAAAAAGTTTTAAAGCACTTACCTGCAGGCCGGCCACTGCCTTTCGGTCCTCTTCGGCTCTTCGGTGGACTCCAAGAGCAGAAAGCAGGAAGTACACAGGCTCCCAGATTCCTCTAGCCAATTACGACGCTGCGTTACAGCAATGTTGTGATAGGTCTGAGTGCCGTTGTTCGGCGCTCAGAGTGGGACTGGGAGGCTGTGCATGTTCTCCACCCCGGCTGTGCAATACAGCCAGTGGAGAACATGCAAAGTGAGCATGACTTATTGGCTGTCCCAAGACGGCCGGCCAAACAGTCGTGCACACTTAGAGTGTGCTCACCACTCCTCCCCCTGGCCCCTGATCTGGCCTGCCCAGACCGTCCCGCACCTGAGCTGGCATGGAAACATAAAATGATAATAACATTGCATTATTATCATTTTATTTTTATTTTTTAAACTGCTTGCAGAGCAGTGGGGCGATGCTCCTCCACCTTAGCCGAGGGGCCACCGCTGCATGTGGTAGAACCCCACATCTGACCTCCTACACTGTGGACAGTCTCTAAGCGCTCCACCAAACATACAGGCCTGATTCGCAAAAGGGCAGGGGAGTCTCCACACCCGGGGTAGAATCTCAGCAATGTATACTCTCATTGCAGAGATTCCGCCCGAGTGTGACAACTCCCCCTGACTACGGGGCCTCCGCCACGAGTCCAGAGGCCCTTTGCAAATCAAATACACACTATATGCAATGGGGTGAGGTATGCTTAATGCACCTAATTAAATTGTGTGAGGCAAAAGCACACTTTCGGGGACACCTGCTTGACCTGGGCTACAACCTTGTTCCACTGCTGGAGCAAAAATACAGTGGCAAGGTCAGTCTCCTACTTCGCCTTAGTTGGGTTGGGTTGTGCGATTGCACCAACAAGAGGCTATACTATGTCGTTACCACTCTCCTGCCCGTGCCATGAGTCAATATCTCCATAAACAATTAGGAGGGGGGCGGCTCTGACAGCGCGGCCCCCCAGCACTTGCAAATAATGTGCACAAGTGTGTTGTATGTGAGGAACTGGCCATGCAGGATCTCATACTACTCAACCAGATCTTGGAACACCCCAAGCTTTCCATCCTGGAACAGGTCCCCCATGCATGTTACTCCTGCCTCCCTCCATACCTGGGTCTCGGGTAACGCCCAGTGTCCAAATGGGGGGCATACGGGCAAGACCCCCCCCCCAGCATGAACATACCACCACCAACATGAGGGAGACATTTTCATCAGAGCAGAGGCAGGCGCCCTCTTACCTGCGTGCTGGAGAAGCCAAGTCATGAGAGGCGTATCACCCAACAGTCCCTCTGCCTGATGCCGTTCGTCTTTGGACCCCTCCCCCAGCCATTCCATTGGCCATTGTAGTTGTGCCGCCGCCCAGTATAACTTGTAGTTCAATCAATCAATCAGGTGTTTGTTAAGTGCGACTACTCACCCGTGAGGGTCTCAAGGTGCTGGGGGAGGGGGGTTTCGCAGGTTCCAGTCCATCAAGGAGGTGGTCTGTCGAAGAGCCAGGTTTTGAGGTTTCTTGTGAAGATGGGGAGAGATGTTACAACAATGTACAGACAACGGCGGACACAGTGACCGCACTATCCTATTGTGTACCCTTAGTGTGAAGATTCGCAATTTGTGTAGAAAAGGTGTGCATTAGCCACTCCAGCACCTGCCGTTGTTTGGTGCTAACTGCGGTGCAGAGAAATGCTAAATCCAAGGGTTGGAGTGGTGCACCACCAAAGTGTAAACAAAATTGTTTTTCAATAAATCTCAAAGTTTTTTAGTGGGTTATCAAACACAGTCTTTAATTTCAGAAAGGTTTGATTTTCAGGAAATTGTCAGCCAACGCGTTTCGTTCATGACAATGAACTTCTTCAGGGCACTTCTCCAAGAGAGGCAGCTGCCATGTGCGTTATTGGGGACAAGTAAGATGATAAACCGCAACTGAGCAAGACCTTTCCATATTCATAGGTAACAAAAAAGGCTGCAGCTGTATCTCAGGGTCTGGAAGTAGAGCAGTCCAAGGCCTACTTAGGGGAAGTGGTGTGTAGTACCTCTATCTCACTAGTACGCGACAACCGCACTCAGTAAATCACTATACAGTCAGTGTCTTTTCCATTAGGGAAGGATCCAATGGCGGTTGACGGGACACCAGCATAAATCCCACGGAAGCCCCCTGCGTGGGAAAATCCTTGTGGGCTCTGTAGTCGCGTTTTGAAAGTGTCAAGCGGGAATAACAACAAATCAACACAAACACCTGCTATGCCTCCTCCTTGAATTAAAACGGATATGGACATATAAATAGATCGTCCAAATGGAAAGCTCAGCGCAATCTGGAGTGAATAAATGAATTATATTCCAGTATGGTAAGAGAGACCAGGAAGTCACGCCGCTCCATCCCACTTAATATCACTATACCAAGTACTCCATGCCACAAACACTCTACAGTACACCATGCGCCCTTCGGGGAGAGATGTTGTCTGTCTGTGGTGGAGAGGGAGGGCGTTCCAGGTTCTGGCCATGAGGAAGGAGAAGGAGCAGCCGCCTGATCTGGTCTTTTTGGTGCAGGGGACCACAGCGTAGGAGAGCTGGGCTGATCCTAGGGTCCTTTGGGGTGCGTGGAGTTTGAGTCAGCTGTTCAGGTATGATGGTCAGGTGTCGTGGAGGGCCTTGTGAGCATGGGTGAGCATCTTGAAGGTGACTCTAGCTTCGATGGGGAGCCAGTGGAGTGTGCGCAGGTGCTGGGAGATGTGGCTGTGTCTTGGCAGGTTGAGGATCAGTCTTGGATGTTCTGTAGCTTGCTGGTGAGGTTTTTGTTTATTACGTTATAGAGTGCGTTGCCGTAGTCGAGCCTGCTGGTGACCAGGGCGTGAGTGACGGTCTTTCTGTGTTCGAGGGGGATCCATTTAAAGGTGTTATGTAGGAGGACGAGGGTGTTGAAGCAGGAGGACGAGACGGAGTTGATCTTGCGGTCCATTTTGAGCTCTGAGTCCAGTATGATTTCCAGGTTGCGTGCGTCGTCCGTGGGGGTGGGCGGGCATCCGAGGGCGGGGGGCCACCATGTGTCGTTCCAGGCTTCGGGGTTTGGGCCCATGATGAGTATTTCCATTTTGTTGGTGTTTAGTTGTAGGCAGCTGTTTTCCATCCATTTGGCAACGGCTTCCATGCCTTCTCGAAAGTTGTGTCTGGCGGTGTTGGGTTCGTTGGATAGGGATAGGGTGTCGTCTGCGTATGACACAATGTTGAGTCCGTAGGTTCTGACGATGGGGGCGAGCGGAGCCATGTAGACGTTGAAGAGCGTAGGGCTGAGGGAGGACCCCTGGGGGACTCCGCAGGTGGTAAGTGTAGGGTCCGAGAGGAAAGGGGGGAGTCTGACCCGCTGCATTCTGCCGGAGAGGAAGGAGCGGAGCCTTGTCTTGGATCCCTGTGTCGTGGAGTCTGCGTATTAGGGTGCGGTGAGAGACTGTGTCGAATGCCGCTGAGAGATCGAGGAGGATGAGGGCTGCTGTTTCTCCTTTGTCCAGTAAGGTGCGGATGTCGTCTGTTGCGGCGCGGAGGGTGGTTTCCGTATTGTGTTTTTTTCTGAAGCCAGATTGGGAGGAGTCGAGGATGTTGTGCTCTTCGATGAATGTGGCAAGTTGGCTGTTGATGGCTTACTCAATGACTTTAGATGAGAACTGGAGCAGGGTGATGGGTCTGTGGTTTTTGAGGTCAGTGGGGGCCGCCGAGGGTTTCTTCAGGAGGGGGTTGATCTCAGCGTGTTTCCAGTTATCTGGGAACGAGGCGGTTGCCATGGAGCGGTTGATGGTGTGACAGAGCATGGGTGCGATGGTGTCAGCGGCTCTGTTGAAAATGTGGTGGGGGCAGGGGTCCGTGTGGGCCCCAGAGTGGATTGACTTCATCATCTTCATTGTGTCTTCGGTGATGAGGGCTGTCCAGTTGTCGATCACTGGCTTCAGGGTGTCGGGGGTGGTTGGTGAGGGTTCAGTGTGTTGGTTGTCTTCATCAAAGTTGTTATAGATGCTCTTGATTTTGTGGTGGAAAAAGGTGCTGAGTTTGTCGCAGAGGTCTTGTGAGGGAGGGATGTCGGTGGACTCGCTGGTGGGTTGGGCGAACTCCTTGATGATGTTGAAGAGTTCTTTGCTGTTGTGTGCATGAGTGGAGATTCTGTCTTCAATCGCTTTTTTCCTCATTTTTCTGATGAGTTGGTGGTGGGTGTTGGTGGCAGCTCTGAAGTTGTTGTGGGCTTCTGTGGATTTGGTGTTCCTCCAGGCCTTTTCGAGGCGGTGGCAAGTGCGTCTGAACTCTCGAAGTTCGGTGGTGAACCGTCTAGCTTTCTTGGCGTGGGTGTTGTTTTTCCCAAGGGGGCTATGGTGTTGGCGCTGTCGGAGATCCATCTGTGAAGGGTTTGGGCTGCAGTGTTGGGGTTGTCATTTTCCGCGATGGTTGGGGTGGAGTTGCTAAGTGATGAGGTTAGCTGGTCGTCGGTGATTCTGGTCCAGTTTCTTCGTGGGAGCAGGTGCTGGTGTCTGTAGATGGTGGGTGTTCTGAAGGTGAAGTGGACGCATTGATGGTCAATCCATGGGAGTTCGGTGGTGTGGCTAAAGGTGATGGAGTTTCCTGTTGTGAAGAGGGGGTCGAGGGGGTGTCCTGCTGAGTGCGTGGGTTCAGTCACGATCTGGCGGAGTCCAATGTTGTGGAGGTTGTCCAGAAGGGATGTGGTGCTGGGGTCCAGTTGGTTGTCGAGGTGGAAGTTGAGGTCTCCCAGTAGGGTGTAGTTGGTGGACACGATGGCATGAGGGCAGATGATGTCCGTGATGGAGTTGGCGAAAAGTCCGCAGGGTCCAGGGGGTCGGTAGATGAGGATTCCTCGGAGGGTGGAGGTAGGGCTGGCCAGTATCTTGAAATGAAGGTGTTCCATTATGTCTATTGGCCGGTCGGGGAGTGTGCTCAGGCGGAGGGTGGATTTGTGGACGATGGTGATTCCTCCTCCCGGGCAGGTGGGACGGTCCTTCCTGGAGATCTTGTATCCTTGGGGAATGGTGATGGCGATGTCCGGTGCCGAGGTGGTGTTGGTCCAGGTTTCGGTAAAGAATGCTACGTCCCGGGTGGTGCTGTTAGGGAGGTCCCAGATTTCGGTGGCGTGTTTGTTGAGGGATCGGACGTTGAGGAGGATGCATTGCAGGGTCTTCGGTTCGGTTGTGTTCTTGCGGGCGGGTTGCGCTGGGCCCGTGGACTTGGCGGTGCTGTAGGTGTGCCGGCAGCGGTGACAGCTGAAGGATCCGTGGGTGTCAGCTGGTGATGCTAGCTTGCAGTTGTTGTTGCGCCCTGGGTTGAGAGCGTGGAGTGCCGCTGGGTCATAGCGTTGGTGGTGCAGAGATCCAGGGTTCCTGGTGCTGGTCGCAGTCGGGTCGCGGACGGGCGCAGACAGGCTTGCCTTTGGCCGCCATTAAGTAGGGATCGGGGAGGGCTGCATAGCTGGGAGGCGGAATTAGGGAGCGGAGCTGGATTGGGCCGCTCGCACTGGTCGTGCTGGGGGGAGGGGCCGCGACGGGAGCAGCGGCGGGGAAAAACGGGCTGAAAAAGGCAAAAGGAAAAAGGCAGAAAGAGAGAGAAAAGTGCAAATACGGCAGCAAAAGTGCAAGAAAGAGTGGAGGAAAGACACAGAGGACACAGAAGGAGAGTGAAAGATGGGAGATTGAGATGAGGGTAAAAAACAAGTGAAAAACTGAGGAGAGACACAGAAGGAGAGTGAAGGGGGGAGCTTGAAAGGAGGGGAAAATGACAGTAAATGGAGGAAATACCCAGAAGGAGAGTGAAGGGGAAAAAACGAGTGAAAAAGGAGAGAAAGAGCGGAGCGAGAGAATGGAGACAGAGGTCCACTGGACCACCAGGGATGAGGCGCAGGTGAAACCTGCGGGTGGAGGAGGGCCTCGAACACCAACACTTGATAGTGCAGGGGCTTGGGGAAAGGCCTCACTTAAAGGTGGAGCTGCGAGGTAGGGAGAGCAATTTCACTGACAATGAGTCAGTGGTCTTGCTCGCCTGTACCCGTAGCAGCCGCCATTAAGTAGGGGTCGGGGAGGGCTGGACAGCTGGGAGGCGGGAGAGGGGAGGGGAGCTGGATTGGGCTGGTCGCACTGGTCATGATTGGGGGGAGGGGCCGCGGGAGCAGCAGCGGCGGGGAAAAAAGGGCTGAAAAAGGCAAAAGGAAAAAGGCAAAAAGAGAGAGAAAAGTGCAAATAAGGCAGCCAAAGTGCAAAAAAGAGAGGAGGAAAGACACAGAGGACACAGAAGGAGAGTGAAAGATGGGAGATTGAGATGAGGGTAAAAAACAAGTGAAAAACTGAGGAAAGACACAGAAGGAGAGTGAAGGGGGGAGCTTGAAAGGAGGGGAAAATGACAGAAAATGGAGGAAAGACCCAGAAGGAGAGTGAAGGGGGAGATAGAAGTGAGGGAAAAACAAGTGAAAAAGGAGAGAAAAAGCGGAGCGAGAGAATGGAGACAGAGTTCCACTGGACCACCAGGAATGAGGCGCAGGTGAAACCTGCAGGTGGAGGAGGGCCTCGAACACCAACACTCGAGAGTGCAGGGGCTCTGAAGAAGGCCTCACTTAATGGGGGAGCAATTTCACTGACAATGAGTCAGTGGTCTTGCTCGCCTGTCCCCGCAGCGGCCGTCATTAAGTAGGGGTTGGGGAGGGCTGGACAGCTGGGAGGCGGGAGTGGGGAGGGGAGCTGGATTGGGCCAATCGCACGGGTCGTGCTGGGGGGAGGGGCTGCGGGGGCAGCAGCGACGGGGGAAAACGGGCTGAAAAAGGCAAAAGGAAAAAGGCAAAAAGAGAGAGAAAAGTGCAAATAAGGCAGCCAAAGTTCAAAAAAGAGTGGAGGAAAGACACAGAGGACACAGAACGAGTGTGAAAGGGGCAGATTGAGATGAGGGTAAAAAACGAGTGAAAAACGGAGGAAAGAAACAGAAGGAGAGTGAAGGGGGAGCTTGAAATGAGGGGAAATGACAAAAAACGGAGGAAAGACCGAGAAGGAGAGTGAAGGGGGGAGATAGAAGTGAGGGGAAAAAACGAGTGAAAAAGGAGAGAAAGAGCGGAGCGAGAGAATGGATACAGAGGTCCACTGGACCACCAGGGATGAGGCGCAGGTGAAACCTGCGGAGGGCCTCGAACACCAACACTCGAGAGTGCAGGGGCTCGGGGGAAGGCCTCACTTAATGGTGGAGCTGCGAGGGAGGGAGAGTAATTTCACTGACAAGTCTGTAGTTGGCAGCCCCAAGACCCTCCTCCAGCATAGGGTGCTGCACTTCATGCAATGGCAGTTGCATCCTGACACTACCCCAAGTGAGGGCCGAAAGAAGGCTGTGTATGATACAAAAAAAGGGACATAGGGGACCACCGGCAACGCCGTAAAATAGTACGCAGCTGAGGCAAGCTCAGCATCTTTGCAATTGCCACCCTCTCCACTGGGGAGAGAGGGAGGGAGGTCCAGAATGGCAGAACGGTGTGAATCGTACTCAACACCCTGCCCAGTTTACCCTCCAGCAAATCAGACTTTGCATGGTATACCTGCACAACCAAATACTTAAGCTAGTCATATTACCAGGCAAGGCAAGACAGGGGGATCTCAGAACTCTGGGCAGGCACCACGCATCTCAAAGGGTATAAGCAGGATGAAGTCCAATTAATATGAAGGCCCGAAAACTTCCCAAAGGTATCCAGCAGATGCTCAAGCATAGGCAGTGTCACTGCTGCGTCCCGTAAATTCACCAGGGCATCATCAGCATATAAGGAGACCACGTGACAATGACCTATCACCCGAATTCTCCACTCGAACGCCCTGGTGCAGAGTAAGCACGCCAGGGGCTCCATGGCCAACGCAAATAATAATGGGGACAGCGGACAACCCTAGTGGGTGCCCCAGCCAATTGGCAAAATATATAATATGGTCCTGCTCTCTTAACTGTGGTCGACAGACGATTATAGAGGGTCCAGATCCACCTCAGAAACCCAGGACCCATCCCCATTTTTTCAAGGGCGGTTAGAAAACCAGGCTGACCCAACATATCGAAAGCCTTCTCTATGTCAAGTGACACAGCCAAGAAGTCCGAAAGAAGGCCGTAGGCATCAGTTGCGGCCGGCATGACTCGCGAGTGGGGGGTGGGGGAGGGCGGTCGCGTAGGGGTTACGTGGGTTTGCGGGGGAAGCGGGGGGTGTTTAATACATTTTTTTTTATTAAACTTACCTTACCGGGTCCCGCCCTGCCTCTGCTCCTGCTGGGTCCTGTGTTTTCCTGCTTAACAGGAAGCAGCCACAGGCAGCCAACCTCCCCTACCCTAAGCCAATCACAACACTGCAATGGCAGCGTTGTGATTGGTCCTGATGTGTCTAGCCTGATGCCTTTGGGGAGGCCATTTTCACTATGTAGGCTGGATGCAGCCTACATAGCGAAAAGGCAGAGTGAGCATGACTGGTTTGGTCGGCCTCAGAGGGCCGACCAAACAGTCAGGGCCTGCAACATTGGGCAAGCCACTCCTCCCCAACCCGCCCACCCGCCGGCCCCCAACCAGGCATACCCTTCTGCTTTCTCGAGTGCAAGAAGCAGAAACATTAAATGGTATTTAAATGTTTCTGCTTCTCGCTCTGTGAGAAAGCAGTGGGGCGACGTTCCTCCTACCTAATAGAGGAGCCGCCCCTGGTCACTAGGCATCATCTATAAAAACCAATTAGGCGCCTAATGTTCAAGAATGTACTCATGTACTCCTGTCAGGAATAAACCCATTCTGGTTCAAGTGAACAAGGATCCCCATCAGCGGCAGCAACCAATTCGCAAGGACCTTCCCGGGTATCCTACAGTCCAAGTTAAGGAGGGGAAGAGGCCTGTAAGATTTCACATCCGTGGAGCCATGGCTGGGTTGTACCAGCTCTACAATTAGAGCTTCCAGTAAGGACTCCGGAAGCGTTTCCGATTTGTGTGCGTGATTGCATGCCAGGAGCAATTTGGGACACATGTGGGTACCACTGGCAGAGTAAAATTCATCTGGCAACCGTCTGCACCTGGTGTCTTTTAACGTGCCATCTGTGTTATGCTCCCCCCCCCCCCCCCCGGATTTCCTCTATCTGGTGGTGATCAACCAGCTTGGAATCAGTCAGAGTCAAATTTTTGGGGGGGACTAATAAATAATTCGGGAGTGGGGGCTAATTCTTCCAGCAATAGGCAGAGTGGAGATGCAGGGGATCTAAGAAGGGGTGAAAAACAACAAAGCGTTGTTAACGAGTAAATGGTCTATCAAAGACCTGTGAAGTACTCGGTGCGGCTGTAATGAGATAGATGATAGACCAGCCAGCCCACTGCAGCTCAAAAAATGTCTGTGTATGTGCCCGGGAAGCTGTCCAGGCCCGGGCTGACACACACGACACAGGGGCTGAAGCCCTTTGAGCCCTTTGGGCGCTGCGCGCCTGGAATCAGTATGTCCCGGAGATATGCCACCAGCTGGTCTGCAGGCTGATCAGGAGCCGGCAAATACACAGTGGTAAAATATTCGCTGAAGGCCACATTGATGTCAGCCTAGGACGTAACCTCCTCAGCGTCCGAACGAGTTATCATCGCTATGGGAATATGCAATACAGTCTCGCGCAACAGCCACGCCAAAATCCTCCCGGCTCTGTCGCCCTCTCTGTGCTGTTTGGTTATGTAGACCCTATAGTCCAGCAATCCAAGGATGTTATGTAGGTTATGTATGCCTGTAAAGCAAAGCGCCTAACTCTGCAGCCCTTTCAGGATGTAAGGGCAAGTCAGCTACCAGCCGCCACATGTCTGTTTCAGTGTGTGTGTGTGTGTGTGTGTGTGAGATATCCATACTCTACTCACTCATGCATCACATTCTATTAATGTTTATATCTATATGGTTGAAGCAGCTGCTGGCACGATATGTCTTCTGAGCAGTCAAACTGGGCCAGCTGCAAGTTTTAATCCAAATTATAAACAGGTAACTGTCGCAAAACACAGACATGAAGAGCATGTTCCCTGAGTTGTTCCGAGGCATTGGCAAGCTCAAAAGCCGGCAAATACCCCTACAAGCAGATGAAACAATCAAGATTGTTAGTCAACACATTTGCTTGATACCCATCAGCACTCAAAAGCTAGTCAAAGAAGAAATCAAGAACCTCATCTATCAGAACATCATACGGCCGGCTTATAGCCCAACTCTGTGGGTGTTCCCAATAGTACCAATTACAAACATCAAGCTGGAGGAATGATCTCAAACAACCCTGAAAATTGGTTCCGAAGGCTGCAGAGGGGCTCTGCTCATGCAGGTGCACCGTCTCACATAAAACCCAGCACCCTGCCTTCAAGATTGATAAGGCCTGCCATACGGGTGACTGATAGGTTTATATGTGCAGTGATTTAGAATAGATATAGTGAACCTATATCTAAGTAAGGGGTGCATGCACCACCTTACACAGGCTGCAGTAGCAGACCTGTGGTGTCAGTTTGAATGGTCTCTCAGGGGTGGCATAATGCATGCTGCAGCCCCTGAGAGGCCTCTGGGGTACCTATGCCCTGTGTGCATAGTATACCATATACTAGGGACTTATAAGGGTACCCCAGAATCCAATCTAGAGTGTACCTAAAGTACATGCAATCAATTTAGAGGAGAAAGCAGCTAGACTGGGGTCCTGGATAGCAGGATCCCAGTCAGTCTAAGTCGAAAACAGTGATACATCAGCAAAAGGTGGAGGTAATCATAAGAAGCAGATCCTACTCTCCTACACAAATCCCCCTCCAAACATAAGGACTTTAAACTAACCTTGACCAGTTGAGTCTTCATGTTCTAAGTGGAAATATCTGGAGAGTCCATCTGAATTGGCATGGTTACTCCCAGGTCTCTGTTCCACTGTATAGTCCATCCCCTGTAGGGAAATGGACCACCTCAAAGGTTTGGGGTTTTCACCCTTCATCTGTTTTAGCCATTTAGCCATAAGAGGGGCTTATGGTCTGTCTGAACAATGAAGTGAGTGCCAAACAAGTATGGCCTCAGCTTCTTCAGAGCCCAAACCACAGCAAAGGCTTCCCTCTCAATAGCTGACCAACGTTTCTCTCTGGGGGTCAGCCTTCTGCTAATAAAAGCTACTGGCTGATCCTGACCCTCGTCATTCAGTTGTGATAACATAGCCCCTACCCCCAACTCAGATGCATCAGTTTGAACAATGAAGTGTTTGGAATAGTCAGGACTTTGCAGAATGGGAGCAGTGCACATGGCCTGCTTCAGGTCATCAAATGCCTTTTGACAGCTAAGTGTCCACTGACCTTTCTTAGGCATTTTCTTGGAAATTAAGTCATTGAAAGGGGTCGCTATGGATCTATATCCTTTGACAAACCTCCTATAGTACCCAGTCAGGCCCAAGAAAGCTGTGGCCTGAGTCTGGGTGGTTGGAGCAACCCAGTCCATGATGGTCTGGATTTTGCTCTGCAATGGTTGAACCTGACCTCCACCCACAAGGTGGCCCAGGTATACAACCTGACTCTGCCCTCTCTGGCACTTGGTGGCCTTGATAGTGAGGCCTGCTTTCTGCAGGGCCTCCAAAACATTTCTCAGGTGGACAAGGTGATCCTCTCAGGTGGAGCTAAAGACAGCAATATCATCCAGATAAGCTGCACTATAGGCTTCCAGGCCTGTAAGGACTTTATCCACCAACCTTTGAAAAGGGGCAGGTGTATTCTTCAAACCAAAGGGCATCACCACAAATTGGTAGTGCCCACTAGGGGTCGAGAATGCTGTTTTTGGCTTTGCATCCTCAGCTACTCTGATTTACCAGTAGCCAGCTGTCAGGTCAAATGTGGTCAGAAACTTGGCTGAGGCCAAAGTATCTATAAGTTCATCTACCCTAGGTACTGGATGGGCATCCGTCCTAGTGACTGCATTGAGACCCCTGTAGTCAACACAGAACCTCATCTCTTTCTTGCCATTCTGGGTGCGAGGTTTTGGTACCATGACTACTGGACTAGCCCAAGGACTGTCTGAGGGCTCAATTACTCCCAAATCCAACATTTCCTGGACTTCAGTCCTGATGCAGTCCCTGACATGGTGAGGTTGCCTTTAAATCTTATTTTTAACGGGCAGACTGTCACCGGTGTTCACTTCATGAGTGCACCAGTGTGAGAAGTTGGCCTGGCATATGCTGGTCACTAGTTATAGTGGCCACCTTGCACCAGTCCAATTCGACTCTTATGGTAGATAGGTTTAAGACAACCTTTTAAAGAAAGCTATCCTAGTGGTAGCTGTGGAGAGCAGCCTTCAGGCTAAGTCTCAGAGGAATGTAAAGCAGCTTGTTTTACCTTATAATCTCTTGAATTACCAAATGAAAGGACACCACACAGGTATATATATCAAATATATATGTATTTATTACTAGACAAACTCTACTAATCTCTTTATGAGATTAGAAGTCAGGAACATATGCAAATATCAACGTTTCACAATAAGTTAAGCACAAATATGGCTGGGGCCCTAGGGGCGTACCAGACCATATACTAAAAAAGAGGTTTAGGAAAGTCGACTTGCAAGGGGACAAGGCCTAGGGCCTGTAAAATCGCTGGGGCCTCACTAATCCACCCAAGGCAGGTAAGTAAAGGACCCACGGGAGACGCGTGCAGTGTGAGAACACAGCCGCGGGTTCCCTATTGATTCCAATGGAGCAAGTCGCTGTTGGATTTTTAAAGTTTAAGAGTACTTCTAGAGAGTCTTCAAGCAAGCCACTTACAAGGTAAGTAGTTCGAGGGCCAACACCCACAGGAGCACCGGGGTACGCGAGTTACCTCACCCAGGAAAGCCGGGTGCATAGGTGTCTTTTGGTGTCGGGTCGCTTCGTCTTTTTCTATGGAAGCCGAAGACGTTTTGCTGCTTGCGAAGACTGGAGAAGAGTCCGGTGGAATCCAAGGCTGGATTCAGGATGAAGAAGACCTGAAAGCAGAAGGGACAGTGTTCACAGTCATTTGCTAGTGACTCGGGCCAGGAAGATGGATGCCCACGGAAGTCGGGTGATTTCAGGTGATCAAGGGTGTGTTGACTCTTCAGCCACGAGGCCCAGGAGGCGTCGACGATGACCAAGAGCTGGATTCGGAGTGTCCCACGAAGTCTGCAGCTTACTGAGGTATCGGCAACCGGATTGGAGCCAACAAGCCTTGGCAACAGCAGGTCTCGTGGAAATTGAAGAAAGTCAGCGGTGCAGACCAGCAATGTCTGAGGGACTCACCCCACAAAGGTATGTCAGGGCAGGCCAGGAGCAACCAGGGGAGCCCTTTGGTTCGATGAGAAAGTCTTCAGGGGACCCACAAGCCAACGGGCAAGGATCGCGATGATGCCTCGTGAGGATTCGCTTCACAGGAGCCCACGGTCACTTGGGACAAGGTAGGCCTCTGATTTTCAAGGGAAATCCTGCTGGAGGCTTGGACCACATGTGGTCCAATGCACAAGTTTGTAGAATGTCGTGAAGGGGCTGCACTCGACAATAGTGCACGGTACCCGGGTATTGCTGTTCCTCGTCACTCGTGGGGTCCACTCGCCTCAGCTCTGCTGGGGACTCACAATGGCCATCAAGAAGTCAGGAAATCTACTTCCAGGGCTGCAGGGACTTTGGACTCCAGCAGGAGCGGGAAAGTTTGCGACCGTTGATTCAAGTTTTTGGTGCCTGCCAAGCAGGGGAGTCACTCCTTGACTCCAAGGGAGATTCTTCAGTCTTCCAAAGGTAGTGGAACGTTGAAGGGCCAGGATTCTTCTTATAGAGTGTCATACAGGGATATCTGATTTGCAATGGCAAGGTTTCCCTAACTTATACTAAAGGAAAGGGAGGGACTAGCTCTATGACCACTCCTCTGGGAGGGTCAGGGGAGAGGGTGGTTACACCCATTTCCCTTTGTCCAGTTTCATGCCAGAGCAGGGGCAGGTAGCCTCTGGACTGGTTTGAGCTGGCATATGCACAGAGGAGCCTACTACTCCCCCAGTGCAGGACTTCAAAGCACTCTAGGAGTGCACCCACCCAGCTCCAATACCATCATCATCAAATGTCTTTATTTCGGTCGTTAAGACCATAAAAGAATACATCATAATACAGGACACATTTGCAGTATAAAAACATTGCACAGTTGTAATAAAAATATTAGCTCAATAAAACATCATTACTTGATATGGTTTTAAGAAGGCGTAATCGTGTAAACCACATGGACGTTAAGAATTTGGCAACCGCAAATGCAATTGGGGGCGAAATGTCAGACTTAAGTAATCTAAAAGCGGGGGAGTACTGATTAAATCCCATGTTTCTAAGTAGTGGACAAAGCCAATACTTTCTTGCTCTTCTGTATACCGGGCAAAAAAATATGACATGCAAGTCAGTCTCTTGTGTCTGCTTACAAAAGGGGCATAAGGCCGTATGTTCTGAATGTGGCCAAAGAGCAGTAAATGCCCTCAGGGGGAGAGTATTATAGCGCCATTGCATATAAAGCTTTCTTGTGAGAGTGGGACCCATATCATTATAAGTCGACTCTAGGTGGTAATAGTCTTTGAAAGCCAGGAAGTAGGCAGTGTGAGAGCCCTCCTTCGCATTCCTTATAGCATCTTGCAAATGATGCTCACGAAAAGCCTTCGTGATGACTTTACGTGAGTCCCTGAGGCATGCAGCCTCGGGATCATGCCATAAGTCTGGTCGATCCAGTGTCTCACAAGTATGCTTTATGTAACTTAGCCAAGGTATTTGTGTATTTTTGCGAAGGCGCAGAATCTCTTGCAGCTCTGATCTGTATTTAGAAAGTTCAGGGGAAGACCATATCTTACACCATAAAGTTAGGGGTTTTAAGCCCAGCTCCACTGAAATCGGTCTTAAGCCCAAATCTAGTCTAAGGGGCAAGAGAGGGGTACTAGCAGGTAGCGCTGTCAGCTGCCTGAGAAAAGTATTCTCCGTTACCTGGAGCTTCTGTGAAGACGTGTGTCCCCAAATTTCTGCAACATAGACAATTGCCCCCCTAGCCTGGACCTTGTATATTTGTATACGTGGGCCTAGGGGCCTATATGTGAGGCCTTTTGTCAGCCTGCCAATTCCTCCCACCAACTGAGTCAGTTTCATATTAGCCCTTAATTTGTGGGATTCCCAAGTCATGCGCTCGTTAATAACTATACCCAGATATTCAAAGGTAAAGACCCTCTCCAACCTAGAGAACCCAATACTAGGGCACGCACGTGTAATCGGAGGGGGGTTGAAGATCATGAATTTCGTTTTAGAAGCATTGATCTCCAACCCACGTTCCTCACAAAAACCTACGAACCCATCCAAAACCCGTTGGAGTCCCATAGGGGATTTGGAAAGCAGCAGGGTGTCATCCGCAAACAAGATTGCAGGAACCCTGCTGCCATTCCAACTTGGGGGCATCAATATCATTCAGGGTGCAAAGATGATCTACGACCCCATTGACAAAGAGACAAAAAAGGGTCGGGGCAAGGACACATCCCTGCCTGACCCCCCTATCGACAGGGAAAGCGTCGGACAAGGTACCATCCCGTCCACACCTTACTTTGGCATAGTTCCCCTGGTGGAGCCTTCTCAGAATTGAGAGAATATCCGCGGGGACCCCCGTCTTCATTAACACCGACCATAACTTGTCTCTAGGCACCAGATCGAAGGCGGCACGAAGATCCACAAAAACTGTGTAGAGACTGCCACCCTCAATCAGCACCGTCTTCCAGTATAAAAGATTTAAGCGGAAGATTTGGTCGGTAGTGGAAATACCTCGTTGAAATCCCGCTTGGTAGGGGCTCATAATCGCCGTTTCTTCGATCCAGTCCTGGAGGCGATTTAAAATGAGCCTACCAAAAATCTTCTGCGGTACATCTATTAGGCTAATGGGTCTATAATTGGCTGGGAGCAGAGGCGAACCCTTTTTAAAAATTGGGACAATCTCTGCTCCCAGCCAAGTACCCGGAATAGCCATGCCCGCTAGGATGGCGTTATAGAGAGTCAGGAAATAGGGGGTCCAAACGTCTGGCTCCTGCTTAAACAGATCACCCGGAAGACCATCTAAACCAGGTGCCTTTTCTGTGGCGAGACCGGTCAAAGCGGCTCGTACCTCCTTTAGTGTGAATGGTTCGCCAGTCTCGAGGGAGCAGTGGGGAAAGCTAAAACTTTCCTCAGCATCCACTGGTAGTTTATAAAGAGACTGGAAATGGTCCTCCCAAACCTTAGCTGAGATATTAGGTTCTAAGGCAGGTAGCAATTCCTCAGAACCCGTGTTGACACAGCGCCAAAATTTGCGCGAGTCTGCACGGGCCAGGAAGTTAGTGAGTTTAGTCCATTTGTCATGTTCCCATTCACTTTTGGCGTTTAAGATCAAGGACTTATAGACACTCCGTCTGGCCCTAATATCCACGGCACCCCTTCCTTCCTTGATTGATTCCAGAAGGTCGGCTTTTGCCTTACGGCAAGCGCCGTTGTACCAGGATGGACCGAGAGTTTTCCTATTAGTCGTGGTTATTGGTTTGGTTAAAAATTCAGAGACTATTTTAAGGAGGTCGGCATGTAACTGTCCCAGGTCGGAGTGAATATCCTCGCTGGTGGCTTTCTCGGCTAACACCTGAAGCTTCTCGAGAAGAGGCAATGTTTGAGCATATAAATTATGAATCTTATCCGGATGAGAGGATAAATGCTCCCACTTTATTCTGCGTCTATTAGACTCAAGTCCCCGACAATCCGTAGAGTCGGCCACTTGATTTCCCCTAACTGGGGCGCCGGGGTGACTATAGCTTAATTCAAGGGCATTGTGGTCGCTATCGTTCCTGATTGTGACCCAAAAATCTTCAACAAAAGGCCAAGAAGACACCGGGACTAATACATAGTCAAGTCTGGACTCACTGCCCATTCTGTTAAAAGTGCATCTTGCCATGGTATCAGACTTAGACCTGCCATTACAGGCACGTAGTCCGTGTTTCAGCAAAAGGGAATTAATTTGCAGAGCCAAGGGGGACCATATCTTTGGTGCCGGAGCCCGTGTGGGAGGGATGTGCCAAAGGAGATCGTCCTCCGTGGCCAAGCCTTCCATAAAGCCAGGGAGGGGCTCGTAGTGGCAGTTAAAATCCCCGCCTATGAGATAGGCGGTGCCCTGTGGTATATCCTTCACAACCAAAGCAAGCTCCGTTATAGTGGAAGACTCCTGAGTGATATTTGTTGGCCGTGAATAGATATTAATCAACAGAAGGCTACCGGTATTCGGCCACTCCAGCAGCACAGCAAGAATATCTGCTGAATTAGTGGGTAGTACATCCGCCCTGCAGCCTAAGTCGGTGGCCACCCATGTTGTGAGGCCGCCTGAGGGACGCCCTCTACCCCCCCACGTTGCGTGTGTGGAAAAAGATGCATACCCCTTATGAGCGATGTTTTCTCTAGCCCAAGTCTCTTGTAAGAGACAGATGTCTTTCTGCTCAATAAAGGAACACCAGGACGGATTATTCAATTTGTTGGAGAGCCCCGCAATATTCCATGATAGTATCTTGAGGGGGGAAAGAGTTGGTAGCGCAGGGGGTGGGCTTAGGGAGGGGACCACTTCCAGCTCCAACCTCCGGGGGGGGGGGGTTTGGCCATAATCGATTCCCTGGATAGCCCTCCGAGGCGGAGTACTCCCAAGAAGAAGGGCCACCTCTAAACCCCCCTCGTCTGTATCCTGGATGTGACGCGGGTGTTCCTTCTCCCTGAGAGGTACTGGTTGACAATTCTTGCTTTTATTCAAAGCACCACCGCCCACCAACCCAAACGGTCAATCCACCATATCTAGGATAGAAAAACGATTGTGGGTGGGGACTTGGTCGCGTCTGGGGCATCCTTTCTGCCAGCGTTCCCTGTCCACCAGTGAAGCCCTTATCCCGTTTCTCCTGGATACTAGGTCCCATCCGTCCTCAGCTTGTGCTGATATTATGGGGGGGTAAAAAAAGGAAAGTGGAAGGGATTGGATAAGAGATCCCGGTGTTAAATAAGGCCAGCTACATATGTGAGATACAGTGCGGGGATCCCTAAAATTAATCAATACACAGTCACCCATGATATTTTTTTTGGTGTTTCCCAGCCACGGGAGTCTCCTGACCATGAGAACCTCGCTATTAATACCCTCAGGTAGAGGCCTGTTCTTGGAAAGCCAATGAATGACTTTGTTTTTTGAAGCCACCAATGGTTCACTAGTCGATGGTTTTAATTCCGGGATACCCGCTAGGATAACTGTGTAAGGGGCTGACTCAGGTGGTAGATTAACTAATCTGTGTCTACTATCCCTTTCCTGCACCCGTGATGGAGATAGTAGTGGAATGTCTGAGGGGTTGGGAATACTATTCCGTTGGGGGATCTTAGGCGGAGGTTCAATCAATCTGGGCAGATGTAAGTGGGGAGGGAGTTGTGGGCCAGGGCTATCCCTAGATAGTGGTGCGTCTGCAGGCTTTGTGACTACTTTGGTTGATTTAAATGTTTCCCCTAGCTGGACCAATCCATATTGTAAATTTTGTATGGATGATTCCAATTTTGCAAGGCGATCTATTATGGGGGTGAGCATTTCACTCATGAGAGATTTTATATCGGCAAGTGAGGGGCCCTCCTTCCGCACAGCAATTTTTGGACTCACAGGTCTGTTAGTCTGGGTTGGGGGTAAAGCCACTCCCCCTCGCCCCGCTGTCGGTGGAGTTGTTTTTCCCCTGGGAACGTGCTTTGAGGTCTTCGGCCTGCGCCCCCCTACAGTTTGGGCCCTTCCCTTCTTCTTGGGTATTGCTCCCTCACGGTTCCCCTGGGTGGTGTGTGAGGTAGGGGTAGTACTAATGCTCATAGGTGTCTCAGGGGCTAAATCTAGATTGCGTGTTAACGAGGCAGTAGAAAGCCTTGGGGGCGGGAGGGATAGTGCGGTAAAATCAAATGAGGTGGAAATATCACAGTCTATATTAGACGTATTGTGTGGGTTCAGTAATGACGAGGAGCCAGGGAGCCCCCCCGTAGCAGGTTCAACATGTTCTGACATTTGTGGCGGGGAGGTAGCATGTCTGAGGGGACCTAGAGACGATCTTCTAATCCAATCTATTTCAAGGGATATGCGCTTCTCTAGAGTAGTTATATCGTCAACCAATAGAGAGCCTGCCTTTGCAAAATATAAGTCCAAAGTACCTGTGGGCTTAACAGCAGCCTGCGTTGTTTTGCTCCGAGTTTCTCTCGCAGACGCCATTAATACAATAAAGGTGAGGGCCTACGAAGGAGAGCCCTGTCCCTGCCTCTCCTGTCCTCGAACGGCCTCAAACGGCCCGCTCTTTGCCCGGTCTTCGCTCCGGGCGCGTACCGCTGGCGCGTAGGGGCGGAGCTCTTAAGCTGCCGGGTGTTGGAAAAGGGGGAGGGGCCGGGAAGAGGACACAGGTGTGCTGGATCAAGGCAACAGCGAGCACCCTGGTCCTCGCAGTCCCGGAGCAGCGATGTTCAGCAGCCTCCCAAAGTGCGAAGTCCGTTGGTTTCAGCAGCCCCAGGCAGGGGGAAACAGCAGCTTCAGAATGACCACCAGCCTAGTCCGACGAGCGGCTCCCGCGAAGCGGGGGCCGCGAGAGGTAATGTACTGGATGGGGGAGGGGCCGGGAAGAGGACACAGGTGTGCTGGATCAAGGCAACAGCGAACACCCTGGTCCTCGCAGTCCCGGAGCAGCGATGTTCAGCAGCCTCCCAAAGTGCGAAGTCCGTTGGTTTCAGCAGCCCCAGGCAGGGGGAAACAGCAGCTTCAGAATGACCACCAGCCTAGTCCGACGAGCGGCACCCGCGAAGCGGGGGCCGCGAGAGGTAATGTACTGGATGGGGGAGGGGCCGGGAAGAGGACACAGGTGTGGGGAAACAGCAGCTTCAGAATGACCACCAGCCTAGTCCGACGAGCGGCACCTCCAATACACTAAATCCTGTCTGGAAGGTGGTGACACCTCCCTGTGACAGGATGCCTATTGTTGGGCCTCCTCTACTGCGAGTTTCAGTCAGCAGCAGGAGGGCAACCCAGTGTCTGTGCTGGTGGCATCCATTTTGTGATGCCAGGGCTCTTTCAGATTTCTACTGTGTTTCCACAGTAGGTTTTTTGATGCCTTCTTCATGTACTCAGCCATCCTGGAGCGGAGACCAAGTACATAGTCCACAATATCCTGTTTAGGGGGTTTGAGAGGTAACTCCCATCCCTCCTTCACTAGACATAAAGGTCCCCTAACTGGATGTCCAAACAGAAGTTCAAAAGGGCTGTAACCAAGCCCCTTCTGAGGAACCTCTCTGTAGGCAATGAGAAGGCAGGGCAAAAGTATGTCCCATCTATGCCTGAGCTTTTCAGGGAGACCTTTAATCATGCCCTTGAGGGTTTTGTTGAAACTTTCAACTAACCCATTGCATTGTGGGTGATAAGGGGTGGTAAATGTGTAATTTACTCCACACTCCTTCCACATAGCAGTCAAGTAACTAGACATGAAGTTTGCATCTCTCTCTGATACTACCTCCTTAGGAAAACCCACACTGGTAAAGATTCCCAGGAGGGCTCTAGCCACAACAGGAGCTGTGGTAGTTTTAAGGGGAATTGCCTCTGGATACCTAGTGGCACCACCAGTATAAACCTGTGCCCAGATGCAGTTTGAGGATCCATGGGACCAACAATGTCAATCTCAACCCTCTCAAAGGGAACCCCCACCACAGGTAGTGGTATCAGGGGGGCCTTGTTTGTACCACCTGCCTTACCACTGGCTTGACAGGTGATACAGGAGCGACAAAACTCCTTTGTATCCTCTGACATGTGTGGCCAATGAAAGTGAGGGACAAGCCTGTCCCAAATCTTGTTTTGGCCTAGGTGACCTGCTAATGGGATATCATGTGCCAGTGTCAATAGGAAGCCCCTAAACTTCAGAGGTAACACCAGGATTGGGGTCTCTACTCTCTGAGTATAGGAGTCCATCATCCCAGTAGATCCTATGGGACCCACTGGCACGCCCAGCAGCCTCAGCAGCAGCTTGCTGTCTGAGGGGTTCAATAGAGGGGCAGCTCAGCTGCTCCTGGCTCAGATCTGCCCTGGAAGGGCCCCCTGTCCCCAAGAACTCAACCTGACCGGATTAAAGCTCCTCTGGGACAGTTCCTTCTTCAGGACTAAGATCAGCTCCCTCAAGAGACTGATCTGCATTCTGAGGCAGGGGGAAGACACTGCCTTACCTCTACTGCTCCTTCTCTTGGAAGGCGTCTGGTCCATTATTCCAGGGTCCAGGGCCTGTTCAGTGGAAGACATTTTTGCCTGTGACCTAGTCATAGCAAACACATCTGCAGGGATGTCCAACACTTCTGCATGTGTCCTGAGCTCCACCTCAGCCCAAGCTGAAGTTTCCAAACCATTGCCCAATAAGCATTCAACAGGGAGGTCTGCACCTATCACAACCTTCTTAGGGCCAGTTACCCCTCCCCAGGTGAAATTAACAACTGCCAACAAATGGTCTGTAATGACATTGCTTGCATTGGTCACATGGTACATCTCACCAAGTATGATTTGCTCAGGGGCCACAAGATCTTTTGTCACCATTGTGATACTTGCACCTGTGTCCCTGAATGCCAAGTTTTCCTTTCCAATGATCAAAGGCTGCTGTCTGTATTTGCCCAGATTACTGGGACTGACAAATAAGGAGGTCATATCCATGCTCCCATCATAGACCAACACAGCCAGAGTTGGAACTCTGACTAGGCCAGAGTCCATCACAGATCCCAGGGTTAACCCTACTTACCCTTATTCTGTGTACCACCACTTTGAGATGAACTAGGGGGAACAGTTGCCTTAGGGGCAGTGGTGGCTGGAGTTGAGTCCTTGGACTTTGAACAATCATTTGTCCAATGAGTCTTCTGTTTACAGATATGAAACCATGGCCTTTTACTTGCCTTTATTCTTGTTTGATTGGGACTCCCCACCATTGTATTTTATAAAGCTCTTATATTGCTGTATTTTTAGATTGGTCATAGGGACTGATACCAGGAATACTTTAGCTCTTTCTTTTTTTTTTTATACCGTGTTATTGATATGTATTGCTGTTTAATGTGATCACTTTTAAGGCATTAAGTTGTCGAATAAAGTATTCTTGACTAACTGACTCCCCACCAGATGAAGATTTTTGGGGCCCTTGAGAAGTCTTCTGGTCTTTACCCTTCTCCCCACCCTTATCTGAGTTTTTAGAATCTTGCTTCTTGGAGTCACCACCTTGATTCTGAACCTTCTGCCTCACCCTGGTTCTGACCCATTTGTCTGCCTTCTGGCCCATTTCCTGGGAGAGGTCAGATCAGAGTCCACCAGGTACTGATGCAACAACTAATTTTGACAATTATTAAAGATCTGCTCCCTCATAATTAAATTGTACAATCCTTTAAAATCACACACTTTACTGCTAAGTAACCAGCCTTCCAGAGCCTTAGTAGCACAATCTACAAAGTCAACCCAGTCCTGAGTCTGTGCCTTATGGGTGTCTCTGAACTTAATCCTGTATTGTTCAGTGGTTAAGCCAAACCCATCAGTGAGACCCCTTTTCAGGACTGTGTAATTATCAGCATCCTCTTCTCTAACGGTGAGGAGCTTGTTCCTACCTTTGTCTGCAAAAGATAGCCACAAGATAGCTGCCCGCTGCTCTTGAGGGACCCTCTGTACTTTACAGGCCATCTCTAGTGCAATTATCCATTTGTGGATGTCATCCCCACTCTGGTAGGGAGGGGCTATCGTGTTCAAGTTCCTATGGTCATGTGTATGTTCTCTACCTCTAGGGACATTGTTGCTGCCACCATGGGGCTCTAGCCCCAACCTTCTGGAAGCTCTCTGGAGCTCTAGGGATTCCCTGTCTAAGGCCAATTGTTCCCTCTTGATTCTGAGTTTGTTTCTCTCATACTCAAGTAACTGACACTTCTCATAAGAGAAGTCCCTTTTATGAGAAGCAGAGGTCCTATGAGAAACAGAGGTCCCTACAGAAGTACCAGAATGATTAGATTCCTGAGAAGGAGATCTTGATCTTCTTGGTAAACTGTTTACTCTTCCTGGTGGTGTAAAGAGAGGGCCACTGGGTCCTTCTCCCCCACCTGAAGGAAGAGTTGGATTTTCCAGGTTAGAAATATCTTGATCCTCCTGGTCAGCATTTGAGTCCATCTCATAGAAGTGTTCACTTCCTGGTCTGTCCTCATCTGCTGCCTCACCCAACTTGCCTGCCTCATCAGACCCTAGGGTCTTTCTGAGGTCATCTAAAAGCAAAGTCTCTATGAGACATTGAGTGCTAGCATTCCTCCCTGTCCTCAGCTTTCTAGATGCACACATATTTCTCAATTCTTGAAATGAGAGATGGTCATACTTAGCTAGCAAGGAGCAACTGGCTTTTGGCCTAGAAGACATACTAGTGTTGTGTGGTGTAGGCACCTACCTAACCTAGTGGGAGCTAAACTCTCTTGAGTTGGAGAAAAGGTGTGCTAGACCCTTGGCTACCCAACTCCAAGTTCAGTAGAACTTACTTATTCAAGTCTTGATTTATATGTACCTAATACCTTTAGTGGTTTTCAGTTAATCACTCAATGAGATTTATCTGGTAAAACAATAGAAAGCTTGAATCCCAACCGCTGCACACCAATGTGAGAAATTGGCCTGGTATATGCTGACCACTAATTAAAGTGGGCACCTTGTACCAGTCCAAACAACCCTTATTGATGATTGGATTGAAGACAACCTTTATTGAAAGCTATCCTAGTGGTAGCTATGGAGAGAAGCCTTCAGGCTAAGTCTTGAAGAAATGTAAAGCGGCTTGTTTTACCAGATCAGAACCTCCTGAATGACCAAATGAAAGGAGAACCACACAAGAGATATATAAAATATATGTATTTATTACTAAACACTCTCTACTAACCTCTTTATGAGATTAAAGCACCAAGCACACAATATTAAGTCACTAGAAAGACAGTAAATAGCACAATATACAGCGGGCTCCAGGGGGAGACCGAACCATATACTAAGAAAGTGGTAAAACAACCACAACTTAACTAGACACAGTGCCTAGAGCACGTAGAATCGCTGGGACCCCAAAGAACCACCCAAAGTAGTGACACAGGAGACCCACGGAGGACGGGTGCAGTGTGTGAACATAGCCGCGAGCTCCGTATAATCCTATGGGAAAGTCGCGGTTGGAATTTTAAAGATTAAGGACACTTCGGACAGAACTTTAAGCAAACCCTTTCAAACATAGAAGGTTCTAAGGCCAGCACCCTTGAGAGTACCAAGATACCCGTGTTACCTATCCCAGAGGAGCCGGTGCATAGGGGTCAAGTGATGTCGGAAACCTTTGTCGTTTTCAATGGTGTGGTGCGGAAAAGTGCTGCTGCCGGGAAGATGAAAAGTGTCTGGTGGGATCCAAGCCTGGATCCGAGGTGAGAAGAACCTGAAAGCAGAGGGGACAGAGTCTGGGTCACTTCAGGGTGACCAGGGGCACGATAGACGTATGCCCACCGACGTCAGGTGCTTCAGGTGAGATGATGCGATGCTTGACTCTGCAGCCACGGGGACCAGGAGACGTCGACGATGACCAAAGTCCGGAGGTGAGCTGTCCCACGAAGGATGTCGAGTGCTGGGAGTCAGTGTCCGGATTGAACACCAAGAAGCCTTGGCAACTAACCCACACGGGCAGAGTAAATAAGCTTCGGTGAGGACCAGCAAGGTCCTGGGACTCTCCAAGCAATGGAGAGTCAGGGCACGTCTGGAGCAACCAGGAAAGCCCACTGAAAGTGAAAGTTACCTCCACAGGGACCCACAGGCCAACGGACCAGGGATCGCAAAGGGACCTTGAGCTGAATCACAAAATACCAGGCCACGGAACACTCGTGGAGTGTAGGCCGGAAATCTTCAGTGGAAATACTGCTTGGGGTCAGGACTACAACTAGCCCAAAGCATAGCCTCAGGGATTGCCGAAAAGCATATGCTGCTGCAAAAGTACACGGTGCACAGGGGTTTGGGTTGCACGGTCCCCACGAGGGATACGGGTCTCAGGATTGCTGAGAGAACTGATCGACCTCAGGGACACTCGGGAACCTACCTCCTGTGTTTCAGAAATCTTCAGAGTCCTCAGGAGCTTGGGAGATGCAAACCGGTTAGATGCATCAAAGGTGCCTGCCTTGCAGGGGAGTAACTCCTTTACTCCAAGGGAGATTCTTCTGTCATCCAGCGTAGATCGTCGAAGTCACACTCCCTGTGACAGGAAACCTATTGTCAAGCCTTCCCTTGCTCGAGCTTGGCTCAGCAGCAGGAGGGCAGACTCGTGTCTGTGGCTGGCAGCATCCATTTTGTGATGCCCAGGTCGAGAAAGCTGGTACCGGGTAGCCTGGTGACCCACAGTAGTGGTTCTACAAGGGAGGAATCATACCTCCCACACCAGTTACTGGTGTGGAGGTATGATTTCAAGGTGTTTGACACCAAACACAACATGTTTCTAAGCAGCCGTGTTAAAATTAGCATTTACCGCGAGGTTGTAATGCACTTAAATATATATGATTGACTGCATCAAAACAACCCCGTAAAATAGGTTCCGAAGGCTGCAGAGGGGCTCTGCTCATGCAGGTGCACCCTCTCACATAAAACCCAGCACCCTGCCTTCAGGATTGATAAGGCCTGCCATAGTGGTGACTGATAGGTTTATATGTGCAGTGATTTAGAATAGATCTAGTGAACCTATTTCTAAGTAAGGGGTGCATGCACCACCTTACACAGGTTGCAGTAGCAGACCTGTGGTGTCTGTTTGAATGGTCTCTCAGGGGTGGCATAATATGTGCTGCATCCCCTGAGAGGCCTCTAGGGTACCTATGCCCTGGGTATATAGTATACCATATACTGGGGACTTATAAGGGTACCCCAGAATCCAATCTGGAATGTACCTAAAGTACATGCAATCAATTTAGAGGAGAAAGAAGCTAGACAGTGGTCCTGGATAGCAGGATCCCAGTCAGTCTAAGTCGAAAATAGTGATACATCAGCAAAAAGTGGGGGTAACCACAAGAAGCAGATCCTACTCTCCTACAGTGGCAACCAAATTTTGCTATGGCAAGCAAAAGACGTATGGCAGCCAGAAATCAGGACATGAACTATCGGCTGAATGGAGCTAAAAAATTTTGACTTTGTGAAATAATCAACTTGCACTAGATGAAGAATCCTGTAACATCACCACATTCGCTACCCATTGCAAACACCTTGGCGTGGGCTCTATTTAGCTAATTAAGCTTTTCAAGAAGAAATTTGGCATGTGACTCAAGGAACACCCAACAGCCTGAATTACAACAACTGCATCTTTGTTTTTGATGTGTCTAAGAAAGAACAGGAGACAATGATTAAAATTTAACAGGACATATTAAATATGGGCTGTCTGAGGATCAGTGGCCCTGTGCACGCCCTGCAGACCTATTATTTCAGGCATTGACTCCAGTACGGAATGGATGTCTGAGTATGCAGACATCTTTCTAGCACTCTAGTTTCAAGTTTAACATCTTATGTGAGAGATACAAAAGATCTAGTTGAAAAGATAGATGATATACCCTGGGAGGAGAACGTGTGGTTGGTAATGGTGGATGTCGGAGGCCTGTACATAATAATTAAACATGAGGATGGACTAAATGGGTCTGAACAAAGTCTCTGCCCTCCCATCAGCTCCTGCAACTTAAAAGCTATGGCTCTTTGCTCCTTCCTGGGGCTAACTATATACTGCACCTGCTATATCCCAAATTATGCCTCAGTTAGTGCATCATTATGAGGCCTACCCAAACTTGAGCAAATCCAATAGGTCTCACCCTTGGGACCTATTGGCTTTGCCAGTGCTTTTTAGCGATGCTGTGCAGCATGGCTAAAGAGCAAACCTAAAAAGGTGCAATTTACAGATCTAAGTTGGATTGGTAAATTAAAACAAATTGAAATACTAACACGTTTTTTTAAGTGGGTTGGGGTGGAAGCTAAATGGAGGGTGTAGGTGAGGGATGGATGACAAAGGGCAGAGTCAGAACCAACACAGAGGGCGGAGGGAGAAGAACATAACATGTGAGAGAGAAAGAAATGTGGAGCGTGGGGGAACAGAAACACAAACAGATGGGCAAGAAAGCAATGCTAGGGAGAAGTACAAAATGGCAAGTGCAACACGTAAGGGGGCTGGTAGAAGCGCATGGTGAGAGCAACATAGGGGGGTGAAGAGAGGTAAACAAGGGAGACAGCTGGAAACATATGCACTCTGTGTGCTGTGGCTGATCTACTTGACACTCAAAGATGGACATTTCTAGGGCACATATGCAAACTGTAATGACAGTTATTTGAAGGATTTAAAAACGTTTTGCCCTGTCCACAATGAACTGGCCAGACATTATAGTGGACTACTGTCACTGGGAACGTGCTATTGTCACCTTCATCACTACTCAATTAAGCCATTGAACTAGCTCATGAAAGCTGCCCATAGAGGCATACTGGCCACTAAATTACTGCTGTGCCAAATGGTCTGGTTTTCACTCCTTGATAAATTGGTGGGGAGAACTATTACAGGAGAATGCCACTTATGCCAGTGTATTGGGAAAGGCAGCATTCAGGTACGGGTCAGATGCTACTGTTAGGTTATTGTTAGAACTGGGGGTCTCTAGTTGGCAATGGCTTGCACCTTTGTACAAATAGGGACCCTTGCTTCTAGTCAGAGTAAGGGGGCTACACTCCTAAAATAACCCCTGCTCAACTCTGTGGTAGCTTGGCACGAGCAGGAAGGCTTATCTCAGAGTCAGTGTGTAAAGCATTTGTGAACACATACAGTAATACAGTGAAAACACTACAGATGGACACAACACAGGTTTTATAAAAATAAATATTCTTTATATAGGCTTAACACAAGACTCAAACGACAAAAATCCACAATAATGTAATCAGAAATAATACCTGAAGATGGTAGAAGTAGCTTAAAAATAGGTTATTCACATAAACGCAGTTTTTAACAACAGATAACCCCAACTGGAGTTATCATGACGTCGAGGTCAAAGGAATCCCAAAGTACGGTGCCGACCGCGAGGTGTGCGGCGTCGGGCCTGGAGTCAAAACAGACCCACAAAGAACAGTACCTTGGAAAAGCAAAAACAAAGACAGTTCGCGGCGTCGGGGAGATGCGGCTTCGTTGGCGCTGTTCGGCGTCAGTTCCCTTGCTTCATGGGCGGCAGCCCGTCGGGTCCTCAATGCTTGCACAAGGCAGGGGAGGCGTCGGTTCTTTACCGGAGAGGAGGTGACATCACGATGGCGCCAAAACCATGGTTCTGTACGATGTCATGATGTTGATGGATTCTTGACCACCCACGTCGAGGATCGGCTCCACGATGATGTCAGCTTCGGAGTCGATGCGGCACAGTAGCAGGCATCGGGCCTGCGTCGTAAAGTCGGAGCAGTGCTCCCGGCTTATGGCAGGATACGATTTCGCTCGCTGTCGTCGACGTGGCACGGAGGCCGGCGTCGGGTCCAAGTTGTAAGTCGGGGCAGCGCTGACAGCTCCAATGCAGATTACGGCGTTGCTCGCCAGCGTTGGTGTTGCAATTTCCTTCTGTAGGAGCCAGAACAGCAAGTTCCAGATGCAGGCAAGCGGAAGGGGTGAAGTCTTTGTATCCCTGAGACTTCAGACAGGAGGCAAGCTCAAATTCAAGCCCTTGGAGATTTTCTGCAAGATGATGAAAGTTTCAATAAAAGTATTTTCTCCTTTCCTTGGCAATAAAGAAACCACTGCAGGCCAACCCCAGCAAACAACACACTGGCATAGGGGTAGTCAAAAACTCCTGAAGATTCTCTGGTTTTTCTCCTTGGCAAAAGGTCTGTTTGATTCCCAGAAGTGATTTAAAGTCCTGGGGTCTGGGCCCCAGTATTTATACCAGTAAATCCTTTGTCCTCTGAAGGCAGAGAGTCCTGTACCTAGCCCAAACCAGTTCTGGGTGCATTTTGCCAGTGCACAACTTCTTCCTTTGTCAGTGTGGGCCAGGGTCATCCGCTGCACCACAGGAGGTGGAGCCAGCATTGTGGAAGGCAGGCACAGCCCTATTTAGGCCCAGGTACTACTACTCCCACCACTCCCAATGCAGATATGTCTATTCAGCCTTCTGCTGTCTCACCCTGTCTCCTGTCACTCACAAACCAGACATGGAATACACAACCAAGCAGAGGCAGGCTTGGATGGTTAGGCAAGAAAATACCTACTTTCCAACAGTGGTATTTTCAAACACAGAATGTTAAAACCAACTTTACTAAATGATGTATTTTATCATTCTGAGTTCAGGCATACCTAAATTCGTTTTTCTACCATGTTCCCTGGGTCAGTTAGGATTATAAGATGTTATAATCAAGCTGCCCATTCTGGTCTATGGGGAAAGGTAGCCTTGCAATAGTGAAAAATGAAATTGGCTGTAATTCACTATCAGGACATGCCACACACATCAGGGCATGTCCTACCTTTCACATACAATGCACCCTACCCTAAGGCCTACCTTAGGGGTGGCTAACATGTAGAAAAGGGAAGGTTTAGGGACTGGTCAGTGGGTGCATTTACCAAGTCGACATGGCAGTACTAGAAGGCATACAGGCTCTGCAATGGCAGGCCTGAGACACACTTTACAAGCTGCTTCTGTGGGTGGTACAATCAGTGCTGCAAGCCCACTAGCAGCATTTGATCTACAGGCCCTGGGCACACGTGGTGCACTATACTAGGGTCTGACAAGTTAATAAAATAAGCCAATCATGGAGTCACTAATTCAGTATGACAATTTAACATAGGGAGCACTTGCACTGTGGCACTTAATAGCAGTGGCACAGTGCCCAAGCATCTAAAACCAGCAAAACATATCAAAAACAGAGGAGACAACAGTAAAAAATGGAAGGGAGACTCACGCCAATGGTACCAGGTCTAACATGTGTCCCCTCTAGCTGAAATGTGGAGAGAACTACCCTTCCCCTTGGGAGTTCTCTTCATTAAGGCAGAAAAATCTGGACAGACCATCAGCATTGGCGTGTTCTGTACCACGTCGCTGTTCCACCGTGAAGTCCATCCGCTGTAGGGAAATGGACCACCTCAAAAACTATGGATTCTCACCCCTCATCTGCATCAACCATCTGAGGGGCCTGTTGTCTGTCTGAGCCCAGAAGTGAGTCCCAAACAGGTATGGTCTCAACGTCTTCAGTGCCCAGACCACAGCAAATGCCTCACGCTCACTGCACTCCACCTCTGTTCCCGTGGAAGTAACCTGCTACTGATGAAGGCTACAGGTTGGTCTAGGCCCTCCTCATTGATCTGTGAAAAAACAGCCCCCACACCATGCTCTGAAGCGTCTGTTTGGACAGTAAATTCCTTTGAGAAGTTGGGAGCCTGAAGCACGGGTGCAGTGCACATGTTAGTCTTCAGGGCGTCAAAAGCTTTCTGACAGGTATCAGTCCAGTTCACTTTCTTGGGCTGCTTCCTGGAAGTCAGCTCAGTCAAGGGTGCAACAATGTTGCCATACCCCTTGACCAACCTTCTGTAATACCCTGTGAGTCCTAAAAAGGCTCTCACCTGTGTCTGGGTTTTGGGAGGTTCCCATGCCAGTATGGTATCAATCTTGGGTTCTAGGGGCGCCACCTGGCCGCTTCCTACCTGGTGCCCCAAGTACACCACAGAACCCTGCCCAATGTGGCACTTACTCACCTTGATCGTGAGGCCTGCTTTCTGCAGTGCCATCAACACTTCCCAGAGGTGGAGCAGATGTTCTTCCTAATTGGCACTGAACACTGCAATGTCATCCAGGTAGGCGGCACTGAAATCCTCCAGCCCAGCCAACTCCTGGTTGACCAACCTCTGAAAGGTGGCAGGCGCATTCTTCATCCCAAAGGGCATAACTCGGAATTGGTAGTGCCCATTTGGTGTGGAGAATGCTGACCTCTCTTTGGCCCCATCAGTTGAGGCGATCTGCCAGTACCAGACCGTGCAGCCCCTTGCCGATCAATGAGCTCATCAGCTCTGGGGATGGGGTGCGCGTCAGTCTTGGTGACTGAATTGAGTTCTCAGTAGTCCACACAGAACCTGAGTTCGGGTGTGGCACCAGGCGCGGCAGCCTTTGGGACCAAGACCACTGGGCTGGCCCAAGGGCTGTTAGAGGACTCAGTGACCCCTAAGGCAAACATCTTGAAGACCTCCTCCTTGATGTAAGATCTGATCCTGTCAGTCACTCTATAAGCCTTGTGCTTAACAGGAGGACTGTCCCCAGTGTCCACATCATGGACGCACCACTCAGTGACACCAGGAACCAGGGAGAACAAATCAGAGAACTGCCCCAACAGTTGGCGACAATCATTCTGCTGCTCAGGGGTCAGTGTGGCAGAGAGGATAACACCATCCACTGACCCATCTTGCTCTGTTGCAGACAGGAGGTCAGAAAGAGGCTCAGTCTCCTCCTCCATTCCAGCATCTGTCGCTAGGAACATGCCTACTTCGGACATTTCTAAGTGGGGCTTCATGTGGTTGACAAGTAGGAGCCGCAAAGGGTTTCTGGGAGATCGCAAATACACCAAGTAGGTGACATCACTTTTACGCTCCACCACCTCAAATGGTCCGGTCCACTTATCTTGGAGCGCACAGGGCTCTACTGGGGCCATGACTCAAACTTTCTGACCAGGCTGAAGCTCAATCAGAGTGGCATTCTGATCGTACCACTGCATCATCTCTTCCTGGCTGGCTTCCAGATTCGCCTGAGCGAGTTGTCTGAATCGCCTAGTCTGGTTCCTGAAGGCCAGCATGTAGCTATATACATCCTGGGGAGGTTTCCTGGGAGCTTTCTCCCAGCCTTCCTTAACCAGACTCAGAGGTCCTCTTACCGGGTGTCCATACAGCAGTTCAAAGGGACTGAACCCTAAGGACTTCTGTGGCACCTCACGGTAAGCGAATAAAAGGCATGGCGAGAGGACGTCCCACTTATGCCTCATAGGTTCTTCAAGACCCAGAATCATGCCTTTGAGGGTTCGGTTGAATCTCTCAACCAGCCCATTACCTTGGGGGTGGTAAGGAGAAGTGAACTTATAAGTTACTCCACACTCCTGCCACAGGGACTTCATATACTTAGAAATTAAGTTTGTCCCACAGTCTGACACCACCTCTCTGGGGAACCCCACACAGGAGAAAATCCCCATCAGTGCACATCCCACCATGGGGGCCGTCACTGTCCTGAGAGGGATGGCTTCCGGGTACCGGGTAGCATGGTCCACCAAGAACAGGATAAACCTGTTGCCCATGCCTGTCTTGGGGTCCAGTGGCCCCACAATGTCACTGCCCACCAGGTCAAAGGGGGGTATTTACCACAGGGAAAGGCTGGAGAGGAGCCTTGTGCTTCCTCCCACTCTTCTCAATTGCCTGGCAAGTTTGACAAGTCCTACAATTAGTGTCTGAACTCTTGCGCATCTGGGGCCAATAAAAGTGGGTGACAGGCCTTTCAGAGGTCTTGTCCTGCCCCAGATATCCAGCTAAAGGTACATCATGAGCCAAACCCAGTAGGAAGGCTCTGAAGCGCTGGGGTACCACCAGCACACGGGCTGACCCAGGCTCAGCAGCCTTAGGCTCGCTATACAGGAGGTCATTCTCCCAGTAGATCCAATGTGATCCAGACTGATCCCCTGCTGCCTGGTTTGTGGCCTGTTGCCGCAAATCCACAATAGATGGGCACTTCTTTTGTTCTGCACAAAATTCCTCCCTGGAGGGTCCTCCTTCTTGCTGCCAATGGGTCAGCTCAGGCAAGACCCCAGTTCAGCAACTTGCTCCCCTGTAGGTTCTAATCTAGGGTATCCCCCTCAAGGTGTGCCTCCTCCTGGACCGTAGGAACTATGGGGGCTGATTTCCCACGCCCCCACCTCTTCTCTTTATGGCAAGTACCTGGGCCATACTTTCAGGGTCCAGAACCTCTTGAACACCCTTACTGGCTGCCATAGACCGAGTGGTCACACACGCCTGACCCAACATCTCCAAATGAGACTTCTTCTCCACCTTAGCCCAAGGGGAGCTCTCTAATTTATTGCCCAATAGACAATCCACAGGCATGGCTGGCCTCACAGTTACGTGGAGAGTACCTGAGACTCCCACCCCCACTCAAAGGGAACCTGAGCCACCTCACACTGGCTCTCTGAGTTGTCCGTTGCAACTACAGGGAAGAATGCATGGGGGATCACCTGCTCCTGAGACACAAGCCGACAACTGACAGCTGTCACACTGGCCCCGGTGTATCTCAGAGCCTCCACCCTCTGGCCATTGATGGTCACCCACTGCCTGTATTTTTTAGTGCTATCAGGTAGCTGGGTCCGATGGACCATCTCACTATCTCCTAAAGAGAGAAGGGACATTTCTGCGGGACCCCACCCACCTTGGGCACCCATCTCCTACCCCTCCCAGGGCCACACTTGCCATCTGACAGGGTGGTGCATGGGGTGGTGCATTGTGGTCCTTCTGGGGACACTGGGGATCATACCAACAGTATCCCACTTGCTTACATTGAAAGCATGTAGGTGGCCCCCTGTGAACAGGTTTACCTGTCGGGGGCTCTGGCTTCTTCTCAGGGGGAGGCTGGGAACCCTTACCTTGGTTCCCTTGGGAATTACTTTGGGGCCCTTTCTGGAACTCCCTCTGTTTACCCTTGTCCCCCCCACTCTTCTGCTGGGGACCCTGCCCACCCTTGGCGGAATCTCCCACATGACCCTTGTGGACCCGGGTACTCACCCAGCGGTCCGCCTCCTCAGCAAGCTTCCTAGGGTTAGTTAGCTTGCTATCAATAAGGTGCTGGCGTAGCTCTTTACCAGACAAGTGCTCCCATGCAAACAAATCGTAGAGCTCCTCAAAAGTACTCACTTTGCTACACTTCACCCAAAAATCCATAGCTCTGCAAAAGAAAGATACATATTCTACCCAGGTAGTTGCCTCCAGCTTTTTACAATTCCTGAACCTCTGTCTATAAAGTTCTGGTGTCAGACCATACTTTGTCATCAGGGCTTCCTTCATGTGGGCATAAAGCAGCCTACTCTCACTGGGCAGGTCTAACAATATATCCCTCCCATCGCTAACAAAGCGGCCCCACAACCCTGCTCCCCAATCCTTCTCAGGGGCCCGGTGGGCCAACATTGCCATTACGTAGGCTGCAAACCACTGCCCAATATCGTCATACTTATGGAAATCTTTGATGACATCCTTGGGGAACTATACCCTGCCTTCAGCAGGCACAGATGGTGCGCTTCCACCAGAGGCACTAATTTCTAAATTCTTAGCCTTAAGCTCCAATTCCCTCAAAAATCTCTCATGTTCTAATTCCTCTTTTTCCCTTTCAAAAGCTAATCTGTTAATCTCATGCTCCAGTTTCATACTCTCTAGGTCCTTTTGACCCTCCATCTTGAGTTTAGCCATCTCCATTCTGTGCAATCTATTTCTCTCCCTGTCTTCCAGCTCTCCTGGGGACAGGCCCTTGGAAGAAACACTGCTGCCTATGGGGGAAGACACTCTCTTCCTGGCTGGACCCAATGGCCCATCTAGCTGCCCTTCTGCATTCGCAGCCCCCTCAGCAGGCTCTTCCACATGCTCAGGGGCATTTCTTGCTTCCACCCAGGCCCTCGGCGCCTTTTGGTACTCATCCTTCTTGGTGAGGCCTGGAGTAGCAACTTTACATTTTCTACAGAAGGCTTTCAGCTGTTTCACATTGTAGGCCTCCAACCTTTCTTCCTCAAACTCTAGATCCATAGATGTAATAGAGGCTGGCTTGCTCATGGCAATAAGAACTGGCAGTCTTTAGCAAAACTAACAGCGCCAAGGGAAAAAACATTCTACCAAAAATGTGTGTGGTTGCGTTTGGTCTGCACTCACTAGTAGTGTACACCAATTACTGTATATGAGTCACAAATGCAAGTCCAAATCCTCACCGCTGACCACCAATGTTAGAACTGGGGGTGTCTAGTTGGCAATGGCTTGCACCTTTGTCCAAATAGGGACCCTTGCTTCTAGTCAGAGTAAGGGGGCTGCACTCCTAAAATAACACCTGCTCAACCCTGTGGTAGCTTGGCACGAGCAGGAAGGCTTATCTCAGAGGCAGTGTGTAAAGCATTTGTGAACACATACAGTAATACAGTGAAAACACTACAGATGGACACAACACAGGTTTTATAAAAATAAGTATTCTTTATATCGACTTAACACAAGACTCAAATGCCAAAAATCCACAATACTGTAATCAGAAATAATACTTCAAGGTGGTAGAAGTAGCTTAAAAATAGGTTATTCACGTAAACGCAGTTTTTAGCAACAGATAACCCCAAATGGAGTTATCACGACGTCAAGGTAAAAAGTATGGCGCGAACCACGAGGTCCGCGGCGTCGGGCCCGGAGTCAAAACAGACCCACAAAGAACAGTACCTTGGAAAAGCGAAAACAAAGACAGCACACGGCTTCGGGGAGATGCGGCGTCGTTGGCGCTGTTCAGCGTCAGTTCCTTGCTTCGGCCGTCCCCTGCCTTGTGCAAGCATCAAGGACCCGATGCGCCACGCATTGGGTCCTTGATGCTTGCACAAGGCAGGGGACGGTGTCGGTTCTTTACTGGAGAGGAGGTGACGTCACGATGGCGCCGAAACCACGGTTCCGTACGATGTCATGATGTCGATGGATTCTAGACCACCCACGTCGAGGATCAGCTCCATGATGATGTCGGCTTCGGAGTCGATGCGTCACGGCGGCCGGCGTTGGGTCTACGTTGTAAGTCGGAGCAGCGCTCACGGCTTCGATGCAGATTACGGTGTCGCTCGCCGGTGTCGGTGTTGCAATTTCCTTCTGTAGCAGCCAGAACAGCAAGTTCCAGATGCAGGCAAGCAGAAGGGGTGAAGTATTTGTATCCCTGAGACTTCAGACAGGAGGCAAGCGCAAATTCAAGCCCTTGGAGATTTTCTGCAAGATGATGAAAGTTTCAATAAAAGTATTTTCTCCTTTCCTTGGCAATAAAGAAACCACTGCAGACCAACCCCAGCAAACACCACACTGGCATAGGGGTAGTCAAAAACTCCTGCAGGTTCTCTGGTTCTTCTCCTTGGCAAAAGGTCAGTCTTGATTCCCAGAAGTTATCTAAAGTCCAGGGGTCTGGGCCCCAGTATTTATACCAATAAATCCTTTTTCCCCTGAAGGCAGAGGGTCCTATACCTAGTCCAAACCAGTTCTGGGTGAATTCTGCCAGTGCACAACTTCTCCTTTTGTCAGTGTGGGCCAGGGTCATCAGACGCACCACAGGGGGTGGAGCCAGCATTGCGAAAGGCAGGCACAGCCCTATTCAGGCCCAGGTGCTACTCCTCCTACCACTCCCAATGCAGATAGGTCTATTCAGCCTTGTGCTGACTCACCCTGTCTCCTGGAGCCCCCACTGCCCCTGTCACTCACAAACCAGACATGGAATACACAACCTAGCAGAGGCATGCTTGGATGGTTAGGCAAGAAAATACCTACTTTCTAAAAGTGGTATTTTCAAACACAAAATGTTAAAAACCAACTTTACTAAAAGATGTATTTTATTATTCTGAGTTCAGGCATACTAAATTCGTTTTTCTACCATGTTCCCTGGGTCAGTTAGGATTATAAGATGTTATAATCAAACTGCCCATTCTGGCCTATGGGGACAGGTAGCCTTGCAATAGTGAAAAACTAAATTGGCTGTAATTCACTATCAGGACATGCCACACACATCAGGGCATGTCCTACCTTTCACATACAATGCACCCTGCCCTAGGGCCTACCTTAGGGGTGGCTAACATGTAGAAAAGGGAAGGTTTAGGGACTGGTCAGTGGGTGCACTTACCAAGTCGACATGGCAGTACTAGACTGCACACCGGCTCTGCAATGGCAAGCTTGAGACACACTTTACAAGCTGCTTCTGTGGGTAGCACAATCAGTGCTGCAAGCCCACTAGCAGCATTTGATCTACAGGCCATGGGCACACATGGTGCACTATACTAGGGTCTGACAAGTAAATCAAATAAGCCAATCATGGAGTCACTAATTCAGTATGACAATTCAGCATAGGGAGGACTTGCACTGTGGCACTGAATAGCAGTGGCACAGTGCCCAAAGCATCTAAAACAGGCAAAACATATCAAAAACAGAGGAGACAGCAGCTAAAAATGGAAGGGAGACTCACACCAATGGTACCAGGTCTAACATTTATGTACTAAAGGTGATGGCCAAGGTTAGTGGCCGTATCACATATAATCAGCAGCAAGCTCACATAAGAGCTATGAGAATGACATTCACTTGCATTTAGTTCCATACATGTCAACATTTTGACATTAAGAAAGAGATAGATTATGATTTTAAAAAATCTGGAGATTAAATTTTCCACACTGACTAGCATAAAAGTAAAGGCATTTTTAGGCAGGAGACTGCTAAAATAAAGCAATTTTTGCCTTAAAAAATCTGGACTTTGCTACCTGATTAGAGTCAGTTAGCATGTAATGCCACAAGGCTTATGAAAGAATGCAGAGCCTTGAATTATATTAGAAATGCAACCATAAATTGTACGTTTAAAAACAATCGTCAAAAATCTAGTCTACATTATTTTAAATGTCAACTAGTGTAGTCTGCCGACCGAATGAGAGTCAGCCATCGCTAACAAGTTCCTCAGGTCCGTGTGTGATGTGCTTCTCCAGTTTAGGATGTTTTTGTTTGAATTTTATTACAGGCTTCGGCTAATGCTTTCTCTTTCTTTACTGTAAAAAACACAGCACCCAATAAAAAAGTTTTTAACATATCAAAATACACTACATTTCCCACACTGTCTAGGCACATCACCAATAACCATAGAGAGTAGAGCCCTATTTATGGAGTCCCAACATGAGCACTTCCTCTTTCTTTGCTGCTTGCAGCCGAGTTAAGTGTTCCTTTAATTTTCAAACGTATTATAGTGTATTGTAATAGCACTGTATTCCATGTGTTTAGTCGTAAAGTATTGATTGAAACTGTGCCAACTTACTGTTTACACTGTTTCCCCGAGGCGATCCGCGGGTCGCGGATACTGCGTACCCTGTTTTGTCTCGGTGGAGTGCTGCTCCGTCTGGTTGGTGGCACCGGTACAAGGCTATCGAGGTAAACACGTCTTGAACCCCGCCTCGCTGCGACCGGCGTTTCATTATTTTCCCCTGCTGTTGCACACTGTTTTGGGCTATATATTTAGGCTATATTTGGGCTATGCGATCCCCAAATTTAAAAAAATCACTGCGATTTCCCCGCAAGAGTGTTTTCCAGTCAGTTTCAGCGCTGGGAGTATTGATACTCCAGTGTTTGAGGCTCATTCTTTGAGGGGCGCTATGGCCTCGAAATCTTTTATGTTGGACACCAGTGTAGAACGCATAATGAGAGCAGCTGATTGGTACTCTGACTCTACTATTAAATAGTTTTACTAAAAACCTGTTGTACTGGACAAGCGAAATAGTTTTACTATAAACCTGTTGTACTGGACAAGCGTTAAACTAGCATAATCCGAAGCCTCTTGTTCAGCCTTTGTGCCAAGAATTCTCAATTCTATTAAGGACACGGAAGCGAGGATTATACCGCCCATTGTGCAATTCATGTTTATGACAGTCATTTATTACCCACCGTGATACGATTAGTTATCACGGTTATTACGAGTTGATATTTCTATTTCAGGTTGCTGAGCAGAAGGGTGAATAAACAATCGCTTATTTGGATCTCTTGGAAGGCGTGCTGTACATATTTTGTCTACATGGACTTCTGTTGAGTGTCATGTTCACTGGCTTGCAGTTTATTTTGACAGGTTTCTGTCATCATAGGACAAGTTACAAAATACAGGGACAATGCTCGTTCAAGGCAAAGAAAGAGGGTGCTCATGTTGGGACCCCATATATAGGGTTATACTCTATATAGTTATTGGTGATGAACCATGGCATTGTGGGAAATGTAGTTTAGTTTGATACGTTAAAAATGTTTCATTGACTGCTGTGTTTTTTACAGTAAAGAAAGAGAAAGCATAATTACTCCATTATATAGCAAAACTACAAGTCCCAGCATTCTGAGGAAAAAAAATGGACTGGAGCAGCACATCACTTATGAACCTAGGAAACTTGGCATCTTTATAAAACACTAGTCTTTGTATCTCCAGTGTGTCATCCATTTTTGGTTTGGATATTATTTTATTCACAATTGTAAACAGATTACATGCACACATCTAATGAGGTGAGACAAGTCACGCTTTGGGGAAGACCAATCTAAACATCGCGTTTTCCCGGTACATCTCTAAGATGGCCTTTCCAGATACGAGGTAGCCATGTTGGAACAGTAAAAATCTAGTCATAAAGGAACATGATAGAGCTAGAAGAAAGACTTACACTTGACCTGAAAGGGTTTCCGGTTGCGCTACTTTACGTCATACGCATCGCACTCTGTTTCTCAGTGACGCGCGCTTCCCCCTTTCCAGCAGCACGCGCGATACATCACGTGACCGCGCCATCCGGGTCCTTGAGTTCTCTCACTCTCCCAATATGGCGGCTTCAGGTGAGCGCTGGCGGACGTGGTGGGGGCCCGGGGTTTATTGCCTCGTCAGGAGAGAAAGGGGTCTGTGAGTCGGTTTCTTGGAGCTTCGCGGAGCTTGTCCCAGGGGTTATTGGATAGAGCACGTTTAGCTTGGAGGTGATTGGCAGTTGGGCGGCGGCGCGCGGTCTTCGCGTGGGTTTGAGGGTCAGTAAGCTCGTGCACGACAATCCCTATTGCCGCCCTCCCCAGCCCAGGAATTGTAAGCAGGTCCATTATTGATACTGACGCAGCGCAGGATGGTGGGCTCAGTACGGCGGCATGACAGCAAGACTCTCCCCATTATGGGCGGGGTCTGACAGCATAGCATGACTTTTGCTCAAAATCGCAGTGTAGTTTATTACAGCAGGGAATTCTGTCTGCTGTGGCAGGGCATTATGTCTGCTGTGGCGTGTCAACACTTGGCCATGGTTTAATGGTGGGACCCTTTGGCAGTACTGTACCGTAATAGAAGGACTCTTTCACCCCAAATTTTATTCAGCAAAAACTGTCTTCTGGTGAGCGTGGAGCGTGACCAAACTCTAACAAGTTTCTTCAGTAACAGGAATGTAAAATAGTCAACTCTTGATGTTCGTGTATTTTGTTATAGTTTTGTTTAGTGCAAGAAAACGTTTAGTGAGGATAGTATGAAAATCACACTTTGACCATTATCTCAGTCCACTAACGTCACCAGTTTATCCTACAATCCTGCTTTGACTTCTGAAGCCCGAGTAAAAATATTCGCGCCGTTAGAGAGATTGCTCCGCTTGAGTTAAGAACATGATAGCGGGGTCAAAACTCGTATTCTTACATATTTATATAATAAAGCTGTAAAAGAGTAAAGAAGGAAATGTAGTGTATAGTGGACGAGAACGGCATCCATCTGAAGTGAGAGAGTGAGCAGAGGATGTGCAGAGGCGTAGCTTAGTCAGTTTAAATCGGGGGTGTTAAACCGAATACCCCAACCATCACTGCCACTGAAATGGCCTAAATACATGAAAATAATCTTACATTTAAAATGCTTCTCTGCAACACCTTGGCTTGTTTAGGATGGGTGGGTGTATGCAAGCTCTGGAAAGTTTCATAGATGTGTTTATGTACTATGAGGGCTGCTAATCCGAGTAGAAACACATACACTGGTAGCCCGACTGGAGGGCCCTGGATCCAACTACACACACCATAATCCATTTATTAGGGCGGTGTCAACCTTCCACCCCAAGAGTTGTACCCCATAGACTGTGACGACCAAAGATGAGCTCCACACTCCTTGTCCTCTAGAATGGATGTGGCTGTTGTAAAATTCTGCTAGGAATGTATAGGACACCGCAGTGCCTTCAATCTTTAAGGGTAAGTGGGTAATGCCAATATTTTTTCCAGCAGGAAGTTGGGTCCCTTGTCTGGCTGGACCTTGCTAGAGTAGAATAGTATGAGGACTTTATCACATGAGGTGACCACAAGCCTTGTACAAAATGACTCTTCTCACACACTCCCACTCCAGGAGCCTTGTGGGACGAGAAAAGGCTTGTTCTAAAATGTACTCTTCTGATAGAAAGTGGGATGTGGTAGTGTAAGGCCAATTCCAATTGGTTGGCTAAAGCTGCTGACATCTCGCAGTTCTGCTTCTGGCCTGGCATTTTTGAAAAGTATTGATGGTGGTTGACAAAGAATAACCCAATTTCAAAGGCTCATGGTTAGTATAGTGTGGTAAAGCAGATCAAGCTTTCTTCTCAGTGGTGGAAGGCCCTTTCTACAGCAGGATTTTTTTGTCTGTAATTGGACAAAGTCTAACACCGTTGGACTTTCCCCAGAGGTATCTGATCCTGACTCAGTAAAGGTCTCTTTGGGGACGTGAAACATGCAGGAATTATTTAGGACATCCTGTGACAAGTCTGGGTGCCCATATGCTGCTTGACGAGTGGTAGAAGTGACTCTGGAGAGGTAATCTTGGAACAGTTTGCATAGTGGGTTGTCTGCAGGTCTTGGTAGAGTGATCAATACTACATAGACAGTGTTTTCGAAGCTGTTGGTCGCCAGCCGGTTTTTTGGTGGGTCGTGAAAGTTCAAGCCATAAAGATGCCTTTAGATTCTGTAATTATCTTCTCACTTTTGCTGTGCTTTAAATACAGAGGTCAAATGTCATGCTATGTCTTCTGATAGTGTATATTTTTTTTTTACAGGGGTTGGTGATTACAAATTCCTCTAACTTTGCAGTCAGAGAAAGTAAAGTGAATTATGTGACAATCTTGCCTGAGAGGCTACATGATGTCATTTTTTGTAACGCACCAAAATATATGTGCATGTAAATGAATTGTATGCATTCAGCAGTTAGGAAAGTAAAAAAACACATTTTTTTGTAATTCTGAAGTGTAATGGAAGCAAAGATTTTAATAGCATCAAAACAAAAACAATTTACTTTGTGATGTGCAAATGATAAATACTCACTGATTTAGTGGCCATCTCATTGCAGAATATATTGTCTTTACATGACAGTGCACTACCGCATAATGCTTTAGTTGCATTAAAAACCACCCTCCTCATGTCCAGTGAAGATAGGTGGGTCACAAAAGTTTGTAGTTGTAAAAAGTGGATCTAAAGTTTGAGAAGCACTGGCATAGGATGACCAAAACATAATCTGAACTGTAAATTTTGTTTGGCCAATCTTTTGATCAGCAGTATTTTTTAACAACATTGTTTTACATAGTTAGGTGTGTTTTATAAAGTGGCCTCATAGATGTTGAAGAGGAGCAGTTTCTTGCTAGTGCTGATATTAAACTGCACAAGCGTGGATTCCATGCTACAGATGCCCACCACATACATGTAGTTCCTGAAGACTGAGCTCTAGGCTGCACAGTTGTTCATTATTAGGCGTCCTTATAAGGGATGCATTTGAGTCCTTGTTAACGAGGTGCATTGGCTAGCATTGCAAAAAGTTAGCAGAAGCCATAGCGGAGGCACTGAGAGACTAGGATCTGTCATGTGATGCCTCTTGAGTGTTTGCACATTTGCAAACAAGCTGCATCATGGGAGTGCATCGATGGAAGAATGCTTATCAGTCATGTGGCCTAAGTTGTTAATGCCTTTATTTGTTTTACTTCTGACATGGTTTTGTTAGTGTCATTTGACTTGTAATGACGCCTATGGAATGAGTTGGCATTCTCAGACTTATAAGTGCTAGTGTACAGTTGTAGAGTGTGTCAATGTTGTGTGCCATACACAAATGTTTTGATGTTGTACATGTATAATAGAGGCTGCTCATATAATGTTGCTATGGTAATGTGACTGTGCATATGTGTGAAGTGAAGCAAAGGGGAGCAAGAGATGATTCCGCTCTGGGAGCTCGTTCCATGTCTTGGCTGCAAGGAAGCAAAAGGGAGTGAGATGGTTCCGCTGGTGGGAGCTCGTTCCATGTCTCGGTTGTAAGGTGGGAGAAGGACCATCCACCCGCTCTGTTCCTGTAGAAGTGTGGGGCGGTGGCTTGAAAGAGGTTGGCTTATCGTAGGTTTCTCTCAGTTGTGTGTAAGGAGAGGCGGTTGTTGAGGTATTTAGGTCCGATTTTGTGGCGTGCGTGAGCAGCTTGAAAGTTATCCTTCTTTTGACGGAGAGCCAGTGGAGGTCGCAGAGGTGTTGGGCGATGTTTGTGCAGTGGGATATCGAAGATTAGTCTGGCTGTGGCGTTCTGGAGTTTGCAGAGTAGTTTCTTGTTAATTCAGGCATAGAGGGCGTTGCTGTAGTCCATTGCTGTGTTAGTGTCATTCCATTTTGCTTCCGCACACCACAGCATTGAGCAGTGGCTTGGCCCACTTCCATTATACTCTGCCTTCATTGTGTGAGAGAGCATTTTGCACATGTGCACACATCCACCTAAACAAAGTAGTGCACTTCACTTCAGTATCGGGGCTAGTAAGCCTGCAACTGTTTTAATTTCATATTTTTTTTTGATGTATCTGGTAATTTTTTACTTTAAAAAAACTTTTTGGTACTTTTAATGCCTACGGCAGATCTTTGCAAATAAATAAAACCATTGTAGGCTTGTCAAAGCCAGACTATTGGCTTTCCCAATACTTGCTTGAAAATGAGTACAACCATAACACCTATGCAGTTGTCAGACCGTGAGATGAGATGACTGTTGGCAGTGATCTAAGAAGGTTTATTGACAATTTGATGGACCAGGATTAGCTAAATGGAAGATGTGAGTGTGAAGCCTCTCACAGGACTTTTTTGGAAGCTGCACCATGAGACTTTGTATGCATTGTTGGTAGTTGTCACATGAGACCAGTATTTATCCTTTTTAGGTCTCGCCCTATGCAGCGCGCATGCGCTGCTCTAGGAGGGCCTTTAGCCATCAGTCTGCTCCTTTTCAAGCTCACTCGTGTTTGTGCTGGCATCCACCTTGTGGGAGCGAGTAGCGGCGCACGTTCTAATTGAAAACATATGGCTTTGGCGCCGCCGCTGCTCGATCCCGCAAGGCAGAGGCCAGCACAAGTGTGCTTTAAAACAGCTGCTGCTTGTTTGAGTTCCAGCATTAGTCATTCATAGTGATTAAAGACAGCGCGGGCCGCGCTTTTTTTTTCTTTCATTCCCCCTCACTCTTTCTCTTTCGCTCGCACTCTTTCGCTCTCTTTACTGTCGCAGGTCGCACAGAAAGCAATTAGTCTTACAATGTTCTTTGTAACGACAATTAACAATAGCCTCAATATAAGGCAGACACTACTGAGCCATAAAATATCACATTATAAGTTTTCCCTCGTGCACGGCTCTCTCTCCAAAGTGTCTCATCACATTCCATTTTACTGTATTGCATTATGTTTGCATGTCACTTTCCTACTACCGGCTGCGGGGCCTAAAATGCTGAATAACTCAAGTAGTGGCAGTACTTTATCAGCTATGATTTCAAAATAACAATCAACAATTGCTTCCATTTATGGAGGAAAGATACCATACAGCCAACCACAGAGAAATTACCAGGGTTCGTCCACCACCACCCGTGACAGGTAAAGTGTCACTGGAGGGTAGGGGTAATAGGAGTGTCAACCCCAGCTGTACATTGGGCTTTTAAGGATGCATTGGGTGCGAGAAGACGGGGCTAGAAGTATTACACCGGACCCTAGATACATTTTGAAGAGGCGCAATGTCACAGGGGCTCATGTAAAAGCACTTGCAGCACCTCTACCTCACAGTGGCATGCCTGCACGAGTCACTCGCTCAAAACAAGCATTGGCATAGCCAATAGGTCTCACCTTTGGGACCTTATAAGTGTTTAGCCATGCAACACTTTATGTTGTTGCACCAAGGATATTGTGCTGGATAACTAAACACTTATAAGGTCCCTAAGGCGAGACCTATTGGCTGTGCCAATGCTTGTTGAAGGTTGTGCTTGATGACTATTGCTTGCGTTCTTGTGGGAGGCTCAAGCAAAAGATCTCGTTGGGAAATTTGAAGGCTGCTCCACGATATTCTGTTTTTTTTTTTTTTTTTTGTTTTTTTTTTTGGTAACTTGTTGGCTTCTTAGTTTTTAGATCTTCAAGATTGAGTCAGTTTATGGCCCTTTTACAGAGGCTGCCCTAGATGATTCTCTGTACATTTTTGTTCACCATCCTGTGGTCTCATGGGGCTTTTAATGCACATTGATGGGCCGGGTGTTTAACTGCATATAGTATATGCTTGCTTCGGGTGTCTGTAATTTCATAAGTTGAATGTGTGGAGTGAAAAATAGCTGCTGCCGATGCAGACCTGGGTTTCGGAGGAAGAGAGAGGCCTTTGTTGAGGTCTGCACCTGATCGGTTTGTGTTGCAGCTAAGGGTGTCCCTACCATTTACTTCTCTGCCTACAGTGCACAATCCCTTGAGTTGACTCAGTTGACTGACGGGCAACTAATGCAGTTGTTTCAGTACTGAATAAATGAGTATCTTGAAAGATGCTCCAGATGATAGATGGTCTGTAGCATTTTGCAATTACAGCAAGTACCTGAATTAGTATCTGGGTGGCCTAAGGTGTTTAAAGTTACTGAGGCATTTACAGATATTATCTTAATTTTAACAGGATTGGCTTTGGGCCTAATGCGTTTATCTAAAGCGTTAATATAGTCTGATTTATTGCTAGAGAGGCTAGTGGTTGAGTTCCAGGATGATATTCATTCAACAATGTATTTCATGAAATCAAAGTTGAATGATCAAATCCACTCTGCCAAAGGCCGAATCCGTTTGGTGGAGAGAAAAAGTGGGTGACACAGCTACTTTTGTGGAACCTGAAAAATGATTTGTGTTTGGACTGAAGAGAATTAGAAACTGAGCCCGGTTGTGATCTTTTGGATAGGAACTGTTTAAACATGTTTAATGCAGTACCACTGGACTCCAAACATAGAAAGCAAGATGTCATGGTTGACTGTGTTGAAGGCTGCAGAAACAAGAGCAAAACCATTCATTCGCCTACTTGAGTCTCCGTCCACCATCCTCATCAAGATGTCCAAAATATTCATCATCATCAAACACTTTATTTTAGCATAATGGCCATCAAAGTGCAAATGATCATCACATAAGTTATTTTACAAATGGATAAAAGCATAAATACAGAGATTAAAGTATGAAGGCTTAAGATACCATAAAAACTTCACTATGCATATATGTAGCCAAAATACATTAATTCATCAAACGTTAAAAGAAGATACAAAAACGTGGGCAATTCAAGCTCAATACATGTTTGTAAGATCCATAGTCTTATAAAGGGCTAAAAGGTGGCCTGGAATGTTGAAGTGCTGATTTAACATTGACACCTGGATTTAATAATGCAATCATCTTTTCTGTCTAAGCCTCCAAAACGCCATCAAGAACAAGTGACCTCAAAGACTACACATTGGCTCGTCTATTTTTAGGATTTTCACTGCTTCTTTGTGTTCTCTGACCCCTATATTGCGGCAGAGTGGTAGAATCCGCTTTCCCTACTACTTTGTTATGCAGGGCAGAATAACAAGGCATGCTATACCTACTCGGTGCAATTAATACAAAAAGGGCACTGGTTATTAAACACCCCAGGGCTTCGCGACCAGTTAACTGTGAAAGAATGGAGCAGCAGTATCCCATGTCTAAATTGCAGGTATAGCTTCCTGGCAACTGCAGGCTCTAATTCGCCCAGGAACTGCTCTTCTGTGAACAGAGCCTTCACCAGGAGTAAAGACTTGGTCAAGGGACCAAAGCTGGTCTTGCAAAAACGCCCTGTTTTATATTGCCAATATCCTCTTTTGATTGTTTCTTTGGTAACTGAACAGGCCTCCTCGGGGGTTACCCCATAACTTACCACATCCAATGTTAACTAGGGTTTTTTTGACTTGCCAAAGCCAGGGAATGGTGCCCGAGCCAGGGGTTCATAGCACCTCCTCAAGGCCTAATTGGTATGAGTGGAGCTCTGGTGCAGCCCAGAGTTGTCTCCAATACAAAACATACCTGACACCAACTAGGTAACATAAAATGCTTGAGGGCTGTTCTGACTTTAGCATATGAGCAAATAAAACTACTCGCCATGTCTTCAAGTCATTTTGAACCATCGATATTCAAGTGGAATAGCCCTAAAAAAATAGGACCATGGAGAAATAACATCTTGATTATATTACATCTGCTGATAATTGAAAGATGGAGAATATCCTTTCTTCGTCAATCCCTTTTAGCCATATCAATTACCAGTGCCAAATTAGATTGAACTATCTGGTCTGTCTGACTAAATACTAACATCCAGATATATAGCTTTTTCCACTATGCGTACGTTAGTAAGTTGAATCTGCTTGTTAGCAACCAATGGAGTCTTTCTCCGATTTAAAGGATTCCCTGACAATTTCCCATGAGGCCTCCTTTTCTATCTCCAGCATTGATGTCTCTGGGTCTGGCGCCAGGATTGCAATGCCATTGGCATATGACAAGACTTTAGTACTTTTTCTATGACATCACATGGGTTCAATTTCCTAATGGGGGGGGGTCCATGTACAGGGACATCCCTGTCTTGTTCTCCTGTGGTTTGAATAGTCCGAATGCACTGGTTGGATAGCCCTTATAAAGCTCTCCACAGTTTTATACCACCTCATGATTCCCAGAGATGGTTTCAGGCTATCCTGTCAAGTGCTTTTTGTGTGTCTAGGAAGGCAAGGGTCAAGGGACCTTCAGAAACAGCTGCTGCGTCAAATGGCATTATGGCCCAACGGATATTTTCTGTAGTTCCCTTCCTCGGTATAAAACCACGCTGTCTTGGAGAGACCAGCTTTTAGGTCTCGCTAGAGCCAGCGCATGCGCTGGTCTGGCCAGACATTTAGTAAGTGGATTTTTAAAGTGCTACCAAACGCGGCCACCAGCTTGCTGTTACGTGCACACACGCGCGCCTCGCTCCGCCTCTCCAATGTTCTGTTGCTGATCTCTTTCACTTTCGCGCGCGCACAACACCCGTTCGTGCCTGCACATTTTGTTTACACAAACATTACCGGCTTGTTACTCTAGTTCCCTGTGTTATTTCTACTTATTTATTCCTTTTTTCTCTAGTTCCCGGTGTTTAGAATTAAGTCTGCACGCAATCCCAGTTTGACTCGCCTACCAAATATACGAAGGACGGTTAAAAATAACAAACTCAATCATGTTCCTCGGTTGTGGTGACTTTTTTGTAATCTGACTCTTTAACCCGCTCCATTCACAGCGCCCCTCTCGGAGCTCCACAGCTCAGACTACAACAGTCGGCGGGTAGTAAATACATTGAAAGATGACGCTGGGGTGACCGACAGTTCATTTGGGGTGGTTTTACAGACACTTGTGGTTTGGGCCAGTTGCTGTTAATGGCCACATGGTAGCAGCACATCCCTAGTTCTGGATGATGTAACTGCTGCCCAATTTTAAGAATAAACGAGGTCCTCTTGGAATTATTTTGCTGCTAAAAGATCAACACTATTTCAGTTTCCTTCTTAAAGGTGCATGCTAATACAGTGTCTAATGGCCGTATACATTAAATGATCCATTTGTCACGATTTTGCACACTTCTCTTTCTGGCAGCATTATGTCCGAGCTAATTTAAAAGCGCTAGTTAACCTAAAAGGAAATGAGAATGTAAGTGGCAATTAGGCGACTGAAAATCCCTACAAAAGGGACAGCCGTGACACCAAACTTCCCGAAAGTCTGCAAAGTTAGTAATTGTACTCCACATATCCCAACTCACCACAAATGTAAAATCACCAGGTTAGAGCCCCAGAAACCAAACTCGCCTTCAAGATTATGTCCCCATAAATCATTCTGTATCTGCTCTGGCACTGAATTTAATAGCTAGAATTAAGTGCTTAAAAAAGCCTGCAGCCAAATGAGAATTCTACTAAATCCCATAATAGCGTTATGCAGCCAGGGTATGCACTTGGAGGCGAGAACCTTTCCTACTCTGACACACAAACCACACTGTTAGCAAACACTTGGATTGCGAGAATTTACCGTTCCTGCAAAAGCTAAGCTACAATCTCCCCATACCTAATGCTTCATTAATTGTTGTCCTTTCCAGTAAGATGTATGGGGTGTGAGTGCTGTCAGTATTGGTAAGGTATTGCTTTTTTCAACAAAGGTGTTTTAACAGTTCCCCTTGCATAGCAATTGTTTAAAACATGCTGTGTACTTATTTAAATATGGGCAAGTCTTACTCTTGGAAGAATGCTGCAGCAATTGCTCATAGGTCAAGTCCTCTTCCACCACCGGTGAGCAAAGTTGCTTTGCTTTCCATATGGAGATGGCCTAGGATTGGGGGCATGGGGCATTAATAACTCGGGCTGGTAATTTCCTTATTTTCAAGAACCCTTGCCTGTGACTGCTGGCAGTCCACCACCACCCATCAACCACACATAGAACACTTAACCATCACATCAAGTACACACCCGATTGAATTTACTGGTGTCACCAAGTACTTGCTCCAGTAGCAGGGCGCCTAACTGCTCACAGCCATTCACCCCCTTTGCTCAGGGATGGCCTCCAGCCTCCTGCAAACAGCTCTGCAGCAATTTCTAGCAGCTGCGCTACCCAGGTTTTACCAACCCTAAAGCGCTCCACCTGCCCTTGTGAGCACAGTGGGTTAGTGCAGCCAGTGAACTTGAAAGCATGATTTACCAACACAGAGGATTACTATACTGCACATGTACTGCAGATTATGTATTTAAGAGTAGCATAGCCACACTACATAAACAAGCATAGGTGGGGAATCCAGTGTGTCATGCCACACAGGCCTTGCTGCTGTTGGCTGAAACTACCTGACATTTTATGGCTATTTACCCACCGAATACTGCCACTGCAGCTGTTACAATTTGTGGTCTCAGAGCAGGTGGCACTCTGGGAGATTGGCAGTAGCAGGGCTGGTTTCTTCTGAGGCAGTAACAATGAACCCCATTGCAGTTCGTGTGGGAATTGGTTTACCAGTGTGAGAAACCAGGGTAATCAGTAGTTACTGGGTTTCACTTGGGACACTTAGCATCTTTTAGTACTTTTGTTATAGCGGCAACTACTGGAAGCAAAGTGTGCTCCAAGTACACACATTTAGTAATTGACCCTCAGGAAACCAAGACGAGCAAACCGCGGCTTACTCAAGGAGGTGTTATGAGATAGATACTTAGAACTCCACAAGACACAGAGTAATGCAAAACATCGATGTCCAGCAGTGCTTTTATTTTGAAAAAATAAAATGTACTTTATTTAATTCACACATAATGTAATACTACAAAGAACAAGCATTGGCATAGCCAATAGGTCTCGCTTTTGAGACCGTATAAGTGTTTAGCCATGAAACAGTTGATGTTGCACCAAGGATATTGTGCTGCATAACTAAATACTTATAAAGTCCCAAAGGCGAGACCTATTGGCTATGCCAATACTTGTTTAATAATATGACTTCGCCTTGTAGCTAAAACTTTAAGGTAGAGCTTCGTGTCACTATTAATGTAATAGGTCTGTTCGATCGGGGTCTTGCGAGGGCGTCCCCTTTTTGAGAAACACTGCTATAATATTAAAAGCCCAAGATTATGGCATTTTTGTGCCTCCAGAAACATCTTGACCAGGTCGGGATCTAGAACTGAGAAAAAAACTTTAATATAATTAATCGTGGGATTTTGTCTACTCCCCACTGCCTTACCAGAAGTGAGGTCCATAAGCGCCTCATAATTCTCATCTTTACTAATGGTGGCCTCTAAGGAATACTGATCTTCACTGCTAACTTTGTATCCAGAAACTAGGTCTAGATATTCCCTTGTATCATTTTCATCCTTTGTTTCATCAGTGCGAAACAGTGCTTCTTAGAACCCTTGGAATACCTCACAGATTCCCCCGATGTCTGTAATACATTGCCCCTTACAGTTTCATATTACAGTGATCTCACCCAGATGTTACTTTTTATCTGGTTCGTACCGCCAACAAGTGCCCCACGTGCTCGCTGTATTCAAAACCTTCTTTTATGCAGGTAATATGATTTTCTGTTGCTTTCTTCGCCGAAATATTGTTGATGGCTGATTTAACTAGTGCAAGCCTTTGTTGAAGCGCCATTAACTCTGCTCCCTCTGAGGCAGTCGCAATTAATTGAACCTCATCCTCTATATACATTTTGCTGCAGCTTTATTTGCGACTTTTGGCAATTCAGACTAAAACTAAGGGTTTCTCTTCATACTATACCCGGTGATGCACTACCTTGATTGCAGGCTAAAAACTCAGGGTTCCACTTATTCATACGAACGACCTCGTCCTAGTCACTTAGGCCTCATTCAAATGACCAAACCTGTCCTGGCCTTGCCCTGCCAATGGACGAAATTTCGCTAACTAATGGATTGTGGTCCGACATGACTTGTGGAAACTTTTCAATTTGTGCCCCATGAGCCAGAGGAAGGGATGTAAAAAATAACCTAAACTAACATGCTTCCTATGGGGGACTGAAGAGAAGTTATATCTAGGATCAAGTGCCTTAATGTTATGTCAACTAGCCCGTGATTGCTCTTAAGGTGATAAAGTACACACAACTCTAGCCCTCCGCCCTGTATAACCTAGATCTGTTAGGTCAAACAGTCCTCCGGCTACATTGACATTTAGGTTCGTACCGGCTCGACTAGAGGGGCGTGAAGCCATTGGTTAACTATAATAAGTTGTGAGGCCCAGTAGTACTGATGTATATTGGGCAAGGCTATTCCTCCATCGTACCAGCTCCTAGTAAGTTTGGCTAGAGATATGCGGGGGGGGGTTCCCCTCCCCCTCTCCCTCCCGAGGAGCAGTCCCACCTCTGCCTCAACTGCCCTGGAATAGGAATCGGGGACCAGGGTGGGTGTATTTTGCAGGGCGTATAGTTATCTCGGGAGAGCCATAATTTTAAAAAGTGCTGCACGGCCCAATAGGGTAAGGGGTAGTGTATGCCAATGCTTAACGTCGTCTTTGAGCCTCCTGGGGGGGGGGGGGGGGGGGGGGGCGCTGAGATTTAGCTCATAAAAGAGAGTGGGATCTGGAGTAACTTGGATACCTAGATATTAGAAGCCGTCTGTCCCAAGTTGTATAGACACTCCCCATGACAGATGTGGAGGGGAACCGTGGAGAATAAACCGAACCGATTTTTCCCAGTTAATCGTGTATCCTGAACACCTGCCATAGGCGGTACAAAAGGGGGTGGTGATGGACGGAGCATCAGAACCAATCAAACACTCACACCCAGTCAACAGATCTGGGTTTGATCCATCACTGTTTTTTAGCCCACTCTGCCACCCCAGTTCAGACATGGCCATATGCCAATCAGTCTGACCCTGTGCCTCATGGGAACAATCCAGCCCGAACTGCCAGGCCATGCCTTCCCTGGACCAGAAACAAGCTTCCTAGGACCGGTTTCTGGCATTTCAGCCGTCTTCAGCCAGGCTTGCTTGAATCCAGTGGCAAAGTGAGCAAGGGACTCACGTCTGAGCATACCCTGCCAACTTATGGCGAACAAAGCGGTACAAAAGGGGGTGGTGATGGATAGGCAGCACATATATCTAGCAGGCCGTTGATGGAGCGGCTGGGGGAGGACATATATAGTAGTATATCATCCGCGTATAGCGATATGCGGTCCTCCCACCCCTCCGCCCATCGCAGCCCCCGTATCACTGGGTCGCTCTGGACACAAGCCACAAAGGGCTCAAGCACCAGGGCGAATAGGAGCGGGGACAGAGGACATCCCTGTCTGGTCCCGCACCCCAGAGGGAAGTCCTCTGAGATACGCCCATTGACCACAACATGCGCAAGAGGTTGTGTGTATAGTAACTGGATCCATGCCCGGAAGTTTGGCCCAAAGCCCAAGCGCTGGAGCACCGCAAACATAAAGGGCCATTCCACCCGATCAAAAGCCATGCTGGCATCTAGTGAGAGAATGACTGCATCCTCTCGGATAGTAGACATTCGAGCCATTACCCCGTCAAGCCTTCGTAAGTTCATTGCCGTATTACGGCCCGGCATAAACCCCGACCGATCGGGGTGGATCAGGGACGCGAGGTGTGGCTGTAGCCTAGTGGCCAGCACTTTCGCTAAGATTTTTGCCTCTGCGTTGAGGAGTGAGATGAGACTGTACGAGGCACACTCTTGCGGAAGCTTGCCGGGTTTTGGGATCGTCACCAGGGTCGCTGTCCTTTGGTCTTTGGGCAATATTCCTTTATCTTCATACGTTTTCAGTAAGTGGGGTCCCAGTCTTTCTGCATCTGTTTTATAAATTTCTACGGGAATGCCGTTGGGGCCGGGGGCCTTGCCTGATTGGAGAGCCCTAATTGCGACTATGATTTCCTCTGCCGTAAATGGCTCTTCTTATGGGTCAGCTTCTCTGGGTGTCAAAGTAGGCAACTGTATGTCTTTGAGAAATTCTAGATTCTCTGCCACTGTGGCGTTAGTGGTTGGTGTGTAAACTGCCGTATTGGCTTGCGAAGGCAGTCACTATCTCTTGTGGGTCCGTTACTACCTCCCCGGAGGGTAGGTGCAGACGGGCCACCCACCGCCTGGCGCGTTCTTTCTTGTCCAGCCATGCCAGTAGCTTACTGGCCTTGTCCCCTGTCTCGTAAATTGTATGTTGTGTTTTCCTGACTCTCTCCTTAGCTTCCTCCCACGCGCAGTCCCTAAACGCTTGTTTCGCTAGATCTAGCCTGACTAGTTTCAGTGGTTTGTGCTTTGGTGTGTTCTTCTTCAGCCTGGCTGACCTTTATCTCAAGTTCTAACACTTGGCAGGCCTGGTCACGTTTGTGCGATGTTATTATAGATATTGCTTGTCCTCGTAGGACCGTCTTGTACGCCTCCCATAGAGTACTAGGGGAGTCAACGGAGTGTGTATTCTCGAGCGAAGTATTGTTCTGTGGTTTTGCGCAGCTGTTTCTTAATAGTTAAGACTTTGAGGTACCCTGGGTGAATAGGATAAATGCGTTTACGTCCCATGTGCTGTGATGCATTTGTCACTAGCAAGGGGGAGTGATCTGATATCCCTCTGGGAAGATGCTTGATCTCCAGAAGAGCTGCTAGGTTTGTTGGGGATGAGAGGATGTAGTCTATACTGGACAGACTGTTATGGACCCCTGAATGGTACGTGTATTGCCGCCCCTCTGGGTGGAGTGTGCACCAGACGTCTATCAGGCCCATTGCCTCTGCAAAGTACCGTAACTGTGTACGGGGCTCCCCCTGCACTCGCGCTGGTAACCTATCTTGAAAGGCGTCAAGGACTGCGTTGAAGTCCCCCCCCCCCCCCCCCCCCCCCTCCCCTTCCCTTATAACGAGTGCCCCGGGAAGCAGGGTAAGCAGGAACTCACTCAGAGCGGCGAGGCCCGTGACATGAAGTGCAGGTGGTATGTATACTGTGACTAAATTGCAGGTTCGTCCCTCCCACTGGCAGGACATTGTCTTGTATTATCAGTGGGCAGCTTTTGCGTATTAGTATTCCCACTCCTCTAGATCCCGTGGTGAACTCAGAGTGTACGACCATTTTGAAGCCCCAACGATCCAGCGCCCTGGTAGAGGTTCCAACTAAGTGGGTTTCCTGCAGGAGGACTATAGATGGGGCGTGTCTTTTAAGGTGATGCAGCACAAGCCCTCGCTTAATTTTATCTCCTATGCCATTGACATTCCAGGATATGAGGGTAAGAGGTGGGCCGGGCTTACCATTGCCGTCTAGACTTGATTGTGTGGGGCCGGGCAGCTCGGCGCCCAGGACTCTAAGGCCGTTCCGCGACATTGGACCTGTGCGTGTGAAGTGATGTGTTCCCTGCGTGTCACCCCAATGTACCTGATACCAGCCCGTAATAACAGAATAAATCTAAAAATAGAAAAACACAATTTGCAACCATATCAAACTCAAATCACCCCCCCCCCCCCCCCCCCCTCCCCGCTGGACAGATTTCCAACTACCCGCCACCCCAACTGTGCAGAGCGCTTTAATCCCATGAACAGTACTTGCGTGTAGGGGGAAAGAGGATCCGGGGCACGCCAGACATCCCTTCCCTTCAGGACTTTGGAAAGGTTTTGTTATTGTGTTAGATGAAGCATTTTAAACTAAAGTTCAGTAGATTGTCTTGTATCAATATTGGTTCACTGCTGGAGCACCACACGGTGGTCCGCGTCGGGTCTGGTCTGTCAATATGAGGCGGGCCGAGGCGCCATCTTGACGTATGTGCTTTTTACTGGGTTAGAGGATGGTATCCAGTGAGGGTCAGCCCACTGTGTCCGTATGACGGGATTCGAGATCCTTGTCCATACGTCTCTGCCCATGTATAGTTGCATCCGTTGTCGGACGTTGTTGACGGCCCTTACCGTTCGTGGGCCTGTTGACTTGTCGCCAGCCCTCCAGCCAGTCGTGGGCGTCCTCTGGCCTATCGAAGAAGAGTCTTACCTTCCGCCACCACTCGGAGTTTTGCAGGGTTAAGCATGGAGTACGCCAATTCTCTGCACTGAAGTTCCTTTTTGACCTCCAGGAAACTCCTTCTTTGCTTGGTGACTGGCGCCGTGTAATCCGGGAAAAAGGAAATGACGAGTTCTCTATGCGCAGAGGCGGAGCCACTCTACCTGTTTGGAGAATGGCTTCGCGGTCCCTAAAGTTGAAGATCCTGGCCAGGATCGGTAGGGGGGGAGCCCCGGGCCTCTGTTTACCCCCTGGTATTCTGTGTGCTCGTTCCACAGAGAAGAAGCCAGAGAGACCCCTTGGCTGGAGGTGATTCTTGATGAGGTCTTCCACGTAGAGGTCCATGGCCGGAATCCCCTGTGACTCGGAAACCCCCGTGATACGGACGTTGTTGCGTCTTGACCTGCCTTCTTGGTCGTCCAGTTTGGCTGCCATCACGCGGTTCTGTTCTTCCAGGTGATGGACCTGTCGCTGGAGGGTGGCCGCATCCTCGGTGAGGGACGCTGTCTTGGTCTCGACCTCTGTCATTCTGGAGGTCATTTTTTGAAAGTCTGCCCTGAGGAACGATCTGTCCGAGGAAATGGACTCCACCGTAGTTTGGACGTTACTCGGTGCGGACATGATGTCCAGTAATGTGACTTCAGGCTGGCCCTCCGGTTTGGCACCCACCTCCGTAGCCGCCCGTTGAGTTGTCGCTTCCATCGCATCCTTTGAAAACGCATATTTGTCAAGTTTTGCTTGCTGTGTCGCCTGAGGGCCCCGGCCCCCCATTGGGCCATGGGCGCGGGGCTGTGGTTTTGCGCGGTACTCACCGCCGCCTGCCACGGGACTACGTGGCCCCCTGCGGCCTGTCGGGTTTTCTGCCAAAGTGTAGAACGTTACTGGCTCAGGCTGGCGCCAGGCCTTTCTAGCCCGTTAGAATAGTCTGTGGCCACTAGCACCTTGAGTGCTGCCGTGCGATGTGCCGACCCGGGGGTGAAGTGTCTCTCCGGGTATGGGCCCCAGGGCCGCCTCCTTGGCGTCCAGGCAAGTAGAAGACCACCCTTCCTAATGTCCGGTGGTCCCCGGGGGAAGTCCGCCGCCCATGCTGGCACTCATGCTGTACTTGGGTGCCTCATCCGCCGGGAGCACCAGGTGTTCTTGTTTCACAATGTATGCCCCTTCAGTGCAGTCAGGCGGGGCAGGGGATCTTTAATTATAGATGGAGCACTGTGGTCTGTACCACTGTACCCCGGGTCCTCAGCCGGGTGTCCTCATATCCCTCACTCTCTCACCAGCTGAGTTGGTGGGAGGCCCCCCCCTTGACTGCCGCCATTTCCAGCTCCTCGGCCTCCTGACCTGATATCCTCTGAGGAGCGGTGGGGGACCTCGCGCCGTGGATATCGTGCCCGTCCCTAGTCGGGCCGCCGAGACCCCGCGAGTCAACCCCCCCCCCCCCCCCCGCGCAGGGGGCTGCAGACTATTTCTGGGCCCTAAGCGTCGAGCGCGACCGGGGGGTACCCAGCGTCCCAGGCCGCCTCAATGCCGGTGGACCACACAACGTTGCTCGCGGTCCCAGCCTCAGTGCAGGATCCGTCTCCTCGAAGCCTCCTCCTCAGCTCCGTGGCTCCACAGCGTCTCCCTTCATCTCTCTGATGCGGCTCCAACCCGAGAGGGCCGCGGGTCCTCCGCTCAAGACAGTCCCTGGCTCCGCCCACGGCCGCAGGCCGCACGGCGTCACTGGCCCTCGAAACGATGTCGCAGCTTCGCCCCAAACTTAATCTGGGCGCTGCCGTTGCAGTCAGATGCCCATAGCAGTCCTGATGGGTAGTATTCCGGCAGGATTAGTATACTGATTTTTGTGGGATGTGGTCGCTCTGGCCAGAGCTCAGCTAGGTTGCGGCCATTGCGTTCGGCTGCAAGCCACGCCTCTCTAGTCTTATTGTTAAAGATAATCTTGAGTCGAGCCGGGTACATCAAGTATGCCTCATCTCCCCTTTGTTGACACCGCGTAATCAATCGCCTCATTCTCCACAGCTGCGTGGCAAAAATCTGGCCTGCTGAAGGAGTGTCCTACAAAGCCACGTTTGACATCCGGGCATACCTTCTTGAAGATGGCGCCCCGAAACAAATAGTTCACAAATTAAATGATAATTATTCTAGGTTTGGCCTTCCCATTCCCCTGTTGCTCATTCTGTTTTTTTTAACATAAGAGGGAAGTGATGCACTTTTTGTACTGGTCTCAACTCTAGAATAAAAGCTTGTGGATGGCACCTTTAAATATGGTTAGTACAAACGCCCTTATGTCATCCCCCTCCACCTCTTCTTCCAAACCCAGAATTAATTAATATTTCTCCTCTCAAGAGGAAGCAAAATGATGGCTGTATAAGCAGCGTCTTTCCTCACCAGGCTCATTCAGGTTGGTGTGAGACATGCATCTACTGAATTCTGCGGGATCAAAAATGAGCACGGGCTCAGCTGGGCTTCGAGAGACGTGGTTACGGAGCTGCTGCAGAACTAGAGTCCGTTCATCCTTTGCAGTGATAATTGCATGGGTGGTCTACTGAACGCTGTTTGAGTTTCGGTGCACAAAGCAGTGCTGGCCCAGATGTCCTGGACGCTGCAAGGCGAGCACTTTGATTAAAATGTTTGCCACCTAAACCCCAATGACCCTCCCCTGACCGGCTGGGAGAGAACACAACAGCATCACAGTGCGCCGCAGGATCAGTGTACCCACTCAAGAGGAAAGTTGGACAGGAATGCGGGTAATGCAAGAACAAGTTTAAAGGGCCGGGCGCCCTTGCAATTTGGAAAGGAGGCTAACATTTCAGAAAACACTGCACCAGCTCTGGCCCCCAGCTGTCCATATTAGACTTTATGGTGATAGACAAGGGAATGCATTCTCTTGCTGTTGTGAAGGAGGTGCGGGGGGCCAAAATGATGGATTGGTCGCTGCTGATATAGCGTTCAAGTCCTGGGGCTGAGGGTGCTGGAAAGAGGAAATCTGATTTCTCAATCTGCCCACAAGGTGATGCTGAGACAGGAGGCGACTGTGTAGCTGACACCCTGGCAAAGCTTCCGCCCGACTACTGAATGGTGCGCATAGTGCCCTACGGGTCAGTGGGAATGCAGATTATACTTGTAGTATTAGGTGCGCTGCTGCTGAAAATATCTGTGGTAAAGGAATAATTGGTGACCAACCTGCTGTACCCTCCTGTTTGCAAAGGAAGGCAGATGAAGCGATAGAATCTCTTGTCTCCATAATGGCCCTCCCACGGCAATGCCTGTAAGTAGTCCTGGCAAGGTGGCTGATGTTAACCAGGAGAGTGGTACAATCAAGGGCCTGGATAAAAGTATTAGTCCAGCAATGGACGTAGCGGATCCTACCATGTGAACTGTAATAGTCAAGAAATAAGTCTTAGGAGATCAGGCAGGATGGGACTTTGGGCTAGAGTCCCTTGATTTGGGGTATACATTTTACTTGTTGACCAATGGTTCTGACTCCACTAGCTGGTGAGATCCTACAGGGACCACATGTATATTGGAAGTGGACAGTTGCTCGAACAGCTTCTCTGATCTGAGCTACATGGTCACATGTGCAAAATGCCATAGAAGGTCTAAAAAATAAGAACCAGAAAACTGAAGAAATGATAACCAGTCTAGAGCACTCTGCCCTAAAATGGGATTATTCTGCAACCGGACGGGTCTATGTGGGACCTCACAATCAGCAAAAGACCCCTCTGCAGAGTCAGGGGCTCCACTACAGTGAAGTTAATCTCAGGAAGAAACCCGTAGGGATGGACTAAGGGCCAGACTGGCTACCTAAATAATTGCAAGGTGCAATAAGGAGTGTTTCGACAGCCTATACTGTCATTGGGGAGAGAGGATCACTGCTGTGAAAGTAGGACTGTGTTGCTAAGACAGACCTTGTGGAGCTGAAAGGTCGAGCAGAAGCTCAAGTCTACAAATCTCAGATATCCAATGAAAACTAGAGGGCTTTGAGAACAGAGGCAAAATAATCAGAATGGCAGTATTTTTTATGTATCTTTAAGAAAACCACTATTCTGACATGACCCCAAAAAACCATAAACTCATCATGTTACCACGACAGAAGTGCAACAACTGTAAGTGCAACAGAAGTTAGTGAAAAGTACTCTCTTAAAGCGAAGCTAACTCATTCAAACTGTAAGCACTTAGTAAATGCACAAGTTGCTAAACAGTAATTCAAATGTTGTCCTATCAGCAAATAAAACACTGGCTCTGGAGCTGCATGCTACATCTGCAGTTTCACAAAGGGATTTCTTGACAGCCTCGTAACAAAAACCTGATGGGTAGACAAATGGAACAATGCCACTATCCTCATAATGCAGTGGCATTGATGGCTAGTCCATCTAAGAAATAGCCAGCCATGAACAACAAATGAGATCCAGTTGCTTAAGCGGGAGAAGGGGCTGCTAACAGTCCGCTATCTCTCTCTCCACTTATTGTACTTTTTTTGAACAGTCAGTAATAGGTCTTACTGTTCTAAAAAGTTACTATAAAATGCTCTCATTTATCTTTCGCCCAACCTGACTGGTACATGCATAGATGTTAAAAAGCAGATAGTCTCTGAAGATGAGTTGAAAGGAATGTTGTTGCCCCAAGAGTCTGTTTAGAGCTTTTTTAAATTGTAAGATGTAAACGGTGCCTGTTTGGGAAGAAGAAGTAGGTAATTAATTGTTGCAATCAACAGCGTGTATGTATCCTCAATTTACTGTTGAGTTTACAAGTCTATTGTATTCTCTACTGGCTGGTCCTCGTCTTATCTATCTTCTTGACTAAATCTTTTAGGGCTGGTACTAATGAGTATCAAGCTGCGAAAAATCATAAAAATGGTACTAGACCTACTTGTCTAGTGATTTAAATAATCTACTCTAATTATAATGGTCTTGACCCATAAACTTGTTTCCAATTATGTGATCCTTTGCAACTATATTTGAATTCACTGCGCCGCCATTTTCTTCTTTACCACATATGAGAGCACCTTCAAATGTGCGAGTGCAGAGTGTCTACTGTAAAAAAAACGAAAACCAAAAAACCTTCTGTTTGAATTAATAGACTAAATGTTTGCTCCATATATAATACAAATCTAGTCCCACAAAGGATACACATGACAGCTGACTTGCCTCTTAGTTCATTAAACAGTCATTGGGGCAGGAATGTTTCTCGTATCATGTTTAAAAATGATATCTTTTAAACATACTGAAGGATAAAGTGGTAGCACACTTATTTGCAATCAGCAGATTTTCCACTGAAATGGCCACAATTTCCCACTGACGTGGTTTTACTAATAAAACTATATAGTGTATAATGTTTGGAAATCGAGTTTCTGCAAATATGTTACTTGCATATCACTAAGCCGTGTTCTGATTTGTTTTGCTCCTATTTAAATCTGTTTGCATCACACTTCTGAATTACAAAAAGTGTTCTTTCCTAATGCCTGATGTATTTTCAAGTACTTGTACTATCGTTTGCAATCTGTTTAAATGTGTTGGGGGAAGAGACGTCTTGCTGCCTTTTGTTTCACAGTGATTGTCACACTTCACAAAAATCTCTAACTGTAATAAGCGAAAGAAAAGTAAACGCCAATTTCCAGAATATGATAAGCAGCAGTTAGCAAAAAGACTGACATTTAACCTCTGACCTTGTACAGACAGCAAATGTGTCTAAATATGTTTTTTATCTGAAGGCATCTTTATTGCTCATTCGCTTTCTGAATGAACAGAACACATGTTCCTTCCAGCTCAAGTCCACTCGACAGAATGGACGAGAAGGTTCTAAAAATAGCTCTATGAAAATCTGACTCGCCATAGCGAGTGGGCGAGTAGATTTTTTTGAGATCTGCAGTATGTTGTGATTACATTGCTTATATTAAATACATCTTCACTGTGCAATCCTGGGTACATTTGTTTTGCATCTCTATTCTGTACTTGCAGTCTCATACCAGGAATTTACCCTGAGCTTGAGTATTCAAGGCCTTAATGTAATGTGGTGCTTACTGGCCATCAGTCTATTGTACTTGTCTTTTCGTGTTTACTTGCATGAAGTAAGAGTTTTTCATTGTATAGTTTTGAACGTGATTGTGTAGACAAATGCAAAGATAAATTACATTTGTTCTTAGGAGGCCTTTGTGTCTTAGGCTAGGTAATAATGATTCGATGTGCGCATGAGGGTGTGATATTTAAACTAACAAATTTTGAGGGGTACTAAGATGTACGTTGGTTTGGGACGTCTAAGTATTTTTCAGCTGATGACACTCAGCCTGTTGTATGACTTTGCTGCTGTGTTATGTGTGGCCCAGTAGATCATTCAGAAGACATGGAGGTGGCTTTTTACATCATTGAGAGTATCTGGAGTAGGAAACTCCATATCAGTGCCCTGTTCTAGACTAAGTATGCTGGAGGCACGCTGCTCATGGAGTTACAGCTTAGGTTTTGGACAGATGATGCAGAGTGAGAATGGAGTGCAAAATGAGTCTACAGTCCAAGAAAAATCAGTCCTGAAGACATGCAAGGGCCTTGTTGGCTGTAGGAAAATGGATGTGTGTGTGTGTGTGTGGGTGCACACAAATGAACCTGCTCTGGTGCAATCCTGGCAGAGAGTGCGTATCCCTGTCGGTAATCCCTAGCTTCAAAGACCAACATAGACACATGGTGCCCCTGGGGCATATGCTCTTCAAAACTGGCAAAATCCTTGACCTATTGTGAGCATGGTTGGCACCATGGTGTCCAGCCCAGGATACCTGTGGTAATAGCATAATGGCTGGCGGCTGTTCTTGGCATATAGTGGGTTTCCTGCCCATAATCATGGCTATCATTAGCCATTGTGGCTACACTTGTTATAATGTTTCTTCTTGATGCATTGTGGGCATCTTGTGCCTCAGTGTTCAGACCTCACACTGGTGGTTCAGACATCAGGCAATCCTTGGCCTTAGTATCAAGCTTCTTTTATAATAGCTATCAGTGCACACTGTGGCATCCTGGGCATTGTGGTTTCCATCCCTGGCATGTAGTGGTGATACACGTCCATGTGATGCAAAGCTGAGTGGGGGGTTGGGGCAAATAGGTGTTCACCAAGATTGGAAACAGATATATTAAGGCAACATTATTTTCTTTTTAATATAACCTGTGAATTTAAATGTTTATCAGAAATAAAAGCATCAGTTCAGAATAGCAACATGTTTTTTCTGTAATCTATAACTGATTCTTGAGGAGAATAGGATTGTATTTCAAAACCAGGTCACTGCTAATCATTTCATGGTGTTCCATGCACATTGCCGGGGTGTATTACTAATGTTAATTCCATGGTGCCAGATGGCACTTGCTTCTATTACTGACATTACTGCTGGTAGCGCTGCTTTGTCTGATTCAGGGCTGGTAACTACTGGTAAACTTGTCTGTGATGTCCACAACTGTAATATTCAAAAAAGCACATGTTTTTCCTTTGGCAAACTTTTTATACGAATTGCCCTTCGCATGCACTCCTCACACACTCATCACCAACACAACCAAACGCAGGGTGGAGGATGCTAACTAACTTTTACCAGTAACATTTCACTACGCGGATATACTTGTAGAATTTTACAAATTGGTTTATTAAAAATATAAAAAATATATTCAATTCATAACAATAAACATCAATATTATAAAAACTATCTCATTGCATACATTACATACACAAAGGAGCTATCACCAGGCATTACAAATATAAAACACGGAGCATAGTGAGAAAAGGGTGACCAGGAGGAATAAGAGTATCAATGAGACAATACACTTTGTCATCAAGAAAGCCCTTTCTGTGACATTAAGTTGAGGCTGGAACTCTATGCGTCATTAATATTTCATCTGTTGTGCCAACCGACGTTACAGATTAGGAATCAAATGTGTCTACAACTGTAATATTGCCTTTCATGGTACCTCTGATAACACTAGCTAGTACCTTGGGCATATTTTCATTGATCAGTACTAGCTCCTCTTCTAGTAAAGTTTGGACACCCATTGTCTATGGGTTCTATAGGAGAAAGGCAAATTATAAGTGTATTAAAAAGGGTGTTGTGTAGTGTGCTGTTGGGTTCCATGATAGCTGAAGTATATGGTGCATCTGTAGTGTTGGATTTGTTACATTCTTTAGTGTGTTATGTAAGATACAAGTCTACGGCAATCGTATTTGCAAGTTAGGCTGTTTAATGCCTTTTGTTGGAGCAATTAGATTTTTGCCACTTGCACCATGTATGCTTCACTAGTTGGTGGGAGTCCATTGGCAGAACTAGGCCAGATGAGCAGGGATTCGCTCCCCGTGCCCCGATGGCAGACTGTCTCCAGTCGGTGTGTCTTATTCGGGACAAAGTTAAAATCTTTGCCAGACTGGTTCCTGCACCTCTGATTTACAAATCAGTGGATAGGTTGATGCCTTGACAGAACAAGTCTGGCCCGACGTGCCCTCCATGTTACCTTCCTGTTGTCTGCACCATGCAAGCACAATAATCTATTTTAGATTTCAGATACCGTTGCTCTCTATTGTTGTTTCTCCCCGCAGTTCCACTTTCATTTTTATAGTTCAAAGTTGTAAATTAATTATTTTTTTTCCTGGATTTCTTTTTTCTTTTTTTACACACATACCCACTTTTACAAACAGCTGCCGTGGGAATGAAGAATAGGGGTTCTGGGGGTGGCATGAGAAGGGAGGGAATCAAGTAGAGCATGGGGGGTGGCAAAGGAGCGAAAGAACTGGGGAGACCCAAACTCCCCACTCATAGCTTCGATTGAAGAAATAAGATTGCCCCATTTGTCTGTGTTTTGTCCAGTTGCACTTTGAAGTTAATATCCACGTAAATGCGAAGTGTGGAGAAGGTGTCTGTCTGGCCGAATGCAGAAGCCTGATTATGAGCAAGTCTTTGTACTTGCAATTACCTAGGACAAGTGAAATTTTGGGACACAAATACTGCACAATGGCTCCACATCTAGTCTAACAAGCCTTCTTTGTTTGTCAGGGCAATTGAGATTGTATTTCCCATTTCAAGGGGTTCCCATAACATATGTAGCCAGCAAGAGGGGTCTGGAGGAGTTTGTCTCCCAGTGGCAGTGGTGACTTCTCTGGTGGTGCAAACAGCTATGGGATAGCTTTGCCCTTGTGTGAGCAGAATGGATATATTTGGTTATTTGGGAATCTAAAAAAAATAGTGTAGCTATGGAACTGCAGTATATCTATGCGTCTTGAAAATCTTGTTTACATCGGATATCTCCTCCTGCTAGTACCGCTTGAGTATGGAGCACCTCCACAAAAAATGTCGGTGTAATGTAACAGTGGCCTGCATCTCCCAATGTCTATTGTGGAAGTATCACTAACTTTCTTTCTCGGGAACCCCAGACTATCTTTAATGTGATCAAATGTCAAAAGCTCTTCACAATCTTAGAAATCACTTACTCTCTCTGTTGGTTTCTAGCCACGCTAAATAACTTTCCCCTGTTACTGCCAGAGTAAAGTCAAGGTTTCAAATTATATGTGTTGGGGTTGAGAAAGTAGAGTTTAGGCCCTTAAAATTAAAAACTGTCCCAGGCTGCCGTAATGATTCTAGTGACCGGGGATGAATACACCCCCTATAGCCTGTTTCTTAAGCAGCCAGAACACCAGCCAAATATGTATCCCGCAAATATATTGGTCAATGAATCACCAATGTTTCCTGAAGGACACCATGTCCGATTCTGATAAATGCCAAAGTTAGCGGCTAGGTAGTAATTGGTAAGAATAGGTATGCCTAGACCTTCCTCACTTAGTGGGAGATATGAGTTTCTTTGCTGTGAGTCTTAGGATTCAGAAAGGTGTTGGAGTTTATCCATAAGCCATGGAGTGGGCTAGAGAGATAGTTCTATTATACGATTTTGGGCTAGATGGTCATTTTAATGGCCCATATTCTGCCCTCCCATGCCAGCCCTCAATGCTGTCAGGATTACCAATCTGTGGACAAGAGATCTGCATAATGGCGGTCAGCATTTTTAACAAAAGCCCTGGAGTGGATGAACACCCCAATCCGGGTGCGTGGCGTGCTTAAAGTTGCATATAACAAATGCCACAAAGTTGTTTCTTTCTATTATTTATTCTATAATTTTTCAACGTAATCCAAATTTTTACAGTCTTCAAGTTTTTCCCATCGCAAGAAAGACGTTTGTTTTCCACTTTACTCTTAATGTTACAGGAATGGCCATCCAGGCCTTATCCTGCAAAAACTTGAAGACTGTAAAAATTTGGATTATGTTAAAATTATAGAATAAATAATGGAAAGAAACAACTTTGTGGCATTTGTTATATGCAACTTTAACCCCTTCGCCGCGGCACGAATTTTGCCGCGGCGCTGGGGGGGGTTTGGGGGCAGCGCGGCGCCCCCATGCTCGTGACGGAACCACTCCGTCATGAGTCACGGGCGCGCTGTGCTCAATACGGAGTGGTTCCGTCACAACTCCGCCCACTGCGCTAATCGCCCGCACAGGCGGGGAATTAGCGCTGCGTGGGCGGAGCGGCCGCCAACGGCCGCAGCATGACGGAACCACTCCGTTGCGACATTAGCACGGGGATATAGTCTTGTGTGTTTGACAGAAACTAGGACATAGAGTTAAATGCTAATTTGATTAAGGCATCAAGCTAGATTGCCCATGAATAATTTAGTGTCGGCGTTTAATAGGGCTAAGGGTCTACAAGTGGAGTGTTGCGGAGGGAGTTGAAACGGACTGGCGCGGCGCACTGAAAACGGCAAGTCCCAGCGGGATTGAGATCTGTGAGGGGCTCCCCCTTTGACTCCTGGGAACTGCATTCTCGCCTCTGCCCCCCCAACCCCATACCCCCCGCTCCCCCCTATGCACTGAGACCGGCATCGACCGGAGATAACCACTGGCCTGTTCTGATGGTGGTTGGCTCATCTCCTCATGCGGAACATGCCCGCAGATACCTGGCGCCTGTGGGGGCGTAACAACACTTGCCTTCCACCCTGCTGCGACGACGAGGGACCTAGGAGACTGGCGATGGCACCGAACGGCTGTCCCGGCGACCCGATCGATATGAAAGGATGCCCTTGCTGATTCTGGATAAGCTGGATGCCCTGACCCCCTAGGAGCACACGATGACCGACTGCAACATGGGAAGTGAGGAACCAGCCCCCTCCCCACTGCTGTTGAGGCGCTAGTCCCTGGCGCGCTACCTCGCGAGCCCCACTAAGAAGAACTGCAAATATGGGTAAGGACAAAGGCCCTAAGCCCCCTCGGCAGGGGAAAAATGGACCGATACGTGAAGGGAATAATCCCCCACCCCAAAGACGCTCACAGCCATATCCGACTATCTGATGGGACATCCACACCCTATCGTTGGCTGACGACGACGGGAAGAGTCTAGACTCAGACATAACCATTGAAGAAATTAAAATGGCTATAACAGGCTACGTCCAGGGAAGACCCTGGGCCCCAACTGCCCCCCTGCAGAATTCTAGAAGAAAAACATTGATCTTTTTAGGCACACATCTTCTGCAACTTCTCTTGGATGCCTCCCAGGAGGGGATCCTACCCCTTTATCTGCGAATGGCCACGATTATACCTATTCACAAGCAGGGGAAACCACCCATGGACTGCGCTTGGACTGTTCACAGCCATGGATCTTTACGGAGCATGCTCCGGGTATGCCATAAACTGGTTCAAATTGGTCATCTACAGCCCAAGAACCATGACCGAATGGCTGGTTCTTCCTGATCCCTGCAAATAGCGCATTCCGGGTTCTTATATTTAAGGATATACCTCACCACAGACAAAAGACTTTCCTACCAGAAAAACTTCCAGCGAGTCATAACTAACTTCGTAATAGATGCACAGGGATGGAAATCCCTCCCCCTCACAATCTTAGGCAGGTCGGCCATGTTTAAAATGATCACCCTATCTCGCTTCTTTTATGCTTTCCAGAACGAGTATTTCCCCCTCTCCCAGCGCACTTTTCGAGTGATATATGCTGAACTGCGTTCCCTTCTGTGGCTTGGTAAGCAGCCGAGGATTGCACTCGCCACTCTACAATGCAACCAATACAATGGGGGGGGCTCTCATTGCCTGATGTAGAGGCCTATTACTGGGCAGAACACCTAACCCTGGTGAATGACTGGCTCCACGCCTCGGCAGACCATCCCACCTACCGACTTGAAAGTGACACTATGACGAATCACCCATATTTGCATTATCTCTACGGGGGACGGGGCAGGCGACGACTACTTCCGGCCACACAGGTTATGCTAGAGGTCTGGGACAGGGCGACGAAGGTAATGGGTTGGGAACGCAAGCCCACAACACAAACTCCCCTCTGGCATTACTCCTGGCTAAAAGAATTATATAAGTTGAAGGGCTTCGAAAGATGGGATGTCGTAGGCATTTCAACCATAGGGGACGTCTTAGCTAAGGGTGAGCTCGAGTTTCCGGGTGCTGCAGGCGGACTTCGGACTGCACACCTCCCAATTTCTTAAGTATGCACAACTCCGACATTCCTGGCAGACAGAGAGCTCCTTATCTCTTAGACAACCAGAATATGCACCGCTGGAGGGACGCCTCCTACAGGTACACGTACTTACTAAAGCGGTCTCACTGACGTACCGAACCTTGAATAATAATGCTCCAGACAGGCTGGGAAGACTGCGGGAGTCCTGAGTGCATAACCTGGGGGCTCTCGAAAATATAGACTGGGAGGCAGCCCTAATGCACCACAGAGAGGTGGCCATTAAATCCCGTTTTCGTCTTATTCAGTATATGGTCCTACATAGGGTCTACTACGACAGAGTCCGACTTCACCGGATGGGCCACGCCAGTGACCCGAGCTGCCTGAGATATGGTGAACCGCAGGGAGACTTCTACCATTTGGGACTGCCCCGTTTTACAGGGATACTGGGACACAGTGCTGGGGGAGTTGAGTAAGGTCTTGGGAGTGTCAATGCCACTAGACTCCAAGTTCATACTGTTAGGCATCCCCGGAGATGTGGACCTGGGCCTTCAGCAACTCCTCTTCACACAGTTGGCTCTGGTGGTGTCAAAATAAGATTTAGCTTGAGCGTGGGGAGTGTCGGGCCCCACCCCAGCTCAGAGACTGGAAGACAGGAATGGATATTTACATGGCAGCAGAGGTCACTTATAAGGCGAGGGGCTGCCCGAGAAAGTTCCATAGGGTGTGGGGGAAATGGAGGTCATACTATGGGCTGGATGGAAGGCTGGGTAATGATTAGCGGGACTTCTAGGGGTCCTCCCAATATCATTAGACACACTAGCGGGCCTTAACAACCCTACACATCCCAGATTTGGGGGGGGGGGGGGTGTGGCATGCTACAGTGCACAATGGTACACAGACTACACAAACTTCTAATATCTGTGGGGATAAGGAGGTGGGATCTGTTGAAATGACGATTTTATATTTATACCTATGTACGACTGTAACCGAAGGACTTTGTTTTTTTCTGTTCTTGGTTTTATACAAAAGGTAAATGAAAGCATTTTTTTTTTTTTAAAAAGGGTCTACAAGTGGAGAATCATTCGGGGGTAGGGAAGGGGGGGGGGGGGGGCTCTTTCCCTGGTTTAGGAATTAGTTATGACTGCCTCACACATGGTGACTACAAGTCCCCCTGTGTCTCCAAAAGAATAGTATATGCTCTTGAGTAATGAGGCTAGTGGGGGGCAGAGGGCTATGTAAAAGGGTGGCGTGAATTCCTCTATACCTTGGGCTTTGCTAGTTTGGTCTTCGATCACGTATATTTCGATATCTATCTGATTCAAGCAAGGCTGCTTGTTGAGGTGAGACCCAGGGACTTGGGCTGTGGAGAGGTATGAATCCATATCAGACTTGTCAGTGAGTATAGGTCACAGTAAAAGTGATTGGTCGCCTGAGCAATGTCCTCATCGGCCTGTACCTACTCCCCTCTAGCGTTGGAGATTGTTGCAACTGTGTCTTTGTGCAGTTAAGTCCTTAATTTGCACTCCAGCATATCCTTGTTAGTATCTTAACCCTGCTGCTTTGTGGGGTGAACTCTACTCTGTCTTGCCCATGACTAAGACACGGGGCACAGATAAATTAAATTTAAAAAACACAGGCACTAACAGTCTAAGATTTGATTTTTTTGATTAACTGGTTATCAGTGCAACGACAGTGAAGTCCTACAACTTTAGGTTTAAACAGGAAACATTACGAGGTACCTACCAGGTGAGTAGTGCTAAGAGGGAGGGAGACATATCTGAGTTCGGACATGTGCATGTACACATGATTTGCACCCAAGATTAGAGGGTGGCACCCTAGAAGCACGGGGAAGAGTACATAAGTATGTACGTAAGAGGAACAAAATATTCGGAGCGCGCAGGTTCCTCAACATAAATCGTATCCGGGGGCAGAGGGCGTGCCTCTCCCGCTCGTGTACATGAACACACGTGCAGTAAGGTGTGGCTCTGCCCTGGCCGCACCAATTCTAGCCACGATCTTCGGTCACTGCTTTGCTCGCTGTGTGAAATGTCTGCTTGTCTACCAACCAGGGGCAGGGTTGTGCTGCTCTCACTTGTGTGAATATACGCACACAGACACTGAGAGCAGCCGTGCTTTGCTGCCTCTGCCCTGGCATTCATGCGCACGACCTTTTGATGTAGCTGGGGCAGGGAGAGCAGGATGCCTGGCCACTTTTGGCTTCACCTGCTAAGGTTTGTCCATCAGCAGAGACGTGCTGGGCCTGTTTGTGTGCATGAGTACACATGGACAGCAGCGATTAGCCATAGGGCCGGCTCTAGGACGGTGCGACCGGTGCCACAGCACCGAGTGCTGACTTAGTCGGAGCGCCGTATATTATGGTTTTAATAGCACCTGCTGATGCGTTCTTTGCCTCCAGCAATAAAAATATCCAAATAAAAGTACCCCGGTGGTTAATGTTCTTCCTGGAGAGAGCAAGAGCGGATTTTTGTCTAGTTGAAGTTCTTACTCATCGTAAGGCAGCGCAGAAGGTTCATATGCCTATTGCAAAGAACGCAGATCACAAAGTGCACATAATGTAAATAGGTCAGTACGTTACTGCTTTTGTCAGAGATCCTACTGTTACTTGCTCTTTATAAGTTGAAATCCTAATGTAGAACAGTGAGCAATTAACGGTTATCAAAGAGCTGCATGAAAACTGCAAGGTATAGACTGTAGCGTTATGATTTCCCCCAGTCTTTCTTTGTCATGTTGCAAAATGGGTTCATTTGGATAGAAATCAATTCTTACTGTTAGAACCCCCAACAATGGTGTTGGGTTTTAAATTCTAACTTTGTTCTTCTTTGCGCTGTTAAATTATACTGTCTACCAATGTGGATAACCTGTGCCTCCTACACCTTGTAGTTCTGTCTTATGTAACGTTTCTTATAAACTGATTTGCACACTTATGAATGATTGTCCGTGTGATGCAGTGTTCTGACACCCTGCACTGGTATAAGTGGCGCTATTAGGCAAATTAAATGCATCTGAGAGAGAGTGGTTATGGAGACTCGAGGGGCGCTATGAAAGGATGGTAGTGAGGGACTCCGCAGTGGAGGTGGTCATTGGGGCACCAACAAACATTGTCCCACTGGGCGCCACCACCTCTAAAGCCATCCCTGATCAGTCACTTCGACTATATTTCTGCTAGCTTCAGCCAAGAGCTGCTATTCCTGGAGCTCACATAGGGCTTGAAAGTTAAGTCTGGACCACTTGTGGTGGCGACAGCAGCCAGTGGCTCATCAAGGTGCCCTTCACAGTGTGACACATTAACAGCATGCTGTAGAATTTTCCTTTTTCATATCTGAACGTCATTACAGTTGAACACAGTAGCTGTGTTAGATGGAGAAAACTTCCCCAGATGGACCAATAGGAGCTCAATATTAGGTCACCTTTAACAGAAGCGCACCAGTTCTGCCCAATCGAATGTTCTGCTCAAGGAGAGCAACTTCTTAGCGGAGCCGAAGCCCCCCTCTCTCTCTGTAGTACTACTTAAACGTTTGTGGCCACATAAGATGTGCTGATAGCTGATCTGTCAAGCCAAACCTAACCACTATATTTTATGAATAAGCGCATATTGCAATTAAAACCCTCTCCGCCCCCCAAAAAATACTTTGCTTGAGTCACCATTACTCATAATGTTCCCCAAAAAGTCTCGTACAATCATTGTGCAGTACAGTGAATGTATTTGTGCCTTTAGCTTCTTTACCTTTGATAGACCTAGATATTAATGTGCTGCTTTGGGCCATAATGTTTGTTTATTGCAACTGTCTGCATGTAGAACCAATTCACACAAGTGCCGTTTTGTATGGTTGGAAGTCTGGTCCATAACATTACAATTTTTGTGTAGTATGAATTGAAGGGCTGGTAAAGTATATATTATGATGGTTGGGTATTGTACGCTGCTTCTCAGTGCACCTCTTGAGCAATTAATTTATTTTACAATTTTCTGTAGTATTTCTGCCTGTGCTATGCATTGGTGTGTATGGGCAGGAAACACTAGCACAAGGGAGTTAACGGAAATATTGGATTGGAGATCTTGTAGAATCATAGATGCCTTATGGCTGAAACATGTAGGGAGAGCAGAAATTAAAACGCTGATAGCATACCTAGGCTACTTCTACATTTCTTGATGCAGTCCTGTAGAAGGTAAATTTCAAACAGATAAAGTATCGAAGTAGGAGCTTACTACTTTGACAACAGTGGAAGAATGTCTAGTTCTATTCTAGCGGAGGCTGCATGATGCTGTGTCCTTATGTCCCTTCTGTGCATGCTCATTATCTGTTACAAACTTGTGTGTTGGCTGGCTTTGCTGAAAAGCAGACCTTTTTTAGGTCTCGCCTGAGCGCTAGTGCATGCACTCTCAGGCGAGACCATTAGTAAGCGGGTTTTCAAAGTGCTACCAGAGTGGCCTAAAGCCTGCATGCATGCGAGCATGAACATGCACAGGCCTCTCCTTTCACGCGCACCACTCGCGTGTTCGTTTTTTTTGCGTGCGCACACAACTTCCGGGCTTGTTGCTCGCGCTTCTTTTTTAAAATTATTTATAAATCTCCGTTGTGATCGAAGGCCCATGCGTTGTTTTTCTTTTCTGCGCGTGCGGATGCATTCGGTTATTGCTCCGACATTTAGAATTACAAGCAGTTAATCAGGTCAGTCCACAGCTTTCCATACCAAAAAATGTAAACATTAAAGAACTCTGCCTGTGACTTTAGTTTTTAATTGTCAAAATCTACTAAATCAGTCTACTTGCGGTAATACTAACCAGCCATCTCAGAAGCTGTGACGATCTCTGGATTTTTTTTTTTAAATGATCAAATATATTGAGATTACCCTATTCCTCCTCCTTTTGACTTCTGTCCACTCTTTTCTTCCTGTACCCCTTCTTCGAGGGGTTCTTCATTGTCTGAATTCATCCTTCACACAGCACTGAAACCCGCAATGTTGGCAATATCTTATGATATCAGAGCCATTATTGACCATGGTGGCCCAGCAATGGTGCTGTTGGATTTCTCTGCAGCTTTGGCATAGTCTCGCACTCTTTTTTTTCTCATCTCTCTCCTGTTTGAGAACAGAATTTACATTGAGGCACAAACGGTTTTCTTTTTTCTCTCAAACTGCACTCTGGCTATGACTGTCCCCCCCCTTTCCATCGCAAACTCTGAGTTCAGTGTACTTAAAAGCTCCTCGTTGAGTCCTACTCCAAGATTTAGGTCTCTTCTGTACCTCGCTCGTATCTTTGGCTGCGACATTGTATCCTACGCTGACAATGCTTAAATCATTGTATCCCAATCTGAGAACATTCATCAAACTCAGACAAGCATTGGCATAGCCAATAGGTCTCGCTTTTGGGACCTTATAAGTGTTTAGGCTGTTGCAGTAAGAGCGCAGGCTCTTGTAAGACACGTTAATGGAATAAAATAACTTCCCGCTTGATTAGGTCTCGTGCGGTCACTGTGTGGCCATAGTTGTAAATCTGCTTGATGTTCATATTTAGAGGTGTTTAATGTGCATCACCTAGGTGGTACTATTTTAGTTTTCGTGAACTGTACCGAGCGCTCGCTCATGTTTTTACTATCATTCTAGCTGGCTACAAAGTGAAATATTCAGCGTAGTGTACTGTGGGTGTGCTGGATAGTCCTGTTGCTTGTGTAACTTTGCTTTCAACAGTGAAATAAAACCATGCATCACCTTAATTTTAATTTCTCTCCTGAGCTCTCGCCAATTCAAACGCATGTGTTTGGCACTTCAGAGCAGATGCTGATGCCGGCAAGATGTGCCACAATTTCGTCTCTACTGTGGCTAGCAGACGTCCCCGCCCCTTCCCCTCTAACATTCACAGGCATTTTATAAGTTAATGTGCTCTATCTTTCCTCCTGCTGTCCACTGTTGCACGACAGTGTGCCCAGTGGTGCACAACAGCGCTGCCAATAATGATGGTCTTTAGCACCGCCACATGAACATGCACTGAGTAAAACCTTTTCATGTGCTCTGGACATGTTGATTCCCCCCCTCCCTCATTACGCAATGGCTATCTCTAAACTGGCTGTAACAAACCCTGTTGTGTTTGGTATAAAAAAATGTTGCTCTCATCCCCCCCACACTGTAAACAGTGTGGGAGGTGTGATTCCATGCACTGTAAAGCTCCTCTGGAAGGCAGTCAGTGCTCCCAGTACCAGTCTTCTAGACCCGGCCAGCAAACTATGGCTGCTGCTGGTGCAAAATTGAAAAAGGACATGGGAGTATCCACCCTACTGTCCAGCCACTACTCTGGGTGGGACCCCTGAATGGTCCCGACCCTTTCCTGAGGGTACTTAAGGGCTTACCTGTGGATGGGTCCCTAGATTTGTAGTGGGACAAGATTAAAATCCAATGCCATTTCTTCAACCGTCTGGGCACTCTGGACTTCGCATTGGCAACTGAGACTGCAACTTGGAAGACTCCTGCTGTTCCTAGTCTCGTCGTCCTGCAAGTCTGCTGCAAAATCTGTTCTTCACAGAACCTGTGGACATCCAAGACCCCTTAAGAAATCTCCCTTGGAGTGAAGCAGTCTCTCCCATGCAACTGCAGGCACTGCAACAAAGCTGACCAGTCTGCTGATCCTGGGCTCCCACGGACTCCAAAAGCCTCAGCAACCCAGGTGGTGGTTCTGCATCTCCCTTTAGGCCTGCATTGTCTTCTTACAGAGTTTGAGGCCAGTATCCCTCGTCCAAACTGCTGGAACAGAACCCCTGAGCACTGCGTCCACTTGCCGTTGCAAAGGCTTGTTACTCTCCTCCAGTGATCTTCGGGGTCTGCTGGGAAGGGTCCTTCTTTAAAATTGCAACCGCGACCTAGCCTTGAATTGAGTACGCAGTTATATCCCCCACTGCACAGGACCTTCGTGGTCGTTCATAGATAATCACCTTGGGTTGTTCCTTGGGTCCCTGACTCTTGTACGTTGTCTGGGTTCACTCTTGATTTGAGTCGTCGTTTTAGTATATGGTTTGTCCCCCCTCCCCCGGAGACCACTGTGTATTGTGTGCTATTTATGTATTCTATTGACAAAGTATTGTTTATATCTCTGGGTAGGAAATAATACATTGTGCTCACTATCCTAAGATGTCGATCGTTTCGGAACATCAATCTAAATTTCCCGGCCCACCCTGTTTATATTAACAATGTTGATTTAAAGGTATCATATACGGCATATTTCACACTGAAAAGCTGATGATTCACAGTATTATATAATCACTATTATGAACATGTTTGTATATTCAAGAACATGACAATAAAAACATCAAGGTGTATTGTGCAACAGTTTTAAAACGTAGTTCGGAAAATTAACTTCTGAAGATGTTCTTCCAATAGTCTCTCAAGTGACTTCGTGATTATTCATTCGTGTCCTTATTCAATGGGTGCAACTCGTCTGGAAAGGCAGACAATAGGTAATCCAAAAGAGTGACCGAGTGCACACAGATTTTTTCAAAAGTTTATCAATGTTGCGTTTGTTCGCGTGCTGGCCCAGAATCGTGGTCTGCCCAAAGCCACGTACTTGTGAAAAACACTAGAAACAATGGGGCAACCTCTCACCCCATTTCCGGACGCACAGCAGTAATATGTGCATACCAATAATGCAGCACATTAAACCAAGTTTGTTCCAAAATGTATTCAAAGTTATTCACTGTGTCCAGGATTTATCCATAGTCGCTTGTGAGACATCTTACTTTCATCACTGTAACCTCAAACGTTCACAGCCTCACAAGTACGTGGCTTTGGGCAGACCACGATTCTGGGCCGACCACGATTCTGGGCCAGCACGCGAGCAAACGCAACGTTGATTAACTTTTGAGAAAATCAATGTGCACTGTCACTCTTTTGGGTTACTTTACCCACTAGCACATCTCACATTTATGAGACCTATATATTTCCCTACATCTGCTCCACACAGAGTACAATCTAATATGGAATTCATATAATTCTTTTGTCGCAATTCAAAGCTACTAATTGTTTATATGGACATAGCTATTTGAATGTACTCGTGATACTGTCTTGCATGCAATGCATTATGGAATGGGTGGATTTATCAGATCTTCTGCAGGGTGCAGTACCATATGTGACCCGAAGAAGTCCTTTGGGACCTCCTGGCCACATATGGTACTGCACCTTGCAACACGGTTAGGCAAAAAACATTGCCATTTATAATGCTAATAACTCCAACATTGTTGGGTGCAGTACTATGTGGCCAAAAGATTGCATGGCACCTCTTTTGTCCACCTATGGTACTGCACCCGGTCTCGCATTTGTTAGTAACAGCTGTTGGCGTTGACAATGGTAATGTTTTTTTTATACCATTGGCAATAGTACTATGCAAATATAACTCCACTGCAAAATAAAAAAAGAAAATATTTTTTTCAGCGCCAACAGCTCTAACTTTAACCTTTTCGGTGCTCATGACGGAACGGTTCCGTCATGAGCGTCGGTTGAGCTGTGCTCATGACGGAACCGTTCCGTCATGACCACGCCCGCGCAAGAAACGGTCAGCGCTGAGCGGGAATCGGCGCCGCATCGAAGAGGTTAACAAATACGAGATTTGCGTTGCATATGTTTACTTAAATAGTGGTTTCTTTCAAGGCGTAACTGGGTCCCTTTCTTGTCTTTATTTATATTTTATCTATTTTTTTTGTAACATCTTGCTCTGTTTTTCCCATTCCCCCAAAGTACGCAAAAGAAATGTAGTAATTTTGAAGGCTCTTCAGGCGCAACTTACTGCAGTCAGCCAGACAAGCTAGCTAATATGATTGGAAATAACATAATCCATTTTGTGTGGACTTTGTCTGCATCTGTTGTGCGTCATTGAGTGTTTACAGTTTTAAATGGAAGTCCATGGGCGTGATTCAAATTAGCAGAAGAGCAAAAAATAAAAGCAAATGACGACCTAAAAAATTGTACCAGAATGCCTAGCGCTGTTGGTTTACATGGCAGGCTTTCCTGTAGATTTATCAATCTTTCTCGCCCTTCCACCCCAGAAGTGACATCGCCTTGAAAGCAATGTTTAAAGGATTTGAGAACACCTTTTCGATTTTTCAATTGAATAATGCCTGCCTCTCTTGTACAAAAGCTCCAGTTCATTAGCATACAGCAAACTAAGCTGCTTCATGTCATGTTTGACTTCAGCCCAGACTTCTTGGCCACCAGCGCATTGCGTTCTGGGACGTGTAGTATTCCTTTTACATTGTAAGCATGAGCTCGCAATTTCCCTGAATGTGTGTGGCTGATGGATTAAAAAGTACATGGTGTAAAGCGGAATTCGCATGTGCATCAGCCTTAATTCATCTTCGGATCTATAGAATACCGCGGGCAAAATCATGGAAACCAAATTAGTCTCTAAAGCCCTGCATGTTCGTTCTTATTTATGGTGAACTACCAATAATTAGGAATTGTGTGAAAGATCTCAAGCGATTCAATGCTACTTACAATGCTTTTCTCCCTGTAGTATCTGAACTACATTATTTCCTATTAAATTCTTGAATCGTTTCACAGACCTTTTTATGTTTTTTAAAGACCGCTAATTCATGCTTGTGTTCGTGGTCTTTTGAGTTCACTCCAAGGAGGATCTGAGGGAAATCTCTGAAGTGAATGTGTTTTTAAAATAAACATGTCATTTAAGACTGTTCTGGTGCTAGTCTTATGACTAGCGTAGCGGCTTCTGCCTTGAAGCAAATTCACTATGTAGGTGCAACATGCAGAAACCCGGCACACCGTATTTGATATTGTTATATTATGATGTCATTTTAGAAGTTTGCATATCTTTTTTTTTTTATTGATTTCTTGAGCAACCACTTAACATGCTAAAATGTCAGAATACATCATTTTGTAGGGCTAAAACTGACAAGTGGCTTGCTCCTATATTGTATGTTCTAACAGTATATATCAACAAGCATTGCCAAAGCTATTTGGACTTACTAAAGATAGGCTTGATAATAACTTCTAGCCATGTGGTGCAGCAGTGCGACTGACTACTGTGCAACATGGCTGGAAGTAGCAGAAAAAAAAGTACTATGGTGTCTTCATCGCCGGCTGCATCATAGCATTTTTCTTCTTTCAGTCATGCTGCACAACTTTACAATATAGCTTAACAAAAGCCATAGCTTAGCTTCGCTTTACCAATGCTTGTCCTGTGTGTGTGTGTGTGTGTGTGTGTGTCTCCCGTGTCTTCGCCCTTCCCTGGATCATAACCTCTTTACCATCCTGTTGATTTGGCCTACTTGTCTTTCCACTGCTCACTTTTAGGTAACTTATTTTTTTTGTTACAAAAAAAAAATAGGTGCTCTTTGAGTGCAAGGAATCCATTAAAGACCGGAATAAGGTTGTAGACGGGAGGTCATCCTTGACAAATGTGTGACTACACGAGACCCCAGTTTCTTGGATACGTTTGATCATTTAGCATTCACGAAAGGTATTTTCACCAATTGTGGGTGGGTAAGTATGGTTCATCCACTACATGCACAGCACACCTTAGCATGTCTGCTGAATATCACTTACACATTCACGTGGCTACATTAAATTTTCGCAGCCACATCACCACTTTTTTGGTCCTGAAGAAAGCCTCAATAACATAAGCAAGGCTGAAACATGTTGACCATTATTTGAGATATAGAAGAGCAATTTTTATCTTCACGATATCTCACCTTGTTTTAACGTGTCCTTGGACCCTATGCATAAATCCGTACCCAGTTGGGCATCCTAGAGATACTTTTAAACTGCCCCACTTTTTGAGCACATTTTCACTCGCAATCCCAGACAAAACCCGCTCCAATTCAGGCGTCGAAGCACAGCAGGGTTGCACTTGGCGGGCCAGCTGGGAACCCGATGATGAAGCATGCCACCAACTAGGTTGGTGGGTGAGGGTTCTTCTAACAAATCCAGTGGATTTTTTTGCTCTCAGGCACTATACTGAGTTGGAAATTCCTAGTCTAAACCTATGGGTCCGTCCACGTTGTTATATTAGGTGCTCTTTGAGATCCAGTCTTTTCTATCTCTCTCCCTCAGCTTGTTCTTTGCGTCCTCCCTCAATCCAAATAGCCAATTTTTTTTTTCCCCAACTGCTCTTTCCACCCATTTTTCTCCATCCCCACCATATCACGTTTGGCGGGGGAAAAATAGAAACACCACTTGGTCAGCTTCTTCCTGAAAATGATGCATACATTTAACTCTCTAACCAGCTATACCATCTTTGCTGAACAACCGATATTTTATCCCTCAAAGCAATGCATTTTATAGCGTTAAACAAAGCGTGTCTTATCTCTATACTCGTACTTATTGAGCCTGATCAATGTCTGAGGGTTGACTGTTTCTTTTATTGTCTTGTTCACAGCAAAGACAATTGGGATCCTGCTTCTCTGGGGAGTGGCAAATGTTTTCTGTGCTTTCCCGGTGCTGCTGCTGTCGTCCTGAGTGCCAAATGTTTTCATTGCTTGAATGTTTCAATTGTTTTCCTGTACTTTATTTTAATGTTGCAGGCTTTGTGAGGCCCCTGTTGCTATTAAGTGAAACCTAATTACATGACTTTTTGTAGATCCATAGATTTTTCATCCTTGCTACATTGTGCAAATGCCTTCATGAGATCGTTGCCCTTCCTTTTACGCATACATACATGTTGTAGTCTCATGTTTTTCGAACTGGCTCCATTCGTTTGTCGCTGTTTTAACTGTGCTGAACTAGAAGTGTTTTTTATGTAAGGATGGCATTTCTAATGGGTCCAGTGAAATGAGGTTTATCAGTCAAGCTATCCAACTGAGTGCTCCTGAGAGATTAATGCCACCATATGAGCTGGTTTCCAATGATTTCATTTCGCTTCCATACCTAGTGTTGTAATAGATTAATGTTATCCAGTGCTCAATTTTTACATGATTTCTTGGTCAGATGCATTTTTATGGAAATTCATTTGTATGCTAAACCGAAGCCATTCATTACATTTATCTCCTGGTTTGAATTTGTGTTTGATGCTTCCATGGTACCATTGTTTTGAATTCCTTTATGCATTAAAGTGTGGCTGATTGTAGATTTTGCACTTTTTAGGTCTCACTTCCTAAACAGCGATTGCATTGTCCTTTGCGAAGTTCTTTGTTACATTAAAGTTGACATAGAGGCAATCCATTGCTTACCATTGTTTGCCTTTATTTTCACTCATTTGCTTGCTTTGGTCTGCTTGTGCGTTCTTTCCTTTTGTTACGTTAATAAGAATTTTTATAGCGCACATACACCGGAAGGTTTCTAGGCGCTTTGCTTTGAACAGTATCGAGGCAGCGACGGATTACGCATAAAGCTGCTCAAATAACCATGTTTTGAGCAGTTTTTCTAAACCCCAAGAGGTTGTTGCATGATTGAATCCCTAATGGTAGGGAGTTCCAGAATTTGGGACACCCTCCCTGGCGTTTAAGCTTAAAGGTGGGGGTGGTAAGTAGGTGGAGGTGTGCTGAACGCAGTTGACGGGACATGCCTTGATATCAGGCAGCTGATAAATTTAGGACTCCTACAATGAAGGGCCTTAAAGATTAGGCACCCTGTCTTGAAAGCTGCCCGTTGTGCGATTGGGAGCCAGTGGAGTTTTACTAGTAAAGGTCTGGCAGATTGCAGTTTTGGTTGTTTGTGAACAAGTCTCGCAGCTTGGCTTTGCACCAGCTGGAGGCGTTTTAGTAAAAACAGTGGCAAGCCGAGATAGATTGAATTCGAGAAGTCAAGATGCGAGAGTGCCAGGGCGATCACCACCTGTATGAGGGCAGCATGGGTTAACAAGTGGCTGATCTTCCGTAGCTGGAAGAAGCAAGTGGAGACCACTGCCCCTACTTGGCCTCTAAGCGAAAACTCAGCGTTTATGGTGACTCCTAGGCTTTTTACCAAGGGGGACGGGTGGGGGGAGGTCCCAGTTCGGTCGGCCAGTAGTGTGGGCCCCAAAAGGTCTGGGACTTCCCGACCAAGACTAATTTGGTCTTGCCCGGGTTGAGTTTAAGATGGTTAAGATCCATCCAACGCTGGATATGGAGCATGGTGACTTGGAAATCCTGCACTGAGTCAGGGGAGTTATCAATAGTAAAACCAATTGGAGGTGATCCGCATAGTTAAAGGTTACCTTTCTGTTCCTTAGGGAGTAGATCAAGGGCAGGAGGTAAAGATTAAACAGGTGGGGAGACAACGATGAGCCTTGTGGGACCCTGCAAGTGGTAGCGATCCTTGGAGCAGTAAAAGGAGCGAAACGCACTGCTTGGGTGCGGCCCTGAAGGAAGGATTTGATCCAATCGGAGGCTGAACCCTGTATGCCGGCCTGTCTGACACAGCCCATCAAAATTTCATGGTCGACCGTGTCAAATGCGGCTGACAAATCCAGGAGCACCAAGGCCTGAGGTGTACCCTTGTCCGCCTTAGCTCGTAAGGCGTCCAGGACCGCAAGTATAACCGCATCAGTCGAGGGAGCGGGGTCGGAAGCCAGCTTGGTGAGAGTCAAGGTGTTCAGAGTGTTCAATAAAGTTTTCTTGTGTTTGGCTTGCCCCTGGAGTATGGACGCATTGCTCATGCCCTTTCTCTTCTCACTTTTGAAATGCTACTTTTCCTCCCCTTTTCTGATGGATACATCTGCCAGTGGATTCCTCACCTTGTGAATATCCCCTGCGCCAGCATTCCACAGAACTTTTTTCCCCAGCTCTCTACGCCGACGTGGGCGACGTCATAATGCATCGGCCCCGCTCACAACTCCGTATGACGTCACCGGAGCCATAAGAGAGCCACGTCGGCGTGATGACGTCAGTTCCCTTTTTTCCGCGCCGTTGTCGCGCAACGGTTTTTCCAGTACTCTCCTCCTACTTTGTAGTTGTTGGGTATTACTGTTGGTGAAAATCTGTTATGTCTTCGACGAAGAAGTCGGGTTTTAAGCCCTGTAGGGAATGTGGGGGCCACATGTCTGACGGACCCCCATGATGACTGTTTGTGGTGCCTTTCATCCGACCACGACGTCGAAGATTGTTCAAGCTGCAGGAGGATGAATCCGAAGGCGTTAAAGGAGAGGAAGGCGAAACTTTTTATGGCTAAGGTCGGGAAGGTGAAGAGACGAAGGAGAAGTCGAGGCAGGAGTCGTCGACTTCAAGGTCATCGAAGTTGAAAAAACATCCTAAAAAAAGGAAGCATTCCTCTCGGCGCCGGTCTTCAAAGAACAGGAAGTCGAGGTCGACTTCGGTGTCGTCGAGGCGAAGTATGGATTTGTCTCCTTCTCCTTCGAAGTCTCCGGAAGGATCTCCTTCGCCGAAGCGGGCTCCAGCGCGGTCACCGGAGCAGTCTCCGGCTCCAGTGGAGTCGCCTGTTTCGGGTGGTGAGCGGGAACAAAGGGGAGAGCCTTCTCCAGGACCTGAGGATCCTACGGCTCCGGTAGAGGACACTGCGGCGCCGTTGCCAGGTACTCCGCAGAAGGATACAGGTTCGGTTCCTTATCCGCAGTTCCCGGCTCCAGGTACTGATTCTTCGCATTTTTTCAATGCCATGTATGGAATCTTCAATCAAGCTGCCTTCCCATCCGGTGCACCGACTGGTCCCGTGGGTCCTATGGAGTATACTTTAGGGGTGCCGCAGCATTACGCTCAGGCCCCGTTTATGCCCTTTCTGCCGATGGCGCCTTCTTGGCAGTTTCCGGCGCCGTCTGGGGATCCATCACGACTTCGGCTGGATCGTCCTGCTTCGGAGCCTTCCTCGACGCCGTTGCCAACTCCCTCGGCGCTGCGTCCGGCGCCGCCGACTCAGTCTATGGCGCCGCCGACTCCATCTCCTCTGGTTCCACCGACGCCACGTACGATGTGGACGACGCCGGCTCCACGGATTCGTTCAAGGAGGGAGGCCCAAAGGGTCTTGGATGAAGAAGGCTATAGAGTGGAGGTAGAGGAAGGTGAGTGGACATGTCCTCAGATGAATTTGAGGGGATACAAGAGGCTAGTGGCCTGGATACGACCCCTGAGTGGGAGCATACTTTGTCTAGATCCTCTCCACCACAGGAGTTGTCTCCTTACCATGTGGTAATAAAGGCTGCAGAGCTGTTGCATTTGCAGTTACCTTCTGCGGAGTATAAATCTAACCTGCTGACAGAGGTGTTGCATTCACCTACTTCAACATCTGAGCCTTTACTGCCTTTTAATGAGGCTATTTTGGAGCCTGTTTTGGAGGTATGGCGGAAACCTCTTTGTTCTCCGGCGCTTTCCAGGCAGGTGGCGAAAAGATACAGGGTGGCGACTGCGGATCCGGATTTTCTTTCTACGCACCCGTCTCCAGAGAAGCCTGGTTGTGCAGGCGTCCTGCTCTAAGCATGCTTCCGGAGCGTTCCCTCAGTCTCCTGCGGACAGGGAGTCCAAAAAGGTTGACCAGGCGGCTAAGAAAACTTTTTCTTCAGGAAGTATGGCACTTAAGTCTACCAACGCCACGTGCTTGCTGGGTCGTTATGTGCATGCCTTAATGGACTCAATGAAGTCTTTAGCCCCTAAGCTGCCTGAGGGTGATAAGGCGTCCTTCATGGAGATGGCCGCGGATACTCAAGCTGCTGCTAGACAAGTGATTCAATCGGGGCTTGATACAGCAGATTCAGTGGCGAGGATAATGGGCTCGTCTATAGCCACAAGAAGGCAGGCATGGTTCCGTTCATCTGGCTTTTCTTCGGATGTTCAGGCCACATTGGTGGATTTGCCGTTTGATGGACAGAAATTGTTTGGAGAAAAGGCTGACTCCGCCCTACAAAGATTTAAGGACAGTAGGGTAACAGCTAAATCTTTGGGTCTGCAGGCTCCTGCTAAAGGATTTGGTTTTAAAAAGTTTAGGGGTTTCGGAAGGTCTTCATTTCGCTCCTTCCGACAGCCTCAGCAGCAGCAGCAACAACAGCAGAATCCCCTCTATAGGTCCTATAGAGGGAGACAAAAGGGTCGGAGAGGTTCTGGACGCAACCCCTCTTCTTCTTCCTCCTCCTCTGCTCCCAATGAGGCTTTGGGGAAGCAGCCCTAGATCCCCCATCCTGGACCATGTAAGACCTGTGGGGGGTCGGGTGTCCTACTTTCTGCGGGGTTGGAAATCTGTTACGACCGACCTTTGGGTTTTAAACCTCGTGGAGACTGGGGTACGCCCTTCCCTTTCGGGAGTGTCCTCCCCCTTACCCTCCTTGCCAAGGTTACTGCTCAGAGGACCATCTGCTTCTTCTGTAGAAGGAGGTTCTGGCTTTACTTTAAAAAGGGGCGATAGAGGTGGTTCCGGAGCAGGAAAGGGGTCAGCGATGCTACTTCCGGTTATTTCCTGATTCCCAAAAAGGACGGCAAATTGCGTCCTATACTGGACCTCAGAATCTTGGACTTTTACCTGAAACAGGAAAAATTCAAGATGCTGACCCTTGCGCAGGTTCTTCAGGCATTGCAGCAAGGAGACTGGATGGTGTCGCTCGACTTGCAGGACGCGTACTTCCATGTCCCGATCCTGAAGTCGCACAGGAAGTATCTCCGTTTTACGGTTGGGTCGCAACATTACCAGTTTGCGGTCCTCCCGTTTGGTCTTACTACCGCACCTCGGGTAGTCACGAAGGTGATGGCAGTGGTGGCTGCTCATCTCAGGAGGTCGGGGATTCCAGTTTTCCTCTACCTGGACGACTGGCTTCGTCCCCAGAGATGGTGCAGCGTCATCTGCAGGTAACATCTCAGCTGTTATTCGACTTGGGTTTTTCGATCAATGTGCCCAAATCTCACCTGGTGCCCTCTCAACGCAACCTGTTTATAGGGGCAGTACTGGACACTACTGAGCATTTCCTCCTCCTCAAAGAATTCTCGACATTCAGGAGATGGTCCCTTTTATTCCACAATGGAGCGGTTGTTCCGGTTCTGAAGGTCCTTCGCCTGCTCGGTCTGTTCGCTTCCTGCATTCTGTTGGTCAGCCATGCACGCTGGCACATGAGGGCGCTCCAGTGGTGCCTCCGCAAGCAGTGGTATCCGCACAACGGAGATCTCGGGGAGTCGATCAGGATCTCCAGAGAAGCTGCAGCGGATCTGTCTTGGTGGAGAGTGGAGGGCAACCAGTCTCAAGGAAAGCCCTTTCATCTTCCTCCATCGGTGGCCACAGTGATAACTGATGCCTCTACCCTAGGGTGGGGTGCTCATCTGGGGGATCTGGAGATCAAGGGTCTTTGGTCTCCAGAGGAAAGGTTGCTTCACATCAACCTTCTGGAATTGCGGGCGATTAGTTTGGCGCTCAAGGCCTTCCTCCCTTCCCTTCGCGGTCAGTCGATTCAAGTCCTGACGGACAACACTACCGCGATGTGGTATGTCAACAAGCAGGGAGGAGTGGGGTCTTTGTCTTTGCAGAGAGCACTTGCGTCTATGGTCCTGGGCTCAGGACCATCGGATTTGTCTGGCAAATCGTCTGGCCGGCGTGTTGAACGTACGTGCGGACAGTCTCAGTCGGCAGTTCTCCGCCGATCACGAGTGGAGGCTCCATCCAGAGGTGGTTCGTCACGTCTTTCGGACGTGAGTGACACCTCGGGTGGACCTGTTCGCCACCCGCGAGAACACGCACTGCCCGTCATTCTGCAGTCTCCAGTATCCGATGCAGGGGGCATTGGGGGACGCGTTTCAGTTGAGTTGGGGCTCGCAACTCCTTTACATGTTTCCTCCCATACCCTTGAATCCTCGGGTTCTGAGGAAGATTCGCCAAGACCGGGCCCAAGCCATATTGATCGCCCCGGATTGCCCAAGAAGGGTGTGGTACACAGATCTTCTCCACCTCTCCTCGTGCCCTCCACTCCGTCTCCCTCTGAAGGCAGACCTCCTCTCGCAATCGGAGGGGCAGGTTCTACACCCCCACCTCCAGAGCTTACACCTTCATGCCTGGAGATTGAACGGGGCAACCTGAGTTCGTTCTCTCTCCCGCCTGATGTGGTGGATGTTATTTTATCGGCCAGGCGACACTCCACCAAGTCCATTTACTCCTACAGGTCGAAATTTGTTAAATGGTGTGGAGAGAGATCCATTGACCCTTTAAAGGCCCATCTTTCTAATGTGCTTCAGTTTGCTCTTTCCCTGGCTCAGCAGGGCTGTGCTGTGGCCACGGTTAAGGGCTATCTATCTGCCTTATCGACTTTTCTATGTCTTCCTGATCAACCGTCACTATTTAAATCTCCGGTTGTACTGAGGTTTATCAAGGGTCTTACAAACCTGTTTCCTCCTACTCCCTTTGTAATGCTACAGTGGGACCTTAATCTTGTCTTGACTTTTCTGATGGGGTCCCCGTTTGAGCCTCTTCATAGCTGTCCTTTAAGGTGGTCTTTCTTGTGGCCATTACCTCGGCAAGGAGGGTGAGTGAGCTTCAAGCTCTTAGTTCTAAACCCCCTTTTTTAATATTACATGCTGAAAGGATGGTGCTCAGGACCAGGGCTGCTTTCCTGCCCAAAGTTGTTACTCCGTTTCTTTTGGGGCAGTCTATTACTCTCCCTGTTTTTTATCCACCTCCTCATCCCTCCAAAGAGGAGGAAAGACTCCATCGCCTGGATCCAAAGTGGGCTGTGAGTTTTTATTTGGACAGAACGAAAGACTTTCGTCTGGACGATCAGCTCTTCGTGGGCTATGTTGGTCATTCAAAAGGAAGAGCGGTGCACAAGCGCACTTTATCGAGATGGATTATCCTTGCCATCAAGATCTGCTACGCCCTGGCTGGTAAGACTCCTCCTGAGGGTATTAGCTCATTCAACTAGAGCGAAATCATCTACATCTGCTTTGGCCCGGGGTGTTCCTGTGGCAGATATTTGTAAAGCCGCGACTTGGGCCTCCCTCCATACTTTCGCAAAGCATTATTGCTTAGACTCTGAGATGAGGAGGGAGGGCCACTTCGCGCGCTCTGTTTTGCAAGACTTTCTGGTATAGGAAGGTTGACACCCTCCTCTGGGAGTGGGGACTGCTGTGGGAATCTATTCACAAGGTGAGGAATCCACTGGCAGATGTATCCATCAGAAGAACAAGTTACTTACCTTCGGTAACGCTTTTTCTGGTGGATACAGTATCTGCCTGTGGATTCCTCACTGGCCCACCCGCCTCCCCGTTGTCCACCTTTGTATACCTTAAAAGATGTCTTGCTTGAGATGTTATGCTTTCTAGTATATTGGTAGGAAATGCTTGTTTTATTTAGCTTCCCTTTTCCTTGTATACTCTGTGTATATGATTGTATACTGTGTATACTTCGTATCTGTCGTTGGTCCACCTGTGCGCCTCGGAGGCACAGAAAAAATGGGTGGAACTGATGTCATCACGCCGACATGGCTCTCTTGTGGCTCCGGTGACGTCATACGGAGTCGTGAGCGGAGCCGATGCATTATGACGTCGTCCACGTCGGCGTAGAGAGCTGGGGGAAAAAGTTCAGTGGAATGCTGGCGCAGGGGATATTCACAAGGTGAGGAATCCACAGGCAGATACTGAATCCACCAGAAAAAGCATTACCGAAGGTAAGTAACTTGTTCTTTAGGTCTCGTCTGGCGTTGGGGCGCGCATGCGCTCCTCGCCCTGCGTTGGCGATAGTTAACACTCTAAGAAGGGGAACTTTAATACACGCCCCTGTGTCTCGACCGTTTCCAATTGGCTTGGGTCATGATTAATGTTTTTTCCGTGCTACTGGTTTTCTGACAGTCACTTTTGTTGATGCCCTTGCAGTTTTGTGATGCCCCCATCGTGACAAGCGCATCCGTTTACACTTAGCCCCAGCGCGATGCAACAAATACAAGCGGCTGAATGAAAACAGATGGCGAGCGCTTTTTAGGTCTCGCCCCTCTGTCCAATCGTTTCTAATTCGCTCACGTCGTGATAAATGTTTTGATCGTGCTTTTCATTTGCTGTGCGTCATTTTTGTTGACGCCCTTGCTGTTTTTTAAGCCCGCCCATCGGGACAAGCGCACACCATCTTTAATCACGCTGTGTTCACGCCGTATTAGCATGCGGCAGTAGTCTGTGATTGGTGGACCTTGTCAACCAATCACAGACAACTGCCGCATGTGAATGCGGCGTGAAGGCAGCGTGTCGCGCGCGCAGTGCTCCGGCTTATGTACCTAGCTCTCTCCACACTGAATTAGTGTGCGATTCAATTGCCTGCAGCTATTTCCCTGGAAGCTAAAGCTCTGCAGTCGGAATGCAATAAGGGTAGGTAACAACTGTCCTGTACCCTCCGCTCCAAATAATCTTCTGATCTGCACACTGTCACATGTGATAACTGCGTCGGAGGGGGCTGTCCTCCCACATCGCTCTCAGACTGCATGTCGGCTGTGTAATTGGTGCAGTCTCTGTGAACTGTGCACGCAGCGTGTGATAATGTGACAATATGTTGTGTGTACTCACACCGCCACAACAGAGATGTATTCACTTTGCCATCATACGAAGTTAGTGCATTTCCCCCTGTTTTTTTTTTTTCTCGGCCTCTGCCTCCCATTTCTCCTCTTCTCTGTTATCGCCCGTTGCCTCCGTCTCAGCCTAACTGTGGTAACTAGCGTCTGTGCGTGCAGGGTCCAGAACATTTAATTATGCATGGCCCTTCCCTAAAGGTAATCGGACGTTAGGGAAAAATATTCCGATGTGCTACATTTAAACTCAGTTCTCGCCAGGAGGAAGGATGTTGGTTTGTGCATAACACCCACCTTATCTGCATCGTCTCCTGGGTACATAGCTGAGTTTTAGTGCCCATGACAATAAGTTGTCCATGCATTCCCTGGAGTAAATGTGTAGGGAAACCCGTGTGAGGTCACAAACTCGTAGCCCTGAGGAACAAATGCAGCAATCCTGCAGTTTAGTGTTTACATCATTCTTTGTGTGACTGGGAAATCCGTATTATAATCTGTCTTCCTCGCTCAGGCAGGTTGTGTGATCCTGGGGAAGTCCCTTTATCACGCTGTGATTCGATTCTTTCCCTTTCAACCAACTGAGAGCTCTTCAAAGCGGTGGAACCCTAGAAGCTGTTAACAGTCTGGACGTTATAGGTGCCATGGGTTGGAACGTGGAACAAACAGACCTGGTATGTACTCAATCCCGCCTCAGAAGACTGAGCAGTGTGCTCTTCGGCACACGATCACATGTGGGGCTGCCCGCCTCTTTTTCTCTGACGTGTATCGAGGGTCCGATGAACCCTCCTGGGGTGCTGCATACTTACGGTAGGTAAATGACTGCAGAGTGGTCCGGAGCGTCACACCCAACCTACCCCTCTCCAAAGCGCTGCACCTAGGCTCCGTGCCTGCTGACAGCTGCTCGGTGTCCGCCTCGATACCTAGAGGGCACCTCGCCAAGTGTGGCACGGGTGAGCCCAGCACGGCTTGCGCAATGTCCAGTGGTGTCTAAATCCGGCCAGACTTCAAAGGGAGCGACCATTGAACGCGGCGGACTGTTCTAAATACGGTATCAACAGTTGGGAGGGAGAGTGAATAAGAAGGTGGTAACTTGTCTCTGCCCCCTGGGATTTTCAGTTTGTATAGCGTATATTTTGATCTCAGTGACTTTCTGGGCGCTGTGGGGCACTTCCAGGGCTAATCTATTAGAACAGGATTTTCATCAATTACACACCCCAGCGGGATTTAAAGAGCAGTGTTGGCTTGTATTATCAGATTATGCTAATGAGATGAATTTGGTTCCCGTGGACAGCTGGGTTAGGCTCGCGCTGCTGTGGCGAAACTGTTCGGTGAACTAATAACCCTGAGCGGGAGGTAGATCGATGGTTGAGCACCTGCTGCAGAGATCCAAGTGCAATCTGCATATTAAGGGCATGGGCCCCCCACGACCCCATCGCAGCGTTTCGTTAAATGGGCACTATGCAAGTACAACAAGTTAAGCTTTTCAGGTCTGGGAAAGAAGGACTACATTTATCACCATCTTGCGGCAGTTCAAAAGTGACCAAGTGAGGCACAATAGAGCAGAATGTCATTAAGGATTTACTTTGTGTGTATTTATTTTTTTTGGGGGGGAAGAGGGGGGGCAGCAGTGTCCACTTCAGGGGCACAGCGCTTTGTTTCAGTTTTTTTTTGTTTTTTTGTTACCACCTCTGACGAAAGTTTCCAGAAGGGCCTCATGGGCGTGCGGTCCGCAGTTGGTGATACAGGCTGCAACATGTGGGGACATGGGCAAACCTGGCTGACACCTGGACTGGCTTCAAAGTCCAACAGTGCCTGGCTCCTCGCATGGGGAGATTTGCACCTGATCTTGTGGTAGGTTTCTGTGGGCTCTTTGATCCGACTCCTGTAGGTGCCTCGTACCCCCCAGCACGCCCGAAGTTCAGCTGGATGTATGCTCACATGCTCTCCTTGGTGAAGAGCCCTCAGGCTGAACGCCAGGGTTAAGTAAACCAGCCTTTCCCCCCAGAGACCTCCGGTAAGCATGTGTCCCACCTCCGGGAGTACACCCCTCCCCGGACAGCTAAATGTGGTGTCCACCTGTCCCGTCTCCTCTTTGCAGGAGTTCCTCTGCGTCAATGGTTAGCAGGACACATGGTGTAACAGAAGGGGCATTATATACAGCTTCGGGTGGACCGTTCTCGTCCCTCCCTCTCTCTTACTCTCTACCCCTTCGTCTCTTACCCACACTTTGCATCTTGCTACCCCAGTCTACCTTGCTCCTTACACCCCCTCTCTTACCCTCTACCTCTTTATTGCTCTCCATCCTAGTGGCTTTTGCACCCTACCCGCTGTCTCATACTATCTAGCCCAATCTTTTGCTCTCTTCCCCGTCTCTCTTGCTGTCTACTCTCTTTCCTCTAGCACTCTAATCCCCGTACTCCTCCGTCTCCTACTCCCTGCCTCACTATCACGTACCCCATACAATACTGTCTCTTAATTCCGTCCTCTTTTCTTTCTCCCTCCTCAGCGCTGTCATAAGTAAATAGGTATTGTGTAACTATGTGTGTATTTATCGGGGCAGGTGGGGGTCCCTACAGGCCTCGTGGACAGTTCTGAGAACACCCACCGCTAAGAGGAGAAGGGGCAGAGCGGGGCCTATCCACAGACTGAGGCACCAGATCACCCACTTGCTTTTTTTATTCTGCACCACAATGCAAAGCTTTGAATCCGGAGACGTAGGCGCTAGAGGCCTCCTACAAGTGGCACTTTTATTAGCTTTTATAACAATAAACATCTGTTACTCAGCGCCAAGAGACCCTGTTGGGTGAATGTTATTAATATCCACGGTATATTTCTCTCAGATGGGACTTAACATGGGGCTGAGGGTGTACTAGAGACCACGTCATGCGGGTAGTGGGGCGGGGGCTTCACATGGGCTCTGAGGGTGCACAACAGACCATGCTCTCAGGTGGGGGAAGGGGCTATTCATGGGTTCTGAGAGTGCACAACAGACCAGACCATGCTCTTGGGTGGGGGAGGGGGCTTTTCATGGGGTCTGAGGGTGCACAACAGACCAGACCTTGCAAAAACATTGCCATTTACAATACCAACAACTTTAAACTTTACAAATGCGAGACCTGTTGCATTGCAAATGCTTGTTTGTTTAAGCACTCCACAAAAGAGCATAGTTTCCACCTTGTGTACTGCTCTAGTTCGTGCTTCTACCCTACAACTCCACGCTGCTTTCTCACCCTTTTAGCTTTGCTTCCACCTGTGCCCTCAGTTGATTTTGTCCCCAATTCTGCTCTCCATGTTACTTGAGCCCACCTGCCCCCTCCATATTGCTTCTCTGACCCGTATAGCTCTGGCTTGCTTCCAAATTTCACCAGTGCACCTCATTTCTGATGGATACATTTGCCAGTGGATTCCTCACCTTGTGAATATCCCCTGCGCCAGCAACATTTGGCAACTTTTGTAGCTCTCCACGCCGATGAGGTCGAAGAAGACGTCACAGAGGCACGGCTCCGCTCGCGACTACGCTGACGTCACTGGATCCATAAGAAGACCTCGTCGGCGTGATGACGTCAGTTCCCTTTCTTCCGTGCCGTCGACTAACGGTTTTCGGGGGCTCTCTGTAGCTTTGGCTGGTTACTTTGTTTTCCTGCTGGTATCTCTTTCTGCTTATTTGTAGTTGGAAAATGTCGACTAAGAAGTCCGGGTTCAAGCCTTGCAGGGAGTGCGGTAAGCACATGTCGATTACGGATCTGCACGAGGACTGTGTCTTGTGCCTTTCATCGGATCATGATGTTGAAGGATGCTCTTGCTGCCGCAAGATGAGTACGAAAGCTTTGAAGGAAAGTGAGGCCAAGTTAATTGCCAGAATGAAAAAGGAGAAGAGTTCGAAGAAGATCAAGGTCGAGGTCGACATCGGGGCATGCTTCGAAGTCCAAGAAGCACAAGAAAAAGAAGAGGCATGGTTCTCGACATCGTCCGGACAGGGATGCGGCTCCGAGATCGACCTCACCTTCTCGACGTCATAAGGACTTTGTGTCTTTCTCCTGTCTCTGTTCCTGCCTCTCCTGTTGGCCTGACCTCGCCTGTGGCTTCACCGGAGCATTCTCCGGCTCCATCTCCGACGCTGGCTCCTTCTCCGGTTCCAGTTGAGGAAGTTCCAGCTCCGGACGAGTCTTCGACTCCGCTGGCTCCACAGTCTGGTCCGATCGGCCCGAGTCCAGTTATGCCTCAGCCTGAGCCATATCCTCCCTTTGCAGGCGCGGGTCAAGATCCAAGGCATTATTTAAATGCGATGTATGGGGTCTTTACTAGAGCTATGTACCCCTCTGGAGTGCCTTTGGGTCCCATGGGTCCAATGGCTTTCAACTTGGGAGCTCCTCAAGCTTACCCTCATGCTCCTTTTATGCCATTTTTCCTGGCGATGCCGTCTTGGCATCACCGGCTCGACCTCGTTCGACTCCGGCTGCTCCTCTGGATCCAGGTTCGACGCTGACTCCGGCACCGTCAGATTCGGTTACGGTGCCGCCGTCTCCTGTTGTGAGAATCCGATCCAGGAGAGAAGCTCTAAGGGTACTAGAAGAACAGAGATACCAGGTTGAGGAGATGGAAGAAGGTGAGCTCATGGAGTCTGATGATCTGTTTGAAGAGTTGAAAGAGGCTAGTGGCCTGGACTTGTCACCTGAGTGGGAGATTACTCCTCCGGCTGATACTCCTTCAAAAGATGTGACTCCCTACCACTCAGTTATTAGAAAAGCGGCTGAGCTTTTGGATCTGCAGTTACCATCTGCTGAGTTTAAGCCGAACATCCTCAGAGGTTTCACATTCTCCCTCCTCTGTATCTGAACCCTTGCTTCCATTTAATGACTCCATTATTGAACCGGTCATGGAAGTATGGCGTAAGCCCTTCTCTGCTCCTGCTGTCTCTAAAACTGTAGCAAGAAGATATAGGGTGGCTACAGGGGACCCAGACTTTCTGACTTTCCATCCTTCTCCAGAGAGTCTGGTGGTTCAGGCTGCTTGTTCTAAAAGATCTTCAGGTGCCTTTCCCCAAGTCCCTAGCGACAGGGATGCTAAAAAAAACTTGATCAATCAGCCAAGAAAGTCTTCTCTGCCAGTATGGCTTTAAAATCAACAAATGCCACCTGTCTTTTGGGCCGATATATCCATGCTCTAATGGATTCAGCAAAACAACTGGCCCCTAAATTGTCAAAGGAGGATAGACAGAACTTTAATGAGGTGCTATCAATGCCAATAGTGAAGTAAAAGGCGAGTCTGTTATGTGCCCTCTTTGGGTGGCCTAGGTTCCTATTATTCATGAACAACATTCTAGTTTATTAAATCAAACGGAGGAGTAGTTTTTGGACAGGGCACACTGAAGTCCTGTATATCGAGTTCAAAACAATTGCCTAGGATCACACCTGTTGGTTAAGTGGGGAAACTTGAATTAATCCCAGTTTTACAAGTTTCATATTGTGCAATTCAGCTACTAGATGTATATGCTTCGCTTCCCCATCACCTACATTACCGCCAAGTCCCTTCCTCCCTACAAAGCTCCCAACGGCCATCCTGCTGGTATCCATGTGGCCCTCTGCCACATCACAACAGATTTTATGGCCCCTGAAAATATGTTTGGAAGTACCCATGATCTAAGTCATCATGGTTATTCGATTTTGAGGAATGTGAGAGTTGTCTCTAGTAGAGAAATGATGAACTCTACTATCCTTGTATTTTGCTGTCTAAGCTTAACGTTGGTCCAGAGTGTATGACACTGTAGAGAGGTGTAGAGACATGATTACTGCAGACCCTTTTGCTGTTCGTGGTTATTCTGACTAGAGGTTGTCCAGTCGGACATGTTTATTAGACAGGTTTTGCATGATTTGAGTCGGTCATTTGGTGTGCTCAATTTTCCATATAGTTTCCTTTTTTAGGACAATGTAGGGTTACTACGTAACCCTGGGTAGCTATGGCTCTGACCAGTCAGGCTTACACAAAGGAAACCATTTGCAGTACAATAGGTCTTGCATTTACACGAGTTTGAGCTACTGGCATTGTAAATGACAATGACTTTTAGTTATGTTTTGGTTTTTAAAACCTAAAAAAAAGGGAGGAGGGGGGTGGCAAACAGAAGGTAGCAGAAAGAACTCCGACAGGAAGGCTGTGGGGAGGCAAAACTGAGGGTGCAGGTGTAGGGAAGTAAAAATTATGGCGCGGTGGGGGGGAAGGGGCACAGAGGACATAGGGAAGTAAATGATAGACAGAACAATGTGGTGGGCAGAGGGAGAAAAGCAAATAAGCGAGAGCAATGCTAGTAAGCTTGGGGGGGAAAGCACACCCTTTACAGGTAATCTGATTCAAGGAGCAAAGCACAGCGATCTGCCACTGTAGAACTGTTCAGTAAAGCGCTCTGGTACCTTCAAGTAGGGTTCGGGCTTGCGGGAGTGTGTCCCCAAAGAGACATTTGCCGCCAAACAGTTAATTTCTTTTTTTGGATTCATTTCACAGAACAACAAATTGAGAAAAGAGGTTAAGAGCCGTTTGTTGAAGTCCTGGTTTTTAGCAAGTTTTCGGAGGAGCAAACCTAAAGCATATTCATATTTAACATAGATGTTCGTTCAGAAAATAAACTCTCCAGATCTTTTGGAATTTACCTCACGCTCCTTTGACCTCCCTAAAGTCATCGCTGAGTTCCCATGGCCCCTGAAGAGCTCCCAGTTTGCTACGAGATAAACAAGCCGGTGGTCACAACTGTGCATGAGAGACCCTCCTGCAGTTGGAGAAACTCATTAAAGAAAGTAGTGCTTACAGACTAAAGAAGACTTACCTTGCAACATCCTAAGTAAAAGAGCCAATCCTCATGAGCGGTTACAAATTAAGACAAGGCGGTACTAACAACCTAATAAGGAATCCGAAGCCAGGATTTAAGAAGGACAATGGCACAAGCCAATGAAAAATATGGGCAGAGAGTGGGCGGGTCTTCAAGTCCATACTCCCAATACAGAATGGCTTGCAGCACATGCACTGCTCACGCTCGACCTAAAAAATGTAAAGCATTTAAACAGCACCAAAACAATTAAAAAGCAATACACGAGACGCTCAAGAAATAGGATACCAGTTTATAAAAATAGGATAGTTTTTATGTAAATGTAGACTAAAAAATGAAAAGGATCCTCCAGAGGGTTCTTGAGATACAGAATTTACAAGTTATAGTAAATCATCACTTTGAACCCCAAACACGCATTGGTAAATCCAATGAATTTGACACTGCACAACATTTTCAGGAAAAACTTGGATAAGTATCAATGTAGTTACTTCTAGTTAAGTTAGGCGACCAATTCCAGCCAGTAGTCAGTCACTGGGACCAGCAAGGTCCACAGAAACAGTTACCTCGGCAACAGCAGCAGTCTCCAGTCCATTTCCAGTGTCAGTGGCTCCTTGCAATTGGCTTCTATAAAGTTGTCCTGATGCAAGGGATACAGAATGCTGAAGATGCTGTTGTTAATGGGTGTCTTCCTCTGCCCACTGATCAGCCAATGGGCTTGGTAAGGCGATCCTCGCCACATGGGTTGACGTCCCTCAAAGTCCTTGTGGCATGGCAGAAGTCCAGTTGTCACTGGGCTACCAGTCGCCCAGTACAGCGGTTTCAGCAGTTTTCTTCTTTTGGCAGTAAATTACCTTCGGGGTGACCTAGATGCATTCAGACTACTCTCCTGGACCCAGCAGACTCGCGGTGGGGGTCAACTTTTAAGTATCGGTTTGTGATCTCTTGGGCTGCATGGTGATGAGGGGCAGTGATTTGGAAATCTGGGTTACCAACCCGCCCCAGTTGGCTTCTTCAGCAGTTCCGGCCCTCTGCTGTCAACAGGAGGTCAGCCAACTGACACTCAGTGTCTTGCTTCAGCTGAGCTCACAAGTCTACTTCTCGTAGACCAGGATACAGCAGGCACCGTCCTTTCTCCTTTGCTAGCCACCAGCTTCAGCAGGTGCTGTCCATGTCTATGCAGCCTCTCTTCGCCCAGTCCTTGGTGCTGCAGGGCAGACTTCTTCGATGGTCTTCTCCAGTTAGAGAACATTGTTCTGGGTTCCAGGGGTGCCCTTTTTATTCCCAGCAAATGCCCTCAGGTAGGTCGTGGTCACTTGCCAGTGGGCTACCAGGTTCCCTCCTGCCTGATGACCACATCCTGTGGCTCCTAGGTATCACAGAAGTCTCTATTCTGCCTACTCTCAAGAAGGCAGAACAACTCTAGGCGTGTGGAGCTCCCTAACCCAACCGAGAAATGTGGCTACCCAGAGGGTTACATGCTCCTGCTAAAACTGTTTGACAAGTGGCTTCCCCTCTGTCCCCAGTGCCTGCCTGTCTGCCTAAAGAATAGAGCAGCCCCTCTCCCAAATGTTTCCCATTTGCTCTTCAAAGGCGGCTTCTCCTTTTGAAGCTCCCCTTTTGGGCCAATACATGTATGGCTTCCTGCCAGGAAGAGGTAACACCTCTCCTCCACGCAGGCTTCTATTGTATCCTTTCCTAGAAATTGTTTGCCCATGTGCAACCAAGTATGGGCACTGTACACTTTGGGCAACGAAATGGCAACTTTGAGAAATTTGCACCTTACAACACGCTACTTTAATTTCGACCAGGGCAACAAGTCGGCCTTAATATAATAGTTTGTTTGATACCTTACAGTATCAACTTTAGTAGTCCCAGTCAGAAGTTAGGACTGTGTGTCAGCCCGTAACACTGCATTTTCTAATGGGGCTTCTAGCCTATTCCGAAGTAAACTACTGTTGCGGATTTTTACTGTTGAAACATGTAAAATACACTTTGCACTTTTAAATTCACAACACCCTGCCTTAGGGCACGATAGTCCTACCTTAGGGGTGACTTGCATATACCAAACAGGGAGGCCTTTGCTTTGCCATTGCTTTGTGTCAAAGTAGAGTTAGCAGTTTAAAACTGCCCTTCCAGTCTTGCAATGGAAGACCAGGAGCCGTGTTTACCTGTCCCATCCTAGGTGGCACAACCAGTGCTACTATCTGTGGGGTGACCCTCTAACTTACAGGCCTTGGGTACCATATACTAGGGACCTACCAGTAAATTAACGTATGCCATTTGGGTAGAAGCCTATTCAACATAAACACTTCACTGTTGGGGCACGGTAACCCAGGTCTGGTTAGCAGGCTCACTGCACTCTGAGTCGAGAAACCACCAATAGCATCAGTCCCAACCTTTGGGGTTGACCATACAAGAAGAGGCATTTCCTTTACAGTTTCTTGGTTTGGTATTAATGGCCTGCAGCTCTTTCTTTCCAAACCATTGTGTTGGAAAATAAATCCAACACTTTAATTAAGGTAGGTTTAGAAGTCTATGTAGCTGCGTCTGGTTTCCAATTACCTGTCCTTTGGCGGCTCATGAATGCTCTTACTCTGTTTTGAGTTTTGGCAACGTAAAGAGTCTAACCTCTGACTTAGTAACTTTCGATAAAAAATATGTTGCTCCACTTCTCTATTTGTGAATACCCTAGTGTCCGATATTAGGCTTCTATTCTGAGTTAGGCATTGCAAAGTGTAATTTATACTTGCGCTTTACAGATGCCCCCATGCAGCTACAGTGTTTTCTTAACCACGGAATGTTTAACTTCCAATTTATGTGGCTGTGTAGGCACTTAGCTCATTGTCCAGTGAAGTTATTAAAACAGGTTTTTGATTGTTAAAATGATGGGCGTTTGTCCCTTTTAGTTGCAGCATCTCCCAAAAGCCAAATTGCAAGATTACTGTTTTGTGATTTTTTTTTTTTTTTGGTTTGGTTTTTTTTTTTTTGTTGCTTCTGTTAAAAATGTTATTGCGCCTACCAAGATAAGTTGAGGAGCTTTGCTGACTAGGTGCTGCTGCTGCGATTTTGGTCTCTTTTGATGATGGCATCAATCTTGCAGTGCAATCAATATCAGTCTCTAGCCTCCAAGTCCAATGGGATATGATGAACGGTGTCCCTTGCATTGCTTCTGCACAGCCAGGAGTTTCATAACCTGCCTGTGAGTTTTTCGTTTCTTCCCCCCGCATGATTGAGCGTTCCTGTAGCCCAGGGTCAGCGCAAGCACTGACAGCTAAAAATATTGCGCACTGCAAAGCATTACTATATTTGAACTAGTTTGATCAAACAACCTTGGTCTCCTACATGACTGGGGGTTGGGAGGCACATGGCAGCTCACAAGCTTGTGCTTATATCTACACTTATGACAGATAAGGCGATCGAATTTTTAACTCTTAAAGTTCCCTTCCTGGCATGTCACCGTAGGCCTCTCAGATGCCGCCTGTCGCTAAGACCTGCGTGTCGGGCTGCTTGTATTTTTGGCTGTGTATATTTGGAGTGTGCGTTTAGAGGTCGCACAGACTTCACTGGATTTGTTAGGCTTGCCTGGCGGATTCTTCGTGTTTTTTTTGGTTTTGTTTTTTTAAAGTCTCTTTGGATGGATCAGCTAGCTAGGTGTCCAAATGAAGAATTCACAAATGTTTGAAGAGATTATTCTGTGCACGCAGGTTTGGTGCTTCCGTGCAGGTGGATTGTGTAGCTGTTATCCGTGTTCTGGCAGGGGCTTTATAGTTTAAAATGTGGAAAGTACTTATGCTGGCAGGCACGGTTCTGCTCCCTTACTGTTCCTGTGCCACATCTCCGTCCAGAGCCGAGTAATACAGATCCAGATGGATGAGTCGTGCTTGGCAACAAAGTTTATTTTCTTAATGTCAGTCGAGCGCCTGCCTCCCCAGATGCCAGTGGATGCCTTCTATGGTGTTGAGCCTTCCTTCCCCATAGGGAATGGCCCTCTCCACTGAATTGTAAGTTATATAGAGAACTTGTCTTTCTTCAGGTCACATGCGTGAAACACTCATATTTCTGAAATGCTATTTTACCATGGTGAAGGCTCCAGTGTAATATCTATTTCTCCCATATGAATACAATCTCCTGCTGCAAGTTTGTATCCATATTAAGTGCGCCCCATCGCCTCCCTTTGGCCTTGCTAACTTTTCACTCTGTTTCAGCCTGTGTATATTTTCCGCCCTTCTGCTTTGAGTGCATCAACTCTTCGAGCCTTTTCGTTTCTGTGTCTCCCTGATAACATTTCAGGGGAGTTACGCTGAGGGTGTAGTCCTTCTTACTCGCTGTGGGAGTATTGCGATAAGAATGCTTGATTTGTCTCGGCCTGCAGCATCTGGGTGTATGTGTGTATGTACTGGATGTGCTTTAAAATGCTCTTAAAATGTATCTAGATAAGCCAATTAATCTGTCGAAGCTAGGCCATTCTGATATTCTACTTTCAGGTCAGCAAGAGGGACCTTGTGTGCATTGCAGTCATATTGTGTGTGTTTGATGCAAGTCTTGAAAGCTAGGCTCTCAACTTTGAGGTTGTGGTTCCGTGTTGGTTGTTCGACATGTCAGTTATGAGTCTCTAAATGTCTTCTAATGACCCGCTGGTGACGTTTGAGCACAAGCAGCTGTTTGAACGCGTCATAGATCTGATCTATGGCACGGATAATTAGCCTAGTAGTCTCCAGGTATGCATTTGCTGACCTTCTGGCTGGCCTTGCCTGCGCACTGTCGCTATGTCGCCAATCTATGAATTATAAAACATCTAAAAAGTGGCTTTTATGTCGCCCTTTACTTACCATTCGCTGACATCACTATTCTTTGTTGCCTTCTAATTCGGCAGTGTATTCCAGGTGTCACTTTCTCCATCACGATCTATTCTTTCCCTGGAGCATGGATTTATACAGATTGATCGATCTTGGTGTCCATCCACTGATCGCGCTCTGATTCTGGTACTTTTTTTTTTTCTTCGCTGCCTCCCACCTGGCTTCATCTTCTTTATCCCCCAATCCCCCCATATACGTGTGTTCGAATGCTTTGGTAACGTATCAATGCTGTTTAATAGAACATTTTTATTGGTTTGTTTCGAGCATGCCCTTATGCAAGGATAGGTTTTAAACATAATGATTTCACCATTTACTTTACAGTCACAACACATTCCTTTTTTTTTTTATTTTAGGCATGAGAAGATTAAGTGATTTGCCCACACCACAGGGTGTTGAGCCTATGCCAATATTCGAACCTGGTTCCCCAGTAACATACCAGAGGCCAGGTTAGTGATGAGTGTAACTGTATACAAAACTGGCCAACCGGCCACAAGGGTTGACAGGTGCTTCCACACAAGGGAAGGGTACGTCCTCCCAAATAATATCCACAATCAATACGTATCCTACCCAAAAAATTTAACTAAGGTATAATAGGCGCAGTTCTCAGTCCGAGGGGTGGTGGTAATATTCTACCACTATTGGGAGCAATACCTCTTTCTATAGTAACCCTCACACACTCTAATAGTGTCATGCTACATCATCTGGTTCACCCTGGCTCCTAAAGGCCAGGGTGGGCTCAACCGTATCTCAGGGGGTGCTTATGAGAAATGGCCAGGGGGGTTAAAGATTAAAAACCACCACACACTCCAGGTATCCCATTAATATGGAGAGATAGTGGTTATTAAAATGAAAGGAATAGGGTGTTACCAGGATACAATGGTCCTACGACCCTATAGATGCCAACATGTTTCAGCCAGTTAACGGCCCTATGGGTCCATGGCTTTCTTCAAGGCACAAGTTAGTGATAAATCCCTCCCTGGAATTATCAGCACAATGTCAGTTTTAAAATTATTTAAACCGCAAGACGCCGCCGTAATGATACTTATCCTTGAAGAGGCGTTCACTATTTCAAGTTTGTCCAACCAGACTTTTGTGGACTGCACACTTATCACGAGTGTAGAATAACACGAGTGGTCCTATGGTCAGTCGTCAAGGATCCCCACCCCGCGATGTGACCTAATCGGTTCTGCACCTCATGGCCTGCAAATGCACAAACCTGTGCAAACACTAGTTTGCTTACCTTCGTTTCCAAAGACACAACTACGTTTTAAATAATTCACTCACTTTATCAACCTGGTTTTTCAGTGACTTGGCCTCCAGCTCAGCCTGTTACGCCACATCCTCTCCCCATTCGCTGCATTCTCGGCGGGGAGATTTTACTCGCTGAGCTATCCTGTCAGCCGTTATCTCTTGCATTCATCTTCCTTAAGTAAAACGGCTTCCCAGTCACCAAGGGTGGTGGCAACACCAGGCACAAGGATTTTGTTTTGAAAGGGATATGCAACTGATCAGATACTAGCCAGCTTGTGAGCCTCACCTGCATCTATACACACCGGATATATTTTGATAAAATGATACTCATCCTGCATACAAACAATTAATTACCTCCCTGTTAGTCATTATCACATGAGCAATAGCTCCCCCCCCCCCCCCAGAACTTCTAAGCAAAACTCCCTTAGCCCATCCCTACCCTCCAGGCCATTCCCACATCCTGTGGATCGTAACCCCTGACCCACGTCACCACGACCTGATTTTTCTTTTCTCTCCAGACTAGTCAGTGCAAGACTCTCTACTGGAGGTGACTGCTGCCTCATGTTCGTGTTTTCAGGTGAGTGTGCAGCAGTCTGCTGGAGCGACTGTTGTGTGGGATTTATGCTACAAGTCCCTGCTATAGCGGGACTATGCTTTTTTTTGTCGGGCTGCCTGTTTGCCCTCAATATTGCCAACCTGGGCTGCTTTTGGGGGTTTTCCCCCTTCTGGGTATGGTCCCTGCTTTAGCGGGACCGCCTGGGGGGTTTGTGTTTTGGAACTACTTGCGGGCTGGACATGAGGTTGCAGCTGTTACTGCGCTTTCTTCTGGGGAGGGGAGACGCTTGGCGTTGGCATTTGCCGTTGGGGGGCCCGGGTACCGTCAGGAGTGGGTTATCTCACTTGGGGGGCTGTGAGAAAGGGCCATCTTTCTTGCATGGTATGCCCCCACTTTTTGCTGAATTGCTGATGTACTTTGACTGTGTGTGCCCTGGGCTCCTGCCAATCAGGTGCCCAGGGCCTGTGTTCCTTCCCTAAAACTGTATTGAAACCTAAACCCAATTGGCATCTTTGGCCACATGTCAGCCCCTGATAAATGGTACTCTAGGTACCCAGGGCACTGTGACCAGAGAAGGCCTCGAAGGGCTGCAGCACTCATTGTGCCTCCCTTAGAGGCCCTGTACCCTGACAGACACACACTGCCTTTGTAGGAGTGTCTTGGTACAGAACAAAACAAAGTCGACATGGCACACATCCCTGTGTGCCATGCCCACAACACACTGCCCTGGCATACCTCAGTCACCCCTCTAGCTGGGTGCCCTATGCCAGTGGTGGGGGTACAGGTGCATGAGCCCTGTACCCCTACAGTACCCAGGTCCATTCCTGGGCACTGTAAGTGCAGTGCTGCCATTAATAGTAGATGGTGCTGGGTGGTCGTCATCACGATCTCCACAGCACCATGATGGCTACACTGAAGACTGAGAAGTTAAGTATCAAACTTCTCAGCACATTAAATACACACTGATGCCAGTGTTGGATTTAATGTAACCTGCACGACAGAGGGGAACTTAGAGTTGCCCCCTGAAACTAACCCACGTCCTGACTGAGAGGCTGCCTAGGCTGCCACCCAGCAGCCTGTGGCTGGACCCCTGGGTAGAGAGCCATCCGCTCTCGTGGGCCTACAACAAGGCACATCCTGGGGCGAGGTGTTAGGCCTCCTCCCCCAGGATGGGCAGGGGGAGCTTCAAAGGCATGCCACCTTTGTGAGCCTCCCCAGACCACTTGCTGTACTCAGCAACTGGTCCCCACCAGTTCTGACCCCCACTCTGGCAGAAAGACTGGCGGGAAAACCCAAGTGAGGAAAGGGGGTGTGCCAACCCCACTCCTCAGGTGGGGGAGGCGAGGTGAAGCACAACTCCGGGCTCTCGCCATCTTGAGGATGGTGAGCCCTACCCAATCAGGACTAGGCTCCTGCCCCGCTCCCACTGGAGAGTGGCAGGATAGGGGGTGTACTCACCCCAGGAAAGGGCCCCATTGGTCCCTGACCTTCCCCTACCTGTACCACCCCTAAGTTTAGTATTTAGGGGCACCCTGAACCTTCCTTCCTCAGATCCCGATTCCAAAACTACAAAGAAGAAAGAAGACTTGCCGTGCAGCTGCTAACAAGAGGACCACACCAACTGACTTGGCCCCAGCCCTACCGGCCTGTCGACCCTTGAACCTGCCCCTGCTAAACCCCGTCGTCTCCAGTGGTCAGCAACCTCCAAACCCCTGAGGACCTGACTGCCTTGCTCATCTAAAGACTGGGACTCCCACGAGAAGTGGTTCTGCTCAAACAGCAACAACCAAGAATCCAGCACGCAAGGACCCTCCTCGGCGCTCCTGACTACGCCTGCAGCCTCAATACCAGGGACCCCTCCAACCGCAACCAGCAAAGGGTAAGATTTCCCGACACCAAAAGACACCCCGGTGCCCCACGGCCCCCTGTGCCCAACTCCTTGGTACCTACCTAACCTACAGCTTCCCAACTTGCCTCTCGAAGTGGTGGTCGCACCTGAAGAATCTCAGTCCCCGAGCTTGCAGCCTTTGTTCGTCACGCAACTTTCCCATTAAAATCCATTGAGCGCCTGACTGCTCAAAAGCACCCTGCACCCAGCCGCCCGAGTGCCCCTGAAAGTGCAGCATCTGTTCTATTCTACTTGCCCTGTGTAAGTGACCAGGATCCCAGCTCCCACAGCCGCGTGGCCTGCCTGCTAGCAGCCACCAACCTAAGGCCCCCTGCCCGCCATAGGCTAACATTGGGCCTACTCTCTCTGCACCCAGCTGCCCCTGTGCCGCTGAGGGTGTAACTACTGTACCTACCTGAACCTGGGAGACCCCTGAGTCTAACCCCAGAACCTTAACTCTGCCAGTCGAGTACTTACTTGAAAGCCGATAACCTACATTTTCTCCAAAGTGTAACATAGACTGGTTTCACTTGGAAAGTCTTTTAAGTGTTGAGTTTTGAAACTTTGAAATATTCACTAAAAATCATCCGCTCAACGAAAACGTAATTATTCACCTGTTACCAGGAGAGATCCCAGTGCTGGATCTTGGTGCCCAGCACTGACCCTTAAAAGTAATTACAACTGTGATTTTCAGATAACCTGATTTTCTCCCATGGGATAACATTGCCTGGTTTTCACCAGAAATTCTTCTAAGTGTCGATTTTTGCAACTTTGAAATCTTCCTTAATCGCCTGTTTTACAAAAACTATTTCTTTCAACTGTTTACAGGAGATGCACCAGGGCTGAATCCAGGATCCAGCCCTGAGTAAGAAAAACCTATGTAAAGTAATTGTTGTTGCAGTTTGCTTAAAATTCCCATTGAGCTCAATGTTATTATTGTGTTAGGATTGTGTTGCATATTGCAACAACTATCTATTGCATTGAAAAGTCTATTGCGTATTGATAGTATTCCACTATAGCATCTCATTTTGAGAAAGTATTTTTAGACCTACTTGTGGTTCTAAAATAAAACAATATATTTTTACATACAAACCAATTGTCCTAGAGTTCAGTTCTTGAGTGTGTGAGACCATTTGCTGACTGTGTACAACAAATGCTTTACACTGTCCTCTGATACTGCCTTTCTGCTCGACCAAGCTACCACTTTAGAGAGTAAGGTTATATCTAACTTTAACCTCTGCCACAGCTCTGGGGACTGTTGGACTCTGTACACACTGAATCTTACTTTGGTGCAGTATATACAGAACCACTTTCTTACAGGGGCATGGAATCTCTGCGATGGGTGACTTGGAGCCGGCTCCTTGGAGACTGCGAACACCAGTGTGGTATGTTCTGGCTTCCGTAAGCTCAGCCGGTCTCTAGGAGCTGGTCTGCGGTGGCAATTGTGCTCTCGGGCTTACGGTAAGGCAGCGTTCTGAGTGTCCCGCTGGCCTGGCTGAAGGTTATGGGTGGAACTATTGCTCCTGTTGGTTGGATTCAGTGCAGGCCGGGTTGCTTTAAAATGGCTCTTGTCCAAGTTTGCATGGGTTTACAGTTTTTCACTTACATGGGTTTCCTAGTGTTGCTGGTTGGCCTGTGTGAGTGTTTTCATCTGGTGCTCTGCCTCGGGCCCTTAGGGTTTTACTGTGGTTTGGGCTACTCTGATTGGCTGTCTTCAGGGGGTGACCTCCTGGCCTAGTTTCTATAGGGGCTTCCTCAGATTGGCCATTGCAAGGTCGGTTGTTGATTGGTTGGTCTATATGGGTGGTGTGTGCTCTTCTGACCATAGCTCATCATGAATGGGAGACGGTCCGAGATGTGTAAGCTCCAGGAGGAGTTGTTGCTGGTTGCTGGGGCTTCTACTGTGCCTGCCTTGTCTGATGTGCAGAAAATGATTGAAGCCGCAGTGGCTGCGGCCTTTCTGCCTAGGGAATCCAAGGGGCCGAAGAGGCAGAAGTTGGATGCCCCGTCAGTCCCTGATCCTGATGAGGAATTGAATGAGGATGTGAAGGGTCGTTTTCTCCCAAGTTGCAGACCTTCACAGTATACTGCAACATGTGCTGGACAATTAGAGGGTTCCCTGATCCCTCCGAGGGTGATGAGTCGGAGGACTTTGCCTATTCTCAGAGAAGGGGCCCTGAGTGCCTTCCTATACATAAGTCAGTGAGTAATGTGCTGGGGGGAATGGAAGGATATTGACCAGCATACCATTTGCCGGTTTCTGTCTAAGAGATCCTGTGTAGGGGTTCTCTCAGAGAAGTTACCTTCTGTGGTGAAGGTGGATTAACTGCTGGCGGGACTGGCGTCTCAGAGGATGCAGTCCTTCTGATCCTGGGGTCAAGAGGGTTGAAGGGGCTTTGAAAAGGTCCATTGCGGCTCCCAACCTTGCTGTTCGTTCTGCTGCTTACACTAGCTATCTGGTACAGTCTCTTCTGAAGGACTGTCATGGTATTTCATAACAGCTATTGCTGCAGGAGGTTCCCTCTGAGTTTTTAACTATGTTGGAGCAGCAATTGGGTTTCCTTGCTGACTTGTCGTTTGATTCCCTTAGTGCTGCTGTGGTTGGGGCCTCGGTGGCGGCTGGGAGACAGTTGTGGCTTAAGTCTTGGAAAGCAGGGGCGGCACAGAAGGCTGCTCTCATGAAGATTTCTTTCACCGGCTCCAAACTGTTTGGGGAACAGTTGGAGACTTCGATTAAAAAGACGGCAAATGACAGTTGTTGGCTCCGGTCTGCTCATCGCAGAAAGAGAAGTTTGCTGGTTATGAATGGGCTTTTGGGCAAGCATTTCAATCGAAGATGGCCGCCCAGCCCTTTCGTGGTAGGGGACGTGGCCGGGGTGTCCCTTCCTTCCACAAGCACAGGGGTCAGCGAGGTGCCTCCAGTTCTTCTGGTCCTTTCAAATCATGACTATGGGAGGGGTTCAGAAGTGGCTCTGGTTGGGGGTCGCCTCAGGTCTTTTTTCCAGTCTGGGATATCGGATGGAATTTGGGGAACCATAGGGGAAAGTGTTCTGGTATACCCCTGTACCCAAATATCCGGGCAAGTGTAGGGCTCTTTTGGTTGGGGTTCAGGACCTGGTTACCAAAGGGGCTATGACGAGGGTGCCTGTGAGGCAGCAGGGTCACTTCATCCTTTTTCCAGATCCAAAAACCCAATGGGGACTTCCGTCCCGTTCTGAAGGCGGTGAATTTGAGCATCCCTCATTGGTCCTTCAAAATGGTGTCTCTACAGATGATTCTACCCTTCCTGTCCGTGGGAAATTTCCTGGCTTCTCTGGATCACAGGGACGCCTACTTTCATGTGCCGGTGCACGTGGCATCCCAGAAGTCTCTGTGGTTTTGTGTGAGCATAGATCATTACCAGTTCCAGGTATTGCCCTTTGGTCTCTCTGCTTCGCCTAGGGTGTTTACTAAGGTATTGGCGTCCTTGGTGGGGTTATTGCATGCTCAGGGGTTCCAGGGGTTTCCTTACTTGGATGACTGGTTGATCGCTTCCTCTTGTTTTCTTAAGGCTCAATCAAATACCCGGGAGGTCTGCCGGCTACTGCTGCAGTTCAGGTGGATTTTGAACTTGGAGAAGTCTCATCTTTGCCCACTCAGGAATTGCTGTTCGTTGGGGGTTCTTCAACACCAAACTGGGGAAGGTTTTCCGTTGGAGCCTTGCAGACTGACTCTGGTGCACGAGCTGAGGAAGGTGTTGGTCTCCCATTGCTCAGCAGTGGTTACGGGTTTAGGGTTTGATGTCTGCTACAGTGATGATTGTTCCTAGGGCCCAGTTGCACTTGTACCCTCTGATGAATCATGTTCTGGGGCATTGGATTCCAGGTCTCAGAATTACGAACAGTGGATTCTGGGGGGGGGGGTGGAAATTTCCCAGCAATTTTCCCGTTGGCTGGAGGATCGGAACCTCTTGCAGTGCTCTCCCTTTGTGTCCCAGGGGTGGTTGGTGCTGACTACATATGCCAGCGAGCTGGGTTGGGGGGCTGTGTTTGCCCAGGAGTCTGTTCAGGGGATCTGGTCAGTCCAGGAGGTAAACATGTCTAGGAATTGAAGGCGGTTTAGTTGTAGTTTACTCATTTTCTTCCTTGGGTCCTATATCGGGATGTGCTGGTGAGGACGGACAACCTGGTGGTGGTAGTATGTCAACCGTCAACGGAATGCTAAGGTGCTTCCCTCACCTTGTCAGTGTAACAGATTTTCCAGTGGGCAGAGTTGAACTTGTTGTCTCTGAGGGCGTTGCATCTGCCAGGGGTTTTGAGCTTGGAGGCGGATCGCTCTCCTTTTGGTGGGAGGGTGGCTTCATGTATGCCATTCCTCCCATTGCCTTGATTCCTAGGGTCCTGCTGAAGATCAAGTTGGAATGGGCTTCTGTAATCCTGGTGGCACCTGCTTTGAGCCGGCAGCCTTGGTTCACCTTGTTGAGGTTGGCGGTGGGCCCTTGCTGGCCGTTGCCAGTGGTTCCTTGTCCCCTGTCGTATCCCCCTCTGCCCTGGGATTGTCTTGTCCGCTTGCATCTGTTGGGTTGGCTGTTAAGAGGATAAGCCTCATGGCTATGGGGTTTTCTCCTGAAGTGGCTCGGTTTATCCAGCAGTCCTGGCGCTCTTCAACTCTTAAGTCCTATACTCAGCATTGGTTGTCTTTTCAGGGTTGGTGTATGGATTGGGGCTGGTCCGCCTTGGTGGTGGATCCTGTGCTTATCTTGGATTTTCTGAAGGATGGCTGCGACATGGGTCTGGCTGTGTCCTCTTTGGGGGCTCAGTGGGCATCGGTGAGGGCATTTCAGGGTCCAACCTGTGTTGCTTTGGGGTCCCGGTTGTTGAGGAGTTGTTACCTCAAGTCCATGGTTGAATCCTTTACGCCTGTTTGGGATCTTCCGATGGTGCTGATTGTTTTACAGTCTGCTCCCTTTGAGCCTCTGGGGGAGGTGTCTGTGTTTTCTGACTATCAAAGTGGTTTTTCTTGTCGCTGTTGCCTCGGGCTGCCTTTGTGAGCTTCTCCAGGCCACTTGCTGTACTCAGCAACTGGCCCCTACTGGTTCTGACCCCCACTCTGGCGGGAAGACTGGCTGGAAACCCCAAGGAAGGAAAGGGTGTGTGCCAGCCTCTGCCAACCCCACCCCTTAGGTGGGGGAGGCGAGGTGAAACACCTCTCCGGGCACTCGCCATCTTGAAGATCGGAGGCCCTGCCCAATCATGACTAGGCTACTGCCCCCCTCCCAAAGGAGAGTGGCAGGATAGGGGGTGTACCCACCCCAGGAAAGGGACCCATTGGTCCCTGCCCTTTACCTATCTGTAACGCCCCTAAATTAAGTAGGGGCACCCTGAACCTTCCTTCCTCAGATCCCGAATCCAAAACAAGAAAGAAGAACGAGAAAGAAGACCTGCCGTGCAGCTGCTAACAAGAGGAATATACCAACTGATTTGGCCCCAGCCCTACAGGCCTGTCGACCTTCGAACCTGCTCCTGCTAAACCCCGGCATCTCCAGTGGTCAGCAACCTCAAATACCCCGGAGGACCTGACTGCCTTGTGACTTTAACTGGGACTCCCATGAGTAGTGATACTGCTCAAAGCAAGTAACAAGCCCCTGGCATCAGACAGGAACCGCGACTCCTACACACTCTGCACCCGCCAAGCCTGGCCTGTGCTACTGAACAAAGACCCAGAGGATGTCCCCCTGGCGACTGTGACCCCGAATCCAGCACCCAAGCACCCACCTCAACGCTCCTGATGATGCCTGCAGCCTCCGAACCAGGGACCCCTCCAACCGCGACCAGCAGAGGGTAAGATTTCCCAACGCCAAAAGGCACCCCAGTGCCCTGCGGCCCCCTGTGCCCAACTCCTGGGTGCCTACCTATCCTCCAACTTACCTCTCGAAGTGGTGGTCGCACCTGAAGAATCTTCGTCCCTGAGCTTGCAGCCTTTGTTCGTCCTTGAGTTTCTCCATTGAAATCCATTGAGCGCCCGATGGCTCAAAAGCACCCTGCACCCAGCCACCCGAGTGCCCCTGGGAGTGCAACCTCTGTCCTAATCTACTTCCCCACTTGCCCTGAGCAAGTGACTAGGAGCCCAGCTCCCACAGCCGCGTGGCCTGCTAGCCAGCAACCAAAGGCCCCCTGCCTCCCATAGGATAGCATTGGGCCTAACTCACTCTGCACCCGGCTGACCCTGTGCCGCTGAGGGTGTAACAACTGTACCTACCTGACCCTGGGAGACCCCGGAGTCTATGTCCAGAACCTTAACTCTGCCAGTCGAGTACTTGCCCAAAAGCAGAAAACTCACTTTTCTTCCATAGGGTAACATTGACTGGTTTCACTTGGAAATTCTTCCAAGTGTCGTGTTTTGAAACTTTAAAATATTCCTCTAAAATCAGCTGACTAACAAACTAGTTTACTCACCTGCTATCAGGAGAGATCCCAGTGCTGGATCTTGGTGCCCAGCACTGACCATGCAAAATAATTACAACCGTACTTACCGCTAACTTTATTTTCCTCCATAGGATAATATTGCCTGTTTTTTTTGCCAGAAATTCTTCTAATTGTCGCTTTTGCAAACTTACAAATATTTGTTAATCGCCTGTATAACAAACTCATTCTTTCAACTGTTTACAGGCGATGCACCAGTGCTGGATCCAGGATCCAACACGGAGTTAGAAAAAGTAATGATAACCATACTTACCTGCTAAGTGAAGTTCGTCCCATAGGAAGGCATGGTTTGGCAGTTCGGGCTGGACTCTTCCCATGAGGCACAGGGTCAGACTGATTTGCATATGGCCATGTCTGAACTGGGGTGGCAGAGTGGGCTAAAGAACGGTGATGGATCAAACCCAGATCTGTTGACTGAGTGTGAGTGTTAGATTGGTTCTGATGCTCCGTCCATCACCACCCCCTTTTGTACCGGTTCCTCCCATAGGATAACATTGGTGATTCTATGTGAAAGTTTTTAAGTGTCAACTTTTAAAATACAATAATATTTCCTAAAAATCACAACTGTAACCAAAACGTTTTTACTCAACTGTTTACACGAGATGTCCCAGGACTGCATCTAGGATCCAGTCCTGTAGTAAGAAAAGTAATCCAAAAAGTAATCAATTGCATTTAACTAGAAATTCCCATTGAGCTCAATGTATATTTGTGTTTGAAATTGTGTTGCCTATTGTAACAACTATCTATTGCATTCAAAAGTCTATTGCCTATTAAAGTATTTATTTAAAACATCTCATTCTGAGAAAGTATATTTTGATACCTATTGGTTCTAAAATGAAACTATATATTTTGATACAAAACCATTGGCCTAGAGTTCAGTTGAGTGCGAGAGACAATTTGCTGATTGTGTGTACAACAAATGCTTTACACTGTCCTCTGATACTGCCTTACTGCTCGACCAAGTAACCACTTTAGAGAGTAAGGTTATATCTAACTGTAGCCTCTGCCAAACCTCTGGGGACTGTGGACTCTGTGCACACTGTACCTATTTGGGAACAATATATACAGAGCCACTTTCTTACAGATTAGGACTGTGACGGGGAGGTCTATGACTCCGAGTAATGAATATTACCGGTAAGTAACCGGTCATTTCTGACTCAGGCTCAATTAAACAATGTAGTTGTGCTGTATGGGAAGTAAGACATTGGACGTCTCTTACCGTCTCAGTACCCTGTTTATTAGGTCTATCCTGGGCAGCGCATGCGCTGTCCTGTGAGGCATGCTGTATTGTAGTATGGACTTGAAGCCCCACCCACTCTCTGCCCATATTTGTCATTGGCTTATGTCATTGTCTTTCGTAAATGCTGGCTTCTGATTCGTTTATAGGCTTGTTTGTCCCTTCGTACTACTGCCGTGGCTTCATGTGTAACCTCCCATGAGGACTCGCCCTTTCACTTCGTTTGTTACACGATACGTCTTTATTTAGTCTGTATGCATGATTTTCTTTAATGCATTTATCCTACTGCAGGCACTGCATGCTTTCCTGAAAGATTCAGCGGCCATGACGTGCTTTCACAAAAAGAGGCACTCGTTTTTCAACTTGAAAAACAAATGCTTTTTTGGGAAAAGCACCCCATACAGCACTTTCACTTTAATTGTGGTCGCAGAATTCTTTTTTTTTTTTTTTTTTTTTTTTTTTTTTAGACACGGCTTGTCTCAAGGAAGGGGTGTGGCTTATATTAGCATGAAAGCACCGCACGGGGAGCTTGTAAACAACAAGCATTTGCAATGCAGTCGGTCTCGCATTTTAGAAACGTTGACCTTTTGGTATTGTAAATGACTGCCTTTTATTATTGCAGTTTTTTTAAACACATAATTAAAAGGCACTGTCACTTACAATGCTAATAGCTCAATCTCGCAATTGCAAGACCTATTGCGTTGCAAATGCTTGTTTCTTTTCTATTGCTGCTCACAACTCTGTGTGCTGTGGAAATATCTTTAAAAAAAAAATAACTGCAACTGTGGAAACCAATAGGGTCGCGCGTCTATACAGCAGTGGTACATCATACTACATTTCATTACTGTCGTTTGCATTCAAATCGGTGCAACTCTCGCATTCTGGATTCACAATATGACCACAAGTGGTCATTTTCTCAAAGATCTCCGTCCTGTATGTGATCTTTCATGGCTTTTAAGCATCCGATTTTGACTCTGATCCATCTAAACAGCACCCAAGGAAGAGATGATCTGCTCGATTCTAGTGTCAGTGAGTGTCACAAACACTAGGCATCTCATGTTTGTATACAGTTCACGCATAGGCTCCATGTGTCTGTGTACATCTCACACACCATGCATTTATGAGCATTTCACCCACCATGCTTCTCGTGCCTATTTAATGCCCGTGTTCATCTCAGTTTTTAGAATCGCACACAAGAAAAAAAAAAAAAATAAATCGAGTAACTTGCATTAATATTTGTGTGTTTGTGAGAATCTTACACATTGAGATGCTTTTGATAAGTACAGACAGTTTTTAAAAAGGCACTATGACGAGGGAAAGTTAAAAAGAAAAAAAGGTATATTTAGGTGTTCCCTACACAGTGCTTCCGCCGTCCTAACAAAATCTCTTGTAACAAAAAAGAAAGTCTTAAAAGCGGTTTAGAGACCGCCCATTACTTACTTTTACTTAGGTTGGCTACCCCAACACTCATTTCCTTTCCTGCTATTGGTCCGCACCACCTCCTGCATCCAGCTTCCTGCTGGACTTCACATCTTCTTCGTCCATGCTGTGGAGCTTGGACCATATACTAAATCCAGCAGCCAGTGTCCTTCCACTGGCAGTGCACTTGTAGCAATATTTTTAGGTCTCGCCTGACCCAGCGCATCCGCTGGTCTGGCGAGACTTATTGAGAGGGCTCCAAAAAGTGCAACCAGGCCAGCCTAAAGCTAGAGTGCATGTGCGCGGGCGCGACTTTTACCGCGATTACTTTCACTTTAGCGGCCGCACGGCAGCTTTGATGTTTGATCGCGATCGCTTTCACTTTAGCGGCCGCACGGCCACTTGGCATAGCCGATAGGTCTCCCTTTTGGGACCTTATAAGTGTTTAGTTATGCAACTGTTGCATGGCTAAACAATTACAAGGTCCCAAAGGCGAGACCTATTGGCTATGCCAATGCTTGTTTTGTTGCTTTCCAGCGTTGGCTTTCGGTTTGCCCTGTCCATACCACCACTTATCTTGCTTCGCTGCATGCCCCTTTCCTGCATGCCCCTTTCCTGCATGCCCCTTTTCTGTATGCCCCTTTTCTGTTTCTTCCTGGCATGTCCCTACCATCACCTCTTTCTCGCTACTGCAGGCCCTTTCCTCACTAACTAGTCCTAGCTTGCTTTATATAGTGTTAAGACATGTGTAAGAACATGAAGCGCTTTTCCTGAGCGCTTGTTACATTACACAAGGGCACATTCATTTTTACAATATTAAGTGATTTGCCCAGCATCAGCTGGTGCAGAGACACAAACCTGGTTTCCCAGCTCCAAAGTCGGCTCTAGCAGTTACGCCACACCCTCTCCATGCTCTGTGTTACAGCTAGCTACACTTTGACATGCTTGTAACTGCAATGGGCATTTGTTCAAGATAGGGAACATAGAAATTTTATCATGGATAGTTGAAAGAAAGAAAAAAAAACGCACTATGACTGACTGGCCACGTCAGTTTTCCTTTTCTTTATTCAAATCTATGTAGCACAGCAGCTCGCACCACTGTAGCATTTGAAAAGCAAGCATTGAAAATGCAATAGGCCTCGTCTTTTATTAAGTTAAAGCCATTTGCTTTGCTAATGGTATTATATAGCAAAGCGAATGGCTTTAACTTAATAAAAGGCGAAGTCGATTGCATTTGTAATGCTTGTTTTATATACGATATTGTGCATCAAGAGTCTGCATCCCAGAATGCACATTGACAGGCGGGCATGAATAAACCTGGGCCATTTGTCAGTTTCTGCTCCGTGCGTTATACAAGCAAAGGGGTAGCCATTATCCGTCCTCCCAGGGCTTTTAGTGGAATTTAAAAACTGGGGGGGGGGGGGGGGGTCTCAAAGGGGCTTGGCCAATGTAGTTGAGGGCATGGCTTGAAACACAAACGTTAAAAATCTGTGCTTACCATAGTGTGCCGCCCGATTTTGCTGTTTCCGTCATTGCATTCAGATATATGATATAACAAATAACATCATATATACAAGTCAGGACTATTGGCTTTGTCAATGGTTCTTATTTGCATAAGATAAATAAGCAACAACCATGGCTTGTATATAATATTGAAAAAGCTCCACTTAAATCCCTGGTGACCCCACGACAATGTTGCTGCTGCTCCTGAGTTTCAAAAAGAGAAGTGAAATCCAGAGAGAAAATAACTCTTTAAAGGATTTCCCTTCCCCCCCCTACAACGCTCACCTGGCATGACGTCATGTCGTAACTTCTCCACTAGTGAGAAGTGCGCAGTGTGAGCACGCGCACATCATATGCCTGCTGTCACTGCAGTCTGGAAAAGAATGGACCGCCTGTGCCAGGGCACAAAACAGAGACCAATAGACACGTTTCGAGGCCCCCTTTAAAAAACTACATGTGAGACTCCGCCCATTTAATGAACTGACTAACATGCAACCTACTCTGGGTCTCTTGTGAAAGGCCTTTAGGGCTGGGCAGAGTCAGTCACCTACCAGTGGCAGCCTCCAGGTCAAAGGTCGTCACAGATCATGTGCAGCACGAGCGCAGAGTAAGTCCCATATCCGAGCGAGCCTGAACAGTAGAGTTGGCTACATGCAGGCCAGGCCCACAGGTGGAGTCAGTCACGTCAGACATAGCCAGTCATCAGTCACTCACATTTTAGGAGGTGTCTAAAGGCAGAGCCATTTGTGTGAGGCACATCCCGAAGGCAGAGGCGGTCACATCGGAGGCACACCATGAAGGCTGCAGTAGTCACGCCTCAAGTCTAGCCCTGAGACAGAGTCAAATGCAAGGCGCATACATTCCCACAAAATAGTGCATACTATCTAGACTAAGCAATGAAAAATGACGTCATGCTTGTGACACTACAGGAAGTGATGTCTCACTCCTAGCATATCACTCACGTTAATAGGAATGGGGCTATTTTACGTAATGTTTGCTACACCCACTCCACTGGGCAAGGAGGTGCATGCAGTTGCATTTTGTTCCCAGTAGGACACAATCAAAATCTATGTTCATTCAATTGAGTCCTCATTTGTAGTTGGATTAATTAATACAAATATACACTAGAATGTATGTATGATCATATCTCGAAATGTAATATAATGTGAAACGGTATTTGTAAAGCGCACCAACAAATGTTGGGTGTTCTTACACCTGATCTGGGGGATGGGGGCTATAGTGGAGCATATGAGAATGCTATAATCATTTAACAGGAGGTTTTTCAGAGATGTCCTAAGATACGACAGCTGATTTCATAAATGAAAGGGGAGAGCATTTCTCCACTGGAGGAGAAATCTGTCCCCGTAGTGCAGTTCTCTAGAATAGGGTGTGCTACTGTGCTTAAGGTTTTTTTGCCAGGAACAGAATTTATTCGAATTCAGATTGTATTCACCATTGTCAGTAAAAGATTCAAAGATAGTTTTTTATGCACAGGCAGCCAAGGTAAGGCTTTGAGGGCAGGGGAGATATTGTCATAGTATGCAGTAGTCTCTGGTGAAGTATTGCCATACGATTACGAGTTAAGGAAGCCGGAATGGAGTATGAAATGTAGCCGAATTTGCACACCATTTATTTGTGATACATTTAAAAATGTGACATTGTGCAACAAAGTGGTGAGGCAGACACGTGCATACGGAATGACTTGTCCACCAGCATCTTCTTGAGGCAGACACTCACCTGCATTCCCGGAGAGGCCCACTGGATTCGAATTATAGCTGGTTTTTAACCACCAAACCAGTGTTTTTTCTTGATTGCATTAGGGCTCAAGACACCACTACCACGTCTGTTTATTCACTTGTAAGGTGAAGCCAATATTTTAAATGTTCACTTAAAGGACAGGACCGAGTAGGCCTTGTCCTAGGTGGCACACGCGTACTGGGGTGTCTCCGCCCGTCTCGCTCCAACCCCACCCCATGTCAGGTGTGATGCAGAGGCCGAGAATGGAAGCGGTCACATTTTAGGTAGTGCCTGAGGGCAGATATGAGCACAGTGGCATTCACCTGACCTACAGAGTCTGTCTCTGGCCCAAACGGCTTTGTTGTGAATTAACACTGCACCTACACACAAAGAACACAAGGTCGGGTTTCCAAAATGATGCATTTTACCAGTGGCGCAGGCGCTCCTCCCCCTGGGAGGCCCGGCGCCCTGGGCCTGCCACTGCACAGGCTTCCCTTTCCTCCTTCCTGCTCTTTGGGGGAGTGGGAGGGCGCTCTCTGGCAGGAGGGAGGGAAGCGTCTCCGTTCCGCCTCTCTGGCAAGCCTCCAAGACAATACATAATAGTGAACAGATGCTTGGAAGCTGCTCCTCCGCACAGCGCTGCCTGAGTGTCCTTCCCTGACTTCGTCTGCCTTCCACCTGCCCACGGCCTACACCTTGGCAGGGCGCGGCAACCAAGGAAATGCGCATTTAAAAAACACTACATGAACCCGCGTAACCTGAGCTGGGCTGAGGGAAGGACGCCGAATCGCATCGAATCTAAAAACAAAACAACGCGCAGTCCGTGCTTTTCATGTGCGCATTTCATCTAAATTCCAAAAAACAAACAAAAAACAACACAATTTACAGTTGGGACAACAGCACACCTAAACCAGCGTGCAATGCTAATAGGCAGAAGTCAACAATTAAAAATAAAAAAAAAACTGCGCGGAGTCAAAATGTAATGTGGTACATGCAGACAGCAGGAAACTCTACAGGACTAGTAATAAATACTTTCTACTGTTTTGGATATTATACTAAGTGTCTCCAGAAGATTAATTCTAATAGTTAAATAAAATACTGGCGGAATCGAAAAGACAAGGTTACGTGCATGTAGCCAGTACCACGTTGCAAGATGATTAAAAATGACATGTTCACCACAGCAGATCCCTAACAAGGTCCTCAAGTCGGAGCAAAACGCGCTACAGCGGCAGCTTGAGGTCATCGCCGGTCTGAAGCTGACCCAGCAATTCGCTTCCAGGCAAGTGCTACCCAGCGAATGCCTCACCTGCCTGGTGGAGATGATCGTGGACCCGCACTGCGGCCCGCCCGTGGCCCTGCGCACCCTGGGGCTCCTCTCGACTCTGGCAGCAGACGGAGAGGCCCGCGAAGCGCTGCGATCTGCACACGGCCTGGGTGGCGCGTTGGCAGCCACAGTGCACCGCTACAGCGGAGGAGGGAACCCGACGGGAGAGCCTCGTCTGCTGCCCTGCATTCAACTGCTGCAGCCCCTGACCAGGAGGAATGAGCCCGATCCCCGACATTGCAGGCGCGTGCTGCAACGCCAACAACTCTTTTAGAGGGTCCCAGTTGGACTGCCTCGCATGACTGGTTTCTTATCTTTATGGGGCCATGTGTTTGGCCCCATAAAGATAAAAAAAACTTTTACGCCAGCAGTAAGTCGGGGCAGCCAGTCCAACTGGGACGGCTCTAAAACAGAAAAGTGTACTTCACGAGACGCTCCTTTCCAGTGGCTGGCCACCGTTTAGCATAAACGGTGACGCCAGCCAATGGAAAGGAGGGGCGGGGCTTAAATCCCACTAGAGAAATCTAAACTAAAACATTAAATCTCGCCAGTGAGACTGTGCATGTCTGCGCAGTCTTACGTCAGGTGAGACCTAAAAATGACACAGCCATTAGATCTCATAGTTGAAACAGATTTGGTTTTGCCAATGCTTTTTTTGTGTAACTTTTAGCAATGCTACACAGAAGCCATGATGCTCTACAGCTTGGCTAAAAGACATTGACAAAGTCAATATCTCTCATATAGGCAGGACCTGTGAGCTTTGTCACTGCTTGTTTAGGTCGTAAGCCTCCCAGACGCGCCTTACAGACATTTAGAAAGCTTCTCTGGGAACGCATTCTGCCCATTGCTTATCAATGGCTTTGCGTTTTGTAACTCACATTTTCTTGCTGTGTTTGCTGGCTGCTCTAGCATGCCAAGCTTGAGTTTGTCCCTTTTGTGGCCCATACCCTATTTACGGTATCCTTCCCCCTCAGTGCGTGACTTCTGTAAACAGATCTTTAAATCTCCATATATTGCCACATTTGCTTTGCATTCAGAGAAGTCAAATATCAGGCTCTGTCTTCTGAGGGAGCTTGGCGTTTACTTTTCTTTCTGACTTTAGTGAGCGGATTCTAATTGTAATTGTATTTATGTAGCGCCTACTACCCCTGACGAGGAATTGAAGAGCTCTTCGAAGAGAGTAGCATGCTACTCTGGAACCCAAAAGGATTAGTGGTGGATTAGTATGGGGAAATCAGTATATGATTAGAATAGGGAGGTATGAGTTAATTGGAGCGTAGGACATGTGAGTCTGTTAGTTGGATTGAATAGAGTAATGGAAGGAAAGGAAAGAAAACGTGAAGTGTCAATTGGGTGATCGTAGTAGTAACTTGAGTTCTGGGATGAGTGAAGGAGATATGGAGGAGCAAAGTTTAAAAGTGTTGTCTTTTTGCATGGTTGCCCCCACTTTTTGCCAAACTGCTTTAGTACTTTGAGTGTGACCTGGGTTGCTGCCAAACAGGTACCCGGGGGCATATGTTCTTTCCCTATAAATTGCATTAAGACAAAATCCAATAGGCACTCCTTGGCCACATGTCCGTCCCTTGTAAATGATACCATGGGTACCAAGGGCACTGTGGCCATGGAAGGCCTACAAGGGCTGTAACCTTAGAGGCCATGTACCTTTACTCACTCACTCTCCCCTGCGTGTTTTGGTGCAGAACAAAGTGAAGAGTGGACATGGCACACATCCCTTTGTGCTATGGCTACAACCCACTGCCCTGGCATAGGTCAGCCACCCATCTAGCTGGATGCACTATACCAGTGGTGCAGTAATGGCATTAAGACTATATGGTGCTGGGAGTTTGTCAGAACAAACTCTACAGCACCATCATGGCTTTACTAAAAACTTGGAAGTTTGGTATCAAACTTCTCAGCCCATGAAACCCACACTGATGCCAGTGTGGGATTTAATGAAAAATACACACGCAGGGCATCTTTGAGATGCCCCCTGAAAAACAACCTAACTCTAGTGTCCTGGCTGAGGGGCTGCTCGCCAGCTGCCACCAGCAGACATGTTTCTCTTGGGGGTCTAGAACAATGCACATTCTGGGATGGGGTGCCAAGCCTCCTCCCCCAGGATGGGCACGGTCCACCAAGGGGAAGCTTCACTGGCTTGCCTCCTTTGTGAGCTACCCCAGCCATTTGATGCTTCCAGCAAATGGCTCCCACAGATTCTGACCCCCACTTTGGGCTGGAGAATAGTCAGGAAAACCAAGTGAGGAAGGGAGGTGTGCCCACCTTTGCTAACCCCCAACCTTCAGATGGGGGAGGTGGGGTTAAGCACAGCTCAGCCCCTGCCATCTTGGAGATGGGGGGGGGGGGACCCAGCCAATCAGAGGCATATGCCACCCTCTCACTGGAGGGTGGCATAATAGGGGGTGTACCCACCTCAAGGAACAGACCTATTGGTCCTGACCTTTACTGCTCTGTAACACCCCTAAATCTAGTATTTAGGAGCAACCCTGAACCTTGCCTCATCAGACAAGAATCAACAAGGACTGAAGAATAGGTACTGAAACTAAGAGGATGATGACGCCCACTGACTTGGCCCCAGCCCTACCGTCCTCTTCCCCACCTCGAACCTGCTCCTGCAAAATCCCAGTGTGTCCTGCAGCCAGCAGTCTCAAGAACCCGAAGGACATGCCCTGCCTTCCAAGCCAAAGACTTTGTCTCCAGTGAGCCCCAGATTTGCTCACCCACAGACTCTGGCTCCAGCCAAATCCATGAGTCTGCACCCGACGCCCACAGCCCGAGTTCGAGTGGCCCAACACCACAAGGTCGTCTACCCAGCAATCCTGACCTGAGATCTGGTGATCTCTGACCTTCCTCTACTCTTCAATTGACGCCTGCAGTCTTTCTGGAAGATGCCAAGACCAGAGCTGGTAAGAAAACCAGACGCCTAAAGACACTCCTTCACTCGACGTCCCACGGCCTTGGGTGGCCCAATCGACGGTGTCACAGCACAGCATCTCCAGGCATCCCAACTTACCTCTCCAACAGGTGGTCACCACCAGAAGATCTTCGTCCCAGAGCCTGCACTCTTTTTTGCAACCGGAGAATCTCCATTAAAATCATCCGGGCACCTGACGCCACAACAGCACCCTGCACCCAGCCGCCGCTGCGGGTGTACTTTGGGTGCTAACTCGGATTCCCATTTTCCCCGAGCCTAACACCAGGAGCTTTGCTTCACAACTTTGTGGCCTGCTCGTGAGCAACCACCTACCGGAGGCCCCCTATCCGTGATTCGATAACATTGGGCCTAAGCACTCTGCCGCCCTTTTGCCACTGAGGGTGCCTTGATAGTGCATCCTTGACCCTGGGGCAACCCTGGTTCTAGCCCTAGAAATGAATGCTCACAATTTGGAATGAGTGAAGCACACCTACACTTAACACTATATAACTAGAATGAATCTATTTAAGTTTTGACAATGCGTGCTACGATGGGTTGCGCTCTGCCTGGGCACGCCTAAACTATACACCCTATTTCAAGCCTGATCGACCTGACCACAGTGCACATTAGCAAATGCATCTGATTGCTTATTGAAATTCACAACATACATGAAATATGAAAGCAATTCAATATTCAATTTTGGTTCACAATTGATCACAGTTTCAAATTTTCCAACAAAATTCATTTATTATTCAGAGTTTCATACTGAACCAGAAACAAATTATTACACATTTATACAATAAATTGGAACACTGCCCAATGCTTTCGGGCTATTGGCCCTTCGTTGGGGGCTTCCATCTGAAACATCAAAAAATATACATCAATGATGTATCAACCACTCTCGGTACAAAGAAGTAACATTGTTTGCAAAAGAATCAGAAATTGTTTGCATAAGAATTACAGAATTCATATTCAATATCAGACAAGCGTCTTGACTAATGCTTTAGAAATGGGATGGATCACTTCCACTACTAAATCATTTTTGACAAACCCCAAAAGACCACGATTGTATATGCTCCCTAAGATTCATAAGGATCTCTGGAATCCTCCTTTCAGAGCCATTGTTACGGGTTGTGGTACCATTTTTGAGCCGTTACGTCAATATTTGGACCATTTTCTCCAACCGTTTGTTTTTTGGGTAAAATTACAAGAAGTCTCATTGGATCGTAAAACCATACTGTGCACAATTGATGTTAAATCATTGTACACGTCAATTCCACATTGAGGAGGCATGGAAGCAGTGGAGTGGGCGTTGTTGCATCAACCCAACATTAAGGCAGATAAACTTTTTTTTTTTTTATTAGAACTTCTGCATTTTTGTTTGCATCACAGTTACTTTGAATGGGAAGAACGGTTTTATTCTCAACAGATGGGCACTTCTATGGGCTTTGCAGGGGCCCCTGCATACGCGAATACATTCATGGCCAAATTTGAAGCAGATTTTGTGTTCAATGATCAGGATTGGAAAGAGCATCTTCTACTGTATTGTAGATTCATTGATATTTTTCTGATGTGGACTGAAGTAAAGAAGCTTTGGAGAACAGACTAATTCAACTGAACTCATGATCATATTCAGTTCACGTACAATATTGGTGAAGCAACTACAACTTTCTTAGATGTACATATCTCTATTGAAGGATATGACATTCAAACTGATATTTTCAGAAAAGCAACAGATAGAAACAACGCTTTAAGTTTTTATAGCTTTCATCCACCCAACTTAATCCAAAACTTGCCGTATTCTCAATTCCTACGTATTAAGAGGATTCGTTCTGACCCAGAAACATCAAAAAAACATTTAGGTTTACCCAAAAGAAATCCTGGAAAAGCATTAAATTGGGTACCTCTCAAATCCAGAAAGGAATTACTAATGAAGCAATCAAAAAAACTTGAGAATCGACAAGTTTTTGTGACAACATTTTCTACCAGCTCTAAAAGAATCAAACTATCATCAATCATCATTGGGAACTTCTACAATATGAAACTGACTTTAATGGAATTTTTAAAGAAAAACCATTACACGCCTATCAGAGATCCAAAAATCTCAAAGTACTTCTAATGAAGAGTTTGGTAAAGTGCAATGACCAAGAGTTCAAAGGAACTAACAAATGTACTAATTGCGTACGTTGTAATAATGTAATCCTTGGGTACATGTTACAACATCCACACACAGGGGAATCTATTACACTTTTGCACAATTCTGATTGTAATACTCAGAATATTATCTATTGTATAAAAATGTCCTTGTGGACTTTTATACATAGGAAAAACCGAAAGAAAGGCTAAGATACAGATGTCTGAGCATAAAAGTACAATTAGAACCCAAAATAAAACCAGCTGTCCATTGGGTACAAGCAAGACACAGTATAGCTCAGTTTAAATTTCAAATTATTGAGAGTTTTGCAACAGCCAGGTAAGGACCTCACTAGATCCTTACTACAAAGGGAAGTGTATTGGATAAGACGCTTGGATACACAAGACCCCAGGGGTCTTAATGACAGAATAGATTATGGTTGTTTTCTATAAACAGGACGGGGATGTTCAGAACACGTGATTATGTCATACATGGAATCTTCTACAGATTTTGAACTGTTTAATACCCATGTTCTGTGACTCCTAAATTAAGTGTACATGTCTCTTCTCCTTTTTATTTATCGTTTATTTTTCGTTTTCACATTTGTTCAAATTGTTCACGTTTTGTTTATTCTTATTATTCTTATTATTTTTTGCGCGTTTAGAAAAGCCAGTCTTATTCATTGTTTAGCAGCATCTAGTGATGGTGGTTCACGTAGAAGTAGATTTTTTTTTTTTTTTTTTTTTTAAACCAGCCTTTTCACTTTCTTTGTATGGAGTAGTGGAGATGGTTTCTTCATTTGTCAGGTTTCGTGAAAACCAAGTGGTTAAGTTGGTTGATATTTATGAAACAAGAATATGCAGCGTTTCATTTAGTTGGTCCTCTTTCTAGGTCTATTACGCGTCGTGATGACGCATTTCGGTCCCGTAACGCAAGCGTAAATCAATGGTGTTTGAACGTGGACGGTGTAAACTGTTATCGACAAGGGTCCGTGAAGTCGCTTTTGAGCAGGAGGATAAACTGGAGGTAGAAGTAAGTAGAGGTGTTGCGGGCAGTTGGGAGGCGGGAGGCTTGTGTGTTTCCAGTTGAAATTGGCCAGAGGCAGTCTCACGACTGTTCCTTTTGTTGTCCTTAACAGCTTACAACCAGTTGCTTTGAAATTTTGAGCGGAACAGTATATGCGGTTCACCGAATTCGGAACAAGCTTAAGGTGTGTTAAAGTTGAAACACACAAGTTGTTAATTATTGGTAGTTACGGTAAGAAAGCGATGAGTAAAGGATTTGGTTTTTTATAACAGAATTGGATTGCTGAATACATTTTTGAGTATCTGGTGGTATGGCAGTAACAAGGTGTATTGGGAATTGAGGTTTCTGAAAGAGGTTTTTAGTTTAGTCACATTAGTTTATTCACACGGTGGCAGAAGGTGTTCTTTTATTTTAAAATCTAAAATAAAAGTGAAAAAAAGGAGTTGTGTATAAAAATGATTACGCTTGTCTTATGATATTGAATATGAATTCTGTAATTCTTTTGCAAACAATTTCTGATTCTTTTGCTAACAATGTTACCAATTTGTACCGAGAGTGGTTGATACATCATTGATGTATATTTCTTGATGTTTCAGATGGAAGCCCCCGACGAAGGGCCAAAAGCCCGAAATGCATTGGGCAGTGTTCCAATTTATTGTATAAATGTGTAATAATTTGTTTCTGGTTCAGTATGAAACTCTGAATATCTGAATAATAAACGAATTTTGTTGGAAAATTTGAAACCGTGATCAATTGTGAACCAATATTGAATTGCTTTCATATTTCATGTATGTTGTGAATTTCAATAAGCAATCAGATGCATTTGCTAATGTGCACTGTGGTCAGGTCGATCAGGCTTGAAGTAGGGTGTCTAGCCCTAGAAAACCAAATCCCGAACCCAAGTACTTATCTTGAAACTAATAAACCTCATTTCCTCCCATAGAACTGCATTCACTGCTTTCTTGTGAAAATCTTTTTTTTGCGCAGTTGATTTTGTATGAGAACTTGAAAAACTGCAAATATCTAACTGCTTTACTTACCTTGGCATATCGCACTGGGTAGAAAAAGTAATCTAACAGTAATTTCCACTGTATTCAAAGTATTTACAAACCTGTAGCAAAGTCATGGTCATTCAGCATGCTTGTATTGTTTAAACTGCCTTGAAAAGTACCATTTACACTTACCTGTGCCAGGCTTGGCTTGGTTCTAGAAATAAAATAACTAATGATTTTATACAAACAAATTGGTCTGACTTCAGTCCGAGTGTGACGACATTTCTTGCCCGAGTGTGTGCAACAAATGCTCAACACTACCCTCTGATAAATCCTTACTGCTCGCCAACACTACCCCAAATAGAGAGTAAGGTGCCATCTACTTTTACCTCTGCTTACCTTTGGGGTTCCACTGGACTCTGTGCACACTATACCTCATTTTGGTATAGTATATACAGAGTCTGCTTCCTACAGGAAGAGCCTGTAGAAAGGTATTAGGGAGAAAGAAAATCAGAAAAATAAGGATTGGGATTAGTCAAAGGAGAGAGCACGAGGGAGATTTTATTCGGGTGGTTTGGGAGATCAAAGTAGTAAACTGATGTTTAGGGTGAGCCAGGAGGTGTAGAGGAGGGAGGAGTCTAGGAAGGTTTATTTTGGAGACCATAGTACGGGTTTGGGATGAGAGAGAGTGTGAAGATAGAGGATAAGCTGATAGAGGTGTAGGGTGATGGTAGTAAAGCTTTCAAGAGAGTAATGCTTTTTCTTGTGAAATGAGACTAACGTATATAGATACATGATTACCTAGTAAGGGGATTTGTGTGTAAGGAATATAACCCATTGTGCGTTTTGTGTTTTTTTTTTGTGGAGTAGTGAGAAGATATTGATGTAGTGTATTTTTGTGAATGAATTGTGTGTGCAGTACTGCTGGTGAGTGGTATTTGAATAGTACAGGGTGGTGATGTGTTTTGGAGAAGACTATGTGGTGTGTAAGAGGTAATGGACAAGTTATGAGTGTTCAATTTGATCACTGGACTAGGTAATGTGGAGTGGCGTGTAAGGATTATATGGTTGTGTGTAATTGGTACAAAGAGGAGGTGGGTGTGGTGGATGGTGTGATGGAAGGCTAAGTATGGGTTTTGTTATGATAAGAGGAGATCTGTTGGAGCAAGTGAAGGATAGAGCTGGTGTTTTGTTTGAACAGGGAGTGTCTTGATGCATTAACATTATTTATAATGTGGCTTTGTGTTGTATTTGTGACGATTTAGTGGTATAGGACAGAGTTGTGTTTAGTGTTAGAAAGCAGATGCCATAGTCTTGTAGTAGGGGTGGAATAGTGTATAGTGTAGGTATGTGGGGTTTTGTAGTGGTTCAGTACCCATTGAAATCTGTATGAGGTATGTTTGTGGTGCATGATTAGAATGCCTTTGGTGATAGTGTTTGGATTTTGGCAGATGTGGAGGGTTTGGTGGTAGCTTGTAAGTGGAAAATTGGGCTGCATCTCTGGCCCTAGGCCTGACCCAAACCAGCAACACTGTGCCTGGGCTGAGACACCCTAAGCCCTATTCTTTAAAGTGCCTTATTGTCCATTGGAAACCTAACCATAACCAATCAAAACCCAAACCCTAGAGCCAATATAAGACCTAGCTCCAACAGCCAATCAAAGCCGAAGCCTTAATCCCACAGTCAAATCGGAAACCCTAGTCCTAGTAGCATATCAGAACCCTAGCCTATGCCGCAACGCCTCTGACAACAAGAACCACATACAACAGCACTAAGCGCTTGTCAACCAAAAGCTTGGCGATGTGTGGTCTACATCTACAAAATTTCACCACATCCATGCACACTCCTAAGCACGGGATACATCAGACAGGAAGTTGAATATTAGTAAAGTAATTGCACTACTAAGACTTTAGGACCTACCCCCTACTTAGCATAAGCATGAAAGAGAATTAAGCAGATGGCTGCTGGAGGTTTTCAGGACGGAAGGCTGTGCAATGTTTTTTTTCTAGCACACAACAAAATGTAAATGAACTGTACATATATTTCACAATATATCAGAATTAGGGAAGCACCAATGGAGCACGTTTTTTGCTGATTCTGAAGTGTGGTGGAAACAAATTTTAATATGATAATAATAGATTCCTCTAAGTGAAGACAATTTCACACATTTTGTGCACTGTGTACTTTTATTAGTAAAACTGTTTGTGCATATGTAATGGTCATTTAAATTTAAGATGTCTGTAATGGCAGTGCGCTACCACACTTCAATTATTGCACTCCACTTTACAGCACTCAGCTCTGAGCTGATCTGCTCCCCATTTTTTTTGTCTGTGTACTCTTTCTTGCTCCATCATATTTAAATGTGTTGGTGGATTGTCTGTTGCTTTGAGGTTGGGTATTGTGATCTATTAAGGAAGTTCGAAGTGTTGGGCTAACAATCTTACCAGGCATCTATTGTGGAGAAAAATTATGGTTATGAAAGTTTCTCTGAACACTGTGGTTGTTCATTCTGAACCAATACTGGTGTGAAATTGTTCTTGGCCCTTTGAAAAGGGATTTGTTGAACAGTGGTGTGTTCTGCTAACTCCTTCCGGCAGGTTTTTTAAATCTCCCCTGTATGACTGCAGTTTGGTGTGAATCCTGTGGGTGGCGTTTGTGTTAGTAGCTTAAGATGGCTTTTTATGACATGGAACATCTGCGGTATAAACCAATGTGTTTAACCATTGGCTAGTACATTGGGCCTGTCATAATTGGTTCTTTGGCCCAGTAAGATATGATCTCAGGTTAGTTGGTACTTTCAATTATTGCACAAGGATATTGCCTCGAATTTTTATGCAAGACAACCCATCATACCACGACGATCATACAGTATGGAGAGGAGTTGGCCTAACGGCTACGGCGGGTGACCTCGAATCTGGGAAACTGGGTTCCAATCTCGGCAATGACGCTGAACACTCTGTGATTCTGGCCAGATCACTTAATCTCCCCGTACCTAACAAAGATGAATGTTTCCTCATGTAATGCAACCGGTGCTATGTAAAGCGCTCAGATACCAGATTCGGGTCAAGTTCGCGCTATACAATACTCTGTTTAAAAAACAAAATAGTAATAAAAATCTAATGCTAAACTATTCCAGGTGCTGCTCTGCAAAGGAGCAATCAAGATGTATCTGACAAAGAACGCATGCAAAGGAGTGTACTTGCTATACTTGCTCATTCAAAAAAAAAAGGTGTATACTTGCGCCCAATTCAAATCTCTGGGTGATAAATCCATAGGTTATGTCTAACCATTTCAAGATTATGACCCCGACAGACATCATTCCTCTTCTCCAGCAAGTAAACTACATGGTAGTTCACGACCTCAAGGATGCGTTTTTCCATCTCGCCATATATACTGTTCACAACCAATATGTATGTTTGCTGCCAAATGGATATATTATCAATAAAACGTTGTAGTCACTCTGAGGGTATTTACAAACTGTCTAGATCTTGTGACCACGCACTTCTTTCCTTACTTGGATGACTTGCTGGTGAAGGGAAAGACTTGAAGCCATTGCCTTGCTGACCAAAAAAAAACACAACTCGTTCCTAGACCAATTAAGGGTCCATGTCAATGTGAAGGAAAAAAATAAACTCCTAGCAAATGCAAGCCAGCCTAGGGACATCACTAAATACCGTGACTTTAAAAGTCGTTCCCAGTTTAGAGGGAGCAGAGACCTTCCACAGGCTACTACCCCTTTTACCAGATGGTGCAGCCTCTGACAGTGAGGACGGGTATGAAACATTTAGGAATGATTGCATCATGCATGGTGCCACATGCCAAGTTATACATGCATCTGCTCCGAGAGTGTCTGTTCATACAGTGGTCTCTGGGACTGGGAGGATTTAGTGTTGGTAGAGTCCAGTGTTCAGAACTGTGGTGGAAAGCAGAAAATGTGTTACTGGTTATGTTTCTTTCTCGACCCTCAGCCTCTAGTGACCATCAACACTGATGCAGCCATAGTAGTTCAGGGTCAGGTGACCATGCATCAACGGATTGGAGCTGCAGGCGTTAAAGCTAGCCATCAAAGCATTCTTTCCTCAAATTTGTTGCGGAATTTTACTTATTAGGGCAGAATTGACGGTTATGTACTACATACATAAGGAAGATGCAAAACGTTCAGTCTACTGCTAGAGTTCAATGTAAGATCTGACGTTTGACTATAACCCATTGCTTTAATCTACTGGTAAAACATCCGCCTGGGTTATGCACCAAGCTTGCAAATCTCAACAGGAGTCATCCACAGACCCACTAATGGAAATGACATCCCCAAGTGCTGCAGAAATATCTAGATTGATGTAGTATGTCCCCAATCAACCTGTTCGCAATACACTCAAATGAATCAATCAGTTATTTGGGGAGCACTCTACTCACCCTTGAGGGTCTCAAGGCGCTTGGGGGGGGTGGGGGGGGGGGGGTGGGCCTGGGCCTGTAAATGTAGGGTCCAAATGTGCCAATTCAAAGTACTCTCGCTCGTCACAGATGACGCTTGTCTAATGGCTCATCGCTAGAGCATGGGTAACACAACCATGTTTTTCTCTACTTGACATGTCTTTCTATGGGCATCCGAAAATACCAATTCTCTTGGCTGAAAGCAAGAATCCTCTGTGGCAATCCAGGCTCCTCAGACGTTCCAGGTCACCCAGGTTTCTTTTCTGTTGATCAACTTCGTGTCCACCTCTGATTGTCCTTTGTAAACAGATGCATACGTTGTTTTTACAGGTGCAATTTGCTTGACCCCTTTTATTTTCCTTGGTTTAAGATTTCAGTAGTGCCTCTGGCAACCTCTACTTGCAAGTCTTATCCTGCCATCACCTTTTACTTTCTCAGTGGTTTTTCAGGATCCAGTAGTGATCAAGTTCACATTGATTTTTCTGTGATGCCTCCACTGGCACTTCAAGGTTTTTTCTTTCCAAAGTTGTAGGGATCAGACTCTGCCTTACCTCAATTTGAGAGGATGTTGAACACGGTAATTGGCATTTTCTGTCCTATTAGGGCCCTAAATGTTAAAGAAAATCCCCCAAAACTGGCTTTTCGGTGATGAACTAGCCCTGTAGTGGCTTTGGGGTGTTTATTGTATATGAAAATCTGAAAATACTGAATCTTTTGTTTTTCGTCCCTCATTGACTTTTTCCACCCATAGGGTTATAACTTTGATATCAGTTCTGAAGAAGTATTTTTGACTAATTTGTTAGTGTGTTTGTGTTTGATGACAGCATATTATGAATTCATTGTGAATGGTGAACCCCTGAAAATAAACATCTAGCCCAGCCTACAATGGCCTCGTGAAACTCATTAGCTAATGCAGTGTAGTGACATTGTGGTAGTGTTTGGCCTTTAGATTCTTGCACTGACTTGTATTTCTTTTTCACAGCTAAGAAGAAGGGGAAGAAGGCAAAGACCCTGACCCTCACTGACTTCTTGGCAGCTGATACCACTGGTGGCAGTGGTGGTGGAGGTGGCGGTGGTGGCGGGAGCAGCAGCGGTGGTGGTGGAGGAGGCAGCGGGGGCTATGACCGTGGCAGCAGTGGCTATGACCGTGGCAGCAGTGGCTATGACCGTAGCAGCAGTGGCTATGACCGTAGCAGTAGTGGCTATGATCGTGGCGGAAGCAGCTTTGATCGTAGCAGCAGTGGCTATGATCGTGGCGGAAGCAGCTTTGATCGTAGCAGCAGTGGCTATGACCGTGGTGGCAGCAGCTATGATCGTGGGGGTGGCAGCAGCTACTCTTCCAAGCCTGTCAGTTGGGCTGATGAGACAGATGATTTGGAAGGAGATGGTGAGTTTCTCTGAAGCCTTGACATTTCCTGTAGTCTTGTGTTATGCACTAGTTTGAAGGATTATACATATCTAGGGATCCCTGAATGAAAAGTTTATCGCATCTGAAGTGTTTCTTGCCATTTTTGTTGCGTTGGGTGCGTGCTAATGTTTTTCAGTCTTTGTGTTACAGCAAATAGTTAAACAGAATGTTTAAAGGTAACTTAACGTTATATACAGGAATCTTATTTTAGGGATTCATACATGGAATCCATGTGCTCATGCTCTTGTTTCCTCACCATGGCCTTTCCCTAAGGTGTCTCACCCAGGCTGATCTTTAGGAGTTTTGTTGTTCCAACTTAGCAGAAAGCCTCACTTGCTTTAATGATCATCCATGCAAAGACCAGTCCAGGGCACGCTACTACTACCTGCAAATTTAAATTGCGTAGCTTTTTTAGGGAGTAAAGTTTGACCATCGTAGTGTGCTTCATTAAGCAATTTGTTTTCTATTTATTTTTAACATTGGTACCGGTCTGCTCTAGTTTCTACCACTTGGCATAGTAACGATGATGATGCTTATCGGACACCTGCAATTGATCGCTCTATCCTGCCTACGGCGCCTCGTGCTGCTCGCGAACCTGATGTGGACAGAAGCAGACTCCCTAAATCTCCTCCCTTCACCGCTTTTCTTGGAAACCTCCCCTATGATGTGTGCGAAGAGTCTATATTAAAGTTTTTCCATGGGCTGAATGTGAGTATGTGAGATAGTGGCTTTCATTTTGTTCTGTGGATGTGGGGAGGGAGCGGGTGTACTGTTCTTCCCTACATGCACAGTAGGGGTGAAGAAAGTGATATTTGCGGTGATTTACTCAGTTTGTGTAACCGACTTGAGGTGGGAGGCTTCACTTTTGATCATGTTCTTTCAGTGTTTGAAAACCCCTTTTCTCCTCTATCTGGAGTCCCTTGCATAACTTTCCAGGAAAGAGTTAATCTTGTAAAATACCAAGTAGAGGATAAACTGTGTAAGTATTATGAGGGGTGTGACCATAAAATCTAGGCTGAAACAGTGTACATTGTGAGGTTGTAGTAAGAAGCTCTAGGAGCCTCGCTTCAGGGACAGGTGTGTGGTGAACATCCAATAGTGCTGAGAACCCACTTGTACTGTACTTTGTTGTCATCTGTTTTCTAACATTTGAAATCTAGTTTAAAAAATGAATACAGCATTTTTTTAAATCATTGAATCGTGCCTAAAAATTTGAATTGCAATGTGTGAAATTTATTAGGGTAATACCCACTGGATGTGCACCATCTTGTATCGCCTCCAACACCCCATGTAATTTACTGCACTCCTGCGAGATTTGTGCTGTACAAATACCAATACATACCTTCATAGAGTGCGAAACATGCATGAAATAGAAAGGCCAAGCTTGTGGTTTGTGCTGGTCTTCACAAATCCCACTTTCTAGGGGATACCAGCTATTTTGTTTCTTGATTAGTAGTTATCGAGTGGCAGCTTACGAGTTTAACTTTTTTCTTGGAGACCACCTTTAGGTAACGGAAACTAACGTTGCTATTGCTAATCAGAATCCTGCTCACTCCTTTTTACCAGTAAAATAAATTAAAACATGTTGAACGAGTTAGGCAGTTGAATCTTTCTCTCTTCTGCTGAGCCCTCCAAACTTAAGTTTGAGTGGCACGGTCAACTGCAAAGGTTCATAGTTACTACTAGCCAGCGCTCTCCACCTGTGCCTTGTGTGCGATGTCCTTTGGCTACTAATCTGGTGTGGAGCAGCAGAGGCAACTCATTTTTTATGTATTTGTTCCACTTTAATGGGCTCTTGAATCCATTGTGAAAATGTCAGTGCTCATTCTTGAGTGTACGCATTATAATGCCCATCCTGCTCGGTAAACCTAGGAAGCTGTTGATAGTGCATATGTACCACTTATTACCCTTGTTTTTTGAACTTGTGGTCTATGGCATTCTGATAAGGACTAAGACATTGCTGTTGGTAGAAGAGCACATTCAGGTTCTTGGGGCGATGGTGTCTCTTTACTAACACTTACTGAGCAGTCAGAGCAAATCTGCTTGACCTAATTCAGCTGCTTCGTATAAGAAATAAAAAATGCATAGAATGTAGTAGACCTGACATTTGATGCACCACGCAAGAGTTGACTGCAGGTTTACACTAGTTTTAAAAGTGTTGGATAAAATGTCAATGTATTCTTACCTGCCTTTACTAAAACTAGCAATTTGTGACTGCTTTATTTCCTCCATTTCCATATGCAGATCAGTGCAGTACGCCTGCCACGGGAACCTAGCAACCCTGAGCGATTGAAGGGTTTTGGCTATGCTGAGTTCGACGATTTAGAATCCCTTCTCCGTGCCCTCAGCCTCAACGAAGAGGTAAGTTGAAGAGTTTGAACCTCCAATAAATTGAGCTCCGCGTACCATCGTCCACAGACTGAATTGATTTTTATGGTGACAGACATGAAGTGGAGACTGTCTCCGGGCCAGCTTGCTTTAAGTGTATGAGTGCAAGGTTTTCTTCGAAGAAAGTCTTTAAAGTCACAAGGTAGTGTGACTCCTTCTCTTGCTGGTAATGTGCATGGTCGTCGACTCCATTGTTGGAGTGTTTTCTTCCGCAGTCTGGTTTTGACATGTACCCTTTTACCCTGGTTCGACACCATTGTGCTATAGCTTTCTCTGCCAATACCTACTTCTCATCAGTATTGTTTTCTATCGCGGTCCTATTTTACTCCCTCTAGTTCGATTTGACCACTTTAACGTGGTTGGGTGACTTGCATCGGCTGCAGCCCCTTGTTGGCCTCTGTCCTTTAGGGCGCAGATTTCATTGGGCATTCCACCTGCATCATGTCCTCTCAATGATGGAATGGACGCCTTTTTAATTGTGATCGTGTCACGCAAAGTTTACTTGCACAGGCCTTCATCGAGTGTGCAAATCTGTACCCCTCCCCCTGACCACAACAAGATCAACTGAGTGACCTGCTGCTCCTTCAGGTTCAACATCTTGATGTCTTGAGATGTCCACAGGGCTTGGTCGCCCCACTCACTGCTGCCGCTCCTTCCTGCCTTTGCCGCCTCCTGCCTGCAGATTCCTTAGCTCCCCGCCCGCTGCTCCTGGGAATTTCCCGCTGCTCCTGGGAATTTCCCGCTGCCCGCTGCTTCTTGGAATTTCCCGCCCCTGCCTCCCTGCGGCCCCGCCCCCCTGTGATTCCATTCGCCGTCCCGCTCCCGCCACCCAGCTGCTCCTCCCTCCCGGCTCCTTACTTATGACGCCCCCAGAGCGGACGCGCGCAGTGGGAGCGCCGAAGGTGCGCCAAAGGTAAGCCCGTCTGCGCCTGGACCGCGCCCTGCGCCAGACCCCCTGGTCCTTGCCCTCGCCAGCACACCCTGCACATCTACGACGCCAAAAGCCTCCACGCACTCAACACCGGCCGAAACACCGCCTGCTACCGAGCCACCCCGAGACGCACCCACGGACCCTTCACCTGCCGCTTCACCGGCCTCCGACCCAACACCGCACCTGCTAAACCGAGCCCCAGCAACAAACACCTGATGTGCATCCTGCTCAACACCCGCTCCGTTCACAGGCATGCCGTCGAACTCTGGAACCTCCTCGACTCGACAGCACCAGACATCGCCTTCCTGACGGAAACCTGGATGAACGCCTCCTCAGCGCCAGACGTCGCCATCGCCGTCCTGGAAGGCTACAAAATAACCAGGAAGGACTGCGTCAACCAGACAGGAGGAGGCATCACCATCATCCACAAGAACACCATCCGCATCACGACCAACTCCGATGACACCTTCACCTCCGCCGAACACCTCCACTTCCAGATACACACCGACCCCAAGACCACGCTCAGAGGCACCCTCATCTACAGACCACCGGGACCACGCACACAGTTCAGCGAAGACATCACAGACTTCGTCAGCCCGCATGCCATCAATTACACCGACTACATCCTCCTGGGGGACCTAAACTTCCACCTGGAGGACAACAAGGACCGCAACACCACTGCTCTGCTGGACAACCTGGCCAACCTCTGACTCAAGCAACTGGTAACCACCCACTACGCCGGCCACACGCTTGACCCAGTCTTCTCATCCAGCAAATACGTCACCTTCAGCCACTCCACCAATCTCCAGTGGACTGACCACAGCTGCGTCCACTTCAGCTTCAGTAAAACGACGACCCACCACCACCCTCAACAAGCCCCCCGCAGGAGCTGGAACAAGATCACCGGCGACCAGCTCACCACCTTACTCAGCCAGAACCCCACCAGCTCAACGGACCCCAACGAAGCCGCCAGTAACCACACACAGTGGATCAGCAACTGCGCAGACGCCCTCG